>NC_091284.1:705729129-715729129 GCF_032444005.1 Ranitomeya imitator | reverse complement strand
TTCATAGCCAATACAGCCTGCTGACGTTTGCCAGTAGCTGCCCCATAATGGGAGACCTGGTGTGCAACAGTGGCAGCTGCGGATGGAGTGGTTGTGCGACTGCGGTCTGTGGACGAGCTCTCGCTTCTGCAGGAGGACGAAGAGGAGGAGGAGGGGGTGCGAATGGCTACAGCCAATTGTTTCCTAGACCGTGGGCTAGGCAGAACTGTCCCAAACTTGCTGTCCCCTGGGGACCCTGCATCCACCACATTTACCCAGTGTGCCGTGATGGACACGTAACGTCCCTGGCCATGCCTACTGGTCCATGCATCTGTTGTCAGGTGCACCTTTGTGCTCACAGATTGCCTGAGTGCATGGACGATGCGCTCTTTAACATGCTGGTGAAGGGCTGGGATGGCTTTTCTGGAAAAAAGTGTCGACTGGGTAGCTCGTAGTGTGGTACAGCGTAGTCCATCAGGGCTTTGAAAGCTTCGCTTTCAACTAACCGGTAGGGCATCATCTCTAACGAGATTAGTCTAGCTATGTGTGCGTTCAAACCCTGTGTACGCGGATGCGAGGCTAAGTACTTCCTTTTTCTAACCATAGTCTCATGTAGGGTGAGCTGGACTGGAGAGCTGGAGATCGTGGAACTAGCGGGGGTGCCGGTGGACATGGCAGACTGAGAGACGGTGGGAGATGGTATTGTTGCCGCCGGTGCCCTAGATGCAGTGTTTCCTACTACAAAACTGGTGATTCCCTGACCCTGACTGCTTTGGCCTGGCAAAGAAACCTGCACAGATACTGCAGGTGGTGCGGAAAATGGTGGCCCTACACTGCCGGAAGGGATGTTGCGTTGCTGACTAGCTTCATTGGCCGAGGGTGCTACAGCCTTAAGGGACGTTTGGTAGTTAGTCCAGGCTTGCAAATGCATGGTGGTTAAATGTCTATGCATGCAACTTGTATTGAGACTTTTCAGATTCTGTCCTCTGCTTAAGGTAGTTGAACATTTTTGACAGATGACTTTGCGCTGATCAATTGGATGTTGTTTAAAAAAATGCCAGACTGCACTCTTTCTAGCATCGGATACCTTTTCAGGCATTGCAGACTGAGCTTTAACCGGATGGCCACGCTGTCCTCCAACAGGTTTTGGCTTTGCCACGCGTTTTGGGCAAGATACGGGCCCGGCAGATGGAACCTGTTGCGATGTTGATGCCTGCTGCGGCCCCTCCTCCTCCGCTTCAGAACTGCTGCCACCTGCACCCTGTTCCCCCAATGGCTGCCAATCGGGGTCAAGAACTGGGTCATCTATTACCTCTTCTTGTAGCTCGTGTGCAACTTTGTCTGTGTCACCGTGTCGGTCGGTGGTATAGCGTTCGTGATGGGGCAACATAGTCTCATCAGGGTCTGATTCTTGATCATTACCCTGCGAGGGCAATGTTGTGGTCTGAGTCAAAGGACCAGCATAGTAGTCTGGCTGTGGCTGTGCATCAGTGCACTCCATGTCAGATTCAACTTGTAATGGGCATGGACTGTTAACTGCTTCACTTTCTAAGCCAGGGACGGTATGTGTAAAGAGCTCCATGGAGTAACCCTTTGTGTCGCCTGCTGCATTCTTCTCTGTTGTTGTTTTTGCTGAAGAGGACAAGGAAGCGACTTGTCCCTGACCGTGAACATCCACTAACGACGCGCTGCTTTGACATTTACCAGTTTCACGAGAGGAGGCAAAAGAGCTAGAGGCTGAGTCAGCAAGATAAGCCAAAACTTGCTCTTGCTGCTCCGGCTTTAAAAGCGGTTTTCCTACTCCCAGAAAAGGGAGCGTTCGAGGCCTTGTGTAGCCTGACGACGAACCTGGCTCCACAGCTCCAGACTTAGGTGCAATATTTTTTTTCCCACGACCAGCTGATGCTCCACCACTACCACTACCCTCATTACCAGCTGACAATGAACGCCCCCGGCCACGACCTCTTCCACCATACTTCCTCATTGTTTTAAAAACGTAAACAAACTAACGGTATTTGTTGCTGTCACACAAATTACACGGTGAGCTATAACTTCAGTATGATTTAGCTACCCCTTTACAGGTGAGTGAGACCACAACGAAAATCAGGCACAATGTTACACACTCTGTTGTTGGTGGCAACAAATGAGAGAGATGCCACACACGCAGGACTGTCACTGAAGCACAAATGTAAATATTAATCTCCCACTGATTTGATTTTTTTTTTTTTTTCAGGGAGACTTTAGGAAAAAAAAATAATAGAATAAAATGATTTTTTCAGGAAGAATTTAGAAACCAAATAAAATAAAATGATTTTTTCAGGGAGAATTTAGAAAACAAATAAAACAAAAAAAGGCTTTCTATGGCCCACTGAGTGAGAGATGACGCACACAGGAGTCAGGAGTGGCACACAAGCCCAGAGGCCAATATTTATCTCCCACTGATTGATGTAGTGATTTTTTCAGGTAGATTTTGGAACCCAAATCAAGCTAAAAAAATAATAGGCTTTCTATGGCCCACAATTGGAGAGAGAGAGAGAGATGGCACACCCAGGAGTCAAGACTGGCACACAAGCAGAAAGGGCAATATTAATCTCCCACTGATTTGTTTGTTTTGTTTTTTTTTCAGGGAGACTTTAGGAAAAAAAAATAATAGAATAAAATGATTTTTTCAGGAAGAATTTAGAAACCAAATAAAATAAAATGATTTTTTCAGGGAGAATTTAGAAAACAAATAAAACAAAAAAAGGCTTTCTATGGCCCACTGAGTGAGAGATTACGCACACAGGAGTCAGGAGTGGCACACAAGCCCAGAGGCCAATATTTATCTCCCACTTATTGATGTAGTGATTTTTTCAGGTAGATTTTGGAACCCAAATCAAGCTAAAAAAATAATAGGCTTTCTATGGCCCACAATTGGAGAGAGAGAGATGGCACACCCAGAAGTCAAGACTGGCACACAAGCAGAAAGGGCAATATTAATCTCCCACTGATTTGTTTTTGTTTTTTTTTTTTCAGGGAGACTTTAGGAAAAAAAAAATAGAATAAAATGATTTTTTCAGGAAGAATTTAGAAACCAAATGAAATAAAATGATTTTTTCAGGGAGAATTTAGAAAACAAATAAAACAAAAAAAGGCTTTCTATGGCCCACTGAGTGAGAGATGACGCACACAGGAGTCAGGAGTGGCACACAAGCCCAGAGGCCAATATTTATCTCCCACTGATTGATGTAGTGATTTTTTCAGGTAGATTTCGGAACCCAAATCAAGCTAAAAAAATAATAGGCTTTCTATGGCCCACAATTGGAGAGAGAGAGAGAGATGGCACACCCAGGAGTCAAGACTGGCACACAAGCAGAAAGGGCAATATTAATCTCCCACTGATTTTTTTTTTTTTTTTCAGGGAGACTTTAGGAAAAAAAAATAATAGAATAAAATGATTTTTTTAGGAAGAATTTAGAAACCAAATAAAATAAAATGATTTTTTCAGGGAGAATTTAGAAAACAAATAAAACAAAAAAAGGCTTTCTATGGCCCACTGAGTGAGAGATGACGCACACAGGAGTCAGGAGTGGCACACAAGCCCAGAGGCCAATATTTATCTCCCACTTTTTTTTTTTTGTTCCAGGGAAAATTTATAAACCCAATAAAAAAAATAATAAATAGGCTTTCTATGGCCCACTATCTGAGAGACAGAGAGAGATGGCACGCTTAGGACTGGCACACAAGCCCAAAGGCCAATATTAATCTCCCTTTTTTTTTTAAGGGAGAATTTATAAAACCAAAAAAAAATAAATAAATAGGCTTTCTATGGCCCACTATTTGTGAGAGAGATGGCACGCTCAGGACTGGCACACAAGCCCAGAGGCCAATATTAATCTCCCACTTTTTTTTTTTTTCCAGGGAAAATTTATAAACCCAATAAAAAAAAAAATAAATAAATAGGCTTTCTATGGCCCACTATCTGAGAGAGAGAGATGGCACGCTTAGGACTGGCACACAAGCCCAAAGGCCAATATTAATCTCCCACTGATTGATTTATTGATTTTTTCAGGTAGATTTTAGAACCAAAATCAAGCAAAAAAATAAATAGGCTTTCTATGGCCCACTGACTGAGAGATGGCACACACAGGAGTCAAGAGTGGCACACAAGCCCTGAGGCCAATATTTTTCTCCCACTGATTGATGTAGTGATTTTTTCAGGTAGATTTTATAACCCAAATCAAGCAAAAAAATAAATAGGCTTTCTATGGCCCACTGAGTGAGAGATGGCACACACAGGGATGGCACTCTAGCAGAAATGTCAATCTTAATCTCCCACAAAAAAAAAAAAAACAGGGAGTGTCCTTCAATTACTATCTCCCTGCAGTAATCTCAGCCAGGTATGGCAGGCAGCAATAAGGAGTGGACTGATGCACAAATTAAATAAAAAGTGTGTACAAACAAAAAAGATAGCTGTGCAGAAAGGAAGGAACAAGAGGATTTGTGCTTTGAAAAAAGCAGTTGGTTTGCACAGCGGCGTACACACAGCAATGCAGCTATCAGGGAGCCTTCTAGGGCAGCCCAATGAGCTACAGCGCTGAGGAAAAAAAAAAAAAATGTAGCTTCCACTGTCCCTGCACTCCGAAGGTGGTGTTGGGCAGTGGAAATCGCTACAGCACAAGCGGTTTGGTGGTTAATGGACCCTGCCTAACGCTATCCCTGCTTCTGACGAAGCGGCAGCAACCTCTCCCTAAGCTCAGATCAGCAGCAGTAACATGGCGGTCGGCGGGAACTCCCCTTTATAGCCCCTGTGACGCCGCAGACAGCAAGCCAATCACTGCAATGCCCTTCTCTAAGATGGTGGGGACCAGGACCTATGTCATCACGCTGCCCACACTCTGCGTTTACCTTCATTGGCTGAGAAATGGCGCTTTTCGCGTCATTGAAACGCGACTTTGGCGCGAAAGTCGCGTACCGCATGGCCGACCCCGCACAGGGGTCGGATCGGGTTTCATGAAACCCGACTTTGCCAAAAGTCGGCGACTTTTGAAAATGAACGACCCGTTTCGCTCAACCCTACTGACCGGTTTCTGAGCAAATGTAGAATGAACAATAGATATCACTCATGTAATGTAAGATGTATGTGAAATCTTTGGCATTGTACTATACCTTTATTTCTCTGCCGTATCCATGCATTATGAATTGTGGTATGTGTTAAAGGGGCCCACCGGGACTCTTTCGCCCAGGGCCCATGAAAACCTGGAGCCGGCCCTAATAAGGCAGCACCCCTATAGGCAGATCCTGAAGTATAAGGCAGCCCCCCTATAGGCAGATCCTGAAGTATAAGGCAGCCCCCCTATAGGCAGCTGAAGTATAAGGCAGCCCCCCTATAGGCAGATCCTGAAGTACAAGGCAGCCCCCCTATAGACAGATCCTGAAGGTTAAGGCAGCACCCATGAAAAAAACAATAAAAAAAAAATTCACCTCTCTTCCTCCTTGTTCCAGCGGTGCTCCGACCTCCCGTTCATCTTCTGAGAGCGGGCGCCGGGTGGTGACGTCATCGCGCCCACTGCGAATATATGTTGAGGGGCACTATGATTCTGATACAAAAAAAAAATGGGATCCAACCTAGGCCTATTTACGACATGTAAAGCTATAGAAAGGAAAAGATAGGCCATAAACAGGGGATCACCAAAGACACAAATGTGGTAGAAAAGGAGAAAAGGTAAACACAGCTTTATTAAACACTCAAAAAATATGTACATTTAAAAACACTTATAAAAGGACACACATGTGACCTGCCAACTGTACACAGCCCGAAATAGGGCTCCAACCAGAGCTAGACTCCGAAGGGATATAATTGTAAACATTCATTTATACAATGGTAAGGCTTCTTTCACACTTCTGTCGGTACTTGACCGTCACCAGGCTTTGGCGCGACGTACCGATGGAAGCTTATGAAATTTTGAGTGATGTGAGCAGCAGACGCAGTGTTTCAATGCGTCCGCTGCTCATTGTAAAGTCCCAGGGAGGAGGGGGTGGAGTTCCGGCTGGGCATGAGCATTAAAAAATGCAGGAGAGGACGTACGAAAAAACGGTCTCTTGAACGTTTTTTCGCAACGACGGCCCGCCAAATACTGACGCATCCAGTGCATGACGTATGGAACGTGTGTCCATACGTCGCGATGCGTCTATGTGAAAAAAATGAGGGATGATGGGAGAAGGAGCGCAGCGCTCCTTCCCTCATCAGTGCGGTGACAGGTGGGAGGCCCACTACTGGCACCAAGCCCTCCCTGGCCTGATCAGGGGCCCCATAGCGGGAGGCAGAGCAGGGAGATTGATTCTCCCTGCTCTTCCGCAGTAGGTAACTTTATCGGTGTGGTGTGTCTCTGTACCCAATTTGACAATTAGGACGTATGCAAAAACAAACCTTTAGTTTTCCCATGTAAGGTGTTTTGCAATAGGAGGAGGCTGATGAACCAGTCTGGTCACTTGCTCCTCCATCAACATTGTGTGGATAGAAATGCTGGTCAGTTTGTGAGGAAAACTGCACTAACAAGAGAAAGTGGCCGAGCTCTGAAAACCCATCAGTGAACGCTTTCTGACAGTCTAACAGAAAAACTTTGTATTTCTTTTTAATCTGGCACTTTCTGAGCTGTCAGCTGATTTATGACCATGTACAGTATTATGGGGGAATCTGCACAGCCGAGCCTGGCACGATTATCCCGCTCTCTGTGTCCTCAGCAATGTGTGAAATGCTCGCAAATCTAATCACCTAAGAATCTGTGGGGACCCGTGAATTTGAGGATCGTGGACTTGTAAGTCAATCCTCAGATCGATCCGCTCATCTCTAGTATATTTATATTTTGCATTCCATTGTCAAAATTATGATAATGTTTCAATTGTGGGTGTATTTATAGACTGTGCACTTATGGTGATTTTGCTATATTGTGTGTATTAATACACTGTGCTTTGTTGTAGTGATTTCTGAATACTCTTTACACTTTATACTCTTTATACAGTATGTTTGTGTTCTGCCGTCATATTGTTATTATGTCACAATAATGCCTGTGTATTCATAGGTAGAGAACTTCATCTTACTATACTATGAATGCAAGGACATAATGCGCTCTCTGTGCCCTCAATCGGGCCTGTGCGGCAGGGGCCCGCCGACACTAGCGCCTACTTCAGCTGGATGAGCGTCCTCTCTCCGCTGCAATACACACCGCCGGCGTGTCTTCTTCTGTAGCTGACACAGAGGCCACCAGCTGACATCGGTGTGCCAGACATTGGAGTTGCATGATGGTGAGGTCATGCGTCCCCACAGTAGGCCCGCTGATGTCAGCCGGCGGTCTCTGTGCCAGCCACAGAAGAGGATTCCACACGTTGAGGGACCGGAGGAAGGTGAGTAGAATTTTTTTTATGCAGCAGCAGAACAGGGATCATACATGGCAGAAAGTAGCCCAGGATGAGGGACATATATACCAGGATAGGGGAAATATATACCTGTGAGGGGCCCATTATGGGGGACATTAGTACAGGATGGAGGACATATATACCAGGATAGGGGACATATATACCTGGAAGGGGCCCATTATGGGGGACATTAGTACAGGATGGAGGACATATACCAGGATAGGTGGACATATATACCTGGAAGGGGCCCATTATGGGGGACATTAGTACAGGATGGGGGACATATATACCAGGATAGGGGAAATATATACCTGGAAGTGGCCCATTATGGGGGACATTAGTACAGGATGGGGGACATATATACCAGGATAGGGGACATATATACCTGGAAGGGGCCCATTATGTGGGACATTAGTACAGGATGGGGGACATATATACCTGGAAGGGGCCCATTATGTGGGACATTAGTACAGGATGGGGGACATATATACCTGGAAGGGGCCCATTATGGGGGACATTAGTACAGGATGGGGGACATATATACCAGGATAGGGGAAATATATACCTGTGAGGGGCCCATTATGGGGGACATTAGTACAGGATGGAGGACATATATACCAGGATAGGGGACATATATACCTGGAAGGGGCCCATTATGGGGGACATTAGTACAGGATGGAGGACATATATACCTGGAAGGGGCCCATTATGTGGGACATTAGTAGAGGATGGGGAACATATATACCAGGATAGGGGAAATATATACCTGGAAGGGGCCCATTATGTGGGACATTAGTAGAGGATGGGGAACATATATACCAGGATAGGGGACATATATACCTGGAAGGGGCCCATTATGTGGGACATTAGTACAGGATGGGGGACATATATACCTGGAAGGGGCCCATTATGGGGGACATTAGTACAGGATGGGGGACATATATACCAGGATAGGGGAAATATATACCTGTGAGGGGCCCATTATGGGGGACATTAGTTCAGGATGGGGGACATATATACCAGGATAGGGGAAATATATACCTGTGAGGGGCCCATTATGGGGGACATTAGTTCAGGATGGGGGACATATATACCAGGATAGGGGAAATATATACCTGTGAGGGGCCCATTATGGGGGACATTAGTACAGGATGGAGGACATATATACCAGGATAGGGGACATATATACCTGGAAGGGGCCCATTATGGGGGACATTAGTACAGGATGGAGGACATATAGCAGGATAGGGGACATATATACCTGGAAGGGGCCCATTATGGGGGACATTAGTACAGGATGGGGGACATATATACCAGGATAGGGGAAATATATACCTGGAAGTGGCCCATTATGGGGGACATTAGTACAGGATGGGGGACATATATACCAGGAGAGGGGACATATATACAGTGGGGCAAAAAAGTATTTAGTCAGTCAGCAATAGTGCAAGTTCCACCACTTAAAAAGATGATAGGCGTCTGTAATTTACATCATAGGTAGACCTCAACTATGGGAGACAAACTGAGAAAAAAAAATCCAGAAAATCACATTGTCTGTTTTTTAATAATTTTATTTGCATATTATGGTGGAAAATAAGTATTTGGTCAGAAACAAAATTTCATCTCAATACTTTGTAATATATCCTTTGTTGGCAATGACAGAGGTCAAACGTTTTCTGTAAGTCTTCACAAGGTTGCCACACACTGTTGTTGGTATGTTGGCCCATTCCTCCATGCAGATCTCCTCTAGAGCAGTGATGTTTTTGGCTTTTCGCTTGGCAACACGGACTTTCAACTTCCTCCAAAGGTTTTCTATAGGGTTGAGATCTGGAGACTGGCTAGGCCACTCCAGGACCTTGAAATGCTTCTTACGAAGCCACTCCTTCGTTGCCCTGGCGGTGTGCTTTGGATCATTGTCATGTTGAAAGACCCAGCCACGTTTCATCTTCAATGCCCTTGCTGATGGAAGGAGGTTTGCACTCAAAATCCCACGATACATGGCCCCATTCATTCTTTCATGTACCCGGATCAGTCGTCCTGGCCCCTTTGCAGAGAAACAGCCCCAAAGCATGATGTTTCCACCACCATGCTTTACAGTAGGTATGGTGTTTGATGGATGCAACTCAGTATTCTTTTTCCTCCAAACACGACAAGTTGTGTTTCTACCAAACAGTTCCAGTTTGGTTTCATCAGACCATAGGACATTCTACCAAAACTCCTCTGGATCATCCAAATGCTCTCTAGCAAACTTCAGACGGGCCCGGACATGTACTGGCTTAAGCAGTGGGACATGTCTGGCACTGCAGGATCTGAGTCCATGGTGGAGTAGTGTGTTACTTATGGTAGGCCTTGTTACATTGGTCCCAGCTCTCTGCAGTTCATTCACTAGGTCCCCCCGCGTGGTTCTGGGATTTTTGCTCACCGTTCTTGTGATCATTCTGACCCCACGGGGTGGGATTTTGCGTGGAGCCCCAGATCGAGGGAGATTATCAGTGGTCTTGTATGTCTTCCATTTTCTAATTATTGCTCCCACTGTTGATTTCTTCACTCCAAGCTGGTTGGCTATTGCAGATTCAGTCTTCCCAGCCTGGTGCAGGGCTACAAATTTGTTTCTGGTGTCCTTTGACAGTTCTTTGGTCTTCACCATAGTGGAGTTTGGAGTCAGACTGTTTGAGGGTGTGCAAAAGTGTCTTTTTATACTGATAACAAGTTTAAACAGGTGCCATTACTACAGGTAATGAGTGGAGGAAAGAGGAGACTCTTAAAGAAGAAGTTACAGGTCTGTGAGAGCCAGAAATCTTGATTGTTTGTTTCTGACCAAATACTTATTTTCCACCATAATATGCAAAAAAAATTATAAAAAAACAGACAATGTGATTTTCTGGATTTTTTTTTCTCAGTTTGTCTCCCATAGTTGAGGTCTACCTATGATGTAAATTACAGACGCCTCTCATCTTTTTAAGGGGTGGAACTTGCACTATTGCTGACTGACTAAATACTTTTTTGCCCCACTGTACCTGGAAGTGGCCCATTATGGGGGACATTAGTACAGGATGGGGGACATATATACCAGGATAGGGGACATATATACCTGGAAGGGGCCCATTATGTGGGACATTAGTACAGGATGGGGGACATATATACCTGGAAGGGGCCCATTATGGGGGACATTAGTACACGATGGGGGACATATATACCAGGATAGGGGACATAGATACCTGGAAGGGGCCCATTATGTGGGTCATTAGTACAGGATGGAGGACATTACTACATGATGAGGAGGGCTGCGAACATGTATGTTTTTATAGGATTTAGAATGTTATAAGTCCCTTGACTCTGACCAACATACAGGGGGTGGCAGGTCCAAATTTTGCACCAGGACCCATCGAACTCCAGTTACGCCACCATATGAATGTATTTCTGATTTAGTGATTTCACCGTGGTGTGTTTATTTCAAGGCCGTGCTTGTTTCAATGTTAGAATAATATGTATAAGTATTTCTTCATTATGCTTTGATGTTCCGGGTTCACAATACTATTTTCTCCAGTTTATGTTCTATTGTGATAATGTATTTACGTTGTACACTTTATTCTGACTATATCACTATTATGTCATTTGCAGTACACTTTATTCTGACTATATCACTATTATGTCATTTGTCATTATGTCATTATTATGTCATTTGCAGGCTTGTTCTATTTGTTATCGTAGTTGGACATTACTAATCCCATCACAATCATCATTTGTGTATGTGTGTGCATTTATATGTTGTGATGATATGAATGTAATATAATAGGATGTGTGTATTTCCAGATTAGGTTGTGATGTGCTGTGAGGATATCACAATAGTATGAATATTAATTGCAGCAGTTCTATTGTGATTTTCCTGGAGTTTGTTCACAGGCCGCTGTAAAAGAACTGTGTAAAAACATATGCATTGGCTCCCCCTAGGGGCAGCTGCTGGGAGTGATGCTGTAAAACTTTCTGAGAGACTGAACCCTCAACCATTGTATTTGATTTTTGTTGTTTTGTAATGATGTCAACATAGTGTATGTATATTGATACAATGCTTCAGTAGTGTGAGTGTCATGATGCAATAAATATGTGATTGTGCTTATAAACTCTGCTACATTATAAAAATGTTACAGTCCTGCAGATGGAGAAGGGGTTTTGCGAGTAGTGGACAAGCCGTTTAATCACAAATTCCTGTGCTTGGAATTCTAATGATCAGTTGTAATCTGCGGAGATATTTTGTAAGTCGTGTTTCGTTTCCCTACAGCACCCCCACAGGTGAAATTAGGCTTTACACAATGCTTGTTCAAATGGCTGGGATGGGACAAGTCCTCCGGTAAATATTTTTTCTTCTGGCCAAGAGATGACAATCACGAACAGGAGACCCCATCTATTCACTTAAACTGTACAACACCTTCACGTAGGAGGTTATTAGCACCACCACACTGAGCGGTATGTTTGCCATATTAATATTAAAATTTTTATGGTATTTAGACCCTAATAAACCATTGGAGAGTATGATATTACTACTCCTTGATAAGGTTTAGCTGTTTAGGTCTTTTTGTAGTTGATCAGTATTATAAAGAGCTGAGGTTGTGGGCTGTAATAATCACCTAGGCAGGGTAACAATGCAACTATTTTTATTGCTTACATCCATGGTCTTACAGCAATCCTGGGTAGATGGTCAATGCAATGTCCCCAGCACACAATATCCCATCCTGGGGCCAATAGTTCACTGGCCCCGTACCAGGCGGTACCCACTGTCTCCCAAATTTTGGTTGTCCCACATCTTTTATATATCTCCTGTCAGTATAGTCTGTATTCATAGTCCATGCTCCATACCACAAATGTAGCACGTCTCCCGCTCCAGCTGGCAAGAACAATTTTTAAGATAGTTCCTCACATCCAGATGATGGATATCACGACCGTAGCAAGTGTATCAAGCTCCAGCCAGCAACAGATCTTCAATCTTCATAGACCATCCATAAAGGGGCACCAGGACCTCATCAACAGACCCTTGCCCCTCAACATCACTGTGTAGTAAGGTGGCACCGTGTGGTAGTCGTGAGTGAGTTCACAGTCAGTGAGCACCCCGGCTCCTTGCACACAAACAGACAAGTGAAGTCCCAGTCCTATGGTACACATCAGTTACCTCCATCATACACCGTCTCCAGCTGCTGGGGAAGGGTATGCAGGAAAATACCACAGTCCACAATTCTGCTCCAACGGGAAAACTTTAGTATAACAATGCAATGCTTCCTGCTCTGTCCCTGCAACTCTGTGGGCCGGTCTAGCATCACCAGCTCCCATCCAGGTTGTGGAGCCACAAAAGTCCTTCTGGGGATGGTCCCACAACACTAGGGCCATCCACACTGCCTGGCAGTCCTTGGCAGCTTGTATCCTCTAGACTGGGGTACTTTCTGTTCTGGGCTGTAATAGGCGTCCTGCCTCAGGCAAGACTGACTGGGCTCTGCTGCAGGAACAGGAAATTCCTTCCCTGTCATCTTGCTGGACTGGCCGCCTTTTTAACTCCTGCAATTCCTGAACTAACTATGTATATATGCAGGTACATGTCATATACAACACATTAAACATAAAACAGTACATATAAAACATTACACATAAAGCTTAAGTGAACCATCAAGGTGCTGCATGAGATCAGTGTGTAGGAGAGAGGAGGCAACTGAGGTTCCTCACCACCTCCTTACACTCCTACCTCCTAAAATATGGTTGTCCCCAACCATAATGGCTCCTGTAAACTTAACACAGTTTATTAAACACACGCAGTCTCTGTCTGATACCGCCGATGAGTCCAACATGACCTTGGCGGAGGTAAAACCTTAGAAACAAAAGAGTTCCAGTTCCCCTTAGAGGTGGGTCCGATTGACCCCTGTCTCTTGGCTCCTGGGACCCATTCAAGCATACTGGACTGATGGCCTCACAATCCTGACCCAGTTCACTCCTCAGGTCCTCCTGTTCAGCTTCTCCCCCTCCCTCCTTTTTCTAGATAACGGACCCATTAACACTTTGGTGCGCTGCTTTAATAGTTCTGGGTTAAAAATGGGTAAAGTTCAAGGCTAAAATAGTTCAGTCCTTATAGCAGCTACTTGCACAGTTCATAACAACCAACCTTCACAGGGTTCCAGCCCCTTAATCCAGCAGGAGATGTGCAACCATGTGCAAAGAAACTTGGAGAAAGAGAGAAAACAAAGTAATTCCTCTGTGACTGGGATGGTCACCATTGACACCTAGTCCGGGTGTCATACAGGGCTTACTGCCCTTTCAGGGATACGGAACATTCCCCTTTATTCTTCAGGTGCAACCGGCACAACAACATTAAACATTAAAGACTTAATACTTGGTGGCAAAACCCTTGTTGGTAAGCACAGCAGTCAGACGTTTTTCTAGTTGATGATGAGGTTTGCGCACATGTCAGGAAGAATTTCAGTCCACTCCTCTTTGCAGATCATCTCTAAATCAAAGATTTTGAGGCTCTCGCTTGGAAACTTGGAGCTTTAACTTCATAAGTTTTCTATGGGATTAAGGTCTGGAGACTGGCTAGGCCACTCCATGACCTTAATGTGCTTCTTTTTGAACCACTCCTTTGTTGCCTTGGCTGTATGTTTTGGGTCACTGTTGTGCTGGAAGACCCAGTGTGATCAGCAGTGCTAAATGTGTATGGTGAGGGCGTGGATATGGGTGTGACTAGTCGTGACATGGGAGTGGTCAGGGGCGTGGCCTAAAATTTGCATCGACATGCTTTGCGCTCCGCAGACTTTGTCCCTCTTTCTCTTCTTCAAAAGTTTGGAGGTATGTTTATGTACTGAGTGCTCCTGATTTCTCCCCGTCTGAGCTTGACTGATGGCTATATCATCTAACTAAGAGCCCACGACAGCCATCAGTCCAGAAGAAAATGGGTTAGGGAGAACTTAGTAAATAAATCAGAGTGCGCAAGAAATGCAGCGTCTTACAGTTCCAGCAAAGTGGATGGGATTTCTGGAAATCTCATGTCCACTGTGTTTCTTTTTTTTCTTTTTTTACGCTGCATAAAATGACCGCTCTGTGTTTTTGAAATTCACAATGTATGACCCATAGCATTGCAATTGGAAGCGGAAAATCCACAGGCAAAAAACATATATGCACCTTAAGTGTGTTTCTGCTGCGGAAATACACTAAAAATACATGCACTCCGCATATGCCTGTATTAATAAAGTTTTGTCAAAGCCAAATACTAGTAATATTAACCCCTTTCTGACATTAGACGTACTATCCCGTCGAGGTGGGGTGGGCCCCTATGACCACCGACGGGATAGTACGTCATACACGATCGGCCGCGCTCACGGGGGCAGCCGGGTTTCAGCTGCCTATCACAGCTGACATCCGGCACTATGTGCCAGGAGTGGTCACGGACCGCTCCCGGCACATTAACCCCCAGCACACCGCGATCAAACATGATCGCGATGTGCCGGAGGTACAGGGAAGCATCGCGCAGGGAGGTGGCTCCCTGCGGGCTTCCCTGAGCCCCCGCAGCAACGCGATGTGATCGCGCTGCTGCGAGGGTCTCCTACCTCCCTCCCTGCTCCAGACCCGGATCCAAGATGGCCGCGGCATCCGGGTCCTGCAGGGAGGGAGGTGGCTTCACAGAGCCTGCTCAGAGCAAGGCACTGTGAAGCCTGCAGTGCTCTGAGACAGATCGGTGATCTGACAGAGTGCTGTGCAAACTGACAGATCACCGATCTGTGATGTCCCCCCCGGGACAAAGTAAAAAAGTAAAAAAAAAATTTTCCAAATGTGTAAAAAAAAAATAAAAAAAAATATTCCTAAATAATGGAAAAAAAAATATTATTCCCATAAATACATTTCTTTATCTAAATTAAAAAAAAAACAATAAAAGTACACATATTTAGTATTAGTAGACCCCACCTTTAAAACTGGCCCACTAGTTAACCCCTTCAGTAAACACCGTAAGGAAAAAAAAAAGATGCAAAAAACAACGCTTTATTATCATACTGCCGAACAAAAAGTGAAATAACACGCGATCAAAAAGACAGATATAAATAACCATGGTACCGCTGAAAACGTCATCTTGTCCCGCAAAAAATAAGCTGCCATACAGCATCATCAGCAAAAAAATTAAAAGTTATAGTCCTGAGAATAAAGCGATGCAAAAATAATTATTTTTTCTATAAAATAGTTTTTATCATATAAAAGCGCCAAAACATAAAAAAATGATATAAATGAGGTGTCGCTGTAATTGTACTGAACCGAAGAATAAAACTGTTTTATCAATTTTACCAACCGTGGAACGGTATAAACGCCTCCCCCAAAAGAAATTCATGAATGGCTGGTTTTTGGTCATTCTGCCTCACAAAAATCGGAATAAAAAGCGATCAAAAAATGTCACGTGCCCGAAAATGTTACCAATAAAAACGTCAACTCGTCCCGCAAAAAACAAGACCTCACATGACTCTGTGGACCAAAATATGGAAAAATTATAGCTCTCAAAATATGGTAACGCAAAAAATATTTTTTGCAATAAAAAGCGTCTTTCAGTGTGTGACGGCTGCCAATCATAAAAATCCGCTAAAAAACCCGCTATAAAAGTAAATCAAACCCCCCTTCATCACCCCCTTAGTTAGGGAAAAATTAAAAAATGTATTTATTTCCATTTTCCCATTAGGGCTAGGGTTAGGGCTAGGGTTAGGGTTAGGGTTAGGGCTAGGGTTAGGGCTAGGGTAAGGGCTAGGGTTAAGGTTAGGGCTAGGGTTAAGGTTAGGGTTAGGGCTAGGGTTAGGGCTTGGGTTAGGGTTAGGGCTAGGGTTAAGGCTACAGTTAAGGTTGGGGCTAAAATTAGGGTTAGGGTTGGGGCTAAAGTTACAGTTAGGGTTTAGATTTCATTTACAGTTGGGAATAGGGTTGGGATTAGGGTTAGGGGTGTGTCTGGGTTAGAGGTGTGGTTATAATTACTGTTGGGATTAGGGTTAGGGGTGTGTTTGGATTAGGGTTTCAGTTATAATTGGGGGGTTTCCACTGTTTAGGCACATCAGGGGCTCTCCAAACGCGACATGGCTGTTATGGCCTGGTGGTTAGGAGCACCCGGCACGACCTGATAGTTAAACTCACATAGGACGAGTTCTGGGATGTGGGAGCTCTGCTGACCGCAAGCCCTAATCCTATCACACACACTAGAAATAGCCGTGGAGCGTTCCTGACTCTCCCTAGACGCCTCTTCACAGCCTCAAAGCTAGCTAGCCCTAGAGATAGAAAATAAAGCCTACCTTGCCTCAGAGAAATTCCCCAAAGGAAAAGGCAGCCCCCAACATATATTGACTGTGAGTAAAGATGAAAGTCACAAACGCAGAAATGAAACAGGTTTCAGCAAAGGGAGGCCAGACTTACTAAATAGACAGAGGATAGGAAAAGTATCTTTGCGGTCAGCACAAAAAACTACAAAAGACCACGCAGAGTGTGCAAAAAAGACCTCCGCACCGACTCACGGTGCGGAGGTGCCACTCTGCATCCCAGAGCTTCCAGCTAGCAAGACAAAATCATGATGACCAGCTGGACAAGGAAACAATGAACAAATAATAACTATCAGGAACTTAGCTTCTGCTGGAGAAGACAGGTCACCAGAAAGATCCAAGAGCGAACTGAACCAATGCAGGAACATTGACAGCTGGCATGGAGTAACGATCTGAGTGGAGTTAAATAGAGCAGCCAACCAAAGGATAAACCACGTCACCTGTGTAAGGAACCTCAGAAGCAGCAGCTTCACTCACAGTCACGAGAGGGAGCCCATAGACAGAACTCGCCGAAGTACCATTCACGACCACAGGAGGGAGTCCGACAACAGAATTCACAACAGTACCCCCCCCCCTTGAGGAGGGGTCACCGAACCCTCACCAGAGCCCCCAGGCCGATCAGGATGAGCCAAATGAAAGGCACGAACAAGATCGGCAGCATGAACATCAGAGGCAAAAACCCAGGAATTATCTTCCTGACCATAACCCTTCCACTTGACCAGGTACTGGAGTTTCCGTCTCGAAACACGAGAATCCAAAATCTTCTCCACCACATACTCCAACTCCCCCTCAACCAACTCCGGGGCAGGAGGATCAACGGAGGGAACCATAGGCGCCACGTATCTCCGCAACAACGACCTATGGAACACATTATGGATGGCAAAAGAAGCTGGAAGGTCCAAACGAAATGACACAGGATTAAGAACTTCAGAAATCTTATATGGCCCAATGAAACGAGGCTTAAACTTAGGAGAGGAAACCTTCATAGGAACATGACGAGATGACAACCAAACCAAATCCCCAACACGAAGTCGGGGACCAACACAGCGCCGACGGTTAGCGAAACGTTGAGCCCTCTCCTGGGACAATTTCAAATTGTCCACCACATGAGTCCAAATCTGCTGCAACCTGTCCACCACCGTATCCACACCAGGACAGTCCGAAGGCTCAACCTGCCCTGAAGAGAAACGAGGGTGGAAACCAGAATTACAGAAAAAAGGAGAAACTAAAGTAGCCGAGCTGGCCCGGTTATTAAGGGCGAACTCAGCCAAAGGCAAGAAGGACACCCAATTATCCTGATCAGCAGAAACAAAGCATCTCAGATATGTTTCCAAAGTCTGATTAGTTCGTTCGGTTTGGCCATTAGTCTCAGGATGGAAAGCCGAAGAAAAAGACAAATCAATGCCCATCTTAGCACAAAAGGACCGCCAAAACCTCGAAACCAACTGGGAACCTCTGTCCGAGACGATGTTCTCTGGAATGCCATGCAAACGAACCACATGCTGGAAAAACAATGGCACCAAATTAGAGGAGGAAGGCAAATTAGTCAAGGGTACCAAATGGACCATCTTAGAGAAGCGATCACAAACCACCCAAATGACCGACATCCTTTGAGAAACAGGGAGATCAGAAATAAAATCCATGGAAATATGCGTCCAGGGCCTCTTCGGGACCGGCAAGGGCAAAAGCAACCCACTGGCACGAGAACAGCAGGGCTTAGCCCTAGCACAAGTCCCACAGGACTGCACAAAAGAACGCACATCCCGTGACAAAGAAGGCCACCAAAAGGATCTAGCCACCAAATCTCTGGTACCAAAGATTCCAGGATGACCAGCCAACACCGAACAATGAACCTCAGAGATAACTCTACTAGTCCATCTATCAGGGACAAACAGTTTCTCCGCTGGACAACGGTCAGGTCTATCAGCCTGAAACTTCTGCAGCACACGCCGTAAATCAGGGGAGATGGCAGACAAAATTACCCCCTCTTTAAGAATACCTGCCGGCTCCGGAACACCCGGAGAGTCAGGCACAAAACTCCTTGACAGGGCATCAGCCTTCACATTCTTAGATCCCGGAAGGTATGAAACCACAAAATCAAAATGGGAGAAAAAGAGCGACCATCGAGCCTGTCTAGGATTCAACCGTTTGGCAGACTCGAGATAAGTCAAATTCTTGTGATCCGTCAAAACCATCACGCGATGTTTAGCTCCTTCAAGCCAATGTCGCCACTCCTCGAATGCCCACTTCATGGCCAACAACTCTCGATTGCCAACATCATAATTGCGCTCAGCAGGCGAGAATTTTCTAGAAAAGAAGGCACAGGGTTTCATCACCGAGCCATCAGAACTTCTTTGCGACAAAACAGCCCCTGCTCCAATCTCAGAAGCATCAACCTCAACCTGAAACGGGAGCGAAACATCTGGCTGACACAACACGGGGGCAGAAGAAAAACGACGCTTCAACTCCTGAAAAGCCTCTACAGCCGCAGAGGACCAATTGACCACATCAGCACCTTTCTTGGTCAAATCAGTCAACGGTTTAGCAATACTAGAAAAATTAGCGATGAAGCGACGGTAAAAATTAGCAAAGCCCAGGAACTTCTGCAGGCTCTTCACAGATGTCGGCTGAGTTCAATCGTAAATGGCCTGAACTTTAACAGGGTCCATCTCGATAGTAGAAGGGGAAAAAATGAAACCCAAAAATGAAACCTTCTGAACTCCAAAGAGACACTTTGACCCCTTCACAAACAAGGAATTCGCATGAAGGACCTGGAACACCATTCTGACCTGCTTCACATGAGACTCCCAATCATCCGAAAAAAGACCAAAATGTCATCCCAATATACAATCATGAATCTATGCAGGTACTCTCGGAAGATGTCATGCATAAAGGACTGAAACACAGATGGAGCATTAGAAAGCCCGAATGGCATAACCAGGTACTCAAAATGGCCCTCGGGCATATTAAATGCTGTTTTCCATTCATCGCCCTGTTTAATTCGCACAAGATTATACGCCCCACGAAGATCTATCTTGGTGAACCAACTAGCCCCCTTAATCCGAGCAAACAAATCAGACAGCAGCGGCAAAGGATACTGAAATTTGACTGTGATCTTTTTAAGAAGGCGGTAATCAATGCAAGGTCTCAAAGAGCCATCCTTCTTGGCCACAAAAAAGAACCCTGCTCCCAATGGTGACGACGACGGGCGAATATGACCCTTCTCCAAGGATTCCTTTATATAACTCCACATAGCGGTGTGCTCTGGCAGAGATAAATTAAACAGACGGCCCTTAGGAAACTTACTACCAGGAATCAAATTAATAGCACAATCGCAATCCCTATGAGGAGGTAGGTCACCGGATTTGGGCTCTTCAAATACATCCCGGTAATCTGATAAAAACTCAGGGACTGCAGAAGGAGTGGAAGGCGAAATTGACAACAATGGAACATCACCATGTACCCCCTGACAACCCCAGCCGGACACAGACATAGATTTCCAATCCAACACTGGATTATGGACCTGTAGCCATGGCAACCCCAAAACGACCACATCATGCAGATTATGCAACACCAAAAAGCGAATATCCTCCTGATGTGCAGGAGCCATGCACATGGTCAATTGAGTCCAGTACTGAGGTTTATTCTTGGCCAAAGGCGTAGCATCAATTCCTCTCAATGGAATAGGATACTGCAAGGGCTCCAAGGAAAACCCACAGCGCCTGGCAAACTCCAAGTCCATCAAATTCAGGGCAGCGCCTGAATCCACAAATGCCATAACAGAATAGGACGACAGAGAGCAAATCAGAGTAACGGACAAAAGAAATTTAGACTGTACCGTACCAATGGTGGCAGACCTAGCGAACAGCATAGTGCGATTAGGACAATCGGAGATAGCATGAGTGGATTCACCACAGTAAAAACACAGCCCATTCCAACGTCTGTGTTCTTGCCGTTAAGCTCTGGTCAAAGTCCTATCACATTGCATAGGCTCAGGCCTATGCTCAGAGAATACCGCCAGATGGTGCACAGCTTTGCGCTCATGCAAGCGCCGATCGATCTGAATGGCCAAGGCCATAGACTCATTCAGACCAGCAGGCGTGGGAAATCCCACCATGACATCCTTAAGGGCTTCAGAAAGACCCTTTCTGAAAATTGCCGCCAGGGCACATTCATTCCACTGAGTAAGCACAGACCACTTTCTAAACTTCTGACAGTACACCTCCGCTTCATCCTGACCCTGACAAAAAGCCAGCAAGATTTTCTCTGCCTGATCCACTGAATTTGGTTCATCATAAAGCAATCCAAGCGCCAGAAAAAACGCATCAACATCACGCAATGCAGGATCTCCTGGCACAAGGGATAATGCCCAGTCTTGAGGGTCACCACGCAACAAAGAAATAATGATTTTTACTTGTTGAACGGGGTCACCAGAGGAACGGGGTTTCAAAGCTAGAAACAGTTTACAATTATTTTTGAAATTCAAGAACTTAGATCTATCCCCAGAAAATAAATCAGGAATAGGAATTCTAGGCTCTAACATAGGATTCTGAACCACAAAATCTTGAATGTTTTGTACCCTTGCAGTGAGATGATCCACACAAGAGGACAGACCTTGAATGTCCATATCTACACCTGTGTCCTGAACCACCCAAAGGTTTAGGGGAAAAGAAAGACAAAACACAGTGCAAAGAAAAAAAATTGTCTCAGAACTTCTCTTATCCCTCTATTGAGATGCATTAATACTTTGGGCCAGCTGTACTGTTATGACCTGGTGGTTAGGAGCACCCGGCACGACCTGATAGTTAAACTCACACAGGACAAGCTCTGGGATGTGGGAGCTCTGCTGACCGCAAGCCCTAATCCTATCACACACACTAGAAATAGCCGTGTAGCGTTCCTGACTCTCCCTAGACGCCTCTTCACAGCCTCAGAGCTAGCTAGCCCTAGAGATAGAAAATAAAGCCTACCTTGCCTCAGAGAAATTCCCCAAAGGAAAAGGCAGCCCCCCACATATATTGACTGTGAGTAAAGATGAAAGTCACAAACGCAGAAATGAAACAGGTTTCAGCAAAGGGAGGCCAGAATTACTAAACAGACAGAGGATAGGAAAGGTATCTTTGCGGTCAGCACAAAAAACTACAAAAGACCACGCAGAGTGTGCAAAAAAGACCTCCGCACCGAATCATGGTGCGGAGGTGCCACTCTGCATCCCAGAGCTTCCAGCTAGCAAGACAAAATCATGATGACCAGCTGGACAAGGAAACAATGAACAAATAATAACTATCAGGAACGTAGCTTCTGCTGGAGAAGACAGGTCACCAGAAAGATCCAAGAGCGAACTGAACCAATGCAGGAACATTGACAGCTGGCATGGAGTAACGATCTGAGTGGAGTTAAATAGAGCAGCCAACCAAAGGATAAACCACGTCACCTGTGTAAGGAACCTCAGAAGCAGCAGCTTCATTTACAGCCACCAGAGGGAGCCCATAGACAGAACTCGCCGAAGTACCATTCACGACCACAGGAGGTAGTCCGACAACAGAATTCACAACACATGGCGTCAGATCTCAATTCCATCCTATTCTGCGTTGAAAAAGTAAAACAGTGCTTCTTCCCTTCCGAGCTCTCTAGTGTGCCCAAACAGGGGTTTACCCCAACATATGGGGTATCAGCGAACTCTGGACAAATAGGACAACAACTTTTGCGGTCCAATTTCTGCTGTTACCCTTGGGAAAATACAAAAATGGGGGCTAAAAAATAAATTTTGTGGGAAAAAAAAGATTTTTTATTTTCACGGCTCTGCGTTATAAACTGTAGTGAAACACTTGGGGGTTCAATGTTCTCACAACACATCTTGATAAGTTCCCTGGGGGGTCTAGTTTCCAATATGGGGTCACTTGTGGGGGGTTTCTACTGTTTAGGTACATTAGGGGCTCTGCAAACGCAATGTGACACCTGCAGACCATTCCATCTAAGTCTGCATTCCAAATGGCACTCCTTCCCTTCTGAGCCCTCCCATGTGCCCAAACGGTGGATCCCCCCCACATATGGGGTATCAGCGTACTCAAGACAAATTGGACAAAAACTTTTGAGGTCAAATTTCTCCTCTTACCTTTGGGAAAATACAAAACTGGGGGCTAAAAAAAAATTTTGGGGGGAAAGTTTTTTTTAATTATTTTCACGGCTCTGCGTTACAAACTGTAGTGAAACACTTGGGGGTTCAAAGCTCTCACAACACATCTAGATGAGTTCCTTAGGGGGTCTAGTTTCCAAAATGGTTTCACTTGTGGGGGGTTTTACTGTTTAGGTACATTAGGGGCTCTGCAAATGCAATGTGACACCTGCAGACCATTCCATCTAAGTCTGCATTCCAAATGGCACTCCTTCCCTTCCGAGCCCTCCCATGCGCCCAAACAGTGGTTCCCCCCACATATGGTGTATCATCGCACTCAGGACAAATTGAGCAACAAATTTGGGGGTCCAATTTCTCCTGTTACCCTCGGGAAAATACAAAACTGGGGGCTAAAAAAAATTATTTTTGTGGGAAAAAATTTTTGTTTTATTTTTACGGTTCTGCATTATAAACTTCTGTGAAGCACTTGGTGGGTCAAAGTGCTCACCACACCTCTAGATAAGTTCCTTAGGGGGTCTATTTTCCAAAATGGTGACACTTATGGGGGGTTTCAATGTTTAGGCACATCAGTGGCTCCCCAAATGCAACATGGCATCCCATCTCAATTCCTGTCAATTTTGCATTGAAACGTCAAACGGCGCTCCATCCCTTCCGAGCTCTCCCATGCGCCCAAACAGTGGTTTACCCCCACATATGGGGTATCAGCGTACTCAGGACAAATTGTTCAACAACTTTTGGGGTCGAATTTCTTCTCTTACCCTTGGGAAAATAAAAAATTGGGGGCGAAAATATAATTTTTGTGAAAAAATATGATTTTTTATTTTTACGGTTTTGCATTATAAACTTCTGTGAAGCACTTGGTGGGTCAAAGTGCTCACCACACCTCTAGGTAAGTTCCTTAGGGGGTCTACTTTCCAAAATGGTGTCACTTGTGGGGGGTTTCAATGTTTAGGCACATCAGGGGCTCTCCAAACGCAACATGGCGTCCCATCTGAATTCCAGTCAATTTTGCATTGAAAAGTCAAATGGCGCTCCTTCGCTTCCAAGCTCTGTCATGCACCCAAACAGTGGTTTACCTCCACTTATGGGGTATCGGCGTACTCAGGACAAATTGTACAACAAGGTTTGCTGTCCATTTTCTCCTGTTACCCTTGATAAAATAAAACAAATTGGAGCTGAAGTAAACTTTTTGTGAAAAAAAGTTAAATGTTCATTTTTATTTAAACATTCCAAAAATTCCTGTGAAACACCTGAAGGGTTAATAAACTTCTTGAATGTGGTTTTGAGCACCTTGAGGGGTGCAGTTTTTAGAATGGTGTCACACTTGGGTATTTTCTATCATATAGACCCCTCAAAATGACTTCAATTGAGATGTGGTCCCTATAATAAAATGGTGTTGTAAAAATGAGAAATTGCTGGTCAACTTTTAACCCTTATAACTCCCTAACAAAAAAAAATGTTGGTTCCAAAATTGTGCTGATGTAAAGTAGACATGTGGGAAATGTTACTTATTAAGTATTTTGTGTGACATATCTCTGTGATTTAATTGCATAAAAATTCAAAGTTGGAAAATTGCAAAATTTTCAAAATTTTCGCCAAATTTCCGTTTTTTTCACAAATAAACGCAGGTAATATCAAAGAAATGTTACAACTATCATGAAGTACAATATGTCACGAGAAAACAATGTCAGAATCACCGGGATCCGTTGAAGCGTTCCAGAGTTATAGCCTCATAAAGGGACAGTGGTCAGAATTGTAAAAATTGGCCCGGTCCATAACGTGCAAACCACCCTTGGGGGTAAATGGGTTAAAAAGTAGCTTTATTTAAAACATGACTGTGAGGACACAGCATTGCATCTTACTTAACTAGTTGTTTATTTTTAGCAAGCCAGAAAAATAGACTGTCATATGTATGTTGGCTTTTGAATTTATGGGTTTCTTTCTGGTTGGTCAAGAAAACAGACTTTTGCCTGTGTAAGCCTGTAATATTGTTTTTAAGTTGACATTTGATGTAACATATTGTGCTCTTATCTGGATGACTAGTGATGTTGTTGGCAGTCAAAACAGAGGAGGACAATCTATGCAAATCTATATATATAAAAGAGCCCTTGGAAGGTGAGTATATGTTTATTTTTTATTTTTTAACCTGTGACATACGTGGCTGGGCAATATACTACATGGCTCTGTGCTGTATACTACGTCGCTGGGCAATATACTACGTGGCTCTGTGCTGTATACTACGTGACTGGGCAATATACTACGTCACTGGGCAATATACTACGTGGCTGGGCAATATACTACCTGGCTGGGCAATATACTACGTAACTGGGCAATATACAACGTGAATGGGCAATATACTACGTCACTGGGCAATATACTATGTGGCTGGGCAATATACTACTTCACTGGGCAATATACTACGTAACTGGGCAATATACTACGTGGCTGGGCAATATACTACGTGACTGGGCAATATACTATGTGACTGGGCAATATACTACGTCGCTGGGCAATATACTACGTGACTGGGCAATATACTACGTTACTGGGCAATATACTACGTCACTGGGCAATACAGTTAGGTCCATATATATTTGGACAGAGACAACATTTTTCTAATTTTGGTTACAGACATTACCACAATGAATATTAAACAAAACAATTCAGATGCAGTTGAAGTTCAGACTTTCAGCTTTCATTTGAGGGTATCCACATTAAAATTGGATGAAGGGTTTAGGAGTTTCAGCTCCTTAGCATGTGCCACCCTGTTTTCAAAGGGACCAAAAGTAATTGGACAATTGACTCCAAGGCTATTTCATGGATAGGTGTGGGCAATCCCTTCGTTATGTCATTCTCAATTAAGCAGATAAAAGGCCCGGAGTTGATTTGAGGTGTGGTGCTTGCATTTGGAAGGTTTTGCTGTGAAGTAAACATGCGGTCAAAGGAGCTCTCCATGCAGGTGAAACAAGCCATCCTTACGCTGCGAAAACAGAAAAAACCATCCGAGAAATTGCTACAATATTAGGAGTGGCAAAATCTACAGTTTGGTACATCCTGAGAAAGAAAGAAAGCACTGGTGAACTCATCAATGCAAAAAGACCTGGGATCCCATGGAATACAACAGAGGTGGATGATCGCAGAATAATCTCCATGTTGAAGAGAAACCCCTTCACAACAGCCAACCAAGTGACCAACACTCTCCAGGAGGTCGGCGTATCAATATCCAAATCTACCATAAAGAGAAGACTGCATGAAAGTAAATACAGAGGGTTCACTGCACGGTGCAAGCTACTCATAAGCATCAAGAACAAAAGGCTAAAAAACATCTAAAAAAGCCAGAACAGTTCTGGAAGAATATTCTTTGGACAGATTAAACCAAGATCAACCTCTACGAGAATGATGGATAGAGAAAAGTATGGCAAAGGCGTGGTACAGCTCATGATCCAAAGCATACCACATCATCTGTAAGACCCGGCGGAGGCAGTGTGATGGCTTGGGCATGCATGACTGCAGTGGCACTGGGTCACTAGTGTTGATTGATGATGTGACACAGGACAGAAGCAGCCGAATGAATTCTGAGGTATTCAGAGCCGCCATACTGTGTGCTCAGATCCAGCCAAATACAGCCAAACTGATTGGCCGTTGTTTCATACTACAGATGGACAATGACCCAAAACATAAAGCCAAAGCAACCCAGGAGTTTATTAAAGCAAAGAAGTGGAATATTCCTGAATGGCCAAGTCAGTCACCTGATCTCAGCCCAATTGAGAAGCATTTCACTTGTTAAAGACTAAACTTCAGACAGAAAGGCTCATAAACAAACAGCAACTGAAAACCACCACAGTGAAGGCCTGGCAGAGCATCAAAAAGGAGGAAACACAGCGTCTGGTGATGTCCATGAGTTCAAGACTTCAGGCAGTCATTGCCAACAAAGGGTTTTCAACCAACTACTAAAAATGAACATTTTATTTAAAATTATTGAATCTGTCCAATTACTTTTGGTGCCTTTAAAAACAGGGTGGCACATGTGAAGGAGCTGAAACTCCTAAACCCTTCATCCAATTTTAATGTAGATACCCTCAAATGAAAGTTGAAAGTCTGAACTTCAACTGCATCTGAATTGTTTTGTTTAAAATTCATTGTGGTAATATCTATAACCAAAATTAGAAAAATGTTGTCTCTGTCCAAATATATATGGACCTAACTGTATACTACGTCACTGGGCAATATACTACGTGGCTGGGCAATATACTCCATGACTGGGTAATATACTACGTGGCTGGGCAATATACTACGTGGCTGGGCAATATTCTACGTGGCTAGGCAATATACTACCTGACTGGGCAATATACTACGTGGCTGGGCAATATACTACGTGGGCTGTGCAATATACTACGTGGCTGGGCAATATACTACGTGGACATGCATATTCTAGAATACCCGATGCGTTATAATCGGGCCACCATCTAGTAGATTACATAATCAAACAATGCGAGTTGATCTTATCAGGATTACCTGTAAATACTGAATGAAGGACAATTGTTCATTATAAAAACTGAGACAGAAACAGCCAGAGATTCAGCCAAGGCATCCAGAGAGTCTCTAGATGACAGCAGCCAATACATTATGGCTCTATCACGGGGGACACAGATTTATCATTCTACAGGATGCCAGCTTAGGGAACCTCAGCCTCGGATAGAAGAATACAGATCTGCTCCATCAACTATTGCAAATTCATGGATATGTTTGGAGAAAGCCAGGATTAAGACCTGCCGGTAGCCTGGCTCCATGGAGATGTTCGGAGAAGCCAGGTTGTGACCTTCTGGTCAACTGGCCTTGTCCCTGAATGACCTGTCATTTTCCTAAGCTTGTCATTACCTTCTCTCTTTGCATGCCACAGGTGATATAGTGGCCCTGGAAGATGAAGCCAGGTTGGGACCCTCCGGTCAACTGGTCCTTGTACCTGAATGGACTGTCATCTTCCTATGCTTGTCATTACCTCCTTTCTTTGTGCATGCCACATGTGGTGTAATCAGCCCTGGAAGATCTGAAATAACAGCTGCTATTATCACGGTGAGTCAGTGAAAGGGTGAGACTCTTTAATTTGCACCATCTATGGGTACTGTGCTGGGACTGTAAAATGTGTTATCTGCCTGTTTTGTGGTTCAGTAAAGTATTTCCACACTGTTTTACCCTTACCCTGTGTTGTTTGAGTAGTGTTACGCCCAAGGAAAGCGGGCATTTGGTGGGATGACCCCCTGGTCCATGCGGTTTCGGCTAGCAGATGGAGGAGAACGCTGAGTCACCGTGTCTCCACAATGACATTCCAAAAAGAGGCAAGGGCCACAACATCAAAAACATGAAAAAAACACATGAAGAAAATACAAGTCACCAAATTTACCTAATAGTACAGAAATACTACAGAGAATATGAAACATCAAATCACCAAATACTCAATGTGGGAACACAGCCTTAAGCATTGCTTCTGGGGTTGGAAAAATTGCACTTTTAGGGGAAACCAAATACACTGTGTGCAAAATTGTTAGACAAGTGAATACTATGACCATTTCACCATTTTATGCAGATTTTCCAGCTCTGAGCTGCATAAGTTTGAATGCTTATTGGATGAAGCAGATCAGGTGATGTGTATTTGTGTAATAAGGGAAGGTGTAGAATAAGGATATCACCACCATTTTGGCCATGTTCACATGTTCAGTATTTGGTCAGTATTTTACATCAGTTTTTGTAAGCCAAAACGAGGAGTGGGTGAAAAATGCAAAGTGGTGCACATGTTTCTATAAGGCCAAGTTCCCACTACGAGCTTTTGGTTAGTTTCTGATGCTGCATATTGTTGCTGTATCAAAAATTGCAGCCTTTTACAGTTGCAGCAAAATGGATGGGATTTATAGAAATCTCATGCCCACTGTGCTTGTTTTTTTTTTTACTCAGCATAAACTGAACTGCAATGCATGTTGCAAATCAAATCTGCAGCATGTCAATTTCTCCTGCAGAGACACTTAGTTATCTGCGGAAAATTCACATGTAAAAATGCACATGCGTTTTTAGTGCATTTCTGCATGTAATTGTATGCAGGTTGCGGGATGCAGTGACAGATTGGAGGCAGAGCAAGGGTTAACAATTTTACTTGAACAGGGGGATACTCCATGCAGGGAGGCAAAGTTTAAACGGGGAAAGAAACAGTTAAATGGCAGAATGAACGGTTCAATGGCAAAAGGATATGCAGGGTGGAAAAACAGGAGATTCAGTAACGGCAGTTCTTGTGAATGCTGTGGGGAGTCAATAACGCCAACAATAGCTGGCGCGGTGATGGTACAAGAAGGTTCAGGTGGTAACCGTGGTCCATCTTCTGGCGGCAGTGTTCGCTGTCCGATACCTTCCACTGAGCCCCTAGTCCATGAACATATGTGGCCGGAGCAAACAAAGCCGCAGCACAATCAGGGTCTCCCTTGGGCGGGAAAGTATATATTGGTAAGGTGGGTTACAAAAGTCTATCCAGTACTCGGTTCTCTCTTTGCAGCACATGCGCTGTACTCACATGGCACCTCGATCTCTGTCAGCTACGGGGTGCGCTGCACTTTTCTCTCTATGCTGTGTGCTGCCTGTTCCCGCCAAAACTGAAGCGCCGACAACCACTTGCACGATGCTTCTCCAGCGAGGTCCTGCGGACCATGATCCAACAACGAGGGCAGCAACGAACAATCCTGAACTCTGCCCTGGCTCTTAGGCTGGCGTTCAGCGCTTAACTGAATTGGGCTCCCGGCTCCTCCCTTACTACTGCGGTGGGCTCGGGCAGCGTCCTGGCATTGGATCAGCTACATGTCATTGCGGCCGGGCTCCGCACCCCTCGGAGCCCGCTGCGCACGCACCTTGCTTCTGTCACTGCCAGCGGGAAATAGCGCACGCAGCATCGGGCATTCTCTTTTAACCACACCACCAGCTTCCGGGTCAGAGCCCCAGTCCAGTCCTTTTTGCCTTCCCCCAGGAAACAAAGGACACAGCCTCAACAGTTCCGGACCCGGCTCAATACAGGTAATTGCAGACTGGTCTTCCTCCTTACATAATCCACACATGGCTGTATCAATAAAGTTTTGTCAAAGCGAAATACCAGGAAGCATCAAAAAGA
Source organism: Ranitomeya imitator (assembly GCF_032444005.1). NCBI lineage: Eukaryota > Metazoa > Chordata > Amphibia > Anura > Dendrobatidae > Ranitomeya > Ranitomeya imitator. Next base: position 715,699,161 of record NC_091284.1, on the reverse strand, counting down.
AAGCAGCTTTTTTTTTAAATAAGACAAGCCAAAAAGAGACAACAAAATGCAGCGCCAAAAACACAATACAAAATCTCAAGTAACCTAATTTAAATAATAAGTGCAGAGATGATGCCGAAATTCCGCAGCATTCAAAACTCATCAATAGCTCATAATAACACTGACATCCATTTTCTGTATTTCCTTAAAGGCCTTTTCTTCCTTACCTGCTAAATTAGCTTTAGGTATGCCCTGGTTGATCAAAAAAATCCTACCATTGATCGTGAGACTCGTGAGATTAGGACTTTGTGAAGGTTTTTGCTCGTCTACTTGTCCATCTAAGTCTTTGGCATCTGTGAGATCTTCCAGGGTTCATTCAGGATTTTGAGGACGTTTTCTGAGCCCTATTGTGAAGTCCTTCCTCCACATAGACCATATGATTGCGCTACCAAATTTATACCTGGTGCCAAAATGCCTATATCTCACCTGTTTAACATCTCTCCTCCCGAAAGAGATGCATTGAAAGAGTAGATTCAAAAGAGTCAGTTGACGCTCCCTCTCCCGTCATTCCACATCCGTATCTCAGCTCTGTGATGTCTCGGTGCAGAGGGTGCAATGACATCACTACGGCTCGCCCTCTGTGCTGAGCAATGCAGAGGGTTAGAACATGCGGCACAGAAACTGGAGCAGCGGAAGAACGAGGAGAGGTATTTATTTACTTTTACTTTGGGGTCCATAATAATGTATGTAGGACTATATGAAGCCCATAATAATGTATGGAGGACTGTATGGGACCCACAATACAGAGCTGAGTATAGCTGTTAATATTTTGTAAGGGGAGATTGCGGTGATTGAGAAGGGGTTGTCAGAGTAGTGGACAACTCATTTAAGAAACTCCATGGATGGAATGCTTATGTCTGTTATTGAAAAGAAAGGAGGTTATATTGGTCACTGATATTTTCTGAAATGTCAGAAATGTATTTTTGAACATTTTGAGTTGTTTGGTTTTTATTCTCATTTTAACAAATGAAAATTAACAAATGAGTTGAGAAAAGTTATGTTTTTTTTATGAGATGTATAATAATTCTGTACACTAATTGCCCAATAATTCTGCACACATAGCTACTCTTCTAAGAAACTCAAAACCTCCTTTACTTTCTTAAATATTCAGGTTTCAGATTTATTAACCTTTGGATTGATCGACAGCACTGGAGTTGTTAAATAATGAATCGTCGAAAGCACAAATTGTCTAATAATTGTGCACACGGTGTAGTGAGACAAAAAGCCTCTACAGATCCTCTACCAAGGGGCTGCCATACAGGGCTGTGCAGAAGGGTCTCACTCTGAGGCTGATTCCCATCCAAACTTCTTTAGTTGTCATTATTTCACTGAATCTTTGAAATTGCACGTATAAGGCTATGTGCACACGTTGCGGATTTTGCTGCGGATCTGCAGCGGATTGGCCGCTGTGGATTCGCAGCAGTTTTCCCTGAGTTTACAGTACCATGTAAACCTATGGAAAACAAAATCCGCAGTGCACATTCTACAGAAAAAAAGTGTGGAAACGTAGCATTGTTTATTCCGCAGCATGTCAATTTTTTTGTGCGGATTCCGCAGCGGCTTACACCTGCTTCATAATAGGAATCCGCACAAAATCCGCAAAAAAATCGCGGTAAATCAGCGGTAATTCCGCAGGAAATCCGCAGTGTGGGTTACCTGCGGATTTACCAAAATCAGTACGGAAAAATCCGCAACACTTTCCGCAACGTGTGCACGTGGCGTTAGGCTGCATATTCGCCCTCCTCAGATGAATTTATACAAATAACAACTGCTGGTCTCTGATCAGTAATTTCACCTGAGGTCCACAATTGCTTAGCATTCTTTTTTGCTGCTATAATCTACACCCTTTCAAAAATAAGCATTGTCCAAAATTCCTAGTTATTTGACCTGTCAGTGGGAATTTGACAGTTTGCAGAATGATAGACTAGAACAACATGGGTTGGAGTTAACTAGTTGAATTCCAGGTATAGATAAGGGGTTAAAGGGGTTGTCCAAGATTTTAAAAATACTAAATTAGGTCTAGTTCTGCCGCAATACCAGATACAGCCAATGGGGAAAAAAAGTCACACTGCTTTTCTAATCTGGGATTTATTATTATTCCTACATATTAACACAACAATATCCAGACTCATAGCGTGACCTCACTTGGCCACTACGTATAACTCCATAACTAACAATACAAAATACTGGAGAATCATAGGAGTTTGAATAAAAAATACAAAAAACTTTATTGTCAAAGTTAAAAGACACACATGAGTAAAAAGATGTGTTATATGTAAGACACCAGAAAAATTGTGGCACTCAGTACAAGTTGTATATTACAAGATATCTAGTAGCTGGTGAGAGAAACCGGTTTTTACGTACCGGTAATAGGATTTTACAGAGTCCACGACAGCACCCACAACGAGAGAGGGGATCCGCCCACCTTCCGGACAGGAACCTACAGGTTAAAAAGGGGCGGTCCCCCTCGCCCTCCAGTTTGTGTTCCAGAGTACAAGGGTTACCGCCAATGAATCAGTACATGACAATATCATATTAAACAATACTAAATACCACCACCTCTATAGAGTGAACTCTACGGCACACCTTCCAACAGAGTGCAGGAATAAGAACTAAATACGGAGGGGAATGTATGGGTGCTGTCGTGGACTCTGTAAAATCCTATTACCGGTACGTAAAAAACGGTTTTCCTATCGCCACGACAGCACCCACAACGAGAGACTTTCAAAGACTATTTAACTGGGAGGGACCACAGCACTAAGTACTGAACGGCCAAACTGTAAGCTGGAATTAGCAGATAGATCAAGGCGATAGTGCTTATAAAAGGTGGAAGGTGATGACCAAGTTGCCGCCTTACATATCATTTCAATGGGGACATCTGCCTTCTCCGCCCAGGATGATGCCATGGCCCGAGTGGAGTGCGCCCTGATGCCTTCTGGTGGTGTTACTCCCCTGGCAGAATAGGCAAGACATATCGCTTCTCTAATCCATCTAGCGATAGAGTTCTTCGTGACACCAGAACCCTTTTTCCGATTCTGGAAAGAAACAAACAGAGCCCTACTCTGTCTCCAGCTTTGTGTCCTATCCAGGTATTCTAATATCGCCCTCTTTACATCTAGGGTGTTAGGACTGGCGGAACGCACCAAGAAAGATGATACAGATGCGTTCGCAGTCCGGGGTCCACCGTGCAGGTGAAAACCTGCTGCTAGTAAATACAGGCTATATGGCGGTACACTAAAGTATATACACGTGGGTTCAACCTCACCCAGCGTGAAGGGAGCAATCCTGTTGCGTCACAGGATCGCGGTACCGCACCTAAAGCGCGAGCGAGTAGTCAGCGTACTTAACCCCAACTGGGATTGAAGTCCGATTAGACCCTCGCTGGCACTACACCGCAACTGGGTGTGTAAGGTAACTAAATATAAATATATGAATGCACAGGAGTGCGAGCAATGCCGCACTGACGGACGCCACCAACCACACTGGCTTGGGTATGGAAAGCGCAAGGCAAGCGCACGGCGCCGTACAGGCGGACACAGCAAGAGGACGCTGCAATGTGTGTTTCGTGCTGTTGGATAAGTCGGGCGCTAGATTAGCAAACATACACCTTCCGCGAACAGACATTCAATAGGGAGGGTTATTTAAAGAGCGACTTTCACTCACAACACACACACATATTTACAAGACAATACTAGCGCATGGCCGTGCGGTCATGCGCAGTTTATATAGTTGCAGCACAGGAAGTGGCTACAGAACTTTTGCCCTTCCAAGACCTGCCAAAAGGACCAATGGGATGTGCTGCAGCACCTGAGCATGTGACCCTCGATCTCCAACAGGAGAACTTGCCCTGGGCATGCTCAGTGCGTGCAAACAAGGACTTAGATCCAGAAACGTCCACTCGCCGCTGCCCAGCACTGGCCTTAATGGCAGAAGCAGGAAAAGCAGCAGCAACTCTTCGCACAGAGTCAGACTGAGCGAGACGCTGGGATCGACGTCCCTGCTGAGCAGACTCCACTGCGGCTGGAGGAGAATGGGAGACCGCAGTGGAGACGGATCGAGATTCCCCCTGTGCAGCAGAGGAAACTCGACTTCTAACATAGGGTATGATATTTTTTCTCCTCTTCTGAACCTGGATTTTCATAGAAAGATGGTAAATAAATCTCCTGACTTCTATGAAATTTAGATGCTACTTTTGGTAAATATGCAGGATCAGGCTTTAAGACAATCTTATCCTGGAGAATTATTAGATAGGGAGGATCTACTGATAACGCATGTATATCACTGACCCTCCTGGCAGATGTTAATGCTAAGAGTAGAGCTGTTTTTAAGGTTAAATTTTTTATTTAAATAGAGTCTAATGGCTCGAACGGAGGTTCAGTCAACGCCTCAAGTACCAAATTTAAATCCCAAGGGGGTATTCTTACAATATGGATTGGGTTAGAACGCTGACATGCCTTAATAAATCTAGCAACCCATCTATTACCAGCTATATCACTGTTATATAGAGCTCCCAAGGCTGAAACATGAACTCTTAGAGTGTTGACCGCTAAGCCCAATTCCCAGCCTTTCTGAAGGAATTCTAAAATAGCTGAAATCGGAGCCTTATCTCCTAATGGTTGCTGATGAAACAAAAGGAATTTTTTCCAAATTTTCGAGTAGATCTTTGTAGTGACCTCCTTCCTACTTTTCAATAAAGTAGCTATTAAAGCGTTAGAGAACCCCCTCTCCCTCAGAAGCTCCCTCTCAAATTCCAGGCCGTTAAGTGAAGAGTCTCCAAATTTGGATGATGAAAAGGGCCCTGAGAGAGGAGTTCCGGAACCACTGGCAACACCCAGGGATCGGTCACAGACATTGTCATGAGGAGAGAGAACCAAGGCCTCCTGGGCCAGAAGGGGGCAATTAGGATCACTCTGGCTCTTTCCTCCCGGATCTTCCTGAGAACTATCGGAATCAGACACATTGGGGGAAAGGCATATGCCAGCTGGAAGTCCCAACGGACACGAAGGGAATCCACTATAAATGGTTGGTCTGTTATGTGTAAGGATGCGAACTTCCTGACCTTCCTGTTCTTCCTCGTAGCAAACAGATCTATTGTCGGCAACCCCCACAGATTGACTATCTGATCGAATATCTGTTGGTCTAGGGACCACTCTCCCTGACGAAGGGAATGGCGACTGAGGTAGTCCGCCTCTATATTGAGTTCCCCTCTTATATGTACTGCCGACAGGGATTGTAAGTGTTTCTCGGCCAGGGACAATATCTGTGCTGTAGTGGTCATCAGGGATCGAGACCTTGTCCCCCCCTGATGATTGATGTAGGCTACCACAGTCATATTGTCTGTTTGTATCTGTACATGCGTATTCCTCAGGGATGGTAGTAAGGAAAGAAGAGCCTGATAGACTGCAGTAAGCTCTCTTAGATTCGAGGAATTCTGGGACTCCTGACTCGACCATCGTCCTTGGGTTAGAATGTCTCCCATATGGGCTCCCCAACCGAACGGGCTGGCATCTGTTGTAACTATATTGTTCGGAGTGATGGTCCAGAGAACTCCTTTTGACAAATGTGCTGGATTGAGCCACCATCTCAGATCGTGAAGAGTGGCGGGAGATAATTTGAACTTTCTGCTCAGAGCACCGTGAAGATCTTTTTCTGCTCGAAGAACTTCGTACTGAAGTATTCGGGTATGAGCCTGAGCCCATCTTACCGCCGATATACACGCAGTCAAAGATCCTAGTAGAGACATTGCGTCTCTTAAACTTAAGTTTGGAGCTTTTCTTACGGCCGTGATCCTTTGAACGATCTTCCGCTTCTTCTCTTCTGGTAGGAAGGATGACTGATCTTCTGAGTCTAGAAGAACTCCTAGGAACATTTGACGTCTTGTGGGTTCCAGTTTTGACTTTTCCCAGTTGATTATCCATCCGAGATCCTGTAGGGATGATATTATGGCATTTACCCTAGACGTACACTGGTCAATTGAATTTCCTACTATCAAAAAATCGTCTAGATAGGGCACCACAAGGGTTTCTCTTTCCCTAATATGGGCCATTACTTCAGAGACAACCTTAGTAAAAACTCTAGGTGCCATGGACAGGCCAAAGGGCATTGCCAAAAATTGAAAATGTTTAATCTGATGGTTTACCCATACTGCCATCCTGAGGAATTGCTGGTGATTTCTGTGAACTGGAAGATGGTAGTACGCATCTTTTAGATCCAAGACCGACATGTAGCACCTAGGAAACAAAAGCTTAGTTGTTGACTTAATGGATTCCATCTTAAAAGCGTGGTACTGAAGATATCTATTCAATTTACGTAAATTTATGATAGTCCTAAAGGACCCATCAGGTTTAGAGATTAAGAATAGCGGAGAATAAAAGCCTGTCTTCTCCTGATGTTTTGGTACTTCTTCAATAACTCGCTTTGTAAGCAATTGTTGAATCTCTAATTCTAAGGCCTGTTGTTGGGCCGGAGTGTCCAGTGATGTTATCACAAAATGATCTGGGGGAGTTCTCAAAAATTCTAATTTTAATCCGGACTCAACCACCCCCATTATCCAGGCACTAGAAGTAATCTTTTTCCATCTATCTGAGAAGAACTTTAGTCTTCCCCCTACTGGTAGATCTGTTCTATCTGTAGTTACATCTACGTCTTGAGAAAGATGAAGGGTTCTTATAGTATCCACCTTTCTTCTTATGATCTGATGTTTCCGAATCGCGATTATATCCCTGCTGGTCTGGCTGGAATCTCCTGAAGGGCATGCGTCTTCGGAAGGCGTTCCTAAAAGTGGGATTAAACGTTTTAGGAAACCCCTTCTTCCTATCTTCTGCCTTTGCAAGGATGTCATCCAGCACCGGGCCGAATAGGTACTCACCCCTACATGGAATGGAGCAAAGTTTGGCCTTAGCCTGGGCATCCCCCTTCCATGTCTTTAGCCATAGAGCCCGTCTGGCTGCATTCGAAAGACCTGTCGATCTTGCAGCCAATTTCAGAGAATCAATTGAGGCGTCTGCTAGATAAGCTGCTCCTTCTCTGACCTGAGACAGGGAATTCAGCAACTTATCCCTGGGTACCTTCGCTTTAAGCTGCTCCTCCAGCTGAGTCACCCAGACCATGATTGATCTTTAACAGAATCCACCACTGGGAAAGCTTTCCGACTTCTCTGGCTCAGCCCTGCGAACATGATCTCCTGGGTTGTTTTTGGTTCTTTACTCTCTGCAACCCCCATAGTTGCACGGACTGCCTTAATTAAGGTTTCCATACCCTCCATGGAAAAGCAAGGTCTTCCCTCCTCATCTGAAGAGGATGCCGAAGAACTTTCCGAACACTCGCCTTCTTGTACTGAAGGGCTGGAATCGGACACCAACTCCACACTGCTTTTTTCATGCCGTCTGGTTTTAAGGGATGATTTTATTTCTTCCCTAATTACTTCCCTCAGATCCGATACCCGGAGAGGGGCCTCTTCTTCTAACATACGACATATGCATAATTGACATAACTTTTTAACATAGGTGTCAGGTAGAGGCTCTGTGCATACAGCACACTGCTTATGCTTGGATTTGGAGACCTTTTTCCCCTATAATAAAGCATAGTGTAGAAAACGGCTGTATCAGGCAATGGTTTACATATTACACTCACCACTGCTGAAAAAATGTAGAGTACCGGTTTTTGAGGGGGTGAGGCGCGACGTGACGCTGGTTTGCCAGGATCCTGCTGCCCACGTTCGCCGCTATGAGACCTGTGCTCTCCTGCCTGTCGGTGTTCAGCGTCTCCTGCTGAAGACATATTGCCGCACACACATCTCACCTGAGCGCTGCTCCTTTTCAAAAGTCCCGCGCTCCTCCTCCCGGTCTCCTCCGGAAGTCGATCGATCACTTCCGGGTCATAAGCGCCGACCTGCTCCCGCAGCGTCGCGCGCGTGTGGACGACCCAGGGCGGCGTGCCTTCCCCTGGGAACGCCACTTCGGCATTCAGCCGCTCCTTGCCAGACGATGGGGGAAGCTGGACACAGGACTTCCCCCGACGCTGCTTCCGGGCCCCCGACTCTGCCGTTCTCACCTGGACACCGCACAGAGGCTTGGCGGACCCGGGTAGGTGAAACGACCTGCAGGCTCCCGCCGTCCGGACAGGAACCCAAACTGGAGGGCGAGGGGGACCGCCCCTTTTTAACCTGTAGGTTCCTGTCCGGAAGGTGGGCGGATCCCCTCTCTCGTTGTGGGTGCTGTCGTGGCGATAGGAAAATCCTCTCCTATATTTTATCCCTATATACAGTTTATCAAAGCCATTTCAATCACTGAAAATCCATTATGGCCGCCTGGGGCAATGTTAATTTAGCAATTACTTCTCACCTGCGATTATGGACGGAATATGATTTCTATGTGTCCTATTATCTTCTTTCTTTATGGGTTATCTATTTATTTTTTGATTTTATGACATATGCAGTATTATACACATTTTGCGCCCGTTATGGCTGTTGTGCGCTTGCGCTCGCTGACTGCTCGTGGCTGCCCCTTGCTATCCGGCACTGTCTCGCTGATGTGCGACTGAGACCCTTCGGGTGCTTGCTCGTGTATGTGGCTGGATGTGTCCGGGTTGCGGGGGTTCAGCGTGGGTGGGGACGCTCGCATGCGGCACATTTACACAGCCAGGAGGGGGCCGGGTCACGTGATACCCATGTGACACCCATGTGACCGGTATCCATGGATACTTAAGGTCCTGTAGGAGATTCAAACCACATCTCCCCTTTAGAGAGCGAGGCTGACAGCAGCGAAACGCGCGTCGGGGTGTGTTCGGTGGGCATTTCAGCACAGGGTGAGAGACTTTCTTCCCTTTCACTCCTCCTTTATGTCCAACATGCTGGGTGCAATTTGTATGGTTTAATGCCTTAGGATACTGCTCGATACATATGGGAACATTGCTCCAGGCGGCCATAATGGATTATCAGTGATTGAAATGACTTTGGTAAGCTGTATATAGGGACATGTTATGGGATAACAGAAAGGAGAGGATTTCTCTCACCAGCTACTAGATATCTTGTAATATACAACTTGTACTGCCACAATTTTTCTGATGTCTTACATATAACACATCTTTTTACTCATGAGTGTCTCTTAACTTTTTCTATTGTGACAATAAAATGTTTAGTATTTTTTATCCAAACTCCTACGATTCTCCAATATTTTTTATTCCTACATAAGTAGTGTAATCATATTCCATAACACTTTACTGATATTGTCATCATTGTCCCCATTGGGGCTCATTATCTAAATTCCCTGTCAGTATGTCTTTGGAGTGTGTGAGGAAATCGGAGAACCCGGAGGAAACCCACACAAACATGGGGAGAACATACAAACTCCTTGAAGATGTTATCCTTGATGGGAAGAGGACCCAGGACCCCAGCGCTACACGGCTGCTGTGCTAACCACTGAGCCACCGTGTTACGAACTGGCTTAAATGGATAATCATTAAAACCAATGAGAGACAACAGTCTGTTTGGTGAGAGTACCAAAAGAAGCATGCCTCAGATAGGCAGCACTGGATAAAAAGTGAGGTATGAGAGACCCATGAGGTTAACCAAAAAGATGACGAAAAATAATTGTATTAACAACACTGCTTTATTTTTTCTCAGATTTGTAATACCTAACTCACAACACTAGAGGGCATCTCAAGCTTAATAATGGAGTGAACAGCGACTAAGGCAGTAATAAACGGAAATAAAAACTCCGACAATTAAGTAAAACCAGTTTAAGGTATTTTATCATATTAACATGAATAACTTTGCTTTATGGTACAATGCATATAACAAACAGAGAAATAATCTAACGTAGTGCTCCAATGTCATATACCATGAAGAAAACCTCAGCAGACAGAGTGGATTTAGTGTAAAGGTGAGAGCTGTCTGCATTTATAATAATGGGGGTGTCTGATAACTAATGTGGTGTCTGGGTTATATTAAGGTGGAACTCCGTTTTTGGTGAATATTACCAGCCAGGCAACTGCGATCAATCTTTGCTTCCATATTACACCAGATGTCTATGGACCCTATAGTCAATGTAAAGAGTCAAACTGATCTGTCACGGGAGCCACCTGGCAAGTAAAATTCTTAGATCGTGGCGTTCCCACTGTGTGCTGGTATGAGCCTTTCTTGAAGTCTAAAATATTAATGGAGCACATTTCAGAAGACCCTTGGTTATCTCAATAAGATAAAAAAATAATTGTACTTATTCCAAATGGTTAATTCTTGGCCACTTATGTCAATGGGTAACTATAAAAAGCTCGGCCTAGCACCCTTTCTGACTTCCAGTTGTAAGGAGGCGACATATTAAGACAGGCAGAGGTCATAATTTGGGCACAATGCTGGGTTTCTTTGCTTCTAGAGGAGCCTCCAATTTATTGCTCTAGACACAGTGCAGCATTAGGCCTCCCAGCACCGGGGATGTGACAGATCATTTCCAAGGGAAGGCGCTCTGGATCCTTTATGTGTCTAGTTCCACCCGCAATGAGGGGATTTCTGTCCTGGCTCCAGGCACACTAGAACAGCTAAAAAAAATTAAAAAGATGCGTTTAGTATATTATCCAATAACTATTTTAGGCTGTGTGCACACAATGAGTTTTCGATGCTGCGTATTTTCGTTGCATCAAAAACGCAACATCTTACAGTTCCAGAAAAGTGGATGGGATTTACAGAAATCTCCTGCCCGCTGTGCTTTTTTTTTTTTAACGTAAACTGACCTGCGGTGCATGCTTCAAATCTGCAGCTTATCAATTTCTCTTGTGGAATATTCTGATTTTTTTGTGCAGATTTTTTCCATAGACTTTCATCAGATGCGCAAAATCCGCAGATAAAAAATGCACATGCGTTTTTAGTGCATATTCCTGAAGGAAAACCATCCAAAATGCATATAATCCGCACATGACTATATTAATAAAGTTTATCAGGAAATATCAAACACAAAGCAGCTTTATATAAAACATGGGACGCCAAAAAGAGACAAAAAACGCATGTAAAAAAAAAAGCAGTCATAACAGCGAAAAACGCAAGTAACCTAATCAAAAACTCAACGAAATCTCATTGTGTGAACAAAGCCTTAAATGGGACCTGTCACCAGATTTTTTTCTATATAAACCGTATCCATCACCTGTTAGCCATATTTATTAGAAATCTCTCTATATGAGCCTCCATAACCAGGAAAATACCTTTTATATAATTGTATGCTAATCGTCTCTGAACGATCCCATCTATGACTCTAGACCAGTGTTTCTCAACTCCAACTCTCAACTCAAGACCCACCAACAGGTCATGTTTTCAGGATTTCCTTACTACTGCACAGGAGATGGAATTAATGCTTGAGCAGGTGATGAAATTATCACCTGTGCAATACTAAGGAAATCCTGAAAACATGACCTGTTGGTGGGTCTTGATGACTGGAGTTGAGAAACACTGATCTAGACCTTTCTCGGTGCCCCTTCTGTGCCCACAGCTGCCGCCTCTTCTGCTTTGATTAACGTGGATAACATCTCCGTCGTAAACAAGGCAGCCCAGCTCTCGTGCCGCCATACATGCGTTATGTCAATGAAGTCAGCAATAGCGGTTACAAAGGAGGCATCTGTTACGACCGTTCACATTTGTCACATCTCCAACGGACTTTTCATCAAAACTGGAGTATAACACAAAATTAAAGTGGCACCGTGCGCCACCATAAGGGACGTACTCCAGTCAGAGAGTACATGTCACAATTTATGCCACTTTGTGGCATGGATTATGATGAATTTGGTGGCCATGCCCTCTCCTCGCTAAGCTCCGCTCAGTTTTCAAGAAGCTGTCCAGAAGTGGCATAAAAATATCAATTAGTTTTACACCACAATTCCGTTGAAAAGTATTTGATCTATTCAAATCAAAGTATACTATAAAGTTGTAAAACCTTTCATTTATCGATTAGTTAGGCATTGTTATAGGGTTATTACTATCACAGCCATTCACTGCTGATTCTGTAGCTCCACTTCCGGTGGACGGCGCTGAATGGCTGAAATGGGAGTAACCCTTTTGATGTAAAAAATCCTGGCATTAGCAAGATGTGAAATACAGATGTTAAAAGGGGTTGTCTACTTCTGAGTAACACCAACTTAATCAATTGAGCACCCAAATTAAAGTTAAAACAGTGTATACTCACCTCCTGCAGTGGCGCCATTTCATCGGTGTCATTGATTCTGTTCCAGGCGGTAATGTCACATTGCTGTGTCACATGTCCACTGCAGCTTATTATAATTCTGGCAGGGCATCCACTTTGATGAAATAGTAAAGGTTGCAGCTATTGAGTGGCTGCTCATTGGCTAAAGCTGGTATGTGACACAACAAGTACATCACTGCCAGAAACACCGGCATTAACTTTGCTGGAATGGCGCTGCTGCAGGAGAGTGTGATGGTGTGATATGCTATGTGGGTATCATTTTGTGTATACTTCTATTTTACTTATTTTTTCATGGTGTTCTCTTGTAGGATGAGTTATTTGCTAATTGATAAATGGCTGTTGATGCCATCTGATATCAGCCCCCACAGTACTGTATTGTTTGCCAATATGCTAATGACATATTGACCTAGCTTGTTGAAACAATGAGCCCCCTGCAACCTTCCCCCCTGACCTGTGAATGAGGAGGGGGACTTTTAACATATCAGTGATGTGAGACACAAATTCAGATCCTGTGTGGAACTATGATGTGAACACAGCACCTCAGAGAGAAAGAAGAGTATATGGACTATGTTATCCTCTGTCTGCTGGATTGTTGGACTCTCATCTCCCAGGCCTTTTATCCTCTTACTGAACTGCATTCGGAATCTGGACTATCTTATCCTTTGTGTGGTGGATTGTTTATGGACCTTTCGCATTTTTGCCTAAATAAATGTCTTGGAATTGTTCACTATTCTCTTGCTCTGTTGATGGTGTGATACCGGAGAAGGACCCCGTGACAGAGGGGAATACACACTGTGTACATTTTAATTAAATTCTGAATTGATGAAGCCGGGGGGGCAGTAGTGGACAAATTCTTTAAGATAATACAATGCTCCATCCACTTATAGAACCTTTTTGCCGTACTTTGCTGACACTATTTGGTTCCCCCACCTTATCTCTGTTTCGCACTAGTTCGATGTATATGATCGTGTGAGCGAGCCCTACCAGTCACCATCCTTTCCAACCCAGAATAATCACATGTACATTTTATTTCTTCTGCCAACCGATTGATGTCAAAGTAAGACACCGTCAGTTACTGCGATAGGACGTACTGTATCTACTTTGCATTTCACAATTCATTGTACTAGAATGACTTACTTCATCTTCCATCTTGATGTTTCCAGAACTATTTATCTTGAACAATCGATAAGTGGCTGCTCTGGTTTTCTTTCTCCTTTGCTTCCTTGGCATCTGTGTTTGTTTGCCTACAACACAGTCCTGAAATATAATAATAACAGAACAGAAAATAATGGATCAAACTTTATATTGTTAGGAAAAGAACAAGAATAAAGGAACCTGGGTCCCTAAAACGTATTGTGAGTGCCTGCGATTATTAGAAACAGAGCTGCTGCGCCCTCCTTTACAGATTGGATTGTGACAGTGTCTGATGTAAAGGAATGACCAGACTTTGTGAACTCTACACTAGATTTGGACAATTCATCTATTTCTCTAGAAAAAAGCTACAGGAAGTTATGAAAACATCTAAAGTAAAGCCTGATAATAAAAACTACCCGTATTTGATTTCTCCTATATTTTCTCCTTTAACCCCTTCATCAACAGGCAATTTTTGCTTTTTGTTCTTTCGTTTTGCCTTTCCCTGTTACCAAGGGTCATACTTTATTTTTTTTATTAGTACTAGCCAAATAGAACTTGTTTTTTTGTAGAACGAATTGCAGTTTTTAATTATTAACATATAATGTACTGAAAAATGGGAAAAAAAATCCAAGCTACAATTGGCAGAAATCTGAGGCAGAGAGCTGTCTAAATAGCCAGGTAATTACTCTGACCAGGAGACACATGGATAAAGCCCTGGTGCACCCTGGTCCTGATTGGATGTCAGCATGTCCCAGCATCTGATTATTATTATTATTATTATTATTATTTATTATTATAGCGCCATTTATTCCATGGCGCTTTACATGTGAGGAGGGGTATACATAATAAAACAAGTACAATAATCTTGAAAAATACAAGTCACAACTGGTACAGGAGGAGAGAGGACCCTGCCCGCGAGGGCTCACAATCTACAAGGGATGGGTGAGGATACAGTAGGTGAGGGTAGAGCTGGCCGTGCAGCGGTTTGGTCAATCGGTGGTTACTGCAGGTTGTAGGCTTGTCGGAAGAGGTGGGTCAGCTGAACTGTCAATCATCATACTGACATCTCAGAACGCTCCTGTCCTAGATTGGATGGCAGAACTGTCATTCACTGTGTCCAGACACAGTTACAGGAGGAATCATAACAGATAGGTCCACCAGGTTATCTCCGCCATTATATTGATTTTATCAGCCATCAGGTTGCTGACTTTCCTTGTTTGTTCTACTCTTCCGACCATGATGTCCTTCTCTTGTGATTGCTCTCTTCATATGATGTGTCCAAAGTAAGAAAGTCATAGCTTGGTGATCCTTGCTTCGAATAACTTGTCTGGCTTGATTTGTTCCAAAATGGATGTTTGTTCTTGCCATCCATGGTATTGATAACATTCTTATCCAGCACCACACTTTGAAGGCGTTGATTTTTCTTCTGTCTTGTTTCTTTATCGTCCAGTTTTCGCATCCATATGTTACTACAGAAAAGACCAAACTATGTATAAGCCGTGTCTTAATTGCCAGTGAAATGTTACTCGATTTGAAGATCTTGTCCAGTGACTTCATTGTTGATTTGTCCATAGCTATTCTCCTATTGACTTCCAATGCCATTGCAGTGTGTTGACCGATCATTGATCCGAGTAGGTTGAAGTCCTTTACAACTTCCAGTTCGTTGCTGTCCATCTCAAATGTGTCCTGGTTGTACATGGCAGTAGTCAACATCTTTGTGTTTTTTGTATTGAGTAGGAATCCCATGTTCGAGCTTTCCATCTTTACACTCTGTAATCCTTCATTCCATCTATGGTTGTTGCT
The DNA here is from genome assembly GCF_032444005.1 of Ranitomeya imitator. Classification (NCBI taxonomy): domain Eukaryota; kingdom Metazoa; phylum Chordata; class Amphibia; order Anura; family Dendrobatidae; genus Ranitomeya; species Ranitomeya imitator. The sequence goes on along the minus strand of NC_091284.1, from coordinate 715,684,003 downwards.
ATCAAAGTTGTATCATCTGCGTACATAAGATCGTTAATGATTTGTCAAGCAATTTTTTTTCCTTCTTCCTTTTCGGCACGTCCGACCTTCCTGATAATAGCTTCTGCATATAAATTGAAGAGAATAAGGCCTAAAATAAAGTAGTAGGCTAGTGGAGAGCTTTTCCCAGGTGTTGCCGATGTATTTATCTCAGTAATCATTGCCTAGCCTGCCTGCAATTGTATCTATTTCTCATCTGAAGGTCAGACACATTTTGTATTTAAATTGATATTAAATTCAGCCAAAAATGTTCCCAATATCTACCCAGACAGTTTTTAGATTAAAGGGATTGTAAGCTACTCATGTATTTTTCCTAATATTCAAAAGCCATTTTTGCTATTCATTTTTCATATATTTCACTTTGACATGCTTTAACATGATTGAGTGCAATCATTTTCGTATATTGTACATGTAAGTAGCTGTTTTTTGGTATGCACCTGTTCAGACCAGTTTTTGATGTGCCGGTCAGTTTTCTGTTATTTGTATGCTAGCTTTCTGACTGCAAAACAATGGGGAGACAAAGAGCGCAATAGGGTCTTATCCATACACACCAAATTTGCTCACCTGGTTAGGATGAGATTAGAGCATATAGATAGTGGCTGCTGCAGATCCACAGGTCCTCACCGACCAGAGAAAATAATTTCTTCAAAGGGAGATTTGTAGTTAACCCCTTCCCAACCTTTGACGCCACGTAGGCATCATGAAAGTCGGTGCCAATCCGACCCATGACGCCTATGTGGCGTCATGGAAAGATCGCGTCCCTGCAGATCCGGTGAAAGGGTTAACTCCCATTTCACCCAATCTGCAGGGACAGGGGGAGTGGTAGTTTAACCCAGGTGGGGTGGCTTCACCCCCCCATGGCTACGATCGCTCTGATTGGCTGTTGAAAGTGAAACTGCCAATCAGAGCGATTTGTAATATTTCACCTATTATAACTGGTGAAATATTACAATCCAGCCATGGCCGATGCTGCAATATCATCGGCCATGGCTGGAAACACTAATGTGCCCCCACCCCACCCCACCGATCGCCCCCCCAAGCCATCGATCTGTCCAGTACACTGCTCCGGCTCCCCTCCGTCCTAGGATTAGGGTTAAGGTTAGGGTTAGGGTTAAAGTTAGGGTTAGTATCCCTAGGGTTACTAGGGATTCTAACCCTAACCCTAACCCTAGCTATTTCTGTTTAAAGTGGGTTTTCTTGTTGATTTTGATGATTGGCAGCTGTCAGACACTTCTCATCATGCGTTTTAAAAACGCAAACGCAGGAAAAAACGCATGTAAACACTTCAAAATGCCGCGTTTGTATTAAAGCATGCAAAAACGCATGCGTCTAAAAAACACGGCGTTTTAACGCGTTTACATGCGTTTTTTTACCACATGCGTTTGCGTTCAAAACGCTGCGTTTTTAAACGCAAATGTGAAACCAGCCTAATTTAAGCATAAAAAAGAATCACCTAATCGATTATCGTACTTTATTTAAAAAAAGTAAAAAGGCCGCAATTAAAAAATACATTGAAAATATACACATATATATGTGCATATATCCTGTAAATATCATAATATATACGTATCAATCATACAATACAATCACACAAGACAAATTAAAATGTAAAGTGGCAGGCAGTTCACAATTTTATGTAATGATACTCGTTATTAGCAGTGCCAACTCCCAATCAATAGATGTAAAAGATTGTATAGAATAAAATAATTGTGTGTTGAGCCGTAATAAAGAGATTAATTAACCAAATATTGTATAAGACTACTAAATTAATACAAATTCAATTAACCCCTTCCCGACCTTTGACGCATACGCTGCGTCATGAAAGTCGGTGCCATTCCGACCCATGACGCAGCATATGCGTCATGGAAAGATCGCGTCCCTGCAGATCCGGTGAAAGGGTTAACTCCCATTTCACCCAATCTGCAGGGACAGGGGGAGTGGTAGTTTAACCCAGGTGGGGTGGCTTCACCCCCCCATGGCTACGATCGCTCTGATTGGCTGTTGAAAGTGAAACTGCCAATCAGAGCGACTGGTGAAATATTACAATCCAGCCATGGCCGATGCTGCAATATCATCGGCCATGGCTGGAAACACTAATGTGCCCCCACCCCACCCCACCGATCGCCCCCCCAAGCCATCGATCTGTCCAGTACACTGCTCCGGCTCCCCTCCGTCCTGTGCTCCGCTATCCCCGTGCTCTTGTCCGCTCCCCCCGTGCTCCAATCACCCCCCCCCCCCCGTGCTCTGATCCAACCCCCCTGCACTCCAATCCACCCCCCGTGCTCCGATCCACCCCCCGTGCTCCCATCCACCCCCCCGTGCTCCGATCCACCCCCTGTGCTCTGATCCAACCCCCTGCACTCCAATCCACCCCCCCGTGCTCCGATCCACCCCCGTGCTCCGATCCACCCCCCCGTGCCCGATCCACCCCCCCATGCTCCGCCCCCCCCCACCGTGCTCCCCCCACCCCATCATACTTACCGTTCCTCCCGGGGTCCGTCCGTCTTCTCCCTGGGCGCCGCCATCTTCCAAAATGGCGGGCGCATGCGCAGTGCGCCCGCCGAATCTGCCAGACGGCAGATTCGTTCCAAAGTGCATTTTGATCACTGAGATATAACCTATCACAGTGATCAAAATAAAAAAAATAGTAAATGACCCCCCCCCTTTGTCACCCCCATAGGTAGGGACAATAAAAAAATAAAGAATTTTTTTTTTTTTCCACTAAGGTTAGAATAGGGTTAGGGTTTCGGTATGTGCACACGTATTCTGGTCCTCTGCGGATTTTTCCGCTGTGGATTTCATAAATCCGCAGTGCTAAACCGCTGCGGATTTATGGCGGATTTACCGCGGTTTTTCTGCACATTTTACTGCAGTTTTACAACTGCAATTTTCTATTGGAGCAGTTGTAAAACCGCTGCGGAATCCGCAGAAAGAAGTGACATGCTGCGGAATGTAAACTGCTGCGTTTCCGTGCAGTTTTTCCGCAGCATGTGTACAGCGATTTTTGTTTTCCATAGGTTTACATTGAACTGTAAACTCATGGGAAACTGCTGCATATCCGCAGTGCTTTCCGCAGCGTGTGCACATACCTTTAGAATTAGTCTATGTGCACAAGGTGCAGATTTGGCTGCGGATCCGCAGCGGATTGGCCGCTGCGGATTCGCAGCAGTGTTCCATCAGGTTTACAGTACCATGTAAACCTATGGAAAACCAAATCCGCTGTGCCCATGGTGCGGAAAATACCACGCGGAAACGCTGCGTTGTATTTTCCGCAGCATGTCAATTCTTTGTGCGGATTCCGCAGCGTTTTACACCTGTTCCTCAATAGGAATCCACAGGTGAAATCCGCACAAAAAACACTTGAAATCCGTGGTAAATCCGCAGGTAAAACGCAGTGCCTTTTACCCGCGGATTTTTCAAAAATGATGCTGAAAAATCTCACATGAATCCGCAACGTGGGCACATAGCCTTAGGGTTAGGGTTGGAATTAGGGTTGTGGTTAGGGTTGTGATATGGCTACAGTTGGGATTAGGGTTAGGGGTGTGTTGGGGTTAGTTTTGGAGGTAGAATTGAGGGGTTTCCACTGTTTAGGCACATCAGGGGTCTCCAAACGCAACATGACGCCACCATTGATTCCAGCCAATCTTGTATTCAAAAAGTCAAATGGTGCTCCCTCACTTCCGAGCCCCGACGTGCGCCCAAACAGTAGTTTACCCCCACATATGGGGTACCAGCATACTCAGGACAAACTGCACAACAATTACTGGGGTCCAATTTCTCCTGTTACCATTGTGAAAATAAAAGAATGCTTGCTAAAACATCATTTTTGAGGAAAGAAAAATTATTTTTTATTTTCACGGCTCTGCGTTGTAAATGTCTGTGAAGCACTTGGGGGTTCAAAGTGCTCACCACATATCTAGATAAGTTCCTTTGGGGGGGTCTAGTTTCCAAAATGGGGTCACTTGTGGGGGGTTTCTACTGTTTAGGCACACCAGGGGCTCTGCAAACGCAACGTGACGCCTGCAGACCATTCCATCAAAGTCTGCATTTCAAAAGTCACTACTTCCCTTCTGAGCCCCGACGTGTGCCCAAACAGTGGTTTACCCCCACACATTGGGTATCAGCGTACTCAGGAGAAACTGGACAACAACTTTTGGGGTCCAATTTCTCCTGTAACCCTTGGGAAAATAAAAAATTCTGGGCTAAATAATTATTTTTGAGGAAAGAAAACGTATTTATTATTTTCACGGCTCTGCATTATATACTTCTGTGAAGCACTTGGGGGTTCAAAGTGCTCACCACACATCTAGATAAGTTCCTTTCGGGGGTCTAGTTTCCAAAATGGGGTCACTTGTGGGGGGTTTCTACTGTTTAGCCACATCAGGGGCTCTGCAAACGCAACGTGATGCCCGCAGAGCATTCCATCAAAGTCTGCATTTCAAAACTTCACTACTTCACTTCTGAGCCCCGACATGTGCCCAAACAGTGGTTTACCCCCACATATGGGGTATCAGCGTACTCAGGAGAAACTGGACAACAACTTTTGTGGTCAAATTTCTCCTGTTACCCTTGGGAAAATAAAAAATTGCAGGCTAAAAAGTCATTTTTGAGAAAATAAATTTTTTTTTTTATTTTCATGGCTCTGCGTTATAAACTTCTGTGAAGCACTTGGGGGTTCAAAGTCCTCACCACACATCTAGATTAGTTCCTTTGGGGGTCTAGTTTCCAAAATGGTATCATTTGTGGGGGATCTCCAATGTTTAGGCACACAGGGGCTCTCCAAACGTGACATGGTGTCCGCTAATGATTGGAGCTAATTTTCCATTTAAAAAGCCAAATGGCGTGCCTTCCCTTCCGAGCCCTGCCGTGCGCCCAAACAGTGGTTTACCCCCACATATGGGGTATCAGCGTACTCAGGACAAACTGGACAACAACATTTGGGGTCCAATTTCTCCTATTACCCTTGGCAAAATTGGAAATTCCAGGCTAAAAAATCATTTTTGAGGAAAGAAAAAATATTTTTTTTATTTTCATGGCTCTGCGTTATAAACTTCTGTGAAGCACCTGGGGGTTTAAAGTGCTCAATATGCATCTAGATAAGTTTCTTGAGGGGTCTAGTTTCCAAAATGGGGTCACTTGTGGGGGAGCTCCAATGTTTAGGCACACAGGGGCTCTCCAAACGCGACATGGTGTCCGCTAACAATTGGAGCTAATTTTCCATTCAAAAAGTCAAATGGCGCGCCTTCCCTCCCGAGCCCTGCCGTGTGCCCAAACAGTGGTTTACCCCCACATATGAGGTATCGGCGTACTCGGGAGAAATTGCCCAACAAATTTTAGGATCCATTTTATCCTATTGCCCATGTAAAAATGAAAAAATTGAGGCGAAAATAATTTTTTTGTGAAAAAAAAGTACTTTTTCATTTTTACAGATAAATTTGTGAAGCACCTGAGGGTTTGAAGTGCTCACTAGGCATCTAGATAAGTTCCTTGTGGGGTCTAGTTTCCAAAATGGGGTCACTTGTGGGGGAGCTCCAATTTTTAGGCACACGGGGGCTCTCCAAACATGACATGGTGTCCGCTAAAGAGTGGAGCAAATTTTTCATTCAAAAAGTCAAATGGCGCTCCTTCCCTTCCAAGCCCTGCCGTGCGCCCAAACTGTGGTTTACCCCCACATATGAGGTATCAGCGTACTCAGGACAAATTGGACAACAACTTTCGTGGTTCAGTTTCTCCTTTTACCATTGGGAAAATAAAAAAATTGTTGCTAAAAGATAATTTTTGTGACTAAAAAGTTAAATGTTCATTTTTTTCTTCCATGTTGCTTCTGCTGCTGTGAAGCACCTGAAGGGTTAATAAACTTCTTGAATGTGGTTTTGAGTACCTTGAGGGGTGCAGTTTTTAGAATGGTGTCACTTTTGGGTATTTTCAGCCATATAGACCCCTCAAACTGATTTCAAATGTGAGGTGGTCCTTAAAAAAAATGGTTTTGTAAATTTCGTTGTAAAAATGAGAAATCGCTGATCAAATTTTAACCCTTATAACTTCCTAGCAAAAAAAAATTTTGTTTCCAAAATTGTGCTGATGTAAAGTATACATGTGGGAAATGTTATTTATTAACTATTTTGTGTCACATAACTCTCTGGTTTAACAGAATAAAAATTCAAAATGTGAAAATTGCGAAATTTTCAAAATTTTCGCCAAATTTCCGTTTTTATCACAAATAAACGCAGAATTTGACCTAAATTTACCACTATCATGAAGCCCAATATGTCACGAAAAAACAATCTCAGAACCGCTAGGATCCGTTGAAGCGTTCCTGAGTTATTACCTCATAAAGGGACACGGGTCAGAATTGCAAAAAACGGCCAGGTCATTAAGGTCAAAATAGGCTGGGTCATGAAGGGGTTAAAATTCTGCGCTGCCGCTAAGATGAATTTCAGGAGAGTACAGTTGATTCACAATGGTTTTATTCAACGCATTTCAGGGGTCTCATGCCCCCTTCAGGTGTGGTATTTGCTGATGAAGGGGGCATGAAACCCCTGAAACACGTTGAATAAAACCACTGTGAATCAACCATACTCTCCTGAAATTCGTCTAAGCGGCAGCGCAGAATTTTAACTACAAATCTCCCTTTGAAGACATAGCTTTCTGACTGAGCACTCCGCCCTTCAATATGTGGTGATTTTAATTACATTTGGTTCCTGCCAACCCATAAATGTAGACTTTACTGAGAGGTGTCCACATTCACCCATTAATTCAGACATTAGTCTTAGAGAGGTGTTCACTCTGGTCAGGGACCCATCAGACTCATGAGGCCACCTTGACGTTGGTTGATGGGCAGACATTATTTGGCCAAATTTTGTGCAATGCGTCTCATGTATTTTTCCTAATATTCAAAAGCCAATTTTTGCTATTCCCATTTCTTAGATTTCGCATTAACATGCTTTAACATGATTGAGTGCAACCATGATTGAGTACCAACCTTCGTACTGTATCTTGTACATGTAAGCAGCTGTTTTTGGTATGCACCTGTTCAGACTAGTTATTGATGTGACAGTCAGTTTTCTGTTATTTGTACTATAAAGCGATGTTCACACGCAGCGGTCATGCTGCAGCTTTAAACCACAGGAGCCCTTTTCGCTGCAGTCTTTCCATTGTTTCTGGACACAATTACTTAATTGTGCAGGTAAACCCTGTAAATGTGTGTGCCATTACGATCGACCACATAGACTTGCATGTAAAAGAGCTGTTTACCTTCAAGATTAAAGAAGCGCTCCCATCCATATTTTTATCCTCTTAATATTGTGTGCTGCTGGGATTCACTGGTTTCTGAGCTGACACTAGAAAATATGTATGAGTTATACATACTCCCAGCCAGTGGGAATGGCTTCGCTTCTATACACTTATATGGGGTGAGGCTGCATCCTCTAGTCGGCCAAGTCCACTGGACAACTGCGTCACTACATGGGGCCCAGCTGCAATCAATACAAATGTATGGAGCGAGGCCATGCTCACTTGTTAGGTTCCAGCCTGCAGTATGTATAATGCATACCCTCAGGTCCCAGATCAGAAACTGGCAAATCCTCCCAGTGCACAGTGCATGTGATGGAGTATCCATAAGTCTGCAGTCACACAGAGTGTGACAACCTCTTTAATGGGTTCAGAACTGGATTAGTGTGATAAAAGAGAAAAAAAAACATACCATCTGAACTCATACCGCTTCTCTGCACTTGATACTGTGTCCCCTGCCAGCCATCTGGCATCAATACCTGGTGGAAGGCATCATATCAGTCAATCAATGACCCCTGAAAACCTGCAGCCCTCACGTTACATCCGAACAGGAAGATCAGATTATCTGCTACACTACTGGATTTTTTCACAAAAGCCATGTGTGATGACAATCTATCTATATAATCGTCTAAGGGTCACTTCCGTCTGTTTGTCTGTCACAGAAATCCCACGGGCACAGTCCGGCCGCGAATTGGCCCCTCCCTTCTGCCCTCCAGTCAGTGCCCCCTCCCTACTGCCCTCCAGTCAGTGCCCCCATAGCGGTTTAGCAGTCCGTTAACGCTGCCATTAACCCTGTGTGACCACCTTTTTACTATTGATGCTGCCTATGCAGCATCAATAGTAAAAAGATCTAATGTTAAAAATAATAAGAATGCATTGCGGGACCGGAGCATCGTGAGGAGGATCGCTAAACGCCTGGGCTGGATCCAGGGGCCACCGTAAGGTGAGTATATAACTATTTTTTATTTTAATTCTTTTTTTAACTGGGATATGGTGCCCACATTGCTATATACTACGTGGGCTGTGTTAGATACTTCGTGGCCTGTGTTATATACTACGTCTCTGTGCTATATGCTACGTGGGCTGTGCAATATACTACGTGGCTGGGCAATATACTGCGTAGGCTGTGCTATTTACTACGTGGGCTGTGCTATATACTAAGTGGGCTGCGTTATAGTCTACGTGGGCTGTGTTATATACTACGTGGGCTGTGCTACATACTACGTGGGCTGCGTTATATTCTACGTGGGCTGTGTTATATACTACGTGGGCTGTGCTATATACTATGTGGGCTGTGTTATATACTACGTGGGCTGTGCAATATACTACGTGGCTGGCCAATATACTACGTGTCTGGGCAATATACTGCGTGGGCTGTGCTATATACTATGTGGGATGTGTTATATACTACGTGGGCTGTGCTATATACTACATGGGCTGTGCTATATACTATGTGGGCTGTGTTATATACTACGTGGGCTGTGTTATATACTACGTGGGCTGTTACATAATACGTGGGTTGTGCTATATACTACGTGAGCTGTGTTATATACTGCGTGGGCTGCGCTATATACTACGTGGGCTGCGTTATATACTATGTGGGCTGTGCAATATACTACGTGGGCTGTGTTATATTCTACGTGGGCTGTGCTATATACTACGTGGGCTGCGTTATATTCTACGTGGGCTGTGTTATATACTACGTGGGCTGTTACATACTACGTGGGCTGTGCTATATACTACGTGAGCTGTGTTATATACTGCGTGGGCTGTGCTATATACTACGTGGGCTGCGTTATATACTACGTGGGCTGTGCTATATACTACGTGGGCTGTGTTATATACTACGTGGGCTGTGCTATATACTACGTGGGCTGCGTTATATTCTACGTGGGCTGTGTTATATACTACGTGGGCTGTGCTATATACTACGTGGGCTGCGTTATATACTACGTGGGCTGTGCAATATACTACGTGGCTGGGCAATATACTACATGTCTGGGCAATAAACTGCGTGGGCTGTGCTATATACTATGTGGGATGTGTTATATACTACGTGGGCTGTGCTATATACTACATGGGCTGTGCTATATACTACGTGGGCTGTGTTATATACTACGTGGGCTGTGTTATATACTACGTGGGCTGTTACATACTACGTGGGCTGTGCTATATACTACGTGAGCTGTGTTATATACTGTGTGGGCTGTGCTATATACTACTACACATATTCTAGAATACCTGATGCGTTAGAATCGGGCCACCATCTAGTGCATATATAAGGCCGGCTGCAGACAAGCGTATAAGAAATCAGCCAACTTTCATCTAGAGAACTCAGACAATTTGTTTCTAATTTTCATCCGATTTTTAAGACCATGTGATGTTTGATGTCTGCATATCCATTTTTATACATCTACACTAAAACATGTCCATGATCACATACAGTTTGCTAAATTTATAATAGAAATGTGTCTGTAAAAGTTGGATACAGCTCTGCTCTAATGGTCCGTGTGGGATCTGATTTTTATTTTACGCACCCATAGATTTGTACAGGTGAGTCTCATACAAGACTCAGATGAAAGTAGTGCATGCTGTGCTTTTTATTTTCATGGATGGTCTTAAGGAGGAAAAAATCATTAATAATAATAATAATTTTATTTCTATAGCGCCAACATATTCCGCAGCTCTTTACATTTTAGAGGGGATTGTACAGACAATAAAATACATTACAGCATAACAATAATCACATAAATCAATATATACCTAGAGGAATGAGGGTCCTGCTCGCAAGCTTACAATCTATGAGGAAAAGGGGAGACACGAGAGGTGGATGGTAACAATTGCTTTCATTATTCGGACCAGCCATAGTGTAAGAATAGGGTGTTCATGTAAAGCTGCATGAACCGGTTAACAGCCAGAATATGTAACAGTACAGACACAGAGGGCTATTAAATGCATAAAGCATGTGAGAACATGATGCGAGGAACCTGATTCTGGTGAAAATTTTGAATGGGCAACACAGTGATAGTTAGATTAATGTGTTGAGGTGGTAGACCAGTCCAAAGAAATGCATTTTTACACCACACTTAAAACTGTGGGTATTGGGGATTAATCAAATTATCCTGGGTAGTGCATTCCAAAAAATTGGAGCAGTACGTGGGAAGTCTTGGAGACGGGAGTGGGAGGTTCTAATTATAACTATATAATTATTGAGGATGCTAACCTCAGCCTTATTGAATAACATGGGGCAGTGGGCTGTCCGATAAATCTGAAAAATCAGACAGTTCCCTTGTCATGTATACCCTCTCATCTGCATGAGCCCTGAAACACAAATCACCGGCATGGTTTCTGTTTTAAAAGGAGATGTCAGTGCTACCTAAACTTTTTACAAACCCTGATGGGCTTTTGTTGGGACCTAGTATTTTTGATGCTAAACCAATGATGCAGACTAGATTATACTTGAAGTTAAAGTACTAGAAAAAAACAATGGGAAGTTCTGATGGAAATAATCAATAAAAATGTGGACAGAGCGAAAGAAAGGGAAAAAACAAGGGCAGGTGTTAAAACGTTTGCTTTTTTTAAACCTACAACTACACAATATAAACATGATTACCCAAATGTGCAGTGCTGAGACCGTCCGGATTACCTTTTGAGCAATCTGGCTGACAATCCTGCTTCCGCCCCAGTGAGTTTTTCTCCTGTTGTCCATCCTGTGTAAAGCAGCTACATGAGCTCATCTGCTGAGATGCTGGAATTGTGGCTGTGTTACCATGGCAACAGCACCCCAAGTTTGGCCTGTTATCCGCGCTGTTCTTACTCTGCGGGGCACCTTCCTCTTCTGAGCTCTGTTTGCACAAGTGATGTTCTGCTAATAATTGGAGTTCTGAGGAAAGAGCAAAAAAAGTAACATTAAAATATCATAGTAGATGATGTCCCTCTGCTGATAAAACCTTAATTGTAAGTAAACAGCAGCACAAGGCTTGATAGGTGACACATCGCAGGATTCAGTGCTTTAACCCCTACCTCATGCTGTCTTCAGATCACATAGCAAAAACCTGCTGACAGATTCCCATTAATACCTGTAGTAATACAACTAGACCCCTCAGACCTTGGTCAAGGGGATAGGACACCAGTGCGAAGACTATGCCACAAGTAATAAATAAAACCACTTTTTATTTAGATATTTTACAAAATAACATATATGCATCAAAAGCAAGAGTGCACCGATAAAAGCTCCCAGCATGCCCTGCTGGCTCCATGTCTTCTCTACAGAGACCGTTCTCCCAGATTGCCTAGTAGTTAGAGATTTGCACTACAGGAGCTCCTCAGAACTGTTAAGAGATTTTTCATCTGCAACCAGCCGACATCCGAACGCAGCTCTGGGTTATAAACTCTGGTATAAATCACGTTATTTATTTACAATGTTACTCCGTGTCTAATGTAAATGATATCTAAATTGTAAAATTATGTTAAGTTACTGCAGCATGAAAATTTGCATCTTTGGTTCTCTGTTTTTGTCTTAAAATTCCAGTGCCCAAGACATCTCCCCCCAGTTGTCTCATTATAGACTCACCCCTGTTCTCGAAGACTCCAGATTGCATGAAATGTGCACCACAGGTTAAGCTTGCTGGTGTCAATTAAACAAAATGTCCCAGCTTATAGCAAAAGATCCTTCTGCATCCTTAGCACTGAGGTCTCCTAGATTGAGTTCACAAGGAATTGTGCGGCTCTTAAAGGGAACCTGTCAGCAGATTCTTACATATGGAGGTAGTGATATGACTGTGTAGGTGCTTGTCTCAGTATTTTTCATCAGTATTTGTAAGCCAAAACCAGGAGTGGGTGATAAATACAGAAGTTGTGCATATGTTTCTATTATACTTTTCCTCTATTTGTTCCACTCCTGGTTTTGGCTTACAAATACTGATGTAAAATACTGACCAAATACTGCAAGTGTGATGGCAGCCTAAGAATGTGCTAACTTCTAACAGCAGTACTCCCAACCAGACGCTCTATAGAGAACTCACTATATAAGAACAGGGCTAGGATGTTGGCTTATTACAAAATGTGCTCAAGTATGTTGGAGGTCCATTCATTCTAGGAACTAATAGGAGTCCTAGCATTTGGTCTGCCACCGAGGCATTTATTGCATATCCTATCAATATGACTGTAGGGTCTTTGAAATAAAATAAATCAAAGATTATAGGAAATATGTAAGAGAATGACATTAATCATATATTACAAAAATACTAGAAATGAGTAATTCATCCTATTTCAAATTTTTAGATCATTAGAAGTTACCATATCATTCGTTGATCAGATAAAGACAAAAAGCCGAGCATTTATATAAGTCATTAGAGGGTTCCTGACACCAATAATGCTATTAGAAAAAAGCCATCCCACCACGTCAAGGTAACTCTAATCAGGACAGTCCTACACTGTCTAATATTAAAAACCTTGCCATGTGTCAATGTTGTGAAGCGATGGCCGGGGGACCACCACGGTGCAGGAAGACTACTGTACACAAGATGAGGTGCAAACAACAAAGGATAGATTTATTGTGAGACAGGAAATGGAAGGGACAAGGAAGATGCAAACAGGGGTTTACAATAGCAAAAGATAATGCACCTGAGTTATCTTGTCTGTAAAATAGCACAGTGCTTCAACAATTACAAACTCAGAATCTGTCTCACAAGCAACTTTACACAATAAAACATATATCGATGCTACTCTGCATATAACCTCCTTGGCCTTTACTACGCAGGCCACACGGTTACCGTGCTCTAACTACTGAAGCCTACACTAGACCCTAACAGGTGCACCAAACAGGAACAAACTCACGGTGATGTTGGGCACACAGGTCCAGTCCCAGGGGGCCCCCGAAGTCCAAAACGGTGGTGCGCACAGATTCCTGTCAGCTCTGCAAAGCGTGGTCTTCTCCTTGCTCCTGGAAACTGTAAGTCCCCTTCTCAGTATCTTCGTGGCTTCACAAACCAGCACATAACAGCCACCCTTTGCTGTAACCGGGAAAGTCTATTTAACAAACGCAGTTCGTCACAAGCTGTGTAATCTTTCTTGCAGCCAACGACTCTTCCTTGCAGACAGAACACCACAAAGTTCTCTCAGTTCCCTCTGAAACTTTCCCTCCACACGCTGCTTCAGCTCCACCCCTGCACACAGCCCCGACCAGTTCATAGCAAACATAAGAGCAGGGGAGAACAGCAGAACATACCATCACACCAGACAAGGGGATGCAGCCTCTTAAAGTGACAGCGTGTTTCTTATTGTCCATAACAGCACCACCCTCTTACATGCCTCCCTTCTTAATGATGGTCGTCCTCAGCCATCACAGCATCAGGGTAAAAGTGTAATGGAGGAGGCAACAAAGGTGTAAAAACAGACAGAGCACACTGTTCTACATATCGGACTAGTGGAACCCCTGCATTAGACCTCTGGGATCTCCGAAGCTCTTGGCTGTCAGGCAAGGCTTGACTATCTTCCATAGGAACACTTGTTGTAGGGGACATTGTGCGCTCTTGTCTGGTCTCATCCTCGCATGGCGGTACTGGTACATCCATGAGATTACCGTCTATGGGTGGCTGAGGACCCCCTACTGTGTCAGGGATGGTCCACCACTCATCATCGATTTGGTCATCAGGCATGACAGATTCAGGAAGTGGAGTGGCGCCTCCAGGCGACAATGGCATAGAACAGACCTCAGACCGGCAAGGCCACAGCATATTTCTGTGAAGTACTCTAGGGGCGGATGCCCCATCTTCAATCTGTACCTTGTAGACAGGGCCGTTAGCATACACTCGCTCGATAACCTTGTACGGCTGTACTTCCCATCTCTCACTTAGTTTTCCCTTAGGGCGTTTCTCTCTGACCAATACCCGGTCTCCAGGTTGGAGCGGTAACTCTTGAGTCGGTTTGCGGGCCGTATGTTCTTTTTCTTGCAGTTGCTGACCCGCCAACCGCCGTATCGTTTGCAAACGTTGCCGATGCTCTTTCACCAATGAGGTGACATTTCGCTCCATCAGCTCCTCTGGCTGTTCCAAATTCAGCTCAATGATCTCTCATCCAGCTCTTCCAAACAACAGTAGATAGGGGGTATAACCCGTGGTGGAGTGGACCCGATTGTTGTAGGTCCAGACCAATTCTGGCAGATAGTCTGGCCAACACACCTTCTTATCCTCCTCCAATGTTCTCAGCATCTGAAGCAAGGTTCTGTTGAAGCGTTCGCAAGCTCCATTGCCTTGAGGATGGTAAGGGGTGGTCTGGGACCGCTCGATGCCATACATGCGATACAATTCTTCCATCACCTTGCCTTGGAAACATGCGCCTTGGTCGGAGTGGATCCGCTTTGGACACCCATACACCCGGATGAAGTCTTGACAGATGGCTCGCGCCACCGATTCCGCAGTCTGGTCTCTAGTCGGAGTGACTACTGCGAACTTAGAGAAATGATCGGTCATCACCAAACAGTATTGCAGCCCCTGGGCCGAGTGTCCCACGAGGAGATAGTCGATCATCAAGACTTCCAACGGTTCCTTAGTTTGTATGGTCTGGATGGGTGCCCTCTGTTCAGTACTCTTAATGAGGTCACATACTCAACACTGCCGGCAAACTTCTTCCACTACAAGCTCGAACCGGGGGCAATACACATACCGCTGCAACCATTGGTAGGTCTTTGTGGGGCCGAAGTGCGCTCCGAGTTCATGGGCTTCTTTAGCTATTTCTTGAGCCATTCTTCCTGGGATGACCACTTGCCACCTTACTTCCATATCTTTTGGCTGTTGCCTCTTACGATATAGTACTGACTCTCGCACTTCCAGTCTATCCCACTGATGCAACACACTCCTCATTTCAGAGTCCAGATTATCTCTCTCTTGTTTGCCAGGCTTCCGCTTTTGCATTACCCACCATTTCATCTGTCTCAGCCCTTCGTCTTCATCCTGAACGTGTCCCCATTCCTCATTGGTTCTCCCCAGGGACCGGGGTAATGCGCAGGCCTCCCTTCTTGACTGGGCCACAACCATTGGGGGCTTGAACTTATTGAAGTCTGGGGTTTCCTCCTCTTCGAGTTGCTCATCAAGATCCCCCACTGGAGTCTCCACAGGCACTCTTGACAGCCCATCCGCATTTGCGTTTTCAGTAGCAGAGCGATAACAGATGGTAAAGTCGAACTTGGCCAGGCGAGCCATCCACCGTTGTTCTAAGGCCCCCAGTTTAGCATTCTCAAGGTGGGCCAGGGGATTATTGTCTGTTCGAACTTGAATTTTGGTTCCTGTCAGGAAGCCTGCAAACTTTTCTGTCATGTCCCACACCAGGGCCAGGAGCTCTAACCGGAAGGAGCTGTAATTGTGAGGGTTTCTTTCGCTGTCTCGCAGGGACCTGCTAGCATACCCGATAACTCTCTCATGTCCATCCTGTATCTGAGAAAGTACTGCACCGAGTCCATGAAGGCTACCATCGGTGTACAACAGGAACGGTTGATCGAAGTCTGCGTAGGCCAAAATCAGGGCCGAAGTAAGGGCATTCTTTATAGCCTGGAAGGCCTCTTGTTGTCCCTGTGCCCAGGGGATGCGCTGGGTCTTCGGCACTCCAGCGGTCCCCCTCAGCAACTCATTGAGAGGACCTGCCACCTTTGCGAAGTCTTTAACAAACCGGCGGTAGTACCCCGCGAGTCCCAGGAAGGCCTGGAGTTCTCTCACTGTTTGAGGGACTGGCCACTTCTGGATAGCAGCCACTTTTTCTGGTGAGGGTAGAACTCCATCTTGTGACACTATGTGGCCTAGGTACTCGATCTCCCTCTTGAAGAGGTGGCACTTTTTTGGCTTCAACTTCAGGTTATGCGCCCGCAGTCTTCCGAGTACCTGTCCAAGCCGGGCAAGGTGGTCTTCGAATGAGGATGAAAACACAATGATGTTATCCAGATAGATCAGGGTAGCCTCGAAATTTAAATCTCCCAAACACTTTTCCATCAGCCATTGAAAGGTGCCTGGAGCATTGGAGATTCCGAAGGGCATCCGGTTAAACTCGAACAGTCCCATAGGGAGGATGAAGGCGGTTTTCTCTCTGTCTTTTTCTGCCACAGCTACTTGCCAGTAATACCTGCTTGCTAGGTCCAGGGTGGAGAAGTACTTGGCTTTCCCCAACGCTGTCAAGGATTCCTCGATGCGGGGGAATGGATACGAGTCTCGAACAGTGCAGGCATTGAGTTTCCTGTAATCTACACAGAAGCGGATGGTCCCATCCTATTTCTTGACGAGCACCACCGGGGCTGCCCAAGGGCTCTGACTACTCTGCACCACTCCTGAATCCAGCATCTGCCTCAGTAATGTTTTCACCTCTTGGTACATCTTGGGCGGGATCTGCCGGTATCATTCTCGAATTGGACGAGCTTCCCCAGTCGGGATCTCATGAGTGATGGCTTCAGTACAGCCGAAATCTTCGGCGTGACGGGCGAATGCGGCCTAATTTTCCCACAGCATAGTTTCTATTGCTTGCACACGCTCAGGGCCCATAGCCTTCACATCCACTTCCATTTGCTCAAGGATGATCCGTCCACTCCGGGGATGGTGTCTCTTCGTCTCCCGCAGCAACTGCTAGGGTCCACCCCACGCCTTCTTTCGGTGATGAAGACATCTCCTTCTGACTCACCACTTCACCCTTATGTAGGTACACCAGGGCCAGATCTGTCCCTCGTGGCAAGGTGACCTCCCTGGGGCTCACATTCAAAGCACTTATGGGGACATGTCCTCGCTGGACCACAGCTATCGTACGAGCTATCATGATTTCTTGATCCACTCCTCCGCCTACCACAGGCTGAACAACCACTTCCAACCCATCAAGGTTGCGGTGAGTCCCCACTGGAAGGTATACTATAGTTTCTCGCTCGGGAGGTAGGATTACAGGTTCTTTACCAGGAGCCCGGATGACCCCTACCGTCTGATAAGATGGCACACTCTTCTGCGTCCCACAGACACGGATCAGTCGTTGAAGGGCTTCTTGAGTAGGCTTATGTGGAGTAGCCTTCTTCCAATATCCAGGTCCCTGTTTGGTAAACATAATCTGATCGAGTTCACGTAGGATATTCATTCCCAGTACTACAGGCACATCTTCCTTGACAGGCTCAGGGACTAGCAGATCCCTTTTCTTCCAACTTCTTGCCCACAGATTCGAATATTCATCCACACGACCCCTGTGACCGGAATCGGTTGTTGGTTGGCAGCAAACAAGCGAATCAATATCTCTTTTTCTGGCTTGGCCAGGTCCTGGAAATGCTGCTTGAAGTATGCTTCTGGCATCGTTGTCACTTGTGACCCGGTATCTACCTGGCAATCCAGCAGAACTCCTTCAAATTCAGCACGCAGGATGGGGCTCCCAGCAATCAAGTGTTTGTTATGATATGGAGCGGCCTCTCTTCTAGCCTCCCCCGCAGAGTGCTGCACTACTGCGGGGGTTGGTAATTTAACGGCGGCTTCCACTGGCCTTGAGTATAGTTCCGACAGTCTCTGGCATGGTGCCTCCGTCCTCCACACTCCCAGCATTGAATGCCTCCTCCTCGCCGAGGGGTACTTCGAGCCTGTCCTCGTGCCGCTGATGCCTGATGGGAGGGGGCTTGTTCCCACTGATCCCTTGTCGATCGGGCTGAAGAATGGTTGCATGAGTATGGTGGGTCAGTCTCTTGGAGTTCCCCCACTCTTCGCTCCATCTGGGTCAGTTTCTCTTGCACGTTAACAAGGGACCGCTGCAAGTCTTGCACTACTTGGACAAGCACCTCTTGATGGTTTGGGTCCCCTCTGGAATTGGCGCCCTGGACATGCATCACTCTAGACGCATAGCTTTCTTCTTTACTTTGGGTCACTGTTTCCGCCAGAACTTGATGAAATGTAAGGGCTGGATCTGCCCAGACCCGTTCTGAAGGTGCTTGCCTCAAGGATGTGCTGTGTAGTCCCAGAATGAATTGCTCCCGGAGTATCCAGTCTTTAGAGCCCATGCTGCCAAATCCATCCGCCTCCTTTCTCTGCACCTCTTCGAACACTTCTTGCAGTGCTGTTGCATACTGAGAAATTCCTTCTTCTTCCCGCTGCAGCCTAGAGAAAAATTTGGCGCGAAGATGTCCGGCGCTAGCAGTCTCGCCGTAGATCTCTTCCAGGAACTTCACTAGCTCCTTCAGGGTACTGCGGGTGAGTTCTGGTTGTAGGCAGACGTTTCTGCGGGCTTCCCCCTCTAGGGCAGTTAAAGCAATGTCCGCTTCAAGGTCTGGGCTGATGTTATAAATCTTCAGGGTGCATTGCAGCCGGGACACCCAGTCAGACAGTGGCATATTCTTGCCGTCAAACTTTGGGAGCACACTAAATATGGTGCCCATAGGGAGAGTCCTTGCAGGGGTTCCACCAATGCCCACAGCATCCCCATTAATGTTAGCATTACCGCCATTGCTGTCTGCTGCCTCAATCTTGGTGACAGTACCCTGCTCGCACCGCCACTTGAAGCGATGGCCGGGGGACCACCACGGTGCAGGAAGACTACACAAGATGAGGTGCAAACAACAAAGGATAGATTTATTGTGAGACAGGAAATGGAAGGGACAAGGAAGATGCAAACAGGGGTTATGAGTTATCTTGTCTGTAAAATAGCACAGTGCTTAACAATTACAAACTCAGAATCTGTCTCACAAGCAACTTTACACAATAAAACATATATCGATGCTACTCTGCATATAACCTCCCTGGCCTTTACTACGCAGGCCACACGGTTACCGTGCTCTAACTACTGAAGCCTGCACTAGGCCCTAACAGGTGCACCAAACAGGAACAAACTCACGGTGGTGTTGGGGACACAGGTCCAGTCCCAGGGGGCCCCCGAAGTCCAAAACAGTGGTGCGCACGGATTCCTGTCAGCTCTGCAAAGCATGGTCTTCTCCTTGCTCCTGGAAACCGTAAGTCTCCTTCTCAGTATCTTCGAGGCTTCACAAACCAGCACAGAACAGCCACCCTTTGCTGTAACCGGGAAAGTCTATTTAACAAACGCAGTTCGTCACAAGCTGTGTGATCTTTCTTGCAGCCAACGACTCTTCCTTGCAGACAGAACAGCACAAAGTTCTCTCAGTTCCCTCTGAAACTTTCCCTCCACACGCTGCTTCAGCTCCACCCCTGCACACAGCCCCGACCAGTTCATAGCAAACATAAGAGCAGGGGAGAACAGCAGAACATACCATCACACCAGACAAGGGGATGCAGCCTCTTAAAGTGACAGCGTGTTTCTTATTGTCCATAACAGCACCACCCTCTTACAGTTGACCTCAGTGTGAATAAGGGCAGACAACAGGACTGGGCCCAACCAGTAGAACACCAGCCTGGGGGAGCTCTTTTTGCTTTTTACTTATGTGCAGCAGGGTTTTTGCTCATTTTTTCTCTTGTAGGTTTTATATGTTTGGTCAATGTGAACATGCGTTTATGTGCTGCATGTGTACCAACTTTAGTCAAGCTCAATTTTTGTGTTTTTTTTTTCTTTGTAGTATTGCATTCTGTGCAAGCTGGGGTGTGGCCTCCCTGTTTCTGAGCTGGAGATTGTATATAAAGCTCCCCCAGGCCGGTGTTCTACTGGTTGGGCCCAGTCCTGTTGTCTGCCCTTATTCACACTGAGGTCAACATTGACACATGGTAAGGTTTTTAATATTAGACAGTGTAGGACCGTCCTGATCAGGGTTACCTTGACATGGTGGGACAGCTTATATGCTATTTTTGATCAAATACAGTATTAGTAAAAACTCTGTGCTATTTAGATGCACTTTTTGCTTTTTACTTATTTACAGCAGGGTTTTTGCTAATTTTTTCTCTTGTAATAATGCTATTAAGTTGCATATTAACCCCTTGAGAAGTATTTTTTTTCTGGTGACAGGTTCCCTGTAAAGCTCCAGGCGAATTCTAACACTCTACATTATCAGTAGGATGCACTGTATAGTCTGTAAAGCCAACCGCGCCTACGATTGATTGAAGAACATCAACCACTTCTTGTTCAAAACAGCTAGTTCATGTGCGGATTAGGACAAGTTTACTCAACTGTATTTTTGGTTGTGTGTTGGCCGTGAAAAGGAGAACACTCAGGGATCGCTCACACTAGCGTGTAAATCGGATGAGTGCAATCCAATAAAAAATTGCACTTGGACCAAGGATATTCAATAAAGGAGTGTAGATCTGCATATTTTTACTCAGCTGTATTTGGCATAATAAAAAAAACTGAGCATGCTGCAATTACACTCTGAAATAAGACAGCGTGAGACAAAACAAATCACATGCCATGTGGACCATCAGTATGGCATCGGATTTTTACGGTTACATTACAATTCAGTAATCTAGGAAACTGTAAGGCTATGTGCACACGGTGTGGATTTGCCTGTGGATCCACAGCGGATTGGCCGCTGCGGATTCACAGCAGTTTTCCATGTGGTTTACAATACCATGTAAACCTATGGAAAACCAAATCCGCTGTGTCCATGGTGAGGAAAATACCGCGCAGAAACGCTGCGTTGTATTTTCCGCAGCATGTCAATTCTTTGTGCAGATTCTGCAGCGTTTTACACCTGCTCCTCAATTGGAATCTGAAGGTGTAAAACCGCAGGTGAAATCCACACAAAAAATGCAGTAAATCCACGGTAAATCTTTCAAAAATGGTGCGGAAAAATCCGCACATGGATCCGCAACGTGGGCACATAGCCTAAAAGATCCTGTAAAATTAATAGCTGAGTAAAAAATCATATTGCACACGGATGACAATTGAGAAAAAATTCTCCCAATTTTCTGGATGATAGAAAACTGTTTTTGGTCTTTGTTTTAACAACTGTTAATGCATAGAAAATTAACCCTATACAGATCTCATAGGGATGATAATGGAGGTGAAAGTTGTACATTTATTTATACACTCGTGTGAGATTAGCCTTTCAATGTCAACCACAATGTCCTCCACACAGTGCCGCTAACTGTTTGGTGCATGTTTCAGTTTTTTTCATCAGTGTTTCTTCAGTGATTTTTTTTTATATGAATGAATAAATAAATCAATACATTGCAATGTGAAATATGGATTGCACATGGATGGTAATGTGTGCTGTCAGTGATGATCCATAGACTTGCATTGGCGAGTTTGATGCATGACTCAGTGAATAATCCCATAGGTCATAATAGGAATGAATTTGGGTGCCATCTGTGAAAAATGGACGCTTGTATGTCCCATCTGAAAGTCAGCCACATTGTCCTCTAGGTGCCAGACTAAATAACCCATCATCACCAGCTGCAATACTTCTGCAGTGCCATCCATAGTGCTCCTCAGTGCTAGCTGGTGAAAGCCAGCATATAAATTAGTAGTCTAACAACATATGGTTACATAGGAAAAGGGTTAATATAACAAGAGGTAAGATCATTCATAATATATAAATCTAAAAAGCTTTATGAAAACAAATTAACCACATTGTTGCTCTGCTTTTTTCCCTGTAGTTCTCTAAGCATATATTGTTAAATAATTTGACATGCAAAAATGTTGATACCTATTGGGCTCTGTTCACATGTGCATCAGATTCCATAATTATTAAATAGAAAATAAAAAAAGAACTGCGTGCAGATTTTTTTTCTATCTGTCAGATGGCATAGCAGAGCAAAGGATTCCATTAAAGGACAATAAGATTGGATGTCGCAGGAGTCCATCCTGGGTCTGATCTAGAGGCGCAGCTTTGGTTTTGGTTCAGGGGGAGAAACTTCTGGGTGGCCCCTAACCCATCTAATAGTGGATGTAGGAGAACCTCAGCAGATGACCGCGCTGTTTCTAATAATCTCTATACCAGACCAACAATAATATTACTACCATATCGTGACCATATAGTGGCACATACCAGTTCTACAAAACGTAAAAGAAATCACAGTACAGTTATAGATGGTGACTTACAGCTGATGTTCTTTCCAATGGAATGGCTCACTTTTCCCATCTTTTTCATCCGGCCCAGAGCAACATGACAACTTCTCCAGCCAGGACTAATTTGCAGAGATTGCAGCATAGACACATTTGACTCCTCACATTTCCTGCACTGTCCCCATCTATCTCCAACCTCCACAAACTCCTAATCCTACTGATACCACAATACTGAGCTGCTGCTGCTGTATATGTCCCTATTACTGCACCTACTGTGTGCCGTCTAGATTGTAAAAAAAAACCTCTAGAATATATTAATGCCCTGTGCAATTGTCCTAGAAAACAGTGCCCACATTTTGCCCCCTAGAAAGTAATAATGCCTACTGTGTGCCCCTTTAACAGTCACAATAACCAGAGTGCCCCTATAACAATAAGTGTCCACTTAACATTTAATAATGTCCTGAGTGTAACCCCCTTGTACAACTCCTCTCTACACAGTATGATGTTTTCCTATACACAATATAATGCACCCAGACAGTATATTGACCCCTTAGTAGCCCCCAAACTGTTTGATGGCTCCAACACTATATGATGGCCCCTCACCCTGTACAAAGGCCCCACATTACCTCACACACTGTATGATGGCCCGCTCACTATAATCTCCACACTGTGTGATGGTAATGATGGTCCCCTCACTGAATGATGGCTCACTAAATAGCCTCCACATATAATAATGCACCCCATAGTACTCCTTATAGTATACTAAACTCCTCATAGTTCACCATACAGTATAATGCACTTCATATAGGCTTCCATACAGTATAATGAACTCCCAATAGGCCTCCATACAGTATAATGCACTCTCCACAGGCCTTCATATAGTATAATGCACTCTCCACAGGCCTTCATATAGTATAATGCACTCATCATAGGTCTTCATACAGTATAATGCAGTCCCCATATGCCTCCCTATAGTATAATGCACAGCCTATAGTCCTATATATAGTATAATGCACTCACCATAGGCCTTATAGTAAAATGCACTCTCCATAGACATCCACGCAGTATAATGCACTCCCCATAGGCCTCCATACAGTATAATGCACTCCCATTAGGCCTCTCTATAGCATAATGCACACCCTATAGGCCTCTATACAGTATAATGCACTCCCTAAAGTCCTCCATACTGTATAATGCATTCCCCATAGGCTTCTATATTGTATAACGCACTCCCCATAGGGCTTAATACAGTATCATGTACTCCCCAAAGACCTCCATACAGTATAATGCACTCCCCATAGACCTCTATATAGTATAGTGCACACCCCATATGACTCTATATAGTATCATACACTCCCCATAGGCCTTCATTGTTATGAAAGGCAATTCAGTACTACAATGGACATAGCGGTCAGAGCACATACAGTGATCTGACAATAACCCAAAATCATAGAACGAGCTCTGAGACGTGGGAACTCTGCAGACCGCAATCCCTAATCCTCTCCAAACAACACTAGAGGCAGCCGTGGATTGCGCCTAACTCTGCCTATGCAACTCGGCACAGCCTGAGAAACTAACTAGCCTGAAGATAGAAAATAAGCCTACCTTGCCTCAGAGAAATACCCCAAAGGAAAAGGCAGCCCCCCACATATAATGACTGTGAGTAAGATGAAAAGACAAACGTAGAGATGAAATAGATTCAGCAAAGTGAGGCCCGACTTTCTTAACAGATCGAGGATAGAAAAGGTAACTTTGCGGTCTACACAAAACCCTAAAGAAAACCACGCAAAGGGGGCAAAAAGACCCTCCGTACCGAACTAACGGCACGGAGGTACACCCTTTGCGTCCCAGAGCTTCCAGCAACAAATTAGACAAGCTGGACAGAAAAAATAGCAAACAAATAGCAAAGAAGAACTTAGCTATGCAGAGCAGCAGGCCACAGGAATGATCTAGGGAAAAGCAAATCCAACACTGGAACATTGACAGGAAGCCAGGATCAAAGCATTAGGTGGAGTTAAGTAGAGAAGCACCTAACGACCTCACCAGATCACCTGAGGGAGGAAACTCAGAAGCCGCAGTACCACTTCCCTCCACCAACAGAAGCTCACAGAGAGAATCAGCCGAAGTACCACTTGTGACCACAGGAGGGAGCTCTGCCACAGAACTCACAACAGTACCCCCCCTTGAGGAGGGGTCACCGAACCCTCACCAGAGCCCCCAGGCCGACCAGGATGAGCCACATGAAAGGCACGAACAAGATCGGGAGCATGGACATCAGAGGCAAAAACCCAGGAATTATCTTCCTGAGCATAACCCTTCCATTTAACCAGATACTGGAGTTTCCGTCTAGAAACACGAGAATCCAAAATCTTCTCCACAATATACTCCAATTCCCCCTCCACCAAAACCGGGGCAGGAGGATCAACAGATGGAACCATAGGTGCCACGTATCTCCGCAACAATGACCTATGGAATACGTTATGTATGGAAAAAGAATCTGGAAGGGTCAGACGAAAAGACACAGAACCTCAGAAATCCTATACGGACCAATGAAACGAGGTTTAAACTTAGGAGAGGAAACCTTCATAGGAATATGACGAGAAGATAACCAAACCAGATCCCCAACACGAAGTCGGGGACCCACACGGCGTCTGCGATTAGCGAAACGTTGAGCCTTCTCCTGGGACAAGGTCAAATTGTCCACTACATGAGTCCAAATCTGCTGCAACCTGTCCACCACAGTATCCACACCAGGACAGTCCGAAGACTCAACCTGTCCTGAAGAGAAACGAGGATGGAACCCAGAATTGCAGAAAAATGGCGAAACCAAGGTAGCCGAGCTGGCCCGATTATTAAGGGCGAACTCAGCCAAAGGCAAAAAGGACACCCAGTCATCCTGATCGGCAGAAACAAAGCATCTCAGATATGTTTCCAAGGTCTGATTGGTTCGTTCGGTCTGGCCATTAGTCTGAGGATGGAAAGCCGAGGAAAAAGACAAGTCAATGCCCATCCTACCACAAAAGGCTTGCCAAAACCTTGAAACAAACTGGGAACCTCTGTCAGAAACGATATTCTCTGGAATGCCATGTAAACGAACCACATGCTGGAAGAACAATGGCACCAAATCAGAGGAGGAAGGCAATTTAGACAAGGGTACCAGATGGACCATCTTAGAAAAGCGATCACAGACCACCCAAATGACTGACATCTTTTGAGAAACGGGAAGATCAGAAATAAAATCCATAGAGATATGTGTCCAAGGCCTCTTCGGGACCGGCAAGGGCAAAAGCAACCCACTGGCACGAGAACAGCAGGGCTTAGCCCGAGCACAAATCCCACAGGACTGCCCAAAAACACGCACATCCCGCGACAGAGACGGCCACCAAAAGGATCTAGCCACCAACTCTCTGGTACCAAAGATTCCAGGATGACCAGCCAACACCGAACAATGAACCTCAGAGATAACTTTATTGGTCCACCTATCAGGGACAAACAGTCTCTCCGCTGGACAACGATCAGGTTTATTAGCCTGAAATTTTTGAAGCACCCGCCGTAAATCAGGGGAGATGGCAGACACAATTACTCCTTCCTTGAGGATACCCGCCGGCTCAGACAAACCCGGAGAGTCGGGCACAAAACTCCTAGACAGAGCATCCGCCTTCACATTTTTAGAGCCCGGAAGGTACGAAATCACAAAGTCAAAACGGGCAAAAAACAGCGACCAACGAGCCTGTCTAGGATTCAACCGCTTAGCAGACTCAAGATAAGTCAAGTTCTTATGATCAGTCAATACCACCACGCGATGCTTAGCTCCTTCAAGCCAATGACGCCACTCCTCGAATGCCCACTTCATGGCCAGCAACTCTCGGTTGCCCACATCATAATTTCGCTCAGCAGGCGAAAACTTCCTGGAAAAAAAAGCGCATGGTTTCATCACTGAGCAATCAGAACCTCTCTGCGACAAAACAGCCCCTGCTCCAATCTCAGAAGCATCAACCTCGACCTGGAACGGAAGAGAAACATCTGGTTGACACAACACAGGGGCAGAAGAAAAACGACGCTTCAAGTCTTGAAAAGCTTCCACAGCAGCAGAAGACCAATTGACCAAATCAGCACCTTTCTTGGTCAAATCGGTCAATGGTTTGGCAATACTAGAAAAATTGCAGATGAAGCGACGATAAAAATTAGCAAAGCCCAGGAACTTTTGCAGACTTTTCAGAGATGTCGGCTGAGTCCAATAATGGATGGCTTGGACCTTAACAGGATCCATCTCGATAGTAGAAGGGGAAAAGATGAACCCCAAAAATGAAACCTTCTGCACACCAAAGAGACACTTTAATCCCTTCACAAACAAAGAATTAGCACGCAGGACCTGAAAAACTGTTCTGACCTGCTTCACATGAGACTCCCAATCATCCGAGAAGATCAAAATGTCATCCAAGTACACAATCAGGAATTTATCCAGGTACTCTCGGAAGATGTCATGCATAAAGGACTGAAACACTGATGGAGCATTGGCAAGTCCGAATGGCATCACTAGATACTCAAAATGACCCTCGGACGTATTAAATGCAGTTTTCCATTCATCTCCTCGCCTGATTCGCACCAGATTATACGCACCACGAAGATCTATCTTGGTGAACCAACTAGCCCCCTTAATCCGAGCAAACAAATCAGATAACAATGGCAAGGGGTACTGAAATTTAACCGTGATCTTATTTAGAAGGCGGTAATCTATACAAGGTCTCAGCGAACCATCCTTCTTGGCAACAAAAAAGAACCCTGCTCCTAATGGTGACGATGACGGGCGAATATGCCCCTTCTCCAGGGATTCCTTCACATAACTGCGCATAGCGGCGTGCTCAGGCACGGATAAATTAAACAATCGACCTTTTGGGAATTTACTACCAGGAATCAAATTGATAGCACAATCACTATCCCTATGCGGAGGTAGGGCATCGGACTTGGGCTCATCAAATACATCCCGGTAATCAGACAAGAACTCTGGAACCTCAGAAGGGGTGGATGACGAAATAGACAGAAATGGAACATCAACATGTACCCCCTGACAACCCCAGCTGGACACCGACATGGATTTCCAATCTAATACTGGATTATGGGCTTGTAGCCATGGCAACCCCAACACGACCACATCATGCAGATTATGCAACACCAGAAAGCGAATAACCTCCTGATGTGCAGGAGCCATGCACATGGTCAGCTGGGTCCAGTATTGAGGCTTATTCTTGGCCAAAGGCGTGGCATCAATTCCTCTCAATGGAATAGGACACTGCAAGGGCTCTAAGAGAAACCCACAACGCTTAGCATACTCCAAGTCCATCAAATTCAGGGCAGCGCCTGAATCCACAAATGCCATGACAGAATACGATGACAAAGAGCAGATCAAGGTAACGGACAGAAGAAATTTTGACTGTACCGTACCAATGGTGGCAGACCTGGCGAACCGCTTAGTGCGCTTAGGACAATCAGAGATAGCATGAGTGGAATCACCACAGTGGAAACACAGCCCATTCAGACGTCTGTGTTCTTGCCGTTTAACTCTGGTCAAAGTCCTATCGCACTGCATAGGCTCAGGTTTAAGCTCAGGTATTACCGCCAAATGGTGCACAGATTTACGCTCACGCAAGCGTCGACCGATCTGAATGGCCAAAGACATAGACTCATTCAAACCAGCAGGCATAGGAAATCCCACCATGACATCCTTAAGGGCTTCAGAGAGACCCTTTCTGAACATAGCTGCCAGCGCAGATTCATTCCATTGAGTGAGCACGGACCACTTTCTAAATTTCTGACAATATACCTCTATCTCATCCTGACCCTGACAAAGAGCCAGCAAATTTTTCTCTGCCTGATCCACTGAATTAGGTTCATCGTACAGCAATCCGAGCGCCAGGAAAAATGCATCGATATTACTCAATGCAGGATCTCCTGGCGCAAGAGAAAATGCCCAGTCCTGAGGGTCGCCGCGCAAAAAAGAAATAACAATCAAAACCTGTTGAACTGGATCACCAGAGGAGCGAGGTTTCAAGGCCAGAAATAATTTACAATTATTTTTGAAACTCAGAAACTTAGTTCTATCTCCAAAAAACAAATCAGGAATAGGAATTCTTGGTTCCAACATAGCTTTCTGATCAATAGTGTCTTGAATCTTTTGTACTCTTGCCGAGAGCTGATCCACAAATGAAGACAGACTTCTAATGTCCATCGCTACACCTGTGTACTGAACCACCCAAATGTCTAGGGGAAAAAAAAGGCAAAACACAGTGCAAAGAAAAAAAAATGGTCTCAGAACTTCTTTTTTCCCTCTATTGAGAATCATTAGTACTTAGGCTTCCTGTACTGTTATGAAAGGCAATTCAGTACTACAATGGACATAGAGGTCAGAGCACATACAGTGATCTGACAATAACCCAAAATCATAGAACGAGCTCTGAGACGTGGGAACTCTGCAGACCGCAATCCCTAATCCTCTCCAAACAACACTAGAGGCAGCCGTGGATTGCGCCTAACTCTGCCTATGCAACTCAGCACAGCCTGAGAAACTAACTAGCCTGAAGATAGAAAATAAGCCTACCTTGCCTCAGAGAAATACCCCAAAGGAAAAGGCAGCCCCCCACATATAATGACTGTGAGTAAGATGAAAAGACAAACATAGAGATGAAATAGATTCAGCAAAGTGAGGCCCGACTTTCTTAACAGATCGAGGATAGAAAAGGTAACTTTGCGGTCTACACAAAACCCTAAAGAAAACCACGCAAAGGGGGCAAAAAGACCCTCCGTACCGAACTAACGGCAAGGAGGTACACCCTTTGCGTCCCAGAGCTTCCAGCAACAAATTAGACAAGCTGGACAGAAAAAATAGCAAACAAATAGCAAAGAAGAACTAAGCTATGCAGAGCAGCAGGCCACAGGAATGATCCAGGGAAAAGCAAGTCCAACACTGGAACATTGACAGGAAGCCAGGATCAAAGCATTAGGTGGAGTTAAGTAGAGAAGCACCTAACGACCTCACCAGATCACCTGAGGGAGGAAACTCAGAAGCCGCAGTACCACTTCCCTCCACCAACAGAAGCTCACAGAGAGAATCAGCCGAAGTACCACTTGTGACCACAGGAGGGAGCTCTGCCACAGAACTCACAACACTTCATACAGTATAATGCACTCCCCATAACAAAAATAATCAATACTCACCACATCTCCTCGTTCCCTCGATACTACAAGCACGAACTTACCTCAGCAGAGCGGATGCCATGTAGTGACTTCCTTGCGCCCGCTGTCAGTGTCTGCGACGTCATTGCACCCTCTGTCAGTGTCTGCATAATTAACGTTAGACGCAGAGGGGGAATGATGAAAGAGGGAGCGTGTTGCTCCCAGTCTCATGATTGCTTTCAACTGTATCGGCATCCAGGCGATACAGTCTAACATGGACCCCATAGCGGCTGCGTGGCAGTGCAGCGAGATCAAGTCTCCCTGCTCTGCCACAGAGTGTAACTGTTAGTGGCGTAGCTCCGGGTAGCTATGCTGCTGGCCTGATCACAGCTATGACCAACACATCACAGACAACTAAGTATTTTATAATAGCTGAAATTAGCAAATTGATTTATAACGGAAATCCAGATGAGAATCTTGATTTGTTATTATGAGCCAAAACCTAAACCTCACAGAATACCAAAACGTTTTTGGTTCACTTTCTATTCTGGGATAATATTAGTTAGACCAAATAAAATCGTCCGATTGATTTGAGTGAATTTGCCCAAAATGAATTTCAGGAGATTTGCCCATCTACCATGTATATATATAATTTATATCACTGCTCAAAAAAATTAAGAGAACACTAAAATACCACATCAAAGATATCTCTGCAAGAGATATTCCAGTTGCAAATTTTTATTCATTGCATAGTGGATTGTGTTCAGAACAATAAAGCATTACAATTATCAATGTAAATCAAAATGAATATCCCATGGAGGTCTGGATTTGGAATGATACTCAAAATCAAAGTGGAAGATCAAATTACAGGCTGATCCAACTTCAGTGGAAATGCCTCAAGACAAGGAAAATGCTCAATATTGTGTGTGGCCTCCATGTGCCTGTATGACTTCCTTACTGTACAACGCCTGGGCATGCTCCTGGCATGCTCCTGATGAGGCAGCGGATGGTCTCCTGAGGGATCTCCTTCCAGACCTGGACTAAAGCATCGGCCAACTCCTGGGCAGTCTGTGGTGCAACGTGACATTGGTGGATGGAGCGAGACATGATGTACCAGATGTGCTCCATCGGATTCAGGTCAGGGGAATGGGTGGGCAAGTCCATAGCTTCAATGCCTTCATCTTGCAGGAACTGCTAACACACTCCAGCCACATGAGATCTGGCATTGTCCTGCATTAGGAAGAACCCAGGGTCAACCGCACCAGCATATGGTCTCACAAGGGGTCTGAGGATCTCATCTCGGTACCTAATGGCAGTCAGGCTACCTCTGGAGAACACATGGAGGGCTGTGCGGCCCTCCAAAGAAATGCCACCCCACACCATTACTGACCCACTGCCAAACCGGTCATGCTGAAGGATGTTGCAGGCAGCAGATCGCTCTCCACGGCATCTCCAGACTCTGTCACGTCTGTCACATGTGCTCAGTGTGAACCTGCTTTCATCTGTGAAGAGCACAGGGCGCCAGTGGTGAATTTGCCAATCCTGGTGTTCTGTGGCAAATGCCAAGCAGCCTGCATGGTGTTGGGCTGTGAGCACAACCCCCATCTGTGCACGTCGGGCACTCAGACCATCTTCATGGAGTCGGTTTCTAACCGTTTGTGCAAACACATGCACATTTGTGGCCTGCTGGAGATCATTTTGCAGGGCTCTGGCAGTGCTCCTCCTGTTCCTCCTTGCACAAATGCGGAGGTACCATTCCTGCTGCTGGGTTGTTGCCCTCCTATGGCCCCCTCCACATCTCCTGGTGTACTGGCCTGTCTCCTGGTAGCGCCTCCAGCCTCTGGACACTACGGTGATAGACACAGCAAACCTTCTTGTCACAGCTCGCATTGATGTGCCATCTTGGATGAGCTGCACTACCTGAGCCACTTTGTGTGGGTTATAGAGTCCGTCTCATGCTACCATGAGTGTGAAAGCACAACCAATATTCAAAAGTGACCAAAACATCAGCCAGAAAGCATTGGTACTGAGATGTGGTCTGTGATCCCCACCTGCAGAACCACTCCTTTATTGATGGTGTCTTGACAATTGCCAATAATTTCCATCTGTTGTCTATTCCATTTGCGCAACAGCATGTGAAATTGATTGTCAATATATATAAATTAATTACACTGGCGCTTGTCACCGTGAGGGTAGGAAGAACAAGTTCAGAAGCTGCTGGTGATTAGAACAGGTTCTGTGTAAATACGTGTTAAAATTCGCCTGGTGTAGTAATAATTCGGGGTATAATCACCGCGCTAACTGAGCTGTAGTCAAAATTATGCAAAATGGAGTGTTCTTAATCTCTATTGGAATATTGTTTACTTGTACTCACATGTTTTAAGTGGTGGTACAGAGTGTGTAGATCAATCGAGGATTTCAGCTGATTGGTAGGGCTGCTGAAATGTATATATTGGTTAGATATGTTATAGTGCACTTTCAAAATATACTTAATATAGATGTGAAAAAATGAGGTGCACCTAAGCTTCTTGAATAATGCTGTCGTGCACTTACTTGTGATATCGTTGGTGATATAGCGTGCACTGCAGGACCCGTGGGGTGATTGGCCGGTGGTCTGGAATTGTTGTGCCGTGATTCGGTGCCTAGGACCACTGCCATTTTACTGTGTGAGGGCTGTGGGGGTCATTATACTGTGTGAATGGCTGTGGGGGCATTATATTGTGTAGAGGGCTTTGGGGCTTTTTTACTATATGGATGGCTGTGTGTGGGCCATTATACTGTGTGGAGTGCTGTGTTAAAGCCATCATACTGTGTTATGAGACTGTACGGGCTGTCATGCTGTGCTGTAGGACTAAAGGTACCGTCACACTCAGCAACTTTCCAACGATCACGACCAGCGATACGACCTGGCCGTGATCGTTGGAAAGTCCTTGTGTGGTCGCTGGAGAGCTGTCACACAGACAGCTCTCCAGCGACCAACGATGCTGAAGTCCTAGGGTAACCAGGGTAAACATTGGGATACTAAGCGCAGGGCCGCGCTTAGTAACTCGATGTTTACCCTGGTTACCATTGTAAATGTAAAAAAAAAAAACACATACTCATATTCCGGTGCCTGTCACGTCCCCCGGCGTCCGCTTCCCTGTACTCCTTCTGCATCCTGTGTAAGCGCCGGCCATAAAGCAGAGGGGTGATGTCACCGCTGTGCTCTGCTTTACGGCTGGCCGGCACTGACACAGGATGCAGGAGGAGTGCAGGGAAGCAGACGCCGGGAGACGTGACAGGCACCAGAATGTGAGTATGTATTTTTTTTTTTTTTTACATTTACAATGGTAACCAGGGTAAACATCGGGTTACTAAGCGCGGCCCTGCACTTAGTAACCCGATGTTTGCCCCGGTTACAAGTGAAGACATCGCTGGATCGGCGTCACACACGCCGATTCAGCGATGTCAGCGGCTGATCCAGCAACTAAATAAAGTTCCAGACTTTCAGCTCCGACCAGCGATGTCACAGCAGGATCCTGATCGCTGCTGCGTGTCAAACATAACGAGATCGCTATCCAGGACGCTGCAACGTCACGGATCGCTATCGTTATCGTTGTAATGTTGTTCAGTGTGAAGGTACCTTAAAGCGACCATCACACTGTGTATGTGGAGGGTATTGTCCAAGAATTCACTGTGAGGGTTTCATACTGTGTTTGGGGGAAATTTTGCAGGCTTCATGTTTTATGGTGGCATGAAGAGTCCTGCAAATTGATTCACCCATCACTATCCATTAGGTATCAGTAGACATGATGTCACCTGTCCCACTCAATTACCAAGGCGTAAATGACTAACTCTTTAAGCAATCATTCATACAATTTCATCAATTTCATCCAACTTCCACCTTTGATAACATTTAGAATATTTTGACTTATTAAACAGAATCACAATTCCTCAACATGTCTGTGAACTCCTACACAATTGATTCTTAATAATAGCATACAGCGTGCATGACTTGAAGTCTTACCTAGCTACCAAACAATCAGCCCTCATGCACCACAGTAGCGCGTCGTTCCCCGATGACGGCCATATAAGCTGCTGGTCCAGCCAGGGTAACATTCATGAACAACTCTTGAGTATTGATCTAGAAAAGTTCCAGACTTTGTAATTTGTGTATCAGATGGATAGGAGAAGCATCTGATCTGAGTGAAGTCAGTAATGATTGTCCCTGTATAACGAAGCCAATAATAGGATTATGTAAATGATTGCGTTTCAATGCTGGAGCTCACCCAAACATCACATGCTCATAGTAGTTGAGCGGAAATAATCGAAAACAGATTTTCTCTAAATAATGAGGGTAATATGCATTAGACTAGTATTGGCTCATTAAGCCGGTTGCTGCATGACGACGTGCAAACGACTGACGTGCTTCTGTGATGTGGGAATAGCTCTCGGAGTGCGTAGACTTTATGCTCATCCGTGGGTGGGACTGTACGTTATAATCTGCTCTAGTACATCAGACACCATCATGTCTTGTTTGTGAGTGGGAGGTTGTGTAAAACTACAGGTGTAATAGGCGACGTTACAATTTCATCAGCTCTTCGGAATTAACTGGAGAAAAATACTCTCATTGCATCTACACGCTTCAGATCTTAGCAGGAGATTCAATTGTTAAATATTTATTTTGCAAATTTTCTATAACTGTGAAGCAATTATGTTTTGCCTTTATTGCATGTCTCATAGCAACTTACTTTAAGCAGCAATAAAGCTATTTTGTTCAGAGCAGTTAAATGGGCATTAGAAATTATATTATATATATTACAAACTATTATAAATTATTCATATAAATTTTCTTTATACCATAACAATATATATTTGGTATGCATTCAGGTAATATGGGTTTTGTTTTTTTATTGCATGCAGTTGATAACCTTTAGGACAGGTGCAAACATCTGTATATTCTCACATCCAAGAGAGTTTGATCAGAGTGTGATCATAGTTTTATCCGAATCACTCGGATGAGGAGAAGATGGAGAAAAAAATTCTTGATTTTTTTTGCACTTTGTGGGTCTACAGAAGCTGCCATTGTTCTCTGCAGTGAGAGTCCTGTTTATAGCGGACGATGCACTGCTGAGACTGATAACACTGTTCGGCGGCCAAATTCGTTCAGAGATGAAAACATTTGAATTGAACTAATTTTGTGGTGCTGAAAACAGATATGATGCATACATTTGCTGATTGGCTCTAATTTTCAAGATCCAGAGGAGGTTGTAATTACTTATGACACCTTCTATGCAGGATTATAGAAAAATTGCGCCTTTATAATTTCATCATTATTATTGCGTTTTTAGTAGCTGGTCTATTACATCATTTATTTAGTCTACTAATCCTTCAGTATTCTATCATCTTAAGGTGACCAATCAAAAAAACGCCTATTCAGCTCCGATGATGTAATACTAATTACAGTTGCATCACCTACTTTTATAAATGATTTCTGTGTAATGTATACAATTTTAGGATTTATTAGCTTTGTTTCATTGCACATTGACATGTTTCTATATGCTTTTTTTAGATATGCCTTGTTCTTGCATTAAGAAAGCAGATAGTTTGCTACATATGTGGAGAAGTCACTTTTTTACGTCACAGAGGAGAAACTTGATTACCGTGATAAGGAAAGCCTACAACCTGTATTTTGGCTGAAGAATAGGAGATCGGCACAAGAGTTGGGCTTCACAAATATGCTGCAATAGATTTCATCACATCTTACCCAGTGGTTACATGGGAAGAGAATGCCTTTTGCAGTCCCAATGATCTGGATAGAATCAACTGATCACACTACCAATTGCTATTTCTGCATGGTGCCCCCCTATTAGGAAAGTAGTTTTAAGAAAGAAGAAGTAGGCTTTATAGCAGTGTTCCCCAACTCCGGTCCTCAAGAGCCACCAATAGGTCATGTTTTCAGGATTTCCTTAGTATTGCACAGGTGATAATTGCATCACCTGGACAGGCAAGCATTCAATCCCCTGTGCAATACTAAGGAAATCCTGAAAACATGACCTGTTGGTGGCTCTTGAGGACCGGAGTTGGGGAACACTGCTTTATAGTATCCAAACATTTCATCAGCAAAATCCCCGATGCCACATAGAGAAGAGCTGCTGGTTCCAAAAGCACCAGAAACATTTTCAGTCTAGTCAACCGAGGAAGGAGAGGGAGCTAGGTGTCATGAAGCATCTACCTGTCATGATCCAGATTTTCTGTCAGCAACCTCAACTGAATCACACCTTATAACACAAAGTGTTAATCTTGTTAGATTTTGGATCTGCCCAAGAATAAAGGTACCTTCACACATAACGATATCGTTAACGATATCGTTGCTTTTTGTGATGTAGCAACGATATAGTTAAGGAAATCGTTATGTGTGACAGCGACCAACGATCAGGCCCCTGCTGGGAGATCGTTGGTCGCTGAGGAAAGTCCAGAACTTTATTTCGTCGCTGGACTCCCTGCAGACATCGCTGGATCGGTGTGTGTGACACCGATCCAGCGATGTCTTCACTGGTAACCAGGGTAAACATCGGGTTACTAAGCGCAGGGCCGTGCTTAGTAACCCGATGTTTACCCTGGTTACCAGCGTAAAAGTAAAAAAACAAACACTACATACTTACCTACCGCTGTCTGTCCCCGGCGCTCTGCTTCTCTGCACTCCTCCTGCACTGGCTGTGAGTGTCGGTCAGCCGGAAAGCAGAGCGGTGACGTCACCACTCTGCTTTCCGGCCGCTGTGCTCACAGCCAGTGCAGGAGAAGTGCAGAGAAGCAGAGCGCCGGGGACAGACAGCGGTAGGTAAGTATGTAGTGTTTGTTTTTTTACTTTTACGCTGGTAACCAGGGTAAACATCGGGTTACTAAGCGTGGCCCTGCGCTTAGTAACCCGATGTTTACCCTGGTTACCGGGACTTCAGGATCGTTGGTCGCTGGAGAGCTGTCTGTGTGACAGCTCTCCAGCGACCAAACAGCGACTGTCATGATCCCAATGGCAGGGGATCACAAAAGGACAAGCACACAAAAAACAGAACAAGCTCTAGGGTGATGGAAACTGAGCTGACCGCGATCCTGAACCTAATTCACAACACTAGCAGTAGCCGGGGAACGTGCCTACGATGATTCTAGACGTCTCGCGCCAGCCGAAGGACTAGCTTCCCCTATTAGAAGAAACAAAGACCTCTCTTGCCTCCAGAGAAACACCCCACAGAAATAGCAGCCCCCCACATGTAATGACGGTGAAATGAGAGGAAAGCACATACGTAGTAATGAGAACAGATTCAGCAAAATGAGGCCCGCTAAAACTAGATAGCAGAGGATACAAAAGTGAACTGCGCGGTCAGCGAAAAACCCTACAAAAAACCATCCTGAAATTACCTGAACTCATGTGCCAACTCATGGAACATGAGGAGTAATATCAGCCCACTAGAGCAACCAGCAACAAGGAATCACATAACTGCAAGCTGGACTAAAACAAAAATAAAGCAAAACGTGGAACAGGAAAATCAAAAACTTAGCTTGTCCTGAAGATTACAGAAGCGGAAAGCAGAGGTAACAAGACACACTGATTACATTGATCGCCGGCGAGGAAATGACAAGAAAGCCAGGTTAAATAGGAAACTCCCATATCCTGATAGAACAGGTGGACACCAGAGACCGCAGAGAACACAAGTCACCCAGTACCATCTGTAACCACCAGAGGGAGCCCAAAAACAGAATCCACAACAGTACCCCCCCCTTGAGGAGGGGTCACCGAACCCTCACGAGAACCACCAGGGTGACCAGGATGAGCCCTATGAAATGCACGGACCAAATCAGCAGCATGAACATCAGAGGCAACCACCCAAGAATTATCCTCCTGACCATAACCCTTCCACTTGACCAAATACTGAAGTTTCCGTCTGGAAACACGAGAATCCAAAATCTTCTCCACAACATACTCCAATTCTCCCTCCACCAGCACTGGAGCAGGAGGCTCAAGCGAAGAAACAACAGGTACCTCATACTTCCGCAACAACGACCGATGGAACACATTATGAATAGCAAACGATGCCGGGAGATCCAAACTAAACGACACAGGGTTAAGAATTTCCAAGATCCTATAGGGACCGATAAACCGAGGCTTGAACTTAGGAGAAGAGACCTTCATAGGAACAAAACGAGAAGACAACCACACCAAGTCCCCAACACGAAGTCGAGGACCCACGCGGCGACGGCGATTAGCAAACTGCTGAGCCCTCTCCTGGGACAACTTCAAATTGTCCACCACATGACTCCAAATCTGATGCAACCTATCCACCACCATGTCCACTCCAGGACAATCAGAAGGCTCCACCTGACCAGAGGAAAAAGCGAGGATGAAACCCCGAATTACAAAAGAAAGGAGAAACCAAGGTAGCAGAACTAGCCCGATTATTAAGGGCAAATTCGGCAAGCGGCAAAAAGGTAACCCAGTCATCTTGATCAGCAGAAACAAAACACCTTAAATAAGTCTCCAAGGTCTGATTAGTTCGTTCCGTCTGGCCATTCGTCTGAGGATGGAATGCAGACGAAAAGGACAAATCAATGCCCATCTTAGCACAGAACGTCCGCCAAAATCTAGACACAAACTGGGATCCCCTGTCAGAAACAATGTTCTCCGGAATCCCATGCAAACGAACCACGTTCTGAAAAAACAGAGGGACCAACTCAGAGGAGGAAGGTAACTTAGGCAAGGGGACCAGATGAACCATCTTAGAAAAGCGGTCACACACAACCCAGATGACGGACATTTTTTGAGAGACAGGGAGATCCGAAATAAAGTCCATGGAAATGTGCGTCCAAGGCCTCTTCGGAATAGGCAAAGGTGACAACAATCCACTGGCCCGAGAACAGCAAGGCTTAGCCCGAGCGCAAACTTCACAAGACTGCACAAAAGAACGCACATCCCTCGACAAGGAAGGCCACCAAAAAGACCTGGCCACCAAGTCTCTAGTACCAAATATTCCAGGATGACCTGCCAACGCAGAAGAATGGACCTCGGAGATGACTCTACTGGTCCAATTATCCGGAACAAACAGTCTCTCAGGCGGACAACGATCAGGTTTATCCGCCTGAAACTCCTGCAAAGCATGTCGCAAGTCTGGGAAGACAGCCGACAAAATCACCCCATCCCTAAGGATACCAGTGGGCTCAGAATTTCCAGGGGAATCAGGCACAAAACTCCTAGAAAGAGCATCCGCCTTCACATTCTTTGAACCTGGCAGATACGAAACCACAAAATCGAAACGGGAGAAAAACAGTGACCAACGAGCCTGTCTAGGATTCAGACGCTTGGCAGACTCAAGGTAAATCAGATTTTTGTGATCAGTCAAGACCACCACACGATGTCTAGCACCCTCAAGCCAATGACGCCACTCCTCAAATGCCCACTTCATGGCCAAAAGCTCCCGATTACCAACATCATAATTCCGCTCAGTGGGCGAAAACTTTCTAGAAAAGAACGCACATGGCTTCATCACCGAGCAATCGGAGCTTCTCTGTGACAAAACCGCCCCCGCTCCAATCTCAGAAGCATCAACCTCAACCTGAAAAGGAAGCAAAACTTCTGGCTGACGCAACACAGGAGCAGAAGAAAACCGACGCTTAAGTTCCTGAAAGGCCTCCACAGCCGCAGGAGACCAATCCGCAACATCAGCACCCTTCTTAGTCAGATCCGTCAAAGGCTTAACAACACTAGAAAAATTAGTTATGAAACGACGATAAAAATTAGCAAAGCCCAAGAACTTCTGTAGACTCTTAAGAGATGTAGGCTGCGTCCAGTCACAAATAGCTTGAACCTTGACGGGATCCATCTCAATAGTAGAAGGGGAAAAAATATACCCCAAAAAAGAAATCTTCTGGACTCCAAAGAGACACTTTGAACCTTTTACAAACAAAGAATTGGCCCGCAGGACCTGAAACACCTTCCTGACCTGCTGAACATGGGACTCCCAGTCATCAGAAAAAACCAAAACATCATCCAAATACACAATCATAAATTTATCCAGATATTCACGGAAAATATCGTGCATAAAGGACTGGAAGACAGAAGGAGCATTAGAAAGTCCAAAAGGCATCACCAAATACTCAAAATGGCCCTCAGGCGTATTAAATGCGGTTTTCCACTCATCACCCTGCTTAATCCGCACAAGATTATACGCACCCCAAAGATCAATCTTAGTGAACCATTTAGCCCCCTTAATGCGAGCGAACAAATCAGTCAACAATGGCAAAGGATACTGATATTTGACCGTAATCTTATTCAAAAGACGGTAATCTATACAAGGCCTCAAGGAACCATCTTTTTTGGCCACGAAAAAAAAACCTGCTCCCAAAGGAGATGAAGATGGACGGATATGTCCCTTTTCCAAGGACTCCTTAACATAATCCCGCATAGCAGTATGCTCTGGCACTGACAGATTGAACAAACGACCTTTAGGAAATTTACTGCCAGGAATCAAATCTATAGCACAATCGCAATCCCTGTGAGGAGGAAGCGAATTGAGCTTAGGCTCCTCAAAAACATCCCGATAATCAGACAAAAATACAGGAACCTCAGAAGGAGTAGATGAAGCGATAGAAATCAGAGGTGCATCATCATGAACCCCCTGACATCCCCAGCTTAACACAGACATCGTTTTCCAGTCCAAGACTGGGTTATGAGTTTGTAACCATGGCAGACCAAGCACTAAGACATCATGTAAATTATACAGTACCAGGAAGCGAATCACCTCCTGATGAACGGGAGTCATACGCATGGTCACGTGTGTCCAGTACTGAGGTTTATTCATAGCCAAAGGTGTAGAGTCAATTCCTTTCAAAGGAATAGGGACTTCCAGAGGCTCCAGACTAAACCCACAGCGGTTGGCAAATGACCAATCCATAAGACTCAGGGCAGCGCCTGAATCCACATAGGCATCAACGGAAATGGCTGATAATGAACAAATCAGAGTCACAGACAGAATGAACTTAGACTGTAAAGTACCAATGGCAACAGACTTATCAACCTTTTTTGTGCGTTTAGAGCATGCTGATATAACATGAGCTGAATCACCACAATAAAAACACAACCCATTTTTCCGCCTATAGTTTTGCCGTTCACTTCTGGACTGAATTCTATCACATTGCATTGTCTCAGGTGCCTGTTCAGAAGACACCGCCAAATGGTGCACAGGTTTGCGCTCCCGTAAACGCCGATCAATCTGAATAGCCATAGTCATAGACTCATTCAGACCTGTAGGCGCCGGGAACCCCACCATAACATCTTTAATGGCCTCAGAAAGGCCATCTCTGAATTTTGCAGCCAGAGCGCACTCATTCCACTGAGTAAGCACCGACCATTTCCGAAATTTCTGACAATATATTTCTGCTTCATCTTGCCCCTGAGAGAGAGCCAATAAAGCTTTTTCAGCCTGAATCTCTAGGTTAGGTTCCTCATAGAGCAAACCCAATGCCAGAAAAAACGCATCCACATTGAGCAACGCAGGATCCCCTGGTGCCAATGCAAATGCCCAATTCTGAGGGTCACCCCGCAGGAAAGATATTACAATTTTGACTTGCTGAGCAGGGTCTCCAGAGGAGCGAGATTTCAAAGAAAGAAACAACTTGCAATTGTTCCTAAAATTCAGAAAACTAGATCGATCTCCAGAAAAAAACTCTGGGATAGGAATTCTAGGTTCAGACATAGGAGCATGTACAACAAAATCTTGTATATTTTGAACCTTAGCAGCAAGATTATTCAGGCTGCAAGCCAAAGTCTGGACGTCCATGATAAACAGCTGAGGTCAGAGCCATTCAAGGATTAAGAGGAGGTAAGACGCAGCCAGGCTGCAATTAAGGCTAGGCAGCAAACTCTGAGGGAAGAAAAAAAAAAAAAAAAACTTCCTCAGACTACTTTTCCTCCTACTTCAGCCAATACGATTACCACTTTTCTGGCCGGCGATACTGTCATGATCCCAATGGCAGGGGATCACAAAAGGACAAGCACACAAAAAACAGAACAAGCTCTAGGGTGATGGAAACTGAGCTGACCGCGATCCTGAACCTAATTCACAACACTAGCAGTAGCCGGGGAACGTGCCTACGATGATTCTAGACGTCTCGCGCCAGCCGAAGGACTAGCTTCCCCTATTAGAAGAAACAAAGATCTCTCTTGCCTCCAGAGAAACACCCCACAGA
Organism: Ranitomeya imitator; assembly: GCF_032444005.1. Taxonomy (NCBI): domain Eukaryota; kingdom Metazoa; phylum Chordata; class Amphibia; order Anura; family Dendrobatidae; genus Ranitomeya; species Ranitomeya imitator. The sequence goes on along the minus strand of NC_091284.1, from coordinate 715,642,384 downwards.
AATAGCAGCCCCCCACATGTAATGACGGTGAAATGAGAGGAAAGCACATACGTAGTAATGAAAACAGATTCAGCAAAATGAGGCCCGCTAAAACTAGATAGCAGAGGATACAAAAGTGAACTGCGCGGTCAGCGAAAAACCCTACAAAAAACCATCCTGAAATTACCTGAACTCATGTGCCAACTCATGGAACATGAGGAGTAATATCAGCCCACTAGAGCAACCAGCAACAAGGAATCACATAACTGCAAGCTGGACTAAAACAAAAATAAAGCAAAACGTGGAACAGGAAAATCAAAAACTTAGCTTGTCCTGAAGATTACAGAAGCGGAAAGCAGAGGTAACAAGACACACTGATTACATTGATCGCCGGCGAGGAAATGACAAGAAAGCCAGGTTAAATAGGAAACTCCCATATCCTGATAGAACAGGTGGACACCAGAGACCGCAGAGAACACAAGTCACCCAGTACCATCTGTAACCACCAGAGGGAGCCCAAAAACAGAATCCACAACAAGCGACGCTGCAGCGATCGACATCGTTGTCGGTATCGCTGCAGCGTCGCTGAGTGTGAAGGTACCTTAAGGCTGAACTCTTAGGATCCTGGCTACAGCAGTGGAATCTCCCAGCAGGCGATATTCTGATTTATTTGTTCTGCAACCGTGGTAAAGATCTTGTCCAATTCTTCTTCACGGAAGGCAATCTTGTGACATGCAACAACATCAACAGTTTAATGGAACTCTGCTGATAAGTCGTAATCCAGAGGAATGTCCAAAACATTGTCCAATGACAATGCGCTACCTTCAATTCTCGTTGGTTATGCAGCCCACCTGAATGAAACCTATGGCAACATGAAACAGCTGTGAAGTGCCTGAACTATGACCAACATTTGTGGGCCCTCTGTAGTGACTTAAAGGTGGTTGCCCTCTTATTTAGTCTCAGGGTGGATACATAAAGTACTGCCACTTTCTGTGTGAGTAGGATTGTCGTGCAAGAAAATATCACTACAATAAAAGATACTGATCTCCGACATTCAAGTCAGGCAGGGAGTAATAACGTCCTGCATATAGCACTTGCTGACCCACACAAGATTTTTTTTACTACCATTGCATATCAAGTTGGGCCTTTGGAAGAACTTTGTAAATGTAGATGGTCAGTCCCTGCCAAGATCTGAATTTCACTGTGACTTTGAGAGACAATGCTACCCTCTGATTTGTGTTCACTTGGACTAGTCCTTTTCCTCCCTGCAGCTTGACGTGTTGGTTTGAACAAGAGGCAGGAAGTGTCTGTTCAGGAAGTGAAGAGAGGCAGGTGCCTGTGAGAGAAAGATTTTTGCCTGTGATAGAGTGAATGGAAAATAAATGTGTCCTAACACTGAGAGACTGGAAAATGAACTATCGGCTTCAAGCGAAAAGATAGTGATCGGTTACCGCAGAGTCGCATCACACAGCCAAAGTGATTCTCTATGAGCACCCGTAACCTGAGGGAGACCAGTAATCCCTCAACATTGAAAGTGGGAACGAAACTTGCCCACACCCGGAAGACGGATCCATTAACCTGAAGGAAGAGCTCAACACAACAAACTTGTCTCCTCTACATCAGGACCAAGAAGAAGCTACCAAACTTTCTCCTAAGTGCTACAGGACTGTGAGTGAGACACCAATGTTCAACTGTATTAGGGGATAGAGCAGGTTTCTTCAGCTAGGGCACTGTAGGAGTGCACCCGATTATCAGAAGCCAGGAAGTTAGAGGAGAGTAGTTTGTAGAAATTGTTTATACTGCTTGTATTGAACTTTGCTTTGCCATAGCTGGAGTGCAGCATGTGACATACTCCAGCTATCTCTCCTTGTATCTATTATTGCTATTATCATTACAATAACTCTTATTCTTATTTTCTGGCATATAATCCTCTGTCTTTCAATAAAGCCGGGGTTTTGTTTCTGCCTCCTCGTCTACTGTACCGTATTTGATTCCGGCCTGGTGGTATTATTCAGGTACTGCTTCATAAAGGCAATGGATAAAAATACAAAAGCATTTCAGAATCTCATTGATAAATTTCCAAAGTTGATTGAAGCAAATATAATGGAGAGTCTGGGAGAACTACAATACCCAGATAGATTAGCGAAATTAGGATTATTTAGTCTAGAAAAAAGACGACTGAGGGGCGATCTAATAACCATGTATAAGTATATAAGGGGACAATACAAATATCTCGCTGAGGATCTGTTTATACCAAGGAAGGTGACGGGCACAAGGGGGCATTCTTTGCGTCTGGAGGAGAGAAGGTTTTTCCACCAACATAGAAGAGGATTCTTTACTGTTAGGGCAGTGAGAATCTGGAATTGCTTGCCTGAGGAGGTGGTGATGGCGAACTCAGTCGAGGGGTTCAAGAGAGGCCTGGATGTCTTCCTGGAGCAGAACAATATTGTATCATACAATTATTAGGTTCTGTGGAAGGACGTAGATCTGGGTATTTATTATGATGGAATATAGGCTGAACTGGATGGACAAATGTCTTTTTTCGGCCTTACTAACTATGTTACTATGTTACTATGTTAATCTTGGCGGTAACATGTCATTAAAGATTCATTTCTCACATTCGCATTTAGACTTTTTTTCACCACACTACAGAGCAGTGAGTGACGAGCACAGTGAGAAATTTTACCAAGATATTGCTGCTATGGAGAAAATATATCGGGGAAAATGGAATCCATCAATTCTTGCAGATTACTGTTGGACAATTGTAAGAGATGATCCAATGCAGGAGTACAAGAAACAAGCAAAAACGAGTCATCACTTAATGAGGACCAAATTTTGTGTATAATTCGCAATAGTGTTTAGACATGTTATAGTTATTTGAATTGTTGCTGATTTCTTCTAAATATACAAAAATCGTCATAACAAAATATTTTGCATCTTTATATTTGCAAAAGTAATAATGTTTCAAAGTACTGAAACTTTTATGCATTCACTATATGTAATCGTAAAAGGAAAACTCTTTGATATCATATAAATGCAGCGCCCCAGAGACCTGGTCGTTGCAGTATGGCCCCAAGGCGAGTAGCGGTACGTCCGATGGCACTAAAGAGTTCTCCTGACCAGGTATCACCAGAACACATTACACTTCACACTCCGGCCACTAGGGGGAGCAAAAGGCTTTATTTATTGGCCCACTCCTCACACTGGTAAAACTAGGGGCTGGGGAGGAAGTTAGTCAGAAGCTGACTGGGTTGGAACCAGGCAACATCCCGTGGCAGGGGGTGTTGCAGGGAGAAGACACAGAGGGGTCCCTGTCAGGCGTGGGAACCTGGCAGGTGCCTAGCGAACAGAACAGTACGTAACGGAACCGCGCCTGCACACCTTGCGGCGGTATCCTAAGGAAGAGACAAGAGGGGAAGAATATTGTGGAACAGTGTAAACGAGATCAGCACAAAGGAGAGCCAGTAAGAGTCGTGCCGAGAGAGGAAGGCAACATCTTACTGAGGCGCGTAGTCGGTGGCCGGATCACCGTAGGAGTAACTGACTTCAGGCCTTACTTCAAATTCCGCTGGACAGTTGATTATAGGTTGGCTCTCTACCTTTTACACCTACGAAGACAGAGGGGGCAACAGTGGAAGAGGGGCGTCTCTAGGGTCCCGGAAGACCTCCAAGCCTTCCCGTCAAACGGGTGGCGTCCTAGCCATACTTTATCTGGGGGACGTTAGAAACTAGCAACATCTGGAACCAAAGAACAAGAGAGAGAGAGAGCTGTAGAGAACAAACGAAAGAGAACAGCAGTTGTGAGGACTATTCCGAATGCTCAGGAGGGTAGGACTACAACACACAGGCGCTATTGGTAGGCAACGATTTCCATCTGTGAGGGAAATTCTGGATGTGCCCATCGGACCGGCCGGTCTCTGATAGCCCGGTTGAACGTGCTCTGGACTGAGTGTACTGAAGCCTTCAGTAAAAGGTAAAGAGACTGCAACCCTGTGTCCTCGTTATTGCCTGCACCTCACACCATCACCATCCACCTTACTGGGAAGCCCTGGGGACATACTTCACCTGTGGGAAGGTATACCATCCAGCTGCCATTCCATCACCCCAGCGGACCCCACAGCAGCGTCGGTCGCCCTGACCGAACACCACAGGTGGCGTCACGAACTACTGAAAGACTGTACTACCACTTTCATTGGACACCCCTTAGCAGGGTCACGACTGGGTCCAGCCACCGTGACAACCGCAGAACAGAAGGAGAAGGGACCGGTACCGAGTGACTTGTGGCCCTGTGTCTGGGGGCGCTCCATAAACAAGAGCCAACTAAAAATTGTCATTGTCAAATTTGAATTGAGAAGGTCAAAATCATTGAGAAATGGCTCATTTCATAACTGAACCTGACAAATTTTGAAAATACAGTGTGCAGAACAGTGTAATCTTTTATACGGCACTTTTATACGGCATGAAAATCATTTCACCCAAGGAATGAGAATTTTGCTTCTTCATCAGGTAGCTGTAGCCTGTTTATATGGCAAGATAATGGTGAAATATGCGTTTTAACAATGGTTGTTCACAACTATTTTGCAGTGTAAATGCCCCTTTAGGGCAGACTTGTAAGGAATGATGTGCAAACGAAAGACTGAGTAGTTGAAAATTTGGAGACATGGTTCCACTTATCCCTTCTTGGCCTGCTTAGAGATATTACTTGAACAATCTACACACAGCATCGGAGGTTGTTCTACCTACAGCACCAGATCACTACTTGAGGTCTACTCTTCCCAGTTTTTGCAATCTATTCTGTAAGATGAAGGTCTGAGATTGTGGACTGAAATGGTATGTTACCCTCTTTGGATTGCACAACAATATAAAGTATCATTTACGTTTCATATTGGAGTGATGAATTCTTCATAACTGATGCTCTGGATATTTTGGGTTTAGAGACCAGTTAAGTAGAAGACATCTTTATTATAAATGACTTCCTTTGAATACAGGAAGAAAGTCCTTGAGAAAGATTATATGCTCTTTCTACTGCTTTATACACTATTTATATCCACTATCCTGTGAAAATTTGATTGAAACATTTTTATGAATGTTGTAATTTCCCTTTGTGAGAGCAAATGAGAGCACTGAACACTTGAATACTTCCAGGAACTCAATTTACACAAATGCGTTATCAGTCGTCAGCTAATGATATTAGCAAGTTCTGTGAAAAAACCTTAATCGTTATACTATAATTTTCTATTGACTCATCAGCCCTACATGTTTTTTTTAAACACTGAAAATAAAATTTTTAGGTTGCCCTGAGCTTGGAATCAGCTGTGCACAAGACACTGAATGAAACAGCTGCTATATAAAAAGCAGCTTCTGGGAATAATGACTTTTAATTACCGTACATATCACACTTTCTGTCACATGGCACATTGTTAAAAGCCAGTCTATTGTTATCGGAAGCTTAAAGCTCACTTAAAATATGCCTTCAGAATTGGTGACATAGACGTAGGGGTGGGTCCAATTCCACCTCCAAAGCAGCAATCGGCTTCTGTCATAGGTAGAACCCTTGGACTGCCAACGGCCCATGCACTTTTCATGCACAGGGACCCTTTTCTGTCTGCGTCCACTAATGCATAGGCATAATGTAATGTGAGGCTGCTTAGGGCAACCAATTTCTAGTCTTCATAAAATAGTTGTAATGGGGCTCTATCAGTGTTCGCCTGGCAGCTCTAAAATGGCTACCACGAACAGGCCTTTTGCAAGCTATTCCTTTTCCCAGAGCCTTTGGGTCACCATGGCCTTCACCCTTTAACCCCCTATAGAAAGATCTGGACTTACACAAAGCCCCTGGGCAAGGACCACAGAGTCAGCTGCTGTTCAGAGGCACAAGCTGGCAAGAAGGATTGTCATGTAGCCAGGTAAAAACCAAGATTGCCAAAAAGGTACAAAATCGTCAGGCAGGTGACAAGACAATAAGCAAGCAGAGGTCAAAACAGGAAAACACAAATACTAAACGAGAGCAGAAACCACAGACCTTAACCAGTGAAGCACAAAGCTATATCTGGCAGATGTCAGAAGTGAGCTGGAAGCTTTATTAGGGTACAGTGGTTTCCTAATGGATGAAGCAAGGAGCTAGTAACATCATCTGGACGGCAAAACACACCCATAATGTCAGACTGGGCAACACTGTAGGTCCCAGCCACCCAGACATTAGTGACTGGAGAGAATCTGTGCCATCCAGAGCTTCTGAATCTGACATCTTTCCTATCACCACAGCCGCCTGCACACTGAACATGGTGGCACCTGATGACAGAAGTAGATGTCGCTGGAGTTGACTCTGGTGGAGATGTGGCAATAGTCTTTCCACTGGCATTACACAATAGGTTGGTAGTCATTTAGCATATTCTTTGGATCTTATGACTCTATTCATCAAAGTTGACAAATTGTATTGTTGTTTTCCCTTGTGCTTTAATTTGTGTTTCATTTCTCAGCAGAAAAAATATGATTATGCAACACATAAATGCAAAACACATGGATAAATACAAGTCTTCATCAGTCAGTTGGTACCTTTCATGGTGGGTGTTGTGCGTGACACTTTTTTCCTCTGATGTGGGGACATAGATAAAGTAGACTGTAAAGAGACAAAGAGGCATGTTGTCAGATATCATGTTGACATACTGAATGGAGTACAAATCAATCACTATGTCTTTACCTGAATGGATGCAATTGTTATTGCTGAGAAGTGTATTAATCAATAGGGACAATAGGAACAGAAGATCTGCTTTTTTTCACACCAGGACTTAATCTCTTCCTTTCTCCTGGCTTCTATTGAACTGATCCTTTGTCACTTAAACACAAGGTATTCTTTATGCAAAAAAAAAAAAAAAATTTATATATATATATATAATTATGTAGATAGAAATGTGTATGTAAGAGATGATTCTTTAATTAGCTGAAATAAAAATCATTGAAGGCCTAGTAATCCAATTTCATAAAAAGGATCTCCAGAATTAGAAAAAAAGCACCTACTGCAAAATCAGTAATAGGCTGTGTCTGTTATTGTAGTACATCTTTATTGAAGTGAATGGGGATGGCTCTGCCTCTTTCTGGTGTCACTGTTTGTTTGTTTTTTAAAAAGCAATCTTTTTTTTTTATGTTCAGGAGACTCTTCCTTATCGTCACTGACATTTCAGCAAACTTATGCTTATTAGATTTCCAATAAAATCACTGAGATTCCAACTAACCACTGTAAAAAAATGGGTAATATTTATTAAAAATGTTGTTTTTTGTGTGAAAGATAGCTATAAAGTTACTAGATGGTGGCCCGATTCTAACGCATCGGGTATTCTAGAGCAGGGGTCCCCAACTCCAGTCCTCAAGGCCCACCAACAGGTCATGTTTTCAGGATTTCCTTTGCATTGCACAGGTGATGCAATTATTACCTGGGCAAGACTAAGGAAATCCTGAAAACATGACATGTTGGTGGGCCTTGAGGACTGGAGTTGGGGACCCCTGTTCTAGAGTATGTATGTAGTTTATTTATGAAGTTTTCAGAATAATGCAATTTATACCCAGGATTCGGCCGGCCGCGACCAATTAGCGAAGCGTGGTTCAAGTTCCGCCCCAATTCGCGGCCGGACTGCGCGTGTCGCTGATTGGTCACGCCCGGCCTCGAACAATCAGTGAAGCCAGGGCCGGTTCCAGGTTTTTGAGGGCCCTGGGCGAAAGAGTCTCAGTGGGCCCCCCTTTTAACACATACCTCAATTCATAATGCACAGATACAGCAGAGAATATAGCACAGCCAAGTAGCGTATAACACAGCCCATGTAGTATATAACACAGCCCACGTAGTATATAGCACAGCCACGTAGTATATTGCCCAGCCACGTAGTATATTGCCCAGCCCATGTAGTAAATAGCACAGACACGTAGTATATTGCCCAGCCACGTAGTATATTGCCCAGCCACGTAGTATATAGCTATAGCACAGACACATAGTATGTAGCACAGACACGCAGTATATTGCCCAGCCACGTAATATATTGCCCAGCCACGTTATATATTGCCCAGCCACATAATATATTGCACAGCCACATAGTAAATAGCACAGCCACGTAGTATATAGCACAGAGATGTAGTATATAACACTGCCCATGCAGTATATAACACAGGCCACGTAGTATAGAGCACAGCGATGTAGTATATTGCCCAGCCACATAATATATACCACAGCCACATAGTATATAGCACAGCCCACATAGTATATAGCAGAGAGATGTAGTATATAACACAGCCCATGCAGTATCTAACACAGCCCACGTAGTATATAGCAATGTGGGCACCATATCCCTGTTAAAAAAAAGAATTAAAATAAAAAATAGTTATATACTCACCATCCGTCGGCCACCAGGATCCAGCCCAGGCTCCTCGCGATGCTCCGGTCCCAAGAGTGCATTGCAGTCTCGCGAGATGATGACGTAGCGGTCTCGCAAGACCGCTACGTCAGCATCTCGAGAGACCGCAATGCATGGACCGGTCACAGGAGCGTTGCGAGGAGCAGGAAAGGCTCCATCAATTGTAAAAAGTTGGTCACACAGGGTTAATAGCAGCGTTAACAGAGTAACATAGTAACATAGTAACATAGTTAGTAAGGCCGAAAAAAGACATTTGTCCATCCAGTTCAGCCTATATTCCATCATAATAAATCCCCAGATCTACGTCCTTCTACAGAACCTAATTGTATGATACAATATTGTTCTGCTCCAGGAAGACATCCAGGCCTCTCTTGAACCCCTTGACTGAGTTCGCCATCACCACCTCCTCAGGCAAGCAATTCCAGATTCTCACTGCCCTAACAGTAAAGAATCCTCTTCTATGTTGGTGGAAAAACCTTCTCTCCTCCAGACGCAAAGAATGCCCCCTTGTGCCCGTCACCTTCCTTGGTATAAACAGATCCTCAGCGAGATATTTGTATTGTCCCCTTATATACTTATACATGGTTATTAGATCGCCCCTCAGTCGTCTTTTTTCTAGACTAAATAATCCTAATTTCGCTAATCTATCTGGGTATTGTAGTTCTCCCATACCCTTTATTAATTTTGTTGCCCTCCTTTGTACTCTCTCTAGTTCCATTATATCCTTCCTGAGCACCGGTGCCCAAAACTGGACACAGTACTCCATGTGCAGTCTAACTAGGGATTTGTACAGAGGCAGTATAATGCTCTCATCATGTGTATCCAGACCTCTTTTAATGCACCCCATGATCCTGTTTGCCTTGGCAGCTGCTGCCTGGCACTGGCTGCTCCAGGTAAGTTTATCATTAACTAGGATCCCCAAGTCCTTCTCCCTGTCAGATTTACCCAGTGGTTTCCCATTCAGTGTGTAATGGTGACATTGATTCCTTCTTCCCATGTGTATAACCTTACATTTATCATTGTTAAACCTCATCTGCCACCTTTCAGCCCAAGTTTCCAACTTATCCAGATCCATCTGTAGCAGAATACTATCTTCTCTTGTATTAACTGCTTTACATAGTTTTGTATCATCTGCAAATATCGATATTTTACTGTGTAAACCTTCTACCAGATCATTAATGAATATGTTGAAGAGAACAGGTCCCAATACTGACCCCTGCGGTACCCCACTGGTCACAGCGACCCAGTTAGAGACTATACCATTTATAACCACCCTCTGCTTTCTATCACTAAGCCAGTTACTAACCCATTTACACACAATTTCCCCCAGACCAAGCATTCTCATTTTGTGTACCAACCTCTTGTGCGGCACGGTATCAAACGCTTTGGAAAAATCGAGATATACCACGTCCAATGACTCACCGTGGTCCAGCCTATAGCTTACCTCTTCATAAAAACTGATTAGATTGGTTTGACAGGAGCGATTTCTCATAAACCCAGAGTGCGCTACACCATAGCATAACGTGGTGTAACGCAGCCATTAACCCTGTGTGAGCACTGACTGGGGGGAGTATGGAGTGGGCACTGACTGCAGGGGAGTAGGGAACGGCCATTTCGCCGCATCAATAGGCAGCATCAGTAGTAAAAAGTTGGTCACACAGGTTTAATAGCAGTGTTAACGAAGTGCGTCACACCGCGGCATAAAGTGGTGTAACGCAGCCATTAACCCTGTGTGCGCACTGACTGGAGGGGAGTATGGAGCAGGCACTGTCTGCAGGGGAGTAGGGAACGGCCATTTCGCCGCTGGACTGTGCCTGTCGCTGATTGGTCGTGGCCGTTTTGCCGCGACCAATCAGCGACTTGGGATTTCCGTGATAGACAGACAAACAGACAGACAGACAAACAGACAGAAGTGCCCCTTAGACGATTATATATATAGATTAATGTGTGTTAGCCAGGATCTTGGCATAAAACATCTTAAAAGTCTCAATATTTTTGTCGAACTTGGGAGTTGTGCAAACAATTGCTACGCTAATATGGGCATAGGATGTATGGATTATGGGCCGAACGAGGAGTGGCTGTGCCTGCCCATCAAATTCATGAAAATGTACTCCATTTAGTGGCATAGCTTACTCCAGAAATGTACTCCAGTGGTCTCACACGCCAGTTAGGAGAAGTGCCTAATACATACGGTAAGTAAGTGGCATGCATCTCTTAATGAATTAGGTACATCACAATCCAGCAGTCCCATTCAATATGACTGGCGTTGTGCATCGGCCCCCAGGAGTCACCCTTTATTTCTACTTTCTGTTCACTGCTTGTTGTAAAGACTGATCCATCCGTAGTTACAGACAAGAAGGAAGAAATGCAGAAGTTGGGTCAGGAACTTACAAGCTTGCTCTCTCTGCCAGCTATTATACAGGCAAAGCATAACACACTCCATATTGCATTCAGCATACCACACACATTCTGTAGTTGCCAACTGTTCCAGATTTCTCAGGACTTCTGGGATAAAATGAGATAGAGTTTATGAATATCCTGGAGTGGACAGGGCCGAGGCATTCCTAGGAGGGGATGGACTTAAAAATTCCTAAAAATGATGGCAACTATGCCCACAGTAGTGAGCTACAGGACTGTTTATCATGCCGGGATCTGCCTTCCCTCAGTATTTCTCTTGTTACTTTTATTTTTCAGCACTTTTATCAATTCATATCAGCATTTCTGTTCTTCCCTCTCTCCTTATCCTAGGTGTTTTTGCAACGTCTAATAGCTCACTCTCCTCTTGTATTGCACTTGCATCAGGAGCGGCTATAGGCAGGAGAGGGCCCCTGTCTAAGAACAATATATGGGGATTTCGAGTCCAGTAGCTCATTATAACGCATAATTCCACCTGCTTTGTAGGTAGAAGTGGGAAACTTATCTCCTGGGCCGCTGTGCAGCTGCACAGGTTGCTGCAGTGGTATGTCTGCCCCTGACTTGCATCTTAGGACAGGCCGGAGCGAGCCGCCCCCTCCCCCCCCCCCATGGCTAAGCGAAGGCCAGCATGACAATGGGTTGGAGAGGAGGGGGTGGGGCTGAAGGGGTTAATTACATTAGGGGGCGGGGGGGCTAGTGGAAGAGGGGGTTAGTGAAGTGTCAGGGGGCGGGGGCCGGTCAGTTCCCGCTCACCTGCACAAGAAGCATCATGTCTGGAGTGGATGCTGTGCTGCAGAGCCTGAGGGCGGCTGCAGCCTCTCGGCCTCCTGGATGGCTGGAGGCGCAGGTGGCCCACCTGCTGGATGGCGGCGCCGGTGGCAGCGGATCCTTGCCGGCGGTCCCCCCTCTTGACCGGCGAGCTCGGCGGACACGGACCCCCGAGCGCTTATCACCGGATCCCGGGCCAAGTGCCCCCCGCAGGCGCAGGAGCCCCTCCCGGGACCCTCCAGGCCGGGCGCCGGTAAGAGCAGCGGCGAGCAGGCCCCGGCCTGGGAGGAATCCGACAGCCAGGGGGGGGCGCAGCAGCAGTTGCGAGGCCCTCACCTCGTGGCGCGGTGGGGGCGGAGCGCCAGGGACCTAGAGCAGCGGGAGGCCGCGGCGGTGTTGTTCCTGCCGCGCGGCCTGCCTCGGTGGTGCGAGCTGGGTCCAGAGGAGCGGTGGATGGAAGCGGGGCGGGCGGCCCGAGGCAGGACGGCGCTGGGTCGGCCCCTGCTGCAGCGGCGGGGGGTCCCCCTGCTCCAGGGCTGTGGAGCGGACAGTCTCCTGCGGCGGCCTGGAGTGCGGCTAGCGCCGGTCAGCAGGATGTGCTCTCGCCGGTCCAGGCGGCGTCTCCCCCTATCGCGTGGAGTCCGAATCCGGTGTCCCAAGTGTCGGCTACGTCCCGGAGCAGTGGGTCTGACGGACACCTCCAAGGCACATCGGTGGACGGGTCGGTGGCGGATTGGGCCGTTCGTGGACGTCCGGATACCAGCACTCCGGCTGGAGGGACCACAGATCCCTTGCAGCCCGGTGAGTATGCGTCTGTGTCTCGTGTTTGTTCTTCTGATGCTAGTGCGCCTGCGTTTAGTGGTGGTCAGGGAGCGCTTAGCGGCGTAGATGCGGCAGGAGTAGCAGGCGGCGGTGAAGCGGCAGGGGTGCGGGAGCTTTTGGTTAGTGTGCAGAACCTGCTAGCTAGATTGGAGCGTGATGTGGCTCTGCAGGGTTTTCTGGGTGCTTGGTCTGGTGTACCACGGAGTCCGGTTAGTGCAGCAGTAGTGCAGGCCGAGGTCGCGGAGCCGGTTTCGGTTTCTGTGCAGACTGAGAAGGAGAAGGAGTGTAGGGTCAACTTAGATGATAGGGCGCACGGCGAAGTATACGTGTGTTTTGAGGGCCCGTTGGGGGCGCACCTTAAGAAAGAAGTCAAGGAAAAGATTAGCAAGGACGAGTATGTGGAAATTTTTTCACTGCTCCCCCTAGAGAAATTTAACATTGACAAGGAGAAGAAGGAGGATTTAAAAAAGGAGGAGGAAGAAAAACGGCGTTGGCGTTTTATTCCCCAGACTTTTGCTAATTGGCTTCAGGCTTTTGCCATTTTGGCCAGTGTTATTGGCGAGAAGGCTCCTGAGAATTGCTCGGGGCTATTTTGCTACATGGATTCCATCAGTGAGGCTCATAGAGTGTATGGCGGTCAGGCGTGGCTTAGGTACGATGAGCAGTTTAGGCAGAGAAAAGCTGTGCGGCCGGCCATTAGGTGGGACCAGAAAGATATTGGTCTCTGGTTGCGCGTAATGGCGCAGTACAAGTTCGGGCATCCCTTTCAAGGGGGGGCCGGTGGGTCCGGCCATGGATCACAGTCCGGTGCAGGGAGCACTTCAGGCAACGCCGGCCAGGCAGGCGGACAGAAGTTGGGCGTCTGCTGGCAATTTAATGAGGGACAGTGCAAATTCGGAGGCAATTGTAGGTTTAAACATTTGTGCTCCCACTGCAGTGGTTCCTCCCACGGAGCCGCAAAATGCTTTAAGAAGGGCAAGGCAAAATCAGGTTCAGGTAATTCCCATGGGGGAGACTCCGGTGATGGTGGAAAGGATGGTCCCTTATCTAAATAGGTACCCAGATAGGGAAAAGGCGGCATTGTTACTGTCCGGTTTTACGGAAGGTTTTGTTATTCCGGCCCCTCCTTTTGTGGTTCCCGTTGTTAGAAAAAATTTGCATTCAGCCTTGTTACATTCTGAGGTGGTTTCGGAGAAGTTACGCAAGGAAGTGGCCTTGGGCCGCATGGCAGGCCCATTTGACCACGCTCCGTTTGAGGACTTAGTTGTTTCCCCTTTGGGGATGGTCCCTAAGAAGGAAGCGGGTAAATTTTGCCTTATTCAGCACCTGTCGTATCCTAAGGGTAGGTCGGTGAACGACGGCATCGATCCTGAGTTGTGCTCGGTGGTTTACGCATCGTTTGATGAAGCGGTAGTTTGGGTGCAGAAATGCAGAAAAGGCGCCCTGCTTGCAAAGACGGACATAGAATCCGCTTTTCGATTGCTGCCGGTTCATCCGTCTAGCGTTAAACTTCTTGGATGTTTTTGGGAGGACAGATTTTTTGTTGACAGATGTTTGCCCATGGGTTGTTCGCTGTCTTGTGCTCTGTTTGAGGCGTTTAGTTCCTTTTTGGAATGGGTGGTGCGGGACGTGTCTGGTTGTGACGCGGTACTACACTACCTAGATGATTTTTTGTAAAAAGACTAGACCCCAAAAGTGAAGATAAAACATATAAAAATCATATATCAAATAATGAAAGGCAAGTATGGTATTGCAAAATATATCTTTATTAATCATAAAAGGTGGCACTACAAAAGTGTGCCTGTGCTTGGAGACATAAATATATATAGAAAATATGCTATCAAAAAAATGGCCTATAAAAGGGAAATATTCCAATACCTATAGCACAAAAAAGGTGAGCGGACACAATAAAAGGTAGAATGACAATATTAAAAAACTACTTCATCACCTGGACCTAAGGCGTGCAAGGATGCATGGAAATACGCCCATATGCATGTAATCACAGAGGGGAACAAAGAAATAATAAATAACTATATGTTGCAAGGTGAAATCCAAAAAGTGCAAAGTGCTAGCAATATGTAAGAAATATAATTATATATATATGTGTATTATAACACAGCTATGTGTAAACAGTTGCAACAAGTGCACCAGTGCAATATAAACAGCATAAAGCGTCAAAAATAAATAAAAGAAACAAACCCAATCCGTCTGTAGACACAGCAATAATATGTGCCTAAACCCTGCCCCAAAGTCCGCCCGGGTCCAAGTGATGTATATATTAAATGAAAACAATAAATCACTACCTGTCAAAGTCCGTTTGCTCCAAGCACAGCGCACCCCGACGCGCGTTTCGGATATACTCCTTCGTCAGGGGGTGTTGTGCAGGAGGGACCGGAGGGCTTATATATACACAGCATAATCGCCGATGAATGGAGCGGACACAAAAAGGCGCATGCGCAACCAGGAGGACCCGGAAGTGTGAAGCGCCAGCGTCACGCAACCCGGCAGCAAAAGATCGCTGCCCAGGCAACAAAGACGCCGGATACACACATCCCGGGACACAGGCAGCGCACGCGCACAGCGGCCGCCCACAGACATGGGCGTGTAGGTAAGAACTGAAGTAAATAAAATGGAAATCAAACTAAGCAAAGAGGGAGACCTAAATAGATGTACCTGCGATGGTGCTCGAGTACTGCAGCAACTGATTTGATATACATTACAGATACCCACGAATACCAAGAAGAATAGAAAGACATAAAACTATCAAAACAAAAAAAAAATTAAAAAAATAATAATGATGGAACAAATCCATCAATATACATTACACATCCGTGGGTCTGTATCTCCCAAATAGTATAATTTACATAAATTGCATATCTGAAACATGGATAATACTAAAACACATATATATATATATATATACACACACACATACATATATATATATATATATATATATATATATATATATATATATATATACATACAGGCCAAAGGATAGCACAACAAAACAATATCGCAAGGAAAAATAATACTAATAAATAATAAAGAAATATACACACAACATATAAATCCACAATAATGAAGATGATCCTGGTGGTCATATAATGGAAGTCCATTTCAATTGGCCAACGTATTGTATGTACCAGAGGGTACCAGTAATAGAAATGATCCTGATGGTCCATATGGAACATATTCGCAAGATAAAAAGTCCGACTCGTTGTATGCACTGTTTCACCGCTAGGTCTTAATGAGAATTTTAATTTTGCCTCATTTCTGTGAACCCTTTTTGTGACCGGCTTTTATTACTTAATAAAATTATACGTTTTTATTATTTTTATTTTTGTTGTGTGTGTACGAGATGTATACTGATCATTAGAATTTTTTACCTTTCTTTTTATATATATATATACAATATTGGGTTTTATAAGTGATGGCATCTTGTACACACACTTCTTTGTTTGCCTTTTTATGTAGGTTGTGCTTTGATGTACATAATACTGTTTATTTTTTTTTGACCTCTAGCTTTTTCTCTTTATTTTTAGAGTTGTATATATTAAATATTGTCTTTGAAATCTCTGTGAAGGTGCTCATCCAGTACTTCCTGGTGCATACAACGATTCGGACTTTTTATCTTGCGAATATGTTCCATATATATGTATGTGTGTGTGTATATATATATATATATATATATGTGTTTTAGTATTATCCATGTTTCAGATATGCAATTTATGTAAATTATACTATTTGGGAGATACAGACCCACGGATGTGTAATGTATATTGATGGATTTGTTCCATCATTATTATTTTTTTAATTTTTTTTTGTTTTGATAGTTTTATGTCTTTCTATTCTTCTTGGTATTCGTGGGTATCTGTAATGTATATCAAATCAGTTGCTGCAGTACTCGAGCACCATCGCAGGTACATCTATTTAGGTCTCCCTCTTTGCTTAGTTTGATTTCCTTTTTATTTACTTCAGTTCTTACCTACACGCCCATGTCTGTGGGCGGCCGCTGTGCGCGTGCGCTGCCTGTGTCCCGGGATGTGTGTATCCGGCGTCTTTGTTGCCTGGGCAGCGATCTTTTGCTGCCGGGTTGCGTGACGCTGGCGCTTCACACTTCCGGGTCCTCCTGGTTGCGCATGCGCCTTTTTGTGTCCGCTCCATTCATCGGCGATTATGCTGTGTATATATAAGCCCTCCGGTCCCTCCTGCACAACACCCCCTGACGAAGGAGTATATCCGAAACGCGCGTCGGGGTGCGCTGTGCTTGGAGCAAACGGACTTTGACAGGTAGTGATTTATTGTTTTCATTTAATATATACATCACTTGGACCCGGGCGGACTTTGGGGCAGGGTTTAGGCACATATTATTGCTGTGTCTACAGACGGATTGGGTTTGTTTCTTTTATTTATTTTTGACGCTTTATGCTGTTTATATTGCACTGGTGCACTTGTTGCAACTGTTTACACATAGCTGTGTTATAATACACATATATATATAATTATATTTCTTACATATTGCTAGCACTTTGCACTTTTTGGATTTCACCTTGCAACATATAGTTATTTATTATTTCTTTGTTCCCCTCTGTGATTACATGCATATGGGCGTATTTCCATGCATCCTTGCACGCCTTAGGTCCAGGTGATGAAGTAGTTTTTTAATATTGTCATTCTACCTTTTATTGTGTCCGCTCACCTTTTTTGTGCTATAGGTATTGGAATATTTCCCTTTTATAGGCCATTTTTTTGATAGCATATTTTCTATATATATTTATGTCTCCAAGCACAGGCACACTTTTGTAGTGCCACCTTTTATGATTAATAAAGATATATTTTGCAATACCATACTTGCCTTTCATTATTTGATATATGATTTTTATATGTTTTATCTTCACTTTTGGGGTCTAGTCTTTTTACTACTAGTCCGAATGGTCTGCCATTCAAATGTTATAGCAGCCATATGATTACGTCTTTTATTTTATATATTTTATGTATTTTACATATATATATCTTTTATCTGTAGTTTGTGGTCTGCTATTTTGTTCATCTAGATGATTTTTTGTGCATCGGTCTGGCGGGGTCTCATTGCTGTTCAAGGATTTTGAGTGCGATTGAATGGGTGGCTTTGCGGTTCGGTGTCCCGCTGGCCCCGGGGCAAGACAGAGGGCCCGAGTACGTGTTTGTGTTTCTTAGGCATAGTCATTGATACCGTGCGGTGGGAGTTTCGTTTGCCTGAGGACAAATTGGCGGGCCTGCGGGAAGATGTTGGGCGGACTGGTCAACTGCATAAGTTGCCTTTGCGAGACCTGCAATCACTGCTTGGTAAACTTAATTTCGCTTGTCGAGTCATGCCAATGGGGCGAGTTTTTTCTAGGAGGTTGGCTAGCGCTACGGCGGGAGTTAAGGCTCCTCGCCATTTCGTGCGGTTATCAGCTGAGCACAAGGAGGATTTGGCAGTGTGGAGCGAGTTCCTGAAGTCGTATAATGGCAGATCTTTGTTTATGGCAGGAGTGATTGACAATGAGTCGTTGGAGTTATTCACTGACGCAGCCGGAGGTTCGGGTTTTGGAGCATACTTTCAAGGGCAATGGTGCGCGGCAAAGTGGCCTGCGAGTTGGATTTCTTCCGGTTTAGTTCGTAACATTGCTCTTCTGGAGATTTTCCCTATTTTGGTATCTGTGCACTTGTGGCAAGGGATTTTTCGGAACAGGCGCGTTCGGTTTCGCTGCGATAACATGGGGGTGGTGTGCGCGATTAATAGTTTGTCTGCATCATCGCCTCCGGTGGTTTGCGTGTTACGGCATTTGGTGTTGTTGTGTTTGACTCTGAACGCGCACGTCACAGCGTCGCATGTGCCGGGCGTTCATAATTCTATCACTGACTCTCTTTCTCGTTTACAGTTCGATCGTTTTCGGTCATTGGCCCCAGAGGCGGAGATGGTCGGTTTGGAGTGCCCTCCAGAACTTTGGCTAGCGGTGTCCGGGACGCTCAGGCGTTGATTAAGGCGTCGTTGGCTCCCAGAACCTGGGAGGCCTATCAGGCAATTTGGCGGGAGTGGGAGGTTTTGCTAGCGGCGGCATCTGGTGAGCTGAGCCACCAGGATCAGGTCGGGATCTTGTTGTCATGGTTAAGCCGGGGGGCATCAGCGGGTTGGTCTCCTGCCAAAGTGTCAAGAGTCATGGCGGCTTTGGCTTTTGGTTGCAAATTGCGGTGTCAGGACGATATCACCAAGTCCTTTTTGGTGCAGAGGGCCGTAAAAGGTTTTAGGCGGCGGCCCAGAGGAACAGATTCAAGGCGGCCCGTGTCTTTTAACGTTTTGTGTTCTTCGTTTTTTTGAGCTTTGTTTATTTCGACTGGCTTTTTCATTGTCCTTTTTTGGGGCGTTTAGAGTGGGAGAGTTGGTGGCACCAAACAAAAAAGGGTCGGGGGGCTTATTGGCCAGGGACGTGTTGTTGGCTGAGGGCCAGGTGGAGTTATGGTTGCGACGTTCAAAGTCGGATCAGGAGGGGCGGGGTAGCAGAATTGTGGTGGGTTCAGTCGCGGGGTCTGTTATGTGTCCAGTCTCTTGCCTTAGCAACTTTTGGGGCCTGCAGCCTAGGCGGGATCGGTCTTTGTTATGTCACCAAGACGGTTTCAGCTTGTCTCGACACCAGTTCACGGCGGTTTTCAAAAAGGCGATTGCGTCGTTGGGTTTGGATGGGGCTTGTTTTGCCCCTCACTCCTTCCGGATAGGAGCCGCAACTGAAGCGGCAATTGGGGATTGGGGGATTCCGCCATTCGCAGGATCGGTAGGTGGCGTTCCAACCGCTTTAGGAGTTATGTGCGGCCACAGGGGGTGGTCGAGGGGGTTTTATAGGCTTGATGGAGTGTTTTGCTGCAGTTGGGGACATTTGTTAAGTTTGTTTTTTGTTTTCCAGGTCACCAAGGTTTATTGGTGTGGATTCTCGGACACTCGTACGTGCACTGGGGAGCTCTGCGAGCCGATGTTCGTACGGAGGGCAGGCAACTGGGCTTTGACCGAAGCGTCGCAGTCATCCGGTGGCTCGGTTTTCGGGGTATGGCCTGGAATCGCGTGTTGCGGGAGATCCATAACAGCGTGAGACTGGACAGAGCCCCCGACGTTTTGGTTTTGCACGTGGGGGGTAACGATCTCGGGGTCCGACCTTTTCGGGAGTTGGTCAGAGACATAAAACAGGATTGTTTGCGGTTGTGGGTTTTGTACCCGGGGTTGACTATCGTCTGGTCGGAAATTGTGCCGCGGAAACGGTGAAAGCACATGCGGTCTTTGGTAAAAATTGACAAGGCCCGCATAAAGGTTAACAGGGCGGTGTCTGCCTTTGTGGTTAGGAATGGGGGCGCAGCGGTTAGACATTTTGAACTGGAATCAGGAAAAGGGGAGTATTGGTTGGCGGACGGTGTTCATTTGAATGCTGTGGGAATGGATTTCTGGGCTCTCGGGTTACAGGAGGGCATTGAGAGGGCCATAGCTTTTCGGTCGGGTTGGGTCTCGGGCCTTTAAGGTGTTCAAAGGCCTCTCGTTGTGGCGGCTGGGGGGAGTCCTTGGAGTTGGTGGAAATTGGTTTGGGGGGTCCATCGGTATATGGCTCCTCTGTTTTGAAGTTTATTATGTTTCGGATCTGGTGATTGGAGGTGGGGAGTTCCGGCAGGGGTGGTCGGATCTCACGTTTTTACCGCGAACAGTGAACCCTCTTGTGGGGTTTTTGGTGCTCCCGAGCCAGGTTTACAATGGCTGGGAGTAAAATATGGTTTTGAGTTATGTTCGCGGTATGGTTAAAATCACCAGATTCTTTTGGGCTCCAAGGACTTCCCCTAGTTTTTGAAATGTATGCTTTTACATTAATTGTTAACTGTTGTTTTGTTTAATAAACAGGCTGCTGTGGCCTACATAATTCCAAAGAAACTCTTGTCTCTGTCTTAATTGGGAGAATGGGTTCGGGTGGTCACGTTGGGAGAAAAGGTAAGGGATTGAAAGAGTGTCAGCAGGAGGTATCTCCCTCTTTCCCAAGAGGCTTCGACAATACCAGGGTCAAGGACAGGCCGGAGCGAGCCGCCCCCTCCCCCCCACGGCTAAGCGAAGGCCAGCATGACAATGGGTTGGAGAGGAGGGGGTGGGGCTGAAGGGGTTAATTACATTAGGGGGCGGGGGGCTAGTGGAAGAGGGGGTTAGTGAAGTGTCAGGGGGCGGGGGCCGGTCAGTTCCCGCTCACCTGCACAAGAAGCATCCCTCCCTCCCGCCCTTGATTTTGTGGTTCTGTGGGGTTACATTACTCGCGGTGAGCGGGTAGTCATAGTATTCATATATGGTTCTTTTTGGGTCATTGCGGCCGGTGCGGCTGGGGGGAGTCCTTGGAGTTGGTGGAAATTGGTATGGGGGGTCCATCGGTATATGGCTCCTCTGTTTTGAAGTTTATTATGTTTCGGATCTGGTGATTGGTGGTGGGGAGTTTCGGCAGGGGTGGTCGGATCTCACGTTTTTACCGCGAACAGTGAACCCTCTTGTGGGGTTTTTGGTGCTCCCGAGCCAGGTTTACAACGGCTGGGAGTAAAATATGGTTTTGAGTTATGTTCGCGGTATGGTTAAAATCACCAGATTCTTTTGGGCTCCAAGGACTTCCCCTAGTTTTTGAAATGTATGCTTTTACATTAATTGTTAACTGTTGTTTTGTTTAATAAACAGGCTGCTGTGGCCTACATAATTCCAAAGAAACTCTTGTCTCTGTCTTAATTGGGAGAATGGGTTCGGGTGGTCAAGTTGGGAGAAAAGGTAAGGGATTGAAAGAGTGTCAGCAGGAGGTATCTCCCTCTTTCCCAAGAGGCTTTGACAATACCAGGGTCATGTTTCTTACAACACATCACACTTGTATTCTCCACTTCCTTGCTCACATGATTATTTGCAATAGGTGTCTTCCTGTTCCTATGTATATTTCACTTGCCTCCTTGTTTCTCATAGCACAGCAGCAGTGTAAGTTCAAGCAGTGCATGACTTTTGGATATGGGACGGACCCCAGTCCATCTTAAAACCACCATAACTACTGTAAACCTAGATACTAAAATAAATACACAAAACACATTATTTTGGTTGTCAAAATGGCCACAGCTTTTATTCAAATCACAGGATTAAATAATCACAGTAGGAGTCAGGAGGAGTGCTAGTACATGGGGATTCACAAGTACTGCGATATCCCCAGCTGTCTGACATACAGCACCAGGACAGACAGCCATAAAAGGGCAGCACGTACTGGCTTGCCATTCAAGCAGAACCAGTACACTTTCAGGGAACCAATGACCCTATAATCCTCACTCCTGTGCTTAACCACTGTGCCCGCCCCTAATTTATGTTACCATTACAACGTCCTTCAGGCTGGCCACTAAAGCCGAGCCTGCTCACCACCATGAGGTTTTACATCCTCTATTAGTTAAAATGAGTCCAACTTAACTTGTCTGCAACTTTCACCTGACTTCTAAACCGCAAAGCCGTGACGAGTTATAAATTCCAAGTCTCATTTGACACTTTTATTTTATAATTAATCATTTTTGTAAACTTAAAAACTAGATGTCCCTGCAAAAGTATTAATGGGACTAAACTTGGCAAACCTCCGACTCACAAAGAGTCATCCTACAGCGCTCAGGAGAGAAAAAACCCCTGTGGAGGAAACCTCTAGGGAACCATGGCTGAAGGATTGCACTTCCCTTGGGCTTAGAAGGTTACCGCAAATAATAACTCTTTATAGCCAATATACAATTGAACCTGGTACAAGATATACAATGACAAATTTAAAAATACAATAAAGCATTTATCATTGTACAAGCCATAATTAAAAAGTTTTAGGACAGAGATTATAAACAGGGCGGGAGGGCGGGTAATGTTTCCTCCTGTCCATCCTGTGAGAGAAAGAGGGAGAGCCAGAGTTGCCTCCCCTATATAAGCCCCACCCTCCTCACAGTAATACACCAGGTACAAACATCTAAACTCCTTCCTCTTAAAGCAACAACACTATTGTTTAAAATCTACACCGCAATACAAACAAAAGCTGCAGGAGTTCTCGGTCCACCCATACCCAAGTCATGTCCACCTCCATCTAGTCTTCGGTGGTTTCTTTGTGGGTAATAAGGAAAGAGAAGTTAGATCACATATTACTAACAGCCTAGCTAATATAGTACACTCCTCTGCTCTTCAGAGAACAACAAGAAGTGCTTCCAGTGCCATGCATGTGGCTGGGGAGGCATAAAAAATTCTGGGAGACACAGAGAGCGGCAGAATACCACATGTACCATGCTGTATAGGATTATGCACTTTTTAACATTTCTAACCAAATAATTTTTACACTTAGGCCCAGAGTTAATCTATGGGGCAGCTCACAACAGCGTTTATTTTCTCAGCCGTATTCAGCGTGTGTGTAAAATCGCAGCATACTGCGATTTTCACCAAGACTGGGCCGAGACTCACCAATGCAAGCCTATGGGTGCGAGAAAAAAATCACACAGCACTCAGACAATGCCAGTGCTGTCCAATTTTTACGCACCAGTGTCCTTTGAAAAGCTGGCAATTCATGTGCCACGTACAGTTAAGTCACACTGACAGGTTAGAGTACAATAGATACATACACATAGAATAGATATATAGATGTCAGTGACATATATATAATATATATAGATGTATTAAATAGATGAAATGCCGGAAATTCAGCAGCCGCGTAGTGTTAATTCACAGCAAGAGCTGACAGGAGAGAAGAGATGGATCATATACAGTAAATATTGTGATGCAGTGTAACGCTCGCGCCAAGACTAGTTGGCGCGGGCGCCTGGGGGTGTGGCCCCACTGGACCACAGACCGAACTTTCCTGGAAGGGGCGTAACTAAGTAGCTTCCTAGGTGCTCGCTGGAGCCTCTGATGGTTAGGTCAGACTTGTGCAATAGGAAGCTGCCAGGTACCACTCCAGGGTGGAGTCGGACTGTGGATGCTGGTCCCAACGGGGACAAGACACGGGCAGGCAGGCACGGCTGTGACACTGGCTGACAGACGGGTATGGCAGAGGCCCCAACGGGTGGACTGGCTTGACAGAGATACAGGCAAGCAGATGGGCGCGGCTGGTACTCAGGCAGACAGGCGGGCACGGCTGGCACGGGCAGACAGGACTGATACTCTGGTAGGAACTGGTGTTCAGATGGATGTATGGAAACAGGTAAGAACCTGTTCAGACTGGAGAATATTAAGAAACAGGTAGAGACCAGTATAGAAGTTGCAGAGTGAAGATAGAGCAAGAGTAGAAGCAAAGCTGAATCACAGGAGGTGGAGTAAGAGTAGGAGGTGGAGCTAAGAGAAGAGAAGGAGAAGACAGAGCTATGAGCAGAGAAGGAGAAGGCAGAGCCAAGGACGGAGCCAAGAGCAGAGACGCTAGAGGCGGAGCCAAGAGCGGAGACGCTGGAGGCGGAGCCAAGAGCGGACACACTGGAGGCGGAGCCAAGAGCGGACACGCTGAAGGTGGAGCCAAGAGCGGACACGCTGGAGGTGGAGCCATGAGCCAGAAACGCAGGAGGTAACTGTTGTGAATTCCGCTCTTGGGCTCCCTCCGGTGGTTGTAAGTGGCACTTTTGTGAGTTCTGCTCTTGTGCTCCCTCTTGTGGTTTCAAGTGGTATGGCTGTTCCTTGGAATTAGCTGTCATCAGCTGCCTCCACTTATCTTCTCTTCTGCTCGGCTATTTAGGTCTGGCTGTTCCTTCAGCTAGTGCCACTTGTAAATGGTTTCTGGTTGGATTCACATCTCTTTGGATTTCCCTGTTTTCCTGACCAGTTCAGCAAAGCTAAGTTCTTACTTGCTCTGTTCTGTTCACAGATTGTGGACTTATCCGTTCAGTGCTTTCTATGTTTGTCCAGCTTATCAGTATGAATTAATTATGTCTTGCTGGAAGCTCTGGGAAGCAGATTTACCCTCCACACCTTTAGTCAGGTGTGGAGATTTTTAGTAAACTCTGCGTGGATATTTGTAGTGTTTTATACTGACCGCACAGTATTCCATCCTGTCCTATCTATCAAGCTAGACTGGCCTCCTGTGCTCATCCTGGTTTCATTCTGTGTATGTCTTTTCCCTCTCCACTCACAGTCATTATTTGTGGGGGGCTAATCTATCCTTTGGGGATTTTCTCTGAGGCAAGATAGTTTTCCTGCTTCTGTCTTTAGGGGTAGTTAGCTTTTAGGCTGTGACGAGATGCATAGGGAGAGTTAGGAGCATTCCACGGCTGCTTCTAGTGTTGTGTTGAGCTTAGGGACTGCGGTCAGTACAGTTACCACTTCCTTCAGAGCTCGTTCCATGTTGCTCCTGGACCACCGCATCATAACAGTACAAGTGGCCAAAAATGAATTAAATGCAGCACAAAAGAAGGAAAAGAAAGTTCTGAACCATTTTTTTTTCTGTGCTCTAGTTTGTCTCTTTTTTTCCCTCTTGATATCTGGGTGGTTCAGGATATATGTTTTGGCATGGATGTTCAGGGTTTGTTTTCTCGTGTGGATCAACTTGCTGCAAGAGTACAGAATATCCAAGATTATGTTGTTCAGACTCCGGCTTTAGATCCTAGAATTCCTACTCCTGATTTGTTTTTTGGGGACAGATCCAAGTTTTTGAACTTTAAAAATAACTGCAAATTGTTTTTTGCCTTGAAACCCCGTTCTTCTGGTGATCCCATTCAGCAAGTAAAAATCATCATATCCTTGCTGCGTGGTGATCCTCAAGACTGGGCTTTTTCTCTTGAAACGGGACCCGGCATTATTGAATGTAGACGCATTTTTTCAAGCGCTCGGATTATTGTATGACGAACCTAATTCTGTGGATCATGCAGAAAAAACCCTGTTGGCCTTGTGTCAAGGTCAGGAAGCGGCAGAATTATATTGCCAGAAATTTAGAAAATGGTCTGTGCTCACTAAATGGAATGAGGAGGCTCTGGCTGCTATTTTCAGAAAAGGTCTTTCTGAAGCCCTTAAAGATGTTATGGTGGGCTTTCCTACGCCTGCCGGTTTGAGCGAATCTATGTTTCTAGCCATTCAGATTGATCGGCGTCTGCGCGAGCGCAAAGCTGCACCATATGGCAGTGTCCTCTGAGCAAAGTCCTGAACCTATGCAATGTGTTAGGATTTTGACTAGAACAGAACGGCAGGAATTCAGACGTCAGAATAGGCTGTGTTTTTACTGTGGTGATTCGGCTCATGTTATCTCTGATTGCCCTAAGCGTACTAAGAGAGTCGCTAGGTCTGTTACCATTAGTACTATACAGCCTAAATTTCTCTTATCTGTGACCCTGATTTGCTCATTGTCGTCCTTTTCTGTCATGGCATTTGTGGATTCAGGCGCTGCCATGAACTTAATGGACTTAGAATTCGCCAGGCGCTGTGGTTTTTCCTTGCAGCCTTTGCAGAGCCCTATTCCTTTGAGGGGTATTGATGCTACACCTTTGGCCAAGGATAAACCTCAGTACTGGACGCAGATGACTATGTACATGGCTCCAGCACATCAGGAAGATTGCCATTTTCTGGTGTTGCATAACCTGCATGATGTTGTTGTACTGGGTTTTCCATGGTTACAGGAACATAATCCGGTGCTGGATTGGAAAACTATGTCTGTGACTAGTTGGGGTTGTCAAGGGGTACATAGTGACGTTCCTTTGATGTCAATTTCCTCTTCCCCCTCTTCTGAGATCCCTGAGTTTTTGTCGGATTTCCAGGATGTATTTGATGAGCCCAAGTCCAGTTCCCTTCCACCGCACCGGGACTGTGATTGTGCTATTAACTTGATTCCTGGTTGCAAGTTCCCTAAGGGCCGACTTTTCAATCTGTCTGTACCAGAGCATGCCGCCATGCGGAGTTATGTTAAGGAGTCTTTGGAGAAGGGGCATATTCGGCCCTCTTCATCACCATTGGGAGCGGGTTTCTTTTTTGTTGCTAAGAAGGATGGCTCCTTGAGACCCTGTTTTGATTATCATCTTCTTAATAAGATCACGGTCAAATTCCAATACCCCTTGCCTTTGCTTACTGATTTGTTTGCTCAGATTAAGGGGGCTAGTTGGTTTACTAAGATTGACCTCCGAGGGGCATATAATCTTGTTCGAATTAAACAGGGTGACGAATGGAAAACTGCATTTAATACGCCCGAAGGCCATTTTGAATACCTTGTGATGCCATTTGGGCTCTCTAATGCTCCATCTGTGTTCCAGTCTTTCATGCATGATATTTTCCGCAATTATCTTGATAAATTCATGGTCGTATATTTGGATGATATTTTGATTTTTTCCGATGATTGGGAGTCTCATGTGAAGCAGGTCAGGATGGTGTTCCAGATCCTTCCTGATAATGCTTTGTTTGTGAAGGGGTCTAAGTGCCTATTCGGGGTTCAGAAGGTCTCTTTTTTGGGTTTTATTTTTTCTCCCTCGTCTATAGAAATGGATCCTGTTAAGCTCCAAGCTATCCATGACTGGATTCAACCCACATCTGTGAAGGGCCTTCAAAAATGTTTGGGCATTGCTAAGTTCTATTGCCTTTTCATTGCCAACTTTTCCAGTGTGGTTAAGCCCCTTACTGATTTGACGAAGAAAGGCGCGGATGTGACGAATTGGTCCTCTGCGGCTATTGAGGCCTTTCAGGAGCTTAAACGCCGATTTACTTCTGCCCCTGTGTTGCGTCAGCCGGATGTTTCTCTTCCTTTTCAGGTTGAGGTCGACACTTCTGAGATTGGGGCAGGGGCCGTTTTGTCTCAGAGGGAGTCTGATGGTTCTTTGATGAAACCGTGTGCTTTTTTTTCCAGAAAGTTTTCGCCTGCGGAACGCAATTATGATGTCGGCAATCGGGAGTTGTTGGCTATGAAGTGGGTGTTTGAGGAATGGCGACATTGGCTTGAGGGAGCTAAGCACCGCGTTGTGGTCCTGACCGATCATAAGAATCTGATTTACCTCGAGTCGGCCAAGCGGCTTAATCCTAGACAGGCTCGATGGTCCCTGTTTTTCTCCCGTTTTGATTTTGTGGTCTCATATCTTCCGGGATCTAAGAATGTTAAGGCTGATGCCCTCTCTAGCAGTTTTTCGCCTGATTCTCCTGGAGTCCTTGAGCCGGTTGGCATTCTTAAGGAAGGGGTGATTCTTTCTGCCATCTCTCCTGATTTGCGGCGGGTGCTTCAGGAATTTCAGGCTGATAGGCCTGACCGCTGTCCTGTGGGGAAGCTGTTTGTTCCTGATAGATGGACAAGTAAGGTAATTTCTGAGGTTCATTGTTCAGTGTTGGCTGGTCATCCTGGGATTTTTGGTACCAGAGATTTGGTTGCTAGGTCCTTTTGGTGGCCGTCCTTGTCGCGCGATGTCCGTGCTTTTGTGCAATCCTGTGGGACTTGCGCCTGAGCCAAGCCTTGCTGTTCCCGCGCTAGTGGGTTGCTTTTGCCTTTGCCGGTCCCTGAGAGGCCCTGGACGCATATTTCCATGGATTTTATTTCGGATCTTCCTGTTTCCCAGAAGATGTCTGTTATCTGGGTTGTTTGTGACCGGTTCTCTAAAATGGTCCATCTGGTACCTTTGCCTAAGTTGCCTTCCTCCTCAGATCTGGTTCCATTGTTTTTTCAGCATGTGGTTCGTTTGCATGGCATTCCGGAGAATATTGTGTCTGACAGAGGTTCTCAGTTTGTCTCTAGATTTTGGCGGTCCTTTTGTGCTAGGATGGGCATTGATTTGTCTTTTTCTTCGGCGTTTCATCCTCAGACTAATGGCCAAACTGAGCGAACTAATCAGACCTTGGAGACCTATTTGAGATGCTTTGTGTCTGCTGATCAGGATGATTGGGTGTCTTTCTTGCCTTTGGCCGAGTTTGCCCTTAATAATCGGGCTAGTTCGGCTACTTTGGTTTCTCCTTTCTTTTGTAATTTTGGTTTTCATCCTCGCTTTTCTTCTGGGCAGGTTGAGCCTCCTGATTGTCCTGGTGTTGATTCTGTGGTGGACAGGCAGCAGCAGATTTGGACTCATGTGGTGGACAATTTGACATTGTCTCAGGAAAGGGCTCAACGCTTTGCTAACCGCCGTCGGTGTGTTGGTCCCCAGCTTCGTGTGGGGGATTTGGTTTGGTTGTCTTCTCGTCATGTTCCTATGAAGGTTTCGTCCCCTAAGTTTAAGCCTCGGTTTATTGGTCCTTATAAAATTTCTGAAATTATTAATCCGGTGTCGTTTCGTTTGGCTCTTCCAGCCTCTTTTGCCATTCATAATGTTTTCCATAGATCTTTGTTGCGGAGATATGTGGTGCCCGTTGTTCCCTCGGTTGACCCTCCTGCCCCGGTGTTGGTTGAGGGAGAGTTGGAATATGAGGTTGAGAAGATTTTGGATTCTCGTTTTTCGAGGCGGAGGCTTCAGTATCTTGTCAAGTGGAGGGGTTATGGCCAGGAGGATAATTCTTGAGTTGTTGCCTCCGATGTCCATGCCACCGATTTGGTTCGTGCTTTTCATTTGGCTCATCCTGATCGGCCTGGGGGCTCTGGTGAGGGTTCGGTGACCCCTCCTCAAGGGGGGGGTACTGTTGTGAATTCCGCTCTTGGGCTCCCTCCGGTGGTTGTAAGTGGCACTTTTGTGAGTTCTGCTCTTGGGCTCCCTCTTGTGGTTTCAAGTGATATGGCTGCTCCTTGGAGTTAGCTGTCATCAGCTGCCTCCACTTATCTTCTCTTCTGCTCGGCTATTTAGGTCTGGCTGTTCCTTCAGCTAGTGCCACTTGTAAATGGTTTCTGGTTGGATTCACATCTCTTTGGATTTCCCTGTTTTCCTGACCAGTTCAGCAAAGCTAAGTTCTTACTTGCTCTGTTCTGTTCACAGATTGTGGACTTATCCGTTCAGTGCTTTCTATGTTTGCCCAGCTTATCAGTATGAATTAATTCTGTCTTGCTGGAAGCTCTGGGAAGCAGATTTACCCTCCACACCTTTAGTCAGGTGTGGAGATTTTTAGTAAACTCTGCGTGGATTTTTGTAGTGTTTTATACTGACCGCACAGTATTCCATCCTGTCCTATCTATCAAGCTAGATTGGCCTCCTGTGCTCATCCTGGTTTCATTCTGTGTATGTCTTTTCCCTCTCCACTCACAGTCATTATTTGTGGGGGGCTAATCTATCCTTTGGGGATTTTCTCTCTTAGGCAAGATAGTTTTCCTGCTTCTGTCTTTAGGAGTAGTTAGCTCTTAGGCTGTGACGAGATGCATAAGGAGAGTTAGGAGCATTCCACGGCTGCTTCTAGTGTTGTGTTGAGCTTAGGGACTGCGGTCAGTACAGTTACCACTTCCTTCAGAGCTCGTTCCATGTTGCTCCTGGACCACCGCATCATAACAGGTAACGCCAAGAGCTAAAGACGTAGAACTGCAAGGAGCGAAGCCAGGTAGAACCGCAAGGAGCAGAGCTGCAGAGCGAGAGCAGGGCAGAGCCGCAGAGCAAAGCAACAGAGTGCAGAGCAAGGTCAGAGTGCAGAGCTGAGAGAAAAGCTGAGAGACACAGAACCACAAGTTGTGGTAGAACTGAGCAGAGAGAAGCAGAACCACAGACAGTGGTGAACAGAGCAGAAAGATAAGGCAGAGGTACACACAGCAGAGTGGGAAATGACTAATGACAAAGGAGGAGCAGGAACCGACATAGACCAGAGTTCAGACAGGAACAGACACAGATACACAAACAGAACACAGATGAAGGCCTGCAGTATTGCAGCCCTCTGAGACAGGAAACAGACACGACCTGGCAGCTCAGTAGCAAGTGCTAACTGAGGGGAATAGTTTGCTCAGGCATCCTCCAATGGGTGAGGATGCCTTAAGTACCAGAGGCCACAAGGTTATTGGCCAGAAGCACCTTAGGGAGGTGCACACAGTCTCAATAAGAATCTGGAGTGGCTGGCGCCGCCCCCCTATGCACACAGCCAGGAAGTGTACACAGAGCAAGCCGCCATGAAGCACATGGCATGGAGCCGGCAGCAGACAGACCTCACAGCATGGCACTGGGTGAGTGAGTTGATGTAACAGGCAGGTGGGGAATGGAAGGCCATGCAGCGATGCCGGCAGGGTTGTTACAGTAGCCACTCTTTTACGCCCCCTCTTCTTCAAGCCCGCCAAAATGATCCATAGAAGAAGAAAGAAAACACTCACAGTCCAAGTCATAACATCTTCAAAGTAGGATAAAGCAAATGAGTCACCAGGAATCTCAGAAGACAAAGTCTCTTTGTGCTCAACAGGGTTAGTTTCATCAGAAATTTCAGATAGCAAAGTCTCTTTGAACCCAATGGGATTAGCCTCCTGAATGGACTGGACCATTTCCTCTGGGTAGACAAGAAGCAGGGACTTAGATGCTACTGACTTGATATCTTCACCAATCGGCCACATGGAAGCCGAAGGAACACTCACAGGATACATCTTCTGCCCGATATCCAGAGACAAGCTTTCAGGTAGCAGAGATGATCTAGATTACTGAACATAGGAAAAATCATTGGAACAGAGAGTGGAGAACAACAACTCCACTGGATCAGAAAAAAAATGAGAGGAAAAAACTTCTATTTTGGATTCTTCACCAACCTGCCATATAGACGATGAAGGCATCCACATAGGAACCATTTTCTGCCGATTATCCAGAAAAAATGTCCAAGAGGCGGAGGTATTTCCACGAACAAGTTACAGGTATAGTCATTAGAGTTGTGAGGAGAGATTGTCACCACTTTCCCATCTTTGGTAACATCAGCACTCCTTAACTCGATGACTAACGGGTTACTGGTATAGTCACTGGAGACGTGTGGAGAGATAGTCACCGCTTCCCCATCTTGGGTGATGTCAACACACCTTGACTCGATGACTAACAGGTTACTGGTATAGTCACAAGAGACGTGTGGAGAAATAGTCACTGCTTCCTCATCTTGGGTGACGTCAACACACCTTGACTCGACGACTAGCAGACCAGCTGAAGAAGAAGACAACACAGTTGACTGTCCTTGAAGCATGGGAACCAGACACCTCTCATGACTGGGTAAATTCAAACGAAGCATTTTGAAGGAACTCTTGACCAGGGCGGGTGGTAGAGTCCTAGGCTCCGATTGACCCATGGGCATAACAGACAGCATATGGTAGACAAACTTCTTCGAGTATAAGACTCCAACCTGGAGCTGTAGTTGTCCTTGAAGGACTAGACTGCTCTTGACCAACTTCAGACAACACCCATATCGGGTTCTGGAGCTGTATGACGGAGACCACACTCCGACTCCGAATGGCAGGCAACTTTACCGCACCAAAGCTCCCAGAAAACAGAGACACAGTTTTAGATTTTGATGGAGAGGAAGTACTCTCACCTAGGGCAGCCTCTCCTGCTGGCTCAGGGTTTTGGAGTTTAACATCCACAGAGCAGAGACCGTCTGGATGTTCCTTGCAACCGCAGCGATACCGCATCCCCTTCTTACGGTTGGATTCGGACTGCTACTTTGCCAGCCCACTTTTACCAACCTTCTTGGGATTTGCTTGGGTAGCTGCAGGAACAAGTAGAGGAACAGGTGGGTCTTGGACGGACTTGGTCAGACGTGACGATTTCTTTGGAGGATTCACTCGTCTAGACCGTCTCTGGGATCTGGTGAGGGAAGACTTTGCAGGAGGAGCAGGATTAGGCGCCATGAAGGCTTTAACGAAGGCTTCCAAGAAGGCATCAAGGTTTGAGAGGATAGGATCCCTTGCTTCCCAGAGAGGTTTCATCCAATTCAATGCATCTCCTGCTAGGTAGGTCAAGATAAATCCTACCTTGGACCAATCAGAAGAAAATTTGGACGCATTTGCTTCGCTAAACAACATACAATGCTTCAGGAACTCAATGCACTCCTCTGGATCCCCACAGTATCTTGGCGGAGGCTTCGAAAGACATTCTTGATAAGCAATGTAATCATACAACTCCCTTGAGATTATGAGTTGACCACCTGGAGTAGGTGTAGGCAGATCTTTCAACTGAGTATAAAAACCTTCCGGGGGCCAATACAGGCTAGAAGAGACTTCATTTTGGTCCGAGAGCAACGGCTCATGGGACTCAGCGGGGACCATGGCCTGAGCAATCTGTAACGCTCGCGCTGAGACTGGTTGGCGCGGGTGCCTGGGGGTGTGGCCCCACTGGACCACAGACCGAACTTCCCTGGAAGTGGCGTAACTAAGTAGCTTCCTAGGTGTTCGCTGGAGCCTCTGATGGTGAGGTCAGACTTGTGCAATAGGAAGCTACCAGGTACCACTCCAGGGTGGAGTCGGACTGTGGATGCTGGTCCCACCGGGGACAAGACATGGACAGGCAGGCACGGTTGTGACACTGGCTGACAGACGGGTATGGCAGAGGCCCCGACGGGCGGACTGGCTTGACGGAGATACAGGCAGGCAGACGGGCGCGGCTGGTACTCAGGCAGACAGGCAGGCACGGCTTGCACGGGCAGACAGGACTGATACTCTGGTAGGAACTGGTATTCAGATGGATGTATGGAAACAGGTAAGAACCTGTTCAGACTGGAGAATATAAAGAAACAGGTAGAGACCAGTATGGAAGTTGCAGAGTGAAGATAGAGCAAGAGTAGAAGCAAAGCTGAATCACAAGAGGCGGAGTAAGAGTAGGAGGTGGAGCTAAGAGAAGAGAAGGAGAAGACAGAGCTATGAGCAGAGAAGGAGAAGGCAGAGCCAAGGATGGAGCCACAGGGGGCGGAGCCAAGAGCAGAGACGAAAGAGGCGGAGCCAAGAGCAGAGATGCTGGAGGCGGAGCCAAGAGCGGAGACGCTGGAGGCGGAGCCAAGAGCGGACACGCTGGAGGCGGAGCCAAGAGCGGACACGCTGGAGGCGGAGCCAAGAGCAGACACGCTGGAGGCGGAGCCAAGTGCAGACACGCTGGAGGAGGAGCCAAGAGCAGACATGGTGGAGGCGGAGCCAAGAGCCAGAAATGCAGGAGGTAACGCCAAGAGCTAAAGATGTAGAATAAGCAAGGAGCAGAGCCGCAGAGCAAAGCCACAGAGTGCAGAGCAAGGTCAGTGCAGAGTTGAGAAAAAAGCTGAGAGACACAGAACCACAAGTTGTGGTAGAACTGAGCAGAGAGAAGCAGAACCACAGGCAGTGGCGAACAGAGCAGAAAGATAAGGCGGAGGTACACACAGCAGAGTGGGAAATGACTAATGACAAAGGAGGAGCAGGAACGGACATAGACCAGAGTTCAGACAGGAATGGACACGGATACACAAACAGAACACAGATGAAGGCCTGCAGTATTGCAGCCCTCTGAGACAGGAAACAGACACAACCTGGCAGCTCAGTAGCAAGTGCTAACTGAGGGGAATAGTTTGCTCAGGCATCCTCCAATGGGTGAGGATGCCTTAAGTACCAGAGGCCACAAGGCTATTGGTCAGAAGCACCTTACGGAGGTGCACACAGTCTCAATAAGAATCTGGAGTGGCTGGCGCCGCCCCCCTATGCACACAGCCAGGAAGTGTACACAGAGCAAGCTGCCATGAAGCACATGGCATGGAGCTGGCAGCAGACAGACCTCACAGCATGGCACTGGGTGAGTGAGTTGATGTAACAGGCAGGTGGGGAATGGAAGGCCATGCAGTGATGCCGACAGGGTTGTTACATGCAGTAACCCCTGTTACAGGTAAAGGGCGCTGCATGGTCTTCCCAGAATACACATGGAGGCGTATTGAGGCCATGGGAATGCATGGCAGTCACAGGCATAACTGTGGTGATGAGACAAAGTTCGGCATTATTGTGAATGGCCGGTATGTGTGTCGCAGAGGAAGATACTCTGCACTGTCAGCCTGAAGTAAGGTTGTTCTGGGACCTCTAGTCCTACAAGTAATTGTAGCAAAATAAAGAAAAAGAAAAACAGCACCGCTGTGTTGCACTTACCCCTCGTGTGTGGAAACAATCCAAATAGCTGAGACTCCGTCCTCTCATATAGTCGGCCCTTTGAGGGTGCTGCATCCAAAGAGTAAAACTGTTGTAAATCCAAGAGAAAAAAATATAGCGCACTCCTCGGTCCGGACATAAATCTTTAACTTTATTGGAACATCTTACGAAGAAAAGCGGGCGGGAGACAACGTGTTGGGGGGTGAAGGACTACAGCTGTTTCGCGCTAGTGGCGCTTCTACAGGTCCTAAGCCATTAGGACCTGTAGAAGCGCCACTAGCGCGAAACAGCTGTAGTCCTTCACCCCCCAACACGTTGTCTCCCGCCCGCTTTTCTTCGTAAGATGTTCCAATAAAGTTAAAGATTTATGTCCGGACCGAGGAGTGCGCTATATTTCTTTCTCTTGGATTTACTACAAGTAATTGTGTTGTTTTAGAGGGAGGATGGCAGGGCTAGTTTTGAGAGCTGGGCGGATCGAACTATCCACACACACACCTCCCACCTATGGGAGTGGTTACAAGTATGTAATGTGACCAGGCTGTAGGTCACATGGTTTCTGTGCATGGTTCCTGTGTGGTTGCTGTGTATGGACCTGAATGGATCTTTGCTGTAAGGTCCTGTGAGAGACTTGGTTGTTGGGAGGTCCAGAGTGGGGACCGGATCCCTGAATAGCACCTGGTGAGGCCATAATCCTGAGTGGCCTCTGTGTTGGGAGGTCCTGGGAGTAGGACCGGATCCCTGAAGAGCACGAGGTGAGGCAAAGGACTTGCAGAGCTGGTGACGGCTACTGTGTTGGGGAAGCTACCGTTCTTTGGTGGGTCTGGAACTGACTGAGGTGTGCCTGCCAGGCAAGTTGGTGATCCCCATAAGGCAGTGCAACACCCCAGGTAACCGGTTGTTGCAGTGATGTTGCCTTCCTTTCGGGGAGGGTGATGTCATGCTTGGAGGCAAGGGGAATTATCTCTATCAGGTAAGGCACTCACATTCAACACAATCTGAATCCAGGCCAGGAGGGGGAGCTCAGGATACTTATTCAGGGGAGCTTCCTTAGACTTTATGTATCCTGGTCTGGAGGAGGAGTCAGAGAGTTGCAGAGGAGTCAGGAGAGGAGAAGGACATCTGGGACAGATGGAGGGGCCGAGAAGCCACGAAGGAGCTGCAACCCCTGGAAAGAGATAACTTGAAGGAGTTGAATAGTAGAGGAGCTTAGAGGGAAGAAGCACAGAGGAGGAAGATGAGGCCATGAAGCTTCTTGGGAATGATGCAACAAGTGTTTCACATCTGGATTTGGGGATCCTCTGCCATTCTTCCTTGCAGATCCTCTCCAGTTCCATCAGATTGGATGGTGAACTGTTATGGACCTGGTGGTTAGGAGCACCCGGAACGACCTGATGGTTAAACTCACACAGGACAAGCTCTGGAAAGTGGAAGCTCTGCTGACCGCAACCCCTAATCCTATCACACAACTAGAAATAGCCGTGGAGCATACCTAACACAACCTAGACGCCTCTTCACAGCCTAAGAGCTAACTAGCCCTAAAGATAGAAAATAAAGCCTACCTTGCCTCAGAGAAATTCCCCAAAGGAAAAGGCAGCCCCCCACATATATTGACTGTGAGTTAAGATGAAAGTCACAAACACAGAAATGAAACAGGTTTCAGCAAAGGGAGGCCAGACTTACTAAACAGACTGAGGATAGGAAAGGTATCTTTGCGGTCAGCACAAAAAACTACAAAAAGACCACGAAGAGTGTGCAAAAAGACCTCCGCACCGACTCACGGTGCGGAGGTGCCACTCTGCATCCCAGAGCTTCCAACTAGCAAGGAAAAATCATGATAGCCAGCTGGACAAGGAAACAATAAACAAATAAATGACTAGCAGGGACTTAGCTTCTGCTGGAGTAGACAGGTCACCAGAAAGATCCAAGAGCGAACTGAACCAGTACAAGAACATTGACAGCTGGCATGGAGTAACGATCTGAGTGGAGTTAAATAGGGCAGCCAGTCAAAGAATAACCTACGTCACCTGTGGAAGGAACCTCAGAAGCAGCAGCTCCACTCACAGCCACCAGAGGGAGTCCATGGACAGAACTCGCCGCAGTACCACTCATGACCACAGGAGGGAGTTCGATAACAGAATTCACAACAGTGAACGTTGGTGGACAGCCATTTTCAGGTCTCTCTCGAGATGCTCAATTGGGTTTAGGTCAGGGCTCTTGCTTTGCCAGTCAAGAATGATCACAGAGTTGTTCTGAAGCCACTCCTTTGTTATTTTAGCTGTGTGCTTAGGGTCATTGTCTTGTTGGAAGGTGAACCTCTGGCCAAGTCTGAGGTCCAGAGCCCTCTGGAAGAGATTTTCATCCAGGATATCTCTGTACTTTGCCGCATTCATGTTTCCTTCAATGACAACCAGTCGTCCTGTCCCTGCAGCTGAAAAACACCCCCATATCATGTTTCCATCAATGACAACCAGTCGTCCTGTCCCTGCGGCTGAAAAACACCCCTATAGCACGATGCTGCCAAGGATTATGGAGGCCACTGTGCTCTTAAAAACCTTGAGTACTGCAGAAATTCTGTTGTAACCTTGGCCAGATCTGTGCCTTGCCACAATTCTGAACTCCTTGGCCAGTTCCTTTGACCTCATGATTCTCATTTGGTCTGACATGCACTGTGAACTGTGAGGTCTTCTATAGAAAGGTGTGTGCCTTTCCAAATCAAGTCCTATCAGTTTAATTAAACACAGCTGGACTCCAATGAAGGATGGAATAGAACCATTTCAAGGAGGATCACAAAGAAATGGACAGCATGTTACTTAAATATGAGTGTCTGAGCAAAGGGTCTGAATACTTATGACCATGTGATATTTCAGTTTTTCTTTTTTATTAAATTTCCAAAAATATCTACATTTCTGTTTTTTTTTTTGTCAAGATGGAGTGCAGAGTGTACATTAATGAGAAAAAATGAACTTTTTTGAATTTAACAAATGGCTGCAATGAAACGAAGAGGTATGTTACTTTCCGTACCACAGTCCCACTGTATATACTGTGTGTGTGTGTGTGTATATATATATATATATATATATATATATATATATATATATATATATATACACTACAATGTGGACATAGCACCTCTCAGCGAACCGCACTTAACAGATAAGGACCAACTGACAAAGAGTAGTGGTGGATACACACTTTTCTGTGGTGGTCGAGGCAGCACTGAACGACGACTAGCAGGTCTGGTATTTGCTATCAAATCTCACCTAGTTCATAAACTCACCCAGCATCAGGAGGGCATCAACAATCGCCTGCTAACACTTGAGCTCCCACTTACAAACAAGAAGCGTGCTACGTTGATTAGTGCCAATGCTCCCACCATGACCAGTTCAAGTGACATTAAGGATAAGTTCTATGATGAACTTGACACACTTATTTCAGTAATCCCACAATCAGACAAGCTCATTATACTCGGAGACTTTAATGCCAGAGTGGGAACAGACTATCAAAAGTGGGAAGGAATCATTGGCAGACATGGCATTGGCAAGAATAACAGCAATGGCCTTCTGCTACTCAGGATGTGAGCCACATATGACCTTTTGATCACTAACGCTTTGCTCCATCTACCCACTCGCAAGAACACATTGTGGATGCACCATGCTTGAGGCACTGGCATGTCATTGATTAAGTCATTGAAAAGAAGAGGGATAGGATGAGCGTTAGAGTAACGAGAGCCATTTGTGGTGCCAACTGCTGGACCGACCACCGCCTCTTTGTGTTTAAGTGCAGTCTTAGCATTCTGCTGTTGAGGAGACCCCCAAGGGCAGAAGACTGCAAAGAGGCTGAATGTCTCCAAGCTGCAAAGCAGAAGCATTGCAGATGAATTTGCCAATTACCTTGATGGCAGACTGTCAAACACACCAGCAGTCAGATGAGATCGGTGTTGCAGAACAGTGGATGACTCTTAAAGATGCTATTTACAATACTGCCCTGCAGAAGTAACCAAGACTGGTTCGATGAAAATGACAAAGAAAATTATGACACTGCTAGAAGAGAAACATCAGCAACACACAGTGCATCAAAATGACCCCACGTCGCTAGCCAAGAAGGATGCCTGCACCAGCACAAAAAGAAAGGTACAGATAAAGCTACGCAAGATGCAAGACAACTGGTTCAGCAAGAAGGATGACAAAGTCCAGAGCTATACAGACAGCCATGATCTTAAGCGCTTTTATTATACGCTAAAGGCTGTATATGGACCACAGTCATACAATTCCTCATCTCTCCTCAACGCGGACGGAACTAAGCAGCTGACAGAAAAGAAACCGATTCTAGAACGGTAGGCTGAGCACTTCAACAGTGTCTTTAATCTCTCTGCCATTATCAAAAATGAGCACATTGCTCGCCTGCTCCAAGTAGAAATCAACAAGGACCTCAATGTTCTTACCAGAGAAGATGAAGTCAGGAAGGCGGTAAATGAACTCTCCTGTGACAAAGCACCCGGAAACAATGCTAAACCTGCCGACTTATACAAAGCAGTAGGTCCTATCCTGATAGAAATGATGACTAAACCATGCCAGTCCATGTGGAAAAATGCACAGGTTCCACAACAGCTGAAAGATGCAAACATAGTAACATAGTTATTAAGGTTGAAGGAAGACTTTAAGTCCATCTAGTTCAACCCATAGCCTAACCTAACATGCCCTAACATGTTGATCCAGAGGAAGGCAAAAAAAACCACGTGGAAAAGAGTAAGCTCCATCTTGGGGAAAAAAATTCCTTCCCGACTCCACATATGGCAATCAGACTAGTTCCCTGGGTCAACGCCCTATCAAGGAATCTGGTATACTGTATATAACCTGTAACATTATACTTTACAAGACAGGTATCCAGTCCCCTCTTAAATTTAAGTAATGAATTGCTCATTACAACATCATACGGCAGAGAGTTCCATAGTCTCACTGCTCTTAGGCTATGTGCACACATTCAGGATTTCTTGCAGAAATTTCCTGAGCAAAAACTGGACATTTTCTGCAAGAAATCCGCATTTTTCTTGTGTTTTTACCGCGTTTATGGTGCTTTTTTTTGCGGATTTTTCTGGAGGTTCCCAATGCAATAATATAGTGGGAAATCTGCAAAAAATCTGTAAACTTAATGAACATGCTGAGTTTTTTACCACAATGAGTTTTTTCTCGGAAAAAAACGCATCATGTGCACAAAAATTGCGGAATGCATTCTAAATGAAGGGATGCATAATGTATGTGTTTTTTCACGTTTTTATAGCATTTTTATAACGAAAAAACGTGAAAAAAATGTGAAAAATCTGCACACAGCCTAACAGTAAAGAATCCGCGTCTGTTATTATGCTTATAGTGAAAAAAATGCTTCAGCACAGCCTATGAGAGAGGTGCCTATAGTAGGTTCCCAAACCGTATATTGTAGTGGATAGTTAAACTTGGCACATTTGGATGCGGTGAAAGTGGTTTTAATGTATAATAAATACAGTAGTCACAACAACAAACGTTTCGGTCTTTGGAAGAACTTCATCAGTGTGCTACAAGAATAAAATAAAAATAAAAATGATAGCAGTGAACTAAACCTAAATAAAGTATATACAGAATTCATCATAACGAAGAAAGGTCATACAGAATGTTGA
This sequence comes from Ranitomeya imitator, assembly GCF_032444005.1. Taxonomy (NCBI): domain Eukaryota; kingdom Metazoa; phylum Chordata; class Amphibia; order Anura; family Dendrobatidae; genus Ranitomeya; species Ranitomeya imitator. Next base: position 715,602,440 of record NC_091284.1, on the reverse strand, counting down.
ACATAACACATTGGGATAATCCAACATAATCGACCCAGATCCATATTCAGAGAAAATGATAGCGTTTGTACAAGAGATATAAGGTGGAAAGATATTGTAACAAACTAGAGTGTCCCGTATATTCCATTCCTCCGGCTAGTCTCTCATCTACTATTGCTAGGACCACGTTAACCTATTCTTATATATAATCTACAGACAGGCCACAGCAAACGGCCTTTTCTTACCAGCATTACTGGCTTACCTGCATTTTGGTATGTGTCTCCCATTATCTAATCACACACTCGGCTCGCTGTATTAGATTAAACAACACCTCATCCACATTCTTTTTCCGAACCTTAGATCGCAGCATATTCCTAATGGGTAAAAAACTTCATACCCTGCTTTCGTAATAGGTTTGTTACAGTATCTTACCGCCTTATATCTCTTGTACAAACGCTATCATTTTCTCTGAATATGGATCTGGGTCGATTATGTTGGATTATCCCAATGTGTTATGTTCAACATTCTGTATGACCTTTCTTCATTATGATGAATTCTGTATATAATAATAAACAAAACACGGCACTCTGCTAGTTGGTGAGAGATGGTGCTCAAGTAGGGTCTCCAACCCGTCAGTCAATGTATACAATAAACTTGGCACTCAAAACGGTAGTAAGGTGAAGTTAATCAGCTTTATTGCAAGTCCCAGATACAGTTTCGAAACTGTATCTGGGACTTGCAATAAAGCTGATTAACTTCACCTTACTACCGTTTTGAGTGCCAAGTTTATTGTATACATCGAATTCTGTATATACTTTATTCATTTAGGTTTGGTTCACTGTTATCATTTTTATTTTTATTTTTGTAGCACACTGATGAAAGTCTTCCAAAGACCGAAATGTTTGTTGTTGTGACTACTGTATTTATTATACATTAAAACCACTTTCACCGCATCCACTTGAGTGTTATTATGCTTAAACCTTTTTTCCTCCAGATGTAGAGGATGCCCCCTTGTCCCTGTCTCAGGTCTATGATTAAAAAGATCATCAGAAAAGTCTTTGTACTGTCCCTTCATATATTTATACATTAACATAAGATCACCCCTTACGCTTTGTTTTTCCAAACTAAATAGCCCCAAGTGTAATAACCTATCTTGGTATTGCAGACCCCCAGTCCTCTAATCACCTTGGTCGCTCTTCTCTGCACCCGCTCTAGTTCAGCTATGTCTTTCTTATACACCGGAGACCAGAACTGTGCACAGTATTCTCCGTGTGGTCGAACTAGTGACTTGTATAGAGGTAAAATTATGTTCTCCTCATGAGCATCTATGCCTCTTTTAATGCATCCCATTATTTTATTTGCCTTTGTAGCAGCTGCCTGACACTGGCCACTGAATATGAGTTTGTCATACACCCATACACCCAGGTCTTTTTCATAGACGGTTTTGCCCAGAGTTTTAGAATTAAGCACATAGTTATACATCTTATTACTTCTACCCAAGTGCATGACCTTACATTTATCCCCATTAAAGCTCATTTGCCATTTATCAGCCCAAGCTTCTAGTTTACATAAATGATCCTGTAATATAAAATTGTCCTCCTCTGTATTGATTACCCTGCAGAGTTTAGTGTCATCTGCAAATATTGAAATTCTGCTCTGTATGCCCCCTACAAGGTCATTAATAAACATGTTCCTTATCTATGAAAAACCGGCAACCGCCAATCTTGCAAAAACAATCGAGGCATCTCCCTTCTGTCCACTTCTACCTGAAAGCCAATGCGGCTTCCGTGCTGATCCTGGGATGGCAGGTATGGTCTTTGTGTGGCACCTCAACTTCAACTGCCAAGAGCATTGGCCAAGGGTTTCGACACAGTCAGCAGACACGGCCTGTGGAAAATCAAGGCAACGTTTGGCTGCCTGAGCAAGTTCATCAGAAACGTCCGGCAGTTCTATGATGGTATGATGGTTAAAATCCTGAATGGTGGAGACAAATATGGTGCCTTCCCTGTTACAAATGGAGTAAAATAAGGCTGTTTACTTGCCCATATTTCTGTAACCATACGGCTGATTTAAAATAAAAAAAAACACAAAATGGATTACTTAGTGGAGAAAAAGGAATAAAATTAGAGCAAAAACCGATCACTTTTGACCTGATAACATATCTTCTTTACAAGAATAAAATATATCTACTGTATATACTCGTGTATAAGCTGAGATTTTCAGCACATTTTTTGTGCTGAAAATGGCCCTGTTGACTTATACATGAGTCATTGTCCAGAAAGCCGGCGGGGGAGGGGGAGCGGCAGCCGGCTAACAGAAGACATCTCCGTCCCGGCGTCGGCGGCTCTTCCTGTGCTGACCTTGTAGCGGTCATTAAGGTAATGAATATGCACGCATCTCCACTCCAATAGGCGTGGAGCGCATATTCATTATCTTAATGGACGGTACCATGTGACCGCTCATCACAGGAGAGCTGCCGCCCCGCGACAACAAAGATGCAGCGATGGCGTGAGTAGGATGAGTGTGTGATCCATGCATACAACGATGGGACAGGGGGTGAGCCATGCAGGACTGGGGGAGCCATGCATATAACAGGGGGAGCCACACATCCCAGGACAGGATGGGGGGAAGCCACTCATATCAGGACAGGAAGGCTGAGCCACACATACCAGGACAGGATGAAGGAGCTACACATAGAAGGACAGGACGGGGGAGCCACACATAGCAGGACAGGATGGGGGTGTCACACATACCAGGACAGCGACGAGGGAAGCCACGCATAGCAGGACAGGAATGAGGAGACAATGCATGCCCGGCTTATATTCGAGTCAATAAGCTTACCCAGTTTTCCGTGGCAAAATTAGCTGCCTCAGCTTATAATCGAGTATATACTGTATATATTATTCATTCATTCATTTTATTTTTTAAGAAAAACACGTATATAACCCATACACAACCTATGAAATATAGAGACGCCATATATCTCTCCATTTGATGGGGCTCCGTCGTTGATTTGACCCTAAGAGCTGCGTGGGGATTTGTGATCCACGCACAGCTGTTGACATGTTAAATGCCTATGTCAGTCTCTGACAGCAACTGTTAACATGATTGCGCCTGAAGCACGTCACAAACCCTTCCCTTGTCGCATGATTGCGGGGCACCGATTGGTTGGCATTGCTGGCTGATCTGCTATGAACGCCGGCCCTCGTCCAGCAATAATAGAAGATGATGGTTTCTGACACACATAGCAGGGCTGAAGCCCTATTATGTGTAGCACTTGTCATCAGAAGATTGCAGCTTCAAGTCTCCTAAGGAGACTATTAAAGCAAGTAAAATGTAGAAAAAAAATGTTTTTAAAATATAAAATAAATAAAAAAAATAAAAGTTCAAATGACCTCCCTTTTGCCCAATTCAAAATAAAACAATAAAAAATACATATATCTGGTATCGCTGCATTCAGAAATGCCAGATCTATCGAAATATAAACTAAATTATTCCAATTAGTAAATGGCCTAACGACAGAAAAAATTGAAACAACTATTTTTTGTCGCAGCAACATTGCAATAAAATTTAATAACAAATTATGAAATCATCCACAAAAAACAAGCCCTCACAGGGCCATATTGACAAAAAAATTTAAAAAAAGTTATGACTCTGGGAAGAAGGGGAAGCAAAGTGGAAAATCCCAAAGTCGTGAAGGGGATAAAACTCTTCTCTGTGGGTCTCAGGAGAGCACCTCACTCTCTGACTATAGGTAAGATAACTGGCAGCAGCATAAACCTAGAAAATTCTTGAGTCTTATTTAAAGTCTAGTTTATGTGTGTTTGCCTGCTTTTTTATGTTTGTCACTGTGGGTTTGTGATTCCCATATGTTTTTGAGTGATTCATTGATGGTGATCTTTTGTAAAGTTGCTAAATATTTGTGCAAACGTATTCCAATTTTTCCCCCTGCAGTAATTTTATGTATGCCTAAAATTTGGGTGCAAAGAGGGTGAAAGGCAAAAACAAAGAACATTATTGATTTTGTGTAAAATTCAAGAACCATGTGCATCGCGAATAAAATAAGGTTAAAAAAGAAAAATGATCTAGAAACAATGCAAATAATGAATCAGGATCTAAGTGTTCAGATATTTTTAAAAGCAGCCATATCAAGAGAAAAATAACCAAAAAACCCTAATGGGTCAAAACATCAAAGTGTCTAAAACTGGAGTAAAATACTCTGAATTTTGTGCAGTGCAAAGTTGTGCGAAAATGTTGCAACTTTCGGTGGTTGAAGCCACTAAGTCAAATTGAGCAGGTGAAGAACTGGGGTGGGAGGGGGCGTGGTGGCTATGCCCAAATGTCAAATTCAGCAAATATACTGGCGTTTCTTACACCAGAAATGTTACTGTAGTCTCTCACTGGAGTAACATTTCTGGCCAGGTGCATGCACCGAATTCATTAAGTAGCATGTATAGCTTGATAAATCTGATGCATCAGACTCCAATTCGCCTCTTCATTAAAACTGACAAGTACTGGAGTATGATACACCAAATTCATTAAGGTGCGCATGCTGCTTAATGAATTCTACATCCGCCTCCATGCAGCACGCTAGAAAATCTACTCCACTTAGAGACTGGAGTAGCAATTCTGGTATTAAAATGAGCTGGAAAGTTTGCAGGATTTGATTGGCAGACATAAGCCACACCCTATCCCGCCTCCTACACAGCTCCGCCCCATTTGGGTGGAGCTGCTTCAAACTGGCGCGAACACACTGAAAATCGTAAAATGTTTGAGAAGGTTTGCATAAATGTTTTTCAACATTTTACACCAGTTTCCTGATGTAAAAGCTTTGATGAGTCGCCCCTTAAGTGTTTACAGTTTACTTATGGTCTTCTATATATATTTTATATATAGATCATTCAAACTGATAAAAAAGCTTGCGAGCAGGGCCCTCACTCCTCCTGGTATCTGTTTTGAACTGTATTTCTGTTATGATGTAATGTTTATTGTCTGTACAAGTCCCCTCTATAATTTGTAAAGCGCTGCGGAATATGTTGGCGCTATATAAATAAAATTATTATTATTATTATTATTATAAGCATAATGCTGAATCTTTTTTTATTTTAGCATAGAGAGAATAACATGAAATTCTATTTTTTATACTCTCATAAATCAGTAAATTGTCATTTTATCTGACAAATCATACTAATCACTGTATGCTTTCCATGCCGAGAACTCAGCAGGCGAGAGCCTCGTCTACATGCTGTGATATCAGGGTCTCACCAGCTATTTCAGATATATCTTACAAAAGATACAGAGACTGGTTAGATGGGTAGAACTCGAAAGCCATTGCTCCCAGAGAGAGAAAGGCTTTTAAAAATGACATTTGGAATGAAATGGTATGTCAACGGCGGGGGATCAGGATCTCACAATGAGGTAAGGTAATATCTTGTACATAATGAATATATTCTGGGTTGTTATGAAGGAATCTTAGAGGCTTACTATAGACTTTATGATTTTTATAGCGAACACCCACTGAGCACCCACCAGTGATGGCTGTTGGTAGGTAGAATGTCATCTTATAAAGAAAATCTGTCACCAGATTTTTTTTCTACCCCACCTGAGAGGAGTTCTCTGAATGCTGAACTCTGCATGCATAACCCCGCCCAAACCACTGATTGGTAGCTTCATGTGTGCACTGTGCATAGGCAGAAATCTGCTAATCAATGGTAGAAGCGGGATTATATGAAGCTTGTGCATTGCATACGGAGGACTAAATGGCAGCAGGTTTACTAGTCCTCTAGTAATAATCTCATAATGGTCAAGCAGGCAGTCCAGTAAGTGATACATCATTGGAATTAGGGGCTCTGTTGAAAGATTCCCTTCAAATGTTTATGAAAATTATTTGGAGTTCTAAATGAGAAAAATGACGCTCTCACTACTTTTTTATTAAGATATAGAAAAAGTTAATCAGCATAGAGTGTTAAACAATAGTGTAACTAGACGTTTGTGTGTCCCAATGCAAAATGTGCAACAGGGACCCGAACTATCACGTGTATTTAATAGTATTGGTCTCCTCTTATGTACCCAAAGAACATGTTGGGCCCCCTTAGCTCCAGGCTTGAACTCAACTGCATCTCCTGTTCTCCCTATAGTTATGTCCCTGGTTCTAGACCTAGGTTATAAGAAAAAGCTCAGATTGAATTCCTATTTGCTTTATGAAGAAAAGCTTAACTTTTGTTCTGCTCTTTTTTTTATAGTAAGTACCATGTATAAAAACAAATTTTGAGAAAAGACAACTTAGTTGTCCAGTGTTACATTATATATTATATCATGAAACTTGTTATAGAGAAAAAATTACATCCCATGAAACATCTCTGGATGTCACCCTCACATAAAACATCAGGAAGAAGAGCTTATACTTCAAACTCTTTGAAGTAGACCTACATTGAACATATGGGAAAGAGAGAAAACTAGTTATAACTAGGGAGAGAAAAACTAATTAAAATCTCCTTTGAGGTAGCGGCCCCCTGCAGTATCCAGGTGATTAAAACAGGATATCTGCTGGGAAAAATACAGCCAGATTGAGATTTATTTACGTATAGGCGGAGAAGTGCAGATTCTTCCTTTGTTCCAAGGAAGAGATGAGCTTCCTTCTTCATGAAAGAATCTGTCCCAGACCTACCGGTTTCAGTGTTCTGATAGGAATATTGGAGTTTACATCTATCCGATAATTTTGAGATATATATTTTCTGCATTGTAGCGAAGCATTCACTCGCATCACCGTAGGGCCACTAGAAATCCTACAATTTAATATCGGTTTGATACATTATGCAAACTAGGTCATAATTAGTCTCTATGCAAAGGTAAATGTAATGCTCCCGCAGCGCAGTATCGTGCGTCGTATCCCAGGGGGTGCTGGTGAGGGAAGATAGGTAGCAGTCACGGCGTAAACCTCAGTGCGGTAGCGCAGGTTCCACTAAGTGGCGAGAGAGAGGTCAGACAGGTCGGGTCAGGAACAGATGGGAAACGCATTACCAAGGGAAACAACAATACACGTGGTCAGATACAAGCCAAAGATGTCAGAGCCAGGAGCGGAAATGTCAGAGACGTAACACAGAGAAATAGGTCAGAGGACAAGCCGGGTCAGATACCAAGGTCCCAGCATGAGCAGCACACAGCAAGAAGAGTGGGGAAGCAGGAATGGGAAGGCAGGGGAACAGAGTAAATGGGCAGAGGACAAATAAGGATGTAACAGGGTCAGTCGCTTGAGCCGGGGGCAAGAACTATAGCTGACACTGCCTGCATGCAGCTGTGGACTGAAATGGCAAAACAGATCCCAAAACGAGGCAAAGAAGGTTAACCTCCGCATGACAAGGCCGGGGAGAGAATAGCAAGAAACAAACCACGGCATGGAACAGTAAAATTACAATAGAAAATATTATGTCAATATCTGGAACCTGGGACCTTCAGAGGTGAAGATATGCTGTAGGCTGGGGAGCTCTTAAAATCCAGAAGGGCTGAGAACATCCCACAAACAGCCCCCACATGAGGTCATCAAGGGGAGATGTGTGGGGGTAACTAAGAGCTAATTAAAAGCAGAAACTGTGTTTGTGCCTTTGTTAGCTTTTGGAAGACATAATTCACTGTGGAGGGTCTGAGCCATTTCTGTGACCAGGCTAAGCAATTTCCTTTGTTTATTCCTTTCTATTTTACATAATTGCATATATTATATTGTTTTGTTCCCATGTTATATCATTATTATTTATTTATAGAGCACCATTTATTTCATGGTGCTGTACATGAGAAAGGGTTACATACAAAATACAGATATCACCTACTGTAGACATACTAACAATGACAGACTGGTACAGAGTGAAGGGGTGTATATACAGTACATCCACTGCAATTTCCCCAATAACTTAGCTAGTAGTCAAAGCAGCTGCTGCCTTGTCCATCACTCATTGGCCAATTGCGTAATTGCTTCGTTGTTGTTTTTATCAAGTAGATTGCACCTGTGCCGCTCCTAGCCTGTATCAGTGGAGGTCTGCTGCATCCTGCTAAGTGTGTAACATAGTAACATAGTAACATAGTTAGTAAGGCCGAAAAAAGACATTTGTCCATCCAGTTCAGCCTATATTCCATCATAATAAATCCCCAGATCTACGTCCTTCTACAGAACCTAATAATTGTCTGATACAATATTGTTCTGCTCCAGGAAGACATCCAGGCCTCTCTTGAACCCCTCGACTGAGTTCGCCATCACCACCTCCTCAGGCAAGCAATTCCAGATTCTCACTGCCCTAACAGTAAAGAATCCTCTTCTATGTTGGTGGAAAAACCTTCTCTCCTCCAGACGCAAAGAATGCCCCCTTGTGCCCGTCACCTTCCTTGGTATAAACAGATCCTCAGCGAGATATTTGTATTGTCCCCTTATATACTTATACATGGTTATTAGATCGCCCCTCAGTCGTCTTTTTTCTAGACTAAATAATCCTAATTTTGCTAATCTATCTGGGTATTGTAGTTCTCCCATCCCCTTTATTAATTTTGTTGCCCTCCTTTGTACTCTCTCTAGTTCCATTATATCCTTCCTGAGCACTGGTGCCCAAAACTGGACACAGTACTCCATGTGCGGTCTAACTAGGGATTTGTACAGAGGCAGTATAATGCTCTCATCATGTGTATCCAGACCTCTTTTAATGCACCCCATGATCCTGTTTGCCTTGGCAGCTGCTGCCTGGCACTGGCTGCTCCAGGTAAGTTTATCATTAACTAGGATCCCCAAGTCCTTCTCCCTGTCAGATTTACCCAGTGGTTTCCCATTCAGTGTGTAATGGTGATATTGATTCCTTCTTCCCATGTGTATAACCTTACATTTATCATTGTTAAACCTCATCTGCCACCTTTCAGCCCAAGTTTCCAACTTATCCAGATCCATCTGTAGCAGAATACTATCTTCTCTTGTATTAACTGCTTTACATAGTTTTGTATCATCTGCAAATATCGATATTTTACTGTGTAAACCTTCTACCAGATCATTAATGAATATGTTGAAGAGAACAGGTCCCAATACTGACCCCTGCGGTACCCCACTGGTCACAGCGACCCAGTTAGAGACTATACCATTTATAACCACCCTCTGCTTTCTATCACTAAGCCAGTTACTAACCCATTTACACACATTTTCCCCCAGACCAAGCATTCTCATTTTGTGTACCAATTTCTTGTGCGGCACGGTATCAAACGCTTTGGAAAAATCGAGATATACCACGTCCAATGACTCACCGTGGTCCAGCCTATAGCTTACCTCTTCATAAAAACTGATTACGGTAGATTGGTTTGACAGGAGCGATTTCTCTTAAACCCATGCTGATATGGAGTTAAACAGTTATTCTCATTGAGATAATCCAGAATAACATCTCTCAGAAACCCTTCAAATATTTTACCAACAATAGAGGTTAGACTTACTGGCCTATAATTTCCAGGTTCACTTTTAGAGCCCTTTTTGAATATTGGCACCACATTTGCTATGCGCCAGTCCTGCGGAACAGACCCTGTCGCTATAGAGTCCCTAAAAATAAGAAATAATGGTTTATCTATTACATTACTTAGTTCTCTTAGTACTCGTGGGTGTATGCCATCCGGACCCGGAGATTTATCTATTTTAATCTTATTTAGCCGGTTTCGCACCTCTTCTTGGGTTAGATTGGTGACCCTTAATATAGGGTTTTCATTGTTTCTTGGGATTTCACCTAGCATTTCATTTTCCACCGTGAATACCGTGGAGAAGAAGGTGTTTAATATGTTAGCTTTTTCCTCGTCATCTACAACCATTCTTTCCTCACTATTTTTTAAGGGGCCTACATTTTCAGTTTTTATTCTTTTACTATTGATATAGTTGAAGAACAGTTTGGGATTAGTTTTACTCTCCTTAGCAATGTGCTTCTCTGTTTCCTTTTTGGCAGCTTTAATTAGTTTTTTAGATAAAGTATTTTTCTCCCTATAGTTTTTTAGAGCTTCAATGGTGCCATCCTGCTTTAGTAGTGCAAATGCTTTCTTTTTACTGTTAATTGCCTGTCTTACTTCTTTGTTTAGCCACATTGGGTTTTTCCTATTTCTAGTCCTTTTATTCCCACAAGGTATAAACCGCTTACACTGCCTATTTAGGATGTTCTTAAACATTTCCCATTTATTATCTGTATTCTTATTTCTGAGGATATTGCCCCAGTCTACCAGATTAAGGGCATCTCTAAGCTGGTCAAACTTTGCCTTCCTAAAGTTCAGTGTTTTTGTGACTCCCTGACAAGTCCCCCTAGTGAAAGACAGGTGAAACTGTACAATATTGTGGTCGCTATTTCCTAGATGCCCAACCACCTGCAGATTTGTTATTCTGTCAGGTCTATTAGATAGTATTAGGTCTAAAAGTGCTGCTCCTCTGGTTGGATTCTGCACCAATTGTGAAAGATAATTTTTCTTGGTTATTAGCAGAAACCTGTTGCCTTTATGGATTTCACAGGTTTCTGTTTCCCAGTTAATATCTGGGTAGTTAAAGTCCCCCATAACCAGGACCTCATTATGGGTTGCAGCTTCATCTATCTGCTTTAGAAGTAGACTTTCCATGGTTTCTGTTATATTTGGGGGTTTGTAACAGACCCCAATGAGAATTTTGTTACCATTTTTCCCTCCATGAATTTCGACCCATATGGACTCGACATCCTCATTCCCTTCGCTAATATCCTCCCTTAAAGTGGACTTTAGACAAGACTTTACATAGAGACAAACCCCTCCTCCTCTCCAATTTTTACGATCCTTTCTAAACAGACTGTAACCCTGTAAGTTAACTGCCCAGTCATAGCTTTCATCTAACCATGTCTCGGTTATTCCCACTATGTCAAAGTTACCTGTAGATATTTCTGCTTCTAGTTCTTCCATCTTGTTTGTCAGGCTTCTGGCGTTTGCGAGCATGCAGTTTAGAGGATTTTGTTTTGTTCCAATCTCCTCGCTGTGGATTGCTTTAGAAATGTTCTTACCTCCCTTCTGAGTATGTTTTCCTGGGTCTTCTTTGTTCAAGTCTAATGGTTTTCTTCCCGTCCCCTCTTCTTCTAGTTTAACGCCCTCCTGATGAGTGTAGCGAGTCTTCTGGCGAATGTGTGTTTCCCAGGTTTGTTGAGGTGTAGTCCGTCTCTGGCGAGGAGTCCATCGTACCGTAATTCACACCGTGGTCCAGGAATCCGAATCCTTGTTGTCTGCACCATCGTCTTAGCCAGTTGTTTGCATCAAGGATCCTGTTCCATCTCCTGGTGCCATGTCCGTCTACTGGAAGGATAGAAGAAAAAACTACCTGTGCATCCAGTTCCTTTACTTTCTTCCCCAACTCTTCAAAGTCTTTGCAGATTGTCGGTAGGTCCTTCCTTGCCGTGTCATTGGTGCCAACATGTATCAGAAGAAATGGGTGGACGTCCTTGGAGCTGAAGAGCTTTGGTATCCTATCGGTCACATCCTTGATCATCGCACCTGGAAGGCAGCATACTTCTCTTGCAGTTATGTCCGGTCTGCAGATGGCTGCTTCTGTGCCTCTCAGTAGTGAGTCTCCCACCATCATCAGACAGGGTTTTGGGAAGGCCGTATCTCATGGTATGTATTTTTTCTGAGTTTTTTCTATGTTAGCTGTTTTTGATATTAGTGTTAGGACCCGCAATATTATGGGGACCCTTGACGTTGGGTTGCGGGCTTACTTTATTTTGGCCAAAATATTAAACCAATACCTCATATAGTGTATGTATTTATCATATGCATGCATATTTTTGCACTATATCATATCCTTTTCTGCAGGATGTGGCCAGGCCTCTTTATGTTGGCTAGGTTTTTCTGGGGCGTCTTTCACTGTGCGCTGCATTTTATAGTGCTGGGCAGCCCGCCTGTTAATACAAGGGGCATCATCAATAGGTTGCATACAGACACTGTGCACCGCACCTATCAGTGTGACTGGCGTCCTATGTGAGTTATATCAATGTGCATTTTTTCTGCTAGGCAGCCAACCCCTGCAATGTTTGGTTGGGATGGTTGTTTTTATCAAGTAGTTTGCACCTGTGCCGCTCCTAGCCTGTATCAGTGGAGGCCTGCTGCGTCCTGCTAAGTGTGCATTTGTCATCAGACAGGGTTTTGGGAAGGCCGTATCTCATGGTATGTATTTTTTCTGAGTTTTTTCTGTGTTAGCAATTGCGTAATTGCCCAGGCAATTGGAGGTAGCGGAGTTGCGTTATATAGATAAAAGGTAACAGCGGGTGGATCTGAGGAACACCCTCTCCCCCGGCGGTATATTCTTTACAATTGGTGGCAGCAGTGGGATCTGTGTGACCTCTGTGACTAGGTGGTAACAGGGGTGGGTTGAGCGTGACCCACCGACTGTGTATCTGCGACAAAGCTGACAAAACAACAGTTTTTGACTGATGTCAAAAGTTTTTTTTACTTTTAAAAGATGACAGTGATCACACAAACATTAGAGGCCACATAGATGTAAATGATAAATTCAGTGCAGCTCTAGCCATACTTGTCAAGGTTTAGAAATAAATTTGATTACTGTTCTAATAATAACATGAGATACAGTAATATTTTCTGATTATACTCGTATTCATTTTGCAGTTACCTTTTGCAACGGGTTCGGGGTCCGATCTTCATCTATTTCTGTTGGGAAATGAAACGAAGAAGCAATTAAGCATAATAAAAAAAAACATTCATCATATCAATGCAGTTTGTTACCTACATAAATATGCAATATTATATTTAAAATTATGCGTTACAAAGTGATAGAGATGTTTCAAAACTGAAATACTGTAATATATATATATATATATATATATATATATATATATATATATATAAACAAGTGCTTTTCTTAAAAGAATGAAAGAAAATAGCCACTGGTAAAAAGCATGCTGTGTGTGAGAGTGCCAGCTAAGAATGAAAAAGCTACTTGAATAAAGGCCACCACGCTGGGAACCTAAGAATGCCTGCGATGGGCTAACACATACAGTATAGCTATAGCAGCAAATATAGAAAAAGGAAACCCACAAAATTTGAGGTTTGTGATATGAGACTAGTGGCATATAGATGAGAGAGTGTGGATACGGGACACAGTTGTGGCACCAGATGACAAGATAATTAGATATGCTAAATAAATGAATATAATGAATAAATAACAATAAATAGCTGAAAAAATATGGAGCAGATTTGGTTTTCAGTACAATCTTCATGTTGGTGACATACAATTATACACTGAATGCAGCACCAACTGCTACACTGATGACGCCATGCTGTGCCAGTAATTGCACTGATGGCGCATCTGCTGCAGAGTCTAATATAAACTTAGCACTCTCACCCAACAGTTCTGCACCTCCCTACATCTCCTCCCTAGTTTTTGCCTACCACTCCACCCCTGCTCTCAGTTTTGCTAATCACCTAAGCCTAACATCCTCTACAATACGAACCTGCCCCTCCCATCCCAAATTTCTTTCAAGCTGCTCCAATTCTCTAGAATGCGCTACCCCAGACAATTCAATTAGTTCCTTGTATCACATTTCTTTAGACTGGCCTATCACCTTACCTCATTAATTTAACTATTCACTTTTTGCCTTTCCTCAGAATCTGATCCCTCGAATCATCTGCTTACATATGCTCCATGCACTTTGTATCTGGATATATACAGATACTGGCTGGTGACCGGTTTATGCAACGTTATGTGAAATCTTTCTGGCAGCTCATAATGCAATTTTATTACAGTTCCATAAACATATGAGAAACTATCTCCCCAACATATTTTTAACTGAACAAGAACAGAAAAACATTCAGAAACAAGCCTAAAGCTTAATGAAACATGATCCATGTGTCTTATATTCAGAAACACGAGACAAACTAAAACTGCAACTGTAGATATGAATATACAAATATGTATGAAAATATACTGAATGCCATAATTAAGGGTTACATTTTTCTTCTACCTTCGAAATAATTGCCTCCCCTCCTTCCTGTACATGACTCTTCTTTCATAATTAGAAATTTAACAATGGTCAGATGAGCGGTTAATTAGCAGGAATCACAGAAAGTATAGTTTAATGGGCAACTTATCTAATACAATATTTGACTAACTAAAATAATTATGAAAAATCATACACCTTGATATATCTTGTTTTTGTTTAATTTGTGGTTGAAATCAACCTAAAAGCACAGTGTGACTAACATTTGACATTAAAGAGAAGTAACTACCTTCTAGAAGTATGCCTACATAAAACAGGGGCAGTCAATGGTTCCCTGATTGTGCCCACCACCACAAAGACTTCTTCCATCTATATTTTTGTATGTATCTTTCTGTGATTACCCAGTAATGATGTCTCTAGTGACCCGATGGATAATAACCCAGTGGTGCAACTGGCAATATTGGTGAAGCTGTCCAACATTCAATGTGTTTGGTGACTGTTCAACTACAGATATTGTTGGGAAGAGAAGGATCGGTTAGTTTATTTTTCTTCCAGAAGTTAAGCCTCCATTAGAGGTGTCTGCTGCAGCTTTCTTCCCTATCCATATCGATGTTATTTGGAAAAAATATGTATGTGGTCAATTTAAGGAGCGCTATGGCTATAGAGCACACTGCAATGGATTAGTGGTAAACAAATCACTATGCGTTACGGCAGTGGACTGCTACCTTCCTCAGGTATCGGAGCAGGAGTGCACAGAGTCGTCCGCTACCGGAGTTGTGCAGGGATGCACAACCCTTCCAGGTGAGAGGCTAGTCCCCCCACCTTTCGTTGAAACATCCCAATGAAATCACCTGGTGCTTCTCATGCTGCGCTCTTCCATGTTTTTGTCTTACTATCCATATCGAACACACGAGCACTTGATTGAGCCAAACATTCGTGTCTAAGACTGAGTGACATCAGAGGCGTAGGCAGTCTTACCTTCACCCAGAATATAGATTCGATTTGCTGCTGTTGCCTATGTCTAAACATCCTAACCATGGAAGATTTCCTTTCTTGGCACTCACTACCAATGAACACTTTGCCGCCAAACACCTCTAGGACATTAGATATGGGAGGTGAAGCCCCAAGCCTTGACTTCTGCAGGAGGAGGAAAGTCTCCACTGTTACATAAGAAGGTGTCAGTATTTTAAATGCCATGTTTGTTGGGGGCAGTGTTGTACATTTTGCATTGGCGCCCAAGAACTTTATATTATGACCTTGACCATCGCCTAGCTTACACCAAAAAGCGGGACTGTATAGTGTGTTTTTTTTAATTTTTACACCTGCTTTCAGATATTCCTCATATCTACGCTTCTATAAAAGATTTCAGATTTACTAATAAATTTAAATATGATAGTGAAGAATCTGAATTCATTAGGCTGGAGACTAAAGGCGGGTTCACACAGCACGGCCTATGTTATTAAATGTCTGGTGATCGGCTGTATATAAGCCAACTGGCAGCCATTTTATTGACCTCTTTAGACAGACCGAGAGGTGTTCTAAGCATATAGAATGTTATTAACATGATCATTCATTGTGCATAGAATATCTCATTATTGGCAGCAGATTTTCTGATTGAACAGGACAATGTTCTGCCAGTAACAAAGATTTTTAAGACAGCTTAAAAATCTTTGCACATAATGAGGGAACATTTTGCCAGCTTATCTGGTGTTTGCAGACCTGTGTAGAGAGGACAATAGTCTGCAAAGATTGTTCCTCGGCACACTCCCAATTATTGGCCAATGTAAACAGACCATATCGGTCTTGAAGAAACCAATTTTGACGCCATCAGTGAATGCTGGTATTTACCAGGGGTAGAGGGAATTAATGTGGTTTTTTTTTCTATTAGAGAGGGGCTTAAGGTACCGTCACACATAACGATATCATTAACGATATTGTTGCTTTTTGTGACGTAGCAACGATATCGTTAACTAAATCGTTATGCGTGACAGCGACCAACGATCAGGCCCCTGCTGGGAGATCATTGGTCGCTGGGGAAAGTCCAGAACTTTATTTCGTCGCTGGATCTCCCGCAGACATGTGTGACGCCAATTCAGCGATGTCTTCACTGGTAACCAGGGTAAACATCGGGTTACTAAGCGCAGGGCCGCGCTTAGTAACCCGATGTTTACCCTGGTTACCAGCGTAAAAGTTAAAAAAAAGCAAACAGTACATACTCACATTCCTGTGTCACGTCCCCCGGCCTCAGCTTCCCGCACTGACTGTGAGCGCTGCCCGGCCGTAAAGCACAGCGGTGACGTCACTGCTCTGCTTTACGGCCGTCCGGCGCTGACACAGTGCAGGGAAGCTGACGGCGCGGGACAGACACCGGAATGTAAGTATGTACTGTTTTTTTTTTTTTTACATTTACAATGGTAACCAGGGTAAACATCGGGTTACTAAACACGGCCCTGCGCTTAGTAACCCGATGTGTACCCTGGTTACCAGGGGACTTTGGCATCGTTGGTCGCTGGAGAGCTGTCTGTGTGACAGCTCTCCAGCAACCACACAGCGACGAAACAGCGACGCTGCAGCGATCGGCATCGTTGCCTATATCGCTGCAGCGTCGCTTAATGTGACGGTACCTTTACATTTTAAAGCCAATAATTGAATATATATTTTTAATACTTACAACAGGAAAATTATAGGGAAAGCCATTATTGTACGTTCAGCATTTTTAAGAAGACTCAAGATGTCATCTCTATATCATATGCTTTTAGAGGCACAGATAACACTATGTATCAGCACATTTTCTCTTTCCTCCACAGCTACAAATAACTCACATTATGTGATTACAAGACTTTCACATAATACAGTAATATTAGAGGACTTGTGCAATGCATCTTGGGAAAGATAGATTTTTTTCCAGAGCATCTCACACAAAGAAGACAGACAGCAGAGGAGCAGTTGGTGAGAGCTTGATATAAGAGACATCAGTCTGATTAGTTTAATCCCTTTATAGGAGAAATCCCACTTTTCATGAACACAAAGCTCTATCTGTAGCAACAAGATGCCAAGTATAATATTTCTATAACAACAATGGAACATCACACCGTACAGTTCATGTATATCAAAATGTACAGTCGTGGTTAATAGATTTGAGACTGACCAAATTTTGACAATTTGTGGAAATTTGCATTAACTCTAGATTTTTACGAAGAGTGATAGATGAATTGCAAAATGTGTAAATTAATTTCCAGCCATGAAAATTTACTTAATCACAAAACCTCCATTGAATTTCATCCCTGCTACAAAATGACCTGCCTACATCCATCTTCTCATTGGCAGCACGGTGGCGCAGTGGATAGCAGCCTTGCAACGCTGGAGTCCTGGGTTCTAATCCCACCTTGGACAACATCTGCAAGGAGTTTTGGTGGGTTTCCGTATTTGGTGGGTTTCCTCCCACATTCCAAAGACATACTGATAGGGAATTTTGATTGTGAGCCCCAATGGGGGCAGCGATGATAATGTGTGCAAAACTGTAAAGCGCTGTGGAATATGTTAGCGCTATATAAAAATAAAGATTATTATTATTGGCTCAGAAGAAAGTGTTAATAAGGACAAGACACTTGATATCACTTTGTAATACTGATTGAAGAGTAGACGTCTTGGTTTAAAAGTAAGCTGATGCTTGAATTCATCATCTTCTTTGGTTAATCCCGGTTACCTCTAGAGTTGGGCTAATTTATTCAAGTGGAATTGAATTCTACTTAGATTTTAAACAAAATCCATATTCTGAAGAATTTTTCGGAATTTGTGCCATCATTTTGCTAAACTGTATAGGACTAGCAAAAGGCTAAAAAATAAAAAAATTAAAAAGCCACCTTTCCACTCACCTTTCTAGACATCTCTACTGAATTCTCTCCCCCATTCGGTCTTTGGCACCTTTTTCTAACAGCTGGCATGTGCTGACCTCTTAGCATCTTATCTTTAGGCCTGGACTTCTAGCCGTATCCTGGTCTAGGACAATCCTGAGCATGCACAGGCATGTCCCAGTCCTAGTCGCAGCTGGAAGTGCTGGCCTAGGATGCGCATTGTAAGGCCGCACCTTACAAAAATGGGCCAGACAAAATTGTAGGCACCTTCCCAAAAATGTGGGTAAACAACTTTGTTTCGAGCACGTGATGCTCATTCAAACTCACCTGTGGCAAGTAACCAGGGTGGGCAATATGAAAATCACACCTGCAACCAGATAAAGAGGGAAAAAGGTGACAATCTTTGCACTGTGTGTCTGTGTGTGCCACACTATGCATGGAGAACAAACAGAGAAGAAGAGGACTTGAAAGCTCAAATTTTTGCAAAATATAAATTTTCTCAAAGTTACAAATCCATTCCCAGAGATCTTGATGTTCCTTTGTCCACAGTGTGCAATATAATCTAAAAGTCTACAACCCATGGCACTGTTGATAATCTCCCTGGATATAGACAGCAGAGACAAATTGATGGTTTCAAAGCAGGAGAGTGGATGGTGGATAAGCAGCTCAAATCACCTTCCAAAGAAATTCAAGCTGTTCTGTAGGCTCTGAGCCTAATAATAATAATAATAATAATAAAAATTATTATTAAATTATTATTATTAGGCTCAGAGTGCATTATTGTCAGAGTGAATGATCCATCAACATTTGAGCACTATGGCAGGAGACCCAAGGGGACCCAATGCTGACAGAAAGACATAAGAAAGATAGACAGCAGTTTACCAAAATGTACATGAGTAAGCCAAACTCCTTCTAGGAAAGTGTCTTGTGGATAGATGAGACTAAGATAAAGTTTTTGGTAAAGAAGGCCCGTAAGTTAAAGGGAACCTGTCACCCCGAAAATCGCGGGTGAGGTAAGCCCACCGGCATCAGGGGCTTATCTGCAGCATTCTGTAATGCTGTAGATAAGCCCCCGATGTTACCTGAAAGAGGAGAAAAAGACGTTATATTATACTCACCCAGGGGGCGGTCCCGCTGCTGGTCCGGTCAAACGGGTGTCTCTGGTCCGCTCCGGCGCCTCCCATCTTCATTACAAGACGTCCTTTTCTGATCTTCAGCCACGGCTCCGGCGCAAGCGTACTTTGCTCTGCCCTGTTGAGGGCAGAGTAAAGTACTGTAGTGCGCAGGCGACGGGCCTCTCTGACCTTTCCGGCGCCTGCGCACTGCAGTACTATCCTCTGCCCTCAACAGGGCAGAGCAAAGTACGCCTGCGCCGGAGCCGTGGCTGAAGATCAGAAGAGGACGTCTTGTAATGAAGATGGGAGGTGCAGGAGCGGACCAGAGACACCCGTTTGACCGGACCAGCAGCGGGACCGCCCCCTGGGTGAGTATAATATAACATCTTTTTCTCCTCTTTCAGGTAACATCGGGGGCTTATCTACAGCATTGCAGAATGCTGTAGATAAGCCCCTGATGCCGGTGGGCTTACCTCACCATCGATTTTCGGGGTGACAGGTTCCCTTTAACCTCTACTGTGGGTAAAATCCTGGAGGGCATTCTAAGGGATGCTATGCTGGAGTATCTGAAGAGAAAAAACCTCATGACCCAGTATCAGCATGGGTTTACTAGGGACCGTTCATGTCAGACTAATCTGATCAATTTCTATTAAGAGGTAAGTTCCGGACTGGATCAAGGGAACCCAGTGGACATAGTGTATACAGTATAGACGTTTCAAAAGCTTTTGATACGGTGCCACACAAAATGTTGATACATAAAATCATAACAATGGGGATAGGGGAAAATATGTGTAAGTGGGTTAAGAGCTGGCTTACAGAGCAGAATTTCAATATTTGCAGATGACACTAAACTCTGCAGGGTAATCAATACAGAGGAGGACAATTTTATATTATTGTTATTGTTATTATTATACATTTTTATAGCGCCATTTATTCCATGGCGCTTTACATGTGAATACGAGGCAAATATAGACAAATACATTAAACATGAGCAGATAACAGGCACACGGGTACATAAGGAGGGAGGACCCTGCCCGCGAGGGCTCACAGTCTGCAGGATGATTTATGTAAACTAGAAGCTTGGGCTGATAAATGGCAAATGAGCTTTAATGGGGATAAATGTAAGGTCATGCACTTGGGTAGAAGTAATAAGATGTATAACTATGTGCTTAATTCTAAAAGTCTGGGCAAAACCGTCAATGAAAAAGACCTGGATGTATGGGTGGATGACAAACTCATATTCAGTGGCCAGTGTCAGGC
The DNA here is from genome assembly GCF_032444005.1 of Ranitomeya imitator. Classification (NCBI taxonomy): domain Eukaryota; kingdom Metazoa; phylum Chordata; class Amphibia; order Anura; family Dendrobatidae; genus Ranitomeya; species Ranitomeya imitator. Next base: position 715,582,274 of record NC_091284.1, on the reverse strand, counting down.
AGCTGCTACAAAGGCAAACAAAATAATGGGATGCATTAAAAGAGGCATAGATGCTCATGAGGAGAACATAATTTTACCTCTATACAAGTCACTAGTTCGACCACACTTAGAATACTGTGCACAGTTCTGGTCTCTGGTGTATAAGAAAGACATAGCTGAACTAGAGCGGGTGCAGAGAAGAGCGACCAAGGTTATTAGAGGACTGGGGGGTCTGCAATACCAAGATAGGTTATTACACTTGGGGCTATTTAGTTTGGAAAAACAAAGACTAAAGGTACCGTCACACTTAGCGACGCTGCAGCGATACCGACAACGATCCGGATCGCTGCAGCGTCGCTGTTTGGTCGCTGGAGAGCTGTCACACAGACAGCTCTCCAGCGACCAACGATGCTGGTAACCAGGGTAAACATCGGGTAACTAAGCGCAGGGCCGCGCTTAGTAACCCGAATTTTTACCCTGGTTACCATCCTAAAAGTAAAAAAAAACAAACGCTACATACTTACCTACAGCCGTCTGTCCTCCAGCGCTGTGCTCTGCACTCCTCCTGTACTGGCTGTGAGCACAGTGGCCGGAAAGCAGAGCGGTGACGTCACCGCTCTGCTTTCCGGCTGACCGACGCTCACAGCCAGTACAGGAGGAGTGCAGAGCACAGCGCTGGAGGACAGACAGCGGTAGGTAAGTATGTAGCGTTTGTTTTTTTTTACTTTTAGGATGGTAACCAGGGTAAACATCGGGTTACTAAGCGCGGCCCTGCGCTTAGTTACCCGATGTTTACCCTGGTTACCAGTGAAGACATCGCTGAATCGGTGTCACACACGCCGATTCAGCGATGTCTGCGGGGAGTTCAGCGACCAAATAAAGTTCTGGACTTTCTTCCCCGACCAGCGACAGCACAGCAGGGGCCTGATCGCTGCTGCCTGTCACACTGGACGATATCGCTAGCGAGGACGCTGCAACATCACGGATCGCTAGCGATATCGTCTAGTGTGACGGTACCTTAAGGGGTGATCTTATTTTAATGTATAAATATATGAGGGGACAGTACAAAGACCTTTCTGATGATCTTTTTAATCATAGACCTGAGACAGGGACAAAGGGGCATCCTCTGCGTTTGGAGGAAAAAAGGTTTAAGCATAATAACAGACGCGGATTCTTTACTGTAAGAGCAGTGAGACTATGGAACTCTCTGCCGAATGATGTTGTAATGAGTGATTCATTACTTAAATTTAAGAGGGGAATGGATACCTTTCTGGAAAAGTATAATGTTACAGGGTATGTACACTAGATTCCTTGATAGGGCGTTGATCCAGGGAACTAATCGGATTGCCGTATGTGGAGTCCGGAAGGAATTTTTTTCCCCAATGTGGAGCTTACTCTTTGCCACATGGTTTCTTTTTGCCTTCCTCTGGATCAGCATGTTAGGGCATGTTAGGTTAGGCTATGGGTTGAACTAGATGGACTTATAGTCTTCCTTCAACCTTAATAATAACTACAATGTTACGTCATTCTACTGTTTACCGAAAACTGAATGAGGCCTACAAAGAAAAGAACACAGTACCTACAGTCATATATGGTCAAGGTTCAAATATGTTTTGGGGTTGTTTTTCTGCCTCTGTCAATGGGTGCCTTAACTGTGTACAAAGCATCATAAAATCTGGAAATTACCAAAGGATTTTGGATGAGAATGTAGTGCCCGATGTCAGAAAGCTGGGTTTGTGTTCTAGGTCATGGGTTTTCCAGCAGTACAATGAGCCCAAACATACTTCAAGAAGCCCCCAGAAATTAATGGAAGCAAAGTGATGGAGAGTTCTGAAGTGGCCAGCAATGAGTCTGGATCTAAATCCATTGAACGCCTCTGGAGAGATCTCAAAACTACTTCTGAGAGCCTTCAAATATGAGAGACCTGGAGCAGATTGCAAAAGAAGAGAGGTCCAAAATTCCAGTTGAGAGGTGTAAGAGGCTTGTTGATGGTTATAGGAAGCGATGGATTGGAGTTATTTATTTCAAAGGATGTGCAACCAAGTTGAGGGTGCAAACAATTTTAACTGGCCCATTTTGGGCGTTTCGTGTAAATTTATGTCCAATTTTCCTTTTTTTTACCTGTTTTTTGTTTTGTTTCAATAAACACAAAGAAAATAAACATGTATAACAAAGCATGTGTAACTGTAATAAATTTCTGGGAGAAATACTTCATTTTCTGGCACAATTTCAAGGGTGCCAGCACTTTCGACGATGACTGTATTCCATGACACCCTTCACTTTCTGTCCTCTGATACACTTGCCAGATGCAAAAGGACCAACTGTGACCTGCATTCCGTACTGCTGCTACTACTACTGTCGCGATGGTTGCTACTGCTAAAGGCTCCCGCATTTTTAGTAATGTTGTGTTTTTTGTTCTCTCATATTACCACATTTATAGACAATGCCTTGTCTTGGTTTAAAAAAGATTTTGGACACAAGTATAAAGTTTAAATCATTTCTAAAAATTTGTTACTGCATTTATCCAACCCAGGAAAAATATGGAGTCAACAAGAAGTGCAGGCAGGGTTAACATGATGGCCAAAAGGGCTGACGCAACAACAGCCTCCCCATCATATCATGGCTTGTAAGTATGTCCAGGTGCCTTCCTGAAAGGAGAAACAGAATGTATTTCCCATGGGAGCATAGGAGCGCGCACACAGTGGCTACAGTCACCCCCCACAGCACCACTCACTATCCCGACACTATGATTGACAGCTGGCACTGCAGCGCATCTGTGCAGAGCAAGCTGTCAATCTCACCTCTAGTGCTGATGTATCTAGCTAACAGAAGACTAGACTGGTTACATTGTACCAAGTCCTTAGTGGTGAATAGTTTTAGTCTGTAATTATTATTTGTTCCTATGCGCTTCTAATTATGTATTTATTCACTGTTTGCAGACAGAGATCCTGACAATAGTAAGGAATTAAAATTCTGACACATCGTAGGATGGGTTGGGTGCGAAATTCAGAGTGCAGGAATGAGTCCTGCATGAAGAAACACTGGTGTGTAGCGAAGGTTCGTACTATTAACCCCTTCACCCCAAAGCCTGTTTTCACCTAAGTGACAGGGCCAATTTTTACAATTCTGACCACTGTCAATTTATGAGGTTATAACTCTGAAACGCTTCAACGGATCCTGGTGATTCTGACACTGTTTTCTCGTGACATATTGTACTTCATGATAGTGGTAAAACTTCTTCGATATGACTTGCATTTATTTGTGAAAAAAACAAAAATTTGTCGGAAATTATGAAAATTTAGCAATTTTCAAACTCTTAGTTTTTATGCCCTTAAATTAGAGAGTTATATCACATAATATAGTTAATAAACAACATTTCCCACATGTCTGCTTTACATCAGCACAATTTTGGAAACATAATTTTTTTTTGTTAGGACGTTATAAGGGTTAAAAGTTGACCAGCAATTTCTCATTTTTGCAACAAAATTTGCAAAACCATTTTTTTACGGACCACCTCACACTTGAAGTGACTTTGAGGGGTCTATGTGACAGAAAATGCCCAAAAGTGACACCATTCTAAAAACTGCACCCCTCAAGGTACTCAAAACCACATTCAAAAAGTTTATTAACCCTTCAGGTGCTTCACAGGAATTTTTTGAATGTTTAAAAAAATTGAAAATTTAACTTTTTTTTCACAAAATTTTTACTTCAGGTCCAATTTGTTTCATTTTACCAAGGGTAACAGGAGAAATTGGACCACAAAAGTCGTTGTACAATGTGTCCTGAGTACGCCGATACCCCATATGTGGGGGTAAACCACTGTTTGGGCACATGGCAGAGCTCGGAAGGGAAGGAGCGCTATTTGACTTTTCAATGCAAGATTTGCTGGAATTGAGATCGGAGCCCATGTCACGATTGGAGAGCCCCTGATGTGCCTAAACAGTGGAAACCCCCACAGGTGACACCATTTTGGAAAGTGGACCCCCTAAGGAACTAATCTAGATGTGTGGTGAGCACTTTGAACCTCCAAGTGCTTCACAGAAGTTTATAATGTAGAGCCGTAAAAAAAATTTTTTTATTAATTTTCAAAAAAAATGATCTTTTTGCCCCAAATTTTTTATTTTCCCAAGGGTAAAAGGATAAATTGTACCCCAAAAGTTGTTGTGCTATTTGTCCTGAGTACGTCGATACTTCATATATGGGGATAAACCACTGTTTGAGCGCATGGCAGAGCTCGGAAGGGAAGGAGTGCCATTTGACTTTTCAATGCAAAATTGGCTGGAATTGAGATCGGACGCCATGTCGCATTTGGAGAGCCCCTGACGTGCCTTAACAGTGGAAACCCCCCACAAGTGACCCCATTTTGGAAAGAAGACCCCCTAAGGAACTTATCTAGATGTGTGGTGAGCACTTTTAACCCCCAATTGTTTCACTAAAGTTTAGAATGTAGCATTGTGAAAATTAAAAAATCATTTTTTCTTTCCACAAAATGATGTTTTAGCCCGCAATTTTTTTTTCTCCCAAGGGTAACAGGAGAAATTGGACCACAAATGTTATTGTCCAATTTGTCCTGAGTACGCTGATACCCCACATGTGGGGGGGAACCACCGTTTGAGTGCATGGCAGAGCTCGGAAGGGAAGGAGCACCGTTTGAAATGCAGACTTAGATGGAATGGACTGCAGGTGTCATGTTGCATTTGCAGAGCCCCTGATGTACCTAAACAGTAGAAACCCACCACAAGTGACCCCATATTGGAAACTAGACCCCCCAAGGAACTTATCTAGATGTGTTGTGAGAGCTTTGAACCAACAAGTGTTTCACTACAGTTTATAACGCAGAGCCGTGAAAATAAAAAATATTTTTTTTTCCACGAAAATGATATTTTATCCCCTATGTTTTTATTTTCCCAAGGGTAACAGGACAAATTGGACCCCAAAAGTTGTTGTCCAACTTGTCCTGAGAACGCTGATACCCCATATGTTGGGGGGAACCACTGTTTGGGTGCACGGCAGAGCTCGAAAGGGAAGGAGCGCCATTTGAAATGCAGACTTAGATGGATTGGTCTGCAGGCGTCATGTTGCATTTGCAGAGCCCCTGATGTACTTAAACAGTAGAAACCCCCCACAAGTGACCCCATATTGGAAACTAGACCCCCAAAGGAACTTATCTAGATGTGTTGTGAGAGCTTTGAACCAACAAGTGTTTCACTACAGTTTATAACGCAGAGCCGTGAAAATAAAAAATATTTTTTTTTCCACGAAAATGATATTTTATCCCCTATGTTTTTATTTTCCCAAGGGTAACAGGACAAATTGGACCCCAAAAGTTGTTGTCCAACTTGTCCTGAGAACGCTGATACCCCATATGTTGGGGGGAACCACTGTTTGGGCGCACAGGAGAACTCGGAAGGGAAGGAGCCCTGTTTTACTTTTTCAAAGCAGAATTGGCTGGAATTGAGATCGGACGCCATGTCGCGTTTGGAGAGCCCCTGATGTGCCTAAACAGTGGAAACCCCCAATTATAACTGAAACCCTAACCCCAACCCTAACCCTAACCCTAACCCTAGCCCTAGCCCTAACCCTAGCCCTAACCCTAGCCCTAACCCTAGCCCTAGCCCTAGCCCTAACCCTAGCCCTAACCCTAGCACTAATGGGAAAATGGAAATAAATACATTTTTTTACATTTTATTATTTTTCCCTAACTAAGGGGGTGATGAAGGGGGGTTTGATTTACATTTATAGCGTTTTTTTGGCGGATTTTTATGATTGGCAGCCGTCACACACTAAAAGACGCTTTTTATTGCAAAAAATAGTTTTTGCATCACCACATTTTGAGAGCTATAATTTATCCATATTTTGGCCCACAGAGTCATGTGAGATCTTGTTTTTTGCGGGACGAGTTGACGTTTTTATTGGTAACATTTTCGGGCAGATGACATTTTTTGATCACTTTTTATTCCGATTTTTGGGAGGCGGAATGAACAAAAACCAGCAATTCCTGAATTTCTTTTAGGGGGGGCGTTTATACCGTTCCACGTGTGGTAAAATGGATAAAGCAGTTTTATTCTTCGGGTCAGTACGATTACAGCGATACCTCATTTATGTAATTTTTTTATGTTTTGGCGCTTTTACACAATAAAAACTATTTTATATAAAAAAATAATTGTTTTTGCATCGCATTATTCTGAGAGCTATAACTTTTTTATTTTTCTGCTGATGATGCTGTATGGCGGCTTTTTTTTTGCGGGACAAGATGACGTTTTCAGCGGTACCATGGTTATTTATATCCGTCGTTTTGATCGCGTGTTATTCCACTTTTTGTTAGCCTGTATGATAATAAAGCGTTGTTTTTTGCCTTGTTTATTTTTTTTTTTTTTGCGGTGTTCACTGAAGGGGTTAACTAGTGGGATAGTTTTATAGAGCGGGTCGTTACGAACGCGGCGATACCAAATATGTGTACATTTATTGTTTTTTTTTTTTTTACATAAATAAATGGATTTATTGGGAAATGTTTTTTTTTTTTTATTTGGGGATTTTTTTTTTTTTTTTTTACACATTCTATTTTTTTTTTTTTTTTACTTTGTAACATTGTCCCAGGGTGGGACATCTCTGTATTAGATCAGATCGTTGATCTGACACTGTGCATAGCACACTGTCAGATCAACGATCTGACAGGCAGCTTAGCTGGCTTCGCCGGCTAGCCAGGTCACTTCATGACCCGGAAGGAGTCCGGCGGCCATCTTGGATCCGGGGACTCCTTCCGCGTCACCGGAGCAACGCGATCTCATTGCGTTGCTCCGGTGGGAGAGCGCAGGGAGCCCCCGTCCCTGCGCGATCCCCCTCTATGCCGCTGTCACTACTGACAGCGGCATCAGAGGGGTTAAATGCCCGCGATCGGCGATAGCGCCGATCGTGGGCATTGCTGCGGGGTGTCAGCTGTCATATACAGCTGACACCCGCACCCGATCACCGCGGCGCTCAGCGCGAGACCGCGGTGATCGGTGCGCCGTACTAGTACTGCTGCTGGCACTAATGCAGTGCCGGCAGCGCAGTACTAGTACGGCGCGTGTCACGAAGGGGTTAAAATGTACCTCAAAGGATACTCAACCATCCGATCTCCAACAATACAATATGTGGCACCCGTGCCCCCAGAGACGGTGGTAGAGCGTCCATGTAGATACAATCGTGAGCTCCCTAGCTCGACTCACATCGTCACAAAGGGTTACACAGACATTCTGACACAGATTTTTTTTTTTTTAAATAAGTACATCAGCCCCATGAGACCTAAGAGAGCTATTTTATACTGTATGCAATTTGTATTGTACAATCTGGTGACAGATCCTTCTTAAGGGCACCGCAGGGGTAGGGCTATTTGGATATTCATACCATCCGTATAAATAGTGTGCTAACTCCGCCCACAAGTCCATAGCTTTCACTGCTGGCACCTCAGCGTTTAGTAGTGAACACTGAGTGCACATGCTCACAGAGAAAGAAGTCATTAATGGTCCGGTGGCTGGAAAAATACAGTTGCCAGCCCAAGTACTGCAGTCCCAGGAATATGCCCGGGGGACAGATAAAAGGTCATTGAGAGCTGTAATTGGCCCGCGGGCCTGAGGGTCCCCACTCCTGGTATACAGCCATGTTAATGTAGTTGTGAGTGCTTACAGCACCATTCCGGCATGTTATTTCACCTCCACAATGGTATCACTAAGGTCTGTTCTCTGCTCACAGTAAAATGCTTACCAGCCACCATCTTCTGTCCTTCCTAGTGCTGCTCGGGTCCCGATCTGCCCGACTGACCGGACATCACAACTAACGGTCACACGATCTCAATATAAGGGTTCACTCACACCACCGTATTTTCTGTGTCCGAGTGCAATCTGACAAAACATCAGATCGCAAAATAAATCGCAGCATGTGCCAGTTTGAGCCTATATTTGGATCACACTCAGCCATGTAAATCAATGACTGTGTGGATGCCATCAGACTGCACTCAGATGACATCTAAGTGCAGTCCGATTTACGCACACCCACACAATGCAGAAAGTGGAGACTTTTTTCTCCATCTTCTCCTGATCCAAGAGAATCAGACTTTGATCAGTGTGTCATTTGAATAATAAGCCCAATTCTATCGGGAGAGAGAATCTATGGATGTCTGCCCCTGCTCTAAGTCTATGAAAGCCCCGTTCTTGCTCCCATAGCCTTACATTGAGAAATGACTTATGGTCTGCTCAGTAAACACTAGAGCGATCCTGGCAGGTCACAAGAAAACAACCAGAGCAGTGACAAGAACAGAAGATGGCGGCTGGTAGGTATTCTACAACAGGCAGCAAACATATTTGCAGCGCCCCAGAGACCTGGTCGTTGCAGTATGACGCTCTGCCACTAAGGGGAGTGATGGTACGTCTGATGGCACTAAAGGAGTTCTCCTGACCAGGTATCACCAGAACACATTACACTTCACACTCCGGCCACTAGGGGGAGAAAAAGGCTTTATTTATTGGGCCACTCCTCACGCTGGTAAAACTAGGGGTTGGGGAGGAAGTTAGTCAGAAGCTGACTGGGTTGGATTTAGGCAACATTCCGTGGCAGGGGGTGTTGCAGGGAGAAGACACAGGGGGGTCCCTGTCAGGCGTGGGAACCTGGCAGGTGCCTAGCGAACAGAACAGTACGTAACGGAACCGCGCCTGCACACCCCACGGCGGTATCCAAGAGAGAGACACAAAGGGAAGGATATTGTGGAACAGTGTAAACGAGATCAAGCACAGAGGAGAGCCAGTAGGAGTCGTGCCGTGAGACCGAGGCAACATCCTACTGAGGCACGTAGCCGGTGGCCGGAACACCGCGGGAGTAACTGACTTCAGGCCTTACTTCAAACTCCGCAAGACAGTTAATCATAGGTTGGCTGTCTACCTTACTACACCTACGAAGACATAGTGGGCAACGCGTGGAGAAGGGCGTCTCTAGGGTCCCGGAAGAGCTCCGAGCCTTCCCGTCATACGGGTGCATCCTAGCCATAACATTCCTGGGGGACGAGAAACTAGTAACATCTGGAACCAAAGAGAGAGAGAGCTGTAGAGAACGAACGAACGAGAACAGCAGTTGTGAGGACTATTCCGAATGCTCAGCAGGGTAGGACTACAACACACAGGTGCTATTGGTAGGCAACGATTTCCATCTGCGAAGGAAACTCTGGATGTGCCCATTGTACCGGCCGGTCTCAGATAGCCCGGTTAAGCGTGCTCTGGATTGAGGATCCTGAAGTCTTCAGTAAAGAGGTAAAGAGACCGCAACCTTGTGTCCTCGTTATTGACTGTACCTCACACCATCACCATCCACCTTACTGGGAAGCCCTGGGGACATACTTCACCTGTGGGAAGGTATACCATCCAGCTGCCATTCCATCACCCCAGCGGACCCCATAGCAGCGTCGGTCACCCTGACCGAACACCACAGGTGGCGTCACGAACCCCTGACAGACTGCACCACCTTTATTGGACGCCCCTTAGCAGGGTCACGGACCGGGTCTAGCCACCGTGACAGCCTCAGAACCGAACCAGAGAGGCCCGGTACCGAGAATGCGTGGCCCTGTGTCTGGGGGCGCTCCATATTCGTGATGCCACTCCTGGCCTAAAATAAAAGAAAATGCCAGAGTGGCTCTTTAATTGATAGACATAAATGTACCAGATATTACAGCCAGACTGATTTTCTGACTTCCTGAACTACCCTAGTAATCAGTGATGATTGAGTTTTAAGTCACAAAAATTCCTATTCCTTTACTCACAGCTGTCAGGCACGCAGGTGCTCGACCCTCCTCCAGCCGGGCACCAAGTGCCAATCTGACATACTTGTCATCAGTGCCATATGTGAATCTGAGCAATGTTTATGAATATAAGGAAATGGATGATCCTATGTTTGCATGCTCATTCTTATGCCAGCTCCAATATCATCCTACCCTGCTCAAGCTGCTGCACAATTAAGATTTCAGAATACATTTCTGTAGAATTATCATAGCAAAGCCACACTCCGGTGCTCTCACAGGCACAGACAGGTCGAAGACAGCGAAGGGCAACTGAGGTCATTCTTGTTGTTTGTGCCATGCCCTGCCAAGACTGGCGATGCCGCTACTTACAACTGTCACGCTGGGGAAGACATGTAAATGTGTATAATCTCTGCCCAGCAACACACAACTATTGCAGAGGGATGTCTCTATTTAATTACCAGACGTTGAGTAACGGTAGAATGATCAGAATCTTCCTATAAAATTGCTGAGCTTGCAAGTCACAATGTGGTTTTATCTGTGGTTTTTTGTAACTGATAACAAAATGTAATTACATGAACAGGCTGCAAACCCCTTCTCATGTACAGCACCATGGAATTAATGGTGCTATATAAATAAATAATAATAATAATAGTAAAACTACTGTATGTTCACATTTACATCAGGAGATCTTCTGCGGATTCTGCTCATTTTGACAAGAAAAATAGAGGGGCGTCCATGCATCCTTGCATAAGCCAATAAAACCCCATAATAAGTCACGGACAGTTATAAATCACTCTCTATACATATGGTATGTAATTGTTACATAATCCATTGTGGACATTTAAGGGAACACTCTGGCAAAACTAAAATATTGGGGGAGATTAGGTTGTGTTACCATATTAAATAAGTAAAATTTCAAAGTGCTTATAAAAAGCATCAAAGCAATTTACTCGTTATTAACCCTGCTGTTCTGTTAGGTCAAAAATGACCGTTTTGAAATTCTATAATGTTATAAAAATTCAGCGTGTGATTCTGAGACTTGAGGCTCCCTGACTTTTCGTCATTAGGGGGGTACTCTCTGTGGGATTTTTTTTTTTTTTTTTTGTTTACTTTATTTGGTACAATTTTTTTTACACTTGTACTGTTCGGTCAAAAATGACCGATAGGCCTTTATTCAGCTCTCCAGACAATTTTTGACAAAAATAAAGGTGCTATCACCTCATTTTGAACTATATATTGCATCTACTACTATTTATCAATGTATCTGACTACTTTTGGTCAGAAAAGATTTACACATACCAACATTTTCAAGTTGCGATACAGCCGACGGATTCGCTTCCAGTATAGCTATGCGCAATTTATTTCACTGGTTTTTATTTACCCTGCTGTTCATATAGATCTAGTTCCATTCAGTTGTCAACATTTCATATTGTAAATCATGATTTTCTGATTTTCCATGTGTTTGCTGGTTGTACAGTATTACACTGTGCAATGCTGTACTAAGCAGAATTCACCTAAAGTGTTGTACTGTGAGCTTTTTCCTGCTGGACTCAAAGGGAGAAACGTTACCTGTGACAATTTCTTCACATCCTACCAATTGGGGCAGATGTTACAAAAAGACAATATAACTATGCTGGGTACTGTACGAAAAAATAAACCTGAACTTCCACAGGGTATCCTCAATAAGAGAGACGTACACAGTTCAATGTTTTATTTTACAAAGGACACTACGGTAGTGTCGTACGTTCCCAAAAAAAATAAACAAGTTATCCTCATGAGCACCATGCACCATGATGCAAAAATAAGTGAGAGAGAGGACAGAAAGCCAGACATGATTCTTCACTATAACGCCACTAAAGGTGCTGTTGACACATTAGACCAGCTTGTAGGCACGTATACATGTAAAAGAAAAACAAATAGGTGGCCTATGATTCTCTTTTACAACCTGATCGATGTATCTGCCTATAATGCCTTTGTATTGTGGCGGGAAATAAACCCCAAATGGCAAGAAAAAACATTACACAAACGACGGCTTTTTATTGAGGAATTGGGGAAGTCTCTCACTAATCCATATGTAAAAACACGGCCACGAAATCCAAGAAATGAGAGTGCAGAAAAAGTGGCCCGACAAATTCGAGAGCATGGTGGAGACGGCGAGCCAACAGCTTCGACCACCACTGATACTGAAACGGCTTCCACCATCGCAACCAGCTGCAAGCGAAAAAGATGCTCATTCTGTCCAACGTCCAGTAACCATAAATCTAATATTATGTGTTGCAAATGTGCAAAATACTTGTGCAAGCGTCATGTAAATTATACATGTGATCAATGCAAGTAATACATTAATCGCATTTATCATTTGTTTTTGACAAAAAACCTTTTTTTTGAAAAGTTTGTATATAGTTTAGAATAAAGAAAAGTTTTTATGTGCAATATGAAGCAAATATTGCAAAAAATGTTAATTTATTTGATTCAAAAAATAAAAGTTTTTGATTTAATTTTTCATCTGATTATTGAAAACCATGTTCACATACAGTAAAACAATGCAACAGGTAATCAAATAACACTTGAATTAGGTACAAATCACAACTTTGTTAGGTCCGGTCAAAAATGACCGGGAACAGTATAAGTGTATAAAAAACAACGTTTTTTGCCATTTTATAGAGAAAAATGCTTTTTTGTTTTTTTTTTTGCCTTTGAAAAAAGTATATCTACATAATGTTTGATATTATTACTTATAGTTAACATTTAGATCAAGATTTTTTTTTTATCTGCAAAAATAATCAATTTTTACAAAAATCGAAAAAATACCATGTTCCCTTTTGGATATAAAAAAAATATAAAACAAGCTTTGTATTTATTTTTTTTTTCTGGTATTTGAACAACCATCTTCACAAGCAATATAATAGTGCAAAAACTGTTTAAAAAAAACACTTAGATTAGCTAAAAATGATTATTTTATAAGGACGGTCAAAAATGACCGGGAACAGTACAAGTGTATGTGAAATCTAAACAGAACAGCAGGGTTAAAACTCCTCTCTAATCCTAAGAAAACAGGGATTTTATTTTTTTTGTGTACTGCTCATTGCCTAGGATATCAGCCACCTCTGCAATCCATCAGCAGTGGCTGGTTTCTTAGACGAGGAGAGCAGAAGCTATGGCACTAAAGTGATGTTGTGAAACTGTCCAGATTTCTGGATCCAATCCAGCTTCAGTGTCCCTGTGCTGCTCCGATGCTGCGGAGACAAAGATGTCCCTGATCACAGCATCAGAAAGCGCACAGTTCTGGCTAGCGAGCGGTGCAACCATGCACCTGCCGCCACTAAGCAAAAAGGCGGGAGGCAGGGGAGCGGTGTACTCCTGCTCAACAACATAAGACATGCTAAATGTGGCAAAAAAATGTCTTTTTTGCTCAAGTGCGTGGGAACATTTAGTGGTTATGTTGAAAAGGGGTGAGGTTTAATATGCACTGTGCTGCACTAAAAAAAAGTACACACAGGTGCAATGGATCAGAGTGAACAAATGTAGATGAACTAGACCAGGGGTCCCCAACCTGTAGCTCGGGAGCCACATGTGGCTCGCGGTCCCATGAATTGTGGCTCGCGGCTGTCTGTCAGCTTGGTGCATTAGCTCCAGTTCTAGCAAACAGGTATGAAGAGCACATCTGAAAATGGTGAATTTTGTGAGCAGCCCTGCACAGAAGAGCAGATCTGGATACACATATACTGGTCTTAGGGATTTTGAGATGATTTAAGTATGGTACGCTGGAGACAAGATGACACCACCTGTCAGAGGAGGTGTTTGAAGTTGGATGTGACAGTGTCTTGGGAGTGCTTTATATAGGAGAATACTGAATGGGGGATATTGTGGGATCCACCGGATCTTTGTATACTGCTTTGGGGTGATTTTTGTGGAAAAGCTTTAGTTACCATTATGACTGTAATGGGGGCTTTGGTTGCCACTATTGTGAATGTGGCTCTCGATCCTCTCTCAAGGCTGGATGTGGCTTACGACCCTCTGTCAGAGCTGAATGTGGCTCTCAAGGTCAGCTGCCGTCTATATATATTCACATGTAAAGCGCATGTAAAGCGCCAAGGACTAAATGGCGCTATAATAATAAATAATAATAATATAATAAGGAACACTGCCCATGTTTCCCAGCAGAGAATGAATAACATTACCAGCTCACTGCAGAGAAACACAGGTGGCAGGAGAGAAACAACTCGTTTCAAGTATCTAAAAGCTAAACTGACGCACGTTGCCGATGTCCAGCAGTAGCAGCGGTATTAGTGCAGCACCACCCAGCGACCGGGGCACTATGCTCAGACACGGATGTTATACGTTGTACATGACACAGACTAGCTGTAGTTTGGAGATTTCTCAGACGATGACAAGATGTACAATACTCAAGTTAGTTTGGCAAAGTTTAAAGTGCTAAGGTCTCCATTGAAATCCAAAATGGTTACAATAAAACCCAAAAGGTAAGGTACTTAAAACTTCATGTTCTTCTTCACTCCTATGGGATCCATTCATGTTTTTTGCAGAACAAAAATAGGAGGACTGAGTTGAAAGGGGGTGTGACTGGAGTATAATTTTAATAGTGCATAGGATAATCCATTAATGTCTTACCAGTGGGAATCTAAATTAAAGCAGCCCTAGCCAATGACTGAACTGAAGAAGTCATGTAATGGAGCACATCATTCCACTTATTGTTCACCAGGCACAGTGATGTACCTATTGTAGTAGCGGTACCGGGTGTTTGCGCTACGTCAAAATCACTGAAACTGGATTGAGCTGCAGTAAATTACAATATTCTGCAGTTTGCAAATTGCCTCTTCGGAGAAAAAGAGCACTTGAACTCTATAGCGCCACCTGTTGGAAGTAGCGATCCTACAAGTCACAATCAACCCTCTAACGAGTCGTGCAATATGACTTAGGATAAAAGCCAAATCAGTATCTCAATTCTCAGACACTGTGTTTCGGGCTGCTGGCCCTCGTCAGTGCGAAGCATGGGAACTGAATTGGCGAGGTGAGAGGCTCTGGACTGGGGTCTAAGGGGTAAAGTTTCTCCTTGTGGAGAGTGACATACCAGCTCTGGCTTGTCAAGGTAAGGACGGCTTAATCACCTATTGTAAGGATTGACCAACTTTATTTTTATCCTGGAAAACACATCCTCTCACATGGCTATTATAGACGTGTTAAAAAAAGTACTTTATAATTCTAAATCTGCTTCTTTATTGGGGCCTTGATTTATTAGAATGTTATTGCAGATCTGTCCCCCACTGAAATGAGTGTGATCCTCCTCCTGAAATCTAATGATAAACAGCAATGTACTAAATATAATAAATCTTAATTCTGTTCTCAAGTAATCACAGCGACTGTAGACCATAATTTATCAAATGTTCCAAAAATAGTCATGTGAAAATAAATCCTAAAGATCTGCACTATTGATGAGAAGAGGAACAATGAGCCCCACTGACGATTATATTAATGTGACTACACGAATCTTTCATTAAGAATTAAAATTGCGTCAAAAGTTCACGATCTGGAGCTTAGAATATATAATTAGGTCACAGCAGATTGTCCTATAAAGACAAGATGGTACTGCCGAAAACAGAATGACATATGCATATAAAGCAACGAGGAGTCTAATAGCTGAAATCAAAAGCGGGATTTCTCTGAAGGGCAAGTTAAACATTTAGCTAATTATAGCATTTCCAAACATTTTTACAAAATACTGCCTGTCGGGTTTTGACCTTTACTATTGAAAACTCAAAGGAAAAATGAAAATCCACTAAAATCCAGAAATGCTTTTGGGGAAAAACAATTATATTTTATTAACTTTACTGCAAAATATTGGTGTATAAGATAACTCCATTCAATTCAGCCTATACATTATGTATATATATATATATATATATATATATATGTATATATATATATATATATATATATACAGTGTGTCTGTAAAGTCATGGTGCACTTTTATAGTTTACATCTTGGCACCCTTTCTCTGGCCCAATCATATAAAACCTGTAGATGGAGGTCTGGCTCATAAGCCAATGTTGTGAAAACTTCCTCTAATGGTTTTGTGTAGAGACTATATGACACTTTGAACTTGGTATGTGATGTCTAACTTCACTTTCAGTACAGAAGAAATCACTACACGCTAGTCTGCAAAACTAAACAGACAGCGTGAACAACACCATGAAGAAACATTCAAGAGAGAAGATCATATTATCAGCTTGGTGTTGCATTTATTGGGCTGTGGAACCAGTGGTATGGCTATTTCTCCAATGTGTCCCAGGAGCTATTTTTCAATATGAAAACACCATAGCCAGATGTTTCTTGTGCTTCTGAGAGCAGCCTGCATGACTTAAAAGTGCTACAAAGGCCTCCACCATCACCACACTTGGCTCCCAATTCATCTGGGGTGTCATTGGTAGGCAACTGAAAGGGGGCTGCCAGCAGCGGATCTTTATTTCCGTGCACAAGTGTATTTAGAGTGGTGGAACATTCCTCAGCCAAGGTGTGGAAGTGCAGGGATTTCTGTGTGTGAGTCTCATACTTGATACTGTATAAATCGAAATGTTTTTAAAAATTTTGTTTTCATTTTTTTATAATTTGCTTACCATTAAAGAAGCACTTGTGTATATGTGACTGTAGTATAGGTTGACTGTATTAATAGACTCACCAGCGTATTCTCCAGGATCCAGATCTGTTTTTCTCTTCTCAATGACCTCTGTGCTCAGCAGTCTCTCCGGGTCATGCTGCGCTTTCCGTGACCCGGAAGTGGCTATTACAATGTAAGTCTATGCAGCTCGGAACAAGACTACGTAGACTTTCACTGTAAAAGAGACTTCGGGGTCATGCATAGAGTGGGCAGACTAGTCGGAATTGCTGTGGCAACACTGAAAAGTAGAACGGACCTGGATACTGGAGTCTATAGTGGTAGGTGAGTATATTAACACAGTGACACTACGCAGCATACCCATATTATTATTATTATTTATTTATATAGCATCATTAATTCCATGGTGCTGTACATGAGAAGGGGTTACATCAAAATAAAAATATCACTTACAGTAAACAAAACTAACAATGACAGACTGGTACAGAGGGAAGAGGACCCTGCCCTTGCGGGCTTACATTCTACAGGATTATGGGGAAGGAGACAGGAGGTTGAGGGTTGCAGTAGCTCCAATGGTGTTGAGATGGCCGTGTGTTCTTTACAGGCTGTAAGCTTCCTTGAAGAGGTGGGTTTTCAGGTTTCTTTTGAAGGATCCAAAAGTAGTGGATAACCGGATGTGTTGGGGCACTGAATTCCAGAGGATGGGTGATATTCGGGAGAAGTCTTGGAGGCGATTGAGTGAGGAGCGAATAAGCATGGAGGAAAGGAGGAGGTCTTGGGAGGACCGGAGATTACGTGAGGGAAGATATTGAGAGATTAGTGTGGAAATATACGGAGGAGAAAGGTTATGGATGGCTTTGTAGGTCAGTGTTAGTAGTTTAAACTGGATACGCTGGGAAATTGGGAGCCAGTGAAGGGATTTGCAAAGAGGTGAAGCAGGAGTGTAGCAAGGAGAGAGATTAATTACTCGGGCAGCAGAGTTAAGGACAGACTGGAGGGGTGGGAGAGTGTTAGAAGGTAGGCCACAGAGGAGTATGTTGCAGTAGTCGAGGCGGGAGATGATTAGGGCATGCACGAGCATTTTGGTAGAGTGTGGGTTGAGGAAAGGACGGATTCTGGAAATATTTTTGAGCTGGAGGCGACAGGAGGTGGCGAGAGCTTGGATTTGCGGTTTGAAGGACAGGGCAGAGTCAAGGGTTACTCCAAGGCAGCGGATTTTGGGGACAGGGGAAAGTGTGATTTCATTTATTTTGATAGATAGATCAGGTAGGGAAGATATGTGTGATGGAGGAAAGATAATGAGTTCAGATTTGTCCACATTGAGCTTGAGGAAGCGAGAGGAGAAGAAGGAGGATATGGTCGATAGACACTCTGGGATTCTGGAGAGCAGAGAAGTGACATCTGGGCCAGAGAGGTAGATCTGAGTGTCATCGGCATATAGATGGTACTGGAAGCCATAGGACCTTATGAGTTGTCCCAGGCCGAGTGTATAGATTGAGAAGAGTAAGGGTCCTAGGACAGAGCCTTGGGGGACTCCAACAGAGAGGGGGCGAGATGAAGAGGTAGTATGGGAGTGGGAAACGCTAAATGTGCGGTTGGCAAGATATGAGGAGATCATATAAACACATTTTGTATATAGAAGAACATTTTTCATGGGAGGGCTTTTTTAAACTTGTCTATCGATCCTATGAATTCCCTAATTCCTCGACTTTTTCATTTTGGTGTTGCAATTTCATTGTTGAGGATTGCATTTCCTAATTTTCTGGTTGTGGTGTAGAAACTCTAAAATTTTCTTAAACCTATGCAAAATATCAAGTCAGTGCTCCTTTGACTTACTGAAAACATTTTTCTGATGATCCAATGCACATCTATACAGAACTTGTACACATCCACTTTTCATTACATTGAAAACTTTGGTGCTCTTATTATTGACATGGAGGACATATCAAAAATAAGATCTAATAGTCAATTAAGCAACTTATAGGAAATAGATCCAAGTGGCAAGTAAATGACTCCAAGTGGTTGTCTTCTGCTGGACGTTTCAGGTTAGTCATGGTCAAACTCTGGTCTTCTTGAGCATGGTATTCCTCTGGTACATGTTGTGCCAGTTCTACCCTAGATATAAAAGATTTTTATTCCTTCATTCAATCTTGATTATAAATGTATAATGTTCTTATCATCCATCTTATTATCATCTAGGGGATCCATCCTACCGAACAGATGATTCACAGTTTTATTTCCAAATTGCAAATTACTTCTATTATTGAGGAAGTCATATGTTAATGAAAGTTTCCACATGGATCTCTGAAAATATATCTAAGTATTCAATTAATTACCACTGTCAAAGATTAATTTACTATATTTCATTAGTAATTGAAAATCCTATTACTTTCCAGAAATTTATCAGAACGTTCATTAATTAATCAGAATTTCTCAGGGGGTTTTACTTACTACTACTAATATGGTAAAAATTTGAAAACCGCATTTGATTTGTAATTACAGGGCTCCACAACAGAATATGGATTAATGATGTTTTTACTGTGAGATACTCAATTTTTGGGGGATTAGTGTTATGTATGCAGGAGGACTAACTCTCAAAGAACATGATACATGTGGTAGTATGATGAGAAGCATCCCAGCTCTTTCAGGAGCTTATTCCTTATTCAGAGACATAATTAAGAAAGGAGAATACAACCTACCGTATTTTCCGGCGTATAAGACGACTGGGCCTGTAAGACAACCTTCAACTTTTCCATTTAAAATACAGACTTTGGGATATACTCGCCGAATAAGTCGGGGGTCATCTTATATGCCGGGTGTCATCTTATACGGCATGTGCAGAGCTCTGTGGTTGTAGCATAAGGTGCAGGGAGCGATTCTGATGACGACACCCGGCGTATAAGACGACCCCCGACTTTTGAGAAGATTTTCAGCGGTCAAAAAGTCATCTTATATGCCAGAAAATACGATATTTAGAAGGAAAAATCATAAATACACAGCACATATAAAAACCAACGAAAAAGTATCCAAAAATGCGGAACCAAATAATTCAAACAACAAAACTCATTACCTAGCCAATTACTTTATGAACAGATGAGCAGTACTGGGTAAAGGGGTCTGTAGAATAGATTTTGGCCATGTTAATCTATTGCATTTCTCTTCCTTCTTTAACCCCTTCATGACCCAGCCTATTTTGACCTTAAAGACCTTGCCGTTTTTTCCAATTCTGACCAGTGTCCCTTTATGAGGTAATAACTCAGGAACGCTTCAACGGATCCTAGCGGTTCTGAGATTGTTTTTTCGTGACATATTGGGCTTCATGTTAGTGGTAAATTTAGGTCAATAAATTCTGTGTTTATTTGTGATAAAAACGGAAATTTGGCGAAAATTTTGAAAATTTCGCAATTTTCACATTTTGAATTTTTATTCTGTTAAACCAGAGAGGTATGTGACACAAAATAGTTAATAAATAACATTTCCCACACGTCTACTTTACATCAGCACAATTTTGGAAACAACATTTTTTTTTGCTAGGAAGTTATAAGGGTTAAAATTTGACCAGCGATTTCTCATTTTTACAACGAAATTTACAAAACCATTTTTTTTAGGGACCACCTCACATTTGAAGTCAGTTTGAGGGGTATATATGGCTGAAAATACCCAAAAGTGACACCATTCTAAAAACCGTTATAATAAATGAAATGTGGATTACATCTGCGCTGCTGCGACAAATAATAGATCCAGATATACTGTTAGGGTGTTCGGGTGGTTTATTCAACGCGTTTCGAAGCTCAAAGGCTTCTTCTTCAGGAAGTTTCCACACACAGATATCTGTGTGTGGAAACTTCCTGAAGAAGAAGCCTTTGAGCTTCGAAACGCGTTGAATAAACCACCCGAACACCCTAACAGTATATCTGGATCTATTATTTGTCGCAGCAGCGCAGATGTAATCCACATTTCATTTATTATAACGGTTCTGAGAGGTCGCAACGCCGACCTGTGGATCTGCAGCAGCTGACAACTACACGCTTGTACTGTGTACTACCAGGTGAGCAGTTCTCTCACAATTGATTAAGAACAATCCTGGGGATAAGACCCTATTTGCGCTTTTTTTGTCTCCTATCTTTCAATACCATTCTAAAAACTGCACTCCTCAAGGTGCACAAAACCACATTCCAGAAGTTTATTAACCCTTCAGGTGCTTCACAGCAGCAGAAGCAACATGGAAGGAAAAAATGAACATTTAACTTTTTAGTCACAAAAATGATATTTCAGCAACAATTTTTGTATTTTCCCAATGGTAAAAGGAGAAACTGAACAACGAAAGTTGTTGTCCAATTTGTCCTGAGTACACTGATACCTCATATGTGGGGGTAAACCACTGTTTGGGCGCACGGCAGGGCTTGGAAGGGAAGGAGCGCCATTTGACTTTTTGAATGAAAAATTGGCTGCACTCTTTAGCGGACACCATGTCAAGTTTGGAGAGCCCCCGTGTGCCTAAAAATTGGAGCTCCCCCACAAGTGACCCCATTTTGGAAACTAGACGCCCCAAGGAACTTATCTAGATGCACAGTGAGCCCTTTAAACCCCAAGCTGCTTCACAAATTGATCCGTAAAAATGAAAAAGTACTATTTTTTCACAAAAAAAATTCTTTTAGCCTCAATTTTTTCATTTTCACATGGACAACAGGATAAAATGGATCCTAAAATTTGTTTTGCAATTTCTCCTGAGCACACCGATACCTCACATGTGGGGGTAAACCACTGTTTGGGCACATGGTAAGGCTCGGAAGGGAAGGAGCGCCATTTGACTTTTTGAATGGAAAATTAGCTCCATCGTTAGCGGACACCATGTCGCGTTTGGAGAGACCCTGTGTGCTTAAACATTGGAGCTCCCCCACAAGTGACCCCATTTTGGAAACTGGACCCCCCAAGGAACTTATCTAGATGCCTAGTGAGCACTTTAAACCCTCAGGTGCTTCACAGAAGTTTATAATGCAGGGCCATGAAAATAAAAAATAATTTTTCTTTTCTCAAAAATGATTTTTTAGCCTGGAATTTCCTATTTTGCCAATGGTAATAGGAGAAATTGGACCACAAATGTTGTCCAGTTTGTCCTGAGTACGCAGATACCCCATATGTGGGGGTAAACCACTGTTTGGGCGCACGGCAGGGCTCAGAAGGGAAGGCACGCCATTTGGCTTTTTAAATAGAAAATTAGCTCCAATCATTAGCGGACACCATGTCGCGTTTGGAGAGCCCCTGTGTGCCTAAACATTAGAGATCCCCCACAAATGACCCCATTTTGGAAACTAGACCCCCAAAGGAACTAATCTAGATGTGTGGTGAGCACTTTGAACCCTCAAGTGCTTCACAGAAGTTTATAACGCAGAGCCATGAAAAAAAAAAAAAATTCTTTTCTCAAAAATGATTTTTTAGCCCACAATTTTTTATTTTCCCAAGGGTAACAGGAGAAATTTGACCCCAAAAGTTGTTGTCCAGTTTCTCCTGAGTACGCTGATACCCAATATGTGGGGGTAAACCACTGTTTAGGCACATGCTGGGGCTCGGAAGTGAAGTAGTGACGTTTTGAAATGCAGACTTTGATGGAATGCTCTGCGGGCGTCACGTTGCGTTTGCAGAGCCCCTGATGTGGCTAAACAGTAGAAACCCCCCACAAGTGACCCCATTTTGGAAACTAGACCCCGAAAGGAACTTATCTAGATGTGAGGTGAGCACTTTGAACCCCCAAGTGCTTCACAGAAGTTCATAACACAGAGCAGTGAAAATAATAAATACGTTTTCTTTCCTCAAAAATAATTTTTTAGCCCAGAATTTTTTATTTTCCCAAGGGTTACAGGAGAAATTGGACCACAAATGTTGTTGCCCAGTTTCTCCTGAGTAAGCTGATACCCCATGTGTGGGGGTAAACCACTGTTTGGGCACACGTGGGGGCTCAGAAGGGAAGTAGTGACTTTTGAAATGCAGACTTTGATGGAATGGTCTGCGGGAGTCACGTTGCGTTTGCAGAGCCCCTGGTGTGCCTAAACAGTAGAAACCCCACACAAGTGACCCCATTTTGGAAACTAGACCCCCAAAGGAACTTATCTAGATATGTGGTGAGCACTTTCAACCCCCAAGTGCTTTACAGAAGTTTATAACACAGAGCCGTGAAAATAATAAATAAGTTTTCTTTCCTCAAAAATAATTTTTCAGCCCAGAATTTTTTATTTTCCCAAGGGTTACAGGAGAAATTGGACCCCAAAAGTTGTTGTCCAGTTTCTCCTGAGTACGCTGATACCCCATGTGTGGGGGTAAACCACTGTTTGGGCACACGTCGGGGCTCAGAAGGGAAGTAGTGACTTTTGAAATGCAGACTTTGATGGAATGGTCTGCGGACGTCATGTTGCGTTTGCAGAGCCCCTGGTGTGCCTAAACAGTAGAAACCCCCCACAAGTGACCCCATTTTGGAAACTAGACCCCACAAGGAACTTATCTAGATATGTGGTGAGCACTTTGAACCCCCAAGTGCTTCATAGACGTTTACAACGCAGAGCCGTGAAAATAAAAAATCATTTTTCTTTCCTCAAAAATGATGTTTTAGCAAGCAATTTTTTATTTTCTCAAGGGTAACAGGAGAAATTGGACCCCAGTAATTGTTGTGCAATTTGTCCTGAGTATGCTGGTACCCCATATGTGGGGGTAAACCACTGTTTGGGCACACGTCGGGGCTCGGAAGTGAGGGAGCACCATTTGACTTTTTGAATACAAGATTGGCTGGAATCAATGGTGGCGCCATGTTGGGTTTGGAGACCCCCTGATGTGCCTAAACAGTGGAAACCCCTCAATTCTAACTCCAACACACCCCTAAACCTTATCCCAACTGTAGCCGTAACCCTAATCACAACCCTAACCCCAACACACCCCTAACCACAACCCTAACCCCAACACACCCCTAACCCTAACCACAACCCTAATTCCAACCCAACCCTAGCCCTAAGGCTATGTGCCAACGTTGCGGATTCGTATGAGATTTTTCAGCACCATTTTTGAAAAATCCGCGGGTAAAAGGCACTGCGTTTTACCTGCGGATTTACCGCAGATTTCCAGTGTTTTTTGTCCGGATTTCACCTGCGGACTCCTATTGAGGAACAGGTGTAAAACGCTGCGGAATCCGCACAAAGAATTGACATGCTGCGGAAAATACAACGCAGCGTTCCCGCGCGGTATTTTCCACACCATGGGCACAGCGGATTTGGCTTTCGATATGTTTACATGGTACTGTAAACCTGATGGAACTCTGCTGCAGATCCGCAGCGGCCAATCCGCACCGTGTGCACATAGCGTAATTCTAAAGGTATGTGCACACGCTGCGGAAAACGCTGCGGATCCGCAGCAGTTTCCCATGAGTTTACAGTTCAATGCAAACCTATGGGAAACAAAAGTCGCTGTACACATGCTGCAGAAAAACTGCACGGAAACGCAGCGGTTTACATTCCGCAGCATGTCACTTCTTTCTGCGGATTCCGCAGCGGTTTTACAACTGCTCAAATAGAAAATCGCTGTTGTAAAACCGCATTGAAATGCGCAGAAAAAACATGGTAAATCCGCCATCAATCCGCAGCGGTTTAGCACTGCGGATTTATCAAATCCGCAGCGGAAAAATCCGCAGAGGACCAGAATACGTGTGCACATACTGAAACCCTAACCCTAGCCCTAACCCTAGCCCTAACCCTAGCCCTAACCCTACCCCTAACCCTAACCCTACCCCTACCCCTAACCCTAACCCTACCCCTAACCCTACCCCTAACCCTACCCCTAACCCTAACCCTACCCCTACCCCTAACCCTAGCCCTAACCCTACCCCTACCCCTAACCCTAGCCCTAACCCTAGCCCTAACCCTACCCCTAACCCTAACCCTACCCCTAACCCTAACCCTACCCCTACCCCTAACCCTAGCCCTAACCCTACCCCTAACCCTACCCCTAACCCTACCCCTAACCCTACCCCTAACCCTAACCCTAGTTCTTACCCCAACCTTAGTGGAAAAAAAATGTTTTTATTTTTTTTTATTGTCCCTACCTATGGGGGTGACAAAGGGGGGGGGGGGGTCATTTACTTTTTTTTTTTATTTTGATCACTGAGATATAACCCATCTCAGTGATCAAAATTCACTCTGGAACGAATCTGCCGGCAGATTCGGCGGGCGCACTGCACATGCGCCCGCCATTTTGGAAGATGGCGGCGCCCAGGAAAGAAGACAGACGGTCCCCGGGAGGCCAGGTAAGTATAAGGGGGGGAGATCAGGGCACGGGGGGGGGGGCGTCGGAGCATGGGGGGGTGGATTGGAACACGGGGGGTGGATTGGAGCACGGAGTGGGTGATCGCTGTGCGGGCGGGTGGATCGGAGCACGGGGGGGATCGCTGTGCGGGGGGGGATTGCTGTGCGGGGGTGGATCGGAGTGCGGGGGGGTTTGATTGGAGCACGGGGGGTGTGATTGGAGCACGGGGGGAGCGGGCAGGAGGACGGGGGAGCGGAGCACAGGACCGAGGGGAGCGGACCACAGATCGGGGGGCTGGGGGGGCGATCAGAGGGGTGGGGTGGGTGCACATTAGTGTGTCCAGCCATGGCCGATGATATTGCAGCATCGGCCATGGCTGGATTGTAATATTTCACCATTTTTGTAGGTGAAATATTACAAATCGCTCTGATTGGCAGTTTCACTTTCAACAGCCAATCAGAGCGATCGTAGCCAAGAGGGGGTGAAGCCACCCCCCCTGGGCTAAACTACCACTCCCCCTGTCCCTGCAGATCGGGTGAAATGGGAGTTAACCCTTTCACCCGATCTGCAGGGACGCGATCTTTCCATGACGCATATGCTGCGTCATGGGTCGGAATGGCACCGACTTTCATGACGCAGCGTATGCGTCAAAGGTCGGGAAGGGGTTAATTGAATTTGTATTAATTTAGTAGTCTTATACAATATTTGGTTAATTTATCTCTTTATTACGGCTCAACACACAATTATTTTATTCTATACAATCTTTTACATCTATTGATTGGGAGTTGGCACTGCTAATAACGAGTATCATTACATAAAATTGTGAACTGCCTGCCACTTTACATTTTAATTTGTCTTGTGTGATTGTATTGTATGATTGATACGTATATATTATGATATTTACAGGATATATGCACATATATATGTGTATATTTTCAATGTATTTTTTAATTGCGGCCTTTTTACTTTTTTTAAATAAAGTACGATAATCGATTAGGTGATTCTTTTTTATGCTTAAATTAGGCTGGTTTCACATTTGCGTTTAAAAACGCAGCGTTTTGAACGCAAACGCATGTGGTAAAAAAACGCATGTAAACGCGTTAAAACGCCGTGTTTTTTAGACGCATGCGTTTTTGCATGCTTTAATACAAACGCGGCATTTTGAAGTGTTTACATGCGTTTTTTCCTGCGTTTGCGTTTTTAAAACGCATGATGAGAAGTGTCTGACAGCTGCCAATCATCAAAATCAACAAGAAAACCCACTTTAAACAGAAATAGCTAGGGTTAGGGTTAGGGTTAGAATCCCTAGTAACCCTAGGGATCCTAACCCTAACTTTAACCCTAACCCTAACCTTAACCCTAATCCTAGGGATCCTAACCCTAACCCTATCCGGAACCCTAACCCTAAGGGATCCTAACCCTAACCCTTTGGGTTAGGGTTAGGGTTAGGATCCCTTAGGGTTAGGGTTTGGGGTTGGCTTATGAGTGTGTATTCTTGTGTTTTCCTATTAAAACGCATGCATTTAAAACCGCATGCAATCGCATGCGTTTACATAGACAGCAATAGGCATTTTTGCGGCAAAAAAACGCTGCTAGAAATTACGTGCATGCGTTTTTAATGTTAAGTATAGGGGAAAAAAATGCATGTGTTTTTTTGCGCTAAAACACAGTGGCAAAAAACGCAAATGTGAAACCAGCCTTATTCGGTACCCCATTTTGGATACTTTCTCTTTGGATTTTGTAATTTAGAATGGATGATGAAATAACAATTTTGAACATCTTTTCTTAGAACTTTGTGATGTGCCGTACCATTGTTTTCCCCCCTAGAAATGTAGGAAATGTAGGCAACTGCCATTTGGAGGGGAGAGGTGGTGTCACTTCACAGCCTTACACTGTGTAATCATTGCTGACTATCAGACTTTGCAGAGACATATCCTATTGACATGAAAAGGCTATACCAAGCTGAAAAGTTATTGTTATGATTATGCTTTGCTTATATTTCGCAATCTTATTCCTCAGCACTTTACAGACATCATCATCGCTGCCCCCAATGTGGCTAAGGATCTAAATTCACTATCAGTATGTCTTCGGAGAGTGGGAGGAAACCGAAGAACTCGGAGAAAACCCACACAAACATGGGGAAAGCATACAAATTCATTGCAGATGTTGTCCTTGGTGGGATTTGAACCTAGATCTCCTAAAATAACCTAGAAAAACTAAAATAAAAAACAACAATATACCATACCTGTCTGTCGTTCTGTCACACACTGTAATCCATGTCTGAGGGGTAAACAGTTTTTAACCTGGACGGGGCCAAGGTGCAACTGTCCAGGCTGAGAACCACTGGTTACTGAACTGTTGCAAGCACAGCCTCAAAGACCGGTGGTGACGTCATCGAAGTTATCTCCGGTCACTGAGGCTGCGTTCCCAGCCGGGCTGGACTGCCGTAACCTCGGTGAGATCCAGTGAGAGAGTTTTTCTCACAGTGCTAGCAAGGATCTCACCGAGGTCATGGCAGTTCAGCCTGGCTGGGAACATAGCTTCAGTGACCGGAGGTAGCCTCGATGACATCATCACCGGTCTCTAAGGCTGCGCTCGCAGCAGTTCAGTCACCAGTGCATCTTGGCACCGTCCAGGTTGAAAACTGTTTATTTCCCAGACATGGATTATGGCATGGTACAGAACGACAGACAGGTATGGTATATAGTTGTTTTTTTATTTTAGTTTTATTACAGGAGAATGAGGGCTTTGGTGGAATAGGCATTAGGTGAATATAACGGTGTTATTTTTAAATAAAAATGGAAAACTATGTTTAGTCTTATTTCAAATAAAGGGCTTTATTTTGGCTGTGTCTTTATTTGCCATGTACCTATAGGATTAGTATTTGATATGTGTCTTATAGATGCCTCTCCATTACAAAGCCATGCGCTTGATGTCACTTGACAATACAAAGGTGACATCAAACCCACAAATATGAACCCCACTTGCCACCGCTACAGGGCAAGTGGGAAGAGTCGGGCAAAGCACCAGAATTGGCACATGTAATAGATGTGCCTTTTCTGGGTGGCTGCGGGCTGCTATTTTTAGGCTGGGGGGGGCCAATATCCATGGTCGCTTACCAGCCTGAGAATACCAGCCCCCTGCTGTCTGCTTTAGAAAGGCTGGTTGTCAAAAATGGGGGGACCCCATGCTGTTTTTTTAAATTATTTATTTAAATAATTACAAAAAACTGCATGAAGACCCCTCTATTCTTGATAACCAGCCTTGTTGAAGATGACAGCTGAGGGTTGCAGCCCCCAGCTGTGAGTTTTGCCTGGCTGGTTATCAAAAATACAGGGGAACCCACAATGTTTTTTTTTTTATTATTTATTTATAGTGCAGGAGCGGCTGATGAATACTCCCATCCCCCACTCCTGCTCTCACTGTTACTAGCTGCAGCAGGTGTCAGATGATGGGATCATTAGTCCCATCAGTTGACACCAGTGACCGGAGGTAATCTTTATACCTCCGATCACAGCTGAGCACTCATGCTGTCTTTTAAAAGCGTGGGAACCGCGGCTCTCTGACTGGCAGGGATGATTTCACCGCTGATCAGAAGTGGCGTTTGCTGCGCTGGCATGGAGAAGTCCGTGCCCAAACAGTAGGTGTTCGGTTTGGACACCCAGGACCCCAGTGCTGCAAGGTTAAAACCACTGTGATTGCAAACATTGAGCCACCATTACAATTGTCAATGGTAATTCTACCATTCTGGTAAATCGAAGGTTTCGCACCCATGAGACCCACACCTATCTGACAATTATCACAATTTTGCAATGGATAAATTCACATGTGCATGCTGGACCAAACATGATTTATAAAGCTGCCTGGGGAATAAGCAGAGTATTAGACAAAATATTTCTCTGCCATAAACACTCATTTTTACCCATCACCAACCAGGCCAAGCAGAATATACCATCTTTTCATTTGCCGTTAGCACTATCTAAAATTAAATGAACTCAATAAAGATTTCAATGAACAAGAAAGAGCCAATTAGATTAAACAGATGTTCCCATTAACTCCCTCCTATCTGAAACGCTTAGTAATGGCCTGTAAGTTGACCAATCTCAAACATTTGAGAAGTCAGGTTATATCCCAGTGCTGAAGATTTAAGAAAGGGTTCTTTTTGAGATACAGAAATCCTTATGGTAGGAAATGTGTGGAAAAGATATTTTTGTCTTCAAACCATTCAAGCATCCTTGAATGTGAAAGGGATGAAGCAGATGGCCTTACTAGTGAGAGAAAAAGAAGAGCAATTAGTCCAACTTAACAAAGTAGGGATACCTGATGGAGAGCTGGGAATGTTGTGTTCTCATTAACCTCTTATGTTACCGCTATATAGTAAAAGGCTGCAATCCAAGGGTTCATGTATTAAAAAATGATGAATAACATCAGACCTGAAGTATATGCAGACAATAGCTCATATTTCATATTTAGAAGGGTTGTCCAATTAAATTGAGTTAACACCTATTTGCAAGGGTTCCATGTGCTGGGACTTGCGCCATTCAGCAGGACGGGACATTTTTATCCCCATCAAAGAACTTTTATACCTGTTACAAAACGGATAACCAATTCAGTTGCTGGACTGCCACGCCATTTATTCTCTATTGGTCTGCTGGAAAAAAAACAGGGTGCAGTGCTTGGCAGCCCAGTTGGCTCTGAATGGGGTAGCAGTCAAGCATGAGCACTTCCACTCCATTAAAGCGGGATAAAAGTGACCTGTTCTGACAATCCCAGTGGTGTGACTCATACTGGTAATAAAGTTATCACCTATCCCATAGATAACTTATTTTCACCAGACAACCAGTATAATTCCAGCTGGAAAAGTCTCTTTTATATCTTTATAGATTAAAAAAAAAATTAAATTAGAAGTAATTAACAATTATATACTGCCAAGTAACACTGTACTGACAACGTCTGCAACAAAATTTGTTTAAATTAGGACAGTAATGTACCGCAGCCCGTGACTGGAGTTTATTTCTGATGCTGATGCACGGGCTGCATTAGGATGCATTATAGGCACACCTTTACTGCAGTGCACTCATGATCAATACTGGCGTACAAAACGCCATTCTATATGAATCGACCCTAATGGGAACGATTCATCTTCCACTTTAAAACTGTCATGTAGAAGTTGTACATTTTTGCAGAACTCTTATTAACATTTTTATACCAGTTCAAACACTTCTTAAAATAATGGGGACTAAAAAGGTGACACGACCAAAAAAAAATTATTTTAATTTACGCGACAAAGTGGACGGAATTATACTAGAAATTGACTCCTGTCTATCGGGGGAGCAGATTTCTGACTATAACGAACAAAAGCCACAAAAAGATGCTCCAAAAATTAAGTAGCACATGTCTTCTAATAAATTTTGTGCATCTTATTTCAGTAGGATATGAACAATTAGGAAAATGCAGGATCATGTACTTAGCTCTTTGGGCCTGATTCATCAAAGCCTTCATGCCAAAATTCTGGTTTTAAAGCTTTGAAAAGTTGTAAAATTTAGGTACCAAAATTTTGTGAGTTTTAGCATTTTCAGGCCAGTTTCTCCCAGCTTTGCCAAAATGGGCATAGCTGGGACGAAACTGGTGCAGGGCGGGGGGGAATGCGGGGTGGGGGGTGTGCCACAACAGCTTGTCTAATTCATGTTGAGTTGTGACCTTTCCTACTCCAGAAATCTCCTTCCAGTCCATACCACAAGTAGGCTCACGCCATATGTCAGATGTACATATCTTCATGAATCAGGTGCCTCTGACTCTAGCACGTCCCCTCATCAAGACCAGCATGAACAATGCCGGTGATGATGAATTGGCCTCTGTATTTGCATTAGGTTTGGAAGGTGCTGGTGTCAATGTGGTGTAACACAAGCAATGTTTTAGTATCTCATTGTTGAACCTGCTTAGCCTATTGATATCAATAGAGGCAGGAAAATATCTAGTCTTTTATTTGTTCTTTGATCTTGTAAAAAAATAAGACTGTATCAGTACGCTTTGACACCCATGATATGCTAAGCACGCCCTGCCGTGTTTATATGCGCATTGCCAGTCGTAGTACTAGTCATCGCCATTTATAATTATTTATGTCAAAATTCACCAAACTTTCAGACACATATTGCTCAATGTAAATACTGTAGGGATTATTGACAAGATTCTTCTTGCTTTACAATATGTCAAACTATTGATAGACAATAAGATTAACCCCTTAACGACCAGGGGGATTTTTGTTTTTGAGTTTTCGCTTTTCGCTCCCCTTCTTCCCAGGGCCATAACTTTTCTTCAAAGAGAGAGTCCGACGTGGCCGTACTATTATGCCCAACGTCGGAAAGGGGTTAAAAAGTTGTCCCAAATGTAAGGTCGACTTTTTAGCACAGGAAACACTAAAATATAATAAATAGGACTAATAATTTATTTGACTGGGACTTATTTAATAAATTAATCCAGTTAGTTATAACAATATTCCAGACAATATGACATTTACCTGGTGAAGACTGGTCACTGCTCAGGACAAGTGTGGCAGGAGTAGGTCTGCGTCTGCGAATCTAGTTGAAAAGAAAATATGTTTGTTATTCTGCAAAGCATTTACGATATAGTGAATTTACTAATTGCTTATGCTAGTTAACTAGTACATTCATTTACTTTACTGCTGTTTATTGTCTATTTAGCACCGGAATACAAGTAATCTCATAATAAATGCTGTATATTTCCCACCATCACATGCTGTATGGTATACAGTGAAAAATATACAATTATCACATGCCTACAGTCGGTACTATTTAGGTGTTTCAGGTATGTTCATTGAAAAGATGGTGTCTTGTTCCTTCGTTCTAGCTCTACATAGGTTAAACACAAGTAGATAGTCTTTATTACAGCTTAACCCTATTTCTGACCCAAAGGGCAGAGACACACTGCCGTATTTCTCGTGCGATCGCATGGCACTGCAGGGACTGGCCGGCACCTCTCCTGACCCAAGCATGACAGCGTGATGGATTATTATGCAGCTGTCAAGCTCAGGTCAGGAGAACCAGCAGCCAGTACAAGTTTTAGGATGCGATTCTCTGAGAAATACGCCAGTGTGTCTCTGCCCAAAGATGTAGTTCAATCCTGTTGGCAACATTAAAATATTTTCTGAACTTCTATGACAAGCATACCAATAAGACCCTGTAAGAGTGTTGATAATGGTTCCCCCCACTCTCTTATAAAAATTAAAGAATGTCTCCACCTGTACCACCACTATTAAGTACCAAATTATACAGGACAGTCCAGGACTGTGTTATATTTCACTGATTTATTATTAAGCTTATTTTACATACCTCCATCATATTCGACAGCGCTTTACATACATTGTCATCATGGTCCCCATTGGGGCTCACAATCTAAATTCCCTATCAGTATGCAAGCGGAAACTAACGTACCAGGAGAAAACCCATGCAAACAAAGAGGAGAAATTACAAACTCCTTGTAGATGTTGTCCTTGGTCAGATTTCAACTCCGGACTGCAGCGCTGCAAAGCAACACTACTAACCACTGATCCACACTGCTGCCCTGGTTATTATGAGTTTCCATTGATCCTATTGCAATAGAGATGCAACCTCAATAGAGGGGTTTTCTGGGCACAGAGATACTTAAAATCTAGCCTAGCGAGTCACCGTATGTAGCACCTTCTTCCCCTGTACGATTACCTTTTCTCTTGCCCTATTTAACGTCCCTCTGAACACT
The DNA here is from genome assembly GCF_032444005.1 of Ranitomeya imitator. Classification (NCBI taxonomy): domain Eukaryota; kingdom Metazoa; phylum Chordata; class Amphibia; order Anura; family Dendrobatidae; genus Ranitomeya; species Ranitomeya imitator. Next base: position 715,549,863 of record NC_091284.1, on the reverse strand, counting down.
CAGTTTACCAGTTTTCTGATGCACTGCGCCTGCGCAATATGGCATCACTGTGACGTGCGCCATCATTTTCTGAAGCAAGCTCTCCCTTTATTTAACCCCAGATATTTCCAATATTTGGGGCTAAACAAGCATCGCCACATGTCTATTATCATTGGCTGGCCGGGGTTCATTCAGATACATTATGCTGTCACCTTTCGCCCACTATGGCTGCAGCTACGCTCCAGGTTATCTCTATTGCCTCAGGCCAGGTAGCATTTCTAAAACTGTTCCCTCTTTTCCTTCCTGTCAAAATGTCTTTCTAATTTAATATTTAATATAATTGTTTTTATTGTTTCTGCATCTCAAATAACCACCTATTATAGTCTTTCTTACTCTTCCCTACATATATATTGCTTTTTTTGCATGCACTTCGATGCCATTGCTCTTATATATGGTTATGTGCACATGTTCTCAAATGTTCTTTTCATTTGTTCCTTTTCCATTATACTTTTTTATCTCTTCTTTGCCTTCCATTCCAGAATCTCATCTCTACTTCATTTCCCTTCTCTCAGCCCGGACCTTACCATACAGGAGGACTCATATATTAAGCGAGGTGCCATATATTAGGCTTACATGACTTAGGCTTTATATTCTCACCTCTGCTCCACCTTCACTTTAATTGTATTTTTTATTTTTAAGCCCGAATTATTTGAAGTGCCCAAACATACATTATATCAGTTTGATGATATTCTATGATATCACAATGAGCCTCTCACGGGTCTTTCACATCAATACTGTTGTCTTACATCTCATTGTATATCTTTTACATGTATTTCTGTGCATTCCAATGTGTATGTGATACCATTGTGCTTCATAGTTATTAGCATATATTTCCATATGATTTTAATCTCTGCGCTTCCCCCTTTCCTCCTCCAAATAACCCCTCCATTTCCTACTTTGTTGCTATACCGTACTTATTTCACCATTGATTGTCAAATAAATCTCCTTAAAAAACTGCTTATGAGACTGGCTGACCAAATAAAGATTGATAAATTGAATGATACTAACTGTCTTCTCTACTTTTAGGTGCTGGAATGTTATCGTGAAAATATGCTTGGACGGCGATCCTTACCCCATGCCCAAATCTAATAGAACAGTGTTACTGTTTTATTTCCCAAAAAATTGGACCTCATGGAAATAGTAAGGGGCAAAAGGGTGCATGTGAAAATGGAGTATATAGGCTTGTTCCTGAGAGAGTGGAGTCCATCCACCAACAGAGAGAAGATTATCCGCTATAAAAGCAAGACTTTGTCACAGTGAATGGGAGCATCTAGGCTTCCTAAATGTTAGGATTGACAGGCCAATGGAGTCTTAGTGCTGATGGCTAAGTGAGAAATGAATTATCAAACAGATACAGAGACTAATTTTTGGGTGTATGGAATTTTGACACAAGAGTGTGCAAATTGCCAGACAAGGGCTACTGCAAGGCATCGCTGTGAAAAAAGGAGTGACTTTGACAAGCATTCTAAGCTGTTCTTTATTATAAGAGACACAGACTATGACACAGCAAAGGAGGTGCTGCTGAAGTGATTGCCAGCAGTCTCAAGAACAAGTATAGTGTTCCAAATATTAGCTCATTGCTGTATACCAACTTTTCTCTGTTGTTGCCTGTAAAAGAGAGTCTGAAACTATTACGCACGTTGCCTTCCAGAAATTTTTTTGGCAGTGTCCACCTGATTTTCTTTGGACATCCATGAATTGGGAAACCTCTCACGTATTAATGGTATCTATATTTTTTTAAAGAAGCACGTCACTCCACCCATGCAAATCCCTTACAGTCCATTTATCTGATTCATACCATACTAGTCCTGGGATGTTATGTGTTGACATACCTTTTATCCCTGTATTGAGTATTACAAATTAAGCAATGTGACATGAAAAATGTAAACTATGGTCATGAATTATGGCTATGGTTGGAACAATACAAAACTGCGGCAGTGAAATAATGCATAAACCAACCCAGGATGGTTTGTAGGTTCACATTCTGTTTCAAGAATCAAAACTGTGTGCCAAAATCAAGATTGGTCACTTTTTTTTAAGCATTTTGGATTTTAGTCTGGAGCCCAGACTATCTCTGCTTTCTTTTATCTAATCATTATCTGACAGGTGACTGTGCAGAAAATGTCCCTAAAAGCCTGTGACATTTCTCTAATAATACATTTATCTCTGGCTACATGTTGCCTCAGCTGGAAAAAAATGATGTCTCTATTGTTTGCAGGTAGCCGGTCAATTTTAAGTACATTGTAAAATCACAGTGACATACACGGTTGTTTTCCATTAATACTATTAAATGCGTGGAAATTCGAACAAAATAATTGCTCAATTTCCACTGATTTTACCGTTGTGTGTGTTATCTGCATTAGTGTTCCTCATATTATTACTGACGAAAAACAGCAGAAAGGACTCGTCGTCTCTGATCTTATATAACCCCAGTTGTCAGGGAGCGTCATCCTTGGGCCACTGCTATTACCTTGGCTGATTGCCCAACTGTGCTGCTAAACTCACCACATTACATAGCTGCATCCATGTGCCATGCCAAAAATCAACAGATGTGTCATCTACGCACTAAAGGAATACAGACGTTCAAGCATTTCATTTGCACACTATGTATTTTTTTCAGCGAGTTCTATGTTAATTCATATATTTTTCAATGAACAAATGTAAAAAAAAGGTATTGAGAAGTCTATGAAGCTATTCTGAAAGCTAAGACCCAAAAAAGAAATCCAGCATATTGGGTAGCTGCTTGGATTATGCCATTATATCTAGTCAAGTAAAAAAAAAATCTGCTGTGTGATCTATTTGTTATATTTTATGGGTTTTATTTAAGACAGAAAACTTTGCTGTGCATTACAATTGCTTAGAATATAAAGTGCAATGAAATTTGTTGACATCTTAAAGTATTGTTTATTTAAAGGGAATCTGTTGGCACACAACAGCACACAACAGCACACAGCCTAATAAGTGACACATTGCTGAATTCAATGTGTCGTCCCTACCTCATGCTGTCCTCAGATCCCGTGGGGCCCCACGTGTTTCCGGTTGTCGGCTGCCCGGCTCACTAGGACTGGGCGGAAGTGAGGCAATGCGGGGCCGCGCTACTTATGGGTCCCTATTTATTCCCCCTTGCCCCCGTTGTGCTCATGCGCCCCCTGAGGAAGGTACCAAACTGAAATGCGCGTCGGGGTGGATGGGTGTCCCTATGATACCTACCATCTGCATCAGCTAATGTGCACGCTTGTATGCTAGCATACGAGCCATTAACACTGCAGTTATTTATTATTTGCACTGGATATTCTATTAGTATTAAGCACGGCTCATTTTGCTTTATGTTTCGGTGAATGCCACCACTACTGTATCTCGCACTCTGCACTTTATGATCTACCTGTATGCTATTATTTTGAATCTGGGATATACCCTACCTGGGGCTTGGCATGATGATGGTGACATCCTTTGCCATCTTTTAGCCCTGCTTTGCACTGTTTGTCTGGCTTTTACTCTGTTCAGTATAATAAAGTGATTTTGATTTTGGATTTCATGACTGCCTGGTGCTTCTTTGGATTGTCCAAATTGTGTTTTGCAGTTATCCATATATCCATGCATGGGTGGTGGTGTGATAGATGTGTATGTAGTTGTGTGTATACATATGCACATATATAAATATCTCAAGGTTGTGTTATTTGATCTCTACCACCAATTATGCACATTAGAATTTTGATATATTTCTAATTCCTTACAAGATCCTCCCAAATGGGACTTTTTTTTAAATATTCTCTTTTCATCTGCCATAGCATAACAGTCTCAATCTAATGTCAGCAGTTGGATCCACTAATGTAAAATAAGCACCGTGATGGGTAATACCATAGTCATAGGTATAGTATAATCCACAGACTTTATTTTACCCACTTATATAGCGCCATTAATCCTGCAGCACTTTACAGACATTATTGACCCTGTCCTCATTGGGGCTCATAATCCAGATTGAGGAAACCCATGCAAAAATGGGGAGAACATACAAAGTGCTCGCAGATGTTGTCTTTGGTGGGATTTGATCCCAGCGATGCAAAGCGACTGTGCTAACCACTGAGCCACAGGCCTGAAGAATTATGACTAGAGCTCTGAGTTATAATGCAAGCTATAACTCATGATCACTGTAAAATAAGTAATTTATTCAACTTTTTATATAGATTAATTCTAGAAACAAACCGTAAAATTGTGCAGAGCTGATCGTCGTCTTTTATAGGACAGGTATAAAATTCTTCAGTTTTACAGAACGACTACACAGTAAAATAAATTTCTAACAGCTTAATCCACAAGTGTTATTCCACAAAATGTAATTGTTCTCATCAAGAAAGAGGCTCGGCTTCTGCAAATTAGCGTTTCGGGGAATGAAAGACAATTAATCCATGCAAATTAGTCTGATATTTGTCTCCATGACCTTAAACATCCTTGTTCAAATTAGCCATTGTAACAATGAGAAAGTAGAAATGAGGCAGCTCCATAGAGCACCGCTAGCGTAGCTTTATACAGGTTCATGGTCAATCAGCCTGGAAAGCAAGGAGTAAACGGAGCTAATTAGTCCTAAAAGATCTTACAGGAGTTGTCTCATCTTCTCAAATGGGTAAAATTCCAAAGTGCTTGTTAAAACAAGCCTAGGTCACTGGCTGCCACTGCTATCACTGCTAGGTGGCTGGTGTCCAAGGCAGTGAGCACAGCGCTTACAAATTCTTTATTATTATTATTATTATTATTATTTATTATTATAGCGCCATTTATTCCATGGCGCTTTACATGTGAGGAGGGGTATACATAATAAAACAAGTACAATAATCTTGAAAAATACAAGTCACAACTGGTACAGGAGGAGAGAGGACCCTGCCCGCGAGGGTTCACAATCTACAAGGGGTGGGTGAGGATACAGTAGGTGAGGGTAGAGCTGGGCGTGCAGCGGTTTGGTCAATCGGTGGTTACTGCAGGTTGTAGGCTTGTCGGAAGAGGTGGGTCTTCAGGTTCTTTTTGAAGGTTTCGATGGTAGGCGAGAGTCTGATATGTTGTGGTAGAGCATTCCAGAGTAGGGGGGATGCACGAGAGAAATCTTGTATGCGATTGTGGGAAGAGGAGATAATAGGGGAGTAGAGAAGGAGATCTTGTGAGGATCGGAGGTTGCGTGCAGGAAAGTACCGGGAGACGAGGTCACAGATGTATGGAGGAGACAGGTTGTGGATGGCTTTATATGTCATGGTTAGGCTTTTGTACTGGAGTCTCTGGGTGATGGGGAGCCAGTGCAGGGATTGACAGAGGGGAGAGGCCGGGGAATAGCGGGGGGACAGGTGGATTAGTCGGGCAGCAGAGTTTAGAATAGATTGGAGGGGTGCAAGAGTGTTAGAGGGGAGGCCACAGAGCAGGAGGTTACAGTAGTCAAGGCGGGAGATGATGAGGGCATGGACTAGGGTTTTTGCAGATTCTTGGTTTAGGAATGTGCGGATCCGTGAAATATTTTTGAGTTGGAGGCGGCAGGAAGTGGAAAGGGTTTGGATATGTGGTTTAAAGGAGAGATCAGTGTCAAGGATTACCCCAAGACAGCGGGCTTGTGGGACTGGGGAGAGTGGGCAGCCGTTTACTGTAATGGATAGGTTCGTTGGGGAGATCACGTGAGATGGGGGAAAGATGATGAATTCTGTTTTGTCCATGTTAAGTTTTAGAAATCTAGTGGAGAAGAAGGATGAAATAGCAGACAGACATTGAGGGATTCTGGTTAGTAGGGAGGTGATATCTGGTCCAGAGATGTAGATCTGTGTGTCGTCAGCATAGAGATGATACTGAAAGCCGTGAGATTCTATGAGCTGTCCCAGGCCAAAGGTGTAGATGGAGAAGAGCAGGGGTCCTAGAACTGAACCTTGCGGGACTCCGACAGATAGGGGGCGAGGTGAGGAGGTGGTGTGTGAGTGGGAGACGCTGAATGTACGGTCAGTTAGGTATGATGAGATCCAGGATAGGGCCAATTCTGTGATGCCAAGGGATGAGAGGGTCTGCAGCAGCAGGGAATGGTCCACTGTGTCAAAGGCAGAGGACAGGTCCAGGAGGAGGAGGACAGAGTAGTGTCGCTTGCTCTTGGCGGTTAATAGGTCATTGGTGACCTTAGTTAGGGCAGTTTCAGTGGAGTGGTGTGACCGGAAGCCTGATTGAAAGCGGTCGAAGAAGGAGCAGGAAGATAGATGGGAGGACAGTTCAATATGGACATGTTGTTCCAGTAGTTTTGAGGCAAAGGGGAGAAGTGATATAGGGCGATAGCTAGATACAGAGGATGGGTCAAGAGAGGGCTTTTTGAGGATAGGTGTGATTGTGGCATGTTTAAAGCTTGAGGGGAAAATGCCAGTTGTTAGTGATAGGTTAAAGAGATGGGTTAGGGTTGGGATGAAGACTGTGGTGAGGTTTGGGATGAAGTGGGATGGGAGTGGGTCAAGTGCACAGGTGGTGAGATGCGATCTTGAGAGTAGAGTGGAGAGTCCGTCTTCTGTAATGGTGGAGAAGTTGGTTTTGGAGGTGGAGGGCTGGGTAGTTGGGAGGAAGGGTTCTGGGGGTTGTTTACTAAAATTGTCTCTGATGTTCTCAATTTTCTGCTTGAAAAATGAGGCGAAGTCTTCAGCTGAGATGAGTGGGGAGGGAGGAGGTGCTGGGGGACGGAGGAGAGAGTTGAAGGTGTTGAATAACTGTTTGGGGTTGTGAGACAGGGAGGATATGAGAGATGAGAAGTAGGTTTGTTTTGCTGTGGCGAGCATGGTTTTGAAAGCAGTGAGGGACTGTTTGAATGCGATGAAGTGCTCGATGGAGTGGGATCTTTTCCATCTGCGCTCAGCAGCTCTGGAAGCTCGCCTCAGTTCTTTTGTCATGCTGGTGTGCCAGGGTTGTCTGTTGATTTTGCGAGCTTTGGTATGTGTGAGAGGGGCAAGAGATTCCAAAGCTGCAGCTATTGTGGTGTTATATAGAGTGGCAGCATCATCCGCATTGTGTAGGGAGCTTATGTCTGTGAGAGGGAGGAGGGATTCAGAGAGTGAGTGAAGATCAAGGTGTTTAAGATTTCTGCGAGGGTGTGAGAGTTTGTGGGGTGGGGGTTGTAGACAAGGAGTGGAAAGGGAAAGGGAATAGAGCTTGTAAGTGCTGCCATCTACCGAGAACAGACAGTTTGAGCCAGTGGTAAATCACCACAAGCCCACTGACCTCAGCAAGCAGCAGCAAGGAGGCAGTGCACACTGGAAGACAGAAAAGGCAGCAACCTGTTTATTATTCTTAGCATACAATAAAAAGTCTTTGAGACCCTGAGAAATATAGGCAATTGTTATCCTAGTAAAATAATGAAATATTTCGTACTTATTTATAATAGGTTAGAGAAAAGTTCCAGTGGTTGGTTTGTCTTTAAATGATATTGGTATAAACATAACATTCTGATGTCAGAAGCTGACATTATAGAGATTACAGGTGCTACATAGAAATGACTGCTCTCTTTCGCAGTAAGTTCCTGCTCCTCTTCTGGCCACTAAGTGACAGTACACAGATAACGTTGAATAGAATGGTGCGGGAGGGAGCAGTCCGCTCCCTGCTTCACCACTCTGCCCGTGCGTCTGAGTGACTCTGTACAGCAGGCACGATGACGTCATTACATGGTGCCCCACATACCCCACTGTGCACCGACTGGACCAGACAGCAGGGCAATGGTGGGAAGGTGAGGGGTTTGTATTTTTTTTATGGTCAGTAGTTGTGTGGGACATGATGCCTTGTGAGGGCATCATAGAGTGTGTGTATGGGGAGGCAGGAGGGCCATCAACCAGTGCGTGTAGGTCCCCATACTGTGTTGTAGGCTGTGTTGCATTTTATACTGATTGAAGGGCTGTGGGGGCCATCATATTGTGTGAGGTGGCCCTCAAATGGCATGTTGAGGCTGTAGGGGACATCATCAGTGTATGAAGTTTATATTATAATTATAGCTTTGTGCATAGGGGCAGGTCTGTAGGTAGGGTCTTCAGCTCCATCACGGCCCCTCCGCTGCTCATGGTGTCTTTATCGTTCTCCTGGTTTAACTTAATGCGCCTGAATCATTGTCATCATTCTAGCTGTGAGTGGCGCTTGTGCAGGAAAATGGCACCAGTGGCAGTGCATATGCAGATTTAGATTTCTGCTCAATGACAAGCAGAAATCTCAAACCGCTCATGCGCTGAAACAGGAGCCATTTTACTGAAGACCACCTTGAGGTCAATTTGCGCATGCACAATAGAAACACGTCACCACCTCTGCATTTTTCACCCACTCCTGGTTTTGGCTTACAAATACTGAGGTAAGAAACTCACAAAATATTCAACGAGTGCAAGTGGCATTATTGCTGAGCAGCAGCCATCACAGAAGTCAAACAGCCAGCTATAAAACACTGATGGCCTATCATAATGATGCTAATCACCATTAATACTCTCCGAGCTATGTGAGGTATGGAAACAGAATATAAAAACCTGCAGGAGAAAAACATAATATTCTGTGAGTCACCATATTCCACTGACAGAAATCTAATAATTGTGCTTCCATTGAGCAGTACTATAATTAGAAATAGTTCAGAGCTTATTAAGGAATGAACTTCGTCTTATAAATTAGAAGTCGCAGATTAAATAATTCATACAGTCATTTCATTTGAATGAAATTCTGTCCTAGAATTTGTCACAAAAAAGTTTCTTTAGCAACATATCTCCTTCGTACTTGATGACATATTAATGCAAATTTTAAGACTATTGCAGGTGCTTCTCACAAAATTAGAATATCTTCAAAAAGTTAATTTATATCAGTTCTTCAATACAAAACGTGAAACTCAAATATTATATAGAGTGATTACAAACAGAATGATCTATTTCAAGTGTTTATTTCTGTTAATGTTTATGATTATGGCTTACAGCCAATGAAAACCCAAAGTCGTTATCTCAGTAAATTAGAATACTTTATAACCCCAGCTTGAAAAATGATTTTAAAATCCAAAATGTTGGCCTACTGAAATGTATGTTCAGTAACTGCACTCAATACTTGGTCGGGGCTCCTTTTGCATCAATTACTGCATCAATGCTGCGTGGCATGGAGGTGATCAGCCTGTGGCACTGCTGAGGTATCAGCCCGTCTGCATTGTTGGGTCTGGTGTCTCTCATCTTCCTTTTGACAATACCCCATAGATGGGATTACGGTCAGGCGAGTTTGCTGGCCACGCACAGTGATACTGTTGTTTTTAACTAGGTATTAGTACTTTTGGCCTTGTGTACAGGTGCCAAATCCTGTGGAGAATGAAATTTTCATCTCCAAAAAGCTTGTTGGCAGAGGGAAGCATGAAGTGCTCTAAAATTTCCTGGTAGACGGTTGCACTGACTTTGGTCTTTGGTCTTGATAAAACAGTGGACCTAAAACAGCAGATGACATGGCTCGCCAAACCATCACTGATTGTGGAAACTTCACACTAGACCTGGCCTCTCCACTCTTCCTCCAGACACTGGGACCTTGATTTCCAAATGAAATGCAAAATTTACTTTCATCTGAAGACAACACCTTGGACCACTGAGCAACAGTCCAGTTCTTTTTCTCCTTGGCCCAGGTAAGACACTTCTGGTGTTGTCTATTGGTCATGAGTGGCTTGACACAAGAAATGCGACACTTGTAGCCCATGTCCTTGATACGTCTGTGTGTGGTGGCTCTTGAAGCAGTGACTCCAGCAGTAGTCCACTCCTTGTGAATCTCCCCCCAATTTTTGAATGGCCTTTTCTAAACAATCCTTTCAAGGCTGCGGTTATCCCGGTTGCTTGTGCAACTTTTTCTATGACACTTTTTCCTTCCACTCAACTTTCCATTAATATGCTTGGATATAGCACTCTGTGAACTGCCAGCTTCTTTAGCAGTGTCCTTTTGTGGCTACTGAAAGAGACTAAGGGACCTTTTTAAACACTTAGGAAGCCTTTGCAGGTGTTTTTTGTTAATTATTCTAATTTACTGAGATAATAACTTTTGGCCTTTAATTATAAACATCAGCATTACCCGAAATAAACACTTGAAATAGATCACTTTGTAATGACTATATAATATATGAGTTTCACTTTTTGTATTGAAGAACTGAAATAAATGAACTTTTTGATGATATTTTAATTTTATGAGAAGCACCTGTGTATTTTTTAAGAGGAAACTGAGCAAAGGTGACATCATTTTTATATTTCTGAAATACCCCAAAGAACAATTTCTATGTTTCTTGAAAATTCAACTTTTGGCCTAACTTATGGAGATCAACTTGCCACCAATTTACTGAACTCTAGAAGGCCAGATGAATTGTTTAAAAAAATAGCACTAATCTTACTGCTCACCTGCTCCACTGACCCACTGCCACCGCAGCCTGCCGTCGGGTCTTCCACACCTATTCTTTTTCCCTTCACCTGTATTGCACAACCTTTTCAGCCTTGTCACTCTAGGTCAGGGCTTCCGGAATGACTAAGCCTCTGACATCCCTGCATGACAGGCCGTCGTGGAGCACGTTGTGATATGACAATGTTTGGCTCATGTGATAGTGATGTCAGAAGGCTTAGATGTGCTGGCTGCGTGGGCCTTGAGTGAGTTGGCTAAAGAGAATATACCCAACAGAGGAACGAAGAGGGACAGAGCACCGGATGGTTGGCTGTGGTGACGGCAGGATAGGTGAGCATTCTTTTTTTTTTACGCGATATGTTTATGATGCTCTTGGATCTAGAAAGAATACAACTTTGATTTGCCAAATTTAAATCTTTGCAGATCCAATCTTTTCTAGAGTCAACTGCAGAAAGCTATTTTCATACAGTTTGTGGTGTATTCTAGGCATGTGCATTGTCATGCTTCTGGATTCAAACCCTTGATTCTGTGTTCTGTGGTCGGTGTCTCTTCCCACTGAGCCACAAGAGATACACATTTTCTTTGGGCATTTTAGTTCTGTTATTTTGGTTTTTGTGGGTTTTGGGAAACTGGTGTTTTTCATTTACTTTGTTTGCCTGTCCTGACACCTTTTGGGTGCAGCTTTAAATACTTTCCCCTATTGGTGTTTCCTATTGGTGATATAGTTTGTTGAAGTCATTCACTTTGCTGTAGTTTGTGTAGGTTGCAGTTATTTTGTGCATGATTCCTTCACTCCTTAGGGAACTGCTTTTCCAGTGATCCTAGGAACTGATAGATATCCATTAAGGCCCCCATACACATTTGAAACCATACAATTTCAACAAGACTAGATGATTTTCCCTTACAACCATGAAAAATAATCAGGCATGTTGAATTTCATTGTTAAATCCTTTGATTCTCATGGGAGATAAAACTGCCACCAGAGGTATCTATCGCTTTCTCATGTTGATAATGGGACATATGGATGGGGTCTGGAGGAAAAGCTGTCATAGGCACCTGAGTGGTAAGTGCAAATCAGCAAGGTGCAAATGTATTTTTTTACACAATGTTATATATTTTACTTATATTCTTCAAAAATGATATGGTACATTTATATAAAAGGTTTTATTTTAACTGATCTGACTACAAATGGCTCACACGTTTTAGTTTTGTTACCTTTTCTAAACTAGGAAATGTTATATATTAAAGAAACAAGCCTACCTGCTGTTATAAGAACAGGTGGTGTTATAGGAAAGCCGAAAGAAAAAGCACGCTGATTACATTAACATTAAGGATGCAGCCTATATGCACATCCCTGTATTCTCTAGAGGGGATGAATGTTGTCACTTTGATATTAAAACTGCATAGAAAATATAGTAATCAGAAGACATTGAAATTCAACAAGCCCAGTAATACTGCATGATATACAGGTAACTTTTAACTATTCATGAAAAAAATCATATAAGTTATGTATGATGTACTTATTGTGACGGGGTATGCAACAGAGCAGAAAGAGACACCAGGCCGATAAACAATCCAACAAGATTTATTGGAACAGGGAACTGGGACAACGCAAATGAAAGTAATTCTGCAGCGTCCACAATGAGTCCACAATAAGTCCACAGAAAGGGAGTAGATCCGGGGGCGCCACCCGGCAATCCGAAGACAGGGAAATAGCAATTGTCCTTGAGTGAATTCACTAGATCCAGCAGATGAAGGGCACAACACAGTCCCACGTGGCAGCTTCCAATAATACAAGGTCACAGGGATCTCGCCTCAGCCTAAGATCCCAGCCCTTCTCAAGTCACCACACAATTGAATCAGCCAACACGAGTCTATTGTTCTTTGTCCTGGGATCCACCCCTCCATGGAGGAGGGCTCCCCCCTACTGGTTGTTGACTCCAGTCTGATAACATGGCAGTCCAGGGACACAGGCCGGGGAAGGGACACGCTGTTACACTTAACCATCCGCCTTACATGTGCGGCGCTGCGGGAGGTGCTTTCCCGCAAACCGCCGTACATGTACGGTGTGACCATCAGCGGGCTCACTCTGAGCACCAGCATGATCAAAACGTGGGCGTCAGCTCTATGTGAGAGCTGACACCCTGCGGCAATGCACATGATCGGTTCTAGCACTGATCGCAGGCGTTTGACTCCTCTGATGCCGTAGTCAATTGTAACAGTGACATCGATTGGGTTGCAGAGGGAGGTAGATCCCTTTCTGCTCCAATCATCACAACGCGGTTGCAATCGCATTGTTCCGATGATTTTCATGGTGACCCCAGGCTGAAAGATGGCCAAAGGGTCACCCAGGTATGGAGGACTGTAAGTTCCTGCTCAGACCTGGAGCTGACAAGCCTCCTCCCTGTGTGTGAGCTGCTGATCTAATGTCCTGCAAGGCAAAACCATGGCAGAAAATTAGAACAGTGATCAGAGCACGGAAAGTTGATGTCCCATAAGGTGACAAGGTAGAAAAGTTTATAAAAAGTTATAGCAAAAATTGTAAATATATATTCAGTATACTGTATGTATATATATATATATATATATATATATATATATATATATATACATACAGTATACTGAATATATATGTACAATTTTTACAGTATATATATACAAAGTAACAAAAAAAATTCAATACATACGTATATTTATGTAAAAACAAAAATAAACAACAAATGTATACATATTTGATATCGCCGATTTCGGAGCGACTCGACCTATAAAACTGTCACACTGGTTAAAATGCAATCAAAAAGTTAAATGTAAATAAAAATTGTATAGTTGAAAACATCATCTTGTCCTACACAATTCAAGCTTCCCTACAGCTCCATCAGTGGAAAAATAGAAGAGCTATAGCTCTCAGAATAGAGCGATGCAAAAACAATTATTTTTTCTAAAAAAAATAGTTTTTATTGAGTAAAAGTGGCAAAACATAAAAAACTATACAAACGTGTTATTGCTGTAATTATAGAGCCTCAAGGAATAAAGTTGTCCAATCACTTTTACCACTCCGTGAATGACATGAAAACAAAAAACAATTCCTGTATTGCTGTTTTTTGTCCATTCTGCCTTACAAAAATCACAATAGAAAGCAATCAAAAAAGCAATGCTACCGAAAACGATACCAGTAAAAACGTTAACCCGTCCCGCAAAAAAAAGACCTAACATGACTCTGCAGAAATATAGAAAAATTCTAGCTCTCAAGAAATGGCAACGCAAAAACTGTTTTGCAAAAAAAAAGATTTTTAGTGTGTGATAGCAGCCAAACATAAAAAAACAATAAAAATCTGGTATCGCTGTAATCTAACCAACCTGAAGAATAAAGTCGTCTAAATACTTATATTGCATGAGGAATGGAGTAAAAAATAAAACCAAATCTTTACCTGCTGTTGATTTGTTCATTCTGCCTCCCAAAGATCACACTAGTGCTCTGTTCAGATTTATCCTGCTCTCTATGATGAGCACTTACACAGGGTTTTCAGTGTAAATCTCTGAAATACATAATTCGGTCCGACCCCCCTGCGGAAGATTCCCTATAATGAGGCAGATGGAGACACTGTGGACACCGTCTGGCCTATGATCTGGCAGTATCCATCGTTTTAATCGTTCACAAAAGCACGGTCGACAATAGTTTTGTGTACTTCTGAAAAGAAGGACACCGCTGAACAGAGGCCAGACAGAGTCCAGCTTAACTCTGCTGCCTCATTATAGTGGATGGATCCCTCAGGAGTTTCATCTGAATCACATTATTCGTATATTTAGATGTAAACCCTGATGTAAGTGCTCTGCGTAGAGCACAGGGTAAATGTGATCCAAAATATTATGTAAAATGTTCCCAACAAAAGCTTCCACTCAATCCACAGAAACAGCAACTCCTTACTCAGGTCCGTCATTTGTCAATGGAAATATAGAGGGCTTCCACATTACTGGTAGCATAAAAGCTCTGGAAAAGCACAATGGCTCATCACCCCCCGGAAGAAATCCAGCAAACACTGTGTTCCCAAATCCAAATTTCCCCTCCCTTCTGAGCCCCAGTGTGGCTAAACCACATTTAGCATTCACTTGTTTGGCATTTCTGTAGTGATGAGAGCCCATTTAATTTACAGGGTCCATGTCTCCAAAAGCATGAGCTGAACACTACAATGTGAAGGTGCTACAATGTACGGGTGCTACAATGGATGTCAGATTTACAATTTTCTCTCAACAACATTTACTACTGCATCTTTCTGAAAAATATTAATGGAGTCAAAATAATCATGACTACACCTGTCGATAAATTCCAGGAGGGGAGGGGTGTAATTTCCAAAATGGGGCACTGGAGGGGGGGGATTTTTCTCTTCTGGCACTTAGGGGCTCTTGATATGGATTCTACAAACTATTCTACAGTCAACAGCGCTCTTTCCATTCTGAATCTTACTGTGTGGCTAAGCAGTACCGTACAGCCACATGTGGGGTATTGCCATATTCAGCTGAAACTGTGTGACAAATGTTGGTGCTATTTTTCTCCATTTTTTATGTGAAAATGTAAAATCTGGGGCTAAAACAAATTTTTTTCCTTCTTCACTGCCCAATGGTATAAAATTTTGTGGCACACCTGTTGTGTAACATGCTCACTGCACCCCTAGATGAATTAATTGAGAGATTTTGCTTGTAAAGTGAGGTCACTTATTTGGGGCTCTGCTGTTCTGGCATCTCAGGGTCTTTGTCAATGTGACATGGCACCCTCAAACCTTTCCGGCAAAATCTGAATTATAATATGTTGCTCCGTCCCTTCTGAGCTTTGCACTGTGCTTCGAAAGTAGTTTTTGATCACATATGGACTATTGGCACACTCAGGATAAATTGCGTAACAAATTGTACTGTTCATTTTTTCATATTATTATTTTTGAAAATTGAAAACTTGGGGCCAAAGCAACATTTTAGTGGAAAAAACTATAATTTTCTATTGACTCAGCCCAATGCTATACAATTCTGTGAATCGCCTAAGAGTTAAAAATTCGCACTGCACCACTAAATGAATTCCTCAAGACGTGTAGTTTCCATAATGGAGCTCACTTGGGAGGGTTTCTCCTGTTTTGGCTTGTCAAGGGCTATCAAATATGACATCATCTACTATTTCAGTTGGTGCTCCTTCCCTTCCAAGCTCTGCTGTGTGCACAAACAAGAGTTTTCCACCACATACGGGGTATCGGTGTACTCAGGGGAAGTTGCACAACAAATTGTATGGTTTATTTTCTCCTGTTACCCTTGTAGAAATGCTAAATTTGGGGCCAAATGAACATTTTTGTGGGAAAAACTAAAATGCAAATTTTTTCCCCACAATGCTTTAATTCCTGTGAGGCATCTTAGGGTTTAATAAACTTCTTGAATCTGATTTTGAACACTGTGAGGGGTGGAGTTTTTAAATGGTGTCACTTTTGGGTATTTTCTGCCACTTTAAATGTGATGTGGTCTTTCAAAATGATTTTGAAAAAGTTGCTGGAAAAATGAGAAAACGCTGATGAACTTTTAACCTTTCTAACTTCCTAACAAAAAAATATCATTCAAAAATGATGCTGATGTAAAGTAGACATATGTGAAATGCTATTTATAAATTATTTTGTGCAGTATGATTAACTGGTTTAAGAATATAATAATTGAAATTTTGAAAATTGTGAAATTTTCCAAATTTCCACCACAATTCCAATATCTTCACAAATAAACATCAAAAATGTCAACCTAAATGTACCACTAGCATAAAGTACAGTGTGTCAAGAAAAACAGTCTCAGAATTACTAGGATGCCTTAAAGCGGTCCAGAGTTATTACCTCTTAGGGCTCTTACTCACTTGCGCAAGACTCGGATGAGTCTCGCACAACAATACCCCGCGCTGCTGCCGGCACTCAGATCGGAGCGTGCGGCCGCATAGTAATACATGCAGCCGCACGCTCCGCTCCTCTGTGCCAGGTGCAGTGCCGGGTATTGCCGTGCGGGACTCATCCGAGTCTCGCGCAAGTGAGTATGAGCCCTTAGGCCGGGGTCACACTACTGAGTTTTATGGCACGGGGTAACGTGCCGGTCTCTTGTGTGTTTGCAGAGGTAATTATGCCTCTTTATTAGGTTACTGCTGGGGTCTCCCTGTGTTATACTTTTGCCATACTGAGTGCACAGAATTTGGGTACATCTGTATATATGGTCTTTTGGCAATAATTAAAATTGCCTTTTGTTTGCAGTACTGATATAAATGATATAGGCCATTTTACAGCCCTTTTATACAGTATTACTAGCACTTGAGCACAACGGGCTTTCCCTAGCAACCATTTATAAATATATGTATAAATATATTTTATTCTATTTATTATTAAAAAATTTCTAATTTTTGAACATAAACATTCTGTGGCCTTGTTAATACATCTGCTGGGCTTTTTGGTGCAATAGTATGGTGAATGCATTCTTGATTTATTTTTTTCTGGACTAGTATGTTGAAATATATATATATATATATATATATATATATATATATATATATATTTCAGACAGCGCTAGATAGCAGAATACCCGGTAATAAAATTGCCGGCTTTTGCTATCTCCTTCCCAAACCCTACATGATATGAGACATGGTTTACATACAGTAAACCATTTCATATCCCTTATTTTTTAACATATTCCTCACTAATAATGTTCCAAGTGTCTGTGTGCAAAATTTGGGGACTCTAGCTGTTACAATAAAGGGTTAAATCATGGAAAAAATTGGCGTGGGCTCCCGCGCAATTTTCTCTGCCAGAGTGGGAAAGCCAGTGACTGAGGGCAGATATTAATAGCCTAGAGAGGGACCATGGTTATAGGACCCCCCCTGGCTAAAAACATCTGCCCACAGCAACCCCAGAAAAGGCACATCTTGAAGATGTGCCTTTTTCTAGCACTTAGCCTCTTTCTTCCCACTCCCTTGTAGCAGTGGGATATGGGGTAATAAAGGGTTAATGTCACCTTGCTATTGTAAGGTGACATTAAGCCAGGTTAATAATGGAGAGACGTCAATAAGACACCTATCCATTATTAATCCAATAGTAGTAAATGGTTAATAAAACACACACACATTAGGGAAAAAGTTTTTTATTGAAATAGACACAGGGTGTTGTAATAGTTTATTATACTCTCAATCCAATTGAAGACCCTTGTCACCTGAAACAAAGTTAAAATAAAAAATCAACAATATCCCATACCTTCCGTCGTTCAGTTTTGTCCCATCTGAAGGGGTTAAATAATTTTACAAGCAGGAGCCTGCTAATGCAGCCGCCCCTGCCACTAAAAACTGAGGGATGAATGGAATGCAGGGGAACATAGTTACCTAGACTTGCGGTGCTGTGCCCCCTGCTGGTATAACCTCAGATGAACTCGAGCGTGAGAAAATATTCAGAAAAATTCCCACGCTCGAGTTTATCTGAGGTTAGAGGAGGAGTGAGCAGTAGAGGAGGAACATTTCCATCATAAATACACCAGACTCATCACTATGTGTCGAGGAAATTAATCGATTACTCCTTTTAGTAAAATGGTACAATATTTTTTTTCTTGTTTGGATCTGTTTCCATCATAGAGCGGCATAACAGAAAATAGAAGAAATGAGGCAGCAAGTGTTAGTTTTTCTGCAGCCCCACAATAGGGAAAATGAACCATTGCACATCTAAAATAAATGGTCAATGAACAAGAACACGACAGTAGAGTCTTCAAGAGAAAGAGCTGCTCCATGTATGCACTTTTCGCTTAGGCTAAGACCTCGTGCAGGAGACCGTTTAAATTGGACTGTGCTATCTGTGGTTTTGATGGACAGCACTTGTACCCATGTTATTCTATGGAACTGTGGACATCTCTGATATTGTCCTGGGACCGAGATATACAAGCCAACAAATTGCAGCATGCACATCCGAGTATAGTCTGATTTTCAATGATTGACTGCATAGAGAAGGTGGAGAAATCTTTTTATTTTTTCTCCACCTCTGAGACAAACGGATCCCATTCTGATTAATGAGACCGATATTCCTGGATGGTGAGAAGACAATTGTGTGACCCTAGCCTAATAGTTGATGTCCTCAGATTAGGTATTGACTAGGACTCAAATCTAGCCCTGGCATTTGAAATCACACAGGCCCACTCTGTCCCTGTCCCCAAGCACCAGATGGGATTACTAATATTACCCTGCATGGAGGAAAGCATGATTTATTACAAGACCAATATTTCTAATGATACCTCAGACACAACTCTTAACAGTGTGGGTGTCTTGAGAACACCGATTCTGTTAACAACGTAGCAGACACGGTGGCCCACGACCAGACAGGCCCTTCTGGCATTTGCCAGAATTGCCAGATGGCTAGTCCGGCCCTGCCTAAGATACTTATCGAATCAAGAATTTTTGAATAATGTATATGAAAATGGCCAGGTATGTGCAGAATAGGTTTGGATTATCAAATATTCTGGATTTTTGGAAGACCATAGAAAAGTATTTATTAGTAAATAGCTAAAAATCAAAAAAATTTTATTACAAAATATGTTATCTTGACTTGACTCCAGCTCTGCAGAAAATATACCATCTGAGCCCATATACTAATGCAATCCAGCGGGAGCTGGAGGACGCATATGACGTGCCATGCAACTATTTCAGAATCTGTGCAGATTTTCAACACCGACAATTGAAACAGAGAAAAAGTGGCAAGCATGTGACATTTTCAATATATATACATCATATCACCCCCTCCCCCCACTGAAGAAGACACAGCTGCTTTAGTAAATGGCCTTAGGTGGACATCTGTGTATGTCCCTGAAAAGATACCTAATTATTCTTATGTGACTGATTTGAATATCCATAAAAAATACATTGTTTTATGACCAATATCAATGTTGAATTACCTATTTGTAATATATCCCTGTAATTGCTCACCTCTTTTTGGAGCTCCCATGGAAGTGAATGGAGAGAGCCCCATACATGTTACCACTTCGCCATGTAAAGGTGCAGGTCCCAGAGATAGGACTGGCAACTATCAGACATTAATGGCATATCCTATTCATAAATGACTGAGACAGAAATTCCTTGAATGACGACCATTGAAGATCATATTTATTTTTAATTTAACAGGTCCAATGATCAATCCTCATCATTTTCTCAATATATTTTGACAGCAGTGGACCAACATTGACTTTCATTACAAAACACCATATTGTCTCCTTACAATTCATATCATTCTGCCTAGTGCAATTTTAGGCAATGGCAGTGAGATTTTGCTATGAAAGGAGATTCTGCCTATAATAATGACGACTCACAAAGCTCCTAAGGTAGAAATTAAAGTGGATCAATGAAATCTCTTGCAGTTTCCATCTACATTTACATTTGCTTATGTTATACTCCATTTCACTGGATAAAAAGTACATGAAGCAAATTGATAGCAGCTAATATCAAGTCAGAGCTGATGTGAAAAAAAGAAAGAGGAATACAAATCAATGTTTCATGTCAGAACATTATCCATTTTTTTTTTAACTAAGACCTTATGACTGCTAACTTTTTTTACTCTGAAATCTGACTTTATATTCACATGTAATCCTTTCTAGGGCGATAATTTCTTAATTCTACATAATCTTAATTCTACTATCTCTGTACAAAATGTGAAATGGCATGTCCTTTTTTAATATATTTTTTTTATAGTACTTCAAACATGAAGACATTGTTGAAAAACCTACTTAGGAATTTTCTCACCTTTAGCGAAATTAAGACTAAATTTAACTTACCCTCATCTGAATTAATATTCTTTTTAACCCTAAAAGAGCATATACAGAAATTACTGACGAGCCAACCATTAAATTTAGAAATTCTTTCTTCATTACTGTGTAGTGTAAAGAACAAACATATATGGAGTCTAAATAACCTCTACAGTCACTTCAATAGAGATACCTCTTGTTTTAAAAATATATACATGAAAAAATGGGAATCGGACCTCAACATTTCTTTACAAGTTGAGCAATGGGACAAGGCCATTAAAGGTACCTTCACACTAAGCGACGCTGCAGCGATACTGACAACGATGTCGATCGCTGCAGCGTCGCTGTTTGGTCGCTGGAGAGCTGTCACACAGACAGCTCTCCAGCGACCAACGATGCCGGTAACCAGGGTAAACATCGGGTTACTAAGCGCAGGGCTGCGCTTAGTAACCCAATGTTTACCCTGGTTACCATCGTAAAAGTAAAAAAAACAAACACTTCATACTTACCTTCCGCTGTCTGTCCTCGACGCTGTGCTTTCCTGCACTGACTGTGAGCACAGCGGCCCGAAAGCAGAGCGGTGACGTCACCGCTGTGCTTTCCGGCTGGCCGACGCTGACACAGGATGCAGGAGGAGTGCAGAGAAGCATAGCGCCGGGGACAGACAGCTGAAGGTAAGTATGTAGTGTTTGTTTTTTTTACTTTTACGATGGTAACCAGGGTAAACATCGGGTTACTAAGCGCGGCCCTGCGCTTAGTAACCCGATGTTTACCCTGGTTACAAGTGAAGAGATCGTTGAATCGGCGTCACACACGCCGATTCAGCGATGTCAGCAGGGAGTCCAGCGACGAAATAAAGTTCTGGACTTTCTGCAGCGACCAACGACATCACAGCAGGATCCTGATCGCTGCTGCGTGTCAAACACAACAATATCGCTATCCAGGACGCTGCAACGTCACGGATCGCTAGCGATATCATTGTGAAGTTGTTTAGTGTGAAGGTACCTTTAGGATACATACATGTCTACCATTTCAATGGCTCTACAGGAGTCCTACTTCAAGGTGATCCCTTTTCCCTCACCCTTTTTCCAATGTTAACCCCTTCCCCATCTTCCCTTCCCTTTATCCCCTACCATTTCTTATACAAAATTTCAATAAAAATATTTAAAAAGAAAAACCTACTTAGAGCATTCTGTTCTATTAGAAGACTGCATGATGATAACAAAAATGCTTGCTTACTTAAAGGGGTTGTCCTCTACTCTAACCCCTTCTCAATCTGTATGTTTGCCCCCAGTAAAATAATAAGGCAGGGGTCACACTGGCAAATGCAATGCGAGAAACGCTCATGAGTTTCTCGCATCAATACCTGGCATAGCCACCGGCACTCGGGACTGGGGCGTGCGGCTGCATGTATTTCTATGCAGCTGAATGCTCCACTCCCAAGTGCCGATGGCAGTGCCCGGTATTGATGTGAGAGACTCGTGTGAGTTTCTTGCATTGCACTTGCAAGTGTGACCCTGGCCTAAGCTGTGGGCTGATATTAATAGCCTAGGAAGGGGCCATGGATATTGCCGCCCCCCTGGCTAAAAACATCAGCACTCAGCCGCCCCAGAAAAGGCGCATCTGTAAGATGCGCCAATACCAGCACTTAGCCTCGCTCTTCCCACTTGCCCTGTAGTGGTGGCAAGTGGGGTAATAGATGTGGGGTTGATGTCACCTTTGTATTGTAAGGTGACATCAAGTCCAGGACTTAGTGATGGAGAGGTGTCAATTAGACACCTATCCATTACTAATCCAATAGTTGTTAATTGGTTAAATAAAGACACAGCCAGAATAAAGTATTTTAATGAAATCAAGCACAACACAGTTTGCCATCTTTATTGTACTCCTAAATCCTGCGATGCCCTCGTTCTCCTGTAATAAAGATAAAATAATAAAGTAACAATATACCCATACCTGACCGTCGCTGTGTCCCACGCTGTAATCCATATCTGGGGTATATACAGTTTTCAACCAGGACAGTGCCAAGATGAGACCTCCCAGGCTGAAAACCACTGGTAAATGAGGAGATGCTGCCAGCGTAGCTTCAGAGACTAGCGGTGCCATCACTGAAGCTGCGCTGCCTCACAGCCTGACCTGCGCAGAACTCTGGAGCATGAGAAAATGCCAGATCATTTTCCCACCTCTGAAATCCACCTCCTGTCTCCTGAAAAGCAAAGGTTGCTCTTGTTTCCTCCACCATGCTTTATACTATAGTTCGTCTTTAGATTGACTGATGTCTATAAACTCAATTTTACCATCCTACGACCAGTATAGTGGTGATTTAATAAATATTTGCATAATCTGTGTTCATCTCAGATACTCCTGAGCTTTTTCACATGCTATATTTATCATGGTTTTGCTACGTCTTTTAGAAAGAACTAGAATGTCAGCTGGTAAACAAGGCCACTTTAAAACCACAGTTTTGCTACATGCTTTATAGAAATTTCTTAAAAAAAGAAATGGATATTTAGTCCTGAAGCATTCCATAGGTGCCATGGGCTAAACAGTTCTCCAACTATGAGGCGCCCGCGAGTTGTTGATGAGACCCAATTAAGCGACAATTTTCACAAAAATGTTTATATATTTCCTAGTTTTTTATTTGGCTAAAGTAATCTCTGGTTTAGTAACATAATTTTGTACTTTTAAATGTTATATGGAGCTCAGTGGGCAAATGAATGGTTAAGTGGGCACTATTTTTAATTTTACAATGATTTTTGACCACAGATGATGAGACCAGGCATTACCTTGGTGTGTCTGATGAGACCTCACTAGATAGAGTTTGAGAAACCCTGAATTAAACATATGTTAAATGTTTTAGCAGTTAGTACGTGTATGTGGAATATGTCATGGACAAATTATTTTCAGATTACGGGATAACACTGGATCCCAATGTACACATGATTGGCACAGGACCCAATGTCATTGTTTAAGATCATTTTGTAAAGTGCTTAGTGGGTAAAATGAAGCCTTTCATTTAATCAATTTACTGCTCTGTATGGTCTAGAAATAACCTGTATTTTAATCACTACCCTGTAAAACATGCCATTCCCTTAATAAAAAACTGCATCAAAGTGGTGCCTTGGGCATCGGAGATTATATAGAGAGCTATAATGTGGTATTATGTACATGTCCTATGTCAGTGAGAAAACCTTAGAGATCACACAGATCCCATCGCTGCCACCAATTTGTCAGTGGACACAATTCCGCTGCCTCCAATCATCATGACAATTACGCAATTGACTGAGTGATGGACGAGGACGCAGCTGTTTCCAGTACTAAGCCATTTATTGTGGAACCCACAGTGAGGATATGATATGTACACCTCTAATTCCAAAGCATGGAATATATATATAAGACCACTGCCAACTCCACAATAACAAAAGGAACTGCTAGTTGCCAAAATCAATCGTTTATAAAGGCCGTTTGCACACCCGTTACAGGTATAGTATGGCTCCAGGGATGCAGTTTACAGAGCAAGAGGAACAGAAAAGAAGGTAGTGTTTAAAAAAATATACAATGATGTTACAAAATGCAAACAAAATAATATGGTATATACAATCACCCTGAAAAAAAGGGAGATGACAAAAGAAAAATTACTAAACCTGTGTAACGGAAATGGCTCAGAGCTTAGCGGAGGGAAACACTCCTTAGAACAACTCCTTAGAGCAATGAACAGAACCACAGGGTACTGTGTCTTCCATAACTGCTAACAAAAACCCAAACTCTGTGTTTTTTATATCAAGGTTAAGTCCACATTCCTCCTCTTGGTGAGCTCATATGTGGGGCTGGTCTTTAAGAAGTTTATGAGTTCCCCAACTTTCAGAATAGCTTTGCCTTGGAAGGTCCCAGGTGGGAGATATTGTTGTCTTCCATGATTTTACCTTTCCATAGAGATGAAACAAGGCACTGATGGCATCATCCATCTGTAATAACTTGGAGGTGTTCGGCTGGCATTACAGTGATGTGATGTGAATGAATGTGTTATGTTCGTCCCTTTGCTACGATGCCAAAAATATATCTCCCATGAATATCAGATCGATGCAAACCCCAATATTCATCACTGACCGCCGGCTCCAAAGAGTCTGAGATAATTCCTTTGAACAGAGGAACCCCCTGTACTTCTCTGCCTCTGAGTATAAGAATCCTAGGCTTGTTGGCTGGTTCGCATCAGATCCCTTGTTGTAATTATCTATTCACAGCAGGAGGTCCTACTTCACTGGAGGTTGAAGTGTCAGCTCTTTTTCACTTAGTAACATAGTAACATAGTAACATAGTTAGTAAGGCCGAAAAAAGACATTTTTCCATCCAGTTCAGCCTATATTCCATCATAATAAATCCCCAGATCTACGTCCTTCTACAGAACCTAATAATTGTATGATACAATATTGTTCTGCTCCAGGAAGACATCCAGGCCTCTCTTGAACCCCTCGACTGAGTTCGCCATCACCACCTCCTCAGGCAAGCAATTCCAGATTCTCACTGCCCTAACAGTAAAGAATCCTCTTCTATGTTGGTGGAAAAACCTTCTCTCCTCCAGACGCAAAGAATGCCCCCTTGTGCCCGTCACCTTCCTTGGTATAAACAGATCCTCGGAGAGATATTTGTATTGTCCCCTTATATACTTATACATGGTTATTAGATCACCCCTCAGTCGTCTTTTTTCTAGACTAAATAATCCTAATTTCGCTAATCTATCTGGGTATTGTAGTTCTCCCATCCCCTTTATTAAATTCCCCAGTTAAAATGAATCCCATATGTTCAAAGTGAATGTGATATGTTCCCTCTCCAGAAATGTCTTTATGAATGCTATAATTTTTCTCTAGGACATTCTACCATACTATCATGTTAAGTCAAGTGCAATAACAGAGGGGACTAAATTATAGTTTGAAATGGCAAATAGAAGCACATTTATAGTTGTTAAAATATTTAAAGGGAATTCTTCAGAAGGTTTTTGTTATTTAATCTGAGAGCAGTATGATGTAGTGGAATAGAGCTTGATTTATTTAGGATGGGGCGAAAGGGGGGTGATTTAAACTTTTATATTTTTTATATTGTTTTTCATATTTTTAAAAACTTTTTTTTTTACTTGTGCCATGCTTCAATAGCCTTCATGGGAGGCTAGAAGCTGGCATAGCCTGATCGGCTCTGCTACATAGACTTTGATGTGGGCTCACCGCCGGAGGGTGACACGGCATGCGCAGTACTAGTACGGCGCATGTCGTGAAGGGGTTAAAGAATGAACACAAAAAAGGACAGCAGTATTTACCTGGTTTATTTGTCAATATTCCAAACTTCCAAAGTTCCAATCTGCTTCAACAGGACTGGCAACTGTGGTTTGGTAGTTTGGAACTTTGAAATGCTTCGAGAAATAAACTGCATTTCTGAATACTGTTCTCATCTTCCATCTTTGAACCCTGGCAGTGCTGAATTGATCCTATCATTCAATTTTAGTTGTTAAATATCTTAGTGCAGCAGATGAAACACATAAAATACTTCACTTTGAAATCAAAAGATGTCCAGCAGTGCCATCAACGTAGAACTGGCAGCAACTAGTGGGATACAGTTATTAAATTAATGCTCTAAATACTGTAGATAGGGATTTAGAATGAAATTTAGTTTGACTTTTGACCCCACCTTTAAGAACTATGTTCAGCCTTAAGATCAAGAAGACCTGGGGGTAATGATATGGCCTTCACATAGACAAGATCTCAACATTATCGAGTCTGTGTGAGTTCCATGAAGAGACAGGAAGATTTGCACATGTCTACATCCACTGAATATCTCTGGTCAGTTCTCCAAGATGTTTGGACCAACCTCTCTACTGAGTTCCTTCAAAAGCTGTGTGCAAGTTTACCTAGAAGAATGGATGATGTTTTGAAGGCAAAGGGTTGTCACACCAAATATTGATTTGATTTAGATTTATCTTTTGTTCATTCACTTTGAATGTTGCATATTGATAAATAGAATCTATTAGCTCATCTTTTTCTGTAACAATATTACTTTGCAGCATTTTTTACTCACCTGTCTAAGCCGTTTGCACAGTACGGTGCACAAAACATAAATCATTTATGACAAATACACATTGTTTAAACATTATTTGTTCTCTTGGATTGATCCCTCCTCTCACAAAGCACAGAAAATGTACTGTATTTTGTATAAGAAAGACCTGCCAATGCCTGAGATTATAGTATGTTTATTGATCAGCTCATAAAGTGAATGCCAATAACGTGAGGTGCCGTAGATTAGATTAACGAGGGCAAGGTAAAGAATGAAATCCTTGCAGGATATTATTTTGGTGTCAGCACACAGAGGATCTGGCCTCAGGGAAAGCAATGATCTATATCACAAGTGAAAACTCAGGAACTGGATGAGTCACTTATTACAGTAAGGGAGTAATAACTCACTGCAGATGAGAAATGTCTTCAGGTGGCTCTATGAGCTGCTGAGGTCAATGCTACAGCATGGTACAACATCATGGAGACCAGCTAGCATTTTAAGGTCAAGACTCAAGACACATTAAATAGATGTTAGAAAACTGACTAACAGCACGGATTACTCTAGAGGATGGAAAACAGCGCTTTTATTCTCCTCATAGCAGGATGGATCATCACTTTGCACTTCCTAATACCATCACCTACTATGCAATTTCTATTCATTGGTACGCAGTTCTTACAGACGGCATTTGACATCGTTTTTCTAATTAATTTCTGCACAATTCTGAAATTAAAAGGCAAGGAATGTATGAAAATATAATATACAGTACGGTGAGCGGAATTTAATTGGAAAGAACATTTACAGACTAAAAGAATGGTTCAGGCTTCCATATCTGATTATTCTATAAGGATATTACAAGGGACCTCTGGTTTCCTATCTATATATATAATTGAATAAGGGTTTTTCCGTCTGTCTGTCTGTCTGTCTTTCTGTCTGTCTGTCCTGGAAATCCCGGCTCTCTGATTGGTCGAGGCCTGGCGGCCTCGACCAATCAGAGACCGGCACAGCATCGACGTAGAAATCCCGCGTCTCTGATTGGTCGAGGCCGCCAGGCCTCGACCAATCAGCGACGAGCACAGCGACGATGATGTCATAAAGGACGTAGATATCCCACGTCTCTGATTGGTCGAGGCCGCCAGGCCTCGACCAATCAGCAACGGGCACAACGACGATGATGTCATAATGGTTGCCATGGCGACGATGATGTCATAAAGGTCGCCTCGACCAATCAGCGACGGGCACAATCTGCCGCGAATTCTGGAATCATCATTGTCCATATACTACGGGGACATGCATATTCTAGAATACCCGATGCGTTAGAATCGGGCCACAATCTAGTATACAATAATCAGTCGTAACATTGATACCAGGCGGTGTGAATAATTGATTATCTTGTGACTGTAGTATCTGTCACGGCAGGGCCGCACTGGGACTAAAATTCAGCCCTGGCATTTGAAGTCACACTCACACAGGCCCACTTGTCGCATGGTGACTGTATAATATCTTTGTACACTTGTAGGTTACAAGAAGTGAGGGGAGTGTAACACGACTATATAACATATAATTACAGCTGTATCCAGCATTACAGCTCAGTCCCCATAGAATGTAATGCAGCCAGTCCCCATAGAATGTAATGCAGCACAGCCCCATAGAATGTAATGCAGCACAGCCCCATAGAATGTAATGCAGCACAGCCCCATAGAATGTAATGCAGCCAGTCCCCATAGAATGTAATGCAGCCAGCCCCATAGAATGTAATGCAGCACAGCCCCCATAGAATGTAATACAGCACAGCCCCCATAGAATGTAATGCAGCACAGACACCATAGAATGTAATGCAGCACAGCCCCATAGAATGTAATGCGGGGCCGGGAGTGTGCCGACAGCGGGGGGAGTGTGCCGACAGCGGCACACTCGAGCGGCCCACTACTGCCACCGGCCCTTCTGGCATTTGCCAGAACTGCCCGATGGCCAGTCCGGCCCTGTGTCACGGGGTGTAATATAATAGGCAGAAGTCAGTTCTCGATGTTGATGTGTTGGACCAAATATAATAGGCAGAAGTCAGTTCTCGATGTTGATGTGTTGGACCAAAAAAAAATTGGCTAGTGTAAGGCAAATCAAATCAACTTTGGCAAAGGTTGATTTATGACAGCTAGACAATTGTGTTAGGGCAGGTCTCTTGTGGTGTCTCTGGTGTACAGTGGTTAGTACCAACCAAATGTTGTACAAGAAAACCAGCAATAGGAGCATGGTCAACCAAGGCTCTATGATTCATATGAGGAGCAAAGGTTTGCCTATCTGTGTGAAGTGGATGATAAAGAATTCAAGTGTAAAGGTACCGTTACAATAAACGACTTACCAACGATCACGACCAGCGATACGACCTGGCCGTGATCGTTGGTAAGTCGTTGTGTGGTCGCTGGGGAGCTGTCACACAGAGAGCTCTCTCCAGCGACCAACGATCAGGGGAAAGACTTCGGCATCGTTGAAACTGTCTTCAACGATGCCGAAGTCCCCAGGTGACCAGGGTAAACATCGGGTTACTAAGCGCAGGGCCGCGCTTAGTAACCCCATATTTACCCTGGTTACCATTGTAAAAGTAAATAAAAAAAACACTACATACTCACATTCTGATGTCTGTCACGTCCCCCGCCGTCAGCTTCCCTGCACTGACTGTCAGCGCCGGCCGTAAAGCAGAGCACAGCGGTGACGTCACCGCTGTGCTCTGCTTTACGGCCGGCGCTGACACAGTCAGTGCGGGAAGCTGACGGCCGGGGACGTGACAGACATCGGAATGTGAGTATGTAGTGTTTTTTTTATTTACTTTTACAATGGTAACCAGGGTAAATATCGGGTTACTAAGCGCGGCCCTGCGCTTAGTAACCCGATATTTACCCTGCTTACAAGTGAACACATCGCTGGATTGGCGTCACACACGCCGATCCAGCGATGACAGCGGGTGATCAGCGACCAAAAAAAGGTCCTGATCATTCCACAGCGACCAACGATCTCCCAGCAGGGGCCTGATCGTTGGTCGCTGTCACACATAACGAGATCGTTAGCGGGATCGTTGCTACGTCGCAAAAAGCGTGACGTTGCAACAATATCGTTAACGAAATCGTTATGTGTGAAGGTACCTTAAGGAGAAAGACAAGTGAGAAGACACACACAGTTAATGCCTAACAGTTTTTTGCAAGTGAACACTGCCATCTGCTAGTCAAAGATGATAGAGAAAGAGAAAGCAGAATTGTATTAGCAGAAACTCAAGGGTGATATGCATGTTTTCTCAGGGAAAAAATTGTAGGAGACACCAGGTCATGTAATAGCTATGGAGCAGTTAGTAATTATAAAAGGCCAAGAATGGCAGTGAAGGGAGGAGTTGGTGCACGAACCTGTAGCAAGATGGACATGCACTACCGCGACCTGGCTTATAGCAGCCACTATGAGAGGCTGGAGTCGAGCACAGAAATAGAGAGAGACCAGACCCGACTACAGTAAAGACCAGAGAGAGACCAGACCTGGGTGAAGATCTGAAAGAGACTAGACTGCATGGAAAACCCATGAGAAACCAGACATGAGAGACCAGATCTGGGAGAGCTGAGCTGAGTGAGCAGAGTCAGAGCTGAGAGAAAGATGACTAGGCCACAGCAGAGGTACATTCGTGTGAGCCGTCGCTTCCAGTGCAGATGTATGGTATGAAGTGCGGACATTGGCCATGTTTTAAGAAATGAAGGTGACCAGTGTGACAGTTGGACCAAGTAACTCACCAACCTGGAACTTGCAGTCTAGATGGGAAGTATGGTTGTCAACCGATACGGCCTGTGTGATGTTTTGTACTGTCTAGCCCCTTCATGACCCAGCTTATTTTGACCTTAATGACCTGGCCGTTTTTTGCAATTCTGACCAGTGTCGCATTATGAGGTAATAACTCAGGAACGCTTCAACGGATCCTAGCGGTTCTGAGACTGTTTTTTCGTGACATATTGGGCTTCATGTTAGTGGTAAATTTAGATCAATAATTTTTGTGTTTATTTGTAAAAAAAAATGGAAATTTGGCGAAAATTTTGAAAATTCTGCAATTTTCAAATTTTGAATTTTTATTCTGTTAAACGAGAGTTATGTGACACAAAATAGTTAATAAATAACATTACCCACATGTCTACTTTACATCATCACAATTTTGGAAACAAAAGTTATAAGGGTTAAAATTTGACCAGCGATTTCTCATTTTTACAACGGAATTTACAAAACCATTTTTTTTAGGGACCACCTTACATTTGAAGTCAGTCTGAGGGCTCTATATGGCTGAAAATACCCAAAAGTGACACCATTCTAAAAACTGCACCCCTCAAGGTGCTCAAAATCACATTTAAGAAGTTTATTAACCCTTCATGTGCTTCGCAGCAGCAGAAGCAACATGGAAGGAAAAAATGAACATTTAACTTTTTAGGCACAAAAATGATCTTTTAGCAACAATTTTTTATTTTCCCAAGTGTAAAAGGAGAAAGTGGACCACAAAAGCTATTGTACAATTTGTCCTGAGTACACTGATACCTCACATGTGGGGGTAAACCACTGTTTGGGCACATGGCAGGGCTCGGAAGGGAAGGAGCACCACTTGACTTTTTGAATGAAAAATTAGCTCCAATCGTTAGCGGACACCATGTCGCGTTTGAAGAGCCCCTGTGTGCCTCAACATTGGAGCTCCCCCACAAGTGACCCCATTTTTGAAACTAGACTTCCCATGGAACTAATCTAGATGTGTGGTGAGCATTTTAAACCCGAAAGTGCTTCACAGAAGTTTATAGCGCAGAGCCGTGAAAATAAAAAATCATTTTTCTTTCCTCAAACATTATTTTTTAGCAAGCAATTTTTTATTTTCACAAGAGAAACAGGAGAAATTGGACCCCAAAAGTTATTGTCCAGTTTGTCCTGAGCACGCTGATACCCCATATGTGGGGGGGAACCACTGTTTGGTCACACGTCGGGGCTCAGAAGGGAAGTAGTGATGTTTTGGAATGCAGACTTTGATGGAATGCTCTGCAGGCATCATGTTACGTTTGCAGAGCCCCTTATTATTATTATTTATTTATATAGCACCATTGGTTCCATGGTGCTGTACATGAGAAGGGGTTACATACAAGTTACAGATATCACATACAGTAAACAAACTAAAAATGACGGACTGATACAGAGGGGCGAGGACCCTGCCCTTGCGGGCTTACATTCTACAGGATTATGGGGAAGGAGACAGTAGATTGAGGGTTGCGATATTACTGATACTATCCAGGCGAGAAATAGAGCCCAATATGCAGGAGTGGTAACATATGTGGGTTATTAGTCGGATGCTCATGAAGGCCCGTACAGCTGGCGCAGTAGTATCCATGACGTCTGTCCGGTAACAGCCGGGAATTCTGCGGACAGACCTATACAGGCGAGGGATGATCGCTACTCCTAACCAAGAGAGAATTGAAAGTGACCTGCGGCGTGGCACCTCATCTGCAGGGTCACAGGAGACATGGCAGACCACCCAGCGGACTCTTGTGTAATCCCCCCATGCTGCGACCACATACATTGCTAGAGCCCTCGTTTATCAGCAGATGGGACACTCCATAGCGGTATATACGCCCCCTCTGGTCTAATGGCAATGTGCTCCGGAGCACCAACCCCACCATGTAGGCGGCATGTTGGACCTTCTGTATCACTGCCAGGGGCACAGCAGCCCAAGGTAGGCGACAAGGTCCCGTCCTCTGTGCACAGCAGACAAGACCGCCATGGAGGCAGCAGCAGCGGCCTTTGGGTTTGTGTGCACTTATGTGCCTAAACAGTAGAAACCCCCCACAAGTGACCTCATTTTGGAAACTAGACCCCCAAGGAACTTATCTATATATGAGGTGAGCACTTTGAACCCCCAAGTGCTTCACAGAAGTTTACAAAGCAGAGCCGTGAAAATAAAAAATCATTTTTCTTTCCTCAAAAATTATATTTTAGCAAGCAATTTTTTTTTTCACAAGGGTAACAGGAGAAACTGGACCACAATAGTTGATGCCCAGTTTGTCCTGAGTATGGTGATACCTCATATGTGGGGGTATACCACTGTTTGGGCACACGTCGGGCTCAGAAGGGAGGGAGCACCATTTGACCTTTTGAACGCAAGATTGGCTGGAATCAATGGTGGCGCCATGTTGCATTTGGAGATCCCTGATGTGCCTAAACAGTGGAAACCCCTCAATTCTAACTCCAACACTAACCCCAACACACCCCTAACCCTAATCCCATCTCTAGCCATAACCCAAATCACAACCCTAACCCCAACACACCCATAACCACAACCCTAACCCCAACACACCCCTAACCCTTATCCCAACCCTAATCCTAACCCTAATCCCAACCCTAACCACAACCCTAACCCCAACACACCCCTAACCATAACCCTAACCACAAGCCTAATCTTAACCCTATTTCCAACCTTAGCCCTAATTCCAACCCTAACTCTAATTCCAACCCTAACCCTAAGGCAGATTCGTGTGAGATGTTTCCGCACCATTTTTGAAAAATTCGCAGGTAAAAGGCACTGCGTTTTACCTGCGGATTTACCACGGAGTTCCAGTGTTTTTTGTGTGGATTTCACCTGCAGATTCCTATTGAGGAACAGGTGTAAACCGTGCGGAATCCGCACAAAGAATTGACATGCTGCGGAAAATACAATGCAGCGTTTCCGCGCAGTATTTTCTGCACCATGGGCACAGCGGATTTGGTTTTCCATAGGTTTACATGGTACTGTAAACCTGATGGAAAACTGCTACGAATCCGCTGCGAATGTGCAGCCAAATCCGCACCGTATGCACATAGCCTAATTCTAACCCAAACCCTAGTTCTAACCCTAATTCTAACCCTAGTTCTAACCCTAAACCTAGCCCTAACCCTAGTGGAAAAAAAAATATTTTCTTTATTATTGTCCCTACCTAAGGGGGTGATAAAGAGGGGGTTCATTTACTATTTTTTTTATTTTGATCACTGTGATAAGTTTTATCACAGTGATCAAAATGTACCTGTAACGAATCTGCCGGCCGGCAAATTTGGCGGGCGCACTGCGCATGCGCCCGCCATTTTGGAAGATGGCGACACCCATGGACAAGACGGATGGACACCGTGAGGCTCAGTAAGTATGAGGGAGTGAGATCGGAGCACGGGGGGGGGGGGGGGTGGATCGGAGCATGGGGGAGCAGACAGGAGGACGGGGGAGCGGACAGGAGGACGGAGGGGAGCGGAGCACTGTATGGGACAGGACGGAGGACCGGGGAGGAGATCGGTGGCGGGGGGCAGATCAGGGTTTCCAGCCATGGCTGATGATATTGTAGCATTGGCCATGGCTGGATTGTAATATTTCACCACTTTTCATGGGTGAAATATTACAAATTGCTCTGATTGGGTGTTTCACTTTCAACAGCCAATCAGAGCGATCGTAGCCACGGGGGTGCGAAGCCACCCCCCCTGGGCTGAAGTACCACTCCCCCTGTCCCTGTAGGTCGGGTGAAATTGGAGTTAACCCTTTCACCTGACCTGCAGGGACGTGATCATTCTGTGACACAGCATATGCGTCACAGGTCGGATCGGCACTGACTTTCATGACGCATACACTGTGTTACAGGTCGGGAAGGGGCTAGAGAATGACCACAGTGATGAGCCCAGTAGTGACAATGATGCCCTGTGGGTTGATATATTGGGACTAAGATATCACTGAAGATAACTGCTATCTAATGGTAATAATAGAATGATAGTGTGTAAATAGCACTGTGTCAATATCTTGTTCATCTGAATTACTGTATTCTTCTTGTAACATAACTTGTTTCATTTTCAGTTTTTGTGCTATCCCCTTATATTGTGCCAAAGGCACCCATTTGATTGTGTTAATCAAATAAATAGTTATTGGTTTAAGTACCACTGTTTTCTCATCGTCTGCGCTGTTGCATCTGCATACCTTTTAATAGAGGGTGCTGACTTGGACTCCAAATACCTCAGAACTGAATCTGTTCATGCATATGTGGGATGTACTGGAAAAACAAGTCCAAACCTTGGAGGCCTTGTAGAGTCCATGTCTTGATAAGTCACATTTGTTTTGGAGGCAAGAGGGGGACCTAAACATAACTGTATTCAGGAACTATTGTCTGGTCTGGTATATGGTCACTTGTACTTGCTGACTACTGGGGTAGAGACCACTATAATGACTCCAGTCCAGACCTAAAGGTACCTTCACACTGAGCAACTTTAGAATGATAACGATAGCGATCCGTGACGTTGCAGCGTCCTGGATAGTGATATCGTTGTGTTTGACACGCAGCAGCGATCAGGATCCTGCTGTGACATCGCTGGTCGGAGCTAGAAGGCCAGAACTTTATTTCGTCGCTGGATCACCCACTGACATCGCTAAATCGGCATGTGTGACGCCGATCCAGCGATGTGTTCACTTGTAACCAGGGTAAACATCAGGTTACTAAGCGCAGGGCCGCGCTTAGTAACCCGATATTTACCCTGGTTACCATTGTAAAAGTAAAAAAAAAAACACTACATACTTACATTCCGGTGTCTGTCGCGTCCCCCGACGTCAGCTTCCCTGCACTGTGTCAGCGCCGACCGGCCGTAAAGCAGAGCACAGTGGTGACGTCACCGCTCTGCTTTACGGCCGGTGCTTACACAGTGCAGGGAAGCTGACGCCGGGGGACGCGACAGACACCGGAATGTGAGTATGTAGTGTTTTTTTTTTTTTACATTTACAATGGTAACCAGGGTAAACATCGGGTTACTAAGCGCGGCCCTGTGCTTAGTAACCCGATGTTTATCTTGGTTACCCGGGGACTTCAGCATCGTTGGTCGCTGGAGAGCTGTCTGTGTGACAGCTCTCCAGCGACCACACAACGACTAAACAGCGACGCTGCAGCGATCGGCATCGTTGTCTATATCGCTGCAGCATTGCTTAATGTGACGGTACATTAACTGTTTGGCCATTCAGACTGCACTTGAGGTTTTAAAACTTGGAGATAATCAGTTTGTTGTTCACTGCTGGCTCTTGTCCATAGCTGGTGGTAGAGTATTTCACTACAGACCAGCGAGTGTCACATTGGCGTGATCTCTCCTCCTGTCCAAATGCTGTACCTAACTATCCCTTCCCCAGGATACCAGATGCCTACTTCTATTTTCTTTAGAAAATACAGATTTTTGTTTCCTCAGCTCCCACAAGCTGACAGATGCCTATCTTCTTTTGACCTCACCACACATGAGCTAATTATCTACTCCAATTACCATCTACCACATGTGCAGTGAACCATTATGGCTAATTGCTTTTATAATGCTATTTTTGTTTTATTATAGACCTAATAGATGTTATTTTTAATGACTTACACTTACAAATCTTTATTCTAAAAAGTATCTTCGACATCTTTGGGTTTACCCAGGTGTCCTTCCAGTCATGTGTATGTTTCAGTATTGTTGTTCATATTTCATATTGACATGCTTGACCACTACAGAGTGCACTTTTTTATTGTATATGGAGATGGCTGCTCCTAATATGCACCTGTTCACACTAGCTTGGAAGTGCCAGTCAGTCTTTTTGTTATTGTATATCAGTTGTCTGACCGAGCATTCCGATCTCCAGCATGTGGTGGATTTTAACTGCCACAGGGTTCTACCTACCTATAAATTCAGGCTTTAACCCCTTAGCGACCGCCGATACGCCTTTTAACGGCGGCCGCTAAGGGTACTTAAACCACAGCGCCGTTAATTAACGGCGCTGTGGAAAAAGTACATAGCGCCCCCCAGAGGCCAATTTTCTCCGGGGTCTCGGCTGCCGGGGGTAGCCGAGACCCCAGAGAACATGATTCGGGGGTTTTTTAACCCACCCCGCATTTGCGATCGCCGGTAATTAACCGTTTACCGGCGATCGCAAAAAAAACCAAAAAACGCGATCTCTTTTTAATTTCTCTATCCTCCGATGTGATCGCACATCGGAGGACAGAGAAAAGGGGTCCCAGGTGGCCCCCTAATACTCACCTAGCTCCCCCGATGCTCCTCGTGGCTCCCGGTGGGCGCCGCCATCTTAAAAATGGCCGGCCCCGCGAGAATCTTTGGGGTCTCGGCTGCCGGGGGTAGCCGAGACCCCAAAGAGCATGATCGGGGTCGGTTTTACCGACCCCTGTTTTGCGATCGCCGGTAATTAACTGTTTACCGGCGACCGCAAAAAAAAAAAAAAAAAGTAAAGTGTAATTCTCTGTCCTCTGATGTGATCGCACATCAGAGGACAGAGAAATAGGGGGATTCGGGGACCCTACAATACTCACCTGTGTCCCTGGATCCTCTTGCTGCTCCTCCTGGCCGCCGGCAGAAGAAAATGGCGGGCGCATGCGCAGTGCGCCCGCCATCTGTCTCCATCTGCCGGCAGGCAGGAGAACAGCAGTTGGGGCTAAAATTAGGGTTAGGGGTAGGGGCTAGAGTTAGGGGTAGGGTTAGGGGTAGGGGTAGGGGTAGGGTTAGGGGTAGGGTTAGGGGTAGGGTTAGGGTTAGGGGTAGGGTTAGGGGTAGGGTTAGGGGTAGGGTTAGGGTTAGGGGTAGGGTTAGGGGTAGGATTAGGGTTAGGGGTAGGGTTAGGGTTAGGGGTAGGGTTAGGGGTAGGGGTAGGGTTAGGGTTAGGGCTAGGGTTGGGGCTAAATTTAGGGTTAGGGTTGGGGCTAAATTTAGGGTTAGGGTTGGGGCTAAATTTAGGGTTAGGCTTCTTTCACACTTACGTCGGTACGGGGCCGTCGCAATGCGTCGGCCCGACATACCGACGCACGTTGTAAAAATTGTGCACAACGTGGGCAGCAGCTGTAGTTTTTCAACGCATCTGCTGCCCAATCTATGTCCTGGGGAGGAGGGGGCGGAGTTACGGCCACGCATGCGCGGCCAGAAATGGCGGATGCGACGTACAAAAAAACGTTTCATTGAACGTTTTTTTGTGCCGACGGTCCGCCAAAACACAACTGATCCAGTGCACGACGGACGCGACGTGTGGCCATCCGTCACGATCCGTCGGCAATACAAGTCTATGGGCAAAAAACGCATCCTGAGGGCACATTTGCAGGATCCGTTTCTTGTCCAAAACGACGGATTGCGACGGATGCCAAACGACGCAAGTGTGAAAGTAGCCTTAGGGTTAGGGTTGGGGCTAAAGTTAGGGCTAGGGTTGGGGCTAAAGTTAGGGTTAGAGCTGGGATTAGGGTTAGGGTTTGGATTAGGGTTGGTATTAGGGTTAGGGTTGGCATTAGGGTTACGCTTGGGATTAGGGTTAGGTTTGGGATTAGGGTTAAGGTTAGGGTTGTGATTAGGGGTGTATTGGGATTAGGGTTAGGTTTGAGGTTAGGGTTGAGATTAGGATTAGGGGTGTGTTGGATTTAGGGTTTTGATTAGGGTTATGGTTAGGGTTGACATTAGGGTTGTTTTGGGGTAAGGGTTGTGATTATGGTTAGGGTTAGTGATTAGGATTATGGATCAGGTTGGGATTAGGGTTAGGGGTGTGTTGGGGTTATGGTTGGAGCTAGAATTGGGGGGTTTCCACTGTTTAGGTACATCAGGGGGTCTCCAAACACGACAGCCAATTTTGCGCTCAAAAAGTCAAATGGTGCTCCCTCCCTTCTGAGCTCTGCCGTGCTCCCAAACAGTGGGTTACCCCCACATATGGGGCATCAGCGTACTCGGGATAAATTGGACAACAACTTCTGGGGTCCAATTTCTCTTGTTACCCTTGTGAAAATAAAAACTTGGGGGCTACAATATCTTTTTTGTGAAAAAAATATTTTTTATTTTCACGACTCTGCATTCTAAACTTCTGTGAAGCACTTGGGCATTCAAAGTTCTCACCACACATCTAGATAAGTTCCTTGGGGGGTCTAGTTTCCAAAATGGGGTCACTTGTGGGGGGTTACTACAGTTTAGGTACATCAGGGGCTCTGCAATCGCAACATAATGCCCACAGACCATTCTATCAAAGTCTGCATTCCAAAAAGGCGCTCCTTCCCTTCCGAGCTCTGCCGTGCGCCCAAACAGTGGTTTACCCCAACATATGGTGCATCAGCGTACTCGTGATAAATTGGACAACAACTATTGCAGTCCAATTTCTCCTGTTACCCTTGTGAAAATAAAAACTTGGGGGCTACAATATCTTTTTTGTGGAAAAAAAAATATTTTTTATTTTCACGACTCTGCATTCTAAACTTCTGTGAAGCACTTGGGCATTCAAAGTTCTCACCACACATCTAGATAAGTTCCATGGGGGGTCTAGTTTCCAAAATAGGGTCACTTGTGGAGGGTTTCTACTGTTTAGGTACATCAGGGGCTCTGCAAACGCAACATAATACCCGCAGACCATTCTATCAAAGTCTGCATTCCAAAACGGCGCTCCTTCCTTCCGAGCTCTGCCGTGTGCCCAAACAGTGGTTTACCCCCACATATGGGGTACTAGCATACTCAGGACAAATTGGACAACAACTTTTGGGGTCCAATTTCTCTTGTTACCCTTGTGAAAATAAAAACTTGGGGTCTAAAAAATCTTTTTTGTGGAAAAAAAAATATTTTTTATTTTCACGGCTCTGCATTATAAACTTCTGTGAAGCACTTGGGCATTCAAGGTTCTCACCACACATCTAGATAAGTTCCATGGGGGGTCTAGTTTCCAAAATGGGGTCACTTGTGGGGGATTTCTACTGTTTAGGCACATCAGGGGCTCTCCAAACGCGACATGGCGTCCAATCTCAATTCCAGCCAATTCTACATTGAAAAAGTAAAACGGCACTCCTTCTCTTCCAAGCTCTGCGGTGCGCCCTAACAGTGGTTTACCCCCACATATTGGGTATCAGCGTACTCAGGAGAAATTGCACAACAAATTTTGTGGTCTAATTTCTCCTGTTACCCTTGTGAAAATAAAAATTTGTGGGCAAAAAGATCATTTTTGTAGAAAAAATGCAATTTTTTTTTTTTCACGGCTCTACATTATAAACTTCTGTGAAGCACATGGGGGTTCAAAGTGCTCACCACACATCTAGATATGTTCCGTAAGGGGTCTAGTTTCCAAAATGGGGTCACTTGTGAGGGGTTTCCACTGTTTAGGCACATCAGAGGCTCTCCAAACGCGACATGGCGTCCAATCTCAATTCCAGCCAATTCTACATTGAAAAAGTAAAACGGCGCTCCTTCACTTCCAAGCTCTGCGGTGCGCCCAAACAGTGGTTTACCCT
Source organism: Ranitomeya imitator (assembly GCF_032444005.1). Lineage (NCBI taxonomy): Eukaryota > Metazoa > Chordata > Amphibia > Anura > Dendrobatidae > Ranitomeya > Ranitomeya imitator. Next base: position 715,510,393 of record NC_091284.1, on the reverse strand, counting down.
CACATATGGGATATTGACGTATTCAGGAGAAATCGCACAACAACTTTTGTGGTCTAATTTCTCCTGTTACCCTTGTGAAAATAAGAATTTGTGGGCGAAAACATCATTTTTGTGTAAACAAAAGCGATTTTTTATTTTCACGGCTCTACGTTATAAACTTCTGTGAAGCACTTGGGGGTTCAAAGTGCTCACCACACATCTAGATAAGTTCCTTAAGGGGTCTAGTTTCCAAAATGGTGTCACTTGTGGGGAGTTTCCACTGTTTAGGCACATCAGGGGCTCTCTAAACGTGACATGGCGTCCGATCTCAATTCCAGCCAATTCTGCATTGAAAAAGTCAAACGGCGCTCCTTCACTTCTAAGTTCTGCGGTGCGCCCAAAAAGTGGTTTACCCCCACATATGGGGTATTGGCGTATTCAGGAGAAATTGCATAACAAAATTAATGGTTACATTTCTGTTTTTACACTTGTGAAAATAAAAAAAATGGTTCTGAATTAAGATGTTTGCAAAAAAAAGTTAAATGTTCATTTTTTCCTTCCACATTGTTTCAGTTCCTGTGAAGCACGTAAAGGGTTAATAAACTTCTTGAATGTGGTTTTGAGAACCTTGAGGGGTGTAGTTTTTAGAATGGTGTCACACTATCATATAGACCCCTCAAAATGACTTCAAATGTGATGTGGTCCCTAAAAAAAAATGGTGTTGTAAAAATGAGAAATTGCTGGTCAACTTTTAACCCTTATAACTCCCTAACAAAAAAAAATTTTGTTTCCAAAATTGTGCTGATGTAAAGTAGACATGTGGGAAATGTTATTTATTAACTATTTTTCGTGACATATCTCTCTGATTTAAGGGCATAAAAATACAAAGTTTGAGAATTGAAAAATTTTAAAAATTTTCGCCATATTTCCATTTTTTTCATAAATAATCGCAAGTAATATCGAAGAAATGTTACCACTAACATGAAGTACAATATGTCATGAAAAAACAATCTCAGAATCAGCGGGGTCCGTTGAAGCGTTCCAGAGTTATAACCTCATAAAGTGACAGTGGTCAGAATTGCAAAAATTGGCCTGGTCATTAAGTACCAAATTGGCTCTGTCACTAAGGGGTTAAAGAGAGGTTTTCACATCTACGCAGAAATTCAGACTTTAGTCTTATAGAGGTATTCACACTAGATATGTAGGACCCAGTAATTTTGAGATCACCTTGTTGTTGGCTGCTGGGCAGGCATGAATTGGCCAAATTATGTGCTAAGTGTCTCAGTTTTTTCATAGTATCCAGAAGCAGTATTTCTACTGACCCAGTGCCCTTCAAAATAGCAGCATGATTATAATGTTCCTGAATAAAAATATCTGCCCTGTGCTGTGTCCCTAAATAAATAATTGTTCCTCACTGTGCTCCCAGCACAAACTATGACTCTAAGCTGTCCCTCATATGGTTCATGCCCACCACACTGCCTCATCCTTTCCATAATAGGCCCCTACCTCACACTGTCCTCTCTCACTGTCCCCCCATAGTGCTCAATCACTATACTGTACACTCTCATCATACTCCACCCTCCTCATCAAACTGTCCCCTCCTTGCTGTGCCCCCACCCTGCACTCCCATGCTGCCCCACAATACCCAGTCTCTAGTCTGAGCTTCCCCATACTGTTTCCTCACACTATTCCCATCAATAGTCTCTTCACACAGTTCCCCCCGCCCTCTTCATACTGTCTCCTCACATGTTCACCATCCTCACTCTCCATACTGTCTCCTCATACATCCCTACTCCCCATACTGTTTCCGCTCCCATTCCCTCCTCACTCCTCATACTGCTCCTTACATATTCCACACTCCCCATAGTGTATCCTCACTGATCCCACTTGCTTCCATGTTGCCATACTGTCTCCACCCTTCCCCTTGCTACCCATACTGTGTCAACACTATTCACCTCTACCACCTTCTCATACCATGTCTGCACACCAATCAACCCCCACTTCTCATTCTGTGTCAACACCACTCTTGCCCTTCATAATGTGTCTGCACCAATTCCCCCATCACACCTCATATTGTGCGCACGCCACTTCCCCCTTGCTCTTCATACTGTGTCCGCACCAATCCCCTACATCCCCATCCTCATACTGTGTCCACACCAAACCCACTCCACTCCTCATATTGTGTCTGCACCAATCATCCCCGTTCCTTATACTATGTCTACATGAACCTCCCCACTCCTGATACTGTGTCTCAATTAATCCCCACCCTCACTCCTCATACTGTCTGTGTACTAATCCCCAACCTTCTCATACTGTTTCAGCACTAATCCCCCCACTTATCGTGGTATGTCTGCAGCAATTTCCTCTGCTCCGTTTTATGTTTCCGCACAAATCTCCCCTTACTCCTCATACTGTCTGCACCAATCCCACAAACTGTCATCATACTGTGTCCTCACCAATCTCTTAAACCCCCTCCTGAGTGTGTCTGCATCAATCCACACCAAGCTCCCCACACCCCCACTCCATATTCTGTGTCCACACCAATACTGTGTCTGTCTTGCTCCATCTGTCTCCTTAAAGTCCCCCTACCCAATTACAATAAATCTTCAGTCTCTTCAGCTCCAGTGGAGAGTTTTTACATGACTTACATTCACCGTCTGTCTGCAGTGCTCGAGAAGGATGTCAGCAGAATGATCAGAAGATGACCTGGTCGCACTGCTGATGTCACCCTGACTCAGAAGTGTCAGTGTTCATGGTTTTTATTGTACTTGTGCCTAAGGCAGGAGTACAATTGATTCATTTTCTCAGTCTGTTGTCAGCTCTGGGGGTGGCAAAATGCAGCAGCCAGGGAGATACGTCATCCTGCCACATCAAGTGTCCCGATGTCGCCCCTCTGTCGTCTGTGCCCGAAGCAAGTGTTCTGCTCAGCTCCCCAGGGTATGCCCATGATTTATATACAGTACAGTGGCTCAGTGCTGTCATGAACCTCAAACTTCCTCCCGCACTTATTAAACATTTTGATTAGGTTAGTTTTCTGCCTATCAAATTTACCATCGTATGTACAAGCTAGAGAAATTCAATTGTTGGCCAGCAGGAGACAGAGAGTGATGTGAGAGATTACAATCTTTTACTACATTGTAGCTCTGCACAATATGATGTTAGGGTTACGGCATGTACCTAAAGAGTAGTAAATGTATCATTCATACTGTCATTTGATTAAGTCTTGGGGCCTCATAAATTGCTTTCAAAAATTTGTATTCTGATGGCTTGTAACTAGAAGGGAATCTTTAGATAATATCTCATATAAATCATCTCATATCACTCCCTATATATATATTGGAACATATCATGGAGCATAACTTTCTGAAGGTGACCTGCTGCTTATCTCACTGATTGCTTCTAAGTGTAAGTATAAATATACAGTGTGTGATGAAGATGTTCAAACATATGTGTTAATTACCAATCTAATCATATTAACCCCCCAAAATTGGGATTGTATAAAGCGAATGTATCATCTCCATATCATCATTAATTGGCAATAATTTTATTTTGATATAACAAGCTGAATTTAAAAAATTCCCAATTGCAATTTTCACATAAACAAAACACTTTTCAGAAGTCTCATTATCATCACAGGCATGATTGTAATGACAGGTAACACCTCTATACACAGTGGTTCCCCTTGTTACTTCTCCCTTCACAATCACCTTTGCACAGGCTCATTAGATATTTCAAAACAAAAGATAGGATCTGAGTCAGTCTACTGTTGCTACATTCATTGTCCTCAGTGACCAGTGTGAAAATTGAAAGATATCTCTATATTTTTTTTAAACGGATAGTTACATGAAAAAAAATTACCACTATTTAGAAAGAAAATAAATATATAAAAAAAACTGGATTAAAGCAATAGGTTATTTTCTGAATACACTTTCTTTATATAGGCATGGACGAAGGAAGAGTCAGGATCCTTATTACAGTACCCACCTACAGGACAGCTACAAGATTTGGCATTGACATCTCTTAGTCAAAAGGTTAAAGAACATTTATGGGAAAGTTTTCTATTGTATGACATCAGGCAGCAGCTTGTCATTTCTATCACTTCTGACGTTTTTATGAAGAATATGACATCAAGCTCATCCTTGAGGAACCAGAGGACAGGTTAAGGTCTGGAGATCACGAGAGACACTGCATAAAAGGAATGACAAGCAAAATACAAAATGTGCCTGGATGTTGTTTGCTCCAATTCACATCTTAAATGTAACATTTTTGTCTCCTTTACATTTAACACTTAAGCAGGAACATAAGACAAGTCAATAGCCGAATGTCAAACTGATTTATTTTCCTAAGATCCATGTTTTGATCTACAACCTTCTTACATTTACGGTAAAGTACAGATTAACGTAGGGTAAAGCTCCATTTGTTAATTACCAAATGGCATAAACAAGAATTCCCTAATATAATCCTCTTAACCAAAATGCTTCTTTTTTAGGATCAGGGGTGATTTAAGTAACATGAGAGAGTCACCGCCACCATATTAATGCCATCAGCAGAGTAGAGATATTGTGGTGTGAATGCATAGAACAAAATGGCTGTTATAATGCGCTAATAAACCTACCTGCCACTTTGCTCCCTCTATTCAGACTCTGTAAATGCTGCCCATATTCTATCCATGGTCTATCCATGCTCTGTTCTTGAGCACTGTGCGGTGTGCACAATGACAGCGCGCACCCTCGCCGGTTCAGATCTCCAGTAACGAGCCGGCAACAGAGTGGTGACACAAATCCGTGCAGAGACCAACGCCACCCCTACAAGTGACATCAGTGGTCTGCTGCACACCGGGTATTCTGAGTCTGACAACTCTCTGTAGCTGGCTCGTTACTACCGATCTGAGCCAGCGAGAGAGTGCGCTCTGTCATTGAGCACATCGCACAGTGCACATCACACAGGGACTATCCTAGCCCCTGAATCGAGCATCACCGATGACCCTTTGTGTTGTGAATTCTGTTCTCGGGCTCCCTCCTGTGGTCGTGAATGGTACTTCGGCGAGTTCTGTCTATGGGCTCCCTCTGGTGGCCATGAGTGAAGCTGCGGCTTCTGAGGTTCCTTACACAGGTGACGTGGTTTATCCTTTGGTTGGCTGCTCTATTTAACTCCTCTCAGATCGTTACTCCATGCCAGCTGTCATGTTTTTGCATTTGTTCAGTTCGCTCATGGATCTCTCTGGTGACCTGCCTTCTCCTGCAGAAGCTAAGTTCCTGATAGTCATTATTTGTTCACTGTTTTCTTGTCCAGCTGGTTATCATGATTTTGTCTTGCTAGCTGGAAGCTCTGGGATGCAGAGTGGCCCCTTCGCACCGTGAGTCGGTGCGGAGGTCTTTTTTGCACACTCTGCGTGGTCTTTTGTAGGTTTTTGTGCTGATCGCAAAGTTACCTTTCCTATTTTCTGTCTATTTAGTAAGTCTGGCCTCCCTTTGCTGAAACCTGTTTCATTTCTGTGTTTGTGACTTTCATCTTTACTCACAGTCAATATATGTGGGGGGCTTCCTTTACCTTTGGGGAATTTCTCTGAGGCAAGGTAGGCTTTATTTTCCATCTCTAGGGCTAGATAGCTCTTAGGCTGTGACGAGGTGCCTAGGGTCTGGTCAGGAGCGCTCCACGGCTATTTCTTGTGTGTGATAGGATTAGGGCTTGAGGTCAGCAGAGTTCCCACATCCCAGAGCTCGTCCTGTATGTGGTTTAACTATCAGGACATTCTGGGTGCTCCTAACCACCAGGTCATAACACCTTTGCTTCAGAGAGAAGACAAGGGCTGTGGCACTGGGAATCTCAAGCAAAGTATCATCAAAAAGGAAGTGAAAAAAATAGAATAGCATTTAGATAGTGTAGTTAGGGAAGGATAGGAACATTTTTAAGGCAAGTATTTTAGAAATTACTTGTACATAGAATGTAGAATATAAGCCCACAAGGCCAGGGCTCTCTCCCCTCTGTACCAGTCTGCCATTGATAGTTTGTAAAAATAAATAATAATATTTAGGATGGGGCTCTTACCATTGGGGCTATGTTTTGCATTGAAGCATCCAATGAGCGTGTGCAAACATCATTGTGAAGGGAGGGCAACATGGTCATCTCTGACTTTGCCTATTGTGAATGGTGGATTCTGTGTTATCAGCTGTGAATAGAGGCTTTATCTGTCACTGTAATCCTCCTCTAATCATAGGAAAACTTGTGTAAACTCTCCCCTGGAAGGACAGAAAGTGCAAGTTTAAAAAAAGCCTGAGCTTCCAGTGTGAGAAAATTGCATAATTACTACTTTTGCTTTGTTAGTAAAGATCGTGATTCGTAAAATGAAAAAAAGGTGTTTAACAATACATGCAACACAAAAATCTGATTTAGGCTATGTGCACACGTCAGGATTTCTGGCAGAAATTTTCCTGACAAAAACCTGACATTTCTGCCCAAAAACCGCATGCGTTTTTTTTTCGCGCTTTTGATGCGTTTTTTGCGCGTTTTTGATATGTGTTTTCTTGCGTTTTTTCCAAATGCATAGAATAGCGGGAAAAACGGGAAAAAAACGCAAAATTAATGAACATGCTGCTTTTTCTACCGCGATGCGTTTTTTTCACGGAAAAAACGCATCATGTGCACAAAAATTGCAGAATGCATTCTAAATTATAGGATGCATATGTCTGCAGTTTCTAATGCGGTTTTATCGCATTTTAGCACGAAAAAACACCCCAAAAAACGCAAAAAAAACTGAACGTGTGCACATACCCTTAAAGAATAGGTCATCTTCAGAACTTTCCTTGTACAAGTAGTATGCATCTCAAGAAATTGATACTGATGTACTAATTAATGGATCGTAATAATTTCAATATATAATCAGATTGTTTCATGTTTCTTGTCATGTTTGCCCCTTGGTCAAATTGAAAAAATCTTTTGCGACCGAATGAAAACCAATGTAATTGTACATTAAGTCAATCACTTCAGTCAATTTACAGTGCAAAAATGCAAAAAAAGCATAAAGCAAACTATGAACAGATAAATATGTAATAGGGTGTATCCACATGACAAAGAAGATGGGAAAGGAAAGATGAGAGCGAAATGAGACAATCCCTTTGGTTATTGGCTGTTGCGGCCTGTGCACGTGGCTGCATTATGGATCTTTGTTGTGTGAATCGGTAATATGGTATTTTATATGTACCATGTTTGAACACATGCCATATTATGGCGGAAAGCATTGCTTCTGCCCAGAATACGGGGTCTCACAATGTCACAACACATTAAGAGCTCTGTGATATGGAACCTTAGAGTCTCCATGTTCCACCCTTATGGTCCAAGCACACAGTTTTGCCCCATGCATTCGACAAATTTTTACGGACAACCAACTGGTATACCATCTACCAACAGTAGGGATTTTCCATACGAAATTAATTGTGGGGAAAACTACTTTTTCCCCTTTGGGAAGCACTACCGGTTAGCTTGGGAGGAATTCTTACAGATTTTAGCCTTTTTTAATTAGTTACGCCCCTTGTTCACTACAAGTACCAGCATCTCAGTTAATCGGATGATAGTTTCTATTTTTTTGAACAATTGACTATTCAGTGTTTGTCTACATTGACATTTCCCAATATTGCATGTATCAGTATCATCTTGTATTCCGCATACATAAAGCAAATCTCCGAAAAAACTACATTATCCGGCTTTCAGCAGATGGTGAGTTGTATGGTGAGAAGACTAAATTAGGAACTTCAGCTCCATAAACGCTACTGAATATTACAGTGTCGGAAAAGGCAAAAGGCGTGAACTGGAGTTTATATACAGGACTGAGCGGTAATAAATACAGTAGACATGAAAAGGTGACAAAGGTTTACATCTTATTACCTGTGTTTTGGATGATTAATAGTGATGCAGAAACATACAGAGCATCTATTTATATAATTACCTTAAACTGTCTGTCATCCCCTTCCATCTGGACGTCCTCGAACCCCAGAATTCCAAGGGGAGGAAGTTCACTGACCGCCATATTGGGACACCCAAGTGATGGGTGTCTCAGTATGGAAACTGCTGCTGATAACAACCTATTGCGTGGTACCACCAGCGGAACACCGTCGCACCACATACACTCTATACGCCGTACGCACCACACACACTCACACTCTCACACACTGTATACACTGTACGCAGCCTCTTGCCAGGTACCACCAGCGGAACACCGCCGCTGGGATCAGCTGAATCACTCACTCACTGCCGCCAACTTTGTACAGGAGGAGCGCATGCGCAGTTTTAATGTGACCGCTGCTATCTGTCTGGACAAAGATGGCGGCAGTCTTATTTACTGCGCCTGCGTGTATTACATGCAGGTGCAGTGAATCATTCGGCTGATCCCGGCAGCAGATGCGCAACGTGTCTACAGGCAGAGGAAGCCGGTCACATTAAAGGGGTTTTTCCCACGAATGAAAATTAATTTAAAAAATTGTGTCTGACTGTGTACGGAGCATACCACATCTCCTGGGCAGGGGAGGAAGCAAAACACAATACTGACATTACAGCAGGGGATCACAGAGGATTCATTTTGTAAGGTAAAATATTTCACTGACTGTTTTTAACCCCTTCCCGACCCATGACGCCACGTAGGCGTCATGAAAGTCGGTGCCATTCCGACCCATGACGCCTATGCGGCGTCATGGAAAGATCGCGTCCCTGCAGATTGGGTGAAAGGGTTAACTCCCATTTCACCCGATCTGCAGGGACAGGGGGAGTGGTAGTTTAGCCCAGGGGGGGTGGCTTCACCCCCTCGTGGCTACGATCGCTCTGATTGGCTGTTGAAAGTGAAACTGCCAATCAGAGCGATTTGTAATATTTCACCCATTATAACGGGTGAAATATTACAATCCAGCCATGGCCGATGCTGAAATATCATCGGCCATGGCTGGAAATACTAGTGTGCCCCCACCCCACCCCTCCGATCGCCCCCCCACCCCCCCGATCTGGCCGGTACACTGCTCCGGCTCCCCTCCGCCCTGTGCTCCGCTCCCCCCCGTGCTCGTGTCCGCTCCCCCCGTGCTCCAATCACCCCCCCGTGCTCCAATCACCCCCCCTGCACTCCGATCCACCCCCCCGTGCTCCGTTCCACCCCCCCGTGCTCCATTCCAGCCCCCCCGTGCTCCGTTCCACGCCCCCCGCGCTCCGTTCCACCCCTCCCGCGCTCCGATTCCCCCCCCGTGCTCCGATCCCCCCCCCCGTGGTCCCCCCCCACCCTATCATACTTACCGATCCAGCCGTGGTCCCGTCCGTCTTCTCCCGGGCGCCGCCATCTTCCAAAATGGCGGGCGCATGCGCACTGCGCCCGCCGAATCTGCCGGCTGGCAGATTCGTTCCAAAGTGCATTTTGATCACTGAGATATAATCTATCTCAGTGATCAAAATAAAAAAAATAATAAATGACCCCCCCCCCCTTTGTCACCCCCATAGGTAGGGACAATAAAAAAATAAAGAAATTTTTTTTTTCCCACTAATGTTAGAATAGGGTTAGGGTTAGGGATAGGGTTAGGGTTAGGGGTAGGGGTAGGGGTAGGGTTAGGGTTAGGGCTAGGGGTAGGGTTAGGGTTAGGGCTAGGGGTAGGGTTAGGGTTAGGGGTAGGGTTAGGGGTAGGGTTAGGGGTAGGGTTAAGGGTAGGGTTAGGGTTAGGGCTAGGGTTAGGGCTAGGGTTAGGGCTAGGGTTAGGAATGTGCACACGTATTCTGGTCCTCTCCGGATTTTTCCGCTGCGGATTTGATAAATCCGCAGTGCTAAACCGCTGCGGATTTATGGCGGATTTACCGCGTTTTTTTCTGCGCATTTCACTGCGGTTTTACAATTGCGATTTTCTATTGGAGCAGTTGTAAAACCGCTGCGGAATCCGCACAAAGAAGTGACATGCTGTGGAATGTAAACCGCTGCGTTTCCGTGCAGTTTTTCCGCAGCATGTGTACAGCGATTTTTGTTTCCCATAGGTTTACATTGAACTGTACACTCATGGGAAACTGCTGCGGATCCGCAGCGTTTTCCGCAGCGTGTGCACATACCTTTAGAATTAGGCTATGTGCACACGGTGCGGATTTGGCTGCGGATTCGCAGCAGTGTTCCATCAGGTTTACAGTACCATGTAAACATATGAAAAACCAAATCCGCTGTGCCCATGGTGCGGAAAATACCGCGCGGGAATGCTGCGTTGTATTTTCCGCAGCATGTCAATTCTTTGTGCGGATTCCGCAGCGTTTTACACCTGTTCCTCAATAGGAATCCGCAGGTGAAATCCGCACAAAAAACACTGGAAATCCGCGGAAAATCCGCAGGTAAAACACAGTGCCTTTTACCCGCAGATTTTTCAAAAATGGTGCGGAAATATCTCACACGAATCCGCAACGTGGGCACATAGCCTTAGGGTTGGAATTAGGGTTGTGGTTAGGGTTATGGGTGTGTTGGGGTTAGTGTTGTGGTTAGGGGTGTGTTGGGGTTAGGGTTGTGATTAGGATTATGGCTACAGTTGGGATTAGGGTTAGGGGTGTGTTGGGGTTAGTGTTGGAGTTAGAATTGAGGGGTTACCACTGTTTAGGCACATCAGGGGTCTCCAAACGCAACATGGCGCCACCATTGATTCCAGCCAATCTCGTATTCAAAAAGTCAAATGGTGCTCCCTCACTTCCGAGCCCTGACGTGTGCCCAAACAGTGGTTTACCCCCACATATGGGGTACCAGCATACTCAGGACAAACTGCGCAACAATTACTGGGGTCCAATTTCTCCTGTTACCCTTGTGAATCTAAAAAAATGCTTGCTAAAACATAATTTTTGAGGAAAGAAAAATGATTTTTTATTTTCACGGCTCTGCGTTGTAAACGTCTGTGAAGCACTTGGGGGTTCAAAGTGCTCACCACATATCTAGATAAGTTCCTTGGGGGGTCTAGTTTCTAAAATGGGGTCACTTGTGGGGGGTTTCTACTGTTTAGGCACACCAGGGGCTCTGCAAACGCAACGTGACACCCGCAGACCATTCCATCAAAGTCTGCATTTCAAAAGTCACTACTTCCCTTCTGAGCCCCGACGTGTGCCCAAACAGTGGTTTACCCCCACATATGGGGTATCAGCGTACTCAGGAGAAACTGGACAACAACTTTTGGGGTCCAATTTCTCCTGTAACCCTTGGGAAAATAAAAAATTCTGGGCTAAATAATTATTTTTGAGGAAAGAAAACGTATTTATTATTTTCACGGCTCTGCATTATAAACTTCTATGAAGCACTTGGGGGTTCAAAGTGCTCACCACACATCTAGATAAGTTCCTTTCAGGGTCTAGTTTCCAAAATGGGGTCACTTGTGGGGGGTTTCTACTGTTTAGGCACATCAGGGGCTCTGCAAACGCAACGTGACGCCCGCAGAGCATTCCATCAAAGTCTGCATTTCAAAACGTCACTACTTCAATTCCAAGTCCCGGCATGTGCCCAAACAGTAGTTTACCCCCACATATGGGGTATCACCGTACTCAGGAGAAACTGGACAACAAATATTGGGGTCAAATTTCTCCTGTTACCCTTGGGAAAATTAAAAAATTCTGGGCTAAATAATTATTTTTGAGGAAAGAAAACGTATTTATTATTTTCACGGCTCTGCATTATAAACTTCTATGAAGCACTTGGGGGTTCAAAGTGCTCACCACACATCTAGATAAGTTCCTTTGGGGGTCTAGTTTCCAAAATGGGGTCACTTGTGGGGGGTTTCTACTGTTAAGCCACATCAGGGGCTCTGCAAACGCAACGTGACGCCCACAGAGCATTCCATCAAAGTCTGCATTTCAAAACGTCACTACTTCACTTCCGAGCCCCGGCATGTGCCCAAACAGTGATTTACCCCCACATATGGGGTATCAGCGTACTCAGGAGAAACTGGACAACAACTTTTGGGGTCAAATTTCTCCTGTTACCCTTGGGAAAATAAAAAATTGCAGGCTAAAAGATCATTTTTGAGAAAATAATTTTTTTTTTTATTTTCATGGCTCTGCGTTATAAACTTCTGTGAAGCACTTGGGGGTTCAAAGTCCTCACCACACATCTAGATTAGTTCCTTTGGGGGTCTAGTTTCTAAAATGGTGTCATTTCTGGGGGATCTCCAATGTTTAGGCACACAGGGGCTCTCCAAACGTGACATGGTGTCCGCTAATGATTGGAGCTAATTTTCCATTTAAAAAGCCAAATGGCGTGCCATCCCTTCCGAGCCCTGCCGTGCGCCCAAACAGTGGTTTACCCCCACATATGGGGTATCAGCGTACTCAGGACAAACTGGACAACAATATTTGGGGTCCAATTTCTCCTATTATCCTTGGCAAAATAGGAAATTCCAGGCTAAAAAATCATTTTTGAGGAAAGAAAAATTATTTTTTATTTTCATGGCTCTGCGTTATAAACTTCTGTGAAGCACCTGGGGGTTTAAAGTGCTCAATATGCATCTAGATAAGTTCCTTGGGGGGTCTAGTTTCCAAAATGGGGTCACTTGTGCGGGAGCTCCAATGTTTAGGCACACAGGGGCTCTCCAAACGCGACATGGTGTCCGCTAACAATTGGAGCTAATTTTCCATTCAAAAAGTCAAATGGCGCGCCTTCTCTTCCGAGCCCTGCCGAGTGCCCAAACAGTGGTTTACCCCCACATATGAGGTATCGGCGTACTCGGGAGAAATTGCCCAACAAATTTTATGATCCATTTTATCCTACTGCCCATGTGAAAATGAAAAAATTGAGGCGAAAATAATTTTTTTGTGAAAAAAAAGTACTTTTTCATTTTTACGGATCAATTTGTGAAGCACCTGGGGGTTCAAAGTGCTCACTATGCATCTAGATAAGTTCCTTGGGGCGTCTAGTTTCCAAAATGGGGTCACTTGTGGGGGAGCTCCAATTTTTAGGCACACGGGGGCTCTCCAAACGTGACATGGTGTCCGCTAAAGAGTGGAGCCAATTTTTGATTCAAAAAGTCAAATGGCGCTCCTTCCCTTCCAAGCCCTGCCGTGCGCCAAAACAGTGGTTTACCCCCACATATGAGGTATCAGCGTACTCAGGACAAATTGGACAACAACTTTCGTGGTTCAGTTTCTCCTTTTACCATTGGGAAAATAAAAAAATTGTTGCTAAAAGATAATTTTTGTGACTAAAAAGTTAAATGTTCATTTTTTCCTTCCATGTTGCTTCTGCTGCTGTGAAGCACCTGAAGGGTTAATAAACTTCTTGAATGTGGTTTTGAGTACCTTGAGGGGTGCAGTTTTTAGAATGGTGTCACTTTTGGGTATTTTCAGCCATATAGACCCCTCAAACTGACTTCAAATGTGAGGTGGTCCCTAAAAAAAATGGTTTTGTAAATTTCGTTGTAAAAATGACAAATCGCTGGTCGAATTTTAACCCTTATAACTTCCTAACAAAAAAAAATTTTGTTTCCAAAATTGTGCTGATGTAAAGTAAACATGTGGGAAATGTTATTTATTAACTATTTTGTGTCACATATCTCTCTGGTTTAACAGAATTAAAATTCAAAATGTGAAAATTGCGAAATTTTCAAAATTTTCGCCAAATTTCCGTGTTTATCACAAATAAATGCAGAATTTATTGACCTAAATTTACCACTAACATGAAGCCCAATATGTCACGAAAAAACAATCTCAGAACCGCTAGGATCCGTTGAAGCGTTCCTGAGTTATTACCTCATAAAGGGACACTGGTCAGAATTGCAAAAAACGGCAAGGTCTTTAAGGTCAAAATAGGCTGGGTCTTGAAGGGGTTAAAAAATATTTACCTCACAAAATGTATCCTCTGCGATCTCCTGCTGTAATGTCAGTATTGTCTTTGAGGGCAGAACGAAGCACAGGAAGGAGAGAGACAAGGGGGATAGCACATGGGGTAGACAGGTCAAAGAAGAGAGCACAGACGGGAGAAGTCAGCACATGGGGAAAGAGAGAGTGGATAGGTGGGGAGCACATGGGGGGACAGATTCTCTACGCTGCAAAGCCTGCCCCCATCGCGACATTACCGCCCTCCGATGCAATAGCATCGGGCCTCCATCTAGTTATGCATAAACATACTGTATGAAGTCAAATGTTTATTAGCACAGCAAATTACTGTCTGAAGCCGAGCTGAAATAATTTCTATCTTGTTCATACAGATAAATCCATTCCTTACTTACATGTGTTCCTAACTCAAAATATCTCGAGATGTGAGGAGTGAGACTAAGATTTTCAGATATTCTGTCCAGAGATGTATACACCATCTCTGTGTGCCCAATCAGTAGTTATGTGACTTTCAGGCTGTCAAGGGATCCATCAGCATGTTGTAATATTGCATGGATTTGGTATTGTGCACCCATAAAGGAGTTGTACCCGTCAGCCCCTTTTGAATGCGCCCAGCCTGTTACATAAAATTAGAAATAAGCATACTTAAAGGGAACCTGTCAGCAGGATTGTGCACAGTAACCTACAGACAGTGTCAGGTCAGCGCCGTTATACTGATTAATATGATACCTTGGTTGGTGAAGGAGGACATTTTTTTCTCTAGAAAGATGGTGCCAGTAGCTGCTATTATGCAGGTGCGGGCGGCTCCATCTTGGAGGCAGAAATTTATTTTTTCTTCTCTAGCAATATGGCACTGCCGTTGCATGCGCAGTAGCAGCTATCGGATCACCTCTATATACACCAATAGCTGCTACTGCGCAGGCACGGCGGGCACCATTTTAAAATGGATTTTTTTTTAAATATCAGGATAACCTCAACCATCTACTATATAGTTGTCTAAGGGTCACTTCCGTCTTTCTGTCTGTCTGTCCTTCTGTCTGTCACGGATATTTATTGTCTGTCATGGAATCCAAGTCGCTGATTGGTCTCGCCAGCTGCCTGTCATGGCTGCCGCGACGCATCAGCGATGGGCACAGTCTGATTAGTCCCTCCCTACTCCCCTGCAGTTAGTGCCCGATGCCCGCTCGCTCCATACTCCCCTCCGGTCACCGCTCACACAGGGTTAATGCCAGCGGTGATGGACCGCATTATGCCGCGGGTTACGCACTCCATTACCGCTGCTATTAACCCTGTGTGTCCCCAATGTTTTACTATTGAACATTAGAACATTAATCTAATGTTAAAAATAATAAAAAAAAACCTGCTATTCTCACCCTCCGTAGTCCAAAGATGCGCACGCGCCTTCCGCCAGCTTCCAGTCCCAGAGATGCATTGCAAAATTACCCAGAAGACTTAGCGGTCTC
Organism: Ranitomeya imitator; assembly: GCF_032444005.1. Classification (NCBI taxonomy): domain Eukaryota; kingdom Metazoa; phylum Chordata; class Amphibia; order Anura; family Dendrobatidae; genus Ranitomeya; species Ranitomeya imitator. The sequence goes on along the minus strand of NC_091284.1, from coordinate 715,495,148 downwards.
GCGAGACCGCTAAGGCTTTCGGGGTAATTTTGCAATACATCCTGGGAACGGAAGATGGCGGCAGCCACGCGCCCATCGCCACAGCGCTGTTGGATCCCAGGAGGTGAGTATGTGCGCTGTTGGATCCCAGGGGGTGAGTATGTAACTATTATTTTAATTCTTTTTTTTAACAGGGATATGTGCCCACACTGCTAAATACTGCGTGGGCTGTGTTGGCTACATGGCTGCTATATACTACGTGGGCAGTATATACTACATGGCTGCTATATACTACGTGGGCAGTACTATATACTACATGGCTGCTATATACTTCGTGGGCAATACTACAGTATATACTACATGGCTGCTATATACTACGTGGGCAGTGTTATATACTACATGGCTGCTGTATACTGGCATGTGTTAGATACTGCGTGGCATGTATTAGTACGTGGCATGTGTTAGGTACTGCGTGGGCTGCGTTATATACAACGCATCGGGTATTTTACAATATGTATGTATGTATATAGCAGCCACATACTATATAGCACAGGCCACGTACTATTTGTATGCTATATACTACATGGCTCCTATATACTACGTGGCCTGTGCTATATAGTATGTGGCTGCTATATACATACATATTCTAGAATACCCGATGCATTAGAATCGGGCCACGATCTAGTGTTAATTATAAGCATAGTCCTCATGCGATTACGCTGCAGGAGCTGATTTTTTTCATTATGTATATATAATATTCATTATGCAAATTAGGAGGCAGGTCAGTGAGGGACCCTCCGCACAGGCAGTCCCGGACCACGGGCATATTATTAACTAAAAACTGAAAATAAAGATTAAACAAAAACCATAAGATGGATTTCATCACCCCAGGTATCATTTTAATCAGTATAATGGCACCAATCTGACACTGTGTGTAGGTTACTGTGAACAATCCTGCTGACAGGTTCCCTTTAGCTCCCTGACTAACAACACTGCTCTGTTCCGAACAATTTGCCCCCTGGCGATCTTGTGACTTTGTCATGTGAGCATTGCAGCCTATCAGTGTAGTAGTGTCCTTTACACGATACAGTTAAATGTTTAGGATCAGCCAAGCATGGTTTGCGACGGCCCCGTACCGACGGAAGTGTGAAAGTAGCCTTAGAGAAAGTTAGAGAAAATGTGAGGTTTGTTACAAGTGGAAGTTCAAGGTGCAGTGGGCTGGAGGCACGTAGCATACATATCATTCTGGTAGTCTGAGGTCATATCGAATTTCCTGCACACCTTCCTGTAATGTCCGGGGCCTATATCCCGAACTAGGCACTGAAGAGTGTGCAAACAGGAGTAAATCCAGCTCAACGAACTTGTGAAGAAACTGCTTTGTTTATTCACCGAAAGTGCTCAGTGGACGATAAACAGAATCAGTGATGTAAGTTACATGAGATGCGACATCGACGTGTTTCAGGTGAATGCTACATCCCAATCTAGGCACTGAAGAGTGGGCCTTAATTCCTTACAAACAGAGGAAGCTGGACGGTGAACTGCGAGAGGGAGATGCAGTGGATCTCAGGAGTGCTGTGGGGCCGGACAGGAAAACCCTGGGGCTGACAAGAGGATCAAGTGTAGAGATAGTCCGACATGAACGTAAGCACAGACTTGTACTGTACTGTATCGATGGAACTGGAACTGAAGGGTGCTGTGTCTGGGTAACATGCAGCATCTAAACTGTCCAGTAAAGTTGAACTTGATAAAGCGAACACAGTGTCCCCTGATGTGTGTGCGACAGATCCAGGAGCTAAGGAGGTGGATGCAGCAGAGGCCTCAGGTCTGCAAGTGAGTGCCTGCTGCATTGTAGACGGGACAACATTGATGGACTGAGACACTGTTTATTTGTGGTGGGCATGGAGACACAGCAGCTTGCTCACAGCTACCGCCCTGGGTACCGTACACAACACTCACATGAAGATGTCATATGTAATGTCATGAGATCGTCATGGGAGACAGCGCTCAGAGCTGTGCCGGTTTAGGAGTTCTAACAAAACCGTGGAGACTGCAGCCATTAGCAACTGTTGACACAGCAATCGGAGTCCAGGAGCCATGTTGGTCTGAGAGGTATCTATGTGTTTTTAATTATTTTACTCAGCACAATAAGGCCATTCAAGAGGGGTTATCCACTAGTGGACAACCACTTTAGCTAAATTCAAGAAAAGGAGAGGGTAAATGCATCTGAATAACCTCATTTGTTTTCAGTTGCTGCATTTATTGTATATAGAGTTATTGATTTTTAACCATGAATTTATACATGCCAAAGCAATGACATTTCAATGTGCTGAGCCCAGGACCTTGTCAGATTGATAAGATCTACTGTTCAGGCAAAGACCAAAGGGTAATCCATAGTGAATCAAGGGTATATAAATTAGGGTTATATAAAGAAGCCAAAATAAAACTGCAGGATACAAGAGGAAGATGACTTTCATCGATCTGTGCCTGCTGTATATCAGATATGGAGGCTGAGGACAATGCATTTTATTGTTATTGCTTCGTATATAGCTGTTGTTATCTTTTATTATATTGTATATTGTTTAAACTCTTTATGTTTAGTTAGCCATTTTGGGTAATCCATTTCTTCTTCCGTCTTTTAATCCAATAGGAAATGCAATACAAGGAATTTATGTATGATAGCCAAGCTCAATTTTTGTATTTTTTCTTTGTATTATTGCATTCTGGGCAAGCAGGCGTGTGGCCACCCTTTTCTGAGCTGGAGATAGTATATAAAGCACCTCAGGCTGGTGTTTTACTGGTTGGGCCTAATTCTATTGTCTGCCCTTATTCACACCGAGGTCAACATTGACACATGGTAAGGTTTTTAATATTAGACAGTGTAGGACTGTCCTGATCAGGGCACCTTGACATTGTGGGACGGCTTTTACTCTATTTTTGATCAAAAATAGTATTACTAAAATCTCTGTTATTTAGATGCACTTTTTGCTTTTTACTTATTTACAGCAGGGTTTTAGCTAATTTTTTCTCTGGTAGGTTTTATATGTTTTGTGGCCAATGTGAACAAGTGTTATTTGCTGCATGTGTACCAATTTAAGTCAAGCTCATTTTTTGTGTTTTTACCTTCTCTGAGCCGGCTGTCAGCTTTAAAGCCGGCTCAGAGAATGGCCGACTCCTAGTCAGGGGCAGTAAAATGTAGCCAGTGGGGAGACACCTTGCGTTATAGCAAAAAAATGTAAATTATTTGTAATTATATCACAACAGTTTACTAGAATAAATTATATTGATTCCAATATTCCTAATTGTAGAACTGACATTCTTGGTTTTGCAAGTACTTTTGTGGTTTGCAGAGGTCACAGTTTCCAGGTAACGTATTGTAGTTGTCTACGACTGCCCGTCACATGATGTCTGTTATATATAGATCTACAGCAGCCGCGCTATTCCTGTCTCTATCATGTTGCTTGGACATCCATCTCCTGTATCCTCACATACATAATAGCAGCACGATCACAATACTACAAAAGTGACATGCATGTTTACATCCATGGATCTTTTTGCAAAATGTTCTTTGGTAAAATGTAATTTTCTCCTCAACTTAGTCAAATACTGGACCAAAATACCTGAAAAAGCAGAGGATTAAATGAAAAAAAATACGGGTTATACTGAATCTTTTCTAACAAAACGATATATCAATCTGCTCTTCCTGCTTTATAACATGGTGCCTGAAGATTGGATGACATTTTCATGGATACAGTTTCCATTGTATTCCAGCGGTGTCCTCACGGTGCAGTGAAGAGGCAGTGACCCAGGATAGTTCAAAGTAAACACAAGTTTAATGTCCAAAACTTGCAAAAAAAACAAACTGTATCCTCCGGATCGCAGCCGGGAAACAAGACAGTCTGTAAATGTGGCTGGTTGCCGAGGACAACTGCACCACCATATAATGCTACGGGGTGCCAGAAGTTTGCTCTGCTTGGTGCTGTGTTCCCTCACACAGGCTGAGCTTTTGCAGAGCAGTGAGCTCTGCACCTTGCAAATTCCACAGTGACACACCCAACCCTCTGCAGCAAGGGTTTTTACAAGCAACCTGTGGCCTTAGGTCACATGGAAAACCCGGCCCGGGGAGGAAACGAACAGCCTTCCTACCTTCCTGTAGTCCATTTAAAAAATAAAAGCTCATGACAGGTGTTCCTAAATCTGCGTTGGACAAATAGCTTGCCAAAAGCCAACATTCACTTTTATTCTGATTTGCAATCACAGCTATGCCTGTGACTGCAATGCACTCCCATGGCCTCAATATGCTTGTATGCGCATCCTGGGGGATACAAATTGACCCTCATATATGACCCCGGTCACTGCCTCACACCATTTAATCTTTCTATAATGGTCACAGAATTCCTGCATTTCCATAAAAGCAATTACCATATTTTTCCGTATATAAGAGGCACTGGACCATAAGACGCACTCAAGTTTTAGAAGAGAAAATTAGAAAAAAAGTTGAAACAAAAAATGTGGTCAATTCTGTTTTAACATCTCATATCCTGGTATATTTAGTCACCTCATCCCTACCCTGGTATGCATGGCCCCATCATTCCTACCCTGGTATGCATAGCCCCTCATCCCTATCCTAGTGTGCATGGCCCCCTCATCCCTATCCTGGTATGCATAGCCCCCTCATTCCTATCCTTGTGTGCATGGCCTCCTCATCGTTAGACTGGAAGGCATGGCACCCTTATCCCTAGCCTGGTAGGCATGGCACCCTTATCCCTAGCCTGGTAGGCATGGCCCCCTCATCCCTATCCTGGTAGGCATGGTCTTCCTCAACCCTATCCTTCCGGCGCTCCATCGCAGTGTCTTGTTCTGATGCTAGCAGCTGTTTTATGCTTGTAAGCAGCACATGGTGGTGACGTCATGCACTGCTTAAAAGCCAAGAACAGCAGCCGGAATACTCACTGCTCTCCATAGCTGGACTATGTGCATGGAAAGCAGTGAATATTCATTGCTCTTTAATAGCGGGCACAGTGTTAGCTGCAGTCGCCGGCTTCCTGCAGCTGCCGGGTGTTCACATGTGCCCGCTTCTAAAGGGAATGAATATTCACTGCATTCCATGCCTATGTGAGTGGATAGCAGTGAATATTCACTCCCTTAATTAGCGGGCACACGCAGAAGCCCAGCAGCTGCAGGAAGCCAGCTGCTGCGGCTAACCGGTATTAAAGAGAAATGAATATTCACTGCTTTCCACTCCCATGAGCATGGAATGCAGTGAATATTTATTTCTCTTTAGCAGTGGGCACAGGAATTAATTGCAGTCACCGGCTCCTGCCTCCTGGGACCTGCTGCTCCACCACTGCCGCTCCCCCACCTCCAAATCCACAGCCAGAGCAGGTACATCTGGTCTTTAAGACAAACCCCTCATTTTCCCCAGCATTTTTGGAGGAAAAAAGTGCATCTTATAGTCCAAAACACACGGTATATATTTAGTGCTAAGTATAGGTACTAGCCCAAAAACCTGATAATATAAAAATAGAAAAAGTGGATGGCACTCAAAAATGGTAAACTATCAAAAATCCAGTGACACTTTCAGTAAGCCTTATGTTTAACACTAACAGCAATGTTTTGGCTCCATCAAGCCTTTCTTAAACCTTAGCTTGATAGTTTCCAGTTTTTGAGTGCCGTCTGCTTCCTTCATTTATTTATCTCTATACATATACGTACATTATATATTCATATATACATGCATATACATTGGGGAAAAGTGTCAATATAGACATTTTGGATGATAACACGATATAGGGCTGCGCTGCTGTAATAAAGAATCGTTAGGACCACAATGAGTTGAATGGTTTTTATTTCCACAATGAGTTTGAATGCTTGACTAGAGTCTTTTTCAAGTAAAAAAAAACCAATTGGTTCAAATGCAAGCCCACATTAAAGGCAGGGACACAACCTTTGATGTAAATATACAACGGCATGTAAAAGTTTGGGCAACCATGGTCAAAATTACTGTTATTGTGAACAGTTAAAGAAGTTGAAGATAAAATGATCTCTAAAACACGTAAAGTTAAAGATAATAAAATTATTAGACAAAGACAACACAAGTAAACACAAAATGCCATTTTTAAATTAAAGTTTTTATTATTAAGGAAATAGAAATTCAAACCTATAGGGCCCTGTGTGAAAAAGTGATTGCCCACTAAACCTGATAACTGGTTGTGCCACCCTTAGCAGCAACAACTGCAATCTATTGTCTGCGATAACTGGCAATGAGTCTTTAGCAAAGCTCTGGAGGAATTTTGGCCCACTTATATTTGCTGAATTGTTGTAATTCAGCCACATTGAAGGGTTTCCGAGCATAAGCTGCCTTTTTAAGGTCATGCCACAGCATCGCAATATGATTAAAGTCAAGACTTAATTTTTAATGCTTGGGAAAGATATGGGTTTCAAAGGTGAGACTCAAATCTATCAGATATTTCTTCTATATCCTGTGGATATGCCACAAATATTTGTAATGAGAATGCCTCTTTAACACCTTCATGACCTTTGACGCACAGTGGCATGTAAAAGTGTGGGCACCACTGGTAAAAATGACTGTTATTGTGAACAGTTAAGCAAGTTGAAGATGAAATGGTCTCTAAAAGGCCTAAACTTAAAGATGACACATTTCCATTGTATTTTAGGCAAAAAAAATTGTCATTTTTTACATTTTAAAATTGTAAAAAGGTATATGGACCGATGCAAAAGTTTGGGCACCATTGGAGATTTGTGTGCTCAGATAATTTTGACCAAGGTTTCAGTCCTTAATTAGCCTGTTAGGGTTATGGCTTGTTCACTATCATCGTTAGGAAAGTCCAAGTGATGCAAATTTAGCAGCTTTATAAGGGTACGTGTCCACGTTCAGGCTGGCCGGGGCTTTGGACGGAGCGGAAAACTCGCTCCGCCCAAAGCTCCGCCTTTTCCGGAGGCGCGTTGATGCCAGATGTGTTCATTGCACACATCCGAAATCATCGCACCCCACACATAGGGCCCTGTGTTATACCTTGCGGCGGCGCAACATCGCTGCAAGGTAAACGAACATGCTGCGATCTAAAAAGATGCGCCGCATGTCCGGAATCGCAGGGCCGCCGAATGCGTGTTACCACGCATAGTGGAGACGGGATTTCATTAAATCCCCTCCACTATGCTATATGCTATAACATCTGGACGCTGCGTGTTTGACGCTGCGTCTCTATGCAGCGTCAAACACGCAGCGTTTCCTGAATGTGGAAACATACCCTAAAAAAATAGCCTCCTATAACCTTGTGTCAAAAAACAGTAGCCATGGGTTCTTCTAAGCAGCTGCCTAGCACTCTGAAAAAGAAAATGGTGGAGGCCCACAAAGCAGTAGAAGGGTATAAGAAGATGGCAAAGCGTTTTCAAGTTGCCCTTTCCTCAGTTTGAAATGTAATTAAGAAATGGCAGCTAACAGGAACAGTGGAGATTAAGATATGGTCTGGAAGACCAAGCAAAATTTCAGTGAGAGTTGCTCATATGATTGCTAGAGAAGCAAATCATACCTTCATTTAAAAAGTGCATTTTGTGTTTACTTGTGTTATCTTTGTCTAATATTTAAATTATCTTTACGTTTAGGCCTTTTGGAGATCACAATAACGGTAATTTAGATCAGAGGTGCCCAACCTTTTACATGCCACTGTACGAAAAGGTCATGAAGGGGTTAAAGGGGCATTTCCATTACAAATATTTGTGGCATATCCACAGGATATAGAAAAAAAATCTGGTAGATTTCAGTCTCACCTTTGAGACTCATATCTTTCCCGAGAATGAATACTCATCTTGCAGAATTTAGAAGTGGAAACAATAGAATTTCTCTATTTATTCTTATGGGTGCTCTACCACCTCTCCATTCGTGATGGCACTGAACAGAAACTCATTTTTAAAGACAGACATGGATCCCAGAAGAGGTACCCCAATCCATTAACTTATGGAATAATTATTAAAGAGATGTAAATACCCCTTTACTTAATTAGTAATTAGAGATCCAGCCATTATGTATCATTGATGCAAAACAATAGATTGTCATGGACTATAAGAGGGTGGATGTGACATGTAAACTTCACAAATATTTGAATGTTAAAAACTGGAAGCTGACCACTATACTAAGCATTTTAAATGTATCTATAATGTGCAATAATCAGGTGCAGAAGTTAAGATATAGCCACTAAAGTAATGAAATAATTGTAGCGTAGCATCATTGTGCAGAGTAAGCCTTTGTATCTTCACTGAAGCATGACAGTTCATTTTGATAACGTGTGAGAATATACACCTTCATGATCAACTAGCCTTCTGACAAATGGAGATAAGCCAAAATAACTTCTGGTTCTACCCTGGACTGTTAACTTTAAGATTACTAAACCGTTATTGATAAATACGGCAGTTTGTAACTCAAGTCAATTGATTTAGCCACACACATTAGATAATGAAGTGGGAAAGTAAAAATACCTTTGTGCGATAAAATGCAAACCTTAGAACGAAAATGAAGATCTTAGCTTAGAACATTATTGGCTTGATGTTCTGAACCATAAATGATGTGATGAATAATTCAACACGGGTAGACTTACTAGGTTACCTGATAAATTAAGTTGTTCTATGATGTGTAAGAGTTATCTTTGTGTTACAGTATTAGATTTCTACAGACTAGGAACTTCAAAGAAGCAAAATTTGAGCCAGAATGATGGATGAGTAGATTCAAGAATTATTTAATTCCAAGTGGCTAAATAGTTAAGGGAAGAGTGAACGGGTTAATTATTTTGTCATACTTAGATGCTTCTGCCTGACCTAAATAGCTTTATGTGTTACAGCTGGGGTCCTTTTAAATATTTATTGGACCACTCAAGCAGATTAAAAGGCAAATGCAGCAATTTAAGGGTTTCACGTTAACCTCATAGTTACCCAGCATCACTGAGTTTGTTGTCTCAAACTTTAGACAGGGGTTTCACCAGTTCAGTGTTTGGCTTTGCAACCTAAAAGTCATTTTTGCAAAAAGCTTTCTACACACACATGGAGGCAGAAAATGGTATTTTTAGATTACCAAGCCTCAAAAAACGTTCTAGAGCAGGGGTCCCCAACCTGTAGCTCGGGAGCCACATGTGGCTCGCGGTCCCATGAATTGTGGCTCGCGGCTGTCTGTGTTGTGAATTCTGTGGTCAAGCTCCCTCCTGTGGTCATGAGTGGTAGTTCGGCTGGTTCTGTCTATAAGCTTCTGCTGGTGGATGTGAGTGGGGCTGCGGCTTCTGAGTTTCCTTCCTCAGGTGACGAGGTTAAGTCGTTAGGTGCTGCTCTATTTAACTCCACCTAGTTCTTTGTTCCTGGCCTCCAGTCAATGTTCCAGTATTGGTCTGGCTCTCTCCTGGATCGTTCTTGTGGCCTGTCTGCCCTGCATAAGCTAAGTTCTGCTTGTGTTACTTTTGTTTGCTATATTTTCTGTCCAGCTTGCTATATTGGTTTTTCTTGCTTGCTGGAAGCTCTGAGACGCAGAGGGAGCACCTCCGTACCGTTAGTCGGTGCGGAGCGTCTTTTTGCCCCTCTGCGTGGTTGTTTGTAGGTTTTTGTGTTGACCGCAAAGCTATCTTTCCTATCCTCGGTCTATTCAGTAAGTCGGGCCTCACTTTGCTAAAATCTATTTCATCTCTGTGTTTGTATTTTCATCTTAACTCACAGTCATTATATGTGGGGGGCTGCCTTTTCCTTTGGGGAATTTCTCTGAGGCAAGGTAGGCTTATTTTTCTATCTTCAGGGCTAGCTAGTTTCTCAGGCTGTGCCGAGTTGCATAGGGAGCATTAGGCGCAATCCATGGCTACCTCTAGTGTGGTATGATAGGATTAGGGATTGCGGTCAGCAGAGTTCCCACGTCTCAGAGCTCGTCCTATGTTAGTAACTATCAGGTCACTTTGTGTGCTCTTAACCACTAGGTCCATTGTGGTTCTGAATCACCTGTTCATAACAGTCTGCCAGCTTGGTGCATTAGCTGCAGGTCTAGCAAACAGATATAGTTACATAGTTATTATTAAGGTTGAAGGAAGACTTTAAGTCCATCTAGTTCAACCCATAGCCTAACCTAACATGCCCTAACATGTTGATCCAGAGGAAGCCAAAAAAAAAAACATGTGGCAAAGAGTAAGCTCCACATTGGGGAAAATAAATTCCTTCCTGACTTCACATACAGCAATCAGACTAATTCTTTGGATCAACGCCCTATCAAGGAATCTAGTGTATATACCCTGTAACATTATAATTTTCCAGAAAGGTATCCAATCCCCTCTTAAATTTAAGTAACGAATCACTCATTACAACATCATACGGCAGAGAGTTCCATAGTCTCACTGCTCTTACAGTAAAGAATCCGCGTCTGTTATTATGCTTAAACCTTCTGTCCTCCAGACGTAGAGGATGACCCCTTGTCCCTGTCTCAGGTCTATGATTAAAAAGATCATCAGAAAGGTCTTTGTACTGTCCCCTCATATATTTATACATTAAAATAAGATCACCCCTTAGTCTTCGTTTTTCCAAACTAAATAGCCCCAAGTGTAATAACCTATCTTGGTATTGCAGACCCCCCAGTCCTCTAATAACCTTGGTCGCTCTTCTCTGCACCCGCTCTAGTTCAGCTATGTCTTTCTTATACACCGGAGACCAGAACTGTGCACAGTATTCTAAGTGTGGTTGAACTAGTGACTTGTATAGAGGTAAAATTATGTTCTCCTCATGAGCATCTATGTCTCTTTTAATGCATCCTATTATTTCATTTGCCTTAGTAGCAGCTGCCTGACACTGGCCACTAAATATGAGTTTGTCATCCACCCATACACCCAGGTCTTTTTCATTGACGGTTTTGCCCAGAGTTTTAGAATTAAGCACATAGTTATACATCTTATTACTTCTACCCAAGTGCATGACCTTACATTTATCCCCATTAAAGCTCATTTGCCATTTATCAGCTCAAGCTTCTAGTTTACATAAATCATCCTGTAATATAAACTTGTCCTCCCCTGTATTGATTACCCTGCAGAGTTTAGTGTAATCTGCAAATATTGAAATTCTACTCGGAATGCCCCCTACAAGGTCATTAATAAATATGTTAAAAAGAAGAGGGCCCAATACTGACCCCTGTGGTACCCCACTGCTAACCGCGACCCAGTCCGAGTGTGTTCCATTCCATGGGGGCTCTGGCTGCCACTACTGTGAGGGTGAGGGAGCAGTATGTGGCTTGTGATGCCCTCTCAGAGCAGAATGTGGCTCGCGACGCTCTCACAAAGCGCAATGTGGCTCTCTAGGTCAGAAAGGTTGGGGACCACTGTTTTAGAGAATCTAGAAGATATCTCCAAGATCTATTGTGACTGGTTCTGAGGCAAATGTATTTGGAGGCAAAAAAATGGACAACCATGGCCAGGACCAAGCAAAGTCCAGGACCAAATCAAGGATTGTACACTATTGCTATCTGGACACCAATTTTCCCAAGGCATGACCGACATTGAAACTAAAAGTGCATATCACAAAGAGGATGATGTTCCTAGAGGAAGCACCAATAGCACACCACAAATTCCTGGGCAAGTGGACAATGTACTTAGGTGTTCACCCTTACCTTTGTTCCAATTGGGTTAAGAAATCCAAATTCTGACAAAAGAAATTATCACAAGATAACAAAAACCTTCACAAGCAACAAACCACATCTCAAACATTAGATAATCACACATAGACATGGAATAAACATCTTGTGACAGAGTATAACTAAAGCATGCTTTATTTTCAATTTTTAGTCATCTTATCTTGGAATTTGCTATGCCACATGCAAAGGTAATGAAGGACATATCTGTAAGTTCAGCGTATATAGTCATGACTGAAAGTGTTGCCATGCTTGAAATTGTTCCAGAAAAGTATTTCAATTACATATTTTGTCATACACACGTTTATTTCCTTTGGGTGTATTGGAACAACACAAAAAAGAGAAACAAAAAGGCAAATTGGACATAATTTCACAATAAACCCCCAAAATGCAGGCCCAAATTGTTGGCACCTTTGCAAGATAATGGGTAAACAACTTTATTTCAAGCTTGTAATGCTTGTTCAAACACTTGTGGCAACTAGCAGATGTGGAAAATATGAAAATCACATCTGAGACTACATAAAAAGGGGAGAAGTTGACTCAGTTTTTCCATTGTGTGTCTGTGTGTGCCATACTAAGCATGGAGAAAGAAAGAGATGATAACTGTCTGAGGATTTGAAAACCAAAAGTGTTGAAAAATATAAACAAGGTTACAAATCCACCTCCAGAAATCTTGATGTTCCTTTTGTCCATGGTGTGCAACACAATCAAGAAATTTACAACCAATAGCACTGTAACTAATCGTTTTGGTCGTGGACGGCAGAGAAAAAATGATGAAAGGTTGCATCGCAGGATAGTCTGAATGGTGGATAAGCAGCTCCAATCAAGTTCCAAAGAAATTCAAGCTGTCCTGCAGGCTCATGGTGCATCAGTGTTAGAGCAAACTAATTGTTGACATTTGAATGAAATGAAATGCTATGGCAGGAGACCCAGGAGGACCCCACTGATGACAAAGGCATAAATAAGCTATACTGCCGTTAGTCAAAATGTACGTGAGTGCCCCAAAATCCTTCTGTGAAACTGTCTTGTGGACAGATGAGACCAAGATGGAGCTGTATGGTAAAGCACATCATTCTGCTGTTTACTGAAAACAGAATGACGCCTACAAAGAACACAGTACCTACAGTCAAATGTGGTGGAGGTTAAAAGATGGTTTGGGATTGATTTGCTGCCTCTAGCATTGGGTGCCTTGATTGTGTGCAAGGCATCATAAAAACTGAAGATTACCAAATGATTTGTAGTGTCTAGTGTCAGAAAGCTGGGTTTGTGTCCTAGTTCACGGGTCTTCCAGCAGGACCATTACCCCAAACATACTTCAAAAAGCACCCTGAAATGGGTGAAAATAAAGCGCTGGAGAGTTCTGAAGTGGCCAGCAATGAGTCTCAATCTATATCCCATTGAACACCTGTGGAAAAATCTTAAAATTGCTGTTGGGTGAAGGGACCCTTCAAATATGAGAGACCTGGAGCAGTTTGCAAAAGAAGAGTGATCCAAAATTCCACTTGAGGTGTAGGAAGTTTGTTGATGGCTATAGGAAGAGATTGATTGTAGTTACAGTATTTATTCCAAAGAGAGTGCAACCAAATATTAATTTGAGAGTATCAACAATTTTGTCTGGCCCATTTTTGGGGTTTAGTGTTAAATTATGTTGGGCAGCACGGTGGCACAGTGGTTAGCACAGCAGCCTTGCAGCGCTGGAGTCCTGGGTTCGAATCCCACCCAGGACAACATCTGCAAAGAGTTTGTATGTTCTCTCCGTGTTTGCGTGGGTTTCCTCCGGGCACTCCGGTTTCCTCCCACATTCCAAAGACATACTGATAGGGAATCTAGATTGTGAGCCCCATCGGGGACAGTGATGATAATGTGTGCAAAAACTGTAAAGCGCTGCGGAATATGTTAGCGCTATATAAAAATAAAGATTATTATTATTATTATTATTAATTTGACTTTTTTCAGGTTTTTTTGTTGTTTCAATACACACAAAAGAAATAAAACATGTGTATAACAAAACTTGTGTAATTGCAATAATTTTTGGGGAGAAATACTTTATTTTCTGGAGCAATTTCAAAGGTGCCATCACTTTTGGCCATGACTAATACATAAAAAGGAATTGCTGAAAAAAAGATTGTAATCACAGCATAAAAAAAACCCACATCTTAAAATATGTGATAATATTAAATTGATGGCCATCAGGGGACTTTGTAACCTAACCCATATTAATGCATTTTATTGGCATTAAAAGAAAAATTAATATGTATTAATTTATCACATACAATATAGAAATAATATCTGACTTTATGGAGAATTTTCATGCTTTGCATTAAAAAAAGTGGTTTACAGATGTCTTTCAAAGAGTCGGCTAATGAAATCTTGTACAATAAATCCACAGTTATATCATTTACATAAGGAACCTTTGCCCTTTATCTTCCCACATGGGTCAGATAGAAAATGAGTTGAGAGCATCAGTTCAGGCAGTCTCAAAGCTCTTATTTCCTATACACAAGATCTCTGAAATGGGATCAACAGTAGTAAAATATGACGTCAGCAGGTAACATAATCCATCTGTGCCTGGTGATTCATTCTTTTAGTGGAGACATCATTTCATTAAATCAGGGCAGAACATTACTGGAATATATTTATTTCTAATCAGGTTTAGCTAATAAATGAATAAAGTTTACCATTCTGTGCACATAGACGTCATTATGAAGTACTTTGCCATCAGGGACATGGATTGACTTATTTGTTATGTTGCGAATTCTGTAGGTAAAGTTTAAAGTGTACCCGTCACTGCAGGTGATTTTATGGAATAAGCTTTTGTGTGTTCATGAGGAATACCACTATTTTTAACCATCGTATCACTGGTACTTGATATTTTTAATTTTCAGAAACCTCTGAGGCAGGACGAATAGACTTATCTATATGTTGACTTTTGAATTCATGTGTTTGTTCTTTGTTTGGTCAGGAAAACACAGACATTTGCTTGTATAAGCCTGTGATACTGACTTTTAAGTTGATGTTTGTTGTAACATATTGTGCTGCTATTCTGGATGATAAAGATGCAGTGTAATTGCACAAGGATGTTTGCTGATATCTTAATTTAACATTGTCCTGGCCAGCTAATTGTTGACCTGAAAAACAGAGGCGGAAACACTATGCAAATAGATTGAATAATCAAACAATGCGAGTTGATCTCGTCACCATTCTTCTTACCTGTGAATGATGGTCTGAAGAGCAGTTGTGGACTATAATATGGGATACATGCCTCTGTGAGATAATAACCATACATCCAGATAGCCAAGAAATCCAAAGATCCATAGATCCAGAGAAATGTAAACTCTTTACAAAATCACAGCCAAAACACTCTACAAGACAGCTGCCAGAACATCATGGCTCCATCACGAGGGACACAGATTTTACTTTCTACAGGATGCCACGGCTGAAAGAATACAGATCTGTTCCATTGACCATCACCAAAACCCATGGATACATTTGGAGTAGTTAGAATGTGGACCCACTGGTCACCTGAGCCCCACAGACACATTTGGGGAAAGCCAGAATTGGGACCCACCAATCAGTTGGCTCTATGGAAATGCTCGGAGAAGCTATGATGTGACCCTCCGGTCACTGGCATTGTATCTCAATGGACTGTCATCTTTCTAAGCTTGTTGTTACCTCCTCTTTGTGCTTGGCACAAGTGGGGGTAGTCGGCCCTGGATGCTATGAAGTTACAGCTGCTCTTATCCCGTCGAATCAGGGAAGGGTGAGACTATGTAATTTTGCACCAACTTTAGTATTTTACTGGGACTGTTCAATGTGTTATTTGCCTGTTTAATGTATTTCCACACTGTTTACCATTACCCTGGGTTGTCTGAGTAGTATTACACCCACTGTAAAAGGAGAGTGGGTAATCAGTAGGATGATCCCTGGTACATGTGGTTTCAGCTAGTGGACTACGGCACTGGCTGACCCCCGTGTCTTCACATTATGGTAGCAGCGGTGGAATACTACTCAGCCCAGTGGATCTGGGGGATAGTTGGACAATGTGTGGTAAACTGTTGGAAGTCCAATACACATGAGTGCGATTTGCACCTATTGTACATTTATGGCAAGTCCAATTGATTTGACCTACTAAATGAGAATATGCCTTTCGAGAAAATAGATTTTGCAACATAAAGAAATAGTTTTTTTTTTATAATTTTTAAAAAGGTACTGTTGAGCTAAATTGGTACCGCTATATACTTTCAAGCAGTGGCACATGGTAAAACACAGTAGGAGGACTATGGAGGTTTACAAAACATGAACAATCTTCATTTTGTGTTTGTTCTTTAAATTGAACCTGTCTTTTAGGGTATGTGCACACGTCCGGATTTTTAGCGTTTTTTTTGCGGAATTTCGCTATAAAAACGCTATAATTCCGCATCAAAAACGCTAAAAATATGCATCCTATCATTTAGAATGCATTCCGGATTTTTTGTTCAGATGGATGCGTTTTTTACCGCAAAAAAAACGCATTCCGCAAAAAAAATGGACATGCTCATTCTTTTTGCGGATTTTTTGCGGATTTCTAAACCAAAATGACTTTCAGGAAAAAAAAAAAAAAAAAGCTAAAATTCCGCAAAAAATCCGCGCAACAAACGCGCAAAAACCGCGATAAATCCGCGCGGAAAAAAACGCGATTTTCTGCCAGAATTCTCCGGATTTTGTCAGGAAAAAAACCTGACGTGTGCACATAACACTATTAACCGCAGATATGGGGTTAGTCTACAGATTAATAACATGCTAACACCTTGCAGCACTGACACTAAGAGCTCCTCTCCCGGTAGGAAATTAACTTTATTCCCCCAGGCAGCATTTGGCTTTCCGTCATGGGGGTAGCGTCGTCAGGGTTTCAGTCACTGCTCAGTGTATATAGAGCAGTGAGTGTAACCGAGCCTCCGCCATTGACTAACAGTTGGCCCTAATGCTGGTCATGCTGTCAGTCAGTGCTGGGGCATGGTTACAGCCATTGCTCTCTACACACAGAGGTGACTGAAATGCTGCTGGCGCCACCCCCATGAAGCCAAACGATAACGGGTGGGAAGAAAGTTAATTTCCTCCCAGTAGCAGGACTCTCAGTGCCAGCCAAGCACGGTGCCAGAACACTGATCACCTGTGCATTAACCCCATAAATTAATTCTACAAGAAGCTAAATGTTATTCCTGTGGTTAGGATACAGTGCCTTTTATTAACTGACATAAAAGAAGCGACATTTGGTAAGGCATTAAAAAGGTAGAAAAGATACAACACTGTTATAGCCAACAATTAATTATTTTTACCCAATATAACAATTGTTATGTATTATCTAATTCCGTGTCTGTTTGCTTAGGGGTTAATTAGCTATGTCATGTATCTTTCAGATCTGAAGTTGTCATAATAACCATAAAGTATGCACGAACAAAATGCTCCTTCACATTTCAATTTCACAGAAGTTGGTTCAGAGATTACAAGATCAATTAGTAGATGAAAATTATTTCTAAAAGGGATCGAATCAGTTAAAAAAAAAAAAAGAAGTGATACTCATCATCATTATTGATCTCCCGCAGTTCTCATTACAATGCTTTCTGGGCCTTTGTTTGTGCTCTACTTACTGTTCAAGTCTTGATATACCAGTAGCGGGAAATTACTTTGCAGCCAATCACCGGGTGTATTTAGTAGCCCAAGCCAGATTTTAGCAAAGTTAGCACTGGCCATTTCTTCTGTGTTAAAGGGAACCTGTCACCTGAATTTGGCGGGACTGGTTTTGGGTCATATGGGCGGAGTTTTGGGGTGTTTGATTCTCCCTTTCCTTACCCGCTGGCTGCATGCTGGCTGAAATATTGGATTGAAGTTCATTCTCTGTCCTCCGTAGTACACGCCTGCGCAAGGCAAGATTGCCTTGCGCAGGCGTGTACTACGGAGGACAGAGAATGAACTTCAATCCAATATTGCAGCCATCATGCAGCCAGCGGGTAAGGAAAGGGAGAATCAAACACCCCAAAACTCCGCCCATATGACCCAAAACCAGTCCCGCCAAATTCAGGTGACAGGTTCCCTTTAAAGAGTTGACCAGTCAGTATAAAACATTGGGACAAATAAGTGTCAGGACAGGATCAGCAATGGTGACCACTGATTCCTTTACATTTTTTTACATAATTATCTAGTCCATTTTTATCTGCTGGACAACCATTTTAATATTATCAAAGGAATATAACAGGCTTCATAAGCTGTTATAATATGGTCCAACTTCATATACCAGAATTGGTCCAAATTATTAAAAATGTAGAAGTATATATGATGAAATAAACCTGTAAGTCCACCCACTTTCAAGTTTATTTAATCACCAAAAGGGAATTTCTCTCTTTCCCATCTCTGTGGCGATATGTGTTTACAAACATGCTTAAACAGGTTGTGACAGGAGGGTCACATCATGGCTTCTCTGAGCATTTTCATGGAGCCAGGTGACCCGTGGGTCCCAATCCTGGCTTTCCCCAAATGAGTCCATGGTGATCTGGTGACCGGTTGTTCCACATCCTGACTACCCCAAACGTATCCATGGGTTCGGTAATAGTCAATGGAACAGATCTGTATTTTTTCAGGTTGGCTCTCCCCACTGCCAAAATTGAAAGAGTGGGGAGAGTCCCTTGCTTCAAAGTGACAAACCCAGAAATGGAACGCATCTTTGCTTAAATTGAGGACATGGGTTGTATTAATTGTAATAATTAAAATCGTTTAGTAATTTTAATCAATTTGCATTTCAAATGCAATAATGTAAATTTTTCTATATGGCTAAATAACCCCTTTAATTATGCATTCATACTAATACAAATTAGGACCAATTTTTGGGTATGATTTTGGGTGAACATTTGTAAAAAATAATCATGTTTTCAGGGTCCTGGCTTACATTTGAGATATGGTAGTCACTGGTGTATTTTTCCCTAACAGGTACTTTGCTACTAAAACTACTGTGACTATGCAGTGGAGAAATTGAATATTGGACATAAGTGTAGTCACTAGGGTTGAGCGACTTTTACTTTTATAGGATCGGGTCGGGTTTCACGAAACCCGACTTTTTCAAAAGTCGGGTCGAGTGAAATCGGCCGATCCTATAAAAAAGTTGGGGTCAGGGTCGGCCGAAACTCGAAACCCAATGCAGTGCATTGGGTTTCCAATGGTTCCCAGGGTCTGAAGGAGAGGAAACTCTCCTTCAGGCCCTGCGATCCATATTTAAGTGTAAAATAAAGAATTAAAATACAAAATATCGCTATACTCACCCTCGGACGCGCCCTGGTACTAACCGGGAACCTTCCTTCCTTCGAATCAGCGCTTGCAGGACCTTGCGGTGACGTCGCGGTGACGTCGCGGCTTGTGATTGGTCGCGCGACCGCCCATGTGACCGGTCGCGCGACCAATTACAAGCCGCGACGTCACTGCAAGGTCCTGCAAGCGCTGATTCTTAGGAAGGAAGGCTGCCGGAAAGAAGCAGGGCGCATCCAAGGGTGAGTATATACCTAATAGGAATATACTCACCCTCGGACACGCCCTGCTTCTTTCCGGCAGCCTTCCTTCCTAAGAATCAGCGCTTGCAGGACCTTGCGGTGACGTCACGGCTTGTGATTGGTCGCGCGGGCGGTCGCGCGACCAATCACAAGCCGCGACTTCACCGCGACGTCACCGCAAGGTCCTGCAAGCGCTGATTCGAAGGAAGAAAGGCTGCCGGTTAGTATGAGGGCATGTCAGAGGGCAAGTATAGCGATATTTTTTATCTTAATTCTTTATTTTACACTTAAATATGGATTCCGATACCGATTTCCGATATTGAAAACATATTGGAACTCGGTATCGGAATTCCGATCCCAGATTCAGAAGATCGCCGACCTCATGGCCGACCCCACACAGGGGTCGGGTCGGGTTTCATGAAACCCGACTTTGCCAAAAGTCGGCGACTTCTGAAAATGGCCGACCCGTTTCGCTCAACCCTAGTAGTCACTGATTAAGAAGTTGGCACTGTATGTATAACACAAAATGAACAAGATAGATAATAATGAAACAAAAATAAAATTATGGCGGAGCATCTACCGCGATGGCTGGACCGGCCACGAGTCTCTTGACATGAACTCAAGAGCCTCACATATGTCTATTTTACAGGCTATGATAGTTCACAAGTTTTCAATTTGTTCGACACATTTTGACATGAAAAGTCATTCTGCAAAAAAAGGGAATGCCTAAAAATCATGTTGCACTAGACACATACCAAATCCGTAACATATGGAAGAACACTTCTATGAACAGAATAATAATAATAATAATTTTTATTTATATAGCGCCAACATATTCCGCAGCGCTTTACAAATTATAGAGGGGACTTGTACAGACAATAGACATTACAGCATAACAGAAATACAGTTCAAAACAGATACCAGGAGGAATGAGGGCCCTGCTCGCAAGCTTACAGACTATGAGGAAAAGGGGAGACACGAGAGGTGGATGGTAACAATTTCTTTAGTTATTCGGACCGGCCATAGTGTAAGGCTCGGGTGTCCATGTAAAGCTGCATGAACCAGTTAACTGCCTAAGTATGTAGCAGTACAGACACAGAGGGCTATTAACTGCATAAAGTGAATGAGAACATGATGCGAGGGACCTGTTTTTTTTTTTTTTTTATATAAATAGGCCACACAGGGATCGTTAGGTTAATGCATTGAGGCGGTAGGCCAGTCTGAACAAGTGAGTTTTTAGGGTACGCTTAAAACTGTGGGGATTAATCGTATTAACCTAGGTAGTGCATTCCAAAGGATCGGCGCAGCACGTGTAAAGTCTTGGAGACGGGAGTGGGAGGTTCTGATTATTGAGGATGCTAACCTGAGGTCATTAGCGGAGCGGAGGGCACGGGTAGGGTGGTAGACTGAGACCAGAGAGGAGATGTAGGGTGGTGCAGAGCCATGGAGTGCTTTGTGGATGAGGGTAGTAGTTTTGTACTGGATTCTGGAGTGGATGGGTAGCCAGTGTAATGACTGGCACAAGGTAGAGGCATCGGTGTAACGGTTGGTGAGGAATATGATCCTGGCAGCAGCATTCAGGACAGATTAGAGCGGGGACAGTTTGGTAAGAGGGAGGCCGATTAGTAGAGAGTTACAATAGTCCAGACGAGAATGAATAAGTGAAACAGTAAGAGTTTTTGCAGAGTCGAAAGTAAGAAAAGGGCGAATTCTAGAAATGTTTTTGAGATGCAGGTAAGAAGAGCGAGCCAGTGATCGAATGTGGGGGGTGAATGAAGGGTCAGAATCAAGGATGACCCCAAGGCAGCGGGCATGTTGCTTTGGAGTAATGGTGGAACCGCACGCGGAGATGGCAATGTCAGGCAAAGGTAGGTTTGCCTGAAAATAAAATAAAAAAACAAAATTTAGTTCATCAGGATTTTCAGAATTTTTATTGGGGCTTTTTATTCTTTCGTTGGTAAGACATGTAAAGTATACAATTACATTCTTGTAAAAATGACATCTACTCAAAACACCCCATTACTAGTCACTGGGGTCTGTACGATAGATCTGGTTCTGCATCTTGGCTTCTGATAAATATGGATCCATGACACCAATGTGAACATACCCTCAACAATACAGACTACAATATAATAGAAACATTAACATTTTACGGTCTATGATACATGAGCGAGCCAAGGAGATCACTAGATATGGAAATTTCATTAAATCCTTACGTAAGTAAACAGGATTTTGTTTTACAGAGCGTGATGTTTGCACAGACTCGGATAGATAAGGATTTCTATTAACTTAGGCATGAACTTAATTATACTTTTTAATTCTAGTGTTTATGTCCAGTGGGCTGTGAGTAATTTTAGCACTCGTGGAGTATAAAGATGTGGAAAATAATTGAAGATAATAATTATTAGTCTCAACATTTACATAGGATTACTTCTGGTGTTACCTGTTCAAGTGCAATCTTGTTCACAGAAGAAGCTATAGTATTAGCAGAATCACTCCTCTTGTGTTAGGGGTGAGTGCGCATGTTAACTAATGAAAAAGTGGGAATTATTGTTAAACTCTGTTCTTAAGAAATCATAAAAGAGTCCTTTTACTTTTGGACCAGTTGACATCATTGGTAAGACTGGTTCACTGTTGTTTTGTATGTTGTCAGTACTACAATGAACAAATGTTTTTACTACTTCATCTCTACAAGTTGTGGTAGTTCAACTCACGTGGTAGTAAACGGAGGTAAAAAATAGGAATGCCGTATCTTTAACCACTTCATGTCCAATGACGGGCAGAGTCCATCATTGGATGTCTCCCCCTGTTTGGTGCGGGCTCATCGCCGGAGCCCGCGCCTTTTCCAGCACATGACAGCTGATCTGATCAGCTGACATGTGCCCCTAACAGCCACGGGTGGAATCGCGATCTGTTAATATGTTAAATGTCATTTAACCTGCATGCGCAGGAAGTGTGTTATTACCTCCTCCCATCAGCGCCCATGTCACATGAGTGTGGGTCGCTGATGGGTTGGCATGACAACCCGGGGTCAGCAGGAGACCCCTGTGGTTGTCATAGCCAGATAGCTATGAGCGCTGCCCAGCTAAGAGAAAACACAGTAGTTTGACAATAAATGGCTTTACCCAACCACTAACCATGAGTGGAGAAAAAGTTTTGGTGTTATCATTCATATTCTCTGAAAAAAGGCCAAGAAAGCAAAAATTCTGCCAGGTATGTAAACCTTTGTATAATGGTTATCCGATAGCTGCTATTGCACAGGTGTTGGCAGCGCCATCTTGCTAGACAGGAAAAAAAATCCTCCTCCAAGATGGCATTGCCTCTATATACACCGATAGCTGCTACTGTGCAGGTGTGGAGGGTGCCATTTTCAAATGGATTTTTTTATACCATCAGGATAACCTCAAGCACAGTTATTATTAGGACAGTAAACAAGTGATTATGCTGCAGTGCAGGTGCCACGGCTGGAGCCTGCCTGCAGAAGGTTTTTTTCAATATCTACATATATTCTTTATGTAAACTAGGGGGCAGGTCAGTGAGGGATCAGTGACCTGTCAGCAGTCTTCAGTATGAATACCTAAGCAGAGCACCACATGAAGACCCCCCCACAGGCTGCCCCGGAACACGAGCATATCATTAACTCAAACCTGAAAATAAAGATTAAACAACAACCACAAGAAAGATTTCATGCCGACATGACACTGTCTATAGATTACTGTGCACAATCCTGCTGACAGGTTCCCTTTAAGAGAAGCATACAGTCTACATCACATAAATTAATTAACCACCTCTACTCCTCCTTGGTCAGACCTCATCTGGAATAAAAAATACTGTCAGAGAAGATTGACCAGAATGGTGAGCTGTCTGCAAACAATGTCCTATGGGGAATGGTTAGAGGATTTGGGAATGTGTACCTTGCAAAAGACTCAGAGGAGACTTAATAGCCGTCTACAAATATCTCAAGGGCTGTCACGGAGTAGAGGGATCATCTTATTCTCATTTGCACAAGGAAACACTAGAAGCAATGGGATGAAACTGAATGGAAGGAGACACAGATTAGATTTAAAAAAAAAACTTTTTGACAGAGAAGGTGATCAACAAGTGGAACGGAGGTAGAGAGTTCTCCTTCAATGGAAGTCTTCAAACAGAGGCTGGACATACATCTTTCCAGGATGATTTAGTGAATCCTGTATTGAGCAGGGGGTTGGACCAGATGATCGAGGAGGTTCCTTCCAACTCTACCATTGTATGAACATTATGCAGGTGGATGGTCAGAATAAGGGCTGATGTCAAACTACCTGAAACTACTAGCTGGACAGAGTCAGGCAAAAAGATGTGGGCCAGGGTGACTAGAAGAACTACACAGTGTAAGAAAAAGTTTAAGATTAAAGCCTCACCTTGTACATTTGTCAAAACCATTCACAATGTAGCATTGCGGCTCCAAGGATAATTGCTGACCCACGGTAAAATATGAAGAACATTTTTTTCCAAATGTCGGCAACTGAATAAAATCTTCAAGACATGAGATTAAAAATTCATAGTGGTGGACGAGATAACGCCCAGATGCGCTTCAGGCACATAATACCCTTGATCACTGCTTTTTGCCAAAGCAAGGGTGCATTGAGCGCCTGTGCTTGGTTTAAACAGTTATTCTGTGCTGAGAGACTACCTTTAACTATAGCATTCATATGGTTGAGGACTAAAGAACATAAAATTGTCAACCATTGTTATTACACTGTACTTAGTTGGGTCCCATTCACATAAAGGATACATTTTAGGCAAAACATATCCAGTGTGTTATGCTGGAAGGTGTTGAATGGCAAAGAGATTCAGAGACATCA
Organism: Ranitomeya imitator; assembly: GCF_032444005.1. Classification (NCBI taxonomy): domain Eukaryota; kingdom Metazoa; phylum Chordata; class Amphibia; order Anura; family Dendrobatidae; genus Ranitomeya; species Ranitomeya imitator. Next base: position 715,471,161 of record NC_091284.1, on the reverse strand, counting down.
AGTAAAAAAATCGTAGGTCATGCATCACCTCCCTCATCATATCCCCGGACCAGAATAAACAGGATTTAAAGGAAATTCAGAGATGTTCCTTGTATTTCTAAGTACATATTCTTAAAAGAAATAGCCAGATGCATAACAATAAAGCTATAAATCGACTGTAGGTTTTCATGTAGCCAAAATAATCATTGCATCACAAAGCATTCAAGTGACTTATCAGGAGACGCACTTTTATTTTAGTTTTACCTTGTGTGCAGCATTAAATAAACAGTTCAATGGCTTCTTCCAGGAGCATTAATCCAGCAAGTGCTGACAAGACTCAAGCATCAGTAATTCAATTTACAGTCAATAATTTGATTTATCACATAAACCAACTCTCCTCATCTATTACAGTCGTCAGTAATTCATCTGTCAATTCTGGTGCTCCTCCACCGGCAGCGATCACCCCATGGAACGCAGGAATGTCGTTCTTTAGTTTATTAATACTTTTTTTCCTGGCTCCTGCAGCATGTATCACTTTATTTTATGATGTTTTTTTCCGGACACTCAATAGCCAGACTAAGGCCAAATGCATTTCCTACTGACATTTGTCTTCTAGGTCATATTTAGTTATTCACCTTCTTATATTTGTATCAGTTTACGTTTTTTTTAGATATTTAATGCCTAAATTATAGATCACAAGCCCTATGTTTCTATGTTGGCCTTACATATGACCTAAATACATTCAAGATTTGTCACAGGTACAACATCATTTTTATTCATCTTTTCAAATATTTAGACATCAGCTTTTAAAGGGAATCTGTGAGCACAGAATGTTCAAAGTAAGTTCATGCACTTGGGACAACGTTGGTGTGACCAAACATTTACAGTAAGTGCTTTTTCCTACCTGCTTATTTCTATATATTTATCTATCTCTGCTTTTATAAATCCAGAACTGTCAATCAAAGAAGAAGGGGGTGGAGAAAGAGGGAAATAAGCAGGTGGCAAGGTGCACTTAAGGAGGCTGTCCACTAGTAGGACAACCCCTTTTCAATCTGAATGTTTGCCCCCTTTAAAATAAATAGACCTATATGCCGGAACTGTTCCGGCAGTGTTGGCACTTGTGTTCCTGGGGCTCACGTGAGGTTCTTTTGTCACTTGAGACCTGAGCGCAGTCAGCGCTGACGTCACTGTCCCTGCCTTCTGATGAATAAGTAATCAAGAAGAAGTCAGAGCAGCGGCTGGTTTCTCAACCTCCTCTTCACTATTTATACGTCCAAAGGCGGAGACAGTGACGCCAACACTGACTGGGCTCAGGGCTGATGTGGCATAATTTCAAGTGAGCCCCAGGAAGGCAAGTGCCGATTTCTCTGGAACGGCGCCAGCACGGGAGGGGAGTACAGGTGTTTTTATTTTAATGGGAGCAATCATTCAGATAGAAAAGTGGTTGTAATAGTAGGACAATTACTTTAATGTTTGTCCATACCACAGGTTACTTAAGGTACCGTCACACTGAACGATATCGCTAGCGATCCGTGACATTGCAGCGTCCTGGCTAGCGATATCGTTGAGTTTGACAGGCAGCAGCGATCAGGATCCTGTGCCATCGTTGGTCGGAGCAGAAAGTCCAGCACTTTATTTCGTCGCTGGATCTCCCGCAGACATCGCTGAATCGGCGTGTGTGACGCCGATTCAGCGATGTCTTCACTGGTAACCAGGGTAAACATCGGGTTACTAAGCGCAGGGCCGCGCTTAGTAACCCGATTTTTACCCTGGTTAGCAGCGTAAACGTAAAAAAAAACAAACACTACATACTTACCTTCCGCTGTCTGTCCTCCGGCGCTGTGCTTCTCTGCACTGTGAGCGCCGGCCAGCCGGAAAGCAGAGCACAGCGGTGACGTCACCGCTGTGCTTTCTGGCTGGCGCTCACAGTCAGTGCAGAGAAGCACAGCGCTGGGGGACAGACACCGGAAGGTAAGTATGTAGTGTTTTTTTTTTTTTTACGTTTACGCTGGTAACCAGGGTAAACATCGGGTTCCTAAGCACGGCCCTGCGCTTAGTAACCCGATGTTTACCCTGGTTACCAGGGGAGCGGCATCGTTGGTCGCTGGAGAGCTGTCTGTGTGACAGCTCTCCAGCGACCAAACAGCGACGCTGCAGCGATCGGGATCGTTGTCTAGATCGCTGCAGCGTCGCTAAATGTGACGGTACCTTTGGTTTCAGAGGTCATTTTGTGCTGACAGACTCCTTTAAATAGATATTATAACTATGATGTTCCAGCTGTAAATGGAACCAGGGGAAAGTTTCAGAGAAATTATCATGAACAAACCTGAATGACAAAATTTCCGTAAGAATTTACCATTGCAACTAGTTTTATGACTATAAAAATGATCCCTATTTTGTAGTAAACCAATGTGCCAGAGCACAGAAATCAAACTTCTAGCCTGGAAGTCTATCAGGGGCATTGTTATAATCTGTGAATGATCTTTGTCTGTCCTGTGCCAAGATTTTATGAATGGTGAACCACCCTATTAGGTGTATGGGCCGAGAGTATATTTGCATATAATCTTAAAATGTGGTAAAGCTACTGATTATAGTTATCTTTAGACAGAAATTTCTAATGAGGTCAGAAGATGCCCCTTGTGAGAAGACATCTGAATAGGATACTGCAGATTTTTAGCTTTATCTAACGGCCTCCACAGAGACAATACTCTATCCACTTTCCAATCTTTCATCATGAGAAGTCATTTCAGGAACGAGAATTGTTTCTTCTTTTGTTACACCACCCCAGAAAACAGGTGGATTGACAAATGGTGCAGAGAGATGGTGTGATCTTCATATTACACGCGTCCCAGAAAAGAAAAGCGTCATAAGGTGACATTTCAGAATTTCAACACAATAGCTGATTAGCATCTCCATACTGTGCAGAACAGATGCCTTAGCCGTATATATCTATGGATTTATTCTTTTACATCACTCATTAGAATAAAGGAGCATCACCAGTGACAGTCAACCTTCTAACTGTGACACTAAGGCTACTTACACACTAGCGTTTTTTTAAATCCGTCACAATGCGTCGTTTTGCAGAAAAAACGCATCCTGCAAAAGTGCTTGCAGGATGCGTTTTTTCCCCATAGACTTCTATTGACGACGCATTTGCGACGGATTGGCACACTTCGCATCCGTCTTGCGACGGATGCGTCGTGCTTTGGCGGACCGTCGGGAGAAAAAAACCCTACATGTAACGTTTTTTTTCTCCCGACGGACCGCTTTTTCCGACCGCGCATGCGCGCCCGGAACTCCGCCCCCACCTCCCCGCACCTTAGAATGGGGCAGCGGATGCGCCGGAAAAATGCATCCGCTGCCTCCATTGTGCAATGCAGCAAACGCTAGCGTCGGAATCTCTCCCCGACGCATTGCGACGGGGAGATTCCGACACTAGTGTGAAAGAAGCCTAAGAAGTCTTTCACACGAATCATTAAACCTGAACCTGAAAGTTTTAGAACTGAAGTCAGACACAAGCTGGATTCCTATTTGTGTAGAAAGTCACTGACCCATGAAAGTTTCAAACTAACTTTTAACTAAAATATTTAAGCTTGTCTGGCAGCATTAGAAAAGCTCTCAGTTTTCTTCCCTTTCTTCTTAGACGACTTACTGAAGGAGAAGCAGAGGAGACAACGTTTTTTTTATATATATTGTTACTATTACAGACACAGAAATTCCAAGGTGAATATTATTGTCTAAGTTAGAGTCAAACATCCGTCCTGAGATAACGTAATGGAGCATTCTGCTGGCACCAAATGCACACAATGAAATGTCTAAAGCCAGCGAACAAAGGATGTTTGGCGTAAGCAAAGGAAGCAACTTGCCCTAATTCTGACAACTTCCATGTAATATGTTGAAGCTCATTCACCAGACTAATTTCCCATTATTTATAGCTGAACTTTTGACTTGTTTTAGGAAGACAGGTTTCGATTTTCACAAGAATAATTGAAATAAAACACTGGTAAAAAAAACACCAAAATGTGAAAAATATGTCATAAAACAGAATAAAAAAATAACATGAGAAAAGTTTTTATCAGGACAAGTACGAGAGCAGTTTGATTTTTTTTTTTCACGGAGCCGAAGACTTGAATGGGCGATTGCCATCCGATTCTTGGAGACAAATTAAATTATGCATACTGTGATTTTTTTTCAGTCAGAGGAAAATAAAAATCGGACATTTGCATAGCTCCATAGAATAACCCAGATATCACCCGTCCGATTTAAACCGTAATCTTTACAAGGCCATAACTAAAGTAGCAATCCATAGATCAGAGTGGGGTACACGGGAGATTATTGCCCATTCATTAAAATGGATGGCATACAATAAAACATTTCCACTGCAGAGAAAACATGCAGCTCCCACAGGAGAGAATATATTTCATATACTTACATTTGCCAGGATTATGACTATCAGTTCTATTTGCCACTAAAAAGACGAGATCTTAAATTTGTTTTTTTATATTATGTATAATATTGTCTGCATCATGGTTCAAGAGCTATCCAAGGTTTTACATAGGACTACAGGTAGCCATTTTGTATTATATTTATTCGGAAAGTTATTTTTGTAATGTCCGTTTAGTCTCCACTTTATGACTAAGAGGTTTAAAAGGGATTGACTGGTTACTGATATCAGTTTGTATTTTAGATGAGTAAAAGGCCAAAAGCATCATCACCCATTAATACCAGCTTTTTAGTGTCACACTTATATAGTTTGATCTTAAAGGTTAGTTCAAATTCTAGCAGTGAGAACATCGTCCATCCGCTTAACCCATGTGTATAATCATTTGGAACTATTTAATTTCTAGGAGTTATGAAAGAATCTACAGAAGACTCTATTCCTAATTTCTGTAGGATCAATTGTGTTGATTTTGCTCATTTGCCACGATCAACACCATATCAGATATTTTATAACATGGACATACAATACGCTGTGTGCAGAATTATTAGGCGAGTATTTTTTCCCATATAATTTTTATGCAGGATATCCAACTCCAAACTCTATAAAGTTAAATGCTGATTGGATGAAGCAGATCAAGTAATGTGCTCTGGTGTAATGAAGGAAGGTGCAGCTCAAGGATACAACACCCTTTATCAAGGTGTGCTCAATTATTAGGCAGCTTGTTTTCCTCAAGGAAATTGAGCCAAAGAAACAGATTTAAAGGGAACCTATCAGCAGGATTTTACTTAGTAAACTACAGACACTGTCAGGTTGCCGCTGTCATACTGATTAAAATGATACCTGGGGTGAAGAAATCCATCTTGTGGTTCTTGTATAATCAGTGTTAGAACTTTTCAGTTAATGAGATGCTCATGCTCCAGGGTAGGATTGTAGGCAGAGTCTTATCTTTGTGCTCTAAGCCAGAGAAACCAAAGAGAGACCTGCTCACAGGCCACCACAAAGCACGTATCCAAAAGGTTTTTACATGTGGACAGCACCACCATATACCGTATACAACCGCTGAAGCATTTATCTGAAACTTTAGTGTAGATTTTATTTACTCGCACTGGGACATAGTATGCCCTATGCAAGACTTCAAGTGATATTTCTGTTAGGGAGGTCTGATTAGTTCCTTTTGATCACGTATCAATGGTGCCATTTTGCCAATGACATTGTGCACTTTAGGTCTCCTTCCCATTATTCCATGAACTTAGCTTTATTATTCCCTGGTGGAGAATTAAAGATAGAATAAAGTGAAGAGATCACTCCTCTTCCAAACGGGTTGTTTAAACACATTTGTTCAATGCTTGAAGGTAATGATATATGGTTATTAGGGGCAATATTCCCAGCAAAGTGAAGAACCTGTTTTATACTCATGGACTCTCCAAGACGTGGGTTACATTTGTGTATAAAGTCTTGCCTGGTTAAGACATTGTTGTCTATTGACCAAATATGCTTCAGATTAATAATTCCTTATATCTTCCACCATTTAAATGCTCCTGGTTCCAATCCCGGTGTAAACATTGGGTTGTTGAATAAAGCCAATAGAGGAGAAGGGTTAGATTGCAATTTATAAAGAAATCTACGTTTTCTCCAAAGATATAAAGAGTGATATGTGAATTGAGCTCTATCTGGCATATCCACTGGGAGAGGACTTGTTGACCAAATCTTGGTAGGGAAGCCATTGATTATTGAAAGGATTCTACCCAGCCAGGATACAGACATGGGAAACCATATGATTAGGTCACTGTCACGGATGTGTCATAGGCTGCAGACTGTTGTACTGCATCTGTCTGCAGAAGGTCTTGTTGGTTTGATTTGCAGACTAGTGGCCACCTGGACCTGGGTGTTTATAACTCCCTACTTCTTGCTAGCGTCCTCTTGGAGTTTGGAGGGAGACAGAGTGTCTCTCTGAGTCTACTAAAGCTAAGTGTCCCCCTGGTTTCATTTATCCTTACAATTTTTAGTGTTAGTGGTATTGACTAGCGTTCATCCTGTCCTCCCTGATGCAGGGTTTGTCACCAGGATTACACAGGGACTAGGTATCCTGTTTGGCGATAGGTGTGGAACCTATGTAAGTACTGTAGGACAGACAGGGTGACATTAGATCAGTCTAGGGGTCTCCACTTCCCCCTTCCCTAGTGTTTGGTTTCCCTTCCCTTATCCCTTTGTGTTGCACATAGTCTGTCCTACACTGTGCGTGACAGTCAATTGTGAACCTTTCTATTGGTGGAGTATAGTCCCATTAAAATACGTTTGATTTGTGAGACGTTAAATTAATGCCTATATAGGTAAGATAATTATCTATTTTGGTGATATATATTGCAAAATAATATGATCTTGTTAATGAGTAACTACATTTATAAATGGTGATCTGATTTGTCTACGTTTACCTTCAATCCAGATACTTTATCAAAAATATTAAGTAGTGAGATAATGAAGTTATAGGTTGCGAGACTGATAATAATAGGTCATCTGCAAAAAAACTAACTGCGGGCATCCAGATTTGAACTCAACAGCCTCATTGGCTATGTTCCCATGGTCAGTAAACGCTGCAGGTTAATCACTGCGTACATCCGCAGCGGCCAGATGTTACAGCATAGTGGATGGGATATGAAGAAATCCCACCTCCACTATGCGTGCACCAGCGCCTCCGGCTTCCCTGTGGAGACGGACATGTGGAGCGTCTTTCCAGACTGCAGCATGTCTATTTATCTTGCGGAGATGCTCAGTCTCCACAAGATAAATATCACCCGTCCAATGTATTGGACGTGGTGATTCCGCACGGTTCAGTGATCACATGTGGAATCACTGGGTTTCAAAAGCAGGCAGCGCTTTGGATGGAGCGGACATGTGCTGCGTCCAAGGCGCTGCCTAATACTGACTGTGGGGACATAGCCTAATAAGTTTGGGTCAGGAGACCTGTGGCCCGTCGGTACCATGTGGTCCACACGCAGGCTATTAATGTTAGATGTGTGAATCCAGCCTAAGACAGATCTAGTAATGATAAATCTGACGTATGCATCTCTTCTCATCGTATGCCAACAGAAACATTATTTTTACGCGGCAGCATCTGTTCAATTCATAAAACAGATAATATTCTAGTAAATATTCAAAATGTCTTTTACACATGTCAGATTGTTAGAATCTGCAGTTCTTAATTATTTATTACTGTGTGAATGTTTAATGGCGTTCCTGCAGCGTTACACTCATTTAACAACCCTAATAAAAGGGGTTTTGTTACAATATGCAGTCCGGCACAAAGATTTAATTAAACAGGCATTGGATGCTCCATTTAGTAATAGCTTTGCTGTTGTGCCGCAACTGCACAATTTCCGAGCCGTTTGTACACAGTAAGCAGCCAGTTCAGTGCACTGCACACAGTATAAATACACTAATGCTTGTTGCCTTCTATTGAGCAGGCAGTTTATCTTTTCAGAGTTATCCATTTTTTTAATAGAAATATCAGATATCTTCCTTTCAACTCTGTTATTTGCTTGGAGAATGTCTCCATTTAGTCCACAGTCCTATTTATATCTGTAGTGGTGTAATCTATCATGAACTTAGCCTCTAGGGTAAATCACAGACATATTTGACAGGCAAAGCCTGCAGCCTGAGCTAGGAGACACTCCTAGAGAGGAATATATGTTCTGGAGGGAAGGAAGACAAGGCAATGGCAGCAGGAGCACGTATGGCAGAAGGCGTCATAGAAGTGAAGAGAGAGCAGAAAAATGGTAATGGGTCATATTAGTGGAAAACAGACTCATTGATAGAGATGGGTGAACCCGAAAAGTAAAGTTCAGCGTCCGTACCGAACACCTACTGTTTGGGCACAACACCGAACACGGACTTCTCCAGGAAGTCCGTGTTACTGTTTCGGGTTCATTCCTGTGAACACCAGGTGTTTGTCGCCCTGTCATGTGCATGACAGTGTGGCAATCACCGCTTCTGATCAGTGTTAAAATCATAACCGCCGGTCAGACAGCCGCCGTTCCCACGCTGTCACATGACAACGTGAGCTTTCAGGTGTAATTAGAGGTATAAAGTTTACCTCTGGTCACTGGCGTCAGCTGTTGGGACTACTTCTCCCATCAGCCTACGCCTTATGCCACTAAAAACAGCTAGAGCAGGCACGGCTGATGGGAGTATTCATCAGCCACCTCCTGCGCTCTAAATACATAATAATTTAAAAAAATGGTGTGGGTTCCTTTGTATTTTTGATAACCAGCCAGGCAAAACTCACAGGTGGGGGCTGCAACCCTCAGCTGTCAGCATTAGCAAGGCTGGTTATCAAGAAAAAGGGGTCCCTACGCTGTTTTTTTATTTAAAACTACCAGCCATGCTAAAGCAGACAGCTGGGGTCTGGTATTCTCAGGCTGGTAAGGGGACATGGATATTGACCCTCCAGCCTAAAAATAGCAGCCCACAGCCGCCCAGAAAAGACGTATCTATTAGATGCGCCAATTCTGGTGCTTTGCCCGGCTCTTCCCACTTACCTTGTAGCGGTGGCAAGTGGGGTTCATATTTGTGGGGTTGATGTCACCTTTGTATTGCACATGACAGCGTGGCAAACTCTGGATCTTTGGGCCCCCCATTCAAGTGAATGGGGTCTGAGTTCGGGTTTGGTCCAGATACTGTTTTGGTACCCAAACCTTTTTTAACTGTTTGGCCGAACCCACCGGCCCCAAACATCCAGGAGTCCGCCCATCTCTATTCGATGGTTATAAGTTGGTCAAATTCATATCAGTAGTCTTGACGCCATAAGCTGCCAGTGTGGGAGTCCTTTATGGATACTAAAGATCATTGATTAGATATAAGTTCCCAGATATATTATATGTGGAATTGGAGCTTCGGCAGCAGGCATGCTCTAATCACATACTGTATATGCAAATGATGAGAATATTAAAACAACATTCTCAAAATATCTTAATTTATTCAGCATTTTGTATGAAGAAATAAATGCTCACCTTGACATGCCATCAATGAGGTGATTAACAATCCAGAGATGCTTCAGAACAAGGTAGCATATTTAGGCTACACAGCATGCTTAATGTGGCATGAGCAACATTCAGTTGTGTTGAAAAAAGGCTTCTGGGACACCTTCACGTTGACTTGTGAAGACCACTTCATGGTATTGCCCACAACTTCTCCAGACCAATCAACCATTCACTGGTCGTCATGGGCCAGTTGAATGACCATGATGGTCTCCCGATCTGACCTCCTTAGACGTTTATCTTTGTGGTCATCTGAAAGCAACTGTCTATGCTGTGAAGATACGAGATGTGCAGCATCTGAAACAACGGATACTGGAAGCCTGTGCTAGCATTTCTTCTGCGGTGTTGCTATCAGTGTGTCAAGAGTAGGAGAAGAGGGTTGCATTAACAATCCAACACAATGGGAAGCACTTTGAACACATTTTATAACTGGTCATAAACTTGTAAATAACTCATGAAAGAATAAAGATACGTTAAAACCAAGTACACCATTGTTATTCTTGTGAAATTCTCAATAAGTTTGATCTGTCACATGACCATCTTCCTATTGGAAAAAATAAAGTTGGATCCAAAATGGCCGACTTCAAAATGGCCACCATGATCACCATCCATCTTGAAAAGTTTTCCCCCTCCCATTTACTAATGTGCCACAAACAGGAAGTTGATATCACCAACGATTCCCATTTTATTTAGGTGTATCCATAGAAATGGCCCACCCTGTATATGAGGGGACAGTACAGAAATCTTGCTAATGATCTTTTTTTATACCTAGGCCTGGAACAGGGACAAGTGGATCTCATCTACGTCTAGAGAAAAGAAGGTTTAATCATAATTACAGACACAGATTCTTTGCTGTAAGAGCAGTCAGATTATAGGACTCTGCCAGATGTTGTAATAGTTGATTCACTACAAAATTACAAGGAGACCAGGATGCCTTTTTTGAAGAATATAATATTACAGGTTATTACTAGTTCCTGTGATAGGACGTTGATCCAGTAAAGTATTCTGGTTTCCGTATGTTTAGTTGGGAAGGAATGTATCCCCTAATTACAGACAATTAATATCTGCCTCATAGGGTTTTTGCCTTCCTCTGGTTCAACATGTTTGGATATACTGTAGGTTGAACTCAATAGACTTTTGTCCATCTTCACTCTTGGAAAACTATGAAACTATAATTTCACGACTTTTCCTTCTTGTATTGCAATTTCAATGTTGAAGACTATGTACTGTACATATATATATATATATATATATACCATTTGTTGAACAGGATTATTTCTCTTGAGTAAAGACGAACCTTCAGTTGCTATTGCAATTGAAAGAGCCAAGTTCTTATGACCTGGCATTACTTCTGAATTAGAAAGGCTTCCTGTTTCAGCACCACTGACATTTGACATTTAGAAAAAAAACATTTATCTGCTAGCCTCTGCTGTAATGTCTGCAATGGGAGTGAGCCTCAATTAGCCTTGGGTTCCCTCTGCTGATATGCCTGGAAGATCTGTAATGCTTTAAACAGGACGGTGGTACAGGGTTATATATCAGTAGGTGACCCATACGGTTACTATCACCAGATCCATTAATGCAACTATTAAGTGCTCTCTAAATTCTTATTAGCGATAATAACAAGCACCACCATGTTCTAAATTCTGTTTGATAATTGTCTTAGCTGAGATATTTACGGAGTATTAACAGGATATATCATAAAGGCTAGCTCTCATAGATGTGAATAGAGAAACCAATACATACATGACCACCACTTTATTCCTGACAGATTGCGACAGATATCGGACATTTATGGAACAACTAGATGGTGGCCCGATTCTAACGCATTGGGTATTCTAGAATATGCATGTCCACGTAGTATATAGCAAAGTCACATAGTATATTGCCCAGCCACGTAGTATATTGCGCAGTCACGTAGTATATTGCCCAGTCACATGGTATATTGCCCAGTCACATAGTATATTGCCCAGTCACGTAGTATATTGCCCAGTCACGTAGTATATTGCCCAGTCACGTAGTATATTGCCCAGCCACGTAGTATATTGCCCAGTCACGTAGTATATTGCCCAGTCACGTAGTATATTGCCCAGTCACATAGTATATTGCCCAGTCACGTAGTATATTGCCCAGTCACGTAGTATATTGCCCAGTCACGTAGTATATTGTCCAGTCACGTAGTATATTGCCCAGCGACGTAGTATATTGCCCAGCCACGTAGTATATTGCCTAGTCGCGTAGTATGTTGCCCAGCCACGTAGTATATTGCCCAGACACGTAGTATTTTGCCCAGTGGCGTAGTATATTGCCCAGCCACATAGTATATTGCCCAGCCACGTAGTATATTGCCCAGTCACGTAGTATATTGCCCAGTCACGTAGTATATTGCCCAGTCACGTAGTATATTGCCCAGTCACGTAGTATATTGCCCAGTCACGTAGTATTTTGCCCAGTGACGTAGTATATTGCCCAGCCACATAGCATATTGCCCAGCCATGTAGTATATTGCCCAGTGACGTAGTATATTGCCCAGCCACGTAGTATATTGCCCAGTCACGTAGTATATTGTCCAGTCACGTAGTATATTGCCCAGTCACATACTATATTGCCCAGTCACGTAGTATATTGCCCAGTCACGTAGTATATTGCCCAGTCACGTAGTATATTGCCCAGCCACGTAGTATATTGCCCAGTCACGTAGTATATTGCCCAGCCACATTGCCCAGCCACGTAGTATATTGCCCAGTCACGTAGTATATTGCACAGCCCATGTAGTATATTGCCCAGCCACATAGTATATTGCCCAGCCATGTAGTATATTGCCCAGTCACGTAGTATATTGCCCAGTCACGTAGTATATTGCCCAGCCACGTAGTATATTGCCCAGTCACGTAGTATATTGCCCAGCCACGTTGCCCAGCCACGTAGTATATTGCCCAGTCACGTAGTATAGTGCACAGTCCACGTAGTATATTGCACAGCCCATGTAGAATATATTGCACAGCCCACGTAGTATATAGCAATGTGGGCATCATATCCCTGTTAAAAAAAAAGAATTAAAATAAAAAATAGTTATATACTCACCTTCCGGAGCCCCCGGATCCAAGCAAAGCAGTTACCGACGCTACTCGCGTGCTCCGGTCTCATTGCGGTCTCGCAAGAAGATGACGTAGCGGTCTCGTGAGACCGCTTACGTCATCATCTCGCAAGATCGCAGCATGGACCGGTTACCGGAGCGTCGCGAGCGGGAAAGGCCTGTTGTGGATTCGAGGGGTCGACGGACGGTGAGTATATAACGATTTTTTATTTTTTTTAAATTATTTTTAACATTAGATCTTTTTACTATTGATGCCGCATAGGCAGCATCAATAGTAAAATGTTGGTCATACAGGGTTAATAGCAGCGTTAACTGAGTGCGTTACACCGTGGCATAGCGCGGTCGGTTAACGCTGCCATTAACCCTGTGCGAGCGCTGACTGGTGGGGAGTATGGAGGGGCACTGCCACTGACTGCGGGGAGGAAGGAGCGGCCATGTTGCCGCCTGACTGTGGCCGTCGCTGATTGGTCGTGGCTGTTTTGCTGCGACCAATCAGCGACTTGAATTTCCATGACAGACAGAGGCCGCGACCAATGAATATCCGTGACAGACAGAAGGACAGACGGAAGTGACCCTTTGACAATTATATAGTAGATGAAGAATCTGAGGACCTGGAGTGTAATGTGTGACCACAGCTCAGTATAGTGAAAAATCAGATAAAACAGGATAAGGACAGGTTAAGGTACTGTCACACTAGACGATATCGCTAGCGATCCGTGACGTTGCAGCGTCCTCGCTAGCGATATCGTCCAGTGTGACAGGCAGCAGCGATCAGGCCCCTGCTGGGAGATCGCTGGTCGGGGAAGAAAGTCCAGAACTTTATTTCGTCGCTGGACTCCCCGTAGACATCGCTGAATCGGCGTGTGTGACACCGATTCAGCGATGTCTTTGCTGGTAACCAGGGTAAACATCGGGTAACTAAGCGCAGGGCCGCGCTTAGTAACCCGATGTTTACCCTGGTTACCATCCTAAAAGTAAAAAAACAAACAGTACATACTTACCTACAGCCGTCTGTCCTCCAGCGCTGTGCTCTGCTCTCCTCCTGCTCTGGCTGTGAGCGTCGGTCAGCCGGAAAGCAGAGCGGTGACGTCACCGCTCTGCTTTCTGGCTGCCCGGAGCTCACAGCCAGACCAGAGAAGCAGAGCGCCGAGGACAGACAGCGGTAGGTAAGTATGTAGCGTTTGTTTTTTTACTTTTTAGGATGGTAACCAGGGTAAACATCGGGTTACTAAGCGTGGCCCTGCGCTTAGTTACCCGATGTTTACCCTGGTTACCGGGGACCTCGGGATCGTTGGTCGCTGGAGAGCGGTCTGTGTGACAGCTCTCCAGCGACCAAACAGCGACGCTGCAGCGATCCGGATCGTTGTCGGTATCGCTGCAGCGTCGCTATGTGTGACGGTACCTTTAGTCAAACCTTTTATCTTAGGTGCTGAATTTAAAATAATTTAATATTTGCTTGTGGAGCTTCTCTTTAACATGCCCACATTGGATAAAAGTTACCCAAACATACTGTTTTCTTTAGGTCAGCACTACTATTTAAGGCTCAATTCACAATTACTGTACATTGTGGACAAAAAACAATCCTGTCAGAGCGTTGAACTAAGGCTGGGTTCACATTGCGTTAGTGGGTGTCCGCTGACGGAATTCGTTACATGGCGCAATTAACGCTATGTAATGGATCCGTTAGCGCACCCATTGACCGCAATGTATCTAACGCATCGCTAACGTATGTCATTTTTGGCATGCGTTAGCGATGTCCCGTTATTTTCTGACGGTCCTCAAATGCTGCTTGCAGCGTTCAAGGTCCGTTTCTCGCTAGCACAGATTGGGCATCTGCGCTAGTGGGATCGCTAAATGCAATCCCTTTTTGTACATTGCATTAGCGCATTCCGTTAGCGTATGCGCTAAACGGATTGCACTAACGCAATGTGAACCTAGCCAAGGATTTATAATAAGGGTTGTCAGGTTCCACTGAAGTGTTTGCCATTTTAATGACAAAATATGGCTCATAGGCAAGTTGGGGAGTGGAGATCGGCTGAATGTGTGTTCTACCAATACTTATCTAAAGGTAATTGCTTTATAATATATCAATGCCAAGATAGAGGTTTTCATTGAGGAACAGTGTGGCTTTAGTTTGCATATAAGTAAAGTAAGTTTGGGCATTTAGCAAAGCAAATGGATAGGCGACAGACATGGAAGAAACTTACATAGGGTGAGTAAGTAACAACCATAGTGAGGTTGATGGATAAATAGTGGAGGTGCTCCTCACCTTTTGGGATTGTGGAAAGTGAGCAGAACCCAGCTGAGAGCTTAAAGTTGAAAACACAATGCAGTCACTGTCCTTGTCTCACAGCCAGATGTGATGGACAAAGTTGGGAGGCTGCGATCCAGGAAATATAACGTTTGTGGATCGAGGTCCAAACAAATTAACAAACAGATCCAGGCGTAAAGAGAATCTTCATTACTGGATATACATGAATCTTTTACTTAACAAAGGGGAGCCTGAGCCCTGAAACGTGAATACCCAATTTATAAGATTCTTATTCACTTTGTGCCCTAATCTGTCAGTAGTTTGTTAGGACCACGATCTATAAACATTATATTTTCTATTCGCACATATACTCTCCTTGCCC
Source organism: Ranitomeya imitator (assembly GCF_032444005.1). NCBI lineage: Eukaryota > Metazoa > Chordata > Amphibia > Anura > Dendrobatidae > Ranitomeya > Ranitomeya imitator. The sequence goes on along the minus strand of NC_091284.1, from coordinate 715,455,978 downwards.
CCCATGCTGCAGAATAATAGCCTTTTATAAAGTGATTTTTCCTGGCAAATTCTAGACACTAGACATTGCATGTCACACAACATGGTAAAACTTTGCTAACCAACACATTCTCTATCACTGTCTGGTGTCCTCCCCCCTGTCACCACTCTGTACAGACCCACGTTTCTCAAGGATAAAGCTCCTATGTGATAGCAATTCACCACCACCACCACCACTACACAGTAGCAGAGTCTCCTTCTGTCAGGCTGGTCAACAAGAGTCCTTTATGAGGCCGCAGGGCTGCCCTTTTGTCGGTCCAGGCCCCTGTGTCAGTGCCTCTCGAGAACTCATGGTTTGACACTAGACACACAAGCGCACAATACTCTGAACCCACAAGTTAACAGACTTTTGGTACAAATTATCCTTCTAAACAAGTTCTACAGCTTCTCAATAACTAATGCTGTGGCACAACCCTTTGTCACCCTGGCAAGGTTAAAGTTGTAGGTCCTAAATGTCGTCCACATGTATATCACACAATTAACATGTCTGTAAAACGTATGACATTTGTAAGGAGGCTAATGGCGGCGTTGTCCATGGTTACAGCCTATATAATGGAGGCTGTTGTTTGGTACATAGTCTGTGTGTTGGGAGGTAGAAGGCCTCCTGTGTGTTTGGCTCCAGACCAAGCCTGAGAAATGGACACTAAAGGTACCGTCACATTTAGCGACGCTGCAGCGATATAGACAACGATGCCGATCGCTGCAGCGTCGCTGTTTAGGTCGTTGTGTGGTCGCTGGAGAGCTGTCACACAGACAGCTCTCCAGTGACCAACGATGCCGAAGTCCCCGGGTAACCAGGGTAAACATCGGGTTACTAAGTGTACGGCCGTGCTTAGTAACCCGATGTTTACCCTGGTTACCATTGTAAATGTAAAAAAAAAAAAACAGTACATACTTACATTCCGGTGTCTGTCACGTCCCTGCACTGTGTCAGCGCCGGACGGCCGTAAAGCAGAGCACAGCGGTGACGTCACCGTTGTGCTCTGCTTTACGGCCGGCCGGCGCTGACACAGTCAGTGCGGGAAGCTGACGCCGGGGGACGTGACAGACACCGGAATGTGAGAATGTATTGTTTGTTTTTTTACCTTTTACAATGGTAACCAGGGTAAACATCGGGTTACTAAGCACAGCCCTGGTTACCAGTGAACACATCGCTGGATCTGCGTCACACACGCCGATCCAGCGATGACAGCGGGTGATCAGCGACCAAAAAAAATGGTCCTGCTCATTCCCAGCGACCAACGATCTCCCAGCAGGGGCCTGATCGTTGGTCGCTGTCACGCATAACGATTTCGTTAACGATATCGTTGCTACGTCACAAAAAGCAACGATATCGGTAACAAAATCGTTATGTGTGAAGGTACCTTAACCCAGCCTGTGTTCCCACAAGCCTGACGGAGCAGAGCCCTGTTTTGGACATTGTGACTTTGTTTTGCCTAACCTAAAGGCTGTTTATTTTCTGTTTGTGCTTCTGGGGTTTATGAAGTAATAAACCCTCATGAACTTTTAAAGGAATTAGCTTCCTGTTATCCTCCCGTCACACCCAAGAGAGTAAAACCCCTACACATTGTTAACAAGAAATAATGCATACCCCGATGCCGCTCTCCCACCGACAGCAATCAGCTGATCCCTGAACAAAGAACATTTCTCCTCATTAGACAGCTCCTTTAATAGGTTTAGGGTCAGTGTGAATTATAAGAATGGCTTTTATTGTAGAATACGCTTTTTTTATGCAATGAGATGCTTTTCCTATGACAGATTGCTTTTTTATTCATATCATTATGTGTCAGTGGCATTACATTTCAACTCAAACTGCCTACAGCTTGTGACAAGCATTTATGTCCTTTGTAAAGGAACTTGAGAAATGCAATTTTCAGGCAAGAAAATGCAAACTAATGATACCGGAGTACCCCATGGATTCGGTGGCTGTATGCAATCTATGTGCTGTGAGTAGCTGACCTCCATCTATTTACCAGCTCTGGCACTTTTTTTTTTTTTTTACAATTCCCATACCATGTTTTCTGAATAACCTAAATGTCAGGATTTGCATCTTGTAATCTATCACATCTGTCCTTAGAAGCCCAATGTAAAAGCCCGAGGTCCATTTGCTACACTCTCTTCCACAGGACATAAAATTAGGATAGGGCTTAATGTTGCCAGAAAATGGACTAAAATCAATGAAGAGCCAACTATTATTCTAACCTCTGACTCTGAACAGATGTTAGGGCCTAGGGATGAAACAGCCGGGATTTGTCAGTAGAAGATATAACAATGAAGGCGGCTTAGTCCTCATTTACTGTGCGGATCTCTTGGAATAGCAGATCACTGTCACACTGGCAAGTGAACAAAGTGTCGGCTCAGTGTCACTGAGATTTGTTAGATGACATTTACCTGTACGCTACAAACTGTAAAAAGCTGCAAAAAAGTGACAGATTAGAGGTTTTTTTCGCCAGACTCCATGATATGAAGTTGTGGCAGTATTTTCAAAGTTCATAGAGATAAATGTAAATCATATTTATATGGTAACAGCATAGTCACAAGTCTGCAAGAAACTGTAATATATACACGACAAAGTTACAGAAGCACAAGCTGTTTATTATCAGAGCTAGGAGTCGTCTCATGACAGTCCCTTCTCCAAAAATATCCACTCATGTAATCAGCTGATACTCACTGGTACTCTGGTAGAACTAATGGAAACCTTTGTGATCGGGGAAGATCAGGCTGGTGTGGCATTTCCCTGCAGTGGCCACTAGAGGGGACATGTAGTATTACATGCTGGCTGTTGATGAGCCAGAGCTGCTGTTACATAGTTATGATGCTTCCCGCTCTAGCCAGGGTTGCCATCTTGACTTTTTTTTTTTCTGGGCAGCTTATCAAAAAGTCATGGACAGACAATATTTTTATGGACACATTGGAAAACCATAACAAATCATTATGATTCAGTGATCCATGTCTCCATCCCATTAATTCGGATATGAAGACATCAGCTGAATTCACCGTAAACTGTAAAATGCTGGTAATTACAGTCATAGTAACATAGTAACATAGTTAGTAAGGCCGAAAAAAGACATTTGTCCATCCAGTTCAGCCTATATTCCATCATAATAAATCCCCAGATCTACGTCCTTCTACAGAACCTAATAATTGTATGATACAATATTGTTCTGCTCCAGGAAGACATCCAGGCCTCTCTTGAACCCCTCAGTCAAAGTATTCAAAAAAATCATAGACGCCAATTTTTTTATTTTATTTTTTTACAGACGGTGAGAAATTGTACGCTTTTTTTTATGGACTGTTTTAAGGAATTTCCGAATGGTTGTTATTCCTAACAAAACATTAAAATGTGTGTTATAGCAGCAGCCGTACAGTCAGGTATGGACAAAGCGTGCAATTCATGATGTCGATCATTGTAATTGGATCTGGACATTGGATATGGTGTCGCTTCCAGAACTGCAGACCGTCTAGTTTTATGGGAACAATTCCTGGAAATATTTTTGTTGTACACCCTGTCCCAGTAATGTGCTAGTGTGAGATCTGCAAAATGACTGAAAGTCTGAAAACATATAAACTTGCTGGTTAAAAAATGTTGGTCTTCTAACTGTATGAATGAATGTATTTGTGTTCTAGGCCGTTTTATGCAGCATCGTTGTTGTGCTACCAGAAATGAGTAGAGAAAGACATAGCATAGCAATTAAATACAGCATAAAAAGAGAAAAAACCCTGATTGCACAGTGTAGAAGGAGTAACTGGCAGCAAACGGAATATAAAGGGTCCCTTGCTCTTGCCTGGATGTGAACATTTAATAGACTTGTCGCTATATGTAATGGTACCACAGCTAATTACCACTAGAGTCCGGCATCTAGCACAGCCCTAATGGGGACATAGTGAGGACACAAATCAGGGTTTTTTCTCCCGAGATCCGTGACAGCTGATGTAGAAAAAAAATGGCCAATCGCCTCCGATTTTTGAATCCCGCAGTCACATCTTTCACATTCTTGTTTCCTATTACAGAGACACTTTTCATATGTTCAAGGAATGACTGGAGTGTAAGTAATTAAGGGAAAAAAAAAGCTAAAGTGTGATATTATACCAGGCAGATTAAATAACCAACTAATGTATTTAACCCTTTTCATAATCAACTCTCAGAACAGAGTGAGAATGAGCAAGACGCTGGGACCGACGTCCTTGCTGAGCAGGCTCCACTGCGGCTGGACAAGAATGGGAGACTGCAGCGGAAGTAGCTCGAGATTCCCCCTGTGCAGAAGCGGGAACTCGACCCCTAACATTACCCCCCCTCCTAGGGCCCCCCCCTCCTTGGGCCTCGCTACGTTCGAAGGCAGCAATGAGCTGCGGAGCCCGAATGTGCTCCACAGGCTCCCAGGTTCTATCCTCTGGACCATGACCCTTCCAATCCACCAAATAAAATTTTAAACAAACGTGTAGTATCTGTCCGAGCCAGGTGTTGGGACTGACGTCTCTGCTGAGCAGGCTCCACTTCGGCTGGAGAAGAATGGGAGACCGCAGTGGAGGTGGTTTGAGATTCCCCCTGTGCAGCGACAGGAACGCGACACCTAACAGGGGCAAGCTGTAACTTTATAACTATGTTACTATATCATACAATTATTAGGTTCTGTAGAAGGACGTAGATCTGGGGATTTATTATGATGGAATATAGGCTGAACTGGATGGACAAATGTCTTTTTTCGGCCTTACTAACTATGTTACTATGTTACTATATCACAGTATATTAGATTGTATTATTTTCTCTGATCTGTTTTTCACCACAAAGACATGAACAATAGAATTAAACTTAGTGGCAGCAGCTGCTGGGGGAAACTAACTACATACTGTATACAGTAAGCTCCACAGCTCCCCCTAGCTGTGGCCGCAGAAAGTCACAATTTTGTCATGTGTAATCCCAGCATTAACTGCAGAACTGAAAACCCCTGTGGATGTGCCGATAGTAATCAGGGAATGCGGGTTCCTGATTATCGGCCGGTCTAAACATGCCGGCGATCACCTGATGAAAGGGCAAAGAGTTGGTCTGTCGGGAGTGATGATTTTTTAGCAAACGCCCATCACAGTATCCTATGTAATGAGAATATGTGCTGCCAATAATATGATTTCTATGCGCAGAGGATGATCATATTAATGATCTAAACAAGCCATTAAATAACTGCCGATCATCTTACATGTCCAATTATCCAGTTGGTGCTTGTATAACGGCTGCGGTCGGCACGTGTAAATACATCCTTATTCCTTAGGGTACTTTCACACTAGCGTTTTTTTTAAATCCGTCACAATGCGTCGTTTTGCAGAAAAAACGCATCCTGCAAAAGTGCCTGCAGGATGCGTTTTTCCCCCATAGACTTCTATTGATGACGCATTTGCGACGGACTGGCACACTTCGCATCCGTCTTGCGACGGATGCATCGTGCTTTGGCGGACCGTCGGGAGAAAAAAACCCTACATGTAAAGTTTTTTTCTCCCGACGGACCGCTTTTTCCGACCGCGCATGCGCGGCCGGAACTCCGCCCCCACCTCCCCGCACCTTACAATGGGGCAGCGGATGCGCCGGAAAAATGCATCCGCTGCACCCATTGTGGAATGCAACAAACGCTAGCGTCGGAATCTCTCCCCGACGTATTGCGACGGGGAGATTCCGAAGCTAGTGTGAAAGAAGCCTTAGTCATTTATAGTGTACTTATAACTGCCATTTTTAACTAGTAAGGCTATGTGCACACATAGGAAGGGGGCTGCGGGTTCTCCCGCGGGTTTTCCCGCAGCGGATTTGATAAATCTGCAGGGCAAACCCGCTGCGGTTATCCCTGCAGATTTATCGCGGTTTGTGTTGCGGGTTCCGATGCGGGTTTAATCCTGCACTTGTTTTACTATTGATGCTGCATATGCAGCATCAATAGTAAAGTTAAAAATAATAAAAATAATGATATACTCACCCTCTGACGTCCCGATCTCCTCGGCGCTGCACGCGGCGGTCCGGTTCCAAAGATGCTGTGCGAGAAGGACCTTCGTGACGTCACGGTCATGTGACCGCGACGTCACCGCAGGTCCTGCTCGCATAGCAAACCTGAGACTGGCGGCCACGTGCAGCGCTGAGAGGTGAGTATATACCGTAATTATTTTTTATTTCAATTCTTTTTTTTTACACAAATATGGTTCCCAGGGCCTGGAGGAGAGTCTCCTCTCCTCCACCCCGGGTACCATCTGCACATTATCCGCTTACTTCCCGCATGGTGGGCACAGCCCCATGCGGGAAGTAAGCCGATCAATGCATTTCTATGGGTGCAGAATCGCCGCGATTCTGCACAAAGAAGTGACATGCTGCGGATTGTAAACCGCTGTGTTCCCGCGCGGTTTTTCCCGCAACATGTGCACAGCGGTTTGCGGTTTCCATAGGGTTTACAGGTTACTGTAAACACAATGGAAACTGCAGCGGACCCGCAGCGGCAAAATCGCCGCAAAGTGTGAACATGGCCTAAAAGAGTGGTCAGCCCTACATTGGTGAGTTTTCTAAATATCATCTATTAACAAAGATGCTCCGAAAAGTCCGTAACGCCTTCCGAAAGGGCCGACTGTCAAGCAAACGTTAAGCCCAAATGTTTTGGTTGTGGGATCTCAGCATGTAAAATGAGATCCCATATCCCTCCACAGAATCTCACTCCTTGCACTAACCCAGCATTGCGCATACTTAACTTATCGAACAGTAACATCATTGCAGTGGTTGTAGTTCATTAATTAACAGGTAAGTAAAGTAAATGGCAGGTGTGGGTCAGTGCCAAGTATAAAGTGTTGCACTTTAAGGCTGAAATCACACCAGCATATGGTATCGGATGTGAGAGTATCGGGCACGATATGCTAAGGACACTCGGATCCTGCTCTGCTACGAGAATGAGCAGAGTGTCAGTGCGCTGTGCTCCGATCCTGACAGGTATGGAGGGGGCAGAGAAAGTCATTTCTCCATACCCTCCATAGCCTGACTCATCATTTTTATTGGACTGCACTTGGATGACATCTGAGTGCAGTCCAATGTTTCAATCGCACCCATAGACTTGTATGAGAATGAGCCAAGTCTCAATGACAATCGGAGCACGCTGAAAAGAAAATAATCGCAACTGTGAGCTGCCCGATAGAATGACACTGAGCCAAGCGCTATAGGATGTTTTATCGCACAGCACTCAGCCGTGTTATGCGGTAGTGTGACTCCAGTCTTACTGTGAGATTGTGGGATCCCTAACGGCAGGATCCCACAGCCCAGAAGTTAGTGCTCAACCTTTGCTAGAAAGTCAGGCCCTTTTGGGGGGGCATTATGGACCCCGCTGTGCAATTTTGATATTATATGCTATGTAGTGAAATCACCAACATGGGGCGACCCACTCTTATTTAATAAAAAGGCAGTCCCAGATTGATGATAGATACTATTTAAAGGCAGTTAAAGGGAATCTGTCACCAGGTTATTGCTATGTAGTGTGAGAGGGATTACAATGAGCAGGAGGACAACTAGTCCTCTAGTGATAATCTCCTGTTGATAAAACACTGATTATATTAAAATGAAATAAGCAACCCAGTAAGTGATACATTGCTGGAATCTGGGTCTCTGCCCCACGTCATGAATGCTCTCAGAACAAAAACCTGCCGTCAAATTCCCTTTAACTACTACTTGTAGACTAAACAGGAGATTCGAAGCTTTGTATCATAACAAAAGGCTGCACGAGTTATAAAGATATCTAAAGAAATGAACCAGTGAAGAGTTAGAGGCTTCTTAGCAAAATGCATTTTAGAGTAGATATAAGCTAAGTAAATATAGAATTAGCTTCTACTTCACTTTTGTTCGGCTTTCTTTTCTGCGCCGCTGTCTTAGCGCACCGTTTTTTGGTTTATAGACAGATGGAGAATGGTTAAGACATTAAGAAGCTTTATATGGTCCACGTGGAAAATGTCACAGAATTTCTCTTTAGTTAGGAAACCACCGGGACAATCAGAATCATGGAATCATGGAGACATATCAAAGAGACATCTTGGGAGATGCAAATCTCATTAACGCTCCTTTCAAATTCTAATGAACGTTCAACGAGTAACATGCATGGTCGTAACAACGACAACCTAATATCAGACGTCAGTGTAACAAGTGGCCTAATGACTATCGGTGCGGTGAAGAACGTGGAGCAGGATGACATAACAGCAATGTCTGCAATTAATGAGATGCGCTGGTCTGCTGCCTCATTATACATGATGCTGATGTAAAATCTATTACCCAAGGACAATAGTGAGGGCAGTGGATATAGATTTACGGTATTTGCTATAATTTAAAAAAGTTACCATTGTGTCATTCTTTTTTTTTTTTTTTTTCAAAAATCAATACATGAAAATATTAGATCTAAGGAAATCCGTTACTTTCTCATCCACGACTGATCATTCATTCTCAACTGACAGGTAAAACCTCTCTTCAGGGAATAAAGACTTTCCCCATTAGGCTGTATGCACACGTTGCTGATTTTTCGTGTTTTTCGCGTTTTTCCCGATAAAAACGCTATAAAACCTCAAAAAAAGCATACATTATGCATCCCATCATTTTTAATGAATTCCGCAATTTTTGTGCACATTGCGGTAAAAAACGCAGCATGTTCATAAATTTTGCGGATTTCCCACTATATAATGCATAGGGGTGGAGCCGCATATTCATTACTGTAATAAGCGGCACCACGTGACCGCTCATACAGGAGAAGGTGCGTCGAGGACAGGACACTGCTGCGGGTGAGTATTTTAGTAACAGCGGGGGGCGCACAGGGGGTGGGAGGTGGGTGGCGACAGGGATCTTTATGTTAAACATGAGGACAAAAAAAAAGGATTTTTCATATCTTCTTTCCAGCGAACGCTGCTGGAGAGAAGATATGAACGGCCGCTTCAGCACAAGATGCAGGGGACAGCGCTTATCTCTAGCGCTGTCTCCTGCACGCTCCGTGTGGTACCCAGTCGGCACACGGGTGGCACACGTGTGCCGCACGTGTGCCACACTGATGTACCACGGGAGCACACGGACACGGATAATTCCGGTACCGATTTTTCCGGTACTGGAATTATCTGGACGTGTGAGACTGGCCTAAGAGAGACTAGTGTTTTTTCATCCAGAACCAGCACTGAGGAGCTATTGTGGGCTCCATCTTGGATGGCATTATATGGAAATTGTCTGCTGTCAGTCACAAACATGGGCCAGTAAAGATGGCTGAGAAGAAAGAAGACTGCAGAACAGAAAACTTATACCGGTCTTTTTCAAGCTTCCCTTTCCAATATAGAAGTACCAGAGGGCACAGAAAGCTGTCAATGTAGCCCACTTTACAGGTTTCGGCTACACAGCCCTCACCTGCTATAGGCCCTTGAAGCAGTGTCATCACGATCCCCACTGGAGCTCACAATCTGGTTTCCCTAGAAGTATGTGTTTGGACTGTGGGAGAAAACTGGAAACCCATAAAGCAAAGAGAGAACATACAAATTCAGCGCATTTTGTCCACGACAGATCTTGAACACAGGACCCCAGTGGTGCAAAGCAATAATACTAACCACTGAGCCACCATGCTGTCCCGTATAGTCGGCTTAACTCATGTTTGTCAATTGCGTTATACTGATTGTGGCATGGACCCAAAGTAAACTTGCCCCCTCTAGAAACCGTGCCTGTTGCACAGATTTTAGTCGTTTAGGTGCCAAAACAACAATAATTTTTATATGAAAATTAGTGTACTCTTGGCATGGTGTGCACCTTTGGCACAGCTAAGGGCTCATAGCAAAAGGGAACCTGTCAGCAAGATTGTGCTCAGTAAACTACAATGTCAGGTTGGCGCTATTATACTGATTAAATGATACCTGGGGTGATGTAAAATAGGGGGCAGGTCATGACTCCGGTATAGTCGAAGACGCTCCGTAGGATAGTACCTAGCCCCTTTGATCCAATCAATTAATGGTTTTTTACCCCTTATAACCAACCATTATTTGCCCAGCCCCTTACCCCAATTAACGACAGAGACCATAATTTTGTTGGAATAATATAGGCCACAGCAGCCTCTTTTATTAACATAAAACAGTTAACAGTAAATGTAAAACATTAGCATATTTATTTAAAACTAGGAGAAGTCCTTGGAGCCCATACGAATCTGGTGATTTAACAACCCATAACGTGAACCTAACCAAAACCAATAATTTTACTCACAGCCGTTGTAAACCTGGCTCGGGAGCACCAAAAACCCACAAGTGGGTTCACTGTTCACGTTAATAATCTGGAGATCCGAGCACCCTTGCTGGAACTCCCCACCATGAGTCACTAGATCCGAAACATATTAAACACCAGAACAGGGGAGCCATACGCCAATGGACCCCCCAAACCAATTTCAATCAACTCCAAGGACTCCCCCCAGCCGCCTAGGCCGCAATGACCCAACATTAACAAACCCAAATAAAGACTAAAACCACCCGCTCGCCACCAATCATGTCACCCCAGTAAAACAATATTAAGGGCGGGAGGGAGGGACGCTTCTGCAGAGTTGAGAGGGAAACTGACCAGCCCCCACCCCCTGCCATACGCATTACCCCTCCAGGCCAGCCCACCCCCTTCTAATTATCCTAAAAACGCTCTCCTCCTCCTCTCCTACCCGTGTCATGATGGCCTTCACTTAGGCCGCGGGGGGAGGGGGCAGCTCGCTCCGGCCTGTCCTCTGTAGGGTCAGTGTCTCGTCATAACCCCATACAGATGAATATGTAAGCAGAGCACCACATAAAGCCCGCCCACTGCCCCACCCATGAGCAAGAGCATATCATTAACTGAAAATTACAAATAAAGATTAGACAACAACCACAATACGGATTTCTTCACCCAAGGTATCATTTCATCAGTATAACAGCACTGAACTGACACTGTCTGTAGTTTACTGAGCAAAATCCTGCTGAAAGATTCGCTTTAAGCTCCTCAATTTGAATGCTGAGCACTCTGTTATATTGGATTGACAGTGAGGGTTGCCTGAACTCAACGGCTCTGCACCACCACATGGACTCGCTCATATATTGTCATTTCAGGCTCTCATCACTGGCTCTTGCCTGTGGCCAACTCTTGGTACTGTACTACAGGCAGGATAAGGGCAAGAAATATGCAAATAGAGATGGTGCAATTGCGCACCCTTAGCATGGACAAGGGTTAAGTGCATCATTACCCCCTCTCAATTTCCATACTAAGCACTTTGTTACAGCTTGTCCTTCTCCTTATCCTGCCTTCAGTACAGTACCAAACTAAGTGTTGTCAATCAAGACACAACAAAGAGCTCAGAATGCAAAATGAGGGGGCGTAGCGGTTCACATCACACCAAGAGTGCACCAGAGCGCCCTCATTTCCACACAAACATAATTTTCAGGCTGCTAAACCACTGAACCCTATACTCCAGGTGGCTAATCCCCCACATACCATTATTACTTGCTTCATTAGCGTTTGGGGGTGACAGGCTCCCTTTAAAGTGACCATACACATTAGAAAATATTAAAACATGTGTAAGACAAAAAATAACAATTTCAGGGAGGTTTGGTTTCTCCCCCACTTACAAGCAGAGTATATGAGAGGTGGCCCCAACCAAAAATTGAAGTGGCTAACTTGGGTGCTGTGTTATCTTGTCACCATTCCTTCCTGCTGTATCAGTAAATGATGGCAATTGCCCAATTACATCAGTATTTATTTGCAACTGATGAGGTCTGTGTAACATGTAACATTAGATGTCAGTGTTGCATAGTTTGGTTGCAGAAGAAACTTGTGAGAGTAGATTATAAGGGGTAATTTAACTTTTATCTTCACACAGAACATGAGGTACATACATCAGCTTCTTAATACAGCATAACAGGAAGTCTGACGGATCTTTTACCAGAGAGGAAGTGTGTTGTGAATTCTGTGGCCAAGCTCCATCCTGTGGTCGAGAGTGGTACTTCGGCTGGTTCTGTCTATGAGCTTCCTTTGGTGGATGAGAGTGGTACTGCGGCTTCTGAGTTTCCTTCCTCAGGTAATGAGGTTAAGTCATTAGGTGCTGCTCTATTTAACTCCACCTGGTGCTTTGATCCTGGCCTCCAGTCAATGTTCTAGTATTGGTCTTGGTTCCTCCTGGATCGTTCCTGTGGCCTGTCTATCCTGCATAAGCTAAGTTTTGCTTGTGTTATTTTTGCTTGCTATTTTTTCTGTCCAGCTTGCTTTATTGGTTTTTCTTGCTTGCTGGAAGCTCTGAGACGCAGAGGGAGCACCTCCGTACCGTTAGTCGGTGCGGAGGGTCTATTTGCCCCTCTGCGTGGTTGTTTGTAGGTTTTTGTGTTGACCGCAAAGCTATCTTTCCTATCCTCGGTCTATTCAGTAAGTCGGGCCTCACTTTGCTAAATCTATTTCATCTCTGTGTTTGTATTTTCATCTTACTCACAGTCATTATATGTGGGGTGCTGCCTTTTCCTTTGGGGAATTTCTCTGAGGCAAGGTAGGCTTATTTTTCTATCTTCAGGGCTAGTTAGTTTCTCAGGCTGTGCCGAGTTGCATAGGGAGCGTTAGGCGCAATCCACGGCTACCTCTAGTGTGGTGTGTTAGGATTAGGGATTGCGGTCAGCAGAGTTCCCACGTCTCAGAGCTCGCCCTTTGTTTTTGGTAATTGTCAGGTCACTTTGTGTGCTCTGAACTTCAATGTCCACTGTGGTTCTGAATTACCTGTTCATAACAGTACTGGAGGCTCAAAGTACTAATGCTTCTCAATAGAGGGAAAAGAGAAGTTCTGAGACTATTTTTTTTTCTTTGCACTGTGTTCTGTCTTTCTTTTCCCCTTTGCATCAGGGTGGTTCAGAACACAGGTGTGGACATGGACATTCAAGGTCTGTTCTCTTTGATGGATAATCTCGCTATAAATGTACAGAATATTCAAGATTTAGTGGTTCAGAATCCTATGTTAGAACCTAAGATTCCTATTCCTGAGTTATTTTCTGGAGATAGAGCAAAGTTTTGGAATTTTAAAAATAATTGTAAACTATTTCTGGCTTTGAAACCCCGCTCCTCTGGTGACCCAGTACAACAAGTTAAGATCATTATTTCTTTATTACGTGGCGACCCTCAAGACTGGGCATTTTCCCTTGCGCCAGGAGATCCTGCATTATGTAATATTGATGCGTTTTTTCTGGCGCTCGGATTGCTGTACGACGAACCTAATTCAGTGGATCAGGCAGAGAAAAATTTGCTGGCTCTGTGTCAGGGTCAGGATGAGATAGAGATTTATTGTCAGAAGTTTAGAAAGTGGTCCATGCTCACTCAATGGAATGAATGTGCGCTGGCAGCTATTTTCAGAAAGGGTCTCTCTGAAGCCCTTAAGGATGTCATGGTGGGATTTCCTATGCCTGCTGGTCTGAATGAGTCTATGTCTTTGGCCATTCAGATCGGTCAACGCTTGCGCGAGCGTAAATCTGTGCACCATTTGGCGGTATTATCTGAGCATGAACCTGAGCCTATGCAGTGCGATAGGACTTTGACCAGAGCTGAAAGGCAAGAACACAGACGTCAGAATGGGCTGTGTTTCTACTGTGGTGATTCCACTCATGCTATCTCCGATTGTCCTAAGCGCACTAAGCGGTTCGCTAGGTCTGCCACCATTGGTACGGTACAGTCGAAATTTCTTTTGTCCGTTACTTTGATCTGCTCTTTGTCTTCCTATTCTGTCATGGCATTTGTGGATTCAGGTGCTGCCCTGAATTTGATGGACTTGGAGTTTGCTAGGCGCTGTGGGTTTGTCTTGGACCCCTTGCAGTGTCCTATTCCATTGAGAGGAATTGATGCTATGCCTTTGGCCAAGAATAAGCCTCAGTATTGGACCCAGCTGACCATGTGTATGGCTCCTGCGCACCAGGAGGATATTCGCTTTCTGGTGTTGCATAATCTGCATGATGTGGTCGTGTTGGGGTTGCCATGGCTACAAGTCCATAACCCAGTATTAGATTGGAAATCCATGTCTGTGTCCAGCTGGGGTTGTCAGGGGGTACATGGTGATGTCCCATTTCTGACTATTTCGTCATCCACCCCTTCTGAGGTTCCAGAGTTCTTGTCTGATTACCGGGATGTATTCGATGAGTCCAATGCCCTACCTCCGCATAGGGATTGTGATTGTGCTATCGATTTGATTCCTGGTAGTAAGTTTCCTAAGGGTCGACTGTTTAATTTATCTGTACCTGAGCATGCCGCTATGCGGAGTTACGTGAAGGAGTCTTTGGAGAAGGGTCATATTCGCCCGTCATCGTCGCCATTGGGAGCAGGGTTCTTTTTTGTGGCCAAGAAGGATGGTTCGCTGAGACCTTGTATTGATTACCGCCTTCTAAATAAAATTACAGTCAAATTTCAGTACCCCTTGCCGCTGCTGTCTGATTTGTTTGCTCGGATTAAGGGGGCTAGTTGGTTCACCAAGATAGATCTTCGTGGTGCGTATAATCTTGTGCGTATTAAACGGGGCGATAAATGGAAAACAGCATTTAATACGCCCGAAGGCCATTTTGAGTACCTGGTTATGCCATTCGGACTTTCTAATGCTCCATCAGTGTTTCAGTCCTTTATGCATGACATCTTCCGAGAGTACCTGGATAAATTCCTGATTGTATACTTGGATGATATTTTGGTCTTCTCGGATGATTGGGAGTCTCATGTGAAGCAGGTCAGAATGGTGTTCCAGGTCCTGCGTGCTAATTCTTTGTTTGTGAAGGGGTCAAAGTGTCTCTTTAGTGTTCAGAAGATTTCATTTTTCGGGTTAATTTTTTCTCCTTCTACTATCGAGATGGACCCTGTTAAAGTTCAGGCCATTTATGATTGGACTCAGCCAACATCTCTGAAGAGTCTGCAGAAGTTCCTGGGCTTTGCTAATTTTTATCGTCGCTTCATCGCTAATTTTTCTAGCATTGCTAAACCGTTGACTGATTTAACCAAGAAGGGTGCTGATGTGGTCAATTGGTCTTCTGCTGCTGTGGAAGCTTTTCAGGAGTTGAAGCGTCGTTTTTCTTCTGCCCCTGTGTTGTGCCAACCAGATGTTTCGCTTCCGTTCCAGGTCGAGGTTGATGCTTCCGAAATTGGAGCAGGGGCTGTTTTGTCGCAGAGAAGTTCTGATTGCTCGGTGATGAAACCATGCGCCTTCTTTTCCAGGAAATTTTCGCCTGCTGAGCGAAATTATGATGTTGGCAATCGAGAGTTGCTAGCCATGAAGTGGGCATTTGAGGAGTGGCGTCATTGGCTTGAAGGAGCTAAGCATCGCGTGGTGGTCTTGACTGATCACAAGAACTTGACTTATCTCGAGTCTGCCAAATGGTTGAATCCTAGACAGGCTCGTTGGTCGCTGTTTTTCTCCCGTTTTGACTTTGTGGTTTCGTACCTTCCGGGCTCTAAAAATGTGAAGGCGGATGCCCTGTCTAGGAGTTTTGTGCCCGATTCTCCGGGTTTGTCTGAGCCGGCGGGTATTCTTAAAGAGGGGGTAATTTTGTCTGCCATCTCCCCTGATTTGCGGCGGGTGCTGCAAAAATTTCAGGCTAATAGACCTGACCGTTGCCCAGCGGAGAAACTGTTTGCCCCTGATAGGTGGACGAATAAAGTTATCTCTGAGGTTCATTGTTCGGTGTTGGCTGGTCATCCTGGAATCTTTGGTACTAGAGATTTGGTGGCTAGATCCTTTTGGTGGCCGTCTCTGTCGCGGGATGTGCGTTCTTTTGTGCAGTCCTGTGGGATTTGTGCTCGGGCTAAGCCCTGCTGTTCTCGTGCCAGTGGGTTGCTTTTGCCCTTGCCGGTCCCGAAGAGGCCTTGGACACATATCTCTATGGATTTTATTTCGGATCTGCCCGTCTCTCAAAGAATGTCGGTCATTTGGGTGGTTTGTGATCGCTTCTCTAAGATGGTCCATTTGGTGCCCTTGTCTAAATTGCCTTCCTCCTCTGATTTGGTGCCGTTGTTTTTCCAGCATGTGGTTCGATTACATGGCATTCCAGAGAACATCGTTTCTGACAGAGGTTCCCAGTTTGTTTCGAGGTTTTGGCGAGCCTTTTGTACTAGGATGGGCATTGATTTGTCTTTTTCCTCAGCTTTCCATCCTCAGACAAATGGCCAGACTGAACGAACCAATCAGACCTTGGAAACATATCTGAGATGTTTTGTTTCTGCTGATCAGGATGATTGGGTGTCCTTTTTGCCTTTGGCTGAGTTCGCCCTTAATAATCGGGCCAGCTCGGCTACTTTGGTTTCGCCGTTTTTCTGCAATTCTGGGTTCCACCCTCGTTTCTCTTCAGGGCAGGTTGAGTCTTCGGACTGTCCTGGTGTGGATACTGTGGTGGATAGGTTGCAGCAGATTTGGACTCATGTAGTGGACAATCTGACTTTGTCCCAGGAGAAGGCTCAACGTTTCGCTAACCGCAGGCGCTGTGTGGGTCCCCGACTTCGTGTTGGGGATTTGGTTTGGTTGTCATCTCGTTATATTCCTATGAAGGTTTCCTCTCCTAAATTTAAGCCTCGTTTCATTGGTCCATATAGGATTTCTGAGGTTCTTAATCCTGTGTCTTTTCGTTTGACTCTTCCAGCTTCTTTTTCCATCCATAACGTGTTCCATAGGTCATTGTTGTGGAGATACGTGGCACCTGTGGTTCCATCTATTGATCCTCCTGCTCCGGTTTTGGTTGAAGGGGAATTGGAGTATATAGTGGAGAAGATTTTGGATTCTCGTGTTTCGAGACGGAAACTCCAGTATCTGGTTAAGTGGAAAGGTTTTGGTCAGGAAGATAATTCCTGGGTCTTTGCCTCTGATGTTCATGCTGCCGATCTGGTTCGTGCCTTTCATGTGGCTCATCCTGGTCGGCCTGGGGGCTCTGGTGAGGGTTCGGTGACCCCTCCTCAAGGGGGGGGTAGTGTTGTGAATTCTGTGGCCAAGCTCCCTCCTGTGGTCGAGAGTGGTACTTCGGCTGGTTCTGTCTATGAGCTTCCTTTGGTGGATGAGAGTGGTACTGCGGCTTCCGAGTTTCCTTCCTCAGGTGATGAGGTTAAGTCGTTAGGTGCTGCTCTATTTAACTCCACCTGGTGCTTTGATCCTGGCCTCCAGTCAATGTTCTAGTATTGGTCTTGGTTCCTCCTGGATCGTTCCTGTGGCCTGTCTATCCTGCATAAGCTAAGTTTTGCTTGTGTTATTTTTGCTTGCAATTTTTTCTGTCCAGCTTGCTTTATTGGTTTTTCTTGCTTGCTGGAAGCTCTGAGACGCAGAGGGAGCACCTCCGTACCGTTAGTCGGTGCGGAGGGTCATTTTGCCCCTCTGCGTGGTTGTTTGTAGGTTTTTGTGTTGACCACAAAGCTATCTTTCCTATCCTCGGTCTATTCAGTAAGTCGGGCCTCACTTTGCTAAATCTATTTCATCTCTGTGTTTGTATTTTCATCTTACTCACAGTCATATGTGGGGGGCTGCCTTTTCCTTTGGGGAATTTCTCTGAGGCAAGGTAGGCTTATTTTTCTATCTTCAGGGCTAGTTAGTTTCTCAGGCTGTGCCGAGTTGCATAGGGAGCGTTAGGCGCAATCCACGGCTACCTCTAGTGTGGTGTGTTAGGATTAGGGATTGTGGTCAGCAGAGTTCCCACGTCTCAGAGCTCGTCCTTTGTTTTTGGTAATTGTCAGGTCACTTTGTGTGCTCTGAACGTCAATGTCCACTGTGGTTCTGAATTACCTGTTCATAACAGAAGTGAAACCAAAGTACAAAAAGTATATGCATTACATTCAACTAAGCATATAACAGTAACAACATCGCCATCTTCTGTCAGAAAAGTGTAAACTCCTCCCGCACATAAATAATTCTGTATCTCTTGCATATCTGCCAATAGTCAAGACAGCCTTCTACGAAAGTTTGTAATGTCTTCTACATGTGAAAAACCTCAGTCTTCAGAAGCAGAGATCTACTCTAATGTTATTAGGGAATTCTGACAAGTTTTCCAGCAATCCACATTTTTAAATATAAAAGATGAAATGTACTTCTCTTATAGTGTAGATTAAACATTTACCATCTCACAAAGAATAGCATATTCCCTTACACGGAAAACTATTACATCATTTTGCACTCTAGAAAGATTTCTGCCATACAGTTCAGTGAAGCACCAACAGGGGACATTTTGTTGTCTCTCTTCTGCATGATGTCAGTTCAGGTACATAGAAAGTAATGTGCAATCTCTAGTTTACAAAATTGACAAAGGTAAATGGCTACCATTAGAGCACTTAGGGCTCATCCACATCTCCATATCACAGCGATCTACAACCACTTTTCAATATGAAGCACCATATGGAGGCAGATGGAATGACAAAAGCGTCATTGTAAGTAACAGCAGAAGCAAAGGGGAATTTATTAAGCAAATAGTTCTAAACCAGATTTGTGACTTTTTTAAAGAGGTATTCTTGCTCTGTTTTTCCTTTTGGTAGCACACAGGCAGAAGCAGCAGAGTTATGAAGAACATTATATAGCAGTACTGAGCAGTGTAGCTTTAAATCCAGCACTGGGGTTAGGCTAGTCCGAATCGGCACAATCTGTTTATCTGCCTCACGCTGCTCCTCCCTTTTTCTTTCTCCTTCCTACCTCACAGACTACAATTTATTCTATTACCAGACACCTCACTGTGCTTGGGCAGTCAGTCAGTCTTGTCATATACTTGACAAAGGCCACCTTGGCCGAAACGTTGTAATTTTGTATGGCAGAATAAAGCACCTTTTTGGAAATCGTTTTCACCTGAGATGGATGCTGCTCTCTTTTCTTCTTTGTCTTGGGCAGGAAAGATTTGACACCTGTGGTTTCTTTTTTAGAGTAGGGTAGAGAAGAGTGAAGAAAGAAGCAGATTTCTCTTATGTAAAATATTACAAAGATTCTTATTGATGTATGCGAAGTTTGTTGAAAGTATAGTTCACATTTAAAGAACCCCTCCTCCCATCAAAGTTTGTATCCTCTTATTATATTGCAGTCATCATATTATACAGCATTGTGTACTTACAATTGCTCATTTTGCCTTTCTACCCAGATAATTCTTCTCTTTTCCATTAGGTCTATGACATCACGTGAGGGCGTATTTTGCTGATATATAACAGTCCCTAAAATAGAGGTGCGTTTGTGCAGATTTCACATTCCTACAGGCAATGCTTGGTTTCTGCAACAACAAGAGCATCTGCGCTTCTGACACGTCACGTGTGTGCTCCAGGGACAGAAAGATACGTTACATAAGCGGTCCAATGGGGCCGTCCATCTGTAGCAACCGAAGTTTCTGTGCCTCGCAACCTAGAAGTGACGCAATATACGCCAGGTGTGCGCTCCACAACATGGTGACTGAGGTCAAACAAGCTGTCAAATGATTGGAAATTACTTCAGACGCAAGGCAAGCATATGGTGGGCACAATGATACAGTTCCTACACTCCCCAGATGATTCCTGTTATGATACGGTGGTCTAGGAGCAACATGGAACGAGCTCTGAAGGAAGTGGTAACTGTACTGACCGCAGTCCCTAAGCTCAACACAACACTAGAAGTAGCCGTGGGATGCTCCTAACTCCCTATGCACCTCGTCACAGCCTAAGAGCTAACTACCCCTAAAGATAGAAGCAGGAAAGCTATCTTGCCTCAGAGAAAATCCCCAAAGGATAGATTAGCCCCCCACAAATAATGACTGTGAGTGGAGAGGGAAAAGACATACACAGAATGAAACCAGGATGAGCACAGGAGGCCAGTCTAGCTAAATAGATAGGACAGGATGGAATACTGTGCGGTCAGTATAAAACACTACATAAAATCCACGCAGAGTTTACAAAAAAATCTCCACACCTGACTAAAGGTGTGGAGGGTAAATCTGCTTCCCAGAGCTTCCAGCAAGACATAATTAATTCATACTGATAAGCTGGACAAACATAGAAAGCACAGAATGGATAAGTCCACAAACTATGGACAGAAAAGAGCAAGCAAAAACTTAGCTTTGCTGAACTGGTCAGGATAACAGGGAAATCCAAAGAGATGTGAATCCAACCAGGAACCATTTACAAGTGGCACTGGCTGAAGAAAGAGCCAGGCCTAAATAGCCGAGCAGAAGAGACGATAAGTGGAGGCAGCTGATGACAGCTAACTCCAAGGAGCAGCCACACCACTTGAAACCACAAGAGGGAGCCCAACAGCAGAACTCACAAAAGTGCCACTTAGGCTACGTTCACATTTGTGTTGTGCACCGCTGCATCAGCGACGCAACGCACAACGCAAATAAAAACGCACCAAAACGCACGCAAAAACGCTGCGTTTTGCGACGCATGCGTCGTTTTTTGCCTAAATTTGGACGCAAGAAAAATGCAACTTGTTGCGTTTTCTGCACCCGACGCTTGCGGCAAAAAAAACGCATGCATCGCACAACGCAGCACAACGCATGTCCATGCGTCCCCCATGTTAAATATAGGGGCGCATGACGCATGCGTCGCCCGACCAAACACGCAAAACGCTAATGTGAACGTAGCCTTACAACCACCGGAGGGAGCCCAAGAGCGGAATTCACAACAGATTCCTCCACTCTGAAAATGAAAAGCATAGGGAGGCTATATATTTGTTTTTGGGTATTATGGAGGCAGCATCATATTCGCGTACTGTCCTTGTCAGGGTGGGAGCAACACATGGGGTACGACAGGGTACTAATGAGTTAATCCCTGCAATATTTCTGCTCCTGTGTTCCTGGCTGAATGAAATGGTATCATCATGAAACATTGCTAAGATCCAACCTTTATATAAGAGCACTGGTTTGTTTGAGCACTAGCACTTTATCTTGTTGTAATTTCATTTGGCGGTCATTATGCACGGCTTTATTCTAGGCTCTTTTAATTGAGTTATTAAAAGTTGTATTCTATTTACCGTAGATTAATATGTTCTCTCCCTGCTGAATTCGGATATAATTACTGAGTGGTTTTGAATAGTTTGGTTATACCACAGAAGACCCTTGCTGTTTTTTGCTGAAACCAAAGGCAGCATATATCAGAGTCTGACTACATCATTTCAGCCAGGTATGGTTTACATTGAAATGTTGCAGTTAGGGTTGAGCGAAACGGGTCATTCATTTTCAAAAGTCGGCGACTTTTGGCAAAGTCGGGTTTCATGAAACCCGATCCGACCCCTGTGCGGGGTCGGCCATGCGGTATGCGACTTTTGCGCCAAAGTCGCGTTTCAATGACGCGAAAAGCGCCATTTCTCAGCCAATGAAGGTAAACGCAGAGTGTGGGCAGCGTGATGACATAGGTCCTGGTCCCCACCATCTTAGAGAAGGGCATTGCAGTGATTGGCTTGCTGTCTGCGGCGTCACAGGGGCTATAAAGGGGAGTTCCCGCCGACCGCCATGTTACTGCTGCTGATCTGAGCTTAGGGAGAGGTTGCTGCCGCTTCGTCAGAAGCAGGGATAGCGTTAGGCAGGGTCCATTAACCACCAAACCGCTTGTGCTGTAGCGATTTCCACTGCCCAACACCACCTTCGGTGTGCAGGGACAGTGGAAGCTACATTTTTTTTTTTTTCCCCCTCAGCGCTGTAGCTCATTGGGCTGCCCTAGAAGGCTCCCTGATAGCTGCATTGCTGTGTGTACGCCGCTGTGCAAACCAACTGCTTTTTTCAAAGCACAAATCCTCTTGTTCCTTCCTTTCTGCACAGCTATCTTTTTGGTTTGTACACACTTTTTATTTAATTTGTGCATCAGTCCACTCCTTATTGCTGCCTGCCATACCTGGCTGAGATTACTGCAGGGAGATAGTAATTGAAGGACACTCCCTGTTTTTTTTTTTTTTTTTTTTTTGTGGGAGATTAAGATTGACATTTCTGCTAGAGTGCCATCCCTGTCTGTGTCATCTCTCACTCAGTGGGCCATAGAAAGCCTATTTATTTTTTTGCTTGATTTGGGTTATAAAATCTACCTGAAAAAATCACTACATCAATCAGTGGGAGAAAAATATTGGCCTCAGGGCTTGTGTGCCACTCCTGACTCCTGTGTGCATCATCACTCACTCAGTGGGCCATAGAAAGCCTATTTATTTTTTTGCTTGATTTTGGTTCTAAAATCTACCTGAAAAAATCACTACATCAATCAGTGGGAGAAAAATATTGGCCTCAGGGCTTGTGTGCCACTCCTGACTCCTGTGTGCATCATCACTCACTCAGTGGGCCATAGAAAGCCCTTTTTTTTTTTTGCTTTATTTGGGTTCTAAATTCTACCTGAAAAAATCAATAAATCAATCAGTGGGAGATTAATATTGGCCTTTGGGCTTGTGTGCCAGTCCTAAGTGTGCCATCTCTCTCTCTCAGATAGTGGGCCATAGAAAGCCTATTTATTTATTTTTTTTTTTATTGGGTTTATAAATTTTCCCTGGAAAAAAAAAAAAAGTGGGAGATTAATATTGGCCTCTGGGCTTGTGTGCCAGTCCTGAGCGTGCCATCTCTCTCACAAATAGTGGGCCATAGAAAGCCTATTTATTTTTTTTTTTTTGGTTTTATAAATTCTCCCTTACAAAAAAAAAGGGAGATTAATATTGGCCTTTGGGCTTGTGTGCCAGTCCTAAGCGTGCCATCTCTCTCTGTCTCTCAGATAGTGGGCCATAGAAAGCCTATTTATTATTTTTTTTATTGGGTTTATAAATTTTCCCTGGAACAAAAAAAAAAAAGTGGGAGATAAATATTGGCCTCTGGGCTTGTGTGCCACTCCTGACTCCTGTGTGCGTCATCTCTCACTCAGTGGGCCATAGAAAGCCTTTTTTTGTTTTATTTGTTTTCTAAATTCTCCCTGAAAAAATCATTTTATTTTCTTTGGTTTCTAAATTCTTCCTGAAAAAATCATTTTATTCTATTTTTTTTTTCCTAAAGTCTCCCTGAAAAAACAAAAAAAAAAAACAAATCAGTGGGAGATTCATATTGCCCCTTCTGCTTGTGTGCCAGTCTTGACTCCTGGGTGTGCCATCTCTCTCTCTCTCTCCAATTGTGGGCCATAGAAAGCCTATTATTTTTTTAGCTTGATTTGGGTTCCAAAATCTACCTGAAAAAATCACTACATCAATCAGTGGGAGATAAATATTGGCCTCTGGGCTTGTGTGCCACTCCTGACTCCTGTGTGCATCATCTCTCACTCAGTGGGCCATAGAAAGCCTTTTTTTGTTTTATTTGTTTTCTAAATTCTCCCTGAAAAAATCATTTTATTTTATTTGGTTTCTAAATTCTTCCTGAAAAAATCATTTTATTCTATTTTTTTTTTCCTAAAGTCTCCCTGAAAAAAAAAAAAAAAAAAAATCAAATCAGTGGGAGATTAATATTTACATTTGTGCTTCAGTGACAGTCCTGCGTGTGTGGCATCTCTCTCATTTGTTGCCACCAACAACAGAGTGTGTAACATTGTGCCTGATTTTCGTTGTGGTCTCACTCACCTGTAAAGGGGTAGCTAAATCATACTGAAGTTATAGCTCACCGTGTAATTTGTGTGACAGCAACAAATACCGTTAGTTTGTTTACGTTTTTAAAACAATGAGGAAGTATGGTGGAAGAGGTCGTGGCCGGGGGCGTTCATTGTCAGCTGGTAATGAGGGTAGTGGTAGTGGTGGAGCATCAGCTGGTCGTGGGAAAAAAAATATTGCACCTAAGTCTGGAGCTGTGGAGCCAGGTTCGTCGTCTAGCTACACAAGGCCTCGAACGCTCCCTTTTCTGGGAGTAGGAAAACCGCTTTTAAAGCCGGAGCAGCAAGAGCAAGTTTTGGCTTATCTTGCTGACTCAGCCTCTAGCTCTTTTGCCTCCTCTCGTGAAACTGGTAAATGTCAAAGCAGCGCGTCGTTAGTGGATGTTCACGGTCAGGGACAAGTCGCTTCCTTGTCCTCTTCAGCAAAAACAACAACAGAGAAGAATGCAGCAGGCGACACAACGGGTTACTCCATGGAGCTCTTTACACATACCGTCCCTGGCTTAGAAAGTGAAGCAGTTAACAGTCCATGCCCATTACAAGTTGAATCTGACATGGAGTGCACTGATGCACAGCCACAGCCAGACTACTATGCTGGTCCTTTGACTCAGACCACAACATTGCCCTCGCAGGGTGCTGATCAAGAATCAGACCCTGATGAGACTATGTTGCCCCATCACGAACGCTATACCACCGACCGACACGGTGACACAGACGAAGTTCCACACGAGCTACAAGAAGAGGTAATAGATGACCCAGTTCTTGACCCCGATTGGCAGCCATTGGGGGAACAGGGTGCAGGCGGCAGCAGTTCTGAAGCGGAGGAGGAGGGGCCGCAGCAGGCATCAACATCGCAACAGGTTCCATCTGCCGGGCCCGTATCTTGCCCAAAACGCGTGGCAAAGCTAAAACCTGTTGGAGGACAGCGTGGCCATCCGGTTAAAGCTCAGTCTGCAATGCCTGAAAAGGTATCCGATGCTAGAAAGAGTGCAGTCTGGCATTTTTTTAAACAACATCCAATTGATCAGCGCAAAGTCATCTGTCAAAAATGTTCAACTACCTTAAGCAGAGGACAGAATCTGAAAAGTCTCAATACAAGTTGCATGCATAGACATTTAACCACCATGCATTTGCAAGCCTGGACTAACTACCAAACGTCCCTTAAGGTTGTAGCACCCTCGGCCAATGAAGCTAGTCAGCAACGCAACATCCCTTCCGGCAGTGTAGGGCCACCATTTTCCGCACCACCTGCAGTATCTGTGCAGGTTTCTTTGCCAGGCCAAAGCCGTCAGGGTCAGGGAATCACCAGTTTCGTAGTAGGAAACACTGCATCTAGGGCACCGGTGGCAACAATACCATCTCCCACCGTCTCTCAGTCTGCCATGTCCACCGGCACCCCCGCTAGTTCCACGATCTCCAGCTCTCCAGTCCAGCTCACCCTACATGAGACTATGGTTAGAAAAAGGAAGTACTTAGCCTCGCATCCGCGTACACAGGGTTTGAACGCACACATAGCTAGACTAATCTCATTAGAGATGATGCCCTACCGGTTAGTTGAAAGCGAAGCTTTCAAAGCCCTGATGGACTACGCTGTACCACGCTACGAGCTACCCAGTCGACACTTTTTTTCCAGAAAAGCCATCCCAGCCCTCCACCAGCATGTTAAAGAGCGCATCGTCCATGCACTCAGGCAATCTGTGAGCACAAAGGTGCACCTGACAACAGATGCATGGACCAGTAGGCATGGCCAGGGACGTTACGTGTCCATCACGGCACACTGGGTAAATGTAGTGGATGCAGGGTCCACAGGGGACAGCAAGTTTGGGACAGTTCTGCCTAGCCCACGGTCTAGGAAACAATTGGCTGTAGCCGTTCGCACCCCCTCCTCCTCCTCTTCATCCTCCTGCAGAAGCGAGAGCTCGTCCACAGACCGCAGTCGCACAACCACTCCATCCGCAGCTGCCACTGTTGCACACCAGGTCTCCCATTATGGGGCAGCTACTGGCAAACGTCAGCAGGCTGTATTGGCTATGAAGTGTTTGGGCGACAACAGACACACCGCGGAAGTTCTATCCGAGTTCTTGCAGAAAGAAACGCAGTCGTGGCTGGGCACTGTAGATCTTGAGGCAGGCAAGGTAGTGAGTGATAACGGAAGGAATTTCATGGCTGCCATCTCCCTTTCCCAACTGAAACACATTCCTTGCCTGGCTCACACCTTAAACCTGGTGGTGCAGTGCTTCCTGAAAAGTTATCCGGGGTTATCCGACCTGCTCCTCAAAGTTCGTGGACTTTGCTCACATATCCGCCGTTCGCCCGTACACTCCAGCCGTATGCAGACCTATCAGCGTTCTTTGAACCTTCCCCAGCATCGCCTAATCATAGACGTTGCAACAAGGTGGAACTCAACACTGCACATGCTTCAGAGACTGTGTGAACAGAGGCGGGCTGTTATGTTTTTGTGGGAGGATACACATACACGGGCAGGCAGTAGGATGGCAGACATGGAGTTGTCAGGTGTGCAGTGGTCGAAGATTCAAGACATGTGTCAAGTCCTTCAGTGTTTTGAGGAATGCACACGGCTGGTTAGTGCAGACAACGCCATAATAAGCATGAGCATCCCCCTAATGCGTCTGCTGATGCAAAGTTTGACGCACATAAAGGATCAGGCGTCTGCAGCTGAGGAAGAGGAAAGCCTTGATGACAGTCAGCCATTGTCTGGCCAGGGCAGTGTACAGGACGAGGTAGCGGGCGAAGAGGAGGAGGAGGACGAGGAGGATGATGGGGATGATTATATTTTTAATGAGGAAGCTTTTCCGGGGCCACTGGAAATTGGTGGCGCGGCAAGGCCGGGTTCTGGTTTTTTGAGGGACACAAGTGACGTTGATTTGCCTGAAACTGCCCCTCAACCAAGCACAACCGCAGATTTGAGAACTGGAACTTTGGCCCACATGGCGGATTATGCCTTACGTATCCTCAAAAGGGACACACGCATAACTAAAATGATGAATGATGAAGATTACTGGTTGGCCTGCCTCCTTGATCCTCGCTATAAAGGCAAATTGCAAAATATAATGCCACATGAGAACTTGGAACTAATATTAGCAACCAAACAATCAACTCTTGTTGACCGTTTGCTTCTGGCATTCCCTGCACACAGCGCCCGTGATCGATCTCACACGAGCTGCAGGGGCCAGCAGACCAGAGGAGTTAGAGGGGCAGAAATCAGAAGTGGCGTTGGCCAGAGGGGTTTTCTGACCAGGTTGTGGAGTGATTTTGCTATGACCGCAGACAGGACAGGTACTGCAGCATCAATTCAAAGTGACAGGAGACAACATTTGTCCAGTATGTTTACAAACTATTTTTCATCCCTTATCGATGTTCTCCCTCAACCGTCATTCCCATTTGATTACTGGGCATCAAAATTAGACACCTGGCCAGAATTGGCAGAATATGCATTGCAGGAGCTTGCTTGCCCGGCAGCTAGTGTCCTATCAGAAAGAGTATTCAGTGCTGCAGGTTCAATACTAACAGAAAAAAGGACTCGTCTGGCTACCCAAAATGTAGATGATCTAACCTTCATTAAAATGAACCACAACTGGATTTCGAAATCTTTTGCCCCACCTTGCCCGGCTGACACCTAGCTTTCCTATGAAAAGGTCTTGCCTGTGGACTATTCTGAATGCCTTTTCCAATCTCGTAATTTTCTGCACCTGATTGTCCAGCATACGACATGTTTACACCTCACTAAATGGCCAAACTCCCCACACGGGGCCGTGGTATCGACACTTGGCGACAGCACCCGTGAGAGTGCAGTTTGTCTGAAGAGGTGGGTGAGCCCGCTTTTGGTCGACGGCACTGCCACTGGGTCCCTCCTAGTACAATAAAGTGTCTCTGGCGGTGGTGGTGCGCACCCAACGTCAGACACACCGTTGTAATATGAGGGGCCCTGGGCCTGTACCGCCGGCCACAAGACAGTTTCCCCCCACCCCAGCTCAAACAGTGCTCTACCACTTGCAAAATTATCTCACAGCTCCACCAATGTTTAGTCTATGCGCTGACATCCTTCAATGCCTGCCACTGACAATACCATTGTATTGACATTTTTGTTATGTTAGGCCTTCGATGCCTGTCTGTGGTCACTCCTTCCACTAGGCCTCCACTGACCACACCACTGCTGCCCGTGTACCCCTGGAACCAATTTAAAATTGCCTACAGCCATGTGTTATTATTTTAGGCCTTTGATGCCTGTCTGCGGTCACTCCTTCCACTAGGCCTCCACTGACCACACCACTGCTGCCCGTGTACCCCTGTAACCAATTTAGAATTGCCTACAGCCATGTGTTATTATTTTAGGCCTTCGATGCCTGTCTGCGGTCACTCCTTCCACTAGGCCTCCACTGACCACACCACTGCTGCCCGTGTACCCCTGGAACCAATTTAAAATTGCCTACAGCCATGTGTTATTATTTTAGGCCTTCGATGCCTGTCTGCGGTCACTCCTTCCACTAGGCCTCCACTGACCACACCACTGCTGCCCGTGTACCCCTGGAACCAATTTAAAATTGCCTACAGCCATGTGTGATTATTTTAGGCCTTCGATGCCTGTCTGCGGTCACTCCTTCCACTAGGCCTCCACTGACCACACCACTGCTGCCCGTGTACCCCTGGAACCAATTTAAAATTGCCTACAGCCAGCCCAATTTTTTTATTTTAGGCCTTCGATGCCTGTCTGCGGTCCATTCTTTCAACTACTACTACACTGACCAGGGCACTGCTGCCCGTGTACCCCTGGAACCAATTTAAAATTGCCTACAGCCATGTGTTATTATTTTAGGCCTTCGATGCCTGTCTGTGGTCACTCCTTCCACTAGGCCTCCACTGACCACACCACTGCTGCCCGTGTACCCCTGGAACCAATTTAAAATTGCCTACAGCCATGTGTTATTATTTTAGGCCTTCGATGCCTGTCTGCGGTCACTCCTTCCACTAGGCCTCCACTGACCACACCACTGCTGCCCGTGTACCCCTGGAACCAATTTAAAATTGCCTACAGCCAGCCCAATTTTTTTATTTTAGGCCTTCGATGCCTGTCTGCGGTCCATTCTTTCAACTACTACTACACTGACCAGGGCACTGCTGCCCGTGTACCCCTGGAACCAATTTAAAATTGCCTACAGCCATGTGTTATTATTTTAGGCCTTCGATGCCTGTCTGCGGTCACTCCTTCCACTAGGCCTCCACTGACCACACCACTGCTGCCCGTGTACCCCTCGAACCAATTTAAAATTGCCTACAGCCATGTGTTATTATTTTAGGCCTTCGATGCCTGTCTGCGGTCACTCCTTCCACTAGGCCTCCACTGACCACACCACTGCTGCCCGTGTACCCGTGGAACCAATTTAAAATTGCCTACAGCCATGTGTTATTATTTTAGGCCTTCGATGCCTGTCTGCGGTCACTCCTTCCACTAGGCCTCCACTGACCACACCACTGCTGCCCGTGTACCCCTGTAACCAATTTAGAATTGCCTACAGCCATGTGTTATTATTTTAGGCCTTCGATGCCTGTCTGCGGTCACTCCTTCCACTAGGCCTCCACTGACCACACCACTGCTGCCCGTGTACCCCTGGAACCAATTTAAAATTGCCTACAGCCATGTGTTATTATTTTAGGCCTTCGATGCCTGTCTGCGGTCACTCCTTCCACTAGGACTCCACTGACCACACCACTGCTGCCCGTGTACCCCTGGAACCAATTTAAAATTGCCTACAGCCATGTGTGATTATTTTAGGCCTTCGATGCCTGTCTGCGGTGACTCCTTCCACTAGGCCTCCACTGACCACACCACTGCTGCCCGTGTACCCCTGGAACCAATTTAAAATTGCCTACAGCCAGCCCAATTTTTTTATTTTAGGCCTTCGATGCCTGTCTGCGGTCCATTCTTTCAACTACTACTACACTGACCAGGGCACTGCTGCCCGTGTACCCCTGGAACCAATTTAAAATTGCCTACAGCCATGTGTTATTATTTTAGGCCTTCGATGCCTGTCTGCGGTCACTCCTTCCACTAGGCCTCCACTGACCACACCACTGCTGCCCGTGTACCCCTGGAATCAACATCAGAAAATATAAAAATAAGTATTTTGCTTATAAAAAAGAAAATACTGGAGAGATATCAAATGCAGACATTTTAACATTAAAAACAAACACATACAACAAAAATCTGGTACAGTACTAAAAATGGCCACCAGCTACAATAACTTTCTCCTGCAAGTAGTTAACTGAAAGGTTTTTTCAATTTTAAACACAGATATGGCATCCACCGAGTGTTGTCCTGTCGCGTCTTCTTTATATTATTGCCAAGAAGATGCAAAACAATGAAAATAATAAAATCATTATTTACCAAAAAAATAGAGTAAGTCAAAACCACATTGCAAATAAACATTCATTACAAATAAAGAAGCAGGGCGCGTCCGAGGGTGAGTATATACCTAATAAGAATATAATCACCCTCGGACGCGCCCTGCTTCTTTCCGACAGCCTTCCTTCCTAAGAATCAGCCCTTCCGTGGTGTAGAGAGAGGGTTTGTTACACTCCAAGGTGTTCCCCAGGTTGCCTTTCCTGAGCTTCGATCTTCCGGCTCTCGTTTAGTAGTTGTTGGAAACTACGCTGCATTGGGCCTACAAATTGGGTATGGGGTGTAGAGAGATGGTGTGTTCCACTCCAAGGTGTTCCCCAGGTTGCCTTTCCTGAGCTTCGATCTTCCGGCTCTCGTTTAGTAGTTGTTGGAAACTACGCTGCATTAGGCCTACAAATTGGGTATGGGGTGTAGAGAGATGGTGTGTTCCACTGTAGAGAGATGGTGTGTTCCACTCCAAGGTGTTCCCCAGGTTTCCTCGCCAATGCTTCGATCATCATGCTCTCGTTTAGTAGTTGTTGGAAACTACGCTGCATTAGGCCTACAAATTGGGTATGGGGTGTAGAGAGATGGTGTGTTCCACTCCAAGGTGTTTTCCAGGTTGCCTTTCCTGAGCTTCGATCTTCCGGCTCTCGTTTAGTAGTTCTTGGAAACTACACTGCATTAGGCCTACAAATTGGGTATGGGGTGTAGAGAGATGGTGTGTTCCACTCCAAGGTGTTCCCCAGGTTTCCTCGCCAATGCTTCGATCTTCATGCTCTCGTTTAGTAGTTGTTGGAAACTACACTGCATTAGGCCTACAAATTGGGTATGGGGTGTAGAGAGATGGTGTGTTCCACTCCAAGGTGTTCTCCAGGTTGCCTTTCCTGAGCTTCGATCTTCCGGCTCTCGTTTAGTAGTTCTTGGAAACTACACTGCATTAGGCCTACAAATTGGGTATGGGGTGTAGAGAGATGGTGTGTTCCACTCCAAGGTGTTCTCCAGGTTGCCTTTCCTGAACTTCTATCTTCAGGCTCTCGTTTAGTAGTTCTTGGAAACTACACTGCATTAGGCCTACAAATTGGGTATGGGGTGTAGAGAGATGGTGTGTTCCACTCCAAGGTGTTCTCCAGGTTGCCTTTCCTGAACTTCTATCTTCAGGCTCTCATTAAATTGTGGTTAAACGGAACAACTGCATTTGGCGTACTAGTTGGTTTGGGGCCTACTATCGGTGTCTGCCACTCCTTGCTGTTCTCCTGGTTTCCTGTCCTGAAATTCCGTTTTCAGGCGCTCGTTAAGTAGTTGTTAATGTTAGACTGCATTTTGCCTACTAGTTGGGTTGGGGCCTACTATCGGTGTCTGCCACTCCTTGCTGTTCTCCTCCACTGAACAAAGCTGTGCCGCCTGTTTACTACGGTTGCCAATTTTGAACTGCATTTCGACTACTTACTGATTTGGGCCTACTCTCTGTGTCAGCCTCTCATTCCAGTTGTCCTCCACTGCAATGCCCCCTGGTTATTCCTGTGTTACCAATTTTGAACTGCATTTAGCCAACTTTATTCTTTGGGCCTATATCTGTGTTTCCTCCTCATCCTGCCCATTGCCCAGCCAGTGATAGATGAGTCTGCTGGTACATTGACCCATAACGCAACATTCCCCGTGCACGCTACACAACAACATTGTGACCCTGCTGAAAGTCAGGTTGCTCTTCCCACATACCATACCACCTTACACGGGGACAAAGAGGAAGGTGCAGATGAAAGTGCAGGTTCCTTCATCAGGTGGGGGGAGGAATACTAGTTGGTGACGTCACTGGCACAGGGCCTCTCATAGTACGCAAAAGTGTTGCTGCCAGTGGGAGGCGCCCCCGCCGTGCAAACACACCGCTGTACTTTGAGGGGCCCTGTGCCAGTGCCAATGCCAACGAGTGGGCCCCCCCTGCTTGCTCAGGTTCACAGCACTTGCAAAGTTGAAATACTTACCTCTCCCTGCTCCACTGCCGTGACGTGGTCCAGATTTCCTGGGCCCACTAATTACTTGAACCAGCCCTACCCACCACAACTTTAGCCAAATGACCCCCAATTTCAAATGCCTTCCAATTATTATAAGGTAAATTACGCTTGACAAGCTTCATTAAGAAGAATGGATGGTTTTGACATTAAAATGGGCACTCTAGGTGTTTTCCTGGCCCCCACTCACTGCCGACTATGCTGCCCCATTGACTTGCATTGGGTTTCGTGTTTCGGTCGATCCCGACTTTACGTCATAATCGGCCGATTTCACTCGACCCGACTTTTGAGATAGTCGGGTTTCGCGAAACCCGGCTCGACTCTAAAAAGGTCAAGGTCGCTCAACTCTAGTTGCAGTGTTTTAGAGAAAACATACATTTCAAACCTGGCCGGTGACCATGATACTTGGGTGACTAATCCATGATGACGGTACCCAGTAGCTTGTCCCTTCTCATTCACTTGATTCGCAGGTCTCTCCCAACATGTGTGTATAAGGAAGACTTGTCACTCAAGGGGAGTGGGGCGTGGAGAACCTGGCCTATTGATCTAGCTATCCAAGTGATTTCCCAACCTGTGTTTAACTATTTGCCTTCTTTGAAACATCACAGCATTTCAGAGTAGAGCATATCTGCCTGAAATAATAGAGAGAGTGTCTGATTCATACTGGCCGTGGTTGAGGCAGCACGGATCAGCCCGAGGCTTAGTTTCAGTCCTCTGGTCAGATTAATGGGGGTGTTCATGGCATCTAGACCTGCTCAGACCAACAGGTCACCATTGAGTTTTCATTGAGAAACAGGATTATCCAGATGGGAAAAGAGCTGTAATTTGTTGTATTGATTAGCACTGTAGAGAAGAACATACAGTTAGGTCCATATATATTTGGACAGAGACAACATTTTTCTGATTTTGGTTATAGACATTACCACAATGAATTTTAAACAAAACAATTCAGATGCAGTTGAATTTCAGACTTTCAGCTTTCATTCGAGGGTATTCACATTAAAATTCGATGAAGGGTTTAGGAGTTTCAGATCCTTAACATGTGCCACCCTGTTTTAAAGGGACCAAAAGTAATTGGACAATTGACTCCAAAGCTATTTCATGGAAAGGTGTGGACAATCCCTTCGTTATGTCATTCTCAATTAAGCAGATAAAAGGCCTGGAGTTGATTTGAGGTGTGGTGCTTGCATTTGGAAGGTTTTGCTGTGAAGTAAACATGCGGTCAAATGAGCTCTCCATGTAGGTGAAACAAGCCATCCTTAAAGGGACACTGTCACCTGAATTTGGAGGGAACAATCTTCAGCCATGGAGGCGGGGTTTTTGGGTGTTTTATTCACCCTTTCCTTACCCGCTGGCTGCATACTGGCTGCAAAATTGGATTGAAGTTCATTCTCTGTCCTCCGTAGTACATGCCTGCACAAGGCAATCTTGCCTTGCGCAGGCGTGTACTATGGAGGACAGAGAATGAACTTCAATCCAATATTTTAGCCAGCATGCAGCCAGCAGGTAAGGAAAGGGTGAATCAAACACCCAAAAACCCCGCCTCCATGGCTGAAGATTGTTCCCTCCAAATTCAGGTGACAGTGTCCCTTTAAGCTGCGAAAACAGAAAAAACCCATCTGAGAAATTGCTACAATATTAGGAGTGGCAAAATCTACAGTTTGGTACATCCTGAGAAAGAAAGAAAGCACTGGTGAACTCATCAATGCAAAAAGACCTGGGCGCCCACGGAAGACAACAGTGGTGGATGATCGCAGAATAATCTCCATGGTGAAGAGAAACCACTTTACAACAACCAACCAAGTGAATAGCACTCTCCAGGAGGTAGGCGTATGAATATCCAAATCTACCATAAAGAGAAGACTGCATGAAAGTAAATACAGAGGGTTCACTGCACGGTGCAAGCCACTCATAAGCATCAAGAATAAAAAGGCTAGACTGGACTTTGCTAAAAACATCTAAAAAAGCCAGCAAAGTTCTGGAAGAACTTTCTTTGGACAGATGAAACCAAGATCAACCTCTACCAGAATGATGGAAAGAGAAAAGTATGGTGAAGGCGTGGTACAGCTCATGATCCAAAGCATACCACATTATCTGTAAAACACGGCGGAGGCAGTGTGATGGCTTGGGCATGCATGGCTGCCAGTGGCACTGGGTCACTAGTGTTTATTGATGATGTGACACAGGACAGAAGCAGCCGAATGAATTCTGACATCTTCAGAGCCATTCCTTGTGCTCAGATCCAGCCACATGCAGCCAAACTGATTGGTCGTCGTTTCATACTACAGATGGACAATGACTAGTGTTGAGAGATACCGTCCGATACTTGAAAGTATCGGTATCGGATAGTATCGGCCGATACCCGAAAAATATCGGATATCGCCGATACCGATATCCGATACCAATACAAGTCAATGGGACATCAAGTATCGGAAGGTATTCTCATGGTTCCCAGGGTCTGAAGGAGAGGAAACTCTCCTTCAGGCCCTGGGATCCATAGGGATGTGTAAAATAAAGAATTAAAATAAAAAATATTGATATATTTACCTCTCCGGCGGCCCCTGAACTCAGCGCGGGTAACCGGCAGGCTTCTTTGTTCAAAATCAGCGCTTTTAGGACCTGAGAATCACGTCCCGGCTTCTGATTGGTCGCGGGCCGCCCATGTGACCGCCACGCGACCAATCACAAGCCGCGACGTCACCGCAAGCTATTAGCGCGCTCATTTTTGAAAAATGAGCGCGTTAATGACTTTCAAAGACGTAGCGGCTTGTGATTGGTCGCGGCCACGCGACCAATCACAAGCCGCGACGTCACCGCAAGCTATTAACGCGCTCATTTTTAAAAATGAGCGCGTTAATGACTTTCAAAGATGTAGCGCGTTAATAGCTTGCGGTGACGTCGCGGCTTGTGATTGGTCGCGGCCACGCGACCAATCACAAGCCGCTACGTCTTTGAAAGTCATTAACGCGCTCATTTTTCAAAAATGAGCGCGCTAATAGCTTGCGGTGACGTCGCGGCTTGTGATTGGTCGCGTGGCGGTCACATGGGCGGCCCGCGACCAATCAGAAGCCGGGACGTGATTCTCAGGTCCTAAAAGCGCTGATTTTGAACAACGAAGCCTGCCGGTTACCCGCGCTGAGTCCAGGGGCCGCCGGAGAGGTAAATATATCAATATTTTTTATTTTAATTCTTTATTTTACACATCTCTATGTATCCGATACCGATACCCGATACCACAAAAGTATCGGATCTCGGTATCGGAATTCCGATACCGCAAGTATCGGCCGATACCCGATACTTGCGGTATCGGAATGCTCAACACTAACAATGACCCAAAACATAAAGCCAAAGCAACCCTGGAGTTTATTAAAGCAAAGAAGTGGAATATTCTTGAATGGCCAAGTCAGTCACTTGATCTCAACCCAATTGAGCATGCATTTCACTTGTTAAAGACTAAACTTCAGACAGAAAGGCCCACAAACAAACAGCAACTGAAAACCACCGCAGTGAAGGCCTGGCAGAGCATCAAAAAGGAGGAAACACAGCGTCTGGTGATGTCCATGAGTTCAAGACTTCAGGCAGTCATTGCCAACAAACGGTTTTCAACCAAGTACTAAAAATGAACATTTTATTTAAAATTTTTCAATCTGTCCAATTACTTTTGGTCCCTTTAAAAACAGGGTGGCACATGTTAAAGAGCTGAAACTCCTAATCCCTTCATCCAATTTTAATGTGGATACCCTCAAATGAAAGCTGAAAGTCTGAACTTCAACTGCATCTGAATTGTTTTGTTTAAAATTTATTGTGGTAATGTCTATAACCAAAATTAGAAAAATGTTGTTTCTGTCCAAATATATATGGACCTAACTGTAAGTCTAATCATCTATGTTTGTTTACTCCTACATTGCAATTTCCTCTCCCACAAACTGATTGTGAGCTTTATGGTCCTGTATTATAACTACTGTCCTGTTATTACTTCCATAAACTCTGAAATTACAATGATAATATAGCACACATCATTCCTAGTTACAGAGTTTATGGTATATTTATGTTTGTACTAGATCCAGCGGGTTGGATCTAGTACAAGTAGTGGCTCGGGGGAAGCTTCTTCAGCTCATAAATTTGTCAGTGATATCTTGTATAAAGTGAAGCTCATTAAAGTCATGAACATGAAGATTTGTGAGTATAGACATGTAATTGTTTGCTAGCTAAATATAAATAGGGTGAGGTGAGTTTTGGTGAGAACATCAGGATTAAAATAATTACCTTGAAAATGTGAAATAAATATTATCTCACATCAAGTCTATTTCCTATTTTTAATTATTTTCCTCCACTCTATACAATGCCATTGGAATTTAATACAAATTAAATGAAATACACAAATAATGTTATATTTACGGGAATATTAGTGCTGATATCAAATGAGTCAAAATGTATATAAGTTTAATTTATTTTCTTAGTTGTCTGTCTTTAATTCTTAACTGGGATCTTAAACTCGGCAATAAGAAGTAATTGAAACCCAAAATAATACAGTGATGTTTGCACTTGAATATAGTGTTGCTGGGGATTGTGGTTTTAGTTACTGATGTTAGTTATAATAATAATCTTTATTTTTTTAATAATAATATTTAATTTTTATATAGCGCTAACATATTCCGCAGCGCTTTAGTTTTACACACATTATTATCACTGTCCCCAATGGGGCTCACAATCTAAATTCCCAATCAGTATGTCTTTAGAATGTGGGAGGAAACCGGAGTACCCGGAGGAAACCCACGCAAACATGGGGAGAACATACAAACTCCTTGCAGATGTTGTCCAAGGTGGGATTAGAACCCATGACTCCAGTGCTGCAATGCTAACCACTGTGCCACCGTGCTGCCCAGTTATTGATTTTAGTGTACCTAAGTTAATATCAGTACATAGTGAGCGACAGCTGAAGCCACACCCAGGCACTGACTGAAAGCCAGCTCAGCAGTACAGCAGTACAGAGCCAGCTGTCAGCCAGTGTATGGGTGTGGCTTCAGCTGTTGCTCGCTGTGATGAACCCACACCTTGCCACCCCGCCTGACATCACTATTAAGTCCAAGAGATCACGTGGTATGCTCTCCACACTTGCACCAATATGACGTTCCGCAAGGTCAGCTTTCTACAGATTTACCCAGACACGTCCGGTTCACACGGGCCCAGGAAGGCACAGGGAATGAGAATGTGGCCCACGCAGTCACTGACGTGGCATCACACTCTCTCACAACCCTGACAGGCTGACAGATCCCTTTCACTAGCACCAGTGAAACAGTGCCTGGTAAGCCCAGTAGGACTGCCTCCAGTTCCTCGTTAGATATAAGCCTCGTGCGTTAACGGGATTATATTAAAAAAGTGCTCTCAGTAGGAGAAAAAAAAATAGGAATCTTGTGGGTGTGATACCTTTTAATGACTAACAAAATATAGTGAATGATGTTACAAAGCAAGCTTTTGAGACTGCTAAAAGGTATCACACCCACAAGATTCCTATTTTGTTTGTCCCTCTGAGAGCACTCTAACTTTTTTCTACTGGCTAACAGTACCAAAGTACTTTTTTGGGGGGATTATGGGGATTATATTGGGACAGAAACCAGCCCCAGTAACATGGAAAGTAAAGCCAAGATCACAGACATGTGGATTCATTACTCGAGATAAAAGAGCAACCCAAGGTTAAATTATATATTTAATCACCTTAAGGGCACAATAAACAAAAGAGTACAGTATATACACAATGGTTATACATATACTATGGTCAGCTATGCAAATACAATAGTGGTAGGACAAAGTATGCAGAATATGAAAGTTAGTTACCAGTCAGATGAAAGGCCTGGCTTGTGAGGGAGGGGTTGCTACATGGGAGGCTGGTGGACCCCTCCGTTCCTTGACTTCTTCCCACACGATATGTCATTATGACCTCCCCAGCAATAGGCCATGTTTTACATAAGCATTTAATCCCTTGGGGTCACTCCCTTTCTGCCCCCTGGACTGGACCTAAGTCCCCTCCCTGAGCAGCTAAAAACTCCAAAACCCAAGATAGGTCATAACTCCTTAATGGATGGTCCTAGGGAAGCGGTTTTGATGCCATCAAATACGATCAGGCCCCTGCTACGCGTTGAGCCTAAACACAGATTTGCTACCTGGCTACTACTAGCCTTTCTATGTATCTCCCTATCCTGGGGCTAGAACGGATCCTGGGTCTTGATAGCAGTCGGCTCATTCCAGAGATCTCAAAAATGTAACCAGCGTGCGATAAGTCCATATTCCTTTTATGAAATCCTAGCTGTCTGATCAAAGCAGCTACACTGCATGGACTCCATATTGCAAGCAAGCCTTTTGTCCTGAGATTAGCTGGCTCAAGGTTTGAGGTCTGTCACTCACAGCCTTTTGAGGCTTGACCACCTGCTACAACTGTACAAAAGGAAGAGGTGTTTATAATCCCATGCCAAATAGGATACAAATGAGTGACATGGAATTATATCTCCAATATTCTTCACACTCCCTATGTACTGGGCATTGGTCCACCCTTTTGACTGAAGGCCTGAGGCTGCCAATAGCAATAAGGTTAATTTTCTCGTGATAGCCAAGCTTTCAATGCGGTGACAACATGGCTATAGGACACTATTAACTTGCAGATTGACCCAATATCTGCAGGTTAGTACGCTTTTTTCACATGACAGATTCCTTTTAAGATACAGCTTTCAAACTGAAGACTGAATTAGTCTTATAGCCACCTCTCAGCATAACCTAAAGGCCCTCATATTCAATAAAATAAAGTCGTCAAAACCTGCCGATATAGGCATTATCGGCAGACAGTCCAAGGTCTATGGGGCTTTTCTGACTCTCCTTCCACAGATTCTGTCATGGGGCGAGAAGGGTCTGCCATGTTGGATTTTCGACAGCTGATATTTTTGTTCCCTGGGATATAAAATGCCATCAGAGGAGTCAGACTTCAGCTCTCTCATAGAGAACACAGGAGTGCTCCGCTTGGCTGATGAAAACTAGTTGGAGGATATAGCTCTAGGGTGAACGATCATTTGACCTACAGCTATCTAATGTGTATGGGGGCTTTAGACTTCAATGCTTTAGGCTGACACTAGATTTTTTCTGGCTGTGTATAACCATAGGTTGACTAGGAAGTCAACATAAAGAGTATTGATTTTCAATGCAGCAAATGCAGAAGGATTCAATTGCAAATCGACTAAACCATCATTAAGAAAAATATAGTTATGAACAGATATAGTAAGAAAAAGGCATTTCCTAATTAGATGAAATCAAAATTAAAGAATGTTGTATGAAATTGGAAAAATATCTGCTTTTCTTCCATACACATTCAGGTGATGGGCTTCAAGCCAGCTTAAAGGAGTATTTCCATTTAATAAAATTATGGGCTTTTTTAGGATATACATTACTATCACTTTGTGACTTATCAGATAGCATCTGGGACTCCAGCTGAGAACTATGTGTGCAGAGGGCTAATTTTCTAATCTCAAGCAACCCCTTTAAACTGGTGTATATATCGCATTTAGTGATGAGCGAGTGTGCTCGTTACTCGAGATTTCCGAGCATGCTTGGGTGTTTTCCGAGTATCTTGGGCGTGCTCGTAGATTATGTTTGTGTCCCCGCAGCTGCATGATTTGCAGCTGCTAGACAGTCTGAATACATGGGGGATTCCCTAACATACAGGCAATCTCTGCATGTGTTCAGGCTGTCTAACAGCCGCAAATCTTGCAGCTGCGGGGACACAAACATAATCTATGAGCACGCCCATGATACTTGGAGAACACCCTCTCATGAACGTTTTTCTCTCTAAATCTGTGTATATGTGTATGTACTATGGTGTCAGAGTATTAATATACTCAAGTAACACCCTCTTCTACGGTATCCTGGTCTGTTCTGCTCCTCGTCTCAGTGACGTCACAGCTCTTTCTGAGTCACACTGCACTCAATGTGTGAGCCGGAGGTTTCTTTTACAATGTAAGCCTACAAAGGCTCGTTCTGAACCTTGCTCTGACACTTCATAGACTTACATTGTAAAAGCCACTTCCAGGTCACGCATAGCGCCGCGTGATCCAGAGAGTCTGCAGAGCGCTGACGTCACTGAAAAGAGGAGCGGTGGATCCTGGATTGAGCAGCGGAAGGTGAGACTATTAACACACTGACACTAGAGTACTGTACATGCACATATACACACACTTTTAGTAAAAGTAAAAGTTCACGGGAGGGCTTCATTAAATCACCAAAACACAAAACCAACAATTTTAAGACAAATATTCAAACCTCAGTTTATTAAAGGGAACCGGTCAACTTGTCATGCTGTCAAAACTGAGGGCAGCATGAATCGCAGCATAGCTGAATAATAGGCTTTAGAGATCTGGCTGATTACCATAACTGGTGATTATTCTAGTCCAAACAAATGAACAAAGTTTATAATGAGAGACCTGTCAATCACCTCTAGCAGCATTGGGAAAAACCAGCCAGGCGCCAGGCATAGCACCGGACTAGTCTAATCTCTGGCTTGATCCCCGGATGTATGTTTAAAATGAACCTGACAGTTGTTACATACCCTATCCCCTATCCTATGCAGCATGTATCAGACCCTGGTTAATTGTACACCTATAGGCAGAGACCTGTCACTCCAAAGCATCGGGCGGGAGAATCTACCGGGGACCCGCCTATCTGACTAGTCGCTCGCTCCCCTGTGGCTCTTAATGTACATAACCATGGAGTATTTCAAAGTATTTCCGTCTGCGATCGTGCCGTCAGGCTGTGATTCATGCAGAGCTCGGCTAGGGTAGCGCGAATCACTTGACAGGTTCCCTTGAAGTCACTTTGTTTTTCAGTAACATTACGGCTATCTGTACATCACTACGTATTCCCCGATCGTGCATTTCTGCGAGTCTGATCATGCATTCACAGCAAATGCTCAGGGCACTATCGATGCAGCAGAGCTGAACTTGGTTATAGCTTTCAGCGTTTTAGTTAGAATATTTAGTAAAATTAACAACAAAACAGGTGACGAATCATAAACTCAGGCTGATGAAGTAGTTGGATACAACCAGTATATGAATCAGCGGCAGCAGGTGCGGTGTGATAACACCATGGTATATACTAATTGTGTCACTACAATGTATCTCTGGTCATGTAAACGTTTCCCATTTCCTACTTTACAATAAAACACGACACTCCCATGAATGTAATAATAACCTCTCTTCATTTAAAGCATAAATTCTCTAAATGTAGTCTCCAAACTGTTAACCATTTCCATCCTGGGACCTAACCAGGTGCATATAGCTGGCATGTAGGCGATGAACATCGGTCCTTATCTATTAATATTCAGTATATTCATTAGATCGCTATACATTGGCGCGCCCTTCTCGGAGACACAGCTGCACAGCAGCCACATAGTGAGCGGGACCAATCCAGAAGGGTTTAATTACAGTTTATAGTTGGCATGTGACCTTTCCAGTGTGGTATCCCCCTCACTCCTCCGCTGGCACCATCTCCCCTCATCCCCAGACACCTGCCTCCTCTTCTTCACACTTTCCTTCTTCTAATACTCTCTCACCTCGGAGACATCTCCATTGTCACTTTATGTCCCAGGTGGCTTCCCTGCCATCCCTCCGGCTCATACAGCCCATCTTTTTATAGATGTGACCCACACCATCCAGTTCTGGTAGCCAGCCTCCCCCATGTCTCTGATACAGATCACAGGATTGAGCCCCTCACCTGCTCTGCTGCCTCGGGGTCCAGATGTGGCTCCAGAAGTGGAACAGTGAACTGAATCTTTCTGGGACTGTTGGGCTCCATCCTGTGTGTCCTGCCTTATCCCAGGGTCAGTCAGCTCTCTGCAAGGATCTGCTGCTGCTCAGCTCTTGCTTTCTGAGGTTACAAGGATTTTGCCAGCCCCTTATCTCCTCCTGTCTGCACTCTCAGAGCAGGGAGGAGGATGGGCTGAGCATAAGCAGCCAGTATTCCCCAGCTCCCCCTCCCCACCATACACAACCATCATAGGTCCACACACATGGCTCTGGAGTAGAAGCTTCTGCCGCTATATAAACACCTATAGCCAGTGTATACATGGTCTCCTTTCCTATTATATATTGTCTCCGTTCCTATTATAGATTGTCTCCGTTCCTATTGAATAAGCTTAAAAGATATTAAAAGTTTCTCAAAAGATTATTTCCTTCAGGTAAAGCCGTCTGCCCTGATTATACTTATTTCTTGGATGCTCCTGCTCTCCCATTTCATTTTTCCACCTGTCATGTGCTACTTATCTAATCGCTTCTCTTTTTGCTCATCTCAACTCCCTTTTCCTCCTGCTAATTAATGTTCCCTTTTTCAGACATGTACAATATTCCTACACTAGTTAATTCCTCCAAAAATAGCGTAGGCATAGAAGGTGCATGGTACAGTAGATGGGGGCACTGTTACAGGTTTTATGCTTGGTCTCGGTAGGTTTATGTTATTTTTCTGATCCCTCACTATTATTTACACCACCTAATGGTAAAAAAGAAATATGTTGGGATGAGAACATAAGGCACCCAAACTCTTACAATCTCATAAAGCGTATTACTAGCATGCCACCACTTTACCATCAGGGGCACTTCCTGAGAAATGAGGGGTAACGATGACGATGTAGCAATTCTTCACTCTCACAGATTTTCACCTCCACAATCTCTTCATGTGAATGGGCCGTATAGGATATTAGACTACACCAGGGCTGTATCATAATCATTCTCGGGATTAGGGTGGGTCCCAGAGGTCAGTTCCCCCCACTATTTGTAGAATGATAATGGCACATCATGGAGAACCCCTAGAAAAAAAACCTTTAAAGTAGTTTAGCTTTACATTTTACATATGTTTTCATGGATCTTAATATTTTCTTTGCTACTATACAAACTGGGTTATGTATGAAAACTATGATTAGAAGGACCTGTTGGCTCTCCTATTACTTGTAAACCTGGTGAGAACATGCATACATATTCAGTTGTGCTCAAAAGTTTACATACCCCGGCAGAATTTTTGCTTTCTTGGCCTTTTTTTCAGAGAATATGAATGAAAACACCAAAACTTTTTCTCCACTCATGGTTAGTGGTTGGGTGAAGCCATTTATTGTCAAACTGCTGTGCTTTCTCTTTTTAAATCATAATAATGACAGCCAAAAACATCCAAATGACCCTGATCAAAAGTTTACATACCCCAATTTTTAATACCTTGTATTGCCCCCTTTTACATCAATGACAGCTTGAAGTCTTTTGTGTAGTTGTGGATGAGGTTCTTTACTTTTTCAGATGGTAAAGCTGCCCACTGTTGTTGGCAAAAAGCCTCCAGTTCCTGTTAATTCCTGGGATTTCTAGCATGAACTGCGCCCTTGAGATCTCCCCAGACTGGCTCAATGATATTAAGGTCAGGAGACTTAGATGGCCACTCCAGAACCTTCACTTAGTTATGTTGTAGCTAGTGTTGAGCATTCCGATACTGCAAGTATCGGGTATCGGCCGATACTTGCGGTATCGGAATTCCGATACCAAGTTCCGATACTTTTGTGGTATCGGGAATCGGTATCGGATCCATAGTGAT
This sequence comes from Ranitomeya imitator, assembly GCF_032444005.1. Taxonomy (NCBI): domain Eukaryota; kingdom Metazoa; phylum Chordata; class Amphibia; order Anura; family Dendrobatidae; genus Ranitomeya; species Ranitomeya imitator. The sequence continues at coordinate 715,412,442 of NC_091284.1, read as the reverse complement.
GTGTAAAATAAAGAATTAAAATAAAAAATATTGATATATTCACCTCTCCGGCGGCCCCTGGACATCACCGCTGGTAACTGGCAGGCTTCTTTGTTTAAAATGAGCGTGTTTAGGACCTGAGAATGACATAGCGGCTTCTGATTGGTCGCGTGCCGCTCATGTGACCGCCACGCGACCAATCACAAGCCGCGACGTCATTCTCAGGCACTAGACTCCTCATTCTAGGAATTTAGGACCGGCGAATGACGTGGCGGCTTCTGATTGGTAGCGTGGCGGTCACATGAGCGGCACGCGACCAATCAGAAGCTGCGACATCATTCTCAGGTCCTAAACGCGCTCATTTTAAACAAAGAAGCCTGCCGGTTACCCGCTGTGATGTCCAGGGGCCGCCGGAGAGGTGAATATATCAATATTTTTTATTTTAATTATTTATTTTACACATTAATATGGATCCCAGGGCCTGAAGGAGAGTTTCCTCTCCTTCAGACCCTGGGAACCATTAGGATACCTTCCGATACTTGGTGTCCCATTGACTTGTATTGGTATCGGATATCGGTATCGGCGATATCCAATACTTTTCAGGTATCGGCCGATACTATACGATACCGATACTTTCAAGTATCGGACGGTATCGCTCAACACTAGTTGTAGCCAATGACAGGTCGACTTGGCCTTGTATTTTGGATCATTGTCATGTTGGAACGTCCAAGTACGTCGCATGCGCAGCTTCCGGGCTGATGATTGCAAATTTGCCTCCAGTATTTGCTGATAACGTGCTGCATTCATCTTTCCTTCAACTTTGACCAAGTTTCCTGTGCCATTGTAGCTCACACATCCCCAAAACCTCAGCAATCCACCATCGTGCTTTACAGTAGGAATGGTGTCACTTTCATCATCTGCCTTGTTGAGCTCTCTCCAAATGTAACATTTATGGTTGTGGCTAAAAAGTTAAATTTTGGTCTCATCACTCCAAATTACCTTGTTCCAGAAGTTTTGAGGCTTGTCTCTGTGCTGTTTTGCATATTGTATGCAGGGCCGCCATCAGGGCACTACAGCCGTGACTGGCGTATGGGGCCCGGTGAGCAGAGGGGGCCCGCATCGGGCCCCCTCTTACCTGCTCACCGGGCCCCTACCGGCAGCCGCAGGCTGAACCGGGCCCTTAACGGCAGGCGGTGCTACAGCTGTTTAACGCTATTGACGTGCGGGCCCGCGCGTCAATAGTTAACAGCCGTCAGCCGCAGAGTGCAGGTCGCCGGCGTCTGACGTCATTGTCAGTCGCCGGCGAGTGCACGCTGCAGCTGCGTGGAGAGAGCAGGAGCGCGGCGGCAGGTAAGCAGAACTTTTTTTTTTTTATTGAGAGCGGCGATCCGGGGTGGGGGCCGGGGGCACAGGGGGGGCAGAAAGCTGGACACAGGGGGGGCCCGGGGCAGAAAGCTGGACACAGGGGGGGCAGAAAGCTGAACACAAGGGGGGCAGAAAGCTGGACACAGGGGGGGCCCGGGGCAGAAAGCTGAACACAGGGGGGGCAGAAAGCTGGACACAGGGGGGGCCCGGGGCAGAAAGCTGGACACAGGGGGGGCAGAAAGCTGGACACAGGGGGGGGGCAGAAAGCTAGACACAGGGGGGGGGCAGAAAGCTGGACACAGGGGGGGGCAGAAAGCTGGACACGGGGGGGGGGGGCAGAAAGCTGGACACAGGGGGGGCCCAGGGCAGTAAAGCTGGACACAGGGGGGCAGAAAGCTGGACACGGGGGGGGTGGGGCAGAAAGCTGGACACGGGGGGGGGGCAGAAAGCTGGACACAGGGGGAGCAGAAAGCTGGACACAGGGGGGGGCAGAAAAGCTGGACACAGGGGGGGCCCAGGGCAGTAAAGCTGGACACGGGAGGGGGGGCAGAAAGCTGGACACAGGGGGGGGCAGAAAGCTGGACACGGGGGGGGGGGGGCAGAAAGCTGGACACAGGGGGGGGCAGAAAGCTGGACACAGGGGGGCCCAGGGCAGTAAAGCTGGACACAGGGGGGGCAGAAAGCTGGACACAGGGGGGGCCCAGGGCAGTAAAGCTGGACACAGGGGGGCAGAAAGCTGGACACAGGGGGGGGGCAGAAAGCTGGACACAGGGGGGGCCCAGGGCAGTAAAGCTGGATACAGTGGGGGCAGAAAGCTGGACACAGGTGGGGCCCAGGGCAGAAAAGCTGGACACAGGGGGGCAGAAAGCTGGACACAGGGGGGGCAGAAAGCTGGACACGGGGGGGGCAGAAAGCTGGACACAGGGGGGGCCCAGGGCAGTAAAGCTGGACACAGGGGGGGCAGAAAGCTGGACACAGGGGGGGCAGAAAGCTGGACACAGGGGGGGGGCAGAAAGCTGGACACAGGGGGGGCAGGGCAGTAAAGCTGGACACAGGGGGGGCAGAAAGCTGGACACAGGGGGGGCAGAAAGCTGGACACAGGGGGGGGCAGGGCAGTAAAGTTGGACACAGGGGGGGCAGAAAGCTGGACACGGGGGGGGGAGAAAGCTGGACAAAAGCTGGACACAGGGGGGGCCCAGGGCAGTAAAGCTGGACACAGGGGGGGCAGAAAGCTGGACACAAGGGGGAGGGGCAGAAAGCTGGACACAGTGGGCCAGAATGCTGGACACAGGGGGGGGCAGAATGCTGGACACAGTGGGGCAGAAATGCTGGACACACAGTGGGGCAGAAATGCTGGACACACAGTGGGGCAGAATGCTGGACACACAGTGGGGCAGAATGCTGGACACACAGTGGGGCAGAATGCTGGACACACAGTGGGGCAGAAATGCTGGACACACAGTGGAGCAGAAATGCTGGACACACAGTGGGGCAGAATGCTGGACACACAGTGGGGCAGAAATGCTGGACACACAGTGGGGCAGAATGCTGGACACAGTGGGGCAGAATGCTGGACACAGGGGGGGGCAGAATGCTGGACACAGTAGGGCAGAAATGCTGGACACACAGTGGGGCAGAATGCTGGACACACAGTGGGGCAGAATGCTGGACACACAGTGGGGTAGAATGCTGGACACACAGTGGAGCAGAAATGCTGGACACAGTGGGGCAGAAATGCTGGACACAGTGGGGCAGAATGCTGGACACACAGTGGGGCAGAATGCTGGACACACAGTGGGGCAGAAATACTGGACACACTGGGGCAGAAATGCTGGACATACAGTGGGGCAGAAATGCTGGACACAGTGGGGCAGAAATGCTGGACACACAGTGGGGCAGAATGCTGGACACACAGTGGGCAGAAATGCTGGACACAGTGGGCAGAAATGCTGGACACAGTGGGGCAGAAATGCTGGACACAGTGGGGCAGAAATGCTGGACACAGTGGGGCAGAAATGCTGGACACAGTGGGGCAGAAATGCTGGACACAGTGGGGCAGAAATGCTGGACACAGTGGGGCAGAATGCTGGACACAGTGGGGCAGAAATGCTGGACACAGTGGGACAGAAATGCTGGACACAGTGACAGGGGCAGAATGCTGGACACAGTGACAGGGGCAGAATGCTGGACACAGTGACAGGGGCAGAATGCTGGACACAGTGACAGGGGCAGAATGCTGGACACAGTGACAGGGGCAGAATGCTGGACACAGTGACAGGGGCAGAATGCTGGACACAGTGACAGGGGCAGAATGCTGGACACAGGGGCAGACTGTGAGACCCGGGGGCAGAATGCTGGACATTGGGGCAGAATGCTGGACATTGGGGCAGAATGCGAGACACCGGGCAGAATGGAGATACGGGGCATGATTGGAGACACGGGGCAGGATGAAAGACATGGGGGCATGACTGGAGACAGATGGGGGAGGATTGGAGACAGATGGGGCAGAATGGAGACTCAGGGGGCATAATTGGAGACAAGTGGCAGAATTGCAGACACAGGGGCATGGTTGGAGACATAGGGGGCAGAATGGAGACATGGGGCATGATTGGAGACACTGGGGGCAGAATTGGAGACAGATCGTGCAGGATCATGGGGCAGGATGGATATGATGGAGACAGTCAGATGGGGTCGGATGGAGAGATCACATGGGGCGATCATATGGGGCAGGATGGGGAGATCATATGGGGCAGAATGGATACTCATGAAGGCAGGATGGGAGAACATATGGCTGACGCCAGGAATGAGACACACGGTGGCCAGGATGGGGAATATTATTACCATAGGGGCTAATTTAGGGATATTATTACTGCAGTGATGTATTTTTTATTTTTTGAGTATACTGTTTTAAATGAGGGGGCGGTCCTGTTACTGTATAGAGTGATACTATGTTGCCTCTTTTTCTTCATGTGGTGTAATGTAGAAGTTGTGAAAAATTAAGTAATGTATTCTACAAGCGGAGCTTGAGATAACTGTGTTATTTCCTGCAGAGACGAGTCCTGGCTGGATGAAATGATGGTGGTCTGTGCTGGATGAAAGATGAAGGACTTCACCTAGAGACATCACTGGTGAGGCAGTGTGTTACCTATACACTGACACTATACACTGTATACTATATACAGAGCTCCTGTGTATAATTTCACTAGTGATCACTGTATTATCTGTACACAGACACTGCATACTAAGTACAGATCTCCTGTGTATAATGGCACTTATGGTGATAGTATGGTGCTTTTTTTTAATTACTGATCAGAATTGTAGTATTCGGTCACTTTGTGGTGGTAATATGTGGTCTGGTCATGGTGTTGTGGTATTTGTTCCTTGTATGTGATATTATTCGCTCACTGTGGTGGTAATATGTGGTCTGGACATGGTGTTGTGGTATTTGTTCCTTGTATGTGATATTATTGGTCATTTTAAACATTGAAAAATAAATAAAAATATACCTAAATTGTATTGCATATTTTAACAAATATTTAATAGGTTACAGTAGAGTAGGGCCCGGCCAAAAGTGTCTACCGTGTTATGGTGGCGGCTTAAAAAATCTTTTGGCCAAAACAAAAGCTGCTGGCTATATGTGTGATCTGGTGATGGGAACTGTTAATGTGTGATAGGTGAGAAGTGGAGTTTTTCCAAGAGAGAGCGGTGGGACTGTGGACAGTTCGAGGGGTGGAGCGTGGAGGCGGGGCTGGGGTGGAGCATGGGCGGAGTCTCAAGGGGGCCCCGAAAATTTTGCCAGTATGGGGCCCCGAAATTTCTAGTGGCAGCCCTGATTGTATGCAAGATACTTTGTGGCATTTGTGCAGTAAGGCTATGTGAACACGTTGCAGATTTACTGCAGATCCGCAGTATTTTTTCTTGCAGAAATGCTGCAGAACCGCAAGTGATTTACAGTACAATGTAAATCAATAGGAAAGAAAAATACTGTGCACATGGTGCAGAAAATTCCTCACGGAATCCGGATGGATTAACCCCTTGATCCCATATGACATACTATCCCGTCAAGGTGGGGTGGGCCTTAATTCCCACCGACGGAATAGTATGTCATAGCGATCGGCCGCGCTCACGGGGGGAGCGCGGCCAATCGCGGCCGGGTGTCAGCTGCCTATCGCAGCTGACATCAGGCACTATGTGCCAGGAGCGGTCACGGACCGCTCCCGGCACATTAACCCCCGGCACACCGCGATCAAACATGATTGGGGCTGGGGTTAAGGCTAGGGTTAGGGTTGGGGCTAGGGTTAGGGCTAGGGCTAGGGTTAGGGTTGGGGCTAGGGTTAGGGTTGGGGTTAGGGTTGGGGCTAAAGTTAGGGTTGGGGCTAAAGTTAGGGTTAGGGTTGCGGCTAAAGTTAGGGTGAGGGTTGGGGCTAAAGTTAGGGTTAGGGTTTGGATTATATTTACGGTTGGGATTAGAGTTGGGATTAGAATTAGGGGTGTGTCAGGGTTAGGGGTGTGGTTAGGGTTACCGTTAGGATTAGGTTAGGGGTGTTGTTGGATTAGGGTTTCAGGTAGAATTGGGGAGTTTCCACTGTTCAGGCACATCAGGGGCTCTCCAAACGGGACATGGCGTCCGATCTCAATTCCAGCCAATTCTGCATTGAAAAAGTGCTCCTTCCCTTCCGAGCTCTCCGGTGCACCCAAACAGGGGTTTACCCCAACATATGGGGTATCAGCGTACTCAGGACAAATTGGACAACAACTTTTTGGGTCCAAGTTCTCTTGTTATCCTTGGGAAAATAAAAATGTAGGGGGCTAAAAATCATTTTTGTGGGAAAAATAAGATTTTTTTATTTTTGCGGCTCTGCGTTGTAAACTGCAGTGAAACACTTGGGGGTTCAAAGTTTTCACAACACATCTAGATAAGTTCCTTGGGGGGTCTAGTTTCCAATATGGGGTCACTTGTGGGGGGTTTCTACTGTTTGGGTGCATCAGGGGCTCTGCAAATGCAACATGACGCCTGCAGACCAATCCATCTAAGTCTGTATTCCAAATGGCGCTCCTTCCCTTCCGAGCTCCGCCATGCGCACAAACAGTAGTTTCCCCAAACATATGCGGTATCGGCATACTCAGGACAAATTGGACAACAACTTTTGGGGTCCAATTTATCCTGTTACCCTTGTGAAAATACAAAACTGGGGGCTAAAAAATCATTTTTGTGAAAAAAAAAAGATTTTTTTTTATGCATAATAAACTGTAGTGAAACACTTGGGGGCTCAAAGCTCTCAAAACACATCTAGATAAGTTCCTTAGGGGGTCTACTTTCCAAAATGGTGTCACTTGTGGGGGGTTTCAATGTTTAGGCACATCAGGGGCTCTCCAAACTCATTATGGCGTCCCATCTCAATTCCAGTCAATTTTGCATTGAAAAGTCAAATGGCGCTCCTTCCCTTCCGAGCTCCGCAATGCGCCCAAACAATGGTTTACACTCACATATGGGGTATCAGCGTACTCAGGACAAATTGCACAACAACTTTTTTGGTCTCATCTCTTCTCTTACCCTTGGGAAAATAAAAAATTGGGGGCAAAAAATCATTTTTGTGAAAAAATATGATTTTTTATTTTTACGGCTCTGCATTATAAACTTCTATGAAGCACTTGGTGGGTCAAAGTGCTCACCACACATCTAGATAAGTTCCTTAAGGGGTCTACTTTCCAAAATGGTGTCACTTGTGGGGGGTTTCAATGTTTAGGCACATCAGGGGCTCTCCAAACACAACATGGCATCCCATCTCAATTCCAGTCAATTTTGCATTGAAAAGTCAAATGGCGCTCCTTTCCTTCCGAGCTCTGCCATGCGCCCAAACAGTGGTTTACCCCCACAAATGGCGTACTCAGGACAAATTGTACAACAACTTTCAGGGTCCATTTTCTCCTGTTACCCTTGGTAAAATAAAACATATCGGAGCTGAAATAAATTTTGTGTGAAAAAAGTTAAATGTTCATTTTTATTTAAACATTCCAAAAATTCCTGTAAAACACCCGAAGGGTTAATAAACTTCTTTTATTTTGAGCGTGGTTTTGAGCACCTTGAGGGGGGCAGTTTTTAGAATGGTGTCACACTTGGGTATTTTCTATCATATAGACCCCTCAAAATGACTTCAAATGAGATGTGGTCCCAAAAAAAAATGGTGTTGTAAAAATGAGAAATTGCTGGTCAACTTTTAACCCTTATAACTCCCTAACAAAAAAAAATTTTGGTTCCAAAATTGTGCTGATGTAAAGTAGACATGTGGGAAATGTTACTTATTAAGTATTTTGCGTGACATATTTCTGTGGTTTAACCCCTTCATGACCCAGCCTATTTTGACCTTAAAGACCTTGCCGTTTTTTGCAATTCTGACCAGTGTCCCTTTATGAGGTAATAACTCAGGAACGCTTCAATGGATCCTAGTGGTTCTGAGATTGTTTTTTCGTGACATATTGGGCTTCATGTTAGTGGTAAATTTAGGTCAATAAATTCTGTGTTTATTTGTGATGAAATCGGAAATTTGGCGAAAATTTTGAAAATTTCGCAATTTTCACATTTTGAATTTTTATTCTGTTAAACCAGAGAGTTATGTGACACAAAATAGTTATTAAATAACATTTCCCACATGTATACTTTACATCAGCACAATTTTGGAAACAAAATTTTTTTTTTGCTAGGAAGTTATAAGGGTTAAAATTTGACCAGCGATTTCTCATTTTTACAACGAAATTTACAAAACCATTTTTTTTAGGGACCACCTCACATTTGAAGTCAGTTTGAGGGGTCTATATGGCTGAAAATACCCAAAAGTGACACCATTCTAAAAACTGCACTCCTCAAGGTACTCAAAACCACATTCAAGAAGTTTATTAACCCTTCAGGTGCTTCACAGCAGCAGAAGCAACATGGAAGGAAAAAATGAACATTTAACTTTTTAGTCACAAAAATGATTTTTCAGCAACAATTTTTTTATTTTCCCAATGGTAAAAGGAGAAACTGAACCATAAAAGTTGTTGTCCAATTTGTCCTGAGTACGCCGATACCTCATATGTAGGGGTAAACCACTGTTTGGGCGCACGGCAGGGCTTGGAAGGGAAGGAGCACCATTTGACTTTTTGAATGGAAAATTAGCTCCAATTGTTAGCGGACACCATGTCGCGTTTGGAGAGCCCCTGTGTGCCTATGCATTGGAGCTCCCCCACAAGTGACCCCATTTTGGAAACTAGACCCCCCAAGGAACTTATCTAGATGCATACTGAGCACTTTAAACCCCCAGGTGCTTCACAGAAGTTTATAATGCAGAGCCATGAAAATAAAAAATAATTTTTCTTTTCTCAAAAATGATTTTTTAGCCTGGAATTTCCTATTTTGCCAAGGGTAATAGGAGAAATTGGACCACAAATGTTGTTGTCCAGTTTGTCCTGAGTACGCAGATACCCCATATGTGGGGGTAAACCACTGTTTGGGTGCATGGCAGGGCTCAGAAGGGAAGGCACGCCATTTGGCTTTTTAAATGGAAAATTAGCTCCAATCATTAGCGGACACCATGTCGCATTTGGAGAGCCCCTGTGTGCTTAAACATTGGAGATCCCCCACAAATGACCCCATTTTGGAAACTAGACCCCCAAAGGAACTAATCTAGATGTGTGGTGAGCACTTTGAACCCTCAAGTGCTTCACAGAAGTTTATAACGCAGAGCCATGAAAATTAAAAAAAAAAAAATTCTTTTCTCAAAAATGATTTTTTAGCCCGCAATTTTTTATTTTCCCAAGGGTAACAGGAGAAATTTGACCCCAAAAGTTGTTGTCCAGTTTCTCCTGAGTACGCTGATACCCCATATGTGGGGGTAAACCACTGTTTAGGCACATGCTGGGGCTCGGAAGTGAGGTAGTGACGTTTTGAAATGCAGACTTTGATGAAATGCTCTGCGGGCGTCACGTTGCGTTTGCAGAGCCCCTGATGTGGCTAAACAGTAGAAACCCCCCACAAGTGACCCCATTTTGGAAACTAGACCCCGAATGGAACTTATCTAGATGTGAAGTGAGCACTTTGAACCCCCAAGTGCTTCACAGAAGTTCATAACACAGAGCCGTGAAAATAATAAATACGTTTTCTTTCCTCAAAAATAATTATTTAGCCCAGAATTTTTTATTTTCCCAAGGGTTACAGGAGAAATTGGACCCCAAAAGTTGTTGTCCAGTTTCTCCTGAGTACGCTGATACCCCATGTGTGGGGGTAAACCACTGTTTGGGCACACGTCGGGGCTCAGAGGGGAAGTAGTGACTTTTGAAATGCAGACTTTGATGGAATGGTCTGCGGACGTCACGTTGCGTTTGCAGAGCCCCTGGTGTGCCTAAACAGTAGAAACCCCCCACAAGTGACCCCATTTTGGAAACTAGACCCCCAAAGGAACTTATCTAGATATGTGGTGAGCACTTTCAACCCCCAAGTGCTTTACAGAAGTTTATAACACAGAGCCGTGAAAATAATAAATACGTTTTCTTTCCTCAAAAATAATTTTTTAGCCCAGAATTTTTTATTTTCTTAAGGGTTACAGGAGAAATTGGACCCCAAAAGTTATTGTCCAGTTTCTCCTGAGTACGCTGATACCCCATGTGTGGGGGTAAACCACTGTTTGGGCACACGTCGGGGCTCAGAAGGGAAGTAGTGACTTTTGAAATGCAGACTTTGATGGAATGGTCTGCGGACGTCACGCTGCGTTTGCAGAGCCCCTGGTGTGCCTAAACAGTAGAAACCCCCCACAAGTGACCCCATTTTAGAAACTAGACCCCCCAAGGAACTTATCTAGATATGTGGTGAGCACTTTGAACCCCCAAGTGCTTCACAGACGTTTACAACGCAGAGCCGTGAAAATAAAAAAATAATTTTTCTTTCCTCAAAAATGATGTTTTAGCAAGCAATTTTTTATTTTCACAAGGGTAACAGGAGAAATTGGACCCCAGTAATTGTTGCGCAGTTTGTCCTGAGTATGCTGGTACCCCATATGTGGGGGTAAACCACTGTTTGGGCGCACGTCAGGGCTCGGAAGTGAGGGAGCACCATTTGACTTTATGAATACAAGATTGGCTGGAATCAATGGTGGCGCCATGTTGCGTTTGGAGACCCCTGATGTGACTAAACAGTGGAAACCTCTCAATTCTACCTCCAACACTAACCCCAACACACCCCTAACTCTAATCCCAACTGTAGCCATAACCCTAATCACAACCCTAACCCCAACACACCCCTAACCACAACCCTAACCCCAACACACCCCTAACCCTAACCACAACCCTAATTCCAACCCTAACCCTAAGGCTATGTGCCCACGTTGCGGATTCGTGTGAGATTTTTCAGCATCATTTTTGAAAAATCCGCGGGTAAAGGGCACTGTGTTTTACCTGCGGATTTACCGTGGATTTCCAGTGTTTTTTGTACGGATTTCACCTGCGGATTCCTATTGAGGAACAGGTGTAAAACGCTGCGGAATCTGCACAAAGAATTGACATGCTGCGGAAAATACAACGCAGCGTTTCCGCGTGGTATTTTCCGCACCATGGGCACAGCGGATTTGGTTTCCATATGTTTACATGGTACTGTACACCTGATGGAACACTGCTGCGAATCCGCAGCCAAATCCGCACCGTGTACACATAGCCTAATTCTAAAGGTATGTGCACACGCTGCGGAAAACGCTGCGGATCCGCAGCAGTTTCCCATGAGTTTACAGTTCAATGTAAACCTATGGGAAACAAAAATCGCTGTACACATGTCACTTCTTTCTGCGGATTCCGCAACGGTTTTACAACTGCTCCAATAGAAAATCGCAGTTGTAAAACCGCAGTGAAATGCACAGAAAAACCGCGGTAAATCCGCGATAAATCCACAGCGGTTTAGCACTGCGGATTTATCAAATCCGCAGCGGAAAAATCCGCAGAGGAACAGAATACGTGTGCACATACCGAAACCCTAACCCTACCCCTACCCCTAACCCTACCCCTAACCCTAACCCTACCCCTAACCCTACCCCTAACCCTACCCCTACCCCTACCCCTAACCCTAACCCTACCCCTAACCCTATCCCTACCCCTAACCCTAACCCTAACCCTAACCCTAACCCTAGTTCTTACCCCAACCTTAGTGGAAAAAAAATATATATATTTTTTTTTATTATTGTCCCTACCTATGGGGGTGACAAAGGGGGGGGGGCATTTACTATTTTTTTTATTTTGATCACTGAGATAAGTTATATCTCAGTGATCAAAACTCACTCTGGAACGAATCTGCCGGCCGGCAGATTCGGCGGGCGCACTGCACATGCACCCGCCATTTTGGAAGATGGCGGCGCCCAGGAAAGAAGACGGACGGATCCCGGGAGGCCGGGTAAGTATAAGGGGGGGAGATCAGGGCACGGGGGGGGGGGCGTCGGAGCACGGGGGGGTGGATCGGAGCACGGGGGGGGTGGATCGGAACACGGGGGGTGGATTTGAGCACGGGGTGGGGGATCGCTGTGCAGGGGGGTGGATCGGAGCACGGGGGGGGGATCGCTGTTCGGGGGGGGTGATCGGAGTGCGGGGGGTTTGATTGGAGCACGGGGGTGTGATTGGAGCACGGGGGTATGATTGGAGCACGGGAGGAGCGGACAGGAGGACGGGGGAGCGGAGCACAGGACCGAGGGGAGCGGACCACAGATCGGGGGGCTGGGGTGCGATCGGTGGGGTGGGGTGGGGGCACATTAGTGTTTCCAGCCATGGCCGATGATATTGCAATATTTCACCAGTTTTTTAGGTGAAATATTACAAATCGCTCTGATTGGCAGTTTCACTTTTAACAGCCAATCAGAGCGATCGTAGCCACGAGGGGGTGAAGCCACCCCCCCTGGGCTAAGCTACCACTCCCCCTGTCCCTGCAGATCGGGCGAAATGGGAGTTAACCCTTTCACCCGATCTGCAGGGACGCGATCTCTCTGTGACACAGCATATGCGTCACAGGTCGGATTGGCGCCGACTTTCATGACGCATACGCTGTGTCACAGGTCGGGAAGGGGTTAAGGGTATAAAAATTCAAAGTTGGAAAATTGCAAAATTTTCAACATTTTTGCCAGATTTCCGTTTTTTTCTCAATTAAACGCAAGTTATATCGAATAAATTTTACCACTAACATGAAGTACAATACGTCACAAGAAAACAATGTCAGAATCGCCAAGATCCGTTGAAGCATTCCGGAGTTATAACCTCATAAAGGGACAGTGGTCAGAATTGTAAAATTTGGCCCGGTCATTAACGTGCAAACCACCCTCGGGGCTTAAGGGGTTAAAAAAAGGACCATGTCAATTCTTTGTGCGTTTCTGCACCCATTCCATTATAGGAAAATGCAGGGGTAAAAACGCATGAAATCTGCACAGGATCTGCTGTAAATCCGCATAAGAACGCGCAGATTTTGACCTTCGTTTTCTGCCAAGAGATGCAGAATCCACACAGAAAATTCCACAGGCAAATCCGCAAGGTGTGCACATAGAATAATGGGTTTCCTCTGGCGACTCGACCATGCAGCCCATTTTTCTTCAAGTGCCTCCTTATTGTGCTTCTTGAAACAACCACACTGCTAGTTTTCATAGAGTCCAGTATTTCAGCTCATGTTATTTGTGGGTTTTTCTTTGCATCCTGAACAATTTTGCTGGCAGTTGTAGGCAAAATTTTTGTTGGTCTACCTATCCATGGTTTTGTCTTTACAGAGCTCCTAATTTTCCATTTGTTAATCACAGTTTGAATGCTGCTGATTGCATTATCAATTCCTTTGATATCTTTTTGTATCCCTTTACTGTTTCTTACAGTTCAACTACCTTTTCCCGTAGATCCATTGACAATTCTTTTGCTTTTCCCATGACTCACAATCCAGAAATGTCAGTGGCTGGATAAAAGATGTAAGAGTCTGTCTGGATTCCAGAAACTCACTCAGCTTTTATGCACTCACACTGATAACAATCAAACAGGTCACAGGTGAGGATGTTACCTTTAGTAGCCATTCAAACCCCAGATCAGGAGCGCCAGAGCTTTTTACTTTCTTTTTTAGCCATTCAAACCCATTTGTGTCAACTTCTGTGCATGTTATCAGGCCAAAATCACCAGGGTATGTGAACTTTTGATCAGGATCATTTGGATGTTTTGGGTTGTCGTATGATTTAACAAGAGAAAACACAGCAGTTTGACAATAAATGGCTTCACCCAACCGCTAGCCATGAGTGGAGAAAAAGTTTTGGTGTGATCATTCATATTCTCTGAAAAAAATGCCAAGAAAGCGAATATTCTGATGGGGTATGTAAACTTTTGAGCACAACTGTATTATTGGACCTCAGCTGTTATGAGCTGGCTGGATTTTTCATACATATTAAGGTTTGTTCACATGAGTATGGAGTACCCCGCTAGGGCCTAGGGGTACTCGGTCCGGTCATCGTTAAAGGGGTGGTCACGGTGGCAGCAACCCGGTCCGTGGCCCTGGGTGTCCAAATTAAGGGAAAGGACTTTAAAGGGGTTATTTGAAATAAAGTTTTTCGTGATGCCACCTGTGGTATTCGGTCAGAGGTGACCGTCGCTGCTTAAAGGGGTCCTCTGGGGAGTGATGGCACTGCAGCAAGGATGGTATGGCTTCCCACAGGTGACGCTGGGTCCCCAGGGCTCCCGGTGTTTTTGGCAGAGATAGTGTGGTGCCAGAAATAATCAGAGGACACAAGGTTGCAGTCTCTTTACCTGTTACTGGTGATTCATGGCCACCGTCCAGAGTACCAGTAACCGGTGTTGGTGAGGTCCGGTCGGCTTGGAAGCAATTATGGATCCCCTTTCCAGGTGAGGTTGTAAGCCTTCCTTCTTGTGCTGTAAGGCGAGTCCCTTGCTGCCTAAGGCTCCACACAAGGTCCTCTCTTTCCCTGTCCTAAAACAGTCCCGCAGGGTAGGCAATGCGAGCCTTTTTACAGGTGTCTCTCACATGACTCCAGGCCCTGTATTTTGCTGTACCTTTGAGTGTGGGTGTGGACAGATGACTTGGAGTCTTCCGCCCTCCGGTTCTGCTATGGGACATACAGTTCCACACAGCCTTGGGCTCCCGGTGCCCGGTTCCTGCGCTTCAGCATGGAAGGAGCTCACTCGCAGCTCCCTTGCAGCTCCTTAATTCTCCTGTGCTTCTTCCCTCTGGCATGTTCTACAGATGTAATGCTGTCTGCTTGTCTGCTTCTCCTCTCTGGCCTGGAGGTGCAGCACCACTTGGCTGCACGGCCTCAGCTCCTCTGCTAACTCTCTCTGTCTTCTTCCTCTCTCCTCTGTCCCTCTGACAGATTGTCTGACAAAAGTAAACTAGCTCCTCCTCCAAGCCAGAATATATCTATCTCTGGGGAAGCTCCCCTGAAACCGTGTTCAGAGCTCCCCCTTCTGGCCTGGAATCAGAACATGTTGCATGTATGTACCACCTGTTAAAGGGATCCTCCTAGCTTCCAGTCATGGCATCCCTCTCCCCGAAAGGAAGGCAAAACCACTGTTACAACCGGCTTCCTGGGGTGTTACAAGTATTTTTTAATTTTGTAGTTCCGCTCCATCACAAGAGCAAAACAACTAAATGACCTGCAATACTGGACAAGAAGGGTGCCCAGTAGACTCCACTGACTGTAATGTAATTCCTAAAGGTAACCTGTAATCTCCAAAAATGCTTTTTACCTGCAGATATGGTGTTAATCATTGACATTTTAAAAATGTTTTTCATAGTTACAGGAAGAGCAGCTGCAGGTAGAGAGGGGAATTATATTCTCCCTGCAGCTGTTAGTTTCCAGTCATCGGAGTGGTGCAGGAGCTGTAAAAGACACAGATTAGATGGCTTGGGTTGGTCCGCAGGAGAATCCTCCAGTGAGCCCCTGTGTAAGAGTGGGCCAGCATCCTCTTATATGAGCAGTACTTTGCACAATATACAATATATGTACAATTAAAGGCGGCATCTTACTCATGTAACAATCTACCCTCTTCATTGTTAAATAAATTTGTAATTGAGGATAATATCACATTTGCATGTAGCTGAAAAGTGGAGTTGGTTACTGGTGGGTCCTTGGCACCCCTGTCCGACACTTCAGAGCAAACCATGACTGTAATCACTCCCTGCACCACCTCGACTGAAAGTGAGCTGCTTTTTTGGGAAAATATAACTTCATTTTTTACCTATAATTGCACTTAATGACCGCCAATACGTCTTTTAACTGACCTGAGATATAAGAGAATAGCCTCCCCATACAGGTAACAATCCAGTAGCTGTCGGCTGTCCACTATAGCTGACAACTTGCTGCATCAGCCACGATCAGTGTTTGTACTGCCCAACTCTGTTTAACCCCTTAGATGCTGCTGTCAATAGTGACTACATCATTATAAATGGTTAACAGAGTGTGGGGGCTTCCTCTTTAACCAAATTGGTGCCCTCAGATCTTGATTTTGTGGTCCTGATGTTTGCCATGGCAAGTCATGACCAAATAGCGGCCTTAGGGTCTGATTGCTGTAGTAATCTGTTCAGAAGTTAGAGACATTTAGGTGGTAAAAATGCACATTTTCATTTCTGTCATGCCACTTTGCATTAATTCCTGTAAAGCACCTGAAGAGTTAATAAACTACCTGACTGCAGTTTTTTCAATATGTCTGGGGGTGCTGTTTTTAAAATGGTATCACGTTTGCAGGTTTCCCAATATATGAGTCCCCTAAAGTCACTTCAAACATGGATAAGTCCCTAAAAGATAAATTTTGAAAATTTCCTTGAAAAAATGAAAAATTGCTGCTACATTTGTAATCCTCCTAAAATGCTAACAAAATAAAATAACATTTTACAAATGGTGCTGATGTAAAGCAGACATGTGAAAAATGTTGTTTATTAATGGTTTGCTGTGGTATGACTATCTGGATTAAAGGGATAATCATTCAAAGTTTGAAAATTGCTAATTTTTTAACATTTTTCTCAAATTTTTGATATTTTTTATAAATAAATACAAAACCTATTGACCTAAATTTACCATTATCATAAAGTATAATGTGTCACAAAAAAACAATCTCAAAATCACTGGGATTTGTTGAAGCGTTGCAGAGTTAATACCACATAAAGTGACACTGGTCAGATTTTAAAAATTTGGCTCCGTCACTAAGGGGTTAAGCATAGTTCCCAACCATCCCTCATTCTGCTGGACTGTCCCGATTTTCAAGCTTTGCCCCGCAGTCCTGCACGGGACTCTGCTTCTCCCGTAGACAGCAGGAGAAGCAGCCAACACGCCCCCTTGCATGAGGCCATGCCCCCTCCCCTGCAGTCTGTCTATCTTCCAGTGAGTGTGGTACAGCTCAGATGAGAGAGAGGGGACATTTTTGAGGTACGTGTCACGGAGGGGGTGTGTGTGCGTAGGTGCTGAAATCTTTGCCTGAATTGTAAGCAGAGCTGCTGAGAGTGGGACACATCTACAGCCGGGAGCCCCGCCTGTACACTGGCATCTAACACCAGGGCTCTTACCTGCCAGACACAGCCTGGGCGTCAATGTAAGCAGCAGTGGCGCTAATGCCTGGCTTATCCTGCATGGAATGAGTGGGGCTGAGCATGGTGGGGTGGACACTGACAGTCTCCTCTGTTACTGGCCTCTGCTGCTGTGATTGCAGTTTGACGTATCTGGTATGGAGAAGTCTGTGCAGTTAGCTGTGGGTGTACGAGGTGTATGAAGCGGAGCTGAGTGTGTACGAGGTGTATGGAGCGGAGCTGAATGTGTACGAGGTGTATGGAGCGGAGCTGAATGTGTACGAGGTGTATGGAGCGGAGCTGAATGTGTATGAGGTGTATAGAGTGGAGCCGTGTGTGTACGAGGTGTATGGAGTGGAGCCGTGTACGGAGCGCAGCCGCATGTGTAAGAGTAGCTATGTGTGGCCATTATACGGTACAAAGTATCATGTGCGGCCAATATACAGTATGGAGCATCATGTGCAGTCATTATACAGTATGGAGCATCATGTGCAGTCATTATACAGTATGGAGCATCATGTGCGGTCATTATACAGTATGGAGCATCATGTGTGGCCATTATACAGTATGGAGCATCATGTGTGGCCATTATACAGTATGGAGCACTGTGTGGCCATATTTTTTTGTTTATAATTATTCTTTATGAAACAGTGTGATCAGCAGTGCTAAATGGGTGTGGTTGGGACGTTTTTTTTTTTTGGAACTCCATTCAGTGTTGGCAATCTTTGATTTTCCACAGCACATATCCACGTGCGTGCGCCATTATTTTTCCCATCAGTTTCCCATTTTTCATCAGTTCTCTTTAGCTTTGTGTCAGTCCATCTGGTGTTTCCATGCTGCCCTTTGTATGCTGCTTTGTGGTTTTTTTAATTTGTTTATTACAATTGCCTCCTCTCCATCCTCTTGTACAATAGATTGTGCGTTTTCAATGTCCCCTGATGTTAGAGTCTTTTCTTCAGTATCTTAAGTTGTTTTAGCTTGAATGTTTTACCTCTTTGGTAGCTTTGCTGAATTTCCTACAGTTCAGTCTCACTGAATACTAGGGTTGAGCGAAACGGGTCGTTCATTTTCATAAGTCGCCGACTTTTGGCAAAGTCGGGTTTCATGAAACCCGACCCGATCCGTGTGTGGGGTCGGCCATGCGGTACGCGACTTTCGCGCCAAAGTCGCATTTCAATGACGCGAAAAGCGCCATTTCTCAGCCAATGAAGGTGGACGCAGAGTGTGGGCAGCGTGATGACATAGGTCTCAGTCCCCACCATCTTAGAGAAGGGCATTGCAGTGATTGGCTTGCTTTCTGCGGCGTCACAGGGGCTATAAAGGGGCGTTCTCGCCGACCGCCATCTTACTGCTGCTGATCTGATCATAGGGAGAGGTTGCTGCCGCCTCGTCAGAAGCAGGGATAGCGTTAGGCAGGGTACATTAACCCCCAAACCACTTGTGCTGTAGCGATTTCCACTGTCCAACATCACCTTTTGTTTGCAGGGACAGTGGAGGCTACATTTTTTTTCCCTCAGCGCTGTAGCTCATTGGGCTGCCCTAGAAGGCTCCCTGATAGCTGCATTGCTGTTTGTACACTGCTGTGCAAACCAACTGCTTTTTTCAAAGCACAAATCCTGTTGCTCCTTCCTTTCTGCACAGCTATCTTGTTTGTTTGTCCACACTTTTGACTTTTTTGTGCAGCAGTCCACTCTTTGTTATTGCTGCCTGCCATACATTGCTGAGATTACTGCAGGGAGATAGTAATTGTAGGACAGTCCCTTTTTTTGTTTTTGTTTCATTATATCTCTTCAAGCCACTTTCTGCCACAGAAAATATACTCTAATACAGTGGCCCAGATTTATTCACTAGTCTCCCTGAAGGAAAAATAAAAGTGCAGATTAAAATTGGCAAATCTGTATCAGTGGCAGTCTTGTGTGTGGCATCTGTGTCTCATTTTCTGGCACAGAAAACATACAGTCTAAAAGTGGGCCTGATTTCTTGCCAATTCTCCCATATAATAAAAAAAAAAATAGTGGGAGATTAAGATTGGCAATTTTGCCTCAGTGCCAGTGCTGTGTGTGGCATCTGTCTCAAATTGTGTGCCACATTAAACCTAGTGTGTAATACTGGGCCAGATTTCTTTTAAATTCTCCCTGAAAAAAAAAAATAGTGGGAGGTTAAGATTGGCATTTCTGCTTCAGTGCCACTCCTGTGTGTGCCACCTGTCTCAAATTGTGTGCCACATTAAACCTAGTGTGTAATACTGGGCCAGATTTCTTTTCAATTCTCCCTGAAAAAATAAAAATAGTGGGATATTAAGATTGGCATTTCTGCCTCATTGCCAGTGCTGTGTGTGCCACCTGTCTCAAATTTTGCGCCACATTAAACCTAGTGTGTAATACTGGGCCAGATTTCTTTTCAATTCTCCCTGAAAAAAAAAAATAGTGGGAGATTAAGATTGGCATTTCTGCTTCAGTGCCACTCCTGTGTGTGCCACCTGTCTCAAATTGTGTGCCACATTAAACCTAGTGTGTAATACTGGGCCAGATTTCTTTCAAATTCTCCCTGAAAAAAAAAAAAATAGTGGGAGATTAAGATTGGCATTTCTGCCTCATTGCCAGTGCTGTGTGTGCCACATGTCTCAAATTTTGTGCCACATTAAACCTAGTGTGCAATACTGGGCCAGATTTTTTTCAAATTCTCCCTGGAAAAAAAAATAGTGGGAGATTAAGATTGTCATTTCTGCTTCGGTGCCAGTCCTGTGTGTGCCACCTGTCTCTAATTTTGTGCCACAGAAAACCTAGTGTGTAATACTGGGCCAGATTTCTTTTAAATTCTCCCTGGAAAAAAAACAAATAGTGGGAGATTAAGATTGGCAATTCTGCCTCAGTGCCAGTGCTGTGTGTGGCATCTGTCTCTAATTTTGTGCCACAGAACATATACTGTATAAGAGTGGGCCACATTTCTTCAATATTGTCCCAGAAAAAATAAAAAGGGGGAGGATTTTAATTGTTAGTGTCTGCATCAGCGTCAGTCCTGTTAGTGGCATATCTGTCTGCCACTGAAGCTGTGTACTCTTATACATTGTGCCTGATTTTCCCTGCAGTCTCACCCACCAACAGAAGTTTGAGTTCACCTGGTAACTGGTTTTACAGTAACAAATACCGCTAGTTTGGTTACGTTTTTCAAACAATGAGGAAGTCTGGTGGAAGAGGTCGTGGCCGTGGGCGGTCATTGCCAGCTGGTAATGATGGTAGTGGTGGTGGAGCATCAGGTGGTCGTGGGAAAAGGAATATAGCACCTAAGTCTCGAGTTGTTGAGCCAGGTTCGTCGTCTGGCTACACAAGGCCTCGAACGCTCCCTTTTCTGGGAGTAGGAAAACCGCTTTTAAAGCCGGAGCAGCAAGAACAAGTTTTGGCTTTCCTTGCTGTCTCAGCTTCTAGCTCTTTCGCCTCCTCTTCTGAAACTGCTAAATGTAAAAGCAGCGCGTCGTTAGTGGATGTTCACGGTCAGGGACAAGTTGCTTCCTTGTCTTCTTCACCAAGAACAACAGAGAAGGATGCGTCAGGCGACACAACGGGTTACTCCATGGAGCTCTTTACACATACCGTTCCTGGGTTAGAAAGTGAAACAGTTAACAGGCCATGCCCATTACAAGTTGAATCGGACATGGAGTGCACTGATGCACAGCCACAGCCAGATTACTATGTTGTTCCTTTGACTCAGACCACAACATTGCCCTCGCAGTGTACTGATCCAGAATCAGACCCTGATGAAACTATGGTGCCCTGTCACGAACGCTATACCACCGGCTTACACGGTGACACAGACGAAGTTGGACACGAGATAGAAGAGGAGGTCATAGATGACCCAGTTGTTGACCCCGATTGGCAGCCATTGGGGGAACAGGGTGCAGGCGGCAGTAGCTCTGAAGCGGAGGAGGAGCCGCAAAAGGCATCAACATCGCAACAGGTTCGATCTGCCAGGCCCGTATCTGGCCAAAAACGCATGGCAAATCCAAAACGAGTTGTAGGACAGTGTGGCCATCTGGTTAAAGAAGCTCAGTCTGCAATGCCTGAAAAGGTATCCGATAGTAGAAAGAGTGCAGTCTGGCATTTTTTTAAACAACATCCAAATGATCAGCGCAAAGTCATCTGTCAAAAATGTTCAACTACCTTAAGCAGAGGTCAGAATCTTAAAAGTCTAAATGCAAGTTGCATACGTAGACATTTAACCACCATGCATTTGCAAGCCTGGACTCACTACCAAACGTCCCATAAGGTTGTAGCACCCTCGGCCAATGAAGCTAGTCAGCAACGCTACATCCCTTCCCTCACTGTAAGCCCACCATTTCCCGCACCACCTGCAGTAAATGTGCAGATTTCATCGCCAGGCCAAAGCAGTCAGGGAATCACCAGTTTCATAGTAGGAAACACTGCATGTAGGGCACCAGCAAAAATACCATCTCCAACCCTCTCTCAGTCTACCATGTCCACCGGCACCCCCGCTAGTTCCACCATCTGCAGCTCTCCAGTCCAGCTCACCCTACATGAGACTCTCGTTAGGAAAAGGAAGTACTCATCCTCGCATCCGCGTACACAGGGTTTGAACGCCCACATTGCTAGACTAATCTCATTAGAGATGATGCCCTACCAGTTAGTTGAAAGCAAAGCTTTCAAAGCCCTGATGGACTACGCTGAACCACGCTACGAGCTACCCAGTCGACACTTCTTTTCGAGAAAAGCCATCCCAGCCCTCCACCAGCATGTAAAAGTCCGCATCGTCCATGCACTCAGGCAATCTGTGAGTACAAAGGTGCACCTGACAACAGATGCATGGGCCAGTAGGCATGGCCAGGGACATAACGTGTCCATCACGGCACACTGGGTTAATGTGGTGGATGCAGGGTCCACAGGGGACAGCAATATTGGGACAGTTCTGCCTAGCCCACGGTCTAGGAAACAATTGGCTGTAAGCGTTCTCCCCCCCTCCTCCTCCTCCTCGTCCTCCTGCAGAAGCGAGAGCTAGTCCACACAGACCGCAGTTGCACGAGCACTCCATCCGCAGCTGCCACTGTTGCACACGAGGTGTTCCATTATGGGACAGCTAGTGGCAAGCGTCAGCAGGCTGTATTGGCAATGAAGTGTTTGGGCGACAACAGACACACCGCGGAAGTTCTGTCCGAGTTCTTGCAGAAAGAAACTCAGTCATGGCTGGGCACTGTACATCTTGAGGCAGGCAAGGTAGTGAGTGATAACGGAAGGAATTTTATGGCTGCCATAGCACTTTCCCAACTGAAACACATCCTTGCCTGGCTCACACCTCAAACCTGGTTGTGCAGTGGTTCTTGAAAAGTTATCCGGGGTTATCCGACCTGCTCCTCAAAGTGCGCAGACTTTGCACGCATATCCGCCGTTCGCCCGTACACTCCAGCCGTATGCAGAACCATCAGCGGTCTTTGAACTTCCCCAGCATCGCCTAACCATTGACGTTGCAACAAGGTGGAACTCCACACTGCACATGCTTCAGAGACTGTGCGAACAGAGGCGTGCTGTTATGCATTTGTGGGAGGATACACATACACGGGCAGGCAGTTGGATGGCAGACATGGACTTGTCTGGTGTGCAGTGGTCGAAGGTACAAGACCTGTGTCAAGTCCTTCAGTGTTTTGAGGAATGCACACGGCTGGTTAGTGCAGACAACGCCATAATAAGCATGAGCATCCCCCTAATGCGTCTGCTGATGCAAAGTTTCATGCACATAAAGGAGCAGGCGTCTGCAGCCGAGGAAGAGGAAAGCCTTGATGACAGTCAGCCATTGTCTGGTTAGGGCAATCTACAGGACGAGGTAGTGGGCGAAGAAGAGGAGGACTAAAAGGATGATGGGGATGAGTATTTTTTGAATGAGGAAGCTTCTCCGGGGCCAATAGAAACTGGTGGCGTTGCAAGGCCGGGTTCAGGTTTTTTGAGGGAGACAAGTGATGTAGATTTGCCTGAAACTGCCCCTCAACCCAGCACAACCGCAGATTTGACAACTGGAAGTTTGGCCCACATGGCGGATTATGCCTTACGTATCCTCAAAAGGGACCCACGCATTATTAAAATGATGACTGATGACGATTACTGGTTGGCCTGCCTCCTTGATCCTCGCTATAAAGGCAAATTGCAAAATATCATGCCACATGAGAACCTCGAACAAATATTAGCAACCAAACAAGCAACTCTGGTAGACCGTTTGCTTCAGGCATTCCCAGCACACAGCGCCGGTGAAGGTTCTCACACGAGCTGCAGGGGGCAACAGGGCAGAGGTGTTAGAGGTGCACAAATCAGAAGTGGCGTTGGACAGAGGTGTTTTCTGACCAAGTTGTGGAGTGATTTTGCAATGACCGCAGACAGGACAGGTACTGCAGCATCAATTCAAAGTGACAGGAGACAACATTTGTCCAGTATGGTTACAAACTATTTTTCATCCCTCATCGATGTTCTCCCTCAACCATCATTCCCATTTGATTACTGGGCATCCAAAATAGACACCTGGCCTGAATTAGCAGAATATGCATTGCAAGAGCTTGCTTGCCCAGCAGCTAGTGTGCTATCAGAAAGAGTATTCAGTGCTGCTGGTTAAATATTGACCGAAAAAAGGACTCGTCTGGCTACCCAAAATGTTGATGATCTAACCTTCATTAAAATGAACCACTCATGGATTTCGAATTATTTTGCACCACCTTTCCCGGCTGACACCTAGCTTTCCTATAAAAAGGTCTTGCTTGTGGACTGGTCTTACTGACTGTTCCAATCTCTTAATCTGCAGCAGCTGCTTGTCCAGCATACGACATGTTTACACCTCCCTAAATGCGCTAACTCCCCCCCACGGGGCCGTGGTCTCGCCACTTGGCGCAAGCACCCGTGAGAGTGCCGTTTGTCTGAAGAGGTGGGTGTGCCCGCTTTTGGCCGACGGCACTGCCACTGGGTCCCTCATAGTACAATAAAGTGTCTCTGGCGGTGGTCGCGCAACCAACGTCAGACACACTGTTGTAACATGAGGGGCCTTGGGCCTGTACCGCCGGCCACAAGAGGTTTTCCCCCCCCACAGCTCAAACAGTGCTCTACCACTTGCAAAATTATCTCTCACAGCTCCACCAATGTTTAGTCTATGCGCTGACATCCTTCAATGCCTGGCACTGACAATACCAATTTGTTGACATGTATGATGCTAGTTAAAATAGTCAGGGTCAGTGTCCTATATTGACAGCAGTAAATACTTAGCGCCAAATTACTATGTCTGAAACTCAGCAGAGGAGCCCACCCCTCTACCTAAGTATGCCACCCTTTTGGTTTTTGGTTTTGTTGTTTTGCGAGACATTAACATCTATTTATTTTTGGGGAGTACTAACTGTGTCAGACACTCCTTCCAATCGTCCTCCGCTGAACAAACCAATGCTGTCTGTGTACCCCTGCAAGATAATTCGAACTGCATTGAGCCTAAGTTTTTTTATTTTAGGACTACAAATTCTGTCTGCGGTCCCTCCTTCCAATAGTCCTCCGCTGACCACACCAATGCTGCCTGTGTACCCCTGGAACCTATTTAAAAGTGCATAGAGCCTACTTTCTTTATTGTACGCCTACTAAGTCTGTCTGCGGTCCATCCTTCCATTTGTCCTCCGCTGAGCACACCAATGGCGTGTACCCATGTACCTTTTTTTCAACCTGCAGTGAGCCACCTTTGTGGTGTAAGGCCTACTAGCAGTGTCTGTCTGCGCCACTTAATACAGCTGTTCTCCTCTAAAAAAAAAAAGGCTGGTTTTCAGCCTGTCAGAATTATAAAACTGCATTGGGGCCACAAGTTTCGTTGTGGTCTACAAACTGATTCTTCCACTCCAAGGTGTTCTCCAGGTTGCCTTTCCTGAGCTTCAATCTTCAGGCTCTTGTTAAATAGTTTTTTAATGCAACAACTGCAGTGGGGCTACTAGTTGGGTTGGGGCCTACTAACGGTGTATGCCGCTCCAAGGTGTTCTCCTGGTTGCCTTTCCTGAGCTTCAATCTTCAGGCTCTCGTTAAATAGTTGTTGAAACACTGCATTAGGCCTACAAGTTGGGTCTGGGTTCTACAAACGGTGTCTTCCGCTCCAAGGTGTTCTCCAGGTTGCCTTTCCCTAGCTTCTATCTTCAGGCTCTCGTTAAATTGTTTTTAATATAACATTGCATTTGGCCTACTTGTTTTGTTGGCCCTACCAACGGTGTCTGCCGCTCCTTGATGTTCTCCTACACTGAGCAAACCAGTGCCACCTGTTTACTACTGTTACCAATTTTGAACTGCATTTAGCCTACTTACTGATTTGGGCCTACTCACTGTGTCAGCCTCTCATTACAGTTGTACTCCACTGAACAAAGCAATGCCCCCTGGTTAGGCCTGTTACCAATTTTGAACTGCATTTAGCCCACTTTATTCTTTGGGCCTATATCTTTGTTTCCTCCTCATCCTGCCCATTGCCCAGCCAGTGATAGATGAGTCTTCTGGTACATTGACCCAGAACGCTACATTCCCCGTGCACGCTACACAGCAAGAATGTGACCCTGCTGAAAGTCAGGTTCCCCTTCCCGCATACCATACCACCTTACACGGGGACAAAGAGGAAGGTGCAGATGAAAGTGCTGGTTCCTTCATCAGGTGGGGGGGAATACTCGTTGGCGACGTCACTGGCACAGGGCCCCTCATAGTACGCAAAAAGTGTCGCTGCCGGTGGGAGGCGCACCCGCCGTGAAAACACACCGCTGTACTTTGAGGGGCCCTGTGCCAGTGCCAACGAGTGGGCCCCCCCTGCTTGCTCAGGACCACAGCACTTGCAAAGTTTAAATACTTACCTCTCCCTGCTCCACTGCCGTGACGTGGTCCAGATTTCCTGGGCCCACTAAATACTTGAACCAGCCCTACCCCCCACAACTTTAGCCAAATGACCCCCAATTTCCAATGCCTTACTATTATTATAAGGTAAATTAAGATTGACAAGCTTCAGTAACAAGAATGGATGTTTTTGCCATTAAAATGGGCACTGTAGGTGTTTTCCTGGCCTCCACTCACTGCCGACTATGCTCCCCCATTGACTTGCATTGGGTTTCGTGTTTCGGTCGATCCCCGACTTTTCGCGATAATCGGCTGATTCCACTCGACTCGACTGTTGAGATAGTCGGGTTTCGCGAAACCCGACTCGACCCTAAAAAGCTAAAAGTCGCTCAACCCTACTGAATACATTTTTTCCCAAATGATAAATCGTCTTTGATCAGCTAGTCCTTGCTTGCTGATATCCAAATCAGGATATGTTTTGTTTCCAGAGTTCGAACATTCACTTCAAGTAGCCACATTTTCCTGGTTCTGAGTTTTCCTTGGTTCTTCTAACAGCTCACTTGTCGAAGGATGTTCATGAGCTCCAACATCCAAAGCTGTCTTTGACCTGGGCAATTACTGATCCGGTATTTTTTTTGTGTATGATTTACCATGTTACTCTGTTGGTGGACACTTTTTGACTGGCTATCTAGTTGAAACCAATCTGGCCTTGGGTGACCCTTCTAATAGTGTACACTACCACTAGTATATCCCTCTACATCATAGCACATAAGCCTCCTCCCCAAGCCAAAGGAGTGTCCAATGTGGACAATTATTACTGCTACACTTTTCTTTTTTTCAGGAGAGAGGGTGGGAAACTCCTTGGAGGGCAGCCAGAATGAAGAGGAGCCAGTGGCACACAGCCAAACTTATTGAAGTGGGACAAAGAAAATATTTCCAGCCAAAAAGGGTAATATAGGCATTTCTACTACAATATATGTAAGGCTACTTTCACAATAGCGTTGTTTGGCGTACGTCGCAAAGCGTCGTTTTGGAGAAAAAACGCATCCTGCAAATGTGCCCGCAGGATGCATTTTTTTCTCCATAGACTTGCATTAGCGATGCATTGTGACGTATGGCCACACGTCGCATCCGTCGTGCGACGGATGCTTTGTGTTTTGGCGGATCCTCGGCACAAAAAAGTTACATGTAACTTTTTTTGTGCGTCGAGTCCGCCATTTTCGACCGCGCATGCGCGGCCGAAACTCCACCCCCTCCTCCCCGGACATTACAATGGGGCAGTGGATGCATTGAAAAACTGCATCCGCTGCCCCCATTGTTCATTTCTTTCACAACATGCGTCAGTACGTAGGGCCGACGCATGGCAACAGCCCCGTATCGACGCTAGTGTGAAAGTAGCCTTAACCCTTTGCAGGTAGCAGGATGAGGGTTCCGTCATTTACTTTCTCTTACTATGACTAACATATCCCCGAAGTCCCTGACTCAGCCCTTGGCCCAAACTGATGTTCCCAATTCTATGATTATCAGAAGGGACTGTCTATAGAGAGTGGTTGTGCCCTTTTTATGACAATATCCATACGATTTTGACAGCGGTAAGTCACTTAGAGATACAGCATCTTAGTGAGATATATATAGTATGATGCTCCTTGTCCATTGGAGGTATTGTTCCAGTTGGGCCATGTTCACACGTTCAGTATTTGGTCAGTATTTTACATCAGTATATGTAAGCCAAAATCAGGAGAGGAACAATCAGTGGAAAAGTATAATAGAAACACATCACCACATCTGCATTTTTCACCCACTCCTGGTTTTGGCTTACAAATATTGAACTTGTGAACGTGACCTTACTGTGAATAAATCTTGGACAAACAGGAGCTTCTTTCCAGAAAGTACACAAGCTACGCTAGTCCATATACGTGTATTGGCTTTTGACATTACAAATGGCTTTTTGACTTGTTATAAGAACATATTGTTTGATATGATAACTTTATGCCAGTACTTTTAATTAATGGTATATATGCAACTGGACATGTAAATTGTGGAGTCATAAAATCATCAGTTTACAAATTCTTTACCGTACAACTTGATATTTCTATCAGACAGGATAGGTGTACCACGCCAAAGATCTAAGGTTCATTTTTACTGGAAATACATTTGGAATTATGTAGATTTAGTGTTTTTATAGATATTGGCAAATTATGTACAACTGATGTTTTACACATGTTTTAGAAAGGATATATTTTATAGAAGAGTTTAGTACATTTTTGATATCTGAGGCATGCATGACAGATATTAAGATAAGTCTAAATGAATATCAGACTTACCATGTTTATATCATTGGTCACTACAGTTGAGAGATCAGAATATTCCTCAGTACCAAGGATTTGGTGCTAATATCGTGAGAAAAGACAAATGTGCCAGTGTTAATATTCACAAAGTAATACTGACCCCAAAAGATAACTCAATATATGCAGAATTAATTAATAAATTATCACCAAGGACTACAAACTGAACTAACCTGTAAAAAAACAAATATATCAGATCATCAAAGGAAGGGTATTTTATGCAGCAAAATGAAAACATTCTGTTTTCATCTACAGTGCTTCCTAATAGTGTATCTAATGGTGATGACCTACTAAGTCAGTCCCTTCCTTTCCATGCCCTGTTGAGGAGATCCTTCTCTATGACCTGGAGTGTAATGCTGCCATGTGTCTATGACTCTGACATTGGCAGAGCCATCCATCCATATGAATGTCCCTCTCTTTAATAATGCATATCCCCTGGCACAGCCACAATGTATGACTGACGGTAGCTCATGGCAGCTGATCACTGGGGGCTTCAAAAGTCAGACTTACAGCAATCAGTTGTTCATCAGAATGGCTTCGCTACAAAACAGACCAAATATTTTTGCACCCTGGAGCTTCTGGAAAAACAACTGCTTTGGTCTCAAGAGTTCACACTCCCCGTCTGGCCTACAGCAGAAGATAAAATACAAAATAAAAAAATAGATAAGAATTAGGAACCATTTTGAATTCATGTATGTGTCTGAGCAGAAAGACAGTTTTGTCACCAGAGGATAAGACAACAGTGATTAGAAACCATCATTCATATTACTTAAAGCAAATTATCCTGTAAATAGTCAATTATTGTACCTACATGTAATGTATTGGTACAATTACATGTATTTTTAAATTAGATACAAGTGTGTTCCAAGTATTACACTGTGCACACAGTTATGAGGCAATTTGTATTTTCTATGAATATTTTTATTATTGAACAGCTACAGTGCTGTCGGTCACTTCAAAAAGGTTATGGCTACATTCCCACAATGAGGTTATGGTGCATTTTTTTCAAAAATATGCAGCATCAATAAGTCACTAAAAGCTCATAGTGGGAACATAGCCTAATAGACCTGAAACCTGAAGATTTAAGAAAAGTAAAAGTGAGGTTCTGTCTTTCAATATCTATGTGTGAAGAATTATTTTTTAAACTAGACGAATGATGTAAATTTTCCCATCTCAATTATTTGTCTATTTTCCTTAACATGAAGATAATAAGCAAATAACTCAAAATGTACAAAATACGTGTTAGGGCTAGCGGAACGCACCGTGTAAATATAGATATAGATATAGATTATTATTTATGCATTCGCAGCCTGGGGTCCACCGTGCAGGGGAACCTGCTGCTAGTAAATGGTAGCACTATTTGGCGGTATAGACTAGCTCTGTTACTTCACAGAGTAGCCGTGAAAGGAAAGCACTGCGCCCTGTTAGACTTCACGGGAGCACAGGCTAACTGCCCAACAGAGAGCAGTCAGTGGTCATGCATGCACACAAAACTCCTCACCGGAGGTGCCAGCATTCTAGAGGCTTATTTCAGACAGGTCCCTGAATACACTCAAACACACAATCTCCTCACCGGAGGTGCCGGTATTCTAGGGGTTTATTGCAGCCGGGTCCCTGAATACAATCTCACATGACCACATTGGCGCAAAGCACATAACTCAGAAAGATACTAGCGCATGGCCATGCGGACATGCGCACCTTATATAGCTGCAGTAACTACTGGATCTTCCAAAAAAGGACCAATGGGAAACTGCCACAGAACTAGAGCAGCTTCAGGACCTTCCTGAGCATGTGACCCTTGATCTCCAATGAGAGATCTTACCCTGGGAATGCTCAGAAGGGGAAAAGTAGGACTTAGTCGCAAAGACGTCTGCTCGCTGCTGACCAGTACTGGCTACAATAGCAGAAGCTGGAAGGACAGCAGTAACCCTTCACACAGTGTCAGACTGAGCATGACGCTGGGACCGACGCCTCCGCTGAGCAGGCTCCACTGCGGCAGGAGAAGAATGGGAGACCGCAGCGGAGATTGCTTGATATTCCCCCTGTGCAGAGGCAGGAACTCGACCCCCAGCAATACGTTGCTGACATTTAAAAAAAGTGAGTGAGCAATATAGCCGTCTTCTTTTCTAGAACAGTCATAAGCAGCCAAACAGTTGAGACTTCGATGCATGAGATGGAGCATTGTCTTGCATAAAAATCATAGTTTCTTAAAAAAAAATGCAGACTTTCCTGTACCACTGCTGGAAGAAAGTATTTTCTAAACTCTGGCAGATGGTTTAGGAGTAGTGCTGACCTCCGACCTCCGAGTATTTATGACTGCTCGGAGATTTAGTTTTCATTGCGGCAGCTGAATGATTTACAGCTATTAGCTTGCGTGATTACATGTGGGAATTCCCTAGCAACCAGGCAACCCCCACATGTACTCACCCTGGCTAGTAGCTGTAAATCGTTCATCTGCAGCGATGAAAACTAAATCTCCGAGCAGTCATAAATACTCTGAGGTTACCCGAGCCTGCTCGGGAAAACCCAAGCAACTAGTACACTCGCTCATCACTATTTAGAAGTTGATTTTGAGTCCATCTGCAATCTGAAAAGGTTCAACTAGCTCATGTTTAATAATACCAACCCATAGCAGTTTCCCACCTCCACCTTGCTGGCATCTGGGGCAAAGTGGTGGTCAGTGTCCATTACTGATCCAGTCACAGGCGCATTAATCTAGTCCGCTAAGAGTCACTCTCATCTCATCGGTCCATAAAACCTTTGATAACCTGTCTGCACATATTTCTTGGCCCAGTCTTGACATTACACCTTGTGTACCTTGTTCAGTGGTGGTTGGGTTTCGGCCTTCTTTACCTCGGCCATGTCTCTGAGCACTGAACACCTTGTACTTTTGGGCTATCCTGGGTAGTTATGGTTCTGGAATATGACAGCATTGGAGGATAATGCGTTCCTGGTCGCTTCACACATGATTCTTCTCAAATCTTTGGAGTTAATGTGGGTCTTTTTTTCTCAACACATTTTTTGCGACACTGTTGGCCACTTATAACAAAAAATTTTGATGGTTCTGTGATCACTCCCCAATATATCAAGAGTGCTGCATCCCTCTGTAAGACTTGTAACATTTTTTTACTTTACTTTCAGTAAAATCTCTTTTTTGCCCATTTTGCTTCAGGAATACAATCTGATTAATATTTTGCACACCTTGATAAGTGTGGTGGTGTCACCTAATCTGTTTCAACCAATAAGCATTCAAGTTGGAAAATCTGCATAAAAATGATTTGCAAATTTGAACATCAAAATGCACTTTGGTAAATTAGTAGCCAATGAAGAGATTTTCAAAGTATTCAGTTAAAACTACTAACAATGAACGGCAAAAGGCCATCCATAATGTCTCCTCCATACTGTATAACGCTGAACTAACTTCCCAATATCTTCCCACGCATTATCTCAGGTCCTCACAAGTCCTCCTTCTCTCCTCCACTCTTGTACAATATACAGTGAAATATAATATGACAATTGCAATATATTAAGACGATAAAAACTTTCATGGGAGAAGTGCTTCTTTAAGTGGAGTCACCAACTCAAAATGAGTGAATGGCAAATGAAAAAACTCGAGAATTGTGACAGTTGTTGGGCATAGTCGACTGATATTGTTGTGTCCCATGAAGGGAAGAACTTGTGTGTTCTCTGTTTTGCATTGCATTCTGTTGTTGCTAGGGAGAAGCCTTGGCCTTTGAAGTTTGTCCCTTCTTCCCTTCTGTAGTTAATGATGTTTAGCCTTTGCTCCTCTCTTCTACCTCATTATCAGTTTGCTGTAGCCAATTTGGATGCACATGTATACTTCTGTTTGGATTACTCTTTCCACCTTCTGCATTGTACTTAAATACAAGATTTCATAGAAAATCAACACTGTTTCTCCTGGACTCTTATTACAAGTCAGTGTGTCCGAGTTGGAACTATCTGAGGACACATCACATGGGAGTACAACAATCATACAGTTATCTAAGGGATTGATGGCTAATGATTTAGAGACTCATACTGAATTGAAGTGTCAGAATAGATATACAGTCATGGCCGAAAGCAGTAGCGTAGCTACCAGGGGGCAGAGGGTGCGCTCGCCCCGGGCTCATTGGTCTGAGGGGCCCACCTGGAGCTTCTGCCACTGTTAACTATATCGGTGTGCACAACACACCGATGTTGTTATCCTCCACAGTAGAGCAGGGAGATCATATCGCTGTCTATAGACCGGTGAAAAGGGGGAGACATAGGAGCATCTGCCCCTGGGACAGTGAATGCCGGCACTGTACCTGAGCTGCCTCTGCCACTGCAAACACGCCCACATTGCGTTGTAATCAGCGTTACTGGTTAGGGGCCCACTCAGATATTTTGCACCCCCCCCCCGAGCTGAACCTCTAGCTACGCCTCTGGCCCAAAGTGTTGGCAGTTGGCACCCTTGAAATAGATTCAGAAAATTAAGTATTTTCCCCCCAAAATTATTGCAATTACACATGTTTTGTTATACACATTTATTTCCTTTGTTTGTATTAGAACAACACTAAAAAAAAAACAGAGAAAATAAAAGAAAAACTGTAAGCAGTAGAATGATGTACTTTACCAAAAAGCTCTATTGGTCTCATCTGTCCACAAGATGCTTTCCTAAAGGATTTTGGCTTATCTTCACACACATTTTGGCAAACGGCAGTCTAGCTTTTTTATGTCTATGTTTCTCCTACCATAGTGAGTCATTTCATTCAAAAGTCGATGGATAGTTCGCTCTGACACTGATGCATACTAAGTCTGTATGATAGCCTGAATATCTTTGAGACTTGATTTGAGGCTGCTTATCCACCATTCAGACTATCTTGCGCTGTAACCTTTAATCAATTTTTCTCTGCCTTCCACGTCCAGGGAGATTAGCTACAGTTCCATGGGTTGTAAATTTCTTCATAATGTTGCACAACCTGGACAAAGGTACATCAAGATGTGTGGAGATTGTTGACATTGTTCCACAATTTTAGTTCTCACATCCTCAGACAGTTCCGTTCTCCTCTTTGTTCTCCATGGTTAGTGTGACACACAGATATGCAATGCAAAGATTGAGTCAATTTCTCCCCTTTTTATCTGGTTTCAGGTGTGATTTTTATATTGACTACACCTGTTGCTTGCCACAGGTGAGTGGACGACCATCATATGCTTGAAACGAAGTTGTTTACCAACAGTTTTGGAAAAGTACCAACAAATTTTGTCTGGCCCAATGTGGGGGTTGTGTAAAATTATGTCCAATTTGCTATTTGTTCTCAGTTTTTTTTATATGTATTATTAGAATACCCACAAAGGAAATATAGCAAAAAATGTGAAATTGCAATAATTTTCTGGGAAAAATGCTGACTACGACACCATTTTATTGAAGCAATGTACTACAATGTCAATGTACCAGGGCACACGCGCCAGCCATGTTGATGTTGTAGTACAGTTCTTCAATAAAATGACTCTGGAGTCAAAGCATGCACAACCCAATGAGCCATTTTGTTGAATACACTGTCTGCGAATTCACAAACACAGTATCTTCATAAAATAGCACCATACTGTGGTGTGTGCACTGTAAGGTGGCAGCTGCACAGGTCGTGGATGGGAGGTATGTGTCCCCTAGGTGCCAAACTTGTAGAAGTAGTACCTGGAGAAGCAGACTCCAGCACATATAGACCTGAGAGGTGTTTTTATGAGCCCAGATTATGGGTCCAGGTTTAACGAGCAGCTGATAGAGCTGGGTTGGGATCAGCTGCTCACTTACCTCCAGTCCAGGTCTTGGATGGTGTGATTTAAGGCAGCTGGGGCTGTCTCGCTGGGTCTGTGTGTTTTGCAAGGTGAGGAGGCCTTGCATGAGCTGCTCAGACTGTGCAGAGGAGAAGACTCCCATTTAAACGGCTGAGTCATGTGTTATATAGACTTGTTATTTTCTGTTTTGCTCTGTTATAACTTTGTTTACCTAGAAGAGGCTGCTTACTTTGTAACCCTGACAGTTTATGGGCTGTTTAAAAAAAACACACATATTTGTTGGAACCAGAGAACTAAGTCCCGTGTGTGAACCAGCATCTACTGCACAGTCGATCCCTCACAGCATGCACTGAATCCTGCACCACACTGCGCAAGCGCAGTCCGTTCCGCCTTCGGACAGAAGGACGCATCCACCGTTATATATTAGATACTAGACTGAAGTAATAGTAAAAGTTTATAACTAATAATAGGGAGAAAAAATCTGGTGTGAGGCAGTGACCGGTGTTATTTGCGAAGGTCGCTATGTGTCCCCCAGGATGAGCGCAGAAGCGTATTGAGGCCACAGGAGTGCATTGCAATCACAGGCATAGCTGTGATTGCAATGCAGAATAAAAATGAAATGTGGTCTTGGGCAAGCTATTTGTCCAACGCAGATTTAGGAAAACCTGACATGGGCTTTTATTTTTTAAACGGACTACAGGAAGGTACCGGGCGGTCAAATTCCTCCCCCGGCCAGGTTTTCCATGTGGTCTGTGGCCACAGGTTGATTGTTAAAATCCCTGAACAGAGGGTTGGGTTTGTCAGTGTGGAGTTTGCAGCGAGCATAGCAGAAGGCTCTGCAAAAGCTCAGCCTGTGTGAGCGAACACAGAGCCAAGCACAGTGAACTCCTGGCACCCTGCAGCGTGATATGGTGGTGCATTCGCCCTCAGCAACCGGATGCATTTATGGACTGTCTTGTTTCCCGGCTGCTATCCGGAGGATACTGTGTGCTGTTGCAGCGCCCTAGAGTTCTGGTCGTTGCAGTAATGTCGTTCTTCCACCAGGGGAGCGATGTTACGTCTGATGGCACCAAAGGAGTTCACCCTGTCAGGTATCACAACCACACACACACTTCACACGCTGGTCCACCAGGGGGAGCTAAGGGTTCTATGTACTAGGCCACTCCTCACCATGGGTAAAACTGGTGGGTTGGTTAGGAAGTCAGGCAGAGGAGTTGGAGTGAGGAGTTGGAAGGAGAAGGAGGATGGAGAGGAGCAGACTGGG
Organism: Ranitomeya imitator; assembly: GCF_032444005.1. Classification (NCBI taxonomy): domain Eukaryota; kingdom Metazoa; phylum Chordata; class Amphibia; order Anura; family Dendrobatidae; genus Ranitomeya; species Ranitomeya imitator. Next base: position 715,377,351 of record NC_091284.1, on the reverse strand, counting down.
CTCGGCCCAGGGAATTTCTGTCAGGCAGACAGAGGAAAAAGGGAAAGAACATCAGCGGCTCAGTAAGGAAAGAAGGACACGGAGCTGCACCTGCAAACCATGCGGCAGCCTCCTAAGAAAGGACACAAAAGGAAGTGTGCCGTAGTGAGTGAGCACAGAAGTCATAGCAACAGGAGTAAAACAACAGTGGGAGACCAGCTAGAAGCAGGCTGCCTCCATCTGAAGCGCAGATCCGGTGGCCGGAATACCGAGGGAGTAATAGAGTCTACGCTTTACTTCAGAGACTGGCAGGGCAGTTGATTCCAAGTTGGCTGTCCGACCTGAACACCTAAGCAGACAAGGTGGCAACGCAGAGGAGGGGCGACACTAGGGTCCCTATAAAATAGCCTCAGGCCACCACCATCATACGGGTGATGTCCTATCCATCTGGGGGACAGAGAGAGAGAGAAATAACAAGAGTGCGGACCTTATGGTAGCTAATGCAAGTAGGGACCTACTACGTTACTGTGTGCAAGGGGAAGGCTACTGATTTCCACCTGGATAAGGGGACTCTGGAATTGCCATCAGACTGGCCGGACTTGGCCTACCCTGTCATCCGGCACTCTAGATTGTGGATGCTGAAGCCTTCAGTAAAGGTAAAGAGACTGCACCCATTGTGTCTTCGTTATTCACTGCGCCTTGCACCAACCACCATCACCATCTACACTACTGGGAAGCCCTGGGGATATACTTCACCTGTGGGAAGGTATACCATCTAGCTGCCATTCCATCACCCCAGCGGACCCCTAAGCAGCGTCGGTCACCCTGACCGAATACCACAGGTGGCATCACGAACACTACCGTTATCTACGAACTCTGCCTTTTATTGGGCGCCCCTCATAGGGCCACGGTCCGGGTCGGGCCACCGTGACATCCTCGCTGAGGGAACTGAAGGACCCGGTACCGAGTACCCCATTGCCCTTACGTGGGGGCGATCCACTGTACACTGTGTGAGTTTGGACATTTAAACACATTTGCTGTGAACTTTCCCTCTGGTCACTGTCTGTCACACTGCACCAACCCCCCTGCACTACACTCCTTACATTAAAACTACTCATGTTATAAGTCATGATAAACATACATATAGCAGAGCTGATAAACCAAGATGAAGCAGAGCCTAATTTGTCACAAGTCACAGCACAATGTGATTTCACAATGTATTATCTGGGGTTTGTACAGAAGATTAAACTCTAAATGTGATAGTTACTGGCTTGCTTCTGGCCTTTCTCAACAGGATGGATGTGAGGCTTGCATATATTCTGCAGTAATACTTGGAGTGGTGACGGCCTCTCCGGTACCACAAGCGGTGTACACGGAGTGTCTTCCCTCAGGCTGATCACAATAACTGGTGATGGTGGTATCTGTGGAACTACTTGATCGCAGTAATCAGGCCCCCAGGGCAGGCAACACTCCAAATGCCTGCCAGTACTTGTCCACTGCATACTGATCTCCATATTGACTAATGTCCTAAGTCACTGTTGGACAATCCGCCATTATGTTCTGGATGTTCTTCTTTTTACACTAGTGACACTGTTTTCTCTCCTGCTCCCAGCTGTGAGTAATGACACCGGCCTTCTTTTTGTTGCATGACTCCTGTCACTGTTTTACCTTTTCCGGGGCCGACGTTCTGACGTGTCCTCTGTGTCATGCATCATACTCTTCAACTTCTCCTTTGGCCACGCCAACTCCTGCGCTCATCATTCTCCACCCACTGGGTCACATTTCATTTCGAATTGCGCCCTTCTCTGGCTCGCACTTCCCATTTGGGGTGGATCTTGGCTGTAGAGCACACCCTCTTCCGGGGCGACACTCCAGTGGGCTGGGCACATTTGCATGCTCAGGTGCCAACCACTCTCATGATAGCCGATCTTTCTTCTTCCCATCTCACCAGCCATTGCCATCTTCGACCATCTACCTTCAGACACCATCTTGTTCATGTCATTGGTCTTCTCCCCACATAGATGATCCTGCCGAACACCCTAAATGTAACAGGACTTGGGATGGTAGCCATGTTTTCAATTTACTCTGTTGCGCTTTCAGCTGCATCACTGACCTCTCCTTATAGTAGAGTGAGGTCAGCTTCAGCTTCTGCACGGTTTTTTTCTTATGGCACACTGCTTTCGGCAACTTCACTTTCAGCCACACCTCCTGCCTTTTTTCAGCTGATGGGTATGCCTCACACTGCGCTGTCCACCTCAGGTATGCACCTCCCACTATGGGCAGAATCATGGCTGCAGTGCACATCATTTTTCAGACTGACATCCCACTGGGCTGAACAAACTTTTGCACTCTCAGGCGCTGTCCACTCCCACAATAGGCAGGGTTTCTCCTTCTCTTCAACACAGCCGTCGCCATCTTAGAGTCCTTGAGTCGGGCTGCCATTTTGGACTGTTTGCAATCATTCACCCTCTCGTCTGCACCCTGGGTCTTCTCCCCACATAAATGATCCCAACTACACCAAATGTAACGGGTAACAGGGCAGTAGCCGCGGGTGAGATACTAATCGTCTGCGTCCTGGCACACTAAAGAAAAACAGGGTCCATTTTCAGTGTGTGTGTGAATAGATTTTTGCTATTGACATCTCCCAGTTCCTCTGGTCTGCCACACATTGCACAGCTCCGATTCCCATAGCTCCACAAACAAGAAATTACATCAGTCCATAAAACCAAAATAATCTTTACTGACAGTTTGACTTGTGCACGAAGAACAGCAGGAGATGCGGATGTCTTTCTCTTCGTAATAATATCGTGGCATGTCTTCAGTAAATATTTTCAGTCGTACAGTTGGTGACTTGCTGTACAAGTTAGAGACCTTCAACCTTTCTAGATATTGCGACACTTTAGCTGTACTTTTCCAGTGACCTCTTTCCTTCAGTCCACTTCCAGTTGCGACCGATGGCGTTCTTCTTATAAGCTTTCTCTCTTCTTTTCTCTTCATCCTCACACACACTCCATGTGAAGATCACCTTAAACAGAGGATGTCCTTACTCCTTCCTCTTCTCTTTCTTAACTGACTTTACTTCCTTTGCAAATACCCCAAAGATTCCCACTCTTCCTCACCCGTTATGAACCGGCCCTATAGTTAACCCTGTGATACCCAACTAAACAGGAACTGCAGCCACAGGAGGATAACAATAAAATACAGTACAGTTACATACATTCTCCTACATTTAAATGTCAGTAGTTGTCAGAGGAGTAAAATACCATCCTCACTACTCTCACTCTTGTACTGTAAAGTGTGAGAAAACAATCGCAGCATGGAGTGCAGCTGATAAGCAGATCACCAGCACCCATACTAGTATATGGAGGTATGGAAACATCTGACTGTACTGAGATGTCATCCAAGTGCAGTATGACATCTACCGACACAGAGAATGGAGACGATGGAGAAATGATACGATTCTCTGATGCAACAGAGTTTGATTCGAGGGACATTAGCTTAATTGGCTCTATTCTCTCACATTAGAGAATTGACAGACGCGTTAGAGAGCCCTCGGAGGGGTGATGTCTTCAGTTATAAAACCACAATGTGATTTTGGGAATGCCCTTATAAATAATGGATGTTCATTATCACCAACACCCACTGATCTTGCACAGTGGGTGGATGTTTAAAGAAGCACTCCTATCAATTTTTTTTAATCATTTTAATGTATTGCAATCATCATGTTATATGGCACAGGAACATAAAATTGCTGATTTTGCCCTTCTACCCAGCAAATTTTTCTGTTTTCCCATTAGATCTATGACATGACATGATTACAAACTGATTAGCTAAATCCTATGCTCTATGTAGAAACAGGAGGTACATTTTCCATGTATGGCTCATCATCAGTCATTGCAAAAGTCAATAGCAGGTGGAGGAAGGAGCAGCTGGGTCAGGAGTTGAAGAGGGGAATGATAAATGCAGGGACAAGAGACTTTCTGTATTTACATAGAACAGAGAAAACAGAAGAATGAACTAGGTAGAAACTTAAAATGAGCAATTTCAAGTGCACAGTGCTATATAATAGGATGACTGGCATATATTAAGAGTAGAGATGAGCGAACCTGAACAGTAAAGCTTGTGGTCCGTACCAAACACCTAGTGTCCGTGCTCAGACCGCGAAGACAAATGTCTCCAGAAAGTCCTGGTTACTGTTTTGGTTCGGCACCCCAAACATCAGCTGTTTCCCATGCTGTCATCTGTGTGACAACGTGAGAAACAATGGCGGCTCTGATCGGTTAGTAAGTTAGATGACAGCATGAGCCAGCAGCTGTGACCAGTGGTAAAAAGGTTACCACTGGTCACAGGCGTCAGCTGATGAGAGTGCCACTCTCATTAGCATACGCCTGCAGTCGCTGATAACACCGAGAGCAGGTGCCGCGTGTGCTATAAATAAATAAAAATATGTGGGGTCTCTTATAATTATAATAACCAGCGCAGGAAAAACTGACCGCTGTGGGCTGCCACCCTCAGCTGTCCGCTTTATTATGGCTGGCTATCAGGAACAGATGGTTCCCACACAGTTTTTAAATTATTTAAACAGTTTAAAAAATGACGTGGGGTCCCCCCATTTTTGACAACCAGTCAAGCTGAAGCGGACATCTGGGGGCTGGTATTCTTAGACTGTTAAAGACACATGGATATTGGCCCTTCATCCTAAAAATAGCAGCCCACAAGTGCCTCAGAAAAGGCTCATCTATTACATATGCCAATTCTTGCACTTTACCTGGCTCTTCTCACTTGCCTTGATGTGGTGACAAGTGGAGTAATAGGTTTAGGATTGATGTCAGCTATTTTATGGCCACTGACATCAAACCCAAGGGTTAGTAATGGAGAGGCATCATTTGACAGTGTGGGAACCGCAGCTCTTTGACTGGCAGTTATGATCTTATCACTGATCAGAGCACATGTTTGCCTTGCTGCCATGCAGATGATAGCTTTGCAAACAATGGATGCTCAAGCCCCGCATTCATCTGTATGGGGTCTTGATTCGGGTTTGGATACTGTTCCCGAACTGAACTTTTTTCAGATGTTTGGCCGAACCCGCCGGACCTGAAAATCCATGGGTTTGTCCATCACTAAGAGGATAAAAACTTTAATGGGAGTTCTTCTTTAAATAATTTTCTAATACCTTGGCCCCTTTATTCTGTGAATTCAATGTTATCCAGCAGGAGCACCATACATGAGAAAGTGATTGTAGGAAAACCAAGGTTACTTTATGGATGTTTATCTTTAATATTTATTGCATGTTCTGCAGTCCATAATCATTTTTATATGTCAGGTTCTATATGAATAAAGAACTTTATCTGAACTATCATTAGATTACATGCCTGACACAATACCTGTCAGTAAATCCTTTTGACCGAGCTTTACAAAGGAGAAAAAAACTCTATTACATGAAAACATGATTATTTTCTGACAGCTAACTGTACAGATAGGTGATTACTCAGGCCCTTCCCTCTGGCTACTATGCTTCTTGTGGGAAAAGGTTCTATTTTTGCAGCAAATCAGCTACTAACATTGACTAAGATGTTATAACAGTAGCAAAGGAAACCGTCTTTACATTTTAGTTTTTGATTCTGTCTGTGAAAAGTGGTATTGATCCAGATACATGCAGTCTTTCCTGTGGCTCACCGTTAATGAAACAGAGGTGCACACCAAAAACTATGGGCCCTGGGCTGGTACATATGGATGTCACATCTCCAACAGAACCTGCTCCAGTGACTACTGCCTCTGTCGCCAGGCGCCGCTATATTCACTCTCTGAGCAGTGTAGTGGTGGTGATAGAAATGTCAGAACCAGAAGCTTTGAACAGCAGGCTCTATCCAGCCACTAAGGTTAGAGTGGCTGGACCTTTGGTTCTGTCTGGTCTGGCAGTATCTGTGGCTATGCTTCCAGCTGAATTTATTATCTCCTTGCTTCAGCCAATTGGGGAGCACCATGCCCTACTAGAGCTTCCAGCTTGCTGCTGGAAGCTGCTAGATATAGCTTAGTGTTTCCCTAGCTAGGTGTGCGTCTTCTGCTCCTGTTTTGTTTAGTGTATTCATGTTTTGACCACAGCTTGTTTTTGACTATTCTTACGGATCCTTTTTTGTCCTTGACGTGACCTCTCAGCTCTGACCCTGCTTGGCAACCATTCCTACCTCTGGACGGCAGCTTTTCTATTGTAGAATTCCACTGAGTCCTATTGTAAAACCAGATCCCTATTCTGTGGTTAAAGAGCACTTGGATTGCTCTGGAGTCTGTCAGATGGCGTGACTTGTGCCAAGTGTGTCTGAGGCAGCTTTTTGAGCTTGCGGCCTCAGGCAGACATAACAATGGGCTCATTGTCAACTGCCACTTTCAGACTCTAGGACAGTGGTCCCCAACCTTTATGTTCTTGAGAGTCACATTCAGCTTTGAGAGATAGTCGTGAGACACATTTAGGTCTAAGGGTACCGTCTCACAGTGGCACTTTGGTCGCTACGACGGCACGATCCGTGACGTTCCAGCGATATACTTACGATCTCGCTGTGTCTGACACGCTACTGCGATCAGGGACCCCGCTGAGAATTGTACGTCGTAGCAGATCGTTTGAAACTTTCTTTCGTCGTCAAGTGTCCTGCTGTGGCGGCATGATCGCATCGTGTAACAAAGGTGTGCACGATATTCTCCACCTCCTCTGCTGATTCTACATCGCAAATACATCATGAAATTATCGCTCCAGGGCCGTGCATTGCAAAGTGTGACCGCAGTCTACGACGCTGGAGCGATAATGGAGCGACGCTGGAGCGTCACGGATCGTGCCGTCGTAGCGATCAAAGTGCCACTGTGAGACGGTACCTTAAGAGAGTTGCAAGCCACATCCAACTCCCGCCCACCTCAAAGTATCGACATACAGGACCCCAATTACCAGTATAATGACAGCCAAAACTTTTCCACAGAAATCACACCAAGTGTTCACAAGCAGAAACGGTTGCAGTGGGCCCAGACATACTGTACATGAAGACTAATTTTCAAACATTCTTGTTTACTGATGAGTGTTGAGCAACCCTGGATAGTCCAGATGGATGGAGTAGTGGATGGTTGGTGGAGGCCACAATGTCCCAACAAGGCTGTGACGTCAGCAAGGAGGTGGAGGAGTCATGTTTTGGGGCTGGAATAATGGGGGCACAGCTGGTAGGGCCCCTTAAGGTTCCTGAAGGTGTGAAAATGACCTCTGCAAAGTATATAGGGTTTCTGACTGACATCTTTCTTCCATGGTATTAAAAGCAGAAACGTGCCTTCAGGAGCAAAATCATCTTCATGCTTGACAATGCACCATCTCATGCTGCAAAGAATACCTCTGAGTCATTGGCTGCTATGGGCATAAAAGGAGAAACTCATGTTGTGGCCACCATCTTTCCCTGACCTCAATCCTATAGAGAACCCTTGGAGTATCATCCAGCACAAGATCTATGAGGGTGGGAGGCAGTTCACATCAAATCAGCAGCTCTGGGAGGCTCTGACTTCATGCAATGAAATACAAGCAGAAACTCTCCAAAAACTCACAAGTTCAATGGATGCAAGAATTGTGAAGGTGATATTAAAGAAGGGTTCCTATATTAACATATAACTTGGCCTGTTAGGATGTTTTGGAGTTAAATAGCTTTTTTGTTCAGTGAATGTGACCTCCTAATGCTGCAAATTTCACAAATGAGCATTTTCAGTTCTTTAAAACATATCAAATGTTTAGAAATTCTACTGTGCCTAATAATTTGAAACAGTGCATTTTGAGTTTTTATTCATTTTGTAGATTATACTGTTATCATTGGGAGGTTTCTTCAATAAAATTCGATGTATACTCTAACAGGTGGTGACATTTATTAGACTGACTGTCATTTGCACCGACCATTTAGGAAAATCCGAGAAAAATGTAATTTGCATAATAATTTGGAACATGGTGTAAAGCGGAAACATTTTTCACCACCCATTGAAAATAAGTGCTGAACGTTTCAAACAACGAGCAAGAAATCACGCAAACCATGGGTAAATAGCAACCTAACAACCAGATGCTCTCTGGGGGCATTGGTAGCAACGTAAATGTTTTTGCTAATGACCCCAGCCTATAACAGCAAACAGACTGGAGGGCAACAGCAAACGAATGAATAAGTCAGGGACAATACTATAATTTTCTGAGAGCCTCTTTGGGGAAGACAGATGATGAATAAGTCTAAATTTTTTCGGCTCTTTTTAGGCATTACAGCCAATGCGACAATAATCACATCATTAACTGGTAAAAAACAAAACATGCTACCCATGAACCCTAACTCCACTGACTTCCTTAGCTTTTCTACAACCACCATAGGATATTCCATAGACCAGGGGTCCCCAACTCCAGTCCTCAAGGCCCACCAACAGGGCATGTTTTCAGGATTTCCTTTGCATTGCACAGGTGATGCAATTATTACCTGGGCAAGACTAAGGAAATCCTGAAAACATGACATGTTGGTGGGCCTTGAGGACTGGAGTTGGGGACCCCTGCCATAGACGACCGCAGCTTCTACGAAAAGGTGATCTGATGGTTTTCAGATTGTTTCCTGGTCGTCAGAATAACCTCTAAAAGTTACCTCAGCCTTCACGTTATCAGACAACCTATTTAGGAAGGGGGTCATCGCAAGATGATTCACTGAAGTCACCACATTGACTAGTACCGGCAGATCCTTTTTCCTTCTTAAAGCATTTAGTGACCCCTTGCAAAGTTCCGTTACAATGGGAACACACATACATTGCTTGAAACTGGTGCCATATTTGCACTGACCGTTGTTAAACTGCCAGCATGCTCCTGCCTTTTCTTTGGACTCATGAGCTCCCAGATTAACTCCCCTAGAGACTGATGTTTGGTTCCCGCTACTTGCACCCCTAAGAAAGGACTGCCCGAACCGCAAAGGTACCATTACCTTCAATCAGCGCCCTATGTCCCTTTGCCGGAATTGTTCATCATACCTCAACCAAGCCTGCCCATTGTACGTTCAATGTGCTTCCTCAATAGAATCCATGTAGCAAAACAAAGGAGAGAAGTTGTTAGGCGCCTTGTCCTCAATCCCACTTGCTAAAATTACAAACGCCTACAGCCAAATGACAAGCATCTGCTGAACCAAACCCCACCTGTGCTTCTCATTCTCCTCCTTCTTACTATCGTATTACCTTTATCCAAGTTGAATTTCCCAAGTGGTAGAAGAGAAAAAATTTCCACATATTCATTCTGACAAATCTTTTCTTTCACTTCTTTAAGTGGGCCCCAATGGCGCTTCAAAACAATCATATACCTCACCCTTAATCCTGTAATTGAACTTAATTACATCCATCTTGTCTTTCTCAATCTAAACCGACACTGGACACCCGTAGCAACAACCTCACTTCCTGTCACCTTCCTTGCTGCATTGCTGCCTGCATTTGCCAACACCGTATGCAATCGAGCTTCTGTAGGCGATAACCCCGACACTGCCACCGATCCGCTATTCACTATGTGATAAAAATTTGGTCATATTTACAAAAGATTCTGAACCACCACAACTCACATCATTAGGACCCTCCATCTGACCACTCACATCCCACTCTGACCTAAATCCCTGAGGTAACAGATAAGACAAATACTCATACCAGGTTGCACAGGTGCTGTAAACCCACCAGCCGGAGATCCAGCATCCAGATGTCCATCACCCAAATGTTGCTCCTCTCCAGAATCCGATCCCTCCGACTCTGATCTATGTTCACGGCCTGTGCCCCTAGCCATCAGACTTTCTGACCCAAAGCCATCTACTGCTTCCACTCATGCTGCTCCTCCTGCTGGCTCTTCCATGGGTCTTACCACAGTCACCAACGTCTAGCTCATGGTTCTTGAAGGCCCCGGCTAGGCACTTCCAAAGTAGTGCCTGCCACAATACTGTTTTCCTGCCACTGGGTATAGCCAGGCCGCGCCTCCCCTCCTGCCTACTACCCTCCTTCATCTGAGAGTTCACTTGCTTGGCAATGTCCTCGACTACTCCATCTGGCACCAGGCTCCCCAGCTCAAGGCCCCATAGCGGCAGTGCACCAGTACAGGGACATCGAGTCTCCCTGCTCTGTATCAGGGCTCTGCAGTTGCTGATACAGTTAAAAGTAGCGTAGCTCCGGGTGGGCCCCTCAGAGTTTGGGGGCCGGGGAGGCCGCACTCTCTGTACCCCTGGTAGCTATGCTACTGGTGGGGTTACAACTATCGGCATCTCCATCCATCAGCTCCATGCTGGAGTTCTGCAGCATCTTCAAGTTCTACATCATGTTATCTACATTTAAACTGTAAGCAGTGGTACAGGGTATTGCAACGTAGCCCCCACAACACTGCAATTCTCTTCACTGTGGCCACTAAATACTAGAAGCTCAGAGTCTTGCGTGTCCCACATGCTGAAAATATCTACATATCTACATAGTAGAGTTCATTCTCCAGACTATGACACAATGCATGTGTCTCGTGTGAGACAGCGTTACCTAATTCTCCACTAACATCTCCTTAATTCTGCCTTTACTCCTTGGACTCCTAACAGATGGACACAGGAGAATTAGACACGGCCCTGGGCGACAGATGACCGTTGTCTTTTCACAGTAAATATACAGAATAAAAAAAACCATAGAAAGATATCGGAAACCAAAGATTAAGATTCAGGTCTTCAGGTCATCACTTTATCCTTTGTAGCTGGATAGGACACATTAATAAAGTTCTCCAAAATAACCTAATTTATACTGCAGAATTTTCTTGTGGGTGACGCAGATAACCAAATAAATTAACCCGTCAACAGCAAAAATGTTTTGGCATTTATCACATTTACTTGGCATAATGGCTGCTTTGAAATATTAGTTACATTTACTACTTTAGTGTCAGCAGTATTTTAATGTGCAGAAATAAACTACAGTACAATATTACAAATAGAATTTGTTAAATAAATTTTATTTTCCGAAAGGTAAAAAAAGCACTTCAGATATGAAAATAACATCAAATATTCTAGTAATCAGCAATAGCCTATAAAATTGACTTAAATTGTAAAGTATTGAGCGTTTTCCTATCAGAGAACACCTAAAGAATGGACGTTGCTTATTTAAAACATTTGGCGTCCTTGAACGTCTAAAGTGTTTAAAAAGAATTTATTGTCAGGTTTTTGCTTAATCTGAAAGCAACATGATGTGGGGGCACAGATACTGATTCCAGTGATGTGTCACTTACTGGGCTGCTTGTTGTTGTTTCTATAAAATCAGGGTTTTATTAGCAGGAGATTTATCACTAGAGAATTAGTTGTTTCATTCCACGTAGTCCCCCTGCTTTGTGTTTCCCTGTCCCCACCACTGATTAGCAGCTTTCTGCCTATGCACAGTGTACACAGATAGCGGCCAATCAGTAGAGTGGGCGGGGTTATATAGAGCTCAGCATTTGAGCACTGCTAGATCTGACGCAGAGAGGACAGTGATTGTATCAAAACTGCACCAAGCAGAGCAGGAATTGACACATTGCTGGAATCAGGGTCTTTGTCCCTACATCATTCTGCTCCTAGATTGTATAGGAAAAACCTGGTGACAGATTCCCTTTAAAAGATGTTCAAAAGCAATTTTAATGATTCAAAAGCAATTTGATTTGTATTCAGTGTCATTTTGTATATTAATCAATAGGACCATTCTTTATAGCAGTTTTTAGTGCTTTTTTCCATCATTTTTATGTGGACTCGCTTGTGAAAATACCCTTAGTATTCCGCATAGTGGTGGCTGCCAGCAGTCAGAATTTTATAAATGGGTTGCCCAGTCAGTTTACAATCACTATTTTCATGTGCCCTATCAGGGATCTCATGAATTATAGAGGCATACCAGAGGCGGACATATCATTGATACAACCTGTGAGGCCGCACAGGGGCCCAAGAAGTAAGGGGCCCATTTCTACCTCCAAAGAAGGTGCAATTTTGCAATTTCAGGAGCCCTTGGCCAGCATGGTGGCGGATAGCACTGCAGCCTTGCAGCGCTGGGGTCCTAGGTTCAAATCCCACCAAGGACAACAGTCTCAAGGAGTTTGTATGTTCTCCCCATGTTGGTGAGTTTCCTCCCACACTCCAAAAACATACTGATAGGGAATTTAGATTGTGAGTCCCATTGGGGACAGTGATGATAATGTCTGTAAAGTGCTGCAGGCTGCTGTGTCTTGGGACAAGTTGGGACCCTTTGTTGTCAAGAAGAATGAGCCAGACATTGTTAATAAAATAAACTCTTGTTTAATTAATCTTGAAACTACAGGTCCTTCTCAAAAAATTAGCATATAGTGTTAAATTTCATTATTTACCATAATGTAATGATTACAATTAAACTTTCATATATTATAGATTCATTATCCACCAACTGAAATTTGTCAGGTCTTTTATTGTTTTAATACTGATGATTTTGGCATACAACTCCTGATAACCCAAAAAACCTGTCTCAATAAATTAGCATATCAAGAAAAGGTTCTCTAAACGACCTATTACCCTAATCTTCTGAATCAACTAATTAACTCTAAACACATGCAAAAGATACCTGAGGCTTTTATAAACTCCCTGCCTGGTTCATTACTCAAAACCCCCATCATGGGTAAGACTAGCGACCTGACAGATGTCAAGAAGGCCATCATTGACACCCTCAAGCAAGAGGGTAAGACCCAGAAAGAAATTTCTCAACAAATAGGCTGTTCCCAGAGTGCTGTATCAAGGCACCTCAATGGTAAGTCTGTTGGAAGGAAACAATGTGGCAGAAAACGCTGTACAACGAGAAGAGGAGACCGGACCCTGAGGAAGATTGTGGAGAAGGACCGATTCCAGACCTTGGGGAACCTGAGGAAGCAGTGGACTGAGTCTGATGTGGAAACATCCAGAGCCACCGTGCACAGGCGTGTGCAGGAAATGGGCTACAGGTGCGCATTCCCCAGGTAAAGCCACTTTTGAGCTACAGAGAAGCAGCACTGGACTGTTGCTAAGTGGTCCCAAGTACTTTTTTCTGATGAAAGCAAATTTTGCATGTCATTCGGAAATCAAGGTGGCAGAGTCTGGAGGAAGACTGGGGAGAAGGAAATGCCAAAATGCCTGAAGTCCAGTGTCAAGTACCCACAGTCAGTGATGGTGTGGGGTGCCATGTCAGCTGCTGGTGTTGGTCCACTGTGTTTCATCAAGGGCAGGGTCAATGCAGCTAGCTATCAGGAGATTTTGGAGCACTTCATGCTTCCATCGGCTGAAATGCTTTATGGAGATGAAGATTTCATTTTTCAGCACGACCTGGCACCTGCTCACAGTGCCAAAACCACTGGTAAATGGTTTACTGACCATGGTATTACTGTGCTCAATTGGCCTGCCAACTCTCCTGACCTGAACCCCATAGAGAATCTGTGGGATATTGTGAAGAGAAAGTTGAGAGACGCAAGACCCAACACTCTGGATGAGCTTAAGGCCGCTATTGGAGCATCCTGGGCCTCCATAACATCTCAGCAGTGTCACAGGCTGATTGCCTCCATGCCACGCCGCATTGAAGCAGTCATTTCTGCCAAAGGATTCCCGACCAAGTATTGAGTGCATAACTGAACATTATTATTTGTTGGTTTTTTTGTTTGTTATTAAAAAACACTTTTATTTGATTGGATGGGTGAAATATGCTAATTTATTGAGACAGGTTTTTTGGGTTATCAGGAGTTGTATGCCAAAATCATCAGTATTAAAACAATAAAAGACCTGACAAATTTCAGTTGGTGGATAATGAATCTATAATATATGAAAGTTTAATTGTAATCATTACATTATGGTAAATAATGAAATTTAACACTATATGCTAATTTTTTGAGAAGGACCTGTATGTACAACAGGTAGTAGGAAAAACACTTCAATTTTTCATCGGCATTACATGACAGAGGCACAAACATTTCGGCTGTGGACAGCAGCACATCACTTGCGAAGAACATTGATGAAGTACAAAAGATTAAGCTGAGGACCTTCATCTTCCCAATACAGGGCCACATGGGTTGATGTGTTTCGTTGTAATTAGTGATGAGCAAGTGTGCTCGTTACTCGAGTTTTCCGAGCATCTTGGACGTGCTCGTAGATCGCTTGTGTCCCCGCAGCTGCATTATTTGTGGCAGTTAGACAACCTGAACACATGCAGGGATTGCCTGTTAGATACTCGGAGAACACCCAAGCATGCTCAAGTAATAGTAAATCTCAAGTAACGAGCACACTCGCTCATCACTAGTTGTGATTAGTTCACCTAGTACTACACTCTGGGGAATATACAAGGGAGTTCTACCAGCTGCTTGTTAGCACCACGCACTTGTTAGCACTGACAGGCAGGGCCTCTGGCGTGTCTCTTCACTCACGCGCGCTGCGGTCGGTTCTCCCCTTTCTTGTGCTCCGCATGCTTCCAGAAGAACTTCCAGCTGGGCCTCTAGCCATGTCCTTAGAGCATGCACGTGCACGCTCCCACCCTATAAAGGGCCAGCATGTGAACTTGCTATTTCCTCCCCAGCCAATGGCTGTGGGGCAGTATGTATATATTGCTTCCTCCCCACTAGGGTGGTGCCAGAGAAACCTTCCTGTTTTGCAGTGTATGTTGTGTAAGGTTGCATACCAGTGCCTGCTGCACTCCAGTGTCTCCACAGTCTGTGGCACAGTGGTTCCACAAACCTCGTCCGTGACACTGCTATACATTATGGACGTGTCCCAGCCTTGCTGATCCTGTATTCCTTCACTAAGACCTTGAGGTTTGGTACACGCCAAGACTTGTGCATAAGTCTCAGTAGGTGACCAATCTTGCCTGCTATGAGGAGAACTGCTGCCACTGTTGCTTGATATTGAAGGCCCACACTACCTTCTGTGAATCTGCTCTTCTTGCATACACCCAATACAGCTAGCAATGCTGAGAGTCTCTTCTTTTTGTGAAGCTGGACATGAACTGCCTGATAAAACAGGAACTGAAATCCTAGTGCCCACTTACTCCTCCCCAAAACATGGGCCAGCCTTACAGTTAACCCCGTCCAACACTGTACACCTGCAGCCTAAGTAGGGTAAAATACACAATAATATACAGGTCGCACAAGATAGTAGATCAAAACTCTTCAGAGAGAGTATTCAACTTCTCCACCTTTACAGCGTGATAGAGCACTTAACAAGCCTTTGCTTCCTGAAGTTCTTTTCCAACCCAACACCAAGATTTTTAGCTTGATTGATAGTTCACAGATTGTTTGACTTCAGGCTCCAGGAAAATAAATCAGACAGTGAGACTTCAATCAGGCTAAAGAGGCTGGTTTTGGGAGGCCGACAACCTGGGGAGTCAGTCAGTTGACTGGTAAGTGCTCTGTCAAGCCCAGAGTACTTAATAGGACACTGTGACTGTTCAAATCAAATACAGGTTCTCAGAGAATCTAAGAAATAAATACAACTTTCCTCGGCTTATTTTTCCTAAGTCTCCTCCCTCCTCTTCTTTGATTGACAGCTCTGGCTTCATAGAGTCAGAAAAGGGTAGAAATAGATGAAAACCAAGCAGGTGGGATAATATATATAAATGATTGGCCCTACCGTGATACAATTGGCGCCTGTTCTTGGTTTGAACGGTCATTCTGTGCTGACAGACTCCCTTTAACCCCTCATATGGTTAATCTTACTGACAGATTCCCTTTAAATTGATAAAGCACTTCAGCCTGATGGTTAAAGTAATCTACCTTTATCCCACAGCAGCTACCAGGTCCTGTATTTCTTCAGGATTTTTGGCTTGATGAACATGAATATTATTAAAACTATTTTGGATTTAAGCCAAAATAGTCATGGTCGCATAATCCAGACTTCATACCTTTTCAAAAAAACACGTATAGCCAAACGTAGATTAAGTGATTAATTAGGTGACTACATATGTGAGTAAATAAGTGGAACGGGGAAGGGTTGTATGTGGCCGGCAGGTGGATGAAATGGAAAAACATGACTTGTGTAGGTTGACCTTTTATAATGCATTTCAGCTAAGCCAAATAACAATTTAAAGGGACCCTGACAGCTGATACATACTGCCGGTACCACAGACAGAAACTTGCTGTATAGTATCAGCCAGGAAAGTCTGAGTCTGAAACGCTGCGCCATTTAACAGAAAAACATCTGTGAAGAAACCAGATTATATCTTAATTACCCAGACAGCTACGTTTTTGCAAACCAATAAGAACCGACTTTTCATTTGTATATTGGCTTGTGCATTTAAGTGTTTATGTCTGGTGGTTCAAGAAGACAGACTTGCAAACTGATACCATTTAACATCTGTAATAGTGACTTGAACATTATGTGTGTCTATCTTTGTTTATTGATGTGTGCTGATATGCAAATTGTACATTGAATTCCAGATCTAGCTTGGTGACTTCTAAAGCAGAGAAGGAAAGACTGTGCAAATAGATTGAGTGGTCAAGTAGTACTAGGCAATCTCATCACCATTGCTTGCCATATCTTGATGTTGAACTAAAGGACACTGGGTAATTCTAAAAATAGCTTACATGCCTGGGGTATAAAAAGACTGGGAGATCACATCCTGGGGGAGACGGAAGTAACACAGAGCTACCAGCCGGACATTCTGCAAACCACCCAACAGACAAGAGAAGGACTGCAGCCAATTCATCATGGCACCATCACGAGGGACACTGATCTATGCTTCTATAGGAAACAACCTAGGGGTTTTCGGTTCCGGTTGGAAGGACACAGATCTGATCCAGTGACCATCTCTGAACCATGGATATGTTTGGAGAAAGCCAGGTTTGGGACCTGCTGGTTGCCTGGTTCCATAGAGATGGTCAGATAAGCCAGGTAGTGACTCTCGTGTCAACTGGCTTTGGACCTTGTATGGACTCTATGGACAGTTCTTGGTCATCTCCCTATGCTTGTCGCTGCTCCTTCTCTGTGCGTTCATCCCCAGATGGAGTAGCGACCCTGGGAGCTCTGATATCATGTCAACTGGCTTTGGACCTTGTATAGACTCTATGGACAGTTCTTGGTCATCTCCCTATGCTTGTCGTTGCTCCTTCTTTGTGCGTTCATACACAGATGGAGTAGCGACCCTGGGAGCTCTGATATCATGTCAACTGGCTTTTGACCTTGTATAGACTCTATGAACAGTTCTTGGTCATCTCCCTATGCTTGTCGCTGCCCCTTCTCTGTGCGTTCATCCACAGATGGAGTAGCGACCCTGGGAGCTCTGATATCGTGTCAACTGGCTTTGGACCTTGTATGGACTCTATGGAAAGTTCTTGGTCGTCTCCTTATGCTTGTCGTTGCCCCTTCTCTGTGCGTTCATCCACAGATGGAGTAGCGACCCTGGGAGCTCTGGCATCATGTCATACTGGAAACACGTGGAGACGCAGTGATATTTTATATGCGCCCATGTACCCATACAATTCCAGGCATGTTGGGAATGCTCTGTTTGCTATTGTGTGCTGTGGTTCAATAAAGTATTGCCGCCCTGTTTTACCTTAACCCTGTGTTGTCTGTGTAGTGTATTGCCCACTGGGAGATAGAGTGGGCGTTCAGTGGTATGAGCCGTGGTCCATGCAGTATTGCTAAAGACAGCTGGGCCAGCGGACAAGAGCACCCACTGACCCGGCTTCTCTGTAACAACATCATTTAAGAGCTGCCGGGAAGGAGGGCGCATGGGAGACTTGTAGAACAGACAGATCTCCAATGGCTTCTCCCTCCCCGTTCCCATTGACTGACAGGTCTCTCCCAATGTTATAATGTATGTAAAGTGCTGTGGAATTAATGGCGCTATATAAATGAGTAAAATAAATATATAATTAAATAAATAAAAAGCATGCACCTGACACTGAAGGGGAGCGGATGGGGAGGGACCCACCTGTCTGACTAGTTTTCCATGCTGATTGGTACCAGGCTGTTTTTAAAGTATGTTTATCTCTGAAATGATGTTTCAGAGGCAAACATACCTGGCTGACATCATGCATTTAGTGTCTGATACATGCTGTCTGTGGATCGGACAGCATGTATCAGCTGTCAGGTTAACTTTTGATGAAGGTAATTGGTGTTGCTTCAGATTTAGTGTACTTTCTCAGTGCAATTTGCTTAATCAAAATGTATTTTCTCATCCACATAAGCTTCAAGCACAGACACCATATGTTCTCATACGTACTGGGAACAGTACAGCCCTGATAGAAGAACCCTGACAGCATATGGACTATCCGTTAAATAGCTTATAGGATGCTTGTAGGGTGTTTAAAACAATAAGTATTTAATTCAGCAAGCTGTGTGCAGTAATCTCCCATAAGTACTGATAATCTTTAGCAACAAGAGAGCCTCTCAACTATGTATATAGATGACATTACACCCAATTTTATCACTGTAAAAAATGGAAAATCTCTTCTATGATAGTTTTACTATTTCATTGTTTGGTTTAAAAGGGAGACAGTGAACACTGAAGTATCCATGCTTTACAGGGAGTTGGGTTTTACAACCTGTTGAAAAGTGGTAACATTGGTACATTATTTCTAATGAATAATCGTATCTTAAAGTGAACCAGTCACTACTGAAACTACTGGAAACTACTGAAAATTAGAGGTATGGCTATATAGGCTCTCACTTACTGATTAGATTGATGCCTTTGGTGTAGATATTCGCTTTGCCATTGCTGAGAAACTTGGTATTGAAGTTATATGCAAATGAACTGCAAGTACGTTCATTGGCGTGTGACAAAACACATTACGCTCTCCGGACCTCACTTCTTCTTCCCTTCCTGGCACTTGGCTGCTGTGTTTGATTGGCAGGTCAGTCCATCCTCTGTCATATGCCGCCCCTCGCTGAGATCTCACGTGAGCACTGGACTGAACGGACTCAATCAAACGCAGAAGTTAGGCAAAAGTATCAGTTTACTCAGGGTGAAAGAGTTATATCTTTGATTTTAGCTAAAAATTCCTAATAACATGTTCCCTTTAACCCGTAGTATCAGACAGCTGCATGCATAAAATAAACCACACGGCCAGCTTCATTATTAGCCAGATTGCAGAAACAGTTTTGAATGCTTTTCTTTGCTCCACTTGTCAGTCTTTGATGACCTGTATGTCAGGGAACAGCTAGATGGGTGTCAGGCGGGCCAATTCACAGGCCGTTGGTTGCCAGGAGGAATAACAGCAAGTCATACCAAACCCAGGATATTCAGGTCTTAGTACTGTACAATCAAATCTTTACTCCAAACACAAGAATATGTAACTGTGACTATATGCATGTGCCGGTCAGTCGTTTGATATTTGCAATGTCAAACAGAAAACAGAAGTGAACAGGTGCTTACTAAGACTAGCCATCTCCATATACAACCAACAAATAAAGTAGTACTCTGTAGCACTATAGCATGCAAAGATGAAATATATGAAATTTGAATTACATTACTGCTCTAGAAAATTAGAAGAATTGAGAATACTTAACGCATAAATTGGCCAATATTTGAACACTTAACCTCTCAGCCTCAGGTGTTTTTCATTACAGCCGGATCCTACCTTCCCATATAAATGAAGACCTATCCCCAACTTAAAGATTAAAAATACAGGACCACATAAAATTCAGATAAAATTAGCTTTATTTATACATATGGCAAAAATCGTATTGGTACAAATTTAAAAAGAGAGTGCCTGTGCATGGGCAAAAAATAAATAAAAAATTCAGCAACAATGTGTACTTGTGACGGACCTAAGGTGTAAGATGTAGAATGAATATCATATACTGTAGTTTAGATTCAAGAACCCAATAGGATTATACTACAGAAATGTATATTAAAAAATATACAGCACAGACCAAAAGTTTGGACACACCTTTTCATTTACCTAGTTATTAGCCCCTTAATCCCATATGATGTACTATCCCGTCGAGGTGGGGTGGGCCTTAATTCCCACCGACGGGATAGTACGTCATAGGCGATCGGCCGCTCTCACGGGGGGAACCGCGGCCGATCGCGGCCGGGTGTCAGCTGACTATCGCAGCTGACATCCGGCACTATGTGCCAGGAGCGGTCACGGACCGCTCCCGGCACATTAACCCCCGGCACACCGCGATCAAACATGATCGCGGTGTGCCGGCGGTACAGGGAAGCATCGCGCAGGGAGGGGGCTCCCTGCATGCTTCCCTGAGACGATCGATACAAGGTGATGTGCTCACCTTGTACCGAGGTCTTCTCCCTGCAGTCCCCGGATCCAAAATGGCTGCAGGGCTGCATCCGGGTCCTGCAGGGAGTACTTCCGGGTCAGGAGCAGGCTGCAGCTGCAGCTCTGTAAGCCTGCAGCGATGAGTGAGATCGCCGATCTCACAGAGTGCTATGCAAACTGTGAGATCGGCGATCTGTGATGTCCCCCCTGGGACAAAGTAAAAAAGTAAAAAAAAAAATTTCCACGTGTAAAAAAAAAAAAAAAAAATTACTAAATAAATAAAATAAAAATATATATATATATTATTCCCATAAATACATTTCTTTATCTAAAAAAAAACAAAACAAAAAACAATAAAAGTACACATATTTAGTATCACCGCGTCCGTAATGACCCATCCTATAAAACTGTCCCACTAGTTAACCCCTTCAGTGAACACCGTAAGAAAAAAAAAAAAGAGCCAAAAAACAACGCTTTATTATCATACCGCCGAACAAAAAGTGGAATAACACGCGATCAAAAAGACGGATGTAAATAACCATGGTACCGCTGAAAACGTCATCTTGTCCTGCAAAAAACGAGCCACCACAAAGCATAATAAGCAAAAAAATAAAAAAGTTATAGTCCTGAGAATAAAGCGATGCCAAAATAATTATTTTTTCTATAAAATAGCTTTTATCGTATAAAAGCACCAAAACATAAAAAAATGATATAAATGAGATATCGCTGTAATCGTACTGACCCGACGAATAAAACTGCTTTATCAATTTTACCAAACGCGGAATGGTATAAACGCCTCCCCCAAAAGAAATTCATGAATAGCTGGTTTTTGGTCATTCTGCCTCACAAAAATCGGAATAAAAAGCGATCAAAAACTGTCACGTGTCCAAAAATGTTACCAATAAAAACATCAACTCGTCCTGCAAAAAACAAGACCTCAGATGACTCTGTGGACTCAAATATGGAAAAACTATAGGTCTCAAAATGTGGAGACGCAAAAACTTTTTTGCTATAAAAAAGCGTCTTTTAGTGTGTGACAGCTGCCAATCATAAAAATCCGATATAAAAAACGCTATAAAAGTAAATCAAACCCCCCTTCATCACCCCCTTAGTTAGGGAAAAATAATAAAATAAAAAAAATGTATTTATTTCCATTTTCCCATCAGGGCTAGGGTTAGGGTTAGAGCTAGGGTTAGGGCTAGGGTTAGGGTTAGGGCTAGGGTTAGGGCTAGGGTTGGGGTTAGGGCTAGGGTTGGGACTAGGGTTAGGGCTAGGGTTGGGGCTAGGGTTGGGGCTTGGGTTGGGGCTGGGGTTAGGGCTAGGTTTAGGGTTGGGGCTAGGGTTGGGGTTAGGGTTGGGGCTAGGGTTATGGCTAGGGTTAGGGTTGGGGTTAGGGTTCGGAGCTAAAGTTAGGGTTAGGGTTGGGGCTAAAGTTAGGTTTAGGGTTGGGGCTAAACTTAGGGTTAGAGTTGGGGCTAAAGTTAGGGTTAGGGTTTGGATTATATTTACGGTTGGGATTAGAGTTGGGATTAGAGTTAGGGGTGTGTCAGGGTTAGGGGTGTGGTTAGGGTTACCATTGGGATTATGGTTAGGGGTGTTGTTGGATTAGGGTTTCAGTTATAATTGGGGGGTTTCCACTGTTTAGGCACATCAGGGGCTCTCCAAACGCGACATGGCGTCCGATCTCAATTCCAGCCAATTCTGCGTTGAAAAAGTAAAACAGTGCTCCTTCCCTTCCGAGCTCTCCGGTGCACCCAAACAGGGGTTTACCCCAACATATGGGGTATCAGAATACTCAGGACAAATTGGACAACAACTTTTGGGGTCCAAGTTCTCTTGTTATCCTTGGGAAAATAAAAATGTGGGGGCTAATAATCATTTTTGTGGGAAAAATAAGATTTGTTTACTTTCGCGGCTCTGCGTTGTAAACTGCAGTGAAACACCTGGGGGTTCAAAGTTCTCACAACACATCTAGGTAAGTTCCTTGGGGGGTCTAGTTTCCAATATGGGGTCACTTGTGGGGGGTTTCTACTGTTTGGGTACATCAGGGGCTCTGCAAATGCAACTTGACGCCTGCAGACCAATCCATCTAAGTCTGTATTCCAAATGGCGCTCCTTCCCTTCCGAGCTCTGCCATGCGCCCAAACAGTGGTTCCCCCCCCCCCACATATGGGGTATCGGCGTACTCAGGA
This sequence comes from Ranitomeya imitator, assembly GCF_032444005.1. Classification (NCBI taxonomy): domain Eukaryota; kingdom Metazoa; phylum Chordata; class Amphibia; order Anura; family Dendrobatidae; genus Ranitomeya; species Ranitomeya imitator. The sequence continues at coordinate 715,354,986 of NC_091284.1, read as the reverse complement.
CAAATTGGACAACAACTTTTGGGGTCCAATTTATCCTGTTACCCTTGTGAAAATACAAAACTGGGGGCTGAAAAATCATTTTTGTGAAAAAAAAAAAAATTATTTTCACAGCTCTGCGTTATAAACTGTAGTGAAACACTTGGGGGTTCAAAGTTCTCACAACACATCTAGATAAGTTCCTTGGGGGGTCTAGTTTCCAATATAGGGTCACTTGTGGGGGGTTTCTACTGTTTGGGTACATCAGGGGCTCTGCAAATGTAACGTGATGCCTGCAGACCAATCCATCTAAGTCTGTATTCCAAATGGCGCTCCTTCCCTTCCGAGCTCTGCCATGCGCCCAAACAGTGCTTCCCCCCCACATATGGGGTACCAGCGTACTCAGGACAAATTGGACAACAACTTTTGGGGCCCAATTTATCCTGCTACCCTTGTGAAAATACAAAACTGGGGACTAAAAAATCATTTTTGTGAAAAAAAAAGAATTTTTATTTTCACGGCTCTGCGTTATAAACTGTAGTGAAACACTTGGGGGCTCAAAGCTCTCAAAACACATCTAGATAAGTTCCTTAGGGGGTCTACTTTCCAAAATAGTGTCACTTGTGGGTGGTTTCAATGTTTAGGCACATCTGGGGCTCTCCAAACGCAACATGGCGTCCCATCTCAATTCCAGTCAATTTTGTATTGAAAAGTCAAATGGCGCTCCTTCCCTTCCGAGCTCTGCCATGCGCCAAAACAATGGTTTACACGCACATATGGTGTATCAGTGTACTCAGGACAAATTGCACAACAACTTTTGTGGTCTAATTTCTTCTCTTACCCTTGGGAAAATAAAAAATTGGGGGCAAAAATATCATTTTTGTGAAAAAATATTATTTTTTATTTTTACGGCTCTGCATTATAAACTTTTATGAAGCACTTGGTGGGTCAAAGTGCTCACCACACATCTAGATAAGTTCTTTAAGGGGTCTACTTTCCAAAATGGTGTCACTTGTGGGGGGTTTCAATGTTTAGGCACATCAGGGGCTCTCCAAACGCAACATGGCATCCCATCTCAATTCCAGTCAATTTTGCATTGAAAAGTCAAATGGAGCTCCTTTCCTTCTGAGCTCTGCCATGCGCCCAAACAGTGGTTTATCCCCACATATGGGGTATCAACGTACTCAGAACAAATTGTACAACAACTTTCGGGGTCCATTTTCTCCTGTTGCCCTTGGTAAAATAAAACAAATTGGAGCTAAAATAAATTTTGTGTGAAAAAAAGTTAAATGTTCATTTTATTTAAACATTCCAAAAATTCCTGTAAAACACCTGAAGGGTTAATAAACTTCTTGAATGTGGTTTTGAGCACCTTGAGGGGTGCAGTTTTTAGAATGGTGTCACACTTGGGTATTTTCTATCATATAGACCCCTCAAAATGACTTCAAATGAGATGTGGTCCCTAAAAAAAAATGGTGTTGTAAAAATGAGAAATTGCTGGTCAACTTTTAACCCTTATAACTCCCTAACAAAAAAAAATTTTGGTTCCAAAATTGTGCTGATGTAAAGTAGACATGTGGGAAATGTTACTTATTAAGTATTTTGCATGACATATCTCTGTGATTTAAAGGGACACTGTCACCTGGATTTGGAGGGAACAATCTTCAGCCATGGAGGCGGGGTTTTCGGGTGTTTGATTCCCCCTTTCCTTACCCGCTGGCTGCATGCTGGCTGCAATATTGGATTGAAGTTCATTCTCTGTCCTCCATAGTACACGCCTGCGCAAAGCAAGATTGCTTTGTGCAGGCATGTACTACGGAGGACAGAGAATGAACTTCAATCCAATATTGCAGCCAGCATGCAGCCAGCGGGTAAGGAAAGGGTGAATCAAAAACCCCAAAACCCCGCCTCCATGGCTGAAGATTATTCCCTCCAAATCCAGGTGACAGTGTCCCTTTAAGGGTATAAAAATTCAAAGTTGGAAAATTTCCGTTTTTTTCTCAAATAAACGCCAGTTATATCGAATAAATTTTACCACTAACATGAAGTACAATACGTCACGAGAAAACATTGTTAGAATCGCCAAGATCCGTTGAAGCGTTCCAGAGTTATAATCTCATAAAGGGACAGTGGTCAGAATTGTAAAAATTGGCCCGGTCATTAACGTGCAAACCAATCTCGGGGCTTAAGGGGTTAAGTTTGAAGGAAGACTATAAGTCCATCTAGTTCAACCCATAGCCTAACCTAACATGCCCTAACATGTTGATCCAGAGATCTCTATTTAAAGATCTTTCTGTATTTCCAGGACTATGAAAATTGTACATTCACACTGAAGGCATCAAAACTATGAATTAACACATGTGGAATTATATACTTAACAAAAAAGTGTGAAACAACTGACATTTTGTCTTATATTCTAGGTTCTTCAAAGTAGCCACCTTTTGCTTTGTTGACTGCTTTCCACACTCTTGGCATTCTCTTGATGAGCTTTCAAGAGGTAGTCACAGGGAATGTTTTTCACTTCACTGGTGTGCCCTGTCAAGCTTAATAAGTGGGATTTCTTGCCTTATAAATGGGACTGGGACCATCAGTTGCATTGTGCAGAAGTCTGGTGGATACACAGCTGATAGTCCTACTGAATAGACTGTTAGCTGCTTTTTTCTTGTCATAAAACAAATTCTAAATAAAGAAAAACGAGTGGCCATCATTACTTTAAGAAATGAAGGTCAGTCTGAAAAATTGTGAAATCTTTGAAAGTGTCCCCAAGTGCAGTGGCAAAAACCATCAAGCGCTACAAAGAAACTGGCTCATGTGAGGACCGTCCCAGGAAAGGAAGACCAAGTTTCACCTCTGCTTCTGAGGATAAGTTTATCCGAGTCATCAGCCTCAGAAATCGCAGGTTAACAGCAGCTCAGATTAGAGACCAGGTCAATGCCACACAGAGTTCTAGCAGCAGACACCTCTCTACAACAACTGTTAAGAGGAGTCTTTGTGCAGCAGGCCTTCATGGTAAAATAGCTGCTAGGAAACCACTGCAAAGGACAGGCAACAAGCAGAAGAGACTTGTTTGGGCTAAAGAACACAAGGAATGAACATTAGACCAGTGGAAATCTGTGCTTTGGTCTGATGAGTCCAAATATGAGATTTTTGGTTCCAACCACCGTGTCTTTGTGCGACACAGAAAAGGTGAACGGATGGACTCTACATGCCTGGTTCCCACCATGAAGCATGGAGGAGGATGTGTGATGGTGTGGGGGTGCTTTGCTGGTGACACTGTTGGGGATTTATTCAAATTGAAGGCATACTGAACCAGCATGGCTGCCACAGCATCTTCCAGCGGCATGCTATTTCATCCGGTTTGCGTTTTAGTTGGACCATCATTTATTTTTTAACAGGACAATGACCCCAAACACACCTCCAGGCTGTGTTAGGGCTATTTGACCAAGAAGGAGAGTGATGGGGTACTATGCCAGATGACATGGTCTCCACCGTCATCAGACCTGAACCCAATTGAGATGGCTTGGAGTGAGCTGGACCGTAGAGTGATGGCAAAAGGGCCAAAAAGTGCTAAGCATCTCTGGGAACTCCTTCAAGATTGTTGGAAAACCAGTCCCGGTGTGTCATGATAAGGTAATTCAGTACCACAATGGACATTGAGGTCAGAGCACATACAGTGACCTGACAATAACCCAAAAACATAGAACGAACTCTAAGACGTGGAAACTCTGCTGACCGCAATCCCTAATCCTCACCAACACACTAAAGGCAGCCGTGGATTGTGCCTAACGCTCCCTATGCAACTCGACACAGCCTGAGAAACTAGCTAGCCTGAAGATAGAAAATAAGCCTACCTTGCCTCAGAGAAATACCCCAAAGGAAAAGGCAGTCCCCACATATAATGACTGTGAGTAAAGATGAAAAGACAAACGTAGAGATGAAATAGATTTAGCAAAGTGAGGCCCGACTTTCTGAACAGAGCGAGGATAGGAAAGGTAACTTTGCGGTCAACACAAAACCCTACAAAAACCACGCAAAGGGGGCAAAAAGACCCTCCGTACCGAACTAACGGCACGGAGGTACACCCTCTGCGTCCCAGAGCTCCCAGCAAGCAGGAAAAAACAAATAGACAAGCTGGACAGAAAAAAACAGCAAACAAAATAGCAAAGCAGAACTTAGCTATGCAGAACAGCAGGCCACAGGAACGATCCAGGAGGAAACAGGTCCAATACTAGAACATTGACTGGAGGCCAGGATCAAAGCACAAGGTGGAGTTAAATAGAGCAGCACCTAACGACTTCACCACATCACCTGAGGAAGGAAGCTCAGAAGCCGCAGTACCACTTTCCTCCACCAACGGAAGCTCACAGAGAAAATCAGCCGAAGTACCACTTGTGACCACAGGAGGGAGCTCTGCCACAGAATTCACAACAGTACCCCTTCCTTGAGGAGGGGTCACCGAACCCTCACCAGAGCCCCCAGTACGACCAGGATGAGCCATATGAAAGGCACGAACAAGATCGGGAGCATAGACATCAGAGGCAAAGACCCAGGAATTATCTTCCTGAGCAAAACCCTTCCACTTAACCAGATACTGGAGTTTCCGTCTTGAAACACGAGAATCCAAAATCTTCTCCACAATATACTCCAACTCCCCCTCCACCAAAACCGGGGCAGGAGGATCAACAGATGGAACCATAGGTGCCACGTATCTCCGCAACAATGACCTATGGAATACGTTATGTATGGAAAAAGAATCTGGAAGGGTCAGACGAAAAGACACAGGATTAAGAACCTCAGAAATCCTATACGGACCAATGAAACGAGGTTTAAACTTAGGAGAGGAAACCTTCATAGGAATATGATGAGAAGATAACCAAACCAAATCCCCAACACGAAGTCGGGGACCCACACAGCGTCTGCGATTAGCGAAACGTTGAGCCTTCTCCTGGGACAAGGTCAAATTGTCCACTACATGAGTCCAAATCTGCTGCAACCTGTCCACCACAGTATCCACACCAGGACAGTCCGAAGACTCAACCTGCCCTGAAGAGAAACGAGGATGGAACCCAGAGTTGCAGAAAAAAGGCGAAACCAAGGTAGCCGAGCTGGCCCGATTATTAAGGGCGAACTCAGCCAACGGCAAAAAGGACACCCAGTCATCCTGATCAGCAGAAACAAAGCATCTCAGATATGTTTCCAAGGTCTGATTGGTTCGTTCGGTCTGGCCATTAGTCTGAGGATGGAAAGCCGAGGAAAAAGACAAGTCAATGCCCATCCTACCACAAAAGGCTCGCCAAAACCTCGAAACAAACTGGGAACCTCTGTCAGAAACGATATTCTCTGGAATGCCATGTAAACGAACCACATGCTGGAAGAACAATGGCACCAAATCAGAGGAGGAAGGTAATTTAGACAAGGGTACCAAATGGACCATCTTAGAGAAGCGATCACAGACCACCCAAATGACTGACATCTTTTGAGAGACGGGAACATCTGAAATGAAATCCATAGAGATATGTGTCCAAGGCATCTTCGGGATCGGCAAGGGCAAAAGCAACTGGCACGAGAACAGCAGGGCTTAGCCCGAGCACAAATCCCACAGGACTGCACAAAAGTACGCACATGGCCACCAAAAGGATCTAGCCACCAAATCTCTGGTACCAAAGATTCCAGGATGACCAGCCAACACCGAACAATGAACCTCAGAGATAACTTTATTCGTCCACCTATCAGGGACAAACAGTTTCTCCGCTGGGCAACGATCAGGTTTATTAGCCTGAAATTTTTGCAGCACCCGCCGCAAATTAGGGGAGATGGCAGACACAATTACTCCCTCTTTGAGGATACCCGCCGGCTCAGATAAACCCGGAGAGTCGGGCACAAAACTCCTAGACAGAGCATCCGCCTTCACATTTTTAGAGCCCGGAAGGTACGAAATCACAAAGTCAAAATGGGCAAAAAACAGCGACCAACGAGCCTGTCTAGGATTCAACCGCTTGGCAGACTCGAGGTAAGTCAAGTTCTTATGATCAGTCAAGACCACCACGCGATGCTTAGCTCCTTCAAGCCAATGACGCCACTCCTCGAATGCCCACTTCATGGCCAGCAACTCTCGATTGCCCACATCATAATTTCGCTCAGCAGGCGAAAACTTCCTGGAAAAGAAGGCGCATGGTTTCATCACCGAGCAATCAGAACTTCTCTGCGACAAAACAGCCCCTGCTCCAATCTCAGAAGCATCAACCTCGACCTGGAACGGAAGTGAAACATCTGGTTGACACAACACAGGGGCAGAAGAAAAACGACGCTTCAACTCTTGAAAAGCTTCCACAGCAGCAGAAGACCAATTGACCACATCAGCACCCTTCTTGGTCAAATCGGTCAATGGTTTAGCAATACTAGAAAAATTGCAGATGAAGCGACGATAAAAATTAGCAAAGCCCAGGAACTTTTGCAGACTTTTCAGAGATGTCGGCTGAGTCCAATCATAGATGGCTTGGACCTTAACAGGGTCCATCTCGATAGTAGAAGGGGAAAAGATGAACCCCAAAAATGAAACCTTCTGAACACCAAAGAGACATTTTGATCCCTTCACAAACAAAGAATTAGCACGCAGGACTTGAAACACCGTTCTGACCTGCTTCACATGAGACTCCCAATCATCCGAGAAGATCAAAATCTTTAATCTCTCCCTCTCCTCTGGCATTTTCCCCTCCTCCTTCAAACACTCTATCATTACTCCATTACTAAAGAAACCCACCCTCGACCCATCCTGCACAAACAACTACAGACCGGTCTCCAATCTCCCCTTCATCTCTAAACTCTTGGAGCGCCTGATATACTCCCGCCTTACCCGTTACCTCTCCACTCACTCCCTCCTAGACCCTTCACAGTCCGGCTTCCACCCCCTACATTCGACAGAAACTGCACTCATGAAAGTGACCAATGACCTTCTGACAGCAAAACGTAATGGTGACCACTCTCTGCTCATTCTTCTCGACCTTTCTGCAGCTTTTGACACTGTTGACCACCCTCTCCTGCTCTCTAGGCTCCAGTCACTAGGCATTAAGGACACTGCTCTCTCCTGGTTCTCCTCCTATCTTTCCGACCGCTCCTTCAGTGTTCTGTTCTCTGGCTCCACTTCATCTCCTCTTCCTCTCACTGTTGGGGTACCTCAGGGCTCAGTCCTTGGCCCCCTTCTGTTCTCTCTCTACACGGCCCCAATTGGACAGACCATCAGCAGATTTGGCTTTCAGTACCATCTTTATGCCGACGACACACAACTATATACGTCATCCCCTGACCTTACCCCCGCTGTACTACAGAATGCCACTGACTGTCTGTCCGCAGTCTCCAACATCATGTCCGCTCTCTATCTGAAACTCAACCTCTCCAAAACTGAACTTCTTCTGCTCCTACCATCTACTAACCTCCCTAAATCTGACATTTCCCTCTCCATGGGTGGCACCATAATAACACCCCGGCGGCAGGCGCGCTGTCTGGGTGTTATGTTTGACTCCGATCTCTCCTTCACCTCCCATATACAATCTCTTGCCCGCTCGTGCCGCTTACACCTAAAGAACATCTCTAGAATCCGCCCTTTTCTCACCATGGAGACAGCTAAAACCCTCACGGTCGCCCTGATCCACTCCCGCCTGGACTACTGTAATGCTCTATTAATTGGCCTCCCCCTCACTCGACTTTTCCCTCTCCAGTCCATCCTTAATGCAGCAGCCAGGGTCGTCCATCTGGCTAATCGTTACTCGGACGCGTCCGCTCTTCGCCAGTCGTTACACTGGCTGCCCATTCATTACAGGATACAATTCAAAGTACTTGTTCTCACCCACAAAGCTCTCCACAGTGCGGAACCCCCTTACATCTACTCCCTCATTTCTGTCTATCAGCCTAACAGACCACTGCGCTCTGCAAATGACTTTCGGCTAACCTCTGCACTAATTCGTACCTCCCACTCCCGACTCCAAGACTTCTCCCGTGCTGCGCCAATCCTCTGGAATGCTCTACCCCAAGATATTAGGACCATCCATAATTTGCATAGTTTTAGGCGCTCGCTCAAAACACATTTGTTCAGAGCGGCCTATCACGTTCACTAATCAAAGTTATGTTATGTTTGTGTGTGTGTAGCCCATTCACTATCTCCATCTATTCCCCAACCCCTGAAGATGGCTGGACCATGATTGTAAATACATCATTGTAAATACACACCTGTACTTTGTATCTCCCCCACCTCATTGTAGATTGTAAGCTCTCACGAGTAGGGTCGTCTTATTTTGCTTTAATTATTGTATTGTGAACGTTGTTACTTATGACTTTTGTGTTTGAAACTGTTAAACTGTAAAGCGCTGCGGAATATGTTGGCGCTATATAAATAAAGATTATTATTATTATTATTATCAAAATGTCATCCAAGTACACAATCAGGAATTTATCCAGGTACTCTCGGAAGATGTCATGCATAAAGGACTGAAACACTGATGGAGCATTGGCAAGTCCGAATGGCATTACTAGATACTCAAAATGGCCCTCGGGCGTATTAAATGCAGTTTTCCATTCATCGCCTCGCTTAATACGCACAAGATTATACGCACCACGAAGATCTATCTTGGTGAACCAAGTAGCCCCCTTAATCCGAGCAAACAAATCAGATAACAACGGCAAAGGGTACTGAAATTTAACCGTGATCTTATTTAGAAGGCGGTAATCTATACAAGGTCTCAGTGAACCATCCTTCTTGGCCACAAAAAAGAACCCTGCTCCTAATGGTGATGATGACGGGCGAATATGCCCCTTCTCCAAGGACTCCTTCACATAACTCCGCTTAGCGGCGTGCTCAGGCACAGATAAATTAAACAGTCGACCTTTTGGGAATTTACTACCAGGATTCAAATCGATAGCACAATCACAATCCCTATGCGGAGGTAGGGTATCGGACTTGGGCTCATCAAATACATCCCGGTAATCAGACAAGAACTCTGGAACCTCAGAAGGGGTGGATGACGAAATAGTCAGAAATGGGACATCACCATGTAACCCCTGACAACCCCAGCTGGACACAGACATGGATTTCCAATCTAATACTGGATTATGGACTTGTAGCCATGGCAACCCCAACACGACCACATCATGCAGATTATGCAACACCAGAAAGCGAATAACCTCCTGATGTGCAGGAGCCATGCACATGGTCAGCTGGGTCCAGTACTGAGGCTTATTCTTGGCCAAAGGCGTAGCATCAATTCCTCTCAATGGAATAGGACACTGCAAGGGCTCCAAGAAAAACCCACAACGCCTAGCATACTCTAAGTCCATCAAATTCAGGGCAGCGCCTGAATCCACAAATGCCATGACAGAATACGATGACAAAGAGCAGATCAAGGTAACGGACAGAAGAAATTTTGACTGTACCGTACCAATGGTGGCAGACCTAGCGAACCGCTTAGTGCGCTTAGGACAATCAGAGATAGCATGAGTGGAATCACCACAGTAAAAACACAGCCCATTCAGACGTCTGTGTTCTTGCCGTTCAACTCTGGTCAAAGTCCTATCGCACTGCATAGGCTCAGATTTAAGCTCAGGTAATACCGCCAAATGGTGCACAGATTTACGCTCACGCAAGCGTCGACCGATCTGAATTGCCAAAGACATAGACTCATTCAGACCAGCAGGCATAGGAAATCCCACCATGACATCCTTAAGGGCTTCAGAGAGACCTTTTCTGTAAATAGCTGCGAGCGCACCTTCATTCCATTGAGTGAGTACGGACCACTTTCTAAATTTCTGACAATATACCTCTATCTCATCCTGACCCTGACACAGAGCCAGCAAATTTTTCTCTGCCTGATCCACTGAATTAGGTTCATCGTACAGCAATCCGAGCGCCAGGAAAAACGCATCGATATTACTTAATGCAGGATCTCCTGACGCAAGAGAAAATGCCCAGTCCTGAGGGTCGCCACGTAAAAAAGAAATAATGATCCTAACTTGATGAACTGGGTCACCAGAGGAGCGAGGTTTCAAAGCCAGAAATAGTTTACAATTATTTTTGAAACTCAGAAATTTAGTTCTATCTCCAAAAAACAAATCAGGAATAGGAATTCTCGGTTCTAACATAGAATTCTGAACCACAAAGTCTTGAATATTTTGTACTCTTGCCGTGAGCTGATCCACACATGAAGACAGACCCTTAATGTCCATCGCTACACCTGTGTCCTGAAACACCCAAATGTCTAGGGGAAAAAAAAGGCAAAACACAGTGCAGAGAAAAAAAATGGTCTCAGAACTTCTTTTTTCCCTCTATTGAGAATCATTAGTATTATTGGCCTCCAGTACTGTCATGATAAGGTAATTCAGTACCACAATGGACATTGAGGTCAGAGCACATACAGTGACCTGACAATAACCCAAAAACATAGAACGAACTCTGAGACGTGGAAACTCTGCTGACCGCAATCCCTAATCCTCACCAACACACTAAAGGCAGCCGTGGATTGCGCCTAACGCTCCCTATGCAACTCGACACAGCCTGAGAAACTAGCTAGCCTGAAGATAGAAAATAAGCCTACCTTGCCTCAGAGAAATACCCCAAAGGAAAAGGCAGCCCCCACATATAATGACTGTGAGTAAAGATGAAAAGACAAACGTAGAGATGAAATAGATTTAGCAAAGTGAGGCCCGACTTTCTGAACAGAGCGAGGATAGGAAAGGTAACTTTGCGGTCAACACAAAACCCTACAAAAACCACGCAAAGGGGGCAAAAAGACCCTCCGTACCGAACTAACGGCACGGAGGTACACCCTCTGCGTCCCAGAGCTCCCAGCAAGCAGGAAAAAACAAATAGACAAGCTGGACAGAAAAAAACAGCAAACAAAATAGCAAAGCAGAACTTAGCTATGCAGAGCAGCAGGCCACAGGAACGATCCAGGAGGAAACAGGTCCAATACTAGAACATTGACTGGAGGCCAGGATCAAAGCACAAGGTGGAGTTAAATAGAGCAGCACCTAACGACTTCACCACATCACCTGAGGAAGGAAACTCAGAAGCCGCAGTAGCACTTTCCTCCACCAACGGAAGCTCACAGAGAGAATCAGCCGAAGTACCACTTGTGACCACAGGAGGGAGCTGTGCCACAGAATTCACAACACCGGTGACTACCTCTTGAAGCTCATCAAGAGAATGCCAAGAGTGTGCAAAGCAGTCATCAAAGCAAAAGGTGGCTACTTTGAAGAACCTATAATATAAGACATAGTTTCAGTTGTTTCACACTTTTTTGTTAAGTATATAATTCCACATGTGTTAATTCATAGTTTTGATGCCTTCAGTGTGTACAATTTTCATAGTCATGAAAATACAGAAAAATCTTTAAATGAGAATGTGTGTCCAAACTTTTGGGTCTGTACTGTATATATTAAAAATATAAAAAAAATAACACAATTGAAAAATGTGTGAATACCTATAACACATAAAAAACAAATGACATCCAATATGTGGATTGGAATAAGTGCTGGATCAGCGAGGTGCAAAGTATAATTGGAAGTCACACAATGTGAAAGTAAAAAAAAAGTGACCAAATGCAATGCAAAAAGGCTAAAGTGCTAATAGGAAAACCAAAACTTTCAGATGGGATGAATATCTGTGGTATATACTGTACCTTGAAGTCACGTAACAGTACAGGCACAGCGCACTCCACGATGCGCGTTTCATAATTACTTCCTTCGCTTTTATATGTTATAGGTATTCACACATTTTTCAGCCTCAGTCATTTTTAATTACAGCAGGATCCTACTTTCCCATAGAAAAGAAGGCTTTAGCCAAAGAGATTCCCAGCAACGAGAATTGCCTTATCGTGGCTGCCGGGAACAGATGAATTGGCCGATTTATGTGCGGTGCCCCAGGGTGCTGGTCGTCGCAGTGGTATTGCATAACTGTCGGGGAGAGTGATGCTACATTTGAAGCAAAGAAGGAAAACTGCATCCCGGTATCACAAACATGCAACACATTTCACACTCCAGAGCACCAGGGGGAGCTTCTGCTCCTATTTATTAGGTCACTCCCCATATTTATAACTGGTAGTCTGTAGGGAAATTTAGTTAGTTCCGGAAGTAGTCAGTTCCTGGCAGAGCTCCAGACAGGAGTTCCATTAGTTCCAGACCAGAGTCTGAGGAGGATGGAAGGTTAAAGGAGCTAGGCATGCCCTCAGAGCTGCAGCCCTCAGTAAGAGATATTAAAAGGCAGAACTGTATTGCAGCGAGCGTGAAGGAAGTCGAAGCAAAGGAGAGGATACCAGAAGGGGACCAGCCCCGCTCAAGCCGTCTCCTTCTGAGGCGCAACATTCCGTTACCGGGACACCGAGGGAATAAGGACCCCTACGCCTTATTTCAGAGATCAGCAGGACAGCTATTTGCAGGTTACGTGTCCGCACCTACACCCAGGAGGCATGGTGACACCTACAGAGCCGGGTTATCTAAGAGACCCTATAAACAGGCTCAAGTCACCAGTCATATGGGTTTTGTCCTATCCTAAATGGGGGACAGAGAGAACGAAACACCACATCTGTGAGACCCTTATGTGAAGCCATAAGCAGTAAGGGACTACACCACTGCGGCGCAAGGGAAGGCTACTGATTTCCACCTGGATAAGGGGACTCCAAACTGGCCGGACTCTGCCTGTCCTGTGATCTGGTGCCCTGGACTGTGGATGCTGAAGTCTTCAGTAAGAGACTGCAACCTTGTGTCCTCGTTCTTCTCTGCACCTCTCACCATACCACCATCTACACACTGGGAAGCCCTGGGGATATACTTCACCTGTAGGAAGGTATACCATCTAGCTGCCATAACATCACCACAGCGGACCCCTTAAAGCAGCGTCGGTCACCCTGACCGAGTACCACAGGTGGCTTCATGAACATAAACTCTATCCCTTTAAAGACCTTTCCCATTTACACAGACATCCCAGGGCCACGGACTGGGTCAGCCACTGTGACATCCCCCCCCCTGTGAACCGCAGGACCCGGTACCCAGTACCCCACGCCCTTGGGGGGCGATCCATATGCGCTAAGTATTTTCAATTCTCAAGAGTAGTAATGCAATTCAAATTTCATATACTATATCATATTGCATTCATTTTCTAAACTGTTCTTTGTTCAAAATTGCCAGAAGAACTTCATAGACAAGTATATGCTCTTCAATAGCTAAAGTATCCTTCAGTATTATATGACTCGATGAACCACTGTGACAAAAGTAATAGATACGATTATCACTCTTATTTCGGATGCTATCATTGATAGTTTAGGGCCTCTGCATATAGTAATGGTGGCCAAACTGTAGCATTACTGTTCCTTGTGTGTGGCCTATAGATAATTCCATGATTCATGGCCAGTCATCCAGTTTTTAATTGTCATCTATTCGTCTTTTTTTATTCTCTACTTTTTGTCCGGTAGCAACCATCAGCTAATCACTAGCAGAAAGACACCAACATTGTGCAGGGGGTATGTAGGCCCCAAATAAGTCTATGGCTCCCAAATGTGTCACTACATAAAATTTTTAGCAGCAGGGTGACTATCAATAATACAATTTAACCTTTATTTAAGATATGTAAAAATGTATAAGGTACCACACATATTAATACAAACACCAAGGTTCCTGATTTACAAGTTTATAATGGTAATCATTTTCTATTTTTGATTTATTCTTTATCCATCACAGTGGTCTAGATAAAATCAAAACCAGTAGGTTGGGAACCTTGGGGTTTTTATTAATGTGTTGGTGTTAACCTTATATGTTTTTGCATATCTTTTTCAAAGATTAATTTTTATTATTGATGCTGCTGTTAACCAGCAACTATCAGCACAAGAGACGTTGCTACATAGGGTATCCACAATTTACAGCCTGGAACCATTGATATTAACACTTATCATAAGTGATATTTGAATATACTTATACTCAGTCAGCCTTCCACTAATTGAATTTATGGGGGATAATATTACAGAGCATTCTTATAGGACAGGGACATTATTATAGCTTGGGGGACATTATTATAGCTTGGGGACCATTGTTACAGGATGGGGCCAAGATGCGGGGCATTCTTACAGGATAGGGACATTATTACAGGACAGGAGACATTATTACAGCATGGAGGACATTATTGCAGAATTAGGGCATTATTTCAGGAAAAAGACCAGAATGCGGAACAGTATTACAATATGGGTGGCATTATTACAGGATAGGGGCCAGGACAGAGGATATTATTAAAAGGGACTGTACTTCTGACAAACATGCTGGCGGGGCCAGGTCCAAATTTTTCAGCCGAGCCCAAAGGACTTTAGTTGCATCACTGTAGGTGACTCTAAGCACTGCATCATCAGAAAAGATTTCTTCTAGTCACCTGACCACTGCAGCCAATCACAAGATTCAGTGGTCCTGTAACTTCTGATTGGAGATGTCATCACTTCCAAATCAGCGCAGACCCCCAAAGAGGCTTGCAATGGATTCACAGGGGTTCTGGAAGGTGAGTTTACCACCGATTTTACTTTTAGCGCATACATGCCTAAACAAAAATAAATTAAGGCCTGTTTAGATGGGCCAATATTTTTGGAAACGAGTGTTCATAGGAACCATCCTTCCTGTCCCTCCAGGTAGTCTCCCAGTGATAAGCAGAATATTTTTTAGTAACTTAAATGATTTTAAAGCAGATTTGCAAAGCATTGTTATACTGTAGGCAGAACATCGCCCTGTATAAAAAGTGATGCGCTGGTGATAACATAATCTTATGTATAATTGTCTAATGGTCACTTCCGTCTGTCTGTCTGTCCTTCTGTCACGGTTATTCATTCGCTGATTGGTCTCGCCAGCTGCCTGTCATAGCTGCCGCGACTAGTGTTGAGCGATACCTTCCGATATCGGAAAGTATCGGTATCGGTTGGGATCGGCCGATATTCAAAAAATATCGGATATCGCCGATACCGATACCCGATCCCAATGCAAGTCAATGGGACCAAAATATCGGAATTAAAATAAACCCTTTCTTTCCTTGTAGGTTCATTCTACATCAAGGAAAACAACTAAGAATAATGTAGGATGTATTGTGGGAGGTGGCGGAGACATTAAAGGCAATGAGGTTTAGCCCAATCAAATAGAATAGCATGTTTTTTTTTTTTAAAGACGTTCGGAGTGAAAAAGATATTGAGTATGTAAATTTTTTTTTATTTTGTCAGATATTGATGTTTCACTATTCCACGCCCTTCCCCTTCTTTTTTTTCTTTTTTTTTTTACTTTTCCCACACTTTCATCTTCATCATCATCAGCATCTTTGACATCAACTTCTTCTTCACCTTATTCATCTTCTTCTTCATCTTCTACCTATTTTTTTTTTTTATTACATTCTTCATATTCATTTTATTCAACTATTATTATTCTTCCTATTCTACATATTCTTTTTATTCCACTGTTATTATTCTTCCTATTCTACTTCTTCATCATATTCTCATTTGTGACAGGCATTCCTGTAGTTGTTATCTATAAAACTAGAGGTACAGTAATGTATACACTAGCGGCGCTTGTGAGATGGATAGAGGTAGCTGCAGGTACTGCTCCTCACCACACCGAGGAGAAGGGGGAAAAAAATTTTTCGAGACACAAAACTGTATATAACAGTATATGTACCTGCGCTTGACCTTATAGAGAAACTATAGTACATAAACACGATAGGTAGTTACCTTCAAGGTGGGAAAACAGTAATGGATCCGTTTAGGGTGCATAAAGTAAGACTGGAGTAGCTGATATGCAGGGACTGACTGAAATAATCGGTGTGCCGGGACTAGAATGGGGAAAAACAATGGCAATGTTGCAATAAATATGTAAATAAAATCATGTAAATAAAATCATACGAGTAATAACTAAAAACCCCGAGCAGTAAACAGCCTCATATAAATAGTGCGTATATATATGTGGTCTTACAGGCGGTACCTCCAATATAGTAGAGATCAAGTACCTGTCTTATGGTAAGCCCCGGGGAGGAAGTTTAGAAAAAATAACACTAAAAGAAATCCGCAACTTGTAGGTAATAGTCGCACTGTAGAAACGTTGCACTTAGCTCAATTGAGCATAACAGTGTAGAAATTAGGAGCGTTGTACTTAGCTCAATGAAGCGATGTGGTTGAAGTGTCCTCAGGCGGCTAATGCAGGCGCCGTCCCGGCCGGTGACGGGCGCTCGCGCGGCCTGTGTTAAGTCCTGTACGATGCTGTGCAGGACCTGCGGTGACGTTCGGGTCACGTGCTGAGGAGTCACGTGGTGCCCTGGATGATGCTACGGAGCGCTGTGGGAGCCAAACCAACGCGTTTCGGAAAAAACTTCGGTTTTACACCTTCCGTTCTGCCAGTCACAAAAGTTACATTTGTCCGCGTTCAGTTTGGCCTGCAGCATCAGGCTTTATCCAGGGGCACCACGAGGAGGAACGGACTCACCCCCATACACTGCTTAGTCTTCTTCTGCATATAATTTAGATAATATCTTTTGCTCTGATATTAAGTCTTATGCTTAATGTTCTTCTGCTCTTTGTTCTGCAGCCTCTTGTTCTTCTGCTTCTCGGTCTTTTATGTCGTCGTCTCCAGGGTCGTCGTCTCCAGTGTCGTCATCTCCGCCGTCGTCGTCTCAGCCGTCGTCGTCTCAGCCGTCGTCGTCTCCGCCGTCGTCATCGGGGTGGTCTTCCGGGTCGTCGTCGTCGTCATCGGGGTGGTCTTCCGGGTCGTCGTCATCGGGGTGGTCTTCCGGGTCGTCGACTTTAGGGTCTTAAACTTGGAAATGTAGCAGAAGGTACAAGAAGGCTGAGAAAATGCCAAGAACCAGCTGATGGAACTGGAACTCGGATGGCTACCCGAAGGTTCAAGAGCCTATGGAACTACCGAGGACCAGCTGACGTTACTGGAACCCGGTTACTAAGCAGGAGGTACCCGTGCTAAAAAGCACTACCAAGGACCGCCTGGCGTTGGCGGAACTCGGATACCCAGAAGGAGGCACCTAAGCCAAAGGCTCTGCCCGGAACCAGCTGACGTTACTGGAACCAGGATGGGGAGCAGAAGGTACAAGAGCAAAAGACACTGCCGAGAACCAGCTGACGGTACTGGAACCCGGATGGGTAGCCGAAGGTCCAAGAGCCAATGGAACTACCGAGGACCAGCTGACGTTACTGGAACCCGGTTACTAAGCAGGAGGTACCCGTGCCTGAAAGCACTACCAAGGACCACCTGACGTTGGTGGAACTTGGATACCAGAAGGAGGCACCTAAGCCAAAGGCTCTGCCCGGAACCAGCTGACGGTACTGGAACCAGGATGGGGAGCAGAAGGTACAAGAGCAAAAGACACTGCCGAGAACCAGCTGACGGTGCTGGAACCAGGTGGTGGACCCGAAGGCCCACAGGAGAGGAGAGAACAGCTAGGCCGCGAGGCAGCCGCAGTTACCGAACCCCAACAGTCCTACAGGGGGAGCTGGGCCTACTGGCACTACAGAACCAGCCTTGACTACCAGTTCACGCAGCCCACATAGGAAGCTCCTAAACTGGAGGCACCCTGGAGTTGGCTAACCCGACTGCAACACGACGGGGCAAACATAGGCGTCTCAGCGAGTTTGACACACCCCGGAAAAAGCTGACGGTGCTGAAACCAGGTTTGGCACGAGGGAGTACCTGTGACAAAAACACTGCCGAGAACCAGCTGGCGGTGCTGGAACCCAGATGCGTTGACCCAGTGTGCAAGAGCCAATGGCACGACCGAGGACCAGCTGGCGGTGCTGGAACACGGTTACTAAGCTGTAGGTGCCCGCGCTTAAAAGCACTACCAAGGACCGCCTGACGTTGGCGGAACTCGGATACCCAGGAGGAGGCACCTAAGCCAAAGGCTCGGCCCGGAACCAGCTGACGGTGCTGGAACCAGGTGGTGGACCCCAAGGCCCACAGGAGAGGAGAGAACAGCAAGGCCGCGAGGCAGCCGCAGTTACCGAACGCCAACAGTCCTACAGGGGGAGCTGGGCCTACTGGCACTACAGAACCAGCCTTGACTACCAGTTCACGCAGCCCACATAGGAAGCTCCTAAACTGGAGGCACCCTGGAGTTGGCTATCCCGACTGCAACACGACGGGGCAAACATAGGCGTCTCAGCGAGTTTGACACACCCCGGAAACAGCTGACGGTGCTGAAACCAGGTTTGGCACGAGGGAGTACCTGTGACAAAAACACTGCCGAGAACCAGCTGGCGGTGCTGGAACCCAGATGCGTTGACCCAGTGTGCAAGAGCCAATGGCACGACCGAGGACCAGCTGGCGGTGCTGGAACACGGTTACTAAGCTGTAGGTGCCCGCGCTTAAAAGCACTACCAAGGACCGCCTGACGTTGGCGGAACTCGGATACCCAGGAGGAGGCACCTAAGCCAAAGGCTCGGCCCGGAACCAGCTGACGGTGCTGGAACCAGGTGGTGGACCCCAAGGCCCACAGGAGAGGAGAGAACAGCTAGGCCGCGAGGCAGCCGCAGTTACCGAACCCCAACAGTCCTACAGGGGGAGCTGGGCCTACTGGCACTACAGAACCAGCCTTGACTACCAGTTCACGCAGCCCACATAGGAAGCTCCTAAACTGGAGGCACCCTGGAGTTGGCTAACCCGACTGCAACACGACGGGGCAAACATAGGCGTCTCAGCGAGTTTGACACAACCCGGAAACAGCTGACGGTGCTGAAACCAGGTTTGGCACGAGGGAGTACCTGTGACAAAAACACTGCCGAGAACCAGCTGGCGGTGCTGGAACCCAGATGCGTTGCCCCAGTGTGCAAGAGCCAATGGCACGACCGAGGACCAGCTGGCGGTGCTGGAACACGGTTACTAAGCTGTAGGTGCCCGCGCTTAAAAGCACTACCAAGGACCGCCTGACGTTGGCGGAACTCGGATACCCAGGAGGAGGCACCTAAGCCAAAGGCTCGGCCCGGAACCAGCTGATGGTGCTGGAACCAGGTGGTGGACCCCAAGGCCCACAGGAGAGGAGAGAACAGCTAGGCCGCGAGGCAGCCGCAGTTACCGAACCCCAACAGTCCTACAGGGGGAGCTGGGCCTACTGGCACTACAGAACCAGCCTTGACTACCAGTTCACGCAGCCCACATAGGAAGCTCCTAAACTGGAGGCACCCTGGAGTTGGCTAACCCGACCGCACCACGACGGGGCAAGCATAGGCGTCTCAGTGAGCTTGACACAACCCGGAAACAGCTGACGGTGCTGAAACCAGGCTTGGCACGAGGGAGTACCTGTGACAAGAACACTGCCGAGAACCAGCTGGCGGTGCTGGAACCCAGATGCGTTGCCCCAGTGTGCAAGAGCCAATGGCACGACCGAGGACCAGCTGGCGGTGCTGGAACACGGTTACTAAGCTGTAGGTGCCCGCGCTTAAAAGCACTACCAAGGACCGCCTGACGTTGGCGGAACTCGGATACCCAGGAGGAGGCACCTAAGCCAAAGGCTCGGCCCGGAACCAGCTGACGGTGCTGGAACCAGGTGGTGGACCCCAAGGCCCACAGGAGAGGAGAGAACAGCTAGGCCACGAGGCAGCCGCAGTTACCGAACCCCAACAGTCCTACAGGGGGAGCTGGGCCTACTGGCACTACAGAACCAGCCTTGACTACCAGTTCACGCAGCCCACATAGGAAGCTCCTAAACTGGAGGCACCCTGGAGTTGGCTAACCCGACCGCACCACGACGGGGCAAGCATAGGCGTCTCAGCGAGCTTGACACAACCCGGAAACAGCTGACGGTGCTGAAACCAGGCTTGGCACGAGGGAGTACCTGTGACAAGAACACTGCCGAGAACCAGCTGGCGGTGCTGGAACCCAGATGCGTTGCCCCAGTGTGCAAGAGCCAATGGCACGACCGAGGACCAGCTGGCGGTGCTGGAACACGGTTACTAAGCTGTAGGTGCCCGCGCTTAAAAGCACTACCAAGGACCGCCTGACGTTGGCGGAACTCGGATACCCAGGAGGAGGCACCTAAGCCCAAAGGCTCGGCCTGGAACCAGCTGACGGTGCTGGAACCAGGTGGTGGACCCCAAGGCCCACAGGAGAGGAGAGAACAGCTAGGCCGCGAGGCAGCCGCAGTTACCGAACCCCAACAGTCCTACAGGGGGAGCTGGGCCTACTGGCACTACAGAACCAGCCTTGACTACCAGTTCACGCAGCCCACATAGGAAGCTCCTAAACTGGAGGCACCCTGGAGTTGGCTAACCCGACCGCACCACGACGGGGCAAGCATAGGCGTCTCAGTGAGCTTGACACAACCCGGAAACAGCTGACGGTGCTGAAACCAGGCTTGGCACGAGGGAGTACCTGTGACAAGAACACTGCCGAGAACCAGCTGGCGGTGCTGGAACCCAGATGCGTTGTCCCAGTGTGCAAGAGCCAATGGCACGACCGAGGACCAGCTGGCAGTGCTGGAACCCGGTTACTAAGCTGTAGGTGCCCTCGCTTAAAAGCACTACCAAGGACCGCCTGACGTTGGCGGAACTCGGATACCCAGGAGGAGGCACCTAAGCCAAAGGCTCGGCCCGGAACCAGCTGACGGTGCTGGAACCAGGTGGTGGACCCCAAGGCCCACAGGAGAGGAGAGAACAGCTAGGCCGCGAGGCAGCCGCAGTTACCGAACCCCAACAGTCCTACAGGGGGAGCTGGGCCTACTGGCACTACAGAACCAGCCTTGACTACCAGTTCACGCAGCCCACATAGGAAGCTCCTAAACTGGAGGCACCCTGGAGTTGGCTAACCCGACTGCAACACGACGGGGCAAACATAGGCGTCTCAGCGAGTTTGACACACCCCGGAAACAGCTGACGGTGCTGAAACCAGGCTTGGCACGAGGGAGTACCTGTGACAAGAACACTGCCGAGAACCAGCTGGCGGTGCTGGAACCCAGATGCGTTGCCTATTATAGATTGTCTTCCTAGAGCCCCAACTAGCGGTGTTGGAGCTAAGGGTAAGCAGGGGGAGCAGAGTGTAGGCCGAAGCCTGCACTGGAGGCAGCTTTGTGTCTGCGTTGCGTTTGCAGGACACTTTGCCGGCTACACAGTGGGGGAACAGCTGGCGTTGCTGAACCCCACTAACACAATGGCGTGTGTTTTTCTCTGTGCAGCTAGCACTTGCGGTCAAAAACTAGCGATGTTAGAGCCCGTGTTGAAGCAGGAGGAGGAGGAGAGGAGCAGAGTGTAGGCCGAAGCCTATTTGAACCAATTTCAAAGGAAACCTTTAACCCCCCCTCAGGTGTTACAAAGTACAAGAGACACACCTTGTGCAGTATTAATGCTGCACAAGTGAAAGATTGCTCTATTAATTTGTCTACTTGCACACGCTGAATGAAAGACGTACACAATTTAGCCCATTCTACAGTCAAACTGTAGTGGATGCGTGACTTGGCTTTTTAAGGAGACGCAGCACAGGTGTCCCAAATAACGCCTTGGTGCTTGGCGCAGCTTCCTGAGCGTTGTTATTTGCTGTACAGGAGTCTGCGCTCTTGTGTTATCCCTTGGCAATGCCCTGTTAGAGCTGCCCGTCTTATGACCTCATTTCATGTTGGCCGGTGCGGTTAACGATGGCCATAAATCCCAGACCCACAGTGCCTTTTCATAAAGTCACACTGCGGTGCTGTGATTCGTGGCCTTGAGCAGTAAATATTTTGGCCGCTCACACACGTCCTTACACCTGCTTCAGACTGGGCGGCCTCTGCTGATCCCTTCTCGCATGCCGCGGCCATGAGGCTGCACAGTCTGAAGAAGGCGGAAGGAGATGAGTTAAGACAGGTGAAGATATGCACTGCTCGTGCCCATCAATCACACCCTCGCAGTCAAAATATATGAGACAACGAGGGGCGTTGTGTCGGGCAGGGGGGACGCACAGGCACAGCCAGCCAACCAATGATGTCAGGAGACGGGCAGCGCTAACAATGGGGGTGCTGCGTATCATTAGAAAGGAAAGTCACACCTCAGGGACAGTGGAATGGTCTCAATGAGACACATTTTGTACGTTTTGAGTTCCACGTGGGCAAGGACAAAAAGTCAGCCACCTTGTACAAATGCAGCAGTACTGCTGTACAAGGTGGCTGTTATACATAGAAACACCTGGGGGTGGGGAGCAGGCTCCCTTCAATTTCAGTTCATGTGCCTGCGTGGCGTTTGCAGGACACGTTGCCAGCTACACAGCAGGGGAACAGCTGGCAGTGCTGAACCCCACTAACACATTGGCTGGTGTTTTTCTCTGTGCAGCTAGCATGTCCGGGCAGAAACTGGCGTTGTTTGAGCCCAGGGTCAGCAGGAGGAGGAGAGGAGCAAAGTGTAGGCCGAAGTCTGCACTGGTGGCAGCTTTTGGTCAGTTGTGCCAGCGTGGCTTGTGCTGGACACGATGCCGACTACACAGCAGGGGAACAGCTGGCGTTGCTGAACCCCACTAACACATTGACTGGTGTTTTTCTCTGTGCAGCTAGCATGTCCGGGCAGAAACTGGCGGTGTTTGAGCCCAGGGTCAGCAGGAGGAGGAGAGGAGCAGAGTGTAGGCCGAAGCCTGCACTGGTGGCAGCTTTTGGTCTGTTGTGCCAGCGTGGCTTGTGCTGGACACGATGCCAACTACACAGCAGGGGAACAGCTGGCGGTGCTGAACCCCACGAACACATTGACTGGTGTTTTTCTCTGTGCAGCTAGCAGTTCCGGGCAGAAACTAGCGGTGTTTGAGCCCAGGGTCAGCAGGAGGAGTAGAGGAGCAGAGTGTAGGCCGAGGCCTAGTTGAACCAATTTCAAAGGTTACCTTTAACCCCCCCCTCAGGTGTTGCAAGGTACAAGAGCCTCACCTTGAACAGCATTAATGATGCACAAGTCAAAGGTTGCTCTATTTAATTTTGCTCCTTGCACACGCTGAATAAAACACGTACACTATTTAGCCCATTATACTGTCAAACAGTAGTGGAGGCGTGACTACTAGTCTTTTTAAGGAGATGCAGCACAGGTGTCAAAATTTAAACCTAGCTGCTGTGCGCAGATTCCTTACCGTTGTTATTTGCAGTACAGGAAACTGCGCTCTTGTGTTATCCCTTGGCAATACCCTGTTAGTGCAGGCCGTCTCATGACCTCATTTCATGTTGGCCGGTGCGGTTAACGATGGCCATAAATCCCAGACCCACAGTGGCTTTTCCTAAAGTCACACTGCGGTGCTGGGATTCGTGGCCTTGTGCAGTAAATATGTTCGCCGCTCACACATGTCCTTACACCTGCTTCAGACTGGGCGGCATCAGCTGATCCCTTATCGCATGCCGCGGCCATGAGGCCGCACAGTCAGAAGAAGGCGGAAGGAGGGGAGTGAAGACAGGGGAACATATGCACTGCTCGTGCCCATCAATCACACCCTCGCAGTCAAAATATATGAGACAACGGGGGGCGTTGTGTCGGGCAGGGGGGACGCACAGGCACAGCCAGCCAACCAATGATGTCAGGAGACGGGCAGCGCTAACAATGGGGGTGCTGCGTGTCATTAAAAAGGAAAGTCACACCTCAGGGACATTGTAATGGTCTGTAATGAGACACATTTTGTACTTGTTGAGTTCCACGTGTGCAAGGAGAAAAAGTCAGCCACCTTGTACAAATGCAGCAGTACTGCTGTACAAGGTGGCTGTTATACATAGAAACACCTGGGGGGGTGGGGGGCAGGCTCCCTTCAATTTCAGTTCATGTGCCTGCGTGGCGTTTGCAGGACACGTTGCCAGCTACACAGCAGGGGAACAGCTGGCGGTGCTGAACCCCACTAACACATTGACTGGTGTTTTTCTCTGTGCAGCTAGCATGTCCGGGCAGAAACTGGCGTTGTTTGAGCCCAGGGTCAGCAGGAGGAGGAGAGGAGCAAAGTGTAGGCCGAAGCCTGCACTGGTGGCAGCTTTTGGTCAGTTGTGCCAGCGTGGCTTGTGCTGGACACGTTGCCGACTACACAGCAGGGGAACAGCTGGCGGTGCTGAACCCCACGAACACATTGACTGGTGTTTTTCTCTGTGCAGCTAGCAGTTCCGGGCAGAAACTAGCGGTGTTTGAGCCCAGGGTCAGCAGGAGGAGTAGAGGAGCAGAGTGTTGACCGAAGCCTAGTTGAACCAATTTCAAAGGTTACCTTTAACCCCCCCCTCAGGTGTTGCAAGGTACAAGAGCCACACCTTGAACAGCATTAATGATGCACAAGTCAAAGGTTGCTCTATTTAATTTTGCTCCTTGCACACGCTGAATAAAACACGTACACTATTTAGCCCATTATACTGTCAAACAGTAGTGGAGGCGTGACTACTAGTCTTTTTAAGGAGATGCAGCACAGGTGTCAAAATTTAAACCTAGCTGCTGTGCGCAGATTCCTGAGCGTTGTTATTTGCTGTACAGGAGTCTGCGCTATTGGGATCCCTTGGCCATGCGCTGTGAGCGCTTCCTGTCTTCTGACCTCATTTCATGTCGGCCGTTACGGTTAGCGATGGACATGAATCCCAGACCCACAGTGTGTTTTCAAAAAATCACACTGCGTGGCTGGGATTCGTGGCCTTGCTCAGTAAATATGTTTGACGCTCACACATGTCCTTACACCTGCTTCAGACTGGGCGGCCTCATCTGATCCCTTATCGCCTGCCGCGGCCATGAGGACACCCAGTCTGAAGAAGGCGGAAGGAGATGAGTGAACACAGGCAAACATATGCACTGCACATGCCCATCAATCACACCCTCGCTGTTCAAAAAAATAAGACACCGAGGGGCGTTGTTTCGAGCAGGGCAGACGCACAGGCGCAGCCAGCTAACCAATGATGTCAAAAGACGGGCAGCGCTAACAAGGGTGGTGCTGCGTATCATTAGAAAGGAAAGTCACACCTCAGGGACAGTGGAATGGTCTCAATGAGACACATTTTGTACATGTTGAGTTCCACGTGGGCAAGGAGAAAAAGTCAGCCACCTTGTACAAATGCAGCAGTACTGCTGTACAAGGTGGCTGTTTTACATAGAAACACCTGGGGGTGGGGGGCAGGCTCCCTTCAATTTCAGTTCATGTGCCTGCGTGGCGTTTGCAGGTCACGTTGCAAGCTACACAGCAGGGGAACAGCTGGCGGTGCTGAACCCCACTGACACATTGACTGGTGTTTTTCTCTGTGCAGCTCGCATGTCCGGGCAAAAACTGGCGGTGTTAGAGCCCAGTGTCAGCAGGAGGAGGAGAGGAGCAATGTGTAGGCCGAAGCCTGCACTGGTGGCAGCTTTTGGTCAGTTGTGCCAGCGTGGCTTGTGCTGGACACGATGCCGGCTACACAGCGGGGGAACAGCTGGCAGTGCTGAACCCCACTAACACATTGGCTGGTGTTTTTCTCTGTGCAGCTAGCACTTCCGGGCAGAAACTAGCGGTGTTTGAGCCCAGGGTCAGCAGGAGGAGGAGAGGAGCAGAGTGTAGGCCGAAGCCTGCACTGGTGGCAGCTTTTGGTCAGTTGTGCCAGCGTGGCTTGTGCTGGACACGATGCCGACTACACAGCAGGGGAACAGCTGGCGGTGCTGAACCTCACTAACACATTGACTGGTGTTTTTCTCTGTGCAGCTAGCAGTTCCGGGCAAAAACTAGCGGTGTTTGAGCCCAGGGTCAGCAGGAGAGGAGCAGAGTGTAGGCCGAAGCCTAGTTGAACCAATTTCAAAGGTTACCTTTAACCCCCCTCAGGTGTTGCAAGGTACAAGAGCCACACCTTGTGCAGCATTAATGCTGCACAAGTAAAAGGTTGCTCTATTTGTTTTGCTCCTTGCACACGCTGACTAAAACACGTACACTATTTAGCCCATTATACTGTCAAACAGTTGTGGAGGCGTGACTTGTCTTTTTAAGGAGACGCAGCACAGGTGTCAAAATTTGCACCTAGGTACTGGGCGCAGATTCCTGAGCGTTGTTATTTGCTGTACAGGAGTCTGCGCTATTGTGATCCCTTGGCCATGCGCTGTGAGCGCTTCCTGTCTTCTGACCTCATTTCATTTCGGCCGTTGCGGTTAGCGATGGACATGAATCCCAGACCCACAGTGTGTTTTCAAAAAATCACACTGCGTGGCTGGGATTCGTGGCCTTGTGCAGTAAATAGGTTTGTCGCTTACACATGTCCTTACACCTGCTCCAGACTGGGCGGCCTCAGCTGATCCCTTATCGCCTACCACGGCCAGGAGGCCGCACAGTCTGAAGAAGGCGGAAGGAGATGAGTTAAGACAGGCGAACATATGCACTGCTCGTGCCCATAAACCACACCCTCGCTGACAAAATAAATATGACAACGAGGGGTGTTGTTTCTAGCAGGGCGGATGCACAGGCGCAGCCAGCTAACCATGATGACAAAAGACGGGAAACGCTACCAAGGGGGGTGCTGCGTATCATTAGAAAGGAAAGTCACACCTCAGGGACAGTGGAATGGTCTCAATGAGACACATTTTGTACGTGTTGAGTTCCACGTGGGCAAGGAGAAAAAGTCAGCCACCTTGTACAAATGCAGCAGTACTGCTGTACTAGGTGGCTGTTATACATAGAAACACCTGGGGGGGTGGGGCCAGGTTCCCTTTAATTTCAGTTCATGTGCCTGCGTGGCGTTTGCAGGTCACGTTGCCGGCTACACAGCAGGGGAACAGCTGGCGTTGCTGAACCCCACTAACACATTGGCTGGTGTTTTTCTCTGTGCAGCTAGCACTTCCGGGCAAAAACTAGCGGTGTTTGAGCCCAGGGTCAGCAGGAGGAGGAGAGGAGCAGAGTGTAGGCCGAAGCCTGCACTGGTGGCAGCTTTTGTTCTGTTGTGGCAGCGTGGCTTGTGCTGGACACGTTGCCGACTACACAGCAGGGGAACAGCTGGCGGTGCTGAACCCCACTGACACATCACCTAGTGTTTTTTCTGTGTAGACAACACTTCCAGGTTGCAACTGACAGTGTTGAAACCCAGGGAATCAAAGAGGAGCAGAGTGTAGGCCGAAGCCTGCAGTGGAGCAAGTTGAAAGAGAACCTTTAACCCCCCCCCCCCAGGCATTTGTTGCTGAAAGAGCCATCTTGTACAGCAGTAATACTGCACATGGAAAATGGTGGCTCCGAAAATTATGCTCCTTGCAAACGCTGAAGTACACACTCATATAATGTGTCCCCTCACACCGTCAAACCATCCCGGAAGTGGGACTTTCCTTTGTAATGTGACACAGCACAGCCGTCATTCCAACCCCCTTGGTGCCGGGCGCCACCTCCTCAACGTTGTTTGGTTCTGTCACGGAGCCCGCGCTGTAATGTTATCCCTTGGCCATGCACAGTTAGCGGTGCCCGTCTTCTGACATCATGTAGGTGTCAGGCTGGCAGTGCCTGTGCGTCCAAGCTGCCCGAGATCCAACCTTGCAGTGTCATCTAATGTAGTCCCACTGCGGGCCAGGGATCCATGGGCATGCGCAGTGCATATCATCGCCTCTCACTCACCTCCTTCCTGCTTCTTCAGACTGTGCGGCGTCACGGCCGTGGCATGCTATTAGGGATCAGCTGACGCCGCCTAGTCTGAAGAAGCGTGAAGAAGGGGAGTGAGAGGCTAGTATATGCACTGCGCATGGCCATGGATACCAGGCCCACTGTGGGATCACATTAGACGACACTGCGAGGTGTGATTTCGGGCAGCGTGGACGCACAGGCGCAGCCAGGACGACAACAAATGATGTCAGAGGACGGGCAGCGCAAACTGTGCATGGCCAAGGGATAACATAACAGCGCAGGGTCCATGACGGAATCAAACAACGCTAAGGAGGCAGCGCACGGTGCCAAGGGGGTAGCAATGACGGCTGTGCTGCGTCACATTACAAAGGAAAGTCCCACCTCCGGGACGGTTGGACGGTGTGAGGGGACACATTACATGAGTGTGTGGTTCAGCGTTTGCAAGGAGCATAATTTCAAGAGCGACCTTTCCCTTGTGCAGTATTAGTGCTGCACATGGTGGCTCTTTCAGTAACAAACGCCTAGGGGGGGGGGGGGGGACAGGTCCCCTTACATTTTAGTTGTGCCAGCGTGGCGGTCGCATGACACGTTGCCGGATACACAGCTGGGGATCAGCTGACGTTACTGAACCCCAATAACAGAGGAGCGACTGTTGACTGTGCACACAGCACTTCCAGGCACCAACTGGCGGTGTTAGAGCCCAGGGACAGCAGGAGGAGCAGATTGGAGGTATTGCCGCACACACAGCTGGGGATCAGCTGACGTTACTGAACCCCAATAACAGAGGAACGACTGTTGACTGTGCACACAGCACTTCCAGGCACCAACTGGCGGTGTTAGAGCCCAGGGACAGCAGGAGGAGCAGATTGGAGGTATTGCCGCACACACAGCTGGGGATCAGCTGACGTTACTGAACCCCAATAACAGAGGAGCGACTGTTGACTGTGCACACAGCACTTCCAGGCACCAACTGGCGGTGTTAGAGCCCAGGGACAGCAGGAGGAGCAGATTGGAGGTATTGCCGCACACACAGCTGGGGATCAGCTGACGTTACTGAACCCCAATAACAGAGGAGCGACTGTTGACTGTGCACACAGCACTTCCAGGCACCAACTGGCGGTGTTAGAGCCCAGGGACAGCAGGAGGAGCAGAGGAACAGAGTGTAGGCCGAAGCCTGATTGGAGCAAGTTGAAAGGAAACCTTTAACCCCCCCCCCCAAGACGTTTGTAGCTGAAAGAGCCATCTTGTGCAGCACTAAGGATGCAAAAGGAAAAGGTTGCTCTTTTAATTATGCTCCTTGCAAACACCGAAGTAAACACTAAAAATGTGTCCCTTTATACCGTTAAACCGTTCCGGAGGTGCGAATTTCCTTCGTAATGGGACACAGCACAGCTGTCATTCCTATCCCCTTGATGCCGTGCGCTGCCTCCTCAGCGTTGTTTTAAGCTGTCACGGAGCCTGCGCTGTTCTGTTAGCCCTTGGCCATGCCCAATTAGCGCTGCCTGTCTTCTGACATAATTTGGTGTCAGGCTGTCAGTGCCTGTGCGTCCACGCTGCTCCAGATCCCACCTCGCAGTCTCGTCTAACGTAATCCCACTGCGGGCCTTGGAACCATGGGCATGCACAGTGCATAACCTCGACTCTCACTCCCCTCCTTCCCTCTTCTTCAGACTGTGCGGTGTCACGGCCGTGGCATGCTAGGGATCAGCTGACGGCGCACAGTCTAAAGAAGGCGGAGGGAAATGAGCGAGAGCCCGAGGGGAAGATATGCACTGCGCATGCCCATGGATCCCAGGCCCGCAGTGTGACTCAATCAGAAGACACTGCGAGGCGGGATCTCGGGCAGCGCGGCCGCACAGGCGCAGCCAGCCTGACACCAAATTATGTCAGAAGACAGGCAGCGCAAATAGGGCATGCCCAAGGGATAACAGAACAGCGCAGGCTCCGTGACAGCTTAAAACAACGCTGAGGAGGCAGCGCATGGCACCAAGGGGGTAGGAATGACGGCTGTGCTGCGTCACATTACGAAGGAAAGTCCCAGCTCCGGGACGGTATAACGATATCAGTGAACACATTTTATAAGTGTTAAGTTCTGCGTGTGCAAAGAGCTAAAAAAAAAGAGCTACCTTTTCCTTGTGCAGCATTACTGCTGCACAAGATGGCTCTTTCAGTAACAAACGACGGGGGGGGGGGGACAGGTTCCCTTACATTTAGGTTGTTGTGCCAGCGTGGCGGTCGCAGGACACATTGCCGGCTACACAGCTGGGGATCAGCTGACGTTACTGAAACCCAATAACACTGGGTCGTATGTTTTTACTGTGCAGCCTGCACTTCTGAGCCGCAACTGGCGGTGTTGGAGCCCAGGAATAGCAGTTCAGGTGGTAGAAAGATGAACACAGCAGGAGACCTGGATGACACCCAATTACTTAATCAGGCAGAGGAGTGGCAAATTCCTGCGAGATCCAGGCCTGGTTCATTTTCAGGAAAGTAAGCCGGTCAACGTTATCGGAGGATAGTCGCATGCGACGGTCTGTTAGTACACCACCTGCGGTACTAAAGACATGTTCCGATAAGACACTAGCCGCAGGGCAAGCCAGCACCTCCAATGCATACTGGCTTAGCTCTGGCCATGTATCCAGCTTAGAGACCCAAAACTTGAACGGGGAAGAGCCGTCTGGGAGTACAGTAAGAGGGCAAGCCATGTAGTCTGTCACCATCTGACGGAACCGTTGCCTCCTGCTGACTGGAGCCGCCGGTGATGGTGTAGACATTTGGGGCGGGCACACAAAAGTGTGCCAGAGTTGTGCCATACTGGGCTTGCCTTGGGCAGAGGCACTGCTTCTGCTCCCTCTTTGGGCAGAGCCTCCCCCACTGCCTCGACGCACTGAGCTGCTTTGTAAAGCACTAGCAGCACTCCTCTCAGTTGGACAGGAGAAGATGATGGAATTCACCAGTGTGTCGTGGTACTCCCGCAATTTACGCTCCCGGGTCAACGCAGGGATGAGGTTTTGGACGTTGTCCCGGTAGCGAGGATCGAGGAGGGTGAACACCCAATAATCAGGCATGTTGAGAATGTGGTCGATGCGGCGGTCGTTTCTCAGGCACTGCAGCATGAAATCCACCATGTGCTGCAGAGTGCCAACATGCCCAGAACCGCTGTCCCCTGCTTGAGACATGATCTCTGCCCGCTCGTCATCACCCCACCCTCGCTGTACACACTGACCACTGCACAATTGTGTCGCTCCCTCCTCTGGACGGAGCTCTTCCTCCTCCATTGACTCCTCCTCATCCTCCTCACAAATTGGCCCCTGCGTACCCCTTTGTGAGGAACCACGTGGCGCTGACTCTCCAGAAGCTGATGGAAAAGGTGACTCCTCATCCCCCACCTCTTCCACCACATCATCCCTTAACCCTTGCAAAGTTTGCTGAAGCAGGCAGATAAGGGGTGCATCATCTGCACTTGCCATCCGCGTGGAATAATCAAAAGGACGCAAAACCTGGCAGACGTCCTTCATAGTGGCCCACTCTGTGGTTGTGAAGTCTGATCGGCGCTGACTGCGACTTCTTTGCGCCTGATGCAGCTGGTACTCCATAACTGCTTGCTGCTGCTCACACAACCGCTCCAACATATGTAACGTGGAATTCCACCGGGTAGGTAGGTCACATATAATGCGGTGTTCCGGAAGGCGGAATCGGCGCTGCAGAGCAGCAATGCGGGATCTGGCCAAGCTGGAACGCCGCAAGTGAGCACACTCTAGGCGGACCTTGTGCAGCAGGGCATCAAGATCCGGATAGTCCCTCAGAAAACTCTGCACAACCAAATTGAGCACATGTGCCAGACATGGGATGTGAGTGAGGTTGCCAAGGGCCAAAGCTGCCACCAGATTTCGGCCATTGTCACACACTACCATGCCTGGCTGGAGATTCGCTGGCAGTAACCACACATCGCTCTCCTGCTTGATGGCATTCCAGAGCTCCTGCGCTGTGTGGCTTCGATGCCCCAATGAAACTAGTTTCAAGACGGCCTGCTGACGTTTGGCCACGGCTGTGCTCATGTCGGTCATAGGTAAACGTTCACGGGTCCATGTGGAGGCGGACTGTGACGGATCCTGCAGAGAGGAATCAGAGGAACTGGTGTAAGAGGAGGAGTCGATGCGTACAGACTGGATTCCTGCAATCCTTGGAGTGGGCAGGACACGTCCTGCGCCACTCGCACGATCTGTACCTGGCTCAACAACATTAACCCAATGGGCAGTGAGGGAAACATATCGCCCCTGTCCATGCTGACTGGTCCACGCATCGGTGGTGAGGTGGACCTTGCTACTGACGGCGTTCAGTAGCGCATGTTTTATGTTTGCCTCAACATGCCTGTGCAGGGCAGGGACAGCCTGCCTGCTGAAGTAAAAGCGGCTGGGCACCTTGTACTGTGGGACTGCCAATGCCATCAAGTCACGGAAGCTGTCAGTCTCCACCAGCCTGAACGAGAGCATTTCCAGGGACAACAGTTTGGCAATGCCTGCATTCAGAGCCTGTGCTCGGGGGTGGTTGGCCGAGAATGCCCGCCTTTTCTCCCATGCCTGGACTACCGATGGCTGTAGAGTAGACTGGGAGTGTGAGGATGACTGGGAAGGTGGTGCTGTGGGTGGAATTACACTAGGTCTCTGGACAACAGTGGAGGAAGAGGCAACACGAGATGAAGAGGTGGTAGCTGCCGCTGTTGGTTGGCCTACGTCTTCACTGTGTTTCTGTAACTCCACCGCGTGCCTGTTCCGCACATGTTTCCACATATTTGTGGTATTGAGGTTGCTGACACTTTTACCTCTTTTTACTTTCTGATGACACAGCTTGCATTTGACAAAACAAATGTCATCTGCAACTGTGTCAAAAAAGGACCAGGCACTGCAAGTCTTGGGAGCGCCCTTTTTGGCTTTGGAAAGAGACAGGCTCCTAACGGGTGCCAAAGTGGAGGCTACAGGCTCCGCAGTCTTCCCCCTCCCTCTCCCTCTTTGGCCCGTAAGGGGAATCTCTTCCTCAGAGCTGCTCCCACCACCTTCCTGTTCCTCACGCCACGATGGGTCAAGGACCTCATCATCTCCACTACCCTCTGCCACCAACTGCTCCTCCTGGGTAGTCTCGGCAGCACAGTACGCATCAGAAAGCGGCACCTGAGTTTCATCATCAGATGCGTACTGCGCTGTGGTCACCGGAGGCACTGGCCCACCTGCCTCTTCAGAGTCAGAGAGATAAAGCTTTTGGGCATCACTGCACACTGCCTCTTCTTCTATTTCTCCAATGCTGCTTGGCTGGCCCCCTGTTTCCAAGCCAAGAGATTCAGAGAACAGAAGTAGAGACGGCTCCTGTCCTGGGCTCTCTGACTGCCTGGCCAATTTGGCAGGTGGTGAAGAGACAGATGGCTGCTCTCCAGTGCTCTGTGCCTGAGAGGATGTGGCACTAACTGAAGTCGATGCCGAGGCGTTAGCTGCCATCCACCCGACAACGGCTTCAATTTGGTCTTCACGTAGCAGCGGTGCACGCCGCTCTCCGACAAAGCTGCGCATGAAGGACTGTTCCCTGCTGAAACTGAGTGACGACGAGTCACCGGCGCCCGCAGCAGGCACAGAATCACCACGTCCTCTCCCTGCTCCTCTCCCTGCTCCGCGCCCACGCCCACGTGCCTTACTCCCTGCCCTCTTCATCTTGGTTGACAGATAAAGATAAGCAGAAAAGTACTAAGGCCTTAGTGGGCTTATTCCTGAAATGCTCCTCCTAACAGGTGTAAGAAACACTAATGTTGTAAATTGTGGACTAAACTTTATTATTTTTCAAATGTGGCCTACACAAGTGTTAAGTTGTGTTTGGTGAACTTAACTTTTTTTTTGGTGCAGATCGGGCTACAGAGCTAGTTTAAATCACACGGAGACCGTGCAGACAGCCGTAAACGGCGCTGCAAGGCCAAAAAACCCTCCTCTAGGTTATCCTATATAGTGTTTTTCCACTATTTAGCTGGATACGAGTGGAAAGACACTAATAGGAATTTTTTTTTTCAAATTTTAAACTGGCTGCACTATTTGAAAAAAAGGAAATTGTTTTTCAAGGTATGAGGCAGTAACGCACCCTGAGCTGAATCCAACCGGCTATGGCTGCACACAGACTACAGGGCGAGCTGCGCTCACACAGAGACCGTGCAGACAGCCGTAAACGGCGCTGCAAGGCCAAAAAACCCTCCTCTCGGTTATCCTATATAGTGTTTTTCCACTATTTAGCTGGATACGAGTGGAAAGACACTAATAGGAATTTTTTTTTTTCAAATTTTAAACAGGCTGCACTATTTGAAAAAAAGTAAAATTTTTCTCAAGGTATAAGGCAGTAACGAACCCTGAGCTGAATCCAACCGGCTATGGCTGCACACAGACTACAGGGCGAGCTGGGCTCACACGGAGACCGTGCAGACAGCCGTAAACGGCGCTGCAAGGTCAAAAAAACCTCCTCTAGGTTATCCTATATAGTGTTTTTCCACTATTTAGCTGGATACGAGTGGAAAGACACTAATAGGAATTTTTTTTTTGCAAATTTTAAACTGGCTGCACTATTTGAAAAAAAGGAAATTGTTTTTCAAGGTATGAGGCAGTAACGCACCCTGAGCTGAATCCAACCGGCTATGGCTGCACACAGACTACAGGGCGAGCTGCGCTCACACAGATACCGTGCAGACAGCCGTAAACGGCGCTGCAAGGCCAAAAAACCCTCCTCTAGGTTATCCTATATAGTGTTTTTCCACTGTTTAGCTGGATACGAGTGGAAAGACACTAATAGGAATTTTTGTTTTTCAAATTTTAAACAGGCTGCACTATTTGAAAAAAAGTAAAATTTTTCTCTAGGTATGAGCCAGTAACGAACCCTGAGCTGAATCCAACCGGCTATGGCTGCACACAGACTACAGGGCGAGCTGGGCTCACACGGAGACCGTGCAGACAGCCGTAAACGGCGCTGCAAGGCCAAAAAACCCTCCTCTAGGTTATCCTATATAGTGTTTCTCCACTATTTAGCTGGATACGAGTGGAAAGACACTAATAGGAATTTTTTTTTTCAAATTTTAAACTGGCTGCACTATTTGAAAAAAAGGAAATTGTTTTTCAAGGTATGAGGCAGTAACGCACCCTGAGCTGAATCCAACCGGCTATGGCTGCACACAGACTACAGGGCGAGCTGCGCTCACACAGAGACCGTGCAGACAGCCGTAAACGGCGCTGCAAGGCCAAAAAACCCTCCTCTAGGTTATCCTATATAGTGTTTTTCCACTATTTAGCTGGATACGAGTGGAAAGACACTAATAGGAATTTTTGTTTTTCAAATTTTAAACAGGCTGCACTATTTGAAAAAAAGTAAAATTTTTCTCAAGGTATGAGCCAGTAACGAACCCTGAGCTGAATCCAACCGGCTATGGCTGCACACAGACTACAGGGCGAGCTGGGCTCACACGGAGACCGTGCAGACAACCGTAAACGGCGCTGCAAGGCCAAAAAACCCTCCTCTAGGTTATCCTATATAGTGTTTTTCCACTATTTAGCTGGATATGAGTGGAAAGACACTAATAGGAATTTTTTTTTTCAAATTTTAAACAGGCTGCACTATTTGAAAAAAAGTAAAATTTTTCTCAAGGTATGAGCCAGTAACGAACCCTGAGCTGAATCCAACCGGCTATGGCTGCACACAGACTACAGGGCGAGCTGGGCTCACACGGAGACCGTGCAGACAGCCGTAAACGGCGCTGCAAGGCCCAAAAACCCCCCTCTAGGTTATCCTATGTAGTGTTTTTCCACAATAGAGCTGGAGACTGGTGGAAAAACAATTATAGGAAATTTGAGAAAAAATGTGCAGCAGGCTGCACTAAGAGCAAAAAAGGACAACTGTGTGAGGCAGTGTGAACCCCCCCTGAGCTGAATACAACCGGGTATATGGCTGCACACAGACTACAGAGTGAGCTGCACACACACACACACACAGAGACCTTGCAGAACGCTGTTAAAACAGCGCTGCAAGGCAAGAGCAAGGTGAACAGTGAAGAACACACAGCGTTTTGCTAAATTAGCCTTTGGAAAGGAAAATAAAGCAATTAAGCTAGCTCGACTGGCCCTCAGTTAGAACACAGCGTCCTGTCCCTAACTGAAATCACAGCAGAGTGAGCGCAAAATGGCGGCAGCGTTTTTTATAGTGCAGAGTGACATCATTTCAGCAGCCAATCCAAGCCTTGCCAGTACTTACATGCCCACCATGCTAAACAGGATGTGCCCACACTTCCAATCATTCCTCATTGGCTGCTGCGTTCAGTTTGAATTCTGGGAACTTCCGATTCCGGTATCCGATACGCGGGAAGTATCGGAATTCGGTATCGGAATTCCGATACCGCAAATATCGGCCGATACCCGATACTTGCGGTATTGGAATGCTCAACACTAGCCGCGACCAATCAGCGACGGACACAGTCCGGAAGAAAATGGCCGCTCCTTACTCCCTGCAGTCATTGCCTGTCGCCCGCATACTCCCCTCCGGTCACCGCTAACACAGGGTTAATGCCGGCGATAACGGCCCGCATTATGCCGCGGGTAATGCACTCTGTTACCGCCGCTATTAACCCTGTGTGTCCCTAACTTTTTACTATTGACGCTGCCTATGTGGCATCAATAGTAAAAAATGTAATGTTAAAAATAATAATAAAAAAAAAAAAATGCTATACTCACCCACCGTAGTCGCTCGCGCCGGCCGCCATCTTCCGTTGCAGGATCCGGTGGCAAAGATGGTATGTGAGAAGGACCTGCCATGACATCACGGTCATGTGACCGCGACATCATCACAGGCCCTGCGCGAGAAGGACCTGCCATGACATCACGGTCATGTGACCGCTACGTCATCATAGGCCCTGCGCACCTGTGCTAGAAAGACCTGCCATGACGTCACGGTCATGTGACCGCGACGTCATCACAGGTCCTGCGCTCATACGAACCCTGGGACCGGAAGCTGCCATGGACTACAAGGGGCCCTTGGAAAGGTGAGTATATGTTTATTATTTATTTTTTAACCTGTGACAAACCTGGCTAGGCAATATACTACGTAGCTGGGCAATAAACTACGTGGCTCTGTGCTGTATACTACTTCACTGTGCAATATAGTACGTGGCTCTGTGCTGTTTACTACGTCACTGGGCAATATACTACGTAACTGGACAATATACTACGTGGCTCTGTGCTGTATACTACGTCACTGGGCAATATACTACGTGGCTCTGTGCTGTATACTACATCACTGGGCAATATACTACGTGACTGGCCAATATACTACGTGGCTCTGTGCTGTATACTACGTCACTGGACAATATACTACGTTGCTGCGCAATATACTACATCACTAGGCAATATACTACATAACTGGGCAATATACTACGTGGCTGGGCAATATACTAAATGGCTCTGTGCTGTATACTACATCACTGGGCAATATACTACGTAACTGGGCAATATACTACGTTGCTGCACAATATACTACGTCACTAGGCAATATACTACGTAACTGGGCAATATACTACGTGGCTGGGCAATATACTACATCACTAGGCAATATACTACGTCACTGGGCAATATACTACGTAACTGGGCAATATACTACGTTGCTGCGCAATATACTACGTCACTAGGCAATATACTACGTAACTGGGCAATATACTACGTGGCTGGGCAATATACTACATCACTGGGCAATATACTACGTGGTTGGGCAATATACTATGTGACTGGGCAATATACTACATCACTGGGCAATATACTACGTGGTTGGGCAATATACTACGTAGCTGGGCAATATACTACGTGTGTGGGCAATATACTACGTGTCTGGGCAATATACTACGTGGCTGGGCAATATGCTACGTGACTGGGCAATATACTACCTGGCTGGGCAATATACTACCTGGCTGGGCAATATACTACGTGGCTGGGCAATATACTACGTGGCTGGACAATATACTACATGACTGTGCAATATACTACGTGGCTGGGCAATATACTACATGACTGTGCAATATACTACATGACTGTGCAATATACTACGTGGCTGGGCAATATACTACGTGGCTGGGCAATATACTACGTGGCTGGGCAATATACTACGTGGCTGGGCAATATACTACGTGGCTGGACAATATTCTACATGACTGTGCAATATACTACATGACTGTGCAATATACTACATGACTGTGCAATATACTACGTGGCTGGGCAATATACTACATGACTGGGCAATATACTACATGACTGTGCAATATACTACATGACTGTGCAATATACTACGTGGCTAGGCAATATACTACATAGCTGGGCAATAAACTACGTGGCTCTGTGCTGTATAGTACGTGGCTCTGTGCTGTATACTACGTCACTGGGCAATATACTACGTGGCTCTGTGCTGTATACTACATCACTGGGCAATATACTACGTGACTGGCCAATATACTACGTGGCTCTGTGCTGTATACTACGTCACTGGACAATATACTACGTTGCTGCGCAATATACTACATCACTAGGCAATATACTACATAACTGGGCAATATACTACGTGGCTGGGCAATATACTAAATGGCTCTGTGCTGTATACTACATCACTGGGCAATATACTACGTAACTGGGCAATATACTACGTTGCTGCACAATATACTACGTCACTAGGCAATATACTACGTAACTGGGCAATATACTACGTGGCTGGGCAATATACTACATCACTAGGCAATATACTACGTCACTGGGCAATATACTACGTAACTGGGCAATATACTACGTTGCTGCGCAATATACTACGTCACTAGGCAATATACTACGTAACTGGGCAATATACTACGTGGCTGGGCAATATACTACATCACTGGGCAATATACTACGTGGTTGGGCAATATACTATGTGACTGGGCAATATACTACATCACTGGGCAATATACTACGTGGTTGGGCAATATACTACGTAGCTGGGCAATATACTACGTGTGTGGGCAATATACTACGTGTCTGGGCAATATACTACGTGGCTGGGCAATATACTACGTGACTGGGCAATATACTACCTGGCTGGGCAATATACTACCTGGCTGGGCAATATACTACGTGGCTGGGCAATATACTACGTGGCTGGACAATATACTACATGACTGTGCAATATACTACATGACTGTGCAATATACTACGTGGCTGGGCAATATACTACATGACTGTGCAATATACTACATGACTGTGCAATATACTACGTGGCTGGGCAATATACTACGTGGCTGGGCAATATACTACGTGGCTGGGCAATATACTACGTGGCTGGGCAATATACTATGTGGCTGGACAATATACTACATGACTGTGCAATATACTACATGACTGTGCAATATACTACATGACTGTGCAATATACTACGTGGCTGGGCAATATACTACATGACTGGGCAATATACTACATGACTGTGCAATATACTACATGACTGTGCAATATACTACGTGGCTAGGCAATATACTACATAGCTGGGCAATAAACTACGTGGCTCTGTGCTGTATAGTACGTGGCTCTGTGCTGTATACTACGTCACTGTGCAATATAGTACGTGGCTCTGTGCTGTTTACTACGTCACTGGGCAATATACTACGTAACTGGGCAATATACTACGTGGCTCTGTGCTGTATACTACGTCACTGGGCAATATACTACGTGGCTCTGTGCTGTATACTACATCACTGGGCAATATACTACGTGACTGGCCAATATACTACGTGGCTCTGTGCTGTATACTACGTCACTGGACAATATACTACGTTGCTGCGCAATATACTACATCACTAGGCAATATACTACGTAACTGGGCAATATACTACGAGGCTGGGCAATATACTAAATGGCTCTGTGCTGTATACTACATCACTGGGCAATATACTACGTAACTGGGCAATATACTACGTTGCTGCGCAATATACTACGTCACTAGGCAACATACTACGCAACTGGGCAATATACTATGTGGCTGGGCAATATACTACATCACTACGCAATATACTACGTCACTGGGCAATATACTACGTCACTGGGCAATATACTACGTAACTGGGCAATATACTACGTTGCTGCGCAATATACTACGTCACTAGGCAATATACTATGTAACTGGGCAATATACTACGTGGCTGGGCAATATACTACATCACTGGGCAATATACTACGTGGTTGGGCAATATACTACGTAGCTGGGCAATATACTACGTGTCTGGGCAATATACTACGTGTCTGGGCAATATACTACGTGGCTGGGCAATATACTACGTGACTGGGCAATATACTACCTGGCTGGGCAATATACTACCTGGCTGGGCAATATACTACGTGGCTGGGCAATATACTACGTGGCTGGACAATATACTACATGACTGTGCAATATACTACATGACTGTGCAATATACTACATGACTGTGCAATATACTACGTGGCTGGGCAATATACTACATGACTGTGCAATATACTACATGACTGTGCAATATACTACGTGGCTGGGCAATATACTACGTGGCTAGGCAATATACTACGTAACTGGGCAATATACTACGTGGCTGGGCAATATACTACGTGGCTGGGCAATATACTACGTGGCTGGGCAATATACTACGTGGCTGGGCAATATACTACGTGGCTGGGCAATATACTACATAACTGGGCAATATACTACGTGGCTGGGCAATATACTACGTGGCTGGACAATATACTACATGACTGTGCAATATACTACATGACTGCAATATACTACATGACTGTGCAATATACTACGTGGCTGGGCAATATACTACGTGGGCTGTGCAATATACTACGTGAACATGCATATTCTAGAATACCCGATGCGTTAGAATCGGGCCACCATCTAGTGTTCTATAAGCACAGTTTGATTGTACTAATGGTCGTTCTGTGCACATCGGATAGTGTTTGGCCTGTCTAAGCAGACTATTAAGTTAACTCTGTTTAATGGCCATGATCGTGCCTTACAATCTGCAATTGAACTTCAGTAACCATATATACCCTTTGTGATCACTATTAACTGTGTTTATATCCATTAAATGTTTTCTTAGAACATTGGTATAGGAGCTTATTTTCACATTGTCTTCAATAAGAAACAAGAAATACACAAAGGAATTCATCATGGAGAGCAGAAGAAGCATATTGAGATAATATGGGTAACAAGAGATTTCTTTTCTTCTGTTTAGTACATTTTTAATTCTCTTTTTATGAAAAAAGAAAAATAATCTAATATGTTTAGTAATTTTGAGTCTGCGAGAAAAACATTAAAAGATTCTTATTTTCTCCAGTGAAAAGAGCATGATTTGTAAATTACTGTATTTCTGCATTTGATTACTTTCTTTTCACCATGTAAAGAAAACTGCAGCTAAAAAAGCAATAAATTGATTTTTTTTTATTCAATGACAGGCAAGTATGAGTGAATAGCTTATAATATAAGTCACAGAGAAAAATAACTCCATAAGAAGACATATCACCCTTATATTGAACATATGGGATTAGTTAGCTGGTGAAGAGAGAAACTAATTGTAACTGGAGAAGGGAGAGAGATGACACGTCAACCTCCATTGAAGTAATGGCCTCCTGCAGTGAACAGGTAAAGACAACATGAGATTTGTTTGGGAAAGAGACACCAAGACTGAGATTTCTGTATTCAGAGGCAGAAAAGTATAGTCTTCCTCTGTTCAAAGGATTTTTCTCAGACCTTTTGGAGCCAGTGGTGAGTGAGGAATATTAGGTACTACATCAATCCAATATTTTTGGTGGATATATTTTCAGCGTCATAGCGAAGAGAGGAACATAACACATTCCATAACTGTAAGGTCGGCAGAGCCCCTCTAGCTTAATATTGATTTGATGGATGGTGCTATGCATGCCATATTTCATCTCTATAGAAAGGTAAAATCGATATAAGAAACAGGATGACAGTATCTACTGCCTGGGACTTTCGGGGACAAAGATATCCTGAAAGTTGGGGATCTTATAAAACAGACCTAGCACATCCCGGAACCAGCCCCCACATGAGCTCACCAAGGGGAGGTATGTGGGTATAACCTTGATCTAATAAAAAGCATAATTTGGGTTTGGTCATTGGTCAGTTCTGGAAGGTACAGCTCGCAATGGGTAATGTCCATTTTCCTCATTTTCCTAAGGAGTACCTCCCTCTGATAAGCTCTGAGCCATTTCCATGATATCAGGTTAAGTAAATACTGTTTTGTACCCATTTTGTATCATCTTTGTATATTGTTTATAAACGCTTCCTATCTTTCTGGATTAAATATATAAAATGTAATAGTTCTGCTTCTCTTGCTATGTAAAACACACCACTGAAGCCATATGCTACCAGTAACAAGTGTCTAGTCAGCCTGTATAAATGATTGTTGATGGCAGCAAGTAGTTCCTTTTTGTTATTGTGGAGTAGGCAGTGACATAAATTATACATACAGTCATGGCTGATTTGTTTTGGCACCCTTGAAATTGTTCCAGAAAATGAAGTATTTCTCCCAGAAAATTATTTTAATTACATGTTTGTTATATACATGATTTTTTTCCTTGTGTGTACTGGATCAACACAAAAAAACTCAGAAAAAAGGCAAATTGGATATCATTTCACACAAAACCCCTAAAATGGGCAGGATAAAATTGTTGGCACCTTTCCAAAATTGTTTAACGCATGTGATGCTTCTTCAAACTCACTTCTGGCAAGTAACAGGTGTGAACAATATGAAAATCACACCTGACATAGATAAAAAGGGGAGAAGTTGATTTAGTCTTTGCATTGTGTTTCTGTGGGTGCCACACTAAGCATGGAGAACAGAAAGAGGAGAAGGTAACTGTATGGAGACTTGAAAAACAAAATTGTTGAAAAATATCAACAAGCTCAAGATTGCAAGTCCATCTCCAGAGATCTTGATGTTCCTTTTGCCCACGGTGTGCAACATAATCAAGAAGCTTATACCTCATGGCACTGTAACTAATCTCCCTGGAAGTGGACAACAGAGGAATATTGATGAAAGGTTGCAACGCAAGATAGTCCAGATCATGGATAAGCAATCCCAACCACGTTGCAAAGAAATTCAAGCTGTCTTGCTGGCTCAGGGTGCATCAGTGTCAGTGCGAACTATCCATCGACAGTAAAATGAAATGCTATGGCAGGAAACCCAGGAGGTCTTCACTGCTGACACAGAAACATAAAAAAGCTAGACTGTAGTTTGTCAAAATGTATGAGTAAGCCAAAATCCTTCTAGGAAAGCATCTTGTGGAAAGATGAGACAAGATAGAGCTTTTTGGTAAAGCACATGTTTCTACGGTTTACTGAAAATGGAATGATGCCTGCAAAGAAATGAACACTGTAGCTATAGTCAAACATAGTGGAGGTTCAAATATGTTTTTGGGTTGTTTTGCTACCTCGGGGACTGGATGCCTTAACTGTGTGCAAGACATCATGAAATCTGAATATTTCCAAAGGATTTTGGGTCGCAATATAACGCCCAATGTCATAGCTGGGTTTTCATCCTAGGTCATGGGTCTTCAAGCAGGACAATGACCCAAGCATAGTTACATAGTTACATGGATTGTAAAAAGACATAGGTCCAACAAATGCCACCTTTCTCCACCAATTGTCTATGTTGTCACTAAACTAACAATAATCCACAATGTTATGTGCATTGAGGAAATCATCCAACCCTTTTGTAAAAGCTGTTAGAGTCTGCCATTACCACCTCTTGTGGTAGGGCATTCCACATTCTGACCGCTCTAATTATAGAGAACCCTTTCCTGTTTTACTGCCGGAATCGTCTTTCATCCACAGGTAATGAGTGTCCCCATTAGTGTTCTAAGTATGGTCTTTGGAAGGAATAAGTCATGTGCTAGTCCTTTGTACTGACCACACATATGTTTATACATGTAAATTAGATCTCCTCTGAGGCATCTTCTTTCTAAGCTCAACAAACCCAACTTTTCCAACCTTTCATCATATGAAAGGTAGTGATGAGCGAGTATACTCGTTGCTCGGGTTTTCCCAAGCACGCTCGGGTGACCTCTGAGTATTTATGACTGCTCGGAGATTTAGTTTTCATCCCGTCAGCTGAATGATTTACAGCTACTAGCCAGGCTGAGTACATGTGGGAGTTGCCTGGTTGCTAGGGAATCCCCACAGGTAATCAAGCAGGCTAGTAGCTGTAAATCATTCAGCTGCCGGGAGGAAAACTAAATCTCCGAGCAGTCATAAACACTTGGAGACCACCCGAGCATGCTCTGAAAAACCCGAGCAGCGAGTACACTCGCTCATCACTAATGAGAGGCCTTACAACCCTTGTAATAATCTAGATAATCGATTTTTAACTGTCTCTAACTTCTCAATATCATTTTAAAAATGTGAAGCTAAAAACTGGATGATTCTAGATGTGGCCTCATAAGGGATTTATAAAGGGGTAACAGTACGTTAGGATCATGGGATTTTATCTTTTTCTTTATACGCCCTAAAATCGTGTTTGCTTTTGCGACTGCTGCTTGACATTGAGTACTGCTTCTCAGCTTACTTGCAACCAGAATACCTAAGTTCTTTCCATGCTCTGTACTCCCAAGTATACTCCCATTTAATATATATGCAGCAATAGGATTACTCCATCCTATGTGCATTACTCTACATTTATCAACTTGAATCTCATTTGCCAAGTGTTTGCCCATTCAGACAACTTATCCAGATCATATTGCGATATTGTAATATCAAGGTAAGATTTTAACATCTTATATAATTTTATGTTGTCAGGAAAGACTGACACTTTACTCTCAACCCCATCTACAAGGTCATTAATAGAGAGGT
The DNA here is from genome assembly GCF_032444005.1 of Ranitomeya imitator. NCBI lineage: Eukaryota > Metazoa > Chordata > Amphibia > Anura > Dendrobatidae > Ranitomeya > Ranitomeya imitator. Next base: position 715,310,595 of record NC_091284.1, on the reverse strand, counting down.
TAAAAAGAATCAGTCCTATCACAGATCCCTGCGGTCCCCACTGCTGACAATATCCCATTTAGAGAACATACCATTTATGACGACTTTTTGTTTCCTATCTTTTAGCCACATCCTTACCCATCTGCAAAAACACTGCTCAAAAAAATAAAGGGAACACTTAAACAACAGAAAATAACCCCAAGTAAATCAAACTTCTGTGAAATTAAACTGTCCACTTAGGAAGCAACACTGTTTGGCAATCAATTTCACATGCTGTTGTGCAAATGGAATAGACAACAGATGGAAATTATTGGCAATTATCAAGACACACTCAATAAAGGAGTGGTTCTGCAGGTGGGAGCCACAGACCACATCTCAGTGTCCATGCTTTCTGGCTGATGTTTTTGTCACTTTTGAACTTTGGTTGTGCTTTCACACTCGTGGTAGCATGAGCCGGCTCTACAACCCACACAAGTGGCTCAGGTAGTGCAGCTCATCCAGGATGGCACATCAATGTGAGCTGTGGCAAGAAGGTTTGCTGTGTCTGTCAGCATAGTGTCCAGAGGCTGGAGGCACTAACAGGAGACAGGTCAGTACACCAGGAGACGTGGAGGGGGCCGTAGGAGGGCAACAACCCAGCAGCAGGACGGCTACCTCAGCCTTTGTGCAAGGAGGCACAAATGTGCATGTGTCTGCAGAAACGGTTAGAAACCAACTCCATGAGGATGGTCTGAGTGCCCGACGTCCACAGATGAGGGTTGTACTCACAGCCCAACACCGTGCAGGATGCTTGGCATTTGCTACAGAACACCAGGATTGGCAAATTAGCCACTGGCACCCTGTGCTCTTCATTGATTAAAGCAGATTCACACTGAGCACATGTGACAGACGTGATAGAGTCTGGAGATGCCGTGGAGAGTGATCTGCTGCCTGCAACATCCTTCAGCATGTCCAGTTTGGCAGTGGGTCAGTAATGGTGTGGGATAGCATTTCTTTCGAGGGCCGCACAGCCCTCCATGTGCTCGCCAGAGGTAGCCTGATTGCCATTAGGTATGAGATGAGATCCTCAGACCCCTTGTGAGACCACATGCTGGTGCGGTTGGCCCTGGGTTCCTCCTAATGCAGGACAATGACAGACCTCATGTGACTGGAGTGTGTCAGCATTTCCTGCAAGATGAAGGCATTGAAGCTATGGACTGACCCGCCCGTTACCCAGACCTGAATCCAATTGAACACATCTGGGACATCATGTCTCGCACCTTCTGGGAGAAGCGAAGTCTCCCTAAGCTAGAAGATCGTTGGGTACAGCCGGGACCAGCTGCTTCGAAAGCATCACCAAACCAGGGATTCAAGCTTCAGGAGGCTAATTTGCATATTCCAGGTGCCTTCTGGGAGAAGCGAAGTCTCCCTAAGCTAGAAGATCGTTGGGTACAGCCGGGACCAGCTGCTTCGAAAGCATCACCAAACCAGGGATTCAAGCTTCAGGAGGCTAATTTGCATATTCCAGGTGCCTTCTGGGAGAAGCGAAGTCTCCCTAAGCTAGAAGATCGTTGGGTACAGCCGGGACCAGCTGCTTCGAAAGCATCACAAATTTTTGCCTGTAGGACATTATTGCAAGAGAGCTTGGCTGAGTAGATTACACAAGAAGGAAAACACACAGCAAGTCAGCAGGATCTAGGAGCAACATGGCAGATGTGACAACCTACATGGTGAGCTGCAGCATGTGCTACATGTTCACAGATCGACCAGAAGAAGAATCCAATTTCACCTGTCAGAAGTGTAGACTAGTGGCCCTTTTAGAAGAAAAGGTGCGGGGTCTGGAAGAAAGAATAGCAACTTTGAAACTCATCAAAGAGAATGAAGACTTTCTAGACAGAACAGAAGCATCTCTACTGGTCACAGAAGGTGCAAAAAGTGTCAGAGAACCTCCAAAAGCAGATGAGTGGAAGCATGTGACCAAAAGAAGCAAGAAGACCATGGAGAAATCACCAACCACACAACTGAAGAACCGATATCAAATCTTTGTAGAGGATGAAGATGGCACACCTAAGAATGAAGCAATACCAGCAAGCAAAAAAGAAAAGGGCACACAGCAACAAGTGACAGCAAAAAGTACAGCCAAGAAGCAACGAAGAGTGGTGGTGGTGGGAGACTCACTACTGAGAGGCACCGAAGCAGCCATCTGCAGACCGGACATAACTGCAAGAGAAGTATGCTGCCTTCCAGGTGCGATGATCAAGGATGTGACCGATAGGATACCAAAGCTCTTCAGCTCCAAGGACGTCCACCCATTTCTTCTGATACATGTTGGCACCAATGACACGGCAAGGAAGGACCTACCGACAATCTGCAAGGACTTTGAAGAGTTGGGGAAGAAAGTAAAGGAACTGGATGCACAGGTAGTTTTTTCTTCTATCCTTCCAGTAGACGGGCATGGCACCAGGAGATGGAACAGGATCCTTGATGCAAACAACTGGCTAAGACGATGGTGCAGACAACAAGGATTTGGATTCCTGGACCACGGTGTGAATTACTGGTATGATGGACTCCTCGCCAGAGACGGACTACACCTCAACAAACCTGGGAAACACACATTCGCCAGAAGACTCGCTACACTCATCAGGAGGGCGTTAAACTAGAAGAAGAGGGGACGGGAAGAAAAACATTAGACTCGAACAAAGACGACCCAGGAAAACATACTCAGAAGGGAGGTAAGAACATTTCTAAAACAATTCACAGTGAGGAGATTGGAACAAAACAAAATCCTCTAAACTGCATGCTCGCAAACGCCAGAAGCCTGACAAACAAGATGGAAGAACTAGAAGCAGAAATATCTACAGGTAACTTTGACATAGTGGGAATAACCGAGACATGGTTAGATGAAAGCTATGACTGGGCAGTTAACTTACAGGGTTACAGTCTGTTTAGAAAGGATCGTAAAAATCGGAGAGGAGGAGGGGTTTGTCTCTATGTAAAGTCTTGTCTAAAGTCCACTTTAAGGGAGGATATTAGCGAAGGGAATGAGGATGTCGAGTCCATATGGGTTGAAATTCATGGAGGGAAAAATGGTAACAAAATTCTCATTGGGGTCTGTTACAAACCCCCAAATATAACAGAAAGCATGGAAAGTCTACTTCTAAAGCAGATAGATGAAGCTGCAACCCATAATGAGGTCCTGGTTATGGGGGACTTTAACTACCCGGATATTAACTGGAAAACAGAAACCTGTGAAACCCATAAAGGCAACAGGTTTCTGCTAATAACCAAGAAAAATTATCTTTCACAATTGGTGCAGAATCCAACCAGAGGAGCAGCACTTTTAGACCTAATACTATCTAATAGACCTGACAGAATAACAAATCTGCAGGTGGTTGGGCATTTAGGAAATAGCGACCACAATATTGTGCAGTTTCACCTGTCTTTCACTAGGGGGACTTGTCAGGGAGTCACAAAAACATTGAACTTTAGGAAGGCAAAGTTTGAACAGCTTAGAGATGCCCTTAATCTGGTAGACTGGGACAATATCCTCAGAAATGAGAATACAGATAATAAATGGGAAATGTTTAAGAACATCCTAAATAGGCAGTGTAAGCGGTTTATACCTTGTGGGAATAAAAGGACTAGAAATAGGAAAAACCCAATGTGGCTAAACAAAGAAGTAAGACAGGCAATTAACAGTAAAAAGAAAGCATTTGCACTACTAAAGCAGGATGGCACCATTGAAGCTCTAAAAAACTATAGGGAGAAAAATACTTTATCTAAAAAACTAATTAAAGCTGCCAAAAAGGAAACAGAGAAGCACATTGCTAAGGAGAGTAAAACTAATCCCAAACTGTTCTTCAACTATATCAATAGTAAAAGAATAAAAACTGAAAATGTAGGCCCCTTAAAAAATAGTGAGGAAAGAATGGTTGTAGATGACGAGGAAAAAGCTAACATATTAAACACCTTCTTCTCCACGGTATTCACGGTGGAAAATGAAATGCTAGGTGAAATCCCAAGAAACAATGAAAACCCTATATTAAGGGTCACCAATCTAACCCAAGAAGAGGTGCGAAACCGGCTAAATAAGATTAAAATAGATAAATCTCCGGGTCCGGATGGCATACACCCACGAGTACTAAGAGAACTAAGTAATGTAATAGATAAACCATTATTTCTTATTTTTAGTGACTCTATAGCGACAGGGTCTGTTCCGCAGGACTGGCGCATAGCAAATGTGGTGCCAATATTCAAAAAGGGCTCTAAAAGTGAACCTGGAAATTATAGGCCAGTAAGTCTAACCTCTATTGTTGGTAAAATATTTGAAGGGTTTCTGAGGGATGTTATTCTGGATTATCTCAATGAGAATAACTGTTTAACTCCATATCAGCATGGGTTTATGAGAAATCGCTCCTGTCAAACCAATCTAATCAGTTTTTATGAAGAGGTAAGCTATAGACTGGACCACGGTGAGTCATTGGACGTGGTATATCTCGATTTTTCCAAAGCGTTTGATACCGTGCCGCACAAGAGGTTGGTACACAAAATGAGAATGCTTGGTCTGGGGGAAAATGTGTGTAAATGGGTTAGTAACTGGCTTAGTGATAGAAAGCAGAGGGTGGTTATAAATGGTATAGTCTCTAACTGGGTCGCTGTGACCAGTGGGGTACCGCAGGGGTCAGTATTGGGACCTGTTCTCTTCAACATATTCATTAATGATCTGGTAGAAGGTTTACACAGTAAAATATCGATATTTGCAGATGATACAAAACTATGTAAAGCAGTTAATACAAGAGAAGATAGTATTCTGCTACAGATGGATCTGGATAAGTTGGAAACTTGGGCTGAAAGGTGGCAGATGAGGTTTAACAATGATAAATGTAAGGTTATACACATGGGAAGAGGGAATCAATATCACCATTACACACTGAACGGGAAACCACTGGGTAAATCTGACAGGGAGAAGGACTTGGGGATCCTAGTTAATGATAAACTTACCTGGAGCAGCCAGTGCCAGGCAGCAGCTGCCAAGGCAAACAGGATCATGGGGTGCATTAAAAGAGGTCTGGATACACATGATGAGAGCATTATACTGCCTCTGTACAAATCCCTAGTTAGACCGCACATGGAGTACTGTGTCCAGTTTTGGGCACCGGTGCTCAGGAAGGATATAATGGAACTAGAGAGAGTACAAAGGAGGGCAACAAAATTAATAAAGGGGATGGGAGAACTACAATACCCAGATAGATTAGCGAAATTAGGATTATTTAGTCTAGAAAAAAGACGACTGAGGGGCGATCTAATAACCATGTATAAGTATATAAGGGGACAATACAAATATCTCGCTGAGGATCTGTTTATACCAAGGAAGGTGACGGGCACAAGGGGGCATTCTTTGCGTCTGGAGGAGAGAAGGTTTTTCCACCAACATAGAAGAGGATTCTTTACTGTTAGGGCAGTGAGAATCTGGAATTGCTTGCCTGAGGAGGTGGTGATGGCGAACTCAGTCGAGGGGTTCAAGAGAGGCCTGGATGTCTTCCTGGAGCAGAACAATATTGTATCATACAATTATTAGGTTCTGTAGAAGGACGTAGATCTGGGTATTTATTATGATGGAATATAGGCTGAACTGGATGGACAAATGTCTTTTTTCGGCCTTACTAACTATGTTACTATGTTACTATGTTATCCACCAACGTCACGTTGCACCACAGACTGTCCAGGAGTTGGCGGATGCTTTAGTCCAGGTCTGGGAGGAGATCCCTCAGGAGACTATCTGCCACCTCATCAGTCATTGTAGGGAGGTCATACAGGCACGTGGAGGCCACATACAATACTGAGCATCATTTTGACTTGTTTTAAGGACATTACATTCCACTTTAATTTTTTGTGTGACTCCAAATCCAGGCCTCCATTGGTTAATAAATTTGATTTCCATTGATGATTTTTGTGTGATTTTGTTGTCAGCACATTCAGCTTTGTACAGAACAAAGTATTCAATGAGAATTTTTCATTCATTCAGATGTAGGATGTGTTGAGTGTTCCCTTTATTTTTGTGAGCAGTGTAATTTCCCCTATTCTCTGCGTCTATGTTTTCAGTATAAGGCTGTTATGTGGTACAGTATCAAATGCATTTGCAATGTCCAGATAAATCACATCAACTGCGTTACCAACATCCAGATTTGCATTTTCCTCCTCATAGAAACCCAACCTGTTAGTTAGACACGACTTATCCTTCATAAATCCGTGCCAGCTGTCGGTTATTATATTATTCTCTGCAATATACTTCTGCCACTAATCTCTTATAATGCCCTCAAAAACTTAGTACAATTCTGATGTCAGGCTTACTGGATGGTAGTTGCCTGGATCCTTCTTCATACCTCTCTTAAACATCAGTATGACATAAGCCATCCTTCAATCCCATGGCACCAGCCCTGTTACAAGAGTGTCTAAGAATATGAGATACAGCGGTCTGTAAATTACCAAGCTCAATTCCCTCATTATGCATGGATGAATGCCATCTGGGCCGGGGGATCTGTCAATGTTTAATTTGTTCAGACGCAGGCATACTTTGACTTTTGCCTTATGGAATGATCCCTTGAACAGTCAGTTCATTGGTTAACACGGATGAAATGAGCCTGTTTAATATCTCAGCCTTTTCTTTGTCCTCTATAATTACCTTGTTGTCATCGTCTTTTAAGGGACCAATACTATCTGTTTTTTTCTTTTTGGCATTTATTTATAAAATGTTTAAAATAAATCCCTAATGTTGCTTGTGATTTGTTTCTCTGTAGATAACTTTGCTAGCTTGATTTCTTTTTTACATTTCTTATTGAGAACTTTATACTCCTGAAATGCTATTTCTGTATTTTCGACCTTCATTATACTGTAACTCTTTGTTTTTGTCTTTTTAAACTTTGTAGTGTCTTATTTATTCATAATGGTTTCTTTTTATTCTTGGACGTTTTATTGCCAGAGGGTATATATTTTCTTCAGAATACTAGTAGTATATCCTTAAACATTATGTTCAGTATGCCCAGTTACCATAACTTGGTCACAGTCTACATGATTAAGCTCTTCTTTAATTTGTTGAAATCAACTTTTCTAAAGTTCCAGTTTTTGCATTTTCCCTTTTAAATGTTTGATTGAAAATTACATTTAAACTTACCATATTACGGTCACTGGCTGCAACCCAAATGACCTGTATATCTGAAATTCTATCTGGGTATATGATCTGTTTGACAGAACCAGATCCAGTAGATTACCTTCTCTGGTTGTTTCATCTACCAACTGAGAGAGGTAATTGTCTTGAATTGTCTGTATAATTAAAATTTCCAGGACCCTATTATTATTTGCTGCATTTCATCCTTTTCAGCTATGTTAGGAGGCTTGTAACAAACTCCAATTAGCAGCTCTCCATTTTTGCCATTTACAGGTACATTTACTGATTCTACATTGTCTCAGTTCCCCCAGTGTCGACTTTGAGCACAGGTCTTAAGTTGGATTTAATGGAAAAAAACACCCCTCCATCTTTTCTGTCCTTCCTGTCCTTTCTAAATGTAGTATAACCCTTTGCATTTGTCACCCAGTCATGGCTTTCATCCAGCCTGGTTTCCATAATTCACATCGTATTCTGTGGCTGACATAAGAGTCTCCAATTCATTAATTTTGTTTGCAAGACTTCTTGCATTCGCCAGTTGAGATTTAATCATATTAGCTCATTTATTACTCCTCCCCACCTTCTTATGTTGCTTGCATGTCACAGCTCCCCTAAATCCACGTTGACCGCTACTGAATCACTCTCCTGTCTACTCTATCTATCCCCTTTATAGCACCTCTACCCTCACTCTCCCTAGTTTAAAAGTACCTCCATCCATCTGACTATATTTCCCCAAGCACAGCTGCACCATCCCCATTGAGGTGCAGCCCGTCCCTACCGTAGTGCCTGACAGAGAAGTCGGTCCAGTTCTCTATGAACCCAAACCCTTCCTGCCTGCACCAATTTCTAAGCCACTTATTTATCTCCCTGTGTTCCCGCTATCTTTCTAGTACACTCGTGGAACTGACAGTATTTCTTTATACATAGAGAGTTCTGAAGTGGCCAGCAATGGGTCCATATCTAAATCCCATTAAACACCTGTGTAGAGATCTTAAAATTGCTATTGGAGAAGGCACCCTTCAAATTTGAGAGGCCAGGAACAGTTTGCAAAAAGAATAGTTGTCCAATATTCCAGTTGAGGGATGTAAATAAGAAGCTTGTTGATGGTTATAGGAAGTGCAGTTGTTCATTCCAAAGAGTCTGCAACCAAATATGAAGTTGAGGGTGCCAATAATTTTGTCTGGCCCATTATTGGGATTTTGTGTTAAATTATGTCCAAGTTGACAGCTTTTTATCTCTTTTTTTGTATTGTTCCAATACACACAAAGGAAATAAACATGTATAATAAAACATGTTGAATTACAATAATTTTCTGAAATACTTTCACTTTTTGGAACAATTTTAAGGGTGCCAACACTTTCGGCCATGACTATTCCATACATGGGAATCAGAGTTGTATGTTCCATACACTCACTATGAATTTCCCATTAACCTGCAGTGGAGGCAGATGCGTTGGCGTCCATCATTCATTAGTCAATTGTGTAATTGTCTTGATGATTGGAGGCAGCAGAGTTGTGTCTACTTGATGAACTGGTGGCAGTGGTGGGGGTTTGCCGACGCCCCCAGCTATTATTTTTGACAATATAAAATAACACTTTCTTATTTTTGTAAGGGACATAGTGGGAAAAAACTGAGAAAACTCTTAATTGCCTTTCACAGATGTTACAAATATGTATCTACCATAGAAGCAGGGCATTTAACTCAGGACAGTGTTGTTAGGGTCAATTTACATGGAACGACTGGCAGCACGATATTACCGCCAAAAGGTAAACTTTTACTGGTCGGCGGTCATTTAAATGCCTGTAGGCTGCCATTGTTCTCGGTAGTGCAAGTCCTTTTTACACTGGACAATGCACCACCAAGAATGATGATCTTTTGTGTTGCATAAAAGATAAGTTTACCTGATGATCGAGTGTTTAGCTCATTAATTGGGTGATCGGCAGCTTGTTTGCACAGTAAGATAATCATGAAATGAGCATTTTTGACAATGTTTGTTCACAATTGCCTTGCAGTGTAAATGCCCCTTTAAATGATATGGAAATAGATTTGGTGGACTTTTTTTTAACAGATTGGCTCCAAAATTACAAACAAAAAACATCAAAAAGACATCAGAAAGACTCTATTAATTAAAATGTTAATCTTATTTGCAGGTCATTTGTGGAGTTTTTTGAGGGTTTTTTCCACTTCATTTAAAAATGCCTAGTGGAAAAAAAAGAACATGTCACTTTGAAGTGGATTCTGATGGAATCTGTCCCAAAATACCTAAGGAAAAAAACTCTTCATAATTTTTAAACTCTCCAGAAAATTACATCTGCACACAGTTTTGGAAGTTCACTTTGTGAGGTGGATTCACTAATTGTAGGCCAGACTGAGTAGCAGAGACCAGAGGTACTACTGAGCTGGAAATGTAGGATAACATGTCGAACTGCAGAACTGGACCATCTCGTCGACACCTGGATTGGGGTGGGACACCTGAGCTGGATTTGCTGTATGGCACAGCAAAAATCAGTACAGTAGGATAATCGATCAGGCTCCTTGGAACAGCAGATTTATGTTGACAGGGAAGCACCTTGAAGCAGGAGAGCAAAATGAGTGGATGACACCTTGGAATAGCAAAGTCATGTAAGTGAAAAAGAACCTTGCTGCAAAGCTGGGTGTGCAGACAGCACCTAGGAACAGCAGAGCTGAGCAAGCACACTGGCACCTTGGAATAGTAGAACCGAGAGTGTGGACAGAACACAAGAAGTGCAGGGCTGAGTCGGCAAACAGGCGCCTGGGAAAGCTGAATATGCGGACAGAGTTGTGTTTATCAGTTGACATACTTTGGGTAGAAATGCACGTGCTAGACAGTGTAGACTCTGCACTACCTATATACTCAAGTGGCTGCAGCAGTAGAACCAGCTTTTAAAGGCCTAGAAAGTAACCCAATGGGCACGAGAGAAGAGAGAGCTGGCCTCAATTGGAGCAGGACAGGTGATTAACAGCACTGTACAGATGTGATCATCCTTACATTCTGCATTTTCCCACGGACCCATATTACAACTACTGGGTGGCCACAAATAGCATAAACAATTCCCGATTGACCATTTTGTTTTATAACTGGTCATCTCAAGCCACTCATCTCAGGATTTGTTGAGGAAAGAGAAAAGGTAGATATGGACACCAGTGTATAATAGTGGCTACCGGGAAGTTCACAATCGGCAGATTTATACAATGTGCATTTAGTTAAATGCTAAGTGTATAAATTCATAGCTGTTAGCTCCCTCTTGTGGTAGCTGCATGCAGCCAGAAATATACAATGTATTTCATCAAATAAAAAAAACAGAGCAACTCTTCCATACAGAAGCTCCACACTGAAGCTCCACACAGAAGCTCCACACTGAACCTCCACACAGAACCTCCATACATAACCTCCACACAGAACCTCCACACAGAACCTCAACACAGAACCTCCATACAGAACCTCCATACAGAAGCTGCATACTGAACCTCCATACAGAACATCCACACAGAACCTCCACACTAGAGATGAGCGGTGTTCGAGTCGAACTGTTCGCCAATTTCAAATTCGGGCTGTTTTGGGCAGTGTTCGAGTCGCTCTACGAACTCGAATAATTTGCTTAAAATTCGGCTGTTCGAGTTTCTGTTCGATAACTGTTTGTTCACCAAAAGCATAACTTGATTTTCACATTAACCCCTTCCTGACCTGTGACACATCGTATGCGTCATGAAAGTCGGTGCCAATCCGACCTGTGATGCATATGCTGCGTCACAGAATTATTGCGTTCCTGCAGATCGGGTGAAAGGGTTAAATCAAATTTCACCTGACCTGCAGGGACAGGGGGAGTGGTACTTCAGCCCAGGGGGGTGGGTGGCTTTGCCCCAACATGGCTACAATCGCTCTGATTGGCTTTTCACTTTCAACAGCCAATCAGAGCAATCGTAATATTTCACCAATGAAAATTGGTGAAATATTACAATCCAGCCATGGCCGATGCTGCAATATCATCGGCTATGGCTGGAAACCTTGATCTGCCCCCGTCACCACCACCGATCTCCACCCCTCCATCCTCCGCTGCGCTCCTCTCCCCTCCATCTTCCCCTCCTCTCCCCCGCCATCCAATCTCACCCACCCATGGTCTAATCTCATTCACTATACTTATCGAGTCCCGGTGTCCCTCCCGGTGTCCATCCGTCTTCTCCATGGGTGCCGCCATCTTCCAAAATGGTGGCTGCATGCGCAGTGCGCCCGCCGAATCTGCTAGCAGATTTATTCCAGGTACATTTTGATCACTGCGATAGGTTCTATCACAGTGTATAAAATAAAAAAAATAGTAACTAAACCCCCCCTTTATCACCCCCATAGGTAGGGAACATAATGAAATAAAGAAACTATATTTACTTTTATTTTTCCACTAGGGTTAGGGTTGCAATTAGGGTTAGGGAAAAAATTGGCGTGGGCTCCTGCCCAATTTTCTCCGCCAGAGTGGGAAATCCAGTGACTGAGGGCAGATATTAATAGCCTAGAGAGAGACCATGGTTATTGGGCCCCCTGGCTAAAAACATCTGCCCCCAGCCACCCAAGAAAAGGCACATCTGGAAGATGCACCTATTCTGGCACTTAGCCCCTCTTCCCACTCCCCTGTAGCGGTGGGATATGGGGTAACAAAGAGTTAATGTCACCTTGCTAATGTAAGGTGAAATTAAGCCTGGTAAATAATGGAGACATGTCAATAAGACACCTATCCATTATTAATCCAATAGTAGTAAAGGGTTAATACACACACAGGGAAAAAAGTATTTTAATTAAATAAATACACATGGTGTTGTAATAGAATTTTATATGCTCAATCCAAATGACGACCCTCGTTCTGTAAAAAAAAAAAAAAAAAAAAAAAAAGCAACAATATCCCATACCTCTCCACCGCTACAGTCATGTCCCATCAATACACAAAAACCACAAAAAATTACTATGGCTCAAGGAATGCAAAACATACCAATTTTATTCACAAAATAAACATATAAAATGATGACACCTGAGTATCACAAAACACAACTATGAACCACCAAGGCTAAGGCATTCTGTATAATCAATGCTGAACCGCACTCATAATGACCCAAGTGTTAAACTTGATAATTAACAATCACAGTGAACCTTGAATACAGCATCAAATGCAGCCACTGGTATCAAGAAGCCTAAGTGGGAAGCAAGCTGAAGGGACACTCTTGTAAGCTGTATGTATAGCCTGAGCCATATAGGAGCGGTGATTAAAGTGCATATATAGGTATATTACCTGTGGTGTGCCCAAGCCTGGATGAACGTCCCACCCCGACGTGCGTTTCGCCAGTTCTTCTTCCGGGGGGCGTCCTTTTAGCTTAAGGTCAATTAGATTAATATGTATGCATAGTCATGTCCCATGCTGTAAATCCATCTCAAGGGGTTAAATAATTCTACAAGCAGGAGCCTGCTAATGCAGCTGCTCCTGCCAGTAAAAACTGGGGAATTAATGGAATGCAGGGGAACGTAGCTTCGTAGACTTGCGGTGCTACGCCCCCTGCTGGCATAACCTCATATGAACTCGAGCATGAGAAAATATTCTGAAAAATTCCCACACTCGAGTTCATATGAGGTTATGCCAGCAGGGGGTGCAGCACCGCAAGTCTACGATGCTACGTTCCCCTGCTTTCCATTCATTTCCCAGTTTTTACAAGCAGGAGCAACAGTTGCATTAGTAGTGCTCCTGGTTGTAAAACTACTTAACCCCTTCAGATGGATTTACTGTGTGGGACATGACTGAGCATCGGAGAGGTATGGGATATTGTTGCTTTTTTCTTTTTTTTCTTTTACAGAACGAGGGTCATCAGGTGGATTAAGCGTACAATAAAGATTTTACAACCCCATGTGTGTTTTTATTTCATTAAAATACTTTATTCTTCATGTGTGTGTGTATTATTAACCCTTTACTACTATTGGATTAATAATGGATAGGTGTCTTGTTGACATCTCTCCATTATTAACCAGGTCTACATTAGCAAGGTGACATTAACCCTTTATTACCCCATATTCCACCGCTACAAGGGAGTGGGAAGAGAGAGGCTAAGTGCCAGAATAGGCTCATCTTATATATGTGCCTTTTTTTGGGTGGATTGGGGCAGATGTTTTTAGCCAGGGGGGGCCGATAACCATGGTCCCTCTCTAGGCTATTAATATCTGCCCACAGTCACTGGCTTTCCCACTCTGGCGGAGAAATTTGCGCGGGAGCCCACACCAATATTTTCTGTAATTTAACCCTTTATTTTAACACCTAGAGCCACAAAGTTTTGCACACAGACACTTCTAATATTAGTAGTGAGGAATATGTAAAAATATAACGGATATGCAATGGTTTACTGTATGTAAACCATGTCTCATATCCTGTCGGGTTTGAGAAGGAGATAGCAAAAGCCGACAATTGAATTACCGGCTTTTCTGATATCTAGCGCTGTATTAAATATTAATATATATATTATCTGTGTCCTCCTCCTTTTACTCCTCCACCTCTTTTCTTTTCGCATGACTATATATGTTAGGGGTCGAGTTCCCACCTCTGCACGGGGGGAATCTCTGGCCATCTCCACTGCTGTCTCCCATTCTTCTTCTGCCGCAGTGGAGCCTGCTCAGCGGAGACGTCGGTCCCAGCGTCTCGCTCAGTCTGACTCTGTGCAAACGGTTACTGCTGCTTTTCCAGCTTCTGCCATTGAAGCCAGTGCTGGGCAGCGGTGAGCAGATGCTTTTGGGATTAAGTCCTGCTTTTTCCCTTCTGAGCATGCCCAGGGTAAGAGCTCTCATTTCAGATCGAGGGTCACATGCTTAGATACTGCAGCAAAACCCATTGGTTCTCCAGGAAGGTCCTGAAGTTCCTCAGGCTCTGTGGCAGCCTCTCATTGGTCCTTCTAGGAAGGTCCTGTACTTGCTGCAGCTAAAAAAGGTTTGCATGGCCGCACGGCCATGCGCTAGTATCAAATCTAAGTTATGTGCTTTGCGCCAGTGTGGTTACGTTTGTATATGTTCAGGGAACCGGCTGAAATAAGCCCCTAGAATACCGGCACCTCTGGTGAGGAGATTGTATGTTTGCATAACCACCAACTGCTATCTGCTCGGCGGTCGCTGTGCACTCCTGTGAGGTTAACAGGACACAGTGCTTTCTTTAGGCGACTGTTATGATACGGTGGTCTAGGAGCAACATGGAACGAGCTCTGAAGGAAGTGGTAACTGTACTGACCGCAGTCCCTAAGCTCAACACAACACTAGAAGTAGCCTTGGAATGCTCCTAACTCTCCCTAGGCATCTCGTCACAGCCTAAGAGCTAACTACCCCTAAAGATAGAAGCAGGAAAGCTATCTTGCCTCAGAGAAAATCCCCAAAGGATAGATTAGCCCCTCACAAATAATGACTGTGAGTGGAGAGGGAAAAGACATACACAGAATGAAACCAGGATGGGCACAGGAGGCCAGTCTAACTAAATAGATAGGACAGGATGGAATACTGTGCGGTCAGTATAAAACACTACAAAAATCCACGCAGTGTTTACAAAAAATCTCCACACCTGACTAAAGGTGTGGAGGGCAAATCTGCCTCCCAGAGCTTCCAGCAAGACAGAATTAATTCACACTGATAAGCTGGACAAACATAGAAAGCACAGAATGGATAAGTCCACAATCTATGGACAGAAAAGGGCAAGCAAAAACTTAGCTTAGCTGAACTGGTCAGGATAACAGGGAACTCCAAAGGCTACGTTCACATTAGCGTCGCGTCGCCGTTGCGTCGGCGACGCAGCGGCGACGCGCCCCTATGTTTAACATAGGGGACGCGTGCGTTGTTTTGGTGGCGTTTTTCGCCACGTGCGTCGTTTCCGACGCTAGCGTCGGACGCAAGAAAACGCTACATGTAGCATTTTCTGTGCGTCCGATTTTCGTCAAAAACGACGCACGCGTCGCAAAACGCGCGCGTTTTTGCGCGCGTTTGCGCGCGTTTTTCCGTGCGTCGCCGCTGCGTCGCCGACGCAACGGCGACGCGACGCTAATGTGAACGTAGCCAAAGAGATGTGAATCCAACCAGGAACCATTTACAAGTGGCACTGGCTGAAGATAGAGCCAGACTTAAATAGCCGAGCAGAAGAGACGATAAGTGAAGGCAGCTGATGACAGCTAACTCCAAGGAGCAGCCATACCACTAGAAACCACAAGAGGGAGCCCAAGAGCAGAACTCACAAAAGTGCCACTTACAACCACCGGAGGGAGCCCAAGAGCGGAATTCACAACAGGCGACTCTGTGAAGTAACAGAGCTCGCTTCTGCCGCCATATAGGGCCGCCATTTGCCAGCAGCAGGTTCTCTCCTGCACGGTGGACCCCGGGCTGCGAACGCATCAAATAACATCTCTCTATTTACTCGGTGCATTCCGCCAACCTTAACAATATGTACTTGTGACTCTTCCATGTTTTTGTTTTGTCTTTTGAGCTGTTTGTCAGCTTTTGGACACCTTTTAAGTGTTTTCTATGTGTTTGTATGTGTTTGTGTTTGTCTGCCATTGGTTTCAATGGGGTTCGACGGTGTTCGTCGAACACGCCCCAATTCGACGAACCGAACTCGAACACTAGAGGGGTGGCTCCACACAGAAGCTCCACACAGAAGCTCCGCACAGAAGCTCCACACAACATATAGCCTTTTGAATTTATTTAGCACTAGTGTTGAGCATTCCGATACCGCAAGTATTGGGTATCGGCTGATATTTGCGGTATCGGAATTCCGATACCGAGTTCTGATATTTTTGTGATATCGGGAATCGGTATCGGGATTAAGATTAATGTGTAAAATAAAGAATAAAAATAAAAAATATTGACATACTTACCCTCTGACGCGCCCTGGTCGTCACCGCTGCAACCGCCTTGCTTTAGTTCCGAAAAATGAGTGCGTAAAGGGCCTTCGATGACGTCGCGGTTTGTGATTGGTCGCTGAGCGGTCATGTGACCGCTCACGAGACCAATCACAAGCCGCGACGTCATCGAATGTCATTAACGCGCTCATTCCTAAGAATGAGCGCGTTAAGGACCTTCGATGACGTCGCGGCTTGTGATTGGTCACGTGAGCGGTCACATGACCGCTCAGCGACCAATCACAAGCCGCGACATCATCGAAGGCCCTTAACGCGCTCATTCCTAGGAACGAAAGCATAGTGGTTGCAGCGGTGACAACCAGGGCGCGTCAGAGGGTGAGTATATCAATATTTTTTATTTTTATTCTTTATTTTACACATGAATATGGATCCCAGGGCCTGAAGGAGAGTTTCCTCTCCTTCAGACCCTGGGATCCATTACAGGATATCTTCCGATATTTGTGTCCCGTTGACTTGTATTGGTATCAGATATCAGTATCGGCGATATCCGATATTTTTCGGATATCGGCCGATACCATCCGATCCCGATACTTTCAAATATCGGACGGTATCGCTCAACACTATTTAGCACTGAATATTTAACTAAACAGAATCTTATCGAACACAGTTGTTAGTCAAATTACTGGAAAACTCTTTCATTCTTAGACATGTCCATGATGCTGCATCATAGAAACTGATACGCTCATTTTCAGCTTATTTTCAGCTCTTTATCTCCAGGATTATATGCTTTAAAAGCTGCATTTAATGTGTATAAAGACATCTGTTCTTTGGTAGTAGATGTGACAGATGGTCCACGAGCTTGGCAGTTGGAATCTATATATGTTCCTAACATTGGTCATGTACTATGTTGCACATATTGGAATATAGGCAGATTGTGTGTAAATAAAGTGACGCTGGCACCGCTCGCTGTCGCTGATGGATATCATTTTTGTTAGTTGCCTTTGTATTACATTACATTACACACGAGGGCGTAATACTATTTTCTATCCACTGTATTTTCATATTTTCCAGTTATTTACTTTTTATGTGTTAAAACATATTTCTGAGTTATTAGGACAGAGAATTTATTATCGCATAAAATTGCTCTTATCTCATCCAGTGACCTAATTGTCCATAGTGAAAGTTGGAGGGATCTCAAAGTAGGTGGTTACAGCCTACTGATACAGCAAAATGACATGATGCCAAGTTTGCCACATTGAATTCTCCAACATTTGCTGTGCAAATTATCAGGCAAAATGTTAAGAAGCAGTGGTGAACTCGCGCTCTGATGTGAGGAATTATTGGTATACACAGGAATAATTCTTATCTTTACTGCATAGTGATGTCACAGAACATTGAATAAGTCCACAATACCAGGCTCGCTCTGACCCAAGGTGGGCCCCTGTGCAGGAGTGGGCCTCCAACATGAGCAGTGCTTGGCACAATACACTTGATTCACTATGTACAAAGGTGACTTCTCAGCCTTCATTTATAAACTACTCAGACTATTAACAGCCCAATCAGAGACCATATCCCACTACAGAGATGAGAAACAGAAGGAACCTCAATCATCGAAGCTTTTATGCCAGTTTTCTGGCATAAAAAGGTTTGAAAAGCCACCAAATTTTGGGGCACCTCCATGTCTTGCTAAAATTTTGCAAAGTTTGAAAAAGTTTATGGAGCTGTGATAGGGCCTATTGACTGCCACTCGCCAGATGAATAACTTGTTGCAAAGTTCACTACACTGGAAACCTCAGTCCAGCAGGGACTGCAGTAGGATTTGTGGTGAGGTGCACACAAAGGCATCTACATCCAGTAGATTTCCTCATCAAAAACGGTGTGAACCATGTCGGTCTTGTTGAATTGGGCCCAATGCATTAACAGTACAAAGATAAAACCACAGAGAAGTGTCAGTGTAATTATAATAAAAGGAATAAAAATGGTGATGTTACAGCACATAGCGGATGACTAGTCACGATGTTGATGCACACAGTAATAATTTAGCTCCAACAAAGTGTTAATCCACACAGCGGGGAAGCCCACTCAGTGCACAGGTAATTGCTGCAAGCATGTATACAGCAGTAAGTGCTCCGTGAGCCGGAATGAAATCATAAGAAAAAGCTGGAAAAATGCTCAATGTGATGTCATCAAACAGAAATAATGTCTCAGAACATGGCACACGAAGGATGTGTACACACTAAATTGTATTGCAAAGATTTTGGGAATTGAAACTCCAAGTTTCTGAGGAGTTTTGAGCTTTTGAGGAGGGTTTTGGAGAGTTTCCAGTACAAAAACTCACGAAAAAAACTCATCATGGGCAAACAGACTCAGGGTATGAGCACATGAAGCTTTTTCAAAGTACTCAAGTTCAATAGTAGTAACTTCTTTAGGAAGCTTTTCTTATTTGAGGAGTTTTTTGTTTCCTAAAGTGATTTTGAAGGGATTTTTTAACCCCTTTCTGCCATTAGCTGTACTATTCCGTCCATGTGGGGTGGGCCTTAATTCCCATGGACGGAATAGTACGTGATATGCGATCGGCAGCGCTCACGGGGGGAGCGCCGCCGATCGCGGCCGGGTGTCAGCTGCTTGTCACAGCTGACACCCGGCACTATGTGCCAGGAGCGGTCACGGACCGCCCCCGGCACATTAACCTCCGGCAAACCGCGATCAAAGATGATCGCGATGTGCCGGCGGTGCAGGGAAGCATCGCGCAGGGAGGGGGCTCCCTGCGGGCTTCCCTGAGCCCCCCGCAGCAACGCGATGTGATCGCGTTGCTGCGAGGGTCTTACCTCCCTCCCTGCCTGCTCCAGGCCCGGATCCAAGATGGCCACGGATCCGGGTCCTGCAGGGAGGGAGGTGGCTTCACAGAGCCTGCTCAGAGCAGGCACTGTGAAGCCTGCAGCACTGTAAAGGCCCCTTCACATTAAGCGACGCTGCAGCGATACCGACAACGATCCGGGTTGCTGCAGCGTCGCTGTTTGGTCGTTGGAGAGCTGTCACACAGACCGCTCTCCAGCGACCAACGATGCTGGTAACCAGGGTAAACATCGGGTAACTAAGCGCAGGGCCGCGCTTAGTAACCCGATGTTTACCCTGGATACCATGCTAAAAGTAAAAAAAAACAAACACTAGATACTTACCTACAGCCGTCTGTCCTCCAGCGCTGCGCTCTGCTTCTCTGCTCTCCTCCTGTACTGTCTGGGAGCCGGAAAGCAGAGCGGTGACGTCACCGCTCTGCTTTCCGGCTCACAGACAGTACAGGAGGAGAGCAGAGCACAGCGCTGGAGGACAGACAGCGGTAGGTAAGTATCTAGTGTTTGTTTGTTTTTTACTTTTAGCATGGTAACCAGGGTAAACATCGGGTTACTAAGCGCGGCCCTGCGCTTAGTTACCCGATGTTTACCCTGGTTACCAGTGAAGACATCGCTGGATCGGTGTCACACACGCCGATCCAGCGATGTCAGCAGGAGTCCAGCGACGAAATAAAGTTCTGGACTTTATTCAGCGACCAACGATCTCCCAGCAGGGGCCTGATCGTTGGTCGCTGTCACACAGAACGATTTCATTAACGATATCGTTGCTACGTCACAAATAGCAACGATATCGTTAACAATATCGTTATGTGTGAAGGTACCTTAAGTCAGATCAGTGATCTGACAGAGGGCTATGCAAACTGTCAGATCATTGTGATGTCCCCCATCCCTCCCCCCCCCCCGGGACAAAGTAAAAAAGTAAAAAAAAAATTTTTTCCAAATGTGTAAAAAAAAAAACAATATTCCTAAATAATGAAAAAAAATAAATATTATTCCCATAAATACATTTCTTCATCTAAATAAAAAAAAAACAATAAAAGTGCACATATTTAGTATCGCTGCGTCCGTGACGACCTGACCTATAAAATTGTCCCACTAGTTAACCCCTTCAGTAAACACCGTAAGAAAAAAAAAAGAGGCAAAAAACAACGCTTTATTATCATACCGCCGAACAAAAAGTGGAATAACACGCGATCAAAAAGACAGATATAAATAACCATGGTACCGCTGAAAACGTCATCTTGTCCCGCAAAAAACGAGCCACCATACAGCATCATCAGCAAAAAAATAAAAAAGTTATAGTCCTGAGAATAAAGCGATGCAAAAATAATTATTTTTTCTGTAAAATAGTTTTTATTGTATAAAAGCGCCGAAACATAAAAAAAGATATAAATGGAGGTCGCTGTAATCGTACTGACCTGAAGAATAAAACTGCTTTATCAATTTTACCAAACGCGGAACGGTATAAACGCCTCCCCCAAAAGAAATTCATGAATAGCTGGTTTTTGGTCATTCTTCCTCACAAAAATCGGAATAAAAACCGATCAAAAAATGTCACGTGCCCGAAAATGTTACCAATAAAAACGTCAACTCGTCCCGCAAAAAACAAGACCTCACATGACTCTGTGAACCCAAATATGGAAAAATTATAGCTCTCAAAATGTGTAACGCAAAAAATATTTTTTACAATAAAAAGCGTCTTTCAGTGTGTGACGGCTGCCAATCATAAAAATCCGCTAAAAAACTCGCTATCAAAGTAAATCAAACCCCCCTTCATCACCCCCTTAGTTAGGGAAAAATTTAAAAAATGTATTTATTTCCATTTTCCCATTAGGGCTAGGGTTAGGGCTAGGGTTAGGCTTAGGGCTAGGGTTAGGGCTAGGTTTAGGGCTAGGGTTAGGGTTAGGGCTAGGGTTAGGGCTAGGGTTAGGTCTAGGGTTAGGGTTAGGGTGGCGGCTACAGTTAGGGTTGGGGCTAAAGTTAGGGTTAGGGTTTAGATTACATTTACAGTTGGGAATAGGGTTGGGATTAGGGTTAGGGGTGTGTCAGGGTTAGAGGTGTGGTTAGGGTTACCGTTGGAATTAGGGTTAGGGATGTGTTTGGATTAGGGTTTCAGTTATAATTGGGGGGTTTCCACTGTTTAGGCACATCAGGGGCTCTCCAAACACGACATGGCGTCCGATCTCAATTCCAGCCAATTCTGCGTTGAAAAAGTAAAACAGTGCTCCTTCCCTTCCGAGCTCTCCCGTGTGCCCAAACAGGGGTTTACCCCAACATATGGGGTATCAGCATACTCAGGACAAATAGGACAACAACTTTTGGGGTCCAATTTCTCCTGTTACCCTTGGGAAAATACAAAACTGGGGGCTAAAAAATAATTTTTGTGGGAAAAAAAAAAGATTTTTTATTTTCACGGCTCTGCGTTATAAACTGTAGTGAAACACTTGGGGGTTCAAAGTTCTCACAACACATCTAGATGAGTTCCCTGGGGGGGTCTAGTTTCCAATATGTGGTCACTTTTGGGGGGTTTCTACTGTTAGGTACATTAGGGGCTCTGCAAACGCAATGTGACGCCTGCAGACTATTCCATCTAAGTCTGCATTCCAAATGGCACTCCTTCCCTTCCGAGCCCTCCCATGGGCCCAAACAGTGGTTCCCCCCACATATGGGGTATCAGCGTACTCAGGACAAATTGGACAACAACTTTTGGGGTCGAATTTCTCCTCTTACCCTCGGGAAAATACAAAACTGGGGGCTAAAAAATAATGTTTTGGGGAAAGTTTTTTTTTTTTATTTTCACGGCTCTGCGTTACAAACTTCTGTGAAGCTCTTGGTGGGTCAAAGCGCTCACCACACATCTAGATAAGTTCCTTAGGGGGTCTACTTTCCAAAATGGTGTCACTTGTGGGGGGTTTCTACTGTTTAGGTACATTAGCGGCTCTGCAAACGCAATGTGACACCTGCAGACCATTCCATCTAAGTCTGCATTCCAAATGGCGCTCCTTCCCTTCCGAGCCCTCCCATGCGCCCAAACAGTGGTTCCCCCCCACTTATGGGGTATCAGCATACTCAGGACAAATTGTACAACAAATTTTGGGATCCAATTTCTCTTGTTACCCTCGGGAAAATAAAAAACTGGGGGATAAAAAATAATTTTTGTGGGAAAAAATTTTTGTTTTATTTTTACGGCTCTGCATTACAAACTTCTGTGAAGCCCTTGGTGGGTCAAAGCGCTCAAAACACATCTAGATAAGTTCATTAGGGGGTCTACTTTCCAAAATGGTGTCACTTGTGGGGAGTTTCAGTGTTTAGGCACATCAGTGGCTCTCTAAACAAAACATGGCGTCCCATCTCAATTCCTGTCAATTTTGCATTGAAAAGTCAAACGGCGCTCTCCTTCCCTTCCGAGCTCTCCCATGCGCCCAAACAGTGGTTTACCCCCACATATGTGGAATCAGCGTACTCAGGACAAATTGTACAACAACTTTTGGGGTCCAATTTCTTCTTTTACCCTTGGGAAAATAAAAAATTGGGGGCGAAAAGATAATTTTTGTGAAAAAATATGATTTTTTATTTTTACGGTTCTGCATTATAAACTTCTGTGAAGCACTTGGTGGGTCAAAGCGCTCACCACACCTCTAGATAAGTTCCTTAGGGGGTCTACTTTCCAAAATGATGTCACTTGTGGGGGGTTTCAATGTTTAGGCACATCAGGGGCTCTCCAAACGCAACATGGTGTCCCAACTCGATTCCAGTCAATTTTGCATTGAAAAGTCAAATGGCGCTCCTTCGCTTCCGAGCTCTGTCATGCGCCCAAATAGTGGTTTACCCCCACATATGGGGTATCAGTGTACTCAGGAAAAATTGTACAACAACTGTTGGGGTCCATTTTCTCCTGTTACCCTTGGTAAAATAAAACAAATTGGAGCTGAAGTAAATTTTTTGTGAAAAAAACTTAAATGTTCATTTTTATTTAAACATTCCAATAATTCCTGTGAAGCACCAGAAGGGTTAATAAACTTCTTGAATATGGTTTTGAGCACCATGAGGGGGGCAGTTTTTAGAATGGTGTCACACTTGGGTGTTTTCTGTCATATAGACCCCTCAAAATGACTTCAAATGAGATGCGGTCCCTAAAAAAAATGGTGTTGTAAAAATGAGAAATTGCTGGTCAACTTTTAACCCTTATAACTCCCTAACAAAAAAAATTTTGGTTCCAAAATTGTGCTGATGTAAAGCAGACATGTGGGAAATGTTACTTATTAAGTATTATGTGTGACATATCTCTGTGATTTAATTGCATACAAATTCAAAGTTGGAAAATTGCAAAATTTTCATAATTTTCGCCAAATTTCTGTTTTTTTCACAAATAAACGCAGGTACTATCAAAAAATTTTTACCACTATCATGAAGTACAATATGTCACGAGAAAAAAATGTCAGAATCACTGGGATCCGTTGAAGCGTTCCAGAGTTATAACCTCATAAAGGGACAGTGGTCAGAATTGTAAAAATTGGCCCGGTCCATAACGTGCAAACCACCCTTGGGGGTAAAGGGGTTAAGCATTTTGGAAGAGTATTTCCCTGAAGTATTTTTTTGCAGCCTTTTGTTTGGACAGGGCCTAGTTTGGAGCAATGTCTTTCATAAACCACTTTTAAGGAGTGATATGTGGTTTCTACCAAGTGATTTTCTAAGCCTGTGTTAGGGCTAGCGGAACGTACCAAATACAAAGACAGATAGAGTATGGTGCGTTCGCAGCCCGGGGTCCACCGTACAGAGATGGAACCTGCTGCCAAGTAATGACGGACTATATGGCGGTACTCATAAGTATACACACGTGGGTTAAACTTCACCCAGCGTGAAGGAAGCGATCCTGTTGCGTCACAGGATCGCGGTACCGCACATAGAGCGCGAGCAAGTAGTCAGCGAACTCAACCCCAACTAGGATTGAAGTCCGATTAGACCCTTGCTGGCACAACACCGCAACTGGGTGTGTAAGGAAGCTGAATAACAATATTAGGGCACAAGAGTGCATGCGGTGCCGCACTGACGAACGCCACTAACCACCCAGGCTTGGGTAAGGAAAGCACAGAGGAAGTGCACGGCGCCGTACTGGCGGTCACAGCAACAGGACGCTGTAATGTGTGATTCGTGCTGTAGGATAAGTCGGGCGCTAGATAGCAACCATACACCTTCCGCGAACAGACATTAAATAGGGAAGGGGTATCCAAGGACGACTTGCACTCACAACAAACACACATATGCAAATGTACACTAGCGCATGGCCGTGCGGTCATGCGCAGTTTATATAGTTGCAGCACAGGAAGTGGCCACAGAAACTTTGCCCTTCCAAGACCTGCCAAGAGGACCAATGAAATGTGCTGCAGGGCCTGAGCACATGACCCTCGATCTCCAATGGGAGATCTTCCCCTGGGCATGCTCAGTGTGTGCAGACAAGGACTTAGTCCCAGAGAAGTCCGCTCGCTGCTGACCAGCACTGGCTTTAATGGCAGAAGCTGAAGAAACAGCAGTAACTCTCTGTACAGAGTGAGACTGAGCAAGACGCTGGGACCGACGTCCCTGCTAAGCAGACTGCACTGCGGCTGGATAAGAATGGGAGACCGCAGCGGAGATGGCTCAAGCTTCCCCCTGTGCAGAAGCGGGAACTCGAGACCTAACATTACCCCCCTCTTAGGGCCCCCCCCCCTTGGGCCTCGCTACGCTCGAAGGCAGCAATGAGCTGTGGGGCCTGAATGTTTTCAGCAGGCTCCCATGACCTGTCCTCTGGGCCATAACCCTTCCAATCCACCAGATAGAACTTTTTGCCGCGTACCACCTTGCACCCCAAAATAGCGTTCACCTCGTAATCGTCCGTAGACGAACCCGATGTCCCGGCAGATGACTCGGAAAACCGGGAAATGTATACGGGTTTCAAGAGGGACACATGAAAGGTGTCGGTGATACCCAAGCGTGGAGAAAGAGCCAAACGGTAGACCACAGGATTAACCTGTTCGAGAACCTTGAAGGGACCCAAGTAGCGAGGAGCAAACTTAGTGGACTCAACTCGCAGCCTGATGTTACGGGCGGAGAGCCACACCAAGTCGCCAGGAGCAAAGGTCGGAGCGGGGCACCGATGAACATCGGCGGAGGACCTCCTTCTCTCCTTGGAGGCCCGAATGGCATCCTGCGTGCGGTCCCAAATGTCCCGTGCCTCCACAGCCCAGTCTGCCACCCTGGAGTCAGCAGAAGACACAGGCATGGGCACAGGAACACGCGGATGCTGGCCGTAATTTAGGAGGAATGGAGTCTGACCGGTGGAGTCGGCTATGGCATTGTTAAGTGCAAACTCTGCCCACGGTAGCAAGGATGCCCAGTCATCCTGCCTGGCAGAAACAAAATGTCGTAAATATGTGACCAAGGTCTGGTTGGCCCTCTCTACCAACCCATTCGTCTCGGGATGATATGCCGAAGAGAGATTCAACTCAATACTGAGTAGACGACAAAGCTCTCTCCAGAATCGAGACGCAAACTGGGGACCCCGGTCACTAACAATTTTGTCTGGCATACCGTGTAGGTGAAAGATATGCTTGACGAACAAGACAGCCAACGCCCGTGCAGAAGGTAGCCGTGGAAGAGGCACCAAGTGCACCATTTTGGAAAAATGGTTGGTGATCACCCAGATAATGGTGCAGTTACGAGACTTGGGTAAGCCCACCACAAAGTCCATCCCGACCATCTCCCAGGGCCTGTCCGCCACGGCAGAGGATAAAGCAAACCAGCTGGCCGTTGCCGAGGAGTCTTGTTCTTGGCGCAAGAGACACACGCCCGAACATACTCTGCGACATCACGAGCCATATGCGGCCACCAGTATGTCCTCGCCAGTAACTCAGATGTCCTTTTGGTACCACAATATCCACCCACCCTGGACGAGTGTGCCCAAGAGAGAACCTCTGGTCGCAAACTGGATGGTACAAAAGTCTTGCCCGGAGGCACAGACTCTAGCGAAACCGGGGCTACAGTTCTCAAACTCTCGGTGGGGACAATAAGCCGAGGCTCCTCCTCCTCCTCCGCAGATGACACAACGGAGCGAGAGAGAGCATCGGCCCGAATGTTCTTCTCCCCAGAAAGAAAATGGAGGGTGAAATGAAACCGGGAGAAAAATAAGGACCATCTGGCCTGGCGAGAATTCAACCGCTGGGCTGTCTGCAGGTACACCAAATTTTTATGGTCTGTGAAGACTTGGAAGGGAAAACGTGCTCCCTCCAAGAGATTTCTCCACTCCGAGAAAGCCAACTTCATGGCTAGCAACTCCCTGTCCCCGATGGAATAATTCCTCTCTGCTGGTAAGAAGGTCTTGGAGAAAAAGAAGCAAGGATGCTTCCGACCTTGAGCATCCTTTTGGAAGAGGACTGCTCCAGCACCAACAGAAGAGGCATCCACCTCCATGATAAATGGCTTATCAACATCGGGGCGATGTAGGATGGGAGCGCTAGCGAAGTGTGACTTTATAGAGTTAAAGGCCTTGGAGACCTCCTCAGACCACAATTTGGGATTCGCCCCCTTCTTGGTGAGGGCAACCAAGGGAGCTACCAAAGTTGAGAAGTGCGGAATGAACTGGCGATAATAATTAATGAACCCCATAAAGCGCTGCACCTCTTTAAGAGAATGGGGTTCCTGCCAGTCCATCACAGCCTGTAGTTTGGCAGGATCCATAGTCAATCCCTGGGCAGAGATGATGTAGCCTGTTATGAAAGGCAATTCAGTATCACAATGGACATGGAGGTCAGAGCACATACAGTGATCTGACAATAACCCAAAATAATAGAACGAGCTCTGAGACGTGGGAACTCTGCAGACCGCAATCCCTGATCCTCTCCAAACACAACTAGAGGCAGCCGTGGATTGCGCCTAACGCTACCTATGCAACTCGGCAAGCCTGAGAAACTAACTAGCCTGAAGATAGAAAAAATAAGCCTACCTGGCCTCAGAGAAATACCCCAAAGGAAAAGGCAGCCCCCCACATATAATGACTGTGAGTAAGATGAAAAAGACAAACGTAGGGATGAAATAGATTCAGCAAAGTGAGGCCCGATATTCTAGACAGAACGAGGATAGGAAAGATAACTTTGCGGTCTACACAAAACCCTAAATAAAACCACGCAAAGGGGCAAAAAGACCCTCCGTACCGAACTAACGGCACGGAGGTACACCCTTTGCATCCCAGAGCTTCCAGCAAAACAAATAGACAAGCTGGACAGGAAAAATAGCAACAAATAGCAAAGAAGCACTTAGCTATGCAGAGCAGCAGGCCACAGGAATGATCCAGAGAAACACAAGTCCAACACTGGAACATTGACAGGAAGCATGAATCAAAGCATTAGGTGGGGTTAAGTAGAGAAGCACCTAACGACCTCACCAGATCACCTGAGGGAGGAAACTCAGAAGCAGCAGTACCAGTTTCCTCCACAAACGGAAGCTCCCAGAGAGAATCAGCCGAAGTACCACTTGTGACCACAGGAGGGAGCTCTGCCACAGAATTCACAACAGTACCCCCCCCTTGAGGAGGGGTCACCGAACCCTCACCAGAGCCCCCAGGCCGACCAGGATGAGCCACATGAAAGGCACGAACAAGATCGGGAGCATGGACATCAGAGGCAAAAACCCAGGAATTATCCTCCTGAGCATAACCCTTCCATTTAACCAGATACTGGAGTTTCCGTCTTGAAACACGAGAATCCAAAATCTTCTCCACAATATACTCCAATTCCCCCTCCACCAAAAGCGGGGCAGGAGGGTCAACAGATGGAACCATAGGTGC
Organism: Ranitomeya imitator; assembly: GCF_032444005.1. Classification (NCBI taxonomy): domain Eukaryota; kingdom Metazoa; phylum Chordata; class Amphibia; order Anura; family Dendrobatidae; genus Ranitomeya; species Ranitomeya imitator. The sequence goes on along the minus strand of NC_091284.1, from coordinate 715,282,931 downwards.
CACGTATCTCCGCAACAATGACCTATGGAAGACGTTATGTATGAAAAAAGAATCTGGGAGGGTCAGACGAAAAGACACAGGATTAATAACCTCAGAAATCCTATAAGGACCAATGAAACGAGGTTTAAACTTCGGAGAGGAAACCTTCATAGGAATATGACGAGAAGATAACCAAACCAGATCCCCAACACGAAGTCGGGGACCCACACGGCGTCTGCGATTAGCGAAACGTTGAGCCTTCTCCTGTGACAAGGTCAAATTGTCCACTACATGAGTCCAAATCTGCTGCAACCTGTCCACCACAGTATCCACACCAGGACAGTCCGAAGACTCAACCTGTCCTGAAGAGAAACGAGGATGGAACCCAGAATTGCAGAAAAACAGCGAAACCAAGGTAGCCGAGCTGGCCCGATTATTAAGGGCGAACTCTGCCAAAGGCAAAAAGGACACCCAGTCATCCTGATCGGCAGAAACAAAGCATCTCAGATAGGTTTCCAAGGTCTGATTGGTTCGTTCAGTCTGGCCATTAGTCTGAGGATGAAAAGCCGAGGAAAAAGACAAGTCAATGCCCATCCTACCACAAAAGGCACGCCAAAACCTCGAAACAAACTGGGAACCTCTGTCAGAAACGATATTCTCTGGAATGCCATGCAAACGAACCACATGCTGGAAGAACAATGGCACCAAATCAGAGGAGGAAGGCAACTTGGACAAGGGTACCAGATGGACCATCTTAGAAAAGCGATCACAGACCACCCAAATGACTGACATCTTTTGAGAGACGGGAAGATCTGAAATAAAATCCATAGAGATATGTGTCCAAGGTCTCTTCGGGACCGGCAAGGGCAAAAGCAACCCACTGGCACGAGAACAGCAGGGCTTAGCCCGAGCACAAATCCCACAGGACTGCACAAAAGAACGCACATCCCGCGACAGAGACGGCCACCAAAAGGATCTAGCCACTAATTCTCTGGTACCAAAGATTCCAGGATGACCAGCCAACACCGAACAATGAACCTCAGAGATCACTTTATTTGTCCACCTATCCGGGACAAACAGTTTCTCCGCTGGACAACGATCAGGTTTATCAGCCTGAAATTTTTGCAGCACCCGCCGCAAATCAGGGGAGATGGCAGACACAATTACTCCTTCCTTGAGGATACCCGCCGGCTCGGATAAACCCGGAGAGTCGGGCACAAAACTCCTAGACAGAGCATCCACCTTTACATTTTTAGAGCTCAGAAGGTACGAAATCACAAAGTCAAAACGGGCGAAAAACAGCGACCAACGAGCCTGTCTAGGATTCAAACGCTTATCAGACTCGAGATAATAATAATAATAATAATAATCTTTATTTTTATATAGCGCTAACATATTCCGCAGCGCTTTACAGTTTTGCACACATTATAATCACTGTCCCTGATGGGGCTCACAATCTAGAATCCCTATCAGTATGTCTTTGGAATGTGGGAGGAAACCGGAGTGCCCGGAGGAAACCCACGCAAACACGGAGAGAACATACAAACTCTTTGCAGATGTTGTCCTGGGTGGGATTAGAACCCAGGACCCCAGCGCTGCAAGGCTGCAGTGCTAACCACTGCGCCACCGTGCTGCCCATAAGCACGTGCTGCCGTGCTGCCGTGCTGCTGAGATAAGTCAGGTTCTTATGATCAGTCAATACCACCACGCGATGCTTAGCTCCTTCAAGCCAATGACGCCACTCCTCGAATGCCCACTTCATGGCCAGCAACTCTCGGTTGCCCACATCATAATTCTGCTCTGCAGGCGAAAACTTCCTGTAAAAAAAAGCGCATGGTTTCATCACTGAACAATCAGAACCTCTCTGCGACAAAACAGCCCCTGCTCCAATCTCAGAAGCATCAACCTCGACCTGGAACGGAAGTGAAACATCTGGTTGACACAACACAGGGGCAGAAGAAAAACGACGCTTCAACTCTTGAAAAGCTTCCTCAGCAGCAGAAGACCAATTGACCAAATCAGCACCCTTCTTGGTCAAATCGGTCAATGGTTTGGCAATACTAGAAAAATTGCAGATGAAGCGACGATAAAAATTAGCAAGGCCCAGGAACTTTTGCAGACTTTTCAGAGATGTCGGCTGAGTCCAATCATGGATGGCTTGGACCTTAACAGGATCCATCTCGATAGTAGAAGGGGAAAAGATGAACCCCAAAAATGAAACCTTCTGCACACCAAAGAGACACTTTGATCCCTTCACAAACAAAGAGTTAGCACGCAGGACCTGAAAAACCGTTCTGACCTGTTTCACATGAGACTCCCAATCATAGTAACATAGTTAGTAAGGCCGAAAAAAGACATTTGTCCATCCAGTTCAGCCTATAATCCGTCATAAATCATCCGAGAAGATCAAAATGTCATCCTAGTACACAATCAGGAATTTATCCAGGTACTCTCGGAAGATGTCATGCATAAAGGACTGAAACACTGATGGAGCATTGGCAAGTCCGAATGGCATCACTAGATACTCAAAATGACCCTCGGGCGTATTAAATGCAGTTTTCCATTCATCGCCTCGCCTGATTCGCACCAGATTATACGCACCACGAAGATCAATCTTGGTGAACCAACTAGCCCCCTTAATCCGAGCAAACAAATCAGATAACAAAGGCAAGGGGTACTGAAATTTAACAGTGATCTTATTAAGAAGGCGATAATCTATACAAGGTCTCAGCGAACCATCCTTTTTGGCTACAAAAAAGAACCCTGCTCCTAATGGCGACGATGACGGGCGAATATGCCCCTTCTCCAGGGATTCCTTCACATAACTGCGCATAGCGGTGTGCTCAGGCACGGATAAATTAAACAGTCGACCTTTTGGGAATTTACCACCAGGAATCAAATTGATAGCACAATCACAATCCCTATGCGGAGGTAGGGCATCAGACTTGGGCTCATCAAATACATCCCGGTAATCAGACAAGAACTCTGGAACCTCAGAAGGGGTGGATGACGAAATTGACAGAAATGGAACATCACCATGTACCCCCTGTCAACCCCAGCTGGACACCGACATGGATTTCCAATCCAATACTGGATTATGGGCTTGTAGCCATGGCATCCCCAACACGACCACATCATGCAGATTATGCAACACCAGAAAGCGAATATCCTCCTGATGTGCAGGAGCCATGCACATGGTCAGCTGGGTCCAGTATTGAGGCTTATTCTTGGCCAAAGGCGTAGCATCAATACCTCTCAATGGAATAGGACACTGCAAGGGCTCCAAGAAAAACCCACAACGCTTAGCATATTCCAAGTCCATCAAATTCAGAGCAGCGCCTGAATCCACAAATGCCATGACAGAATATAATGACAAAGAGCAGATCAAGGTAACGGACAGAAGAAATTTTGACTGTACCGTACCAATGGTGGCAGACCTAGCGAACCGCTTAGTGCGCTTAGGACAATCAGAGATGGCATGAGTGGAATCACCACAGTAGAAACACAGCCCCTTCAAACGTCTGTGTTCTTGCCGTTCAACTCTGGTCAAAGTCCTATCGCACTGCATAGGCTCAGGTTTAAGCTCAGGTAATACCGCCAAATGGTGCACAGATTTACGCTCACGCAAGCGTCGACCGATCTGAATAGCCAAAGACATAGACTCATTCAAACCAGCAGGCATAGGAAATCCCACCATGACATCCTTAAGGGCTTCAGAGAGACCCTTTCTGAACATAGCTGCCAGCGCAGATTCATTCCATTGAGTGAGCACTGACCATTTTCTAAATTTCTGGCAATATACCTCTATCTCATCCTGACCCTGACAAAGAGCCAGCAAATTCTTTTCTGCCTGATCCACTGAATTAGGCTCATCGTACAGCAATCCGAGTGCCAGGAAAAACGCATTGATATTACTCAATGCAGGATCTCCTGGCGCAAGAGAAAATGCCCAGTCCTGAGGGTCGCCGCGCAAAAAAAAAATAATAATCAAAACCTGTTGAACTGGATCACCAGAGGAACGAGGTTTCAAGGCCAGAAATAACTTACAATTATTTTTGAAACTCAGAAACTTAGTTCTATCTCCAAAAAACAAATCAGGAATAGGAATTCTTGGTTCTAACATAGATTTCTGATCAATAGTGTCTTGAATCTTTTGTACTCTTGCCGAGAGCTGATCCACAAATGAAGACAGACTTCTAATGTCCATCGCTACACCTGTGTACTGAACCACCCAAATGTCTAGGGGAAAAAAAGACAAAACACAAAGCCAAGAAAAAAAAATGGTCTCAGAACTTCTTTTTTCCCTCTATTGAGAATCATTAGTACTTTTGGCTTCCTGTACTGTTATGAAAGGCAATTCAGTATCACAATGGACATGGAGGTCAGAGCACATACAGTGATCTGACAATAACCCAAAATAATAGAACGAGCTCTGAGACGTGGGAACTCTGCAGACCGCAATCCCTGATCCTCTCCAAACACAACTAGAGGCAGCCGTGGATTGCGCCTAACGCTACCTATGCAACTCGGCAAGCCTGAGAAACTAACTAGCCTGAAGATAGGAAAAATAAGCCTACCTTGCCTCAGAGAAATACCCCAAAGGAAAAGGCAGCCCCCACATATAATGACTGTGAGTAAGATGAAAAGACAAACGTAGGGATGAAATAGATTCAGCAAAGTGAGGCCCGATATTCTAGACAGAACGAGGATAGGAAAGATAACTTTGCGGTCTACACAAAACCCTAAAGAAAACCACGCAAAGGGGCAAAAAGACCCTCCGTACCGAACTAACGGCACGGAGGTACACCCTTTGCGTCCCAGAGCTTCCAGCAAAACAAATAGACAAGCTGGACAGGAAAAATAGCAACAAATAGCAAAGAAGCACTTAGCTATGCAGAGCAGCAGGCCACAGGAATGATCCAGAGAAACACAAGTCCAACACTGGAACATTGACAGGAAGCATGAATCAAAGCATTAGGTGGGGTTAAGTAGAGAAGCACCTAACGACCTCACCAGATCACCTGAGGGAGGAAACTCAGAAGCAGCAGTACCAGTTTCCTCCACAAAGGGAAGCTCCCAGAGAGAATCAGCCGAAGTACCACTTGTGACCACAGGAGGGAGCTCTGCCACAGAATTCACAACAGTACCCCCCCTTGAGGAGGGGTCACCGAACCCTCACCAGAGCCCCCAGGCCGACCAGGATGAGCCACATGAAAGGCACGAACAAGATCGGGAGCATGGACATCAGAGGCAAAAACCCAGGAATTGTCCTCCTGAGCATAACCCTTCCATTTAACCAGATACTGGAGTTTCCGTCTTGAAACACGAGAATCCAAAATCTTCTCCACAATATACTCCAATTCCCCCTCCACCAAAAGCGGGGCAGGAGGGTCAACAGATGGAACCATAGGTGCCACGTATCTCCGCAACAATGACCTATGGAAGACGTTATGTATGAAAAAAGAATCTGGGAGGGTCAGACGAAAAGACACAGGATTAATAACCTCAGAAATCCTATAAGGACCAATGAAACGAGGTTTAAACTTCGGAGAGGAAACCTTCATAGGAATATGACGAGAAGATAACCAAACCAGATCCCCAACACGAAGTCGGGGACCCACACGGCGTCTGCGATTAGCGAAACGTTGAGCCTTCTCCTGTGACAAGGTCAAATTGTCCACTACATGAGTCCAAATCTGCTGCAACCTGTCCACCACAGTATCCACACCAGGACAGTCCGAAGACTCAACCTGTCCTGAAGAGAAACGAGGATGGAACCCAGAATTGCAGAAAAACAGCGAAACCAAGGTAGCCGAGCTGGCCCGATTATTAAGGGCGAACTCTGCCAAAGGCAAAAAGGACACCCAGTCATCCTGATCGGCAGAAATAAAGCATCTCAGATAGGTTTCCAAGGTCTGATTGGTTCGTTCAGTCTGGCCATTAGTCTGAGGATGAAAAGCCGAGGAAAAAGACAAGTCAATGCCCATCCTACCACAAAAGGCTCGCCAAAACCTCGAAACAAACTGGGAACCTCTGTCAGAAACGATATTCTCTGGAATGCCATGCAAACGAACCACATGCTGGAAGAACAATGGCACCAAATCAGAGGAGGAAGGCAACTTGGACAAGGGTACCAGATGGACCATCTTAGAAAAGCGATCACAGACCACCCAAATGACTGACATCTTTTGAGAGACGGGAAGATCTGAAATAAAATCCATAGAGATATGTGTCCAAGGTCTCTTCGGGACCGGCAAAGGCAAAAGCAACCCACTGGCACGAGAACAGCAGGGCTTAGCCCGAGCACAAATCCCACAGGACTGCACAAAAGAACGCACATCCCGCGACAGAGACGGCCACCAAAAGGATCTAGCCACTAATTCTCTGGTACCAAAGATTCCAGGATGACCAGCCAACACCGAACAATGAACCTCAGAGATCACTTTATTTGTCCACCTATCCGGGACAAACAGTTTCTCCGCTGGACAACGATCAGGTTTATCAGCCTGAAATTTTTGCAGCACCCGCCGCAAATCAGGGGAGATGGCAGACACAATTACTCCTTCCTTGAGGATACCCGCCGGCTCAGATAAACCCGGAGAGTCGGGCACAAAACTCCTAGACAGAGCATCCACCTTCACATTTTTAGAGCTCGGAAGGTACGAAATCACAAAGTCAAAACGGGCGAAAAACAGCGACCAACGAGCCTGTCTAGGATTCAAACGCTTATCAGACTCGAGATAAGTCAGGTTCTTATGATCAGTCAATACCACCACGCGATGCTTAGCTCCTTCAAGCCAATGACGCCACTCCTCGAATGCCCACTTCATGGCCAGCAACTCTCGGTTGCCCACATCATAATTCTGCTCTGCAGGTGAAAACTTCCTGTAAAAAAAAGCGCATGGTTTCATCACTGAACAATCAGAACCTCTCTGCGACAAAACAGCCCCTGCTCCAATCTCAGAAGCATCAACCTCGACCTGGAACGGAAGTGAAACATCTGGTTGACACAACACAGGGGCAGAAGAAAAACGACGCTTCAACTCTTGAAAAGCTTCCTCAGCAGCAGAAGACCAATTGACCAAATCAGCACCCTTCTTGGTCAAATCGGTCAATGGTTTGGCAATACTAGAAAAATTGCAGATGAAGCGACGATAAAAATTAGCAAGGCCCAGGAACTTTTGCAGACTTTTCAGAGATGTCGGCTGAGTCCAATCATGGATGGCTTGGACCTTAACAGGATCCATCTCGATAGTAGAAGGGGAAAAGATGAACCCCAAAAATGAAACCTTCTGCACACCAAAGAGACACTTTGATCCCTTCACAAACAAAGAGTTAGCACGCAGGACCTGAAAAACCGTTCTGACCTGTTTCACATGAGACTCCCAATCATCCGAGAAGATCAAAATGTCATCCAAGTACACAATCAGGAATTTATCCAGGTACTCTCGGAAGATGTCATGCATAAAGGACTGAAACACTGATGGAGCATTGGCAAGTCCGAATGGCATCACTAGATACTCAAAATGACCCTCGGGTGTATTAAATGCAGTTTTCCATTCATCGCCTCGCCTGATTCGCACCAGATTATACGCACCACGAAGATCAATCTTGGTGAACCAACTAGCCCCCTTAATCCGAGCAAACAAATCAGATAACAAAGGCAAGGGGTACTGAAATTTAACAGTGATCTTATTAAGAAGGCGATAATCTATACAAGGTCTCAGCGAACCATCCTTTTTGGCTACAAAAAAGAACCCTGCTCCTAATGGCGACGATGACGGGCGAATATGCCCCTTCTCCAGGGATTCCTTCACATAACTGCGCATAGCGGTGTGCTCAGGCACGGATAAATTAAACAGTCGACCTTTTGGGAATTTACCACCAGGAATCAAATTGATAGCACAATCACAATCCCTATGCGGAGGTAGGGCATCAGACTTGGGCTCATCAAATACATCCCGGTAATCAGACAAGAACTCTGGAACCTCAGAAGGGGTGGATGACAAAATTGACAAAAATGGAACATCACCATGTACCCCCTGACAACCCCAGCTGGACACCGACATGGATTTCCAATCCAATACTGGATTATGGGCTTGTAGCCATGGCATCCCCAACACGACCACATCATGCAGATTATGCAACACCAGAAAGCGAATATCCTCCTGATGTGCAGGAGCCATGCACATGGTCAGCTGGGTCCAGTATTGAGGCTTATTCTTGGCCAAAGGCGTAGCATCAATACCTCTCAATGGAATAGGACACTGCAAGGGCTCCAAGAAAAACCCACAACGCTTAGCATATTCCAAGTCCATCAAATTCAGAGCAGCGCCTGAATCCACAAATGCCATGACAGAATATAATGACAAAGAGCAGATCAAGGTAACGGACAGAAGAAATTTTGACTGTACCGTACCAATGGTGGCAGACCTAGCGAACCGCTTAGTGCGCTTAGGACAATCAGAGATGGCATGAGTGGAATCACCACAGTAGAAACACAGCCCCTTCAAACGTCTGTGTTCTTGCCGTTCAACTCTGGTCAAAGTCCTATCGCACTGCATAGGCTCAGGTTTAAGCTCAGGTAATACCGCCAAATGGTGCACAGATTTACGCTCACGCAAGCGTCGACCGATCTGAATAGCCAAAGACATAGACTCATTCAAACCAGCAGGCATAGGAAATCCCACCATGACATCCTTAAGGGCTTCAGAGAGACCCTTTCTGAACATAGCTGCCAGCGCAGATTCATTCCATTGAGTGAGCACTGACCATTTTCTAAATTTCTGGCAATATACCTCTATCTCATCCTGACCCTGACAAAGAGCCAGCAAATTCTTTTCTGCCTGATCCACTGAATTAGGCTCATCGTACAGCAATCCGAGTGCCAGGAAAAACGCATTGATATTACTCAATGCAGGATCTCCTGGCGCAAGAGAAAATGCCCAGTCCTGAGGGTCGCCGCGCAAAAAAAAAATAATAATCAAAACCTGTTGAACTGGATCACCAGAGGAACGAGGTTTCAAGGCCAGAAATAACTTACAATTATTTTTGAAACTCAGAAACTTAGTTCTATCTCCAAAAAACAAATCAGGAATAGGAATTCTTGGTTCTAACATAGATTTCTGATCAATAGTGTCTTGAATCTTTTGTACTCTTGCCGAGAGCTGATCCACAAATGAAGACAGACTTCTAATGTCCATCGCTACACCTGTGTACTGAACCACCCAAATGTCTAGGGGAAAAAAAGACAAAACACAAAGCCAAGAAAAAAAAATGGTCTCAGAACTTCTTTTTTCCCTCTATTGAGAATCATTAGTACTTTTGGCTTCCTGTACTGTTATGAAAGGCAATTCAGTATCACAATGGACATGGAGGTCAGAGCACATACAGTGATCTGACAATAACCCAAAATAATAGAACGAGCTCTGAGACGTGGGAACTCTGCAGACCGCAATCCCTGATCCTCTCCAAACACAACTAGAGGCAGCCGTGGATTGCGCCTAACGCTACCTATGCAACTCGGCAAGCCTGAGAAACTAACTAGCCTGAAGATAGGAAAAATAAGCCTACCTTGCCTCAGAGAAATACCCCAAAGGAAAAGGCAGCCCCCACATATAATGACTGTGAGTAAGATGAAAAGACAAACGTAGGGATGAAATAGATTCAGCAAAGTGAGGCCCGATATTCTAGACAGAACGAGGATAGGAAAGATAACTTTGCGGTCTACACAAAACCCTAAAGAAAACCACGCAAAGGGGCAAAAAGACCCTCCGTACCGAACTAACGGCACGGAGGTACACCCTTTGCGTCCCAGAGCTTCCAGCAAAACAAATAGACAAGCTGGACAGGAAAAATAGCAACAAATAGCAAAGAAGCACTTAGCTATGCAGAGCAGCAGGCCACAGGAATGATCCAGAGAAACACAAGTCCAACACTGGAACATTGACAGGAAGCATGAATCAAAGCATTAGGTGGGGTTAAGTAGAGAAGCACCTAACGACCTTACCAGATCACCTGAGGGAGGAAACTCAGAAGCATCAGTACCAGTTTCCTCCACAAACGGAAGCTCCCAGAGAGAATCAGCCGAAGTACCACTTGTGACCACAGGAGGGAGCTCTGCCACAGAATTCACAACAGTAGCCTAGGAAAGGTAAGGACTCCTGCTCAAACATACACTTCTCCAACTTGGCATAGAGGGAGTTTGCCCGTAGGAGGTCGAAGACTTTGCAAACATCTCTCCGGTGGGAGTCAATATCTGGAGAGTAGATGAGAATATCATCCAGATAGACTACGACCGAGGTGGAAAGCATATCCCGGAAGATATCGTTCACAAAGTCTTGGAAAACGGCTGGGGCATTACAGAGCCCGAAGGGCATCACCAGATATTCACAGTGCCCATCCCTGGTGTTAAAAGCCGTCTTCCATTCGTCCCCCTCACGGATGCGAATCAGGTTGTAAGCACCCCGCAGATCTAGTTTAGTAAATACCCTTGCTCACCGAAGCCTATCGAAGAGCTCAGATATCAAGGGCAAAGGATACTTATTTTTAACGGTGATGGCATTAAGACCCCTATAGTCTATGCATGGACGCAATTCCCCATTCTTCTTCTGCACGAAGAAGAACCCTGCCCCAGCAGGTGACACTGACTTCCTAATGAATCCTCTTGCCAGATTTTCCTGGATGTACTGTGACATTGCCTCCATCTCCGGGAGAGATAACGGATAGACTCGACCCCGGGGAGGCTCAGCACCAGGCAAGAGATCAATAGGACAGTCATAGGGGCGATGGGGCGGAAGGATCTCCGCCGCCTTTTTGGAGAACACGTCTGCATAAGACCAATAGTGCTTGGGGAGAGAGGAAAGATCTGTGGGTACCTCTGTAGTAGCAACCTGAACGCACTCCCTCTGACACCTACCCCCACAAGATTCGCCCCATCCCAGGATTCTGCCAGAGGACCACTCAATATGAGGAGAGTGGTACCATAGCCAAGGTATTCCCAACAGGACCTCATCAATTCCCTCAGGAATGACAAGCAGAGATATAATCTCCTGATGAGATGGCGACATGGACAGAGTAAAAGGGATGGTCTGGTGTGTAATCTGTGAGGGCAGTGTCGACCCATTCACCACTCGTACTGTTACTGGTTGAGCTAGCATAACCAGGGGTATTGCGTGACGTTGGGCGAAGGCAGAAGACATAAAATTGCCCTCCGCCCCAGAATCCACGCAGAGCTCTACCGAGTGGGAGAATGAGCCTATAGTAATTGTCCCCTTAAAGGACAATTTAGAGGCAAACGTCGCCGTGTCTAGTGTACCTCCACCTACTACCACTAGACGCTGACGTTTCCTCGACCACTGAGGACATCTGGTGGCTAGATGTCCTGACTGCTGGCAAACATGACAGACCTTGAGTGCACAAGCGGTCCGGGACTTAGATCCCACTTGTGACACTTCCCTGGCCTCATGTGACTCAGGAACCAGGACCGGAGATTCCAGAGGTTTGGCGAAGGTAGGAGCCAGCCGAAACCTCTGCCTACACTGGGCTCGCTCTAACCTCCGCTCGTTAAAACGGAGGTCAATTCGAGTGGAGACAGTTATTAACTCCTCCAGTGTGGCAGGAATCTCTCTAGTGGCCAGAGCATCCTTAACGTTGTCAGCCAGGCCCCTCCAAAATATGGGGATAAGAGCTTTATCCGACCAATCCAGCTCAGAAGCTAAAGTGCGGAATTGGACGGCAAACTGACTGACCAAGGACTCACCCTGAGTTAATGCCAGCAGTTGGAGCGCAGTATCATGGGTGACTTGAGGTCCTAAAAAGACCTGTTTCAGAGTGCTCAGAAACAGCGGAGCACTCTGCACCACATGATCGCCACGCTCCCACAGCGGCGTAGCCCATTCCAACGCCCTGTCTGACAAGAGAGACACTATAAATCCCACCTTAGCCCGCTCTGTGGGAAAACGTGCAGCCAGGAGCTCGAGGTGAATAGAGCACTGACTCACAAATCCCCTACAAAATTTGCTATCACTAGAAAATTTTTCTGGCAGCGGGAGGCGAGAAAATGTCGGAGCAGGGGTGGCAATGGACAGGGTTGCTGCAGCCACGCTAGCAGCCTGTACAGCAACTGCGGTAACATCCACAGCTGAGGTTGCACTCTCAAGAGCCGCCAACCTACCCTCCAGCTGCTGGATATACCGCAAGGATTGCTGTTTGTCCGTCATTACTAGCCAGACCCTGGCGCTAGTGTAATGTTAGGGCTAGCGGAACGCACCAAATACAAAGACAGATAGAGTATGGTGCGTTCGCAGCCCGGGGTCCACCGTGCAGAGATGGAACCTGCTGCCAAGTAATGACGGACTATATGGCGGTACTCATAAGTATACACACGTGGGTTAAACTTCACCCAGCGTGAAGGAAGCGATCCTGTTGCGTCACAGGATCGCGGTACCGCACATAGAGCGCGAGCAAGTAGTCAGCGAACTCAACCCCAACTAGGATTGAAGTCCGATTAGACCCTTGCTGGCACAACACCGCAACTGGGTGTGTAAGGAAGCTGAATAACAATATTAGGGCACAAGAGTGCATGCGGTGCCGCACTGATGAACGCCACTAACCACCCAGGCTTGGGTAAGGAAAGCACAGAGGAAGTGCACGGCGCCGTACTGGCGGTCACAGCAACAGGACGCTGTAATGTGTGATTCGTGCTGTAGGATAAGTCGGGCGCTAGATAGCAACCATACACCTTCCGCGAACAGACATTCAATAGGGAAGGGGTATCCAAGGACGACTTGCCCTCACAACAAACACACATATGCAAATGTACACTAGCGCATGGCCGTGCGGTCATGCGCAGTTTATATAGTTGCAGCACAGGAAGTGGCCACAGAAACTTTGCCCTTCCAAGACCTGCCAAGAGGACCAATGGAATGTGCTGCAGGGCCTGAGCACATGACCCTCGATCTCCAACAGGAGATCTTGCCCTGGGCATGCTCAGTGTGTGCAGACAGTGACTTAGTCCCAGAGAAGTCCGCTCGCTGCTGACCAGCACTGGCTTTAATGGCAGAAGCTGAAGAAGCAGCAGTAACTCTCTGTACAGAGTGAGACTGAGCAAGACGCTGGGACCGACGTCCCTGCTGAGCAGACTCCACCGCGGCTGGATAAGAATAGGAGACCGCAGCGGAGATGGCTCGAGATTCCCCCTGTGCAAAAGCGGGAACTCAAGACCTAACAGCCTGAAGCTGAAAAAAGGCTCAAAATATTGAAAATATGAACAACAAAGTGGTGGTTTTAATTCCTAAAATGAATAGTAAGAGTCTATCAAGTGTGTTTTGAGTCTTTTCAGGTATTTATTTGGAATGGACCAGCTCCACAAAACTCCTCAAAAACTCTGTGTGCACACACATTAAGGGCACAGTCAGACGGCCGTTTAGCATGGACGATGATCACATCACAATGCTCGGACTGAACGGCGGGTCTCCTGGCTCTGACAGCATGTATTTCTATGCAACTGTCATGCTCAAGTCAGGCGAGCCGCCGATCTGTCCGTGCACTGCTGGGCTGGGCTATTCAAATGATTTTTTATTTTTTGCATAGATCGAATCTGTATTTGAAAAAAAATCACAGCATACACTAGTATCTTCCGTAACTTGCCCAATCAATTCTAGGAGTACACAAAAATAAACAGATCCCAAACGGATCTATCGTACAGCATCTCTTTTTTAAGAGAGGAAACCGTATTTAGTCTTGTAACTATTAATCACTGCTGATATAAAAAAAATAGATTGCATATGGACCCCCAATTGTCTATATTTTCTAAATGAAAATCAGAAAATTTTTCATGCGCTAGTGTGAACTTAACCATAACCACAGAAAATCTGGAGCAAATGAGCAAAACCGAATGATAAATTTGCAAGCTACATAATTTATTGCAGATATTTCTGTAACAGAAATCATTTTTATGTGAAGCAGGTGACTGGATGCAACGCACAAAAAGAACACAACCCAAAAGTAACTACTGAAACTATTTATTCCCCTGATATGCTGGGAGTTGTAATGACTATAGCAAATAATGCTAAACAGGATAATTACAGGATGAAATGTACAATAACAAATACAGTATACAAATAATCCTCAGGTTCAACCTGACTAATTTAACAGTCTCATGTTATACGTTACTTTAAAGGGACACTGTCACCTTTGGAGGGAACAATCTTCAGCCATGGAGGCGGGGTTTTTGATTCACCCTTTCCTTACCCGCTCGCTGCATGCTGACTGCAATATTGGATTGAAGTTCATTCTCTGTCCTCCGTAGTACATGCCTGCACAAGGCAATCTTGGGGCAAACACTGTTTTAGCCCTTCTTCTAACACAGGCCATAGCGGGGAGTTTCTGGCTTTTCTCACTAGGCCCCAAGTTCTCTTGACAAAGGCTTGCCTTCGCTTCAACCGGCCCCTGCTCTGTCTGGCTCACTAGTCCAGACCAACCCCCGTACTATAATACGTCAGTGCTGGAAGCAATGGCCCTGCTCACTTGCACCTCCTGTTCATCACCACTAGTGTCCACCCTCGAGTGGAGTCTCCTCTCGGATCTTCGGGCTTGGCCAATGACTGATGTCTCTGGTATCCAGTGGGATAAGGGCTGGGCCTTGACTTTTGACTGGCATAGTCTGGTCTCCGGATCTTGTCCTGTGCAGATCGAGTTCTCTGACCTTGACAGGCATGTCTGAATTCCAGAATTTCCCTGGCCTGGATCTGGTCTTCAGGTCTTGACTGCCATCGTCTGGAATCCAGAACTCGCTTGGTGTCGCCTGGGTTCTGCTTGCAGGTGCACCACAGCCCACTGCCTCGCGCCTTCTGCTACGGCCTGTCACCTCGGCTTCAGCGTCTTCCTTGCTACATGTCCTGCCGGTTTGCTGACTTGACACAAAAACTCCTCCCATTTTGGCGTGCTGGCCTTTCATATCGAGGTACTGTGTCATCAAGGTCACCTGACCCAGTTCTCCGTCCTCCCTGAAACTTTCCCTCTTTTGGTTGGATCCACAGGGTCTAGTTTGGGCAGTCTTTTCTCCAAAAAATATCTGTGTGTCATCCGTATGGCATCTGTATGGCATCCGTACGCCGAGATTTTCTCTCCGTCTTGCAAAATGGACATACGTATAATGGATCCATGGGCTCAAGTATTCATGAAAACATACAGTATATACAGTCTATATATATGTATATATATATATATATCTCTATGTCAGTGAGACATATATATATATATATATATATATATATAATTTATTTATATTTCATACAGAGTTAGATAGCATAAAAGCTGGTAATTCAATTGCCGGTTTTTGCTAAGTCCTTACCAAACCCGACAGGATATGAGACATGGTTTACCTACAGTAAACCATTTCATATCCATTATATTTTTACATATTCCTCACTAATAATGTAAGTGGTGTGTGTGTGGAAAATTTGGGATCTCTAGGTGTTAAAATAAAGGGTTAAATCACAGAAAAAATTGGCGTGGGCTCCCATGCAATTTTCTCCACCAGAGTGGGAAAGCCAGTAACTGAGGGCAGATATTAAAGGGAACCTGTCACCCCGAAAATCGCGGGTGAGATAAGCCCACCGGCATCAGGGGCTTATCTACAGCATTCTGTAATGCTGTCGATAAGCCCCCGATGTTACCTGAAAGAGGAGAAAAAGACATTAGATTATACTCACCCAGGGGCGGTCCCGCTGCTGGTCCGGTCGGATGGGCGTCTCTGGTCCGCTGCCGCGCCTCCCATCTTCATTCCAAGACGTCCTCTTCTGATCTTCAGCCACGGCTCCGGCGCAGGCGTACTTTGTCTGCCCTGTTGAGGGCAGAACAAAGTACTGCAGTGCGCAGTTGCCGGAAAGGTCAGAGAGGCCCGACGCCTGCGCACTGCAGTACTTTGCTCTGCCCTCAACAGGGCAGACAAAGTACGCCTGCGCCGGAGCCGTGGCTGAAGATCAGAAGAGGACGTCTTGGAATGAAGATGGGAGGCGCCGCAGCGGACCAGAGACACCCATCCGACCGGACCAGCAGCGGGACCGCCCATGGGTGAGTATAATCTAACGTCTTTTTCTCCTCTTTCAGGTAACATCGGGGGCTTATCTACAGCATTACAGAATTACAGAAGAGCCATTTACTTGCAGATCCCTATTTTTTCAGGTAAATAGTGTTTCTGGATGTGACCAGTGATCAGTTCCCCTTAAAGGTGCTTCATAGCGGGGATCATCAATTACATACACCTTCTCATCTGCTTGGTCTTCATCTATCTCCACCCTTATCTGGCTTTCTGAAGCTAGAAAGGTCAATCAAAGAAGAGGGGGGTGTAGATAGGGGGAAAACAAGCTGGTGGGGAGGTGTATATAAATGATTGGCCCAGCCATGAAGCATCGAGTGGTGGGAATTAGTTTGAACAGTTATTCTGTGCTGAGTGATTTTGTCAACCCAGAATGACTGTTCAAACCAAGTACAGGCCGCTTAGTTCACACTTGGTGTGGTCAAACATTTAAGTGCACCTTCCCACCTGCTTGGTTTCCCTCTCTTCCTACGCTCCTCTCCTTTGATTGACATATCTGGCTTCCTAGAGCCAGATAAGGGTAGAGAAAGATAGAGGGGGGGCTGTAATGGGCGCAGCTTGATGGAAGCCCCCACATGACTGCGTTGCCGAGAAGGGGGTTTGGAGTTTTTTGAATAAAAACAGGGATTGTAAGGGGATTGGTGGGAATTTTGAATAGGGGGTGTTCTTAGTGGAGGAAGGAGGCAGGGGCTGGAATAAGTGCGGGAAGGATCACTTCTGCGGTGAATCACGAGGAGAGAAGACCTGTCACAGCTACTCACCATGGCCAACATAGACAGCCTCGTGGAGCAGCTGCGCAGGGAATCCAGGTCCAGGAGCGACGGATGGCTGGAGGAGCAGCTCACCAGGCTGCTGGGCGACTGCGGGAGTCGGGGCAGCAGGACCAGGAGAACACGGCCCCCAGAAAGGTTGTCCCCTAAGTTTGCACCGCGCGGCAGGCGCAGGCCGCGGAGCCCCTCCGGGGACCCTGCGGGGGCTGTGGGACGCGGAGCGACCATCCCGCCCGCTCCCCCCTCCAGCAGGAATCCACCCGGCGGCTCTGCCGGCGCGAGTCAGCGGCGTGGAGCGGGGACCAGTCAGGCCACAACGGAAGCCAGGGCCGCACCGGAAGTGCGGCCTAGTCCAGGAAGCAGTGGAAGTGTGGTCCCCTCTAGTGGCGCCAGGAGCAGCCGGACCACAGCGCGGGCAGCGATGGCAGCAGCGACAGGAGGAGCCAGGAGCCCAGCGATGCCAGCGGTGATGGGAAGTTCCAGGGCAGCGGTTGCAGCGGCGGGCTCACCTTCCCCAGGTGGGCCTGGCAGAGGCACCGGACGGCAGAGCAGGGCGATGGGCAGGCTGGCATCGGCGGTTCAGCTAGGCCCAGGACGCGGAGGTCGTGTGGCGGGTGCCGGTCGGTCCGGCATGGCAGGAGGCCGAAGTGGACTACAAACAGCCGTCAGGTCACGATCCGCCAGGAGGTCCAGCGACAGAAGTGTTTCGCCAGTCTCGGTCCCCCCTGGTGACGTGGAGGCCAGGGGCGCGGGCCTGGGGCACCTCAGCGGCAGCGACGACCCCAGATCTGGGAGCGAGCATCCAGATGATGGCGTGCAGCGGGATTCCGGAGACACGGCTGGTGGGGACACAGCACCTGCGCAGCCTCGTGAGTTTATGTCTATTCCTCTTTCGGTGCCGGGTACGGCGGGATTAGTGGAGGGGGTAGGGGAGGCTGGTTCAGGGTTTCCTGGTGTTAGAGAGCTTTTGGCGGGTATGTCGCATATTTTGAGGAGATTGGACGCGGGGGCAGCAGGCAGTGTGGGAGGGTCACCCGCTGGGGCTTGGTTGTTGGATTCTGGTAACGCAGCCGGGGGGGGGGGGGCCCTGGTGAGTTAGTGAGGTCTGGGGCTGCTGCGTCGGCTCAGGCAGCTGGGGTGTCAGTGTCGGTTCAAACGGAGACGGGTAAGAAGGATGAGGTAAAGTTGGACGATCGGGCAAAAGGGGAAGTTTATGTGTGCTTTGAGGGTCCCCTCGGTGCCCATTTAAAGAAGGAGGTGAAGGATAAGATTTGGAAGGACGAATTTGTGGAGATTTTCTCCCTCCTCCCTTAGGAAAAATTTAATTTGGACAAAGGGAAGAAAGATGATAGCAAAAAGGAGGAAGCAAAAAGGCGTTGGCGTTTGATTCCGCAAACGTTTGTAAATTGGCAACAGGCTTTTGCTATCTTGACCAGTGTGATAGGAGAAAAATTCCCGGAGAATTGCTCGGGTCTATTCTGTTATTTTGATTCGGGGAGGCACATCGTACGTATGGGGGCCAGGCTTGGCTGCGTTACATTGAACAATTTAGGCAGTGGAAGGCGGTTAGGCCCGAGATAAAATGGGATCAAAAGGACATTGGATTGTGGCTGAAGGTGATGGCCCCTGTGCGGTACGGGCAGCCCTTTCAAGGGGGCAGGGGGGGGTAGTAGTCAGCAGTCAGGACAAGGGGGAGGAGGAGGACAGGGGTCACAGGGGGCAAAAGAGAAAACGGGCACGTGCTGGCAGTTCAATGACGGCCAGTGCAAGTATGGCAATACCTGCAGGTTCAAGCACGTATGCTCCCATTGTAGCGGAGCCTCACACGGGGCTTCAAAATGTTTCAGAAAGGCAAGGGGCAAGCCGGCGGTGGGTAGCGGTCATGGGGGTGACGCCGGTGAGGCTTCAAAAGATGGCCCCTTATCTAAGTAGATATGAGGTTTTAGGATTCCTCGCCCGAATCATGCGGTCCCCTTTTCTACAAAAAATCTGAGGTCAGCGAGTTTGCATGCGGATGTTGTTTCGAGTAAGTTAGCAAAAGAGGTGGAGTTAGGGAGAATGGCGGGCCCGTTTAGTTCGTTGCCTATGGAAGGGGTGATCGTTTCTCCATTGGGGGTGGTGCCCAAGAAGGAGCCGAATAAGTTTTGTTTAATTCAGCATCTGTCGTACCCAAAAGGTTGTTCTGTTAACGATGGCATTGCGGAGGAATTATGCTCGGTTGTATACACGTCGTTCAACGCGGCAGTGCAATGGGTTCGTATGTACGGAGCGGGGGCCTTGATGGCAAAGACAGACATCGAGTCTGCCTTTCGGCTTCTGCCGGTCCATCCGGAGAGCATTCCGTTACAAAGTTGTTTTTGGAATGGAGGTTTTTATTTGGACAGGTGTTTGCCGATGGGCTGTTCGATTTCTTGTTCGTTGTTTGAAACTTTCAGTACTTTTCTGGAATGGGTTGTTAGAGACGTTTCTGATGTTCCTTCGGTTATTCATTACTTGGATGATTTCTTGTTTGTGGGTCCC
The DNA here is from genome assembly GCF_032444005.1 of Ranitomeya imitator. NCBI lineage: Eukaryota > Metazoa > Chordata > Amphibia > Anura > Dendrobatidae > Ranitomeya > Ranitomeya imitator. The sequence continues at coordinate 715,263,560 of NC_091284.1, read as the reverse complement.
CCGGACTCTGCGGTGTGCGGCAATTTATTGGCCACCATGGAATGGGTGGCCGGGCATTTCGGGGTCCCTTTGGTGCAGGAGAAAACAGAGGGCCCCTGTACGGTTTTAAGTTTTCTCGGGATTCTTATTGATTCTAGAAAGATGGAGTGCAGGTTGCCTGACGACAAATTGTTGTTGCTGAAGCAGGAGGTGTCTAGAATCGGAAAATTGAGGAAAGTGACGTTGAAGGAGTTGCAGTCGTTGCTAGGTCGCCTGAATTTTGCGTGCCGGATCATGCCTATGGGCCGGATTTTTTGTCAAAGGTTGTCCAGGGCTACGGCGGGAGTCCGTGCAGCTCATCATTTCATACGTTTGAGCAGGGAGCACAGGGATGATCTGTTGGTTTGGCAGCGTTTCCTGGAGAATTATAATGGCAGGGCATTGATTCAGCAGGAGGATTTGAACGCTTTTGATTGTGAAACTTATACGGACGCAGCAGGGGGAGCCGGTTATGGGGCCTACTGCGGAGGCAAATGGAGTGTCGGAGTGTGGCCGGAAGAGTGGCGGCAAAATGGGCTTACCAAAAATTTGGCATTGTTGGAGTTGTTCCCAATTGTGGTGGCAGCGTTTATTTGGGGCGACATTTTTAAAGATCGCCGGGTACGGTTTCATTGCGATAACTTGAGTGTCGTGTCAGTTATCAACAGTTTATCTTCTTCTTCTCCCCCCGTGATCAGGTTGGTTAGGGAATTGGTGTTGAGGTGTTTGGAATTCAATTCGTGGATTTCGGCGGTGCACGTGCCAGGTGTCCAAAACACTATAGCCGATGCTTTATCTCGTTTGCAGTGGGATCGATTCCGGGAACTGGCGCCAGATTCGGAACCTACAGGAGCGGGATGTCCTTCGCATGTGTGGCAGATTGTTGCGGACGGGGAGGTCGTTTAATACAGGCCTCACTGTCGAGCCGGACGTGGTCGGATTATGAAGCAGCATGGGAGATGTGGGAAGGTTGGTTGGTCCAATGCGGCCCAGTTGAGTCTGACGGCGATAGGACTATGGCTTGGCTGGCATTGATGGGTAAGGCGGCCGAATGGGGATGGTCCGTGTCGAGGTTAAACAAAGTTATTGCGGGTCTGGCCTTTGGTTTTCGTTTGCAAGGTTCAGCTGATGTGACAAAAGATTTTTTGATAAGGCAGGCTTTGAAGGGTTTCAGGAAAGGCAATGTGTCTTTTGATAAGCGCAGGCCGATTTCATTTGGGATGCTGGAACGGCTCGGGGAGGCTTTGGGCGGTATTTGTAGTTCTCAGTTTGAGGTTTTATTGTTTCGATTAGCTTTTTCTTTAGCGTTTTTAGGGGCTTTGCGCTTGGGGGAGCTGGTGTCCCCGAATAAAGATAAGGCGGGTGGTCTGTTAGCGGAAGATGTTGACTTTTGGGCAGGGGGTATTGTTTTTTGGATCAGGCGTTCTAAGACTGATCAGCTCGGTAGTTGTAGGCGAGTGGTGCTGGGAAGAGTTGGCGGAAGCGGGATGTGCCCGCAGCACTGTTTGGAGTCCTACTGGCGTCTGTGGCCGCTGAGGGCAGGCTCTTTGTTACGACACCAGAACGGGGAATTCTTGTCACGCTTCCAATTAACGGCGCTGTTGAAGAGGGGGTTGGGATCGCTGGGTGTTGACCCGAGGAATTTCGGGTCGCACTCGATTCGAATTGGGGCTGCGTCCGAGGCTGATGGTCTGGGCTTGGGCGCTGATGCGATCAAGAGAATAGGCAGATGGAGTTCGAATCGTTATCTGTTAGGCATTAAGTCTGAGGGTGATGGCGGTGAGCTATGTTATGGTGTTAATCATTGTTATGTTTTTTCAGGTCGAACCTCCCTCCTGGCCTGGATTGTCGGACATTCATTTGTTCACTGGGGTGCGCTTCGGGTGGATGCCAGGCCAAATGGTAGGCAATTAGGCTTTGTACGGGATTCGGTGGTTATTAGATGGTTGGGATTTCGGGGTATGTTATGGCGGAGTTTGTTGGTGGAAGTTGCCAATGCCTCCAGGCTTGATCGACCCCCGGACATTTTGGTGGTTCACCTTGGAGGAAATGATTTGGGAATGAGGCCAGTGAGGGAATTGATTCGAGACATCCGTTTCGATTTTCTAAGGTTGTGGGTATCTTTCCCGGGTGTTGTGATGGTTTGGTCAGACATTGTGCCACGGTGGAAGTGGCGGGATGCACGTTCCCATAAAGGGATTAATAGAGCCCGGGTGAAGCTGAATAGGGCGGTGGCGGGTTTTGTGTCTCGGAACGGGGGTATTGCCGTGAGACATTTGGAGCTGGAGGCTGGGGTCGGCAATTATTGGAGGGATGATGGAGTGCACCTTAATGATGTTGGTATGGACTTATGGGCGCTCGGGCTACAGGAAGGAGTTGAAAGAGCTTTGGTGGTGGTGGGGCACTCACGAGCCTGAGGTGGTCAGGGCTGTTCGTGTGTGGCGGGGGTGGGGTTCTTGGAGGTGGTGATGATGTTTTACGGGGTTGATCTGGCTTTTGTTTACGGGCTCTGGGCGGGGAGTTTACCTCGGGAGCTTTGGGGTTTGGTTTGCCCGAAATGGGTTACATGGTGCCCTTGAGCTGGTGGTTACGGCTGAGGGTAAAGAAGTGTTTGGGTTTTTAAAGTTTGGTGGTGGCTTTATGCCTTTTTTTGAGCCAGATTTCTTAGCCCCAAGAACCCTCCCCTCAAGGTTTTTTTACATATGGTAATATATGTTGTTATTCATGTTATTGTTTGTTTTAATAAAATGGCCGCTGTGGCCAAATTATCCAAAGAAATTTACGTGTTGTGTTTTAATTTTAATGTTTAGCAGGAGGAGGGGAGAATGGTGTCCTGGGGATTTGGGGGGGTTAGGAAGATTGGGAATGGGCACTTAAGTGACTGACCGCGCCATGATGCACCAAGTACCAGCGCTTGGTTTAAACAGTCATTCTGTGCTGACAGACTCCTTTTAAAAATGTATTCAGCGCATTATGGACATTTTCTGTGTGTAAATTGACATCTAGAAAGGATTTTGAAATCTGAAAGGTTAATTTAATTTTTTTGCAGACTTTCACAGGAAATGTAACCCATCTATAATATAAGGCTGGGAGCGTCACTTTGTCCGAAGCCTTTATAGACTGCGCAGGCCCAAGCGCCGGCGCAGTCTGTACCCCACAGAGTGACGCTCCCAGGAGATCGCAGTATGCGTAAGCACTGAACACACACCGCGATCTCCAATGGATAGCAGGGACGTGCCAGGAGGGTGAGTATTAGCTATATTCACCTGTCCCGTTCCAGCGCTACGTGCCGCTCCATCTTTCGGGTCCTCTGCCTATGACGTTCACCGTTCAGAGGGCGCGATGACGCGCTTAATGCGCGCCGCCCTTTGACTGAACAGTCACAGCCAGAGGACCCGGAAGCGGCACGCAGCACTGGATCAGGGCCAGGTGAATATAGCAAGTGTCGGGGGCCTGAGCTAGCGGCGACTCCGGCATCTGACCCCCACAGCGCGCCGGTGTCATCGCCTGCTCAGGACCCCCAGCACTCGGCGCCCAGCGACGATAGGTGTGTATGTTATTTTTTTTTATATATCGCAGCAGCATACGGGACATATACTATGGAGCATCCTATGGGGGCCATAAACCTTTATGGAGCAGTGTACGGTCCATATACTATGGAGCATATTATGGGGGCCATAAACCTTTATGGAGCAGTGTACGGGGCATATACTATGGAGCATCTTATGGGGGCCATCAACATTTATGGAGCCGTGTAAGGGGGATATAATATGGAGCATCTTATGGGGGCCATAAGCCTTAATGGAGCAGTGTACGGGGCATATAATATGGAGCATCTTATGGGGGCCATCAACATTTATGGAGCAGTGTACGGGGCATATACTATGGAGCATCTTATGGGGGCCATAAACCTTTATGGAGCAATGTACGGGGCATATACTATGGAGCATCTTATGGGGGCCATAAACCTTTATGGAGCAGTGTACGGAGCATATGTGCAGCGCCCCAGAGACCTGGTCGTTGCAGTATAGCGCTCTGCCACTAAGGGGAGCAGCGGTACGTCTGATGGCACTAAGGAGTTCTCCTGACCAGGTATCACTAGAACACATTACACTTCACACTCCGGCCACTAGGGGGAGAAAAAGGCTTTATTTATTGGGCCACTCTGGTAAAACTAGGGGCTGGGGAGGAAGTTAGCCAGAAGCTGACTGGGTTGGAACCAGGCAACATCCCGTGGCAGGGGGTGTTGCAGGGAGAAGGTACAGGGGGGTCCCTGTCATGCGTGGGAACCTGGCAGGTGCCTAGCGAACAGAACAGAACTTAACAGAACCGCGCCTGCACACCCTGCGGCGGTATCCAGGAGAGAGACACGAAGGGAAGGATATTGTGGAACAGTGTAAACAAGATCAGCACAAAGGAGAGCCAGTAAGAGTCGTGCCGAGAGAGGAAGGCAACATCTTACTGAGGCACGTAGTCGGTGGCCGGATCACCGTAGGAGTAACTGACTTCAGGCCTTACTTCAAATTCCGCTGGACAGTTAATCATAGGTTGGCTGTCTACCTTCTACACCTACGAAGACATAGGGGGCAACATTGGGAGAGGGGCGTCTCTAGGGTCCCAGAAGACCTCCAAGCCTTCCCATCAAACGGGTGGCGTCCTAGCCATAACATATCTGGGGGACGTTAGAAACTAGTAACATCTGGAACCAAAGAACGAGAGAGAGAAAGAAAGCTGTAGAGAACGAACGAACGAGAGCAGCAGTTGTGAGGACTATTCTGAATGCTCCGCAGGGTAGGACTACAACACACAGGCGCTATTGGTAGGCAACGATTTCCATCTGCGAAGGAAACTCTGGATGTGCCCATCGGACCGGCCAGTCTCTGATAGCCCGGTTGAACGTGCTCTGGACTGAGGATACTGAAGCCTTCAGTAAAGAGGTAAAGAGACTGCAACCTTGTGTCCTCGTTATTGCCTGCACCTCACACCATCGCCATCTACCTTACTGGGAAGCCCTGGGGACATACTTCACCTGTGGGAAGGTATACCATCCAGCTGCCATTCCATCACCCCAGCGGACCCCACCGCAGCGTCGGTCACCCTGACGGAACACCACAGGTGGCGTCACGAACCCCTGACAGACTGTACTATAACCTTTATTGGACACCCCTTAGCAGGGTCATGACTGGGTCCAGCCACCGTGACAACCGCATAACCGAGCAGAAAGGACCGGTACCGAGAACTCGTGGCCCTGTGTCTGGGGGCACTCCAACTTGGCGTCACGAACAGGATCATACTTAAGCCTGAGAAGCAGGTCATGTGTGCCTTGGAACTGTGATTGAAACGTGTTGGACTGTGATTTATTGCAAAGACTGTGTATTGCTATCTGCCGCAAGATTCCCGCCAAAACTGGCGCCATTGTAGCGCCACGAGGAGCGCAAGAGAAGAAGGGCGTGGAAGTGGGCGTGAGCAAGCTGAAGAGCGCGAAAAGTAATGGCCGCCCAGTCTAAATATTTCTGTACTTTGAGGACGTGTCCATCAGCAGCCGAGATCCGCCTCCTGATGGAGGGCGGAGACAAAGAAAACGAAACCGCCCACGAAGGAGAGAGCGGGAAAAGAACAAGGAGGGAGAAGAAGTGAACCACGTGGGAGACGCCATGGCCAGCCGACCGGGATCAGAGCGTGGGGTCGGAGCAGAGGACTCCCCCAGCTACCCAGAGAGATACCGTGGCCAGGCGTCACCTGTTGGCCCCGACTTCCTGCAGGCTGGAGTGGACGAGCTCAGCGATCGACTCCGGCGGACGCAACTGAGCACTGAGGCCGGGTGGAAGGAGATCGTCACCGGGGGCCTCACCAGACGTCTGTCGGCAGCCTCGTGTAGTCCGGAGCGAGAAAGAAGTTCCAGCGCTCCGAAGCCAGGAAGCAAGGCCCTGCCGGAAAAAGAGATACTGCAAACAGAGATGACAACGCCACAGCGCAAGGCCCCGCGGTCAGCGTTCCAGATCCCAGCGGAAACGGAGCAGGCCGGCACCGGAGGGACCGCATCTGAAGCAGGTATGAAGAACGACCCTGCCCCAGTGACAGAAGACCTACTGATAAGCTCCGTAGCAGCGCCACCTGCTGCCATGGCTAAGACTAACACTGAACTGACAAATCCTAATACTACTACCACAGTGGGCATTATTGCCACTACTGAACCTACTACCAAAAGTGACATTCGTATCCAGATTATACCTGAACAACCGATTAGTGACATTGATACCGTATCGGATGAGAAAAGAGATATGCAAAGCCATATGGCCCCCATCTGGAGTGAGGGAGCCCTTTATGTGGCACCTGGTAGCCGCCAGTATCCAGCTGGGCTAATCCGACCGGTGCTACCCTCTGAGTTACAGCACTAAACCTCGAAGAACCGAGTATGTACATAGTTATTTAACTGTTTCCTGTTTGCTGCTTTAAAGGGAACCTGTCACCCCGAAATTCGCGGGTGAGGTAAGCCCACCGGCATCAGGGGCTTATCTGCAGCATTCTGTAATGCTGTAGATAAGCCCCCGATGTTACCTGAAAGAGGAGAAAAAGACGTTAGATTATACTCACCCAGGGGCGGTCCCGCTGCTGGTCAGGTCAAACGGGCGTCTCCGGTCCGCTGCAGCGCCTCCCATCTTCATTACAAGACGTCCTCTTCTGATCTTCAGCCACGGCTCCGACGCAGGTGTACTTTGCTCTGCCCTGTTGAGGGCAGACAAAGTACTGCAGTGCGCAGGCGCCGGGCCTCTGACCTTTCCGGCGCCTGCGCACTGCAGTACTATCCTCTGCCCTCAACAGGGCAGAGCAAAGTACGCCTGCGCCGGAGCCGTGGCTGAAGATCAGAAGAGGACGTCTTGTAATGAAGATGGGAGGCGCCGCAGCGGACCAGAGACGCCCATCCGACCTGACCAGCAGTGGAACCGCCCCTGGGTGAGTATAATATAACGTCTTTTTCTCCTTTTTCAGGTAACATCGGGGACTTATCTACAGCATTACAGAATGCTGTAGGTAAGCCCCTGATGCCGGTGGGCTTACCTCACCCGCGATCTTCGGGGTGACAGGTTCCCTTTAAACCCGTCCAGGGTTAACTCTTAAAGGGGTCCCTTTGTTTACCCGGGATCCCTATTGTCTATAGTTCTTTTTCTACTTTTGCACAGAGTTATTATTGTTTCAAAGACTGCCGGATCATGGACGGTGAATGATTCAGAACTGTTTTGTATATAGTTTGCACCTTCTTAAAGATGCTCCCTACTGGTTTTACAAGGGAAAGAAGACTTTGCGAAGATAATGCTTCTGGACATGACGCAGAAGGTCTTGCTTTCAGTGGCCTTGCAGAAAGAGAAAGAATCTGCACTACCTCTTAAAGACTTGGGTCCCTCTTAAAGGGAATTTTACCTGAATGTTGCAATAAAAAGTTGAAACGTTAATAATGTTGAAATTTAGGAAGTTTAATAATGTTGACAAAGATTGAGGACAGGAAAGTTTGGAAGTGAACCCGTAGGGGTTAGAGAGAGAGTCCTCCTGAGAGATGTAGAAAGATGGTCGGTAAAATGACAGTGGGCCCAGCCAAGGAGCTAGGCGGTCCTGCATTGGGGAAGTTGGAACAGAAAGAAAAGTTGAGTTATGTAGCATTCTATGGTAGGCCTTTAGTGGGTTCAGCGAATACGCCCTTAAAGGAAGAGTTAGTTTATTGTTCAAAAATTTGCACTTAGTAGAATACCCGGCTGGGTACTGAAAATTATTTATACTCTAAATGTTATTTAAAAATATTTAATCTTGTTAATGTTTGTAACGTTTAAGCATCCTCACCTCCCATAAAGGGAAGGACCTTTTCTATTTACTTGTTCTTAGCATTCAAAAATTTTGTATGTCTTTCACTGCATTATATTGTTGTTCTTCTTCCCAGTCCAGGAGTACTAGATTTAACCGGGGGGGGGGGGGGGGGGGGAGAGTGCAGCGCCCCAGAGACCTGGTCGTTGCAGTATAGCGCTCTGCCACTAAGGGGAGCAGCGGTACGTCTAATGGCACTCCTGACCAGGTATCACTAGAACACATTACACTTCACACTCTGGCCACTAGGGGAAGAAAAAGGCTTTATTTTTTGGGCCACTCTGGTAAAACTAGGGGCTGGGGAGGAAGTTGGCCAGAAGCTGACTGGGTTGGAACCAGGCAACATCCCGTGGCAGGGGGTGTTGCAGGGAGAAGGCACAGGGGGGTCCCTGTCAGGCGTGGGAACCTGGCAAGTGCCTAGCGAACAGAACAGAACGTAACGGAACCGCACCTGCACACCCTGCGGCGGTATCCAGGAGAGAGACACGAAGGGAAGGATATTGTGGAACAGTGTAAACGAGATCAGCACAAAGGAGAGCCAGTAAGAGGCGTGCCGAGAGAGAGAGGCAACATCTTACTGAGGCGCGTAGTCGGTGGCCGGATCACCGTATTAGTAACTGACTTCAGGCCTTACTTCAAATTCCGCTGGACAGTTAATCATAGGTTGGCTGTCTATCTTCTACACCTACGAAGACATAGGGGGCAACATTGGGAGAGGGGCGTCTCTAGGGTCCCGGAAGACCTCCAAGCCTTCCCGTCAAACGGGTGGCGTCCTAGCCATAACATATCTGGGGGACGTTAGAAACTAGTAACATCTGGAACCAAAGAACGAGAGAGAGAAAGATAGCTGTAGAGAACAAACGAACGAGAGCAGCAGTTGTGAGGACTATTCTGAATGCTCCGCAGGGTATGACTACAACACACAGGCGCTATTGGTAGGCAACAATTTCCATCTGCGAAGGAAACTCTGGATGTGCCCATCGGATCGACTGGCCTCTGATAGCCCGGTTGAACGTGCTCTGGACTGAGGATACTGAAGCCTTCAGTAAAGAGGTAAAGAGACTGCAACCTTGTGTCCTCGTTATTGCCTGCACCTCACACCATCGCCATCTACCTTACTGGGAAGCCCTGGGGACATACTTCACCTGTGGGAAGGTATACCATCCAGCTGCCATTCCATCACCCCAGCGGACCCCACTGCAGCGTCGGTCACCCTGACGGAACACCACAGGTGGCGTCACAAACCCCTGACAGACTGTACTATCACCTTTATTGGACACCCCTTGGGTCCAGCCACCGTGACAACCGCATAACCGAGCAGAAAGGACCGGTACCGAGAACTCGTGGCCCTGTGTCTGGGCGTGCTCCATATACTATGGAGCATCTTATGGGGGCCATAAACCTTTATGGAGCAGTGTACGGGGCATATGCTATGGAGCATCTTATGGGGGCCATAAACCTTTATGGAGCAGTGTACGGGGCATATGCTATGGAGCATCTTATGGGGGCCATAAACCTTTATGGAGCAGCGTATGGGGCATATGGATGGGAGCAGCACATGACAGAACGGGGGCGCAGGATGGGAGCAACGCATGACAGAATAGGGCAGCACATGACAGAACGGGGGTGCAGGATGGCAGCAGCACTTGACAGAACGGGGTGGAGGATGGAAGCAGCACATGACAGAATGGGGGCGCAGGATGGGAGCAGCACTTGACAGGATGGGGGCGCAGGATGGAGCAGCACATGACAGGATGGGGACGCAGGATGGAGCAGCACATGACAGGATGGGGACCATATACCAATATAAATGCTCGCCACCCGGGCGTAGAACGGGTTCAATAGCTAGTTGAAATATATTTGGGAAAATATGGTGTAAATCTTCAGGAAAATCCACGTGTATCATATAAAGCGGTGCAATTTTTAAGGTGGATATGCTGGAAAAAGACAGGAGCAAAACCCTAAAATACAAATTGTGTATTGTATATTGCTTTAGTAAATAAAAAAATAACGCATCACCATTTTTATTGGTTTAAAAGGACACACATGCAATTTCCTGTTTTACGACCTATCACTTCTTCATCACATGGTTGTGTTCCACGTTGGAACACATTCATCACTTCCTGCACTCAGCCAATCCTCATTGATTGATACATATGCACTTAATACTCCTATTTTAATTGCTGAATATCTATTGGATCAGACAGTATTTTTTATGTAAATTACTATCTCATTCACTCCTTGAGCAAGCCGAAGGCAAAACATGCATTGGAGTCCTGGGTTCCTAACTTATTATTATTATTATTATTATTATTATTATTATTTATTTATATAGCACCATTGATTCCATGGTGCTGTACATGAGAAGGGGTTACATACAAGTTACAAATATCACATACAGTAAACAAACTAACAATGACGGACTGATACAGAGGGGCGAGGACCCTGCCCTTGTGGGCTTACATTCTACAGGATTATGGGGAAGGAGACAGTAGGTTGAGGGTTGCAGGAGCTCCGGTGTTGGTGAGGCGGTAGTTCCGGTGTTGGTGAGGCGGTAGCTCCGGTGTTGGTGAGGCGGTAGCTCCGGTGTTGGTGAGGCGGTAGCTTCTATAGTGATGAGGCAGCAGCGGTGTCAGTGCAGGCTGTAGGCTTTCCTGAAGAGATGAGTTTTCAGGGTCCGTCTGAAGCATCTGACTGTGGTTGATAGTCGGACGTGTTGGGGCAGAGAGTTCCAGAGGATGGGGGATATTTGGGAGAAGTCTTGGAGGCGATTGTATGAGGAGCGAATAAGTGTGGAGGAGAGAAGGAGGTCTTGGGAGGACCGGAGATCACGTGAGGGAAGATATCGAGAGATTAGTTCAGAGATATATGGAGGAGACAGGTTGTGGATGGCTTTGTAGGTCAGTATTAGCAATTTGAACTTATGTGTTGTTCTCTTTTTCATGGTATGTATTTTGCTTGATAAATGCAGTGTATTTATTCATATTGATTTCTTTATTTATAAAATTATTTATTTTATATTTTAAAGTGTTTTGGCATTATACACTTTTTTTTGCTATAGCTTAAATACACAGATTAATTTCATAGAGAATGCAACACTATTATTTTTATAATACCCTTTTCTGATACACTCGTCGTGAACTTTCTGGTGTAATGTCAACCGCAATTTTAATATCTACAATTAATCATTATGTACTAATACAATTCTATGTTTTTATGGCAGATTTATTTATTTTTGTGGTTATTAATACGTGTATGAGGTTAGTAATGGAAATATTATTGATACTTTGGGTTTAGCCTGTATTTCCATTTTTTATCGTGTAGATTTAAATCTGCATGTGAAATTTCAGCAATAAAGCACAGACAGAGGAGTCAGGTATAGAGCGGAGCTGTTTTCACACATGAATATGATCTGGACTATTTATAGCCTTCCTGGAACACAGGCTGAAAGCGGAATATTGCAAAACGCACTATTCTGTGAACAAAAGACGACAGACAATATGAGGGCACGAAATGAATAGTCACACCGGGATAGTGACGTGCTCCTCGCACTGCCCTGGAAGACACAGAAAACACATTAAAAATTCTTCAAATTACTTTTTTTCTTGTGCCAAGTAAAATAAGCATTCAAGTAATAAATAAGATGGATCCCATGGGTCCTCTGCATATATGAGTCAATGCTTGTGCCATTTAACTGGTGACAGAGATATGAAAGTAAAAATTCTATTTATGCTTTACATACAGATAGTTCAGAGCCATATGAATATAAAACATTAATACCATACTCTCACGTTGAATTATGAGTATAATGGAGTCACACTCACCACTTTTGGACAATGAAGAATGTTTCTAGTCCTGTTCCTTTTAGTGAGAGTTGTAGCATTCTTGATTCATAAGTGGTTTTTTTTTTTTTTTTAAATCTGACTTAAAACTGTTTGAAATCTACTATATAATTGTCTAAGGGTCACTTCCGTCTTTCTGTCCTTCTTTCTGTCTGTCTGTCACGGATGAGAAAAAGTGATAGTAGGAGTGAGTTATTCTCAGGAGACGGTATCTGGGGCAGTAGACCAAGCAGTACAGCCCTGAGTTTGCAACCCCAAGAGGAAACAGAATGCATCCGCAGAGAACTTGAGATGAAGAGAGTACCCTGGGTGGTAGTCCCAAGGCATCAACAAGCAGAGAGGGTGAGTAATGGCCTTAGGGGGGAAAAGAATGACGAAGAACTGACGGAGAAACGTGAAGCACTCGACGACCTTTCAGGCAGCATAGATCCGAGTTGCCTTCATCTTGTCTGTGGTTAGAGGAACCACTAGGGACTGTGAGGAACGTCGCAATGCGTCGTTTAGGAGAAAAAACGCATCCTGCAAAATTGCTTGCATGATGCGTTTTTTCTCCATTGACTAACATTAGCGACGCATTGCGACGCTTTGCCACACGTCGCAACCATCGTGCGACGGTTGCGTCATGTTGTGGCGGACTGTCGGCAGCAAAAACATTACATGTAATATTTTTTGCTGCATTGTGTCCGCCATTTCTGACCGCGCATGCGTGGCCCGAACTCCGCCCCCACCTCCCTGTAACTCACAATGGGGCAGCGGATGCGCTGGAAAAATGCATCCGCTGCCCCTGTTGTGCGGCGCTTGCACAGTATGCGTCGGTACGTCGGGCCGACGCAGCGCGACGGCCCCGTACCGATGCTAGTGTGAAAGTAGCCTAAGTTCAAGATGCCTATACCATCCGGGGAAGGCACATAAGCCAAAATGCGCGTAGGGGCTGTGGTACTGCAGGGCTGAGGTAATTATCTACTATCACTATGTTCTTTTTGCCATTAGATCTCTCCACTACCTTTTGGTGACTTACATCGGTGGTTTTACTCTCTTTTATTTGATCTGGAACTTACCTGTCATTCATGTGAACACGTTATTATAATATAGGCATCTTGAACTTACTCTTGTTCCTTAGACCTGCGGTTCCACTTTCATGGTAGCAGTCACCGTCTGATCACCCCTTTGTGATTTATTGCAAAAGACATACTGCCAATAACCCATTGGTGATAATTTTTTGCATACTCATTGACTTATAATGGGCAATTTTTTTTAATGCACCCAACATGTTACTAAATTTTTATGGAATTTACTAAAGGGGCATTGCTCAATGACTTCTCTGGTGACTTGTCTTTAGGCTGCTCTGCAAAATTACCCTGTAAGCACTACACTCTAAGTAGAGACCATACAAATTGGCACCAAATGAAAAAGCCCAGATCTCTGGAACCATGTAATGGATTAAAAATACATACATTAAGAGAGCAGTGGAAATAAAATAAGATTAAAAACTGGACAGTTTTGGCCTACTGACAGGTCATCTTTAAATGCATTTAAGGGGATTGTGCATAGTAACCTACAGTGTCAGGTCAGTGCCGTTATACTGACTGAAATTATACCTTGGTTGATGAAATCCGTCTAGTGGTTGTTGTTTAATCTTTATATTCAGTTTTGAGTTAATGATATGCTCGTGCTTCGGGGTGGCCTGTGTGTGGGGGTCTTAATGTGGTGTGAAACCCGGACACTGATCTCAGCGCGACCAGGAGACAATGATGAGAGTTGCCTTCAGCATCCGGCACCTGGGATCAGCGCAAATTGTACTGCTTTTCCTAAGTACTGGTATGTTTCACGCAGATGGTACACAGATAGCACACGGAGGTAACACATGGTAACATACACAGCAAACATAATTACATGGATGTCAGATACGTACAGTGGTACGGAAAGTATTCAGACCCCTTTTAAATTTTTCACTCTTTGTTATATTGCAGCCATTTGGTGAATTAAAAAAAGTTCATTTCTTTCACAATAATGTACATTCTGCACCCCATATTGACTGAAAAAAAATAGAAATGTAGAAATTGATGCAAATTTAATAGAAAAGAAAAACTGAACTATTACATGGTCATAAGTATTCAGACCCTTTGCTCAGACACTAATATTTAAGTCACATTCTGACCATTTCCTTGCGATCCTCCTTGAGATGGTTCTGCTCCTTCATTGGAGTCCAGCTGTGTTTAATTAAACTGATAGGACTTGATTTGGAAAGGCACACACCTGTCTATATAAGAAATCACAGCTCACAGTGCATGTCAGACCTAATGAGAATCATAAGGTCAAAGGAACTGGCCAAGTAGCTCAGAAACAGAATTGTGGCAAGGCATAGATCTGGCCAAGGTTACAACAGAATTTCTGCGGCACTCAAGGTTCCTAAGAGCACAGTGGCCTCCATAATATTTACCGTATATACTCGAGTATAAGCTGACCCGAGTATAAGCCGACCCCCCTAATTTTGCCACAAAAAACTGGGAAAACTTATTGACTCGAGTATAAGCCTAGGGTAGAAATGCAGCATTTACCGGTGAATTTCAAAAATAAAAACAGATCATTCTGGCCCCATAGCTGTGCCATATAGTGCTCTGCACCATTCATTATTGCCCCATAGCTGTGCCATATAGTTCTCTGCACCGTTCATATTTCCCCATAGCTGTGCCATATAGTGCTCTGCACCGCACCGTTCATATTTCCCCATAGCTGTGCCATATAGTGCTCTGCACAGTTCATTATTGTCCCATAGCTGTGCCATATAGTGCTCTGCACCGTTCATATTGCCCCATAGCTGTGCCATATAGTGCTTTGCGCCGTTCATTATTGCCCCATAGCTCTGCCATATAGTGCTTTGCACCGTTCATATTTCCCCATAGCTGTGCCCCATATAGTGCTCTGCACCGTTCATATTTCCCCATAGATGCTCCACATAAATCTGTGCCATTGCTGCTGCTGCTGCAATAAAAAAAAAAAAAGCCATACTCACCTCTCTTGCTTGCAGCTCCCAGCGTCCGGTCCCAGCGTCTCTCCGCACTGACTGCTCAGGCAGAGGGCGCCGTGCACACTATATGCGTCATCGCGCCCTCTGACCTGAACAGTCAGTGCAGATAGACGCCGGGAAGATGGAGCGGCGCCCGGCGGCTGGAACGGGGACAGGTAAATATGCGATACTTGCCTGCTCCCGGCGTCCGGCTCCTTCTCCCGGACAGCTGGTCTTCGGTGCCGCAGCTTCTTCCTCTATCAGCAGTCACCGGCACCGCTGATTAGAGAAATGAATAGGCGGCTCCACCCCTATGGGAGGTGGAGCCGCTTATTCATTTCTCTAATGAGCGGTCCCATGTGACCGCTGAACAGTGGAAGAACTGCAGCACCGAAGACCGTGGGACGGCAGAGGGAGCGCCAGGATCGCTGGAAGCAGGTAAGTATGCCTCAGCGCCCTCACCCCCTCACCCGCCGACCCTGCCACCCACCTTGACTCGAGTATAAGCCGAGAGGGGCACTTTCAGCCCAAAAATTTGGGCTGAAAATCTCGGCTTATACTCGAGTATATACGGTAAATGGAAGAAGTTTGGGACCACCAGAAGTCTTCCGAGACCTGGCCATCCAGCCAACGGGGACAGGATGACTGGTTGTCATTGAAGAAAAAATGAATGCGGCCAAGTACAGAGATATCCTGGATGAAAACCTCTTCCAGAGTGCTCTGGACCCCAGACTTGGCCGAAGGTTCACTTTCCAACAAGACAATGACCCTACGCACACAGCTAAAATAACAAAGGAGTGGCTTCAGAACAACTCTGTGACTATTTTGACTGGTCCAGCCAGAGCCCTGACCTAATCCCAATTGAGCATCTCTAGAAAGACCTGAAAATGACTGTCCACCAACGTTCACCATTCAACCTGACGGATCTGCAAGGAAGAATGGCAGAGAATCCTCAAATCCAGGTGTGAAAAACTTGGTGCATTATTCCCAAGAAGACTCATGGCTGTACTAGCTCAGAACGGTGCTTCTACTCAATACTGAGCAAAGGTTCTGAATACTTATGACCATGTGATATTTCAGTTTTTATTGTTTAATAAATTTGCAAAAATTACTACATTTCTGTTTTTTTTCAGTCAAGTTGGGGTCCAGAATGTACATTGAGGAAAAAGATGAACTTTTTTGAATTTACCAAATGGCTGCAATGAAAGAGTGAAAAATTTAAAGGGGTCTGTATACTTTCCATACCCACTATTCTGTATATATATATTTTGGTTCCAGAAGAAACTGTAATGACTTGCCGGCAAATTGCCAGTTCAGCATGGAATGTACGCTGTATTTTTAGATCAATATTCTCAGCCAGGTTCTAAGCTAGTTCTGCTTGCTTGATGCTGTTTACATGAAAGTGACTCAGAACTGTGTTTTGCTGTAAGTAAAGATTGCTGCTGCGTGCACTGTGTGAAACCCAGACACTTTCTGTTAGTTCAATTTCACATTGTGTATTCGGCAAAAACAAAGAAATTCATCTTATTATTAAAAAACTAACCAGGAATTAAAGTTGGCTTAATTTATTCAGGAATGTCCTTATCCTGTTTTTTTTTTTTTTAAATTCTGCTGTCAATGTAGTTGTCATTGTTAGAGTTGAGCGACCTTTACTTTTATAGGATTGGGTCGGGTTTCACGAAACCCGACTTTTGAAAAAGTCGGGTCGAGTGAAATCGGCCGATCCTATAAAAAAGTCGGGGTCGGGGTCGGACGAAACCCGAAACCCAATGCAGTGCATTGGGTTTCCATGGTTCCCAGGGTCTGAAGGAGCGGAAACTCTCCTTCAGGCCCTGCGATCCATATTTTAGTGTAAAATAAAGAATTAAAATAAAAAATATCGCAATACTTACCCTCTGACGCGCCCTGGTACTAACCGGGAACCTTCCTTCCTTAGAATCAGCTTTCCAGGACCTTGCGGTGACGTTGTGGTGACGTCGCGGCTTGTGATTGGCCGCGCGGCCGCCCATGTGACCGCTCGCACGGCCAATCACAAGCCGCGACGTCACCCGCGACGTCACCGAAGGTCCTGGAAGGGCTGATTCTTAGGAAGGAAGGCTGCCGGAAAGAAGCAGGGCGCGTCCGAGGGTGAGTATATTCCTATTAGGTATCTGTTCAGGGCCGCCATCAGGGCATTACTGCCCTGACTGGCGTATGGGGCCCGGTGGGCAGAGGGGGCCCGCATCGGGCCCCTTCTCATGTGCTCACCGGGCCCCTACCGGCAGGCTACACAGGGCCCTTAGCGGCGCTGCGGCAGTTTAACACTATTGACGTGCGGGTGCGAGCCCACACCCGCACGTCAATAGTTAGCAGCCGCCAGCCAATCGGAGGCTGGCAACTGACGTTACCTGCAGCGTGCACGTCATTGTCAGTAGCCGGCGAGTGCGCGCTTCAACTGCGTGGAGGGAGCTTCGCCGCAGAAGTGCGGCCAGGTAAGAAGAACTTTTTTTTATATTGAGAGCGGCGATCCGGGGGGCCCAGGGCAGACTGTGAGACACGGGGGAAGAATGATGGACACAGGGGAAGACACTGAGACACAGGGGACAGAATGCTGGACACGGGGGCAGAATGCCGGACACGGGGGCAGACTGTGAGACACAGGGGCAGAATGCTGGACATGGGGGGGCAGACTGTGAGACACGGTGGACAGAGTGCTAGACACGGGGGGCAGACTGTGAGACACGGGGGACAGAATGCTGGAAACGGGGGGCAGACTGTGAGACACTGGGGACAGAATTCTGGACACGGGGGGCAGACTGTGAGACACCGGGGCAGAATGCTGGACACGGGGGGGGGGGGGGGCACACTGAGACACGGGACAGAATGCTGGGCACGGTGGCAGACTGAGACACGGTTGCAGACCGTGAGACATGGGGCAGACTGTGAGACACGGGCAGAATGCTGGACACAGGGGCAGAATGCTGGACACGGGCAGAATGCTGGACACGAGGGGCAGACTGTGAGACACGGGGGCAGAATGCTGGACACAAGGGCAGAATGTTGGACATGACGGGCAGAATGCTGGACACGGGGGGCAGAATGTGAGACACGGGGGCATAACGCTGGACATGGGGCAGAATGCTGGACACGGGGGCAGAATGCTGGACACAGGGGCAGAATGCTAGACACGGGGGCAGAATGCAAGAGACGGGGCAGAATGGAGATACAGGGCATGATTGGAGACATGGGGCAGGATGAAAGACATGGGGCAAGACTGGAGACACTGGGGGCATGACTGGAGACACTGGGGGGCAGGATTGGAGACAGATGGGGCAGAATGGAGACACAGGGGGCATGATTGGAGACACGGGGTAGAATTGCAGACATGGGGGCATGATTGGAGCCATAGGGTGCAGAATGGAGATATGGGCATGATTGGAGACACGGGGCAGAATGGAGATACACAGCATGATTGGAGACACGGTGCAGGATGAAAGACATGGGGGCATAATTGGAGACAGATGGGGCAGTGTTGGAGACAGATCATGCAGGATCATGGGGCAGGATGGATACGATGGAGACAGATGGGGCAGGATGGAGACAAAGGGGGCATGATTGGAGACACGGGGCAGGATTACAGACATGGGGGCATGATTGGAGACATAGGGGGCAGAATGGAGATAGGGGCATGATTGGAGACACTGGGGGCAGGATTTGAGACAGATGGGGCAGGGTTGGAGACAGATCGTGCAGGATCATGGGGCAGGATGGATATGATGGAGACAGATGGGGCAGGATGGGGAGATCATATGGGGCAAAATGGATACTCATGAGGGCACGATGAGAGAACATATGGCTGAAGCCAGGAATGTGACAAACAGGGGCAAGAATGGGGAATATTATTACCAGCCTGTTTTCACCTTTCTGACCTTGCCAATTTTTACAATTCTGACCACTGTCCCTTTATGAGGTAATAACTCTGAAACGCTTCAACGGATCCCACTGATTCTGAGAAGCTTTTCTCATGACATATAGTACTTTATGATAGCAGTAAAATTTCCTCGATATGACTTGCTTATTTTGTGAAAAAAGCGGAAAATTGGCGAAAGTTTTGAAAATTTCGCAATTATCCAAATTTGAATTTTTATGCCCTTAAATCAGAGAGTTATATCGCACAAAATAGTTAATAAGATTTCCCACATGTCTACTTTACATCAGCACAATTTTGGAACCCAATTTTTTGGGGGGTTAGGAAGTTATAAGGGTTAAAAGTTGCCCAGCGATTTCTCAATTTTTCAACAAATTTTACAAAACCATTTTTTTAGGGACCATATCATGTTTGAAGTCACTTTGAGGGGTCTATATGATAGAAAATAAGCAAAAGTGACACCATTCTAAAAACGGCACCATTCCAGGTGCACAAAACCACATTCAAGAAGTTTATTAAACCTTCAGATGCTTCACAGGAATTTTTGGAATGTTTAAAAAAAAAAAAAATGAACATTTAACTTTTTTCACAAAAAATAGATTTCAGATCCAATTTGCTTTATTTTACCAAGGGTAACAGGAGAAATTGGCCCCAGAAGTTGTTGTACAATTTGTCCTGAGTATGCTGATACCCCATGTGTGGGGGTAAACCATTGTTTAGGCGCATGGCAGAGCTCGGAAGCGAAGGAACGCCGCTTGACTTTTTCAATGCAAAATTGGCTGGAATTGAGATCGGATGCCATGTAACGTTTGGAGAGCCCCTGATGTGCCTAAACAGTGGAAACCCCCCACAACTGACACCAATTTGGAAAGTAGACCCGCTAAGGAACTTACCTAGATGTGTGATGAGCACTTTGAGCCCCCAAGTGCTTCACAGAAGTTTATAATGTAGAGCCATAAAAGTAAAAAATCAAATCTTTTGCACAAAATTGATTTTTACGCCCCTATTTTTTTATTTTTCCATGGGTAACAGGAGAAATTGGACCACAAAAGTTGTTGTGCGATTTGTCCTGAGTACGCTGATACCCCATATGTGGGGGTAAACCTCTGTTTGGGCGCATGGCAGAGCTCGGAAGGCTAGGAGCACCGTTGGAACTTTTCAACGCAGAATTGGCTGGAATTGAGATCAGCCCCATGTCGCGTTTGGAGAGCCCCTGATGTACCTAAACAGTGAAAAAACCCCACAAGTGACACCATTTTGGAAAGTTGACCCCCTAAGGAACTTATCTAGATGTGTGGTGAGCACTTTGAAACCCCAAATGCTTCACAGAAGTTTATAATGTAGAGCCGTAAAAAAAAAATCAAATTTGTTTTTCACAAAAATGATCTTTTTGCCCCCAATTTTTTATTTTTCCAAGGGTAACAGGAGAAATTGGAACCAAAAAGATGTTGTACAAGTTCTCCTGAGTACGCTGATACCCCATATGTGGGAGGGAACCACAGTTTGGGCTCATGGCAGAGATTGGAAGGGAAAGAGCGCTGTTTTGGAATGCAGACTTTGATGGACCTAAACAGTAGAAACCCCCCGCAAGTGACCCCATTTTTGAAACTAGACCCCCCCAAGGAACTTATCTAGATGTGTTGGGAGAACTTTGAACCCACAAGTGTTTCACTAAAATCTATAACGCAAAACCGTGAAAATAAAAAATCATTTTTTTCCCATAAGTGATTTTTAGCCCCCAAATTTTTATTTTCTCAAGGGTAACAGGATAAATTGGACTGCAAAACTTGTCCAATTTGTCCTGAGTACGATGATACCCCATATGTGAGGGTAAACCACCGTTTGGGTGCATGGCATAGCTCGGAAGGGAATGAGCACCGTTTTACTTTTTCAACGCAGAATTGGCTGGAATTGAGATCGGACGCCATGTCGCTTTTACAGACCCCCTGATGTGAATAAACAGTGGAAACCCCCCAATTCTAACTCTAACCCTAACCCCAACACACCCCTAACCCTAGTCCCAACCCTAACCATAACCCTAACCACACTCCAAACCTGAATAATCCTGTAACCCTAATCCCAACCTTAACCACAACCCTAACCCCAACACACCCCTAACCCCAACACACCCCTAACCCTAATTCCAACCCTAACCACATCCCTAGCCCTAACACACCCCAAACCTAATCCCAATCCTAACCCTAATCCCAACCCTAACCCTAATCCCAACCGTAAATGTAATCCAAACCCTAACCCCAACTGTAGCCCCAACCCTAACCCTAACTTTAGCCTCAACACTATCCCTAACTTTAGCCCCAACCCTATCCCTAACTTTAGCCCTAACAATAACTTTAGCCCCAACCCTAACCCTATCTTTAGCCGTAATCCTAGCCCTAACTCTAACCCTAGCCCTAACCCTAATGGGAAATTTGAAATAAATACATTTTTTAAATTTTATTATTTTTCCCTAACTAAGGGGTTGATAAAGGGGGGTTTGATTTACTATTTATAGCGGGTTTTTATAGCGGGTTTTTATGCTTGGCAGCTGTCATTAAAAGACTTTATTTCAAAAAATAGTTTTTGCATCACCACATTTTGAGAGCATATAATTTTTCCATATTTTGGTCCACAGAATTATGTGAGGTCTTGTTTTTTGCGGAACAAGTTGACATTTTTATTAGTATCATTTTCGGGCACATTACATTTTTGATCGCTTTTTATTCTGATTTTTGTGAGGCAGAATGAACAAAAATCAGCAATTCATGAAGTTCTTTTGGGGGGGGGCATTTACACCGTTCCGTGTTTGGTAAAATTGATAAAGCAGTTTTATTCTTCCGGTCAGTATGATTACAGCGATACCTCATTTATATAATTTTTTTATGTTTTGGCGCTTCTATACATTAAAAACTATTTTATAGAAAAAAAAATATTTTTGTATCGCTTTATTTTGAGAGCTATAACTTCTAAATTTTTTGCTGATGATGCTGTGTGATGGCGCGTTTTTCACGGGACAAGATGACGTTTTCAGCGGTACCATGTTTATTTATATGTGTCTTTTTAATCGCGTGTTATTCCACGTTATGTTCGGCGGTATGATGATAAAACATTGTTTTTTTGCCTTGTTTTGTTTTTTTTAATCGTGTTCACTAAAGGGGTTAACTAGTGGGAGTTTTATAGGTCGGGTCGTTACGGATGCGGAGATACCAAATATGTGTACTTTTATTGTTTTTTTTATTATTTACATAAATGGATTTATTGGTAGAATATTTTATTTATTTATTTGGGAATTTTTTTAAATATTTTTTACACATCATATTTTTTTAAACTTTATTACATTGACAGGTTGGGACATCACTATATAAGGTCAGAACACTGATCTGACACTTTGCATAGCACTGTGTCAGATCAGCGATCTGACAGGCAGTGTAGGTGGCTTGCCGGCGCCAGCTCTTAGCAGGTGCTCGCAAGCCACCTCACTACAGGACCCAGAAGGAGCCCTGCGGCCATCTTGGAGCCGGGAGTCTCCATGGAGACCACAGGAACAACGCGATGTTCGCGTTGTTCCTGTGGGAGAGCGCAGGGAGCCCTCGTCCCTGCGCGATTGTCCTCTTTGCCGCTGTCAGTACTGACAGTGGCATCAGAGGGGTTAAATGCCCGCCATCGGTGTGGGCATTGCGGTGGGGTGTCAGTTGTCACAAACAGCAGACACCCGCATGCGATCACCATTAGGCCACTGCACAGCATTAGGCCACTGTGATCGTGCCGCCGTACTAGTACTGCGCTGGTCAGAAATGCACCTCCCGCAGCGCAGTACTAGAACGGCGAAGGTCGGGAATGGGTTAAGGGATATGATTACTGCAGTGATGTATTTATTTCATTTTTTGAGTATACTGTTTTAAATGGGGGGGTGGTCCTGTTACTGTGTAGAGTGATACTATGTCGCCTTTTTTTTCTTCATGTGGTGTAATGTAGAAGTTGGGAAAAATTTAGTAATGTACTCTGCAAGCGGAGCTCAAAATAACTGTGCTATTTCCTGCAGAGACGAGCCCTCGCTGGAAGAAGTGACGGCGGTCTGTGCTGGATGAAGATGAAAAAATAAAGATGAAGGACTTCACCTAGAGATGTCACTGGTGAGTCAGTGTGTTACCTGTACACTGACACTATACACTGTATAGTATATACAGGGGTCCTGTGTATAATGTCACCAGCGATCACTGTCTTAGCCATATATTATATACAGAGCTCCTGTGTATAATATCACCAGTGATCACTGTATTACCTATGCACAGACACTGCATACTAAGTACAGATCTCCTGTGTATAATGGCACTTATGGTGATAGTATTGTGTGTTTTTTTTATTACTGACCAGTATTGTAGTATTCAGTCACTATGTGGTGGTAATATGTGGTCTGGACATGGTGTTGCGGTATTTGTCCCTTGTATTTGCTATTTGGTCACTTTGTGGTGGTAATATGTGGTCTTGACATGGTGCGGTGGTATTTGTTCCTTGTATGTGATATTATTCGATCTCTGTGGTGGTAATATGTGGTCTGGACTTGGTGTGGTGGTATTTGTTCCTTGTATGTGATATTATTGGTCATTTTAAAAATTGAAAAATAAATAAAAATTTACCTAAATTGTATTGGATATTTTAACAAATATTTAATAGGCTACAGTAGAGTAGGGCCCAGCCAAAAGTGTCTACCGTGTTATGGTGGCGGCTTAAAAAATTTTGGGGCCAAAACAAAAGCTGCCGGCTATATGTGTGATCTGGTGATGGGAACTGTTAATGTGTGATAGGTGAGAAGTGGAGTTTTTCCAAGAGAGAGCGGTGGGAGTGTGGACAGTTCGAGGGGTGGAGGCGGAGCTGGGGTGGAGCCTGGGCAGAGTCTCGAGGGGGCCCCCCAAAAAATTTTGCCAGTATGGGGCCCCGAAATTTCTACTGGCAGCCCTGCATCTGTTCACACTCTACATGCAAGTAATAGCCCTCTGTGTCCGCACACATACTGGTTGGTGACCGGTTCATTGACCATACAATACAAGCATTTTTTACCACCTTCCTCACTCCTCTTGTTGTCTGTTGATTTATGTGATTATTGTTATTATGTACTGTCTTTTATGGTTTGTACAAGTCCCTTCTAAAATGTAAAGTGTTGCGGAATATGTTGGTGCTATAGAAATGAAATTCTTCTTATTATTATTATTATTTTTTTGCAGTACTACACTCAGTGGAACATAAAGTTTATTCCTTTTTTTATGATAGATTATTTTCTTGTAGGAAGAGTTAGCTACATAGTTACATTCTTCAATAGTACCATTTTGGGGTATGTGCAGAGGCGTAGCTAGGGTTTCAACTTAGGGGGGGGGGGGGGGGGCGAAACACCTGAGTGGGCCCCTAACCAGCTAACCCTAATTACAACTGCAGTTGCGCACTCTACTTGTGAATATAGTGGAACCTTAGAATATGACCGCACTGTTATTGAAAATAAATCTATATACAAAAACGAACATTGATTTTACTGCCATATTGTGACCATATAGTGGTAGATACCAGTTCTGCAGACCATATAAGAGATTACACTACAGTCATAGAGGGAGACTTACAGCTGACGTTTTCTCTGATGGAGTCATTCACTTTCCCATATTTTCCATCTGGCATGACAACAACACATCTGACTCCTCACAATTCCTGCACTGTCCCCATCTTTCCCCAATCTGCACAAACTCCTCATCCTGCTGATATCCCAATACTGAGCCGCTGCTGCCATATGTCTCCCTATTACTGCACCTACTGTGTGGTACAATAACGGCTCCTCTTACCTCCCCACATAATAATGCCACCACTGTGTGCCCCTTACATTGTAATAATGACTCCTTTGTGCTCTCTAGAGAGTAAAATTGTCTCCTAGAAAATATTAATGCCCTTTGCTAGTGCCCTCCACATTTTTGACCTAGAAAGTAATAATACCCCATATGCAACTTTGATGGTCACAATACTCTGAGTGTCCCTATAACAATAATGCTTAAGTGCCCACTTAACATTTAATAATGTCCCCTAAGTTCCCCATGTACTGCTCCATTATACCCAGTATGGTGAGCTCAAAGCTCCCATATACACAGTATAAGGCCCCCACAGCTCCCTTATACACAGTATGATTGGCCCGCAGCTCCCTTATACACAGTATGATGGGCCCGCAGCTCCCTTATATACAGTATAATGGGCCCAAAGCTCCCTTATACACGGTATGATGGGCCAGCAGCTCCCTTATACACAGTATGATGAGCCCGCAGCTCCCTTATACACAGTATGATGGGCCCACAGCTCCCTTATACACAGTATGATGGGGCCACAGCTCCCTTATACACAGTATGATGGGCCACAGCTCCCTTATACACAGTATGATGGGTCCGCAGCTCCCTCATACACAGTATGATGGGCCCGCAGCTTCCTTATACACAGCATGATGGGCCCGCAGCTCCCTTATACACAGTATGATGAGCCCGCATTTCCCTTATACCCAGCATGATGGGCCCACAGCTCCCTTATACACAGTATGATGGGGCCACAGCTCCCTTATACACAGTATGATGGGCCTGCAGCTCCCTTATACACAGTATGATGGGCCCGCAGCTCCCGTATACACAGCATGATGGGCCCGCAGCTCCCTTATACATAGTATGATGGGCCCACAGCTCCCTTATACACAGTATGATGGGCCAGCAGCTCCCTTATACACAGTATGATGAGCCCACAGCTCCCTTATACACAGTACTAGACTGTGGCCCGATTCTAACGCATCGGGTATTCTAGAATATGCATGTCCCCGTAGTATATGGACAATGATTATTCCAGAATTCGCGGCAGACTGTGCCCGTCGCTGATTGGTCGAGGCAACCTTTATGACATCATCGTCACCATGGCAACCATTATGACATCTACGTCGATACTGTGCCCGTCGCTGATTGGTCGAGGCGAATTCGCGGCAGACTGTGCACGTCGCTGATTGGTCGAGGCAACCTTTATGACATCATCGTCGCCATGCTGTGCCCGTCACTGATTGGTTGAGGCCTGGCGGCCTCGACCAATCAGAGACGCGGGATTTCCAGGACAGACAGACAGACAGACAGACAGAAAAACCCTTAGACAATTATACATATAGATGATTGGCC
The DNA here is from genome assembly GCF_032444005.1 of Ranitomeya imitator. Taxonomy (NCBI): domain Eukaryota; kingdom Metazoa; phylum Chordata; class Amphibia; order Anura; family Dendrobatidae; genus Ranitomeya; species Ranitomeya imitator. The sequence continues at coordinate 715,237,760 of NC_091284.1, read as the reverse complement.
CACAGCTCCCGTATACACAGTATGATGGGCTAGCAGCTCCCTTATACACAGTATGATGGGCCCGCAGCTCCCGTATACACAGTATGATGAGCCCGCAGCTCCCTTATACACAGTATGATGGGTCCGCAGCTCCCTTATATACGATATGATGGGCCCGCAGCTCCCGTATACACAGTATGATTGGCCCACAGCTTTCTTATACACAGTATGATGAGCCCACAGCTCCCTTATACACAGTATGATTGGCCCACAGCTCTCTTATACACAGTATGATTGGCCCACAGCTTCCTTATACACAGTATGATTGGCCCACAGCTCCCGTATACACAGTATGATGAGCCCGCAGCTCCCTTATACACAGTATGATGAGCCTGCAGCTCCCTTATACACAGTATGATGGGCCAGCAGCTCCCTTATTCACAGTATGATGGGCCAGCAGCTCCCTTATACACAGTATGGTGGGCCCGCAGCTTCCTTTTACACAATATGATGGGCACGCAGCGACCGTTCATGATTTGACAGTCTAAAGTCATATAAAGTGACTGCAGACATTTATTCTAAGCCTTTATCAACTTTATAGTAAAAAATTGCTTATTATTAAATTATTAAAGCACCTCTCTAGCAGGGTTTTTTTTCTACCACTGGAATGGTGCTTTAAGCGCACTATTTTGTGGCACTGCTGCAGTGCGGCGGCTCAAACTTGTGAGCGCAGCTTCTGACTGGCCAGAAGTGAGAAGCTATGTCACAAGCGCTCAATGTAAGACTATGAGAGCGAGGAATAGGCCAGAATTAGGCTCCCATAGACTTACATGATTAGGGGCCTCTGCACCGCTCCATGAAACACTGCAGGAGATGGAGCCGAGGTGAAAACTAATGAAAACCCCTGAAGGTGAGTACAGGGGGCAGGGGACTTGGATTTTCAGCTCCAGCAGTGAAATAAAAAAAAAAAATGCCGGAGTGGTGCTATAAATGTGATGAAGCTCTTGGTTACTGTATGGGGGCTTCTTATACCAATACTCATAAAAGACCCAAGTGGTACGTATCAAAAGCCCCCTACCAACCCCCCCCAGACAGCAAATATTACATGTGATGGAGTACATATAATAAAATAACATAAAACATAATATTCAGCCCCCAGTGCCCTGTCCCCCTCCCCCATTTCAGCCCCAACAATACCCCCATCACCTCACATCCACCCCCTCAGTGCCCTGTCCTCACCTCACCCACAACACCCCCATGATCTCACATTCACCCTCCAGTGCCCTGTCTCCCCTCCCCCACAATACCCCCATGGTCTCAAATTCACCCCCCCAGTGCCCTGTCTCCCCTCCTCCACAATACCCCCATTGCCTCACATTCACCCCCCAGTGCCCTGTCTCCCCTCCTCCACAATACCCCAATGATCTCACATTCACCTCACAGTGAAATACCTGAATTTAGTAAAGCTAATAAGTTCCATCCCCACTTACTGATGAAGTTTGCAGGCAGCACCAGGAGGTGTCTATGTGTCAGTGAAATGGCACTTTTCAGCCCCCACAATACCCCCAGCCATGGTTTAAGATTCACCCCCCAGTACGCTGTCCTCCCTCACCTACTTTCAGCCCCCCCAATACCCCCATGGTCTAAGATTCACCCCCCCAGTACCCTGTCCTCCCTCACCTACTTTCAGCCCCCACAATACCCCCATTGCCTCACATTCACCCCCCAGTGCCCTGTCTCCCCTCCTCCACAATACCCCCATTGCCTCACATTCACCCCCGGTGCCCTGTCTCCCCTCCTCCACAATACCCCCATTGCCTTACATTCACCCCCCAGTGCCCTGTCTCCCCTCCACCACAATACCCCCATGGTTTCACATTCACCCCCCCCAGTGCCCTGTCTCCCCTCCTCCACAATACCCCCATTGCCTCACATTCACCACCCAGTGCCCTGTCTCCCCTCCTCCACAATACCCCCATTGCCTCACATTCAACCCCAGTGCCCTGTCTCCCCTCCTCCACAATACCCCCATTGCATTACATTCACCCCCCAGTGCCCTGTCTCCCCTCCTCCACAATACCCCCATGGTCTCACATTCACCCCCCAGTGCCCTGTCTCCCCTCCTCCACAATACCCCCATTGCCTCACATTCACCACCCAGTGCCCTGTCTCCCCTCCTCCACAATACCCCCATTGCCTCACATTCACCCCCCCCAGTGCCCTGTCTCCCCTCTCCCACAATACCCCCATGGTCTCACATTCACCCCCCAGTACCCTGTCTCCCCTCTCCCACAACACCCCCATGGTCTCACATTCACCCCCCAGTACCCTGTCTCCCCTCTCCCACAATACCCCCATTGCCTCACATTCACCCCCCAGTACCCTGTCTTCCCTCTCTCACAATACCCCCATGGTCTCACATTCACCCCCCAGTACCCTGTCTCCCCTCTCCCACAATACCCCCATGGTCTAACATTCACCCTCCAGTACCCTGCTCTCCCTCACCTACTTTCAACCCCTACAATACCCCCATGGTCTCACATTCACCCCCCCAGTACCCTGTCTCCCCTCTCCCACAATACCCCCATTGCCTCACATTCACCCCCCAGTACCCTGTCTTCCCTCTCTCACAATACCCCCATGGTCTCACATTCACCCCCCAGTACCCTGTCTCCCCTCTCCCACAATACCCCCATGGTCTCACATTCACCCCCCAGTACCCTGTCTCCCCTCTCCCACAATACCCCCATGGTCTAACATTCACCCTCCAGTACCCTGCTCTCCCTCACCTACTTTCAGCCCCTACAATCCCCCCATTGCCTCACATTCACCCCCCAGTACCCTGTCTCCCCTCTCCCACAATACCCCAATGATCTCACATTCACCTCACAGCGACATACCTGAATTTAGTAAAGCTAATAAGTCTACGTTCACATTTGCGTTGTGCGGTGTTGCGTCGGCAACGCAACGCACAACGCAAATATGAACGCATGCACAAACGCTGTGTTTTCCGACGCATGCGTCACTTTTTGCATGGTTTTGGGCGCAGGAAAAACTGCATCATGCTGCGTTCCTTGCGCCCTGACGCATGCGCTGCAGCGACGCATGCGTCGCAAAACGCAAATGCAACGCATGTCCATGCGCCCCCATGTTAAATATAGGGGTGCATGGCGCGTGCATCGCCGCGGCTGCGCCCGACGCAGCCAGGATCGGCGCAAATGTGAACGTAGCCTAAGCTCCATCCCCACTTACTGATGAAGTTTGCACTGCAGGCAGCACCAGGAAGTCTCTGTGTCAGTGAAATGGCATTAGGACCCAGCGTGCAAACTGCACAGAGTCAAGATTCATAGCTGCAGCCCAGGAAAAGACAGGCAATACCATTCACTGCAGGAGGGAGACTCTGCAGCCGGCCACTGTGCTAGCAGCTTGCAGAGTCTCCATCAGACGGGAGCAGACATACTACTTTGCTCCTATGCTGTGTTTTGCCTCGTCACAGAAGTGGGCTCTCCCTGGCTCCCAGTGGGCCCCTTCATGTGACAGGGCCCGGGGCGACGGCCCCCTCTGCCCCCCCAGTAGCTACCTGGTAGAGAAAAAATTCTTATTTATTTATTATTCTTTGCTTATATAGCGCTATCATATTCCGCAGCGCTTTACAAACATTATCATTTGCTGTCCTCATTGGGAATATTATTTTTAATTATAACTTGAAAGAGAAAAAATAATTATAACTAGGGAAGTGAAAGAGAGCTGACACTTTCAATTCCATTGAAGTAGGGGGGCATCCTACAGTGAGCAATTAACCACACCAAGGAGATTTACTGGACTGAAAACAAGAACCCTTGCGCTCCTCCTTCCCTCTCCATCATGCCACATCATCTTCTAGCAGTGCTTCTAGTACACACACGCTCTGCTGCTCTTAAAGGCGCAGCGCACACATATTAAAATGCTCCTAGTCAATGGCTGGTAGGCATTTTAGTAACAGGACAGCTGCAAGATGGCTCCCAGCCAATAGCAGGGTGGTATGTTATATAAAGGGCACCCTCCCCAATAGAAAGGTGCCTTAGCAACCTCTATAGATTAGTGTTTGTTGTGTTGGTATATGCAACTGTATGTTGCCAGCCCCCTATCCTCAGTCTGTTATAATTAATCCCTTTCCTGTTTCGTTCCTTTAATATAGTTTAGTGTGTATCTGATCCTGTGGCCACTTCGGCAGCATCTGTATCCTACACGTTCCTGCAGCCACTTTGGCGGAATCCTTCTCCGAGTCAGTGTGCACATGTCCTGAAATCGAAGTCCCTGGTCCTTGTGCAGCATGTGCCTTCGTTGCCTGGTCGGTGTGCGGCTGGTGTCAGCACCAGTATCAGACACCAATGTGTCTGTATGTCTTCCTCTGAATATTCCCTGTATCTGGACTGCTAAAACCAGTATCTCAAACAGCTCATTTTGAACATAGCTCAAGTCCGTGTCAGTGAACCCGACCCCTGGAATTGGCAGGTGCAGTACCAGTGATTGCCTTGGAATGGTGCCTGGCGTCTACGTGCACCTCAGTCTGTCTCCATCTTCAGAAGCTCCAGTGAACAGGTAGCTGCTTACCTACACCCCTTCCAAGGCAGGCCCGGCCCTGTGGCATAGTCAGTCTGCAAACCACATGCGCCATCTGCAGGTGTGACATTCTGTTTCCACAGAGAAGTTCCTTTCCCAGGGATATGGCTTACTCTAATCAAAGAATCTTCTTAGATATTTTGGACCAGATGGTCAGTGACAAATATTGGGTTTGACATCGATCAGTCAAAGCAAAGGGACGAACATAATTCATTCACTCACATTCACGTAAGGCCATTCTAACCCCTCCAACTTAATAACTTGTCTGATGGAATGTGCTATCCAGGTCATGTTTAATCACTATAGACAGATAAAATCATGATAAGAATCTTAACAATAATATATTTTACCTAGGACCTCCAGGGGTGAAGATATCATGTAAGTTAGAGATCTCATCGAATTCTGAAAGACTTAGCAAATCCCACAACCAGACCCGACCTGAGCTCATGAAGGAGAGGTATGTGAGCGTAGCCTTGAGCTAATAAAAATGAAAGTTTAGCTATCTGTCTTTGCTCATTCTGGAAGACATAAATTCGCTGTGAGGGTTTTCCATTTTTCTAACCGGAGTGCTTCCATCCGCTAAACTCTGAGCCTTTCCCATGACGTCAGGTTTAGTAATTTTCTTTCATTATTCTTTTTAATTTAATGTAATTGTATATAGTGTGTTGCTTTGTTCCCATTTTGTGTATTTTTATAAACACTTCTTACCTTTTTGGATTAAATATATAAAACTTTAAAGCTCTGTTCCTCTTGCTCTGTAATCCGCACCCCTGCAGCTATACGTTACCTGTAGTAGGTATCCAATTGACCTGTATAAACGATTGGTGGTGGCAGCTAGAGGTTCTTTTTATTATTGTGGATTTGGCAGTGAACGTACCAGGGTTTATATATTCCATGCGTTGAAATCGGAGATGTATGTACCATACGCTCACTGAGAGTTCCCCAATAACCAGCCTAGTAGTGGAAGCACCATTGGCCTCCCTCAACACTCGTCAGCCAATTGCGTAATTGTCCTGATGATTGGAGGCAGTGGAGTTGCGTCCACTGACAAACTGGTGACAGCGGTGTCAAACTGGTAACAGTGGTGGGATCTGCGTGACCCCTCAGCTGTAATCCTTGACAGGGTATACATAGGTTTTTGATTTATTTTCATTGATATCTAGTGGAAAAAAGAGGATTTAATTGATGCTTTTATTTAATATATATTCTTTGATTTTTTTTTTGTCTTACCATGAGATTCAAGATAGGACTCCATGGAATGACACAATGACCAAGCAGAACTGGCTTTGACACCAGTGACTTGTCACTAAGGTCTATTGCTACTTAAACCTGGCACTGGACTTCCTTGCAAGATTATTGAGCTCCCAACCTTTACTCTAGCTTCTTTCCACCTGCTGTTTATCCTTAAGATTCTACTGCTGCTCCGTGTACTGACCTCTGGCTAGATCCTGACTATGATACCTGCTCATCCTCCCAACAATACTGCTGCTTCATGTACCGACCTCTGGCTATATCTTGACGACATTTCCTGCCGGTCCTGCCCCTAGTGGTTGCAAAATTACTACTCCAACTCAGGTTAGTTCATAACAGAATAATCTCACACACAAAATAGAGTCTGTGGCAGCACAATTGAGGCAACAAATTGCTGAACTTCAGAATTTTGGTGCCATGTACCAAGAAAAATGTTCTAAGTTGCAAACACAGGTGTTAAATCAGCAAAAGGAAATTATGGAGTTACGGTGACAACTTCTAGATTTGCACAGCTCAGGCTCGGAATTAAACGCACACATGTCGCTGCCCACAAAGTACAGTGGGGATCGTTATCATTATTGTAGATTCCTTAATCAATGTCGTATCTATTTCCAGGTGCAACCTTTTCCATTTACCAGTGATAGGAAAAAGGTTCTTTTCATCATTAATCAATCTACTGACTGATGTATCTCTTGCATGGGTTTCACCTTATGCGGAAAATAATTTTGACCTCCTGAATGACTTAGTTTCCTTCATCACAACTATGGTTCAAGTGCTTGATGACACGAATCGTTGTGCTACAGCTGAAATCAAGTTGCATAACCTTCGTGAAAGGCAGCACTCTTTAGCTGAATATACCTCTGAATTCTGCTGCTGGGTGGCAGACACCACATGGAATTTAGCTGCGCAGAGGAGTCAATTTCGACGAGGATTATCAGAGCTAATTGAGGATGAACTTGCAAGAGTCGAGACCCCTGATAATTTACTGTAGAGAACTTTATTCAATAATGCATCAGAGACTCATTGAACGAAATACGGAAATATTTTGAGTATTTGTAAACATCCTTAGCTACTCCTTTTCTCGATCAGTCTTAAAACACCAACAAGAAATGGAAAGTGTGCTTGAACCTATGCAAATTGATGTGATCAGTAAACCTCACTTTGCAGTAGAGAAGGAGAGGTGACATATAGAAAATGTATGCCTATATTGTGGGGGTATTGGACATTTTGCCAGCAATTGTCCTAATAAAAGGACCAAAGCTTTCATAAATGCCAAAACTGAAAGCGATTTATACCTTTTTGAATGTCCAGATCCGATTATGTAGACCATCTCATCTGTAATGCAGGATAAAGGCAAAGACCAATCAACATCATCTCATTTTGTAGTTCCCATACAGGTCATAATTGGGAGCCAAAAAGTACAATGCTCTGCCATGTTAGATTCTGGAGCAGGAGAAAAGTTTATGGACTTACAATTTAGACTTGATAATAACATAGCAAGTAGGACTAAATCCATGCAAATCGATATGGAAACTATGGATGGATCACCTTTATCTTCTGGACCGGTTACTCACGAGACAATTGAACTTGAAATCTGTATTGAACTGAATCATCATTAAGCTGTCAGTTATTTCCTCTTCAAAATTTCCAGTTATTCTAGGAATTTCCTGGTTTTCAACCCATAACCCATCTACTAACTGGGTATCAAGGACCATTACCTTTACCTCTGAGTACTGTAAGAACAATCGCCATCCTAATTTATCTGTTCTCAAGCAAATTCAATATCCGAGATGTCTCAGCAGAATTAAGATAAAATACCACTTCAGTGCCAGCAGTTCAGTGAGGTCTGCAGTAAGAAGAAAGCCGATCAACTGCCTCCTCATCGTCCTTATGACTGACCCATTGAATTGATTCCTGGAACATCCATTCCATTTGGGTGAATTTACAATCTTTCTGAACCGGAATTGAAAGTACTAAAGGAATACCTACATGGAAATTTAGAGAAAAGCTTAATTCAACCTTCTTCGCCAGCTGGAGCACCCTCATTTTTTGTAGAAAAGAAGGACTCAACCCTACAGCCATGTATTGATTACAGGGAAATAAATAAGATTACCATTAAAAATCGCTACCCACTCCCCTTAATTCCTGAGTTGCTGGAGAGACTGTATTCTGCCAAGATTTTTACAAAATTTGATCTAAGAGGGGTTTATAATCACATCCAAATTTGCCCGGGAGATGAGTGGAAATCCACCTTTAGAACTAAATATGGACATTTTGAATACCTGGTTATGCCTTTTGGCCTTAGCAACACCCCTGCCACTTCAGCACTTCAATAATGATGTTTATGGAGATGTATGGGATCTATTTGTTGTTCTTTATCTCAATTAGATTCTTATATTATCAGATACCTTGGAGGAGCATAGGGGGCATGTCCAGTTAGTCCTCAAACGTCTGCAGGAGAATTAACTCTTTATCAAACTCAAAAAATGTGAATTTGAACAAACGATGGATCCCAGTAAAATCAGAGTGGTAGTTGACTATACTACGCCAAAAATCTAAAAGACGTTCAGTGCTTTATAGGATTTGTACATTTCTACAGAAGATTCATTAAAAACATCATTTTACCAATTACTTCACTCACAAATAAATCCAAAGTGTTTTCCTGGTCCCCAGAGTCATAAGTGGCTTTTTTACAAATTAAGGACTCTTTTTACTTCCGCACCATTACTAGTCCATCCAAATCCTAAACTGCCATATGTTGTCGAAGTAGACGCCTCAGACTCTGCGGTGGGAGCCGTTTATCACAGTGAGTTGGGGACAAGATGCAGCTTCATCTATGTGCATTCCTTTCTCATACCATGTCATATGCAGAAAAGAATTATGACATTGAAAATAAAGAAATTTTAGCTATTGATTCCAAACATAAACATCTTTTGGAAAGGGCCAATCATCCGGTGACTGTCTTTACTGACCACAAAAACTTGGAATTCATCCATACAGTTAAGTGGTTGTCTGCAAGACAAGCAAGTTGGGCCTTATTTTTATCCAGGTTTAATTTTATAATTTCTTATTGGCCTGGTTCAAGAAACGGCAAGGCTGATGCACTGTCCAGGATATTTACTGAACCTCAGGAGAGGTCTAAAACTGACTGTACCATTCTAGACCCAAATTTTTTTTGAGAATACTGAACACCAAAGAATTGTTAACAAAGATTAACGATGGATACCAAATTAACTTTTTTCTTAACTATCCTTCTAAAGACGTTGATCTTTCTTTTAAGGAGGGATTTTGGATGCAAAACCACCAAATTGATATCCCCCGAATCTGCTCAACTTGAAGTTCTCAAACTTGCCCATGATTCTAAACTCGTAGGACACCCTGGAGTAACTTGTAGTACACCCTACCCTGGAGTCATGAAAATGCAAGAACAACTGCTTTTTTCTTTTTGGTGGCTCAAGTGTAGGAAGGATGTGAGAAAATATGTTTCCTCCTGTTTAACCCCTTCATGACCCAGCCTATTTTGACCTTAAAGACCTTGCCGTTTTTTGCAATTCTGACCAGTGTCCCTTCATGAGGTAATAACTCAGGAACGCTTCAATGGATCCTAGCGGTTCTGAGATTGTTTTTTCGTGACATATTGGGCTTCATGTTAGTGGTAAATTTAGGTCAATAAATTCTGTGTTTATTTGTGATAAAAACGGAAATTTGGCGAAAATTTTGAAAATTTCGCAATTTTCACATTTTGAATTTTTATTCTGTTAAACCAGAGAGTTATGTGACACAAAATAGTTAATAAATAACATTTCCCACACGTCTACTTTACATCAGCACAATTTTGGAAACAAAATTTTTTTTTGCTAGGAAGTTATAAGGGTTAAAATTTGACCAGCAATTTCTCATTTTTACAACGAAATTTACAAAACCATTTTTTTTAGGGACCACCTCACATTTGAAGTCAGTTTGAGGGGTCTATATGGCTGAAAATACCCAAAAGTGACACCATTCTAAAAACTGCACCCCTCAAGGTGCACAAAACCACATTCAAGAAGTTTATTAACCCTTCAGGTGCTTCACAGCAGCAGAAGCAACATGGAAGGAAAAAATGAACATTTAACTTTTTAGTCACAAAAATGATTTTTCAGCAACAATTTTTTTATTTTCCCAATGGTAAAAGGAGAAACTGAACCACGTACGTTGTTGTCCAATTTGTCCTGAGTACGCCGATACCTCATATGTGGGGGTAAACCACTGTTCGGGCGCACGGCAGGGCTTGGAAGGGAAGGAGCGCCATTTGACTTTTTGAATGAAAAATTGGCTGCACTCTTTAGCGGACACCATGTCACATTTGGAGAGCCCCCGTGTGCCTAAAAATTGGAGCTCCCCCACAAGTGACCCCATTTTGGAAACTAGACGCCCCAAGGAACTTATCTAGATGCATAGTGAGCCCTTTAAACCCCCAGGTGCTTCACAAATTGATCCGTAAAAATGAAAAAGTACTTTTTTTTCACAAAAAAATTCTTTTAGCCTCAATTTTTTCATTTTCACATGGACAACAGGATAAAATGGATCCTAAAATTTGTTTGGCAATTTCTCCTGAGTACACCGATACTTCACATGTGGGGGTAAACCACTGTTTGGGCACATGGTAAGGCTCGGAAGGGAAGGAGCGCCATTTGACTTTTTGAATGAAAAATTATCTCCATCGATAGCGGACACCATGTCGCGTTTGGAGAGACCCTGTGTGCTTAAACATTGGAGCTCCCCCACAAGTGACCCCATTTTGGAAACTGGACCCCCCAAGGAACTTATCTAGATGCCTAGTGAGCACTTTAAACCCTCAGGTGCTTCACAAATTGATCCGTAAAAATGAAAAAGTACTTTTTTTTCACAAAAAATTTATTTTCGCCTCAATTTTTTCATTTTCACATGGGCAATAGGATAAAATGGATCCTAAAATTTGTTGAGCAATTTCTCCCGAGTACGCCGATACCTCATATGTGGGGGTAAACCACTGTTTGGGCACACGGCAGGGCTCGGAAGGGAAGGCGCGCCTTTTAACTTTTTGAATGGAAAATTAGCTCCAATTGTTAGCGGACACCATGTCGCATTTGGAGAGCCCCTGTGTGCCTATGCAATGGAGCTCCCCCACAAGTGACCCCATTTTGGAAACTAGACCCCCCAAGGAACTTATCTAGATGCATACTGAGCACTTTAAACCCCCAGGTGCTTCACAGAAGTTTATAATGCAGAGCCATGAAAATAAAAAATAATTTTTCTTTTCTCAAAAATGATTTTTTAGCCTGGAATTTCCTATTTTGCCAATGGTAATAGGAGAAATTGGACCACAAATGTTGTTGTCCAGTTTGTCCTGAGTATGCAGATACCCCATATGTGGGGGTAAACCACTGTTTGGGCGCACGGCAGGGCTCAGAAGGGAAGGCACGCCATTTGGCTTTTTAAATGGAAAATTAGCTCCAATCATTAGCGGACACCATGTCGCGTTTGGAGAGCCCCTGTGTGCCTAAACATTGGAGATCCCCCACAAATTACCCCATTTTGGAAACTAGACCCCCAAAGGAACTAATCTAGATGTGTAGTGAGCACTTTGAACCCTCAAGTGCTTCACAGAAGTTTATAACGCAGAGCCATGAAAATAAAAAAAAAAAATTATTTTCTCAAAAATGAATTTTAGCCCGCAATTTTTTATTTTCCCAAGGGTAACAGGAGAAATTTGACCCCAAAAGTTGTTGTCCAGTTTCTCCTGAGTACGCTGATACCCCATATGTGGGGGTAAACCACTGTTTAGGCACATGCTGGGGCTCGGAAGTGAAGTAGTGACGTTTTGAAATGCAGACTTTGATGGAATGCTCTGCGGGCGTCACGTTGCGTTTGCAGAGCCCCTGATGTGGCTAAACAGTAGAAACCCCCCACAAGTGACCCCATTTTGGAAACTAGACCCCGAAAGGAACTTATCTAGATGTGAGGTGAGCACTTTGAACCCCCAAGTGCTTCACAGAAGTTCATAACACAGAGCAGTGAAAATAATAAATACGTTTTCTTTCCTCAAAAATAATTTTTTAGCCCAGAATTTTTTATTTTCCCAAGGGTTACAGGAGAAATTGGACCACAAAAGTTGTTGTCCAGTTTCTCCTGAGTACGCTGATACCCCATGTGTGGGGGTAAACCACTGTTTGGGCACACGTGGGGGCTCAGAAGGGAAGTAGTGACTTTTGAAATGCAGACTTTGATGGAATGGTCTGCGGGCGTCACATTGCGTTTGCAGAGCCCCTGGTGTGCCTAAACAGTAGAAACCCCCCACAAGTGACCCCATTTTGGAAACTAGACCCCCAAAGGAACTTATCTAGATGTGTGGTGAGCACTTTCAACCCCCAAGTGCTTTACAGAAGTTTATAACGCAGAGCCGTGAAAATAATAAATACGTTTTCTTTCCTCAAAAATAATTTTTTAGCCCAGAATTTTTTATTTTCCTAAGGGTTACAGGAGAAATTGGACCACAAAAGTTGTTGTCCAGTTTCTCCTGAGTACGCTGATGCCCCATGTGTGGGGGTAAACCACTGTTTGGGCACACGTGGGGGCTCAGAAGGGAAGTAGTGACTTTTGAAATGCAGACTTTGATGGAATGGTCTGCGGGCGTCATGTTGCGTTTGCAGAGCCCCTGGTGTGCCTAAACAGTAGAAACCCCCCACAAGTGACCCCATTTTGGAAACTAGACCCCCCAAGGAACTTATCTAGATATGTGGTGAGCACTTTGAACCCCCAAGTGCTTCACAGACGTTTACAACGCAGAGCCGTGAAAATAAAAAATCATTTTTCTTTCCTCAAAAATGATGTTTTAGCAAGCAATTTTTTATTTTCTCAAGGGTAACAGGAGAAGTTGGACCCCAGTAATTGTTGCGCAGTTTGTCCTGAGTATGCTGGTACCCCATATGTGGGGGTAAACCACTGTTTGGGCACACGTCGGGGTTCGGAAGTGAGGGAGCACCATTTGAATTTTTGAATACAAGATTGGCTGGAATCAATGGTGGCGCCATGTTGCGTTTGGAGACCCCCTGAAGTGCCTAAACAGTGGAAACCCCTCAATTCTACCTCCAACACACCCCTAACCCTTATCCCAACTGTAGCCGTAACCCTAATCACAACCCTAACCCCAACACACCCCTAACCACAACCCTAACCCCAACACACCCCTAACCCTAACCACAACCCTAATTCCAACCCAACTCTAAGGCTATGTGCCAACGTTGCGGATTCGTATGAGATTTTTCAGCATCATTTTTGAAAAATCCGCGGGTAAAAGGCACTGCGTTTTACCTGTGGATTTACCGTGGATTTCCAGTGTTTTTTGTGCGGATTTCACCTGTGGATTCCTATTGAGGAACAGGTGTAAAACGCTGCGGAATCCGCACAAAGAATTGGCATGCTGCGGAAAATACAACGCAGCGTTCCCGCGCAGTATTTTCTGCACCATGGGCACAGCGGATTTGGTTTTCCATATGTTTACATGGTACTGTAAACCTGATGGAACACTGCTGCGAATCCGCAGCGGCCAATCCGCACCGTGTGCACATGGCCTAATTCTAAAGGTATGTGCACACGCTGCGGAAAACGCTGCGGATCCGCAGCAGTTTCCCATGAGTGTACAGTTCAATGTGAACCTATGGGAACCAAAAATCGCTGTACACATGCTGCGGAAAAACTGCACGGAAACGCAGCGGTTTACATTCCGCAGCATGTCACTTCTTTCTGCGGATTCCGCAGCGGTTTTAGAACTGCTCCAATAGAAAATCGCAGTTGTAAAACCGCAGTGAAATGCGCAGAAAAACCGCGGTAAATCCACGATAAATCGGCAGCGGTTTAGCACTGTGGATTTTTCAAATCCGCTGCGGAAAAATCCGCATAGGACCAGAATACGTGTGCACATACCGAAACCCTAACCCTAGCCCTAACCCTACCCTAACCCTAACCCTAACCCTAGCCCTAACCCTACCCCTACCCCTAACCCTAGCCCTAACCCTACCCCTACCCCTAACCCTACCCCTAACCCTACCCCTAACCCTACCCCTAACCCTACCCCTAACCCTAACCCTAGTTCTTACCCCAACCTTAGTGAAAAAAAAAAAAATTCTTTATTTTTTTTATTGTCCCTATCTATGGGGGTGACAAAGGGGGGGGTCATTTACTATTTTTTTTATTTTGATCACTGAGATAGGATATATCTCAGTGATCAAAATTCACTCTGGAACGAATCTGCCGGCCGGCAGATTCGGCGGGCGCACTGCACATGCGCCCGCCATTTTGGAAGATGGCGGCGCCCAGGAAAGAAGACGGACGGACCTCGGGCGGCCAGGTAAGTATAAGGGGGGGAGATCAGGGCACGGGGGGGGCGTCGGAGCACGGGGGGGTGGATCGGATCATGGGGGGGGTGGATCGGAACACGGGAGGGAGGATTGGAGCACGGGGAAGGATTGGAGCACGGGGTGAGGGATCGCTGTGCGGGGGGGGTGGATCGGAGCACGGGGGGGGGGGGTCGCTGTGTGCGGGGGGGGGATCGGAGTGCGGGGGGGTTTGATTGCAGCACAGGGGGTGTGATTGGTGCACGGGGAAGCGGACAGGAGGACGGGGGAGCGGAGCACAGGACGGAGGGGAGCGGACCACAGATCGGGGGGGTGGGGGGGCGATCGGAGGGGTGGGGTGGGTGCACATAAGTGTTTCCAGCCATGGCCGATGATATTGCAGCATCGGCCATGGCTGGATTGTAATATTTCACCAGTTTTTTAGGTGAAATATTACAAATCGCTCTGATTGGCAGTTTCACTTTCAACAGCCAATCAGAGCGATCGTAGCCACGAGGGGGTGAAGCCACCCCCCCTGGGCTAAACTACCACTCCCCCTGTCCCTGCAGATCGGGTGAAATGGGAGTTAACCCTTTCACCCGGCCTGCAGGGACGCGATCTTTCCATGACGCATATGCTGCGTCATGGGTCGGAATGGCACCGACTTTCATGACGCAGCGTATGCGTCAAAGGTCGGGAAGGGGTTAACATGTGTACAGAAGAAGACACCACAATCTTTACCTCTAGAACTCCTTCAACCTTTTCCAGTTCCATCCAGACCTTGGGGGTCAATCTCAATAGATTTTTATCATGGGCCTCCTCCCTCTGAAGAAATGACTGTTATCTTTATTGGTGGATCGGTTCACAAAGATGGCCCATTTTATTCCAATTAAAGTTATTCCTAACGCTGAATAAGCAGCAGAATTAGAGGTCAAAGAGATATTTAAGCTGCATGTAATTTCTGATAATGTCAATTTGTTTATTGCCTTCCACTCACAATCCAATGGCCAAACTGAAAAAACTAACCAAACTCTCGAACAATACTTACGCTGTTTTATTTCTTATCTGCAGGATGACTGTGTGGACTATTTACCAACAGTTCTATATCCCAAAACCCATTTTTTTTTGCTAACTATTGCTTGCAACCAGTATTTATTCCTAATCTCCCATTAAATACTTTGATTCCTGCTGTTATTGACAGACTTACAAAGTTGAGAAAAGGTCAGGAAAAATTAATTGAAATGTTACAAAAGGCTTCAAAAGATTAGAAAGACACAGGGAATAAACATCACAAAAGCCCCTCCTACCCTTCAGTTTGGTGACAAGTAGGGTTGAGCGACTTTTACTTTTTTAGGGTTGAGTCGGGTTTTGCGAAACCCGACTATCTCAAAAGTCTAGTCGAGTGAAATCGGCCTATTATCGCGTAAAGTCGGGGTCGGGGATCGACCGAAACACAAAACCCAATGCAAGTCAATGGGGGAGCATAGTCGGCAGTGAGTGGAGGCCAAGAAAACACCTACAGTGCCCATTTTAATGGCAAAAACATCCATTCTTGGTACTGAAGCTTGTCAATCTTAATTTACCTTATAATAATAGTTAGGCATTGGACATTGGGGGTCATTTGGCTAAAGTTGTGGGGGGTATGGTGGTTCAAGTATTTAGTGGGCCGAGGAAACGTGGACCATGTCACGGCAGTGGAGCAGGGAGAGGTAAGTATTTCAACTTTGCAAGTGCTGTGATCCTGAGCAAGCAGGGGGGTCCCACTCGTTCGCATTGGCACTGGCACAGGGCCCCTGAAAGTACGGCGGTGTGTTTGCACGGCGGGGGCGCCTCCCACCGGCAGCGACACTTTTGCGTACTATGAGGGGCATTGTGCCAGTGACGTCGCCAACGAGTATCCCCCCACCTGATGAAGGAACCTGCACTTTCATCTGCACCTTCCTCTTTGTCCCCGTGTAAGGTAGTATAGTATGGGGGAAGGGGAACCTCACTTTCAGCAGGGTCAGAATCTGGCTGTGTAGCATGCAAGGGGAATGTAGCGGTCTGGGTCAATGTACCAGCAGAGTCATCTAGCACTGGCTGGGCAATGGGCAGGATGAGGAGGAAACACAGATATAGTGCCAAATACAAAAGTAAGCTAAAAGCAGTTCAAAATTGGTAACAGGACTAAACAGGCGGCATTGCTTTGTTCCGTGGAGGACAACTGTAATGAGAGGCTGACACAGTGAGTAAGCCCAAATCAGTAAGTAGTCTAAATGCAGTTCAAAATTGGTAACAGTAGTAAACAGGCGGCACTGCTTTGTTCAGTGGAGGAGAACAGCAAGGAGCGGCAGAAACCGAGATAGTAGGCCCCAACCCAACTAGTAGGCCAAATGCAGTGTAATATTAACAACTACTTAACGAGAGCCTGAAAATGGAAGTTCAGGACAGGAAACCAGGAGAACAGCAAGGAGCGGCAGACACCGTTAGTAGGCCCCAACCAAACTAGTAGCCCCACTGCAGTTGTTCCATTTAACAACTATTTAACAAGAGCCTGAAGATAGAAGCTCAGGAAAGGCAACCAGGAGAACACCTTGGAGCGGCAGACACTGTTAGTAGGCCCGAACCAAGCTAGTAGCCCCACTGCAGTTTTAAAATTCCAATAGGCTGAAAACCTGATAATTGCAGGTCCTTTTTTTTAAGAGGACAGCTGTATTGAGTGGCGCAGCCAGACACTGCTAGTAGGCCTTACACCACAAAGTTGGCTCGATGCAGGTTTAAAAAAGGTTACATGGGTACACGGTCAGCATTGGTGTGGTCAGTGGAGGACTATTGGAAGGAGGGACCGCAGACAGACTTAGTAGGCCTAAAATAAAAAAAGGTGGCTCTATGCACTTTTAAATAGCATCCAGGGGTACACAGGCAGCATTGGTGTGGTCAGTGGAGGACTATTGGAAGGAGGGACCGCAGACAGACTTAGTAGGCCTAAAATAAAAAAAAGGTTGCTCTATGCACTTTTAAATAGTATCCAGGGGTACACAGGCAGCATTGGTGTGGTCAGCGGAGGACTATTGGAAGCAGTGTCTGACACAGTTACTACTCCAAAAGAATACATAGATGTTAATGTCTCGCAAAAAAACAAAACAAAAAAAAAAAAGGGTGGCATACTTAGGTACATGGGTGGCCTCCTCTGCTGACTTTCAGACATTGTTATTTGGCGCAAAGTATTTACTGGTGTAAATGTAGGACAGGGCAACTGAATATTTTAAGTAGCATCATACATGTCAACAAATTGGTATTGTCAGTGCCAGGCATTGAAGGATTTCACCGCATAGACCAAACAGCGGTGGAGCAGTGACAGATAATTTTGCAAGTGGTAGAGCACAGTTTGAGTTGGGGGGCACTCTCTCGTGCCCGGCGGTACTGGCCAAAGGCCCCTCATGTTACAACAGTGTGTCTGACGTTGGGTGCGCGCCACCACCGCCAGAGACACTTCATTCTACTATGAGGGACCCGGTGCCAGTGCCGTCGACCAAAAGTGGGCACTCCCACCTCTTCAGAAAAAAAGGCACTCTCACGGGTGCTTTCGCCAAGTGGCGAGACCATGACCCCGTGGGGGGAGTCAGCCCATTTAGGGAGGTGTAAACGTGTCGTATGCTGGACATACAGCAGCTGCAAATGGAGAAATTGGAACACTCAGTAAGACCAGTCCAAAAGCAAGACCTTTTTAAAGGAAAGCTAGGTGTAAGCCGGGAAAGGTGGGGCAAAATAATTAGAAATCCATGAGTGGTTCATTTTAATGAAGGTTAGATCATCAACATTTTGGGTAGGCAGACGAGTCCTTTTTTCGGTCAGTATTGAACCAGCAGCACTGAATACTCTTTCTGATAGCACACTAGCTGCTGGGCAAGCGAGCTCCTGCAATGCATATTCGGACAATTCAGGCCAGGTGTCTATTTTGGATGCCCAGTAATCAAATTGGAATGACGGGTGAGGGAGAACATCGATAGGGGAGGAAAAATAGTTAGTAACCATACTGGACAAATGTTGTCTCCTGTCACTTTGAATTGATGCTGCAGTACCTGTCCTGTCTGCGGTCATTGCAAAATCACTCCACAACCTGGTCAGAAAACCCCTCTGTCCAACGCCACTTCTGATTTGTGCACCTCTAACACCTCTGCCCTGTTGCCCCCTGCAGCTCGTGTGAGAACCATCACCGGCGCTGTGTGCTGGGAATGCCTGAATCAAACAGTCAACAAGAGTTGCTTGTTTGGTTGCCAATATTTGTTCAAGGTTCTCATGTGGCATGTTGTTTTGCAGTTTCCCCTTATAGCGTGGATCTAGGAGGCAGGCCAACCAGTAATCGTCATCGGTCATCATTTTTATAATGCGGGGGTCCCTTTTTAGGATACGCAAGGCATAATCCGCCATGTGGGCCAATGTTCCAGTTGTCAATTCACTGCTTGTGCTGGGTTGAGGAGCACTTTCGGGCAAATCAATGTCACTTGCCTCCCTCAAAAACCCTGAACCTGGCCTTGCAACGCCACCAGTTTCTATTGCCCCCTGAGAAGCTTCCTCAACCAAAAAATGCTCATCCCCATCATCCTCCTCGTCCTCCTCCTCTTTGCCCGCCACCTCGTCCAGTAGACTTCCCTGACCAGACAATGGCTGACTGTCATCCTGGCTTCCCTCGTCCTCGGCTGCAGACGCCTGCTCCTTTATGTGCGTCAAAGTTTGCATCAGCAGACGCATTAGTGGGATGCTCATGCTTATTATGGCGTTGTCTGCACTAACCAGCCGTGTGCATTCCTCAAAACACTGAAGGACTTGACAGAGGTCTTGTAGCTTCGACCACTGCACACCTGACAACTCTATGTCTGCCATCCAACTGCCTGCTCATGTATGTGTATCCTCCCACAAATACATAACAGCACGCCTCTGTTCGCACAGTCTCTGAAGCATGTGCAGTGTGGAGTTCCACCTTGTTGCAACGTCGATGATTAGGCGATGCTGGGGAAGGTTCAAAGAACACTGATGGTTCTCCATACGGCTGGAGTGTACGGGCGAACGGCGGATGTGTGAGCAAAGTCTGCGCACCTTCAGGAGCAGGTCGGGTAACCCCGGATAACTTTTCAGGAAGCACTGCACCACCAGGTTTAAGGTGTGAGCCAGGCAAGGAATGTGTTTCAGTTGTGAAAGGGCTATTGCAGCCATAAAATTCCTTCCGTTATCACTCACTACCTTGCCTGCCTCAAGATGTACACTGCCCAGCCATGACTGAGTTTCTTGCTGCAAGAACTCGGACAGAACTTCCGCGGTGTGTCTGTTGTCGCCCAAACACTTCATTGCCAATACAACCTGCTGACGCTTGCCACTAGCTGTTCCATAATGGGACACCTCGTATGCAACAGTGGCAGCTGCGGATGGAGTGGTTGTGCGACTGCGGTCTGTGGATGAGCTGTCGCTTCTGCTGGAGGACAAGGAGGAGGAGGGGGGGCCAATGCCTACAGCCAACTGTTTCCTAGACCGTGGGCTAGGCAGAACTGTCCCAATATTGCTGTCCCCTGTGGACCCGGCATCCACCACATTAACCCAGTGTGCAGTGATGGACACGTAACGCCCCTGGCCATGCCTACTGGTCCATGCATCTGTTGTCAGGTGCACCTTTCTACTCACATATTGCCTGAGTGCATGAACAATGCGGTCTTTTACGTGCAGGTGGAGGGCTCGGATGGCTTTTCTCGAAAAGAAGTGTCGACTGGGTATCTCGTAGCGTGGTACAGCATAGTCCATCAGGGCTTTGAAAGCTTCGCTTTCAACTAACCTGTAGGGCATCATCTCCAACGAGATTAGTCTAGCAATGTGGGCATTCAAACCCTGTGTACGCGGATGAGAGGATGAGTACTTCCTTTTCCTAACGAGAGTCTCTTGTAGGGTGAGCTGGACTGGAGAGCTGCATATGGTGGTACTAGCGGGGGTGCCAGTGGAGATGGCAGACTGAGAGAGGGTTGGTGATGGTATTCTTGCTGTTGGCCTACATACAGTGTTTCCTACCAAGAACCTGGTGATTCCCTGACTGCTTTGGCCTTGCGACAAAACCTCCACATTTGCTGCAGGTGGTGTGGTAAATGTTGGGCTTACAGTGAGGGAAGGGATGTAGCGTTGCTGACTAGCTTCATTGTGAGAGGGTGCAACAACGTTAAGGGACGTTTGGTAGTGAGTCCAGGATTGCAAGTGGATGGTGTTTAAATGTCTATGCATGCAACTTGTATTTAGACTTTTAACATTCTGACCTCTACTGAAGGTCCCTGAGCATTTCTTACAGATGACTTTGCTAAAAAAATGCCAGACTGCACTCTTTCTACTATTGGATACCTTTTCAGGCAATGCACACTGAGCTACTTTAACCGGATGGCCACGCTGTCCTACAACTGGTTTTGGTTTAGCCACACGTTTTTGTACAGATACAGGCCTGCCAGATGGAACCTGTTGCGATGTTGATGCCTGCTGCGGCTCCTCCTCTGCTTCAGAGCTACTGCCGGCTGCACCCTGTTCCCCCAATGGCTGTCAATCAGGGTTAAGAACTGGGTCATCTATGACCTCCTCTTCTATGTCCTGTGCACCTTCCTCTGTGTCACCGTGTAAGCCGGTGCTATAGCGTTCGTGACGAGGCTCCATATGTTATGATCTGGTGATTAAGGAGCGACATGCGTCTAGCTCTGAGCAGGTGGCAACTATACTGACCGCAGTCCCTAAGCTCAACACAACACTAGAAGCAGCCGTGGAATGCTCCTAACTCTGCCTAGGCATCTCGTCACAGCCTAAGAGCTAACTACCCCTAAAGATAGAAGCAGGAAAACTATCTTGCCTCAGAGAAAATCCCCAAAGGATAGATTAGCCCCCACAAATAATGACTGTGAGAGGAGAAGGAAATGACATACGTAGTATGAAACAAGATTTAGCACAGGAGGCCACTTCTAGCTCGATAGAAAATAGTACAGGACAGAACGCTGTGCGGTCAGTAATAAAAACTAGAAAAAGTCCACCGCAGAGAAATGCAAAAATCTCCACACCTGACTAAAGGTGTGGAGGGCAAACTCTGCTGCCCAGAGCTTCCAGCTTAGCTGAATAGATCCATACTGAAAAGCTGGACAAATGAACAAAAACAAAGAAAGTGCTGAACAACAAATCCACAACAAGAGAACCGCAAAAGGACAAGCAAGGACTTAGCTTTGATGAACTGGTCAGAGTGTCAGGAAAGTCCTAAGAGCAATGACTCCAGGCAGGAACAATTGACAACTGGCATTGAATGAGGGATAAGGCCAGACTAATATAGCCGAGCCAGAAAGACGATCAGTGAAAACAGCTGCTGAAGCTAAATCCAAGAAGCAGCCATACCACTCAAAACCACAGGAGGGAGCCAAAGAGCAGAACTCACAAAAATGCTACTAACAACCACCGGAGGGAGCCCAAGAGCGGAATTCACAACAGTACCCCCCCTTAAGGAGGGGTCACCGAACCCTCACCAGAGCCCCCAGGCCGATCAGGATGTGCCAAATGAAAAGCACAAACCAAATCGGCGGCATGAACATCGGAGGCAACAACCCAAGAATTATCCTCCTGGCCATAACCCTTCCACTTGACAAGATACTGAAGCTTCCGCCTTGAAAAACGAGAATCCAAAATTTTCTCAACCACATATTCCAACTCCCCCTCAACCAACACCGGGGCAGGAGGATCAACAGATGGAACAACGGGCACCACATATCTCCGCAACAAAGGTCTATGGAAAACATTGTGGATGGCAAAAGAGGCTGGAAGGGCCAAACGAAAAGACACAGGATTGATAATTTCAGAAATCTTATAAGGACCAATAAACCGAGGCTTGAACTTAGGGGAAGAAACCTTCATAGGAACATGACGAGAGGACAACCAAACCAAATTCCCCACAAGAAGCTGAGGACCAACACACCGAGGGCGGTTAGCAAAACGCTGAGCCTTTTCCTGGGACAACGTCAAATTGTCTACCACATGAGTCCAAATCTGCTGTAACCAGTCCATCACAGAATCAACACCAGGACAATCAGAAGGCTCAACCTGCCCTGAAGAAAAACGAGGATGGAAACCAAAATTACAAAAGAAAGGCGAAACCAAAGTAGCCGAACTGGCCCGATTATTAAGGGCAAACTCGGCCAACGACAAGAAAGTCACCCAATCATCCTGATCAGCAGACACAAAGCATCTCAAATAGGTTTCCAAGGTCTGATTAGTTCGTCAGTTTGGCCATTGGTCTGAGGATGGAACGCCGAAGAAAAAGACAAATCAATACCCATCCTAGCACAAAAGGACTGCCAAAACCTGGAAACAAACTGGGAACCTCTGTCAGACACAATATTCTCCGGAATGCCATGCAAACGAACCACATGCTGAAAAAACAATGGAACCAAGTCAGAGGAGGAAGGCAATTTAGGCAAAGGTACCAAATGGACCATTTTAGAGAACCGGTCACAAACCACCCAGATAACAGACATCCTCTGGGACACAGGAAGATCCGAAATAAAATCCATGGAAACATGCGTCCAAGGCCTCTCCGGGACAGGCAAAGGCAAAAGTAACCCACTAGCGCGGGAACAGCAAGGCTTGGCTCGGGCGCAAGTCCCACAGGACTGCACAAAAGCACGGACATCGCACGACAAGGAAGGCCACCAAAAGGACCTAGCAACCAAATCTCTGGTACCAAAAATCCCAGGATGACCAGCCAACACTGAACAATGGACCTCAGAAATCACCTTACTCGTCCATCTATCAGGAACAAACAGCTTCCCCACAGGACAGCGGTCAGGCCTATCAGCCTGAAATTCCTGAAGCACCCGCCGCAAATCAGGGGAGATGGCAGAAAGAATCACTGCTTCCTTAAGAATGCCAACCGGCTCAAGGACTCCAGGAGAATCCGGCAAAAAACTTCTAGAGAGGGCATCCGCCTTAACATTCTTAGATCCTGGAAGATACGAGACCACAAAATCAAAACGGGAGAAAAACAGGGACCACCGAGCCTGTCTAGGGTTCAGCCGCTTGGCCGACTCAAGGTAAATCAAATTCTTATGATCAGTCAAGACCACAATGCGGTGATTGGCTCCCTCAAGCCAATGTCGCCACTCCTCAAATGCCCACTTCATAGCCAACAACTCCCGATTGCCGACGTCATAATTGCATTCCGCAGGCGAAAACTTTCGGGAAAAGAAGGCACATGGCTTCATCAAGTAACCATCAGAATTCCTCTGTGACAAAACGGCCCCTGCCCCAATCTCAGAAGCGTCAACCTCAACCTGAAAAGGAAGAGAAACATCCGGTTGACGCAACACAGGGGCAGAAGTAAATCGGCGTTTAAGCTCCTGAAAGGCCTCAACAGCCTCAGAGGACCAATTAGTCACATCAGCGCCTTTCTTCGTCAAATCGGTCAGGGGTTTAACCACACTAGAGAAGTTGGCAATGAAACGGCGATAAAAATTAGCAAAGCCCAAAAATTTCTGAAGGTTCTTCACAGATGTGGGTTGAATCCAGTCATGAATGGCCTGGACCTTAACAGGATCCATTTCTATAGACGAAGGAGAAAAAATAAACCCCAAAAAAGAGACCTTCTGAACTCCAAATAGGTACTTAGACCCCTTCACAAATAGAGCATTATCATGAAGGATCTGGAATACCATCCTGACCTGCTTCACATGAGACTCCCAATCATCGGACAAAAACAAAATATCATCCAAATACACAATCAAGAATTTGTCAAGATAATTGCGGAAAATATCATGCATGAAAGACTGGAACACAGATGGAGCATTAGAAAATGGCATCACAAGGTATTCAAAATGGCCTTCGGGCGTATTAAATGCAGTCTTCCATTCGTCACCCTGTTTAATACGAACAAGATTATATGGACCTCGAAGGTCAATCTTGGTAAACCAACTAGCCCCCTTAATCCTAGCAAACAAATCAGAGAGCAAAGGTAAAGGGTATTGGAATTTGACCGTGATCTTATTAAGAAGGCGATAATCAATACAGGGTCTTAAGGAGCCATCCTTCTTGGCAACAAAAAAGGATCCCGCTCCCAATGGTAACGAAGATGGCCGAATATGCCCCTTCTCTAAAGACTCCTTAACATAGCTCCGCATGGCGGCATGCTCTGGCACAGACAGATTGAAAAGTCGGCCCTTAGGGAACTTACAGCCAGGAATCAATTCAATAGCACAATCACAGTCCCTATGTGGAGGAAGGGAACTGGACTTGGGCTCATCGAATACATCCTGGAAATCTAACAAAAATTCAGGAACATCAGAAGAGGGGGAAGAGGAAATTGACATGAAAGGAACATCACTATGTACCCCTTGACAACCCCAACTAGTCACAGACATTGATTTCCAATCCAGCACTTGATTGTGTACTTGTAACCATGGAAAACCCAGTACAACAACATCATGTAAATTATGCAACACCAGAAAACGGCAATCTTCCTGATGTGCAGGAGCCATGTACATAGTCATCTGCGTCCAGTACTGAGGTTTATTCTTGGCCAATGGTGTAGCATCAATACCCCTCAAGGGTATGGGACTCTGCAAAGGCTGCAAAGAAAAACCACAGCGCCTAGCGGAATTCTTAGTCCATTAAGTTCAGAGCAGCGCCTGAATCCACAAATGCCATGACAGAAAAAGATGACAATGAGCAAATCAGGGTCACAGACAGGAGAAACTTAGGCTGCACAGTACTAATGGTAACAGATCTAGCGACCCTCTTAAAACGCTTAGGGCAATCAGAAATAGTATGAGCAGAATCACCACAGTAAAAACACAGCCCATTCTGACGTCTAAATCCCCTCTGTTCCGCTCTAGTCAAAATCCTATCACATTGCATGGGCTCAGGACTTTGCTCAGAGGACACTGCCATATGGTGCACCACTTTGCGTTCGTGCAGGCGCCGATCAATCTGAATGGCCAGAGACATAGATTCGCTCAAACCAACAGGCGTGGGAAACCCCACCATAACATCTTTAAGGGCTTCAGAAAGACCCTTTCTGAAAATTGCTGCCAGAGCCTCCTCATTCCATTTAGTGAGCACAGACCATTTTCTAAATTTCTGGCAGTATAATTCTGCCACTTTCTGACCCTGACACAGGGCCAACAGTGTTTTCTCAGCATGCTCTACAGAGTTAGGTTTGTCATACAATAATCCGAGCGATTGAAAAAATGCATCTACATTAAGCAATGCCGGATTCCCTGGCTCAAGTGAGAATGCCCAGTCCCGAGGGTCGCCACGCAGAAGAGAAATAACTATCTTTACTTGCTGAATGGGGTCACCAGAGGAACAGGGTTTCAGAGCAAAAAACAATTTGCAATTATTTTTAAAGTTCAAAAACTTAGATCTATCCCCGTAAAACAAATCCAGAGTAGGAATTCTAGGCTCTAAGGCCGGAGTCTGAACCACATAATCTTGAATACTCTGTACTCTTGCAGCAAGCTGATCCACACGAGAAAACAAACCCTGAACATCCATGCCTGCATCCAAATCCCGAATCACCCAGAGATCAAGAGGAAGGAAAAAGCCAAAACAAACTAAAGAAAAAGAAATGGCTCAGAACTCTTTTTCTCTTCCTTCTTTTGAGAGGCATTCAGCTCATTTTTGGCCAGTTGTACTGTTATGATCTGGTGATTAAGGAGCGACATGCGTCTAGCTCTGAGCAGGTGGCAACTATACTGACCGCAGTCCCTAAGCTCAACACAACACTAGAAGGAGCCGTGGAATGCTCCTAACTCTGCCTAAATGTATAATATTAGCCTGCACTCTATATAAGGGTGGGGGTGCTGGTATGACAGACCGTGTGGTCTAGTAACAATATATAGTAATCTACCGCACTCCCTAGGTGGAATATCTTTTCAAAATGCTAATTTGACGTTTCGACCCTCCCGGGTCTTAGTCTAAGGTCGCTGTGAAAATAAAACAACATACAAAAATAAATACAATAAACATAATATTTACAAAATATCGTCTTGGAAGTAGTTTACATTTGTGTACGTACTAGTATTATTAGCCCAAGGCAAGGTAACATTTACATACGCTATGAGGCTAAAATGGTTGTTTCACCGAACCTAATGTAATACATGAACCGGTATCTACAGAGAACCCCATCGGTGGTAATCGGATATTACCTTAATCCAGGTACTGTGAATGGTTCTTATGGACCAAGGTATCCCTGTAATGTCCAGGGGCTAAAAGGAATAATAGTGGTATTAGCATAGTGTGGATAGATGGTGGCTTATCATCCTGATAGGGTTTTTTTTAATTATATTTATTACCGTTTAAACCTTTTAGAATGTATGACCTGGTAGTTGATCTATATAGGATGGCACACCTAAGGGTTAAAAAATGTGGTGGTGAGGGGAAGTGCAGTGTTGTAATAGATATTGGTCTATAGCAGGTTTTAATAAGGTGCCCTCTGTGCTCAGGAATAGGTATTTACCTTAATAGCCTATGTTTGCCTATGTTTCTAAGTGGCGCCTCTGCGTCTTGCTTTGGAAAAAAGGAAGGCCTGCAAGGGTCACCAGGACAGAGGGTAAGATATAAATGAAGCGCAGACAAGTACGGAGTGTTAGCTCCATCTGTACTCCAGCTAGGGGTTAATGTCGGGCCGGCGATTACCTTGTATACTGGAAGGGCAGCGTTCCTGCGTCCTGCTGTGTGGTGTGTCATGATCGCTATGGAGCGTCCTTATCTAGCCCTGCCGCTCTGTGAACCGGAAAATACAGACCGGAAGTGACATTATCACTATCCTACCAATGCGCATGTCAGAGCGTAGTCAGGGACTCTATCTGCCTAGTGACCATAAGCGCTGATGTGCGCTGTGTGAGGACCTGCATTTTGATCAAAATAAAGTATTATGGCTATCGGGGTTACTCAGGTGACAAAAAGTGTGACTCATATACTATTAGATGAGGATCTGCTACATAGCCAAATGGTACATATAAGAACCTGGGGGAAAATAGTTTATGTGGTAAATACCCAGAGAACGAAACCATGAAAAAAGAGAGAGATAATGAAATAAATTAAGATAAAATAAAAGGTAACAAAACTATAAGAATCGGACCTGCAAAGAATTGTGAAAATAAACAATAAAAAATAAAAATAAATATAAAATATATATATATATATATATATATATATATATAAATGTGACGCCCAAGAGACCGGGGTACCCAGCACCGGACCAATGGGGTCTGTCTGTTGAGGGGGGTGTCACGGGTGGCTTGACCCGGTGCTGTGGCCTCAGGCAATGCACAGTGTAAAGGGTATCGTGAGGGAACAGGCACTTACTTGATCAGCAGCAGGTTCTCCCAGCGGTGATGATCCCAATCCTGGATAGATGGCTATTGTCCAAATGAAAGACTGAGGCACTGAAACGTTTAACCAGTTTACTTTAACAAAAAAGGATTTACAACCAGTCCTGTCACCGGAGTCTGTATGGGAACTCTGAGTCACTTTGACCCTGCCGGGGTCTTCGCCTCTTATTGTACGCAATATCTGTGTGGCCCTGCTGCTGTATGTGAACTGGCTGCCGGCCCAATCTGTCCCCTTCGGGTCCTGGTTCGACGGGCAACCCGAGTCCTTTTATCGGCTTACCCCCTCCAGGAGTACCACTGAACTCTGTGTCTGTTGCTGCGTCCAACCCTAGTGAAGCTGATATCACCTCACGTTTTTCCGGTTGCTGTATTATATGTAATGAATACAGCCACGGATCCGGTATCCGTCTTTGCGCCTGTTCTGGGTAGTGATTAATGCTACCCGGTTCTCACAATGTCCTTTTTCTCTATCCCTCTTCTCCTCAGGCTGGTGATTTAGGCCTGGTAACAGTCACAGGGCTGTTAGAGATTCAACTGTAAGACCTCTCACTTTCAGCTCCTTAGCCCAACTGCCAGTTCTTCTCTCAGACCAGAATGGATCAAGGGGAGTCTCTGGAGCTCCCCCTTCTGGCCGGAGGTGGTAGTGCAGTCTTGCTATTTTAGTATTTGCATTTACTGTCAGTAACTATTTTTGTGGCAAATACCCCTAGGGGTGCCACATAAATAATATAGAAAAATAATCAAAGGGTTAATAATAAAAAGAAAATGAAAAAGAAAATGAAAATGAAAATGAAATGAAAAAATGAAGGATGAAAAATTGAATGAATGAAAAAATGAAAAATAGAAAAAACTAATAAATAATGAAAAAAATGAAAAAAATAAAATAAAAAAATAAAAAAATAAAGAATGAATGAAAAAAAGAAGAAAAGAAGAATAAAAAAATAAAAAAATGAATGAAAAAAATGAATGAAAAAAATGAATGTAAAAATATGAATGAAATGAAAGAAATGAAAAATGAATGGAAAAAAATGAATGAAAAAAGCAAAAAAATTAAATGAAAAATAAAAAATAAAAAATAAAATATATATAGAGACCCAAAAGGTTAGGAGTAGACACTCACCTAGACATAGACGGCCTCAGTGTGTCTAAAAGGCAAGGACAAAAAAAGAAGAAGTGCTTAATAATAATGTCATAGAAGCCAGTTGATTTCCCTATTCAGGCCTTTAGGTTCGAGTGTATCTAAAGTGTGAATCCAGTAAGATTCTCTTTCTTTTAAGATTTTTACTCGATCGCCACCACGCCTCGGGCGATCCACTTGTTCCACCACTTGGAATTTTAATTGTGCCACCGAATGGGGATGTTTAAGAAAATGGTCCGTAAGAGGGAGCCAGGTCTTCCCACACCTGAATGTAGATTTGTGGCTGGCTATTCTATCTTTCACATGTTGAGTGGTCTCCCCCACATAAAGGAGGCCACATGGGCATTTCACTATGTAGATAGCAAAGTTGGTATCACAAGTATAATATCCACGTATAGGATAGGATTTGCCAGTCCTGGGATGTGTAATATTTTCAGACTTGATAATGTTCGAGCAGGAGGCACAATTCAAACAGGGGAATGTGCCATGGCGTCTAGTGCTTAGGAATCTTTGTGTGGTAGTTGGGCGGGTGCTGCCTACGTCTGCTCTTACTAATCTGTCCCTCAAGTTGGTTGCTCTCTTGGTACACATCAGGGTAGGGGTGTTGAAAGCTTCAATTTTGGGATAAGCCCGGGCCAAGAGTGGCCAATGTTTTCTAATAATGGAATGGACCTTTGGCATCATGGGATGGTGTGTATGCACAAATGATACCCTTTCCGTTGGTTGAGTGGGTGGAGAGGGTGATGGTGGAGTAAGGGCGCGGGCTTTTTCTTTGACCAGTAATTTTGAAGGATAGGCATCTCGTCACAGCCTAAGAGCTAACTACCCCTAAAGATAGAAGCAGGAAAACTATCTTGCCTCAGAGAAAATCCCCAAAGGATAGATTAGCCCCCCACAAATAATGACTGTGAGAGGAGAAGGAAATGACATACGTAGTATGAAATAAGATTTAGCACAGGAGGCCACTTCTAGCTAGATAGAAAATAGTACAGGACAGAACGCTGTGCGGTCAGTAATAAAAACTAGAAAAAGTCCACTGCAGAGAAATGCAAAAATCTCCACACCTGACTAAAGGTTTTGAGGGCAAACTCTGCTGCCCAGAGCTTCCAGCTTAGCTGAATAGATCCATACTGAAAAGCTGGACAAATGAACAAAAACAAAGAAAGTGCTGAACAACAAGTCCACAACAAGAGAACCGCAAAAGGACAAGCAAGGACTTAGCTTTGATGAACTGGTCAGAGTGTCAGGAAAGTCCTAAGAGCAATGACTCCAGGCAGGAACAATTGACAACTGGCATTGAATGAGGGATAAGGCCAGACTAATATAGCCGAGCCAGAAAGACGATCAGTGAAAACAGCTGCTGAAGCTAAATCCAAGAAGCAGCCATACCACTCAAAACCACAGGAGGGAGCCAAAGAGCAGAACTCACAAAAATGCCACTAACAACCACCGGAGGGAGCCCAAGAGTGGAATTCACAACATCCATAGTCTCATCTGGGTCAGATTCTGGATCAGTACACTGCGAGGGCAATGTTGTGATCTGAGTCAAAGGAACAGCATAAGAATCTGGCTGTGGTTGTGCATCTGTGCACTCCATGTCTGATTCATCTTGTAATGGGCATGACCTGTTAACAATTTCCCTTTCTAACCCAGGAACGGTATGTGTAAAGAGCTCCATGGAGTAACCCGTTGTGTCACCTGACGCATCCTTCTCTGGTGTTCTGGGTGAAGAACGCAAGGAAGCGACTTGTCCCTGACCGGGAACATCCACTGACGACACGCTGCTTTTACATTTTGCAGTTTCCGAAGAGGAGGCAAAAGAGCTAGAGGCAGAGTCAGCAAGGAAAGCCAAAACTTGTTCCTGCTGCTCAAGCTTTAAAAGCGGTTTTCCTACTCCCAGAAAAGGGAGCGTTCAAGGCCTTGTGTTGCCAGACGATGACAGTGGCTGAACAACTCGAGACTTAGGTGCTATATTGCTTTTCCCACGACCACCAGATGCTCCACCACCACTACCATCATTACCAGCTGGCAATGACCGCCCACGGCCACGACCTCTTCCACCAGACTTCCTCATTCTTGGAAATATGTAACCAAACTTACAAACGTTATTTGGTATTGTAAAACCTGTTACAAGGTGGATGCAAAATTGTTGTGAATTTAAATCTCCCTTTATAGGTGTGTGAGAGTGCAGGGAAAATCAGGCCCACTGTATTACAGTACACAGTTTCAGGGGCACACAGTGGCTGACAGATATGCCACTAACAGGACTGACGCAGATGCACAGATTTGCCAATATTAATCTCCCCTTCTTTTTGGGGGGGATGGGAGACTAGTGAATCAATCTGGCCCACAGTTTTACAGTAGTGTTTCAGTGGCTGACAGATATGCCACTAACAGGACTGACGCAGATGCACAGATTTGCCAATATTATTCTCCCCTTCTTTTTTGGGGGGGATGGGAGACTAGTGAATCAATCTGGCCCACAGTTTTACAGTAGTGTTTCAGTGGCAGACAGGGGCTGACAGATATGCCACTAACAGGACTGACGCAGGTGCACAGATTTGCCAATATTAATCTCCCCTGTTTTTGGGGGGATGGGAGACTAGTGAATCAATCTGGCCCACAGTTTTACAGTTGTGTTTCAGTGGCACAAAATGACAGACCGATACCACAGACTGGACTTGCACAGATGCACAGATTTGCCAATATTAATCTCCCCTTTTTGTTTTTATATGGAAGACTAGTGAATAAATCTCGGCCACTGTTTTACAGTATTGTTTCTGTGGCACAAAATGACTGACATATACAACAGACTGGACTGGCAAAGATGCACTGATTGGCAATATAAATCTCCCTTTTTAGGTGTGGGACAGTGCAGAAAAATACAGGCCCACTGTTTCACACTACACAGTTTCAGGGGCAGAAAGTGGCTTGAAGATATATATATATAAAAAAAAGGGACTGTACTACAATTACTATCTCCCTACAGTAATCTCAGAAAAGTATGGCGGGCAGCAATAAAAAGGACTGCTGCACACAAAAGTGTCGACAAACAAACAAGATAGCTGTGCAGAAAGGAACAACAGGATTTATGCCTTGAAAAAAGTTGGTTTGCACAGCGGCGTACAAACAGCAATGCAGCTATCAGGGAGCCTTATTAGGCAGCCTAATAAGCTACAGAGCTAATGCACAGAAATCTAGCCTCCACTGTCCCTGCAAGGAAAAGGTGGTGTTGGACAGTGGAAATCGCTACAGCACAAGCGGCTTGCGGGTTTATATTCCCTGCCTAACGCTATCCCTGCTTCTGACAAAGCGGCAGCAACCTCTCCCTATGCTCAGATCAGCAGCAGTAAGATGGCGGTCGGCGTGCAAGCCCCTTTATAGCCCCTGTGACGCCGCAGAAAGCAAGCCAATCACTGCCATGCCCTTCTCTAAGATGGTGGGGACCGAGAACCATGTCATCACGCTGCCCACACTCTGTGTCCTCCTTCATTGGCTGAGAAATGGCGCTGAACGCGTCATATGAAACGCGACTTTGGCGCAAAGGTCGCGTATCGCATGGCCGATCCCACACAGGGATCGGGTCAGGTTTCATGAAACCCGACTTTGCCAAACGTCGGCGACTTATGAAAATGACCAATCTGTTTCGCTCAACCCTAGTGACAAGGTTTGGCTATCTGCAAAAAATCTGAAAACGAACATACGGTCTTCTAAATTAGGTCAAAAATTCATAGAAACTTTTCAAATTTCTGCACAAATTAACCAAGTTGTTTACCGTTTAAAGCTTCCTGACAGCCTGGAAATACATCCTGTGTTCCATGTATCCTTGCTCAAAGCATTCAGTTTGAACCCGTTTCCAGGAAGAATTCAGACATATACTTCACCAGAAAACGTCTATGGTGAAGAAGACTACATTGTGAATAAAATTCTGGACTCTAGAAGATTTAGAGGAAGATTGCAATATATGGTGCAATGGAGGGGTTATGAACCAGAAGATAATTCATATGAACCGTATGGCATGTCCAGGCACCCAGGCTTACAAGAGCATTTCATCAGAGACATCCAGAGAAGCCAGCACCTGAGATGTCCAGAGGCCATCCTGGAAGAAGGGGAGTACTGTCAGGACTCCAACCCAGGAGCTCTTGTGCACTAGGTGGTAGCTCTTCACCAGATACTAGTATCTGTGTGGTCCCTGGAATATGGGTGCGTACCATCGTACGATCACTGTTGTTGCCAAAATAACCACACTATACTCACTACCAATCCTTTTTAAAAAAAAAAAATATATAAATACAGGCCGATTGGACTCCATTCTTTTTTTTAGCAAAAAAGGGAGTATATCCAGTGAGTTTAGAAGGAACAGTGATAGATGTTTATGCAAACAACTTCTCAATATTTAATGAATCCAAAAATGTTACATGTATAGACAAAAAATGTAACCCCTCATCCCCCTAAAACTATGCGTTTCAGCAGATGCTCTTTTCAAGTTCAAGCTCTTAGCTTTGTCATGTGTAGGAGATTTAGGTGACCACAACTGTGCAATCGAGAGCTGGCTGCTGTGCTGACAGAGGGTGGAGTAGGGTGAACACGACAAACTGCTGTGCTGTGAGTGACATGCAGGCCGGGATGGTATGGTGGATTGAGAAAGATGAGATATGCTCATTGTCTAAGATTGGTAAAAAAACAGCAGACATGTCCACTTCCATAACAGCTGTCATGATCTTTCCAGCTTGAAAGATGGACGCAAAATTTCTATGGAGTCGGTGATCTCTTGTGCTTCCAGTGCATGGGTACTTGTTTTGCCTAAAGATCATGGTAGTGGTCCTATGTTTCAACACCCAAAATAATTGGATAAATTTTCTTGTTTTTTAGTCAGACATCAACATTTGTGGCATCCAACTGGAAAGTGACTTTTGATATCACCATAACATTGTGAATGATACTGGAAACAGTGTCTCTTGACATGCCTAATTCATATGCTGTAATACTGTCTTTGATTCAACAATTTTCCAAAATCATGGCCTCCACTTTACAATATACTTTTTCTGAAGATATTTCGACACTCCTAACACTTTAGTAATACATTGGATCTGACATGTGGGGCTGCAGCAGCTAGAAACTTTTTTTTGGAAACCTATTTAGCGTTGTGCCCCACAAAACCGGAGCAGTACCTTTTTTTCCTTCAACGCTGTTGTCTGTATAACACCCTATTGCACTTTTTTGTCCCCGCAGCTATTTCTCAAAATTATTTCTTTAAAAGACGATAACTTTTCAAAATAGTCAATAATGTGCAGGAAGTTCAATTTAATCTTTGAAAAAGAAGCTCTGCGGCAGCTTATGTATTACAACACAATGCTGCATATTTTTCTTTGCACTCAGATGAGAAAAACGGAAATGACTATTTGGTAGTACAGTAGCTCTTGTGGGTGGATCGTAGCTCTCAGCTGTATTTCTAGGTAGTTACAGTATATATTAATAATCATTTTCTTTTGTGTCTGTTCTATTTTCACACACCTAATGGAAAGACATGAGGCTTTCTGCAAATTAAATACACAAAGCTGGAGATCACGCTGACAGGGGACTAGCTAGAAAAGTGCTATAATGCAATGTTCTGATACAAACTGCTTAACAAGAGCCTTCCTTATCTTTCCGTGTTCTCCTTGGCACCTGTCTTCAATCTATTGTGCAGAAATAGTCTTTTCACGTTCATTATTTTGCCGTGGTATTTTCTCTAAAAATTAATTTCTTTATGTTCTACAGTTCTTTCTTCATTATTAGTGATTTCTGACTTTGAGTCTCCTTTTCTTTTTCCCTCTGTATCCTTATTTCTTGGTATTTTAATTATCCATTTCCATGAACCATCATTTTACATATGGTTTGTCTCTCCAAGCATTAGGCAGCTAAACCCATGGTGATCATTACGGCAACTGAATACGCAGCTAAATAAGCACTTGATATTTTCTACCAGGATCAGCAACAATCCTCTTAATTTGAATCAGCCATAATAAAACATAAGTGTCAGGTAATTGGACTGCATTGTGTTCCACTTCCCATTCTTTTGGATTTCTAAATCTATTTATAATAATTTTTTTATGATGTTAGAACACAGAAGTACCACAGATATAGGAAAAATGTTTATAAACCTGTATATAAACCTGTGTGACTCACAATTAAGGATATACACCAATTCCGGTACTCTGTGTAAATTGGTGACAACCAACACCAAGTGGAGAAAAGCGCCAAATCACCCTACATACGGACAACCAGAAAGTAACCCAAATCAGGATTAATGTTAAAATATGCTTTTATTACATGATAATTAGCAACAATACAAATAAAAAATAAAATTAAAATTATAACATATAAGATCAATTAATCTGTACGTAACACAGGACATCTAAGGATAGTAAAATGCCGGCAAACCCACTATTGCACAATAAGTCCCAACCAGAATAAAAAAGTGTAAATCAATCTCACTCATAAATATAGGAATAACCACTATCATTAAACTGTGCAATACAAAATATATATATATATACTCCAGGGTGAATCATATAAAGTGCAAAGTTCCAAGAGAGTCCTAATTGCATGTTTCCTCCAGAAAGTGCAATGTGCTAACACCGCTCTGAGCGAACAAAACATGTGCTTATACAAAAACTGTGCAAAGTACTAGAAGGGACCAACAAGAATTATATATCGGTATATACCTTTAGGGTAGCCAAGTCCTGTGATAACGCACCCCAATGCGCTTTTCGGACAATTTTCCTTCTGGTTGGGACTTATTGTGCAATAGTGGGTTTTCCGGCATTTTACTATCCTTAGATGTCCTGTGTTATGTACAGATTTATTGATCTTAGGCTGGTTTCACATTTGCGTTTAAAAACGCAGCATTTTAAACGCAAACGCATTTGGTGAATAAACGCGTTTAAACGCTGCATTTTTAGGCGCATGCGTTTTTGCATGTTTTAACGCAAACGCGGCGTTTTGACGCATTTACATGCGTTTTTTCCTGCGTTTGCGTTTTTGAAACGCATGATGAGAAGTGTGTGACAGCTGCCAATCATCAAAATCAACTAGAAAACCCACTATAAACAGAAATACCTAGGGTTATGGTTAGGATCCCTAGCAACCCTAGGAATCCTAACCCTAAAACACAAACTCTAACCCTAACCTTAACCCTAAAACAAAAACTCTAACACTAACCCAAACTCTAACCCTAACCCTAACACAAACTCTAACACAAACTCTAACACAAACTCTAACACAAACTCTAACACAAACTCTAACCCTAACCCTAACACAAACTCTAACACAAACTCTAACACAAACTCTAACCCTAACCCTAACACAAACTTTAACACAAACTCTAACCCTAACACAAACTCTAACACAAACTCTAACCCTAACCCTAACACAAACTCTAACACAAACTCTAACACAAACTCTATCCCTAACCCTAACACAAACTCTAACACAAACTCTAACCCTAACATAAACTCTAACACAAACTCTAACACAAACTCTAACCCTAACCCCAACCCTAGGGACCCTAACCCTAACCCTAGCGACCTTAACCCTAACCCTAACCCTAGGGACCCTAACCCTAGGGACCCTAACCCTAACCCTAGGAATCCTAACCCTAACCCTAGGGATCCTAACCCTAACCCTAAGGGTTAGGATTAGGATCCCTTAGGGTTAGGGTTGGGGGGTGGCTTTTCAGTGTGTATTCTTGTGTTTTTCTATAAAAACGCATGTGCTTAAAAACGCATGCGTTTACATAGACATCAATACGTTTTTTTTTGCCGCTAAAAACGCATGCGTTTTTTGCGGCAAAAAAACGCCGCTAAAATTACTACATGTTGCATTTCTGCAACACAATGCATGCAGAGAAAAAACGCATGCATTGTCAAAACGCGTCAAAACGCATGCAAAAAAAGCATGTGTTTTTAATGTTAAGTATAGGGGAAAAAAGCATGCTTTTTTTGTGTTTTTTTGCGCAAAAACGCAAATGTGAAACCAGCCTTTTATGTTATAATTTTAATTTTATTTTTTATTTGTATTGTTGCTAATTATGATGTAATAAAAGCATATTTTAACATTAACCCCTTTACCCCCAAGGGTGGTTTGCACGTTATGGACCGGGTCAATTTTTACAATTCTGACCACTGTCCCTTTATGAGGTTATAACTCTGGAACGCTTCAACGGATCCCGGTGATTCTGACATTGTTTTCTCGTGACATATTGTACTTCATGATAGTGGTAAAATTTCTTTGATATTACCTGCGTTTATTTGTGAAAAAAACGGAAATTTGGCGAAAATTTTGAAAATTTCGCAATTTTCCAACTTTGAATTTTTATGCAATTAAATCACAGAGATATGTCACACAAAATACTTAATAAGTAACATTTCCCACATGTCTACTTTACATCAGCACAATTTTGGAACCAAAAATTTTTTTTTGTTAGGGAGTTATAAGGGTTAAAAGTTGACCAGCAATTTCTCATTTTTACAACACCATTTTATTTTAGGGATCACATCTCATTTGAAGTCATTTTGAGGGGTCTATATGATAGAAAATACCCAAGTGTGACACCATTCTAAAAACTGCACCCCTCAAGGTTCTCAAAACCACATTCAAGAAGTTTATTAACCCTTCAGGTGCTTCACAGGAATTTTTGGAATGTTTAAATAAAAATTAACATTTAACTTTTTTTCACAAAAAATTTACTTCAGCTCCAATTTGTTTTATTTTGCCAAGGGTAACAGGAGAAAATGGACCCCAAAAGTTGTTGTACAATTTGTCCTGAGTACGCTGATACCCCATATGTGGGGGTTAACCACAGTTTGTGCGCATGGCAGAGCTCGGAAGGGAAGGAGCGCCATTTGACTTTTCAAAGCAAAGTTGACTGGAATTGAGATGGGACGCCATGTTGCGTTTGGAGAGCCACTGATGTGCCTAAACATTGAAACCCCCCACAAGTGACACCATTTTGGAAAGTAGACCCCCTAAGGAACTTATCTAGAGGTGTGGTGAGCACTTTGACCCACCAAGTGCTTCACAGAAGTTAATAATGCAGAACCGTAAAAATAAAAAATCATTTTTTTTCACAAACATTATCTTTTCGCCCCAAATTTTTTATTTTCCCAATGGTAAGAGAAGAAATTGGACCACAAAAGTTGTGGCACAATTTGTCCTGAGTACGCTGATACCCCATATGTGGGGGTAAACCATTGTTTGGGCGCATGGGAGAGCTCGGAAGGGAAGGAGCGCCGTTTGACCTTTCAATGCAAAATTGACAGGAATTGAGATGAGACGCCATGTTGCGTTTGGAGAGCCACTGATGTGCCTAAACATTGAAACCCCCCACAAGTGACACCATTTTGGAAAGTAGACCCCCTAAGGAACTTATCTAGAGGTGTGGTGAGCACTTTGACCCACCAAGTGCTTCACAGAAGTTTATAATGCAGAACCGTAAAAATAAAAAATCATTTTTTTTTCACAAAAATTATCTTTTCGCCCCCAATTTTTTATTTTCCCAATGGTAAGAGAAGAAATTGGACCACAAAAGTTGTGGCACAATTTGTCCTGAGTACTCTGATACCCCATATGTGGGGGTAAACCATTGTTTGGGCGCATGGGAGAGCTCGGAAGGGAAGGAGCGCCGTTTGACCTTTCAATGCAAAATTGACAGGAATTGAGATTGGACGCCATGTTGCGTTTGGAGAGCCACTGATGTACCTAAACATTGAAACCCCCCACAAGTGACACCATTTTGAAAAGTAGACCCCCTAAGGAACTTATCTAGATGTGTGGTGAGCACTTTGACCCAATAAGAGCTTCACAGAAGTTTATAATGCAGAGCCGTAAAAATAAAACAAAATTTTTTTCCCACAAAAATAATTTTTTAGCCCCCAGTTTTGTATTTTCCTGAGGGTAACAGGAGAAATTGGACCCCAAAAGTTGTTGTGCAATTTGTCCTGAGTGCGCTGATACCCTATATGTGGGGGAGAACCAGCGTTTGGGCGCATGGGAGGGCTCGGAAGGGAAGGAGAGCCATTTGGAATACAGACTTAGATGGAATGGTCTGCAGGCGTCACATTGTGTTTGCAGAGCCCCTAATGTACCTAAACAGTAGAAACCCCCCACAAGTGACCCCATATTGGAAACTAGACCCCCCAAGGAACTTATTTAGATGTGTTGTGAGAACTTTGAGCCCCCAAGTATTTCACTACAGTTTATAACGCAGAGCCGTGAAAATAAAATAAAAAATTTCCCCTCAAAATTATTTTTTAGCCCCCAGTTTTGTATTTTCTCGAGGGTAAAAGGAGAAATTGGACCCCAAAAGTTGTTGTCCAATTTGTCCTGAGTGCGTTGATACCCCATATGTGGGGTGAACCAGCGTTTGGGCGCATGGGAGGGCTCGGAAGGGAAGGAGCGCCATTTGGAATGCAGACTTAAATGGAATGGTCTGCAGGCGTCACATTGCGTTTGCAGAGCCCCTAATATACCTAAACAGTAGAAACCCCCACAAGTGACCCCATGTTGGAAACTAGACCCCCCCACGAACTTATCTAGATGTGTTGTGAGAACTTTGAGCCCCCAAGTGTTTCACTACAGTTTATAACGCAGAGCCGTGAAAATAAAAAATCTCTTTTTTTCCCACAAAAATTATTTTTTAGCCCCCAGTTTTGTATTTTCCCAAGGGTAACAGGAGAAATTGGACCCCAAAAGTTGTTGTCCAATTTGTCCTGAGTACGCTGATACCCCATATGTTGGGGTAAACTCCTGTTTGGGCACACGGGAGAGCTCGGAAGGGAAGGAGCACTGTTTTACTTTTTCAATGCAGAATTGGATGGAATTGAGATCGGTCGCCATGTCGCGTTTGGAGATCCCCCTGATGTGCCTAAATAGTGGAAACCCCCCAATTATAACTGAAACCCTAATCCAAACACACCCCTAACCCTAATCCCAACGGTAACCCTAACCACACCTCTAACCCAGACACACCCCTAATCCTAATCCCAATCGCAAATGTAATCCAAACCCTAACCCTAACTTTAGCCCCAACCCTAACTGTAGCCTTAACCCTAACCCTAGCCCTTACCCTAGCCCTAACCCTAGCCCCAACCCTAACACTAGCCCTAACCCTAACCCTAACCCTAGTCCCAACCCTAACCCTAGCCCTAACCCTAGCCCTAACCCTAGCCCTAACCCTAGCCCTAACCCTAGCCCTAGCCCTAACCCTAACCCTAGCCCTAACCCTAGCCCTAACCCTAGCCCTAATCCTAGCCCTAACCCTAGCCCTAGCCCTAACCCTAGCCCTAGCCCTAACCCTAACCCTAGCCCTAACCCTAGCCCTAACCCTAGCCCTAACCCTAGCCCTAGCCCTAACCCTAACCCTAACCCTAGCCCTAGCCCTAACCCTAACCCTAGCCCTAACCCTAATGGGAAAATGGAAATAAATACATTTTTTTCATTTACTTTTATAGCGGGTTTTTTAGCGGATTTTTATGATTGGCAGCCGTCACACACTGAAAGACGCTTTTTATTGCAAAAAATATTTTTTGCGTTACCACATTTTGAGAGCTATAATTTTTCCATATTTGAGTCCACAGAGTCATGTGAGGTCTTGTTTTTTGCGGGACGAGTTGACGTTTTTATTGGTAACATTTTCGGGCACGTGACATTTTTTGATCGCTTTTTATTCCGATTTTTGTGAGGCAGAATGACCAAAAACCAGCTATTCATGAATTTCTTTTGGGGGAGGCGTTTATACCGTTCCGCGTTTGGTAAAATTGATAAAGCAGTTTTAATCTTCGGTTCAGTACGATTACAGCGACACCTCATTTGTATCATTTTTTTATGTTTTGGCGCTTTTATACGATAAAAACTATTTTATAGAAAAAAATAATTATTTTTGCATCGCTTTATTCTGAGGACTATAACTTTTTTATTTTTTTGCTGTTGTCGCTGTATGGTGGCTCGTTTTTTGCGGGACAAGATGACGCTTTCAGCGGTACCATGGTTATTTATATCCGTCTTTTTGATCGCGTGTTATTCCACTTTATGTTTGGCGGTATGATAATAAAGCGTTGTTTTTTGCCTCGTTTTTTTTTTTTTTTTCTTACGGTGTTTACTGAAGGGGTTAACTAGTGGGCCAGTTTTATAGGTCGGGTCGTTACGGACGCGGAGATACTAAATATGTGTACTTTTATTGTTTTGTTTTTTTTATTTAGATAAAGAAATGTATTTATGGGAATAATATTTTTTTTTTTTGTTTCATTATTTAGGATTTTTTTTTTTTTTTTTTTTTTTACACACTTGGAAATTTTTTTTTTTACTTTTTTACTTTGCCCCAGGGGGGGACAATACAGATCGGTGATCTGCCAGTTTGCACAGCACTCTGACAGATCACCGATCTGTCTGAGAGCAGTGCAGCGTTACCAAGTGCCTGCTCTGAGCAGGCACTTGGTAAGCCACCTCCCTCCCTGCAGGACCCGGATCCGCGGCCATTTTGGATCCGGGACTTACTGCAGGGAGGGAGGTAGGAGACCCCCGGAGCAACGCGATCACATCGCGTTGCTGCGGGGGTCTCAGGGAAGCCCGCAGGGAGCCCCCTCCCTGCGCGATGCTTCCCTGCACCGCCGGCACATCGCGATCATCTTTGATCGCGGTGTGCCGGGGGTTAATGTGCCGGGGGCGGTCCGTGACCGCTCCTGGCACATAGTGCCGGATGTCAGCTGCGATAAGCAGCTGACACCCGGCCGCGATCGGCGGCGCTCCCCCCGTGAGCGCGGCCGATCGCGCTGGACGTAATATTCCGTCCTTGGGAATTAAGGCCCACCCCACATGGACGGAATATTACGTCCAATGGCAGAAAGGGGTTAATCCTGGTTTGGGTTCCTTTCTGGTTGTCCGTATGTAGGGTGATTTGGCGCTTTTATCCATAATAATTTTTTGCAAAGCTTTGAATTCCATGCATGTATTTAAATGTGAATTAATCAAACTTACTAAAATATTTTCGTGGCCAATATTTTGAGACTTACATAAATTCTGGCTTAAGACAAGTGTCCATGTTCCATCCACCAATGATAAATTCTATGCTTGCTTAGAATTTGTTTGCCCTTATTCACACACTGAGGTCAACTTTGACACACGGTAAGGTTTTTAATATTAGACAGTGTAGGACTGTCCCGATCAAAGTTACCTCGTCGACGGCGGGATAGCTTTTATGCTATTTTTTTTTATCAAGAACAGTATTACTAAAAACCCTGTGTTATTTAAATGCACTTTTTGATTTTTATTTACTTAAAGACACAAAAGAGAATAGTAAAACCAAAAACACTCAGTTTGAAAAAAATTGCAGTAATCCGCAAGTGCTAGTAAAAGATGTAAAAAACAGGGTATTTGGTTGATACGTTTTTTGCAAAAAATGTATACTTAGCTGCTCTACCAAACTTCATGGTATACCCATATCAGAGCAGTCCTAACTAATGTATGCAATCCCTATCTGATGTATTTAAAAACCTGATCACCTGTGTGAACAGGGTTCAGAGAGGAAAAATCCATGTGTGCATACAGGGTAGAACAGCTTTTGTGCAGATAGCCCAAGAGGAGTGGTGGGTAGCTCCCCAGTCTTGTAGACACAAGAGAACAATTATGGAAACAGAAACACATGGGCTACTTGCACAGTGAACAAGTCTGTAGGAACATGTTCACACACCACCAAGAAACCTGAAGACACAAAAGAGAATAGTAAAACCAAAAACACTCAGTTTGAAAAAAATTGCAGTAATCCGCAAGTGCTAGTAAAAGATGTACCCCATACGTCATAGAGAAAAATAAAATTCCATAAGACATCTCTGGAGAGGGGAAATATCACCCTCCCATTGTACATATCTGATCACGTCTCTGGAGAGGGGAAATATCACCCTCACATTGTACATATCTGATCAATCGAGGAAAGTGAGAAAGAACTAACACTTCAACCTCCATTGAAGTAGAACTCCACATTGAACATATAGGATTAATTATAGCTGGGTAAGAGAGAAACTAATTATAACTGGAGAAGTGGAAAAGTACTGACATTAAAGTAAGGACCTCCAGCAGTGACCAAGTAATAGTCACAGGAGATTTGCTATGAGAGCCAGACACTAAGATTGGGATCCATATATGCAGGGGAAATACACTTCCTATGGATAAAGCTTCCTCTGATCAAAGCACTGTTCTGAGACATTTCGGAACAAGTGGTCTGTGATGAATATTGGGGTTTACATCGATCTGATATTTGTTAGAGAGAAATTTTAGACGGCGCAGTGATGGGATGAGCATAACACATTTACGCACATCACCGTAGGGCTGGCAGAACCCCTCCAACTTAATATTGGTCCTATAGATGGTGCTATCCATGTCATGTTTCATCTCTATAGACAGGTAAATTTGCGGCAAAAAACACATCACAACAATATCTACCACCTGGGATCTCCAGAGGCAAAGATATTCTGTAAGCTGGGGATCTCATAAAATTCTAACAGACCTAGCACATGCCACAACCAGCCCCCACATGAACTCACAAAGGGGAGATATGTGGGCATTACCTTTATCTAATAAAAAACAGAGTGTGTGTTTCTGTCATTTGTCAGTCCTGAAAGGTACAGCTTTCTGTGGGTTCTGTCCATTTTTCTCTGCTAAGCTCTGAGTCATTCTCGTGAAAGGTTTAGTAGTTTCCTTTTGTTATCCCTTTTATTTTATGCAACTGTATATTCCATTTTGTTTTGTTTCATCTTTGCATATTTTTTACAAACACTGCTTACTTTCTGGATTAAATATATAAAATTTTTATAGCTCTGTTCCTCTTGCTTTGTAAACTGTACCCCTGAAGCCATATGCTACCTCTAACAGGTGTCCAATCCACCTATATAAACGATTGGCGGTGGCACCTAGTACCGTATAAGCTGAGATTTTCAGCCCATTTTTCAGGCTGAAAGTGCCCCTCTCGGCTTATACTCCAGTCATTGTGCCAGGGGGTCAGCGGGGGAGGGGGACTGGCAGGAGTGGCAGCTGTTACATCATACTCACTCCCTCCTGGGCCGGTCTCTGCACTTCCCTGCTTCTCCGATGGTCTCTGGTGCCTGCAGCTCTTCCTGTGTTCAGTGGTCACATGATACCGCTCATTAAAGTAATGAATATGGACGTGACTCCACTCCCATAGGCGTAGAGCACATATTCATTACTTTAATTACTTGTGACTGCTGAACACGGGAAGAGCTGCAGGTGCCAGAGACCATCTGAGAAGCAGACACTGCTCCAGAAGGGAGTGAGTATGACGTGGGAGGGTGA
This sequence comes from Ranitomeya imitator, assembly GCF_032444005.1. Lineage (NCBI taxonomy): Eukaryota > Metazoa > Chordata > Amphibia > Anura > Dendrobatidae > Ranitomeya > Ranitomeya imitator. The sequence continues at coordinate 715,193,730 of NC_091284.1, read as the reverse complement.
GCCTTGCAATATTCACCTGTCCCCGTTCCACCACCGGGCTGTGTCTTCCGCATCCTCTGGCTGTGATGTTCAGGTCAAAGGGTGCGATGATGTGTTTAGTGCGTGCCCTCTGCCTGAACAGATACTGCAGAGACCCAGAAGACACAGCGGCACATGGCAGTGGAACGGGGACAGGTGAATATCGCAAGTGCTGGGGGCCTGAGCCAGCAGCGAATCCAGCACCTGACCCCCATAGTGCAGCGGTGTCCCCGCCTGCTCAGGACACCAGCACCTCTCCCCCAGCAACGAGAGGTGAGTATGTAATTTTTTTTAATCGCAGCAGCAGCATATAGGGCATATTATTCTATGGAGCATCTTATGGGGCCATCAACTTTTATGGAGCATTATATGGGGCATATTATTCTATGGAGAATCTTATATGGGCAGCACGGTGGCGCAGTGGTTAGCACAGCAGCTTGCGGCGCTGGAGTCCTGGGTTCAAACCCCACCAAGGACAACATCTGCACAGAGTTCTCTCCCTGTTTGCGTGGGTTTCCTCCGGGTACTCCGGTTTCCTCCCACATTCCAAAGATTGTGAGCCCCAACGGGGACAGCGATGATAATGTGTGCAAACTGTAAAGCACTGCGGAATATGTTAGCGCTATATAATAATAAAGATGATTATTATTATTATGAGGCCATCAATAGGGTTGAGCGAAACGGGTCGAACATTTTCAAAAGTCGCCGACTTTTGGCTAAGTCGGGGTTTCATGAAACCCGATCCGACCCCTGTGCGGGGTCGGCCATGCGGTACGCGACTTTCGCGCCAAAGTCGCGTTTCAATGACGCGAAAAGCGCCATTTCTCAGCCAATGAAGGTAAACGCAGAGTGTGGGCAGCGTGATGACATAGGTCCTGGTCCCCACCATCTTAGAGAAGGGCATTGCAGTGATTGGCTTGCTGTCTGCGACGTCACAGGGGCTATAAAGAGGCGTTCCCGCCGACCGCCATCTTACTGCTGCTGATCTGAGCTTAGGGAGAGGTTGCTGCCGCTTTGTCAGAAGCAGGGATAGCGTTAGGCAGGGTCCATTAACCACAAAACCGCTTGTGCTGCAGCGATTTGCACTGTCCAACACCACCCTCGGTGTGCAGGGACAGTGGAAGTTTTTTTTTTTTTTTTTTTCCCCTCAGCGCTGTAGCTCATTGGGCTGCCCTAGAAGGCTCCCTGATAGCTGCATTGCTGTGTGTACGCCGCTGTGCAAACCAACTGCTTTTTTCAAAGCACAAATCCTCTTGTTCCTTCCTTTCTGCACAGCTATCTTTTTTGTTTGTCCACACTTTTTATTTCATTTGTGCATCAGTCCACTCCTTATTGCTGCCTGCCATACCTGGCTGAGATTACTGCAGGCAGGGAGATAGTAGCTGCCTGCCATACCTGGCTGAGATTACTGCAGGCAGGGAGATAGTAATTGTAGGACATTCCCTGTTTTTTTTTTTTTTTTTTTTTTGGTGGGAGATTAAGATTGGCAATTTGGCATTTCTGCTAGAGTGCCATCCCTGTGTGTGCCATCTCTCTCACATAGTGGGCCATAGAAAGCCTTTTCATTTTTCTGTATTTTTTTTTGTGGGGTGTATAAATTCTCCCTGATAAAAATACAGTGGGAGATTAATATTGGCCTTTGGGCTTGTGTGCCAGTCCTGAGTGTGCCATCTCTCTCACAAATAGTGGGCCATAGAAAGCCTATTTTATTTTTTTTGGGGTTTTATAAATTCTCCCTGAAAAAAGGGAGATTAATATTGGCCTCTGGGCTTGTGTGCCAGTTGTGAGCGTGCCATCTCTCTCACAAATAGTGGGCCATAGAAAGCCTATTTAATTTTTTTTTTGGTTTTATAAATTTTCCCTGAAAAAAGGGAGATTAATATTGGCCTCTGGGCTTGTGTGCCAGTTGTGAGCGTGCCATCTGTGCCAGCCCTGAGCGTGCCATCTCTCTCACAAATAGTGGGCCATAGAAAGCCTATTTAATTTTTTTTTTGGTTTTATAAATTTTCCCTGAAAAAAGGGAGATTAATATTGGCCTCTGGGCTTGTGTGCCAGTTGTGAGCGTGCCATCTGTGCCAGCCCTGAGCGTGCCATCTCTCTCACAAATAGTGGGCCATAGAAAGCCTATTTAATTTTTTTTTTTGGTTTTATAAATTCTCCCTGAAAAAAAGGGAGATTAATATTGGCCTCTGGGGTTGTGTGCCAGTTGTGAGCGTGCCATCTGTGCCAGTCCTGAGCGTGCCATCTCTCTCACAAATAGTGGGCCATAGAAAGCCTATTTAATTTTTTTTTTGGTTTTCATAAATTTTCCCTGAAAAAAGGGAGATTAATATTGGCCTCTGGGCTTGTGTGCCAGTTGTGAGCGTGCCATCTGTGCCAGTCCTGAGCGTGCCATCTCTCTCACAAATAGTGGGCCATAGAAAGCCTATTTAATTTTTTTTTTGGTTTTATAAATTTTCCCTGAAAAAAGGGAGATTAATATTGGCCTCTGGGCTTGTGTGCCAGTTGTGAGCGTGCCATCTGTGCCAGTCCTGAGCGTGCCATCTCTCTCACAAATAGTGGGCCATAGAAAGCCTATTTAAATATTTTTTTGGTTTTATAAATTCTCCCAGAAAAAAAGGGAGATTAATATTGGCCTCTGGGCTTCTGTGCCAGTCCTGAGCGTGCCATCTGTGCCAGTCCTGAGCGTCCCATCTCTTTCACAAATAGTGGGCCATAGAAAGCCTATTTTTTTTTTTTTTTGGGTTTTAGAAATTCTCCCTGAAAAAAAAAGGGAGATTAATATTGCCCTTTGGGCTTGTGTGCCAGTACTAAGCGTTCCATCTCTCTCTCTCTCTCAGTCAGTGGGCCATAGAACGCCTATTTTTGGTTTTATTTGTTTTCTAAATTCTCCCTGAAAAAATCATTTTATTTTATTTGGTTTCTAAATTCTTCCTGATAAAATCATATTTTTTTTATTATTTTTTTTTCTAAAGTCTCCTTGAAAAAAAAAAAAAAAAAACAACCAAAAAAAACAGTGGGAGATTAATATTGGCCTTTCTGCTTGTGTGCCAGTCTTGACTCCTGGGTGTGCCATCTGTCTCTCTCTCTCTCTCTCTCTCTCCAATTGTGGTCCATAGAAAGCCTATATTTTTTTTCCTTGATTTGGGTTCAAAAATCTACCAGAGAAAATAACTACATCAATCATTGGTAGAAAAATATTGGCCTCTGGGCTTGTGTGCCACTCCTGACTCCTGTGTGCGTCATCTCTCAGTCAGTGGGCCATAGAACGCCTATTTTTGTTTTTATTTGTTTTATAAATTCTCCCTGAAAAAATCATTTTATTTTATTTGGTTTCTAAATTCTTCCTGATAAAATCATATTTTTTTTATTATTTTTTTTTCTAAAGTCTCCCTGAAAAAAAAAAAAAAAAACAAACCCAAAAAAAAATTGGGAGATTAATATTGGCCTTTCTGCTTGTGTGCCAGTCTTGACTCCTGGGTGTGCCATCTCTCTCTCTCTCTCTCTCTCTCTCTCTCCAATTGTGGTCCATAGAAAGCCTATATTTTTTTTCCTTGATTTGGGTTCAAAAATCTACCAGAGAAAATAACTCCATCAATCATTGGTAGAAAAATATTGGCCTCTGGGCTTGTGTGCCACTCCTGATTCCTGTGTGCGTCATCTCTCACTCAGTGGCCCATAGAAAGCATATAGTTTGTTACATTTGTTTTCTAAATTCTCCCTGCAAAAATCTATTTTTTTTTTTTTTTGCGGTTTCTAAAGTGTTCCTGAAAAAAATAAAAATAAAAAAAAAATAATAGTGTGACATTAATATTAACATTTGTGCTTCAGTGACAGTCCTGCGTGTGGGGCATCTCTCTAATTTGCAGCCACCAAAAAAAGAGTGTGTAACATTGGCCCTGATTTTCGCTGTGGTCTCACCAACCTGTAAAGGGGTAGCTAAATCATACTGAAGTTATAGCTCACCGTGTAAGTTGTGTGACTGCAACAAATAACGTTAGTTTGGTTACGTTTTTAAAACAATGAGGAAGTCTAGTGGAAGAGGTCGTGGCCGGGGGCGTTCATTGTCAGCTGGTAATGAGGGTAGTGGTAGTGGTGGAGCATCAGGTGGTCGTGGGGAAAAAAATATTGCACCTAAGTCTGGAGCTGTGGAGCCAGGTTCGTCGTCCGGCTACACAAGGCCTCGAACGCTCCCTTTTCTGGGATTAGGAAAACCGCTTTTAAAGCCGGAGCAGCAAGAGCAAGTTTTGGCTTATCTTGCTGACTCAGCCTCTAGCTCTTTTGCCTCCTCTCGTGAAACTGGTAAAAGTAAAAGCAGCGCGTCGTTAGTGGATGTTCACGGTCAGGGACAAGTCACTTCCTTGTCCTCTTCAGCAAAAACAACAACAGAGAAGAATGCAGCAGGCGACACAACGGGTTACTCCATGGAGCTCTTTACACATACCGTCCCTGGCTTAGAAAGTGAAGCAGTTAACAGTCCATGCCCATTACAAATTGAATCTGACATGGAGTGCACTGACGCACAGCCACAGCCAGACTACTATGCTGGTCCTTTGACTCAGACCACAACATTGCCCTCGCAGGGTGGTGATCAAGAATCAGACCCTGATGAGACTATGTTGCCCCATCACGAACGCTATACCACCGAACGACACGGTGACACAGACGAAGTTGCGCAGGAGGTACAAGAAGAGTTATTAGATGACCCAGTTCTTGACCCCGATTGGCAGCCATTGGGGGAACAGGGTGCAGGCGGCAGCAGTTCTGAAGCAGAGGAGGAGGAGGGGCCGCAGCAGGCATCAACATCGCCACAGGTTCCATCTGCCGGGCCCGTATCTTGCCCAAAACGCGTGGCAAAGCCAAAACCTGGTGGAGGACAGCGTGGCCATCCGGTTAAAGCTCAGTCTGCAATGCCTGAAAAGGTATCCGATGCTAGAAAGAGTGCAGTCTGGCATTTTTTTAAACAACATCCAATTGATCAGCGCAAAGTCATCTGTCAAAAATGTTCTACTTCCTTAAGCAGAGGTCAGAATCTGAAAAGTCTCAATACTAGTTGCATGCATAGACATTTAACCACCATGCATTTGAAAGCTTGGACTAACTACCAAACGTCCCTTAAGGTTGTTGCACCCTCGGCCAATGAAGCTAGTCATCAACGCAACATCCCTTCCGGCAGTGTAGGACCACCATTTAGCGCACCACCTGCTGTATCTGTGCAGGTATCTTTGCCAGGCCAAAGCAGTCAGGGTCAGGGAATCACCAGTTTCGTAGTAGGAAACACTGCATCTAGGGCACCGGCGGCAACAATACCATCTCCCACCGTCTCTCAGTCTGCCATGTCCACCGGCACCCCCGCTAGTTCCACGATCTCCAGCTCTCCAGTCCAGCTCACCCTACATGAGACTATGGTTAGAAAAAGGAAATACTTAGCCTCGCATCCGCGTACACAGGGTTTGAACGCCCACATAGCTAGACTAATCTCGTTAGAGATGATGCCCTACCGGTTAGTTGAAAGCGAAGCTTTCAAAGACCTGATGGACTACGCTGTACCACGCTACGAGCTACCCAGTCGACACTTTTTTTCCAGAAAAGCCATCCCAGCCCTCCACCAGCATGTTAAAGAGCGCATCGTCCATGCACTCAGGCAATCTGTGAGCACAAAGGTGCACCTGACAACAGATGCATGGACCAGTAGGCATGGCCAGGGACGTTACGTGTCCATCACGGCACACTGGGTAAATGTGGTGGATTCAGGGTCCACAGGGGACAGCAAGTTTGGGACAGTTCTGCCTAGCCCACGGTCTAGTAAACAGTTGTCTGTAGCCGTTCGCACCCCCTCCTCCTCCTCCTCCTCCTCGTCCTCCTGCAGAAGCAAGAGCTCGTCCACAGACCGCAGTCGCACAAACACTCCATCCGCACCTGCCACAGTTGCACACCAGGTCTCCCATTATGGGGCAGCTACTGGCATACGTCAGCAGGCTGTATTGGCTATGAAGTGTTTGGGCGACAATAGACACACCGCGGAAGTTCTGTCCGAGTTCTTGCAGCAAGAAACGCAGTCGTGGCTGGGCACTGTAGATCTTGAGGCAGGCAAGGTAGTGAGTGATAACGGAAGGAATTTCATGGCTGCCATCTCCCTTTCCCAACTGAAACACATTCCTTGCCTGGCTCACACCTTAAACCTGGTGGTGCAGTGCTTCCTGAAAAGTTATCCGTGGTTATCCGACCTGCTCCTCAAAGTGCGTGGACTTTGCGCACATATCCGCCGTTCGCCTGTACACTCCAGCCGTATGCAGACCTATCAGCGTTCTTTGAACCTTCCCCAGCATCGCCTAATCATAGACGTTGCAACAAGGTGGAACTCAACACTGCACATGCTTCAGAGACTGTGCGAACAGAGGCGGGCTGTTATGTTTTTGTGGGAGGATACACATACACGGGCAGGCAGTAGGATGGCAGACATGGAGTTGTCAGGTGTGCAGTGGTCGAAGATTCAAGACATGTGTCAAGTCCTTCAGTGTTTTGAGGAATGCACACGGCTGGTTAGTGCAGACAACGCCATAATAAGCATGAGCATCCCCCTAATGCGTCTGCTGATGCAAAGTTTGACGCACATAAAGGATCAGGCGTCTGCACCAGAGGAAGAGGAAAGCCTTGATGACAGTCAGCGATTGTCTGGTCAGGGCAGTGTACATGACGAGGTACCGGGCGAAGAGGAGGTGGAGGATGAGGAGGATGATGGGGATGAGTATATTTTTAATGAGGAAGCTTTCCCGGGGGCACGGGAAATTGGTGGCGTGGCAAGGCCGGGTTCTGGTTTTTTGAGGGACACAAGTGACGTAGATTTGCCTGCAACTGCCCCTCAACCAAGCACAACCGCAGATTTGACAACGGGAACTTTGGCCCACATGGCGGATTATGCCTTGCGTATCCTCAAAAGGGACACACGCATTACAAAAATGATGAACGATGACGATTACTGGTTGGCCTGCCTCCTTGATCCTCGCTATAAAGGCAAATTGCAAAATATTATGCCACATGAGAACTTGGAACTAATATTAGCAACAAAACAATCAACTCTTGTTGACCGTTTGCTTCTGGCATTCCCTGCACACAGCGCCCGTGATCGTTCTCACACGAGCTCCAGGGGCCAGCAGACCAGAGGTGTTAGAGGGGCAGAAATCAGAAGTGGCGTTGGCCAGAGGGGTTTTCTGACCAGGTTGTGGAGTGATTTTTCTATGACCGCAGACAGGACAGGTACTGCAGCATCAATTCAAAGTGACAGGAGACAACATTTGTCCAGTATGGTTACAAACTATTTTTCATCCCTTATCGACGTTCTCCCTCAACCGTCATTCCCATTTGATTACTGGGCATCCAAATTAGACACCTGGCCAGAATTGGCAGAATATGCATTGCAGGAGCTTGCTTGCCCGGCAGCTAGTGTCCTATCAGAAAGAGTATTCAGTGCTGCAGGTTCAATACTAACCGAAAAAAGGACTCGTCTGGCTACCCAAAATGTAGATGATCTAACCTTCATTAAAATGAACCACAACTGGATTTCAAAATCTTTTGCCCCACCCTGCCCGGCTGACACCTAGCTTTCCTATGAAAAGGTCTTGCCTGTGGACTATTCTGAATGACTTTTCCAATCTCGTAATTTTCTTCACCTGATTGTCCAGCATACGACATGTTTCCACCTCCCTAAATGGCCAAACTCCCCACACGGGGCCGTGCTATCGACACTTTGCGCTTGGACCCTTGAGAGTGCTGTTTGTCTGAAGAGGTGGGTGTGGCCGCTTTTGGTCGACGGCACTGCCACTGGGTCCCTCATAGTACAATAAAGTGTCTCTGGCGGTGGTGGTGCGCACCCAACGTCAGACACACCGTTGTAATATGAGGGGCCCTGTGCCTGTACCGCCGGCCACAAGACAGTTCCCCCCCCCCAGCTCAAACAGTGCTCTACCACTAGCAAAATTATCTCTCACAGCTTCACCAATGTGTAGTCTAGGCGCTGACATCCTTCAATGCCTGGCACTGACAATACCATTGTTTTGACATTTTTGTTATGTTAGGCCTTCGAAGCCTGTCTGCGGTCCCTTCTTTCTACAACTACTACACTGACCAGGCCACTGCTGGCCGTGTTACCCTGGAACCAATTTAAAAGTGCCTACAGTCAGCCCAATTTTGTTATGTTAGGCCTTGGAAGCCTGTCTGCGGTCACTCCTTCCACTAGACTTCCACTGACCAGACCACTGCTGCCCGTGTACCCCTGGAACCAATTTAAAAGTGCCTACAGCCAGCCCAAGTTTGTTATGTTAGGCCTTGGAAGCCTGTCTGCGGTCACTCCTTCCACTAGACTTCCACTGACCAGACCACTGCTGCCCATGTACCCCTGGAACCAATTTAAAAGTGCCTCCAGCCAGCACAAGTTTGTTATGTTAGGCCTTGGAAGCCTGTCTGCGGTCACTCCTTCCACTAGACTTCCACTGACCAGACCACTGCTGCCCATGTACCCCTGGAACCAATTTAAAAGTGCCTACAGCCAGCCCAAGTTTGTTATGTTAGGCCTTGGAAGCCTGTCTGCGGTCACTCCTTCCACTAGACTTCCACTGACCAGACCACTGCTGCCCGTGTACCCCTGGAACCAATTTAAAAGTGCCTACAGCCAGCCCAAGTTTGTTATGTTAGGCCTTGGAAGCCTGTCTGCGGTCACTCCTTCCACTAGACTTCCACTGACCAGACCACTGCTGCCCGTGTACCCCTGGAACCAATTTAAAAGTGCCTACAGCCAGCCCAAGTTTGTTATGTTAGGCCTTCGAAGCCTGTCTGCGTCCCGTTCTTTCAACTACAACTACACTGACCAGGCCACTGATGGCCGTGTTCCCCTGGAACCAATTTTAACTTGCCTACAGCCAGCCCTATGTTATTATGTTAGGCCTTCGAAGCCTGTCTGTGTCCCGTTCTTTCAACTACAACTACACTGACCAGGCCACTGATGGCCGTGTTCCCCTGGAACCAATTTTAACTTGCCTACAGCCAGCCCAATGTTAGGCCTTTGATGCCTGTCTGCCGTCACTCCTTCCACTAGGCCTCCACTGACCTGTCTATTGCTGCCCGTGTACCCCTTGAACCAACCTAATTAAATATTTTAAAAATTAATTTGATTATAAAAAATAAGATCGTGTTGAGATTTCAAATGCAGACATTTTAACAATCAAAACAAACACACAACAAATATCTGGAACTGTACTACAAAGGTCCAACAGCTACAATTTCTTTCTCCTGCAAGAAGTTAACTGAAAGTTTTTTGGAGTTGTTAACACAGATATGGCATCCACCGAGTGTTGTCCTGTCGCGTCTCCTTTAAATTATTTCCAATAAGATGTTAAACTATTAATTTAATAAAATCAATAATTAAAAAAATAATTGAGTAAGTCAAAAGCACATTGCAAATAAACATTAATTACAAATCAAGAAGCATGGCGCGTCCGAGGGTGAGTAGATACCGAATAAGAATATAATCACCCTCGGACGCGCAATGCTTATTTAAAACAGCCTTCCTTCCTAAGAATCAGCCCTTCCGTGGTGTAGAGAGAGGTTGTGTTACACTCCAAGGTGTTCCCCAGGTTGCCTTTCCTGAGCTTCGATCTTCCGGCTCTCGTTTAGTAGCTGTTGGAAACTACGCTGCATTAGGCCTACTAATTGTGTATGGGTGAAACAGTGGCGCATCTGCGGTCCCTCCTTCCACTAGGCCTCCTCTGACCTGTCTACTGCGGCCCGTGTACCCCTTGAACCAACCTAATAAAATATTTTAAAAATTAATTTGATTATAAAAAATAAGATCGTGTTGAGATCTCAAATGCAGACATTTTAACAATCAAAACAAACACACAACAAATATCTGGAACTGTACTACAAAGGTCCAACAGCTACAATTTCTTTCTCCTGCAAGAAGTTAACTGAAAGTTTTTTGGAGTTGTTAACACAGATATGGCATCCACCGAGTGTTGTCCTGTCGCGTCTCCTTTAAATTATTTCCAATAAGATGTTAAACTATTAATTTAATAAAATCAATAATTAAAAAATTAATTGAGTAAGTCAAAAGCACATTGCAAATAAACATTAATTACAAATCAAGAAGCATGGCGCGTCCGAGGGTGAGTAGATACCGAATAAGAATATAATCACCCTCGGACGCGCAATGCTTATTTAAAACAGCCTTCCTTCCTAAGAATCAGCCCTTCCGTGGTGTAGAGAGAGGTTGTGTTACACTCCAAGGTGTTCCCCAGGTTGCCTTTCCTGAGCTTCGATCTTCCGGCTCTCGTTTAGTAGCTGTTGGAAACTACGCTGCATTAGGCCTACTAATTGTGTATGGGTGAAACAGTGGCGCATCTGCGGTCCCTCCTTCCACTAGGCCTCCTCTGACCTGTCTACTGCGGCCCGTGTACCCCTTGAACCAACCTAATAAAATATTTTAAAAATTAATTTGATTATAAAAAATAAGATCGTGTTGAGATCTCAAATGCAGACATTTTAACAATCAAAACAAACACACAACAAATATCTGGAACTGTACTACAAAGGTCCAACAGCTACAATTTCTTTCTCCTGCAAGAAGTTAACTGAAAGTTTTTTGGAGTTGTTAACACAGATATGGCATCCACCGAGTGTTGTCCTGTCGCGTCTCCTTTAAATTATTTCCAATAAGATGTTAAACTATTAATTTAATAAAATCAATAATTAAAAAATTAATTGAGTAAGTCAAAAGCACATTGCAAATAAACATTAATTACAAATCAAGAAGCATGGTGCGTCCAAGGGTGAGTAGATACCGAATAAGAATATAATCACCCTCGGACGCGCAATGCTTATTTAAAACAGCCTTCCTTCCTAAGAATCAGCCCTTCCGTGGTGTAGAGAGAGGTTGTGTTACACTCCAAGGTGTTCCCCAGGTTGCCTTTCCTGAGCTTCGATCTTCCGGCTCTCGTTTAGTAGCTGTTGGAAACTACGCTGCATTAGGCCTACTAATTGTGTATGGGTGAAACAGTGGCGCATCTGCGGTCCCTCCTTCCACTAGGCCTCCTCTGACCTGTCTACTGCGGCCCGTGTACCCCTTGAACCAACCTAATAAAATATTTTAAAAATTAATTTGATTATAAAAAATAAGATCGTGTTGAGATCTCAAATGCAGACATTTTAACAATCAAAACAAACACACAACAAATATCTGGAACTGTACTACAAAGGTCCAACAGCTACAATTTCTTTCTCCTGCAAGAAGTTAACTGAAAGTTTTTTGGAGTTGTTAACACAGATATGGCATCCACCGAGTGTTGTCCTGTCGCGTCTCCTTTAAATTATTTCCAATAAGATGTTAAACTATTAATTTAATAAAATCAATAATTAAAAAATTAATTGAGTAAGTCAAAAGCACATTGCAAATAAACATTAATTACAAATCAAGAAGCATGGCGCGTCCAAGGGTGAGTAGATACCGAATAAGAATATAATCACCCTCGGACGCGCAATGCTTATTTACAACAGCCTTCCTTCCTAAGAATCAGCCCTTTCGTGGTGTAGAGAGAGGTTGTGTTACACTAAGGTGTTCCCCGGGTTGCCTTTCATGAGCTTCGATCTTCCGGCTCTCGTTTAGTAGTTGGTGGAAACTACGCTGCATTAGGCCTACAAATTTGGTATGGGGTGTAGAGACAGGTTGTGTTACACTCCAAGGTTTTCACCAGGTTGCCTTTCCTGAGCTTCGATCTTCATGCTCTCGTTTAGTAGTTGTAGAAAAGTACGCTGCATTAGGCCTACAAAATGGGTATGGGGTGGAGAGAGATGGTGTGTTACACTCCAAGGTGTTCCCCAGGTTGCCTTTCCTGAGCTTCGATCTTCATGCTCTCGTTTAGTAGGTGTCGGAAAGTAGGCTGCATTAGGCCTAAAAAATGGGGAATGGGGTGGAGAGAGATGGTGTGTTACACTCCAAGGTGTTCCCCAGGTTTCCTTGCCATTGCTTCGGTCTTCCGACTCTCGTTTAGTAGTTGTAGAAAAGTACACTGCATTAGGCCTAAAAAATGGGTATGGGGTGGAGAGAGATGGTGTGTTACACTCCAAGGTGTTCCCCAGGTTGCCTTTCCTGAGCTTCTATCTTCAGGCTCTCATTAAATTGTGGTTAAATGGAACAACTGCATTTGGCGTACTAGTTGGTTTGGGGCCTACTATCGGTGTCTGCCACTCCTTGCTGTTCTCCTGGTTTCCTGTCCTGAAATTCCATTTTCAGCCTCTCGTTAAGTAGTTGTTAATGTTAGACTGCATTTGGCCTACTTGTTGGGTTGGGGCCTACTATCGGTGTCTGCCACTCCTTGCTGTTCTCCTCCACTGAACAAAGCTGTGCCGCCTGTTTACTACGGTTGCCAATTTTGAACTGCATTTCGACTACTTACTGATTTGGCCCTACTCTCTGTGTCAGCCTCTCATTCCAGTTGTCCTCCACTGCAATGCCCCCTGGTTATTCCTGTGTTACCAATTTTGAACTGCATTTAGCCCACTTTCTTCTTTGGGCCTATATCTGTGTTTCCACTTCATCGTGCCCATTGCCCAGCCAGTGATAGATGAGTCTGCTGGTACATTGACCCATAACGCAACATTCCCCGTGCACGCTACACAACAACATTGTGACCCTGCTGAAAGTCAGGTTGCTCTTCCCGCATACCATACCACCTTACACGGGGACAAAGAGGAAGGTGCAGATGAAAGTGCAGGTTCCTTCATCAGGTGGGGGGAGGAATACTAGTTGGCGACGTCACTGGCACAGGGCCTCTCATAGTACGCAAAAGTGTTGCTGCCGGTGGGAGGCGCCCCCGCCGTGCAAACACACCGCTGTACTTTGAGGGGCCCTGTGCCAGTGCCAATGCCAACGAGTGGGCCCCCCCTGCTTGCTCAGGTTCACAGCACTTGCAAAGTTGAAATACTTACCTCTCCCTGCTCCACTGCCGTGACGTGGTCCAGATTTCCTGGGCCCACTAATTACTTGAACCAGCCCTACCCCCCACAACTTTAGCCAAATGACCCCCAATTTCAAATGCCTTCCAATTATTATAAGGTAAATTACGCTTGACAAGCTTCATTAAGAAGAATGGATGGTATTGACATTAAAATGTGTACTCTAGGTGTTTTCCTGGCCCCCACTCACTGCCGACTATGCTGCCCCATTGACTTGCATTGGGTTTCGTGTTTCGGTCGATCCCGACTTTACGTCATAATCGGCCGATTTCACTCGACCCGACTTTGGACATAGTCGGGTTTCGCAAAACCCGGCTCGACTCTAAAAAGGTCAAGGTCGCTCAACTCTAGCCATCAACCTTTATGGAGCACTATATGGGGCATATTCTATGAATCATCTTATGGGGCCATCATTAACATTTGTGCAGCACTATATGGGGCATATATAGGGCATATTTTGATGTCTAAATTAATTTTACTTTTATTGGTATCTATTTTTATTTTTGAAATTTACCAGTAGCTGCTGCATTTCCTACCATAGACTTATACTCGTGTCAATAAGTTTTCCAATTTTTTTGTGGCAAAATTAGGGGCCTCGGCTTATACTCGGGTCGGCTTATACTCAAGTATATACGGTAGTTAATTTTGTTATTGTGGAGTTCACAGTGGTCGTACAGGAATATATGTATATATATATTCCATTGTTTGAACACAGAGGTGTATATACCATACGCTAACTGTGAGTTCCTTAATAATCGGCCAAGTAGTGGAAGCACTCGTCAGTCAATTGTGTAATTGTCCTGACGATTGGAGGCAGCAGAGGTACGTCACCTGACAAACTAGTGACGGCAGTGGGATCTGCATGATCTCTGTGGTGTTATCCAAAACAAACTGGAAGCAGCGGTGGGGTCTACGTGACCCCCCTGTGTACTCTGTAACAATTGGTGGCAGTGCTTTACTCTGAGTGATCTCCCTGCTGTTATCAGTGACAAACTGGTGGTAGCAGTGGGATCTGTGCGACCCCCATGGCTATTATCCTTGACACTGTCCTTATCTTTTTTCTACAGTTCCAGCCTATGTAATTTGTGTTCACCACGGGTGAGCACAAATTTAAGATGACGTTAGTGCAGCCAAAACCATGTATACCTGTGGCCTATTTTCAGCCAACAAATTAAATTGATGAATGAGTGAGGTTTGGTTCGAGTGGGCTGGGTTATGTCCGCCAAACACTGTCATTTTACACCCAGTGAGACCCATTTTTAAGAGAATTTAGTGGTTCCAGTCACTGGGGTGTCAGCTCCCGCCATTCACAGCAGGGAGACGGCTCTTTGTCTCGGTTGATTCACGAACGACCCATCATTAATTCACTGCTCTGAAAATATCTGGCCAGCAATGGTGCCCCTGCACCCCCTCTGTTGCTGCAGTTTAATAGCTGTGTCTAATGGCAGTATCATAGAGTGCACAGATCGGGCGAGGCAGCGTTACAATTCAGCTGGCCAGAACTGTCAATCGACATTGGTGTATTAACACCCAGCAAGCAGGAAGACGGGAAGAGATAGATGTTGAGAAACCCCTTTAAGATATTTTAGTAGCTGGCGTCCTTAAACAATTATATAGCACTATGGTTTAATAGTGTGTTCAGATGATTCCATATAGTGCTCACTGCTCACTTATAAACTGCTGAATTAATTAATATGTGTTTATTTATTTTCTCGGTGTAAGAATACCTTTTGCATCTGAATGTGGAATGAGAAAAAGCATATCAGAACAGGAAGCTTAGCAGTTTCCGTAGCAACTGCATAAAATTCAATTTTTATTTCTAACATTACCATTTTTACTTACAACTGAACGAAGCAAAAAACATTGCAATGCGGTGTATATAGCGAAACACTGACGTACAGTATATTTGTATAATTATATTCAATATTATTTGAATTCTGAACAGCACACTAGATTTTATATGTCAAAAAGACATCATACTTACCAACATCCAGGGAATCGGGATGTTAAAGGGAAATGCAGGAAAATGGCCGCCGCGATCTCCATCTGCGCACGCGCGGCATCACGCGGCCATTTTCCTGAAGCCCCGGGAAGCCGAGAAGAACCATCTGCGCACGCGCGGCCTCACAAAGATGGCCGCGCCCACCGATAAACGCCTGAATAGCGCAGATCGCGCCATTTTCCTTGAAGCTGCGCAGTGGATTCGCCACTTGGACATGCGCACACCACTACGCCACCAACGGAGATCTGGGGGAGAAACAGCGCTGTCACCAAGCCCATTTGACCTGACCAGCGTGAGTGACAGCCCAAAACGGCGACTTTACAAAGGTATTTCGGCAGCATAGGTGAGGAATAAAGGCTCCAAAATACACTAATGTAAAGCCCAGCTCTGCCCCTATTTAACGCTATTTTTAGCTCTTCTTGAAAAAACGGGGTGACAGGTTCCCTTTAAGTCCCATGCAGCAGCCTGGAGTAGAAACGCACCCAACGCAATTGGTAATGTCATTGTCCCAACCAAAATGTCTATATTTTGGTGTAACGTATACAAGCCCTTTCTCTATTGGTCAAGGCCGCTCTAAATTTGCCCAAATTGTTTCTGATAATTAACCAATTGTATGTATTAGGTGTGTTACATGGATGGGACAAGGTTACCACTGTATAAAGGTACCGTCACACTGAACGATATCGTTAACGATATCGTTGCTTTTTGTGCTGTAGCAACGATATCGGTAACTAAATCGTTATGTGTGACAGCGACCAACAATCAGGCCCCTGCTGGGAGATCGTTGGTCGCTGGGGAAAGTCCAGCACTTTATTTTGTCGCTGGATCTCCCGCTGACATCACTGAATCTGCGTGCGTGACGCCGATCCAGCGATGTCTTCACTGGTAACCAGGGTAAACATCGGGTTACTAAGCGCAGGACCGCGCTTAGTAACCCGATGTTTACCCTGGTTACCATTGTAAATGTAAAAAAAAAAAAACACTACATACTTACATTCCGCTGTCTGGTCAGGTCCCCCGCCGTCAGCTTCCCGCACTGACTGGTGAGCGCCGGCCAGCCGTAAAGCAAAGCACAGCGGTGACGTCACCGCTGTACTTTACGGCCGGCGCTCAGTCAGTGCTGGAAGCTGAAGGCGAGGGACCTGACTGTAAGTATGTAGTGTTCGTTTTTTTACATTTACAACGGTAACCAGGGTAAACATCGGGTTACTAAGCGCGGCCCTGCGCTTAGTAATCCGATGTTTACCCTGGTTACCCGGGCACTTCGGGATCGTTGGTCGCTGGAGAGCTGTCTGTGTGACAGCTCTCCAGCGACGCTGCAGCGATCGACATCGTTGTCGGTATCGCTGCAGCGTCGCTTAGTGTGACGGTACCTTAAGCTGCCCATTCTGACTCATAGAGAATGGAGAAATCCCGCTTATAGGGTCTATGGACAGAGTTTACCTTCTTGAGATAAGCTGTTCCATTCTTCCTTTTCTGAGTCATCTTGATCTCATTCTCAGATAACAGATGCTTAATGCTTATTGAGGCATCACCTTTCTGTGTAGGAGTGGATTAATAAGGCACACATCAAGATGAAGTACCACTAATTTTGGCATTGTGAGCAGGAACAGCAGCAAAATGATCTGTCACTTACTGCTACTTGTGATGTATGTTAGATGCTTTTGTTTGAAGTGTTAAATGTGTATTAAATTTCATGGTAGAGCTCTAACATTAGAAAGCAGATCCGTTAAAGTATGTAAGAGGGTGTCAGTCGCCCACCAGGGCAGCGGGGTACTCGGTACCGGGTACGGTCGCCCTTAAAGGGGATGTCACGGTGTGACCGAGTTCGTGCCCTGGGTGCTCAATTAAAGGGTAACGGTCTTTTAAGGGGTATTGTGAATAAAGTCTATTGTTCTTGATGCCACCTGTGGTTCTCGGTCAGTAGGGACCTATGCCGCTTAACCCCTTTCTCACCTCGGACGGGATATTAAGTCCGAGGTCAGAAGCCCCGTTTTGATGCGAGCTCTGGCAGTGAGCCCGCACCAAAGCCGGGACATGTCAGCGGTTTTGAACAGCTGACATGTGCCCGTAATAGGCGCGGGCAGAATCGCGATCTGCCCGCGCCTATTAACTAGTTAAATGCCGCTGTCAAACGCAGACAGCGGCATTTAACTACTGCGGGAGGCCAGAAATGACGTCATCGCCGACCCCCGTCACATGATCGGAGGTCGGCGATGCTTCAGTATTGTAACCATAGAGGTCCTTGAGATCTCTATGGTTACTGATCGCCGGCAGCTGTGAGTGCCACCCTGTGGTCGGCGCTCACAGCACACCTGCAATTCTGCTACATAGCAGCGAACAGCAGATCGCTGCTATGTAGCAGAGGCGATCATGCTGTGCCTGCTTCTAGCCTCCCATGGAGGCTATTGAAGCATGGCAAAAGTAAATAAAAAGTTAAAAAAAATGTGAAAAAAATAAAAAAAATATAAAAGTTTAAATCACCCCCCTTTCGCCCCAATCAAAATAAATCAATAAAAAAAAAATCAAATCTACACATATTTGGTATAGCCGCGCTCAGAATCGCCTGATCTATCAATTAAAAAAAACGCATTAACCTGATCGCTAAACAGCGTAGCGAGAAAAAAATTTGAAACGTCAGAATTACGTTTTTTTGGTCGCCATGACATTGCATTAAAATGCAATAATGGGCGATCAAAAGAACGTATCTGCACCTAAATGCTATCATTAAAAACGTCATCTCGGCATGCAAAAAATAAGCCCTCAACCGACCCCAGATGATGAAAAATGGAGACGCTACGAATATCGGAAAATGGCGCAATTTTTTTTTTTTTTAGCAAAGTTTGGAATTTTTTTTCACCACTTAGGTAAAAAATAACCTAGTCATGTTTAGTGTCTATGAACTCGTACTGACCTGGAGAATCATAATGTCAGGTCAGGTTTAGCATGTAGTGAACCTAGCAAAAAAGCCAAACAAAAAACAAGTGCGGGATTGCACTTTTTTTGCAATTTCACCGCACTTGGAATTTTTTTCCCATTTTCTAGTACATGACATGCTAAAACCAATGATGTTGTTCAAAAGTACAGCTCGTCCCGCAAAAAATAAGCCCTCACATGGCCAAATTGACGGAAAAATAAAAAAGTTATGGCTCTGGGAAGGAGGGGAGTGAAAAACGAACACGGAAAAGCAAAAAATCCCAAGGTTATGAAGGGGTTAAAGAGGTCCTCTGGGGTGATGATATGGCGGCTGGATGGTGACGCTTCCCACAGGTGAAGCGGGGTCCCCAGGGCTTCCAAGGTGTATGGCGAGATGGTGAGTGCCGACAAATAAGTGAAGGACACAAGTTGTAAAGTCTTTACCTGGTTTACTGTTGTTAGCAGGCCACAGTCCAGGGTACCAGGCACAGGCGGTGATGTGGTCCGGCCGGCTTGGAGGCAAAGGTGATCCCTCTCCCAGGTGAGGTCCGTAAGCCTTTCCTAAATGCGCTAAGATGGTGAGGTCCCTGCTGCTTGTAGCTTGCTGGCAAGGTATCCTCTCTCTCCTGTCCTGGGACAGTTGCCTGCGCGGTAGGAAGTTTGAGCCATTTTATAGGGTCTCTACCACGACCCGGGCTCCTAGAGTACTGCTGTACCTCAGGCTTGGTATGGGCAATTAATATGTAGTCTGGTGCCCTCAGGTTCTGCTTCGTGTCTTAGAGCCCCACAAAAGCCTCAGGCCCCCGGTACTCAGTTTCTGTGCTCTGGCTCTGCATTCAACAACCTTTCAGGTTCTCCTCTTCCCAGGAGCCGCAGCACAGTCCTGGTTGCACGGCTCCACTGTCTGCTCTCTCAGACTTCCTTCTCATAGGTCTCCCTGGACCAACTCACTTCCTCCACTCTCTCCCTCCAACTGGGTAACTCCTCCTCCAGACCAGGATACTTAAAGCTGGGGAAGCTCCCCTGAATCCGGGTCCTGAGCTCCCCCTCCTGGCCTGGATTCAGAATGTGTTGAATGCGTGTGCTTACCTGGTAAAGAGAATCCTCCTTGCTTCCACGCATGATATTGCCCTCCCCGAAAGGAAGGCAACATCACTGTAACAACCGGTTACCTGGGGTGTTACACTCGTGCCGCAAAGGATAACATTCCCCAGCACTATGTTACATTTGTGTCCGGAGACAGCCTCCTACTGCCAATCAGAACCCTGCGAAACAAACAGGAAGATAAAGAGTTTTGGGGAGGAGGAGACTAGACGGAGCCCCAGTTCATGAGGCTTTAATGACGTGGTTCCCTTATAAAAGGGGCCAGATCAGCAAGGTGGGAAGAGATCTGGCGCCATTGATGAGACAAACAGAACGTGTGTGCAGGGAGATGCTGAGGCTGAAATCCCGTAACGAGCCAGAAAGACTGAACCAGCAGGTTATGGTGTGCCCGTGACCGGGGTCCAGACTATGCCGGACAAGGTTTATGAAAAGACCACAACACTCAATACCTGGGGTCCAGATCGGAGCTAGGCGAGATCCAAGAACTAGTATGTGCTGGTCAAGACCCAGGACCCAGCCATCGTTTGTCCAGGCCTAATAGGTGACTGTCGCAGGTCAAGCACCAAAGTTCAGGTGGGGACCCCGGCCATGTAGTGGACGTCCATGGTGGTGAATTGGAGGCGCAATTGAGCTGAGCCGTTACTTCCAGCACTGACGAACGGAACAGGGTGCAGTCTGGGGAAGTGCAGCAGACAGAACAGGGACCGGCCAGTGTGAGAAAGGACCAGAGAATCTTGCTTGACTTTGTCAGAAGGACTTGCAGCTTGAAAAACTGGAGACCTCTGCGAGGACCTAGATGAAAGGAAGGGGAACATTGTGATGATACTTTATATGCTCATGGACACTATCAACATTTAAGATTATCTAGATAATATACAGAACTTGCTATAAGAATCACAGTGTGCTGATAACAACATTGTATATTTCATACTGTATTTACTCTGTTCTATATATCATATCTCCTGTTAAAGCAATCCCTCCCATTCCTGCATTAAGGAAATAAAAAGTTAAGTCAGTTACTTCCGCCTTGTTCTTATCTGCCTGTTGCATTCCGTGACCTTTGTACATTTGGTGCAGTTGGACGGATGTAACATTCCAACACAGAAATGACGGATCAGTTAGTAACCGAGCCCACCAGGATGAGCATTCCCCTGGGGGCTATTCTCAGTAATCTCCCAAAGTTAATGGGGAGCAATTTGTTACTGTGGGACTGAGTGGAGCAATTTAGGGGCATGTTACGCACCAGATGAAGGGGTGCACCAGACTGTTATGTACCGACAGCCAAGGGACCATGACACTATCAATAAAGTGATCAAAATCCTAGAGGACAAACACAGTGACACCACAGTCCTGCGTAAACTACATATGCACTTATTCCATTGGGACAAGGGGAGGGTGAGACTATGGCCCAATATGTATACACGCTGCAGAAATTGATGGCTCAATATCACCAAGAAGACACAGGAAGACTATTGAGGGCTGGTCATGTTAAATGAGGTGTGATGAGATTGGTTAGTGGCCCGTCTATGAGACTCCTACTTGATTGAGGCTCTGAAAGAGCACCTACACTCTAACTCCAATATGAACTTCCTGGAGGTCAGGCAGATGAAATTGTCCAAGAATGAGAGGCTCCAGTTCTCACATGTATGGTCTGAAGCCATGAAGTTACTGCCTCCGGATACACAAAAATTGAAACTTGCTGGGCACAGCAAGAGATCCCGAAGAATTTTATGATGTTATGGGAAGCCCCAATGGCAAGACAATGTCTGATCCTGTTATCCAGTAGGAGAGATCAGAACTGGAAAACTTCCGCCCCGTGCTCAGTTGCAGTTCCATCCTCCTAGGGCCTGCTCCTAACGCTCCCTGTATAGGGGGTGCATCCACCAGGTTTGCTCGCCTTTGGGGGCTCTGGGGCCGTGACCCAGAGGGTCCACTCCCGTGTTATTTCTTCTCTCTGTAGCGTGATAATGATCATACGAGTAAGTGGAAAAGACCTGGGAAGAAAAGGAATCACGTTACTGAAAGGATAAGGAGGGAGAGTACCCATTGTAACCTTGGGAATGAATGTTCCGAAAGAAGTTGGGGAATGCTTGGTTCCATCAGTGAACAATTCCCACACTTCTTTCAGGTCATTCAGGACAGAGAAATAGTTGGGCCTGAGTGAACCGACATAATGAGAGCAAAATGGTGTTCCAGCAGTTAGTACAGGTCAGTCAGACTCAGAAGCTTCCAAAAGCCTCTCTGGCCCTTGGGAAGGTAGTGTTACCTCCAAAAGCTATGGTGACCCTACCCCTGGGACAAACCGTACTTACCATGCCAGTGTGGTCTTGTGTGTCACTGGACGGAGTAGAAGTGCAGATTGAGACCACATAAAATAAGGGGACAAAATGATTTCCGGATTGCTGATTACCGTTCTTTAGCAACAGTCCGGCAAGGACAACTACCCCTGCTTTGTATTAACCTGATTGGAACAAGTTTACAATTAACTCCCCGGAAAGAGGAAGCTAGAGTGTACATGATTAGAGATGAGCTAACTTGTTTGAAAATCGTTCACCAATCTCAAATTTGGCATGAACGTAGCACATTCTGATTCATGTTCGCAGTTCAGTAAATGATCGCGTTTCCACTAATGCTTTTGTTTTGACTTTGTGTAGGATACTGGTGCTGTATGACGAGTGGGGGGGGGGGCGTGTTTTATGAAAGGATGAGTGTGTCTAGGTCAGAGGAGCTGCATTTTGTATTTTTTTTTCTTTTTCTTTCTTTTTCTTTAAAAACTTAATGTGTGTACATTCTGGCACCCAATCAGTGCACAGAAACCATCCACAACATCATGACACTGGGTCTTCTGCGATTGGCTGCCTAAATCACTTGTCCATGCCTATATAAAAAGCAGTCTTCTTATTTTGCTGTCACCATTTTCTTAGTGTCACAGTGCAGAGAGGCCACTCCTGCTATTGCTGCTGCTGAAAGTGAACTTGTCAAGTGGATACGATCCTGTTCTGCATCTAATGTGTGCTAAAACTGTGTTGCAGTCTCAGGAGGCCCCATTTGCTAATCAAAATCATCTGGGCAAAAACTGTTTTGCAGTGAGGAATCGGGGGGCCTCGTTTCCCCTTAAAATTCGTTAGGCCTATTAAAGCAGTTCAGACATGAGTCTCTATTTGATAATCCAAATCGTTTGTGATAAAACTGTGTTGCAGTGAGGAATCAGAAGGCCACATTTTCTCTTTAAATCGTTAGGCCTAATATAGGGGTTCAGCCAGGATTCCCTATTTGCTAATCCAAATTGTAATCATTTGTAATAAAACTGTGTTACAGTAAGGAATTAGAAGGCACATTTCCTCTTAAAAATTGTTAAGTCTAATATTGGGGTTCAGTCAGGAAGCCCTATTTGCTAATCCAAATTGTTTGTGATAAAACTATGTTGCAAAAAGGAATCAGGAGGCCACATTTCCTCTTAAAAATCATTAGACCTAATATTGGGGTTCAGTCAAGAGGCCCTATTTGGTAATCCAAATCGCTTGGGATAAGACTGTGTTGCAGTAAGGAATCAGGAGGACACATTTCTTCTTAAAATTCGTTCGGCATAAGAGTGTTGTTCAGACACAATATTTAAGAAAATAAATAGTGATTTTTCATTTAATGACCGGTAACTGACAGGTGTGGGCCTAAGGTTGCGAAATAGCAGGTCACAAGAGGGAAAGGGTACATACAGCATGAGTGGGAAAAAATGACGGCTTGGTGGAAGGGGCAATAGGCTTGATGTCCGACGTTTACGTGGCTTAGGTGTTAATGTTAATGAAAGCTCAACTGAACAAACACTGTATTGTCCTATCCAAAGACCACTGACAGCATCTATTACTGGACGGGCTACTCCAATCCTTTTGTTTGGCAGCCACACAGAGGTACGCCTTGTAGATTTGGGCCAGAAAGATCATGTGCTCCAATGGATGGCAAGTGCTGCATCAAGTGGCCTCTCCTCCTCTTATTCCACCTTAACATCACACACAGTGCAATCCTCAGAGGTGGCACCCCAATCACCCTTGTTTCTCCCCGCATTACAAATTTTTAAACTCCCACCCGACTGTGGGGAACCACAGATGGGATATTCCGCAGAGCTATTCACACATTGTGTTCCATGATCATCAGAAGTCTGCTCCAAAGATTCACAGAATCCAGAGAAAGAAAGCATCTGCACTGATGCGCAGCATTTTTTCATGTTGGAATCCGGGGCTGGATGAAGTAGGGTCCTAAAAGAATCCAGACCCTCATCACCAGATGTTAACTATTGGGGGTGGAAGTGATCCTAATTAGTGATGAGCAAATTTGCAGGTCAAACACCAGCATGTCGCAGACAACACCCGTTCCTTGACTAAATCTGTCTGCCAGGGTGCATTTCAAGTAAAGAAGCTGCGGAGACACCATCACGTGTTTCTCGACGCAAGCAGTGAATAGCCAGGCCTTTCCCCGGGAAGGAACAACCACGGGAAGGGCAGCATCCTATGAAGGAAAGCCACCTATGCCAAGCATGGTATCCATCCACAGACAGCTGTTTCGGGGTTTTTGCCCCTCATCAGTGTGGAGTAGGAATCTGGCTATTAGGAGCAGTGTCTAGTAAAAAGGCTATAAAGGCACAGATGATTGGCCTCGGGGAGACCAAAACATCCAACACCGCGGAGACACCATCACGTGTTTCTCAACGCAGTGATTCCAGAACACTGCCCCCATCCCTTATGGGAAATATGCAAATGCAAGTAAAGAAGCTGCGGAGACACCATCACGTGTTTCTCGACGCAAGCAGTGAATAGCCAGGCCTTTCCCCGGGAAGGAACAACCACGGGAAGGGCAGCATCCTATGAAGGAAAGCCACCTATGCCAAGCATGGTATCCATCCACAGACAGCTGTTTCGGGGTTTTTGCCCCTCATCAGTGTGGAGTAGGAATCTGGCTATTAGGAGTAGTGCCTAGTAAAAAGGCTATAAAGGCACAGATGATTGGCCTCGGGGAGACCAAAACATCCAACACCGCGGAGACACCATCACGTGTTTCTCAACGCAGTGATTCCAGAACACTGCCCCCATCCCTTATGGGAAATATGCAAATGCAAGTAAAGAAGCTGCGGAGACACCATCACGTGTTTCTCGACGCAAGCAGTGAATAGCCAGGCCTTTCCCCGGGAAGGAACAACCACGGGAAGGGCAGCATCCTATGAAGGAAAGCCACCTATGCCAAGCATGGTATCCATCCACAGACAGCTGTTTCGGGGTTTTTGCCCCTCATCAGTGTGGAGTAGGAATCTGGCTATTAGGAGCTGTGCCTAGTAAAAAGGCTATAAAGGCACAGATGATTGGCCTCGGGGAGACCAAAACATCCAACACCGCGGAGACACCATCACGTGTTTCTCAACGCAGTGATTCCAGAACACTGCCCCCATCCCTTATGGGAAATATGCAAATGCAAGTAAAGAAGCTGCGGAGACACCATCACGTGTTTCTCGACGCAAGCAGTGAATAGCCAGGCCTTTCCCCGGGAAGGAACAACCACGGGAAGGGCAGCATCCTATGAAGGAAAGCCACCTATGCCAAGCATGGTATCCATCCACAGACAGCTGTTTCGGGGTTTTTGCCCCTCATCAGTGTGGAGTAGGAATCTGGCTATTAGGAGCAGTGCCTAGTAAAAAGGCTATAAAGGCACAGATGATTGGCCTCGTGGAGACCAAAACATCCAACACCGCGGAGACACCATCACGTGTTTCTCAACGCAGTGATTCCAGAACACTGCCCCCATCCCTTATGGGAAATATGCAAATGCAAGTAAAGAAGCTGCGGAGACACCATCACGTGTTTCTCGACGCAAGCAGTGAATAGCCAGGCCTTTCCCCGGGAAGGAACAACCACGGGAAGGGCAGCATCCTATGAAGGAAAGCCACCTATGCCAAGCATGGTATCCATCCACAGACAGCTGTTTCGGGGTTTTTGCCCCTCATCAGTGTGGAGTAGGAATCTGGCTATTAGGAGTAGTGCCTAGTAAAAAGGCTATAAAGGCACAGATGATTGGCCTCGGGGAGACCAAAACATCCAACACCGCGGAGACACCATCACGTGTTTCTCAACGCAGTGATTCCAGAACACTGCCCCCATCCCTTATGGGAAATATGCAAATGCAAGTAAAGAAGCTGCGGAGACACCATCACGTGTTTCTCGACGCAAGCAGTGAATAGCCAGGCCTTTCCCCGGGAAGGAACAACCACGGGAAGGGCAGCATCCTATGAAGGAAAGCCACCTATGCCAAGCATGGTATCCATCCACAGACAGCTGTTTCGGGGTTTTTGCCCCTCATCAGTGTGGAGTAGGAATCTGGCTATTAGGAGCTGTGCCTAGTAAAAAGGCTATAAAGGCACAGATGATTGGCCTCGGGGAGACCAAAACATCCAACACCGCGGAGACACCATCACGTGTTTCTCAACGCAGTGATTCCAGAACACTGCCCCCATCCCTTATGGGAAATATGCAAATGCAAGTAAAGAAGCTGCGGAGACACCATCACGTGTTTCTCGACGCAAGCAGTGAATAGCCAGGCCTTTCCCCGGGAAGGAACAACCACGGGAAGGGCAGCATCCTATGAAGGAAAGCCACCTATGCCAAGCATGGTATCCATCCACAGACAGCTGTTTCGGGGTTTTTGCCCCTCATCAGTGTGGAGTAGGAATCTGGCTATTAGGAGCAGTGTCTAGTAAAAAGGCTATAAAGGCACAGATGATTGGCCTCGGGGAGACCAAAACATCCAACACCGCGGAGACACCATCACGTGTTTCTCAACGCAGTGATTCCAGAACACTGCCCCCATCCCTTATGGGAAATATGCAAATGCAAGTAAAGAAGCTGCGGAGACACCATCACGTGTTTCTCGACGCAAGCAGTGAATAGCCAGGCCTTTCCCCGGGAAGGAACAACCACGGGAAGGGCAGCATCCTATGAAGGAAAGCCACCTATGCCAAGCATGGTATCCATCCACAGACAGCTGTTTCGGGGTTTTTGCCCCTCATCAGTGTGGAGTAGGAATCTGGCTATTAGGAGCTGTGCCTAGTAAAAAGGCTATAAAGGCACAGATGATTGGCCTCGGGGAGACCAAAACATCCAACACCGCGGAGACACCATCACGTGTTTCTCAACGCAGTGATTCCAGAACACTGCCCCCATCCCTTATGGGAAATATGCAAATGCAAGTAAAGAAGCTGCGGAGACACCATCACGTGTTTCTCGACGCAAGCAGTGAATAGCCAGGCCTTTCCCCGGGAAGGAACAACCACGGGAAGGGCAGCATCCTATGAAGGAAAGCCACCTATGCCAAGCATGGTATCCATCCACAGACAGCTGTTTCGGGGTTTTTGCCCCTCATCAGTGTGGAGTAGGAATCTGGCTATTAGGAGCAGTGCCTAGTAAAAAGGCTATAAAGGCACAGATGATTGGCCTCGTGGAGACCAAAACATCCAACACCGCGGAGACACCATCACGTGTTTCTCAACGCAGTGATTCCAGAACACTGCCCCCATCCCTTATGGGAAATATGCAAATGCAAGTAAAGAAGCTGCGGAGACACCATCACGTGTTTCTCGACGCAAGCAGTGAATAGCCAGGCCTTTCCCTGGGAAGGAACAACCACGGGAAGGGCAGCATCCTATGAAGGAAAGCCACCTATGCCAAGCATGGTATCCATCCACAGACAGCTGTTTCGGGGTTTTTGCCCCTCATCAGTGTGGAGTAGGAATCTGGCTATTAGGAGCAGTGCCTAGTAAAAAGGCTATAAAGGCACAGATAATTGGCCTCGGGGAGACCAAAACATCCAACACCGCGGAGACACCATCACGTGTTTCTCAACGCAGTGATTCCAGAACACTGCCCCCATCCCTTATGGGAAATATGCAAATGCAAGTAAAGAAGCTGCGGAGACACCATCACGTGTTTCTCGACGCAAGCAGTGAATAGCCAGGCCTTTCCCCGGGAAGGAACAACCACGGGAAGGGCAGCATCCTATGAAGGAAAGCCACCTATGCCAAGCATGGTATCCATCCACAGACAGCTGTTTCGGGGTGCATTTCACAACAGACACTTGGGCGATTAAGCATGTCCAAGGGCGTTACATCTCACTGACTGGGCACTGGGTGACCCTGGTGGCTGTGGGGACAGGCACTGCTCCACAAGTCTTGGAATCCCCAAGGCTTGCAGGACAAACCTCTACATTTAACACTTCCTCCACTATCTCCTCTAGGGCCTCCACCTGCGCCCTCAACCCCTGCCTTAATGAGACACACATTCCAACAGTGCAGAGTGAATCCTCACCACCTCTGCACTGCGCAGCCAGGGCTCAATCAGACAGTGTTAAAATTGATATGCTTTGGAGATCGCAGTCATACAGTTGAAGAGTTGTGGACAGCTCTCCAGGCTGTGTTTGATCAATTGCTGTCTCTAATGAACCAGCATCCAGGGAAGGCCATGTCCGATAACGGTGCAAAACTAGTGGTGGCCCTATGACTATGCAGCAGGGCTCGCCTTCCTGCCAATGTATAAAACAAAGTATGGAGCACAAAATGCATATTGTGAAGTGGATTTTCCTGGGCCCATCCACTATGTGGGTTCCAAGGCCTAATAAGGGGCATATGACTATGCAGCAGAGCTCGCATTCCTGCTAATGTATAAAACAAAGGAGTATTGAGCACACAATACATATTGTGAAGTTGATTTTCATGGGCACATCCACTATGTGGGTTCCAAGGCCCAATGGGGTGCATATGACTATGCAGCAGGGCTTGCCTTCCTGCCAATGTGTAAAACAAAGGAGTACGGGAGCTCAAAATGCATATTGTGAGTGGATTTTCATGGGCATATCCACTATGTGGGTTCCAAGGCGTAATGGAGTGCATATGACTGACTATGCAGCAGGGCTGGCCATGCCGCCAATGTGTAAAACAAAGGAGTACGGAGTACAAAATGCATATTGTGAAGTGGATTTTCATGGGCCCATCCACTATGTGGGTTCAAAGGCTTATTGGGGTGCATATGAATTGGTAGCAGGCCAGGCCTTGAATTGAATGCAACAGTTTTTCAGGAGTCCCCCCTGGACATCTTATGACAGGGGTATTGTGGTGTGTCATAATTCTTGGCAGCCCATCCACTCACAGCATAGGCTGCAACAGCTTAGGAGACCCACTGTTTCATAATGGCCCTTTAAGAAGAATAATGACGCTTGACGCACCAGTAAAAATAGGCTCTGTGACTTTAAGAGTCCCTCCTTCGTATATGAAACAAGATGGGTCTGCTTATGTGTCACACACCACATGGCCAGCTATGGGTGTTAAATGTTACTATGACATTTCCCAGTGAATACATTTGTAGTGGTTGAAAGCAATGTTAAAGTGGAAAAACGCTTCAAAAACACTGCGTCTGAACTAAGCCTATGTGGGAGAGGAAATTTTTGATCTGGGGTGAAATATTTGGCCTTACAGGCAAGTCATTGACCTGCAAAGGATGTACCTTGACATATTTCCAAGCAAAACCCGTTTTGGTTTCGCTTTCATGTGTTTTTTGTGGCACCGGGAAAAATGGCATGAATCTCGGAAAAAAATTATTAAGGCTGTGAACTCGGAGCCAGGAATGCTTCCGGGGTGATCTCCATGAGGTCCCTGTGTCATTTAAGCAGTGTTTCCATCATTTTCAGACGTTTTTAGACCTTTAAAGGACCCCCGGGGGGATCACGGTAAAAATACTCGGGTCTCCCATAGACTTACATTGGGCTCGTTGTTCTGGCCGAGTACCCGAGTATTCCAATTTGCTCGACCCGAGCAACGAGAACCCGAGCATTTTAGTGCTCACCCATCACTAATCATCACACTCGGATTAACGAACAAACATAAACATATACTAATCACAGTGTCATAGCGAAAAGTGCATGTATATTGGCCTCATAGCATAAAATTGTGTACCTTTACATTAGTTTAATACTAAAGGTGTTCGTGTCCCATTTTTCTTTTTTGCACTACATATTGGGGGTGTGGTCCCCTCCACGTCTCTTGAGCCTGGGCAACTCGTATCAGTTGTTGAAACATTTGTTTCTGGGAAATTCGAGGGCTCCATCGGTCGAGAAAAGCTTTCGACGACTCGCTGATCAGAAGAGTTTCAAGTTCTTTTAGTACATTCATCCCCGAAGTCACAGTGGGGCCATTGCCAGAGTCTCCAGCAGTTAATACAATTCCTATTTGGCCCACATCTTTGCCACACATGGTAACCTGCATCCAGACCACCCCTGTGACCGGGATGAGCAACTGGTTGGCAGCTGTCAACTTAATCACCAGGCCCCTTTCGGGCCGCGTCGCCTCCGAAACATTACGTCTGAAGTAAGTTTCTGGCATGGTTGTCACTTGGGAGCCGGTGTCAACTAGACAGTGGATGGCCCGACCATCCATTTCGGCCCATACGAGAGACCTAGGGAAATCAAACTTCCTTTTCTCCTTCTTGGCTGTTCAGGCTCTGGGCGGAATCCCCAAGCCACAGAGCCCACTAGTTTAACAGCCATCGAGTAAGAGGCCTCACCTGTTGGGTGCATTCTCGGGCATAATGTCCAGTGTCCTGTGGGCTGCATTCGTGGCTGAGAATAAATGCTTACATGCACCCTGGCCTCCTGACACATGAAAACAATGTCCCCTTTGCAGCGTACCTTCGGCTACACCTTCTGCACCATCAGGGTCTCATCTGGGTGGCTGAAGTTCTGCTGCTGGCATTGTTATACAAAAAAAAAAACAGAGTCCAGGTCCAACTCAACAATAAAGAATTTACTTGCTTCAGTACACAGTAGGTCCATTATGGTTACAGCCATGTCATAAGGTTCCACACAGTATGCATCCTTCACTTTACCCGTGTGTCTTCCCTCATTCCTCCCAGGGTGTCCTCAGGACGTACCCAACCGTTCAGTACTGCAGCATCCTCCCTGTCCGGCTTAACAACTTTTAGGTGTTCCCCTGTCTGTTTTGACCCAGCCATAAGGGCATCTGCCCACGTAGCAAGCTTCCACATCTTGGAGCGACCTCCGTCTCTGTTCTGCTGTGACTTCTGCTGTCACTGCTGTTCTCACTTCTACTGTAACCTTCGGCCACTATCTGGCCCTAGACCAACTGAGCTCTTAACTTGAATGTTGCGGAGTCACTGCGCTGTCCCGGACTCTAAAGCTCTACAGGACGCCTTGGGTTCCCTGGCCCTTCTGACTAAAAACAGGAAATGCTCCTGGCTTACCCACAGCAGACTCCTCCTATTAGTTAACTATATACACTATTGTGCTTATGTGTCCCCATCTAGTGGGCTAACTTAAGTACAGCACTTTCCCTACAACATACATATTTACACATTACGCTCTACAGTAACAGCATTAAATAACATACATGACATAACACAAACATGGGCAAGGGGAACGGGGTACACCATGTAGCATTGGCAGACCCCTTACACTTTCACCTAAAGCAAATTGGAAGTCTCTCTGCTTGAGATTAATAATAAGAAGAAACCAGGCACTCAACCAAGTGATCAATCTGGTAATTTAATATGATTCACTTTAGTAGTCAAAAAAACATTTCGGTCTTACATCAGACGTTCTTCAGTTACTACAAAAATAACAAAAATAACACAAATGATATTCAAAGAAAGTATATACAACAAACTTCATGAGAATGACATTTGAAATATATGAGAGAACATCAAGAGAAGAGACAATGGTGCAAGGGCCAGAGAAGTGAGACCAAGAGTATAATGGTGATAATAAAATTGGGGTGGCACATACCACGTTACAGTGTTCCTATTGGTTTGATAATGCCAATAGGTGCAGTAGCAGATCACTGGATCTAAAGTAAAAAAAGGTCCGGTTCAAAATAAGGAAAATGAAATAATGGTGCGGTATATAGAGGAGAAATTTAACATACTGTCATGATCCGTTCCGGAGTTTAGTCCTGTCTGCTCTTTCTCTGGGTGGATCATGTCAAGGGTTAACTTTGATCTGCCTCATTCTGGGCTCGGGTTTGCTATTTAGCTCCCAGGTATCCTGAGGGTGGTGTCAGCTATAGTTCTGCCTTCGGCGTGTTAACCTGACCCTGCTGGTAGCTCTTGGTTTGCCCTGCTGTGTATCACGTTGTTGCTGTTTGTCCCTTTTGTACCTTATATTGCCCGTTCTTGTTTATTGATCTCTGGATATGTTCTGACTATCCATCTATCTTATCCTATAATACTGTCGTGCTATCTCGTGTTTTTTGACTTGGCTTGCCTGACCACTCTCTCGCCACTTGGTGGCTTCTGTTCTGCTGTCCTGTGTGTGCAGTCTTACTTTCCTCTCAAGCTCCCCCCGGTGGAGGTTGCACTGTACTGCACTGCAGCTGCTTGACATTATAGCTGACCAACACATTTAAAGGGACTCTGTCACCTGAATTTGGAGGGAACAATCTTCAGCTATAGGGGCGGGGTTTTCGGGTGTTTGATTCACCCTTTCCTTACCCGCCGGCTGCATGCTGGCTGCAATATTGGATTGAAGTTCATTCTCTGTCCTCCATAGTACACGCCTGCACAAGGCAAGATTGCCTTGTGAAGGCATGCAGTACGGAGGACAGAGAATGAACTTCAATCCAATATTGCAGCCAGCGGGTAAGGAAAGGGTGAATCAAACACCCGAAAACCCCGCCCCTATGGCTGAAGATTGTTCTCTCCAAATTCAGGTGACAGAGTCCCTTTAAAGGGATTTCTGCATTTTTTTTCTTCTTCTCTGCTCTGTTTGCTATGGATCTGCTCGATACCTTGGCGGATCAAATGGATAGCTTGACTGTTATGATACAAGACCTGTTTGTGGAACAGAGGGCCTTGTCCTCTTCTCATAATCACCTGCAAAGGGAGCTTTCAGACACATTTAAATCATTGCAGACTGACTTTAAATGATCTGACACTGTTGATGTCTCTTTGCACTCTCCTGAACCTACAGTCAAGCTCCCAGATACCTTCTCTGGGGAGAGGGAGAGATTTTTTACTTTTAAGGAGAGTTGCAGGCTTTTTTTTTTCTCTTAGACCCAGATCTTCTGGAGATGAGAGTCTGCGAGTGGGGATAATTATTTCTTTACTGCGGGAGGGACCTCAGTCATGGGCTTTCTCTTTACCTGCTTCTGCCCCTGAACGTGTGTCTGTGGACAAATTCTTTGAGTCTTTGGGACTGATTTATGACGAACCAGACCGGGTCAGGCTAGCAGAGGACATGATCATGAGTCTCTCCCAGAATGAACTCACCGCTGAACAGTATTGTTTTGAGTTTAGGCGGTGGTCCGTTGAGGTGTCTTGGGGTGACTCTGCTCTGAAGCGCCTGTTTGAGAGAGGACTTTCTGATCATCTCAAGGACACGCTGGCCCTTCATACGCCACCCAGTTCCCTGGTAGAGGCCATGACTCAGCCCATTCGTATGGACTGGAGGTTACGGGAAAGGAGAATTATCCAGCGTGAGATTCCTGTTTTGCCTGCCAAGTCTGAGGTGATGTCATTCAAGGAGACTATGGAAGTTGGTACCATCAATTTCACGGAGAAGGAGAGGAAACGGCGACGTGATGGGAAACTATGTTTTTACTGTGGAGATCCGGAACATTGGAAGAAGGACTGCCCCTCTTGTCCATCGAGTAGCAAGCTGCCGAGTCTGGGTGATGGTCTAGGAGGTCATCCAGACTCACAGGTACCATTTTTGTCATTTCAAAAAGTTTTGTTAGAGGTGGAACTGTGTTATGAAGGTGTTTTTGCATCCACTTCAGCGTTTGTGGACTGTGGATCTTCCTTGAACTTCATTGACTATAGTCTGGTGTTCAAGTTAAAGTTAGGGACAGTTAGGCTAGAGACTCCCATCCATATCGTTGCCATTGATGAGACACCGTTGGCTCAAAATGTCCTTAAATTTGTCTCTGAGGAGTTCCTCCTCAAGGTGGGTTCTTTGCACCAGGAACGAATTTCATGTTATGTTATGAATAATCTTCCTGCGGGACTGGTGCTGGGGTTCCCCTGGCTGCAGAGACATAATCCTGTTATAGACTGGGGATCTCGTGATATTGTTAAATGGGGTCCTAATTGTTCCAATGGTTGTCTTTCTGCTGTGTTTGTGTCCACCATTAGTCCGGATGGTATTCCGGAGTACCTAAAGGACTTTGGTGATGTGTTCTCCGAAAAAGAGGCTGAGGTCTTACCACCCCATCGTCCTTATGATTGTACCATCAACCTTATTCCGGGTTCTAAATTACCCAAAGCCCGTTTGTACAATCTTCTGATAGTCTACGCAAAGGTCACATCCATCCCTCTGTCTCACCTGAGGCCGCAGGTTTTTTTTTGTCCAGAAAAAAGATGGTGGTTTACACCCATGCCTCGATTTCTGGGAATTAAATAAAATTACGGTGAGAAATACCTACCCTCTCCCACTCATTCCTGATCTCTATAACCAATTGTCTGGGGCTAAGTGGTTTTCCAAACTAGATCTTAGGGGAGCTTATAACCTTATCCGCATTCAGGAAGGGGATGAGTGGAAAACGGCATTTCTCAACTCCGAGGGCCTGTTTGAAAATTTGGTCATGCCCTTTGGTCTCACAAACGTGCCCGCGGTGCTTCAGAACTTCATGAATGATGTGTTTTCTGATTTTATCGGGCGCTTTATGGTTGTATACCTGGATGATATCCTTGTTTTCTCGCCTGACAAGGAATCTCACATTGGTAATTTACGTGCTGTTCTTCACCGGTTACGGGGAAATTCTTTGTTTGCTAAACCAGAGAAATGTTTGTTTTGTGTCCAGGAGCTTTCTTTTCTGGGGATCATCCTTTCTGCGAATGGGTTTCAGATGGATCCTGGAAAGGTACAGGCCATTGTTGATTGGGTGCAACCCAGAGATCTCAAGGGGTTGCAGCGTTTTCTGGGTTTTGCCAATTATTACCGAAAATTCATCAAAGGGTTTTCTCAGGTAGTCAAGCCACTCACTGATCTCACTTGCAAAGGGGCTGATCTCAAAGTTTGGTCATCCTTGGCAGTTGAAGCATTTATTACATTAAAAAAATGTTTTATGTCTGCTCCTGTATATTAGTTTAATCCGATCCATCCAAACCATTCATTGTAGAGGAGGACGCATCAGAGGTGGGAGTAGGGGCGGTGTTGTCTCAGGGACCCGTTACTTTGACCAACTTGAGACCATGTGCCTTTTTTTCCCGTAAGTTATCTTCTGGAACTATGATGTTGGGAACTGGGGGTTATTGGCCATAAAATTGGCTTTTGAAGAATGGAGGCATTTTTTGGAGGGGGTGGTTCATCGGATCACGGTGATTACTGACCACAAGAATTTGTCTTATATTGAAACTGCCAAACGGTTAACTCCTAGACAGGCTAGGTGGTCGCTGTTTTTCTCTCGTTTTCATTTTTCAATCACTTTTCGGCCTGGTTCCAAGAATGTCAAGGCTGATGCCTTATCTCGCAGTTTTGATTCGATATCACCCCCCGAACCTCCTTCCTCCATTCTTCAGCATGGGGTGGTTGTTGTGGGGGTATCCTCTGAATTGGAGCAGGAGATTCGAAAGGCTCAGTCTCTTGCTCCTCCCTCTTTGCCTGACAATAAGCTTTTTGTGCCAGTTCAGTACCGATTGAGGATTCTCCGGGAGTTCCACGATTCTGCTCTTAGTGGTCACCCGGGGATCTCTGCCACCCGGAAAGCTATTGCTAGGCTCTTTTGGTGGCCCTCCATGAATTCTGATATTATTGAGTTTGTGTCTGCTTGTGATACCTGTGCCCGTGCTAAGAGCTCCCATAACTGGCCGGCCGGGGAATTGGTACCATTGCCAATTCCAGACAGACCTTGGACTCATTTGTCCATGGATTTTATCACTGATCTCCCTCCTTCCAATGGCAAAACTGTAATCTGGGTAGTGGTTGACAGATTCAGTAAGCAAGCGCATTTTGTACCTCTGGCAGGACTGCCTAAAGATACCTTCACACTCAGCGACGCTGCAGCGATACCGACAACGATGTCGATCGCTGCAGCGTCGCTGTTTGGTCGCTGGAGAGCTGTCACACAGACAGCTCTCCAGCGACCAACGATCCCGAGGTCCCCGGGTAACCAGGGTAAACATCGGGTTACTAAGCGCAGGGCCGCGCTTAGTAACCCGATGTTTACCCTGGTTACCAGCGTAAAAGTAAAAAAAACAAACACTACATACTTACCTACCGCTGTCTGTCCCCGGCACTCAGCTTCTCTGCACTCCTCCTGCACTGACTGTGAGCACAGCGGCCGGAAAGCAGAGCGGTGATGTCACCGCTCTGCTTTCCGGCTGACCGACGCTCACAGCCAGTACAGGAGGAGTGCAGAGAAGCTGAGCGCCGGGGACAGACAGCGGTAGGTAAGTATGTAGTGTTTGTTTTTTTTACTTTTACGCTGGTAACCAGGGTAAACATCAGGTTACTAAGCGCGGCCCTGCGCTTAGTAACCCGATGTTTACCCTGGTTACCAGTGAAGACATCGCTGGATCGGTGTCACACACGCCGATCCAGCAATGTCTGCAGGGAGTCCAGCGACGAAATAAAGTTCTGGACTTTCCTCAGCGACCAACGATCTCCCAGCAGGGGCCTGATCGTTGGTCGCTGTCACACAGAACGATTTCCTTAACGATATCGTTGCTACGTCACAAAAAGCAACGATATCGTTAACGATATCGTTATGTGTGAAGGTACCTTAATGCTGAGACACTATCTAGATTGTTTGTTGAGCACGTTGTACAGCTGCATGGCGTGCCTTTGAGTGTGGTTTCTGATAGAGTACAATTTGTGTCCAAATTTTGGAGGGCATTTTGTAAAAGATTGGGTATTTGTTTGACCTTCTCCTCTGCTTACCATCCTGAGACCAACGGTCAGACGGAGAGGACCAATCAGTCACTTGAACAGATTTTGAGGTGTCTTGCTACGTCTCAGCAGGATGATTGGTGTTGTTCATTGCCCGTGGCTGAATTTGCATTTAATAATCGGATTAACCAGTCCACGGGCACCTCTCCATTCTTCTGAAACTACGGTTTTCATCCCCATTTTGGTGAATTTTCTAGGCTGGATTCAAGATGTCCAGGGGCTGATACGGCAGTGCAACGGTTGGGGGAGGTGTGGAGGGAGGTCCAGAAGAACAGTGGGAAGGCTCAGGGCAAACATAAACTTTTTGCTGATAAGCCACGGTCTGTAGGACCTATATTCCTGGTAGGAGATAAAGTGTGGTTGTCTACCAAGAACATTCGTCTAAAGATTCCTTCTGCTAAGCTTGGTCCCAGGTTTATTGGTCCTTACGAGATCATTGAGGTGGTCAATCCAGTTGCCTTTCGTTTACGCCTTCCTCAGTCACTTCGGATCCCCAATGTGTTCCATAAATCCCTTCTTAAGTCCTTTGTACCATCTTCCGCTTGGCCTCCATCCCCTCCGCCTCCTGTCTCTGTGGATGGTCAGACCGAGTTTGAAGTAGAACGGATCGTGGATTCTCAGATGGTCCGTAGTTCTCTTCAGTATTTGGTCCATTGGAGGGGTTATGGTCCTGAGGATCAATCCTGGGTCCCGGCGTGATCTGTCCATGCTGATCGATTGGTCCGGGCATTTC
Source organism: Ranitomeya imitator (assembly GCF_032444005.1). Taxonomy (NCBI): domain Eukaryota; kingdom Metazoa; phylum Chordata; class Amphibia; order Anura; family Dendrobatidae; genus Ranitomeya; species Ranitomeya imitator. Next base: position 715,157,029 of record NC_091284.1, on the reverse strand, counting down.
ATGCACGTTATCCTGGGAAAACTGGGGGTCCGGTGGCTCCCCCTTAAGAGGAGGGTACTGTCATGATCCGTTCCGGAGTTTAGTCCTGTCTGCTCTTTCTCTGGGTGGATCATGTCAAGGGTTAACTTTGATCTGCCTCATTCTGGGCTCGGGTTTGCTATTTAGCTCCCAGGTATCCTGAGGGTGGTGTCAGCTATAGTTCTGCCTTCAGCGTGTTAACCTGACCCTGCTGGTAGCTCTTGGTTTGCCCTGCTGTGTACCCTGACTTGTCCTGTGTCTGTTAACTCCCTCTGTCTGTCATTTTTCCTAGTGTTTCTCTGTCTATCTGCTTGATTCTCCGGTCCTGATCCCCTGGCTTGGTTTTTCACGTTGTTGCTGCTTGTCCCTTTTGTACCGTATATTGCCCGTTCTGGTTTATTGATCTCTGGCTATGTTCTGACTATCCATCTATCTTATCCTATAATACTGTCGTGCTATCTCGTGCTTGTTGACATTGCTTGCCTGACCACTCTCTTGCCACTTGGTGGTGTCTGTTCTGCTGTCCTGTGTGTGCAGTCTTACTTTCCTCTCAAGCTCCCCCCGGTGGAGGTTGCGCTGTACTGCACTGCAGCTGCTTGACACATACCCAGGGGACTGTGTATCCTGGAAAGAAAGAGTAATGAAGCCTGCAAAGAGATGCAGACTGTGGTGAGTAGCCGCTCTTAAAAAAAAAAAAAATGTCCATGTAAAAGTTCCTTAGCAGTGGTGGTAAGAGACCCAATGAGGTGACTAACCTGATTGCTGCTAGATGAGGAGTATGGCGTGCCGCAGTGGCTAGACGAGGACGCGGTGTCCACTGCTAGTCCTGTGTGAGAGAGCGTGATCCATGTGCTTAAGAAGGGAAGGGGCGGGCAGTATGGCCGCTGATTGACATAACAAACAGGATGTGATGTCACCGGACAAGAGGTGTGTCTACCACCAGATGCTGTAGTGTATCACAACTATGGATAGTGCTTGGATATATTGTCAGCTGTGAGGAGGAGGATGTGGAAAGATCCGGTGGTATAATCCCCTGCAAGTAGATGTTCCGAGATAAACATAGATCCGCTATGTAATCCACTAGGTGCAGAAGTAGGGAAATAAGTGTGGATCTGCGATGATGGTCATAATGTGCACGTGAACTAAGGTGCAGGTCAGACTGTGAAGAGGATTTTATCATTAGTACAGGCGGCTCTAGGAAAATAAGGAGAGAATAAAGTGTTAGCGGAGATAAAATCATATAACATCATATATAATACATTGCTCATTACTAGGAGATTCTGAATAAAATGCAAAAACATTACAATAAAGCCTGCAGGAATAAGACAACTTAGATATGAAAACACATTGTAAAAGAGTGCTACAGTATAGCCATTAGAGTCTTTTTGACACGGAGTGTCCTCCTAATAGTATGGTATATTACATGAATGATAACAGGTCATATTCCCTGTTCAGACCTTTGGGGGATAAGGTCTCCAGAGTGTGTATCCAGAACGCCTCCCGTCATTTTAATTGTTTAATGCGGTCACCTCCTCTCCTAGGCTGTGGGATTTGTTCGAGAATTTGAAATTTCAGTTCGGAAATTTTGTGTCCCATCATTATGAAATGGTAGGGGATAGGAAGTAGCATATTTTTATATCGTATGGTGCTTTTATGCTAGGAAATCCGTTCCTTTAAGGGTTGTGTTGTCTCGCCCACATATAATAACTCACAGGGGCATTTGATTGCATATACGGCAAAGGAGGTATCGCAGGTGTGAAAACGCAGAATTTTGTACAACTTCCCAGTTAATGTATGATGGATGCCAGGGCCCTTCTGAGCGTTACTGCATTGTGCACAATTTAAACAGGGAAATGTGCCATTTCTGGGACTCTGTAGGAAGCGTTGTTTCTTGATGGACTTGTCTGGACCTATATCTGCCCTAATTAGGGTAGCTCTCAAATTTGGGGCTCGTCTAAAGCAAGGTAAAAATGGTTCTGAGAATTCAGGAATATCTGTGTATGCTGTATGGAGGAGTGGCCAGTGTTTTCGGATAGATTTGGGAATTAAGTAAGCAAAAGGATGATAGGAATGGACAAAGGCATTTCTGTCCGCTTTTACCCATCTCCTGATATGTTGTGGTGGTCTTGTTAAGGGTAGACTGGGGGTAGCCCCTTTCTCTAAACTTAGATACCATTTCTTGAGTTCTGACCTCCCGGACAGTGTCATCAGATACTATGCGGATAACCCGCTGTAATTGGGTCCTAGGAATCGAAGATTTCATCGGGATAGGATGAAAGCTATCAAAATGTAGCAGGCTGTTACGATCAGTTTCTTTTATATATAAGTCAGTATTTTTGATAACCATAGTGTCCAAAAAATTAATCCTGGATGGATCATGGGAAATCGTGAAACTTAATCCAGGCCATGACTAATTCAACTATCTAGCATAGCCAGCTCATACACTTAATAAAACTTAACATTTAATATATCTACATAAAAAAAAAATGACAGTCAAAAATAAAGTGCTTATAAATACCAGTGCGCTTAGTAAAATGGTACAATCTCACCCAGTTGTTGTCTCTTAGTTCTCCAAGGTTCCGTTCAGGACCTAGGTAGATGAGACCACAATGAGGAGAGGCAGGTGGGGAGGGGGGGTGTTTGGGACCTGACTTTCCCTGTGGTGCCCTCTGTAAATAACTCCTGCCCTGACAATGGCAGTACCCAAGTAAGAAACTATTTTGTGGTGCCCATGATAAATGTAGCCTCCCTTGATGGGGTATGTCTTCCCTTCCCAACGCGTTTCCTCCCCTCTCCAGAGACTTTTTTCACCCTCACATTGAGGCAACTATCACATAGGGAGGTCAGATCTGCCACTGCAGAAGACCTTATTTAGCCTGGATAACTTCCCCTGATGAACCCCCTGAACAGTGATTAAAGGTTCATTTTTCTAAAACACCTGATCCTTTAGTACCCACTACAACTACACTACCTGTTTCTAATCCTTTAACAATAACGAGTCTTGGTCTAAAAACTAAAAGTTTCTATAGACCTCCACAGGGCTCTCATGCCTTAGAGACATTTATAGGTTTCATACAAGACTCATTTCAGGGCCTTAGATCTGGTATAGATAGAGGTAAGATTTTTAATCCCCCTAATCTTACAGCTCTAGACCACCAGGCATTGAACTCACTCCGGGATGACGATAGGATTATTATTAAACCGGCCGACAAAGGGGGTGCTATAGTAGTTATGGATCACTCCTATTATCTCCTCGAGGCATGCAGACAGCTTTGTGATATCACTATCTACCAGAAACTTGAACAGGACCCCACAAGCATTATCAGAGGACTTATCTCTGAGGCCCTGGGTAAATTTAAAGACGGGGATTCTTGATCAGAAGACTTGTGATTTTCTCACTAAACGTAACCCAGTTACCCCTGTCTTTTACACTCTTCGTAAAGTCCACAAAAACCTACAACATCCACCTGGGAGACCCATAGTGGCCTCCACTGAGTCTATCCTATCACCTCTCTCGATTTATCACGAGAAGATCCTCACCCCCCTTATTACGAAAGCAAAGTCCTTTCTCCTCACAACCGGAGCCTTTTTACATGTCATTAACACAACAGGCCAGATTCCCCGTGACTGTTTCCTAGTCACCCTGGATGTCAAAGACCTATATACTTCAATCCCCCATGAACAGGGTATCATATCAGTTCGTCGTATGTTACAGTCCTCAGGTTTTGACATCACGCAGACTGACTTGTGTGGAGCTCCTCACCCTGGTACTTACTAAAAATTTCTTCCTATTCCAGGACGAGTTCTACCTGCAGACCCGTGGCACAGCGATGGGCTCAAACGTAGCACCCCCCTATGCAAATTGCTATATGGCTGATTTTGAGGATTCTATCATCTATAACTCTCCACTCTTTCTCAACAATGTCATCACATGGAAGTGCTATATAGATGACATATTTTGCATATGGGGGCTCACGCTAGTCCTTATTGGCTTTTCACTGTTTCTTGAAACAGTCATAGCCTGGATTAAGTTTCACGATTTCCCATGATCCATCCAGGATTAATTTTTTGAACACCATGGTTATCAAAAATACTGATGGTACACTATCAACTGACTTATATACCATATATAAGAAACTGATCGTAACAGCCTGCTACATTTTGATAGCTTTCATCCTGTCCCGATGAAATCTTCGATTCCTAGGACCCAATTACAGCGGGTTATCCGCATAGTATCTGATGACACTGTCCGGGAGGTCAGAACTCAAGAAATGGTATCTAAGTTTAGAGAAATGGGCTACCCCCAGTCTACCCTTAACAAGACCACCACAACATATCAGGAGATGGGTAAAAGCGGACAGAAATGCCTTTGTCCATTCCTATCATCCTTTTGCTTACTTAATTCCCAAATCTATCCGAAAACACTGGCCACTCCTCCATACAGCATACACAGATATTCCTGAATTCTCAGAACCATTTTTACCTTGCTTTAGACAAGCCCCAAATTTGGGAGATACCCTAATTAGGGCAGATATAGGTCCAGACAAGTCCATCAAGAAACAACGCTTCCTACAGAGTCCCAGAAATGGCACATTTCCCTGTTTAAATTGTGCACAATGCAGTAACGTTCAGAAGGGCCCTGGCATCCATCATCCATTAACTGGGAAGTTGTACAAAATTCGGGGTTTCCACACCTGCGATACCTCCTTTGCCGTATACGCAATCAAATGAACCTGTGAGTTATTATATGTGGGCGAGACAACAAAACCCGTAAAGGAACGGATTTCCAAGCATAAAAGCACCATACGATGTAAAAATATGCTACTTCCTATCCCCTACCATTTCATAAAGATGGGACACAAAATTTCCGAACTGAAATTTCAAATTCTTGAACAAATCCCACAGCCTAGGAGAGGAGGTGACCGCATTAAACAATTAAAACGACGGGAGGCGTTCTGGATACACACTCTGGATACCTTATCCCCAAAAGGTCTGAACAGGGAATATGATCTGTTATCATTCATGTAATATACCATACTATTAGGGGGACACTCCGTGTCAAAAAGACACTAATGGCTATACTGTAGCACTCTTTTACAATCTATTTTCATATCTAAGTTGCCTTATTCCTGCAGGCTTTATTGTAATGTTTTTGCATTTTATTCAGAATCTGCTAGTATTGAGCAATGTATTATATATGATGTTATTTGATTTTATCTCCGCTAACACTTCATTCTCTCCTTATTTTCCTAGAGCCGCCTGTACTAATGACACAATCCTCTTCACAGTCTGACCTGCACCTTAGTTCACGTGCACATTATGACCATCATCGCAGATCCAAACTTATTTCCCTACTTCTGCACCTAGTGGATTACATAGCGGATCTACGTTTCTCTCGGAACATCTACTTGCAGGGGATTATACCACCGGATCTTTCCACATCCTCCTCCTCACACCTGACAATATATCAAAGCGCTATCCATAGTTGTGATACACTACAGCATCTGGTGGTAGACACACCTCTTGTCCGGTGACATCACATCCTGTTTGTTATGTCAATCAGCGGCCATACTGCCCGCCCCTTCCCTTCTTAAGCACATGGATCACGCTCTCTCACACAGGACTAGCAGTGGACACTAGGGTTGAGCGACTTTTCTTTTTATAGGATCGGGTCGGGTTTCACGAAACCCGACTTTTTCAAAAGTCGGGTCGAGTGAAATCGGCCGATCCTATAGAAAAGTCGGGGTCGGGGTCGGCCGAAACACGAAACCCAATGCAGTGCATTGGGTTTCTAATGGTTCCCAGGGTCTGAAGGAGAGGAAACTCTCCTTCAGGCCCTGGGATCCATATTTAAGTGTAAAATAAAGAATCAAAATAAAAAATATTGATATACTTACCCTCGGACGCGCCCTGGTTCTCACCGGCAGCCTTCCTTCCTAAGAATGAGCGCCTGAAGGACCTTCGATGACGTCACGGCTTGTGATTGGTCGCGTGAGCGGTCACATGGGCGTCATGCGACCAATCACAAGCCGCGACATCATCTAAGGTCCTTCAGGCGCTGATTCTTAGGAAGGAAGGCTGCGGGTTAGAACCAGGGCGTGTCCGAGGGTGAGTATATACCTATTAGGAATATACTCACCCTCGGACGCGCCCTCGGACGCTTCCTTCCTAAGAATCAGCACCTGAAGGACCTTAGATGACGTCGCGGCTTGTGATTGGTCGCGTGACCGCCCACGTGACCGCTCACGCGACCAATCACAAGCCGCGACGTCATCGAAGGCCCTTCAGGAGCTCATTCTTAGGAAGGAAGGCTGCCGGTGAGAACCAGGGCGCGTCTGAGGGTGAGTATATCAATATTTTTTTATTTTTATTCTTTATTTTACACTTAAATATGAATTCTGATACCGATTTCCGATATCTTAAACATATCGGAACTCGGTATCGGAATTCCGATTCCAGATCAGAAGATCGCCGACCTCATGGCCGACCCCACACAGGGGTCAGGTTTCATGAAACCCGACTTTGCCAAAAGTCGGCAACTTCTGAATCTGGCCGACCCGTTTCGCTCAACCCTAGTGGACACCGCGTCCTCGTCTAGCCACTGCGGCATGCCATACTCCTCATCTAGCAGCAATCAGGTTAGTCACCTCATCGGGTCTCTTACCACCACCGCTAAGGAACTTTTACATGGACTTTTTTTTTGAGAGCGGCTACTCACCACAGTCTGCATCTCTTTGCAGGCTTTATTACTCTTTTTGTCCAGGATACACAGTCCCCTGGGTATGTTAAATTTCTCCTCTATATACCGCACCATTATTTCATTTTCCTTTTTTTAAATCGGACCTTTTTTCCCTTTAGATCCAGTGATCTGCTACTGCACCTATTGGCATTATCAAACACTGTAACGTGGTATGTGCCACCCCAATTTTACTATCACCATTATACGCTTGGTCTCACTTCTCTGGCCCTGGCACCATTGTCTCTTCTCTTAATGTTCTCTCATATATCTCAAATGTCATTCTGATGAAGTTTATGTTAGAAGCTACTGTGGTTTTGGCATTCATCTTATGTTCTTTGCCTACATTATTGGACCTTGAATTTTGTCATTTTGTTGTATATACTTTCTTTGAATATCATTTGTTATTTTGTTATTTTTGTAGTAACTGAAGATGGTCTGATGTAAGACCGAAATGTTTTTTTGACTACTACAGTGAATCATATTAAATTACCAGATTGATCACTTCAAAGTTGAGTGCCTGGTTTCTTCTTATTATTGATAATGGTGTTGGAGCCTACCCTGGTACCTCATATAGTGGTGCGCACGGTTCTCTTTCTCTCTGCTTGGGATTGTCCCATTCCCTGACAGAGCTCAGAGTTGGTTCTGCCTTTGACAGAGTCCGGAATCACCAGGGGTCTTTTTTTAAAGTCAGTCCACTCTTCCTGCGTGTCCTGGATTTCCTTCTGAATTTTTTTCACCCAACCTGGTTCAGCTGCGGAGGGAGCGGATACCTCCCCGCTCCGGATCTTCCCTGTTGAGGCCACCATCCCCTGCTCTTGCTCGCAGTCACGCGCTTCCTCCCCAATTTCCAGAAAACACATGTGCAGATTGGCTCATAAGCATTCCCGCAGGGCCTATTTAAGCAGATCATCCCTCAAACCTGCTATGAGTTAGTCTCTCAAAATTACATGGGGGGCCACACCCACATCATCTCACTTTGCGATCACAGTGTGGCTCTCCTGCAGCGCATTTATATATTGGGTCACAGACTCTTCCTCTCTTTGGACGCAGCTAAACAAGCGCATCTGCAATTCACTGATATCCATGGGGTCTCCATGCATCTCTTCCAAGATTTGTAACACTTTGGTGAATGTGTTCCACTCGTGCAGGGGCTGGAACATAACAGAACATCTGGCTTCCCTGTCTAGGGCGATTACAGCAATCTCTGCCCTCATAGCGGGGGGGTCATGGGGTGCATCTTTAGCATGCCTTTAACCTGCTCGGACCAGTCCTATAACAGTGAATTATTCCCAGTAAACATGGCCTGGCCCCCAGCAGCAAGCTGGCACTTGGGACCCCCACAGCCACTTGGTCTGCCACCTCTGTGCTTGTGGACTGCATCCTGACGACTACGCCAAGTGTAAACAGGTAGAGGGATGCAGTGACAAACAGGAGGCAGAGCAAGGGTTAACAAGATGTAACAATTTAATAAAACAACGTATTCACTCCTCGCAGGGAGGTTAAAGGTTAAAGATGGATAATAGGCGTAGCAACTGTAAAACAATAGCAGGCCAATGAAAGAACTTATTGTGTCCTGTATTGTCCTCTGCAGATAATCCCACAGGGGGGTTGTAGAACCAGCATCGGTTGGGCGATGTCCTCAGATGGGGTCCTTTAAGCGATGGTCCGTCTTCTAATGGCAGCGGTCGGTCTCCAGTACCTTCCGTTGAGCCCCTAGTCTATAAACACATGCGGCGGAAACAAACAAGGCTGCAGCACTCTCAAAGTCAAACGTAAATGGAAGGGAAGCAAGTGGCAGGTTAGGCCGCAAAAGTCTGTCCGGTACTCGGCCTTCTCTCCTCTGCACGTGCGCGGTACTCACAGTCACTGAGCGCACAGCACTTCTGTCCCTGGCAGCTACTGAGTGCACGGCACTTCTCTCTGCAGCGTTCCCGCTGATGGTGGCGGGAACCAAACCGTGCAGCCTGTCATGGCAGGGTGCTCAGATGACGGAGCACGCTACTACCCTGCTGCGTGCTGCTGCTGATTCGTGCCAAACTGCCCGCGGCTGCACGCGCTTTGCTTCTTAAGCTACCCCTCCTACCTGAGTCGTGAGGTCGGTCCGGCTCCTCATTCCTTCCCCCAGCAACAAGGGAGGCAGCCTCAATAGTTCCGGACCCAGCTTGGGAAAAGGTACCCGCAGCCCGGTCTTCCTCCTTACACTGCTACTGCACTGAATGCTCAGCTACCGCTAGAAATTAACGTTATGCCTGCGGTCAGTCTGTCTAGGGCAGACCTGGGCAAAATGCAGCCGGCGGGCAACATCCAGCCCTCTGGCTATCTCAGTCCAGCCCATAGACCGAGACAGCCATGGGGCTGGAAATCATAGGTCCACGGGCCGCAAGTTGCCGCCCCCTCGCTGTTTCCATCTGCGGCTCTGTGCTGCGCCGCTGACTCCTTTGGTGGAGGAGGGGCCTCTAGCCACTTCCTCCACCAATCCGCGCATGAAACAGCTGATGCAATTACATAATTTCATTGCATCAGCTGTGTAATCCGGAGAAACCGCGCACTGGAGGCAGGGAGAGAAGCAGAGCGCCGGGGAACAGGACCGAGGTGAGTATGTGGTGTTGTTTGGGTGGGCATGGGGAGGTGAAATGGTGCTGCACATTGGGGGGTGACATGGTGCTGCACGTGGGGGATGACATGGTGCTGCACATGGAGAGGTGATATGGTGCTGCACATGGGGGAGTGACATAGTGCTTCACATGGTGCTGCACAGGGGGAGTGACATGGTGCTGCACATGGGGGGTGACATGGTGCTGCACATGGGGGTGACATGGTGCTGCACATAGGGGGTGACATGGTGCTGCATATGGGAGTGACATGCTGCACATGGTGCTGCATATGGGGGTGACATGCTGCACATGGTGCTGCATATGGGGGTGACATGCTGCACATGGTGCTGAATATGGGGTGACATGCTGCACATGGTGCTGCATACGGGGGTGACATGCTGCACATGGGGGAGGCTGTGCGGGGCTCATGCAGTGTATATAGGGAGACTGTGTGGGGCACATGCTGCAAATGGGGGATTCTCTGTGGGGCTCATGCAGTATATGGGGAGGCTGTGTGGGGCTCATGCAGTGTATACAGGGAGACTGGGTGGGTCTCATGCCGTATATGGGAAGGCTGTGTGGGGCTCATGCCGCCTATTGGGGAGGCTGTGTGTTAGGGGTCGAGCTCCCGCCTCTGCACAGGGGGAATCTCGAGCCGTCTCCGCTGCGGTCTCCCATTCTTCTCCTGCCGCAGTGGAGTCTGCTCAGCGGAGATGTCGGTCCCAGCATCTTGCTCAGTCCCACTCTGTACAGAGAGTTACTGCGGCTTTTCCCTTCTTCTGCCATTGAAGCCAGTGTTGGGCAGCGGCGAGCAGATGCTTTTGGGACTAAGTCCTGCTTTTCTCCTTCTGAGCATGCCCAGGGCAAGATCTCCCATTGGAGATCGAGGGTCACATGCTCAGATACTGCAGCACATCCCATTGGTCCTCCAGGAAGGTCCTGAAAGTGCCAAACTTCGGTGGCAGCTTCCCATTGGTCCTTTATTGGAAGGTCCTGAACGTGCTGCAACTATATAAGCTGCGCATGAACGCACGGCCATGCGCTAGTATTGACTTGATAATGTGTGTGTGTAGATGGATGTATGTCGATGGATAAAAGCTCCTAAATCATTCCCATTCCTTGTGTTGATGACTGTTCGTGAATGATGGAAGCTATCTAGCGCCTGACCAAGCCATCAGCAAGTTACACACATTACAGCGTCTAATTGCTGTTTCCGCCAGTGCAGCACCATGCGCTTTCTCAGCGCTTTCCTGACCCAAGCCTGGGTGGTTAGTGGCGTCCGCCAGTGCGGCACCGCACGCACTCTCGTGCATCTAAAATATAATTATTTCTGTCACTCTGACACCCCAGTAGCGGTGTCGAGCGCATGAGGTTTTTATGAACTCAAATCCTGTGTCTTGGGATTGAGTTCTAAGACTCCTTGCTTGCGCTCTTGGTGCGGTACCGTGGCCCTGTGATGCAACAGGGTTCGCTTCCTTCACACAGGGTGAGGTTAACTCGTGTGTGTATTCACATTGTACCGACATATCGAACGTCATTACTAGCAGCAGGTTTTCACCTGCACGGTGGACCCCGGACTGCGAACGCACCTGATACTATTCCATCTTAAACTTGGTGCGTTCCGCCAGTCCTAACACTGTGTGGGGCTCATGACGCATATGGGGGAGGCTGTGTGGAGCTCATGACGCATATATGGGGCTGCTGGGGGGCTCATACGATATACAGAAGAGGCTGTACTCGGGTTCAAAAGATATATAGAGGGATGTCAGCATATTTAATTCTGCTCAATAATAAGTGATACAATTAATAAAACTATCAATAATATAATAATTATAATATATCGATATTAATATTGAGCAGAATTAATTTCGGCCTATTGGTTCGGCCCTCCACAACAGTCACGATCTCTCATGTGGCCCCTTGGGAAAATTAATTGCTTACTCCTGGTCTAGGGAGTGGTTACAGCCGCCGCTCACTATATAGTATACTGAGCTGTGACTGAGCTGAGCCGGCCGAGCCTCCATGACTGAAAGCCAGAGGATACTGGGACTCGGGAGAAATAAAGTTAATTTCCTCCTGGCAGTCAGGCTGAAAGGGTGGTGGCTAAGCAGCTTTGGAGCACTATTAACCTGCAGATTAACCCCGTATGTGTAGGTTACTAGTATTTTGGGACATCACAGGTTCCATTTAATTATGAGCTATGCCTGGTGTTCTTTAATGTCCCCAGTTCAGATGAGTTCTAGCTTGGCACGTGGAGAGGTAAGACGTTAATGATAATTACCAACCATATTTAGATACACCTTGATGTGGTTGGATGGCTTTTGTGGTCTTTGATCAAAAAATGTTAACTAAGTATCGTATGTTTTAACATATAGAGAATAATGTATTCATTAATCGCAGTGTGCTGATGCATAGTGTGTGTATATGTCTGTATGTTGGCCACATAATATATGTGTACACCTGTAAATTATTAAATAATAAAGATATTGGGCCCTATTTTTTTACTTTTTTGTAGTACATATTTTTTTATGCAGTGTGTGAATCAGGTTTGGTATAATCTCATCCTTTTTGCTGATACTGTAATCCACTGCATATATTTCATTAAGAAAATCCTAATTTATCATTTTTCTTCTATAAACTGGCAACAGATCGTGACCACATTTTACCATGTATTATTCACAAATGCCTGTCCAGTGGAATAATCGATTCTGTGACTCAGTTGTTTGTCTTTACATGGACAATTTCACTCTCGTAAAGATCAGAATTGCAGCACGCTATTGTTCACACATTATGATTTCTGGTATTGAAAAAACAATGATGATTACCACTCAAACATGTAAAGATAACCGACATTGGAGTGAAAGTGAGATGAAATACATGGCAATAAGGTGCAAAGAAAAAGTACAGACTTACACACCACAACTAGGGATGAGTGAACCTGAACTATAACGTTCGGGGTCTGTATCGATCACCTAGTGTACGGTACTGGACCTCAAACATGGACTTTAAACATGTTTCAACTCAAAAAAGTGTAGAGTATCACTTGGCCTTTATATATAGAGAGAGAGTGGCCAGCAGACTACTACACTGCCAGTTTTCAACGTCCCCAATAAAAAAAAAACAAACGCAAAAACAGTGTTTGGATACCTCCTCCTCGTACAGCTACACCACCACTTGCACCTCCTCCTCCACTTGGACCTCCGAGTCCTTGTTCAAGATTCTAACTTTTTCTTTTATTCTATATTATGTTAAGACATTTTCCTATCCAAATTTGTTTGCAGGGCAATTGTCCTGCTCTTACCCTCATTTAGCATTCTTTTGCAGCCCCCTATCCCTTACTATAATCTATTTACAGCCATTTTAAAGCGCTAAAGTTTGGGTTTCCATTGACTTCTATTGGGTTCTGGGTCAAATTCGTATGCCGAACCAAACTTTTAACTATAACTCAGGCAAACCCGAACATCGACAGGTTCACTCATCCGTAACCACTACCCATTGTTTCCAAATCTCTAAAATGCTTAGAATTCAAATGTATTCTGTTTGACATTCATTTTTCCTATAGTCTTGATAAATTTCTGTCTAAGCGTAGAGCATTCACTCCTACAATGGATCTATCAAAGAAGAGCAATGACCTACTACATTTTCTGCAGCTGAGACAAATGCATCTTTTGACTTCACATTTCTTGACCTAATAATATTCAGGCCTTTAAAGACAAGGATCATTGGAACATAGATCCAAGCATAAATTGAAGCTTTGATATTTACCTTTTCAGATCCTGCTCTTATAAGAAGATAAGCAGCAATAGATGTTTAAAGATGTGTAGTTTTCTATTCTGTCAGTCCAAGGACACTCAAGTGTCTAGGGCTACAACATTTATTTATTGTAATCATTGCCTATTAATGGGGCCACAGTATGAATAATGGTCAAGTTCATAGGCTTCAGATCATTTAGCATCTTTTACTGGAATTTTTGACACATAACATTTACTTTAAGTATAGGCGGACACCCAGATACTACAAGTCTACTACTAGTGTCAGGCTCCAGTAGGCATATATGCCCAAAAATGATTTACGGTAGTGCTGACATTTGCTCTGCCGGCACCATTATGCTCTATGGCCCCATCGGCGCATACATCTGAATCCTGTTTTGTGGGGAGTTTCGGACGCAAGCCTTGATGAGATCCATGAATGCAAGGATAAACGCAAGGTCAAGCCACCTTTACTAGTGTGTAATAATAATAATAATAATAATAATAATATGTCAAGCAATTATATGACTTGTAGCCTGCATTTTTAGCAGATCTCCCCTCTGTAGCCTGTAATCACTAAAAACTGCAGTCTGTATGTCTTTCTGCCTCTGTCTCTATTAGCTTTCCTCTTTAAAGACTTTTATGGGTAGTTGGTGTAATCTGATCCCTCGGTAATGTAATAGGTATAGTGGTGGAACCACTGTGTCGTAGACCAAGCAGAGCCTTGAGGGGCCTAACTAAGAGAACACCTGACACTTTGCTAGAGCCCCTGAAGATGTGGTTAAACTTGGATCCAGATGGATGCCAAGTGCTACTCTAGGGCAGACCCTGGACACACAACAGCTGGCCCCCAAAGGAGCAGGAAGTTGCAATGGCCAAGAATAGGTAGACTTGGCAAGTACAGGCATGCACTGCAGGTATACTGGAAACTAGGCAGGTGAATGCAGGTACAACTGGTATACAGACTGGCACGGCAGGTGCTGTCAGGTACACAGACTGGCACAGCAGATGCAGGTAGGTATGGCTGGTTATAGACTGGCACAACAGGTGCAGGCAGGTACGGCTGGTATGTAGACTAACACGGTAGATACCTGCAGGCAGTCCTGACAGGTATACTGAGAGATGAGCACTGGGGACCCGAAAACTAGCAAGCATGCAGACAACAAACTAAACACATTGCTCAGGCACCTCCCAACAGGTGGAGGTGCCTGAAACAATAAGGGTCTCCGGGCCACTGGCAGAGGACACTTTAGGATGGTGAGCGCTATCTCAATAAGAGACCATGAGCATGTGTGCACCCAATGCGCACTGCCCAGGGATCTGCCAGGCATGCGCAGTCTCCGGGAAGCAGCAAGAGGAGGAGGATGTGTGGGATGGAGGCCAGGACACTGAGTGAGTTGGCGACACTGACAGAACATTACCCCCCTTTAAGCTCCCTCTTATTCAAGCCCACAAGAAGTCACTCTAGCAGAGGGGGCACGGATGTTCTCCTTGGACTACGACCACCTCTCTACAGGGCTGCACCAATTTCAAGCCACAAGAAGAAAGGTTTTTCCTCTTAGCTTTTTGTTGCCAGAATATTCTCTATGTCAAAAACATCTTCAGAGCTAACTGGTGCAGGAGAGGTACCTGGGTCCTTGAAGAAGGAGCTGAAGATGACAGGCTTGAGGAGAGACACGAGGAATTAATTGAGGATCAGTAAAGAGGCTGGGAGTTTGAGCTTGCATGCTACCGCATTAATCTGTTGGACAACCTCGAATGGACCGATGAAGCCAGGACCTAACTTGTATGAAGGTAGTTTGAGATGGACAAACTTCAAAGAAAACCACACCTTATTCCCAGGGTGAAACAGATGTGGGTAAAGACACCTCTTGTCCGCATGTCTCTTCATCCATTCAGACTATTTCTTTAATGTGGTATTGATGTCCTCCCAGATTCTAGAGAGGCTCTTGATGAAAACTTCAGCCACAGGAATGTCAGTGGTAGTAAACACGAGGAACGGAATATTGAGGTGTTGACCATTCAGAAGAAAAACAGAGATTTAGCTGAGAATTCACTTACAAGTTTGTTATATGAGAATTTGCCACATGGCAGGAGACTGACCCAGTTACTATAGTGGGCATTGATGAAATGCTGTAGGAAGTTGGTTAGGATCTCATTGAGCCGCTCTACTTGCCATTGTATTGTGGATGGTAGACTGAAGAGAAGTCCAAGGTGACATTGAATAGTTTTCAGGTAGTCCTCCAGAAATCTAATATATAAAGCTGAATGTGTGTGTGTGTGTGTGTATGTATGTATGTATGTATGTATGTCCGGGATTGGCATCTACACCGTCGCAGCTACAGCCACAAAATTTTGCAGAGACACACGTCTGGACCCCGAGAGCGTCATAGGCTATGTTGTGAAGTGAAATTTTAACCCCGCGCTTTCCAATTCACCATTGGGACCTGTTCTCTTCAACATATTCATTAATGATCTGGTAGAAGGTTTACACAGTAAAATATCGATATTTGCAGATGATACAAAACTATGTAAAGCAGTTAATACAAGAGAAGATAGTATTCTGCTACAGATGGATCTGGATAAGTTGGAAACTTGGGCTGAAAGGTGGCAGATGAGGTTTAACAATGATAAATGTAAGGTTATACACATGGGAAGAGGGAATCAATATCACCATTACACACTGAATGGGAAACCACTGGGTAAATCTGACAGGGAGAAGGACTTGGGGATCCTAGTTAATGATAAACTTACCTGGAGCAGCCAGTGCCAGGCAGCAGCTGCCAAGGCAAACAGGATCATGGGGGGCATTAAAAGAGGTCTGGATACACATGATGAGAGCATTATACTGCCTCTGTACAAATCCCTAGTTAGACCGCACATGGAGTACTGTGTCCAGTTTTGGGCACCGGTGCTCAGGAAGGATATAATGGAACTAGAGAGAGTACAAAGGAGGGCAACAAAATTAATAAAGGGGATGGGAGAACTACAATACCCAGATAGATTAGCGAAATTAGGATTATTTAGTCTAGAAAAAAGACGACTGAGGGGCGATCTAATAACCATGTATAAGTATATAAGGGGACAATACAAATATCTCGCTGAGGATCTGTTTATACCAAGGAAGGTGACGGGCACAAGGGGGCATTCTTTGCGTCTGGAGGAGAGAAGGTTTTTCCACCAACATAGAAGAGGATTCTTTATTGTTAGGGCAGTGAGAATCTGGAATTGCTTGCCTGAGGAGGTGGTGATGGCGAACTCAGTCGAGGGGTTCAAGAGAGGCCTGGATGTCTTCCTGGAGCAGAACAATATTGTATCATACAATTATTAGGTTCTGTAGAAGGACGTAGATCTGGGTATTTATTATGATGGAATATAGGCTGAACTGGATGGACAAATGTCTTTTTTCGGCCTTACTAACTATGTTACTATGTTACTATGTTACCAAACAATTTTGCCCCTATCTACATAGTGGGGAAAAAGTGAAAGGAAAAGTGTTGGAGGCGTCGCAGCTACAGCCACAAAATTTTGCACAGTCACACTTCTGGATCCCGAGAGCGTCATACGCTATGTTGTGAGGTGAAATTTTAACCCCGCGCGTTCCAATTCACCAAACAATTTTGCCCCTATCTACATAATGGGGAAAAAAGTGAAAGGAAAAGTGTTGGAGGCGTCGCAGCTACAGCCACAAAATTTTGCACAATCACACGTCTGGACCCTGAGAGCATCATAGGCTATGTTGTGAAGTGAAATTTTAACCCCGCGCTTTCCAATTCACCAAACAATTTTGCCCCTATCTACATAATGGGAAAAAGTGAAAGGAAAAGTGTTGGAGGCAAATTGACAGCTGCCAGATGTGAACAAGGGGGACTTAAAGAGTGAGCGATGGCGCCAAAGAGTATTTACCGTACAGTTGCTGAGGTGGGGCCCCGACAAGGGATACTCACCACACACGGGGATATGAACACATACACAAAATGCACCACAAACTACCACGTGCTTGAACACATATACCGCCCTCAGGACACATTTCACCACACATACACCAACCTTGCCACATAAAAGTCGAAACACAAAAGTTGCCGCTCAAAACTCGCCACGCGCAAAACTCGCCATATGCAAAAACTAGGCTCACGCAAAACTCGCCACAAGTGCAAAACTCACCTCATGGAAAACTCGCCACATGCAAAACTTGCACACGCAGAAAAATTGCCACATGCACAAAAGTTGCAACACACGCAAAAGTTGCCTCACACAAAACTTGCACATACTCAAAAGGCACCACACATAAAACTCGCCATGCGCAAAACTCGCCATGCGCAAAACTTGCTGCACCCAACTTGCTACACTAACCTGTCACATGCAACTGGACACACAAAAAGTTGCTACACGCATGTTGCCACACAAAACTCATCTCACAAAAGTCGCTACATGCATGTCGCCACACGCAACTCAACACACACAACTTGACAAACGAAACTTGCCCTAAAACACACACAAGTCTGGTATTATCCTTCAAAGATAAAAATCTGATTAATAAGCAGACAAACTACAAGAGCAACAAATGTACCATATAGGAAATACGGCAGCTGTCAGTCACATGACCTGTCTATTATATGTATGTGTGAGCTAATATATACTGCCAGGGGGAGGGCTTCCTGTTGGCTGGGGATTTTTCAGGCTGCCAATTTAGCTTACAAATACTGAGGTAAAAATACTGAGCAAATAACGTGTGAATGAGGTCTAATACAGGAGGAGATGACACATAGGTATATACTATATACAGGGGAGATGACACACAGATATATACTATATACAAGAGAGATGACACACAGGTATATACTATATAGAGGAGGAGATGACATACAGGTACATACTATATACAGGAGGAGATGACATACAGGTATATACTATATACAGGAGGAGATGACACACAGGTATATACTATATACAGGAGCAGATGACCTACAGGTATATACTATATACAGGAGGAGATGACATACAGGTATATACTATATACAGGAGGAGATGACACACAGGTATATACTATATACAGGAGCAGATGACCTACAGGTATATATTATATACAGGAGGAGATGACACACAGATATATACTATATACAGGGGAGATGACACACAGGTATATACTATATACAGGAGGAGATGACATACAGATATATACTATATATAGGAGGAGATGACATACAGGTATATACTATATACAGGGGAGATGACACACAGCAGGTATATACTATATACAGGAGATGACATACAGGTGTATACTATATATAAGGGAGATGACAAACATGTATATACTGAGGTGAAAATGACAGATGTGAGGTCGAAATGACAAGTGTTAGGGGGGAATGAGAGGAGTGAGGGAGAAAATGAGAGGTGTGAGGGAGAAAATGAGAGATGTGAGAGGGAAAATTAAAGATGTGATTGGGAAAATGAGAGGCGTGATGGGAAAATAAGAGAAGTGAGGTGCTATAACTAACCACAGATATTTATTATGCCCAGGCAACGCCGGACTCTTCAGCTAGTGAGATATAAACTGGATACCTCTATCAGAGACGATATGGAGAGGTAACTCATGGAGTTGGAAGATATGCTGGATGAGCTTCTCAGCAAGCACAGTAGCAGATCGGAGACTTAGAAGTGATCAACAACTACCCAAATTACGGTACAGCTGGCTGATACTGGGAGATCTGAAATGAAGTCCATCGCGATGTGCTGCCAGGGAACTGACGATACAGGGAGATGAAGTAACCGACTGGTCGGAATCTGTATCGGAGTCCTATTCTGTACAAAGGAGGGACAGGCTGAGCCGAAATCCACAATATCTTTGCACAGGGAAGGCCAGCAATAATTTCATGAGATGAGATGAGCCATTTTCTTCTGTCAGGCATGACCAGCCAATTTAAATGAGTGACCCGACTGAAGGACCAGCTTCTTCCTGTCTGTTTCGGCGACACAGGATGGAACTCAGGACAAATGCAGTGGAGTGGCAGTGACCATTTTGGAGGACTCAATGATGTATTGAGGCTCTTCCTCCTGGTCAGATGACAGAAAGGACCTGGAAAGTGCATCCATTTTGATGTTTTTGTCCACTGGCCGGAAATGAAGAATAAAATCAAAACGGGTGAAGAACAATGACGGCCTGGCTTGACGTGGATTTAGTCATTGTGCGGACAGAACATAAGCCAAGTTCTTGTGATCAGGGTAAATAAATACTGGATGCATCGCTCCTGCAAGTAAAAAGCGCCTGTTGTGAGACAATTTAACCACCAACAGGTATAGATCTCAAACGGCATTACACAATATTTATAATGGCCATCTCGTATTTGGATCAGGTTATATGCCTCTCACAGGTCAAGTTTAGTGAAGACTCTGGAGCCTTTGAGACGATCAAACAACTGATATGAGAGGCTGAGAATATTTATTGTAGATAAATCTTCTGGCTAGCTTCTCTTTGATATATTCGGACATGGCTCTGGTCTCAGCCTGTGACAGAGCGTAAATACGGTCTCATGGAGAGATGAGTCAGGGAGGAGGTCTATAGGGCAGTCGTAATGGCCTGTGTGATGATAGCATCTCCATTTATCGAAAACGTTTGCGTAGGTCCAATATCCTGGAGGCCAGCCAGGTAAGTTTGATGTAGTAGCTGGAGGTCTAGCAGGACAAATGGGGACAAGACATCTCTCATGGCAAGTCTGGCTCTAGCAAAGATTTTGCAGATCTCCAATCCAAGACAATCTCCTGTGTACGCAGCCATGGCAGGCCCAGAAACAGTATGGGACAGACCTGATACTACACAAAGAGGGATCTTCTCTGAGTGCAACATTCATACCTGAAGTTCTATATGCTCAGAAAGGAAAAGGACAGAATCAGATAGAAGTTTCCCATCCATGGATGTTCTGCCCATTCATGAGCAGCAAGATAAATTCATAGCGTAGTACCAGTTACAACCCTTAGCCATTTATCCTGTTTCTACATACACAAGTGTTTTCTCCTTTAAGTAAGCAGTGTATTCTGGTTAGAACCGCCCCTTAGCTCTCCGAGGAGAAAGAGTTTGCAGACATGCTTTCCCAGGCTTTCTTAAGAGATATGTGGCACCCCAGCGTCCTGGTCGTCACAGTGGCATTACTTTCCTCACGGGGAGAGTGATGTTATGTTCGGAGGCAAGAAGGGATAACTGGCACCAGGTAAACACAAGCATGCAACACATTTACACTCCAGGCCACCAGGGGGAGCTTTTGATCCTATTTACTAGGTGATTCCCCATATATATGGTAGTCTGTAGGGAAAGTCAGTCAGTTCTTGCCAGGAAGCAGACTGGACCAGTCTGAGGCAGAAGAGGGTTTTACGCAGCTGTTTAGCCACAGTGCTGCAGCTCCTGGAAAGAGACATCCAGAAAGCCGAATATATTGCAGTGAGCATGCAGGAGAGCGAAGCACAGGAGAGGAACACCAGCAGGCTGCCTCCTTCTGAGGTGCAGACACCAGTAACTGGAACACCGAGGTTGTAAGGACCTCTACGACTTACATCAGGCAGGACAGCTGAACTCCAAGTTACCTGTCTGCCTTAATACCAAGGAAACACGGTGACACCCTTAGAGCCCGGGGCGTGCTAGAGTCCCTATAAACAGGCTCAAGTCACCAGTCATACGGGTTGTGTCCTATCCTTTATGGGGGACAGATAGAGAGAACATCTGTGAGGACCTTATCTGAAGCCATAGGCAGTAAGGGACTACAACACCATGGCGCTAGAGGAAGGCTTTGATTTCCACCTGGATAAGGGGACTCCTAACTTGCCTCCAAGCAGGACGGACCCTGCCTGCCCTGTGATCTGGTGCCCTGGACTATGGTTGCCTGAAGTCTTCAGTAAACAAGGTAAAGAGACTGCAAACCTGTGTCCTCGTTCTTCACTGCACTTCTCACCATCTTCCATCTACACATCAGGAGCCCTGGGGATATAATTCACCTGTAGGAAGGTATACCATCTAGCTGCCATAACATCACCCCAGAGGACTCCACTGACCAAATACCACAGATGGTGTCACGAACATAAATTTTATTTCCTTTAAAGACATTTCCCCTTTTACATGGGTGCCTAGGGCCACGGACTGGGTCGCCACCGTGACATCCCCTGTGAACACAGGACCTGGTACCGAGTACCCCACGGCCCTGGCGGGCGACTCAGATACACGTGTGCCCCCTTACCTGTGGTTCCCGGTAAGAGTCTAATGCATTTGTGTTTGTGTTAGAATCAGCTGTGCAGCCACTGTGTAGTCTCTGTATCTTCTAGTTTTAGTTAATTCTCTTTGCACTGCATGCAGATAGATCCATTATTGTATAGAGCAAAACAGTTTTGCAGCATGTACTTTGCCTTAGATAGATATATTCTAACTGCGTTCCTGTGTTGTAATGTTACTGTGCAGCCTCTGTAATGTGAGATACTGATGTAATCACACTGTATCATGCTGTTGTCTTTGTTATCTGCCAGTACAGATACACTGTTTATTCTCTTTGTAGTTTTTACCATTATCAATACCATCCACTACGATTGTCATCGATTATCATCCATTATCGTTGGGGCAGCACCGTGGCGCAGTGGATAGCACAGCAGCCTTGCGGCCCTGGAGTCCTGGGTTCTAGCCCCACCAAGGACAACATCTGCAAAGAGTTTGTTCTCTCTGTGTTTGCGTGGGTTTCCTCCGGGCACCCTGGTTTCCTCCCACATTCCAAAGACATACTGATAGGGAATTTAGATTGTGTGCCCCAACGGGGACAGCAACGATAATGTGTGCAACCTGTAAAGCGCTGCAGAATATGTTAGCGCTATATAAAAATAAAGATTATTATTATTATTATTATCGTTCATATTATCATCTCAATAAATATAGACTTAAGAATCCATACAGTCTGTTTACTGAGAAGTGGATGAAAGGTTTATCTGTATGCTGGAATCCACAGAGCATCATACGTGGAGTAAGGCAGAACAATGGATGATACCACCAAAGGACTCTGTAGATGTTGGATGGGGATCTGATACCGCTCCACAATGGACTGTTGAATGAATTTTTCTGCGGAACCAGAGTACAAATAGACTGATCAGCAAAATGGATGTTTCTGTAGGTCTGCCGGTAAACTGGAGTCGTGAAAATGTTGAAATGGATGAAAAAAGTGTTGAATGGATGGAGGATAGCATGGGGAAGATCCCTGAAAGCATCTGTGACTCCCAGATCGCTGCTGAGAACAATGGTGTCACACTTTTACTCCACTTTAACAACTGACAACAAAACATTCAAAATCGACAAAAAAACAAAACAAAGAACCAATTAATTGTCATAAAAAATTCATTAAAAAACATGATTAAATTGGCAAATGTAAAACAAATAGTATCATAACCCACAATGAGGGCTATGGGTGCTGTCAATGCGCAATAACACTCAATTACATATAACAAAAAGATAAGGTTTCAAAATTTCAAAATAGTGCTTAAAACATGTTCATAAATAGCCTGTGCATGCATGATAAGATAACATGAGTAGGGCAAAAGATCATATAAAGCCAAAGGAAATGACACAGATAGTTCTTAATGCCACATATTTGCATGCATATTAATAGGAGACATAACATCATAAGTAGTAATAAAGATTTTATTAAGGAATAAATGTTAATGAATTTTTCAAAAAAAATTAATTTTTATACTTTAAATAAACTAAAATTTAAATATTTATAAATTTTTTTTGAAATTTCAGTGATAGTTATGAAGGAAGCAAGAACTGCAAAATATTTATGAAAGAGGGACTCAGATACACCCTGTATTAGACATAAAGGAAAGTCTCATACATATTCTGTTCAAATTGTCATATAGTGATACTCCTAAACTTAAATGCTATGCACTAAGTGCAAAGGCTACCAAAATTAGAAACAGCTTCATCCATACACTCTTTAACCCCTTTCTGACATTAGACGTACTATCCCGTCGAGGTGACCCGGGCCCGTATGACCATCGATGGAATAGTACGTCATATGCGATCAGCCGCACTCACGGAGGGTTATCAGGGTTATCAGCCGAGTTCACGGTTGATTATCACAGCTGACATCCGGCACCATGTGCCAGGAGCAGTCACGGGCCGTTCCCGCCACATTAACCCCCGGAACACTGCGATCAAACATGATCACAGCGTTCCGGTGGCATAGGGAAGCATCGCGCAGGAAGGGGGCTCCCTGCATGCTTCCCTGAGATCCTCAAAACAACGCGATGTGATCGCATTGTTCCAATGGTCTCCTCCGTTCTCCTCCTCCCTGCAGGCCCCGGATCCAAGATGGCCACGGGGGTCCTTCTGGGTCCTGCAGGGAGGTGTGTTGCAAGCGCCTCCTGCCCTGCCTGTCAGATCGCTGATCTGACACAGTGCTATACAAAGTGTCAGATCAGCGATCTGACAATATAAAGCAATGTCCATCCCTGAGACAATGTAAAAAAAGTTTAAAAAAAAAATACACTGCATAAAAATATAAAAAAAAATCCTAAATAAAGAAAAAAAAATATTGTTCCATTTCTTTATGTAAATAAAAAAAACAAACAATAAAAGTACACATATTTAGTATCGCCGCGTCTGTAACGACCCCACCTATAAAACTGTCCCACTAGTTAACCCCTTCAGTGAACACCGTAAAAAAATAAATAAAAAACGAGGCAAAAAACAACGCTTTATTATCATACCGCCGAAGAAAAAGTGGAATAACAGGGGGATCAAAAAGACGGATATAAATATACATGGTACCACTGAAAACGTCATCTTGTCCTGCAAAAACCAGCCACCATACAGCGTCATCAGTGAAAAGAAAGTTATAACCCTCAGAATAAAGGGATGCAAAAATAATTATTGTTCATATAAAATAGTTTTCATTGTATAAAAGCTCCAAAACATGGAAAAATGATATAAATGAGGTATCGCTGTAATTGTACTAACCCGAAGAATAAAACTGCTTTATCAATTTTACCAAACGCGGAACGGTATAAATGCCCCCCCCCCCCCAAAGAAATTCATGAATTGCTGGTTTTTGTTCATTCTGCATAACAAAAATCACAATAAAAAGCGAACAAAAAATGTCATGTGCTCGAAAATGGTACCAATAAAGACGTCAACTCGTCCCGCAAAAAACAAGAAATCACAAGACACTGTGGACCAAAATATGGAAAAATTATAGCTTTCAAAATGTGGTGACGCAAAAACTATTTTTTTACATTAAAAAGTGTCTATCAGCTTGTGACAGCTGCCAAACATAAAAACCCGCTATAAATAGTAAATTAAACCCTACTGTATCACCGCCTTAGTTAGAAAAAAAAATGAATTTATTTCCATTTTTCCATTAGGGTTAGTGTTGGGGCTAGAGTTAGGGTTTGGATTATGTTTACGGTTGGTTTAGGGTTGTGATTAGGGTTAGGGGTGTGTTGGGGTTTTGGGTGTGTTGGGGTTGGGATTAGGGTTAGTTGTTAGGGTTATGTTAGCGTTAGGGGTGTGTTGGGGTTAGGGGTGTGTTGGGGTTAGGGGATTGGGGTTAGGGGTGTGTTGGGTTTAGGGTTGGAGTTAGAAATGGGTTTTTTTCACTGTTTAGGCACATCAGGGGCTCTGCAAACGTAATGTGACGCCCGCAGACCATTCCATCAAAGTCTGCATTCCAAAACGTCACTACTTCCCTTACGAGCCCCGACGTGCACCCGAACAGTGGTTTACCCCCACATTTGGGGTATCCGTGTACTCAGGACAAATTGCAGAACAACTTTTGGCATCCACTTTCTCCTGTTACCCTTGGGAAAATAAAAATTTGGGGGAGAAGAGATCATTTTTGTAAAAAAAAATATGATTTTTTATTTTTACGGCTCTACATTATACACTTGTGTGAAGCACTTGGGGGTTCAAAGTGCTCACCACCCATCTAGACAAGTTCCTTAGGGGGTCTACTTTCCAAAATGGTGTCACTTGTGGGGAGTTTCCACTGTTTAGGCACATCAGGGGCTCTCCAAACGCGACATGGCGTTCTATCTCAATTCCAGCCAATTTTGCATTGAAAAGTCAAATGGCGCTCCTTCCCTTGCGAGCTCTGCCATGTGCCCAAACAGTGGTTTACCCCAACATATGGGATATCGGCGTACTTAGGACAAATTGAACACCAACTTTTGGGGTCCAATTTCTCCTATTACCCTTGGTAAAATAAAACAAATTGGATCTGAAGTAATTTTTTTGTGAAAAAAAAGTTAAATGTTCATTTTTTTTTAAATATTCCAAAAATTCCTGTGAAGCATCTGAAGGGTTAATAAACTTATTAAATGTGGTTTTGAGCACCTTGAAGGCTGCAGTTTTCACTTTTTGCAATTTTCTATCATATAGACCCCTCAAAGTGACTTCAAAGTGATGTGGTCCCTAAAAAAATGGTGTTGTAAAAATGAGAAATCGCTGGTCAATTAACCATTATAACTCCCTAACAAAAAAAAAATTGTTCCAAAATTGTGCTGATGTAAAGTAGACATGTGGGAAATGCTACGTATTAAGTATTTTGTTTAACATATCTCTGTTTCACAATTTTCCAACTTTCCCGCAATATGTCTCTAGAAAACAATGTCAGAATCACTGGGATCCGTTGAAGCATTCCAGAGTTATAACCTATAATAATGACCGGTCCAATTTTTACAATTCTTTAACGTGCAAACCACCCTTGGGGGTAAAGGGGTTAAGGTACCAACTTTAGCAGTGGTGGATTATAATGAGGTCAATCTGGGCGGTAGCCCAGGGCCCAGTGGTGTGGGGGGGCCCTGGGCAACCACTCAGATTGACCGCCGCCATCAGGGCATTACTGCCTTGACTGACGTATGGGCATGGTGGGCAGAGGGGGCACACATCGGGCCCCGTCTCAATTGCTCCCCGGGCCCCTACTGGCGCTGCGGCAGTTTAACGCTATTGACATGCGGGTGCGTGCCCGCACGTCAATAGTTAACAGCCGCCAGCCAATTGGAGGCTGGCAGCTGAAGTCAGCCGCAGCGCGCACGTCGCCGGCATCTGATGTCATTGTCAGTCGCCAGCGAGTGCGCGCTTCAACTGTAAGGAGGGAGCATCACCGAAGGAGAGTGGACAGGTGAGGAGAACTAGGTTTTGTTTTTATTGCGAATGGCAATCCGGGGGGCCTGGGGCAGAGATGCTGGACACACTGGGGGCAATATGCTGGACACACTGGAGGCAATATGCTGGACACACTGGGGGCAATATGCTGGACACACTGGGGGCAATATGCTGGACACACTGGGGGCAATATGCTGGACACATTGGAGGCAATATGCTGGGCACACTGGGGGCAATATGCTGGACACACTGGGGCAGAGATGCTGGACACACTGGGAGCAGAATGCTGGACACACTGGGGGCTGGATGCTGGACACACTGGGGGCTGGATGCTGGACACACTGGGGGCTGGATGCTGGACACACTGGGGGCAGAATGCTGGACACACTGGGGGCTGAATTCTGGACACACTGGGGGCAATATGCTGGACACACTGGGGGCAGGATGCTGGACACACTGGGGGCAATATGCTGGACACACGGGGCAATATGCTGGAAACATTGGGTGCAATATGCTGGAAACATTGGGGGCAATATGCTGGACACACTGGGGGCAGCGATGCTGGACACACTGGGGGCAGCGATGCTGGGCACACTGGGGGCAGCGATGCTGGGCACACTGGGGGCAGCGATGCTGGGCACACTGGGGGCAGCGATGCTGGGCACACTGGGGGCAGGATGCTGGACACACTGGGGGCAGGATGCTGGACACACTGGGGGCAGAATGCTGGACACACTGGGGGCAACATGCTGGACACACTGGGGCAGAATGCTGGACACACTGGGGCAGAACGCTTTACACACTGGGGCAGATTGCTGGAGACACTGGGGCAGGATCCTGGACACTGGGGGCAGAGATGCTGGACACTGGGGGCAGAGATGCTGGACACTGGGGGCAGAGATGCTGGACACACTTGGGGCAGGACTGGAGACATGGGCAGAATGTAGATACGGGGCATGATTGGAGACATGGGGCAGGATTGGAGACAGATCGTGCAGGAACATGGGGCAGGATGGATACGATGGAGACTGATAGGGCAGGATGGGGAGATCATATGGGGCAGGATGGGGAGATCATACGGGGCAGAATGGATACTCATGAGGGCAGGATGGGAGAACATATGGCTGAAGCTAGGAATGAGATACACGGGGCCAGGATGGGGGATATTATTATTACCATAGGGGCTAATTAAGGGATATTATTAATGCGGTGATGTATTTATTTTTTGAGGACACTGTTTTAAATGGGGGGCGGTCCTGTTACTGTGTAGAGTGACACTATGGCGCCTTTTTTTCTTCATGTGGTGTAATTTAGAAGTTGGGAAAAATTAAGTAATGTGTTCTGCAAGCGGAGCTCGAGATAACTGTGTTATTTCCTGCAGAGACAAGTCCTGGCTGGATGAAGTGATGGCGGTCTGTGCTGGATGAAAGATGAAGGACTTCACCTAGAGACGTCACTGGTGAGTCAGTGTTACCTATACACTGACACTATACACCAGAGGTGTCAAACTGCAATCCTCAAGGGCTGCAAACAGGTCATGTTTTCAGGATTTCCTTGTACTGCACAGGTGATAATTTAACCCCTTAATCCCATATGACATACTATCCCGTCAAGGTGCCCTGGGACTTAATTCCCAGTGATGGGATAGTACGTCATATGCGATCGGCCGCGCTCACGGGGGGAGCGCGGCCGAGTGTCAGCTGCCTATCGCAGCTGACATCCGGCACTATGTGCCAGGAGCAGTCACGGACCGCCCTCGGCACATTAACCCCCGGCACACCACGATCAAACATGATCGCGGTGTGCCAGCGGTATAGGGAAGCATCGCGCAGGGAGGGGGCTCCCTGCGGGCTTCCCTGAGACCCCCGCAGCAACGCAATGTGATCGCGTTGCTGCGAGGGTCTCCTTACCTCCTTCCCTGCAGCAGGCCTGGATCCAAGATGGCCACGGCATCCGGGTCCTGCAGGGAGGGAGGTGGCTTACCAAGTGCCTGCTCAGAGCAGGCGCTTGGTAAGCCTGCAGCCCTGTAAGTCAGATCACTGATCTGACAGAGTGCTGTGCAAACTGTCAGATCAGTGATCTGTGATGTCCCCCCCTGGGGCAAAGTCAAAAAGTAAAAAAAAAAAATTCCACATGTATTAAAAAAAAATAAAAAAAAAACTCCTAAATAAAGAAGAAAAAAATATATTATTCCCATAAATACATTTCTTTATCTAAATAAAAAAAACAATAAAAGTATACATATTTAGTATCGTCGCGTCCGTAACGACCCAATCTATAAAAGTGTCCCACTAGTTAACCCCTTTAGTGAACACCGTAAGAAAAGAAAAAAACGAGGCAAAAAACAACGCTTTATTATCATACCGCCAAACAAAAAGTGGAATAACACGCGATCAAAAAGACAGATATAAATAATCATGGTACCACTGAAAACGTTATCTTGTCCCGCAAAAAACGAGCCACAATACAGCCACATCAGCTAAAAAATAAAAAAGTTATAGTCCTGAGAATAAAGCGATGCCAAAATAATTATTTTTTCTATAAAATAGTTTTTATCGTATAAAAGCGACAAAACATAAAAAAATGATATAAATGGGGTATCGCTGGAAACGTACTGACCCAAAGAATAAAACTGCTTTATGAATTTAACCAAACGCAGAACAGTATAAACGCCTCCCCCAAAAGAAATTCATGAATAGCTGGTTTTTGGTCATTCTGCCTCACAAATATCGGAATAAAAAGCGATCAAAAACTGTCACATGTTAGAAAATGTTACCAATAAAAGTGTCAACTCGTCCCGCAAAAAACAAGACCTCACATGACTCTGTGGACCAAAATATGGAAGAATTATAGGTCTCAAAATGTGGAGACGCAAAAACTTTTTTGCTATAAAAAGCGTCTTTTAGTGTGTGACAGCTGCCAATCATAAAAATCCGGTATAAAAAACGCTATAAAAGTAAATCAAACCCCCCTTCATCACCCCCTTAGTTAGGGAAAACTACTAAAATTAAAAAAAGTATTTATTTCCATTTTCCCGTTAGGGTTAGGGCTAGAGTTAGGGCTAGGGTTAGGGTTAGGGCTAGGGTTAGGGTTGGGGCTAGGGTTGGAGCTAAAGTCAGGGTTAGGGTTGGGGCTAAAGTTAGGGTTAGGGTTGGAGCTAAAGTTAGGGTTAGGGTTGGGGCTAAAGTTAGGGTTGGGGCTAAAATTAGGGTTAGGGTTTGGATTACATTTACGGTTGGGAATAGGGTTGGGATTAGGGTTAGGGGTGTGTCAGGTTAGGGGTGTGGTTAGGGTTACTGTTGGGATTAGGGTTAGGGGTATGTTTGGATTAGGGTTTCAGTTAGAATTGGGGATTTCCACTGTTTAGGCACATCAGGGGCTCTCCAAACGCGGCATGGCGTCCGATCTCAAGTCCAGCCAATTCTGCGTTGAAAAAGTAAAACAGTGCTCCTTCCCTTCCGAGCTCTTCCGTGCGCCCAAACAGGGGTTTACCCCCACATATGGGGTATCAGCGTACTGAGGACAAATTGTACAACAGCTTTTGGGGTCCAATTTATCCTGTTACCCTTGTGAAAATTCAAAACTGGGGGCTAAAAATCATTTTTGTGGAAAAAAAAGATTTTTTATTTTCACGGCTCTGCGTTGTAAACTGTAGTGAAACACTTGGGGGTTCAAAGTTCTCACAACACATCTAGATAAGTTCCTTAAGGGGTCTACTTTCCAAAATGGTGTCACTTGTATGGGGTTTTAATGTTTAGGTACATCAGGGGCTCTCCAAACGCGACATGGTGTCCCATCTCAATTCCAGTCAATTTTGCATTGAAGAGTAAAACGGGTCCAATTTCTTCTCCTACGCTTGGGAAAATAAAAAATTGGGGGTGAAAAGATCATTTTTGTGAAAAAATCAGATTTTTTATTTTTACGGCTCTGCATTATAAACTTCTGTGAAGCACTTGGTGGGTCAAATAGCTCACCACACATCTAGATATGTTCCTTAGGGGGTCTACTTTCCAAAATGGTGTTACTTGTGGGGGGTTTCAATATTTAGGCATATCAGGGGCTCTCGAAATGCAACATGGCGTCCCATCTCCATTCCAGTCAATTTTGCATTGAAAAGTCAAATGGCGCTCCTTCCCTTCCGAGCTCTGCCATGCACCCAAACAGTGGTTTACTCCCACATATGGGGTATCAAAGTACTCAGGACAAATTGTACAACAACTTTTGGGGTCCATTTTCTCCTGTTACCCTTGGTAAAATAAAACAAATTGGAGCTGAAGTAAATTGTTTATGAAAAAAAGTTAAATGTTCATTTTTATTTAAACATTCCAAAAATTCCTGTGAAACGCCTGAAAGGTTAATAAACTTCTTGAATGTGGTTTTGAGCACCTTGAGGGGTGCAGTTTTTAGAATGGTGTCACACTTGGGTATTTTCTATCATATAGACCCCTCAAAATGACTTCAAATGTCATGTAGTCCCTAAAAAAAATTGGTGTAAAAATGAGAAATTGCTGGTCAAATTTTAACCCTTATAACTCCCAAACAAAAAAAAAATTTGGTTCCAAAATTGTGCTGATGTAAAATAGACATGTGGGAAATGTTACTTATTAATTATTTTGTGTGACATATCTCTGTGATTTAAGGGCATAAAAATTCAAAGTTGGAAAATTGCAAAATTTTCGCCAAATTTCCGTTTTTTTTCACAAATAAACGCACATTATATCGAAGAAATTTTACAACTATCATGAAGTACAATATATCATGAGAAAACATTGTCAGAATCGCCAAGATCCGTTGAAGCGTTCCAGAGTTATAACCTCATAAAGGGACAGTGGTCAGAATTGTAAAAATTGGCCCGGTCATTAACGTGCAAACCACCCTCAGGGCTTAAGGGGTTAATCACCTACACACATAATGGTTACAGCACCTTGTGCAAAGCTATGGAAATCTTGAAAACACGCATGATTTGCGGCCCTCGAGGAATGCAGTTTGACACCCATGCTATACACTGTATACTATATACAGAGGTCCTGTGTATGTCACCCGTGATCACTGTATTACCTCTACACAGACACTGCATACTAAGTACAGATCTCCTGTGAATACTGGCAGGTATGGTGATAGTATTGTGTTTTTTTTTTTCCTAACTGAAAGGTAAATTGACTAGATCAATGGATGTTTGACAGGTTATAGTTTCACACAGTAACAATTTTTCTGGAATAATCTTATTCAGGTATATGATGACCCTGTCGCATGACCCCGTCACATGACCGGGGGGCCCATAGTTTCTTAACAGCCCGGGGCCCTGGCTACCCTTAATCCACCCCTGAACTGTAGTATCTCATTCAACTATTGTGAACAAAGTGTAGCTGTACTACTCCCACACTCATCAAAGGTCTGCACTAAGTGTAAAGCCTGCCAATATTACAAGCAGGGACAAACATGCACTCTTCAAGGCACCAACTGGAGTGCCTCATAAAAAAAATTAAGAAAGTGTAGTTGTGGCACTTCTAAACTCATAAAGGCTTTGCAATGTGAAAAAATGATAAGTTGGACAATACAGTCATCTGTATACCTAATTCAAATATTGAAGATTAAAAACCACTTAATGTCCTGCTGTCATTTGGTGGTGTTGAAAAGTCGGGGCTAATCCAGGCTTTGTTCATTTTTATCAGAATGAACCTGTCAGCAGTTTTTGAGAACAGGCGAAAACTCCTGTCCGTTATGAACCCCCACCCCCGATGGCACTAAAAACCCGCTTAGACAAGATGTTTTCACTTTCTTGACCAGACCAATGTTTTCAACTCTGACCACTGTCACTTTATGAGGTCATAACTCTAGAACACTTCAATGCATCCCACTGATTCTGAGAATGTTTTTTCGTACCTTATTGTACTTCATGATAGTGGTAAAATTTATTTCATATGGCTTATGCTTATTTGTGAAAAAAAATCGGAAATTTGTAGAAAATTTGGCAATTTTCAAAATTTTTATGCCCTTAAATCAGAGAGCCTTCACACAAAATAGTTAATAAACATCATTTCCCACATATCTACTTTGCATCAGCACAATTTTTGAAAAATATATCTTTTTTTAGGAAGTTATGAGGGTTAAAATTTGACCAGCGATTTCCCATTTTTACAACAAAATTTTAAAAAACATTTAGTGACCACATCACGTTTGAAGTGACATTGAGGGGCCTATATCACATAAAATACCAAAAAGTGACACCATTCTAAAAACTACACCCCACTGGGTACTCAAAACCACATTCAAGAAGTTTATTAACCCTTTGGATGGTTCATAAAAATTAATGGAATGTGGAAGAAAAAAAAAGCATTTCACTTTTTTTCACAAAAAATATGCTTTAGACCCATTTTTTTATTTTCACAAGGGTAACAGGAGAAAATGGACTGTATAATTTGTTATGCAATTTCTCCTGAGCATGTCTATACCCAATATGTGGGGGAGAACTACGGTTTTGAAACATGATAGGGCTCAGAAGGGAAGGAGCGCCATTTTAATTTTTGAATGTAAAATTTGCTGGCATAATTAGCGGACATCATGTCGTGTTTGGATGTGCCTAAACAGTGGAAACCCCCTACAAAAGATAACCTTTTTGGAAACTAGAAACCTCATGGAACTTATCTAGATGTGTATTGAGCACCTTGAACCCCTAGATGCTTCACAGGAGTTTATAACGTTGAGCTGTGAAAATAAAAAAAAGTCACATTTTTCCCACACAATTTTTTTTTTTGCCTCAAATTTTGCATTTTCATAAGTGTAACAGGAGAATTTGCACCATACAATTTGTTGTGCAATTTTTTCTGAGTAAGCCGATACCCAAAATGTGGAGGAAAACTACTGTTTGGGTGCCCGGCAGGGCTTGGATGGTAAAAAGAGCCATTTGTTTTTTTTAATGCAAAATTTGCTGCAATAATTAGCGGATGCCATGTCACGATTGGAGAGCCACTGATGTGCCTAAACAGTGGAAACCCGTCACAAGTGACACCATTTTGGAACTTATCTAGATGTGTGGTGAGGATCATGCAACCCCATTTCCTTTAAAGGACTTTATAACGTTGAGCCGTGAATATGAAAAAAAATTCACAAGAAAAGTGACCCCATAATTTGTTGTGCAATTTCTCTTGAGTACATCGATACCCCATAAGTGGTCAAAAACTACTTTTGAGGCACAGTGCAAAGCTCAGAATGGAAGGAGCACCATATTACAGTGCAGATTTTGCTGCACTGGTTTGAGGGTGCCATGAACAGCAGAATCTGCCATAAGTGACCTCATTTTACAAACTAAACCTCTCAATGAATTCATCTATGGATGCAGTGATTATATTGAAGCAACAGGAATGACACAGAATTTTATACCATTGGGCAGTGAAGAAAAAATAATTCTCATTTTTACCACCAAGATTGTGTGTTAGCCCCAAATTTTACATTTTCATACTGGGAAATGGGAAAAATGTCACCAAAATTTGTCCCACAATTTCTGCTGAATGTAGAAGTACCCTACTGTATATATGGCTGTATAGTACTGCTTAGCCACAGGGCAAGATAAAGCATTATTTACCTCTTGGAGCACAGATTTTCCTAGAATAGTTTGTGGACTTCATACATATAGAGCCCCTAAGTGCTAGAAAATCAGAATCCCCCCTCAAGTGACCAGTATGTTGAAGTAAGCAGTAATTTGTCGTGACAATTACATATGACCAGCTCATTGTTCTGGAGACAAACACAGTAAATTAGGCGTGCTCTCATCACTACTAGTGATGAGCGAATATACACATTGCTCGGGTTTTCCCGAGCACGCTCGGTTGGTCTCCGAATATTTGTTACTGCTCAAAGATTTAGTTTTCCTTGCCGCAGCTTCATGATTTGCAGCTATTAGACAGCTTGATTACATGTGGGGATTCCCTAGCAACCAGGCAACCCCCAAATGTACTCAGGCTGGCTAGCAGCTGTAAATCATGCAGCTGCGTCAACAAAAACTAAATCTCTGAGCAGTCACAAATACTCTGAGACCACCCGAGCCTGCTCGGAAAAACCCGAGCAACGAGTACACTCACTCATCACTCATCACTACAGAAATGCTAAACATGTGAATGCTAAATGAAATGTGGTTTAGACACACTGGGGCTCAGAAGGGGGGGGGGGGCATTTGGATTTGGCAGGGCAGAATTATGTTTGGCATCTGTTACACGGTAAAAGACAATTTTTATTGCATCGCCATATTTAGACAGCTATAATTTTTCCATATTTAGGCTGACAGAGTCATGTGACAGCTTCTTTTTTACAGGACGAGTTGAAGCTCTTTTTGATACCATTTTCGGACACTTGATATTTTTTGATCGCTTCCTATTCCAATTTTTGGGAGATAGAATGAACTAAAAACAGAAATTCAGGTTTTTGTTTATATACCGATAGACAATTTTATTCTTCTTATCAATACAATTACAGCGATACCACATGTAACTTTTTTATGTTTTGGTGCTTTTACACAATAAAAACCATTTTATAGAAAAAATAATTATTTTTTGCATCTCTTTATTCTGAGAGCTATAACTTTTTTTTTATTTTTCCGCTAACTGAGCTTTTTGGCAGCATTAGTTTTCGAGACAAGATGATGTTTTCAGAGGTACCATTTTTACTTACATATGTCTTTTCTATCAAGTTTTATTGCATTTTGTGTTCAGTGGTATGATGATAAAGTAAAGTTTTTTGCCTCATTTTTTTCTTTTTTTAAGTTTTTCACTGAACGGGTTAACTAGTGGGACAGTTTTATAGGTTGGGCCGTTCCGAACGTGGTGATAGCAAATATGTATACTTTTTTTTTTTTTTAACTTAAATAAATGTATAGTTGCGTCTCACAAAATTTGAAAATCATAAAAAATTTCAGTTATTCAATACACGAAGCCCGTCTTTGACACTGCGATACACGTGGGGCTTGTCCTTCGGCCTCCCCCTTTTCTTATGCTCCCACATTCTGACAGGCTACTGGCACGTGTTAATGGCGATTGGTGGGGCTTGTCCCTTGGTCCCCCTTCTTTTCATGCCCTCCTGTTTTGATGGATCACTGGCGTCTTTTTTGATATTTCATGTTCCGGGGGTTATTCCATGCAGCTAGGTGTATTGTGGCTATGTAAGGGGTTACAAAGACTGGCTTATCCCCTAAACACATCCTGACTAAATGTTGCTAAATGCAAATGTCTTACTCTGTATATATTTGGTTAGATATCTTAATGCTGCTATGTGTCCATTGTATATAGGGAGAGTGCAGTACTAAAGTTAGCTCACTAGAGGGGGCATTTTAGCACTCTTAGATTAGGATACGAATAGGAGCTTTGCATTATAAATAGTTAACATAGCTGTGGGTAAGACAGGAACATTTCCTGAAAATAGGCAGATGGGCCAGGGAGCCCAGGCAAGGCAGTCGTTGGACCAGGGAGCCCAGGTAGGGCAGCTGGGCCTGGGAGCCCCCAGCTATGCAGTGGGCCACGCATCGTTCAAGTACTAGCCCAGTCGTCCAGGAGCAGAAGTGACAGCAGAAGTCACCGAAGAACAGAAACGTAGATGTGGTGGTGACTTATTAACTGGGCAGATGCCCTTATGTGTGGGGTGAAACGGACTAGGGAACTCCTCAAAGTAGTTGAGCCGGACAGCGAGGACACTGCAGTATCAAACGAGACCGTACGACCTAGGAGCATACCGGGAGATGAGAGAAGCACAGGAAAAGTGAAGGTTGCATACTGTGTGAAATCCCATGTCAGTGCTGTGACCTATCTGGATGTGCTAAGAATGGATTCAGGTAAATTTGTTTGTTTAAAATTTGGAACTGGACTCTGTCTCTATTTGTGCACAATCATCGGGAATGAGCCTGCAACAGACCAGAGGTGATCCTGAGGCTGTGGAACGCAGAGAGACAGGTATGCTGACAAAGGGACATCGCTTTCATGTAGCGGGAGGCCAGGGCACGTGTAAACAGATATTTACAGCCATGACTACGGTCCTGGCCCTCCCTCACAGCGGCAGGACCTCTATTGCTGTGGGGCTATTGTTGGGTCATTGTACGTTCCCTTTCCCTTAACCATATTTCTGCGGATTGGGTGGCAATGTACTGAACTGTTCCATATATTTGGGATTATGACCTTCTTATTGACCTGACGGGCGGCATTAGATATCAACCAATGAATTTGTGGTGCATTGGAGACATTTAATCTCCTTATGTTTATTTTGCATGTAATTTACGAAGATTATGCAAATAATGGGGGTACATGTATGATTTTACTTGTGTTTTAATGTCTATGTGTGGTAATAAAGTTTTCTAATTTTGATAATACTGGTGGTGTGCACAGCATACGGTGGTTCTTTTCTTTTTTCCTGGCACATATGGTTTACCACTGACAGAGCACCCCTGTGTTTAAATGTATTCTTCTTATGGTAGTGCGCCTTGTGGAGATGGCACAGAGAATAGAAGATGAGCTGGTTGCTCCGTTCTCAGCCACAGCTGTTACAGTATGAAGACGCTGATACTATGATCACTGTAGCAGACAATGCAGGACTCGGCTGGACTGAACCATCTAGCATTTGACTGATGGCCAGACCAGCCCTGATTGCGCTTCACAGTGATGGCACTAAAAATTATAACTTGTCTGCAAAAGTCAGGCCTCTATGTGGCCCATCAACAAGAAAAAAAAATGTATAGCTCTTGAAATGCGACCATGAAAAAGCATACAAAAGTGCTTAAGGTCCAAGCCAGCAAGGTCATTAAAGGGATAAATGCAATATTATTATTTGTTTATTGACATTATGATTTGTTTTACTATATCTAGAATATTTTATATTAGATAACATATTATACTCATTATTAGTTGTAGTAGTATTATTATTTGTATTAGCATTTTTTAAGGATATCTGTTGGCAGATAGAGTCACACTCTGTATATTGGCATTTTACATCCATTTTATCATGTAATATGTATATCTATGTAAGCATCTAATCCTTACATAATAGGTCAAGTACTTCTTCAATTTATTTTAGGGTGAAATGCTCTTTGACTGCAGAGTATTTAATCTTAACTGTCAGCTGTACAGAATATAAGTCTGCAGAACATATGGTACTGCCTTGTCAATAGGGTCATTAGTATAATAGGAGGTGAAGGTATGGCACACGTACACAAGCTTAAATAAATTGTCTTTTCTGAAAAACAACATAGATTGTGATATAGAAAACTAATCCTCACTAAGAATAATGGAAATCCTAGACTATGTATGCTGTAGATAATTCTTGACATGACTCATGTGATCTATATTTATCTGGTTAAAAGTCAAAATGTTTTTTTTCTCATATTCCTTCACAAACAATCTGACATTTAAGTAACCTGGACTTTGAGACATCAGACCAATGACAGTACCAAGGGAACAATGTATCATTTAGTATGACAAGCCTGCAAACTAGAGCTGTAGGGTCACGTCTTTACACACTTATACATCTGACACACATATATATAACCCAATCATTGATTTTATCTCGTATACTACAGTACACAGGAGTGTAACCGTTGTTTTAATATTTAGTTCATACATCAATAGTACTGTTATGGACTGACTTGAATTGGAGTAGTGATATTGCAACCACTAGGGGCAGCACCAGAAGGTAATGTAGTTAGGGAATCGCCAGAGGTCGGTACATGGAGCAGCAGTGTAGTTGGGAGAATAAGAAGGAATCATAGTAAGGAAACAGCCAGAGGTCGGTACACAGAGCAGCAGTGTAATTGGGAGGATAAGCAGAAATTGTAGTCAGGAAACAGCCAGAGGTCAGTACACGGAGCAGCAGTGTAGAAGGGAGGATAAGAAGGAATCGTAGTCAGGAAATAGCCAGAGGTCAGTATATGGAGCAGCAGTGTAGATGGGAGGATAAGAAGGAACCGTAGTCAGGAAATAGCCAGAGGTCGGTACACGGAGCAGCAGTGTAGATGGGAGGATAAGAAGGAACCGTAGTCAGGAAATAGCCAGAGGTCAGTACACGGAGCAGCAGTGTAGATGGGAGGATAAGAAGGAACCGTAGTCAGGAAATAGCCAGAGGTTAGTACACGGAGCAGCTGTGTAGCTGGGATGATAAGCAGGAATCATAGTCAGGAAATAGCCAGAGGTCGGTACACGGAGCAGCAGTGTAGCTGGGAAGATAAGCAGGAATCGTAGTCAGGAAATAGCCAGAGGTCTGTACACAGAGCAGCAGTGTAATTGGGAGGATAAGCAGAAATTGTAGTCAGGAAACAGCCAGAGGTCGGTACACGGAGCAGCAGTGTAGATGGGAGGATAAGAAGGAATCGTAGTCAGGAAATAGCCAGAGGTCGGTACACAGAGCAGCAGTGTAATTGGGAGGATAAGCAGAAATTGTAGTCAGGAAATAGCCAGAGGTCAGTACACGGAGCAGCAGTGTAGATGGGAGGATAAGAAGGAACCGTAGTCAGGAAATAGCCAGAGGTCAGTACACGGAGCAGCAGTGTAGATGGGAGGATAAGAAGGAACCGTAGTCAGGAAATAGCCAGAGGTCAGTACACGGAGCAGCAGTGTAGCTGGGATGATAAGCAGGAATCATAGTCAGGAAATAGCCAGAGGTCGGTACACGAAGCAGCAGTGTAGCTGGGAAGATAAGCAGGAATCGTAGTCAGGAAATAGCCAGAGGTCTGTACACAGAGCAGCAGTGTAATTGGGAGGATAAGCAGAAATTGTAGTCAGGAAACAGCCAGAGGTCGGTACACGGAGCAGCAGTGTAGATGGGAGGATAAGAAGGAATCGTAGTCAGGAAATAGCCAGAGGTCGGTACACAGAGCAGCAGTGTAATTGGGAGGATAAGCAGAAATTGTAGTCAGGAAATAGCCAGAGGTCAGTACACGGAGCAGCAGTGTAGATGGGAGGATAAGAAGGAACCGTAGTCAGGAAATAGCCAGAGGTCGGTACACGGATAAGCAGTGTAGATTGGAGGATAAGAAGGAATCGTAGTCAGGAAACAGCGAGAGGTCGGTACACGGAGCAGCAGTGTAGATGGGAGGATAAGAAGGAACCGTAGTCAGGAATTAGCCAGAGGTCAGTACATGGAGCAGCAGTGTAGATGGGAGGATAAGAAGGAACCGTAGTCAGGAAATAGCCAGAGGTTAGTACACGGAGCAGCAGTGTAGCTGGGATGATAAGCAGGAATCATAGTCAGGAAATAGCCAGAGGTCAGAATATGGAGCAGCAGTGTAGATGGGAGGATAAGAAGGAATTGTAGTCAGGAAATAGCCAGAGGTCAGTACAAAGAGCAGCAGTGTAGCTGGGATGATAAGCAGGAATCATAGTCAGGAAATAGCCAGAGGTCGGTACACAGAGCAGCAGTGTAGCTGGGATGATAAGCAGGATTCGTAGTCAGGAAATAGCCAGAGGTCGGTACACAGAGCAGCAGTGTAGTTGGGACAATAAGCAGAAATCGTATTAAGGAAATAGCCAGAGGTCAGTATACGGAGCAGCAGTGTAGCTGGGATGATAAGCAGGAATCGTAGCCAGGAAATAGCCAGAGGTCAGTACACGGAGCAGCAGTGTGGTTGGGAGGAAAAGCAAGAATCGTAGTCACGAAATAGCCAGAGATCAGTACAAAGAGCAGCAATAGAATCTTGAGGATAAACAGCAGGTGGCAAGAAGTTAGATTAAAGGCTGGGAGATGAATAATCTCGCAAGGTAGGAAGTGAAATGCCAGGTTTAAGTAGGGTGTTCAATCAGGAGATCACAGGGTTGAGCCTGTTAGGTGCCAGGATTTGTGAGTCTTGTCTGCCTTGCCGGTCTCCCATTCAGGATCAACCACTGTATGTGCTGCTGAGCATAGACATCAGTCCCAGCGTCTTGCTCAGTCATGGTGTTTGCTTGGTTACTGCTGGCTCTCTAGCCAGTAACCAGTAGTATTCAGGTGCACTCCAGCACTCTGGAGTCCAGAGATCACCGTACAGAGCATCTTCTCATTGGTGGTCGGACGTCAGCTGCTCTGGTGATGTGGCAGTACTGGATTGATCCACGGACAAGGTACTGTCTGACTGGACATGAGTCTAGTGTATAAAAGGCTCTCAGAGGCGCACGCCAGTGCGCTAGTATCATTTTTGTGTGGCAGTTGCCAGTGGATACTCTACCACTCTGTCTCCATATGTTGTGTCTTTATTTAGCCTTGGGACTGTACATGTAGGCAGGCAGCTAGTGTCAGTGGGGGCAATTAGCCTTTGGCTTAGCGTCTAGTTCCTAGTTTCTAGTTGCAACAGCAGCAGCCGCCATCTCCTATCTCAGTAATGGGAGAGTCTATCTTCACTGCATACAGATTTTTCCTCAGAATTGAAAATTTTGATAATGACTGATCAATTTTGGCAGAGAAAGAAGTACTTTTTTCTGGTATATATATTACAAAGTGGCTTATTTTCACATGCATTATTGATTTATGAAATAATTTATACGATTACTCTTTAAGGCTGGTTTCACATTTGCGTTTTTTTGGGTGCGTTTTTGCGGTAAAAAACGCAAAAACCACATGGTGAAAAAACGCATGTAAACGCGGCTTTTTTTACGCATGCGTTTATGCATGTGGTGAAAAAAACGTGGCGTTTTGACGCGTTTACATGCGTTTTTTCATGCGTTTGCGTTTTTTAAACGTATGCTGAGAAATGTGTGACAGCTGCCAATCATCAAAATAAAGTAAAAAACCCACTATAAACAGAAATAGTTAGGTTTAGGGTTAGGGGTTGGGTTAGGGGTAGGGATCATAACCCTAACCCTAACCCTAAAGGGATCCTAATCCTAACCCTACCGCTAACCCTAACCCTAAATGGATCCTAACCCTACCCCTAACCCTAACCCTACCTCTAACCCTAAGGGATCCTAACCCTAACCCTACCCCTAACCCTAACCCTAATCCCTAAAGGGATTAGGGTTAGGGTTAGGGGTAGGGTTAGGGGTAGGGTTAGGGTCCCTTAGGGTTAGGGTTAGGGGTAGGGTTAGGGGTAGGGTTATGGTTAGGATCCCTTAGGGTTAGGGGTAGGGTTAGGGTTAGGGGTAGGGTTAGGGTTAGGATCCCTTAGGGTTAGGGGTAGGGTTAGGGGTAGGGTTAAGGTTAGGGTTAGGATCCCTTTATCACCTTTATGTTGGGGGGTGGCATATCAGTGTGTTTTCTGTTTTTTTAATATAAAAACGCATGCGTTTTTAACGCAAAAAAACGCATGCACAAAAAAACGCATGCGTCCCCATTGACTCCAATGTATTTTTTGACCCAAAAAAAACGCATGAAAACGCATGCGTTTTTTTTGGTCCAAAAAACGCCTCTCAAAAATACTACAAGTTGCATTTCTGAAAATGAACGTATGCAGTAAAAAAACGCATGCGTTGCAAAACGCGACCAAACGCATACAAACAAAAACGCATGCGTTTTCAATGTTAAATATAGGGAAAAAAATGCATGCAAACGCTGCAGACAAAAACGCAAGTGTGAAACCACCCTAAGTGTTTCTGTATAAAACAAACTTCATGTTTGTCCGCCTTATTGGAAGACGGCTAAACAGAGAAAATGATCTTCTATTATTCCTGTAGCCGATAGTTCCTAGTCATTGGGGCGGAGCAAAGTGCTGCTAGTTCCTGATCACCCGGCCTTAGACATATGTAGATGTTTGAATGAAGGCTTGGACAGAGGATAGTAAACAGTAGGACTATTCACAGTTTCAATTTTAATATGAATATTAGTGTTTGGTGTTCTTAAACATTACCTGTCTGCACAAAAAATACCTGTCAAATATTCACAATCGTTCAGGCAGCTCTGCAGGTGTATTTGCTGTAGTGAAACCAAAAATGTTGTGCAACCTCTACATTTTTGGAAGCTTTTGAAGTAAGTGAAAGATGGTACTGCACATGCTCAGCCATGGGCACCATTTTGCTGGAGGTAAAACAATATTAACTGCAATATTTTAATGACAGCCAATACGTCTTTTAACTGACCTAAGATATTTGAGAATAGCCTCCCCATACAGGTGACAATCCAGCAGCTGTCGGCTGTACACTATAGCTGACAACTTGCTGTATAAGCCACAATCAGTGTTTGCACCGTCCAAATCTGTTTAACCCCTTAGATGCTTCTGTCCATAGTGACTACTTCATTATAAATGGTTAACAGAGTGTGGGTGCTTCTTCTTTATCCCAATCGGTGCCCTCAGATCATGATTTTGTGGTCCTGATGTTTGCCATGGCAATTCACGACCAAATAGCAGCCTTAGGGTCTGATTGCTGTAGTAATCTGTTCAGAAGTTAGAGGCATTTAGGTGGTAAAAATACACATTTTCATTTCTGTCATGCCACTTTGCATTAATTCCTGAAAAGAACCTGAAGGGTTAATAAACTACCTGACAGCAGTTTTCAATATGTCCAGGGGTGCTGTTTCTAAAATGGTATCACTTTTGGGGGTTTCCCAATATATGGGACCCCTAAAGTCACTTCAAACATGGATAAGTCTGTCAAAAATAAATTTTGTACATTTCCTTGAAAAAATGAAAAATTACTGCTACATTTTTAACCCCTTCGCGACATGCGCCGTACTAGTACTGCGCTGCCGGCACTGCATTTGTGCCAGCAGCAGTACTAGTACGGCGCACCGATCACCGCGGTCTCATGCTGAGCGCCGCGGTGATCGGGTGCCGGTGTCAGCTGTATATGACAGCTGACACCCCGCAGCAATGCCCACGATCAGCGCTAGCGCCGATCGCGGGCATTTAACCCCTCTGATGCCGCTGTCAGTAGTGACAGCGGCATAGAGGGGGATCGCGCAGGGACAGGGGGCTCCCTGCGCTCTCCCACCGGAGCAACGCGATGAGATCGCGTTGCTCCGGTGATCTGGAAAGAGTCCCCGGATCCAAGATGGCCGCGGGACTCCTTCCGGGTCATGAAATGACCTGGCTAGCCGGCGCCTGCTGAGAGTTGCTGAGAGCAGGTGCCGGAAAGCCACCTAAACTTGCCTGTCAGATCGTTGATCTGACAGAGTGCTATGCACACTGTCAGATCAACGATCTGATCTAATACAGTGATGTCCCACCCTGGGACAATGGTAGAAAGTAAAAAAAAACAAATAGAAAGTATAAAAAAAATTAAAAAAATCCCCAAATAAAGAAAAAAAAAACATTTCCCAGTAAATCCATTTATTTATGTAAATTTAAATAAACAATAAAAGTACACTCATTTGGAATCGCCGCGTCCGTAACGACCCGCTCTATAAAACTATCCCACTAGTTAACCCCTTGAGTGAACACCGCAAAAAAAAAAAAACAAGGCAAAAAACATTGCTTTATTATCATACAGGCGAACAAAAAGTGGAATAACACGCGATCAAAACGACGGATATAAATAACCATGGTACCGCTGAAAACGTCATCTTGTCCCGCAAAAAAAAGCCACAATACAGCATCATGAGCAGAAAAATAAAAAAGTTATAGCTCTCAGAATAAAGCGATGCAAAAACAATTATTTTTTTATATAAAATAGTTTTTATTGTGTAAATGCTCCAAAACATAAAAAAAATTACATAAATGAGGTTTCGCTGTAATCGTACTGACCTTGAAGAATAAAGCTGCTTTATCAATTTTACCACACGTGGAACGGTATAAACGCCCCCCTAAAAGAATTTCAGGAATTGCTGGTTTTTGTTCATTCTGCCTCCCAAAAATCAGAATAAAAAGCGATCAAAAAATGTCATCTGCCCGAAAATGGTACCAATAAAAACGTCAACTTGTCCCGCAAAAAACAAGATCTCACATGACTCTGTGGGCCAAAATATGGACAAATTATAGCTCTCAAAATGTGGTGAAGCAAAAACTATTTTTTGCAATAAAAAGCGTCTTTTAGTGTGTGACGGCTGCCAATCATAAAAATCCACTAAAAAACTCGCTATAAAAGTAAATCAAACCCCCCTTCATCACCCCCTTAGTTAGGAAAAAATAATAAAATGTAAAAAAATTTATTTATTTCCATTTTCCCATTAGGGTTAGGGCTAGGGTTAGGGTTGGGGTTGAAGTTGGGGCTAGGGTTAGAGTTGGGGTTAGGGTTTCAGTTAGAATTGGGGAGTTTCCACTGTTTAGGCACATCAGGGGCACTCCAAACGCGACATGGCGTGCGATCTCAATTCCAGCCAATTCTGCTTTAAAAAACTAAAAC
This sequence comes from Ranitomeya imitator, assembly GCF_032444005.1. Lineage (NCBI taxonomy): Eukaryota > Metazoa > Chordata > Amphibia > Anura > Dendrobatidae > Ranitomeya > Ranitomeya imitator. The sequence goes on along the minus strand of NC_091284.1, from coordinate 715,112,591 downwards.
AGTGCTTCTTCCCTTCCGAGCTCTCCCGTGTGCCCAAACAGTGGTTCCCCCCAACATATGGGGTATCAGCGTTCTCAGGACAAGTTGGACAACAACTTTTGGGGTCCAATTTGTCCTGCTACCCTTGGGAAAATAAAAACGTGGGGGCTAAAATATCATTTTCGTGGAAAAAAAATATTTTTTATTTTCACGGCTCTGCATTATAAACTGTAGTGAAATACTTGTTAGTTCAAAGTTCTCACAACACATCTAGATAAGTTTCTTGGGGGGTCTAGTTTCCAATATGGGGTCACTTGTGGGGGGTTTCTACTGTTTAGGTACATCAGGGGCTCTGCAAATGCAACATGACACCTGCAGACCAATCCATCTAAGTCTGCATTTCAAACAGCGCTCCTTCCCTTCCGAGCTCTGCCATGCACTCAAACGGTGGTTCCCCCCGCATATGGGGTATCAACGTACTCAGGACAAATTGGACAATAACTTTTGTCATCCAATTTCTCCTGTTACCCTTGGGAAAAAAAATTGCAGGCTAAAACATCATTTTGTGGAAAGAAAAAATGATTTTTTAATTTTCACACCGCTACATTCTAAACTTTAGTGAAACAATTGGGGGTTAAAAGTGCTCACCACACATCTAGATAAGTTCCTTAGGGGGTCTTCTTTCCAAAATGGGGTCACTTGTGGGGGTTTCTACTGTTAAGGCACGTCAGTGACTCTCCAAAGGCGACATGGGTTCCGATCTCAATTCCAGCCAATTTTGCATTGAAAAGTCAAATGGCGCTCCTTCCCTTCCGGGCTCTGCCATGCGCTCAAACAGTGGTTTATCCCCATATATGAAGTATCAGCGTACTCAGGACAAATTGCACAACAACTTTTGGGTCCAATTTATCCTGTTACCCTTGGTAAAATAAAAAATTTGGGGCAAAAAGATCATTTTTTGTGAAAATTAATATGAAATTTTTTTTACGGCTCTACATTATAAACTTCTGTAAAGCACTTGGAGGTTTAAAGTGCTCACCACACATCTAGATTAGTTCCTTAGAGGGTCTACTTTCCAAAATGGTGTCACTTGTGGGGGTTTCCACTGTTTAGGCACGTCAGGGGCTCTCCAATTGTGACATGGTCTCCGATCTCAATTCCAGCAAATCTTGCATTAAAAAGTCAAATGGCGCTCCTTTCCTTCCAAGCTCTACCATGTGCCCAAACAATGATTTACCCCCACATATGGGGTATCGGCGTACTCAGGACAAATTGTACAACGACTTTTGTGGTCCAATTTCTCCTGTTACCCTTGGTAAAATGAAACAAATTGGGCCTGAAGTAAAGATTTTGTGAAAAAAAAAGTTAAATGTTCAATTTTTTTTAAACATTCAAAAAATTCCTGTGAAGCACCTGAAGGGTTAATAAACTTTTTGAATGTGGTTTTGAGTACCTTGAGGGGAGCAGTTTTTAGAATGGAGTCACTTTTGGGCATTTTCTGTCATATAGACCCCTCAAAGTCACTTCAAGTGTGAGGTGGTCCGTAAAAAAAATGGTTTTGCAAATTTTGCTGCAAAAATGAGAAATCGCTGGTCAACTTTTAACCCTTATAACTCCCTAACAAAAAAAAATTATGTTTCCAAAATTGTGCTGATGTAAAGCAGACATGTGGGAAATATTGTTTCTTAACTAAATTATGTGATATAACTCTCTAATTTAAGGGCATAAAAGCTAAAAGTTTGAAAATTGCTAAATTTTCATAATTTCCGACAAATTTTTGTTTTTTTCACAAATAAATGCAAGTCATATCGAAGAAGTTTTACCACTATCATGAAGTACAATATGTCACGAGAAAACAATGTCAGAATCACCAGGATCCGTTGAAGCATTTCAGAGTTATGACCTCATAAAGTGACAGTGGTCAGAATTGTAAAAATTGGCCCTGTCACTTAGGCGTAAACAGGCTTTGGGGTGAAGGGGTTAAACCTCCTAAAATGCAAAATAAAAGAACATTTTATAAATGGTGCTGATGTAAGGCCGACATGTGGGAAATGTTATTTATTAATGGTTTGCTGTGGTGTGACTATCTCTATTAAAGGGATAATCATTCAAATTTTGAAAATCGAAAAATTTTTAACATTTTTCTCAAATTTTTGATATTTTTTTATAAATAAACACAAAACATATTGACCTAAATTTACCAATATCATAAAGTATAATGTGTCACGAAAAAACAATCTGAAAATCACTGGGATTTGTTGAAGCATTGCAAAGTTATTACCACATAAAGTGACACTGGTCAGATTTCAAAAATTTGTCTCCGTCACTAAGGGGTTAAATAGGAGGTAGATCACTGAAGGATTAGTGACCTGTCATTTAAGCCACAACAATGAAGATGAAGCCAGAGAGCACCAAGTAAAACCCTGCTCACAGGCCTCCCTACAGCAGGAGAATCTCATTAATTGAAAACTGCAAACACAGATTAAACAACAACCACAAGACTGATTTCTTCACCCCAGGTATCATTTTAATCAGTGTACCAGCGCCAACCTAACAATGCCTGTAGTTTACTTAGCAAAGTCCTGATGACAGGTTTGCTTTAAATAATATTTTTAATTATTCATTTCATTATACCATCAATCCAAATGTTATACCAATACATAAAAAATTCTGTCAACTCAGCTAAAGCTGGGCAATCCCTTCAAACTAAACACCACAACGAATAAAAAACTATCATTAAGGGTGGGTGGATGGGTGGGTGGGCGAGGGGATGATTTAGCAAAGAGATCTTCAGTCAGACAATCTGGAGCCAGTGAGCCAGAGATTATATAGAGCCCTTTTTTTTTGGCTGAAATTGACATCTACCAGTCAGACACCTGTCTCCCAAAACTGCCCAGACATGTGACCTGATGGCAGACCTTTCTAGAAGGTTAGTATCAACACAAAATTACCTGAGCATAGGAGGGGGTGAGTGACAATAAGTGAACATGGTATGTACCATTACAAATGAAACCATAAAATGTGTTGCTTAATAGGGGGGAAAGTGCCCCTTCTGATGATTTATTACAGGGGCTCAAAGTCTGTAAATACTGTGTTAATACTAATCGCCATTATGATTCAAGATTTGTAAAGATTCAAAGTTACAAAAAATATAACATTTTAAAATTAAAAATAGATTAATGTAAATGGTAAAGTTTAAGATGACATATGTATTAATGATGATTCATTAGATGTGCTTTAGGGTCTTGTAGTAGGTAAAATCTTACTCTATTGTCTTGGCATTCAATAAACAAATGTTAACCCCTTTACCCCCAAGGGTAGTTTGCACGTTAATGACCGGGCCAATTTTTACAATTCTGACCACTGTTCCTTTATGAGGTTAGAACTCTGGAACGCTTCAACGGATCCCAGTGATTCTGATATTGTTTTCTCGTGACATACTGTACTTCATGATTGTTGTTATGAACTGGTGGTTCAGAAACACAATGGACCTGGTGGTTAAGAGCATTGAAAATGACCTGATAGTTACTAATAACATAGGACGAGCTCTGAGACGTGGGAACTCTGCTGACCGCAATCCCTAATCCTATCACACCACACTAGAGGTAGCTGTGGAACGCTCCTGACCTACAAATAACCACGCAGAGGGCGCAAAAAGACCCTCCGCACCGACTAACGGTACGGAGGTGCTCCCTCTGCGTCCCAGAGCTTCCAGCAAGCAAGACAAACCAATATAGCAAGCTGGACAGAAAAAATAGCAAACAAAAGTAACACAAGCAGAACTTAGCTTATGCAGGACAGACAGGCCACAAGAACGATCCAGGAGAGAGCAAGACCAATACTGGAACATTGACTGGAGGCCAGGAACAAAGAACTAGGTGGAGTTAAATAGAGCAGCACCTAACGACTTCACCTCGTCACCTGAGGAAGGAAACTCAGAAGCCGCAGCCCCACTCACATCCACCATAGGAAGCTCATGGACAGAACCAGCCGAAGTACCACTCATGACCACAGGAGGGAGCCTGACCACAGAATTCACAACAGTACCCCCCCCCCTTGAGGAGGGGTCACCGAATCCTCACCAGAGCCCCCAGGCCGACCAGGATGAGCCAAATGAAAGGCACGAACCAGATCGGCAGCATGAACATCAGAGGCAAAGACCCAGGAATTATCTTCCTGACCATAACCCTTCCACTTAATCAGGTACTGGAGTTTCCGTCTCGAAATACGAGAATCCAAAATCTTCTCCACTATATACTCCAACTCCCCCTCAACCAAAACCGGGGCAGGAGGATCAACGGATGGAACCACAGGTGCCACGTATCTCCGCAACAATGACCTATGGAATACATTATGGATGGAAAAAGAAGCTGGGAGGGTCAAACGAAAAGACACAGGATTAAGAACCTCAGAAATCCTATACGGACCAATGAAACGAGGCTTAAACTTAGGAGAGGAAACTTTCATAGGAATATAACGAGACGACAACCAAACCAAATCCCCAACACGAAGTCGGGGACCCACACAGCGCCTGCGGTTAGCGAAACGTTGAGCCTTCTCCTGGGACAATGTCAAATTGTCCACTACATGAGTCCAAATCTGCTGCAACCTATCCACCACAGTATCCACACCAGGACAGTCCGAAGACTCAACCTGCCCTGAAGAGAAACGAGGATGGAAACCAGAATTGCAGAAAAACGGCGAAACCAAAGTAGCCGAGCTGGCCCGATTATTAAGGGCGAACTCAGCCAAAGGCAAAAAGGACACCCAATCATCCTGATCAGCAGAAACAAAACATCTCAGATATGTTTCCAAGGTCTGATTGGTTCGTTTAGTTTGGCCATTTGTCTGAGGATGGAAAGCCGAGGAAAAAGACAAATCAATGCCCATCCTAGCACAAAAGGCTCGCCAAAACCTCGAAACAAACTGGGAACCTCTGTCAGAAACGATGTTCTCCGGAATGCCATGTAAACGAACCACATGCTGGAAAAACAATGGCACCAAATCAGAGGAGGAAGGCAATTTAGACAAGGGTACCAAATAGACCATCTTAGAGAAGCGATCACAAACCACCCAAATGACCGACATCTTTTGAGAGACGGGGAGATCCGAAATAAAATCCATAGAGATATGTGTCCAGGGCCTCTTCGGGACCGGCAAGGGCAAAAGCAACCCACTGGCACGAGAACAGCAGGGCTTAGCCCGAGCACAAATCCCACAGGACTGCACAAACGAACGCACATCCCGCGACAGAGACGGCCACCAAAAGGATCTAGCCACCAAATCTCTGGTACCAAAGATTCCAGGATGACCAGCCAACACCGAACAATGAACCTCAGAGATAACTCTGCTCGTCCATTTATCAGGGACAAACAGTTTCTCCGCTGGGCAACGGTCAGGTCTATCAGCCTGAAATTTTTGCAGCACCTGCCGCAAATCAGGGGAGATGGCAGACAAAATTACCCCCTCTTTGAGAATACCCGCCGGCTCAGGCAAACCCGGAGAATCGGGCACAAAACTCCTAGACAGGGCATCCGCCTTCACATTCTTAGAGCCCGGAAGGTACGAAACCACAAAGTCAAAACGGGAGAAAAACAGCGACCAACGAGCCTGTCTAGGATTCAACCGTTTGGCAGACTCGAGATAAGTCAAGTTCTTGTGATCAGTCAAGACCACCACGCGATGCTTAGCTCCTTCAAGCCAATGATGCCACTCCTCGAATGCCCACTTCATGGCCAGCAACTCTCGATTGCCAACATCATAATTACGCTCAGCAGGCGAAAACTTCCTGGAAAAGAAGGCACATGGTTTCATCACCGAGCCATCAGAACTTCTTTGCGACAAAACAGTCCCTGCTCCAATCTCAGAAGCATCAACCTCGACCTGGAACGGGAGCAAAACATCTGGCTGGCACAACACAGGGGAAGAAGAAAAACGACGCTTCAACTCCTGAAAAGCTTCCACAGCAGCAGAAGACCAATTGACCACATCAGCACCCTTCTTGGTTAAATCAGTCAACGGTTTAGCAATACTAGAAAAATTATTGAGGAAGCGACGATAAAAATTAGCAAAGCCCAGGAACTTTTGCAGACTCTTCAGAGATGTCGGCTGAGTCCAATCATAAATGGCCTGAACTTTAACAGGGTCCATCTCGATAGTAGAAGGGGAAAAAATGAAACCCAAAAATGAAACCTTCTGAACACCAAAGAGACACTTTGACCCCTTCACAAACAAAGAATTCGCACGCAGGACCTGGAACACCATTCTAACCTGCTTCACGTGAGATTCCCAATCATCCGAGAAGACCAAAATATCATCTAAGTATACAATCAGGAATTTATCCAGGTACTCTCGGAAGATGTCATGCATAAAGGACTGAAATACTGATGGAGCATTGGAAAGCCCGAATGGCATAACCAGGTACTCAAAATGGCCCTCGGGCGTATTAAATGCTGTTTTCCATTCATCACCCTGTTTAATACGCACAAGATTATACGCACCACGAAGATCTATCTTGGTGAACCAACTAGCCCCCTTAATCCGAGCAAACAAATCAGCAGCGGCAAGGGGTACTGAAATTTGACTGTGATTTTATTTAGAAGGCGGTAATCAATACAAGGTCTCAACGAACCATCCTTCTTGGCCACAAAAAAGAACCCTGCTCCCAATGGCGACGACGACGGGCGAATATGACCGTTCTCCAAGGATTCCTTTACGTAACTCCGCATAGCGGCGTGCTCAGGCACAGACAAATTAAACAGTCGACCTTTAGGAAACTTACTACCAGGAATCAAATCGATAGCACAATCACAATCCCTATGCGGAGGTAGGGCACTGGACTTGGGCTCATCAAATACATCTCGGTAATCTGACAAGAACTCTGGGACCTCAGAAGGGGTGGATGATGAAATAGACAGAAATGGAACATCACCATGTACCCCCTGACAACCCCAGCTGGACACAGACATAGATTTCCAATCCAATACTGGGTTATGGACTTGTAGCCATGGCAACCCCAACACGACCACATCATGCAGATTATGCAACACCAAAAAGCGAATATCCTCCTGATGCGCAGGAGCCATGCACATGGTCAGTTGGGTCCAGTACTAAGGCTTATTCTTGGCCATAGGCGTAGCATCAATTCCTCTCAATGGAATAGGATACTGCAAAGGCTCCAAGAAAAACCCACAGCGCCTAGCATACTCCAAGTCCATCAAATTCAGGGCAGCGCCTGAATCCACAAATGCCATGACAGAATAGAATGACAAAGAGTAGATCAAAGTAACGGACAAAAGAAATTTTCGACTGTACCGTACCAATGGTGGCAGACCTAGCGAACCGCTTAGTGCGCTTAGGACAATCGGAGATAGCATGAATGGAATCACCACAGTAAAAACACAGCCCATTCCGACGTCTGTGTTCTTGCCGTTCAGCTCTGGTCAAAGTCCAATCACATTGCATAGGCTCAGGTTTATGCTCAGATAATACCGCCAAATGGTGCACAGTTTTACGCTCAAGTAAGCGTCGATCGATCTGAATGGCCAAAGACATAGACTCATTCAGACCAGCAGGCATAGGAAATCCCACCATGACATCCTTAAGGGCTTCAGAGAGACCCTTTCTGAAAATTGCTGCCAGCGCACATTCATTCCATTGAGTGAGCACAGACCACTTCCTAAACTTCTGACAATATATCTCTACCTCATCCTGACCCTGACACAGAGCCAGCAAATTTTTCTCTGCCTGATCCACTGAATTAGGTTCATCATACAGCAATCCGAGCGCCAGAAAAAACGCATCAATATCACATAATGCAGGATCTCCTGGCGCAAGGGAAAATGCCCAGTCTTGAGGGTCGCCACGTAATAAAGAAATAATGATCTTAACTTGTTGAACTGGGTCACCAGAGGAGCGGGGTTTCAAAGCCAGAAATAGTTTACAATTATTTTTAAAACTCAGAAACTTAGCTCTATCTCCAGAAAACAAATCAGGAATAGGAATTCTAGGTTCTAACATAGAATTCTGAACCACAAAGTCTTGAATATTTTGTACTCTTGCAGTGAGATGATCCACACAAGAAGACAGGCCTTTAATGTCCATCACTACACCTGTGTCCTGAACCACCCAAATGTCTAGGGGAAAAGAAAGACAAAACACAGTGCAGAGAAAAAAAAATGGTCTCAGAACTTCTCTTTTCCCTCTATTGAGAAGCATTAGTACTTTGGGCCTCCAGTACTGTTATGAACTGGTGGTTCAGAAACACAATGGACCTGGTGGTTAAGAGCATTGAAAATGACCTGATAGTTACTAATAACATAGGACGAGCTCTGAGACGTGGGAACTCTGCTGACCGCAATCCTATCACACCACCCTAGAGGTAGCCGTGGAGCGCTCCTGACCAGACCTAGGCGCCTCGGGCACAGCCTGAGAAACTAGCTAGCCCTGAAGATAGAAAAATAAGCCTACCTTGCCTCAGAGAAATTCCCCAAAGGAAAAGGCAGCCCCCCACATATAATTACTGTGAGTAAAGATGAAAATACAAACACAGAGATGAAATAGATTTTAGCAAAGTGAGGCCCGACTTACTGAATAGACCGAGGATAGGAAAGATAGCTTTGCGGTCAGCACAAAAACCTACAAATAACCACGCAGAGGGCGCAAAAAAACCCTCCGCACCGACTAACAGTACGGAGGTGCTCCTTCTGCGTCCCAGAGCTTCCAGCAAGCAAGACAAACCAATATAGCAAGCTGGACAGAAAAAATAGCAAACAAAAGTAACACAAGCAGAACTTAGCTTATGCAGGACAGACAGGCCACAAGAACGATCCAGGAGAGAGCAAGACCAATACTGGAACATTGACTGGAGGCCAGGAACAAAGAACTAGGTGGAGTTAAATAGAGCAGCACCTAACGACTTAACCTCGTCACCTGAGGAAGGAAACTCAGAAGCCGCAGCCCCACTCACATCCACCAAAGGAAGCTCATGGACAGAACCAGCCGAAGTACCACTCATGACCACAGGAGGGAGCCTGACCACAGAATTCACAACAGAGTGTGGTAAAATTTATTTGATATTACCTTATTATTTGTCAAAAAAATGGAAATTTGGCAAAAATTTTGAAAATTTCGCTATTTTCCAAATTTGAATTTCTATGCCCTTAAATCACAGAGATATGTCACACAAAATACTTAATAAGTAACATTTCCCACATGTTTACTTTACATCACCATAATTTTGGAACCAAAATTTTGTTTTGTTAGGGAGTTATACGGGTTAAAAGTTGACCAGCAATTTCTCATTTTTACAACATCATTTTTTTTAGGGACCACATCACATTTGAAGTCACTTTGAGGAGTCTATATGATAGAAAATACCCAAGTGGGACACCATTCTAAAAACTGCACCCCTCAAGGTGCTCAAAATCACATTCAAAAAGATTATTAACCCTTCAGGTGTTTCACAGGAAGTTTTGGAATGTTTAAAAAAAAAAACATTTAATTTTTTTTCACCAAAAATTTGGTTCAGCTCCAATTTGTTTTATTTTACCAAGGGTAACAGGACAAATTGCACAACAACATTTGTGGTCCAATTTCTCCTGAGTACGCTGATACGCCATATGTGGGGGTAAACCACTGTTTAGGCGCACAGCAGAGCTCGGAAGGGAAGGAGCGCCATTTAACTTTTCAATGCAAAATTGACTGGAATTGAGATAAGACGCCATGTCGTGTTTGGAAAGCCCTTGATGTGCCTAAACATTGAAACCCCCCCACAAGTGAGTGACACCATTTTGGAAAGTAGACCCCTAAGGAAAATATCTAGATGTGTGGTGAGCACTTTGACCCACCAAGTGCTTCACAGAAGTTTATAATGCAGAGCCGTAAAAATAAAAAATCATATTTTTTCACGAAAATGATCTTTTCGCCCCCAATTTTTTATTTTCCCAAGGGTAACAGAAGAAATTGGACACCAAAAGTTGTTGTGCAATTTGTCCTGAGTATGCTGATACCCCACATGTGTGGGTAAACCACTGTTTGGGCGAACCGCAGAGCTCGGAAGGGAAGGAGCGCCAATTGACTTTTCAATGTAAAATTGACTGGAATTGAGATAGGACTACATGTCGCGTTTGGAGAGCCCCTGATGTGCCTAAACATTGAAACCCCCCACAAGTGACACCATATTGGAAAGTAGACCCCCTAAAGAACTTATCTAGATGTGTGGTAAGCACTTTGACCCAGAAAGTGCTTCACAGAAGTTTATAACGCAGAGCCGTGAACATAAAAATTCTTTTTTTTTCCCACAAAAAATTATTTTTTAGCCCCCAGTTTTGTATTTTCCCAAGGGTAACAGGAGAAATTGGACCCTAAAAGTTGTCCAATGTGTCCTGAGTACGCTGATACCCCATATTTTGGGGTAAACCCCTGTTTGGGCACACGGGAGAGCTCGAAAGGGAAGGAGCACTGTTTTACTTTTTCAACGCAGAATTGGCTGGAATTGAGATCGGACGCCATGTCGTGTTTGGAGAGCCCCTGATGTGCCTAAACAGTGGAAAGCCCCCCAATTCTAAGTGAAACCCTAATCCAAACACACCCCGAACCCTAATCCCAACGGTAACCCTAACCCCACCCCTAAACCTGACACACCCCTAACCCTAATCTCAACCCTAATCACAACCTTAAATGTAATCGAAACCCTAACTGTAACTTTAGCCCCAATCCTATCCCTAACTTTAGCTCCAACCCTAACTGTAGCCCTAACCCTAGCCCTAACCTTAACCCTAACCCTAGCCCCAACCCTAACTTTAGCCCAACCCTAACCCTAGCCCTATCCTTAATGGGAAAATGGAAATAAATACATTTTTAAAATTGTATTATTTTTCCCTAACTAAGGTAGTGATGAAGGGGGGTTCAATTTACTTTTATAGCGAGTTTTTTAGTGGATTTTTATGAATGGCAGCTGTCACACACTAAAAGATGCTTTTTATTGCAAAAAATAGTTTTTGCGTCTCCACATTTTGAGAGCTATAATTTTTCCATATTTTGGTCCACAGAGTCATATGAGGTCTTGTTGTTTGCGGGACGAGTTGATGTTTTAATTGGAATCGTTTTTGGGCATGTGACTTTATTATCGCTATTTATTCCGATTTTTGTGAGGCAGAATGACCAAAAAACAGCTATTCAAGAATTTCTTTTGGGGGGGCGTTTATACCGTTCCTCGTTTTGGTAAAATTGATAAAGCAGTTTTATTCTTCGGGTTAGTACGATTACAGCGATACCTCATTTATATAATTTTTTTATGTTTTGCCGCTTTTATGCGATAAAAACTATTTTATATAAAAAATATTATTTTTGCATTATTTTATTCTGAGGACTATAACTTTATTTTATTTTTTCGCTGATGATTCTGTATGGCAGCTCATTTTTTGCGGGAGAAGACAACGTTTTCAGCAGTACCAAGGATATTTATTTATATCCTTTTATTATCGCATGTTATTCCACTTTTTGTTTGGCGGTATGATAATAAAGTGTCGTTTTTTGCCTCTTTTATTTTACGGTGATCACTGAAGGGGTTAACTAAGGGGACAGTCTTATAGGTCGGGTCGTTACGGACACGGCGATACTAAATATGTGTACTTTTATTGTTTTTTTATTTAAAGAAATGTATTTATTATAACAATTTTTTTTTCTTTATTTAGGAATTTTTTTTTTTTTACATATGTAAATATTTTTTTTTTTACTTTGTCCCAGGGGGGACATGACTATATAGGGTCAGATTACTGATCTGACCCTTTGCTGTGCACTGTGTCAGATCAGCGATCACACAGGCACAGCAGGGAGGCTTCCTGGCGCCTGCTCTGAGCAGGTGCTTGGAAGCCACCTCCCTGCAGGGGACGGAAGGCCCCCCTGGCCATTTTGGATCTGGTCCTGCAGGGAGGAGGAGGTAGGAGACCCTCGGAGCAATGTGATCACATCACGTTGCTCCGATGGGCTAAGGGAAGCACACAGGGAGCCCCCTCCCTGCGCAATGCTTCTCTGTGCTGCCGAAACGCTGCGATCATCTTTGATCGCAGTGTTTCGGGGGTTAATGTGCCAGGAGCGGTCCGTGACCGCTTCTGGCACATAGTGCCGGATGTCAGCTGTGATAATTAGCTGATACTCGGCCGCGCTACCCCCGTGAGCGCGGCCGATCACATATGACGTATGTCGGTGGTCATACGGGCCCACCCCACCTTAACGGGATAGTACGTCTAATGTCAGAAAGGGGTTAATGAATATAATCTCTTTGAACAATGCAGATAATATCAGAAAGTTATGGAACACCCGTTAGGGTCTTGGGGTGCTCGGTACTGGGTCCGTTGCTTTAAGGGGATGTGTCATGGCCGCAGCGACCCAGTCCATGGCCCTGGGCGGCCATGTTAAAGGGACAGTCTTCAAAGGGTTTTTTTTTTAAATAAAGAAAGTTCGTGACACCACCTGTGGTATTCGGTCAGGGATGACCAACGCTGCTTAAAGGGGTCCTCTGGGGTGATGTTATGGCAGCCAGATGGTATAACTTCCCACAGGTGAAGTAGGTCCCCAGGGCTCCCGGCGAATAGATGGAGGATGGCGAGTGGTGCAGTAAAGAATGAAGGATGCAGTTGTGCATTCTTTTTACCTGGTTTACTGATGGTAGCAGGTAGCCTCAGTCCAGGGCACCAGATCACAGGTACAGGCAGGTTTCGGCCAGCTTGGAAGCGAGTTCAGAGTCCAGCTTTATCAGGTGGAGTTAAAAGCCTTCCTTTTAGCGCTGTGTCGTTATAGTCCCTTACTGCCTATGGCTTTGTAGCAAGGTCCTCTCAGTTATCTCTGTCCTTTGTTGAACTGGGACACAAACCCGTATGACAGGTGACTCGAGCCTTTTTACAGGGTCTCTATCACGACCCGGGCTCTGTCACTGTGTCTCCTGGGTGTTAGGGCGAACAGGTGATGTGTAATCCAGCTGTCCTGCCGGTTTCTGCTATGTGTCTTAGAGTCCCACAAAAGCCTCGGTCTTCTTGCTACCGATGTCTGCGCTCAATCAGGGATGTAGCCCAGTCCCAGCTATTCTACCCTGTTGTCACACTCCTGTGCTTCGCTCTCCGGCACGTTAGCTAAAGGCTGCTCTTCCTTTTGTATCTCGCCCCTCACCCGTCCTTCTGCCTCAGACTGCTCCAGTCTCCTGTCAGGCACCAACTGTCTAAATCTTCCCAACTGCCTAGCAACTGCCTAGCAACTAACTCCTCCTCCCGACCAGAGAGAGCAGCTACCCTGATTTTGGGTGTAGCGCTCCCCCTTCTGGCTTGAAGTCAGAATGGTGTTGTATGTGCTAATTACCTGTTAAAAGGAATCTTCCATCGCTTCCAAGCGTGACTTCACTCTCCCCGTGAGGAAAGCAATGCCATTGTGACAACCAGGACCCTGGGGTGTCACAATTGTAAGCTTAGTTGATCCTTAATTTCAAAGATTCAAGGTGTTCTGCAGATTAAAGGTACTTACAAGCATAGAAGGATCATATTAATGGGCTACACAGGTGAAGCTGACAAAAAGATGCCCACTTATATGATATCACTTTATGCTTGGCAGCGATTGGCTAAAGCTGCACCACTCAGACGTCTATTACGCTGCCACCCCTTTTTACTTGCTCTCATTTCCTTAGCCTTGTAAACAAAGGTAAACCGGATCGATTCCGTTTAATAATGGATATGCCTTTTATATTTACATAATTGTTTCCAGCAGTTATTAAAATAGAACTCCTAGTATGTTATTAAAGGCTGTAGACTGTGATGGTTTGCAAGGTCATGTACATATATACAAAGCACATATATAATGCATGCGTGAATTGAAAACAATACTATATATACTGACACTGATAGCTCTCCAGTGAACTACCAGATAAATAGCCATTCTGTTTAATGTGGTTAACTACTCTTTGGAGGACACAGACATACTGTGTGTATACCTCTCAACACCCTCTGACCACATCCTATACCCATACCATTTAATTCTCCATTGGCTATATTAAAAGAATTTTGGAAAGTGACCCCCTTTTAAGACAGTGTTCACACTACTGCTAAGCCCATCCATTCTCCTGTCCATTATAGAAACAGAGCAGTGGAAAGCATATGGGGACAGATTCATAATTAGATGCAGACTTGTAGAGTCCGACTGTCCCCTCTGACAATAATTAGCTGTGTCAACTTTCTGTTGAGATTCCCATCACATTTCACATGTACAGAGGTAGAAATACTTGATTGCAAAACCCTTATTGGCAAGCACAGCAGTCAGATGTTCTTTGCAGTTGATGTTGAGGTTTGCGCACATGTCAGGAGGAATTTTTGTCCACTCTCCTTTGCAGATCATCTCTACATCAGTAAGATATTGAGGTTGGCGCTTGGCAACTAGGAGCTTCAACTCCCTCCATAAGTTTTCTATGGGATTAAGGTCTGGAGACTGGCTAGGCCACTCAATGACCTTAATGTGCTTTTTATTGAGCCACTCCTTTGTTGCCTTGGCTGTAAGGTTTTGTTCATTGTCTTGCCGGAAGACCCAGCCACGACCTATTTTTAATGTCCTGGTGGAGGGAAGGAGGTTTACTCAGGATTTTACGGTACATGGCTCCATCCATTCTCCCATTGATGCAGTGAAGTAGTCCTGTGCCTTTAGCTGAGAAACAAAACATATTGTTTCCACCTCCATGCTTGACAGTGGGGATGGTGTTCTTTGGGTCATAGGCAGCATTTCTCTTCCTCCAAACATGGCGAGTTGAGTTAATGCCAAAGAGCTCAATTTTTGTCTCATCTGACCACAGCACCTTCTACCAATCACTCACAGAATCATCCAGGTGTTCATTGGCAAATTTCAGATGGGCCTGCCCATGTGCCTTCTTGAGGAGGCAGACCTTGTGGGCACTGCAGGATTTTAAACCTTTACGGCGTAATGTGTTAACAGTGGTTTTCTTAGTGACTGTGGTCCCAGCTGCCTTGAGATCATTAACAAGTTCTCCCCGTGTAGTTTTAGGCTGATTTCTCACCTTCCTTATGATCAAGGATACCCCACAAAGTGAGATTTTGCATGGTGCCCCAGATCGATGTTGATTGACAGTCATTTTGTATTTCTTCCATTTACTTACTATTGCACCAACAGTTGCCTCCTTCTCACTCAGCATCTTACTTGTGGTTTTGTAGCCCATTCCAGCTTTGTGCAGGTCTATGATCTTGTCCCTGACATCCTTAGAAAGCTCCTTGGTCTTGCTCGTGTTGTAGATGTTAGAGTCTGACTGATTACTGTATTTTTCGGACTATAAGATGCACCGAACCATAAGACGCACCCACAAATTTGGTGAAGAAAAAGAGAAAAAAATATATTTTTATGTTAAATAGGGGTCTGTCTTATAATACCAGTATCCATCTTACAAATCATATGTCTCTCATCCTGGTATCTATATAACCCCCATCCTTGTGCTGGCACATGCCCCCCTGTGCTGCTGTCAGGCACATGCCCCCCTGTGCTGCTGTCAGGCACATGCCCCCCTGTGCTGCTGTCAGGCACATGCCCCCCTGTGCTGCTGTCAGGCACATGCCCCCCTGTGCTGCTGGCAGACACATGCCCCCCCCCCGGTCACTATATGCCCACTTGTGCTGCTGGAAGACACCTCCCCCCCTTCCCCCGTGCTGCTGGCAGACACATGATAAAATAACAAACACTTAACTCACCTTCAGATGATGGCTCCATGCTCACAGCTCCTCGGTTGTGCTTCCTGTTTCCCAGGCATCGGATCATGTGACCTGGGCACACAGTGATGTCATCACTGTGCTGTGCCGATCACATGATCGGATGTAAGCACAGACACAGGAAGCACAACCGAGGAGCTGTGTGCACAGAGCCATCATCTGAAGGTGAGTTAAGTGTTTGTTATTTTATCATGTGCCTGCCAGCAGCACAGGGGGGTCATATAAGCGTTATGGGGCCATAGCCATGATGGAAGGGGGGGAGATGCAGGCACATGTAATATTGGCTGCTCCCCTGTGAATCAACTGGTGCAGCTTCAGCACCGAGGTGATGACAGCAGGTGCAGTGAATATTACATGAGGCTAATGAGCGGGAGCACAGGACGTCCTGCTGTCTCTGCAGCCTGCAGCCAGCCCGCTCCAGCCCCCTGACACCACTGCAGAGCTGCTCCCCCTCCTCTACAGCACAGCACACAGATTCGGATTATAAGACGCACCCCCCACTTTCCCCAAAATTTGGGGGAACAAAAATGCGTCTTATAGTCAGAAAAATACGGTAATTGAGTCTGTGGGCAGGAGTCTTTTATAAAGGTGACTATGTCAGACAGCTGTCTTTAATGCAGGTAACAAGTTGATTAGGAGCGTCTAGCTGATCTGTAGGAACCAGAATATTTAATGCTTGGTAGGAGATCAGATACTTATTTGTCACTGCAAAATGCAAATAAATTTATATAATTTATACAATGTGATTTTTTGGATTTTATTTTTGATATTCTATCTTTCAATGTTAAAATTATCCTACCCTCTAAATTATAGACTGTTAATGTCTTTGTCAGTGGGCAAACTTACAAAATCAGCAAGGAAGCAAATACTTATCTCCCCCACTGTAAGTTCTTTTTCTTCTAAGACCACACACAGGCCGTCTCCTCAGCATTCTTCTCTGCCATCAAGCGATGTCCTTAGCATTCCTCTGTGCCTTCAGGCCATCTCCTCAGCACTCCTCTCTGACCTCAGGCTGTTCAATGCTATTCTCTGACCTCAGGTCGTTTCCTTAATGCTTCTCTCTGACCTCAGGCCGCTTCCACAGTGCTCCTCTCTGACCTTAGGCCATCTTATCAGCATTCCTCTCTGCCCTCAAGCTGTCTCCTCAGCATTCTTCTCTGCCATCAAGCAGTGTCTTTAGCGTTCCTCTGTGCCTTCAGGCCATCTCCTCAGCACTCCTCTCTGACCTCAGGCTGTTTTCTCAATGCTATTCTCTGACCTCAGGTCGTTTCCTTAATGCTCCTCTCTGACCTCAGGCTGTTTCCACAGTGCTCCTCTCTGACCTTAGGCCATCTTATCAGCATTCCTCTCTGCCCTCAAGCTGTCTCCTCAGCATTCCTCTCTGCCATCAAGCAGTGTCTTTAGCGTTCCTCTGTGCCTTCAGGCCATCTCCTCAGCACTCCTCTCTGACCTCAGGCTGTTTTCTCAATGCTATTCTCTGACCTCAGGTCGTTTCCTTAATGCTCCTCTCTGACCTCAGGCTGTTTCCACAGTGCTCCTCTCTGACCTTAGGCCATCTTATCAGCATTCCTCTCTGCCCTCAAGCTGTCTCCTCAGCATTCCTCTCTGCCATCAAGCAGTGTCTTTAGCGTTCCTCTGTGCCTTCAGGTCATCTCTTCAGCACTCCTCTCTGACCTCAGGCTGTCTCCTCAGTGCTCCTCTTAGCTTAGGCTATCTTTACAGCATTCCTCTTGTCCGTCAGGCCATCTCCTTAGGGTTCCTCTCTGACCTTAGGCCATCTCCTCAGCACTCCTCTCTGCCTTCAGGCTGTCTCCTCAGAATTCCTCTCTGCCCTCAGTCCAGGTTCTCAGCATTCTCATCTGCTCTCCGGTCAAGACTCATTACAACTCTCAATGTCACAACATGCACAGGACTAAGGGCAGAGAGGAACATCTTTAAAGGTGCTGTCTTCATAGTTAACCCTGTCTTCATGAGGGTTTTCACCTTTCAACTTTCTGTTCACCACTAGCATGCCCATGTTAAAAAAAAATATAATCAGCATTACTCACATTCCCCTGCTCCAGTGCTAGCTCTCTGACACTGCTTCCAGTGATTGTTTACAGATTGTTGCGGTGAAGTCATGATTACAGCTCACATGGCGGCTGAAGCCATTCAATGGGCTTCGGATAATAGTTTATATGGCTCAGGCCAACTGATTGGTTGCAGCAGTCATGTTCTGTAGTTATTATGTCAGTGCTGCAGTCTGTAAATCTCTGGGATCGGAGGGGCAGGACAATGGGAGCAGTGGACATGCTGATCACGTGCAAAAACTTGAAAATGGAAAACCTCTTTAGTGACAGACCAATTTTTTTTTTTTCATTTTTACCTTTCTACATTTTAGAAGTCATAACTTTTTTTCTCACTGACTTGTCATTTTTTTATGCAGTAGAAATTAAATTACACTTAGCATTGTTTAGGGGTAGATAAAAACTACTGAGTAATTTCTATCTTTTTTGTAATTTTTTTCTACTATTTACACTTCTAACTAAATAACCTCTTGAAAAAATTCGACAGGCTATTAGGTCATTTGTCATTTAATTTAATATTTAATATTTAATATATATTTAATATATAAAAGATGCATTTCTTAAAAAAAAATTCTCGTGTGTAGGTGTTACATTATTTATCTTTTTCTATGATCTGTTGGATAAATATTATTTTCTGAATTTGTTTAGCTAATTAACATAGGAAACTGTAAATCATCTTTTAAATGATTGCTAGCTGCAGTATACAAAGGATTGCATATGGATATAAAATGAGAAAAAAATAGTCACACTTTTCTGGATGAAATTGAATGATTTTTTATATGCCATCTGAACCTGCCATATGTGTGACATTTCTGTAAATCCCATTCACTTTGCTGGGACTGTAAGGATACTGTACTGCGAAAATATGCATCATAAACTCATCATGGCAACTTAAAGAAGACTTTTCACTAAACTTAATTGTTCCTGTTAAACTGAACACAGGATGTAATAGTGGCTGCAGAGTGAAATAATGCGTAGTTTTGTTTTTTTAACCTCAGTCACCAAGCCTATTTTTTTTTAAAATCTGTCAAGATTTAGGGCATGTTAGGTTAGGCTATGAGTTGAACTAGATGGATTTATAGTCTTCCTTCAACCTTAATAACTATGTAACTATGTAAGTGTCACTTTATGTTTCAATAACTCCATAATGTTTCAACATATTCCAGTGATTGTGAGATTTATTTTTATTTCCTGACACATTGTGCTTTATTTTAGTAGTAAACTTAAGTCAATATGTTTTGCAATCTAATATATAAAGCTGAATGTGTGTATGTGTGTATGTGTGTGTGTATGTCCGAGACTGGCATCTGAACCGTCGCAGCTACAGCCACAAAATTTTGCACAGTCACACGTCTGGACCCCGAGAGCGTCATAGGCTATGTTGTGAGGTGAAATTTTAACCCCGCGCTTTCCAATTCACCAAACAATTTTGCCCCTATCTACATAATGGGGAAAAAGTGAAAGGAAAAGTGTTGGAGACGTCGCAGCTACAGCCACAAAATTTTGCACAGTCACACGTCTGGACCCCGAGAGCATCATAAACTATGTTGTGAGGTGAAATGTTAACCCTGCGCTTTCCAATTCACCAAATAATTTTGCCCCTATCTACATAATGGGGGAAAAAGTGAAATGAAAAGTGTTGGAGGCAAATTGACAGCTGCCCGATGTGAACAAGGGGGACTTAAAGAATGAGAGCGATGGCACCAAAGAGTATATACCGTACAGTTGCTAAGGTGGGGCCCCGACATGGGATACTCACCACACACGGGGATATGAACACACACACACAAAATGCGCCACACACTACCACGTGCTTGAACACATATACCAACCTCAGCACACATTTCACCACACATACACCAACCTCGCCACATAAAAATCAAAACACAAAAGTCGCCGCTCAAAACTCGCCACGCGCAAAACTCGCCACATGCAAAACTAGGCTCACGCAAAACTTGCACCCGCGGAAAAATTGCCACATGCACAAAAGTTGCAACACATGCAAAAATTGCCTCAAACAAAACTTGCACATACTCAAAAGGCACCACGCATAAAACTCGCCATGCGCAAAACTCGCCATGCACAAAACTTGCTGCACACAACTTGCTACACTAACCTGTCACATGCAACTCGACACACAAAAAGTTGCTACACGCATGTCGCCACACAAAACTCATCTCACAAAAGTCACCACATGCATGTTGCCACACGCAACTCAACACACACAACTTGACAAACGAAACTCGCCCTAAAACACACACAAGTCTGGTATTATCCTTCAAAAATAAAAATCTGATTAATAAGCAGACAAACTACAAGAGCTACAAATGTACCATATAGGAAATACACCAGCTGTCAGTCACATGACCTGTCTATTATGTGTATGTGTGAGCTAATATATACTGCCAGGGGGAGGGCTTCCTGCCAATTTAGCTTACAAATACTGAGGTTAAAATACTGACCAAATAACGTGTGAACGAGGTCTAATACAGGAGGAGATGACATACAGATATATACTATGTACAGGGGAGATAACACACAGGTATATACTATATACAGGAGAGATGACACACAGGTATATACTATATAGAGGAGGAGATGGCATACAGGTATATACTGTATACAGGAGGAGATGACACACAGGTATATACTATATACAGGAGCAGATGACCTACAGGTATATACTATATACAGGAGGAGATGACATACAGGTATATACTATATACAGGAGGAGATGACATACAGGTATATACTAGATATAGGAGATGACACAGGTATATACTATATACAGGAGAGATGACACACAGCAGGTATATGCTATATACAGGGGAGATGACATACAGGTATATACTATATACAGGGGAGACAACACACAGCAGGTATATACTATATACAGGGGAGATGACATACAGGTATATACTATATACAGGAGATGACATACAGGTGTATACTATATATAAGGGAGATGACAAACATGTATATACTGAGGTGAAAATGAGAGGTGTGAGGTGAAAATGAAAAGGTGTGAGTGCAAAATGAGAGGACTGAGGGAAAATAGTGGAGTGATGAGAAAATGATAGATGTGTTAGTTCGAAATGACAAGTGTTAGGGGGAATGAGAGGTGTGAGGGAGAAAATGAGAGATGTGAGGGGGAAAATTAAAGATGTGATTGGGAAAATGAGAGGCGTGATGGGAAAATAAGAGAAGTGAGGTGCTATAACTAAACACAGATATTTACTATGCCCAGGCAACGCCGGGCTCTTCAGCTAGTTTATTTATATAATGTCAGACATTTGAAACACATTGTAAAAAAATAGCAACTTTCAAATTTTGAATGTTTATACCTTTAAGGCCGGGATCAGACACAGCGAGATACGTCCGAGTCTCGCAGGTTAAAACCAAGCTCTGGCACCAGCACTCCAGAGCGGAGCAATACATGGAGCTGTACGCTCCACTCCGGAGTGCCGGTGCCAGAGCTTGTTTTTAAACTGCGAGACTTGGCCATATCTCGCTGTAGTGTGACTCCGGCCTAATTCAGATAGTCATACCACACAAAATAGTTAAAAAATAACGTCCCATATGTCTACCTTACATCAACCCAATTTGTAAAATGTCCTTTTATTTCTTTAGGATGTAAGTGGAGCGCCACCAGACACAGGGCCGCGGGTTACTCGGTACCGGTCCTCTCTGCCTCAGTTCTAGGGTTGTCACGGTGGCTGGACCCGGTCCGTAACCCTGCTAAGGGGCATCCAATGAAAGGGGGTGATGAAAGTCGGCTAAGGTTTCGTGACGCCACCTGTGGTATTCGGTCAGGGTGACCGACGCTGCTTGGGGCCCACTGTGGTGATGTAACGACAGCTGGATGGTATACCTTCCCACAGGTGAAGTATATCCCCAAGGCTTCCCGGTTGTGTAGGTGTGATGGTGTGAGGCGCAGTTAATAACGAGGACACAGGGTTGCAGTCTCTTTACCTTTTACTGAAGGCTTCGGGATCCTCAATCCAGAGCACTGCTAACTGGGCTGTCTGAGACCGGCCGGTCCGAAGGCACATACAGAGTTACCTTTGCAGGTGGAAATCAGTGCCTACCACTAGCGCCTGTGTGTTGTAGTTCTTCCCTGCTGAGCATTCGGGATAGTCCTCACAACCCTCGTGTTCGTTCTTTCTCTCTCTCTCTCCGTCCCCCAAGTTTATCTGGATAGGACGCACCTGTTTGATGGGAAGGCTCGGAGCTATTCTGGGACCCTAGAGACGCCCCTCTCCTTGCTTGCCCCCTATGTCTTCTTAGGTGATGTATGGTAGACAGCCAACCTATAATCAACTGTCCTGTGGTATTTGAAGTAATGCTTGAAGTCAGTTACTCACTCGGTGTTCCGGTCACCGGCTACACGCCTCAGTAGGATGTTGCCGTTCTCGGGACACGACTGCTACTGGCTCTCCTTTGTGCTTTGATCTCGTTTCTCACTTTTCCACAATATCCTTCTCTTCATGTCCTTTCTTGGGATACCGCCGCAAGGTAGTGCAGGCGCGGTTCCGTCACTTTCTACTCTTTCTGCTAGGCCCCTGTCAGGAACCCACCCCTGACAGGTCCTCCCTGGACTCTCCCAGGCTGCGTTCTCTTCTAACTTCCTATCCGACCCCTAGTTTTACCAGTGTGAGGAGTGGCCTAATACATAGTGCCTTTTGCTCCCCCTAGTGGCCGGAGTGTGAAGTGTAATGTGTGCTTGTGATACCTGGTCAGGTGAACTCCTTTAGTACAATCAGACATAACATCACTCCCCTTAGTGGCAGAGCGACATTACTGCAACGACCAGGACTCTGGGGCGCTACACAAGAAAGTTTAAAAATTTAGAGACAATTTTTCATTTTTTTCATGGAAATTTGCAAAAGGGATGTGCTCAGTTTTCAAGTGAATTTGGGCAACCTATATTTTGGTAAACCCCCAAAAGTGCCATTTTAAAAACAGCACCCCTCAACGTTTTCAAAACTGCTATAGTTTATTAACCTTTCATTTGCTTTTCATGAATTAATGCAAAATGGAATGACAGGAATTACAAATTTTATTTTTACCACTAAACTGTTGCTAACATCTAAAAAGGTCACTACAACTGGTAGACTCTAGTGCTAATAGTTGGCCTTGGATTGCCATGGCAGCCATCAGGGCCAAACAATCGCGTTCACAGAGTGACGATGTGGTTAAGAGAGAGTTCCCATGTTCTGTTAACTGTTTAGATGCTGATGATAGCAGCATCTATGGGGATAAATGGTCAATGCCAACACTAATCGTGGCTGATTTAAACAGGGTGTCAGTTATAATGTACAACTAACAGATGCTGAATTTTAACACTTCAGGGGATGCTATTCTCTTATATCTCAGGTCAGTAAAAGGGCATATTGGTTTTCATTAAGCAGTTAAATTTCACCACCCCATATTGGCGATATCAGCAAAGTATTTGGCATTTAATGAGTTGACTTTTTTTCAAGTCCAAATGGGTGTTATCAGAGTTTTCATTGGGTACGTGTAGCTCTTCCTGTATGATGCTGACCAACCACAAAACGAAGGTAGCAGTACTCAAAAGAAAGATGAATTCACCCCACAGCAGATTCCTCTGTGTATGAGAAGTAAAGATACACTTCTGGGCTCCTGGTCTAACTTCCTGCATAAGTTAGTGGCATTGCCCCTCCCCACTCCCCACACACAGTTTAGTTATGTCCCATTGCAAACCCATCTATCAGATCTTCTTAATACAGAGTGTCTTTAATCACACTTATATCTGCTGTGCTGAAGAAGGTTTTAATTGCCCTGCAGTAAGATCAGAACAGGGTGTCATTACATCTCATAAAGGAGTAATCTGTCTGTTCTGGAATTCTCCTGTATGTGATGTAATAAGACCCTGCTTTGACCAGAGAAAAAAAAAATTCCCTTTTAAATGTGTGGTCAGTGGTAATGTGATGCGGTTGCAGTGCAGTTTAGCGCAACCTCCACCAGAGGGTGCTGGTGAGGGAAAAGAGGTTGCACACTCACAGCGTAGCAACACTGAACAGCCACACAGGTGTCACAGGTAAAGAAAGAGTGGTCAGATGAGCAGAGTAAGAAACTGTCATGAGCAGAAGTACCAGAGATAACAGCAATGGACGAATTCAGAGACAAGCCAGAAGTCAGAGCCAAACGGGAGGGCGGTATCCAAAACGAGAGACGTAAGACGAAATCAGGATACAAGCCAGAAGTCAAAGTCGGTCGGGGAACGAGTTATCAGAGACGGAAAGCAAGAGGCCGGGTACCGAGATCAGGCTGAGTCATACACTGTAAAGAAAACCACCAGAAGAACACTAAGTCAAGGTTAGGGAACAGGTCTCACACAAATACGGGAAGTCAGAGGCAGAAGGATCACCAGGGTATACTGATCAGCTGCTCTAGCCTGGAAGCATGAACTATCACTGACGCTAGCCAGCAGACTGCAGAGGACTGAAAAAGCCCAGTCAGCTCCAAAACAAGGCAGAGGGCGTTAACCTCCACATGACCAGTCCGGAGGGAGGATAGCAGAAAAGAAACTCCGGATTGGATCGTGACATAAGCTATGGTGGGGGTGTGTTCTTTTTTCTTTATGTATTGCGCTATATGATTAGTCATCATGATATAGTGGGAAAAAGTACATGCCCCCAGTGAAAACTGTCTGATAAGACCCACTTGAACTGACAATAGTTAGTTCATTAGGTGCAAAATACTTTGATGGCTAATATCTCTACAACAGAGAGGTGACATAAAAAAGAACTTCTATTCCATGACATCTTCCGTTTAGTTCAACATGAAAAATTTGGTTAATGGTCCTTTCTGTGAGCCACAGGTTTCAATATTATGCAAAAGAGAAATGTCTTGCCTTTAAAAAAAACTAATATTCTTCTTTACAGGCAGATTGTACCATTATATGCAAGTAGATTGTTTTTCATTCCGTTTTTGTTGCTGTTAGTATCTGTGGTTCAACCAAACCATACATATTGAAAACCTGGCAAATTTTTATTACCTTTGCACATCTGTTAAAACCTTGGTTAAATTACTGTCTATTGTTAACATGAGCAAATATTATTAGGTTGTTAACATATTTAAATTTTGATTTTATTATGTATTTCATTTTCTCATTTATTCCTCCCTTCCCCTAATTTTTTTAAATAGTCAATTAAACTTTACCCACATTCATCTTTACATTTTAGTAATGTCTTCCCACACTGATGAAGACAGCCGCCTACAAATGGCAAATCATTGATATAAACCGTAGAATTAAAAATGGATGTTTTTTGTCCGATAAGAAGTCAATTGTGTGACAGCTGCCTGAAGAAATAAAAATCGCCTATTACTGAAAATATAGTTCTTTCCCTCAGTGGACATTAAATCAATACCTTGCCTTTCACTTCTGTCAGTCTTTCTGAAGCATGTCTCTGACCTCTGAATATATACTTTGACTTGTCTGGGAAGAATACATATTATCTATATGCATAACGTGTCAATGTTGACAGTTTATTTTGTATTGATGTTATGTAATTTCTATCTATATTATTTCATATTTTCTAACCTGATGCATTTTTAAAGAAATGTGTCATTTGAAAATAACGTATTGTTTTGATCAGGTTTTTGTCTTATATGCATTTTTTTAAATTGTCTCTTCAGCGAGGGAGAGGACTAGAACTCTAGTCCCACCTATAGGAAGTAGCAATCCTAAAAGTCAATATCGACTCTCTAAAGAGCCTTGTCACATAACTTAGGATAAAAGCCAAAACCAGAATCTCAATTTGCAGACACTGTGTTTCAGGGCGCAGCCCCTCATCAGTGCAAAGTGTGAGATCTGATTTGGCTGGGTGAGGGGTGTCTGACCAGGGTCTAAAGGGTAACGTTTCTCCTTTCGGAGAGTGACATATCAAGAGTGACATGCCAAGGTGAGGAGACTTTTAATCCGCAATGCTCTGCTGGGAAATATGCAAATTGTCTCTTCAGAGAGGAAGAGGATTAGAACTCTAGTGCATTTTTTTTTACAAATTTTTGGACATTTTTTTCATTTCACAAACTGTATTCTTTTTTTAAATATAAACTGGCAATTTTCACAGTAGCAATTTTTGCTACTGTAGACTCATACTTCCTGCCCTTTCATAAAGCTTTTATCAGCAGAGCTCCTTATCAGCAGAGGTAGGACTACAATAACAGGTAATACCTGTATAAACCGCACAGAATTCACCAATCACAATACACACTGTCACAGCTGACCCTTCTCTCATCCTTTCACAATAATCTTTGAACACGCTCATTAGACACTTCAATACAAAAGAAAGGATTGCGATCTTACCAATGTGGCAATGTACATATGTTGTTTCCTTAACAAAAGGAAATTAGAGTCTAAAAAATCCTCAGAGTGTGACGATTACATGATTTCTAATTTTTGTTTTTAATACAGATGTTGAAAAAAAAATAACCTAAAGTTTTAAAAAATATATTTTAGACAAAACCATGATTTAAACAAGAGGTCATTTTCTAATGACTTGTACAGTACATGAATCACAGTCATGAGACCTAAGTGTGAATACTCAAGGTGCAAATCTGCAGCTTAATACAGTACCAGTTAAATAAATGAAATAATTTGATAGATTTTTTTTTTTGTTGTAAATCGACCTGCTCTTCAGATTTTGAAATCTGCAGCATGACAATTGTTTAATTGCGGATTTGACCCTTTGTAGTATACATGATGAAATGTTGCAGCTCTTGCAATTTCCACATCAGATCCACTATGCATGCAGAAACCTTTAAAGCACAGTTAACTGGCCATATAACACATTACATCGCAATGCTCAGCAGGTCTCCTGACCACAGCATGATGTCATCTATATCTATGCAGCTGTCACACTCAGGTCAGGAGAGCCGCCGGCCAGTCCAAGCATTACGATGCAATCGTCATCCGTGTTATACAACCTTATGACTTTTCCCTTAGATTTATCTAAGATATCACCTAAGAGTCTCCTTTGATAGTAGCACATTGTGTGTGTTAGGTGTCGAGTTCCCGCAGCTGCACAGGGGGAATCTCGAACCCCCTCCGCTGCGGTCTCCCATTCTTCTCCAGCCGCAGTGGAGTCTGATCAGCGGAGACGTTGGTCCCAGTGTCTGGCTCAGGCAGATACTCTGCACTTGGTTGCTGCTGCTGCTCTTCCAGGCTCAGCTATTGCAGCCAGTACTGGTCAGCGGCGAGCAGACGCCTCTGGGACTAAGTCCTGCTTTTCCCCTTCTGAGCATGCCCAAAGGAAGACTTCTCATTGGAGGTTGGGGGTTACATGCTCAGATCCTGTAGCAACTCCCATTGGTCCTCCAGGAAGGTCCTTGTCTGCTGCAGCTATAAAAGGTTTGCATGGCCGCACGGCCATGCGCTAGTATCAGCTTATGTTATGAGCTTTGCTACTTGGTGGTCATGTCTGCTTGTGGTCAAGTTCAGCTGAAATAAGCCCCTAGAATACCGGCACCTCCGGTGAGGAGTTTTGTGTGTTTGAATTCAGGGCAGGCACATAGCCACTAGAATTCCGGCTCCACCAAAGAGGATTTGTTTGTGTGCTAAGCTGACTGCATGACCACTAATTACTTTCTGCTCTGTTAGGTAGCTGTGATCCTCTGTGAGGTTAACAGGGCACAGCGTTTTCCTATCTAGGTGACTCTGTGAAGTAACAGAGTTCGCTTATACAGCCATATAGTGCTGCCAATACAATACGGGCGAGTGCTAAACGAGAAAAAATCGCATAGCACTCGGACCAGTGTTAAACTATGGGGCAGCTCACATCACCGTTAATTTTCTCAGGTGTATTCAGCGTGCGCGTATATCGTCCGAGACTTGCCAATGGCTGTCTATGGGTGCGAGAAAAAAAAAAAAATCGCACAGCACTTGGACAATGCAAGTGCTGTTTGATTTTTACGCAATGGTGTCCTTTGAAAAGCTGGCAATTCTTGTGCCATGTACAGTAAAATCACACTGATAGGTTAAAATAGAATAGATAGAAAAGATATACAGTGGGTATGGAAAGTATTCAGACCCCTTAAATTTTTCACTATTTGTTTCATTGCAGCCATTTGGTAAATTCAAAAAAGTTCATTTTTTCACATTAACGTACACTCTGCACCCCATATTGACTGAAAAAAACAGAAATGTAGACATTTTTGCAAATGTAATCAAAAGGAAAAACTGAAATATCACATGGTCATAAGTATTCAGACCCTTTGCTCAGACACTCATTTAAGTCACATGCTGTCTTTCTTTGTGATCCTCCTTGAGATGGTTCTACTCCTTCATTGAAGTCGAGCTGTGTTTAATTAAACTGATAGGACATGATTTGGAAAGGCACACACCTGTCTATATAAGACCTCACAGCTCACAATTCATGTCAGACCAAATGAGAATTTGGTTCATGAGGGTTATAACAGAATTTATGCAATACTCAATGTTTCTAATAGCCCAGTTGCCTCCATAATCCTTAAAACCAAGTAGTTTGGGACCACCAGAAGTCTTTCTAGACCTGGTCATCCAACCAAACTGAGCAATCATGGGAGAAGAGCCTTGAAGAGAAAGGTAAAGAAAAACCCCAAGGTCACTGTGGCTGAGCTCCAGAGATGCAGTAGGGTGATGGGAGAAAGTTGCACAAAGTCAACTATCACTGCAGCCCTCCATCAGGGCTTTATGGCAGAGTGGCCTGACGGAAGCCTCTCCTCAGTGCAAGACATATGAAAGCCCACATAGAGTTTGCTAAAAAAAAACACATGAAGGACTTCCAGACTATGAGAAATAAGATTCTCTGGTCTGATGAGATGAAGATAGACCTTTTTGGTGATAATTTTAAGTGGTATGTGTGGAGAAAACCAGGCACTACTCATCACCTACCCAATGCAATCCCATCAGTGAAACATGGTTGTGGCATCATGCTATGGGGTGTTTTTCAGCTGCAGGGTCAGGACAACTGGTTGTAATTGAAGGAAACATGAGTCCAGCCGAGTACAGAGATATCCTGGATGAAAACTTCTTCCAGAGTGCTCTGACCCGTTGACTTGACCGAAGGTTCACCTTCCAACAAGACAATGACATGAAGCACATTACTAAAATAACAAAGGAGTGGCGTCAGAACCACTCTGTGACCATTCTTGACTGGCTCAGCCAGAGCCCTGACCTAAACCCAATTGAGCATCTCTGCAGAGACCTGAAAATGGCTGTCCACCAACGTTCACCATCCAACCTGATGGAACTGAGAGGATCTGCAAAGAAAAATAGCAGAGGATACCCAAATCCAGGTGTGAAAAACTTGTTGCATCATTCCCAAGAAGATTCATAGCGGTTCTAGCTCAAAAGTGTGCTTCTACTCAATACTGAGCAAAGCGTTTGAATACTTAAGAACATGTGATAGTTCAGTTTTTCTATTTTAATACATTTGCAAAAATTACTACATTTGATTTTTTTTCAGTCAAGATAGGGTGTAGAGTGTACAGTAATGAGAAAAAAATGAACTTTTTTGAATTTACCAAATAGCTGCAATGAAGCAAAGAGTGAAAAATTTAAGGGGTATGAATACTTTCCATACCCACTGTATACACATAGAATACAGAGATATATATCTATATCAATGATACACACACATATGTCAATGACACACACACATATATATATGTGTGTGTGTATTTATATTGCATAGATAGATACACTGTGTATTTATTAGGCATCTTCCTTTCCTTTGGGTCAGAAGAGAGATTTGAGGGGCTCTGAAAAGTCCAAAATTGTGAGATGTCTTGCAGAGGGATGCAGCAGTCTTGAATTTCAAAACTTTTGAAGCATGAGCACCGAACAATCAAGCGTTTCATGGCAAATAGCCAACAAGGTCGCAAGAAGCGTGTTGGGCAAAAAAGGCGCAAAATAACTGCCCATGAATTGAGGAAAATCAAGCGTGAAGCTGCCAAGATGCCATTTGCCACCAGTTTTGCCATATTTCAGAGCTGCAACGTTACTGGAGTAACAAAAAGCACAAGGTGTGCGATACTCAGGGACATGGCCAAGGTAAGGAAGGCTGAAAAACGACCACCTTTGAACAAGAAACATAAGATTAAACATCAAGACTGGACCAAGAAATATCTTAAGACTGACTTTTCAAAGGTTTTATGGATTGATGAAATGAGAGTGACTCTTGATGGGCCAGATGGATGGGGCAGAGGCTGGATCAGTAAAGGGAAAAGAGCTCCACTCTGACTCAGACGCCAGCAAGGTGGAGCTGGGGTACTGGTATGGGCTGGTATCATCAAAGATGAAATTGTGGGACCTTTTTGGGTTGAGGATGTAGTGAACCTCAACTCCCAGACCTTCTGCCAGTTTCTGGAAGACAACTTCTTCAAGCAGTGGCACAGGAAGAAGTCTGTATCATTCAAGAAAAACATGATTTTCATGCAGGACAATGTCCATCACATGCCTCCAACTACTCCACAGCGTGACTGGCCAGTAAAGGTCTCAAAGAAAAAAAAATAATGACATGGCCCCCTTGTTCACCTGATCTGAACCCATTAGTGAACCTGTGGTCCCTCATAAAATGTGAGATCTACAGGGAGGGAAAACAGTACACCTCTCGAGAAACAGTGTCTGGGAGGCTGTGGTGGCTGCTGCACGCAATGTTGATCGTAAACAGATCAAGCAACTGACAGAATCTATGGATGGAAGGCTGTTGAGTGTCATCATAAAGAAAAATGGCTATATTGGTCACTTATTTTTTGGGGTTTTGTTTTTGCATTTCAGAAATGTTTATTTCTAAATTTTGTGCAGTGATATTGGTTTACCTGGTGAAAATAAACAAGTGAGATGGGAATATATTTGTTTTTTATTAAGTTGCCTAATAATTCTGCACCGTAGTAGTTACCTACACAAACAGATATCCTCATAAGATAGCCAAATCTAAAAGCCCACTCCAACTTCCAAAAATATTAACTAATTAAATATGAGTCTTTTGGGTTGATTGAGAACATAGGTGTTGATCAATAATAAAAATAATCCTCTAAAATACAACTTGTCTAATAATTCTGCACACAGTGTAGAAACAGGAAAAGCAATTCATGAGCCGTGTACTGTAAAATCACTGCAGGAGCTGACAGGATAGAAGAGATGGATTAAATACAGTAAATACAAATAGAATAGGTAGATATATAGATGTTTGTGACAAATACAATTAGTACAGTGTGTGTGCAGCTTTACTGTACCTGTATTTATTAAAAAATTATTTTTTGGAAAAAAATGGCGTGGGCTCCTGTGCAATTTTCGTAACCAACAGAGAGAAAGCCGGCGGCTAGGGGCCGATGTTTATAGACTGGGAAGAGGTTAATACTCATGTAGCTTCCCAGGCTATTAATATCAGCTTACAGCTGTATAATTAGCCTTTACTGGCTATTAAAATGGGAGACCCCCCAAAAACAATTACGTGGGGTCCCCCTATAATTAATAACCAGCAAGGCTATGCAGACAGCTGCAGGCTGATATTAATAGCCTAGGAAGGGGCCATGGATACTTGCCCCATGCTAAAACATCAGCTCTCAGCCACCCCAGAAAAGGCACATCTCTAAGATGCGCCAATTCTGGCATTTAGCCTCGCTCTTCCCACTTCCCCTGTAGTGGTGGCAAGTGGAGTGACAGTTGTGGGGTCCAAGGTTAGTAATGGAGAGGCGTCAGTAAGATGCCCCCATTACTAACCCCATAGTCACATTGTAAGAAAACAGACACCCAGAAAAAAGTCCTTTAATTGATAGAAAGACACAGACTCCTTTAATAATCTTAATTAAACCACACTGAGCTTGCAGAACCTGTCAAATGACACCACGAGCAAACAGGAAATAGCAGTTCACAAGCAGATGGTGCCCAGTGTCTACTGGATGACAGTCTGCATGGTCGCATCATGGAACCATGCAGCCTGCCATCTAGATATAGCAGAGCTAGACCCGTCATGGGACAAATGGATTAGCAGCATCTCTGTGGAATGCTGAATATTGTTTTTTTTTACCTCTTTTGCAGATGACAAGGGCATCAGGGGAACAGGCGAAGTCGTAAGTATGGTTTAATTAAGATTATTAAAGAAGTCTGTGTCTTTCTTTCAGTTAAAGGACTTTTTTCCTGGCGGTCTATGTTTTCTTCCTATGTGACTATGAAGTTAGTAATGGGGGCATCTTATTGACACCTCTCCATTACTAACCTTGGGGTTTGATGCCACCTGACAATACAAAGGAAACAATCCCCCAACTATCACCCCACTTGCCACCGCTACAGGGTAAGTGGGAAGAGCAGGGCTAAGCACCAGAATTGGCGCATCTTAGAGATGCACCTTTTCTGGGGTGGCTGAGTGCTGATGTTTTTAGCCTGCAGGGGGCCAGTATCCATGGCCCCTTCTTAGGCTATTAATATCACCTCGTAGCTGTCTGCTTAGCCTTTGCTGGTTATTAATTATAGGGGGACCCCCGTGTCAATTTTTTTAGGGTCCCCCATTTTAATAGCCAGTAAATGCTAATTATACAGCTGTGAGCTGATTTAAATACCCTGGGAAGCTCCATGGTTATTACCTCCATGCTTATTACTCCATGGTTAGCTTTCCCGCTGCTGGCTACAAAAAATTGCGAGGGAGACCATGCCATTTTTTTCTGAAAAATAATCTTTTATTAATTAAATACATGTACAGTAATTTGCACACACGCTGCACTAATTGCATTTGTCACTGACATCTATATATCTATCTATTCTGCATGTATTTACTGTATGTAAGCCATCTATACTATGCTGTCGGCTCCTGCTGTCATTTTGCAGTACACAGGTGCTGAATTGCCGGCTTTTCTTCTATCTATGTAATATATATACATATATATATGTGTGTGTATCACTGACATCTATATACAGTATCTATGTATTCTATGTGTATATATCTATTCTATCTATTCTAACCTGTTACTCTGTGATTTTACTGTACGCGGCACATGAATTGCCAACTTTTATTCTATCTATATGAGGGTGTGTGTTTTGGCGAATATTTCCTTCAAAAATGATGTGTAAATGACATAGAGAATTGCTGTATGTAAAAGCTCATGCTAAAATCGCTTTGCAATCTTATAGCAATCGCACTGCACTTGGATGTATATCAGATGCTAGGTGTGAAAAATCGGATTGTACTCACAAGACACTCGCATTACACTCATGCGACTCTCGGCAGGGAGACTTGGACCGATTTTTGATACGTTTAGTGTGACTCCGGCATTAGACAAGAAAATCCGTCAAAAGTAGGGAAGTGGAATGCAATTCTGAGGACAAACAACGTTTTGTGTGTATATCACAGGTTTTATTCAATCTCCAGTCACCGTTGCTAGATATAGATACAAGAGTACCGTATACTTATTGTGGTGAAATATGTGTGTATATATATATATATATATACAGTGGGGCAAAAAAGTATTTAGTCAGTCAGCAATAGTGCAAGTTCCACCACTTAAAAAGATGAGAGGCGTCTGTAATTTACATCATAGGTAGACCTCAACTATGGGAGACAAACTGAGAAAAAAAAATCCAGAAAATCACATTGTCTGTTTTTTTAACATTTTATTTGCATATTATGGTGGAAAATAAGTATTTGGTCAGAAACAAACAATCAAGATTTCTGGCTCTCACAGACCTGTAACTTCTTCTTTAAGAGTCTCCTCTTTCCTCCACTCATTACCTGTAGTAATGGCACCTGTTTAAACTTGTTATCAGTATAACAAGACACCTGTGCACACCCTCAAACAGTCTGACTCCAAACTCCACTATGGTGAAGACCAAAGAGCTGTCAAAGGACACCAGAAACAAAATTGTAGCCCTGCACCAGGCTGGGAAGACTGAATCTGTAATAGCCAACCAGCTTGGAGTGAAGAAATCAACAGTGGGAGCAATAATTAGAAAATGGAAGACATATAAGACCACTGATAATCTCCCTCGATCTGGGGCTCCACGCAAAATCCCACCCCGTGGGGTCAGAATGATCACAAGAACGGTGAGCAAAAATCCCAGAACCACGCGGGGGGACCTAGTGAATGAACTGCAGAGAGCTGGGACCAATGTACCAAGGCCTACCGTAAGTAACACACTACGCCACCATGGACTCAGATCCTGCAGTGCCAGACGTGTCCCACTGCTTAAGCCAGTACATGTCCGGGCCCATCTGAAGTTTGCTTGAGAGCATTTGGATGATCCAGAGGAGTTTTGGGAGAATGTCCTATGGTCTGATGAAACCAAACTGGAACTGTTTGGTAGAAACACAACTTGTCGTGTTTGGAGGAAAAAGAATACTGAGTTGCATCCATCAAACACCATACCTACTGTAAAGCATGGTGGTGGAAACATCATGCTTTGGGGCTGTTTCTCTGCAAAGGGGCCAGGACGACTGATCCAGGTACATGAAAGAATGAATGGGGCCATATATCGTGAGATTTTGACTGCAAACTTCCTTCCATCAGCAAGGACATTGAAGATGAAACGTGGCTGGGTCTTTCAACATGACAATGATCCAAAGCACACCGCCAGGGCAACGAAGGAGTGGCTTCGTAACAAGCATTTCAAGGTCCTGGAGTGGCCTAGCCAGTCTCCAGATCTCAACCCTATAGAAAACCTTTGGAGGGAGTTGAAAGTCCGTGTTGCCAAGCGAAAAGCCAAAAACATCACTGCTCTAGAGGAGATCTGCATGGAGGAATGGGCCAACATACCAACAACAGTGTGTGGCAACCTTGTGAAGACTTACAGAAAACGTTTGACCTCTGTCATTGCCAACAAAGGATATATTACAAAGTATTGAGATGAAATTTTGTTTCTGACCAAATACTTATTTTCCACCATAATATGCAAATAAAATGTTTAAAAAACAGACAATGTGATTTTCTGGATTTTTTTTTCTCAGTTTGTCTCCCATAGTTGAGGTCTACCTATGATGTAAATTACAGACGCCTCTCATCTTTTTCAGTGGTGGAACTTGCACTATTGCTGACTGACTAAATACTTTTTTGCCCCACTGTATATATGTATAGGGACATAGGTCTAGGGTTATATGTGCGACTAGTGATAATGTAACATCTGTTCTGAAGGCAAGTCGCACCTAGGTGTTAATAGGTATTTCCTTGGGACTAGTAGAAATTCTGTCTCCATATCCCACCAGGAGGTCTGGCTAAGGCCAAGAACAAAGGAACACTTGACACCTATGAGGTCTTGGTAAGTTGCGGCCTGAGGTAATCTATTCCTGAGACCCTTTCCACAAGAGAAAATAATATATTCATTGGGAGCGCGGCCGTGGCCCAAACAGGCAGCAGTTATGATATTGGCCTGAGAGGTCGGTCTAGAAACCTGACCTCAGACCAAAGTTAGAAATTTAGGCTGCAGACAGAGAATTGTGTTCACATGTGAGGGCAGCCTGAGAAGCTGATGTGTTCCACCAACTCCATTTACCCCCATCCCCCCCCCCTCAGGGAGCAGAAAGCAACTATCAGATAATTTCTGTAAGTTTTCTCCTGTTTATTTTGACTTTTTTTTGCATAAGTTGTATGTCTTTTTATTATCATATTTTTATACCTTTTTCGTATTGTAAGCCTTGAACTTTTTGCTATTAAAGTATAAAACTTTAAAAAGTTGAACCTTGAATGTTCTAAAGAATCCATAGCCTAAAGGTGTGTGAACCTTATGAGAGGTAGACATATTTTTATTAGTATTATTGTTAGTTCCGGGACTCATCGCCCGAGTGGTGGCAGCACGTATGAGTGGGTGTGTGGCCTGGGTCGGTGAGTGATTTATGCTCCCGTTACAGCATAGGACAGAGGTTGAATGCTGGACTGAGAGTGGGGAGATAGATTAACCCTTGCAGGCACAACCCCAAGTCATGTGTGAGAGCAGGCACGTGACGAATAAGTGACACCATGGAGAAGGGATCCATGACAGTTATATTTATTAATTTTGGTTACTTTGGGATTCATGGAATCACTGTAGTTGTCTCTGCGTTTTTAAGACTAGGGTGGAATAGCAGTGGCATTGTAAGGCTCACCTGGTGAGGTGGATTCAAGGAACCACAGGTCATGGTTGACACATAAACCCAGGACATAGGAGCTGGAGGCTGGCGGGAACATGGAACAACAAGGATTTGGACACCACGGAAACCACAGAACCAGGAGGGAAAATAAATAGGAAAATGGCAAGTTCAATCCAGCACACAGTGGAAGGCAGAGAAACTACAAGAGTTTTAAAAATATTAATTCACAATATAAACAATAACAGTTGACAATATAAAGTCTAATAATAGTTTGTTATACTTACTGCAATTGATGGGTTAAATGGGATGTCTGGTCTAAAATGATAAATATGCAGTCACTCTATGTCACTGCAGACTTATGTATCACCCCAGCGAATGCACTGTGCACTGCAAGAGATTCACTGGTTTCTAAACCGGGACCGGAGTGTATGCATGAGTTATGCATACTCCCAGCCAGAGCCCGAATTGTGAACGTGGCCTCGCCTCATACAATTGTATTGAGCAAGGCTGCACTCACAGGTTGGCGATGCCCACTGGACGGTGACACCCACTCAACGGCCTTGTTAGTAGACAGGGCGTGGCCTCTCTCGATACAAGTGTATGGAGTGAGGCTGTGTCCACTAGTCGGGCTCTCGACAGTAGTATGCATAACGCAACTTTTGGTGTTTTAGCTCCGTCTGGCAGAGCGGGACGGGAAAGCATTCAAGGGGTACACCTTGCACCAAAAATCTTATTCCAGTTTAAGACTGGAGTACGAATAGAGGAGGGACACTCACCGCTTGTTAGATGCTACTGTGTCATCAAGACTAGCGTGTACATTGAACTTTCAAGTTCCCTCCAGGCATGTGACTGATCACATGTCCTGAAAGGTCTTTAAAAGGCCTTGAGTTAGGCCGCTTTCACATTTGCGGTTGTGTCCGCAGCGTTTCTTCCGCAAATATCCACATGCGTTTTGTATTCCTATCTTTAACATTAAAAACGCATGCGTTTTTTTTTTCGCGTTTTGCTGCGTTTCACGACGCATGTGTCGTCTAGTCGTTTGCGGCTTGGCGCAGAAATGCAACATGTAGTAATTTCTAGAGGCGTCTATTTGCCGCAAATAAACGCATGCGTTCGTTTGCGGCAAAAAAACGCATTGCCGTCTATGTAAACGCATGCATTTTAAAGCACATGCGTTTGGTTGCATTTTTGAACGCATGCGTTTCAATTGAGAAAAACATGTCTAGACACTGACAAGCCACCCCCCACATACAAGGTGATAAATGGAAGTTGTGGACATTTGCAGGTCACTAGTCAGCAGACTGCCTTGCAGACGAGACGCCCCACAGCACCTTGGAGCAGCAAACAAGCCTCTGATCAATGTGAGTATATCCTATCCAATGCCTTTCTTTTCAATTTTCTTTCTCTACATGTCCTAATTTCTGCCACTTCTTTCTTTCTGCACGCATCAGAATGTCTTCTTCTGATGAGGATGAGCAAACGCCTGGGCCTGCACAAGGGGAATATGTCAGTGAAGTGAGTATTCACCTCCTCAGATTGGTAAGTATTCACTGTCACATCTACTCATATGACAATGTATATTTTCCTGTTTTCAGACCACTTCTTCTACAGCGGAAGAGACTGGGCAGGAGACTGGGCAGGAGCAGCGGAGTCACGATCGGGTGGCACGGTGGCATCGTGTAAGTATACCTGGCTGACTGTTTATTGTATCCTCATTTTAAAATTCTTGAATCTTTATTTCTTTCTACTTCTCAGTTTCTTTCCCTTTTGCTTCAGCACAATTTTTTTGGGGAATTTCAATATTCATGCAATTCCTCTGCTTCTGTTTTCTGTCTTCCTTATGTTAATGTCTCCAATATTAATGTCCTTTTTGTTTTTAGGTTCCAGAACGGGATGAGGACCTCATAGAGAATGAGCACCTCATCTCCCTAGTCCATGAGCGAGTCCCGTTGTGGGACACCCGGGATCCACTGCACGCCAACAATGTGACGATCCGGAATTCCGCTTTGGAATGAGGTGGCCACAGCGTTGTGGGATGGCTGGGCCAATGCCCCGACTTGGGTCCGTTCTGCATTTGGTAAGTATCGCAATGCAGTGTTATGCAGTCAAGACCTTGGTCGTGCTCACACAACTGTGTATGATGATAGAAAGTCATTACTTTTTCTCAGCACACACAGTTGTGTGACCACGGTCAAAAGACCATTGTCCTAACTATTATGTTTTGTTTTGTCAACAGTGTCAAAAGTCAAAACACGTTGGCGATCGATGAAGGACCGCTTCAACAAGGACCTGCGCCAAGAGAGCCGGCTTCCAAGTGGTTCTGGAGCAAGGATACGAAAATACAAGTACTACCGCATCCTTGTGTTTTTGAGACCGGCCCTTGCCCGGAGAACGTAAGTATATTGGTTAAAAAAAAGAAATGTTTTGTAATGCTAGCATTTTTTGGTCACTATTTTGAATCAGTATTTGGAATCCAAAACCAGGAGTGATTGATACATGCAGAAGTGGGGCACGTGTTCTTTGAATACTTTTCCTCACATAGTTCCACTCCAGGTTTTGGCTTACCAATAGTGATGTGTAGGGTTGAGCGAAACGGGTCGAACATTTTCAAAAGTCGCCGACTTTTGGCTAAGTCGGGGTTTCATGAAACCCGATCCGACCCCTGTGCGGGGTCGGCCATGCGGTACGCGACTTTCGCGCCAAAGTCGCGTTTCAATGACGCGAAAAGCGCCATTTCTCAGCCAATGAAGGTAAACGCAGAGTGTGGGCAGCGTGATGACATAGGTCCTGGTCCCCACCATCTTAGAGAAGGGCATTGCAGTGATTGGCTTGCTGTCTGCAACGTCACAGGGGCTATAAAGAGGCGTTCCCGCCGACCGCCATCTTACTGCTGCTGATCTGAGCTTAGGGAGAGGTTGCTGCCGCTTTGTCAGAAGCAGGGATAGCGTTAGGCAGGGTCCATTAACCACAAAACCGCTTGTGCTGCAGCGATTTGCACTGTCCAACACCACCCTCGGTGTGCAGGGACAGTGGAAGTTTTTTTTTTTTTTTTTTCCCCTCAGCGCTGTAGCTCATTGGGCTGCCCTAGAAGGCTCCCTGATAGCTGCATTGCTGTGTGTACGCCGCTGTGCAAACCAACTGCTTTTTTCAAAGCACAAATCCTCTTGTTCCTTCCTTTCTGCACAGCTATCTTTTTTGTTTGTCCACACTTTTTATTTCATTTGTGCATCAGTCCACTCCTTATTGCTGCCTGCCATACCTGGCTGAGATTACTGCAGGCAGGGAGATAGTAGCTGCCTGCCATACCTGGCTGAGATTACTGCAGGCAGGGAGATAGTAATTGTAGGACATTCCCTGTTTTTTTTTTTTTTTTTTTTTTGGTGGGAGATTAAGATTGGCAATTTGGCATTTCTGCTAGAGTGCCATCCCTGTGTGTGCCATCTCTCTCACATAGTGGGCCATAGAAAGCCTTTTCATTTTTCTGTATTTTTTTTTGTGGGGTGTATAAATTCTCCCTGATAAAAATACAGTGGGAGATTAATATTGGCCTTTGGGCTTGTGTGCCAGTCCTGAGTGTGCCATCTCTCTCACAAATAGTGGGCCATAGAAAGCCTATTTTATTTTTTTTTGGGTTTTATAAATTCTCCCTGAAAAAAAGGGAGATTAATATTGGCCTCTGGGCTTGTGTGCCAGTCCTGAGCGTGCCATCTGTGCCAGTCCTGAGCGTCCCATCTCTCTCACAAATAGTGGGCCATAGAAAGCCTATTTAATTTTTTTTTTGGTTTTATAAATTTTCCCTGAAAAAAGGGAGATTAATATTGGCCTCTGGGCTTGTGTGCCAGTTGTGAGCGTGCCATCTGTGCCAGTCCTGAGCGTGC
This sequence comes from Ranitomeya imitator, assembly GCF_032444005.1. Taxonomy (NCBI): domain Eukaryota; kingdom Metazoa; phylum Chordata; class Amphibia; order Anura; family Dendrobatidae; genus Ranitomeya; species Ranitomeya imitator. The sequence goes on along the minus strand of NC_091284.1, from coordinate 715,072,860 downwards.
CATCTCTCTCACAAATAGTGGGCCATAGAAAGCCTATTTAATTTTTTTTTTGGTTTTATAAATTTTCCCTGAAAAAAGGGAGATTAATATTGGCCTCTGGGCTTGTGTGCCAGTTGTGAGCGTGCCATCTGTGCCAGTCCTGAGCGTGCCATCTCTCTCACAAATAGTGGGCCATAGAAAGCCTATTTAATTTTTTTTTTGGTTTTATAAATTTTCCCTGAAAAAAGGGAGATTAATATTGGCCTCTGGGCTTGTGTGCCAGTTGTGAGCGTGCCATCTGTGCCAGTCCTGAGCGTGCCATCTCTCTCACAAATAGTGGGCCATAGAAAGCCTATTTAAATATTTTTTTGGTTTTATAAATTTTCCCTGAAAAAAGGGAGATTAATATTGGCCTCTGGGCTTGTGTGCCAGTTGTGAGCGTGCCATCTGTGCCAGTCCTGAGCGTGCCATCTCTCTCACAAATAGTGGGCCATAGAAAGCCTATTTAATTTTTTTTTTGGTTTTATAAATTTTCCCTGAAAAAAGGGAGATTAATATTGGCCTCTGGGCTTGTGTGCCAGTTGTGAGCGTGCCATCTGTGCCAGTCCTGAGCGTGCCATCTCTCTCACAAATAGTGGGCCATAGAAAGCCTATTTAAATATTTTTTTGGTTTTATAAATTCTCCCAGAAAAAAAGGGAGATTAATATTGGCCTCTGGGCTTCTGTGCCAGTCCTGAGCGTGCCATCTGTGCCAGTCCTGAGCGTCCCATCTCTCTCACAAATAGTGGGCCATAGAAAGCCTATTTTTTTTTTGGGGGGGGGGTTTTAGAAATTCTCCCTGGAAAAAAAAAGGGAGATTAATATTGCCCTTTGGGCTTGTGTGCCAGTACTAAGCGTTCCATCTCTCTCTCTCTCTCTTAGTCAGTGGGCCATAGAACGCCTATTTTTGGTTTTATTTGTTTTCTAAATTCTCCCTGAAAAAATCATTTTATTTTATTTGGTTTCTAAATTCTTCCTGATAAAATCATATTTTTTTTATTATTTTTTTTTCTAAAGTCTCCCTGAAAAAAAAAAAAAAAAAAAAAAAACAGTGGGAGATTAATATTGGCCTTTCTGCTTGTGTGCCAGTCTTGACTCCTGGGTGTGCCATCTCTCTCTCTCTCTCTCTCTCTCTCTCTCTCTCTCTCTCTCTCCAATTGTGGTCCATAGAAAGCCTATATTTTTTTTCCTTGATTTGGGTTCCAAAATCTACCAGAGAAAATAACTCCATCAATCATTGGTAGAAAAATATTGGCCTCTGGGCTTGTGTGCCACTCCTGATTCCTGTGTGCGTCATCTCTCAGTCAGTGGGCCATAGAACGCCTATTTTTGGTTTTATTTGTTTTCTAAATTCTCCCTGAAAAAATCATTTTATTTTATTTGGTTTCTAAATTCTTCCTGATAAAATCATATTTTTTTTATTATTTTTTTTTCTAAAGTCTCCCTGAAAAAAAAAAAAAAAAAAAAAAAACAGTGGGAGATTAATATTGGCCTTTCTGCTTGTGTGCCAGTCTTGACTCCTGGGTGTGCCATCTCTCTCTCTCTCTCTCTCTCTCTCTCTCTCTCTCTCTCCAATTGTGGTCCATAGAAAGCCTATATTTTTTTTCCTTGATTTGGGTTCCAAAATCTACCAGAGAAAATAACTCCATCAATCATTGGTAGAAAAATATTGGCCTCTGGGCTTGTGTGCCACTCCTGATTCCTGTGTGCGTCATCTCTCAGTCAGTGGGCCATAGAACGCCTATTTTTGGTTTTATTTGTTTTCTAAATTCTCCCTGAAAAAATCATTTTATTTTATTTGGTTTCTAAATTCTTCCTGATAAAATCATATTTTTTTTATTTTTTTTTTTTCTAAAGTCTCCCTGAAAAAAAAACAAAAAAAAAAAAAACAGTGGGAGATTAATATTGGCCTTTCTGCTTGTGTGCCAGTCTTGACTCCTGGGTGTGCCATCTCTCTCTCTCTCTCTCTCTCTCTCTCTCTCTCTCCAATTGTGGTCCATAGAAAGCCTATATTTTTTTTCCTTGATTTGGGTTCCAAAATCTACCAGAGAAAATAACTCCATCAATCATTGGTAGAAAAATATTGGCCTCTGGGCTTGTGTGCCACTCCTGATTCCTGTGTGCGTCATCTCTCAGTCAGTGGGCCATAGAACGCCTATTTTTGGTTTTATTTGTTTTCTAAATTCTCCCTGAAAAAATCATTTTATTTTATTTGGTTTCTAAATTCTTCCTGATAAAATCATATTTTTTTTATTTTTTTTTTTTCTAAAGTCTCCCTGAAAAAAAAAAAAAAAAAAAAAAAAACAGTGGGAGATTAATATTGGCCTTTCTGCTTGTGTGCCAGTCTTGACTCCTGGGTGTGCCATCTCTCTCTCTCTCTCTCTCTCTCTCTCTCCAATTGTGGTCCATAGAAAGCCTATATTTTTTTTCCTTGATTTGGGTTCCAAAATCTACCAGAGAAAATAACTCCATCAATCATTGGTAGAAAAATATTGGCCTCTGGGCTTGTGTGCCACTCCTGATTCCTGTGTGCGTCATCTCTCACTCAGTGGCCCATAGAAAGCATATAGTTTGTTACATTTGTTTTCTAAATTCTCCCTGCAAAAATCAAATTTTTTTTTTTGGGGGGGTTTCTAAAGTGTTCCTGAAAAAAATAAAAATAAAAAACAAATAATAGTGTGACATTAATATTAACATTTGTGCTTCAGTGACAGTCCTGCGTGTGGGGCATCTCTCTAATTTGCAGCCACCAAAAAAAGAGTGTGTAACATTGTGCCTGATTTTCGCGGTGGTCTCACCAACCTGTAAAGGGGTAGCTAAATCATACTGAAGTTATAGCTCACCGTGTAAGTTGTGTGACTGCAACAAATAACGTTAGTTTGGTTACGTTTTTAAAACAATGAGGAAGTCTAGTGGAAGAGGTCGTGGCCGGGGGCGTTCATTGTCAGCTGGTAATGAGGGTAGTGGTAGTGGTGGAGCATCAGGTGGTCGTGGGGAAAAAAATATTGCACCTAAGTCTGGAGCTGTGGAGCCAGGTTCGTCGTCCGGCTACACAAGGCCTCGAACGCTCCCTTTTCTGGGATTAGGAAAACCGCTTTTAAAGCCGGAGCAGCAAGAGCAAGTTTTGGCTTATCTTGCTGACTCAGCCTCTAGCTCTTTTGCCTCCTCTCGTGAAACTGGTAAAAGTAAAAGCAGCGCGTCGTTAGTGGATGTTCACGGTCAGGGACAAGTCACTTCCTTGTCCTCTTCAGCAAAAACAACAACAGAGAAGAATGCAGCAGGCGACACAACGGGTTACTCCATGGAGCTCTTTACACATACCGTCCCTGGCTTAGAAAGTGAAGCAGTTAACAGTCCATGCCCATTACAAATTGAATCTGACATGGAGTGCACTGACGCACAGCCACAGCCAGACTACTATGCTGGTCCTTTGACTCAGACCACAACATTGCCCTCGCAGGGTGCTGATCAAGAATCAGACCCTGATGAGACTATGTTGCCCCATCACGAACGCTATACCACCGAACGACACGGTGACACAGACGAAGTTGCGCAGGAGGTACAAGAAGAGTTATTAGATGACCCAGTTCTTGACCCCGATTGGCAGCCATTGGGGGAACAGGGTGCAGGCGGCAGCAGTTCTGAAGCAGAGGAGGAGGAGGGGCCGCAGCAGGCATCAACATCGCCACAGGTTCCATCTGCCGGGCCCGTATCTTGCCCAAAACGCGTGGCAAAGCCAAAACCTGGTGGAGGACAGCGTGGCCATCCGGTTAAAGCTCAGTCTGCAATGCCTGAAAAGGTATCCGATGCTAGAAAGAGTGCAGTCTGGCATTTTTTTAAACAACATCCAATTGATCAGCGCAAAGTCATCTGTCAAAAATGTTCTACTTCCTTAAGCAGAGGTCAGAATCTGAAAAGTCTCAATACTAGTTGCATGCATAGACATTTAACCACCATGCATTTGAAAGCTTGGACTAACTACCAAACGTCCCTTAAGGTTGTTGCACCCTCGGCCAATGAAGCTAGTCATCAACGCAACATCCCTTCCGGCAGTGTAGGACCACCATTTAGCGCACCACCTGCTGTATCTGTGCAGGTATCTTTGCCAGGCCAAAGCAGTCAGGGTCAGGGAATCACCAGTTTCGTAGTAGGAAACACTGCATCTAGGGCACCGGCGGCAACAATACCATCTCCCACCGTCTCTCAGTCTGCCATGTCCACCGGCACCCCCGCTAGTTCCACGATCTCCATCTCTCCAGTCCAGCTCACCCTACATGAGACTATGGTTAGAAAAAGGAAGTACTTAGCCTCGCATCCGCGTACACAGGGTTTGAACGCCCACATAGCTAGACTAATCTCGTTAGAGATGATGCCCTACCGGTTAGTTGAAAGCGAAGCTTTCAAAGACCTGATGGACTACGCTGTACCACGCTACGAGCTACCCAGTCGACACTTTTTTTCCAGAAAAGCCATCCCAGCCCTCCACCAGCATGTTAAAGAGCGCATCGTCCATGCACTCAGGCAATCTGTGAGCACAAAGGTGCACCTGACAACAGATGCATGGACCAGTAGGCATGGCCAGGGACGTTACGTGTCCATCACGGCACACTGGGTAAATGTGGTGGATTCAGGGTCCACAGGGGACAGCAAGTTTGGGACAGTTCTGCCTAGCCCACGGTCTAGTAAACAGTTGTCTGTAGCCGTTCGCACCCCCTCCTCCTCCTCCTCCTCCTCGTCCTCCTGCAGAAGCAAGAGCTCGTCCACAGACCGCAGTCGCACAAACACTCCATCCGCACCTGCCACTGTTGCACACCAGGTCTCCCATTATGGGGCAGCTACTGGCATACGTCAGCAGGCTGTATTGGCTATGAAGTGTTTGGGCGACAATAGACACACCGCGGAAGTTCTGTCCGAGTTCTTGCAGCAAGAAACGCAGTCGTGGCTGGGCACTGTAGATCTTGAGGCAGGCAAGGTAGTGAGTGATAACGGAAGGAATTTCATGGCTGCCATCTCCCTTTCCCAACTGAAACACATTCCTTGCCTGGCTCACACCTTAAACCTGGTGGTGCAGTGCTTCCTGAAAAGTTATCCGGGGTTATCCGACCTGCTCCTCAAAGTGCGTGGACTTTGCGCACATATCCGCCGTTCGCCTGTACACTCCAGCCGTATGCAGACCTATCAGCGTTCTTTGAACCTTCCCCAGCATCGCCTAATCATAGACGTTGCAACAAGGTGGAACTCAACACTGCACATGCTTCAGAGACTGTGCGAACAGAGGCGGGCTGTTATGTTTTTGTGGGAGGATACACATACACGGGCAGGCAGTAGGATGGCAGACATGGAGTTGTCAGGTGTGCAGTGGTCGAAGATTCAAGACATGTGTCAAGTCCTTCAGTGTTTTGAGGAATGCACACGGCTGGTTAGTGCAGACAACGCCATAATAAGCATGAGCATCCCCCTAATGCGTCTGCTGATGCAAAGTTTGACGCACATAAAGGATCAGGCGTCTGCACCAGAGGAAGAGGAAAGCCTTGATGACAGTCAGCGATTGTCTGGTCAGGGCAGTGTACATGACGAGGTACCGGGCGAAGAGGAGGTGGAGGATGAGGAGGATGATGGGGATGAGTATATTTTTAATGAGGAAGCTTTCCCGGGGGCACGGGAAATTGGTGGCGTGGCAAGGCCGGGTTCTGGTTTTTTGAGGGACACAAGTGACGTAGATTTGCCTGCAACTGCCCCTCAACCAAGCACAACCGCAGATTTGACAATGGGAACTTTGGCCCACATGGCGGATTATGCCTTGCGTATCCTCAAAAGGGACACACGCATTACAAAAATGATGAACGATGACGATTACTGGTTGGCCTGCCTCCTTGATCCTCGCTATAAAGGCAAATTGCAAAATATTATGCCACATGAGAACTTGGAACTAATATTAGCAACAAAACAATCAACTCTTGTTGACCGTTTGCTTCTGGCATTCCCTGCACACAGCGCCCGTGATCGTTCTCACACGAGCTCCAGGGGCCAGCAGACCAGAGGTGTTAGAGGGGCAGAAATCAGAAGTGGCGTTGGCCAGAGGGGTTTTCTGACCAGGTTGTGGAGTGATTTTTCTATGACCGCAGACAGGACAGGTACTGCAGCATCAATTCAAAGTGACAGGAGACAACATTTGTCCAGTATGGTTACAAACTATTTTTCATCCCTTATCGACGTTCTCCCTCAACCGTCATTCCCATTTGATTACTGGGCATCAAAATTAGACACCTGGCCAGAATTGGCAGAATATGCATTGCAGGAGCTTGCTTGCCCGGCAGCTAGTGTCCTATCAGAAAGAGTATTCAGTGCTGCAGGTTCAATACTAACAGAAAAAAGGACTCGTCTGGCTACCCAAAATGTAGATGATCTAACCTTCATTAAAATGAACCACAACTGGATTTCAAAATCTTTTGCCCCACCCTGCCCGGCTGACACCTAGCTTTCCTATGAAAAGGTCTTGCCTGTGGACTATTCTGAATGACTTTTCCAATCTCGTAATTTTCTTCACCTGATTGTCCAGCATACGACATGTTTCCACCTCACGAAATGGCCAAACTCCCCACACGGGGTCGTGCTATCGCCACTTTGCGCTTGGACCCTTGAGAGTGCTGTTTGTCTGAAGAGGTGGGTGTGGCCGCTTTTGGTCGACGGCACTGCCACTGGGTCCCTCATAGTACAATAAAGTGTCTATGGCGGTGGTGGTGCGCACCCAACGTCAGACTCACCGTTGTAATATGAGGGGCCCTGTGCCTGTACCGCCGGCCACAAGCCAGTTCCCCCCCCCCCAGCTCAAACAGTGCTCTACCACTAGCAAAATTATCTCTCACAGCTTCACCAATGTGTAGTCTAGGCGCTGACATCCTTCAATGCCTGGCACTGACAATACCATTGTTTTGACATTTTTGTTATGTTAGGCCTTCGAAGCCTGTCTGCGGTCACTCCTTCCACTAGACTTCCACTGACCAGACCACTGCTGCCCGTGTACCCCTGGAACCAATTTAAAATTGCCTACAGCCATGTGTTAATATTTTAGGCCTTCGATGCCTGTCTGTGGTCACTCCTTCCACTAGGCCTCCACTGACCACACCACTGCTGCCCGTGTACCCCTGGAACCAATTTAAAATTGCCTACAGCCATGTGTGATTATTTTAGGCCTTCGATGCCTGTCTGCGGTCACTCCTTCCACTAGGCCTCCACTGACCACACCACTGCTGCCCGTGTAACCCTGGAACCAATTTAAAATTGCCTACAGCCAGCCCAATTTTTTTATTTTAGGCCTTCGATGCCTGTCTGCGGTCCATTCTTTCAACTACTACTACACTGACCAGGGCACTGCTGCCCAAGTACCCCTGGAACCAATTTAAAATTGCCTACAGCCATGTGTTAATATTTTAGGCCTTCGATGCCTGTCTGTGGTCACTCCTTCCACTAGGCCTCCACTGACCACACCACTGCTGCCCGTGTACCCCTGGAACCAATTTAAAATTGCCTACAGCCATGTGTGATTATTTTAGGCCTTCGATGCCTGTCTGCGGTCACTCCTTCCACTAGGCCTCCACTGACCACACCACTGCTGCCCGTGTACCCCTGGAACCAATTTAAAATTGCCTACAGCCATGTGTTATTATTTTAGGCCTTCGATGCCTGTCTGCGGTCACTCCTTCCACTAGGCCTCCACTGACCACACCACTGCTGCCCGTGTACCCCTGGAACCAATTTAAAATTGCCTACAGCCAGCCCAATTTTTTTATTTTAGGCCTTCGATGCCTGTCTGCGGTCCATTCTTTCAACTACTACTACACTGACCAGGGCACTGCTGCCCAAGTACCCCTGGAACCAATTTAAAATTGCCTACAGCCATGTGTTAATATTTTAGGCCTTCGATGCCTGTCTGTGGTCACTCCTTCCACTAGGCCTCCACTGACCACACCACTGCTGCCCGTGTACCCCTGGAACCAATTTAAAATTGCCTACAGCCATGTGTGATTATTTTAGGCCTTCGATGCCTGTCTGCGGTCACTCCTTCCACTAGGCCTCCACTGACCACACCACTGCTGCCCGTGTACCCCTGGAACCAATTTAAAATTGCCTACAGCCATGTGTTATTATTTTAGGCCTTCGATGCCTGTCTGCGGTCACTCCTTCCACTAGGCCTCCACTGACCACACCACTGCTGCCCGTGTACCCCTGGAACCAATTTAAAATTGCCTACAGCCAGCCCAATTTTTTTATTTTAGGCCTTCGATGCCTGTCTGCGGTCCATTCTTTCAACTACTACTACACTGACCAGGGCACTGCTGCCCAAGTACCCCTGGAACCAATTTAAAATTGCCTACAGCCATGTGTTAATATTTTAGGCCTTCGATGCCTGTCTGTGGTCACTCCTTCCACTAGGCCTCCACTGACCACACCACTGCTGCCCGTGTACCCCTGGAACCAATTTAAAATTGCCTACAGCCATGTGTGATTATTTTAGGCCTTCGATGCCTGTCTGCGGTCACTCCTTCCACTAGGCCTCCACTGACCACACCACTGCTGCCCGTGTACCCCTGGAACCAATTTAAAATTGCCTACAGCCAGCCCAATTTTTTTATTTTAGGCCTTCGATGCCTGTCTGCGGTCCATTCTTTCAACTACTACTACACTGACCAGGGCACTGCTGCCCAAGTACCCCTGGAACCAATTTAAAATTGCCTACAGCCATGTGTTAATATTTTAGGCCTTCGATGCCTGTCTGTGGTCACTCCTTCCACTAGGCCTCCACTGACCACACCACTGCTGCCCGTGTACCCCTGGAACCAATTTAAAATTGCCTACAGCCATGTGTTATTATTTTAGGCCTTCGATGCCTGTCTGCGGTCACTCCTTCCACTAGGCCTCCACTGACCACACCACTGCTGCCCGTGTACCCCTGGAACCAATTTAAAATTGCCTACAGCCAGCCCAATTTTTTTATTTTAGGCCTTCGATGCCTGTCTGCGGTCCATTCTTTCAACTACTACTACACTGACCAGGGCACTGCTGCCCAAGTACCCCTGGAACCAATTTAAAATTGCCTACAGCCATGTGTTAATATTTTAGGCCTTCGATGCCTGTCTGTGGTCACTCCTTCCACTAGGCCTCCACTGACCACACCACTGCTGCCCGTGTACCCCTGGAACCAATTTAAAATTGCCTACAGCCATGTGTGATTATTTTAGGCCTTCGATGCCTGTCTGCGGTCACTCCTTCCACTAGGCCTCCACTGACCACACCACTGCTGCCCGTGTACCCCTGGAACCAATTTAAAATTGCCTACAGCCAGCCCAATTTTTTTATTTTAGGCCTTCGATGCCTGTCTGCGGTCCATTCTTTCAACTACTACTACACTGACCAGGGCACTGCTGCCCAAGTACCCCTGGAACCAATTTAAAATTGCCTACAGCCATGTGTTAATATTTTAGGCCTTCGATGCCTGTCTGTGGTCACTCCTTCCACTAGGCCTCCACTGACCACACCACTGCTGCCCGTGTACCCCTGGAACCAATTTAAAATTGCCTACAGCCATGTGTGATTATTTTAGGCCTTCGATGCCTGTCTGCGGTCACTCCTTCCACTAGGCCTCCACTGACCACACCACTGCTGCCCGTGTAACCCTGGAACCAATTTAAAATTGCCTACAGCCATGTGTTATTATTTTAGGCCTTCGATGCCTGTCTGTGGTCACTCCTTCCACTAGGCCTCCACTGACCACACCACTGCTGCCCGTGTACCCCTGGAACCAATTTAAAATTGCCTACAGCCAGCCCAATTTTTTTATTTTAGGCCTTCGATGCCTGTCTGCGGTCCATTCTTTCAACTACTACTACACTGACCAGGGCACTGCTGCCCAAGTACCCCTGGAACCAATTTAAAATTGCCTACAGCCATGTGTTAATATTTTAGGCCTTCGATGCCTGTCTGTGGTCACTCCTTCCACTAGGCCTCCACTGACCACACCACTGCTGCCCGTGTACCCCTGGAACCAATTTAAAATTGCCTACAGCCATGTGTGATTATTTTAGGCCTTCGATGCCTGTCTGCGGTCACTCCTTCCACTAGGCCTCCACTGACCTGTCTACTGCGGCCCGTGTACCCCTTGAACCAACCTAATAAAATATTTAAAAAATTAATTTGATTATAAAAAATAAGATCGTGTTGAGATCTCAAATGCAGACATTTTAACAATCAAAACAAACACACAACAAATATCTGGAACTGTACTGCAAAGGTCCAACAGCTACAATTTCTTTCTCCTGCAAGAAGTTAACTGAAAGTTTTTTGGAGTTGTTAACACAGATATGGCATCCACCGAGTGTTGTCCTGTCGCGTCTCCTTTAAATTATTTCCAATAAGATGTTAAACTATTAATTTAATAAAATCAATAATTAAAAAAATAATTGAGTAAGTCAAAAGCACATTGCAAATAAACATTAATTACAAATCAAGAAGCATGGCGCGTCCGAGGGTGAGTAGATACCGAATAAGAATATAATCACCCTCGGGCGCGCAATGCTTATTTACAACAGCCTTCCTTCCTAAGAATCAGCCCTTCCGTGGTGTAGAGAGAGGTTGTTGTTACACTCCAAGGTGTTCCCCAGGTTGCCTTTCCTGAGCTTCGATCTTCCGGCTCTCGTTTAGTAGCTGTTGGAAACTACGCTGCATTAGGCCTACTAATTGTGTATGGGTGAAACAGTGGCGCATCTGCGGTCCCTCCTTCCACTAGGCCTCCACTGACCTGTCTACTGCGGCCCGTGTACCCCTTGAACCAACCTAATAAAATATTTAAAAAATTAATTTGATTATAAAAAATAAGATCGTGTTGAGATCTCAAATGCAGACATTTTAACAATCAAAACAAACACACAACAAATATCTGGAACTGTACTACAAAGGTCCAACAGCTACAATTTCTTTCTCCTGCAAGAAGTTAACTGAAAGTTTTTTGGAGTTGTTAACACAGATATGGCATCCACCGAGTGTTGTCCTGTCGCGTCTCCTTTAAATTATTTCCAATAAGATGTTAAACTATTAATTTAATAAAATCAATAATTAAAAAAATAATTGAGTAAGTCAAAAGCACATTGCAAATAAACATTAATTACAAATCAAGAAGCATGGCGCGTCCGAGGGTGAGTAGATACCGAATAAGAATATAATCACCCTCGGACGCGCAATGCTTATTTACAACAGCCTTCCTTCCTAAGAATCAGCCCTTCCGTGGTGTAGAGAGAGGTTGTTGTTACACTCCAAGGTGTTCCCCAGGTTGCCTTTCCTGAGCTTCGATCTTCCGGCTCTCGTTTAGTAGCTGTTGGAAACTACGCTGCATTAGGCCTACTAATTGTGTATGGGTGAAACAGTGGCGCATCTGCGGTCCCTCCTTCCACTAGGCCTCCACTGACCTGTCTACTGCGGCCCGTGTACCCCTTGAACCAACCTAATAAAATATTTAAAAAATTAATTTGATTATAAAAAATAAGATCGTGTTGAGATCTCAAATGCAGACATTTTAACAATCAAAACAAACACACAACAAATATATGGAACTGTACTACAAAGGTCCAACAGCTACAATTTCTTTCTCCTGCAAGAAGTTAACTGAAAGTTTTTTGGAGTTGTTAACACAGATATGGCATCCACCGAGTGTTGTCCTGTCGCGTCTCCTTTAAATTATTTCCAATAAGATGTTAAACTATTAATTTAATAAAATCAATAATTAAAAAAATAATTGAGTAAGTCAAAAGCACATTGCAAATAAACATTAATTACAAATCAAGAAGCATGGCGCGTCCGAGGGTGAGTAGATACCGAATAAGAATATAATCACCCTCGGACGCGCAATGCTTATTTACAACAGCCTTCCTTCCTAAGAATCAGCCCTTCCGTGGTGTAGAGAGAGGTTGTTGTTACACTCCAAGGTGTTCCCCAGGTTGCCTTTCCTGAGCTTCGATCTTCATGCTCTCGTTTAGTAGGTGTCGGAAAGTAGGCTGCATTAGGCCTAAAAAATGGGGAATGGGGTGGAGAGAGATGGTGTGTTACACTCCAAGGTGTTCTCCAGGTTTCCTCGCCATTGCTTCGATCTTCCGACTCTCGTTTAGTAGTTGTAGAAAACTACACTGCATTAGGCCTACAAAATGGGTATCGGGTGGAGAGAGATGGTGTGTTACACTCCAAGGTGTTCCCCAGGTTTCCTTGCCATTGCTTCGGTCTTCCGACTCTCGTTTAGTAGTTGTAGAAAAGTACACAGCATTAGGCCTACAAAATGGGTATGGGGTGGAGAGAGATGGTGTGTTACACTCCAAGGTGTTCCCCAGGTTGCCTTTCCTGAGCTTCTATCTTCAGGCTCTCATTAAATTGTGGTTAAATGGAACAACTGCATTTGGCGTACTAGTTGGTTTGGGGCCTACTATCGGTGTCTGCCACTCCTTGCTGTTCTCCTGGTTTCCTGTCCTGAAATTCCATTTTCAGCCTCTCGTTAAGTAGTTGTTAATGTTAGACTGCATTTGGCCTACTAGTTGGGTTGGGGCCTACTATCGGTGTCTGCCACTCCTTGCTGTTCTCCTCCACTGAACAAAGCTGTGCCGCCTGTTTACTACGGTTGCCAATTTTGAACTGCATTTCGACTACTTACTGATTTGGCCGTACTCTCTGTGTCAGCCTCTCATTCCAGTTGTCCTCCACTGCAATGCCCCCTGGTTATTCCTGTGTTACCAATTTTGAACTGCATTTAGCCCACTTTATTCTTTGGGCCTATATCTGTGTTTCCACTTCATCGTGCCCATTGCCCAGCCAGTGATAGATGAGTCTGCTGGTACATTGACCCATAACGCAACATTCCCCGTGCACGCTACACAACAACATTGTGACCCTGCTGAAAGTCAGGTTGCTCTTCCCGCATACCATACCACCTTACACGGGGACAAAGAGGAAGGTGCAGATGAAAGTGCAGGTTCCTTCATCAGGTGGGGGGAGGAATACTAGTTGGCGACGTCACTGGCACAGGGCCTCTCATAGTACGCAAAAGTGTTGCTGCCGGTGGGAGGCGCCCCCGCCGTGCAAACACACCGCTGTACTTTGAGGGGCCCTGTGCCAGTGCCAATGCCAACGAGTGGGCCCCCCCTGCTTGCTCAGGATCACAGCACTTGCAAAGTTGAAATACTTACCTCTCCCTGCTCCACTGCCGTGACGTGGTCCAGATTTACTGGGCCCACTAATTACTTGAACCAGCCCTACCCCCCACAACTTTAGCCAAATGACCCCCAATTTCAAATGCCTTCCAATTATTTTAAGGTAAATTACGCTTGACAAGCTTCATTAAGAAGAATGGATGGTTTTGACATTAAAATGGGCACTCTAGGTGTTTTCCTGGCCCCCACTCACTGCCGACTATGCTGCCCCATTGACTTGCATTGGGTTTCGTGTTTCGGTCGATCCCGACTTTACGTCATAATCGGCCGATTTCACTCGACCCGACTTTGGACATAGTCGGGTTTCGCAAAACCCGGCTCGACTCTAAAAAGGTCAAGGTCGCTCAACTCTAGTGATGTGAAATACTGAGCACTGAGCAAATACAGACAGTGTGACGGCAGCCTACACAACAGATCTATAGTCTTCAAGTCAGGTGTCAGAAATAATGAATTCAATATGGTTTTATTATACTTTTCTTCCTACTGTTGTAATCTTGGCTTGCAAACTCTGATGTAAAATTCAGCCCAAATAGTGCTAGTGTGACCTCTGCCTTAATTTTTTTTTCTTCTTTCACAGCACTTGGAGCTCCACTGTTGACCCAGGTTCTGGAGCGGTCCTTCATCAGTCAGCCATGGACCCGTCCCAGCCATCCTCCAGCGCTGCAGCAAGTGCGCCTGCCACACAACCTGGAGACCAGGAAGCTGGTCCATCAGGTGTTCCCCTTCCCCAGTCCTCTGCCTCTAGCCAATTTTTTATGGGCTCCTCCCGGCAGCGGGCCGCGGACAGGTCATTCATGCCCGAGTTTTTGCACTTGAGCTCGGTCTTCCACGATGGACTCAAGGCGATGGGTGACCGACTGGATACTGCCATTAGTCATATGAGCACACGTATCCAGGAGGTTACCACAGCCCTTGCCCAAGTGAAAGCCGACCTCCAGAGGCCAGCACATAATTTTTTTAATAAAATATAACAGGGCATGTCGGAACACCTTAGTCCCGATCTCCAGATTAGTGTTATGCAGGCCTGCAATGCTGCTTACGTGCAGGCTATGCAACAGAGTCGGTATTTTCAGCAGACAGTGGGGGCATTTCCACCAGTGCCCACACAGTCACGCTTTACCTCAATGCCGACCTCTGCTGCATACCACTGCACGGCCACCTCCATTCAAAGCACTGCCGGACACCAGTATAGCACCACCACCATGCCGAGTGCAGTAGGACAGCCCACCACCATGACAACCACTGCTCCTGCTTGGACTTCCTCCACTGCCATCACCATGCTGCAGCCGCAGGACCCTGCCCTGGCGTTCCCCGCCACCACAAGAATGCCACTGCTGGACCCTGCCCTGGTGTTCCCCGCCACCACAAGAATGCCGCTGCTGGACCCTGCTCTGGCATTCCCCGCCACCACAAGAATGCCGCTGCTGGACCCTGCCCTGGCATTCCCCGCCACAACAACAATGCCGCTGCCGGACCCTGCCCTGGCATTCCCCGCCACCACAAGAATGCCGCTGCTGGACCCTGCCCTGGCATTCCCTGCCACCACAAGAATGCCGCTGCTGGACCCTGCCCTGGCATTCCCCGCCACAACAACGCCGCTGCCGGACCCTGCCCTGGCGTTCCCCGCCACCACAACGCCGCTGCCGGACACTGCCCTGGCATTCCCCACCACCACAACAACAATGCCGCTGCCGGACACTGCCCTGGCGTTCCCCGCCACTACAACAACAATGCCGCTGCAAAGGCACACAGACCATGACAGGTCGGCCACCACAGCCAAGCCGATACCAATGAGCCCAACGAGGCTCCCAGGACAGCTGCGCAGACCCAAGAAAGGGAAAGGCAAATCAAAAAAGAAAACTATAGCTATCCCTCCCCCCTCACCTCCCAATGTGTCTGTAATGTCTGGTTTGTCTCACCCTTCAAGTGTGTCTCAGCCCTCTCATGTGTTTAGCCCAATGCCCAATTTTCCTGACCCCAGTAGTTTTATAGCGCCTTCTCCTGCCACCACTATGTCGGCGACAGTAAGCCAGACCTCACACCTCAACACCCCCCAATTTAGTCACTCAACCCCAAGCAGGCGCAGTTAATTTTATTTTTTTTTTTTGTTGTGTTGTAAAAGATAAACCTTTATTTTGCCCCTAAAAGGTTTGGTTAATTGTGTATTTCGCTGCCGGCAACACACACCGTGCGCCAAATCCAAACATGCGCCGAACACTTTTTTTGGGCCACCTCCTAGCTCCAGTAGTTAGTTAGTACAACACTGAAGCTTTGTGTGTGTTTGGTTGACAGATATGAGGTTGACCCAAAAAAAGACACTTGTATTTTCTCCAAAACCCATCTTTCAGTTTACTCAGTGACTTTTTGTCGCACACAGAAGACAAAATGGTGGTAATACACTGCACAACTATACTCAACAGGTCGTATCTTCACAAAATCATTATTTATGACCCCTGACCTGCTGTTTCGAGAAATGCCTTGTGTTAACTCCATTTTATCTTCTTTGTACATTACATATATTTCACACAAAGTGAAGGGACGATGTATCTCATCCAAGGCATATCTATGCTCAGCAGGACAAGTGTCAGAAAAAATGAATTCAGGAGCCATTTAGTTGTGCCTCCTGAATTCCTTATTTCTGACACCTGACTTGATGACTATAGATCTGTTGTGTAGGCTGCCGTTACACTGTCAGTATTTGCTCAGTTTTTTACAGCACTATTTGTAAGCCAAACCCTGGAGTGGAACTATGTGAGGAAAAGTTCAATAAACACATATGCACCACTTCAGCATTTAACTACCACTCCTGGTTTTGGCTTGCAAATACTGAACAAATACTGCAAATGCAACGACACCAAACAGCCATCGTTTCTACTGTCTGCGGCAAATAGCTACTGGTGAACCGAGACAGGACGCAATGACGTCAACAACCTAAGCCCAAAAACCCAAAGTGGTTTGTAAAGGAAATAGATAGGAGACATGATGAAGAAAATAAAACACAATTATTTGATTAGAAAAAAAAATATTAACATTTAAAACATGACTTTACAGAGCCGAAGCCAGCAGGGCATTTTACACCATATTGTCCTGCCATGACACACGTCCAATGTCAGAATCAAAAAAGGCAGCAAATTGGTCCCGCATGTGGCCTACTTCAACTGTTGACTGCAGCGGGTGATGAAGGTTATCAGGCAAAGGATTTGCAACAGGTTCATCAAGTTCTATGCTGGGTCGCTCCTTAGCCAGAATGAAATTGTGGAGAACCACACAGGCTTTTACCACCTCATCCACTGTCTCCATTTTTAAATTTATGGCAGTTGCTAGAATGCGCCATTTGGGCACCATAATCCCTAAGGCACACTGTACTGTTCTGCGGGCCCTGGTTAGTCTGTAGTTATAGATCCGTTTTGTGCGGTTCAAGTCCCAACTTGAATAGGGCTTCAGGAGATTTTCACTCATCTGAAAGGCCTCATCCCCAACCATTACAAATGGCAGCGGTGGGCCTTGAGTGTTGGGGAGAGGTCTTGGCTGCGGAAAATTAAAATTTTTGCCATAAACACGTCGGCCCATATCCGAGTTTTTAAAAGTCTGTGAATCGTTGCCACGACCAAAAGCACCAATGTCCACGGCAATGAAGCGACAGTCCGCATCGGCTATTGCCATGAGAACTACTGAAAAATATTTCTTGTAGTTGAAGAACTGTGGTTTGATAATCCGGATGTGCTTCCCATCCACCGTACCAAAACAGTTGGGGAAATCACATACAGTCCAAAATTTATCTGCTATTTCCATTCACATGTCCTCCGTGGGTATGGGTATAAATTCTTCACGGAGAATGTTCCACAACGCCCGGCAGGTGTCTAAAACTATTCCGGACAGGGTGGAAATTCCAAGGCGCTACTGGAAATGGAGGGATGATAAGCTCTCTCCAGTTGCAAGAAATCTGTAATAAAGAAAAAATTATTTACAAAAATGCAAATCCAAAAATGCGCCGAACACTTTTTTTGGGCCACCTCCTAGCTGCAGTAGTTAGTTAGTACAACACTGAAGCTTTGTGTGTGTTTGGTTGACAGATATGAGGTTGACCCAAAAAAAGACACTTGTATTTTCTCCAAAACGCCTTCTTTCAGTTTACTCTGTGACTTTTTGTCGCACACAGAAGATGTCGCACACATGTCAGACCAGCAATAATTATGACTAGCATTTGTTTAGAATTATTACGTACCTTAAGGTAACCAGGAAATGTTCCTCTGGTGGAATCGCTCTACGGAGCTGTGTGTCCTGTCTCCGGATGGCTCCTTGGACGCGAACAAGCAAATCCCGGAAAGAGTCTTGTGACATCCTGGTATATTCCGGGAATTTTTCTGGGTTCTCATTGAGCTCGACATACAGGGTGTGACATGCACCACGGCTCTCCTGCAGTTCTACAATGGGGTGTTGCCAAAAACGCCTACCCCGTGTCCTTCTCTGTCTCTCATGGTTTCGGTGTTGCTCCCAAGCAAACGCACACGCCAGAAAAATCTTGATGCTAAGATCCAGGTTGAAGTAAAGGCTATCCATGTGAAGATCCATCATGTCACAGGATACGGAGCAAAATATGAAGATTTCAGCTGTTCAGGGGTCTATATATAGATATCCCATAATACACGCCCTCTGTAGTCCCATTGGCTACTTCTTGTGGTCTTTAATTTTCTCCTGTAAATTTTTACAACATGCGCAAAAAAAACGCAAACGCATGAAAAACGCGTAAAAAAGCATGTAAACGCTGCGTTTTAAAGCCGCATGCGTTAAGCGCATGCGGTTTTAAACCGCTGCGTTTACACACGTTTTCTTGCGTTTTTTTGTCCTTGCGTTTGCGGATTAAACGCTGCAGATTAAAAGGCAAATGTGAAAGTAGCCTTAGTCAGTTAAAGCACCATTCCAGTATTTTTTTTATTGGAGCTCTGAATTGGTGGTTCTAATCTAAGGTCTGGCACTTAGTCTTATATTTAACCGCCACCGTCTTCACTTTCTATTGCCACCACTTCCATTGGTCTCCAGCAGTGTGTAACCTGCTGGATTGCATCAGTGTTTGCTGGAGCGAGCCGGAGGCCACTTTTCAATGCATGTCTATGAGAGCTTTGCTCTGGCTCTTATATACTTGCATTGAGAGCTTGTGACCATTACTTCTGACCACAAGTCATCAGACATTGCGATCGCAAGATGACGGCCCAGTACTGGAGCGATTCCAATAAAAGGTGAAGAAGATGGCGGCAGGTAAGTATAAGGCCGGCGTCACACACAGCGTAAAACAATACGGTCCGTATATTACGGCCGTAATACGCTGAAAAGTCCCGAAAAAAGTGGTCCGTAGCTCCTCAGTAGGCAGGGTGTGTCAGCGTTTTTTGCGCATGGCATCCTCCGTATGTAATCCG
The DNA here is from genome assembly GCF_032444005.1 of Ranitomeya imitator. Taxonomy (NCBI): domain Eukaryota; kingdom Metazoa; phylum Chordata; class Amphibia; order Anura; family Dendrobatidae; genus Ranitomeya; species Ranitomeya imitator. The sequence continues at coordinate 715,054,184 of NC_091284.1, read as the reverse complement.
TATGGCATCCGTACTGCGTGGTTTTCTCGCAGGCTAGCAAAACCAACATACCGCTATAGAAGTGATCCATGTGTCCCAAAAAGAAAAGAAAATATATATATACTGTCTATATATATATATATATATATATATATATATATGTCAGTAGACACATATATTAGAGAGAAAAGCCGGTAATTCAGTGCGGTGTACAGTAAAATCACACTGACAGCTTACAGTAGAATAGGTAGAATAAATGTGTACACATAGAATAGGTATATATATATATATATGTCAGTGAGACACATATATGTATATATATTAATATTTATTCCAGCGCTAGACAGCTTGAAAGCCGGTAATTCAATTACCGGCTTTTTCCTTCTCCTTCCTAAAACCCGACATGATTTGAGACATGGTTTACATACAGTAAACCATGTCTTCTCTCCATTTTTTTTGCAGATTCCACACTACTAATGTCAGTAGTGTGTATCTGCAAAATTTGGCCGTTCTAGCTCTCAAAATAAAGGGTTAAATGGCGGAAAAAATTGGCGTGGGCTCCCGCGCAATTTTCTCCGCCAGAGTAGTAAAGCCAGTGACTGAGGGCAGATATTAATAGCCTGGAGAAGGTCCACGGTTATTGGCCCCCCCTGGCTAAAAATATCTGCCCCCAGCCACCCCAGAAAAGGCACATCTGGAAGATGCGCCTATTCTGGCACTTGGCCACTCTCTTCCCATTCCCGTGTAGCGGTGGGATATGGGGTAATGAAGGGTTAATGCCACCTTGCTATTGTAAGGTGACATTAAGCCTAATTAATAATGGAGAGGCGTCAATTATGACACCTATCCATTATTAATCCAATACTAGTAAAGGGTTAAATAAAACACAAACACATTTTTTAAAATTATTTTAATGAAATAAAAACAATGGTTGTTGCAGTATTTTATTCAACGCCCAATCCAGTCACTGAAGACCCTCGTTCTGTGAGTAAAAAAACATAATAAACCAACAATATACTTACCCTCCGCAGATCTGTAACGTCCAACGATGTAAATCCTTCTGAAGGGGTTAAAACATTTTGCAGCAAGGAGCTGTGCTAATGCAGGCTGCTCCTCGCTGCAAAACCCCAGGGAATGAGGCTAAAAATAGATCAATGATCTATATTTAGCTTCATTTGCGGTGAGGCGCCCTCTGCTGGCTGTTCATAGATCGTGGGAAATTACCTAGAAAGCCAGGGAGCCAGGGAGCTTTCTAGGTAATTTCCCACGATCTATGAACAGCCAGCAGAGGGCGCCTCACCGCAAATGAAGCTAAATATAGATCATTGATCTATTTTTAGCCTCATTCCCTGGGGTTTTGCAGCGAGGAGCAGCCTGCATTAGCACAGCTCCTTGCTGCAAAATGTTTTAACCCCTTCAGAAGGATTTACATCGTTGGACGTTACAGATCTGCGGAGGGTAAGTATATTGTTGGTTTATTATGTTTTTTTACTCACAGAACGAGGGTCTTCAGTGACTGGATTGGGCGTTGAATAAAATACTGCAACAACCATTGTTTTTATTTCATTAAAATAATTTTAAAAAATGTGTTTGTGTTTTATTTAACCCTTTACTAGTATTGGATTAATAATGGATAGGTGTCATAATTGACGCCTCTCCATTATTAATTAGGCTTAATGTCACCTTACAATAGCAAGGTGGCATTAACCCTTCATTACCCCATATCCCACCGCTACACGGGAATGGGAAGAGAGTGGCCAAGTGCCAGAATAGGCGCATCTTCCAGATGTGCCTTTTCTGGGGTGGCTGGGGGCAGATATTTTTAGCCAGGGGGGGGCCAATAACCATGGACCCTCTCCAGGCTATTAATATCTGCCCTCAGTCACTGGCTTTACTACTCTGGCGGAGAAAATTGCGCGGGAGCCCACGCCAATTTTTTCCGCCATTTAACCCTTTATTTTAAGAGCTAGAACGGCCAAATTTTGCAGATACACACTACTGACATTAGTAGTGTGGAATCTGCAAAAAAAATGGAGAGAAGACATGGTTTACTGTATGTAAACCATGTCTCAAATCATGTCGGGTTATAGGAAGGAGAAGGAAAAAGCCGGTAATTGAATTACCGGCTTTCAAGCTGTATAGCGCTGGAATAAATATTAATATATATACATATATGTGTCTCACTGACATATATATATATATATACCTATTCTATGTGTACACATTTATTCTACCTATTCTACTGTAAGCTGTCAGTGTGATTTTACTGTACACCGCACTGAATTACCGGCTTTTCTCTCTAACAGCGCTGCGTATTTCTCGCAAGTCACACTGCTTGTCCGTGTGTAATCCGTATTTTTCACGCTTCCATAGACTTTCATTGGCGTATTTCTTGCGCAGTACGGTGACAAACGCAGCATGCTGCGATTTTGTACGGCCGTAGAAAGCCGTATAATACTGATCAGTAAAATACGGCAAATAGGAGCAGGGGCATAGAGAATAATTGTGCCGTATTTTTTGCGAGTTTTACGGACGTAGATTCTGCGCTCTTACGTCCGTAAAACTCGCATGTGTGATGGCGGCCTAAGGGTCAGGGAACTTAGAAGCACCACTCCAACGCTGCCAGAAAAAAAATTGTGGTGGAGTGCTTTAATGCAGGTTTCAGTTATTTTCTCTCCTACCCTCTACCTATGAGACTGATCAATGTTGGGCTGGAGGAGAGAGAACTGTGGCACTGCATGATTCTCTTGGTCAAAGGAAAGGACACTTGTCCTCCATCTCAGGAAGCTGTCTCCAGATGTCTACGCATTTTAGCACAATTTTTTTTTTTTGCTAAAAAGTGCATTTTAGAGGCGAAAAATACTGTTCTGCAAATAAATCTGATCACTGTTATACTGCCTTCTGCTGGTTAAAGTCTATTTTACAGTTAGAAACCAGCACAGGTTACATTACATACAGTGGCGTAGGAAGGTGGGTGCGGGGGGGGGGGGGGCCGCTCCGGGCGGCACAATGCGGGGGGCGGGCATCTAGCCCTGCTGGCACAAGCATCTTTTCAGTCAGTGCAGGGCCAGGCAGTGCAGGCACATCGGGGTTAACAAGGCAGCCAGCGTGACATTGTTTGTGGGCGGAGAGTTCTCCTGCTCTGCTCTCCCCCCCCCCGCCCCTCCCTGACTGCTGAACTTACATCAGGACAGGCAGATTCTGGAGGAGCTCCTTGGCAAGCCTTGCCACCCTGAGTGAGTGCGATGTATCCCTGTATTCTGACAGTCTGGGTGACCTGGGGCGGCCACAGCTGATATACTGTATATTGTATACTTCAGCAGCCGCCCAGGTCCCCAGCACCTGTCCTGTATATGTATATACTGTATCTATACAGCCTGCATGACAGTATATATAATATATATACAGGACAGGTGCTGGGGGCCTGGGCGGCTGCTGAAATATATACACTGCACAGTACCACTGCCCTGTATATATACACTGCACAGTACCACTGCCCTGTATATATACACTGCACAGTACCACTGCCCTGTATATATACACTGCACAGCACCACTGCCCTGTATATATACACTGCACAGTACCACTCCTCCTGTATATATACACTGCACAGTACCACTCCTCCTGTATATATACACTGCACAGTACCATCACTCCCCTGTATATATACACTGCACAGTACCACTCCTCCTGTATATATACACTGCACAGTACCATCACTCCCCTGTATATATACACTGCACAGTACCACTGCCCTGTATATATACACTGCACAGTACCACTGCCCTGTATATATACACTGCACAGTACCACTGCCCTGTATATATACACTGCACAGTACCACTCCTCCTGTCCTGTATATATACACTGCACAGTACCGCTCCTCCTGTATATATACACTGCACAGCACCACTGCCCTGTATATATACACTGCACTGTACCACTTCCCTGTATATATACACTGCACAGTACCACTGCCCTGTATATATACACTGCACAGTACCACTGCCCTGTATATATACACTGCACTGTACCACTGCCCTGTATATATACACTGCACAGCACCACTGCCCTGTATATATACACTGCACAGTACCACTCCCCCTGTATATATACACTGCACAGTACCTCTCCCCCTGTATATATACACTGCACAGTACCACTCCTCCTGTATATATACACTGCACAGTACCACTGCCCTGTATATATACACTGCACCGTACCACTGCCCTGTATATATACACTGCACTGTACCACTGCCCTGTATATATACACTGCACAGTACCACTCCCCCTGTATATATACACTGCACAGTACCTCTCCCCCTGTATATATACACTGCACAGTACCACTCCTCCTGTATATATACACTGCACCGTACCACTCCTCCTGTATATATACACTGCACCGTACCACTCCTCCTGTATATATACACTGCACCGTACCACTCCTCCTGTATATATACACTGCACCGTACCACTGCCCTGTATATATACACTGCACTGTACCACTGCCCTGTATATATACACTGCACAGTACCATCACTCCCCTGTATATATACACTGCACAGTACCACTCCTCCTGTATATATACACTGCACCGTACCACTGCCCTGTATATATACACTACACAGTACCACTCCTCCTGTATATAAACACTGCACAGTACCATCACTCCCCTGTATATATACACTGCACAGCACCACTGCCCTGTATATATACACTGCACAGTACCACTGCCCTGTATATACCGTATTTTCCGGATTATAAGGTGCACCGGATTATAAGGCGCACTTTCTATGAGCGCCTTATAAGCAATCTTGTTTCATATATAAGGCGCACTGGATTATAAGGCGCAGCGTTAAATAAACCATTGCTCAGACTGCAAGTCAAAATTTATTACGCTTTTTAACAATAACTTGCAACTGGTTCAGCTGTAATTGCAAATCAAAACGTTTACCGTACTTTTTCAGTTCATTCCAGTTCATTCCTCCACCAGAAATCCATCAAATCCGTCATCTTCAGTGTCGGAGTTGAACAGTTGGGCGATTTCGGAATCAAGCATGGGGTCCTCCTCTTCATTATCCGAGTCGGTCTCGTTGCTGCTGCTAGGCTCTTCAGTGGTGATTCCAGCCTTCCTGAAAGCTCGGATGACACTGGAGACTGATACATTCTTCCAGGCATCCACGATCCACTGGCACATAGTGGCATAACTCGCACGGCGTTGCCTCCCTGTGTTGGTGAATGTGTGGTCACCTTCTGTCATCCAATGCTCCCATGCAGCTCGCAATTTAACTTTAACCCCTTCCCGACCTTTGACGCATACGCTGCGTCATGAAAGTCGGTGCCATTCCGACCCATGACGCAGCATATGCGTCATGGAAAGATCGCGTCCCTGCAGGCCGGGTGAAAGGGTTAACTCCCATTTCACCCGATCTGCAGGGACAGGGGGAGTGGTAGTTTAGCCCAGGGGGGGTGGCTTCACCCCCTCGTGGCTACGATCGCTCTGATTGGCTGTTGAAAGTGAAACTGCCAATCAGAGCGATTTGTAATATTTCACCTAAAAAACTGGTGAAATATTACAATCCAGCCATGGCCGATGCTGCAATATCATCGGCCATGGCTGGAAACACTTATGTGCACCCACCCCACCCCTCCGATCGCCCCCCCAGCCCCCCGATCTGTGGTCCGCTCCCCTCCGTCCTGTGCTCCGCTCCCCCGTCCTCCTGTCCGCTTCCCCGTGCACCAATCACACCCCCTGTGCTGCAATCAAACCCCCCCGCACTCCGATCCCCCCCCCGCACACAGCGACCCCCCCCCGTGCTCCGATCCACCCCCCCCGCACAGCGATCCCTCACCCCGTGCTCCAATCCTTCCCCGTGCTCCAATCCTCCCTCCCGTGTTCCGATCCACCCCCCCCCATGATCCGATCCACCCCCCCGTGCTCCGACGCCCCCCCCCGTGCCCTGATCTCCCCCCCCTTATACTTACCTGGCCGCCCGAGGTCCGTCCGTCTTCTTTCCTGGGCGCCGCCATCTTCCAAAATGGCGGGCGCATGTGCAGTGCGCCCGCCGAATCTGCCGGCCGGCAGATTCGTTCCAGAGTGAATTTTGATCACTGAGATATATCCTATCTCAGTGATCAAAATAAAAAAAATAGTAAATGACCCCCCCCCTTTGTCACCCCCATAGATAGGGACAATAAAAAAAATAAAGAATTTTTTTTTTTTCACTAAGGTTGGGGTAACAAAAAACACTGGAAATCCACGGTAAATCCACAGGTAAAACGCAGTGCCTTTTACCCGCGGATTTTTCAAAAATGATGCTGAAAAATCTCATACGAATCCGCAACGTTGGCACATAGCCTTAGAGTTGGGTTGGAATTAGGGTTGTGGTTAGGGTTAGGGGTGTGTTGGGGTTAGGGTTGTGGTTAGGGGTGTGTTGGGGTTAGGGTTGTGATTAGGGTTACGGCTACAGTTGGGATAAGGGTTAGGGGTGTGTTGGAGGTAGAATTGAGGGGTTTCCACTGTTTAGGCACTTCAGGGGGTCTCCAAACGCAACATGGCGCCACCATTGATTCCAGCCAATCTTGTATTCAAAAATTCAAATGGTGCTCCCTCACTTCCGAACCCCGACGTGTGCCCAAACAGTGGTTTACCCCCACATATGGGGTACCAGCATACTCAGGACAAACTGCGCAACAATTACTGGGGTCCAATTTCTCCTGTTACCCTTGAGAAAATAAAAAATTGCTTGCTAAAACATCATTTTTGAGGAAAGAAAAATGATTTTTTATTTTCACGGCTCTGCGTTGTAAACGTCTGTGAAGCACTTGGGGGTTCAAAGTGCTCACCACATATCTAGATAAGTTCCTTGGGGGGTCTAGTTTCCAAAATGGGGTCACTTGTGGGGGGTTTCTACTGTTTAGGCACACCAGGGGCTCTGCAAACGCAACGTGACGCCCGCAGACCATTCCATCAAAGTCTGCATTTCAAAAGTCACTACTTCCCTTCTGAGCCCCCACGTGTGCCCAAACAGTGGTTTACCCCCACACGTGGGGCATCAGCGTACTCAGGAGAAACTGGACAACAACTTTTGCGGTCCAATTTCTCCTGTAACCCTTGGGAAAATAAAAAATTCTGGGCTAAAAAATTATTTTTGAGGAAAGAAAACGTATTTATTATTTTCACGGCTCTGCGTTATAAACTTCTGTAAAGCACTTGGGGGTTGAAAGTGCTCACCACACATCTAGATAAGTTCCTTTGGGGGTCTAGTTTCCAAAATGGGGTCACTTGTGGGGGGTTTCTACTGTTTAGGCACACCAGGGGCTCTGCAAACGCAATGTGACGCCCGCAGAGCATTCCATCAAAGTCTGCATTTCAAAACGTCACTACTTCACTTCCGAGCCCCAGCATGTGCCTAAACAGTGGTTTACCCCCACATATGGGGTATCAGCGTACTCAGGAGAAACTGGACAACAACTTTTGGGGTCAAATTTCTCCTGTTACCCTTGGGAAAATAAAAAATTGCGGGCTAAAATTCATTTTTGAGAAAATAATTTTTTTTTTTTATTTTCATGGCTCTGCGTTATAAACTTCTGTGAAGCACTTGAGGGTTCAAAGTGCTCACTACACATCTAGATTAGTTCCTTTGGGGGTCTAGTTTCCAAAATGGGGTAATTTGTGGGGGATCTCCAATGTTTAGGCACACAGTGGCTCTCCAAACGCGACATGGTGTCCGCTAATGATTGGAGATAATTTTCCATTTAAAAAGCCAAATGGCGTGCCTTCCCTTCTGAGCCCTGCCGTGCGCCCAAACAGTGGTTTACCCCCACATATGGGGTATCTGCATACTCAGGACAAACTGGACAACAACATTTGTGGTCCAATTTCTCCTATTACCATTGGCAAAATAGGAAATTCCAGGCTAAAAAATCATTTTTGAGAAAAGAAAAATTATTTTTTATTTTCATGGCTCTGCATTATAAACTTCTGTGAAGCACCTGGGGGTTTAAAGTGCTCAGTATGCATCTAGATAAGTTCCTTGGGGGGTCTAGTTTCCAAAATGGGGTCACTTGTGGGGGAGCTCCATTGCATAGGCACACAGGGGCTCTCCAAATGCGACATGGTGTCCGCTAACAATTGGAGCTAATTTTCCATTCAAAAAGTTAAAAGGCGCGCCTTCCCTTCCGAGCCCTGCCGTGTGCCCAAACAGTGGTTTACCCCCACATATGAGGTATCGGCGTACTCGGGAGAAATTGCTCAACAAATTTTAGGATCCATTTTATCCTATTGCCCATGTGAAAATGAAAAAATTGAGGCGAAAATAAATTTTTTGTGAAAAAAAAGTACTTTTTCATTTTTACGGATCAATTTGTGAAGCACCTGAGGGTTTAAAGTGCTCACTAGGCATCTAGATAAGTTCCTTGGGGGGTCCAGTTTCCAAAATGGGGTCACTTGTGGGGGAGCTCCAATGTTTAAGCACACAGGGTCTCTCCAAACGCGACATGGTGTCCGCTATCGATGGAGATAATTTTTCATTCAAAAAGTCAAATGGCGCTCCTTCCCTTCCGAGCCTTACCATGTGCCCAAACAGTGGTTTACCCCCACATGTGAAGTATCGGTGTACTCAGGAGAAATTGCCAAACAAATTTTAGAATCCATTTTATCCTGTTGTCCATGTGAAAATGAAAAAATTGAGGCTAAAAGAATTTTTTTGTGAAAAAAAAGTACTTTTTCATTTTTACGGATCAATTTGTGAAGCACCTGGGGGTTTAAAGGGCTCACTATGCATCTAGATAAGTTCCTTGGGGCGTCTAGTTTCCAAAATGGGGTCACTTGTGGGGGAGCTCCAATTTTTAGGCACACGGGGGCTCTCCAAATGTGACATGGTGTCCGCTAAAGAGTGCAGCCAATTTTTCATTCAAAAAGTCAAATGGCGCTCCTTCCCTTCCAAGCCCTGCCGTGCGCCCAAACAGTGGTTTACCCCCACATATGAGGTATCAGCGTACTCAGGACAAATTGGACAACAACGTACGTGGTTCAGTTTCTCCTTTTACCATTGGGAAAATAAAAAAATTGTTGCTGAAAAATCATTTTTGTGACTAAAAAGTTAAATGTTCATTTTTTCCTTCCATGTTGCTTCTGCTGCTGTGAAGCACCTGAAGGGTTAATAAACTTCTTGAATGTGGTTTTGTGCACCTTGAGGGGTGCAGTTTTTAGAATGGTGTCACTTTTGGGTATTTTCAGCCATATAGACCCCTCAAACTGACTTCAAATGTGAGGTGGTCCCTAAAAAAAATGGTTTTGTAAATTTCGTTGTAAAAATGAGAAATCGCTGGTCAAATTTTAACCCTTATAACTTCCTAGCAAAAAAAAATTTTGTTTCCAAAATTGTGCTGATGTAAAGTAGACGTGTGGGAAATGTTATTTATTAACTATTTTGTGTCACATAACTCTCTGGTTTAACAGAATAAAAATTCAAAATGTGAAAATTGCGAAATTTTCAAAATTTTCGCCAAATTTCCGTTTTTATCACAAATAAACACAGAATTTATTGACCTAAATTTACCACTAACATGAAGCCCAATATGTCACGAAAAAACAATCTCAGAACCGCTAGGATCCATTGAAGCGTTCCTGAGTTATTACCTCATGAAGGGACACTGGTCAGAATTGCAAAAAACGGCAAGGTCTTTAAGGTCAAAATAGGCTGGGTCATGAAGGGGTTAAATGACCTGTTGATGCTGATATCTAGCGGCTGGAGCTCTTTGGTTAATCCACCAGGGATGACAGCAAGCTCCGAATTAGTTTTCTTCACTTGGGCTTTGACAGTATCGGTCACGTGGGCGCGCATCGAGTCACAGACCAATAGGGATGGGGATTTGTGAAAAAAGCCACCCGGTCTCTTGACGTAGACCTCCCTCAGCCACTCACTCATCTTCTCCTCATCCATCCAGCCCTTTGGGTTAGCCTTAATGATGACACCAGCAGGAAAATTTTCTTTAGGCAAAGTCTTCCTCTTGAAAATTACCATGGGTGGTAGTTTCTGGCCATTAGCCTGACAAGCGAGAACTACAGTGAAAGATGACTTCTCATTTCCTGTGGTACGTATAGATATCGTACTGGTCCCTGTTTTCTCAACAGTACGGTTTACGGGGATATCGAAAGTGAGGGGAACCTCATCCATGTTAATAATGTGTTCTGGCTGGATATTCTTTTCATTTATCTTGGTTATGCAGTAGGTGCGGAAAATGGCCAGCTTCTCTTCATAATCCTTTGGTAATTGCTGGCACACAGTAGTTCTGGTGCGAATGGAGAGATGACGCCTTTTCATGAAACGAAAGCACCATGAAGGACCTCCTCGAAAGTCCTTGATCTCCATGTGACGTGCTAAAGCAGTGGCTTTGAGTCGAATAGAGACAGTGGAGACGCTTCTACCTGCGTTTCTCTGTTCCATAACCCACTGTTCTATTTTGTCCTCCAACTGTGGCCACCTTGCTTTGTTTCCTCGGAAACTCAGTTTGGTCTTCTTTACTTGGCAGAGGGCATCTTCTTGTTTTCTCCACTTACGCACCATGGATTCATTAATGTTGAATTCTCTTGCAGCTGCCCTATTTCCATGCTCTATTGCATAACTTATAGCTTTAAGCTTGAAACCTGCATCATAAGCATGTCTCTTAACAGGAGGCATTTTTTGGGGTAGTGGGTATAGTTAACGCTAAAGCACAGATATATTGCAAGGATCCTGCGCACAGAGCTGTAAGTATCACTCAGTGTGGCTCCTGACTACGGTGGCCGTAATGCTCAATCCATTTATGGATACTGTAAAAACCCAAGTGAAGAATAAATTCATAGGCGCACGGGGGGGAGGAGCATGGTGTGTGCTATGGTATGCCGCCGACCCCTGCCACCCACGATAGAGGTAAAGGATCCTGTATGAACCTCTCTCTTTACTGTCGGGTTCATATATAAGGCGCACTGGATTATAAGGCGCACTTTCTATTTCTGAGAAATTCTCAACATTTTATGTGCGCCTTATAATCCGGAAAATACGGTATACACTGCACAGTACCACTCCTCCTGTATATATACACTGCACCGTACCACTGCCCTGTATATATACACTGCACAGTACCACTCCTCCTGTATATATACACTGCACCGTACCACTCCTCCTGTATATATACACTGCACCGTACCACTGCCCTGTATATATACACTGCACAGTACCACTGCCCTGTATATATACACTGCACAGTACCACTGCCCTGTATATATACACTGCACCGTACCACTGCCCTGTATATATACACTGCACCGTACCACTGCCCTGTATATATACACTGCACAGTACCACTGCCCTGTATATATACACTGCACAGTACCACTCCTCCTGTATATATATACTCCACAGTACCACTCCTCCTGTATATATACACTGCACCACTGCCCTGTATATATACACTGCACTGTACCACTGCCCTGTATATATACACTGGACAGTACCACTGCCCTGTATATATACACTGCACTGTACCACTGCCCTGTATATATACACTGCACAGTACCACTCCTCCTGTATATATACACTGCACAGTACCACTGCCCTGTATATATACACTGCACAGTACCACTCCTCCTGTATATATATACTCCACAGTACCACTCCTCCTGTATATATACACTGCACAGTACCACTGCCCTGTATATATACACTGCACTGTACCACTGCCCTGTATATATACACTGCACAGTACCACTGCCCTGTATATATACACTGCACCGTACCACTGCCCTGTATATATACACTGCACAGTACCACTCCTCCTGTATATATACACTGCACAGTACCACTCCTCCTGTATATATACACTGCACAGTACCACTGCCCTGTATATATACACTGCACCGTACCACTGCCCTGTATATATACACTGCACAGTACCACTGCCCTGTATATATACACTGCACAGTACCACTCCCCTGTATATATACTGCACAGTACCACTCCCCTGTATATATACACTGCACAGTACCACTCCTCCTGTATATATACACTGCACTGTACCACTGCCCTGTATATATACACTGCACTGTACCACTGCCCTGTATATATACACTGCACAGTACCACTGCCCTGTATATATACACTGCACCGTACCACTGCCCTGTATATATACACTGCACAGTACCACTCCTCCTGTATATATACACTGCACAGTACCACTGCCCTGTATATATACACTGCACTGTACCACTGCCCTGTATATATACACTGCACAGTACCTCTGCCCTGTATATATACACTGCACCGTACCACTGCCCTGTATATATACACTGCACAGTACCACTGCCCTGTATACAGTGGGGCAAAAAAGTATTTAGTCAGTCAGCAATAGTGCAAGTTCCACCACTTAAAAAGATGAGAGGCGTCTGTAATTTACATCATAGGTAGACCTCAACTATGGGAGACAAACGGAGAAAAAAAAATCCAGAAAATCACATTGTCTGTTTTTTTATCATTTTATTTGCATATTATGGTGGAAAATAAGTATTTGGTCAGAAACAAAATATCATCTCAATACTTTGTAATATATCCTTTGTTGGCAATGACAGAGGTCAAACGTTTTCTGTAAGTCTTCACAAGGTTGCCACACACTGTTGTTGGTATGTTGGCCCATTCCTCCATGCAGATCTCCTCTAGAGCAGTGATGTTTTTGGCTTTTCGCTTGGCAACACGGACTTTCAACTCCCTCCAAAGGTTTTCTATAGGGTTGAGATCTGGAGACTGGCTAGGCCACTCCAGGACCTTGAAATGCTTCTTACGAAGCCACTCCTTCGTTGCCCTGGCTGTGTGCTTTGGATCAATGTCATGTTGAAAGACCCAGCCACGTTTCATCTTCAATGCCCTTGCTGATGGAAGGAGGTTTGCACTCAAAATCTCACGATACAAGGCCCCATTCATTCTTTCATGTACCCGGATCAGTCGTCCTGGCCCCTTTGCAGAGAAACAGCCCCAAAGCATGATGTTTCCACCACCATGCTTTACAGTAGGTATGGTGTTTGATGGATGCAACTCAGTATTCCTTTTCCTCCAAACACGACAAGTTGTGTTTCTACCAAACAGTTCCAGTTTGGTTTCATCAGACCATAAGACATTCTCCCAAAACTCCTCTGGATCATCCAAATGCTCTCTAGCAAACTTCAGACGGGCCCGGACATGTACTGGCTTAAGCAGTGGGACACGTCTGGCACTGCAGGATCTGAGTCCATGGTGGCGTAGTGTGTTACTTATGGTAGGCCTTGTTACATTGGTCCCAGCTCTCTGCAGTTCATTCACTAGGTCCCCCCGCGTGGTTCTGGGATTTTTGCTCACCGTTCTTGTGATCATTCTGACCCCACGGGGTGGGATTTTGCGTGGAGCCCCAGATCGAGGGAGATTATCAGTGGTCTTATATGTCTTCCATTTTCTAATTATTGCTCCCACTGTTGATTTCTTCACTCCAAGCTGGTTGGCTATTACAGATTCAGTCTTCCCAGCCTGGTGCAGGGCTACAATTTTGTTTCTGGTGTCCTTTGACAGCTCTTTGGTCTTCACCATAGTGGAGTTTGGAGTCAGACTGTTTGAGGGTGTGCACAGGTGTCTTGTTATACTGATAACAAGTTTAAACAGGTGCCATTACTACAGGTAATGAGTGGAGGAAAGAGGAGACTCTTAAAGAAGAAGTTACAGGTCTGTGAGAGCCAGAAATCTTGATTGTTTGTTTCTGACCAAATACTTATTTTCCACCATAATATGCAAATAAAATGTTAAAAAAACAGACAATGTGATTTTCTGGATTTTTTTTTCTCAGTTTGTCTCCCATAGTTGAGGTCTACCTATGATGTAAATTACAGACGCCTCTCATCTTTTTAAGTGGTGGAACTTGCACTATTGCTGACTGACTAAATACTTTTTTGCCCCACTGTATATACACTGCACAGTACCACTCCTCCTGTATATATATACTCCACAGTACCACTCCTCCTGTATATATACACTGCACAGTACCACTGCCCTGTATATATACACTGCACTGTACCACTGCCCTGTATATATACACTGCACAGTACCACTGGCCTGTATATATACACTGCACAGTACCACTCCTCCTGTATATATACATAGTAACATAGTAACATAGTTAGTAAGGCCGAAAAAAGACATTTGTCCATCCAGTTCAGCCTATATTCCATCATAATAAATCCCCAGATCTACGTCCTTCTACAGAACCTAATTGTATGATACAATATTGTTCTGCTCCAGGAAGACATCCAGGCCTCTCTTGAACCCCTCGACTGAGTTCGCCATCACCACCTCCTCAGGCAAGCAATTCCAGATTCTCACTGCCCTAACAGTAAAGAATCCTCTTCTATGTTGGTGGAAAAACCTTCTCTCCTCCAGACGCAAAGAATGCCCCCTTGTGCCCGTCACCTTCCTTGGTATAAACAGATCCTCAGCGAGATATTTGTATTGTCCCCTTATATACTTATACATGGTTATTAGATCGCCCCTCAGTCGTCTTTTTTCTAGACTAAATAATCCTAATTTCGCTAATCTATCTGGGTATTGTAGTTCTCCCATCCCCTTTATTAATTTTGTTGCCCTCCTTTGTACTCTCTCTAGTTCCATTATATCCTTCCTGAGCACCGGTGCCCAAAACTGGACACAGTACTCCATGTGCGGTCTAACTAGGGATTTGTACAGAGGCAGTATAATGCTCTCATCATGTGTATCCAGACCTCTTTTAATGCACCCCATGATCCTGTTTGCCTTGGCAGCTTCTGCCTGGCACTGGCTGCTCCAGGTAAGTTTATCATTAACTAGGATCCCCAAGTCCTTCTCCCTGTCAGATTTACCCAGTGGTTTCCCATTCAGTGTGTAATGGTGACATTGATTCCTTCTTCCCATGTGTATAACCTTACATTTATCATTGTTAAACCTCATCTGCCACCTTTCAGCCCAAGTTTCCAACTTATCCAGATCCATCTGTAGCAGAATACTATCTTCTCTTGTATTAACTGCTTTACATAGTTTTGTATCATCTGCAAATATCGATATTTTACTGTGTAAACCTTCTACCAGATCATTAATGAATATGTTGAAGAGAACAGGTCCCAATACTGACCCCTGCGGTACCCCACTGGTCACAGCGACCCAGTTAGAGACTATACCATTTATAACCACCCTCTGCTTTCTATCACTAAGCCAGTTACTAACCCATTTACACACAATTTCCCCCAGACCAAGCATTCTCATTTTGTGTACCAACCTCTTGTGCGGCACGGTATCAAACACTTTGGAAAAATCGAGATATACCACGTCCAATGACTTACCGTGGTCCAGCCTATAGCTTACCTCTTCATAAAAACTGATTAGATTGGTTTGACAGGAGCGATTTCTCATAAACCCATGCTGATATGGAGTTAAACAGTTATTCTCATTGAGATAATCCAGAATAACATCCCTCAGAAACCCTTCAAATATTTTACCAACAATAGAGGTTAGACTTACTGGCCTATAATTTCCAGGTTCACTTTTAGAGCCCTTTTTGAATATTGGCACCACATTTGCTATGCGCCAGTCCTGCGGAACAGACCCTGTCGCTATAGAGTCACTAAAAATAAGAAATAATGGTTTATCTATTACATTACTTAGTTCTCTTAGTACTCGTGGGTGTATGCCATCCGGACCCGGAGATTTATCTATTTTAATCTTATTTAGCCGGTTTCGCACCTCTTCTTGGGTTAGATTGGTGACCCTTAATATAGGGTTTTCATTGTTTCTTGGGATTTCACCTAGCATTTCATTTTCCACCGTGAATACCGTGGAGAAGAAGGTGTTTAATATGTTAGCTTTTTCCTCGTCATCTACAACCATTCTTTCCTCACTATTTTTTAAGGGGCCTACATTTTCAGTTTTTATTCTTTTACTATTGATATAGTTGAAGAACAGTTTGGGATTAGTTTTACTCTCCTTAGCAATGTGCTTCTCTGTTTCCTTTTTGGCAGCTTTAATTAGTTTTTTAGATAAAGTATTTTTCTCCCTATAGTTTTTTAGAGCTTCAATGGTGCCATCCTGCTTTAGTAGTGCAAATGCTTTCTTTTTACTGTTAATTGCCTGTCTTACTTCTTTGTTTAGCCACATTGGGTTTTTCCTATTTCTAGTCCTTTTATTCCCACAAGGTATAAACCGCTTACACTGCCTATTTAGGATGTTCTTAAACATTTCCCATTTATTATCTGTATTCTTATTTCTGAGGATATTGTCCCAGTCTACCAGATTAAGGGCATCTCTAAGCTGGTCAAACTTTGCCTTCCTAAAGTTCAGTGTTTTTGTGACTCCCTGACAAGTCCCCCTAGTGAAAGACAGGTGAAACTGTACAATATTGTGGTCGCTATTTCCTAGATGCCCGACCACCTGCAGATTTGTTATTCTGTCAGGTCTATTAGATAGTATTAGGTCTAAAAGTGCTGCTCCTCTGGTTGGATTCTGCACCAATTGTGAAAGATAATTTTTCTTGGTTATTAGCAGAAACCTGTTGCCTTTATGGGTTTCACAGGTTTCTGTTTCCCAGTTAATATCCGGGTAGTTAAAGTCCCCCATAACCAGGACCTCATTATGGGTTGCAGCTTCATCTATCTGCTTTAGAAGTAGACTTTCCATGGTTTCTGTTATATTTGGGGGTTTGTAACAGACCCCAATGAGAATTTTGTTACCATTTTTCCCTCCATGAATTTCGACCCATATGGACTCGACATCCTCATTTCCTTCGCTAATATCCTCCCTTAAAGTGGACTTTAGACAAGACTTTACATAGAGACAAACCCCTCCTCCTCTCCGATTTTTACGATCCTTTCTAAACAGACTGTAACCCTGTAAGTTAACTGCCCAGTCATAGCTTTCATCTAACCATGTCTCGGTTATTCCCACTATGTCAAAGTTACCTGTAAATATTTCTGCTTCTAGTTCTTCCATCTTGTTTGCCAGGCTTCTGGCGTTTGCAAGCATGCAGTTTAGAGGATTTTGTTTTGTTCCAATCTCCTCGCTGTGGATTGTTTTAGAAATGTTCTTACCTCCCTTCTGAGTATGTTTTCCTGGATCTTCTTTGTTCAAGTCTAATGTTTTTCTTCCCGTCCCCTCTTCTTCTAGTTTAACGCCCTCCTGATGAGTGTAGCGAGTCTTCTGGCGAATGTGTGTTTCCCAGGTTTGTTGAGGTGTAGTCCGTCTCTGGCGAGGAGTCCATCGTACAAGTAATTCACACCGTGGTCCAGGAATCCGAATCCTTGTTGTCTGCACCATCGTCTTAGCCAGTTGTTTGCATCAAGGATCCTGTTCCATCTCCTGGTGCCATGCCCGTCTACTGGAAGGATAGAAGAAAAAACTACCTGTGCATCCAGTTCCTTTACTTTCTTCCCCAACTCTTCAAAGTCTTTGCAGATTGTCGGTAGGTCCTTCCTTGCCGTGTCATTGGTGCCAACATGTATCAGAAGAAATGGGTGGACGTCCTTGGAGTTGAAGAGCTTTGGTATCCTATCGGTCACATCCTTGATCATCGCACCTGGAAGGCAGCATACTTCTCTTGCGGTTATGTCCGGTCTGCAGATGGCTGCTTCTGTGCCTCTCAGTAGTGAGTCTCCCACCACCACCACTCTTCGTTGCTTCTTGGCTGTACTTTTTGCTGTCACTTGTTGCTGTGTGCCCTTTTCTTTTTTGCTTGCTGGTATTGCTTCATCCTTAGGTGTGCCATCTTCATCCTCTACAAAGATTTGATATCGGTTCTTCAGTTGTGTGGTTGGTGATTTCTCCATGGTCTTCTTGCTTCTTTTGGTCACATGCTTCCACTCATCTGCTTTTGGAGGTTCTCTGACACTTTTTTCACCTTCTGTGACCAGTAGAGATGCTTCTGTTCTGTCTAGAAAGTCTTCATTCTCTTTGATGAGTTTCAAGGTTGCTATTCTTTCTTCCAGACCCCGCACCTTTTCTTCTAAAAGGGCCACTAGTCTACACTTCTGACAGGTGAAATTTAATTCTTCTTCTGGTCGATCTGTGAACATGTAGCACATGCTGCAGCTCACCATGTAGGTTGTCACATCTGCCATGTTGCTCCTAGATCCTGCTGACTTGCTGTGTGTTTTCCTTCTTGTGTAATCTACTCAGCCAAGCTCTCTTGCAATAATGTCCTACAGGCAAAAATTCCCTGGTTTGATGATTCTTTCCAAGCAGCTGGTCCCGGCTGTACCCAACGATCTTCTAGCTTAGGGAGACTCTTCGCTTTCCCAGAAGGCACCTGGAATATGCAAATTAGCCTCCTCAAGCTTGAATCCCTGGTTTGGTGATTCTTTCCAAGCAGCTGGTCCCGGCTGTACCCAACGATCTTCTAGCTTAGGGAGACTCTTCGCTTTCCCAGAAGGCACCTGGAATATGCAAATTAGCCTCCTCAAGCTTGAATCCCTGGTTTATACACTGCACAGTACCATCACTCCCCTGTATATATACACTGCACAGTACCACTGCCCTGTATATATACACTGCACAGTACCACTCCTCCTGTATATATACACTGCACAGTACCACTGCCCTGTATATATACACTGCACAGTACCATCACTCTCCTGTATATATACACTGCACAGTACCACTGCCCTGTATATATACACTGCACAGTACCACTCCTCCTGTATATATACACTGCACTGTACCACTGCCCTGTATATATACACTGCACAGTACCACTGCCCTGTATATATACACTGCACAGTACCACTGCCCTGTATATATGCACTGCACAGTACCACTGCCCTGTATATATACACTGCACAGTACCACTCCTCCTGTATATATACACTGCACAGTACCACTGCCCTGTATATATACACTGCACAGTACCACTGCCCTGTATATATACACTGCACAGTACCACTGCCCTGTATATATACACTACACTGTACCACTGCCCTGTATATATACACTGCACTGTACCACTGCCCTGTATATATACACTGCACTGTACCACTGCCCTGTATATATACACTGCACAGTACCACTCCTCCTGTATATATACACTGCACAGTACCACTGCCCTGTATATATACACTGCACAGTACCACTGCTCTGTATATATACACTCCACAGTACCACTCCTCCTGTATATATACACTGCACAGTACCACTGCCCTGTATATATACACTGCACTGTACCACTGCCCTGTATATATACACTGCACAGTACCACTGCCCTGTATATATACACTGCACAGTACCTCTCCTATCCTGTATATATACACTGTAGAATTTACAATAGCTATCACTCATGTAAGAAGTGAAATCTGGCATTGTACTATACCTAGATTTCTCTGCCGTATCTGGGCATCATGAATCGTGGTATGTGTTAGTCTAAGTTCACATTTGCGTTGTGCGCCGCAGCGTCGTCGCCGCAACGCACAACGCAAACAAAAACGCAGCAAAACGCATGCACATGCGGCCCATGCGGCGCCAATGTTAAAAGATAGGGCCGCACGACGCATGCGTTTTTGAAAAGGTCGGCGCCGCACAAAAAATCCAACATGTTGCGTTTGCCGCGCCCAGACAGGTGCGCCCTAACGCCGCATGCGGCGTAAAACGCAACACAACGCATGCACATGCGGCCCCATGCGGCGCCAATGTTAAAGATAGGGCCGCACGACGCATGCGTTTTGTTGCGGCGGCGACGCTGCGGCGCAAACCGCAAATGTGAACGTACCCTTAAAGGGGGGGGGGGGACCCACTGAGACTCTTTTGCCCGGGCCCTCAAAAACCTGGAGCCGGCCCTGGGGGTGGGTCACCGGGCTGCGGCCGGCGCTGCAGCTGTTTAACGCTATTGACGTGTGGGCCCGCGCCCGCACGTCAATAGTTAACAGCCGCCAGCCAATCTGAGGCTGGCAGCTGACGTCAGTCCCAGTGTGCATGTCGCCGGCGTCTGACATCATTGTCAGTCGCCGGCGAGTGCACGTTTCAGCTGCGTGGAGAGAGCAGGAGCGCGGTCAGGTAAGCAGAACTTGTTTTTTTTTGCAGTCCCGATCATGTGATGGTAACATTCACCGGCGAAACAATTAAAGTTCTACATCTGAGGTCTTATTCCTGCTGGGGGGGCGCCAAGCTCGGGACCAGCCCCGGGCGGCAAAAGCTCTAGCTACGCCTCTGATTACATATGGTAGTCACTGCACATTTGTGATTGTAAGGTTTCTTCTAATATGATCCACACACTGCCCAGGAAGTTATATCAAAGTCTTTAACATTCCTATGCTATAATAATGCCCCCTTCTCCTGTCTTCCATCTCCTACGATCAATGTGACCTTGCTTAGTAATGATTTAGGCAGGCACCATTTGTCTGAGCCCCGAAAACCACAATCTGAATACATTTGCATGACAGCAATAATACATGAAACAGAGTATGAATGACTGTCAAAAAATAATATATGCATGAGACAAAATGGACCTTAGATGAATAAAAAACAAATATTTAAAAGAAAATCACAAATTCAAAAATACAAAGGTATTCTAATCATTAAGAATAAGATCCCTGTGTTCGTGAACTAGATAATAGCAGCTGCAAATCCCATAAAAAAAACAATTAGATGCAGCAAACTACACTAAAAATAATGACTATGAGAAAGTGGTTGCCATGAAAACAGCACAATTATACATAGTACAGCATGGTGTGAAATATTCCGCTGCTGATGGTGCCAATATTTCTACTAAAATATTTTGTCCACATTGACTATTTTTCTTCACAAAACCCTTAACAATACTTTGCAGAGCAACTTAAAACTTTTATGTAATTTGTAACCGTTTTGGATGTTTCAAATTTTCCCATGACATGATTTAAGGTCATTTACTGGAAATAATATTTGTATATATGGTTCTTTATGACCTGAATTATTTCTTCTCTTACAGCTTTGTCTCACCATGTCGAGGTATACACATACAGTAAAATGCTGATTCTTTGTATGTACAACATAAGCAATGATTGTGGTTGCAGAGAGTATGACCACGAGCGGGCCTGTAATGGTGAGGAGTCCTGCCGACACCAGCAGCTATTTCAACAGGATGTGCGTCAGAGAACGCACATTCAAGCTGAAAGGAATTAAGGCAGAGAGACCGGCCATGGTACCTGCACTGCAATACACACTGACGGACAATCAGAGGCCAGCAGCTGACGTTGGCATGCTAGTCACTGGCAGCACATAGCAGAGAAGTCACCCACTGCCCATCTCTTGCTTGCTGAAGTCAGCTGCCGGCTTATGCTCTGACTATAGAAGAGGACGCCACACGTCGTGGAAGCAGGGGAAAGTGAGAATTTTTTTTTAAAATATTTGTTGAAGAAGAGTTGCAGAACAGGAACTTTATTATAAGAAGAAGTCCAAGATGGGTTACATTATACCAGGTTTGGTGGACATTATACCAGTATGGGGGACATATATTACTGGAAGGGGCCCAGGATGGGGGACATTATACCAGGTAGGGGTCCAGGATGGAGAACATTATACCATGGAAGGGAGTCATATCAGGAAGGGGCCCAGTATGGAGGACATTATACTAGGAAAAGGAAACACTATACCTGGAAGGGTCTCAGGATGTAGGACATAATAGTAAGAAAGAGATATTATACCTAGAAGGGCCCAGAATGGAGACATTATAGAAGGATGGGGGACATTATTACTGGAAAGGGCTAAGGAAGTAGAACATTATTATCATGGGGTTACCGCTACGGAGCGGAGCCAGAAGACCACAGCGTCTGGTTGCTCCTACTCCGCCGCTGAGAAGAAGCACTTCTCCGGTTTATTAAACGTGTTTATTTCTTCCAACAGAACGGGTGCTAATCGGCCATGTTGGAAATCCCTGTGTTCAGCTGTGCATGGTTAGACACTCCTTTTCCCTGTAAAATCAGGGCACTATTACCAAGTCCTTGTCAGAGTAAGCTCTTGCTGCATGACAAAAGAAGGGAAAGTTGGTATGAGAAAGCCTGCTGGAAGAGTTATAAGCCACTGTTGTTTGGTTTGAAAGGTATCGACCACTGAAGACTCTCAAATTTTAACATTTTTCATTTACTTCTAAAACAGGATAAAAGCACTGCCAAACTGTTTACCAACGAGCACAGTGATAGACTAGATTGAGCTCTTAAAAAAAGTAGGGACAAATATATAGAGACGCTCTCAGGGAGCTGCTGCAGTATAATTCAGTCATGTGTAACATTTTACTTTTCTCTCTATAAACTATAATATTGGTTTGTTTTTTTATAATGATGTTGATGTACAGTGGCATGTAAAAGTTTGGGCACTATGGTCAAAATTATTGTGAACAGTTCAGCAAGTTTAAGATGAAATGATCTTTAACACAGCTAAAGTTAAAGGTGACCTTTTGGGACTGGAAAGATTTCTTCAGTTACATAGAACTTGCAGGTAAAGAAGGATGAACTACAGACTGGGAATGCTAACACCCAGGTGACAATTTATAAGGTAGCGGTATTCAGAACTATGCTACCAGTGGTATAATACATTAAGGGTAGCCAGGGCCCCGGGCTGATCAGACACTGTGGGCCCCCCGGTCATGTGATGGGGGTCATGTGACGGGGGTCATGTGATGGGGGTCATGATATACATGAACCAGATTATTCCAGAAAAATGGCCGGGCCCTACTCTACTGTAACCTATTAAATATTTGTTAAAATATGCAATACAATTTAGGTATATTTTGATTTATTTTTAAATTTTTAAAATGACCAATATTACATACAAGGAACAAATACCACCGCACCATGACCAGACCACATATTACCACCACAGTGATCGAATAATATCACATACAAAGAACATATACCACCGCACCATGTCAAGACCACATATTACCACCACTTGGTGACCAAATAGCACATACAAGGGACAAATACCGCAACACCATTTCCAGACCACATATTACCACCACATAGTGACTGAATACTACAATACTGATCAGTAATAAAAAAAACAACACAATACTATCACCATAAGGCCTCTTTTCCACTTGCGAGAAACACGTTCCGCCTGTCTGTCTGTCCTTCTGTCACGGTTATTCATTCGCTGATTGGTCTCGCCAGCTGCCTGTCATGGCTGCCGCGACCAATCAGTGACGGGCACAGTCCGGAAGAAAATGGCCGCTCCTTACTTCCTGCAGTCAGTGCCTGTCGCCCGCATACTCCCCTCCGGTCACCGCTAACACAGGGTTAATGCCGGTGGTAACGGACCGCATTATGCCGCGGGAAACGCACTCTGTTACCGCCGCTAATAACCCTGTATGTCCTGTTGTGAATTCTGTGGCTGAGTTCACTTCTGTGGTCACAAGTGGTATTGCAGTCTCTGGGCTTCCTCCCTCAGGTGTTTTGGTGAGCTCGTTGGCTGCCTTGCTATTTAGCTCCACCTGAGTCTGTCTTCCTTGCTCCTTGTCAATGTTCCAGTGTTGGATCTGAGCTACTGCATCTTTCCTTGGGCCTGCTGCTCTGCTAGATAAGTGCTTCTAGTTTGTTTTCTGTTTTTTTCTGTCCAGCTTGCTATTGTCTTTTGCTGGAAGCTCTGAGAAGCAGAGGGGTGCACCGCCGTGCTGTTAGTTCGGCACGGTGGGTCTTTTTGCCCCTTTGCGTGGTTTTCGTTTTAGGGTTTTTTGTAGACTGCATAGTTCTCTTTGCTATCCTCGCTCTGTCTAGAATATCGGGCCTCACTTTGCTGAATCTATTTCATTCCTACGTTTGTCTTTTCATCTTGCTAACAGTCATTATATGTGGGGGGCTGCCTATTCCTTTGGGGTATTTCTCTGAGGTAAGTCAGGCTTGTATTTCTATCTTCAGGCTAGTCAGCTCCTCAGGCAGTGCCGAGTTGCATAGGTAGTTGTTAGGCGCAATCCACTGCTGCTTATAGTTGTGTGAGGATAGATCAGGTACTGCAGTCTACAGAGATTCCACGTCTCAGAGCTCGTCCTATTGTTTTTGGTTATTGCCAGATCTCTGTATGTGCGCTGATTACTGCACGCTGTGTTGCCTGATTGCCAGCCATAACAGTACAAGGAGCCTCACCAATGATTCCCAATAGAGGGAAAAAAGAAATCCTGACACCATTTTTTTTTCTTAGCTCTGTCTTCAGTCTTTTTTTTCCCCTAGACATTAGAGTGCTTCAGGACACAGCTGTGGACATGGATATTCAGGCTCTGTGCTCCTCAATGGATAATCTCGTTGTAAATGTACAAAAGATTCAAGATACTATTGATCAGAAATCGATGCTAGAACCAAGAATTCCGATTCCTGATTTGTTTTTTGGTGACAGAACTAAGTTCCTGAGCTTCAGAAATAATTGTAAGCTATTTTTGGCCTTGAAACCTCATTCTTCTGGTAATCCTATTCAACAGGTTTTGATTATTATTTCTTTTTTGCGCGGCGACCCACAGGACTGGGCGTTTTCTCTTGCACCAGGAGATTCTGCATTGAGTAATGTTGATGCATTTTTCCTGGCGCTCGGATTGCTTTACGATGAGCCTAATTCAGTGGATCAGGCTGAGAAAAATCTGCTGGCTTTATGCCAGGGTCAGGATGATGTAGAAGTATATTGTCAGAAATTTAGGAAATGGTCAGTACTCACTCTGTGGAATGAATCTGCACTAGCGGCTTTGTTCAGAAAGGGTCTCTCTGAAGCTCTTAAGGATGTAATGGTGGGATTTCCTATGCCTGCTGGTTTGAATGAGTCTATGTCCTTGGCCATTCAGATCGGTCGTCGCTTGCGCGAGCGTAAATCTGTGCACCATCTGGCGGTACTGCCTGAGAGTAAACCTGAGCCTATGCAGTGCGACAGGACTATGACTAAAGTAGAACGGCAAGAACACAGACGTCTGAACAGACTGTTTCTATTGTGGTGATTCTACTCATGCTATTTCTAATTGTCCTAAACGCACTAGGCGGTTCGATAGCTCTGCCGTTATTGGTACTGTACAGTCCAAATTCCTTTTGTCCATTACCTTAATGTGCTCTTTGTCATCGTATTCTGTCATGGCGTTTGTGGATTCAGGCGCTGCCCTGAATCTGATGGATTTGGATTATGCTAAACGTTGTGGATTTTTCTTGGAGCCTTTGCGGTGTCCTATTCCGTTGAGAGGAATTGATGCTACACCTTTGGCCAAGAATAAGCCTCAGTACTGGGCCCAGCTGACCATGTGCATGGCTCCTGCACATCAGGAAGTTATTCGCTTTCTGGTACTGCATAATTTGCATGATGTGGTCGTGTTGGGGTTGCCATGGCTACAAACCCATAATCCAGTATTGGATTGGAACTCTATGTCGGTAACCAGCTGGGGTTGTCAGGGAGTACATGGTGATGTTCCATTTTTGTCTATTTCGTCATCCATTCCTTCTGACATCCCAGAGTTCTTGTCGGACTTTCAGGATGTATTTGAAGAGTCCAAGTCTGATGCCCTACCTCCGCATAGGAATTGTGATTGTGCTATCGATTTGATTCCTGGTAGTAAATTCCCTAAGGGTCGTTTATTTAATTTGTCCGTACCTGAACACACCGCTATGCGCAGTTATGTGAAGGAGTCCCTGGAGAAGGGACATATTCGCCCATCGTCGTCACCATTGGGAGCAGGGTTCTTTTTTGTAGCCAAGAAGGATGGTTCGCTAAGACCGTGTATTGATTACCGCCTTCTTAATAAGATCACTGTTAAGTTTCAGTATCCCTTGCCATTGATTTCTGACTTGTTTGCTCGGATTAAGGGGGCTAGTTGGTTTACTAAGATTGATCTTCGTGGTGCGTATAATCTGGTGAGAATCAGGCAGGGAGATGAATGGAAAACGGCATTTAATACGCCCGAGGGTCATTTTGAGTATCTGGTGATGCCGTTCGGACTTGCCAATGCTCCATCTGTTTTTCAGTCTTTTATGCATGACATTTTCCGTGAGTATCTGGATAAATTCTTGATTGTTTACTTGGATGACATTTTGATCTTCTCAGATGATTGGGAGTCTCATGTGGAGCAAGTCAGAATGGTTTTCCAGGTACTGCGTGCTAATTCCTTGTTCGTGAAGGGATCAAAGTGTCTCTTCGGTGTGCAGAAAGTTTCATTTTTGGGGTTCATCTTTTCCCCTTCTACTATCGAGATGGATCCGGTTAAGGTTCAGGCCATCCAGGATTGGACTCAGCCGACATCTCTAAAAAGTCTGCAGAAATTCCTGGGCTTTGCTAATTTTTATCGTCGCTTCATCTGTAATTTTTCTAGCATTGCCAGACCATTGACCGATTTGACCAAGAAGGGTGCTGATTTGGTTAATTGGTCTTCTGCTGCCGTGGAAGCTTTTCAGGAGTTGAAGCATCGTTTTTGCTGTGCCCCTGTGTTGTGTCAACCTGATGTTTCTCTTCCGTTCCAGGTCGAGGTTGATGCTTCTGAGATTGGTGCAGGGGCGGTTTTGTCACAGAGAGGTTCTGGTTGCTCAGTGTTCAAACCATGTGCTTTCTTTTCCAGGAAATTTTCTGCTGCTGAGCGTAATTATGATGTGGGCAACCGAGAGTTGCTGGCCATGAAGTGGGCATTCGAGGAGTGGCGTCATTGGCTTGAGGGTGCTAAGCATCGCGTGGTGGTATTGACTGATCATAAGAACTTGACTTATCTCGAGTCTGCCAGGCGCTTGAATCCTAGACAGGCCCGTTGGTCGTTATTTTTTGCTCGTTTTGATTTTGTGATTTCGTACCTTCCGGGCTCTAAAAATGTGAAGGCGGATGCTCTGTCTGGGAGTTTTGTGCCCGACTCTCCGGGGTTATCTGAGCCGGCGAGTATCCTCAAGGAAGGAGTCATTGTGTCTGCCATCTCCCCTGATTTGCGGAGAGTGTTGCAGAGATTTCAGGCTAATAAACCTGATCGTTGTCCGGCCGAGAAACTGTTCGTCCCTGATAGGTGGACTAGTAAAGTTATCTCTGAACTTCATTGTTCGGTGCTGGCCGGTCATCCAGGAATCTTTGGTACCAGGGAGTTGGTTGCTAGATCCTTCTGGTGGCCATCTCTGTCACGGGATGTGCGTGCTTTTGTGCAGTCCTGTGGAATTTGTGCTAGGGCTAAGCCCTGCTGTTCACGTGCCAGTGGGTTGCTTTTGCCCTTGCCGGTCCCGAAGAGGCCTTGGACACATATTTCGATGGATTTCATTTCTGACCTTCCCGTTTCTCAAAAAATGTCGGTCATTTGGGTGGTCTGTGATCGCTTTTCTAAAATGGTCCATCTGGTGCCCTTGGTTAAATTGCCTTCCTCCTCTGATTTGGTGCCTTTGTTCTTTCAGCATGTGGTTCGGTTGCATGGCATTCCTGAGAATATTGTTTCTGACAGAGGTTCCCAGTTTGTCTCGAGGTTCTGGCGAGCCTTTTGTGGTAGGATGGGCATTGACCTATCTTTCTCCTCGGCCTTCCATCCTCAGACTAATGGCCAGACCGAACGAACCAATCAGACCTTGGAAACATATCTGAGATGTTTTGTTTCCGCTGACCAGGATGATTGGGTGTCATTTTTGCCATTGGCTGAGTTCGCCCTTAATAAATCGGGCCAGCTCGGCTACCTTGGTCTCTCCATTTTTCTGCAATTCTGGGTTCCATCCTCGTTTCTCTTCAGGACAGGTTGAGTCTTCGGACTGTCCTGGTGTGGATTCTGTGGTGGACAGGTTGCAGCAGATCTGGACTCAGGTAGTGGACAATTTGACCTTGTCCCAGGAGAAGGCTCAGCTTTTCGCTAATCGCAGACGCCGTGTGGGACCCCGACTTCGTGTTGGGGATTTGGTTTGGTTATCTTCTCGTCATATTCCTATGAAGGTTTCCTCTCCTAAATTTAAACCTCGTTTTATTGGTCCGTATAGGATTTCTGAGATTCTCAATCCGGTGTCTTTTCGTCTGACCCTCCCAGACTCCTTTTCCATACATAATGTATTCCATAGGTCGTTGTTGAGGAGATACGTGGCACCTATGGTTCCATCTGTGGAGCCTCCTGCCCCTGTTTTGGTGGAGGGGGAATTGGAGTATATTGTGGAGAAGATTTTGGATTCTCGTGTCTCTAGACGGAAACTCCAGTATCTGGTCAAATGGAAGGGTTATGCTCAGGAAGATAATTCCTGGGTTTTTGCCTCTGATGTCCATGCCCCAGATCTTGTTCGTGCCTTTCATGTGGCTCATCCTGGTCGGCCTGGGGGTTCTGGTGAGGGTTCGGTGACCCCTCCTCAAGGGGGGGGTACTGTTGTGAATTCTGTGGCTGAGTTCACTTCTGTGGTCACAAGTGGTATTGCAGTCTCTGGGCTTCCTCCCTCAGGTGTTTTGGTGAGCTCGTTGGCTGCCTTGCTATTTAGCTCCACCTGAGTCTGTCTTCCTTGCTCCTTGTCAATGTTCCAGTGTTGGATCTGAGCTACTGCATCTTTCCTTGGGCCTGCTGCTCTGCTAGATAAGTGCTTCTAGTTTGTTTTCTGTTTTTTTCTGTCCAGCTTGCTATTGTCTTTTGCTGGAAGCTCTGAGAAGCAGAGGGGTGCACCGCCGTGCTGTTAGTTCGGCACGGTGGGTCTTTTTGCCCCTTTGCGTGGTTTTCGTTTTAGGGTTTTTTGTAGACTGCATAGTTCTCTTTGCTATCCTCGCTCTGTCTAGAATATCGGGCCTCACTTTGCTGAATCTATTTCATTCCTATGTTTGTCTTTTCATCTTGCTAACAGTCATTATATGTGGGGGGCTGCCTATTCCTTTGGGGTATTTCTCTGAGGTAAGTCAGGCTTGTATTTCTATCTTCAGGCTAGTCAGCTCCTCAGGCAGTGCCGAGTTGCATAGGTAGTTGTTAGGCGCAATCCACTGCTGCTTATAGTTGTGTGAGGATAGATCAGGTACTGCAGTCTACAGAGATTCCACGTCTCAGAGCTCGTCCTATTGTTTTTGGTTATTGCCAGATCTCTGTATGTGCGCTGATTACTGCACGCTGTGTTGCCTGATTGCCAGCCATAACAATGTCCCCAACCTATGCGGCATCAATAGTAAAAAATGTAATGTTAAAAATAATAATAATAAAAAAAAACCTGCTATACTCACCCTCCGTTGCAGCTCGCACCGGCCGCCATCTTCGGTTGCAGGTTCCAGTGGCAGAAGGACCTGCCATGACGTCACGGTCATGTGACCACGACGTCATCACAGGCCCTGCGCGACAAGGACCTGCCATGATGTCATAGTCATGTGACCGCGACGTCATCACAGGGCCTGCGCTACAAAGACCTGCCATGACGTTACGGTCATGTGACCGCGACGTCATCACAGGTCCTGCGCTAATACCAACCCTGGGACCGGAACCTGCCGTGGACTACAAGGGCTCCCTCAGAAAGGTGAGTATATGTTTATTTTTTATTTTTTCACCTGTGACAAACCTGGCTGGGCAATATACTACATGTCTGGGCAATATACTACGTGACTGGGCAATATACTACGTGGCTGGGGAATATACTACGTAGCTGGGCAACATACTACATGACTGGCCAATATACTACGTGGCTCTGTGCTGTATACTACTTCGCTGTGCAATATACTATGTGGCTCTGTGCTGTATACTACGTCACTGGGCAATATACTACATAACTGGGCAATATACTACGTGACTGGCCAATATACTACGTGGCTCTGTGCTGTATACTACTTCGCTGTGCAATATACTACGTGGCTCTGAGCTGTATACTACTTCGCTGTGCAATATACTACGTGGCTGGGCAATATACTACGTCACTGGGCAATATACTACGTAACTGGGCAAAATACTATGTGGCTCTGTGCTGTATACTTTGTCGCTGGGCAATATACTACGTCACTGGGCAATATACTATGTGGCTGCGCAATATACTACGTCACTGGGCAATATACTATGTGGCTGCGCAATATACTACATAACTGGGCAATATACTATGTGGCTGGGCAATATACTACGTGGCTCCGCAATATACTACGTCACTAGGCAATATACTATGTAACTGGGCAATATACTATGTGGCTGGGCAATATACTACGTCACTGGGCAATATACTACGTGGCTCTCCACTATATTACGTCACTGGACAATATACTACGTCACTGGGCAATATACTACGTGGCTGGGCAATATACTACGTGACTGGGCGATATACTATGTGGCTGGGCAATATACTACGTGGCTGGGCAATGTACTACGTGGCTGGGCAATATACTACGTGACTGGGCAATATACTACGTGGCTGGGCAATATACTACGTCACTAGGCAATATACTATGTAACTGGGCAATATACTATGTGGCTGGGCAATATACTACGTCACTGGGCAATATACTACGTGGCTCTCCACTATATTACGTCACTAGGCAATATACTATGTAACTGGGCAATATACTACGTGGCTGGGCAATATACTACGTGACTGGGCGATATACTATGTGGCTGGGCAATATACTACGTGGCTGGGCAATGTACTACGTGACTGCGCAAAATAATACTACGTGACTGGGCAATATACTACGTGGCTGGGCAATATACTACATGGCTGGGCAATATACTACGTGGGCTCTGCAATATACTACGTGGGCTCTGCAATATATTACGTGGACATGCATATTTTAGAATACCCGATGCGTTAGAATCGGGCCAGCATCTAGTGGTAATAATATTCCCCATCCTGGCCCCGTTTATCTCATTCCTGGCTCCTGCAATATGTTCTCCCATCCTGCCCTCATGAATATCCATTCTACCCCATATGATCTCCCCATCCTGCCCCATCTGTCTCCATCGTTTCCATCCTGCCCCATGATCCAATCCTGCCCCATGTCTTTCATTCTGCCCCGTGTCTCCACTCATGCCCCGTATCTACATTCTGCCCATGCCTCCAGTCCTACCCAGTGTGTCCAGCAATCTGCTTTTAGATTGGCAGAAGGGAGAATTTAGCTCTGTCATTCTGATGGTAGGAGCGTGGGTAGCAGCACAAAGTGGATTTTGGGAACGCTCCCGGCATGGATTCCCCTCTAGTTTGATGTTTGCAGCAGAAGAGTACAGATTGGGTGATATGAGAGGTTGCTATACACCAGACTTCATCAAACGTGATTATTTGTAATCTCAGGCTGATCCGGATAGGGGTTACCTCGCAGAGAGGTCAAAGACACACCTGCACCACGCTCGCCCTGTACGGTAACAGAATATTATTGGTGCCATAAAATACATTTGTACAACATTTTCTATATCATAGAATATACCACAACGATGGCTCGTGTCGTGTTCCCTTCATGTGCTATTGCCGATACAACAGAAAAGTCAAGTACAGATTGTAAAAGCGAAGGCAGTATTGGATGTGAGATAGGAGAACAGAACCAGAAAGGTTAGGGCAATGTCATCGTTTCATGTTGAATCCTGTCACATTAGAAATCCCTTACGGTGGAGCAAGAAGAATAATTGCAATTTATTCAGCACGCTGAACAAAACTACTGGTTGCTATGGCACCACGTTGTCAAATTCAGCTTCTGTTTACAACTTTTTGTGAAAAATAAGGTTTCTTGTAAATTAATTATCATTTAGATACAAAATTTAGCAGAAGAAAACACATCAGCTGGAATATATTAACATATCTGGATATCTACGTGCACATTTCTATTGCGCATTGCCATTTTCGGGCCATTCCCCTCTCTGTCTTTGATCTCCTGTTTGTCTGGAGATTGGCAGAAATCAGTTCTGTCTTACATGTTTGCCCCACAGTCTGGAAAGATATTTCTTGTCCTTCAAAGTCTGCTAAGAATTTCTGCCACCGGCTTATCCACAATAAACCCCTGCGATCTACGCAGTAGGGCAATATTAAACATGCAGAAAATAAATAAGAATTCATACTAATTACTGCTTTAAGCTTACTGCCAGGAAAAAAAATACAACTTTTCACTGCTCTTAGACTCTCATCTACAGAACCTAGAGAATTCAAATGTTACCCTGCAGAGGACACTGGCAAGAAGTTACCAATCTCTGCCATGTTGTAGATACAGTGAAACTGCAGGTTCGCTCCCGGTCACTTTCTCTACAATCCTGCCAGATCTTAGTACAATCTTCCCTCCTTTCTACGACTCTCTATACTGGAGAGACACTGCCTACATGAATCATTGCTGGTGTACATGTAAATACAATATTTTGTCACATTCTGTTTACATTGTTGTCTTGGCAACTGACAAACCCTGGTAATTATGCCATATTGTGCTATTTTTGCCTTAAAGTGACAGAACCATTGAAAAAAACGAAAACTGAACTAAATGTCAAAATAACTTTAGCAAGAAAGAATGGTTGTAATTTGATTATTTATTTTAACTATTTCTTGACAATTTTTTTTTCTGGCTAACTATCTCTCAATTCAAGTCTCTTACAACTCTGCAATTTACATTTTAGAGAGGATTTGTACAGACAAACATATTACAGAATACCACCAAGAAATGCGTTTTTAAGCCAAGCTTAAAACTGTGGGTATTGGGAATTAATCTAATAGTCCTGAGTAATACATTCCAAAGAAATGGAGCAGCACGCAGGAAAACTTGGAGATGGGAATTGGAGTTTCTGATTATTGAGGCTTTAAGTTTTAAGTCATTAGCAGAACGGAGCGCACGGGTAGTGTAAATTGATATGAGGGAGGAGATGTAGGGTGGTGTAGGGTGGTGCTGAGCTATGGAGTGGTGGGTGGGTGAAAATGCTAAGTTTATAATGGACTCTGAACCAGATGTGCAGCCAGTGCAGTTACTGATACAGGGTAGAGGCATTGGTTTAGCGGTTGAAAAGGAATATGATCCTGGATGCTGAATTCAGGATGAATTAGAGAGGGGAGAGTTTGGTAAGAGTGAGAGAGTTGCAATAGTGCAAATGAATAAGAGCTATAGTAATAATTGTTTGCCAAGTTAAAGGTAAGAAAAGGTAGAATTCGAGATACAGTGGGGAAAAAAAGTATTTAGTCAGCCACCAATTGTGCAAGTTCTCCCACTTAAAAAAGCTGAGAGAGGCCTGTAATTGACATCATAGGTAGACCACAACTATGAGAGTCAAAATGAGAAAACAAATCCATAAAATCACCGTGTCTGTTGTAATAGAATCAAAGAATCATAGAATCATAGAAAGTTAGAGTTGGAAGGGACAGCCTGGATTATCTGGTTCAACCCCCTGCTCAAAGCAGGATTCACTAAATCATCGCAGACAGGTGTCTGTCCAGCCTCTGTTTGAATACTTCCATTGAAGGAGAACTCACCACCTCTTATGGCAACCTGTTCCACTCATTGATCACCCTGTCAAAATGTTTTTTTGTAATATCTAATCTGTGTCTCCTCTCAGTTTCATCCCATTGCTTCTAGTCTTTCCTTGTGCAAATGAGAATAAAGATGATGCTTCTACAATGTGACAACCCTTGAGATATTTGTAGACAGCTATTTGGCAAGATTTATTTTGAAAATTATGGTGGAAAATAAGTATTTGGTCACCTAAAAACATGCAAGATTTCTGGCTCTCACAGACTTGTAACTTCTTCTTTAAGAGGCTACTTTGTCCTCCACTCATTACCTGTAGTAATAGCACCTGTTTGAACTTGTTATTAGTATAAAAGACACCTGTCCACAACCTCAAACAGTCACACTCCAAACTCCACTATGGTGAAGACCAAAGAGCTGTCGAATGACACCAGAAACAAAATTGTAGCCCTGCACCAGGCTGGGAAGACTGAATCTGCAGTAGGCAAGCAGCTTGGTGTGATGAAATCAACTGTGGGAGCAATAATAAGAAAATGGAAGACATACAAGACCACTGATAATCTCCCTCGATCTGGGGTTCCATGCAAGATCTCACCCTGTGAGGTCAAAATGATCACAAGAACGGTGAGCAAAAATCCCAGAACCACGCGGGGGGACCTAGTGAATGACCTGCATAGAGCTGGGACCACTGTAAGAAAGGCTACCATTAGTAACACATTACGCTGCCAGGGACTCAGATCCTGCAGTGACAGACGTGTCCCCCTGCTTAAGCCAGTACATGCCCAGGCCCATCTGAAGTTTGCTAGATATCATTTTGATTATCCAGAAGAATATTGGGAGAATGTCATATGGTCTGATGAAACCAATGTAGAACTGTTTGGTAGAAACAAAACTCGTGTTTGGAGGAGGCAGAATGCTGAGTTGCATCCAAAGAACACCATACCTACTGTGAAGCATGGGGGTGGCAACATCATGCTGCAAAGGGACAGGACAACTGAGCCATGTGCATGAAAGAGTGAATGGGGCCATTTATTGCAAGATTTTGAGTGCACCTCCTTTCATCAGCAAGGGCACTGAAGATGAAACGTGGATGGATCTCTCAGTATGATAATGATCCCAAGCACACCGCCAGGGCAATGAAGGAATGGCTTCGTAAGAAGCATAAGAAGGTCCTGGAGTGGCCTAGCCAGTCTCCAGATCTCAACCCCATAGAAAACTTTTGAGGTAGTTGAAAGTCTGTGTTGCCCGGCAACAGGCCCAAAACATCACTGCTCTAGACGAGATCTGCATGGAGGAATGGGCCAACATACCACCAGCAGTGTGTGCCACCCTTGTGAAGACTTACAGAAAAGTTTGACCTCTATCATTGCCAACAAAGGATATATAAAAAAATATTGAGATAAACTTTTGTTAATTACCAAATACTTATTTTCCATCATAATTTGCAAAATAAATCTTGCCAAATCAGACAAGATGATTTTCTGGATTTGTTTTCGCATTTTGACTCTCATAGTTGTGATCTACCTATGATATCAATTACAGGTATGAGAACTTGCCCAATTGTTGGCTGACTACATACTTTTTTCCCAACTGTATAATATTAAAGAGAACTACAACATGTGCTACATGTTCACAGATTGACCAGAAGAAGAATCCAACTTCACCTGCGAGAAGTGTAGACTACTGGCCCTTTTAGAAGAAAAGGTGCTGGGTCTGGAAGAAAGAATTGCAACTTTGAAACTCATCAAAGAAAATGAAGACTTCTTAGACAGAACAGAATCATCTCTACCGGTCACAGAAGGTGAAGAAAGTGTCAGAGAACCTCCAAAAGTAGACAAGTGGAAGCATGTGACCAAAAAAGCAAGAGGACCATGGAGACATCACCAACCACACAACTGAGAAACTGATACCAAGGCGTTGTGGAGGACGAAGATGGCACACCTAAAGATGAGACACTGCAAAGAAGAAAAGGGCACACAGCAACACCCAGAAGTGACAACAAAAAGCACAGCCAAGAAGCAAAGAAGAGTGGTAGTGGTGGGAGACTCACTATTGAGAGGCACAGAAGCAGCCATCTGCAGATCAGACATAACCGCGAGAGAAGTATGCTGCCTCCCAGGTGAAAAGATCAAGGATGTGACTGATAGGATACCAAAGCTAAACAGTTCCAAGGACGTTCATCCATTTCTTCTGATACATGATGGCACCAATGACACGGTAAGGAAGGACCTACCGACAATCTGCAAGGACTTTGAAGAGTTGGGCAAGAAAGTAAAGGAACTGGATGCCCAGGTAATTTTTCCTTCTATCCTTCCAGTAGAAGGGCATGGCACCAGGAGATGGAACAGGATCCTTAATGTGAATAACTGGCTAAGGCTGGTTTCATATTAACGGTTGGGTCCGCAGCGTTTCTGACGCATACATCCGCATGCGTCTTGATTTCCTATCTTTAACATTGTAGACGTAAGTGCATGCATTTGCATGCGTTCGCCCGCGTTTGCTTACAAATGTGTTTTTCGCTGTGTGCGGCGTGGCGTGGCTAACGCACCATGTTGGAATTTTTGAGGCGGCAAATATCCATTAAATATGCGCAGACATGCGTATGCAGATGAGTGTTAAAAAACGCATTACTGTCTATGGGAATACATGTGTACGCATGTCTTTGCGTACGCATGCGTTCAATGCGCTTGTCTAGGAACTGATTTAGACATGCCCATTGAGACACGCCATCCTGGAAATATAAAACGCATGCGCAAAAAAGAGCAAACGCTGCATGTTTTTGCCATCATGCATAAGCTGATGCAGATAAAAACCGCTGCGTTATCATGCGCTTGCATGCGTTTGCGGTTACGGACGATACGCTGAGGACTCAACCGCAAATGTGAACCTAGCCTAAGAGGATGGTGTAGACAAGTAGACAACAAGGATTCGGATTCCTGGACCACGGTGTGAATTACCTGTACGACGAACTCCTCACCAGAGATGGACTACACCTCAACAAACCTGGGAAACACACATTCACTACACTCATCAGGAGGGCATTAAACTAGAAGAAGAGGGGACGGCATGAAAAAGTTAGACACGAACATGAAGCCAGAAATATACTGATGAAGAATATGAGGTGCGGCAAAGAAGACCACAGAAAACATACTGGGAAGGGAGGTAAGAAAATTTCTAAAGCAATCCACAGAGAGGAGATTGGAACAAAACAAAGTCCTCTAAACTGCATGCTCGCAAACGCCAGAAGCCTGACAAACAAGATGGAAGAACTAGAAGCAGAAATAGCTACAGGTAACTATGACATAGTGGGAATAAGCGAGACATGGTTAGATGAAAGCTATGACTGGGCAGTTAACTTACAGGGTTACAGTCTGTTTAGAAAGGATCGTAAAAATCGGAGAGGAGGAGGGGTTTATCTTTATGTAAAGTCTTGTCCACTTTAAGGGAGGATATTAGCGAAGGGAATGAGGATGTCGAGTCCATATGGGTCGAAATACATGGAGGGAAAAATAGTAACAAAATTCTCTTTGGGGTCTGTTACAAACCCTCAAATATAACAGAAATCATAGAAAGTCTACTATTAAGGCATATAGAGGAAGCCGCAATCCATAATATGGTCCTTGTTATGGAGGATTTTAACTACACGGATATTTGGTGGTAAAAATGTAGTTATTTTGTCCTCACTGCCCAATGGTATAAAATCCTGTGACATACCTATGGTGTCAATATGATCACTTCACACCTAGATAAATTAATTGAGAGGTGTATTTCATAAAATGGGGTCACTTATGTGGCTTTCTGCTGCTTTGGCACCTCATGGGCTCTCCCAGTGGGTCATGGCATCTGCAAACCATAACAGTAAAATCTGGCACTCCTTCCATTCTGAGCTCTGCCACGCGCCCAAACAGTGATTCATCCCCACATGTGGAGTATCAGCATACTCAGAACAAATTTAACAATAACTGTTGGGGTCCAATTTCTTCTGTTACCCTTGGGAAAATAAAAACTTGGGGGCAAAAAGATTATTTTTGTGAAAAAAAATTTATTTTTATTTCTATGGCTCTACGTTATGAACTTCTGTGAAGTACTTGGGGGTTCAAAGTGCTTACCACACATCTAGATAAGTTGCTTAGGGGGTCTAGTTTCCAAAAATGGTGTCAATTGTGGGGGTTTCCACTGTTTAGGCACATCAGGGGCTCTCCAAACGCAACATGGCGTCCGATCTTAATTCCAGCCAATTTTGCGTTGAAAATGTAAAACGGCGTTCGTTCCTTTCCGAGCTCTGCCATGTGCCCAACCAGTGGTTTACCCCCACATATGGGGTAGCAGCATGCTCAGGACAAATTGCACAACAACTTTTGAGGTCCAATTTCTCCAGTTACCCTTGGGAAAATAAAAAATTGGGGGTAAAAGATCATTTTTGTGAAAAAAAAATATTTTTTATTTTTACGGCTCTACTTTATGAACTTCTGAGAAGCACTTGGGGATTCAAAGTGCTCACTACACATCTAGATAAGTTCCTTAGGGGTGTAGTTTCCAAAATGGTTTCATTTGTGGGGGTTCCACTGTTTCGGCACAACAGGGGCTCTCCAAATGCGACATGGCATCCAATCTCAATTCCAGCCAATTTTGCATTGAAAAGTCAAACGACGCTCCTTCCCTTCGAAGCTCTGCCATGTGTCCAAACAGTAGTTTAACTGCCCATATTGGATATCAACGTACTCAGGCCAAATTGCATCACAACTTTTTGGGGTCCAATTTTTCCTGTTACCCTTAGTAAAATAAAAATAATTTGGTCTGTATTAAATTTTTTTGTGAAAGAAAGGAAAATGTTAATTTTTTTAAACATTCCAAAAATTCCTCTGAAGTACCTGAAGGGTTAATAAACTTCTTGAATGTGGTTTTTAGCACCTTGAGGGGTGCAGTTTTTAGAATGGTGTAACTTTGAGGGGTATATAGGATAGAAAATACCCCAAAGTGACTTCAAATGTGAGGTGGTCCTTAAAAAAAAATAGTGTTGTAAAAATGAGAAACCGCTGTTTACATTTTCTCCTTATAACTTCCTAACAAAAAAAAAATTTGATTCCAAAATTGTGCTGATGTAAAGTAGACTTGTGGGAAATGTTACTTAAGTATTTAGTGTGACATATCTCTGTGATTTAAGAGCATAAAAATTGAAAGTTGGAAAATTGCGAAATTTTAAAGATTTTTGCCAAATTTCCATGTTTTTCTCAAATAAAAGCAAGTCATATCAAAGAAATTTTATGACGAACATGAAGTACAATATGTCACGAGAAAACATTGTCAGAATCACCAGGATCCATGGAAGCGTTCCAGAGTTATTATTTCATTAAAGGACAGTAGTCAGAATTGTAAAAATTGGCCTGGTCATTATCATGCAAACCATCCTTGGGGGTAAAGGGGTTAAAGATTTGTGTGGAAAAAATGGTTGTAGGTGGCAAGGAAAAAAGCTAATATATTAAACACCTTCTTCTCCACGGTATTCACAGTGGAAAATAAAATTCTAGGTGAAATGCCGAGAGAAAAAGAAAAATCTATATTAAGGGTCACCAATCTAACCCAAGAAGAGGTGAGAAACTGGCTAAATAAGATTAAAATGGATAAATCTCCGGGTCCGGATGGCATACACCCACGAGTACTAAGAGAACTAAGTAATGTAATAGACAAACCATTATTTCTTATATCTAGGGACTCTATAGCGACAGGGTCTGTACCACAGGATTGGCGCATAGCAAATGTGGTACCAATATTCAAAAAGGGCTTTAAAAGGGATCCTGGAAATTATAGGCCAGTAAGTCTAACCTCTATTGTTCGTAAAATATTTGAAGGGTTTCTGAGTCATGTTATTCTGGATTATCTCAATGATAAGAACTGTTTAACTCCATATCAGCATGGGTTTATGAGGAATTGCTCCTGTCAAACCAATCTAATCAGTTTTTATGAAGAGGTACGCTATAGACTGGCCCAAGGTAATTCATTGGACGTGGTAAATTTTGATTTTTTCAAAGCATTTGATACCGTGCCACACAAGAGGTTGGTACTAGTGATGAGCGAGTATACTCGTTATTCGGATTTCCCCGAGCATGCTCGGTTTGTCTCCGAGTATTTTGGCGTGCTCAGAGATTTAGTTTTCATCGCTGCAGCTGCATGATTTGCGGTTGCTAGACAGGCTGAATACATGTCTGAATTCCCTAACAAACAGGCAACCCCCACATGTATTCAAGCTGTCAAGCAGTCGCAAATCATGCAGCTGTGGCGTCGAAAACTAAATCGCCGAGCATGCCAAAATACTTGGAGACCACCCGAGCATGCTCGGAGACACACGAGTAACGAGTAAACTCACTCATCACTAGTTGATACACAAAATGAGAATGCTGGGTCTGGGGGTAAATGTGTGTAAATGGGTAAGTAACTGGCTTAGTGATAGAAAGCAGAGGGTGGTTATAAATGGTATATTCTCTAACTGGGTTGCTGTGACCAGTGGGGTACCGCAGAGGTTGGTGTTGGGACCTATTCTCTTCAACATATTTATTAACGATCTGGTAGAAGGTTTACACAGTAAAACATTGATATTTTCAGATGATACAAAACAATGTAAAGCAGTCAAAACAAGAGAAGATAGTATTCTGCTACAGATGGACCTGGATAAGTTGGGAACTTGGTCCGAAAGGTGGCAGATGCGGTTTAATAATGATAAATGTAAGGTTATAAGTTATGACCTGGTGGTTAGGAGCACCCGGAACGACCTGATAGTTAAACTCACACAGGACAAGCTCTGGGATGTGGGAGCTCTGCTGACCGCAAGCCCTAATCCTATCACAACAACTAAAAATAGCCGTGGAGCGTTCCTGACTCTCCCTAGATGCCTCTTCACAGCCTAAGAGCTAGCTAGCCCTAGAGATAGAAAATAAAGCCTACCTTGCCTCAGAGAAATTCCCCAAAGGAAAAGGCAGCCCCCCACATATATTGACTGTGAGTAAAGATGAAGTCACAAACGCAGAAATGAAACAGGTTTAAGCAAAGGGAGGCCAGACTTACTAAACAGACAGAGGATAGGAAAGGTATCTTTGCGGTCAGCACAAAAAGACCACGCAGAGTGCGCAAAAAGACTCTGCATCCCAGAGCTTCCAGCTAGCAAGACAAAATCATGATAACCAGCTGGACAAGGAAACAATGAACAAATAATAACTATCAGGAACTTAGCTTCTGCTGGAGAAGACAGGTCACCAGAAAGATCCAAGAGTGAACTGAACCAATGCAGGAACATTGACAGCTGGCATGGAGTAACGATCTGAGTGGAGTTAAATAGAGCAGCCAACCAAAGGATAAACCACGTCACCTGTGCAAGGAACCTCAGAAGGAGCAGCTTCACTCACAGCCACCAGAGGGAGTCCATGGACAGAACTCGCCGAAGTACCATTCACGACCACAGGAGGGAGTTTGACAACAGAATTCACAACAGTACCCCCTTTCCTTGAGGAGGGGTCACCGAACGCTCACCAGAGCCCCCAGGCCGATCAGGATGACCCAAATGAAAGGCACGAACTAGATCGGCAGCATGAACATCAGTGGCAAAAACCCAGGAATTATCTTCCTGACCATAACCCTTCCACTTGACCAGGTACTGGAGTTTCCGTCTCGAAACACGAGAATCCAAAATCTTCTCCACCACATACTCCAACTCCCCCTCAACCAACACCGGGGCAGGAGGATCAACGGAGGGAACCATAGGCGCCACGTATCTCCGCAACAACGACCTATGGAACACATTATGGATGACAAAAGAAGCTGGAAGGTCCAAACGAAATGACACAGGATTAAGAACTTCAGAAATCTTATATGGCCCAATGAAACGAGGCTTAAACTTAGGAGAGGAAACCTTCATAGGAACATGACGAGATGACAACCAAACCAAATCCCCAACACGAAGTCGGGGACCAACACAGCGCCGGCGGTTAGCGAAATGTTGAGCCTTCTCCTGGGACAAAGTCAAATTGTCCACCACATGAGTCCAAATCTGCTGCAACCTGTCCACCACCGTATCCACACCAGGACAGTCCGAAGGCTCAACCTGCCCTGAAGAGAAACGAGGATGGAAACCAGAATTACAGAAAAAAGGAGAAACTAAAGTAGCCGAGCTGGCCCGATTATTAAGGGCGAACTCAGCCAAAGGCAAGAAGGACACCCAATCATCCTGATCAGCAGAAACAAAGCATCTCAGATATGTTTCCAAAGTCTGATTAGTTTGTTCGGTTTGGCCATTAGTCTGGGGATGGAAAGCCGAAGAAAAAGACAAATCAATGCCCATCTTAGCACAAAAGGACCGCCAAAACCTCGAAACAAACTGGGAACCTCTGTCCGAGACGATGTTCTCTGGAATGTCATGCAAATGAACCACATGCTGGAAAAACAATGGCACCAAATCAGAGGAGGAAGGCAATTTAGACAAGGGTACCATATGGACCATCTTAGAGAAGCGATCACAAACCACCCAGATGACCGACATCCTTTGAGAAACAGGGAGATCAGAAAATCCATGGTAATATGCGTCCAGGGCCTCTTCGGGACCGGCAAGGGCAAAAGCAACCCACTGGCATGAGAACAGCAGGGCTTAGCCCGAGCACAAGTCCCACAGGACTGCACAAAAGAACGCACATCCCGTGACAAGGAATGCCACCAAAAGGATCTAGCCACCAAATCTCTGGTACCAAAGATTCCAGGATGACCAGCCAACACCGAACAATGAACCTCAGAGATAACTCTACTAGTCCATCTATCAGGGACAAACAGTTTCTCCGTAGGAAAACGGTCAGGTCTATCAGCCTGAAACTTCTGCAGCACGCGCCGCAAATCAGGGGAGATGGCAGACAAAATTACCCCCTCTTTAAGAATACCCGCCGGCTCCGGAACACCCGGAGAATCAGGCACAAAACTCCTTGACAGGGCATCAGCCTTCACATTCTTAGATCCTGGAAGGTATGAAACCACAAAATCAAAACGGGAGAAAAAGAGCGACCATCGAGCCTGTCTAGGATTCAACCGTTTGGCAGACTCGAGATAAGTCAAATTCTTGTGATCCGTCAAGACCACCACGCGATGTTTAGCTCCTTCAAGCCAATGTCGCCACTCCTCGAATGCCCACTTCATGGCCAACAACTCTCGATTGCCAACATCATAATTGCGCTCAGCAGGCGAGAATTTTCTAGAAAAGAAGGCACATGGTTTCATCACCGAGCCATCAGAACTTCTTTGCGACAAAACAGCTCCTGCTCCAATCTCAGAAGCATCAACCTCGACCTGAAACGGGAGCGAAACATCTGGCTGGCACAACACAGGGGCAGAAGAAAAACGACGCTTCAACTCCTGAAAAGCCTCTACAGCCGCAGAGGACCAATTGACCACATCAGCACCTTTCTTGGTCAAATCAGTCAACGGTTTAGCAATACTAGAAAAATTAGCGATGAAGCGACGGTAAAAATTAGCAAAGCCCAGGAACTTCTGCAGGCTCTTCACAGATGTCGGCTGAGTCCAATCATAAATGGCCTGAACTTTAACAAGGTCCATCTCGATAGTAGAAGGCGAAAAAATGAAACCCAAAAATGAAACCTTCTGAGCTCCAAAGAGACACTTTGACCCCTTCACAAACAAGGAATTCGCACGAAGCACCTGGAACACCATTCTGACCTGCTTCACATGAGACTCCCAATCATCCGAAAAGACCAAAATGTCATCCAAATATACAATCATGAATCTATCCAGGTACTCTCGGAAGATGTCATGCATAAAGGACTGAAACACAGATGGAGCATTAGAAAGCCCGAATGGCATAACCAGGTGTTCAAAATGGCCCTCGGGCGTATTAAATGCTGTTTTCCATTCATCGCCCTGTTTAATTCGCACAAGATTATACGCCCCTCGAAGATCTATCTTGGTGAACCAACTAGCCCCCTTAATCCGAGCAAACAAATCAGACAGCAGCGGCAAAGGATACTGAAATTTGACTGTGATCTTATTAAGAAGGCGGTAATCAATACAAGGTCTCAAAGAGCCATCCTTCTTGGCCACAAAAAAGAAGCCTGCTCCCAATGGAGACGACGACGGGCGAATATGAACCTTCTCCAAGGATTCCTTTACATAACTGCGCATAGCGGCGTGCTCTGGCACAGATAAATTAAACAGACGGCCCTTAAGAAACTTACTACCAGGAATCAAATTAATAGCACAATCGCAATCCCTATGAGGAGGTAGGGCACCGGATTTGGGCTCTTCAAATACATCCCGGTAATCTGATAAA
The DNA here is from genome assembly GCF_032444005.1 of Ranitomeya imitator. Lineage (NCBI taxonomy): Eukaryota > Metazoa > Chordata > Amphibia > Anura > Dendrobatidae > Ranitomeya > Ranitomeya imitator. The sequence goes on along the minus strand of NC_091284.1, from coordinate 715,010,583 downwards.
AACTCAGGGACTTCAGAAGGAGTGGATGGCGAAATTGACAACAATGGAACATCACCATGTACCCCCTGACAGCCCCAGCCGGACACAGACATAGGTTTCCAATCCAACATTGGATTATGGACCTGTAGCCATGGCAACCCCAAAACGACCACATCATGCAGATTATGCAACACCAAAAAGCGAATATCCTCCTGATGTGCAGGAGCCATGCACATGGTCAACTGAGTTCAGTACTGAGGCTTATTCTTGGCCAAAGGCGTAGCATCAATTCCTCTCAATGGAATAGGATACTGCAAGGGCTCCAAGAAAAAACCACAGCGCCTGGCAAACTCCAAATCCATCACATTCAGGGCAGCGCCTGAATCCACAAATGCCATAACAGAATAGGACGACAGAAAGCAAATCAGAGTAACGGACAAAAGAAATTTAGACTGTACCGTGCCAATGGTGGCAGACCTAGCGAACCGCTTAGTGCGCTTAGGACAATCGGAGATAGCATGAGTGGATTCACCACAGTAAAAACACAGCCCATTCCGACGTCTGTGTTCTTGCCGTTCAGCTCTGGTCAAAGTCCTATCACACTGCATAGGCTCAGGCCTATGCTCAGAGAATACCGCCAGATGGTGCACAGCTTTGCGCTCATGCAAGCGCCGATCAATCTGAATGGCCAAGGACATAGACTCATTCAGACCAGCAGGCGTGGGAAATCCCACCATGACATCTTTAAGGGCTTCAGAAAGACCCTTTCTGAAAATTGCCGCCAGGGCACACTCATTCCACTGAGTAAGCACAGACCACTTTCTAAACTTCTGACAGTACACCTCCGCTTCATCCTGACCCTGACACAAAGCCAGCAAGATTTTCTCTGCCTGATCCACTGAATTTGGTTCATTATAAAGCAATCCAAGCGCCAGAAAAAACGCATCAACATCACGCAATGCAGGATCTCCTGGCACAAGGGAAAATGCCCAGTCTTGAGGGTCACCACGCAACAAAGAAATAATAATTTTTACTTGTTGAACGGGGTCACCAGAGGAGCGGGGTTTCAAAGCTAGAAACAGTTTACAATTATTTTTGAAATTCAAGAACTTAGATCTATCCCCAGAAAATAAATCAGGAATAGGAATTCTAGGCTCTGACATAGGATTCTGAACCACAAAATCTTGAATGTTTTGTACCCTTGCAGTGAGATGATCCACACAAGAGGACAGACCTTGAATGTCCATATCTACACCTGTGTCGTGAACCACCTAAAGGTTTAGGGGAAAAGAAAGACAAAACAGATTGCAAAGGGAAAAAAAATGGTCTCAGAACTTCTCTTTTCCCTCTATTGAGATGCATTAATACTTTGGGCCAGCTGTACTGTTATGACCTGGTGGTTAGGAGCACCCGGCACGACCTGATAGTTAAACTCACACAGGACAAGCTCTGGGATGTGGGAGCTCTGCTGACCGCAAGCCCTAATCCTATCACAACTAAAAATAGTCGTGGAGCGTTCCTGACTCTCCCTAGACGCCTCTTCACAGCCTAAGAGCTAGCTAGCCCTAGAGATAGAAAATAAAGCCTACCTTGCCTCAGAGAAATTCCCCAAAGGAAAAGGCAGCCCCCCACATATATTGACTGTGAGTAAAGATGAAGTCACAAACGCAGAAATGAAACAGGTTTCAGCAAAGGGAGGCCAGACTTACTAAACAGACAGAGGATAGGAAAGGTATCTTTGCGGTCAGCACAAAAACTACAAAAGACCACGCAGAGTGTGCAAAAAGACCTCCGCACCGACTCACGGTGCGGAGGTGCCACTCTGCATCCCAGAGCTTCCAGCTAGCAAGACAAAATCATGATAACCAGCTGGACAAGGAAACAATGAACAAATAATAACTATCAGGAACTTAGCTTCTGCTGGAGAAGACAGGTCACCAGAAAGATCCAAGAGCGAACTGAACCAATGCAGGAACATTGACAGCTGGCATGGAGTAACGATCTGAGTGGAGTTAAATAGAGCAGCCAATCAAAGGATAAACCACGTCACCTGTGCAAGGAACCTCAGAAGCAGCAGCTTCACTCACAGCCACCAGAGGGAGTCCATGGACAGAACTCGCCGAAGTACCATTCATGACCACAGGAGGGAGTTCGACAACAGAATTCACAACAGTTATACACATGGGAAGAAGGACTCCATATTGCCATTACACATTGAATGGGAAACCACTGGTTAAATCTGAAATGGAGAAGTACTTGGGGATCCTAGTTAATGATAAACTTACCTGGACCAGCCAGTGCCAGGCAGCGGCTGACAAGGCAAACAGGATAATGGGGTGCATTAAAAGAGGTCTGGATACACATGATGAGAGCATTATACTGCCTCTGTACAAATCTGTGGTTAGACCTCCAAGGCATGACAGGGAGCTCAGGCCAGTCTTCCATTTTTCAAGACCAAAATGCAAAAGTGTCCAAACCTCCCCTGATGGTATTGATATTGAGCTCCAGATACTTCTGCACGATCCTCTCCAGTTGTTCACAACATGTCAGACTTGTACTCTGTTCTGCTGGTGGACAGACTGGTCTGAAAAAATGTGTGAAATGACTGACAAAAATTGATTATGCCTCTCACACTGCTGCTGCTGCTGCTAATGTTTTTGCGATGATGCCTTGATGTTCCCAGGGTAGGACGTATATAACGGGGATGCACACTCTGTGCCTCACTGCTGTCTTGGGGAAAACCACCCTTAAGATTTTCTACAAGGTTGCTTCCTCAGTCCCCTCCCACCAACCACAAACAACAGAGGGGATCATTATCCTCTTCATCTCCTGACAGCGAGGATGCCGTGAGAGATGAAGAAATTGTTGATGTGACTGTAGAATGTAAACCTGCAAGGGTAGGGTCCTCTGTATCAGTCTGTTATTGTTAGTTTTGTTTACTGTAAGTGATATTTGTATTTTGATGTAACCCCTTCTCATGTACAGCACCATGGAATTAATGGTGCAATATAAATAAATAATAATAATAATAATAATAATAATGGACTGAATGTGATTGACTCTGTGATGACCAAGATCGCGACTCTAGAGATGGTGGAAAATGGCGCCAAAATGAAGAACAACTTTGAGTCCACCCATTGTGTGCGTCCTGGTTTGGAAATGTCGCAAAAGATTTCCTGGCAGAGTCGGCGGCCTAAGACTGGTGTCCGCCTCTGGTGGGAGTGTCTGAAAATGAGAAGACCTGGCCCCATACCACAGATTGCATGGAAATGGGTGAAGTGGCCAAAAGCGACCCCACCATGGAACCGGTGGGGTCCAGAAGGAAACCCCATGTGCCACTGCACAGCCTCATCACAAGCTACAGGACCAGCAATGATGGAACACTCGTGCATGGGGTGCTGCGGTGGCATAGGCTGCATCGAGTGGAAGTGGAGACTGGAGGAAGAGAAGACTCGACCCGGGTGACAGAGAGGATTTTCCGATGAGTTTTGCACTCACCATTTCCCTAGTCCAGTGGAGGAGCGGTGCTGGCGGCTGCCGGAGCCAGAACACCATCATCTGGGTCCGGAACCTTTGTGTCGGGAGTTGGAGGCCGGGAGAACGGAAGTTGCGACTGCCTCAGAGGAGCTTGCGCTGGAAGTGAAGGAGTCAGAGCGTGCAGCTGCTGCAGTGGTGAAAAGTAACAGCCACGGGACGGACGCGGCCTGGTCACGGAAAGTGGTGAGTGATCCTCGGCCCCAAACCATAGAGAACAGGCCCGCACTCAGCATTTTTGCAACCTGGGGCTTGTCCCGTGCCCAACCACCATCATGGGTTCCTTTCCCATCCCCCATACAGGCCGCCAGGATAGAGGAGGTCATCCTCCGTAAGAAACAGAGTGGAGAAGGAGGTGTGGGTGGAACTGCGATAACCAGGAGGGGGTGCTATGGCCGGTGTCATCTTCTATGGATTCATCCTAGAAGATGATACCAACGCAAAGATGTACATAAATGCCGCCTCAGTGAAGTTTGGCAGGCCCTTAAAAGAAGGTGACTGGGTCACCTTTTACCAGGAGGATGGCCCTTGGGGATTCTACACTGTTGCCATTACCCTACAGGAACAGGGGGATTGGGTTTTATGCAGGCACAGAGTCAGCCCAAGCAAAACCCAGTTCCCAGACCAATGCACGGCAAACTAATGCCCTTACCTTGGCAGCCTACGACAGCTGTGGCTGCAGCGTCATCATCAGCCCGGATACGGGCACAAAATTTAAGAGGAGACACAGGACGGATGTCGCTGAAAAATGGACTCCAGTAAGTTTCAGCTGATATGTAGTGCTTGTTGCACCAAGTAAAGCGGGACTGTTTCGCGTCCTGCTGAGCAAAAGTGCTCTGTAGCACCAGTACAGTGGTGCAGTTAGACCAGTATGGACGTTTTTGTTGCGTGTGGACCCCCACCTTTAAGTTTTTGTTGTGCGTCTTGTGCCCTTTCTACTGGAAAGTGGAACTTTGCCTTTTAAAAAAGGTCCTTGGACTAATGGACCGTGTGCGGCTCTAGCATCTAACTGTGTTTCAGGACAAGGCAGCCCACACACACCTCCTGGAGCTGTACTTTGCACAAAGGAAGGGGGGGGGGAACCCCTTGGACTGGTGACCTGATGGACAGGTCAAGTTAATGTGTGAAAAGTTAATAATGGACAGACTTAGCGGTAAGACTCAGTGCGCAGCAGGGGAATTCAGGTGCTCCATCCTATGAGACAGCACAGGACCGCGCTATATTGTCTCGGCGGCTCCCTACAAAGACTACTATCGGAGAACTGTTTTCCACCAGTTAGCTCTCTATTGTCTCAGTAATTACATATCTCAGGCCACCGTTAACACACACGCGTGCCGCCTAAAAGAAACTGGGTGACTTTCTTAGAACTTTAACCTTACTCATCTGCTTAATTCTGCCCAGCTCTAACAGAGCAAAGGACTACCTTGTTTAACCGTTTGCCTCCCTGCGTGGAGTATTATATGTAAAGAATAAAGTTTTCATATGACAATGACATGGTCGGGGACGACCAATTTAAAAGTAAGGGGAATGTAAGGGGCTCTAAGGGCTGATGCTCGCCCCACCCCTTTTAAGAACCATACCGGTTCTCATTGAAACACCTGAATGCTTTGTAATTACTGGTATGTGTTCATGTGCTGCTATGTCGATTCCACTTTATTGCTGAATGTACAATGCAAATTAATTGATTGTAATTGCTGTGGTGTTCTGGTATATTGCTATGTATATCCACTGTGTCTTGTTATGCATGATAGGGACAGTGTAGTATAGAAGTTTGGCCACTAGATAGGGTCTCTTAAAACAGTGTATATAGTTAACCATAGGAGGAGCTAGCTATGAGTAAAGCAGGAGCATTTCCAGATGCTAGTTCAGTGAAGATAGGGAGCTGGTACAGCTCAGAGGGACAGGGAGCCCCAGGCGTCCCGAAGGGCTTAAGAGCCTGGGACAGTGCAGCAGCACCGCAACGTGTGCAGGAAAGGGCCCAGCCATCCAGTGCCAGTGAGTTAGATAGTTACAGCCTAAGAACTGCAGCAAGATAAAGATGAAGGTCGCTCTGAAAATGTGGTAGCTATCTACATGGGCAGAAGCCCTTCTGTCTGGTGCGAAACAGACGAGGGAACCCCTAAGAGTAGTCATGCTGGACAGGGAGGACGCTACAGTACCGAACAGTTCATACGACCCGGGGAAGTGAAAGATGCCGTACTCTGTGTTGATGCTGTAACTGATGTGGATGTGCTGCAATTGAAACCAAGTAAAGTTCTTCGTTTACAGTTTGAAATGTACTCTGTCTCTTTGTGCTCAACAACACCAGCAGCTGAACTTCAGCAGCCCCGATGGGACCCTGATGGTGCAGAGGGTGCAGCAGAAGGTATGCAAAGAAAGGAACATTGCTTATATGTGACGGGAGTCCAGAGCACGCTTAACCAGATGTACTCTGCCACGACTACGGCTCTGGCTCTGCCCCTCACAACACATCACCTGATCTGCTTCATCCAATAAGCATTCAAGGTTATACGGTCTGGAGTTGGAAAATCTGCATAAAAATGATGATATGGTCAAAATACTCACTTGCCTGTTAACTCTGCTCTCGGTGTACATACCAGTATATATACAAGAGTATATTGTTTAATATCAACATGTGAACGGTGACTGGCGAAATGGGATGTGAAGTGACTGGTCCCAATTTAGCTGGCTGTGTAAAGTGATAAGGGGGTTAATGCCTACTTGAAGGGTGGTCTAAAGTAATGGTAATGTTTTGTATTAGTAAAGACATTAATGCTTGTTTCCATGATTATATAGGATAGTGAAAGAGTTAAAGTTGCTTCTGTTCTCACATGTGGGCGTATTATGTGGTATGTGCGACTACCACTTCTGCCTACTGAGTGATAACTACACCCGTCAGTATACATGATTGTACTGTATATCGAGATTCACTACATTCTGCTGCACCTTATTTACATCATATGTAACTTTTCTCCCCTTTGTAAAGATCATATAGTACTGGAAGCTGTTTTTTTCCCTTAGTAAATACATGTGCTATCAGTAGACAATATGTTGAAATTGACTCTGTACGGCCAGGGTCACACTACTGTAGAATACGGACCAGTGCTATGCAAGAAAACATTGCATAGCACTTAGACCAGTGTTAATCTATAGGGCAGCTCATATCACCGTTTTTTTTCTCGGGCGTATTCTGCGTGCGAGTGAAATTTCAGCATGCTACGATTGTACGCTTATATCGCCCGAGTCTCGCTAATGCAAGTCTATGGCTGCGAGAAAAAAATCGGTCCCTCTGTGTGACTTGTGAGAAATACGCACGCATTTTCCTCATTTCAGCCCAATGAGCCATTAAATTCAGTGGGGAAAATCAGTGAGAAATGTAAAGCGATACGCATGTCATACGGATGTCATACAGATACATAGGTGCGAGAAAATCGCATCATCACATTGAAAACACATTACACACAGATGACCATACGGAGAACACTTGTACAACTCTCGGCTGAGAAAGTCGGACCGATTTTTTATACGTTAAGTGTGACCCCGGCCGACAAGAGATGATCTAAGGCAGGTGTCACACTAACCTTATGGAAAATTGGTCCGAGTCTCCCTGTCGAGAGTCGCACAAGTGTTCTCCGTATGGTCGGATCCGTGTATAATGCATTTGCAATACGATGATGCATCCATAGACTTGCATTCGCGAAATCAGAGGATATAATAATAATCGCATGCTGCGATTTTACATGCACATAGAATGCACCTGAGAAAAAATATGGTGATGTAAGCTGCCCCATAGATTAACAGTGGTCCGAGTGCTATGCGATTTTTTCATATCATTTGTCCGTATTCTACGGTAGTGTGACCCCGACCTACGTCTCACCCTCTACTGCCTACGGCACTAATAATAATTTTCTGATTTATTTATAATATATTTGTAAAACAAATTTTGAGCTAACATCTGTATGATTATAAAACTTTGTTTTTACTTAAAATATGAAAAAAGTTAGCTCTCAGAATCCTTCCTGCAATGAGGCAGCTAAACACTTCTAGGAAACAATGTAAAGTATTTGTTGCAGAATTATGCCACCTAGTGGCAAACCTTACAATACTTGCAATATGTTTATTGATCATACCTGCCAGGCTGCCAACTTTCCCCTGGCATAAAAAACCAAGATTTGTTGGCTTCATGGAAGATTGTGAAAATCTCCTTGAGTGTGTCTTTTTAAACTAAAACTCTTTATTACTTCCAATTTAATCCTAAGTGACTTTCAAGAATGAAGAGGGATGGAAAAAGATAGAGAACCTGTAAATATGGTCTGGGGTCTATATGAAGTGCTGGTTGGAACATGCTGGCTGGACCTTGGTCAATTGACATCATCTCCCTCTGTCATGAGGTGCCACCACACTGACTCTGTGAGTGGATCCGGTAATGAAGGAAACTGTGATGTCGGCGACTTGGTAACACTGGGCAGGATGGGTATATAGTTCTGATTGTGATCCTGACCCAACATATGACCATGACTGAATCTGTCATCAGAAACCCCCTAATCGTAACCCCAGCTTGTTTACGCTAAATACAGTTTTGTCACTTGTGTCTGTTCCTATTTCCATCCCCCCAGCTATTGACCCAGCTGGTTGACCACTCCTGCCTCTGTCTCATTGCTCAAGACAGCAGCTATTTCTAGGATGCAACCCAGGAGCCATGTTGTACTATTAATCCAGGTTACTTTATTGACTGTGGATAAAGGGTGAAATTCCAGGGTGCATGGGACCTGCTAAGTGGAATAGCTTGCTTGCTCCAAGTTTGTCCAAGGTAGCTCCTCTAACAGATCCTACTACTTGATAGGTCTAGGATCCGTATAAATAGATCTGCAGTCTATTTCAATGCTGATTCTGGCCTGTGAGAATCTGATCTGAGTTAAGAATAGAGTATAGGGCTCATAAACCAACTTTTTTTATTACACAAGAAGGAATATTGATTAGCAATCAGATATTCAAAGTATAAATTAGATTCTGATTAATCTTCCGGGGGAAAAGGCACGCATGCCGAAACGCGCGTAGAGGTGGTGGCGCTGCAGGTCTGAGGTAATTATGCTGTACTAAATTGTATTTATTGTCCTGTATGTTAGCTTGGATGTGGTTGCTGGACGTTTTTTACCGGCGTAGTGTTATTTACTCCAATACATTTGGATCACTAGCACACCAATGTTTGCTATAAGGATTGTATTTTTGATCTGAGCAATTCATTATCCTCTTACCTGCGGCCCCTGGTGTAGTTGTCACCCTTCAGAGTTTCCCATCTGGTGTCTGTGTACTTTTAATAATATTGTGTGTATTCAATAAAGATGTTTTTGATAATGATCCCTTTCAGTGCAGTATTTCTATGTAGGTTTATCTGTTATAATTGCATGGGATTCCTGTGATAGTAATCCCCTGTATAGGCACAGGTGTATTGCTTATAACACACTGTGTATTGTGTATCTACTTTGGCTTATACATACAACATACTACATACATCCATACAACATACATACTACATACATACTACATACATACATACATACTACATACATACATACTACATATATACTACATACATACATACTACATACGTACATACTGTGATGCAGTGACCCATGTAACAGGTAGGGGGTGCTGCATAGTCTCCCCAGTATGCACACAGAGGTGCATTGAGGCCATGAGAGTGCATGGCAGTTACATGCATGACTGTGGTAATAAGACAAAGTCCGGCATTGTGATGAATGGACGATATGTGTGTCGCAGAGGAGAAGACTCTGCGCTGCCAGCCTGAAGTGATGTGGTGTTCTGGGACCTATAGTCCCACAAGTATGATGCATGTTGTATAATAGTCATGGGAGGTTTGGCAGGGCTAGTTATGTGAGATGGGCGGGACAAACTAGGAACACACCCACACTCCCACCCAGGGGAGTGGTTCAAGGTATATAATGTGACCAGGGTGTGGGTCACATGGTCCTGTGTATGTTCGCTGTGAGTGACCTGTGTGAGCCTGTGTTGGAAAACCTGGGAGGAGGCTTCCTGAAGAGCACATGGTGGGCCTTTGCTACTAGTGGCCTGGGTATTGGACGGTCCTGGCCGGGGATGGACATCCTGAATAGTACCCGGACAGGCCACCTGTGTGATCCTGATTAACCTGGGTGTTGGGAGGTCCTGGGACTAGGACTGGATCCCTGAACAGCACGAGGTGAGGACAGGGATCTGCAGAGCCAGTGACAGCTATTGTGTGGGGAAGCTACAGTCCTTCAGTGGGTCTGGACTGACTAATGTGTGCCGACTGGGTGACTGTGACTCTGAGGAAGTAGGAGAGCACAGTAAAGAAGAGCCTCACAAGAAGGGCAAATCCTTTGGTCGCCGGAGACGTAAAGGGTGCAAAGAGGTGGTACCAGTTGCACCTTGGGAAGATGGGGAGGAGGCCACCAAAGGAGTGGGGCCTGAAGTGGATACCCGGTTGAAGCAAGAGGAGTTTCGGAGATGGGCTGCTGAGCGCCGTGTGGGGGCCTTAGAGAACAAGATGGGTGTCTGACAGCAGAAGAGAAGGAGACTTCCTTGTTCAAGTGCATGATAGATGTACCTGAAGACCTGGGAGAGGCATGTGCCAGGGAGTCTATGCATGAGGGGTTTAAGAGAGCTGTGGGGGCCTGTAAGGTGAACTGGACCCCGGAAACAAGTCAGTTAGTGATACTGTCCACAACTGAGGTCATAGCGAAAAGAGTAGCCACCCTGAGTGACATGCACTTAAGATATGTGCGCACAAAGTGGATGGCCCAATTGAGGAATGAAGACGCTGCTAGGCGGCTGGAGCTTATGAGGAAAGCTCGGAGTCTACAGGAAGGGGTAATACAGGTACCCGTCTTTATGGTGAAGAAGGTCATTGGAAGGAGTGGTCAAGCCATGCAAGAGATGGTGGACAAATCTGGAGTGGTGAGGTTGGGAATACCTGGTGTCCATGAAGACCAGTTACCCCGGGAAAATGGTATGGTTCCCTTCTTCATTGTAGGTACAGTGGAGAGTCTTAGCAAAATGCGGACTCTGCTGGAATATCGCATGGTATATCTGAAGGAAATGGAGCAGTTAAGGGTTGAAGGACGGCGCCTTACAGGACTGCTGCGCCCATTTGATGGAAGATGGCGGCCATTTTCCATCCGAAATGTGGTCAAACAAAGGGGTGGGAGTACCCAGTTGGGTTAAAGATGCAGTGTCTCCTCAGATAGCTCAGGGCTGAGTGACTTAGGAGGAAGACCCGGTAGCGGATGTGTTGACAAAGAGTCAGTCCAGACAGGTCATATGGGTGCAAGGGGGTTTGCGACGCCAGATTGACCATGATGCCCAAACCCGACTGAGAGGGCCCTCTCGACTAGTAGGCCAAGGTGACTTGGGTACCCGGTCTCGAGGCCCCTGGATTAAGACAAATGTTCAACCCCACAAGTTTGAACAGAGGGGGGGGGTATGTGATGCAGTAACCCATGTAACAGGTAGGGGGTGCTGCATGGTCTCCCCAGTATGCACACAGAGGTGTATTGAGGCCATGAGAGTCCATGGCAGTTGCATGCATGGCTGTGGTCATAAGACAAAGTCCAGCATTGTGATGAATGGACAATATGTGTGTCGCAGAGGAGAAGACTCTGCACTGCCAGCCTGAAGTGATGTGGTGTTCTGGGACCTATAGTCTCACAAGTATGATGCATGTTGTATAATAGTCATGGGAGGTTTGGCAGAGCAAGTTATGTGAGATGGGCGGGACAAGCTAGCCACACACCCACACTCCCACCCAGGGGAGTGGTTCAAGGTATATAATGTGACCAGGGTGTGGGTCACATGGTCCTGTGTATGTTCGCTGTGAGTGACCTGTGTGAGTCTGTGTTGGAAGACCTGGGAGGAGGCTTCCTGAAGAGCACATGGTGGGGCATTGCTACTGGTGGCCTGGGTATTGGATGGTCCCGGCTGGGGATGGACGTCCTGAATAGTACTCGGACAGGCCACCTGTGTGATCCTGAGTAACCTGGGTGTTGGGAGGTCCTGGGAGTAGGACCGGATCCCTGAACAGCACGAGGTGAGGACAGGGATCTGCAGAGCCAGTGGCAGCTACTTTGTGGGGAAGCTACAGTCCTTCGGTGGGTCTGGACTGACTAATGTGTGCCGACCAGGCAAGTTGGTGATCCCCGTGAGGCAGCCTTCCCCAAGAGAGAGGACTGACAAGGAGTCAGCAGGTGGGGCAGGAGCTCCCAGAAGGTACCATAGTCTGTTGGTGCTAATTGTGATATGAACTGTGTGGTAACCCATGGCAAGTGGTCAAAGGTGGACCAGCGTGTTTAGTTACCACAGACTAAGGATCTGAGACTTGATGTGATGTCCTGGTCCAGTGTGTAAATGGACTGCTCATGTTGTGGTTTATGATACTTTAATAAACCAAATGGACTGTTTGTTCAAAGATCGTGCTTGACTACGTCAATCCCGTGCCAAGCGAGTAATCCCCTACCCGTTAGTAAGTGCAATCTTACAATACATACATACAACATACATACAACATGCATACAACATACATACTACATACATGCTACATACATACTACATACAATACATTCATACATTACATATAATACATAAAGTACATACAGTACATATAACAGAGTACATACTCACCATCACTTGTCATTTTGATCCCCCGAAGCCAGTTTCATATGTAAAAAATATTAAAATAACAAACAACCAATATACTCCCTGATCCGCAGAAATCCACGAGTGTCCCACGACGATCTCCCGTGGAGAACGGCAGCATCAGCTGATGCGACCGCTCTCTAGGAGCTCCAGGAACACAATCCTTCTGCACTGTATTCCGCTGCCGCTGTTGAAAAAATAGTCCCTAGTCTCACTTTTGGCATTGCTGTATGAGAAATTTTCCCACGCAGCAATTGCCATAAAGTGAGACTTTGAACTCTAGTAACCTCTCAGTGATGCACTGCAGGAGCCATTGTCTCCTGTCAGTGTGTCACTAAAGGTCCTATAGAGCAGTGACATCACCCGATGTCACTGTTCTACAGGGGAGATCGTTGTGGGACACTCGTTATTAATTGTTCTACGGTGGACAGGTAGTATATGGTTTATTATTTTACGTTTTTTGCAGGTGCTGAAGTATGGTAAGTATGGTTAAATGAAGAATATTAAAATACTTTTTTCCTAATGTGGGTGTGTTTTATTAGCCCTTTACTAGTATTGGATTAATAATGGATAGGCGTCTTATTGACGCCTCTCCGTTATTAACCGGGCTTAATGTCACCTTACAATAGCAAGGTGACATTAACCCCTTATTACCCCATATCCCACCGCTACACAGGAGTGGGAAGAGAGGGGCTAAGTGCCGGAATTGGCGCATCTTACAGATGTGCCATTTCTGGGGCAGCTACGGACTGGTATTTGTAGCCGGGGGGGTGTTGTGAATTCCGCTCTGGGGCTCCCTCCGGTGGTTGTAAGTGGCACTTTTGTGAGTTCTGCTCTTGGGCTCCCTCCGGTGGTTTTAAGTGGTATGGCTGCTCCTTGGATTTAGCAGTCTGCAGCTGCTTCCACTGATTCTTTCTGCTCGGCTATTTTTGCCTGGCTCTTCCCTTCAGCCAGTGCCACTTGTCAATGGTTCCTGGTTGGATTCACATCTCTTTGGATTTCCCTGTTATCCTGACCAGTTTAGCAAAGTTAAGTCCTTGCTTGCTCTTTTCTGTCCACAGGTTGTGGATTTATCCGTTCTGTGCTTTCTATGTTTTGTCCAGCTTGTCAGTATGAATTAATTCAGTGTAGCTGGAAGCTCTGGGAAGCAGATTTACCCTCCACACCTTTAGTCAGGTGTGGAGATTTTTGTAAACTCTGTGTGGATTTTTTGTAGTGTTTTATACTGACCGCACAGTATTCCATCCTGTCCTATCTATCTAGCTAGACTGGCCTCCTGTGCTACATCCTGGTTTCATTCTGTGTATGTCTTTTCCCTCTCCACTCACAGTCATTACTTGTGGGGGGGCTATCTATCCCTTGGGGATTTTCTCTGAGGCAAGATAGTTTTCCTGTTTCTATCTTTAGGGGTAGTTAGTTCTCAGGCTGTGACGTGGTGCCTAGGGAGTGTCAGGAGCATCCCAAGGCTACTTCTAGTGTTGTGTTGAGCTTAGGGACTGCGGTCAGGTACCACTTCCTTCAGAGCTCGTCCCATGTTGCTCCTAAACCACCAGTTCATAACAGGGGGGCCAATATTCATGGCCCCTCTCTAGGCTATGAATATCTGCATCTGCTGCCCACGTCGGGGCACAAATTTCACAACGTGCGTCGGTGCGTCGGTACAGGTCCGTCGCTATGTGTCTAGCTGACGTACCGACGCACGTTGTGAAATTTTCCCACGCAGCAATTGCCATAAAGTGAGACTTTGAACTTTAGTAACCTTTCAGTGATGCACTGCAGGAGCCATTGTCTCCTGTCAGTATGTCACTGAGGGTCCTATAGAGCAGTGACATCACCCGATGTCACTGTTCTATAGGGGAGATCGTCGTGGGACACTCGTTATTAATTGGACTACGGTGGACAGGTAGTATACGGTTTATTATTTTACGTTTTTTGCAGGTGCTGAAGTATGGTAAGTATGGTTAAATGAAGAATATTAAAATACTTTTTTCCTAATATGTGTGTGTTTTATTAACCCTTTATTGCTATTGGATTAATAATGGTAGGCGTCTTATTGACGCCTCTCCGTTATTAACCCGGGTGATGTCACTGCTCTATAGGACCCTCAGTGACACACTGACAGGAGACAATGGCTCCTGCAGTGCATCACTGAGAGGTTACTAGAGTTCAAAATCTCACATTATGGCAATTGCTGCGTGGGAAAATTTCTCACACAGCAATGCCAAAAGTGAGACTAGGGACTATTTTTTTACAGCGGCGGAGGAATACAGTGCGGAAGGATACCTTCCTCCGGTAATTGTATTCCTGGAGCCCCTGGAGAGCAGTCACATCAGCTCGTTGTATGTAACGTATGAATGTATTGTATGTAGTATGTACGTAGTATGTATGCATGTAGCATGAATGTAGCATGAATGTAGCATGTATGTAGCATGTAGTATGTATGTAGTATGTTGTATGTATGTAGCATGTATGTAGTATGTATATAGATGTAAGTAGTATGCATGTAGTATGCATGTTGTATGTATGTAGTATGTATGTATGTAGCATGAAAGTAGCAGGTATGTAGTATGTATGTAGCATGTTGTATGTATGTATGTAGTATGTATGTAGTTGTAAGTAGTATGCATGTAGTATGCATGTTTTTGTATGTTGTATGTATGTAGTATCTATGTATGTATGTAGTATGTATGTATGTGTGTAGTATGTGTGTAGTATGTGTGTAGTATGTAAGTAGTATGTATGTTGAATGTATGTTGAATGTATGTTATATGTATGTATGTTGCATGTATGTTGTATGTAGTATTTTTTTTATACATTCAACACATCAGCCTGATGATGGGACTACTACTGTCCCATCATTGGCTAATGTGTCAATCACTGCCATTGTAGCAGGCATAGGCTGATGGGACTTGTAGTCCCATCGGACGATGCCTGCACACCCGCACAGACTCCCGGCAGGCCACACAGACACCCCCGAGAGGCCCATACAGACCCCTGGCAGGCCGCAGAGACCCCCGGCAGGCTCGCACAGACCCCTGGCAGGCCGCACAGACCCCAGAGAGGCCCATACAGACCTCCGGCAGGCCGCACAGACCCCCGGCAGGCCGCACAGACCCCCCCGAGAGGCCCGTACAGACCCCCCGACAGGCTGCACATACCCCCGGCAGGCCCGCACAGACCCCCGGCAGGCCACACAGACCCCCGGCAGGCCACACAGTGGGGGAGAATTCTTTAGGGGGACTTATAATTAATTGCGGGGGGACTACATATAGGGAATTAACATGAATTGGAAGGAGAGGGACACAGGACATGTGACTGAATAATTTATATTTATTAGTTGGAAAAAATTATAGTTAATGGAGGGTACAGTCCTGGCTTATCAATTTATATTTTGAATGGCACGTGCCTAATTATGTATTAATGGTGCGGTACATATTTGTATTTAGGGGCACAATATGGAGGACTTTTTAGTCAAGAGCAAAATGTATATTTACAGTATATGTGAATTTGATGCTTTCATGGCCAGTGATCAGTGTAGTAAGATGAGCCATGGTTGGAAGATGTTGACATGAAGGTCAGATAAGATGGAGAAGAAACTGAAAATATGACTAATCAGAAGAAACATCAGCTGTAAGTCACTGGATGTAAATATTTATTGTATCTCTAAACTGCCTAATCAGAAAGATCATGGGATTAAGGGTTCACTCACTCAAAAGTATAAATAGGACCAGTGCAATGTGAGAAAAATATCACATTGCACTTGCACAATTGTTATTCACTGAGTCAGTGCTGATCTGGGAGTTTTTCCTCAGCTGTAATCGGGATGAGGAAAAAACTGCAGCATGTTGTGTATGGCTGAGTTTGTTATACCAGACTTGCTAATGCAAGTGAATGAGCGCGAGGCAAAAAATTGATCGAGATTCTGGTTTGACTATTATCCTAAGTCACGTGACAAGGCTTGTTAAAGGGTCAACATTGACTTGTAGGATTGCTACCTTCCAATAGGTGGCACTAGAGTTCTAGCTCTCTTTCTCTCTGAAGAGACAATTTGCATAATTAAAAAATTGATGTCACACAGACCATCTGTATGTCTACCAATTCTTATGCACACATCTCAAAGGAACCAGTAAATTTCATCAGCCAAGCACAGGAAATTCACAGCAAGAACCCTCAGGATAGATAAAACAGATATGGAGTAATGGACAAGTGTCTATCAGACATCCAAATTACTAAACCAGTAATAAAAAGTAAAAAACACTCACACAAAAAAAAAAACCCAGGCAGGTCCGACATAGTCCAGAAAATACTATCCTACGTAGCCAAAAATGGAAACCTAAAAAATATAAAAAGAGAAAAATAGAAACAAGACACTGTCCCTCGTTCACCAAGTTATTATAAAAATAGGTCCCAGTACTTCCCATGATATTCCCTGTTTCCGTTGATCAATGCCCATCAAGCATCATTCTGAGGCTCCATAGACTTTGAGCGGCAGCGATTCCCAGCTCATGCTACACTCCACGAGACTCGGCGACTGTGAAGAGTGGTAGCATCAGTAACGTTACTGGATCGCCCCCATGGGGCACTCGGTACCGGGTCCTGCGGTTCACAGGGGGATGTCATGGTGGCTGACCCGGTCCGTGGCCCTGGGACGTCCGTGTAAAAGGGAGAGGTCTATAAAGGGGAAATGTTTGTGACGCCACCTGTGGTATTCGGTCAGGGTGACCAACGCTGCTTTAAGGGGTCCGCTGGGGTAATGTTATGGCAGCTAGATGGTATACCTTCCCAAAGGTGAAGTATGTCCCCAGGGCTTCCCAGTGTGTAGATGGTGGATGGTGAGAGGCGCAGTGAATAACGAGGACATAAGGTTGCAGTCTCTTTACCTTTACTGAAGACTTCAGCATCCCCACTCCAGGGCACCAGATCACAGGGCAGACAGAGTCCGGCTGGTTTGGAGGCAAGTCCAAAGTCCCCTTATCCAGGTAGAAATCAGTAGCCTTCCTCTAGCGACGTGGTGTTGTAGTACCTTACTGCTAAGCTTCTCATAAGGTCCTCACAGATGTTGTAGATGTTATGTCTCTCTCTCTGTCCCCCAGATGGATAGGACAAACCCGTATGACCGGTGGCTTGAGGCGTTTTACAGGGACTCTATCATGCCCCAGCCTCTAAGGGGTGCCACCTTGCCTCTTGGGTGTAGGGGTGGACAGGTAACGTGAAATTAGCTGTCTTGCCAGTCTCTGGAGCAAGGCATAATGGATCGTTGCTCACTCGGTGTTCCGGCTACCTGGATCCTGCGCCTCAGAAGGAGGCAGCCTGTGTAGGGCAGAACTCCTCTGATATCCACTCCTTTGCTATGACTTCTTCACCCTCTCTACAATACAGTTCTCCTTCAGTGTCTCTTTCTAGAAGCTGCCGCACTTAGGGCAGGCACAGCTCCGTGTCCTTCTGTCTTGACCTCTGACAGGATCCCACCCCTGTCAGGGACCAACTAACTGAGCAGAGCTCAGCCACCAACTAACTAACTTCCTCCCCAGGCAACCAGTTTTACCTAAGTGTGAGGAGTGCCCTAATAAATAGGAGCAGAGTGCAAAATGTGTTGCATGTTTGTGATACCTGGATTCAGTTGTCCTTCTTTGCCTCCAAATGTAATATCACTCCCCTAGAGGAAAAAGGGAATTACACTTACCGGTAATTCGGTTTCCAGGTAGTCCCTCAGGACAGCACCCTGGAGGACGTCCTTCCTTGACCTATAGCGGGACAGGATCATAGAGAGGTTAAAAGGACCCTCCCACCTCCACCCTCCAGTGTTGTTTCAAAGTACCACCGAAGGATGGAAATAAATGGTCTATACATGCCCTTACAAATACGTGTGTAGTAAACCCTTTAACGCCTCCATCTTAATTTCGAGCCATGGTGACCCAAAGGATGAACGATCTGCCGGTAGCTTAATCCCGTGCAAGCCTAAAAAGGGAACATAAGGGAGGGAACTATGGGTGCTGTCCTGAGGGACTACCTGGAAACCGAATTACCGGTAAGTGTAATTCCCTTTTTCCATTACGTCCCTCAGGCCAGCACCCTGGAGAATACCAAAGCAACTCTCCAAGGGTGGGTACAGAAGCCAGGAATCAAAGTCCAAGGCAAAAACCGGACTAGATGATAAATAAATGATCTGAACGATCAGAAAAACCATAGATATCTAAAGAGATCCGCAAAGAGAATCACCGTAGTGTCTGATATACATCTATAATGGCCAATTTCAGTATGAAATGTGGTAAACGAAATAAGCATCAGAAGTAGAGAGTGAAATACACCCATTGTACTCCAATGCCAATAATGAACCACAGCAAGTTATTTATTGTGATAGATACTTATAGACATCACAGCCCCAGAATAGGGTTAGAAAACTTTATTGCCCAGCAAAATATGGTGAAAGTCCCAGCCACCACACCATGAGGACTGTACCGACCAATAATAAGCTCCATGTGCTTATAACAGGACTGTTCCTTCATCGGTCCTTCTGGGCTCAGGTTAAACCTTGGTTACAGACCAGCTTACCATACTACAAGGAGACCTGCAGGACAGAGGCCCTGGACTGCGGGAAGATCAAACCAATAACAGTTAGTACATGGATAATGGCAGAGCATTGGGATGTACGCACATTACTCATCCAGGAGATCACGTCTATTCCAAATCCTTAGATGTCTAACCCCAAGTAAGGGTTATATATTGTTGAAACTAAGGAATACACCATCCGGCAGGTAATATCTCCTGCCATTACCAACGTCGGGCTTCTCTTTAGAAGCGCTGAAAGAAACGTAGATCATTACTCCTGTTTTACTGATGTTAGACACAGGGAGTCTGGACTCTGAATCGATGAAGGTGGTGGTGAAGGTGGTGCTAGTAAAATCTTCCGACACTTGAAATTATTCGAAACTGCATTTATACGAGTCATTGGTCCAGACATTATAAGTATGTCAACTTATTTGTCCATATCTGCATATACGCACATACATATCCCAAGAGGCAATCTTCTCAGGGATCTTTATACACTCAGACTGCCATTGTGGGAGTAACCATAATCCATGGCTAGAGAAAAGTAGGTTTCTTCCTCATCACAGAGGGAGATTATCTACTGTGAGGCAGTGAGACTATGGGGTCTTAACTGTAAGAGCCCTGGATACAGATTCATTTATCTTAGGAGCCGTGACTGCTGTAAGAGCCTCGAGATTGGGATCCTCTGCCACAGGACACAGTGCTGCTGCTTCACCACAAGGTACAGAAGGCAGTGCTGATGTCCCTGGTAAACATAACACAACAGACTTATGGGACAAGAATCTGTCCGATTGCCAAATATGGAGTTTGGGAAGGATTAATAATAACAACAATAATAAACTTTATTTATATAGTGTCAATATATATCGCAGTGCTTTACAGTTTGACAGTTTCAAACACAGTCATAAGTAACAACCACATAATAATTAAAGCAAAATAAAACGACCCTGCTCGTGAAAGCTGACAATCTACAATGAGGCGGGGAAGATACAAAGTACAGGTGTGTATCAACAATATTTTATTTACAATGATGGCCAGCCATCTTCAGGGGGTGGGGGATAGATGGAGATAGTGAATGGGCTACACACACAAACATAAAATGACTTATTAGGGAACGTGATAGGCCGCTCTGAACAAATGTGTCTTAAGGGAGCGCCTAAAACTATGCAAATTGTAGATGGTCCTAATATCTTAGGGCAAAGCATTCTGAGGCGGAAGGAATCCTTACTTCCAACTCGTGGGATCTTCCACTCCCAGGACAGAAGTATGTCCTTTTATAGGATGTACCAAAATGACATATGTCATCTTATAAAGCTAATTATGTAATAGATTTGCCTTTAGCACTCAAGGTAGAACCTACCTGAGAGATCTGTTCCAAACAGAAGAAATGCAAATTTTACTAAGCCAATTCAAGCATATCTGTTTGCTTGACTAAGCCCTGTTGTAAAGAAAGAAGTAACAGAAGCTGGATCTGGGTCCAAAAACACAAGGACTCCATATCCGGAGTTGAGGCCCAAGACACTAATGTGAAGTTGTAGGCCGAAGATACAATGTGCGGCCACACAAAAAGGCACCAGACAGAAGGTCTGACCCATTGGCTCACAGCCAGAGGCGAAAAAGGCACCAAGTCCGGCACACTAATGATATCCCCTGCTCTGCAAAGGGCACCGAAACCCTATGATGCAAAATGATGCATAGGAACTATGAGGCAATGAAGCAATATGATGCACAAAGTTACTAAGAAGTGCTATGATGCATATAGCAACTATGGAGAAATATGATGCACAAAGGCAACTTGAAGCACTATGATGCATATAGGAACAAAGAAGCAATATGATGCATGTAGAAACCATGAAGCAATCTGCTGAAAAATAATGCACAAAGGTAATATGAAGCGCTATGATGCATATAGGAACCATGAAGCACAAAGGCAATATGAAGCGCTATGATGCGTATAGAAACCATGAAGCAATATGCTGTAATTTAGTGCACAAAGGCAATCGGAAGCACTATGATGCATATAGGAACAGTGATGCAAAATGATGCACAGAGTCACTATGAAGCGTAATGATTCACATAGGAACCATGAAGCAATATGATGCAATATGATGCAGAAAGGCAATATGAAGCACTATGATGCATATAGGAACAGTGATGCAAAATGATGCACAGAGTCACTATGAAGCGCTATGATGCACATAGGAACCATGAAGCAATATGATGCAGAAAGGCAATATAAAGCAATATGATGCATATAGGAACAATGAAGCACCATGATGCATATAGGAACCATGAAGCAATATGATGCAATATGATACATGAAGTAACTATGAAGCGCTATGATGCATATAGGAGCAATGAAGCACCATGATGCATATAGGAACCATGAAGCAATATGATGCAATATGATACATGAAGTACAGTTAGGGCCAGAAATATTTGGACAGTGACACAAGTTTTGTTATTTTAGCTGTTTACAAAAACATGTTCAGAAATAAAATTATATATGTAATATGGGCTGAAAGTGCACACTCCCAGCTGCAATATGATAGTTTCCACATCCAAATCGGAGAAAGGGTTTAGGAATCATAGCTCTGTAATGCATAGCGTCCTCTTTTTCAAGGGACCAAAAGTAATTGGACAATGGACTCTAAGGGCTGCAATTAACTCTGAAGGCGTCTCCCTCGTTAACCTGTAATCAATGAAGTAGTTAAAAGGTCAGGGGTGGATTCCAGGTGTGTGGTTTTGCATTTGGAAGCTGTTGCTGTGAGCAGACAACATGCGGTCAAAGGAACTCTCAATTGAGGTGAAGCAGAACATCCTGAGGCTGAAAAAAAAGAAAAAATCCATCAGAGAGATAGCAGACATGCTTGGAGTAGCAAAATCAACAGTTGGGTACATTCTGAGAAAAAAGGAATTGACTGGTGAGCTTTGGAACTCAAAAAGGCCTGGGCGTCCACGGATGACAACAGTGGTGGATGATCGCCTCATACTTAATTTGGTGAAGAAGAACCCGTTCACAACATCAACTGAAGTCCAGAACACTCTCAGTGAAGTAGGTGTATCTGTCTCTAAGTCAACAGTAAAGAGAAAACTCCATGACAGTAAATACAAAGGGTTCACATCTAGATGCAAACCATTCATCAATACCAAAAATAGACAGGCCAGAGTTAAATTTGCAGAAAAACACCTCAAGAAGCCAGCTTAGTTCTGGAAAAGTATTCTATGGACAGATGAGACAAAGATCAACCTGTACCAGAATGATGGGAAGAAAAAAGTTTGGAGAAGAAAGGGAACGGCACATGATCCAAGGCACACCACATCCTGTGTAAAACATGGTGGAGGCAACGTGATGGCATGGGCATGCATGCAGAGGCGTATCTAGGGTTTCTGGCACCCGGGGCAAGAATTCATTTCGGCGCCCCCCCCAGGACATATGTGATTTTCACACTTAGTCATGTACCCACGAGCTCCTCTCCCTAATGCTCTCAATATTCAGTGAAAAACTGAGAGAAGCAGAAGAGAAGCTCGTTGTCACAGGACCACAAGTCTGAAAGTCGCATATGAGTGAAGTGTCCATGTGACGACTACTGGAACCTGCAGAGCTGAATCCTGACATCGCAGCTTCTGAATTCTTTTAGGATTCTCCCTTGCCGGTGGACGGTCATGTCAGCAAAAGCATGTGATTAGTATACTTCTGACCACATTCCGACTAGACGTGCCGGCCTCGCTCAGTTCATTTTCATTGAGTGAGGCCACACATGTCTAGTCAGCACGTGACCGCATGTATGTAAATCACCAGCACGAGAGAATCCTGACAGCGTGCAGGGCGCACTGTGAGAATTCAGAAGTCTGCAGTCACAAAGAATGACTGCAGACTCATTACAAACCTGGACAACCCCTTTAATGCTCCTAACATAAATAAAAACATGAGTTAGTCAGTATCACAATGTTATGATTAGGTAATTCAGAACCACAATGGACCTTGAAGTTCAGAGCACACAAGTGACCTGACAAAACCCACAAAACATAGGACGAGCTCTGAGACGTGGGAACTCTGCTGACCGCAATCCCTAATCCTATAATACCACACTAAAGGTAGCCGTGGAGCGCTCCTGACAGACCTAGGCGCCTCGGGCACAGCCTGAGAAACTAGCTAGCCCTGAAGGTAGAAAAATAAGCCTACCATGCCTCAGAGAAATTCCCCAAAGGAAAAGGCAGCCCCCCACATATAATGACTGTGAGTAAGATGAAAATACAAACACAGAGATGAAATAGGTTTAGCAAAGTGAGGCCCGACTTACTGAATAGATCGAGGACAGGAAAGATAGCTTTGCGGTCAACACAAAAACCTGCAAACAACCACGCAGAGGGGCAAAAAGACCCTCCGCACCGACTAACGGTACGGAGGTGCTCCCTCTGCGTCTCAGAGCTTCCAGCAAGCAAGCAAAACCCAAAAAGCAAGCTGGACAGAAAATATAGCAACAAAATAAACACAAGCAGACTTAGCTTATGCTGAGCAGACAGGCCACAGGAAAGATCCAGGAGGAAGCAAGACCAACACTAGAACATTGACTGGAGGCCAGGAGCAAAGCACTAGGTGGAGTTAAATAGAGCAACACCTTACGACTTCACCACATCACCTGAGGAAGGAAACTCAGAAGCCGCAGTACCACTTGTGACCACAGGAGGGAGCTCTGCCACAGAATTCACAACACACAAATAACATTTACATCCAGGTACCTTATAGATGTCGTCATCTCTGGAGTCGTTCTACTTCTTTTCTTCATCTTGTCCAGACCCCATGATGAGTTTTCTCATCCACAGCCGTCTCTGCAGACTTCCATCTTGTCCGCTCTTTTGCAGAAAATCTCCACATGACGCCCTTAAAGATACAAGTGTCATTATAATGCTCCTGAATAAAAAATTGCCCCTCACTATATTGTCTGCCCAAAATATGACCCCCACACTGTCCCTCTTATGGTACATACTCTTCACTCTAACCTCTCCTTTCCATACCGGTCCCCTCTTCACACTGTCCTCTCACACTGTGTCCCCCTCTATAGGGCCCAGTATTTGTACTGTACTCTGATTACACTCCCCCCTCCTTGGTATACCGTCCTCTGCTGGCTGTGCCCTTACACTGTCCCCTCATTCTACACCCCTACTGCTCAGTTTCTATTCTGTGCCCACTCACTTTTCTCCCGCATACTGTCTCCTCACACTATTCCCTTCCCTCCTCATACTGTCTCCTCTCACATCCCTCCTGTTCACCAAACTGTCTCCTCATATATTTACCCCCTCGCTTTCTATACTGCCTGCTCACCTGACTCCCTATATTGTGTCTGCACACATCCCATCACCCTCACTCCCCGTACTCTGTCCACATTCATTTTTCACATTGCTACTCATACTGTGTCCACATACATTCCCCCGTTCGCTCCTCATACTGTCTGCACCCATCCCCCATACTGTTTCCTCAGATATGCCCCCCATTCTCCTGAACTGTTTCCTCATATATGCCCATTATTTTCCTCTACCCCACCCCATCATTGCTCTCTTCACCACCTCCATCTTTACTTTCTCCACCACCACTATAATTGCTTTCTCCCCCACCACCCCATAATTTCCCATTCCACCACCTCCATCATTTCCTCCTTTGCCTTTTCTACCATATCCATCATTTTCTTTTCCCCCACCATCTCCATCTTTGCCCTTTCCACCACCATCATCATTGTCCTTTCCACCATCACCATACTTGCCCATTCCACCACCTCCATCATTTTCTCCCCCTCCAATATCATCAGTGTGCTTTCCACCACCACCATCCTTGTCCATTCTACCACCTCCATCATTTCTTCCCCCCCTCATTATTGCCCATTCCACCACATCCATCATTTCCTCCTCCCCCTCCATCCCAATTATTGCCCTCTCCCCGTCAGTCCCATCATTGCCCTCGCCTCTCCTCTCCGTACACACACAAAACCATTTACGTCTCTGCACATTCACCCGCAGCGCTACGCATGCACGCACAAACACACACACACACACTGAGTACAGTAATGTAATGGCCACACCTAGTTACTCCTACACACGTGGCTGAGCTCCGTACACCTTGCACACACGGCTCCGCTCCGTACACACGTGGCTCCACTCCATACACCTCGTATACACACGGCTCAGCTCCGTACACCTTGCACACACGGCTCCGCTCCGTACACCTCGTACACACACGACTCCGCTATGTACACCTCGTACACACACGGCTCCGCTATGTACACCTTGCACACACGCAGTTCAGCTCTGTACACCTCGTACACACACACACGGCTCCGCTCCGTACACACACACACGGCTCCGCTCCGTACACACACACACACGGCTCCGCTCCGTACACACACACACGGCTCCGCTCCGTACACACACACACGGCTCCGCTCCGTACACACACACACGGCTCCGCTCCGTACACACACACACGGCTCCGCTCTGTACACACACGGCTCCGCTCCGTACACACACACACGGCTCCGCTCCGTACACACACACAGCTCTGCTCCGTACACATATGGCTCCGCTCCGTACACACATGGCTCCGCTCCGTACACACATGGCTCCGCTCCGTACACACACACGGCTCCGCTCCGTACACACACACACGGCTCCGCTCCGTACACACACACACGGCTCCGCTCCGTACACACACACACGGCTCCGCTCCGTACACACACACACGGCTCCGCTCTGTACACACACGGCTCCGCTCCGTACACACACACACGGCTCCGCTCCGTACACACACACAGCTCTGCTCCGTACACATATGGCTCCGCTCCGTACACACATGGCTCCGCTCCGTACACACATGGCTCCGCTCCGTACACACACACACGGCTCTGCTCCGTACACACACACAGCTCTGCTCCGTACACACATGGCCCCGCTCCGTACACACATGGCTCCGCTCCGTACACACACACGGCTCCGCTCCGTACACACACACGGCTCCGCTCCGTACACACACACGGCTCCGCTCCGTAAACACACACGGCTCCGCTCCGTACACACATGGCTCCGCTCCGTACACACACGGCTCCGCTCCGTACACACACACACAACTCCGCTCCGTACACACACACGGCTCCGCTCCGTACACACACGGCTCCGCTCTGTACACAGACACGGCTCCGCTCCGTACACCTTGCAGACACGGCTTCCGCTCTGTACACCTAGTACACACATGGCTCTGCTACATCCACACAAACCACTCCTGACCCTTACCCTCGTCCAGCACCGAGCACCATGACAATCAGCAGAGTCCTGCACTACACAGAAGCCCTTCATCATGTGACTCCTGACTCCTCCCCCCCGTGACCTCATCACAGGTCCTGTGAGCACAGAGCTGCACAAGCAATAGCTGTGGTGTGCGGCTCTCTGCGGTGGAGGGGCTCTGCTCAGCTGCGGGACAAGTGCAGTCCCACCCGAGCCTCCTTGGACCGCCGCATCATCAGGCGGCCCGCTGGCGCCCCCCTGTCGGCTGCGCCCGGGGCACATGCCCCGGCTGCCCCCCCCTGGATACGCCACTGCATGCATGGCTTTCAATGGCACTGGGTCACTTGTGTTTATTGATGACATAAGAGCAGACAAGAGTAGCCGGATGAATTCTGAAGTGTACCGGGATATACTTTCAGCCCAGATTCAGCCAAATGCTGCAAAGTTGATTGGACGGCGCTTCATAGTACAGATGGACAATGACCCCAAGCATACAGCCAAAGCTACCCAGGAGTTCATGAGTGCCAAAAAGTGGAACATTCTGCAATGGCCAAGTCAATCTCCAGATCTAAACCCAATTGAGCATGCATTTCACTTGCTCAAATCCAGACTTAAGACGGAAAGACCCACAAACAAGCAAGACCTGAAGGCTGCGGCTGTAAAGGCCTGGCAAAGCATTAAGAAGGAGGAAACCCAGCGTTTGGTGATGTCCATGGGTTCCAGACTTAAGGCAGTGATTGCCTCCAAAGGATTTGCAACAAAATATTGAAAATAAAAATATTTTGTTTGGGTTATGTTTATTTGTCCAATTACTTTTGACCTCCTAAAATGTGGAGTGTTTGTAAAGAAATGTGTACAATTCCTACATTTTCTATCAGATATTTTTGTTCAACCCTTCAAATTAAACGTTACAATCTGCACTTGAATTCTGTTGTAGAGGTTTCATTTCAAATCCAGTGTGGTGGCATGCAGAGCCCAACTCGCGGAAATTGTGTCACTGTCCAAATATTTCTGGCCCTAACTGTAACTATGAAGCGCTATGATGCATATAGGAGCAATGAAGCACCATGATGCATATAGGAACCATGAAGCAATATGATGCAATATGATACATGAAGTAACTATGAAGCGCTATGATGCATATAGGAACAATGAAGCACCATGATGGATATAGGAACCATGAAGCAATATAATGCAATATGATGCATGAAGTAACTATGAAGTGCTATGATGCATATAGGAACAATGAAGAAATACGATGTAATATGATACATGAAGTGACAATGAAACAGTATGATGCCGTATGATGTCACAGAGGCACTCAATATGATGCATAGATGTGCTATGATGCAGAATCATGCACAGAGGCAGTCAATATGATGCATAGAGGCACTATGATGCAGTATTATGCACGGAGGCACTCAATATGATGCATAGAAGCAGTATTATGCACAGAGGCACTCAATATAATGCATAGAGGCACTATGATGCAGTATTATGCACAGAGGCACTCAATATAATGCATAGAGGCACTATGATGCAGTATTATGCACGGAGGCACTCAATATGATGCATAGAGGCACTATGATGCAGTATTATGCACAGAGGCACTCAATATAATGCATAGAGGCACTATTATGCAGTATTATGCACGGAGGCACTCAATATGATGCATAGAGGGCACTATGATGCAGTATTATGCACGGAGGCACTCAATACGATGCATAGAAGCAGTATGACTAGGCCATGCCTGAAGGTGCCAAACAAGAGACCAGAATTACACTTTTAAGCAAAAGAGCAATCTATCAGAGTTCCAGATAAATCTCCACTCTGAACAGTACATCTCATTTGTCAGACTGACTCCACCCGAAGGAGCTAATTAATGAGCAGCAGCTGGAGGGCAGTCTTCATGGAGACAATGTGCCAATTTAACACCCTGTGTCCTCCTATGGATGGAGTAGTTAAGTTGCAAAGAAAAGTGAAACGCTTGCTTATTGAACCAGAAAATGGAAAGCATGCTTCCAAAAAGTCATTCTGAAGCCCAATCATAAGGCTCTGTGCAGACAAGACCTGCAACAAACTGAAGTCCAGTCATGAGATGTAGCCTGGACGTATGGCCTCACCACAGCCTAGAGGTCCAAGGCCTAGCTCCAGGTACAGCTTTGGCACCAAGGCCTGAGACTAGAGTCAGCCCAGAGGCCCAGGCCATCAATGCAACATTAAACCATGCACTCACCTGTGCTGGCTCCATACCTGCTAGAAGACAGGGGGAGCTGGTAACGCCGAGAGCCTAGCGTGGAAGGAAGCGGCGTCCCATCAGAAATGCTGCATTACTGCCTGTGCCCCCTTCCGTGTTCCATCATGGAACGCACGCCGATCCTAAGTGCCGGCGCTCCTCTCTGACGTCGGTCACTGGAAGCGCAATGGCCTTCTCCACCACATGACTTTCGGAAGTAGCGGTGTTTGGTCTCTGGGGCTGAGGGACTCCCCACCGGGGAGTTTCCACCCTGGGCTACTTGACAGGGGGAAGGATTGGACCTGCCGCACGATCCCCCTAAGCCCATTACACAGGCTGTTGGCTGAGGAACCTCTCAAAGAGGAGTCAGCCATGGTCTGTCTGACCAGGAAAAGGGAAGGCTGAGACCCCCGAACTCTGAGTCCATCTGGTACAGCACTGATAGCTGAGGGACCTCTACCCAGTGAGGTGTCAGCCACGGACCACTTGACAGGGGGAAGAGAATCCACAGGCTATCTTCGTTCTAGGAGCAACCTCTCATACAACCGTCCCTGTAGGGACAGGAAAAACACTGGAGGGTGGAGGTGGGAGGGTCCTTTTAACCTCTCTATGATCCTGTCCCGCTATAGGTCAAGGAAGGACGTCCTCCAGGGTGCTGGCCTGAGGGACGTAATGGAAAATTACATTACTGCAGTGACCAGGACCCTGGGGCGCTGTACTACCGCTCATCAGAGTCATTGGGTCACACAGAGGGCAGAGCAACTTGCCAAATCTGAAGAGTGGGTAACATTACTGACGTCACCGCTCTTCAGAGCCGCTGGGACTCGTAAAGCTCAGCGTCAGCCGTGAGTGGCTGCTGCTCAAAATCTATGGAGCTTCAGAACGAGGCTCCATAGCCTTTGACTTATGGAATCAAGGAATGTCATGATAAGCACTGGATTATGTAGCACCTGCGGGGGAACTTTGCTTTCTAATAAATTGATGAACTAGGGACATTGTCTTGTTCTTATTTCTCTATTTTTATGTTTTTCAGGTTTCCATTTGTGTAGAGATTTGTAATACGTCGATGTGCGCAAACCATAATACTTTTGTTTGTAAAACAACGTATCTTAGTTTACATTCACACATTTATGTGACAATTCTGTGTGGAGCCAGATTTTTTTTATCTAATGGTGCACGGACTAAGATTTCATAGATCAATGCACACATTTGTGAAAAGCATGGATCCTAGAATAAGATCCAGGAGACTCAGAGCATGTCCTATTCTGATATGATTTTGAGGATTAGAATATGAGATACTCAATGGGTCTGTGTGCTATCCAAGAAAACAATCAGACAGCACACTAAGTATATATTGTACTCACTTATTATGTATAGCGCTATCCCTTGGTATATAATACACTCCTTTGTAATGTGAGCAAAAACAGCATGAAAAACTGAATGAGCATAGTACTCACCACTGGTATGTGAAAAAGTGGCTCAAGGATAACAAAGTCAAAGTTTTGAAGCAGCCATCACAAAGCCCTGATCTCAATCCTATTGAAAATTTATGGGCAAAGCTGAAAAGGCGGGTGCGAGCAATGCGACCTACAAACCTGGATCAGTTGCACCAGTTTTTCAGGAGGGATGGGCCCAAATTCCTACCAACTATTGTGAGAAACTTGTGGAAGGATATCCCAAACGTTAGACCCAAGTCAATCAGTTTAAGAGCAATGGTAACTAATTCTAATTAAATGTATGTAAACTTTTGACTTTGCAATAAGTATTAAAAACGCTTTAAAACATTCTCTCTGTCTCATTATTCTGGCATTTAGCAAATATTGATAATTATGGTAATCCTAATTGATCTAAAACGTCAAACATTGAGAAAAACATGCATATGTGTCTTTTTAGGTAGTGTATGTAAACTTCTGGGTTCAACTGTATATCAAAAGATTGACCGTCATTTCTAAACAGAAATCAGGTGTGTACAGGTGCTTACTAGTGATGAGTGAATACATTCGTCACTATTTGTTACTCGCACGAATAGTACGTTATCGGGCTATTCGTTTCTAGGCGAGTAGTTTGCTATTCGCCTTAGTATATTTGAGTGGCCTGCCCACCATGGTTGACGCTTTATTTGCAGCCAATGAACATGCTTGGCTTGCTTGCCAATCACAGTAATGCCGACGCCATCTTTGGTGTGGCATTACTGTGATTAGCTGGCCTTACAGCATTATAGGGGATATTTTATCCCTGCCGACGCCATCTTGTGCACATTACAGCCAGAAACAGCGTAGTGTGAGAGTATTGTGAGTGTAGGGAGAGTGAAAGCTGCATATAGTGAGAGTTGTTGATTACAAAAAGCTTTTTAAGAGCTACTGAGAGTGAAAAATAGTTCACTGTTAGGTGGAGAGAGCATAGGAAGAGATTCAATCTGAGAGAAAGGCAGGCACCTGAGTGATATCATTGCAAGTACATGCTGCAAATCACCGCAAGTTTGCATTTTCTTGTATAGTGCAGGAACAGACTGTGGGATTAGGGAGATAGGCAGGGTTTCATCCAATACCATAATATACAAAGCAGCTCTTTTTAGAGCCAAATAATATTACTCAGTACCAGCATATATTACAACATTTTTTGGAGCTACATAATATTCCTGCGTACCAGCATATAAAAAACTTTTTTTTACAGCTAAATAATATTCCTCAGTGCCAGCATTTAGCAAACATCTTTTTTAAAAGCTAATTGCTAAATAATATTCCTCACCTATTGCTGAGAAGCTAATTTTTTTAGCAGTTATGCGAATGGCGCAAAACCTGCTGAGCTATGCAAATG
Organism: Ranitomeya imitator; assembly: GCF_032444005.1. Lineage (NCBI taxonomy): Eukaryota > Metazoa > Chordata > Amphibia > Anura > Dendrobatidae > Ranitomeya > Ranitomeya imitator. Next base: position 714,979,505 of record NC_091284.1, on the reverse strand, counting down.
TCACTATTTACAAGTAATTTCCCTGAATCTGCTGTTGGCGTGTGTCATAAAGGCAATATAAAAAAAACAAAAAAATTCATATTGGTTCAATAAATAGCGTATCTTTATCTAGCAGCTGTGCGACTGGCGTAAGCCTGCAGAGATAAGCAAACATCACAATTTACCAGTGACAATAATTTTCCTTACTCTGCTGTTGGCATGTGTCAGAAAGGCCATATAAAAAAATACTAATTTCTATTGGTTAAATAAATAGCGTATCTTTATCTAGCTGTTGTACGACTGGTGCAAAACCTGCTGAGATACGCAAACGTCACTATTTACCTGTAGTTTTTGGGAGTCTGCTGTTGCTGATATCTGAAAAAATATACCCACACATTGCTAGATACAGGGAATTTGTCCATAACACTTCTGCGAGGGTATTTGTAAAAAATAAGGCCAGGAATTTTTTTTTCATAATGCATTCAATATGGGAAATGGTGATATTAAGGAATGTAGACGTGGCTGTGGTGGTGCCTGCCAAGGCCCTTTGACAGATCTGAAGGTGACTATCCTGTTCTAGCTTCCTGTCAAAATTTGGTCAGTTTGCTACACCACTGTCGAACCCAGACAAGTGCGAGGATTTTGTGGGTTGGATGGCAGAAAAAGGCTCCAGTATGTTGAAAAGCAGCACCATAAAGTCTTCCATACAGTCCAGTCTCAGTAGCCAAGAGGCTGGGCCTCACAGTCCTCAACCTGGTCCTCCTTCCTACCCCATCAAGAGTACCAGGAGACATATGACCCTAACATTGGCCACTCCAAGGAACTCTTTACGTTACCTTGTAATTATGCTGTCCTGTCAATGTTCACCATTCAAGAGGGTCATGAGGAGGTGGAATGCACTGATGAACAAACACTTGAACACCCACAGACAGGAGAAAGCCACGTAGGGGAAAGTCAATTGATGTCTGAAGAGGTGGAGGATTATCACTAGGCACAGTTGCCATAAGGTCAGCCTAAAATCGCAACTCAGAAGTAGGATCAGATTGATGAATCGGGAGACAATGTGGTCGATGATAAGGCCACTGATCCAACCTGGCACGGTGGCATGCCTAGCGAGCACAACAGTGCAGAGATGAATTGATCCGTAGAACAAAAACAGGCAAGAAGAGGTAGTTTGACCAGAGGGAGAACTCCGTCAACTGTTCCACAGAGTCCCCCATTAGGATAGATAACAGGCCAAGGTGCGTTGTTCCCCTGTATGATAGTTTTTTCTGACAATCCTTCAGACAAAACAACTGTAATTTGCAGCATCTGCCATACCAAGCTGAGAAGAGGCAAGAACACTGCCAACCTGAGCACCACCAGCATGCAGAAGCACATAGCAGCCAAGGACTCCAGTAGGTTGGCGGAATGCCTAGGTACAAAATCTGTATCTAAGGTGAAACCACTGCCCCTTCCCCTGTGTTATGGCATTCTCAATCTGCTGTCCAGGAAGCAGGCGCTGATGCCTTCTGCTCACAACCTGCAGTTGCCCTGACACAACAGTCAACAACCATGTTGTTTGTTGTCCCAGCACAGCGTTCAGTTGTCCCTGCTCCAAATGTTTCACAGGAAGCAAAAATATCAACCAACTCACCCACAGGCCCAAATGCTAAATACTCACATACTTGTCAGATTGCTAGCCTTGGAAATGTTGCTTTTTTGGCTTGTGGGAACTCAGTCTTTCTGCGACCGCTTGGCGGTGGCAGCCCCATTTTACTCAATTCCTAGCCACCACTATCTTTCCTGGGGTGCCGTCCCCGCATTATATAAGCACGTGTTACACGATATCAGCCATGCTCTGGCCAATGCAGTCACAGGGAAGGTCCACCTAACCACAGACACGTGGACAGGGATGCTACATTTCCCTGACGGCACACTGGGTGAACCTGATGGAGTCTGGGACAGCGTCAGAGGCTGGGACATCACACATCTTACCCACACCAAGAGTAGCGGACCCAACTTCCATCATGGTTTCAGTCTCCTCATATTCCAATTTCTGTCTCTCCTCCTCATCCTCGGCGGAACTAGCATTCCCATTTCTCCCCAGCTGGGTGGTCTGCAGCACTGCCTTTTCGAAGCGGCAGCATGCTTTGCTGAAGCTCATCTGTTTAGGTGATAAATCTCAAATGCAGCAAAGCTATTGAAAGGGATAAAAGACCAGACCGATCAGTTGCTCTCCCCGCTGAACCTCCAAACAGGTCTGGTTATGTGTGATAATGAGCGTAACTGGTTGTACAGCGGTTTTTAAAATCACACCCTGACTTGCCATACCTACTTGCCAAGGTATGCCGTGTCAGCACCCATTTCCAAAAGTCATCTCAGGCTTTCGCTGGTCTGGCTTCGCTGCAGCAGCATTTTAATTTGCCTTGTCACTGACTGATTTGTGACCTGCCCACACACTGGAATTTGACCTTTCATATGTTGGCAAAGCTTAGTGAGCAGCAGAGGGCACTGTCTGAATTCCAGCTTCTCAATGCTCATCAGAATAACACTCAACCCCCACACATTTCAACTGCCAAATGGGTGTGGATCGCTAACATATGTGAGGTTCTTCAAATCTTTGAGTACTGCACCAAGATGGTGAGCACTGATGACGCTATTATCAGCGTAACCATCTCGCTGCTCTGTCTATAAAAATGTTTGCTGCAGAATCTCAAAGAGGGAGCTTTGAATGCCAAGCAGGTGGCTATGGAGCAAGATTTTACAGTGGCTGATACCACACAGCCCAGCCTCACACAATATTCTCAGGCCACATTGGATGATGACAAGGAACAGGAGGAGAAGGAGGAACAGGAGTTTTTGGTCTGTGCTATAGAAGTGACTCCCAATCCCAGCTTCATGCCTGTCCATCATGGATGGCCTGAAGAGGAGGAGGCAAGGCATCATGAGGAGGAGAGGATGGTTAGTGTTTCGTCCTGGTAGGAACGTTTAACTCTTTGTAGTCTGCTACACATGACATAGTTTATTTATAGTTTAGTTTATTGTAGACACAATACAGTCGTATCCAGGACATGGGCTACAAGTGTTGCATTCCTTATGAAGAGCCACTCATGACCTGGTGAAGAGCCACTTATTTGGAAATCAAGGTCCCAGAGTCTGGAGGAAGAGTGGAGAGGCACACAATCCAAGCTGCTTGAGGTCTAGTGTGAAGTTTCCACAATCATTGATGGTTTGGGGATCCATTTCATTCAAGACCAAAGACAGCACAGCCATTTTCCAGGAAATTTTAGAGCACTTCATGTTTCTCTCTGCCAGCAAGCTTTTTGGAGATGGAAGTTTAATTTTGCAGCAGGACTTTGCACCTGTCCACACTCCCAAAAGTACCAATACCTGGTTTAAATACAACAGTATCACTGTGCTTGATTGGCCAGCAAACTGCCTGACTTTAACCTCATGAAGAATCTGTGGGGCATTGTCAAGAGGAAGATGGGAGACACCAGATCCAACAATGCAGACGATCTGAAGGCTGCAATCAAAGCCACCTGGGCTTCCAAAACACCTCAGCAGTTCCCCAGGCTGATCGCCTCCATGCCACGCCGCATTGATGCAGTAAATGATGCAAAAGGAGCCCTGACAAAGGATTGAGTGCATTTACTGAACATACATTTCAGTGGGCCAACATTTTGGATTTTAAAATCATTTTTCAAGCTGGTGTTATAAAGTATTCTAATTTACTGAGATATTGACTTTTGGGTTTTCTTTGGATGTAAGCCATAATCATCAATAATAACAGAAATAAATACTTGAAACACAGTTATATGAAAAAGTTTGGGCACCCCTATTAATCTTAAGCTTAATGTTTTATAAAAATTGTTTTTTTTGCAACAGCTATTTCAGTTTCATATATCTAATAACTGTTGGACACAGTAATGTTTCTGCCTTGAAATGAGGTTTATTGTACTAACAGAAAATGTGCTATCTGCATTCAAATAAAATTTGACAGGTGCATAAGTATGGGCACCCTTATCATTTTCTTGTTTTAAATACTCCTACCTACTTTTTACTGACTTACTAAAGCACTTTTTTTTTGTTTTCTAACCTCATTGAGCTTTGAACTTCATAGCCAGGTGTATGCAATCATGAGAAAAGCTACTTAAAGTGGCCACTTGCAAGTTGTTCTCCTGTTTGAATCTCCTCTGAAGAGTGGCATCATGGGCTCCTCAAAACAACTGTCTAATGATCTGAAAACAAACATTATTCCACATAGTTGTTCAGAGGAAGGATACAAAAGCTGTCTCAGAGATTTAACCTGTCAATTTCCACTGTGAGGAACATAGTAAGGAAATGGAACAACACAGGTATAGTTCTTGTTAAGGCCAGAAGTGGAAGGCCAAGAAAAACATCAGAAAGGCAGAGAAGAAGAATGGTGAGATCAGTCAAGGACAATCCTCAGACCACCTCCAGAGAGCTGCAGCATCAACTTGCTGCAGATGGTGTCACTGTGCATCGGTCAACTATACAACGCACTTTGCACAAGGAGAAGCTGTATGGGAGAGTGATGCGAAAGAAGCCGTTTCTGCAAGCACACCACAAACAGAGTCGGCTGAGGTATGCAAAAGCACATTTGGAGAAGCCAATTTCTTTTTGGAAGAAGGTCCTGTGGACTGATGAAACCAAGATTGAGTTGTTTGGTCATACAAAAAGGTGTTATGCATGGCGGCCAAAAAACACAGCATTCCAAGAAAAACACTTGCTACCAACAGTAAAATTTGGTGGAGGTTCCATCATGCTTTGGGGCTGTGTGGCCAATGCCGGCACCGGGAATCTTGTTAAAGTTGAGGGACGCATTGATTCCTCTCAGTATCAGCAGATTCTTGACAATAATGTTCATGAATCAGTGACAAAGTTGAAGTTACGCAGGGGATGGATCTTTCAGCAAGACAATGATCCAAAACACCGCTCCAAATCTACTCAGGCATTCATGCAGAGGAACAATTACACTGTTCTGGAATGGCCATCCCAGTCCCCAGACCTGAATATTGAACATCTGTGGGATCATTTGAAGAGGGCTGTCCATGCTCGGCGACCATCAAACTTAACTGAACTGGAATTGTTTTGTAAAGAGGAATGGTCAAAAATACCTTCATCCAGGATCCAGGAACTCATTAAAAGCTACAGGAAGCGACTAGAGGCTGTTATTTTTACAAAAGGAGGATCTACTAAATATTAATGTCACTTTTCTGGTGGGGTGGCCATACTTATGCACCTGTTAAATTTAGTTTGAATGCAGATTGCACATTTTCTGTTAGTACAATAAACCTCATTTCAAGGCAGAAACATTACTGTGTCCAACAGTTATTAGATATATGAAACTGAAATAGCTGTTGCAAAAAAAAAAACAATTTTTATAAAATATTAAGCTTAAGATTAATAGGGGTGCCCAAACTTTTCTCATATAACTGTAGATCACTCTGTTTGTAATGACTCTATATAATATACAAGATTCACTTTTTGTATTGTAAAACTGAAATAAATTAACTTATTGATGACATTCTAATTTTGTGAGAAGCACCCGTATGTTGTTTCCATTTTTGTATAAAACTGAAACCAATATTCTTTGTTAATCATTATCAGTAAAGATAAAATAAAGCGGAATATGTTGGTGCTATAGAAATAAAATTATTATCAATAATTTATACAGTGAAGAGATTTTCATGTCTCTGTTGCTTCTCCTCGTCATTCTTCTCTATTCATCATTACATGGTGCCTTTCATTCTTTTAAAGGGTGTAGAATATATTCCTTATAAATAAGTGCAGTGCTTGCAGTGTTTCTAAGTAGTTTATGGTTCTACTTGTCCTTTACAATCCGTGTGTAAGCTGTGGGACTCTGTAGTGCTCAGTCAGCCAGAAGATGCATTTGGACTCTCGCTTCTCAGTTCAGTAGGACTGAATTTCTTTCACTTTACAAACGAGTACTCATGTAAAGTGAGTCCTATGCCTTTGGTTGCTTTTCTTTTTCCCTGGTGTCCTTATGTAAGGGTATGAATTATGAAGCGGATGTAGCCTATCATTCTGGAATTCGCAATCTAAAAAGACATGCAGAAAACTATGGTGAAGGAAAAATGGAGACAATTAGCCTAACCAGAATAAAATGCATGCAGTAGTAGTCACAGCAAGCCAGCTGCCCACACATCCCGTTCTTAAAACCACCATAAATATACAAGTTACAGTTATCAAGAGCTGAGCTTGTCATTTAGCTTTTCAATTAAATTCTCATTTGTGCATTGTGTTGAAGAGTCTATTAAACAGCTGATATCGCCAAGACTCCAGTAGCTACATACCTACGGCTAAGGTAATTATTCTTCATATTTAGGTCACCTGCTGGTATGTAGCTGGAGTCTCCTCTCTTCATTCTGTGCAAAAGTGATTCAAAATACATTGTGAAATCGATGCCCTCTGCTTTAGATGGGATGAAGAAAAATCTTGAAGGGATTTTATAAGTAGAGCAGGCTTTCTCACAGGCAAATCCCAGGTTATAGAGGACGGTCTCTGCATCCGGCTGACAAAAGGCGAGGACATCGGAGATACTGGTAGAAAAGACATTAAGGTTAAATGCAAATGGACGTTAAGCACTAAACAAATGAGACGTACATCACAAATTTAGTAAAAAATTAAATAGTAGACTAACGTCCAAAAATTGAATGGCTGACCACTCAGGAACAAAAAGAAAAATGGAAAAAACCACCCAGTATGGAAGAGAGGTCAAATGGAGGGAACAAGCAAAAAAATATAAAACATGAAATAAATGAAAAGAGAATAAATATTTTTAAAAAATGCCTTTATTAAAAAGTTTGGCACATGGAGATAAGAGATTGCCTGCACACAATTAAAAATAATAACATGTAATAAAAAAATATGTCAAATAATAAATAACCCACAAAAAGCCGCCAACACAAAAATCAAAAACCCATGTGAATAAATATAATAAAATCTAATAAATCTAATAAACTAGTATATAAATTATCTTAATATGTAGAGTATAATATGGCACCACCTAGTGGATAAAGGCATACGATAATGTAATCCAAAATAAGGATAATAGATCCAGAGGTGGCTATATAAATATAATGGTGAATAGACCAGGTGAAAGGAATAAGCACAGCCTAGAAGGTAGAGATAAAAAGTAAAAGGCTTACAATGATGCTAAAAAATAATAAGAATGAATATAATGTAGATCAATAATCACAAGGCAAACACATGAGCCTAAACTGGGTGAATAAAATAACCATGAGCAGGAAACCTGATCAAACACAATTACCTAGATCAAAATATGGCAGACAAATGTGGTGCGGAATGCGCCCCATTTTGCATTGGTGTCCTTCGTCAGGGCATTCCGCACCACATTTGTCTGCCATATTTCGATCCAGGCAATTCTGTTTGATCCTTATTTTGGATTATAATATCGTATGCCTTTATCCACTATGTGGTGTCATACACTGCTGAAAAAAATAAAGGAAACACTTCAACAACAGAATATAACTCCAAGTAAATCAAACTTCTGTGAAATCAAACTGTCCACTTAGGAAGCAACACTGTTTGACAATCAATATCACATGCTGTTGTGCAAATGGAATAGACAACAGATGGAAATTATTGGCAATTATTAAGACACATTCAATAAAGGAGTGGTTCTGCAGGTGGGGACCACAGACATCTCAGTATCAATGCTTTCTGGCTGATGTTGTGATCACTTTTGAATGTTGGTTGTGCTTTCACACTCTTGGTAGCATGAGACAGACTCTACAACCCACACAAGGGGCTCAGGTAGTGCAGCTCATCCAGGATGGCAAATCAATGCGAGCTGTGGCAAGAAGGTTTGCTGTGTCTGTCAGCGTAGTTTCCAGAGGCTGGAGATGCAACCAGGAGACAGACCAGAACACCAGCCTTTGTGCAAGGAGGAGCAGGAGGAGCACTGGTCATACAGGCACGTGGAAGCCACACACACTACTGAGCATCATTTCCTTGTCGTGAGGTATTTTCACTGAAGTTGGATCAGCCTGTAACTTCATTTTACACTTTGATTTTGAGCATCATTCCAACTCCAGACCTCCGTGGGATATTAGTTGTGATTTACATTGATCATTTTTAGGTTTTATTCCACTATGTAATGAATAAAGATTTACGACTGGAATATTTCATTCAGTGATATCTAGGATGTGGGATTTTAGTGTTCCCTTTATTTTTTTGAGCAGTGTATATCTTTGCCATACAGTATAATCTACAGTGCTCAGCACAAATGAGTACTTCCTCTTTGAAAAGTAAGATTGTAATTAATATTTCACTGAATACAAGAGCAATTTCCAGAATTTTGACAAGTCTGAATTTCAGAGAACTATTTTAATCCATAATATGAAAGTAAGAATAGGATGAGCGCAAGTGTTCGCTACTTGGAGTTTGCCAAGGGTGATTGGGTATTCACCAAGTTTCGTGGGTACTCGAGTGGCATGTTCACATGTTTCACAGCTGCTAGACAGCCACAAAACATGAGGGGATTGCCCATGTTTGTCAGGCAATCGATGCATGTTTTGTGGCTGTCTAACAGGGGACACGAACATGTCACTCGAGTACACTTGGCAAACTCAAGTAACGATCACTTGTGCTCATCACTATTAATAATATTATTTTTGTAAGAAAAGCTTGCGTTTTATTTAAGTAGTTGATGCAAAAATGAATGTGTATGAAAATGTGTGAAAATTGTATGACTTCAATGATTTTTAAAGTGAACCTGTCAGCAGGAATGTGCACAGTAACCTACAGACAGTGTTAGGTCAGCGTTCTCATACTGATTACAATGATACCTTGGCTGATAAAATCCATCTTGTGGTTGCTGTCTAATCTTTATTTTCAGTTTTCAGCTAATGATATTCTCGCTCTCCAGGGCGGCTTGTGGGGACGTCTTCATGTGGTGCACTGCTTACATATTCATCTGTATGGGCTTATGACAGGTCACTGATCCCTCATTGACCTGCCCCATATTTTACATACTGAATATAATATGTTTTGAAAAAAAAAAATCACATACAGCAGCCCGGCGCCGCCTGCGGCTGCAGCATGATCGCATCTATTACATGCATTTGTTTTATTTAGTGATATACAAATAAATTCTCTCTCAAAATAGCGTGGGCTACGCCTATCGATGCTACTGCGCCGGCGACGCCGGCGCCATTTTGCTAAGGGAAAAAAATTGTCTCCGCCAAGATGGCACTGGCGGCACCCGGGTGGTAGCATCTATCGGATCGCCGATAGATGCTATTGAGCTGGCGCAGCCAGCGCCATTTTGATAAAGAATATTTTTTCTGAATAAATGTATATCACTAAATAAAATAATTATTTGCATATTATAGATGTGATTATGCTGCAGCACAGGCACCGCCATCGGCGCCTGCCTGCTGAATAATATGTTTTGAAAAAAAAATCACATATTCAGTATAATAGATGCACATGTAAGCAGAACACCACATAAAGCCCCACTCACAGCCCCACCCACAGGCCCGCCCCAAAGCGCGAGTATCTTATTAACTGAAAACTAAAAATAATGATTAAACAACAACCACAAGACGGATTTCAACACCCAGGTATCATTTTAATCAGTATAACGGCGCTGACCTGACAGTTTGTGTAGGTCACAGAGCACAATCCTGCTGTCAGTTTACCTTTAAAGACAGCAACAAGTCTTTTAGGCAAGAATATGTATTCAGAAAAGCAAGTAAAGATTTTCTGACAAGTCTGTCGGGGTGTACTCATTTATGCTGAGCACTGCACATGTATCATAGCTTTACTTTTTATACACAGTAAAAAATAACAGGCCTTACCTGGAACTGGTTTTAGTTGTAGTGTTGGAGGTTATACTGTTATCCAAGTTCATGGTTGTGAGATATGGAAAATCTGATATAACACTGTGAAAAGTGATAACATGAACTGTAGCGTAACATAATACTGAACATAATTTTTTGTAGCATAAGTTTAAGGGTATATTCATTTTTGAAGCAGATTCCCACCAAAATCTTTCTCATAAAGCGCTTCATAAACTCTTGGAAAATTCTTCCAATTAATTTCTATGGGAAATCAACATGATGAGGTTTTATTTTTATTTATTTATTTTTCCTGAAGAGGTTGTGAAAAATGCCTTATGGAAAAAGTTGCACGTCACTTACTTGAAAAGGATCTTAATGGAAACTTATCCAAGCCAGGTACTATCCAATCAAAAGACAGTAAAAATTGCATCAGTAAAAAAAAACTGTACAGAAATGTTTGAAAAACACTTTCAGACTTGTTGCAAGAAATTAAGGGAAGAGGCCATTCACGAGGGAACACCGCACAGGTACTATTCCCAGTATTATCATGTCAGGTCATTTAATGTATGTTAGCATTGTAGGTGTAACATTGATTTGGCCACAGAATCAGTGGTACTACCATTTCTCTAACAAATCCCAGAGCCCTTTTTTTTTTTCAAAATAATAATTCCAGGCTGCATGTTGATTGTGCTACAATGAGCAGCCTACAGTCATGGACAAAAATGTTGAGAATGAGACAAATATTAATTTGTCCAAAGTCTACTGCTTCATTTTTTCTAATGGCAATTTGCATATACTCCTGAATGCCAGAGTGATCAGCTTAACAGCAATTACTGTACTTGCAAAGTCAATATTTGCACAGAAAATGAACTTTAACCCCCAAAACACATTTCAACATCATTGCAGTCCTGCCTTAAAAGGAGCAGCTAACATCGTTTTAGTGATTGATCCATTAACACAGGTGTGGGTGTTGATGAGGACAGGGCTGGCGATCAATGAGTCATGATTAAGTAAGAATGACATCACTGGACACTTTAAAAGGAGGCTGGTGCTTGGTATCATTGTTTCTCTTCAGTTAACCATGGTTATCTCTAAAGAAACACGTGCAGCCATCATTGGACTGCACAAAAATGGCCTAACAGGGAAGAGTATCGCAGCTACAAAGATTGCACCTCAGTCAACAATCTATCGCATCATCAAGAACTTCAAGGAGAGAGCTTCCATTGTTGTCAAAAAGGCTCCAGGGCGCCCAAGAAAGACCAGCAAGCGCCAGGACCGTATCTTAAAACTGTTTCAGCTGCGGGATCGGACTACCAGCAGTGCCGAGCTTGCTCATGAATGGCAGCAGGCTGGTGTGAGTGCTTCTGCACGCACTGTGAGGCGGAGAATCTTTGAGCAAGGCCTGGTTTCAAAGAGGGCAGCAAAGAAGCCACTTCTCTCCAGAAAAAACATCAGGGACCGACTGATATTCTGCAAAAGGTACAGGGAGTGGACTGCTGAGGACTGGGGCAAAGTCATTTTCTCTGATGAATCCCATTTTCGATTGTTTGGGACATCTGGAAAACAGCTTATTCGGAGAAGAAGAGGTGAGCGATACCACCAGTCTTGTCTCATGCCAACTGTAAAGCATCCTGAACCCATTCATGTGTGGGGTTGCTTCTCAGCCAAGGGAATCGGCTCACTCACAGTCTTGCCTAAAAACACAGCCATGAATAAAGAATGGTACCATAATGTCCTCCAAGAGCAACTTCTCCCAACCATCCAAGAGCAGTTTGGCGCCCAACAATGCCTTTTCCAGCATGATGGAGCACCTTGCCATAAAGCAGAGGTGATAACTAAATGGCTCATGGAACAAAACATAGAGATTTTAGGTCCATGGCCTGGAAACTCCCCAGATCTTAATCCCATTGAGAACTTGTGGTCAATCATCAAGAGACGGGTGGACAAACAAAAACCAACAAATTCTGGCAAAATGCAAGCATTGATTATGCAAGAATGGACTGCTATCAGTCAGGATTTGGTCCAGAAGTTGATTGAGAGCATGCCAGGGAGAATTGCAGAGGTCTTGAAGAAGAAGGGTCAACACTGCAAATATTGACTTGCTGCATTAACTCATTCTAACTGTCAATATAACCTATTGGTACTCATAATATGATTGCAATTATATTTCTGTATGTGATATAAACATCAGACAAACACTAATTAAAACCAGAGGGCAGCAGATCATGTGAAAATATAATTTTGGTGTCATTCTCAAAAATTTTGGCCATGACTGTACATAGCTTAACCATGCTACCATGGTCTGGAGTGTTTTCAGGTTTGTCACACATAGAGCACATCTGGGACGTCAGTGGTCGGCATTAGAGTAAGGGGGGATCTTGAGTCAGACGGTCAGGAAAATGTTAAATCAATTCTTCAGGAAATATTTACTTCTGTCCTGGATGACCCAGCTGCGATCCCCTTTAAGCTAGATAGAGCACATCAGGTCCTACAGCCTAAAGGATCTTCCCCCTTTCCAAGAGACATTATTTGCTGCCTCCATGATTTTGAAATTAAAGAACGGATCATGAAAAAGGCCAGGTCCATAAAGGAGATTTTATATGAAGACACCGCCATTCCCTGACCTCTCTCGTATAACGCTACAAAAGAGGAGACTCCTCTGGCCCTTTTTGTCTATTCTTAAGAACCTCAACATCCCCTACAGGTGGGGGTTCCCCTTCGCCTTGACTGCCCAGAAAGAGGGAGTGTCAGCGACTCTGCGTTCCCTTGCTGATTTGCCTTCTTTCTGCGAGAAACTGGACCTCAGGATCCCCAAAATTCCTGATTGGGATGCCCCGGACCCGCCAGGACAGCCTCTACCCCCAGTTCGGACCCAGAAGAGAAAGAATTAGCCAACAGAAAAGCGGTGGAGAGGAGAAGGGAATATCGGGTCTCCGCTGACTTTGCGGACAGAACTCTTTTCTTCCCCACCCTCCTTGCATAAAAGGGGGAAAGAGGCATAATGTGGTTCTGATTAGTGAATATGACTCTTTAGTTGCATTTGCCGGTGGAGGCTCATATCTCTATTATCCTATATTAGCTTAATAGGCGTTTCTCATTTTACCCCATTTATAAGGGGGTCGTGTATCTAGATAATGTTTGGTGTCTGTGAGACCTTCAATTGAATTTGCACTCTCATTTTAGTAGTTTTGGAGGTGGGCTATGACTCCCTGACTATTTTTATTGTGGCTGCTGGGGGTTACCAATCCTGTAGGTTTGTTTTCTTGTTTTCCCACAGGGCCAGCCACAGTCCAGGTTGTTTTCTAGCTCCTGGGAAAAAGGATGTTATATTTTCTTTAATTGCTTGTTTTTTTCTTTTAGTGTTCTCTGTTGTCTCTGTCTTTCCCATTCCCATCTGTTTTTCCCCTCCCCAATCAGCTGTCGGAAAGTACCTGTACCTGAATATGGTTTTCGGCTCATTCTGGAGGAGAGGGCCGGGTTCCGCCTCTTGAGGAGGGTAAATATGGCTCTGTATTTAATTGATCATTGGCACATGAGTTTCATTACTTCCCCAAAATGGTACGCTTATTATCTTTGAATGTCAAGGGACTTAACTCCCCTAGAAAGAGGGGGCTTGCCGTATGGGAGTTGAGATCCCAAAAAGCAGATATTGCCTTTCTTCAGGAAACACGTTTTGACAGTACGGGTTCCTTTAGATTAGCTTCTGGCTCCTTTCCCGTGTCATACTCTGCATTCTCTAATAAGAAAGGACGAGTAGCTATTTTGATCTCTTCAGGTTGTCCTCTGCAGGTACATAAAGCACATTTAGACCCCGGGGGTAGATACATCATTTTGGAGGCCTCATTAAGAGGCAATCCCATCATCTTGTGCAATGTCTATGCTCCAAGTTCAGGACAGATTAAATTTTTGAGAAAAGTCCTTTCCCAAAATTTTTGTCAGTTGTTTTGTTGATCAGGGGAGACTTTAACGTCCCTTTTTCGGAACAATTTGACAGATTCTCTATCTAATTTGATCAATTTAAAGAGAGAATTCAGAAAGCTAATCAGGACGGGTTCTCTGTTTGACTTATGGAGAATAGATCACCCCAGGGACAGAACCTTCTCTTTTTATTCCCCGCCCATTGCAACCACTCTAGAATAGATTATTTTTTTGTGAATACTCCAATCCTTAGGATGATGGTAAAGGCAGAAATGGGTCACATTACCTGGTCCGATCATGCTCCTGTGTATTTGGACCTTAAGTCTTCTCGTCTAATTTCCAGGAAATGTCACTGGTGGTTGAATAAGTTTTTAATTAAGGACCTGACTATTCGGAGGACGCTGTTGAACCATCTCTCTGACTTTTTCCGTCTGAATGAGGGTTCGGTTTCATCCCCGGCAGTGTTATGGGAAGCTTATAAGGCAGTTATGAGGGGGTACTGCATAAAGGAAGGTTCTAAATTAAAAAGAAATGTTAGAGTGGAATATGCTAAATTGACCTCTCAGTTGGCAGCTGATGTGTGTATGGTGGTAGCCTTGCCATCAGTTGGGGCCTTGAATAGAGTTGTGGCGTTTACAGATAAACTGAAAGATATAACATCACGTAGGATCAAAAAACTCCTTCTCTACTCTAAACAAAAGTATTATGAAAAAGTTAACAAAGCCCACACTCTTCTGGTCAGGATGTTAAAAGATAGGGCCTTAAATTCCTATCTTCAGGCTTTGAGGGGTTCTGATGGTATGATCCACTATGACCCTGCTGTAATTTCGGATTTGTTCTTTAATTTCTATAGCAAATTATACAACTTACAAGATACTATATGTTAGGAGTCGAGTTTCCTCTGCTGCACAGGGGGAATCTCGATCCGTGTCTGCTGCGGTCTCCCATTCGGTATCGGCCGCAGTGGGCTCTGCTCAGCGGAGACGTCGCTCCCAGCGTCTCGCTGGGGCTGATTCGGTGCATAGGGTCACTACTTCCTTTTCTGGCTTTCCTATGGTACCCTGCACTGATCTGCGGCGAGCGAGCCTCTCTGGGACTAAGTCCTTGTTTACTCACACTGAGCATGCCCAGGGCAGGGTCTCCCATTGGAGGTCGAGGGCCACATGTTCGGTCACATGCTCAGGTGCTGCAGTACATTCCATTGGTCCTTCTGGAAGGTCCTGAAAGGGCAAAACATGCTCAGGTACTGCAGCACTTTCCATTGGTCCTTTTGGAAGGTCCTGAAAGGGCAAAAACTTCAGTAGCAGCTTCCTGTGCTGCAACTATATAAACTGCGCATGACCGCACGGCCATGCGCTAGTATTGTCTTATGTTAGGTGCTTTGCGCCAGTGTGGTCACATGTATGTGTGTTCAGGGACCCGGCTGAAATAAGCCCCTAGAATGCTGGCTCCTCCGGCGAGGAGATTGAGTCTGAGTGCATTCAGGGACCCGGCTGAAATAAGCCCCTAGAATGCTGGCTCCTCCGGCGAGGAGTTTTGTGTGTTTGTGTGACCACTGACTGCTCTCTGTTTGGGCAGTTAGCCTGTGCCTCTGTGGAGTCTAACAGGGCACAGTGCTTTCCTTTCACGGCTACTCAGTGAATTAACTGAGTTAGTCTATACCGCCATATAGCTCCGCCGTTTGCTAGCAGCAGGTACTCCTGCACGGTGGACCCCGGGCTGCGACCGCACCAATATCAATAAACATCTCTATTTACTCGGTGCGTTCCGCTAGCCCTAACAGTATATACCCAAACAAATCTGATAGAAGGAAATTGCTACTCAATTTCTCTCAGGCCTAAATCTCTCAATTCTCCCCATGGAAGCCTTGGTTTCTCTTAACCAGAGTGTAATGCGGGAGGAGATCCTCAACATTCTAGCTGACCTCCCTTTGGGCAAGTTTCCCGGTCCTGACGGACTGACTTACTTGTACTACAAAATCTTTGCAGAGGTGCTTTCCTCCTACATGGTCAACCTCTTTAACTCTTTCTTGGAGCGCTCCCCCATGCCAGAAGCATTGGCTCAATCCTACTTGGTCCTTGTCCCAAAGGCGGGGAAGGATCCTCTGGAATGTTCGAACTACCGGCCAATAGCGCTGTTGAACTCTGATTTTAAGGTATTTACTCACTTGCTGGCTAGTAGGTTGAGCTTTTGGCTCTCTCAGCTTATTAACAAGGATCAGGTGGGTTTTGTCCCTAACCGGCAGGGGGGAGACAACACTACAAGGGCAATAGACTTAATTGATGTTGCTAACAAAAATAAACTACAGTCTCTGATATTGAGACTAGATGCGGGAAAGGCATGTGATTGCCTTAATTGGTCCTTCATGTTGGAAACCTTAAAGGCCTAGCAGCTATAAGAGTACTGTACAATGCTCCCACTGCCTCAATCAAGCTCTGCTTCCATTCGTCTTCCCCATTTAAAATATCTAATGGGACCCATCAGGATTGCCCACTCTCACCTCTATTATATGCCTTATCCATTGAGCCGTTAGCGTCTATGATCAGGCAAAGCCCAAACATTTCGGGGATAGAGGTTCGAGATAAGGTGTTTAAGATCTCCCTATTTGCTGATGATGTTCTTTTGTCTCTGACTAATCTCCATGTACGTTGCCTAATCTGATGGATGATCTTAAAAAATATGGCTATTTGTCGGGGTATGGGTTGAACACATCAAAAACTGAGGCCCTCCCATTGAACATCCCCCCAGATGTACTGGATCATCTGAAGTTGAAAGATTAAATTTAGGAGGAAAGTTGAGAATATTCAATACTTGGGGGTCAAACTTTCCTCCTCTTATGACAACCTATATACCGTAGTTCCAATTTTCTGCCACTCCTGACTGAGTTGAATAGATTGTTAGATAAATGGAAGCTGCTTCTGTTATCATTTTTGGGTAGGATTTCCTCACTCAAGATGTCCCTCCTCCCCAAACTACTCTATTATTTTGAGACCTTGCTGGTCAAGGTTTCTATGAGTGAGCTCAAGTCCCTCCAGGCGGCTATGATGAGGTTCCTTGGGAAAGTTGGTCGTCATCGGATCTCTAAGCGTGTCCTCGTCTCCCCTAAGTCACAGGGAGGACTATCGGTTCCAGACATAACTAAATATTATTGGACTGCTCATTTTCGTAGAATCCATTTATGGGCCTTGTTTTGGGCATACAATAAATTGACAGAGATAGAGAAGTTATGGTTGGCCCTAATCCATCGTAATTCTCTGCTATGGTCTAAGAGAGCTGCGATAGTCCTGGAGCCCCTTTTGGGCCCGATTCGATTTACAAGGGAAATTTGGCACTCATGTATGAAGAAGTTCGATTTAGCCTCTCAAAATTCGCCTATGATTTCCTTCATATTCCAACCCCTGTTACCAAGCAGTCTGGAGCATGCAATGGCCCATCCTTGATCCTCTGCAGGTCTATTTAGATTCCCGGATGTGGTGGACCTGGACACACTTTGGCTGCTTTCATTTGATGAACTTAAATCTAAATTCTCCATTACTAATAATGGAGAATAACTAATAAATTTTACCAATACTTACAATCAAGCATTTTGCCTCCTCCCTCTTTGATTCCTCAGGAATCTCTCTGCCAACTGATTTTGAGAGGCTCGGCAGGAGGGGGACTAAAGGTTTGATTTCAGAAATCTATAACATTCTCTGGTCCCCTCAAGATGGTCGTCAACCAAGGCATCCTTACATGAGCAGAAGGAAATCCATTCTGGGAAAGAAACTCTCGCCCCATAAATGGCATATCATTTGGGAAAAGGCAGCTAAGCTATCTATGTGTACCCTCTATAAAACAAATCAGTATAAGATATTAATGTTTTGGTACCATACTCCCAATCTTCTGAATAGACTGAACCATGCGATTCCAAATGTGTGTTGGCGTTGCGGTCTAGATGTGGGTACACTGTATCATATTTTCTGGACGTGTTCAGAGATTCTGAATTTTTGGAGGGAAGTGGGTTCACTTATTTCCAGGGTGCTTTATGCGGAAGTTGGACTAGATCTGACTATATATCTGCTGAATTTTACCCCTAGGGGATGGGGAAGAAGGCCGCAAAACTGTTACTTCAAATTCTTATTACGGCAAGATTTTTAATTGCTCTTAATTGGAGGTAGGTTTCTTCACCGTCTTTCTTCCAACTACTTTACAGAATTAATGACATTAGACGGATGGAGTATACAGTACAGACCAAAAGTTTGAACACATCTCATTTAAAGATTTTTCTGTATTTTCATGACTATGAAAATAGTACATTCCCACTGAAGGCACCAAAACTATGAATTAACACATGTGGAATTATATACTTAACAAAAAAGTGTGAAACAACTGAAATTCTGAAAAGAAAAACGAGTGGCCATAATTACAGTCATGAAAATACAGAAACATCTTTTGTCCAAACTTTTGGTCTGTACTGTATGACCGCAATACTCAATGCAAGGGTGGAGTGATTTGAGTCGGCCTGGGCTACTTGGGACTTCTTTTTTGATCAGAATAGATCAATATTTGACCATTGTCCTCCCCTCCTTCAGGTGCTTGCTTTTCCCCCTTCCTTTTCCTTCCCCCTTCTCCCCAAAGGTGTGTCCCTTGTCTTTTTGTCTGTTCATATTAAGGTTATAATTTTGACAAACTGCTTTAGATTTTAGTTTTTTTCTCTTCTCAATGTATTGACTCTCTTCTAACTTATTCTGTCTTTGATTGTAAAAGATGTTTGTGACTGTTCTATATTTGTTAATAACTGATGTAGCACCAATAAAAATTAACAGTTAAAAAAAACTACACGGGGGGAACTTGTTAATGATCTCAAGGCAGCTGGGACCATAGTCACCAAGAAAACCATTGGTAACACAGTATGCAGTAAAGGTTTAAAATCCTGCAGTGCCCACCAGTTCCCTCTGCTCAAGAAGGCACCTGTCTGAAGTTTGCCAATGAATACCTGGATGATTCTGTGAGTGATTGGCAAAAGGTGCAGTGGTCAGATGAGACAAAAATTGAGGTCTTTGGCATTAACTCAACTCGACGTGTTTAGACAGAGAGAAATGCTGCCTATAACCCAAAGAACACCATCCCCACTGCCCAGCATGGAGGTGGAAACATTATGTTTTGGGGGTGTTTCTCTGCGAAGGGCACAGGACTACTTCACCGCATCAATGGGAGAATGGATGGAGCCATGTACCGTAAAATCCTGAGTGACAACCTCCTTCTCTCTACCAGGACATTAAAAATGGGTCGTGGCTGGGTCTTCCAGCAAGACAATGACCCAAAACATATAGCCAATCCAACAAAGGAGTGGCTCAAAAAGAAGCACATTAAGGTCATGGAGTGGCCTAGCCAGTCTCCAGACCTTAATCCCATAGAAAACGTATGGAGGGAGTTGAAGCTCCGAGTTGCCAAGTGACAGCCTCAAAATCATAATGATTTAGAGAAGATCTGCAAAGAGGAGTGAACCAAAATTCCTTCTGACATGCGTGCAATCTTCATCAACTACTAAAAATGTCTGACTGCTGTGCTTGCCAACAAGGGTTTTGCCACCAAGTTTTAAGTCTTGTTTGCCAGTGGGATCAAATACGTATTTCTCACTGCAAAATGCAAATAAATTTATATAATTTATGCAATGTGATTTTCTGGATTTTATTTTTGACTAGCTGAAGAGCCCGGCGTTGCCTGGGCATAGTACATATCTGTGGTTAGTTATAGCACGTCACTTCTCTTATTTTCCCATCACGCCTCTCATTTTCCCCCTCACATCTCTCATTTTCTCCCTCTCAGACGCCTCTCATCTTTTTAAGTGGTGGAACTAGCACTATTGCTGACTGACTAAATACTTTTTTGCCCCACTGTACCTGTATGTCATCTCCTCCTCTATATAATATATACAGTGGGGCAAAAAAGTATTTAGTCAGTCAGCAATAGTGCAAGTTCCACCACTTAAAAAGATGAGAGGTGTCTGTAATTTACATCATAGGTAGACCTCAACTATGGGAGACAAACTGAGAAAAAAAAATCCAGAAAATCACATTGTCTGTTTTTTTAACATTTTATTTGCATATTATGGTGGAAAATAAGTATTTGGTCAGAAACAAAATTTAATCTCAATACTTTGTAATATATCCTTTGTTGGCAATGACAGAGGTCAAACGTTTTCTGTAAGTCTTCACAAGGTTGCCACACACTGTTGTTGGTATGTTGGCCCTTTCCTCCATGCAGATCTCCTCTAGAGCAGTGATGTTTTTGGCTTTTCGCTTGGCAACATGGACTTTCAACTCCCTCCAAAGGTTTTCTATAGGGTTGAGATCTGGAGACTGGCTAGGCCACTCCAGGACCTTGAAATGCTTCTTACGAAGCCACTCCTTTGTTGCCTTGGCGGTATGCTTTGGATCATTGTCATGTTGAAAGACCCAGCCACGTTTCATCTTCAATGCCCTTGCTGATGGAAGGAGGTTTGCACTCAAAATCTCACGATACATGGCCCCATTCATTCTTTCATGTACCCGGATCAGTCGTCCTGGCCCCTTTGCAGAGAAACAGCCCCAAAGCATGATGTTTCCACCACCATGCTTTACAGTAGGTATGGTGTTTGATGGATGCAACTCAGTATTCTTTTTCCTCCAAACATGACAAGTTGTGTTTCTACCAAACAGTTCCAGTTTGGTTTCATCAGACCATAGGACATTCTCCCAAAACTCCTCTGGATTATCCAAATGCTCTCTAGCAAACTTCAGACGGGCCCGGACATGTACTGGCTTAAGCAGTGGGACACGTCTGCCACTGCAGGATCTGAGTCCATGGTGGCGTAGTGTGTTACTTATGGTAGGCCTTGTTACATTGGTCCCAGCTCTCTGCAGTTCATTCACTAGGTCCCCCCGTGTGGTTCTGGGATTTTTGCTCACCGTTCTTGTGATCATTCTGACCCCACGGGGTGGGATTTTGCGTGGAGCACCAGATCGAGGGAGATTATCAGTGGTCTTGTATGTCTTCCATTTTCTAATTATTGCTCCCACTGTTGATTTCTTCACTCCAAGCTGGTTGGCTATTGCAGATTCAGTCTTCCCAGCCTGGTGCAGGGCTACAATTTTGTTTCTGGTGTCCTTTGACAGCTCTTTGGTCTTCACCATAGTGGAGTTTGGAGTCAGACTGTTTGAGGGTGTGCACAGGTGTCTTTTTATACTGATAACAAGTTTAAACAGGTGCCATTACTACAGGTAATGAGTGGAGGAAAGAGGAGACTCTTAAAGAAGAAGTTACAGGTCTGTGAGAGCCAGAAATCTTGATTGTTTGTTTCTGACCAAATACTTATTTTCCACCATAATATGCAAAAAAAATGTTTAAAAAACAGACAATGTGATTTTCTGGATTTTTTTTTCTCAGTTTGTCTCCCATAGTTGAGGTCTACCTATGATGTAAATTACAGACGCCTCTCATCTTTTTAAGTGGTGGAACTTGCACTATTGCTGACTGACTAAATACTTTTTTGCCACACTGTACCTGTGTGTTATCTCTCCTGTATATAGTATATATCTGTGTGTCATCTCCCCTGTATATAGTATATACCTGTGTGATCTCCTGTATTAGACCTCGTTAACACGTTATTTGCTCAGTATTTTTACCTCAGTATTTGTAAGATAAATTGGCAGCCTGATAAATCCCCAGCCAACAGGAAGCCCTCCCCCTGGCAGTATATATTAGCTCACACATACACATAATAGACAGGTCATGTGACTGACAGCTGCTGTATTTCCTATATGGTACATTTGTTGCTCTTGTAGTTTGTCTGCTTATTAATCAGATTTTTATTTTTGAAGGCCAATACCAGACTTGTGTGTGTTTTAGGGCGAGTTTCGTTTGTCAAGTTGTGTGTGTTGAGTTGTGTGTGGCGACATGCATGTAGCGACTTTTGTGAGATGAGTAATGGGTCCGTGTAATCCGTGCGCTCCCACGAACACTGACATGTCTCTGTGTTTGGCACATGGAGACACGGTCCGCAAAAAATCAATGACATCTGCACAGATGCATTGATTTTAATGTGTCTACGTGTGTCAGTGGCCCCGGTACGTGAGGAAACTGTCACCTCACGTACCGGAGACACTGACGTGTGAAACAGGCCTAAGTGAGTTTGAAAATTGCCTGGTAGAAGAAAAGTGCTAGTACCCCTTTAAAACCTCTTCAAACTAGGCACTATCCAATCAAATGGCTGCAAAGAATTCTTCAGGAAAAAAAATCCATTTCAAAACTTTTGAAAGCCTCTTCAAAACTGTTTTAGCAAACACTTTAAGAAGAAAGAAACTTCTCCAAAAACTCCCCCAAACAGGCAAATATCCTAAAAAGCTTTCCTCTTGAAGAACTCAAGTTTATTTTAACTCTTTAAAAAATTCAGTGTGAACATAGATTTACATTTCTATATGAGTTTTATAGGAGCATTATTTTCTAGAGCACATCACATATGTCTCATTATCTCCTAGTCTGCAACCAATATCCCTACGTACTCTTTCACATAAAATCTGTAAAAGCGTAAAGAGTGCACCAACATTTTTTAAACCAAAATACATGCACTTAATTTAAAAAATAGCCCCAAAAGTGGACAACCCTTTTAGGCTGTGTGCACACGTTGCAGATTTTTCGCATTTCTTTGCTATAAAAATGCTATAAAAACACGAAAAAAGTGCATACATTATGCATCCCATCATTTAGAATGCATTCTGCAATTTTTGTGCACATGATGCGCTTTTTTCCACAAAAAAAACGCATTGCGGTAAAAAAACGCAGCATGTTTATTAATTTTGCGGATTTCCCACTATATTATTGCATTGAGAACCTCCGGAAAAATCCGTAAAAAAAAAAACGCACCAAAAACGTGGTAAAAACGCAAGAAAAACGCATGCTGATTTCTTGCAGAAAATGTCCGGTTTTGCTCGGGAAATTTCTGCAAGAAATCCTGAATGTGTGCACATAGCCTAAAGGAAACTTGTCAGCAGTTTGTCCCTTTGTATACTGCTTCTATCACCAAATATGCATCATAATGTATGTCCCTACAGCTCCATTATATTCCAGCAATAGAGAAGCATAACTTTATTTATAATATTGTTTTATATTATATTGTGTATTGTATGCACACCTCTGCTGAGATTGCAGATCTGTGCCAAGCAGTCCAATAAGTGTCTAGGCACCACTCCGCTTGCAAACGGAGCCCACTTACCTTTGCTTTACTTATTCTACAGATTGTATTGAGACATCATTTATGGCAAACACATTAGCACTCCGCATTAATGTCGTGGAGGAAGCAATGGGCACCTGAATCAGTGCTCAACTCTAATCGTGTCACTTAAAGGGAACCTGTCACCCTGAAAATCGCGGGTGAGGTAAGCCCACCGGCATCAGGGGCTTATCTATAGCATTCTGTAATGCTGTAGATAAGCCCCCGATGTTAACTGAAAGAGGAGAAAAAGACGTTAGATTATACTCACCCAGGGGCGGTCCCACTGCTGGTCCGGTCGGATGGGCGTCTCTGGTCAGCTGCGGCGCCTCCCATCTTCATTCCAAGACGTCCTCTTCTGATCTTCAGCCACGGCTCCGGTGTACTTTGTCTACCCTGTTGAGGGCAGAGCAAAGTACTGCAGTGCGCAGGCGCCGGGCCTCTCTGACCTTTCCGGCGCCTGCGCACTGCAGTACTTTGTGACAGGGTGACAGGTTCCCTTTAAATGCCACTGTCAAAAATTAAGAATGGCATAAAAGGAGTTAAACACCAGAGATCAGAACTCGCTCCTACAGTATACAGGTGACCAACAGCACTAACTTTTTGGGGGCGCTCGTTCCAAATCCAGGGAACCCTTCTGGGGAAACGTGTATCAAAAAGTAGAAAGAACAGCGCTCCAACCGGGTGTTATTATCCAATAGAGAGAGTCTTTATTCCAGCCATGATAAAATAGCAACGTTTCGGCCGCACATCCAGCCTGTCACTAGCTCCTGTCACCGCTATTAGCTATAGGTGATGACTGTCTAACACAGCCCTGAGTGCACACTACATACCCTCATCCAGTAGACTCTACACATGAGCGACATGCACCATACAGAGGGTCAAGAACATAGACAATGTGCCATCATGTATATGGAATGTTCATTACCTTATACTGCTCCTTTGGTGATTAGATAAAAGAGTTGCTAAAACAGAAAAGATATATCAGAAAATAATTTTATCTACCCAAGATTAAAGAGGACCTTTCATCAGCTTTAGCATGTCAAACTGACCACATCAAGGGATAGTGGCTACAGAGATGAGTAAGATGTAGTTTTGATTTTGTAATTTCTCCTCTCCATTGTGATGATATTAGCTTAGATTATAATTTTCATTAAGTTCAAATGGGCATGTCCCCATAAGACCCATTACCAAATAAAATAGCAAGACACATTTATTGATGGAATAAAAATTGGCCGTGAGGTTTTATTTTGGGTTACATACAACTTGAATAAATACCAATAAATAAACTTCATAAGTTATAAGTCCATATTTCAAATCATCCAGTAGCCAAATCCACCCATGGTAGGGTGATTTTTACCCCACAAATAAAACCGAACGACAAATAAAAATGCTAACATAGCGGGAGGGAGGGTGAGCTCTTCTTTCTTCAAGCGCCAGCGGAGTGACAGATACTGACAGGGACCGGGCTTATAAATCAGAAAAAAGACCGCCAAAAGGCCAATCACATTGCTGGAAAAATGAGGGAACAAAAACCAGCAAAAGCCGGTTTAAGCCACTTTACATTAAAAATAGAACAGAACTTGACCTTCCCATGACCCTTATTTACCACCACATGAGGTAACTAAGGTCTATGTGGACATGAGACCCCCGCTGTATTTCATATGTCTGCGTGGGGGGGCAAACATTACCAGAGATTTGCCTCTGTGGGTGTGTACCTTTTCCCCCTGAACAAGGTTGACCAATCATAAGCCAGCAGCAACATACAGTTGACAAAAGAACTTGAATTCCTATCTTTACTGATCTCTGCAGCTACTCTGTAGAGATACAGCAAAACTGAGTTATGTATCAATACAAACACTTCCAGATCTCACCTCACCGTGCAGCAAGCTCTCCCCCTCCCCCACACTGACTACTATGAAATGAGAACTGGAATTTTTCTAATCATACATAGCTCAGTTCAGCTGTAGCTCTACACAGTAGCTGCAGAGTTAGGTATCATTACAAACACTTCCAGATCTCATGTCCTGACGCTGTTAGCTCTCACCGTCCCCTGACATTAACTGCCATGAAATGAGATTTGGAAGTGTTTAATGATACATAATTTAGCTCTGCTGCATGTCTACACCGTATAGATCAGCAAAGAGAGAAGGTCATGTTCTTTTGTCCTCTGCATGACGCTGCCTGCTTATAATTGGTCATCTTCATGCAGGGGAAGAAGTATATACTCCCAGACACAGATCTATTTCAATACCCAGGAGAACTTTACATAAATTAAAACCTAAATTTTGCAAGCTATTATCTTCGAAATGGAGAGATTTGTCAGTATTCTCATTGAAGCCCCCACTTTTCACCAAAACAATTGTATCCCTCATTTAAATGGACCAGTGGTCGTGCATATGTGCTGCTCTTCCATTATGTTCCTATTAGACTGAAGGAGATATCTAAATACAAATCTCAGCTTTCTCCAGTAGTCCTATAGAGAATGAATGGAGTGGTAGCACATATGCTATACCACCACCCCATCTTTATGGTCGACACAAGTCCTCTGGTCTGCTGATTGGTGGGGATCGCAGCAGTCAGACCCTCACTGATCTAGCAGTTATCATCTATTTTGTATAGGGGGATAACCTGTTCTTATTGGAAGACCACATAATACCTTTCCCCATAGTCGAGGAGGAGTAAAAACGTAATCTCATATATTGCTCCCTAGTATTTTTGGAGAATGCACCATTCAGGTGCCCTATGTAACAGGTTTGAGGACCCCAGTGACAGGAAAGCTATTTAAGATTAATCTCAACCACACTCTAATGGGGGTCATAATCAGATCAGTAATGTGGCCTCATAGAAGGTGTAATGAGATAGGGTACAGGCACCTCTTGCTATGGGTGGTTAAAAGTGTGAGAATGTTGCATAGCCCCTGAAAGTGCTCAGGACCACCCATTGCACTACGTATACAGCCACATTCAAAGGATATAACGTAATATGGCCCATTACTTCTGTCTTAATAATGCAGATTATGGTTGATGTAATAAGGAGAGGTCTATGACTGTTGACAAATTCCCTTTGACAGTAATCGAGTTGCATGACGTTAGATCCTGCTTGGTTTATCAGAAACAGCACCACTCTTGTACATGGTCTGTGTCAGGTAGGTAACTATACACTAAGTCAGGGGTTAGCTGAAATACCAGGCGTTATCCATGAACAAGTATCGGTATATTTCCGGAAAACAACAATAACTTATTTTAATTCTTCATGTCCTGTTTAAATGCAAACTTATCTGATCTTACCTTCAGCTCCAAGAGTAAAGTCATCGTCCAAGCTGTTTCCTTTACTATACTGGTCTGAAAGGAAAAAAAAAAGAGTACGGTCACTTATTATAGTGCTTTGGAACAAAGCACTGTATTGTTATTCCACCGTAGACAACTTCTTATTCTTATTCTTCTTATTATTATTAGGCTTTTTTCCGCAATTAATGCGGCCCGAACCGCTACACGCACAGACTCCAGTGAGGTGTCATTTCGAAGCCAGCGTCCCCAAGAGGTGTGCTAAGTATTTTTCGTGTCGATCGGATTTGTAGTTTTGGCGCAATTAACGTTTGAAAATTGTTTTTCTCTCATTGGAATGCATTGCCAATGCATTTCAATAGGGAAATTTAGCCATAAGGTATAATGGCTGATTACTGAGGCAATTTAAAAAATAACTGCCAACTGCCACCTGGCTGATCAGCTCATTGATATGTGCAGTCACACCCAGTTACTATGACAACGCCTACGAACTCTACATGACCCCACCAGGACACAGTTTTGCCAGATAATATCAGCTCTTAAAGTGACCAACCCACCAAATTGTTACCTGAGGTGTCCAGCCCACCAAATAGGAGGCCGAGGGGCCCCGACCACCACATCGGAGGCCGAGGGGCCCCGACCTCCAAATCGGAGGCCGAGGGGCCCCGACCTCCATATCGGAGGCCGAGGGGCCCCGACCTCCAAATCGGAGGCCGAGGGGCCCCCACCTCCATATCGGAGGCCGAGGGGCCCCGGCCTCCATATCGGAGGCCGAGGGGCCCCGACCTCCAAATCGAAGGCCGAGGGGCCCCGACCTCCATATCGGAGGCCGAGGGGCCCCGGCCTCCATATCGGAGGCCGAGGGGCCCCGACCTCCATATCGGAGGCCGAGGGGCCCCGGTCTCCATATCGGAGGCCGAGGGGCCCCGGCCTCCATATCGGAGGCCGAGGGGTCCCGACCTCCATATCGGAGGCCTAGGGGCCCCGATCTCCATATCGGAGGCCGAGGGGCCCCGGCCTCCATGTCGGAGGCCGAGGGGCCCCGGCCTCCAAATCGGAGGCCGAGGGGCCCCGGCCTCCAAATCGGAGGCCGAGGCGCCCCGGCCTCCAAATCGGAGGCCGAGGGGCCCCGGCCTCCAATTCGGAGGCCGAGGCCCCCCGGCCTCCAAATCGGAGGCCGAGGGGCCCCGGCCTCCAAATCGGAGGCCGAGGGGCCCAGGCCTCCAAATCGGAGGCCGAGGGGCCCCGGCCTCCAAATCGGAGGCCGAGGCGCCCCGGCCTCCAAATCGGAGGCCGAGGGGCCCCGGCCTCCAATTCGGAGGCCGAGGCCCCCCGGCCTCCAAATCGGAGGCCGAGGGGCCCCAGCCTCCAAATCGGAGGCCGAGGGGCCCCGGACCCCGGCCTCCAAATCGGACCCTGAGGGGCCCCGACCTCCAAATCGGACCCTGAGGGGCCCCGACCACCAAAGTGGACCCTGAGGGGCCCCGACCTCCAAATCGGACCCTGAGGGGCCCCGACCACCAAATCGGACCCTGAGGGGCCCCGACCTCCAAATCGGACCCTGAGGGGCCCCGACCACCAAATCGGACCCTGAGGGGCCCCGACCACCAAATCGGACCCTGAGGGGCCCCGACCACCAAATCGGACCCTGAGGGGCCCCGACCACCAAATCGGACCCTGAGGGGCCCCGACCACCAAATCGGACCCTGAGGGGCCCCGACCACCAAATCGGACCCTGAGGGGCCCCGACCACCAAATCGGACCCTGAGGGGCCCCGACCACCAAATCGGACCCTGAGGGGCCCCGACCACCAAATCGGACCCTGAGGGGCCCCGACCTCCAAATCGGACCCTGAGCGGCCCCGACCTCCAAATCGGACCCTGAGGGGCCCCGACCTCCAAATCGGACCCTGAGGGGCCCCGACCTCCAAATCGGACCCTGAGGGGCCCCGACCACCAAATCGGACCCTGAGGTGCCCCGACCTCCAAATCGGACCCTGAGGGGCCCCGACCACCAAATCGGACCCTGAGGGGCCCCGACCTCCAAATCGGACCCTGAGGGGCCCCGACCACCAAATCGGACCCTGAGGGGCCCCGACCACCAAATCGGACCCTGAGGGGCCCCGACCACCAAATCGGACCCTGAGGGGCCCCGACCACCAAATCGGACCCTGAGGGGCCCCGACCACCAAATCGGACCCTGAGGGGCCCCGACCACCAAATCGGACCCTGAGGGGCCCCGACCACCAAATCGGACCCTGAGGGGCCCCGACCACCAAATGGGACCCTGAGGGGCCCCGACCACCAAATCGGACCCTGAGGGGCCCCGACCACCAAATCGGACCCTGAGGGGCCCCGACCACCAAATCGGACCCTGAGGGGCCCCGACCTCCAAATCGGACCCTGAGGGGCCCCGACCACCAAATCGGACCCTGAGGGGCCCCGACCACCAAATCGGACCCAGAGGGGCCCCGACCTCCAAATCGGACCCTGAGGGGCCCCGACCACCAAATGTGACCCAGAGTGACCCCGCCCACCAAATGTGACCCCGCCCACCAAATGTGACCCCGAGTGGCCCCGCCCACCAAATGGGACCGCGAGTGGCCCCGCCCACCAAATCGGACCCAGAGGTGCCCCGCCCACCAAATCGGACCCAGAGTGACCCCGCCCACCAAATCGGACCCAGAGTGACCCCGCCCACCAAATCGGACCCAGAGTGACCCCGCCCACCAAATGTGACCCAGAGTGACCCCGCCCACCAAATGTGACTCAGAGTGACCCCGCCCACCAAATGTGACCCAGAGTGACCCCGCCCACCAAATGTGACCCAGAGTGACCCCGCCCACCAAATGTGACCCAGAGTGACCCCGCCCACCAAATGTGACCCAGAGTGACCCCGCCCACCAAATGTGACCCAGAGTGACCCCGCCCACCAAATGTGACCCAGAGTGACCCCGCCCACCAAATGTGACCCAGAGTGACCCCGCCCACCAAATGTGACCCAGAGTGACCCCGCCCACCAAATGTGACCCAGAGTGACCCCGCCCACCAAATGTGACCCAGAGTGACCCCGCCCACCAAATGTGACCCAGAGTGACCCCGCCCACCAAATGTGACCCAGAGTGACCCCGCCCACCAAATGTGACCCAGAGTGACCCCGCCCACCAAATGTGACCCAGAGTGACCCTGCCCACCAAATGTGACCCAGAGGTGCCCCGCCCACCAAATCTGACCGAGGTGCCCCGCCCACCAAATCTGACCCAGAGGTGCTCTGCCCACCAAATCTGACCCAGAGTGGCCCCGCCCACCAAATCTGACCCAGAGTGGCCCCGCCCACCAAATCGGACCCAGAGTGGTCCCGTCTACCAAATCGGACACAGAGTGGCCCCGCCCACCAAATCATCCCCTGAAGGGCCCCGCCCACCAAACCAGCGCCTGAAGGGCACCCAAGTGTGAAAGTCTTGCAGGGGCAGCCCGGGCACCATTACAAAGCACTATCTGTAGTTCCTTCAGGAAATACCCATCTAGTTATTATTCTTATTATTAGGCTTTTTTCCGCAATTAATGCGGCCCGAACCGCTGCACGCACAGACTCCAGTGAGGTGTCATTTCGAAGCCAGCGTCCATGAGAGGTGTGCTAAGTATTTTTCGTGTCGATCGGATTTGTAGTTTTGGCGCAATGTGCGATTGAAAATTGTTTTTCCCTCATTGGAAAGCATTGTCAATGCATTTCAATAGGGAAATTTTGCCATAAGCTATAATGGCTGATATCTGAGGCAATTTAAAAAATAACTGCCAACTGCCACCTGGCTGATCAGCTCATTGATATGCGAAGTCAGACCAAGTTACTATGCCAACGCGTACAAACTACATGACCCCACCAGGACACAGTTTTGCCAGATAATATCAGCTCTTAAAGTGACCTACCCACCAAATTGTTACCTGAGGTGTCAGCCCACCAAATCGGACCGAGTGACCCCGCCCACCAAATTGGACCCAGAGGGTAAGTGCACCCCCGCCCCGTGTGTGCAAAAGTAAGTGCACCCCTTGTGTATGCAAAACTAAGTTCACCCCCACCCCAAGTGTATAAAAGTAAGTGCACCCCCGCCCTGTGTGTGCAAAAGTAACTGCACCCCCGCCCCCGTGTGTGCAAAAGTAAGTGCACCCCCGCCCCCGTGTGTGAAAAGTAAGTGCGCCCCCGGCCCTGGATGTGCAAAAGTAAGTGCACCCCCGACCCCGTGTGTGAAAAGTAAGTGCGCCCCCGGCCCCGGATGTGCAAAAGTAAGTGCACCCCCGGTCCCAGTTGTGCAAAAGTAAGTGCGCCCCCGCCCCCGTGTGTGCAAAAGTAAGTACGCCCCCACCCCCGTGTGTGCAAAAGTAAGTGCACCCTGCCCCGTGTGTGAGAAGTAAGTGCGCCCCCGGCCCAGGATGTGCAAAAGTAAGTGCGCCCCCGGCCCCGGGTATGCAAAAGTAAGAGCGCCCCGGCCCCGGGTGTGCAAAAGTGTGCCCCGGGTGTGCAAAAGTAAGTGCGCCCCGGGTGTGCAAAAGTAAGTGTGCCCCGGGTGTGCAAAAGTAAGAGCGCCCCGACCCCATGTGTGCAAAAGTAAGTGCGCCCCCGGCCCCGGGTGTGCAAAATTAAGTGCGCCCCCGGCCCCGGATGTGCAAAAGTAAGTGCACCCCCGGTCCCAGGTGTGCAAAAGTAAGTGCGCCCCTGCCCCCGTGTGTGCAAAAGTAAGTACACCCCCGCCCCCGTGTGTGCAAAAGTAAGGGCACCCTGCCCCGTGTGTGAGAAGTAAGTGCGCCCCCAGCCCAGGATGTGCAAAAGTAAGTGCGCCCCCGGCCCCGGGTATGCAAAAGTAAGTGCGCCCCGGCCCCGGGTGTGCAAAAGTAAGTGTGCCCCGGGTGTGCAAAAGTAAGTGCGCCCCGGGTGTGCAAAAGTAAGTGGGCCCCGGCTGTGCAAAAGTAAGTGCGCCCCGGGTGTGCAAAAGTAACAGCGCCCCCGACCCCATGTGTGCAAAAGTAAGTGCGCCCCCGGCCCCGGGTGTGCAAAATTAAGTGCGCCCCCGGCCCCGGGTGTGAAAAGTAAGTGCACCCCCGGTCCCGGGTGTGAAAAGTAAGTGCACCCCCAATTCTGTGGGTGAAAAGTAAGTGCACCACCGCTCCCATGGGTGAAAAGGAAGTGCACCCTCGGTCCCGTGGGTGAAAAGTAAGTGCACCCCCGGTCCCGTGAGTTAAAAGTAAGTGCGCCCCGGCCCCGGGTGTGCAAAAGTAAGTGTGCCCCGGGTGTGCAAAAGTAAGTGCGCCCCGGGTGTGCAAAAGTAAGTGCGCCCCGGGTGTGCAAAACTAAGTGCGCCCCGGGTGTGCAAAACTAACTGGGCCCCGAGTGACCCCACCAGGACACAGTTTTGCCAGATAATATCAGCTCTTAAAGTGACCCGACCACCAAATCGGCCCCTGAGGGGCCCCGCCCACCAAATCGGCCCCTGAGGGGCCCCGCCCACCAAATCGGCCCCTGAGGGGCCCCGCCCACCAAATCGGCCCCTGAGGGGCCCCGCCCACCAAATCGGACCCAGAGTGACCCCGCCCACCAAATCGGACCCAGAGTGACCCCGCCCACCAAATCGGACCCAAAGTGACCCCGCCCACCAAATCGGACCCAGAGTGACCCCGCCCACCAAATTGGACCCAGAGTGACCCCGCCCACCAAATCGGACCCAGAGTGACCCCGCCCACCAAATCGGACCCAGAGTGACCCCGCCCACCAAATCGGACCCAGAGTGACCCCGCCCACCAAATGTGACTCAGTGACCCCGCCCACCAAATGTGACCCAGAGTGACCCCGCCCACCAAATGTGACCCAGAGTGACCCCGCCCACCAAATGTGACTCAGAGTGACCCCGCCCACCAAATGTGACCCAGAGTGACCCCGCCCACCAAATGTGACCCAGAGTGACCCCGCCCACCAAATGTGACCCAGAGTGACTCCGCCCACCAAATCTGACCCAGAGTGACTCCGCCCACCAAATTTGACCCAGAGCGGCCCCGCCCACCAAATCGGACCCAGAGCGGCCCCGCCCACCAAATCGGCGCCTGAGGGGCACCCAAGTGTGAAAGTCTTGCAGGGGCAGCCCGGGCACCATTCCAAAGCACTATCTGTAGTTCCTTCAGGAAATACCCATCTAGTTATAGTGCTTTGTAAAAAGCACTGTATTGTTATTCCACCGTAGACAACTTCTTATTCTTATTCTTCTTATTATTATTAGGCTTTTTTCCGCAATTAATGCGGCCCGAACCGCTACACGCACAGACTCCAGTGAGGTGTCATTTCGAAGCCAGCGTCCCCAAGAGGTGTGCTAAGTATTTTTCGTGTCGATCGGATTTGTAGTTTTGGCGCAATTAACGTTTGAAAATTGTTTTTCTCTCATTGGAATGCATTGCCAATGCATTTCAATAGGGAAATTTAGCCATAAGGTATAATGGCTGATTACTGAGGCAATTTAAAAAATAACTGCCAACTGCCACCTGGCTGATCAGCTCATTGATATGTGCAGTCACACCCAGTTACTATGACAACGCCTACGAACTCTACATGACCCCACCAGGACACAGTTTTGCCAGATAATATCAGCTCTTAAAGTGACCAACCCACCAAATTGTTACCTGAGGTGTCCAGCCCACCAAATAGGAGGCCGAGGGGCCCCGACCACCACATCGGAGGCCGAGGGGCCCCGACCTCCAAATCGGAGGCCGAGGGGCCCCGACCTCCATATCGGAGGCCGAGGGGCCCCGACCTCCAAATCGGAGGCCGAGGGGCCCCCACCTCCATATCGGAGGCCGAGGGGCCCCGGCCTCCATATCGGAGGCCGAGGGGCCCCGACCTCCAAATCGAAGGCCGAGGGGCCCCGAACTCCATATCGGAGGCCGAGGGGCCCCGGCCTCCATATCGGAGGCCGAGGGGCCCCGACCTCCATATCGAAGGCCGAGGGGCCCCGGTCTCCATATCGGAGGCCGAGGGGCCCCGGCCTCCATATCGGAGGCCGAGGGGTCCCGACCTCCATATCGGAGGCCTAGGGGCCCCGATCTCCATATCGGAGGCCGAGGGGCCCCGGCCTCCATGTCGGAGGCCGAGGGGCCCCGGCCTCCAAATCGGAGGCCGAGGCGCCCCGGCCTCCAAATCGGAGGCCGAGGGGCCCCGGCCTCCAATTCGGAGGCCGAGGCCCCCCGGCCTCCAAATCGGAGGCCGAGGGGCCCCGGCCTCCAAATCGGAGGCCGAGGGGCCCAGGCCTCCAAATCGGAGGCCGAGGGGCCCCGGCCTCCAAATCGGAGGCCGAGGCGCCCCGGCCTCCAAATCGGAGGCCGAGGGGCCCCGGCCTCCAATTCGGAGGCCGAGGCCCCCCGGCCTCCAAATCGGAGGCCGAGGGGCCCCGGCCTCCAAATCGGAGGCCGAGGGGCCCCGGACCCCGGCCTCCAAATCGGACCCTGAGGGGCCCCGACCTCCAAATCGGACCCTGAGGGGCCCCGACCACCAAAGTGGACCCTGAGGGGCCCCGACCTCCAAATCGGACCCTGAGGGGCCCCGACCACCAAATCGGACCCTGAGGGGCCCCGACCTCCAAATCGGACCCTGAGGGGCCCCGACCACCAAATCGGACCCTGAGGGGCCCCGACCACCAAATCGGACCCTGAGGGGCCCCGACCACCAAATCGGACCCTGAGGGGCCCCGACCACCAAATCGGACCCTGAGGGGCCCCGACCACCAAATCGGACCCTGAGGGGCCCCGACCACCAAATCGGACCCTGAGGGGCCCCGACCACCAAATCGGACCCTGAGGGGCCCCGACCACCAAATCGGACCCTGAGGGGCCCCGACCACCAAATCGGACCCTGAGGGGCCCCGACCACCAAATCGGACCCTGAGGGGCCCCGACCTCCAAATCGGACCCTGAGCGGCCCCGACCTCCAAATCGGACCCTGAGGGGCCCCGACCTCCAAATCGGACCCTGAGGGGCCCCGACCTCCAAATCGGACCCTGAGGGGCCCCGACCACCAAATCGGACCCTGAGGTGCCCCGACCTCCAAATCGGACCCTGAGGGGCCCCGACCACCAAATCGGACCCTGAGGGGCCCCGACCTCCAAATCGGACCCTGAGGGGCCCCGACCACCAAATCGGACCCTGAGGGGCCCCGACCACCAAATCGGACCCTGAGGGGCCCCGACCACCAAATCGGACCCTGAGGGGCCCCGACCACCAAATCGGACCCTGAGGGGCCCCGACCACCAAATCGGACCCTGAGGGGCCCCGACCACCAAATTGGACCCTGAGGGGCCCCGACCACCAAATCGGACCCTGAGGGGCCCCGACCACCAAATCGGACCCTGAGGGGCCCCGACCACCAAATCGGACCCTGAGGGGCCCCGACCTCCAAATCGGACCCTGAGGGGCCCCGACCACCAAATCGGACCCTGAGGGGCCCCGACCACCAAATCGGACCCAGAGGGGCCCCGACCTCCAAATCGGACCCTGAGGGGCCCCGACCACCAAATCGGACCCTGAGGGGCCCCGACCTCCAAATCGGACCCTGAGGGTCCCCGACCTCCAAATATTACCCTGAGGGGCCCCGACCACCAAATCGGACCCTGAGGGGCACCGACCACCAAATCGGACCCTGAGGGGCCCCGACCTCCAAATCGGACCCTGAGGGGCCCCGACCTCCAAATCGGACCCTGAGGGGCCCCGACCTCCAAATCGGACCCTGAGGGGCCCCGACCACCAAATCGGACCCTGAGGGGCCCCGACCACCAAATCGGACCCTGAGGGGCCCCGACCACCAAATCGGACCCTGAGGGGCCCCGACCACCAAATCGGACCCTGAGGGGCCCCGACCACCAAATCGGACCCTGAGGGGCCCCGACCACCAAATCGGACCCTGAGGGGCCCCACTTACCAAATCGGACCCTGAGGGGCCCCGACCACCAAATCGGACCCTGAGGGGCCCCGACCACCAAATCGGACCCTGAGGGTCCCCGACCTCCAAATCGGACCCTGAGGGTCCCCGACCTCCAAATAGGACCCTGAGGGGCCCCGACCACCAAATCGGACCCTGAGGGGCACCGACCACCAAATCGGACCCTGAGGGGCCCCGACCACCAAATCGGACCCTGAGGGGCCCCGACCACCAAATCGGACCCTGAGGGGCCCCGACCACCAAATCGGACCCTGAGGGGCCCCGACCACCAAATCGGACCCTGAGGGGCCCCGACCACCAAATCGGACCCTGAGGGGCCCCGACCACCAAATCGGGCCCTGAGGGGCCCCGACCACCAAATCGGACCCTGAGGGGCCCCGACAACCAAATCGGACCCTGAGGGGCCCCGACCACCAAATCGGACCCTGAGGGGCCCCGACCACCAAATCGGACCCTGTGGGGCCCCGACCACCAAATCGGACCCTGAGGGGCCCCGACCTCCAAATCGGACCCTGAGGGGCCCCGACCTCCAAATCGGACCCTGAGGGGCCCCGACCTCCAAATCGGACCCTGAGGGGCCCCGACCACCAAATCGGACCCTGAGGGGCCCCGACCACCACATCGGACCCTGAGGGGCCCCGACCACCAAATCGGACCCTGAGCGGCCCCGACTACCAAATCGGACCCAGAGTGACCCCGCCCACCAAATCGGACCCAGTGTGACCCCGCCCACCAAATCGGACCCTGAGGGGCCCCGCCCACCAAATCAGCACCTGAAGGGCCCCGACCACCAAATCGGACCCAGTGTGACCCCGCCCACCAAATCGGACCCTGAGGGGCCCCGACCACCAAATCGGACCCTGAGGGGCCCCGACCACCAAATCGGACCCTGAGGGGCCCCACTTACCAAATCGGACCCTGAGGGGCCCCGACCACCAAATCGGACCCTGAGGGGCCCCGACCACCAAATCGGACCCTGAGGGTCCCCGACCTCCAAATCGGACCCTGAGGGTCCCCGACCTCCAAATAGGACCCTGAGGGGCCCCGACCACCAAATCGGACCCTGAGGGGCACCGACCACCAAATCGGACCCTGAGGGGCCCCGACCACCAAATCGGACCCTGAGGGGCCCCGACCACCAAATCGGACCCTGAGGGGCCCCGACCACCAAATCGGACCCTGAGGGGCCCCGACCACCAAATCGGACCCTGAGGGGCCCCGACCACCAAATCGGACCCTGAGGGGCCCCGACCACCAAATCGGGCCCTGAGGGGCCCCGACCACCAAATCGGACCCTGAGGGGCCCCGACCACCAAATCGGACCCTGAGGGGCCCCGACCACCAAATCGGACCCTGAGGGGCCCCGACCACCAAATCGGACCCTGTGGGGCCCCGACCACCAAATCGGACCCTGAGGGGCCCCGACCTCCAAATCGGACCCTGAGGGGCCCCGACCTCCAAATCGGACCCTGAGGGGCCCCGACCTCCAAATCGGACCCTGAGGGGCCCCGACCACCAAATCGGACCCTGAGGGGCCCCGACCACCACATCGGACCCTGAGGGGCCCCGACCACCAAATCGGACCCTGAGCGGCCCCGACTACCAAATCGGACCCAGAGTGACCCCGCCCACCAAATCGGACCCAGTGTGACCCCGCCCACCAAATCGGACCCTGAGGGGCCCCGCCCACCAAATCAGCACCTGAAGGGCACCCAAGTGTGAAAGTCTTGCAGGGGTAGCCCGGGCACCATTCCAAAGCACTATCTGTAGTTCCTTCAGGAAATACACATCTAGTTATAGTGCTTTGTAAAAAGCACTGTATTGTTATTCCACCGTAGACAACTTCTTATTCTTATTCTTCTTATTATTATTAGGCTTTTTTCCGCAATTAATGCGGCCCGAACCGCTACACGCACAGACTCCAGTGAGGTGTCATTTCGAAGCCAGCGTCCCCAAGAGGTGTGCTAAGTATTTTTCGTGTCGATCGGATTTGTAGTTTTGGCGCAATTAACGTTTGAAAATTGTTTTTCTCTCATTGGAATGCATTGCCAATGCATTTCAATAGGGAAATTTAGCCATAAGGTATAATGGCTGATTACTGAGGCAATTTAAAAAATAACTGCCAACTGCCACCTGGCTGATCAGCTCATTGATATGTGCAGTCACACCCAGTTACTATGACAACGCCTACGAACTCTACATGACCCCACCAGGACACAGTTTTGCCAGATAATATCAGCTCTTAAAGTGACCAACCCACCAAATTGTTACCTGAGGTGTCCAGCCCACCAAATAGGAGGCCGAGGGGCCCCGACCACCACATCGGAGGCCGAGGGGCCCCGACCTCCAAATCGGAGGCCGAGGGGCCCCGACCTCCATATCGGAGGCCGAGGGGCCCCGACCTCCAAATCGGAGGCCGAGGGGCCCCGACCTCCATATCGGAGGCCGAGGGGCCCCGACTTCCAAATCGGAGGCCGAGGGGCCCCGGCCTCCATATCGGAGGCCGAGGGGCCCCGACCTCCAAATCGAAGGCCGAGGGGCCCCGACCTCCATATCGGAGGCCGAGGGGCCCCGGCCCCCATATCGGAGGCCGAGGGGCCCCGACCTCCATATCGGAGGCCAAGGGGCCCCGGTCTCCATATCGGAGGCCGAGGGGCCCCGGCCTCCATATCGGAGGCCGAGGGGTCCCGACCTCCATATCGGAGGCCTAGGGGCCCCGATCTCCATATCGGAGGCCGAGGGGCCCCGGCCTCCATGTCGGAGGCCGAGGGGCCCCGGCCTCCAAATCGGAGGCCGAGGGGCCCCGGCCTCCAAATCGGAGGCCGAGGCGCCCCGGCCTCCAAATCGGAGGCCGAGGGGCCCCGGCCTCCAAATCGGAGGCCGAGGGGCCCCGGCCTCCAAATCGGAGGCCGAGGGGCCCCGGCCTCCAAATCGGAGGCCGAGGGGCCCCGACCTCCAAATCGGAGGCCGAGGGGCCCCGGCCTCCAAATCGGAGGCCGAGGGGCCCCGGCCTCCAAATCGGAGGCCGAGGGGCCCCGACCTCCAAATCGGAGGCCGAGGGGCCCCGGCCTCCAAATCGGAGGCCGAGGGGCCCCGGCCTCCAAATCGGAGGCCGAGGCGCCCCGGCCTCCAAATCGGAGGCCGAGGGGCCCCGGCCTCCAATTCGGAGGCCGAGGCCCCCCGGCCTCCAAATCGGAGGCCGAGGGGCCCCGGCCTCCAAATCGGAGGCCGAGGGGCCCCGGCCTCCAAATCGGAGGCTGAGGGGCCCCGGCCTCCAACTCGGAGGCCGAGGGGCCCCGGCCTCCAAATCGGAGGCCGAGGGGCCCCGGCCTCCAAATCGGAGGCCGAGGGGCCCCGGCCTCCAAATCGGAGGCCGAGGGACCCCGGCCTCCAAATCGGACCCTGAGGGGCCCCGACCTCCAAATCGGACCCTGAGGGGCCCCGACCACCAAAGTGGACCCTGAGGGGCCCCGACCTCCAAATCGGACCCTGAGGGGCCCCGACCACCAAATCGGACCCTGAGGGGCCCCGACCTCCAAATCGGACCCTGAGGGGCCCCGACCACCAAATCGGACCCTGAGGGGCTCCGACCACCAAATCGGACCCTGAGGGGCCCCGACCACCAAATCGGACCCTGAGGGGCCCCGACCACCAAATCGGACCCTGAGGGGCCCCGACCACCAAATCGGACCCTGAGGGGCCCCGACCACCAAATCGGACCCTGAGGGGCCCCGACCACCAAATCGGACCCTGAGGGGCCCCGACCTCCAAATCGGACCCTGAGCGGCCCCGACCTCCAAATCGGACCCTGAGGGGCCCCGACCTCCAAATCGGACCCTGAGGGGCCCCGACCTCCAAATCGGACCCTGAGGGGCCCCGACCACCAAATCGGACCCTGAGGTGCCCCGACCTCCAAATCGGACCCTGAGGGGCCCCGACCACCAAATCGGACCCTGAGGGGCCCCGACCTCCAAATCGGACCCTGAGGGGCCCCGACCACCAAATCGGACCCTGAGGGGCCCCGACCACCAAATCGGACCCTGAGGGGCCCCGACCACCAAATCGGACCCTGAGGGGCCCCGACCACCAAATCGGACCCTGAGGGGCCCCGACCACCAAATCGGACCCTGAGGGGCCCCGACCACCAAATCGGACCCTGAGGGGCCCCGACCACCAAATCGGACCCTGAGGGGCCCCGACCACCAAATCGGACCCTGAGGGGCCCCGACCACCAAATCGGACCCTGAGGTGCCCCGACCTCCAAATCGGACCCTGAGGGGCCCCGACCACCAAATCGGACCCTGAGGGGCCCCGACCTCCAAATCGGACCCTGAGGGGCCCCGACCACCAAATCGGACCCTGAGGGGCCCCGACCACCAAATCGGACCCTGAGGGGCCCCGACCACCAAATCGGACCCTGAGGGGCCCCGACCACCAAATCGGACCCTGAGGGGCCCCGACCACCAAATCGGACCCTGAGGGGCCCCGACCACCAAATCGGACCCTGAGGGGCCCCGACCACCAAATCGGACCCTGAGGGGCCCCGACCACCAAATCGGACCCTGAGGGGCCCCGACCTCCAAATCGGACCCTGAGGGGCCCCGACCACCAAATCGGACCCTGAGGGGCCCCGACCACCAAATCGGACCCTGAGGGGCCCCGACCACCAAATCGGAACCTGAGGGGCCCCGACCTCCAAATCGGACCCTGAGGGGCCCCGACCACCAAATCGGACCCTGAGGGGCCCCGACCACCAAATGTGACCCAGAGTGACCCCGCCCACCAAATGTGACCCCGCCCACCAAATGTGACCCCGAGTGGCCCCGCCCACCAAATGGGACCGCGAGTGGCCCCGCCCACCAAATCGGACCCAGAGGTGCCCCGCCCACCAAATCGGACCCAGAGTGACCCCGCCCACCAAATCGGACCCAGAGTGACCCCGCCCACCAAATCGGACCCAGAGTGACCCCGCCCACCAAATGTGACCCAGAGTGACCCCGCCCACCAAATGTGACTCAGAGTGACCCCGCCCACCAAATGTGACCCAGAGTGACCCCGCCCACCAAATGTGACCCAGAGTGACCCCGCCCACCAAATGTGACCCAGAGTGACCCCGCCCACCAAATGTGACCCAGAGTGACCCCGCCCACCAAATGTGACCCAGAGTGACCCCGCCCACCAAATGTGACCCAGAGTGACCCCGCCCACCAAATGTGACCCAGAGTGACCCCGCCCACCAAATGTGACCCAGAGTGACCCCGCCCACCAAATGTGACTCAGTGACCCCGCCCACCAAATGTGACCCAGAGTGACCCCGCCCACCAAATGTGACCCAGAGTGACCCCGCCCACCAAATGTGAC
Source organism: Ranitomeya imitator (assembly GCF_032444005.1). Lineage (NCBI taxonomy): Eukaryota > Metazoa > Chordata > Amphibia > Anura > Dendrobatidae > Ranitomeya > Ranitomeya imitator. The sequence continues at coordinate 714,938,928 of NC_091284.1, read as the reverse complement.
CCAGAGTGACCCCGCCCACCAAATGTGACCCAGAGTGACCCCGCCCACCAAATGTGACCCAGAGTGACCCCGCCCACCAAATGTGACCCAGAGTGACCCCGCCCATCAAATCGGACCCAGAGTGACCCCGCCCACCAAATGTGACCCAGAGTGACCCCGCCCACCCAATTGGACCCAGAGTGGCCCCGCCCACCAAATCGGTAACTATGGTGCCCCGCCCACCAAATCAGACCCAGAGTGGCCCCATCCACCAAATAGGCCCCTCAGGTGCCCCGCCCACCAAATCGGCCCCTGAGGGGCCCCGCCCACCAAACCAGCGCTTGAAGGGCACCCAAGTGTGAAAGTCTTGCAGGGGCAGCCCGAGCACCATTCCAAAGCACTATCTGTAGTTCCTTCAGGAAATACCCATCTAGTTATAGTGCTTTTGTAAAAAGCACTATATTGTTATTCCCCCGTAGACAACTTATTATTATTATTATAGTGCTTTGGGACAAAGCACTATATTGTTATTCCACCGTAGTCAACTTATTCTTCTTATTATTATTCAGTCCGCAATTAATGCGGCCCGAACCGCTGCACGCACAGACTCCAGTGAGGTGTCATTTCGAAGCCAGCGTTCCTGGCAGGTGTGCTAAGTATTTTTCGTGTCGATCGGATTTGTAGTTTTGGCGCAATTGGCGTTTGAAAATTTCGTCTCAATGCATTTCAATGGGAAATTGTTCCAACAATAAGGGATAATGGCTGATTTCTGAGGCAATTTCAAAATAACTGCCAACTGCCACCTGGCTGATTAGCTCATTGCGATGTGCAGTCAGACCCAGTTACTATGCCAACGCCTACGAACTCTACATGACCCCACCAGGACACAGTTTTGCCAGATAATATCAGCTCTTAAAGTGACCCGCGCACCAAATTGGCACCTGAGGTGCGCAGCCCACCAAATCGGACCCGAGTGGCCCCGCCCACCAAATCGGACCCCGAGTGGCCCCGCCCGCCAAATCGGACCCCGAGTGACCCCGCCCGCCAAATCGGACCCAGAGTGACCCCGCCCACCAAATGTGACCCAGAGTGACCCCGCCCACCAAATGTGACCCAGAGTGACCCCGCCCACCAAATGTGACCCAGAGTGACCCCGCCCACCAAATGTGACCCAGAGTGACCCCGCCCACCAAATGTGACCCAGAGTGACCCCGCCCACCAAATGTGACCCAGAGTGACCCCGCCCACCAAATGTGACCAGAGTGACCCCGCCCACCAAATGTGACCCAGAGTGACCCCGCCCACCAAATGTGACCCAGAGTGACCCCGCCCACCAAATGTGACCCAGAGTGACCCCGCCCACCAAATGTGACCCCGCCCACCAAATGTGACCCAGAGTGACCCCGCCCACCAAATGTGACCCAGAGTGACCCCGCCCACCAAATGTGACCCAGAGTGACCCCGCCCACCAAATGTGACCCAGAGTGACCCCGCCCACCAAATGTGACCCAGAGTGACCCCGCCCACCAAATGTGACCCAGAGTGACCCCGCCCACCAAATGTGACCCAGAGTGACTCCGCCCACCAAATCAGACCCAGAGTGACCCCGGCCACCAAATCAGACCCAGAGTGACCCCGGCCACCAAATCGTACCCAGAGTGACCCCGGCCACCAAATCGGACCCAGAGTGTTCCCGCCCTCCAAATGTGACCCAGAGAGACCCCGCCCACCAAATGTGACCCAGAGTGACCTCGCCCACCAAATGTGACCCAGAGTGACCTCGCCCACCAAATGTGACCCAGAGTGACCCCGCCCACCAAATGTGACCCAGAGTGACCCCGCCCACCAAATGTGACCCAGAGTGACCCCGCCCACCAAATGTGACCCAGAGTGACCCCGCCCACCAAATGTGACCCAGAGTGACCCCGCCCACCAAATGTGACCCAGAGTGACCCCGCCCACCAAATGTGACCCAGAGTGACCCCGCCCACCAAATGTGACCCAGAGTGACCCCGCCCACCAAATGTGACCCAGAGTGACCCCGCCCACCAAATGTGACCCAGAGTGACCCCGCCCACCAAATGTGACCCAGAGTGACCCCGCCCACCAAATGTGACCCAGAGTGACCCCGCCCACCAAATGTGACCCAGAGTGACCCCGCCCACCAAATGTGACCCAGAGTGACCCCGCCCACCAAATGTGACCCAGAGTGACCCCGCCCACCAAATGTGACCCAGAGTGACCCCGCCCACCAAATGTGACCCAGGGTGACCCCGCCCACCAAATGTGACCCAGAGTGACCCCGCCCACCAAATGTGACCCAGTGACCCCGCCCACCAAATGTGACCCAGAGTGACCCCGCCCACCAAATGTGACCCAGAGTGACCCCGCCCACCAAATGTGACCCAGAGTGACCCCGCCCACCAAATGTGACCCAGAGTGACCCCGCCCACCAAATCGGACCCAGAGTGACCCCGCCCACCAAATCGGACCCTGAGGGGCCCCGCCCACCAAATCGGACCCTGAGGGGCCCCGACCACCAAATCGGACCCAGAGGTGTCCCACCCACCAAATCGGACCCTGAGTGACATTGCCCACCAAATCGGACCCTGAGTGACCCTGCCCACCAAATCAGACCCTGAGTGACCCCGCCCACCAAACCTGCGCCTGAGGGGCACTCAAGTGTGAAAGTCTTGCAGGGCAGCCCGGGCACCATTCCAAAGCACTATCTGTAGTTCCTTCAGGAAATACCCATCTAGTTATTATTATTATTCAGTCCGCGATTAATGCGGCCCGAACCGCTGCACGCACAGACTCCAGTGAGGTGTCATTTCGAAGCCAGCGTTCCCAAGAGGTGTGCTAAGTATTTTTCGTGTCGATCGGATTTGTAGTTTTGGCGCAATTTGCGTTTTTCCCCTGATTGGAATGCAATTTCTCTATGGGTAAATTTTCCTATAAGCTTATAATGGCTGATTTCTGAGGCAATTTCAAACTAACTGCCAACTGCCACCTGGCTGATTAGCTCACTGCTATGTGCAGTCAGACCCAGTTACTATGACAACGCCTACGAACTCTACATGACCCCACCAGGACACAGTTTTGCCAGATAATATCAGCTCTTAAAGTGACCCGCACACCAAATCTGACCCTGAGGTGCCCAGTGCACCCCCGGTCCCGTGTGTGAAAAGTAAGTGCACCCCCGTTCCTGGTGTGAAAAGTAAGTGCACCCTGGTCCCATGTGTGTGAAAACTAAGTGCACCCCCGGTCCCTTGTGTGAAAAGTAAGTGCACCCCGGTCCCATGTGTGTGAAAAGTAAGTGCACCCCGATCCCGTTTGTGAAAAGTAAGTGCACCCCCAGTCCCGTGGGTGAAAATTAAGTGCACCCCAGTCCCGTGTGTGAAAAGTAAGTGCACCCCCGGTCCTGAGTGTGAAAAGTAAGCGCACCCCAGGTCCCGTAAGTGAAAAGTAAGTGCACCCTCGGTCCCGTGGGTGAAAAGTAAGTGCACCCCGGTCCCGTGTGTGAAAAGTAAGTGCATCCCTGGTCCCGGGTGTGAAAAGTAAGTGCACCCCCGGTCCCGTGTGTGAAAAATAAGTGCACCCTCGGTCCCGTGGGTGAAAAGTAAGTGCACCCCATCCCGTGTGTGAAAAGTAAGTGCATCCCTGGTCCCGGGTGTGAAAAGTAAGTGCACCCCCGGTCCCGTGGTTGAAAAGTAAGTGCACCCCCGGTCCCGTGGGTGAAAAGTAAGTGCACCCCCGGTCCCGTGAGTTAAAAGTAAGTGCACCCCTGGTCCCGTGTGTGAAAAGTAAGTGCACCCCCGTTCCTGGTGTGAAAAGTAAGTGCACCCCCGTTCCCTTGTGTGAAAAGTAAGTGCACCCCGGTCCCATGTGTGTGAAAAGTAAGTGCACCCCGATCCCGTTTGTGAAAAGTAAGTGCACCCCCGGTCCCGTGGGTGAAAATTAAGTGCACCCCCAGTCCCGTGGGTGAAAATTAAGTGCACCCCAGTCCCGTGTGTGAAAAGTAAGTGCACCCCCGGTCCTGAGTGTGAAAAGTAAGCGCACCCCAGGTCCCGTAAGTGAAAAGTAAGTGCACCCTCGGTCCCGTGGGTGAAAAGTAAGTGCACCCCGGTCCCGTGTGTGAAAAGTAAGTGCATCCCTGGTCCCGGGAGTGAAAAGTAAGTGCACCCCCGGTCCCGTGGTTGAAAAGTAAGTGCACCCCCGGTCCCGTGTGTGAAAAATAAGTGCACCCTCGGTCCCGTGGGTGAAAAGTAAGTGCACCCCGGTCCCGTGTGTGAAAAGTAAGTGCACCCCTGGTCCCGTGGGTGAAAAGTAAGTGCACCCAGGTCCCGTGTGTGAAAAAGTAAGTGTGCCCCCGCCCCCCAAATCGGACCCCGAGTGACCCGGACCCCCGAATCGGACCCCGAGTGGCCCCGCCCCCCAAATTGGACCCAGAGTGACCCCGCCCACCAAATCTGACCCAGAGTAACCCCGCCCACCAAATCTGACCCAGAGTGGCCCCGCCCACCAAATCTGACCCAGAGTGGCCCCGCCCACCAAATCTGACCCAGAGTGGCCCCGCCCACCAAATCTGACCCAGAGTGACCCCGCCCACCAAATCGGACCCAGAGTGACCCCGCCCACCAAATCGGACCCAGAGTGACCCCGCCCACCAAATCGGACCCAGAGTGACCCCGCCCACCAAATCGGACCCAGAGTGACCCCGCCCACCAAATGTGACCCAGAGTGACCCCGCCCACCAAATGTGACCCAGAGTGACCCCGCCCACCAAATGTGACCCAGAGTGACCCCGCCCACCAAATGTGACCCAGAGTGACCCCGCTCACCAAATGTGACCCAGAGTGACCCCGCCTACCAAATCGGACCCAGAGTGACCCCGCCCACCAAATCCGACCCAGAGTGACCCCGCCCACCTAATCGGACCCAGAGTGACCCCGCCCACCAAATCGGACCCTGAGGGGCCCCATCCACCAAATCAGACCCAGAGTGACCCCACCCACCAAATCGACCCAGAGTGACCCCGCCCACCAAATCGGACCCTGAGAGGCCCCGCCCACCAAATCGGACCCAGAATGACCCCGCCCACCAAATCGGACCCTGAGGGGCCCTGCCCACCAAATCGGACCCAGAGTGACCCCGCCCACCAAATCGACCCAGAGTGACCCCGCCCACCAAATCGGACCCAGAGTGGCCCCACCCACCAAATCGGACCCAGAGTGGCCCCGCCCACCAAATCAGCACCTGAGGGGCATCCAAGTGTGAAAGTCTTGCAGGGGCAGCCCGGGCACTATTCAAAAGCACTATCTGTAGTTCCTTCAGGAAATACACATCTAGTTATAGTGCTTTGAAAAAGCACTGTATTGTTATTCCACCGTCGTCAACTTATTCTTCTTCTTATTATTATTCAGTCCGCAATTAATGCGGCCCGAACCGCTGCACGCACAGACTCCAGTGAGGTGTCATTTCGAAGCCAGCGTTCCTGGCAGGTGTGCTAAGTATTTTTCGTGTCGATCGGATTTGTAGTTTTGGCGCAATTGGCGTTTGAAAATTTTGTCTCAATGCATTTCAATGGGTAAATTGTTCCAATAAGGTATTTCTGATTTCTGAGGCAATTTAAAAATAACTGCCAACTGCCACCTGGCTGATTAGCTCAGTGCTATGTGCAGTCACACCCAGTTACCATGCCAACGCCTACGAACTCTACATGACCCCACCAGGACACAGTTTTGCCAGATAATATCAACTCTTAAAGTGACCCGCACACCAAATTGGACTGAGGTGCCCAGCCCACCAAATCGGACCCTGAGGGGCCCCGACCACCAAATCGGACCCTGAGGGGCCCCGACCACCAAATCGGACCCTGAGGGGCCCCGACCACCAAATCGGACCCTGAGGGGCCCCGACCACCAAATCGGACCCTGAGGGGCCCCGACCACCAAATCGGACCCTGAGGGGCACCGACCACCAAATCGGACCCTGAGGGGCCCCGACCACCAAATCGGACCCTGAGGGGCCCCGACCACCAAATCGGACCATGAGGGGCCCCGACCACCAAATCGGACCCTGAGGGGCCCCGACCACCAAATCGGACCCTGAGGGGCCCCGACCACCAAATCGGACCCTGAGGGGCCCCGACCTCCAAATCGGACCCTGAGGGGCCCCGACCACCAAATCGGACCCTGAGGGGCCCCGACCTCCAAATCGGACCCTGAGGGGCCCCGACCACCAAATCGGACCCTGAGGGGCCCCGACCACCAAATCGGACCCTGAGGGGCCCCGACCACCAAATCGGACCCTGAGGGGCCCCGACCACCAAATCGGACCCTGAGGGGCCCCGACCACCAAATCGGACCCTGAGGGGCCCCGACCACCAAATCGGACCCTGAGGGGCCCCGACCACCAAATCGGACCCTGAGGGGCCCCGACCACCAAATCGGATCCTGAGGGGCCCCGACCACCAAATCGGACCCTGAGGGGCCCCGACCCCCAAATCGGACCCTGAGGGGCCCCGACCCCCAAATCGGACCCTGAGGGGCCCCGACCCCCAAATCGGACCCTGAGGGGCCCCGACCACCAAATCGGACCCTGAGGGGCCCCGACCACCAAATCGGGCCCTGAGGGGCCCCGACCTCCAAATCGGACCCTGAGGGGCCCCGACCACCAAATCGGACCCTGAGGGGCCCCGACCACCAAATCGGACCCTGAGGGGCCCCGACCACCAAATCGGACCCTGAGGGGCCCCGACCACCAAATCGGACCCTGAGGGGCCCCGACCACCAAATCGGACCCTGAGGGGCCCCGACCACCAAATCGGACCCTGAGGGGCCCCGACCACCAAATCGGACCCTGAGGGGCCCCGACCTCCAAATCGGACCCTGAGGGGCCCCGACGGGCCCCGACCTCCAAATCGGACCCTGAGGGGCCCCGACCCCCAAATCGGACCCTGAGGGGCCCCGACCCCAAATCGGACCCTGAGGGGCCCCGACCCCCAAATCGGACCCTGAAGGGCCCCGACCCCCAAATCGGACCCTGAGGGGCCCCGACCCCCAAATCGGACCCTGAGGGGCCCCGACCCCCAAATCGGACCCTGAGGGGCCCCGACCCCCAAATCGGACCCTGAGGGGCCCCGACCACCAAATCGGACCCTGAGGGGCCCCGACCACCAAATCGGACCCTGAGGGGCCCCGACCTCCAAATCGGACCCTGAGGGGCCCCGACCACCAAATCGGACCCTGAGGGGCCCCGACCACCAAATCGGACCCTGAGGGGCCCCGACCACAAAATCGGACCCTGAGGGGCCCCGACCACAAAATCGGACCCTGAGGGGCCCCGACCACAAAATCGGACCCTGAGGGGCCCCGACCACAAAATCGGACCCTGAGGGGCCCCGACCACAAAATCGGACCCTGAGGGGTCCCGACCACCAAATCGGACCCTGAGGGGCCCCGACCACCAAATCGGACCCTGAGGGGCCCCGACCACCAAATCGGACCCTGAGGGGCCCCGACCACCAAATCGGACCCTGAGGGGCCCCGACCACCAAATCGGACCCTGAGGGACCCCGACCACCAAATCGGACCCTGAGGGGCCCCGACCACCAAATCGGACCCTGAGGGGCCCCGACCACCAAATCGGACCCTGAGGGGCCCCGACCACCAAATCGGACCATGAGGGGCCCCGACCACCAAATCGGACCCTGAGGGGCCCCGACCACCAAATCGGACCCTGAGGGGCCCCACTTACCAAATCGGACCCTGAGGGGCCCCACTTACCAAATCGGACCCTGAGGGGCCCCACTTACCAAATCGGACCCTGAGGGGCCCCACTTACCAAATCGGACCCTGAGGGGCCCCACTTACCAAATCGGACCCTGAGGGGCCCCACTTACCAAATCGTCACCTGAAGGACACCCAAGTGTGAAAGTCTTGCAGGGCAGCCCGGGCACCATTCCAAAGCACTATCTGTAGTTCCTTCAGGAAATACCCATCTAGTATTATTATTGTAATCCGATCGTGGTAAAATTATTCAGTTTTTTTCCGCAATTAATGCGGCCCGAACCGCTGCACACACAGACTCCAGTGAGGCGTCATTTCGAAGCCAGCGTTCCTGAGAGGTGTGCTAAGTATTTTTCGTGTCAATTGGATTTGTAGTTTTGGCGCAATTGGCATTTGAAAATTTTGTCTCAATGCATTTCAATGGGGAAATTGTTCCAATAGGGTATAATGGCTGATTTCTGAGGCAATTTCAAAATAACTGCCACCTGGCTGATTAGCTCATTGATATGCGCAGTCAGACCCAGTTACTATGCCAACGCCTACGAACTCTACATGACCCCACCAGGACACAGTTTTGCCAGATAATATCAGCTCTTAAAGTGACCCGCACATCAAATCTGACCCTGAGGTGCCCCACCCACCAAATCGAACCCTGAGGGGCCCCGCCCACCAAATCGGACCCTGAGGTGCCCCGCCCACCAAATCGGACCCTGAGGTTCCCCACCCACCAAATCAAACCCTGAGGGGCCCCGCCCACCAAATCGGACCCTGAGGGTCCCCACCCACCAAATCAAACCCTGCGGGGCCCCGCCCACCAAATCGGACCCTGAGGGGCCCCGCCCACCAAATCGGACCCGGAGGTGCCCCGCCCACCAAATCGGACCCTGAGGTGCCCGCCCACCAAATCGGACCCTGAGGGGCCCCGCCCACCAAATCGGACCCTGAGGTGCCCCGCCCACCAAATCGGACCCTGAGGTGCCCCGCCCACCAAATCGGACCCTGAGGTGCCCCGCCCACCAAATCGGACCCTGAGGGGCCCCGCCCACCAAATCGGACCCTGAGGGGCCCCGCCCACCAAATCGGACCCTGAGGTGCCCAGCCCACCAAATCGGACCCTGAGGTGCCCTGCCCACCAAATCGGACCCTGAGGGGCCCCACCCACCAAATCGGACCCTGAGGGGCCCCGCCCACCAAATCGGACCCTGAGGTGCCCAGCCCACCAAATCGGACCCTGAGGTGCCCCGCCCACCAAATCGGACCCTGAGGTGCCCAGCCCACCAAATTGGACCCTGAGGGGCCCCGCCCACCAAATCGGACCCTGAGGGGCCCCGCCCACCAAATCAGACCCTGAGGGTCCCCGCCCACCAAATCGGACCCTGAGGTGCCCCGCCCACCAAATCGGACCCTGAGGTGCCCCACCCACCAAATCAGACCCTGAGGTGCCCAGCCCACCAAATCGGACCCTGAGGGGCCCCGCCCACCAAATCGGACCCTGAGGGGCCCCACCCACCAAATCGGACCCTGAGGTGCCTTGCCCACCAAATCGGACCCTGAGGTGCCCAGCCCACCAAATCGGACCCTGAGAGGCCCCGCCCACCAAATCGGACCCTGAGGGGCCCCGCCCACCAAATCGGATCCTGAGGTGCCCATTCCACCAAATCGGACCCTGAGGGGCCCCGCCCACCAAATCGGACCCTGAGGGGCCCCGCCCACCAAATCGGACCCTGAGTAGCCCCGCCCACCAAATCGGACCCTAAGGGGCCCCGCCCACCAAATCGGACCCTGAGGGGCCCCGCCCACCAAATCGGACCCTGAGGGGCCCCGCCCACCAAATCGGACCCTGAGGTGCCCCGCCCACCAAATCAGACCCTGAGGTGCTCCGCCCACCAAATCGGACCCTGAGGGGCACCCAAGTGTGAAAGTCTTGCAGGGGCAGCCCGGGCACCATTCCAAAGCACTATCTGTAGTTCCTTCAGGAAATACCCATCTAGTTCTTATTATTATAGTGCTTTTGTAAAAAGCACTATATTGTTATTCCCCCGTAGACAACTTCTTATTATAGTGCTTTTGTAAAAAGCACTATATTGTTATTCCCCCGTAGACAACTTATTATTATTATTATTATTATTATTCAGTCCGCGATTAATGCGGCCCGAACCGCTGCACGCACAGACTCCAGTGAGGTGTCATTTCGAAGCCAGCGTTCCCAAGAGGTGTGCTAAGTATTTTTCGTGTCGATCGGATTTGTAGTTTTGGCGCAATTTGCGTTTTTCCCCTGTTTGGAATGCAATTTCTCTATGGGTAAATTTTCCTATAAGCTTATAATGGGCTGATTTCTGAGGCAATTTCAAACTAACTGCCAACTGCCACCTGGCTGATTAGCTCACTGCTATGTGCAGTCAGATGCAGTTACTATGACAACGCCTACGAACTCTACATGACCCCACCAGGACACAGTTTTGCCAGATAATATCAGCTCTTAAAGTGACCCGCACACCAAATCTGACCCTGAGGTGCCCAGTGCACCCCCGGTCCCGTGTGTGAAAAGTAAGTGCACCCCCGTTCCTGGTGTGAAAAGTAAGTGCACCCCGGTCCCATGTGTGTGAAAAGTAAGTGCACCCCCAGTCCCTTGTGTGAAAAGTAAGTGCACCCCGATCCCGTTTGTGAAAAGTAAGTGCACCCCCAGTCCCGTGGGTGAAAATTAAGTGCACCCCAGTCCCGTGTGTGAAAAGTAAGTGCACCCCCGGTCCTGAGTGTGAAAAGTAAGCGCACCCCAGGTCCCGTAAGTGAAAAGTAAGTGCACCCTCGGTCCCGTGGGTGAAAAGTAAGTGCATCCCTGGTCCCGGGTGTGAAAAGTAAGTGCACCCCCGGTCCCGTGGTTGAAAAGTAAGTGCACCCCCGGTCCCGTGGGTGAAAAGTAAGTGCACCCCCGGTCCCGTGAGTGAAAAGTAAGTGCACCCCTGGTCCCGTGTGTGAAAAGTAAGTGCACCCCCGTTCCTGGTGTGAAAAGTAAGTGCACCCCCGGTCCCTTGTGTGAAAAGTAAGTGCACCCCGGTCCCATGTGTGTGAAAAGTAAGTGCACCCCGATCCCGTTTGTGAAAAGTAAGTGCACCCCTGGTCCCGTGGGTGAAAAGTAAGTGCACCCAGGTCCCGTGTGTGAAAAAGTAAGTGTGCCCCCGCCCACCAAATCGGACCCAGAGTGACCCCGCCCACCAAAACGGACCCAGAGTGACCCCGCCCACCAAATCGGACCCAGAGTGACCCCGCCCACCAAATCGGACCCAGAGTGACCCCGCCCACCAAATCGGACCCAGAGTGACCCCGCCCACCAAATCGGACCCAGAGTGACCCCGCCCACCAAATCGGACCCTGTGGGGCCCCGTCCACCAAATCGGACCCTGAGGGACCCCTTCTACCAAATCGGACCCTGAGGGACCCCGTCCACCAAATCGGACCCTGAGGGACCCCCCGTCCACCAAATCTGACCCAGAGTGACCCCGCCCACCAAATCAGACCCAGAGTGACCACGCCCACCAAATCGGACCCAGAGTGACCCCGCCCACCAAATCGGACCCAGAGTGACCCCGCCCACCAAATCGGACCCAGAGTGACCCCGCCCACCAAATCGGACCCAGAGTGACCCCGCCCACCAAATCGGACCCTGTGGGGCCCCGTCCACCAAATCGGACCCTGAGGGACCCCTTCTACCAAATCGGACCCTGAGGGACCCCGTCCACCAAATTGGACCCTGAGGGACCCCGTCCACCAAATCGGACCCTGAGGGGCACCGTCCACCAAATCGGACCCTGAGGGGTCCCGCCCACCAAATTGGACCCTGAGGGGCCCCGCCCACCAAATCAGCACCTGAAGGGCACCCAAGTGTGAAAGTCTTGCAGGGGTAGCCCGGGCACCATTCCAAAGCACTATCTGTAGTTCCTTCAGGAAATACCCATCTAGTTATAGTGCTTTTGTAAAAAGCACTATATTGTTATTCCCCCGTAGACAACTTATTATTATTATTATTATTATTATTCAGTCCGCGATTAATGCGGCCCGAACCGCTGCACGCACAGACTCCAGTGAGGTGTCATTTCGAAGCCAGCGTTCCCAAGAGGTGTGCTAAGTATTTTTCGTGTCGATCGGATTTGTAGTTTTGGCGCAATTTGCGTTTTTCCCCTGATTGGAATGCAATTTCTCTATGGGTAAATTTTCCTATAAGCTTATAATGGCTGATTTCTGAGGCAATTTCAAACTAACTGCCAACTGCCACCTGGCTGATTAGCTCACTGCTATGTGCAGTCAGACCCAGTTACTATGACAACGCCTACGAACTCTACATGACCCCACCAGGACACAGTTTTGCCAGATAATATCAGCTCTTAAAGTGACCCGCACACCAAATCTGACCCTGAGGTGCCCAGTGCACCCCCGGTCCCGTGTGTGAAAAGTAAGTGCACCCCCGTTCCTGGTGTGAAAAGTAAGTGCACCCTGGTCCCATGTGTGTGAAAAGTAAGTGCACCCCCGGTCCCTTGTGTGAAAAGTAAGTGCACCCCGGTCCCATGTGTGTGAAAAGTAAGTGCACCCCGATCCCGTTTGTGAAAAGTAAGTGCACCCCCAGTCCCGTGGGTGAAAATTAAGTGCACCCCAGTCCCGTGTGTGAAAAGTAAGTGCACCCCCGGTCCTGAGTGTGAAAAGTAAGCGCACCCCAGGTCCCGTAAGTGAAAAGTAAGTGCACCCTCGGTCCCGTGGGTGAAAAGTAAGTGCACCCCGGTCCCGTGTGTGAAAAGTAAGTGCATCCCTGGTCCCGGGTGTGAAAAGTAAGTGCACCCCCGGTCCCGTGTGTGAAAAATAAGTGCACCCTCGGTCCCGTGGGTGAAAAGTAAGTGCACCCCATCCCGTGTGTGAAAAGTAAGTGCATCCCTGGTCCCGGGTGTGAAAAGTAAGTGCACCCCCGGTCCCGTGGTTGAAAAGTAAGTGCACCCCCGGTCCCGTGGGTGAAAAGTAAGTGCACCCCCGGTCCCGTGAGTTAAAAGTAAGTGCACCCCTGGTCCCGTGTGTGAAAAGTAAGTGCACCCCCGTTCCTGGTGTGAAAAGTAAGTGCACCCCCGTTCCCTTGTGTGAAAAGTAAGTGCACCCCGGTCCCATGTGTGTGAAAAGTAAGTGCACCCCGATCCCGTTTGTGAAAAGTAAGTGCACCCCCGGTCCCGTGGGTGAAAATTAAGTGCACCCCCAGTCCCGTGGGTGAAAATTAAGTGCACCCCAGTCCCGTGTGTGAAAAGTAAGTGCACCCCCGGTCCTGAGTGTGAAAAGTAAGCGCACCCCAGGTCCCGTAAGTGAAAAGTAAGTGCACCCTCGGTCCCGTGGGTGAAAAGTAAGTGCACCCCGGTCCCGTGTGTGAAAAGTAAGTGCATCCCTGGTCCCGGGAGTGAAAAGTAAGTGCACCCCCGGTCCCGTGGTTGAAAAGTAAGTGCACCCCCGGTCCCGTGTGTGAAAAATAAGTGCACCCTCGGTCCCGTGGGTGAAAAGTAAGTGCACCCCGGTCCCGTGTGTGAAAAGTAAGTGCACCCCTGGTCCCGTGGGTGAAAAGTAAGTGCACCCAGGTCCCGTGTGTGAAAAAGTAAGTGTGCCCCCGCCCCCCAAATCGGACCCCGAGTGACCCGGACCCCCGAATCGGACCCCGAGTGGCCCCGCCCCCCAAATTGGACCCAGAGTGACCCCGCCCACCAAATCTGACCCAGAGTAACCCCGCCCACCAAATCTGACCCAGAGTGGCCCCGCCCACCAAATCTGACCCAGAGTGGCCCCGCCCACCAAATCTGACCCAGAGTGGCCCCGCCCACCAAATCTGACCCAGAGTGGCCCCGCCCACCAAATCTGACCCAGAGTGACCCCGCCCACCAAATCGGACCCAGAGTGACCCCGCCCACCAAATCGGACCCAGAGTGACCCCGCCCACCAAATCGGACCCAGAGTGACCCCGCCCACCAAATCGGACCCAGAGTGACCCCGCCCACCAAATGTGACCCAGAGTGACCCCGCCCACCAAATGTGACCCAGAGTGACCCCGCCCACCAAATGTGACCCAGAGTGACCCCGCCCACCAAATGTGACCCAGAGTGACCCCGCTCACCAAATGTGACCCAGAGTGACCCCGCCTACCAAATCGGACCCAGAGTGACCCCGCCCACCAAATCCGACCCAGAGTGACCCCGCCCACCTAATCGGACCCAGAGTGACCCCGCCCACCAAATCGGACCCTGAGGGGCCCCATCCACCAAATCAGACCCAGAGTGACCCCACCCACCAAATCGACCCAGAGTGACCCCGCCCACCAAATCGGACCCTGAGAGGCCCCGCCCACCAAATCGGACCCAGAATGACCCCGCCCACCAAATCGGACCCTGAGGGGCCCTGCCCACCAAATCGGACCCAGAGTGACCCCGCCCACCAAATCGACCCAGAGTGACCCCGCCCACCAAATCGGACCCAGAGTGGCCCCACCCACCAAATCGGACCCAGAGTGGCCCCGCCCACCAAATCAGCACCTGAGGGGCATCCAAGTGTGAAAGTCTTGCAGGGGCAGCCCGGGCACTATTCAAAAGCACTATCTGTAGTTCCTTCAGGAAATACACATCTAGTTCTTCTTCTTATTCTTATTATTATTAGGCTTTTTTCCGCAATTAATGCGGCCCGAACCGCTGCACGCACAGACTCCAGTGAGGTGTCATTTCGAAGCCAGCGTCCATGAGAGGTGTGCTAAGTATTTTTCGTGTCGATCGGATGTGTAGTTTTGGCGCAATTAACGTTTGAAAATTGTTTTTCTCTCATTGGAATGCATTGCCAATGCATTTCAATAGGGAAATTTAGCCATAAGGTATAATGGCTGATTACTGAGGCAATTTAAAAAATAACTGCCAACTGCCACCTGGCTGATCAGCTCATTGATATGCGAAGCCAGACCCAGTTACTATGACAACGCCTACGAACTCTACATGACCCCACCAGGACACAGTTTTGCCAGATAATATCAGCTCTTAAAGTGACCCGCACACCAAATCTGACCCTGAGGTGCCCAGTGCACCCCCGATCCCGTCTGTGAAAAGTAAGTGCACCCCCAGTCCCGTGTGTGAAAAGTAAGTGCACCCCCGTTCCTGGTGTGAAAAGTAAGTGCACCCCGGTCCCATGTGTGTGAAAAGTAAGTGCACCCCCGGTCCCTTGTGTGAAAAGTAAGTGCACCCCGATCCCGTTTGTGAAAAGTAAGTGCACCCCCAGTCCCGTGGGTGAAAATTAAGTGCACCCCAGTCCCGTGTGTGAAAAGTAAGTGCACCCCCGGTCCTGAGTGTGAAAAGTAAGCGCACCCCAGGTCCCGTAAGTGAAAAGTAAGTGCACCCTCGGTCCCGTGGGTGAAAAGTAAGTGCACCCCGGTCCCGTGTGTGAAAAGTAAGTGCATCCCTGGTCCCGGGTGTGAAAAGTAAGTGCACCCCCGGTCCCGTGGTTGAAAAGTAAGTGCACCCCCGGTCCCGTGTGTGAAAAATAAGGGCACCCTCGGTCCCGTGGGTGAAAAGTAAGTGCACCCCGATCCCGTGTGTGAAAAGTAAGTGCATCCCTGGTCCCGGGTGTGAAAAGTAAGTGCACCCCCGGTCCCGTGGGTGAAAAGTAAGTGCACCCCCGGTCCGGTGTGTGAAAAATAAGTGCACCCCAGTCCCATGGGTGAAAAGTAAGTGCACCCCCTGTCCCGTGGGTGAAAAGTAAGTGCACCCCCCCATGTGTGAAAAGTAAGTGCACTCCCGGTCCATGGGTGAAAAGTAAGTGCACCCCCGGTCCCGTGGGTGAAAAGTAAGTGCACCTCCGGTCCCGTGAGTGAAAAGTAAGTGCACCCCTGGTCCCGTGGGTGAAAAGTAATTGCACCCCCGGTCCCGTGGGTGAAAAGTAAGTGCACCCCCGGTCCCGTGGGTGAAAAGTAAGTGCACCCCCGTTCCCGTGAGAGAAAAGTAAGTGCACCCCCGTTCCCGTGTGTGAAAAGTAAGTGCACCCCCGATCCCGGGTGTGAAAAGTAAGTGCACCCCAGGTCCCGTGGGTGAAAAGTAAGTGCACCCCCAGTCCCATGGGTGAAAAGTAAGTGCACCCCCGCTCCCGTGGGTGAAAAGTATTGCACCCCGATCCCGTGTGTGAAAAGTAAGTGCACCCCCGGACTCGTGGGTGAAAAGTAAGTGCACCCCCGTACCCGTGGGTGAAAAGTAAGTGCACCCCCGGTCCCGTGGGTGAAAAGTAAGTGCACCCCCGGTCCCGTGGGTGAAAAGTAAGTGCACCCCCGGTCCCGTGGGTGAAAAGTAAGTGCACACCCGGTCCCGTGGGTGAAAAGTAAGTGCACCCCCGGTCCCGTGGGTGAAAAGTAAGTGCACCCCCGGTCCTGTGGGTGAAAAGTAAGTGCACCCCCGGTCCCGTGGGTGAAAAGTAAGTGCACCCCCGGTCCCGTGGGTGAAAAGTAAGTGCACCCCCGGTCCTATGGGTGAAAAGTAAGTGCACCCCCGATCCCGTGGGTGAAAAGTAAGTGCACCCCCGGTCCCGTGGGTGAAAAGTAAGTGCACCCCCGGTCCTGTGGGTGAAAAGTAAGTGCACCCCCGGTCCCGTGGGTGAAAAGTAAGTGCACCCCCGGTCCCGTGGGTGAAAAGTAAGTGCACCCCCGGTCCTATGGGTGAAAATTAAGTGCACCCCCGATCCCGTGGGTGAAAAGTAAGTGCACCCCCGATCCCGTGGGTGAAAAGTAAGTGCACCCCTGGTCCCGTGGGTGAAAAGTAAGTGCACCCTGGTCCCGTGTGTGAAAAAGTAAGTGCGCCCCCGCCCCCCAAATCGGACCCTGAGTGACCCCGCCCCCGAATCGGACCCCGAGTGACCCGGACCCCCGAATCGGACCCCGAGTGGCCCCGCCCCCCAAATTGGACCCAGAGTGACCCCGCCCACCAAATCTGACCCAGAGTAACCCCGCCCACCAAATCTGACCCAGAGTGGCCCCGCCCACCAAATCTGACCCAGAGTGGCCCCGCCCACCAAAACTGACCCAGAGTGGCCCCGCCCACCAAATCTGACCCAGAGTGGCCCCGCCCACCAAATCGGACCCAGAGTGACCCCGCCCACCAAATCGGACCCAGAGTGACCCCGCCCACCAAATCGGACCCAGAGAGACCCCGCCCACCAAATCGGACCCAGAGTGACCCCGCCCACCAAATCGGACCCAGAGTGACCCCGCCCACCAAATAGGACCCAGAGTGACCCCGCCCACCAAATCGGACCCGGAGTGACCCCGCCCACCAAATCGGACCCGGAGTGACCCCGCCCACCAAATCAGACCCGGAGTGGCCCCGCCCACCAAATCGGACCCGGAGTGACCCCGCCCACCAAATCGGACCCGGAGTGGCCCCGCCCACCAAATCGGACCCGGAGTGGCCCCGCCCACCAAATCGGACCCGGAGTGACCGCCCACCAAATCGGACCCAGAGTGACCCCGCCCACCAAATCGGACCCAGAGTGACCCCGCCCACCAAATCGGACCCAGAGTGACCCCGCCCACCAAATCGGACCCAGAGTGACCCCGCCCACCAAATCAGACCCAGAGTGACCCCGCCCACCAAATCGGACCCAGAGTGACCCCGTCCACCAAATCGGACCCAGAGTGACCCCGCCCACCAAATCGGACCCAGAGTGACCCCGCCCACCAAATCGGACCCAGAGTGATCCCGCCCACCAAATCGGACCCAGAGTGACCACGCCCACCAAATCGGACCCTGAGGGGCCCCGCCCACCAAATCGGACCCTGAGGGGCACCGTCCACCAAATCGGACCCTGAGGGGCCCCGCCCACCAAATCGGACCCTGAGGGGCCCCGCCCACCAAATCGGACACTGAGGGGCCCCACCCACCAAATCAGCGCCTGAAGGGCACCCAAGTGTGAAAGTCTTGCAGGGGCAGCCCGGGCACCATTCCAAAGCACTATCTGTAGTTCCTTCAGGAAATACCCATCTAGTTATTATAGTGCTTTTGTAAAAAGCACTATATTGTTATTCCCCCGTAGACAACTTATTATTATTATTATTATTATTATTCAGTCCGCGATTAATGCGGCCCGAACCGCTGCACGCACAGACTCCAGTGAGGTGTCATTTCGAAGCCAGCGTTCCCAAGAGGTGTGCTAAGTATTTTTCGTGTCGATCGGATTTGTAGTTTTGGCGCAATTTGCGTTTTTCCCCTGTTTGGAATGCAATTTCTCTATGGGTAAATTTTCCTATAAGCTTATAATGGGCTGATTTCTGAGGCAATTTCAAACTAACTGCCAACTGCCACCTGGCTGATTAGCTCACTGCTATGTGCAGTCAGATGCAGTTACTATGACAACGCCTACGAACTCTACATGACCCCACCAGGACACAGTTTTGCCAGATAATATCAGCTCTTAAAGTGACCCGCACACCAAATCTGACCCTGAGGTGCCCAGTGCACCCCCGGTCCCGTGTGTGAAAAGTAAGTGCACCCCCGTTCCTGGTGTGAAAAGTAAGTGCACCCCGGTCCCATGTGTGTGAAAAGTAAGTGCACCCCCGGTCCCTTGTGTGAAAAGTAAGTGCACCCCGATCCCGTTTGTGAAAAGTAAGTGCACCCCCAGTCCCGTGGGTGAAAATTAAGTGCACCCCAGTCCCGTGTGTGAAAAGTAAGTGCACCCCCGGTCCTGAGTGTGAAAAGTAAGCGCACCCCAGGTCCCGTAAGTGAAAAGTAAGTGCACCCTCGGTCCCGTGGGTGAAAAGTAAGTGCACCCCGGTCCCGTGTGTGAAAAGTAAGTGCATCCCTGGTCCCGGGTGTGAAAAGTAAGTGCACCCCCGGTCCCGTGGTTGAAAAGTAAGTGCACCCCCGGTCCCGTGGGTGAAAAGTAAGTGCACCCCCGGTCCCGTGAGTGAAAAGTAAGTGCACCCCTGGTCCCGTGTGTGAAAAGTAAGTGCACCCCCGTTCCTGGTGTGAAAAGTAAGTGCACCCCCGGTCCCTTGTGTGAAAAGTAAGTGCACCCCGGTCCCATGTGTGTGAAAAGTAAGTGCACCCCGATCCCGTTTGTGAAAAGTAAGTGCACCCCTGGTCCCGTGGGTGAAAAGTAAGTGCACCCAGGTCCCGTGTGTGAAAAAGTAAGTGTGCCCCCGCCCCCCAAATCGGACCCTGCGTGACCCCGCCCCCGAATCGGACCCCGAGTGACCCGGACCCCCGAATCGGACCGCGAGTGGCCCCGCCCCCCAAATTGGACCCAGAGTGACCCCGCCCACCAAATCTGACCCAGAGTAACCCCGCCCACCAAATCTGACCCAGAGTGGCCCCGCCCACCAAATCTGACCCAGAGTGGCCCCGCCCACCAAATCTGACCCAGAGTGGCCCCGCCCACCAAATCTGACCCAGAGTGACCCCGCCCACCAAATCGGACCCAGAGTGACCCCGCCCACCAAATCGGACCCAGAGTGACCCCGCCCACCAAATCGGACCCAGAGTGACCCCGCCCACCAAATCGGACCCAGAGTGACCCCGCCCACCAAATCGGACCCAGAGTGACCCCGCCCACCAAATCGGACCCAGAGTGACCCCGCCCACCAAATCGGACCCAGAGTGACCCCGCCCACCAAATCGGACCCTGTGGGGCCCCGTCCACCAAATCGGACCCTGAGGGACCCCTTCTACCAAATCGGACCCTGAGGGACCCCGTCCACCAAATCGGACCCTGAGGGACCCCCCGTCCACCAAATCGGACCCAGAGTGACCCCGCCCACCAAATCAGACCCAGAGTGACCCCGCCCACCAAATCGGACCCAGAGTGACCCCGCCCACCAAATCGGACCCAGAGTGACCCCGCCCACCAAATCGGACCCAGAGTGACCCCGCCCACCAAATCGGACCCAGAGTGACCCCGCCCACCAAATCGGACCCAGAGTGACCCCGCCCACCAAATCGGACCCTGTGGGGCCCCGTCCACCAAATCGGACCCTGAGGGACCCCTTCTACCAAATCGGACCCTGAGGGACCCCGTCCACCAAATTGGACCCTGAGGGACCCCGTCCACCAAATCGGACCCTGAGGGGCACCGTCCACCAAATCGGACCCTGAGGGGTCCCACCCACCAAATTGGACCCTGAGGGGCCCCGCCCACCAAATCAGCACCTGAAGGGCACCCAAGTGTGAAAGTCTTGCAGGGGTAGCCCGGGCACCATTCCAAAGCACTATCTGTAGTTCCTTCAGGAAATACCCATCTAGTTCTTATTATTAGGCTTTTTTCCGCAATTAATGCGGCCCGAACCGCTGCACGCACAGACTCCAGTGAGGTGTCATTTCGAAGCCAGCGTCCATGAGAGGTGTGCTAAGTATTTTTCGTGTCGATCGGATTTGTAGTTTTGGCGCAATGTGCGATTGAAAATTGTTTTTCCCTCATTGGAAAGCATTGTCAATGCATTTCAATAGGGAAATTTTGCCATAAGCTATAATGGCTGATATCTGAGGCAATTTAAAAAATAACTGCCAACTGCCACCTGGCTGATCAGCTCATTGATATGCGAAGTCAGACCAAGTTACTATGCCAACGCGTACAAACTCTACATGACCCCACCAGGACACAGTTTTGCCAGATAATATCAGCTCTTAAAGTGACCTACCCACCAAATTGTTACCTGAGGTGTCAGCCCACCAAATCGGACCGAGTGACCCCGCCCACCAAATTGGACCCAGAGGGTAAGTGCACCCCCGCCCCGTGTGTGCAAAAGTAAGTGCACCCCTTGTGTATGCAAAACTAAGTTCACCCCCACCCCAAGTGTATAAAAGTAAGTGCACCCCCGCCCTGTGTGTGCAAAAGTAACTGCACCCCCGCCCCCGTGTGTGCAAAAGTAAGTGCACCCCCGCCCCCGTGTGTGAAAAGTAAGTGCGCCCCCGGCCCTGGATGTGCAAAAGTAAGTGCACCCCCGACCCCGTGTGTGAAAAGTAAGTGCGCCCCCGGCCCCGGATGTGCAAAAGTAAGTGCACCCCCGGTCCCAGTTGTGCAAAAGTAAGTGCGCCCCCGCCCCCGTGTGTGCAAAAGTAAGTACGCCCCCACCCCCGTGTGTGCAAAAGTAAGTGCGCCCCCGGCCCAGGATGTGCAAAAGTAAGTGCGCCCCCGGCCCCGGGTATGCAAAAGTAAGAGCGCCCCGGCCCCGGGTGTGCAAAAGTGTGCCCCGGGTGTGCAAAAGTAAGTGCGCCCCGTGTGTGCAAAAGTAAGTGTGCCCCGGGTGTGCAAAAGTAAGAGCGCCCCGACCCCATGTGTGCAAAAGTAAGTGCGCCCCCGGCCCCGGGTGTGCAAAATTAAGTGCGCCCCCGGCCCCGGGTGTGCAAAATTAAGTGCGCCCCCGGCCCCGGATGTGCAAAAGTAAGTGCACCCCCGGTCCCAGGTGTGCAAAAGTAAGTGCGCCCCTGCCCCCGTGTGTGCAAAACTAAGTACACCCCCGCCCCCGTGTGTGCAAAAGTAAGGGCACCCTGCCCCGTGTGTGAGAAGTAAGTGCGCCCCCAGCCCAGGATGTGCAAAAGTAAGTGCGCCCCCGGCCCCGGGTATGCAAAAGTAAGTGCGCCCCGGGTGTGCAAAAGTAAGTGCGCCCCGGGTGTGCAAAAGTAAGTGGGCCCCGGCTGTGCAAAAGTAAGTGCGCCCCGGGTGTGCAAAAGTAAGAGCGCCCCCGACCCCATGTGTGCAAAAGTAAGTGCGCCCCCGGCCCCGGGTGTGCAAAATTAAGTGCGCCCCCGGCCCCGGGTGTGAAAAGTAAGTGCACCCCCGGTCCCGGGTGTGAAAAGTAAGTGCACCCCCAATTCTGTGGGTGAAAAGTAAGTGCACCACCGCTCCCATGGGTGAAAAGGAAGTGCACCCTCGGTCCCGTGGGTGAAAAGTAAGTGCACCCCCGGTCCCGTGAGTTAAAAGTAAGTGCAACCCCGGTCCCGGGTATGCAAAAGTAAGAGCGCCCCGGCCCCGGGTGTGCAAAAGTGTGCCCCGGGTGTGCAAAAGTAAGTGCGCCCCGGGTGTGCAAAAGTAAGTGTGCCCCGGGTGTGCAAAAGTAAGAGCGCCCCGACCCCATGTGTGCAAAAGTAAGTGCGCCCCGGCCCCGGGTGTGCAAAAGTAAGTGTGCCCCGGGTGTGCAAAAGTAAGTGCGCCCCGGGTGTGCAAAAGTAAGTGCGCCCCGGGTGTGCAAAACTAAGTGCGCCCCGGGTGTGCAAAACTAACTGGGCCCCGAGTGACCCCACCAGGACACAGTTTTGCCAGATAATATCAGCTCTTAAAGTGACCCGCACACCAAATCCGACCCAGAGTGACCCCGGCCACCAAATCGGACCCAGAGTGACCCCGCCCTCCAAATGTGACCCAGAGAGACCCCGCCCATCAAATGTGACCCAGAGTGACCCCGCCCACCAAATGTGACCCAGAGTGACCCCACCCACCAAATGTGACCCAGAGTGACCCCACCCACCAAATGTGACCCAGAGTGACCCCGCCCACCAAATGTGACCCAGAGTGACCCCGCCCACCAAATGTGACCCAGAGTGACCCCGCCCACCAAATCGGACCCAGAGTGACCCCGCCCACCAAATCGGACCCAGAGTGACCCCGCCCACCAAATGTGACCCAGAGTGACCCCGCCCACCAAATGTGACCCAGAGTGACCCCGCCCACCAAATCGGACCCAGAGTGACCACGCCCACCAAATGTGACCCAGAGTGACCCCGCCCACCAAATCGGACCCAGAGTGACCCCGCCCACCAAATGTGACTCAGTGACCCCGCCCACCAAATGTGACCCAGAGTGACCCCGCCCACCAAATGTGACCCAGAGTGACCCCGCCCACCAAATGTGACCCAGAGTGACCCCGCCCACCAAATGTGACCCAGAGTGACCCCGCCCATCAAATCGGACCCAGAGTGACCCCGCCCACCAAATCGGACCCAGAGTGACCACGCCCACCAAATGTGACCCAGAGTGACCCCACCCACCAAATGTGACCCAGAGTGACCCCGCCCACCAAATGTGACCCAGAGTGACCCCGCCCACCAAATGTGACCCAGAGTGACCCCGCCCACCAAATGTGACCCAGAGTGACCCCGCCCACCAAATGTGACCCAGAGTGACCCCGCCCACCAAATGTGACCCAGAGTGACCCCGCCCACCAAATGTGACCCAGAGTGACCCCGCCCACCAAATGTGACCCAGAGTGACCCCGCCCACCAAATGTGACCCAGAGTGACCCCGCCCATCAAATCGGACCCAGAGTGACCCCGCCCACCAAATCGGACCCAGAGTGACCCCGCCCACCAAATGTGACCCAGAGTGACCCCGCCCACCAAATGTGACCCAGAGTGACCCCGCCCACCAAATGTGACCCAGAGTGACCCCGCCCACCAAATGTGACCCAGAGTGACCCCGCCCACCAAATGTGACCCAG
The DNA here is from genome assembly GCF_032444005.1 of Ranitomeya imitator. Classification (NCBI taxonomy): domain Eukaryota; kingdom Metazoa; phylum Chordata; class Amphibia; order Anura; family Dendrobatidae; genus Ranitomeya; species Ranitomeya imitator. The sequence continues at coordinate 714,915,696 of NC_091284.1, read as the reverse complement.
AGTGACCCCGCCCACCAAATGTGACCCAGAGTGACCCCGCCCACCAAATGTGACCCAGAGTGACCCCGCCCACCAAATGTGACCCAGAGTGACTCCGCCCACCAAATCGGACCCAGAGTGACCCCGCCCACCAAATCGGACCCAGAGTGACTCCGCCAACCAAATGTGACCCAGAGTGACCCCGCCCACCAAATGTGACCCAAAGTGACCCCGCCCACCAAATGTGACCCAGAGTGACCCCGCCCAACAAATGTGACCCAGAGGTGCCCCGCCCACCAAATCTGACCCAGAGGTGCCCCGCCCACCAAATCTGACCCAGAGGTGCCCCACCCACCAAATCTGACCGAGGTGCCCTGCCCACCAAATCTGACCCAGAGGTGCTCTGCCCACCAAATCTGACCCAGAGTGGCCCCGCCCACCAAATCTGACCCAGAGTGGCCCCTCCCACCAAATCGGACCCAGAGTGGTCCCGTCTACCAAATCGGACACAGAGTGGCCCCGCCCACCAAATCATCCCCTGAGGGGCCCCGCCCACCAAACCAGCGCCTGAGGGGCACCCAAGTGTGAAAGTCTTGCAGGGGCAGCCCGGCCACCATTACAAAGCACTATCTGTAGTTCCTTCAGGAAATACCCATCTAGTTCTTCTTATTATTATTAGGCTTTTTTCCGCAATTAATGCGGCCCGAACCGCTACACGCACAGACTCCAGTGAGGTGTCATTTCGAAGCCAGCGTCCATGAGAGGTGTGCTAAGTATTTTTCGTGTCGATCAGATTTGTAGTTTTGGCGCAATTAGCGTTTGAAAATTGTTTTCCACTCATTGGAAAGCATTGCCTCCAATGCATTTCAATAGGGAAATTTTGCCATAAGCTTATAATGGCTGTTTTCTGAGGCAATTTAGAAATAACTGCCAACTGCCACCTGGCTGATTAGCTCATTGCTATGTGCAGTCAGACCCAGTTACTATGACAACGCCTACGAACTCTACATGACCCCACCAGGACACAGTTTTGCCAGATAATATCAGCTCTTAAAGTGACCAACCCACCAAATTGTTACCTGAGGTGTCCAGCCCACCAAATAGGAGGCCGAGGGGCCCCAACCACCACATCGGAGGCCGAGGGGCCCCGACCTCCAAATCGGAGGCTGAGGGGCCCCGACCTCCAAATCGGAGGCCGAGGGGGCCCGACCACCAAATCGGAGGCCGAGGGGCCCCGACCACCAAATCGGAGGCCGAGGGGCCCCGACCTCCAAATCGGAGGCCGAGGGGCCCCGACCTCCAAATCGGAGGCCGAGGGGCCCCGACCTCCAAATCGGAGGCCGAGGGGCCCCGACCTCCAAATCGGAGGCCGAGGGGCCCCGACCTCCAAATCGGACCCTGAGGGGCCCCGACCTCCAAATCGGACCCTGAGGGGCCCCGACCTCCAAATCGGACCCTGAGGGGCCCCGACCTCCAAATCGGACCCTGAGGGGCCCCGACCTCCAAATCGGACCCTGAGGGGCCCCGACCTCCAAATCGGACCCTGAGGGGCCCCGACCTCCAAATCGGACCCTGAGGGGCCCCGACCACCAAATCGGACCCTGAGGGGCCCCGACCTCCAAATCGGACCCTGAGGGGCCCCGACCTCCAGATCGGACCCTGAGGGGCCCCGACCTCCAAATCGGACCCTGAGGGGTCCCGACCTCCAAATCGGACCCTGAGGGGCCCCGACCTCCAAATCGGACCCTGAGGGGCCCCGACCACCAAATCGGACCCTGAGGGGCCCCGACCACCAAATCGGACCCTGAGGGGCCCCGACCACCAAATCGGACCCTGAGGGGCCCCGACCTCCAAATCGGACCCTGAGGGGCCCCGACCACCAAATCGGACCCTGAGGGGCCCCACTTACCAAATCGGACCCTGAGGGGCCCCACTTACCAAATCGGACCCTGAGGGGCCCCACTTACCAAATCGGACCCTGAAGGGCACCCAAGTGTGAAAGTCTTGCAGGGGCAGCCCGGGCACCATTCCAAAGCACTATCTGTAGTTCCTTCAGGAAATACCCATCTAGTTATTATAGTGTTCCAGTTTTATAGGTCTCATTTACATTACAGTTTGTCTTTTTTTATCTGGATCTTTGAAGTCTGCGCAAAAGCCACATCCTCTGCATATAGGCATTAACCGAACATCAGATATACACACAGGACCAGATTCAACATGTAAGATGAGATTATACTTGAAGGGAAATTTTGACAAGGGAGTACATTAATGTATAACTATATTTGTATGGATCAATCATTTTACCAAAATGAGTAATGAATAACATGTACCGTATATACTCGAGTATAAGCCGACCCAAGTATAAGCCGACCCCCCTAATTTTGCCACAAAAAACTGGGAAAACTTATTGACTCGAGTATAAGCCTAGGGTGGGAAATGCAGTAGCTACTCGTAAATTTCAAAAATAAAAATAGATGCTCCATACCGTTCATTATTGCCCCATAGATGCTCCATATACAACTGTGCTATATAGAATGCTCTATACCGTTCGTTATTGCCCCATAGATGCTCCACATAAAGCTGTGCCCCACATATAATGCTCTGCACCGTTGATTATGGCCCCATAGATGCTCCTTATAAAGTTGTGCCCCATATATATTGCTCTGCACCGTTGATTATGGCCCCATAGATGCTCCTTATAAAGCTGTGCCCCATATACGGTATATTGCTCTGCACCATTAATTATGGCCCCATAGATGCTCCTTATAAAGCTGTGCCATATATAATGCTCTGCACCGTACTTTTTGGCCCCATAGACGCTCCTTATATAATGCTGTGCCATATATAATGCTCTGCACCGTTCTTTATGGCCCCATAGATGCTCCTTATAGAATGCTGCTGGTGCTGCCATAAAAAAAAAAAATCACATACTCACCTCTCTTGCTCAGGACGCCGGCGCTTTCAATAATTACCTGCTCCTCGTGCGGCTCCGTCTCCAGCACTGACGCTCAGCAGAGGGCGCGCACTGACTATGTCACTGCGCCCTCTAACCTGAGCGTCACTGCTAGAGGACGCTGCAGACGGAGCCGCACCGGAGCGAGGAGCAAGTAAATATAGCGCAGCGCTGCGCTCGCCGTATACTTACCTGCTCCTGGCGCGGTCCCTGCAGTCCCTGGCTTCCCCGGCGCTGCAGCTTCTTCCTGTAATTGAGCGGTCAACAGTTACCGATCATTTACAGCAATGAATATGCGGCTCCACCCCTATGGGAGGTGGAGCCGCCTATTCATTTCTGTAATGAGCGGTGCCATGTGACCGCTCAGTGCAGGAAGAATCTGCAGCGCCGGGGAAGCCAGGGACTGCAGGGACCGCGCCGCAGCAGGTAAGTATGATTACACAGCCCCTGCTCCCCCTCCCCTGCCGACCTCCCGGTATATGACTCGAGTATAAGCCGAGAGGGGAACTTTCAGCCCAAAAAAGTGGGCTGAAAATCTCGGCTTATACTCGAGTATATACGGTAATTGATTACTGGGGCACATGATTTTAAAATAATGTTGCTATTTTGTTGTCCTCTTCAAATAAACTATCATTAGATGTGTCATTGATATCCATAGATAGAAATAAATAATGTTACATTACAAAGTAATAATGTACTAATACTAGTGTTATCAATATTAGTGTAATATGTATTAATAATGCCACAGTCAATCTCCAACAGCGGCATATAAGGTGTGTTATCCTTTCCAGCATCAGTGTTATAAATGTATATACAGTGGGGCAAAAAAGTATTTAGTCAGTCAGCAATAGTGCAAGTTCCACCACTTAAAAAGATGAGAGGCGTCTGTACTTTACATCATAGGTAAACCTCAACTATGGGAGACAAACTGAGAAAAAAAAATCCAGAAAATCACATTGTCTGTTTTTTTAACATTTTATTTGCATATTATGGTGGAAAATAAGTATTTGGTCAGAAACAAACAATCAAGATTTCTGGCTCTCACAGACCTGTAACTTCTTCTTTAAGAGTCTCCTCTTTCCTCCACTCATTACCTGTAGTAATGGCACCTGGTTAAACTTGTTATCAGTATAAAAAGACACCTGTGCACACCCTCAAACAGTCTGACTCCAAACTCCACTATGGTGAAGACCAAAGAGCTGTCAAAGGACACCAGAAACAAAATTGTAGCCCTGCACCAGGCTGGGAAGACTGAATCTGCAATAGCCAACCAGCTTGGAGTGAAGAAATCAACAGTGGGAGCAATAATTAGAAAATAGAAGACATACAAGACCACTGATAATCTCCCTCGATCTGGGGCTCCACGCAAAATCCCACCCCGTCGGGTCAGAATGATCACAAGAACGGTGAGCAAAAATCCCAGAACCACGCGGGGGGACCTAGTGAAAGAACTGCAGAGAGCTGGGACCAATGTAACAAGGCCTACCATAAGTAACACACTATGCCACCATGGACTCAGATCCTGCAGTGCCAGACGTGTCCCACTGCTTAAGCCAGTACATGTCCGGGCCCGTCTGAAGTTTGCTAGAGAGCATTTGGATGATCCAGAGGAGTTTTGGGAGAATGTCCTATGGTCTGATGAAACCAAACTGGAACTGTTTGGTAGAAACACAACTTGTCGTGTTTGGAGGAAAAAGAATACTGAGCTGCATCCATCAAACACCATACCTACTGTAAAGCATGGTGGTGGAAACATCATGCTTTGGGGCTGTTTCTCTGCAAAGGGGCCAGGACGACTGATCCGGGTACATGAAAGAATGAATGGGGCCATGTATCGTGAGATTTTGAGTGCAAACCTCCTTCCATCAGCAAGGGCATTGAAGATGTAACGTGGCTGGGTCTTTCAACATGACAATGATCCAAAGCACACCGCCAGGGCAACAAAGGAGTGGCTTCGTAAGAAGCATTTCAAGGTCCTGGAGTGGCCTAGCCAGTCTCCAGATCTCAACCCTATAGAAAACCTTTGGAGGGAGTTGAAAGTCCGTGTTGCCAAGCGAAAAGCCAAAAACATCACTGCTCTAGAGGAGATCTGCATGGAGGAATGGGCCAACATACCAACAACAGTGTGTGGCAACCTTGTGAAGACTTACAGAAAACGTTTGACCTCTGTCATTGCCAACAAAGGATATATTACAAAGTATTGAGATGAAATTTTGTTTCTGACCAAATACTTATTTTCCACCATAATATGCAAATAAAATGTTAAAAAAAACAGACAATGTGATTTTCTGGATTTTTTTTTCTCAGTTTGTCTCCCATAGTTGAGGTCTACCTATGATGTAAATTACAGACGCCTCTCATCTTTTTAAGTGGTGGAACTTGCACTATTGCTGACTGACTAAATACTTTTTTGCCCCACTGTATATTTCTAAAACAGATTATCAATTTTTTTGCAGAATTTTCTAAAGTACAGTATATGAGAAAATACGGTAACTACCCAGAAAAAGAAGCGCTCAGCAGAACTATTTTGACAAGTGGTTATCTCTATAAATATTTTCAGTTGCAAGAAGTAGAAAGGATTTCCTGTTTTGGGTTATTTTTATCAGTTTCCATCAACCAAAGAGATTTTATATAATGACGATGTAAGTCTACAATCGATAAATAACAGTAAAATGTGTCATTTAACCAATATGATGCAAACAATAATCCAATTCTGAGATTGATGGAGTTGCAGTTTTCTCTGCTGCTGCAATTATAACCAGTTCCATGTAGAAGATGGAGGTTATGCTGCAATTCTCTGCCCAGTGGTTAGAAGTATTATTGTGCAGGGAAAACTGGGAGGGGACCACATATGAAAGCCAGAACTGCAGATAATGACTATAAGTTGCATGCAAGTTGCACGATAAAATAAAAAAAATTATAATTTTTTTGTTATCTGCAGTTTAGGATCTGAGACACCCAATAGTCACTCAATGGCAATTATTCACGAGACAAATGAATCACAGTCAAAAGCAAATTGCATTGAAGTTTGTGACCAAAAATCCAGAAAATTGAAACAATTATGTCATGGTTGCAATGTGATATTGCAGACTTTGCATTATTAAAGTCATCCTGTGCCATAGCTATAGGCAGACATGTGAGTTCTATTATGTACAATATATGTAATGGCGTCTGCAATCTGTACTGTATATGAGTGATGTGAGTGCAACTAATAAGTGCATGTGTGTGTACCAGTGAAACAGCATAGTGGGGGCAGGGGAGTGGTCCGCCGAGGTGCCGAAGTCTATGGAGGTGCTCCCTTCCTCCACACCTCCGTCAATGTCAAGTGATTGGTGCCAGCAGAGAGAGAGCCCAACCAGAACTTCTAATGCAGAGCGCAACAGACGAGGTAGGCAGCAACCAAGGTTGAGCAGATAATGAATGAAGACATTATTACAATTCATAGTTTTATAGTTTTAAGGTTAACTGCAGACTTGAGTCCATCAAGTTCAACCTTCCCGTACACCGGAGACCAACATTGTGCACAGTATTCCAAATGTGAGAATATTCAGTGTATGTTTTCATTCATTACTAAGAGCTGCCTTTTTTAGTTTATGTGTACACTAACTTTTTGAAGAGTCTTTTGGAGTGGTTCCACTCTGTAAACCTCCAAATTGTTCAATCAAAACACTGAAAAAATGCTTCAGAAAAAACTGCACAAATATTTGAAAAACTCTTTAAAACCACTTCAGGAAATGCTTCAGGAAGAGATAAACGCAACAAAAAACTCCACAGAGAAGGAGATTCCAGTAGCATTCGCCTATAGAAAACTCATAGTTTTCATTTTACCACCTGAAAAAAAAACTCAGTTTACACTGTGCAGTGGGGTTGATTCAGTGTGACAGACAGTGACCACAGGAAAAGGTCACAGCAAACACATTTTAATATCCACACTCACACAGTGTACAGCATACGATATCCTCCCAGATCGCAGCCGGGAAACAAAGCAGTTCGCGGGAGTCTGGTTGCCGAGGGCGACGGAACCACCGTAACATGCTGCGGGGTGCCAGGAGTTCGCTCTGCTGGCTCTGTGTTAACTCATACAGGCTGAGTTTCTGCAGAGCTGACTGCTCCGCAAGTTGCAAACTCCAAACTGACACACCCAAACCATTGCTAACACTCCCTAGACCCCTCAACACAGCCTAAGATCTAACTACCCCTAAAGACAGAAACAGGAAACCTATCTTGCCTCAGAGAAAATCCCCAAAGGATAGATAGCCCCCCACAAATATTGACTGTGAGAGGAGAGGAAAAATCATACGCAGATATGAAATCAGATTTTAGCATAGGAGGCCATACTAGCTAAAAAGAAAGAATAGAACAGAGTACTATGCGGTCAGTATAAAAACACTAGAAAAATATCCACCGCAGAAAATACGGATCACCACATCTGACTAAAGACATGGGGGGGTATATCTGCATCTCCAGAGAAATAGCTAGACTGCAAAAAATCCTTCACAGACCAAGCTGGACAGGACAAAAACATGAAAATGCACAGAACTATAAGGTCCACTGCAGGTGGACAGCAAAAACAAAGCCAGGACTTATCTTTGTAGAAAAACACAGCAAACTGGAGAGACCAGCAGGGAAGTGAATCCTTCAAGAACAATGGACAACTGGCACTGACTAAAGGATCCTGCAAAGCTATATACCCCAGTCAGTCCTGCAATTAGTAGATACACATGTCCACTCCTGCAATCCAGGCCCAACTGCATTACCCTCTACAACCACCGGAGGGAGCCCAAAAGCTGAATTCACAACAACTCTCCTCATATCGAGTGGTCCTCAGGCAGAATTCTGGGATGGGGTGAATCTTGTTGGGGTAGGTGTCAGAGGGAGTGCGTTCAGGTTGCTACTACAGAGGTACCCACAGATCTTTCCTCTCTCCCCAAGCAATACTGGTCTTATGCAGACGTGTTCTCCAAAAAGGTGGCAGAGACCCTTCCGCCCCATCGCCCCTATGACTGTCCTATTGATCTCTTGCCTGGTGCTGAGCCTCCCCGGGGTCGAGTCTATCCGTTATCTCTCCCGGAGATGGAGGCAATGTCACAGTACATCCAGAAAAATCTGGCAAGAGGATTCATTAGGAAGTCAGTGTCACCTGCTGGGGCAGGGTTCTTCTTCGTGCAGAAGAAGAATGGGGAATTGCGTCCATGCGTAGACTACAGGGGTCTTAACGCCATCACCGTTAAGAATAAGTGTCCTTTGCCCTTGATATCTGAGCTCTTCGATAGGCTTCGGGGAGCAAGGGTATTTACTAAATTAGATCTGCGGGGTGCTTACAACCTGATTTGCATCCATGGGGGGACGAATGGAAGACGGCTTTTAACACCAGGGATGGGCACTATGAATATCTGGTGATGCCCTTCGGACTCTGTAATGCCCCAGCCATCTTCCAAGACTTTGTGAACGACATCTTCCGGGATATGCTCTCCACCTCGGTTGTAGTCTATCTGGATGATATTCTCATCTACTCTCCAGATATTGACTCCCACCGGAGAGATGTTTGCAAAGTCTTCGACCTCCTACGGGCAAACTCCCTCTATGCCAAGTTGGAGAAGTGTATGTTCGAGCAGGAGTCCTTACCTTTCCTGGGCTATATCATCTCCGCCCAGGGATTGGCTATGGATCCTGCCAAACTACAGGCTGTGATGGACAGGCAGGAACCCCGTTCACTTAAAGCGGTGCAGCGCTTTATGGGGTTCATTAACTACTATCGTCAGTTCATCCCACACTTCTCAACTTTGGTAGCTCCCTTGGTTGCCCTCACCAAGAAAGGAGCAAATCCCAAGTTGTGGTCAGAGGAGGTCTCCAAGGTCTTTCTCTCGATTAAGTCACACTTCGTTAGCGCTCCCATCCTACATTGCCCCGATGTAGATAAGCCATTTGTCATGGAGGTGGATGCCTCTACCGTTGGTGCTGGAGCAGTCCTTTTCCAAAAAGATGCTCAAGGTCGGAAACATCCTTGCTTCTTAATCTCCAAGACCTTCACACCAGCGGAGAGGAATTATTCCATCGGGAACAGGGAGTTGCTAGCCATGAAGTTAGCTTTTCAGAGTGGAGACATCTCTTGGAGGGAGCTCGCTTTCCCTTCCAAGTGTTCACTGACCACAAGAACTTGGTGTACCTGCAGACAGCCCAGCGGTTAAATTTTCGCCAGGCCAGATGGTCCTTGTTCTTCTCCCGGTTTCATTTCACCCTCCATTTTCTTTCTGAGCAGAAGAACATTCGGGCCAACGCTCTCTCTCGCTCCGTTGTGTCATCTGTGGAGGAGGATGAGGAGCCTCGGCTTATTGTCGCCACCGAGAGCTTGAGAACTGTGGCCCCAGTTTCGCTAGAGTCTGTGCCTCCGGGCAAGACTTTTGTACCATCCAGTTTGCAACTGGAAGTTCTTTCTTGGGCACACTCGTCCAGGGTGGGTGGACGTTTTGGTTCCAAAAGGACATCTGAGTTACTGGCGAGGACATACTGGTGGCTGCATATGGCTCGTGATGTCGCAGAGTATGTTCGGGCGTGTGTCTCTTGCGCCAAGAACAAGTCCCCTAGGCAACGGCCAGCTGGTTTGCTTTACCCTCTGCCGGTGGCGGACAGGCCCTGGGAGATGGTCGGGATGGACTTTGTAGTGGACTTACCAAAGTCTCGTAACTGCACCATTATCTGGGTGATCACCGACCATTTTTCCAAAATGGTGCACTTGGTGCCTCTTCCACGGATACCTTCTGCATGGGCTCTGGCTGTGTTGTTCATCAAATACATCTTTTGCCTACACGGTATGCCAGACAAAATTGTTAGTGACCGGGGTCCCCAGTTTGAGTCTCGATTCTGGAGAGAGCTTTGTCGTCTACTCAGTATTGAGTTGAATCTCTCTTCGGCATATCATCCCAAGACGAATGGCTTGGTATAGAGGGCCAACCAGACCTTGGTCACATATTTACGACATTTTGTCTCTGCCAGGCAGGATGACTGGGCATCCTTGCTACCGTGGGCAGAGTTTGTGCTTAACAACGCCGCAGCCGACTCCACCGGTCAGACTCCATTCCTCCTAAATTACGGCCAGCATCCGCGTGTCCCTGTGCCCATGCCTGTGTCTTCCGCCGATTCCAGGGTGGCAGACTGGGCTGTGGAGGCACGGGACATTTGGGACCGCACTCAGGATGCCATTCTGGCCTCCAAGGAGAGAATGAGATCCTCCGCCGATGCTCATCGACGCCCTGCTCCGACCTTTGCTCCTGGCGACTTAGTGTGGCTCTCCGCCCGTAACATCAGGTTGCGTGTTGAGTCCACTAAGTTTGCACCTCGCTACTTGGGTCCCTTCAAGGTCCTTGAACAGGTTAACCCTGTGGTCTACCGTCTGGCCCTTCCTCCACGCTTGGGTATCACCGACACCTTTCATGTGTCTCTCTTGAAACCCGTATACATGTCCCGGTTTTCCGAGTCATCTGCCGGGACATCGGGTTCGTCTACGGATGATTACGAGGTGAACGCTATTTTGGGGTGCAAGGTGGTACGTGGCAAAAAATTTTATTTGGTGGATTGGAAGGGTTATGGCCCAGAGGACAGGTCCTGGGAGCCTGCTGAACACATTCAAGCTCCACAGCTCATTGCTGCCTTTGAGCGTAGCGAGGACCAAGGAGGGGGGCCCTAGGAGGGGGGGTAATGTTAGGTGTTGAGTTCCCGCCTCTACACAGGGGGAATCTCGAACCATCTCTGCTGCGGTCTCCATTCTTCTCCAGCCGCAGTGGAGTCTGCTCAGCGGAGACGTCGTTCCCAGCATCTTGCTCAGTCTCACTCTGTGCATAGCTTCTGCCATTGAAGCCAGTGCTGGGCAGCGGCGAGCAGACGCTTTTGGGATCTAAGTCCTGCTTTTTCCCTTCTGAGCATGCCCAGGGTGAGATCTCCCATTGGAGATCGAGGGTCACATACTCAGATGCTGCAGCGGTTCCCATTGGTCCTTTATTGGAAGGTCCTGAACGTGCTGCAGCTATATAAGCTGCGCATGACCGCACGGCCATGCGCTAGTGTACATTTGTAAACGTCCCTATTGGATGACTGTTCGCGGAAGGTGGGTGATTGCTATCTAGTGCCCGACTTAGCTACCAGCACGTTACACACCTTACAGCGTCTAATTGCTGTGACCGCCAGTGCGGCGCTGTGCGCTTTCACAGCGCTTTTCTGACCCAAGCCTGGGTGGTTAGTGGCGTCCGCCAGTGTGGCACCACATGCACTGTCGTGCATCTTATATTATTACTTTGGTTACGCCGACACCCCATTAGCGGTGTCGAGCGCAAGTAGTCTAGTCGGACTCGGATCCCAAGTCTTGGGACTAAGCTTGGTGACTCCTTGCTTGCGCTCTTGTGTGCAGTACCGTGGCCCTGTGACTTAACAGGGTTCGCTTCCTTCACACAGGGTGAAGTTAACCCGTGTGTGTATTCACATTGTACCGCCATATAGTCCGTCATTACTTGGCAGCAGGTTCCATCTCTGCACAGTGGATCCCGGGCTGCGAACGCACCTTAATCTATCTTATTATTTGGTGCGTTCCGCTAGCCCTAACAAGGCTTATACTCGAGTCAATAAGTTTTCCCAGTTTTATGTTGCAAAATTAGGGGGGTCGGCTTATACTCGGGTCGGCTTATACTCGAGTATATACGGTACTTTATTTCAGGTATTTTGCATGTATGCCCAGACTCACCCCAAGTGTTGTGATAGCACCCTGCACAACCTGTAACGTGAGAAGTTCTGCCATGTTTTTCCACTAACCCGAGGTTACAAACCCATCTTAAAGTTATAGTGTTAATTTACTGACCTTAGAATCTTTTCCTCTACATTTAATGCTATATTGAATGGTGTCATAAAAAGCACTCAGTGTAAAAAAACATAAAAAAAATCCTAGCTCTTGGAAGATGGGAAGGAGAAAACAATAGAAAATTGTCCAATCGAAAAGGGGTTAATGATAAATGAATACAGAAAATATTGTAAACAGATGGATAGAGATGTAAGTAATACAGATTGAGTGATAATGTGCAGAGTGATAGTTTTACAGACAAACATTGAGTGTATTTACCTTTAGGATTTAATGGAATATCTTCAGAAGAGTTTTCAGAACATGAACTGCAGGACAATACAAATAGATGTTATTTTCTTTTCAATGACAGGTGGATATTCCATGTCTGACAACAGTAACAATTTATGAGAGACACAATTTTCAATAGTTATGTTTATGGGGTTCTAACTCCTCTGTGATTCTCCTTGGCAATTCCCATTCGAAGATATTGACCAATATGATTGTAAAAGACAAGACGAAATTGCAGAAAGTTTCTAAAACGCTATTTTCCATTAATATCTTAGCTCCAGGTTCTTCACTTTGACTTTGTCTACTCTGAATTCCTGGTAACAATCCTTTACTTGTAATGTATACGTCTGTTTGGCTGCTATTGTCAGGCTTTTTGTTTGCTTCATCCTGCCCATTATCATGTCTTGGTGCCGTTGCCTTTCTTGTCTCCTCCGTCCTTCCCAAATTGATTATCTTAGTAACTCTACTTGTTCTTCAGCTGTGACTACTCTAGTTAGTAAAGAAGGTGAAATCTCTAAGGCTATAGTCCCACAATGAGTTTTTAGTGGGTTTTTGATGTTGTAGATTTTCTGCACCATTTCTGTACCCATTCAATAAAATAGATTACTTGCATTTTTTAGAAAATACGCAGTGGACAAAAAAACTCACCAAAACTAATTGTGGGAACGTAGCCCAACACTCAACTTCTAGAGGATGCCAAACCAGATGTGGTTTTGATTATACTAAAGATTTCTAAATAATTTGCTGAGAGAATTTTGAGGTTGTATTAATACAATTAATCTGAATTACATTTTCCAGTGAATTAGTCTTGGGATCCAGAGGAAGCACATGACATGGTTCTCTTTTCAGTGATTTGTATCTTTGCTCTCTTGACTCAGTCTAGAATTTTGTTTTGGCTTATGCAGGTCTACATTATGTTTTCCCCAAAGCAATTATTATATATTAATTATATAATACTTTTCTTCAAATTTTTTTCTCTGTCTTTGGAACTTTTTACGATCATTTACAATAACAAACTATTTAGTCATACATGAAGCTCCAGTCCATTCCTTCTTTACTGTGAAATCAACATTTTAATAACTCTGCACATAAGCTGAAGATATATTTGTAAATCTGACGCCTCTGCCACTCCAGCTATATTCCTAGCCCAGTGCTGCCTTCATCTGCTTGACTGATAGCCATTATGCTTTACTAGATGGTGGCCCGATTCAAATGCATCGGGTATTCTAGAATATGTATGTAGTTTATTTATAAAGATTTCAGAATAATGCAATTTATACACAGGATTCAGCCGGCCGGGCGTGACCAATTAGCGAAGCGTGGTTCAAATTCCGCGCCAATTCGCGGCCGGACTGCGCCTGTCGCTGATTGGTCACGCCCGGCCGCGAACAATCAGTGAAGCCAGGGCCTGCTCCAGGTTTTTGAGGGTCCGGGGCGAAAGAGTCTCAGTGGGCCCCCCCTCTTTAACGCATACCACGATTCATGATGCACAGATACAGCAGAGGAATATAGCACAGCCAAGTAGCATACAGCCCACATAGTATATAACACAGCCCACGTAGTATATAACACAGCCCACGTAGTATATTGCCCAGCCACGTAGTATATAGCACAGCCCCCATAGTATATAGCACAGACACATAGTATATTGCCCAGCCACGTAATATATTGCACAGCCACGTAGTATATAGCACAGCCACGTAGTATATAGCACAGAGACGTAGTATAAAACACAGCCCATGCAGTATATAACAAAGGCCACGTAGTATAGAGCACAGCGATGTAGTATATTGCCCAGCCACGTAATATATACCACAGCCAAGTAGTATATAGCACAGAGATGTAGAATATAACACAGCCCACGCATTATATAACACAGCCCATTCAGTACATAACACAGCCCACTTAGTATATTGCCCAGCCACGTAATATATTGCACAGCCATGTAATATATTGCACAGCCACGTAATATATTGCACAGCCACGTAGTATATAGCAAAGCCATGTAGTATATAGCACAGAGACGTAGTATATAACACAGCCCATGCAGTATATAACACAGGCCATGTAGTATAGAGCACAGCGATGTAGTACATTGCCCAGCCACGTAATATATACCACAACCATGTAGTATATAGCACAGAGACGTAGTATATAATACAGGCCACGCAGTATATAACACAGCCCATGCAGTATATAACACAGCACACGTAGTGTATAACACAGCCCACGTAGTATATAGCAATGTGGGCACCATATCCCTGTTAAAAAAAAAAGAATTAAAATAAAAATTAGTTATATATTCACCTTCCGTCTGCCCCCGGATCCAGCCCAGGCGTTTACTGATGCTCCTCACGACGCAAGACCGCTACGTCATCATCTCGCGAGACCACAATGCATGGACCAGAGCGTCGCGAGGAGCAGCGGGAAAGGAGACGGAAGGTGAGAATATAATGATTTTTTATTTTGTTTATTACTTTTAACATTAGATCTTTTTACTATTGATGCTGCATAGGCAGCATCAGTAGTAAAACATTGGTCACACAGGGTTAATAGCAGCGTTAACGGACTGCGTTACACCGTGGCATAACGCCGTGTAACGCAGTCATTAATCCTGTGTGAGCGCTGACTAATGGGGGCACTGAGAGAGTAGGAAGGGGCGAATTTGCGGCCGGACTGTGCGAGATTTCTGTGACAGACAGACAAACAGACAGACCGACAAACAGACAGAAGTGCCCCATAGATGATTATACATATACAGTGGGGCAAAAAAGTATTTAGTCAGTCAGCAATAGTGCTAGTTCCACCACTTAAAAAGATGAGAGGCGTCTGTAATTTACATCATAGGTAGACCTCAACTATGGGAGACAAACTGAGAAAAAAAAATCCAGAAAATCACATTGTCTGTTTTTTTATCATTTTTTTTGCATATTATGGTGGAAAATAAGTATTTGGTCAGAAACAAACAATCCAGATTTCTGGCTCTCACAGACCTGTAACTTCTTCTTTAAGAGTCTCCTCTTTCCTTCACTCATTACCTGTAGTAATGGCACCTGTTTAAACTTGTTATCAGTATAAAAAGACACCTGTGCACACCCTCAAACAGTCTGACTCCAAACTCCACTATGGTGAAGACCAAAGAGCTGTCAAAGGACACCAGAAACAAAATTGTAGCCCTGCACCAGGCTGGGAAGACTGAATCTGCAATAGCCAACCAGCTTGGAGTGAAGAAATCAACAGTGGGAGCAATAATTAGAAAATGGAAGACATACAAGACCACTGATAATCTCCCTCGATCTGGGGCTCCATGCAAAATCCCACCCCGTGGGGTCAGAATGATCACAAGAACGGTGAGCAAAAATCCCAGAACCACGCGGGGGGACCTAGTGAATGAACTGCAGAGAGCTGGGACCAATCTAACAAGGCCTACCATAAGTAACACACTACGCCACCATGGACTCAGATCCTGCAGTGCCAGACGTGTCCCACTGCTTAAGCCAGTACATGTCTGGGCCCGTCTGAAGTTTGCTAGAGAGCATTTGGATGATCCAGAGGAGTTTTGGGAGAATGTCCTATGGTCTGATGAAACCAAACTGGAACTGTTTGGTAGAAACACAACTTATCGCGTTTGGAGGAAAAAGAATACTGAGTTGCATCCATCAAACACCATACCTACTGTAAAGCATGGTGGTGGAAACATCATGCTTTGGGGCTGTTTCTCTGCAAAGGGGCCAGGACGACTGATCCGGGTACATGAAAGAATGAATGGGGCCATGTATCATGAGATTTTGAGTGCAAACCTCCTTCCATGAGCAAGGGCATTGAAGATGAAACGTGGCTGGGTCTTTCAACATGACAATGATCCAAAGCACACCGCCAGGGCAACGAAGGAGTGGCTTCGTAAGAAGCATTTCAAGGTCCTGGAGTGGCTTAGCCAGTCTCCAGATCTCAACCCTATAGAAAACCTTTGGAGGGAGTTGAAAGTCCGTGTTGCCAAGCGAAAAGCCAAAAACATCACTGCTCTAGAGGAGATCTGCATGGAGGAATGGGCCAACATACCAACAACAGTGTGTGGCAACCTTGTGAAGACTTACAGAAAACGTTTGACCTCTGTCATTGCCAACAAAGGATATATTACAAAGTATTGAGATGAAATTTTGTTTCTGACCAAATACTTATTTTCCACCATAATATGCAAATAAAATGATAAAAAAACAGACAATGTGATTTTCTGGATTTTTTTTTCTCAGTTTGTCTTCCATAGTTGAGGTCTACCTATGATGTAAAATACAGACGCCTCTCATCTTTTTAAGTGGTGGAACTTGCACTATTGCTGACTGACTAAATACTTTTTTGCCCCACTGTATATGTATATATATTAATATTTCATCCAGCGCGATATAGCAGAAAGCCAGTAATTCAATTACCGGCTTTTGCTTTCTCCTTCCTAAACCCGACATGATATGAGACATGGTTTACATACAGTAAACCATCTCATATCACCATTTTTTTTTTGCATATTCCACACTACTAATGTCAGTAGTGTGTCTATGCAAAATTTGGCCGTTCTAGCTAGTAAATTAAAGGGTTAAATGGCGGAAAAAATTGGCGTGGGCTCCCGCACAATTTTCTCCGCCAGAGTAGTAAAGCCAGTGACTGAGGGCAGATATTAATAGCCTGGAGAGGGTCCATGGTTATTGCCCCCCCCCCCCCCCTCCGGCTAAAAACACCTTCCCCCAGCCACCCCAGAAAAGGCACATCTGGAAGATGTGCCTATTCTGGCACTTGGCCACTCTCTTCCCATTCCCGTGTAGTCCCAGGCTCGAGATCATAAGAGGGCGCCCTCTGCTGGTTGTCCTCATATGAACTCGAGCCAGGGAGCTTTCTAGGAAAGTTCCCACGATCTAGGAACAGACAGCAGAGGGCGCCTCACCGCAAATGCAGGTAAATATAGGTCAATGACCTACTTTACCTTCATTCTCCGGGGTTTTGCAGACATGAGCAACCTTGCATTAGCAAAGCTCGTGGCTGCAAAATATTTTAACCCCTTCAGATGGATTTACATCGTTGGACGTGACAGATCCTCGGAAGGTATGTATATTGTTGGTTTATTATTTTTTTTTAATTTACAGATCGAGGGTCTTCAGTGAGTGGATTGAGAGTATAATAAATTAATACAACAACCTTTGTGATTTTTTCATTAAATTAATTTTTAATAATGTGTGTGTGTTTTTTTTTAACCCTTTACTAGTATTGGATTAATAATGGATAGGTGTCAGAATTGACGCCTCTCCATTATTAATTTGGCTTAATGTCACCTTACAATAGCAAGATGACATAAACCCTTCATTACCCCATATCCCACCACTACACGGGAATGGGAAGAGAGTGGCCAAGTGCCAGAATAGGCGCATCTTCCAGATGTGCCTTTTCTGGGGTGGCTGGGGGCAGATGTTTTTAGCCAGGGGGGGCCAATAACCATGGACCCTCTCCAGGCTATTAATATCTGCCCTCAGTCACTGGCTTTACTACTCTGGTGGAGAAAATTGTGCGGGAGCCCACGTCAATTTTTTCCGCAATTTAACCCTTTAATTTACTAGCTAGAACGGCCAAATTTTGCATAGACGCACTACTAACATTAGTAGTGTGGAATATGCAAAAAAAAAAATGGGGATATGAGATGGTTTACTATATGTAAACCAGGTCTCATATCATGTCGGGTTTAGGAAGTAGAAAGCAAAAGCCGGTAATTGAATTACCGGCTTTCTGCTATATCGCGCTGGATGAAATATTAATATATATACATATATGTGTCTACTGACATATATATATATATATATATATATAGACAGTATATATGTTTTTTTTTTTTAACACATGGATCCCTTGTATAGCCGTATGTCAGTTTTGCAAGCCTGCGAGAAAAACACGCAGTACGGATGCCATACGGATTACATACGGAGGATGCCATGCGCAAAAAACGCTGAAACACCCTTCCTACGGAGGAGCTACGAACCACTATTTTCGGGACTTTTCAGCGTATTACGGCCGTAAAAAACGGACCGTATTTTCATACGCTGAGTGTGAAGCCGGCCTAAAGGTGTAACTCAAAGCTTGCAGGCACCAATGGAAAATCTCTAACAGTGCCCCTAACTATCATGGATCTGTTATAGCATTGATCTTTTAATATGAATCAAAGGGAAAGTTTGGGTTTCTCAGGCTGCAGGGCCTGGATGCGACTGCAGTACTTACGCCTACTATAATTACACCTCTAAAAGGTGGAGTAAGTCACTTCCAAACACCTCTGATAGCATCTAAAGGAGAAGAAAGGTATCTGTAATATGGTTGAGTGGACCTGTTGAAGTTCGGGTTCGACCAAACTTTAGTCCAAAGTTTGGTTTGGGTACCAGAATTGTACCCGAACTTGAACCTGAAACCGAACCATACAAAAACCAATGACCTGAACTTTGGAGCTGGAAAATCTCTCTCTCCCTTTCCTCCTCCGAACTCCCAACCTGTAAAATAGGCTTCTTTGAGAAGTCCATGTTCAGAATTTAGCACCGTGTCCAGTACGAACCTCAAACTTTACAGTTGAGGATTGCTCATATCTAATTAGGAGTGTAAATTCAAGCTTCTCGTTATATACCCCAACATGATCTCACAGGGGAACGTCAGCAGGCCTCCAAACACAGCACATGGTTGTCCAACTTTACTGAAAGCACACTTTAAATAGTCAATTTTATACAGGAATTGTTCATATGAACTATGCGAATGTTGAAGCTTCTCAAAATCAGTGCAGCATCAGAATGGAAGCAAATCTGTAACATGTAAAAAAAACACCAATACTTTGGCTCCGTCTCATGAAAACTGGCGGTATTAACAATGAACAGTGCACTGGAGTAAGGGGCACTAAATTGATTAACAGGCGTGCACTTCTTAAATTTGCCACTTTTCTCAGCTGCCTTAGGCCAGGGACAGAAATATAGGCTGGCGTAAAATTCTGGCGTAAGTTGCGGCACATATAAGTTACGATGAATTTGTTGGGTGCGATTAGCAAATTTTCATCTTGCTCAAGCCATGTTCACTTTCAAAACATTTGTGAAGGAGGTCGGGCTTAAAATGTCAAAATCGACTACATTTTTACAACATTTCATATGCAGCGCCCCAGAGACCTGGTCGTTGCAGTGGTGTTGCTCTGCCACTAAGGGGAGTGATGGTACGTCTGATGGCACTAAAGGAGTTCATCTGACCAGGTATCACAAGCACACATTATACTTCACACTCCGGCCACTAGGGGGAGCAAAAGGTTTTATTTATTAGGCCACTCCTCACACTGGTAAAACTAGGGGTTGGATAGGAAGTTAGAGAGAAGCTGACTGGGTTTTGCCCAGGCAACATCCCGTGGCAGGGGGTGCTGCGGGGGAGACTTCAGGGGAGTCCCTGTCAGGCGTGGGAACCTGGCAGAGACTTAGCGACAAGGACAGATTGTTACAGAGCCGTGCCTGCACTACCTTGCGGCGGCATCTAAAGAAAGGACACGAAGCGAAGGATATTGTGGACAGTAAGAAACGAGATCAAGCACAAAGGAGAGCCAGTAGGAGTCGTGCCCCGAGAACGGCAACATCCTACTGAGGCGCGTAGCCGGTGACCGGAACACCGAGGAAGTAACTGACTCTATGCCTTACTTCAAATGCCGCAGGACAGTTAATTATAGGTTGGTTGTCTACCTTACATCACCTAAGCAGACCTAGGGGGCAACCGTGGAGAGGGGCGTCTCTAGGGTCCCAGAATAGCTTCGAGCCTTCCCGTCAAACGGGTGCGTCCTAGCCATAACAAACTTGGGGGACGGAGAATAGAAAGAACTAGAAAGAACGAGAACAGAAGTTGTGAGGAGTATCCCGAATGCTCAGCAGGGAAGCACTACAACACACAGGCGCTAGTGGTGGGCAACGATTTCCACCTGCAAAGGGAACTCTGGATGTGCCTTCGGACCGGCCGGTCTCAGACAGCCCTGTTGACAGTGCTCTGGATTGAGGATCCTGAAGCCTTCAGTACAAGGTAAAGAGACTGCAATCCTGTGTCCTCGTTATTGACTGCGCCTCACACCATAGCCACCTACACACTGGGAAACCTTGGGGACATACTTCACCTGTGGGAAGGTATACCATCTAGCTGCCATCTCATCACCCCAGTGTACCCCAAGCAGCATCGGTCACCCTGACCGAATACCACAGGTGGCGTCACGAAGCCTTAGCTGACTTTTATCATCTCTTTTATTGGACGCCCCTTAGCAGGGTCACGGACCAGGTCCAGCCACCGTGACATCCCCAGAACTGAGCCAGAGAGGACCGGTAGCGAGTAACCCGCAGCCCTGCGTCTGGGGGCGCTCCACATATATGCCAGAAAAGCAAAAAGTGTATGAAAAATCGGAAGTTAATTGAGTGTCCCATACTCACCTTCAAAAAAAGCATCATCCACATCCTGGAAAGTGAATTCTGACATTGACATTATTATTGCTGGCGAGTTATTCACTTCCATGCTGTCGTTCACATTAAGTGACCTTGACCAGGCTAAACGCCTGGTTGATGAGAGGATGCTCATTTTCATGGGTCGTAGAATTTGTGACTGCTGAAAACAATTGATATAAGACAGCCATTAAAACTATACTAAATATATATATATATATATATATATATATATATATATATATATAGATCTTAAAAATGTAGCGGCACATTAGAAATAGTGAAGAAAGTGTAGGGATCCTTTACTCATCAACATCATCCACACTTCAGCCCAGCCCTCTCTACTATGGAGCCAGCTTGACAAAGACTCCATGAAGTGAGCTGATACATAGCCGGTGTGGATGACTAAAGGATCCTTATACTTTCTTCATTATTTTGGATGTTCAAGAACAATTTCCATAATGTTGACAAGACTGAGTTTCATAGAACATTGTTAACCCATAACATGACATTAAAGTTAATCATATAACGTTCATTACAAAATTTTCAGTTTTACTCAAATGACTTGATGAGAAAATGAATAAACCTCACATCCAAAACTATTACCTCTAATATTTTGTATGTCCGCTATGATTATTAAGGCCGGCACCAGGTCTTCTAGGCATGAAATGAACAAGTTGGAGACATATTGCAACCTCTGTCTTTTTCCATTCTTCAAGAACGAGCCCTTTTAGAGCCTGGATGCTGGATGGAGCGTGATGGAGAGTGATAGCAACGTGTCTCTTCAGAATTCCCCATAGGTGTCCACTTGGGTTCAGATCAGGACACATACTGCACATACTCCCAACATGAAGAACACAGGACTGCAATTTGGCGATAACCTCACTTGAAGATTGACATGATGAGCAGTTATTAGTTGCTATCACTATCACGTAAGTGAATTTGGAAAGAGCTATTCAGGGATATCCACATGTCATGCCCTCATACAGAAGCTTTATGTGACATACTGTGGAATCAATCTGCACATTCACCCATCAGGCGCAATGTTTAACACTTTGTCATTAGTGAAATACTAATTAATAGCAATTAACGTTCACGTCTCTGTGCAAATTGTTTAGGAAAATCTTCCGTGACAGAACTTACCGCCTGTTCCTGTGCCCCGCGCCGCGTACAGAGATATGGCAGGCACATCTGCTGAAGGACACGTACAGGAAGCTCAGCACCACAATCTTACTATCTGGTATAACAGCAGCTTCTCAGTAAGCACACGTTATTTATGGCACTTCCACAGCAGCTCTATAGTTTTATCACTTGTGGCTTAGCAGACAGTATTTAAGCCAATGAGTACATTTACATGAACAGCGTGCGTCATGGCTGACATCAAATTTGTTGGCTTGTGGACCTGTTGTAACTACTGTATTTTCAACTGATTATACATCACTTAGGACTGATTATGCCCTTAACCCCTTTCTGCCATTAGACGTACTATTCTGTCCATGTGGGGTGTGCTTTACTTTCCAAGGACGGAATAGTACGTCATAGGCGATCGGCCGCACTCACGGGGGGAGCGCGACCGATCGCAGCCGGGTGTCAGCTCCTTATCGCAGCTGACATCCAGCACTATGTGCCAGGAGCAGTCACGGACCGCCCCCGGCACATTAACCCCCGGCACACCGCGATCAAACATGATCGCGATGTGCCGGCGGTGCAGGGAAGCATCGCGCAGGGAGGGGGCTCCCTGCGGGCTTCCCTGAGCCCCCCGCAGCAACGCGATGTGATCGCGTTGCTCCGGGGGTCTCCTACCTTCCCCCCTGCAGCAAGCCCCGGATCCAAGATGGCCGCGGATCCGGGTCCTGCAGGGAGGGAGGTGGCTTACCAAGTGCCTGCTCAGAGCAGGCACTTGGTAACGCTGCAGTGCTCTGAGACAGATCGGTGATCTGTCAGAGTGCTGTGCAAACTGGCAGATCACCGATCTGTATTGTCCCCCCTGGGACAAAGTAAAAAAGTTCAAAAATTTTTTTACAAGTGTGTAAAAAAAAAAAATCCTAAATAATGAAAAAAAAAAAAAATATTATTCCCATAAATACATTTCTTAATCTAAATAAAAAAGAAAAACAATAAAAGTACACATATTTAGTATCGCCGCGTCCGTAACGACCCGACCTATAAAACTGTCCCACTAGTTAACCCCTTCAGTAAACACCGTAAGAAAAAAAAAAAAAACGAGACAAATAACAACGCTTTATTATCATACCGCCCTACAAAAAGTGGAATAACACGCGATCAGAAAGACGGATATAAATAACAATGGTACCGTTGAAAGCGTCATCTTGTCCCGCAAAAAAAGAGCCACCATACAGCAACATCAGCAAAAAAATAAAAAAGTTATAGTCCTCAGAATAAAGCGATGCAAAAATAATTATTTTTTCTATAAAATAGTTTTTATTGTATAAAAGCGCCAAAACATAAAAAAATGATATAAATGAGGTGTCGCTGTAATCGTACTGACCCGAAGAATAAAACTGCTTTATCAATTTTACCAAACGCGGAACGGTATAAACGCCCCCCCAAAAGAAATTCATGAATAGCTGGTTTTTGGTAATTCTGCCTCACAAAAATCGGAATAAAAAGCGATCAAAAAATGTCACGTGCCCGAAAATATTACCAATAAAAGCGACAACTCGTCCCGCAAAAAACAAGACCTCACATGACTCTGTGGCCTCAAATATGGAAAACTATAGCTCTCAAAATGTGGTAACGCAAAAAATATTTTTTGCAACAAAAAGCGTCTTTCAGTGTGTGACGGCTGCCAATCATAAAAATCCGCTAAAAAAAGCTATAAATAGTAAATAAAACCCCCCTTCATCACCCCCTTAGTTAGGGAAAAATCAAAAAATTAAAAAAATGTATTTATTTCCATTTTCCCGTTAGGGCTAGGGTTAGGGCTAGGGTTAGGCTAGGGTTAGGGCTAGGGTTAGGGCTAGGGTTAGGGCTAGGGTTAGGGCTAGAGTTAGGGTTAGGGTTAGAGTTATGGTTAAGGTTAGGGCTAGGGTTAAGGCTACAGTTAGGGTTAAGGCTACAGTTAGGGTTGGGACTAAAGTTAGGGTTAGGGTTTGGATTACATTTGCGGTTGGGAATAGGGTTGGGATTAGGGTTAGGGGTGTGTCTGGGTTAGAGGTGTGGTTAGGGTTACCGGTGGAATTAGGGTTAGGGGTGTGTTTGGATTAGCATTTCAGTTATAATTGGGGGGTTTCCACTGTTTAGACACATCAGGGGCTCTCCAAACGCAACATGGCGTCCGATCTCAATTCCAGCCAATTCTGCGTTGAAAAAGTAAAACAGTGCTCCTTCCCTTCCGAGCTCTCCCGTGTGCCCAAACAGGAGTTTACCCCAACATATGGGGTATCAGCGTACTCAGGACAAATTGGACAACAATTTGGGGTCCAATTTCTCCTGTTACCCTTGGGAAAATACAAAACTGAAGGCTAAAAAATAATTTTTGTGGGGAAAAAATAGATTTTTTATTTTCACGGCTCTGCGTTATAAACTGTACAGTCATGGACAAAAATTTTGAGAATGAGACAAATATTAATTTGTCCAAAGTCTACTGCTTCATTTTTTCTAATGGCAATTTGCATATACTCCTGAATGTCAGAGTGATCAGCTTAACAGCAATTACTGTACTTGCAAAGTCAATATTTGCCCAGAAAATGAACTTTAACCCCCAAAACACATTTCAACATCATTGCAGTCCTGCCTTAAAAGGAGCAGCTAACATCGTTTTAGTGATTGATCCATTAACACAGGTGTGTGTGTTGATGAGGACAGGGCTGGCGATCAGTCATGATTAAGTAAGAATGACATCACTGGACACTTTAAAAGGAGGCTGGTGCTTGGTATCATTGTTTCTCTTCAGTTAACCATGGTTATCTCTAAAGAAACACGTGCAGCCATTATTGCACTGCACAAAAATGGCCTAACAGGGAAGAGTATCGCAGCTACAAAGATTGCACCTCAGTCAACAATCTATCGCATCATCAAGAACTTCAAGGAGAGAGCTTCCATTGTTGTCAAAAAGGCTCCAGGGCGCCCAAGAAAGACCAGCAAGTGCCAGGACCGTATCTTAAAACTGTTTCAGCTGCGGGATTGGACTACCAGCAGTGCCGAGCTTGCTCAGGAATGGCAACAGGCTGGTGTGTGTGCTTCTGCACGCACTGTGAGGCGAAGACTCTTTGAGCAAGGCCTGGTTTCAAGGAGGGCAATGAAGAAGCCACTTCTCTCCAGAAAAAACATCAGGGACCGACTGATATTCTGCAAAAGGTACAGGGAGTGGACTGCTGAGGACTGGGGCAAAGTCATTTTCTCTGATGAATCCCATTTTCGATTGTTTGGGACATCTGGAAAACAGCTTATTCGGAGAAGAAGAGGTGAGCGATACCACCAGTCTTGTCTCATGCCAACTGTAAAGCATCCTGAAACCATTCATGTGTGGGGTTGCTTCTCAGCCAAGGGAATCGGCTCACTCACAGTCTTGCCTAAAAACACAGCCATGAATAAAGAATGGTACCAGAATGTCCTCCAAGAGCAACTTCTCCCAACCATCCAAGAGCAGTTTGGCGCCCAACAATGCCTTTTCCAGCGTGATGGAGCACCTTGCCATAAAGCAAAGGTGATAACTAAATGGCTCATGGAACAAAACATAGAGATTTTGGGTCCATGGCCTGGAAACTCCGCAGATCTTAATCCCATTGAGAACTTGTGGTCAATCATCAAGAGACGGGTGGACAAACAAAAACCAACAAATTCTGGCAAAATGCAAGCATTGATTATGCAAGAATGGACTGCTATCAGTCAGGATTTGGTCCAGAAGTTGGTTGAGAGCATGCCAGGGAGAATTGCAGAGGTCTTGAAGAAGAAGGGTCAACACTGCAAATATTGACTTGCTGCATTAACTCATTCTTACTGTCAATATAACCTATTGGTACTCATAATATGATTGCAATTATATTTCTGTATGTGATATAAACATCAGACAAACACTAATAAAAACCAGAGGGCAGCAGATCATGTGAAAATATAATTTTGGTGTCATTCTCAAAACTTTTGGCCATGACTGTAGTGAAACACTTTGGGGTTCAAAGTTCTCACAACACATCTAGATAAGTTTGTGGGGGGGTCTAGTTTCCAATATGGGGTTACTTGTGGGGGGTTTCTACTGTTTAGGTACATTAGGGGCTCTGCAAACGCAATGTGACGCCTACAGACCATTCCATCTAAGTCTGTATTCCAAATGGCGCTCCTTCCTTTCCGAGCCCTCCCATGCGCCCAAACGGTGGTTCCCCCCCCCCACATATGGGGTATCAGCGTACTCAGGACAAATTACACAACAACTTTTGGGGTCCAATTTCTCCTGTTACCCTCGGGAAAATACAAAACTGGGAGCTAAAAAATAATTTTTGTGAAAAAAAAATGATTTTTATTTTTACGGTTCTGCATTATAAACTTCTGTGAAACACTTGGTGGGTCAAAGTGCTCACCACACCTCTAGATAAGTTCCTTAGGGGGTCTACTTTCCAAAATGGTGTCACTTTGTGGGGGGTTTCAATGTTTAGGCACATCAGTGGCTCTCCAAACGCAACATGGCGTCCCATCTCAATTCCATTCAATTTTGCATTAAAAAGTCAAATGGCGTTCCTTCGCTTCCAAGCTCTGTCATGCGCCCAAACAGTGGTTTACCTCAACTTATGGGGTATTGGCGTACTCAGGACAAATTGTACAACAAGGTTTGGGGTCCATTTTCTCCTGTAACCCTTGGTAAAATAAAACAAATTGGAGCTGAAGTAAATTTTTTGTGAAAAAAAGTTAAATGTTAATTTTTATTTAAACATTCCAAAAATTCCTGTGAAACACCTGAAGGGTTAATAAACTTCTTGATTGTGGTTTTGAGAACCTTGAGGGGTGCAGTTTTTAGAATGGTGTCACACTTGGGTATTTTCTATCATATAGACCCCTCAAAATGACTTCAAATGAGATGTGGTCCCTAAAATAAAATGGTGTTGTAAAAATGAGAAATTGCTGGTCAACTTTTAACCCTTATAACTCCCTAACAAAAAAAAATTTTGGTTCCAAAATTGTGTTGATGTAAAGTAGACATGTGGGAAATGTTACTTTTTAAGTATTTTGTGTGACATATCTCTGTGATTTAATTGCATAAAAATTCAAAGTTGGAAAATTGCGAAATATTCAAAATTTTCGCCATATTTCCATTTTTTTTACAAATAAATGCAGGTAATATCAAAGAAATTTTACCACTATCGTGAGGTACAATATGTTACGAGAAAACAGTGTCAGAATCACCGGGATCCGTTGAAGCATTCCAGAGTTATAACCTCATAAAGGGACAGTGGTCAGAATTGTAAAAATTGGCCCGGTCCATAACGTGCAAACCACCCTTGGGGGTAAAGGGGTTAAAATGAATCGTTCAGCAAAATTTGGCTATGTAGTCTGATAGCAGCATATAGTAGGGTTAGAAAACCTGATTCCAGTCATGTGTCACTTATTAGGCTGTGTGCTGTGTTTTATCAGCAGGAGATTATCACTTCAGGACTAGGTCTAACATGTCATGCAGTCCAGATAATCATCACTGATTGGCAGCTTGCTGACAATGCACAGTATACACATGATGGGGTTACACAGAGCTCAGTATAACACTGCTACATCTAAAGCAATGGAATAGGAATGTTATCAAATCTGTACCAACCAGTCCAGTAAATCATACATTGCTGGAATCAGGCTCTCTGCCCCTGCATCATGATGCTCTCAGATTACATGATAAAAAAAACCTGCTGACAGATTCCATTTAAAGGGTTATTCACAATATTGTGAGTTAATATCTATCCACATCTGCTGGGCCTCCCCACCAATCATGAGAACAGGACACTGAAGTGCGCCATCAGAATTGATCGGTGGTTGTGTGGCGCCCCCAGGGTCGTCACAATGGCATTACTTTCTCCTTTGTGAGAGTGATGTCACGCTTGGAAGCGATGAAGGATATCTTTCACCAGGTAAATCTCACATACAATACGTTCACACTCCAGGCCAGAAGAGGGAGCTCTGAACCCGGATTAAGGGGAACTTCCTTATATTCTGGCTGGAGGGTAGTTAGAGAGCAGTCTGTCATAGGACAGAGAAGCAGACAGTTCGTCCCAGAGAGCTGAAGAACGCAAAAAACTATATAGAAAAGAAATACCATAAATATGTAATATATACCGTAAAAAGGCTATGAATACAGACAAGCAAAATAAAATATCTATTTTTTTTTATTAAAAGATTAATAATACATGATTATACACAAAGTAATTTTTTAAAACAAAATAATTAACTACAGACAAATTGACATCAAAGAATCTTTATTAAAATATTAAACCTAAAAGGTTAAATTAAATATGTGGCAAGGGACAGAATAAGCCAGACAAACCATAAAGGCACGTGAAAAAAACCTTTGCTGGTCAAGTTCATATGTGTAATATATATGTAAAGACTACTCAAAACCAAAATTATGTGAAGAATGAATTATAAATATAACAATATAAAAATGGAAGTGCACACACTATATAAGTGCTAAAATGCAAAATAAATACCAAGTGGAATTAATATAAGGTAGAAATAGTGCACCCACAATCTATTAACAATCCATATACCCTAATTATTATATAGAACTTGATTAACAAAGATAACAAATAAATAATATACAGTTGTGGCCAAAAGTATTGACACCCCTGCAATTCTGTCAGATAATACTCAGTTTCTTCCTGAAAATGATTGCAATCACAAATTCTTTGGTATTATTATCTTCATTTAATTTGTCTTAAATGAAAAAACACAAAAGTGAATGAAGCAAAAAGCAAAACATTGATCATTTCACACAAAACTCCAAAAATGGGCCAGACAAAAGTATTGGCACCCTCAGCCTAATACTTGGTTGCACAACCTTTAGCCCAAATAACTGCGACCAACCGCTTCCGGTAACCATCAATAAGTTTCTTACAATGCTCTGCTGGAATTTTAGACCATTCTTCTTTGGCAAACTGCTCCAGGTCCCTGATATTTGAAGGGTGCCTTCTCCCAACTGCCATTTTTAGATCTCTCCACAGGTGTTCTATGGGATTCAGGTCTGGACTCATTGCTGGCCACCTTAGAAGTCTCCAGTGCTTTCTCTCAAACCATTTTCTAGTGCTTTTTGAAGTGTGTTTTGGGTCATTGTCCTGCTGGAAGACCCATGACCTCTGAGGGAGACCCAGCTTTCTCACACTGGGCCCTACATTATGCTGCAAAATTTGTTGGTAGTCTTCAGACTTCATAATGCCATGCATACGGTCAAGCAGTCCAGTGCCAGAGGCAGCTAAGCAACCCCAAAACATCAGGGAACCTCCCCCATGTTTGACTGTAGGGACCTTGTTCTTTTCTTTGAATGCCTCTTTCTTTCTCCTGTAAACTCTATGTTGATGCCTTTGCCCAAAAAGCTCTACTTTTGTGTCATCTGACCAGAGAACATTCTTCCAAAACAGTTTAGGCTCTTTCTGGTAAGTTTTGGCAAACTCCAGCCTGGCTTTTTTATGTCTTGGGGTAAGAAGTGAGGTCTTCCTGGGTCTCCTACCATACAGTCCCTTTTCATTCAGATGCCGACGGATAGTACGGGTAGACACTGTTGTACCCTCAGACTGCAGGGCAGCTTGAACTTGTTTGGATGTTAGTCGAGGTTCTTTATCCAACATCCGCACAATCTTGCGTTGAAATCTCTTGTCAATTTTTCTTTTCCGTCCACATCTAGGGAGGTTAGCCACAGTGCCATGGGCTTTAAACTTCTTGATGACACTGCGCACGGTAGACACAGGAACATTCAGGTCTTTGGAGATGGACTTGTAGCTTTGAGATTGCTCATGGTTCCTCACAATTTGGTTTTAATCCATGTCAACTGGCTGCAAGCGTGATTTAGTTATTGCCACACCTGTTAGGAGAAGCATCACATGATTTTTCGAACAGTGCCAATACTTTTTGTCCACCCCCTTTTTTCGACCAGACAGCTGAAGAAGGCAGTCTGGGAGAGACAGTGAAAGAGAGCAGATGGACCTGAAGGGACGGAAAGTCTGAAGGAGGAGAAATACCAGGAAGCAGAGCTGAGAAAAGGCTACCTCCCTGGCTAGTGCAGATTCCGGTAGCCAGAAGACCGAGGCCGTGCTGAACTCTCAAGTGGCATAGCTGAAACCGGCAGGACAGCTGGATTGTACATCATCTGTCTGCATTTATACCAAGGCAACACAGTGATAATTATAGGGCCCGGGTGATCCAAGAGACCATGTAAAAAGACCCAGTTCACCTGTCATATGGGTTGTGTCCTAAACTTTATGGGGGACAGAGAGAAACTGTGAGGACCTTATGTGAAGCCTTAGACAGTAAGGGAGCACATCACCACCGCACTTGGAGAAAGGCTTTGATCTCCATCTGTTGAAGGAGACTCTGGATTTGCTTCCAAGCTGGCCGGACTCTGGCTGCCCCGTGGTCTGATGCCCTGGACTGCAGTTGTCTGAAGCTACAGTAAACCAGGTAAAGACTGCAAACCTGTGTCCTCGTTCTTCATCACACCATCCACCATCTTCACCTCTACACCGAGAGCCCTGGGGACATACTTCACCTGTGGGAAGTTATACCATCTAGCTGCATACCATCACCCCAGAGGACCCCTTTAAGCAGCGTCGGTCCCTACTGACTGAACACCACAGGTGGTATCACAAACTCTATTCATTAACCCTCTAAAAACCTTCCCTTTTAATTGGACACCCTGGGCAATGGACCGGGTCGCAGCCACCGTGACATCCCCTTTAAGACCGGACCCGGGAGTACCCCTGCCCTGGTGTGGGCGCTCCAGTTGCACTGTACTTAGCTATTTCCACAGCCAATGACTGGTGCTGCAGCACTGATTAATAGAAAATGGCGTCCTGCAGTAGCGTAGCTACTGGGGGGGCAGAGGGGGCCATTGCCCCGGGCCCAGTCACCTGAAGGGGCCCACCAGGAGATCCACTGCCGAGTCTGAGGTGTCAGGGAGAGAGTAGCACAATGCCGGCTGCAGAGCCCCCCTCCGTGCAGAGTGCGATGTGGTCTCACCCGAGGAGTCTCTACCTGGCAGCAGCAGCAGATGCAGTTACTTTCTGGCTGTGCACGCTTGGTTTGGCTGAGGCACGCTGGGTCCTAGTGCCCTCCGTGCATCTATCTGGACACTTCCTGGTTCTCCTCACTGTCTGCCTGAAAACTCATCAGTAAGTGAGGATGGAGTTTATTAGAGTAATTCGGTTTAGGCATATCATGGTCACTGTGGGGGTGAATGTGAGAGGATTGTGGTATTGTAGGGGCGGAAGTGGGAGAGGAGGACATGGCACTATGGGGTAAATGTGAAACGATGGGGGTTATTGTGGGTGTGCAGGGGGACAGGGCACTGTGGGGGTAAATGAGAGAGGGTGGTGGTATAGTGGGAGGGAGACAGGGCTCTGTGGGGGTGAATGGGAGAGTTTGAGGGTATTATGAGGGCTGACGTAGGTGAGGGGGCACTGGGGGGCTGATTATTATTATACTGTTTAATGTTATGAGGTATTCACTCCATCATATGTGAGGGTACTTCACATATGTGAGGTTCTTTGTTTGTGAAGGGATCAAAGTGTCTCTTTGGTGTCCAGAAGGTTTCATTTTTGGGGTTCATCTTTTCCCCTTCTACTATTGAGATGGACCCTGTTAAGGTCCAGGCCATCTATGATTGGACTCAGCCGACATCTCTGAAGAGTCTGCAAAAGTTCCTGGGCTTTGCTAATTTTTATCGTCGCTTCATCTGTAATTTTTCTAGTATTGCTAAACCATTGACCGATTTGACCAAGAAGGGTGCTGATGTGGTCAATTGGTCTTCTGCTGCTGTGGAAGCTTTTCAAGAGTTAAAGCGTCGTTTTTCTTCTGCCCCTGTGTTGTGTCAACCAGATGTTTCGCTTCCATTCCAGGTCGAGGTTGATGCTTCTGAAATTGGAGCGGGGGCTGTTTTGTCGCAGAGAAGTTCTGATTGCTCGGTGATGAAACCATGCACCTTCTTTTCCAGGAAGTTTTCGCCTGCTGAGCGAAATTATGATGTTGGCAATCGAGAGTTGCTGGCCATGAAGTGGGCATTCGAGGAGTGGCATCATTGGCTTGAAGGAGCTAAGCATCGCGTGGTGGTCTTGACTGATCACAAGAACTTGACTTATCTCGAGTCTGCCAAATGGTTGAATCCTAGACAGGCTCGTTGGTCGCTGTTTTTCTCCCGTTTTGACTTTGTAGTTTCGTACCTTCCGGGCTCTAAAAATGTGAAGGCGGATGCCCTGTCTAGGAGTTTTGTGCCCGACTCCCCGGGTTTGTCTGAGCCGGCGGGTATTCTCAAAGAGGGAGTAATTTTGTCTGCCATCTCCCCTGATTTGCGGCGAGTGCTGCAAAAATTTCAGGCTAATAAACCTGATCGTTGCCCAGCGGAGAAACTGTTTGTCCCTGAAAGGTGGACGAATAAAATTATCTCTGAGGTTCATTGTTCGGTGTTGGCTGGTCATCCTGGAATCTTTGGTACCAGAGATTTAGTGGCTAGATCCTTTTGGTGGCCATCTCTGTCGCGGGATGTGCGTTCTTTTGTGCAGTCCTGTGGGATTTGTGCTCGGGCTAAGCCCTGCTGTTCTCGTGCCAGTGGGTTGCTTTTGCCCTTGCCGGTCCCGAAGAGGCCTTGGACACATATCTCTATGGATTTTATTTCGGATCTCCCCGTCTCTCAAAAAATGTCGGTCATTTGGGTGGTTTGTGATCGCTTCTCTAAGATGATCCATTTGGTACCCTTGTCTAAATTACCTTCCTCCTCTGATTTGGTGCCATTGTTCTTCCAGCATGTGGTTCGTTTACATGGCATTCCAGAGAACATCGTTTCTGACAGAGGTTCCCAGTTTGTTTCGAGGTTTTGGCGAGCTTTGTGTGCTAGGATGGGCATTGATTTGTCTTTTTCCTCGGCTTTCCATCCTCAGACTAATGGCCAGACCGAACGAACCAATCAGACCTTGGAAACATATCTGAGATGCTTTGTTTCTGCTGATCAGGATGATTGGGTGTCCTTCTTGCCTTTGGCTGAGTTCGCCCTTAATAATCGGGCCAGCTCGGCTACCTTGGTTTCGCCGTTTTTCTGCAACTCTGGGTTCCATCCTCGTTTCTCTTCAGGGCAGGTTGAGTCTTCGGACTGTCCTGGTGTGGATACGGTGGTGGACAGGTTACAGCAGATTTGGACTCATGTAGTGGACAATTTGACCTTGTCCCAGGAGAAGGCTCAACGTTTCGCTAATCGCAGACGCTGTGTGGGTCCCCGACTTCGTGTTGGGGATTTGGTTTGGTTGTCATCTCGTCATATTCCTATGAAGGTTTCCTCTCCTAAGTTTAAGCCTCGTTTCATTGGTCCGTATAGGATTTCTGAGGTTCTTAATCCTGTGTCTTTTTGTTTGACCCTTCCAGATTCTTTTTCCATCCATAACGTATTCCATAGGTCATTGTTGCGGAGATACGTGGCACCTATGGTTCCATCTGTTGATCCTCCTGCCCCGGTTTTGGTGGAGGGGGAGTTGGAGTATATTGTGGAGAAGATTTTGGATTCTCGTGTTTCGAGACGGAAACTCCAGTATCTGGTTAAGTGGAAGGGTTATGGTCAGGAAGATAATTCCTGGGTCTTTGCCTCTGATGTCCATGCTACCGATCTTGTTCGTGCCTTTCATATGGCTCATCCTGGTCGGCCTGGGGGCTCTGGTGAGGGTTCGGTGAAAACTCCTCAAGGGGGGGGGTACTGTTGTGAATTCTGTGGCAGAGCTCCCTCCTGTGGTCACAAGTGGTACTTCGGCTGATTCTGTCTATGAGCTTCCGTTGGTGGAGGTGAGTGGTACTGCGGCTTCTGAGTTTCCTTCCTCAGGTGATGTGGTGAAGTCGTTAGGTGCTGCTCTATTTAACTGAACCTAGTGCTTTGCTCCTGGCCTCCAGTCAATGTTCTAGTATTGGTCTTGCTTCCTCCTGGATCGTTCCTGTGGCCTGTCTGCTCTGCATAAGCTAAGCTTTGCTTGTGTTATTTTTGTTTGCTATTTTTTCTGTCCAGCTTGCTTAATTGGTTTTTCTGGCTTGCTGGAAGCTCTTGGACGCAGAGGGAGCACCTCCATACCGTTAGTCGGTGCGGAGGGTCTTTTTGCCCCCTCTGCGTGGTTGTTTGTAGGGTTTTGTGTTGACCGCAAAGTTATCTTTCCTATCTTTGTTCTGTTCAGTAAGTTGGGCCTCACTTTGCTAAATCTATTTCATCTCTGCGTTTGTATTTTCATCTCTACTCACAGTCATTATATGTGGGGGGCTGCCTTTTCCTTTGGGGTATTTCTCTGAGGCAAGGTAGGCTTATTTTTCTATCTTAGGCCTAGCTAGTTTCTCAGGCTGTGCCGAGTTGCATAGGGAGCGTTAGGCGCAATCCACGGCTGCCTCTAGTGTGGTTGGATAGGATTAGGGATTGCGGTCAGCAGAGTTCCCACGTCTCAGAGCTCGTCCTATGTCTTTTGGTTATTGTCAGGTCACTTTGTGTGCTCTGAACTTCAAGGTCCATTGTGGTTCTGAATTACCTAATCATAACACCTTTCTGCTTGTGTGCCAGTCTTGACTCCTGGGTGTGCCATCTCTCTCTCTCAAATAGTGGGCCATAGAAAGCCTATTTTTTTTTTTTATTGGGTTTCTAAATTCTCCCTGAAAAAATAAAAAAATATCAGTGGGAGATTAATATTGCCCTTTCTGCTTGTGTGCCAGTCTTGACTCCAGGGTGTGCCATCTCTCTCTCTCAAATAGTGGGCCATAGAAAGCCTATTTTTTGTTTTTTATTTGGTTTCTAAATTCTCCCTGAAAAAATCATTTTTTTTTATTTGGTTTCTAAATTCTTCCTGAAAAAAATCATTTTTTTTAAATTTTGTTTCTAATGTCTCCCTGAAAAAATAAAAAAAAATCAGTGGGAGATTAATATTGCCCTTTCTGCTTGTGTGCCAGTCTTGACTCCTGGGTGTGCCATCTCTCTCTCTCTCTCAAATAGTGGGCCATAGAAAGCCATTTTCTTTTTTTTTATTGGGTTTCTAAATTCTCCCTGAAAAAATCATTTTTTTTAATTTGGTTTCTAAATTCTTCCTGAAAAAATCATTTTTTTAAATTTTGTTTCTAAAGTCTCCCTGAAAAAAAAAAAAAAAAAAAGTGGGAGATCAATATTGACATTTCTGCTTGAGTGACAGTCCTGCGTGTGTGGCATCTCTCTCATTTGGTGCCACCGAAAACAGAGTGTGTAACATTGTGCCTGATTTTCCTTGCGGTCTCACCCACCTGTAAAGGGATATCTAAATCATACTGAAGTTATAGCTCACCGTGTAAGTTGTTTGACAGCAACAAATACCGTTACTTTGGTTACGTTTTTAAAACAATGAGGAAGTCTGGTGGAAGAGGTCGTGGCCGTGGGCGTTCATTGTCAGCTGGTATTGATGGTAGTGGTAGTGGAGCATCAGGTGGTCGTGGTAAAAAAAATATTGCACCTAAGTCTGGAGCTGTGGAGCCAGGTTCGTCGTCTGGCTACAGAAGGCCTCGAACGCTCCCTTTTCTGGGAGTAGGAAAACCGCTTTTAAAGCCGGAGCAGCAAGAGCAAGGTTTGGCTTACCTTGCTGACTCAGCCTCTAGCTCTTTTGCCTCCTCTTTTGAAACTGGTAAATGTAAAAACAGCGCATCGTTAGTGGATGTTCACGGTCAGGGACAAGTCGCTTCCTTGTCCTCTTCAGCAAAAACAACAACAGAGAAGGATGCAGCAGGCGACACAACAGGTTACTCCATGGAGCTCTTTACACATACCGTCCCTGGCTTAGAAAGTGAAGCAGTTAACAGGCCATGCCCATTACAAGTTGAATCTGACATGGAGTGCACAGATGCACAGCCACAGACAGACTACTATGCTGGTCCTTTGACTCAGACCACAACATTGCCCTCGCAGGGTACTGATCCAGAATCAGACCCTGATGAGACTATGTTGCCCCGTCATGAACGCTCTACCACCGACTTACACGGTGACACAGACGAAGTTGCGCACGAGCTAGAAGAGGAGGTTATAGATGACACAGTTGTTGACCCCGATTGGCAGCCATTGGGGGAACAGGGTGCAGGCGGCAGTAGTTCTGAAGCGGAGGAGGAGGGGCTGCAGCAGGCATCAACATCGCAACAGGTTCCATCTGCCGGGTCCGTAGATAGGACAAAACGCGTGGCAAAGCCAAAAACTGTTGGAGGACAGCGTGGCCATCCGGTTAAAGCTCAGTCTGCAATGCCTGAAAAGGGATCCGAGGCTCGAAAGAGTGCAGTCTGGCATTTTTTTAAACAACATCCAATTGATCCGCACAAAGTCATCTGTCAAAAATGTTCAACTACCTTAAGCAGAGGTCAGAATCTGAAAAGTCTCAATACAAGTTGCATGCATAGACATTTAACCACCATGCATTTGCAAGCCTGGACTAACTACCAAACGTCCCTTAAGGTTGTAGCACCCTCGGCCAATGAAGCTAGTCACCAACGCTACATCCCTGCCGTCACTGTAAGGCCACCATTTTCCGCACCACCTGCAGTATCTGTGCAGGTTTCTTTGCCAGGCCAAAGCAGTCAGGGTCAGGGAATCACCAGTTTCGTAGTAGGAAACACTGCATCTAGGGCACAGGCGGAAACAATACCGTCTCCAACCGTCTCTCAGTCTGCCATGTCCACCGGCACACCCGTTAGTTCCACGATCTCCAGCTCTCCAGTCCAGCTCACCCTACATGAGACTCTGGTTAGAAAAAGGAAGTACTTATCCTCGCATCCGCGTACACAGGGTTTGAACGCCCACATAGCTAGACTAATCTCGATAGAGATGATGCCCTACCGGTTAGTTGAAAGTGAAGCTTTCAAAGCCCTGATGGACTACGCTGTACCACGCTATGAGCTACCCAGTCGACACTTCTTTTCGAGAAAAGCCATCCCAGCCCTCCACCAGCATGTTAAAGAGCGCATCGTCCATGCACTCAGGCAATTTGTGAGTACAAAGGTGCACCTGACAACAGATGCATGGACCAGTAGGCATGGCCAGGGATGTTACGTGTCCATCACGGCACACTGGGTGAATGTGGTGGATGCAGGGTCCACAGGGGACATCAATTTCGGGACAGTTCTGCCTAGCCCACGGTCTAGTAAACAGTTGGCTGTAGGCGTTCGCACCCCCTCCTCCTCCTCCTTGTCCTCCTGCAGAAGCGAGAGCTCGTCCACAGATCGCAGTCGCCCAACCACTCCATCCGCAGCTGCCACTGTTGCACACCAGTTGTCCCATTATGGGGCAGCTACTGGCAAGCGTCAGCAGGCTGTATTGGCTATGAAGTGTTTGGGCGACAACAGACACACCGCGGACGTTCTGTCCGAGTTCTTGCAGAAAGAAACGCAGTCGTGGCTGGGCACAGTAGATCTTGAGGCAGGCAAGCTAGTGAGTGATAACGGAAGGAATTTCATGGCTGCCATCTCCCTTTCCCAACTGAAACACATTCCTTGCCTGGCTCACACCTTAAACCTAGTGGTGCAGTGCTTCCTGAAAACTTATCCGGGGTTATCCGACCTGCTCTTCAAAGTGTGCGGACTTTGCTCACATATCCGACGTTCGCCCGTACACTCCAGCCGTATGCAGACCTATCAGCAGTCTTTGAACCTTCCCCAGCATCGCCTAATCATAGACGTTGCAACAAGGTGGAACTCAACACTGCACATGCTTCAGAGACTGTGCGAACAGAGGCGGGCTGTTATGTTTTTGTGGGAGGATACACATACACGGGCAGGCAGTAGGATGGCAGACATGGAGTTGTCAGGTGTGCAGTGGTCAAAGATACAAGACATGTGTCAAGTCCTTCAGTGTTTTGAGGAATGCACACGGCTGGTTAGTGCAGACAACGCCATAATAGGCATGAGCATCCCCCTAATGCGTCTGCTGATGCAAAGTTTGACGCACATAAAAAATCAGGCGTCTGCAGCAGAGGAAGAGGAAAGCCTTGATTACAGTCAGCCATTGTCTGGTCAGGGCAGTGTACAGGACGAGGTAGCGGGCGAAGAGGAGGAGGACGAGGAGGATGATGGGGACGAGTATATTTTTAATGAGGAAGCTTTTCCGGGGCCACTGGAAATTGGTGGCGTGGCAAGACCAGGTTCTGGTTTTTTGAGGGACACAAGTGACATAGATTTGCCTGAAACTGCCCCTCAATCAAGCACAACCGCAGATTTGACAACTGGAACTTTGGCCCACATGGCGGATTATGCCTTACTTATCCTCAAAAGGGACACACGCATTACTAAAATGATGAACGATGACGATTACTGGTTGGCCTGCCTCCTTGATCCTCGCTATAAAGGCAAATTGCAAAATATTATGCCACATGACAACTTGGAACTAATATTAGCAACCAAACAATCAACTCTTGTTGACCGTTTGCTTCAGGCATTCCCAGCACACAGCGCCCGTGATCGTTCTCACACGAGCAGCAGGGGGCAGCAGAACAGAAGTGTTAGAGGTGCAGAAATCCGAAGTGGCGTTGGACAGAGGGGTTTTCTGACCAGGTTGTGGAGTGATTTTGCTATGACCGCAAGCAGGACAGGTACTGCTGCATCAATTCAAAGTGACAGGAGACAACATTTGTCCAGTATGGTTACTAACTATTTTTCATCCCTTATCGATGTTCTACCTCAACCATCATTCCCATTTGATTACTGGGCATCCAAATTAGACACGTGACCAGAATTGGCAGAATATGCATTGCAGGATCTTGCTTGCCCGGCAGCTAGTGTCCTATCAGAAAGAGTATTCAGTGCTGCAGGTTCAATATTAACCGAAAAAAGGACTCATCTGGCCACCCAAAATGTTGATGATCTAACCTTCATTAAAATGAACCACAACTGGATTTCGAATTCTTTTGCCCCACCTTGCCCGGCCGACACCTAGCTTTCCTATGAAAAGGTATTGCCTGTGGACTACTCTGAATGACTTTACCAATCTCGTAATTTGCAGCAGCTGATTGTCCAGCATACGACATGTTTACACCTCCCTAAATGGCCAAACTCCCCACACGGGGCCGTGATATCGCCACTTGGCGCAAGCACCCGTGAGAGTGCTGTTTGTCTGAAGAGGTGGGTGTGCCCACTTTTGGTCTACGGCACTGCCACTGGGTCCCTCATAGTACAATAAAGTGTCTCTGGCGGTGGTGGTGCGCACCCAATGTCAGACACACTGTTGTAACATGAGGGGCCCTGGGCATGTACCGCCGGCCACAAGAGAGTTCACCCACCCCCAGCTCAAACATTGCTCTACCACGTGCACAATTATCTCTCACAGTTACACCTATGTTTAGTCTATGCGCTGACATCCGTAAATTACTGCCACTGACAATACCATTGTGTTGACATGTATGATGGTACTTAACATAGTCAGGGGCAGTGTCCTATATTTACCCAAGTAAATACTTTGTGCCAAATTACTAGGTCTGAAACTACGCAGAGGAGCCCAACCCTGTACCTAATGATTGCACCCTTTTGGTTTTTCTTTTTGTTGTAATGCGAGACATTAAAATGTATTGATTTTTTGGGACTACTAACTGGCAGACACTCATTACAATCGGCCGCCGCTGACAACACCAATGGTGCCCACTGCCTGTGTACCCCTGCAAGAGAATTCAAAGTGCCTACAGCCCAATTTTATTATTTTAGGCCTTCGAGGCCTGTCTGTGGTCCCTCCTTCCACTAGGCCTCCACTGACCTGTCTACTGCTGCCCGTGTACCCCTGGAACCAATGTTAAAGTGCCTACAGCCCTAATTTATAATGTTAGGCCCTCGAAGCCTGTCTGCGGTCCCTCCTTCCACTAGGCCTCCACTGACCAGACCAATGCTGGCCGTGTACCCCTGGAACCAATGTTAAAGTGCCTACAGCCCTAATTTATTATGTTAGGCCCTCGAAGCCTGTCTGCGGTCCCTCCTTCCACTAGGCCTCCACTGACCAGTCTACTGCTGCCCGTGTACCCCTGGAACCAATGTTAAAGTGCCTACAGCCCTAATTCATTATGTTAGGCCTTCAAAGCCTGTCTGCGGTCCCTCCTTCCACTAGGCCTCCACTGACCTGTCTACTGCTGCCCGTGTACCCCTGGAACCAATGTTAAAGTCCCTACAGCCCTAATTTTTTATGTTAGGCCTTCGAAGCCTGTCTGCGGTCCCTCCTTCCACTAGGCCTCCACTGACCAGTCTACTGCTGCCCGTGTACCCCTGGAACCAATGTTAAAGTGCCTACAGCCCTAATTTATTATTTTAGGCCTTCGAAGCCTGTCTGCGGTCCCTCCTTCCACTAGGCCTCCACTGACCTGTCTACTGCTGCCCGTGTACCCCTGGAACCAATGTTAAAGTGCCTACAGCCCTAATTTATTATGTTAGGCCTTCGAAGCCTGTCTGCGGTCCCTCCTTCCACAAGGCCTCCACTGACCAGTCTACTGCTGCCCGTGTACCCCTGGAACCAATGTTAAAGTGCCTACAGCCCTAATTTTTTATGTTAGGCCCTCGAAGCCTGTCTGCGGTCCCTCCTTCCACTAGGCCTCCACTGACCAGTCTACTGCTGCCCGTGTACCCCTGGAACCAATGTTAAAGTGCCTACAGCCCTAATTTATTATGTTAGGCCCTCGAAGCCTGTCTGCGGTCCCTCCTTCCACTAGGCCTCCACTGACCAGTCTACTGCTGCCCGTGTACCCCTGGAACCAATGTTAAAGTGCCTACAGCCCTAATTCATTATGTTAGGCCTTCAAAGCCTGTCTGCGGTCCCTCCTTCCACTAGGCCTCCACTGACCTGTCTACTGCTGCCCGTGTACCCCTGGAACCAATGTTAAAGTGCCTACAGCCCTAATTTTTTATGTTAGGCCTTCGAAGCCTGTCTGCGGTCCGTCCTTCCACTAGGCCTCCACTGACCAGTCTACTGCTGCCCGTGTACCCCTGGAACCAATGTTAAAGTGCCTACAGCCCTAATTTATTATGTTAGGCCTTCGAAGCCTGTCTGCGGTCCCTCCTTCCACTAGGCCTCCACTGACCTGTCTACTGCTGCCCGTGTACCCCTGGAACCAATGTTAAAGTGCCTACAGCCCTAATTTTTTATGTTAGGCCTTCAAAGCCTGTCTGCGGTCCCTCCTTCCACTAGGCCTCCACTGACCAGACCAATGCTGGCCGTGTACCCCTGGAACCAATGTTAACCCCTTTACCCCCAAGGGTGGTTTGCACGTTAATGACCGGGCCAATTTTTACAATTCTGACCACTGTCCCTTTATGAGGTTATAACTCTGGAACGCTTTAATGGATCCTGGTGATTCTGACATTGTTTTCTCGTGACATATTGTACTTCATGACAATGGTAAAAATTCTTTGATAGTACCTGGGTTTATTTGTGAAAAAAACGGAAATTTGGCGAAAATTATGAAAATTTCGCAATTTTCCAACTTTGAATTTTTATGCAATTAAATCACAGAGATATGTCACACAAAATACTTAATAAGTAACATTTCCCACATGTCTACTTTACATCAGCACAATTTTGGAACCAAAATTTTTTTTTGTTAGG
Organism: Ranitomeya imitator; assembly: GCF_032444005.1. Taxonomy (NCBI): domain Eukaryota; kingdom Metazoa; phylum Chordata; class Amphibia; order Anura; family Dendrobatidae; genus Ranitomeya; species Ranitomeya imitator. The sequence goes on along the minus strand of NC_091284.1, from coordinate 714,874,459 downwards.
GAGTTATAAGGGTTAAAAGTTGACCAGCAATTTCTCATTTCTACAACACCATTTTATTTTAGGGACCACATCTCATTTGAAGTCATTTTGAGGGGTCTATATGATAGAAAATACTCAAGTGTGACACCATTCTAAAAACTACACCCCTCAAGGTGCTCAAAACCATATTCAATAAGTTTATTAACCCTTCTGGTGCTTCACAGGAATTTTTTGAATGTTTAAATAAAAATGAACATTTAACTTTTTTTCACAAAAAGTTTAATTCAGCTCCAATTTGTTTTATTTTACCAAGGGTAACAGGAGAAAATGGACCCCAAACATTGTTGTACAATTTGTCCTGAGTATGCCAATACCCCACATGTGGGGGTAAACCACTGTTTGGGCGCATGGCAGAGCTCGGAAGCGAAGGAGTGCCATTTGACTTTTCAATGCAAAATTGACTGGAATTGAGATGGGACGCCATATTTCGTTTGGAGAGCCCCTGATGTGGCTAAACATTGAAACCCCCCACAATTGACACTATTTTTGAAAGTAGACCCCCTAAGGAACTTATCTAGAGGTGTGGTGAGCACTTTGACCCACCAAGTGCTTCACAGAAGTTTATAATGTAGAACCGTAAAAATAAAAAATCATATTTTTTCACAAAAATTATCTTTTCGCCCCCAATTTTTTATTTTCCCAAGGGTAAGAGAAGAAATTGGACCCCAAAAGTTGTTGTACAATTTGTCCTGAGTACGCTGATAGCCCATATGTGGGGGTAAACCACTGTTTGGGCGGATGGGAGAGCTCGGAAGGGAAGGAGCGCCGTTTGACTTTTCAATGCAAAATTGACAGGAATTGAGATGGGACGCCATGTTGCGTTTGAAGAGCCACTGATGTGCCTAAACATTGAAACCCCCCACAAGTGATACCATTTTGGAAAGTAGACCCCCTAAGGAACTTATCTAGAGGTGTGGTGAGCACTTTGACCCACCAAGTGCTTCACAGAAGTTTATAATGTAGAACCGTAAAAATAAAAAATCATATTTTTTCACAAAAATTATCTTTTCGCCCCCAATTTTTTATTTTCCCAAGGGTAAGAGAAGAAATTGGACCCCAAAAGTTGTTGTACAATTTGTCCTGAATACGCTGATACCCCATATGTGGGGGTAAACCACTGTTTGGGCGGATGGGAGAGCTCGGAAGGGAAGGAGCGCCGATTGACTTTTCAAAGCAAAATTGACAGGAATTGAGATAGAACGCCATGTTGCGTTTGAAGAGCCACTGATGTGCCTAAACATTGAAACCCCCCACAAATGACACCATTTTGGAAAGTAGACCCCCTAAGGAACTTATCTAGAGGTGTGGTGAGCACTTTGACCCACCAAGTGCTTCACAGAAGTTTATAATGCAGAGCCGTAAAAATAAAACAAAATTTTTTTCCCACAAAAATTATTTTTTTAGCCCCCAGTTTTGTATTTTCCTGAGGGTAACAGGAGAAATTGGACCCCAAAATTTGTTGCCCAATTTGTCCTGAGTGCGATGATACACCATATGTGGGGGGAACCACTGTTTGGGCACATGGGAGGGCTCAGAAGGGAAGGAGTGCCATTTGAATGCAGACTTAGATGGAATGGTCTGCAGGTGTCACATTGCGTTTGCAAAGCCCCTAATGTACCTAAACAGTAGAAACCCCCCACCAGTGACACCATTTTGGAAAGTAGACCCCCTTAGGAACTTATCTCGATGTGTGCTGAGCGCTTTGACTCACCAAGGGCTTCACAGAAGTTTATAATGGAGAGCCGTAAAAATAAAACAAAAATTTTTTCCCACAAAAATTATTTTTTAGCCCCCAGTTTTGTATTTTCCCGAGGGTAACAGGAGAAATTCGACACCACAATTTGTTGTCCAATTTGTCCTGAGTGCGCTGATACCCCATATGTGGGGGGGAACCACTGTTTGGGCGCATGGGAGGGCTCGGAAGGGAAGGAGCTCCATTTGGAATGAGGACTTAGATGGAATGGTCTGCAGGTGTCACATTGCATTTGCAGAGCCCCTAATGTACCTAAACAGTAGAAACCTCCCACAAGTGACACCATTTTGGAAACTAGACCCCCTAAGGAACTCATCTAGATGTGTTGTGATAGCTTTGAACCCCCAAGTGTTTCACTACAGTTTGTAACGCAGAGCCGTGAAAATGTAAAAAAAAATCTTTCCCCCCAAAATTATTTTTTAGCCCCCAGTTTTGTATTTTCCCGAGGGTAAGAGGAGAAATTCGACCCCAAAAGTTGTTGTCCAATTTGTCCTGAGTACGCTGATACCCCGTATGTTGGGGGAAACCACCGTTTGAGCGCATGGGAGGGCTCAGAAGGGAAGGAGCGCCATTTGGAATGCAGACTTAGATGGAATGGTCTGCAGACGTCACATTGCGTTTGCAGAACCCCTAATGTACCTAAACAGTAGAAACCCCCCACAAGTGACCCCATATTGGAAACTAGACCCCCCAGGGAACTAATCTAGATGTGTTGTGAGAACTTTGAACCCCCAAGTGTTTCACTACAGTTTATAACGCAGAGCCGTGAAAATAAAAAATCCTTTTTTTTCGCACATAAAATATGTTTTAGCCCCGAGTTTTGTATTTTCCCAAGGGTAACAGGAGAAATTGGACCCCAAAAGTTGTTGTCCTATTTGTCCTGAGTACGCTGATACCCCATATGTTGGGGTAAACCCCTGTTTGGGCACACGGGAGAGCTCGGAAGGGAAGAAGCACTGTTTTACTTTTTCAACGCAGAATTGGCTGGAATTGAGATCGGACGCCATGTCGCGTTTGGAGAGCCCCTGATGTGCCTAAACAGTGGAAACCCCACAATTATAACTGAAACCCTAATCCAAACACATCCCTAACCCTAATCCCAACAGTAACCCTAACCACACCTCTAACCCAGACACACCCCTAACCCTAATCCCAACCCTATTCCCAACCGTAAATGTAATCTAAACCCTAACTGTAACTTTAGCCCCAACCCAAACTGTAGCCCCAACCCTAACCCTAGCCCTAACCCTAGCCCTAACCCTAACCCTAACCCTAGCCCTAACCCTTTCCCTAACCCTAGCCCTAACCCTAACCCTAACCCTAACCCTAGCCCTAGCCCTAACCCTAGCCCTAACCCTAGCCCTAACCCTAGCCCTAACCCTAGCCCTAACCCTAGCCCTAACTCTAACCCTAGCCCTAATGGGAAAATGGAAATAAATACATTTTTTTAATTTTTCCCTAACTAAGGGGGTGATGAAGGGGGGTTTGATTTTCTTTTATAGCGGGTTTTTTAGCGGATTTTTATGATTGGCAGCCGTCACACACTGAAAGACGCTTTTTATTGCAAAAAATATTTTTTGCGTTACCACATTTTGAGAGCTATAATTTTTCTATATTTTGGTCCACAGAGTCATGTGAGGACTTGTTTTTTGCGGGACGAGTTGACATTTTTATTGGTAACATTTTCGGGCACGTGACATTTTTTGATCGCTTTTTATTCCGATTTTTGTGAGGCAGAATGACCAAAAACCAGCTATTCATGAATTTCTTTTGGGGGAGGCGTTTATACCGTTCCGCGTTTGGTAAAATTGATAAAGCAGTTTTATTCTTCGGGTCAGTACGATTACAGCGACACCTCATTTATATCATTTTTTTATGTTTTGGCGCTTTTATACGATAAAAACTATTTTATAGAAAAAATAATTATTTTTGCATCGCTTTATTCTCAGGACTATAACTTTTTTATTTTTTTGCTGATGATGCTGTATCGTGGCTCATTTTTTGCGGGACAAGATGACGTTTTCAGCGGTACCATGGTTATTTATATCTGTCTTTTTGATCGCGTGTTATTCCACTTTTTATTCGGCGGTATGATAATAAAGCGTTGTTTTTTGCCTCGTTTTTTTTTTTTTTCTTACGGTGTTTACTGAAGGGGTTAACTAGTGGGCCAGTTTTATAGGTCGGGCTGTTACGGACGCGGCAATACTAAATATGTGTACTTTTATTGTTTTTTTTTTTTTATTTAGATAAAGAAATGTATTTATGGGAATAATATATATTTTTTTTCATTATTTTGGAATATTTTATTTTTTTTTTTTTTACACATTTGAAAATTTTTTTTTTTACTTTTTTACTTTGTCCCAGGGGGGGACATCACAGATCAGTGATCTGACAGTTTGCACAGCACTCTGTCAGATCACTGATCTGACATGCAGCGCTGCAGCCTTCACAGTGCCTGCTCTAAGCAGGCTCTGTGAAGCCACCTCCCTCCCTGCAGGACCCGGATCCGCGGCCATCTTGGATCCGGGGCTCGAGCAGGGAGGGAGGGAGGTAAGACCCTCGCAGCAACGCGATCACATCGCGTTGCTGCGGGGGGCTCAGGGAAGCCCGCAGGGAGCCCCCTCCCTGCGCGGTGCTTCCCTGCACCGCCGGCACATCGCGATCATCTTTGATCGCGGTGTGCCAGGGGTTAATGCGCCGGGGGCGGTCCGTGACCGCTCCTGGCACATAGTGCCGGATGTCAGCTGCGATAGGCAGCTGACACCCGGCCGCGATCGGCGGCGCTCCCCCCGTGAGCGCCGCCGATCTCGCTGGACGTACTATCCCGTCCATGGTCATAGGGGCCCACCCCACATGGACGGGATAGTACGTCCGATGTCAGAAAGGGGTTAAAGTGCCTACAGCCCTAATTTATTATGTTAGGCCTTCGAAGCCTGTCTGCGGTTCCTCCTTCCACTAGGCCTCCACTGACCAGTCTACTGCTGCCCGTGTACCCCTGGAACCAATGTTAAAGTGCCTACAGCCCTAATTTATTATGTTAGGCCTTCGAAGCCTGTCTGCGGTCCCTCCTTCCACTAGGCCTCCACTGACCAGACCAATGCTGGCCGTGTACCCCTGGAACCAATGTTAAAGTGCCTACAGCACTAATTTATTATGTCAGGCCTTCGAAGCCTGTCTGTGGTCCCTCCTTCCACTAGGCCTCCACTGACCTGTCTACTGCTGCCCGTGTTCCCCTGGAACCAATGTTAAAGTGCCTACAGCCCAAATGTATTATGTTAGGCCTTTGAAGCCTGTCTGCGGTCCCTCCTTCCACTAGGCCTCCACTGACCTGTCTACTGCTGCCCGTGTTCCCCTGGAACCAATTTTAAATTGCCTACAGCCCTAATTTATTATGTTAGGCCTTCGAAGCCTGTCTGCGGTCCCTCCTTCCAATAGTTCTCCACTGACCAGACCAATGCTGGCCGTGTACCCCTGGAACCCAGCTGAAAGTGCATGGAGCCTCCTTTTTTTCTTTGTTTTATATTTAGAAAGCCCAGATGAACTACGCTGTACCACAGTTAAAGCTACCCAGTCGACATTTCTTTTGCAAGAAAACCCATCCCAGCCCTCCACCGGCATAAAAAAGTCTGCATTATCATAGCACTCAGGCAATCAAACAGTAGAAAGGTGCACCTGACAAGAGACGCATGGACCAGTAGGCATGTCCACAAAAAGTTACGTGTCCATTACGGCGCATTGGGTTAATGTGTTGGATGCATGGTCCACAGGGGACAGCCTACAAAGTCTGTCTGCAGTCCTTAATTCAAATTGTCCTCCGCTGACCACACCACTGCTGCACGTGTACCCCTGGAACCAATTTTAAAGTGCCTACAACCTAATTTTGTTATGTTAGGCCTACTACACCTGTCTGCGGTCCCGCCTTCCAATACTCGTCCACTGACCACACCACTGCTGCCCGTGGACCCCTGGAACCTATTTTTAATTGCATAGAGCATCCTTTTTTTAATAGTAGGCTTACAAAGTCTGTCTGCGGTCCACTATTGAAATTGTCCTCCACTGACCAGAGTAATGCTGCCTGTGTACCCCTGTAACCTTTTTTAAACTGCAGTGAGCCACATTTTTGGTTTAAGGCCTACTACCTGTGTCTGTCTGCGCCACTCAATACAGCTGTCCTCCTTTGAAAAAAGCAGAGCGTCAATAGTCTTGTTTTCAGCCTCTAGGAATTTTAAAACTGCATTGGGGCTACTACTTTGGTAGGGCCTACTAACGGTGTCTGCCGCTCCAAGGTGTGCCCCAGGTTTCCTCTCCATTGCTTCGATCTTCCGACTCTCGTTTAATAGTTGTTGAAAACTACACTGCATTAGGCCTACAAATTGGGTATGGGGTGTAGAGAGACGGTGTGTTAAACTCCAAGGTGTTCCCCAGGTTTCGTCCACATTGCTTCGATCTTCCTACTCTCGTTTAGTAGTTGTTGAAAACTACACTGCATTAGGCCTACAAATTGGGTATGGGGTGTAGAGAGACGGTGTGTTACACTCCAAGGTGTTCCCCAGGTTTCGTCCACATTGCTTCGATCTTCCTACTCTCGTTTAGTAGTTGTTGAAAACTACACTGCATTAGGCATACAAATTGGGTATGGGGTGTAGAGAGACGGTGTGTTACACTACAAGGTGTTCCCCAGGTTTCGTCCACATTGCTTCGATCTTCCTACTCTCGTTTAGTAGTTGTTGAAAACTACACTGCATAAGGCCTACAAATTGGGTATGGGGTGTAGAGAGACGGTGTGTTACACTCCAAGGTGTTCCCCAGGTTTCGTCCACATTGCTTCGATCTTCCTACTCTCGTTTAGTAGTTGTTGAAAACTACACTGCATTAAGCCTACAAATTGGGTATGGGGTGTAGAGAGACGGTGTGTTACACTCCAAGGTGTTCCCCAGGTTTCGTCCACATTGCTTCGATCTTCCTACTCTCGTTTAGTAGTTGTTGAAAACTACACTGCATTAGGCATACAAATTGGGTATGGGGTGTAGAGAGACGGTGTGTTACACTACAAGGTCTTCCCCAGGTTTCGTCCACATTGCTTCAATCTTCCTACTCTCGTTTAGTAGTTGTTGAAAACTACACTGCATTAGGCATACAAATTGGGTATGGGGTGTAGAGAGACGGTGTGTTACACTCCAAGGTGTTCCCCAGGTTTCCTCTCCATTGCTTGGGTCTTCCGACTCTCGTTTAGTAGTTGTTGAAAACTACACTGCATTAGGCCTACAAATTGGGTATGGGGTGTAGAGAGACGGTGTGTTACACTCCAAGGTGTTCCCCAGGTTTCGTCCACATTGCTTCGATCTTCCTACTCTCGTTTAGTAGTTGTTGAAAACTACAATGATTAGGCCTACAAATTGGGTATGGGGTGAAGAGAGACGGTGTGTTACACTCCAAGGTGTTCCCCAGGTTTCGTCCACATTGCTTCGATCTTCCTACTCTCGTTTAGTAGTTGTTGAAAACTATACTGCATTAGGCCTACAAATTGGGTATGGGGTGTAGAGAGACGGTGTGTTACACTCCAAGGTGTTCCCCAGGTTTCCTCTCTATTGCTTGGGTCTTCCGACTCTCGTTTAGTAGTTGTTGAATACTACACTGCATTAGGCCTACAAATTCGGTATGGGGTGTAGAGACGGTGTCTTCCGCTCCAAGGTGTTCTCCAGGTTTCCTCTCCATTGCTTCAATCTTAAAGCTCTTGTTTAGTAGTTGTTGAAAACAACACTGCATTCGGCCTACAAGTTGGGTCTGGGTTGTAGAGACGGTGTCTTCCACTCCAAGGTGTTCTCCAGGTTTCCTCTCCATTGCTTCAATCTTCATGCTCGTCTTAAGTAGTTGTTGAAACAACACTACATTAGGCCTACAAGTGTTGTGAATTCTGTGGCCAAGCTCCCTCCTGTGGTCGTGAGTGGTATTTCAGCTGGTTCTGTCTATGAGCTTCCTTTGGTGGATGAGAGTGGTACTGCGGCTTCTGAGTTTCCTTCCTCAGGTGATGAGGTTAAGTCGTTAGGTGCTGCTCTATTTAACTCCACCTAGTGCTTTGATCCTGGCCTCCAGTCAATGTTCTAGTATTGGTCTTGCTTTCTCCTGGATCGTTCCTGTGGCCTGTCTATCCTGCATAAGCTAAGTTTTGCTTGTGTTATTTTTTGTTTGCTATTTTTTCTGTCCAGCTTGCTATATTGGTTTTTCTTGCTTGCTGGAAGCTCTGGGACGCAGAGGGAGCACCTCCGTACCGTTAGTCGGTGCGGAGGGTCTTTTTGCCCCCTCTGCGTGGTTGTTTGTAGGGTTTTGAGTTGACCGCAAAGCAATCTTTCCTATCTTCGGTCTGTTCAGTAAGTTGGGCCTCACTTTGCTAAATCTATTTCATCTCTGCGTTTGTATTTTCATCTCAACTCACAGTCATTATATGTGGGGGGCTGCCTTTTCCTTTGGGGTATTTCTCTGAGGCAAGCTAGGCTTATTTTTCTTTCTTAGGGCTAGCTAGTTTCTCAGGCTGTGCTCGAGGCGCATAGGTCTGGTCAGGAGTGCTCCACGGCTACCTCTAGTGTGGTTGGATAGGATTAGGGATTGCGGTCAGCAGAGTTCCCACGTCTCAGAGCTTGTCCTATGTTTTTGGTAATTGTCAGGTCACTTTGTGTGCTCTGAACTTCAAGGTCCATTGTGGTTCTGAATTACCTGTTCATAACATACAAGTTGGGTCTGGGTCGTAGAGACGGTGTGTTCCACTCCAAGGTGTTCTCCAGGTTGCCACATAATTGAAGCTGCATAGAGCCTATTTAGTAATTTTACACCTACAAAGTCTTTCTGCGGTCCCTCCTTCCAATTGTCCTCCACTGAGCACAACAATGCAGAACGTGTACCCATGTAACCTTTTTTAAACCAGCGTCGAGCCAACTTTGTGGTTTAAGGCCTACTTGTAGTGTCTGGCTGCGCCACTCAATACAGCTGTCCTCTTTACAAAAAATGACCTACAATTATCTGGTTTTCAGCCTATCGGAATTTTAAAACTGCAGTGGGCCTACTGGTTGGGTTGGGGCCTTCTATCTGTGTCTGCCGCTCCTTGCTGTTCTCCTACAGTGAACAAAGCTGTGCCGCCTGTTTACTACTCTTGCCAATTTTGAACTGCATTTAGACTACTTAAAGATTTGGGCCTACTCTCTGTGTCAGCCTCTCATTCCAGTTGTCCTCCACTGAACAAAACAATGCCCCCTGGTTAGTCCTGTCACCAATTTTGAACTGCATTTAGCCCACTTTATTCTTTGGGCCTATATCTGTGTTTCCTCCTCATCCTGCCCATTGCCCAGCCAGTGATAGATGAGTCTGCTGGTACATTGACCCATAACGCAACATTCCCCGTGCACGCTACACTGCAAGATTGTGACCCTGCTGAAAGTCAGGTCCCCCTTCCCGCATACCATACCACCTTACACGGGGACAAAGAGGAAAGTGCAGATGAAGGTGCAGGTTCCTTCATCAGGTGGGGGGAGGAATACTCGTTGCTGGCGACGTCACTGGCACAGGGCCCCTCATAGTACGCAAAAGTGTTGCTGCCGGTGGGAGGCGCCCCCGCCGTGCAAACACACCGCTGTACTTTGAGGGGCCCTGTGCCAGTGCCAATGCCAACGAGTGGGCCCCCCCTGCTTGCTCAGGATCACAGCACTTGCAAAGTTGAAATACCTCTCCCTGCTCCAGTGCCGTGACGTGGTCCAGATTTACTGGGCCCACTAATTACTTGAACCAGCCCTACCCCCCACAACTTTAGCCAAATGACCCCCAATTTGAAATGCCTTCCAATTATTATAAGCTAAATTACGATTGACAAGCTTCTGTAACAAGAATGGATGTTTTTGCCATTAAAATGGGCAGTGTAGGTGTTTTCCTGGCCTCCACTCACTGCCGGCTATGCTCCCCCATTGACTTGCATTGGGTTTCGTGTTTCGGTCGATCCCCGACTCTTCGCGATAATCAGCCGATTCCACTCGACTCGACTTTTAAGATAGTCGGGTTTCGCGAAACACGGCTCGACTCTAAAAAGGTCAAGGTCGCTCAACCCTAGTACACAGCGTCCAATCCCCAGCAAAACCCCAAGCAATACGCCCCTTGGAAACATACCCTAATAGTTGCTGTCTTGGGGGCTGGAGATGGGGAGGTCGGGGGCTTTTTATTATTGACAGCTGGGTCTTTTATAAGTGTTAGTAAAACAAGCATAGCAAAGAAGGTTAATATTACTATAACAAGGATAAGTATTAACATAAGGGCGCAGACAGACACTGTATAACTCATGTGACGAGCGCATTGCAATCCTCGGACTGGCCCTGACACCTCTCCTGACAGCGTGATAAATTACTATGTAACTGTCAGCCTCAGGTCAGGAGAGCCGACGGTCAGTCCGAGGATTGCAATGCGATCCTCACATGAGAAATACGTCCGTCTGTCTGCCCCCTAACAAGTATAACAATACAGTAACCACGGGCTGCATTCTATGTTATAAGAATAAATTGCTTATAATTAAATTATTAAAGGGAACCTGTCACCCCCCCCAGGCATATTAAGTTAATACAGCCAGCCCCCTTCAGTAGCACTAAGGCTGCATTCTGTGAAGGCGGCTCTTCTGTTTTTGTTCCCTAATAACATTGAAATATTCACTTTTATAAATTGCGCCCCATACCTGTATTGAGTCTGGGTTGTACGTCTTTTGTCCCCGGAAACAACCGCCTCCCAGCCGTCCATCATCCCACCGGGCACCGATGCCTGGGCTCTCATTTTTCGGGCATGCGCCGTGTGCGCTGCCCTGGAACGCCCATCAGCTGATGTACTGATATCGCGCCTGCGTGTAGCGGAGGACCGAGATCCCGCCCCGCAGTGTGTTATGATTTATTCACACTGCGGGGCTGGGAATCTGGTGCTATGCGCAGGTGCGATCTACTTACATCACTTGATATAAGTTCCAGGGCAGCGCGCATTGCGCATGCCCGAGAAACAATTGCAGAGCGCCGGTGACGGCACAAGACAGAGTGGAGGCGGTGCTCGGTGGGATGATGAACGGCTGCGAGGCGGCTGAGTCAGGGGGAGAAAACGTACCCCCTAGACTCAATACAGGTATGGCGCACAATTTACAAAAGTGAATATTTCAGCGTTATTAGGGATAAAAAACATAAGAGCCACCTTCACAGAATGCAGCCTTAGTGCTGAAGATGGTGGCTATTTTACCTTAATAGGCCCTGGGGGGGTGACAGGTTCCCTTTAAGTTATTAAAGGCTTGGGATAATTGTCTGCAGTCACTCTACAGACTGCCAAGTCATGATGGGGTGCACCTGCCGTCATGAGACCCCCAAGACCACTGGTGTGATCATGCGGTCATGCGACCACGTTTGCTATTTGCATGTGTTGACTAGACAAGTTTGACTTCTCTCAATAGAAGAAAATAGTCACATGACCTCCTGCTCTCATCAGCGATGCTGGGGCCATTATTACTGTACATAGGGGGACTCCTAAATATTAAGTAGGCACTTACGAATTATTGAAGCCTAACTACTGGGTGCAGGACCGCCATCAGGGCATTACAGCCGTGACTGGCGTATGGGGCCCGGTGAGCGGAGGGGGCTCATCTGCTCACCGGGCCCCCCCTGCAGGCGCTGCGGCACACTATTGACGTGCGGGCCCGGGCCCGCACGTCAATAGTTAACAGCCGCCAGCCAGTCTGAGGCTGGCGGCTGAATAGGGACGCAGTGCGCACTCGCCGGCGTCTGACGTCATTGTCAGCTGCCGGGCCCGGCGAGTGCGTCTGTGTGGAGCCTGGAGGGAGCTTCACCCGGCGCAGGAGCTTGGCCAGGTAAGAACTCTTGTTTTTTTTTTTTCTTTGCGAGCTGCGATCCAGGGGGGCCCGGGGGGGGAGAGGGGGGGCAAAAATGCTGGACACACAGTGCGGCAGAAATGCTGGACACAGTGGGGCAGAAATGCTGGACTCAGTGGGGCAGAAATGCTGGACTCAGTGGGGCAGAAATGCTGGACAGTGGACACAGTGGGGCAGAAATGCTGGACACAGTGGGGCAGAAATGCTGGACACAGTGGGGCAGAAATGCTGGACACACAGTGGGGCAGAATGCTGGACACAGTGGGACAGAATGCTGGACACAGTGGGGCAGAAATGCTGGACACAGTGGGGCAGAAATGCTGGACACAGTGGGGCAGAAATGCTGGACTCAGTGGGGCATAAATGCTGGACACAGTGGGGCAGAAATGCTGGACACAGTGGGGCATAAATGCTGGACACAGTGGGGCATAAATGCTGGACACAGTGGGGCATAAATGCTGGACACAGTGGGGCATAAATGCTGGACACAGTGGGGCAGAATGCTATGGACACAGTGGGGCAGAATGCTATAGACACTGGGGCAGAATGCTATGGACTCAGTGGGGCAGAAATGCTGGACACAGTGGGGCAGAAATGCTGGACACAGTGGGGCAGAATGCTATGGACACAGTGGGGCAGAATGCTATGGACACAGTGGGGCAGAATGCTATAGACACTGGGGCAGAATGCTATGGACTCAGTGGGGCAGAAATGCTGGACACAGTGGGGCAAAAATGCTATGGACACAGTGGGGCATAAATGCTGGACACAGTGGGGCATAAATGCTGGACACAGTGGGGCAGAAATGCTGGACACAGTGGGGCAGAAATGCTGGACACAGTGGGGCAGAAATGCTATGGACACAGTGGAGCAGAATGCTGGACACACTGGGGCAGAATGCTGGACACAGTGACAGGGGCAGAATGCTGGACACAGTGACAGGGGCAGAATGCTGGACACAGGGGCAGACTGTGAGACCCGCTGGCAGAATGCTGGACATTGGGGCAGAATGCTGGAAATTGGGGCAGAATGCGAGACACGGGGCAGAATGGAGATACAGGGCATGATTGGAGACACGGGGCAGGATGAAAGACATGGGGGCATGACTGGAGACAGATGGGGGAGGATTGGAGACAGATGGGGCAGAATAGAGACACAGGGGGCATGATTGGAGACAAGTGGCTGGATTTCAGACATGGGGGCATGGTTGGAGACATAGGGGGCAGAATGGAGACATGGGGCATGATTGGAGACAGATTGTGCAGGATCATGGGGCAGGATGGATATGATGGAGAAAGATGGGGCAGGATGGAGAGATCACATGGGGCGATCATATGGGGCAGGATGGGGAGATCATATGGGGCAGAATGGATACTCATGAGGGCAGGATGGGAGAACATGTGGCTGACGCCAGGAATGAGACACACGGTGGCCAGGATGGGGAATATTATTACCATAGGGGCTAATTTAGGGATATTATTACTGCAGTGATGTATTTATTTTATTTTTTGAGGACACGGTTTTAAATGGGGGGGCGGTCCTGTTACTGTGTAGAGTGACACTATGTCGCCTCTTTTTCTTCATGTGGTGTAATGTAGAAGGTGGGAAAAATTAAGTAATGTATTCTACAAGCGGAGCTCGAGATAACTGTGTTATTTCCTGCAGAGAGAAGTCCTGGCTGGATTTAATGATGGCGGTCTGTGCTGGATGAAAGATGAAGGACTTCACCTAGAGACGTCACTGGTGAGTCAGTGTGTTACCTATACACTGACACTATACACTGTATACTGTATACAGAGCTCCTGTGTATAATTTCACTAGTGATCACTGTATTATCTGTACACAGACACTGCATACTAAGTACAGATCTCCTGTGTATAATGGCACTTATGGTGATAGTATGGTGCTTTTTTTTAATTACTGATCAGAATTGTAGTATTCAGTCACTATGTGGTGGTAATATGTGGTTTGGACATGGTGTTACGGTATTTGTTCCTTGTATGTGATATTATTCGATCACTGTGGTGGTAATATGTCATCTGGTCATGGTGTAGTGGTATTTGTTCCTTGTATGTGATATTATTGGTCATTTTAAAAATTGAAAAATAAATAAAAATATACCTAAATTGTATTGCATATTTTAACAAATATTTAATAGGTTACAGTAGAGTAGGGCCCGGCCAAAAGTGTCTACCATGTTATGGTGGCGGCTTAAAAAATCTTTTGGCCAAAACAAAAGCTGCCGGCTATATTTATGATCTGGTGATGGGAACTGTTGATGTGTGATAGGTGAGAAGTGGAGTTTTTCCAAGAGAGAGCGGTGGGTCTGTGGACAGTTCGAGGGGTGGTGCGTGGAGGCGGGGCTGGGGTGGAGCCTGGGCGGAGTCTCAAGGGGGCCCCGAAAATTTTGCCAGTATGGGGCCCCGAAATTTCTAGTGGCAGCCCTGACTGGGTGGCAGATAGTGCTGTACCGGCTGTCAGTCTGTTCCGGGGCATCATTTACAGCCGCCACTCTCTATGCACACAGCGGTGACTGAAAAATGTTGAAGTAATAGTATACACAGCTTGTCAGGGAAAAGTGAATGGCTCCACTGGAAAGAATGTCCTCTGTAAGTCACCATCTACAACTGTACTGTGATCTCTCTATGTCATGCAGGACTGGTCTCTACCACTATATGGTATTACCGTATGGCGGTAATATCAGTACTGGTTATTGTATAGAGATTTATTTTGTCTGTGGACACAGACAGAAAAGGGCATATGTGCAAGAACAATATATGGGCCCTTTACAGCCCAAGAACTTCTAAAAATTCAAAATTGCACCTTATTTAGAGGTAGAAAAGGCTCCCCTTAACTCTTGGGCCCATGTGCTGCCGCATAGTTTGCACTAATGATATGTCCGCCTGTTAGGGGCCCACTCACATGTTTCGCCCCCCCTGAGCTGAACCCCTAGCTACGCCTCTGGCGTCCTGGAAACTAGCAAAGATCCCCTGCTTCTCCATGTCCAAAGCAGGGCAGCACAACGTTTTCTGGTCCAGGGGCCACGTTGTCATACTGAACCAATCCAGGGGCGGCAATGCTTGTGGCACATGGAAAGTATTGCATATACCATAAATGTCTCTACAAATTCTTCTTACAGGAGTCTTAGAATTAGATTCTGCTCCTGAATCCACTTCAAAAATAGCAATAAATACTCTGAATAAATTTATGACTGATTTTAATGGGAAAAGATACTTTAGTGCACCCGGTACTGCTCTTTCTGGGGGCTACTCGTACTTACTTGTCATTAATATCAGATCAGTGGTGGCCTGATTTCCAGCACCCGGATCAATAACATATTATCTCTATGGAGGATGGAGGTAAACATTGAGCAGAGTTGTACAGCACAGCTCCGAGCAATGTATAAGGGCTTATGGAAAGAACTGCACATCAGCACCTTTCTAATTTTGATGACCATAGGGATACATCATTCTCTCCAGACAATCCAATAAAGAACAAATAAATAAGGGAAAATCAATGTCTGTATTAGAATACATCCCACTTGTTAATGGCTTAAAGGGAACCTGTCACCCCGAAAATCGCGGGTGAGGTAAGTTCACTGGCATCAGGGGCTTATCTACAGCATTCTGTAATGCTGTAGATAAGCCCCGGATGTTACCTGAAAGAGGAGAAAAAGACGTTATATTATACTCACCCAGGGGCGGTCCCGCTGCTGGTCAGGTCGGATGGGCGTCTCTGGTCCGCTCCTGCACCTCCCATCTTCATTACAAGACGTCCTCTTCCGATCTTCAGCCACGGCTCCGGCGCAGGCGTACTTTGCTCTGCCCTGTTGAGGGCAAAGGATAGTACTGCAGCGTGAAGATGAAGATGGGAGGCGCCGCAGCGTACCAGAGACGCCCATCCGACCTGACCAGCAGCGGGACCGCCCCTGGGTGAGTATAATATAACGTCTTTTTCTCCTCTTTCAGGTAACATCGGGGGCTTATCTACAGCATTACAGAATGCTGTAGATAAGCCCCTGATGCCGGTGGGCTTACCTCACCCGCGAATTTTGGGGTGACAGGTTCCCTTTAAAGCATGAACGATACTGTACATATAAGACCGGAGTACCTGCAGTGACCTGTAGATGGAGCCAAAATTTCTCTGAAGTTCCCAGCAGAGAGGATAGAAAGCATAGTCTGAGGGACAGCTGGGGAAGAGATTGTGGCCTGGACAGGTTGAAGATAAACTTTAAGCTGACCTGACAGTGCCTCATCTGCCAGAGGGAACTGTCACTTAGAGAGAGAAAGAAGAGAGGACATTGCTGTTCAGTCATCGGAAGTGGAGACTTCCCAAAGACAGAAGACTCAGAGGGTAACAGTAGAGAGGATCTGGCAGCATTACCAATCTTGGTATAGGCCACATGCTATCACAGCACAAGAGAATGGTGGCTGCTTCAAGGAGACCGTTTCATAGCAGGATTGCATGTGGCAGTGGGAGACTGTATCCAGAACAGCATCAATCCAGCGCCTGCCCCATAATGAGAGTTTATTTATCCTCAGAGTCTGTAGCTACAATTCCAAGGTGCACTTTTGTAGTTGGAAGTGCCCAGAGACTAATCAGGAGTTTAAGGGAACCTGTCACCAGAACAAAAGGCTATTAACCTGCAGATATGGGGTTAATCTGCAGGTTAATAGCATTACTAATCTGCCCGACGCCTGCACTTAGCCTAATGTTGCATGGAGAAAATGAACTTTATTCATCCGGACAACCAGAGGCGTAATGGCCACTTGTGACCCGGCCCGGCGTGTGAGGGACCCGCTGATGTCAGCCCCTGTGTGTCCACATCCATATGAAGTGTATTGCAGAGTACAGAGCCATCAAGTCCATGCACAGCAATTCATGCTGCCGACCAATCAGAGGCCAGCAGCTGACATTGGTGTGCACGTGACTGGGGGTGCAGTGCATGGCAGTGAGGTAATGCACGCCCGTCACATGCCTAAGTCAGCTGGCGGCCTCGGAAGTGGGATGCCGTGCAGCGTGGGAACACTGGGAAGGTGAGTAGGAGCGATCATATTCTTTTTTTTCTGTGTATTGAACAACAGCGGGGCCATATACCAGAATGGGGTCCATGTACTAGGATGGGGCCATATACCAGGATGGGGACATATACCAGGATGAGAGCCATATACCAGGATGGGGACACATACCTTGATTGTAACATATACCAGGATCAGGGACATTATACTAGGATGGGGGCCAAATAACAGGATGTGGACATATACCAGGATGGGGGCCGTATACCAGGGTGAGGGCCATGTACCAGGATGAGGGCCATAAACCAGGA
This sequence comes from Ranitomeya imitator, assembly GCF_032444005.1. Classification (NCBI taxonomy): domain Eukaryota; kingdom Metazoa; phylum Chordata; class Amphibia; order Anura; family Dendrobatidae; genus Ranitomeya; species Ranitomeya imitator. The sequence continues at coordinate 714,857,452 of NC_091284.1, read as the reverse complement.
TGGGGACACATGCTTTGATTGTAACATATACCAGGATCAGGGACATTATACTAGATGGGAGACATTATATCAGGATGGGGGACATATACCAGGGTGGAGGCCAAATAACAGGAAGCGGAACATACAGTACAGACCAAAGTTTGGACACCTCATTTAAAGATTTTTCTGTATTTTCATGATTATGAAAATTGTAGTCACACTGAAGGCATCAAAACTATGAATTAACACATGTGGAATTATATACTTAACAAAAAAGTGTGAAACAACTGAAATTGTCTTATATTCTAGGTTCTTCAAAGTAGTCACCTTTTGCCTTGATGACTGCTTTGCACACTCTTGGCATTCTCTTGATGAGCTTCAAGAGGTAGTCACCGGTAATGGTTTTCAATTCACAAGTGTGCCCTGTCAGGTTTAATAAGTGGGATTCCTTGCCTTATAAATGGGGTTGGGACCATCAGTTGTGTTCTGCAGCAGTCTGGTGGATACACAGCTGATAGTCTTACTGAATAGACTGTTAGAATTTGTATTATGGCAAGAAAAAAGTAGCTAAGAAAAACGAGTGGCCATCATTACTTTAAGAAATGAAGGTCAGTCAGTCCGAAAAATGGGGCAAACTTTGAAAGTGTCCCCAAGTGCAGTGGCAAAAACCATGAAGCGCTACAAAGAAACTGGCTCACATGAGGACCGCCCCAGGAAAGGAAGACCAAGAGTCACCTCTGCTTCTGAGGATAAGTTTATCCGAGTCACCAGCCTCAGAAATCGCAGGTTAACAGCAGCTCAGATTAGAGACCAGGTCAATGCCAAACAGAGTTCTAGCAGCAGACACATCTCTACAACAAGGGCTATTTGACCAAGAAGGAGAGTGATGGGGTGCTACGCAAGATGACCTGGCCTCCACAGTTACCAGACCTGAACCCAATCGAGATGGTTTGGGGTGAGCTGGACCGCAGAGTGAAGGCAAAAGGGCCAACAAGTGCTTAGCATCTCTGGGAACTCCTTCAAGATTGTTGGAAGACCATTCCTGGTGACTACCTCTTGAAGCTCATCAAGAGAATGCCAAGAGTGTGCAAAGCAGTCATCAAAGCAAAAGGTGGCTACTTTGAAGAACCTAGAATATAAGACATAATTTCAGTTGTTTCACACTTTTTTGTTAAGTATATAATTCCACATGTGTTAATTCATAGTTTTGATGCCTTCAGTGTGACTGTACAATTTTCAGTCATGAAAATACAGAAAAATCATTAAATTAAATGAGAAGGTGTGTCCAAACATTTGGTCTGTACTGTATACCAGGATGGGGTGACATGTACCAGGATGGAGAACATGTACCAGGATGGGGTGACATGTACTAGGATCGGGTGATATGTACCATGATGGGATGATGTGCATCAGAGCAACTTATACTAGGACGGGGACATGTACCATGATGGTGCAACATGTACCAAGACGGGGTGCAGGATGGGGGCCATATACCATGATGGGGCCCATATACCAGGATGGGGGAAATGTATCAGGATGGGGACCAAATACCATAGTTGGCTGTGCATTAAACTACATGGATGACTATGGGCTATGCATTATACTGTATTGAGGACTATGAGAGGTGCACTATACTGTATGGAGGATTATGGAGAGTGCATTATATTGTTTGGAAAACTATAGTGAATGCATTATACTTCTACTGAGCCCCAAGACTTCTATGTTCAACCCTGGTGAGTATAATGGTTTATAAGGGACATATACCAGGATGGAGGATATATATATATATATATATATATATATATATATATATATATATATATACACACCATAATGAGGGACATATACAGTACACTTGGATGGAAGACATACAGTGGGGAAAATAAGTATTTTATACACTGCCAATTTTGCAGGTTTTCCCACCTACAAAGAATGGAGAGGTCTGGAATTTTAATCATAGGTGCACTTCAACTGTGAGTGAGTGAATCTAAAAAAAATCTAGAAATTTACACTGTATGATTTTTACATAATTTGCATTTTATTTCATGAAACAAGTTTTTGACACAAAAGAAAAAGAAAACTTAATATTTGGTACAGAAAATTTTGCTTGCAAGTACAGGTCAGATATTTCCTATAGTTCTTAACCAAGTTTGCACATAATGCAGCAGGAAAGTTGGTCCATTCCACCATACAGATCTTCTCCAGATCTTTCAGGCTGTCACTGGGCAACATTGAGTTTCAACCCCTCCAAAAATGTTCTATTTGGTTCAGGTCTGGAGACTGACTAGGCCACTCCAGGACCCTGAAATGCTTTACGGAGCCACTCCTTAGTTGCTCTGGCTGTGTGTTTTGGGTCATTGACATGCTGGAAGACCCAGCCACGACCCATCTTCAATGTTCTTACTGAGGGAAGGAGATTTCTGGCCAAAGTCTTATGATATTTGACCCCATCCATCCTCCCTTCAATGTAGTGCAGTTGTCCTATCCCCTTTGCTGAAAAGCACCCCCAAAGTATTATTTTTCCCTACCATCGATAACAGATACTTAATCACACTGGCGCTCACCGCTAGGTAGGTTGGCTATCACCAGGGAGAGATTAGTATAAAAAGAGAAACATCCCCAGCTGCTGAAATCAAAAACAGAATGTGTGCCTACCCTGCGAATGCATAAAAAATTGATGCCACAATATATGATCCTGCACTTGGGGGTAAATTATCTCGACATCCAGGTCGAGCTTAGACCACCTAACACGAATATTCAATTCCCTGCTTTAATCGTTCCACTGGATAATTCTTTTGGAAGCAGTAGGAATGCATATCCGGCATTCGTTTCATTCCTACTGCCACCAAAAGAATTATCCAGTGGAACGATTAAAGCAGGGAATTGAATATTCGTGTTAGGTGGTCTAAGATCGACCTGGATGTTGAGATAATTTATCCGCAAGCGCGGAATCATATATTGTGGTATCGATGTTTCCCTACCATGCTTCACAGTTGGGACAGTCTTCTTGGGGTTGTACTTATCCTTCTTCTTCCAAACACGGCAAGTGGAATTGACACCAAAAAGTTCTATTTTCATCTCATCTAACCACATGATCTTTTCCAATGCCTCCTCTGGATCATCCAGATGGTCATTGGTGGATTTCAAACAGGTCTGGACATGTGCTGGTGTGAACAATGGGACCTTGTGTGCCCTAGAGCATTTTAATCAATAACGGCATAGTGTGTTACGTATGGTAATGTTTGAGACTGTGGTCCCAGCTCTCTTCAGGTCATTGACCAGGTCCTCCATGTAGTTCTGAGATGGTTTTATCACCTGTCCATCTCACATGATGAAAACAGAATCGTGTGGGGGACTGTTTAACGGCTACATGATTTTATGGGCAAACAGTAATCTGACAGCAGAACTGCACAGCAATACACTCTAATTACTAATGGCTATGCACTTTTTTTGTGAACAAGTGCTGTTAAGTCAGGTTTTCCAAAATTTAGGGTACACATTGATTGATTGATTGATTGATCGACAGTTCAGTCCAGCGCATTGTTGTGATGCTGGTACAAACTTTATGCTCCATAATGCAGGAAGCATAGGCAGTTTTATTTCTTCAGCATCACAGGAGCGCAGGGACACTGAAGTTGGCAAGATCCAGTGATCAGGACAGCGCTTACAAGCTCTATTGGGGAGAATTTGTAAGTGCAAGGTGCCTGATACACTCCACAGGCAACGAGCAGTAAATAATTCAAATAAAAGTGCAGAAAGGAGATTATTTTTACAAGAAATAAACAGCAAAGTTACATAATTTACAAGCACTTTAAAAATGTGCCTACTTAAGATGATGAAACAACCCCTTTAATTAAGGCAAAATCCCTATAATAAATCTGAAGGCAGATAACACAGTATGTCTCCGGCTGCTGCTCATCCCTTTTTTGTGCAGTCACCTCTCTCAGGTTATAGTTGCCCTCCTGCATCTCCATGTGTAATGTGGTCCTGCTCAAGCCACCATTGCTTTCTTCAGCTGTCCTTCTTCAGCTGTCCTTCTTCAGCTGTCCTTTGGTTTTCTTGAAGGGCCAGTAGTGGTAATACGATGTGTAGGTCTCCTATCACCAGGGTATTAATGAGTGTTCTCCCCCATTGCTCCGGACCTAAGCTAGGGTGTCCATTAGTTTCCAGATCATTGCAAAGACGGTTGTTGATTTGTCCTCTTGGCATTGTCTCAGCTTGCTTCCAACATGGTCAACCCATCGGCATCTTGCCCCGATCTTCTTTCTGCATGTCTACCATTGAGAATATATTTTTTTTAATTTGTTAGATTACTCTTTATTTTTGCTGCTTTAACACAGCGCATTGTAGTCAGTTGACTCAAAAATTTGCTCAAATACCACGTGACAAATTTTGCATCTTTTTGATGCCAGAAAACTGGCGTACGGAGAATAATAAATTCTATCATTTGATGTATACAACTACAAGCCCTTCAGTAAGTGACACAGCACTGGAATCAGGGCTTCTCCTAGATAGGGCAGGTGGTGACAGATTCCTTTAGAATACATTCTGTATTTTATAATCACGTGCCACTAAAACAACTTAAGACAATTTTGGTTACAATAAAATCAGAGGAGACGATTTCATCTACTTGACGTCATACAAAGATAATTAGATAATCGCCCATCCATAGACATAATAGTGGATTATTTCCTCAGCTAGTTACAGCCCCATACATGACGTCATTTCACAATGCCTTGTGGTTCCACGAACCATATTACCTACGTGTGTCAGGTGGCACTCATTCTTCCATAATGTTTCCAGTTTCCTGATTTAATTGACTTTACGTTCACAAACAATAAAACCTATAGTGGAAAAAGTGGGTGCAGTGACTTACAAGGGAGTTGGGAAAGAATGTTTGAAATGATAATTATGTTTTAATGTACTGTAGTTGTTAGTACAAAGAGATTTTTTGGCTCCCAGTGTCACATATCAGGTAATACGTGAAAAACAATGCCTGGTTGCCAAACTTACATATTACATTGCTGATTCTCTATAGACATGGCATTCACATACAGCATGTCAGAATTATTAACTGGATCCAATTGAAAAAGCTGAGTATAACTAGTTCACTGAAAGGTATGCATGCCGATCATTATATAGCCATCAATTTTTTTGAAATTTTTCTTGCTAAGAGTCCCAGGAGTACAAATCTAGTAATCTCTGCTTTCTGTGTGTGTATTTGTCATTGTGATATTGTTTTTGTTCAGTATAGGGAATACTAGGGTTATCAGGGACTGCCGACGTTGAGTGTCGACTGTTTAGGGTGCCAACCTCTGTGGTTAGGTAGGTGAACAGGCCTACTAGGGACTGTTAGCCTGTGTGTACTATTTTTTCCTGGTATTATAATTCCGCTTTTTTAAGGGTTTTGTATAATTGATAAATACTTTTAGTAAATTACATTACAAAGTTATTTTTTAAGGGTTTTTTCAGTTGGTTCTTAACAATGTTTGCTGATACTCTACGATGGAGTAGGCGACTCATTTCTTGCGAATAGACCCACCGACGATCCTAGGTTAATCTTAAGCGAAGACCTATAGATTGGGGGAAGGGGTTCCCTAAAAGATCTAAGGACTGGGTACAAAAACGGGTCAAAAACGCCAGAGAAGGCTACAGATACAAACAGAAAACAGAAACTAAGACTAGCAGAGCCAGAGCTCCCAGTACTGCAAAAATAACACACACAGAAGATAAAGCAAAGCTCGAGGTGGCCGAGTGGTTAAGGCGATGGACTGCTAATCCATTGTTCTCTGCATGCATGGGTTTGAATCCCATCCTCGTCGGTTTAATCTGCTTGTTTCATGTTGTATTGTCTAACTATGTTACTATTCTCGCTGAGGATCTGTTTATAACAAGGAAGGTGACGGGCACAAGGGGGCATTCTAAGCGTCTGGAGGAGAGAAGGTTTTTCCACCAACATAGAAGAGGATTCTTTACTGTTAGGGCAGTGAGAATCTGGAATTGCTTGCCTGAGGAGGTGGTGATGGCGAACTCAGTCGAGGGGTTCAAGAGAGGCCTGGATGTCTTCCTGGAGCAGAACAATATTGTATCATACAATTATTAGGTTCTGTAGAAGGACGTAGATCTGGGGATTTATTATGATGGAATATAGGCTGAACTGGATGGACAAATGTCTTTTTTCGGCCTTACTAACTATGTTACTATGTTACCAAGCCAGAACTAAAGCAGATTAACACTGTTGTCCAGCAAGGACTGGGAGGCAGGTGCTGGTTAATAAAGAGTGATACAAACACCTGACCCAAGACAAACCCAGCACCAGAGGGAAAAGACCAGCAGCCAGAACTCCACAAGAAAATGGCAGATAGTCACAAACTAAACTGATTCTAACACATGGCCCCCCGTCCTGGTATAAATGTCCCCCCTATCCCCATTCTGGTATGCATGGTCCCCCATCCTGGTATACATGGTCTCCATCCTTATTCTGGTATACATGGCCACCATCCTCATCCTGGTATACATGGCTACCATCCCCATCCTAGTATACATGGTCAGTATCATCGTTCTGCTATAAATGGCCCCTGTTGTGAATTCCGCTCTTGGGCTCCCTCCGGTGGTTGTAAGTGGCACTTTTGTGAGTTCTGCTCTTGGGCTCCCTCCGGTGGTTTTAAGTGGTATGGCTGCTCCTTGGATTTAGCAGTCTGCAGCTGCTTCCACTGATTGTCTTTCTGCTCGGCTATTTATGTCTGCCTCTTCCTTCAGCTAGTGCCACTTGTCTATGGTTCCTGGTTGGATTCACATCTCTCTTGGATTTCCCTGATATCCTGACCCTTCCTGCAAAGTTAAGTCCTTGCTTTGCTCTTTTCTGTCCACATGTTGTGGACTTATTTGTTCTGTGCATTCTATGTTTTGTCCAGCTTGTTAGTATGGATTAATTCAGTTAAGCTGGAAGCTCTGGGAAGCAGATTTACCCTCCACACCTTTAGTCAGGTGTGGAGATTTTTGTAAACTCTGTGTGGATTTTTGTAGTTTTTATACTGACCGCACAGTATTCTATCCTGTCTTATCTATCTAGCTAGACTGGCCTCCTGTGCTACATCCTGGTTTCATTCTGTGTATGTCTTTTCCCTCTCCACTCACAGTCATTACTTGTGGAGGGGCTATCTATCCTTTGGGGATTTTCTCTGATTCAAGATAGTTTTCCTGTTTCTATCTTTAGGGGTAGTTAGTTCTTAGGCTGTGACGAGGTGCCTAGGGAGTGACAGGAGCATTCCACGGCTACTTCTAGTGTTGTGTTGAGCTTAGGGACTGCGGTCAGTACAGGTACCACCTCCTTCAGAGCTCGTCCCATGTTGCTCATACATAGTAACATAGTAACATAGTTAGTAAGGCCGAAAAAAGACATTTGTCCATCCAGTTCAGCCTATATTCCATCATAATAAATCCCCAGATCTACGTCCTTCTACAGAACCTAATTGTATGATACAATATTGTTCTGCTCCAGGAAGACTGGAGCTCCTAAACCATCAGTTCATAACAGGCCCCCATCTCCTTCCTGGTATACATGGCTACCATCCCCATCCTAGTATACATGGCCAGTATCATCGTCCTGCTATAAATGGCCCCCATCTCCTTCCTGGTATACATGCCCACAATCCCTATCCTGGTATACATGGCCACCATTGCCATCTTAGTATATATTGCCCCCATTTATCATCCTGGTATACACAGCCCCCTTCATCTCCATCCTAGTATACATGGCCCCTTTCATCCTGGTATATATGGCTCCCATCCTCATCCTGGTATACATGGCCCACATCACGCTGCACAAAAAAAAACAATTCTACTTATCCTCTGCTCCCTCACAGTAGCATCCTGTTCTAATGCCAGCAGCATGGGAGGGAGAGCAGTGAATATTCATTCTCTTTAATAGCGGACACACATGATCACCCAGCAACTACAGGAGCCGGCGAGCGCAACTAACACTGTGCCCGCTATTAAAGAAAATGAATATTCACTGCTCCACACACTCATAGTCCCTCCCACATCTCGGTGCCGGCATCAGTGCATAGAGGTGGACGGGACTATGGGCATGGGGAGCAGTGAGAAATTCATTTTCTTTTAACAGCGGGCACAGTGTTATCCGCAGCAGCCAGCTCCTGCCTCCTGTGACTCACTGGTCCACTGCTGCCACTCCTCTCCCATTCCCAGCCACAGGGAACATATACAGCTCTGGCAAAAATTAAGAGACCACCACATCAAAACCCTGTCATGGGCAGCCTAATCTCCAGACCTGAACCCCATTAAAAACCTCTGGAATGTACAGTAATCAAGAGGATGATGGATAGTCACAAGCCATCAAACAAAGAAGAACTGCTTACATTTTTGCGCCAAATGCAGTGTGAAAGACTGGTGGAAAGTAGGGTTGAGCGAAACGGATCAGACAAATTCAAAAATCGCCGACTTTCGGCAAAGTCGGGTTTCGTGAAACTCGACGTGATCCTAGTGTGGGATCGGCCATGAGGTCGGCGATCAGCGCGCCAAAGTCACGTTTCATATGACATTTTCAGTGCCATTTCTCATCCAATGAAGGAGGAAGCAGAGTGTGGGCAGCGTGATTACGTAGGTCTCGGTCCCCACCATCTTAGAGAAGGGCATGGCAGTGATTGGCTTGCTTTCTGCGGCGTCACAGGGGCTATAAAGGGGCATGCACGCCGACCGCCATCTTACTTCTACCGATTGTAGCATAGGGAGAGGTTGCCGCAGCTTCATCAGAAGAAGGGATATAGTTAGGGAGGGAAGATTAAACCCCGAAACTGCTTGTGCTGTAGCGATTTCCACTGTCGAAACACCACCATTTGTTTGCAGGGACAGTGGAGTTTATATTTTTGTGCATAGCTTATTAGGCTGCCCTATAAGGCTCCCTGATAGCTGCATTGCTATTTGCATGCCGCTGTGCAAACCAACTGCTTTTTTAAAAGCAAAAATCCTGTTGCTTCTTTAGGGGCGATCTAATAACCATGTATAAGTATATAAGGGGACAATACAAATATCTCGCTGAGGATCTGTTTATACCAAGGAAGGTGACGGGCACAAGGGGGCATTCTTTGCGTCTGGAGGAGAGAAGGTTTTTCCACCAACATAGAAGAGGATTCTTTACTGTTAGGGCAGTGAGAATCTGGAATTGCTTGCCTGAGGAGGTGGTGATGGCGAACTCAGTCGAGGGGTTCAAGAGAGGCCTGGATGTCTTCCTGGAGCAGAACAATATTGTATCATACAATTATTAGGTTCTGTAGAAGGACGTAGATCTGGGTATTTATTATGATGGAATATAGGCTGAACTGGATGGACAAATGTCTTTTATCGGCCTTACTAACTATGTTACTATCTTGTTTATTTGTCCACACTTTTGTGGGCAGCAGTCCTTTTTATTGCTGCCATACTTGTCCTGAGATCATTGTAGGGATATTGAAATTGTACTACAGTCCTTGTATTTTTTTATATATCTACCAGCCACGTTCTGCCACTTACATTGTGTAGTGTAATACACTGGGCCTGAGTTTTGTTGCAGTCTCCCCCTCAAAAAAGGGAGATTGAAATTGGCACTAAGTGGATCTACGTCAGTTCTGTTAGTTTGTCGTACATCTTCCAGCCATGTTCTGCCACTTACATTGTGTAGTGTAATACACTGGGCCAGAGTTTTGGTGCAGTCTCCCCACAAAAAAAGGGATATTTAAATTGGCACTAAGTGGATCTACGTCACAGTTCTGTTAGTTTGGCGTACATCTTCCAGCCACGTTCTGCCACTTACATTTTGTAGTGTAAGACACTACGCCTGAGTTTTGTTGCAGTCTCGCCCCCGCCCAAAAAAAGGGAGATTTAAATTCTCCACAAGTTGATATACACCTTCTACCTTGTTTCACAGTACCATATAATGGTTGTTATTTTGGTTAGATTTTTCCAAAAATGAGGAAGGATGGTGGAAGAGGCCGTGGGCGGTCGTTGCCAGCTGGTACTAAGGTTGGTGGTGGTGGTGGAGCATCTGGTGGTAGTGGGAAAAGCAAAATAGCACCAAAGGCTCGAGGTGTGGAGCCAGCATCATCGTCTGGCTACACAAGGCCTCGAAGGCTCCCTTATCTGGGAGTAGGAAAACAGCTTTTAAAGCTGGAGCAGCAGGAAAAAGTTTTGGCTTTCCTTGCTGACTCAGCCTCTAGCTCTTTCGCCTCCTCTTCAGAAGGTTCGAAATCTAAAAGCTGAGAGTCGTCAGTGGATGCTCCCAGTTAGGAACAAGTCGCTTCCTTGCGTCCTTCACCCAAACAAAAGGTGAAGGATGCGGCAGGCGAAACTACAGTTTACTCCATGGAGCTCTTTACACATACCGTGCCTGGGTTAGAGAGGGAAATTGTTAAAAGCCCATTACAAGATGAATCGAACATGGAGTGCACAGATGCACAGCCACAGCTAGATTATTATGCTGTTCCATTGACTCAGATCACTACATTGCCCTCGCAGTGTACTGAGCCAGAATCTGACCCTGATGAGACTATGGTGCCCCATCATGAATGCTATAGCACCTTACACGGTGACACAGAGGAAGGTGCACATGACATTGAAGAGGAGGTGACAGATGACCCAGTTGTTGACCCAGATTGGCAGCTATTGGGGGAAGTGGGTGCCGCTGCCAGTAGTTCAGAAGCGGAGGAGGATGATCCGCAGCAGCCATCTGCATCACAACAGCTTTCATCTGGCAGGCCCGTATCTGGCCAAAAATGTTTGTCAAAACCAAAAATAGTTTTAGGACAGCGTAGCCATCCGGTGAAAGTAGCACAGCGTGCAATGCCTGAAAAGGTAATCCATAGTAGGAAGAGTGCAGTGTGGGAATTTTTTAACCAAGATCCGAATGATCAGTGCAAAGTTATCTGTAAGAAGTGCTCAAAGACCTTTAGCAGAGGGAAGAATCTCCTAAATTTAAATACAACGTGCATGCGTAGACATTTAACCAGCATGCACTTGCAAGCCTGGACTAACTACCAAACATCCAGTACTGTTGGTGCACCTGCTCAGAATGAAGGTAGTCAGCAACGCTACATTGCTTTCCTCACAGTAAGCCCACCGGTTAGGCCACCACCAGCAGCAAATGTGGAGGTATCGTCGCAAGGCCAAAGCAGTCAGGGAATTACAAGGTTCTTGGGAGGAAACACTGTAGGTAGGCCAACATCAAGAATACCATCACCAACCCTCTCTCAATCTGCCATGTCCACCACAGCCGCTAGTTCCACCATATGCAGCTCTCCAGTCCAGCTCACCCTACAATAGACTCTCATTAGGAAAAGAAAGTACTCATCCTGCCATCCACGTACACAGGGTTTGAACGCCCACATTGCTAGACTAATCTCGTTAGAGATGATGCCCTACCAGTTGGTTGAAAGCGAAGCTTTCAAAGCCCTGATGACCTATGCAGTACCATGCTATGACCTACCCAGTCGACACTTCTTTGTGAGAAAAGCCATCCCAGCCCTCCACCAGCATATCAAAGACCGCATTGTCCATGCACTGAGGCAATCAGTCAGTAGAAAGGTACACCTCACAACAGATGCATGGACCAGTAGGCATGGCCAGGGACGTTATGTGTCCATCACGGCGCACTGGGTTAATGTGGTGGATGCAGGGTCCAAAGGGGACAGCCATAGTGGGACAGTTCTGCCTAGCCCACGGTCTAGGAAACAGTTTGCTGTAGGCGTTTGCCACCCCTCCTCCTCCTCCTCCAGAAGTGAATGCTCGTCCATAGAGCGCAGTTGAACGACCACTCCATCCTCAGCTGCCAGTGTTGCACACGAGGTGTCCCATTATGGAACAGCAAGTGGTAAGCGTCAGCAGGCTGTGCTACAAATGAAGTGTTTGGGCGACAACATACACACCACGGAAGTACTGGCCGAGTACTTGCAGCAAGAAACTCAGTCATGGCTGGGCAGTGTACATCTTGAGGTAAGCAAGGTAGTCAGTGATAACGGAAGGAATTTTATGGCTGCCATAGCCCTTTCAGAACTGAAACACATTCCTTGCCTGGCTCACACCTTGAACCTGGTGGTGCAGTGCTTCCTGAAAAATTATCCGGAGTTACCAGCGCTGCTCCTGAAGGTGCGAAGACTTTGCTCGCACATCCGCCAGTCGCCCGTACACTCCAGCCGTATGCAGAACCATCAGCGATTGCTGAATCTTCCCCAGCACTGCCTAATAATCAACGTTGCAACAAGGTGGAACTCCACACTGCACATGCTTCAGAGGCTGTGCGAACAGAGGCATGCTGTCATTTATTTGTGGGAGGATTCACATACACGGGCAGGCAGTTGGATGGCAGATATGGAGTTGACTATGTCAAGTCCTTGAGTGTTTTGAGGAATGCACACGACTGATGCAAAGTTTGACGCACATCAAGGAGCAGGCGTGTGCAGCCGAGGAGGAGGGAAGCCTTGCTGCCAGTCAGCCATTGTCTGGTCAGGGAACTCTCCTGGACGAGGTGGCGGAGGAGGAGGATGATGGGGATGAATATTTAAGGGAGGATGCTTCTCAGGGGGCAATAGAAACTGGTAGCGTTGCAAGGTCAGGTACAGGGTTTTTGCGACCCATAAGTGATGTTGATTTGCAAGAAAGTGCTCCTCAACCCAGCACAAGCAGTGAATTGACACCTGGAACATTGGCCCACATGGCAGAGTATGCCTTGCGTATCCTAAAAAGGGACCCCCGCATTATCAAAATGATGACCAATGACGATTACTGTTTGGCCTGCCTCCTGGATCCACGATACAAAGGAAAATGACAAAATATCATGCCACATGAGAACCTTGAGCAAATATTGGCTACCAAACAAGCAACTCTTGTAGACCGTTTGGTTCAGGCATTCCCAGCACACAGTGGCGGTGATGGTTCTCACACACGCTGTAGGGGGCAACATGGCAGAGGTGTTAGAGATGCACAAATACGAAGTGGCATTGGACAGAGGGGTTTTATGACCAGGTTGTGGAGTGATTTCGCAATAACCGCAGACACGACAGGTACTGCTGCATCAATTCAAAGTGACAGGAGACACCATTTGTCCAGTATGGTTACCAACTATTTTTCCTCCCTTATCGATGTTCTCCCTCACAGGTCATTCCCCTTTGATTACTGGGCATCTAAAATAGACACCTGGCCTGAATTGAAATGAAAAAGGACAAGTCTGGCTACTCGAAATGCTGATGATCTAACCTTCATTAAAATGAACCAATCATGGATTTCAAATTATTTTGCCCCACCTTCCCCTGCTGACACGTAGCTTGCCTTAAAAATGTCTTGCTTTTGGCCTCCTCTTACTGACTGCTGTTACCTCGGCTCCTGTTCCTGGCGCTCCCCCTGCTGCCGCCGAGTCCAGGTCAGCTGATGTCCTTGCTGCGTCCTCCTCACTCCGGGGCTCGGTGCTTGCATCCCGGCGCGCGTCCTCCCTGCACTCAGCTGCGCGCACCTGTGGGTTGCGCAGGCGCAGTAGGTTCTGACCGCGCGTGCTCCCTCTGCTCTTCTATCCCTCCATGACCAGACCCGGAAGTACTTCCTGCCAATCAGTGTCTGGCCTCAGGTATTTCTGGTCCTCCTCCCTTTGTGGAGGCGCCTAATTATTGTGTTTTTCCTGCTTTAGTTAGGCCGCATAGTTTTCTGTGCTTTACCAGTCCTGTGCATTCCCAGTCTTGTTCCTTGCCAGCGCTGTGTTGTTTAACCTCTTGTTCTCCTTTTTTCCCTTTCAGTTCCTGCTCCCGTGTTCCGCAGTTCCTGTGTTTTCCCTTTCCTCAGTCCGATCCTCAGCTCCTTTACTTCTCACCCAGGTTTTCCTCCGTCACCTTCTTCCTTTTCTGTTTTTCCCCGTTTTTCTCCCTGTTTCCTTTTCCTAGAGCCGATCCCTGGTCCTGGCCTCCGTGGTACTAGTTTTCCCTGTGCTTGCCTTCTAACAGTCCCTGTATAGGGGTTGGTTCCACTCTGGAGTGCGCGCTCAGGGGAGGTTCGGTGCTCGGTCCAGTGGGTCCACTCTTTGTTCCCGTCGCCTTCGGCGTAACAGACTGCACTCGGACGACATCTGAGTGCAGTCTGATTCTAACAACTGCTCCAATTCCTCCATTTGCAGCTGCTGAATGTCCACCATAGGCCATTTTTATACCTCCCTAAATGGGCTGACTGCCCCCACAGGGCCGTGGTCACCACTTGGCGCAAGCACCCGTGCGAGTGCCATTTGCCTGGACAGGTGGGTGTGCCCACTCTTGGGCGATGGCACTGGCACAAGGTCCCTCATAGTACAATGAAGTGTCTTTGATGGTGGTGGTGCACAATGAATGTCAGACACACCGTCGTAATATGAGGGGCCCTGTGCCAGTACCGCCGCCCATGAGAGAGTGTTTCCCCCAGTTCGAACAGTGCTCTACCACTTGCAAAACTTACCTCTCCCTGCTCCACCACTGTGTAGTATGTGCTGTTAAATCCTTCAATGGCACTGCCAATACAAATTTGTTGAAATGATAGATGATAGTAAAAATATACAGGGGCCCTGGCCTCCATTTAGACCAGTTAATACTTTGCGCCAATACCACTGTCTACTACTCAGCAGAGGAGCCCACCCCTGTACCTAGCTATGCCACCAGTTTATTTATGAACATTTTTTTGGCTAACATTTAGCCAACTTTATTATTTTGGCCTACTGACTGTGTCAGCCACTTATTACAGTTGTCATCCACTGAACAAACCAATGCCGCCTGTGTACTCCTCTTACCTATTTTGAACTGCATTTAGCCTACTTTTTTATTTTATTCCTACTAAGTCTGTGTGAGTCTCTCATAACAGTTGTCCTCCGCCGCTGAAAAAACCTATGTCGCCTGTGTACTCCTCTTACCAATTTTGAACTGCATTTAGCCTACTTACTTACTTGGGCCTAGTAACTGTGTGAGCCTCTCATAACAGTTGTCCTCCTCCGCTGAACAAAGCTATGCCACCTGTGTACTCCTCTTACCAATTTTGAACTGCATTTAGCCTACTTTTTTATTTTAGGCCTACTAAGTCTTGTGTGAGCCTCTCATAACAGTTGTCCTCCTCCGCTGAAAAAAGCTATGCTGCCTGTGTACTCCTCTTACCAATTTTGAACTGCATTTAGCCTACTTATTTACTTGGGTCTAGCAACTGTGTGAGCCTCTCATAACAGTTGGCCTCCTCCGCTGAAAAAAGCTATGCCGCCTGTGGACTCCTCTTACCTATTTTGAACTGCATTTAGCCTACTTTTTTATTTTAGGCCTACTAAGTCTGTCTGAGCCTCTCATAACAGTTATCCTCCTCCACCGAACAAAGCTATGCCGACTGTGTACTCCTGTTACCAATTTTGAACTGCATTTAGCCTACTTTTTTATTTTAGGCCTACTAAGTCTGTGTGAGCCTCTCATATCAGTTGTCCTCCTCCGCTTAACAAAGCTATGCCGCCTGTGTACTCCTCTTACAAATTTTGAACTGCATTTAGCCTACTTTTTTATTTTGGGCATACTAACTGTGTCAGCGCCACTCATTACAGTTGTCCTCCACTGAACAAAACTATGCCGCCTGTGTACTCCTGTTACCAATTTTGAACTGCTTTTAGCCTACTTTTTTATTTTGGGCCTATATCTGTGTTTCCTCCTCATCCTGCCCATTGCCCAGCCACTGCTAGATGAGTCTACTGGTACATTGACCCAGACCACTACATTCCCCTTGCACGCTACACAGCCAGAATCTGACCCGGCTGAAAGTCAGGTTCCCCTTCCGCATACTATACCACCTTACACGGGGACAAAGAGGAAGGTGCAGATGAAAGTGCAGGTTCCTTCATCAGGTAAGGGCATACTCATTGGCACTGGCACAGGGCCCCTCATAGTACACAAAAGTGTCTCTGGCAGTGGGAGGCGCCACTTGCCATCAAACACACCGCCGTACTATGAGGGGCCCTGTGCCAGTGCCAACTAGTGGGTCCCCCTGCTTGCTCAGGATCACAGCACTTGCAAAGTTGAAATACTTACCTCTCCCTGCTCCGCCGCTGTGATGTATTCCGCGTTTCCTGGGCCCACGAAAATCTTGAGCCAGCCCTACCCCACCACAACTTTAGCCAAATGAGCCCCTGTTTTCAATGCCTAACTATTATTATAAAGTAAATTAAGATTGACAAACTTAAGAAATAAGAATTGATGTTTTTGGCATTAAAATGGACACTAGGTGTTTTCCTGTCCTCCACTCACTGCCGACTTTGAGTCCCCATTGACTTGCATTGGGTTTCGTGTTTCGGTCGGCCCCCGACTTTTCGCAATAATCGGCCGATTTCACCCGACCCGACTAAAAAAGTAAAAGTCGCTCAACTCTAGTGGAAAGCATGCAAAGATGCATGAAAGCTGTGATTAAAAATCATGGTTATTCCACAAAATATTGATTTCTGAACTCTTCTTGAGTTAAAACATTAGTATTGTTGTTTCTAAATGATTATGATCTTTTTTCTTTGCATTATTTCACATCTGAAAAAAATACAAAATTTGTTGCTTGGAAATTCAGAGACATGTTGTCAGAAGTTTATAGAATAAATGAACAATTTACATTTTACTCAAAAATCAGACAAACTGAACATTTTGCAGTGGTCTCTTAATTTTTGTCAGAGCTGTGTATATATATATATATATATATATATATACAGTCATGGCCAAAAGTATTTACACCCCTGCAATTCTGTCAGATAATACTCAGTTTCTTCCTGAAAATGATTGCAAACACAAATTATTTGGTATTATTATCTTCATTTAATTTGTCTTAAATGAAAAAAACACAAAAAGAATTGTCCTAAAGCCAAATTGGATATAATTCCACACCAAACATAAAAAAGGGGGTGGACAAAGGTATTGGCACCCTTTGAAAAATCATGTGATGCTTCTCTAATTTGTGTAATTAACAGCACCTGTAACTTACCTGTGGCACCTAACAGGTGTTGGCAATAACTAAATCACACTTGCAGCCAGTTGACATGGATTAAATTTGCTCAACCTCTGTCCTGTGTCCTTGTGTGTACCACATTGAGCATGGAGAAAAGAAAGAAGACCAAAGAACTGTCTGAGGACTTGAGAAACCAAATTGCGAGGAAGCATGAGCAATCTCAATGCTACAAGTCATCTCCAAAGACCTGAATGTTCCTGTGTCTACCGTGCGCAGTGTCATCAAGAAGTGTAAAGCCCATGGCACTGTGGCTAACCTCCCTAGATGTGGACGGAAAAGAAAAATTGACAAGAGATTTCAACGCGAGATTGTGCGGATGTTGGATAAAGAACCTAGACTAACATCTAAACAAGTTCAAGCTACCCTGCAGTCCGAGGGTACAACAGTGTCAACCCGTACTATCCGTCGGCGTCTGAATGAAAAGGGACTGTATGGTAGGAGAACCAGGAAGACCCCACTTCTTACCCCGAGACATAAAAAAGCCAGGCTGGAGTTTGCCAAAACTTACCTGAAAAAGCCTAAAACGTTTTGGAAGAATGTTCTCTGGTCAGATGACACAAAAGTAGAGCTTTTTGGGCAAAGGCATCAACATAGAGTTTACAGGAGAAAAAAAGAGGCATTCAAAGAAAAGAACACGGTCCCTACAGTCAAACATGGCAGAGGTTCCCTGATGTTTTGGGGTTGCTTTGCTGCCTCTGGCACTGGACTGCTTGACCGTGTGCATGGCATTATGAAGTCTGAAGACTACCAACAAATGTTTCAGCATAATGCAGGGCCTATTGTGAGAAAGCAGGGTATCCATCAAAGGTCATGGGGTCTTCCAGCAGGACAATGACCCAAAACACACTTCAAAAAACACTAGAAAATGGTTTGAGAGAAAGCACTGGAGGCTTCTAAGGTGGCCAGCAATGAGTCCAGACCTGAATCCCATAGAACACCTGTGGAAAGATCTAAAAATGGCAGTTTGGAGAAGGCACCCTTCAAATATCAGGGACCTGGAGCAGTTTGCCAAAGAAGAATGGTCTAAAATTCCAGCAGAGCATTGTAAGAAACTCATTGATGGTTACCGGAAGTATTTTGGCTAAAGGTTGTGCAACCAAGTATTAGGCTGAGGGTGCCAATACTTTTGTCTGGCCCATTTTTGGAGTTTTGTGTTAAATGATCAATGTTTTGCTTTTTGCTTCATTCTCTTTTGTGCTTTTTCATTTAAGACAAATTAAATGAAGATAATAATACCAAAGAATTTGTGTTTGCGATCATTTTCAGGAAGAAACTGAGTATTATCTGACAGAATTGCAGGGGTGTGAATACTTTTGGCCATGACTGTATATATATATATATATATATATATATATATATATATATATATATTAGCTGAAGAGCCCCTTGTTGCCTGGGCATAGTAAATATCTGGGGTTAGTTACTGTATAGCACCTCACTTCTCTTATATTCCCATCACATCTCTCATTTTCTCCCTCACACCTCTCATTTTCCCCCTCACTCCTCTTATTTCCCCCCTCACTCCTCTTATTCCCCCCTCACTCTTCTCATTCCCCCCTAACACTTGTCATTTTGACCTCACATCTGTCATTTTCTGATCACTCCACTATTTTCCCTCACTCCTCTCATTTCGCACTCACACCTTTTCATTTTCACCTCACATCTCTCATTTTCCCCTCAGTATATAAATGTTTGTCATCTCCCTTATATATAGTATACACCTGTATGTCATTTCCTGTTTATAGTATATACATGTATGTCATCTCCCCTGTATATAGTATATACCTGTATGTCATCTCCCCTGTAAATAGTATATACCTGCTGTATGTAATCTCCTCCTGTATATTGTATATACCTATGTGTCATCTCCTCCTGTATATAGTATATACCTGTATGTCATCTCTTCTGTATATAGTAAATACCTGTATGTCATCTTCTCCTGTATATAGTATATACAGTACCTGTGTGTCATCTTCTCCTGTATATAGTATATACCTGTGTGTCATCTCCCCTGTATATAGTATGTACCTGTGTGTCATCTCCCCTGTATATAGTATATACCTGTGTGTCATCTCCCCTGTATATAGTATGTAGCTGTATGTCATCTCCTCCTGTATATAGTATATATCTATGTGTCATGTCCTCCTGTATTAGACCTCGTTCACACATTATTTGGTCAGTATTTTTACCTCTGTATTTGTAAGCTAAATTGGCAGCCTGATAAATCGAAAGCCAACAGGAAGCCCTTCCCCCTGGCAGTATATATTAGCTCCCACATACACATAATAGACAGGTCATGTGACTGACAGCTGCTGTATTTCCTATATGGTACATTTGTTGCTCTTGTAGTTTGTCTGCTTATTAATCATATTTTTATTTTTGAAGGATAATACCAGACTTGTGTGTGTTTTAGGGCGAGTTTCATGTGTCAAGTTATGTGTGTTGAGTTGCGTGTGGCGACATGCATGTAGCGACTTTTGTGAGATGAGTTTTGTGTGGCGACATGTGTGTAGCAACTTTTTGTGTGTCGAGTTCAGGGCCGGACTGGCCATCTGGTAATTCTGGCAAATGCCAGAAGGGCCTGCCTGGTTGTGGGCTGCCTTGTCTGCTATGATGTTAACAGAATCGGTGTTCTCAAGATACACATACTGTTAACAGTTGTGATGGAGCACAAAGGTGCTGACTCTGTCACTTAACCCAGCAGGCCATGGGTATCATTAGACATTTTGGTCTTGAAGTAAATCTTCCTTTCCTCCATTCAAGGTAATATTAGTAATATATCCCATCTGGTTCTTGGGGACAGGGACAATATGGGCCTGTGTGATTTCTGCAAAGAGTTTGTATGTTCTCTCCGTGTTTGCGTGGGTTTCCTCCGGGTACTCCGGTTTCCTCCCACATTCCAAAGACATACTGATAGGGAATTTAGATTGTGAGCCCCAATGGGGACAGCGATGATAATGTGTGCAACCTCTGTAAAGCGCTGCGGAATATGTTAGCGCTATATAAAAATAAAGATTATTATTATTATTATTATTACTTCAAATGCCAGGGCTGAATTTCCTGAGTGACAGGTTAGTGTAACAAGTTGTGTGCAGCAAGTTTTGCACATGGCAAGTTTTGAGCGTGGCGAGTTTTATGTGTGGTAAGTTTTGAGTATGTGCAAGTTTTGTGTGAGGCAACTTTTGCAGGTGTTGTAACTTTTGTGAAAGAGAAGGAGATCCAGCTCAACGACGTAGTGAAAAATCCATAGTTTTTATTTCACTTGAAAAAATATAGTGTAAGGATAAAACATCAGCATACAAAAAAATTAAAAACCAAGATCAACGCGTTTCTGGTGACTAAGCACCCTTAATCATGATACCTGGTACATGTCATGTCTCATACTTTTATGCTAGTATCCGGTCGGCACACCGGTATTACAATTAGTTGAATTGGTTAATCAAACAAAGTAGACACACATGGTAATAGAACTAAGACAAGCATGATCAAAAAACTGAGACGAATGTTCTAGCTAGATAGAAATACAAGGGTAACAAGAAATGCGTAAAATGCATAAATCACATGCATATGGAGAGACTACATGCAGAAAAGAATAATTAAATAATAAAGATTATACGAAATTTCATTGTAATAATTATGATTGGATAGATCTAGAAATGTATTATGTTTACTCCATCAAGACTTTCCTGAACTGTAACACCAAAAATGTGGTATATATCATGGAATGTACAGCATGCCATCTCAAATATGTTGGGAGTACCATACGGTCTCTAAAAACACGTATCCGTGAACATATTTATGATGTTGAGAATATTAATGCCAACAGAAACACATCACAAGTCTCACAACATTTTATTAATCACCATCAATCTAATCTTGAGTCACTCAAAATCTATGCGATTGAAAAAATTCATAAACCATTCAGAGGAGGAGACATTGAGGTGACCCTGAGAAATAGAGAAACATGGTGGATTTTTAAGCTCGGAACTAGAATTCCACATGGTCAAAATAAAAGGAAGGACCTTATGCTTTTCTATTAATATCCTGATAGTTCTTGGACAACGGAGTTGTTTCCCCGTTATTTAGTCACCAAGGTTGTAGTTCATATATTTTACATATTCTCTTTTAAAGACAAATAGTTACCGATCTGCCCTTCTGTTCTTTCTTGCTCACCGGCCGCATCGACACTGTAACGGCGTCTGCAGCTGTGCTCTTATCCATCCCGGCCGTAACAGTTTTTAACTTGTGATAGTTTTGCTGTTGATTAATTTGTTCTTTCACCCACAGCTGTCTATGAGCTTATAATATTCCAAGGGTGACTCTTGAAACAAAGAAGCCTGTAGCTCTGTTCATTACGAGACCTACATGCACACCACAGCCTCGAACTAAGAACTCATATGAGTTCGTGTTCAATTTCGGATAGTCTTCCTCTTAAAACGTTTTCTGCCAAAGGTTTTTTTTCTTGTTTAAATTGTTGTTAGCTCAACTGGATCAAGCTTCTTTTAATAAATCTAATTCCTATTTAGGATTAATGTAGTATTTCTGTCATATTGCTATGAGGGTATATGATATTGTATATAATAAATTACTAATACATTTCTAGATCTATCCAATCATAATTATTACAATGAAATTTCGTATAATCTTTATTATTTAATTATTCTTTTCTGCATGTAGTCTCTCCATATACATGTGATTTATGCATTTTACGCATTTCTTGTTACCCTTGTATTTCTATCTAGCTAGAACATTCGTCTCAGTTTTTTGATCATGCTTGTCTTAGTTCTATTACCATGTGTGTCTACTTTGTTTGATTAACCAATTCAACTAATTGTAATACCGGTGTGCCGACCGGATACTAGCATAAAAGTATGAGACATGACATGTACCAGGTATCATGATTAAGGGTGCTTAGTCACCAGAAACGCGTTGATCTTGGTTTTTAATTTTTTTTTATGCTGATGTTTTATCCTTACACTATATTTTTTCAAGTGAAATAAAAACTATGGATTTTTCACTACATCGTTGAGCTGGATCTCCTTCTCTTTCCTGTTTGTCTACGCCCTGACACAGCGGTTCCGTGCTCCGAGCTCTTGGGAATGTCGGCATGGTGAGCTGGACTTTGTTTTTTCTTGCTTTGTTGTAACTTTTGTGCATGTGGCAATTTTTCCTCGTGTTCAAGTTTTGCATGTGGCGAGTTTTCCATGAGGTGAGTTTTGCACGTGTGGCGAGTTTTGCGTGAACCTAGTTTTACATGTGGCGAATTTTGCGCGTGGTGAGTTTTGAGCGGCGACTTTTGTGTTTCGACTTTTATGTGGCGAGGTTGGTGTATGTGTGGTGAAATGTGTGCTGAGGGTGGTATATGTGTTCAAGCACGTGGTAGTGTGTGGAGCGTTTTGTGTGTGTGTGTTCATATCCCCGTGTGTGGTGAGTATCCCATGTCGGGGCCCCACAACGATATATACTCTTTGGCGCCATCGCTCTCATTCTTTAAGTCCCCCTTGTTCACATCTGGCAGCTGTCAATTTGCCTCCAACACTTTTCCTTTCACTTTTTCCCCATTATGTAGATAGGGGTAAAATTGTTTGGTGAATTGGAAGGCGCGGGATTAAAATTTCGCCTCATAATATAACCTATGACGCTCTCCAGACGTGTGACTGTGCAAAATTTTGTGGCTGTAGCTGCGACGGTGCAGATGCCAATCCCGGATATATACACATACATACATACACACACATTCAGCTTTATTTATTATATATATATTTATATATATATATATATATAGGGTACATCTTGTCGTGACACCTTGTCGTGACACTGGCGCTGTCTAGGGGGCATGAATAAACAGATTGAGAGCAGAAACAAGTCATAATCATCCCAGGGTCCTACCACTTTACCCCCCCCCCCTCCCCATCCGTTCCCTCCTTCTCTCTCCCTGTGTTCTCTCCCTAACCCACTTTTAACTACATCTTTACTGTCCGCTCCTCCTACTCTGATGTTTAAGACATTTACAACAAGACTGAAAGTAACTGTAAATCATATATGTGTGGTAATTCAATTTTATATGATTGATATTTGATATTCAGTTTACCTGTAATGCAATTAATTTACTGCATTCTGTTACAGTTCTTTTTCATGAAAATATATGTAATACGTTATTTCTTAATAAAAAGAACATTGAAATAGGGTTGAGCGAAACGGATCGTTCATTTTTAAAAGTCGCCGACTTTTGGCAAAGTCGGGTTTCATGAAACCCGATCCGACCCTTGTGTGGGGTCGGC
This sequence comes from Ranitomeya imitator, assembly GCF_032444005.1. Lineage (NCBI taxonomy): Eukaryota > Metazoa > Chordata > Amphibia > Anura > Dendrobatidae > Ranitomeya > Ranitomeya imitator. The sequence goes on along the minus strand of NC_091284.1, from coordinate 714,834,185 downwards.
CATGCGGTACGCGACTTTCGCGCCAAAGTCGCGTTTCAATGACGCGAAAAGCGCCATTTCTCAGCCAATGAAGATGGACGCAGAGTGTGGGCAGCGTGATGACATAGGTCCTGGTCCCCACCATCTTAGAGAAGGGCATTGCAGTGATTGGCTTGCTGTCTGCGGCGTCACAGGGGCTATAAAGAGGCGTTCCCGCCGACCGCCATCTTACTGCTGCTGATCTGAGCATAGGGAGAGGTTGCTGCCGCTTCTTCAGAAGCAGGGATAGTGTTAGGCAGGGTCCATTAACCCCCAAACCGCTTGTGCTGTAGCGATTTCCACTGTCCAACACCACCTTTGTTTGCAGGGACAGTGGAAGCTACATTTTTTTTTCCTCAGCGCTGTAGCTCATTGGGCTGCCCTAGAAGGCTCCCTGATAGCTGCATTGCTGTGTGTACGCCGCTGTGCAAACCAACTGCTTTTTTCAAAGCACAAATCCTGTTGTTCCTTCCTTTCTGCACAGCTATCTTGTTTGTTTGTCCACACTTTTTATTTCATTTGTGCATCAGTCCACTCCTTATTGCTGCCTGCCATACCTGGCTGAGATTACTGCAGGGAGATAGTAATTGTAGGACAGCCCCTGTTTTATTTTTTTTTGTGGGAGATTAACCCCTTTCTGCCATTAGACGTACTATTGCATGCATGTGGGGTGGGCTTTACTTCCCAAGGACGCAATAGTACGTCATATGCGATCGGCAGCGCTCACGGGGGGAGCGCCGCCGATCGCGGCCGGGTGTCAGCTGCCTATCGCAGCTGACATCCGGCACTATGTGCCAGGAGCGGTCAAAGACCGCCCCCGGCACATTAACCCCCGGCACACCGCGATCAAAGATGATCGCGATGTGCCGGCGGTGCAGGGAAGCACCGCGCAGGGAGGGGGCTCCCTGCGGGCTTCCCTGAGCCCCCCGCAGCAACGCGATGTGATCGCGTTGCTGCGAGGGTCTTACCTCCCTCCCTCCCTGCTCCAGGCCCGGATCCAAGATGGCCGCGGATCCGGGTCCTGCAGGGAGGGAGGTGGCTTCACAGAGCCTGCTCAGAGCAGGCACTGTGAAGCAGCCTGCACTCCTATCAGATCGGTGATCTGACAGAGTGCTGTGCAAACTGTCAGATCACCGATCTGTGATGTCCCCCCCTGGGACAAAGTAAAAAAGTAAAAAAAATATTTTTCAAATGTGTAAAAAAAAATTAAAAAAAATATTCCAAAATAATGAAAAAAAAAAAATAATATTATTCCCATAAATACATTTCTTTATCTAAATAAAAAAAACAAAACAATAAAAGTACACATATTTAGTATCGCCGTGTCCGTAACGGCCCGACCTATAAAACTGGCCCACTAGTTAACCCCTTCAGTAAACACCGTAAGAAAAAAAAAAAAAAAAACGAGGCAAAAAACAACGCTTTATTATCATACTGCCGAACAAAAAGTGGAATAACACGCGACCAAAAAGATGAATATAAATAACCATGGTACCGCTGAAAGCGTCATCTTGTCCCGCAAAAAACGAGCCACCATACAGCATCATCAGCAAAAACATAAAAAAGTTATAGTCCTGAGAATAAAGCGATGCAAAAATAATTATTTTTTCCGTAAAATAGTTTTTATCGTATAAAAGCGCCAAAACATAAAAAAATGATATAAATGAGGTGTCGCTGTAATCGTACTGACCCGAAGAATAAAACTGCTTTATCAATTTTACCAAACGCGGAACGGTATAAACGCCTCCCCCAAAAGAAATTCATGAATAGCTGTTTTTTGGTCATTCTTCCTCACAAAAATCGGAATAAAAAGCGATCAAAAAATGTCACGTGCCTGAAAATGTTACCAATAAAATTGTCAACTCGTCCCGCAAAAAACAAGACCTCACATGACTCTGTGGACCAAAATATGGAAAAATTATAGCTCTCAAAATGTGGTAACGCAAAAAATATTTTTTGCAATAAAAAGCGTCTTTCAGTGTGTGACGGCTGCCAATCATAAAAATCCGCTAAAAAACCCACTATAAAAGTAAATCAAACCCCCCTTCATCACCCCCTTAGTTAGGGAAAAATTAAAAAAATGTATTTATATCCATTTTCCCGTTAGGGTTAGGGTTAGGGCTAGGGTTAGGGTTAGGGCTAGGGCTAGGGTTAGGGCTAGGGTTAGGGTTAGGGCTAGGGTTAGGGTTAGGGTTAGGGTTGGGGCTACAGTTAGGGTTGGGGCTACAGTTAGGGTTGGGGCTAAAGTTAGGGTTAGGGTTTAGATTACATTTACAGTTGGGAATAGGGTTGGGATTAGGGGTGTGTCAGGGTTAGGGGTGTGGTTAGGGTTACCGTTGGAATTAGGGTTAGGGGTGTGTTTGGATTAGGGCTTCAGTTATAATTGGAGGGTTTCCACTGTTTAGGCACATCAGGGGCTCTCCAAACACGACATGGCGTCCGATCTCAATTCCAGCCAATTCTGCGTTGAAAAAGTAAAACAGTGCTTCTTCCCTTCCGAGCTCTCCCGTGTGCCCAAACAGGGGTTTGCCCCAACATATGGGGTATCAGCGTACTCAGGACAAATAGGACAACAACTTTTGGGGTCCAATTTCTCCTGTTACCCTTGGGAAAAAACAAACTAGGGGCTAAAAAATAATTTTTGTGGGAAAAAAAAAGATTTTTTATTTTCACGGCTCTGCGTTATAAACTGTAGTGAAACACTTGGGGGTTCAAAGTTCTCCCAACACATCTAGATGAGTTCCCTGGGGGGTCTAGTTTCCAATATGGGGTCACTTGTGGGGGGTTTCTACTGTTTAGGTACATTAGGGGCTCTGCAAACGCAATGTGATGCCTGCAGACTATTCCATCTAAGTCTGCATTCCAAATGGCATTCCTTCCCTTCCGAGCCCTCCCATGCGCCCAAACGGTGGTTCCCTCCACATATGGGGTATCAGCGTACTCAGGACAAATTGGACAACAACTTTTGGGGTCGAATTTCTCCTCTTACCCTCGGGAAAATACAAAACTGGGGGCTAAAAAATAATTTTTGTGGGAAAAAATTTTTGTTTTATTTTTACGGCTCTGCATTATAAACTTCTGTGAAGCCCTTGGTGGGTCAAAGCGCTCACCACACATCTAGATAAGTTCCTTAGGGGGTCTACTTTCCAAAATGGTGTCACTTGTGGGGGGTTTCAATGTTTAGGCACATCAGTGGCTCTCCAAACGCAACATGGCGTCCCATCTCAATTCCTGTCAATTTTGCATTGAAAAGTCAAACGGTGCTCCTTCCCTTCCGAGCTCTCCCATGCGCCCAAACAGTGGTTTACCCCCACATATGGGGTATCAGCGTACTCAGGACAAATTGTACAACAACTTTTGGGGTCCAATTTCTTCTCTTACCCTTGGGAAAATAAAAAATTGGGGGTGAAAAGATAATTTTTGTGAAAAAATATGATTTTTTATTTTTACGGTTCTGCATTATAAAGTTCTGTGAAGCACTTGGTGGGTCAAAGTGCTCACCACACCTCTAGATAAGTTCCTTAGGGGGTCTACTTTCCAAAATGTTGTCACTTGTGGGGGGTTTCAATGTTTAGGCACATCAGGGGCTCTCCAAACGCAACATGGTGTCCCATCTCGATTCCAGTCAATTTTGCATTGAAAAGTCAAATGGCGCTCCTTTGCTTCCGAGCTCTGTCATGCGCCCAAACAGTGGTTTACCCCCACATATGGGGTATCGGTGTACTCAGGACAAATTGTACAACAACTTTTGCGGTCCATTTTCTCCTGTTACCCTTGGTAAAATAAAACAAATTGGAGCTGAATTAAATTTTTTGTGAAAAAAAGTTAAATGTTCATTTTTATTTAAACATTCCAAAAATTCCTGTGAAGCACCAGAAGGGTTAATAAACTTCTTGAATATGGTTTTGAGCACCATGAGGGGTGCAGTTTTTAAAATGGTGTCACACTTGGGTATTTTCTATCATATAGACCCCTCAAAATGACTTCAAATGAGATGTGGTCCCTAAAAAAAAATGGTGTTGTAAAAATGAGAAATTGCTGGTCAACATTTAACCCTTATAACTCCCTAACAAAAAAAAATTTTGATTCCAAAATTGTGCTGATGAAAGTAAACATGTGGGAAATGTTACTTATTAAGTATTTTGTGGGACATATATCTGTGATTTAATTGCATAAAAATTCAAAGTTGGAAAATTGCGAAATTTTCATAATTTTCGCCAAATTTCCGTTTTTTTCACAAATAAACGCAAGTACTATCAAAGAATTTTTACCATTGTCATGAAGTACAATATGTCACGAGAAAACAATGTCAGAATCACTGGAATCCATTGAAGCGTTCCAGAGTTATAACCTCATAAAGGGACTGAGGTCAGAATTGTAAAAATTGGCCCGGTCATTAACGTGCAAACCACCCTTGGGGGTAAAGGAGTTAAGATTGGCATTTCCGCTAGAGTGCCATCCCTGTGTGTGCCATCTCTCTCACATAGTGGGCCATAGAAAGCCTTTTCATTTTTCTGTTTTTTTTGTGGGGTTTATAAATTCTCCCTGATAAAAATACAGTGGGAGATTAATATTGGCCTTTGGACTTCTGTGCCAGTCCTGAGTGTGCCATCTCTCTCTCAAATAGTGGGCCATAGAAAGCCTATTAATTTTTTTTTTATTGGGTTTCTAAATACTCCCAGAAAAAAATTTAAAAAAATCAGTGGGAGATTAATATTGCCCTTTCTGCTTGTGTGCCACTCCTGACTCCTGTGTGTGCCATCTCTCTCAAATAGTGGGCCATAGAAAGCCTATTTTTTTTATTGTGTTTCTAAATTCTCCCTGAAAAAATAAAAAAAAAAATCAGTGGGAAATTAATATTGCCCTTTCTGCTTGTGTGCCACTCCTGACTTCTGGGTGTGCCATCTCTCTCTCTCAAATAGTGGGCCATAGAAAGCCTATTTTTTTTTTATTGTCTTTCTAAATTCTCCCTGAAAAAAAACATAAAAGAAGTGGGAGATTAATATTGCCCTTTCTGCTTGTGTGCCAGTCTTGACTCCTGGGTGTGCCATTTCTCTCTCTCAAATAGTGGGCACTGGGCCATAGAAAGGCTATTTTTTTTATTTGGTTTCTAAATTCTCCCTTAAACAATCATTTTATTTTATTTGGTTTCTAAATTCTTCCTGAAAAAATCATTTTATTTTATTTTGTTTCTAAAGTGTCCCTGAAAAAAAAAAATCAGTGGGAGATTAATATTGCCCTTTCTGCTTGTGTGCCAGTCTTGACTCCTGGGTGTGCCATTTCTCTCTCTCAAATAGTGGGCCATAGAAAGCCTATTTTTTTTTTTATTATTGTGTTTCTAAATTCTCCCTGAAAAAATCAAAAAGAAATCAGTGGGAGATTAATATTGCCTTTTCTGCTTGTGTGCCACTCCTGACTCCTGGGTGTGCCATCTCTCTCTTTCAAATAGTGGGCACTGGGCCATAGAAAGCCAATTTTTTTTTATTGTGTTTCTAAATTCTCCCTGAAAGAATCAAAAAGAAATCAGTGGGAGATTAATATTGCCCTTTCTGCTTGTGTGCCACTCCTGACTCCTGGGTGTGCCATCTCTCTCTTTCAAATAGTGGGCACTGGGCCATAGAAAGCCTTTTTTTTTTTTATTTGGTTTCTAAATTCTCCCTGAACAAATAAAAAAAAAAAGTGGGAGATCAATATTGACATTTCTGCTTGAGTGACAGTCCTGCATATGTGGCATCTCTCTCATTTGGTGCCACCGAAAACAGAGTGTGTGACATTGTGCCTGATTTTCCTTGCGGTCTCACCCACCTGTAAAGGGATATCTAAATCATACTGAAGTTATAGCTCACCGTGTAAGTTGTTTGACAGCAACAAATACCGTTACTTTGGTTACGTTTTTAAAACAATGAGGAAGTCTGGTGGAAGAGGTCGTGGCCGTGGGCGTTCATTGTCAGCTGGTAATGATGGTAGTGGTAGTGGAGCATCAGGTGGTCGTGGGAAAAAAAATATTGCACCTAAGCCTGGAGCTGTGGAGCCAGGTTCGTCGTCTGGCTACAGAAGGCCTCGAACGCTCCCTTTTCTGGGAGTAGGAAAACTGCTTTTAAAGCCGGAGCAGCAAGAGCAAGTTTTGGCTTACCTTGCTGACTCAGTCTCTAGCTCTTTTGCCTCCTCTTTTGAAACTGGTAAATGTAAAAGCAGCGCGTCGTTAGTGGATGTTCACGGTCAGGGACAAGTCGCTTCCTTGTCCTCTTCAGCAAAAACAACAACAGAGAAGGATGCAGCAGGCGACACAACGGGTTACTCCATGGAGCTCTTTACACATACCGTTCCTGGCTTAGAAAGTGAAGCAGTTAACAGGCCATGCCCATTACAAGTTGAATCTGACATGGAGTGCACTGATGCACAGCCACAGCCAGACTACTATGCTGGTCCTTTGACTCAGACCACAACATTGCCCTCACAGGGTACCGATTGGCAGCCATTGGGGGAACAGGGTGCAGGCGGCAGTAGTTCTGAAGCGGAGGAGGAGGGGCCGCAGCAGGCATCAACATCGCAACAGGTTCCATCTGCCGGACCCGTAGATGGGACAAAACGCGTTGCAAAGCCAAAAACTGTTGGAGGACAGCGTGTCCATCCGGTTAAAGCTCAGTCTGCAATGCCTGAAAAGGGATCCGAGGCTCGAAAGAGTGCAGTCTGGCATTTTTTTAAACAACATCCAATTGATCCGCACAAAGTCATCTGTCAAAAATGTTCAACTACCTTAAGCAGAGGTCAGAATCTGAAAAGTCTGAATCCAAGTTGCATTCATAGACATTTAACCACCATGCATTTGCAAGCCTGGACTAACTACCAAACGTCCCTTAAGGTTGTAGCACCCTCGGCCAATGAAGCTACTCACCAACGCTACATCCCTGCCATCACTGTAAGGCCACCATTTTCCGCACCACCTGCAGTATCTGTGCAGGTTTCTTTGCCAGGCCAAAGCAGTCAGGGTCAGGGAATCACCAGTTTCGTAGTAGGAAATACTGCATCTAGGGCACAGGCGGAAACAATACCATCTCCAACCGTCTCTCAGTCTGCCATGTCCACCGGCACACCCGCTAGTTCCACGATCTCCAGCTCTCCAGTCCAGCTCACCCTACATGAGACTCTGGTTAGAAAAAGGAAGTACTTATCCTCGCATCCACGTACACAGAGTTTGAACGCCCACATAGCTAGACTAATCTCGTTAGAGATGATGCCCTACCGGTTAGTTGAAAGTGAAGCTTTCAAAGCCCTGATGGACTACGCTGTACCACGCTACGAGCTACCCAGTCGACACTTCTTTTCGAGAAAAGCCATCCCAGCCCTCCACCAGCATGTTAAAGAGTGCATCATCCATGCACTCAGGCAATCTGTGAGTACAAAGGTGCACCTGACAACAGATGCATGGACCAGTAGGCATGGCCAGAGACGTTACGTGTCCATCACGGCACACTGGGTGAATGTGGTGGATGCAGGGTCCACAGGGGACAGCAATTTCGGGACAGTTCTGCCTAGCCCACGGTCTAGGAAACAGTTGGCTGTAGGCGTTCGCACCCCCTCCTCCTCGTCCTCCTGCAGAAGCGAGAGCTCGTCCACAGATCGCAGTCGCCCAATCACTCCATCCGCAGCTGCCACTGTTGCACACCAGTTGTCCCATTATGGGGCAGCTACTGGCAAGCGTCAGCAGGCTGTATTGGCTATGAAGTGTTTGGGCGACAACAGACACACCGCGGAAGTTCTGTCCGAGTTCTTGCAGAAAGAAATGCAGTCGTGGCTGGGCACAGTAGATCTTGGAGGATTTGAGAGAGCGGATAGTTCGCAAGGAGGTACTTTTTTAGATCAAAGTTATCCTCTAAGAAATCGATTGCAGAATCGAAAGTAGCGGACCCCTTTAGAACATATATTCCCATTCAGAAAACGTTAGCTAATACAGATACCTCAAGTATACGTGGTTCAGCGCAAGGCAATATACAAGTAGTCAACCTCTCTGGAAAAGTACTTAGTGAAGAGGCAATAGGGGTCCTGAAGAAAGGTCTTTCGTTTGTCCCAAGTAGTAATTTTGATGTGTTTCGAGCAGTAAAGGACCTTAAACTGTTCCTGCGTAAGTTACGTTGGAAAATTTTTTTTTACAAACAGGACACACGTACTTGTGGCGATATGGGTATACCTATGGATCTTTTACCAGATGTGAGATTGTTGCAGAGCATCGGGGAGGTAAACCCTAATTCGGTGGGTAAGGGTCCTTATACGGACCTTAAAAATAAGAGTGTGAAGATGCCCCCACAGATGGGTGATATCTCGGCAATCGATGTCTTTGAGAATCTGGTGGTGCAGGACCTTAAACAACTGCAAGAGGGAAATATATTTAAGAAGTACAATTGTACCAGGGCAGAGATGGCGGTGATTCAACAACTTGAACAGGACAACCACATTGTCATAAAGCCCTCGGATAAGGGTGGCAATGTGGTTGTCCTGGATGTTACAGAATACCGCACTATGTGTGAGTCTCTTTTAAGCGATCGTAATAGCTATGAGATCTTGACTAATAATCCAACGGCTGAATATATTGCTGAGTTGAAGGTCATCTTGGACGAAGGTATTGCTGCTGGAGTTATAGATAAGGTGGAATATGATTTTTTAATGCCCAAGAATACGGTTGTGGCCACATTCTATTGCCTGCCAAAAATACATAAAGGGGTGTCCCCCTTAAAAGGGAGACCCATAGTGGCAGGCATAGATAATGTTACCCAAAATGTGGGAATTTACCTTGACCGGGTACTTAAACCATTTGTGTCATCTTTGCAATCTTTTGTACAGGACACGCCTGATTTGCTCCGTAGATTGGAGGGTTTAATTGTGGACCCTGGGGTACAATTGGGTAGTGTGGACGTAGAGGCTCTCTACAGCTCTATACCCCATGAGAAGGGCCTTGAGGCCATTCAATACTTCCTACGGACTAGGGGTTGTCAGTTTTGCAGCCACAATGAGTTCATGCTGAAATTAATGCGGTTCTGCCTGACACGCAATTTTTTCCTTTTTGATCAAAAATTCTACCACCAGCTCAGGGGCACTGCGTTGGGGTGCCCTTGTGCCCCCACGTACGCAAATTTGTTCCTGGGCTGGTGGGAGGAGACTTGTGTGTTTAGGAGTGAAATGGAGTGTATCGGGTCCATTGAATTGTGGACCCGTTATATTGACGATGTCCTGGTAATTTGGGGTGACTCTGCAAAGAGTTTTACATCATTTGTGGACACCCTAAATCGAAATGACCTAGGTCTGTATTTTACATCAGTCATGGACTCGTCAACACTACCATTTCTGGATATCTTGATTAAGAAGGGGGAAGATGGCACTGTGGCTACATGCACATATAAAAAACCTACAGCAACCAATGCATTACTCAAATGGGAGAGTAGCCATCCAACTCATTTAAAACGAGGGATACCCAAAAGCCAGTATCTTAGGATCCGCAGAAACTGCACTACAGAAGAAGATTTTGAATTACAGGCCAAAGAGCTGCGTGGTAAATTCCTGGAAAGGGGGTATCCTCCTGATGTCCTGAAGCGAGCGTATAAGGAAGTTAAAACCAAGAGTAGGTCTGAACTGTTGAGGCCAGCTCGTAGAGTTGACAATGAGGGACAAATGAGACTCATCACCACGTTTGATAATGGAGCACAGGAAGTGCGTAAGATCTTAACTAAACACTGGTCCATTTTGTTGATGGATCCGGATATTGGTAATCAACTAATGGAGCGACCGTTAATCACCTATAGAAGAGGTCGATCACTAAAAGATAGGTTCGTTAAGAGTCATTTCAAAAGCCCTATATCTAAAACGTGGTTATCCAGTGACACAAAGGGTTGCTTCAGATGTGGTCATTGTGTTGCCTGTTCCCACATCATCACAGGCGATAGGTTTACCAGTAATGTTACTGGGAAAGAGTACATGGTGAGAGAATTCATCAATTGTAGTACGAAGGGGATCATTTACAAAGCCTCCTGTGTATGTGGGAAAGAATATGTCGGGAAAACCATTAGGGAGTTTAAACGAAGGATAGGGGAGCACATTGGAGATGTGGTGCATAGGAGAGATACCCCGGTCGCACGACACGTTAATATCTGTCAAGGAGGTAATACAGATTCTATCAAATTTATGGGCATCGAGAAAGTGGCGAGACCAATACGAGGAGGAAATTGGGATAAAATCATTCTGCAAAAAGAAACAAGGTGGATACTGTAGCTCCGAGGGGGCTCAATGAGCAGCTTAATTACAGTTGTTTTATTTAAGATACTATAAATGAGAGTTTGCTTGTTAGTTTCTCTCTGGTTTATGTACTGTCAATACTTGTTAAGATCTAGACTACCTATATGTTTCATTTCTGAGGCTTTTTACCCGTTATTCTGAATTTATGTCACCGATTCTATTACCATTCTTTAAGCGGAAGTACGAGATAATATTAAGTAATGTGGTCGTGGCAGTTTGATTGGGAAGCCATTGTATGTATCTCTTTATAGCTTTAGAATATTATGGTATGGTTTATAAGTACATAATTTAGATGCATCAACATAACAATTCCGCCGCGTGATGTTTTCTTTATTCTTGAATAAGTTAAATATGATAATGTAAAAAGCTGCCATAAATAGTGGCTGCTTCAATAGGTATTGTGGAGCGCAGGTTGCGTTCCAGATGAGACTTCCGGGTGTTGTCATGAGTGGCATGTTCACCGTATGACGTAGGCAGGTCTCCATAGCGAATTGTTTATGCGGCGACCTATGGGTAGTTCATTTGCGGCCGCTGTAACAGATTGGTCTGAAGCGCAAGTTGCGTTCCAGCGGCTACTTCCGGGCGGTGTACCGGATATGGAGCGGCCATATTTGGTGTGCTCGCTGCAAGGACACAATCGTTACCATGGTGAATGGTGACCTCACACTAGTAAACCGGAAGTATAGCGGCCATGCTAGAAGACACGTGCAGTGTTAGTAATGGCGTGCATAAACGGCGGTATTGGACTGGGTGAGTTATTATGATTAGACACCTGATTTCCATGCTGTGTATAGCTTATAAAGGTGATCAAAGTGGGTCGTGACGAATTGCCATTGCAAGCCCGTGAATTACCAGAATGGAACCCTAGTTTCTTACGCAGTAGCCAAGTACCCTATTTGAGCATATAGGTCCCCTGAGGAGTCGTGGCAGAGACGAAACGCGTCGGGACATACAGGGACAAATAGGGCTATTCTATATAAGGGTCAGATGTGAACTGCCCTTGTAAGGGCGGGAGTTTTGGGATCAGGGCCATATTAGCCTATACAGGGCATACTAGGTCATTTTTTGGATCCACTCCCTCTGAAGGAGCTTGGTTGCTTGGAAATAAAGAGGGGATGATCGATGCCTGCACGACTGATGGGTGAGATCTTTCCTTTATATATTCTCTGAGTATGACAAACAAAGTATGTAACCAAGCTAATTAGTCCACATAGGGACCGTTAAGATATCCCTTTAATAGGAGCATCGTGTATGATGTCGGAATGGTTTAATTTTCGGTCCAGTAATTTATGATCGGGCATCTAATCTGATCAGAACTGAATTTAGTGCATGTTTAATAGGGACCTCTGAGGAGGTATCCATATCCCTATGTGATGTTGGTCCGGATGGACAATAAATATTGATAATTGAGATTTTAATATACACTTTATCATTGTTTTCTTTTTTTTGGGTAGTTTTTACTTGAATATGATTAAAAGTTATATTTTATATCATTTTCTCTTGGCTGGACAACACAGTAGATCTTGAGGCAGGCAAGGTAGTGAGTGATAACGGAAGGAATTTCATGGCTGCCATCTCCCTTTCCCAACTGAAACACATTCCTTGCCTGGCTCACACCTTAAACCCGGTGGTGCAGTGCTTCCTGAAAACTTATCCGGGGTTATCCGACCTGCTCCTCAAAGTGCGCGGACTTTGCTCACATATCCGCCGTTCGCCCGTACACTCCAGCCGTATGCAGACCTATCAGCGGTCTTTGAACCTTCCCCAGCATCGCCTAATCATAGACGTTGCAACAAGGTGGAACTCAACACTGCACATGCTTCAGAGACTGTGCGAACAAAGGTGGGCTGTAATGTTTTTGTGGGAGGATACGCATACACGTGCAGGCAGTAGGATGGCAGACATGGAGTTGTCAGGTGTGCAGTGGTCGAAGATACAAGACATGTGTCAAGTCCTTCAGTGTTTTGAGGAATGCACACGGCTGGTTAGTGCAGACAACGCCATAATAAGCATGAGCATCCCCCTATTGCGTCTGCTGATGCAAAGTTTGACGCACATAAAAAATCAGGCGTCTGCAGCAGAGGAACAGGAAAGCCTTGATGACAGTCAGCCATTGTCTGGTCAGGGCAGTGGTCAGGGCAGTGTACAGGACGAGGTAGCGGGCGAAGAGGAGGAGGACGAGGAGGATGATGGGGATGAGTATATTTTTAATGAGGAAGCTTTTCCGGGGCCACTGGAAATTGGTGGTGTGGCAAGGCTGGGTTCTAGTTTTTTGAGGGACACAAGTGACGTAGATTTGCCTGAAACTGCCCCTCAACCAAGCACAACCGCTGATTTGACAACTGGAAGTTTGGCCCACATGGCGGATTATGCCTTACGTATCCTCAAAAGGGACACACGCATTACTAAAATGATGAACGATGACGATTAAACTAGAAGAAGAGGGGACGGGAAGAAAAACATTAGACTCGAACAAAGAAGAACCAGGAAAACATACTCAGAAGGGAGGTAAGAACATTTCTAAAACAATCCACAGCAAGGAGATTGGAACAAAACAAAATCCTCTAAACTGCATGCTCGCAAACGCCAGAAGCCTGACAAACAAGATGGAAGAACTAGAAGCAGAAATATCTACAGGTAACTTTGACATAGTGGGAATAACCGAGACATGGTTAGATGAAAGCTATGACTGGGCAGTTAACTTACAGGGTTACAGTCTGTTTAGAAAGGATCGTAAAAATCGGAGAGGAGGAGGGGTTTGTCCCTATGTAAAGTCTTGTCTAAAGTCCACTTTAAGGGAGGATATTAGCGAAGGGAATGAGGATGTCGAGTCCATATGGGTCGAAATTCATGGAGGGAAAAATGGTAACAAAATTCTCATTGGGGTCTGTAACAAACCCCCAAATATAACAGAAGTCATGGAAAGTCTACTTCTAAAGCAGATAGATGAAGCTGCAACCCATAATGAGGTCCTGCTTATGGGGGACTTTAACTACCCGGATATTAACTGGGAAACAGAAACCTGTGAAACCCATAAAGGCAACAGGTTTCTGCTAATAACCAAGAAAAATTATCTTTCACAATTGGTGCAGAATCCAACCAGAGGAGCAGCACTTTAAGACCTAATACTATCTAATAGACCTGACAGAATAACAAATCTGCAGGTGGTCGGGCATCTAGGAAATAGCGACCACAATATTGTACAGTTTCACCTGTCTTTCACTAGGGGGACTTGTCAGGGAGTTACAAAAACACTGAACTTTAGGAAGGCAAAGTTTGACCAGCTTAGAGATGCCTTTAATCTGTTAGACTGGGACAATACCCTCAGAAATAAGAATACAGATAATAAATGGAAAATGTTTAAGAACATCCTAAATAGGCACTGTAAGCGGTTTATACCTCGTGGGAATAAAAGGACTAGAAATAGGAAAAACCCAATGTGGCTAAACAAAGAAGTAAGACAGGCAATTAACAGTAAAAAGAAAGCATTTGCACTACTAAAGCAGGATGGCACCATTGAAGCTCTAAAAAACTATAGGGAGAAAAATACTTTATCTAAAAAACTAATTAAAGCTGCCAAAAAGGAAACAGAGAAGCACATTGCTAAGGAGAGTAAAACTAATCCCAAACTGTTCTTCAACTATATCAATAGTAAAAGAATAAAAACTGAAAATGTGGGCCCCTTAAAAAATAGTGAGGAAAGAATGGTTGTAGATGACGAGGAAAAAGCTAACATATTAAACACCTTCTTCTCCACGGTATTCACGGTGGAAAATGAAATACTAGGTGAAATCCCAAGAAACAATGAAAATCCTATATTAAGGGTCACAAATCTAACCCAAGAAGAGGTGCGAAACCGGCTAAATAAGATTAAAATAGATAAATCTCCGGGTCCGGATGGCATACACCCACGAGTACTAAGAGAACTAAGTAATGTAATAGATAAACCATTATTTCTTATTTTTAGTGACTCTATAGCGACAGGATCTGTTCCGCAGGACTGGCGCATAGCAAATGTGGTGCCAATATTCAAAAAGGGCTCTAAAAGTGAACCTGGAAATTATAGGCCAGTAAGTCTAACCTCTATTGTTGGTAAAATATTTGAAGGGTTTCTGAAGGATGTTATTCTGGATTATCTCAATGAGAAAAACTGTTTAACTCCATATCAGCATGGGTTTATGAGAAATCGCTCCTGTCAAACCAATCTAATCAGTTTTTATGAAGAGGTAAGCTATAGGCTGGACCGCGGTGAGTCATTGGACGTGGTATATCTCGATTTTTCCAAAGCGTTTGATACCGTGCCGCACAAGAGGTTGGTACACAAAATGAGAATGCTTGGTCTGGGGGAAAATGTGTGTAAATGGGTTAGTAACTGGCTTAGTGATAGAAAGCAGAGGGTGGTTATAAATGGTATAGTCTCTAACTGGGTCGCTGTGACCAGTGGGGTACCGCAGGGGTCGGTATTGGGACCTGTTCTCTTCAACATATTCATTAATGATCTGGTAGAAGGTTTACACAGTAAAATATCGATATTTGCAGATGATACAAAACTATGTAAAGCAGTTAATACAAGAGAAGATAGTATTCTGCTACAGATGGATCTGGATAAGTTGGAAACTTGGGCTGAAAGGTGGCAGATGAGGTTTAACAATGATAAATAGTGTTGAGCATTCAGATACCGCAAGTATCGGGTATCGGCCGATATTTGCGGTATCGGAATTCCGATACCGAATTCCGATACTTCCCGCGTATAGGATACCGGAATCGGAAGTTCCCAGAATTCAAACTGAACGCAGCAGCCAATGAGGAATGAATGGAGGTGTGGGCACATCCTGTTTAGCATGGTGGGCATGTAAGTACTGGCAAGGCTGTGATTGGCTGCTGAAATGATGTCACACTGCACTATAAAAAACGCTGCCGCCATTTTGCGCTCACTCTGCTGTGATTTCAGTTAGGGACAGGACGCTGTGTTCTAACTGAGGGCCAGTTGAGATAGCTAATTGCTTTATTTTCCTTTCCCAAGGCTAATTTAGCAAAACGCTGTGTGTTCTTCACTGTTCACCTTGCTCTTGCCTTGCAGCGCTGTTTTAACAGCATTCTGCAAGGTCTCTGTGTGTGTGTGTGTGTGTGTGTGTGTGTGTGCAGCTCACTCCGTAGTCTGTGTGCAGCCATATACCCGGTTGTATTCAGCTCAGGGGGGGTTCACACTGCCTCACACAGTTGTCCTTTTTTGCTCATAGTGCAGCCTGCTGCACATTTTTTCTCAAATTTCCTATTAGTGTTTTTCCACCTGTCTCCAGCTAAATTGTGGAAAAACACTACATAGGATAACCTAGAGGGGGGTTTTTGGGCCTTGCAGCGCCGTTTACGGCTGTCTGCATGGTCTCCGTGTGAGCCCAGGTCGCCCTGTAGTCTGTGTGCAGCCATAGCCGGTTGGATTCAGCTCAGGGTTCGTTACTGCCTCAAACCTTGATAAAAATTTCCCTTTTTTTCAAATAGTGCAGCCTATTTAAAAATTTTTTTAAAAATTTCCTATTAGTGTTTTTCCACCCGTCTCCAGCTAAATTGTGGAAAAACACTACATAGGATAACATAGAGGGGTTTTTTTGGGCCTTGCAGCGCCGTTTACGGCTGTCTGCACGGTCTCTGTGTGAGCGCAGCTCGCCCTGTAGTCTGTGTGCATCCATAGCCGGTTGGATTCAGCTCAGGGTGCGTTACTGCCTCATACCTTGAAAAAAAAATTCCTTTTTTTCAAATAGTGCAGCCTGTTTAAAATTTAAAAAAAAAATTTCCTATTAGTGTCTTTCCACCCGTCTCCAGCTAAATTGTGGAAAAACACTACATAGGATAACCTAGAGGAGGGTTTTTGGGCCTTGCAGCGCCGTTTACGGCTGTCTGCACGGTCCCCGTGTGAGTTAAACTTGCTCTGTAGTCCGATCTGCAGAAAGAGAAAAAAGGAAAGTTCACCAAACACAACTTAACACTTGTGTAGGACACATTTGAAAAATAATAAAGTTTAGTCCACACTTTACAACATTAGTGTTTCTTACACCTGTTAGGAGGAGCATTTCAGGAATAAGCACACTAAGGCCTTAGTACTTTTCTGCTTATCTTTATCTGTCAACCAAGATGAAGAGGGCAGGGAGTAAGGCACGTGGGCGTGGGCGCGGAGCAGGGAGAGGAGCAGGGAGAGGACGTGGTGATTCTGTGCCTGCTGCGGGCACCGGTGACTCGTCGTCACTCAGTTTCAGCAGGGAACAGTCCTTCATGCGCAGCTTTGTCGGAGAGCGCCGTGCACCGCTGCTGCGTGAAGACCAAATTGAAGCCGTTGTCGGGTGGATGGCAGCTAACGCCTCGGCATCGACTTCAGTTAGTGCCACATCCTCTCAGGCACAGAGCACTGGAGAGCAGCCATCTGTCTCTTCACCACCTGCCAAATTGGCCAGGCAGTCAGAGAGCCCAGGACAGGAGCCGTCTCTACTTCTGTTCTCTGAATCTCTTGGCTTGGAAACAGGGGGCCAGCCAAGCAGCATTGGAGAAATGGAAGAAGAGGCAGTGTGCAGTGATGCCCAACAGCTTTTTCTCTCTGACTCTGAAGAGGCGGGTGGGCCAGTGCCTCCGGTGACCACAGCGCAGTACGCATCTGATGATGAAACTCAGGTGCCGCTTTCTGGTGCGTACTGTGCTGCCGAGACTACCCAGGAGGAGCAGTTGGTGGCAGAGGGTAGTGGAGATGATGAGGTCATTGACCCATCGTGGCGTGAGGAACAGGAAGGTGGTGGGAGCAGCTCTGAGGAAGAGATTCCCCTTACGGGCCAAAGAGGGAGAGGGAGGGGGAAGACTGCGGAGCCTGTAGCCTCCAGTTTGGCACCCGTTAGGAGCCTGTCTCTTTCCAAAGCCAAAAAGGGCGCTCCCAAGACTTGCAGTGCCTGGTCCTTTTTTGACACAGTTGCAGATGACATTTGCTTTGTCAAATGCAAGCTGTGTCATCAGAAAGTAAAAAGAGGGAAAAATGTCAGCAACCTCAATACCACAAATATGTGGAAACATGTGCGGACCAGGCACGCGGTGGAGTTACAGAAACACACTGAAGATGTAGGCCAACCAACAGCGGCAGCTACCACCTCTTCAGCTCGTGTTGCCTCTTCCTCCAGCTCACGCACAGCTGGTTTGGCTTCCTCCCTGGATCGCCATGGAAGAACCTCTGGCACTGTTGTCCAGAGACCTTGTGTAATTCCACCCACAGCACCACCTTCCCAGTCATCCTCACACTCCCAGTCTACTCTACAGCCATCGGTAGTACAGGCATGGGAGAAAAGGCGGGCATTCTCGGCCAACCACCCCCAAGCACAGGCTCTGAATGCAGGCATTGCCAAACTGTTGTCCCTGGAAATGCTCTCATTCAGGCTGGTGGAGACTGACAGCTTCCGTGACTTGATGGCATTGGCAGTCCCACAGTACAAGGTGCCCAGCCGCTTTTACTTCAGCAGGCAAGCTGTCAGTAGCAAGGTCCACCTCACCACCGATGCGTGGACCAGTCAGCATGGACAGGGGCGATACGTTTCCCTCACTGCCCATTGGGTTAATGTTGAGCCAGGTACAGATCGTGCGAGTGGCGCAGGACGTGTCCTGCCCACTCCAAGGATTGCAGGAATCCAGTCTGTACGCATTGACTCCTCCTCTTACACAAGTTCCTCAGAATCATCTCTGCAGGAGCCGTCACAGTCCACCTCCACATGGACCCGTGAACGTTTACCTATGACCGACATGAGCACAGCCGTGGCCAAACGTCAGCAGGCCGTCTTGAAACTAGTTTCATTGGGGAATCGAAGCCACACAGCGCAGGAGCTCTGGAATGCCATCAAGCAGGAGAGCGATGTGTGGTTACTGCCAGCGAATCTCCATCCAAGCATGGTAGTGTGTGACAATGGCCGAAATCTGGTGGCAGCTTTGGCCCTTGGCAACCTCACTCACATCCCATGTCTGGCACATGTGCTCAATTTGGTTGTGCAGAGTTTTCTGAGGGACTATCCGGATCTTGATGCCCTGCTGCACAAGGTCCGCCTAGAGTGTGCTCACTTGCGGCGTTCCAGCTTGGCAAGATCCCGCATTGCTGCTCTGCAGCGCCGATTCCGCCTTCCGGAACACCGCATCATATGTGACCTACCTACCCGGTGGAATTCCACGTTACATATGTTGGAGCGGTTGTGTGAGCAGCAGCAAGCAGTTATGGAGTACCAGCTGCATCAGGCGCAAAGAAGTCGCAGTCAGCGCCGATCAGACTTCACAACCACAGAGTGGGCCACTATGAAGGACGTCTGCCAGGTTTTGCGTCCTTTTGATTATTCCACGCGGATGGCAAGTGCAGATGATGCACTAGTCAGCATGACTGTCCCCCTTATCTGCCTGCTTCAGCAAACTTTGCAAGGGTTAAGGGATGATGTTGTGGAAGAGGTGGAGGATGAGGAGTCACCTTTTCCATCAGCTTCTGGAGAGTCAGCGTCACGTGGTTCCTCACAAAGGGGTACGCAGGGGCCACTTTGTGAGGAGGATGAGGAGGAGTCAATGGAGGAGGAAGAGCTCCGTCCAGAGGAGGGAGCGACACAAGTGTCCAGTGGTCAGTGTGTACAGCGAGGGTGGGGTGATGACGAGCGGGCAGAGATCATGTCTCAAGCAGGGGACAGCGTTTCTGGGCCAGTTGGCAGTCTGCAGCACATGGTGGATTTCATGCTGCAGTGCCTGAGAAATGACCGCCGCATCGACCACATTCTCAACATGCCTGATTATTGGGTGTTCACCCTCCTCGATCCTCGCTACCGGGACAACGTCCAAAACCTCATCCCAGCGTTGACCCTGGAGCGTAAATTGCGGGAGTACCACGACACACTGGTGAATTCCATCATCTTCTCCAACTGAGAGGAGTGCTGCTAGTGCTTTACAAAGCAGCTCAGTGCGTCGAGGCAGTGGGGGAGGCTCTGCCCAAAGAGGGAGCAGAAGCAGTGTCTCTGCCCAAGGCAAGCCCAGTATGGCACAACTCTGGCACACTTTTGTGTGCCCGCCCCAAATGTCTACACCATCACCGGCGGCTCCAGTCAGCAGGAGGCAACGGTTCCGTCAGATGTTGACAGACTAACCAGGGATTCAAGCTTCAGGAGGCTAATTTGCATATTCCAGGTGCCTTCTGGGAGAAGCGAAGTCTCCCTAAGCTAGAAGATCGTTGGGTACAGCCGGGACCAGCTGCTTCGAAAGCATCACCAAACCAGGGATTCAAGCTTCAGGAGGCTAATTTGCATATTCCAGGTGCCTTCTGGGAGAAGCGAAGTCTCCCTAAGCTAGAAGATCGTTGGGTACAGCCGGGACCAGCTGCTTCGAAAGCATCACCAAACCAGGGATTCAAGCTTCAGGAGGCTAATTTGCATATTCCAGGTGCCTTCTGGGAGAAGCGAAGTCTCCCTAAGCTAGAAGATCGTTGGGTACAGCCGGGACCAGCTGCTTCGAAAGCATCACCAAACCAGGGATTCAAGCTTCAGGAGGATAATTTGCATATTCCAGGTGCCTTCTGGGAGAAGCGAAGTCTCCCTAAGCTAGAAGATCGTTGGGTACAGCCGGGACCAGCTGCTTCGAAAGCATCACCAAACCAGGGATTCAAGCTTCAGGAGGCTAATTTGCATATTCCAGGTGCCTTCTGGGAGAAGCGAAGTCTCCCTAAGCTAGAAGATCGTTGGGTACAGCCGGGACCAGCTGCTTCGAAAGCATCACCAAACCAGGGATTCAAGCTTCAGGAGGCTAATTTGCATATTCCAGGTGCCTTCTGGGAGAAGCGAAGTCTCCCTAAGCTAGAAGATCGTTGGGTACAGCCGGGACCAGCTGCTTCGAAAGCATCACCAAACCAGGGATTCAAGCTTCAGGAGGCTAATTTGCATATTCCAGGTGCCTTCTGGGAGAAGCGAAGTCTCCCTAAGCTAGAAGATCGTTGGGTACAGCCGGGACCAGCTGCTTCGAAAGCATCACCAAACCAGGGATTCAAGCTTCAGGAGGCTAATTTGCATATTCCAGGTGCCTTCTGGGAGAAGCGAAGTCTCCCTAAGCTAGAAGATCGTTGGGTACAGCCGGGACCAGCTGCTTCGAAAGCATCACCAAACCAGGGATTCAAGCTTCAGGAGGCTAATTTGCATATTCCAGGTGCCTTCTGGGAGAAGCGAAGTCTCCCTAAGCTAGAAGATCGTTGGGTACAGCCGGGACCAGCTGCTTCGAAAGCATCACCAAACCGCGCGCCGTAAGGCGCGCAAATTTTTGCCTGTAGGACATTATTGCAAGAGAGCTTGGCTGAGTAGATTACACAAGAAGGAAAACACACAGCAAGTCAGCAGGATCTAGGAGCAACATGGCAGATGTGACAACCTACATGGTGAGCTGCAGCATGTGCTACATGTTCACAGATCGACCAGAAGAAGAATCAAATTTCACCTGTCAGAAGTGTAGACTAGTGGCCCTTTTAGAAGAAAAGGTGCGGGGTCTGGAAGAAAGAATAGCAACTTTGAAACTCATCAAAGAGAATGAAGACTTTCTAGACAGAACAGAAGCATCTCTACTGGTCACAGAAGGTGCAAAAAGTGTCAGAGAACCTCCAAAAGCAGATGAGTGGAAGCATGTGACCAAAAGAAGCAAGAAGACCATGGAGAAATCACCAACCACACAACTGAAGAACCGATATCAAATCTTTGTAGAGGATGAAGATGGCACACCTAAGAATGAAGCAATACCAGCAAGCAAAAAAGAAAAGGGCACACAGCAACAAGTGACAGCAAAAAGTACAGCCAAGAAGCAACGAAGAGTGGTGGTGGTGGGAGACTCACTACTGAGAGGCACCGAAGCAGCCATCTGCAGACCGGACATAACTGCAAGAGAAGTATGCTGCCTTCCAGGTGCGATGATCAAGGATGTGACCGATAGGATACCAAAGCTCTTCAGCTCCAAGGACGTCCACCCATTTCTTCTGATACATGTTGGCACCAATGACACGGCAAGGAAGGACCTACCGACAATCTGCAAGGACTTTGAAGAGTTGGGGAAGAAAGTAAAGGAACTGGATGCACAGGTAGTTTTTTCTTCTATCCTTCCAGTAGACGGGCATGGCACCAGGAGATGGAACAGGATCCTTGATGCAAACAACTGGCTAAGACGATGGTGCAGACAACAAGGATTTGGATTCCTGGACCACGGTGTGAATTACTGGTATGATGGACTCCTCGCCAGAGACGGACTACACCTCAACAAACCTGGGAAACACACATTCGCCAGAAGACTCGCTACACTCATCAGGAGGGCGTTAAACTAGAAGAAGAGGGGACGGGAAGAAAAACATTAGACTCGAACAAAGACGACCCAGGAAAACATACTCAGAAGGGATGTAAGAACATTTCTAAAACAATCCACAGTGAGGAGATTGGAACAAAACAAAATCCTCTAAACTGCATGCTCGCAAACGCCAGAAGCCTGACAAACAAGATGGAAGAACTAGAAGCAGAAATATCTACAGGTAACTTTGACATAGTGGGAATAACCGAGACATGGTTAGATGAAAGCTATGACTGGGCAGTTAACTTACAGGGTTACAGTCTGTTTAGAAAGGATCGTAAAAATCGGAGAGGAGGAGGCGTTTGTCTCTATGTAAAGTCTTGTCTAAAGTCCACTTTAAGGGAGGATATTAGCGAAGGGAATGAGGATGTCGAGTCCATATGGGTCGAAATTCATGGAGGGAAAAATGGTAACAAAATTCTCATTGGGGTCTGTTACAAACCCCCAAATATAACAGAAAGCATGGAAAGTCTACTTCTAAAGCAGATAGATGAAACTGCAACCCATAATGAGGTCCTGGTTATGGGGGACTTTAACTACCCGGATATTAACTGGGAAACAGAAACCTGTGAAACCCATAAAGGCAACAGGTTTCTGCTAATAACCAAGAAAAATTATCTTTCACAATTGGTGCAGAATCCAACCAGAGGAGCAGCACTTTTAGACCTAATACTATCTAATAGACCTGACAGAATAACAAATCTGCAGGTGGTTGGGCATTTAGGAAATAGCGACCACAATATTGTGCAGTTTCACCTGTCTTTCACTAGGGGGACTTGTCAGGGAGTCACAAAAACATTGAACTTTAGGAAGGCAAAGTTTGAACAGCTTAGAGATGCCCTTAATCTGGTAGACTGGGACAATATCCTCAGAAATGAGAATACAGATAATAAATGGGAAATGTTTAAGAACATCCTAAATAGGCAGTGTAAGCGGTTTATACCTTGTGGGAATAAAAGGACTAGAAATAGGAAAAACCCAATGTGGCTAAACAAAGAAGTAAGACAGGCAATTAACAGTAAAAAGAAAGCATTTGCACTACTAAAGCAGGATGGCACCATTGAAGCTCTAAAAAACTATAGGGAGAAAAATACTTTATCTAAAAAACTAATTAAAGCTGCCAAAAAGGAAACAGAGAAGCACATTGCTAAGGAGAGTAAAACTAATCCCAAACTGTTCTTCAACTATATCAATAGTAAAAGAATAAAAACTGAAAATGTAGGCCCCTTAAAAAATAGTGAGGAAAGAATGGTTGTAGATGACGAGGAAAAAGCTAACATATTAAACACCTTCTTCTCTACGGTATTCACGGTGGAAAATGAAATGCTAGGTGAAATCCCAAGAAACAATGAAAACCCTATATTAAGGGTCACCAATCTAACCCAAGAAGAGGTGCGAAACCGGCTAAATAAGATTAAAATAGATATATCTCCGGGTCCGGATGGCATACACCCACGAGTACTAAGAGAACTAAGTAATGTAATAGATAAACCATTATTTCTTATTTTTAGTGACTCTATAGCGACAGGATCTGTTCCGCAGGACTGGCGCATAGCAAATGTGGTGCCAATATTCAAAAAGGGCTCTAAAAGTGAACCTGGAAATTATAGGCCAGTAAGTCTAACCTCTATTGTTGGTAAAATATTTGAAGGGTTTCTGAGGGATGTTATTCTGGATTATCTCAATGAGAATAACTGTTTAACTCCATATCAGCATGGGTTTATGAGAAATCGCTCCTGTCAAACCAATCTAATCAGTTTTTATGAAGAGGTAAGCTATAGACTGGACCACGGTGAGTCATTGGACGTGGTATATCTCGATTTTTCCAAAGCGTTTGATACCGTGCCGCACAATAGGTTGGTACACAAAATGAGAATGCTTGGTCTGGGGGAAAATGTGTGTAAATGGGTTAGTAACTGGCTTAGTGATAGAAAGCAGAGGGTGGTTATAAATGGTATAGTCTCTAACTGGGTCGCTGTGACCAGTGGGGTACCGCAGGGGTCAGTATTGGGACCTGTTCTCTTCAACATATTCATTAATGATCTGGTAGAAGGTTTACACAGTAAAATATCAATATTTGCAGATGATACAAAACTATGTAAAGCAGTTAATACAAGAGAAGATAGTATTCTGCTACAGATGGATCTGGATAAGTTGGAAACTTGGGCTGAAAGGTGGCAGATGAGGTTTAACAATGATAAATGTAAGGTTATACACATGGGAAGAGGGAATCAATATCACCATTACACACTGAACGGGAAACCACTGGGTAAATCTGACAGGGAGAAGGACTTGGGGATCCTAGTTAATGATAAACTTACCTGGAGCAGCCAGTGCCAGGCAGCAGCTGCCAAGGCAAACAGGATCATGGGGTGCATTAAAAGAGGTCTGGATACACATGATGAGAGCATTATACTGCCTCTGTACAAATCCCTAGTTAGACCGCACATGGAGTACTGTGTCCAGTTTTGGGCACCGGTGCTCAGGAAGGATATAATGGAACTAGAGAGAGTACAAAGGAGGGCAACAAAATTAATAAAGGGGATGGGAGAACTACAATACCCAGATAGATTAGCGAAATTAGGATTATTTAGTCTAGAAAAAAGACGACTGAGGGGCGATCTAATAACCATGTATAAGTATATAAGGGGACAATACAAATATCTCGCTGAGGATCTGTTTATACCAAGGAAGGTGACGGGCACAAGGGGGCATTCTTTGCGTCTGGAGGAGAGAAGGTTTTTCCACCAACATAGAAGAGGATTCTTTACTGTTAGGGCAGTGAGAATCTGGAATTGCTTGCCTGAGGAGGTGGTGATGGCGAACTCAGTCGAGGGGTTCAAGAGAGGCCTGGATGTCTTCCTGGAGCAGAACAATATTGTATCATACAATTATTAGGTTCTGTAGAAGGACGCAAATCTGGGGATTTATTATGATGGAATATAGGCTGAACTGGATGGACAAATGTCTTTTTTCGGCCTTACTAACTATGTTACTATGTTACTATGTTACTATGTTACATAGCTTGCTCTCTTACTGTACTCCCAGACGGCTCTTCCCCGTTCAAGTTTTGCGTCTCTAAGCTGGATACATGGCTAGAGCTAAGCCAGTATGCATTGCATTGGAGGTGCTGGCTTGCCCTGCGGCTAGTGTCTTATCGGAACGTGTCTTTAGTGCCGCAGGTGGTGTACTAACAGACCGTCGCATGCGACTATCCTCCGATAACGTTGACCGGCTTACTTTCCTGAAAATGAACCAGGCCTGGATCTCGCAGGAATTTGCCACTCCTCTTCCTGATTAAGTAATTGGGTGTCATCCAGGTCTCCTGCTGTGTTCATCTTTCTACCACCTGAACTGCTATTCCAGGGCTCCAACACCGCCAGTTGCGGCTCAGAAGTGCAGGCTGCACAGTAAAAACATACGACCCAGTGTTATTGGGTTTCAGTAACGTCTGCTGATCCCCAGCTGTGTAGCCGGCAATGTGTCCTG
This sequence comes from Ranitomeya imitator, assembly GCF_032444005.1. Lineage (NCBI taxonomy): Eukaryota > Metazoa > Chordata > Amphibia > Anura > Dendrobatidae > Ranitomeya > Ranitomeya imitator. The sequence goes on along the minus strand of NC_091284.1, from coordinate 714,809,036 downwards.
CGACCGCCACGCTGGCACAACAACCTAAATGTAAGGGAACCTGTCCCCCCCCCGTCGTTTGTTACTGAAAGAGCCATCTTGTGCAGCAGTAATGCTGCACAAGGAAAAGGTAGCTCTTTTAGTTTAGCTCCTTGCACACGCAGAACTTAACACTTATAAAATGTGTTCACTGATACCGTTATACCGTCCCGGAGCTGGGACTTTCCTTCGTAATGTGACGCAGCACAGCCGTCATTCCTACCCCCTTGGTGCCATGCGCTGCCTCCTCAGCATTGTTTTAAGCTGTCACGGAGCCTGCGCTGTTCTGTTATCCCTTGGCCATGCCCTATTTGCGCTGCCTGTCTTCTGACATAATTTGGTGTCAGGCTGGCTGCGCCTGTGCGGCCGCGCTGCCCGAGATCCCGCCTCGCAGTGTCTTCTGATTGAATCACACTGCGGGCCTTGGATCCATGGGCATGCGCAGTGCATATCTTCCCCTCGGGCTCTCGCTCATCTCCCTCCGCCTTCTTTAGACTGTGCGCCGTCAGCTGATCCCTAATAGCATGCCACGGCCGTGACACCGCACAGTCTGAAGAAGAGGGAAGGAGGGGAGTGAGAGTCGAGGATATGCACTGTGCATGCCCATGGATCCAAGGCCCGCAGTGGGATTACGTTAGACGACACTGCGAGGTGGGATCTGGAGCAGCGTGGACGCACAGGCACTGACAGCCTGACACCAAATTATGTCAGAAGACAGGCAGCGCTAATTGGGCATGGCCAAGGGATAACAGAACAGCGCAGGCTCCGTGACAGCTTAAAACAATGCTGAGGAGGCAGCGCACGGCACCAAGGGGATAGGAATGACAGCTGTGCTGTGTCCCATTACGAAGGAAATTTGCACCTCCGGGACGGTTTTACGGTATAAGGGGACACATTTTTAGTGTTACTTCTGTGTTTGCAAGGAGCATAATTAAAAGAGCAACCTTTTCCTTTTGCATCCTTAGTGCTGCACAAGATGGCTCTTTCAGCTACAAACGTCTTGGGGGGGGGTTAAAGGTTCCCTTTCAACTTGCTCCAATCAGGCTTCGGCCTACACTCTGTTCCTCTGCTCCTCCTGCTGTCCCTGGGCTCTAACCCCGCCAGTTGGTGCCTGGAAGTGCTGTCTGCACAGTCAACAGTCGCTCCTCTGTTATTGGGGTTCAGTAACGTCAGCTGATCCCCAGCTGTGTGTGCGGCAATACCTCCAATCTGCTCCTCCTGCTGTCCCTGGGCTCTAACACCGCCAGTTGGTGCCTGGAAGTGCTGTCTGCACAGTCAACAGTCGCTCCTCTGTTATTGGGGTTCAGTAACGTCAGCTGATCCCCAGCTGTGTGTGCGGCAATACCTCCAATCTGCTCCTCCTGCTGTCCCTGGGCTCTAACCCTGCCAGTTGGTGCCTGGAAGTGCTGTCTGCACAGTCAACAGTCGCTCCTCTGTTATTGGGGTTCAGTAACGTCAGCTGATCCCCAGCTGTGTGTGCGGCAATACCTCCAATCTGCTCCTCCTGCTGTCCCTGGGCTCTAACACCGCCAGTTGGTGCCTGGAAGTGCTGTCTGCACAGTCAACAGTCGCTCCTCTGTTATTGGGGTTCAGTAACGTCAGCTGATCCCCAGCTGTGTGTGCGGCAATACCTCCAATCTGCTCCTCCTGCTGTCCCTGGGCTCTAACCCCGCCAGTTGGTGCCTGGAAGTGCTGTCTGCACAGTCAACAGTCGCTCCTCTGTTATTGGGGTTCAGTAACGTCAGCTGATCCCCAGCTGTGTGTGCGGCAATACCTCCAATCTGCTCCTCCTGCTGTCCCTGGGCTCTAACACTGCCAGTTGGTGCCTGGAAGTGCTGTCTGCGCAGTCAACAGTCGCTCCTGTTATTGGGGTTCAGTAACGTCAGCTGATCCCCAGCTGTGTATCCGGCAACGTGTCATGCGACCGCCACGCTGGCACAACTAAAATGTAAGGGGACCTGTCCCCCCCCCTAGGCGTTTGTTACTGAAAGAGCCACCTTGTGCAGCACTAATACTGCACAAGGAAAAGGTCGCTCTTGAAATTATGCTCCTTGCAGAAGCTGAACTACACACTCATGTAATGTGTCCCCTCACACCGTCCAACCGTCCCGGAGGTGGGACTTTCCTTTGTAATGTGATGCAGCACAGCCGTCATTGCTACCCCCTTGGCACCGTGCGCTGCCTCTTTAGCGCTGGTTGATTCCGTCATGGACCCTGCGCTGTTATGTTATTCCTTGGCCATGCACAGTTTGCGCTGCCCGTCCTCTGACATCATTTTTTGTCGTCCTGGCTGCGCCTGTGCGTCCACGCTGCCCGAAATCCCACCTCGCAGTGTCGTCTAATGTGATCCCACAGTGGGCCTTGTATCCATGGCCATGCGCAGTGCATATACTAGCCTCTCACTCCCCTTCTTCACGCTTCTTCAGACTAGGCGGCGTCAGCTGATCCCTAATAGCATGCCACGGCCGTGACGCCGCACAGTCTGAAGAAGCAGGAAGGAGGGGAGTGAGAGGCGATGATATGCACTGGGCATGCCCATGGATCCCTGGCCCGCAGTGGGATTACATTAGATGACACTGCGAGGTTGGATCTCGGGCAGCTTGGACGCACAGGCACTGCCAGCCTGACACCTAAATGATGTCAGAAGACGGGCACCGCTAACTGTGCATGGCCAATGGATAACATTACAGCTCGGGCTCCGTGACAGAACCAAACAACGTTGAGGAGGTGGCGCACGGCACCAAGGGAGTTGGAATGACGGCTGTGCTGTGTCACATTACAAAGGAAAGTCCCACTTCCGGGACGGTTTGACGGTGTGAGGGGATACATTATATGAGTGTGTACTTCAGCATTTGCAAGGAGCATAATTTTAGGAGCCACCATTTTCCATGTGCAGTATTACTGCTGTACAAGATGGCTCTTTCAGCAACACAAATGCCTGGAGAGGGGGGGGGGTTAAAGGTTCCCTTTCAACTTGATCCACTGCAGGCTTCGGCCTACACTCTGCTCCTCTTTGATTCCCTGGGTTTCAACACTGTCAGTTGCCACCTGGAAGTGTTGTCTACACAGAAAAAACACTAGCTGATGTGTCAGTGGGGTTCAGCACCGCCAGCTGTTCCCCTGCTGTGTAGTCGGCAACGTGTCCAGCACAAGCCACGCTGGCACAACAGAACAAAAGCTGCCACCAGTGCAGGCTTCGGCCTACACTCTGCTCCTCTCCTCCTGCTGCTGCCCCTGGGCTCAAACGCCGCTAGTTTTGGCCCGGAAGTGCTAGCTGCACAGAGAAAAACAACAGCCAATGTGTTAGTGGGGTTCAGCAACGCCAGCTGTTCCCCTGCTGTGTAGCCGGCAACGTGACCTGCAAACGCCACGCAGGCACATGAACTGAAATTAAAGGGACCCTGCCACCCACCCCAAGGTGTTTCTATGTATAACAGCTACCTTGTACAGCAGTAATGCTGCATTTGTACAAGGTGGCTGACTTTTTATCCTTGCCAACGTGGAACTCAACACGTACAAAATGTGTCTCATTGAGACCATTCCACTGTCCCTGAGGTGTGACTTTCCTTTCTAATGACACGCACCACCCCCCTTGGTAGCGCTGCCCGTCTTCTGACATCATTGTTTGGCTGCCTGTGCCTGGGCGTCCGCCCTGCCCGACACAACCCCCCTCGTTGTCTCATATATTTTGGCTGCGAGGGTGTGATTGATGGGCATGTGCAGTGCATATGTTCGCCTGTCTTAACTCATCTCCTTCCGCCTTCTTCAGACTGTGCGGCCTCATGGCCGTGGTAGGCGATAAGGGATCAGCTGAGGCCGCCCAGTCTGAAGCAGGTGTAAGGACATGTGTGAGTGGCAAACATATTTACTGCACAAGGCCACGAATCCCAGCCACGCAGTGTGATTTGTTGAAAACACACTGCGGGTCTGGGATTCATGGCCATTGCTAACCGCACCGGCCAACATGAAATGAGGTGAGAAGACAGGCAGCGCTCACAGCGCATGGCCAAGGGATCACAATAGCGCAGACTCCTGTACAGCAAATAACAACGCTCAGGAGGCTGCGCCCAGCACCAAGGCGTTATTTATGTGCACCTGTGCTGCGTCTCCTTAAAAAGACAAGTCACGCCTCCAATACAGAACTGAACTACTGTTCAATGGGCTAAATTGTGTACGTCTTTCATTCTGCGTGTGCAATGAGCAAAACTTAAAGAGCAACCTTTAACTTGTGGAGCTTTACTGCTGCACAAGGTGTGGCTCTTCAACATTGTAACACCTGAGAGTGGGTTAAAGGTTACCTTTGAAATTGGTTCAAGTAGGCTTCCGCCTACACTCTGCTCCTCCTGCTGACCCTGGGCTCTAACTACGCCAGTTGGGGCCCGAAAGTGCTGGCTGCACAGAGAAAAACACCCACCATTGTGTCAGTGGGGTTCAGCACCGCCAGCTGTTCCCCTGCTGTGTAGCCGGCATCGTGTCCAGCACAAGCCACGCTGGCACAACAGACCAAAAGCTGCCACCAGTGCAGGCTTCGGCCTACACTCTGCTCCTCTCCTCCTCCTGCTGACCCTGGGCTATAGCACCGCCAGTTGTAGCCTGGAAGTGGTAGCTGCACAGAGAAAAACACCCGCCAATGTGTTAGTTGGGTTCAGCACCGCCAGCTGTTCCCCTGCTGTGTAGCCGGCATCGTGTCCAGCACAAGCCATGCTGGCACAACAGACCAAAAGCTGCCACCAGTGCAGGCTTCGGCCTACACTCTGCTCCTCTCCTCCTCCTGCTGACCCTGGGCTATAACACCGCCAGTTGTAGCCTGGAAGTGCTAGCTGCACAGAGAAAAACACCCGCCAATGTGTTAGTGGGGTTCAGCAACGCCAGCTGTTCCCCTGCTGTGTAGCCGGCAACGTGTCCTGCAAACGCCATGCAGGCACCTGAACTGAAATTAAAGAGAACCTGCCCCCCCCCCCCCCCAGGTCTTTCTATGTATACCAGCCACCTAGTACAGCAGTACTGCTGCATTTGTGCAAGGTGGCTGATTTTTTCTCATTGCCCACGTTGAATTAAACACGTAAAATATGTGTCTCATTACAGACCATTACAATGTCCCTGAGGTGTGACTTTGCTTTTTAATGACACTCACCACCCCCCTTGGTTGCGCTGACCGTCTTCTGACATCATTGGTTGGCTGCCTGTGCCTGCGCGTCCGCCCTGCCCGACACAACCCCCCTCGTTGTCTCATATATTTTGGCTGCGAGAGTGTGATTGATGGGCATGTGCAGTGCATATGTTCGCCTGTCTTAACTCATCTCCTTCCGCCTTCTTCAGACTGTGCGGCCTCATGGCCGTGGTAGGCGATAAGGGATCAGCTGAGGCCGCCCAGTCTGAAGCAGGTGTAAGGACATGTGTGAGCGGCAAACATATTTACTGCACAAGGCCACAAATCCCAGCCACGCAGTGTGATTTTTTGAAAACCCACTGCGGGCCTGGGATTCATGGCCATTGCTAACCGCACCGGCCAACATGAAATGAGGTCAGAAGACAGGCAGCGGTCTCAGCGCATGGCCAAGGGATCAAAATAGCGCAGACTCCTGTACAGCAAATAACAATGCTCAGGAATCAGCGCCAAGCACCTAGGTGTAAATTTTGACACCTGTGCTGCGTCTCCTTAAAAAGACAAGTCACGCCTCCACTACTGTTTGACAGTATAATGGGCTAAATAGTGTACGTGTTTTATTCCGCGTGTGCAAGGAGCAAAATTAAGAGAGCAACCTTTGACTTGTGCAGCATTAATGCTGCACAAGGTGTGGCTCTTGTACCTTGCAACACCTGAGGGGGGGTTAAAGGTAACTTTTGAAATTGGTTCAACTAGGCTTCAGCCTACACTCTGCTCCTCTCCTCCTCCTGCTGACCCTGGGCTATAACACCGCCAGTTGTAGCCTGGAAGTGCTAGCTGCACAGAGAAAAACACCCGCCATTGTGTTAGTGGGGTTCAGCACCGCCAGCTGTTCCCCTGCTGTGTAGCCGGCATCGTGTCCAGCACAAGCCACGCTGGCACAACAGACCAAAAGCTGCCACCAGTGCAGGCCTCGACCTACACTCTGCTCCTCTCCTCCTCCTGCTGCCCCTGGGCTCAAACACCGCTAGTTTTTGCCCGGAAGTGCTAGCTGCACAGAGAACAACACCAGTCAATGTGTCAGTGGGGTTCAGCAACGCCAGCTGTTCCCCTGCTGTGTAGCTGGCAACGTGTCCTGCAAATGCCATGCAGGCACCTGAACTGAAATTAAAGGGAACCAGGCCCCACACCCCCAGGTGTTTCTATGTATAACAGCCACCTTGTACAGCAGTACTGCTGCATTTGTACAAGGTGGCTGACTTTTTCTCCTTGCCCACGTTTAATTAAACACGTACTAAATGTGTCTCATTGAGACCATTCCACTGTCCCTGAGGTGTGACTTTCCTTTCTAATGATACGCAGCAGCACCCTTGGTAGCGCTTCCCGTCTTGTGACATCATTGGTTAGCTGGCTGCGCCTGTGCGTCTGCCCTGTTCGAAACAACGCCCCTCGGTGTCTTATTTTTTTGGACAGCGAGGGTGTGATTGATGGGCATGTGCAGTGCATATGTTTGCCTGTGTTCACACATCTCCTTCCGCCTTCTTCAGACTGGGTGGCCTCATGGCCGCGGCATGCGATAAGGGATCAGATGAGGCCGCCCAGTCTGAAGCAGGTGTAAGGACATGTGTGAGCGGCAAACATATTTACTGCACAAGGCCACGAATCCCAGCCACGCAGTGTGAATTTTTGAAAACACACTGTGGGTCTGGGATTCATGTCAATCGCTAACCGCAACGGCCGACATGAAATGAGGTCAGAAGACAGGAAGCGCTCACAGCGCATGGGCAAGGGATAACAATAGCGCAGTCTCCTGTACAGCAAATAACAACGCTCAGGAAGCTGCGCCCATGCACCAAGGTGTTATTTTGGACACCTGTGCTGCGTCTCCTTAAAAAGACAAGTCACGCCTCCACTACTGTTTGACAGTATAATGGGCTAAATAGTGTACGTGTTTTATTCAGCGTGTGCAAGGAGCAAAATTAATAGAGCAACCTTTTACTTGTGCAGCATTAATGCTGCACAAGGTGTGGCTCTTGTACCTTGCTACACCTGAGGGGGGGTTAAAGGTTACCTTTAAAATTGGTTCAACTAGGCTTCGGCCTACACTCTGCTCCTCTCCTCCTCCTGCTGCCCCTGGGCTCAAACACCGCTAGTTTTTGCCCGGAAGTGCTAGCTGCACAGAGAAAAACACCCGCCATTGTGTTAGTGGGGTTCAGCAACGCCAGCTGTTCCCCTGCTGTGTAGCCGGCATCGTGTCCAGCACAAGCCACGCTGGCACAACAGACCAAAAGCTGCCACCAGTGCAGGCTTCGGCCTACACTCTGCTCCTCTCCTTCTCCTGCTGACCCTGGGCTATAACACCGCCAGTTGTAGCCTGGAAGTGCTAGCTGCACAGAGAAAAACACCCGCCAATGTGTTAGTGGGGTTCAGCACCGCCAGCTGTTCCCCTGCTGTGTAGCCGGCAACGTGACCTGCAAACGCCACGCAGGCACATGAACTGAAATTGAAGGGAGCCTGCCCCCCACCCCCAGGTGTTTCTATTTATAACAGCCACCTTGTACAGCAGTACTGCTGCATTTGTACAAGGTGGCTGACTTTTTCTCCTTGCCCACGTTTAATTAAACACGTACAAAATGTGTCTCATTGAGACCATTCCACTGTCCCTGAGGTGTGACTTTCCTTTCTAATGATATGCAGCACCACCCTTGGTAGCGTTTCCCGTCTTCTGACATCATTGGTTGGCTGGCTTCGCCTGTGCGTCTGCCCTGCGTTAAACAATGCTCCTCGTTGTCTTACTTATTTTGACTGCGAGGGTGTGATTGATGGGTACGAGCAGTGCATATCTTCGCCTGTCTTAACTCATCTCCTTCCGCCTTCTTCAGACTGTGCGGCCTCATGGCCGCAGCATGCGAGAAGGGATCAGCTGTGGCCGCCCAGTCTGATGCAGGTGTAAGGACATGAGTGACAGGCGAAAAAATTTACTGCACAAGTTCACGAATCCCAGCCCCGTAGTGTGACTTAAACAAAAGACACTGCGGGTCTGGGTTTCATGGCCATCGCTAACCGCACCGGCCAACATGAAATGAGGTCAGAAGACAGGCAGCGCTCACAGCGCATGGCCAAGGGATAACAAGAGCGCAGACTCCAGTACAGCAAATAACAACGCTCAGGAATCTGCGGCCAGCACCTAGGTGTAAATTTGGACACCTGTGCTGCGTCTCCTTAAAAAGACAAGTCACGCCTCCACTACTGTTTGACCGTATAATGGGCTAAATAGTGTACATGTTTTATTCAGCGTGTGCAAGTAGCAAAATTAATAGAGCAACCTTTGACTTGTGCAGCATTAATGCTGCACAAGGTGTGGCTCTTGTACCTTGCAACACCTGAGGGGGGGGTTAAAGGTAACTTTTGAAATTGGTTCAACTAGGCTTCGGCCTACACTCTGCTCCTCTCCTCCTCCTGCTGACCCTGGGCTCAAACACCGCTAGTTTTTGCCAGGAAGTGCTAGCTGCACAGAGAAAAACACCCGCCATTGTGTTAGTGGGGTTCAGCAACGTCAGCTGTTCCCCTGCTGTGTAGCCGGCATCGTGTCCAGCACAAGCCACGCTGGCACAACAGACCAAAAGCTGCCACCAGTGCAGGCCTCGGCCTACACTCTGCTCCTCTCCTCCTCCTGCTGCCCCTGGGCTCAAACACCGCTAGTTTTTGCCCGGAAGTGCTAGCTGCACAGAGAACAACACCAGTCAATGTGTCAGTGGGGTTCAGCAACGCCAGCTGTTCCCCTGCTGTGTAGCTCGCAACGTGTCCTGCAAACGCCATGCAGGCACCTGAACTGAAATTAAAGGGAACCAGGCCCCACCCCCCCAGGTGTTTCTATGTATAACAGCCACCTTGTACAGCAGTACTGCTGCATTTGTACAAGATGGCTGACTTTTTCTACTTGCCCACGTGGAACTCAACACGTACAAAATGTGTCTCATTGAGACCATTCCACTGTCCCTGAGGTGTGACTTTCCTTTCTAATGATACGCAGCACCAGCCTTGGTAGCGCTTCCCGTCTTTTGACATCATTGGATAGCTGGCTGCGCCTGTGCGTCCGCCCTGCTCCAAACAACGCCCCTCGGTTTCTTATTTATTTTGTCAGCGAGGGTGTGGTTTATGGGCACGAGCAGTGCATATGTTCGCGTGTCGTCACTCATCTCCTTCCGCCTTCTTCAGACTGTGCAGCCTCATGGCCGCGGCATGCGATAAGGGATCAGCAGAGGCCGCCCAGTCTGAAGCAGGTGTAAGGACGTGTGTGAGCGGCGAAAATATTTACTGCTCAAGGCCACGAATCCCAGCACCGCAGTGTGACTTTCTGAAAAGGCACTGTGGGTCTGGGATTAATGGCCATCGTTAACCGCACCGGCCAACATGAAATGAGGTCATAAGACGGGCAGCGCTAACAGGGCATTGCCAAGGGATAACACAAGAGCGCAGACTCCTGTACAGCAAATAACAACGCTCAGGAAGCTGCGCCAAGCACCAAGGCGTTATTTGGGACACCTGTGCTGCGTCTCCTTAAAAAGCCAAGTCACGCATCCACTACAGTTTGACTGTACAATGGGCTAAATTGTGTACGTCTTTCATTCAGCGTGTGCAAGTAGACTAATTAACCCCTTCCCGACCCATGACGCCACGTAGGCGTCATGAAAGTCGGTGCCATTCCGACCCATGACGCCTATGCGGCGTCATGGAAAGATCGCGTCCCTGCAGATCCGGTGAAAGGGTTAACTCCCATTTCACCCGATCTGCAGGGACAGGGGGAGTGGTAGTTTAGCCCAGGGGGGGTGGCTTCACCCCCTCGTGGCTACGATCGCTCTGATTGGCTGTTGAAAGTGAAACTGCCAATCAGAGCGATTTGTAATATTTCACCCATTATAACGGGTGAAATATTACAATCCAGCCATGGCCGATGCTGAAATATCATCGGCCATGGCTGGAAATACTAGTGTGCCCCCACCACACCCCACCGATCGCCGCCCCAAGCCACCGATCTGGCCGGTACACTGCTCCGGCTCCCCTCCGTCCAGTGCTCCGCTCCCCCCCGTGCTCGTGCCCGCTCCCCCCGTGCTCCAATCACCCCCCCGTGCTCCAATCACCCCCCCTGCACTCCGATCCACCCCCCCCGGTGCTCCGTTCCACCCCCCCGTGCTCCATTCCAGCCCCCCCGTGCTCCGTTCCACGCCCCCCGCGCTCCGTTCCACCCCTCCCGCGCTCCGATTCCCCCCCCCGTGCTCCGATCCCCCCCCCCGTGGTCCCCCCCCACCCTATCATACTTACCGATCCAGCCGTGGTCCCGTCCGTCTTCTCCCGGGCGCCGCCATCTTCCAAAATGGCGGGCGCATGCGCAGTGCGCCCGCCGAATCTGCCGGCCGGCAGATTCGTTCCAAAGTGCATTTTGATCACTGAGATATAATCTATCTCAGTGATCAAAATAAAAAAAATAATAAATTACCCCCCCCCCTTTGTCACCCCCATAGGTAGGGACAATAAAAAAATAAAGAATTTTTTTTTTTTCCACTGTTAGAATAGGGTTAGGGTTAGGGGTAGGGTTAGGGTTAGGGGTAGGGTTAGGGTTAGGGGTAGGGTTAGGGTTAGGGTTAGGGTTAGGGTTAGGGCTAGGGTTAGGGTTAGGAATGTGCACACGTATTCTGGTCCTCTGCGGATTTTTCCGCTGCGGATTTGATAAATCCGCAGTGCTAAACCGCTGCGGATTTATGGCGGATTTACCGCGTTTTTTTCTGCGCATTTCACTGCGGTTTTACAATTGCGATTTTCTATTGGAGCAGTTGTAAAACCGCTGCGGAATCCGCACAAAGAAGTGACATGCTGCGGAATGTAAACCGCTGCGTTTCCGTGCAGTTTTTCCGCAGCATGTGTACAGCGATTTTTGTTTCCCATAGGTTTACATTTAACTGTACACTCATGGGAAACTGCTGCGGATCCGCAGCGTTTTCCGCAGCGTGTGCACATACCTTTAGAATTAGGCTATGTGCACACGGTGCGGATTTGGCTGCGGATTCGCAGCAGTGTTCCATCAGGTTTACAGTACCATGTAAACATATGAAAAACCAAATCCGCTGTGCCCATGGTGCAGAAAATACCACGCGGAAACGCTGCGTTGTATTTTCCGCAGCATGTCAATTCTTTGTGCGGATTCCGCAGCGTTTTACACCTGTTCCTCAATAGGAATCCGCAGGTGAAATCCGCACAAAAAACACTGGAAATCCGCGGAAAATCCGCAGGTAAAACACAGTGCCTTTTACCCGCAGATTTTTCAAAAATGGTGCGGAAATATCTCACACGAATCCGCAACGTGGGCACATAGCCTTAGGGTTAGGGTTGGAATTAGGGTTGTGGTTAGGGTTAGGGGTGTGTTGGGGTTAGTGTTGTGGTTAGGGGTGTGTTGGGGTTAGGGTTGTGATTAGGATTATGGCAACAGTTGGGATTAGGGTTGTGATTAGGGTTGTGGTTATGGTTAGGGGTGTGTTGGGGTTAGGGTTGTGGTTAGGGGTGTGTTGCGGTTAGGGTTGTGTTTAGGGTTATGGCTACAGTTGGGATTAGAGTTAGGGGTGTGTTGGGGTTAGTGTTGGAGGTAGAATTGAGGGGTTACCACTGTTTAGGCACATCAGGGGTCTCCAAACGCAACATGGCGCCACCATTGATTCCAGCCAATCTCGTATTCAAAAAGTCAAATGGTGCTCCCTCACTTCCGAGCCCTGACGTGTGCCCAAACAGTGGTTTACCCCCACATATGGGGTACCAGCATACTCAGGACAAACTGCGCAACAATTACTGGGGTCCAATTTCTCCTGTTACCCTTGTGAATCTAAAAAAATGCTTGCTAAAACATAATTTTTGAGGAAAGAAAAATGATTTTTTATTTTCACGGCTCTGCGTTGTAAACGTCTGTGAAGCACTTGGGGGTTCAAAGTGCTCACCACATATCTAGATAAGTTCCTTGGGGGGTCTAGTTTCTAAAATGGGGTCACTTGTGGGGGGTTTCTACTGTTTAGGCACACCAGGGGCTCTGCAAACGCAACGTGACACCCGCAGACCATTCCATCAAAGTCTGCATTTCAAAAGTCACTACTTCCCTTCTGAGCCCCGACGTGTGCCCAAACTGTGGTTTACCCCCACATATGGGGTATCAGCGTACTCAGGAGAAACTGGACAACAACTTTTGGGGTCCAATTTCTCCTGTAACCCTTGGGAAAATAAAAAATTCTGGGCTAAATAATTATTTTTGAGGAAAGAAAACGTATTTATTATTTTCACGGCTCTGCATTATAAACTTCTATGAAGCACTTGGGGGTTCAAAGTGCTCACCACACATCTAGATAAGTTCCTTTCAGGGTCTAGTTTCCAAAATGGGGTCACTTGTGGGGGGTTTCTACTGTTTAGGCACATCAGGGGCTCTGCAAACGCAACGTGACGCCCGCAGAGCATTCCATCAAAGTCTGCATTTCAAAATGTCACTACTTCAATTCCAAGCCCCGGCATGTGCCCAAACAGTAGTTTACCCCCACATATGGGGTATCACCGTACTCAGGAGAAACTGGACAACAAATATTGGGGTCAAATTTCTCCTGTTACCCTTGGGAAAATTAAAAAATTCTGGGCTAAATAATTATTTTTGAGGAAAGAAAACGTATTTATTATTTTCACGGCTCTGCATTATAAACTTCTATGAAGCACTTGGGGGTTCAAAGTGCTCACCACACATCTAGATAAGTTCCTTTGGGGGTCTAGTTTCCAAAATGGGGTCACTTGTGGGGGGTTTCTACTGTTAAGCCACATCAGGGGCTCTGCAAACGCAACGTGACGCCCACAGAGCATTCCATCAAAGTCTGCATTTCAAAACGTCACTACTTCACTTCCGAGCCCCGGCATGTGCCCAAACAGTGATTTACCCCCACATATGGGGTATCAGCGTACTCAGGAGAAACTGGACAACAACTTTTGGGGTCAATTTCTCCTGTTACCCTTGGGAAAATAAAAAATTGCAAGCTAAAAGATCATTTTTGAGAAAATAATTTTTTTTTTTATTTTCATGGCTCTGCGTTATAAACTTCTGTGAAGCACTTGGGGGTTCAAAGTCCTCACCACACATCTAGATTAGTTCCTTTGGGGGTCTAGTTTCTAAAATGGTGTCATTTCTGGGGGATCTCCAATGTTTAGGCACACAGGGGCTCTCCAAACGTGACATGGTGTCCGCTAATGATTGGAGCTAATTTTCCATTTAAAAAGCCAAATGGCGTGCCATCCCTTCCGAGCCCTGCCGTGTGCCCAAACAGTGGTTTACCCCCACATATGGGGTATCAGCGTACTCAGGACAAACTGGACAACAATATTTGGGGTCCAATTTCTCCTATTATCCTTGGCAAAATAGGAAATTCCAGGCTAAAAAATCATTTTTGAGGAAAGAAAAATTATTTTTTATTTTCATGGCTCTGCGTTATAAACTTCTGTGAAGCACCTGGGGGTTTAAAGTGCTCAATATGCATCTAGATAAGTTCCTTGGGGGGTCTAGTTTCCAAAATGGGGTCACTTGTGGGGGAGCTCCAATGTTTAGGCACACATGGGCTCTCCAAACGCGACATGGTGTCCGCTAACAATTGGAGCTAATTTTCCATTCAAAAAGTCAAATGGCACGCCTTCTCTTCCGAGCCCTGCCGAGTGCCCAAACAGTGGTTTACCCCCACATATGAGGTATCGGCGTACTCGGGAGAAATTGCCCAACAAATTTTATGATCCATTTTATCCTACTGCCCATGTGAAAATTAGAAAATTGAGGCGAAAATAATTTTTTTGTGAAAAAAATTACTTTTTCATTTTTACAGATCAATTTGTGAAGCACCTGAGGGTTTAAAGTGCTCACTAGGCATCTAAATTAGTTCCTTGGGGGGTCTAGTTTCCAAAATGGGGTCACTTGTGGGGGAGCGCCAATGTTTAGGCACACAGGAGCTATCCAAACGCGACATGGTGTCCGCTAACGATGGAAATAATTTTTCATTCAAAAAGTCAAATGGCGCTCCTTCCCTTCCGAGCCTTACCATGTGCCCAAACAGTGGTTTACCTCCACATGTGAGGTATTGGTGTACTCAGGAGAAATTGCCCAACACATTTTAGGATCCATTTTATCCTGTTGCCCATGTGAAAATGAAAAAATTGAGGCTAAAAGAATTTTTTTGTGAAAAAAAAGTACTTTTTCATTTTTACGGATCAATTTGTGAAGCACCTGGGGGTTCAAAGTGCTCACTATGCATCTAGATAAGTTCCTTGGGGCGTCTAGTTTCCAAAATGGGGTCACTTGTGGGGGAGCTCCAATTTTTAGGCACACGGGGGCTCTCCAAACGTGACATGGTGTCCGCTAAAGAGTGGAGCCAATTTTTGATTCAAAAAGTCAAATGGCGCTCCTTCCCTTCCAAGCCCTGCCGTGCGCCAAAACAGTGGTTTACCCCCACATATGAGGTATCAGCGTACTCAGGACAAATTGGACAACAACGTTCGTGGTTCAGTTTCTCCTTTTACCATTGGGAAAATAAAAAAATTGTTGCTAAAAGATAATTTTTGTGACTAAAAAGTTAAATGTTCATTTTTTCCTTCCATGTTGCTTCTGCTGCTGTGAAGCACCTGAAGGGTTAATAAACTTCTTGAATGTGGTTTTGAGTACCTTGAGGGGTGCAGTTTTTAGAATGGTGTCACTTTTGGGTATTTTCAGCCATATAGACCCCTCAAACTGACTTCAAATGTGAGGTGGTCCCTAAAAAAAATGGTTTTGTAAATTTCGTTGTAAAAATGACAAATCGCTGGTCGAATTTTAACCCTTATAACTTCCTAACAAAAAAAAATTTTGTTTCCAAAATTGTGCTGATGTAAAGTAAACATGTGGGAAATGTTATTTATTAACTATTTTGTGTCACATATCTCTCTGGTTTAACAGAATAAAAATTCAAAATGTGAAAATTGCGAAATTTTCTAAATTTTCGCCAAATTTCCGTGTTTATCACAAATAAATGCAGAATTTATTGACCTAAATTTACCACTAACATGAAGCCCAATATGTCACGAAAAAACAATCTCAGAACCGCTAGGATCCGTTGAAGCGTTCCTGAGTTATTACCTCATAAAGGGACACTGGTCAGAATTGCAAAAAACGGCAAGGTCTTTAAGGTCAAAATAGGCTGGGTCTTGAAGGGGTTAATAGAGCAACCTTTAACTTGTGCAGCATTAATACTGCACAAGGTGTGTCTCTTGTACTTTGTAACACCTGAGGGGGGTTAAAGGTTTCCTTTGAAATTGGTTCAACTAGGCTTCGGCCTACACTCTGCTCCTCTCCTCCTCCTCCTGCTTCACCACGGGCTCTAACATCGCTAGTTTTTGCCCGGAAGTGCTAGCTGCACAGAGAAAAACACCCGCCATTGTGTTAGTGGGGTTCAGCAACGCCAGCTGTTCCCCCACTGTGTAGCCGGCAAAGTGTCCTGCAAACGCAACGCAGACACAAAGCTGCCTCCAGTGCAGGCTTCGGCCTACACTCTGCTCCCCCTGCTTACCCTTTGCTCCAACACCGCTAGTTGGGGCTCTAGGAAGACAATCTTTAATAGGCAACGCATCTGGGATCCAGCACCGCCAGCTGGTTCTCGGCAATGTTTTTGTCACGGGTACTCCCTCGTGCCCAGCCTGGTTCCAGCACCGTCAGCTGTTTCCGGGTACTGTCAAACTCACTGAGACACCTATGCGTTGCCCCGTCGTGTTCCGGTCGGGTTAGCCAACTCCAGGGTGCCTCCAGTTTAGGAGCTTCCTATGTGGGCTGCATGAATTGGTAGTCAAGGCTGGTTCTGTAGTGCCAGTAGGCCCAGCTCCCCCTGTAGGACTGTTGGGGTTCGGTAACTGCGGCTGCCTCGCGGCCTAGCTGTTCTCTCCTCTCCTGTGGGCCTTCGGGTCCACCACCTGGTTCCAGCACCGTCAGCTGGTTCCGGGCCGAGCCTTTGGCTTAGGTGCCTCCTCCTGGGTATCCGAGTTCCGCCAACGCCAGGCGGTCCTTGGTAGTGCTTTTAAACGCGGGCACCTACAGCTTAGTAACCGGGTTCCAGCACCGTCAGCTGGTCCTCGCTCGTGCCATTGGCTCTTGCACACTGGGGCAACGCATCCGAGTTCCAGCACCGCCAGCTGGTTCTCGGCAGTGTTTTTGTCACAGGTACTCCCTCGTGCCAAACCTGGTTTCAGCACCGTCAACTGTTTCCGGGTTGTGTCAAGCTCGCTGAGACGCCTATGCTTGCCCTGTCGTGTTGCGGTCGGGTTAGCCAACTCCAGGGTGCCTCCAGTTTAGGAGCTTCCTATGTGGGCTGCATGAATTGGTAGTCAAGGCTGGTTCTGTAGTGCCAGTAGGCTGTTATGACCCCAATGGCGAGGGTCTCAGAGGAACGTGGAAGTCTGCAAGATACAAAAATCCAGCTCATAGGGCAGTGGTAACTGGGTTGACCATATATCTACTCCTAACGCCAACACTAGAAGTAGCCGGGGGTCATACCTACGTTGATCCTAGATGACTCGCGCCAGCCGGAATATCTAAATACCCCTAGTAGAGGAAAACAAAGACCTCTCTTGCCTCCAGAGAAAGGGACCCCAAAGCAGGATAGAAGCCCCCCACAAATAATAACGGTGAGGTAAGAGGAAATGACAAACACAGAAATGAACCAGGTTTAGCACAGAGAGGCCCGCTAACTAATAGCAGAATATAGAAAGGTAACTTATATGGTCAACAAAAAACCCTATCATAAATCCACACTGGAAATTCAAGAACCCCCGAACCGTCTAACGGTCCGGGGGGAGAACACCAGCGCCCTAGAGCTTCCAGCAAAAGTCAGGATACAGATTAGGAACAAGCTGGACAAAAATACAAAACCAAAAACAAATAGCAAAAAGCAAAGTAAATGACTTAGCTGAAAAACCGGACCAGGATCAGTAGACAAGAGCACAGCAGATTAGCTCTGATAACTACGTTGCCAGGCATAGAACTGAGTGTCCAGGGAGCTTATAAAGCAACGCCCCTAACTAACGACCCAGGTGCGGATAAAAGGAAAGACAGAAAAACCAGAGTCAAAAAACTAGTAACCACTAGAGGGAGCCAAAAAGCAAATTCACAACAGTACCCCCCCCTTAGTGAGGGGTCACCGAACCCTCACCACGACCACCAGGGCGATCAGGATGAGCGGCATGAAAGGCACGAACTAAATCGGCCGCATGAACATCAGAGGCGACCACCCAGGAATTATCCTCCTGACCATAGCCCTTCCACTTGACCAGGTACTGAAGTCTTCGCCTGGAGAGGCGAGAATCCAAGATCTTCTCCACCACGTACTCCAACTCGCCCTCAACCAACACCGGAGCAGGAGGCTCAGCAGAAGGAACTACAGGCACAACGTACCGCCGCAACAAGGACCTATGAAATACATTGTGAATAGCAAACGACACAGGAAGATCCAGACGAAAAGATACAGGATTAAGGATTTCCAATATCTTGTAAGGACCAATAAAACGAGGTTTAAATTTGGGAGAGGAGACCTTCATAGGAACAAAGCGGGAAGAAAGCCATACCAAATCCCCAACGCGTAGTCGGGGACCCACACCGCGGCGGCGGTTGGCAAAGCGCTGAGCCCTCTCCTGTGACAACTTCAAGTTGTCCACCACATGATTCCAGATCCGCTGCAACCTATCCACCACAGAATCCACCCCAGGACAGTCAGAAGACTCCACATGACCTGAAGAAAAGCGAGGATGGAAACCAGTGTTGCAGAAAAAAGGCGAAACCAAGGTGGCGGAACTAGCCCGATTATTAAGGGCAAACTCAGCCAACGGCAAGAATGTCACCCAATCGTCCTGATCAGCAGAGACAAAACACCTCAAATAAGCCTCCAAAGTCTGATTGGTTCGCTCCGTCTGTCCATTAGTCTGAGGATGGAAAGCAGAGGAAAACGACAAATCAATGCCCATCCTACTACAAAAGGATCGCCAGAACCTGGAAACGAACTGGGATCCTCTATCTGACACAATATTCTCAGGGATGCCGTGCAAACGAACCACGTTCTGGAAAAACACAGGAACCAGATCGGAAGAGGAAGGCAGCTTAGGCAAAGGAACCAAATGGACCATCTTGGAGAAGCGATCACATATCACCCAGATAACAGACATGCCCTGAGATAGCGGAAGATCAGAAATGAAATCCATGGAGATATGTGTCCAAGGTCTCTTCGGGACAGGCAAGGGCAAGAGCAACCCGCTGGCACGAGAACAGCAAGGCTTAGCTCTAGCACAAGTCCCACAGGACTGCACAAATGACCGCACATCCCTTGACAAAGAAGGCCACCAAAAGGACCTGGCCACCAGATCTCTGGTGCCAAAAATTCCCGGGTGACCTGCCAACACCGAGGAATGAACCTCGGAAATGACTCTGCTGGTCCACTTATCCGGAACAAACAGTCTGTCAGGTGGACAAGACTCAGGCCTATCAGCTTGAAATCTCTGCAACACACGTCGCAGATCCGGAGAAATAGCTGATAAGATAACTCCATCCTTAAGAATACCAACAGGATCAGCGACTCCAGGAGCATCAGGCACAAAGCTCCTAGAAAGAGCATCGGCCTTCACATTCTTTGAACCTGGTAAATACGAGACAACAAAATCAAAGCGGGAGAAAAACAATGACCAGCGGGCCTGTCTCGGATTAAGGCGTTTAGCAGACTCGAGATACATCAGATTTTTGTGATCAGTCAAGACCACCACACGATGCTTAGCACCCTCGAGCCAATGACGCCACTCCTCAAATGCCCACTTCATGGCCAACAACTCCCGATTGCCCACATCATAATTTCGCTCGGCAGGCGAAAACTTCCTAGAGAAAAAGGCACAAGGTTTCATAACAGAGCAACCAGGGCCTCTCTGCGACAAAACGGCCCCTGCTCCAATCTCCGAAGCATCCACCTCAACCTGAAAGGGAAGTGAGACATCGGGCTGGCACAAAACAGGCGCCGAAGTAAACCGGCGTTTCAACTCCTGGAAAGCCTCCACGGCAGCAGGAGCCCAGTTAGCTACATCGGAGCCCTTCTTGGTCATATCCGTCAAAGGTTTCACAACGCTAGAAAAATTAGCGATAAAACGACGGTAGAAGTTAGCGAAACCCAAGAACTTCTGAAGACTCTTAACTGACGAGGGCTGAGTCCAATCAAGAATAGCTCGGACCTTGACCGGGTCCATCTCCACAGCAGAAGGGGAAAAAATAAACCCCAAAAAGGGAACCTTCTGTACACCAAAGAGACACTTTGAGCCTTTGACAAACAAAGAATTTTCACGCAAAATTTTAAAGACCAACCTGACCTGCTCCACATGCGAGTCCCAATCATCAGAAAAAACCAAAATATCATCCAGATAAACGATCAAAAATTTATCCAGATACTTCCGGAAAATGTCATGCATAAAGGACTGAAAAACTGAAGGCGCATTGGAGAGCCCAAAAGGCATCACCAAGTACTCAAAATGACCTTCGGGCGTATTGAATGCGGTTTTCCATTCATCACCTTGCTTAATGCGCACAAGGTTGTACGCACCACGAAGGTCTATCTTGGTGAACCACTTGGCACCTTTAATTCGGGCAAACAAGTCAGACAACAGCGGCAGAGGATACTGAAATTTGACAGTGATCTTATTTAAAAGCCGATAATCAATACAAGGCCTCAAAGATCCGTCCTTTTTAGCCACAAAAAAGAATCCTGCACCAAGAGGGGAAGAAGACGGACGAATATGTCCTTTCTCCAAAGACTCCTTGATATACGAACGCATAGCGGTATGTTCAGGTACCGACAGATTAAAGAGTCTTCCCTTAGGAAATTTACTGCCTGGAATCAAATCTATAGCACAGTCACAGTCCCTATGAGGAGGCAATGCACTGGACCTGGACTCGCTAAAGACATCCTGATAATCAGACAAATACTCCGGAACTTCCGAAGGCGTAGAAGAAGCAATAGACACAGGCAGGATATCCCCATGAATACCACGACAGCCCCAACTAGAAACTGACATAGCCTTCCAGTCCAGGACGGGATTATGGGTCTGTAACCATGGCAGCCCTAAAACAACCAAATCATGCATTTTATGTAAAACAAGAAAACGTATCACCTCGCGGTGTTCAGGAGTCATGCACATGGTAACCTGTGTCCAATACTGCGGTTTATTTGCTGCCAATGGCGTAGCATCAATACCCCTAAGAGGAATAGGATTTTCTAATGGTTCAAGAGTAAAACCACAGCGCTTAGCAAATGACAGATCCATAAGACTCAGGGCAGCACCTGAATCTACAAACGCCATGACAGGATAAGACGACAGTGAGCAAATCAAAGTTACAGACAGAATAAATTTAGGTTGCAAATTTCCAGCGGTGACCGGACCAACAACCTTAGCTATACGTTTAGAGCATGCTGAGATAACATGTGTAGAATCACCACAGTAGTAGCACAAGCCATTCCGGCGTCTATGAATTTTCCGCTCATTTCTGGTCAGGATTCTATCACATTGCATTAAATCAGGTGTCTGTTCAGACAACACCATGAGGGAATTTGCGGTTTTTCTATCACATTGCACCGAATTAGGTGTCTGTTCAGACAACACCATGAGGGAATTTGCGGTCTTGCGCTCCCGCAATCGCCGGTCAATTTGAATAGCCAGTGCCATAGCATCATTCAGACCTGTGGGAATGGGAAAACCCACCATAACATCTTTAATGGCATCAGAAAGACCATTTCTAAAATTAGCGGCCAGTGCACAGTCGTTCCAATGTGTCAGCACGGACCATTTCCGAAATTTTTGGCAATACACTTCAGCCTCGTCCTGCCCCTGAGACATAGCCAGCAGGGCCTTTTCTGCCTGAATCTCAAGATTGGGTTCCTCATAAAGTAAACCGAGCGCCAGAAAAAACGCATCAATATCAGCCAATGCCGGATCTCCTGGCGCCAGCGAAAAAGCCCAATCTTGAGGGTCACCCCGTAAGAACGAAATAACAATTTTTACTTGCTGAGCGGAGTCTCCAGATGAACAGGGTCTCAGGGACAAAAACAATTTACAATTATTCTTGAAATTCCTAAACTTAAACCTGTCTCCGGAAAACAGTTCAGGAATCGGTATCTTAGGTTCTGACCCAGGACTTCTGATAACATAATCTTGTAAGCCCTGCACACGAGTAGCCAGCTGGTCCACACTTGTAATCAAGGTCTGGACATTCATGTCTGCAGCAAGCATAAGCCACTCTGAGGTAAAGGGGATGAAGAAAAAAAAAAAAAAAAAAAAAAAAAAAATGAGAGAGGAGAAAAAAAAAAAAAAACTCAGAATCTTCTTTCTTATAATCCCTCTTTTGCAATGCATTAAACATTTAATATAGGCCTGGCAAACTGTTATGACCCCAATGGCGAGGGTCTCAGAGGAACGTGGAAGTCTGCAAGATACAAAAATCCAGCTCATAGGGCAGTGGTAACTGGGTTGACCATATATCTACTCCTAACGCCAACACTAGAAGTAGCCGGGGGTCATACCTACGTTGATCCTAGATGACTCGCGCCAGCCGGAATATCTAAATACCCCTAGTAGAGGAAAACAAAGACCTCTCTTGCCTCCAGAGAAAGGGACCCCAAAGCAGGATAGAAGCCCCCCACAAATAATAACGGTGAGGTAAGAGGAAATGACAAACACAGAAATGAACCAGGTTTAGCACAGAGAGGCCCGCTAACTAATAGCAGAATATAGAAAGGTAACTTATATGGTCAACAAAAAACCCTATCATAAATCCACACTGGAAATTCAAGAACCCCCGAACCGTCTAACGGTCCGGGGGGAGAACACCAGCGCCCTAGAGCTTCCAGCAAAAGTCAGGATACAGATTAGGAACAAGCTGGACAAAAATACAAAACCAAAAACAAATAGCAAAAAGCAAAGTAAATGACTTAGCTGAAAAACCGGACCAGGATCAGTAGACAAGAGCACAGCAGATTAGCTCTGATAACTACGTTGCCAGGCATAGAACTGAGTGTCCAGGGAGCTTATAAAGCAACGCCCCTAACTAACGACCCAGGTGCGGATAAAAGGAAAGACAGAAAAACCAGAGTCAAAAAACTAGTAACCACTAGAGGGAGCCAAAAAGCAAATTCACAACAGTAGGCCCAGCTCCCCCTGTAGGACTGTTGGGGTTCGGTAACTGTGGCTGCCTCGCGGCCTAGCTGTTCTCTCCTCTCCTGTGGGCCTTCGGGTCCACCACCTGGTTCCAGCACCGTCAGCTGGTTCCGGGCCGAGCCTTTGGCTTAGGTGCCTCCTCCTGGGTATCCGAGTTCCGCCAACGCCAGGCGGTCCTTGGTAGTGCTTTTAAACGCGGGCACCTACAGCTTAGTAACCGGGTTCCAGCACCGTCAGCTGGTCCTCGCTCGTGCCATTGGCTCTTGCACACTGGGGCAACGCATCCGAGTTCCAGCACCGCCAGCTGGTTCTCGGCAGTGTTTTTGTCACAGGTACTCCCTCGTGCCAAACCTGGTTTCAGCACCGTCAACTGTTTCCGGGTTGTGTCAAGCTCGCTGAGACGCCTATGCTTGCCCCGTCGTGTTGCGGTCGGGTTAGCCAACTCCAGGGTGCCTCCAGTTTAGGAGCTTCCTATGTGGGCTGCATGAATTGGTAGTCAAGGCTGGTTCTGTAGTGCCAGTAGGCCCAGCTCCCCCTGTAGGACTGTTGGGGTTCGGTAACTGCGGCTGCCTCGCGGCCTAGCTGTTCTCTCCTCTCCTGTGGGCCTTCGGGTCCACCACCTGGTTCCAGCACCGTCAGCTGGTTCCGGGCCGAGCCTTTGGCTTAGGTGCCTCCTCCTGGGTATCCGAGTTCCGCCAACGCCAGGCGGTCCTTGGTAGTGCTTTTAAGCGCGGGCACCTACAGCTTAGTAACCGGGTTCCAGCACCGTCAGCTGGTCCTCGGTCGTGCCATTGGCTCTTGCACACTGGGGCAACGCATCCGGGTTCCAGCACCGCCAGCTGGTTCTCGGCAGTGTTTTTGTCACAGGTACTCCCTCGTGCCAAACATGGTTTCAGCACCGTCAACTGTTTCCGGGTTGTGTCAAGCTCGCTGAGACGCCTATGCTTGCCCCGTCGTGTTGCGGTCGGGTTAGCCAACTCCAGGGTGCCTCCAGTTTAGGAGCTTCCTATGTGGGCTGCATGAATTGGTAGTCAAGGCTGGTTCTGTAGTGCCAGTAGGCCCAGCTCCCCCTGTAGGACTGTTGGGGTTCGGTAACTGCGGCTGCCTCGCGGCCTAGCTGTTCTCTCCTCTCCTGTGGGCCTTCGGGTCCACCACCTGGTTCCAGCACCGTCAGCTGGTTCCGGGCCGAGCCTTTGGCTTAGGTGCCTCTCCTGGGTATCCGAGTTCCACCAACGCCAGGCGGTCCTTGGTAGTGCTTTTAAGCGCGGGCACCTACAGCTTAGTAACCGGGTTCCAGCACCGTCAGCTGGTCCTCGGTCGTGCCATTGGCTCTTGCACACTGGGGCAACGCATCCGGGTTCCAGCACCGCCAGCTGGTTCTCGGCAGTGTTTTTGTCACAGGTACTCCCTCGTGCCCAGCCTGTTTCCAGCACCGTCAGCTGTTTCCGGGTACTGTCAAACTCACTGAGACACCTATGCGTTGCCCCGTCGTGTTGCGGTCGGGTTAGCCAACTCCAGGGTGCCTCCAGTTTAGGAGCTTCCTATGTGGGCTGCATGAATTGGTAGTCAAGGCTGGTTCTGTAGTGCCAGTAGGCCCAGCTCCCCCTGTAGGACTGTTGGGGTTCGGTAACTGCGGCTGCCTCGCGGCCTAGCTCTTCTCTCCTCTCCTGTGGGCCTTCGGGTCCACCACCTGGTTCCAGCACTGTCAGCTGGTTCCGGGCCGAGCCTTTGGCTTAGGTGCCTCTCCTGGGTATCCGAGTTCCGCCAACGCCAGGCGGTCCTTGGTAGTGCTTTTAAGCGCGGGCACCTACAGCTTAGTAACCGGGTTCCAGCACCGTCAGCTGGTCCTCGGTCGTGCCATTGGCTCTTGCACACTGGGGCAACGCATCCGGGTTCCAGCACCGCCAGCTGGTTCTCGGCAGTGTTTTTGTCACAGGTACTCCCTCGTGCCCAGCCTGTTTCCAGCACCGTCAGCTGTTTCCGGGTACTGTCAAACTCACTGAGACACCTATGCGTTGCCCCGTCGTGTTGCGGTCGGGTTAGCCAACTCCAGGGTGCCTCCAGTTTAGGAGCTTCCTATGTGGGCTGCATGAATTGGTAGTCAAGGCTGGTTCTGTAGTGCCAGTAGGCCCAGCTCCCCCTGTAGGACTGTTGGGGTTCGGTAACTGCGGCTGCCTCGCGGCCTAGCTGTTCTCTCCTCTCCTGTGGGCCTTCGCGTCCACCGCCTGGTTCCAGCACCGTCAGCTGGTTCCGGGCCGAGCCTTTGGCTTAGGTGCCTCCTCCTGGGTATCCGAGTTCCGCCAACGCCAGGCGGTCCTTGGTAGTGCTTTTAAGCGCGGGCACCTACAGCTTAGTAACCGGGTTCCAGCACCGTCAGCTGGTCCTCGGTCGTGCCATTGGTTCTTGCACACTGGGGCAACGCATCCGGGTTCCAGCACCGCCAGCTGGTTCTCGGCAGTGTTTTTGTCACAGGTACTCCCTCGTGCCAAACCTGGTTTCAGCACCGTCAACTGTTTCCAGGTTGTGTCAAGCTCGCTGAGACGCCTATGCTTGCCCCGTCATGTTGCGGTCGGGTTAGTCAACTCCAGGGTGCCTCCAGTTTAGGAGCTTCCTATGTGGGCTGCATGAATTGGTAGTCAAGGCTGGTTCTGTAGTGCCAGTAGCCCCAGCTCCCCCTGTAGGACTGTTGGGGTTCGGTAACTGTGGCTGCCTCGCGGCCTAGCTGTTCTCTCCTCTCCTGTGGGCCTTCGGGTCCACCACCTGGTTCCAGCACCGTCAGCTGGTTCCGGGCCGAGCCTTTGGCTTAGGTGCCTCCTCCTGGGTATCCGAGTTCCGCCAACGCCAGGCGGTCCTTGGTAGTGCTTTTAAACGCGGGCACCTACAGCTTAGTAACCGGGTTCCAGCACCGTCAGCTGGTCCTCGCTCGTGCCATTGGCTCTTGCACACTGGGGCAACGCATCCGAGTTCCAGCACCGTCAGCTGGTTCTCGGCAGTGTTTTTGTCACAGGTACTCCCTCGTGCCAAACCTGGTTTCAGCACCGTCAACTGTTTCCGGGTTGTGTCAAGCTCGCTGAGACGCCTATGCTTGCCCCGTCGTGTTGCGGTCGGGTTAGCCAACTCCAGGGTGCCTCCAGTTTAGGAGCTTCCTATGTGGGCTGCATGAATTGGTAGTCAAGGCTGGTTCTGTAGTGCCAGTAGGCCCAGCTCCCCCTGTAGGACTGTTGGGGTTCGGTAACTGCGGCTGCCTCGCGGCCTAGCTTTTCTCTCCTTTCCTGTGGGCCTTCGGGTCCACCACCTGGTTCCAGCACCGTCAGCTGGTTCCGGGCCGAGCCTTTGGCTTAGGTGCCTCCTCCTGGGTATCCGAGTTCCGCCAACGCCAGGCGGTCCTTGGTAGTGCTTTTAAGCGCGGGCACCTACAGCTTAGTAACCGGGTTCCAGCACCGTCAGCTGGTCCTCGGTCGTGCCATTGGCTCTTGCACACTGGGGCAACGCATCCGGGTTCCAGCACCGCCAGCTGGTTCTCGGCAGTGTTTTTGTCACAGGTACTCCCTCGTGCCAAACCTGGTTTCAGCACCGTCAACTGTTTCCGGGTTGTGTCAAGCTCGCTGAGACGCCTATGCTTGCCCCGTCGTGTTGCGGTCGGGTTAGCCAACTCCAGGGTGCCTCCAGTTTAGGAGCTTCCTATGTGGGCTGCATGAATTGGTAGTCAAGGCTGGTTCTGTAGTGCCAGTAGGCCCAGCTCCCCCTGTAGGACTGTTGGGGTTCGGTAACTGCGGCTGCCTCGCGGCCTAGCTGTTCTCTCCTCTCCTGTGGGCCTTCGGGTCCACCACCTGGTTCCAGCACCGTCAGCTGGTTCCGGGCCGAGCCTTTGGCTTAGGTGCCTCTCCTGGGTATCCGAGTTCCGCCAACGCCAGGCGGTCCTTGGTAGTGCTTTTAAGCGCAGGCACCTACAGCTTAGTAACCGGGTTCCAGCACCGTCAGCTGGTCCTCGGTCGTGCCATTGGCTCTTGCACACTGGGGCAACGCATCCGGGTTCCAGCACCGCCAGCTGGTTCTCGGCAGTGTTTTTGTCACAGGTACTCCCTCGTGCCCAGCCTGTTTCCAGCACCGTCAGCTGTTTCCGGGTACTGTCAAACTCACTGAGACACCTATGCGTTGCCCCGTCGTGTTGCGGTCGGGTTAGCCAACTCCAGGGTGCCTCCAGTTTAGGAGCTTCCTATGTGGGCTGCATGAATTGGTAGTCAAGGCTGGTTCTGTAGTGCCAGTAGGCCCAGCTCCCCCTGTAGGACTGTTGGGGTTCGGTAACTGCGGCTGCCTCGCGGCCTAGCTCTTCTCTCCTCTCCTGTGGGCCTTCGGGTCCACCACCTGGTTCCAGCACTGTCAGCTGGTTCCGGGCCGAGCCTTTGGCTTAGGTGCCTCTCCTGGGTATCCGAGTTCCGCCAACGCCAGGCGGTCCTTGGTAGTGCTTTTAAGCGCGGGCACCTACAGCTTAGTAACCGGGTTCCAGCACCGTCAGCTGGTCCTCGGTCGTGCCATTGGCTCTTGCACACTGGGGCAACGCATCCGGGTTCCAGCACTGCCAGCTGGTTCTCGGCAGTGTTTTTGTCACAGGTACTCCCTCGTGCCAAACCTGGTTTCAGCACCGTCAACTGTTTCCGGGTTGTGTCAAGCTCGCTGAGACGCCTATGCTTGCCCCGTCATGTTGCGGTCGGGTTAGTCAACTCCAGGGTGCCTCCAGTTTAGGAGCTTCCTATGTGGGCTGCATGAATTGGTAGTCAAGGCTGGTTCTGTAGTGCCAGTAGCCCCAGCTCCCCCTGTAGGACTGTTGGGGTTCGGTAACTGCGGCTGCCTCGTGGCCTAGCTGTTCTCTCCTCTCCTGTGGGCCTTCGGGTCCACCACCTGGTTCCAGCACCGTCAGCTGGTTCCGGGCCGAGCCTTTGGCTTAGGTGCCTCCTTCTGGGTATCCGAGTTCCGCCAACGCCAGGCGGTCCTTGGTAGTGCTTTTAAGAGTGGGCACCTACAGCTTAGTAACCGGGTTCCAGCACCGTCAGCTGGTCCTCGGTCGTGCCATTGGCTCTTGCACACTGGGGCAACGCATCAGGGTTCCAGCACCGCCAGCTGGTTCTCGGCAGTGTTTTTGTCACAGGTACTCCCTCGTGCCAAACCTGGTTTCAGCACCGTCAACTGTTTCCGGGTTGTGTCAAGCTCGCTGAGACGATACGATACGATACGATACACTTTATTGATCCCGTGGGAAATTATGGTATCACAGCAGCACGACTTAAATCATAAAAATCATAATGGAATTACATAGTTGACATGACAGTGGAGTTGACAGAAGAACATTATACATTATACATTAGAATAGGACATACACAACGAGTGAACTGAAATGTAGAGAAGTAAGTAGACATTCACCTTGGTGGTTTAACCCTAGTGTTATTGTTGTACATTCCCATGGCAGTTGGCACAAACGATTTCCTATATTTTTCCTTCTTACACCTCAGAAGTATAAGCCGGTTACTGAAGGTGCTCTTCTGTCTCATGAATAGCTCATATAGTGGATGTGCATTATTGTTCATAATTGCCACACACTTTTTCAGAGTTCTTTTCTCCACTACCTCCCCAAAAGAGTCCAGATTACAGCCGACAGCAGAACTTGCCTTCTTAATAATCTTATTCAGCTTATTAGCATCAGAGGCCCGCACACTACTACCCCAGCACGTGATTGCAAAAAAGATGGCACTTGCCACCACTGATTGGTAGAACATTTCTAACATTTTGCTACACACATTAAAAGACCTCAGTTTCCTTAGGAAATACAATCTGCTCATCCCCTTCTTGTAGACAAACTCTGAGTGGCATCTCCAGTCCAGTTTGCTATCCAAATGGACCCCCAAATATTTGTAACTCTCCACCTGCTCTACCTCCTGACCAGCAATAGTGATCGGTAAGCATTCCAACTTAATCCTGCTATAGTTGGCCACCAACTCCTTGGTTTTCTTAACATTTAGTTGTAGATAGTTACCATTGCACCAATCCACGAAATTCGACACCACCCTTCTATATTCCTCATCCCCCTGATCTCCCCTAATGCATCCCACAACCACAGAGTCATCTGAAAATTTTTGAAGGTGGCAAAGTTCAGATTTATACTGAAAGTCTGAAGTATACAGTGTGAATAGAAAGGGCGCAAGCACCGTTCCCTGGGGGGCACCTACACTGCTCAATTTCTCATCCCCTCCTCAACCTTCATATCAGTCATCTTTTTGTGTAGTAAAAGTGGCTGCAGGGAGTTAAATGCACTCGAGAAATCGAAGAACATCGCTCGCACCGTGGTTCCGTCAATCTCCAGAAATGAATGTACCCTATGTAACAGAGAAAGGATAGCATCATCCACCCCCAATCTATGTTGGTAGGCAAACTGAAGGGGATCGATAAAAGCGTTAACCCTCGGTCTTAAGTGAGCAAGCACTAATCTTTCCAAGGCCTTCATAGCATGAGATGTTAAGGCTACAGGACGATAGTCATTTAGGGTTGCAGGAGAAGTCGTCTTGGGTACCGGCACCAGACAGGAAGTTTTCCATAACACTGGTACCCTCTGTGTTTGTAGACTTCCATTAAATAGGCGTGTAAAGACAGTACACAGCTGGTCTGCACAAACTTTAAGGACACGTGAGCTGAGTCCATCAGGTCCTGCAGCTTTACCAATGTTAAGTGACTTAAACTGCCTCCTCACATCATTTTCGGATACTCTAAAATTAGTCTGCTCATCCTTCAATATCGATGTTGCAGAATTTGCACCCAGTTCCCATCCACTATCAGTTGGTATTACACATGTACTGCTAAATCTGTTGAAATACTGATTCATCTCATTAGCCTTGTCCATTGTTCCTCGATCATTTTCAGGCCTCAGCTTAAGCCCAGTCAGTAATTTCATTCCTGACCAAACTTCTCTGGTATTATTGTGGGACAGTTTCTTTTCAAGTTTAATTCTGAAG
Organism: Ranitomeya imitator; assembly: GCF_032444005.1. Taxonomy (NCBI): domain Eukaryota; kingdom Metazoa; phylum Chordata; class Amphibia; order Anura; family Dendrobatidae; genus Ranitomeya; species Ranitomeya imitator. The sequence goes on along the minus strand of NC_091284.1, from coordinate 714,779,654 downwards.
GCTTCCTGGGCCTCCTTTATTTTATGCTTCAATTCATGCTGTATCATTTTAATTTCCTCTTTGTCACCCAGTTTAAATGCCTTTTTTTTCCTGTTGAGCAAATGCTTCAATTCCTTTGTTATCCATGGCTTGTTGTTTGCAAAACACCTAATCTTTTTAGTTGGCACCAACATATCAGTGCAGAAGTTAATGTAGTCAGTCACTCTACCAACCACTTCATTAACATTTGTATACTCGTCCATTGTCCCAAGCAGCACATCCCAGTCTGTAAGATGAAAGCAATCCTGTAAAGCCTGTTCATTTGTTGGATTCCACATTCTAACTGATTTAATCTTAGGAGGCTGTGTACTAACAACAGGTTGGTAGACTGGTGACAATAGTACAAGATTGTGATCAGACTTCCCCAAGGGCGGCAGGGTAGAGGATGAATAAGCATTCTTGACATTCGCATAGAGTAAGTCTAAAGTAATATTGTCACGTGTTGTACATTTCACAAATTGATAAAATTTAGGTAAGGCAGTAGAAATTTTAGCTTGGTTAAAATCCCCAGAGATTACAGTAAGCGAGTTGGGGTGTTTCAGCTGGAGCCGAGCAATGACTCCTGACAGCACTTCACCTGCAGCCTCATGGTTTGCAGTTGGTGGTATGTACAACACTATTGCAGTAACAAGCGAGAATTCTCTAGGAATATAGTAAGGTCTGAGGCCAACAGCTAGCAATTCAATGTTCGGACAACAATGGCGCTCCCTTACAGTCACATGCCCCTGATTGCACTAACCATTGTTTATGTAGAGTATAACTCCACCACCCTTTTTTTTGCCGCTCTTCATAGTGTCTCTATCCGCCCGAACCATGTGAAATCCTGGTACTGAAACACTTGAGTCCGGGATCTCACCACGTAACCATGTTTCAGTAAAGCATATCAAACTGCATTCTTTGTATTCCCTCTGGGTCCGTATTAATCCCAGCAGTTCATCCGACTTATTACCCAGTGATTGAACATTCCCCATGATGATGGACGGAACTACAGGTTTGAACCGTCTTCGCCTTGCCTTAAGTTTTTTGCCCGCTCTGCAGCCTCTGTAGGGTCGCCTTACCTCACACGGGACACGTGGTCTACCCACTGCAGGAGAAGGCATTAGCCCGCGCAGCTCCAGAAGTCGGCCCCTTGAGTAAGCAACACGTTTATGAACAGACTTAGGGACATCAATCAAAACCTTGCCCATGTTAGTCGCACTAAGCCTGTCTGTGTAGGGAGGTATACAGTGCACGCCTCCAGACATAGCTGTGCCAATTCCCAGACAGGTAGTGGCCGCCTGGCAGTAGGTGCGTATAATACCAGTCCTAGGTTGCAAGGTGATCACAAATGCACTGTAAATCCAGATAGCTGCGGGTAGCAGCAAACATCCAAGGGAAACCTTCCAGGGGAGCCAAGGATCAGAAGCATACATCCAGAAAGCTGTGGGTAGCAGTATGCATCCAGGGAAACAAATCAGAGGATCCCAGGTTCAGAAGCACCAGCCAAGGGGAAATCCAAGGGTTCAGCATAAATCCAAGGGTTCAGCATAAAGCCAAGGGAAGCATTCCAGCAGATCCAAGTTCAGAAGGAGAAGGTACTGGGGAAAAGATAATTCCTTAGGAGTACCAAAAAAGCTGAGGTTCAGAAAGAAAAAGGTTCACACATAACAAAAATAATTCCAAAATAAAATAAAGTAAAGTAAAACAAAACAAAATAAAACAAAACTAAAACAAAACAAAACTATTTCTGCTGCAATGGGCTGCCACTAGCACGGCGCCTTATTGTCCTCATCCAGCAGAGAGCAGACAGACACGTCTGCTCTCCTTGGTGTCTTGGTGAGATGCCTATGCTTGCCCCGTCGTGTTGCGGTCGGGTTAGCCAACTCCAGGGTGCCTCCAGTTTAGGAGCTTCCTATGTGGGCTGCATGAATTGGTAGTCAAGGCTGGTTCTGTAGTGCCAGTAGGCCCAGCTCCCCCTGTAGGACTGTTGGGGTTCGGTAACTGCGGCTGCCTCGCGGCCTAGCTGTTCTCTCCTCTCCTGTGGGCCTTCGGGTCCACCACCTGGTTCCAGCACCGTCAGCTGGTTCCGGGCCGAGCCTTTGGCTTAGGTGCCTCTCCTGGGTATCCGAGTTCCGCCAACGCCAGGCGGTCCTTGGTAGTGCTTTTAAGCGCGGGCACCTACAGCTTAGTAACCGGGTTCCAGCACCGTCAGCTGGTCCTCGGTCGTGCCATTGGCTCTTGCACACTGGGGCAACGCATCCGGGTTCCAGCACCGCCAGCTGGTTCTCGGCAGTGTTTTTGTCACAGGTACTCCCTCGTGCCCAGCCTGTTTCCAGCACCGTCAGCTGTTTCCGGGTACTGTCAAACTCACTGAGACACCTATGCGTTGCCCCGTCGTGTTGCGGTCGGGTTAGCCAACTCCAGGGTGCCTCCAGTTTAGGAGCTTCCTATGTGGGCTGCATGAATTGGTAGTCAAGGCTGGTTCTGTAGTGCCAGTAGGCCCAGCTCCCCCTGTAGGACTGTTGGGGTTCGGTGTTGTGAGTTCTGTTTTTGGGCTCCCTCTGGTGGTTACTGATGGTACTGGGTGACTTGTCTTTCCTGGATCTCTGGGTTCCACCTGTTCCATCAGGATATGGGAGTTTCCTATTTAACCTGGCTTTGCTGGCATTTCCTCGCCGGTTATCAATGTATCCAGTGTGTCTTGTTACCTCTGCTCCCTGCTCCTAGAACCTTCTGGTCAAGCTAAGTTTGGATTTTCCTGTTTTGGTGTTTTGCTTTATTTGGTTTTTAGTCCAGCCTGCAGATATGTGATTCTCTGCTGCTGGTTGCTCTAGTGGGCTGAAATTGCTCCTCATGTACCATGAGTTGGCACATGAGTTCAAGTAATTTCAGGATGGTTTTTTGAAGGGTTTTTCGCTGACCGCGCAGTTCACTTTTGTATCCTCTGCTATCTAGCTTTAGCGGGCCTCATTTTGCTGAAACTGTTTTCATACTGCGTATGTGCTTTCCTCTCATTTCACCGTCATTATATGTGGGGGGCTGCTATTTCTGTGGGGTATTTCTCTGGAGGCAAGAGAGGTCTGTGTTTCTTCTAATAGGGGTAGTTAGATCTTCGGCTGGAGCGAGACGTCTAGGATCATCGTAGGCACGTTCCCCGGCTACTTTTATTTGTGTGTTAGGTTCAGGGTCGCGGTCAGCTCAGGTTCCATCGCCCTAGAGCTTGTTTGTATCTGTGCTTGTCCTTTAGTGATCCCCTGCCATTGGGATCATGACAGTATAACCGGCCCACAAAGTGTTAATTGTATTGGCTGAAGTAGGAGGATAAGTAGTCTGAGGAAGTTTTTTTTTTTTTTTTTTTCTCTTTCCCTCAGAGTTTGCTGCCTAGCCTTATTGCAGCCTGGCTACTTCCTCCTCCTCTTAATCTTTGAATGGCTCTGATCTCAGCTGTTTATCATGGACGTCCAGAGTTTGGCTTCCAGCCTGAATAATCTTGCCGCTAAGGTTCAAAATATACAGGATTTTGTTGTACATGCTCCTATGTCTGAACCTAGAATTCCTGTCCCAGAGTTTTTTTCTGGAGATAGATCTCGTTTTCTGAATTTTAGGAACAATTGCAAGTTGTTTCTTTCTTTGAAATCTCGCTCCTCGGGAGACCCTGCTCAGCAAGTCAAGATTATTATATCTTTCCTGCGGGGTGACCCTCAGGATTGGGCATTTGCATTGGCACCAGGGGACTCTGCGTTGCTTAATGCGGATGCGTTTTTTCTGGCATTGGGTTTGCTCTATGAGGAACCTAACCAAGAGATTCAGGCTGAAAAAGCTTTGTTGGCCCTCTCTCAGGGGCAAGATGAAGCAGAAATTTATTGTCAAAAATTTCGGAAGTGGTCGGTGCTTACTCAGTGGAATGAGTGCGCTCTGGCTGCAAAGTTCAGAGATGGCCTTTCTGAGGCCATTAAAGATGTTATGGTGGGGTTCCCTGCGCCTACTGGTCTGAATGAGTCTATGACTATGGCTGTTCAGATTGATCGGCGTTTACGGGAGCGCAAACCTGTGCATCATTTGGCGGTGTCGTCTGAACCGTCACCTGAGATAATGCAATGTGATAGAATTCAGTCCAGAAGTGAACGGCAAAAGTATAGGCGGAAAAAAGGGTTGTGCTTTTATTGTGGTGATTCAGCTCATGTTATATCAGCATGCTCTAAACGCACAAAAAAGGTTGATAAGTCTGTTGCCATTAGTACTTTACAGTCTAAGTTCATTCTGTCTGTGACTCTGATTTGTTCATTATCATCCATTTCCGTCGATGCCTATGTGGATTCAGGCGCTGCCCTGAGTCTTATGGATTGGTCATTTGCCAATCGCTGTGGGTTTAGTCTGGAGCCTCTGGAAGTCCCTATTCCTTTGAAGGGAATTGACTCTACACCTTTGGCTATGAATAAACCTCAGTACTGGACACAAGTGACCATGCGTATGACTCCCGTTCATCAGGAGGTGATTCGCTTCCTGGTACTGTATAATTTGCATGATGTCCTAGTGCTTGGTCTGCCATGGTTACAAACTCATAATCCAGTCCTTGACTGGAAATCAATGTCTGTGTTAAGCTGGGGTTGTCAGGGGGTTCATGATGATGCACCTCCGATTTCTATCGCTTCATCTACTCCTTCTGAGATTCCTGTGTTTTTGTCTGATTATCGGGATGTTTTTGAGGAGCCTAAGCTCAGTTCGCTTCCTCCTCACAGGGATTGCGATTGTGCTATAAATTTAATTCCAGGCAGTAAATTTCCTAAAGGTCAATTGTTCAATCTGTCAGTGCCAGAGCATACTGCTATGCGGGATTATGTTAAGGAGTCCTTGGAAAAGGGACATATCCGTCCATCTTTGTCCCCTTTGGGAGCAGGTTTTTTTTTCGTGGCCAAAAAAGATGGTTCCTTGAGGCCTTGTATAGATTATCGTCTTTTGAATAAGATTACCGTAAAATATCAGTATCCTTTGCCATTGTTGACTGATTTGTTTGCTCGCATTAAGGGGGCTAAATGGTTCACTAAGATTGATCTTCGGGGTGCGTATAATCTTATACGAATAAAGCAAGGTGATGAGTGGAAAACCGCATTTAATACGCCTGAGGGCCATTTTGAGTATTTGGTAATGCCTTTTGGACTTTCTAATGCTCCTTCAGTCTTCCAGTCCTTTATGCACGATATTTTCCGTGAATATCTGGATAAATTTATGATTGTGTATTTGGATGATATTTTGGTTTTTTCTGATGACTGGGAGTCTCATGTTCAGCAGGTCAGGAAGGTGTTTCAGGTCCTGCGGGCCAATTCCTTGTTTGTAAAAGGCTCAAAGTGTCTCTTTGGAGTCCAGAAGATTTCTTTCTTGGGGTATATTTTTTCCCCTTCTACTATTGAGATGGATCCCGTCAAGGTTCAGGCTATTTGTGACTGGACGCAGCCTACATCTCTTAAGAGTCTACAGAAGTTCTTGGGCTTTGCTAATTTCTATCGTCGTTTTATAACTAATTTTTCTAGTGTTGTTAAGCCTTTGACGGATTTGACTAAGAAGGGTGCTGATGTTGCTGATTGGTCTCCTGCGGCTGTGGAGGCCTTTCAGGAACTTAAGCGCCGGTTTTCTTCTGCTCCTGTGTTGCGTCAGCCAGATGTTTCGCTCCCTTTTCAGGTTGAGGTTGATGCTTCCGAGATTGGAGCGGGGGCGGTTTTGTCACAGAGAAGCTCCGATTGCTCAGTGATGAAGCCATGCGCGTTTTTTTCTAGAAAGTTTTCGCCGGCTGAGCGGAATTATGATGTTGGTAATCGGGAACTTTTGGCCATGAAGTGGGCATTTGAGGAGTGGCGTCATTGGCTAGAGGGTGCTAGACATCGTGTGGTGGTCTTGACTGATCACAAAAATTTGATTTACCTTGAGTCTGCCAGGCGTCTGAATCCTAGACAGGCTCATTGGTCACTGTTTTTCTCTCGTTTCAATTTTGTGGTTTCATACCTGCCAGGTTCAAAGAATGTGAAAGCGGATGCTCTTTCTAGGAGTTTTGTGCCTGACTCCCTTGGAAATTCTGAACCCACTGGTATCCTTAGGGATGGGGTGATTTTGTCTGCTGTCTCCCCAGACTTGCGACGTGCTTTGCAGGAGTTTCAGACGGGTAAACCTGATCGTTGTCCGCCTGAGAGACTGTTTGTTCCGGATAATTGGACCAGTAGAGTCATCTCCGAGGTCCATTCTTCTGCGTTGGCAGGTCATCCTGGAATATTTGGTACTAGAGACTTGGTGGCCAGGTCTTTTTGGTGGCCTTCCTTGTCGAGGGATGTGCGTTCTTTTGTGCAGTCTTGTGAGGTTTGTGCTCGGGCTAAGCCTTGCTGTTCTCGAGCCAGTGGATTGTTGTCACCTTTGCCTATCCCGAAGAGGCCTTGGACGCACATTTCCATGGACTTTATTTCGGATCTCCCTGTCTCTCAAAAAATGTCCGTCATCTGGGTTGTGTGTGATCGCTTTTCTAAAATGGTTCATCTGGTACCCTTGCCTAAGTTACCTTCCTCCTCTGAGTTGGTCCCTCTGTTTTTTCAGAACGTGGTTCGTTTGCATGGGATTCCTGAGAACATCGTTTCTGACAGGGGATCCCAGTTTGTGTCTAGATTTTGGCGGACGTTCTGTGCTAAGATGGGCATTGATTTGTCCTTTTCGTCTGCATTCCATCCTCAGACGAATGGCCAGACTGAACGAACTAATCAGACCTTGGAAACTTATTTAAGGTGTTTTGTTTCTGCTGATCAGGATGACTGGGTTACCTTTTTGCCGCTGGCCGAGTTTGCCCTTAATAATCGGGCTAGTTCTGCTACCTTGGTTTCTCCTTTCTTTTGTAATTCGGGGTTTCATCCTCGTTTTTCCTCTGGTCAGGTGGAACCTTCTGATTGTCCTGGAGTGGACATGGTGGTGGATAGGTTGCATCGGATTTGGAGTCATGTGGTGGACAATTTGAAGTTGTCCCAGGAGAAGGCTCAGCAGTTTGCTAATCGCCGTCGCCGCGTGGGTCCTCGACTTCTTGTTGGGGACTTGGTGTGGTTGTCTTCTCGTTTTGTTCCTATGAAGGTCTCTTCTCCTAAGTTCAAGCCTCGGTTCATCGGTCCCTATAGTATCTTGGAAATTCTTAACCCTGTGTCGTTTCGTTTGGATCTCCCGGCATCGTTTGCTATTCATAATGTGTTCCATCGGTCGTTGTTGCGGAAGTATGAGGTACCTGTTGTTCCTTCGCTTGAGCCTCCTGCTCCAGTGCTGGTGGAGGGAGAATTGGAGTATGTTGTGGAGAAGATCTTGGATTCTCGTGTTTCCAGACGGAAACTCCAGTATTTGGTCAAGTGGAAGGGATATGGTCAGGAGGATAATTCTTGGGTGGTTGCCTCTGATGTTCATGCTGATGATTTGGTTCGCGCTTTTCATAGGGCTCATCCTGGTCGCCCTGGTGGTCATCGTGAGGGTTCGGTGACCCCTCCTCAAGGGGGGGTACTGTTGTGAGTTCTGTTTTTGGGCTCCCTCTGGTGGTTACTGATGGTACTAGGTGACTTGTCTTTCCTGGATCTCTGGGTTCCACCTGTTCCATCAGGATATGGGAGTTTCCTATTTAACCTGGCTTTGCTGGCATTTCCTCGCCGGTTATCAATGTATCCAGTGTGTCTTGTTACCTCTGCTCCCTGCTCCTAGAATTTTCTGGTCAAGCTAAGTTTGGATTTTCCTGTTTTGGTGTTTTGCTTTATTTGGTTTTTAGTCCAGCCTGCAGATATGTGATTCTCTGCTGCTGGTTGCTCTAGTGGGCTGAAATTGCTCCTCATGTACCATGAGTTGGCACATGAGTTCAAGTAATTTCAGGATGGTTTTTTGAAGGGTTTTTCGCTGACCGCGCAGTTCACTTTTGTATCCTCTGCTATCTAGCTTTAGCGGGCCTCATTTTGCTGAAACTGTTTTCATACTGCGTATGTGCTTTCCTCTCATTTCACCGTCATTATATGTGGGGGGCTGCTATTTCTGTGGGGTATTTCTCTGGAGGCAAGAGAGGTCTGTGTTTCTTCTAATAGGGGTAGTTAGATCTTCGGCTGGAGCGAGACGTCTAGGATCATCGTAGGCACGTTCCCCGGCTACTTTTATTTGTGTGTTAGGTTCAGGGTCGCGGTCAGCTCAGGTTCCATCGCCCTAGAGCTTGTTTGTATCTGTGCTTGTCCTTTAGTGATCCCCTGCCATTGGGATCATGACAGTTCGGTAACTGCGGCTGCCTCGTGGCCTAGCTGTTCTCTCCTCTCCTGTGGGCCTTCGGGTCCACCGCCTGGTTCCAGCACCGTCAGCTGGTTCCGGGCCGAGCCTTTGGCTTAGGTGCCTCCTCCTGGGTATCCGAGTTCCGCCAACGCCAGGCGGTCCTTGGTAGTGCTTTTAAGCGCGGGCACCTACAGCTTAGTAACCGGGTTCCAGCACCGTCAGCTGGTCCTCGGTCGTGCCATTGGCTCTTGCACACTGGGGCAACGCATCCGGGTTCCAGCACCGCCAGCTGGTTCTAGGCAGTGTTTTTGTCACAGGTACTCCCTCGTGCCAAACCTGGTTTCAGCACCGTCAACTGTTTCCGGGTTGTGTCAAGCTCACTGAGACGCCTATGCTTGCCCCGTCGTGTTGCGGTCGGGTTAGCCAACTCCAGGGTGCCTCCAGTTTAGGAGCTTCCTATGTGGGCTGCATGAATTGGTAGTCAAGGCTGGTTCTGTAGTGCCAGTAGGCCCAGCTCCCCCTGTAAGACTGTTGGGGTTCGGTAACTGCGGCTGCCTCGCGGCCTAGCTGTTCTCTCCTTTCCTGTGGGCCTTCGGGTCCACCACCTGGTTCCAGCACCGTCAGCTGGTTCCGGGCCGAGCCTTTGGCTTAGGTGCCTCCTCCTGGGTATCCGAGTTCCGCCAACGCCAGGCGGTCCTTGGTAGTGCTATTAAGCACGGGCACCTACAGCTTAGTAACCGGGTTCCAGCACCGTCAGCTGGTCCTCGGTCGTGCCATTGGCTCTTGCACACTGGGGCAACGCATCCGGGTTCCAGCACCGCCAGCTGGTTCTCGGCAGTGTTTTTGTCACAGGTACTCCCTCGTGCCAAACCTGGTTTCAGCACCGTCAACTGTTTCCGGGTTGTGTCAAGCTCGCTGAGACGCCTATGCTTGCCCCGTCGTGTTGCGGTCGGGTTAGCCAACTCAAGGGTGCCTCCAGTTTAGGAGCTTCCTATGTGGGCTGCATGAATTGGTAATCAAGGCTGGTTCTGTAGTGCCAGTAGGCCCAGCTCCCCCTGTAGGACTGTTGGGGTTCGGTAACTGCGGCTGCCTCGCGGCCTAGCTGTTCTCTCCTCTCCTGTGGGCCTTCGGGTCCACCACCTGGTTCCAGCACCGTCAGCTGGTTCCGGGCCGAGCCTTTGGCTTAGGTGCCTCCTCCTGGGTATCCGAGTTCCGCCAACGCCAGGCGGTCCTTGGTAGTGCTTTTAAGCGCGGGCACCTACAGCTTAGTAACCGGGTTCCAGCACCGTCAGCTGGTCCTCGGTCGTGCCATTGGCTCTTGCACACTGGGGCAACGCATCCGGGTTCCAGCACCGCCAGCTGGTTCTCGGCAGTGTTTTTGTCACGGGTACTCCCTCGTGCCCAGCCTGGTTCCAGCACCGTCAGCTGTTTCCGGGTACTGTCAAACTCACTGAGACACCTATGCGTTGCCCCGTCGTGTTGCGGTCGGGTTAGCCAACTCCAGGGTGCCTCCAGTATAGGAGCTTCCTATGTGGGCTGCATGAATTGGTAGTCAAGGCTGGTTCTGTAGTGCCAGTAGGCCCAGCTCCCCCTGTAGGACTGTTGGGGTTCGGTGTTGTGAGTTCTGTTTTTGGGCTCCCTCTGGTGGTTACTGATGGTACTGGGTGACTTGTCTTTCCTGGATCTCTGGGTTCCACCTGTTCCATCAGGATATGGGAGTTTCCTATTTAACCTGGCTTTGCTGGCATTTCCTCGCCGGTTATCAATGTATCCAGTGTGTCTTGTTACCTCTGCTCCCTGCTCCTAGAACCTTCTGGTCAAGCTAAGTTTGGATTTTCCTGTTTTGGTGTTTTGCTTTATTTGGTTTTTAGTCCAGCCTGCAGATATGTGATTCTCTGCTGCTGGTTGCTCTAGTGGGCTGAAATTGCTCCTCATGTACCATGAGTTGGCACATGAGTTCAAGTAATTTCAGGATGGTTTTTTGAAGGGTTTTTCGCTGACCGCGCAGTTCACTTTTGTATCCTCTGCTATCTAGCTTTAGCGGGCCTCATTTTGCTGAAACTGTTTTCATACTGCGTATGTGCTTTCCTCTCATTTCACCGTCATTATATGTGGGGGGCTGCTATTTCTGTGGGGTATTTCTCTGGAGGCAAGAGAGGTCTGTGTTTCTTCTAATAGGGGTAGTTAGATCTTCGGCTGGAGCGAGATGTCTAGGATCATAGTAGGCACGTTCCCCGGCTACTTTTATTTGTGTGTTAGGTTCAGGGTCGCGGTCAGCTCAGGTTCCATCGCCCTAGAGCTTGTTTGTATCTGTGCTTGTCCTTTAGTGATCCCCTGCCATTGGGATCATGACAGTATAACCGGCCCACAAAGTGTTAATTGTATTGGCTGAAGTAGGAGGATAAGTAGTCTGAGGAAGTTTTTTTTTTTTTTTTTCTCTTTCCCTCAGAGTTTGCTGCCTAGCCTTATTGCAGCCTGGCTACTTCCTCCTCCTCTTAATCTTTGAATGGCTCTGATCTCAGCTGTTTATCATGGACGTCCAGAGTTTGGCTTCCAGCCTGAATAATCTTGCCGCTAAGGTTCAAAATATACAGGATTTTGTTGTACATGCTCCTATGTCTGAACCTAGAATTCCTGTCCCAGAGTTTTTTTTCTGGAGATAGATCTCGTTTTCTGAATTTTAGGAACAATTGCAAGTTGTTTCTTTCTTTGAAATCTCGCTCCTCGGGAGACCCTGCTCAGCAAGTCAAGATTATTATATCTTTCCTGCGGGGTGACCCTCAGGATTGGGCATTTGCATTGGCACCAGGGGACCCTGCGTTGCTTAATGCGGATGCATTTTTTCTGGCATTGGGTTTGCTCTATGAGGAACCTAACCAAGAGATTCAGGCTGAAAAAGCTTTGTTGGCCCTCTCTCAGGGGCAAGATGAAGCAGAAATTTATTGTCAAAAATTTCGGAAGTGGTCGGTGCTTACTCAGTGGAATGAGTGCGCTCTGGCTGCAAAGTTCAGAGATGGCCTTTCTGAGGCCATTAAAGATGTTATGGTGGGGTTCCCTGCGCCTACTGGTCTGAATGAGTCTATGACTATGGCTGTTCAGATTGATCGGCGTTTACGGGAGCGCAAACCTGTGCATCATTTGGCGGTGTCGTCTGAACCGTCACCTGAGATAATGCAATGTGATAGAATTCAGTCCAGAAGTGAACGGCAAAAGTATAGGCGGAAAAAAGGGTTGTGCTTTTATTGTGGTGATTCAGCTCATATTATATCAGCATGCTCTAAACGCACAAAAAAGGTTGATAAGTCTGTTGCCATTAGTACTTTACAGTCTAAGTTCATTCTGTCTGTGACTCTGATTTGTTCATTATCATCCATTTCCGTCGATGCCTATGTGGATTCAGGCGCTGCCCTGAGTCTTATGGATTGGTCATTTGCCAATCGCTGTGGGTTTAGTCTGGAGCCTCTGGAAGTCCCTATTCCTTTGAAGGGAATTGACTCTACACCTTTGGCTATGAATAAACCTCAGTACTGGACACAAGTGACCATGCGTATGACTCCCGTTCATCAGGAGGTGATTCGCTTCCTGGTACTGTATAATTTGCATGATGTCCTAGTGCTTGGTCTGCCATGGTTACAAACTCATAATCCAGTCCTTGACTGGAAATCAATGTCTGTGTTAAGCTGGGGTTGTCAGGGGGTTCATGATGATGCACCTCCGATTTCTATCGCTTCATCTACTCCTTCTGAGATTCCTGTGTTTTTGTCTGATTATCGGGATGTTTTTGAGGAGCCTAAGCTCAGTTCGCTTCCTCCTCACAGGGATTGCGATTGTGCTATAAATTTAATTCCAGGCAGTAAATTTCCTAAAGGTCGTTTGTTCAATCTGTCAGTGCCAGAGCATACTGCTATGCGGGATTATGTTAAGGAGTCCTTGGAAAAGGGACATATCCGTCCATCTTTGTCCCCTTTGGGAGCAGGTTTTTTTTTCGTGGCCAAAAAAGATGGTTCCTTGAGGCCTTGTATAGATTATCGTCTTTTGAATAAGATTACCGTAAAATATCAGTATCCTTTGCCATTGTTGACTGATTTGTTTGCTCGCATTAAGGGGGCTAAATGGTTCACTAAGATTGATCTTCGGGGTGCGTATAATCTTATACGAATAAAGCAAGGTGATGAGTGGAAAACCGCATTTAATACGCCTGAGGGCCATTTTGAGTATTTGGTAATGCCTTTTGGACTTTCTAATGCTCCTTCAGTCTTCCAGTCCTTTATGCACGATATTTTCCGTGAATATCTGGATAAATTTATGATTGTGTATTTGGATGATATTTTGTTTTTTTCTGATGACTGGGAGTCTCATGTTCAGCAGGTCAGGAAGGTGTTTCAGGTCCTGCGGGCCAATTCCTTGTTTGTAAAAGGCTCAAAGTGTCTCTTTGGAGTCCAGAAGATTTCTTTCTTGGGGTATATTTTTTCCCCTTCTACTATTGAGATGGATCCCGTCAAGGTTCAGGCTATTTGTGACTGGACGCAGCCTACATCTCTTAAGAGTCTACAGAAGTTCTTGGGCTTTGCTAATTTCTATCGTCGTTTTATAACTAATTTTTCTAGTGTTGTTAAGCCTTTGACGGATTTGACTAAGAAGGGTGCTGATGTTGCTGATTGGTCTCCTGCGGCTGTGGAGGCCTTTCAGGAACTTAAGCGCCGGTTTTCTTCTGCTCCTGTGTTGCGTCAGCCAGATGTTTCGCTCCCTTTTCAGGTTGAGGTTGATGCTTCCGAGATTGGAGCGGGGGCGGTTTTGTCACAGAGAAGCTCCGATTGCTCAGTGATGAAGCCATGCGCGTTTTTTTCTAGAAAGTTTTCGCCGGCTGAGCGGAATTATGATGTTGGTAATCGGGAACTTTTGGCCATGAAGTGGGCATTTGAGGAGTGGCGTCATTGGCTAGAGGGTGCTAGACATCGTGTGGTGGTCTTGACTGATCACAAAAATTTGATTTACCTTGAGTCTGCCAGGCGTCTGAATCCTAGACAGGCTCGTTGGTCACTGTTTTTCTCTCGTTTCAATTTTGTGGTTTCATACCTGCCAGGTTCAAAGAATGTGAAAGCGGATGCTCTTTCTAGGAGTTTTGTGCCTGACTCCCTTGGAAATTCTGAACCCACTGGTATCCTTAGGGATGGGGTGATTTTGTCTGCTGTCTCCCCAGACTTGCGACGTGCTTTGCAGGAGTTTCAGACGGGTAAACCTGATCGTTGTCCGCCTGAGAGACTGTTTGTTCCGGATAATTGGACCAGTAGAGTCATCTCCGAGGTCCATTCTTCTGCGTTGGCAGGTCATCCTGGAATATTTGGTACTAGAGACTTGGTGGCCAGGTCTTTTTGGTGGCCTTCCTTGTCGAGGGATGTGCGTTCTTTTGTGCAGTCTTGTGAGGTTTGTGCTCGGGCTAAGCCTTGCTGTTCTCGAGCCAGTGGATTGTTGTCACCTTTGCCTATCCCGAAGAGGCCTTGGACGCACATTTCCATGGACTTTATTTCGGATCTCCCTGTCTCTCAAAAAATGTCCGTCATCTGGGTTGTGTGTGATCGCTTTTCTAAAATGGTTCATCTGGTACCCTTGCCTAAGTTACCTTCCTCCTCTGAGTTGGTCCCTCTGTTTTTTCAGAACGTGGTTCGTTTGCATGGGATTCCTGAGAACATCGTTTCTGACAGGGGATCCCAGTTTGTGTCTAGATTTTGGCGGACGTTCTGTGCTAAGATGGGCATTGATTTGTCCTTTTCGTCTGCATTCCATCCTCAGACGAATGGCCAGACTGAACGAACTAATCAGACCTTGGAAACTTATTTAAGGTGTTTTGTTTCTGCTGATCAGGATGACTGGGTTACCTTTTTGCCGCTGGCCGAGTTTGCCCTTAATAATCGGGCTAGTTCTGCTACCTTGGTTTCTCCTTTCTTTTGTAATTCGGGGTTTCATCCTCGTTTTTCCTCTGGTCAGGTGGAACCTTCTGATTGTCCTGGAGTGGACATGGTGGTGGATAGGTTGCATCGGATTTGGAGTCATGTGGTGGACAATTTGAAGTTGTCCCAGGAGAAGGCTCAGCAGTTTGCTAATCGCCGTCGCCGCGTGGGTCCTCGACTTCTTGTTGGGGACTTGGTGTGGTTGTCTTCTCGTTTTGTTCCTATGAAGGTCTCTTCTCCTAAGTTCAAGCCTCGGTTCATCGGTCCCTATAGTATCTTGGAAATTCTTAACCCTGTGTCGTTTCGTTTGGATCTCCCGGCATCGTTTGCTATTCATAATGTGTTCCATCGGTCGTTGTTGCGGAAGTATGAGGTACCTGTTGTTCCTTCGCTTGAGCCTCCTGCTCCAGTGCTGGTGGAGGGAGAATTGGAGTATGTTGTGGAGAAGATCTTGGATTCTCGTGTTTCCAGACGGAAACTCCAGTATTTGGTCAAGTGGAAGGGATATGGTCAGGAGGATAATTCTTGGGTGGTTGCCTCTGATGTTCATGCTGATGATTTGGTTTGCGCTTTTCATAGGGCTCATCCTGGTCGCCCTGGTGGTCATCGTGAGGGTTCGGTGACCCCTCCTCAAGTGGGGGTACTGTTGTGAGTTCTGTTTTTGGGCTCCCTCTGGTGGTTACTGATGGTACTGGGTGACTTGTCTTTCCTGGATCTCTGGGTTCCACCTGTTCCATCAGGATATGGGAGTTTCCTATTTAACCTGGCTTTGCTGGCATTTCCTCGCCGGTTATCAATGTATCCAGTGTGTCTTGTTACCTCTGCTCCCTGCTCCTAGAACCTTCTGGTCAAGCTAAGTTTGGATTTTCCTGTTTTGGTGTTTTGCTTTATTTGGTTTTTAGTCCAGCCTGCAGATATGTGATTCTCTGCTGCTGGTTGCTCTAGTGGGCTGAAATTGCTCCTCATGTACCATGAGTTGGCACATGAGTTCAAGTAATTTCAGGATGGTTTTTTGAAGGGTTTTTCGCTGACCGCGCAGTTCACTTTTGTATCCTCTGCTATCTAGCTTTAGCGGGCCTCATTTTGCTGAAACTGTTTTCATACTGCGTATGTGCTTTCCTCTCATTTCACCGTCATTATATGTGGGGGGCTGCTATTTCTGTGGGGTATTTCTCTGGAGGCAAGAGAGGTCTGTGTTTCTTCTAATAGGGGTAGTTAGATCTTCGGCTGGAGCGAGATGTCTAGGATCATCGTAGGCACGTTCCCCGGCTACTTTTATTTGTGTGTTAGGTTCAGGGTCGCGGTCAGCTCAGGTTCCATCGCCCTAGAGCTTGTTTGTATCTGTGCTTGTCCTTTAGTGATCCCCTGCCATTGGGATCATGACAGTATAACCGGCCCACAAAGTGTTAATTGTATTGGCTGAAGTAGGAGGATAAGTAGTCTGAGGAAGTTTTTTTTTTTTTTTTTTCTCTTTCCCTCAGAGTTTGCTGCCTAGCCTTATTGCAGCCTGGCTACTTCCTCCTCCTCTTAATCTTTGAATGGCTCTGATCTCAGCTGTTTATCATGGACGTCCAGAGTTTGGCTTCCAGCCTGAATAATCTTGCCGCTAAGGTTCAAAATATACAGGATTTTGTTGTACATGCTCCTATGTCTGAACCTAGAATTCCTGTCCCAGAGTTTTTTTCTGGAGATAGATCTCGTTTTCTGAATTTTAGGAACAATTGCAAGTTGTTTCTTTCTTTGAAATCTCGCTCCTCGGGAGACCCTGCTCAGCAAGTCAAGATTATTATATCTTTCCTGCGGGGTGACCCTCAGGATTGGGCATTTGCATTGGCACCAGGGGACCCTGCGTTGCTTAATGCGGATGCATTTTTTCTGGCATTGGGTTTGCTCTATGAGGAACCTAACCAAGAGATTCAGGCTGAAAAAGCTTTGTTGGCCCTCTCTCAGGGGCAAGATGAAGCAGAAATTTATTGTCAAAAATTTCGGAAGTGGTCGGTGCTTACTCAGTGAAATGAGTGCGCTCTGGCTGCAAAGTTCAGAGATGGCCTTTCTGAGGCCATTAAAGATGTTATGGTGGGGTTCCCTGCGCCTACTGGTCTGAATGAGTCTATGACTATGGCTGTTCAGATTGATCGGCGTTTACGGGAGCGCAAACCTGTGCATCATTTGGCGGTGTCGTCTGAACCGTCACCTGAGATAATGCAATGTGATAGAATTCAGTCCAGAAGTGAACGGCAAAAGTATAGGCGGAAAAAAGGGTTGTGCTTTTATTGTGGTGATTCAGCTCATATTATATCAGCATGCTCTAAACGCACAAAAAAGGTTGATAAGTCTGTTGCCATTAGTACTTTACAGTCTAAGTTCATTCTGTCTGTGACTCTGATTTGTTCATTATCATCCATTTCCGTCGATGCCTATGTGGATTCAGGCGCTGCCCTGAGTCTTATGGATTGGTCATTTGCCAATCGCTGTGGGTTTAGTCTGGAGCCTCTGGAAGTCCCTATTCCTTTGAAGGGAATTGACTCTACACCTTTGGCTATGAATAAACCTCAGTACTGGACACAAGTGACCATGCGTATGACTCCCGTTCATCAGGAGGTGATTCGCTTCCTGGTACTGTATAATTTGCATGATGTCCTAGTGCTTGGTCTGCCATGGTTACAAACTCATAATCCAGTCCTTGACTGGAAATCAATGTCTGTGTTAAGCTGGGGTTGTCAGGGGGTTCATGATGATGCACCTCCGATTTCTATCGCTTCATCTACTCCTTCTGAGATTCCTGTGTTTTTGTCTGATTATCGGGATGTTTTTGAGGAGCCTAAGCTCAGTTCGCTTCCTCCTCACAGGGATTGCGATTGTGCTATAAATTTAATTCCAGGCAGTAAATTTCCTAAAGGTCGTTTGTTCAATCTGTCAGTGCCAGAGCATACTGCTATGCGGGATTATGTTAAGGAGTCCTTGGAAAAGGGACATATCCGTCCATCTTTGTCCCCTTTGGGAGCAGGTTTTTTTTTCGTGGCCAAAAAAGATGGTTCCTTGAGGCCTTGTATAGATTATCGTCTTTTGAATAAGATTACCGTAAAATATCAGTATCCTTTGCCATTGTTGACTGATTTGTTTGCTCGCATTAAGGGGGCTAAATGGTTCACTAAGATTGATCTTCGGGGTGCGTATAATCTTATACGAATAAAGCAAGGTGATGAGTGGAAAACCGCATTTAATACGCCTGAGGGCCATTTTGAGTATTTGGTAATGCCTTTTGGACTTTCTAATGCTCCTTCAGTCTTCCAGTCCTTTATGCACGATATTTTCCGTGAATATCTGGATAAATTTATGATTGTGTATTTGGATGATATTTTGGTTTTTTCTGATGACTGGGAGTCTCATGTTCAGCAGGTCAGGAAGGTGTTTCAGGTCCTGCGGGCCAATTCCTTGTTTGTAAAAGGCTCAAAGTGTCTCTTTGGAGTCCAGAAGATTTCTTTCTTGGGGTATATTTTTTCCCCTTCTACTATTGAGATGGATCCCGTCAAGGTTCAGGCTATTTGTGACTGGACGCAGCCTACATCTCTTAAGAGTCTACAGAAGTTCTTGGGCTTTGCTAATTTCTATCGTCGTTTTATAACTAATTTTTCTAGTGTTGTTAAGCCTTTGACGGATTTGACTAAGAAGGGTGCTGATGTTGCTGATTGGTCTCCTGCGGCTGTGGAGGCCTTTCAGGAACTTAAGCGCCGGTTTTCTTCTGCTCCTGTGTTGCGTCAGCCAGATGTTTCGCTCCCATTTCAGGTTGAGGTTG
The DNA here is from genome assembly GCF_032444005.1 of Ranitomeya imitator. NCBI lineage: Eukaryota > Metazoa > Chordata > Amphibia > Anura > Dendrobatidae > Ranitomeya > Ranitomeya imitator. Next base: position 714,761,639 of record NC_091284.1, on the reverse strand, counting down.
ATGCTTCCGAGATTGGAGCGGGGGCGGTTTTGTCACAGAGAAGCTCCGATTGCTCAGTGATGAAGCCATGCGCGTTTTTTTCTAGAAAGTTTTCGCCGGCTGAGCGGAATTATGATGTTGGTAATCGGGAACTTTTGGCCATGAAGTGGGCATTTGAGGAGTGGCGTCATTGGCTAGAGGGTGCTAGACATCGTGTGGTGGTCTTGACTGATCACAAAAATTTGATTTACCTTGAGTCTGCCAGGCGTCTGAATCCTAGACAGGCTCGTTGGTCACTGTTTTTCTCTCGTTTCAATTTTGTGGTTTCATACCTGCCAGGTTCAAAGAATGTGAAAGCGGATGCTCTTTCTAGGAGTTTTGTGCCTGACTCCCTTGGAAATTCTGAACCCACTGGTATCCTTAGGGATGGGGTGATTTTGTCTGCTGTCTCCCCAGACTTGCGACGTGCTTTGCAGGAGTTTCAGACGGGTAAACCTGATCGTTGTCCGCCTGAGAGACTGTTTGTTCCGGATAATTGGACCAGTAGAGTCATCTCCGAGGTCCATTCTTCTGCGTTGGCAGGTCATCCTGGAATATTTGGTACTAGAGACTTGGTGGCCAGGTCTTTTTGGTGGCCTTCCTTGTCGAGGGATGTGCGTTCTTTTGTGCAGTCTTGTGAGGTTTGTGCTCGGGCTAAGCCTTGCTGTTCTCGAGCCAGTGGATTGTTGTCACCTTTGCCTATCCCGAAGAGGCCTTGGACGCACATTTCCATGGACTTTATTTCGGATCTCCCTGTCTCTCAAAAAATGTCCGTCATCTGGGTTGTGTGTGATCGCTTTTCTAAAATGGTTCATCTGGTACCCTTGCCTAAGTTACCTTCCTCCTCTGAGTTGGTCCCTCTGTTTTTTCAGAACGTGGTTCGTTTGCATGGGATTCCTGAGAACATCGTTTCTGACAGGGGATCCCAGTTTGTGTCTAGATTTTGGCGGACGTTCTGTGCTAAGATGGGCATTGATTTGTCCTTTTCGTCTGCATTCCATCCTCAGACGAATGGCCAGACTGAACGAACTAATCAGACCTTGGAAACTTATTTAAGGTGTTTTGTTTCTGCTGATCAGGATGACTGGGTTACCTTTTTGCCGCTGGCCGAGTTTGCCCTTAATAATCGGGCTAGTTCTGCTACCTTGGTTTCTCCTTTCTTTTGTAATTCGGGGTTTCATCCTCGTTTTTCCTCTGGTCAGGTGGAACCTTCTGATTGTCCTGGAGTGGACATGGTGGTGGATAGGTTGCATCGGATTTGGAGTCATGTGGTGGACAATTTGAAGTTGTCCCAGGAGAAGGCTCAGCAGTTTGCTAATCGCCGTCGCCGCGTGGGTCCTCGACTTCTTGTTGGGGACTTGGTGTGGTTGTCTTCTCGTTTTGTTCCTATGAAGGTCTCTTCTCCTAAGTTCAAGCCTCGGTTCATCGGTCCCTATAGTATCTTGGAAATTCTTAACCCTGTGTCGTTTCGTTTGGATCTCCCGGCATCGTTTGCTATTCATAATGTGTTCCATCGGTCGTTGTTGCGGAAGTATGAGGTACCTGTTGTTCCTTCGCTTGAGCCTCCTGCTCCAGTGCTGGTGGAGGGAGAATTGGAGTATGTTGTGGAGAAGATCTTGGATTCTCGTGTTTCCAGACGGAAACTCCAGTATTTGGTCAAGTGGAAGGGATATGGTCAGGAGGATAATTCTTGGGTGGTTGCCTCTGATGTTCATGCTGATGATTTGGTTCGCGCTTTTCATAGGGCTCATCCTGGTCGCCCTGGTGGTCATCGTGAGGGTTCGGTGACCCCTCCTCAAGGGGGGGTACTGTTGTGAGTTCTGTTTTTGGGCTCCCTCTGGTGGTTACTGATGGTACTGGGTGACTTGTCTTTCCTGGATCTCTGGGTTCCACCTGTTCCATCAGGATATGGGAGTTTCCTATTTAACCTGGCTTTGCTGGCATTTCCTCGCCAGTTATCAATGTATCCAGTGTGTCTTGTTACCTCTGCTCCCTGCTCCTAGAATTTTCTGGTCAAGCTAAGTTTGGATTTTCCTGTTTTGGTGTTTTGCTTTATTTGGTTTTTAGTCCAGCCTGCAGATATGTGATTCTCTGCTGCTGGTTGCTCTAGTGGGCTGAAATTGCTCCTCATGTACCATGAGTTGGCACATGAGTTCAAGTAATTTCAGGATGGTTTTTTGAAGGGTTTTTCGCTGACCGCGCAGTTCACTCTTGTATCCTCTGCTATCTAGCTTTAGCGGGCCTCATTTTGCTGAAACTGTTTTCATACTGCGTATGTGCTTTCCTCTCATTTCACCGTCATTATATGTGGGGGGCTGCTATTTCTGTGGGGTATTTCTCTGGAGGCAAGAGAGGTCTGTGTTTCTTCTAATAGGGGTAGTTAGATCTTCGGCTGGAGCGAGACGTCTAGGATCATCGTAGGCACGTTCCCCGGCTACTTTTATTTGTGTGTTAGGTTCAGGGTCGCGGTCAGCTCAGGTTCCATCGCCCTAGAGCTTGTTTGTATCTGTGCTTGTCCTTTAGTGATCCCCTGCCATTGGGATCATGACAGTTCGGTAACTGCGGCTGCCTCGTGGCCTAGCTGTTCTCTCCTCTCCTGTGGGCCTTCGGGTCCACCGCCTGGTTCCAGCACCGTCAGCTGGTTCCGGGCCGAGCCTTTGGCTTAGGTGCCTCCTCCTGGGTATCCGAGTTCCGCCAACGCCAGGCGGTCCTTGGTAGTGCTTTTAAGCGCGGGCACCTACAGCTTAGTAACCGGGTTCCAGCACCGTCAGCTGGTCCTCGGTCGTGCCATTGGCTCTTGCACACTGGGGCAACGCATCCGGGTTCCAGCACCGCCAGCTGGTTCTAGGCAGTGTTTTTGTCACAGGTACTCCCTCGTGCCAAACCTGGTTTCAGCACCGTCAACTGTTTCCGGGTTGTGTCAAGCTCACTGAGACGCCTATGCTTGCCCCGTCGTGTTGCGGTCGGGTTAGCCAACTCCAGGGTGCCTCCAGTTTAGGAGCTTCCTATGTGGGCTGCATGAATTGGTAGTCAAGGCTGGTTCTGTAGTGCCAGTAGGCCCAGCTCCCCCTGTAAGACTGTTGGGGTTCGGTAACTGCGGCTGCCTCGCGGCCTAGCTGTTCTCTCCTTTCCTGTGGGCCTTCGGGTCCACCACCTGGTTCCAGCACCGTCAGCTGGTTCCGGGCCGAGCCTTTGGCTTAGGTGCCTCCTCCTGGGTATCCGAGTTCCGCCAACGCCAGGCGGTCCTTGGTAGTGCTTTTAAGCGCGAGCACCTACAGCTTAGTAACCGGGTTCCAGCACCGTCAGCTGGTCCTCGGTCGTGCCATTGGCTCTTGCACACTGGGGCAACGCATCCGGGTTCCAGCACCGCCAGCTGGTTCTCGGCAGTGTTTTTGTCACAGGTACTCCCTCGTGCCAAACCTGGTTTCAGCACCGTCAACTGTTTCCGGGTTGTGTCAAGCTCGCTGAGACGCCTATGCTTGCCCCGTCGTGTTGCGGTCGGGTTAGCCAACTCAAGGGTGCCTCCAGTTTAGGAGCTTCCTATGTGGGCTGCATGAATTGGTAATCAAGGCTGGTTCTGTAGTGCCAGTAGGCCCAGCTCCCCCTGTAGGACTGTTGGGGTTCGGTAACTGCGGCTGCCTCGCGGCCTAGCTGTTCTCTCCTCTCCTGTGGGCCTTCGGGTCCACCACCTGGTTCCAGCACCGTCAGCTGTTTCCGGGACGAGCCTTTGGCTTAGGTGCCTCCTCCTGGGTATCCGAGTTCCGCCAACGCCAGGCGGTCCTTGGTAGTGCTTTTAAGCGCGGGCACCTACAGCTTAGTAACCGGGTTCCAGCACCGTCAGCTGGTCCTCGGTCGTGCCATTGGCTCTTGCACACTGGGGCAACGCATCCGGGTTCCAGCACCGCCAGCTGGTTCTCGGCAGTGTTTTTGTCACGGGTACTCCCTCGTGCCCAGCCTGGTTCCAGCACCGTCAGCTGTTTCCGGGTACTGTCAAACTCACTGAGACACCTATGCGTTGCCCCGTCGTGTTGCGGTCGGGTTAGCCAACTCCAGGGTGCCTCCAGTATAGGAGCTTCCTATGTGGGCTGCATGAATTGGTAGTCAAGGCTGGTTCTGTAGTGCCAGTAGGCCCAGCTCCCCCTGTAGGACTGTTGGGGTTCGGTGTTGTGAGTTCTGTTTTTGGGCTCCCTCTGGTGGTTACTGATGGTACTGGGTGACTTGTCTTTCCTGGATCTCTGGGTTCCACCTGTTCCATCAGGATATGGGAGTTTCCTATTTAACCTGGCTTTGCTGGCATTTCCTCGCCGGTTATCAATGTATCCAGTGTGTCTTGTTACCTCTGCTCCCTGCTCCTAGAACCTTCTGGTCAAGCTAAGTTTGGATTTTCCTGTTTTGGTGTTTTGCTTTATTTGGTTTTTAGTCCAGCCTGCAGATATGTGATTCTCTGCTGCTGGTTGCTCTAGTGGGCTGAAATTGCTCCTCATGTACCATGAGTTGGCACATGAGTTCAAGTAATTTCAGGATGGTTTTTTGAAGGGTTTTTCGCTGACCGCGCAGTTCACTTTTGTATCCTCTGCTATCTAGCTTTAGCGGGCCTCATTTTGCTGAAACTGTTTTCATACTGCGTATGTGCTTTCCTCTCATTTCACCGTCATTATATGTGGGGGGCTGCTATTTCTGTGGGGTATTTCTCTGGAGGCAAGAGAGGTCTGTGTTTCTTCTAATAGGGGTAGTTAGATCTTCGGCTGGAGCGAGATGTCTAGGATCATCGTAGGCACGTTCCCCGGCTACTTTTATTTGTGTGTTAGGTTCAGGGTCGCGGTCAGCTCAGGTTCCATCGCCCTAGAGCTTGTTTGTATCTGTGCTTGTCCTTTAGTGATCCCCTGCCATTGGGATCATGACAGTATAACCGGCCCACAAAGTGTTAATTGTATTGGCTGAAGTAGGAGGATAAGTAGTCTGAGGAAGTTTTTTTTTTTTTTTTCTCTTTCCCTCAGAGTTTGCTGCCTAGCCTTATTGCAGCCTGGCTACTTCCTCCTCCTCTTAATCTTTGAATGGCTCTGATCTCAGCTGTTTATCATGGACGTCCAGAGTTTGGCTTCCAGCCTGAATAATCTTGCCGCTAAGGTTCAAAATATACAGGATTTTGTTGTACATGCTCCTATGTCTGAACCTAGAATTCCTGTCCCAGAGTTTTTTTCTGGAGATAGATCTCGTTTTCTGAATTTTAGGAACAATTGCAAGTTGTTTCTTTCTTTGAAATCTCGCTCCTCGGGAGACCCTGCTCAGCAAGTCAAGATTATTATATCTTTCCTGCGGGGTGACCCTCAGGATTGGGCATTTGCATTGGCACCAGGGGACCCTGCGTTGCTTAATGCGGATGCATTTTTTCTGGCATTGGGTTTGCTCTATGAGGAACCTAACCAAGAGATTCAGGCTGAAAAAGCTTTGTTGGCCCTCTCTCAGGGGCAAGATGAAGCAGAAATTTATTGTCAAAAATTTCGGAAGTGGTCGGTGCTTACTCAGTGGAATGAGTGCGCTCTGGCTGCAAAGTTCAGAGATGGCCTTTCTGAGGCCATTAAAGATGTTATGGTGGGGTTCCCTGCGCCTACTGGTCTGAATGAGTCTATGACTATGGCTGTTCAGATTGATCGGCGTTTACGGGAGCGCAAACCTGTGCATCATTTGGCGGTGTCGTCTGAACCGTCACCTGAGATAATGCAATGTGATAGAATTCAGTCCAGAAGTGAACGGCAAAAGTATAGGCGGAAAAAAGGGTTGTGCTTTTATTGTGGTGATTCAGCTCATATTATATCAGCATGCTCTAAACGCACAAAAAAGGTTGATAAGTCTGTTGCCATTAGTACTTTACAGTCTAAGTTCATTCTGTCTGTGACTCTGATTTGTTCATTATCATCCATTTCCGTCGATGCCTATGTGGATTCAGGCGCTGCCCTGAGTCTTATGGATTGGTCATTTGCCAATCGCTGTGGGTTTAGTCTGGAGCCTCTGGAAGTCCCTATTCCTTTGAAGGGAATTGACTCTACACCTTTGGCTATGAATAAACCTCAGTACTGGACACAAGTGACCATGCGTATGACTCCCGTTCATCAGGAGGTGATTCGCTTCCTGGTACTGTATAATTTGCATGATGTCCTAGTGCTTGGTCTGCCATGGTTACAAACTCATAATCCAGTCCTTGACTGGAAATCAATGTCTGTGTTAAGCTGGGGTTGTCAGGGGGTTCATGATGATGCACCTCCGATTTCTATCGCTTCATCTACTCCTTCTGAGATTCCTGTGTTTTTGTCTGATTATCGGGATGTTTTTGAGGAGCCTAAGCTCAGTTCGCTTCCTCCTCACAGGGATTGCGATTGTGCTATAAATTTAATTCCAGGCAGTAAATTTCCTAAAGGTCGTTTGTTCAATCTGTCAGTGCCAGAGCATACTGCTATGCGGGATTATGTTAAGGAGTCCTTGGAAAAGGGACATATCCGTCCATCTTTGTCCCCTTTGGGAGCAGGTTTTTTTTTCGTGGCCAAAAAAGATGGTTCCTTGAGGCCTTGTATAGATTATCGTCTTTTGAATAAGATTACCGTAAAATATCAGTATCCTTTGCCATTGTTGACTGATTTGTTTGCTCGCATTAAGGGGGCTAAATGGTTCACTAAGATTGATCTTCGGGGTGCGTATAATCTTATACGAATAAAGCAAGGTGATGAGTGGAAAACCGCATTTAATACGCCTGAGGGCCATTTTGAGTATTTGGTAATGCCTTTTGGACTTTCTAATGCTCCTTCAGTCTTCCAGTCCTTTATGCACGATATTTTCCGTGAATATCTGGATAAATTTATGATTGTGTATTTGGATGATATTTTGGTTTTTTCTGATGACTGGGAGTCTCATGTTCAGCAGGTCAGGAAGGTGTTTCAGGTCCTGCGGGCCAATTCCTTGTTTGTAAAAGGCTCAAAGTGTCTCTTTGGAGTCCAGAAGATTTCTTTCTTGGGGTATATTTTTTCCCCTTCTACTATTGAGATGGATCCCGTCAAGGTTCAGGCTATTTGTGACTGGACGCAGCCTACATCTCTTAAGAGTCTACAGAAGTTCTTGGGCTTTGCTAATTTCTATCGTCGTTTTATAACTAATTTTTCTAGTGTTGTTAAGCCTTTGACGGATTTGACTAAGAAGGGTGCTGATGTTGCTGATTGGTCTCCTGCGGCTGTAGAGGCCTTTCAGGAACTTAAGCGCCGGTTTTCTTCTGCTCCTGTGTTGCGTCAGCCAGATGTTTCGCTCCCTTTTCAGGTTGAGGTTGATGCTTCCGAGATTGGAGCGGGGGCGGTTTTGTCACAGAGAAGCTCCGATTGCTCAGTGATGAAGCCATGCGCGTTTTTTTCTAGAAAGTTTTCGCCGGCTGAGCGGAATTATGATGTTGGTAATCGGGAACTTTTGGCCATGAAGTGGGCATTTGAGGAGTGGCGTCATTGGCTAGAGGGTGCTAGACATCGTGTGGCGGTCTTGACTGATCACAAAAATTTGATTTACCTTGAGTCTGCCAGGCGTCTGAATCCTAGACAGGCTCGTTGGTCACTGTTTTTCTCTCGTTTCAATTTTGTGGTTTCATACCTGCCAGGTTCAAAGAATGTGAAAGCGGATGCTCTTTCTAGGAGTTTTGTGCCTGACTCCCTTGGAAATTCTGAACCCACTGGTATCCTTAGGGATGGGGTGATTTTGTCTGCTGTCTCCCCAGACTTGCGACGTGCTTTGCAGGAGTTTCAGACGGGTAAACCTGATCGTTGTCCGCCTGAGAGACTGTTTGTTCCGGATAATTGGACCAGTAGAGTCATCTCCGAGGTCCATTCTTCTGCGTTGGCAGGTCATGCTGGAATATTTGGTACTAGAGACTTGGTGGCCAGGTCTTTTTGGTGGCCTTCCTTGTCGAGGGATGTGCGTTCTTTTGTGCAGTCTTGTGAGGTTTGTGCTCGGGCTAAGCCTTGCTGTTCTCGAGCCAGTGGATTGTTGTCACCTTTGCCTATCCCGAAGAGGCCTTGGACGCACATTTCCATGGACTTTATTTCGGATCTCCCTGTCTCTCAAAAAATGTCCGTCATCTGGGTTGTGTGTGATCGCTTTTCTAAAATGGTTCATCTGGTACCCTTGCCTAAGTTACCTTCCTCCTCTGAGTTGGTCCCTCTGTTTTTTCAGAACGTGGTTCGTTTGCATGGGATTCCTGAGAACATCGTTTCTGACAGGGGATCCCAGTTTGTGTCTAGATTTTGGCGGACGTTCTGTGCTAAGATGGGCATTGATTTGTCCTTTTCGTCTGCATTCCATCCTCAGACGAATGGCCAGACTGAACTAACTAATCAGACCTTGGAAACTTATTTAAGGTGTTTTGTTTCTGCTGATCTGGATGACTGGGTTACCTTTTTGCCGCTGGCCGAGTTTGCCCTTAATAATCGGGCTAGTTCTGCTACCTTGGTTTCTCCTTTCTTTTGTAATTCGGGGTTTCATCCTCGTTTTTCCTCTGGTCAGGTGGAACCTTCTGATTGTCCTGGAGTGGACATGGTGGTGGATAGGTTGCATCGGATTTGGAGTCATGTGGTGGACAATTTGAAGTTGTCCCAGGAGAAGGCTCAGCAGTTTGCTAATCGCCGTCGCCGCGTGGGTCCTCGACTTCTTGTTGGGGACTTGGTGTGGTTGTCTTCTCGTTTTGTTCCTATGAAGGTCTCTTCTCCTAAGTTCAAGCCTCGGTTCATCGGTCCCTATAGTATCTTGGAAATTCTTAACCCTGTGTCGTTTCGTTTGGATCTCCCGGCATCGTTTGCTATTCATAATGTGTTCCATCGGTCGTTGTTGCGGAAGTATGAGGTACCTGTTGTTCCTTCGCTTGAGCCTCCTGCTCCAGTGCTGGTGGAGGGAGAATTGGAGTATGTTGTGGAGAAGATCTTGGATTCTCGTGTTTCCAGACGGAAACTCCAGTATTTGGTCAAGTGGAAGGGATATGGTCAGGAGGATAATTCTTGGGTGGTTGCCTCTGATGTTCATGCTGATGATTTGGTTCGCGCTTTTCATAGGGCTCATCCTGGTCGCCCTGGTGGTCATCGTGAGGGTTCGGTGACCCATCCTCAAGGGGGGGTACTGTTGTGAGTTCTGGTTTTGGGCTCCCTCTGGTGGTTACTGATGGTACTGGGTGACTTGTCTTTCCTGGATCTCTGGGTTCCACCTGTTCCATCAGGATATGGGAGTTTCCTATTTAACCTGGCTTTGCTGGCATTTCCTCGCCGGTTATCAATGTATCCAGTGTGTCTTGTTACCTCTGCTCCCTGCTCCTAGAATTTTCTGGTCAAGCTAAGTTTGGATTTTCCTGTTTTGGTGTTTTGCTTTATTTGGTTTTTAGTCCAGCCTGCAGATATGTGATTCTCTGCTGCTGGTTGCTCTAGTGGGCTGAAATTGCTCCTCATGTACCATGAGTTGGCACATGAGTTCAAGTAATTTCAGGATGGTTTTTTGAAGGGTTTTTCGCTGACCGCGCAGTTCACTTTTGTATCCTCTGCTATCTAGCTTTAGCGGGCCTCATTTTGCTGAAACTGTTTTCATACTGCGTATGTGCTTTCCTCTCATTTCACCGTCATTATATGTGGGGGGCTGCTATTTCTGTGGGGTATTTCTCTGGAGGCAAGAGAGGTCTGTGTTTCTTCTAATAGGGGTAGTTAGATCTTCGGCTGGAGCGAGACGTCTAGGATCATCGTAGGCACGTTCCCCGGCTACTTTTATTTGTGTGTTAGGTTCAGGGTCGCGGTCAGCTCAGGTTCCATCGCCCTAGAGCTTGTTTGTATCTGTGCTTGTCCTTTAGTGATCCCCTGCCATTGGGATCATGACAGTTCGGTAACTGCGGCTGCCTCGTGGCCTAGCTGTTCTCTCCTCTCCTGTGGGCCTTCGGGTCCACCGCCTGGTTCCAGCACCGTCAGCTGGTTCCGGGCCGAGCCTTTGGCTTAGGTGCCTCCTCCTGGGTATCCGAGTTCCGCCAACGCCAGGCGGTCCTTGGTAGTGCTTTTAAGCGCGGGCACCTACAGCTTAGTAACCGGGTTCCAGCACCGTCAGCTGGTCCTCGGTCGTGCCATTGGCTCTTGCACACTGGGGCAACGCATCCGGGTTCCAGCACCGCCAGCTGGTTCTCGGCAGTGTTTTTGTCACAGGTACTCCCTCGTGCCAAACCTGGTTTCAGCACCGTCAACTGTTTCCGGGTTGTGTCAAGCTCGCTGAGACGCCTATGCTTGCCCCGTCGTGTTGCGGTCGGGTTAGCCAACTCAAGGGTGCCTCCAGTTTAGGAGCTTCCTATGTGGGCTGCATGAATTGGTAATCAAGGCTGGTTCTGTAGTGCCAGTAGGCCCAGCTCCCCCTGTAGGACTGTTGGGGTTCGGTAACTGCGGCTGCCTCGCGGCCTAGCTGTTCTCTCCTCTCCTGTGGGCCTTCGGGTCCACCACCTGGTTCCAGCACCGTCAGCTGGTTCCGGGCCGAGCCTTTGGCTTAGGTGCCTCCTCCTGGGTATCCGAGTTCCGCCAACACCAGGCGGTCCTTGGTAGTGCTTTTAAGCGCGGGCACCTACAGCTTAGTAACCGGGTTCCAGCACCGTCAGCTGGTCCTCGGTCGTGCCATTGGCTCTTGCACACTGGGGCAACGCATCCGGGTTCCAGCACCGCCAGCTGGTTCTCGGCAGTGTTTTTGTCACGGGTACTCCCTCGTGCCCAGCCTGGTTCCAGCACCGTCAGCTGTTTCCGGGTACTGTCAAACTCACTGAGACACCTATGCGTTGCCCCGTCGTGTTGCGGTCGGGTTAGCCAACTCCAGGGTGCCTCCAGTATAGGAGCTTCCTATGTGGGCTGCATGAATTGGTAGTCAAGGCTGGTTCTGTAGTGCCAGTAGGCCCAGCTCCCCCTGTAGGACTGTTGGGGTTCGGTGTTGTGAGTTCTGTTTTTGGGCTCCCTCTGGTGGTTACTGATGGTACTGGGTGACTTGTCTTTCCTGGATCTCTGGGTTCCACCTGTTCCATCAGGATATGGGAGTTTCCTATTTAACCTGGCTTTGCTGGCATTTCCTCGCCGGTTATCAATGTATCCAGTGTGTCTTGTTACCTCTGCTCCCTGCTCCTAGAACCTTCTGGTCAAGCTAAGTTTGGATTTTCCTGTTTTGGTGTTTTGCTTTATTTGGTTTTTAGTCCAGCCTGCAGATATGTGATTCTCTGCTGCTGGTTGCTCTAGTGGGCTGAAATTGCTCCTCATGTACCATGAGTTGGCACATGAGTTCAAGTAATTTCAGGATGGTTTTTTGAAGGGTTTTTCGCTGACCGCGCAGTTCACTTTTGTATCCTCTGCTATCTAGCTTTAGCGGGCCTCATTTTGCTGAAACTGTTTTCATACTGCGTATGTGCTTTCCTCTCATTTCACCGTCATTATATGTGGGGGGCTGCTATTTCTGTGGGGTATTTCTCTGGAGGCAAGAGAGGTCTGTGTTTCTTCTAATAGGGGTAGTTAGATCTTCGGCTGGAGCGAGATGTCTAGGATCATCGTAGGCACGTTCCCCGGCTACTTTTATTTGTGTGTTAGGTTCAGGGTCGCGGTCAGCTCAGGTTCCATCGCCCTAGAGCTTGTTTGTATCTGTGCTTGTCCTTTAGTGATCCCCTGCCATTGGGATCATGACAGTATAACCGGCCCACAAAGTGTTAATTGTATTGGCTGAAGTAGGAGGATAAGTAGTCTGAGGAAGTTTTTTTTTTTTTTTTTCTCTTTCCCTCAGAGTTTGCTGCCTAGCCTTATTGCAGCCTGGCTACTTCCTCCTCCTCTTAATCTTTGAATGGCTCTGATCTCAGCTGTTTATCATGGACGTCCAGAGTTTGGCTTCCAGCCTGAATAATCTTGCCGCTAAGGTTCAAAATATACAGGATTTTGTTGTACATGCTCCTATGTCTGAACCTAGAATTCCTGTCCCAGAGTTTTTTTCTGGAGATAGATCTCGTTTTCTGAATTTTAGGAACAATTGCAAGTTGTTTCTTTCTTTGAAATCTCGCTCCTCGGGAGACCCTGCTCAGCAAGTCAAGATTATTATATCTTTCCTGCGGGGTGACCCTCAGGATTGGGCATTTGCATTGGCACCAGGGGACCCTGCGTTGCTTAATGCGGATGCATTTTTTCTGGCATTGGGTTTGCTCTATGAGGAACCTAACCAAGAGATTCAGGCTGAAAAAGCTTTGTTGGCCCTCTCTCAGGGGCAAGATGAAGCAGAAATTTATTGTCAAAAATTTCGGAAGTGGTCGGTGCTTACTCAGTGGAATGAGTGCGCTCTGGCTGCAAAGTTCAGAGATGGCCTTTCTGAGGCCATTAAAGATGTTATGGTGGGGTTCCCTGCGCCTACTGGTCTGAATGAGTCTATGACTATGGCTGTTCAGATTGATCGGCGTTTACGGGAGCGCAAACCTGTGCATCATTTGGCGGTGTCGTCTGAACCGTCACCTGAGATAATGCAATGTGATAGAATTCAGTCCAGAAGTGAACGGCAAAAGTATAGGCGGAAAAAAGGGTTGTGCTTTTATTGTGGTGATTCAGCTCATATTATATCAGCATGCTCTAAACGCACAAAAAAGGTTGATAAGTCTGTTGCCATTAGTACTTTACAGTCTAAGTTCATTCTGTCTGTGACTCTGATTTGTTCATTATCATCCATTTCCGTCGATGCCTATGTGGATTCAGGCGCTGCCCTGAGTCTTATGGATTGGTCATTTGCCAATCGCTGTGGGTTTAGTCTGGAGCCTCTGGAAGTCCCTATTCCTTTGAAGGGAATTGACTCTACACCTTTGGCTATGAATAAACCTCAGTACTGGACACAAGTGACCATGCGTATGACTCCCGTTCATCAGGAGGTGATTCGCTTCCTGGTACTGTATAATTTGCATGATGTCCTAGTGCTTGGTCTGCCATGGTTACAAACTCATAATCCAGTCCTTGACTGGAAATCAATGTCTGTGTTAAGCTGGGGTTGTCAGGGGGTTCATGATGATGCACCTCCGATTTCTATCGCTTCATCTACTCCTTCTGAGATTCCTGTGTTTTTGTCTGATTATCGGGATGTTTTTGAGGAGCCTAAGCTCAGTTCGCTTCCTCCTCACAGGGATTGCGATTGTGCTATAAATTTAATTCCAGGCAGTAAATTTCCTAAAGGTCGTTTGTTCAATCTGTCAGTGCCAGAGCATACTGCTATGCGGGATTATGTTAAGGAGTCCTTGGAAAAGGGACATATCCGTCCATCTTTGTCCCCTTTGGGAGCAGGTTTTTTTTTCGTGGCCAAAAAAGATGGTTCCTTGAGGCCTTGTATAGATTATCGTCTTTTGAATAAGATTACCGTAAAATATCAGTATCCTTTGCCATTGTTGACTGATTTGTTTGCTCGCATTAAGGGGGCTAAATGGTTCACTAAGATTGATCTTCGGGGTGCGTATAATCTTATACGAATAAAGCTAGGTGATGAGTGGAAAACCGCATTTAATACGCCTGAGGGCCATTTTGAGTATTTGGTAATGCCTTTTGGACTTTCTAATGCTCCTTCAGTCTTCCAGTCCTTTATGCACGATATTTTCCGTGAATATCTGGATAAATTTATGATTGTGTATTTGGATGATATTTTGGTTTTTTCTGATGACTGGGAGTCTCATGTTCAGCAGGTCAGGAAGGTGTTTCAGGTCCTGCGGGCCAATTCCTTGTTTGTAAAAGGCTCAAAGTGTCTCTTTGGAGTCCAGAAGATTTCTTTCTTGGGGTATATTTTTTCCCCTTCTACTATTGAGATGGATCCCGTCAAGGTTCAGGCTATTTGTGACTGGACGCAGCCTACATCTCTTAAGAGTCTACAGAAGTTCTTGGGCTTTGCTAATTTCTATCGTCGTTTTATAACTAATTTTTCTAGTGTTGTTAAGCCTTTGACGGATTTGACTAAGAAGGGTGCTGATGTTGCTGATTGGTCTCCTGCGGCTGTGGAGGCCTTTCAGGAACTTAAGCGCCGGTTTTCTTCTGCTCCTGTGTTGCGTCAGCCAGATGTTTCGCTCCCTTTTCAGGTTGAGGTTGATGCTTCCGAGATTGGAGCGGGGGCGGTTTTGTCACAGAGAAGCTCCGATTGCTCAGTGATGAAGCCATGCGCGTTTTTTTCTAGAAAGTTTTCGCCGGCTGAGCGGAATTATGATGTTGGTAATTGGGAACTTTTGGCCATGAAGTGGGCATTTGAGGAGTGGCGTCATTGGCTAGAGGGTGCTAGACATCGTGTGGTGGTCTTGACTGATCACAAAAATTTGATTTACCTTGAGTCTGCCAGGCGTCTGAATCCTAGACAGGCTCGTTGGTCACTGTTTTTCTCTCGTTTCAATTTTGTGGTTTCATACCTGCCAGGTTCAAAGAATGTGAAAGCGGATGCTCTTTCTAGGAGTTTTGTGCCTGACTCCCTTGGAAATTCTGAACCCACTGGTATCCTTAGGGATGGGGTGATTTTGTCTGCTGTCTCCCCAGACTTGCGACGTGCTTTGCAGGAGTTTCAGACGGGTAAACCTGATCGTTGTCCGCCTGAGAGACTGTTTGTTCCGGATAATTGGACCAGTAGAGTCATCTCCGAGGTCCATTCTTCTGCGTTGGCAGGTCATCCTGGAATATTTGGTACTAGAGACTTGGTGGCCAGGTCTATTTGGTGGCCTTCCTTGTCGAGGGATGTGCGTTCTTTTGTGCAGTCTTGTGAGGTTTGTGCTCGGGCTAAGCCTTGCTGTTCTCGGGCCAGTGGATTGTTGTCACCTTTGCCTATCCCGAAGAGGCCTTGGACGCACATTTCCATGGACTTTATTTCGGATCTCCCTGTCTCTCAAAAAATGTCCGTCATCTGGGTTGTGTGTGATCGCTTTTCTAAAATGGTTCATCTGGTACCCTTGCCTAAGTTACCTTCCTCCTCTGAGTTGGTCCCTCTGTTTTTTCAGAACGTGGTTCGTTTGCATGGGATTCCTGAGAACATCGTTTCTGACAGGGGATCCCAGTTTGTGTCTAGATTTTGGCGGACGTTCTGTGCTAAGATGGGCATTGATTTGTCCTTTTCGTCTGCATTCCATCCTCAGACGAATGGCCAGACTGAACGAACTAATCAGACCTTGGAAACTTATTTAAGGTGTTTTGTTTCTGCTGATCAGGATGACTGGGTTACCTTTTTGCCGCTGGCCGAGTTTGCCCTTAATAATCGGGCTAGTTCTGCTACCTTGGTTTCTCCTTTCTTTTGTAATTCGGGGTTTCATCCTCGTTTTTCCTCTGGTCAGGTGGAACCTTCTGATTGTCCTGGAGTGGACATGGTGGTGGATAGGTTGCATCGGATTTGGAGTCATGTGGTGGACAATTTGAAGTTGTCCCAGGAGAAGGCTCAGCAGTTTGCTAATCGCCGTCGCCGCGTGGGTCCTCGACTTCTTGTTGGGGACTTGGTGTGGTTGTCTTCTCGTTTTGTTCCTATGAAGGTCTCTTCTCCTAAGTTCAAGCCTCGGTTCATCGGTCCCTATAGTATCTTGGAAATTCTTAACCCTGTGTCGTTTCGTTTGGATCTCCCGGCATCGTTTGCTATTCATAATGTGTTCCATCGGTCGTTGTTGCGGAAGTATGAGGTACCTGTTGTTCCTTCGCTTGAGCCTCCTGCTCCAGTGCTGGTGGAGGGAGAATTGGAGTATGTTGTGGAGAAGATCTTGGATTCTCGTGTTTCCAGACGGAAACTCCAGTATTTGGTCAAGTGGAAGGGATATGGTCAGGAGGATAATTCTTGGGTGGTTGCCTCTGATGTTCATGCTGATGATTTGGTTCGCGCTTTTCATAGGGCTCATCCTGGTCGCCCTGGTGGTCATCGTGAGGGTTCGGTGACCCCTCCTCAAGGGGGGGTACTGTTGTGAGTTCTGTTTTTGGGCTCCCTCTGGTGGTTACTGATGGTACTGGGTGACTTGTCTTTCCTGGATCTCTGGGTTCCACCTGTTCCATCAGGATATGGGAGTTTCCTATTTAACCTGGCTTTGCTGGCATTTCCTCGCCGGTTATCAATGTATCCAGTGTGTCTTGTTACCTCTGCTCCCTGCTCCTAGAATTTTCTGGTCAAGCTAAGTTTGGATTTTCCTGTTTTGGTGTTTTGCTTTATTTGGTTTTTAGTCCAGCCTGCAGATATGTGATTCTCTGCTGCTGGTTGCTCTAGTGGGCTGAAATTGCTCCTCATGTACCATGAGTTGGCACATGAGTTCAAGTAATTTCAGGATGGTTTTTTGAAGGGTTTTTCGCTGACCGCGCAGTTCACTTTTGTATCCTCTGCTATCTAGCTTTAGCGGGCCTCATTTTGCTGAAACTGTTTTCATACTGCGTATGTGCTTTCCTCTCATTTCACCGTCATTATATGTGGGGGGCTGCTATTTCTGTGGGGTATTTCTCTGGAGGCAAGAGAGGTCTGTGTTTCTTCTAATAGGGGTAGTTAGATCTTCGGCTGGAGCGAGACGTCTAGGATCATCGTAGGCACGTTCCCCGGCTACTTTTATTTGTGTGTTAGGTTCAGGGTCGCGGTCAGCTCAGGTTCCATCGCCCTAGAGCTTGTTTGTATCTGTGCTTGTCCTTTAGTGATCCCCTGCCATTGGGATCATGACAGTTCGGTAACTGCGGCTGCCTCGTGGCCTAGCTGTTCTCTCCTCTCCTGTGGGCCTTCGGGTCCACCGCCTGGTTCCAGCACCGTCAGCTGGTTCCGGGCCGAGCCTTTGGCTTAGGTGCCTCCTCCTGGGTATCCGAGTTCCGCCAACGCCAGGCGGTCCTTGGTAGTGCTTTTAAGCGCGGGCACCTACAGCTTAGTAACCGGGTTCCAGCACCGTCAGCTGGTCCTCGGTCGTGCCATTGGCTCTTGCACACTGGGGCAACGCATCCGGGTTCCAGCACCGCCAGCTGGTTCTAGGCAGTGTTTTTGTCACAGGTACTCCCTCGTGCCAAACCTGGTTTCAGCACCGTCAACTGTTTCCGGGTTGTGTCAAGCTCACTGAGACGCCTATGCTTGCCCCGTCGTGTTGCGGTCGGGTTAGCCAACTCCAGGGTGCCTCCAGTTTAGGAGCTTCCTATGTGGGCTGCATGAATTGGTAGTCAAGGCTGGTTCTGTAGTGCCAGTAGGCCCAGCTCCCCCTGTAAGACTGTTGGGGTTCGGTAACTGCGGCTGCCTCGCGGCCTAGCTGTTCTCTCCTTTCCTGTGGGCCTTCGGGTCCACCACCTGGTTCCAGCACCGTCAGCTGGTTCCGGGCCGAGCCTTTGGCTTAGGTGCCTCCTCCTGGGTATCCGAGTTCCGCCAACGCCAGGCGGTCCTTGGTAGTGCTTTTAAGCGCGGGCACCTACAGCTTAGTAACCGGGTTCCAGCACCGTCAGCTGGTCCTCGGTCGTGCCATTGGCTCTTGCACACTGGGGCAACGCATCCGGGTTCCAGCACCGCCAGCTGGTTCTCGGCAGTGTTTTTGTCACAGGTACTCCCTCGTGCCAAACCTGGTTTCAGCACCGTCAACTGTTTCCGGGTTGTGTCAAGCTCGCTGAGACGCCTATGCTTGCCCCGTCGTGTTGCGGTCGGGTTAGCCAACTCAAGGGTGCCTCCAGTTTAGGAGCTTCCTATGTGGGCTGCATGAATTGGTAATCAAGGCTGGTTCTGTAGTGCCAGTAGGCCCAGCTCCCCCTGTAGGACTGTTGGGGTTCGGTAACTGCGGCTGCCTCGCGGCCTAGCTGTTCTCTCCTCTCCTGTGGGCCTTCGGGTCCACCACCTGGTTCCAGCACCGTCAGCTGGTTCCGGGCCGAGCCTTTGGCTTAGGTGCCTCCTCCTGGGTATCCGAGTTCCGCCAACGCCAGGCGGTCCTTGGTAGTGCTTTTAAGCGCGGGCACCTACAGCTTAGTAACCGGGTTCCAGCACCGTCAGCTGGTCCTCGGTCGTGCCATTGGCTCTTGCACACTGGGGCAACGCATCCGGGTTCCAGCACCGCCAGCTGGTTCTCGGCAGTGTTTTTGTCACGGGTACTCCCTCGTGCCCAGCCTGGTTCCAGCACCGTCAGCTGTTTCCGGGTACTGTCAAACTCACTGAGACACCTATGCGTTGCCCCGTCGTGTTGCGGTCGGGTTAGCCAACTCCAGGGTGCCTCCAGTATAGGAGCTTCCTATGTGGGCTGCATGAATTGGTAGTCAAGGCTGGTTCTGTAGTGCCAGTAGGCCCAGCTCCCCCTGTAGGACTGTTGGGGTTCGGTGTTGTGAGTTCTGTTTTTGGGCTCCCTCTGGTGGTTACTGATGGTACTGGGTGACTTGTCTTTCCTGGATCTCTGGGTTCCACCTGTTCCATCAGGATATGGGAGTTTCCTATTTAACCTGGCTTTGCTGGCATTTCCTCGCCGGTTATCAATGTATCCAGTGTGTCTTGTTACCTCTGCTCCCTGCTCCTAGAATTTTCTGGTCAAGCTAAGTTTGGATTTTCCTGTTTTGGTGTTTTGCTTTATTTGGTTTTTAGTCCAGCCTGCAGATATGTGATTCTCTGCTGCTGGTTGCTCTAGTGGGCTGAAATTGCTCCTCATGTACCATGAGTTGGCACATGAGTTCAAGTAATTTCAGGATGGTTTTTTGAAGGGTTTTTCGCTGACCGCGCAGTTCACTTTTGTATCCTCTGCTATCTAGCTTTAGCGGGCCTCATTTTGCTGAAACTGTTTTCATACTGCGTATGTGCTTTCCTCTCATTTCACCGTCATTATATGTGGGGGGCTGCCATTTCTGTGGGGTATTTCTCTGGAGGCAAGAGAGGTCTGTGTTTCTTCTAATAGGGGTAGTTAGATCTTCGGCTGGAGCGAGATGTCTAGGATCATCGTAGGCACGTTCCCCGGCTACTTTTATTTGTGTGTTAGGTTCAGGGTCGCGGTCAGCTCAGGTTCCATCGCCCTAGAGCTTGTTTGTATCTGTGCTTGTCCTTTAGTGATCCCCTGCCATTGGGATCATGACAGTATAACCGGCCCACAAAGTGTTAATTGTATTGGCTGAAGTAGGAGGATAAGTAGTCTGAGGAAGTTTTTTTTTTTTTTTTTCTCTTTCCCTCAGAGTTTGCTGCCTAGCCTTATTGCAGCCTGGCTACTTCCTCCTCCTCTTAATCTTTGAATGGCTCTGATCTCAGCTGTTTATCATGGACGTCCAGAGTTTGGCTTCCAGCCTGAATAATCTTGCCGCTAAGGTTCAAAATATACAGGATTTTGTTGTACATGCTCCTATGTCTGAACCTAGAATTCCTGTCCCAGAGTTTTTTTCTGGAGATAGATCTCGTTTTCTGAATTTTAGGAACAATTGCAAGTTGTTTCTTTCTTTGAAATCTCGCTCCTCGGGAGACCCTGCTCAGCAAGTCAAGATTATTATATCTTTCCTGCGGGGTGACCCTCAGGATTGGGCATTTGCATTGGCACCAGGGGACCCTGCGTTGCTTAATGCGGATGCATTTTTTCTGGCATTGGGTTTGCTCTATGAGGAACCTAACCAAGAGATTCAGGCTGAAAAAGCTTTGTTGGCCCTCTCTCAGGGGCAAGATGAAGCAGAAATTTATTGTCAAAAATTTCGGAAGTGGTCGGTGCTTACTCAGTGGAATGAGTGCGCTCTGGCTGCAAAGTTCAGAGATGGCCTTTCTGAGGCCATTAAAGATGTTATGGTGGGGTTCCCTGCGCCTACTGGTCTGAATGAGTCTATGACTATGGCTGTTCAGATTGATCGGCGTTTACGGGAGCGCAAACCTGTGCATCATTTGGCGGTGTCGTCTGAACCGTCACCTGAGATAATGCAATGTGATAGAATTCAGTCCAGAAGTGAACGGCAAAAGTATAGGCGGAAAAAAGGGTTGTGCTTTTATTGTGGTGATTCAGCTCATATTATATCAGCATGCTCTAAACGCACAAAAAAGGTTGATAAGTCTGTTGCCATTAGTACTTTACAGTCTAAGTTCATTCTGTCTGTGACTCTGATTTGTTCATTATCATCCATTTCCGTCGATGCCTATGTGGATTCAGGCGCTGCCCTGAGTCTTATGGATTGGTCATTTGCCAATCGCTGTGGGTTTAGTCTGGAGCCTCTGGAAGTCCCTATTCCTTTGAAGGGAATTGACTCTACACCTTTGGCTATGAATAAACCTCAGTACTGGACACAAGTGACCATGCGTATGACTCCCGTTCATCAGGAGGTGATTCGCTTCCTGGTACTGTATAATTTGCATGATGTCCTAGTGCTTGGTCTGCCATGGTTACAAACTCATTATCCAGTCCTTGACTGGAAATCAATGTCTGTGTTAAGCTGGGGTTGTCAGGGGGTTCATGATGATGCACCTCCGATTTCTATCGCTTCATCTACTCCTTCTGAGATTCCTGTGTTTTTGTCTGATTATCGGGATGTTTTTGAGGAGCCTAAGCTCAGTTCGCTTCCTCCTCACAGGGATTGCGATTGTGCTATAAATTTAATTCCAGGCAGTAAATTTCCCAAAGGTCGTTTGTTCAATCTGTCAGTGCCAGAGCATACTGCTATGCGGGATTATGTTAAGGAGTCCTTGGAAAAGGGACATATCCGTCCATCTTTGTCCCCTTTGGGAGCAGGTTTTTTTTTCGTGGCCAAAAAAGATGGTTCCTTGAGGCCTTGTATAGATTATCGTCTTTTGAATAAGATTACCGTAAAATATCAGTATCCTTTGCCATTGTTGACTGATTTGTTTGCTCGCATTAAGGGGGCTAAATGGTTCACTAAGATTGATCTTCGGGGTGCGTATAATCTTATACGAATAAAGCAAGGTGATGAGTGGAAAACCGCATTTAATACGCCTGAGGGCCATTTTGAGTATTTGGTAATGCCTTTTGGACTTTCTAATGCTCCTTCAGTCTTCCAGTCCTTTATGCACGATATTTTCCGTGAATATCTGGATAAATTTATGATTGTGTATTTGGATGATATTTTGGTTTTTTCTGATGACTGGGAGTCTCATGTTCAGCAGGTCAGGAAGGTGTTTCAGGTCCTGCGGGCCAATTCCTTGTTTGTAAAAGGCTCAAAGTGTCTCTTTGGAGTCCAGAAGATTTCTTTCTTGGGGTATATTTTTTCCCCTTCTACTATTGAGATGGATCCCGTCAAGGTTCAGGCTATTTGTGACTGGACGCAGCCTACATCTCTTAAGAGTCTACAGAAGTTCTTGGGCTTTGCTAATTTCTATCGTCGTTTTATAACTAATTTTTCTAGTGTTGTTAAGCCTTTGACGGATTTGACTAAGAAGGGTGCTGATGTTGCTGATTGGTCTCCTGCGGCTGTGGAGGCCTTTCAGGAACTTAAGCGCCGGTTTTCTTCTGCTCCTGTGTTGCGTCAGCCAGATGTTTCGCTCCCTTTTCAGGTTGAGGTTGATGCTTCCGAGATTGGAGCGGGGGCGGTTTTGTCACAGAGAAGCTCCGATTGCTCAGTGATGAAGCCATGCGCGTTTTTTTCTAGAAAGTTTTCGCCGGCTGAGCGGAATTATGATGTTGGTAATCGGGAACTTTTGGCCATGAAGTGGGCATTTGAGGAGTGGCGTCATTGGCTAGAGGGTGCTAGACATCGTGTGGTGGTCTTGACTGATCACAAAAATTTGATTTACCTTGAGTCTGCCAGGCGTCTGAATCCTAGACAGGCTCGTTGGTCACTGTTTTTCTCTCGTTTCAATTTTGTGGTTTCATACCTGCCAGGTTCAAAGAATGTGAAAGCGGATGCTCTTTCTAGGAGTTTTGTGCCTGACTCCCTTGGAAATTCTGAACCCACTGGTATCCTTAGGGATGGGGTGATTTTGTCTGCTGTCTCCCCAGACTTGCGACGTGCTTTGCAGGAGTTTCAGACGGGTAAACCTGATCGTTGTCCGCCTGAGAGACTGTTTGTTCCGGATAATTGGACCAGTAGAGTCATCTCCGAGGTCCATTCTTCTGCGTTGGCAGGTCATCCTGGAATATTTGGTACTAGAGACTTGGTGGCCAGGTCTTTTTGGTGGCCTTCCTTGTCGAGGGATGTGCGTTCTTTTGTGCAGTCTTGTGAGGTTTGTGCTCGGGCTAAGCCTTGCTGTTCTCGAGCCAGTGGATTGTTGTCACCTTTGCCTATCCCGAAGAGGCCTTGGACGCACATTTCCATGGACTTTATTTCGGATCTCCCTGTCTCTCAAAAAATGTCCGTCATCTGGGTTGTGTGTGATCGCTTTTCTAAAATGGTTCATCTGGTACCCTTGCCTAAGTTACCTTCCTCCTCTGAGTTGGTCCCTCTGTTTTTTCAGAACGTGGTTCGTTTGCATGGGATTCCTGAGAACATCGTTTCTGACAGGGGATCCCAGTTTGTGTCTAGATTTTGGCGGACGTTCTGTGCTAAGATGGGCATTGATTTGTCCTTTTCGTCTGCATTCCATCCTCAGACGAATGGCCAGACTGAACGAACTAATCAGACCTTGGAAACTTATTTAAGGTGTTTTGTTTCTGCTGATCAGGATGACTGGGTTACCTTTTTGCCGCTGGCCGAGTTTGCCCTTAATAATCGGGCTAGTTCTGCTACCTTGGTTTCTCCTTTCTTTTGTAATTCGGGGTTTCATCCTCGTTTTTCCTCTGGTCAGGTGGAACCTTCTGATTGTCCTGGAGTGGACATGGTGGTGGATAGGTTGCATCGGATTTGGAGTCATGTGGTGGACAATTTGAAGTTGTCCCAGGAGAAGGCTCAGCAGTTTGCTAATCGCCGTCGCCGCGTGGGTCCTCGACTTCTTGTTGGGGACTTGGTGTGGTTGTCTTCTCGTTTTGTTCCTATGAAGGTCTCTTCTCCTAAGTTCAAGCCTCGGTTCATCGGTCCCTATAGTATCTTGGAAATTCTTAACCCTGTGTCGTTTCGTTTGGATCTCCCGGCATCGTTTGCTATTCATAATGTGTTCCATCGGTCGTTGTTGCGGAAGTATGAGGTACCTGTTGTTCCTTCGCTTGAGCCTCCTGCTCCAGTGCTGGTGGAGGGAGAATTGGAGTATGTTGTGGAGAAGATCTTGGATTCTCGTGTTTCCAGACGGAAACTCCAGTATTTGGTCAAGTGGAAGGGATATGGTCAGGAGGATAATTCTTGGGTGGTTGCCTCTGATGTTCATGCTGATGATTTGGTTCGCGCTTTTCATAGGGCTCATCCTGGTCGCCCTGGTGGTCATCGTGAGGGTTCGGTGACCCCTCCTCAAGTGGGGGTACTGTTGTGAGTTCTGTTTTTGGGCTCCCTCTGGTGGTTACTGATGGTACTGGGTGACTTGTCTTTCCTGGATCTCTGGGTTCCACCTGTTCCATCAGGATATGGGAGTTTCCTATTTAACCTGGCTTTGCTGGCATTTCCTCGCCGGTTATCAATGTATCCAGTGTGTCTTGTTACCTCTGCTCCCTGCTCCTAGAATTTTCTGGTCAAGCTAAGTTTGGATTTTCCTGTTTTGGTGTTTTGCTTTATTTGGTTTTTAGTCCAGCCTGCAGATATGTGATTCTCTGCTGCTGGTTGCTCTAGTGGGCTGAAATTGCTCCTCATGTACCATGAGTTGGCACATGAGTTCAAGTAATTTCAGGATGGTTTTTTGAAGGGTTTTTCGCTGACCGCGCAGTTCACTTTTGTATCCTCTGCTATCTAGCTTTAGCGGGCCTCATTTTGCTGAAACTGTTTTCATACTGCGTATGTGCTTTCCTCTCATTTCACCGTCATTATATGTGGGGGGCTGCTATTTCTGTGGGGTATTTCTCTGGAGGCAAGAGAGGTCTGTGTTTCTTCTAATAGGGGTAGTTAGATCTTCGGCTGGAGCGAGACGTCTAGGATCATCGTAGGCACGTTCCCCGGCTACTTTTATTTGTGTGTTAGGTTCAGGGTCGCGGTCAGCTCAGGTTCCATCGCCCTAGAGCTTGTTTGTATCTGTGCTTGTCCTTTAGTGATCCCCTGCCATTGGGATCATGACAGTTCGGTAACTGCGGCTGCCTCGTGGCCTAGCTGTTCTCTCCTCTCCTGTGGGCCTTCGGGTCCACCGCCTGGTTCCAGCACCGTCAGCTGGTTCCGGGCCGAGCCTTTGGCTTAGGTGCCTCCTCCTGGGTATCCGAGTTCCGCCAACGCCAGGCGGTCCTTGGTAGTGCTTTTAAGCGCGGGCACCTACAGCTTAGTAACCGGGTTCCAGCACCGTCAGCTGGTCCTCGGTCGTGCCATTGGCTCTTGCACACTGGGGCAACGCATCCGGGTTCCAGCACCGCCAGCTGGTTCTTGGCAGTGTTTTTGTCACAGGTACTCCCTCGTGCCAAACCTGGTTTCAGCACCGTCAACTGTTTCCGGGTTGTGTCAAGCTCACTGAGACGCCTATGCTTGCCCCGTCGTGTTGCGGTCGGGTTAGCCAACTCCAGGGTGCCTCCAGTTTAGGAGCTTCCTATGTGGGCTGCATGAATTGGTAGTCAAGGCTGGTTCTGTAGTGCCAGTAGGCCCAGCTCCCCCTGTAAGACTGTTGGGGTTCGGTAACTGCGGCTGCCTCGCGGCCTAGCTGTTCTCTCCTTTCCTGTGGGCCTTCGGGTCCACCACCTGGTTCCAGCACCGTCAGCTGGTTCCGGGCCGAGCCTTTGGCTTAGGTGCCTCCTCCTGGGTATCCGAGTTCCGCCAACGCCAGGCGGTCCTTGGTAGTGCTTTTAAGCGCGGGCACCTACAGCTTAGTAACCGGGTTCCAGCACCGTCAGCTGGTCCTCGGTCGTGCCATTGGCTCTTGCACACTGGGGCAACGCATCCGGGTTCCAGCACCGCCAGCTGGTTCTCGGCAGTGTTTTTGTCACAGGTACTCCCTCGTGCCAAACCTGGTTTCAGCACCGTCAACTGTTTCCGGGTTGTGTCAAGCTCGCTGAGACGCCTATGCTTGCCCCGTCGTGTTGCGGTCGGGTTAGCCAACTCAAGGGTGCCTCCAGTTTAGGAGCTTCCTATGTGGGCTGCATGAATTGGTAATCAAGGCTGGTTCTGTAGTGCCAGTAGGCCCAGCTCCCCCTGTAGGACTGTTGGGGTTCGGTAACTGCGGCTGCCTCGCGGCCTAGCTGTTCTCTCCTCTCCTGTGGGCCTTCGGGTCCACCACCTGGTTCCAGCACCGTCAGCTGGTTCCGGGCCGAGCCTTTGGCTTAGGTGCCTCCTCCTGGGTATCCGAGTTCCGCCAACGCCAGGCGGTCCTTGGTAGTGCTTTTAAGCGCGGGCACCTACAGCTTAGTAACCGGGTTCCAGCACCGTCAGCTGGTCCTCGGTCGTGCCATTGGCTCTTGCACACTGGGGCAACGCATCCGGGTTCCAGCACCGCCAGCTGGTTCTCGGCAGTGTTTTTGTCACGGGTACTCCCTCGTGCCCAGCCTGGTTCCAGCACCGTCAGCTGTTTCCGGGTACTGTCAAACTCACTGAGACACCTATGCGTTGCCCCGTCGTGTTGCGGTCGGGTTAGCCAACTCCAGGGTGCCTCCAGTATAGGAGCTTCCTATGTGGGCTGCATGAATTGGTAGTCAAGGCTGGTTCTGTAGTGCCAGTAGGCCCAGCTCCCCCTGTAGGACTGTTGGGGTTCGGTGTTGTGAGTTCTGTTTTTGGGCTCCCTCTGGTGGTTACTGATGGTACTGGGTGACTTGTCTTTCCTGGATCTCTGGGTTCCACCTGTTCCATCAGGATATGGGAGTTTCCTATTTAACCTGGCTTTGCTGGCATTTCCTCGCCGGTTATCAATGTATCCAGTGTGTCTTGTTACCTCTGCTCCCTGCTCCTAGAACCTTCTGGTCAAGCTAAGTTTGGATTTTCCTGTTTTGGTGTTTTGCTTTATTTGGTTTTTAGTCCAGCCTGCAGATATGTGATTCTCTGCTGCTGGTTGCTCTAGTGGGCTGAAATTGCTCCTCATGTACCATGAGTTGGCACATGAGTTCAAGTAATTTCAGGATGGTTTTTTGAAGGGTTTTTCGCTGACCGCGCAGTTCACTTTTGTATCCTCTGCTATCTAGCTTTAGCGGGCCTCATTTTGCTGAAACTGTTTTCATACTGCGTATGTGCTTTCCTCTCATTTCACCGTCATTATATGTGGGGGGCTGCTATTTCTGTGGGGTATTTCTCTGGAGGCAAGAGAGGTCTGTGTTTCTTCTAATAGGGGTAGTTAGATCTTCGGCTGGAGCGAGATGTCTAGGATCATCGTAGGCACGTTCCCCGGCTACTTTTGTTTGTGTGTTAGGTTCAGGGTCGCGGTCAGCTCAGGTTCCATCGCCCTAGAGCTTGTTTGTATCTGTGCTTGTCCTTTAGTGATCCCCTGCCATTGGGATCATGACAGTATAACCGGCCCACAAAGTGTTAATTGTATTGGCTGAAGTAGGAGGATAAGTAGTCTGAGGAAGTTTTTTTTTTTTTTTTTCTCTTTCCCTCAGAGTTTGCTGCCTAGCCTTATTGCAGCCTGGCTACTTCCTCCTCCTCTTAATCTTTGAATGGCTCTGATCTCAGCTGTTTATCATGGACGTCCAGAGTTTGGCTTCCAGCCTGAATAATCTTGCCGCTAAGGTTCAAAATATACAGGATTTTGTTGTACATGCTCCTATGTCTGAACCTAGAATTCCTGTCCCAGAGTTTTTTTCTGGAGATAGATCTCGTTTTCTGAATTTTAGGAACAATTGCAAGTTGTTTCTTTCTTTGAAATCTCGCTCCTCGGGAGACCCTGCTCAGCAAGTCAAGATTATTATATCTTTCCTGCGGGGTGACCCTCAGGATTGGGCATTTGCATTGGCACCAGGGGACCCTGCGTTGCTTAATGCGGATGCATTTTTTCTGGCATTGGGTTTGCTCTATGAGGAACCTAACCAAGAGATTCAGGCTGAAAAAGCTTTGTTGGCCCTCTCTCAGGGGCAAGATGAAGCAGAAATTTATTGTCAAAAATTTCGGAAGTGGTCGGTGCTTACTCAGTGGAATGAGTGCGCTCTGGCTGCAAAGTTCAGAGATGGCCTTTCTGAGGCCATTAAAGATGTTATGGTGGGGTTCCCTGCGCCTACTGGTCTGAATGAGTCTATGACTATGGCTGTTCAGATTGATCGGCGTTTACGGGAGCGCAAACCTGTGCATCATTTGGCGGTGTCGTCTGAACCGTCACCTGAGATAATGCAATGTGATAGAATTCAGTCCAGAAGTGAACGGCAAAAGTATAGGCGGAAAAAAGGGTTGTGCTTTTATTGTGGTGATTCAGCTCATATTATATCAGCATGCTCTAAACGCACAAAAAAGGTTGATAAGTCTGTTGCCATTAGTACTTTACAGTCTAAGTTCATTCTGTCTGTGACTCTGATTTGTTCATTATCATCCATTTCCGTCGATGCCTATGTGGATTCAGGCGCTGCCCTGAGTCTTATGGATTGGTCATTTGCCAATCGCTGTGGGTTTAGTCTGGAGCCTCTGGAAGTCCCTATTCCTTTGAAGGGAATTGACTCTACACCTTTGGCTATGAATAAACCTCAGTACTGGACACAAGTGACCATGCGTATGACTCCCGTTCATCAGGAGGTGATTCGCTTCCTGGTACTGTATAATTTGCATGATGTCCTAGTGCTTGGTCTGCCATGGTTACAAACTCATAATCCAGTCCTTGACTGGAAATCAATGTCTGTGTTAAGCTGGGGTTGTCAGGGGGTTCATGATGATGCACCTCCGATTTCTATCGCTTCATCTACTCCTTCTGAGATTCCTGTGTTTTTGTCTGATTATCGGGATGTTTTTGAAGAGCCTAAGCTCAGTTCGCTTCCTCCTCACAGGGATTGCGATTGTGCTATAAATTTAATTCCAGGCAGTAAATTTCCTAAAGGTCGTTTGTTCAATCTGTCAGTGCCAGAGCATACTGCTATGCGGGATTATGTTAAGGAGTCCTTGGAAAAGGGACATATCCGTCCATCTTTGTCCCCTTTGGGAGCAGGTTTTTTTTTCGTGGCCAAAAAAGATGGTTCCTTGAGGCCTTGTATAGATTATCGTCTTTTGAATAAGATTACCGTAAAATATCAGTATCCTTTGCCATTGTTGACTGATTTGTTTGCTCGCATTAAGGGGGCTAAATGGTTCACTAAGATTGATCTTCGGGGTGCGTATAATCTTATACGAATAAAGCAAGGTGATGAGTGGAAAACCGCATTTAATACGCCTGAGGGCCATTTTGAGTATTTGGTAATGCCTTTTGGACTTTCTAATGCTCCTTCAGTCTTCCAGTCCTTTATGCACGATATTTTCCGTGAATATCTGGATAAATTTATGATTGTGTATTTGGATGATATTTTGGTTTTTTCTGATGACTGGGAGTCTCATGTTCAGCAGGTCAGGAAGGTGTTTCAGGTCCTGCGGGCCAATTCCTTGTTTGTAAAAGGCTCAAAGTGTCTCTTTGGAGTCCAGAAGATTTCTTTCTTGGGGTATATTTTTTCCCCTTCTACTATTGAGATGGATCCCGTCAAGGTTCAGGCTATTTGTGACTGGACGCAGCCTACATCTCTTAAGAGTCTACAGAAGTTCTTGGGCTTTGCTAATTTCTATCGTCGTTTTATAACTAATTTTTCTAGTGTTGTTAAGCCTTTGACGGATTTGACTAAGAAGGGTGCTGATGTTGCTGATTGGTCTCCTGCGGCTGTGGAGGCCTTTCAGGAACTTAAGCGCCGGTTTTCTTCTGCTCCTGTGTTGCGTCAGCCAGATGTTTCGCTCCCTTTTCAGGTTGAGGTTGATGCTTCCGAGATTGGAGCGGGGGCGGTTTTGTCACAGAGAAGCTCCGATTGCTCAGTGATGAAGCCATGCGCGTTTTTTTCTAGAAAGTTTTCGCCGGCTGAGCGGAATTATGATGTTGGTAATCGGGAACTTTTGGCCATGAAGTGGGCATTTGAGGAGTGGCGTCATTGGCTAGAGGGTGCTAGACATCGTGTGGTGGTCTTGACTGATCACAAAAATTTGATTTACCTTGAGTCTGCCAGGCGTCTGAATCCTAGACAGGCTCGTTGGTCACTGTTTTTCTCTCGTTTCAATTTTGTGGTTTCATACCTGCCAGGTTCAAAGAATGTGAAAGCGGATGCTCTTTCTAGGAGTTTTGTGCCTGACTCCCTTGGAAATTCTGAACCCACTGGTATCCTTAGGGATGGGGTGATTTTGTCTGCTGTCTCCCCAGACTTGCGACGTGCTTTGCAGGAGTTTCAGACGGGTAAACCTGATCGTTGTCCGCCTGAGAGACTGTTTGTTCCGGATAATTGGACCAGTAGAGTCATCTCCGAGGTCCATTCTTCTGCGTTGGCAGGTCATCCTGGAATATTTGGTACTAGAGACTTGGTGGCCAGGTCTATTTGGTGGCCTTCCTTGTCGAGGGATGTGCGTTCTTTTGTGCAGTCTTGTGAGGTTTGTGCTCGGGCTAAGCCTTGCTGTTCTCGGGCCAGTGGATTGTTGTCACCTTTGCCTATCCCGAAGAGGCCTTGGACGCACATTTCCATGGACTTTATTTCGGATCTCCCTGTCTCTCAAAAAATGTCCGTCATCTGGGTTGTGTGTGATCGCTTTTCTAAAATGGTTCATCTGGTACCCTTGCCTAAGTTACCTTCCTCCTCTGAGTTGGTCCCTCTGTTTTTTCAGAACCTGGTTCGTTTGCATGGGATTCCTGAGAACATCGTTTCTGACAGGGGATCCCAGTTTGTGTCTAGATTTTGGCGGACGTTCTGTGCTAAGATGGGCATTGATTTGTCCTTTTCGTCTGCATTCCATCCTCAGACGAATGGCCAGACTGAACGAACTAATCAGACCTTGGAAACTTATTTAAGGTGTTTTGTTTCTGCTGATCAGGATGACTGGGTTACCTTTTTGCCGCTGGCCGAGTTTGCCCTTAATAATCGGGCTAGTTCTGCTACCTTGGTTTCTCCTTTCTTTTGTAATTCGGGGTTTCATCCTCGTTTTTCCTCTGGTCAGGTGGAACCTTCTGATTGTCCTGGAGTGGACATGGTGGTGGATAGGTTGCATCGGATTTGGAGTCATGTGGTGGACAATTTGAAGTTGTCCCAGGAGAAGGCTCAGCAGTTTGCTAATCACCGTCGCCGCGTGGGTCCTCGACTTCTTGTTGGGGACTTGGTGTGGTTGTCTTCTCGTTTTGTTCCTATGAAGGTCTCTTCTCCTAAGTTCAAGCCTCGGTTCATCGGTCCCTATAGTATCTTGGAAATTCTTAACCCTGTGTCGTTTCGTTTGGATCTCCCGGCATCGTTTGCTATTCATAATGTGTTCCATCGGTCGTTGTTGCGGAAGTATGAGGTACCTGTTGTTCCTTCGCTTGAGCCTCCTGCTCCAGTGCTGGTGGAGGGAGAATTGGAGTATGTTGTGGAGAAGATCTTGGATTCTCGTGTTTCCAGACGGAAACTCCAGTATTTGGTCAAGTGGAAGGGATATGGTCAGGAGGATAATTCTTGGGTGGTTGCCTCTGATGTTCATGCTGATGATTTGGTTCGCGCTTTTCATAGGGCTCATCCTGGTCGCCCTGGTGGTCATCGTGAGGGTTCGGTGACCCCTCCTCAAGGGGGGGTACTGTTGTGAGTTCTGTTTTTGGGCTCCCTCTGGTGGTTACTGATGGTACTGGGTGACTTGTCTTTCCTGGATCTCTGGGTTCCACCTGTTCCATCAGGATATGGGAGTTTCCTATTTAACCTGGCTTTGCTGGCATTTCCTCGCCGGTTATCAATGTATCCAGTGTGTCTTGTTACCTCTGCTCCCTGCTCCTAGAATTTTCTGGTCAAGCTAAGTTTGGATTTTCCTGTTTTGGTGTTTTGCTTTATTTGGTTTTTAGTCCAGCCTGCAGATATGTGATTCTCTGCTGCTGGTTGCTCTAGTGGGCTGAAATTGCTCCTCATGTACCATGAGTTGGCACATGAGTTCAAGTAATTTCAGGATGGTTTTTTGAAGGGTTTTTCGCTGACCGCGCAGTTCACTTTTGTATCCTCTGCTATCTAGCTTTAGCGGGCCTCATTTTGCTGAAACTGTTTTCATACTGCGTATGTGCTTTCCTCTCATTTCACCGTCATTATATGTGGGGGGCTGCTATTTCTGTGGGGTATTTCTCTGGAGGCAAGAGAGGTCTGTGTTTCTTCTAATAGGGGTAGTTAGATCTTCGGCTGGAGCGAGACGTCTAGGATCATCGTAGGCACGTTCCCCGGCTACTTTTATTTGTGTGTTAGGTTCAGGGTCGCGGTCAGCTCAGGTTCCATCGCCCTAGAGCTTGTTTGTATCTGTGCTTGTCCTTTAGTGATCCCCTGCCATTGGGATCATGACAGTTCGGTAACTGCGGCTGCCTCGCGGCCTAGCTGTTCTCTCCTCTCCTGTGGGCCTTCGGGTCCACCGCCTGGTTCCAGCACCGTCAGCTGGTTCCGGGCCGAGCCTTTGGCTTAGGTGCCTCCTCCTGGGTATCCGAGTTCCGCCAACGCCAGGCGGTCCTTGGTAGTGCTTTTAAGCGCGGGCACCTACAGCTTAGTAACCGGGTTCCAGCACCGTCAGCTGGTCCTCGGTCGTGCCATTGGCTCTTGCACACTGGGGCAACGCATCCGGGTTCCAGCACCGCCAGCTGGTTCTCGGCAGTGTTTTTGTCACAGGTACTCCCTCGTGCCAAACCTGGTTTCAGCACCGTCAACTGTTTCCGGGTTGTGTCAAGCTCGCTGAGACGCCTATGCTTGCCCCGTCGTGTTGCGGTCGGGTTAGCCAACTCAAGGGTGCCTCCAGTTTAGGAGCTTCCTATGTGGGCTGCATGAATTGGTAGTCAAGGCTGGTTCTGTAGTGCCAGTAGGCCCAGCTCCCCCTGTAGGACTGTTGGGGTTCGGTAACTGCGGCTGCCTCGCGGCCTAGCTGTTCTCTCCTCTCCTGTGGGCCTTCGGGTCCACCACCTGGTTCCAGCACCGTCAGCTGTTTCCGGGCCGAGCCTTTGGCTTAGGTGCCTCCTCCTGGGTATCCGAGTTCCGCCAACGCCAGGCGGTCCTTGGTAGTGCTTTTAAGCGCGGGCACCTACAGCTTAGTAACCGGGTTCCAGCACCGTCAGCTGGTCCTCGGTCGTGCCATTGGCTCTTGCACACTGGGGCAACGCATCCGGGTTCCAGCACCGCCAGCTGGTTCTCGGCAGTGTTTTTGTCACGGGTACTCCCTCGTGCCCAGCCTGGTTCCAGCACCGTCAGCTGTTTCTGGGTACTGTCAAACTCACTGAGACACCTATGCGTTGCCCCGTCGTGTTGCGGTCGGGTTAGCCAACTCCAGGGTGCCTCCAGTTTAGGAGCTTCCTATGTGGGCTGCATGAATTGGTAGTCAAGGCTGGTTCTGTGGAGCCAGTAGGCCCAGCTCCCCCTGTAGGACTGTTGGGGTTCGGTAACTGCGGCTGCCTCGCGGCCTAGCTGTTCTCTCCTCTCCTGTGGGCCTTCGGGTCCACCGCCTGGTTCCAGCACCGTCAGCTGGTTCCGGGCCGAGCCTTTGGCTTAGGTGCCTCCTCCTGGGTATCTGAGTTCCGCCAACGCCAGGCGGTCCTTGGTAGTGCTTTTAAGCGCGGGCACCTACAGCTTAGTAACCGGGTTCCAGCACCGTCAGCTGGTCCTCGGTCGTGCCATTGGCTCTTGCACACTGGGGCAACGCATCCGGGTTCCAGCACCGCCAGCTGGTTCTCGGCAGTGTTTTTGTCACAGGTACTCCCTCGTGCCAAACCTGGTTTCAGCACCGTCAACTGTTTCCGGGTTGTGTCAAGCTCGCTGAGACGCCTATGCTTGCCCCGTCGTGTTGCGGTCGGGTTAGCCAACTCAAGGGTGCCTCCAGTTTAGGAGCTTCCTATGTGGGCTGCATGAATTGGTAGTCAAGGCTGGTTCTGTAGTGCCAGTAGGCCCAGCTCCCCCTGTAGGACTGTTGGGGTTCGGTAACTGCGGCTGCCTCGCGGCCTAGCTGTTCTCTCCTCTCCTGTGGGCCTTCGGGTCCACCACCTGGTTCCAGCACCGTCAGCTGTTTCCGGGCCGAGCCTTTGGCTTAGGTGCCTCCTCCTGGGTATCCGAGTTCCGCCAACGCCAGGCGGTCCTTGGTAGTGCTTTTAAGCGCGGGCACCTACAGCTTAGTAACCGGGTTCCAGCACCGTCAGCTGGTCCTCGGTCGTGCCATTGGCTCTTGCACACTGGGGCAACGCATCCGGGTTCCAGCACCGCCAGCTGGTTCTCGGCAGTGTTTTTGTCACGGGTACTCCCTCGTGCCCAGCCTGGTTCCAGCACCGTCAGCTGTTTCTGGGTACTGTCAAACTCACTGAGACACCTATGCGTTGCCCCGTCGTGTTGCGGTCGGGTTAGCCAACTCCAGGGTGCCTCCAGTTTAGGAGCTTCCTATGTGGGCTGCATGAATTGGTAGTCAAGGCTGGTTCTGTGGAGCCAGTAGGCCCAGCTCCCCCTGTAGGACTGTTGGGGTTCGGTAACTGCGGCTGCCTCGCGGCCTAGCTGTTCTCTCCTCTCCTGTGGGCCTTCGGGTCCACCGCCTGGTTCCAGCACCGTCAGCTGGTTCCGGGCCGAGCCTTTGGCTTAGGTGCCTCCTCCTGGGTATCTGAGTTCCGCCAACGCCAGGCGGTCCTTGGTAGTGCTTTTAAGCGCGGGCACCTACAGCTTAGTAACCGGGTTCCAGCACCGTCAGCTGGTCCTCGGTCGTGCCATTGGCTCTTGCACACTGGGGCAACGCATCCGGGTTCCAGCACCGCCAGCTGGTTCTCGGCAGTGTTTTTGTCACAGGTACTCCCTCGTGCCAAACCTGGTTTCAGCACCGTCAACTGTTTCCGGGTTGTGTCAAGCTCGCTGAGACGCCTATGCTTGCCCCGTCGTGTTGTGGTCGGGTTAGCCAACTCCAGGGTGCCTCCAGTTTAGGAGCTTCCTATGTGGGCTGCATGAATTGGTAGTCAAGGCTGGTTCTGTAGTGCCAGTAGGCCCAGCTCCCCCTGTAGGACTGTTGGGGTTCGGTAACTGCGGCTGCCTCGCGGCCTAGCTGTTCTCTCCTCTCCTGTGGGCCTTCGGGTCCACCACCTGGTTCCAGCACCGTCAGCTGGTTCCGGGCCGAGCCTTTGGCTTAGGTGCCTCCTCCTGAGTATCCGAGTTCCGCCAACGCCAGGCGGTCCTTGGTAGTGCTTTTAAGCGCGGGCACCTACAGCTTAGTAACCGGGTTCCAGCACCGTCAGCTGGTCCTCGGTCGTGCCATTGGCTCTTGCACACTGGGGCAACGCATCCGGGTTCCAGCACCGCCAGCTGGTTCTCGGCAGTGTTTTTGTCACAGGTACTCCCTCGTGCCAAACCTGGTTTCAGCACCGTCAACTGTTTCCGGGTTGTGTCAAGCTCGCTGAGACGCCTATGCTTGCCCCGTCGTGTTGCGGTCGGGTTAGCCAACTCCAGGGTGCCTCCAGTTTAGGAGCTTCCTATGTGGGCTGCATGAATTGGTAGTCAAGGCTGGTTCTGTAGTGCCAGTAGGCCCAGCTTCCCCTGTAGGACTGTTGGGATTCAGTAACTGCGGCTGCCTCGCGGCTTAGCTGTTCTCTCCTCTCCTGTGGGCCTTCGGGTCCACCACCTGGTTCCAGCACCGTCAGCTGGTTCCGGGCCGAGCCTTTGGCTTAGGTGCCTCCTCCTGGGTATCCGAGTTCCGCCAACGCCAGGCGGTCCTTGGTAGTGCTTTTAAGCGCGGGCACCTACAGCTTAGTAACCGGGTTCCAGCACCGTCAGCTGGTCCTCGGTCGTGCCATTGGCTCTTGCACACTGGGGCAACGTATCCGGGTTCCAGCACCGCCAGCTGGTTCTCGGCAGTGTTTTTGTCACAGGTACTCCCTCGTGCCAAACCTGGTTTCAGCACCGTCAACTGTTTCCGGGTTGTGTCAAGCTCGCTGAGACGCCTATGCTTGCCCCGTCGTGTTGCGGTCGGGTTAGCCAACTCCAGGGTGCCTCCAGTTTAGGAGCTTCCTATGTGGGCTGCATGAATTGGTAGTCAAGGCTGGTTCTGTAGTGCCAGTAGGCCCAGCTCCCCCTGTAGGACTGTTGGGGTTCGGTAACTGCGGCTGCCTCGCGGCCTAGCTGCTCTCTCCTCTCCTGTGGGCCTTTGGGTCCACCACCTGGTTCCAGCACCGTCAGCTGGTTCCGGGCCGAGCCTTTGGCTTAGGTGCCTCCTCCTGGGTATCCGAGTTCCGCCAACGCCAGGCGGTCCTTGGTAGTGCTTTTAAGCGCGGGCACCTACAGCTTAGTAACCGGGTTCCAGCACCGTCAGCTGGTCCTCGGTCGTGCCATTGGCTCTTGCACACTGGGGCAACGCATCCGGGTTCCAGCACCGCCAGCTGGTTCTCTACAGTGTTTTTGTCACGGGTACTCCCTCGTGCCCAGCCTGGTTCCAGCACCGTCAGCTGTTTCCGGGTACTGTCAAACTCACTGAGACACCTATGCGTTGCCCCGTCGTGTTGCGGTCGGGTTAGCCAACTCCAGGGTGCCTCCA
This sequence comes from Ranitomeya imitator, assembly GCF_032444005.1. Classification (NCBI taxonomy): domain Eukaryota; kingdom Metazoa; phylum Chordata; class Amphibia; order Anura; family Dendrobatidae; genus Ranitomeya; species Ranitomeya imitator. The sequence goes on along the minus strand of NC_091284.1, from coordinate 714,726,093 downwards.
GTTTAGGAGCTTCCTATGTGGGCTGCATGAATTGGTAGTCAAGGCTGGTTCTGTAGTGCCAGTAGGCCCAGCTCCCCCTGTAGGACTGTTGGGGTTCGGTAACTGCGGCTGCCTCACGGCCTAGCTGTTCTCTCCTCTCCTGTGGGCCTTCGGGTCCACCACCTGGTTCCAGCACCGTCAGCTGGTTCTCGGCAGTGTCTTTTGCTCTTGTACCTTCTGCTCCCCATCCTGGTTCCAGTACCGTCAGCTGGTTCCGGGCAGAGCCTTTGGCTTAGGTGCCTCCTTCTGGGTATCCGAGTTCCGCCAACGTCAGGCGGTCCTTGGTAGTGCTTTTTAGCACGGGTACCTCCTGCTTAGTAACCGGGTTCCAGTAATGTCAGCTGGTCCTCGGTAGTTCCATAGGCTCTTGAACCTTCGGGTAGCCATCCGAGTTCCAGTTCCATCAGCTGGTTCTTGGCATTTTCTCAGCCTTCTTGTACCTTCTGCTACATTTCCAAGTTGAAGACCCTAACGTCGACGACCAGAAAGACCACCCCGATGACGACGACGACGACGGCGGAGACGACGACGTCGGAGATGACGACGGCGGAGACGACGACACTGGAGACGACGACCCTGGAGACGACGACATGGAAGACCGAGAAACAGAAGAACAAGAGGCTGCAGAACAAAGAGTAGAAGAACATTAAGCATAACACTTAATATCAGAGCAAAAGATATTATCTAAATTATATGCAGAAGAAGACTAAGCAGTGTATGGGGGTGAGTCCGTTCCTCCTCGTGGTGCCCCTGGATAAAGCCTGATGCTGCAGGCCAAACTGAACGCGGACAAATGTAACTTTTGTGACTGGCAGAACGGAAGGTGTAATCTTCCAACTTTTATAGATAACAACTACGGGAATGCCTGTCACAAATGAGAATATGATGAAGAAGTAGAATAGGAAGAATAATAACAGTTGAATAAAATTAATATGTAGAATAGGAAGAATAATAATAGTTGAATAAAATGAATATGAAGAATGTAATCAAAAAAAAAAAAAGGTAAAGGATGAAGAAGAAGATGAATAAGGTGAAGAAGAAGTTGATGTCAAAGATGCTGATGATGATGAAGATGAAAGTGTGGGAAAAGTAAAAAAAAAAAGAAGGGGAAGGGCGTGGAATAGTGAAACATCAATATGTGACAAAATAAAAAAAAAATTTACATAGTCAATATCTTTGTCACTCCGAACGTCTTTAAAAAAAACAAAAAAACATGCTATTCTATTTGATTGGGCTAAACCTCTATGACTTTAATGTCTCCGCCACCTCCCCAAATACATCCTGCATTATTCTTAGTTGTTTTCCTTCATGTAGAATGAACCTACAAGGAAAGAAAGGGTTTATTTTAATTCCGATATTTTGGTCCCATTGACTTGCATTGGGATCGGGTATCGGTATCGGCGATATCCGATATTTTTTGAATATCGGCCGATCCTATCCGATACCGATACTTTCCGATATCGGAAGGTATCGCTCAACACTAATGATAAATGTAAGGTTATACACATGGGAAGAAGGAATCAATATCACCATTACACACTGAACGGGAAACCACTGGGTAAATCTGACAGGGAGAAGGACTTGGGGATCCTAGTTAATGATAAACTTACCTGGAGCAGCCAGTGCCAGGCAGCAGCTGCCAGGGCAAACAGGATCATGGGGTGCATTAAAAGAGGTCTGGATACACATGATGAGAGCATTATACTGCCTCTGTACAAATCCCTAGTTAGACCGCACATGGAGTACTGTGTCCAGTTTTGGGCACCGGTGCGCAGGAAGGATATAATGGAACTAGAGAGAGTACAAAGGAGGGCAACAAAATTAATAAAGGGGATGGGAGAACTACAATACCCAGATAGATTAGCAAAATTAGGATTATTTAGTCTAGAAAAAAGACGACTGAGGGGCGATCTAATAACCATGTATAAGTATATAAGGGGACAATACAAATATCTCGCTGAGGATCTGTTTATACCAAGGAAGGTGACGGGCACAAGAGGGCATTCTTTGCGTCTGGAGGAGAGAAGGTTTTTCCACCAACATAGAAGAGGATTCTTTACTGTTAGGGCGGTAAGAATCTGAAATTGCTTGCCTGAGGAGGTGGTGATGGCGAACTCAGTGTCTTTTTTCGGCCTTACTAACTATGTTACTATGATTACTAGTTGGCCTGCCTCCTTGATCCTTGCTATAAAGGCAAATTGCAAAATATTATGCCACATGAGAACTTGGAACTAATATTAGCAAACAAACAATCAACTCTTGTTGACCGTTTGCTTCAGGCATTCCCAGCACACAGCGCCCGTGATCGTTCTCACACAAGCAGCAGGGGGCAGCAGAACAGAAGTGTTAGAGGTGCAGAAATCCGAAGTGGCGTTGGACAGAGGGGTTTTCTGACCAGGTTGTGGAGTGATTTTGCTATGACCGCAGACAGGACAGGTACTGCTGCATCAATTCAAAGTGACAGGAGACAACATTTGTCCAGTATGGTTACTAACTATTTTTCATCACTTATCGATGTTCTACCTCAACCGTCATTCCCATTTGATTACTGGGCATCCAAATTAGACACCTGGCCAGAATTGGCAGAATATGCATTGCAGGAGCTTGCTTGCCCGGCAGCTAGTGTCCTATCAGAAAGAGTATTCAGTGCTGCAGGTTCAATATTAACCGAAAAAAGGACTCGTCTGGCCACCCAAAATGTTGATGATCTAACCTTCATTAAAATGAACCACAACTGGATTTCGAATTCTTTTGCCCCACCTTGCCCGGCCGACACCTAGCTTTCCTATGAAAAGGTATTGCCTGTGGACTACTCTGAATGACTTTACCAATCTCGTAATTTGCAGCAGCTGATTGTCCAGCATATGACATGTTTACACCTCCCTAAATGGCCAAACTCCCCACACGGGGCCGTGGTATCGCCACTTGGCGCAAGCACCCGTGAGAGTGCTGTTTGTCTGAAGAAGTGGGTGTGCCCGCTTTTGGTCTGCGGCACTGCCACTGGGTCCCTCATAGTACAATAAAGTGTCTCTGGCGGTGGTGGTGCGCACCCAACGTCAGACACACTGTTGTAACATGAGGGGCCCTGGGCATGTACCGCCGGCCACAAGAGAGTTCACCCACCCCCAGCTCAAACATTGCTCTACCACTTGCACAATTATCTCTCACAGTTACACCTATGTTTAGTCTATGCGCTGACATCCGTAAATTACTGCCACTGACAATACCATTGTGTTGACATGTATGATGGTACTTAACATAGTCAGGGGCAGTGTCCTATATTTACCCAAGTAAATACTTTGTGCAAAATTACTAGGTCTGAAACTACGCAGAGGAGCCCAACCCTATACCTAATGATTGCACCCTTTTGGTTTTTCTTTTTGTTGTAATGCGAGACATTAACATGTATTGATTTTTTGGGACTACTAACTGACAGACACTCATTACAATCGGCCGCCGCTGACAACACCAATGGTGCCCACTGCCTGTGTACCCCTGCAAGAGAATTCAAAGTGCCTACAGCCCAATTTTATTATGTTAGGCCTTCGAAGCCTGTCTGCGGTCCCTCATTCCACTAGACCTCCACTGACCTGTCTACTGCTGCCCGTGTACCCCTGGAACCAATGTTAAAGTGCCCACAGCCCTAATTTATTATGTTAGGCCTTCGAAGCCTGTCTGCGGTCCCTCCTTCCACTAGGCCTCCACTGACCTGTCTACTGCTGCCCGTGCACCCCTGGAACCAATTCTAAAGTGCCTACAGCCCAATTTTATTATGTTAGGCCTTCGAAGCCTGTCTGCGGTCTGTTCTTCCACTAGGCCTCCACTGACCTGTCTACTGCTGCCCGTGTACCCCTGGAACCAATGTTAAAGTGCCCACAGCCCTGATTTATTATGTTAGGCCTTCGAAGCCTGTCTGCGGTCCCTCCTTCCACTAGGCCTCCACTGACCTGTCTACTGCTGCCCGTGCACCCCTGGAACCAATTCTAAAGTGCCTACAGCCCAATTTTTTTATGTTAGGCCTTCGAAGCCTGTCTGCGGTCTGTTCTTTCTACTACTCCTCCACTGACCAGGCCACTGCTGCCCGTGTACCCCTGGAACCTATTTAAAAGTGCCTACAGCCCAATTTTTTTAATGTTAGGCCTTCGAAGCCTGTCTGCGGTCCCTTCTTTCTACTACTCCTCCACTGACCAGACCACTGCTGCCCGTGTACCCCTGGAACCTATTTAAAAGTGCCTACAGCCCAATTTTTTTATTTAGGCCTTCGAAGCCTGTCTGCAGTCCCTTCTTTCTACTACTCCTCCACTGACCAGACCACTGCTGCCCGTGTACCCCTGGAACCTATTTAAAAGTGCCTACAGCCCATTTTTTTTATGTTAGGCCTTCGAAGCCTGTCTGCGGTCCCTTCTTTCTACTACTCCTCCACTGACCAGACCACTGCTGCCCGTGTACCCCTGGAACCTATTTAAAAGTGCCTACAGCCCAATTTTTTTATGTTAGGCCTTCGAAGCCTGTCTGCGGTCCGTTCTTTCTACTACTCCTCCACTGACCAGACCACTGCTGCCCGTGTACCCCTGGAACCTATTTAAAAGTGCCTACAGCCCAATTTTTTTATGTTAGGCCTTCGAAGCCTGTCTGCGGTCCCTTCTTTCTACTACTCCTCCACTGACCAGACCACTGCTGCCCGTGTACCCCTGGAACCTATTTAAAAGTGCCTACAGCCCAATTTTTTTATGTTAGGCCTTCGAAGCCTGTCTGCGGTCCCTTCTTTCTACTACTCCTCCACTGACCAGACCACTGCTGCCCGTGTACCCCTGAAACCAATTATAAAGTGCCTACAGCCCAATTTTTTTTATGTTAGGCCTTCGAAGCCTGTCTGCGGTCCCTCCTTCCACTAGGCCTCCACTGACCTGTCTACTGCTGCCCGTGTACCCCTGGAACCAATTATAAAGTGCCTACAGCCCAATTTTATTATGTTAGGCCTTCGAAGCCTGTCTGCGGTCCTTCCTTCCAATAGTTCTCCACTGACCAGACCAATGCTGGCCGTGTACCCCTGGAACCCAGCTGAAAGTGCATGGAGCCTCCTTTTTTTCTTTGTTTTATATTTAGAAAGCCCAGATGAACTACGCTGTACCACGGTTCAAGCTACCCAGTCGACATTTCTTTTGCGAGAAAAGCCATCCCAGCCCTCCACCGGCATGAAAAAGTCTGCATTGTCATAGCACTCAGGCAATCAAACAGTAGAAAGGTGCACCTGACAAGAGACGCATGGACCAGTAGGCATGTCCACAAAAAGTTCCGTGTCCATTACGGCGCACTGGGTTAATGTGTTGGATGCATGGTCCACAGGGGACAGCCTACAAAGTCTGTCTGCAGTCCCTAATTCAAATTGTCCTCCGCTGACCACACCACTGCTGCACGTGTACCCCTGGAACCAATTTAAAAGTGCCTCCAGCCACATTTTGTTATGTTAGGCCTACTACGCCTGTCTGCGGTCCCTCCTTCCAATACTCCTCCACTGACCACACCACTGCTGCCCGTGGACCCCTGGAACCTATTTTTAATTGCATAGAGCATCCTTTTTTTAATAGTAGGCGTACAAAGTCTGTCTGCGGTCCACTATTGAAATTGTCCTACACTGCCCAGAGCAATGCTGCCTGTGTACCCCTGTAACCTTTTTTAAACTGCAGTGAGCCACATTTTTTGTTTAAGGCCTACTACCTGTGTCTGTCTGTGCCAATCAATACAGCTGTCCTCCTTTGAAAAAAGCAGAGCGTCAATAGTCTTGTTTTCAGCCTCTAGGAATTTTAAAACTGCATTGGGGCTACTACTTTGGTAGGGCCTACTAACGGTATCTGCCGCCCCAAGGTGTGCCCCAGGTTTCCTCTCCATTGCTTCGATCTTCCTACTCTCGTTTAGTAGTTGTTGCAAACTACACTGCATTAGGCCTACAAATTGGGTATGGGGTGTAGAAACGGTGTGTCCCACTCCAAGGTGTTCCCCAGGTTTCCTCGCCATTGCTTCGGTCTTCCGACTCTCGTTTAGTAGTTGTTGAAAACTACACTGCATTAGGCCTACAAATTGGGTATGGGGTGTAGAGACGGTGTGTCCCACTCCAAGGTGTTCCCCAGGTTTCCTCGCCATTGCTTCGGTCTTCCGACTCTCGTTTAGTAGTTGTTGCAAACTACACAGCATTAGGCCTACAAATTGGGTATGGGGTGTAGAGACGGTGTGTCCCACTCCAAGGTGTTCCCCAGGTTTCCTCTCCATTGCTTCGGTCTTCCGGCTCTCGTTTAGTAGTTGTTGCAAACTACACAGCATTAGGCCTACAAATTGGGTATGGGGTGTAGAGACGGTGTGTCCCACTCCAAGGTGTTCCCCAGGTTTCCTCGCCATTGCTTCGGTCTTCCGACTCTTGTTTAGTAGTTGTTGCAAACTACACAGCATTAGGCCTACAAATTGGGTATGGGGTGTAGAGACGGTGTGTCCCACTCCAAGGTGTTCCCCAGGTTTCCTCGCCATTGCTTCGGTCTTCCAACTCTCGTTTAGTAGTTGTTGTAAACTAAACTGCATTAGGCCTACAAATTGGGTATGGGGTGTAGAGAGACGGTGTGTTACACTCCAAGGTGTTCCCCAGGTTTCGTCCACATTGCTTCGGTCTTCCGACTCTCATTTAGTAGTTGTTGCAAACTACACTGCATTAGGCCTACAAATTGGGTATGGGGTGTAGAGAGACGGTGTGTTACACTCCAAGGTGTTCCCCAGGTTTCGTCCACATTGCTTCGATCTTCCTACTCTCGTTTAGTAGTTGTTGAAAACTACACTGCATTAGGCCTACAAGTTGGGTCTGGGTTGTAGAGACGGTGTCCTCCGCTCCAAGGTGTTCTCCAGGTTGCCTCTCCATTGCTTCAATCTTCATGCTCGTGTTAAGTAGTTGTTGAAACAACACTACATTATGCCTACAAGTTGGGTCTGGGTCATACAGACGGTGTCTTCCGCTCCAAGGTGTTCTCCAGGTTGCCTCTCCATAGCTTCGATCTTCTAGCTCTCGTTAAGTAGTTGTTGAAACAACACTGCATTAGGCCTACAAGTTGGGTCTGGGTTGTAGAGACGGTGTCTTCCGCTCCAAGGTGTTCTCCAGGTTGCCTTTCCTGAGCTTCTCTCTTCAGGCTCTTGTTAAATAGTTGTTAAATGGAACAACTGCATTTGGCGTACTAGTTGGTTTGGGGCCTACTAACAGTGTCTGCCGCTCCTTGCTGTTCTCCTGGTTTCCTGTCCTGAAATTCCATTTTCAGGCTCTCGTTAAGTAGTTGTTAATGTTAGACTGCATTTGGCCTACTAGTTGGGTTGGGGCCTACTATCGGTGTCTGCCACTCCTTGCTGTTCTCCTCCACTGAACAAAGCTGTGCCGCCTGTTTACTACGGTTGCCAATTTTGAACTGCATTTCGACTACTTACTGATTTGGGCCTACTCTCTGTGTCAGCCTCTCATTCCAGTTGTCCTCCACTGCAATGCCCCCTGGTTAGTCCTGTGTTACCAATTTTGAACTTCATTTAGCCCACTTTATTCTTTGGGCATATATATGTGTTTCCTCCTCATCCTGCCCATTGCCCAGCCAGTGATAGATGAGTCTGCTGGTACATTGACCCATAACGCAACATTCCCCGTGCACGCTACACAGCAAGATTGTGACCCTGCTGAAAGTCAGGTTCCTCTTCCCGCATACCATACCACCTTACACGGGGACAAACAGGAAGGTGCAGATGAAAGTGCAGGTTCCTTCATCAGGTGGGGGGAGGAATACTAGTTGGCGACGTCACTGGCACAGGGCCTCTCATAGTACGCAAAAGTGTTGCTGCCGGTGGGAGGCGCCCCCGCCGTGCAAACACACCGCTGTACTTTGAGGGGCCCTGTGCCAGTGCCAATGCCAACGAGTGGGCCCCCCTGCTTGCTCAGGATCACAGCACTTGCAAAGTTGAAATACTTACCTCTCCCTGCTCCACTGCCGTGACGTGGTCAAAAGATTTACTGGGCCCACTAATTACTTGAACCAGCCCTACCCCCCACAACTTTAGCCAAATGACCCCCAATTTCAAATGCCTTCCAATTATTATAAGCTAAATTACGATTGACAAGCTTCTGTAACAAGAATGGATGTTTTTGCCATTAAAATGAGCAGTGTAGGTGTTTTCCTGGCCTCCACTCACTGCCGACTATGCTCCCCCATTGACTTGCATTGGGTTTCGTGTTTCGGTCGATACCCGACTTTTCGCGATAATCGGCCGATTCCACTCGACTCGACTTTTAAGATAGTCGGGTTTCGCGAAACATGGCTCGACTCTAAAAAGGTCAAGGTCGCTCAACCCTACATTGAAAGAAAGAGAGCAGAAACAATTCACGCTGAACTCAAGGACCTCTCTCTAATCTAATGCAGTGAGCACAGGACCTGGCACAGAGCAGTCACGTGACCAGGGGGCGGAGCCACAGCACGTGAGTGTAGGGAATGACAATGAACACACAGTGTGCAGGGCACAGACAGAAAATGTCAAATAGAGCTGAGGGTCAAAGCCAGGAGGCTGTCAAGTACCTTGTGGATAAGACAAAGGGGTCTGATAACCAAGAGAGACAGAGCAGTACAAAGCAGAATGCAAAGACAGAAGTCAGAGAACAAAACCGAGTCATACACAGCAAGGCACACTAGCACAGAGGCACAATGTTTACGGACGAGAACCTGGATCAGCAACCACAAGCTGAGTATACAGAAGTATCACCGACACACAATCCAGGAACTGCCAACATTAAATAGCCACCCTAGTACCTAGTAGTAGAGAGGCGGACTAAAATTAATCCTGACCTGACCAGGATGGAGGCGGCACCATCCTGTCCAGATTCATGACAGTACCCCCCTCTCAATGGGGGGCCACTGGAACCCCAGGTTTCCCAGGAAACCGGGCATGAAAGGAGCGCACCAGATGATCGGCATGAACCGATAGGACAGGAACCCAGGATCAGTCCTCAGGACCATACCCATTCAAGTACACAAGATACTGAAGGGAATGGTGGACCAATCGGGAATCCACGATGCGCTCCACCTTGAACTCCTCCTAGCTATCCACCAGCACAGGCGGCGAGGGAAACAACGGCCCCCATTGGTTTCAGCAGGGCCCTATGGAAGACATTGGGGATCTTAAAAGATGCTGGAAGATGCAAACGAAACACCACTGTGTTGACCACCTCCATGATTTCATATGGGCCAATAAACGTAGGTCCCAATTTTGCTGAAGGAAGCTTAGGTTTAATGTTCCTGGTAGAAAGACACACTTTATCCCCAACCCAAAGGGTGGGTCCTAAAGTCCGTTTCCTGTCAGCAAAAAGCTTAAACTTCTTCTGAGCCTCCCCAATATTCTTTTGGACCTCCTGCCATAACTTCCCCAACTTCTGCACAGCAATATCAGCCACCGGGCAACCGAAGTACAGTCCAGAAAACTCCCCAAAGTGTGGATTAAACCCATAATTATAGAAGAAAGGGGAGTTACCTGTATAGTAGTTAACACAGTTATAAAATGTCAATTCTGCTATTCCCTGTTTTTTCAATCTTCTGACTAGCACTTGCTTATTACTGTGATTTTTTTTTTACAACAGAGTATTTTTGACCTCACTGTGCTCTTTTGTGTCTTCAAGTTTCTTGGTGGTGTGTGAACAGGTTCCTACAGACTTGTTCAATGTGCAAGTAGCCCATGTGTTTCTGGTTCTATAATTGTTCTTTTGTTTCTACAAGACTAAGGAGTCCACCACTCCTTATGGGTCAGTTGCATCAAAGCTGTTCCATCTAGCATGTCCACTTGGATATTCCCTCTCTGGACCCTGCTTATACAGATACTATACACATGATCAGGTTTTTAAATACATCAGATAGGGATTATATACATTAGTTAGGACTGCTCTATATGGGTATACCTTGGTGATTGGTGGAGCAGCTTAGTATACATTTTTTTGCAAAAAAATGTATGAACTAAATACCCTGTTTTTTCCATCTTCTGACTAGCACTTGCTTATTACTGTGATTTTTTTTTTTATAACAGAGTATTTTTGACCTCAATGTGCTTTTTTGTGTCTTCAAGTTTCTTGGTGGTGTGTGAACAGGTTCCTACAGACTTGATCAATGTGAAAGTAGCTCATGTGTTTCTGGTTCTACTAGAGTCAATCAAGTTCACTGAAGACCCGCAATCCACAAAAGCAGAAGAGGGGAAAAAAAATTGTTCACACCTACTTCCACCTTTAACAGTAGTCTGAAGGATGAGGAAGTAAGTACCTGTGGGTTTGGGTAACCTCCTCAGCAGTTACCCAGACCTAGTTGTTTCCTGAGACCTTGGAATCTGGAGGACAGGAGGGACAGTCCTTAATCCAATGACCTGGCTTTTTACAATAGAAGCAACCACAAGCCGAGTATTCAGAAATATCACTGACACACAATCCAGGAACTGCCAACATTAAATAGCTGCCCCAGAACCAAAGAGAGGCGGACTAAAATCAACCCTGATCTGACCAGGATGGAGGCAGCACCATCCTGTCCAGAGTCATGACACATCTGGAATATAAGACGCACCTCCCAGTTTCCTACAAAATTTTGGAAGAAAAAAGTGTGTCTTATAGTCTGAAAAATACGGTACCTTTTAAGACGAATAAGATGGCAAACAATGACTTGAACTCCAAGATTGCAGATGGCAATGTGAGTCCCAAGATGTGGACTCTAGTGTATCCAAAGAAGGGAGATCCAATCCATCGTGGAGAGGTCCAAGAAGAGATGCCTCCTCTGGAAAGAGACAACAAGATCAGAGGGTGTGTCTAGAGGCAGAGTCAAGGGGAGTGACAGCGGAGGTATCGGCCGCGTCATTGGTGTGACCACCGGAAGAGTGGTGCCTTTCAGGCGGGAAGTGACTCACTGGCACCATTTTGCTTCCAGCATTTCATGAGAGGACATGAGAGACTTGCTGAGAATGAGCCACACCAGAAGCTGAGAGCATGGACTGCTCTTCCTATGAGGAGGTGATATTCAGTACTACCCCAGGGGCTGCCCCCGGGAAGATTCTCCACAAGACTGAAGAAGTCTCCATGGCAACTGCCGTCTATTGGGAGGCCATGGTGAGCCTCATCAAACATGAGGTCCAGCTCTTATACTAAAGCCAGATGGATGAAGAGAAGATGCCAGCCTTAGAGTATGTACCTCAGAAAGGTCAGTGCACTCCTCCTGGACCTTCCATCTCCCCCCACGTGGCCATAGAATAGGAGAAGGAGGAGGAAAAAGGTACTCTCCTCCAAAAACAGGCAGGAGAGTCTTGTGTGGAAACACATCGGAAGACGACCGTTTCATGCTGGTGTGTGCTTCTACAGGTACCTTTTTAATGTGATTCCAAATAAAGGATGTTTTACTGTGACCTTGAGTGCCACCCTCATTTCTATTTTTTGATACAGACTTTACTACTGTGGTTTTCTGCACGGGTTGGCACCCAGGACCCCTGTGAAGGTACATTCATGACTAAGGATTCTCTTGCCATAATTTCAAATAATGGACTACAGGTGTGAGCGGTGCCAATCATTTTTCTCTTCCTTCACATGTTAGAAGATATTCCTCTACCTGCTCCCGATTCCCTGTTGCAGGCTCAGCTCGAAGCCTTTAACTGGGACCAGGGAAGGTGGGACCCCCAGAACCCCTGTTTGGGTGTGCTCTTTCATTTTCGCACATCACTCCTTTTTTTTAAATTTGTAACTGCCTACTGTTAGGGACTGGCGGAACGCACCAAGTATAGAAGATATGAAACTAGGTGCGTTCGCAGTCCGAGGTCCACCGTGCAGGTATAAACCCTGCTGCTAGTAAGACGGACTATATGGCGGTACTATAAGTATACACGCACGGGTTAACTTCACCCTGCGTGAAGGAAGCGATCCTGTTGCGTCACAGGACCGCGGTACCGCACATAGAGAGCGAGCAAGAAGTCAGCGAACACAACCCCAACTCAGGATTGAAGTCCGATTAGACCACTTGCTGGCACAACACCGCAACTGGGTGTGTAAGGAAACTATTAAATAGTATATAGAGGCACGAGAGTGCATGCGGTGCTGCACTGACGGACGCCACTAACCACCCAGGCTTGGGTAAGGAAAGCGCAGAGGAAGCGCACAGCGACGTACTGGCAGACACAGCAACTGAACGCTGTGATGTGTGTTACGTGCAGATGGCTAGTCGGGCGCTAGATAGCTACCATCATCCGCGAGCAGTCAACAACACTAGGGAGGGATACTTAGGAGCTTTCATCCATCTACATACATCCATCTACACACACACATTATATCATGACAATACTAGCGCATGGCCGTGCGGTCATGCGCAGTTTATATAGTTGCAGCACAGGAAGTAGCTACAGAAGTTTTGCCCTTTCAGGACCTGCCAAGAGGACCAATGGGATGTGCTGCAGTGCCTGAGCATGTGACCCTCGATCTCCAACGGGAGATCTTGCCCTGGGCATGCTCAGTGTGTGCAAATAAGGACTTAGTCCCAGAGAAGCCCGCTCGCCACAGATCAGTGCAGGGTACAACAGGAGAGCCAGAAAAGGCAGCAGTAACCCCTGCACAGAATCAGTCCCAACAAGACGCTGGGAGCGATGCCTCCGCTGAGCAGAGCCCACTGCGGCCGAAGCAGAATGGCAGACCGCAGCAGACACGGATCGAGATTCCCCCTGTGCAGCAGAGGAAACTCGACTCTTAACATTACCCCCCTCCCAGGGCCCCCCCCCCCCCTCCTTGAGCCTCACTACGCTCAAAAGCCGCAATAAGCAGCGGAGCCCAAATGTGCTCCACAGGCTCCCAGGTTCTATCCTCTGGGCCGTGACCCTTCCAGTCCACCAGATACAATTTCTTGCCACGTACCACCTTGCACCCCACAATAGCATTCACCTCAAACTCATCCGTGGATGAACCCGATGTCCCAGCAGATAACTCAGAAAACCGGGACAAATGAACGGGCTTTAAGAGGGAAACGTGAAAAGTATCGGTGATACCAAGGCGTGGAGGAATAGCCAAATGGTAGACCACAGGGTTGACCTGTTCCAGAACCTTAAACGGGCCAATGTAGCGAGGAGCAAACTTAGTGGACTCAACTCGCAGCCTGATGTTACGGGCGGAGAGCCACACTAAGTCGCCAGGAGCAAAGACCGGAGCGGGGCGCCGGTGTGTATCAGCTGAAACCCTCATTCTCTCCTTGGAGGCCCGGATGGCATCCTGTGTGCGGTCCCAGATGTCACGTGCCTCCACCGCCCAGTCTGCCACCCTAGAATCGGTGGATGACACGGGCATGGGCACAGGGACACGCGGATGCTGGCCGTAATTAAGGAGAAAGGGAGTTTGACCAGTGGAATCCGCTACGGCGTTGTTCAAGGCAAATTCCACCCAAGGTAGCAAAGATGCCCAGTCATCCTGCCTAGCAGAGGCGAAATGTCGCAAATATGTCACCAGAGTCTGGTTGGTTCTCTCCACCAACCCATTCGTCTCGGGATGGTATGCAGAGGAGAGGTTTAACTCTATGCTGAGTAAACGGCAGAGCTCTCTCCAAAACCGAGACGCGAACTGGGGACCCCGATCGCTGACAATCTTATCAGGCATACCATGCAATCCGAAAACGTGCTTAATGAACAGCACCGTCAAGGCCCGTGCTGAGGGTAACCGAGGAAGCGGCACCAAATGCACCATCTTAGAGAAATGGTCGGTGACAACCCAAATAATGGAGCAGCCACGCGACTTGGGTAAGCCCACCACAAAGTCCATCCCGACCATCTCCCAGGGCCTGTCTGCCACCGGTAGAGGGTAAAGCAACCCAGCAGGCCGTTGCCGAGGAGACCGATTCTGGGCGCAAGAAACGCACGCCTGAATATAGTCCCTGACATCTCGGGCCATATGCGGCCACCAGTATGTTCTCGCCAAAAGCTCAGATGTCCTCTTGGTCCCAAAATGCCCACCCACTCTGGAGGAGTGAGCCCAAGAGAGAACCTCTGGTCGCAAGTTAGCTGGTACGAAAGTCTTGCCCGGGGGCACAGACTCTAGCGAAACCGGAGCTACAGTTCTCAGGCTCTCAGAAGGGACAATAAGCCGAGGCTCCTCCTCCTCCGATGACACTACGGAGCGGGAGAGAGCGTCAGCACGAATGTTCTTCTCCCCGGAGAGGAAATGGAGAGTAAAATGGAACCGGGAGAAGAACAGGGACCATCTAGCCTGGAGAGAATTCAGCCGCTGGGCCATTTGTAGATATACCAAGTTCTTGTGGTCAGTGAAGACTTGGAAGGGAAAGCGAGCTCCCTCCAAGAGATGTCTCCACTCTGAAAAAGCTAACTTCATGGCTAGCAACTCCCTGTCCCCGATGGAATAATTCCTCTCCGCTGGTGTGAAGGTCTTGGAGAAGAAGAAGCAAGGATGCTTCCGACCTTGAGCATCCTTTTGGAAAAGGACTGCTCCAGCACCAACGGATGAGGCATCCACCTCCAAGATAAATGGTTTATCAACATCGGGGCGATGTAGGATGGGAGCGCTAGCGAAGTGTGACTTGATCGAGAGAAAGGCTTTGGAGACCTCCTCTGACCACAACTTGGGATTTGCTCCCTTCTTGGTGAGGGCAACCAAGGGAGCTACCAAAGTTGAGAAGTGTGGAATGAACTGGCGATAGTAATTAATGAACCCCATAAAGCGCTGCACCGCTTTAAGAGAATGGGGTTCCTGCCAGTCCATTACAGCCTGTAGCTTGGCAGGATCCATAGCCAAACCCTGGGCAGAGATGATATAACCAAGGAAAGGCAAGGACTCCTGCTCAAACACACACTTCTCCAACTTGGCGTAGAGGGAGTTTGCCCGTAAGAGGTCGAAGACTTTGCGAACATCTCTCCGATGGGAGTCAATATCTGGAGAGAAGATGAGAATATCATCCAGATAGACTACGACCGAGGTGGTGAGCATATCCCGGAAGATGTCGTTCACAAAGTCTTGGAAAACGGCTGGGGCATTACAGAGCCCGAAGGGCATCACCAGATATTCATAGTGCCCATCCCTGGTGTTAAAAGCCGTCTTCCATTCATCCCCCTCACGGATGCGAATCAGGTTGTCAGCACCCCGCAGATCTAACGTAGTAAATATCCTCGCTCCCCGTAGCCTATCAAATAGCTCAGATATCAGGGGTAATGGGTACTTGTTCTTAACAGTGATGGCGTTAAGACCCCTGTAGTCTATGCATGGACGTAAATCTCCAGTCTTCTTCTGTACGAAGAAGAACCCAGCCCCTGCCGGTGACACTGACTTCCTAATGAATCCTCTTGCCAGATTCTCTTGGATGTACTGAGACATTGCCTCCGTCTCCGGGAGAGATAACGGATAGACTCGACCCCGGGGAGGCTCAGCACCAGGCAAGAGGTCAATAGGACAGTCATAGGGGCGGTGAGGCGGAAGGGTCTCCGCAGCTCTTTTGGAGAACACATCTGCATACGGCCAATAGTGCTTGGGGAGAGAGGAAAGATCTGCGGGTACCTGTGTAGTAGCAACCTGAACGCACTCCCTCTGACATCTACCCTCGCAGGATTTACTCCATCCCAAAATTCTCCCAGAGGACCACTCAATATGAGGAGAATGGTAGCGAAGCCATGGTATCCCCAACAGGACCTCATCAATTCCCTCAGTAATGACTAATAGGGAGATTATCTCCTGATGTGATGGAGACACAGAAAGCGTGAAAGGAATGGTTTGGTGGGTAATCTGTGAGGGTAGTGTTGACCCATTTACCACTCGAACGGTTACAGGCTTGGCGAGCATCACCAAGGGTATTGCGTGACGCTGGGCAAAAGAGGAAGACATAAAATTACCCTCTGCCCCAGAATCCACGCATGGCTCGACCATAAGAGTGGATGGGCCTATGGTAATTGTCCCCTTGAAGGACAACTTTGAGGCAAACGTCACCGTGTCTAGTGTACCTCCTCCAACTGCCACTAGACGCTAACGTTTCCCCGACCGCTGAGGACCCTTGGAGGCAAGATGTCCTGACTGCTGGCAAACATGACGGACCCTATGTGCACGGGCGGACTGAGATTTGGATCCCGGTCGTGTCACCTCTAAGGCCTCATGTGACTCAGATGCCTGGATTGGAGATTCCAAAGGTTTGGCGAAGGTGGGAGCCAGCCGAAACCTCTGCCTACACTGGGCTCGCTCTAACCTCCGCTCGTTAAAACTGAGGTCAATACGAGTAGAGACAGTTATTAACTCCTCCAGTGTGGCAGGAATCTCCCTAGTGGCCAGAGCGTCCTTAACGTGATCAGCCAAGCCCCTCCAAAATACGGGGATAAGGGCTTTATCCGACCACTCCAGCTCAGAAGCTAAAGTACGGAAGCGGACGGAAAAATGGCTGACCAAGGACTCACCCTGAGTTAATGCCAGTAGTTGGAGCGCTGTGTCATGGGTGACTTGAGGTCCTAAAAAGACCTTTTTCAGAGTGCTCAGAAACAACGGAGCACTCTGCACCACATGATCACCACGCTCCCACAGCGGCGTAGCCCACTCGAACGCCCTGTCCGACAAGAGAGAGACAATATATCCCACCTTAGCCCACTCTGTAGGAAAACGTGCAGCCAGGAGCTCGAGGTGGATAGAGCACTGACTCATGAATCCCCTACAAGTTTTGCAATCTCCAGAAAATTTTTCTGGCAACGGGAGGCGAGATAATGTCGGAACAGGGGTGGCAGTGGACAAGGTTGCTGCAGCCACGCTAGCAGCCTGTACAGCAACTGCGGTAACATCCACAGCTGAGGTTGAGCTCTCGAAAGCCGTCAACCTACCCTCCAGCTGCTGGATATACCGCAAAGATTGCTGAATGTCTGCCATTTACTAGCCAGACCTTGGCACTAGTATTATGTTAGGGACTGGCGGAACGCACCAAGTATAGAAGATATGAAACTAGGTGCGTTCGCAGTCCGAGGTCCACCGTGCAGGTATAAACCCTGCTGCTAGTAAGACGGACTATATGGCGGTACTATAAGTATACACGCACGGGTTAACTTCACCCTGCGTGAAGGAAGCGATCCTGTTGCGTCACAGGACCACGGTACCGCACATAGAGCGCGAGCAAGATGTCAGCGAACACAACCCCAACTCAGGATTGAAGTCCGATTAGACCACTTGCTGGCACAACACCGCAACTGGGTGTGTAAGGAAACTATTAAATAGTATATAGAGGCACGAGAGTGCATGCGGTGCCGCACTGACGGACGCCACTAACCACCCAGGCTTGGGGAAGGAAAGCGCAGAGGAAGCGCACAGCGCCGTACTGGCAGACACAGCAACTGGACGCTGTGATGTGTTACGTGCAGATGGCTAGTCGGGCGCTAGATAGCTACCATCATCCGCGAGCAGTCAACAACACTAGGGAGGCATACTTAGGAGCTTTCATCCATCTACATACATCCATCTACACACACACATTATATCATGACAATACTAGCGCATGGCCGTGAGGTCATGCGCAGTTTATATAGTTGCAGCACAGGAAGTAGCTACAGAAGTTTTGCCCTTTCAGGACCTGCCAAGAGGACCAATGGGATGTGCTGCAGTGCCTGAGCATGTGACCCTCGATCTCCAACGGGAGATCTTGCCCTGGGCATGCTCAGTGTGTGCAAATGAGGACTTAGTCCCAGAGAAGCCCGCTCGCCGCAGATCAGTGCAGGATACAACAGGAGAGCCAGAAAAGGCAGCAGTAACCCCCTGCACAGAATCAGTCCCAGCAAGACGCTGGGAGCGACGCCTCCGCCGAGCAGAGCCCACTGCGGCCGAAGCAGAATGGGAGACTGCAGCAGACACAGATCGAGATTCCACCTGTGCAGCAGAGGAAACTCGACTCCTAACACCTACCTCATTATATAGTGGCTGAAGAGCTTATAAAATCTTTTTTGTCAAATTGTTTTCTCCATTCCATTGTGGAGATATGTGCTTCTGAATTTTACTGAGCCCAATATACAAATTTTCTCTTCAACCAAAGGGGCGGTTGAAGGGAAATAGGGCGGTAACTGAGATTCTTCTCTGGGCATTTTCTTTTCCCCTTGTATGATGCGAGAAAGTAAGAAGGAGCTCCCCGAGTCCACAGAATATGAAATCGGGCATTTGCATTATGATCTGGTAAGACTTGATGTGTCTCACCTGACCTCACTGATAACTCCTCACTCCTGTCGCTTCCTGTCATTATAGTGTCGAGAGCAGAGGAGAGCTGCAGTGCTGGAGCAGGGAAGATCATTGTGGGAGCAGCATTTGTCATAATCTTCTACAACAGGCACTGACCTGGCACTATAGTGACAGGAAGTGATGGAAGAAAGGAGTACTCGGTGTCATCATCAAGTGAGACACATCAGAACAGAGGGTGGTAGGACAGGGACCCCATTGATCCCGCAGGATCGAACTGTATTGGCGTCATGCTGACATCAGCTTATATAGTTCAAAGTATCAGATACTGGGCCCCAGGCAAGAAGTCTGAGGCTCATGCTAGGAACATCACTTCCAACTGCACTATACCAAGTACATACCATAATATCGGGCCTGACTAATCAAAACCTGTACACCAGAATTTTGGCATAAAAAACTTTGAAGAGTTGCAAAATTTTGGCCCAGCTCAAGGTTGCACTAACATTTTATGACTTTTAGTGTTCTTGTGTCAATTTCTCCCAGCACCAACAAAGTAGGCAGGACAGGGGCATGGCAAACGCCACTTGTCAAATTCATAACCGGTGGTGGCATTTACTGCGACATAAGTACCATCATGGGCTTGTGTAGGATTTGTGGCATGTCACACATAGAGGAGCACATTACTTGTCAAGCACTCCAGATTAATTGAGGCACTTGAATCTTAATGAATCAGGAGCCTTGCACTCCAGCCCACCCCCTCATCAAGATCGGTGTAAAGATCGGCAATCTAATGATGGTGCTATGCAGTGTTCAAGTATCACTACTTCTATACAATCCAGATTAAAATTCAAGGAGGTTACAAGCTTCCTGAGGCAGGCCTTCTCAACCTCCCTCTTCTGACACTTCTAGTGCCCTTTTCAGATTCCCCTAGTCTGTTGCCCTGTATCAGCGACTCCATACTTTTGGATACTAATTTGTTACGCTTTTGGATTGCAATTTTTTGTTTTGACCTGAATACTTTGCCACCATTATCACGATTAACCCCTGACTGGTTTGACTCTTTGAAAGCCTAACTTCTCTGTGTCTTTAATTCTGCCTGACCCCCTATATACTGACCCCAGTATACATGACTACTTTCTGAATCCAATTCTGTCCTTTTCCCTTATTCTGCTCCTGACCTGACTTTTTTGCTATCTTTCATCATGATGCTCCACTGTCATGTAGTAGGGGCCAGATGGAAACATGAGTTCTGCCTCATTATGAATCATTGGATGAAGTAAAAATGAACCGTCATATGGAGCGCAAGCGACCCAGTTCAGCCGGTATTAAAAAGTCTTCATTTAGTATTTCCAAATGAAGACTTTTTAACCCCTTCATGAACCAGCCTATTTTGACCTTAAAGGGACTCTGTCACCTGAATTTGGAGGGAACAATTTTCAGCCATAAAGGTGGGGTTTTCGGGTGTTTGATTCACCCTTTCCTTACCCGCTGGCTGCATGCTGGCTGCAATATTGGATTGAACTTCATTCTCTGTCCTCCATAGTACACGCCTGCGCAAGCATGGAGCGCCATTTGACTTTTTGAATGAAAAATTAGCTCCAATCGTTAGTGGACACCATGTCGTGTTTGGAGAACCCCTTTGTGCCTAAACATTGGAACCCCCCCACATGTGACCCCAGTTTGGGAACTAGACCTCCCTTGGAACTAATCTAGATGTGCAGTGACCACTTCAAACCCTCAAGTGCTTCACAGAAGTTATAACGCAGAGCCGTGAAAATAAAAAAAAATTTTTCTTTCCTCAAAAATTATTTTTTAGCCCGCAATTTTTTATTTTCACAAGAGTAACAGGAGAAATTGGACCCCAAAAGTTGTTGTCCAGTTTGTCCTGAGTACGCCGATACCCCATATGTGGGGGGAACCACTGTTTGGGCACACGTCAAGATTGCCTTGTGCAGGCATGTACTACAGAGGACAGAGAATGAACTTCAATCCAATATTGCAGCCAGCATGCAGCCAGCAGGTAAGGAAAGGGTGAATCAAACACCCGAAAACCCCGCCCCTATGGCTGAAAATTGTTCCCTCCAAATTCAGGTGACAGAGTCCCTTTAAAGACCTGGCTGTTATTTGCAATTCTGACCAGTGTCCCTTTATGAGGTAATAACTCAGGAACGCTTCAACGAATCCTAGCGGTTCTGAGAATGTTTTTTCGTGACATATTGGGCTTCATGTTAGTGGTAAATTTAGGTAGATAATTTTTGTATTTATTTGTGAAAAAAATGGAAATTTGGCTAAAATTTTAAACGAGAGAGTTATGTGACACAAAATAGTTGATAAATAACATTACCCACATGTCTACTTTACATGAGCACAATTTTGGAAACAAATTTTTTTTTTGCTAGGAAGTTATAAGGGTTAAAATTTGACCAGCGATTTCTCATTTTTACAATGAAATTTACAAAACCATTTTTTTAGGGACGACCTCACATTTGATGTCAGTTTGAGGGGTCTATATGGCTGAAAATACCCCAAAGTGACACCATTCTAAAAACTGCACCCCTCAAGGTACTCAAAACCTCATTCAAGAAGTTTATTAACCCTTCAGGTGCTTCACAGCACCAGAAGCAACATGGAAGGAAAAAATGAACATTTAACTTTTTAGTCACAAAAATGATCTTTTAGCAACAATTTTTTTATTTTCCAAAGAGTAAAAAGAGAAACTGGACCCAAAAGTTATTGTAAAATTTGTCCTGAGTACGCCGATACCCCATATGTGGGGGCGAACCACCGTTTGGGCGCACTACAGGGCTTGGAAGGGAAGGAGTGCCATTTGACTTTTTCAATGAAAAATTGGCTCCAATCTTTAGCAGACACCATGTCACATTTGAAGAACCCCTGTGTGCCTAAACATTGGTGCTCCCCACATGTGACCCCATTTTGGAAACTAGACCCCCAAGGAACTTATCTAGATGCATAGTGAGCACTTTAAACCCCCAGGTGCTTCAGAAATTGATCCGTAAAAATTAAGTACTTTTTTTTCACAAAAATTTTCTTTTAGCCTCAATTTGTTCATTTCCACATGGGCAACAGGATAAAATGGATCCTAAAATGTATTGGGCAATTTCTTCTGAGTACACTGATACCTCACATGTGGGGGTAAACCACTGTTTGGGCACACGGCAGGGCTCGGAAGGGAAGGAGCACCATTTGACTTTTTGAATGAAAAATTAGCTCCAATCGTTAGTGGACAGCATGTCGCGTTTGGAGAGCCCCTTTGTGCCTAAACATTGGAACTCCCCCACATGTGACCCCAGTTTGGGAACTAGACCTCCCATGGAACTAATCTAGATGTGCGGTGACCACTTTAAACCCCTAAGTGCTTCACAGAAGTTTATAACGCAGAGCCGTGAAAATAAAAAATTATTTTTCTTTCCTCGAAAATTATTTTTTAGCAAGCAATTTTTTATTTTCACAAGAGTAACAGGAGAAATTGGACCCCAAAAGTTGTTGCCCAGTTTGTCCTGAGTATGCTGGTACCCCATATGTGGGGGTAAACCACTGTTTGGGCATACGTCCGGGCTCTGAAAAGAAGTAGTGACGATTTGGAATGCAGACTTTTATGGAATGGTCTGCGGGCGTCACGTTGCGTTTGCAGAGCCCCTGATGTGCCTAAACAGTAGAAACCCCCCACAAATGAACCCATTTTGGAAACTAGATCCCCCAAGGAACTTATCTAGATGTGTGGTGAGCACTTTGAACCCCCAAGTGCTTCACAGAAGTTTATAACGCAGAGCCGTGAAAATAAAAAATAATTTTTCATTCCTCAAAAATTATGTTTTAGCAAGCAATTTTTTATATTTGCAAGGGTAACAGGAGAAATTGGACCCCAATAGTTGTTGCCCAGTTTGTCCTGAGTATGCTGGTACCCCATATGTGGGGGTAAACCACTGTTTGGGCGGAAGTCAGGGCTCGGAAGGGAGGGAGCACCATTTGACGTTTTGAGCGCAAGATTGGCTGGAATCAATGGTGGCGCCATGTTGCATTTGGAGACCCCTGATGTGCCTAAACAGTGGAAACCCCTCAATTCTAACTCCAACACTAACCCCAACACACCCCTAACCCTAATCTCAACTCTAGCCATAACCCTAATCACAACCCTAACTCCAACACACCCCTAACCACAACACTAACCCCAACACCCCCCTAACCCTAATCCCAACCCTAACCCTAACCACAACCCTAACCCCAACACACCCCTAACCATAACCCAAACCACAAGCCTGATCTTAACCCTATTTCGAACCCTAGCACTAATTCCAACCCTAACTCTAATTCCAACCGTAACCCTAAGGCTATGTGCCCACGTTGCGGATACGTTTGAGATTTTTCTGCACCATTTTTAAAAAATCCGCAGGAAAAAGGCACTGCGTTTTACCTGTGTTTTTACTGCGGATTTCCAGTGTTTTTTTTTTATGCGGATTTCACCTGCGGATTCCTATTGAGGAACAGGTGTAAAACGCTGTGGAATCTGCACAAAGAATTGACATGCTGCGGAAAATACCATGCAGTGTTTCTGCGTGGTATTTTCCGCACCATGGGCACAGTGGATTTGGTTTTCCATAGGTTTACATGGTACTGTAAACCTGATGGAAAACTGCTACGAATCCTCAGCAGTGGATTGGAGCACACCGGGGGGTTGGATCGGAGCACGGGGGGAGCGGACAGGAGGATGGAGGGAGCGGACAGGAGGAAGGAGGGGAGTGGACGACAGTATGGGACAGAACGGAGGACTGGGGAGGAGATCGGTGGTGGTGGAGGTGGGCAGATCAGGGTTTCCAGCCATGGCCGATGATATTGCAGCATCGGCCATGGCTGGATTGTAATATTTCAACACTTTTCATAGGTGAAATATTACAAATTGCTCTGATTGGCTGTTTAACTTTCAACAGCCAATCAGAGCGATCGTAGCCACGGGGGGAAGGGGCGAAGCCACCCCCCCTGGTCTGAAGTACCACTCCCGTTGTCCCTGCAGATCGGGTGAAATTGGAGTTAACTCTTTCACCCGATCTGCAGGGACGCGATCCCTCTATGACGCCACATAGGCGTCACAGGTCGGATTGACACTGACGTTCATGATGCCTAAGTGGCGTCACAGGTCGGGAAGGGGTTAATACCAGCTGAACTGTGTTGCTTGCAGTCTTATCCTCTTCTGAGGCATTCGGCAGAAGCTGCAGCGTGCTATCTGCACTATAAAACTCCCATCACCAGCTTGGCGCTCCTGTGAAGCCGCCTATTCTGACTCTGTTCATTATGAATCATTGGAATCTATGAGGATTAATTGTGATCTGTTGGGCAAAAGATCAGCTATAGCTGTCATCACTATGTTACTGGTGTGCACAGAGTATTGTATGGCTGAGAATGTGTCCTAGCAGAAATTAATAACATTCAACATTATGTAATGTAATAATAATAATAATAATAATAATAAAAGCCTTGTGGATTTCCGGCATTAATCTATTGCATACTAGTAATATTTCTGAAATATGTTGTCGGATGTCATTTGGTCATCTGGAAATATCAGAGACTCAATAATAAATTAGCATTATGCACCCCACTGCAAATCAGCCAGGGAAATAAAGGATTAGAATGCATGCCGTGCACCGCACACAGAAGTTGTCATAATCCCCTGTCAAATAAATTAGGTTAATTAAACAGTATTATATAAATGTGCTCAGGTGACACAGAAATGTATGGTAACTGCAGAGCACAGCGACATATGTCAGGAAGAGATGGGAAAAGAAAACACAGCGCATTAGGCAATAAGTATGTAACAGGGGAATTTGGCCAACATTTATTTCCAAGCCCATAAATATCTTACATAGTGGTCCCTGGTAGAGTTGAGCGACCTTGACCTTTTTAGAGTCGAGCCGGGTTTCGCGAAACCCGACTATCTCAAAAGTCGGGTCGAGTGAAATCGGCCGATTATGACGTAAAGTCGGGATCGACCGAAACACGAAACCCAATGCAAGTCAATGGGGCAGCATAGTCGGCAGTGAGTGGGTGCCAGGAAAACACCTAGAGTGCCCATTTTAATGTCAAAACCATCCATTCTTCTTAATGAAGCTTGTCAAGCGTAATTTACCTTATAATAATTGGAAGGCATTTGAAATTGGGGGTCATTTGGCTAAAGTTGTGGTGGGTAGGGCTGGTTCAAGTAATTAGTGGGCCCAGGAAATCTGGACCACGTCACGGCAGTGGAGCAGGGAGAGGTAAGTATTTCAACTTTGCAAGTGCTGTGAACCTGAGCAAGCAGGGGGGGCCCACTCGTTGGCATTGGCACTGGCACAGGGCCCCTCAAAGTACAGCTGTGTGTTTGCATGGCGGGGGCGCCTCCCACCGGCAGCAACACTTTTGCGTACTATGAGAGGCCCTGTGCCAGTGACGTCGCCAACTAGTATTCCTCCCCCCACCTGATGAAGGAACCTGCACTTTCATCTGCACCTTCCTCTTTGTCCCCGTGTAAGGTGGTATGGTATGCGGGAAGAGCAACCTGACTTTCAGCAGGGTCACAATGTTGTTGTGTAGCGTGCACGGGGAATGTTGCGTCATGGGTCAATGTACCAGCAGACTCATCTATCACTGGCTGGGCAATGGGCAGGATGAGGAGGAAACACAGATATAGGCCCAAAGAATAAAGTTGGCTAAATGCAGTTCAAAATTGGTAACACAGGAATAACCAGGGGGCATTGCAGTGGAGGACAACTGGAATGAGAGGCTGACACAGAGAGTAGGCCCAAATCAGTAAGTAGTCGAAATGCAGTTCAAAATTGGCAACCGTAGTAAACAGGCGGCACAGCTTTGTTCAGTGGAGGAGAACAGCAAGGAGTGGCAGACACCGATAGTAGGCCCCAACCCAACTAGTAGGCCAAATGCAGTCTAACATTAACAACTACTTAACGAGAGCCTGAAAATGGAATTTCAGGACAGGAAACCAGGAGAACAGCAAGGAGCGGCAGACACTGTTAGTAGGCCCCAAACCAACTAGTACGCCAAATGCAGTTGTTCCATTTAACCACAATTTAACGAGAGCCTGAAGATAGAAGCTCAGGAAAGGCAACCTGGAGAACACCTTGGAGTGGAACACACCATCTCTCTCCACCCCATACCCATTTTGTAGGCCTAATGCAGTGTAGTTTTCTACAACTACTAAACGAGAGTCGGAAGACCGAAGCAATGGCAAGGAAACCTTTTTTTCCCACGACCACCTGATGCTCCACCACTACCACTACCCTCATTACCAGCTGACAATGAACGCCCCCGGCCACGACCTCTTCCACCAGACTTCCTCATTGTTTTAAAAATGTTACCAAACTAACGGTATTTGTTGCTGTCACACAACTTACACGGTGAGCTATAACTTCAGTATGATTTAGCTACCCCTTTACAGGTGGGTGAGACCACAACGAAAATCAGGCACAATGTTACACACTCTGTTGTTGGTGGCAACAAATGAGAGCGATGCCACACACGCAGGACTGTCACTGAAGCGCAAATGTAAATATTAATCTCCCACTGATTTGTTTGTTTTTTTTTAAAAGGGAGACTTTAGAAAAAAAAAAATAATAAAAAAAAATGATTTTTTAAGGAAGAATTTATAAACCAAATAAAATGAAATGATTGTATCAGGGAGAATTTAGAAAACAAATAAAAAAAAAATAGGCTTTCTATGGCCCACTGAGTGAGAGAGGACGCACACAGGAGTCAGGAGTGGCACACAAGCCCAGAGGCCAATATTTATCTCCCACTGATTGATTTAGTGATTTTTTCAGGTAGATTTTGGATCCCAAATCAAGCAAAAAAATAAATAGGCTTTCTATGGCCCACAATTGGAGAGAGAGATGGCACACCCAGGAGTCAAGACTGGCACACAAGCAGAAAGGGCAATATTAATCTCCCACTGATTTGATTTTTTTTTTTTTTTTCAGGGAGACTTTAGAAAAAAAAAATACAAAAAAATGAATTTTCCAGGAAGAATTTAGAAACCAAATGAAATGAAATGATTGTTTCAGGGAGAATTTAGAAAACAAATAAAAAAAAATAGGCTTTCTATGGCCCACTGAGTGAGAGAGGACGCACACAGGAGTCAGGAGTGGCACACAAGCCCAGAGGCCAATATTTATCTCCCACTGATTGATTTAGTGATTTTTTCAGGTAGATTTTGGAACCCAAATCAAGCAAAAAATTAATAGGCTTTCTATGGCCCACAATTGGAGAGAGAGAGATGGCACACCCAGGAGTCAAGACTGGCACACAAGCAAAAAGGGCAATATTAATCTCCCACTGATTTGATTTTTATTTTTTTTTCAGGGAGACTTTAGAAAAAAAAAATACAAAAAAAATGATTTTTTCAGGAATAATTTAGAAACCAAATAAAATAAAATGATTTTTTCAGGGAGAATTTAGAAAACAAATAAAAAAAAAATAGGCTTTGTAGGGCCCACTGAGTGAGAGAGGATGCACACAGGAGTCAGGAGTGGCACACAAGCCCAGAGGCCAATATTTATCTCCCACTGATTGATTTAGTGATTTTTTTCAGGTAGATTTTGGAACCCAAATCAAGCAAAAAAATAAATAGGCTTTCTATGGCCCACAATTGGAGAGAGAGAGAGAGATGGCACACCCAGGAGTCAAGACTGGCACACAAGCAAAAAGGGCAATATTAATCTCCCACTGATTTGATTTTTTTTTTTTTTCAGGGAGACTTTAGAAAAAAAAAATACAAAAAAATGAATTTTTCAGGAAGAATTTAGAAACAAAATAAAATAAAATGATTGTTTCAGGGAGAATTTAGAAAACAAATAAAAAAAAAATAGGCTTTGTAGGGCCCACTGAGTGAGAGAGGATGCACACAGGAGTCAGGAGTGGCACACAAGCCCAGAGGCCAATATTTATCTCCCACTGATTGATTTAGTGATTTTTTCAGGTAGATTTTGGAACCCAAATCAAGCAAAAAAATAAATAGGCTTTCTATGGCCCACAATTGGAGAGAGAGAGATGGCACACCCAGGAGTCAAGACTGGCACACAAGCAGAAAGGGCAATATTAATCTCCCACTGATTTTTTTTTTTTTTTTCAGGGAGACTTTAGAAAAAAAAAATACAAAAAAATGAATTTTTCAGGAAGAATTTAGAAACAAAATAAAATAAAATGATTGTTTCAGGGAAAATTTAGAAAACAAATAAAAAAAAATAGGCTTTGTAGGGCCCACTGAGTGAGAGAGGACGCACACAGGAGTCAGGAGTGGCACACAAGCCCAGAGGCCAATATTTATCTCCCACTGATTGATTTAGTGATTTTTTCAGGTAGATTTTGGAACCCAAATCAAGCAAAAAAATTAATAGGCTTTCTATGGCCCACAATTGGAGAGAGAGAGATGGCACACCCAGGAGTCAAGACTGGCACTCAAGCAGAAAGGGCAATATTAATCTCCCACTGATTTGATTTTTTTTTTTTTTTCAGGGAGACTTTAGAAAAAAAAAATACAAAAAAATGATTTTTTCAGGAATAATTTAGAAACCAAATAAAATAAAATGATTGTTTCAGGGAGAATTTAGAAAACAAGTAAAAAAAAATAGGCTTTGTAGGGCCCACTGAGTGAGAGAGGACGCACACAGGAGTCAGGAGTGGCACAGAAGCCCAGAGGCCAATATTTATCTCCCACTGATTGATTTATTGATTTTTTCAGGTAGAATTTAGAACCCAAATCAACCAAAAAATAAATAGGCTTTCTATGGCCCACTATTTGTGAGAGAGATTGCACGCTCAGGACTGGCACACAAGCCCAGAGGCCAATATTATTCTCCCATTTTTTTTTTTTTTCCCAGGGAAAATTTATAAACCCAATAAAAAAAATAATAAATAGGCTTTCTATGGCCCACTATCTGAGAGAGAGAGATGGCACGCTTAGGACTGGCACACAAGCCCAAAGGCCAATATTAATCTCCCACTGATTGATTTATTGATTTTTTCAGGTAGAATTTAGAACCCAAATCAAGCAAAAAAATTAATAGGCTTTCTATGGCCCACTGAGTGAGAGATGGCACACACAGGAGTCAGGAGTGTCACACAAGCCCTGAGGCCAATATTTTTCTCCCACTGATTGATGTTGTGATTTTTTCAGGTAGATTTTGGAACCCAAATCAAGCAAAAAAATAAATAGGCTTTCTATGGCCCACTGAGTGAGAGATGGCACACACAGGAGTAAGGAGTGGCACACAAGCCCTGAGGCCAATATTTTTCTCCCACTGATTGATGTAGTGATTTTTTCAGGTAGATTTTAGAACCCAAATCAAGCAAAAAAATAAATAGGCTTTCTATGGCCCACTGAGTGAGAGATGACACAGACAGGGATGGCACTCTAGCAGAAATGCCAATCTTAATCATCCACAAAAAAAAAAAAAAAGGAACTGTCCTTCAGTTACTATCTCCCTGCAGTAATCTCAGCCAGGTATGGCAGGCAGCAATAAGGAGTGGACTGATGCACAAATTAAATAAAAAGTATGGACAAACAAACAAGATAGCTGTGCAGAAAGGAAGGAACAAGAGGATTTGTGCTTTGAAAAAAGCAGTTGGTTTGCACAGCGGCGTACACACAGCAATGCAGCTATCAGGGAGCCTTCTAGGGCAGCCCAATGAGCTACAGCGCTGAGGGGGGAAAAAAAAAAATGTAGCTTCCACTGTCCCTGCACACCGAAGGTGGTGTTGGGCTGTGGAAATCGCTACAGCACAAGCGGTTTGGTGGTTAATGGACCCTGCCTAACGCTATCCCTGCTTCTGACGAAGCGGCAGCAACCTCTCCCTAAGCTCAGATCAGCAGCAGTAACATGGCGGTCGGCGGGAACGCCCCTTTATAGCCCCTGTGACGCCGTGGACAGCAAGCCAATCACTGCAATGCCCTTCTCTAAGATGGTGGGGACCAGGACCTATGTCATCACGCTGCCCACACTCTGCGTTTACCTTCATTGGCTGAGAAATGGCGCTTTTCGCGTCATTGAAACGCGACTTTGGCGCGAAAGTCGCGTACCGCATGGCCGACCCCGCACAGGGGTCAGATCGGGTTTCATGAAACCCGACTTTGCCAAAAGTCGGCGACTTTTGAAAATGAACGACCCGTTTCGCTCAACCCTAGTGTGTTGTATTTAGTGGAATGATATACTTCACGCTCATTTCCAGACATATTTTGTTCCGACACAGATGATTTCGAACTAAAGGATGACTCCCGTGGCCGTGGTCTTTTGACTGACTCCTTTTTAAATTGCCATCGAAAAATCCTATTCTCTTCATAATCCGTCAAATCCCTCTGGTATTTCTTGATCTTTTTGTCACAGATCTCCTTTTCCCACTTCTCCATGTCTTTATTGAGATCACTAGACCATGCATCTAACGTGTCTTGTTTTATGTCTTTTTTCATCATTAGTTCCAACTTTTCTAATTCACTTTCAATAGTTTTCAGTGTTTGAGAGTTACTTTCAATGATGATTTCTCAAAAATTCCAACGAACACGTGGATGCCGCCGCTGACCATCTCTTAACTAGGATTTCATCATTTAAATCAAAAGTTGGAAAAAGCTGAATCCTCAAACCTCTTGGGATAATCTCATGACTGACATAGTTCTCCAGAGACATTTTAGTCCACCATATCCTCGTCTTTTTAAACATGGCATTCTTGTATTGTCTAAACGTCTCCTTATCAGATACAGAAGTCTCACCAGTTACCTTAAGGTACCGTCACACTAGACGATATCGCTAGCGATCCATGACGTTGCAGCGTCCTCGCTAGCGATATCGTCCAGTGTGACAGGCAGCAGCGATCAGGCCCCTGCTGTGCTGTCGCTGGTTGGGGAAGAAAGTCCAGAACTTTATTTCGTCGCTGGACTCCCCGTAGACATCGCTGAATCGGCGTGTGTGACACCGATTCAGCGATGTCTTCGCTGGTAACCAGGGTAAACATCGGGTAACTAAGCGCAGGGCCACGCTTAGTAACCCGATGTTTACCCTGGTTACCATCCTAAAAGTAAAAAAAAACAAACACTACATACTTACCTACAGCAGTCTGTCCTCCAGCGCTGTGCTCTGCTCCCCTCCTGTACTGGCTGTGAGCGCCGGTCAGCCGGAAAGCAGAGCGGTGACGTCACCGCTCTGCTTTCCGGCCGCTGTGCTCACACAGACAGTAC
Organism: Ranitomeya imitator; assembly: GCF_032444005.1. NCBI lineage: Eukaryota > Metazoa > Chordata > Amphibia > Anura > Dendrobatidae > Ranitomeya > Ranitomeya imitator. Next base: position 714,695,635 of record NC_091284.1, on the reverse strand, counting down.
AGGAGGAGTGTAGAGCACAGCGCTGGAGGACAGACGGCTGTAGGTAAGTATGTAGTGTTTGTTTTTTTTACTTTTAGGATGGTAACCAGGGTAAACATCGGGTTACTAAGCGCGGCCCTGCGCTTAGTTACCCGATGTTTACCCTGGTTACCAGCATCGTTGGTCGCTGGAGAGCGGTCTGTGTGACAGCTCTCCAGCGACCAAACAGCGACGCTGCAGCGATCCGGATCGTTGTCGGTATCGCTGCAGCGTTGCTAAGTGTGACGGTACCTTTAGAAGTACCCGGTTTAAACATGTTTGTTGCTTTCTGCCGCCAGGCAGATTCCCTGGCTTTATAATCCATAATGCAAAGATGGATTCTCTGTCTAAAAGCAGAACATACATATGTATACATATTAATCCAATTGACCTAAAGCTCATACAGGCTTGGTCACATTCCGTAGAATTATATATCACACAAAAAGCCACGCAAACAAAATTATTACACGTGGCTCATGGAATGCAAAGATATACCAATTTTTATTCATAAATTCTTAAACATAAAATAATAACACCAGAGTACCTCATAATGCAACAAGAACACATCAAGGCTAGGGCATAATAAGCAATTAGTCAATACTGCGTCACACTCCTATTGACCCATATATTAAACATAAACTGATACTCAATACAGTGAGCCTTAAAAACAGTGTCACATAAACCAACTGGACCTAAATGGAAAGCGCGCTAGAGGGACACTTTGGCACCTTTACAAATATACATAGAGCCAAATAAGAGCAAAAATCCGTAATGTGTGAGGGAATATAAATATATTACCAGTGGCGTGCCCTTGCCTGGATGAACGTCCCACCCCGACGCGCGTTTCGCCTGTTCTTCTTCTGGGGGCGTGTTTAGCTAGGGAGGTAGGCGGTCTATTTAAATGCCCGGTGGCCAATGAACGCTCAGCTTGGTTAACAACGGTATCCAAGCAATGAATTCAGCCAATCAACAGTCTATGTTGTTAACAACGGTAACTATGGGTCCTTAGCGTGAATCATAAGGCTGGGTGTGACGGCGCATCCGGTGCTTGGTCTATCTCCAAACAGGAACGTCCAAGCGCCGGTCAATGTGATGCCGGCGTTCCGAAAAGCAGAACGCCCAGCGGAAGTCCGACGTCATCATGTGAGACCAGAGCAGGACGCTCCAGAGCGATCCAAGCCACGCATGCGCACCACCCTGCCAAGTGGAGATGCCGTGAAACGTGCGCGTGCGTAAAGTGAACAGAGATACAGTGCGCAAATTTTAGACATGATCAATAAAAATATATGTAAAGTGCGTGGTGCATAATTGGTAGCAATTAGATACTATTACAGAAATCCTGTCATACCAGACGTGAACAATACTGGGCTACAACCATTAGCCCCCAATTATTGGGATAATAATTAACCCCTTATTAGATCAAACATGAATATAAATCTGAACAACTGTGCAAAATACGCAATAATATAATTGTGCAAAGGTACAAAAAATACCAATATTAAAAATACATATACATAAAACACAACGCCAAGGGCACATATACACCATAAGATGACCACCGTATAGACCCCGTGGTCTGTGCCGCCCAAGACTACTATATATACAGCATTTCTAGAATTGTTTCTGTCGCGGTCTCCATTATCCGCTGGTGGTGTTTTTTTCATCAAGTTGACTCAATTATACCCCTAAAAGCTCCGTGGAAGAAGTGCTATGCAAGATGAAGAACTGAGAGGAGATAAGCAAGTGGATGAAAACTCCAAGCATAACAATATTTGCGTATAATAAATGGGTTTTGTTAATGCTGTATATATAGTAGTCTTGGGCGGCACAGACCACGGGGTCTATACGGTGGTCATCTTGTGGTGTATATGTGCCCTTGGCGTTGTGTTTTATGTATATGTATTTTTAATATTGGTATTTTGTGTACATTTGCACAATTATATTATTGCATATTTTGCACAGTTGTTCAGATTTATATTCATGTTTGATCTAATAAGGGGTTAATTATTATCCCAATAATTGGGGGCTAATGGTTGTAGCCCAGTATTGTTCACGTCTGGTATGACAGGATTTCTGTAATAGTATCTAATTGCTACCAATTATGCACCACGCACTTTACATATATTTTTATTGATCATGTCTAAAATTTGCGCACTGTATCTCTGTTCACTTTACGCACACGCACGTTTCACGGCATCTCCACTTGGCAGGGTGGTGCGCATGCGTGGCTTGGATCGCTCTGGAGCGTCCTGCTCTGGTCTCACATGATGACGTCGGACTTCCGCTGGGCGTTCTGCTTTTCGGAACGCCGGCATCACATTGACCGGCGCTTGGACGTTCCTGTTTGGAGACAGATCAAGCACCGAATGCACCGTCACACCCAGCCTTGTGATTCACGCTAAGGACCCATAGTTACTGTTGTTAACAACATCGACTGTTGATTGGCTGAATTCATTGCTTGGATACCGTTGTTAACCAAGCTGAGTGTTCATTGGCCACCAGGCATTTAAATAGACCACCTACCTCCCTAGCTAAACACGCCCCCAGAAGAATAACAGGTGAAACGCGCGTCGGGGTGGGACGTTCATCCAGGCAAGGGCACGCCACTGGTAATATATTTATATTCACTCACACATTACGGATTTTTGCTCTTATTTGGCTCTATGTATATTTGTAAAGGTACCAAAGTGTCCCTCTAGCGCGCTTTCCATTTAGGTCCAGTTGGTTTATGTGACGCTGTTTTCAAGGCTCACTGTATTGAGTATCAGTTTATGTTTAATATATGGGTCAATAGGAGTGTGACACAGTATTGACTAATTGCTTATTATGCCCTAGCCTTGATGTGTTTTTGTTGCATTATGAGGTACTCTGGTGTTATTATTTTATGTTTAAGAATTTATGAATAAAAATTGGTATAGCTTTGCATTCCATGAGCCACGTGTAATAATTTTGTTTGCGTGGCTTTTTGTGTGATATATAATTCTACGGAATGTGACCAAGCCTGTATGAGCTTTAGGTCAATTGGATTAATATGTATACATCTGATGAAAATTATGAAAAAGACCCTGATAAAATTGAGACCATTTTTTGCAAATGAGAAAATTCACTGACATCTGAATAAGCCAAAAGTGTTTGATCCACTCTTATTTGTTATTCAAGGGCAGGCAATAGCAGGAGACAGCACTGAGTGGGGAATAGAGCTGGAGTGACAGCGGCTTCAGATCTTTAAATAGTTTGTCAGTCTCATTTGCATATAAATTCAAACACTGATTTCTCAGTAACAGAGGAATGGACTGGCCGTGTAAAAGTATTGCTGGAGTTGTTATTTAAAGAGCTACATGCTCATATAAATAGGTAGGAGCTGTAAAGTTCTGATGACAGAATTCAATTGAGTATCCCCTTCCGCTCCTGTGCTTTGCTTTCGATTTGAAACTTTGCCAAGGACTTTTGGACATAAAATTTAATTCAGAAATAGCACCATTATTGTCAATGGATTGTGCCCGGTTTATAGAACAGAGTGGGGCTGAACTACAATACCAGGTACAATCTGTAGAAGGGTGTGGCACTGTTTTTTGGACAAAAGTCATTTTTTTCTAATCCTGGAGAACCCCTCTAACTTGTCTGTATAGTGTAAGCTTTAACAGTATAGAAATCTCACTGGCTCAGCCCTTATTAATGATGTTGACACAATCAGTTTTATACACACCCAAAACCTGACTTACGTATTCTTTGGATGCCCCATGTTCTTATATGTTGCAATTACTGCACCTGTCAGATTGGTTCTTGCTCATAAGGGCTGATGTTTCCTTATTGCACTCAGTATATCACTGACATAACTACAATTCTGATATATTACTGTACATTGTATTATTTTATCCACATTACAAGGTATGAAATGCTAATAAACTTTTTATTCGCCTAAGGTTTGTCTGTCAAGAAAGGCCGTACTGGGGGCCCACGGCACGTAAAGGGAGGCCGACATGACGGGGTTACGTGGGACCTGGGGAGCTGGAGCAGTTAGAAGGGATACGGTGGTAAGGGGTTAACTGGGAACTTGAGGGGTGGCTTTAGGGGCATTTTTTGAAAATAAGGGGTGGAACTAGGGGACTGTGGGGAGGGGGCACATAAAAAGGGGCACGCTCCTCACGCAGGCATCCATTTTAGGTGCCTGCGTGACAAGTGAGGAATCTCTGTCACACTTACCAGAATGGACGTTGAAGCGATCCTCCAGCGTCTCCGGACGGCAGCCAGCTCCCAGGGGACAGATTGGCTGAATGCATCCGTTAACAGCCTTCTCCAGGGGACATCGGGAGCACCATCGCAGGCACCGCAGGACGGGCGCCGGCCGCGGAGGACTAGGCCTCCGGCGCGCCTAAGCCCGGACATCATCCCCAGGGCCCGGCGCCGAAATAGGAGCCCCTCTGCGGACCCTCCGGTAAGCAGCGCTGTTCCCTCCACCTCACAGCGCGGCGCCGGGAGGAATCCTCCAGTGCGGCGGGGCCTACAACGGGGGGTGGATCCTTCCTCCCCTCCTTCAGTGTCCGGGCGACGTGGGGCGGCAGGAGCAGGAGCCGGTACGGCGGCCGCCAGCATGCCCGCTGGCGCCGCTCAGCGTGGGAGGCAGCGACAGCCGAGGAGACGGGGGTCAGGTGCGGTGGCCCCTCAGCGCCGAGGATTATGCGGGCGGCAGTCGGCTGGCCCTGGCATCAGCGTGCGGCCTTCTGCAGTGCACAGCTCTGGAGTCTTCAACGCAGCAGCGCCCTCTGCTGGTGGTGGCCTGGATATTGCAAGTTCTGCGCCCTCTGCTGGTGTTGGCCGGGATTTTCCTGCAGCTGCGCCCTCTGCTGGTGATGGCCGGGATTTTCCTGGATCTGCGCCCTCTGCTGGTGATGGCCGGAACTTTCCTGGATCTGCGTCCTCTGCTGGTGGTGGCGGAAATTTTCCGGATTCCGGCAGGCAACATTCTGTCGCTTCGGTACGCAGTGCCGGGGACGTATCCGTGGCAAGGAGCCGCACATCTTCCATCGGGCGGCAGGATGCTGGCTCGGCCTTTTCCCTTTCCGCAGCACCAGGGCAGTCGACGGCATCACCGAGTCGCCAGGACACGGATACGGCCGCCAGGAGTTCGGCGGGCAACATCGCGGATCAAGCCGGTCGGGATGCAGGACACCTTTGGCTGGGAGCTGGATCTTCGGCTGCTGGGCTCACAGCACCCAGGCAGCTAGGTGAGAACATTTTCCCTATCTTTAATTTGCCAGGCATAGTTTCCCCTGAAGCTAGGAATAGTGACATTACTTCGGGAGTTGCTAGCGGGGGTATGGGTTTAATCCTTAGAGGTTTAGGGGAGCTAGCGGGCTTGTGGGGGTCCGGTCTTAGCAGGGGGTCTTTGCTGTCAGCTGCTTGGTTGGGAAATACGGGGTCGTTTGAGGGGTCTAGACAGTTGTCTGAAGTTACGGGTACATCCAGCAGTGCGGGTCCTGCGGCAGACACGGGGAGCTCATCAAGGGAGAAGGACGGAACAGCACCAGGGCCTGGGTCAGGAATTGATGCACCAGGTGAGGGAGCTTTGCAGGATAAGGAAAAGGAGGATGTACCGCAACTAGACGATGGGGCTAGGGGGGAGGTCTATGTCTGCTTCGAGGGCCCGTTAGGGGCACATTTAAAACAAGAGGTTAGGGAAAAAATCTGGAAAGGGGAGTACATAGAAATATTTTCTCTTTTACCCCTAGAGAGATTTAATTTGGATAGACCTAGAAGGGAGGACTCTAAAAAAGAAGATGAGGAGAAACGGAGATATAGGCTGATTCCCAGATCATTTTCAAATTGGCTGCAAGCTTTCGCTATTATGGCTAGCGTAATCGGGGAGAAGGCCCCGGAAAATTGCTCGGCATTATTTTGTTACTTAGATGCCATAGGGGAGGCTTACAGGACCTATGGGGGACAGGGTTGGTTACGCTATGACGAACAGTTTCGTCAGCGTAAGGCTTTTAGGCCAAGTATCAGGTGGGATCACAAGGACATAGCGTTGTGGATGAGAGTTATGGTCCCGTCCCGTTTAGGTCAGACTAGCCAGCCTTTTCACGGGGGCGCCGGGAGTTCAGGGCAGTCAGGACACTCGGCGGCTTTGCAGAAGGGACTGTGTTTCGCCTTCAATGATGGCATATGCAGATTCGGGAGCAAGTGTAAATATAGGCACGAGTGTTCAACCTGCGGGGGGGTGCATAGCGCTTCAAAATGTTTCAGGGGTAACAGGCAAAAAGTTGGAGATTCAGCTGACAAAAGGGGTGACTCCGGTGCAGTGGGTCGTGATGGAGGCCTTTCTAAGTAGATACCCTGATAGGTCAGCTGCAGTTTTATTGCGCGACGGTTTTAAGGAGGGTTTCAAAATCCCTTATGTTGAGCAGGATGTTAGTTTAAAAAGAAAAAATTTGAAATCGGCGTTACAATTCCCGGAGGTCGTGTCGGAGAAGTTGAATAAGGAAGTTGCTCTGGGAAGAATGGCAGGCCCGTTTGTCGCCCCTCCGATTGCAAATCTGAGGGTGTCACCTCTTGGCGTGGTCCCTAAGAAAGAACCTAATAAATTTAGGTTAATCCATCACCTGTCATTTCCGAAGGGATCTTCGGTTAATCATGGTATTGATCCCGAGTTGAGTTCGGTGTCGTACTTATCATTCGATTCAGCGATGGAGTGGGTTAGAGCATGTGGAAAGGGGGCTAAGCTGGCTAAGACCGACATCGAAGCGGCCTTTCGTTTGTTGCCAGTTCATCCTGACAGTTTGCATTTATTGGGTTGTTTTTGGGATGGCGGCTTCTTTGTTGATCGTTGTCTTCCCATGGGTTGCTCGATTTCATGTGCTTACTTTGAGGCCTTCAGCACGTTCCTAGAATGGGTGGTGAAAGATGTGTCTGGGATACGCTCATGTTCGCACTATCTGGATGACTTTCTGTTTATAGGGCCAGCGGAATCAGCAGATTGTTCGATTTTGTTGCATACAATGGAGAGTGTGACAAAAAACTTCGGGGTGCCTTTGGCGGAGGACAAAACAGTTGGTCCGGTGACAGTGTTGAGCTTCCTAGGCATTGAAATCGACACGGTAGCAATGGAATGTAGGCTACCTGCAGACAAGGTTACCGCGTTGCGCCAAGATGTGGTTAATACGATTGGTTTGAAGAAGATAAATTTGCGCAGTTTGCAATCGTTGTTAGGGAAACTGAACTTTGCATGTAGGATCATGCCGATGGGTCGAGCGTTCTGCCGCCGCCTATCCTTGGCAACAGTAGGGGTAAAGTCCCCTTTGCATTTCATCAGGATAAAGAAAGAATTTCGGGACGATTTGAAGATGTGGGCGGATTTTCTGGACGAGTACAATGGCAGATCTCTGTGGATTCAGCCGGTGGCAGATGCTACCTCCTTGGGCATTTTGGTGCATGTCGTTGAAATGAGTGGCTTTGGTCTTTTCTTTCATGGTAGCTGGTCAGCAGCGGCTTGGCCGGAAGAATGGAAGGAGGAGGGGTTAACAAACAACCGGCTACTGTTGCATTTGTTCCCCAGGGTAGTTGCGTTGGCCCTGTGGGGTGACAAATTGAGGAATTTGAACGGCGGTAAACTCGTTGTCAGCGGCTACGCCTGCAGTAGTGAAGGTCTTGCAGCACTTGGTTTTCCTGGGTCTTAAGTTTAACTTATGGATTGTATCTGAAGTTAGCTTGTCAGCGCCTGATCCAATAGTTGTTGCTCTTTCTCAATTTCAGTGGCAGCTTTTCCGGGATTTGGCACCACAGGCGGAGAGCGCGGGCCGGGATTGTCCAGTGGAGTTGTGGAACCTGCCGCGAGGGCCGTAACAGAGTTATTTACCAAATCGCTCGCGGATTCATCTTGGTCTCATTATAATCAGGCTTGGAGCTTGTGGGAATCCTGGATGTCAAGTATGGACCAGGATATGGAGGAGGAGTATGGTTTGTTGTTGTTCTTAGGTCATCATTGGGAGGCAGGTTGGTCTGTGACACGTTTGAATAAGTTTCTGGCGGGGCTAGCCTTCAACCTTAAATGGAGGGGGGGTAAGGATATAACGAAATCCTTCTTGGTTCGGCAAGTTGTTCGGGGTTGGAAGAAAGGCTGGAAGGCTTCGGACGGTCGCCGACCCGTATCTTATGAGGTGCTCTCAGCCATTGAGCGGAAGTTGCAAGAGGTGTGTTTTTCCGAATGGGAAGTGGTTCTGTTCCGTGCAGCCTTTTCTTTGGCCTTCTTTGGGGCATTTCGGTTAGGTGAGTTGGTTAGCCCGTCCGTTAGTAAAAAAGGTATTTTGTTAAGAGAAAACGTGGATGTCGAAGGGAATAAGTTGGTAGTGTTTATTAAGGCTTCCAAAATGGACGTGTATGGGAAAGGGTGTAAAGTGGTGTTGTTCAATGTTGAAGGATCCCCGGTGTGCCCGGTGGCATCCGTGAAGAAGTACATGGCAAAGGGCGGGGTGTTAGACGAGCCATTCTTGGTGCACGAAAATGGGTCTTTCTTGTCCCGTTTTCAGTTTATTTCTGTTTTTAGGAAATGTTTGGCGGCAGCGGGCTTACCTGCAACACAATATAGTGGTCACTCCTTCAGGATCGGGGCAGCGACTGAGGCCGCTAGGTGGGGCCTTGGTGAGGATGTGGTTCGGAGAATTGGGAGGTGGGAATCTTCAAGATTCCAGTCGTATGTTCGCCCAAACCTATTGTGAGTTAGAAGCTGTGTTAAGTTAATTGTTTGTTGCCTTTCTTTCTGTGTTGCAGGGCCTGATCCGATGCTCGTCTGGATCATGGGGCATTCGTATGTTGTATGGGCTGCGTTGCGTGCTGCGGTTCGTCCGGACGGTCGTCAGTTGGGTCTTTCTCGAGAGACAGTGACTTTACGATGGATCGGTAAAAGGGGGATGGTGTGGAAGGAATGGTTACCTGAATTTCATCGTTTTGTTAGACTGGATAGAGTGCCGGAGATCGTGGTGATACATTTAGGGGGGAATGATTTGGCTAAACGGTCTTGTAGGGAGCTGATTAAGGATATCAAATTCGATATCCTGAGGTTCTGGGTCATGTTTCCAAAAGTGTTGTTGGTGTGGTCCGACATCATTCCCCGTAAAAGATGGAGAGGTGCTAGATCACACGAGGGGGTGAACAGGGCCCGGATTAAAATAAACAGGGCCATATCTCGGTTTATGGTGAGGAATGGCGCGTTGGCCGTGAGACATGTGGACTTGGAATCGGGTCAAGGAGCTTACTGGAGAGCTGATGGCGTGCACCTGAACGCGGTGGGTAATGATATGTGGTGTTTGGCTATCCGTAGTGGCATTGAATTAAGCTTGAAGGTGTGGAGGGACATGAATGGCTAAGGTGTCAGGCCATTCGTGTTCGTGGCGGGGGTGGAGGTCCTCGAAGTCGGTGGAAATGGTAAATCGTGGTTCAATGGGGTGGGGATCTTGAGAGGTCCTGGACACCCCATGAGAGAATTTAACAAGGCGCGGTACGGTTATTCCGCGTGAGGTGGATTTATGGACCCCTGGCATGGGGGTGGGTTCGGTGGACCAGGATTGGTTGTTATCTATCCCTGAGCTGGTGCTTTACGGCTGGGGGTAAGACTCATCCTGGGCTGAACATTGTGGAGTTTTTGGGATACTGAGTTTTTTATAACTTTGGGGCTTCGAGGACCACCCCTCCTATTCTGGGTTGTCATAAAAGTTCTGTTATCTTTTATTTAATAAAATGGCTGCTGTGGCCAATTAAATCCAACATATGTCTCCGTCTGCTGTTTTGAGTACGTTAGAAGTTTATTCTTTAGATTGTTAAGAGATCTGTTTAAGGGGGTTGGGGTAATTTTTTCCAGGTCACGGAACTCACGTATACCCTATGTCAAGAAAGGCCGTACTGGGGGCCCACGGCACGTAAAGGGAGGCCGCCATGACGGGGTTACGTGGGACCTGGGGAGCTGGAGCAGTTAGAAGGGATACGGTGGTAAGGGGTTAACTGTGAACTTGAGGGGTGGCTTTAGGGGCATTTTTTGAAAATAAGGGGTGGAACTAGGGGACTGTGGGGAGGGGGCACATAAAAAGGGGCACGCTCCTCACGCAGGCATCCATTTTAGGTGCCTGCGTGACAAGTGAGGAATCTCCCGCCCACCCTCCCTTTTTTGGTTAGGGTAATGGGGGGGGTGAAGTCGGCATATGTGGGCTTTTGGAGTATTGTTTTAAGAGGCGTCTAAATGTATTTATTTTGTTATGTGAATGCTGTCAGGGTATTGTCACGGCAGTTGGCGGGGGTGGAGGTCCTCGAAGTCGGTGGAAATGGTAAATCGTGGTTCAATGGGGTGGGGATCTTGAGAGGTCCTGGACACCCCATGAGAGAATTTAACAAGGCGCGGTACGGTTATTCCGCGTGAGGTGGATTTATGGACCCCTGGCATGGGGGTGGGTTCGGTGGACCAGGATTGGTTGTTATCTATCCCTGAGCTGGTGCTTTACGGCTGGGGGTAAGACTCATCCTGGGCTGAACATTGTGGAGTTTTTGGGATACTGAGTTTTTTATAACTTTGGGGCTTCGAGGACCGCCCCTCCTATTCTGGGTTGTCATAAAAGTTCTGTTATCTTTTATTTAATAAAATGGCTGCTGTGGCCAATTAAATCCAACATATGTCTCCGTCTGCTGTTTTGAGTACGTTAGAAGTTTATTCTTTAGATTGTTAAGAGATCTGTTTAAGGGGGTTGGGGTAATTTTTTCCAGGTCACGGAACTCACGTATACCCTATGTCATATTGCTCATCATACCGTTTAATTATGGACACCTGACATGACAATGATACATGAAATAGTCACATCTTAATGGTGTTGTTTGAGGATCTGAAACATTCAGACATTTAACATTAGATTGCTTATCACATTCAACGGTTCTAAACCTAATTTGGGGAATAGAAATGAGTGAATCTTCCATTTATTCTCTATAGTTTAAAGATCAGACTTGTTTCTACTGGAACTGAACTGATAGCACCTAAAACCACATTCGTTTGATGCTTTAAGTTGAGCTCAGCAGCACCTGGCAGGATCCGGATCGCACAGTAATCATGCCATGTTTCATCCAACGCCATATAACTAGTGAACGGAGAGCACTAAAATGCTCAGGGTGCTCGATACTTACATCGAGCAGTTCGTAATGCTCAGGGTGCTCGATACTTACATTGAGCAGTTCGTAATGCTCAGGGTGCTCGATACTTACATCGAGCAGTTCGTAATGCTCAGGGTGCTCGATACTTACATCGAGCAGTTCGTAATGCTCAGGGTGCTCGATACTTACATCGAGCAGTTCCTAATGCTCAGGGAGCTCGATACTTACATCGAGCAGTTCGTAATGTTTGGGTGCTTGTTTCGAGTAACGAGCATAATGGAAGTCAATGCGAAATGGATTCTTTTCTGGCATACCCTGCCACAATGTCTGGGGGTAGCAGGCGCGAAAAATCAATGAAATGGATAGAAACCCAGCTGAAATGGAATGTAACCGAATCGCAACCGCATGAACGTACCCAGGGACTAGGGTTGAGCGAAACGGGTCGTTCATTTTCAAAAGTCGCCGACTTTTGGCAAAGTCGGGTTTCATGAAACCCGATCCGACCCCTGTGCGGGGTCGGCCATGCGGTACGCGACTTTCGCGCCAAAGTCGCGTTTCAATGACGCGAAAAGCGCCATTTCTCAGCCAATGAAGGTAAACGCAGAGTGTGGGCAGCGTGATGACATAGGTCCTGGTCCCCACCATCTTAGAGAAGGGCATTGCAGTGATTGGCTTGCTGTCCGCGGCGTCACAGGGGCTATAAAGGGGCGTTCCCGCCGACCGCCATGTTACTGCTGCTGATCTGAGCTTAGGGAGAGGTTGCTGCCGCTTCGTCAGAAGCAGGGATAGCGTTAGGCAGGGTCCATTAACCACCAAACCGCTTGTGCTGTAGCGATTTCCACAGCCCAACACCACCTTCGGTGTGCAGGGACAGTGGAAGCTACATTTTTTTTTTTTCCTCAGCGCTGTAGCTCATTGGGCTGCCCTAGAAGGCTCCCTGATAGCTGCATTGCTGTGTGTACGCCGCTGTGCAAACCAACTGCTTTTTTCAAAGCACAAATCCTCTTGTTCCTTCCTTTCTGCACAGCTATCTTGTTTGTTTGTCCACACTTTTTATTTAATTTGTGCATCAGTCCACTCCTTATTGCTGCCTGCCATACCTGGCTGAGACTACTGCAGGGAGATAGTAATTGAAGGACAGTTCCTTTTTTTTTTTTTTGTGGGAGATTAAGATTGGCATTTCTGCTAGAGTGCCATCCCTGTCTGTGTCATCTCTCACTCAGTGGGCCATAGAAAGCCTATTTATTTTTTTGCTTGATTTGGGTTCTAAAATCTACCTGAAAAAATCACTACATCAATCAGTGGGAGAAAAATATTGGCCTCAGGGCTTGTGTGCCACTCCTGACTCCTGTGTGTGCCATCTCTCACTCAGTGGGCCATAGAAAGCCTATTAATTTTTTTGCTTGATTTGGGTTCTAAATTCTACCTGAAAAAATCAATAAATCAATCAGTGGGAGATTAATATTGGCCTTTGGGCTTGTGTGCCAGTCCTAAGCGTGCCATCTCTCTCTCTCAGATAGTGGGCCATAGAAAGCCTATTTATTATTTTTTTTATTGGGTTTATAAATTTTCCCTGGAAAAATAAAAAAAAAGTGGGGGATTAATATTGGCTTCTGGGCTTGTGTGCCAGTCCTGAGCGTGCCATCTCTCTCACAAATAGTGGGCCATAGAAAGCCTATTTATTTTTTTGGTTGATTTGGGTTCTAAATTCTACCTGAAAAAATCAATAAATCAATCAGTGGGAGATTAATATTGGCCTTTGGGCTTGTGTGCCAGTCCTAAGCGTGCCATCTCTCTCTCTCAGATAGTGGGCCATAGAAAGCCTATTTATTATTTTTTTTATTGGGTTTATAAATTTTCCCTGGAAAAAAAAAAAAAAAGTGGGAGATTAATATTGGCCTCTGGGCTTGTGTGCCAGTCCTGAGCGTGCCATCTCTCTCACAAATAGTGGGCCATAGAAAGCCTATTTATTTTTTTGGTTGATTTGGGTTCTAAATTCTACCTGAAAAAATCAATAAATCAATCAGTGGGAGATAAATATTGGCCTCTGGGCTTGTGTGCCACTCCTGACTCCTGTGTGCGTCCTCTCTCACTCAGTGGGCCCTACAAAGCCTATTTTTTTTTTACTTGTTTTCTAAATTCTCCCTGAAACAATCATTTTATTTTATTTGGTTTCTAAATTATTCCTGAAAAAATCATTTTTTTTGTATTTTTTTTTTCTAAAGTCTCCCTGAAAAAAAAACAAAAAAACAAATCAGTGGGAGATTAATATTGCCCTTTCTGCTTGTGTGCCAGTCTTGACTCCTGGGTGTGCCATCTCTCTCTCTCCAATTGTGGGCCATAGAAAGCCTATTAATTTTTTTGCTTGATTTGGGTTCCAAAATCTACCTGAAAAAATCACTAAATCAATCAGTGGGAGATAAATATTGGCCTCTGGGCTTGTGTGCCACTCCTGACTCCTGTGTGCGTCCTCTCTCACTCAGTGGGCCCTACAAAGCCTATTTTTTTTTATTTGTTTTCTAAATTCTCCCTGAAACAATCATTTTATTTTATTTTGTTTCTAAATTCTTCCTGAAAAATTCATTTTTTTGTATTTTTTTTTTCTAAAGTCTCCCTGAAAAAAAAAAAAAAATCAAATCAGTGGGAGATTAATATTGCCCTTTCTGCTTGTGTGCCAGTCTTGACTCCTGGGTGTGCCATCTCTCTCTCTCCAATTGTGGGCCATAGAAAGCCTATTAATTTTTTTGCTTGATTTGGGTTCCAAAATCTACCTGAAAAAATCACTAAATCAATCAGTGGGAGATAAATATTGGCCTCTGGGCTTGTGTGCCACTCCTGACTCCTGTGTGCGTCCTCTCTCACTCAGTGGGCCCTACAAAGCCTATTTTTTTTTTATTTGTTTTCTAAATTCTCCCTGAAACAATCATTTTATTTTATTTTGTTTCTAAATTCTTCCTGAAAAATTCATTTTTTTGTATTTTTTTTTCTAAAGTCTCCCTGAAAAAAAAAAAAAATCAAATCAGTGGGAGATTAATATTGCCCTTTCTGCTTGTGTGCCAGTCTTGACTCCTGGGTGTGCCATCTCTCTCTCTCTCTCCAATTGTGGGCCATAGAAAGCCTATTTATTTTTTTGCTTGATTTGGGTTCCAAAATCTACCTGAAAAAATCACTAAATCAATCAGTGGGAGATAAATATTGGCCTCTGGGCTTGTGTGCCACTCCTGACTCCTGTGTGCGTCATCTCTCACTCAGTGGGCCCTAGAAAGCCTATTTTTTGTTTTATTTGTTTTCTAAATTCTCCCTGAAAAAATCATTTTATTTTATTTGGTTTCTAAATTATTCCTGAAAAAAATCATTTTTTTTGTATTTTTTTTTTCTAAAGTCTCCCTGAAAAAAAAAAAACATCAAATCAGTGGGAGATTAATATTGCCCTTTTTGCTTGTGTGCCAGTCTTGACTCCTGGGTGTGCCATCTCTCTCTCTCCAATTGTGGGCCATAGAAAGCCTATTAATTTTTTTGCTTGATTTGGGTTCCAAAATCTACCTGAAAAAATCACTAAATCAATCAGTGGGAGATAAATATTGGCCTCTGGGCTTGTGTGCCACTCCTGACTCCTGTGTGCGTCCTCTCTCACTCAGTGGGCCATAGAAAGCCTATTTTTTTTTAATTTGTTTTCTAAATTCTCCCTGAAACAATCATTTCATTTCATTTGGTTTCTAAATTCTTCCTGAAAAATTCATTTTTTTGTATTTTTTTTTTCTAAAGTCTCCCTGAAAAAAAAAAAAAAATCAAATCAGTGGGAGATTAATATTGCCCTTTCTGCTTGTGTGCCAGTCTTGACTCCTGGGTGTGCCATCTCTCTCTCTCTCTCCAATTGTGGGCCATAGAAAGCCTATTTATTTTTTTGCTTGATTTGGGTTCCAAAATCTACCTGAAAAAATCACTAAATCAATCAGTGGGAGATAAATATTGGCCTCTGGGCTTGTGTGCCACTCCTGACTCCTGTGTGCGTCCTCTCTCACTCAGTGGGCCATAGAAAGCCTATTTTTTTTTAATTTGTTTTCTAAATTCTCCCTGATACAATCATTTCATTTTATTTGGTTTATAAATTCTTCCTTAAAAAATCATTTTTTTTTATTATTTTTTTTTTTCTAAAGTCTCCCTTTTAAAAAAAAACAAACAAATCAGTGGGAGATTAATATTTACATTTGCGCTTCAGTGACAGTCCTGCGTGTGTAGCATCTCTCTCATTTGTTGCCACCAACAACAGAGTGTGTAACATTGTGCCTGATTTTCGTTGTGGTCTCACCCACCTGTAAAGGGGTAGCTAAATCATACTGAAGTTATAGCTCACCGTGTAAGTTGTGTGACAGCAACAAATACCGTTAGTTTGGTAACATTTTTAAAACAATGAGGAAGTCTGGTGGAAGAGGTCGTGGCCGGGGGCGTTCATTGTCAGCTGGTAATGAGGGTAGTGGTAGTGGTGGAGCATCAGGTGGTCGTGGGAAAAAAAATATTGCACCTAAGTCTGGAGCTGTGGAGCCAGGTTCGTCGTCTGGCTACACAAGGCCTCGAACGCTCCCTTTTCTGGGAGTAGGAAAACCGCTTTTAAAGCCGGAGCAGCAAGAGCAAGTTTTGGCTTATCTTGCTGACTCAGCCTCTAGCTCTTTTGCCTCCTCTCGTGAAACTGGTAAAAGTAAGAGCAGCGCGTCGTTAGTGGATGTTCACGGTCAGGGACAAGTCGCTTCCTTGTCCTCTTCAGCAAAAACAACAACAGAGAAGAATGCAGCAGGCGACACAACGGGTTACTCCATGGAGCTCTTTACACATACCGTCCCTGGCTTAGAAAGTGAAGCAGTTAACAGTCCATGCCCATTACAAGTTGAATCTGACATGGAGTGCACTGATGCACAGCCACAGCCAGACTACTATGCTGGTCCTTTGACTCAGACCACAACATTGCCCTCGCAGGGTGCTGATCAAGAATCAGACCCTGATGAGACTATGTTGCCCCATCACGAACGCTATACCACCGACCGACACGGTGACACAGACGAAGTTGCACACGAGCTACAAGAAGAGGTAATAGATGACCCAGTTCTTGACCCCGATTGGCAGCCATTGGGGGAACAGGGTGCAGGCGGCAGCAGTTCTGAAGCGGAGGAGGAGGGGCCGCAGCAGGCATAAACATCGCAACAGGTTCCATCTGCCGGGCCCGTATCTTGCCCAAAACGCGTGGCAAAGTCAAAACCTGTTGGAGGACAGCGTGGCCATCCGGTTAAAGCTCAGTCTGCAATGCCTGAAAAGGTATCCGATGCTAGAAAGAGTGCAGTCTGGCATTTTTTTAAACAACATCCAATTGATCAGCGCAAAGTCATCTGTCAAAAATGTTCAACTACCTTAAGCAGAGGGCAGAATCTGAAAAGTCTCAATACAAGTTGCATGCATAGACATTTAACCACCATGCATTTGCAAGCTTGGACTAACTACCAAACGTCCCTTAAGGTTGTAGCACCCTCGGCCAATGAAGCTAGTCATCAACGCAACATCCCTTCCGGCAGTGTAGGGCCACCATTTTCTGCACCACCTGCAGTATCTGTGCAGGTTTCTTTGCCAGGCCAAAGCAGTCAGGGTCAGGGAATCACCAGTTTCGTAGTAGGAAACACTGCATCTAGGGCACCGGTGGCAACAATACCATCTCCCACCGTCTCTCAGTCTGCCATGTCCACCGGCACCCCCGCTAGTTCCACGATCTCCAGCTCTCCAGTCCAGCTCACCCTACATGAGACTATGGTTAGAAAAAGGAAGTACTTAGCCTCGCATCCGCGTACACAGGGTTTGAACGCCCACATAGCTAGACTAATCTCGTTAGAGATGATGCCCTACCGGTTAGTTGAAAGCGAAGCTTTCAAAGCCCTGATGGACTACGCTGTACCACGCTACGAGCTACCCAGTCGACACTTTTTTTCCAGAAAAGCCATCCCAGCCCTCCACCAGCATGTTAAAGAGCGCATCGTCCATGCACTCAGGCAATCTGTGAGCACAAAGGTGCACCTGACAACAGATGCATGGACCAGTAGGCATGGCCAGGGACGTTACGTGTCCATCACGGCACACTGGGTAAATGTGGTGGATGCAGGGTCCACAGGGGACAGCAAGTTTGGGACAGTTCTGCCTAGCCCACGGTCTAGGAAACAGTTGGCTGTAGCCGTTCGCACCCCCTCCTCCTCCTCCTCGTCCTCCTGCAGAAGCGAGACCTCGTCCACAGACCGCAGTCACACAACCACTCCATCCGCAGCTGCCACTGTTGCACACCAGGTCTCCCATTATGGGGCAGCTACTGGCAAACGTCAGCAGGCTGTATTGGCTATGAAGTGTTTGGGCGACAACAGACACACCGCTGAAGTTCTGTCCGAGTTCTTGCAGAAAGAAACGCAGTCGTGGCTGGGCACTGTAGATCTTGAGGCAGGCAAGGTAGTGAGTGGTAACGGAAGGAATTTCATGGCTGCCATCTCCCTTTCCCAACTGAAACACATTCCTTGCCTGGCTCACACCTTAAACCTAGTGGTGCAGTGCTTCCTGAAAAGTTATCCGGGGTTATCCGACCTGCTCCTCAAAGTGCGTGGACTTTGCTCACATATCCGCCGTTCGCCCATACACTCCAGCCGTATGCAGACCTATCAGCGTTCTTTGAACCTTCCCCAGCATCGCCTAATCATAGACGTTGCAACAAGGTGGAACTCAACACTGCACATGCTTCAGAGACTGTGTGAACAGAGGCGGGCTGTTATGTTTTTGTGGGAGGATACACATACACGGGCAGGCAGTAGGATGGCAGACATGGAGTTGTCAGGTGTGCAGTGGTCGAAGATTCAAGACATGTGTCAAGTCCTTCAGTGTTTTGAGGAATGCACACGGCTGGTTAGTGCAGACAACGCCATAATAAGCATGAGCATCCCCCTAATGCGTCTGCTGATGCAAAGTTTGACACACATAAAGGATCAGGCGTCTGCAGCTGAGGAAGAGGAAAGCCTTGATGACAGTCAGCCATTGTCTGGCCAGGGCAGTGTACAGGACGAGGTAGCGGGCGAACAGGAGGAGGAGGACGAGGAGGATGATGGGGATGATTATATTTTTAATGAGGAAGCTTTTCCGGGGCCAGTGGAAATTGTTGGCGCGGCAAGGCCGGGTTCTGGTTTTTGGAGGGACACAAGTGACGTGGATTTGCCTGAAACTGCCCCTCAACCAAGCACAACCACAGATTTGAGAACTGGAACTTTGGGCCACATGGCGGATTATGCCTTATGTATCCTCAAAAGGGACACACGCATAACAAAAATGATGAACGATGACGATTACTGGTTGGCCTGCCTCCTTGATCCTCGCTATAAAGGCAAATTGCAAAATATAATGCCACATGAGAACTTGGAACTAATATTAGCAACCAAACAATCAACTCTTGTTGACCGTTTGCTTCTGGCATTCCCTGCACACAGCGCCCGTGATCGTTCTAACACGAGCTGCAGGGGCCAGCAGACCAGAGGTGTTAGAGGGGCAGAAATCAGAAGTGGCGTTGGCCAGAGGGGTTTTCTGACCAGGTTGTGGAGTGATTTTGCTATGACCGCAGACAGGACAGGTACTGCAGCATCAATTCAAAGTGACAGGAGACAACATTTCTCCAGTATGGTTACTAACTATTTTTCATCCCTTATCGACGTTCTCCCTCAACCGTCATTCCCATTTGATTACTGGGCATCAAAATTAGACACCTGGCCAGAATTGGCAAAATATGCATTGCAGGAGCTTGCTTGCCCGGCAGCTAGTGTCCTATCAGAAAGAGTATTCATTGCTGCAGGTTCAATACTAACAGAAAAAAGGACTCGTCTGGCTACCCAAAATGTAGATGATCTAACCTTCATTAAAATGAACCACAACTGGATTTCGAAATCTTTTGCCCCACCTTGCCCGGCTGACACCTAGCTTTCCTATGTAAAGGTCTTGCCTGTGGACTATTCTGAACGACTTTTCCAATCTCGTAATTTGCAGCACCTGATTGTCCAGCATCCGACATGTTAACACCTCCCTAAATGGCCAAAGTCCCCACACGGGGCCGTGGTATCGCCACTTGGCGCCAGCACCCGTGAGAGTACTGTTTGTCTGAGGAGGTGGGTGTGCCCGCTTTTGGTTGACAGCATTGCCACTAGGTCCCTCATAGTACAATAAAGTGTCTGGCGGTGGTGGTGCGCACCCAACGTCAGACACACCGTTGTAATATGAGGGGCCCTGGGCCTGTACCGCCGGCCACAAGACAGTCCCCCCCCCAGCTCAAACCGTGCTCTACCACTTGCAAAATTTTCTCTCACAGCTCCACCAATGTTTAGTCTATGCGCTGACATCCTTCAATGCCTGGCACTGTCAATACCATTGTATTGACATTTTTCTTATGTTAGGCCTTCGAAGCCTGTCTGCGGTCACTCCTTCCACTAGGCCTCCACTGACCTGTCTACTGCTGCCCGTGTTCCCCTGGAACCAATTTTAAATTGCCTACAGCCCAATTTTTGTTATGTTAGGCCTTCGAAGCCTGTCTGCGGCCCGTTCTTTCCACTACTACTACACTGACCAGGCCACTGCTGCCCGTGTTCCCCTGGAACCAATTTTAAATTGCCTACAGCCAGCCCAATTTATTATGTTAGGCCTTCGAAGCCTGTCTGCGGTCCCTCCTTCCACTAGGCCTCCACTGACCTGTCTACTGCTGCCCGTGTTCCCCTGGAACCAATTTTAAATTGCCTACAGCCCAATTTTTGTTATGTTAGGCCTTCGAAGCCTGTCTGCGGCCCATTCTTTCCACTACTACTACACTGACCAGGCCACTGCTGCCCGTGTTCCCCTGGAACCAATTTTAAATTGCCTACAGCCAGCCCAATTTATTATGTTAGGCCTTCGAAGCCTGTCTGCGGTCCCTCCTTCCACTAGGCCTCCACTGACCTGTCTACTGCTGTCCGTGTTCCCCTGGAACCAATTGTAAATTGCCTACATCCCAATTTTTGTTATGTTAGGCCTTCGAAGCCTGTCTGCGGCCCGTTCTTTCCACTACTACTACACTGACCAGGCCACTGCTGCCCGTGTTCCCCTGGAAGCAATTTAAAATTGCCGACAGCAAGCCCAATTTATTATGTTAGGGCTTCGAAGCCTGTCTGCGGTCCCTCCTTCCACTAGGCCTCCACTGACCTGTCTACTGCTGCCCGTGTTCCCCTGGAACCAATTTTAAATTGCCTACATCCCAATTTTTGTTATGTTAGGCCTTCGAAGCCTGTCTGCGGCCCGTTCTTTCCACTACTACTACACTGACCTGGCTACTGCCGCCCGTATTCCCCTGGAACCAATTTAAAATTGCCAACAGCAAGCCCAATTTATTATGTTAGGCCTTCGAAGCCTGTCTGCGGTCACTCCTTCCACTAGGCCTCCACTGACCTGTCTACTGCTGCCCGTGTTCCCCTGGAACCAATTTTAAATTGCCTACAGCCCAATTTTTGTTATGTTAGGCCTTCGAAGCCTGTCTGCGGCCCGTTCTTTCCACTACTACTACACTGACCTGGCTACTGCCGCCCGTGTTCCCCTGGAACCAATTTAAAATTGCCGACAGCAAGCCCAATTTATTATGTTAGGCCTTCGAAGCCTGTCTGCGGTCCCTCCTTCCACTAGGCCTCCACTGACCTGTCTACTGCTGTCCGTGTTCCCCTGGAACCAATTGTAAATTGCCTACAGCCCAATTTTTGTTATGTTAGGCCTTCGAAGCCTGTCTGCGGCCCGTTCTTTCCACTACTACTACACAGACCAGGCCACTGCTGCCCGTGTTCCCCTGGAACCAATTTTAAATTGCCTACAGCCAGCCCAATTTATTATGTTAGGCCTTCGAAGCCTGTCTGCGGTCCCTCCTTCCACTAGGCCTCCACTGACCTGTCTACTGCTGCCCGTGTACCCCTTGAACCAACATCAGAAAATATAAAAATAAGTATTTTGCTTATAAAAAAGAAAATACTGGAGAGATATCAAATGCAGACATTTTAACATTAAAAACAAACACATACAACAAAAATCTGGTACAGTACTAAAAATGGCCACCAGCTACAATAACTTTCTCCTGCAAGTAGTTAACTGAAAGTTATTTTCAATTTAAAACACAGATATGGCATCCACCGAGTGTTGTCCTGTCGCGTCTTCTTTATATTATTGCCAAGAAGATGCAAAACAATGAAAATAATAAAATCATTATTTACCAAAAAAATAGAGTAAGTCAAAACCACATTGCAAATAAACATTCATTACAAATAAAGAAGCAGGGCGCGTCCGAGAGTTAGTATATACCTAATAAGAATATAATCACCCTCGGACGCGCCCTGCTTCTTTCCGACAGCCTTCCTTCCTAAGAATCAGCCCTTCCGTGGTGTAGAGAGAGGGTGTGTTACACTCCAAGGTGTTCCCCAGGTTGCCTTTCCTGAGCGTCGATCTTCATGCTCTCGTTTAGTAGTTGTCGGAAAGTAGGCTGCATTAGGCCTACAAATTGGGTATGGGGTGGAGAGAGATGGTGT
This sequence comes from Ranitomeya imitator, assembly GCF_032444005.1. NCBI lineage: Eukaryota > Metazoa > Chordata > Amphibia > Anura > Dendrobatidae > Ranitomeya > Ranitomeya imitator. Next base: position 714,673,907 of record NC_091284.1, on the reverse strand, counting down.
GTTACACTCCAAGGTGTTCCCCAGGTTTCCTTGCCATTGCTTCGGTCTTCCGACTCTCGTTTAGTAGTTGTAGAAAACTACACTGCATTAGGCCTACAAAATGGGTATCGGGTGGAGAGAGATGGTGTGTTACACTCCAAGGTGTTCCCCAGGTTTCCTTGCCATTGCTTCGGTCTTCCGACTCTCGTTTAGTAGTTGTAGAAAACTACACTGCATTAGGCCTACAAAATGGGTATCGGGTGGAGAGAGATGGTGTGTTACACTCCAAGGTGTTCCCCAGGTTTCCTTGCCATTGCTTCGGTCTTCAGACTCTCGTTTAGTAGTTGTAGAAAACTACACTGCATTAGGCCTACAAAATGGGTATCGGGTGGAGAGAGATGGTGTGTTACACTCCAAGGTGTTCCCCAGGTTTCCTTGCCATTGCTTCGGTCTTCCGACTCTCGTTTAGTAGTTGTAGAAAACTACACTGCATTAGGCCTACAAAATGGGTATCGGGTGGAGAGAGATGGTGTGTTACACTCCAAGGTGTTCCCCAGGTTTCCTTGCCATTGCTTCGGTGTTCCGACTCTCGTTTAGTAGTTGTAGAAAACTACACTGCATTAGGCCTACAAAATGGGTATGGGGTGGAGAGAGATGGTGTGTTCCACTCCAAGGTGTTCTCCAGGTTGCCTTTCCTGAGCTTCTATCTTCAGGCTCTCGTTAAATTGTGGTTAAATGGAACAACTGCATTTGGCGTACTAGTTGGTTTGGGGCCTACTAACAGTGTCTGCCGCTCCTTGCTGTTCTCCTGGTTTCCTGTCCTGAAATTCCGTTTTCAGGCGCTCGTTAAGTAGTTGTTAATGTTAGACTGCATTTGGCCTACTAGTTGGGTTGGGGCCTACTATCGGTGTCTGCCACTCCTTGCTGTTCTCCTCCACTGAACAAAGCTGTGCCGCCTGTTTACTACGGTTGCCAATTTTGAACTGCATTTCGACTACTTACTGATTTGGGCCTACTCTCTGTGTCAGCCTCTCATTCCAGTTGTCCTCCACTGCAATGCCCCCTGGTTATTCCTGTGTTACCAATTTTGAACTGCATTTAGCCAACTTTATTCTTTGGGCCTATATCTGTGTTTCCTCCTCATCCTGCCCATTGCCCAGCCAGTGATAGATGAGTCGGCTGGTACATTGACCCATAACGCAACATTCCCCGTGCACGCTACACAACAACATTGTGACCCTGCTGAAAGTCAGGTTGCTCTTCCCGCATACCATACCACCTTACACGGGGACAAAGAGGAAGGTGCAGATGAAAGTGCAGGTTCCTTCATCAGGTGGGGGGAGGAATACTAGTTGGCGACGTCACTGGCACAGGGCCTCTCATAGTACGCAAAAGTGTTGCTGCCGGTGGGAGGCGCCCCCGCCGTGCAAACACACCGCTGTACTTTGAGGGGTCCTGTGCCAGTGCCAATGCCAACGAGTGGGCCCCCCCTGCTTGCTCAGGTTCACAGCACTTGCAAAGTTGAAATACTTACCTCTCCCTGCTCCACTGCCGTGACGTGGTCCAGATTTCCTGGGCCCACTAATTACTTGAACCAGCCCTACCCACCACAACTTTAGCCAAATGACCCCCAATTTCAAATGCCTTCCAATTATTATAAGGTAAATTACGCTTGACAAGCTTCATTAAGAAGAATGGATGGTTTTGACATTAAAATGGGCACTCTAGGTGTTTTCCTGGCCCCCACTCACTGCCGACTATGCTGCCCCATTGACTTGCATTGGGTTTCGTGTTTCGGTCGATCCCGACTTTACGTCATAATCGGCCGATTTCACTCGACCCGACTTTTGAGATAGTCGGGTTTCGCGAAACCCGGCTCGACTCTAAAAAGGTCAAGGTCGCTCAACTCTACAACACACGTAATGGTGAAAATATGAAACCGGCTGATTTCTTTACAAAGGGTTTCAAGAAAGGAAAAAATGACCATCTTAAGGTAATAAATCTGTCAAAACATGAGCTATCTGATATTCAAATTGCAGTTCTTGAGAAAGGTCTAACTTTTTCTCCTTCTAAATATCCAGACCCCTTTATATCCATCAAGGACTTAAATCTTTTTTCAAGGAAAGTGATTTTGCAGAGGTTACATTCTAAATCTGGTATTGAAGAAACATCTTTATCTGATATGGAAAGGGAGGCCTTGGACAATCTTGAGGCATTGGCGGAAGAGATTGAGTATCCCGTGGCAAACCAAAGCTTTCCTTTGTCCCTTGTAAATTAATCAAAAAAATTCCCTCCATTGAGTATTTGTCCAGCAGTGGAGGTATACACCAGATTGGTTATGGAAGATATCGAAAAATTGTGCCACAGTGGGTATGGGGCCAGCAACTGTAGTAAAGAGGAACGGAAGGCCATCTTCAGTTTACAAAATTTGAATGATGTTGTTTTTAAGCCCTCAGATAAAGGGGGGAACCTAGTAGTATGGCTCAATGAAATGTATGAGAAACAGGCATTCAAGTTATTGAATGATAAGAACTGTTATCGGAAACTGCCATCTAACCCTCTTCATACATTTCATGGGGAACTAATTGGGATCTTGGAGGAGGCTTTTGAAAAGGGGATAATTCCCCCAAAAATGGTGGAAACAGTGAAAGAAATGCATCCCTGCCTCCCCACACTATATCTGATCCCAAAGGTTGACAAAAATGCCTTGAACCCACCTGGAAGACCTATAGTGTCTGGTAATGGGGGTCTCTGTGAGGTAGTCACCATGGTTATCGATCACTATCTCAAACCACTGGTGAGTGATTTGCGTCATACATCAAGGACACCAATTCTGCATTACGCAGATTGGATAATGTACATTTAAGTGATGGAGCGACCATGGTGACGGCTGATATAGAGGCCCTATATACATCTATACGACACCAGGATGGTCTAAGGGCGGTATCCTGGTATCTAAAAGCACTAATTTGGATGGTGATCTTGTTGCTCTATTACTGCAGCTGCTGGAGTATGTACTCACTCATAACATTTTTGTTTTTAAAGGTGTTGTATATAAGCAATGCCAGGGCACTGCAATGGGGGCCAGTTGTGCCCCATCGTATGCCAATTTGTTTCTCGGCCTATGGGAGAATTGTCAACCTGTATGGAGGCATTAAACAACAATGACTTAAACATCAAGCTCACCTTCCAATATGGCAGAAGTGTTGAATTTTTGGACCTGTCTATTAAGGTTGATGATAAAGGCTTTCTGTTCACAGATTTGTATAGAAAGCCTACATCCACAAACGCCTTTCTCCATGCTACCTCTGCACACCCTCCAGCGACAATTAGAGGGATTCCAACAGGACAATTTTTACGCACAAAGAGAATCTGTACAAATCCTGAAGATTTTGAACGACAAGCTGCGGATCTCAGTAGGCGTTTTCAAGAACGAGGTTATAGCAGGAAAAATATAAGGAGAGGATATCAAAGAGCATTAAGGACTGACAGGAATGACCTTCTGTACAAACGAAATCCACCCGAACAGTCCGAGAGATCGAATACGGTATGTTTTATCACCACTTACCACAACAAATGGCATCAATTTAAGGAAATCCTTTATAAACATTGGAATGTATTGCAGTCTGACCCGGTTTTGAGGAGAATTCTGCCTGAGAGACCCATGATAGTGGCTAAAAGAACAAAAAATTTACGTGACATTCTGGTACATAGTCTTTACAATCCTGGGAGAGGTGTGATTCCCACTGGGGCAACCGAAACTGGTTTTTACCCGTGTGGCTTGTGCAAGGCTTGTGGAAATCACACCAAAGCCAAAACCTTTTCTAATTTCAATGGCGCGAAAACGTTTACCATCAGGAAAAGAATCACGTGTGCCTCTCATGGCGTGGTGTACCACACCACGTGCCATTGTAACAAGGTTTACATAGGGCTGACTACACGTGAATTGAAGATTCGGACGCGAGAACATTGCAGGGATATAATGAGTGCTAAAACTGCTCAGGAAATATCGACACTAAAAATTATACTGAGGCACTTTAGACAGTACCATCAGTGCAATCCGCACGGTTTGAGAGTGAAGGGTATAGACTTGGTATCCCTGGGATTTAGAGGGGGCAACATGGGCAAATTGCTTGCACAAATAGAGAGTCGGTGGATCTACCGGTTGGGTACGATTGCGCCACAGGGTCTCAATGAAAGCTTTGGCTTTGGGGCATTTATGTAAGAAGTTCGTAAAAAGTTAGTGTAGATTCCTTTATACAGATATGAAGTCTTTTATGGGAGAGTTTTTTTGTTTATTGTATGTTTGTTGTTGTTTATGTACTCACAGTATTTTTATTTTCTAGAATTGTTTCTGTCGCGGTCTCCATTGTCCGGTGGTGGTGTTTTTTCATCAAGACTCAATTATACCCCTAATTGTTGTGAATTCAGCTTTTGGGCTCCCTCCGGTGGTTGTGGAGGGTAGTGCAGTTGTGCCTGGACTGCAGGAGTGGACAGGTGTATCTACTGATTGCAAAACTGACTGGGGTATATAGCTTTGCAGGATCCTTTAGTCAGTGCCAGTTGTCCATTGTTCTTGAAGGATTCACTTCCCTGCTGGTCTCTCCAGTTTGCTGTGCTTTTCTACAAAGATAAGTCCTGGCTTTGTTTTTGCTGTCCACCTGCTGTGGACCTTATAGTTCTGTGCATTTTCATGTTTTTGTCTTGTCCAGCTTAGTTTGTGAAGGATTTTTTGCAGCCTAGCTCTGGAGATGCAGATATACCCCCCATGTCTTTAGTCAGATGTGGTGATCCGTATTTTCTGCGGTGGATATTTTCTAGTGTTTTTATACTGACCACATAGTACTCTGTTCTATTCTTTCTTTTTAGCTAGTTTGCCTCCTATGCTAAAATCTGATTTCATATCTGCGGATGTTATTTCCCTCTCCTCTCACAGTCAATATTTGTGGGGGGCTATCTATCCTTTGGGGATTTTCTCTGAGGCAAGATAGGTTTCCTGTTTCATGTGTGGAGGGTAAATCTGCTTCCCAGAGCTTCCAGCTAACAGAAATAATCCATACTGACAAGCTGGACAAATATAGAATGCACAGAACAATAAGTCCACAAAATGTGGACTGAAATGAGCAAAGCCAGAACTTATCTTTGCAGAACTTGTCAGGAAACCAGGAGAATACAAGCAGAGATGTGAATCCAGCCAGGAAACATTGACAAGTGGCACAGGCTGAAGAAAGAGCCAGACTTAAATAGCGGAGCAGAAGAGACGATAAGTGGAGGCAGCTGATGACAGCTAACTCCAAGGAGCAGCCATACCACTAGAAACCACAAGAGGGAGCCCAAGAGCAGAACTCACAAAAGTGCCACTTAGAACCATCGGAGGGAGCCCAAGAGCAGAATTCACAACAGCTATCTATCCTTTGGGGATTTTCTCTGAGGCAAGATAGGTTTCCTGTTTCTGTCTTTAGGGGTAGTTAGATCTTAGGCTGTGCCGAGGGGTCTAGGGAGTGTTAGGTACCCCCCACGGCTACTTCTAGTTGCGCTGCTAGGTTCAGGGTTTGCGGTCAGTACAGGGACCACCTTCTCCAGAGTCCGTCTCATGCTGCTCCTAGGCCACCAGATCATAACACCTAATAGCTCCATGGAAGAAGTGCTACGCAAGATGAAGAACTGAGAGGAGATAAGCAAGTGGATGAAAACTCCAAGCATAACAATATTTGCGTATAATAAATGGGTTTTGTTAATGCTGTATATATAGTAGTCTTGGGCGGCACAGACCACGGGGTCTATACGGTGGTCATCTTGTGGTATATATGTGCCCTTGGCGTTGTGTTTTATGTATATGCATTTTTAATATTGGTATTTTTTGTACATTTACACAATTATATTATTGCATATTTTGCACAGTTGTTCAGATTTATATTCATGTTTGATCTAATAAGGGGTTAATTATTATCCCAATAATTGGGGGCTAATGGTTGTAGCCCAGTATTGTTCACGTCTGGATATGACAGGATTTCTGTAATAGTATCTAATTGCTACCAATTATGCACCACGCATTTTACATATATTTTTATTGATCATGTCTAAAATTTGCGCACTGTATCTCTGTTCACTTTACGCACGCGCACGTTTCACGGCATCTACACTTGGCAGGGTGGTGCGCATGCGTGGCTTGGATCGCTCCGGAGCGTCCTGCTCTGGTCTCACATGATGATGTCGGACTTCCGCTGGGCGTTCTGCTTTTCAGAACACATTGACCGGTGCTTGGACGTTCCTGTTTGGAGATAGACCAAGCCCCGGATGCGCCGTCACACCCAGCCTTGTGATTCACGCTAAGGACCCATAGTTACCGTTGTTAACAACATCGACTGTTGATTGGCTGAATTCATTGCTTGGATACCGTTGTTAACCAAGCTGAGTGTTGTTAAGACTGGCGAAACGCACCAAGAAAGGTGATATAGATGCGTTCGCAGTCCGGGGTCCACCGTGCAGGTGAAAACCTGCTGCTAGTAAATACAGACTATATGGCGGTACACTAAAGTATATACACGTGGGTTCAACCTCACCCAGCGTGAAGGGAGCAATCCTGTTGCGTCACAGGATCGTGGTACCGCACCTAAAGCGCGAGCGAATAGTCAGCGTACTTAACCCCAACTGCGATTGAAGTCCGATTAGACCCTCGCTGGCACTACACCTCAACTGGGTGTGTAAGGAAACTAAGTATAAATATATAAATGCACAGGAGTGCGAGCAATGCCGCACTGACGGACGCCACTAACCACACTGGCTTGAGTATGGAAAGCGCAAGGCAAGCGCACGGCGCCGTACAGGCAGACACGGCAAGAGGACGCTGTAATGTGTGTATCGTGCAGATGATTAGTCGGGCGCTAGATAGCTACCAACATCCGCGAGCAGACAACAACTCTAGGGAGGGATATTTAGGAGCTTTCATCCATCGACATACATTCATCTACACACACACATATAACATTATGAGACAATACTAGCGCATGGCCGTGCGGTCATGCGCAGTTTATATAGTTGCAGCACAGGAAGTGGCTACAGCACTTTTGCCCTTCCAAGACCTGCCAAGAGGACCAATGGAATGTGCTGCAGAGCCTGAGCACATGACCCTCGATCTCCAACGGGAGATCTTACCCTGGGCATGCTCAGTAAGTACGTGCAGACAAGGACTTAGTCCCAGAGAAGTCCGCTCGCTGCTGACCAGCACTGACTTTAATGGCAGAGACTGGAGAAGCAGCAGGAACTCTTCGCACAGAGTCAGACTGAGCGAGACGCTGGGATCGACGTCCCTGCTGAGCAGACTCCACTGTGGCTGGAGGAGAATGGGAGACCGCAGCGGAGACGGATCGAGATTCCCCCTGTGCAGCAGAGGAAACTCGACTCCTAACATTACCCCCCCTCCTAGGGCCCCCCCTCCTTGGGCCTCGCTACGTTCGAAGGCAGCAATGAGCTGCGGAGCCCGAATGTGCTCAACAGGCTCCCAGGACCTGTCCTCGGGGCAATAACCCTTCCAGTCTACCAAATAAAATTTTTTACCACGCACCACCTTGCACCCCAAGATAGCGTTCACCTCATAATCGTCCGTAGACGAACCCGATGTCCCAGCAGATGACTCGGAAAACCGGGACATATACACGGGTTTCAAGAGGGACACATGAAAGGTGTCGGTGATACCCAGGCGTGGCGGAAGCGCCAATCGATAGACCACAGGATTAACCTGCTCGAGGACCTTGAATGGGCCCAAGTAGCGAGGAGCAAATTTAGTGGACTCAACTCGCAGCCTGATGTTACGGGCGGAGAGCCACACTAAGTCGCCAGGAGCAAAGGTCAGAGCGGGGCGCCGATGAGCATCGGCGGAGGACCTCATTCTCTCCTTAGAGGCCCGAATGGCATCCTGAGTGCGGTCCCAAATATCCCGTGCCTCCACAGCCCAGTCTGCCACCCTGGAGTCGGCGGAAGACACGGGCATAGGCACAGGCACCCGTGGATGCTGACCATAGTTGAGGAGGAATGGGTTTTGTCCAGTGGAGTCGGCTACGGCGTTGTTCAGTGCAAACTCTGCCCATGATAGCAAGGATGCCCAGTCATCCTGCCTGGCTGAAACAAAATGTCACAGGTATGTGACCAAGGTCTGGTTGGCCCTCTCTACCAACCCATTCGTCTCGGGATGATAAGCGGAAGAGAGATTCAACTCAATACTGAGAAGACGACAGAGCTCTCTCCAGAACCGAGACGCAAACTGGGGACCCCGGTCACTGACAATTTTGTCTGGCATACCATGCAGGCGGAAGATATGTCTAATGAACAACGCTGCCAAGGCCCGTGCAGAAGGTAACCGCGGCAGCGGCACCAAATGTACCATTTTTGAGAAATGATCAGTGATGACCCAAATGATGGTACAGCCGCGAGACTTGGGCAAACCCACAACAAAGTCCATCCCGACCATCTCCCAGGGCCTATCTGCCACCGGCAAGGGATAGAGCAAACCAGCTGGCCTTTGACGCGGAGATTTATTTTTGGCGCAGGAAACACACGCCAGAACATAATCCCTGACATCCCGGACCATATGCGGCCACCAGTACGTCCTCGCCAGTAGCTCAGATGTCCTCTTTGTCCCAAAGTGTCCACCCACCCTGGACGAATGAGCCCAAGAGAGAACCTCCGGTCGCAAATTAATGGGCACAAAAGTCTTGCCCAGAGGCACAGACTCTAGCGAAACCGGCGCCACGGTTCTCAGGCTCTCGGAAGGGACAATAAGCCGAGGCTCCTCTTCCTCCTCCTCAGTTGACATAAGGGAGCGAGAGAGAGCGTCAGCACGGATATTCTTCTCCCCGGCGAGATAATGAAGGGAGAAGTGGAACCGGGAGAAGAACAGGGTTCATCTGGCCTGGCGAGAATTTAGCCGCTGGGCTGTCTGCAAATAGACCAAATTTTTGTGGTCTGTGTAAACTTGGAAGGGAAACCGCGCACCTTCCAGAAGGTGTCTCCACTCCGAAAAGGCCAACTTCATTGCTAGCAACTCCCTGTCCCCGATGGAGTAGTTCCTCTCCGCTGGCGAAAAGGTCTTGGAGAAGAAGAAGCATGGATGCTTCCGACCTTGAGCATCCTTTTGGTAGAGGACTGCTCCAGCACCAACGGACGAGGCATCCACCTCCATTAGGAATGGCTTATCCACATCGGGACGATGTAAGATGGGAGCGCTAGCAAAGTGGGACTTAATAGAAGTGAAGGCCTTGGAGACCTCTTCCGACCACAATTTGGTATTCGCTCCCTTCTTGGTGAGGGCTACCAAGGGAGCTACCAGAGTTGAGAAGTGGGGAATGAACTGGCGGTAATAGTTAATGAACCCCATAAAGCGCTGCACCGCTTTAAGAGAATGGGGCTCTTGCCAGTCCATCACAGCCTGTAGTTTGGCAGGATCCATAGCCAATCCCTGGGCGGAGATGATATAGCCCAGGAAAGGTAAGGACTCCTGCTCAAACACACACTTCTCCAACTTTGCATAAAGAGAGTTTGCCCGTAGGAGGTCGAAGACTCTGCCAACATCTCTCCGGTGGGAGTCAATATCTGGAGAAAAGATGAGAATATCATCCAGATAGACTACAACCGAGGTGGAAAGCATATCCCGGAAGATGTCGTTGACAAAGTCTTGGAAAACGGCAGGTGCATTACAGAGCCCGAAGGGCATCACCAGATACTCATAGTGCCCATCTCTGGTGTTAAATGCCGTTTTCTACTCGTCCCCCTCACGGATGCGAATCAGGTTATAAGCACCCCGCAGATCTAGTTTAGTAAACACTCTAGCTCCCCGAAGCCTATCAAAAAGCTCAGATATCAATGGCAAAGGGTACTTGTTCTTAACTGTGATAGCATTAAGACCCCTGTAGTCTATGCATGGACGTAGTTCTCCATTCTTCTTCTGCACGAAAAAGAACCCTGCCCCAGCAGGTGACACTGACTTCCTGATGAACCCTCTTGCCAGATTCTCTTGTATGTACTGAGACATTGCCTCCGTTTCCGGGAGAGATAATGGATAGACTCGACCCCGGGGAGGCTCAGCACCAGGCAAGAGATCAATAGGACAGTCATAGGGGCGATGGGGCGGAAGAGTCTGCCTTTTTGGAGAACACGTCTGCATAAGACCAATATTGCTTGGGGAGAGAGGAGAGATCTGCGGGTACCTCTGTAGTAGTAACCTGAACGCACTCTCGATGACACCTGTTCCCACAAGATTCACCCCATCCCAGAATTCTGCCTGAGGACCACTCGATGTGAGGAGAGTGGTACTGTAACCAAGGTATCCCCAAGAGAACCTCATCAATTCCCTCAGGAATGACGAGTAGAGATATAATCTCCTGATGAGATGGTGACATGGACAGAGTAAAAGGGATAGTTTGATGTGTAATCTGTGTGGGCAGTGTCGACCCATTCACCACTCGTACCGTTACTGGTTGAGATAGCATGACCAGAGGAATTGCGTGACGCTGGGCGAAGGCTGAAGACATAAAATTGCCCTCCGCCCCAGAATCCACGCAGAGTTCCACCGAGTGAGAGGATGAGCCCAATGTTATTGTCCCCTTAAAGGACAATTTGGAGGCAAACGTCGCCGTGTCTAGTGCACCTCCACCAACTACCACTAGACGCTGACGTTTCCTCGACCGCTGGAGACATCTGGAGGCAAGATGTCCAGACTGTTGGCAAAGATGACAAATCTGGAGTGCACGAGCGGTCCGGGACTTAGATCCTGCTCGAGACTCTACCACAGGCTCATGGGGCTCAGGAGCCTGGTCTGGAGATTCCAAAGGTTTGGCGAAGGTGGGAGCCAGCCGAAACCTCTGCCTACACTGGGCTCGCTCTAACCTCCGCTCGTGAAAACGGAGATCAATACGAGTGGATAGAGTAATTAATTCCTCCAGTGTGGCGGGAATCTCCCTAGTGGCCAGGGCGTCCTTAACGTGGTCAGCCAGCCCCCTCCAAAATATTGGAATGAGGGCTTTATCCGACCACTCCAGCTCAGATGCTAAGGTGCGGAAGTGGACGGCAAAATGACTGACCAAGGACGAGCCCTGAGTCAATGCCAACAATTGGAGCGCCGTATCATGGGTAACACGAGGTCCCAAAAAGACCTGTTTCAGAGTGCTCAGAAACAACGGAGCACTCTGCACCACATGATCGCTACGCTCCCATAGCGACGTTCATCCAGGCAAGGCACGCCACTGATAATATATTTATATTCCCTCATGCATTACGGATTTTTGCTCTTATTTGGCTCTATGTATATATGTAAAGGTACCAAAGTGTCCCTCTAGCGCGCTTTCCATTTAGGTCCAGTTGGTTTATGTGACGCTGTTTTCAAGGCTCACTGTATTGAGTATCAGTTTATGTTCAATATATGGGTTGTGATGCAGCGAGGTCCTTGCTATGCAGTGAGTAGGCAGTGACCCATATAAAGTTCAAAATAAGCCTTGTTTATTTCATAGCATACTCACAAACCGAAACATAAGCAAACAAGTCCTTCGGTATGCAGCCGGGAAAAGTAAAGACAGTCCACAATCTGTCACCGTGTACGTATTACACCACCGTGTACGCTGGGGTGTCAGGCTTTTTAGGCTCTGCCTGGCCCGTGTTGCTCCACACGGAAAGAGCTCCTCAAAAGCCTCCTGCTAGGTCTGACTCCCAGACCAACACTGACAAACCCAAACTCTCTTGCAGGGTTTTTTTTTCTTTCCTCCAGATTCTATGGCCATGGGCCACCATAAGATCTGGGCTGGAGGAAACGGACCGGCCCCACTACCTTCCTGCAGTCCGTTTCAAAAATAAAAGCCCATACCAGGTTTTCCTGAATAATTTCTGGGTCAAATAACTTGATCCAGTTCACACTCACTTTTATTCTTCCCTGTGTCTCACAGGCAATCTGCTGTGAGCACAGGGCACTCCAGCGGATCTAATATGCTTCTAAGCACATCCTGGGGGATACATAGCGACCCTCGCAAATGACACCGGTCACTGCCTTACAGGGTCAATAGGAGTGTGACGCAGTATTGACTAACTGCTTATTATGCCCTAGCCTTGATGTGTTCTTGTTGCATTATGAGGTACTCTGGTGTTATTATTTTATGTTTAAGAATTTATGAATAAAAATTGGTATATCTTTGCATTCCATGAGCCACGTGTCATAATTTTGTTTGCGTGGCTTTTTGTGTGATATATAATTTTCATCAGAGTTTGATCAGTGAGTCAGTTTTTACCATCAGTGTTTCATTAGTTTTTTGTATGAAAAAAAATGATGAAAGTTTCTCAAACTTCTCTTATCAAACATTCCGTGAAAAATTAGACAGCACACAGATGGCATTTTTTTCACAGACCCATACACTTGAATTGATGAGTTTGGTCTGTGAGTTAGATCAAAATCTGACATTTCTCCTTGTTTTTGTGCAGACCACTTGGTCCACAAAAAACACAGACATGTGAACAGCCTCATAAATCGTTACATATTCTATCTGTGAAAAACATGGATAGAACTTGTATGTGAAAACCTCATGTCTGAACGAGCCCTTCATCTCCTCACATATACATGAACGCTCCAGAGTACCATTGTCAATTTAAGGGGGGAGAGTGGAACAGATTACTTATAAGGGGCGATTCAAAGCTTTTTGCCAGATTGCTACTGAAGAGAAGCTTGGAATAGTCACATTTTTTTTTGCTCAACGTGAGGTTGCTAAAAAAAACCTCTAGAGGTTTCTTCCACAAGGTTTTTTTTTCCTCTTCTGAGCACTCTTTGTGAGTCAGAGGTTTGCCAAGTTTAGTCTCCTTAATTGTTTTGCAGTGACTTCTACGTTATAGGTTTACTAAAGCGATGTATAAAAAAATAAATAAATAAAAAATCGCTAAAAGTGTCAAATGTGACCCATCACAAATTCGTGGCTTAGGAGTCAGGTGGAAGTTGCGGACAAGTTAAGGTAGATTTGCTTTAACTAACAGAGGAAAACCGCATGGTGGTGAACAGGCTCAGCTTTGGAGGCCAGCCTCAAAGACATTGTAATGGTAACGTCAATTAGGGGAGGGCATGGTGGTTAAGCACAAGAGTGATGATAATAGGGTCACTGGAGCCAGGAAAGTTTACTGGCTCTGCTTGAATGACCCCCAGTGCTTGCCACTCCTTTACGGCTGTCTGTCCTGGTGCTATATGTCAGACAGCTGGGGATATCACAGTACTTTTGAATCCCAATGTGCTAGCCCTTCACCTGACTCCTACTGTGATTGTTTTAATCTTGTGATTAAATAAAGCTGTGGCCATTTTGACAACCAAAATAATGTGTTTTGTGTATTTATTCCAGTGTCTAGGTTTACTGTAGTTATTGTTGTTTTAAGATGGAGTGGGGGGTCCGTCCCATATCCAAAAGTCATGATTAATAAACCTCATAGTATATTTGATTGTTGGCTTATCCTGATGCAATCAGTGTGTTTGGCTATAGTCATTTAACAAGTTTGTTCACGTAAACAGATGCTCATTGAATTTGATGTGTGTGGGTTTGTCTTAAGACATCCGAAGGCTGATTGTTGTCAGAATAAGATCAGGTGAGTTGGCTAGGAATTATATACTATGGTAACTGCCTAGTAACCTGCTGTCAACATGTCATCTGCACAGTCTCTATGTGGAAGTCTAATTAATCTTGCATGATGCAGCTAAAATACCTCAAAGACAGAAATTCTGTGTATGAATCATATTTGACAATTCATTGTTAGGGGCCTAAAATGTAACATCAAGGTGGAGCAGAGATGTTTTGTAGAGTTCTATTGTTTGCATGGAGGTTAATTGGTCACTTTACTTTCAGAAAATTTGATCTCATGCAAAAGATAATGTGATACATAGACAATTAACAATTTACCTTATTTAAAAATGTCAGCGATGCCTCAGCACTCATCGTTAATTGGTTCTGGGAGGTGTGACATGTACCAAAAATTACAAGAATCAAACAATTTTCTAATAAGGAATAATGTAAAGAAATGTAATGAGCTATCAAACCAAAGATAATGAATATTTTAAGGCAATATATACAGATAGAATTGTATATCATTACTTGAGAAATAAACATTTATAAGTGCTTAGAATAAATCCAATTTTAAACGTTACTTTACCTATACTGAGAAGAGTCCATGTCCTAATGGGATGTTGGCAGGAAAGTGGTGACAAGGAGCAGTTACAAGGAGTGTTACTCCTCCTCCAATAGGAACATCGGACACTTGCACTTCAGCTATTCTTTCTCTTTTCTGCCATTTTTCAATTTGCGACACAGGCCCTGATGCACTTTCTCACCTTCACTAAAAAGTGAGGGCTGCTTCTGTTTCTTTTCATAATTCCTCAAAAGTATTAAATTGGTTATTCAATAAGTTCATATTTCTGTTTTTCAGAGCTTTGTACAGATTGTACCTCTCTATAAGGGTTTGAACCTCTGCCAATTTGCAGACATTTCTTTTATTAAGGTGCTCTTATCTCCTCACCTGAAGGAATCTCTTCAGCAACCTCTTGTTGCTATTCCTTCTGTAGTTCTGGCAGATAGTACTGAGCTCTTCATAACGTTCCTCTACGAACTCCTCAACATCATCAGCATCAACCTCCACCAATGGATTGGCTAAGAGATACAATGTCACATCTGTGACCTCTGTTCCTTCAGGCTTATGGTTGTAGACAATGAAGGGTGTCAGCTCACCAGGCGTGGTATCTGCAATTAGCTGCAGAAGAAGACTTTGCATAGACCAGCCAAGGTAGCTTCATTGAACATGGGTACTTGAAAAGAATATCCAGCAAGAGGAGCTCTACAATAAAACTTCACATTAATTAGATGCAGTTAAAACTCCAAGGATAGATGAATAGAACCTAACTACATTAACTAGTGATGAGTGAATATAGTCGTTACTCGAAATTTCCCGAGCACGCTCGGGTGTCCTCCGAGTATTTTTTAGTGCTCGGAAATTTAGTTTTTATTGCCGCAGCTGAATGATTTACATCTGTTAGCCAGCATAAGTACATGTGGGGGTTGCCTGGTTGCTAGGGAATCCCCACATGTACTTATGCTGGCTAACAGATGTAAATCATTCAGCTGCGGCAATAAAAACTAAATCTCCGAGCACTAAAAAATACTTTTCGTTTTTTAGGGTCAAGTCGGGTTTCGCGAAACCCGACTATCTCAAAAGTCGAGTCGAGTGGAATCGGCCGATTATATCGCGAAAAGTCG
This sequence comes from Ranitomeya imitator, assembly GCF_032444005.1. NCBI lineage: Eukaryota > Metazoa > Chordata > Amphibia > Anura > Dendrobatidae > Ranitomeya > Ranitomeya imitator. The sequence goes on along the minus strand of NC_091284.1, from coordinate 714,658,671 downwards.
GGGATCGACCGAAACACGAAACCCAATGCAAGTCAATGGGGGAGCATAGTCGGCAGTGAGTGGAGGCCAGGAAAACACCTACAGTGCCCATTTTAATGGCAAAAACATCCATTCTTGTTACTGAAGCTTGTCAATCTTAATTTACCTTATAATAATAGTAAGGCATTGGAAATTGGGGGTCATTTGGCTAAAGTTGTGGGGGGTAGGGCTGGTTCAAGTATTTAGTGGGCTCAGGAAATCTGGACCACGTCACGGCAGTGGAGCAGGGAGAGGTAAGTATTTAAACTTTGCAAGTGCTGTGATCCTGAGCAAGCAGGGGGGGCCCACTCGTTGGCATTGGCACTGGCACAGGGCCCCTCAAAGTACGGCGGTGTGTTTGCACGGCGGGGGGCGCCTCCCACCGGCAGCGACACTTTTGCGTACTATGAGGGGCCCTGTGCCAGTGACGTCGCCAATGAGTATCCCCTCACCTGATGAAGGAACCTGCACTTTCATCTGCACCTTCCTCTTTGTCCCTGTGTAAGGTGGTATGGTATGCGGGAAGGGGAACCTGACTTTCAGCAGAGTCACATTCTGGCTGTGTAGCGTGCACGGGGAATGTAGCGTTCTGAGTCAATGTACCAGCAGACTCATCTATTACTGGCTGGGCAATGGGCAGGATGAGGAGGAAACACAGATATAGGCCCAAATAATAAAGTGGGCTAAATGCAGTTCAAAATTGGTAACAGGACTAACCAGGGGGCATTGCTTTGTTCAGTGGAGTACAACTGTAATGAGAGGATGACACAGTGAGTAGGCCCAAATCACTAAGTAGGCTAAATGCAGTTCAAAATTGGTAACAGAAGTAAAAAGGCGGCACTGGTTTGCTCAGTGTAGGAGAACATCAAGGAGCGGCAGACACCGTTAGTAGGGCCAACAAAACAAGTAGGCCAAATGCAGTGTTATATTAAAAACAATTTAACAAGAGCCTGAAGATAGAAGCTAGGGAAAGGCAACCTGGAGAACACCTTGGAGCGTAAGACACCGTTTGTAGAACCCAGACCCAACTTGTAGGCCGTGGGCAGCACGGTGGCGCAGTGGTTAGCACAGCAGCCTTGCAGCGCTGGGGTCCTGGGTTCTAATCCCACCCAGGACAACATCTGCAAAGAGTTTGTATGTTCTCTCCGTGTTTGCGTGGGTTTCCTCCGGGCACTCCGGTTTCCTCCCACATTCCAAAGACATACTGATAGGAATTCCAGATTGTGAGCCCAATCGGGGACAGTGATGATAATGTGTACAACCTGTAAAGCGCTGCGGAATATCTTAGCGCTATATAAAAATAAAGATTATTATTATTATTTATTAATGCAGTGTTGTTTCAACAACTACTTAACGAGAGCCTGAAAATGGAATTTCAGGACAAGAAACCTGGAGAACAGCACGGAGTGGCATACACCGTTAGTAGGCCCCAACCAAACTAGTAGCCCCACTGCAGTTGTTCGATTAAAAAACTATTTAACAAGAGCCTGAAGATTGAAGCTCAGGAAAGGCAACCAGGAGAACACCTTGGAGCGGCAGACACTGTTAGTAGGCCCCAACCAAACTAGTAGCCCCACTGCAGTTGTTTGATTAAAAAACTATTTAACAAGAGCCTGAAGATTGAAGCTCAGGAAAGGCAACCAGGAGAACACCTTGGAGCGGCAGACACTGTTAGTAGGCCCCAACCAAACTAGTAGCCCCACTGCAGTTGTTCGATTAAAAAACTATTTAACAAGAGCCTGAAGATTGAAGCTCAGGAAAGGCAACCAGGAGAACACCTTGGAGCGGCAGACACTGTTAGTAGGCCCCAACAAAACTAGTAGCCCCACTGCAGTTGTTCGATTAAAAAACTATTTAACAAGAGCCTGAAGATTGAAGCTCTGGAAAGGCAACCAGGGGAACACCTTGGAGCAGCAGACACTGTTAGTAGGCCCCAACCAAACTAGTAGCCCCACTGCAGTTGTTTGATTAAAAAACTATTTAACAAGAGCCTGAAGATTGAAGCTCAGGAAAGGCAACCAGGAGAACACCTTGGAGCGGCAGACACCGTCTCTACAACCCAGACCCAACTTGTAGGCCTAATGCAGTGTTGTTTCAGCAACTACTTAACAAGAGCTTCAAGATAGAAGCGAGGGAGAGGCAACAGAGAGAACACCTTGGAGCGGAAGACTAAGTTTGTAGACCACAACGAAACTTGTGGCCCCAATGCAGTTTTATAATTCTGACAAGCTGAAAATCAGCCTTTTTTTAATTTTTTTTTAAAGGAGGAGGACAGCTGTATTAAGTGGCGCAGACAGAGACTGCTAGTAGGCCTTACACTGCAAAGTAGGCTCACTACAGGATGAAAAAAAGTTTCATGGGTACACGTTCGGCATTGGTGTGCTCAGCAGAGGACAAATGGAAGGAGGGACTGCAGACAGACTTAGTAGGCCTAAAATTTAAAAAAATAGGCTCAAAGCAGTTTGAATTATCTTGCAGGGGTACACAGGCAGCATTGGTGTGGTCAGCGGAGGACGATTGGAAGGAGTGCCTGACACAGTTAGTACTCCCAAAATATAAATAGATGTTAATGTCTCGCAAAACAACAAAACCAAAAAACAAAAGGGTGGCATACTTAGGTAGAGGGGTGGGCTCCTCTGCTGAGTTTCAGACAAAGTAATTTGGCGCTAAGTATTTAATGGTGTCAATATAGGACACTGACCCTGACTATTTTAACTAGCATCATACATGTCAACAAATTGGTATTGTCAGTGCCAGGCATTGAAGGATGTCATCGCATAGACTAAACATTGGTGGAGCTGTGAGAGATAATTTTGCAAGTGGTAGAACAGTGTTTGGGCTGGGGGGGGAAACTCTCTTGTGGCCGGCGGTACAGGCCCAGGGCCCCTCATGTTACAACGGTGTGTCTGACGTTGGTTGCGCGCCACCACCGCCAGAGAGACTTTATTGTACTATGAGGGACCCAGTGGCAGTGCCGTCGACCAAAAACGGGCACACCCACCTCTTCAGACAAACGGCACTCTCACGGGTGCTTGCGCCAAGTGGCGAGACCACAGCCCCGTGGGGGGAGTTAGCCTATTTAGGGAGGTGTAAACATGTCGTATGCTGGACAAACAGCTGCTGCAAATTAAGAGATTGGAACAGTCAGTAAGACCAGTCCACAAGCGAGACCTTTTTATAGGAAAGCTAGGTGTCAGCCGGGAAAGGTGGGGCAAAATAATTCAAAATCCATAAGTGGTTCATTTTAATGAAGGTTAGATCATCAACATTTTGGGTAGCCAGACGAGTCCTTTTTTCGGTCAATATTGAACCAACAGCACTGAATACTCTTTCTGATAGCATACTAGCTGCTGGGCAAGCAAGCTCCTGCAATGCATATTCTGCCAATTCAGGCCAGGTGTCTATTTTGGATGCCCAGTAATCAAATGGGAATGACGGCTGAGGGAGAACATCGATAAGGGATGAAAAATAGTTAGTAACCATACTGGACAAATGTTGTCTCCTGTCACTTTGAATTGATGCTGCAGTACCTGTCCTGTCTGCGGTCATTGCGAAATCACTCCACAACCTGGTCAGAAAACCCCTCTGTCCAATGCCACTTCTGATTTGTGCACCTCTAAAACCTCTGCCCTGTTGCCCCCTGCAGCTCGTGTGAGAACCATCACCGGCGCTGTGTGCTGGGAATGCCTGAATAAAACAGTGTACCAGAGTTGCTTGTTTGGTTGCTAATATTTGTTCGAGGTTCTCATGTGGCATGATATTTTGCAATTTGCCTTTATAGCGAGGATCAAGGAGGCAGGCCAACCAGTAATCATCATCGGTCATCATTTTAATAATGCGTGGGTCCCTTTAGAGGATACGTAAGGCATAATCTGCCATGTGGGCCAAAGTTCCAGTTGTCAAATCTGCGGTTGTGCTGGGTTGAGGGGCAGTTTCAGGCAAATCTATGTCACTTGTCTCCCTCAAAAAACCTGAACCCGGCCTTGCAACGCCACCAGTTTCTATTGGCCCCGAAGAAGCTTCCTAATTCAAAAAATACTCATCCCCATTATCCTCCTCGTCCTCCTCCTCTTCGCCCGCTACCTCGTCCTGAAGATTAACCTGACCAGACAATGGCTGACTGTCATCAAGGCTATCCTCTTCCTCGGCTGCAGACGCCTGCTCCTTTATGTGCGTCAAACTTTGCATCAGCAGACGCATTAGGGGGATGCTCATGCTTATTATGGCGTTGTCTGCACTAACCAGCCGTGTGCATTCCTCAAAACACTGAAGGACTTGACACAGGTCTTGTACCTTCGACCACTGCACACCTGACAACTCCATGTCTGCCATCCAACTGCCTGCCCGTGTATGTGTATCCTCCCACAAATACATAACAGCACGCCTTGTTGCAACGTCGATGATTAGGCAATGCTGGGGAAGGTTCAAAGACCACTGATGGTTCTGCATACGGCTGGAGTGTACGGGCGAACGGCGGATATGTGTTGTGAATTCAGCTTTTGGGCTCCCTCCGGTGGTTGTAGAGGGTAATGCAGTTGTGCCTGGACTGCAGGAGTGGACAGGTGTATCTACTAATTGCAAAACTGACTGGGGTATATAGCTTTGCAGGATCCTTTAGTCAGTGCCAGTTGTCCATTGTTCTGGGAGGATTCACTTCCCTGCTGGTCTCTCCAGTTTGCTGTGCTTTTCTAAAAAGATAAGTCCTGGCTTTGTTTTTGCTGTCCACCTGCTGTGGACCTTATAGTTCTGTGCTTTTTCATGTTTTTGTCTTGTCCAGCTTAGTCTGTGAAGGATTTTTTGCAGCCTAGCTATTTCTCTGGAGATGCAGATATGCCCCCCATGTCTTTAGTCAGATGTGGTGATCCGTATTTCCTGCGGTGGATATTTTCTAGTGTTTTTATACTGACCGCATAGTACTCTGTTCTATTCTTTCTTTTTGGCTAGTATGGCCTCCTATGCTAAAATCTGATTTCATATCTGCGTATGTTATTTCCCTCTCCTCTCACAGTCAATATTGGTGGGGGGCTATCTATCCTTTGGGGATTTTCTCTGAGGCAAGATAGGTTTCCTGTTTCTGTCTTTAGGGGTAGTTAGATCTTAGGCTGTGCCGAGGGGTCTAGGGAGTGTTAGGTACCCCCCACGGCTACTTCTAGTTGCGCTGCTAGGTTCAGGGTTTGCGGTCAGTACAGGGACCACCTTCCCCAGAGTCCGTCTCATGCTGCTCCTAGGCCACCAGATCATAACAGATATGCGTGCAAAGTCTGCGCACTTTGAGGAGCAGGTCGGATAACCCCGGATAACTTTTCAGGAAGCACTGCACCACCAGGTTTAAGGTGTGAGCCAGGCAAGGAATGTGTTTCAGTTGGGAAAGGGCTATGGCAGCCATAAAATTCCTTCCGTTATCACTCACTACCTTGCCTGCCTCAAGATGTACAGTGCCCAGCCATGACAGTTTCTTTCTGCAAGAACTCGGACAGAACTTCCGCGGTGTGTCAGTTGTCGCCCAAACACTTCATTGCCAATACAGCCTGCTGACACTTGCCACTAGCTGCCCCATAATGGGACACCTCGTGTGCAACAGTGGCAGCTGCGGATGGAGTGGTTGTGCGACTGCGGTCTGTGGACGAGCTCTCACTTCTGCAGGAGGACGAGGAGGAGGAGGAGGAGGGGGGGCGGCGAATGCCTACAGCCAACTGTTTCCTAGACCGTGGGCTAGGCAGAACTGTCCCAATATTGCTGTCCCCTGTGGACCCTGCATCCACCACATTAACCCAGTGTGCCATGATGGACACGTAACGTCCCTGGCCATGCCTACTGGTCCATGCATCTGTTGTCAGGTGCACCTTTGTACTCACAGATTGCCTGAGTGCATGGACGATGCGGTCTTTTACATGCTGGTGGAGGGCTGGGATGGCTTTTCTCGAAAAGAAGTGTTGACTGGGTAGCTCGTAGCGTGGTACAGCGTAGTCCATCAGGGCTTTGAAAGCTTCGCTTTCAACTAACCGGTAGGGCATCATCTTTAATGAGATTAGTCTAGCAATGTGGGCATTCAAACCCTGTGTACGCGGATGCGAGGATGAGTACTTCCTTTTCCTAACGAGAGTATCATGTAGAATGAGCTGGACTGGAGAGCTGCAGATGGTGGAACTAGCGGGGGTGCCGGTGGACATGGCAGACTGAGAGAGGGTTGGAGATGGTATTCTTGCTGGTGCCCTACATGCAGTGTTTCCTACTACGAAACTGGTGATTCCCTGACTGCTTTGGCCTGGTGATGAAACCTGCACATTTACTGCAGGTGGTGCGGGAAATGGTGGGCTTACAGTGAGGGAAGGGATGTAGCGTTGCTGACTAGCTTCATTGGCCGAGGGTGCTACAACCTTAAGGGATGTTTGGTAGTGAGTCCAGGCTTGCAAATGCATGGTGGTTAAATGTCTATGCATGCAACTTGTATTTAGACTTTTAAGATTCTGACCTCTGCTTAAGGTAGTTGAACATTTTTGACAGATGACTTTGCGCTGATCATTTGGATGTTGTTTAAAAAAATGCCAGACTGCACTCTTTCTACTATCGGATACCTTTTCAGGCATTGCAGACTGAGCTTCTTTAACCGAATGGCCACGCTGTCCTACAACTGGTTTTGGTTTTGCCACGCGTTTTTGGCCAGATACGGGCCTGGCAGATGGACCTCCGCCGCTTCAGAGCTACTGCCGCCTGCACCCTGTTCCCCCAATGGATGTCAATCGGGGTCAACAACTGGGTCATCTATGACCTCCTCTTCTATCTCGTGTGCAACTTCGTCTGTGTCACCGTGTAAGCCAGTGGTATAGCGTTCGTGATGGGGCACCATAGTCTCATCAGGGTCTGATTCTGGATCAGTACACTGCGAGGGCAATGTTCTGGTCTGAGTCAAAGGAACAGCATAGTAATCTGGCTGTGGCTGTGCATCTGTGCACTCCATGTCCGATTCAACTTGTAATGGGCATGGCCTGTTAACTGTTTCACTTTCTAACCCAGGAACGGTATGTGTAAAGAGCTCCATGGAGTAACCCGTTGTGTCGCCTGACGCATCCTTCTCTGTTGTTCTTGGTGAAGACGACAAGGAAGCGACTTGTCCCTGACTGCGAACATCCACTAACGATGCGCTGCTTTTACATTTAGCAGTTTCAGAAGAGGAGGCGAAAGAGCTAGAGGCTGAGTCAGCAAGGAAAGCCAAAACTTGATCTTGCTGCTCCAGCTTTAAAAGCGTTTTTCCTACTCCCAGAAAAGGGAGCATTCGAGGCCTTGTGTAGCCAGACGACGAACCTGGCTCAACATCTCGAGACTTAGGTGCTATATTGCTTTTCCCACGACCACCTGATGCTCCACCACCACTACGATCATTACCAGCTGGCAATGACTGCCCACGGCCACGACCTCTTCCACCAGACTTCCTCATTGTTTGAAAAACGTAACCAAACTAACGGTATTTGTTACTGTTACAAGGTGAACTCAAACTTCTGTTGGATTCATATATCCCTTTATAGGTGGGTGAGACTGCAGGGTAAATCAGGCCCAATGTATAACAGTACACAGCTTCAGTGGCAGACAGATATGCCACTAACAGGACTGACGCTGATGCAGACACTACCAATAAAAATCTCCCCCTTTTTATTTTTTCTAGGAGAATATTGAAGAAATGTGGCCCACTCTTATACAGTATATGTTCTGTGGCACAAAATTAGAGACAGATGCCACACACAGCACTGGCAATGAGGCAGAATTGCCAATCTTAATCTCCCACTACTTTTATTTTTTCAGGGAGAATTTAAAAGAAATCTGGCCCAGTATTACCCACTAGGTTTAATGTGGCACAAAATTTGAGACACGTGGCACACACAGGAGTGGCACTGAAGCAGAAATGCCAATCTTAATCTCCCACTGTTTTTTTTTTCAGGGAGAATTTAAAAGAAATCTGGCCCAGTATTACACACTAGGTTTAATGTGGCACAAAATTTGAGACAGGTGGCACACACAGGAGTGGCACTGAAGCAGAAATGCCAATCTTAATCTCCCACTATTTTTTTTTTCAGGGAGAATTTAAAAGAAATCTGGCCCAGTATTACACACTAGGTTTAATGTGGCACAAAATTTGAGACAGGTGGCACACACAGCACTGGCAATGAGGCAGAAATGCCAATCTTAATCTCCCACTATTTTTATTTTTTCAAGGAGAATTGAAAAGAAATCTGGCCAAGTATTACACACTAGGTTTAATGTGGCACAAAATTTGAGACAGGTGGCACACACAGCACTGGCAATGAGGCAGAAATGCCAATCTTAATCTCCCACTATTTTTATTTTTTCAAGGAGAATTGAAAAGAAATCTGGCCAAGTATTACACACTAGGTTTAATGTGGCACAAAATTTGAGAAAGGTGGCACACACAGGAGTGGCACTGAAGCAGAAATGCCAATCTTAATCTCCCACTATTTTTTTTCAGGGAGAATTTAAAAGAAATCTGGCCCAGTATTACACACTAGGTTTAATGTGGCACAAAATTTGAGACAGGTGGCACACACAGCACTAGCAATGAGGCAGAAATGCCAATTTTAATCTCCCACTATTTTTATTTTTTCAGGGAGAATTTAAAAGAAATCTGGCCCAGTATTACACACTAGGTTTAATGTGGCACAAAATTTGAGACAGGTGGCACACACAGGAGTGGCACTGAAGCAGAAATGCCAATCTTAATCTCCCACTATTTTTTTTTTCACGGAGAATTTAAAAGAAATATGGACCAGTATTACACACTAGGTTTAATGTGGCACAAAATTTGAGACAGGTGGCACACACAGCACTGGCAATGAGGCAGAAATGCAAATCTTAATCTCCCACTATTTTTATTTTTTTTCAGGGAGAATTTAAAAGAAATCTGGCCCAGTATTACACACTAGGTTTAATGTGGCATAAAATTTGAGACAGGTGGCACACACAGGACTGGCACTGAAGCAGAAATGCCAATCTTACTCTCCCACTATTTTTATTTTTTCAGGGAGAATTAAAAGAAAAGCTGGCCCAGTTTGTTAGGGGTCGAGTTCCCGCTTCTGCACAGGGGTAATCTCGATCCACCTCCGCTGCGGTCTCCCATTCTTGTCCAGCCGCAGTGGAGTCTGCTCAGCAAAGACGTCGGTCCCAGCGTCTTGCTCATTCTCACTCTGTTCTGAGAGTTACTGCTGCTTCTCCAGTCTCTGCCATTAAAGTCAGTGCTGGTCAGCAGCGAGCAGACTTCTCTGGGACTAAGTCCTTGTCTGCACGTACTGAGCATGCCCAGGGTAAGATCTCCCGTTGGAGATCGAGGGTCATGTGCTCAGGCTCTGCAGCACATTCCATTGGTCCTCTTGGCAGGTCTTGGAAGGGCAAAGGTGCTGTGGCCACTTCCTGTGCTGCTGCTATATAAACTGCGCATGACCGCACGGCCATGCGCTAGTATTGTCTTTCAATCGCTATGTGTGTATGTTGTGAGTGCAAGTCGTCCTTGGATACCCCTACCCTATTGAATGACTGTTCGCGGAAGGTGTACGGCTGCTACCTAGCGCCCGACTTATCCTACAGCACTAGTCACACATTATAGCGTCCAGTTGCTGTGACCGCCAGTACGGCGCCGTGCACTTCCTCTGTGCTTTCCTTACCCAAGCCTGGGTGGTTAGTGGCATTCGTCAGTGCGGCACTGCAGGCACTCTTGTGCCTTAATATTGCTCTTCAGTCTCCTTACACACCCAGTTGCGGTGTTGTGCCAGCAAGGGTCTAATCGGACTTCAATCCTAGTTGGGGTTGAGTTCGCTGACTACTTGCTCGCGCTTTAGGTGCGGTACTGCGGTCCTGTGCCTTAACAGGATTGTTTCTTTCACGCTGGGTGAGGTTAACCCACGCGTGTATACTTTAGTGTACCGCCATATAGTCTGCTAATTGCTAGCAGCAGGTTTTCACCCGCACGGTGGACCCCGGACTGCGAACGTATCTATACCATCTGTCTTGGTGCGTTCCGCCAGTCCTAACAGAATACTAGCGCCAGGGTCTGGCTAGTAAAATGGCGGACGACCAGCATTTACAGCGGTACATCCAGCAGCTGGAGGGAAGGTTGGCGGCTCTTGAGCATTCAACCTCAGCTGTGGATGTTACTGCTGTCGCTGTTCAGGCTGCAAGTGTGGCTGCAGCTACCTTGTCCACTGCCGCCCCTGTACCGACGCTATCTCGCCTCCCGCTACCAGAGAAATTTTCTGGTGACAGTAAGTCCTGTAGGGGTTTCGTGAGTCAGTGCTCAATACATCTTGAGCTTCTGGCCTCTCGTTTCCCTACAGAGCGGGCTAAGGTGGGCTTTATAATTTCCTTATTGTCGGACAGGGCGTTGGAGTGGGCTACGTCGCTGTGGGAGCGTGGCGATCATGTGGTGCAGAGTGCTCCGTTATTCCTGAGCACTCTGAAACAGGTCTTTCTAGGACCTCGTGTCACCCATGACACGGCGCTCCAACTGTTGGCACTGACTCAGGGCTCATCCTTGGTCAGCCTTTTTGCCGTCCATTTCCGCACTCTAGCATCTGAGCTGGAGTGGTCAGATAAAGCCCTTATCCCTATATTTTGGAGGGGGCTGGCTGACCACGTTAAGGATGCTCTGGCCACTAGGGAGATTCCCGCCACACTGGAAGAGTTAATAACAGTATCTACTCGCATCGACCTCCGTTTTCACGAGCGGAGGTTAGAGCGAGCCCAGTGTAGGCAGAGGTTTCGGCTGGCTCCCACCTTCGCCAAACCTTTGGAATCTCCAGTCCAGGCTCCTGAGTTCCAGGAACCTAAGGTGGTGTCACGAGCGGGATCTAAGTCCCAGACCGCTCGTGCACTCCAGGGTTGCCATGTATGCCAACAGTCAGGACATCTTGCCACCAGATGTCATCAGCGGTCGAGGAAACGTCAGCGTCTAGTGGTAGTAGGTGGAGGTGCACTAGACACTGCGACGTTTGCCTCCAAATTGTCCTTTAAGGGGACAATTACCTTTGGCTCATCCTCCCACTCGGTAGACCTCTGTGTGGATTCTGGGGCGGAGGGCAATTTTATGTCTTCTGCCTTCGCCCAACGTCACGCAATACCCCTGGTTATGCTATCTCAACCAGTAACGGTACGAGTGGTGAATGGGTCGACACTCCCCGCACAGATAACACATCAGACCATCCCTGTTACTCTGTCCATGTCGCCATCCCATCAGGAGATTATTTCTCTGCTCATCATTCCTGAGGGTATTGATGAGGTCCTGTTGGGGATACCTTGGCTACGGTACCACTCTCCTCACATCGAGTGGTCCTCAGGCAGAATTCTGGGATGGGGTGAATCATGTGGGGGTAGGTGTCACCGAGAGTGCGTTCAGGTTGCTACTACTGAGGTACCCGCAGATCTATCCTCTCTCCCCAAGCAATATTGGTCTTACGCAGACGTGTTCTCCAAAAAGGCGGCGGAGACCCTTCCGCCCCATCGCCCCTATGACTGTCCTATCGATCTCTTGCCTGGTGCGGAGCCTCCCCGGGGTCGAGTTTATCCATTATCTCTCCCGGAGACGGAGGCCATGTCTCAGTACATTCAAGAGAATCTGGCAAGAGGGTTTATCAGGAAGTCAGTGTCACCTGCTGGGGCAGGGTTCTTTTTCGTGCAGAAGAAGAATGGGGAACTACGTCCATGCATAGACTACAGGGGTCTTAACGCTATCACCGTTAAGAACAAGTATCCTTTGCCCTTGATATCCGAGCTCTTCGATAGGCTTCGGGGAGCTAGAGTGTTTACTAAATTAGATCTGCGGGGTGCTTACAACCTGATTCGCATCCGTGAGGGGGACGAATGGAAAACGGCGTTTAACACCAGAGATGGGCACTATGAGTATCTGGTGATGCCCTTCGGGCTCTGTAATGCCCCAGCCGTTTTTCAAGACTTTGTCAACGACATCTTCCGGGATATGCTTTCCACCTCAGTTGTAGTCTATCTGGATGATATTCTCATCTTTTCTCCAGATATTGACTCCCACCGGAGAGATGTTGGCAGAGTCTTCGACCTCCTACGGGCAAACTCTCTTTACGCTAAGTTGGAGAAGTGTATGTTTGAGCAGGAGTCTTTGCCGTTCCTGGGCTATATCAACTCCGCCCAGGGATTGGCTATGGATCCTGCCAAACTACAGGCTGTGATGGACTGGCAAGAGCCCCATTCTCTTAAAGCGGTGCAGCGCTTTATGGGGTTCATTAACTATTACCGCCAGTTCATTCCCCACTTCTCAACTCTGGTAGCTCCCTTGGTAGCCCTCACCAAGAAGGGAGCGAATCCTAAATTGTGGTCGGAAGAGGTCTCCAAGGCCTTCACTTCTATTAAGTCCCACTTTGGTAGCGCTCCCATCTTACATCGTCCCGATGTGGATAAGCCATTCCTAATGGAGGTGGATGCCTCATCCGTTGGTGCTGGAGCAGTCCTCTATCAGAAGGATGCTCAAGGTCGGAAGCATCCATGCTTCTTCTTCTCTAAGACCTTCTCGCCAGCGGAGAGAAACTACTCCATCGGGGATAGGGAGCTGCTAGCAATGAAGTTGGCCTTTTCAGAGTGGAGACATCTTTTGGAAGGTGCGCGGTTTCCCTTCCAGGTTTACACCGACCACAAAAATTTGGTCTACTTACAAACAGCCCAGCGGCTAAATTCTCGCCAAGCCAGATGGTCCTTGTTCTTTTCCCGGTTCCACTTTTCTCTTCATTTTCTCGCCGGGGAGAAGAATATTCGTGCTGATGCTCTCTCTCGCTCCCTTATGTCAACTGAAGAGGAGGAAGAGGAGCCTCGGCTTATTGTTCCTTCTGAGAGCCTGAGAACCATAGCGCCGGTTTCGCTTGAGTCTGTGCCTCCGGGCAAGACTTTTGTGCCCATTAATTTGCGACCGGAGGTTCCCTCTTGGGCTCATTCATCCAGAGTGGGCGGACACTTTGGGACAAAGAGGACATCTGAGCTACTGGCGAGGACGTACTGGTGGCCGCATATGGTCCGGGACGTCAGGGATTATATTCTGGCGTGTGTCTCCTGCGCCAAAAATAAATCTCCGCGTCAAAGGCCAGCTGGGTTGCTCTATCCCTTGCCGGTGGCAGATAGGCCCTGGGAGATGGTCGGGATGGACTTTGTCGTGGGTTTGCCCAAGTCTCGCGGCTGTACCATCATCTGGGTCATCACCGATCATTTCTCGAAAATGGTGCATTTGGTGCCGCTACCACGGTTACCTTCTGCACGGGCCTTGGCTGCGTTGTTCATTAAGCACATCTTACGCCTACATGGTATGCCTGACAAAATTGTCAGTGACCGGGGTCCCCAGTTTGCGTCTCGGTTCTGGAGAGAGCTATGTCGTCTTCTCAGTATTGAGTTGAATCTCTCTTCCGCTTATCATCCCGAGACGAATGGGTTGGTAGAGAGGGCCAACCAGACCTTGGTCACATACCTGCGACATTTTGTTTCAGCCAGGCAGGATGACTGGGCATCCTTGCTATCATGGGCAGAGTTTGCGCTGAACAATGCCGTAGCCGACTCCACTGGACAAACCCCATTCCTCCTCAACTATGGTCAGCATCCACGGGTACCTGTGCCTATGCCCGTGTCTTCCGCAGACTCCAGGGTGGCAGACTGGGCTGTGGAGGCACGGGATATTTGGGACCGCACTCAGGATGCCATTCTGGCCTCTAAGGAGAGAATGAGGTCCTCCGCCGATGCTCATCGGCGCCCCGCTCCGACCTTTGCTCCTGGCAACTTGGTGTGGCTCTCCACCCGTAACATCAGGCTGCGAGTTGAGTCCACTAAATTTGCTCCTCGCTACTTGGGTCCCTTCAAGGTCCTCGAACAGGTTAATCCTGTGGTCTACCGTCTGGCCCTTCCTCCACGCCTTGGTATCACCGACACCTTTCATGTGTCCCTCCTTAAGCCCGTATACATGTCCCGGTTTTCTGAGTCATCTGCCGGGACATCGGGTTCGTCTACGGACGATTTCGAGGTGAACGCTATCTTGGGGTGCAAGGTGGTACGTGTCAAAAAATTTTTTTTGGTGGACTGGAAGGGTTACGGCCCTGAGAGCCTGCTGAGCACATTCGGGCTCCGCAGCTCATTGCTGCCTTCGAACGTAGCGAGGCCCAAGGAGGGGGGGGCCCTAGGAGGGGGGGTATTGTTAGGGGTCGAGTTCCCACTTCTGCACAGGGGGAATCTCGAGCCACCTCCGCTGCGGTCTCCCATTCTTGTCCAGCCGCAGTGGAGTCTGCTCAGCAAAGACGTCGGTCCCAGCGTCTTGCTCATTCTCACTCTGTTCTGAGAGTTACTGCTGCTTCTCCAGTCTCTGCCATTAAAGTCAGTGCTGGTCAGCAGCGAGCAGACTTCTCTGGGACTAAGTCCTTGTCTGCATGTACTGAGCATGCCCAGGGTAAGATCTCCCGTTGGAGATCGAGGGTCATGTGCTCAGGCTCTGCAGCACATTCCATTGGTCCTCTTGGCAGGTCTTGGAAGGGCAAAGGTGCTGTGGCCACTTCCTGTGCTGCTGCTATATAAACTGCGCATGACCGCACGGCCATGCGCTAGTATTGCCTTTCAATCGCTATGTGTGTATGTTGTGAGTGCAAGTCGTCCTTGGATACCCCTACCCTATTGAATGACTGTTCGCGGAAGGTGTATGGCTGCTACCTAGCGCCCGACTTATCCTACAGCACTAGTCACACATTATAGCGTCCAGTTGCTGTGACCGCCAGTACGGCGCCGTGCACTTCCTCTGTGCTTTCCTTACCCAAGCCTGGGTGGTTAGTGGCGTTCGTCAGTGCGGCACTGCAGGCACTCTTGTGCTTTAATATTGCTCTTCAGTCTCCTTACACACCCAGTTGCGGTGTTGTGCCAGCAAGGGTCTAATCGGACTTCAATCCTAGTTGGGGTTGAGTTCGCTGACTACTTGCTCGCACTTTAGGTGCAGTACCGCGGTCCTGTGCCTTAACAGGATTGTTTCTTTCACGCTGGGTGAGGTTAACCCACGCGTGTATACTTTAGTGTACCGCCATATAGTCTGCTAATTGCTAGCAGCAGGTTTTCATCTGCACGGTGGACCCCGGACTGCGAACGTATCTATACCATCTGTCTTGGTGCGTTCCGCCAGTCCTAACACAGTTTTACACACTAGGTTTAATGTGGCACAAAATTTGAGACAGGTAGCACACACAGGACTGGCACTGAAGCAGAAATGCCAATCTTAATCTCCCACTATCTTTTTTTTTCAGGGAGAATTTAAAAGAAATCTTGCCCAGTATTACACACTAGGTTTAATGTGGCACAAAATTTGAGACAGGTGGCACACACAGGAGTGGCACTGAAGCAGAAATGCCAATCTTAATCTCCCACTGTTTTTTTTTCAGGGAGAATTTAAAAGAAATCTTGCCCAGTATTACACACTAGGTTTAATGTGGCACAAAATTTGAGACAGGTGGCACACACAGCACTGGCAATGAGGCAGAAATGCCAATTTTAATCTCCCACTATTTTTATTTTTTCAGGGAGAATTGAAAAGAAATCTGGCCCAGTATTACACACTAGGTTTAATGTGGCACAAAATTTGAGACAGGTGGCACACACAGGAGTGGCACTGAAGCAGAAATGCCAATCTTAATCTCCCACTGTTTTTTTTTTCAGGGAGAATTTAAAAGAAATCTTGCCCAGTATTACACACTAGGTTTAATGTGGCACAAAATTTGAGACAGGTGGCACACACAGCACTGGCAATGAGGCAGAAATGCCAATTTTAATCTCCCACTATTTTTATTTTTTCAGGGAGAATTGAAAAGAAATCTGGCCCAGTATTACACACTAGGTTTAATGTGGCACAAAATTTGAGACAGATAGCACACACAGCACTGGCAATGAGGCATAAATGTCAATCTTAATCTCCCACTATTTTTATTTTTTCAGGGAGAATTTTAAAAAAAAGCTGGCCCAGTTTTACACACTAGGTTTAATGTGGCACAAAATTTGAGACAGGTGGCACACACAGGACTGGCACTGAAGCAGAAATGCCAATCTTAATCTCCCACTATTTTTTTTTTCAGGGAGAATTTAAAAGAAATCTGGCCCAGTATTACACTCTAGGTTTAATGTGGCACAAAATTTGAGACAGGTGGCACACACAGGAGTGGCACTGAAGCAGAAATGCCAATCTTAATCTCCCACTGTTTTTTTTTTCAGGGAGAATTGAAAAGAA
Organism: Ranitomeya imitator; assembly: GCF_032444005.1. NCBI lineage: Eukaryota > Metazoa > Chordata > Amphibia > Anura > Dendrobatidae > Ranitomeya > Ranitomeya imitator. The sequence goes on along the minus strand of NC_091284.1, from coordinate 714,642,395 downwards.
ATCTGGCCCAGTATTACACACTAGGTTTAATGTGGCACAAAATTAGAGACAGATGCCACACACAGCACTGGCACTGAGGCAAAATTGCCAATCTTAATCTCCCACTATTTTTTTTATTTATTGGAGAATTGTCAAGAAATCAGGCCCACTGTTATACTGTATGTTTTCTGTGCCAGAAAATGAGACACAGATGCCACACACAGGACTGCCACTGATACAGATTTGCCAATTTTAATCTGCACCCTTTTTTTTTTCTTCAGGGACACTAGTGAATAAATCTGGGCCACTGTATTAGAGTATATTTTCTGTGGCAGAAAGTGGCTTGAAGAGATATAACGAAACAAACAAAAAAAAGGGACTGTCCTACAATTACTATCTCCCTGCAGTAATCTCAGCAAAATATGGCAGGCAGCAATAACAAGGAGTGGACTGCTGCACAAAAAAGTCAAAAGTGTGGACAAACAAACAAGATAGCTGTGCAGAAAGGAAGCAGCAACAGGATTTGTGCTTTGAAAAAAGCAGTTGGTTTGCACAGCGGTGTACAAACAGCAATGCAGCTATCAGGGAGCCTTCTAGGGCAGCCCAATCAGCTATAGTGCTGAGGAAAAAAAAAAGTAGCCTCCACTGTCCCTGCAAACAAAAGGTGGTGTTGGACAGTGGAAATCGCTACAGCACAAGCGGTTTGGGGGTTAATGTACCCTGCCTAACGCTATCCCTGCTTCTGACGAAGCGGCAGCAACCTCTCCCTATGCTCAGATCAGCAGCAGTAAGATGGCGGTCTGCGGGAACGCCCCTTTATAGCCCCTGTGACGCCGCAGAAAGCAAGCCAATCACTGCAATGCCCTTCTCTAAGATGGTGGGGACTGAGACCTATGTCATCACGCTGCCCACACTCTGCATCCACCTTCATTGGCTGAGAAATGGCGCTTTTCGCGTCATTGAAACGCGACTTTGGCGCGAAAGTCGCGTACTGCATGGCCGACCCCACACAGGGATCGGGTCGGGTTTCATGAAACCCGACTTTGCCAAAAGTCGGCGACTTATGAAAATGACCGACCCGTTTCGCTCAACCCTACTCATCACTAATAATAACCCTTCAACATCAGCAACATCAACCTCCATACCAATGGATTGGGTAAAAGACATAATATCCTGCACATCCGTAACCTCTGTACCTGCAGGCTTATGGTCGTACACAAGGAAAGGTGTCAGCTCACCAGGCGCGTTATCTGCAATCAGCTGCAGCAGGAGACTTTGTATAGACCAGCCAAGGTGTCTTCATTGATCATAGGTACGTGAAAAGAATGTCCAGACAGAGGAGCTCTACACTAAAGCTTCACATTTATTAGATGAAGTTAAAACTCCAAGGATAGATGAATAGAACCTAACTACACTAACGCTTCAACATCAGCAACATCGACCTCCACACCGATAGTTTAAAACTTTAACAAAACCCTCAAAACTTTAACAAAACTTCGTAGTCTTTAAATTTACTGGCAAATTCATCAGCAGTCGTTTTATTAGCACTCAGTGCCAGGACATGACTCACAATACTACTGGTCCTCCTTTTAAAATGATCAAACTATCTATGTCTGGCCTTAAAACTTCAAAACTCTCATCACTCAATCCCAGTTTGTTTTTCCAAAGATTGGCATGCAACTCTTTCGCTTTATCACATATCATGGCTTCAGCTAACTGCCTTTCATTTGCCCAAATTGACAGCTTTTCAACTTGAGTGTTTGAGAATGCTGCTTTATTACTGCTTTAAACACTTTCACAACTTCTGTCTTTTTTTTGCCTTTTGATTTTTAATGATGGTTGAGACCATTGTACTAGACATAACGTATTCTCTAGCAAGATCAGTATTGCGTATACCACTCGCTAATTTGCCTGTTAGTTTTTTTGCTCAGTGGTGGTGTGAAGCAATTTTCTTTTCTGCTCAGCACTATCACTGTTCATTTTCTTAGGACCCAGGAGCAGAAAAAAAAGCAAAAATACACAAAATTACTACAAAGCTAAAATAAGACTGCAATAACTCTGTAAAAAGTACAATGATAGGACTTCAGAGGAGTGGGGTAAAGTTATTTTCTAGGAAACCCCCTTCAGAATGTTTGGAACACCTAGTAGAATGATTATCAGGAGAAGTAAAAGTGAGCACTACTGTAAGTCCTGTGTCATGCCAATAGTAAAACATCCTGAGACTATTCATGTGTGGGGTTGCTTTTCATCAAAATTTTGCCTAAGAACACAGCCATGAATAAAGAATGGTATTTTAGCATCCTCCAAGAGCAATTTCTTCCAAAGATTCAAGATCAGTTTGATTATAAAAAATGCTTTTTCCAGCATGATGGAGTAACATGTCACAAGGAAAAAATGATAACAAAGTGACTTGATGAACAAAAATTGAAATTTTCGGTTTAAGACCTGGAAAGTCCCCAGATTTCAGTTCCATTTAGAACTTCAAAAAGTGGATATAAAAACAAAAACACAAAACTTGAGATAGACTCCCAAGATATAGAGTCTTTGTATAAATGTGAAGTATTTGTCTATAAAAGTTTCAAAACATGACTTTGAAATGCTTTTAATCTTACTAAATGCTGATGAAATGCTTATACTGATCACGGAAGCTGCAAACTTGGTAAACAACAAAATTTGGGTCGGTCTCAAAAGTTTTTATATTATGGAGCAACGTGGCACAGCTGTGAGGTGCACAAAGAAGGTTCCCAAACCAGTAACTATTAAAAATAAACTTTGGCACTCAACTTTAGTATGTCGTAAATTTTATTAGCAGCCACTCGTACAGACGTTTCGGTCAGTGTTATTGACCTTCTTCAGTGTACTTATAGTCAAAGGTAGCAAGAGTGTGGCTCATAAAGTATATGAGGATGATGGTGAGGAACGCGGTGTCCACCACACAGAACTAGCGGTGGACACCGCGTTCCTCACCATCATCCGTCCTGGAACAGGAACATATTCCTGCTCCATTTCTATGGTCCGCATATAGCTACTACCGATTCTGGGCAAGAGGTGTTCTTTGGTCCACCTGTTAGATCCATACAACACACTTGTTTGGTCCATATTTAGCTACTGCCGATCCTGGGATCTACATTAGGACCTTCCCTGTAAACTTACACTAGGACCTTATCTACATTTTGAGCCACACTCTTGCTACCTTTGACTATAAGTACACTGAAGAATGTCAATAACACTGACCGAAACGTCTGTACGAGTGGCTGCTAATAAAATTTACGACATACTAAAGTTGAGTGCCAAAGTTTATTTTTAATGGTCTCAAAAGTTTTAGCCTCCACTGTATGTTGTCTTACCTCTGAAAAATCACACTAAAGTGCGGACCATAAAGTGTCTCCCCTTTGTGCAACTTGCTGTCCACTGCCTGTTGTCAAGTATAATCCGTCACTATCAACGGAGATGCTAAGATGGATGACAGGAAATGAGTTTTGTCTTTGTTTCTCAGTTCCTGCTCTCCTCCTGTTTCTGTGCTTTCAGTTCTAACTAGGCAAAGCCTCGGACAATGGTAAGCGCAATGCATGCTGTGAAGAAAGGGCATGGTAGATTCAGCACCTATGGTGTTGGCAGAACATTAATGAAGAGAATCCACTCACTAAAAGAGGAGATGGGAAGTCACTGAGCATGAGATTCAGGACAGCTCCTGCATATAGCAGACTGTTATGTGAACAAAACAGCTTTTCATTTGTTGTGGGGATTGAGACAGACAGGACCATGCATTTTCTAGTTTTGGGTGAAAAGACTGGCACGCTTCAATGTTTCATTGAAGTGGTGCTCAGAAACAAAAATTTATTTTATTCCTAAATCTTTATCTATTTAATTGCATACCTTATATAATCAAGTATATGCCGACCCGAGTATAAGCCGAGGCACCTAATTTTGCCACGAAAAACTGGGTAAACGTATTGACTCGAGTATAAGCCGGGTATGTATTGTCCCTTCATCCCTATCCTGGTATGCATGGCTCACCCGTCCCGGCCCTTGTATGCATGGCTCCCCGGTCCCTGTCCTTGTATTCATGACTTCCAGGTCCCTGTCCTTGTATGCATGGCTCCCCAGTCCCTGTATGCATTGCTCCCCCATCGCTGTCCTTGTATGCCTGGCTTCCCCATGCCATCCTTGTATGCATGGCTCCCCGGTCCCTGTCCTTGTATGCATGGCTCCTTATCCCCTATCCTTGTATTTGTAGAAATCGCAGGAATGCAGGATGTCATCACGGACAGGAGGCAGATCAAGAGTTAAAAGTTTTATTTAACAATAAGTGCACTCCATGCAGGGAGTAATAGGTTGCAGGGTAGTGATAGGGAATGGGACAGAACTGGGAGAGTGGAAGGTTAGGACAGGGGCGAACGATAGTTCAGTAATTAAAGAGGTGAAACTTATCAGACTGTAGTATTCTTGTGTGGAGCGTCTCAGGGTTCCAACGGTGGCACCGACAACAGCGGCACATGACGTCTCAATGAAGTCTGTGGTGGATGGTGATCCAACGGTGGCACAGACAACAGCGGCGCGTGATGTCTTGAGGAAAGAGTAACTTTCCCATGCCCACGCGGGTCTGGCATGGTACTGATTCCAATGTGTGAGACTGCAGGAACAAGACTTCCCTCCGTGGTGTACACGAATCCTGGGTAGCAGAGCACTGGTCTAGCCATCTGTCTCTCACGGTGTCACACACCCGGTGCAGTCTCCAGCATCAAGTATGAATCACATCCAGGCTCGGAGGATAGCAGGGGATTGCCGGTTAGTCGTCCACCAGAGGTGGACCTGTATGCAGGGGTACTGTCGAGTCGGCCTGTCCGAACTGATTGCTCTGCCCTCACAGCGGACACAGCACACGTTTCATCACTCAGCTTTCCCACCCAGGCTCTGGCTCTTGCTCTTTTCCTGCACACAGCGCTATCTATCTTGGCCCCAACTACTACAGTCACATGCAAGGGTTCGTCCAGGAATGAAAGTCTTCCCCCCTGCAACATGGGTGATAGCCCCGGCAGTTTCGGAACCGGCGTGAGAAAGGTACCCCCCGTTCTGGTTCTTCCTCTTACATATGCATTGCTGCTTATCCCCTATCCCTGTATACATGGCTCCTATATAAAAAAAAAAAAAAACATCCTAATTACTTTGCCTGCGTGCACTCGCTTTATCTCGTTCCAACCCCAGCAGCTCTTCCTGCTGAGTGATCACATGGCCACGCTCATTAAGGTAATGAATATTAACTCCACGCCTATGGGAGTGGAGAGGTGTGAATATTCATTACCTTAACGAGCAGAGCCACGTGATCGCTCGACCAGAAGAGATGCTGGTGCTGGAACAAACGAGATGCAGCGAGGGCACGCAGGGAAGGTACGTAGGATATGTTTTGTGCTGGAAGCTGGGTCTGTAACTGCGCGCTATAAGAGAAATAAATATTCACTGCCAGCGCAGTGAATATTTATTTCTCTTTAGCAGCAACAAAGGCTTTAGCCACAGCCGCCAGGTCCTGCCTCTGTGACCTGCTGCTCCCCCTCCCCCGCTGTCTTTCTGGGACAATTGACTCGGGTATTAGCCGAGGGGGGTGTTTTCAGCGCAAGAAAATGTGCAGAAAAACTGCTTATACACGAGTATATTTGATAATCTAATCCATTTTCTAATACATTTACAGGTAAAAAAAATATTACCCTGATTGCCAATGCACCAAGGCAATCCGGAAGAGCTGGGCAAAGTGCCAGAATTGGCGCAACTAATGTGATGCACCAATTCTGGGGTGACTGTGGGCTGGTATTTTTAGGCTGGGAAAGGGCTAATATACATGGACCTTCCCAGCCTGATAATATAAGCCCCCAGCTGTCTGCTTTATCATGGCTCGTTATCCAAAATAGGTGGGACCCCACATTGTTTTTTTTAAACTATTTCACAGGTTTAAAAAAGGTTAAAATCACCACATGAAAGGCACTAAAGGGTGCAACTTTATAATATTTATTGGTGGGAGGTAGACGCTAATCTAAGCTCTCCTCCTATAGCATCTCTTCCTGTATGGCGGACTATCCCCGTATGTTTATTGGCTGTCTCCCAGCTTCTAATTATGTGGGCCGGGGACTCGAGCATGGCGCTGGAGCACCCGCAATACTTGAGCGAGTAACGAGTATGCCCGAATATCGAGCAGTGGCGAGCATACTCGCTCATCACTATAGATTATGACATTAAATAGATAAAGATTTAGAGCTGAAATAAATTTTAGTTTTAGACCAACATCATAAATGAGCAAGTTTTATTTTTATTAACCAAGCACGTTAAACAAATTATAACCTCCGATCTATGCACTGCAGCATAATCAGGTCAATTAAATTCCTCTTCATTTGGAAATAGTCATTTTACCCTTTTATGTGAATTGTTGATTACTATAATTTCCTGTTGCTTTTGTAGAGCTAATTTATCCTGCAGCACTGTACAAAGATTGGCACCATTCTCATCAGCCCTTGTTCCCAGTGTTGCTCAGAGTCTACGGTATTTCCCTTACGTTATACATACACTAGGGGCAATTCCATAAGAAGCCAATTGACCCATCAGTATGATAATGGTAATCATCCTCAGGAATATGGTGTATGTACTGGACACCATCCTACTTGCTCTCAATTTTCATTACAGCCAGAAGAAGAAATGCAGGAAGGAAGAACCTATACAGGTCATGTCTTGATTATAACCTTCAGAGTCTCTCCTCTTCGACAAATTAGCATAGCAGACACACCCGACCTTATAATGATCCTCTCACTATAACTCGGAATCAGAAGAAGACTGGTACAGTCTTGTCATCCACCATGAAGACGCTGCTCATTGCCCTTCTGCTGCATGGAATTGTAGTCCTTCACGCCTTCGATACCTGCTCCAGTCACAGTAAGTAGACAGGTTAATTTCAGGCTCGCTTTACTGTGGTCCTGTCTTATTGCAAACTATTGTGTCCAGATGTGAACATTTACAGTAGTTTTGTTCTATAGTACAAGGTAATTAATACATAACACAAAGAATATTTTTTTTTCGAAAATTGAAGTTAAATTGAATTATTTTTGCAAAAATACAGGACTTTATAAATGGTGCAAAATAAAAAAACACTGGGTATTGTAATATCACTGACTCAAATATAATAAATTGTAATAATGATATTCATTAGTTATTGGAAATTTTAGTAGTACTAATTATATGTCTACTGTAAAAACATTTTCTTATTTATTATATTATTTTTATAATAATGATACAAGAAATCACAATGCCACTGATTTACTAGCTAGCCGAATTTCTAATGACATAGATATATAAGAAGGATGCAGAGGTCGACCAAAGGGCCCCACATAAATAGTAACAGATGTTTTGGGGGGACAACTCGCTCAGTATGAAAGACACAATTTATTTCCTTACATGTACAGTTAAAAAAAAACATTGTTAGCCAAAACATTTTTATGGATAATTTTCAGAACTGTTGAGATGGGAGCAAAAAAAAGTTAAACCTTCGTCGATTTGAGCAAATTTTCCCCTTTATGTTTTGATTCTATCAATCTCAGCAGGATTTACGATTGAACCCACAATCTGGGCACAATTTATTAGCCCTTGACACTAGTGATGAGCGAGTGTACTCGTTGCTCGGGTTTTCCTGAGCACGCTCGGGTGACCTCCGAGTATTTATGACTGCTCGGAGATTTAGTTTTCATCGCGACAGCTGAATAATTTACAGCTCTTAGCCTGCTTGATTACATGTGGGGATTTTCTAGCAACCAGGCAACCCCCACATGTACTCAGCCTGGCTAGTAGCTGTAAATCATTCAAATGCCGTGATGAAAATTAAATCTCCGAGCAGTCATAAATACTCGGAGACCACCCGAGTGTGCTCAGGAAAACCCAAGCAACAAGTATTCTCACTCATCACTACTTGTCACACAATGTTCTAGGTCAGCACATAAATATTTCATCAGCAAATAATGCTTTATGGTTATTATCATGTGACGAGTCATGTGATAAATGTTTTCATGCATATCATTATTAGATTTTATCACATAACCCGAATGTGAATGTTTATTTCATTAAGGAGATGTGTGGTTCCAGGGAAATAATGAGTCTCACTATTCATCTATCTTGTTTGTTGAGCTTGAATGCACTGGGTATAGACAACTTTAGCTCTAAACACCTCCAAAATCTTTTGGCCTAATGTAAGATACTTTTCTTGTTGCATCCCCCACTCCATACACATGTGCTCAGTGGAGGGGGGGATAAGATGCTGCCATATTCTCCAAAGAGAACAGAGGATTAGATATGTTGAAATTCAATATACCCAATTCTTCTTTCCCTTAATATTATCTGTTAAGAGTCAGGAGTAGAGATGAGCAGATTGCTTCTCGCAACCCCGGTACATGGTCATCATACAAGTCCGATGAATTAATGAAGCACTCCCATCAAAGTTTTTTTATGCTCTTAATATATTAAAATAATCCTAGTATATAGCACTGTGTACTTACTATTGCTCATTTTGCCCATCTACACAGATAATTCTTCTCTTTTTCATTAGGTGTACGACTTCACGTGATTACAAACAGACTAGCTGAATCACTCTAAACTCTATGTAAAAACAGGAAGTCTCTTTTCCCTGCACAAGTCATCATTAGAGCTACAATTCTACTCATTGCAAAGTCCTTGGCAAGGAAGAAAAGTGGAGCAGCTGGGACAAAAGTTGAAGAGGCGGTAGAACTGGGCTTTCAGGGACTTTACAGTGATGTGTAATTGTTCCAATGATGACTCATGCAGAGAAAAGAGACTTCTTGTTACTACATAGAGCTTAGAACGATTTGGCTAGTCAGTTTTTAATCACGTGATGTCATAGACCTAATGGAAAAGAGAAGAATTAGCTGGGTAGAAAAACAAAGTGAGCAATTGTAAGTACACAGTGCTTAATAATAAGATGGGAGTGCTTCTTTAAATGCTGTCCCAGGGGACCCAGAAGCTCAGGAAATTCATACAGCTTCTGTTCAGACGACTGTGGCCTTACCGTAAATCCGTTTTTTGTACATATGTTCAGAGCTCTCCGTCCTGAAGAATAACATTGTTAGGGCACTTAGGAAAAGAAAAGAAATTGGTTCAGAGGCCACATTCTCAAGGTATCCAACAAAAGATCATGCTAGGCACTGCTTTACAACAGGAGACAACAAAGCTGATTTTATTATGTGCTCTGATGCCCCTCTCCTCTATGTACAGTATTCAGTAATTATGATATTTAAGAGATGACAACCTTCAAGATGTCATACTCAACATCAGGGGTGTCAAACTGCATTCCTCGAGGGCCGCAAACCATGCGAGTTTTCAAGATTTCCTTAGCATTGCACAAGGTGCTGTAATCATGATGTGTGTAGGTGATTAAATTATCACCTGTGCAGTACAAGGAAATCCTGAAAGCATGACCTGTTTGCAGCCCTTGAGGATTGCAGTTTGACACCTCTGCTCAACATTATTTACAATTTTGGAAAATGAGAAGATTAAATGATTAGAATAAACTTTGCTCATTTGTTTTAAAAAGTATCTCAATTTGTAAGCTTTGGAAAAGCCACCCTATTACAGTTAAGATCACTTTTATTGCTTAATCCCCTAATATATTCAGTTTTTCAACAAGCAGTATAACAAATACTAGTAACTATCTAGTAAGGTTAAATTATGTCAACAGTAGGGATTTAGAGTCTGTTGTCATTTGTGTCAGAGCTTTCATTGTCCAATATGTCTCAATAGTAAAACATTTTGGCTCATGTTTTAACAAAGCTACAAGTGGGAAGATGAAAGGCTTAAGTGAGATATTAATGGATAGATTCATCCTTATATAGTGAGCTGACAGGTAAAAGAAGGATAATACAGTACTACCTAGATTCCTAGAATGAGTCAGTGGACATCAACTATTAATTCATATTTGTATTCCATACTCATATATCCATACAGTAGGATCTTTCTCACAGGAAAGATATATATCTTGGTACCGTGTTAGCCATTTTTTCTCATTAATGTACACTCTGCACCCCATCTTGACTCAAAAAAACAAAAATGTAGAAATGTTTGCATATTTATTAAAAAAGAAAAACTGGAATATCACATGGTCATAAGTATTCAGACCCTTTGCTCAGACATTCATATTTAAGCCTCATGCTGTCCATTTCCTTGTGATCCTCCTTGAAATGGTTCTACTCCTTCATTGGAGTCCAGCTGTGTTTAAACTGATAGAACTTGATTTGGAAAGGCACACACCTGTCTAACAGCTCACAGTGCATGTCAGACCAAATGAGAATCATGAGGTCAAAGGAACTGGACAAGGAGCTCAGAGACAGAATTGTGGCAAGGCACAGATCTGGCCAAGTTGCAAAAGAATTTCTACAATACTCAAGGTTCCTAAGAGCACAGTGGCCTCCACAATCCTTAAATGGGAGAAGTTTAGGACTACCAGAAGTCTTTCTAGACCTGGCCGTCCAGCCAAACTGAGCAATCGTGGGAGAAGAGCCTTTGTGAAAGAGGTAAACAAAAAAAAACCCAAATCACTGTGGCTGAGCTCCAAATATGTAGTAGGGAGATGGGAGAAAGTTCCACAAAGTCAACTTTCACTGCAGCCCTCCACCCGTTGGGCCTTTATGGCAGAATGGCCTCTCCTTAGTGCAAGACATATGAAAAACTGAATAGAGTTTGCTAAAAATCACAAGAAGGACTTCCAGACTATGAGAAATAATATTCTCTTGTCTGAGGCTAAAACAGACCTTTTTGGTGATAATTCTAAGTGGTATGTGTGATCGCAAAAGTGAAACATGGTAGTGGCAGCATCATGCTATGGGGGTGTTTTTCAGCTGCAGTAACAGTACGATTGGTTGCCATTGAAGGAAACATGAATGCGGCCAAGTACAGAGATATCCTGGATGAAAATCTCTTCTAGAGTGCTCTGGACCTCACACTTGGCCAAAGGTTCACCTTCCAACAAGACAATGACCCTAAGCACACAGCTAAAATATCAAAGGAGTGGCTTCAGAACAAAGGAGTGGCCCAGCCAGAGCCCTGACCTAAACCCAGTTGAGCATCTCTGGAGAGATCTGAAAATGGCTGTCCACCAACATTCACCATCCAACCTGACGGAACTGGAGAGGATCTGCAAGGAAGAATGGCAGAGGATCCCCAAATTGAGGTGTGAAAAACTTGTTGCATTATTCCCAAGACTCATGGCTGTACTAGCTCAAAAGGGTGTTTCTACTCACTACTGAACAAAGGGTCTGAATACTTATGACCATTATTCATAAAAAATTCTACATTACTGTTTTTTTTTCAGTCAAGATGTTGTGCAGTGTGTACATTAATGAGAAAAAAATGAACTTTTTTTAATTTAACAAATGGCTGCAATGAAACAAAGAGTGAAAAATTTAAAGGGGTCTGAATACTTTCCGTACCCACTGTATATTATATATATATATATATATATATATATATATATATACATATATATATATGTATATATATATATATATATATATATTGTAGGGATTTCACTCACTCAGGTGTGACGGCTGACACTCAGGAGGCACGTTCCTTTAAAAGTTCACAGGGTTTATTGCTTCATAAACCACATGGCAAAATAACAGAAAACAAATAGCCTTTGGCTCAGGGAAAGAAAACAAGTGTCCAGTCCTTCAGGCTCAGTCCTGGAGCCTTAACACACTCAGGAGGGTTTCACCTCCACACATATCTCCTGTGTAAAGCATTAGCCTGTCTTATATGGAGCTAACCACACCCAGGAACCCATCACATGATTAGACTTGTGGTTTGACATCACCACAGGTCCTGAAACACATATATATACATGGTTATGTGCAATAAAGAAAACACTCCGGGCTACATCACAGCGACAAGCCACCTATGTGACACATACCTCCCGTCGACTACACACCCTTTAGCCATGCTACAATATTTATAATAATATTAGTATGGATGGTAGATGTGTTGGTAATGTACGCTGCACCAGTAACACTAGGTTACTGAGAGGGTTTAATGTGACTGCAGTGGGTCTGGGTTTTAGAATATCCAAAAGAGCTTGGCTGGGAAAAGTCGATCCTCTGATCCCATGCGGGGTTCACAGGACTAATAAAAGCAGCTCCGTTAGTTCAACAGTGTGGAGTGTGTTGAGAGTGAAGAAAGGCAGAGCTGCTGGTTAGTTTACTCTGCTAAGTGAGGTGTGCTGAAGCCAATCAGAGAGGTGTTAGTTTGGTGAACACATTTAATACAAACGTGAGCTGCTGCTGGGAATACAGAGGTTGGCGAGGCAGATACATTTATGCTATTTAATTCTGCCTGAAGAAAAGGACTTTTTATGTTATGCATTGATACTGAAGAGAGGTTGTTTTTGTTTTAGGTATATAACATTTATTATGGACAATAAACTACATGTTTTTTTGATAAAAACCCTGGGCACATGTATGTCTACTGATGTAGGAGCATGTGACCAGATGTGTCCATCAGCCACCTTCAATTAAAAGCAGCTTTTCTATGTGCAGTGTTTTTTAATTTGAGCACGATGAGGGGCGGGCTCTGGTCATAAGTCACTCCACCAGGAGCCATTTTGAGAAAAGGAGTAGTCTGTGTAGTCGGTGAGGATGGATGCACTAGCAAACTCATGTAGAGAAGCTGGAATACTAATTTATATATGAAAATCAAATATCAGACCCACTGGCGCTTGACAATATTGACTGATCTTAGCTAGCCTAGTTTGGTGGACAACTAACACCTGTTGTCAAAACAATCTGGGTGAGAGGACGTGATCCTATGACCGCTGCTGGGAGGTGAGTAGAAGTTGTGATCTCTCAATAGTCCATCATGTAATTTATATATTAGTAAGTGCCACAAAATCATGCCCCCAACACTATTTGTTAAAATAAAGTTAGAGGCCAACCCCTTTATGTACCCAATTAACCAAAGTGATGGCTTCCATATATATTAACCCCTTCACGACCTTGCCCTTTTTCGTTTTTGCATTCTCGTTTTTCGCTCCTTTCCTTCACAGAGCCATAACTTTTTTTTATTTTTCTGTCAATATGGCCATGTGAGGGCTTGTTTTTTGTGGGACAAGTTGCACTTTTCAAGGACATCATTGGTTTTAGCATGTTGTGTACTAGAAAACAGGAACAAAATTCCAAGTGCGGTGAAATTGCAAAAAAAAGTGCAATCCCACACTTGTTTTCTGTTTGGCTTTTTTGCTAGGTTCACTAAATTCTAAAACTGACCAGACATTATGATTCTCCAGGTCATTACGAGTTTAAAACAGCTGACATGTCCCAGCTTTGAGGTGGGCTCAGCGCCGGAGCCCACATCAAAGCAGGGGACCGACCTCCGCAGTAATAGTACGGCGGAGGTCGGGAAGGGGTCAAACTTTTTGAGTTTTTCAATGGATTAAAAAACAAATAAAAATTATTTTTCAAATAAGTACTTAAAACTGTACCAAGCCAAAATTAGTAATCGTGAAGTATTTAGCAGAACACACTTTGCCGTACCAAATGAAATTCAGAAAGAGGCAAGAAAACGTTTCAATCCATAATACTGGTACGGGTTTGAAGGCAAGACTATGAGGTTCTAGATTGGCATGAAAAGTTGGTGACTGTAGTCAAAGATTTGATCCGAGTTGATGCAAAAAGATTGGCCAAGCATGAAATATATATAAAAAAAGTGCAAGTAAAAGAAATCTAAAGCAGACAGAACAAGATGATAATGGAAGTGGCGACCGTGGCCAATGGGGGAGTACCACCCATTACTTATCTCCAAGCATACTGCAGGGAGATGCCAGCTATATTTTGTATTGATACTTGTGATTGTTTACCTGATCCGGTTGCTGGTATTCGTTGCCGGCCCTGGACTGACTTTACCTTTCGCCTGCCTGACGATTCTGACTCTAACCCCGTCCTCCAGGTTCTGAGCTTGCGAACTCCTGACTTCCTCTCTGCCTACTGATTTCATCATGTATCTGCCCTTTCTGTTTTTTTCCCACAAAGTCAATGTTTTTGTACCAGCTCATTGCTCGTTCTACAGGCTTTCAGCTTCTTCAGCTTCTTCTAGGATGCAACTGTCTTGTAAATACTGATCTCCATCTAGGGGTTTGAGGATGAAGGCTGGGGTTCCTCTGGTGCTTGCTAACTTGTGTAAAATGTGTCCACTGAGACCCTATTCAGATTTGCCTGGTTTCGACATATAGTTAACCATTACAAACCGGCAGATAAAAGAGCTACAGAATTAGCTCACTGACATATTCTTAGGGCTTATTCACACAAGCATATTCTCGGTCTGTTTGCCAAAGAGACTGCACACTTAAAACCAAAAATCAATTTAAGTGAATGGGGTAGTTCAGTAGAATGTTATTACATATAAACCGAAGCTTGCACTAGTCTGATCCCTTATTCAGATAAAATGTATGCATTAAACGCAATGATTGAATAAAAAAACAGATCTGATACTGACATCATCAGCAGGGCTGGATTTACACATTTCTATGCACTAGGACAAAGCACATAATTCTGCGCTCTAACATCAAAAAGTCGACTAGAAATGTATTGATTAAAAAGTTGATACTTCACCATCACGTGTCTTATCAGACTGAGGTTTCCTGAGGATCGAACGTGTTTCATCACGCTTATATACTTTCTTTTAGATATTTTGAGAGCTTTTTCCTCATATTAATGAAACTGTTCTCGCAGCTCTGTGAGGAACTTTTCTAGTGATTGGAAAACTTTGACAACTTCCAAAATATCAATTACCAAGATTTGCACATACTTGTTCACTTGGTGTAATCTGAGCAGTACCGTTCCCCAAAACTGTGCCATGAACGCTGTTTTAAGTCTTCGCAGCTTGATGAGTACATCCCTAGCTTCTGCTCGAGTTCCTGACTTTTGGGCTTTGGCACTTTTGATATATTTTGGAGCATCTATGATGGCAGTAGATATGTAGAAGTCACACGATATGAGCATAATGCATCACGTGGAACCACTATTGTAACACCAAATCTGGAATTTTCCTTTAATGTTGGTTTACACTGACTTTGTTTCATAGTTTCAATGTTTTGAGGTTAACGGTAGACTTAAGTCCATCGAGTTCAACCTATAGCCTAACATGCTGATCCAGAGGAAGGCTGGATCAATGTCCCATCATATAATCTGGTGCCCATAACCTGTAATATTATATTTATCAACAAAGACATCCAGGCCCCTCTTGAATTTTAGTAGTAAATCAACCATTACAGCATCATGTGGCAGAAAGTTTCATAGTTTCACTGCTCTTACAGTAAAGAATCTGCGCTGAGAGAGAAAAAGCAAATGCTTTTTGACTGTGACTAAGCAAGCTACAGAGATGGGAAACATAAATGTATCGCTCAATTTATTTAATATATATGGATGTAGATTTAATAAACAGCCTTTTATATGGCCTTTTCAAAATAATACTGAAAAATGTGTAAATATTTTGCTGTTATTTCTTCTGTATGTACGTCCCCCACCCCTGACTGCTGCGCCCTAGGCCATGGCCTAGGTTGGCCTTATGGTAAATCTGACACCGATCATCGGCAAGGCATCGGTTTTAAAAGGATCCCATTGCACCTCTTAACATAGAAAACTGTATTTACCAGATGTTATACAGATGACGATATGGATAAAATAATCATTAGGTTTTTCTGGATGAAAAGATGATTTTACATACTCTTGTCTGAACTTGGCTTAATCTTATTCTACAGCCAGCAATATTCAGGGAAACAAGCAACTTCAAAAATCAAATGCTGCAAAATGTTTAATAAAACCCAATTACAAGAATATATTTTTTAACTTTAGCCTCAAACACAAATGCATTTGTCTAAATCCTGTAAGCAATACAAGGTGCTAAGGATTTGATTTCCCTTTGGCTACACTTCTTTTTACATTGCACTACTTACATACAGAGGCTACTATTAGGCTTTATTCACATATCAGTATCTCATCAGCATTTCTACGCCAAAACCAGGAGGGTGTCCAAAAAACACAACAGGTGTCAGTCGTTCAATTATAGTTTTTCTTGGTAAGTTCCACTTCTGGTCTTGACATACGAGTAGATTTGAGCGAATATGTTCAGAATCGGTTGCCAAACCTGAATTTGCCATATTCGTGCCATATTGGTACCCTATTTGTGCTGAATTTATGTTTGATGATCGATTCCCAACATATTCGTTCATTTCTACTCCCATTGACTCCAGTGACGTTCGGCTGTGTTCGGTGATTATTGCAAATACAATATTCACCGCCGATCATAATCAGGACAAGATTTTGAAAAATGTGCTCAACTCTACATACGAGCACTGATGCAAAATACTGACCAAATACTGACGTGTGAATAAGACCTTAAACTAACAAGCTCGCTATGGCAAACTATGTAACATAGTAACATAGTTATTAAGGTTGAAGGAAGACTAAGTCCATCTAGTTCAACCCATAGCCTAACCTAACATGCCCTAACATGTTGATCCAGAGGAAGGCAAAAAAAACCCATGCGGCAAAGAGTAAGCTCCACTTTGGGGAAAAAAAATCCTTCCCGACTCCACATACGGCAATCAGACTAGTTCCCTGGATCAACGCCCTATCAAGGAATCTAGTATATATACCCTGCAACAACTTTAGCTAGTACTGTGCCATCTTCAGACCTCATGTAAAATATCGATATTTGCAGATGATACAAAACTATGTAAAGCAGTTAATACAAAAGAAGATAGTATTCTGCTACAGATGGATCTGGATAAGTTGGAAACTTGGGCTGAAAGGTGGCAGATGAGGTTTAACAATGATAAATGTAAGGTTATACACATGGGAAGAAGGAATCAATATCACAATTACACACTGAATGGGAAACCACTGGGTAAATCTGACAGGGAGAAGGACTTGGGGATCCTAGTTAATGATAAACTTACCTGGAGCAGCCAGTGCCAGGCAGCAGCTGCCAAGGCAAACAGGATCATGGGGTGCATTAAAAGAGGTCTGGATACACATGATGAGAGCATTATACTGCCTCTGTACAAATCCCTAGTTAGACCGCACATGGAGTACTGTGTCCAGTTTTGGGCACCGGTGCTCAGGAAGGATATAATGGAACTAGAGAGAGTACAAAGGAGGGCAACAAAATTAATAAAGGGGATGGGAGAACTACAATACCCAGATAGATTAGCGAAATTAGGATTATTTAGTCTAGAAAAAAGACGACTGAGGGGCGATCTAATAACCATGTATAAGTATATAAGGGGACAATACAAATATCTCGCTGAGGATCTGTTTATACCAAGGAAGGTGACGGGCACAAGGGGGCATTCTTTGCGTCTGGAGGAGAGAAGGTTTTTCCACCAACATAGAAGAGGATTCTTTACTGTTAGGGCAGTGAGAATCTGGAATTGCTTGCCTGAGGAGGTGGTGATGGCGAACTCAGTCGAGGGGTTCAAGAGAGGCCTGGATGTCTTCCTGGAGCAGAACAATATTGTATCATACAATTATTAGGTTCTGTAGAAGGACGTAGATCTGGGGATTTATTATGATGGAATATAGGCTAAACTGGATGGACAAATGTCTTTTTTCGGCCTTACTAACTATGTTACTATGTGAACCGGCTCATTCGCTTACATTGCCCGCGGGTTGTCCGCTGTGCACAAGTACAGCACATGGAGCAAACCTATGTCCTTCTGAACTGTTGCAGAGTAACATAGGGAACGTGTCTATCAAGTGTTGCCTTTCCCGTCTATCTTAATATGGAACCTGAGATTTAAAGGCATGAGATAATATGTTTGTGACAGTGTGCCTTAAAAATTGTCTCTCTGCTTTTATTTGAGTGATAAAGGATGGCACGCCTTGTTATACTGGATCTAGTATTGTTTGTAGCCTGAATGCATCAGTCTATAATTATTCCGTATTATGGCAAAAAGCAACAGAAGAGCATAGCTGCATGTTCATTAACTAACTGTGTTCCCTTAGAGAACAATGTACTGGGAAACGCACATGTGGAGCGCGCAGGCTCCCCTGCCAATCCCAGGTAGAGTGTCAGAATGTTTCATGTATGGGCACGCAGCCAAATCCGGAGCCGTGCCCTGAGAGGACTCGCTGACTGAGCGCTGCCCTACATTGCTGCACAGCACAGATCCCCAGACGTGTCCGTCCAGCTGTTCTGGCAGATGGGGCCTGGGGTCTCCCTGTGCGTTATGCAGCAGCAGTTAGCGTCCCCCTGTGCACTGAGATTTATTATCCTTGATGGTCTCCTCTGTCATAATTCACAATGGGCACTGCTTGTTATGAGTGACATTTCACTTCTAGTCTTTACTAGTTACAGGGTTTTTTTCACATCTTTATTGGGATCTTCATTGCTCGTAGCGTAGAGTGATAGATAGAAAAAGACAGAAACATGGCAGATGACAGACGACCACTAGTGAGTGAAGTATAGAAAACCCAACAGATCCTAATGACACTCAATGAATCCGAAAGAGAGCGTTTCAGAATACAGAAGCCGTAATGTTGTGCAGCCATGTGAAATAGGTAATGTGCCAGGCAACTGGGTACAAAGACCGCTCATAAATGCAAGAAAACATTTCTCAGAAGAGACACAGGAGCATATTAGTCAGCACTACGCACTTCATGGCATTCACAGAGAGGCACAATAATTATCGTCGAAATGTATCACAAGAGGTGTTTTTGTGGTTAGTTTTGACTGTGGTTATGTTACTGATGCCAATTTTTTTAAATGTTTCACAATGTTTGATGTATTTGTTCCATCTGTAAATACAGAACCAGTAGGATACCAATTACCTGGGTGCAAGGACTTTGAAACCTAGGAAGTAAGATATTTCCTTCCTAAGATAGAGATATTTAAAGGGAATCTGTCAGTAGGATCAACCTTCCAAAGCCGTCTATATGGGCATGTAGGTCATAGGAAGCTGAATAAAATGATACCCTGATATCTGCAATCCGATGTCTTATTCCAGAGAAATCCACTTTTTTTTATATGTAAATTAGCTGTTCAGGACTATGGGTCGAATACTGATCTGTATGAGAGTCTGCCTCAAGAGGTTGTAATAAATGACAGGGAACATTACAAATGTGAGACAAGTAATGCTCTCCTGATCTACACTTGTAATGCCACCTTTCATTTATAACAATCTCTGGAGGCAGATTCTCAGGGAGCTCAGTGTCAGGTCCATACATCTTAACAGTTCATTTTTTTTTTAGCAAAGTTTGGAATTTTTTTCACCACTTACATAAAGAATAACTTAGACATGTTTGGTGTCTATGAACTCTTAATGACCTGGAGAATCATAATGGCAGGTCAGGTTAAGCATTTAGTGAACCTAGCAAAAAAAAACAAGCAAAAAACAAGTGTGGGATTGCAATTTTTTTGCAATTTCACCGAACTTGGAATTTTTTTCCCATTTTCTAGTACATGACATGGTAAAACCAATGATGTTGTTCAAAATTACAACTCGCCCGGCAAAACATAAGCTCTCACATGGCCATATTGACGGAAAAACAAAAAAGTTATGGCTCTGGGAAGGAGGGGAGTGAAAACCGAAAACGCAAAACCGAAAAAAGCTCTGGGGATTAAGGGGCTAAAATTTGCTGGGTGTGATGCTGCGTCACTACTCACAGGCAAGCCATGAGACAAGGTACTCAGGAGGCTGAGGTCATATACCAGGAGGGCTCGTAGTGAGAGGGGTGAGACAAAGATGTTGTCAGGTAACAGTTTGGAGTTAAATGTCAGAAGAGTATGTAAAAACCAGGGAGTACAAAAAAACGGATAGTCAGAGGCCAAGTCCAGGGTCAGATACCTAAAGTCAGAGAGGGTCAAAAGCAGAAGGGATAATCCACAAGAGTAGACACTACAAAATCCAGGGTGATCAACAAGATCGAAGTCAGATACAGAGCAAGCATACACATCTAACTATAGCAAATCTACAACTGACAATCTGCTGCTCACAGCAAGCCAGCTAAATACCCTGCAAATCATTTGAGGATGGGAGGCACCTGAGGATACACCCGCAGTGTAAACCAGATGAAACAGCAGGGCTTTCAGTCAACATGCTGACAAGCCCAGCATGCCCTGGGATCAGATTGGATGACTGGACTGTCACTCACAAAACCGACAGTCCAGCACACCACGGATCCCATAGGGTGACTGGGCTGTCACTCACAGCGTCCCTAGGCCACAGTCACATGTGAAACCGTGACCCTGGGTTCACCAAGTTCCTAAAAATTGGACATAAGCTTATCCCTAGAGGTGACAGGCTAATTGACTTTCTAATTACATTCCCAAAGTTCTCAGCATGTATCTGTAAATGATCTGTTGCCCCCTGTTCACACCATAGTGTCCTCCATATGGCCTCCACTAGACTGGTATCGGCCTTATATCTGTTGTGCACTGTACGACTACAGTATTGTATAGAGGCATCTTGCACTGTATACATGACTGAACTGCTGTGAAGAGTGTAGCGTGGCTAAAGGTTGTATAGTCGACGGGAGGTATGTATCACAGAGAAGGCTTGTCGCTGTGATGTAACCCGGAGTGTTTTCTTTAATACACATAAAGCAATAAGGAATTGTTTAATATATTTGGGTCTGGGTTACGGGTAGCTATGAGAGATGGGAGGGTGTTATGCTGTGCTATCAGGCAACACAGTGTGCAGTAATCAGCGCACATACAGTGATATGGCAATAACCCAAAAACAATAGAACAAGCTCTGAGACGTGGAATCTCTGCAGACTGCAATACCTAAACCTATCCTCACACAACTAAAAGCAACAGTGGATTGCGCCTAACACTACCTATGCAACTCGGCACTGCCTGAGGAGCTGACTAGCCTGAAGATAGAAATACAAGCCTGACTTGCCTCAGAGAAATACCCCAAAGGAATAGGCAGCCCCCCACATATAATGACTGTTAGCAAGATGAAAAGACAAAACGTAGGAATGAAATAGATTCAGCAAAGTGAGGCCCGATATTCTAGACAGAGCGAGGATAGCAAAGAGAACTATGCAGTCTACAAAAAACCCTAAAGCAGAACCACGCAAAGGGGGGCAAAAAGACCCACCGTGCCGAACTAACGGCATGGCGGTGCACCCTTTGCGTCTCAGAGCTTCCAGCAAAAGAGAATAGCACAGCTGGACAGAAAAAACGGAAACAAAAACAAAGTAACACTTATCTAGCAGAGCAGCAGGCCACAGGAAAGATGCAGTAGCTCAGATCCAACACTGGAACATTGACAAGGAGCAAGGAAGACAGACTCAGGTGGAGTTAAATAGCAAAGCAGCCAACGAGCTCACCAAAACACCTGAGGGAGGAAGCCCAGAGGCTGCAATACCACTTGTGACCACAGGAGTGAATTCAGCCACAGAATTCACAACAGTACCCCCCCCTTGAGGAGGGGTCACTGAACCCTCACCAGAACCCCCAGGCCGACCAGGATGAGCCACATGAAAGGCACGAACAAGATCTGGGGCATGGACATCAGAGGCAAAAACCCAGGAATTATCCTCCTGAGCATAACCCTTCCATTTGACCAGATACTGGAGTTTCCGTCTAGAGACACGAGAATCCAAAATTTTCTCCACAATATACTCCAATTCCCCCTCCACCAAAACAGGGGCAGGAGGCTCCACAGATGGAACCATAGGTGCCACGTATCTTCTCAACAACGACCTATGGAATACATTATGTATGGAAAAGGAGTCTGGGAGGGTCAGACGAAAAGACACCGGATTGAGAATCTCAGAAATCCTATACGGACCAATAAAACGAGGTTTAAATTTAGGAGAGGAAACCTTCATAGGAATATGACGAGAAGATAACCAAACCAGATCCCCAACACGAAGTCGGGGACCCACACGGCGTCTACGATTAGCGAAAAGCTGAGCCTTCTCCTGGGACAAGGTCAAATTGTCCACTACCTGAGTCCAGATCTGCTGCAACCTGTCCACCACAGAATCCACACCAGGACAGTCCGAAGACTCAACCTGTCCTGAAGAGAAACGAGGATGGAACCCAGAATTGCAGAAAAATGGAGAGACCAAGGTAGCCGAGCTGGCCCGATTATTAAGGGCGAACTCAGCCAACGGCAAAAATGACACCCAATCATCCTGGTCAGCAGAAACAAAACATCTCAGATATGTTTCCAAGGTCTGATTGGTTCGTTCGGTCTGGCCATTAGTCTGAGGATGGAAGGCCGAGGAAAAAGATAGGTCAATGCCCATCCTACCACAAAAGGCTCGCCAGAACCTCGAGACAAACTGGGAACCTCTGTCAGAAACAATATTCTCAGGAATGCCATGCAAACGAACCACATGCTGGAAGAACAAAGGCACCAAATCAGAGGAGGAAGGCAATTTAACCAAGGGCACCAGATGGACCATTTTAGAAAAGCGATCACAGACCACCCAAATGACCGACATCTTTTGAGAAACGGGAAGGTCAGAAATGAAATCCATCGAAATATGTGTCCAAGGCCTCTTCGGGACCGGCAAGGGCAAAAGCAACCCACTGGCACGTGAACAGCAGGGCTTAGCCCTAGCACAAATCCCACAGGACTGCACAAAAGCACGCACATCCCGTGACAGAGATGGCCACCAGAAGGATCTAGCCACTAACTCTCTGGTACCAAAGATTCCTGGATGACCAGCCAGCACCGAACAATGAAGTTCAGAGATAACTTTACTAGTCCACCTATCAGGGACGAACAGTTTCTCGGCCGGACAACGATCAGGTTTATTAGCCTGAAATTTCTGCAACACTCTCCGCAAATCAGGAGAGATGGCAGACACAATGACTCCTTCCTTGAGGATACTCGCCGGCTCAGATAACCCCGGAGAGTCGGGCACAAAACTCCTAGACAGAGCATCCGCCTTCACATTTTTAGAGCCCGGAAGGTACGAAATCACAAAATCAAAACGAGCAAAAAATAACGACCAACGGGCCTGTCTAGGATTCAAGCGCTTGGCAGACTCGAGATAAGTAAGATTCTTATGATCAGTCAATACCACCACGCGATGCTTAGCTCCCTCAAGCCAATGACGCCACTCCTCGAATGCCCACTTCATGGCCAGCAACTCTCGGTTGCCCACATCATAATTACGCTCAGCAGCAGAAAATTTCCTGGAAAAGAAAGCACATGGTTTCAACACTGAGCAACCAGAACCTCTCTGTGACAAAACCGCCCCTGCTCCAATCTCAGAAGCATCAACCTCGACCTGGAACGGAAGAGAAACATCTGGTTGACACAACACAGGGGCACAGCAAAAACGACGCTTCAACTCCTGAAAAGCTTCCACGGCAGCAGAAGACCAATTAACCAAATCAGCACCCTTCTTGGTCAAATCGGTCAATGGTCTGGCAATGCTAGAAAAATTACAGATGAAGCGACGATAAAAATTAGCAAAGCCCAGGAATTTCTGCAGACTTTTCAGAGATGTCGGCTGAGTCCAATCCTGGATGGCCTGGACCTTAACCGGATCCATCTCGATAGTAGAAGGGGAAAAGATGAACCCCAAAAATGAAACTTTCTGCACACCGAAGAGACACTTTGATCCCTTCACGAACAAGGAATTAGCACGCAGTACCTGGAAAACCATTCTGACTTGCTTCACATGAGACTCCCAATCATCAGAGAAGATCAAAATGTCATCCAAGTAAACAATCAGGAATTTATCCAGATACTCACGGAAGATGTCATGCATAAAAGACTGAAAAACAGATGGAGCATTGGCAAGTCCGAACGGCATCACCAGATACTCAAAATGACCCTCGGGCGTATTAAATGCCGTTTTCCATTCATCTCCTTGCCTGATTCTCACCAGATTATACGCACCACGAAGATCAATCTTAGTAAACCAACTAGCCCCCTTAATCCGAGCAAACAAGTCAGATATCAATGGCAAGGGATACTGAAACTTAACAGTGATCTTATTAAGAAGGCGGTAATCAATACACGGTCTTAGCGAACCATCCTTTTTGGCTACAAAAAAGAACCCTGCTCCCAATGGTGATGACGATGGGCGAATATGTCCCTTCTCCAGGGATTCTTTCACATAACTGCGCATAGCGGTGTGTTCAGGCACGGACAAATTAAATAAACGACCCTTAGGGAATTTACTACCAGGAATCAAATTGATAGCACAATCACAATCCCTATGCGGAGGTAGGGCATCAGACTTGGGCTCTTCAAATACATCCTGAAAGTCAGACAAGAACTCTGGGATGTCAGAAGGAATGGATGACGAAATAGACAAAAATGGAACATCACCATGTACTCCTGACAACCCCAGCTGGTTACCGACATAGAGTTCCAATCTAATACTGGATTATGGGTTTGTAGCCATGGCAACCCCAACACGACCACATCATGCAGATTATGCAGTACCAGAAAGCGAATAACTTCCTGATGTGCAGGAGCCATGCACATGGTCAGCTGGGCCCAGTACTGAGGTTTATTCTTGGCCAAAGGTGTAGCATCAATTCCTCTCAACGGAATAGGAAACCGCAAAGGCTCCAAGAAAAATCCACAACGTTTAGCATAATCCAAATCCATCAGATTCAGGGCAGCGCCTGAATCCACAAACGCCATGACAGAATACGATGACAAAGAGCATATCAAGGTAATGGACAGAAGGAATTTGGACTGTACAGTACCAATGACAGCAGAGCTATCGAACCGCCTAGTGCGCTTAGGACAATTAGAAATAGCATGAGTGGAGTCACCACAGTAGAAACACAGCCTGTTCAGACGTCTGTGTTCTTGCCGTTCAACTTTAGTCATAGTCCTGTCGCACTGCATAGGCTCAGGTTTAACCTCAGGCAGTACCGCCAAATGGTGCACAGATTTACGCTCGCGCAAGCGACGACCGATCTGAATGGCCAAGGACATAGACTCATTCAAACCAGCAGGCATAGGAAATCCCACCATGACATCCTTAAGAGCTTCAGAGAGACCCTTTCTGAACCAAGCCGCCAGTGCAGATTCATTCCACAGAGTGAGTACTGACCACTTCCTAAATTTCTGACAATATACTTCTACATCATCCTGACCCTGGCATAAAGCCAGCAAATTTTTCTCAGCCTGATCCACTGAATTAGGCTCATCGTAAAGCAATCCAAGCGCCTGGAAAAACGCATCAACATTACTCAATGCAGGGTCTCCTGGCGCAAGAGAAAACGCCCAGTCCTGTGGGTCGCCGCGCAAAAAAGAAATAATAATCAAAACCTGTTGAATAGGATTACCAGAAGAATGAGGTTTCAAGGCCAGAAATAGCTTACAATTATTTTTGAAGCTCAGGAACTTAGTTCTGTCACCAAAAAACAAATCAGGAATAGGAATTCTTGGTTCTAGCATAGATTTCTGATCAATTGTATCTTGAATCTTTTGTACATTTATAACGAGATTATCCATTGAGGAGCACAGAGCCTGAATATCCATGTCCACAGCTGTGTCCTGAAGCACTCTAATGTCTAGGGGGAAAAAAAAAAAAACTGAAGACAGAGCTGAGGAAAAAAAAAAAAAAATGATGTCAGGACTTCTTTTTTCCCTCTACTGAGAATCATTGGTTTGGCTCCTTGTACTGTTATGCTGTGCTATCAGGCAACACAGTGTGCAGTAATCAGCGCACATACAGTGATATGGCAATAACCCAAAAACAATAGAACAAGCTCTGAGACGTGGAATCTCTGCAGACTGCAATACCTAAACCTATCCTCACACAACTAAAAGCAGCAGTGGATTGCGCCTAACACTACCTATGCAACTCGGCACTGCCTGAGGAGCTGACTAGCCTGAAGATAGTAATACAAGCCTGACTTGCCTCAGAGAAATACCCCAAAGGAATAGGCAGCCCCCCACATATAATGACTGTTAGCAAGATGAAAAGACAAAATGTAGGAATGAAATAGATTCAGCAAAGTGAGGCCCGATATTCTAGACAGAGCGAGGATAGCAAAGAGAACTATGCAGTCTACAAAAAACCCTAAAGCAGAACCACGCAAAGGGGGGCAAAAAGACCCACCGTGCCGAACTAACGGCACGGCGGTGCACCCTTTGCGTCTCAGAGCTTCCAGCAAAAGAGAATAGCACAGCTGGACAGAAAAAACGGAAACAAAAACAAAGTAAGTCTAAGTTCACATTTGCGTTGTGCGCCGCAGCGTCGTCGCCGCAACGCACAACGCAAACAAAAACGCAGCAAAACGCATGCACATGCGGCCCATGCGGCGCCAATGTTAAAAGATAGGGCCGCACGACGCATGCGTTTTTGAA
Organism: Ranitomeya imitator; assembly: GCF_032444005.1. Taxonomy (NCBI): domain Eukaryota; kingdom Metazoa; phylum Chordata; class Amphibia; order Anura; family Dendrobatidae; genus Ranitomeya; species Ranitomeya imitator. The sequence goes on along the minus strand of NC_091284.1, from coordinate 714,616,078 downwards.
AAGGTCGGCGCCGCCCGAAAAATGCAACATGTTGCGTTTGACGCGCCCAGGCAGGTGCGCCCTAACGCCGCATGCGGCGTAAAACGCAACAAAACGCAACACAACGCATGCACATGCGGCCCCAATGTTAAAGATAGGGCCGCACGACGCATGCGTTTTGTTGCGGCGGCGACGCTGCGGCGCAAACCGCAAATGTGAACGTACCCTAACACTTATCTAGCAGAGCAGCAGGCCACAGGAAAGATGCAGTAGCTCAGATCCAACACTGGAACATTGACAAGGAGCAAGGAAGACAGACTCAGGTGGAGTTAAATAGCAAAGCAGCCAACGAGCTCACCAAAACACCTGAGGGAGGAAGCCCAGAGGCTGCAATACCACTTGTGACCACAGGAGTGAATTCAGCCACAGAATTCACAACAGGAGGGTCTGGCTACCCATATACCTCACCCCTGGGTAAGGGGCATAACCGTGCCTATCTATGTTTGTTTCAGGACCTGTGGTGATGTCAGAACCACATGTCTAATCATGTGATGGGTTCCTGGGTGTGGTTACACCTATGTAAAGAGGTGTGTGTGTAGCACATGGAGTGTGTTTGGGAGTCTGCAAGAGTGGACAGACTTCCATGTGTCCTGGCCAGACACTGCAGAGTGGCCTGTGTTGGACGGTTCCACATGGGGACAGACGTCCTGAACAGCACACAGAGACCATATTTAGGCTGGAGAGCCTACGTGCTGGACATAGCACAGTCTGTGTGCCTACAGGTCTGAGAGAGAGCGGAGCTCTAATATGGACATTGAGGATTCAACTGTCTGAAGTAAGACTGTTTACCTGTTATTCCTGTTGCTATGTGGTTTATGGAGCAATAAACCTGTGAACTTTTAATGAAACGTGCCTCCAGAGTGTCATCCGCCGCACCTGAGCGAGTACAACCCCTACAATTGGTGTTTCGAATGCGGGCAAAGATCCAAGGAGCACATGTTGCAGCGATGGCTGGTCTGAGCCAGAAGAGTGGACGGTCTTGACAACCGTGAGTAATACTGACCGGGGTCAGTGAGAACTGCAGTTTATGGATACCTCTGAGGAGAAGAGGGATCCGGGAACCTGTGTGGCCGGCAGGTAACAGACAGGTGTCTGTGGTATTCTGACCGGGGTCAGTAAGAATTGTTGTTTATGGGATACCTCTGAGGAGAAGAGGGATCCGGGAACCTGTGTGGCCGGCACCAACAGGTAACGTGTGTACTGACCGGGGTCAGAGTGGAAGGAAACAGAGACAGTGCATCTGGGCATCTCTGAGGCTGAGGGGTGTCCAGAAACCCGTGAAGTTGCCAATGGGTGACGGTCCGAAAACCGTGTATTGTACTGACCGGGGTCAGTGAAAAAACTGTTTTGGGCTATGTTCAAGCCGGGTGTGTAACAGACCGTAGTCTGTGCTAATCTGACCAGGGTCAGTGAGAGACTGTGGTTCTTTTTCTACAAGCACGTGTGCAAGTGCTTGCTGTGGACCGGTGAGTATATGTATTTCTTTTTTTTCTTCTGTGATCGACTTGCTGTGACTCGGCGAGGCCACAAAGACTGAAGGCGTCTGGGGGTAACTCGGCGGGGTTACGAAGTTTGCTGTCGATCGGCGGGTCCACGAAGTCCGCGGTGCAGAGCCTTGCGAAGTGCAGTTGCAGCAAAGAAAAAAAAAAAAAAAGACATTGCTGGTTTAGAGTGTGCAGACTCTTAAAGGGCCAGAGTCACATTGGTGTGCTGTGCAAACTGGGGCCTGAGAGTACTGTGGGAAGTCCACAGGGTGTACCCCAGAGTGGGGTGGTGTCCCTAAAAAGTGGGTGGAGTCCCAAAAACTGAGCGGTGCCCAAATAATTATGGCTGGCCAAAAGAGAGCAGGACCATAACATAGAGCTGCTTAAAGAAACTGTTGAACAAGAAAGGGTCCTGAGGCAAGCAATTGAGCACAAAGTGGGTGACCTAGAGAAGGAGGTCGTTGAACTCAGAGGTCACCTATCAGCATGTCAGGCCATGAATAGGGCTATATTGAAAGATATGGATGTGCTCAGAATGGCTCAAGAAAAGCATCAGCAGGAGCTTCTCCAGAGAGTGGAGGAACGTCGCTGCCTGGCAGAGGAGTTGCCAATGCCTATCTTGGCGAAGGCTCAAGCGGAAGAAAAGACTGGGGAAGAGTTAGTGCTTAAGGTGGAACAAGATAGTCACCCGGTTGTGGCAGATGTCCGTGAAGATGAGACCCCGCTTTTCAAGAGCATAATAGAAGTACCCGAAGACATGCGAGAAGCGTGCGCCAGGAAGGGTGTGCATGAAGCATTTAGAAAGGCAGTAGAGGCTTGTAGTGTGCACTGGGCGCCTGAGACTCAGCAATTGGTCATACTGTCGACTAGGGAAGTCACAGTGAAGCGGGTGGCTGTCTTGAGGGATATGCACCTACACTGCCTCCGTACAAAGCAGAAGATCATTTTGAAGAATGATGAAGCCGTTCGACGTTTGGAGCGTGAAAGGAAAGCTGGGCTTAGTGGAAGACACAGTCCAAGTACCTAAAGGTCTGGTGGCGAAAGTAATTGGGAAACTTGGGAGAGTGATGCAGGAGATGGTGGATAAATCCGGTCTGAAGAGACTGAGGATACCCGCTGATGAAGAGGTCCAGGTCATGGGTGAAGATGGGATGGTTCCGTTCCTGGTTGTCGGATCCAGAGAGTCTTAGGAATATCCGCATGCTCCTGGAATATCGCATGGCATACCTAAGGGAGGTAGAGCAGCTGAGACTTGAGAGACTGCAACTTAATAAACAGCTGCTAGAGAGGCGAAGAGGTGCTCTAAAGCCTGGAAGTCCTCAAGCTGAAGTTAACAGAGGATATAGATGTAAAGAGAAGAGCTGCTCTCCGAAGAAAGACAATAGGAGAGATCAACGACCGAGAGAGAACCAAAGGTGGTCAGGTAGAAGAGCTAGAAATAGTGACTCCTCAGTTAGCTCAGGGCTCAGAGACTTAAGCGGGAGATCCTGTAGCAGACGAGATGACAAGGGGTCATCATTATCAAAGGATGTGACGGAAAGGGATGACGAATGCCGACAAAAGGGTTCAATAACAGGCCCTGACTTAGACAGACGACTGAGAGGGGTCTCTAGTCAGTTTAGGACAAGTGCCAAGCCCCACGGCTTTAGGCAGAGGGGGGAGGTATGTAGCGTGGCTAAAGGTTGTATAGTCGACGGGAGGTATGTATCACAGAGAAGGCTTGTCGCTGTGATGTAACCCGGAGTGTTTTCTTTAATACACATAAAGCAATAAGGAATTGTTTAATATATTTGGGTCCGGGTTACGGGTAGCTATGAGAGATGGGAGGGTCTGGCTACCCATATACCTCACCCCTGGGTAAGGGGCCTATCTATGTTTGTTTCAGGACCTGTGGTGATGTCAGAACCACATGTCTAATCATGTGATGGGTTCCTGGGTGTGGTTACACCTATGTAAAGAGGTGTGTGTGTAGCACATGGAGTGTGTTTGGGAGTCTGCAAGAGTGGACAGACTTCCATGTGTCCTGGCCGGACACTGCAGAGTGGCCTGTGTTGGACGGTTCCACGTGGGGACAGACGTCCTGAACAGCACACAGAGACCATATTTAGGCTGGAGAGCCTACGTGCTGGACATAGCACAGCCTGTGTGCCTACAGGTCTGAGAGAGAGCGGAGCTCTAATATGGACATTGAGGATTCAACTGTCTGAAGTAAGACTGTTTACCTGTTATTCCTGTTGCTATGTGGTTTATGGAGCAATAAACCTGTGAACTTTTTATGAAACGTGCCTCCAGAGTGTCATCCGCCGCACCTGAGCGAGTACAACCCCTACAAGAGCAATAGGTTTTTCCTAGATGATACAAACGAAACAAGAGTTTGTCTTCTGCTTTCTATTGAAATGTTGGGTAACTTTTCAGGACTTGAAATTAATTGGAGCAAATTTATGCACCTCCCTTCAGATTAGATCTATGAAAGAAACAAGTCAGTCTGGTCGAATAACTCCATATCTGGGTAATTATACTTCACAAGACCCAAAGAAATATGCAGATATTCAACATGTTTTCATTGATCGAAAGACTGGCCTGGATTTCCAATATGGAAGGATAAGACTTGATGGAAGGGCTGTCTAATCTTCATTCTCTTAGCATAATATTTCTTATACTTAACAGTTGGGTGATACCTGACGAATGTTAATATTGCATTCAGCATGCTTGTGTCATGGGGAACGTGTGATCTTTAAGGACACTAGTGACAAATTGTTGCCTTTGCTGTTATCTCATCAGACCCTGTAGGACCCGGTTACATTACTGGTTGCAGAGGGCTTGTCTATTGCATAGAAATGTGCTTCCATGTTGATTCAACCCCATCTGAATCATCTCTTCATGGACCGCCGTATAAACCCGTGCACAGCCCGCGACAGTCCCATAGAGAATGAATGGAGCAGCGGTCGAGCATATGCACTGCCAATTCATTCTAATTGAGATGTATGTGACCCCCTCTGGAAATTGATGGGGGCCCAGTATTTTAACAGTTATGACCTATTTTGTAAATATATGATCATTGCTTTTCACTGGCCAAACCTTTGTAAGTTTTGCTCCTTTGTATTAAGGGGTTGTGCAATTTCACTGAAAAATGGGGAACATTAAATATTACTTTTGAAAGTCCCTGCCACTCCAGCGCCACCTCTGCTTGCTGATGGTCTTTGCTTACAATGATGCAGTGTTACAGTCCCATCTACAACATGTGACTTCTGCAGCTTCTGAGCTCAGCAGTAATGCCGAGATATCTACTACTAAGTTCAGAGACTGGATGTAGCGGCCATGTACTGTAGAATGAATATAACTATTCCATCCCTGTCAACAAAGATTGGGATAAAGAAGCAAGAAGGAACCACTGGAGCAGAAGGGAGGAAAGTCTGGAGCAGCAAGGAGGAAGCTCTGGAGCAGCAGGGAGGGAGCTCTACAGCAGCAGAGAGGAAGCTCTGGACAAAAGGGAGGGAGCTCTGGAGCAGCATGGAGGGAGATCTAGACAACAGGGAGGGAGCTCTGGAGCAGCAGCCAAGGAGCTCTGCAGCATCAGGGAGGGAGCTCCGGAGCAGCAGCAAAGGAGCTCTACAGCAGCAGGGAGAAAGCTCTGGATAACAGGGAGGGAGCTCTGGAGCAGCAAGGAAGAAGCCTAGAGCAGCAGAGAGGGAGCTGTGATGCAGCAGAGAGGAAGCTCTGGACAACAGGGAGGGAGCTCTGGTGCAGCAAGGAGGGAGATCTGGAGCAGCAGCCAAGGAGCTCTGCAGCAGCAGGGAGGGAGCTCTGGAGCAGCAGACAAGGAGCTTTGCAACAGTAGGGAGGAAGCTCTGGAGCTGCAGCAAGGGAGCTCTACAGCAGCAGGGAAGAAGCTCTGGACAACAGGGAGGGAACTCTGGAGCAGCAGGTAGGGAGCTCTGCAGCAGCAGGGAGGAAGCTCTGGAGCAGCAGTGAGGGAGATCTGGAGTAGCAGCCAAGGAGCTCTGCAGCAGCAGGGAGTTAGCTCTTGAGCAGTAGGGAGGGAGCAGCAGACAAGGAGTCTGCCGCAGCCGGGACGGAGCACGAGCAGAGAGAGGGAGCTACAGCAGCAGGGAGGAAGCACTAGGGCAGCAGGGAGGGAGCACTAGGGCAGCAGGGAGGAAGCTCTGGAGTGGCAGAGGAATTCAACTGGTAAAATACTGGTACAATAAAATAAAAGCTATTGGAACACTAAAGGGTAACTAGGAAAAAAAATCATTATAGAGAAGTAACAATACTTCTATAAATAGAACATTCTAATATTATATTTTTCACCTAATTTCAGAAAGGTTGGAGAGTAAATATGAGTCTGATTTGCTGATTATATGTATTTTGAAAGCGGGGTAGGGTTGATAGAGAAATGTTGAATTATAGAAGATCTGACTATATTTTACAATGTTAAATAGATATCTTAGATCTGATGAGACTGATGTATTTACTTTGAAAGTCCAGGTCAGAATGGCTGCAGTCTTACATTTATTTTATGAATCTAGCTAGATCTGGACTCATAAAAAGCTCATTTTAATATTAGACAGGGAAACTTTCATTGCATATTGTACAGCCATTCCCACACACATTTTCAAAATAAGTATTTTGGCCTCAACAGGTTTAAGAGACATAGTTAATAAACTATACAGTTTGTGTGGTGAAAGCTTGTGACAAATCCACCTTAAACACTTATAAAAAGAGTAGCTGACAATTGTATTCTGTATGAAGTCATGTAGTACAATTACACATAATATGTAGTATATGTTTGTAGTATGGAAGCCAGGGGTGATATATGCTGCCATGTGCTGCACAATGTCATGTGTCAGAGGAATCCATGGAAGGTGGTGTCCTGATGAAGAACCACTGACAAGCACAATATAGATGCCCCATATTGGGCTGAGGACATTATGGTAAAAGCTATAGAACAACATGGCAATCAGGCCAATTTCCATATTTAGGAATCCCTGAGCTATTGGCTTTTGGAAATCATAATTTATGTTCTTGAACAAAACTAATATTTATTTCCTTTTGTTTATCAATGTTAAGGATGTGAGCATTCGTGTAAAAATCGCTGCGGAGACAAACTAGACAAGTCATACAGCTGCCAATGTAATGTTCACTGCGAGAGGTTCGGAGACTGCTGCGACGACTACTCCATCTGCTCCTGTAAGTAAAAACGAAACACGAAATATCCATGTCTGCACTGATACTGGGGGAGAGAGAGAGACAGACCCCAAAACGGAAATTTTGCATGATTGTATGGAGAGTGCATGGAAAACTGGATTCGGAGGCCGGATTCATCAGTTCAGATGTCACTTTCATCTGTTAATCGCTGGAACCGTCGCTGGGTGTTTTTTCACCGGACAGAAAAAGCGTTACTATGAACGTTTTCTCCTGCCGCCGCAAATTGTTTTTAGATGGATCCGGCAAAAAACGGATGAAACGTGAGGCCATCAGGTGCAATGCGGCGCTAATCCAACTCTATGAGAAAAAAAAACGGATCCGGCAGGAAAAAAATAGGTCAGTTTTTTTTCAAAACTTGCCGTATTGTGCCTGATGGCAAAAACCTGATGTGTGAAAGTAGAGATCCGTGTGTTACCAGACTTGGATGCAACTAAGTTAATAAGTGTTATACAATTCATAATTACCAAGTTTTAAAGGGAACCTGTCGCCCCGTTTTTTCGATATGAGATAAAAATATGGTTCAGTAGGGCCTGAGCTCTCCTTTACTTCAGTACCTTTCATATCCCGATTCCCCACCTTTGCTTAGAAAATAGTTTAGTAATCTCTCCGTTTTCGTATGTCAATCACCCCGGTCTGATGGGCGGAGCCGAATCGCCATCTCTCCCCACGCTCCTCGGGGTGTTTGACGTAACTAGATCTGTGAATAGCACACATGCCGTTCAGTTTCTGCACGTGCGCATTGAATTGGCCTCTAGCGCCTGCGCAGTATTCTTTGACCAACTGTGGTCAAAGTATGAAATCATTATTGCACATGCGCCGGCTTTTGACCCAATGCTCTGTGCCCAAAACATACTGCGCACGCGCAAGAGGCCAATGCGCAGGCGCAGAAAACAACGGCAACGCAGAAAATAAATTAATGCGTAGAGCAAGGCAGGAGGTGGGAAGAAATGGAGATTAGGCCCTGCCCATCGGACCGGGGTGATTGACATACGAAAATGAAGAGATTACTAAGGTATTTTCTTAGCAAAGGTGGGGAATCGGGGGATATGAAAGGTGCTGATGTAAAGCAGAGATCAGGCCCTATTGAACCATATCTTTATCTCATATAAAAAAACGGGGTGACAGGTTCCCTTTAAAGGGAATTTGTCATCAGGCTTTTTCAATATAATAAAGCAGCATGGTGTAGGAGCAGAGCCCCTAATTCCAGTCATGTGTCACTTACTGGGTTATGATTTGCTGCTTTAACTAAATCGGTGTTTCATCAGCAGGAGATTATCACTACAGGACTAGGTGTCTCGTGCCTGCTGGTCCAGCCATGGCCCAGCACTGATTAGCAGCTTTCTGTCAATATACAGCTGCCAATCAGTGCTCTGTGGGCAGAGTTAAACACAGTTTAGCACTTTGAGCTCTACTACATCTGCAGGAGAGAAAACTGATTCAATCATAACTGCTGCACACAGTAAACAAAATAATACATTACTGAAATCAGGTTCTCTGCCCCTACATCATGCTGCTGTCAGATCACATAGCAAAAACTTGCAGAAAGATTCCCTTTAACAATCCCATGATTTCATCCAAGAGTAGAGGATGCCCATAAGATGAAAAGTTCCCAAAGGGAAATAGAGTTGACAATGGCAGGTTATTGTTTTCTGCCTTCACGTTCTTTTTCTTTGCTGTGAAATGAAAATTGATGAGATTGTACAAGAAGTGACTTTGCAGAAACATCCAATTCAGTTACTCAAGGAGTCGCCCTCCCTCTAGTGGACAGAAGTAGGAACTACAAGCATTTTTCTATTTTATAAACTAATTGTCACCTAATCTTTGAGCTGATCCACGGCCAGATTACTGTTTCGTCCTCATTTCGTTTCAGCTTTTTATCATTAATCTTTTTGAATGAAACTACATTTTTTTTTATACTGTAGGTGATCTGTGGCTTTCATCCCGGCATTTTTTACAACCCCATCTAACAATATATTGCACCCTATTACCAGTACATACTGAACAACATTGTTGTTGGCTAAAAAGGAAATGTAATTTATCCTGCAAGGGAATACCCCACCCCCATCCCATCTGAATATGCCTCCTGACATAAACCCATAACATTCCTTGAATGTACTAGGTTTGAATTTCTAGTGTTCTAGGGTGGGTATAGCAACACACTGTCCTCCCAAGATCCTCCCATTTTGGGGAGCTGCTTCAAACTGGAATAAAAATGCCAAAAGTTGAAAAATTGCAGTAATTTTGGAAAAAAATACTTTAATGAATCATCCCCAAAGAGCCCCATTTTGTCTCCTGTCCTAGACAGTGTAACATGACAGACGGCTCTATAACTGGGGCCTGGCACATTCTAAGGGGTTCTTATCTCTCAGAGAGACATTTTGGCAAATCAGGAGTCTACTGCAATCGCATCAGGATTTGGCATTTATGGGCTTACAGAGCGAGTCTACCCAATCTGCAATACCATGTTAGTATTACTGCCATTATTAAAGGGGATACCCGGGACTATAGAAAAAACGGCATGTAAATGCTAACAGAGGCAGCTACCTGTCTGTCGTATCTGGCACTGGTCATTGATCGCTCCTGCCAGAGTTTCAGCTACCTGTCAACAGAGGTTCTTTTCCTGTTGACAGAACAGGGCTACCGGTGTCATGCTGATTGACAGCTGACTCCTGCTGCCTAATTGGGGGAAACCAGCTGTCCATCAGCATGACACCAGTAGTCCCGCCCTGTCAACAGGAGGAGAAAGTGCTGCTCTGTCGACAGGTAGCTGAATCTCTGGCAGGAGCGGTCAATGAATGGCAACGGATACAACAGGCAGGTAGTTGCCTCGGTTAGCATTTACATGACTTTTTTTCTAAGGCTCGGATATCCCCTTTAACGACAGCATTGGGATTGTTAGAAGGCTGCAGGGAGTCAGTTGTATGTTACAGCGAGCACCCACTATGGATGCCACAATCACAGCTCTTATGTTCTCGGCATAATACTATGACATGCTGCAAAAAAGAGATAGTTGTGTGTATATTTTATAATAGCAGTCTTTCATGACCGTATATGTAATAAAACACTTACTGATTTACTGCTTATTTTATCTTTAACAGACATTGATCCTCACCTGAATGAAGTTACTCATGATGACGGTCCAGGTAGTGCTGTATTCCTGCTCACAAATTCTTTTCTATTCTGTGTTTCTGGTCTTGGGTTACTTGAGCTAAATTGATTGTTTATATTACATACTAGCTGATGAGCCCGGCGTTGCCTGGGCATAGTAAATATCTGTGGTTAGTTATAGCACGTCACTTCTCTTATTTTCCCATCACGCCTCTCATTTTCCCAATCACATCTTTAATTTTCCCCTTCACATCTCTCATTTTCTCCCTCACACCTCTCATTTTCTCCCTCACTCCTCTCATTCCCGCCTAACACTTGTCATTTCGACCTCACATCTGTCATTTTCCGATCACTACACTATTTTCCCTCACTCCTCTCATTTTGCACTCACACCTTTTCATTTTCACCTCACACCTCTCATTTTCACCTCAGTATATACATGTTTGTCATCTCCCTTATATATAGTATACACCTGTATGTCATCTCCTGTATATAGTATATACCTGTATGTCATCTCCCCTGTATATAGTATATACCTGCTGTGTGTCATCTCCCCTGTATATAGTATATACCTGTATGTCATCTCCTCCTATATATAGTATATACCTGTATGTCATCTCCTTCTATATATAGTATATACCTGTATGTCATGTCCTCCTGTATATAGTATATACCTGTGTGTCATCTCCCCTGTATATAGTATATATGTGTGTGTCATCTCCTCCTGTATATAGTATATACCTGTATGTCATCTTCTATATATAGCATATACCTGTATGTCATCTCCTCCTGTATATAGTATATACCTGTAGGTAATCTGCTCCTGTATATAGTATATACCTGTATGTCATCTCCTCCTGTATATAGTATGTACCTGTATGTCATCTCCTCCTTTATATAGTATATACCTGTGTGTCATCTCTCCTGTATATAGTATATATCTGTGTGTCATCTCCCCTGTATATAGTATATACCTGTGTGATCTCCTGTATTAGACCTCGTTAACATGTTATTTGCTCAGTATTTTTACCTCAGTATTTGTAAGATAAATTGGCAGCCTGATAAATCCCCAGCCAACAGGAAGCCCTCCCTCTGGCAGTATATATTAGCTCACACATACACATAATAGACAGGTCATGTGACTGACAGCTGCCGTATTTCCTATATGGTACATTTGTTGCTCTTGTAGTTTGTCTGCTTATTAATCGGATTTTTATTTTTGAAGGCTAATACCAGACTTGTGTGTGTTTTAGGGCGAGTTTCGTTTGTCAAGTTGTGTGTGTTGAGTTGTGTGTGGCGACATGCATGTAGCGACTTTTGTGAGATGAGTTTTGTGTGGCAACATGCGTGTAGCAACTTTTTGTGTGTCGAGTTGCATGTGACAGGTTAGTGTAGCAAGTTGTGTGCAGCAAGTTTTGCGCATGGCGAGTTTTGCGCGTGGTGAGTTTTATGTCTGGTGCCTTTTGAGTATGTGCAAGTTTTGTGTGAGGCAACTTTTGCATGTAATATACAAAAGAAAATTGCGCTGGTAAAACCCAAGATACGTCTTTGAGCCAAAAAAAGACAATATTAAGAGGGAAGGCACAGAGACCAGTGTATTTAGGTGTAATGCCTACCACATAGTACGTGCTCAAATAATAAGATGTGTCATAGCACCAGATACACACTTGTACCTACTCTATATATAAAACTAGAGTGCGCCACTAATGTTGCTGAGAAACGTGAACTAAATGAGCTAGAGGTAAATACCTATATGAATCCAGATGAATCGCCCGTAGTTCTGTCCGAAAATCTTCAGTGACGCTGTGTGGTATAGATGGAGTCTTTGGAATCTACGACGGTAAATGTTCCGGAGAGCTGCCCCGGCCGGTGGCAGCTGCTCCGAGTACCGAAATCCAAGAGGGGACGGAGATGCACCGTCTCAGGACAGCAGCGCCGTGTGTGCGATCAAAGTGCACGGCGCGTCTAGGACCTGTGTGACGTGGTGAATCAGGTGACCGTCCCACGTGACTAAGGAATTCAGTACGGATCGCGGTAAGGACCAGAAAAAACCGACGCGTTTCGAAAACCACTGTTTTCTTCCTCAGGGCTGGTCCTTCCCTTGTTTCCAGGTCCTTTATATACCTTCCGCGATCCACTTATGCTAATGAAAACCGAACAGTTCCACTCCACAGTTCAATCCTCTAGGGGTCAGTGTGTCTAATAGAAAAATCCATTTGCTTTCGGTCCTGGACATAGCTTTGATATAGTTCCCCCCTCTCCAATGTGGATGTACAATTTCCATACCAAAAGCTTCCATTGTTTGAACAATACCTCCATGTACCTCAATAAAATGTTTGGAAAGTGGATGACCAGTAAATTTTTTCTTTATGTTACGTATATGTTCGTTTAGTCTAATTTTCAACGGTCTTTTAGTGCGCCCGACATACATTTTCTTGCAGGGACATTTAGTAATATAAATGACTCCAGTAGTAGAACAGGTTATGAAGTCATTTATCTTATAGTTGGAATCCCCTTTTTCAATACTCATGGTGTTGTGAGTGCTGATTTGCTTGCACGTATTGCATCTGCGACATGGAAAAAAGCCTCTTAGTGTGTTATGGAAAAAGGAGATATTAGCGGGAGGAGATTTGTTCTGAATTGTAGGGGCAACCATATTTCCCAGGTTAACCGCCTTCTTGTATATAAATCTAGGACCAGTGGATATCTTATCTCCAATAATTTTGTCGTCCTTTAGGAGATGCCAATGTTTATTAACTATTTTGCGTAACAAATGCGAGTTAGTGTTGTATTGCGTAATTATGGGGATGGCTTCATTATTTGCCCTCTGTGATCCAGTAGGGTCAATCAAATCCTGGCGTGATTTAATAAGGGCATTATTTTTAGCTGTATTCAAAATATCCTGTTTATAACCCTTCTGCACGAATTTGTTTGTCAATGCTTCAGCCTCAATGCTGAAGTCTTCAATTCTTGAGCAATTCCGATGTATACGCATAAATTGGCTTTTAGGTATATTAAGTAGCCATATATGGAGATGGCAACTGTCCAGGGGGATAAAGCTATTGGTGTCAGTTGGTTTGTAAAAAGTCCGAGTTTGTATTGCACCGTTTTCAATAAAGATTTGTAAATCTAAAAAATTTATGACCTTGGTACTAATATTCGCGGTAAATTTTAAAAAGAATTCATTTTTATTTAAATTACTTAAAAAACTATTAAGAGAATTGGGTCCATCTGACCAAATAAAAACAATATCGTCAATAAAACGCTGCCAGATGACCAGGCCCGCCCTAAGTCGCCCCCCGGGGTAGATGGTACTCTCTTCCCACCTACCCACATAGAGGTTAGCGTAACTCGGTGCGAACCTGGTCCCCATGGCAGTACCCCACTGCTGGGAGTAGTAGTCCTTATTGTATATAAAATAATTATGGCTTAAAATAAATTGCATAGAATCATATAAAAATTCAATTTGTTCACTAGGAATCATAGAAGACTGATTCAAAAAATGGTTAGCAGCATTACACCCTTTATTATGATCTATAATAGTGTATAGAGAAGTGATGTCCAACGTGCCAAGTATAAAATGGTCTTGCCACTGTATATTCTGCAATAATTTTAAAATATGGGCACTATCTTTTAGGTAAGATGGTAATGCTGGTACAATTTTTTGCAGGTGGCAGTCCACATATCTGGACAAATTTGCAGTTAGACACTGAATGCCGGATATGATTGGTCTACCTGGTGGGTTGATCTGGTTTTTGTGCACTTTAGGTAAATAGTAAAACACAGCCAGTCTCGGGGTGGGGTTATTAATAAACTCATATTCCTGTTTATTTAGTATTCCCCTATCAAACCCTTTGTTAGTTAATTCTTTCATCTCTTTAATGTACTCCTCAGTGGGATCTTTCCTGAGTTTTTTATAAGTACTTGGATCGTTAAGGAGACGCATAGCTTCTGTATGGTATGCTTCTTGATCCAATATGACGATACCCCCCCCCTTGTCGGCCGGACGTATAACTATTTCTTTGTTATGCTGAAGCAGTTGGATGGCCTTTTTTTCTCTCATGGTTAGGTTATATTTATACTTGTGACATTTTTTGTCCTTTAATTGTCGAATTTCATCTATTACATTCTTTTGGAACGTTTCCATTTGTTCCGAATATTCATTAATGGGATGAAATTTAGATTTATTTCTCAAATCTGTGTGCACATATATATTAGATGAGAGTTCTTCAGAATTTTTTAAAATGGGATTTTTTATATAGTGCTTTTTGATGGCGAGTTTCCTCATGAAAAGCTTAATGCCTATAAAGGCATCAAACTTGTTAAAACGACTGGCTGGAGCATATTTGAGACCTTTTTGTAGTAAAGATGTTTCATCCGGATTGAGAACATGCTTACTTAAATTAAAGATCTTTTGGGAATTCATTTGTAGATCTTTTTCTAATGTTTTCTTCTTTTTGGTGAGTTTCCTGCCTCGACAACCCCTTTTGCATGTTTTTTTGTACCCACTTGAAAAAAAGGATGTCTGATGTTAGTAGTATTCCGAATCTGTGGTACATTTGAATTCCTCATTTTCCCTTTCTTATTATTGGTTTTATTACCTGAAGTTACTCTGTTAGTGGGTGGGCCGTATGTGTCCGAATTCGGCTCACTAGGAGTCTCTACAGTTGGGCTAGTTAAAACCTGAAAGCGATTATGGGTATTTGTCGAGGTAGAAGGGAGGGCCACAGGTGACTGGCACTGGCTGTGTCTATTCTCAATGGGAGTACTCGGTAGATTCACAATCACTTCTTCTATGGGGGACTGTGCCGTTCCAAGTGATGGTGAGGGGGTTGCATGTATGGAGAATATCTCCGAAGTACTGCCATCAATATGATCGATGGTTTCAAAATCGGGTTCAAGTAATAGAGAATCTTTAAATGTGCATTCGGGAACGGCATCTCTACCAAATTTTTTCTTTTTCTTTTCGATTATTTCTTGTTCTTTATTATAGATTCTATTACGGATGCTACCAGATAATTTAATAATGTCAGGATGTTCTTTAAAGGGTCTAATAATGTCAAATAATTTCGAGATCTTCTCCTTACTCACCACTAATTGTTTCCTCCTTTTCTCTATAATGAAATCCACCGCTTGTTTAGAAAAAGAACGGAACATAGCGTTCCATTGTAGTAATGTGTCAGGGTCCCCAATATCTCCTGAAAGACTTTTATGAACTGTGAGACCTTTGGGGATACAGTCATATGAAATATATCTTTCTAATGTTGCCACCTCCCACATGTCTCGCATTTCTTTAATCAACAATTGCTCTAATGTCTTTAATGATTCTTTGATATGTGAGATATCCTCCCTGTTGGTATTTGGGGAGTTAGGCTGGTGGGATAAATTAAAAAATCTGTGTATATTGTTAATACGGTCTTTCCTATCAGTCCATAAATCCCCCATATTGAAAGTTCGGCACAAAGAAGAAACCCCGCAGCCTGCTTACGATGTGGTATAGTGAGAATCTATATATAAAAATATATGAAGCGGCGCTGGTGGTGTAGGGTAAAAAATACCTGCAGCAGATTTAAACAATCACATGAGACATGTGGGAGGTGGCAACATTAAAGACATGTGGGAAGTGGCAACATTAAAGACATGTGGAAGGTGGCAACATTATAGACATGTGGGAGGTGGCAACATTAGAAAGATATATTTCATATGACTGTATCCCCAAAGGTCTCACAGTTCATAAAAGTCTTTCAGGAGATATTGGGGACCCTGACACATTACTACAATGGAACGCTATGTTCCGTTCTTTTTCTAAACAAGCGGTGGATTTCATTATAGAGAAAAGGAGGAAACAATTAGTGGTGAGTAAGGAGAAGATCTCGAAATTATTTGACATTATTAGACCCTTTAAAGAACATCCTGACATTATTAAATTATCTGGTAGCATCCGTAATAGAATCTATAATAAAGAACAAGAAATAATCGAAAAGAAAAAGAAAAAATTTGGTAGAGATGCCGTTCCCGAATGCACATTTAAAGATTCTCTATTACTTGAACCCGATTTTGAAACCATCGATCATATTGATGGCAGTACTTCGGAGATATTCTCCATACATGCAACCCCCTCACCATCACTTGGAACGGCACAGTCCCCCATAGAAGAAGTGATTGTGAATCTACCGAGTACTCCCATTGAGAATAGACACAGCCAGTGCCAGTCACCTGTGGCCCTCCCTTCTACCTCGACAAATACCCATAATCGCTTTCAGGTTTTAACTAGCCCAACTGTAGAGACTCCTAGTGAGCCGAATTCGGACACATACGGCCCACCCACTAACAGAGTAACTTCAGGTAATAAAACCAATAATAAGAAAGGGAAAATGAGGAATTCAAATGTACCACAGATTCGGAATACTACTAACATCAGACATCCTTTTTTTCAAGTGGGTACAAAAAAACATGCAAAAGGGGTTGTCGAGGCAGGAAACTCACAAAAAAGAAGAAAACATTAGAAAAAGATCTACAAATGAATTCCCAAAAGATCTTTAATTTAAGTAAGCATGTTCTCAATCCGGATGAAACATCTTTACTACAAAAAGGTCTCAAATATGCTCCAGCCAGTCGTTTTAACAAGTTTGATGCCTTTATAGGCATTAAGCTTTTCATGAGGAAACTCGCCATCAAAAAGCACTGTATAAAAAATCCCATTTTAAAAAATTCTGAAGAACTCTCATCTAATATATATGTGCACACAGATTTGAGAAATAAATCTAAATTTCATCCCATTAATGAATATTCGGAACAAATGGAAACGTTCCAAAAGAATGTAATAGATGAAATTCGACAATTAAAGGACAAAAAATGTCACAAGTATAAATATAACCTAACCATGAGAGAAAAAAAGGCCATCCAACTGCTTCAGCATAACAAAGAAATAGTTATACGTCCGGCCGACAAGGGGGGGGGGGGTATCGTCATATTGGATCAAGAAGCATACCCTACAGAAGCTATGCGTCTCCTTAACGATCCAAGTACTTATAAAAAACTCAGGAAAGATCCCACTGAGGAGTACATTAAAGAGATGAAAGAATTAACTAACAAAGGGTTTGATAGGGGAATACTAAATAAACAAGAATATGAGTTTATTAATAACCCCACCCCGAGACTGGCTGTGTTTTACTATCTACCTAAAGTGCACAAAAACCAGATCAACCCACCAGGTAGACCAATCATATCCGGCATTCAGTGTCTAACTGCAAATTTGTCCAGATATGTGGACTGCCACCTGCAAAAAATTGTACCAGCATTACCATCTTACCTAAAAGATAGTGCCCATATTTTAAAATTATTGCAGAATATACAGTGGCAAGACCATTTTATACTTGGCACGTTGGACATCACTTCTCTATACACTATTATAGATCATAATAAAGGGTGTAATGCTGCTAAACATTTTTTGAATCAGTCTTCTATGATTCCTAGTGAACAAATTGAATTTTTATATGATTCTATGCAATTTATTTTAAGCCATAATTATTTTATATACAATAAGGACTACTACTCCCAGCAGTGGGGTACTGCCATGGGGACCAGGTTCGCACCGAGTTACGCTAACCTCTATGTGGGTAGGTGGGAAGAGAGTACCATCTACCCCGGGGGGCGACTTAGGGCGGGCCTGGTCCTCTGGCAGCGTTTTATTGACGATATTGTTTTTATTTGGTCAGATGGACCCAATTCTCTTAATAGTTTTTTAAGTAATTTAAATAAAAATGAATTCTTTTTAAAATTTACCGCGAATATTAGTACCAAGGTCATAAATTTTTTAGATTTACAAATCTTTATTGAAAACGGTGCAATACAAACTCGGACTTTTTACAAACCAACTGACACCAATAGCTTTATCCCCCTAGACAGCTGCCATCTCCCTATATGGCTACTTAATATACCTAAAAGCCAATTTATGCGTATACATCGGAATTGCTCAAGAATTGAAGACTTCAGCATTGAGGCTGAAGCATTGACAAACAAATTCGTGCAGAAGGGTTATAAACAGGATATTTTGAATACAGCTAAAAATAATGCCCTTATTAAATCACGCCAGGATTTGATTGACCCTACTGGAGCACAGAGGGCAAATAATGAAGCCATCCCCATAATTACGCAATACAACACTAACTCGCATTTGTTACGCAATATAGTTAATAAACATTGGCATCTCCTAAAGGACGACAAAATTATTGGAGATAAGATATCCACTGGTCCTAGATTTATATACAAGAAGGCGGTTAACCTGGGAAATATGGTTGCCCCTACAATTCAGAACAAATCTCCTCCCGCTAATATCTCCTTTTTCCATAACACACTAAGAGGCTTTTTTCCATGTCGCAGATGCAATACGTGCAAGCAAATCAGCACTCACAACACCATGAGTATTGAAAAAGGGGATTCCAACTATAAGATAAATGACTTCATAACCTGTTCTACTACTGGAGTCATTTATATTATTAAATGTCCCTGCAAGAAAATGTATGTCGGGCGCACAAAAAGACCGTTGAAAATTAGACTAAACGAACATATACGTAACATAAAGAAAAAATTTACTGGTCATCCACTTTCCAAACATTTTATTGAGGTACATGGAGGTATTGTTCAAACAATGGAAGCTTTTGGTATGGAAATTGTACATCCACATTGGAGAGGGGGGAACTATATCAAAGCTATGTCCAGGACCGAAAGCAAATGGATTTTTCTATTAGACACACTGACCCCTAGGATTGAACTGTGGAGTGGAACTGTTCGGTTTTCATTAGCATAAGTGGATCGCGGAAGGTATATAAAGGACCTGGAAACAAGGGAAGGACCAGTCCTGAGGAAGAAAACAGTGGTTTTCGAAACGCGTCGGTTTTTTCTGGTCCTTACCGCGATCCGTACTGAATTCCTTAGTCACGTGGGACGGTCACCTGATTCACCACGTCACACAGGTCCTAGACACGCCGTGCACTTTGATCGCACACACGGCGCTGCTGTCCTGAGACGGTGCATCTCTGTCCCCTCTTGGATTTCGGTACTCGGAGCAGCTGCCACCGGCCGGGGCAGCTCTCCGGAACATTTACCGTCGTAGATTCCAAAGACTCCATCTGTACCACACAGCGTAACTGAAGATTTTCGGACAGAACTACGGGCGATTCATCTGGATTCATATAGGTATTTACCTCTAGCTCATTTAGTTCACGTTTCTCAGCAACATTAGTGGCGCACTCTAGTTTTATATATAGAGTAGGTACAAGTGTGTATCTGGTGCTATGACACATCTTATTATTTGAGCACGTACTATGTGGTAGGCATTACACCTAAATACACTGGTCTCTGTGCCTTCCCTCTTAATATTGTCTTTTTTTGGCTCAAAGACGTATCTTGGGTTTTACCAGCGCGATTTTCTTTTGTATTTTATGCCTTCTTTTCTACAATTTTGTGGTGATTGTTTAAATCTGCTGCAGGTATTTTTTACCCTACACCACCAGCGCCGCTTCATATATTTTTATATATAACTTTTGCATGTGTTGCAAATTTTGTGCATGTGGCAATTTTTCCGCATGTGCAAGTTTTGCGTGTGGCGAGTTTTCCATGAGGTGAGTTTTGCACTTGTGGCGAGTTTTGCGTGAGCCTATTTTTTGCATGTGGCGAGTTTTGCGCGTGGTGAGTTTTGAGCGGCGACTTTTGTGTTTCGACTTTTATGTGGCGAGGTTGGTGTATGTGTGGTGAAATGTGTGCTGAGGGTAATATGTGTTCAAGCACGTGGTAGTGTGTGGGGCATTTTGTGTGTGTGTTCATATTCCCGTGTGTGGTGAGTATCCCATGTCGGGGTCCCACCTTAGCAACTGTACGGTATATACTCTTTGGCGCCATCGCTCTCATTCTTTAAGTCCCCCTTGTTCACATCTGGCAGCTGTCAATTTGCCTCCAACACTTTTCCTTTCACTTTTCCCCATTATGTAGATAGGGGAAAAATAGTTTGGTGAATTGGAAAGCGCGGAGTTAAAATTTCACCTCACAACATAGCCTATGATGCTCTTAGGGTCCAGACGTGTGACTGTGCAAAATTTTGTTTCTGTAGCTGCGACGCCTCCAACACTTTTCCTTTCACGTTTTTCCCCATTATGTAGATAGGGGCAAAATTGTTTGGTGAATTGGAAAGCGCTGGGTTAAAATTTCACCTCACAATATAGCCTATGACGCTCTCGGGGTCCAGACGTGTGACTGTGCAAAATTTTGTTGCTGTAGCTGCGACGCTTCCAACACTTTTCCTTTCACTTTTTTCCCCATTATGTAGATAGGGGCAAAATTGTTCGGTGAATTGGAACGCGCGGGGTTAAAATTTCGCCTCACAATATAGCCTATGACGCTCTCGGGGTCCAGATGTGTGACTGTGCAAAATTTTGTGGCTGTAGCTGCGACGGTGCAGATGCCAATCCCGGACATACACACACACACACACACACATACACACACACATTCAGCTTTATATAGTAGATATATTTTATTAAATATTTGCTCCATTTTTTTTGCCATTTTATTTCAACAGATACCGATTATAAGTTACACAAGACTGATAAGAATAATGATAAATCAGGTACTGCTGCCTCCTGACTTGTTAACACTGTATGATGTTATGGGTGCCCAGGTCTCAGTGATGCATGTGGGCAGCAAATTCCAGTCCATACGGTCCAATTTCACATAAGAGCTAGTGTAACACAAACTGCTGCTAAAGCCCATGGTGGTCATGATAGAAAGATATCAGAACACACAGCGTGGTGTATTGCAATGCACAGCCATAGACCAGGGTGCCCATATCTTGAGCGCTGTACAATGCTGGAGCCGGGCACATAAGCATCATATCAGGACCATGGAGCAATGGAACAAAGTTTGTTACTTGGAAACTAGGACATGGCCCCAATCAGTGACTGACAGTGGTATTTAACATGACAGGAAAGAATCACATCATTGATTCCGCCCATCAGCATGCCTGCCATGTGATCCCTGGCACCGATGGGTTGTCATGACAGCCCTGGGTCTGCTGTGAATCTCCTGTGAACGCCGGCCCGTGACAAATGTTCATAGGAGATTATGATTTCTGCTATACAAAGTAGTGCTGAAGCCCTGGTATGTATAGCACACGTGATCAGACGATCGCAGATTCAAGTTTCCTATGAGGACTATTAAATACAGTAAAAAGTAGAAAAAATATTTAAAAAAATAAAAAAACAGAAAAGTTCACATCACCCCTCCTTTTGCCCCATTAAAAATAAAACAGTTAAACAGATAAAAATACACATATTTGGTATCACTGCATTCAGAAATGTCCGATCTATCAAAATATAAAGCAAATTAATCCAATTGATAAACTGCGTAACTAGAAAAAAAATCAAAGCTCCAGAATTACATTTTTTTGAGTCGCTGCAACATTACAATAAAATGCAATAAGAGGCGATCAAAACATCATATTTACCCCATAATGCAATCAGTAAAAATGTCAGGTCAGGGTTAAAAAAATAAGCCCTCACCCAGCCCCAGATCGCGAAAAATGGAGACACTACAGGTCTCAGAAAATGGCGGCAAAGATTTCAGATTTTTTTTCACCAAGTAGAAACTATACATGTTTGGTATCTGTGGTTATATGGCAGGGAAAATTAAAAAAAATAACGCCTCCTGGAAGAAGGTGAGGAAATATTTAAAACGGGAAATCACTTGGGGTTAAGGGGTTAAATGCAGCACCCCAGGTGGCCGGTTGCTGCAGTGATGTTGCTTTCCATTCGGGGAGGGTGATGTCACACTTGGAGGCAAGGGAGATTCTTTCTATCAGGTAAGGCACTTACATTCAACACATCCGAGTCTAGGCCAGGAGGGGGAGCTCAGGACCCGGATTCAGGGGAGCATCCCTTAGCTATATGTATCATGGTCTGGAGGAGGAGCCAGGAAGTTAGTATTATTATTATTATTATTTATTGTTATAGCGCCATTTATTCCATGGCGCTTTACATGTGAGGAGGGGTATACATAATAAAAACAAGTACAATAATCTTAAACAATACAAGTCATAACTGGTACAGGAGGAGTGAGGACCCTGCCCGAGTAGTAGTGAGTCTTAGGGAGACAATTGGTCTCCAGGGGGACAGATGAACGTCTAGAGCAGACGTAGGGGGCCGAGCAGCCATGAGGGAGCTGCTACCCCAGGAAAGAGTGAGAAGCAGAAGGAGAGTTGAATTGTGAAGGAGCTGAGAGGGAAGAAGCACAGTGGAGGAAAGGGCTCAGGAGGGGAACAGCGGAAGGACAGCCTCAGAGTCAGAGCGCAGAAGCCGGGTACCTGGAGCCCGAGGTTGTGTTGTTCTCCAGGATGCGCGATACAACCGGAGGGCATAGGACTATATGTCGATTGCCTCTAACAAGTCTGAGGTGAAGCAGTAACTCTAGGAGCTGGGTCATCTAAGAGATCCTATAAACAGGCTCAAACTGCCTATCGTACAGATGTCAGTCTTAGGACAGGAGAGAGGGGACCCTGTCAGCAAGTTTTAGGCCGCAGGGACCTCGCCATTTGGCACAAGTAGGAAAGGTTTATGGACCT
Source organism: Ranitomeya imitator (assembly GCF_032444005.1). Lineage (NCBI taxonomy): Eukaryota > Metazoa > Chordata > Amphibia > Anura > Dendrobatidae > Ranitomeya > Ranitomeya imitator. The sequence goes on along the minus strand of NC_091284.1, from coordinate 714,593,626 downwards.
CACCCGGGAGAGGGATCTCCTATTGCCTCCAAGCCGGCCGGACTACAACTACCCTACACCTGGTACCCTGGACTGAGGACTGCTACCATCAGTAAACCAGGTAAAAGATTGCAAACTCTGTGTCCTCCACTTATTCGTCGGCTTACACCATCTTGTCATACATCTGGGAAGTCCTGGGGACCCTGCTTCACCTATGGGAAGCGTTACCATATTGCTGCAACAACATCACCCCAGAGGACCCCTTTAAGCAGCATCGTTCCCTACTGACCGAATACTACAGGTGGCGTCACGAACAATAGACATTACAAATCCCCTTAAAGACCTTTCCCTTTACTTGGACGCCTAGGGCCACGGACCGGGTTGCAGCCACCGTGACATCCCCTTTAAGACCTGACCCGGTACCGAGAACCCCCGTGTCCTCGCGGGGCGACTCATTAAAGACATCACAATACGTTGGCTATAAGGAAATAAAATGCGGCTGAGATGGAGCATGAGGCCTGTCACATTCAAAGTCAGTGGCACGCGATGGAAATCTGATATCTATAATATAACGGTGGGAGCGTCACTCTGTCCGAAGCCTTCATAGACTGCGCAAGCGCGACACACCGTGCCTGCGCAGTCTGGACCAGAGTGACCCAGCCGAACTTACTTATCCCCCCAATATACTGGCCATGGGGGCTCCACACACCCGTGTATCCCCCATAATATAGCGGCCGTGGGGGCTCCGTGCTCTGCAGCTTCGATCAGGGTAGATGTAGAGCCCAGCGGAGCTCCAGGACCTTCGATGATGTCACCAGCATGTGACCAGTGACGCGAGTGGGCGGAGTCAGCCCTCATTGTGCTGGCTGCAGGGGTGCTGTATCCATTATAGCCAGCGCCGCACTCAGGCAGTAAGTACAGCCACACTCACACAGTACAGCCACACTCACACAGTACAGCCACTCTCAGCCGCACTCACACAGTACAGCCACACTCAACCACACTCACACAGTACAGCCACGCTTAGCCACACTCACACAGTACAGCCACACTCACACAGTACAGCCACGCTCACACAGTACAGCCACACTCAGCCGCACTCACACAGTACAGCCACACTCACACAGTACAGACACACTCAGCCACACTCACACAGTACAGCCACACTCACACAGTAGAGCCACACTCACACAGTAGAGCCACACTCGCACAGTAGAATCACACTCAGCCGCACTCATGCAGTGGAGCCACACTCAGCCGTACTCACGCAGTACAGCCACACTCAGCCACACTCACGCAGTACAGCCACACTCAGCCACACTCACGCAGTACAGCCACACTCAGTCGCACTCACGCAGTACAGCCACACTCAGCCGCACTCACACAGTACAGCCACACTCACACAGTACAGCCACACTCAGCCACACTCACACAGTACAGCCACACTCACACAGTACAGCCACACTCACACAGTACAGCCACACTCAGCCACACTCTCACAGTACAGCCACACTCAGCCACACTCACACAGTACAGCCACACTCACACAGTACAGCCACACTCAGTCGCACTCTCACAGTACAGCCACACTCAGCCGCACTCACGCAGTACAGCCACACTCAGCCGCACTCACACAGTACAGCCACACAGTACAGCCACACTCACACAGTACAGCCACAATCAGCTGCACTCACACAGTGCAGCCACACGCATGCAGTACAGCCACACTCAGCCGCACTCACGCAGTACAGCCACACTCAGCCGCACTCACACAGTTCAACCACACGCAGTACAGCCACACTCACACAGTACAGTCACACTCGCACAGTTGAGCCACACTCAGCCGCACTCACACAGTACAGCCACACTCACGCAGTACAGCCACACGCAGCCGCACTAACACAGTACAGCCGCACTCACACAGTACAGCCACACTCACGCAGTACAGCCACACTCACACAGTACAGCCACTCACACAGTACAGCCACTCACACAATACAGCCACACTCACGCAGTACAGCCACACTCACAGAGTACAGCCACACTCACGCAGTACAGCCACTCTCACGCAGTACAGCTACTCACACAGTACAGCCACACTCACGCAGTACAGCCACACTCACGCAGTACAGCCACACTCACGCAGTACAGCCACACTCAGCTGCACTCACACAGTACAGCCACATGCAGCCGCACTCACACAGTACAGCCGCACTCGCGCAGTACAACCACACTCACGCAGTACAGCCACACTCACGCAGTACAGCAACACTCAGCCACACTCACTCAGTACAGCCACACTCAGCCGCACTCATGCAGTATGGCCGCACTCGCGCAGTACAGCCACACTCAGCCACACTCGCGCAGTACAGCCACACTCAGCCGCACTCGCGCAGTAGATCCACACTCAGCCGCACTCACGCAGTAGAGCCACACTCAGCCGCACTCGCGCAGTAGAGCCACACTCAGCTGCACTCGCGCAGTAGAGCCACATTCAGCCGCACTCGCGCAGTAGAGCCACACTCACGCATTACAGCCACACTCAGCCGCACTCACGCAGTACAGCCACACTCAGTATAGCCACACTCAGGCAGTATGGCCGCGCTCAGTATAGTCGAACTCATGCAGTACAGCCACGCTCATTATAGCCGAACTCAGGCAGTACAGCCACACTCAGCCGCACTCAGGCAGTACGGCCGCGCTCAGTATAGCCGCACTCAGGCAGTACGGCCGCGCTCAATATAGCCGCACTCAGGCAGTACAGCCGCGCTCAGTGTAGCTGCACTCAGGCAGTACAACCACTCTCAGTATAGCCGCACTCAGGCAGTGTAGCCACGCTCAGCACAGTCCCACTCAGCACAGTCCCACTCAGCACAGTCCCACTCAGCACAGTCCCACTCAGCACAGTCCCACTCAGCACAGCCACACTCGGGCAGTACAGCCGGAGAGAGAAAGATGGGAGCAACATATGGCAAAATGGATACAGGAACAGGCAGAATAGGAGCAGCACATTACAACAGAATGGGGGCACAGGATGGGAACAGCACATGACAGAATGGTTGCGCACGATGGGAGCACCACATGACAGGATGGGGGCAGGATGGGAGCAGCACATGACAAGACGGGGGCGCAGGATGGGAGCACATGACAGGATGGGGATGCAAGTTGGAGCAGCACACGACAGGATGGGGACGCAGGATGGAGCAGCACATGACAGGATGGGGGCGCAGGATGGAGCAGCACATGACAGGATGGGGACGCAGGATGGGAACAGCACATGACAGGATGGGGGAGCAAGATGGGAGCAGCACATACCAGGATGGAGACCATATACCAATATAAATACTCGCCACCCGGGCGTAGAATGGGTTCAATAGCTAGTTTCATGTATATCCATGTACAGCACTGATTCAAAAAAGATTACCGCACACTCAAGACTGATAAGATGCAAAAGGTGTATGCCAATTTTATTGAAGAAAACAAAACAAAAAAGAACTGGTTGCCACATTCATATTCATTTGAAATAGACAAAAACCCGACGTTTCGACCCTCCCGGGTCTTACTCATGGGGTTACTGAAAGGCAAAGAAACTGTAAAAGACAATGTTTTACATAGAGCAACATTATAGAAAGAAAAAAAAAAAAAGGGGGGGGGGGGGAGAAAATTACAAGAGGAGAACAAAACAAGAAAACAAAACAGTACATGCAATAATAAAACACCAATAAGAGAACGAAAAGAACTATTATGTACAAAGCAACCTAGAAGGCGAGGTAGTATGGTCAGGAACAACAAAAGGTTCTAGTAACAGGGTATAATAATAAACAAGGTATAATAATAGAGAAGCATGGTAATGAACTGTACAGTGTATTACCTCAAGTCCTTTGACATAGATGCATAATAGTGGCAGTGGTAGGGGGTGTATGACCGATCCCTTGTGAAGGCACAACCTGTCATAGTGGCAAGATGACATAATAATTAAATAGGAATGAAGAGTAGGGAATGTCGATAGAGCCTAACGGAGGAGGGTGGGATCCAGACAAGTGTTTTCAGTGTGGCATATATTAGAGAGTAGTGTTAGGATATAGAGATAGGAGAGGAATCATAATGCTATGGGGGCCCAAACAGGCAGATAGGAGATAATAGAGTTAGTCCAGCCATAGAACTGATAGGTGTAGGGTACTGGGATAAAGTACCATAAAGGGGAACCACAAGAGCATTTGAAACTAGCAACACATGGGACAGAGTAAACATTTGCTGTACCTTATAATAAAGCCAGTCCGGGCAGAAGTGTCCTGGGAGCACAGAATCTGGGTGGTGAGGGCCGTTAGACACCTAGTGGGACCTGAGTGCACACCATTTTCCTTGTCTACATGTACAGCAGTGTGCAGTCTTATGGTGCGGTATAAATAGTGACTACTTCTCTCCTTGCCGTCATTGCAGATACGTCCTGTCAAGGAAGATGTGGCGGAAGATTTAACAAGAAAGATCCCTGTCATTGTAACAGAAAATGTGAAAAGTTCGAAAATTGCTGCAGTGACTACAATAAAGTGTGTGGTGGAGGCGCCAGTAACAAAGTGGTAGGAGGCAACAGTGAGAGCAAGCACCAAACAGGTGGGATCCTTCGGAGTATGGGGTGGTCTCATGTAGAATTAATTAGCTCATATTCATATGTATATTAGTGAGCTCATTGCTCAAATTAATGGGACTGTTTCAGATGCAGGCAAAGAAGATTTGTCATATACCTGAGACATCTACTATATAAAGCTGAATGTGTGTGTGTGTGTGTGTGTGTATGTGTGTATGTCCGGGATTGGCATCTGCACCGTCGCAGCTACAGCCACAAAATTTTGCACATTTCAAAAACCTGACCTGCACATCCAAACATAGACTGAGTGTGACCAGGTGCTGAACCCAGAGTCGCCAACTCGTATATAGTAAAGTAAATAGGGCAGCACACTGCAGCGCCAAAACATGCAAACTTGAAAACACGAAATTTGAACTGCACTACTGCACTAGAAATATGAAAAATGAGAGCTTTTAGCGCATAAAAATGGCCATATTTATGTGTACCTCGTAGCCACTTTACGGCATCTCTCTTATACGAGGTCCTACGCTTGACCTACCTCGCTGAGAATAAACGTCTCCATCTGAATGGGTACATGTGAAACCTCTTCTTGGACTCAAATTCTCTCTCTCTGTGGAGGGGTATTAGACCTACTATAATTAAAACACCTGAAGCTAGGAGGCGGGGAGTGCACGATCAGAAGGCTAAAGAATACATTTCAAAAACCTGACCTGCACATCCAAACATAGACTGAGTGTGACCAGGTGCTGAACCCAGAGTCGCCAACTCGTATATAGTAAAGTAAATAGGGCAGCACACTGCAGCGCCAAAACATGCAAACTTGAAAACACGAAATTTGAACTGCACTACTGCACTAGAAATATGAAAAATGAGAGCTTTTAGCGCATAAAAATGGCCATATTTATGTGTACCTCGTAGCCACTTTACGGCATCTCTCTTATACGAGGTCCTACGCTTGACCTACCTCGCTGAGAATAAACGTCTCCATCTGAATGGGTACATGTGAAACCTCTTCTTGGACTCAAATTCTCTCTCTCTGTGGAGGGGTATTAGACCTACTATAATTAAAACACCTGAAGCTAGGAGGCGGGGAGTGCACGATCAGAAGGCTAAAGAATACATTTCAAAAACCTGACCTGCACATCCAAACATAGACTGAGTGTGACCAGGTGCTGAACCCAGAGTCGCCAACTCGTATATAGTAAAGTAAATAGGGCAGCACACTGCAGCGCCAAAACATGCAAACTTGAAAACACGAAATTTGAACTGCAAAAATCCCAGAACCACGCGGGGGGACCTAGTGAATGAACTGCAGAGAGCTGGGACCAATGTAACAAGGCCTACCATAAGTAACACACTACGCCACCATGGACTCAGATCCTGCAGTGCCAGACGTGTCCCACTGCTTAAGCCAGTACATGTCTGGGCCCGTCTGAAGTTTGCTAGAGAGCATTTGGATGATCCAGAGGAGTTTTGGGAGAATGTCCTATGGTCTGATGAAACCAAACTGGAACTGTTTGGTAGAAACACAACTTGTCGTGTTTGGAGGAAAAAGAATACTGAGTTACATCCATCAAACACCATACCTACTATAAAGCATGGTGGTGGAAACATCATGCTTTGGGGCTGTTTCTCTGCAAAGGGGCCAGGACGACTGATCCGGGTACATGAAAGAATGAATGGGGCCATGTATAGTGAGATTTTGAGTGCAAACCTCCTTCCATCAGCAAGGGCATTGAAGATGAAACGTGGCTGGGTCTTTCAACATGACAATGATCCAAAGCACACCGCCAGGGCAACGAAGGAGTGGCTTCGTAAGAAGCATTTCAAGGTCCTGGAGTGGCCTAGCCAGTCTCCAGATCTCAACCCTATAGAAAACCTTTGGAGGGAGTTGAAAGTCCGTGTTGCCAAGCGAAAAGCCAAAAACATCACTGCTCTAGAGTAGATCTGCATGGAGGAATGGGCCAACATACCAACAACAGTGTGTGGCAACCTTGTGAAGACTTACAGAAAACGTTTGACCTCTGTCATTGCCAACAAAGGATATATTACAAAGTATTGAGATGAAATTTTGTTTCCGACCAAATACTTATTTTCCACCATAATATGCAAATAAAATGTTAAAAAAACAGACAATGTGATTTTCTGGATTTTTTTTTCTCAGTTTGTCTCCCATAGTTGAGGTCTACCTATGATGTAAATTACAGACGCCTCTCATCTTTTTAAGAGGTGGAACTTGCACTATTGTTGACTGACTAAATACTTTTTTGCCCCACTGTATTACCCTCAGCACACATTTCACCACAAATACACCAACCTCGCCACATAAAAGTCAAAACACAAAAGTCGCCACTCAAAACTCACCACGCGCAGAACTCGCCACATGCAAAAACTAGGCTCTTGCAAAACTCGCAACAAGTGCAAAATTCTCCTCATGAAAAACTCGCCACACGCAAAACTTGCACATGCGGAAAAATTGCCACATGCACAAAAGTTGCAACACATGCAAAAGTTGCCTCACACAAAACTTGCACATACTCAAAAGGCACCACACATAATACTCGCAACGCGCAAAACTTGCCATGCGCAAAACTTGCTGCACACAACTTGCTACACTAACCTGTCACATGCAACTCGACACACAAAAAGTTGCTACACGCATGTTGCTACACAAAACTCATCTCACAAAAGTCGCTACATGCATGTCGCCACACGCAACTCAACACACACAACTTGACAAACGAAACTTGCCCTAAAACACACACAAGTCTGGTATTATCCTTCAAAAATAAAAATCTGATTAATAAGCAGACAAACTACAAGAGCAACAAATGTACCATATAGGAAATACGGCAGCTGTCAGTCACATGACCTGTCTATTATGTGTATGTGTGAGCTAATATATACTGCCAGGGGGAGGGCTTCCTGTTGGCTGGGGATTTATCAGGCTGCCAATTTAGCTTACAAATACTGAGGTAAAAATACTGAGCAAATAACGTGTGAACGAGGTTTAATACAGGAGGAGATGACACACAGGTATATACTATATACAGGGGAGATGACACACAGATATATACTATATACAGGAGAGATGACACACAGGTATATACTATATAGAGGAGGAGATGACATATAGGTACATATATATACAGGAGGAGATGACATACAGGTATATACTATATACAGGAGGAGATGACACTCAGATATATACTATATACAGTGGAGATGACACACAGGTATATACTATATACAGGAGGAGATGACATACAGGTATATGCTATATATAGAAGATGACATGCAGGTATATACTATATGCAGGAGGAGATGACACTCATATATACTATATACAGGGGAGATGACACACAGGTATATACTATATACAGGAGGAGATGACATACAGGTATATGCTATATATAGAAGATGACATGCAGGTATATACTATATGCAGGAGGAGATGACACTCAGATATTCAGGTATATACTATATATAGGGGAGATGACACACAGCAGGTATATACTATATATAGGGGAGATGACATACAGGTATATACTATATACAGGAGATGACATACAGATGTATACTATATATAAGGGAGATGACAAACATGTATATACTGAGGTGATGAGGTGAAAATGAGAGGTGTGAGGTGAAAATGAAAAGGTGTGAGTGCAAATGAGAGGAGTGAGGAAAAATAGTGGAGTGATCAGAAAATGACAGATGTGAGGTTGAAATGACAAGTGTTAGGGGGGAATGAGAGGAGTGAGGGAGAAAATGAGAGGTGTGAGGGAGAAAATGAGAGATGTGAGAGCGAAAATGAAAGATGTGATTGGGAAAATGAGAGGCGTGATGGGAAAATAAGAGAAGTGAGGTGCAATAACTAACCACAGATATTTACTATGCCCAGGCAACGCCGGGCTCTTCAGCTAGTCTACTATATAAAGCTGAATGTGTGTATGTGTGTGTGTGTATGTGTGTGTGTGTGTGTGTGTATGTCCGGGATTGGCATCTGCACCGTCGCAGCTACAGCCACAAAATTTTGCACAGTCACACGTCTGGACCCCGAGAGCGTCATAGGCTACGTTGTGAGGTGAAATTTTAACCCCGCGCTTTCCAATTCACCAAATAATTTTGCCCCTATCTACATAATGGGGAAAAAAGTGAAAGGAAAAGTGTTGGAGGCGTCGCAGCTACAGAAACAAAATTTTGCACAGTCACACGTCTGGACCCTGAGAGCGTCATAGGCTACGTTGTGAGGTGAAATTTTAACCCCGCGCTTTCCAATTCACCAAACTATTTTTCCCCTATCTACATAATGGGGAAAAGTGAAAGGAAAAGTGTTGGAGGCAAATTGACAGCTGCCAGATGTGAACAAGGGGGACTTAAAGAATGAGAGCGATGGCGCCAAAGAGTATATATCGATCAGTTGCTAAGGTGGGGCCCCGACATGAGATACTCACCACACATGGGGATATGAACACACACACAAAATGCGCCACACACTACCACGTCCTTGAACACATATACCACCCTCAGCACACATTTCACCACACATACACCAACCTCGCCACATAAAAGTCGAAACACAAAAGTCGCCGCTCAAAACTCACCACGCGCAAAACTCGCCACATGCAAAAACTAGGCTCACGCAAAACTTGCCACAAGTGCAAAACTCACCTCATGGAAAACTCGCCACACGCAAAACTTGCACACGCGGAAAAATTGCCACATGCACAAAATTTGCAACACATGCAAAAGTTGCCTCACACAAAACTTGCACATACTCAAAAGACACCAGACATAAAACTCACCACGTGCAAAACTCGCCATGCGCAAAACTTGCTGCACACAACTTGCTACACTAACCTGTCACATGCAACTCGACACACAAAAAGTTGCTACACGCATGTTGCCACACAAAACTCATCTCACAAAAGTCGCTACATGCATGTCGCCACACACAACTCAACACACACAACTTGACAGACGAAACTCGCCCTAAAACACACACAAGTCTGGTATTAGCCTTCAAAAATAAAAATCTGATTAATAAGCAGACAAACTACAAGAGCAACAAATGTACCATATAGGAAATACAGCAGCTGTCAGTCACATGACCTGTCTATTATGTGTATGTGTGAGCTAATATATACTGCCAGGGGGAGGGCTTCCTGTTGGCTGGGGATTTATCAGGCTGCCAATTTATCTTACAAATACTGAGGTAAAAATACTGAGCAAATAATTAACGAGGTCTAATACAGGAGATCACACAGGCATATACTATATACAGGGGAGATGACACACAGGTATATACTATATACAGGGGAGATGACACACAGATATATACTATATACAGGAGGAGATGACATACAGGTATATGCTATATATAGAAGATGACATACAGGTATATACTATATACAGGAGGAGATGACACACAGATATATACTATACACAGGGGAGATGACACACAGGTATATACTATATACAGGAGGAGATGACACACAGGTATATACTATATATAGAAGGAGATGACATACAGGTATATACTATATATAGGAGGAGAGGACATACAGGTATATACTATATATAAGAGGAGATGACATACAGGTATTTACTATATATAGGAGGAGATGACATACAGGTATATACTATATACAGGGGAGATGACACACAGCAGGTATATACTATATACAGGGGAGATGACATACAGGTATATACTATATACAGGAGATGACATACAGGTGTATACTATATATAAGGGAGATGACAAACATGTATATACTGAGGTGAAAATGAGAGGTGTGAGGTGAAAATGAAAAGGTGTGAGTGCAAAATGAGAGGAGTGAGGGAAAATAGTGTAGTGATCGGAAAATGACAGCTGTGAGGTCGAAATGACAAGTGTTAGGCGGGAATGAGGAGTGAGGGAGAAAATGAGAGGTGTGAGGGAGAAAATGAGAGATGTGAGGGGGAAAATTAAAGATGTGATTGGGAAAATGAGAGGAGTGATGGGAAAATAAGAGAAGTGACGTGCTATAACTAACCACAGATATTTACTATGCCCAGGCAACGCCGGGCTCTTCAGCTAGTGTGTAATAAAGCTGAACTACAGAACAGAGATAGATAGATAGATAGATGACGGTCCAGGTAGTGCTGTATTCCTGCTCACAATGACTTTTCTATTCTGTGTTTCTGGTCTTGGGTTACTTGAGCTAAATTGATTGTTTATATTACATATATATTTTATTAAATATTTGCTCCATTTTTTTTTGCCATTTTATTTCAACAGATACCGATTCTAAGTTACACAAGACTGATAAGAATAATGATAAATCAGGTACTGCTGCCTCCTGACTTGTTAACACTGTATGATGTTATGGGTGCCCAGGTCTCAGTGATGCATGTGGGCAGCAAATTCCAGTCCATACGGTCCAATTTCACATAAGAGCTAGTGTAACACAAACTGCTGCTAAAGCCCATGGTGGTCATGATAGAAAGATATCAGAACACACAGCGTGGTGTATTGCAATGCACAGCCATAGACCAGGGTGCCCATATCTTGAGCGCTGTACAATGCTGGAGCCGGGCACATAAGCATCATATCAGGACCATGGAGCAATGGAACAAAGTTTGTTACTTGGAAACTAGGAGATGGCCCCAGTATTCACTATGGGAATAATTCCAGCAGGTGAAGGTAGTGTCATACGCTGGGCAATATAGCGCTGTGTAACCTTGGGTGCTGGCACATACCACCTACCAATGCTATCCGGCTGCCTTACCGAAAGTGAACATAAGCTTGAATCCTCCAGGGAGTTGCCAGCTTTTAGTCATAAAGGTGTGTTTGGAGTGACTACTGCTCAGCGCACAGTGAGCGGCCGCTGTCAGCACACACCGGCAGTCTGACAGCTCAGTGTGCATAGCAGTGGTACAGAGATGGCAGCCAATCAAACTTACAGTGGCCGCTCACTGTGCGCCGAGTGGTAGCCGCTCTGGACACACCTTTATGACTAAAAGCTGGCAGCTCCCTGGAGGAATAAAGTTCACTGCGCTTTCAGTACCTGCAGGTTAACCCTATATCTGCAGGCTAATAGTAATTGGAGACATGACAGGATCCATTTATAATCTAATTAGGCATCTGTGCATGTGCTGGAAAATCAAGTCTGATCTATGGAGACTGCACGAGACAATTTACATGACCCATAGAATCTGCTGCTGATGTCTTGGTGCCAGATATAAGAAGAAACCATCAAAGATTTTGTGGAGTCCATGCTCCAATCTATCAGAATTTATTAGTGGCACACAGGGCACCTTTACAATACCAGACTATCCCCTTCACGACCATTGACGTACATGTACGTCATCGGCTGTGTGCCTGCCTTTGATGCGGGCTCACATGCTGAGCCGGTGGGTCGGAGATCCACTAACAGCTGTTAACCAGTTAAATGCCGCTGTCAGTGACTGACAGTGGTATTTAACATGACAGGAAAGAATCACATCATTGATTCCGCCCATCAGCATGCCTGCCATGTGATCCCTGGCACCGATGGGTTGTCATGATTGCCCTGGGTCTGCAGAAGACCCCCGTGACTGTCATTGTGAATCTCCTGTGAACGCCGGCCCGTGACCAATGTTCATAGGAGATTATGATTTCTGCTATACATAGTAGTGCTGAAGCCCTGGTATGTATAGCACACGTGATCGGACGATCGCAGATTCAAGTTTCCTATGAGGACTATTAAATACAGTAAAAAGTAGAAAAAATATAAAAAAAATAAAAAAACAGAAAAGTTCACATCACCCCTCCTTTTGCCCCATTAAAAATAAAACAGTTAAGCAGATAAAAATACACATATTTGGTATCACTGCATTCAGAAATGTCCGATCTATCAAAATATAAAGCAAAATAATCCAATCGGTAAACTGCGTAACAAGAAAACAATCAAAGCTCCAGAATTACATTTTTTGGGGTCGCTGCAACATTACAATAAAATGCAATAAGAGGCGATCAAAACATCATATTTACCCCATAATTCAATCAGTAAGAATGTCAGGTCAGGGTTAAAAAATAAGCCCTCACCCAGCCCCAGATCACGAAAAATGGAGACACTACAGGTCTCAGAAAATGGCGGCAAAGATTTCAGATTTTTTTTTCACTACTTAAATAAAGAAGAAACTATACATGTTTGGTATCTGTGGTTATTTGGCAGGGAAAATTAAAAAAAATAACGCCCCTTGGAAGAAGGTGAGGAAATATGTAAAACGGGAAATCGCCTGAGGGTTAAGGGGTTAAATGCAGCACCCCAGATAGCCATTTGCTGCAGTGATGTTGCTTTCCCTTGGGGGAGGGTAATGTCACACTTGGAGGCAAGGGAGATTCTTTCTATCAGGTAAGGCACTTACATTCAACACATCCGAGTCTAGGCCAGGAGGGGGAGCTCAGGACCCGGATTCAGGGGAGCGTCACTTAGCTATATGTATCCTGGTCTGGAGGAGGAGCCAGGTAGTTAGTAGTGAGTCTTAGGGAGACAGTTGGTCTCCAGGAGGACAGAAGAACGTCTGGAGCAGACGTAGGGGGCCGAGCAGCCATGAGGGAGCTGCTACCCCTGGAAAGAGTGAGAAGCAGAAGGAGAGTTGAATTGTGAAGGAGCTGAGAGAGAAGAAGCACAGTGGAGGAAAGGGCTCAGGAGGGGAACAGCGGAAGGACAGCCTCAGAGTCAGAGCGCAGAAGCCAGGTACCTGGACCCCGAGGTCGTGTTGTTCTCCAGGACGCGTGGCAGAACCGGAGGGCATAGGAATGAGGTGAAGCAGTAACTCTAGGAGCTGGGTCATCTAAGAGATCCTATAAACAGGCTCAAACTGCCTATCGTACAGATGTCAGTCTTAGGACAGGAGAGAGGGGACCCTGTCAGCAAGCTTTAGGCCGCAGGGACCTCGCCATTTGGCACAAGTAGGAAAGGTTAATGGACCTCACCTGGGAGAGGGATCTCCTATTGCCTCCAAGCCGGCCGGACTACAACTACCCTACACCTGGTACCCTGGACTGAGGACTGCTACCATCAGTAAACCAGGTAAAAGATTGCAAACTCTGTGTCCTCCACTTATTCGTTGGCTTACACCATCTTGTCATACATCTGGGAAGTCCTGGGGACCCCGCTTCACCTATGGGAAGCGTTACCATCTTGCTGCAACAACATCACCCCAGAGGACCCCTTTAAGCAGCGTTGGTCCCTACTGACCGAATACCACAGGTGGCATCACCAACAATAGACATTACAAATCCCCTTAAAGACCTTTCCCTTTACTTGGACGCCTAGGGCCACGGACCGGGTTGCAGCCACCGTGACATCCCCTTTAAGACCTGACCCGGTACCGAGTACCCCTGCCCTGGTGGGGCGACTCATTAAAGACATCACAATACTTTGGCTATAAGGAAATAAAATGCGACTGAGATGGAGCATGAGGCCTGTCACATTCAAAGTCAGTGGCACGCGATTGAAATCAGATATTTCATGTATATCCATGTACAGCAGTGTGCAGTCCTATGGTGCGGTATAAATAGTGACTACTTCTCTCCTTGCCGTCATTGCAGATACGTCCTGTCAAGGAAGATGTGGCGGAAGATTTAACAAGAAAGATCCCTGTCATTGTAACCGAAAATGTGAAAAGTTCGAAAATTGCTGCAATGACTACAATAAAGTGTGTGGTGGAGGCGCCAGTAACAAAGTGGTAGGAGGCAACTGTGAGAGCAAGCACCAAACAGGTGGGATTCTAGTTCGGAGTATGGGGTGGTCTCATGTAGAATTAATTAGCTCATATTCATATGTATATTAGTGAGCTCATTGCTCAAATTAATGGGACTGTTTCAGATGCAGGCAAAAAAGATTTGTCATATACCGGATACATGTGTAATAAAGCTGAACTACAGAACAGAGATAGATAGATAGATGTGTGCACACGTTGCTGAGTTTTCGTGTTTTTTTCGCTATAAAAACGCTATAAAACCGCAAAAAACAGCATACATTATGCATCCCATCATTTAGAATGAATTCTGCAATTTTTGTGCACCTGATGCGTTTTTTTCCGCGAAAAAAAAATGCAGCATGTTCATTAATTTTGCAGATTTGTTGCGGATTTCCCACTATATAACGCATTGGGAAATGTATGAAAAAATCAGCAAAAAAAAATGCACAAAAAACGCACCAAAACGCGGTAAAAACGCGCAAAAAACGCATGCAGATTTTGTGCTGATTTCTTGCAGAAAATTTCAGGTTTTTCTCAGGAAATTTCTGCAAGAAATCCTGAACGTGTGCACATAGCCTTAGGGTTAGTAAATATGCATGGTTATGAGCAAGCTGGAAAGTCTCTCAGTACTTATCGTTAGTACACCATGTTCCAAATTATTATGCAAATGACATTTTTCTCGGATTTTCCTAAATGGTCGGTGCAAATGACAGTCAGTCTAATAAAAGTCATCACCCGTTAGATTATACATCGAATTTTATTGAAGAAACCTCCCAATGATAACGGTATAATCTCCAAAATGAACAAAAACTCAAAATGCACTGTTCCAAATTATTAGGCACAGTAGAATTTCTAAACATTTGCTATGTTTTATAGAACTGAAAATGCTCATTTGTGGAATTTGCAGCATTAGGAGGTCACATTCACTGAACAAAAAAGCTATTTAACTCCAAAACCTCCTAACAGGCCAAGTTACACGTTATAAATCACCACAAATGTCCTACTACATAGAGATATTGGTACTTCTCAATACAAAACACACCTGAGCGACCGTAAAATATGGTCAACTCAATGAAGCTCACCAATCAAAAATTACTTATTAAAATGTAACATTTATTAAGGAATATTTAAAAAGATCCAAAAGGCCACATATAAGGACACAAACAATAACCCCATATCAGAGGGGAACATCCACCCACAAGCCAATACACATCTAAATATACACAAGAATAGTCTGTAGATCTACTGGAAAGAAAGCGATCACATATGGTAAACACAGGCCGAAGCACCTATACATATAAGCATACCATGCCCATCGGTACTTAATCTATAATGAGTGCAGAAAACTGCATCTCCATAGTACTGGACCGACGGGGATCATAACATGTGCCTAAACTACGGTGTATTAACAGCCCAAGATGATATATAAAGCCGTGCGCATCTTACCAGGAAAGTGCCCGTCTAGTGGATGTCCTCCTCTGGCGCCCCGACGCGCGTTTCGCCCTCTGCTTCTTCCGGGGGCGTGACTATGGAGGTGAGGAGGGTTTATTTAACTAGGGTAGTAGCCAATGGGAAGTGCCGAAAGTGTGGAGGGCAAGAAAAGCGGAAGCCCAAAGAGGTACATCAGCGCATGCGTCAGCCACTCACCACCGTAAATGAAAAGCACTTCCTGTCCTGCTTTGTAATGATATTTTGGCAGCTGCTCTCTTAATCCAATTAATTTGTCTGGCAGAAACCTTCCTCATTATGCCTTAATCTGCATGAACACTGTCTGTGCTCTGCTTCAGTCACAAATCTCTTCACAGTATGATGATCACTCTTAAGTTTTCGTGAAATATCTAATGTTTTCATACCTTGTCCAAGGCATTGCACTATTTAACTCTTTTCAGCAGCACAGAGATCCTTTTTATTTCCTATACTGCTTGAAACCTGTGGCCTGCTTAATAATGTGGAACATCATGCTTAAGTAGTTTTACTTTAATTAGAATCACCTTGAAAACTAATTATCACATGTGTTTAAGATTGATTTCAGTGATCCATTGAGCCTTGAGACACAATACCATCCACGAGTTTATTTGAAAAATCAAAACAATTAAATCTTTTTGACACTTAAATCCAATTTGCATAATAATTTGGAACCCAGTGTAGTGCGCCCAGTCTTGGGAGTTATCACCTGAGATCTCACTTGAAGCTCTGGCCCTAGCAGGGATCACCACTAGGCCACAAGTCTCTTCCTGACGTAGTGTATTAACCCCTTTCTGCCATTGGACAGAATAGTACGTCCGATGGCAGATGCCCTGCTTTGATGCGGGCTCCGGCAGTGAGCCCATATCAAAGCCAGGACATATCATTGCGATTCCACCCGCCGCTATTAACTAGTTAAATGCCACTGTCAAACGCTGACAGCGGCATTTAACAAGCGCTTCCAGCCATGCGGCTGGATATGCGCATACTGGTGACCCCGGATCGGGGTTCATTGGTGCCTTGTCATAACAGCCAGAGGTCTCCTAAAGACCTCTATGGTTGTTGATGCCAGATTGCTGTGAGCGCCACCCTGTGGTCGGCGCTCATAGCAATGCAGTAAATCTGCTAAATAGGAGCGATCTGAGCATCGCTCCTATGTAGCAGAGCCGATCAGGCTATGCCAGCTTCTCGCCTCTCATGGAGGCTATTGAAGCATAGCAAAAGTAAAAAAAATAAATAAATATGAAAACAATAAAAAAATATATAAAAGTTTCGCCCCAATCAAAATTAAACAATAAAAAAATGAAACCTACACATATTTGGTATTGCCATGTTCAAAATCGCCCAATCTATAAAAAAAGAATTAACCTGATCGCTTAACGGCATAGCGAGAAAAAAATTCCAAACGCCAGAATTACGTTTTTTGGGTCGCTGCAACATTGTATTAAAATACAATAACGGGCGATCAAAAGAATGTATCTGCACCAAAATGGTACAATTAAAAACGTCATCTCGATGCACAAAAAAATAAGCCCTCAACTGACCCGAGATTTCAAAAAATGGAGACGCTACGGGTCTTGGAAAATTGAGCAATTTTTTCTTTTTTTTACCATTTCTGTAGAGTTTGGAATTTTTTTTACCACTTAGATAAAAAATAACCTAGACATGTTTGGTGTTTATGAACTCGTAATGACCTGGAGAATTATAATCACAGGTCAGTTTTAGCATTTAGTGAACCTAGCAAAAAAAGCCAAACAAAAAACAAGTGTGGGATTGCACTTTTTTTGCAATTTCACTGCACTTGGAATTTTCCCATTTTCTAGTTCACAACATGATAAAACCAATGGTGTCGTCCAAAAGTACAACTCGTCCTGCAAAAAGCCCTCACATGGCCATATTGACCGAAAAATAAAAGTTATGTCTCTGGGAAGGAGGGGAGCGAAAAACAAAAACGCAAAACCAAAAAAAGCTCTGGGGTTTAAGGGGTTAAATCCCGTTGAGCTTCCCCCGCACCAATCGGTCCCCTCCAACCTGTGATCCTAGTTCCAGCCAACCCTGTTACCGCAGGTGATAGCTGGAAGTGATGGTGCTACTCACTTGCACTGTTCCTCCTCTCTCACAAGCATGCCTTTTGTGTCGCAGTCGCTGCACGGCTCTTCTCGGCTTGACCGTCGGTGAAAGTCTCTTAGGCTCGAAGGCGGAGAGGACCGAGCCTCAACTCTTGACAACTCTTGACAGGCGTAGTCGGACCTTGGAGGCTTGACCAGCGCAGGGCGCAGATTACGGCTCTGACCAGCGTAAGCTGTACTTGGCGATATCTTCCGGGTGATCCGCACCTTGCCAGGTGGTGACCTACACCCGGGTAGCACAGACTCCCCGCTGAGGCCTGTCACGTTGGTTTCAGCGGAGTCTCTGAAGCACGTCTGCCCCACTCTCTTCCCTGGCGCCAAATCTCCTAGTGGTTTGGTGTGCAGGACTTTTATATCAGGGAAGTTCTTACAGATGGTCACCTGATCCAGTCCTACACACAAGGTCCATCAGTCCCTCTGCAAATCTTCCAGCACACTTTGGTTCCGCTTGTTTTTGGCTGGCCAGCAGATTGGGCAGCCTCTCCTCATTAATGGCACATGTTGCACATCCTGCACTAATTTTCCAGAGGGCTCATGTTTCTTCTAATAGAGAGATAGATAGATAGATAGATAGATAGATAGATAGATAGCTGTTGTGTTTCAAAGAAAGCATAATTTGAAGACCAGGAACCAAAAGTAGAGACCTGACTAGTCCGATGCATTGTCGGCTTCTCCCTGCTCCAATCCCTTTGCTTGACAAGCCTGTCCTATGTCTGTACATAGGGTAAGACCTGTGCCACTAGGGTCTGATTCCTGCTGTTTGTGAATCCACAGACAGGTTCCCTGTTCCCATAAAATGCATGTGGCTGATCACACAATTCATTTATCATAAAATCATTATAAAAAAATGTTCAATTCAAGTTACAGGGTAGGTAAATATTTGATTAGGACTTTTCCACCTTTAACTTTTTTAAATTTGCAGGAATGCCCTGTGTACAAACTACACAATCCGCCTTACTCCAGTGCGGCCTCTGTGTTGGTTTACATGGCTGCAGTAGTGACCGCTGCAGCCAAACTCTAGGCTCCACTTTCTCACTCCACCTGCATCGGTATGGCTGCTGAGCCATGTGAGTGGCCGGATGTGCAGCCTCTGCCGATGCGAAGTAAAGAACCAGCCACAACTAAAACATGAACAGCAGAGAAAGTGTACCCACGCAAAAGATAATTATCAAATAGCCTTTATTTGCGGTGACAAGTGGCACAATAAAACAATAAATCAGTACGCGAATTATGACAGGACAATAAAAAAAATATATGTATAAAATCAATCAGATATAAATAGGTGACCTCAAAAAATATATTTAAAGTAGTTCTTGCAGTTTATTGCCAAACTTAATGGTCAGGATAATTTAATAATAAAAAACTACCAAAAATAAATAGATAAAAAAATACATATATATAGAATAATAAAGTGCACAAGCAAAAAATCCACTGATTAAAAAAAGAATTCCATGAGAAAATAGTGCAAAACCAGTTAGGATATGTGCAACACCACAGGGCACATAAAATAAGACCTGCAGGCCGATGAATAATGCAAATAAAGTGCAAAGTGCAAAAGAAACCCGCAAATATCTGTAATCACTCACGGGACACACTGAATAATCCCAGCGGTTCAGTGAAGAAACACCCATAAAGTGCGGTGTGCAAAAAGTTGCGACCATATAATCAAAACGGCCAATTATATCTGCAGTGTGTCCCGTGAGTGATTACAGATATTTGCGGGTTTCTTTTGCACTTTGCACTTTATTTGCATTATTCATCGGCCTGCAGGTCTTATTTTATGTGCCCTGTGGTGTTGCACATATCCTAACTGGTTTTGCACTATTTTCTCACGGAATTATTTTTTTAATCAGTGGATTTTTTGCTCGTGCACTTTATTATTATATATATATTTTTTTATCTATTTATATTAGGTAGTTTTTTATTATTAAATTATCCCGACCATTAAGTTTGGCAATAAACTGCAAGAACTACTTTAAATATATTTTTTGAGGTCACCTATTTATATCTGATTGATTTTATACATATATTTTTTTATTGTCCTGTCATAATTCACGTACTGATTTATTGTTTTATTGTGCCACTTGTCACCGCAAATAAAGGCTATTTGATAATTATCTTTTGCGTGGGTACACTTTCTCTGCTGTTCATGTTTTAGTTGTGGCTGGTTCTCTATTTCTAGTGTTTAGTCACTACTCTTTCACAATACACCATTAGCACTTTATTAATAACTAGATGGCAGCCCGATTCTAAAGAATCGGGAGTCTAGAATCCATATATACTTTATTTATTCAAATGTAAGAATAATACAATTAATAAATAATAGTAAGAAAGAACAAAAAATGGCTGCACTCACCAGCTCTTGACAATTCTTGTTATTTAAGGTACAGTTACACAGGATCCATGAACATGCTTATGAGGGGAGGGATGAAAGACATCAGACGACAACTTTGCGTGTTGTGGCAAATGCCACAACAACGGTTCTTTGCTTAAGAACAATAATGTAAATAATAAATAATATGTATCAATAACTATGTATATTGGTATGTTCTATGACATTTTAAAATATTTCATTATTATGTGGAAAGGCTCTTAGTACCCATACTGGCGCATACTTGTGTGCCCATCAGGTATTTTCACAGTAATTTTACATCTGATGGGTTGGTATGAAACGTTTTTAATCATCTCTTGGGCTTAGCTAAGCCTTCATTTTAAATAATTCTAATAGGTACAACAGAAATAAAAGCCTTTTTGTGTACCCACATTTTTTGTGTTTATTTTTACAGAAGTGTATAATTTAAGAAATCAACGTTCATAGTACACCGATGGGCTAATATAAGCATGCCCATCAACCACATCACGGTAGCCTTTGAACTGATGGGTCCTAACTAACTGATTCCTATTTCTTAATACTCAGACCTCTTTCACATCTGCATGTTTCTGATATTTGCAGAAGTAATGTTAAAAACAATACAACTTCCACACTTGGCACCAAAGAAGCTGTATTGTGGGCAGAATCTATGACTGAGGACGTGGAAATATTATGTTTGCAACGTTGAGAGCGTGCAGCAGCAGCTTTATTACTTAATCGATTAGTTTTGTCCTCAAAAGACTCATTAGTAATGCGTTTATTGCAAGCAGCATTAACAGTGTCCAGGCGCTTATGTCTGTCCTCTGTAGTCTCGTTAGCACGCTGTTTGTGCTTACGTGCGGCATCGGCGGCTTTTCGCTCAGCGTCATTGGTATACTTATTATCAGACCTGATGTTACGTGCGCCATCAGCAGCTTTGGGCTCTGTGTCATTAGTATACTTAACAGTGTCCAGGCGCTTGCATCTCTCCTCTGTACTCTTGTTAGCACGCTGTTTGTGCTTACGTGCGGCATCGGCGGCTTTTCGCTCTGCATCATTACCATACTTTATATCAGACCTGATCTTACGTGCGCCATCAGCAGCTTTGGGCTCTGTGTCATTAGTATACTTAACAGTATCCAGGCACTTGCATCTATCCTCTGTACTCTTGTTAACACGCTGTTTGCGCTTACGTCCGGCATCGGCGGCTTTTCGCTCTGCATCATTACCATACTTTATATCAGACCTGATCTTACGTGCGCCATCATAAGCTTTGGACTCTGTGTCATTAGTATACTTAACAGTGTCCATGCGCTTGCATCTATCCTCTGTACTCTTGTTAGCACGCTGTTTGCGCTTACGTGCGGCATCGGCGTCTTTTTGCTCTGCATTATTAGTATACTTTCTATCAGACCTAATCTTACGTGCGCCATCAGCAGCTTTGGGCTCTGTGTCATTAGTATCCTTACTATTAGAGCTCATGTTGGCTAAGCTAAACAGCTTTAAGCGTGGTGGTGGCAAACAACAGGTTAATAAGAGGCAGTGTCAGGTAGTAGGAAAATAGCCAGTTAATAATAGGCAATAGTTCTTTGCAGGAATGCAGATATTAATAAATAGGCAGTTTATATTGCAGAGAAATTGCTGGGCAATAATGGACAATGTCCTTATGTGGCAAATAATAGAGCAATATACCCAATGTGGCAAAGAAGAGGTTAATAAACGGCAGTCTCTCAGTATAACAGTCAGTGAATAATAGGCAGTATATGGAGAAAACACCAAACAAAAGTTCAAAATTGGTGTGAAAATGTCACTGAACCACTTCACAACTAAATATATATAGTTTTGGTAAATGGTATTATCATTTTTTTGACGAAATTCGGCAGGAGCTTGAAGAGCAACGTCACTGGGCCCGCCTCCACGCAGTAGAAACTTGCTGTGAGGTAAAAATTCAAAAATCACACCAAAATGGCGGGCAGAGTGTGTCACAGTACGGCACGTTTCTGATTGGTCGCTCGCAGCAGGCAGCAACCAATCAGACACTGGACACTGTTGACGTCACTTATCTCCGGACATTAGCTCCGGACATTAGGTCCGGACATTAGCTCCGGACATTATCTCCGCACATTAGCTCCGGACATTAGCTCCGGACATTAGCTCCGGACAAAGCAACGGAAGTTGGCACAAATTGCAGGAAGTAGTATTCTAGGCAATTATTCTCCGGACATTAGCTCCGGACATTAGCTCCGGACATTAGCTCCGGACAAAGCCACGGAAGTTGGCACAAATTGCAGGAAGTAGTATTCTAGGCAATTATATATTAGATTATTTGTATATTTATTAATATAATTTATTTTTAATTTCTGGTGTTTTTGTGTTCTCAAACGATGCTAAGTAAAGAAAGACTAGGATCAGCAATGGAGAGACTACATACTTCTCACACTATAGGAAGGCAGGGGTCAGAAGGTCCAGACTGCACATCTCATATATGATAGTGGCCATGGCAGAGTGTCATTCTTCCAAGTACCACCAGTGCCTGAGGAACCATGGCTTCTATTGTATCAGTTTCCACTGAGGCTTTTTTGCTCTTGATAGAAATAATGACATTTCATGAAGCACAATTCTTAACAAAAAAAAAAATCGAGGAATCTTTGAGCCTCTATGGCGTGAAGTGTCAAATCAAGAAATTTACAAAATATGATCATTTTGATACAAATACGTTTAATTTTTTATTTTCTCTTTCTAGGAAACGATATCAGCAAAGATGAAATAAAGGCTCTGTCTGAGATCTTGTATAAGGCAGACGTGAACAAAGCAGCAGAATCGGATATTACGTTACATAAACAAGAAATGTCGCAAAATACCAAAGAAAAAGAAGATCTGTGTGATAAGCCGTAAGTCCTATCATCATCAGGGGAGTAGGGGGTAGTTATCATGAAACTATGTCCAACACTTGTAGGCCATGAAGGTTTAGCGCAAACCATAGAAAATGCATAAAAGAAAAACCAGCACTTAATTTTAATCTTCTCCTTTTCTATGATCCTACTTTGTCTCATATTAGAATTAAAGCTGAGAGATATATAAATAAATCTTATCTATGTATCTCAGGCGCTAGGCCATGTCCTCCTCCTCCTTCTCACCTTCTTGTGTGTGACTGTAAGACAACCAACTGCAGAAGAAGCCTCCGTGATGCGTCCTGTCTGCACTATGGCAAAATGTTACCAAGTCCCACCCCAATGACCAAGTGTGACTTCACCTGCCCACCAGCCAAGATGGGACTGTTCATCAAGAAACTAACCCCTGCGCTCTCTGCAGGATATTAAAAAATTATTTTAAAAAAATAGTCGCCTCCCGAGCCGCTCATTCACACCTAGTAATGCATCTAGAAATGAGCAGATCAAGCAGAATTTTGTGGTGTAAACTGCTGCCGGGTGCCTCGGGTGGCAGCTTGTCTGACCTAGCAAACAAAAGATTTGAGCGTTGAAATTCTTCATGCCTGATCCGTCTTTTGCTCAACATCATCTGTTAGGGAAGGCTCAATAAACAAAAAGCAAAAAAAGAGCACTCACCATCCAAATGAATTCTTAGTCTTTATTGTGGCATTAAAATAACAGCAGGGTCCCACAGGGAGAACAGTAGTGTTGGGAGACAACGGCCGTTTCGCGCTGCCCCGTGGGTCTGACCCGTAGAAGCGCGGCAGCGCGAAACGGCCGTCGTCTCCTGACACTACTGTTCTCCCTGTGGGACCCTGCTGTTATTTTAATGCCACAATAAAGACTAAGAGTTCATTTGGATGCTGAGTGCTTTTTTTTGCTTTTTGTTTTTGCATATCGTGTTGGACTTTGGCTTTTTTCAATGAGCACCCGAATCCTATGAACTGGCTTGTTTAACGCATAGCAAGCTTTGTATACCCTATACCAGTGTTTCAGCAGCTGTTCAGTGCGGATTTTTTTTCCTTTTGGTTTGGTTGAAGGCTCAATAAAGACAAGATAATTTGCCTTTGCCACCAAAATTACAGAATTGGGCACATTTTGATTTAATGTCTATGGGCATCTTAAAGAGGTCCAATCTTCATTAATAGGAAAGGGCTTGGAAAAGCACAGGCACTTTTGCACTCAACTGATTATCAAAATTCTGCTCCATTTCCTTGATAATTACAGTAACATTTTTTACTACACTCCTGAACAGAAAACATGGGACTAAACCTTTCAAGAGTAGCCATTGTTTTAATTTCTATTTCATAAATATATAATACATGAGAAAAAAAGAAACTTTGTAATATGTTTTATCAGAGAAATCTGCTTATTTCTCCTCCTGGAAGATCATTCATTTTAAAAATTCTCAATTTACAGGTGAAATCTGTATTCAGCGAAGACAGATTGTTACATTACTGAGATAGGAGATGGCAGCTGGTGCACACGGGAGAAGGAGGAACTCTGTCTCTAACTCTTCTATCCTCCCCTCAAGGTGGAGAAAAGAGGATGGTTGGAACTTACCACGCTTCAGTTGGTGCTGGAGACATGGCACCCATCTTCCATCTTAGTAATGTAACAATCTGTCTTCACTGAATACAGATTTTACCTGTAAATTGAGAATTTTGAAACATCAGTCCTGGAGGAGAAAGAAATAGATTTCACTAAAAAGATCTATTACAAAGTTGCGTTTTTTTTTACATGTAATATTGATTTATGAAATAAAAGTTAAAACGATGGTCACACTTTAACCCCTTCATGACCTTTGACATATCCAAACTTCATGGTCGGGTAGGGGTTTCCAACTTGTGACGCATGGAGTGTGGTGTAAGAGGCTTCAGTCACTGCAGTACTTAAAGGTACAATACACTGCAGTGCTGGTTCATTGCAATGCACGATGTCAGCAATCAAACTAATAACAGTTCAAGTCCCATAGAGGAACTAACTAAAGAAATTGAAATAAAAGGTGAAAAGAAATTGTAAAAATACTTTGGAAAAATATCACAAAATAAATAAATAAAATACTGAAAATAATATTATACCAATACATTGGTATATCTGCGCAAAAACAAAAATAAACAATAAAAAGTACACATATTTGCTATCAATGGGTTTAGAACGACTCGACCTATAAAACTATCACACTAGTTAAACACCTTCAGTGAACACTGTAAAAAAAGAAATAGAAAACCTGAACAAAAAAAACAATGCTTTTTTCATCATAGTGCCAAATAAAAAGTGTAATAAAACATGATCAAAATGTTGAATGGAAATAAATAGTATAGCTGAAAACGTCATCTTGTCCCGTAAAAAATAAGAAATCATACAGCTCTATTAGCGGAGAAATAAAAAAGCTATAGCACTCAGAATAGAGCAGCACAAAACAATTCTTTTTTCTATAAAACATCAAAAACATTATATAAATTTGGTATCGCTGTAATCGTACTGACCCGAAGAATAAATATGCCTTATCACTTTTACCATACGGTAAACTGCATAAAAAAATAATAATAATTCCTTAACTGCTGGTTTTGGTTCATTCTGCCTCCCAAAAATCGAAGTAGAAAGCGATCAAAAAATGTTATGTGCCTGAAAATGGTACCAGTAAAAACATCAACTCGTACTGCAAAAAGCAAACCGTAGTAAGACTTTGTTGGCAAACATATAGAAAAATTATAGCGCTCGAAATCTGACAATGCAAAACCTTGTTTTTGCAAAAAAAAAATGTTATTTTCACTTATCCCTGTACATTTTCCTTTGTTAGCCTGGTTTGTGTTTTCTTCTACACTACAACTCCTCACTTCCCTGGGTGTGGGAGGGAAAGATTAAAGCTATTATAGGAGCTCAGCAAGCCATGTGGCCCTGGCATCTTCACCATTAGAAGTAATCTGAGGAGCAGAGATAGCTAAGGCACCCCTAGCTTTAGGGATGGGGAAGGAGCCCCTAACTCTGGGATATATGGCAACAGTACCATGACAGGTATAGTGAAAACAGACCAAAGAAAAATAACAAAATTGATTCTATTAGTTTGTATAGTTTTGTGTCCAGTGATGTCATGTGAGTCTCAACTGGTATGCACAAAAGGCCATCTGTTGTGACCATGCCCAATTAATACATGTGAACCAAGCCTGATGGGCTGCCCATCTATCACATGACATTGATGGTAGTTGGGCTATTGGGTTCCATGAGTTACCAGATACAACTGCTATCACTGCTCCTTTTGCTGAGCCCTTGCTGGTGATGGTGGATATGCCACTGATAGTCCATATTTTGTAGTTACTTCTAAGGCTTTATTTTGCTAATAACTACTGACAAGAAAAAAAGACAAATCAACTTCTCCTTTGGTGGTTGATGATGATGTTTCATAACACAGAGTCTTTGATTTTATCAGATTGTACCAATTTGTCAATGAAAATATTTTTGAAAGGCCAACATACAAAGCTTTTATCGCCCTGCTGGACAATTATAACAGAAAGACTGGAACTGATGAAACATTCACAGAGAAAGAAATTGAGGAGCAGGATATATTCTTCCAAGAGATTATGAAAACAAATGTTATGAAGGAATTGTTTACGTTTTTCCACAAGAAAGGTACCGTAATTCCGAAGATCAAAATAATTAACAAGATTAATATATTTATATTGGAAAATTTGTGTGCAGAAAAAGCTCTAACAACTAGAATGAAATTGGAATAAACTGTTGATACCTGTAGGGAATCAGAACTGGTGCCTAAATCAATAGCCAAATGTCCCTCATTTATCAACGCATAAGAGAGTTTCCATCAGGGGTTAGTGATCTAATCTAACGTGCTCAGTGTACTATGCAATATGAAAGTCAGAAAACGCCAAATTGTGAGGGTACGTTTGTAAGGGTTGGATCTTCTGAAGTGAAAATGTACTGTATGTTATGGTGCCAAATGTTAGATACAGTGAAGTGCTGTACAAATACTCCAGTATAAATCCACATGCCATTGTTGTTCTTCTTAACTTGTGGATGAAATTTCAAAATCTGCAGTCGGTCAAAATCAGGTACGGACTGGGGCTGAAATTCAGCCCTGGCATTTGAAATCACACAGGCCCATGCTGTCTTCTTCCCCAAGCACCAGATGGGATATACAGTATTACTAATATTACCCTGGATGGAGGAAAGCAGACAAGGTGGCCCACGAACAGACAAGCCCTTCTGGCATTTGCCAGAATTGCCAGATGGTCAGTCCGGCCCTGGTCAAAATCATTTTCTATCTACCAAATCATGCTTTATTATAAAAACAATAACCAGACAGACAAAAAGAGTAAACATAATTGGTATCACCACTATCGTAAGGACGTCTATTTTAAAATGGGTTCTGCTGTGTTGACCAACTGATGAATCACTTCTTGAGTTGAACGAGCCCTGTTGTCTTGAACCAGGGTTTTGTCTCCAACTCTCTGTGGTGGAGAAAAATATATACTCTGTTGTGGATGTAGTCCTTCGTGTCCCTCTGGAATTTTTGTCTCTTTCTTTACATTGTGTGCAGAATTATTAGGCAACTTGTATTTTAGAGGATTTATTTGTATTATTGATCAACAACTATGTTCCCAATCAACCCAAAAAACTCATAAATATCAAAGCTAAATATTTTTGGAAGTTGGAGTGGTTTTTTTTTAGATTTGGCTATCTTAGGAGCATATCTGTTTGTGCAGGTAACTATTACTGTGCAGAATTATTAGGCAACGTAATAAAAACCAAATATATTCCCATCTCACTTGTTTATTTTCACCAGGTAAACCAATATAACTGCACAAAATGTAGAAATAAACATTTCTGACATGCAAAAACAAAACCCCCAAAAATTAGTGACCAATATAGCCACATTTCTTTATGATGACACTCAACAGCCTTCCATCCATAGATTCTGTCAGTTGCTTGATCTGTGTACGATCAACATTGCGTGCAGCAGCCACCACAGCCTCCCAGTCACTGTTCCGAGAGGTGTACTGTTTTCCCTCCCTGTAGATCTCACATTTTATGAGGGACCACAGGTTCTCTATGGGGCTCAGATCAGGTGAACAAGGGGGCCATGTCATTATTTTTTCTTCTTCGAGACCCTTACTGGCCAGCCATGCTGTGGAGTAGTTGGAGGCATGTGATAGAGCATTGTCCTGCATGAAAATCATGTTTTTCTTGAACGATACCGACTTCTTCCTGTACCACTGCTTGAAGAAGTTGTCTTCCAGAAACTGGCAGTAGGTCTGGGAGTTGAGCTTCACTCCATCTTCAACCCGAAAAGGTCCCACAAGTTCATCTTTGATGATACCAGCCCATACCAGTACCCCACCTCCACCTTGCTGGCATCTGAGTCGGAGTGGAGCTCTCTGCCCTTTACTGATCCAGCCTTTGGCCCATCAAGAGTCACTCTCATTTCATCAGTCCATAAAACCTTTGAAAAGTCAGTCTTAAGATATTTCTTGGCCCAGTCTTGACGTTTTATCTTATGTTTCTTGTTCAAAGGTGGTCGTTTTTCAGCCTTCCTTACCTTGGCAATGTCCCTGAGTATTGCACACCTTGTGCTTTTTGTTACTCCAGTAACGTTACAGCTCTGAAATATGGCAAAACTGGTGGCAAATGGCATCTTGGCAGCTTCACGCTTGACTTTCCTCAATTCATGGGCAGTTATTTTGTCCAACACGCTTCTTGCGACCCTGTTGGTTATTTGCCATGAAACGCTTGATTGTTCGGTGATCACGCTTCAAAAGTTTGGCAATTTCAAGACTGCTGCATCCCTCTGCAAGACATCTCACAATTTTGGACTTTTCAGAGCCCGTCAAATCTCTCTTCTGAACCATTTTGCCAAAGGAAAGGAATTTGCCTAATAATTAAGCACACCTAATATATAGCTTTGATGCCATTAGACAACATCCCTCCTCATTTCAGAGATGCACATCACCTGATTTAATTAATTGGTAGTTGGCTCTCAAGCCTGAACAGCTTGGAGTAGGACAACATGTATAAAAAGTATCATGTGATCAAAATACAACTTGCTTAATAATTCTGCACACAGTGTATTGCAGAATTCTGTTCCTGCAGGATGCAGTCGGTCACTTCAGAATGGTCCACTCAGTGGAGGCTAGAATAGGAGAGAGTTGCAACTCAATGACAGAGAATTTTTGCTGTGACTTGGCAATGACTTGAAGGAATTCCACCATGAGTATGATGATGTCCAAAGAGCATTTATTGAGGAATTTCTGAAACTTCTCACAGTATTCCCAGTAGTCAAAGAGAATAGTAGGTTGCAGGTGACTCCTTAGTTTCCTGGTGATTTTGTTCTGTGGATGGTGTTCTGAAAGGATGGTACACTGCAGATTGTACGAGACGAGTTTGCGTCTTTCCTTCTTGCAATCTCTGGTATGGAAGTCATTTGTTGGAATATTGAGGAAATTGCTGAAGGTTGTAATAAGTAACTAAATGCTGTTACTGGTTGTAGTATATAAAGGCACAGATGATTGGCCTCGGGGAGACCAAAACATCCAACACCGCGGAGACACCATCACGTGTTTCTCAACGCAGTGATTCCAGAACACTGCCCCCATCCCTTATGGGAAATATGCAGATGCATGTAAAGAAGCTGCGGAGACACCATCACGTGTTTCTCGACGCAAGCAGTGAATAGCCAGGCCTTTCCCCGGGAAGGAACAACCACGGGAAGGGCAGCATCCTATGAAGGAAAGCCACCTATACCAAGTATGGTATCCATCCACAGACAGCTGTTTCGGGGTTTTTGCCCCTCATCAGTGTGGAGTAGGAATCTGGCTATTAGGAGCAGTGCCTAGTAAAAAGGCTATAAAGGCACAGATGATTGGCCTCGGGGAGACCAAAACATCCAACACCGCGGAGACACCATCACGTGTTTCTCAACGCAGTGATTCCAGAACACTGCCCCCATCCCTTATGGGAAATATGCAGATGCATGTAAAGAAGCTGCGGAGACACCATCACGTGTTTCTCGACGCAAGCAGTGAATAGCCAGGCTTTCCCCGGGAAGGAACAACCACGGGAAAGGCAGCATCCTATGAAGGAAAGCCACCTATGCCAAGCATGGTATCCATCCACAGACAGCTGTTTCGGGGTTACTGGTTGTAGTGTCGTATGCAAAGGTATCTGATGTCACTGGGTCACTGGAGCAACTGTAAGGTTCTAGCAGGAACGCGGGATGCAACGATGGTCTGGAGGCAGAGCAAGGGTTAACAGGTTTGTTTACAGGGGTGATACTCCACGCAGGGAGGTAAAGAGTTAAAGGTACAGCAAAATGCAACAGTTCAAAACACAATAATTAGGTGGCAAGAGTATAAGGTAGTCCTCACACTGCAAATCCTACTGCACATTAAATAGCGCTGGCAACGGTGGGCACAATGCCTCCTCCTAGATGATATTGTAGGTCACTGGTTCCATCTTGTGGCGGCAATGGTCGGTCTCTGGTACCTCCCACTGCCACTTGTCCATATACTGTACTAATGTGGCTATTAAAGGCACGGGCCACAGTCCGCTGCGAGCCCAACATGGCTCTTTAACTATATTAGCTGGAGATAGTCAGGTAACAGACGGTCAGGACAACTCTTGTGTGTCCACATCAGGGTGCGAGTGTCAGTCCTATGTGTGATCTCTTTGGGCAACGCATGTGCGGTACTCACAGTTACGTCGTGTACAGCACCTGGTACTCCCTGGTACTCCGGTTTGGCGCTAGTGCTTCCGGCCGGAGCACTCCTCTCAATGTCTACTGTGATACCCGGCTCTGCTCTGTGTGCACGGCTCTGCACACCTCTGTCTTGCACGGCTCTGCTCCGCTCTCTCTGCAGAATGGTTTCCAGGACCCCTTGTCCAACTGCAGCACAGTCCATCACAGCACCGGTACTTTGTCTCAGGGTGGGGATCGAAGCGCGCTGCTCACCCGACTGCACGCTGCTCTGCCCTGGCACCAAGCTCCCCTCCTGCACGCGCTTTTTCTTTTTATCCCTCTGCTGCTGAGCACCCTTTCTTGGCTCTCCCCACCCTCTTGGGACAGCAAGAAGCTCCGTCTCACTATGGCTTCCCCCAGGCTCTAGTGGAAGGTAAACCCCACTCAGGCTTCCCCCGGGAACAGAGGATGCAGCCCTTTGAGTTCCTGACCCGGCATGCAGGTACCCGCAGTCCGATCTATCTCCTTACATAACAGCCAAGAAAGCTATACAGGTAAAGGAAATTGGAAACTGGTATGCACACAGAACACAGGGGCACGGAAGTTGGGCAGATCCATCCAGCTTCATAGCAGCACTTACAAGCTCTATAGACAAGAGTGTTAAGTGCTGCACTTGTTGCATAGGAGACCAGCCACCACTAAGAGAGTAAGTGGTCCTTGACCTATGCAATAAGCAGAAAACTATTACATTTAAAATATCTCTGTTCTTGAAAATGAAGAGGATTTTTATTAACAAGCTAATTGCAAAGTTTTATTCATTTAAGATGATGATAAATCCCCTATAAGGCCAGACCTGGTGATATACTGTAGTGCAAAGAAAAAATAAATACCTGTACCCGTTCTGGTGCAGGGCAGAGGAAGGGTTATTTTCCATTTTCCTGGTGACATAGGGTGAGTTGCCCCCACGTAAGGGCAATGGGGTACTCGGTACCGGGTCCTTCAGTTCCCTCAGCGGGGATGTCACGGTGGCCCGACCCGGACCGTGGCCCTATGAGGGGTGCTCAATAAAAGACAGAGTTCGTAGATAACGGTAATGTTCGTGATGCCACCTGTGGTATTTGGTCAGGGTGACCGACGCTGCTTGTGGGGTCCGCTGGGGTGATGTTATGGCAGCTAGGTGGTATACCTTCCCACAGGTGAAGTAGTTCCCCAGGGCTTCCCAGAAGTGTAGATGATGATGGTGGATGATGTAAGGCGCGGCGAATAACGAGGACACAATGGGTGCAGTCTCTTTACCTTTACTGAAGGCTTCAGCATCCAAAGTCTAGAGTGCCGGATGACAGGGTAGGCAGAGTCCGGCCAGTCTAATGGCAATTCCAGAGTCCCCTTATCCAGGTGGAAATCAGTAGCATTCCTTCAAGCGCTCTGCGCTGTAGTACCCCCCTGCTGAGCAACTCGGTAATGTCCTCACAACTTTTGTGGATGTTATGTTTTTCTCTCTCTCTGTCCCCCAAAAGGATAGGACAAACCCGTATGATGGTGATGGCCTGAGGCTATTTTATAGGGACCCTAGAGACACCCCTCCTCCACAATTGCCACCGTGTCTGCTTAGGTGTTTAGGTCAGACAGCCAACTTGGAATTGACTGCCCTGCCGGTCTCTGAAGTAAAGCGTAGAGTCTATTACTCCCTCGGTGTTCCGGCCACCAGCCCGCGCTCCAGAAGGAGGCAGCCCCTCTTTGGACAGGACTCCTTCTGGTTTTTGTTCTCCTTTTGCTGTGACTTTGTGGCTCACTCCCTACAACACAATTCCTTTTGTGTCCTTTCTTAGGATGCTGCCGCATGGGTTGCGAGCGCAGCTCCGTGTACTTTCTATCCTCCTCAGACCGCAGTCTGGATCTGACTGGAGATCACTCCAGCCAGCTCGACCTGGAGACCTTTCCTCGTCGGCCTCCAGCCAGGAACTCTCTCCCCACTTTCTGACTAACTTTCTAACCAACCCACCAGTTTTGCCCTATGTGAGGAGTGGCCTAGTGCAGGGGTCCCCAACTCCAGTCCTCAAGGCCCACCAACAGGTCATGTTTTCAGGATTTCCTTAGTCTTGCCCAGGTAATAATTGCATCACCTGTGCAATGCAAAGGAAATCCTGAAAACATGACCTGTTGGTGGGCCTTGAGGACTGGAGTTGGGGACCCCTGGCCTAGTGGATAGAACCCTTAGCTCCCCATGGTGGACTGGCGTGTGAAGTGTGTGTGTGGCTGTGATAAGGTAAGGTGAACTCCTTTGGTGCCATCAGACGTAACATCACTCCCCCCTGGTGGAAGAACGACATTACTGCAACGACCAGGACTCTGGGGCGCTGCATAGGGCAGTTTAGGTCTTCAAACCTTGAATCAAGTGGGTTACTCACCCCTCCAGTTTCCAGTGTTATTTTGGCTTATACATGAGTCTGATTTTTCAGCATCCTTTTCTTTCTATGCACTGATCATATCGATGGGCATGGGGAGGAGATGGAGAGGACATTGCTGCTGTAACTGTACAGTCACACAGGTTTTTTCTTTGCGGTGACCGTTGCTCTGTGGAAACATTGACAAAATACAGGTCTTCTCTTCTGGCACTCCATACTGTAGACGTTTTGGGAAATGCAGTGACTCTGAGAGTAAAGGTACCTTCACACTGAGCAACTTTACAACGAGAACGACAACGATCCGTGATGTTGCAGCGTCCTGGATAGCGATCTCGTTGTGTTTGACATGCAGCAGCGATCAGGATCCTGCTGTGACATCGCTGGTCGGAGCTGAAAGTCCAGAACTTTATTTGGTCGTCAGGTCGGCGTGATTCGTCATGTTTGACAGCAAAAGCAACGATGCCAGCAATGTTTTTTCACGGAGCTAACAACCAGCGAGAACGATAAGTATGTCACTGGATCGCTCCTGCATCGTTCTGGAGTTGCTGTGTTTGACATCTCTACAGCGACCTAACAGCGACGCTCCAGCGATCTAGTTTAGGTCGGATCGTTGTCTTTATCGCTGGAGCGTCGCTAAATGTGACGGTACCTTAAGAGGAACTGCTCACCTTGGTGAGATGTGTTTACAACAGGCACAACTCTTTCTGAGAATTTGTAAAGACTGGACACGCCGCTGATTCTCCTTTTGCCAGTTATGCACAATGTAGAAGAATAACAAGTCACTATAAAAAGATGGCTCATGGGTAGAGGTTCGGTCACGTTATTGAGACCCTCTCTATTGTACTTCTACCCATGAGCCACCTTTTTTCTAGCAGTATTCAATGGTTCCATGTTTTTCTTCTACACCCTGCAATACAAAAAAGACAGATTGCAATTAGAGATCAAAGATGCCCCAGTTTAAGGACAGTTTCATACAACATGTATTTACTATGTATGAGGCTCCTGAGATCACAGTCTGTACTCAGAACTAGTTATGAGCAAGTATACTCGTTGCTTGGGTTTTCCCTAGCACGCTCGGATGATCTCCAAGTATTTGTTATACAGCTGAATGATTTACAGCTACTAGACAGGCTGAGTACATGTGGGGGTTGCCTGGTTGCTAGGGAATCCCTACATGTAATCAAGTAGGCTAGTAGCTGTAAATCATTCAGCTGCAGTGATGAAAACTAAATCTCAGAAACAAATACTCGGAGACCATCTGAGCGACGAGTACACTCACTCATCACTACTCAGAACAAGAATGACGGGTGTGTGAAATTGGCTTAATAATTGCAGTGAATAAAAATGATTCACATTTTGGAGAATCAATGAAGAAGAAATGCATTTAAAGATCTGCTAGTAGTTCCACTGCATCAACAAGTATTTTATTGTATATACTGTATATTACCAATATTTAAGAGCCTGTATATTTTATAATATCTGTAGGAATGTACAGTAAGGAGCAGGAGTTTGTTGATGACCTGAAGAAGATGTGGTTTGGGCTTTACTCAAGATCTTCAGGGGAGCAAGACTCCTGTGGCTTTGAACATGTGTTTGTAGGTATGTATGATCTATTTTCCAAAAAAGGAATATGTACATATAAAAATATATGGTACAGAGAAGGGAGAAGAAGACATTGAGTTGTCTATTGTGAAATCGATTACAAATTAACAGAAAAATAATGTTGCTGTCCAAGATTGGAAACAATATTTTTTTCCATAACCACATAGAATATATTTATAATTATCATTCACCATGACTGCTCTTACATTATACCCTTATTTACAGATCATATAATGTTAGACTACACAACATGTGTCACATTTATCACAATGGCTCATGCTGGATGATAAATTAGGGCATCTTTTCTCTTTTTATTCCACCTATTGTGTGGGTTAGTTTATGCCGATATTTTACACCTCAATTGTGAAGCATTGCTGCCACAAGTTGACACATTTAAACCATGACCATTTTT
Organism: Ranitomeya imitator; assembly: GCF_032444005.1. NCBI lineage: Eukaryota > Metazoa > Chordata > Amphibia > Anura > Dendrobatidae > Ranitomeya > Ranitomeya imitator. The sequence continues at coordinate 714,558,345 of NC_091284.1, read as the reverse complement.
TAAATCCTAACTCCCACCTTAAGTGTACTTGACCCTTGTCTATGTGCTGGGTCTGTAAAATTTCAATTACAGTGGCATGTAACCATTTGGTCACCCTTGGTTAGATTAATGTTATTGTCATCTTAACTGCAATTTGAAGATTAAATGATCTCTAAAACACCTAAAGTTAAAGATTACACATTTCCTTTCTATTTTAGTAAAAAAAAAATTTACGGTATGTATTTTCTTCTTTTACATTTTAAAAATTACAAAAAGGAAATTGCTGAAATTTCATTTAATCCATTCTTCCCCCATGCCTTTGGCTGTAACTCAACCCCAAAGCCTGATTGATCTACGCACATGTTCAATGGTTGGCGAGATGTTCTTTTCCTGAATTTCTGTGCCCTGAATTTTCTCCACACATTACTTTGATTATTGTTGTTCTGTTTTAACCTCACTGGTCCACAAAACTTGTTTCCAAAATGCATCAAGCTTGTTTAGATGTTCTTTTGCATACTTCTGATGCTGAATTTTATGTTGAGGACACATCAGAGGGTTTCTTCTGATGACTGTTCCATGAAGGCAGGTGTCTCTGAACAGTAAAACAATGTACTACAACTCCAGAGTCTGACAAATATTTTTGTAGGTCATTTGCAGTCAAGCAGGGGTTTTGTTTTGTCTCTCTAGCAATTCCATGATCAGCTCTCACTGAGTATTTGCTTGGTCTTCCAGTCCTCATCTTGACCTCCACTGTTCCTGTTAACTGTCATTTCTCAATTACATTTTGAACTGAGGAAAGATCAACTTGAAAATGCTTTGCTCTCTTATAGCCTTCTCCTACTTTGTGGGTCTCTGCCATTTTCATCTTCAGAGTGCCAGGCAGCTGCTTAGAAGAAACCATAGCTGCTATTTTTGGTCACAAGGTTGGAGGTGGCTGGGTTTTTTATAAAGCTGGGAAATTTGCATCATTTGGCCTTTCTCAACGATGATAGTGAACAAGCCATAACCCTAAACCTTGTTAAAAGTTATCAGAGCATATAAATCTCCAAAGGTGCCCAAACTTTAGAATCAGCTTTTTTTCCTTTTTGCAATTTTTAATATGTAAAAAATAAAAAAATATATTTTTTGCTTAAAATACAAACAAAATGTGTCATCTTTAACTTTAGGTCTTTTTGAGATCATTTCATCTTCAACTTGCTTAACTGTTCACAATAGCAATAATTTTGACCAGAGGTGCCCAAACTTTTACATGCCACTGTATGGGTGGAGAAAAAAGGGCACAGAATTTCAGGAAAAGAACATCTCGCCAACCATTAAGCATGTGGGTGGGTCAATCATGCTTTGCGTTGTGTTACAGCCAATGGCACGGGGAACATTTCATGGGTACAGGGAAGAATAGATTCAATGAAATTCTTGATACAAACATAACACCATCTGTAAAAAAAAGCTGAAGTTGAAAAGTGGATGGCTTCTACAAATGGGTAATGACTCTAAACACAAAATCCACTATAGACTACTTCAAAAAGTCGCAAGCTGAAGGTTTTACAATGGCCCTCACATTCCCCTGATCTGAACATTATTGAAAATCTGTGGCTAGACCTCAAAATAGCAGTGCATGCAAGACAACCCAGGAATCTCACAGAATAATATTCCAAAGCAGAATGGATGAAAATCCCTCAAACAAGAACTGAAAGTCTGTTGGCCGACTACAAAAATCATTTACAAGTTGTGATACTTTCAAAAGTGGGTGCTACTAGGTACTAACCATGCAGGATGCCCAAACTTTTGCATTGACCCATTAACCTTTTTGTAAGTTTTAAAGTGTAAAATATGAAAATATATTTGCCTAAATTCAAGGGAAATGTGTCATATTTAACTTTAAGAGATCATTTTCATCTTTGACTTGTTAACTGTTCACAATAACAGTAATTGTGACCAGGGTGCCCAAACCTTTACACGCCACTGTAATTGTGAATGATGTGTAATGCCAGATGAGGATCATTCACAAAACGAGCAATGTCAGTGGCCTGCCTCTTACTTAGTTACAATAAATCTTTAGGTTAGCTTGTTATAAAAATAGGTATTTTATTGTACCCAGATACAGTAAAGCTATTATCTACTATTATATAAAAGTTTTTACAAATGAAACCAATTCCTCTTGTCCAGGTGAAGTGAAGAAAGGCAAAGTATCTGGTTTCCACAGTTGGATCTGTTTCTACCTCTTAGAAAAGAAAGGAATGATCAATTATCACAGCCATAATTATGATGGTCCGGTGAGTTTTATACTTAATCATACATGTGATCCAGCAAAGTGTATACAAGAGATACAGGATGAAAAGGAGAGATACAGACCTGTCATCCAGGGAGGGGATGTAATGGGCATTTGGACAGACTTTGTAAAGGAACGGCTAGTGACATCCATTATCTTATCAATAATCTGTTCTGTTTGCCTCTACAATTATGCTCGGTCTCACCCTGTGCGTCCAGTCCTCATTGGCGATCAGTTATTCAGATGATGGTTGTATCCTCCTCATGAGTCACGCAGAGAACCCGCAGTCTTTTCTACTTTACATAATGATATTAACTCTTACAAATTCCTTTCACTACAAACTATTCCTATATCCCCGAGAATGGCAGCAGAGCAAACAAGACAATTGAATTTAGACCCGAATTGTGGAGACACAATCTAATTATGAACCTCCGGCGCCTTGCCTTGTTGACACTTCAGATATGGTCATTTGGCAGGACAAATTAGGTTACATAGACTGCGATCATTGTCACAGGACAACATGCCTGACCAGCTGCAGGGGGCTGAACTGGGGTCATCAATGAAATCCTCCCCCATACCCTCAATGCTCACCCACCAGCCTTTTATGCTTTATCTATTTAACCATTTTATTGAAGAAGGGAAGTGTATGATTGATTGGCTTCTACTAGAGATGATTGAATCTGCAGAGATCTGAAGTCAGCAAATCACACTTTTTTATCTCCCCAGACTCCATAGCATAGTAAACATAGGATGTAAAAACAATAAAATACTATTCACCTCACCACTCACTTGCCTTTCCACCCTCACAAGCTGCTGTGTAGTTCACGGCACCTCTTCCGTTCACCTTCCACCATAGCGTAAATCTTCTTTGGCCTGCTTCATTCTGGGCCACGGCTTCCAGTGTGACTAGGCCTCTGACTTCTCTGTGCATCATGCCATCGTGGTGCACATTGTGACATCATGGCTATATGAAGTTAATTGCCCGAGGCCTAGTCAACACATTGAGGGATTCATATCACCACAGTGTGGCACACAGAGAACTAGTGGAGCCGATAGCCATTGCCCAGTGTGAAGCTGGACCAAAAAGATGTGCAAGACGGAAAAATGTGAAAAGGTAATAGTGACAAAGAGCTAGCCACTATTTTGCTAAATCCACAAGGAATGAATATAGATAGCACAGATTTTTGTACATTTCAGAGAATTCAATTCCTCTCAAGTATATTTACACATCTCCAGCCTCTACTATTTCTAATATAATCCAAGCAACAAGTTCTAAGAAAATAGTCTCAATGGACAGTACTATATCATGAAGCATAATACAGTGTTCTTTTTTTTTTTTATCATTATTTTTATCTTGACAGTGGACTAATTACCCAGATGTGTTGGGGAAGCAGTTTAATTGGGAAGGTTTCCATAAAGAAGTTGGCACCCAAATAATTGGCTCAAGTCCTGAGTTTGACTTTGCAGTTTATAGCCTGTGTTTCATCAGTCGTCCTGGTAAAAAGTAAGTATATGTTCCAATTAAACTTACATTACATCAAGAATACTGCCAAATTCTGGAACTTTACAACCACTGAGGTGCAGGGCAATGATAAAACCTTCAAAGCCAAATTCATACTATATCAGTTAGAAACTTGTGGAGCGCTCAATCACATCCTGTATTGTGCAGCCATTCGCCCCTAGATGCATTGCTTCTATGGGAATAACTTTATAATTCATGCAGTGCAGCGCATGTGACAACACCTCGACTACAAATTTCTTTACTCATGGGAGACATTTTGTATTCCTTATTTAGGGATAAAAATTACTAATCCAAGCTACAAAATCTTAGATGAAAATCTACGTAATATTCAGAACTCCATACATGATGACCTTGACAACTTTGATAAATGCAATACATCTTGGTTAGGCAGGATTATTCTTTTTAAGATGATGATCCTTCCTAAGCTCCAATACATATTTCGTACTATCCCCATCCAAATACCTGACCATTGGATTAATAAATTGCAGAAACAGTTATCCAATTTTATATGTCAATTTAAACCTGCAAGGATCTCAGAACTTTCACTGTTTAAACATAAGAAAAATAGTGGAATCGGCCTACCTAATATCTATGCCTACCATGCTTCTAGTATCATTATTCAAAGTAGATAGTGGTTCCTTGAATCTGGCAAACCTAGCTGGACAGAACTTGAAAAAGCTTCTAATAATAATTCCTCTTTATCATCATTGATAATATCCCATTTATTGGATCCATCTCTTCCTTTACCTAATCACTCTTTGATAAAATCTTCTATCTCACTTTGGAAAAAGCCATATAATATCTCAAAAACTAATAAATGTAACATTAATCCCAACAAACTTCCTATCTCAATTTTTCATACAGCTCTACCAAATTTTCCATGTAAAAAATGGGAAAAGTTTGGAATTATAGACTGTTCTTCACTTGTAACGGGGCCTAAATTAGACTTTCAGTCATTGAAAACCCTTTACAATCTTCCTGACGAAGAATTCTATAACTTTCTAGAGTTAAGGAAGTATATTAGAAATAAATTCACTTTACCTTTGACCCTTTCAAGAGAAATTGTTACTCTTTTAGAGAATCCTATGAATAACTCGATTTGGAATATGAGGAATATCTATTCGATTTTTAACTCTGATGTCTCTTTTCAAAAACTGAATTATATGTGGAGATGGGAAAAATATCTCAATAATAATTTTCTCCTAGATAAATGGGAAAAATCGGTGAAACTAGCGTACAAATCTTACATGAAAATTTAAAAATGTTATCTCGGTGGTTCTACACTCCTAACATAACATAGTTAGTAAGGCCGAAAAAAGACATTTGTCCATCCAGTTCAGCCTATATTCCATCATAATAAATACCCAGATCTACGTCCTTCTACAGAACCTAATAATTGTATGATACAATATTGTTCTGCTCCAGGAAGACATCCTGCTAGACTTCAAAACACATTTCCCGATCAATCAAATTTATGCTGGAGGAATTGTGGTCAAAGAAGTAATCATTATCTTCTTCACATATTCTGGGAATCTCCCAAACTTTCAATACTTAGGAAAGATTTGTCTTTACTATTGAATAAAATAAATGAGTCTCCCGTTAAAATTTCTCCAATTGGCTCTCCTTTTTCTGGAGGCTGAAGACCCCCCTCAAAAAACTAGACAAGTTTCTTTACTACATATTTTTTCTGTCATAAAAACCTGTATTGCATCAAAGAGGAAATTGATGGATACTCCCTCTATTTCTGATATAATTGATATTATGTAGGGTTGAGCGACTTTTATTTTTATAGGGTCGAGTTAGGTTTCACGAAACCCGACTTTCTCAAAAGTCGGGTCGAGCGAAATCGGCCGATCCTATAGAAAAGTCGGGGTCGGGGTCGGCCGAAACACGAAACCCAATGCAATGCAATGGGATACTAATGGTTCCCAGGGTCTGAAGGAGAGGATATTTTTGCGATATCGGGAATCGGTATCGGGATCCATATTAATGTGTAAAATAAAGAATAAAAATAAAAAATAGGGATATACTCACCCTCGGACGCGCCCTGGTTCTAGCCGGCAGCCTTCCTTCCTAAGAATGAGCAAGTGAAGGACCTTCGATGACGTCGCGGCTTGTGATTGGGAATTCCGATACCCGATAAGAAGATCGCCGACCTCATGGCCGACCCCACACAGGGATTGGGTCGGGTTTCATGAAACCCGACTTTGCCAAAAGTCGGCGACTTCTGAAAATGACCGATCTGTTTCGCTCAACCCTAATATTATGTTCTCTCATAACTCCTTTGAAATGTCCTTAGCTTTAAGGAATAACTCTCTACCTAAATATAATTCAAAATGGTCCTCTTGGAACGTAATTTTTTCTCCAAGCAAGAAAAGCCTCTTTATTTGACGTCTTATTACATTGCCAGAAAATTTTTAATCTATACTTTATGTTACGGTATGTTCTTTTTGCACCTGATATATTGTTATGGTGCAACTATGTTAATATGATCTTCATTTCCCTTCATTTTCCTTCTCTCCTCTTCCTCCCTAACCCCTCTCCTCTTTTCCTTTGTATGCATTCATTCCTTTCCCTTCATTACTTTCCTAACCCATTATCCCATATATTGTAAAAATCCCCTAATAAAAATAATTTTTAAACACCTCGACTACAGATGTCTCTGTCGCACACAGTCGTAGGTACAATGTGTGCTGATATACAGCCGTATACAGTGTCAGACTGAAGAATATTGGGCCCAGCAGAGTATTTGATTCTGAGGGCCCACCTTTCTCCCCCACTCAAGATCACCCATAGCAGCTGCAAGGTTTGCACTATGAACTCTCCTGAAGAAGAAGCCAGGGCCCACCGGACGATTCTCCGGTTCTCTGGTGGGCCAGTCCAACCCTGGCCGTATATGTGTAGCCTTTGTAATATTAGTGTTCACTGTAAATTTCATAATGGAAGTCGGTAACGTCTCCCAAGCCTCCCAAATCTTAACCATTAACCCCTTAAGCCCCAAGGGTGGTTTGCACGTTAATGACCGGGCCAATTTTTACAATTCTGACCACTGTCCATTTATGAGGTTATAACTCTGGAACGGATCCTGATGATTCTGACACTGTTTTCTCATGACATATTATACTTCATGATAGTGGTAAAATTTATTTGATATTTCCTGCGTTTAATTGTGAAAAACAATTTCCAAATTTGAATTTGTATGCCCTTAAATCACAGAGATATGTCACACAAAATACTTAATAAGCAACATTTTCCACATGTCTACTTTACATCAGCCCAATTTTGGAACCAAAATTTTTTTTTGTTAGGGAGTTATAAGGGTTAAAAGTTGACCAGCAATTTCTCATTTTTACAACACCATTTTTTTTAGGGCTCACATCACATTTGAAGTCATTTTGAGGGGTCTATAGGATAGAAAATAACCAAGTGTGACACCATTCTAAAAACTGCACCCCTCAAGGTGATCAAAACCACATTCAAGAAGTTTATTAACCCTTCAGGTGTTTCACAGGAATTTTTGGAATGTTTAAAAAAAATGAACATTTTATTATTATTATTATTATTATTATTATACATTTTTATAGCGCCATTTATTCCATGGCGCTTTACATGTGAATACGGGGCAAATATAGACAAATACATTAAACATGAGCAGATAACAAGGCACACGAGTACATAAGGAGGGAGGACCCTGCCCGCGAGGGCTCACAGTCTGCAGGCATTTAACTTTCTTTCACAAAAAAATTACTTCAGCTTCAATTTGTTTTATTTTACCAAGGGTATCAGGCGAAAATGGACCCCAAATGTTGTTGTACAATTTGTCCTGAGTATGCTGATACCCCATATGTGGAGGTAAACCACTGTTTGGGCGCATGGCAGAGGTCGGAAGGGAAGGAGCACCGTTTGACTTTTCAATGCAAAATTGACAGGAATTGAGATGGGATGCCATGTTGCGTTTGGAGAGCCCCTGATATGCCTAAATATTGAAACCCCCCACAAGTGAGACCATTTTGGAAAGTAGACCCCCTAAGGAACTTATCTAGATGTGTGGTGAGCACTTTGACCCACCAAGTGCTTCACAGAAGTTTATAATGCAGAGCCGTAAAAATAAAAAATCATATTTTTTCACAAAAATGATCTTTTCTCCCCCAATTTTTTTATTTTCCCAAGGGTAATAGAAGAAATTAGACCCAAAAGTTGTTATGCAATTTGTCCTGAGTACTCTGATACCCCATATGTGGGGATAAACCACTGTTTGGACGCATGGCAGAGCTCGGAAGGCAAGGAGCGCGATTTGACTTTTCAAAGCAAAATTAACTGGAATTGAGATGGGACGCCATGTTGCGTTTGGAGAGCCACTGATGTGCCTAAACATTGAAACCCCCCACAAGTGACACCATTTTGGAAAGTAGACCCCCTAAGGAACTTATCTAGATGTGTTGTGAGAGCTTTGAACCCCCAAGTGTTTCACTACAGTTTATAACGCAGAACCGTGAAAATAAAAATTCTTTTTTTATCCACAAAAAATATTTTTTAGCCCCCAGTTTTGTATTTTCCCAAGTGTAACAGGAGAAATTGGATGACTAAGGCTGTTGTCCAATTTGTCCTGAATACGCTGATACCCCATATGTGGGGGGAACCACTGTTTGGGCGCATGGCAGAGCTCGGAAGGGAAGGAGCGCCATTTGGAATGCAGACTTACGGTATATGGAATGGTCTGCAGGCGTCACATTGCGTTTGCAGAGCCCCTAATGTACCTAAACAGTAGAAACCCCCCACAAGTGACCCCATATTGGAAACTAGACCCCCCAATGAATTTATCTAGATGTGTTGTGAGAACTTTGAACCCCCAGGTGTTTCACTACAGTTTATAATGCAGAGCCGTGAAAATAAAAAATCATTTTTTCCCACAAAAATGTTTTTTAGCCCCCCAAATTTTTATTTTCTCAAGGATAATAAGAGAAATTGGACCCCAAAAGTTGTTGTCCAATTTGTCCTGAGTACGCTGATACCCTATATGTTTGGGTAAACCCCTGTTTGGGCACAAGGGAGCGTTCTGAAGGGAAGGAGCACTGTTTTACTTTTTCAATGCAGAATTGGATGGAATTGAGATCAGACGCCATGTCATGTTTGGAGAGCCTTGATGTGCCTAAACAGTGGAAACCACCAATTCTAACTGAAACCCTAACCCAAACACACCCCTAACCCTAATCCCAACCACACCCCTAACCCCAACCACACCCCTAACCCCAACCACACCCCTAGCCCCAACCACACCCCTAGCCCCAACACACCCCTAACCCTAATCGCAACCCTAACCACACCCCTAACTCTAACACACCCCTAACCCTAATCCCAAACATAACCTTAACCACACCCCTAACCCTGACATACCCCTAACCCTAATCCCAACTGTAAATGTAATCCAAATCCTAACTTTAACCTCAATCCTAACTGTAGCCCTAACCCTAACTTTAGCCCCAACCCTAACCCTAACTTTGCCCCAGCCCTGACCCTAACTTTAGCCCCAACCCTAACCCTAACTTTAGCCCCAACCCTAACCCTAACCCTAGCCCTAGCCCTAACCCTAGCCCTAATGGGAAAATGGAAATAATTACATTTTATTATTTTTCTCTAACTAAGGGGGTGATGAATGGGGATTTGATTTATTATTTATAGTGGGTATTTTAGTGGATTTTTATGATTGGCAGCTGTCACACACTAAAATATGCTGTTTATTGCAAAAAAAATAGTTTTTGCGTCTCCACATTTTGAGAGCTATAATTTTTCCAAATTTTCGTCCACAGAGTCATGTGAGGTCTTGTTTTTTGCAAGACAAGTTGCCGTTTTTATTGGTATCATTTTCGGGCACGTGAAACTTTTTGATCGCTTTTTATTCTGATTTTTGTGAGGCAGAATGACCAAAAACCAGCTATTCATGAATTTCTTTTGGGGGGGGCGTTTATACCATTCCATGTTTGGTAAAATTGATAAAGCAGTTTTATTCTTTGGGTCAGAACGATTACAGCGATACCTCATTTATATCATTTTTTTATATTTCGGCGCTTTTATACGACGGTTGCGCCGTGTTGTGGCGGACCTCCGGGAGCAAAAAACGTTAAATGTAACTTTTTTGCAGCCGACGGACCGCTTTTTCCGACCGCGCATGCACGGCCGGAACTCCTCCCCCACCTCCCCGCACCTCACAATGGGGCAGCGGATGCGATGAAAATCTGCATCCGCTGCACCCGTTGTGCGGCGCAAACAACGCTAGCGTCGGTAACCTCGGCCTGACGCACTGCGACGGGCCGAGCCTGACGCTAGTGTTAAAGTAGCCTTAAAGAGGAGTGGGGGTGACAATGGCAATGGGTGTAACTGGTCCAACTATCCAATACCAAATTCATGGCCTAGTTCTAGAATTCTGTGGCTATTAATCAACACCAGCCTTAGTAAAGAAAATAAAAGTAATGTAGATAGATCTTACATGCAGATATACATTATTTCTATTTAAGTATTTTTAGTATTTTTTAAATTCTAAATACCTCTGAAAAGGACACATATCAGATAAAACATTTCTCTGTATGAAATCCAAGACGTACAGAGGTACAGTAGGGTCTAAAGTAAGTCCATGGATACCATATTACAGCTCCTCAAATTGAAGGTTGTGTAGAACAACTGCACCCCTGTGGTATGAGGTCTTATAATGACATAATATCCTAGTAATTAAATTCATACAATATCACACACTATGAAATGGTCTAAAAATCAACTAACTTCTCTTCCATTCCTCTGCAGATGTACCATCAGCATGGGAGGACATGAAATAGCCATACAAACGTACGAATGGACCAAGACCTCCTATAACAATGGCAAGAAGTACATCGCTACAGCCTATGCTACATTTTAGAATGGTCGTACAAACCATTTTACATTTTACAAATAATATTCTGACAATTAAAAATGATCTGTTAGACAATAAATCATAAAACATCCACCAATACTTGAAAATAACATTCCTAAGGAAATTGGTGTAACCATTTATGTCAAGGGGAAGATATGAGGGGGTGATGTATGGCACAAGGATCCTACAAAAACGTATTGCCGCGGCCCTACAAGGTTTCAATTTCCTCACAACCTTCTCTTCTATTGCCTCTATCACCATCGCCTTCATATCACTCCTCACATACAGACTAAGGGTACCGTCACACAGTGGCACTTTTGTCGCTACGACGGTACGATTCGTTACGTTCCAGCGATATCCATACGATATCGCTGTGTCTGACACGCAGCAGCGATCAGGGATCCTGCTGAGAATCGTACGTCGTAGCAGATCGTTTGGAACATTCTTTCGTCGCTGGATCTCCCGCTATCATCGCTAGATCGGTGTGTGTGACACCGATCTAGCGATGCGTACCCGATGGTTACCCGGGGACCTCGGCATCGTTGGTCGCTGGAGAGCTGTCTGTGTGACAGCTCTCCAGCGACCACACTACGACTTACCAACGATCACGGCCAGGTTGTATCGCCGGTCGTGATCGTTGGTAAATCGTATAGTGTGACGGTAGCCATACTCCTCCTTTCCTATTTGCCCTGTCTTTTCGAAAGTTCCAAAACCAGGAACATTTACAGCCCAATCGAGTAAAGTGTCCAACCATATTTCGGAATAAAAACTACATCAATAATTTCCTCCATTACCAAGGCTTCAGGCTCTCTGATTTTGATTGTTAGACTCCTGGGATTTATGAACACCACTGTAGGTTTCCATTTATTTTCCCCCAGTTACCGTCAGAGATGGCAATTCCTTAAATTTTGTGAGCACATTTGTGTTCACTTTTTATAATACATGGATCTCCCTATCCACTGACCTAATCCTCCCCGCACTGTACGCTTCTTCACCCTCCAATACTGTATAGTCTGACCCCCTGAAATGGAAAGAAACTTTGACCCCGATTCATCAAAACATTTACGCCACAATTCTTTCACAACCCAAAATGGGGGAAGCTGAGGTAGACAAAAGTGTACTGTGGTGGTGCAATGCCACAGCTCATCTAATTTATGAAGAGCTATAGCATTCCTTACTCCAGAAAACATACTTTAGTCCCTGGACTGGAGTAAGATTTGTATCGAGGCGCACAGAGGCCAGCAGAAAGAATCCAGCACATTCCATCATCAAAACTGGCATGAAAATCTCTGGTTTGATGAATCAGGGTCTTTATCTTTTTTCTGCTGCAACACAGCAGCATAGATTTGTTTAAACTTGAAGTTGTGTAAGAGGTTTAGTGTAGTAAATTGTGCTGATGGACTCCTTTTAGGTTTGCCCATTCACCCCTTTCTGACATTGGGCATAATAATACACCGATGTTGGACTCCCTCCCTTTGATGTGGGCTCCGGCAGTGAACCCACATATTTTCTGGCACATGTCAAACTGACAGCGGCAGTTAATACGCGCTTCTGGCAAGGGCGCCGGAAAATCCCGCCTTTCGGCGACCGTGTCACATGACCGTCGGTTGCCGTTGGGTTGGCATGACAACCAGAGGTCTCTAGCAGACCTCTATGGTGGTCACTGCCGGATTGTTATGAGCGCCACCTTGTGCTCGGCACTAATAGCAAGTCAGCAATTCTGCTACATACATTTGAGATGCATTTATAAGAGATGATCTCAGACCATTAAACAGGTGCTGATCGACTATATTCAAGTCATTCAGTGCTTGCTTAATGGCCTTTTTATACAAGCTGATGAACAATGATGCAGAAGATGATCACTAATGTATTATACTGTCCCCACACGTATCATTTTATCAGCAACATATCTCCTGTTTACACCAAGCAACGTGCCCCCAGGGCTGAGGATATTTGTTCCTGCATAAAAGATCCAATCACCCGACCAATGAGCATTGTGAACATTTGATGAGTGATTGCTGACAAGTTTGCCCCATAACTACCCCATAGCACTGGCCTTGAATGGTGGAGTGGGGAACTAAAGCTCCTCATTCTACTCTAATATCTGAGCCTTAAAGATGCAGAAACAATTAAAAGTGGGACATAACAACAACTATCCTGGAAATCAGGACCTTTCCACAAACCCAGGACCTTTCCAGAAACCCAGGACTATCCCATTGGATCCAGGGAAGTTGGGGGGCAAGGTATACAACCGATGCATCCTGAGGCTTACAGAAATTTTTCTTGCAACATATGCTATCAAATATCATATTGATGAAGCACTGATTCTATGGGAGAACATGTCTATATTATGGTGCTGTATGGAGCATCATGTGGCAGCACACAGGATGCCGCACCTCTTTTGTGTGTTGAGAGCACTCATGTAGGACATTCGTTAACTCAACCCTGGACATTGTTGATCTGCTAAGTTTTGCAGTAATAGACTCCTAAAGAACATGGAGGTGTACAGTGTTTGCTAAGTTAAGTGATATTAAACAGTTCTCTTCTATAGTTGGCTCAGTATGATTCTCTGTGAGTGAGTTATTAGTCTAAGGGATGTGAAGTTTAGGGAATCAGCTTTTTTCATGTAATTTGTGTTCAGACTGAAAATAAACCTATGATAAAGTCCCAAAAATGACATGTTGAGCAAAACAAACAATAATATGTCCTCAGAATATTTCCCCTGCTGGAAGAGAGGGAAGGAGACTCTCTTTCTGGTGTAGATGACACCTGACTGCTGCACCATAGGCTGTAGTGCCATTGGGGGAAGTGAGAAGACCCATGGTGGACACGGCCATGCTGATGAGCGCTGTCATCCCTACCCTCTGCCTGTGAATAGCAGTCATTTACTGCTAATCACAGTCACTGGAGACATCGGGGAATGTGGACTACATGCGAGTTTCAGAGCAACATTTTGGGTAATAAATTGGTGAACTAGGGACTGTCTATTGTTTTCTTTTCTGTCTTTTTCTGTTTTCCAACAGCGGCAGGGACATCTACCAGAATGGGGGATATATATATACCAGGATGGGGAAAATACATAACAGGATGGGATATATATATAAAAGCCATATATACCAGGATGGGATCCAGGATAAGGGACATATATACCAGGATGGGACCCAGGATAAGGGACATATATACCAGGATGGGACCCAGGATAAGGAACATATATACCAGGATGGGACTCAGGATAAGGGACATAAATATCAGGATGGGACCCAGGATAATGAACATACATATCAGGATGGGACCCAGGATAATGAACATACATATCAGGATGGGACCCAGGATAAGGAACATACATATCAGGATGGGACTCAGGATAAGGAACATACATATCAGGATGGGACTCAGGATAAGGAACATACATATCAGGATGGGACTCAGGATAAGGAACATGTATACCAGGATGGGACCCCAGGATAAGGAACATGTATACCAGAATGGGACTCAGGATAAGGAACATGTATACCAGGATGGGACTCAGGATAAGGGACATATATACCAGGATGGGACCCAGGATAAGGAACATGTATACCAGAATGGGACTCAGGATAAGGAACATGTATACCAGGATGGGACCCAGGATAAGGGACATAAATATCAGGATGGGACCCAGGATAATGAACATACATATCAGGATGGGACTCAGGATAATGAACATACATATCAGGATGGGACTCAGGATAAGGAACATACATATCAGGATGGGACTCAGGATAAGGAACATGTATACCAGGATGGGACCCAGGATAAGGGACATAAATATCAGGATGGGACCCAGGATAATGAACATACATATCAGGATGGGACTCAGGATAATGAACATACATATCAGGATGGGACCCAGGATAATGAACATACATATCAGGATGGGACTCAGGATAAGGAACATATATACCAGGATGGGACTCAGGATAAGGGACATAAATATCAGGATGGGACCCAGGATAATGAACATACATATCAGGATGGGACCCAGGATAATGAACATACATATCAGGATGGGACTCAGGATAAGGAACATGTATACCAGGATGGGACCCCAGGATAAGGAACATGTATACCAGAATGGGACTCAGGATAAGGAACATGTATACCAGGATGGGACCCAGGATAAGGGACATAAATATCAGGATGGGACCCAGGATAATGAACATACATATCAGGATGGGACTCAGGATAATGAACATACATATCAGGATGGGACTCAGGATAAGGAACATACATATCAGGATGGGACTCAGGATAAGGAACATGTATACCAGGATGGGACCCAGGATAAGGGACATAAATATCAGGATGGGACCCAGGATAATGAACATACATATCAGGATGGGACTCAGGATAATGAACATACATATCAGGATGGGACCCAGGATAATGAACATACATATCAGGATGGGACTCAGGATAAGGAACATATATACCAGGATGGGACTCAGGATAAGGGACATAAATATCAGGATGGGACCCAGGATAATGAACATACATATCAGGATGGGACCCAGGATAATGAACATACATATCAGGATGGGACTCAGGATAAGGAACATGTATACCAGGATGGGACTCAGGATAAAGGACATGCATACCAGGATGGGACCCAGGATAAGGGACATGTATACCAGGATGGGACCCAGGATAAGGGACATATATACCAGGATGGGACCCAGGATAAGGGACATGTATACCAGGATGGGACCCAGGATAAGGGACATATATACCAGGATGGGATCCAGGATAAGGAACATGTATACCAGAATGGGACTCAGGATAAAGGACATGCATACCAGGGTGGGAACCAGGATAAGGGACATGCATACCAGGATGGGACCCAGGATAAGGGACATGTATACCAGGATGGGACCCAGGATAAAGGACATATATACCAGGATGGGACCCAGGATAAGGGACATATATACCAGGATGGGACCCAGGATAAGGGACATGTATACCAGGATGGGACCCAGGATAAGGGACATATATACCAGGATGGGATCCAGGATAAGGAACATGTATGCCAGAATGGGACTCAGGATAAAGGACATGCATACCAGGATGGGAACCAGGATAAGGGACATATATACCAGGATGGGACCCAGGATAAGGGACATATATACCAGGATGGGACCCAGTATAAGGAACATGTATACCAGGATGGGACCCAGGATAAGGAACATGTATACCAGGATGGGACCCAGGATAAGGGACATATATACCAGGATGGGACCCAGGATAAGGAACATGTATACCAGGATGGGACCCAGGATAAGGAACATGTATACCAGGATGGGACCCAGTATAAGGAACATGTATACCAGGATGGGACCAAGGATAAGGGACATGTATACCAGGATGAGACCCAGGATAAGGGACATGTATACCAGGATGGGACCCAGGATAAGGAACATGTATACCAGGATGGGACCCAGGATAAGGGACATGTATACCAGGATGGGACCCAGGATAAGGGACATGTATACCAGGATGGGACCCAGGATAAGGAACATGTATACCAGGATGGGAACCAGGATAAGGGACATGTATACCAGGATGGGAACCAGGATAAGGGACATATATACCAGGATGGGACCCAGGATAAGGGACATATATACCAGGATGGGATCCAGGATAAGGGACATATATACCAGGATGGGACCCAGGACAAGGGACATGTATACTAGGATGGGAACCAGGATAAGGGACATATATACCAGGATGGGACCCAGGATAAGGGACATATATACCAGGATGGGAACCAGGATAAGGGACATATATACCAGGATGGGAACCAGGATAAGGGACATATATACCAGGATGGGAACCAGGATAAGGGACATATATACCAGGATGGGACCCAGGATAATGGACATATATACCAGGATGGGACTCAGGATAAGGGACATATATACCAGGATGGGACCCAGGATAAGGGACATATATATGCCAGGATGGGACCCAGGATAATGGACATATATACCAGGATGGGACCCAGGATAAGGGACATATATACCAGGATGGGACCCAGGATAAGGGACATATATATACCAGGATGGGACCCAGGATAAGGGACATATATATGCCAGGATGGGACCCAGGATAAGGGACATATATACCAGGATTGGACCCAGGATAAGGGACATATATACCAGGATTGGACCCAGGATAAGGGACATATATACCAGGATGGGACCCAGGATAATGGACATACAGTATATACCAGGAAGGAGCCTAAGAAGGGGTACATTACTACATAATGGGGCAGGGGGTGCAACTTGTATTTCCTTATATGATTTATAACACTACAAGGGCCCATACATCTGACCAACATGTAACCAAAAATCATTGGTTAAAAAAATCTTAACTGTATTAAATACATTTTTTTGATACTCCAGATTGAAAAAAAAACCTTTAAGCAAATTTGAACTAATGACTGCTTGCTGACGTTCACACCACTCTGGTTTTCAGCTTTTCAATTAGTTTGTCTAAAAAATATAAAGGAAAAATGGTAGATTAGATAGATAGATAGATAGATAGATAGATAGATAGATAGATAGATAGATAGATAGATAGATAGATAGATTTAGGACTGAAAACAAACATTGGACGGGTTGTTTGGGCTTTGCACCCGAAGATAAGTATAGGATTTGTGCTGTTCCATTTTTTTCTATTATTTAGATAGATAGATAGATAGATAGATAGATAGATAGATAGATAGATAGATAGATTATTGTTGTACTCTATTATTACCAATAGAGGTCAGACTCTCGACATGCACAAAAGTTCAATTGGAAAACTCGAGTTAGAAAACAACTAAGTCCTCAAGCAGTACAGTAGCGAATCTCAATTATACAACTGATGTTAGGTAAATGATTGCCAATGGTCAACCGACTTATCTACTCTCAAAGTGAAATGGTTTCTGATCTTCATCTTAAGTATACTGCCAGTCTCTGACCTTATGCTGTGGCAAATAACCACAATTTAGATAGAAATTGAAATTTCACTATACAGGAAATCAACAATCATTGCAACTGAGAATGGAATAAAAAAAAATGTACAGGGCATTTGGACTTATTGGGACTATTTGGGCTCTTTTAAGAACTGGTAAGTTTGCAAAAAAAAAATCAGATTTCTCAAAGTTTTATTTAAGAATACAATAACCAAAACAAGCCTTTAAGAAACCGAAGGCCTCAGTGTAAGGTGGATCTGATGAAATACATGCAACAAGCAACAGACTTATTATACGTTGGAGGAATTACATTGCGGTGTCAGCAGATGGCGCTGTTGTATCTGTTAACATTCAAATATGTGTTATTCTGGACAGAAACAAGGAATAACCAGTGCAGAAGTGACTGAGCATTTGTATCATCTCAACACAGTGAAGGACCAGATGAACCTATGTACACATGAACATAATGGCTGTATTCACATGTGGCATAGGCGATTAGACCATAGGCATCCAGAACGTATTAAGGAACTGCTAAACCGAAATCTGACAAAGGATCTAATGTTACCTGCTTGTCCGATCACCATGAGATGTGAATGTTGCATCAAATCCAAAACTACAAGGGCAACTCTTTCTGAAGAAAGTCAGACAAGAGCCACACGACCACTTTACCTAGTACATACTGATATATGTGGACTTATGGAAGTGCGTACACCCGGGGGTAACAGTTATATGGTGACGTTTATAGATGACTATTCACGATACATAGTCACCTATTAGGGATGAGTGAACATGCTTTGTGGTACTCGGATATCACTTGAGTATCTGGGTGCTCGGATGTGCTTGGCAGTTGACGATCATTGTCTGGTGTTCGGATTTGAGGCTTGAATCCCCTCCCCAGATGTTTGGTGCCTGTACACAGCCAATAAGCATGGGGGGATTGGCCGACAGCCACTGTAATGCCATAGTAACATAGTAACATAGTAACATAGTTAGTAAGGCCGAAAAAAGACATTTGTCCATCCAGTTCAGCCTATATTCCATCATAATAAATCCCCAGATCTACGTCCTTCTACAGAACCTAATAATTGTATGATACAATATTGTTCTGCTCCAGGAAGACATCCAGGCCTCTCTTGAACCCCTCGACTGAGTTCGCCATCACCACCTCCTCAGGCAAGCAATTCCAGATTCTCACTGCCCTAACAGTAAAGAATCCTCTTCTATGTTTGTGGAAAAACCTTCTCTCCTCCAGACGCAAAGAATGCCCCCTTGTGCCCGTAACCTTCCTTGGTATAAACAGATCCTCAGCGAGATATTTGTATTGTCTCCTTATATACTTATACATGGTTATTAGATCGCCCCTCAGTCGTCTTTTTTCTAGACTAAATAATCCTAATTTCGCTAATCTATCTGGGTATTGTAGTTCTCCCATCCCCTTTATTAATTTTGTTGCCCTCCTTTGTACTCTCTCTAGTTCCATTATATCCTTCCTGAGCACCGGTGCCCAAAACTGGACACAGTACTCCATGTGCGGTCTGACTAGGGATTTGTACAGAGGCAGTATAATGCTCTCATCATGTGTATCCAGACCTCTTTTAATGCACCCCATGATCCTGTTTGCCTTGGCAGCTGCTGCCTGGCACTGGCTGCTCCAGGTAAGTTTATCATTAACTAGGATCCCCAAGTCCTTCTCCCTGTCAGATTTACCCAGTGGTTTCCCGTTCAGTGTGTAATGGTGATATTGATTCCCTCTTCCCATGTGTATAACCTTACATTTATCATTGTTAAACCTCATCTGCCACCTTTCAGCCCAAGTTTCCAACTTATCCAGATCCATCTGTAGCAGAATACTATCTTCTCTTGTATTAACTGCTTTACATAGTTTTGTATCATCTGCAAATATCGATATTTTACTGTGTAAACCTTCTACCAGATCATTAATGAATATGTTGAAGAGAACAGGTCCCAATACCGACCCCTGCGGTACCCCACTGGTCACAGCGACCCAGTTAGAGACTATACCATTTATAACCACCCTCTGCTTTCTATCACTAAGCCAGTTACTAACCCATTTACACACATTTTCCCCCAGACCAAGCATTCTCATTTTGTGTACCAACCTCTTGTGCGGCACGGTATCAAACGCTTTGGAAAAATCGAGATATACCACGTCCAATGACTCACCGTGGTCCAGCCTATAGCTTACCTCTTCATAAAAACTGATTAGATTGGTTTGACAGGAGCGATTTCTCATAAACCCATGCTGATATGGAGTTAAACAGTTATTCTCATTGAGATAATCCAGAATAACATCCCTCAGAAACCCTTCAAATATTTTACCAACAATAGAGGTTAGACTTACTGGCCTATAATTTCCAGGTTCACTTTTAGAGCCCTTTTTGAATATTGGCACCACATTTGCTATGCGCCAGTCCTGCGGAACAGACCCTGTCGCTATAGAGTCCCTAAAAATAAGAAATAATGGTTTATCTATTACATTACTTAGTTCTCTTAGTACTCGTGGGTGTATGCCATCCGGACCCGGAGATTTATCTATTTTAATCTTATTTAGCCGGTTTCGCACCTCTTCTTGGGTTAGATTGGTGACCCTTAATATAGGGTTTTCATTGTTTCTTGGGATTTCACCTAGCATTTCATTTTCCACCGTGAATACCGTGGAGAAGAAGGTGTTTAATATGTTAGCTTTTTCCTCGTCATCTACAACCATTCTTTCCTCACTATTTTTTAAGGGGCCTACATTTTCAGTTTTTATTCTTTTACTATTGATATAGTTGAAGAACAGTTTGGGATTAGTTTTACTCTCCTTAGCAATGTGCTTCTCTGTTTCCTTTTTGGCAGCTTTAATTAGTTTTTTAGATAAAGTATTTTTCTCCCTATAGTTTTTTAGAGCTTCAATGGTGCCATCCTGCTTTAGTAGTGCAAATGCTTTCTTTTTACTGTTAATTGCCTGTCTTACTTCTTTGTTTAGCCACATTGGTTTTTTTCTATTTCTAGTCCTTTTATTCCCACAAGGTATAAACCGCTTACAGTGCCTATTTAGGATGTTCTTAAACATTTCCCATTTATTATCTGTATTCTCATTTCTGAGGATATTGTCCCAGTCTACCAGATTAAGGGCATCTCTAAGCTGTTCAAACTTTGCCTTCCTAAAGTTCAATGTTTTTGTGACTCCCTGACAAGTCCCCCTAGTGAAAGACAGGTGAAACTGCACAATATTGTGGTCGCTATTTCCTAAATGCCCAACCACCTGCAGATTTGTTATTCTGTCAGGTCTATTAGATAGTATTAGGTCTAAAAGTGCTGCTCCTCTGGTTGGATTCTGCACCAATTGTGAAAGATAATTTTTCTTGGTTATTAGCAGAAACCTGTTGCCTTTATGGGTTTCACAGGTTTCTGTTTCCCAGTTAATATCCGGGTAGTTAAAGTCCCCCATAACCAGGACCTCATTATGGGTTGCAGCTTCATCTATCTGCTTTAGAAGTAGACTTTCCATGGTTTCTGTTATATTTGGGGGTTTGTAACAGACCCCAATGAGAATTTTGTTACCATTTTTCCCTCCATGAATTTCGACCCATATGGACTCGACATCCTCATTCCCTTTGCTAATATCCTCCCTTAAAGTGGACTTTAGACAAGACTTTACATAGAGACAAACCCCTCCTCCTCTCCGATTTTTACGATCCTTTCTAAACAGACTGTAACCCTGTAAGTTGACTGCCCAGTCATAGCTTTCATCTAACCATGTCTCGGTTATTCCCACTATGTCAAAGTTACCTGTAGATATTTCTGCTTCTAGTTCTTCCATCTTGTTTGTCAGGCTTCTGGCGTTTGCGAGCATGCAGTTTAGAGGATTTTGTTTTGTTCCATAGCCTTCTTGGTTGTGGCAGTACTGTGATTGGCTGGCCGCATTCTCATCAGAGGTTATAAAAGGACTATCACACCGCTCGGCTCAGTAACCCAATTGCATGGCTTAGGGATAGTTTTGATTGGAGGGAGAGAGCAGTTTTCCAGGCCTTTATGTGCAAAGTTTAACTAATCAGAGTCCTATAGTGTTGAAAGGGCTAAGGCTACGTTCACACTAGCGTTGTGCGCCGCTGCGTCGGCGACGTGACGCACAACGCACCGAAAAACGCTGCGTTTTTCGACGCGTGCGTCGTTTTTTGACGAAAATCGGACGCAAGAAAAATGCAACTTGTTGCGTTTTCTTGGTCCGACGCTAGCGTCAAAAAAGACGCACGTGTCGGAAAACGCAACAAGCAAAAACGCATGCGTCCCCCATGTTAAACATAGGGGCGCATGACGCGTGCGTCGCCGCTGCGTCGCCCGACGCTAGCGCGACGCACACTAGCCGAACGCTAGTGTGAACGTAGCCTAATCTCGTGCTTTGCTGTTTGTATCAGATACATTCTGCATTTAGACTAGGGACAGTTGCAGGAGCAGGGAGAGTGGCAGAATATAGTGTCTCGGCAGGGCTTAGATCTTTGCAGTCTGTTGTTAAATATATAGCTACTGCACAAGACCACATTCTTTTTTGAGGGGTGAAAAAATGTACTATATTGTCATCTATAGGGTATTACGTGTTTTGTTTTACATTTCGGTGGTATAAAACACTCCAAGAAGAGTTCAAAAATGTTTCTGGATTCAATTAGTCATCCATAGAGTATTTCCTGCTTTGCTTTACATTTCGGTGGTAGATAACACTCCAAAAAAGCATTCAAAAATTTTTCTAGTTTCAGTTAGTCATCAATAAGTAATACATACCGTATTTACTCGTGTATAAGCATTTCTTTGTGCTGAAAATGCCCCACTTAGCTTATACACAAGTCATTATCCAGAAAGCCGGTGGGGGAGGGGGAGCGGCGGAGCAGTGGCTGTGGCTGTAACTGTGCAGCTGTTAAAGAGAAATGAGTATTAATTTCTCTTATAGCCCACAGTGACTGCTGCAGCTGCAGCCGCCGGCTTCCAGAAGACATCATACTCACCCTCCTCCACGACATCGCACCATCTTGATGGTCCCGGCAGCTCTTCCTGTGCTGAGCGATCACGTGGCACCACTCATTAAGGTAATGAATATGCACACATTTCCACTCCCATAGGTGTGGCGCGCATATTCATTACCTTAATGAGCAGTGCTACGTGATCGCTCAGCACAGGAAGAGCTGCAGGCGCCAGGACCAACGAGATGCTGCGATGGCGCGGAGGAGGGCGAGTATGATGGGTTTTTTTCAGAATAGGAAGCAAGCATACCGGGATGGGGGGAGCCATGCATACAACGATGGAACAGGGGGTAAGCCACGCATACCAGGACAGGACAAGGGTGAGCCATGCTTTCCACGACAGGATGGGGGTGAGCCATGCATACCAGGAGAGGACGGTGGTGAGCCATGCATACCAGGACAGGACGGGGGAAGCCACGCATTCCAGGAAAGGACAGAGGAGCCACACATAGCAGGACAGGACGGGGGTGAGCCATGCATACCAGGACAGAACGGGGAGCCACACATAGCAGGACAGCGACGGGGGGAGCCACGCATAGCAGGACAGGGATGAGTTGACAATGTATACCCGGCTTAAACTCGAGTCAAAAAGATTACCCAGTTTTCCGTGGCAAAATTAGGTGCCTCGGCTTATATTCGGGTTGGCTTATATTCGAGTATATACGGTACTTTGTTTTAAATTTTGGTGGTGTACAACACTCCAAAGAAAGTTGAAACATTTTTCTTGATTCAATTAGTCATCCATAGAGTATTACGTGCTTTGGTTTCCCTTTTGACGGTATATAACACTCCAAAAATGCGTTGACATGTTTTTCCAGATTCATTTAGTCATCTATAGAGTATTACAAGCTTTGTTTTGCATTTTGTTGGAATATAATAAAAAGCGTTCAAAAATTTTTCTGGATTGAATTTGTCATCCATAGAGTATTATGTGCTTTGTTTTTACATTTCACTTAATAGAAAAGTCATAAAAAGAGGACTACAATCCTCAAACATTCAAGAATTAATACAGCAGAAAAGGGCAGCAGGTCTCCGAACAAATGCAAGATTCAGCAAACCCATGCAGTAAAGATAGCGGCAACACAGGTGCAAAATACTAATAAGATAACCACTCACAGCCTACCAATTCATGGAGGGGATGATTTCTAACTATATGGTTAAGAGAATACCAAAACAAAAAACCTTCACAAAAGGGACCGCCAAATATATATAAAAAGTACAAACTTTATTGAATATATATAAAAGGAATAAAAACAGGGCAGTAGCCACCAGTGCAAAAGCAAAGGTGGGACTCACTCGGGGGCAACTTCAATACTGACAGCATACATGATAGTATACAAACAAAGGATATACAAAACAAAAATAATAATAACAATAAGGATAATCCAAATTACTGTGCATACAGCAAGTGCATAAATATGTGCAAAGTAGATGAAGTGCTAATAAGCAATCATCAATAATATAGGCATAGATATAGTGCGCTAAACCATTAAGGCATAAAACATATAGCCATAGTAATAATAAAGGTATAGTTAATATTAGAGTTGAGCGACCTTGACCTTTTTAGAGTCGAGCCGGGTTTCGCGAAACCCGACTATCTCAAAAGTCGAGTCGAGTGAAATCGGCCGATTATGACGTAAAGTCGGGATCGACCGAAACACGAAACCCAATGCAAGTCAATGGCGCAGCATAGTCGGCAGTGAGTTGGGGCCAGGAAAACACCTAGAGTGCCCATTTTAATGTCAAAACCATCCATTCTTCTTAATGAAGCTTGTCAAGCGTAATTTACCTTATAATAATTGGAAGGCATTTGAAATTGGGGGTCATTTGGCTAAAGTTGTGGGGGGTAGGGCTGGTTCAAGTAATTAGTGGGCCCAGGAAATCTGGACCATGTCACGGCAGTGGAGCAGGGAGAGGTAAGTATTTCAACTTTGCAAGTGCTGTGAACCTGAGCAAGCAGGGGGGGCCCACTCGTTGGCATTGGCACTGGCACAGGGCCCCTCAAAGTACAGCGGTGTGTTTGCACGGCGGGGGCGCCTCCCACCGGCAGCAACACTTTTGCGTACCATGAGAGGCCCTGTGCCAGTGACGTCGCCAACTAGTATTCCTCCGCCCACCTGATGAAGGAACCTGCACTTTCATCTACACCTTCCTGTTTGTCCCCGTGTAAGGTGGTATGGTATGCGGGAAGGGGGACCTGACTTTCAGCAGGGTCACAATCTTGCAGTGTAGCGTGCACGGGAAATGTTGCGTTATGGGTCAATGTACCAGCAGACTCATCTATCACTGGCTGGGCAATGGGCAGGATGAGGAGGAAACACAGATATAGGCCCAAAGAATAAAGTGGGCTAAATGCAGTTCAAAATTTGTAACACAGGACTAATCAGGGGGCATTGCAGTGGAGGACAACTGGAATGAGAGGCTGACACAGAGAGTAGGCCCAAATCAGTAAGTAGTCGAAATGCAGTTCAAAATTGGCAACAGTAGTAAACAGGCGGCACAGCTTTGTTCAGTGGAGGAGAACAGCAAGGAGTGGCAGACACCGATAGTAGGCCCCAACCCAACTAGTAGGCCAAATGCAGTCTAACATTAACAACTACTTAACGAGCGCCTGAAAACGGAATTTCAGGACAGGAAACCAGGAGAACAGCAAGGAGCGGCAGACACCGATAGTAGGCCCCAAACCAACTAGTACGCCAAATGCAGTTGTTCCGTTTAACCACAATTTAATGAGAGCCTGAAGATAGAAGTTCAGGAAAGGCAACCTGGAGAACACCTTGGAGTGGAACACACCATCTCTCTACACCCCATACCCAATTTGTAGGTCTAATGCTGCGTAGTTTCCAACAACTACTAAACGAGAGCATGATGATCGAAGCATTGGCGAGGAAACCTGGGGAACACCTAGGAGTGGAACACAACATCTCTCTACACCCCATACCCAATTTGTAGGCCTAATGCAGCGTAGTTTCCAACAACTACTAAACGAGAGCATGATGATCGAAGCATTGGCGAGGAAACCTGGGGAGCACCTTGGAGTGGAACACACCATCTCTCTACAGTGGAACACACCATCTCTCTACACCCCATACCCAATTTGTAGGCCTAATGCAGCGTAGTTTCCAACAACTACTAAACGAGAGCCGGAAGATCGAAGCTCAGGAAAGGCAACCTGGAGAACACCTTGGAGTGGAACACACCATCTCTCTACACCCCATACCCAATTTGTAGGCCCAATGCAGCGTAGTTTCCAACAACTACTAAACGAGAGCCGGAAGATCGAAGCAATGGAGAGGAAACCTGGGGAACACCTTGGAGTGTAACACACCATCTCTCTACACGCCATACCCAATTTGTAGGCCTAATGCAGCGTAGTTTCCAACAACTACTAAACGAGAGCCGGAAGATCGAAGCAATGGAGAGGAAACCTGGGGAACACCTTGGAGTGTAACACACCATCTCTCTACACCCCATACCCAATTTGTAGGCCTAATGCAGCGTAGTTTCCAACAACTACTAAACGAGAGCATGAAGATCGAAGCAATGGAGAGGAAACCTGGGGAACACCTTGGAGTGGAACACACCATCTCTCTACACCCCATACCCAATTTGTAGGCCCAATGCAGCGTAGTTTCCAACAACTACTAAACGAGAGCCGGAAGATCGAAGCTCAGGAAAGGCAACCTGGGGAACACCTTGGAGTGTAACAAACCCTCTCTCTACACCACGGAAGGGCTGATTCTTAGGAAGGAAGGCTGTCGGAAAGAAGCAGGGCGCGTCCGAGGGTGATTATATTCTTATTAGGTATATACTCACCCTCGGACGCGCCGTGCTTCTTTATTTGTAATGAATGTTTATTTGCAATGTGGTTTTGACTTACTCTATTTTTTTGGTAAATAATGATTTTATTATTTTCATTGTTTTGCATCTTCTTGGCAATAATATAAAGAAGACGCGACAGGACAACACTCGTTGGATGCCATATCTGTGTTTAAAATTGAAAAAACCTTTCAGTTAACTACTTGCAGGAGAAAGTTATTGTAGCTGGTGGCCATTTTTAGTACTGTACCAGATTTTTGTTGTATGTGTTTGTTTTTAATGTTAAAATGTCTGCATTTGATATCTCTCCAGTATTTTCTTTTTTATAAGCAAAATACTTATTTTTATATTTTCTGATGTTGGTTCCAGGGGTACACGGGCAGCAGTGGTGTGGTCAGTGGAGGCCTAGTGGAAGGAGTGACCGCAGACAGGCATCGAAGGCCTAAAATAATAACACATGGCTGTAGGCAATTTTAAATTGGTTCCAGGGGTACACGGGCAGCAGTGGTGTGGTCAGTGGAGGCCTAGTGGAAGGAGTGACCGCAGACAGGCATCGAAGGCCTAAAATAATAACACATGGCTGTAGGCAATTTTAAATTGGTTCCAGGGGTACACGGGCAGCAGTGGTGTGGTCAGTGGAGGCCTAGTGGAAGGAGTGACCGCAGACAGGCATCGAAGGCCTAAAATAATAACACATGGCTGTAGGCAATTTTAAATTGGTTCCAGGGGTACACGGGCAGCAGTGGTGTGGTCAGTGGAGGCCTAGTGGAAGGAGTGACCACAGACAGGCATCGAAGGCCTAAAATAATAACACATGGCTGTAGGCAATTTTAAATTGGTTCCAGGGGTCCACGGGCAGCAGTGGTGTGGTCAGTGGAGGCCTAGTGGAAGGAGTGACCGCAGACAGGCATCGAAGGCCTAAAATAATAACACATGGCTGTAGGCAATTTTAAATTGGTTCCAGGGGTATACGGGCAGCAGTGGTGTGGTCAGTGGAGGCCTAGTGGAAGGAGTGACCGCAGACAGGCATCGAAGGCCTAAAATAATAACACATGGCTGTAGGCAATTTTAAATTGGTTCCAGGGGTACACGGGCAGCAGTGGTGTGGTCAGTGGAGGCCTAGTGGAAGGAGTGACCGCAGACAGGCATCGAAGGCCTAAAATAATAACACATGGCTGTAGGCAATTTTAAATTGGTTCCAGGGGTACACGGGCAGCAGTGGTGTGGTCAGTGGAGGCCTAGTGGAAGGAGTGACCACAGACAGGCATCGAAGGCCTAAAATAATAACACATGGCTGTAGGCAATTTTAAATTGGTTCCAGGGGTCCACGGGCAGCAGTGGTGTGGTCAGTGGAGGCCTAGTGGAAGGAGTGACCGCAGACAGGCATCGAAGGCCTAAAATAATAACACATGGCTGTAGGCAATTTTAAATTGGTTCCAGGGGTACACGGGCAGCAGTGGTGTGGTCAGTGGAGGCCTAGTGGAAGGAGTGACCGCAGACAGGCATCGAAGGCCTAAAATAATAACACATGGCTGTAGGCAATTTTAAATTGGTTCCAGGGGTACACGGGCAGCAGTGGTGTGGTCAGTGGAGGCCTAGTGGAAGGAGTGACCACAGACAGGCATCGAAGGCCTAAAATAATAACACATGGCTGTAGGCAATTTTAAATTGGTTCCAGGGGTCCACGGGCAGCAGTGGTGTGGTCAGTGGAGGCCTAGTGGAAGGAGTGACCGCAGACAGGCATCGAAGGCCTAAAATAATAACACATGGCTGTAGGCAATTTTAAATTGGTTCCAGGGGTACACGGGCAGCAGTGGTGTGGTCAGTGGAGGCCTAGTGGAAGGAGTGACCGCAGACAGGCATCGAAGGCCTAAAATAATAACACATGGCTGTAGGCAATTTTAAATTGGTTCCAGGGGTACACGGGCAGCAGTGGTGTGGTCAGTGGAGGCCTAGTGGAAGGAGTGACCACAGACAGGCATCGAAGGCCTAAAATAATAACACATGGCTGTAGGCAATTTTAAATTGGTTCCAGGGGTCCACGGGCAGCAGTGGTGTGGTCAGTGGAGGCCTAGTGGAAGGAGTGACCGCAGACAGGCATCGAAGGCCTAAAATAATAACACATGGCTGTAGGCAATTTTAAATTGGTTACAGGGGTACACGGGCAGCAGTGGTGTGGTCAGTGGAGGCCTAGTGGAAGGAGTGACCACAGACAGGCATCGAAGGCCTAAAATAATAACACATGGCTGTAGGCAATTTTAAATTGGTTCCAGGGGTACACGGGCAGCAGTGGTGTGGTCAGTGGAGGCCTAGTGGAAGGAGTGACCGCAGACAGGCATCGAAGGCCTAAAATAATAACACATGGCTGTAGGCAATTTTAAATTGGTTCCAGGGGTACACGGGCAGCAGTGGTGTGGTCAGTGGAGGCCTAGTGGAAGGAGTCACCGCAGACAGGCATCGAAGGCCTAAAATAATAACACATGGCTGTAGGCAATTTTAAATTGGTTACAGGGGTTACAGGGGTACACGGGCAGCAGTGGTGTGGTCAGTGGAGGCCTAGTGGAAGGAGTCACCGCAGACAGGCATCGAAGGCCTAAAATAATAACACATGGCTGTAGGCAATTCTAAATTGGTTACAGGGGTACACGGGCAGCAGTGGTGTGGTCAGTGGAGGCCTAGTGGAAGGAGTGACCACAGACAGGCATCGAAGGCCTAACATAACAAAAATGTCAATACAATGGTATTGTCAGTGGCAGGCATTGAAGGATGTCAGCGCATAGACTAAACATTGGTGGAGCTGTGAGATAATTTTGCAAGTGGTAGAGCACTGTTTGAGCTGGGGTGGGGGGAAACTGTCTTGTGGCCGGCGGTACAGGCCCAGGGCCCCTCATATTACAACGGTGTGTCTGACGTTGGGTGCGCACCACCACCGCCAGAGACACTTTATTGTACTAGGAGGGACCCAGTGGCAGTGCCGTCGACCAAAAGCGGGCTCACCCACCTCTTCAGACAAACTGCACTCTCACGGGTGCTGTCGCCAAGTGTCGATACCACGGCCCCGTGTGGGGAGTTTGGCCATTTAGTGAGGTGTAAACATGTCGTATGCTGGACAATCAGGTGCAGAAAATTACGAGATTGGAAAAGGCATTCAGAATAGTCCACAGGCAAGACCTTTTCATAGGAAAGCTAGGTGTCAGCCGGGCAAGGTGGGGCAAAAGATTTCGAAATCCAGTTGTGGTTCATTTTAATGAAGGTTAGATCATCTACATTTTGGGTAGCCAGACGAGTCCTTTTTTCTGTTAGTATTGAACCTGCAGCACTGAATACTCTTTCTGATAGGACACTAGCTGCCGGGCAAGCAAGCTCCTGCAATGCATATTCTGCCAATTCTGGCCAGGTGTCTAATTTTGATGCCCAGTAATCAAATGGGAATGACGGTTGAGGGAGAACATCGATGAGGGATGAAAAATAGTTTGTAACCATACTGGACAAATGTTGTCTCCTGTCACTTTGAATTGATGCTGCAGTACCTGTCCTGTCTGCGGTCATAGCAAAATCAC
This sequence comes from Ranitomeya imitator, assembly GCF_032444005.1. Lineage (NCBI taxonomy): Eukaryota > Metazoa > Chordata > Amphibia > Anura > Dendrobatidae > Ranitomeya > Ranitomeya imitator. The sequence goes on along the minus strand of NC_091284.1, from coordinate 714,528,283 downwards.
TCCACAACCTGGTCAGAAAACCCCTCTGGCCAACGCCACTTCTGATTTCTGCCCCTCTAACTCCTCTGGTCTGCTGGCCCCTGCAGCTCGTGTGAGAACGATCACGGGCGCTGTGTGCAGGGAATGCCAGAAGCAAACGGTCAACAAGAGTTGATTGTTTGGTTGCTAATATTAGTTCCAAGTTCTCATGTGGCATTATATTTTGCAATTTGCCTTTATAGCGAGGATCAAGGAGGCAGGCCAACCAGTAATCGTCATCATTCATCATTTTAGTTATGCGTGTGTCCCTTTTGAGGATACGTAAGGCATAATCCGCCATGTGGGCCAAAGTTCCAGTTCTCAAATCTGCGGTTGTGCTTGGTTGAGGGGCAGTTTCAGGCAAATCCACGTCACTTGTGTCCCTCAAAAAACCAGAACCCGGCCTTGCCGCGCCACCAATTTCCAGTGGCCCCGGAAAAGCTTCCTCATTAAAAATATAATCATCCCCATCATCCTCCTCGTCCTCCTCCTCCTCTTTGCCCGCTACCTCGTCCTGTACACTGCCCTGGCCAGACAATGGCTGACTGTCATCAAGGCTTTCCTCTTCCTCAGCTGCAGACGCCTGATCCTTTATGTGCGTCAAACTTTGCATCAGCAGACGCATTAGGGGGATGCTCATGCTTATTATGGCGTTGTCTACACTAACCAGCCGTGTGCATTCCTCAAAACACTGAAGGACTTGACACATGTCTTGAATCTTCGACCACTGCACACCTGACAACTCCATGTCTGCCATCCTACTGCCTGCCCGTGTATATGTATCCTCCCACAAAAACATAACAGCCCGCCTCTGTTCGCACAGTCTCTGAAGCATGTGCAGTGTTGAGTTCCACCTTGTTGCAACGTCTATGATTAGGCGATGCTGGGGAAGGTTCAAAGAACGCTGATAGGTCTGCATACGGCTGGAGTGTACGGGCGAACGGCGGATATGTGAGCAAAGTCCACGCACTTTGAGGAGCAGGTCGGATAACCCCGGATAACTTTTCAGGAAGCACTGCACCACCAGGTTTAAGGTGTGAGCCAGGCAAGGAATGTGTTTCAGTTGGGAAAGGGAGATGGCAGCCATGAAATTCCTTCCGTTATCACTCACTACCTTGCCTGCCTCAAGATCTACAGTGCCCAGCCACGACTGCGTTTCTTTCTGCAAGAACTCGGACAGAACTTCCGCGGTGTGTCTGTTGTCGCCCAAACACTTCATAGCCAATACAGCCTGCTGACGTTTGCCAGTAGCTGCCCCATAATGGGAGACCTGGTGTGCAACAGTGGCAGCTGCGGATGGAGTGGTTGTGCGACTGCGGTCTGTGGACGAGCTCTCGCTTCTGCAGGAGGACGAAGAGGAGGAGGAGGGGGTGCGAACGGCTACAGCCAATTGTTTCCTAGACCGTGGGCTAGGCAGAACTGTCCCAAACTTGCTGTCCCCTGTGGACCCTGCATCCACCACATTTACCCAGTGTGCCGTGATGGACACGTAACGTCCCTGGCCATGCCTACTGGTCCATGCATCTGTTGTCAGGTGCACCTTTGTGCTCACAGATTGCCTGAGTGCATGGACGATGCGCTCTTTAACATGCTGGTGGAGGGCTGGGATGGCTTTTCTGGAAAAAAAGTGTCGACTGGGTAGCTCGTAGCGTGGTACAGCGTAGTCCATCAGGGCTTTGAAAGCTTCGCTTTCAACTAACCGGTAGGGCATCATCTCTAACGAGATTAGTCTAGCTATGTGTGCGTTCAAACCCTGTGTACGCGGATGCGAGGCTAAGTACTTCCTTTTTCTAACCATAGTCTCATGTAGGGTGAGCTGGACTGGAGAGCTGGAGATCGTGGAACTAGCGGGGGTGCCGGTGGACATGGCAGACTGAGAGACGGTGGGAGATGGTATTGTTGCCACCGGTGCCCTAGATGCAGTGTTTCCTACTACGAAACTGGTGATTCCCTGACCCTGACTGCTTTGGCCTGGCAAAGAAACCTGCACAGATACTGCAGGTGGTGCGGAAAATGGTGGCCCTACACTGCCGGAAGGGATGTTGCGTTGCTGACTAGCTTCATTGGCCGAGGGTGCTACAACCTTAATGGACGTTTGGTAGTTAGTCCAGGCTTGCAAATGCATGGTGGTTAAATGTCTATGCATGCAACTTGTATTGAGACTTTTCAGATTCTGTCCTCTGCTTAAGGTAGTTGAACATTTTTGACAGATGACTTTGCGCTGATCAATTGGATGTTGTTTAAAAAAATGCCAGACTGCACTCTTTCTAGCATCGGATACCTTTTCAGGCATTGCAGACTGAGCTTTAACCGGATGGCCACGCTGTCCTCCAACAGGTTTTGGCTTTGCCACGCGTTTTGGGCAAGATACGGGCCCGGCAGATGGAACCTGTTGCGATGTTGATGCCTGCTGCGGCCCCTCCTCCTCCGCTTCAGAACTGCTGCCGCCTGCACCCTGTTCCCCCAATGGCTGCCAATCGGGGTCAAGAACTGGGTCATCTATTACCTCTTCTTGTAGCTCGTGTGCAACTTCGTCTGTGTCACCGTGTCGGTCGGTGGTATAGCGTTCGTGATGGGGCAACATAGTCTCATCAGGGTCTGATTCTTGATCAGCACCCTGCGAGGGCAATGTTGTGGTCTGAGTCAAAGGACCAGCATAGTAGTCTGGCTGTGGCTGTGCATCAGTGCACTCCATGTCAGATTCAACTTGTAATGGGCATGGACTGTTAACTGCTTCACTTTCTAAGCCAGGGACGGTATGTGTAAAGAGCTCCATGGAGTAACCCGTTGTGTCGCCTGCTGCATTCTTCTCTGTTGTTGTTTTTGCTGAAGAGGACAAGGAAGCGACTTGTCCCTGACCGTGAACATCCACTAACGACGCGCTGCTTTGACATTTACCAGTTTCACGAGAGGAGGCAAAAGAGCTAGAGGCTGAGTCAGCAAGATAAGCCAAAACTTGCTCTTGCTGCTCCGGCTTTAAAAGCGGTTTTCCTACTCCCAGAAAAGGGAGCGTTCGAGGCCTTGTGTAGCCAGACGACGAACCTGGCTCCACAGCTCCAGACTTAGGTGCAATATTTTTTTTCCCACGACCAGCTGATGCTCCACCACTACCACTACCCTCATTACCAGCTGACAATGAACGCCCCCGGCCACGACCTCTTCCACCATACTTCCTCATTGTTTTAAAAACGTAAACAAACTAACGGTATTTGTTGCTGTCACACAAATTACACGGTGAGCTATAACTTCAGTATGATTTAGCTACCCCTTTACAGGTGAGTGAGACCACAACGAAAATCAGGCACAATGTTACACACTCTGTTGTTGGTGGCAACAAATGAGAGAGATGCCACACACGCATGACTGTCACTGAAGCACAAATGTAAATATTAATCTCCCACTGATTTGATTTTTTTTTTTTTTAAGGGAGACTTTAGGAAAAAAAAATAATAGAATAAAATGATTTTTTTCAGGAAGAATTTAGAAACCAAATAAAATAAAATGATTTTTTTCAGGGAGAATTTAGAAAACAAATAAAACAAAAAAAGGCTTTCTATGGCCCACTGAGTGAGAGATGACGCACACAGGAGTCAGGAGTGGCACACAAGCCCAGAGGCCAATATTTATCTCCCACTGATTGATGTAGTGATTTTTTCAGGTAGATTTTGGAACCCAAATCAAGCTAAAAAAAATAATAGGCTTTCTATGGCCCACAATTGGAGAGAGAGAGAGAGAGATGGCACACCCAGGAGTCAAGACTGGCACACAAGCAGAAAGGGCAATATTAATCTCCCACTGATTTGTTTTTTTTGTTTTTTTTTCAGGGAGATTTTAGGAAAAAAAAAATAGAATAAAATGATTTTTTCAGGAAGAATTTAGAAACCAAATAAAATAAAATGATTTTTTCAGGGAGAATTTAGAAAACAAATAAAACAAAAAAAGGCTTTCTATGGCCCACTGAGTGAGAGATGACGCACACAGGAGTCAGGAGTGGCACACAAGCCCAGAGGCCAATATTTATCTCCCACTGATTGATGTAGTGATTTTTTCAGGTAGATTTTGGAACCCAAATCAAGCTAAAAAAATAATAGGCTTTCTATGGCCCACAATTGGAGAGAGAGAGAGAGATGGCACACCCAGGAGTCAAGACTGGCGCACAAGCAGAAAGGGCAATATTAATCTCCCACTGATTTGTTTTTTTTTTGTTTTTTTTTCAGGGAGACTTTAGGAAAAAAAAATAGAATAAAATGATTTTTTCAGGAAGAATTTAGAAACCAAAGAAAATAAAATGATTTTTTCAGGGAGAATTTAGAAAACAAATAAAACAAAAAAAGGCTTTCTATGGCCCACTGAGTGAGAGATGACGCACACAGGAGTCAGGAGTGGCACACAAGCCCAGAGGCCAATATTTATCTCCCACTTTTTTTTTTTTATTCCAGGGAAAATTTATAAACCCAATAAAAAAAATAATAAATAGGCTTTCTATGGCCCACTATCTGAGAGACAGAGAGAGATGGCACGCTTAGGACTGGCACACAAGCCCAGAGGCCAATATTAATCTCCCACTTTTTTTTTTTTTTTCCAGGGAAAATTTATAAACCCATTAAAAAAATAAATAAATAAATAGGCTTTCTATGGCCCACTATTTGTGAGAGAGATGGCACGCTTAGGACTGGCACACAAGCCCAAAGGCCAATATTAATCTCCCACTGATTGATTTATTGATTTTTTCAGGTAGAATTTAGAACCCAAATAAAGCAAAAAAAAAAAAAAATGGGCTTTCTATGGCCCACTGAGTGAGTGATGATGCACACAGGAGTCAGGAGTGGCACACAAGCCCTGAGGCCAATATTTTTCTCCCACTGATTGATGTAGTGATTTTTTCAGGTAGATTTTAGAACCAAAATCAAGCAAAAAAATAAATAGGCTTTCTATGGCCCACTGAGTGAGTGATGATGCACACAGGAGTCAAGAGTGGCACACAAGCCCTGAGGCCAATATTTTTCTCCCACTGATTGATGTAGTGATTTTTTCAGGTAGATTTTATAACCCAAATCAAGCAAAAAAATAAATAGGCTTTCTATGGCCCACTGAGTGAGAGATGACACAGACAGGGATGGCACTCTAGCAGAAATGTCAATCTTAATCTCCCACAAAAAAAAAAAAAAAACAGGGAGTGTCCTTCAATTACTATCTCCCTGCAGTAATCTCAGCCAGGTATGGCAGGCAGCAATAAGGAGTGGACTGATGCACAAATTAAATAAAAAGTGTGGACAAACCAAAAAGATAGCTGTGCAGAAAGGAAGGAACAAGAGGATTTGTGCTTTGAAAAAAGCAGTTGGTTTGCACAGCGGCGTACACACAGCAATGCAGCTATCAGGGAGCCTTCTAGGGCAGCCCAATGAGCTACAGCGCTGAGGGGGAAAAAAAAAAAATGTAGCTTCCACTGTCCCTGCACACCGAAGGTGGTGTTGGGCAGTGGAAATCGCTACAGCACAAGCGGTTTGGTGGTTAATGGACCCTGCCTAACGCTATCCCTGCTTCTGACGAAGCGGCAGCAACCTCTCCCTAAGCTCAGATCAGCAGCAGTAACATGGCGGTCGGCGGGAACGCCCCTTTATAGCCCCTGTGACGCCGCAGACAGCAAGCCAATCACTGCAATGCCCTTCTCTAAGATGGTGGGGACCAGGACCTATGTCATCACGCTGCCCACACTCTGCGTTTACCTTCATTGGCTGAGAAATGGCGCTTTTCGCGTCATTGAAACGCGACTTTGGCGCGAAAGTCGCGTACCGCATGGCCGACACCGCACAGGGGTCGGATCGGGTTTCATGAAACCCGACTTTGTCAAAAGTCGGCGACTTTTGAAAATGTTCGACCCGTTTCGCTCAACCCTAGTTAATATGTAAGAGCACCCGAGGACCCACCACACCCAACGTGCGTTTCGCAATGAAATGCTTCGTCTGGACGAAACGCGCGTCTATGGGGGCTGGGCTGTATTACATTCTATGGGGGGCTGTATTACATTCTATAGAGACTACATTATATTCCATGGGGGGTTGTATTATATTCTGTGGGGAGTTGGGCTGTATTACATTCTATGGGGAGCTGTATTATATTCTATGGGGGGCTGTATTATATTCTATGGGGGCTGTATTATATTCTATGAGGGGTGATTGCATCATACTCTATGAGGGGGCTACATTATATTCTATGGGGAGCTGCATTATACTATATGAGGAGGGCTACATTGTATTCTATGGAGGGGCTACATTATATTCTATGGGAGGCTGCATTATGCTCTATGAGGGGGCTACCATATATATTCAGGGGCTGCATTATACTATATGAGGGGGCTACATTATATTCTCTGGGTGGTTACATTATACTCAGAGGACTACAATATATTCTGTGGGGTGGCTGCATTATACTCTGGAGTGGCATCATCATACTATATGTGGGCTGCATTATACTGTATTGAGGACTGTGGGGAATACATTATACTATATGAAGAACTATGGGGTGCATTATACTATTGGAAGTGAATTGTACTACATGGATGACATTGGCGGTGCATTATACTATATGGAGCACTATGAGGAGTGAATTATACTATTTGGAGGACTGTGGCAGTACATTATACTATATGGACATACTGATAGGAATTCTAGATTGTGAGCCCAATCGGGGACAGTGATGATAATGTGTGCAAACTGTAAAGCGCTGCGGAATATGTTAGCGCTATATAAAAATAAAGATTATTAAATAAAGATTATTATATGGAGGACTGAGCAGTGTATTTAATATATGGAGGAATATGAGGAGTGTATTATACTATATGGAGGACTGAGGAGTGTATTATACCGTATGGAGGACTGAGGAGTGTATTATACTATATGGAGGACTGAGGAGTGTATTATACTATATGGAGAACTGAGGAGTGTATTATACTATATGGAGAACTGAGGAGTGTATTATACTATATGGAGGACTGAGGTGCACATTATAATATATGGAGGACTATGGGGTGTATTATACTAAACAAGTAAAATGCTGCCTATTCATTGAGTGATTGGATTGTTTATGTGGGAACAGAAATCCTTGTTCTCAGCAGCACATCGCTGGTGTAAACTGTAGATATGCTGCTGATAACATGATACTGTATGGGGACAAATTGATCTAATTGTGATTGTTCTGTCCCCATCATTCTTTCTCAGTTGGTGTAAAGAGGCCAGGAAACAAGCGAACGACTTCAGTATTGACGATCACACTCGTTTAGCGGCCTGAGATCAGTGCATGTAAATACAGCAGAAATGCTTCGCAGGGAGTTGAGGCAAGGATGATGACAGTTGTAGTTAGCACCCGAAGCCTGGGAATAGCGCTAACTTTACTGCTTTTCCCAGCCGCCAAAGCATTTAATTCTGGTATGTGTAATGATTTTTAGGGTTGATGTCAGCTGCGTAATGTCAGCCGCTATCAATCCCTGGTGTAAGTAATGGAGAGGTGTCTATCAGATACCCCGAGTACTAGCCCAGACCCAGAATATCTGAAGAGCGGTGACATTACTGATGTCACCGTTTTTCAGAGTCACTGGGTCTCATGCTGCGCATCGGAACCAAAAGTGGCTGTTGGCAAAGTTTATGGAGCATCAGAATGAGGTTCCATAGCCTTTGGTCGTCTCATCCCTTCATTATCTACGAGATCCAGTTATGTAGGTAAAGTTGCAGCTTTTCTTGGTACTGCAACTAAAAGCAATACATAGGACTGAGCTGTAATGCTGGATACAGCTATAATTATATGTTATATAGTCGTGTTACACTCCCCTCACTTCTTGTAACCTACAAATGTACAAAGATATTATACAGTCACCATGTGACAAGTGGGCCTGTGTGACTTCAAATGCAAGGGCTGAATTTTAGTCCCAGTCCGGCCCTGGCTATGAGTTGTTGTCTTATTAGTATTTTGCACCTGTGCTGCTGCCATCTTTACTACATGGGTTTGCTACATCCTGATGTGCATTTGTTCTGCTGTATTAGTTTTTACATTTCAGTGGTATATTACACTCTAAAGAAGCATTCACATTTTTTTCTGGATTCAATTAGTCATCCATAGAGTATTACGTGCTTTGTGCTACATTTCAGTGGTATATAACACTCCAAAAAGCGTTAATAAATGTTTCTAGATTGAATTAGTAATCCATACAGTGTAATGTGCTTATTGAGCAACAAGGTACCAAAGATGGCAGAATCCTGCGAGACTCGTGAGGGAGTGACCGGAGGAATATCGGAGCCTGAACACGCTGGTGTGACAGCGGAGGTGGCAGGAGCCTGTGGTCCGGAATGAGCCGCTTTTGCGGAACTACCAACCCATGAGCCCAGGCCACAACCATCACTGCCGGGATTCTTGCGAACTTACAGACAGAAGAGCCAGGATCCAGCAATAGTGGGTCCTAGGCTGGTTGCAAAAGAGAAGAAGGCGACCCAGGACCAGGGCTGGAGACGTGCTAGCAGACCCGTTAGCCGCAAGATACTGAGAGATAGCTTCCCGGGGAGGTCATTATGGGCAACCAGCAGCGGAGATGGGTGTCCATAGAAGAGTTTGGGAGCCTTCATGACATCTAGTTTTAACCAGAGGGCAGTAGAGATGAGATGGAACACTTGCCTCGAAGGCTGCAAGAGCTGACGGCTGGAACCAGGGTCATGCTCCTCAAAATGGAGAGGCAATATCGCTGGTGTAACGCATGCACCTCTGCACCCGTTTCCCTGGCAGAGACAGTGACGCTGTCTCTGCCGCAGCTTCTCACCTCCCTCTCCTTCTCCTGTTGTCCCTGCTATGGCTTCGGCATCTCTGCACCCTGCCTCCCTACCCCAGCAAAGACACCTAAATATTCACCGCCGTGGTCCTGTGCCTCATCCTTATTCTCCTGCGGCTGCCCAGGGTCTGCGAACTGCTCACAGACCTCGGGCACTGTGTTTATGGTGCACGTCAACATGTCCGTCATTATTCTGGTCAGCCTGCACACATAGCAACTGAAGAGCGGGCATGTCTGACATTTGTGTGGTTCTCCAAGAACTTGACTCCACAAAGATAGTGAGCAACGATGACGCCATCAACAGTACAGCGGTCCCGCTTCTGTGTCTACATAAATAGTCGCTGCTGACAATTAAACATGAAGCTTTCCATGAAGACCAGATGGAAATGGAGGAAGACATGAGACACGGAGATACTACCCAACCCAGCCTCATCTCATCTGCTCACCACAGATTGGGTGACAATGAGGAGGTGGAGGCTGAGGCAGAGGAGGAACAGGAGCTGGCTGGTGCTCACACAAGTCTTGTCCCATATCTCCTACATGGATGGGATGGGGAGTGGAATCAGGAGGAAGAGATGTAGGAAGAGAAGGTGAGTAGTTATCATGGTGGAGACAGGAAAGTGTTGGCTGTAGAGTGTAGCGCCGATGTCTCTGCCTTCTGCCTATCTACCCCAGCAGAGACGCCAGCTTACTCACCACTGCGTCCCCCATCTCTCACTGTGTTCTCCTTCTGGGTTGGTGGCTGCACTCTTCCCCTCTTTTAAACGAGCCACTCGTGTCCTCCTAAAAGTGTCCCTAGCAAATTGCTGGGGGACACATAAAATTTAAGACACCTCTTCCAGCTTGGATGTGATTGCGCTACATTGTTTGTATGTTCTAACATGCTTGCTAGTTCTCAGGTCCCAGTACTCGTATGCAATATACCTGTCCTGTATTCACCCGTGCCCGCCAGCCTGTCTAACAACCGTGCCCGTCTGCATATGTCTAAGCCGTGCCTGCTTGTCTATTAGCTGTGCCCGCCTGACTGTCTTTCAGCCATGTGTGCCTGCCTGTCCATTTACCATGCCCGCCTGCACTTGCCTACCTAGATATCGGTTGTGTCCACCAGCCATGCCAGTTAATACTTGCCTAGTCCGCCATCCCTGCCTCCAGTCCCTTGAAGGTGAGCCTCCATCATATCTCCTTAGATCACGTATCCAAGGTCAGACTTGGTGAGGCACCTAGTTACGCCCTTCTCGGCTTTCCTGGAGCCAAGGCACAGTGGTTCCACCATCCCTTCCATTATATAGAGACCTTGGCTCATATGGCAGACTTTATGTACTGCTGCCTTTCTCGTGACCCTCACGTTACATTTATCTTGGCAAAAAAAAGAGTACTGGTTGTTCACCCTGCTGGACTCACGCTACAAGGAGAATCTTGCATCTCTCCTTCCTGAGGAGGAGAGTTCTTCTAAAATGGTGCTATACCAAGAGGCCATTGTGAAAAATATGTTGAAAAAATTCCCATCAGGCAATGATAGCAGCAGGGGGCAAGCTTCCTTGCCCAACCAAGGAGGAGAGGCGAGGAATTCACACACCAGGTACAGCAGAGGCAGAGGTACATTGTCAAAGGCCTTGGGCCAATTTCATGACACCTTCTCAGCGTGCAGGCCCTGATGAATGGGTATTTTTGACAAGGAGAGAAAAGTTTTTAATGGGAAACTGTCACTACCCAGGGCCTATTAACGTAAAAGAGCCACCTTCAGCAGCACTAAGGCTGCATTCTGTGAAGGTGGCTCTTATGTGTATTATCCCTATGAACACTGAAATAATGAGTTTTATAAATGTCCTGGTCTGAGGAGAAAAAGACAGACAAAGATAGACCTTTTTGGTGATAATTCTAAGCGGTATGTGTGGAGAAAACCAGGCACTGCTCATCACCTGCCCAATACAATGCCAACAGTGAAACAATGTGGTGGCAGCATCATGCTATGGGGGTGTTTTTCAGCTGCAGGGACAGGATGACTGGTTGCCATTGAAGGAAACATTAATGCAGCCAAGAACAGAGACATCCTGGATGAAAACCTCTTCCAGATTGCTCTGGACCTCAGACTTGGTCGAAGGTTCACCTTACAACAAGACAATGACCCTAAGAACACAGCTAAAATGACAAAGGAGTGGCTTCAGAACAACTCTGTGACCATTCCTGACTGGCCCAGCCAGGGCCCTGACCTAAACCTAATTGAGCATCTCTGGAGAGTCCTGAAAATGGCTGTCCACCAATGTTCACCATCCAACCTGATGGAACTGGAGAGGATCTGCAAGGAAAAATGGCAGAGGATCCCCAAATCCAGGTGTGAAAAACTTGTTACATCATTCCCAAGAAAACTCGTGGCTGTACTAGCTCAAAAGGGTGCTTCTACTCAATACTGAGCCAAGGGTCTGAATACTTATGACCATGTGATATTTCATATACATTTACAGTATTTCCCGGCGTATAAGACGACTTTTTGACCCCTAAAAATTGTCCCAAAAGTCAGGGGTCGTCTTATACGCCGGGTACGGCGTGTGCAGGGAGCGATCCTGCATGTCCGCGTGTGGTTCCCAGGGTCTGGAGCAGAGGAAACTCTCCTTCAAGCCCTGGGATCCATATTCATGTAAAAAATAATGAATAAAAATAAAAAACATGGATATACTCACCCTCGGACGGCCCCTGGCTCACAGTGCTGCTAGCGTCTGCCTCCGTTCCTTAGGTATGCAGTGAGTGAAGGACCTTCGATGACGTCGCGGTCAGGTGACTGGTCACCTGACCGCTCATGTGACCGCGACGTCATTGAAGGTCCTTCACTCACTGCATACCTAAGGAACAGAGGCAGACGCTAGCAGCGCTGTGAACCAGGGGCCGTCCGAGGGTGAGTATATCCATGTTTTTTATTTTTATTCTTTATTTTTTACATGAATATGGATCCCAGGGCCTGAAGGAGAATTTCCTCTCCTCCAGAACCTGGGAACCACACGCCGTATAAGATGACTGGGTGTATAAGATGATCCCCGTCTTATACGGCGGCATATCCCAAATTCTATATTTTATATGGAAAAGTTGGGGGTCGTCTTATACGCCCAGTCGTCTTATACACCAGAAAATACGGTATATAATTTATACAATGTGATTTTCAGTTTTTTTTTATATTCTATCTCTCAATGATAAATTAACATACCCTTAAAATTATATACTGTTCATATCTTTGTCAGTGGGCAAACTTACAAAATCAGTAGTAGATCAAATACTTATTTCCCCTACTGTGTATATGAATGTATATATATATATATATATATATATATATATATATATATATATATATATATATATTTATACAGTATATATATATACCGTATATACTCGAGTATAAACCGACCCGAGTATAAGCCGACCCCCCTAATTTTGCCACAAAAAACTGGGAACACTTATTGACTCGAGTATAAACCTAGGGTAGGAAATGCAGCAGCTACCGGTGAATTTCAAAAATAAAAATAGATGCTCCATACCGTTCATTATTGCCCCATAAGATGCTCCATATAAAGCTGTGCCACATATAATGCTCCATACTGTTCATTATTGCCCCATAGATGTGCCATATAAAGCTGTGCCATATAGTGCTCTGCACCATTCATCATTACCCCATAGATGTGCCATATAAAGCTGTGCCATATAGTGCTCTGCACCGTTCATTATTGCCCCATAGCTGTGCCATATAGTGCTCTGCGCCGTTCAGTATTGCCCCATAGCTGCCATATAGTCCTTTGCACCGTTCATTATTGCCCCATAGCTGCCATATAGTGCTCTGCACCGTTCATTATTGCCCCATAGCTGCCATATAGTGCTCTGCACCGTTCATTATTGCCCCATAGCTGCCATATAGTGCTCTGCGCCGTTCAGTATTGCCCCATAGCTGCCATATAGTCCTCTGCGCCGTTCATTATTGCCCCATAGCTGCCATATAGTGCTCTGCACCGTTCATTATTGAACCATATCTGCCATATAGTGCTCTGCACTGTTCATTATTGCCCCATAGCTGCCATATAGTGCTCTGCGCCGTTCAGTATTGTCCCATAGCTGTGCCATATAGTGCTCTGCGCCATTCAGTATTGCCCCATAGCTGCCATATAGTGCCCTGCGCCGTTCAGTATTGCCCCATTGATGTGCCATAGAAAGCTGTGCCATTGCTGCTGCTGCAATAAAAAAAAACGCCATACTCACCTCTCTTGCTTGCAGCTCCCGGCGTCCGGTCCCGGCGTCTCTCCGCACTGACTGATCAGGCAGAGGGCGCCGCGCACACTATATGCATCATCGCACCCTCTGACCTGCACAGTCAGAGCGGAGAGACGCCGGGAAGATGGAGCGGCGCCGGGAAGATGGAGCAACGCCGGGAAGATGGAGCGGCGCCCGGCGTGTGGAACGGGGACAGGTGAATATTACATACTTACCTGCTCCCGGCGTCCGGCTCCCTCTGCCTGTCACACGGTCTTCGGTGCCGCAGCCTCTTCCTCTATCAGCGGTCACCGGAACTGCTGATTAGAGAAATGAATAACTTCGTTATACCAAGAAACAGAAAGATGATCGGCACAGAGCTTCACTATAGCGCAATTGGAGATTCGCTTAAACGATCTGTTTCAGAAGGACAGATGAGGTCTCCCTTACTGTGCGCTGCGGGTGGTGCTATGCAATCGTCAGAGTTTTGTACAAGACCATATAATGAGAAGAAAAATGATGCAGCACTCACCCTTGCGCTTCTTCCAAGTGTGCTCTTTATTCAGCAAAACATACTATACATAGTATGAACCGGCATACGCAGTGATCTGTGAGGGAGCGGGAGTGAGGAGAGACCGGACGACGGCCGTTTCGCGCTACGGCGCTTCTACGGGTCTTCTATGGGAAGTGGAGCCGCGTATTCATTTCTCTAATGAGCGGTCCCACGTGACCGCTGAAGAGGAGAAGAACTGCAGCGCCGAAGACCATGTGACAGGCAGGGGGAGCGCCAGGACCGCCGGGACTAGGTGAGTATGCCTCAGCGCCCTCTCCCCCTCACCCGCCGACCCTGCCGCCCACCGTGACTCGAGTATAAGCCGAGAGGGGCACTTTCAGCCCAAACTTTTGGGCTGAAAATCTCGGCTTATACTCGAGTATATACGGTGTACATATATATATATATATACACACATACAGTAGGGAAAATAAGTATTTAATACACTGCCAATTTTGCAAGTTATCCCACCTATGAAGAATTTAGACGTCTGTAATTTTTCCTGTAGGTACAATTCAACTGTGAGAGACAGAAACTTAATATTTTTTGCTGAAACCTTTGTTTGCCATTACAGAGGTCAGACACAGTTCTTGGCCAAGTTTGCACACACTGCAGCAGGAGTTTTGACCCACTCATCCATACATATCTTCCCCAGATCTTTTAGGTTTCGGGGCTGTCGCTGGGCAACATTGAGTTTCAGCTCCCTCCAAAGATTTTTGATTGGGTTCTATTTGGTCTGCAGACTGGCTAGGCCACTCCAAGACCTTGAAATGATTCTTACGGAACATTCCTTAATTCCCCTGGCTGTGTATTTTGGGTCATTATTATGCTGGAAGACCCAGCCATGACCCATCTTCAATGCTCTTACTGAGGGAAGGAGGTTGTTTGCCAATTTTTCACAACACATAACCCCATCCATCCTCCCTTTAATACAATGCAGTCATCCTGTCCACTTTGCGGAAAAGCATCTCCAAAGTATGATGTTTCTCCCACCATGCTTCACGGTTGGAACAGTGTTATTGGGGCTGTACTCATCCTTTTTCTTCCTCCAAACACTGGCAGTAAATTTAATTCCAAAAAGTTCTATTTTGGCCTCATCTGACCACATGACCTTCTTCCATTCCTCCTCTTGATCAAACAGATGGTCATTGATGATATGAACTTCAAAAATGTTTGTTGACCTGGACATGTGCTGGCATGCGCAGGGGGGACCTTATGTGTCCTGCATGATTTTAATCCATGACGTTGTAGTGTGTTACTAATGGTAATGTTTGGCAATGTGGTGCCAGTTCTCTTCAGATCATTGACTAGCTCCGCACATGTAGTTCTGGGCAGATTTCTGACCTTTTTTCAGATTCATCCTTACCCAACGAGGCTAGATCTTGCCTGGAGCCCCAGAGGGAGGAAGATTGACAGTCATCTTGTGTTGTTTCCATCTTCTAAATTTTCCAGCAGTTGTTTCCTTCTCACCAAACTGCTTGCCTATTTTCCTGTAGCCCATCCCAGCCTTTTGCAGGTCTACAATTTTGTCCCTGGTGTCCTTAAATAGCTCTTTGGTCTTGGCCATGGTGAAGAGGTTGGAGTGTGATTAATTGAATGTGTGGATAGTTGTCTTTTATACAGGTAACACGTTCAAACAGATGCAATAGGTAATGAGTGCAGAGTAGGAGGGCTAAAAAACTAACAGGTCTGTGAGAGCCGCCAGAATTCTTGCTGGTTGGTTGGTGATCAAATACTTATTTCATGCAATAAAATGCAATTAAATTACGTAAAAATCATATCATACACTGTGATTTTCTGGATTTATTTTCTAGATTCTGTCTCTGACAGTTGAAGTGTAGCTTTGATACAAATGACATACCTTGCCATCCTTTGTAGGTGGCAAAACTTGCAAAATCGGCAGTGTATCAAATACTTATTTTCTCGTCAGATCCTGGGTTGTCATGCCAACCCATCGTGGTAATGTGGCAGGAGTGGCGATGGGTGTGGTTTGTGACGTATTTCCAGAACGTGCATTATAAATGCATGTAAACTCGACAGCGGCATTCATCATATTAACTGCCGTGGGTGGATCGCAATTCCACCCTCGGTTGTTAGGGGCACATGACAACTGATCAGATTGGCTGTCATGTGTCTGAAAAGGTGCAGGAGGGGAAGGGAGGTGAGGCGTGGCTTTTGACTTCGGTTATGCTCATCATTTGACGTTCACTAAACCGAAAGTCAAAAGGTTTGCGCATCTCTACTCAGGACCTGGATCCCCACTGATCTGCTTGAAATAAAAGGGCTGTAAAATATTATAAAAGTTAAAAACGGTTTAATTTTTCTTTTAAGAAACAAATAATTTAAAAAAAACTCAAGTAAACACAAAACTAATATTACTAATAATCACAATAAAACACAAAATAAAGAATATAACAAGAAGTTTTTTTTACAAATCCATCTGTATGCAGTGGACAAACCTGCAGCTTGACATTTTAAGGCATGCAGCAATGGAACTGTAGAATGCGTTATATGTTGTGGAAAAATGAATAGATATAACCCATAGTTTAGATTTGTGTAAACATTTTATGATGTTCTGGGGTTTTCTGTTTAGTCTTTTATCGTAAAACAGATGAAAATGCATAATTAACGTAAATGTTTTTTTTTTCATGCTCAATCTTCGGAAGCACCCAACTGTTGTGAATTCCGCTCTTGGGCTCCCTCCGGTGGTTGTAAGTGGCACTTTTGTGAGTTCTGCTCTTGGGCTCCCTCTTGTGGTTTCTAGTGGTATGGCTGCTCCTTGCAGTTAGCTGTCATCATCTGCCTCCACTTATCGTCTCTTCTGCGCGGCTATTTAAGTCTGGCTCTATCTTCAGCCAGTGCCACTTGTAAATGGTTCCTGGTTGGATTCACATCTCTTTGGAGTTCCCTGTTATCCTGACCAGTTCAGCTAAGCTAAGTTTTTGCTTGCCCTTTTCTGTCCATAGATTGTGGACTTATCCATTCTGTGCTTTCTATGTTTGTCCAGCTTATCAGTGTGAATTAATTCTGTCTTGCTGGAAGCTCTGGGAGGCAGATTTGCCCTCCACACCTTTAGTCAGGTGTGGAGATTTTTTGTAAACTCTGCATGGATTTTTGTAGTGTTTTATACTGACCGCACAGTATTCCATCCTGTCCTATCTATTTAGTTAGACTGGCCTCCTGTGCTCATCCTGGTTTCATTCTCTGTATGTCTTTTCCCTCTCCACTCACAGTCATTATTTGTGGGGGGCTAATCTATCCTTTGGTGAATTTCTCTGAGGCAAGATAGCTTTCCTGCTTCTATCTTTAGGGGTAGTTAGCTCTTAGGCTGTGACGAGATGCCTAGGGAGAGTTAGGAGCATTCCACGGCTACTTCTAGTGTTGTGTTGAGCTTAGGGACTGCGGTCAGTACAGTTACCACTTCCTTCAGAGCTCGTTCCATGTTGCTCCTAGACCACCGTATCATAACAGTACAAGTGGCCAAAAATGAATTAACTGCATCTCAAAAGAAGGAAAATAAAGTTCTGAACCATTTTTTTTTCTGTGCTCTAGTTTGTCTTTTTTTTTTTCTTTTCCTCTTGATATCTGGGTGGTTCAGGATATATGCTTTGGCATGGATGTTCAGGGTTTGTTTTCTCGTGTGGATCAACTTGCTGCAAGAGTACAGAGTATCCAGGACTATGTTGTCCAGACTCCGGCTTTAGATCCCAGAATTCCTACTCCTGATTTGTTTTTTGGGGACAGATCCAAGTTTTTGAACTTTAAAAATAACTGCAAATTGTTTTTTGCTTTGAAACCCCGTTCTTCTGGTGATCCCATTCAGCAAGTAAAATTCATCATATCCTTGCTGCGTGGTGACCCTCAAGACTGGGCTTTTTCTCTTGAAACAGGGGATCCGGCATTATTGAATGTAGATGCATTTTTTCAAGCGCTCGGATTATTCTATGACGAACCTAATTCTGTGGATCATGCGGAAAAAACCCTGTTGCCTTGTGTCAAGGTCAGGAAGCAGCAGAGTTTTACTGCCAGAAATTTAGAAAATGCCACAAGGAAAAGAATAGCCTATGCATAAATAAGCGCACACCTAAATATATAAGAAACACAATCTTTATTATAGACATAAACAAGGACAAAAACACATAAATCCATTAAAATCAATTAAAACCATGTGGAAAAAACCACCCTTCCCCCTGAGAGAATGATATGACCAAAGTGAGGTCTAATCCCGCATACAAAAGTATACACCAAAATCACACACTATAGCATATGGATATAGACAAGTGCAATACAATAACATATAACTGATACCTATCCAGCAATATAGCGCACATGGGGCGTCCCTGTCATAATCAATCATAAACCATAAAGGAACAAATAATAACAATTGCTAAAGGACCCTAAATGCAGAAATATTGGTTGCTAAAACTAGCAGCAGCAAAATATCCATATAGCTGGGCATGAAAATACATCCACAAAGAAAGAGGATATGGGGTCACATGTGTTATATGTTATTGTATTGCACTTGTCTATATCCATATGCTATAGTGTGTGATTTTGGTGTATACTTTTGTATGTGGGATTAGACCTCACTTTGGTCATATCATTCTCTCAGGAGGAAGGGTGGTTTTTTCCACATGGTTTTAATTGATTTTAATGGATTTATGTGTTTTTGTCCTTGTTTATGTCTATAATAAAGATTGTGTTTCTTATATATTTAGGTGTGCGCTTATTTATGCATAGGCTATTCTTTTCCTTGTGGCTGTGCTGTTTCTATGCATTTTTGCAGCACCCTATAGAATTTATTTAGTTATGTTTATTACTTTTCTTTAGATATATGATTTATATATAGGCAGTGCACCTGTGATCCTTTGACCTGTTGAAATTTAGAAAATGGTCTGTGCTCACTAAATGGAATGAAGAGGCTCTGGCTGCTATTTTCAGAAAAGATCTTTCTGAAACCCTTAAAGATGTTATGGTGGGCTTTCCTACGCCTGCCGGTTTGAGCGAATCTATGTCTCTAGCCATTCAGATTGACCGGCGTCTGCGCGAGCGCAAAGCTGTGCACCATATGGCAGTATCCTCTGAGCAAAGTCCTGAACCTATGCAATGTGATAGGATTTTGACTAGAATAGAACGGCAGGAATTCAGACGTCAGAATAGGCTGTGTTTTTACTGTGGTGATTCGGCTCATGTTATCTCTGATTGCCCTAAGCGTACTAAGAGAGTCGCTAGGTCTGTTACCATTAGTACTATACAGCCTAAATTTCTCTTATCTGTGACCCTGATTTGCTCATTATCGTCCTTTTATGTCATGGCATTTGTGGATTCAGGCGCTGCCCTGAACTTAATGGACTTAGAATTCTCCAGGCGCTGTGGTTTTTCCTTGCAGCCTTTGCAGAGACCTATTCCTTTGAGGGGTATTGATGCTACACCCTTGGCCAAGGATAAACCTCAGTACTGGACACAGATGACTATGTACATGGCTCCTGCACATCAGAAAGATTGCCGTTTTCTGGTGTTGCATAACCTGCATGATGTTGTTGTACTGGGATTTCCATGGTTACAGGAACATAATCCGGTGCTGGATTGGAAAACTATGTCGGTGACTAGTTGGGGTTGTCGAGGAGTACATAGTGACGTTCCTTTGATGTCAATTTCCTCTTCCCCCTCTTCTGAGGTCCCTGAGTTTTTGTCGGATTTCCAGGATGTATTTGATGAGCCCAAGTCCAGTTCCCTTCCTCCGCATAGGGACTGTGATTGTGCTATTAACTTGATTCCTGGTTGTAAGTTCCCTAAGGGCCGACTTTTCAATCTGTCTGTGCCAGAGCATGCCACCATGCGGAGCTATGTTAAGGAATCTTTGGAGAAAAGGCATATTCGGCCCTCTTCGTCACCATTGGGAGCGGGTTTCTTTTTTGTTGCTAAGAAGGATGGCTCCTTGAGACCCAGTATTGATTATCGTCTTCTTAATAAGATCACGGTCAAATTCCAATACCCCTTGCCTTTGCTTACTGATTTGTTTGCTCAGTTTAAGGGGGCTAGTTGGTTTACTAAGATTGACCTCCGAGGGGCATATAATCTTGTTCGTATTAAACAGGGTGACGAATGGAAAACTGCATTTAATACGCCCGAAGGCCATTTTGAATACCTTGTGATGCCATTTGGGCTCTCTAATGCTCCATCTGTGTTCCAGTCTTTCATGCATGATATTTTCCGCAATTATCTTGATAAATTCATGGTCGTATATTTGGATGATATTTTGATTTTTTCTGATGATTGGGAGTCTCATGTGAAGCAGGTCAGGATAGTGTTCCAGATCCTTCGTGATAATGCTTTATTTGTGAAGGGGTCTAAGTGCCTATTCGGAGTTCAGAAGGTCTCTTTTTTGGGTTTTATTTTTTCTCCCTCGTCTATAGAAATGGATCCTGTTAAGGTCCAAGCTATTCATGACTGGATCCAACCCACATCTGTGAAGGGTCTGCAAAAATTTTGGGGTTTTGCTAATTTCTATCGCCGTTTCATTGCCAACTTTTCCAGTGTGGTTAAGCCCCTTACTGATTTGACGAAGAAAGGCGCTGATGTTACGAATTGGTCCTCTGAGGCTGTTGAGGTCTTTCAGGAGCTTAAACGCCGATTAACTTCTGCCCCTGTGTTGCGTCAACCGGATGTTTCTCTTCCTTTTCAGGTTGAGGTCGACGCTTCTGAGATTGGGGCAGGGGCCGTTTTGTCTCAGAGGGAGTCTGATGGTTCTTTGATGAAACCGTGTGCTTTTTTTTCCAGAAAGTTTTCGCCTGCAGAACGCAATTATGATGTCGGCAATCGGGCGTTGTTGGCTATGAAGTGGGCATTTGAGGAGTGGCGACATTGGCTTGAGGGAGCTAAACACCGTGTTGTGGTCCTGACCGATCATAAGAATCTGATTTACCTCGAGTCGGCCAAGCGGCTGAATCCTAGACAGGCTCGATGGTCCCTGTTTTTCTCCCGTTTTGATTTTGTGGTCTCGTATCTTCCGGGATCTAAGAATGTTAAGGCTGATGCCCTCTCTAGGAGTTTTTCACCTGATTCTCCTGGAGTCCTTGAGCCGGTTGGCATTCTTAAGGAGGGGGTGATCCTTTCTGCTATCTCCCCTGATTTGCGGCGGGTGCTTCAGGAATTTCAGGCTGATAGGCCTGACTGCTGTCCAGTGGGGAAGCTGTTTGTTCCTGATAGATGGACAAGTAAGGTAATTTCTGAAGTTCATTGTTCAGGGTTGGCTGGGCATCCTGGGATTTTTGGTACCAGAGATTTGGTTGCTAGGTCCTTTTGGTGGCCTTCCTTGTCGCGCGATGTGCGTGCTTTTGTGCAGTCCTGTGGGACTTGCGCCCGGGCCAAGCCTTGCTGTTCCCGCGCTAGTGGGTTGCTTTTGCCTTTGCCGGTCCCTGAGAGGCCCTGGATGCATATTTCCATGGATTTTATTTCGGATCTTCCTGTTTCCCAGAAGATGTCTGTTATCTGGGTTGTTTGTGACCGGTTCTCTAAAATGGTCCATCTGGTACCTTTGCCTAAGTTGCCTTCCTCCTCAGATCTGGTTCCATTATTTTTTCAGCATGTGGTTCGTTTGCATGGCATTCCGGAGAATATTGTGTCTGACAGAGGTTCTCGGTTTGTCTGTAGATTTTGGCGGGCCTTTTGTGCTAGGATGGGCATTGATTTGTCTTTTTCTTCGGCGTTTCATCCTTAGACTAATGGCCAAACTGAGCGAACTAATCAGACCTTGGAGACCTATTTGAGATGCTTTGTGCTGATCAGGATGATTGGGTGTCTTTCTTGCCATTGGCCGAGTTTTCCCTTAATAATCGGGCTAGTTCGGCTAATTTGGTTTCACCTTTCTTTTGTAATTTTGGTTTTCATCCTCGTTTTTCTTCTGGGCAGGTTGAGCCTTCTGATTGTCCTGGTGTTGATTCTGTGGTGGACAGGCTGCAGCAGATTTGGACTCATGTGGTGGACAATTTGACGTTGTCTCAGGAAAGGGCTCAACGTTTTGCCAACCGCCATCGGTGTGTTGGTCCCCGGCTTCGTGTGGGGGATTTGGTTTGGTTGTCTTCTCGTCATGTTCCTATGAAGGTTTCTTCTCCTAAGTTTAAGCCTCGGTTTATTGGTCCTTATAAAATTTCTAAAATTATTAATCCGGTGTCTTTTCGTTTGGCTTTTCCTGCCTCTTTTGCCATTCATAATGTTTTCCATAGATCTTTGTTGCGGAGATATGTGGTGCCCGTTGTTCCCTCGGTTGACCCTCCTGCCCCGGTGTTGGTTGAGGGAGAGTTGGAATATGAGGTTGAGAAGATTTTGGATTCTCTTTTATCGAGGCGGAGGCTTCAGTATCTTGTCAAGTGGAAGGGTTATGGCCAGGAGGATAATTCTTGGGTTGTTGCCTCTGATGTCCATGCCACCGATTTGGTTCGTGCTTTTCACTTGGGTCGTCCTGATCGGCCTGGGGGCTCTGGTGAGGGTTCGGTGACCTCTCCTCAAGGGGGGGGTACTGTTGTGAATTCCGCTCTTAGGCTCCCTCCGGTGGTTGTAAGTGGCACTTTTGTGAGTTCTGCTCTTGGGCTCCCTCTTGTGGTTTCTAGTGGTATGGCTGCTCCTTGCAGTTAGCTGTCATCAGCTGCCTCCACTTATCGTCTCTTCTGCTCGGCTATTTAAGTCTGGCTCTATCTTCAGCCAGTGCCACTTGTAAATGGTTCCTGGTTGGATTCACATCTCTTTGGAGTTCCCTGTTATCCTGACCAGTTCAGCTAGCTAAGTTTTTGCTTTGCCCTTTTCTGTCCATAGATTGTGGACTTATCCATTCTGTGCTTTCTATGTTTGTCCAGTTTATCAGTGTGAATTAATTCTGTCTTGCTGGAAGCTCTGGGAGGCAGATTTGCCCTCCACACCTTAGTCAGGTGTGGAGATTTTTTGTAAACTCTGAGTGGATTTTTGTAGTGTTTTATACTGACCGCACAGTATTCCATCCTGTCCTATCTATTTAGTTAGACTGGCCTCCTGTGCTCATCCTGGTTTCATTCTGTGTATGTCTTTTCCCTCTCCACTCACAGTCATTATTTGTGGGGGGCTAATCTATCCTTTGGGGATTTTCTCTGAGGCAAGATAGCTTTCCTGCTTCTATCTTTAGGGGTAGTTAGCTCTTAGGCTGTGACGAGATGCCTAGGGAGAGTTAGGAGCATTCCACGGCTACTTCTAGTGTTGTGTTGAGCTTAGGGACTGAGGTCAGTACAGTTACCACTTCCTTCAGAGCTCGTTCCATGTTGCTCCTAGACCACCATATCATAACACCCAACTCCCTGCATACCAGCTTCTTGCCTGCCAGCGGGTGGTGTGCTCTTGAAGACTGACAATTCGAGACTGGAGCACAATTGAGCCACTGAGCACTCTCTGGTGTTGCAAGCAGTAGCAAATTTGCATCTGTAGCAATGGAGAAGTGTAGGAGCACTTGCTCTCCCTGTTAACTGTAGAATACAACTTTCAACATTATCTCCTGCAAGTGCTGATCGTAGCGCGATCAGGGGACCGTGATGTGAGCTGTGTTCACTTCAGCGCCCGATGCCAGGGAACAGCGCAATCAGTAATGCTAATTCCCAAGCACTGGTATGTGTCACAATGATGACACAGGGATGTCATCTGTGTGTCATCAATGTGCATGGGTGCAGGACATTTTGCAGCCCGTGCTGCTACTGGAAACACTAACATTTTAAACAGCCCTCAGTGAACTTGGTCAATTACCGAACTTTGGCCAACTTTGCAGATTTTTAGGAAACATGCTCGGGAATCTGAACACGAATCCAATTGAGCTATGTTCCGTCAGATTTTGAGATTGGCGAACGTTTTCCCAACAAGTGAACCCATCTCTAGTCCTGACACCACCACGATCGATTAAAAACACTTGTGCTTCTAGAGTTGCTCGCTTACAAAGTTTAAATGTGATGGGAAGTACAGTCGACGAAATTCCACTTCTTTTAAAAAGTCACTGTAAGCTGTATTTTCTCATTAAAAATGACATTAGGCCTTATAAACATTGGAACAGTGCTTCTTTCAGCAGGAGTGAAGCTATAAGAGGAGCAGATATAGCAGTTGCACTCAGGCCCTTGCATCAGGTGGTCTCAAAGGTCTGCTATATAAGAAAATAATAGTATACATGGTAGTTATGGGGTCTTATTACATATAATGCATTATAATGCATTATGACTTCACGTTAAACCTCTGATTATCACTGCAGTGATTTCATGTTTTATCAGTGACACAACATTAAACAAGTTGCTTTGGAAAAGAGTAAGAATCTACTGTACAGTAAATAAAGAAGCATATTTATTTTCCTCGCATCTTAATTTGTAACCACAGTATTAGTGGTGTGCCATACCATGGACAACGAGGGACCATTCTTCATCAGAGGAAACCAATGGATACCAAAAATGTATCCAAAAAGCTAAAATTCTGAAAAACCAAGTTTGCTTTAGGCCACGTTCTCACAATCAGTATTTGGTGAGTTTTATACATCAGTATTTGTAAGCCAAAACCAGGAGTGGAACAATCAGAGGAAAAGTATAATAGAAACATATGCACCACTTCTGCATTTATCACCCACTCCTGGTTTTGCCTTACAAATACTGATGTAAAATATTGACCAAATACTGAACGTGGCCTTAATGAAATACATTAATCATTTAAATAAAAGCTAAATCATTGATTACATTTTTTGCTAATCTGTTTATTATAAATTACATTATTATTATTAGTAGTAGTATTTTTATTATTTTTTATTTTAAGAACAGGTTTTACTTTAGTTTGATTGAAAATTTGTATTTTTCCCTATTTCCAGTATATATTTATTGCACAACTGGAATGTTCTGTATTTATATAGGTGCGTTACACTTTTCAGACACTATATCATTAGACAGAACTGAATGTTTTTGTACCATAGACATAACTACTATCGTTATCAATTGTAAAAAATAATTCAGATCATTACGAATCATTTTTATTACTACAATTGTAGCACACAAATGGTTGTGAAGGCCATGGCTGTGTAGGTATCTCTTACAGAAATAATGAGGGTTTTATTTAAAATGTAAAATTATTTGTTTTTTAATTATTAGTCTAATATCTTGGTCCAGAAACGACCAACTCATTGGTTATTATTATTAATATTGATCCGATTGCTCTGAAATTTGCTAAATCCGGTGAATCATGCACACCACTGGGCAATGTAACCAGCACAGTCCCAAATATTTCATTTGTTATCCTGTTTCTCAAGACTCATTGAAGCCCAGCACTTTAGTGAATAAGCCGGTTCCCTATAGAACTCCCCCCTTTTATTATCTAATTCAAGTCTCCAGTGATGATCAGATCGTAAGCCAACAACCCCAGATCTCTTCTTTTGTTGGGAACACATAACTGGAAAGGTTAATGAGAAGAACATAGCAATTGAGTAGTGGGAGGCAGAAGAAGGAGGGAGCGAGCGTGGAGATGATGCAGGGACGGTTGAAAACCTAAAAGCTGACAGATGGGCCGCTTTCAATTTGCATTCCCCTGAGAAGCCTTCAGCAAAGCTATACCTTCTGATCCGACTAGGGGTAAGAGGCTGTGACAAAGCAACAAGGGCAGCACACAAGAGTTTCCACCAATACTAACACTGATCCACCAAGCAACTACCTAACATAAAAGTAGTCTGCAATTATATGGCTTTATATGTCGCTCGTCTCACCAGAAGTTCACTTTTACAATATTCTCATTGTATTAATTGTAGGTGCATTATGGGGAAGATGGGATAAAATTTGCGTATTTGCATATGTAGCACGTCCATAACATACTTCCATTATTGTTCTAGCCCTCTTTATGAGTACTGGACCCTGCGACGGTGCAGAATGCCATTTTGGCAGCCTATATTCAGTCTATGGTCTAGTGACCATACTTAATATATAAGTGTAAGTTCACTTTATAGTCAGTACATGATTAGGGGTTATACTGCATATATTGTTTTCACTCGGATGATGCAGTGTATCTAATACAATAGAACGATTTTACTGATATAATTCATACACCACAACAGCTGGCTTTTCGCTTTATAGATCTGCATACCATGTACGGTATATTTTTCAAACCTGTTGTAAATATCCCTGTTCTCCTGAATCTGGAATAGTTTTGGTCCTGAACCTCTCCGTTCCTGAGATATGGCTCCCTCTTCCCTGTATGTAAATCTAGTCTTGTTATCCTAGTGGCCATATGTCAGGAAAGGAGAGGTGAAGTAGCAAAAGATAAATAAATAAAATAACACCAGATTCAGAACATTGGAATTTAGATAAAGTAAAAGAATTACAGATTTATGGAAAATGATAGACCCTCTGCCCCCTCCCTGAAATGAAGCATCATAAATTACCTTCATTTAAGGGGCTTGGCTCAGCCCTGAGTGATGTGCACAATGACAGTGTGTTCGCTTGCAGGCTCAGATCAGCATTAACGAGCCGACAACAGAGTGTGCGTTCTCAGAATGCCTAGCGTGCGGAACAGTAACGTCACTTCATACTTTGTCACTGGTCTCTGCATACCAGTTATTCTGATAACACTCTCTATTGCTGGTTACTGCTGATCTGCTCCAACAAGAGAGTGCACTGTCATTGTGCACATCGCACAGAGCACATTGCGTACGGCTGAACCTAGCCACTGAAACAAGTGTCACTGATGATGCTTCATTTCAGGAAGGTGGAAGAAGCTGCATCAGAGAGCGCAGTCTCTGCCCGCTGATGACGCTTTGTTTGAGTATCCCAGCAGCATTGGGATTCTCAAGCAAAGGATCATTGAATAGAAAGTGGAAAAAAAGAAAAGCACTTAGATACTGTTAGGGAAATTTTTTATACAAGTACTGTATATAAGAAAATAGGTATTTAGAATGAAAGTTTATTTGACCTACGGACTACCCCTTTAAGGAGTCCTCTTCTCACATCTTACAAAATGTCCTGTGTTACGAAAATTTGTAATGAGCAGTGGGGCAATGTTTGCTTATTTTCTGTTCACTCATAACTTCTATTATAATCAGTGCAATAACACTTATGACAGATCCATTGACTTATGATGGGTTCATTAAGTAAATGTGACTTTTTACAACATGATAATCTGAATCGTTTGAAATGTTTCCTAGTTTTATCTGTTCCAGGGAAAAAAAGAAGTGATCATCAAAAAAGTCATCTTTTCAGCTACGGCGGCGCATGCCATCCAAATTGGATCTGAAAAGCAAGTCTTTGTGGACATGAAAGGAGAATGTATCCATATGCAACACCCACTAGGGCCGTGGGGTGCTGGGAACCAGGTCGGACTGTTCTTAAAGGGGTGGTCACGGCAGCAATGACCCGGTCTGTGGTCCTGGGCGTGCAATAAAAGGGATGAGGGAAATGTTTGTAGGGGATTATTTGTGACGCCACCTGTGGTGTTCAGCTAGAGATGGTCGACGCCGGTGGTGTTGCAGCTGAGATGGTTTGACACCTCACAGGTGGAGCAGGGCCCCAGAGCTACCTGAACAGTCTATTAGGGGTTGTGGATGTTGGGGTGCAAGAATAATTGGAGGGCACAGGGACTGTAGTTTCTTTACCTTTAATTGTAGGTGCAGTCCGGAGCACAGGTAACAGGTAGTATTGGAGATCCGGGCAGCCTGGAAGCAGTTCAGAATTCCCCTAGCCAGGTGGGGTTGGAAGCCTCCCTACTGCATTGCTGTCTGGGTTCCTGATGCTTGTAGTTCTCCTCAAGTCCCTCTCTGTCTGTCCACTTAGTGAAACGCTACCTGCATGGCTGACAGCTTGAGCCTTTTCCTGGTGTCACTCCCTCGTGGTGACTCCGGGCTCTGGTATGCGGCTGTGCCTTCAGGTGACAGTTGTGGCCAAGAGATCTGCATTCTCCTGCCCTCCGGATTTGGCTGTGGGGCCTGTAGTTCCCACACAACCATGGACTCCGGTGTCCACTCTGTTGCGCTCAATCCTGGGGTGAGCTCAGTCGCATCTCCACTCCCAAGCTCTCCTCACATGCTTCCTCTCCCTTCACTGTCTCACACTGAACTCACTAACCCCGCCTCCAGGCCAGAACTTATAGGGAAGCTACCCTGAAACTGGGTTTAGAGCTTCCCCTTCTGGTCTGGAGTCAGGAAAGGTGTTGTATGCAAGCGTACCTGCTAAGGGAATCCTTTCTTGCTTCCAGGCATGGCATCACCCACTGTGAGGGAGGCAATGCCAATGTGGCAACCAGACTCCTGGGATGCCACACATACAGAAGACAAATTTGTCATTGAGGACTTTGGGAAAGCTGATTGACAAGTCTTAAAAGTATGTAATATAATGAATATCACTTTCTACAAAGGACCCAGCGATTCCTCACTTGGGTCTTTTTTGAGTCATAAATCAAAACAAGAGTGTTAGCAATAAAGTGATTGAACGTCATGAAGGAACTGTCCCGAATTGTAGCAGGACCAAAGAGCTCTGGCATTGGGTGGTAATCGGAGTTCAGATGCAAATAGTGTCACATGCCTGCATTTAGAGTTAGGGGAAGTGGCAGATAAAAGACTTGTAAAGACTGGGCACTCAATTCAGAAATGTTGCTGCAGACACAGCCGTGGAACAGATGTGACTGCCTTAGGACAATAGGACATAGATGAGAGGCACGAGCAGAAACACAGGCAAGTGAGACAAAGGGAAGACAGGATGACTTGTTAGACAGAACGCACGACTAATAGCAGTTCCATATGTTCTCTTCCACCAGTTGGGTGAAAAAGCCTCTGTCATAACACTGCAGGCTGTTTTCTTACAGACCCCACTTCTCCATAGTCACCTCCACTGCCCCATTGTTGGCATCATGTGAAGCTGGAAAAATTAACCTGTTGCAACCATCTGCTCAAAGTTTAAAGAAAAGAGACAGATTTACAGAGCTAAACATGCTATTTGCAAATGCTTATTACATGGGGGAAAGCTCGGTGGTTTCCTTTAATCGCTTGTAATTTATACTGAATTTGTGGCTATTTTCTGTTTAGGGTTCAAAAACTAGCCGTGTTCATGAAATTATAAGCATATCACAACGGTGACGACCTGGAACAATCAGATTATATCAATGGAAACAGTGTAAAAAGAAAGATGGTTTAAAGGGGTTGTCCAATATACCGTATATATATTTTTTTTATAAAAGAAAGTATAGAAACAGGGAATGTAATACAATATCAAAATAGTTTTAATTCATCTGATAAATGTTTGTGAACTGTCCAGTGATGTAATGACCATGCATCGGTCTCGTGTCATAGTCATCACTACTGCAGACAGTCATTGGCTGCAGCGGTCACATGCACGTGGTCGGCACATCTTCACGCAGAACAGATGACAGAGTCAAATGGGATTACAGAAACGAAGGGGAATTTATCTGGAGTCATTTTTGTTATTTAACCACATCACCCTACTTTAAAGGTACATTTTTAAACAAAATCTGGACCACCCCTTTAAGGTTACGTTCACAACAGGTTTGCTTTTTTTTTTGTAGTGAAAATGTTCAATATTTACTTGGTTATAACTTATTTTGGAGCCAAGGAAAGTCCTGTTGAGTAAATGAATTATATTTTAGTTATAAAAAAGACTAAAAACACCGAACATGTAAACATAATCTTTTCACAGGACATGTGGCTCCGCTTTAGTTATTGTATCAGGGACTTGTATAAATGGTGAATTCTTGTGATCATAATGACATTATTGGAAATTAAAGTGAGCCTTTAGTGCTGTATCTAACATTGGGCCGTAATAGCGACAGGCTACCTTATAGCAGAGAACGACACAAATAGGTAGACACCTGTCAATCAAGACAAGTATTTTGCTTGGTTTAAAAGTATAAGCCAGTGCCCTCCCCAATGGCTATTTCTGAGCTCAATGAAACAAGCAAAATATCCTTAAAGGACAGGATTAAGAAAAACAAAAAAGTGAATGTTTCTAAGTAAGTCAATTCCACAATTAGTGTGTTTAATATCACAGCGAGTAATATTCACTCACAATCTTATAATTAACACCAATTCTGCAGAGTTTATTCATTTTCTTATTAAGGACATTTTGCATTTGTCATATCTGGGAGCTCATATAATAATATAAAGTTATGATGGTTATTTAATAAATCCCTGACAATTCTGCAACGTGTAAGATTTGGACAATATGAACATTTACAGCGATGGAATTGCCTTTCAAATGTTTCTCCGCGCAGATGGTATTAGTGGTATTGGGGAGGAAAGCGTTAAGAGCTGTAGCAAAAAAAAAAAAAAATAGAGGGACAAGACCACCAAAAACTGGAGCGCTGCCTCCTGAAGGGGGCTGGGCTTAGATAACAGCCTTAGTAAAGTGAAAGGAGCTGTGAATGTGCAGAGGTCCCACACACTGGAGCTGCAGACGGTCAGCAGGGAGCTGTCCAGCTATTCCTGAGCCTGAACTCGGGAGACAGCGGCATCTTAGAAGGACTTGTGGAGGAGCCGCACATCTGCAACTTTACTACATAAGGGTAAGGCAAAAACAACTGTCACTGTACTTTCCTTATATTTCCTTTTTTATATTATTATTATTAGTCTGTGTATATAAAAAAAACACTTTACATACTGTACATTATAAAGGAATCACAGATTGTTTGGATGCTGTTGCAGTTTCATTGTACCTTATAAAATAATGTCAAGATCTCTAGATCATTTTACCAAGACTCCGTAGAATTTCAAGCAGCTAATTATGAACTGAGAGCATCAAATCATATGAAATAGTCACTTATTACGCTTTGC
Organism: Ranitomeya imitator; assembly: GCF_032444005.1. Classification (NCBI taxonomy): domain Eukaryota; kingdom Metazoa; phylum Chordata; class Amphibia; order Anura; family Dendrobatidae; genus Ranitomeya; species Ranitomeya imitator. The sequence continues at coordinate 714,497,869 of NC_091284.1, read as the reverse complement.
CATCATATTCCGCATCACCATCACTGTCCCCACTGGGGCTCACAATCTAAACCCCCTATCAGTATGTGAGGAGGAAACCGGAGAACCTGGAGGAAACCCACGCAAACACGGGGAGAACATACAAACTCCTTGCAGATGTTGTCCTAGGTGGGATTTGAACCCAGGACCCCAACGCTACAAAGGGTCCTGCTGCCTACCTTCTCAACACTACTTGCTTCAGGGGAAATTTTGGAATTCAATTCAATTAGTTCCTCCATATATATATATATTGACAGTTTCGTTAGATTTGGTAGACTAAGGGTTACTAATTATTTGGAAGTGATCTTACTATTCCAATACCAGTCCATGAGTAGCTGACACAAAATAATTGGCAGAGACAGAAAACGTAGAAGATATGTAAAGTTTTATAGGAATAGACTAACACAGAGAAGGGGCATCAGGAGAGGAGCTGGTAAGGGGGTGACAATAAGCCTCTCTGTAGTGGCTGGGGTATTTAAATGCTAAATATTTGCCCCAATGGCTATTTGGGACTTTGGAAAACTTACTATTATATGGTAGATAAATATTTGCTCCAGAAACTAATTGTGATTCCGTAAAACCTACTATTATACGATAGATATGTTCACACGTGTTAGAATATAGATTGATTTCAGTAAATCTACACTTAGGTGTTTGGAAACTGTATAAATAGCCATTGTTTCATAGATTGGCAATGTAAGAAGTGCTCACTTTAGTTTTGGGAGCAGCCAGATTATTAAAAAATGAATCTCCTGTTTGCTTATAGTGTTGAATTTTATTTTCTCACAGCACAATATATTTATTACCTTTTAAAAATGACCAGTTTTGCTCATAAATATTCATTATGTAGGAACATGATTTATATGAGTTCTTATTAGTTGGTGTCACTTCAGCAAAGTTAATTTTTGCCAAAAGGGTTGAGAGCTCAGAGTGCTGATTAGATAAACTAGCGATTGGTCACAGTTACTGTACAACTTATCACCATTTCCAATGTTATATATGAATTATAATAGCAATCAAACCAATGATCAGAAGCTTCCATGGCAGCTGTTGGTCATTCTGTGATAAAGGGATCCAGAGAAAGCATCCAACATTACAACCATACACCAGAATGGATCACTACTTATATCACATTTGATGGCAGCTAATTGTGTAATATTTATAAAAACCCTCATAGGAATAACTCTATAGCAAGTCACACCATCAAAATGTCAATCAATCATTGTCCAATAGGAGCCCATTATCTTGTTGTGTAATATCAAACTCTAGTCTGGAGCGCCAAATATAATTGCAATTCAATTTTTTACATTGGAAGCTAATGAATGTTGTCATTCTTCATAGTTTCTATATAAATTGATGCTGGATCTTTTGTGGTCCATGATGTACACTCTCTATAATCTCCATGTTGTATATGGTCATTATTGAAGGAATGCTTCTACTAATCTCTACTGTACAGCAAGCTCGCCCAAATTTAATCTGGAAAAAAGTGATAGAACATGCACAGATTATAGAGAGCAGCAACATGAGCCATAAGTGGTGCAATATTTGTGGATAAACAGTTTACTAACGTAGAAAATTCTTTTGGTTTGTTGTTTATTGCAGGAGTCATATTAGGCGGCTGAGATGTCTGAGATAGTCAGTGTTCATGGGTGGATGGAAGAGGCTCTAAGTTCTCAAGATGAGATGAAAGAAAGCAGTCAACGACAATCTACGTATGACATGTTATCAGGTCTCAGTCATGAAGAACATGGAAGCATCGATGGAGAAGAAGATGAAGAAGAAGAGGATGATGGAGAAAAGCCAAAGAAAAGAGGTCCAAAGAAAAAGAAGATGACCAAGGCAAGGCTTGAGAGGTTCCGCGTACGGAGGGTAAAAGCTAATGCCAGGGAACGCACCAGGATGCATGGACTAAATGATGCATTGGATAACCTAAGGCGGGTCATGCCTTGCTATTCTAAAACACAAAAGTTGTCAAAAATTGAGACACTCAGACTGGCAAGAAATTATATTTGGGCGCTATCTGAGGTCCTGGAACGAGGTCAAACTGCAGAAGGGAAAGGGTTTCTGGAAATGCTCTGTAAAGGACTCTCACAGCCTACTAGCAATCTAGTAGCTGGCTGTCTACAATTAGAACCACAGCCAATGTTCCTGGAAAAACATGAAGATAAGTCAAGCATTTGTGACTCATCCCTTGTTTCTCATGCTTACAGTTACCACTCTCCTGGTCTTCCAAGTCCTCCTTATGGTAATATTGAAGCACATCACTTGCACTTGAAACCTCCAACCTTCAAAACTGTTGTGGACCCAATGGTAAATCATACCTTAAATTGCACCACACCTCCGTACGATGGTGCCCTTACTCCTCCACTGAGCATTAGTGGCAATTTTTCATTGAAACAAGATGGATCACCAGATTTGGACAAATCCTATGCATTCCGGTCACATTATCCTTCCCTTGGGCTTAGCGGTTCTCATGGTCATGGTTCACACTTTCAAACTGCAGTTCCCAGATATGAAATACCCATTGACATGGCCTATGAAGCATATCCACATCATGCCATTTTTACTGAGTAAATTATTTCAGTGTAATGCAACTTGTTACTTGACTTTATACAAGTATGAGGAAACCAGAACTTGTATCTTCTACTTTTGGGCATAATAAGAAGCCACCATCACCTTAAACCGCCTCGGACTCCTTAGTATAATTTCCAGATATTTCTGTTGTATCTGTGAATTTGGATATCTGTTGCATATTGATTTTAACATATTTGCTATCTCTGAATGGCCTAGTGCCAATGGAAAATGTATGACTTTGTATGCCTTGTGTAGGAGATATGATATTTAACCATTCCTATGCCATACAGTTGCACACAATTTAACATTTAAAGCACAAAAAGTATATTCTCATGTCCCTTTATAATCCTAGTTTGTGGAGAATATTTTAAAATAGTACTAAATGAGGAACAGACAACATTGTAAAATTGCATTTAGTTTGTGATGAAATCACAAGACATAACACTTAGTCATTGCACAAAGTTAATGAACTGCACTTTGTTGTGTGAAAAATTCACCATTTATTTCAACGTGACATTTATTTCATTGACGCTGAATAATCAGACCTACAAAAATGATCTGAGCGTGTTTCACAAAGACCTCGGCGTGGGTCAAATCCTCGCACGTGTACGATGCTGGAGGAATAAAGTCGATTTCACAACTTTTTTAACTCCTAAAAAGTCAGATAAATCCGCTTAAAACGATCTGCCATAACTCTCATGGTTTCAGAAAGTGCGAAAGTCTTGATAGTAGTGTGAGTCGAGCCAAATAATTTACTGAAATGATGTATAGTAACTATGCTAAGTAGAAATTATGTCGTTATACATTGAAAAGCAAGAGAAAAAAAAAACACACGCCAGTGGATCGACTGAATATAACATGAAAGTAAAGCACATTCTTATTTTTATTATTTATTTTCTTGCAATGCATGTTAAATGATGTGTAAAATTGGAAGCGGAACCCATTTGTTGTTTTAATTTAAGTTTTATACATGTTATGTTTGTCTTCTCTTATATTTTTATTTATTTGTTTTTACTCTTATGTTTAATTTATATTATTTATTTTAATTTATTTTTTTTGCACTTCGTGCTGTTTCCTTGCAGCTCCTTGAACTGTTCTTTGGATATGATCTAGAGGTGAAAATGTTAAATGAAGGTTCTATAAAGGGGGAATCTAAGTACGATAAATATTTTTTTTATAGATGTGATATACAAGTTAGACCAAGTATTGGAAGCCTAAGGCTACTTTCACACTAGCGTTAACTGCAATCCGTCACAATGCGTCGTTTTGCAGAAAAAACGCATCCTGCAAAAGTGCTTGCAGGATGCGTTTTTTCCCCATAGACTTGTATTGACGACGTATTGCGACGGATTGCCACACGTCGCATCCGTCGTGCGACGGATGCGTCGTGCTTTGGCGGACCGTCGGGAGCAAAAAACGCTACATGTAACGTTTTTTGCTCCTGACGGACCGCTTTTTCCGACTGCGCATGCGCGGACAGAACTCTGCCCCCACCTCCCCGCACCTCACAATGGGGCAGCGGATGCGCCGGAGAAATGCATCCGCTGCCTCTGTTGTGCAGTGCGTTAAATGCTAGCGTCGGAATCTCTGCCCGACGCATTGCGACGGGGAGATTCCGACGCTAGTGTGAAAGTAGCCTAAGGTTACAAGGCTACGTTCTCACGTTCCCACAATGAGCTTTTGATGAGTTTTTGATGTTTCAGATTTTCTGCACCATTTCTTCACCCAGTAAGTAAAATAGGTTACTAGTATTTTTTCAGAAATATACAGCGTAATAAACTCATCAAAAACTCATTGTGTGAATGTAGTCTTAATATTTCTTCATGTGTCAGAGAAGTGTCTCCTGTGACAGTTTCAGATGGCCATAAATTCTCAAAAAAATATCATTTTCAGTCTCCAAACAGAAAACAGGTACAGACATATTACGAACACTATGCAATTTGTATTATTCTTCTCATTGTTCTTTCTTCCTACAGAAATTACAACTTTATGTTCCCTCATTTCCTGTCTTCTCTCTTTTCTTGCAACCTGTGCCATTTTCTAACCTTCTGTTCCTCCCCAATTAGAATGATGCATTATATTTTGTGTAAATGACATTAGATATACATGGGGGTGTTCTTATTCTTGGGGATGAAACCAGTCCCATTGACAATCCCTGAGAACTCTGTTTTATACTGGAAATAGGAAAAGTTTTATTCTTTTGTAAAGAAGTTAAAAAAAAGCATTTTTGACACCAATAAATTTGTGAAACTTGTTCATTGTGGTTCTGTGCTATTTCCTAGAATGACGTCTGCTATGTGGGTTAGTGCCATCAGTGCTGCTATTTAGCTACCTTGGGTGTGTGCCAGGTGCCAGCTGATTGTCTCCCACACGGATCTGGCACCATGATATGCTTCTATCACAATTAAAATAACATGTTAAATCAGGATAATGCATCAAGCATTGGGCTGGGCTCAAATCCTGTGCAAAAATCCAAATATACCATGCTGGGGATGTGAAATTGTGCCTCATGGCCTAAAATATGTGCAGATATTTCAGAAGTGATATTTTTATTATTTATTATAATCCTATGAACTTTTCATTACTATACTGCTGTGGATTTTTAGTGGGAAATTCCAACTTATAACATAACCCATAGGATCCAGGGCTGGACTGGCCATCTGGCAATTCTGGCAAATGCCAGAAGGGCCTGTCTGGTCATGGGCAGCCTTGTCTGCTACGTTGTTAACAGAGTCAGTGTTTTCAAGATACCCATACTGTTTAGAGTTGTGATGGATCACAAAGTCACTTACCCCAGCAGGCCACGGGTATCATTAGAAATATTGGTCTTGCAGAAAATCTTCCTTTCCTCCATCCAGGGTAATATTAGTAATATATCCTATCCAGTTCATGGGGACGCGGACAACATGGGCCTGTGTGATTTCAAGTGCCAGGACTGATTTTTAGCCCCAGTCCGTACATGAGTGCATCATATGTGAATGTGGCCTTGGTGGTCATTTAAAGTGGGTACCTATGGTTCGGGTATCAGAGATATGTTGAATATATTAGGAGTGTGCACCTTGTAATAAATTACGGTAGGTGTGCTAGACATCAGTAAACTTTAAAGAGATTGTCCACTACTTTAACATTGATGACCGATCCTTAGTATCCCTATGTCTGATCGGTAGGGGTGCAACATGAAGCACCATCGCCGATCTGCTGTTCTTGGTGTTGGTGGTTGCCTGTACTGCTCAGTTACGGGGTTGCATAGTGCAGCTCCATCTACTGTGTAGTGACCAAGGCCGGATACTACACATCTGTCTGCTATTCAAATCAATAAGGGGCAGATGTGCCGTCCTCGGCCACGGCCATCATTCCGTCTACGTAACTGAGCACTTCCGGCCGCCACCACCAAAGTTGTGGACAACCTCTTAAATTAAGACTGTCAAATGAAACACCAGTCTTAATAACTTACCACTTTAGGACTCATTAAGATAAGCGTATTATGCAAACATATGCCTTCCTAGTAAAAATCAGACGGCACACTGACTAATGTATTACAATATGGCTGTTTTTAATACGGACCAAGTGTTCATTTTAAAAAAATCACAACATGCACTATTCGCTCCTGAGTATCGGATGAAAATCGCATATACAAGTCTGCAGGTGCGCAAAAAATTATTAATGTGAACTACCATTCTGTCCGTCTGCCTTAAGTTTTGCATACAGACAGCACACAGACCGTTTATACGCTCGTCTGAATGAGCCCTCACTAAAATGATAAGGCGAGTTGTATGTTTCAGCAGTAATCAAAAGAAGTTGCACTCTGTAGTGCTAAAACATGTCAGTGTGAAATATATGACAAATGAATAGCAATACTGCATCTGGCTACTAGGAGAAAATGAGACACTTAGCACATAATTTGGCCAATTCATGCTTGCCCATCAACCAACAAGGTGGTCTCAAAACTGATGAGTCTTAGAGAGGTATTCACATTAGACATGTTAGGACCTATCAGTTTTGAGATCGCCTTGTCGTTGGTTGATGGGCATGAATTGGCCAAATTATGTGCTAAGTGTCTCATTTTTCCTAGTATCTAGAAGCAGTATTGCTATTCATATTTCATATATTTCACCCTGACATGCTTTAGCACTACAAAGTGCAACTTTTTTTTTTGCTTATTGTATATGGAGGTAACTGCTCCTAGTTGGCACCTGTTCACATTAGCTTGGAAGTGCCAGTCAGTCTTTTTGTTATCGTATGTTTCAAAAGGTCCTTGTGTGATGGAGTCCCAGTGAGCCCCTCTTCAAATTAGATTTTGTCTGCCTCACTTTTCAAGAGCTATAACTTTGGTATTGTCCCATTGACATGAGGGCTTTTCTTTTTGTTGGGTGAGTTGTAGTTTTGAAGGACAACATTTATTCATTTGACCACATAATGTGCTTTTGTTGATTGTTTAAATGAAGTTCACTTTACAGTAAAATTGATGCACTAACTTTGACCTATTTGTCACTATGGTTATAATCATGGTAAATGTATGCACTTTTCATATTTTACTACTTAGGGTACCATATGTTGTGTTTTTTATGCATTTTTCCTGCAAAAAAATGCAGCAAAGTGAATGAGATTCCTGATATCTCATGCACAAGCTGCTTAATTTTTCTTTGCAGATTTGAAGCCGCATCACATCTACAGCATGTCAATTCATTCAGCAATTTTGCAGCATTTTTCACCCATTCTTATGAAAGGGAAAAAGGCATAAAAAAAAATGCAGGCAAAAATATGATTGTTTTTCACAGCCTTTCTCCAACACTCCAGTATTTCTAGCAGACTCCTGCCGCAAATACTGGTTGTGTGCATATACATTTAGTGTATGGGATAAATATTGTGATATTTTATCAGCTTGGACAGTAATACACACAGGGATAACAAATATGCCAATTTAATTTTTAATTTTTTACATTTTATTTCCTTTTTGGGTGGAAATTGGGGTGGAGTGGGCCTTTCCCAGGTTTGCCGGGTGCTGACACTGTCGATGAGTATTATCAGAGGTGTATCTAGGGTTTCTGGCACCCGGGGCAAGAATTCATTTTGGCGCCCACCCCAGAACGTATGCGATTTGCACACTTAGTCAGGTAACGACACGCTCCTCTCCCTAATGCTCTCAATATTCAGCGAAAAACAGAGAAGCAGAAGAGAAGCTCGATGTCCCAGGACCATAAGTATGAAAGTCGCATATGAGTGAAATGTCCATGTAACGACTACTGGAACCTGCAGAGCTGAATCCTGACATCGCAGCTTCTGAATTCTCACAACTGCACACTTTTAGGATGCTCCCTTGCTGGTGGACAGTTATTTCAGCATAAGCATGTGATTTGTATACTTCTGACCACATTCCGACTAGACGTGCCCGGCCTTGCTCAGTTCATTTTCATTGAGTGAGGCCACACATGTCTAGTCAGCATGTGACCGCATGTTGTAAAATCGCCAGCACAAGAGAATCCTGACAGCGTGCAGTGCGCACTGTGAGAACTCAGAAGTCTGCAGTCACAAAGAATGACTGCAGACTCATTACAAACCTGGACATCCCCTTTAATGCTCCGAACATAAATAAAAACATGAGAGTTAGTATCACAAATGACATTTACATCCAGGTACCTTATAGATGACGTCGCCTCTGGAGGCTTTCTCCTTTTCGTCATCTTGTCCAGACCCCATGATGAGTTTTCTCATTCACAGCCGTCTCTGCAGACTTCCATCTTCTCTGCTCTTTTGCAGAAAATCTTCACATGACGCCCTTAAAGATACAAGTGTCATTATAATGCTCCTGAATGAATAATTGCCCCTCACTATATTGTCTGCACAAAATATGACTTCCTCACTGTCCCTCTTATGGTACATGCTCTTCACACTGACCTTTCCTTTCCATACCGGCCCCCTGTTCACATTATCCTCTCACACTGTGTCCCCCCTATAGGGCCCAGTATTTATACTGTACTCTCTCATCACACTCCCCCTCATTGGTATTCTGTCCCCTCCTGGCTGTGCCCTTACACTGTCCTTTCCACCACCTCCATGATTTCCTCCTCCCCACCATCATTGCATTCTCCCCCCACCACCATCATTGCCCATTCCAATTTCCACCTCCATCATTGCCCATTCCACCACATCCATTATTTCCTCCTCCTCCCCCTCCATCCCAATTATTGCCCTCTCCCCGTCAGCCCCATCATTGCCCTCGCCTCTCCTCCCCGTACACACACACAAAACCATTTACGTCTCTGCACATTCACCCGCAGGGCTACGCATGCACGCACAAACACACACATATTGCATACAGTATAATGGCCACACCTAGTTAATCCTACACACGTGGCTGAGCTCCGTACACCTTGCACACATGGCTGCGCTCCGTACACCTCGTACACACACGGCTCCACTCCATACACCTTGTACACACGCGGCTCCACTCCGTACAGCTTGTACACACGCGGCTCGGCTCCGTACACCTTGTACACAAGCGGCTCTGCTCCATACGCCTCGTACACACGCGGCTCTGCTCCGTACACCTCGTACACACGCGGCTCCGCTCTGTACACCTCGTACACACATAGCTCCGCTCTGTACATCTCGTACACACATAGCTCCGCTCTGTACATCTCGTACACACATGGCTCAGCTCCATACACCTTGCACACACCCAGTTCCACTCCGTACACCTCGTACACACACAGCTCAGCTCCATACACCTTGCACACACCCAGTTCCGCTCTGTACACCTTGTACACACACGGCTCCGCTCCATACACCTTGCACACACCCAGTTCCGCTCTGTACACACACGGCTCCGCTCCATACACCTTGCACACCCAGTTCCGCTCCGTACACCTTGTACACACACGGCTCCGCTCTGTACACCTCGTACACACACAGCTCCGCTCCATACACCTTGCATACCCAGTTCCGCTCCGTACACCTTGTACACACACGGCTCCACTCCATACACCTTGCACACACCCAGTTCCGCTCCGTACACCTCGTACACACACGGCTCCGCTCCATACACCTTGCACACACCCAGTTCAGCTCTGTACACCTCGTACACACACGGCTCCGCTCCATACATACCCAGCTTCGCTCCATACACCTTGAACACACGGCTTCCGCTCTGTACACTTCGTACACACGGCTCTGCTACATCCACACAAACCACTCCTGACCCCCACACAAACGCTTACCTTCGTCCAGCACCATGAGATGAGAACCAGTGGAGTCCTGCACTGCACGGAGGCCCTTGATCATGTGAGTCCTGACTCCTCCTCTCCTGTGACCTCATCACAGGTCCCGTGCGCACAGAGCTGCGGCAGCAATAGCTGTGGTGTGCGGCTCTGCAGTGGAGGGGCTCAGCGCTGCGGGACAAGTGCAGTCCCACCCGAGGCTCCTTGGACCGCCGCATCATCAGGTGTCCTGCTGGCGCCCCCGTCAGCTGCGCCCGGGGCACATGCCCCGGCTGCCCCCCCTGGATATGCCACTGATGCTGTATATAGGGAGGCTGTGTGGGGTCATGCTGTATATAGGGAGGCTGTGTGGTGCTCATGCAGTATATAGGGAGGCTGTGTGGGGTTCAAGCTGTATATAGGGAGGCTGTGTGGGGCTCATGCTGTATATAGGTAGGCTGTATGAGGTTCATGCTGTATATAGAGAGGCTGTGTGGGGTTCACGCTGTATATAGGGAGGCTGTGTAGGACTCATGCTGTATATAGAGAGGCTGTGTGGGGTTCAAGCTGTATATAGGGAGGCTGTGTGGGGTTCAAGCTGTATATAGGGAGGCTGTGTGGGGCTCATGCTGTATATAGGTAGGCTGTATGAGGTTCATGCCGTATATAGGGAGGCTGTGTGGGGCTCATGCTGTATATAGGTAGGCTGTATGAGGTTCATGCCGTATATAGGGAGGCTGTATGGGGCTCATGCTGTATATAGAGAGGCAGTGTGGGGTTCACGCTGTATATAGGGAGGCTGTGTAGGACTCATGCTGTATTTAGAGAGGCGATGTGGATCTCATGCTGTATATAGGGAGGCTGGGTGGGGCTCACACTGTATATAAGGAGGCTGTGGGGCTCATACTGTATTTAGGGGGACTGTGTGGGACTCATGCCATATATAAGGAGGCTGTGTGGGGCTCATGCCGTATATAGGGAGGCTGTGTGGGGCTCATGCAGTATATAGGGAGGCTGTGTGGGGCTCATGCCGTATATAGGGAGGCTGTGTGGGGTTCATGCTGTATATAGGGAGGCTGTGTGGGGCTCATGCAGTATATAGGGAGGCTGTGTGGGGCTCATGCAGTATATAGGGAGGCTGTGTGGAGTCATGCTGTATATAGGGAGGCTGTGTGGTGCTCATGCAGTATATAGGGAGGCTGTGTGGGGTTCAAGCTGTATATAGGGAGGCTGTGTGGGGCTCATGCTGTATATAGGTAGGCTGTATGAGGTTCATGCTGTATATAGAGAGGCTGTGTGGGGTTCACGCTGTATATAGGGAGGCTGTGTAGGACTCATGCTGTATATAGAGAGGCTGTGTGGGGTTCAAGCTGTATATAGGGAGGCTGTGTGGGGTTCAAGCTGTATATAGGGAGGCTGTGTGGGGCTCATGCTGTATATAGGTAGGCTGTATGAGGTTCATGCCGTATATAGGGAGGCTGTATGGGGCTCATGCTGTATATAGAGAGGCAGTGTGGGGTTCATGCTGTATATAGGGAGGCTGTGTAGGACTCATGCTGTATTTAGAGAGGCGATGTGGATCTCATGCTGTATATAGGGAGGCTGGGTGGGGCTCACACTGTATATAAGGAGGCTGTGGGGCTCATACTGTATTTAGGGGGACTGTGTGGCACTCATGCCATATATAAGGAGGCTGTGTGGGGCTCATGCCGTATATAGGGAGGCTGTGTGGGGCTCATGCAGTATATAGGGAGGCTGTGTGGGGCTCATGCCGTATATAGGGAGGCTGTGTGGGGTTCATGCTGTATATAGGGAGGCTGTGTGGGGCTCATGCAGTATATAGGGAGGCTGTGTGGGGCTCATGCAGTATATAGGGAGGCTGTGTGGGGCTCATGCAGTATATAGGGAGGCTGTGGGGCTCAAGCAGTATATAGGGAGGCTGTGTGGGGCTCATGCTATAAATAGGGAGGCTGTGTGGGGTTCAAGCTGTATATAGGGAGGCTGTGTGGGGCTCATGCTGTTTATAGGGAGACTGTGTGGGGCTCATACTGTATATTGGGAGGCTGCATGGGGCTTATGCACTATATGAGGAGGCTGTGTGGGGCTCATGCTGTTTATAGGGAGGCTCTGTGGAGCTCATGCTGCATGTAGGGAGGCTGTGTGGGGCTCATGCTGTATAGAGAGAGGCTGTGTGGGGGCTCTTACAGTATATAAGGGGCTGTAAGGAGGCTCAGATGATATATAGAAGGGGTTGTAGTCGGGTTCTAATGATATATAGGGGGATGTCAGCATACTTAATTCTGCTGAATATAAAGTGATACAATTAATATTTACCCCTTCATGACCTTGGGATTTTCTGTTTTTCCGTGTTTGTTTTTTGCTCCCCTTCTTCCCAGACCCATAACTTTTTTATTTTTCTGTCAATATGGCCACGTGAGGGCTTATTTTTGTGGTGAAATTGCAAAAAAAGTGCAATCCCACACTTGTTTTTTGATTGGTTTTTTTACTAGGTTCACTAAATGCTAAAACTGACCTGCCATTATGATTCTCCAGGTCATTACGAGTTCATAGACACCAAACATGTCTAGGTTCTCTTTTACCTAAGTGGTGAAAAAAAATTCCAAACTTTGCTAAAAAAAAAAAAAAAAAAAAAAAAAAAGCGCCATTTTCCGATACCCGTAGCGTCTCCATTTTTCATGATCTGGGGTCGGGTAAGGGCTTATTGTTTGCATGCTGAGCTGGTGTTTTTAATGATATCATTTTGGTGCAGATACGTTCTTTTGATCGCTCGTTATTGCATTTTAATGCAATGTCGCGGCGATAATAAAAACGTAATTCTGGCATTTTGAATTTTTTTCTTGCTACGCCATTTAGCGATCAGGTTAATCCATTTTTTTATTGATAGATCGGGCGATTCTGAACGCGGTGATACCAAATATATGTAGGTTTGATTTTTTTTATTGATTTATTTTGAATGGGGCGAAAGGGGGTGATTTAAACATTTATATTTTTTTTATTTTTTTCACTTTTTTTTTTACTTTTGCCCTGCTTCAATAGCCTTCATAGGAGGCTAGAAGCTGGCACAACGCGATCGGCTCTGCTACATAGCAGCGATCATCAGATCGCTGCTATGCAGCAGAAATGCAGCTGTGCTATGAGCGCAGACCACAGGGTGGCGCTCACAGCAGGCCGGCATCAGTAACCATAGAAGTCTCAAGGACCTCTATGGTTAGAATGCAGAAGCATCACTGACCCCCGATCATGTGACGGGGTCGGCGATGTGCTCATTTCTGGCCGCCCGGCCGGAAGTGCCGGTTAAATGCCGCTGCCAGCGTTTGACAGCGGCATTTAACTAGTTAATAGTGGTGGGTGAATCGCGATTTCACCCACCGCTATTGCGGGCACATGTCAGCTGTTCAAAACAGCTGACATGTCCCGGCTTTGATGCGGGCTCACCGCCGGAGCCCTGCATCAAAGCGCGGTATCTGACCTTGGATGTACTATCCCGTCCGAGGTCGGAAAGAGGTTAATATAATTATGAATAATATAATAATTATTATATATCAATATTAATAGTGAGCAGAATTAATTTTGGCCTATTGGTTCAGCCCTCCATAACAGTCACTGTCTCTCATGTGGCCTCTTTGGAAAATTAATTGCTCACCCCTGGTCACAGTGTCAGACTGAAGAACATTGGGCCCACCAGAGGATTTTGTTCTGTGGGCCCACCTTTCTCCCCCATAGCAGCTGCAAGGTTTGCACTATGAACTCTCTTTAAGGAGAAGCCAGGGCCCACCAGAGGATTCTCCGGTTCTCTGGTGGGCCAGTTCAACCCTGCCTGGTCAAGAGGATTTCTCGAATTGGTGACTTACATTCTCTATATAATATACAATAGTAGTGTGCTGTGAACATTTTTCTTAATTTACTTAGCAAAAGCAATGTAGTCACAGTAGCACAATAGTCACCACAACACTCACGGCTGTATTTGCCACTATGCACTTGAGGGCACATGCCCAGGGCGGGAAAATGTGGGGGGGCGGCACCTGAGCAAGTTTTTTTTCTCTTTTTTTAATTAAATTCTGGGGTCACCTCTCGACCGTCCGCCCCCATTCCCTCTGGCCACCCGACCGCCCGACAGCCTGCCTCCTTGAAGACTTCATACTCACCCTGCTCCAGTGATGCCTGGTCTCAGCGCCGGCAGCTCATCATGAGCCATGCATACAGGGGGGAGATGAGCCATGCATACAGGAGGGGAGAGATGAGCCATGCATACAGGGAGGGAGGGAGATGAGCCATACATACAAGAGGGGGGGAGAAGAGCTATGCATACAGGAGGGGGGAGATGAGCCATGCATACAGGGAGGGGGGGTGAGCCATGCATACAAGATGGGAGGGGGGGAGATGAGCCATGCATACAAGATGGGAGGGGGGGTTATACTGTATGGAGCATCATGAGTGGTCATTATACAGTACGGAGCATCATGTGGGGCCATTATACAGTATGGAGCATCATGTGTGGCCATTATACAGTATTGAGCATCATGTGTGGCCATTATACAGTATGGAGCACTGTGTGACCATATTTTTTTGTTTATAATAATTGTTTATGAAATAGTGTGATCAGCAGTACTAAGTGGGTGTGGTTGGGGTGTGGATATGGGTGTGACTAGTTGTGAAATTGGTGTGGTCAGAGGCGTGGCCTAAAATTTGCCGCAACGCGCTATGCGCGCCTCAAACTTTGTCCCTTTTTCCCTTCTTCACAAGTTGGGAGGTATGGTACCACATTTGCCGGATCCCAGCAAGTGCCGCAAATGTCCGCAAATCCCATAGGGAATGAATGAGGCCGAACGCAGTGTTGCCATAAGTGATCCGTTATGCGGCAGATGCAGAAAAACTGCCAGACCTGCTGCATAACGCTACTTTCACATCAGCAATTTTTGCCAAAGTCACTGCCGATAGTGTCATACTCACCAAAGGGGGAAGGCAACACTAAAAGTGCCTAGGGCAGCATAAACCCTAAATACGGCCCTGATGACACTATAGTTACAGAAGCATTATAGTGATAGCATCACAATAGTCACAGCAGCATTATAATCACCACAGCACTACACCATGTTCCAAATTATTATGCAAATGATATTTTTCTCGGATTTTCCTAAATGGTCGGTGCAAATGACAATCAGTCTAATAAAAGAAATCACCCATTAGAGTATACATCGATTTTTTTTTTTAAGAAACCTCCCAATGATAACAGTATAATCTCCAAAATGAGTAAAAACTCAAAATGCACTGTTCCAAATTATTAGGCACAGTAGAATTTCTAAACATTTGATATGTTTTAAAGAACTTAAAATGCTCATTTGTGGAATTTGCAGCATTAGGAGGTCACATTCACTGAACAAATAAAGCTACAGTACAGACCAAAATTTTGGACACACCTTCTCATTTATAGATTTTTCTGTATTTTCATGACTATGAAAATTGTAAATTCACACTGAAGGCATCAAAACTATGAATTAACACATGTGGAATTATATAGTTAACAAAAAAGTGTGAAACAACTGAAATTATGTCTTCTATTCTATGTTCTTCACATTAGCCACCGTTTTCTTTGATGACTGCTTTGCACACTCTTGGCATTCTCATGATGAGCTTCAAGAGGTAGTCACCGGGAATGGTCTTCCAACAATCTTGAAGGAGTTCCCAGAGATGCTTTCACTCTGCAGTCCAGCTCACCCCAAACCATCTCGATTGGGTTCAGATCTGGCGACGGTGGAGGCCAGGTCATCTGGCGCAGCACCCCATCGCTCTCCTTCTTGGTCAAATAGCCCTTGCACAGCCTGGAGGTGTGTTTGGAGGTCATTGTCCTGTTGAAAAATAAATGATGGTTCAACTAAACGGAAACCAGATGGAATAGCATGCCGCTGCAAGATGCTGTGGTAGCCATACTGGTTCAGTATGCCTTCAATTTTGAATAAATCCCCAACAGTGTCACCAGCAAAGCACCCCCACACCATCACACCTCCTCCTCCATGCTTCACGGTGGGAACCAGGCATGCAGAGTCCATCCGTTCACTTTTTCTGGGTTGCACTAAGACACGGTGGTTGGAACCAAAGATCTCTTAACTTTTTTGTTATGTATATAATTCCACATGTGTTAATTCATAGCTTTGATGCCTTCAGTGTGAATGTGCAATTTTCATAGTCATGAAAATACAGAAAAATCTTTAAATGAGAAGGTGTGTCAAAACTTTTGGTCTGTACTGTATTTTACTCCAAAACATCCTAACAGGCCAAGTTACATGTTAACATAGGACCCCTTCTTTAATATCACTTTCACAATTCTTGCATCCATTGAACTTGTGAGTTTTTGGAGAGTTTCTGCTTGTATTTCTTGGAATGAAGTCGGAAAAGACTCCCAGAGCTGCTGTTTTGCTGTGAACTGCCTCCCACCCTCTTAGAGCTTTTGCGTGATGATACTCCAAAGGTTCTCTATAGGGTTGAGGTCAGGGGAAGATGGTGGCCACACCATGAGTTTATCTCCTTTTATGCCCATAGCAGCCAATGACTCGGAGGTATTCTTTGCAGCATGAGATGGTGCATTGTCATGCATGAAGATAATTTTGCTCCTGAAGGCACGTTTCTGCTTTTTATACCATGGAAGAAAGTTGTCAGTCAGAAACTCTATATACTTTGCAGAGGTCATTTTCACACCTTCAGAAACCTTAAAGGGCCCTACCAGCTGTTTCCCCATGATTCCGGCCCAAAAACATGACTTCTCCACCTCCTTGCTTACTTCGCAGCCTTGTTGGGACATGGTGGCCAACCACCAACCATCCACTACTGCATCCATCTTGTCTATCCAGGGTTGCTCGACACTCATCAGTAAACAAGACTGTTTGAAAATTAGTCTTCATGTATGTCTGGGCCCACTGCAACCATTTCGGCTTGTGAACACTGTTTAGGGGTGGCCGATTAGTAAGTTTATACACCACAGCAAGCCTTTGAAGGATCCTACACCTTGAGGTTCAAGGGACTCAGGAGGCACCAGCAGCTTCAAATAACTGTTTGCTGGTTTGTAATGGCTTTTTAGCAGCTGCTCTCTTAATCTGATGAACTTGCCAGGCAGAAGCCTTCCTTATTATGTCTTTATCAGCACAAACACATCTGTGCTCAGATTCAGCCACAAATCTCTTAAGAGTACGATGATCACGCTTACGTTTTCGGGAAATATCTAATGTTTTCATCCATTGACCAAGGCACTGCACTATTTGATGCTTTTCGGCAGCAGAGAGATCCTTTTTCTTTCCCATGTTACTTGAAAACTGTGGCCTGCTTAAAAATGTGGAACATAATTTTTAAGTAGTTTTCCTTAATTAGAGTCACTTGGAAAACCAATTATCACATGTGAGAGAGAATATAGTCTGCACTCTTGCTATATCAGAAGAGGGTGCTGGTGTAATGGACAACAGAGTCCTTAATAGAAATAGGATAAATCACCGCACTCACGGATGGAATATTTTGCAAGTGAATCAAACAATTTATTGGTGTACATACATATTGACTACACAACAATGCCAGTATATATGCGCAGTAGAAAAAGCGTGCATACAGATGACGTTTCGAACCCCAACCGGGTTCTTAATCATAAAACGCTGTGGAAAAATTGGAAAATACAAAACATAAATCATAACAAACATATACAATCAGCCTGAAACCATATATAATAAGAAAAAATGGACAACCAAGGCACGGAGCCCAAAGAAATAACCCCAAGAACAGGATGGAGTTTGGACATAGGCCAGTCCTGATGAAAGAGGGATGTATGAACACCCACTGTGCTATAAGAACTAATAAGGATATATACAGAAAATAACACCGGAGTAGGACAAGGGAGCAAGGATTTACCTACAGATGGTATGCAGCCAAGAGCACTAGGAATATCCCAGCCGGGATGGATTAATATACTGTACAGTAATGCTGTGGGGAATGGTGTGATAAAAGTGAAAATTAGGAGAGCAATGTATAGTGGATTTATGCCAAATGGGTATATGGAGGAACAAACATTACCTAGAGTAGATGTAGGCTTAAAATGTAAGCTAGCAGCCGCTAGATAGTACCTGCAGGCATAATAATGATGTCATGAGACCCCATAGTATAGTAAGGTACGTAAAAAGGAAAGCTACATAACGCTGTATTACCTGAGGGTATGTCAATGTAAAGCGGCGCTCCCGCGCCCTGCTGTGCTGTGTATACGTCCGGTGGTAGTGGCGTTTATGTAGGGAAGGGAGCGCAGAGCCGCCAACCGGAAGTGGCCCTGAAGGACCGGAAATGATGTCGCGCAGTGAAGCAGAGTAACAGCGCCTGCGCAGGGGTAACTAGGGACGCCTGGTGTTGTAAGGAATATACAACACCGGCGCCTAGAGAGGGGAAAGGCTGCGTGACAGAAACAAAGTCACAGCGCAAGCGCAGGCAGATGCTATGGACGCCAAGAAGCGCTGGTAACAGCGGTAATAGGGATGCCTACTACTATACTAAAAAACAAATGGGACGCTATTGCAGGGGTGACTGATGCTATGCCATGATGCTAACGCAGGGATATATGGGGCTAAGCTAGCGTGACAAACGTAGTGGCACCGATACAGGGGTAACCACCTAACTGCAAAAGGTAGTGAGACAACTGCCCATTATATAATATAGAAGACCCTAGGACCCATAGATCTTCTGGGATTAAGTGTGGGATAAAGAGGGAAGATAATGGCTAATAGGAAAGAAAATAACCAAAAAAGGAAAATGAAATATAAAGATAAAGGAAAATAAAAAATAAAAATAAAAATATGAAAATTAATGAAAATAAAGAAATATACGTAAAAATGAAAAAAAAAATAAAAAATAAAAAGGTAAATAAATTATGGCCTGGAACCCATGGAAAGCATAGAAGTTATGTGGAAAAATTGTAATCTAGAACAAAAAAAGGAGGGGGGGGGGGAATAAAGAAAGGGGATATAAAATAATGAATACTAAAGGTGAAATGAAAATGTAAAAATTGTAAAGAATAAAAAAATTAATAAAAATGAAAATAAAAATGAAAATAAAAAGCGGCAATCGTCAGAGCCGAGTGGAAAACTCACCCATGGGGTATCCAGGTCAACACGTCTAGGAAAAAAGAAAAGGAAAACTGATTAATAAAAGGTAGACATATTTTAAGGATGCCATTCTATCTCCCTATTAAGACCCCTGGGTTCCAGGGTATCTAGCGTATAAATCCAGTACGATTCCCTTTGTTTCAAAAGTTTGATTTGATCTCCCCCTCTTCTCGGGCGACGGACCTGTTCAATGACCTGGAAGCGTAATTGTGCCACAGTGTGTCTGAGTTTCGTGAAATGGTCGGGTAATGGGAGCCAATTCTTGCCGCATCTAATCGTGGATTTATGGCCCGCTATACGGTCCCGAATACGCTGCGTGGTCTCTCCTACATATAGGAGACCACAGGGGCATTTCACAACATAGACTACGAAATTTGAGTTGCATGTAAAGTAACCCTGGATAGGGTAGCTTTTGCCCGTTCTGGGGTGAGTGATGTTTTCTGCCCTGGTGACATTAGAGCAAGATGCGCAGCATAAGCAGGGAAATGTACCTCTACGTAGTGTACTGAGGAACCTTTGGGTAGATTCTGGACGTGAGCTGCCAATGTCAGCCCTAACGACTGTGTCCCTAATGTTAGTAGGCCTACGGGTACAGATGAGTGCAGGTGAACTAAATGACTCGATCTTGGGGTATGCTTTAGATAGGAGAGGCCAATGTCTTTTGATGATTGAATACACTTTAGGCATGCACGGATGGTATGTATGGACAAAAGGCACCCTGTCCAGTTTCCGGGGTTGAGGGTCTGAGGGAAGTGGGGTAGTAACTCGTACCTTTTCTTTTTCTAGCAATCTGATAGGGTACTGTCTTTCCCTAAATTTATTGCTCATGGCGTCCAGCCTAGTGGCCCATGTTGCGGGATCTGTGACAATTCGTGACACTCTGGTGAACTGTGACCGTGGTAAGCTGTTTCTTGTTGCCTTGGGAGGGCAGCTAGAGTAGTGGAGTAATGTGTTGCGGTCAGTAGGTTTACCATATAGATCTAGGGAGAGAAATCCTGTCTCATCCTTAACCACTAGCGTATCAAGAAAAGGTATCTCTTTCATGTTGTATTGAATAGTGAAGCTGAGCTCTGGTATGATCGAGTTGAGGTGTTCATGGAAAGATTTGAGGGAGTCCAAGGAGCCTGAGCAGACACAGAATATATCATCGATAAAACGATGGTAACATTTAACATGTTGTAAAAAAAGGCTGTTTTCAAAAATATGTTTGGTTTCAAATTCGTTCATATATGCATTTGCATACGCGGGCGCCACATGCGAGCCCATGGCGGTCCCCTGCTTCTGAACGTAAAAATCATCCCCGTAGAGAAAAAAATTCTCGTATAAAACGAGTTCAAGCAAGTCCATACAAAATTGTATGGCACCTTCAGTCATATTGGAGGAGGCCAGGAGTGACTTGGTGGCTTCCATGCCCCTATTGTGAGAAATAGAAGTATACAGGCTGTTGACGTCTAGGGTTACCAGCCAACTGGTGGGAGGTATACTTCTAAGGCCTTTGATGATTCTAATAAAATGACTCGTGTCCAAAATAAATGATTTAGTTGTCTTAATGAGAGGAGTTAGTATTTTTTCAAGAAAAATAGATAGGGGGGACAAAATCGAGTCAGTAGATGCCACAATTGGCCTACCTGGTGGGTTCACAAGGGATTTATGGACTTTGGGCAATATATAAAATACAGGCGTTATGGGGCGAGGATTTGAAAGAAACGTAGCCGTTTTTTTGTCGATGATGTGTCTATCAAGGTAATGTGCTAATATTCTGTCTATTCTGGTTTTGATCTCCGTGGTAGGGTCCCTCTGAATAGTCATATATGTCTCCTGGTCAGAAAGTTGGCGTAGGACTTCCTGTGTGTAGGATGATTGATCATAGTAACATAGTAACATAGTTAGTAAGGCCGAAAAAAGACATTTGTCCATCCAGTTCAGCCTATATTCCATCATAATAAATCCCCAGATCTACGTCCTTCTACAGAACCTAATAATTGTATGATACAATATTGTTCTGCTCCAGGAAGACATCCAGGCCTCTCTTGAACCCCTCGACTGAGTTCGCCATCACCACCTCCTCAGGCAAGCAATTCCAGATTCTCACTGCCCTAACAGTAAAGAATCCTCTTCTATGTTGGTGGAAAAACCTTCTCTCCTCCAGACGCAAAGAATGCCCCCTTGTGCCCGTCACCTTCCTTGGTATAAACAGATCCTCAGCGAGATATTTGTATTGTCCCCTTATATACTTATACATGGTTATTAGATCGCCCCTCAGTCGTCTTTTTTCTAGACTAAATAATCCTAATTTCGCTAATCTATCTGGGTATTGTAGTTCTCCCATCCCCTTTATTAATTTTGTTGCCCTCCTTTGTACTCTCTCTAGTTCCATTATATCCTTCCTGAGCACCGGTGCCCAAAACTGGACACAGTACTCCATGTGCGGTCTAACTAGGGATTTGTACAGAGGCAGTATAATGCTCTCATCATGTGTATCCAGACCTCTTTTAATGCACCCCATGATCCTGTTTGCCTTGGCAGCTGCTGCCTGGCACTGGCTGCTCCAGGTAAGTTTATCATTAACTAGGATCCCCAAGTCCTTCTCCCTGTCAGATTTACCCAGTGGTTTCCCGTTCAGTGTGTAATGGTGATATTGATTCCCTCTTCCCATGTGTATAACCTTACATTTATCATTGTTAAACCTCATCTGCCACTTTTCAGCCCAAGTTTCCAACTTATCCAGATCCATCTGTAGCAGAATACTATCTTCTCTTGTATTAACTGCTTTACCTAGTTTTGTATCATCTGCAAATATCGATATTTTACTGTGTAAACCTTCTACCAGATCATTAATGAATATGTTGAAGAGAACAGGTCCCAATACTGACCCCTGCGGTACCCCACTGGTCACAGCGACCCAGTTAGAGACTATACCATTTATAACCACCCTCTGCTTTCTATCACTAAGCCAGTTACTAACCCATTTACACACATTTTCCCCCAGACCAAGCATTCTCATTTTGTGTACCAACCTCTTGTGCGGCACGGTATCAAACGCTTTGGAAAAATCGAGATATACCACGTCCAATGACTCACCGTGGTCCAGTCTATAGCTTACCTCTTCATAAAAACTGATTAGATTGGTTTGACAGGAGCGATTTCTCATAAACCCATGCTGATATGGAGTTAAACAGTTATTCTCATTGAGATAATCCAGAATAACATCCCTCAGAAACCCTTCAAATATTTTACCAACAATAGAGGTTAGACTTACTGGCCTATAATTTCCAGGTTCACTTTTAGAGCCCTTTTTGAATATTGGCACCACATTTGCTATGCGCCAGTCCTGCGGAACAGACCCTGTCGCTATAGAGTCACTAAAAATAAGAAATAATGGTTTATCTATTACATTACTTAGTTCTCTTAGTACTCGTGGGTGTATGCCATCCGGACCCGGAGATTTATCTATTTTAATCATATTTAGCCGGTTTCGCACCTCTTCTTGGGTTAGATTGGTGACCCTTAATATAGGGTTTTCATTGTTTCTTGGGATTTCACCTAGCATTTCATTTTCCACCGTGAATACCGTGGAGAAGAAGGTGTTTAATATGTTAGCTTTTTCCTCGTCATCTACAACCATTCTTTCCTCACTATTTTTTAAGGGGCCTACATTTTCAGTTTTTATTCTTTTACTATTGATATAGTTGAAGAACAGTTTGGGATTAGTTTTACTCTCCTTAGCAATGTGCTTCTCTGTTTCCTTTTTGGCAGCTTTAATTAGTTTTTTAGATAAAGGATAGACCTTCAGTTTGAGCGGGGACTCCTCAACTGGAACAGGACGTCCACGTTTTTTACCAAAAAACCGCAGGGGAGGAACATATCAAGCAGGCCCACGAGAAGATCCCGGAGAACGTATGATAACACGCTCCCAGGTAGGCCGTCAAGCCTGGTAATCAATCTATCCAGCCACCTGCTTGCCCCTGCGGAACTCTCTGTATTGGAAAAAGGTCTATCCTTTTGTCCAACCCCAGGCTGGAACGCATTCCAACTAGAAAGAGACTTACAGGTCTTCTACCATTCATTGCGACTTAAAACTCATTTCGGCATGTCACCCATTATAACCGAGCCTAGTGCTCACAATACAGGTGATTCTGTTCCTTCAGATCTTTCTATTTCTTCTCTTGGCCTCCGCACACCTAGTCATTTTCAACCACCACGTACCCACCATGCAATAGAAACATACATTGACCTGGTAGATCGAGAGGTAAAACAGCTCTCACATGATTACAAACTTGGTTTCTTTCCCACCCACTCTAATTTATCACAAAGCGAAAGGATAGCTCTAAGATCGCTTCGGGAAAACAAACAGATCATTATCAAACCAGCCGATAAAGGCGGAGCAATAGTAACATAGTAACATAGTTAGTAAGGCCGAAAAAAGACATTTGTCCATCCAGTTCAGCCTATATTCCATCATAATAAATCCCCAGATCTACGTCCTTCTACAGAACCTAATTGTATGATACAATATTGTTCTGCTCCAGGAAGACATCCAGGCCTCTCTTGAACCCCCCGACTGAGTTCGCCATCACCACCTCCTCAGGCAAGCAATTCCAGATTCTCACTGCCCTAACAGTAAAGAATCCTCTTCTATGTTGGTGGAAAAACCTTCTCTCCTCCAGACGCAAAGAATGCCCCCTTGTGCCCGTCACCTTCCTTGGTATAAACAGATCCTCAGCGAGATATTTGTATTGTCCCCTTATATACTTATACATGGTTATTAGATCGACCCTCAGTCGTCTTTTTTCTAGACTAAATAATCCTAATTTCGCTAATCTATCTGGGTATTGTAGTTCTCCCATCCCCTTTATTAATTTTGTTGCCCTCCTTTGTGCTCTCTCTAGTTCCATTATATCCTTCCTGAGCACCGGTGCCCAAAACTGGACACAGTACTCCATGTGCGGTCTAACTAGGGATTTGTACAGAGGCAGTATAATGCTCTCATCATGTGTATCCAGACCTCTTTTAATGCACCCCATGATCCTGTTTGCCTTGGCAGCTGCTGCCTGGCACTGGCTGCTCCAGGTAAGTTTATCATTAACTAGGATCCCCAAGTCCTTCTCACTGTCAGATTTACCCAGTGGTTTCCCATTCAGTGTGTAATGGTGACATTGATTCCTTCTTCCCATGTGTATAACCTTACATTTATCATTGTTAAACCTCATCTGCCACCTTTCAGCCCAAGTTTCCAACTTATCCAGATCCATCTGTAGCAGAATACTATCTTCTCTTGTATTAACTGCTTTACATAGTTTTGTATCATCTGCAAATATCGATATTTTACTGTGTAAACCTTCTACCAGATCATTAATGAATATGTTGAAGAGAACAGGTCCCAATACCGACCCCTGCGGTACCCCACTAGTCACAGCGACCCAGTTAGAGACTATACCATTTATAACCACCCTCTGCTTTCTATCACTAAGCCAGTTACTAACCCATTTACACACATTTTCCCCCAGACCAAGCATTCTCATTTTGTGTACCAACCTCTTGTGCGGCACGGTATCAAACGCTTTGGAAAAATCGAGATATACCACGTCCAATGACTCACCGTGGTCCAATGACTCACTAGTTGTTATGGATCAATCATCCTACACACAGGAAGTCCTACGCCAACTTTCTGACCAGGAGACATATATGACTATTCAGAGGGACCCTACCACGGAGATCAAAACCAGAATAGACAGAATATTAGCACATTACCTTGATAGACACATCATCGACAAAAAAACGGCTACGTTTCTTTCAAATCCTCACCCCATAACGCCTGTATTTTATATATTGCCCAAAGTCCATAAATCCCTTGTGAACCCACCAGGTAGGCCAATTGTGGAATCTACTGATTCGATTTTGTCCCCCTATCTATTTTTCTTGAAAAAATACTAACTCCTCTCATTAAGACAACTCAATCATTTATTTTGGACACGAGTCATTTTATTAGAATCATCAAAGGCCTTAGAAGTATACCTCCCACCAGTTGGCTGGTAACCCTAGACGTCAACAGCCTGTATACTTCTATTTCTCACAATAGGGGCATGGAAGCCACCAAGTCACTCCTGGCCTCCTCCAATATGACTGAAGGTGCCATACAATTTTGTATGGACTTGATTGAACTCGTTTTATATGAGAATTTTTTTCTCTACGGGGATGATTTTTACGTTCAGAAGCAGGGGACCGCCATGGGCTCGCATGTGGCGCCCGCGTATGCAAATGCATATATGAACGAATTTGAAACCAAACATATTTTTGAAAACAGCCTTTTTTTACAACATGCCAAATGTTACCATCGTTATATCGATGATATATTCTGTGTCTGCTCAGGTTCCTTGGACTCCCTCAAATCTTTCCATGAACACCTCAACTCGATCATACCAGAGCTCAGCTTCACTATTCAATACAACATGAAAGAGATACCTTTTCTTGATACGCTAGTGGTTAAGGATGAGACAGGATTTCTCTCCCTAGATCTATATGGTAAACCTACTGACCGCAACACATTACTCCACTACTCTAGCTGCCATCCCAAGGCAACAAGAAACAGCTTACCACGGTCACAGTTCACCAGAGTGTCACGAATTGTCACAGATCCCGCAACACGGGCCACTAGGCTGGACGCTATGAGCAATAAATTTAGGGAAAGACAGTACCCTATCAGATTGCTAGAAAAAGAAAAGGTACGAGTTACTACCCCACTTCCCTCAGACCCACAACCCCGGAAACTGGACAGGGTGCCTTTTGTCCATACATACCATCCGTGCATGCCTAAAGTGTATTCAATCATCAAAAGACATTGGCCTCTCCTATCTAAAGCATACCCCAAGATCGAGTCATTTAGTTCACCTGCACTCATCTGTACCCGTAGGCTTACTAACATTAGGGACACAGTCGTTAGGGCTGACATTGGCAGCTCACGTCCAGAATCTACCCAAAGGTTCCTCAGTACACCACGTAGAGGTACATTTCCCTGCTTATGCTGCGCATCTTGCTCTAATGTCACCAAGGCAGAAAACATCACTCACCCCAGAACGGGCAAAAGCTACCCTATCCAGGGTTACTTTACATGCAACTCAAATTTCGTAATCTATGTTGTGAAATGCCCCTGTGGTCTCCTATATGTAGGAGAGACCACGCAGCGTATTCGGGACCGTATAGCGGGCCATAAAACCACGATTAGATGTGGCAAGAATTGGCCTCCATTACCCGACCATTTCACGAAACTCAGACACACTGTGGCACAATTACGCTTCCAGGTCATTGAACAGGTCCGTCGCCCGAGAAGAGGGCGAGATCAAATCAAACTTTTGAAACAAAGGGAATCGTACTGGATTTATACGCTAGACACCCTGGAACCCAGGGGTCTTAATAGGGAGATAGAATGGCATCCTTAAAATATGTCTACCTTTTATTAATCAGTTTTCCTTTTCTTTTTTCCTAGACGCGTTGACCTGGATACCCCATGGGTGAGTTTTCCACTCGGCTCTGACGATTGCCGCTTTTTATTTTCATTTTTATTTTTATTTTCATTTTTATTTTTATTAATTTTTTTATTCTTTACAATTTTTAAATTTTCATTTCACCTTTAGTATTCATTATTTTATATCCCCTTTCTTTATTTCCCCCCCCCCTCCTTTTTTTGTTCTAGATTACAATTTTTCCACATAACTTCTATGCTTTCCATGGGTTCCAGGCCATAATTTATTTACCTTTTTATTTTTATTTTTTTCTCATTTTTACGTATATTTCTTTATTTTCATTAATTTTCATATTTTTATTTTTGATTTTTTATTTTTATTTTTTATTTTCCTTTATCTTTATATTTCATTTTCCTTTTTTGGTTATTTTCTTTCCTATTAGCCATTATCTTCCCTCTTTATCCCACACTTAATCCCAGAAGATCTATGGGCCCTAGGGTCTTCTATATTATATAATGGGCAGTTGTCTCACTACCTTTTGCAGTTAGGTGGTTACCCCTGTATCGGTGCCACTACGTTTGTCACGCTAGCTTAGCCCCATATATCCCTGCGTTAGCATCATGGCATAGCATCAGTCACCCCTGCAATAGCGTCCCATTTGTTTTTTAGTATAGTAGTAGGCATCCCTATTACCGCTGTTACCAGCGCTTCTTGGCGTCCATAGCATCTGCCTGCGCTTGCGCTGTGACTTTGTTTCTGTCACGCAGCCTTTCCCCTCTCTAGGCGCCGGTGTTGTATATTCCTTACAACACCAGGCGTCCCTAGTTACCCCTGCGCAGGCGCTGTTACTCTGCTTCACTGCGCGACGTCATTTCCGGTCCTTCAGGGCCACTTCCGGTTGGCGGCTCTGCGCTCCCTTCCCTACATAAACGCCACTACCACCGGACGTATACACAGCACAGCAGGGCGCGGGAGCGCCGCTTTACATTGACATACCCTCAGGTAATACAGCGTTATGTAGCTTTCCTTTTTACGTACCTTACTATACTATGGGATCTCATGACATCATTATTATGCCTGCAGGTACTATCTAGCGGCTGCTAGCTTACATTTTAAGCCTACATCTACTCTAGGTAATGTTTGTTCCTCCATATACCCATTTGGCATAAATCCACTATACATTGCTCTCCTAATTTTCACTTTTATCACACCATTCCCCACACCATTACTGTACAGTAGAGTTGAGCGACCTTGACCTTTTTAGAGTCGAGCCGGGTTTCGCGAAACCCGACTATCTCAAAAGTCGGGTCGAGTGAAATCGGCCGATTATGACGTAAAGTCGGGATCGACCGAAACACGAAACCCAATGCAAGTCAATGGGGCAGCATAGTCGGCAGTGAGTGGGGGCCAGGAAAACACCTAGAGTGCCCATTTTAATGTCAAAACCATCCATTCTTCTTAATGAAGCTTGTCAAGCGTAATTTACCTTATAATAATTGGAAGGCATTTGAAATTGGGGGTCATTTGGCTAAAGTTGTGGTGGGTAGGGCTGGTTCAAGTAATTAGTGGGCCCAGGAAATCTGGACCACGTCACGGCAGTGGAGCAGGGAGAGGTAAGTATTTCAACTTTGCAAGTGCTGTGAACCTGAGCAAGCAGGGGGGGCCCACTCGTTGGCATTGGCACTGGCACAGGGCCCCTCAAAGTACAGCGGTGTGTTTGCACGGCGGGGGCGCCTCCCACCGGCAGCAACACTTTTGCGTACTATGAGAGGCCCTGTGCCAGTGACGTCGCCAACTAGTATTCCTCCCCCCACCTGATGAAGGAACCTGCACTTTCATCTGCACCTTCCTCTTTGTCCCCGTGTAAGGTGGTATGGTATGCGGGAAGAGCAACCTGACTTTCAGCAGGGTCACAATGTTGTTGTGTAGCGTGCACGGGGAATGTTGCGTTATGGGTCAATGTACCAGCAGACTCATCTATCACTGGCTGGGCAATGGGCAGGATGAGGAGGAAACACAGATATAGGCAAAAATAATAAAGTGGGCTAAATGCAGTTCAAAATTGGTAACACAGGAATAACCAGGGGGCATTGCAGTGGAGGACAACTGGAATGAGAGGCTGACACAGAGAGTAGGCCCAAATCAGTAAGTAGTCGAAATGCAGTTCAAAATTGGCAACCGTAGTAAACAGGCGGCACAGCTTTGTTCAGTGGAGGAGAACAGCAAGGAGTGGCAGACACCGATAGTAGGCCCCAACCCAACTAGTAGACCAAATGCAGTCTAACATTAACAACTACTTAACGAGCGCCTGAAAACGGAATTTCAGGACAGGAAACCAGGAGAACAGCAAGGAGCGGCAGACACTGTTAGTAGGCCCCAAACCAACTAGTACGCCAAATGCAGTTGTTCCATTTAACCACAGTTTAACGAGAGCCTGAAGATAGAAGCTCAGGAAAGGCAACCTGGAGAACACCTTGGAGTGGAACACACCATCTCTCTCCACCCCATACCCATTTTGTAGGCCTAATGCTGTGTAGTTTTCTACAACTACTAAACGAGAGTCGGAAGACCGAAGCAATGGCAAGGCAACCTGGGGAACACCTTGGAGTGTAACACACCATCTCTCTCCACCCGATACCCATTTTGTAGGCCTAATGCAGTGTAGTTTTCTACAACTACTAAACGAGAGTCGGAAGATCGAAGCAATGGCGAGGAAACCTGGAGAACACCTTGGAGTGTAACACACCATCTCTCTCCACCCCATACCCATTTTGTAGGCCTAATGCAGTGTAGTTTTCTACAACTACTAAACGAGAGTCGGAAGACCGAAGCAATGGCAAGGCAACCTGGGGAACACCTTGGAGTGTAACACACCATCTCTCTCCACCCGATACCCATTTTGTAGGCCTAATGCAGTGTAGTTTTCTACAACTACTAAACGAGAGTCGGAAGACCGAAGCAATGGCAAGGCAACCTGGGGAACACCTTGGAGTGTAACACACCATCTCTCTCCACCCGATACCCATTTTGTAGGCCTAATGCAGTGTAGTTTTCTACAACTAATAAACGAGAGTCGGAAGATCGAAGCAATGGAGAGGAAACCTGGAGAACACCTTGGAGTGTAACACACCATCTCTCTCCACCCCATACCCATTTTGTAGGCCTAATGCTGTGTAGTTTTCTACAACTACTAAACGAGAGTCGGAAGACCGAAGCAATGGCAAGGCAACCTGGGGAACACCTTGGAGTGTAACACACCATCTCTCTCCACCCGATACCCATTTTGTAGGCCTAATGCAGTGTAGTTTTCTACAACTACTAAACGAGAGTCAGAAGACCGAAGCAATGGCAAGGCAACCTGGGGAACACCTTGGAGTGTAACACACCATCTCTCTCCACCCGATACCCATTTTGTAGGCCTAATGCAGTGTAGTTTTCTACAACTACTAAACGAGAGTCGGAAGACCGAAGCAATGGCAAGGCAACCTGGGGAACACCTTGGAGTGTAACACACCATCTCTCTCCACCCGATACCCATTTTGTAGGCCTAATGCAGTGTAGTTTTCTACAACTACTAAACGAGAGTCGGAAGATCGAAGCAATGGCGAGGAAACCTGGAGAACACCTTGGAGTGTAACACACCATCTCTCTCCACCCCATACCCATTTTTTAGGCCTAATGCTGTGTAGTTTTCTACAACTACTAAACGAGAGTCGGAAGACCGAAGCAATGGCAAGGCAACCTGGGGAACACCTTGGAGTGTAACACACCATCTCTCTCCACCCGATACCCATTTTGTAGGCCTAATGCAGTGTAGTTTTCTACAACTACTAAACGAGAGTCGGAAGACCGAAGCAATGGCAAGGCAACCTGGGGAACACCTTGGAGTGTAACACACCATCTCTCTCCACCCGATACCCATTTTGTAGGCCTAATGCAGTGTAGTTTTCTACAACTACTAAACGAGAGTCGGAAGACCGAAGCAATGGCAAGGCAACCTGGGGAACACCTTGGAGTGTAACACACCATCTCTCTCCACCCGATACCCATTTTGTAGGCCTAATGCAGTGTAGTTTTCTACAACTACTAAACGAGAGTCGGAAGATCGAAGCAATGGCGAGGAAACCTGGAGAACACCTTGGAGTGTAACACACCATCTCTCTCCACCCCATACCCATTTTGTAGGCCTAATGCTGTGTAGTTTTCTACAACTACTAAACGAGAGTCGGAAGACCGAAGCAATGGCAAGGCAACCTGGGGAACACCTTGGAGTGTAACACACCATCTCTCTCCACCCGATACCCATTTTGTAGGCCTAATGCAGTGTAGTTTTCTACAACTACTAAACGAGAGTCGGAAGACCGAAGCAATGGCAAGGCAACCTTGGGAACACCTTGGAGTGTAACACACCATCTCTCTCCACCCGATACCCATTTTGTAGGCCTAATGCAGTGTAGTTTTCTACAACTATTAAACGAGAGTCGGAAGATCGAAGCAATGGCGAGGAAACCTGGAGAACACCTTGGAGTGGAACACACCATCTCTCTACACCCCATACCCAATTTGTAGGCCTAATGCAGTGTAGTTTCCAAGAACTACTAAACGAGAGCCGGAAGATCGAAGCTCAGGAAAGGCAACCTGGAGAACACCTTGGAGTGGAACACACCATCTCTCTACACCCCATACCCAATTTGTAGGCCTAATGCAGTGTAGTTTCCAACAACTACTAAACGAGAGCCGGAAGATCGAAGCTCAGGAAAGGCAACCTGGAGAACACCTTGGAGTGGAACACACCATCTCTCTACACCCCATACCCAATTTGTAGGCCTAATGCAGTGTAGTTTCCAACAACTACTAAACGAGAGCCGGGAGATCGAAGCTCAGGAAAGGCAACCTGGAGAACACCTTGGAGTTGAACACACCATCTCTCTACACCCCATACCCAATTTGTAGGCCTAATGCAGCCTACTTTCCGACAACTACTAAACGAGAGCATGAAGATCGAAGCTCAGGAAAGGCAACCTGGGGAACACTTTGGAGTGTAACACACCCTCTCTCTACACCACGGAAGGGCTGATTCTTAGGAAGGAAGGCTGTCGGAAAGAAGCAGGGCGCGTCCGAGGGTGATTATATTCTTATTAGGTATATACTCACCCTCGGACGCGCCCTGCTTCTTTATTTGTAATGAATGTTTATTTGCAATGTGGTTTTGACTTACTCTATTTTTTTGGTAAATAATGATTTTATTATTTTCATTGTTTTGCATCTTCTTGGCAATAATATAAAGAAGACGCGACAGGACAACACTCGGTGGATGCCATATCTGTGTTTTAAATTGAAAAAAACTTTCAGTTAACTACTTGCAGGAGAAAGTTATTGTAGCTGGTGGCCATTTTTAGTACTGTACCAGATTTTTGTTGTATGTGTTTGTTTTTAATGTTAAAATGTCTGCATTTGATATCTCTCTAGTATTTTCTTTTTTATAAGCAAAATACTTATTTTTATATTTTCTGATGTTGGTTCAAGGGGTACACGGGCAGCAGTAGACAGGTCAGTGGAGGCCTAGTGGAAGGAGGGACCGCAGGCAGGCTTCGAAGCCCTAACATAATAAATTGGGCTGGCTGTAGGCAATTTAAAATTGGTTCCAGGGGAACCCGGGCAGCAGTAGACAGGTCAGTGGAGGCCTAGTGGAAGGAGGGACCGCAGAAAGGCTTCGAAGCCCTAACATAATAAATTGGGCTGGCTGTAGGCAATTTAAAATTGGTTCCAGGGGAACCCGGGCAGCAGTAGACAGGTCAGTGGAGGCCTAGTGGAAGGAGGGACCGCAGACAGGCTTTGAAGCCCTAACATAATAAATTGGGCTGGCTGTAGGCAATTTAAAATTGGTTCCAGGGGAACCCGGGCAGCAGTAGACAGGTCAGTGGAGGCCTAGTGGAAGGAGGGACCGCAGACAGGCTTCGAAGCCCTAACATAATAAATTGGGCTGGCTGTAGGCAATTTAAAATTGGTTCCAGGGGAACCCGGGCAGCAGTAGACAGGTCAGTGGAGGCCTAGTGGAAGGAGGGACCGCAGACAGGCTTCGAAGCCCTAACATAATAAATTGGCCTGGCTGTAGGCAATTTACAATTGGTTCCAGGGGAACACGGGCGGCAGTAGACAGGTCAGTGGAGGCCTAGTGGAAGGAGGGACCGCAGACAGGCTTCGAAGCCCTAACATAATAAATTGGGCTGGCTGTAGGCAATTTAAAATTGGTTCCAGGGGAACCCGGGCAGCAGTAGACAGGTCAGTGGAGGCCTAGTGGAAGGAGGGACCGCAGACAGGCTTCGAAGCCCTAACATAATAAAATGGGCTGGCTGTAGGCAATTTAAAATTGGTTCCAGGGGAACACGGGCAGCAGTGGCCTGGTCAGTGTAGTAGTAGTGGAAAAACGGGCCGCAGACAGGCTTCGAAGGCCTAACATAACAAAAATTGGGATGTAGGCAATTTACAATTGGTTCCAGGGGAACACGGGCAGCAGTAGACAGGTCAGTGGAGGCCTAGTGGAAGGAGGGACCGCAGACAGGCTTCGAAGCCCTAACATAATAAATTGGCCTGGCTGTAGGCAATTTACAATTGGTTCCAGGGGAACACGGGCGGCAGTAGACAGGTCAGTGGAGGCCTAGTGGAAGGAGGGACCGCAGACAGGCTTCGAAGCCCTAACATAATAAATTGGGCTGGCTGTAGGCAATTTAAAATTGGTTCCAGGGGAACCCGGGCAGCAGTAGACAGGTCAGTGGAGGCCTAGTGGAAGGAGGGACCGCAGACAGGCTTCGAAGCCCTAACATAATAAATTGGGCTGGCTGTAGGCAATTTAAAATTGGTTCCAGGGGAACCCGGGCAGCAGTAGACAGGTCAGTGGAGGCCTAGTGGAAGGAGGGACCGCAGACAGGCTTCGAAGCCCTAACATAATAAATTGGCCTGGCTGTAGGCAATTTACAATTGGTTCCAGGGGAACACGGGCGGCAGTAGACAGGTCAGTGGAGGCCTAGTAACATAGTAACATAGTAACATAGTAACATAGTTAGTAAGGCCGAAAAAAGACATTTGTCCATCCAGTTCAGCCTATATTCCATCATAATAAATACCCAGATCTACGTCCTTCTACAGAACCTAATAATTGTATGATACAATATTGTTCTGCTCCAGGAAGACATCCAGGCCTCTCTTGAACCCCTCGACTGAGTTCGCCATCACCACCTCCTCAGGCAAGCAATTCCAGATTCTCACTGCCCTAACAGTAAAGAATCCTCTTCTATGTTGGTGGAAAAACCTTCTCTCCTCCAGACGCAAAGAATGCCCCCTTGTGCCCGTCACCTTCCTTGGTATAAACAGATCCTCAGCGAGATATTTGTATTGTCCCCTTATATACTTATACATGGTTATTAGATCGCCCCTCAGTCGTCTTTTTTCTAGACTAAATAATCCTAATTTCGCTAATCTATCTGGGTATTGTAGTTCTCCCATCCCCTTTATTAATTTTGTTGCCCTCCTTTGTACTCTCTCTAGTTCCATTATATCCTTCCTGAGCACCGGTGCCCAAAACTGGACACAGTACTCCATGTGCGGTCTAACTAGGGATTTGTACAGAGGCAGTATAATGCTCTCATCATGTGTATCCAGACCTCTTTTAATGCACCCCATGATCCTGTTTGCCTTGGCAGCTGCTGCCTGGCACTGGCTGCTCCAGGTAAGTTTATCATTAACTAGAATCCCCAAGTCCTTCTCCCTGTCAGATTTACCCAGTGGTTTCCCGTTCAGTGTGTAATGGTGATATTGATTCCCTCTTCCCATGTGTATAACCTTACATTTATCATTGTTAAACCTCATCTGCCACCTTTCAGCCCAAGTTTCCAACTTATCCAGATCCATCTGTAGCAGAATACTATCTTCTCTTGTATTAACTGCTTTACATAGTTTTGTATCATCTGCAAATATCGATATTTTACTGTGTAAACCTTCTACCAGATCATTAATGAATATGTTGAAGAGAACAGGTCCCAATACTGACCCCTGCGGTACCCCACTGGTCACAGCGACCCAGTTAGAGACTATACCATTTATAACCACCCTCTGCTTTCTATCACTAAGCCAGTTACTAACCCATTTACACACATTTTCCCCCAGACCAAGCATTCTCATTTTGTGTACCAACCTCTTGTGCGGCACGGTATCAAACGCTTTGGAAAAATCGAGATATACCACGTCCAATGACTCACCGTGGTCCAGTCTATAGCTTACCTCTTCATAAAAACTGATTAGATTGGTTTGACAGGAGCGATTTCTCATAAACCCATGCTGATATGGAGTTAAACAGTTATTCTCATTGAGATAATCCAGAATAACATC
This sequence comes from Ranitomeya imitator, assembly GCF_032444005.1. NCBI lineage: Eukaryota > Metazoa > Chordata > Amphibia > Anura > Dendrobatidae > Ranitomeya > Ranitomeya imitator. The sequence goes on along the minus strand of NC_091284.1, from coordinate 714,463,090 downwards.
CCTCAGAAACCCTTCAAATATTTTACCAACAATAGAGGTTAGACTTACTGGCCTATAATTTCCAGGTTCACTTTTAGAGCCCTTTTTGAATATTGGCACCACATTTGCTATGCGCCAGTCCTGCGGAACAGACCCTGTCGCTATAGAGTCACTAAAAATAAGAAATAATGGTTTATCTATTACATTACTTAGTTCTCTTAGTACTCGTGGGTGTATGCCATCCGGACCCGGAGATTTATCTATTTTAATCTTATTTAGCCGGTTTCGCACCTCTTCTTGGGTTAGATTGGTGACCCTTAATATAGGGTTTTCATTGTTTCTTGGGATTTCACCTAGCATTTCATTTTCCACCGTGAATACCGTGGAGAAGAAGGTGTTTAATATGTTAGCTTTTTCCTCGTCATCTACAACCATTCTTTCCTCACTATTTTTTAAGGGGCCTACATTTTCAGTTTTTATTCTTTTACTATTGATATAGTTGAAGAACAGTTTGGGATTAGTTTTACTCTCCTTAGCAATGTGCTTCTCTGTTTCCTTTTTGGCAGCTTTAATTAGTTTTTTAGATAAAGTATTTTTCTCCCTATAGTTTTTTAGAGCTTCAATGGTGCCATCCTGCTTTAGTAGTGCAAATGCTTTCTTTTTACTGTTAATTGCCTGTCTTACTTCTTTGTTTAGCCACATTGGGTTTTTCCTATTTCTAGTCCTTTTATTCCCACAAGGTATAAACCGCTTACACTGCCTATTTAGGATGTTCTTAAACATTTCCCATTTATTATCTGTATTCTCATTTCTGAGGATATTGTCCCAGTCTACCAGATTAAGGGCATCTCTAAGCTGTTCAAACTTTGCCTTCCTAAAGTTCAATGTTTTTGTGACTCCCTGACAAGTCCCCCTAGTGAAAGACAGGTGAAACTGCACAATATTGTGGTCGCTATTTCCTAAATGCCCAACCACCTGCAGATTTGTTATTCTGTCAGGTCTATTAGATAGTATTAGGTCTAAAAGTGCTGCTCCTCTGGTTGGATTCTGCACCAATTGTGAAAGATAATTTTTCTTGGTTATTAGCAGAAACCTGTTGCCTTTATGGGTTTCACAGGTTTCTGTTTCCCAGTTAATATCCGGGTAGTTAAAGTCCCCCATAACCAGGACCTCATTATGGGTTGCAGCTTCATCTATCTGCTTTAGAAGTAGACTTTCCATGCTTTCTGTTATATTTGGGGGTTTGTAACAGACCCCAATGAGAATTTTGTTACCATTTTTCCCTCCATGAATTTCAACCCATATGGACTCGACATCCTCATTCCCTTCGCTAATATCCTCCCTTAAAGTGGACTTTAGACAAGACTTTACATAGAGACAAACCCCTCCTCCTCTCCGATTTTTACGATCCTTTCTAAACAGACTGTAACCCTGTAAGTTAACTGCCCAGTCATAGCTTTCATCTAACCATGTCTCGGTTATTCCCACTATGTCAAAGTTACCTGTAGAAGTTACTAGTGGAAGGAGGGACCGCAGACAGGCTTCGAAGCCCTAACATAATAAATTGGGCTGGCTGTAGGCAATTTAAAATTGGTTCCAGGGGAACCCGGGCAGCAGTAGACAGGTCAGTGGAGGCCTAGTGGAAGGAGGGACCGCAGACAGGCTTCGAAGCCCTAACATAATAAATTGGGCTGGCTGTAGGCAATTTAAAATTGGTTCCAGGGGAACCCGGGCAGCAGTAGACAGGTCAGTGGAGGCCTAGTGGAAGGAGTGACCGCAGACAGGCTTCGAAGGCCTAACATAAGAAAAATGTCAATACAATGGTATTGACAGTGCCAGGCATTGAAGGATGTCAGCGCATAGACTAAACATTGGTGGAGCTGTGAGAGAAAATTTTGCAAGTGGTAGAGCACTGTTTGACCTGGGGGGGGGGGGACTGTCTTGTGGCCGGCGGTACAGGCCCAGGGCCCCTCATATTACAACGGTGTGTCTGACGTTGGGTGCGCACCACCACCGCCAGACACTTTATTGTACTATGAGGGACCTAGTGGCAGTGGCATCGACCAAAAGCGGGCACACCCACCTCTTCAGACAAACAGTACTCTCACGGGTGCTGGCGCCAAGTGGCGATACCACGGCCCCGTGTGGGGACTTTGGCCATTTAGGGAGGTGTTAACATGTCGGATGCTGGACAATCAGGTGCTGCAAATTACGAGATTGGAAAAGTCGTTCAGAATAGTCCACAGGCAAGACCTTTACATAGGAAAGCTAGGTGTCAGCCGGGCAAGGTGGGGCAAAAGATTTCGAAATCCAGTTGTGGTTCATTTTAATGAAGGTTAGATCATCTACATTTTGGGTAGCCAGACGAGTCCTTTTTTCTGTTAGTATTGAACCTGCAGCACTGAATACTCTTTCTGATAGGACACTAGCTGCCGGGCAAGCAAGCTCCTGCAATGCATATTCTGCCAATTCTGGCCAGGTGTCTAATTTTGATGCCCAGTAATCAAATGGGAATGACGGTTGAGGGAGAACGTCGATAAGGGATGAAAAATAGTTAGTAACCATACTGGACAAATGTTGTCTCCTGTCACTTTGAATTGATGCTGCAGTACCTGTCCTGTCTGCGGTCATAGCAAAATCACTCCACAACCTGGTCAGAAAACCCCTCTGGCCAACGACACTTCTGATTTCTGCCCCTCTAACACCTCTGGTCTGCTGGCCCCTGCAGCTCGTGTTAGAACGATCACGGGCGCTGTGTGCAGGGAATGCCAGAAGCAAACGGTCAACAAGAGTTGATTGTTTGGTTGCTAATATTAGTTCCAAGTTCTCATGTGGCATTATATTTTGCAATTTGCCTTTTATAGCGAGGATCAAGGAGGCAGGCCAACCAGTAATCGTCATCGTTCATCATTTTTGTTATGCGTGTGTCCCTTTTGAGGATACGTAAGGCATAATCCGCCATGTGGGCCAAAGTTCCAGTTCTCAAATCTGTGGTTGTGCTTGGTTGAGGGGCAGTTTCAGGCAAATCCACGTCACTTGTGTCCCTCCAAAAACCAGAACCCGGCCTTGCCGCGCCAACAATTTCCACTGGCCCCGGAAAAGCTTCCTCATTAAAAATATAATCATCCCCATCATCCTCCTCGTCCTCCTCCTCCTCTTCGCCCGCTACCTCGTCCTGTACACTGCCCTGGCCAGACAATGGCTGACTGTCATCAAGGCTTTCCTCTTCCTCAGCTGCAGACGCCTGATCCTTTATGTGCGTCAAACTTTGCATCAGCAGACGCATTAGGGGGATGCTCATGCTTATTATGGCGTTGTCTGCACTAACCAGCCGTGTGCATTCCTCAAAACACTGAAGGACTTGACACATGTCTTGAATCTTCGACCACGGCACACCTGACAATTCCATGTCTGCCATCCTACTGCCTGCCCGTGTATGTGTATCCTCCCACAAAAACATAACAGCCCGCCTCTGTTCACACAGTCTCTGAAGCATGTGCAGTGTTGAGTTCCACCTTGTTGCAACGTCTATGATTAGGCGATGCTGGGGAAGGTTCAAAGAACGCTGATAGGTCTGCATACGGCTGGAGTGTACGGGCGAACGGCGGATATGTGAGCAAAGTCCACGCACTTTGAGGAGCAGGTCGGATAACCCCGGATAACTTTTCAGGAAGCACTGCACCACCAGGTTTAAGGTGTGAGCCAGGCAAGGAATGTGTTTCAGTTGGGAAATGGAGATGGCAGCCATGAAATTCCTTCCGTTATCACTCACTACCTTGCCTGCCTCAAGATCTACAGTGCCCAGCCACGACTGCGTTTCTTTCTGCAAGAACTCGGACAGAACTTCAGCGGTGTGTCTGTTGTCGCCCAAACACTTCATAGCCAATACAGCCTGCTGACGTTTGCCAGTAGCTGCCCCATAATGGGAGACCTGGTGTGCAACAGTGGCAGCTGCGGATGGAGTGGTTGTGCGACTGCGGTCTGTGGACGAGGTCTCGCTTCTGCAGGAGGACGAGGAGGAGGAGGAGGGGGTGTGAATGGCTACAGCCAACTGTTTCCTAGACCGTGGGCTAGGCAGAACTGTCCCAAACTTGCTGTCCCCTGTGGACCCTGCATCCACCACATTTACCCAGTGTGCCGTGATGGACACGTAACGTCCCTGGCCATGCCTACTGGTCCATGCATCTGTTGTCAGGTGCACCTTTGTGCTCACAGATTGCCTGAGTGCATGGACGATGCGCTCTTTAACATGCTGGTGGAGAGCTGGGATGGCTTTTCTGGAAAAAAAGTGTCGACTGGGTAGCTCGTAGCGTGGTACAGCGTAGTCCATCAGGGCTTTGAAAGCTTCGCTTTCAACTAACCGGTAGGGCATCATCTCTAAAGAGATTAGTCTAGCTATGTGGGCGTTCAAACCCTGTGTACGCGGATGCGAGGCTAAGTACTTCCTTTTTCTAACCATAGTCTCATGTAGGGTGAGCTGGACTGGAGAGCTGGAGATCGTGGAACTAGCGGGGGTGCCGGTGGACATGGCAGACTGAGAGACGGTGGGAGATGGTATTGTTGCCGCCGGTGCCCTAGATGCAGTGTTTCCTACTACGAAACTGGTGATTCCCTGACCCTGACTTCTTTGGCCTGGCAAAGAAACCTGCACAGATACTACAGGTGGTGCAGAAAATGGTGGCCCTACACTGCCGGAAGGGATGTTGCGTTGATGACTAGCTTCATTGGCCGAGGGTGCTACAACCTTAAGGGACGTTTGGTAGTTAGTCCAAGCTTGCAAATGCATGGTGGTTAAATGTCTATGCATGCAACTTGTATTGAGACTTTTCAGATTCTGCCCTCTGCTTAAGGTAGTTGAACATTTTTGACAGATGACTTTGCGCTGATCAATTGGATGTTGTTTAAAAAAATGCCAGACTGCACTCTTTCTAGCATCGGATACCTTTTCAGGCATTGCAGACTGAGCTTTAACCGGATGGCCACGCTGTCCTCCAACAGGTTTTGACTTTGCCACGCGTTTTGGGCAAGATACGGGCCCGGCAGATGGAACCTGTTGCGATGTTGATGCCTGCTGCGGCCCCTCCTCCTCCGCTTCAGAACTGCTGCCGCCTGCACCCTGTTCCCCCAATGGCTGCCAATCGGGGTCAAGAACTGGGTCATCTATTACCTCTTCTTGTAGCTCGTGTGCAACTTCGTCTGTGTCACCTTGTCGGTCGGTGGTATAGCGTTCGTGATGGGGCAACATAGTCTCATCAGGGTCTGATTCTTGATCAGCACCCTGCGAGGGCAATGTTGTGGTCTGAGTCAAAGGACCAGCATAGTAGTCTGGCTGTGGCTGTGCATCAGTGCACTCCATGTCAGATTCAGCTTGTAATGGGCATGGACTGTTAACTGCTTCACTTTCTAAGCCAGGGACGGTATGTGTAAAGAGCTCCATGGAGTAACCCGTTGTGTCGCCTGCTGCATTCTTCTCTGTTGTTGTTTTTGCTGAAGAGGACAAGGAAGCGACTTGTCCCTGACCGTGAACATCCACTAACGACGCGCTGCTTTTACTTTTACCAGTTTCACGAGAGGAGGCAAAAGAGCTAGAGGCTGAGTCAGCAAGATAAGCCAAAACTTGCTCTTGCTGCTCCGGCTTTAAAAGCGGTTTTCCTACTCCCAGAAAAGGGAGCGTTCGAGGCCTTGTGTAGCCAGACGACGAACCTGGCTCCACAGCTCCAGACTTAGGTGCAATATTTTTTTTCCCACGACCACCTGATGCTCCACCACTACCACTACCCTCATTACCAGCTGACAATGAACGCCCCCGGCCACGACCTCTTCCACCATACTTCCTCATTGTTTTAAAAACGTTACCAAACTAACGGTATTTGTTGCAGTCACACAACTTACACTGTGAGCTATAACTTCAGTATGATTTAGCTACCCCTTTACAGGTGGGTGAGACCACAACGAAAATCAGGCACAATGTTACACACTCTGTTGTTGGTGGCAACAAATGAGAGAGATGCCACACACGCAGGACTGTCACTGAAGCGCAAATGTAAATATTAATCTCCCACTGATTTGTGTTTTTTTTTTTAAAAAGGAGACTTTAGAAAAAAAAAAAAATGATTTTTTTAAGGAAGAATTTATAAACCAAATAAAATGAAATGATTTTTTCAGGGAGAATTTAGAAAACAAATAAAACATAAAATAGCCTTTCTAGGGCCCAGTGAGTGAGAGAGGACGCACACAGGAGTCAGGAGTGGCACACAAGCCCAGAGGCCAATATTTATCTCCCACTGATTGATTTAGTGATTTTTTCAGGTAGATTTTGGAACCCAAATAAAGCAAAAAAATTAATAGGCTTTCTATGGCCCACAATTGGAGAGAGAGAGATGGCACACCCAGGAGTCAAGACTGGCACACAAGCAGAAAGGGCAATATTAATCTCCCACTGATTTGTTTTTTGTTTTGTTTTTTCAGGGAGACTTTAGAAAAAAAAAATACAAAAAAAATGATTTTTTTCAGGAATAATTTAGAAACCAAATAAAATAAAATGATTTTTTCAGGGAGAATTTAGAAAACAAATAAAACAAAAAATAGTCTTTCTAGGGCCCACTGAGTGAGAGAGGACGCACACAGGAGTCAGGAGTGGCACACAAGCCCAGAGGCCAATATTTATCTCCCACTGATTGATTTAGTGATTTTTTCAGGTAGATTTTGGAACCCAAATCAAGCAAAAAAATTAATAGGCTTTCTATGGCCCACAATTGGAGAGAGAGAGATGGCACACCCAGGAGTCAAGACTGGCACACAAGCAGAAAGGGCAATATTAATCTCCCACTGATTTGATTTTTTTTTTTTTTTCAGGGAGACTTTAGAAAAAAAAAATACAAAAAAAATGATTTTTTTCAGGAATAATTTAGAAACCGAATAAAATAAAATGATTTTTTCAGGGAGAATTTAGAAAACAAATAAAACAAAAAATAGGCTTTCTAGGGCCCACTGAGTGAGAGAGGACGCACACAGGAGTCAGGAGTGGCACACAAGCCCAGAGGCCAATATTTATCTCCCACTGATTGATTAAGTGATTTTTTCAGGTAGATTTTGGAACCCAAATCAAGCAAAAAAATTAATAGGCTTTCTATGGCCCACAATTGGAGAGAGAGAGATGGCACACCCAGGAGTCAAGACTGGCACACAAGCAGAAAGGGCAATATTAACCCCTTTACCCCCAAGGGTGGTTTGCACGTTAATGACCAGGCCAATTTTTACAATTCTGACCACTGTCCCTTTATGAGGTTATAACTCCGAAACGCTTCAACGGATCCTGGTGATTCTGACATTGTTTTCTCGTGACATATTGTACTTCATGATAGTGGTAAAATTTCTTTGATAGTACCTGCGTTTATTTGTGAAAAAAACGGAAATTTGGCGAAAATTTTGAAAATTTCGCAATTTTCAAACTTTGAATTTTTATGCAATTAAATCACAGAGATATGTCACACAAAATACTTAATAAGTAACATTTACCACATGTCTCCTTTACATCAGCATAATTTTGGAACCAATTTTTTTTTTTGTTAGGGAGTTATAAGGGTTAAAAGTTGACCAGCAATTTCTCATTTTTACAACACCATTTTTTTTTAGGGACCACGTCTCATTTGAAGTCATTTTGAGGGGTCTATATGATAGAAAATGCCCAAGTGTGACACCATTCTAAAAACTGCACCCCTCAAGGTGCTCAAAACCACATTCAAGAAGTTTATTAACCCTTCAGGTGTTTAATAGGAATTTTTGGAATGTTTAAATAAAAATGAACATTTAACTTTTTTACACAAAAAATTTACTTCAGCTCCAATTTGTTTTATTTTACCAAGGGTAACAGGAGAAATTGGACCCAAAAAGTTGTTGTCTAATTTGTCCTGAGTACGCTGATACCCCATATGTGGCAGTAAACCACTGTTTGGGCGCATGGGAGAGCTCGGAAGGGAAGGAGCGCTATTTGACTTTTCAATGCAAAATTGACAGGAATTGAGATGGGACGCCATGTTGCGTTTGGAGAGCCACTGATGTGCCTAAACATTGAAACCCCCCACAAGTGACACCATTTTGGAAAGTAGACCCCCTAAGGAACTTATCTGGATGTGTGGTGAGCACTTTGACCCACCAAGTGCTTCACAGAAGTTTATAATGCAGAACCGTAAAAATAAAAAATCATATTTTTTCACAAAAATTATATTTTTGCCCCCAATTTTTTATTTTTCCAAGGGTAAGAGAAGAAATTGGACCTTAAAAGTTGTTGTCCAATTTGTCCTGAGTACGCTGATACCCCATATGTGGCAGTAAACCACTGTTTGGGCGCATGGGAGAGCTCGGAAGGGAAGGAGCGCAGTTTGACTTTTCAATGCAAAATTGACAGAAATTGAGATGGGACGCCATGTTGCGTTTGGAGAGCCACTGATGTGCCTAAACATTGAAACCCCCCACAAGTGACACCATTTTGGAAATTAGACCCCCTAAGGAACTTATCTAGAGGTGTGGTGAGCACTTTGACCCACCAAGGGCTTCACAGAAGTTTATAATGCAGAGCCATAAAAATAAAACAAAATTTTTTTCCCACAAAAATTATTTTTTAGCCCCCAGTTTTGTATTTTCCCTAGGGTAACAGGAGAAATTGGACCCCAAAAGTTGTTGTCCAATTTGTCCTGAGTACGCTGATACCCCATATGTGGGGGGGAACCACCGTTTGGGCGCATGGGAGGGTTCGGAAGGGAAGGAGCGCCATTTGGAATGCAGACTTAGATGGAATGGTTTGCAGGCGTCACATTGCGTTTGCAGAGCCCCTAATGTACCTAAACAGTAGAAACCCCCCACAAGTGACACCATTTTGGAAAGTAGACCCCCTAAGGAACTCATCTTGATGTGTTGTGAGAGCTTTGAACCCCCAAGTATTTCACTACAGTTTATAACGCAGAGCCGTGCAAATAAAAAAATTTTTTTTTTCCACAAAAATTATATTTTAGCCCCCAGTTTTGTATTTTTCCAAGGTTAGCAGGAGAAATTGGACCCTAAATGTTGTTGTCCAATTTGTCCTGAGTACGCTGATACCCGATATGTGGGGGGGAACCACCGTTTGGGCGCATGGGAGGGCTCGGAAGGGAAGGAGCATCATTTGGAATGCAGACTTAGATGGATTGGTCTGCAGGCGTCACATTGCGTTTGCAGAGCCCCTAATGTACCTAAACAGTAGAAACCCCCCACAAGTGACCCCATATTGGAAACTAGACCCCTCAATGAACTTATCTAGATGTGTTGTGAGAACTTTGAACCCCCAAGTGTTTCACTACAGTTTATAACGCAGAGCCGTGAAAATAAAAAATCTTTTTGTTTTCCCACAAAAATTATTTTTTAGCCCCCAGTTTTGTATTTTCCCAAGGGTAACAGGAGAAATTGGTCCACAAAAGTTGTTGTCCAATTTGTCCTGAGTACGCTGATACCCCATATGTTGGGGTAAACCCCTGTTTGGGCACACAGGAGAGCTCGGAAGGGAAGGAGCACTGTTTTACTTTTTCAACGCAGAATTGGCTGGAATTGAGATCGGACGCCATGTCGTGTTTGGAGAGCCCCTGATGTGCCGAAACAGTGGAAACCCCCCAATTATAACTGAAACCCTAATCTAAACACACCCCTAACCCTAATTCCAACGGTAACCCTAACCACACCTCTAACCCTGACACACCCCTAACCCTAATCCCAACCCTATTCCCAACTGTAAATGTAATCTAAACCCTAACCCTAACTTTAGCCCCAACCCTAACTGTAGCCCCAACCCTAACCCTAACCCTAGCCCTAACCCTAGCCCTAGCCCTAACCCTAACCCTAACCCTAGCCCTAACCCTAGCCCTAACCCTAGCCCTAACCCTAGCCCTAACCCTAGCCCTAACCCTAGCCCTAACCCTAACCCTAGCCCTAACCCTAGCCCTAACCCTAGCCCTAACCCTAGCCCTAGCCCTAACCCTAGCCCTAACCCTAGCCCTAACCCTAGCCCTAACCCTAACCCTAACCCTAATCCTAGCCCTAACCCTAGCCCTAATGGGAAAATGGAAATAAATACATTTTTTTTTATTTTTCCCTAACTAAGGGGGTGATGAAGGGGGGTTTGATTTACTTTTATAGCGGGTTTTTTAGCGGATTTTTATGATTGGCAGCCGTCACACACTGAAAGACCCTTTTTATTGCAAAAAATATTTTTTGCAATACCACATTTTGAGAGCTATAATTTTTCCATATTTTGGTCCACAGAGTCATGTGAGGTCTTGTTTTTTGCGGGACGAGTTGACGTTTTTATTGAAAACATTTTTGGGCACGTGACATTTTTTTATCGCTTTTTATTCCGATTTTTGTGAGGAAGAATGACCAAAAGCCAGCTATTCATGAATTTCTATTGGGGGAGGCGTTTATACCGTTCTGCATTTGGTAAAATTGATAAATCAGTTTTATTCTTCGGGTCAGTACGATTACAGCGATACCTCATTTATATCATTTTTTTATGGTTTGGTGCTTTTATACGATAAAAACTATTTTACAGAAAAAATAATTATTTTTGCATCGCTTTATTCTCAGGACTATAACTTTTTTATTTTTTTGCTGATGATGCTGTATGGCGGCTCTTTTTTTGCGGGACAATATGACGCTTTCAGCGGTACCATGGTTATTTATATCTGTCCTTTTGATCGCGTGTTATTCCACTTTTTGTTCGGTGGTATGATAATAAAGCGTTGTTTTTTGCCTCGTTTTTTTTTTTTTTTTCTTACGGTGTTTACTGAAGGGGTTAACTAGTGGGACAGTTTTATAGGTCGGGTCGTTACGGACGCGGCGATACTAAATATGTGTACTTTTATTGTTTTTTTTTTTTATTTAGATGAAGAAATGTATTTATGGGAATAATATTTTTTTTTTTTTTTCATTATTTTGGAATATTTTTTTTTATTTTTTTTACACATTTGGAAAATTTTTTTTTTACTTTTTTACTTTGTCCCAGGGGGGGACATCACAGATCAGTGATCTGACAGTTTGCACAGCACTCTGTCAGATCACTGATCTGACATGCAGCGCTGCAGCCTTCACAGTGCCTGCTCTAAGCAGGCTCTGTGAAGCCACCTCCCTCCCTGCAGGACCCGGATCCGCGGCCATCTTGGATCCGGGGCTCGAGCAGGGAGGGAGGTGAGGAGACCCTCGCAGCAACGCGATCACATCGCGTTGCTGCGGGGGGCTCAGGGAAGCCCGCAGGGAGCCCCCTCCCTTCGCGGTGCTTCCCTGCACCGCCGGCACATCGCGATCATCTTTGATCGCGGTGTGCCAGGGGTTAATGTGCCGGGGGCGGTCCGTGACCGCTCCTGGCACATAGTGCCGGATGTCAGCTGCGATAAGCAGCTGACACCCGGCCGCGATCGGCCGCGCTCCCCCCGTGAGCGCGGCCGATCGGCTATGACGTACTATCCCGTCCAGGGTCAGATAAGCCCAGGGCACCTCGACGGGATAGTACGTCTAAGGTCACAGAGGGGTTAATCTCCCACTGATTTGTTTTTTTTGTTTTTTTTCAGTGAGACTTTAGAAAAAAAAAATACAAAAAAAATGATTTTTTTCAGGAATAATTTAGAAACCAAATAAAATAAAATGATTTTTTCAGGGAGAATTTAGAAAACAAATAAAACAAAAAATAGGCTTTCTAGGGCCCACTGAGTGAGAGAGGACGCACACAGGAGTCAGGAGTGGCACACAAGCCCAGAGGCCAATATTTATCTCCCACTGATTGATTTAGTGATTTTTTCAGGTAGATTTTGGAACCCAAATCAAGCAAAAAAATTAATAGGCTTTCTATGGCCCACAATTGGAGAGAGAGAGATGGCACACCCAGGAGTCAAGACTGGCACACAAGCAGAAAGGGCAATATTAATCTCCCACTGATTTGTTTGTTTGTTTTTTTTCAGGGAGACTTTAGAAAAAAAAATACAAAAAAAATGTTTTTTTTAGGAATAATTTAGAAACCAAATAAAATAAAATGATTTTTTCAGGGAGAATTTAGAAAACAAATAAAACAAAAAATAGGCTTTCTAGGGCCCACTGAGTGAGAGAGGATGCACACAGGAGTCAGGATTGGCACACAAGCCCAGAGGCCAATATTTATCTCCCACTGATTGATTTAGTGATTTTTTCAGGTAGATTTTGGAACCCAAATCAAGCAAAAAAATTAATAGGCTTTCTATGGCCCACAATTGGAGAGAGAGAGATGGCACACCCAGGAGTCAAGACTGGCACACAAGCAGAAAGGGCAATATTAATCTCCCACTGATTTGTTTGTTTGTTTTTTTTCAGGGAGACTTTAGAAAAAAAAATACAAAAAAAATGTTTTTTTTAGGAATAATTTAGAAACCAAATAAAATAAAATGATTTTTTCAGGGAGAATTTAGAAAACAAATAAAACAAAAAATAGGCTTTCTAGGGCCCACTGAGTGAGAGAGGATGCACACAGGAGTCAGGATTGGCACACAAGCCCAGAGGCCAATATTTATCTCCCACTGATTGATTTAGTGATTTTTTCAGGTAGATTTTGGAACCCAAATCAAGCAAAAAAATTAATAGGCTTTCTATGGTCCACAATTGGAGAGAGAGAGATGACACACCCAGGAGTCAAGACTGGCACACAAGCAGAAAGGGCAATATTAATCTCCCACTGATTTGTTTTTTTTTTTTTTTTTTCAGGGAGACTTTAGAAAAAAAAAATACAAAAAAAATGATTTTTTTCAGGAATAATTTAGAAACCAAATAAAATAAAATGATTTTTTCAGGGAGAATTTAGAAAACAAATAAAACAAAAAATAGGCTTTCTAGGGCCCACTGAGTGAGAGAGGACGCACACAGGAGTCAGGAGTGGCACACAAGCCCAGAGGCCAATATTTATCTCCCACTGATTGATTTATTGATTTTTTCAGGTAGAATTTAGAACCCAAATCAACCAAAAAAATAAATAGGCTTTCTATGGCCCACTATTTGTGAGAGAGATGGCACGCTCAGGACTGGCACACAAGCCCAGAGGCCAATATTAATCTCCCACTTTTTTTTTTTTTTCCAGGGAAAATGTATAAACCCAATAAAAAAAATAATAAATAGGCTTTCTATGGCCCACTATCTGAGAGAGAGAGATGGCACGCTTAGGACTGGCACACAAGCCCAAAGGCCAATATTAATCTCCCACTGATTGATTTATTGATTTTTTCAGGTAGATTTTGGAACCCAAATCAAGCAAAAAAATAAATAGGCTTTCTATGGCCCACTGAGAGATGGCACACACAGGAGTAAGGAGTGGCACACAAGCCCTGAGGCCAATATTTTTCTCCCACTGATTGATGTAGTGATTTTTTCAGGTAGATTTTAGAACCCAAATCAAGCAAAAAAATAAATAGGCTTTCTATGGCCCACTGAGTGAGAGATGACACAGACAGGGATGGCACTCTAGCAGAAATGTCAATCTTAATCTCCCACAAAAAAAAAAAAAAAAAAGGAACTGTCCTTCAATTACTATCTCCCTGCAGTAATCTCAGCCAGGTATGGCAGGCAGCAATAAGGAGTGGACTGATGCACAAATTAAATAAAAAGTGTGGACAAACAAACAAGATAGCTGTGCAGAAAGGAAGGAACAAGAGGATTTGTGCTTTGAAAAAAGCAGTTGGTTTGCACAGCGGCGTACACACAGCAATGCAGCTATCAGGGAGCCTTCTAGGGCCGCCCAATGAGCTACAGCGCTGAGGGGAAAAAAAAAAAATGTAGCTTCCACTGTCCCTGCACACCGAAGGTGGTGTTGGGCAGTGGAAATCGCTACAGCACAAGCGGTTTGGTGGTTAATGGACCCTGCCTAACGCTATCCCTGCTTCTGACGAAGCGGCAGCAACCTCTCCCTAGGCTCAGATCAGCAGCAGTAACATGGCGGTCGGCGGGAACGCCCCTTTATAGCCCCTGTGACGCCGCGGACAGCAAGCCAATCACTGCAATGCCCTTCTCTAAGATGGTGGGGACCAGGACCTATGTCATCACGCTGCCCACACTCTGCGTTTACCTTCATTGGCTGAGAAATGGCGCTTTTCGCGTCATTGAAACGCGACTTTGGCGCGAAAGTCGCGTACCGCATGGCCGACCCCGCACAGGGGTCGGATCGGGTTTCATGAAACCCGACTTTGTCAAAAGTCGGCGACTTTTGAAAATGTTCGACCCGTTTCGCTCAACCCTACTGTACAGTATATTAATCCATCCCGGCTGGGATATTCCTAGTGCTCTTGGCTGCATACCATCTGTAGGTAAATCCTTGCTCCCTTGTCCTACTCCGGTGTTATTTTCTGTATATATCCTTATTAGTTCTTATAGCACAGTGGGTGTTCATACATCCCTCTTTCATCAGGACTGGCCTATGTCCAAACTCCATCCTGTTCTTGGGGTTATTTCTTTGGGCTCCGTGCCTTGGGTGTCTATTTTATCTTATTATATATGGTTTCAGGCTGATTGTATATGTTTGTTATGATTTATGTTTTGTATTTTCCAATTTTTCCACAGCGTTTTATGATTAAGAACCCGGTTGGGGTTCGAAACGTCATCTGTATGCACGCTTTTTCTACTGCGCATATATACTGGCATTGTTGTGTATTCAATATGTATGTACACCAATAAATTGTTTGATTCACTTGCAAAATATTCCATCCGTGAGTGCGGTGTATTATCCTATTTCAATTATCACATGTGTTTAAGATTGATTTCAGTGATCCATTGAGCCCTGAGACACAACACCATCCATGAGTTTATTTGAAAAACAAAACAATTAAATCTGACGCTTAAATCCAATTTGCATAATAATTTGGAACACGGTGTATAGTCACAGCAGCAATATATTCACTGCAGCACTATAGTTACCGCAGCACTACAGTTACAGCCTCACTTTAGTCACGCAGCACTATAGTCACAGCAGCACTATAGTTAACGCAGTACTATAGTCACCACTGCACTGTAGTCACAGCAGCATTATAATCACCGCAGCACTATAGTCAAAGTAGCAATATATTCACTGCAGCACTATAGTTACCGCAGCACGACAGTCACAGCATCACTTTAGTCACAGCAGCATTATAGTCACAGCAGCACTTTAGTCACAGCAGCACTATAGTCACAGCAGCCTTATAATTAGAGCAGTACAATAGTTAAATAGCCTTATAGTCACCACAGCACTGTAGTCACAGGAGCACAATAGTCACAGCAGAATCATAGTCACAGCAGCACTATAGTCATAGCAACATTATAGTCACTGCAACACTATAGTTACAGCAGAACTAGAGTTACCGCAGCACAATAATTACAGCAGCATTATAGTCACTGCAGCACAATAATAACAGTAGCATTATAGTCACTGCAACACTATATGCACAGCAGGAATATAGGAGGGGGCAGGAATAAGCGCAGCTCAATGAAGGCCCCTCCATGACTGTGCTTGGCCATAGGCATCTTTTAAAAGTTGGAGCAGGAGGTTGTGATTGGGTAAAAGGGGGAGCGTAGGGAGGGACTTTAGGAGCGGGGGGCGTTGGTAAAAGGGAAAAAGTGCAGGAAAAACATCACTTGCTAAGTGGAAGCCAGCGTGAAGAGACCCACTCACCCTCCCCTTGTAATTTTGTTTAGTTTTTTCTTTAAGCGGTAATTTTTTATTTTGGTATTGCCAGAGGATGGGGCATATGACTGGATGGCAGTGGGTGGGTATGGGAAGCCTGGGAGCTTTCTAGGAAATTTCCCACGATCTATGAACAGCCAGCAGAGGGCGCTTCACCGCAAATGAAGCTAAATATAGCTCATTGATCAATATTTAGACTCATTCCCAGGGGTTTTGCAGCGAGGAGTAGCATTGCATTAGCAAAGCTCCTGGCTGCAAAATGTTTTAACCCCTTCAGAAGGATTTACATCGTTGGACTTTACAGATCTGTGGAAGGTAAGTATATTGTTGGTTTATTATTTTTTTTTTGTCACAGAACGAGGGTCTTCACTGAGTGGATTTGGCGTTAAATAAAAAATTACAACAACCTTTGTTTTTATTTCATTAAAATAATTTTTAATAATGTGTGTGTGTATTTTTTTAACCCTTTCTTTCAATTGGATTAATAATGGATAGGTGTCATAATTGACGCCTCTCCATTATTAATTAGGCTTAATGTCATCTTACAATTGCAAGGTGCCATTAACCCTTCATTACCCCATATCCCACCGCTACACGGGAATGGGAAGAGAGTGGCCAAGTGCCAGAATAGGCGCATCTTCCAGATGTGCCTTTTCTGGGGTGGCTGGGGGCAGGTGTTTTTAGCCAGGGGGGGCCAATAACCGTGGACCCTCTCCAGGCTATTAATATCTGCCCTCAGTCACTGGCTTTACTACTCTGGCGGAGAAAATTGTGCGGGAGCCCACGCCAATTTTTTCCGCCATTTAACCCTTAAATATAATAGCTAGAACGCCCAAATTTTGCATATACACACTACTAACATTAGTAGTGTGGAATATGCAAAAAAATGGTGATATGAGATGGTTTACTGTATGTAAACCAGATCTCATATCATGTCGGGTTTGTGAAGGAGAAAGCAAAAGCCGGTAATTGAATTACCTGCTTTAAAGCTATCTAGCGCTGCATTAAATATAAATATATATATATAGGTGTCTCCCTGACATATATATATGTATATATACCTATTCTATGTGTATATATCTACTCTAATCTAACCTGTCACTGTGATTTTACTGTACTCTGTGCTGAATTACCGGCTTTTCAAAGGAGACCCGTGCGTAAAAATCGGACAGCAATACGGATGTCATACGGATGTTGCGATAAAAAAATCGCATGACACTCGCATGACACTCGCATGGCACTCGCAGACGTTACATCAGTTTTTTCGGTCCGTAAATCGGACCGTTTTTTTCTCACACAAGTGGAAAGGGGCCCTTATAGTCACAGCAGCATTATAGTTACTGCATCACTATACTCACAGCAGCAATATACTCACAGCAGTATTATAGTCACCACAGCACTATAGTTACTGCATCACTATACTCACAGCAGCAATATACTCACAGCAGTATTATAGTCACCACAGCAATATAGTTACTGCATCACTATACTCACAGCAGCAATATACTCACAGCAGTATTATAGTCACCACAGCATTATAGTTACTGCATCATTATACTCACAGCAGTATTATAGTCACCACAGCACTATAGTTAAAGCAGCACTATACTCACGGCAGCAATATACTCACAGCAGTATTATAGTCACCACAGCAATATAGTTACTGCATCACTATACTCACAGCAGCAATATACTCACAGCAGTATTATAGTCACCACAGCAATATAGTTACTGCATCACTATACTCACAGCAGCAATATACTCACAGCAGTATTATAGTCACCACAGCAATATAGTTACTGCATCACTATACTCACAGCAGCAATATACTCACAGCAGTATTATAGTCACAACAGCATTATAGTTACTGCATCATTATACTCACAGCAGTATTATAGTCACCACAGCACTATAGTTAAAGCAGCACTATAGTCACAGCAGCAATATACTCACAGCAGTATTATAGTCACCACAGCAATATAGTTACTGCATCATTATACTCACAGCAGTATTATAGTCACCACAGCAATATAGTTACTGCATCACTATACTCACAGCAGCAATATACTCACAGCAGTATTATAGTCACCACAGCAATATAGTTACTGCATCACTATACTCACAGCAGCAATATACTCACAGCAGTATTATAGTCACCACAGCAATATAGTTACTGCATCATTATACTCACAGCAGTATTATAGTCACCACAGCACTATAGTTAAAGCAGCACTATAGTTACAGCCAAATTATAGTCACAACAGCTCTATAGTCATAGCAGCACTATAGTTACTGCAGTACTATACTCGTAGAAGCACTATAGTTACTGCAGCACAATAATTATAGCAGCATCACTATAGTCATTGCAGCACTATACTCATAGCGGTATTATAGTCACTGCAGCATTATACTCATAGAAGCACTATAGTTACTGCAGCATAATAGTTACAGCAGCACTAGAGTTGCAGTAGCATTGTTCTCAGTGTTACATGCTGTGAGTAAATGTTTAATGACAAAATATCCCTTTAAGTGATCTGAAGTGCCATATTTTTTACATGTAAGCTTCTTATACTGTATAATCTCTGTCAAACCCATATGTACCAGGGCTGTGGAGTCAGTAAGCCAAATGTCTGACTTAGGGCCGAGATAAGTTATTTTGGTGCCCTAGGCAGATGAAGCTGACGGTGCCAAAACACACACACACCCACACACACACACACACACACCCACACACACCCTGAGGAACCCTCAGCAACCAAGTAAAGGAATGAGTCAGAGATGAAGGTAAAAGGACCTCCAAAGTACCTCCCTTTTTTCTTTAAAAAAATACTGGCAAAAGAAAAAAAGGGAGGCTCAACAGAGAGTGCGTTTCAAAATTAGATATGAAATCAGTCATTGTTTGAGAACCGTTTACTCAACACAAGGAATAAACAGGGATATTTATCCCTGACGTGACGTCCTGTATTTTATATGTCAGACCCAAGGACAGTCATGCAAACTAAAATTACTTACCGTAAATGCTCGAGTATAAGACGACCCAAGTATAAGCTGAGGGACCTAATTGTGCCACAAAAACTGGGAAAACGTATTGACTCGAGTATAAGCCTAGGGTGGGAAATTCAGCAGCTACTGATAAATTTCAAAAATAAAAATAGATGCCAATAAATGTAAAATTAATTGAGACATCAGTAGGTTAAATGTTTTTGAATATCCATATTGAATCAGGAGCCCCATATAATGCTCCATACAAAATATGCCCCATATTATGCTCCATAAAGTTCATGATTGGCCCCATAAGATGCTCCATAAAAAATATACCCCATGTAATGCTCCATAAAGGTTAATGATGGTCCCATAAGATACTCCATAGAAAATACTGTATGCCCCATATAATGCTGCACAAAGGTTAATGATGGCCCCATAAGATGCTCCATTCAAAAATATGCCCCATATAATGCTCCATAAAGGTTAGTGATGGCCCCATAAGATGCTCCATATTAAAATATGCCCCATATAACGCTGCACAAAGGTTATTGATGACCCCATAAGATGCTCCATATTAAAATATGCCCCATATAACTCTGCACAAAGGTTAATGATGACCCCAATAAGATGCTCCATATGCCCCATATAACACCGCACAAAGGTTAATGATATCCCCATAAGATGCTCCATATTAAAATATGCCCCATATAATGCTGCAGAAAGGTTAATGACGGTCCCACAAGATGATCCATACTAAAATATGCCACATAAAATGTTGCTGCGATTAAAAAATAAATGACATACATTACTCACCTCTCATCGCTGCCCGCTGCTCCTCAGCGTTGCCAGCTCTCTGCAGTGACTGTTTAGGCAGAGGGCGCGCACTAACCACGTCATCGCGCCCTCTGACCTGAACGTCACAGCCAGAGGACCCGGAAGACACAGTGTGGCGGTGGAACAGGGACAGGTGAATATCGCATGGCTCACCCTCCCCCAGTCCTACTCACCCTCCTGGCACTGCATATCAGTCCCTGCATCTCGGGCGCTGGCATCTCTCTTCCTGTCTTCCTTCCTGTGCTGAGCGGTCAGTGATACCGCTCATTAAAGTGATGAATATGCACTCCACGCCTATGGGAGTGGAGACACTTGCATATGCAGCGCCCCAGAGACCTGGTCATTGCAGTATGGCGCTCTGCTGCTAAGGGGAGCAGCGGTACGTCTGATGGCACTAAGGAGTTCTCCTGACCAGGTATCACCAGAAAACATTACACTTCACACTCCGGCCACTAGGGGGAGAAAAAGGCTTTATTTATTGGGCCACTCCTCACACTGGTAAAGACCGCATGGCGATGACCCGGCCAGGCATAGACCCGCATCCTCTGCAGCGATCTCAGAGTCACCACCGTTGCAGAGGTTTCCCGTCGCGGAGCAGCCTGAGGGAAAACCCGGCGGATGGATGCCCGACGGCGGAATGGCCGCAGCCGAGGCCCGGTATCTGGCGCGCTGCCTGAAGGCCCAAGCTCGTGTGAGCTCCTGATTGGGCCACCCGACAGAGATTCGCCTGTTGCCCATGTCTCCTCCGTTGCCCGTCCCGGCTGCTGCGGACCCCCAAACCCGGTCAGGGGATTGTGTACCGCAGGGGTCGGATCTGAAGATCTTGACGGTGACGGAGCATCAGCGGCGCCTGGTGGCGGCCAGGATGAAGAAACCCCGACCCGCGATCATAGTCGACCTCACGGAGGAAGTGGAAGTCTTGCCGTCGCACTGGGGAGTGGTGGTCTTCTACAACCCCAAGGAGGAGAGGGGGGTCATCCAGGAGATAGGAGAGCCCCTGCAGGTCCGTGTTGATCGGAGCGAGGTGGAGCTGTGTTGGGGGACGGTCGAGGATCGCGACTTGAGACCTGGAGATGCGGTAACTTATACCCGATGGTCAAGGGGGGCCGGCTGGACGGCCAGGGGCGTTCAGCGGTGCGCAGTCCTCCAGGTCGCAGCTGAGATCCCGGATGATGAGGTCCCCGCTGCGGATCGCCGGGCTGATCAGGCCCCGCAGGCAACTGTGGACCCCACCCGTGTTCAACTGAGAGGAGTGGTCTGCGAGGTAAGACCACAACCTTTACAGAATTAAACCTCGGAGAACCGAAATATATATAGTTAACTGTTTCCTGCTTTAAACCCGTCCAGGGTTAACTCCTAGGGATCCCTTTGTTTACCCGGGATCCCTAATGTTTTCTATTTCTTTTCTACGTTTGCACAAGTTCATCATTGTTTAAAAGACTGCCGGATCATGGACGGTGAATGATTCAAAACTGTTTTGTATATAGTTTGCACCTTCTTAAAGGAGCTCCCTACTGGTTTTACAAGCGAGAGAAGACTTTGCGAAGATGATGCTTCCAGATGTGACGCAGAAGGTCTTCCTTTCGGTGGACTGGCAGACAGAGAGAGAATCTGCACTAGAGACTTGGATCCCTCTTAAAGGGAATGACTACATGATGACTTTAATAAAAGTTGAACGTTAATAATGTTAAAATTTAGAAAGTTTGATAATGTTAATAAAGATTGAGGACAGGAAAGCTTTATGTGAACCCGTAGGGGTTAGAGAGAGAGTCCTCCTGAGAAATGTAGAAAGATGGTCGGCACAATGGCAGTAGGCCCAGCCAAGGAGCTAGGCGGTCCTGCATTGGTGAAGTTGAAATGGAAAGAGAAGTTGAGTTGGATAGCATTTTATGATAGGCCTTTAGTGGGTTCAGCGTGTATGCCCTTAAAGGAAAAGTTAACTTATTGTTCAGAGTTTGCACTTAGTAGAATACCCGGCTGGGTACTGAGAGTTATTTATAGTCAAAAATGTTATTTAAAAATATTTAATCTTGTTTTTGTTTGTAATGTTCAAGTGTCCTTACCTCCCATAAAGGGAAGCATCTTTTCTATTTACTTGTTCTAAGCATTTCAAAAATTTTGTAGGTCTTTTGCTGTTTTGTATTGTTGTTCTTCTTCCCAGTCCAGGAGTACTGGATTTAACCGGGGAGGAGTGCAGCGCCCCAGAGACCTGGTCATTGCAGTATGGCGCTCTGCCGCCAAGGGGAGCAGCGGTACGTCTGATGGCACTAAGGAGTTCTCCTGACCAGGTATCACCAGAACACATTACACTTCACACTCCGGCCACTAGGGGGAGAAAAAGGCTTTATTTATTGGGCCACTCCTCACACTGGTAAAACTAGGGGCTGGGGAGGAAGTTAGTCAGAAGCTGACTGGGTTGGATTCAGGCAACATCCCATGGCAGGGGGTGTTGCAGGGAGAAGGCACAGGGGGGCCCCTGTCGGGCGTGGGAACCTGGCAGGAGCCTAGCGAACAGAACAGAACGTAATGGAACCGCACCTGCACACCTTGCGGCGGTATCCTAAGAAAGAGACACGAAGGGAAGGATATTGTGGAACAGTGTAAACGAGACCAAGCACAAAGGAGAGCCCGTAAGAGTCGTGCCGAGAGAGAGAGGCAACATCTTACTGAGGCGCGTAGTCGGTGGCCGGAACACCGTAGGAGTAACTGACTTCAGGCCTTACTTCAAACTCCGCTGGACAGTTAGTCATAGGTTGGCTGTCTACCTTACTACACCTACGAAGACATAGGGGGCAACATTGGGAGAGGGGCGTCTCTAGGGTCCCGGAAGACCTCCAAGCCTTCCCGTCATACGGGTGGCGTCCTAGCCATAACATACCTGGGGGATGTTAGAAACTAGTAACATCTGGAACCAAAGAACGAGAGAGCTGTAGAGAACGAACGAACGAGAACAGCAGTTGTGAGGACTATTCCGATTGCTCAGCAGGATAGGACTACAACACACAGGCGCTATTGGTAGGCAACGATTTCCATCTGCGAGGGAAACTCTGGATGCACCCATCGGACCGGCCGGTCTCTGAGAGCCCTGTTAAACGTACTCTGGATTGAGGATCCTGAAGTCTTCAGTAAAGAGGTAAAGAGACTGCAACCTTGTGTCCTCATTATTGACTGTACCTCACACTATCACCATCCACCTTACTGGGAAGCCCTGGGGACATACTTCACCTGTGGGAAGGTATACCATCCAGCTGCCATTCCATCACCCCAGTGGACCCCATAGCAGCGTCGGTCACCCTGACCGAACACCACAGGTGGCGTCACGAACCTCTGACAGACTGTCCCGCTACTTTCATTGGACGCTCCTTAGCAGGGTCGCGGACCGGGTCTAGCCACCGTGACAGCCTCAGAACCGAACCAGAGAGGCCCGGTACCGAAACGCGTGGCCCTGTGTCTGGGGGCGCTCCACATATTCATTACTTTATTAATGAGTGGCACCACGTGTCCTTGCTTCTTGGTTGTCTTAATTATTGGAACCTCCTAGGTCTTTTATGTCCTACACCTACCTCTTTAGGACTCAAGCATGCTCATAAACTAGTTAGTACTGTATGACTTATTCCCTACCTTATTCCTATTCATATGGCTCTATATTATGTAGCTAGATATTGACTAATGTATTAGACCTGGTTGCAACTTTGTGCCATTTGCACCTTGAGATTTTCTTTTTATTGTTATATTGTTTTTTTCTGTATGTTCTTGTTGTTTTTCTTGTATATATTTACATGTTTTTTATTCGCTTACCCTTGGTCTTTTAGTAAACCCCATGATTAAGACCCGGGAGGGTCGAAACGTCGTGTGTCTCTACTTTACTGGGTTTTGGACCAATTTTGGTAACTTGGAACTTATTTTCTTTGTCTAGGATAAAATTCCACAGATGGTTGCAAATCATTGCATTAGGCTGCCATCACACTAGCAGTATTTGGTCAGTATTTTACCTCAGTATTTGTAAGTCAAAACCTGGAGTGGAACAATTAGAGGAAAAGAACAATAGAAACATATGCACCACTTCTGTATATATCACCCACTCCTGGTTTTGGCTTACAAATACTGAGGTAAAATACTGACCAAATACTGCAAGTGTGACGGCAGCCTAAGAGTGTGCGGTGAATTTTTGCCATTTATTTCAGCGCAGGAAGGAAGACAGGAAGAGCGATGCCAGTGCCCGAAATGCAGGGACTGATATGCAGCAATGACACCAGGAGAGCGAGTATGATGTCGTCTGCTCCCCCCCCCCCGCCGGCAATGACTCATGTATAAGCCGAGAGGGGCGTTTTCAGCACACAAAAAATGTGCTGAAAATCTCGGCTTAAACACCAGTATATACGGTGACTAAAATGGGGGCTGTTTGGTTTCAATTAAAGTGTTCATAATTTGGCAGATGCCCTAATGGAATCTAAACAAACCCTATTACAAATAAAGGGATACAGATATGTATGATTGTTTTTAAAGTAGCACTCCCATCAAAATTTTTACCTCATTATTTGTAAGTCAAAACCAGGAGTGGGTGATAAATACAGAAGTGGTGCATATGTTTCTATTATACTTTTCCTCTGATTGTTCCACTCCTGGTTTTAGCTTATAAATACTGATGCAAAATACTGACCATGTACTGAACGTGTGAAAGTGGCCCTCTTAACAGAGCAGAGTGGAAAAGAAACCTTCTCTTTGTCGATGTCACGTCAGCAGAGGCAGCTGAATCACCGGCAGGAGCGGTCCCTGACCGCTCTGTGTGGGGGAAGAATGGTGCTGTGCACAACACGCAGGTCAGTAACAACTACCTGTCTGTTAGTGCTTATGCACATTTTTTTGTTCTTCATAAAGTCCCGGATATCCCCTTTAATATATTGCAATAATGATGTACTATATAATTGTCTAAGGGTCACTTCGGTCTTTCTGTCTGTCTGTCTGTCTTTCTGTCTGTCTGTCACAGATATTCATTGGTCGCGGCCTCTGTCTGTCATGGAAATCCAAGTCACTGATTGGTCGCGGCAAAACAGCCACGACTAATCAGCAACCGGCACAGTTCGGTGGAAAAATGGCCGCTCCTTACTCCCCGCAGTCAGTGCCCACTCCATACTCCCCTCCAGTCAGCCCTCACACAGGGTTAATGCCAGCGTTAATGGACCGCGGTGTAACGCACTCCATTAACGCAGCTATTAACCCTGTGTGACCAACTTTTTACTATTGATGATGCGTATGCAGCATCAATAGTAAAACGATCTAATGTTAAAAATAATAATAATAAAAAAAAGGTTATTCTCACCCTCCGCTGTCGTGTCCTCTCCTCGGCAGTGCAAGCGGCAGGTTCCGGTGGCAAGGATGCTATGCGAGAAGGACCTTCCATGACGTCACGGTCATGTGACCGCGATGTCATCACAGGTCCTGCGCTCATACCAACCCTGGGACCGCAAGCTGCCGTGTGCACCGCACACAGGCGACAGGACTACAAGGGCTCCCTCGGAAGGTGAGTATATGTTTATTTTTTATTTTAAGTCTTTTTTAACCTGTTACATACGTGTCTGGGCAATATACTACATAGCTGGGCAATATACTACGTGACTGGCCAATATACCACGTGACTGGGCAGTATACTACTTGGCTGTGCTGTATACTACATGGCTCTGCTGTATACTACATGGCTCTGTGCTATATACTATGTCGCTGTGCAATATACTACGTCGCTGGGCAATATATTACGTGACTAGGCAATATACTACGTGGCTGGGCAATATACTACGTGGCTGGGCAATATACTACGTGACTGGGCAAAATACTATGTGGCTGGGCAATATACTACGTGGCTGGGCAATATACTATGTCGCTGGGCAATATACTACGTGGCTGGGCAATATACTACGTGGCTGGGCAATATACTACTTAGCTGGGCAATATACTACGTGACTGGCCAATATACCACGTGACTGGGCAATATAGTACGTGGCTGGGCAATATACTACGTAGCTGGGCAATATAGTACGTGGCTGGGCAATATACTACGTAGCTGGGCAATATAGTACGTGGCTGGGCAATATACTACGTGGCTGGGCAATATACTACGTGGCTGTGCAATATACTACGTGGCTGCGCAATATACTAAGTGGGCTGTGCAATATACTACATGGGCTGTGCAAGCAGCGTTCGAGGTCCGTCCGAAACTAACAGGACATCGCTAGCGCATGCGTTAGTTACATTGCCGTCAATGGCAGTGCTAACGGACCCGTTACATTTCGTTAGTGGCGCTGTGTAACGGATCCCATTAGCGTACTGCCACTAACGCAATGTGAACCTAGCCTAACACAACTTTGACTCAGCAGCCCTGTGTGTACCATAGGTTTATTTTGTCCCAATCTCAATGATTTATATAACAATTTATGAATTTTTATTCTAGTTACTATTATAATTATATAGTGATCAGACTAAATTGTAGTTTTGCAGGTTCACTGTGAAATCAGCATAGTTTTTTACTGGAAAATAATGAGATAAATGATCATTTCTCTGCGCAGTTTGTCATATGTGTCATCCACATTGGAGACTATTAACATGTTAAGGCCGGCGTCACACACAGCGTAAAACAATACGGTCCGTATATTACGGCCGTAATACGCTGAAAAGTCCCCAAAATAGTGGTCCGTAGCTCCTCTGTAGGCAGGGTGTGTCACCGTTTTTTGCGCATGGCATCCTCCGTATGTAATCCGTATGGCAGCCGTACATATATGTATATATATTATTACTTCATACAGCGCGAGATAGCAGAAAGCCGGTAATTCAATTACCGGCTTTTGCTTTCTCCTTCCTAAACCCGACATGATATGAGACATGGTTTACATACAGTAAACCATCTCATATCCCCCCCTTTTTTTTTGCATATTCCACACTACTAATGTTAGTAGTGTGTATATGCAAAATTTGGCCGTTCTAGCTAGTAAAATAAGGGGTTAAATGGCGGAAAAAATTGGCGTGGGCTCCCACACAATTTTCTCCGCCAGAGTAGTAAAGCCAGTGACTGCCACCCCAGAAAAGGCACATCTGGAAGATGCGCCTATTCTGGCACTTGGCCACTCTCTTCCCATTCCCGTGTAGCGGTGGGATATGGGGTAATGAAGGGTTAATGTCACCTTGCTATTGTAAGGTGACATTAAGCCAAATTAATAATGGAGAGGCGTCAATTATGAAACCTATCCATTATTAATCCAATACTAGTAAAGGGTTAAAAAAAACACACACACATTATTAAAAATTAATTTATTGAAAAAATCACAAAGACTGTTGTATTAGTTTATTCTACTCTCAATCCAATCACTGAAGACCCTCGATCTGTAAATAAAAAAAAATAATAAACCAACTATATACTTACATAGTAACATAGTTAGTAAGGCCGAAAAAAGACATTTGTCCATCCAGTTCAGCATATATATTCCATCATAATAAATCCCAAGATCTACGTCCTTCTACAGAACCTAATTGTATGATACAATATTGTTCTGCTCCAGGAAGACATCCAGGCCTCTCTTGAACCCCTCAACTGAGTTCGCCATCACCACCTCCTCAGGCAAGCAATTCCAGATTCTCACTGCCCTAACAGTAAAGAATCCTCTTCTATGTTGGTGGAAAAACCTTCTCTCCTCCAGACGCAAAGAATGCCCCCTTGTGCCCGTCACCTTCCTTGGTATAAACAGATCCTCAGCGAGATATTTGTATTGTACATGGTTATTAGAGCGCCCCTCAGTCGTCTTTTTTCTAGACTAAATAATCCTAATTTCGCTAATCTATCTGGGTATTGTAGTTCTCCCATCCCCTTTATTAATTTTGTTGCCCTCCTTTGTACTCTCTCTAGTTCCATTATATCCTTCCTGAGCACCGGTGCCCAAAACTGGACACAGTACTCCATGTGCGGTCTAACTAGGGATTTGTACAGAGGCAGTATAATGCTCTCATCATGTGTATCCAGACCTCTTTTAATGCACCCCATGATCCTGTTTGCCTTGGCAGCTGCTGCCTGGCACTGGCTGCTCCAGGTAAGTTTATCATTAACTAGGATCCCCAAGTCCTTCTCCCTGTCAGATTTACCCAGTGGTTTCCCATTCAGTGTGTAATGGTGACATTGATTCCTTCTTCCCATGTGTATAACCTTACATTTATCATTGTTAAACCTCATCTGCCACCTTTCAGCCCAAGTTTCCAACTTATCCAGATCCATCTGTAGCAGAATACTATCTTCTCTTGTATTAACTGCTTTACATCGTTTTGTATCATCTGTAAAATTTATTCTACTCTCAATCCACTCACTGAAGACCCTCGATCTGTAAATAAAAAAAAATAATAAACCAACAATATACATACCTTCCGAGGATCTGGCACGTCCAACGATGTAGATCCATCTGAAGGGGTTAAAATATTTTGCAGACACGAGCTCCGCTAATGCAGGATGCTCATTTCTGCAAAACCCCGGCGAATGAAGCTAAATATAGGTCAATGATCTATATTTAGCTTCATTTGCGGTGAGGCGCCCTCTGCTGGCTGTTCCTAGATCGTGGGAACTTTCGTAGAAAGCTCCCAGGCTCGAGATCATAAGAGGGCGCCCTCTGCTGGTTGTCCTCATATGAACTCGAGCAAGGGAGCTTTCTAGGAAAGTTCCCACGATCTAGGAACAGCCAGCAGAGGGCGCCTCACCGCAAATGAAGCTAAATATAGATCATTGACCTATATTTAGCTTCATTCGCCGGGGTTTTGCAGAAATGAGCATCCTGCATTAGCGGAGCTCGTGTCTGCAAAATATTTTAACCCCTTCAGATGGATCTACATCGTTGGACGTGCCAGATCCTCGGAAGGTAAGTATATAGTTGGTTTATTATTTTTTTTTATTTACAGATCGAGGGTCTTCAGTGATTGGATTGAGAGTAGAATAAACTAATACAACAGTCTTTGTGATTTTTTCAATAAATTAATTTTTAATAATGTGTGTGTGTTGTTTTTTTTAACCCTTTACTAGTATTGGATTAATAATGGATAGGTGTCATAATTGACGCCTCTCCATTATTAATTTGGCTTAATGTCACCTTACAATAGCAAGGTGGCATTAACCCTTCATTACCCCATATCCCACCGCTACACGGGAATGGGAAGAGAGTGGCCAAGTGCCAGAATAGGCGCATCTTCCAGATGTGCCTTTTCTGGGGTGGCTGGGGGCAGATGTTTTTAGCCAGGGGGGGGGGGCAATAACCATGGACCCTCTCCAGGCTATTAATATCTGCCCTCAGTCACTGGCTTTACTACTCTGGCGGAGAAAATTGTGCGGGAGCCCACGTCAATTTTTTCCGCCATTTAACCCCTTAATTTACTAGCTAGAACGGTCAAATTTTGCATAGACACACTACTAACATTAGTAGTGTGGAATATGCAAAAAAAATGGTGATATGAGATGGTTTACTGTATGTAAACCAGGTCTCATATCATGTCGGGTTTTAGGAAGGAGAAAGCAAAAGCCGGTAATTGAATTACCGGCTTTAAAGCTGTCTAGCGCTGGAAGAAATATTAATGTATATACATATATGTGTCTCACTGACATATATATATATATACCTATACTATGTGTACACATTTATTATACCTATTCTACTGTAAGCTGTCAGTGTGATTTTACTGTACACCGCAATGAATTACCGGCTTTTCTCGCTAACACCGCTGCGTATTTCTCGCAAGTCACACTGCTGGTCCGTGTGTAATCCGTATTTTTGGGGCTTCCATAGACTTTCATTGGCGTATTTTTTGCGCAATACGGTGACAAACGCAGCATGCTGCGATTTTCTACGGCCGTAGAAAGCCGTATAATACTGATCAGTAAAATACGGCAGATAGGAGCAGGGGCATAGAGAATAATTGTGCCGTATTTTTTGCGAGTTTTACGGACTTAGTTTCTGCGCTCTTACGTCCGTAAAACTCGCAAGTGTGACGCCGGCCTAAGGAGTATAAGATTGTGTGAATGAGCACATGTATTGCTGTCAGTGTAAAGCCATTCTGTGGTTAGAACGGGAGGGAAAGGAATGAGACAACACTGCCAGGAAAGGGGCTCCTGCTTAGAGGCTCCTTTTGTCATGGAAAGTGGGAGCAGATGCCTTTGGGATTGGATAGAGGGGGAGCTCAGCTGCCGTCCCACAACAGTGACATCTTAATTGGATTGTCATCTAATGTTAGGCCCGTATGACAGCCAGCATTACTCTTACACATCGTGGCCATAAGCAAAGATGAAGTTGAATCTTCTGTGGGTGGCATAACATTTTCTGTTACCTAAACATCTTCATTAATGCAAAAATCTGAAAAAAAAGAAAACAAACAAATAAACAACCAAAGGACATGGTTTTAGTTGTTGCCCAGTCACAAGAATGGGGTACATTCCACATTTCTTCTAAATTTCTTAAAAATCCACATTTCAGAACTGGGGCCTAAAAATCGTCATGTGAAATGTGCTGGAAGCATGTACTCAAATATCCCTTACGCTAAGGCTAGGGTCACACAACCGTAAATTCGCTCATCCGAGAAAATTGGTCCAGGTATTCTAATCACACTCTGATCAAACTCTAATCAGAGTGTGATCAGAGCGTGACCAGAGCATGACCAGAGTGTCATCAGAGCGTGACCAGAGTGTCATCAGAGTGTGATCAGAGTGTCATCAAAGTGTCATCAGAGCGTGATCAGAGCGTGATCAGAGTGTGACCAGAGCATGACCAGAGCATGACCAGAGTGTCATCAGAGTGTGATCAGAGTGTCATCAGAGTGTGATCAGAGCGTGATCAGAGTGTGACCAGAGTGTCATCAGAGTGTGATCAGAATGTCATCAGAATGTCATCAGAGTGTGATCAGAGCGTGATCAGAGTGTGACCAGAGCGTGATCAGAGCGTGAGCAGTGACATCAGAGTGTGATCAGAGCGTCATCAGAGTGTGATCAGAGCATGATCAGAGCGTGATAAGAGTGTGACCAGAGCATGACCAGAGCATGACCAGAGTGTCATCAGAGCGTGACCAGAGTGTCATCAGAGTGTCATCAGAGCGCCATCAGAGCGTGATCAGAGCGTGACCAGTGTATCATCAGAGTGTGATCAGAGCATGATCAGAGCGTGACCAGAGTGTGATCAGAGCGTGACCAGAGTGTGATCAGAGTGTGACCAGAGTGTGACCAGAGCGTGATCAGAGCGTGGCCAGAGTGTCATCAGAGTGGGATCAGAGCGTGACCAGAGCGTCATCAGAGCGTGATCAGAGCGTGACCAGAGTGTGATCAGAGTTTGATCTGATTTTCTCGGAGGAGGAGGAGAAGATAGAATTTTTTTTCTCTAATTATTCATCTTCTTTATTCTGTGAGTCCATGAAAATCGGACTGCACTCTTATGTCATCCGAGTGCTGTCTGATTTTTTTTGATGGACACATTGACTTGCATGGCCGAGTGCGATACGAATATCAGATGCAACCAATGCATGCTATGATTTTTCCAAGGCTCCATAGAACAAAGTTGGTCTGAGTGCGATCTGATGTTTTGTCGGCTCTTACTAGGACCAAAAATACTGTCGTCTGCATCGGCCTTGTTGGATTTTTTCAGCCAATGATCCAGCTAGTGTTTAT
Organism: Ranitomeya imitator; assembly: GCF_032444005.1. NCBI lineage: Eukaryota > Metazoa > Chordata > Amphibia > Anura > Dendrobatidae > Ranitomeya > Ranitomeya imitator. Next base: position 714,431,933 of record NC_091284.1, on the reverse strand, counting down.
GATTGGGTGAAAAAAGGCCAACATTTGGTCATTTGAACAATAACGAATGATCATTGGATATTGGTCAAAACCAATCATTCATTTCTCCAAGGCCACTGACGATCATTTGCTGTGGCCGAAATCTGCTGTTTAGGGCAACTCTTCTCTGATGTTTATGAGGGTCATTAATCTCAAAAGAAAATACTTAGATAAAAGCAATAAGTGTGATTTTCTATGTAGATATAAAAGAGACAGTGCTATGGTCACATAACCAAATTAATTCTCATTAAACTGCAAAATGTTTTTATACTCTGAAGGGTTAAGTAGAACTTAAGAGCTCATATTTGATCTGAGCCCTCAGTGCTTGCTGTGTTCAAGCCATAGGGACATTTGCAGCTCATGGTGTTATGAGATTACAAGCAATATCAGAATTACTGCCCTTAAAGCTGGATTTAAGGGGAGGCTTTGGTATTATTATACCCATAGAATCTTCTTTTTGTTTCTTAACTCATTCGGTACCAAATATTAATTTTAAACAGCTGCGTTACCAAAAATGTATGCAGAAAACTAAGCAGTATAAGAGGGACTCACAGTCACCACCACCTAAAAAAAATCCCTTGATTCCAATGGCTCAGAATAACCTGTGGACTAACATGTATCAGAGGTATTATTGGCACAGGATACTAGAGTAGAGCGAATATGTTCGGAATCGGTTGCCAAATCTGAATTTGCCATTTTCGTGCCATATTGGTTCCCTATCCGTGCCGAATTTATGTTTGATGATCGGTTCCGAACATATTTGGTAATTTCTACACCCATCGACTCCAATGATGCTCGACTGTGTTTGACGAGTATTGCAAAACCAATATTCGCTGCCAATCATAATCGGTGCCGAATTTTGAAAAATTCAATCAGCTCTTCTTGATACCTTTACTATCGAAAACAATACAGTGATTTTATCTATGTAGTGGTGCATTAGGTATAAACCAGAATACCCGGAGGAAAGCCATGAAAACTTCGTGCAGATTTTGTGTATAGTGGGATTTAAACCAAGGAATCCATCACTGCAAAGCAACAGCGCTGTCACTTAAAGCTAATATATTATGTATGTACGGTTAATGTCAGGGGCGGACATATCAATGGTACAACTTGTGCAACCGCACAGGGGCCCTGGATGTAAGGGGCCCATTTCTACCTACAAAGCAGGTGCAATTTTGCATTTTTAGGAGCTCTTGAGCTGCAAAGGGTCCATATATCTATCTATCTATCTATCTATCTATCTATCTATCTATCTATCTATCTATCTATCTATCTATCTATCTATCTATCGTGAGTTTTATGCCAAACCTTTATGCCAGACAAAAAGTTCAACTTTGGTCTCATCAGACTATAACACATTTTGCTATGTACTTTTGGCAAACGTGATGTAGGGTTTAGTAAAACATAGCCAGGCTTGGATGTTTTTTTTGTAAGAAAAGGCTTTCTTCTTACCACCCTACCCCACAAGCCAGACATATGAAGATTGCTGTTACATGCAGTACACAACCAGTACTTGCCAAAAATTATTTCAACTGCTTTAATGTTTCTAAAAGACTTTTGGCAGCCTTCCGGATCAATTTTCTTCTTGTGTTTTCATCAATTATTGAGGGACATCCAGTTCTAAGTAAAGTGATTATTGTACCAAATTTGACCAATTCTTGATCACCACCTTCACAATATTCCATGGTATATGAAATGCCTTGGAAATGTTTTTCTACCCTTTTCTTGACTGATAAATTTTAATAATAGAATACCTTTGCTGTGTTTTAAGCTGTTTACAGATCTTGGCTTTTGCTGTAAAATGCAACTAAGAAAATGTCATGAAAGTAATACTAGAACAGCTACCCTTTATATGGGTCTAATTCCTGTATATGATGGCAGCTGTGTACTGACTACTATTTAATATGAGTTTAAGGCTTCTTTCACACTAGCGTCGGAATCTCCCCATCGCAATGCGTCGGGGAGAGATTCCGACGCTAGCGTTTAGCGCATTGCACAATGGAGGCAACGGATGCATTTCTCCGGCGCATCCGCTGCCCCATTGTAAGGTGCGGGGAGGTGGGGGTGAAGTTCCGGCCGCGCATGCGCAGTCGGAAAAAGCGGTCCGTCAGGAGCAAAAAACGTTACATGTAGCGTTTTTTGCTCCCGACGGTCCGCAGAAGCACGACGCATCCGGCGCTCGACGGATGCGACGTGTGGCAATCCGTCGCAAATGCGTCGTCAATACAAGTCTATGGGGAAAAAACGCATCCTGCAAGCACTTTTGCAGGATGCGTTTTTTCTGCAAAACGACGCATTGTGACGGATTGCAGAAAACGCTAGTGTGAAAGTAGCCTAAGGGTTTGCTTAGGCTTGGGTATAACACGGCCGAGTGCTATCATAAGTTTTATCAAATAGCTCTTAGCCCTATGTTATACTATGGGGCAGTGCAAATCAGCAGTTATTTTAACATGGTGATTCGGCTTGAGAAACCAATGGCAACATGCTGCAAGTGGCTCCTATATACGTATCACACACACCCCAGTCTAAGGGTGCACGTGAAACATCGGACTGCACTCAGATGTCATCCGAGTGCAATATGATGCACGCTCACAGAGACAATGGAGAAGATGGAGAAAGTTATCCATCTTCTCCGCACCTGTGCTATGATTTTCTCATTCGAGAGAATAGGATGACACTCAGCTCAAACTCTGACATAATTGGTCCAATTCTCTCTCATGAGAGAATATATGGCAGTGTAAGTGAACCCTAAGGCCGGCTTCACACTCAGCGTATGAAAATACGGTCCGTATATTACGGCCGTAATACGCTGAAATGTCCCGAAAATAGTGGTCCGTAACTCCTCCATAGGCAGGGTGTGTCAGCGTTTTTTTGTGCATGGCATCCTCCGTATGTAATCCGTATGGCATCCGTACTGCGTGGTTTTCTAGCAGGCTTGCAAAACCAACATACCGCTATAGAAATGATCCATGTGTCCCAAAAAGAAAAAAAAATATATATATACTGTCTATATATATATATATATATATATATATATATATATGTCATTAGACACATATATGTATATATATTAATATTTATTCCAGCGCTATACAGCTTGAAAGCCGGTAATTCAATTACCGGCTTTTTCTTTCTCCTTCCTAAAACCCGACATGATTTGAGACATGGTTTACATACAGTAAACCATGTCTTCTCTCCATTTTTTTTGCAGATTCCACACTACTAATGTCAGTAGTGTGTATCTGCAAAATTTGGCCGTTCTAGCTCTTAAAATAAAGGGTTAAATGGCGGAAAAAATTGGCGTGGGCTCCCGCGCAATTTTCTCCGCCAGAGTAGTAAAGCCAGTGACTGAGGGCAGATATTAATAGCCTGGAGAGGGTCCATGGTTATTGGCCCCCCCCGGCTACAAATATCTGCCCCCAGCCACCCCAGAAAAGGCACATCTGGAAGATGCGCCTATTCTGGCACTTGGCCACTCTCTTCCCATTCCCGTGTAGCGGTGGGATATGGGGTAATGAAGGGTTAATGCCACCTTGCTATTGTAAGGTGACATTAAGCCTAATTAATAATGGAGAGGCGTCAATTATGACACCTATCCATTATTAATCCAATTGAATGAAAGGGTTAAATAAAACACAAACACATTATTTAAAATTATTTTAATGAAATAAAAACAATGGTTGTTGGAGTATTTTATTCTACGCCCAATCCAATCACTGAAGACCCTCGTTCTGTGAAAGAAAAAACATAATAAACCAACAATATACTTACCCTCCGCAGATCTGTAACGTCCAACGATGTAAATCCTTCTGAAGGGGTTAAAACATTTTGCAGCAAGGAGCTTTGCTAATGCAGGCTGCTCCTCGCTGCAAAACCCCGGGGAATGAGTCTAAATATAGATCAATGAGCTATATTTAGCTTCATTTGCGGTGAGGCGCCCTCTGCTGGCTGTTTATAGATCGTGGGAACTTGCCTAGAAAGCCTGGGAGCTTTCTAGGAAATTTCCCACGATCTATGAACAGCCAGCAGAGGGCGCCTCACCGCAAATGAAGCTAAATATAGCTCATTGATCTATATTTAGACTCATTCCCCGGGGTTTTGCAGCGAGGAGCAGCCTGCATTAGCAAAGCTCCTTGCTGCAAAATGTTTTAACCCCTTCAGAAGGATTTACATCGTTGGACGTTACAGATCTGCGGAGGGTAAGTATATTGTTGGTTTATTATGTTTTTTCTTTCACAGAACGAGGGTCTTCAGTGATTGGATTGGGCGTAGAATAAAATACTCCAACAACCATTGTTTTTATTTCATTAAAATAATTTTAAATAATGTGTTTGTGTTTTATTTAACCCTTTCATTCAATTGGATTAATAATGGATAGGTGTCATAATTGACGCCTCTCCATTATTAATTAGGCTTAATGTCACCTTACAATAGCAAGGTGGCATTAACCCTTCATTACCCCATATCCCACCGCTACACGGGAATGGGAAGAGAGTGGCCAAGTGCCAGAATAGGCGCATCTTCCAGATGTGCCTTTTCTGGGGTGGCTGGGGGCAGATATTTGTAGCCGGGGGGGGCCAATAACCATGGACCCTCTCCAGGCTATTAATATCTGCCCTCAGTCACTGGCTTTACTACTCTGGCGGAGAAAATTGCGCGGGAGCCCACGCCAATTTTTTCTGCCATTTAACCCTTTATTTTAAGAGCTAGAACGGCCAAATTTTGCAGATACACACTACTGACATTAGTAGTGTGGAATCTGCAAAAAAAATGGAGAGAAGACATGGTTTACTGTATGTAAACCATGTCTCAAATCATGTCGGGTTTTAGGAAGGAGAAAGAAAAAGCCGGTAATTGAATTACCGGCTTTCAAGCTGTATAGCGCTGGAATAAATAGTAATATATATACATATATGTGTCTCACTGACATATATATATATATATACCTATTCTATGTGTACACATTTATTCTACCTATTGGACTGTAAGCTGTCAGTGTGATTTTACTGTACACCGCACTGAATTACCGGCTTTTCTCTCTAACAGCGCTGCGTATTTCTCGCAAGTCACACTGCTTGTCCGTGTGAAATCCGTATTTTTCACGCTTCCATAGACTTTCATTGGCGTATTTCTTGCGCAGTACGGTGACAAACGCAGCATGCTGCGATTTTGTACGGCCGTAGAAAGCCGTATAATACTGATCAGTAAAATACGGCAGATAGGAGCAGGGGCATAGAGAATAATTGTGCCGTATTTTTTGCGAGTTTTACGGACGTAGTTTCTGTGCTCTTACGTCCGTAAAACTCGCAAGTGTGAAGCCGGCCTAAATGTGATTTCTTAATTCTGAACAAAACTGCATCACAACTTATAAGACACTGTTCACACCGTTGCAACCATGTTATTTTAGATTTGTTATTTCTATTTTCCGATTCAAAATTATTTCAGTTTGTATGTCAGAGGATTTGTAAAGATTGTGGATGACATTAAGCTCTTCACGACATGCGGCGTAAATGAACGGCGCATGTCATGTACCTCCCTCAGCTGACATGTGCCCCTAACAGCTGCGGGTGGAATTGCGATCCACCCACGGCTGTTAACCCGTTAAATGCCGCTGTCAATCTCTGACAGCGGCATTTAATGTGATCGCGCAAGAAGCGCGTCACTAATCCCGCCTATCGGCACCATTGTCACGTGACTGCGGGTTGCCAATGGGAGACCCCTGTGGTTGTCATTGCTGGATTGCTATGAGTGCCGCCCAGTGGTCGGTGCTCATAGCAAGTGAGCATTTCTGCTACATAGGAGCGATCTGATCATCGCCTGTGTGTACTAGAGGCGATTAGACAACTGCAGCTTCTAGTCTCACATGGAGACTATTGACGCATGCAAAAAGTAAAAAAATAATGCTTTTTAAGAATATTAAAAAAAATAAATTAAAACACCCCCCATTTGCCCCATTAAAAAAAAACAATTAAAACAATTAAAAATACACATGTTTGGTATCGTCGTGTTCAGAATCGCCTGATCTATCAAGCTATAAAAAGAATTAATCCAATCTCTAAACGACATAGTAAAAAAAAAAGTCAAAACACCAGAAATACGTTTTTTTTGGTCGCCACAACATTGCATTAAAATGCAATAACGGGCGATCAAAAGATCATATTGACACCAAAATGGTATCACTAAAAATGGCAGCTCGGTGTGCAAAAAATAAGCCTTCACCCAGCCCCAGATCGTGAAAAATGGAGACGCTACTGGTCTCTGAAAATTACCCAATTTTTTAAAATGCATTTTAGATTTTTTTTTAATCATTTAAATAAAAAACAACCTATACATGCTTGGTATCTACAAACTCGTAATGACCTGGAGAATCATAATGGCAGGTCAATTTTAGCATTTGGTGAACATGGTAAAAAAAAAAAATCCAAAAAACAAGTGTGGGATTGCACGTTTTTGCAATTTCACCTCACTTTGAATTTTTTTCTGATTTACAAGTACATGATATGGTAAAATCAATGGTGTTGTTCAAAATTACAACTCGTCCCACAAAAAACAAGCCCTCACATGGCCATTCAAACTTATTTTGTAATTTATACTGGAAAGCAATCAGTAGTATACCTAGGAAACAATAGGACTAAAATACAACATTTGTGTGGTAATTTGTGCACAGAGAAATAGCAGCAGTTTCCCCATCTGTCCTCTTTAAGTAAAAAGGTCGCTGTAGTCCATGACCTGTGACCCTTCGAGATCTCTAGCAATGTGACTGATGAAGTTCCTATGGAACTCTGTAGCACTTTAATTTGCTCAATATCTGCTGATTTATCACTGAAGTGTTTAGGAGATTACCTCCATCATTCACCTTTTAGTGCAGTTTGAAAGTTTATATTCACATGTGGATGTTTGCATATGTACAGCTCAAGGAGCCTATCTGATTAAAGTCTGACATTTATCATATCCCTTTTTTATACTGATTATATTACCTAAATATGACTCCTAAAAGACACTAATTTACAGTAGATGTTGCACACGTTTAAGGCTATGTGCACACGTTCAGGATTTTTAGCGTTTTTTTCGGCCATTTTCTGCAAAAAAAAAATGCTAAAAAAAGCTTACATACGCATCCCATCATATTTAATGCATTCCGCATTTTTGTGCACATTCTGCATTTTTTTCCACATCGGAAAGGCATTCCGGAAAAAAATGCAGCATGTTCATTCTTTGTATGGAATTGCGGCGATTCTGCACACATAGGAATGCATTGATCCACTTACTTTCCGCATGGGGTTATGCCCACCATGCTCAAAGTAAGCGGATCATGTGCGGATGGTACCCAGTCTCTGGAGGAGAGGAAACTCTCCTCCAGTGACTGGGCACCATATCCTGTGTAAAAAAAAGAATAAATAAAAAAAGTTATATTCTCACCTTCCAGCGGCCCCCGCAGCCTTCCCGCTCCTCGCTATCCTCCCGTTCCCAGTGATGCTTTGCAACAATAGCCTGTGATGACATAGCGATCTCGCATGATACTACGTCATCTGGGGTCATTGTCGCGAGGAATCACTGGGAACGGGAGCATCGCGAGGAACGGTAAGGTGGCTGGGGCCGCCGGAAGGTGAGAATTTCAAGATTTTTTATTTTTTTAATTATTTTTAACATTATATCTTTTTTACTATTGATGCTGGATAGGCAGCATCAATAGTAAAAAGTTGGTCACACTTGTCAAACACACAAGCTGTTAACACTAAGCTAAGATCAGGCAGTGAACTAAGGATATTTAGGCACAACTGCAGTGGTGTACCAGGCTGCTCCCTGCTCCACTATTCAGCCTATGTTAGTAAGTCTTGGCGCCGCTGACTCGAAGACGTCACTAGATCTCACCAGCTACACAAAGTCACAGACAGCACAGATTAGAGCAACTGTTCATGAGAGCCAGGCTTGGGCAGAGATTTTTGTCACTGCACTATTCTGTGTGTCATTACATTATTCCATACTATATGTGATGGTAACTGTGGAGGCATCCATTTATGTGAAAGGCACTATCGGAGTACTGAAGTATCCTACTGTGTTGGATGCACATTGAGGGTGCTGTGAGGACATCACACTGTGTTGGGGTTCACAAAGGAGGCATCACACTGTGCTGTAAGGCACTGACAGGTATCACATTTTTGGGTGGCAATCTTTTGAAATTGGAATGCGCTGATGTCCCCACTGGCCATAACAGCTTACACTCTACAGTAGAGAAAGACTTACCCAGCGACTCTGAATATAGAAAATGAAACTGTGCTCCACTGAGAACCACTGATTTGTGATGGGCCAGGTAGTGACCACTAGGGTTGAGCGAAACGGGTCGTTCATTTTCAAAAGTCGCCGACTTTTGGCAAAGTCGGGTTTCATGAAACCCGATCCGACCCCTGTGCGGGGTCGGCCATGCGGTACGCGACTTTCGCGCCAAAGTCGCGTTTCAATGACGCGAAAAGCGCCATTTCTCAGCCAATGAAGGTAAACGCAGAGTGTGGGCAGCGTGATGACATAGGTCCTGGTCCCCACCATCTTAGAGAAGGGCATTGCAGTGATTGGCTTGCTGTCTGCGGCATCACAGGGGCTATAAAGGGGCGTTCCCGCCGACCGCCATCTTACTGCTGCTGATCTGAGCTTAGGGAGAGGTTGCTGCAGCTTCGTCAGAAGCAGGGATAGCGTTAGGCAGGGTCCATTAACCACCAAACCGCTTGTGCTGTAGCGATTTCCACTGCCCAACACCACCTTCGGTGTGCAGGGACAGTGGAAGCTACATTTTTTTTTTTTCCTCAGCGCTGTAGCTCATTGGGCTGCCCTAGAAGGCTCCCTGATAGTTGCATTGCTGTGTATACGCCGCTGTGCAAACCAACTGCTTTTTTCAAAGCACAAATCCTCTTGTTCCTTCCTTTCTGCACAGCTATCTTTTTTGTTTGTACACACTTTTTATTTAATTTGTGCATCAGTCCACTCCTTATTGCTGCCTGCCATACCTGGCTGAGATTACTGCAGGGAGATAGTAATTGAAGGACACTCCCTGTTTTTTTTTTTTTTTTTTTGTGGGAGATTAAGATTGACATTTCTGCTAGAGTGCCATCCCTGTGTGTGCCATCTCTCAGTCAGTGGGCCATAGAAAGCCTATTAATTTTTTTGCTTGATTTGGGTTATAAAATCTACCTGAAAAAATCACTACATCAATCAGTGGGAGAAAAATATTGGCCTCAGGGCTTGTGTGCCACTCCTGACTCCTGTGTGCATCATCACTCACTCAGTGGGCCATAGAAAGCCCATTTTTTTTTTTTTTTTGCTTTATTTGGGTTCTAAATTCTACCTGAAAAAATCAATAAATCAATCAGTGGGAGATTAATATTGGCCTTTGGGCTTGTGTGCCAGTCCTAAGCGTGCCATCTCTCTCTCTCAGATAGTGGGCCATAGAAAGCCTATTTATTATTTTTTTTATTGGGTTTATAAATTTTCCCTGGAACAAAAAAAAAATAAGTGGGAGATTAATATTGGCCTCTGGGCTTGTGTGCCAGTCCTGAGCGTGCCATCTCTCTCACAAATAGTGGGCCATAGAAAGCCTATTTATTTTTTTGCTTGATTTGGGTTATAAAATCTACCTGAAAAAATCACTACATCAATCAGTGGGAGAAAAATATTGGCCTCAGGGCTTGTGTGCCACTCTTGACTCCTGTGTGTGCCATCTCTCAGTCAGTGGGCCATAGAAAGCCTATTAATTTTTTTGCTTGATTTTGGTTCTAAAATCTACCTGAAAAAATCACTACATCAATCAGTGGGAGAAAAATATTGGCCTCAGGGCTTGTGTGCCACTCCTGACTCCTGTGTGCATCATCACTCACTCAGTGGGCCATAGAAAGCCCTTTTTTTTTTTTTTTTTGCTTTATTTGGGTTCTAAATTCTACCTGAAAAAATCAATAAATCAATCAGTGGGAGATTAATATTGGCCTTTGGGCTTGTGTGCCAGTCCTAAGCGTGCCATCTCTCTCTCTCAGATAGTGGGCCATAGAAAGCCTATTTATTATTTTTTTTATTGGGTTTATAAATTTTCCCTGGAACAAAAAAAAAAAAAGTGGGAGATTAATATTGGCCTCTGGGCTTGTGTGCCAGTCCTGAGCGTGCCATCTCTCTCACAAATAGTGGGCCATAGAAAGCCTATTTATTTTTTTGCTTGATTTGGGTTATAAAATCTACCTGAAAAAATCACTACATCAATCAGTGGGAGAAAAATATTGGCCTCAGGGCTTGTGTGCCACTCTTGACTCCTGTGTGTGCCATCTCTCAGTCAGTGGGCCATAGAAAGCCTATTTATTTTTTTGCTTGATTTTGGTTCTAAAATCTACCTGAAAAAATCACTACATCAATCAGTGGGAGAAAAATATTGGCCTCAGGGCTTGTGTGCCACTCCTGACTCCTGTGTGCATCATCACTCACTCAGTGGGCCATAGAAAGCCCTTTTTTTTTTTTCTTTGCTTTATTTGGGTTCTAAATTCTACCTGAAAAAATCAATAAATCAATCAGTGGGAGATTAATATTGGCCTTTGGACTTGTGTGCCAGTAATAAGCGTGCCATCTCTCTCTCTCAGATAGTGGGCCATAGAAAGCCTATTTATTATTTTTTTTATTGGGTTTATAAATTTTCTCTGGAACAAAAAAAAAAAAAAGTGGGAGATTAATATTGGCCTCTGGGCTTGTGTGCCAGTCCTGAGCGTGCCATCTCTCTCACAAATAGTGGGCCATAGAAAGCCTATTTATTTTTTTGCTTGATTTGGGTTCTAAAATGTACCTGAAAAAATCACTACATCAATCAGTGGGAGAAAAATATTGGCCTCAGGGCTTGTGTGCCACTCCTGACTCCTGTGTGCATCATCACTCACTCAGTGGGCCATAGAAAGCCCATTTTTTTTTTTTTTTTGCTTTATTTGGGTTCTAAATTCTACCTGAAAAAATCAATAAATCAATCAGTGGGAGATTATAATTGCCCTTTCTGCTTGTGTGCCAGTCTTGACTCCTGGGTGTGCCATCTCTCTCTCTCTCTCCAATTGTGGGCCATAGAAAGCCTATTATTTTTTTAGCTTGATTTGGGTTCCAAAATCTACCTGAAAAAATCACTACATCAATCAGTGGGAGATAAATATTGGCCTCTGGGCTTGTGTGCCACTCCTGACTCCTGTGTGCGTCATCTCTCACTCAGTGGGCCATAGAAAGCCTTTTTTTGTTTTATTTGTTTTCTAAATTCTCCCTGAAAAAATCATTTTATTTTATTTGGTTTCTAAATTCTTCCTGAAAAAATCATTTTATTCTATTATTTTTTTTCCTAAAGTCTCCCTGAAAAAAACAAAAAAAACAAATCAGTGGGAGATTAATATTGCCCTTTCTGCTTGTGTGCCAGTCTTGACTCCTGGGTGTGCCATCTCTCTCTCTCTCTCTCCAATTGTGGGCCATAGAAAGCCTATTATTTTTTTAGCTTGATTTGGGTTCCAAAATCTACCTGAAAAAATCACTACATCAATCAGTGGGAGATAAATATTGGCCTCTGGGCTTGTGTGCCACTCCTGACTCCTGTGTGCGTCATCTCTCACTCAGTGGGCCATAGAAAGCCTTTTTTTGTTTTATTTGTTTTCTAAATTCTCCCTGAAAAAATCATTTTATTTTATTTGGTTTCTAAATTCTTCCTGAAAAAATTATTTTATTCTATTATTTTTTTTCCTAAAGTCTCCCTGAAAAAAAAAAACAAAAACAAATCAGTGGGAGATTAATATTGCCCTTTCTGCTTGTGTGCCAGTCTTGACTCCTGGGTGTGCCATCTCTCTCTCTCTCTCCAATTGTGGGCCATAGAAAGCCTATTATTTTTTTAGCTTGATTTGGGTTCCAAAATCTACCTGAAAAAATCACTACATCAATCAGTGGGAGATAAATATTGGCCTCTGGGCTTGTGTGCCACTCCTGACTCCTGTGTGCATCATCTCTCACTCAGTGGGCCATAGAAAGCCTTTTTTTGTTTTATTTGTTTTCTAAATTCTCCCTGAAAAAATCATTTTATTTTATTTGGTTTCTAAATTCTTCCTGAAAAAATCATTTTATTCTATTATTTTTTTTCCTAAAGTCTCCCTGAAAAAAAAAAAAAACAAATTAGTGGGAGATTAATATTGCCCTTTCTGCTTGTGTGCCAGTCTTGACTCCTGGGTGTGCCATCTCTCTCTCTCTCTCTCCAATTGTGGGCCATAGAAAGTCTATTATTTTTTTAGCTTGATTTGGGTTCCAAAATCTACCTGAAAAAATCACTACATCAATCAGTGGGAGATAAATATTGGCCTCTGGGCTTGTGTGCCACTCCTGACTCCTGTGTGCGTCATCTCTCACTCAGTGGGCCATAGAAAGCCTTTTTTTGTTTTATTTGTTTTCTAAATTCTCCCTGAAAAAATCATTTTATTTTATTTGGTTTCTAAATTCTTCCTGAAAAAATCATTTTATTCTATTATTTTTTTTCCTAAAGTCTCCCTGAAAAAAACAAAAAAAACAAATCAGTGGGAGATTAATATTGCCCTTTCTGCTTGTGTGCCAGTCTTGACTCCTGGGTGTGCCATCTCTCTCTCTCTCTCTCCAATTGTGGGCCATAGAAAGCCTATTATTTTTTTAGCTTGATTTGGGTTCCAAAATCTACCTGAAAAAATCACTACATCAATCAGTGGGAGATAAATATTGGCCTCTGGGCTTGTGTGCCACTCCTGACTCCTGTGTGCGTCATCTCTCACTCAGTGGGCCATAGAAAGCCTTTTTTTGTTTTATTTGTTTTCTAAATTCTCCCTGAAAAAATCATTTTATTTTATTTGGTTTCTAAATTCTTCCTGAAAAAATTATTTTATTCTATTATTTTTTTTCCTAAAGTCTCCCTGAAAAAAAAAAAAAAAAACAAATCAGTGGGAGATTAATATTGCCCTTTCTGCTTGTGTGCCAGTCTTGACTCCTGGGTGTGCCATCTCTCTCTCTCTCTCCAATTGTGGGCCATAGAAAGCCTATTATATTTTTAGCTTGATTTGGGTTCCAAAATCTACCTGAAAAAATCACTACATCAATCAGTGGGAGATAAATATTGGCCTCTGGGCTTGTGTGCCACTCCTGACTCCTGTGTGCGTCATCTCTCACTCAGTGGGCCATAGAAAGCCTTTTTTTGTTTTATTTGTTTTCTAAATTCTCCCTGAAAAAATCATTTTATTTTATTTGGTTTCTAAATTCTTCCTGAAAAAATCATTTTATTCTATTATTTTTTTTCCTAAAGTCTCCCTGAAAAAAAAAAAAAACAAATTAGTGGGAGATTAATATTGCCCTTTCTGCTTGTGTGCCAGTCTTGACTCCTGGGTGTGCCATCTCTCTCTCTCTCTCTCCAATTGTGGGCCATAGAAAGCCTATTATTTTTTTAGCTTGATTTGGGTTCCAAAATCTACCTGAAAAAATCACTACATCAATCAGTGGGAGATAAATATTGGCCTCTGGGCTTGTGTGCCACTCCTGACTCCTGTGTGCGTCATCTCTCACTCAGTGGGCCATAGAAAGCCTTTTTTTGTTTTATTTGTTTTCTAAATTCTCCCTGAAAAAATCATTTCATTTTATTTGGTTTATAAGTTCTTCCTTAAAAAATCATTTTTTTTTTTTTTTTCTAAAGTCTCCTTTTTAAAAAAAAAAACACAAATCAGTGGGAGATTAATATTTACATTTGCGCTTCAGTGACAGTCCTGCGTGTGTGGCATCTCTCTCATTTGTTGCCACCAACAACAGAGTGTGTAACATTGTGCCTGATTTTCGTTGTGGTCTCACTCACCTGTAAAGGGGTAGCTAAATCATACTGAAGTTATAGCTCACCGTGTAATTTGTGTGACAGCAACAAATACCGTTAGTTTGTTTACGTTTTTAAAACAATGAGGAAGTCTGGTGGAAGAGGTCGTGGCCGGGGGCGTTCATTGTCAGCTGGTAATGAGGGTAGTGGTAGTGGTGGAGCATCAGCTGGTCGTGGGAAAAAAAATATTGCACCTAAGTCTGGAGCTGTGGAGCCAGGTTCGTCGTCTGGCTACACAAGGCCTCGAACGCTCCCTTTTCTGGGAGTAGGAAAACCGCTTTTAAAGCCGGAGCAGCAAGAGCAAGATTTGGCTTATCTTGCTGACTCAGCCTCTAGCTCTTTTGCCTCCTCTCGTGAAACTGGTAAATGTCAAAGCAGCGCGTCGTTAGTGGATGTTCACGGTCAGGGACAAGTTGCTTCCTTGTCCTCTTCAGCAAAAACAACAACAGAGAAGAATGCAGCAGGCGACACAACGGGTTACTCCATGGAGCTCTTTACACATACCGTCCCTGGCTTAGAAAGTGAAGCAGTTAACAGTCCATGCCCATTACAAGTTGAATCTGACATGGAGTGCACTGATGCACAGCCACAGCCAGACTACTATGCTGGTCCTTTGACTCAGACCACAACATTGCCCTCGCAGGGTAATGATCAAGAATCAGACCCTGATGAGACTATGTTGCCCCATCACGAACGCTATACCACCGACCGACACGGTGACACAGACGAAGTTGCACACGAGCTACAAGAAGAGGTAATAGATGACCCAGTTCTTGACCCCGATTGGCAGCCATTGGGGGAACAGGGTGCAGGCGGCAGCAGTTCTGAAGCGGAGGAGGAGGGGCCGCAGCAGGCATCAACATCGCAACAGGTTCCATCTGCGGGGCCCGTATCTTGCCCAAAACGCGTGGCAAAGCCAAAACCTGTTGGAGGACAGCGTGGCCATCCGGTTAAAGCTCAGTCTGCAATGCCTGAAAAGGTATCCGATGCTAGAAAGAGTGCAGTCTGGCATTTTTTTAAACAACATCCAATTGATCAGCGCAAAGTCATCTGTCAAAAATGTTCAACTACCTTAAGCAGAGGACAGAATCTGAAAAGTCTCAATACAAGTTGCATGCATAGACATTTAACCACCATGCATTTGCAAGCCTGGACTAACTACCAAACGTCCCTTAAGGTTGTAGCACCCTCGGCCAATGAAGCTAGTCAGCAACGCAACATCCCTTCCGGCAGTGTAGGGCCACCATTTTCCGCACCACCTGCAGTATCTGTGCAGGTTTCTTTGCCAGGCCAAAGCAGTCAGGGTCAGGGAATCACCAGTTTTGTAGTAGGAAACACTGCATCTAGGGCACCGGCGGCAACAATACCATCTCCCACCGTCTCTCAGTCTGCCATGTCCACCGGCACCCCCGCTAGTTCCACGATCTCCAGCTCTCCAGTCCAGCTCACCCTACATGAGACTATGGTTAGAAATAGGAAGTACTTAGCCTCGCATCCGCGTACACAGGGTTTGAACGCCCACATAGCTAGACTAATCTCGTTAGAGATGATGCCCTACCGGTTAGTTGAAAGCGAAGCTTTCAAAGCCCTGATGGACTACGCTGTACCACGCTACGAGCTACCCAGTCGACACTTTTTTCCAGAAAAGCCATCCCAGCCCTCCACCAGCATGTTAAAGAGCGCATCGTCCATGCACTCAGGCAATCTGTGAGCACAAAGGTGCACCTGAGAACAGATGCATGGACCAGTAGGCATGGCCAGGGACGTTACGTGTCCATCACGGCACACTGGGTAAATGTGGTGGATGCAGGGTCCACAGGGGACAGCAAGTTTGGGACAGTTCTGCCTAGCCCACGGTCTAGGAAACAGTTGGCTGTAGCCGTTCGCACCCCCTCCTCCTCCTCTTCGTCCTCCTGCAGAAGCGAGAGCTCGTCCACAGACCGCAGTCGCACAACCACTCCATCCGCAGCTGCCACTGTTGCACACCAGGTCTCCCATTATGGGGCAGCTACTGGCAAACGTCAGCAGGCTGTATTGGCTATGAAGTGTTTGGGCGACAACAGACACACCGCGGAAGTTCTGTCCGAGTTCTTGCAGAAAGAAACGCAGTCGTGGCTGGGCACTGTAGATCTTGAGGCAGGCAAGGTAGTGAGTGATAACGGAAGGAATTTCATGGCTGCCATCTCCCTTTCCCAACTGAAAACACCATTCCTTGCCTGGCTCACACCTTAAACCTGGTGGTGCAGTGCTTCCTGAAAAGTTATCCGGGGTTATCTGACCTGCTCCTCAAAGTGCATGGACTTTGCTCACATATCCGCCGTTCGCCCGTACACTCCACCCGTATGCAGACCTATCAGCGTTCTTTGAACCTTCCCCAGCATCGCCTAATCATAGACGTTGCAACAAGGTGGAACTCAACACTGCACATGCTTCAGAGACTGTGCGAACAGAGGCGGGCTGTTATGTTTTTGTGGGAGGATACACATACACGGGCAGGCAGTAGGATGGCAGACATGGAGTTGTCAGGTGTGCAGTGGTCGAAGATTCAAGACATGTGTCAAGTCCTTCAGTGTTTTGAGGAATGCACACGGCTGGTTAGTGCAGACAACGCCATAATAAGCATGAGCATCCCCCTAATGCGTCTGCTGATGCAAAGTTTGACGCACATAAAGGATCAGGCGTCTGCAGCTGAGGAAGAGGAAAGCCTTGATGACAGTCAGCCATTGTCTGGCCAGGGCAGTGTACAGGACGAGTTAGCGGGCGAAGAGGAGGAGGAGGACGAGGAGGATGATGGGGATGATTATATTTTTAATGAGGAAGCTTTTCCGGGGCCACTGGAATTTGGTGGCGCGGCAAGGCCGGGTTCTGGTTTTTGGAGGGACACAAGTGACGTGGATTTGCCTGAAACTGCCCCTCAACCAAGCACAACCGCAGATTTGAGAACTGGAACTTTGGCCCACATGGCGGATTATGCCTTACGTATCCTCAAAAGGGACACACGCATAACTAAAATGATGAACGATGACGATTACTGGTTGGCCTGCCTCCTTGATCCTCGCTATAAAGGCAAATTGCAAAATATAATGCCACATGAGAACTTGGAACTAATATTAGCAACCAAACAATCAACTCTTGTTGACTGTTTGCTTCTGGCATTCCCTGCACACAGCGCCCGTGATCGTTCTCACACGAGCTGCAGGGGCCAGCAGACCAGAGGAGTTAGAGGGGCAGAAATCAGAAGTGGCGTTGGCCAGAGGGGTTTTCTGACCAGGTTGTGGAGTGATTTTGCTATGACCGCAGACAGGACAGGTACTGCAGCATCAATTCAAAGTGACAGGTGACAACATTTGTCCAGTATGGTTACAAACTATTTTTCATCCCTTATCGATGTTCTCCCTCAACCGTCATTCCCATTTGATTACTGGGCATCAAAATTAGACACCTGGCCAGAATTGGCAGAATATGCATTGCAGGAGCTTGCTTGCCCGGCAGCTAGTGTCCTATCAGAAAGAGTATTCAGTGCTGCAGGTTCAATACTAACAGAAAAAAGGACTCGTCTGGCTACCCAAAATGTAGATGATCTAACCTTCATTAAAATGAACCACAACTGGATTTCGAAATCTTTTGCCCCACCTTGCCCGGCCGACACCTAGCTTTCCTATGAAAAGGTCTTGCCTGTGGACTATTCTGAATGCCTTTTCCAATCTCGTAATTTTCTGCACCTGATTGTCCAGCATACGACATGTTTACACCTCACTAAATGGCCAAACTCCCCACACGGGGCCGTGGTATCGACACTTGGCGACAGCACCCGTGAGAGTGCTGTTTGTCTGAAGAGGTGGGTGTGCCCGCTTTTGGTCGACGGCACTGCCACTGGGTCCCTCCTAGTACAATAAAGTGTCTCTGGCGGTGGTGGTGCGCACCCAACGTCAGACACACCGTTGTAATATGAGGGGCCCTGGGCATGTACCGCCGGCCACAAGACAGTTCCCCCCCCCAGCTCAAACAGTGCTCTACCACTTGCAAAATTATCTCACAGCTCCACCAATGTTTAGTCTATGCGCTGACATCCTTCAATGCCTGCCACTGACAATACCATTGTATTGACATTTTTGTTATGTTAGGCCTTCGAAGCCTCTCTGCGGTCACTCCTTCCACTATGCCTCCACTGACCACATCACTGCTGCCCGTGTACCCCTGGAACCAATTTAAAATTGCCTACAGCCAGCCCAATTTTTTTAATTTAGGCCTTCGATGCCTGTCTGCGGTCCGTTCTTTCTACTACTACTACACTGACCAGGCCACTGCTGCACGTGTACCCCTGGAACCAATTTAAAATTGCCTACAGCCATGTGTTATTATTTTAGGCCTTCGATGCCTGTCTGCGGTCACTCCTTACAATATGCCTCCACTGACCACACCACTGCTGCCCGTGTACCCCTGGAACCAATTTAAAATTGCCTACAGCCAGCCCAATTTTTTTATTCTAGGCCTTCGATGCCTGTCTGCGGTCCATTCTTTCCACTACTACTACACTGACCAGGCCACTGCTGCCCGTGTACCCCTGGAACCAATTTAAAATTGCCTACAGCCATGTGTTATTATTTTAGGCCTTCGATGCCTGTCTGCGGTCACTCCTTACAATATGCCTCCACTGACCACACCACTGCTGCCCGTGTACCCCTGGAACCAATTTAAAATTGCCTACAGCCATGTGTTATTATTTTAGGCCTTCGATGCCTGTCTGCGGTCACTCCTTCCACTACGCCTCCACTGACCACACCACTGCTGCCCGTGTACCCCTGGAACCAATTTAAAATTGCCTACAGCCAGCCCAATTTTTTTATTTTAGGCCTTCGATGCCTGTCTGCGGTCCATTTTTTCTACTACTACTACACTGACCAGGCCACTGCTGCCCGTGTACCCCTGGAACCAATTTAAAATTGCCTACAGCCATATGTTATTATTTTAGGCCTTCGATGCCTGTCTGCGGTCACTCCTTACAATATGCCTCCACTGACCACACCACTGCTGCCCGTGTACCCCTGGAACCAATTTAAAATTGCCTACAGCCAGCCCAATTTTTTTATTCTAGGCCTTCGATGCCTGTCTGCGGTCCATTCTTTCCACTACTACTACACTGACCAGGCCACTGCTGCCCGTGTACCCCTGGAACCAATTTAAAATTGCCTACAGCCATGTGTTATTATTTTAGGCCTTCGATGCCTGTCTGCGGTCACTCCTTACAATATGCCTCCACTGACCACACCACTGCTGCCCGTGTACCCCTGGAACCAATTTAAAATTGCCTACAGCCAGCCCAATTTTTTTATTTTAGGCCTTCGATGCCTGTCTGCGGTCCGTTCTTTCTACTACTACTACACTGACCAGGCCACTGCTGCCCGTGTACCCCTGGAACCAATTTACAATTGCCTACAGCCATGTGTTATTATTTTAGGCCTTCGATGCCTGTCTGCGGTCACTCCTTCCACTAGGCCTCCACTGACCACACCACTGCTGCCCGTGTACCCCTGGAACCAATTTAAAATTGCCTACAGCCAGCCCAATTTTTTTACTTTAGGCCTTCGATGCCTGTCTGCGGTCACTCCTTCCACTAGGCCTCCACTGACCACACCACTGCTGCCCGTGTACCCCTGGAACCAATTTAAAATTGCCTACAGCCATGTGTTATTATTTTAGGCCTTCGATGCCTGTCTGCGGTAACTCCTTCCACTAGGCCTCCACTGACCACACCACTGCTGCCCGTGTACCCCTGGAACCAACATCAGAAAATATAAAAATAAGTATTTTGCTTATAAAAAAGAAAATACTGGAGAGATATCAAATGCAGACATTTGAACTTTAAAAACAAACACATACAACAAAAATCTGGTACAGTACTAAAAATGGCCACCAGCTACAATAACTTTCTCCTGCAAGTAGTTAACTGAAAGTTTTTTTCAATTTAAAACACAGATATGGCATCCACCGAGTGTTGTCCTGTCGCGTCTTCTTTATATTATTGCCAAGAAGATGCAAAACAATGAAAATAATAAAATCATTATTTACCAAAAAAATAGAGTAAGTCAAAACCACATTGCAAATAAACATTCATTACAAATAAAGAAGCAGGGCGCGTCCGAGGGGGAGTATATACCTAATAAGAATATAATCACCCTCGGACGCGCCCTGCTTCTTTCCGACAGCCTTCCTTCCTAAGAATCAGCCCTTCCATGGTGTAGAGAGAGGGTTTGTTACACTCCAAGGTGTTCCCCAGGTTGCCTTTCCTGAGCTTCGATCTTCATGCTCTCGTTTAGTAGTTGTCGGAAATTAGGCTGCATTAGGCCTACAAATTGGGTATGGGGTGGAGAGAGATGGTGTGTTACACTCCAAGGTGTTCCCCAGGTTTCCTTGCCATTGCTTCGGTCTTCCGACTCTCGTTTAGTAGTTGTAGAAAACTACACTGCATTAGGCCTAAAAAATGGGTATCGGGTGGAGAGAGATGGTGTGTTACACTCCAAGGTGTTCCCCAGGTTGCCTTTCCTGAGCTTCGATCTTCCGGCTCTCGTTTAGTAGTTGTTGGAAACTACACTGCATTAGGCCTACAAATTGGGTATGGGGTGTAGAGAGATGGTGTGTTCCACTCCAAGGTGTTCTCCAGGTTGCCTTTCCTGAGCTTCGATCTTCCGGCTCTCGTTTAGTAGTTCTTGGAAACTACACTGCATTAGGCCTACAAATTGGGTATGGGGTGTAGAGAGATGGTGTGTTCCACTCCAAGGTGTTCTCCAGGTTGCCTTTCCTGAGCTTCGATCTTCCGGCTCTCGTTTAGTAGTTCTTGGAAACTACACTGCATTAGGCCTACAAATTGGGTATGGGGTGTAGAGAGATGGTGTGTTCCACTCCAAGGTGTTCTCCAGGTTTCCTCTCCATTGCTTCAATCTTAATGCTCTCGTTTAGTAGCTGTTGGAAACTACACTGCATTAGGCCTACAAATTGGGTATGGGGTGGAGAGAGATGGTGTGTTACACTCCAAGGTGTTCCCCAGGTTTCCTTGCCATTGCTTCGGTCTTCCGACTCTCGTTTAGTAGTTGTAGAAAACTACACTGCATTAGGCCTAAAAAATGGGTATCGGGTGGAGAGAGATGGTGTGTTACACTCCAAGGTGTTCCCCAGGTTGCCTTTCCTGAGCTTCGATCTTCCGGCTCTCGTTTAGTAGTTGTTGGAAACTACACTGCATTAGGCCTACAAATTGGGTATGGGGTGTAGAGAGATGGTGTGTTCCACTCCAAGGTGTTCTCCAGGTTGCCTTTCCTGAGCTTCGATCTTCCGGCTCTCGTTTAGTAGTTCTTGGAAACTACACTGCATTAGGCCTACAAATTGGGTATGGGGTGTAGAGAGATGGTGTGTTCCACTCCAAGGTGTTCTCCAGGTTGCCTTTCCTGAGCTTCGATCTTCCGGCTCTCGTTTAGTAGTTCTTGGAAACTACACTGCATTAGGCCTACAAATTGGGTATGGGGTGTAGAGAGATGGTGTGTTCCACTCCAAGGTGTTCTCCAGGTTTCCTCTCCATTGCTTCAATCTTAATGCTCTCGTTTAGTAGCTGTTGGAAACTACACTGCATTAGGCCTACAAATTGGGTATGGGGTGTAGAGAGATGGTGTGTTCCACTCCAAGGTGTTCCCCAGGTTTCCTCTCCATTGCTTCAATCTTAATGCTCTCGTTTAGTAGTTGTTGGAAACTACACTGCATTAGGCCTACAAATTGGGTATGGGGTGTAGAGACGGTGTGTTCCACTCCAAGGTGTTCTCCAGGTTGCCTTTCCTGAGCTTCGATCTTCCGGCTCTCGTTTAGTAGTTCTTGGAAACTACACTGCATTAGGCCTACAAATTGGGTATGGGGTGTAGAGAGATGGTGTGTTCCACTCCAAGGTGTTCTCCAGGTTGCCTTTCCTGAGCTTCGATCTTCCAGCTCTCGTTTAGTAGTTCTTGGAAACTACACTGCATTAGGCCTACAAATTGGGTATGGGGTGTAGAGAGATGGTGTGTTCCACTCCAAGGTGTTCCCCAGGTTGCCTTTCCTGAGCTTCGATCTTCCGACTCTCGTTTAGTAGTTGTTGGAAACTACGCTGCATTAGGCCTACAAATTGGGTATGGGGTGTAGAGAGATGGTGTGTTCCACTCCAAGGTGTTCCCCAGGTTTCCTCGCCAATGCTTCGATCTTCATGCTCTCGTTTAGTAGTTGTTGGAAACTACGCTGCATTAGGCCTACAAATTGGGTATGGGGTGTAGAGAGATGGTGTGTTCCACTCCAAGGTGTTCTCCAGGTTGCCTTTCCTGAGCTTCGATCTTCCGGCTCTCGTTTAGTAGTTCTTGGAAACTACACTGCATTAGGCCTACAAATTGGGTATGGGGTGTAGAGAGATAGTGTGTTCCACTCCAAGGTGTTCTCCAGGTTGCCTTTCCTGAGCTTCAATCTTCCGGCTCTCGTTTAGTAGTTCTTGGAAACTACACTGCATTAGGCCTACAAATTGGGTATGGGGTGTAGAGAGATGGTGTGTTCCACTCCAAGGTGTTCTCCAGGTTGCCTTTCCTGAGCTTCGATCTTCCGGCTCTCGTTTAGTAGTTGTTGGAAACTACACTGTATTAGGCCTACAAATTGGGTATGGGGTGTAGAGAGATGGTGTGTTCCACTCCAAGGTGTTCTCCAGGTTGCCTTTCCTGAGCTTCGATCTTCCGGCTCTCGTTTAGTAGTTCTTGGAAACTACACTGCATTAGGCCTACAAATTGGGTATGGGGTGTAGAGAGATGGTGTGTTCCACTCCAAGGTGTTCTCCAGGTTGCCTTTCCTGAGCTTCGATCTTCCAGCTCTCGTTTAGTAGTTCTTGGAAACTACACTGCATTAGGCCTACAAATTGGGTATGGGGTGTAGAGAGATGGTGTGTTCCACTCCAAGGTGTTCCCCAGGTTTCCTCGCCAATGCTTCGATCTTCATGCTCTCGTTTAGTAGTTGTTGGAAACTACGCTGCATTAGGCCTACAAATTGGGTATGGGGTGTAGAGAGATGGTGTGTTCCACTCCAAGGTGTTCTCCAGGTTGCCTTTCCTGAGCTTCGATCTTCCGGCTCTCGTTTAGTAGTTGTTGGAAACTACACTGCATTAGGCCTACAAATTGGGTATGGGGTGTAGAGAGATGGTGTGTTCCACTCCAAGGTGTTCTCCAGGTTGCCTTTCCTGAGCTTCGATCTTCCGGCTCTCGTTTAGTAGTTCTTGGAAACTACACTGCATTAGGCCTACAAATTGGGTATGGGGTGTAGAGAGATGGTGTGTTCCACTCCAAGGTGTTCTCCAGGTTGCCTTTCCTGAACTTCTATCTTCAGGCTCTCATTAAATTGTGGTTAAACGGAACAACTGCATTTGGCGTACTTGTTGCTTTGGGGCCTACTATCGGTGTCTGCCACTCCTTGCTGTTCTCCTGGTTTCCTGTCCTGAAATTCCGTTTTCAGGCGCTCGTTAAGTAGTTGTTAATGTTAGACTGCATTTGGCCTACTAGTTGGGTTGGGGCCTACTATCGGTGTCTGCCACTCCTTGCTGTTCTCCTCCACTGAACAAAGCTGTGCCGCCTGTTTACTACGGTTGCCAATTTTGAACTGCATTTCGACTACTTACTGATTTGGGCCTACTCTCTGTGTCAGCCTCTCATTCCAGTTGTCCTCCACTGCAATGCCCCCTGGTTATTCCTGTGTTACCAATTTTGAACTGCATTTAGCCAACTTTATTCTTTGGGCCTATATCTGTGTTTCCTCCTCATCCTGCCCATTGCCCAGCCAGTGATAGATGAGTCTGCTGGTACATTGACCCATAACGCAACATTCCCCGTGCACGCTACACAACAACATTGTGACCCTGCTGAAAGTCAGGTTGCTCTTCCCGCATACCATACCACCTTACACGGGGACAAAGAGGAAGGTGCAGATGAAAGTGCAGGTTCCTTCATCAGGTGGGGGGAGGAATACTAGTTGGCGACGTCACTGGCACAGGGCCTCTCATAGTACGCAAAAGTGTTGCTGCCGGTGGGAGGCGCCCCCGCCGTGCAAACACACCGCTGTACTTTGAGGGGCCCTGTGCCAGTGCCAATGCCAACGAGTGGGCCCCCCCTGCTTGCTCAGGTTCACAGCACTTGCAAAGTTGAAATACTTACCTCTCCCTGCTCCACTGCCGTGACGTGGTCCAGATTTCCTGGGCCCACTAATTACTTGAACCAGCCCTACCCACCACAACTTTAGCCAAATGACCCCCAATTTCAAATGCCTTCCAATTATTATAAGGTAAATTACGCTTGACAAGCTTCATTAAGAAGAATGGATGGTTTTGACATTAAAATGGGCACTCTAGGTGTTTTCCTGGCCCCCACTCACTGCCGACTATTCTGCCCCATTGACTTGCATTGGGTTTCGTGTTTCGGTCGATCCCGGCTTTACGTCATAATTGGCCGATTTCACTCGACCCGACTTTTGAGATAGTCGGGTTTCGCGAAACCCGGCTCGACTCTAAAAAGGTCAAGGTCGCTCAACTCTAGTGACCACCACTGTACGATGTATGATAATCCATAAGATCAGATGTCACAGCTGCACCACATTATGGGGAATCCTATGCTGCAATCTAAAATGATATTTTCCTGCTCTTTGATGCTTCATCAGTGTGAATAATGGTGATGGCCAAGTTTTTTTTCTTTGGAGAACTGCAAATTACATCTCAAAATGTTAAAATTCTTTTGAAACTGAATTTGAGGAAGTATGAGTCAAACTCAGTCCTCTGTGAATCGATCTGCTCATCTCTAATCGTATTGGGTTGGATAATTATTCTGTGTTGGGTGGCATCATACTGTGCTGAAAGCCCTGAGGCTTCATTAAACTGTGTTTGGAGGCACTGGGGGGGCATCATAATGTGTAAGGGAGCACTGTTGGACATCATACTCTGTTCAGAGGAACTGTAGGGGTATCAAACCGTGCTGGGGACATCATGCTAATTTGGGCACACTGTGAGGGCATCCTAATGTGTGGGGAGGGAAAGTGGAGACATCATAGTGTGGAAAGTAACATCATAGGGGTGTTGCACTGTGCGGTTAGGCATTATACTGTATGAGGGCCATGAAATTGCTTTGTGCCAAACATCCCTTTTGCAGTTGTGGTAAAAAATTCAAGTTTGGTCAAATCCTGCAACTCCTTTAATGTTGCTGTAGGGGTCTTGGCAGCCTTATGGACATATTTTCTTCTTTTTCTCAATTATTGAGGTATGTTTCGTTCTAGGTAAAGTCATATTTGTGCCAAATTGTTGGCAGCAGATTATTCAGGATACTCTCCAAGTGTGTGACAACAGACCTTCTGTATTCAGGAACAATCAGGAACAATATATGATAAGCTTAATAGATCAGGAATAAATCATTTGTGTGTCTATATCTGTGCAGCATCTACAGCAGGCTGCTTCTCTCATACACAGACACAGGGAAACAAGAAATACAGTCACATGCTCTTCCTGTGTGAGCCTCTGGGAGTTTTTTGTTCTAACTTTGTAAACAGCATACAAATTTAGCAATTAAACACTCATAGACAGGAATGGAGGTGCTGCACCGAACATATTCCAACACAACAACTACTTATCTTGTTAGTCCCATTGCCGTTCTGAAGTCCACAAACTTGGCTCATGATAATGGCTTTTTCATACCATCGGCTATCATCTTGTCAGACTCGCAATAAACAAACTCGAGTACACCACGTTCCACTAAGTCACGTACAGTTAGGGCCAGAAATATTTGGACAGTGACACAATTTTCGTGAGTTGGGCTCTGCATGCCACCACATTGGATTTGAAATGAAACCTCTACAACAGAATTCAAGTGCAGATTGTAACGTTTAATTTGAAGGGTTGAACAAAAATATCTGATAGAAAATGTAGGAATTGTACACATTTCTTTACAAACACTCCACATTTTAGGAGGTCAAAAGTAATTGGACAAATAAACATAACCCAAACAAAATATTTTTATTTTCAATATTTTGTTGCAAATCCTTTGGAGGCAATCACTGCATTAAGTCTGGAACCCATGGACATCACCAAACGCTGGGTTTCCTCCTTCTTAATGCTTTGCCAGGCCTTTACAGCCGCAGCCTTCAGGTCTTGCTTGTTTGTGGGTCTTTCCGTCTTAAGTCTGGATTTGAGCAAGTGAAATGCATGCTCAATTGGGTTTAGATCTGGAGATTGACTTGGCCATTGCAGAATGTTCCACTTTTTGGCACTCATGAACTCCTGGGTAGCTTTGGCTGTATGCTTGGGGTCATTGTCCATCTGTACTATGAAGCGCCGTCCAATCAACTTTGCA
Source organism: Ranitomeya imitator (assembly GCF_032444005.1). Lineage (NCBI taxonomy): Eukaryota > Metazoa > Chordata > Amphibia > Anura > Dendrobatidae > Ranitomeya > Ranitomeya imitator. The sequence continues at coordinate 714,405,683 of NC_091284.1, read as the reverse complement.
GCATTTGGCTGAATCTGGGCTGAAAGTATATCCCGGTACACTTCAGAATTCATCCGGCTACTCTTGTCTGCTCTTATGTCATCAATAAACACAAGTGACCCAGTGCCATTGAAAGCCATGCATGCCCATGCCATCACGTTGCCTCCACCATGTTTTACAGAGGATGTGGTGTGCCTTGGATCATGTGCCGTTCCCTTTCTTCTCCAAACTTTTTTCTTCCCATCATTCTGGTACAGGTTGATCTTTGTCTCATCTGTCCATAGAATACTTTTCCAGAACTGAGCTGGCTTCTTGAGGTGTTTTTCTGCAAATTTAACTCTGGCCTGTCTATTTTTGGTATTGATGAATGGTTTGCATCTAGATGTGAACCCTTTGTATTTACTGTCATGGAGTCTTCTCTTTAATGTTGACTTAGAGACAGATACACCTACTTCACTGAGAGTGTTCTGGACTTCAGTTGATGTTGTGAACGGGTTCTTCTTCACCAAATTAAGTATGCGGCGATCATCCACCACTGTTGTCATCCGTGGACGCCCAGGCCTTTTTGAGTTCCCAAGCTCACCAGTCAATTCCTTTTTTCTCAGAATGTACCCAACTGTTGATTTTGCTACTCCAAGCATGTCTGCTATCTCTCTGATGGATTTTTTCTTTTTTTTCAGCCTCAGGATGTTCTGCTTCACCTCAATTGAGAGTTCCTTTGACCGCATGCCTTTGACCGCATGTTGTCTGCTCACAGCAACAGCTTCCAAATGCAAAACCACACACCTGGAATCCACCCCTGACCTTTTAACTACTTCATTGATTACAGGTTAACGAGGGAGACGCCTTCAGAGTTAATTGCAGCCCTTAGAGTCCATTGTCCAATTACTTTTGGTCCCTTGAAAAAGAGGACGCTATGCATTACAGAGCTATGATTCCTAAACCCTTTCTGCACTTTCAGCCCATATTATATATTTAATTGTATTTCTGAACATGTTTTTGTAAACAGCTAAAATAACAAAACTTGTGTCACTGTCCAAATATTTCTGGCCCTAACTGTAAGTGGTGATGTTTTACATCAATGTGCTTAGTCCTTGCACTAATCTTCTCACTGCTGGCAAGTTTAATGCATCCTTGGTTGTCCTCATATATAACTGATGGTTGAGCTAGTGGCTTCCGGAAATCTTCTAAAAGTTGTTTCAACCAAATTACTTCTCGACTTGCATAAGCAGAAGACATATTCTGCTTCTGTAGAAGATAATGCGACTGACACTTGTTTTCTGATGGACCAAGAATTTGAATTTTCTTCTAACTTGAACAAGTAACCACTTGTTGATTTCTGATCATATGAATCTCCAGCCTAATCTCCATTCACATAACATCTGAGAGTGAGATCTCCTGATGCAGCTATCTTAAGATTTAGCCATTAAGTTTCTTTAAAATAGAGACATCAACAGAGAATAAGGGGGTGGCTCATCCCATTACCGTGGTTACTGATCACAAGAACCTGGTGTACATTGAGTCTGCTATAAGGTTGACACCCTAGGCAGGCTAGATGGTCACTTTTTTTTCCCGGTTCCAGGTCTCGATCACTTTTCGGCAGGAATCCAAGAATGTGAAGGTTGATGCCATCCTCCATTCTTCAACCTGGGGTGGTGGTGGCTGATGTGTCATCAGGCTTGGAACGGGAGATTCGGGAAGCTCAGTCTCTGGCTCCTCCATCCCAATCAGCTGATAAATTGTTTGTTCCTGTTCAGTTTCAATTCAAAGTTCTCCAGGATTTCCATGACTCAGCTCTGAGTGGACATCTGGGTATTTCGGCTACTCGTGGGGCCGTCGTGAGGGTATTTGGTGGTCCTCGCTTAGCGCTGATGTAAAAAAGTTTGTATCTGCCTGTGAAATCTGTGCCCGCGCTAAGAGCTCTCATGTACAGCACCATGGAATCAATGGTGCTATATAAATAAATAATAATAATAATAACCGGCCTGCCATGGAATTGGTAACTTTGCCAATTCCTGATATACCATGGACACATTTGTCCATGGATTTTATCACCAATCTTCCTCCTTCCATGGGTAATACTGTCATTTGAGTGGTGGTGGACAGATTTACTAAGCAGGCACACTTTGTACCCTTGGGGCGTTGCCCTCTGCGGAGACCTTGTCCTGGTTGTTTGCTTAGCATGTGGTTTGAATGCATGGAGTGCAGTTCGTGTCCAGGTTTTGGAGGGTGTTTTGTAAAAGGTTGGGTATTGCTTTGTCCTTTTCGTCTGCATACCATCCAATGGTCAGACCGAATGGACCAACCAGTCCTTGGAGCAATTTTTATGCTGTCTTTGGGGAGTTTTCTTAGTTGGACTCCATTTGCCCCAGGCTGATATAGCTGTACAGCAGTTGGGAAATTTGTAGCGGGAGGTCCAGAAGAATATTTGGGAAGCTCAGAGGAAGTTTAAGGTCTTTACGGACAGGAGATGGACTGTGGGACCTACCCTTCGGATTGGGGATAAAGTGTGGCTGTCTACCAGGAACATTAAGCTTAGGGTTCCTTCGGCGAAATTGGGGCCTAAGTTTATTGGTCCTTATGAAATCACGGAGGTGGTTAACCCAGTGGTGTTTCATTTGCGTCTCCCTTTGTCTTTTAAGATCTCTAATGTATTCCATAGGGCCCTGCTCAAACTATTGGGGGCTGTGGAAGAAGCGCCGTTGGGTCCCTTGCCACCTGTATTGGTGGATAGTCAGGAGCAGCACGAGGTTGAGCACATCGGTTTGTCTGTTGTTCCCTAGGCGGGGTGGCTCAAAGAATTGATCAATTGTTTGCTAAATGTCTCATTTTGCTTTGTCTGTCGTTCCCTCCAGTATCTTGTGCACTGGAAGGGGTATGGTCTGGAGGACTGATCCTGGGTTCCTGCCCGATCGGTTCACGCCAATCATCTGGTGCAGTACTTTCATGCCTGATTTCCTGGGAAACCTGGGGTCCGGTGGCCCCCCGTTGAGAGGGGGGGTACTCTCATGATCCAGCTTCCATCCTGGTCAGGATAGGGTTGATGTGAGTTGCCTCTTTCTGGTTCTGAAGTGGCTATTTAATGCTGTGGTTCCTGGGTCTGGTGTCTGTGATACTTCTGTGTTCTCGGTTAGTGGTTGCTGAACCAGGTTACTTATCGGTAATCATTGTGTGTGTGTGAGCTTTGTTGTGTATGACCCAGTTTTGTCCCCTGACTTCTGCCCCTCTTTTCTGCTCAGTACTTATCTGTCCTTCCTGGTTCCCTGACCACCTGGCTTGTCTCGGTTTACTTCACTCTCGTATGGCTTTTGACCCCCGGCTCCCCTCTGACTGTTACTGTTCGATGCCCTGTGCTCCGCACTCTCGGATGATTCCCCATCCTCACATGCGGTGGCTCCACCCCTCTGCGATCATGTGACCGTCTAGTCTCAGGTCTTGTGCTTACTGCGTGCCTTAGCCTCAGCTCCTGTGTGCACAGCATGCCCTGCTCCTTTCACTCCTGGCTCTCAGTCTCGTGCCCACTGTTTGCGTCATCTAGGCTTTCCACAGTGACACTATCTGTGTCATTACACAATACCCCTGAAACGCTCGACAATCTCTAGGGTGTTTCTTATATAGTCCTGCATATTCTGTCCATCACTTAGCTGACTGATACAGCTTTCTCATGAGATAAAGCTTATTGCTGAAATTTGATCTTTCATGCACTTTCTGTAACTCATCCCACATCTCCTTTGCAGTTGCACACTTGCGTATATGCACAATCTGAATATCATCTACACTGAGGGACATAGTGCTTTCTGCTTTCTGATCCTTCTCTAGCCAATCATCTGGTAATGGATGAGGCTCTTTTTCCTAAGTGTATATCCATGTACCTTCCCTTATGAGCACCTTATCTTCACCTTGAATTTCCAGGACTGGTAGTACTGGTTTGTGAGGCTTGGCACTGAGAACTTGACAGGACTGCTATTAGTGGACATCTTCACTGTTGCTCTGTGCGGTTCTTGCTTTGTTGCTGTGTTACTCTGGGGTTCTGTGTCATTATGGGCCCATAACCTGTTGGCAGTTGATTATTCAGGATACTCTGAAAGCGTGTGACAACAGACCTTCTTTATTCAGGAACAATCAGGAACAATATATGATAAGCTTAATAGATCAGGAATAAATAATTTGTGTGTATCTATCTGTGCAGCATCTACAGCAGGCTGCTTCTCTCATACACAGACACAGGAAAAACAATAAATACAGTCACACACTCCCCCTGTATGAGCCTCTGGGAGTTTTTTTTTGTTCTAACTTTATAAACAGCATGCAAATCCAGCAACTGAACACTCATAGACAGGAAGGAAGTTGTTGCACCAAACATATTCCAACACAAATTTAAAATATTTCTTAATGACCATCTTCACAGCGTGCCATGGTATATAACTAATACCTTGGAAATGTTTTTGTACACTTCTGACTGATAACGTTCAACAATGAACTCCTTTTGCTATGTTGTGCGCTGTTTATAGTGAGACGAGCGGAGAACTCCGCGTCTGCTTCCTGGCACACTTCTCCTCTCACTCTATCAGTTGGGATTAGGTCCCTGAGTTTACGTTACTCCTCGTTCTCTAAGACGCAGTGTTCAGTGTGCACAGAGACAAGGTTGTCTCTCCATTTATCTCTAAGTACGTTACTGATGAAGGTCCTGCTATATTGGACCGAAACGTTTATGAGTACTACATTAAAATTTCACCAGAGCATCTAAGTTGAGTGCAAGGTTTTTTTCTTTATATGTGCGCTGTTTATAGACCTTGGCTAGTGCTGAAAAATGCAACTAAGAAAATGTCAGGAACATCCTAGGAGAATAGTTAAACTTTATATAGGGTTATTCAGGATCCTTTTAAATGATGGCATCTGTGTACTATTTAACCCCTTAGCCCCCAAGAGTGTTGACAAACAGGACAAACAAAATTTACCAAACCATTTTTTTTAGGGACCACATCACCTTTGAAGTGACTTTGAGGGGCCTTTATGACAGAAAATAATAAAAAGTGACACCATTCTAAAAACTGCACCCCTGAAGGTGTTGAATACCACATACAAGAAGTTTATTAACCCTTCAGAAACTTCACAGAAACATTCAACTTTTTTCACAAAAATTTTACTTTAGACCTAAATTTCTTTATTTTTGTAAGGGAAACAGGCAAAAAAGGACCCCATGTTGTACAATTTCTCCTGAGTACACTGATACCCAATATGTGGAGGAAAACTACTGTTTGGGCACATGGCAAGGCTCAGAAGGGAAAGAGCACCATTTAACTTTTGAATGCAAAATTAGTAGACGCCATGTTGTGTTTGGCGAGCCCCTAATGTAATAACTCTGCTGGCATCACTACATGGCCTCCCATCCCTCACACACCATCTTACTCACTGCTCCATGTCATGTTGTATTTTGTCTGTTGCTAGCTCCTTATTCTGTGCCTCTGCTCTCTGCATGCTTCCTGGCTGTGTGCATAGGGGGCGGCACAAGAACTCTCTGGTTCTTATAGAATCAGGGCGCACCTGTCTAATGTGTTCCTGATCGATTACCAAGAGGCCTCCAGTATTTAGGGCAGGCTCCACCCTATGAACTGGGCCTTTGCAATGTCTAAACTCAGTTAGTGTCTAGCTTCTGAGCTGCCAGGCCTTGCTCTGTGTTTCCGCCTTCTCTGGAGGTTCTACTCCTAGCTTTGCCTTTATCTTGTCTGTCTGCCCTCCAGGAGGCTGTATATCCTGGTCAAAGTATTTCTGTTCTAGCCTTGCCTTGATCTTGTTGTCCGCCCTCCAGGAGGCAGAATATCCTGGTCCCTGTGTCTTTGTTCTTGTACCTTGTCTTGTTCCATTACCTTGTCTGAACTTTGTCCTACCTCTGTCTCCTTGTCTGTGGCTTCTTTCCCTGCTGTGTCATTCCTTGTGTCCTCTCTATTTGCTTATGCTCCGCACCTTGCGGCTCTTGTGACTTTGCCTGTGCTCTGCTCTCTTGCATCTTTACCTCTGCTCTGCACTCCTGCTCCGTTCTACTCTGCTCTGCTCCTGTTGCTGCAGAAATCTCTTGCTGCAGCTCCTCTCTGCACTCCTTGCGGTTCCACTCTGCTTAGCTTCTGCTGCTGCAGAAATCTCTTGCTGCAGCTCCTCTGTGCATTCCTTGCAGTTCCGCTCTGCTTAGCTTCTGTTGCTGCTCTATCTCTTGCTGCTCTATTGCTCCTATCCTGCCACCACGATGTTTCACTGTTGGTATTGTATTGGGCAGGTGATGAGCAGTGCCTCGTTTTCTCCCCACATACCATTTAGAATTATCATCAAGAAGGTCTATCTTCGTCTCAGACCAGAGAATCTAATTTCTCATAATCTGGGAGTCCTTCGTGTGTTTTTTTTAGCAAACTCTATGCGGCTTTCATATGTCTTGTACTGAGGAGAGGCTTCCGTCGGGCCACTCTGCCATAAAGGCCTGACTGGCGGAGGGCTGTAGTGATAGTTGACTTTGTGGAACTTTCTCCCATCTCCCTACTGCATCTCTGGAGCTCAGCCACGGTGATTTTGGGGTTCTTCTTTACCTCTCTTACCAAGGCTCTTCTCCCACAATTGCTCAGTTTGGCTGGACGACCTGGTCTAGGAAGACTTCTGGTGGTCCCAAACCTCTTCCATTTAAGGATTATGGAGGCCACTGTGCTCTTAGGAACCTTGAGTACTGCAGAAATTCTTTTCTAACCTTGGCCAGATCTGTGCCTTGCCACTAGGGTTGAGCGAAACGGGTTGGCCATTTTCAGAAGTCGCCGACTTTTGGCAAGATCGGGTTTCATGAAACCCGACCCGACCCCTGTGTGGGGTCGGCTATGAAGTCGGCGATCTTCTGAATCTGGTATCGGAATTCCAATACCGATTCCCGATATGTTTGCAATATCGGAAATCGGTATCGGAATCCATATTTAAGTGTAAAAGAAAGAATTATAATAAAAAATATTGCTATACTCACCCTCTGACGCGCCCTGGTACTAACCGGCAGTCTTCCTTCCTTAGAATCAGCGCTTGAAAGACCTTCGGTGACGTCGCGGCTTGTGATTGGTCGCACGACGGCCCATGTGACTGCTCACGCGACCAATCACAAGCCGCGACGTCACCGAAGGTCCTTCAAGCGCTGATTCTTAGGAAGGAAGGCTGCCGGAAAGAAGCAGGGCGCGTCCGAGGGTGAGTATATTCTTATTAGGTATATACTTTCGGGTTTCGGCCGACCCCGACCCCGACTTTTTTATAGGATCGGCCGATTTCACTCGACCCGACTTTTGAGAAAGTTGGGTTTCGTGAAACCCGACCCGATCCTATAAAAGTAAAGGTCGCTCAACCCTACTTGCCACAATTCTGTCTCTGAGCTCCTTGGCCAGTTCCTTTGACCTCATGATTCTCATTTGGTCTGACATGCACTGTGAGCTCCTATACAGACAGGTGTGTGCCTTTCCAAATCAAGTCCTATCAGTTTAATTACACACAGCTGGACTCCAATGAAGGAGTAGAACCATTTCAAGGAGGATTCACAGGTAAATGGACAGCATGAGACTTAAATATGAGTGTCTGAACAAAGGGTCTGAATACTTATGACCATGTGATATTTCAGTTTTTCTTTTTTATTAAATTTGCAAATATTTCTACATTTCTGTTTTTTTTCAGTCAAGATGGGGTGCAGAGTGTACATTAATATGAAAAAAATGAACTTTTTTTGAATTCATCAAATGGCTGCAATGAAACAAAGAATGAAAAATTTAAAGGGGTCTGAATACATTTCGTACCCACTGTATATTTTATTATTATTTTGTGCTTTTTAATTTAAAAAAAAAATATTTTTACAACTTTTTTTTACTTTGTTACTCAGTCCCACTATGGAACTTTCACTTTTTTCAGGCTGATTGCTGTTATAAAGCACTGCAATGAGCATTGCAATGCCTATAACCTGTCAGCCCTGCAGACACAAGTTACTAAGATCATACACTGCACATGATCTAACTAACTTGCTAGTGCTTGGTGACCCAGATTTCGTCATGACAATATCGGGTCACCATGGCATCGATCAAAGACGTCTTGGGGGGCGCAGATGGGAACGCAGAGGGGGCTCCCTCTGCCTGCCTTCTAAATCCTGCGCTCGCTAGCAATCGCAGCATTTAAGGGGTTAAAGTGCCGGGAGCGGTGTGGGCACCCCCCCAGGGACTGAGTATCTGGTGTCAGCTGTCAGAAACAGCCTACACTTGACGGTGATCTTGTGCGCACAGCCCTTGTGGGTGCAAAATCACCATGACGTATCTATACTTCCAAGGTCGGTAAGTACCTACCGATCTGGACTATGGATACGTCCAAGGTCATAAAGGGGTTCAAGAGTTTAAATGTGATTGACTAATTCTGAAAGCAACCACATTTCCAATTATAAGATGGTGTTCATACTTTTGCATCCACATTATTTTAGTTTTGTTGTTTTCATTCCCACTTCAAAATTATTTCAGTTTGTTTCTAAAATGATTTGTAAAGAGAATGAGTGACATTTAAAAAAAAGTTCTTTAATGTCTTAGGCTACTTTCACACTAGCGTCGGTACGGGCCCGTCGTACCGACGCATACTGTGAAATAAAATCACAACGCGGGCCAAAAAACTGTCCCTCAAACATCGCATGATACCTCCCTCCATGGTAAATTCCTCCAAATTAGCCTCTACCTGCACAGTATAATGATTCTACTGTACTCCACCTCAATCCCCTAGGAAAAGTATGGTAACCTCAACACAGTATGATCCCCCAACTGTGACCCTCACACAGCCCTCCATGCAGTATAATGGCCCCCACACCTCTCCGCACTGAAAAATGGCCTGCACTAGCCTTCCAAATAGTATAATGGCCTCCACACAGTATAATGGACACCACACAAATCTTCACACTGTATCATTGCTTGCATACAGTATAATGGCCCCCCACATAGCTCTCCAAATATTATAATGCAGCCCACATTACCTTCTACATAGTATAATGCACCCCCCATAATCCTCCATATAGCATAATATGCCCCATATACTATAAAGAACAGCCCTAGGTCCTCCATAGATTATAATGCATCCCCCATGGTCCTCCATAGAATATAATACACTCCATATGGTCCTCCATAGAATTTAATGCATTCTCCATGGTCCTACATAGCATTTAATGCACTCCTCATTGTCCTCCATAGAATATATAATGCACTCCTCATGGTCCTCCATAGAATATATAATGCACTCCCCATGGTCCTCCAGAGAATATATTGCATCCCATGGTCCTCCAGAGAATATAATGCATCCCATGGTCCTCCATAGAATATCAAGCACTCCCTATAGTCATACATACAATATAATGCACCCCCATGGTCCTCAATAGAATATAATTCACTCCTCATTGTCCTCCATAGAACATAATGCACCCTCATGGTCCTCCAGACAATATAATGCACCAGCCATGGTACTCCATACAATATAATGCACCCCTAAAGTCCTCCATGAATTATAATGCACCCTCTATGGTCTGCCATACTCTATTATGGTCACCAGTCACTGATTTATAAATAAATAGAATACTCACCTCTCCCTGATGCTCCAGTGTCCTGAGCATGTGATAGAAGAGCCGCACATGTCAGAACAGCAGGCGAACTGTAATCATGTCATCGATCCTGCTGCTCTGATACGTCAGATGCTGAGGAAGAATGATGGGAGTGGAAGCAACTGCTGACGCTCCTTCCTCCATCATCATTGCGATGAATGATGATGGAGGAGGGATCATGAACAGATGCCTCCACCCACATAATCCTGTGCATGCATGCAAGTGCTGACACCGGGCCCCCTGGCTCACGGACCCCATAGCAGTGGCATGGCCTGCCGCCTTTGGCAGTATGCCACTGCCAACGGTTCAAGGCCCTTCTTATAGTCTATTAAAAAAATGGATAGAAATATGGACCATGAGATAAAGGGCGCCATTTGATCATACTACCTTAATAAGGCACTTTATAACAGCCATCATGCAATGCACAATATGTGACAGCAATTTATTGACTACTGCAACTGTATATCATCAACAGTCATTGGAAAAGGCTCGAACTACTAATGAGTTAACGAGATATCTCCTGGGATGGAAGGTGTTGTCCTCTTCCTGGGGACTCTGAACACCTTTCCCACAACTACTAAATTAGTAATTAGTGGAGATGAATAAATTATATTTAGAAGGATTATGTTGACTTTAATAGAATAAAATTGACAGTCATGAGCTGCAGTGATGAATGATGGGTTGATCAGAGGAAAACGTGACTTGGAGACGCTGAGTTTATAACTGCAAGATATCCTTCAAGCCAATTGGCATCAATACAATGTTTAAATGGTGTGTTAAATTAAATAAAATTGTGCTAATACATTTATGAAATTATACAATACTGATTCTTTAGGACCATTCTGGATTAGATGCTTCAAGCCATCAAAAACCAAAAGCTTCAATATTAACAGCTAACTCTAATCTCAGTATCTCCGCATTTAAACTATAAGCAGTTTTCTCAGTCTCAGAGGTCATGAGCTCCTAGTCATTATTAAAGGGATTGTTTCACGAGCACAATCCCTGTTCATATGTCCTAATAATGCATATGGTTATTTTACATGGATTATGCTCGCTGTGGCTTTCCCAGGAAAAATCTGAGTTTTTCGGGAAATTTTCTAATGGATAACTGCTTTAAAACAGAAATGTGTCCTAGGTGTCCAATACTTACCTTGTTCCCATCTTAGGAGACTACGATGAGTTACTTAGTCTAGTTAAGCCTGTCTTTTCATGTGTTATAGTAAGAATATTTTTAGAATTGATTTTCAGTAATAGAGCAGTTCTGCCCTGAGAAAAGTTTTTCCTCCATGGCACAGGGGCAGCAAAATAATCATACACAAATGAGTATGTTTTCAATAGTTACGGCATTTTTGTATTAAATATTATAATTTTATGGCATATTGCTAGGACAAGCCATTGCTTTGTAATCAGTAGAGGTTTGTCCAATAGGACTTTCATGATCCTGAAAATTAAAGCACTGATCGTGTCCCCAATCATGTAGTAGCATAATTTGCAATGTGTAGAGAAAAACAGTGAAGGGTACTATCACGTACACATGTGACGTGGGTGCACCTGCAGGGGCTAATTTATCTCCTCTCTCGCAATCTTGCACTCAACCTCTGTTTTAGGCTATAAAGTGAGCATAAATCAAGCCCCGACACAGTCCACATACCAGGGATACCCGACACATTGCAACCACTCATCAAACCCATGGGGTGATTAATCTCCAAATATATACTACTGTCTGACACTCTCTGAAAGGAATGGATTGTTTAGAGCATACAAGGTCCAAACTTATATAAAAAGTACAGTGCTTGCATGAAAAGGTATAAAAAGATAAAAATAAAGCAACACACAAATATGCAAAACAGTTGTAAAATAAAAATGGAGAATTAGCAGAAATATTTAAATGTTTCTGTCTAAAGTTATTTTGTTTCCTTTAGGTTAGGAGAAAGCAGGGCCGCCATCAGGGCATTACTGCCCTGATTGCCGTATGGGGCCCGGTCAGCAGGGGGCCCGCATCGGGCCCCGTCTCTTCTGCTGATCGGGCCCCAGCAGGAGGATTTTGCCGGTGCTGTAACTGAACCCTGTGTCCGAGACGCAGGGTTCAGTTACACTCTATTCCCACACAGCAATAGTTAAAGCCGCCAGCCAATAGGAGGCTGGCAGCTGACGTCAGCAAGCATGTCGCCAGCATCTGACGTCATCCTCATTCGCCGGCGAGTGCGCACTTTCAGCCAGGATGGAAGATTGCTCGCCACAGGAGCGTGGTAAGGTTAGAGGAAAGGGTTTGTTTTTTTTTATTGAAAACGGCAAGCTGTCATGATGGAGACAAGTGTCCATCCTGCCAGGGGCAGAATAGAAACGGGGCAGGGTGAAAGATGTGGAGGCATGATTGGAAACACAGGGGGGATGATTAGAGACATGGGGTAGAATGGAGACACAGGGGGCAGAATGGAGACCAGGGTCAGAATGGAGTCATAGGGGGCAGAATAGGGACACAGGGGGCATGATTGGAGGCACGGGGCATGATTGAAGTCACGGGGCAAGAATGTAGACACAGGGGGCATGATTGGAGACATGGGGCAGAATGGAGACACAGGGGGCAGAATGGAGACACAGGGGGAAGAATGGAGACACAGGGGGCATGATTGGAGACACGGGGCATGATTGGAGACTTGGGGCGTGATTGGAGACAAGAGGCTTGATTGGAGACACGAGGCTTGATTGGAGACACAGGGCAGGATTAGAGACACGGGGCAGGATTGGAGACACGGGGCAGGATTGGAGACACGGGGCAGGATTGGAGACACGAGGCATGATTGGAGACACAGGGGACATGATTGGAAACATGGGGCAGAATGGAGACATGGGGCAGAATGGAGACATGGGGCAGAATGGAGACAGGGGGCAGAATGGAGACACGGGGCATGATTGGAGACACAGGGGGTATGATTGAAGACACGGGGGTCAGGATTGGAGATACGGGGGCATGATTAAAGACACAGGGGCAGAATGAAAGACATGGAGGCAGGATGGGAGACATAGTGGCAGGATTAAAGATATGTGGGCAGGATGGGAGACATGGTGGCAGGAAGAAAGATATGGGGCAGGAAGGGAGACATAGTGGCAGGATGAAAGATATGTGGGCAGAATGGGAGACATGGTGGCAGGATGAAAGATATGGGGGCAGGATGAGAGACATAGTGGCAGGATGAAAGATATTGGGGCAGAATTGGAGACACAGGGGGCAGGATTGAAGACATGGTGCGGGATGGAGACAGATCGGGCAGAATGGAAACAGATGGTGCAGGTTCATGGGGCAGGATCATGGGACAGATGGGGCAGGTTCGTGGGACAGATGGGGCAAGATCATGGAACAGATGGGGCAGGATCATGGGACAGATGAGGCAGGATAATGGGACAGATGGGTCAGGATCATGGGATAGATGGGGCAGGATCATGGGACAGATGGGGCAGGATGGGGAGACCATATGGGGAAGAATGGATATTCATGAGGGCCGTATGGGAGAACATATAGCTGGAGCCAGGAATGAGACACACGATGGCCAGGATGGGGGATATTATTACCATAGGGGCTAATTAAAGGATATTATTACTGCACTGATGTATTTATTTTATTTTTTGAGGATACTGTTTTAAATGGGGAGGCAGCCCTGTTACTGTGCAGAGTGACACTATGTTGCATTTTTTTCTTCATTTGGTGTAGTGTAGAAGTTGGGGGGAAAAAAAGTAATGTGTTCTGCAAGCGTTGCTCTAGATAACTGTGTTATTTCCTGCAGAGATGTGTCCTGGCTGGAAGAAGTGTTGTCGATCTGTGCTGGATGAAGATGAAAGACTTCACCTAGAGGCGTCACTGGTGAGTTTGTGTGTTACCTATACACTGACACTATACACTGTATACTATATACAGCAGTCCTATGTATAATGTCACCAATGATCACTGTATTACCTTTACACTGACACTGCATACTAAGTACAGATCTCAGGTGTATAATGGCACATATGGTGATATTAGTATTGTGGGGTTTTTTTTATTACTGATCAGTATTGTAGTATTCAGTCACAAAGTGGTGGTAATATGTTGTCCGGCCATGGTGTGGCAGTATTGGTTCCTTGTATGTGGTATTATTGGTCACCATGTGATGGTAATATGTGGTCTGGTCATGGTGTGGCGGTATTTGTTCTTTGTATGTGGTATTATTGGTCACCATGTGGTGGTAATATGTGATCTGGTCATGGTGTGGCAGTATTAGTTCTTTGTATGTGGTATTATAGGTCACTATGTGGTGGTAATATGGTGTCATGTCATGGTACGGTGGTATTTGTCCCTTGTGTGTGATATTTTTGGTCATTTTAAAGGTTTAAAAATACACCTAAATTGAATTGCATATTTTAACAAATGCTTAATAGGTTAGAGTAGAGTTGGGCCCGGCCAAAAGAGTCTACTGTGTCGTGGTGGCGGCTTAAAAAATCTATTGGCCAAAACAAAGGCTGCTGGTTATATGTGTGATCTGGTGATGGGAACTGTTAATGTGTGATTGGTGAGAAGTGGAGTTTTTCCAAGAGAGAGCAGTTGGGCTGTGGAAAGTTCGAGGGGTGGAGCCTGGGCGAAGTCTCAAAATTTTGCCAGTATGGGGCCCCAAATTTCCTAGTGGCAGCCCTGCGAGAAAGGGACAATGGTCACATCTAGCTGAAGCTGACCGCACATTCGAGCTCCTTTCCATTGTATAACCCATCTTTTAGGTGCCTGTTCCTGGGTTAAAGTTTTCAGGATGGCCTAGATTGTAATATTCAAATCACTAGTCTGTAACTGGACCGTGGGTTGATATAGGTGCGAGCATATTAAATATCCTATTTCTTCCAAATACTCCATTCTCTATAGTATTTAGGAAATATCAAGCCTGGCCACAAATCCTGGCCTGGGGTACCGCTCTGTATGCAAACAAAAGATGAGGGAGATACCATACCCAGTCTCTTCATTCCGTCTCCACCAGTATCTTAAAGGGAACCTGTCACCCCGTTTTTTCAGTATGAGATAAAAATACTGTTAAATAGGGCCTGAGCTGTGAGTTACAATAGTGTATTTTGTGTACCCTGATTCCTCACCTATGCTGCCGAAATACCTTACCAAAGCCGCCGTTTTCGCCTGTCAATCAGGCTGGTCTGGTCAAATGGGCGTGGTGACATCACTGTTTCTTCCTCCAGATCTTGCATATCTTTCCATTGGTGGTGTAGTGGTTTGCGCATGCCCAACTGCTGAATCCACTGCGCAGGTGAAGAAAAAACGCGCGATTGGCGCTATTTCCCTGGTGATCGGTGGGGGCGGCCATCTTCCTGAGGCCGCGCGTGCGGGGATGGAGTCCTCTGCTGCCCGGGGCTTCAGGAAAATGGCCGCGGGATGCAGCGCTTGCGCAGATGGAGATCACGGCGGCCATTTTCCTGAAGCCGAGATGCGAACTCTGCTTCAGGAAAATGGCCGCCGCGATCTCCATCTGCGCATGTGCGGCATCCCGCAGCCATTTTCCTGAAGCCCCGGGCAGCAGGGGACACCATGTGCGCACGCGCGGCCTCAGGAAGATGGCCGCCCCCACCGATCACCAGGGAAATAGCGCCGATCGCGTGTTTTTTCTTCACCTGCGCAGTGGATTCAGCAGTTGGGCATGCGCAAACCACTACGCCACCAACAGAAAGATATGCAAGATCTGGAGGAAGAAACAGCGATGTCACCATGCCCATCTGACCAGACCAACCTGATTGACAGGCGAAAACGGCGACTTTGGTAAGGTATTTCGGCAGCATAGGTGGGGATCAGGGTACACAAAATACACTATTGTAACGCACAGCTCAGGCCCTATTTAACAGTATTTTTATCTCATACTGAAAAAACGAGGTGACTAGTTCCCTTTAAGCATTTGCATTAGGCCGGGGTCACACTTGTGAGTGTGATAAGAGAAACTCGCACGAGTCTCTCGTATCAATCCCCGGCACTGCCGCTGGCACTCGGGACCGGAGTGTGCGGCTGCATAGAAATACATGCAGCTGCACGCTCAGGTCCGAGTGCCGGCAGCAGTGCCAGGTATTGATGTGAGAGACTCACGCAAATTTCTCGCATCACACTCGCAAGTGTGACCCTGGCCTTAGAGTCCCGTTATAGCAGTCATATAGTCTGTTGGTCTGAGGATGATAGGGGCTGGCTTCCAGATGCTGCACTAGTATCTCCTTACAGAGGCTTTGCATCAGATTAGACATGGACTGGGTCCCCTGTATAGTCATCATCCCCCTGAGGAACCCCACATGAGAAAATACTGTTAGTAGTGTACTGGCACCCTTATTAGCTCGTGTGGCAGACAATGCCACAGCATCTGGATATCGCATAGAGCTGCTATGTATTTCAAGTTCCATATGATATCAGTAGCCACCCACTGGAAAGGATCATCAATCACTGGTAGTGATATCAATGGGATTTTATGGATATTCCTAGTCTTTCCAACTCTGACAAATTGTGCAGGATTGACAATTATTGGCTATGCCAGTCTTTGTATTTTGCCAATAAAAGTTACATGTCAAACATGCTTTAGTCCTTTGTACTCCAAGGTGTGCGGAAAGAGGAATTTCATGACCAATTCTCAGAAATTGTTTTCTGAATGGACAGGGAACAATCAGATGCTTCTCAGAGTCCCAAGACCATATACACCTTTTCCTTGTCTCAGTATATTCTTTCCTTGTCAGACCCAGCATAGGGTTTGTCTGCAAGCTATGTCAGCTTATCCAGGCTGACATCTGTTAGCAAGGCTCTCTGGAAGCTGTGACTATCGGTCTGCAGGTCACGACCTAGTGTAGATGTCAGACCCTGGTCAGATGCTGAGTGTCGGGACACTGCTAAATGGAACCTTGGTAGATCAGCCATGTGGTGAGATTTCTGGGTAGTATTAGGGCTCTCATATTTTGGCAGTTATATCTGGGACTTATCCACTAATATCTGGGGATGAGTCTTAGCAGCATTCTGACTGCGAGTCAAAGCTGCACCATTAGTACATTCCTCGACATCTGCTCCATGCAAGCCAGGTGCATTTGATCATCCAGTCTCTGATCTCCCTCCACTTCTGCACATTTCCCCGCATCACACAGAGCCTCAAATGAGTTGTTTGCTTCCACCTTTTCTGTATTATTCACTTGCAAGGCAGGGACAAATAGAGATACCATCCTACCCAGGTACATGCCATACAACCCATTAGGTGAGATAGTGTCTGATACCCCCACTTCCCTCAGTCCATTCCCTGCTTCTCATTTACAATACACACAGGTTTTATTAGATATGTAAATGAGGGGGTTTCAGTCCACACTGAGTGTGGCCAATAGTTCAGTGCACTGTTTTTTCACTGCAATTACCAGCCTCCTCTCCTTCCCTTATCATGATTGACAGTGGTTGCTTTGGAGTGCTACCTGATCTATATCTCCAGCTCTACAAGCACTGACACTTCTGGGGCTGAGAGCAGTGTCAGTGTGCGCAGGAGCATTCTCATCCCTCTCCTGTGTGTAGCAGCCAGTTGCTGCACAGAGGATCACAAAGCAGAGGATGGCTGATGCTAACAACTTGTGCTGCACACTAACACTAATGCTTGGCCTTTCCCCTCTCCTGTGTGTAGTAGCCGCTCACTAGTCACTACACACAAGATCACTAAGCAGCAGGTGGCCAATGCTGACAAAAGTAGGAGATAAAAATGCACATTTCCCACTTCTGTCTGAATTGTCCGCCTGCTGCTGAGCGATCTTGTGCGCAGCGAGTGGCCACTTCACACAGGAGAGGGGTGCGGCCAAGCACACACAGTGTCAGTGTGCAGCACAGATTTTTCATCTCCCATTCCTGTTAGCATCAGCCATCCTCTGCTTTGTGATCCTCTGTGCAGCAACTGGCTGCTACACACAGGAGAGGGGTGCGGCCAAGCACACAGTGTCAGTGTGCAGCACAAGTTTTTCATCTCCTATTCCTGTTAGCATCAGCCATCCTCTGCTTTGTGATCCTCTGTGCAGCAACTGGCTGCTACACACAGGAGAGGGATGAGAATGCACCTGTACATACTGACACTGCTCTCAGCCCCAGATGTGTGCAAGGCTGGGAATTTAGATAAGACTGCACTGTCAATACTCATAAAGGAAAGTGCAGAGGATGGTACTTGAAGGGGCAAAATGGTGTACCGGGCACTTGGTCTTGCCAAGGGTGAAACAAAGCCCCTCATTTTCCTATGTAATAAAACTGTTTTTATATAGAAGAAAATTAGTAAAACCTACAGTGCAAGTATAATTTCCACGGAGACCAAGTCCCCGATATGGATATCTAAATAGTTAAGTTTGAGTTTTAGGGGTGATAGAATCCCTTTAAGTTAATAGGTGCCTGTCAAAATGGGAAAAAAACTTCCACTGATTGAGGAAAGAAAGTATTGGGTGCCAACATGGAGATGACAGATAAAGTTACAAAAGGCACTCGAGGAGCAGCTGAACCCTACTATAGATACAAAGCACCGAGAATACTCATAGCATTTCCAAAAAGTTTCCTTGTGGAAATTTTGCAATAGGCAGTGGCTAATACCTTCCAAAAGTGGTTCAAGGAAGGACTATTGGTGATTCATCTACAGGGTCACAAACTTATTATGTGAGACTGAGTGTGCGTATTTTCTACATAAACTTTGTTATTTATGCAAGTGTAAAGGTCGGCCAGGGCTGTAGTCGTGGCTGAGTTACTTGGGCTTTTCAGGCCCTGGCTTCCCTCTACATAAACATCATGTCCCTTTAACAGCTCACCTGCTCTTCTATTCTCTGCACAGGCCAATCTTCGGTTCGGCTCCAGACGGACTGCTCCGTCCCTTTGGGAATAACTGAGGCACAGTCCAAGTTTAACTTCAAACACAACAGTTTACTTTCATCTCTTCGCAGCTCATCCAGTTTCATTACAACAGATACATCGGGTTTTACACTATAAGGCACTTTAGCTTTCCCTCTCTTTCTTTCCTCCTCTCATGGCTCAAGCTTGGGTCCTACCATCTCATATGGCATTTCAGTGTCCTCCCTGTCCAGATTCCTTGCCTCATGTGGGGTTTCCCTCAACAGCTGCTTGGCACCACCTCCGAGGGCATCAGCCCACGCAATCATCTGCCACATAGCGAGCGAGCTGCCTGTCTTTCTTGCTGTGTCCACTGTTAAATATAGCCTTCGTCCAGTAGCTGCTGACACCGACATGTTTCTGAGCAAGCTGGTAATGAAGATGCTGGATGGCTGGGCATTATGCACTAACGTTGGGGGGGTATTTTACCAGCTTCTGGGCATATAAGCCCTTATGCGCTTTACGGGCGCCCAGGCCCTTCTGCCAGAAACAAGGAAGATCCCTTCCTCTAACCACAGTGACCCCTCCTACATTAACTATTAACAGGGTGACTAGACTAAGGTTTCTGTACCCCCATCTAGTGACTTTGGCACTAACTGAGCTGTCCCTAAAATATACATGGTGCAGCAAAAGACATGTAACACATAAATACATATATACACAGCAGCATACATTATTATATTACAAAGGAGGATGTGCTTAAGGGGTTAGGGGTGTAGCATAGTCCCTGTAACCCTTTACACAAGCACAGTGAACAGTTTTGGACATTTGGAGTACATGACTTTCTTCACCATCATCCTTCCTGCACTCTATCCAACACAAGGGTACTGCTCAGTTCCTGACAGTGTTCTTGTGCTCTGATGTATGAGTATAACCTGTGTTGATTATTAAAATTGTTTGAAGCATAACATTGCTACTTGTCTCATACAATAAACCCCAAGGATGTTGTTTTTTTTTTAACAGCGATACTTATGAGGGTTTGTTTCCACCTCCACTCCTTGGTTTTCCTTGCTCTTCCAATCTTGATCAATGGTCACTCCTGCTACTGGTAAGATGTCCCAATGTATGTATAGCATTTTGTTTTTTATCCTTTCTTGGTCAATTAGCATTTTTTGCACAGAGTCCATTTAATAGGGACTGGGCAATTATATCTCTGATTGGGTCTAATTGTATACAATTATACTCTGGATATGGCACAAATTGTACACAGTGTCATGCAGGTTACTTGGGGACTATTCTCATTTAAGCATTTTGTTATTTATTCCAGCGGCGTATCTAGAGGGGGCAGCAGGGGCATGTGCCCCGGGTGCAGCCGACAGGGGGGTGCCATCAGCCCGCCTGATGCGTGACCCAAGGAGGAGGCTCCCCGTCGGCGGTATTCTGCCGCCCCCACACTAAGATTCTGCTTTTCTCTGAGCCGGCTGTCAAACTGACAGCCGGCTCACAGAAGGTGCTGCGCGTCAGTTCCCGGTGATTTGTACTGGGCGGCGTCTTCAGACGCAAGTACACTTGAACAAAGTCCTGACGGCCTCGGCACTTCCTGCTCAGTGAAACGCCAGCAGCGTGATCATCAGGTCATATGATCACGCACACTGCTGACGTCACTCGCAGGCTCTTCATAAGCGATAACACAAGACACAGCATTGCCGTTGGTGGTAAGTGCTCCAGATGGGGTAATGGAGCTGAAGACACCAAAGAATTTAAGGACAGCATGGGGACAGAAGTCTGAGGACAGCATGGGGGAGAAAGCTGAGGACAGAATGGGGGCAGAAAGCTGAGGACAGCATGGGGGGAGAAAGCTGAGGACAGCATGGGTGGAGAAAGCTGAGGACAGCATGGGGGGAGAAAGCTGAGGACAGCATGGGGGGAGAAAGCTGAGGACAGCATGGGTGGAGAAAGCTGAGGACAGCATGGGGGGAGAAAGCTGAGGACAGCATGGGGACAGAAGTCTGAGGACAGCATGGGGGCACAAAGCTGAGGACACAGCATGGGGCAGAAAGCAGAGGACATTGCATGGGGGGAGAAAGCTGAGGACACAGCATGGGGGCAGAAAGCTGAGGACACAGCATGGGGGCAGAATGCAGAGGACACTGCATGGGGGGAGAAAGCTGAGGACAGTATGGGGGCATAAAGCTGAGGACAGCATGGGGGCAGGAAGCTGAGGACACTGCATGGGGGCATAAAGCTGAGGACAGTATTGGGGCAGAAAGCTGAGGACAGTATGGGGGGGAGAAAGCTGAGGATAGTATGGTGGCAGAAAGCTGAGGACAGTATGGGGGCAGAAAGCTGAGGACAGTATGGGGGGGAGAAAGCTGAGGATAGTATGGGGGCAGAAAGCTGAGGACAGTATGGGGGGGGAGAAAGCTGAGGATAGTATGGGGGCAGAAAGCTGAGGACAGTATGGGGGCAGAAAGCTGAGGACAGCATGGGGGCAGAAAGCTGAGGACAGTATGGGGGCAGAAAGCTGAGGACAGTATGGGGGGGGAGAAAGCTGAGGATAGTATGGGGGCAGAAAGCTGAGGACAGTATGGGGGCAGAAAGCTGAGGACAGCATGGGAGGGAGAAAGCTGAGGACACTGCATGGGGGAGAAAGGTGAGGACACTGCATGGGGGGAGAAAGGTGAGGACACTGCATGGGGGAGAAAGCTGAGGACAGCATGAGGGGAGAAAGCTGAGGACAGCATGGGGGGAGAAAAGTGAGTGGGCACAGAATAGAAACTGAGTAGTGGGGCGTAGCATGGGGGACAGTGTAAGGGCACAGCCAGGAGTGGACAGTACACCAAGGAGGGGGAGTGTGATGAGAGAGTACAGTATAAATACTGGGCTCTATAGGGGGACACAGTGTGAGAGGACAGTGTGAAGAGGGGGCCGGTATTGAAAGGAGAGGTCAGTGTGAAGAGCCTGTACCATAAGAGGGACAGTGTGGGGGTCATATTTTGTGCAGACACTATAGTGAGGGGCAATTTTTTATTCAGGAGCATTATAATGACACTTGCATCTTTAAGGGCATCATGTGGAGATTTGCTGCAGAAAAGCGGAGAAGATGGAAGTCTGCAGAGATGGCTGTGGGTGAGAAAACACATCATGGGGTCTGGACAAGATGAAGAAAAGAAGGAGAAGCTCACTGTCACAGGACCATGAGTATGAAAATCGCATATGAGTGAAATGTCCATGTGACGACTACTGGAACCTGCAGAGCTGAATCCTGACATTGCAGGCTTCTGAATTCTCACAGCGAATGCAATGCACACTTTTAGGATTCTCCCTTGCCGGTGGACAGTCCTGTCAGTACAAGCATGTGATTTGTGTACTTCTGACCACATTCCGACTAGACGTGCCCGGCCTCACTCAGTTCATTTTCATTGAGTGAGGCCACACATGTCTAGTCAGGACGTGACCGCATGTATGTAAATCGCCAGCACAAGAGAATCCTGACAGTGTGCAGTGCACAGTCTGAGAATTCAGAAGTCTGCAGTCACAAAGAATGACTGCAGACTCATTACAAACCTAACATTCCCTTTAATGCTCCTAACCTAAATAAAAACATGAGAGTTAGTTAGTATCACAAATAACATTTACATCCAGGTACCTTATAGATGACATCGTCTCTGGAGTCATTCGCCTCTGATTCTCTCTGTTCTTCACTGAACATTGAGAGCATTAGGGAGAGGAGCTCGTGGGTACACGACTAAGTGTGAAAATCACATATGTCTGGGGAGGGGGGAAGCGCCAAACTGAATTCTTGGCCCGGGTGCCAGAACACCTAGATACGCCTCTGATTTATTCATCTGATTCACATACCAGCTTTTTTATATTACATGGCTTAAATATACCTAACAATTTTCAAAGAATACAAAGATAGACGAACTACTGTATGAGATGTGTAGAGCTCCGCTGTGAAATGTTGGACCTAGCTCTTAACCACACAACCCTAGGCACACCCATTTACCATTTCATTCAGCCCTGGCCACATAAATTGTTAGAAAGAAGGCTGTGCCCACATCAGTGCTAAACTTTTCCGTTGTCCTGTTCCATTATAAGAAGAGCACAATGAAAAGCAGCTGGGAATGGATTTGTCATTATGTTGGGGTGGGCCAGGGCGGTAGTCATGGCTGAGAGTAATCCCTGTATCACACCCTGGCCTCTCCCCACAGTACAGTAGTGCTTTTCCTTCAGCATACCTGCATTCTGGGTCTCCATGCCATCAGGGTCCACCCTGGACCAACAGTGATTATTTGCAGATGGCACGGCACAAATAGAGACACAGTCCAGCTCAAATTTAACAATAACAGCTTTACTTGGTTCTGCATGCAGCATATCCACATTCTTTCTAGCATCAACATCAGGTTTCACAACGTGCAACTCCCCTTCTGTCCCTGTCCTTCTCTCTCCTTCGCTAAGCTCGCTTCCGGGATGTACCTTTGGATCCCTCAACATCCTCTCTGCTCAGCCTTACTGCATTTGGGGACCCCTTAGCCATTTCACCCCAGTTCTGAGGGCGTTGGTCCATGCAATAAGCTGCCACATGATGAGCGACCTGCCCGTACTGCTTAGCCTTTTCTAGCAACTGCAGTCCCACTAATACTGCACCACTAGCACTGTTGCTGTTGCTCCTTTGGATGATGCCCTGGTCAGGGATGCTATATGGCTGGGCCTTGCACTTCTCTAACGTTGCATGGCACGATGTAGCCCGGGGCTGGCTAACCCAAGTGAGCTGCACGGGTGCCCTGGCCCCAACTGAGATCTCTCAGGAAGTCTCTCCTGCCTTATCAATCATAATCAATCATTACTCATCTTCCTTTGCTCCAGTGGAGGCCCTCTGCCGCTGCTCCAATCATTGTTTAGAGGCTGCAGCAGTGACATCATGTCTGTAGCACATGACGGCTGCAGCCAATCAGTGAACTCAATATCTCGTGCCGACTATACAGTCAACAATGCTGAGCCTCTTGTCTTCTCGGTGGAGAGCAGAACGAGGACACTACAGCTCCTCGTACATGTAGTGAAGACGCTCGGTCAGATTGGACATGTGTATAAGGCTGCATAGTGTGAGTGCAGCAGTTCAGTACCATGCTTGTGTTGCGCAGTGCTACACTAATGATAGGAGGAGATAAGGTAATAGGAATGCCAAAGACTAGCGCTGAGCTCAGCTATATCCGGTGGACCCATAAAGAATTAATGAAGCATCAGTGTGCATTACCAACCACCACTTCATTCACAAGGAATTATCTTCAGAGCACTGGTTCTCAGGATTGCTAGTTGTCCCTTTGTTCTGAGGATCCCTATCCCAGCCCTTGTGGAATTTTTACAATATGCAGAGAATAATACCTTCCAAAAAGTGGTTATCCCCTATCCCATAAATATGAACTGATATCCAACCTTGAGTATACCCCTTTAACCTGTCCTCCAAATTCTCCAGATTCCAATCTAACTGAGCATCTGTGAGGTCTCAATAACGAATGGGATTATTTTATTATGCAATGCAAATATTTAATATGTTTTTATACCATTAAAACCATGAAAAATATAATATTGCATATGTTTCAATGTCCAAGAAGAAAAGTATATCATAGTATCAAATGTGTTGCTTTGGTAGAAGCAATAGTCACAAATCTTTAAATTTGCAAAATAAAAATATCTGTGAAATATCGGAACTATCCAATAGAAATCTAGTATGCATAAGTCTGTATATGTATAAAAGAGCACAAAAGCAGTTTCAGTTTATTCATTTATGGAAGTGAACAACCTACCAAGATGTGAATATGTTGAAAGTATACTATAGTAGCATTAAATATTGTTTCTATTCATTGCATTCACTTTAAACCCAACCTTGCACTAAGAAAATCTTTTTGTCTATATATTCAGTGCTCTACTGCCTATGATCCTTTCAGATATTCTAGGAGTGTGAATAGCGCATTATGTACTTAAATATCAGCAAACATAGGACAATAACAACACACATATGAATATTAGTTGCAATCAGAGAATGCAACAAAGCACACACCGTCCTCCCTATATTGAGGTTACTACTAGTATTTGACATTAGACTTCAATAAAGACCCTGGTTTATACGGCTGCATTGTGAATAAACTTTAGGCTAATACAAACAACATTAGAATGAAAGAATTTGGTTTTGAAATATGAAATGTACAAAACTATACATTTCAAACTGTCTTCACATAGAAATACTTACAAATTATAGCTACAGAAAAAAGATCACAATTTATGGTTTTACAAAAAATACTTTTTTTGACCTTTTAGTAGATTTTTTTTTACATATATTTTTAAAGAGTTGTTTTCGGTCCATCACCATAGACATATAAGCAAAGTTAAATGCAACGGGTGAAATAAGTATTGAGCACGTCACCAAGAAAAAATATTTCTATAGGATCTATTGGCATGAAATTCTCACCAGATGATGGTAACAGCCCATGCAAAAAACACAGGCAAAGAAATCAAAGCATAGATGTCCATAAATTAAGTTATGTTTAATAATGTGAAATGACTCAGGGAAAAAGTATTGAGCACATGAAGAAAGTGAGGTACAAAAAGACATGGAAAGTCATGACTTCATCTGAAATCAATCAGTAATTAGAACACAATCCTGCCGCTTAGTGAAAAATAATATCAGTTGGTTCAACTGGTGGACTATAAAAAGGTGTCTCCTTACTAAGGCGCGACACAAAAAAAATCTCATGATGGGTAAAATCAGTGAGCTGTCTCACTCTCAACACCTTTGCATCCTTATTGGTGCAAAACATACTGACTTTGTGACTTTGGTTATAGAATAATTTCTAAACTACTGAAGGTTTCAGTGAGCACTGTTGGGGTTATAGTCCAGAAGTGGAAAGAACATAATTTTACCATAAACCGTCCATGACCAGGTGCTCTCCGCATGATATCAGACAGAACAGTAAATAGAAATAACAGACGAGTTGTCCAAGAACCAGGACCACCTGTGGAGAGCTACAGAAAGAGCTGGAATCAGCAGATTTAAGTTTCAAAGAAAACAAAAAGTAATGCACTTAACCTCCATGGTCTGTATGTACGGTCAACATGCAAAACTTCATTACTGAAGAAAAAGCATGTTCAAGTATGTTTAACCCCTTCATGACCATGGGATTTTTCGTTTTTCCTTGTTCGTTTTTCACTCCCCACCTTCCCAGAGCCATAACATTTTTATTTTTCCGTCAATTTGGCAATGTGAGGGCTTATTTTTTGCGGGACGAGTTGTACTTTTGAACGACATCATTGGTTTTAGCATGTCGTGTACTAGAAAACGGGAAAAAAATTCCAAGTGCGGTGAAATTGCAAAAAAAGTGCAGTCCCACACTTGTTTTTTGTTTGGCTATTTTGCTAGGTTCACTAAATGCTAAAACTGACTTGACATTATGATTCTCCAGGTCAGTACGAGTTCATAGACACCTAACATGACTAGGTTATTTTTTATCTAAGTGGTGAAAAAAAATTCCAAACTTTGCTAAAAAAAAAAAAAAAAATTGTGCCATTTTCCGATACGCGTAGCGTCTCCATTTTTCGTGATCTGGGGTCGGTTGAGGGCTTATTTTTTGCGTGCCGAGATGACGTTTTTAATGATAGCATTTCGGTGCAGATACGTTCTTTTGATCGCCCATTATTGCATTTTAATGCAATGTTGCGGGGACCAAAAAAACGTAATTCTGGTGTTTCAAATTTTTTTCCCGCTACACTGTTTAGCGATCAGGTTAATGCTTTTTTTTTAATTGATAGATCTGGCGATTCTGAGCGCGGCGATACCAAATATGTGTAGATTTGATATTTTTTTATTGATTTATTTTGATTGGGGCGAAAGGGGGGTGATTTAAACTTTTATATTTTTTTTATTTTTTTAACATTTTTTTCAACTTTTTTTTTTAACTTTTGCCATGCTTCAATAGCCTCCATGGGAGGCTAGAAGCAGGCACAACGCGATCGCCTCTGCTACATAGCAGCGATCTGCTGATCGCTGCTATGTAGCAGAAATGCAGGTGTGCTGTGAGCGCCGACCACAGGGTGGCGCTCACAGCCACCGGCGATCAGTAACCATAGAGGTCTCAAGGACCTCTATGGTTACAATGGAGACGCATCGCCGACCCCCGATCATGTGACGGGGTCGGCGATGCCGTCATTTCTGGCCGCCCGGCCGGAAGCGGTAGTTAAATGCCGCTGTCTGCGTTTGACAGCGGCATTTAACTAGTTAATAGGTGCGGGCAGATCGCGATTCTGCCCGCGCCTATTACGGGCACATGTCAGCTGTTCAAAACAGCTGACATGTCCCGGCTTTGATGCGGGCTCACCGCGGAGCCCTGCATCAAAGCAGGGGATCTGACCTTGGACGTACTATCCCGTCCAAGGTCAGATAGGGGTTAAAGTTTGCTCAACAACATTTATATATGAAATATTGAGAGAATATAGTCTGGTCAGATGAAACCAAATTGAACTCTTTGGATACCATAATGCACCATGTTTGGAGGCCAAAAGGCACTGCATATCACCCAAAATACACCATACCAACAGTTTGAAGGTGGAAACATTATGATGTGGGGCTGATTTCAGCAAATGGTACTGGCAAACTTCATATGATAGAAAGAAGGATAAATGGAAATTTTTTTTAGTTTGTCTGATTTTTCTTTTTATAGGTATACTAGCTGTTGAACCCGTTCTACGCCCGGGTGGCGAGCATTTATATTTGTATATGGTCTCCATCCTGGTATGTGCTGCTTCCATCCTGCACCCTAATCTTGTCATGTGCTGCTACCATCTTGTGCCCCCATCCTGTCATGTACTGCACCCATCCTGTGCCTCCTTCCTGTCATGTGCAGCCCCCATCCTGCGCCCTCATCCTGCGCCCTCATCCTCCATCTTGTCATGTGCTACTCTCTTTCTGTGCCCTCATCCTGTCATGTGCTCCCATCCTGCGCCCCAATCCTGTCATGTGCTCCCATTCTGCGCCCCAATCTGTCATGTGGTGCTCCCATCCTGCGCACTATCCTGTCATATGGTGCTCCCATCCTGCGCCCTCATTCTGGTATGTGCTGCCCCCATCCTGGTATGTGCTACTCCAATTCTGCACTCCCATCCTGTCATGTGGTGCTCTCATCCTGTGTCCCCATCGGTCATGTGGTGCTCTCATCCTGTGTCCCCCTCCTGTCATGTGGAGCTCACATCTTGCTCCGCCATTCTGTCATGTGCTTCTCCCATCCTTCGCCCCATTCTGTATTATGCTGCTCCCATCGTGCACCCCCATCCTGTCATGTGGTGATCACATCCTGTCATGTGCTTCTCCCATCCTGCCCCCCTTCTTGTCATGTGCTGCTCCCTTCCTGCACCCCCATTCTGTAATGTGCTGCTCCCATTCTGTACCCCCATTCTGTCATGTGCTGCACCCATCAAGCGCCCCCATCCTGTCATATGGTGCTCACATCCTATCATGTGCTTCTCCCATCCTGCACCCCCTTCTTGTCATGTGTTGCTCCCATCCTGCACCCCCATTCTGTCATGTACTGCTCCCATCCTGCGCCCCCATTCGGTCATGAGCTGCTCCCATCCTGCGCCCCCATTCTGTAATGTGCTGCTCCCATCAAGCGCCTACATTCTGTCATGTGCTGCTCCTATCCTGCGCCCCATTCTCTCATGTGCTGCACCCATTCTGCGCCCCCATTATGTCATGTGCAGTAAAAAGTCACTAGATTGCTGTGCTGATGTATTTTCGATATATATTCATTAGAAAGTGGCTGGATTACTCCGCTGACGTATTTTAAATATAGATTCAGTATACAAATGGCACCGGAAAGTGCGAACTGCGCAGATGCCGATTCTGGTGCCACAACCCTCTTGGGCCACAATCCTCATCCCCAGATGCGTAACTTACAAAATGGCACCTGAAGTGTGCTCTACGCATGCGCCATTTCTGACGGAGGATTCATGTCCCGGCCTCAGGCCCGAAGAGACCCCACGGCAATACCGGATAGGTACCATATATACTTGACATGTGCTGCTACCATCTTGTGCCCCCATCCTGTCATGTGCAGCTCCCATCCTGCACCCCCTTCCTGTCATGTGCAGCCCCCATCCTGCACCCTCATCCTGTTTTGTGCGCCTCCATCTTGTCATGTGCTACTCTCTTCCTATGTGCTCCCATCCTGTGCCCCAATCCTGTCATGTGCTCCCATCCTGTGCCACAATCCTGTCATGTTCTCCCATTCTGCGCCCCAATCCTGTCATGTGGTGCTCCCATCCTGCGCCCCCATCCTGTCATGTGGTGTTCCCATCCTGCACCCCCATGCTGTCCTGTTCTGCTCCCATCCTGCACCCCATCTTGTCATGTGCTGCTCCCATCCTGCGCCCCCATTCTGTAATGTGCTGTTTCCATCCTGCGCCCCCATTCTGTCATGTGCTGCTCCCATCCTGTGCCCCAAATATGTAATGTGCTGCTCCCATCCTGCGCCCCATTGTCATGTACTGCTCCCATTCCGAACACCCATCTTGTCATGTGCTGCTCCCATCCTGCGCCCCCATTCTGTCATGTGCTGCTCCCATCCTGTGCCCCCATTCTGTCATGTGCTGATACCATCCTGCACCCCCATCTTGTCATGTGCTGCTCCCATCTTGTGCCCCATTCCGTCATGTACTGCTCCCATTCCGAACACCCATCTTGTCATGTGCTGCTCCCATCCTGCGCCCCCATTCTGTCATGTGCTGCTCCCATCCTGTGCCCCCATTCTGTCATGTGCTGATACCATCCTGCACCCCCATCTTGTCATGTGCTGCTCCCATCTTGTGCCCCATTCCGTCATGTGCTGCTCACATCCTGCGTCCCCATTCTGTCATGTGCTACACCCATTCTGCGCCCCCATTTTGTTATGTGCTGCTCCCATCCTGCACCCCCATACTGTGCAGTAAAAAGTCACTGGCTTGCTGCACTGATGTATTTTCCATATATATATATTCAATAGAAAGTGGCTGGATTGTGTCAGGCTGCTGCAGTGCAGTACAGCGCAACCTTCACCAGGGGGCGCTTGAGAGGAAAGTGAGACTGCACACACAGGACTGCAGAACAGACGTCACCAAGTGACGAGAGAGTGGACAGCCAAGCCGAGTCAAAAGCATGAGATAACATAACAGTATAATAGGATAAGACAGACGGATAGTCAGAACGTAGCCAGAGATCAGTAAACCAGAACGGTCAATATACAGTACAATAGGGACAAACAGCAACAAAGTAAATAACCAAGCTAGGAGATCAGATCCAGAGAATCAAGCAGACAGAAAGAGAAATACTGGGAAAAGGGCAGATAGAGGGAGTTAACAGACACAGGACAAGTCAGGGTTCACAGCAGGGCAAATCAAGAGCTACCAGCAGGGTCAGGTTAACACGCCGAAGGCAGAACTATAGCTGACACTGCCAGCAAGATTCATGGGAGCTAAATAGCAAACCTGAACACAGAATGAGGCAGAGCAAAGTTAACCCTTGACATGATCCGTCCAGAAAAAAGGGCAGACACTAATAAACCCTGGAACGGATCATGACAGATTGCTCCGCTGACGTATTTTATATATAGATTCAGTATATAAAAATGGTGCCAGAAAGCGCGGACTGGGACACAAATCTCATCCCCCGATGCGTAACTTACAAAATGGCGCCTGAAGTGCGCTAATACGCATGCGCCATTTCTGATGGAGGATTCATGTCCCGACCTCCGGCCTGAAGAGACCCCACGGCAATACCGAATTGGTACCATATATACTCAAGTATAAGCCGACCTGAGTATAAGCCGAGACCCCTAATTTTTCCACAAAAAAACTGGCAAAACTTATTGACTCGAGTATAAGCCTAGGGTGGGAAACATTTACTGGTAAATTTAAAAAATAAAAATAGATACCAACAAAAGTGAAATTGATTGAGACATCAGTAGGTTAAATGTTTTTGAATATCCATATTGAATCAGGAGCCCCATATAATGCTCCATACAAAATACGCCCCATATAATGCTCCATACAGTTCATGATGGGCCCCATAAGATGCTCCACTCAAAATATGCTCCATATAATGCTCCATAAAGTTCATGGTGGGCCCCATAAGATGCTCCATACAATAATATGCCCAATATAATGCTGCACAAAGGTTAATAATGGCCCCATAAGATGCTCCATATTAAAATATGCCCCATATACAGTAATGCTGCACAAAGGTTAATGATGTCCCCATAAGATTCTCCATAGAATAATATGCCCCATATGCTGCTCCATAAAAGTTGATGGCCCTATAAGATGCTCCATAGCATATTATGCCCCACATGCTGTTCCATAAAGGTTGGCCCTATAAGATGCTCCATAGCATAATATGCCCCATCTGCTGCTCCATAAAGGTTGATGGCCCCATAAGATGCTCCAGAGCATAATATGCCCCATATAGGTTGATGGCTCCATAAGATGCTCCATAGCATAATATGCCTCATACGCTGCTCCATAAAGGTTGGCCCTATAAGATGCTCCATAGCATAATATGCCCCATATAGGTTGATGGTCCCATAAAATACTCCATAGCATAATATGCCCCACATACTGCTCTATAAAGGTGTATGGCCCTATAAGATGCTCAGATGCATAGGATAATATGCCTAACAAACAGGCAATCCCCAAATGTATTCAAGCTGTCTAGCAGTCGCAACTCATGCAGCTGCGTCGACATAAACTAAATCTCTGAGCACGCTGAAATACTCGGAGACCACCCAAGCATGCTCAGAGAAACTCGAGCAACGAACACACTCGCTCATCACTAGTGTTCAATACTTGTTCCTTGTGACATTTCTCATTATTACACATAAATAATTCATGGACTTCTATGGTTTCATTTCTTTGCCTGTGTAGATTGGATGGGGAGTTACCAACATCTGGTGAGAAGCTCATGTCAATAGCAACTTTAGAAATATATATACTTACAAAATTGCTGAAGTGTTCAATACCTATTTCCCCCAATGTATATTCACGTGGAATTACAGTAAATTCCACTTGAATTTTTTAATCAGCGGTGAGGTTTATTATTTATTTAATGTATTTATTGTCTGTCCTATGTTTTGGGAGAAAACCCCAGATGATAATAAGGTACATTCAATTTGTAGAAAATACTTCACTTCGAATTTGGATTTTATCAGATCAGCTGATCTCTACTTCCAACCCCATTCAAGCTCTATAACACAAACACAGCTTTAGTCATTTCAAAGCGATCTCACCATATGTATGGTAACTAGCAGAAATCAACAGCTTGTTTAATAACACTCTGTACTAGTGGAGTTTTTAAAATAAAAAAAGGTTTGAAAAATGATCTCTTTTTGATGGCAGATGCCTGCTATGCCAGTGTTAATATGGATCGCCCCCATGGGGCCATGTGGTACTCGGTACCGGGTCCTGCGGTTCACAGGGGAATGTCACAGTGGCTGACCCAGTCGGTGGCCCTGGGACATCCGTATAAAAGGGAAAGGTCTTTAAAGGGATAGAGTTTATGTCTGTGATGCCACCTATGGTATTCGTTCAGGGTGACCGACGCTGCTTTAAGGGGTCCGCTGGGGTGATGTTATGGCAGCTAGATGGCATACCTTCGCACAGGTGAAGTATGTCCCCAGGGCTTCCCGGTGTATAGATGGTGGTATAGTGAGAGGCGCAGTGAAGAACGAGGACACAAGGTTGCAGTCTCTTTACCTTTACTGAAGACTTTAACATCCACAGTCCAGGGCACCAATCACAGGGCAGGCAGAATCCGGACAGTTTGGAGGCAAGTCCAGCATTCCCTTGTCCAGGTGAAAATCAGCAGCCTTCCCTTGCGCTGCAGTGTTGTAGTCCCTTACTGCTAAGCTTCTCATAAGGTCCTCACAACTGTTGTAGATGTTATGTGTTGTGAATTCTGCTCTTGGGCTCCCTCAGGTGGTTATGAGTGGTAGTGCTGCTGTCTGTGGATTGCAGCATTTATCAGGAGGATAATTCTTGGGTTGTTGCCTCCGATGTTCATGCTGACGATTTGGTTCGTGCCTTTCATTTGGCTTGTCCTGATCGGCCTGGGGGCTCTGGTGAGGGTTCGGTGACCCCTCCTCAAGGGGGGGTACTGTTGTGAATTCTGCTCTTGGGCTCCCTCCGGTGGTTATGAGTGGTAGTGATGCTGTCTGTGGATTGCAGCATTTATCAGGTGTGTTCAATTTGGACTCAGCTATTTAGTCCTGCTCGATCCTTTAGTCAATGCCAGTTGTCCATTATTTTTGGAGGATTCACATCCCTTCTGGTCTCTCCTGTTTGCTGTGCTTTTCTTCAAAGATAAGTCCTGGCTTTGTTTTTGCTGTCCACCTGCTGTGGACCTTATAGTTCTGTGCATTTTCATGTTTTGTCTTGTCCAGCTTGTCTGTGAAGGATTTTTTGCAGCCAAGCTGTGTCTCTGGAGATGCAGATATACCCTCCATGTCTTTAGTCAGATGTGGTGATTTGTATTTTCTGTGGTGGATATTTTCTAGTGTTTTAATACTGACCGCATAGTACTCTGTTCTATTCTTTCTTTTTAGCTAGTATGGCCTCCTATGCTAAATCCTGATTTCATGTCTGCGTATGTTATTTCCCTCTCCTCTCACACTCAATTTTTGTGGGGGGCTGTCTATCCTTTGGGGATTTTCTTTGAGGCAAGATAGGTTTCCTGTTTCTGTCTTTAGGGGTAGTTAGTTCTTAGGCTGTGTCGAGGGGTCTAGGGAGTGTTAGGTACCCCCCACGGCTACTTCTAGTTGCGCTGCTAAGTTCAGGGTTTGCGGTCAGTACAGGAACCACCTTCTCCAGAGTACGTCTCATGCTGCTCCAAGGCCACCAGATCATAACAGTACAACTGGCCTACAATGAGTTAATTGCATCTCAGAAGAAGGGAGGAAAGGTTTTGAGCCATTTTTTTCCTTAGCCTGTTCCTCCCTTTTAATCTCTGGGTGGCTGCGGAACCTAGTAATAACATGAGTGTTCAGGAGTTAGTTTCTCATGTGGATCAGCTTGCTGCTAGGGTACAGGGTATTTCAGATTATATTGTTCAGACTCCTGCCTTAGAACCTAGGATTCCCACTCCTGATTTATTCTTTGGTGACAGATCCAAATTTTTGAGTTTCAAAAATAACTGTAAACTGTTTTTTGCATTGAGACCCCGGTCTTCTGGTGATCCCATTCAGCAGGTTGAAATCATCATATCCCTGCTGCGTGGTGACCCACAGGATTGGGTATTTTCCCTGGAAACTGGCAATCCTGCTTTGCTTAATGTTGATTCTTTCTTTCAAGCATTGGGGTTATTGTATGATGAGCCTAATTCTGTGGGTCAAGCTGAGAAAATCTTGTTGGCCCTGTGTCAAGGTCAAGAAGCGGCAGAATCGTATTGCCAGAAATTTAGAAAATGGTCTGTACTGACTAAATGGAATGAGGATGCCTTGGCGGCAATTTTCAGAAAGGGTCTTTCTGAATCCGTTAAAGATGTTATGGTGGGGTTCCCCACGCCTGCTGGTCTGAGTGATTCTATGTCTCTGGCCATTCAGATTGATCGGCGCTTGCGCGAGCACAGAGTTGTGCACACTGTGGTGTTGTCCTCTGAGCGGAGCCCTGAGCCTATGCAGTGTGATAGGATTTTGTCTAAAGCTAAACGTCAAAGATTCAGGTGTCAGAATAGGTTGTGTTTTTACTGCGGCGATTCTGCTCATGTTATTTCTGATTGCCCTAAGCGTACAAAGAGAATCACTAGTTCTGTTACCATCAGTACTGTACAACCTAAATTTCTGTTATCTGTGACCTTGATCTGCTCATTATCATCATTTTCTGTCATGGCATTTGTGGATTCAGGCACCGCTCTGAACTTAATGGACTTAGAATTTGCCAGACATTGTGGTTTCCCCTTGCAGCCATTGCAGAACCCTATTCCTTTAAGGGGCATTGATACTACACCGTTGGCTAAAAATAAACCTCAGTTTTGGACCCAGCTGACCATGCGCATGACGCCAGCCCATCAGGAAGATTGTGGTTTTCTGGTGTTGCATAATTTGCATGATGATATTGTGCTGGGTTTTCCATGGTTACAGGTACATAATCCGGTGTTAGATTGGAGATCTATGTCTGTGACTACTTGGGGTTGTCAGGGGGTTCATGGTCACGTTCCTTTGATGTCAATTTCCTCTTCCCCCTCTTCTGAAATTCCTGAGTTTTTGTCAGATTTCCAGGATGTATTGGATGAGCCCAAATCCAGTTCCCTTCCACCGCATAGGGACTGTGATTGTGCTATTGACTTGATTCCAGGTTGTAAGTTCCCTAAGGGCCGACTATTCAACCTGTCTGTGCCAGAACATGCCGCCATGCGGAGCTACATTAAGGAGTCTTTGGAGAAGGGGCATATTCGGCCATCTTCTTCACCATTGGGAGCAGGTTTTTTTTTGTTGCCAAGAAGGATGGCTCCTTGAGACCCTGTATTGATTGTCGCCTCTTGAATAAGATCACGGTCAAATTTCAATACCCTTTGCCTTTGCTTACTGATTTGTTTGCTAGGATTAAGGGGGCTAGCTGGTTTACTAAGATTGACCTTCGAGGGGCATATAATCTTATTCGTATTAATCAGGGTGACGAATGGAAAACTGCATTTAATATGCCCGAAGGCCATTTTGAATACCTTGTGATGCCATTCGGATTCTCTAATGCCCCATCTGTGTTCCAATCCTTCATGCATCATATCTTTCGGAGTTATCTTGATAAATTCATTGTTGTGTATTTGGATGATATTTTGATTTTTTCCAATGATTGGGAGTCTCATGTGAAACAGGTCAGGAGGATGGTATTTCAGATCCTCCGTAATAATGCTTTATTTGTGAAGGGGTCAAAGTGCCTCTTTGGAGTGCAGAAGGTTTCTTTTTTGGGCTTCATTTCTTTCTCCCACATCTATAGAAATGGATCCGGTTAAGGTTCAGGCCATTCATGATTGGATTCAGCCCACATCTGTGAAGAGCCTTCAGAAATTCTTGGGCTTTGCTAATTTTTATCGTCGTTTCATTGCCAACTTCTCCAGTGTGGTTAAATCTCTGACTGATTTGACGAAGAAAGGCGCTGATGTGACGAATTGGTCCTCCGCGGCTGTTTCTGCCTTTCAGGAGCTTAAACGCTGATTTACTTCTGCCCCTGTGTTGCGTCAGCCGGATGTTTCTCTTCCATTTCAGGTTGAGGTTAATGCGTCTGAGATTGGGGCAGGGGCCGTTTTGTCTCAGAGGAATTCTGATGGTTCCTTGATGAAACCATGTGCCTTCTTTTCTTGGAAGTTTTCGCCTGCGGAACGCAATTATGATGTCGGAAATTGGGAGTTGTTGGCTATGAAGTGGGCATTTGAGGAGTGGCGACATTGGCTTGAGGGGACCAAGCACCGTATTGTGGTCCTGACCGATCATAAGAATCTGATTTACCTTGAGTCTGCCAAACGGCTGAATCCTAGACAGGCTCGATGGTCCCTGTTTTTCTCCCATTTTGATTTTGTGGTCTCGTACATTCCTGGTACTTAGAATGTTAAGGCGGATGCCCTCTCTAGGAGTTTTTTTCCTGATTCCCCTGGGGTTCTTGAGCCGGTCGGCATTCTGAAGGAAGGGGTGATTCTTTCCGCCATCTCCCCTGATTTACAACGGGTTCTTCAGGAATTTCAGGCTAATAAACCTGACCGCTGTCCAGTGGGGAAACTGTTTGCTCCTGATAGATGGACTAGTAAAGTGATTTCTGAGGTTCATTGTTCTGTGTTGGCTGGCCATCCTGGGATTTTTGGTACCAGAGATTTGGTTGGTAGGTCCTTTTGGTGGCCTTCTTTGTCGTGGGATGTGCGTTCTTTTGTGCAGTCCTGTGGGATTTGTGCGCGGGCTAAGCCTTGCTGTTCCCGCGCTAGTGGGTTGCTTCTGCCTTTGCCGGTCCCTGAGAGACCTTGGACGCATATTTCTATGGATTTTATTTCAGAGCTTCCGGTTTCCCAGAGGATGTCTGTTATCTGGGTGGTTTGTGACCGGTTTTCTAAGATGGTTCATTTGGTACCTTTGCCTAAATTGCCTTCCTCTTCTGATTTGGTTCCGTTGTTTTTTCAGCATGTGGTTCGTTTGCATGGCATTCCGGAGAATATTGTGTCCGATAGAGGTTCCCAGTTTGTTTCTAGGTTTTGGCAGGCCTTTTGTGCTAGGCTGGGCATTGATTTGTCTTTATCTTCCGCATTTCATCCTCAGACAAATGGCCAAACCGAGTGAACTAATCAGACTTTGGAAACTTATTTGAGATGCTTTGTGTCTGCTGATCAGGATGATTGGGTGGCTTTCTTGCCATTGGCCGAGTTTGCCCTTAATAATCGGGCTAGTTCTGCTACCTCGGTTTTGCCTTTTTTTTTGTAATTTTGGTTTTCATTCTCGTTTTTCTTCAGGGCAGGTTGAGCCTTCTGATTGTCCTGGTGTGGATTCTGTGGTTGACAGGCTGCAGCAGATTTGGGCTCATGTGGTGGACAATTTGGTGTTGTCTCAGGAGGTGGCTCAGCGTTTTGCTAACAGTCGTCGGTGTGTTGGTTCCCGGCTTCGGTTTGGGGATTTGGCCTGGTTGTCTTCCTGTCATGTTCCTATGAAGGTTTCTTCCCCTAAGTTCAAGCCTCAGTTTATTGGTCCTTATAGGATTTCAGAGATTATCAATCCTGTGTCTTTTCGTTTGGCTCTTCCGGCCTCTTTTTCCATCCATAATGTTTTCCATAGATCTTTGTTGCGGAAGTATGTGGTGCCCGTTGTTCCCTCTGTTGATCCTCCTGCTCTGGTGTTGATTGATGGGGAGTTGGAGTATGTGGTTGAGAAGATTTTGGATTCTCGTTTTTCGAGGCGGAAGCTTCAGTATCTGGTCAAATGGAAGGGTTACGGCCAGGAGGATAATTCTTGGGTTGTTGCCTCCGATGTTCATGCTGACGATTTGGTTCGTGCCTTTCATTTGGCTTGTCCTGATCGGCCTGGGGGCTCTGGTGAGGGTTCGGTGACCCCTCCTCAAGGGGGGGTACTGTTGTGAATTCTGCTCTTGGGCTCCCTCCGGTGGTTATGAGTGGTAGTGCTGCTGTCTGTGGATTGCAGCATTTATCAGGTGTGTTCAATTTGGACTCAGCTATTTAGTCCTGCTCGATCCTTTAGTCAATGCCAGTTGTCCATTATTTTTGGAGGATTCACATCCCTTCTGGTCTCTCCTGTTTGCTGTGCTTTTCTTCAAAGATAAGTCCTGGCTTTGTTTTTGCTGTCCACCTGCTGTGGACCTTATAGTTCTGTGCATTTTCATGTTTTGTCTTGTCCAGCTTGTCTGTGAAGGATTTTTTGCAGCCAAGCTGTGTCTCTGGAGATGCAGATATACCCTCCATGTCTTTAGTCAGATGTGGTGATTTGTATTTTCTGTGGTGGATATTTTCTAGTGTTTTAA
Organism: Ranitomeya imitator; assembly: GCF_032444005.1. Taxonomy (NCBI): domain Eukaryota; kingdom Metazoa; phylum Chordata; class Amphibia; order Anura; family Dendrobatidae; genus Ranitomeya; species Ranitomeya imitator. The sequence goes on along the minus strand of NC_091284.1, from coordinate 714,367,737 downwards.
TACTGACCGCATAGTACTCTGTTCTATTCTTTCTTTTTAGCTAGTATGGCCTCCTATGCTAAATCCTGATTTCATGTCTGCGTATGTTATTTCCCTCTCCTCTCACAGTCAATTTTTGTGGGGGGCTGTCTATCCTTTGGGGATTTTCTTTGAGGCAAGATAGGTTTCCTGTTTCTGTCTTTAGGGGTAGTTAGTTCTTAGGCTGTGTCGAGGGGTCTAGGGAGTGTTAGGTACCCCCCACGGCTACTTCTAGTTGCGCTGCTAAGTTCAGGGTTTGCGGTCAGTACAGGAACCACCTTCTCCAGAGTACGTCTCATGCTGCTCCAAGGCCACCAGATCATAACAGTACAACTGGCCTACAATGAGTTAATTGCATCTCAGAAGAAGGGAGGAAAGGTTTTGAGCCATTTTTTTCCTTAGCCTGTTCCTCCCTTTTAATCTCTGGGTGGCTGCGGAACCTAGTAATAACATGAGTGTTCAGGAGTTAGTTTCTCATGTGGATCAGCTTGCTGCTAGGGTACAGGGTATTTCAGATTATATTGTTCAGACTCCTGCCTTAGAACCTAGGATTCCCACTCCTGATTTATTCTTTGGTGACAGATCCAAATTTTTGAGTTTCAAAAATAACTGTAAACTGTTTTTTGCATTGAGACCCCGGTCTTCTGGTGATCCCATTCAGCAGGTTGAAATCATCATATCCCTGCTGCGTGGTGACCCACAGGATTGGGTATTTTCCCTGGAAACTGGCAATCCTGCTTTGCTTAATGTTGATTCTTTCTTTCAAGCATTGGGGTTATTGTATGATGAGCCTAATTCTGTGGGTCAAGCTGAGAAAATCTTGTTGGCCCTGTGTCAAGGTCAAGAAGCGGCAGAATCGTATTGCCAGAAATTTAGAAAATGGTCTGTACTGACTAAATGGAATGAGGATGCCTTGGCGGCAATTTTCAGAAAGGGTCTTTCTGAATCCGTTAAAGATGTTATGGTGGGGTTCCCCACGCCTGCTGGTCTGAGTGATTCTATGTCTCTGGCCATTCAGATTGATCGGCGCTTGCGCGAGCACAGAGTTGTGCACACTGTGGTGTTGTCCTCTGAGCGGAGCCCTGAGCCTATGCAGTGTGATAGGATTTTGTCTAAAGCTAAACGTCAAAGATTCAGGTGTCAGAATAGGTTGTGTTTTTACTGCGGCGATTCTGCTCATGTTATTTCTGATTGCCCTAAGCGTACAAAGAGAATCACTAGTTCTGTTACCATCAGTACTGTATTTGTGGGGGGCTGTCTATCCTTTGGGGATTTTCTCTGAGGCAAGATAGGTTTCCTGTTTCTGTCTTAAGGGGTAGTTAGTTCTTAGGCTCTGTCGAGGGGTCTAGGGAGTGTTAGGTACCCCCCATGGCTACTTCTAGTTGCGCTGCTAAGTTCAGGGTTTGCGGGCAGTACAGGAACCACCTTCTCCAGAGTACGTCTCATGCTGCTCCAAGGCCACCCGATCATAACAGTTATGTCTCTCTCTGTCCCCCGGATAGGATAGGACAAACCCATATGACTGGTGGCTTGAGGCAGTTTATAGGGACTCTATCATGCCCCAGCCTCTAAGGGGTGCTACCATGCCTCCTGGGTGTAGGGCGGACAGGTAACGTGAAATTAGCTGTCCTGCCAGTCTCTGGAGCAAGGCATAAAGGTCGTTACTCCCTCGGTGTTCCGGCTACCAGGCTTCTGCACCTCAGAAGAAGGCAGCCTGTGTAGGGCTGGTCCCGTTCTGATATCCACTCCTTTGCTACTACTTATTTGCACGGTCGCTGCAATACAGTTCTGCCTTCGATGTCTCTTTCTGGGAGCTGCAGCTCTGATGGCATGCACAGCTCCGTGTCCTTCTCCCTTTGCTCTCTGACAGGATCCCACCCCTGCCAGGGACCAAATAACTGAGCGGAGCTCAGCCAGCAACTGACTAACTTTCCCTACAGGTCACCAGTTTTACCAATGTGGGGAGTGACCTAATAAATAGGAGCAAGAGCTCCCCCTGGTGGCCTAGAGTGTGAAATGTGTTACATGTTTATGATACCTGGATGCAGTTATCCTTCTTTGCCTCCAAACGTAGCATCTCTCTCCCCGAGAGGAACGCAATACCACTGTGACGACCAGGACCCTGGGGCACTACAAATACATATGCAGAAGAAGAAGTCATGGCTTTCTGACAAGCAGCAGTCCAAAAAATTATCCCTTTTTGAGAAGTAGCAAAAGGTTTGATTTGTTAACAGGCCGGTCAAAAATGATTGCTTTTTTTGGGATCAACAATAAGTCTGCCCATAAGTATCCCTTTCTGGGATTTGCTATTTGAAAAGTGCAGAAATGATGTTTGTTTTTTTAAAATATCTATAAATGATCCTTATTTAGGAGCAGATGCAATTCTTTTTAACATTTACCCTTAGCATGATAGTGTTTGCAGCAGTACAACAGTGGTAGTAGTGGCAGCCACGGCATGGTATAGAATATAATGTAATGGCCAGGCAGAACATGTTTGGGTGAGTAGGGCTATCATTTGGAGCACTAACAACAGTACTATATATATATACTGTATATATATATATATATATACGTATATACATATATATATATATATATATATATATATATATGTATATATATACAGGGTGGAGCGCGGTAATTTGCTTTTTTGCACTGCATGCTGTGGCGGCACTGTCGGTCGAAGAGAGGGGAGAGTGGGTGTGGCTTACAGTGGCTGATGGGAGATTTGTATTCCTCTGCCTTTCAGTTGCCATCATGCAGTGGACACGTGAGGAGAGGTCATTTTGTGTTGAAGCGTATTTTTCAAATGCCCACTCGATCATTGCAGTGCAGCGTGCTTTTCGTTTACAATTCGCTGTTCCTCCACGCGGACGTGTTCCTGGACGGCAATCAATTGTAAATTGGGTGAATGCATTCAGAACAGCAGGGAATGTGTCATGTGTACGAAGGGGACCTGAGAGAAGGATTACAACACCACAAAACATCGAGAGAGTTAGAGCAGCAGTACTGCAATCTCCGAAACGCTCTGCTCGGAAGCAATCATTTGCTCTTGGCATTTCAAGACGTTCTCTCCACCGGATTCTTCATGATGAACTGAATTTTCACCCGTATAAAATGTGCGTGGTCCAACATTTGTCAGCATGGGACTATTTGACACGGCGGACCTCTTGTGAAGACATGTTAGCAACGATACCCCGTGGCGCAATTGTGTTTTTTTCTGATGAGGCACATTTTCACCTCAGTGGGTGTGTAAACAAACAAAATATGCGTTACTGGAGTGAAACAAACCCCAGAGAAGTTCACGAGAGACCTCTGCATTCGAACCGCGTCACTGTGTGGTGCGCCATATCACGAGTAGGCATCATTGGTCCTTACTTTTTTCAGGATAATGGTCGTGCCATAACTGTGAACTCCGAACGGTACTTGTCTATGATACAGGATTATTTTCAGCCGGCTCTTGAGGCAATGGAACTAGAGGATACATGGTTCCAACAGGAACTTCAGAAAACGTATGCAGCAGTGTGTGGATAGCGAAGGTCGACATTTGCCAGATACACTATTTAAAACCATGTAATTTAAAAATTCCATTACTGTTCAGTATAATTAAAATATAAAATAAATTTTTCTAATGATCATAATTTTTTTATTTCATTCCCAAATCAGCAAATTACCGCGCTCCACCCTGTAGTAGCAATGCCACTCACTTGGGAGGGGTCTGAGGTATCACAGGAGCTATTTCTATTTAAAGTCCGGCTTCCGGCTGGTTTATCTCAGTCCTCACAAACCAGATCACAGTAAACTCAAGTACAGCCCTTCTCCGGCACAAAGTAAAACATAAAGCAAAAGTCCATACAAAAGTACTGGTAAACCCACCTGGTTTAGAGCCCAGCTTCTTAGTCCTTTAGCAAACGCACTCAATCCAGGAGATCTGCACAAATCCATACACACAGCACTCTGTGAGACAAACAGGTCTCAATTTACAAAGTAATCCACACACAGGGGTGGATATAGTGAGCAGCCATGTCTCCCAACTCTTCAGCTGCTCATAACCTGTCACAGCTGATTAACCTCTTTTAGTCCTATATGTAAAAAAGCATTGCTCCAGGTTTATCTCCCCTCCACTATGTGTCTATCAGACATCTTATATATCTCCCCCATAAGCCTAAAGTCATGGGCTTGGAACCTTCCACCACTAGAAGCAGGATTCTTGAGAGAGCATTGTTACCATGTAACTCCCAGCTCTATGTTCTACGCAGAAGCGGAAATTCTGCACTGCTAGAAACCAGCAGGTAACACAAGCATTTTCCCACTTTTCTTCCTCATCCTCCATGTGGGCCATGGTCTAACACTAACTTAAATTCTAACTAGAGATAGTAAGAGAAGCACAAGCAAAAGGAGGAGGACTATTGCTTAATCATTGCTCATTTTTCTAGATGAGTAGGTGATGCCATTTCATGTGGTGATGTAGAGCCATAATTCCTAGTCAATTTGGGCTGAGACGTTCCCTTCATGACTTATTTTCATCCTGTATGGCTGCAAACTTCAAAAGACTAGTTGCTCAGCAATGTGCATAAGTATTCCCACAACTAAGATGACTAGACAAGTGACTCGCCATCACCATGTGACCATGCCTTTCAGGCACTATACAAACTCCTCTACCACCATCAGTGGTGGCATTACCTGATAGCAGAAAAAGCTAATTTTCCCCAGCCTAGATCTTAGCTCCTCTATTTATCACTATTACCACCAATTGTGACCTGCGCCCAGTTTCAGTAGTATTACTGCCTGGATGGCTGGTGCCAGTGATGGTAATGCTGTTGATGCTAATGGTTTCCACCTTCTTGTTGCTAGATGACGTGGTATGGGTGTGTTCTTTTACATTACCACATCCTTTGCCATTGTTACTTTTTCTTTTGCATTTTTTGACATACACACTTTGTGAGGTTGACAGTCACACAACAAATTGTCTGTAATAGTGTTGAGCGATACCGTCCGATACTTGAAAGTATCGGTATCGGATAGTATCGGTCAATACCCGAAAAATATCGGATATTGCCGATACCGATATCCGATACCAATACAAGTCAATGGGACATCAAGTATCGGAAGGTATTCTCATGGTTCCCAGGGTCTGAAGGAGAGGAAACTCTCCTTCAGGCCCTGGGATCCATAGGGATGTGTAAAATAAAGAATTAAAATAAAAAATATTGATATGCTCACCTCTCCGGCGGCCCCTGGACATCACGCTGCTAACCGGGAGGCTTCTTTGTTTAAAATGCGCGCCTTTAGGACCTGCGAATGACGTCCCGGCTTCTGATTGGTCGCGTGCCGCCCATGTGACCGGCACGCGACCAATCAGAAGCCGCGACGTCATTCGCAGGTCCTTAATTCCTAGAATTAGGAGTTTTTGTGAATGAGAATGACGTCGCGGCTTCTGATTGGTCGCGTGCCGGTCACATGGGCGGCACGCGACCTATCAGAAGCCGCGACGTCATTCTCATTCACTAAACTCCTAATTCTAGGAATTGAGGACCTGCGAATGACGTCACGGCTTCTGATTGGTCGCGTGCCGGTCACATGGGCGGCACGCGACCAATCAGAAGCCGGGACGTCATTCGCAGGTCCTAAAGGCGCGCATTTTAAACAAAGAAGCCTCCCGGTTAGCAGCGTGATGTCCAGGGGCCGCCGGAGTGGTGAGCATATCAATATTTTTTATTTTAATTTTTTATTTTACACATCCCTATTGATCCGATACCGATACCCGATATCACAAAAGTATCGGATCTCGGTATCGGAATTCCGATACCGCAAGTATCGGCCGATACCCGATACTTGCGGTATCGGAATGCTCAACACTAGTCTGTAATTTTTATTTGTATTTTTTTTAGCACAATTCCCTTCTTCCAAAAAGGAATGACCAAGAAAAGCTAGGTGCGTAACAAAATCAACAGCGGCAATAGACTGCAGTGCACTCCCTGACAGAAGTTATGTCGCTTATCCATGTTATGTAAATAAAAGCTAATAACCTGACATTAAATTCATTTATTGCTTGTATAAATTATTCTTTTGAAAGCTCAAACCCTCCGAAATGTGGTTTAGGTTAAGAAAATAAATTGGCATCAATGCAGAAATATTGATCAGTTAATGGACACAGAATGGTCAGATTTTGGCAAGACAAAAGTTTTGTCGCCTGGTCATATAATGCACCCAATACTAGTTTACATCCTCACCTGTGCTCAGTAAATGACCGGTTAATTAGTGTTTGTGTATAAAAAAAAACTCAGCACCCCAGACCTTCACTTGAACTGCAATTTGAGCTCTGACAACATGTCAAAAATCCACCCTGAGACCAAAGCCTGGATTATCAAGAGGCTGAAGACCAGATCAACTGCAGAGGTGGCTGACACCTTTAATGTGTCTCCGCATCAAGTACAAAGAATTAAAAAAAACGTGAAGAGACTGGAGATGTGTTTGACAAGCCCAGGTCCGGCAGACCCCGCAAGACAACTGCCCAGGAGGAACATTTGTTGGTTAGAAAATCCAAAGCAAGCCCCTCTTCCACTGCAGCAGAGCTCCAACAGGCCTGGTCAACTCAAGTCCCTGTGTCAACTAGAACAGTTTGTAGGATTCTGTCTTGAAATGGCCTCCATGGTCGTATCAGTGCCCGGAAGCCAGCACTAAACTAAAGTCATATCAAAAACCGTGTGGCATTTGCAAAATCCCACAGCCTGCTAAACAGATGGATGCTGGAAAAGTGGCAGAAGGTGGATTTCTCTGATGAATTTTCAATAGAATTACACCACAGTCGCCACAAATACTGCAGGAGACCTACTGGAGCCTGTATGAATCCAAAATCCACCCAGAAAACAGTTAAATTTGGTGGTGAAAAGATCATAGTCTGGGGTTACATTCAGTATAGGGGTATGCAAAACATTTGCGAGGTGGAAGGCAATATAATATCAATAACCTAAATATCAAGAAGTATTAGCTACCTCTTATATTCCAAATCATAAAAGGGGGCAAATTCTGCAGCAGGATGGTGCTCCATCTCATACATCCATCTCTACAACAAAGTTCCTCCAGGCAAATAAGATCAAGGTGCTCAAGGACTGGCCAGCCCAGTCACCAGACATGAACATCATTGAGCATGTTTGGGGTAGGATGAAACAGGACGCTTGGAAGACAAAACCAAAGAATCTAGATGAACTCTGGGAGGCATGTAAGACTGCATTCTTTGCTATTCCTGATGACTTCATTAATAAATTGTATGAATCATTGTTGAACCGCATGGATGCAGTCCTTGAAGCTCATGGAAGTCACACAAGATATTACATATGACTCATAGCACCACAACTTCATTCACCAATGTTATGCAACATATATTTGTATTTTAAGTTAATTATTTGTTTGAATATCACAATACTTTCTGTGGGCGACAAAACTTTTGTCTTGCCAAAATCTGACCATTCTGTGTCCATTAACTGATCAATATTCTTGCATTGATGCCAATTTATTTTCTTAACCTAACTACATTTCGGAGGGTTTCAGCTTTCAAAAGTATAATTTAAACAACCAATGGATGAATTTAATGTCAGGTTATAAGCTATTATTTACATAACATGGATAAGCGACATAACTTCTGTCATGGAGTGTATTAGTCAAATTTTACTCATAAAACCAGTAGGTTTTGACCTGCACAAGTTGTGAGGTAGACAATTCTTTTCTTTTTAAACAGGGGAATTGTATAACAAAACATTAAAGAGAACAACCAAGAAATGCAAGGCACACAGCACGCTCCCAAAAAAGTGGCAACAGACCACAGTATTGTTGTATCGTGTATGTAAGTCAAATTAGAGTAATAACAGGTCTGCAAAAAAAGAGTGGTTTGTGACACATATTTTGTGAGTCAGTCAGCATTACTTTATTATTCTTTCAGCAATATTGGTTGCCTGCTTCTGCAAGAATAATCTGGCAAAAATTAAGAGACCACCACATCAAAACCCTGTCATGGGCAGCCCAATCTCCAGACCTGAACCCCATTGAAAACCTCTGGAATGTAATCAAGAGGATGATGGATAGTCACAAGCCATCAAACGAAGAAGAAGTGCTTACATTTTTGCACCAGAAGCAGTGTGAAAGATTGGTAGAAAGCATGCCAAGACGCATGAAAGCTGTGATTAAAAATCATGGATATTCCACAAAATATTAGTTTCTGAACTCTTCCTGAGTAAAAACATTAGTATCGATGTTTCTAAATGATTATGAACTTGTTTTCTTTGCATTATTTGAGGTCTGAACGCACTGTTTTTTTTTAAATTTTGACCATTTTTCCTTTTCAGAAAAAAAATACAAAATTTATTGCTTGAAAATTCGGAGACATGTTGTCAGAAGTTTATTGAATAAATGAACAATTTACATTTTACTAAAAAATATACTGTACCTATAAAGAGAAAAATCAGACAAACTGAACATTTTGTAGTGATCTCTTAATTTTTGCCAGAGTTGTATATGTATAATTTATTCATTGTTTTATGGCTTTCTCTTCCTTTCATTGTTGCAAGGCTGTAAGCTGTGATGTCATCTCACTGTCCAGATTCAACAGTAAATGACAGCTGCATTTTCTGCCCTTACTTTTATACAGGCTATATGTTACACACATGTCCAGAGTATCCTGTGCTCTGCTTCCTTCACCTCTCTGTTGCGCTCTTTTGTGCATCAGGCAACACATCAGGTTTTAAAGCTTGTCCGGCATGGCTCAGTGACGTCCTCTCCCTAATTCGATTTAACCCCTTTCTGACCTCGGACGGGATAGTACGTCCGAGGTCAGAAGCCCAGCTTTGATGCGGGCTCTGGCGGTGAGCCCGCATCAAACCCGGGACATGTCAGCTGTTTTGAACAGCTGACATGTGCCCATAATAGGCATGGACAGAATCGCGATCTGCCCGCGCCTATTAACTAGTTAAATGCCGCTGTCAAACGCAGACAGCGGCATTTAACTACCGCTTCCCCGTCACATGATCGGAGGTCGGCAATGCTACTGAATAGGAACCATAGAGGTCCTTAAGACCTCTATGGTTACTGATCGCCAGTAGCTGTGAGCGCCACCCTGTGGTCGGCGCTCACAGCACACCTGCATTTCTGATACATAGCAGCGAACATTAGATCGCTGCTATGTAGCAGAGGCGATCGCGTTGTGCCTGCTTCTAACCTCCCATGGAGGCTATTGAAGCATGGCAAAAGTAAAAAAAAAAAAAAATTTAAAAAAAAATGTTCACCCCATTCAAAATAAATCAATAAAAAAAAAATCAAACCTACACATATTTGGTATCGCCGCGTTCAGAATCGCCCGATCTATCAATAAAAAAAAAAGCATTAAGCTGATCGCTAAACGGCGTAGCGAGAAAAAAATTAGAAACGCCAGAATTACGCTTTTTTGGTCACCGCGACATTTAATTAAAATGCAATAACGGGCAATCAAAAGATTGTATCTGCACCAAAATGCTACCATTAAAAACGCAAGCTCGGCATGCAAAAACTATGCCCTCACCCAACCCCAGATCACGAAAAATGGAGACGCTACGAGTTTTTTTTAGCAAAGTTAGGAATTTTTTTTCACCACTTAGATAAAAAAATAACCTAGTCATGTTAGGTGTCTATGAACTCGTACTGACCTGGAGAATCATAATGGCGGGTTAGTTTTAGCATTTAGTGAACCTAGCAAAAAAGCCAAGCAAAAAACAAGTGTGGGATTGCACTTTTTTTGCAATTTCACCGCACTTGGAATTTTTTTACCCGTTTTCTAGTACACGACATGGTAAAACAAATGATGTCGTTCAAAAGAACAACTCGTCCTGCAAAAAATAGGCCCTCACATGGCGAAATTGACAAAAAAATAAAAAAGTTATGGCTCTGGGAAGGAGGGGAGTGAAAAACGAACACGGAAAAACAGAAAATCCCACGGTCATGAAGGGGTTAAGGCCTATTAAGACACACATTTGTGTCATAGGACTGATAGGCTAATGTTCCATTTTTAGTTTGCACCATTACCTGTTCTTGCTGTGTTTTCAACTTGCATCCATCCCTCCTGGGTTTCACTCCATCAGTCTAACTGCTCCTGAGATTCCAGATAGTCCAACTACTCGATTCTATGTATCATGTGAGAAGCTGCACCAATGCTTGGAGTCCGTGTCCCCTCCACATGCCCCGGACCAGGGGCTTAGCAGAACTACCTCACCAGGTGGGCCTTACACTATGATACTACCTTCTCATTTATTGTGCTATATCATGCAATGTGATAACTGCGAGGCATTACGGGGAAAACCAAGGTGATGTGACACCAAGATCATGTGACACCAAGATCATGTGAGGTCTTTGGTCGATGGAATCTGTTACATTATGTAGAATGGCAGGAGCCATTTTAGTTGATTTGCACAAAGCAAATTGTAAATTAGAATTTGACAGGTAAAGAGATTTCCCAAAAATTTGACTCAAATTGAATTTACATTGAATCGATTTGCTCAGCTCTCCATATAGTACAATATAATATTCAGGCATTGCAGGCAGTCTTCAGGAGGTGTCATCTTCTTCATCACTCCTTTATAATTTTACTTTTTGATCATGTGACTTCTAATAATTTAGAATAGCTAATTCAATTTAATTTATTTAACATCAACAAAAATGGTTTATAAAGGTCCTCAAGAAAGGCAGATTTCTGAAGCTTGGATGTTATTATTGTCGTTAATGATACCAATAATTGCATTTATAAGTTCGCTCATGATTTTGTCAGACGACAGCCGCCTGTGATTATAACCCGACCACAGAGCATTCCCATTGTAGTACTGTGCATCTCTATCAGGCTTCATTATTATTAATATATTCCAGGAACCAGGCCAACATTTACTGAAAGCAAGCCAAATAATAATGAGGGTATTAATATGGCTTTACTAACACAGCAAGAGGCATGAACATGTCACTCCTGTCAGCAAAGAAGTTTATTGGAAAATTGTATACTTGCCTTCAATGAATTACTACTGTGCTTTTTTGTCATGAAAAGGTTTTTTATTTTTCATAATATGTCCTGATTGATCTATTTGTATCTTACATTATTCTGTTAGTATAACTTTTCTACACCATGTACACAAGGCTGTATGTAAGGCTCATGCTGCGCTGAATATGTCCCCATTAAAGGCCCATTTACACAAGCAGAATTTTGTCATTATTTATTAATCTTCAAGTAATCATTGTGACAATTGGGCAGTGTTAATAAAAGAGAAATTACACAATAAATAATAAAATTATTCTTTCATCGTTGATCATTTATCAGGCTGTTACAAGCTGATCCTGCTTCTACTACCAGTATTGGAGGATAACAGCTTGATAGTCAGTGCACTGTAAATTATTCCCATCACGATCAATACACCTTGATAGAAATTTCTCCACAGTAAGTATATAGGAAACTGATGTATATATTGCAAGCCAACTGGAAATGAACAGCAACCGTTGTAGTTACACTCCTCAACACTGAAGTTGTAACACCAAGAAAGAAAAGTCTTGGAATTATGGAAATCGCAGGATGGATAGACATGTTAACCCCTTTACCCCCAAGGGTGGTTTGCACGTTAATGACCAGGACAATTTTTACAATTCTGACCACTGTCCCTTTATGAGGTTATAACTCCGAAACGCTTCAACGGATCCTGGTGATTCTGACATTGTTTTCTCGTGACATATTGTACTTCATGATAGTGGTAAAATTTCTTTGATAGTACCTGCGTTTATTTGTGAAAAAACGGAAATTTGGCGAAAATTTTGAAAATTTCGCAATTTTCAAACTTTGAATTTTTATGCAATTAAATCACAGAGATATGTCACACAAAATACTTAATAAGTAACATTTCCCACATGTCTCCTTTACATCAGCATAATTTTGGAACCAATTTTTTTTTTGTTAGGGAGTTATAAGGGTTAAAAGTTGACCAGCAATTTCTCATTTTTACAACACCATTTTATTTTAGGGACCACGTCTCATTTGAAGTCATTTTGAGGGGTCTATATGATAGAAAATGCCCAAGTGTGACACCATTCTAAAAACTGCACCCCTCAAGGTGCTCAAACCCACATTCAAGAAGTTTATTAACCCTTCAGGTGTTTAATAGGAATTTTTGGAATGTTTAAATAAAAATGAACATTTAACTTTTTTACACAAAAAATTTACTTCAGCTCCAATTTGTTTTATTTTACCAAGGGTAACAGGAGAAATTGGACCCAAAAAGTTGTTGTCCAATTTGTCCTGAGTACGTTGATACCCCATATGTGGCAGTAAACCACTGTTTGGGCACATGGGAGAGCTCGGAAGGGAAGGAGCGCTATTTGACTTTTCAATGCAAAATTGACAGGAATTGAGATGGGACGCCATGTTGCGTTTGGAGAGCCACTGATGTGCCTAAACATTGAAACCCCCCACAAGTGACACCATTTTGGAAAGTAGACCCCCTAAGGAACTTATCTGGATGTGTGGTGAGCACTTTGACCCACCAAGTGCTTCACAGAAGTTTATAATGCAGAACCGTAAAAATAAAAAATCATATTTTTTCACAAAAATTATATTTTTGCCCCCAATTTTTTATTTTTCCAAGGGTAAGAAAAGAAATTGGACCTCAAAAGTTGTTGTCCAATTTGTCCCGAGTACGCTGATACCCCATATGTGGCAGTAAACCACTGTTTGGGCGCATGGGAGAGCTCGGAAGGGAAGGAGCGCCGTTTGACTTTTCAATGCAAAATTGACAGGAATTGAGATGGGACGCCATGTTGCGTTTGGAGAGCCACTGATGTGCCTAAACATTGAAACCCCCCACAAGTGACACCATTTTGGAAAGTAGACCCCCTAAGGAACTTATCTGGATGTGTGGTGAGCACTTTGACCCACCAAGGGCTTCACAGAAGTTTATAATGCAGAGCCATAAAAATAAAACAAAATTTTTTTCCCACAAAAATTATTTTTTAGCCCCCAGTTTTGTATTTTCCCTAGGGTAACAGGAGAAATTGGACCCCAAAAGTTGTTGTCCAATTTGTCCTGAGTACGCTGATACCCCATATGTGGGGGGGAACCACCGTTTGGGCGCATGGGAGGGTTCGGAAGGGAAGGAGCGCCATTTGGAATGCAGACTTAGATGGAATGGTCTGCAGGCGTCACATTGCGTTTGCAGAGCCCCTAATGTACCTAAACAGTAGAAACCCCCCACAAGTGACACCATTTTGGAAAGTAGACCCCCTAAGGAACTCATCTTGATGTGTTGTGAGAGCTTTGAACCCCCAAGTATTTCACTACAGTTTATAACGCAGAGCCATGCAAATAAAAAATATTTTTTTTTCCACAAAAATTATATTTTAGCCCCCAGTTTTGTATTTTTCCAAGGTTAGCAGGAGAAATTGGACCCTAAATGTTGTTGTCCAATTTGTCCTGAGTACGCTGATACCCGATATGTGGGGGGGAACCACCGTTTGGGCGCATGGGAGGGCTCGGAAGGGAAGGAGCATCATTTGGAATGCAGACTTAGATGGATTGGTCTGCAGGCGTCACATTGCGTTTGCAGAGCCCCTAATGTACCTAAACAGTAGAAACCCCCCACAAGTGACCCCATATTGGAAACTAGACCCCTCAATGAACTTATCTAGATGTGTTGTGAGAACTTTGAACCCCCAAGTGTTTCACTACAGTTTATAACGCAGAGCCGTGAAAATAAAAAATCTTTTTGTTTTCCCACAAAAATTATTTTTTAGCCCCCAGTTTTGTATTTTCCCAAGGGTAACAGGAGAAATTGGTCCACAAAAGTTGTTGTCCAATTTGTCCTGAGTACGCTGATACCCCATATGTTGGGGTAAACCCCTGTTTGGGCACACAGGAGAGCTCGGAAGGGAAGGAGCACTGTTTTACTTTTTCAACGCAGAATTGGCTGGAATTGAGATCGGACGCCATGTCATGTTTGGAGAGCCCCTGATGTGCCGAAACAGTGGAAACCCCCCAATTATAACTGAAACCCTAATCTAAACACACCCCTAACCCTAATTCCAACGGTAACCCTAACCACACCTCTAACCCTGACACACCCCTAACCCTAATCCCAACCCTATTCCCAACTGTAAATGTAATCTAAACCCTAACCCTAACTTTAGCCCCAACCCTAACTGTAGCCCCAACCCTAACCCTAGCCCTAACCCTAGCCCTAACCCTAACCCTAGCCCTAACCCTAGCCCTAACCCTAGCCCTAACCCTAGCCCTAACCCTAACCCTAACCCTAGCCCTAACCCTAGCCCTAACCCTAGCCCTAACCCTAACCCTAGCCCTAGCCCTAACCCTAGCCCTAGCCCTAACCCTAGCCCTAACCCTAGCCCTAACCCTAGCCCTAGCCCTAACCCTAGCCCTAACCCTAGCCCTAATGGGAAAATGGAAATACATTTTTTTTATTTTTCCCTAACTAAGGGGGTGATGAAGGGGGGTTTGATTTACTTTTATAGCGAGTTTTTTAGCGGATTTTTATGATTGGCAGCCGTCACACACTGAAAGACCCTTTTTATTGCAAAAAATATTTTTTGCAATACCACATTTTGAGAGCTATAATTTTTCCATATTTTGGTCCACAGAGTCATGTGAGGTCTTGTTTTTTGCGGGACGAGTTGACGTTTTTATTGAAAACATTTTTGGGCACGTGACATTTTTTTATCGCTTTTTATTCCGATTTTTGTGAGGAAGAATGACCAAAAGCCAGCTATTCATGAATTTCTATTGGGGGAGGCGTTTATACCGTTCCGCGTTTGGTAAAATTGATAAATCAGTTTTATTCTTCGGGTCAGTACGATTACAGCGATACCTCATTTATATCATTTTTTTATGGTTTGGTGCTTTTATACGATAAAAACTATTTTACAGAAAAAATAATTATTTTTGCATCGCTTTATTCTCAGGACTATAACTTTTTTATTTTTTTGCTGATGATGCTGTATGGCGGCTCGTTTTTTGCGGGACAATATGACGCTTTCAGCGGTACCATGGTTATTTATATCTGTCCTTTTGATCGCGTGTTATTCCACTTTTTGTTCGGCGGTATGATAATAAAGCGTTGTTTTTTGCCTCGTTTTTTTTTTTTTTTTCTTACGGTGTTTACTGAAGGGGTTAACTAGTGGGACAGTTTTATAGGTCGGGTCGTTACGGACGCGGCGATACTAAATATGTGTACTTTTATTGGTTTTTTTTTTTTATTTAGATGAAGAAATGTATTTATGGGAATAATATTTTTATTTTTTTTCATTATTTTGGAATATTTTTTTTTATTTTTTTTACACATTTGGAAAATTTTTTTTTTACTTTTTTACTTTGTCCCAGGGGGGGACATCACAGATCAGTGATCTGACAGTGTGCACAGCACTCTGTCAGATCACTGATCTGACATGCAGCGCTGCAGCCTTCACAGTGCCTGCTCTGAGCAGGCTCTGTGAAGCCACCTCCCTCCCTGCAGGACCCGGATCCGCGGCCATCTTGGATCCGGGGCTGGAGGGAGCAGGGAGGGAGGTGAGACCCTCGCAGCAACGCGATCACATCGCGTTGCTCCGGGGGTCTCAGGGAAGCCCGCAGGGAGCCCCCTCCCTGCGCGGTGCTTCCCTGCACCGCCGGCACATCGCGATCATCTTTGATCGCGGTGTGCCAGGGGTTAATGTGCCGGGGGCGGTCCGTGACCGCTCCTGGCACATAGTGCCGGATGTCAGCTGCGATAAGCAGCTGACACCCGGCCGCGATCGGCCGCGCTCCCCCCGTGAGCGCGGCCGATCGGCTATGACGTACTATCCCGTCCAGGGTCAGATAAGCCCAGGGCACCTCGACGGGATAGTACGTCTAAGGTCACAGAGGGGTTAATAACATGCAAATGATGAAAACTTTTTCAAAACATCTCATTTTTTACAGTAATAATTATGAGAGCCACACACAAAAAATACCCACGCTTACATGTTTTAGCTAATAATGAGGTTATTAATGGTTGTCTGAGGAACGTTCTGCCATTCTGAATGCACTTGGACAAATCATCAAGATCTGCTGCTGGCAGATCCCTTTGCAGATGTGCTCAATAGGAGACAAGTCTGGAGACACTGCGGGCCATTATAGCACATTTAGTCTACACAAGCTGCTCACAGTAGCACAAACAACATGCAGCTTGACACTGTGGTGCTGAAAAATGGCTTCTTGATGATTTGCTCAAGTGTATTCTCAGCATAACAGAACATTCCTCAGGCAACCATTAATAACCTCATTGATATCAGCCAAGGCATGTAAGTGCGGAGATTTCTGCATGTGACACTCACTTAACACTGAATAAAATCGAGATGTTTTGAAAATTTTATTTCCATTTTTTCATCATTTGCATATCATTAACATGTCTGTCCATCATGTGATTTCCATAATTCCATGACTTTTCCTTCTTGATATTACAATGCCAATGTTGAGCAGCGTATATAGATATGATATCACTATGTATATCAGAGCTGCAGTGAAGTAAAATGCACATTTTACCATGACCCATCTGTAATCTGTATATAATGTGATATGTGGTGCTGAATATCAAATATGGAAATGTTCACACCTGTCTTTATGTACTCAAATGAAAATTAATTTTCAAAACTGATCTGTTACATAATGGATACAAACAGAAGCATAAAATATTGATTATTATGGGGTTTGTCTAGGTTCCATTATGTGTGATATTGATAACCTATCCTTAGGTTTGTGAGGGTCCGACCCCTAGCATCCCCACTGATCAGCTTACCATGTCAGGCAGCTGCTGTATGTAGATATCGTATGGAACAGCCCTAATCACTATTTAGTGATTGTTCCAGAGTACCGCAGATCAGCTACCATTCAAATAATAGGAGCTAAAGTGCAGTACACAGGAACAGCCACTAAAAAGTGTCTAGGAGTGGTGGTGTCCAAAGTACAAGATAACTAGATATACAGTGGGTACGGAAAGTATTCAGACCCCTTTAAATTTTTTACTCTTTGCTTCATTGCAGCCATTTGGTAAATTAAAAAAAAAAAATTTCATTAATGTACTCTCTACACCCCATCTTGACTGAAAAAAACACATAAATGTAGAAATTTTTGCAAATTTATTGAAAACGAAAAACCCTTTGCTCAGACACTCCTATTTAAGTCACATGCTGTCCATTTCCTTGTGATCCTCCTTGAGATGGTTCTACTCCTTCATTGGAGTCCGGCTGTGTTTAATTAAACTGACAGGACTTGATTTGGTAAGGCTCACACCTGCTTATATAAAACCTCACAGCTCACAGTGCATGTCAGACCAAATGAGAATCATGAGGTCAAAGGAACTGGCCAAGGAGCTCAGAGACAGAATTGTGGCAAGGCACAGATCTGGCCAAGGTTACAACAGAATTTCTGCAGTACTCAAGGTTCCTAAGAGCACAGTGGCCTCCATAATCCTTAATTGGAAGAAGTTTGGGACCACCAGAAGTCTTCCAAGACCTGGCTGTCCAGCCAAACTGAGCAATCGTGGGAGAAGACCCTTGGTGAGACAGGTAAAGAAGAACCCCAAGATCACTGTGGCTGAGCTCCAGAGATGCAGTAGGGAGATGGGAGAAAGTTCCACAAAGTCAACTATCACTTCGCCCTCCACCCGTCGGGCCTTTATGGTAGAGTGGCCCGATGGAAGCCTCTCCTCAGTGCAAGACATATGAAAGCCCACAATGGGTTGGCTAAAAAACACATGAAGGGCTCACAGACTATGAGAAATAAGATTCTCTGGTCTGATGAGACGAAGATAGACCTTTTTGGTGATAATTGTAAGCGGTGTGTGTGGAGAAAACCAGGCACTGCTCATCACTTGCCCAATGCAATCCCAACAGTGAATCATGGTGGTGGCAGCATCATGCTATGGGTCATGTCGACAATGTAAATTTTTCTTTTGTATGCACTGCATACAAAATCCAGTCCTGTTGAGCCAGACTCCAATTCTTTCTAGTTTCACAGAGCACTGACACAGCTCACGCTCGCAACAGATCAGGAGCTGAGTGTTGTGAATTCTGTGGCAGAGCTCCCTCCTGTGGTCACAAGTGGTACTTCGGCTGATTCTCTCTGTGAGCTTCCGTTGGTGGAGGAAAGTGGTACTGCGGCTTCTGAGTTTCCTTCCTCAGGTGCTGTGGTGAAGTCGTTAGGTGCTGCTCTATTTAACTCCACCTAGTGCTTTGATCCTGGCCTCCAGTCAATGTTCTAGTATTGGACCTGTTTCCTCCTGGATCGTTCCTGTGGCCTGCTGCTCTGCATAGCTAAGTTCTGCTTTGCCATTTTGTTTGCTGTTTTTTTCTGTCCAGCTTGTCTATTTGTTTTTTCCTGCTTGCTGGAAGCTCTGGGACGCAGAGGGTGTACCTCCGTGCCGTTAGTTCGGTACGGAGGGTCTTTTTGCCCCCTTTGCGTGGTTTTTGTAGGGTTTTGTGTTGACCGCAAAGTTACCTTTCCTATCCTCGCTCTGTTCAGAAAGTCGGGCCTCACTTTGCTAAATCTATTTCATCTCTACGTTTGTCTTTTCATCTTAACTCACAGTCATTATATGTGGGGGCTGCCTTTTCCTTTGGGGTATTTCTCTGAGGCAAGGTAGGCTTTTTTTCTATCTTCAGGCTAGCTAGTTTCTCAGGCTGTGCCGAGTTGCATAGGGAGCGTTAGGCGCAATCCACGGCTGCCTCTAGTGTGGTTGGAGAGGATTAGGGATTGCGGTCAGCAGAGTTCCCACGTCTCAGAGCTCGTTCAATGTTTTTGGGTTATTGTCAGGTCACTGTATGTGCTCTGACCTCTATGTCCATTGTGGTACTGAATTACCTTATCATAACAGTACTGGAGGCCCAAAGTACTAATGATTCTCAATAGAGGGAAAAAAGAAGTTCTGAGACCATTTTTTTTCCTCTGCACTGTGTTTTGCCTTTTTTTCCCCTAGACATTTGGGTGGTTCAGGACACAGGTGTAGCGATGGACATTAAAGGTCTGTCTTCATGTGTGGATCAGCTCACGGCAAGAGTACAAAATATTCAAGACTTTGTGGTTCAGAATTCTATGTTAGAACCGAGAATTCCTATTCCTGATTTGTTTTTTGGAGATAGAACTAAATTTCTGAGTTTCAAAAATAATTGTAAACTATTTCTGGCTTTGAAACCTCGCTCCTCTGGTGATCCAGTTCAACAAGTTAGGATCATTATTTCTGTTTTACGTGGCGACCCTCAGGACTGGGCATTTTCTCTTGCGTCAGGAGATCCTGCATTAAGTAATATCGATGCGTTTTTCCTGGCTCTCGGATTGCTGTACGATGAACCTAATTCAGTGGATCAGGCAGAGAAAAATTTGCTGGCTCTGTGTCAGGGTCAGGATGAGATAGAGGTATATTGTCAGAAATTTAGAAAGTGGTCCGTACTCACTCAATGGAATGAAGGTGCGCTCGCAGCTATTTTCAGAAAGGGTCTCTCTGAAGCCCTTAAGGATGTCATGGTGGGATTTCCTATGCCTGCTTGTCTGAATGAGTCTATGTCTTTGGCCATTCAGATCGGTCGATGCTTGCGTGAGCGTAAATCTGTGCACCATTTGGCGGTATTACCTGAGCTTAAACCTGAGCCTATGCAGTGCGATAGGACTTTGACCAGAGTTGAACGGCAAGAACACAGACGTCTGAATGGGCTGTGTTTCTACTGTGGTGATTCCACTCATGCTATCTCTGATTGTCCTAAGCGCACTAAGCGGTTCGCTAGGTCTGCCACCATTGGTACGGTACAGTCAAAATTTCTTCTGTCCGTTACCTTGATCTGCTCTTTGTCATCGTATTCTGTCATGGCATTTGTGGATTCAGGCGCTGCCCTGAATTTGATGGACTTGGAGTATGCTAGGCGTTGTGGGTTTTTTTTGGAGCCCTTGCAGTGTCCTATTCCATTGAGAGGAATTGATGCTACGCCTTTGGCCAAGAATAAGCCTCAGTACTGGACCCAGCTGACCATGTGCATGGCTCCTGCACATCAGGAGGTTATTCGCTTTCTGGTGTTGCATAATCTGCATGATGTGGTCGTGTTGGGGTTGCCATGGCTACAAGTCCATAATCCAGTATTAGATTGGAAATCCATGTCTGTGTCCAGCTGGGGTTGTCAGGGGCTACATGGTGATGTCCCATTTCTGACTATTTCGTCATCCACCCCTTCTGAGGTTCCAGAGTTCTTGTCTGATTACCGGGATGTATTTGATGAGCCCAAGTCCGATACCCTACCTCCGCATAGGGATTGTGATTGTGCTATCGATTTGAATCCTGGTAGTAAATTCCCAAAAGGTCGACTGTTTAATTTATCTGTGCCTGAGCACGCCGCTATGCGGAGTTATGTGAAGGAGTCCTTGGGGAAGGGGCATATTCGCCCGTCATCGTCGCCATTAGGAGCAGGGTTCTTTTTTGTAGCCAAGAAGAATGGTTCGCTGAGACCTTGTATAGATTACCGCCTTCTAAATAAGATCACGGTAAAATTTCAGTACCCCTTGCCGTTGTTATCTGATTTGTTTGCTCGGATTAAGGGGGCTAGTTGGTTCACCAAGATAGATCTTCGTGGTTCGTATAATCTTGTGCGTATTAAGCGAGGAGATGAATGGAAAACTGCATTTAATACGCCCGAGGGCCATTTTGAGTATCTAGTAATGCCATTCGGACTTGCCAATGCTCCATCAGTGTTTCAGTCCTTTATGCATGACATCTTCCGAGAGTACCTGGATAAATTCCTGATTGTGTACTTGGATGACATTTTGATCTTCTCGGATGATTGGGAGTCTCATGTAAAGCAGGTCAGAACGGTGTTTCAGGTCCTGCGTGCTAATTCTTTGTTTGTGAAGGGATCAAAGTGTCTCTTTGGTGTTCAGAAGGTTTCATTTTTGGGGTTCATCTTTTCCCCTTCTACTATCGAGATGGACCCTGTTAAGGTCCAAGCCATCCATGATTGGACTCAGCCGACATCTCTGAAAAGTCTGCAAAAGTTCCTGGGCTTTGCTAATTTTTATCGTCGCTTCATTTGCAATTTTTCTAGTATTGCTAAACCATTGACCGATTTGACCAAGAAGGGTGCTGATGTGGTCAATTGGTCTTCTGCTGCTGTGGAAGCTTTTCAAGAGTTGAAGAGTCGTTTTTCTTCTGCCCCTGTGTTGTGTCAACCAGATGTTTCGCTTCCATTCCAGGTCGAGGTTGATGCTTCTGAGATTGGAGCAGGGGCTGTTTTGTCGCATTGTCGCAGAGAAGTTCTGATTGCTCGGTGATGAAACCATGCGCCTTCTTTTCCAGGAAGTTTTCGCCTGCTGAGCGAAATTATGATGTGGGCAATCGAGAGTTGCTGGCCATGAAGTGGGCATTCGAGGAGTGGCGTCATTGGCTTGAAGGAGCTAAGCATCGCGTGGTGGTCTTGACTGATCATAAGAACTTGACTTATCTCGAGTCTGCCAAGCGTTTGAGTCCTAGACAGGCTCGTTGGTCGCTGTTTTTTGCCCATTTTGACTTTGTGATTTCGTACCTTCCGGGCTCTAAAAATGTGAAGGCGGATGCTCTGTCTAGGAGTTTTGTGCCCGACTCTCTGGGTTTATCTGAGCCGGCGGGTATCCTCAAAGAGGGAGTAATTGTGTCTGCCATCTCCCCTGATTTGCGGCGGGTGCTGCAAAAATTTCAGGCTAATAAACCTGATCGTTGCCCAGCGGAGAAACTGTTTGTCCCTGATAGGTGGACCAATAAAGTTATCTCTGAGGTTCATTGTTCGGTGTTGGCTGGTCATCCTGGAATCTTTGGTACCAGAGAGTTAGTGGCTAGATCCTTTTGGTGGCCATCTCTGTCGCGGGATGTGCGTTCTTTTGTGCAGTCCTGTGGGATTTGTGCTCGGGCTAAGCCCTGCTGTTCTCGTGCCAGTGGGTTGCTTTTGCCCTTGCCGGTCCCGAAGAGGCCTTGGACACATATCTCTATGGATTTTATTTCAGATCTTCCCGTCTCTCAAAAGATGTCAGTCATTTGGGTGGTCTGTGATCGCTTCTCTAAGATGGTCCATTTGGTACCCTTGTCTAAATTACCTTCCTCCTCTGATTTGGTGCCATTGTTCTTCCAGCATGTGGTTTGTTTACATGGCATTCCAGAGAATATCGTTTCTGACAGAGGTTCCCAGTTTGTTTCGAGGTTTTGGCGAGCCTTTTGTGGTAAGATGGGCATTGACTTGTCTTTTTCCTCGGCTTTCCATCCTCAGACTAATGGCCAGACCAAACGAACCAATCAGACCTTGGAAACATATCTGAGATGCTTTGTTTCTGCTGCTCAGGATGACTGGGTGTCCTTTTTGCCTTTGGCTGAGTTCGCCCTTAATAATCGGGCCAGCTCGGCTACCTTGGTTTCGCCGTTTTTCTGCAACTCTGGGTTCCATCCTCATTTCTCTTCAGGGCAGGTTGAGTCTTCGGACTGTCCTGGTGTGGATACTGTGGTGGATAGGTTGCAGCAGATTTGTACTCATGTGGTGGACAATTTGACCTTGTCCCAGGAGAAGGCTCAACGTTTCGCTAATCGCAGACGCTGTGTGGGTCCCCGACTTCGTGTTGGGGATTTGGTTTGGTTATCTTCTCGTCATATTCCTATGAAGGTTTCCTCTCCTAAGTTTAAACCTCGTTTCATTGGTCCGTATAGGATTTCTGAGGTTCTTAATCCTGTGTCTTTTCGTCTGACCCTTCCAGATTCTTTTTCCATACATAACGTACAGTTAGGTCCATATATATTTGGACAGAGACAACATTTTTCTAATTTTATTTATAGACATTACCACAATAAAATTTTAAACAAAACAATTCAGATGCAGTTGAAGTTCAGACTTTCAGCTTTCATTTGAGGGTATCCACATTAAAATTGGATGAAGGGTTTAGAAGTTTCAGCTCCTTAACATGTGCCACCCTGTTTTTAAAGGGACCAAAAGTAATTGGACAGATTCAATAATTTTAAATAAAATGTTCATTTCTAGTACTTGGTTGAAAACCCTTTGTTGGCAATGACTGCCTGAAGTCTTGAACTCATGGACATCACCAGACGCTGTATTTCCTCCTTTTTTATGCTCTGCCAGGCCTTCACTGTGGTGGTTTTCAGTTGCTGTTTGTTTGTGGTCCTTTCTGTCTGAAGTTTAGTCTTTAACAAGTGAAATGCATGCTCAATTGGGTTGAGATCAGGTGACTGACTTGGCCATTCAAGAATATTCCACTTCTTTGCTTTAATAAACTCCTGGGTTGTTTTGGCTTTATGTTTTGGGTCATTGTCTATCTGTAGTATGAAACGAAGACCAATCAGTTTTGCTGCATTTGGCTGGATCTGAGCACACAGTATGGCTCTGAATACCTCAGAATTCATTCGGCTGCTTCTGTCCTGTGTCACATCATCAATAAACACTAGTGACCCAGTGCCACTGGCAACCATGCATGCCCGCGCCATCACACTGCCTCCGCCGGGTGTTACAGATGATGTGGTATGCTTTGGATCATGAGCTGTACCACGCCTTTGCCATACTATTCTCTTTCCATCATTCTGGTAGAGGTTGATCTTGGTTTCATCTGTCCAAAGAATGTTCTTCCAGAACTGTGCTGGCTTTTTTAGATTTTTTTAGCAAAGTCCAGTCTAGCCCTTTTATTCTTGATGCTTATGAGTGGCTTGCACCGTGCAGTGAACCCTCTGTATTTACTTTCATGCAGTCGTCTCTTTATGGTAGATTTGGATATTGATACGCCTACCTCCTGGAGAGTGTTGTTCACTTGGTTGGCTGTTGTGAAGGGGTTTCTCTTCACCATGGAGATTATTCAGCGATCATCCACCACTGTTGTCTTCCGTGGGCACCCAGGTCTTTTTGCATTGATGAGTTCACCAGCGCTTTCTTTCTTTCTCACGATGTACCAAATTGTAGATTTTGCCACTCCTAATATTGTAGCAATTTCTCGGATGGGTTTTTTCTGTTTTCGCAGCTTAAGGATGGCTTGTTTCACCTGCATGGAGAGCTCCTTTGACCGCATGTTTACTTTACAGCAAAACCTTCCAAATGCAAGCACCACACCTCAAATCAACTCCAGGCCTTTTATCTGCTTAATTGAGAATGACATAACGAAGGGATTGCCCACACCTGTCCATGAAATAGCCTTGGGGTCAATTGTCCAATTACTTTTGGTCCCTTTAAAAACAGGGTGGCACATGTTAAGGAGCTGAAACTCCTAAACCGTTCATCCAATTTGAATGTGGATACCCTCAAATGAAAGCTGAAAGTCTGAACTTCAACTGCATCTGAATTGTTTTGTTTAAAATTCATTGTGGTAATGCCTATAACCAAAATTAGAAAAATGTTGTCTCTGTCCAAATATATATGGACCTAACTGTATTCCATATGTCATTGTTGCGGAGATACGTGGCACCAATGGTTCCATCTGTTGATCCTCCTGCCCCGGTTTTGGTGGAGGGGGAGTTGGAGTATATTGTGGAGAAGATTTTGGATTCTCGTGTTTCAAGACGGAAACTCCAGTATCTGGTTAAGTGGAAGGGTTATGCTCAGGAAGATAATTCCTGGGTCTTTGCCTCTGATGTCCATGCTCCCGATCTTGTTTGTGCCTTTCATATGGCTCATCCTGGTCGTCCTGGGGGCTCTGGTGAGGGTTCGGTGACCCATCCTCAAGGGGGGGTACTGTTGTGAATTCTGTGGCAGAGCTCCCTCCTGTGGTCACAAGTGGTACTTCGGCTGATTCTCTCTGTGAGCTTCCGTTGGTTGAGGAAAGTGGTACTGCGGCTTCTGAGTTTCCTTCCTCAGGTGATGTAGTGAAGTCGTTAGGTGCTGCTCTATTTAACTCCACCTAGTGCTTTGATCCTGGCCTCCAGTCAATGTTCTAGTATTGGACCTGTTTCCTCCTGGATCGTTCCTGTGGCCTGCTGCTCTGCATAGCTAAGTTCTGCTTTGCTATTTTGTTTGCTGTTTTTTCTGTCCAGCTTGTCTATTTGTTTTTTCCTGCTTGCTGGAAGCTCTGGGACGCAGAGGGTGTACCTCCGTGCCGTTAGTTCGGTACAGAGGGTCTTTTTGCCCCCTTTGCGTGGTTTTTGTAGGGTTTTGTGTTGACCGCAAAGTTACCTTTCCTATCCTCGCTCTGTTCAGAAAGTCGGGCCTCACTTTGCTAAATCTATTTCATCTCTACGTTTGTCTTTTCATCTTAACTCACAGTCATTATATGTGGGGGCTGCCTTTTCCTTTGGGGTATTTCTCTAAGGCAAGGTAGGCTTTTTTTCTATCTTCAGGCTAGCTAGTTTCTCAGGCTGTGCCGAGTTGCATAGGGAGCGTTAGGCGCAATCCACGGCTGCCTCTAGTGTGGTTGGAGAGGATTAGGGATTGCGGTCAGCAGAGTTCCCATGTCTCAGAGCTCGTTCAATGTTTTTGGGTTATTGTCAGGTCACTGTATGTGCTCTGACCTCTATGTCCATTGTGGTACTGAATTACCTTATCATAACAGCTGAGTGTCATTAGCATATCGCATCCAATGCCATATGCGCGTGTTATTCCAGCCTCATAATTATTACACCTACTACATATTAGGATAGGGTCTTGGAGATGGGAATATCCCTTTAACGGTTTGTATTCCAGGTGTAGTACTTTAGTAACTTTACATAGCAATACTCTGAATGTATGCAATCTCCATCACTATCGGTATTATAACCTCCTACCATATTTTCTCATGGGCTATGTTATGGAATGTATGAGAATTTGAAGATTTTACTATATGCAAGAGGATCATATAGAGCAGCACTCTTCCATACAGTAGTATTCAAAATAATAGCAGTGTGTTCAAAAGCATGAGTTAATCACAAAATCTTTATACTATTATTTCCAGTATTGGAAACATTCCACACTGTTTCCTAATTCAAAACATAAAGAGAAATGTATATAATTGTTAACTACTTTACATAAAATAACAAAAAATGAACATTAGGCTGTTGTAAATAACATTTGTATTTACAAACTCACAATATGTACTATTTTGTGTGGATTTAGCATTCCTATGAATCACTAACCTAATATTTAGTTGCATCCCCACAGTTTTTTAGAACTGCTTCACATCTATGTTGCATAGAGTCATCCAACTTCTGGCATCTGTCAACTGTTATTCCAGCCCAGGATGCTTGGACTACATCCCACCATTATTTGGCACTTGTTGGCTTTGCCTCAAAAACTGCATTTTTAATGTCACCCCACAAGTGTTCTATCGGATTAAGGTCCGGGGATTGGGCTGGCCACTCCATTACCTCAATTTTGTTGGACTGGAACCAAGATTTTGCTAGTTTCCTGGTGTGAATAGTGTCATTGTCTTGTTGAAACACCCATTTCAAGGGCATATCCTCTTCAGCATAAGGCAACATGACCTTTTCAAGTATTTTAATATATGCAAACTGGTCCATGACCCCTGGTATGAGGTAAATAGGTCTGGCACCATAGTAAGAGAACCATGCCCATATCATGATGCTTGCACCACCATGCGTCACTGTCTTCAGAATGTACTGTGGCTTGAATGTAGAGTCTGGGGTCATCTAACGAACAGTCTGCAACCCTTGGACCCAAAAACAACAATTTAACTTTTTTCAGTCCACAAAATGTTTTTTCATTTCTCTCTAGACCAGTTGATGTGTTCTTTGGCAAATTGTATGCGCTTCAGTACATTTTTTTTAACAGTGGGATGTTGCAGGGACTTCTTCCTAAGAGATTAGCGTCACAAAGGCATCTTCTAACTGTCACAGTCCTCACAGGTAACTTGAGACGGTCTTTGATCATCCTGGAGCTGATCATTAGCTGAGCTTTTGCCATTCTGGCTACTCTTCCATCCATTCAAATGGTAGTCTTCCGTTTTCTTCCACTTCTCTCTGGTTTGGCTTTTCATTTTAAAGCATTGGAGATCATTTTAGCTGAACAGCGGATCATTGTCTGAACTTCTTTATAAGTTTTTTACACTCCAATCAACTATTTAATAAAAGTACCCTGTTCTTTTGAACAATGTCCCTAACGACCCATATTTCTCAGGCTTTCAAGGAGAAATGGCTTCACCCTTAAATAAGGACCCACTTGATTCACACCTGTTTCTTTACAGAATGATTGACCTCATCAATTGATTATTCTAATACACAGACTCAAAAACATGCAGATCATGAATGCTGAGTCTGGTGGTTTTCTTAGAATCTACAGCACCAACTGGTAAATTGTTTGACATGTGGTAATATCATTTATACCAAAACCAGTGATTAATCTGGTTAGTGATCGCTACTTGTTCATTTCAGTTCTTCTTTAGAGCCGTTTTTAAACTATTTTTCATATTTTTGAATGTTACTTTTTCTTGGTTATGAGTTAACCCTGTGGATGCCTACAAGGCTTATTGAATATATCCTACAGAGCTGTTTCTTGCAACTTATGTTTTTGCAGATTTTACTACATACTGTATAGATATGAATTCTGCTCACTGCATCTAATGACTTTGTTTTGTGATTTCTTAGTTAGAAGCTGATAGTTTGCACTGATTTCTAATTTTTCTACATTATCCTGACCTCTGCACCACCCTACACCTATAGTGAATTGCCCGTAACATCCTTTCCATATCGTTATTATCCATTCTAATCAAATGTGAGTAGCAGTGAGACGCAAAGCAGCGTAGAAAGGCACGGCATTCTACCCTATTGCAATTTAATGAATACAAATCTCTTAAGCGAATATATAAAATACCCAAAAAAAACAAAAAATGGAATGAACTATAATAAACTTAATTGACAAGCAAACGTGGACGCAATGAAATACAGATATATGTGAATGCTAATATTTGCTGCTGTAGCACAAATAGCTGGTTTGCAGAGAAAGAGATTAAAAACTGTGTCATGCTTAATCCTTTGCAAAATGACTTTTAATCTCTTTCAGAAAGGGGAGATGTCTGAGGCCAATTCAAAATCCTTTACAATCATACTCACAGCCACTCCATCAGCTTCTCTATTCATACATCCCAGTTTTCAGGAGCTACTAAATATAATGTAAGTTGAAAAACATTCAAAAGTTTTATTATTTAAGTCTAAAAAGATACAGACTCATCCTGGTGAATAGAGTTGAGCGATGTGTTCGGAATCGGTCGCCGAAAAACTGAATTTGCCATATTCGTGCCATATTGGAACCCTATTCGTGCCGAATTTATGTTTGATGATCAGTTCCGAACATATTCGGTAATTTCTGCTCCCATTGCCTCCAATGATGTTTGGTTGTGTTCGAAGAATATTGCAAAAACAATATTCGCCGCTGATCATAATCTCAACAGAATTTTGAAAAATGGTCTCAACTCTACTGGTGAACAGTTTCCAGGTACACAATGGGCGGTGCAGCCACAACATCATAGGACAGACAGCTCCATATTCTACAAGTGTTCTCTGCATTACTACATGGTTCTAGACACCAAACTATAGTGTGAGTTATGTCACTTCTGTGCTTTCTACTACAGCCCTATGTAGGAAGTGATAGGCAAATACTGTAGTCATAGCTCAAACCGTCCCGAATTCAGCGGGACTGTCCCACCGTCATGGCACATCATTGCTTTGTCCCAGCTTCTATACTCACCTCTCCGACATGTTTTCATCTCTCTTGTAGCTCCTCCTCCTCGGCGAGCAATACAGCTTCTGTCTGGATAAATTAAATTAAATTTATTCACTTCTCACTTCAGGTCTCCCTTGGACTTTAACTGATGAACCACAGCTCATAACGATAGACATCGGAAATTTTGGTAATCTCGTTTTTTTTTTTTTTCAGAAGAAGCCAAAAGAGAAAAATTCATCAAAACTGCAGCGGCGTCTTTAGACGCACCGAAGGTGGAGATATCATGGAATCACATCCACTTTGCTTAGACATTTAGACCATATTCACATGTAGCATAAATTCTGCATTTTTTCTGCTGTATTTTTGCACTGAAATTCTGCTGCATTTAACTGTCCAAGCAAAATGTATGTCATTTCATGAAAACTGTGCCCCCTATGGTCTAAAGACTCTGCTGAACTGTTTAGTTTTGGTGCTTTTTTCTCTGAAGGCTTTTATGTGGAGACTAAATAGAATGTATCTAAAAAACTGCAGATACTTTTTTTATTGACGAATCAAAGCATTTTTTTTATAAAAAGGACTTAAAAACGCAGCTTCACATCTGCACAAAAATGAAAGGGCATAAAAATGCAGCAATAATCAGAGAAGATTGTTATTGTGTAGTTTGGTGCAGATCCTACAGAAAACAAAAAACACAGTATTTATGCTATTTGTGAACATGGCCTAACAGAAACAAACACATGTCATATAATGAAGCTACATAAAGCTGTGGAAGCTCTGGTGAGTGACTATAAGGCTGCCGTCACACTAGCAGTATTTGGTCAGTATTTTACATCAGTATTTGTAAGCCAAAACCAGGAGTGGAACAATTAGAGGAAAAGTATAATAGAAACATATGCACCACTTCTGTATTTATCACCCACTCCTGGTTTTGGCTACAAATACTGATGTAAAATACTGACCAAATACTGCGAGTGTGATGACAGCCTAACTGTGAATGAAAGAACAAACAAGAAATGCACAAATCTCAACTACAGATGAGCAGGATGCACAGATGACGTTGCGCCAGCCTTAGATAATCAAAAGCCATGCCAGGAACGTGGATGATTGAGATTCGCAGCCTCCCGTTCAGCCACAAGGTGCCACTGACCTGGATGCTGGACAAGCGGACCTGTGAATCAATGCTTTCCTCTCTATGCTCAACTGTCCTGGATACGGTGGACAGTCCCGGATTCGGGTCTACGCCCTGCAGTCTCAGGAGTCTGTTGAATTTCACTCACTACCACCGCTCTCTCTGACATCTCCTTCTGCCGTGGATAAAGAAATGGTAAATGGGTGTGGATTGGAATATGACCAGGGGCGTGGTCAAAATTTGCTACGTGCGCTGCATAATTGATCTATCTTTCTGATGTTCAAAAGCTGGCAGGTATGCTGTAGTTGTGTGACATGTCAAGCATTTTACTTGTTAGGCCGGGGTCACACTTGTGAGCGCAATGCAAGAAACTCGCACGAGTTTCTCACATCAATACCCGTCACTGCCGCTGGCACTCAGGACCAGAGTGTGTGGCTCCATACATTTCTATGTAGCTGAACGCTCCGTTCCCAAGAGCAGGCAGCAGTGTCGGGTATTGATGTGAGAAACTTGTGCGAGTTTCTTGCATTGCGCTCGCAAATGTGACCCCGGCTTTAGGTATTCCACAGGTTGCCCATGCAGTTACTGAGATAAGCGTAAAAGTGGTAATTCTGGTTTACAGTACATAAAGTGGTTAAAAAACCATTACTAAAGGAGTGGAATGTGTTGAATTTAAAAAAAAAAAACACACTAATTTATCCTCTTTCATGCCATCTCTGTCTGAACAACACAAAAAACAGAAAAAAAGGCAAATTGGATATCATTTCACACAAAACCCCCAAAATAGACCGGTCAAAATTGTTTGTACCCTTAACTTGATATTTGGTTGCACCTCCTTTCGAATAAATAACTGCAATAAATCGCTTCCTATGACCATCAACAAGTGTCTTACACCTCTCAACTGGAATTTCGGACCACTCTTCTTTTGCAAACTGCTCCAGGTCTCTCATATTTGAAG
The DNA here is from genome assembly GCF_032444005.1 of Ranitomeya imitator. Taxonomy (NCBI): domain Eukaryota; kingdom Metazoa; phylum Chordata; class Amphibia; order Anura; family Dendrobatidae; genus Ranitomeya; species Ranitomeya imitator. The sequence goes on along the minus strand of NC_091284.1, from coordinate 714,336,976 downwards.
GCGCCTTCTCCCAACAGCAAATTTAAGATCTCCATTTTATTTTTTATATTTTATCTCTCAATGTTAAAATTAACCCACCCTTAAAATTATAGATTGTTCATGTCTTTGTCAGTGGGCAAACTTACAAAATCAGCAAGGGATCAAATACTTATTTTCCCCACTGTATAGCTAATGTCATTAAGAACTATTCTCAGTGTAAGGGCTCATTCACACTTGCGTGAAATACGGCCGAGTCTCGCATGGTAACACAAGGCTCTGCCGCCGGCACTTGGGAGCGGAGTGTGCAGCTCCATGTATTGCTATGCGGCCGCACGCTCCGCTCTGGAGTGCCGGCGGCAGAGCCGGGTGTTACCATGCGAGACTCGGCTGTATTTCACGCGAGTATGAGCCCTAAGAAAGATCAAGTGATGAGCTTGTGCCACAGAGTCCTGATCTCAATATCCTCGAGTATGGGATTACATGAAAAGACAGAAAGATTTGCATAAGTCTACATCCACAGAAGATCTGTGGTTACTTCTCCAAGATGTTTAGAACAACCTCCCTGCTGAGCTCCTTAAAAATTGCTTGCAAGTGTACCTGGAAGAATTGATGATTTAGGGTATGTGCACACGTTGCAGATTAGACTCTGGAATTTTTGGTGCAGATTCTGCATCTCTTGGCAGAAAACGCAGGTGCGGATTTGATGCGTTTTTTATGCGGATTTTGTGTGGATTTGCTGCGAATTTACCGCGGATTTGCTGTGTTTTTACCCCTGCGGATTTCTATAATGGAATGGGTACAAAAACGCCTCAGATTAGCACATAAGAAGTGACATGCTCCTTCGTTTAATCCGCAGCGTTTCCGCGCACAATTTTCCGCACCATTAGCACAGCATTTTTTTCCATTGATTTACATTGTACTGTAAATCACTTGCAGATCTGCAGCGTTTCTGCACGGTAAAAAACGCAGGAAATCCGCAACGTGTGCACATAGCCTTAATGATGGCTTGAAGGTAAAGGCAAAATTTTATTTGATTTAAATTTTTCTTTTCTCCATTCACTTTTCATTTTGTTAATTGCTTAATATATAAATCTATAAAAATTTCTAGGTTTGAAAGCTTTCTTATTTTCCAGCATTTTTCCCATGCCTGCCTATAACTTTTGCATGGTATGATCAATCTATTAGAATTAGCGCTTCTAAACAGTGTTAAACGTAGTCCACTAATTTAAAAATGTTGATTTTCTTCACACTCGCCATTAAATAGGCAAAACCACAAATACCACAAGGCACTTAAACAAAAGACAGGACACCAATGATTATAGCTCAGGAGCCAGAGAGACACATTTAGGAGGCAGATAAAGGACATTTTCTGTAGACCCATAGACGAGACAATAGGAAATGGCACAGGGACAACTTTGATATATGGCTTTTTTGATGATGATACATCTGGGGATTTTCAGGCTTTCAGTCTAAGAAATAAAAACTCACTGCAACACGTACATTATTGTGCCAGAAAACATTAAAAAACAGACATGGCAAAATATTATTATTTTTTGGCTAACTAAACTTTAGGAATGAACATCATGACATAGTAATATAGCACCCGAAGGAGATGTTTTATAACCAGAGAACCAGTATTTCAGGGAAAAGTAGATGAAATTTGAAAATATTGCAACTTATTCAATACATTGTTGTCATACTAGTAAAATATGCAGGCACATAAGTTTATAACATTTATGTAAATGACAATAGGGGGCAAAAGCCTCAAATACTGATGACTGATGTGTTTAACTCCAGACCTATGAAGAAGTCAGGTAGCTGTGCTGAATCCGCCACAAAGGTGCATTCTGCAATAAAAAGCCCTTCAAATGTCGCCGTCAGAGATTGACAGCAGCAATAAAGGCCAAAGAAAAGCAATTTGTGCTAATGGGAACCTGCCAGGCGTGCAGCGGGCTCAGCTCCTGAGCATGCTTCAGAGATCGCAATGTTAGACATACCTATACGACGCATATCATAAAGTGCTGCATTGTCTTGTTTAGGCTCCAATTATCATCAGGAAACATGAAGATGTAATATATTAGAGTTCACCACAAGCAAAAAACAAGGAGTTAAGAAACTGTAAAATTGGACATTTGAGAGACATTACAGATAGGTATTCTGTAGTGCATGTAATCAAGCCTTACACTGACCACTCAGTTAAAGGTTTTATCCGTCACTATTTTATTTTTTTCTCATTGGGCTAAGAACTGACAGGGAGGTTCCCAACTACCTGTCTGTTCTACCTGCCGCCGGCTCAGGGTGGTCGTGGACAGCTCTTGCCAGCTATTTTGCTGCTTCATTTCAGCTCATGTCAGCAGAGCAGCTCTTCTTCGTCCGAGCTGCTCTGTTAAGGGGCGTGACACATGACTGCAGATGTCTTTCTGATTGACAGTCGGCTACTTTCAGCTAGGCAGCATTGAGTCAGCTGTCAATCAGAGCAGAGCGGAAGAGAAGCAGCTGTTCTGTCAACATGGCATCTCCAGAAGATGCAGAATTGATGGTGGGAGTAGTCTGAGCTGACAGATATTGGAGCCGGGCAGAAAATTCATGTTATTAGCAACTACCTTTCTGTAAGTTCTTAAGCCTATAAGAAAAAAGTTCAAGCAGTCCCGGAAAACCCCTTTAAATATTCGCATGGAGATCACTTTTTGGGAATATATTACTCTTTTGATATTCCTGCAAAAGTTAATATCCAAAAATATGTCCCTTTCATTTTGCAGAAGGGATAATTCGGCAAGGGCTTTGGGCACGGGAAGTGTTGGCACCTCTGACATACAGAATAACGCCAATTTAGCGCATTGAAGTATTATTAATATTATCTAATAAATCAGCAGGGGGTAAAATATTATGAAATTAATCTTGAGTTTCATGAATATTAATACCGTGTCTCGGTGATGCCACCGGTTCCGACCATATTTATAGGCTGCAGAGAGGAAATATAGCGTAGGCAGTTTGTCGGAGAACGCCATCTGATGGGATTTGAGTGACAAGTGTCTTTAGGATTAGATTCTCTGTCAGTAATGAAAGTGATGGCTAAGAATCACCACTTCAAGGGCTGTAGTGTCAGCCAGAGTGCACGAACAAGGAGGCTTATATTGTCCCCAAACTTGCCTCCAGCTGCACCATGCTTTGAATCAGTGCAGTCACGCAATACCATGGGGCCATCTGCCGTGGTAACTGACACCATGCGCAGAATCTACACTGACATAGGCCCTCTGATCCGTTAATTGTTTGGCTCATTGCCAATAACACGGCAATTTAAATATTTAAATATTTCATGGCTGATGTGTCATTTCTTCTTTCTGTGTAAATTTATAGAAGACTGACACATCCTTGTTATCCACAGCAGACGAGCTTCCCATTACTCTTTGCCCTTTACTATAGAGTCTGTCCACCCCTGGATCTAAAATGATCCTGCAGAATGTATCAGTGATACACTCGACAAACGTCCACTCTCTTTAATAAATGAAAATTGATAAAATTGACCACAAATATATAATTTTTCACTGCAAATAAAAAGACTGACAGATATTAACTGGCTCAAATTAGGTCTCGTTTCCTTTCTTGTCGCTGGAATCAAACATCTGATGCCAGAACCGATCTCATAGATTCCAGTTATTCAGGGCATGAGTGTTTGTGTCGAAGTGGTCCTGGGTGAAAAAAAAAGGTGCATGAACACAGGACCAGAGCACAAACTACACAACTTTGCATTAGTTGCTTACAGCACAGGCGTAAATATTCAGAAAATGTTTTATTCTACCATAAGTGGGCATTCATGATGACCATCTGAATCCATTCAAATCCAATTTTGGAGGTGGAATACTGGGCAATTCCCCATGTTCCTAATTTACCTAACCATTAACCTCTTCAGTGCCTGAGACCACTAGAGATTTTAAAGCATTGGAGGGAATTCTAAAAACAAAAATGCCTTCTTCCACAAACAGCGCCACCTCTTTCCATGAATTGCATCTGGTATTGCAGCTTTGCCCCATTGAAGGGACAGGGACTGAACGGCAAAACCACATAAAATCTCTGGACAGGTGTTGCCCTGTTTTTGGAATAAATCAGACATTTTTTCTAATCTTGTACAACCCCATCAAAAATAACCTTTGTCCTCACACAGACCCAAAAATGTAACATAGTAACATAGTAACATAGTTAGTAAGGCCGAAAAAAGACATTTGTCCATCCAGTTCAGCCTATATTCCATCATAATAAATCCCCAGATCTACGTCCTTCTACAGAACCTAATAATTGTATGATACAATATTGTTCTGCTCCAGGAAGACATCCAGGCCTCTCTTGAACCCCTCGACTGAGTTCGCCATCACCACCTCCTCAGGCAAGCAATTCCAGATTCTTACCGCCCTAACAGTAAAGAATCCTCTTCTATGTTGGTGGAAAAACCTTCTCTCCTCCAGACGCAAAGAATGCCCTCTTGTGCCCGTCACCTTCCTTGGTATAAACAGATCCTCAGCAAGATATTTGTATTGTCCCCTTATATACTTATACATGGTTATTAGATCGCCCCTCAGTCGTCTTTTTTCTAGACTAAATAATCCTAATTTCGCTAATCTATCTGGGTATTGTAGTACCCCCATCCCCTTTATTAATTTTGTTGCCCTCCTTTGTACTCTCTCTAGTTCCATTATATCCTTCCTGAGCACCGGTGCCCAAAACTGGACACAGTACTCCATGTGCGGTCTAACTAGGGATTTGTACAGAGGCAGTATAATGCTCTCATCATGTGTATCCAGACCTCTTTTAATGCACCCCATGATCCTGTTTGCCTTGGCAGCTGCTGCCTGGCACTGGCTGCTCCAGGTAAGTTTATCATTAACTAGGATCCCCAAGTCCTTCTCCCTGTCAGATTTACCCAGTGGTTTCCCGTTATCATTGTTAAACCTTATCTGCCACCTTTCAGCCCAAGTTTCCAACTTATCCAGATCCATCTGTAGCAGAATACTATCTTCTCTTGTATTAACTGCTTTACATAGTTTTGTATCATCTGCAAATATCGATATTTTACTGTGTAAACCTTCTACCAGATCATTAATGAATATGTTGAAGAGAACAGGTCCCAATACTGACCCCTGCGGTACCCCACTGGTCACAGCGACCCAGTTAGAGACTATACCATTTATAACCACCCTCTGCTTTCTATCACTAAGCCAGTTACTAACCCATTTACACACATTTTCCCCCAGACCAAGCATTCTCATTTTGTGTACCAACCTCTTGTGCGGCACGGTATCAAACGCTTTGGAAAAATCGAGATATACAGCGTCCAATGACTCACCGTGGTCCAGCCTATAGCTTACCTCTTCATAAAAACTGATTAGATTGGTTTGACAGGAGCGATTTCTCATAAACCCATGCTGATATGGAGTTAAACAGTTATTCTCATTGAGATAATCCAGAATAACATCCTTCAGAAACCCTTCAAATATTTTACCAACAATAGAGGTTAGACTTACTGGCCTATAATTTCCAGGTTCACTTTTAGAGCCCTTTTTGAATATTGGCACCACATTTGCTATGCGCCAGTCCTGCGGAACAGACCCCGTCGCTATAGAGTCCCTAAAAATAAGAAATAATGGTTTATCTATTACATTACTTAGTTCTCTTAGTACTCGTGGGTGTATGCCATCCGGACCCAGAGATTTATCTATTTTAATCTTATTTAGCCGGTTTCGCACCTCTTCTTGGGTTAGATTTGTGACCCTTAATATAGGGTTTTCATTGTTTCTTGGGGTTTCACCTAGCATTTCATTTTCCACCGTGAATACTGTGGAGAAGAAGGTGTTTAATATGTTAGCTTTTTCCTCGTCATGTACAACCATTCTTTCCTCACTATTTTTTAAGGGGCCTACATTTTCAGTTTTTATTCTTTTACTATTGATATAGTTGAAGAACAGTTTGGGATTAGTTTTACTCTCCTTAGCAATGTGCTTCTCTGTTTCCTTTTTGGCAGCTTTAATTAGTTTTTTAGATAAAGTATTTTTCTCCCTATAGTTTTTTAGAGCTTCAATGGTGCCATCCTGCTTTAGTAGTGCAAATGCTTTCTTTTTACTGTTAATTGCCTGTCTTATTTCTTTGTTTAGCCACATTGGGTTTTTCCTATTTCTAGTCCTTTTATTCCCACAAGGTATAAACCGCTTACAGTGCCTGTAAATGTGAAATAAAACTATTTGAATATAGTGAGAAGGAGTTCTGCTTCCCTTGCTTCCCATTTTCTATAAAACCAGCCCAGTAAAAATGACTATAGGGATGAGGATAGCTAACATCTATTGGTGTCACATTATTCCTTTAGAGATGTGGCATGCATATTTGCAAACAGTCCTGGTTTTGCCAGGACCAAGCAGAGAGCAAAACAGTTTGAGTTATGGATACCTCATCCATCCAAGTGGACAGTGGCTTGCCGCCATTTTGCGGTCATCTTTTAATGGCTGGGATAGGGATAAAATAACAACAATACATTACACTCACTTGTCCTAGACCATCACCTGTCTTTTCACTGCCTACACCACAACACCCCGGTCATCTAATCTGGCCTTTAGTTTTCCCAGCACTGAGGCCAGTAACGGTCCTTGCATGTTCATGAGGTGGGGTGAAGCATAAGGCACAATATTGAAATCAATGATGGGTGCCATCCCCCTAAACTCCATGTACAGTATAAGGCCAATCATTGACCTGAATGCTGGAAGGGAGCACTGGAGACAAGAAAGACCGGCGCAGAGTACTGAGGAGAGCCGGCAGTTGAGGTGGCATAAGGGCAGGTGAGGGCCTAGGACAAATGAGCACAATGTATTTATTTATTTGTAGCCCATTCCTTCCCTTCGGTTTATCTTGCTTTTGGATTTGGAGAGACTTCAGAGTATAATAAATACATTTTCATGGCAATTGGAGCACTTTCGGTTGAGACTGATTATGTACCACCTTTTTGGAGGTGCATTGAACAGCAAGGCGGATTGCTGCAGAGGGGAAAAAGAAAAAAAAATCTTTAAATCTTCAGCTTAGCGAGTGTGAGCAAGCTGAGTGTGACCTCAGCGTAAGTGTGAACGGCGGTAAGTGTGACTTGTGATTCAGTGACTTTGGATTCAGGGAGTTTCCAAGGGAGGAATTGCTGTCTGTATTTTATTAATACTTTGTATTTATTTTTATTTAACGCTTTTGTCTGGTGCAATCCCCATTAGGAAATGTGCTCCGCTATTGTTAATGCCATCGAGTGCACATCTTGCCACATGTATGCAGTCCTTGATCAGCCGATCGAAGGTGCATACTGCTGTGTGAGATGTGAGCACGTTGAGCATTTGGAAGCCCAGATTCTGGATCTAAATGTGCAGCTGGCAACACTGAGATCCATTGACAATATGAGAGGAGTCTTCTGCTCACTGAGCAGATGCTCAATGGGATAGATGAGGGGGGGATGGTAGGATGGAGCCGCAGGACAGTGAAGTAGCAAGCTGGGTGACAGCTAGGAAGCGGGGTAGAGGGAAGAGTGCCAGGGAGGCTAGTCCTGATCTGGCACACCCCAATAAGTTTGCTAAGTTGGCAGATGAGGGGGGTGCCAGTACAGGGGTAGCACTGCTTCAGCCAGGCATGTCCTCTGAAAGCCGGAGGAGTGACTGCTCCAGTAAGGAGGGAAATAGGAGAGCAGGGCAGGCCAGACAGGTGCTGGTAGTGGGCGACTCAATTATTAGGGGAACAGATAGGGCAATCTGTCACAAAGACAGGGATCGTCGAACGGTGTGCTGCCTACCTGGCGCTCGAGTCCGACACATCGCTGATCGGGTGGACAGATTACTGGGAGGGGCTGGTGAGGACCCAGCGGTCATGGTGCACATTGGCACAAATGACAAAGTTAGAGGTAGGTGGAAGGTCCTTAAAGATGATTTCAGGGAATTAGGCCGCAAGCTGAGAGCAAGGACCTCCAAGGTGGTATTTTCCGAAATACTGCCTGTACCACGTGCCACGCCAGAGAGGCAACGGGAGATTAGGGAGGTTAATAAGTGGCTCAAGAATTGGTGTAGGAAGGAGGGGTTTGGGTTCCTGCAGAACTGGGCCGACTTCTTAGTTGGCTACAGGCTCTATGCTAGGGACGGGCTGCATCTCAATGGGGAAGGTGCAGCTGTGCTGGGGAGAAAATGGCTAGAAGGTTGGAGGAGTGTTTAAACTAGGAATTGGGGGGGTATTCAATTTATAGGAGGGGAAGATAGTGCAGATAGAGACCTGGGCACAAATAAGGAAGTTGGGGGTGGCGGTGGCATGAGGGGGTGTAGTTAGACCAGTTAATAATTTAAGAAAGAATAAAGGTACAGAGAGGAACATCAAGTGCATGTATACTAATGCCAGAAGCCTCGCCAACAAAATGGACGAATTAGAATTAATGTTTTTGGAGCATAATTATGACATGGTAGGGATATCTGAAACTTCAGGAGGGCAAATTTCCAACGGATGAGAGATGATCTTGGTGCAATTAACCGGGACAATATCCTGAGACATAAAAGTACACAAAGAAAATGGGAGACGTTTATTAGCATCCTGGATAGGACCTGTGCACAGTATATACCGTATGGGAATAAACATACCAGAAATAGGAGGAAACCAATATGGCTAAATAGAGCTGTAAGGGGTGCAATAAGTGACAAAAAGAAAGCATTTAGAGAATTAAAGGAAGTAGGTAGTGATGAGGCATTAAATAAATACAGAAAATTAAATAAAGTCTGTAAAAAGCAAATCAAGGCAGCAAAGATTGAGACAGGGAGACTCATTGCCAGAGAGAGTAAAAATAATCCCAAAATATTATTTAACTACGTAAATAGTAAGAAACTAAAAAATGATACTGTTGGCCCCCTTAAAAATAGTCTGGGTGAAATGGTGGATGAGGATGAGGAAAAAGCCAATATGCTAAATGACTTTTTTTCATCAGTATTTATAAAAGAAAATTCCATGGCAGACAATATGATCAGTGATAACAAAAATTCCCCATTAAATGTCACCTGCTTAACCCAGCAGGAAGTACGTCGGCATCTAAAAATCACTAAAATTGGCAAATCTCTGGGCCCGGATGGGATACACCCTCGAGTACTGCAGGAATTAAGTACAGTCATTGATAGACCATTATTTTTAGTCTTTAAAGACTCCATAATAACAGGGTCTGTACCACAGGACTGGCGTATAGCAAATGTGGTGCCAATATTCAAAAAGGGGACAAAAACTGAACTCAGTAATTATAGGCCAGTAAGCTTAACCTCTACTGTTGGTAAAATCCTGGAGGGCATTCTAAGGGACGCTATACTGGAGTATCTGAAGAGGAATAACCTCATGACCCAGTATCAGCACGGGTTTACTAGGGACCGTTCATGTCAGACTAATTTGATCAGCTTCTATGAAGAGGTAAGTTCTGGACTGGACCAAGGGAACCCAGTGGATGTAGTGTATATGGACTTTTCAAAAGCTTTTAGTACGGTGCCACACAAAAGGTTGATACATAAAATGAGAATAATGGGGATAGGGGAAAATATGTGTAAGTGGGTTGAGAGCTGGCTCAGGGATAGGAAACAAAGGGTGGTTATTAATGGAACACACTCGGACTGGGTCACGGTTAGCAGTGGGGGTACCACAGGGGTCAGTATTGGGCCCTCTTCTTTTTATCATATTTATTAATGACCTTGTAGGGGGCATTCAGAGTAGATTTTCAATATTTGCAGATGACACTAAACTCTGCAGGGTAATCAATACAGGGGAGGACAATTTTATATTACAGGATGATTTATGTAAACTAGAAGCATGGGCTGATAAATGGCAAATGAGCTTTAATGGGGATAAATGTAAGGTCATGCACTTGGGTAAAAGTAATAAAATAATAATTATGTGCTTAATTCTAAAACTCTGAAGGTTTAAGCATAATAACAGACGCGGATTCTTTACTGTAAGAGCAGTGAGACTATGGAACTCTCTGCCCTATGATGTTGTAATGAGTGATTCGTTACTTAAATTTAAAAGGGGACTGGATACCTTTCTGGAAAAGTATAATGTTACAGGGTATATGCACTAGATTCCTTGATAGGGCATTGATCCAGGGAACTAGTCTGATTGCCGTATGTGGAGTCGGGAAGGAATTTTTTTCCCCAATGTGGAGCTTACTCTTTGCCACATGGGTTTTTTTGCCTTCCTCTGGATCAACATGTTAGGGCATGTTAGGTTAGGCTATGGGTTGGACTATATGGACTTAAAGTCTTACTTCAACCTTAATAACTATGTAACTATGTTTGAACCAAAGTGATTCTGAAAGCCAGATTTTATGATATTTGCTCCTCATTTATTGTCGGTATACATGTGGTCCATTGTTACTCACCAAACCTGATTAGCTTTGATCCATGACATTTAGCCCCTGCATAGGATGGTTCACTGTACAGTACATATGAATTTTTTCAAGTTGCTAGATTTCACCCGGGCATAAATACATTGCCCAAGTTATTATTATTATTATTATTATTATTTATTATTATAGCGCCATTTATTCCATGGCGCTTTACATGTGAGGAGGGGTATACATAATAAAACAAGTACAATAATCTTGAAAAATACAAGTCACAACTGGTACAGGAGGAGAGAGGACCCTGCCCGCGAGGGCTCACAATCTACAAGGGATGGGTGAGGATACAGTAGGTGAGGGTAGAGCTGGCCGTGCAGCGGTTTGGTCAATCGGTGGTTACTGCAGGTTGTAGGCTTGTCGGAAGAGGAAGTTATGAAGTTATGATGAAGTTATGATGAAGAAGTTATGATGCTATACTGGAATGTGACCATTCACGGCATACATGTCTCTTATGTTTACTACCAGTTTTTCATTCATATCTATTACATATTTTTACAGGGCAAAAGAGCTCAGCAGTGTAATCCTCGCTGCATAAAGTAGCAGCAGATGAGTTGGAGCAGTATAGGAAGGCTTGCCGGCTTTGGGAGATTATGGCTGGATTTAATCTTGTCGGAGCAGGGTTTTGGGGAGATTTTAATCAGAATTTCCACAGTAATAATCCTGTATAAACTCATCTGAAAAGCCTTCAATCCCTTGCAAAGTTGTAATCAGGCTGCAAAGAATCTGATTAAAAGTTGCACTGTGGTTTTGTTTGCAGGAGGAAGGACCACATTATCCATGTCCTGCTTATCTTTATAACCTGGACAGGGTAACCAGAAAGGTCTGTCTAGAAGGGAAAATAACTGGTCTGATGTAATGTGTTATCTATCGGTCAGTCCGTAATGCAGAAAAGATTTCTAGAAAAATAACTTTGTATGCTAAAATAGAGACAATATATTCAACCCCTTAAACATATAGACCACATATGGTCAACAGGTTTATTTACTTGAAAGCATTAATTCTTGCCTATAAAACATGTTTACAATATATTTTCATTAAAGAAGCAATATATATATATATATATACACTGCTAAAAAAATTAAGGTAACACTTAAACAACAGAGTATAGCTCCAAGTAAATCTGTCTGTGAAATCAAACTGTCCACTTAGGAAGCAACACTATTGGACAATCAATTTCACATGCTGTTGTACAAATGGAATAGACAACAGATGGAAATTATTGACAATTATCAAGACACACTCAATAAAGGAGTGGTTCTGCAGGTGGGGACCACAGACCACATCTCAGTACCAATGCTTTATGGCTGATGTTTTGGTCACTTTTGAATGCTGGTTGTGCTTTCACACTCGTGGTAGCATGAGACGGACTCTACGACCCACACAAGTGGCTCAGGTAGTGCAACTCATCCAGGATGGCACATGATTGCAAGAAGGTTTGCTGTGTTTGTCAGCATAGAGTCCAGAGGCTGAAGGCGCTACCAGGAGACAGGGCAGTACACCAGGAGACGTGGAGGGGGCTGTAGGAGGACAACAACCCAGCAGCAGGACCGCTATCTCAGCCTTTGTGCAAGGAGAAACAGGAGGATCACTGCCAGAGCCCTGCAAAATGACCTCCCGCAGGCCAAAAATGTGCATGTGTCTGCACAAACACTTAGAAACTGACTCCACGAGGATGGCCTGAGTAACCGACGGCCACAGATTGGGGTTGTGCTCACAGCCCAACACTGTGCAGGACGCTTGACATTTGCCACAGAACACCAGGATTGGCAAATTCGCCACTGGCGCCCTGTGCTCTTCACAGATGAATGCAGGCTGACACTGAGCACATATGACAGATGTGACAGAGTCTGGAGACGCCATGGAAAGCGATCTGCTGCCTGCAACATCCTTGAGCATGACCGGTTTGGCAGTGGGTCAGTAATGGTGTGGGGTGGCATTTCTTTGGAGGACCACACAGCCCTCCATGTGCTCGCCAGAGGTAGCCAGACATTAGGTACCGAGATGAGATCCTCAGATCCCTTGTGAGACCATATGCTGGTGCGGTTGGCCCTGGGTTCCTTATAATGCAGGACAATGCCAGACCTCATGTGTCTGGAGTGTGTCAGCAGTTCCTGCAAGATGAAGGCATTGAAGCTATGGACTGGCCCGCCCATTCCTCAGACCTGAATCTGATTGAACACATCTGGGACATCATGTCTCGCAACATCCACCAACGTTACGTTGCACTACAGACTGCCCAGGAGTTGGCGGATGATTTAGTCCAGGTCTGGAAGGAGATCCTTCAGGAGACCATTGGCCGCCTCATCAGGACCATGCCCAGGCATTGCAGGGAGGTCATACAGGCACATGGAGGCAACACACACACACAACTGAACATAATTTCCTTGTCTTGAGGCATTTCCACTGAAGTTGAATCAGCCTGTAATTTGATTTTCCACTTTGAATTCGAGTATCATTCCAAATCTAGACCTCCATGGGATATTCATTATGATTTACATTAATCATTTTTATGTTTTATTGTACTCAACACATTCCACTATGTAATGAATAAAGATTTGCAACTGAAATATTTCATTCAGTGATATCTAGGGTGTGGTATTTTAGTGTTCCCTTTATTTTTGGAGCAGTATATATATATATATAATTATTAATAATAATAATAAATCTGGGTATTTATGCATGTAATTTGGTATCAGTGTATTAATATACACACCAACCGCTCTGCATGCAGACTCCTCCTGGTCACATTGTGCTCTGCTAGACCCAGAAGTGGCTTTTACAATGTAAGAGACTTCCAGCTCACATATCGCATAGAGTGAGTGAGCGAGTCTTAAGAGCAGTAACATCACTGAGAAGAGGAGAAGAAATACGCTGGACACTGACACTGTACACCAGAGACACCACTATTATATAACCACTAATTATGTTAACCACACCACTAATATATTAATACACTCGAACTACATTACAGTACATGAATATTAAAATTTGAGAGTCCTCAGTGGTTGATACCTTTTAATGGCTAACTGAGAAGATGGTAACAAATTGCGAGCTTTTGAGACTACTCAGGAGTCAGGTCTTTTCATCAGACATAGAACAACACAAAATCTGAAAATCTGAAGAGTCACATATTTATACACAATGGGGCACAGGGATAATGCAATAGATAAGACAAGTGAAGTCAAGCAGAACTATCAGTATGAGAGAGGGAGAAACAGTTGTGGCCATAAATATTGGAACAGTTCATAGATAAGGAGTGTGAAAGTTTCATTGTCCTGTGATTGAAGTCTGATTCTTTGTGATGCCCCCAAATGGTCTGAAGAGCACATTCCTTAGTTTATGTAGAAATTCTCATATCCATGAGACACATTCATTCCTGCACTGTGCATGTCAAAGGTTGTCATAAGTTTATACTCCCAAATTTTTCTGTCTTTGTGACATTTCAAGTTACTTTTTGATACAAGTAATGTAATGTCCATGTTGCTGTTATCAGGGATACAAAAATGTTTGGTCACAGCCTAAATCTATTTTTTTTTTTTGGTAGTGTGGCGATGAGAATTGATCTTTGTTTTAAGTATTTGCCCTGTCTCCCCCACATACAGACCCTCAGCTGGATATTTGGCACATATAATTAAGTGCACTACATTAGATGTGAAGCAGCTGAAAGTACCTGGGATCTTGTAGTACAGGTACCAGTTGGGGATCTTTATCTTATCATAGAATCATAGAATGTTAAAATTGGAAAGAGTAAAGGTACTGTCACACTAGACGATATCGCTAGCGATCCGTGACGTTGCAGCGTCCTCGCTAGCGATATCGTCCAGTGTGACAGGCAGCAGCGATCAGGCCCCTGCTGGGAGATCGCTGGTCGGGGAAGAAAGTCCAGAACTTTATTTCGTCGCTGGACTCCCCGTAGACATCGCTGAATCGGCGTGTGTGACACCGATTCAGCGATGTCTTCGCTGGTAACCAGGGTAAACATCGGGTAACTAAGCGCAGGGCCGCGCTTAGTAACCCGATGTTTACCCTGGTTACCATCCTAAAAGTAAAAAAACAAACACTACATACTTACCTACAGCCGTCTGTCCTCCAGCGCTGTGCTCTGCTCTCCTCCTGCTCTGGCTGTGAGCGTCGGTCAGCCGGAAAGCAGAGCAGTGACGTCACCGCTCTGCTTTCTGGCTGCCCGGAGCTCACAGCCAGACCAGAGAAGCAGAGCGCCGAGGACAGACAGTGGAAGGTAAGTATGTAGCGTTTGTTTTTTTACTTTTTAGGATGGTAACCAGGGTAAACATCGGGTTACTAAGCGCGGCCCTGCGCTTAGTTACCCGATGTTTACCCTGGTTACCGGGGACCTCGGGATCGTTGGTCGCTGGAGAGCTGTCTGTGTGACAGCTCTCCAGCGACCAAACAGCGACGCTGCAGCGATCCGGATCGTTGTCGGTATCGCTGCAGCGTCGCTATGTGTGACGGTACCTTTAAGCCTGTGGCTATTGGAGAGGACAGAGAGCTTCTGACAATGATGCTTCTTAGATTTGGAGGCTGCCTAAAACACAGAAGTGGGGATCTGGAAATATAGACTGTAATTGGGCATCTTTTTGTAATACAGGTTGTAATTTCCGTGCAGCTTCCCTTAGCATCTCCAGATTTGTATTGTAGGTGGCTACTAGAGGCACACGATTGCTTTCTTGTATAGTTTTGTAATGTAGAAGATGATTCCTTGATATTCTGGTGGCACATACATTAAATGAACACCTACAGTCATGGCCAAAAGTATTGACACCCTTGCAATTCTGTCAGATAATACTAATTTTCTTCCTGAAAATGGTTGCAAACACAAATTATTTGGTATTATTATCTTCATTTAATTTGTCTTAAATGAAAAAACACAAAAGAGAATGAAGCAAAAAGCAAAACATTGATCATTTCACACAAAACTCCAAAAATGGGCCAGACAAAAGTATTGGCACCCTCAGCCTAATACTTGGTTGCACAACCTTTAGCCAAAATAACTGCGACCAACCGCTTCCGGTAACCATCAATGAGTTTCTTACAATGCTCTGCTGGAATTTTAGACCATTCTTCTTTGGCAAACTGCTCCAGGTCCCTGATATTTGAAGGGTGCCTTCTCCAAACTGCTATTTTTAGATCTCTCCACAGGTTTTTCTATGGGATTCAGGTCTGGACTCATTGCTGGCCACCTTAGAAGTCTCCAGTGCTTTCTCTCAAACCATTTTCTAGTGCTTTTTGAAGTGTGTTTTGGGTCATTGTCCTGCTGGAAGACCCATGACCTCTGAGGGAGACCCAGCTTTCTCACACTGGGCCCTACATTATGCTGCAAAATTTGTTGGTAGTCTTCAGACGTCATAATGCCATGCACACGGTCAAGCAGTCCAATGCCAGAGGCAACAAAGCAACCCCAAAACATCAGGGAACCTCCGCCATGTTTGACTGTAGGGACTGTGTTCTTTCCTTTGAATGCCTCTTTTTTTCTCCTGTAAACTCTATGTTGATGCCTTTGCCCAAAAAGCTCTACTTTTGTCTCATCTGACCAGAGAACATTCTTCCAAAACGTTTTAGGCTTTTTCAGGTAAGTTTTGGCAAACTCCAGCCTGGCTTTTTTATGTCTCGGGCTAAGAAGTGGGGTCTTCCTGGGTCTCCTACAATACAGTCCCTTTTCATTCAGACGCCGACGGATAGTATGGGTTGACACTGTTGTGCCCTCGGACTGCAGGGCAGCTTGAACTTGCTTGGATGTTAGTTGGGGTTCTTTATCCAACATCCACACAATCTTGCGTTGAAATCTCTTGTCAATTTTTCTTTTCCGTCCACATCTAGGAAGGTTAGCCACAGTGCCATGGGCTTTAAACTTCTTGATGACACTGCGCACGGTAGACACAGGAACATTCAGGTCTGTGGAGATGGACTTGTAGTCTTGAGATTGCTCATGCTTCCTCACAATTTGGTTTCTCAAGTCCTCAGACAGATCTTTGGTCTTCTTTCTTTTCCCAATGCTCAATGTGGTACACACAAGCACACAGGACAGAGGTTGAGTTAACTTTAATCCATGTCAACTGGCTGCAAGTGTGATTTAGTTATTGCCAACACCTGTAAGGTGCCACAGGTAAGTTACAGGTGCTGTTAATTACACAAATTAGAGAAGCATCACCTGATTTTTCGAACAGTGCCAATACTTTTGTCCACCCCCTTTTTATGTTTGGTGTGGATGTGAATACTTTTCTGCCCAATGATGACAGAAGTATTCTGGGAGTGATACCTTTATTGGCAATTGAGGCCTTTAGGGATTAGGCTTTCCTTCTTGCATCTGGATAAAAAGAAAATGTCACTGTTAATTTATGCCAGTTTCTTCAGGAGGTTTTTCAGATCCATCTGTGATTGGTACATTGGGGTATCTTCCATTATCATGATGTACAATAACAAATTGTATTGTGGTACCGTGTTAGCCAGAAAAATCGATGTGAATACTTAGCCAATAAAGGTATCACTCCCAGAAAAGTATTCACATCGATTTTTCTGGCTAACACGGTACCACAATACAATTTTGTTATTGTACATTATGTTTGGTGTAGAATTATATCCAATTTGGCTTTAGGACAATTCTTTTTGTGTTTTTCCTTTTAAGACAAATTAAATGAAGATAATAATAACAAAGAATTTGTGTTTGCAATCATTTTCAGGAATTAACTGAGTATTATCTGACAGAATTGCAGGGGTGTCAATACTTTTGGCCACAACTATACACACATTTAATAAAAAAGTGTGTATTTCTTTAAAATCTTTGGACTTTTTGGCTTCTGCAGTATAATAAGTGAAAAAGGTTCTCCTATCTGAGACATTTGTGACAAATAAAATAGGATTTGGTGTAAACAACTGATAAATGAGGGTCCTATGACTCACGTCTATCTCGAGTATAGGGTCCCTACTCTTCGCATACTTTCATTGAATGGAGAGGTGGCCTTGCATGCGCAGCTCTCTCTATTCATTTAGTACATCAAAGCATTATATCAGCAAATAATCACATTATTAAGTAGCACAGTCAAACCAAAACACATTATTTTCTATAAAAGTGGTTTAATTTTGTAGCAATATAAAAAAAACACATATATAGTATTGCAGATAGTATAACAGCCCTAACAAGAAATGTAACATCAGATATAAAACACACAATCAGCACCATAAAAAAGAAGAATGTAACAGCAGAATTGTTTTCTCCTCTATCCCCTGCCAATGAAATAATAAAAGTTAATAATAATAATAATAACAATAATAATAATAATAATAATAATTTTGTTTCTATAACACCTTAACCCCTCTGTGACCTTGGACGTACTATCCCGTCGAGGTGCCCTGGGCCTATCTGACCCTTGACGGGATAGTACGTCCTGCCCTTTAATGCGATACCGCGACTTAAGTCGCGGTGATCGCATTAAAATTCCGACGCCATCTCACCTGGGGGGAGATGGCCTCGGCATCCAGGGCATTGTCGCCGCCCACCCGCCCTCTCGATCGCTGTGATTGGCTGTTCAATTCTGAACAGCCAATCACAGCCATTCTCATTGTTTCAGCCAATCGGAGCGGCTGAAACAATGAGGTGACAGGCTAGGATCGAGTACCGATGTACTCGATCCTAGGTCCGGTGCCTGGCAACGCCAGGCACCGGCAAGAACACCCCGGATTGGCGCGATCGCCGATCGCATCGATCGCGCCAATCGCAGGGCACCGCGCGGTATTACCGCGCTGTGCCCTGCCGGAACCTGCGTGGATCGGTGCTCTAATAGCACCGATCCTAGGATAGGACACAGTGCAGGCCCAGCAGGGCCTGCAGGAGCCGATTGGCGCGATCGATGTCATCGTCGATCGCGCCAATCACAGGGCGCAGCGGCGATAACGCTGTGACCGCTCTGTGCCCTGCAGGTGACCTGGCTGTGACCTGCCTAGGATGGCGCGAACAGATCCGATCCTAGGCAGGTCACAGCCAGGTCACCAGGAAAGCTCTGATTGGTGGGATCGATGTTATGGTCGATCCCACCAATGATAGGTCACAGCAGCAGCATGACCGCTCTGTGACCTGTCTGTGTCACCTGCCTGACCTGTGTATGACCGCTCTGCAGGGTCCTCATTCTAGCTGAGGATTCCTACAGAGCGGTCATACTGCTGGATCTCCCTGCTGGATTTTGTGCCTGGATCTCCCTGCCGTGCTGGGTATTGTGGTGCCACAGCAGCCTGTAGCACCACAATCCCTGCTAAAGAAAGAAGACAACTAAACGTAAGTTTTATCCCTGATCCCTGCCCAATCCCCGTTCATCCACCCCAATCCCCGTTCATCCACCCCAATCCCCGTTCATCCACCCCAATCCCCCCTTCCCCCTCTTTTTACCCCCTCCACCCCCATTTGTGCCGCCTCCGTGCGCACATTTAGTAGCCGCCGAGCGTTGATTGGTGACGCAGTTCACCGATCAACGCTCGCGCTCGCTTTTTTTCCCTCGCCCCCGTTGCGCCAACTCCGTACACACATTCCGCAGCCGCCAAAGTTTGATAAGTGACGCAGTTCACTTATCAGAGTTTGTGCCTGCCGTTTTCCTTTTTTTTTTTTTCACCCCCCTTTTGCGCCACCTGACTACAACCGTACGTTTTGATCACTGATCCCTGCCCAATCCCCACTTCCACCCCCATCTCCCTTCCCCCTCTTTTTACCCCCCTTTGCACCTCCTTCCGTGCGCCCATTTAACAGCCGCCGAACGTTGATTGGTGACGTAGTTCACCGATCAACGCTCGCGCTCGCTTTTTTTCCCTCACCCCCGTTGCGCCAACTCCGTACACACATTCCGCAGCCGCCAAAGTTTGATAAGTGACGCAGTTCACTTATCAGAGTTTGTGCCTGCCGTTTTCCTTTTTTTTTTTTTCACCCCCCTTTTGCGCCACCTGACTACAACCGTACGTTTTGATCACTGATCCCTGCCCAATCCCCACTTCCACCCCCATCTCCCTTCCCCCTCTTTTTACCCCCCTTTGCACCTCCTTCCGTGCGCCCATTTAACAGCCGCCGAACGTTGATTGGTGACGCAGTTCACCGATCAACGCTCGCGCTCGCTTTTTTCCCCTCACCCCCGTTGCACCAACTCCGTACACACATTCCGCAGCCGCCAAAGTTTGATAAGTGACGCAGTTCACTTATCAGAGTTTGTGCCTGCCGTTTTCCTTTTTTTTTTTTCACCCCCCTTTTGCGCCACCTGACTACAACCGTACGTTTTGATCACTGATCCCTGCCCAATCCCCACTTCCACCCCCATCTCCCTTCCCCCTCTTTTTACCCCCCTTTGCACCTCCTTCCGTGCGCCCATTTAACAGCCGCCGAGCGTTGATTGGTGACGCAGTTCACCGATCAACTCTCGCGCTCGCTTTTTTCCCTTCAGCCTTTTTGCGCAACCTCCGTACACACATCCCGCAGCCGCCAAACTTTGATAAGTGACGCAGTTCTCTTATCAGAGTTTGTGCCTGCCTTTTTTTTTTTTTTTACAGGTTTTTCTTCTCCTTTTAGCATTTTCTTTTCAGATAAGTTTGCACAAATCACTATCCCCCCACACATACACATACAGTTATCAATAAAGTGCACCCAATCACCATATTCACACAAAAATGTCCCGCTCGTCCCGTTCGTCCCAACAGCGCTATTCATTGGAGGAGGCATATGCTTTCCTTGCCTCCGACACTGATAGCGAGGGAGAGGATCCCACTTTTCTTCACTTTTCTGATTCTTCATCCTCTTCCTCCTCCTCCTCCTCTTCCTCCTCGGGTCCTGCGGAACCACCACGCAGACGCCCCAGGACAGAAGATGAGGCAGCCCCCACCACTCCTGAACCAGCGCTCCCCACTGCGGAACCCACATGGACCTCGCCCCCCGAAAATTACGAGCCACTGATTCCTGATTTTGTGGCAGAATCAGGAATCAAGTTTGACACCACGGGCCTCACAGAAACAGACTTTTTCAAAGTCTTTTTCTCTGAGGATTTTATTAACCTCATGGTGGAGCAAACTAATTTGTATGCTCGTCAATTTTTGGAGCAAAACCCCGGTACATCATTTTCCAACTGGTCTCCTGTAGACGCAGTTGAAATGATGCAGTTTTGGGGCCTGGTCCTCCACATGGGGATCGTGAAGAAGCCAGAAATGCGGCAATATTGGAGTGTAGATGTTTTATATAACACTCCAGTATTCCGAATGGCCATGGTTCGGAGACGTTTTGAGGCCATCCATAAATTCCTGCATTATTCCGATAATGCACAGTGTCCCGCACGAGATGACCCCAACTTTGACCGTCTGTTCAAAGTTCGGCCGGTCATCGAACACTTCAACAAAAAGTTTTCTGAAGTGTACGTGCCCAAAAGGGACATCTGCGTGGATGAGTCCTTGGTCCATTTTAAGGGGCGGCTCGGATTCCGTCAATACCTGCCCAACAAAAGGGCCAGGTACGGAATCAAACCCTACAAGCTGTGTGAGAGTGCCTCAGGGTACATCCACAGGTTTAGAGTGTATGAAGGGAAGGACAGCAGGATTGAACCCCCTGAGTGTCCTCCTGTCCTGGGAGTGAGTGGGAAGATCGTGTGGGATTTGGTGCACCCACTGCTGGATAAAGGTTATCACCTCTATACTGATAACTTTTATACCAGCATCCCACTCTACAAATCCCTCTCTGCGCGAGGTACCGCAGCCTGCGGTACTGTGCGCAAAAATCAGAGAGGCCTCCCAAAGACGCTACTTCGGCAGATGCTCAGAAAAGGTGAGAGCAAGGCCCAATGTAGCGACCACCTGCTGGTGGTCAAGTACAAGGACAAGAGGGATGTCCTTCTCTTGACCACCATACATGGTGATGGCAGAGCCCTCAGCACTGTACGGGGTACCTCTACACAGGTCTGCAAACCGGACTGTGTACTGGGCTACAACAAAAGCATGGGGGGGGTTGATCTCTCTGATCAACTGCTCCAACCATACAGTGCTTTGAGAAAGGCCAAGGTGTGGTACAAAAAGTTGGCCGTCCACATCGTACAAATGGCAATGCTCAACGCTTTCCTGCTGTTACGATGTGCACGCCACACCGATACGTCGTACCTTCAGTTCCAGGAGGTAGTGGTTAAGGCCCTGATATTTGGTACTCCGGAAGGAGAGGGCCCCAGTACCTCCGGAACTGAAGGTGCTCGTATCGTACCAGGCCAGCATTTTCCGGGGGTGGTCCCGCCAACCGGCAGAAAAGGTAAGCCGCAAAAAAGGTGCCGAGTGTGTTACAAAAGGGGAATACGCAAGGACACCATTTATCAATGCGACACCTGCCCCGAAAAACCTGGCCTGTGTATGAAGGATTGCTTCAGATTGTACCACACCTCCATGCACTACTAATTTACTTTACAAGAAAGCGTACATTAGTTCCAAAAAGGGGGCACATCTAGATAAGTTCCTTGGGGGGGGTCGAGGTTCCAAAATGATGTCACTTGTGGGTTTTTTTTTACTGTTTAGGCACATCAGGGGCTCTGCAAACGGAACATGACGACCGCAGACAATTTCTGCATTCCAAAACGTCACAACTTCCCTTTCGAGCCCCAACGTGTGCCTAAACAGTTTTTTCCCACATATGGCGTACCAGCGTAATCAGGACAATTTGGACAACAACTTTTGATGTCCAATTTCTCCTGTTACCTTTGGGAAAATTAAAAATTGGGGACTAAAATATCATTTTTGTGGGAAAAAATAGGATTTTTTATTTTCACGCCTGGGCATTATAAACTTTAGTGAAGCACGTGGGGGTTCAAATTTCTCACCAAACACCTAGATAAGTTCCTTAGGGGGTACAGTTTCCAAAATGGGGTCACTTGTGGGGGGTTTCTACTGTTTAGTCACATCAGGGGCTCTGCAAATGGAACATGATGCCAGCAGAACATTCCATCAAAGTCTGCATTCCAAAACGTCACTACTTCCCTTTCGAGCCCCAACGTGTGCCCAAACAGTAGTTCCTCCCCACATATGGGGTATCAGCGTACTCAGGACAAATTGGACAACAACTTTTGGGGTCCAATTTCTCCTGGTACCCTTGGGAAAATTAAAAATTGGGGACTAAAATATCATTTTTGTGGGAAAAAATAGGATTTTTTATTTTCACACCTGGGCATTATAAACTTTAGTGAAGCACGTGGGGGTTCAAAATTCTCACCACACAACTAGATAAGTTCCTTAGGGGGTACAGTTTCCAAAATGGGGTCACTTGTGGGGGGTTTCTACTGTTTAGTCACATCAGGGGCTCTGCAAATGGAACATGATGCCAGCAGAACATTCCATCAAAGTCTGCATTCCAAAACGTTACTACTTCCCTTTCGAGCCCCAACGTGTGCCCAAACAGTAGTTCCTCCCCACATATGGGGTATCAGCGTACTCAGGACAAATTGGACAACAACTTTTGGGGTCCAATTTCTCCTGGTACCCTTGGGAAAATTAAAAATTGGGGACTAAAATATCATTTTTGTAGGAAAAAATAGGATTTTTTATTTTCACGCCTGGGCATTATATACTTTAGTGAAGCACGTGGGGGTTCAAAATTCTCACCACACAACTAGATAAGTTCCTTAGAGGGTCTAGTTTCCAAAATGGGGTCACTTGTGGGGGGTTTCCACTGTTTAGGCACATCATGGGCTCTCCAAACGCGACATGGCGTCCGATCTCAATTCCAGCCAAAGTTAGCTTGAAAAAGTCAAACGGCGCTCCTTTCCTTCTGAGCCCTGCCATGCGCCCAAACAGTGGTTCCCCCCAAATATGGGGTATCATCGTACTCAGGACAAATTGGACAACAACTTTTGGGGTCCAATTTCTCCTTTTACCCTTGAGAAAATAAAAAATTGGGGACTAAACGATCATGTTTGTGGAAAAAAATAGGAATTTTTTTTTTCACGCCCGGGCGTTATAAACTTTCGTGAAGCACTTGGGGGATAAAAGTGCTCATGACACATCTAGATAAGTTCCTTAGGGGGTCTAGTTTCCAAAATGGGGTCACTTTTTGGGGGTTTCCACTGTTTAGGCACATCAGGGGGTCGCCAAACGCGACATGGCGTCCGATCTCAATTCCAGCCAAAGTTAGCTTGAAAAAGTCAAACGGCGCTCCTTTCCTTCTGAGCCCTGCCATGCGCCCAAACAGTGGTCCCCCCCCACATATGGGGTATCAGCGTACTCAGGACAAATTGGACAACAACGTTTGGGGTCCAATTTCTCCTTTTACCCTTGAGAAAATAAAAAATTGGGGACTAAACGATCATGTTTGTGGAAAAAATAGGAATTTTTTTTTTCACGCCCGGGCGTTATAAACTTTCGTGAAGCACTTGGGGGATAAAAGTGCTCATGACACACCTAGATAAGTTCCTTAGGGGGTCTAGTTTCCAAAATGGGGTCATTTGTGGGGGGTTTCCACTGTTTAGGCACATCAGGGGGTCGCCAAACGCGACATGGCGTCCGATCTCAATTCCAGCCAAATTTAGCTTGAAAAAGTCAAACGGCGCTCCTTTCCTTCTGAGCCCTGCCATGCGCCCAAACAGTGGTCCCCCCCCACATATGGGGTATCAGCGTACTCAGGACAAATTGGAAAACAACTTTTGGGGTCCAATTTCTCTTTTTACCCTTGAGAAAATAAAAAATTGGGGACTAAACGATCATGTTTGTGGAAAAAATAGGAATTTTTTTTTTCACGCCCGGGCGTTATAAACTTTCGTGAAGCACTTGGGGGATAAAAGTGCTCATGACACATCTAGATAAGTTCCTTAGGGGGTCTAGTTTCCAAAATGGGGTCATTTGTGGGGGGTTTCCACTGTTTAGGCACATCAGGGGGTCGCCAAACGCGACATGGCGTCCGATCTCAATTCCAGCCAAATTTAGCTTGAAAAAGTCAAACGGCGCTCCTTTCCTTCTGAGCCCTGCCATGCGCCCAAACAGTGGTCCCCCCCCACATATGGGGTATCAGCGTACTCAGGACAAATTGGACAACAACTTTTGGGGTCCAATTTCTCCTTTTACCCTTGAGAAAATAAAAAATTGGGGACTAAACGATCATGTTTGTGGAAAAAATAGGAATTTTTTTTTTCACGCCCGGGCGTTATAAACTTTCGTGAAGCACTTGGGGGATAAAAGTGCTCATGACACATCTAGATAAGTTCCTTAGGGGGTCTAGTTTCTAAAATGGGGTCATTTGTGGGGGGTTTCCACTGTTTAGGCACATCAGGGGGTCGCCACACGCGACATGGCGTCCGATCTCAATTCCAGCCAAATTTAGCTTGAAAAAGTCAAACGGCGCTCCTTTCCTTCTGAGCCCTGCCATGCGCCCAAACAGTGGTCCCCCCCCACATATGGGGTATCAGCGTACTCAGGACAAATTGGACAACAACTTTTGGGGTCCAATTTCTCCTTTTACCCTTGAGAAAATAAAAAATTGGGGACTAAACGATCATGTTTGTGGAAAAAATAGGAATTTTTTTTTTCACGCCCGGGCGTTATAAACTTTCGTGAAGCACTTGGGGGATAAAAGTGCTCATGACACATCTAGATAAGTTCCTTAGGAGGTCTAGTTTCCAAAATGGGGTCATTTGTGGGGGTTTTCCACTGTTTAGGCACATCAGGGGGTCGCCAAACGCGACATGGCGTCCGATCTCAATTCCAGCCAAATTTAGCTTGAAAAAGTCAAACGGCGCTCCTTTCCTTCTGAGCCCTGCCATGCGCCCAAACAGTGGTCCCCCCCCACATATGGGGTATCAGCGTACTCAGGACAAATTGGACAACAACTTTTGGGGTCCAATTTCTCCTTTTACCCTTGAGAAAATAAAAAATTGGGGACTAAACGATCATGTTTGTGGAAAAAATAGGATTTTTTTTTGTTCACGCCCGGGCGTTATAAACTTTCGTGAAGCACTTGGGGGATAAAAGTGCTCATGACACATCTAGATAAGTTCCTTAGGGGGTCTAGTTTCCAAAATAGGGTCACTTGTGGGGGGTTTCCACTGTTTAGGCACATCAGGGGGTCGCCAAACGCGACATGGCGTCCGATCTCAATTCCAGCCAAATTTAGCTTGAAAAAGTCAAACGGCGCTCCTTTCCTTCTGAGCCCTGCCATGCGCCCAAAAAGTGGTTCCCCCTCACATGTGGGGTATCAGCGTACTCAGGATAAATTGGACAACAACTTTTGAGGTCCATTTTCTCTTTTTACCCTTGGGAAATTAAAAAGATTATTGCTGAAAGATCATTTTTGTGACTAAAAAGTAAAATGTTAATTTTTTCCTTCCATGTTGCTTCTGCTGCTGTGAATCACCTGAAGGGTTAATAAACTTCTTGAATGTGGTTTTGAGCACCTTGAGGGGTGCAGTTTTTAGAATGGTGTCGCTTTTGGGTATTTTCTGCCATATAGACCCTTCAAAATGACTTCAAATGTGAGGTGGTCCCTAAAAAAAATGGTTTTGTAAATTTGGTTGTAAAAATGAGAAATTGCTGGTCAAATTTTAACCCTTATAACTTCCTTGAAAAAAAAAAAGTTTGTTTCAAAAATTGTGCTGATGTAAAGTAGACATGTGGGAAATGTTATTTATTAACTATATTGTGTCACATAACTCTCTGGTTTAACAGAATAAAAATTCAAAGTTGGAAAATTGTGAAATTTTCAACATTTTCGCCAAATTTCCGTTTTTTTCACAAATAAACGCAAGTTATATCGAAGAAATTTTAGCACTATCATGAAGTACAATATGTTACAAGAAAACAATCTCAGAATCGCTAAGATCCGTTGAAGCGTTTCGGAGTTATAACCTCATAAAGGGACAGTGGTCAGAATTGTAAAAATTGGCCTGGTCATTAACGTGCAAACCACCCTTGGGGGTAAAGGGGTTAATATTTCACAGCACATTTTAGAGGGGACTTGTACAGACAGTAAAAGACATTACAGCATAGCAATAATCACATAAATCAACTGATATAGAGGAATGCTCACAAGCTTACAATATATGAGGAAATAGGGGAGACAAGAAAGGTGGATGGCAACAATTGCTTTCATTGTTTCGACCAGCAATTATGTAAGAAACCTGGTTATGAAGAAAATTTTGAATGGGCAACACAGGGATAGTTAAATAAATGTGTTGAAGAGGTAGGCCTGTCTGTAGAAATGTGTTTTTAGGGTACGCTTTAAACTGTGGGTATTTTGGATTATCCTGGGCAGTGCATTCCAAAGAATTGGAGCAGCGCATGAGAAGTCTTGGAGATGTTAATCTTAGGTCATTTGCAGAATGGAGGACACGGTAGGGTGGTAGACAGACGAAGGAGGAGATGTAGGGTGTCGCTGAGCCATTGAGTGCTTTGTGGGTAAGGGCTATAAGTTTATATTGAACTCTGGAGTGGATGGTTAACCATTGCAATGACTGGCACAAGGTAGAGGCAACGGTGTAACAGTTGGTGAGGAATATGATCCTAGCTGCAGCATCCAACAGATTGGAGAGGGGAGAGTTTGGTAAGAGGGAGACCGATTAGTAGATAGGTACAATAGTCCAGACGAGAATGAATAAGAGCAACAGTAAGAGTTTTTGCAGAGTCGAAAGTAAGAAAAGGTCAAATTCTAGAAATGTTTTTGAGGTGCAAATAATAAAAGCGAGCCAGTGATCGGATGTGGGGAGTGAATGAAAGCTCTGAATCAATTATGACCCCAAGACAGCGGGCATGTTGCTGGGGAGTATTGGTAGAACCACTTTCACGGAAATGTCAATGTTGGGTATAGGTAGGTTAGTAGAGGGAGAAAACACAAATTCAGTTTTGGACAGGTTCAGTTTCAAATGGAGGACATGAAGTTAGAGACAGCGGTAAGACAATCACTGGTATTTTGTAATAATGCAGTCGTGATGTCAAGAGTAAAGGTGTCTAATTGGGTGTCAACAGCATGGAAAAGGTACTAGAAATCAAATCTACTGTTTGTCCAATAGGGGCAGTATACAAAGAGAAGAGGAGGGGGCCTAGGACTGATCCTTGAGGAACCCCAAAAGTAAGGGGAAGGTAAGAGGAGGAGCCAGCAAAAGAAACTGTGAAGGAGCTGTCAGAGAAGTAGGAGAAGAACCAGGAGAGAACAGTGTCCTTGAGGCCCATGGAGTAGAATATAGTGAGGAGGAGCTAATGATCCACAGTGTTAAATGCTGCAGAGAGATCCAGGAGAATCAGCATGGAGTAGTGACCATTAGATTTAGCTGTTAGTAGATCATTAGAGACTTTAGTGAGGGCAGTTTCAGTAGAGTGTAAAAAGCAGAAACCGGATTCAAGAGGGTTGGGAAGAGAGTTAAGGTACCTTCACACTGAGCAACTTTCCAACAAGAACAACAGCAATCCGTGACATTGCAGCATCCTGGATAGCGATCTCATTGTGTTTGACACGCAGCAGCGATCAGGATCCTGCTGTGACATCGCTGGTCGTAGCTAGAGCGACCTAAACAGCGACGCTGCAGCGATCGGCTCGTTGTCTATATCGCTGCAGCGTCGCTTAATGTGATGGTACCTTTATCTGAGAGATAGGGGATTAGACAGGAGTGGACTAAGTGTTCAAGGAGTTTAGAGATGAAGGGAAGATTACAGACAGGTCTATAGTTGGCAGTACAATATTGGTCGAGGTATGGTTTTTTTAAGTAATTCATTTATGATGGCATGTTTAAATGAGGAGAGAAAGATACCGGAAGAGAGAGAGGCTGAATATTTTTGTTAGGTGAGTGGTGACAGCAGGGGAAAGGGACTGGAGGAGATGTGACAGAATAAGGTCACTGATGCAAGTTGTAGGTCGAGAAGATGCAAGGAGCCTGATCACTTCTTCTTCCGTGACTGGTTCAAAGTCAGAGAGTGAGCTAGATGCAGTTAAAAGTTGGACAACAAATTATAATTTCTCCAAAACCTACATTGATTACTTAAAAAAACTAAGGTTGCAAATAAAAAAAACAAAACACAAGTCCAACATAAAAACATTGCTACATAATCAAATTTATTTACAAGTATTTTTAAGTACTAAAATATAATAAAAAAACTATGAATATTTGCTATCACCGTAATCATTCCAGCCCACAGAATAAAGTCTACATTTTGTGTCCACAAATTATAAGTGCCCTAAAATTGTAAAAAACACAACTCATTCCACAAAAAAACAAGACGTCATGACTAAACATTTGTAAAAATAAAAAAGTTATAAATAAATAGGTTTCAGCGGTCCTAGAGACTGAAATACAACTGTACGTAAAGTGGGGGTTAAAACCAGCTTTAATACAGGGGTTTCTGTGGGGTGTAAATTGTCAAATTTCCTTGATGAAATATCCACAGTGTTTTAAGAGAAGAGCTATGTATCCATTACAGTGACATTGATGGCAAATGATCAGTATAGGTCATCAGTATCAGATCACCGGGGTACTATACCCAGCTCATCCACCAATCAGCAGTTTCGAGCTTCGGCAGTGGCTGGTTGTAAACAGTGTGTAGATTGGAACACTGCAGTTCTGTCCTTAGTGACCGATCTCGGATATTGCAGCTAATACAATGAGAAGGATCTGAACAGTCTAACAAAGCTGTGGTGCGCCACTCCAGCTATTAATACCTACAGCAATGGCCTACTGTAGAAAGAATATAAGAACAGTGGATTGGCTGGTGTAAGATCCCCGCCGATGTAATATTAACCCCTTTCTGATATTAGACATACTATCCCGTCGAGGTGGGGTGGGCACATATGACCACCGATGGGATAGTACGTCATATGCGATCGGCCGAGCTCACGTGGGGAGCGGCCGGGTGTCAGCTGACTATTACAGCTGACATCTGGCACTATGTGCTAGGAGCAGTCACGGACCGCTCTTGGCACATTAACCCCCGAAACACTGCGAACAAACATGATCGCAGCGTTCCGGTGGCATAGGGAAGCATCACACAAGGAGAGGGCTCCCTGCGGGCTTCCCTGAGGCCCTCGGAGCAACGCGATGTGATCGCATTGCTCCGAGGGTCCCCTACCTCCTTCTCCCTGCAGGCCCCAGATCCAAAATGGCCATTGGGCTGCTTCCGGGTCCTGCAGGGAGGTAGCTTACAAGCGCCTGCTCAGAGCGAAGCCGGCAAGCCTCGCTGCACTACCTGTCAGATCGCTGATCTGACACACTGCTGTGCAAAGTGTCAGATCAGCGATCTGACACTATAGTGTGATGTCCCCCCTGGGGCAATGTAAAAAAGTAAGAATTAAAATATTTACATGTGTAAAAAAAAAAAAAAATCCTAAATAAAGAAAAATATATATATTGTTCCAATAAATACATTTCTTTATCTAAATAAAAAAAACAATAAAAGTACACATATTTAGTATCGCCACATCCGTAACGACCCAACCTATAAAACTGTCCTGCTAGTTAACCGCTTCAGTGAACACAGTCACAAAAAAACAAGGCAAAAAACAACGCTTTATTATCATACCGCCGAATAAATAGTGGAATAACACGCGATCAAAAATAAGGATATAAATATTCATGGTACCGCTGAAAATGACAACTTCTCCCACAAAAAACGAGTCGCCATACAGCATCATCAGTGAAAAATAAAAAGTTATAGTCCTCAGAATAAAGCGATGCAAAAATAATTAATATTTATATAAAATAGTTTTTATTGTATAAAAGCGCCAAAACATAAAATATGATATAAATGAGGGATCTCTGTAATCGTACTGACCCAAAGAATAAAACTGCTTTATAAATTTTACCAAACGCTGAACGGTATAAACGCCCCCCAAAAAAGTAATTCGTGAATAGCTGGTTTTTGGTAATTCTGCCTCACAAAAATCGGAATAAAAAGCGATCAAAAAGGTAACGTGCCCGAAAATGGTTCCATTAAAAAGTCAACTCAAAACAAGACCTCCCATGACTCTGTGGACCAAAATAAGGAAAAATTATAGCTCTCAAAATGTGGAGATGCAAAAACTATTTTTTTTTGCAATAAAAAGCGTCTTTTAGTGTGTGACAGCTGCCAATCATAAAAATCCGCTAAAAAACTCCTATAAAAGTAAATCAAACCCCCTTCATCACCCCCTTAGTTAGGGAAAAATAATAACATTTAAAAAATGTATTTATTTCCATTTTTCCATTAGGGTTAGGGTTAGAGCTAGGGTTAGGGTTGGGGCTAAATTTAGGGTTGGGGCTAGGGTTAGGGTTAGGGTTGGGGCTAGGGTTAAGGTTGGGGCTAGGGTTAGGGTTGGGGCTAGGGTTAGGGCTACAGCTAGGGTTGGGGATAAAGTTAGGGTTGAGGTTTGGGCTAAAGTTAGGGTTGGTGTTTGAATTACATTTACGGTTGGGATTAGGGTTGGGATTACGGTTAGGGGTGTGTCAGGGTTAGGGGTTTGGTTAAGGTTACCACTGGGATTAGGGTTAGGGGTGTGTTTGGATTAGGGTTTCAGTTAGAATTGGGGGGTTTCTACTGTTTAGGTACATCAGGGGCTCTCCAAACGCGACATGGCGTCCAATCTCAATTCCGGCCAATTCTGAAAAAGTAAAACAGTGCTCCTTCCCTTCCGAGCTCTCCCGTGCGCCCAAACAGGGGTTTACCCCAACTTATGTGGTATCAGCGTACTCAGGACACATTGGACAACAACTTTTTGGGTCGAATTTCTCCTGTTACCCTTGGGAAAATACAAAACTGGGGGCTAAAATATAATTTTTGTGGAAAAAAAGGATTTTTTATTTTCACTGCTCTGCGTTATTAACTAATATACCCAAAATATTAGACCAAACAATATCTGAGGCGTACCTCCAGAAATAGCATATATCCAAATAAAAAGGGAAGTAACAAACCAAGAAAAGTAAAATATCAGAAATTTTATTCAATATGATTAAAAGACAAAAAATGCAATTCATATATAACCGTATACAAAACAAGGGGAAAACACAGCAGAATGGACCCAAGGCAATCCACAAAATGTAGATAAATAGAAAAAAGTGGATCACTAAGTACATATGCACCAGCAGGCTCTGGATTATAGAACCACAAGTGTAGGTGGACGACAAATAGATATAAATGTCTCTAAATCAAAGACTACTTAATGTACTAGACAAGAGGCCATATAGTTATACCCATTATAGTACTAGTGTACATAAAGAATGTAGGGCAGTATCAACTATCTGGTAACCACATAGGTCCGAAATAAAGTGTCAGTGCATAGTGCAAAATAACGCAGAAGGCCATATCAGTCCATATAAGAGTCATACTAAAAAAGTCATACATAGGGTATCAGCGCTGTATGCATACCTGCTGGTGAGGGGATTTGCCGTGGGACAGGATAACCCCTGGGGTGGACCTATGTGGTTACCAGATAGTTGATACTGCCCTACATTCTTTATGTACACTAGTACTATAATGGGTATAACTATATGGCCTCTTGTCTAGTACATTAAGTAGTCTTTGATTTAGACACATTTATATCTATTTGTCGTCCACCTACACTTGTGGTTCTATAATCCAGAGCCTGCTGGTGCATATGTACTTAGTGATCCACTTTTTTCTATTTATCTACATTTTGTGGATTGCCTTGGGTCCATTCTGCCGTGTTTTCCCCTTGTTTTGTATACGGTTATATATGAATTGCATTTTTTGTCTTTTAATCATATTGAATAAAATTTCTGATATTTTACTTTTCTTGGTTTGTTACTTCCCTTTTTATTTGGATATCTGCGTTATTAACTGTAGTGAAACATTTGGGGTATCAAAGTTCTCACAACACATCTAGATAAGTTCCTTGTGGGGTCTAGTTTCCAATATGGGGTCACTTATGGGCTGTTTCTACTGTTTAGGTACATCAGGGGCTCTGCAAATGCAACGTGACTCCTGCAGACCAATCCATCTAAGTCTGCATTCCAAATGGCGCTGCTTCCCTTCTGAGCTCTGCCATGCGCCCAAATGGTGGTCCCCTCCCACATATTGGGTATCAGTGTACTCAGGACAAATTGTACAACAACTAGTGTTGAGCGATACCTTCCGATATCCAGAAGTATTGGTATCGGATGAATGGATCTGCCGATATCCAAAAAAATGTCGGATATCGCCGATACCGATACCCGATACCAATACAAGTCAATGGGACAAAAATATCGGAATGTAAATAAGCCCTTTCTGTCCTTCTAAATCCTGTTCCGGAGGGGGGAAGAGTGTGGGGGGTGCGTGTGAGGACACTGTGCGTGTCTGTGTGTGCAGGCGGGGTCTGTACGGGCCTGCCGGGGATCTGTATGGGCCTCTCAGGGGGTCTGTGTGGCATGCCGGGGCTCTGTGTGGCGTACCAGGGCTCTGTGTGGCGTGCCAGGGGGTGTGCAGCGTGCCCGAGCTCTGTGCGGCCTGCCGGGGCTCTGTGCGGCATGCTGGGGCTCTGTGTGTGTGTGCCGGGGCTCTGTGCGTGTGTGCCGGGGCTCTGCGGCGTGCCAGGGCTCTGTGCGGCGTGCCGGGGCTCTGTGCAGCATGCTGGGTCTTTGTGCGGCGTGCCGGGGCTCTGTGCGGCGTGCCAGGGCTCTGTGTGGCGTGCCGGGGCTCTGTGCATGTGTGCCGGGGCTCTGTGCGGCATGCTGGGGCTCTGTGCATGTGTGCCAGGGCTCTGTGCGGCGTGCCGGGGCTCTGTGCGTGTGTTTTGGGGCTCTGTGCGGTGTGCCGGGGCTCTGTGCATGTGTGCCGGGGCTCTGTGCGGCGTGCTGGGGCTCTGAGCGGGCTGCCGGGGCTCTGTGTGTTTGTGCCGAGGTTCTGTGCGGCATGCCAGGGCTCTGTGCATGTGTGCCGGGGCTCTCTGCAGCGTGCCAGGGCTCTGTGCGGGCTGCCGAGCCTCTGCGGCGTGCCGGGGCTCTGTGCGGCGTGTCGGGGCTCTGTGCGGGCTGCTGGGGTTCTGTGCGTGTGTGCAGGCATCATCCGATGGGACAACACTTGCCTTGCGCAGGCGTGTACTATGGAGGACAGAGAATGAACTTCAATCCAATATTGCAGCCAGCATGCAGCCAGCGGGAAAGGAAAGGGTGAATCAAACACCCAAAAACCCTGCCTCCATGGCGGAAGATTGTTCCCTCCAAATTCAGGTGACAGTGTCCCTTTAAAGTGGCCACTTGCAAGTTGTTCTCCTGTTTGAATCTTCTCTGAAGAGTGGCATCATTGGCTCCTCAAAACAACTGTCTAATGATCTGAAAACAAAGATTATTCAACATAGTTGTTCAGGGGAAGGATACAAAAAGCTGTCTCAGAGAATTAACCTGTCAATTTCCACTGTGAAGAACATAGTAAGGAAATGGAAGAACACAGGTACAGTTCTTGTTAAGGCCAGAAGTGGCAGGCCAAGAAAAACATCAGAAAGACAGAGAAGAAGAATGGTGAGATCAGTCAAGGACGATCCTCAGACCACCTCCAGAGAGCTGCAGCTTCAACTTACTGCAGATGGTGTCACTGTACATCAGTCAACTATACAACGCACTTTGCACAAGGAGAAGCTGTATGGGAGAGTGATGCGAAAGAAGCCGTTTCAGCAAGCACGCCACAAACAGAGTCGGCTGAGGTATGCAAAAGCACATTTGGAGAAGCCAATTTCTTTTTGGAAGAAGGTCCTGTGGACTGATGAAACCAAGATTGAGTTGTTTGGTCATACAAAAAGCCGTTATGCATGGCGGCCAAAAAACACAGCATTCCAAGAAAAACACTTGCTACCCACAGTAAAATTTGGTGGAGGTTCCATCATGCTTTGGGGCTGTGTGGCCAATGCCAGCACCGGGAATCTTGTTAACCCCTTCACGACATGCGCCGTACATCTACTGCGCATGCCGTGAATCCCCCTTTGATGTGGGCTCCGGCGGTGAGCCCACATCAAAGTCGCGACATGTCAGCTGTTTTGTACAGCTGACATGTGCGCGCAATAGCGGCGGGTGAAATCGCTATTCACCCGCCGCTATTAACCTGTTAAATGCCGTTGTCAAACACAGACAGCGGCATTTAACTACCGCATCCGGCCGGGCGGCCGGATATGACGTCATCGCCGACCCCCGTCACATGATCGGGGGTCGGCGATGCATCAGGAAGGTAACCATAGAGGTCCTTGAGACCTCTATGGTTACTGATGCAGGTCTGCTGTGAGCGCCCTCCTGTGGTCGGCGCTCACAGCACACCTGCATTTCTGCTACATAGCAGCGATCTGATGATCGCTGCTATGTAGCAGAGCCGATCAGGCTATGCCAGCTTCTAGCCTCCCATGGAGGCTATTGAAGCATGGCACAAGTAACAAAAAAATGTTTTTAAAAATATAAAAAAATATAAAAAATATAAAAGTTTGAATCACCCCCCTTTCGCCCCATCCTAAATAAAACAATAAAAAAAAAACCAAACCTACACGTATTTGGTATTGCCGTGTTCAGAATCGCCCGATCTATCAATTAAAAAAAAGCATTAACCTGATCGCTAAACGGCGTAGCGAGAAAAAAATCCGAAACGCCAGAATTACGTTTTTTTGGTCGCCGCGACATTGCATTAAAATGCAATAACGGGCGATCAAAAGAACGTATCTGCGCAAAAATGGTATCATTAAAAACATCAGCTTGGCACGCAAAAAATAAGCCCTCACCCGACCCCAGATCACGAAAAATGGAGACGCTACGGGTATCGGAAATGGCCCTTTTTTTTTTTTTTTTTTTTTTTTTTTTTAGCAAAGTTTGGAATTTTTTTTCACCACTTAGATAAAAAATAACCTAGTCATGTTAGGTGTCTATGAACTCGTAATGACGTAGAGAATCATAATGGCAGGTCAGTTTTAGCATTTAGTGAACCTAGCAAAAAAGCCAAACAAAAAACAAGTGTGGGATTGCACTTTTTTTGCAATTTCACCGCACTTGGAATTTTTTTCCCGTTTTCTAGTAAAAGACATGGTAAAACCAATGGTGTCGTTCAAAAGTACAACTTGTCCCGCAATAAAATAAGCCCTCACATGACCATATTGATGGAAAAATAAAAAAGTTATGGCTCTGGGAACGAGGGAAGCGAAAAACGAACACGCAAAAATGAAAAAGGGCCGCGACTTGAAGGGGTTAAAGTTGAGGGACGCATGGATTCTTCTCAGTATCAGCAGATTCTTGACAGTAATGTTCATGAATCAGTGACAAAGTTGAAGTTACGGAGGGGATGGATCTTTCAGCAAGACAATGATCCAAAACACCGCTCCAAATCTACTCAGGCATTCATGCAGAGGAACAATTACACTGTTCTGGAATGGCCATCCCAGTCCGCAGACCTGAATATCATTGAACATCTGTGGGATCATTTGAAGAGGGCTGTCCATGCTTGGCGACCATCAAACTTAACTGAACTGGAATTGTTTTGTAAAGAGGAATGGTCAAAAATACCTTCATCCAGGATCCAGGAACTCATTAAAAGCTACAGAAAGCGACTAGAGGCTGTTATTTTTGCAAAAGGAGGATCTACTAAATATTAATGTCACTTTTCTCGTGGGGTGCCCATACTTATGCACCTGTCAAATTTTGTTTGAATGCAGATTGCACATTTTCTGTTAGTACAATAAACCTCATTTCAAGGCAGAAACATTACGGTGTCCAACAGTTATTAGATATATGAAACTGAAATAGCTGTTGCAAAAAAACAATTTTTATAAAACATTAAGCTTAAGATTAATAGGTGTGCCCAAACTTTTTCATATAACTGTACTACATACATACTATATACATACTACATACAATACAT
Source organism: Ranitomeya imitator (assembly GCF_032444005.1). Taxonomy (NCBI): domain Eukaryota; kingdom Metazoa; phylum Chordata; class Amphibia; order Anura; family Dendrobatidae; genus Ranitomeya; species Ranitomeya imitator. The sequence continues at coordinate 714,300,804 of NC_091284.1, read as the reverse complement.
TCATACATTACATGCAATACATACATACAGACATATAGTGCATATAACAAACAGTACATACTCACCATTACTTGTCACTTTGTCCTGAAGCCAGAGTCATCTGTAAAAAAATATGAAAATAACAAACAACCAATATACTCCCTGTCCGCAGAAATCCACGAGTGTCCCACGACGATCTCCCGTGGAGAACGGCAGCATCAGCTGATGCGACCGCTCTCCAGGGGCTCCAGGAACACAATGACGGGAGGAAGGTATCCTTCTGCACTGTATTCCTCCGCCGCTGTAAAAAAAATAGTCGCTAGTCTCACTTTTGGCATTGCTGGGTGAGAAATTTTCCCACACAGCAATTGCCATAAAGTGAGACTTTGAACTATAGTAACCTCAGTGATGCACTGCAGGAGCCATTGTCTCCTGTCAGTGTGTCACTGAGGGTCCTATAGAGCAGTGACATCACCCGATGTCACTGTTCTATAGGGGAGATCATCGTGGGACACTCGTTATTAATTGGACTACGGCGGACAGGTAATATGCGGTTTATTATTTTGCATTTTTTGCAGGCACTGAAGTATGGTAAGTATGGTTAAATGAAGAATATTAAAATACTATTTTCCTAATGTGTGTGTGTTTTATTAACCCTTTATTACTATTGGATTAATAATGGCTCCTCTCCGTTATTAACCGGGCTTAATGTCACCTTACAATAGCAAGGTGAAATTAACCCCTTATTACCCCATATCCCACCGCTACACGGGAGTGGGAAGAGAGTGGCTAAGTGCCGGAATTAGCGCATCTTACAGATTCGCCATTTCTGGGGCGGCTGCGGACTGGTATTTGTAGCCGGGGGGGCCAATATCCATGGCCCCTCTCTAGGTATGAATATCAGCCCACAGCTGTCTGCGTAGCCTTTCTGGCTATAAAATATAGAGTAACCCCACGTCATTTTTTTTTAGTGTCCCCCTATTTTAATAGCCAGTAAAGGCTACGCAGACAGCTGCGGGCTGATATTCATAGCAGGCTACAAATATTGGCCCCGGCCGTCGGCTTTCCCCCTCTGGCACAGAAAATTGCGTGGGAGCCCACGATGTTTTTTTCCATTTTTTTTTTAAATTAAAAGCTCATTAAAGGGACACTGTCACCTGAATTTGGAAGGAACAATCTTCAGCCATGGAGGCGGGGTTTTTGTGTTTTTGATTCACCCTTTCCTTTCCCGCTGGCTGCATGCTGGCTGCAATATTGGAGTGAAGTTCATTCTCTGTCCTCCGTAGTACATGCCTGCACAAGGCAATCTTGCCTTGTGCAGGCATGTACTATGGAGGACAGAGAATGAACTTCCGTCCAATATTGCAGCCAGCATGCAGCCAGCGGATAAAGAAAGGGTGAATCAAAAACCCCAAAGCCCCGCCTCCATGGCTGAAGATTGTTCCCTCCAAATTCAGGTGACAGTGTCCCTTTAAGGCCTCTCACACTTGCGTCGGTACGGGTCCGTCGCTATGCATCGGGCTGACGTGCGTTGTGAAATTTGTGCATGACGTGGGCAGGGGATGCAGTTTTTCAATGCATCCGCTATCCATTCTAAAGTCCGCGGAAGAAGGAGCGGAATTTCGGACGCGCATGCGCAGTAGAAAATGGCGGATGCGACGGACAAAAAAACATTCACTTGAATGTTTTTTTATGCCGACGGTCCGCCAAAACACGACGGATCCAATGCACGACGGACGCGACGTGTGGCCATCCGTCGCGATCCGTCGCTAATACAAGTCTGTGGGTAAAAAACGCATCCTGCGATCACATTTGCAGAATCCGTTTTTTTCCCAAAACGACGGATTGCTAAAAACGCAAGTGTGAAAGTAGCCTTAGAAACATCGGCCTTTCTATTTTATATCTATGGATATATCTATCTATAGATATATTTATAGATAGATATATCTATAGATAAATAGATGTATCTATCCATATATCTGGCTGCTTTCACACATCAGGTTTTTGCCGTTCAAGTGAACGTTTTTTTGTCCGTCGTGTCCCCCATTTTCTACCATGCATGCGCGACCGAAACTCCGCCCCTCTCTTCCCACTCCCGTGTAGCGGTGGGATATGGGGTAATATGGGGTTAATGTCACCTTGCTATTGCAAGGTGACATTAAGCCGGGTTAATAACGGAGAGGCGCCATTATTAATCCAATAGTAAGAAAGGGTTAATAAAACACACACACATTAGGAAAAAGTATTTTAATATTCTTCATTTAACCATACTCACCATACTTCAGCGCCTGCAAAAAAACATAAGATAATAAACCGTATACTACCTGTCCGCCGTAGTCCAATTACTAACAAGTGTCCCACGACGAACTCCCCTTTAGAACAGTGACATCGGGGGATGTCACTGCTCTATAGGACCCTCAGTGACACACTGACAGGAGACAATGGCTCCTGCAGTGCATCACTGAGGTTACTATAGTTCAAAGTCTCACTTTATGGCAATTGCTGCGTGGGAAAATTTCTCACAACAATGCCAAAAGTGAGACTAGGGACTATTTTTTTTTTTACAGCAGCATAGGAATACAGTGTGGAAGGATACCTTCCTCCCATCATTGTGTTCCTGGAGCCCCTGGAGAGCGGTCGCATCAGCTGATGCTGCCGTTCTCCATGGGAGATCATCGTGGGACACTCGTGGATTTCTGCGGACAGGGATTTTATTGGTTGTTTGTTATTTTCATATTTTTTTTACAGATGACACTGTGTTCAGGGAACAAAGTGACAAGTAATGGTGAGTATGTACTCTATGTTTAATGTACTGTATGTCTGTATGTATTGTATGTAATGTATGAATGTAATGTATGTAGTATGTATGTAGTGTGTATGTATGTATGTAGTATGTGTGTAGTATGTGTGTAGTATGTGTGTAGTATGTATGTAGTATGTATGTAGTATGTATGTATGTAGTATGTATGTAGTATGTGTGCAGTATGTGTGTAGTATGTATGTAGTATGTATGTATGTAGTATGTATGTATGTAGTATGTATGAATGTAGTATGCATGTTTTTTTTTTTTTTCATTCAACACATTAGCCGGATGATGTGACTTCTACTGTCCCATCATTGGCTAATGTGTCAATCACTGTAGTAGGCATTATCCGATGGTACTTGTTGTCCTATCGGACGATGCCTGCACACACACACAGAGCCTCGGCAGCTCGCACAGAGCCCCGGCAGCCTGAACAGAGCCCCAACACGCCACACAGAGCCCCGGCACACATGCACAGAGCCCCTACACACACGCACAGAGCCCCGGCACACACGCACAGAGCCCTGGCACACACGCACAGAGCCCTGGCACGCCACACAGAGCCCCGGCACACACACACAGAGCCCCGACACACACACAGAGCCCCGGCACACAGGCACAGAGCCCCGGCACACAGGCACAGAGCCCCGGCACACGCACACACAGAGCCCCGGCACACACGCACAGAGCTCCGGCACACATGCACAGAGCCCCAGTATGCCGCAGAGAGCCCTGGCACACAAACACAGAGCCCCAGCCCACACGCACAGAGCCCCGACACACACGCACAGAGCCCCGGCACACACTCACAGAGCCCCAGCATGCTGCACAGAGCCCCGGCACACATGCACAGAGCCCCAGCACACACAGAGCCTCGGCACACACGCACAGAGCCCCGGTACACACGCACAGAGCCCAGGCAGGCCGCACAGAGCCCGGACACACACGCACAGAGCCCCGGCACACATGCACAGAGCCCCGACACACACGCACAGCACCCCGGCAGGCCCGCACAGACCCCCCCACGGTCACGCACAGAGCCCGCCCGCACACACACAGTCTCCGCCCACACTCCATTAGGCCTGTTTCACACGTCAGTGTCTCCGGTACGTGAGGTGACAGTTTCCTCACGTACCGGAGACACTGACACACGTAGACACATAAAAATCACTGCATCTGTTCAGATGTCAGTGATTTTTTGCGGACCGTGTCTCTGTGTGCCAAACACGGACACATGTCAGTGTTCGTGGGAGCGCACGTATTACATGGACCCATTAAAGTCAATGGGTCCGTGTAAAACACGTACCGCACACGGAAGTTGTCCGTGTGCAGTCCGTGTGCCATGCAGGGGACAGCGCTACATTAAGCGCTGTCCCCCCACTGGTGCTGAATCCGTGATTCATATCTTCCCTGCAGCAGCGTTTGCTGCAGAGAAAATATGAAAAATAGTGTTTAAAATAAAGATCTATGTGCCTCCCTTGTTGGCTGTCGCTGCTTCCTGGTCTGGCCGCATCTTCTCCTGTATGCGGTCACGTGGGGCTGCTCATTTACAGTAATGAATATCCGGCTCCACCTCCCATAGGGGTGGAGCCGCATATTCATTACTGTAATCGGCGGCCCCACGTGACCGCATACAGGAGAAGATGCGGCCAGACCAGGAAGCAGCGACAGCCAACGAGGGAGCACAGGGGATTGGAGGGCGTTGGGCACATAGATCTTTATTTTAAACACTATTATTCATATTTTCTCTGCAGCAAACGCTGCTGCAGGGAAGATATGAATCGCGGATTCAGCACGATGCAGGGGACAGAGCTAAACTTTAGCGCTGTCTCCTGCACGGTGCGTGTGGTACCCAGTGGGCACACAGGCGCCGCACGTGTGCCACACTGATGTGCCACATGAGCACACGGACACACGGACACGGACACGGATAACTCCAGTACCGATTTTATACGGTACTGGAATTATCTGGACGTGTGAAACCGGCCTTATAGTACATCATTGCACTATAGGAACTTCCAATTCTGGTATCCGATATTGCAAAAGTATCGGAACTCGGTATCGGAAATCCGATACAGTGAATATCGGCCGATACCCGATATTTGCATTATCGGAATGCTCAACACTAACAATATGCAAATTTTGCTAGTTTCCAATATTGGGTAAATTGCGGGGGGTTTCTACTGTTTAGGTACATCAGGGGCTCTGCAAATGCAACGTGATACCTGCAGACCAATCCATCTGCATTCCAAACGGCGCTCCATCTGCATATGGGGTATCAGCGTACTCAGGACAAATTGGACAACAACTTTTGGGGTCCAATTTCTCCTGTTACCCTTGGGAAAATACAAAACTGGGGGCAAAAAAATAATTTTTGTGAAATAATATGATTTTTTATTTTTACGGCTCTGCACTATAAACTTCTGTGAAGCACTTGGTGGGTCAAAGTGCTCACCACACATCTATATAAGTTCCTTAGGGGGTCTACTTTCCAAAATGGTGTCACTTGTGGGGGGTTTCAATGTTTAGACACATCAGGGGCTCTCCAAACGCGACATGGCATCCTATCTCAATTCCAGTCAATTTTGCATTGAAAAGTCAAATGGCGCTCCTTCACTTCCGAGCCCAAACAGTGGTTTACCCCCACATATGGGGTATCAGCGTACTCAATATAAATTGCACAACAACTTTTTGGGTCCAATTTCTCCTGTTACCCTTGGAAAAATAAAACAAATTGGAGCTGAATAAATGTTTTGTGAAAAAAAATTAAATTTTCATTTTTTTAAACATTCCAAAAATTCCTGTGAAACACCTGAAGGGTTAATAATCTTCTTGAATGTGGTTTTGAGCACCTTGAGGGGTGCAGTTTTTAGAATGGTGTCACACTTGGGTATTTTCTATCATATAGACTTCAAATGTGATGTAGTCCCTAAAAAAATGGTGTTGTAAAAATGAGAAATAGCTCGTCAACTTTTAATCCTTATAACTCTCTTACAAAAAAATTTTGGTTCCAAAATTATGCTGATGTAAAGTAGAGATGTGGGAAATGTTACTTATTAAGTATATTTTGTGACATATCTCTGTGATTTAAGGGCATAAAAATTCAAATTTGGAAAATTGCGAAATTTTCGCCAAATTTCCGTTTTTTTCCACAAATAAACGCAGGTAATATCAAAGAAATTTTACCACTATCATGAAGTACAATATGTCACGAGAAAACATTGTCAGAATCATCAGGATCCGTTTAAGCGGAATAATAATACGTTCCACAGTTGTATGTGTTAAAAATGTGCCCATATTGAGATAATCTTATAAATGCCCCTCTTAAGGACCCCTGCCATGTACTTTTTAATGGCTGTGTCCAACCATACAGGGAAGTGGTTGGCATATACTACTTCTCCAGACCTGGAAGGATAAGTGAATATACTGACCACACAGCAAGGGCTCACAGCTGCTTATTTCTGTGAGGTAACACATTTCCCTATCTGTTTATTTTATCACAGAAGTGAGTGCTTCTTCCAATCACCAGCCCTGAGAGCTCCTCATAAATCAAGTGAGTGAGGTACAAGCTCCATTGGCTGCTGAGTTGGTATGTCACTGACTTGATTTATGATGAGTTCAGAGGGCTGATGACCAGGAGAAAAACTGTCTCATTACATAAAACAAAAAAGGATATGTGTTACCTCACAGAAAGAAGTAGCTGCAAGTGCCTGCTCTGTGTGGTCAGCATAGTCAATTATGCATGTTTTTGCAAGGTCAGACACAACCTTTACACAGTACACAGCAGGGTCATATATACAGTTAGGTCCATATATATTTGGACAGAGACAAAATTTTTCTAATTTTGGTTACAGACATTACCACAATGAATTTTAAACAAAACAATTCAGATGCAGTTGAAGTTCCGACTTTCAGCTTTCATTTGAGGGTATCCACATTAAAATTGGATGAAGGGTTTAGGAGTTTCAGCTCCTTAACATGTGCCACCCTGTTTTTAAAGGGACCAAAAGTAATTGGACAGATTCAATAATTGTAAATAAAATGTTCATTTTTAGTACTTGGTTGAAAACCCTTTGTTGGCAATGACTGCCTGAAGTCTTGAACTTATGGACATCACCAGACGCTGTGTTTCCTCCTTTTTGATACTCTGCCAGGCCTTCACTGCGGTGGTTTTTAGTTGCTGTTTGTTTGTGGGCCTTTCTGTCTGAAGTTTAGGCTTTAACAAGTGAAATGAATGCTCAATTGGGTTGAGATCAGGTGACTGACTTGGCCATTCAAGAATATTCCACTTCTTTGCTTTAATAAACTCCTGGGTTGCTTTGGCTTTAAGTTTTGGGTCATTGTCCATCTGTAGTATGAAACGACGACCAATCAGTATTGCTGCATTTGTCTGGATCTGAGCACACAGTTTGGCTCTGAATACCTCAGAATTCATTCAGCTGCTTCTGTCCTGTGTCACATCATCAATAAACACTAGTGACCCAGTGCCACTGGCAGCCATGCATGCCCAAGCCATCACACTGCCTCCGCCGTGTTTTACAGATGATGTGGTGTGCTTTTTGGATCATGAGCTGTACCACGCCTTTGCCATACTTTTCTCTTTCCATCATTCTGGTAGAGGTTGATCTTGGGTTCATCTGTCCAAAGAATGTTCTTCCAGAACTGTGCTGGCTTTTTTAGATGTTTTTTAGCAAAGTCCAGTCTCGCCTTTTTATTCTTGATGCTTATGAGTGGCTTGCACCGTGCAGTGAACCCTCTGTATTTACTTTCATGCAGCCTTCTCTTTATGGTAGATTTGGATATTGATACGCCGACCTCCTGGAGAGTGTTGTTCACTTGGTTGGCTGTTGTGAAGGGGTTTCTCTTTACCATGGAGATTATTCTGTGAGCATCCCCCACTATTGTCTTCCGTGGGCGCTCAGGTCTTTTTGCATTGATGACTTCACCAGTGCTTTCTTTCTTTCTCAGGATGTACCAAACTGTAGATTTTGCCACTCCTAATATTGTAGCAATTTCTCGGATGGGTTTTTTCTGTTTTCGCAGCTTAAGGATGGCTTGTTTCACTTGCATGGAGAGCTCCTTTGACCGCATGTTTACTTCACAGCAAAACCTTCCAAATGCAAGCACCACACCTCAAATCAACTCCAGGCCTTTTATCTGCTTAATTGAGAATGACATAACGAAGGGATTGCCCACACCTGTCCATGAAATAGCCTTGGAGTCAATTGTCCAATTACTTTTGGTCCCTTTAAAAACAGGGTGGCACATGTTAAGGAGCTGAAACTCCTAAACCCTTCATCCAATTTTAACGTGGATACCTTCAAATGAAAGCTGAAAGTCTGAACTTCAACTCCATCTGAATTGTTTTGCTTAAAATTCATTGTGGGTAATGTCTGTAACCAAAATGAGAAAAATGTTGTCTCTGTCCAAATATATATTGACCTAACTGTAAGATTAACTCTGTAAATTTTTCAAACCACATATAATTGTGGAATGTATTATTATTCCAAGATCTATTGATTAAAATGTGCTTTGTTCATCAGGCAACCCCGTGAACCACACAGTTTTTAAAACATCTTTGGTGATATTTACTACTTCAGATTTCCGCTGTAGGAGCTGTGGATATATCACCCTATAAGTAGCTAGGCAGCTTCAGTTAGGCTACGTTCACATTTGCGTTGTTGTGTGCTGCGTCGGCGACGCAACGCACAATGCACGCAAAAACGCATGCAAAACGCAGCAAAACGCTGCGTTTTGTGACGCATGCGTTCATTTTTATAGCGCAAAAAAATGCAAGAAGCAGCGTCCTCTGCGCTCTGACGCTTGCGCCCAAAAAACGCATGCGTCACATAGCGCAACAAAACGCATGTCCATGCGCCCCCCATGTTAAAAATAGGGGCGCATGGCGCATGCGTCGCCGCGGTTGTGCCCGACGCACCGCAAATGTGAGCGTAGCCTTAACTGTTGTGACTGTGCACATATGTATAGTACTTTACAAATGCGGGACACATTTTTAAAACTTTTCTTACAATTACAAATTTTCATCTTTTTTTCACTAAAACAAGTGTCAGCTTTACATAGAGCCACAACTTGGTACAGTGAAGATGTCTAGAATTCAGAATAAAAAGTACCCAATGGTATTGAACTACATATTGGCATCAGCAGCAATTTCTACACTCTCAGTCCTCTTCTCTTTGATTTAGTGGTTTTCCATATACATCAGCTACGGCTACGTTCACATTGGCGTTCCGCCAATGTGCGTCGCTGTTGCGCCGGCGACGCAGCGGCGACGCAGCGGCGACGCGCCCCTATGTTTAACATAGGGGACGCGTGCGTTTTTTGGGTGGCGTTTTTTGACACTTGCGTCGTTTACGACGCTAGCGTCGGACGCAAGAAAATGCAACAAGTTGCATTTTCTGTGCGTCCGATTCTCGTCAAAAAACGACGCACGCGTCGCAAAACGCGCGCGTTTTTGCGTGCGTTTGTGCGCGTTTTTTCGTGCGTCGCGCGTTGCGTCGCCCACGCAGGGCGGCGCAACGCTAGTGTGAACGTAGCCTACTTTGTCTTCTTGTTCTAATGGAGTCTTTGACCCTGAAAACAAGACAATAGCACCAGCCAACAGGCAAATTATGTGGTCTATCCAATAGGAATCCTAAGGGGCACTCAGAAAGCCCAAATAATGTAAATCCAATTGAAAAGCTTGTCCTTGCACTCTTGCTTCTTCTGTAGGGCTGTGGTCCTGGCAATAGCTCTTAACAGCCATGGAAATACAGTACTTTGCATTGAAACATCTGTGGTACAACTATCCATCAATTCTCCAATGAATGTTATTATTATTATTTATTGTTATAGCGCCATTTATTCCATGGCGCTTTACATGTGAATGTGTGGGTAGATGGACCTGGTCTTTAAAGATGCACATATAAGAACACTGCACTATTGTAATTAGGCAAGGATAGATAGAACAATCACAAAGGAATAAACACCAGTCAGCCATAATAACATTAAATTACAATTGATTATTGATTAATCTGTGACAAGAATAAGGGTATGTTCACACGTTCCTGATTTCCATCCTTTTTTTTTCAGGACTGAAACCGCAGCTCTTGGCAGAAAACGCAGGTCCTTTTTTTGGTCCTTTTTTTGTGCTTTTTTGGTGCGTTTTTTGATGCGTTTTTTGATCCTTTTTTATGCAGTTTTCTATGCAGAGTCTGTGTGTTTTCTAGGAAGTTTTTTAGGGTTAAAATGGCTGAAAATACCCTAACCCTACCCCTAACCCTAACCCTACCCTACCCCTAACCCTACCCCTAACCCTACCCCTAACCCTACCCCTAACCCTACCCCTAACCCTACCCCTACCCCTATTCTAACCTTAGTGGAAAAAAAAAAAATTTCTTAATTTTTTTATTGTCCCTACCTATGGGGGTGACAAAGAGGGGGGGGGGTGTCATTTACTATTTTTTTATTTTGATCACTGAGATAGGTTATATCTCAGTGATCAAAATGCACTTTGGAACGAATCTGCCGGCCGGCAGATTCGGCGGGCGCACTGCGCATGCGCCCTCCATTTTGCAAGATGGCGGCGCCCAGGGAGAAGACAGCCGGACGGACATCGGGAGGCCGGGTAAGTATAAGGGAGGGAGATTAGGGCACAGGGGGGGGCATCGGAGCACGGGGGGCATCGGAGCACGGGGGGGCATCGGAGCACGGGGAGGGGCATCGGAGCACGGGGGGGGGCATCGGAGCATGGGGGGGTGGGATCGGGGGAGCCACACTCTGCCCACGCACTTCCGCCCGCTTCCCCGCACTTCCTGCTGCAGCGGTTCGGCACCACAAACAGCAATAAAACCCGCAGATATATTTTTGATCTGCGGGTTTTACTGCGGGTTTGACCTCACAATGGAGGTCTATGGGTGCAGAACCGCTGCGGCTCCGAAAAAAGAAGTGACATGGTACTTCTTTTTTCCCGCAGCTATTCAGCGCGGCTTTTTTTTTAAATTCAGGAACATGTGCACAGCGGTTCCTGTTTTCCATAGGGTACATTGTACTGTACCCTGCATGGAAAACAGCTGCGGAACCGCAGTGGCAAAAACGCTGCGGTTCCGCAGTAAAAAACGCACTGTGTGAACATGGCCTTACTGTCAAGGCGGAGGAATATATTAGGCAGCAAGTAAAAATTCACTTCTTGATTTTGTTGTGTTGGAAGCAGGAAAAATTGGAAAGTCCAAAGCCCGCATTACACATGAGAAGGCTATCAGCTAAATTATGGTTCGTTCAATTGTTCTCCAACCATTTTCAGGAGCGCTCCTGTGTTCTCTATAAGGCCGGTGTCACACTTGCGAGTTTTACGGACGTAAGAGCGCAGAAACTACGTCCGTAAAACTCGCAAAACACACGGCACAATTATTCTCTATGCCCCTGCTCCTATCTGCCGTATTAAACTGATCAGTATTATACGGCTTTCTAGCATGCTGCGTTTGTCACCGTATTGCGCAAAGAAAACGTCAATGAAAGTCTATGGAAGCCCCAAAAATACGGATCACACACGGACCAGCAGTGTGACTTAGTAACATAGTAACATAGTAACATAGTTAGTAAGGCCGAAAAAAGACATTTGTCCATCCAGTTCAGCCTATATTCCATCATAATAAATCCCCAGATCTACGTCCTTCTACAGAACCTAATAATTGTATGATACAATATTGTTCTGCTCCAGGAAGACATCCAGGCCTCTCTTGAACCCCTCGACTGAGTTCGCCATCACCACCTCCTCAGGCAAGCAATTCCAGATTATCACTGCCCTAACAGTAAAGAATCCTCTTCTATGTTGGTGGAAAAACCTTCTCTCCTCCAGACGCAAAGAATGCCCCCTTGTGCCCGTCACCTTCCTTGGTATAAACAGATCCTCAGCGAGATATTTGTATTGTCCCCTTATATACTTATACATGGTTATTAGATCGCCCCTCAGTCGTCTTTTTTCTAGACTAAATAATCCTAATTTCGCTAATCTATCTGGGTATTGTAGTTCTCCCATCCCCTTTATTAATTTTGTTGCCCTCCTTTGTACTCTCTCTAGTTCCATTATATCCTTCCTGAGCACCGGTGCCCAAAACTTGCGAGAAATACGCAGCGGTGTTAGAGAGAAAAGCCGGTAATTCATTGCGGTGTACAGTAAAATCACACTGACAGTTTACAGTAGAATAGGTAGAATAAATGTGTACACATAGAATAGGTGTATATATATATATATATATATATATATATATATGTCAGTGAGACACATATATATATATATATATTAATATTTCTTCCAGCGCTAGACAGCTTTAAAGCCGGTAATTCAATTACCGGCTTTTGCTCTCTCCTTCCTAAACCTGACATGATATGAGACATGGTTTACATACAGTAAACCATGTCTTCTCCCCCTTTTTTTTGCATATTCCACACTACTAATGTTAGTAGTGTGTATATGCAAAATTTGGCCGTTCTATCTACTAATTTAAAGGGTTAAATGGCGGAAAAAATTGGCGTGGGCTCCCGCACAATTTTCTCTGCCAGAGTAGTAAAGCCAGTGACTGAGGGCAGATATTAATAGCCTGGAGAGGGTCCACGGTTATTGGCCCCCCCCTGGCTAAAAACATCTGCCCCCAGCCACCCCAGAAGCACATCTGGAAGATGCGCCTATTCTGGCACTTGGCCACTCTCTTCCCATTCCCGTGTAGCGGTGGGATATGGGGTAATGAAGGGTTAATGCCACCTTGCTATTGTAAGGTGACATTAAGCCTAATTAATAATGGAGAAGCGTCAATTCTGACACCTATCCATTATTAATCCAATACTAGTAAAGGGTTAAAAAAATACACAAACACATTATTAAAAATTATTTTAATGAAATAAAAACAAAGGTTGTTGTAATATTTTATTGTACGCCCATTCCAATCACTGAAGACACTCGTTCTGTAAAAAAAAAAAAAAAAAACAATATCAATACCATCCGGAGATCTGTAAAGTCCAACGATGTAAATCCATCTGAAGGGGTTAAAATATTTTGCAGCCACGAGCTGTGCTAATGCATTGATGCTCGTGGCTGCAAAACCCCAGGGAATGAAGGTAAAGTAGGTCAATGACCTATATTTACCTGCATTTGGCTTAATGTCACCTTACAATAGCAAGGTGGCATTAACCCTTCATTTAGCCAGGGGGGGGGCAATAACCGTGGACCCTCTCCAGGCTATTAATATCTGCCCCCTGTCACTGGCTTTACTACTCTGGCGGAGAAAATTGCGCGGGAGCCCACGCCAATTTTTTCCGCCATTTAACCATTTAATTTAGTAGATAGAACGGCCAAATTTTGCATATACACACTACTAACATTAGTAGTGTGGAATATGCAAAAAAAATGGTGATATGAGATGGTTTTCTGTATGTAAACCAGGTCTCATATCATGTTGGGTTTAGGAAGGAGAAAGCAAAAGCCGGTAATTGAATCACCGGCTTTCTGCTATATCGCACTGGATGAAATATTAATATATATACATATATGTGTCTACTGACATATATATATATATATATATATATATATATATATATATATATAGACAGTATATATGTTTTTTTTTTTTTAACACATGGATCCCTTGTATAGCCGTATGTCGGTTTTGCAAGCCTTCGATAAAAACACGCAGTACGGATGACATACGGATTACATACGGAGGATGCCATGCGCAAAAAACGCTGAAACACCCTGCCTACGGAGGAGCTATGGACCACTATTTTCTGGACTTTTCACCGTATTACGGCCGTAATATACGGACCGTATTTTCATACGCTGTATGTGACGCCGGCCTAAGAGAGCTACTGACAGACATGTCTGCTGGTGGCTTACCTCTGAGAGAACAAATGAATTGGCATCTGAAATCAGGCATGACAGACCAATATCTACCCCGAGAATAACTTGTCCTGTAACAGTGCCCAGGCTGGTAACCATTTTTCTTGAAGGGCTGGATATTGCTTCACATCCTTTTCCTTCTCTTACTCCTATGATAGGTGTGTTCGTCTTGACATTTCACGCCACTAGTCACCGCCATCTTGCAGTCTTTGCTCACTGCCATTTTAGACTGCATAAAGGTCGCCATCTTGCTTGTAACTGGAGCCTTCCCCGCATCGTTCAGGTCTTCCTGAGGCAACGCTGAATCCTGCCGACGATGCCAAATCTAATGGTGCCCAGGGTGGTAGCCGTAGACGAGTGTCATGTATCTGACACCCTGGAACGTTACAGACAATTGTTGGCCCTGGCTGAGTGTTAGTGTAGTGATGGCCGGTAAAGGCCACTGTTAGCTGATGGTATTGGCTGGCCAGAACCACGAGTTCCACATATTAACCCCTTAAACCCCGGAGCATTTTTTGGTTTTGTGTTTTCGTTTTTCACTCCCCTCCTTCCCAGAGTCATAACTTTTTTATTTTTCCATCAATATGGCCATGTGAGGGCTTATTTTTTGCAGGACGATTTGTACTTTTGAAATAGACACCATTGGTTTTGCCATGTCATTCACTAGAAAGCGGAAAAAAAATTCCAAGTGCGTTGAAAATGCAAAAAAGTGCAGTCCCGCACTTGTTTTTTGTTTGGCTTTTTTGCTAGGTTCACTAAATGCTAAAACTGACCTGCGTTTATGATTCTCCAGGTCATCATTCTGAGTTCATAGACACCAAACATGTCTAGGTTCTTTTTTTATCTAAGTGGTAAAAAAAATCCAAACTTTGCTAAAAAAGCAAAAAAAAATTTGCGCAATTTTCCGATATCCAAAGCGTCTCCATTTTTTGTGATCTGGGGTTGGGTGAGAACTTATTTTTTGTGTGCCGAGCTGGCGTTTTTAGTTATACCATTGTGGTGCAAATTGGTTCTTTTGATCGCCCGTTACTGCATTTTAATACAATGTTGCGGCAACCAAAAAATGTAATTATGGCGTTTTGACTTTTTTTATCGCAACGCCGTTTAGCGATCATGTTAATCCTTTTTTTATTGATAGATTGGGCGATTCTGAACGCGGTGATACCAAATATGTGTAGGTTTGACACGTCATCCTATCCAAGGACCCTTTTAAGATTAAAGGCCATTGTGTCTCGTTTTTTCAGTTCCCGGTTATGCTACCTCATTGTTACTTCATCTCCTTTGCTTTAGTTCATCCAAATATAGCAGCACTGTCACTTATTCAGACTCTAACTCCTGCCTGACTAAGTCTACTTTCACACTAGCATCGTGTGACGGACGTCGCAATGCGTCGTTTTGGAGAAAAACCGCATCCTGCAAAGTTGCCCCCAGGATGCGTTTTTCTCTATAGACTTGCATTAGCGACGCATTGCGACTTTGAGGACTGCACCAAGATGGTGATAACGCCATAATTAGTGTCACCATCCCCCTTTACTGCATTCTGAAAACCTCTCTGCTCACAATTAAAGAGGATGCATTGCAGGTGGAGCATCAGGACACGGGAGCAAGGAACCATACAGGGCGATTACACACAGCCCAGCCTCATTTCGTCCCAACGTGGATTGGTATACAGTGAGGAAGAGGAGGAGAAAGAACAGGAGCTACTTTCATGCGCTATAGACAGTACTACAAGCACATCTGTCACACCGTCTGTTCAGCGTGTATGTGCAGCGCCCCAGAGTCCTGGTCGTTGCAGTAATGTCGCTCTGACACTAAGGAGTTCACCTGACCAGGTATCACAGGCACACATTATACTTCACACTCAGGGCACCAGGGGGAACAAAAGGCACTATGTATTAGGCCACTCCTCGCACTGGTAAAACTGGGGGTTGGATAGGAAGTTAGAACAGAAGGCAGCCTGGGAGAGCTCCAGGGAGGACCTGTCAGAAGTGGGTTCCTGACAGGGGCCTAGCAGAAAGGACCGATTGTTACAGAGCCGCGCCTGCACTACCTTGCGGCGGCATCTTAAGAAAGGACACGAAGCGAAGTATATTGTGGAGCAGTGAGAAACGGGCTCAGAGTAAGAAGGAGATAGAACCAGAAGGAGTCGTGCCCCTAAGACCACGGCAACATCCTTCTGAGGCGCGTAGCCGGTGGCCGGAGCACCGAGGAAGTAACAGACTATACGCATTACTTCAAACTGCGGCAGGACAGTTAATTACAGGTTGGCTGTTTGACCTAAATCACCTAAACGGACATAGGATGCAATCGAGGGAGAGGGGCATCTCTAGGGTCCCAGAATAACTCCAGGCCTACCTGTCATACGGGTGCTTCCTAGCCATATCATATTGGGGGAGGGAGAGAAGAGAAAGAACGGATACAACAGTTGTGAGGACTATCCCGTGGTGCTCAGCAGGGAAGGACTACACCACACAGGCGCTAGAAGGTAGACACTGATTTCCACCTGCAAAGGGAACTCTGGATGTGCCTTCGGACTGGCCGGTCTCAGCCAGCCCTGTTAGCAGTGCTCTGGATTGCGGATCCCGAAGCCTTCAGTAAAAGGTAAAGAGACTGCAACCCTGTGACCTTGTTATTCTTCGCGTTCTGCACCACGCACTATCACCTTTTATTGAATGCCCCTTAGCAGGGTCACGGACCGGGTCTAGCCACCGTGACAACCCCAGACCGAGTACCCGCGGCCCTGCATCTGGGGGCGCTCCATATGTCCTAAGGACAGGGATGAGGAGGATGAGGAGGAGGAGGCAGCATGGTCAGCTGTTCTGTTGGTGAGGGCATGGAAGTCTTGCCTGTTAGCAGTCTGGCACGCATGGCTGACCTTATGTTGCACTGCGTTTCCCGTGACCCTTGCATTATTAAAATTTTCGGTGACACTCATTACTGGTTGGTGACACTTCTAGACCCACGCTAAAAGGAGAACGTTCAATCTCTTCTTCCAGAGGCAGACAGGTTCTCTAAAATGGTGCAGTACCAGAGGGCCCTTGTAGCAGAATTACTAAAAAAATTCCCATCTGAGAAGCAGGTGTCAGAGTTTGTTGTACAACCAAGGAGTACAGGCGAGAGAGACAGAAGTACAATCCAGCACAGGCAGGGGAACAATGACAAAGTTTTGAGACAGTTTTCTCATACCCTCCCATCGCACCGTCACAGAGGCAAGGGGTGCTGTCACAAGAAATGCAATGTTTGAGAAGATGCTGAGGGAGTACCTTGCTGATCATACAAACATCCTCCGTGATTCCTCTGTGCCTTTTAATGATTGGGTATCCTAGCTGGACACGTGGCATGAACTGGTTCTCTATGCCTTGGAAGTCTTGACCTGCCCTGCTGCTAGCGTTCTGTCAGAGCGGGTTTTAGTGCCGCCGGTGGAATTATAACTGATAAACGCATCTGCCTGTCAACTGAAAATGTTGACAAGCTGACTCTTATAAAAAATGAGCAATGGCTGATTGGGCAAGACTTCTGCACACCACTGAATGAATACAACGAAACATAATCTCAAATACATTGTCTTTTTTGGGGAGGTGTATTCTCATGCACCTCTTCACAACCACACATGGGTATATGCTTCCTGATTTTTTCTATTTGGTGTTATCCTCCTCCTTATCCTCATTATCCACAACCTCTAGAACAACAGGGTGAACGTATTCCGTGATGCAAAAGTCACTCAATTTTTGTGCAAGGGTGGTTTTATGATGCCCGTTACTAATTTGAAACAAAAAAAATTTACTCCCCCAGGGTGAAAAGTGTGTCTGCCCATAGACTTAGTGTATGGGCATTCAAAATGTAGGAGACCCGCTCCTTTAAATTGGACATATGAGGACATCCTCCAGGTCTCTTCAGGCAACACCACTAGAACACGAGGGTGAAAGGATTGTCACTCTATTTTTTGGAAAGGGTGTTTATGATGCCCGTAAATAATTTAAAAAAAAAAAAAAAAAAAAAAAAAGGTGTACCCCCCAGGGAGAAATGTTTGTTAGCCCATTCACTTAGTGTATGGGCATTCCAAGTATAGGCGAACCGCTCCTTTTTAATGTGACAATTTTTTTTATGAGACCCTCCTCCACGTTTCT
This sequence comes from Ranitomeya imitator, assembly GCF_032444005.1. NCBI lineage: Eukaryota > Metazoa > Chordata > Amphibia > Anura > Dendrobatidae > Ranitomeya > Ranitomeya imitator. Next base: position 714,283,007 of record NC_091284.1, on the reverse strand, counting down.
TCCAAGGGGGATTGTGGTGCATACAAATTATGGCCAGGCCTTGCATTCACTTCATGGACAAAATTTATGGTAATAAAAAAAAAAATAATGTGAACTTTTGTTTAATGTGGCCATCCAGTGCGTGGTGTCAAAGGGTTATTGGAGTGCATGTAACATTGGTGCAGGGCAGGCTTCACATTTAGTGTACAAGAAAACTGTATGGGAGACACACTTCTAATAGGAACAATTTTGTCATGAGGCGATAAAGTATGTCTGCTGAAAGGCTTAGGCTGCTTTCACACATCAGGCTTTTTGTTTCAGGCGAATTCCGGCTCTTCCGATAATAAACGGAATAGAAAACCGGAGAAACCGGATCCGGCATTTCCCCCATTGAATATTATTGGTGCCGGATGGCCCAGCGTTCCTTCCGGTCTGATGCCGGATCCGGCGTCAAGTCGATTCCGGTGTCTGGAAAAAACGTCTACTGTAACGTTTTTTGTCTCCGGCGAAAAAGCCGGAAAGGCCGGATCCGTCCTTACTCACAGTCAATATACAGTGGGGCAAAAAAGTATTTAGTCAGTCAGCAATAGTGCAAGTTCCACCACTTAAAAAGATGAGAGGCGTCTGTAATTTACATCATAGGTAGACCTCAACTATGGGAGACAAACTGAGAAAAAAAAATCCAGAAAATCACATTGTCTGTTTTTTTAACATTTTATTTGCATATTATGGTGGAAAATAAGTATTTGGTCAGAAACAAACAATCAAGATTTCTGGCTCTCACAGACCTGTAACTTCTTCTTTAAGAGTCTCCTCTTTCCTCCACTCATTACCTGTAGTAATGGCACCTGTTTAAACTTGTTATCAGTATAAAAAGACACCTGTGCACACCCTCAAACAGTCTGACTCCAAACTCCACTATGGTGAAGACCAAAGAGCTGTCAAAGGACACCAAAAACAAAATTGTAGCCCTGCAACAGGCTGGGAAGACTGAATCTGCAATAGCCAACCAGCTTGGAGTGAAGAAATCAACAGTGGGAGCAATAATTAGAAAATGGAAGACATACAAGACCACTGATAATCTCCCTCGGTCTGGGGCTCCATGCAAAATCCCACCCCGTGTGGTCAGAATGATCACAAGAACGGTGAGCAAAAATCCCAGAACCACGCGGGGGGACCTAGTGAATGAACTGCAGAGAGCTGGGACCAATGTAACAAGGCCTACCATAAGTAACACACTACGCAACCATGGACTCAGATCCTGCAGTGCCAGACGTGTCCCACTGCTTAAGCCAGTACATGTCCGGGCCCGTCTGAAGTTTGCTAGAGAGCATTTGGATGATCCAGAGGAGTTTTGGGAGAATGTCCTATGGTCTGATGAAACCAAACTGGAACTGTTTGGTAGAAACACAACTTGTCGTGTTTGGAGGAAAAAGAATACTGAGTTGCATCCATCAAACACCATACCTACTGTAAAGCATGGTGGTGGAAACATCCTGCTTTGGGGCTGTTTCTCTGCAAAGGGGCCAGGACGACTGATCCAGGTACATGAAAGAATGAATGGGGCCATGTATCGTGAGATTTTGAGTGCAAACCTCCTTCCATCAGCAAGGGCATTGAAGATGAAACGTGGCTGGGTCTTTCAACATGACAATGATCCAAAGCACACCGCCAGGGCAACGAAGGAGTGGCTTCGTAAGAAGCATTTCAAGGTCCTGGAGTGGTCTAGCCAGTCTCCAGATCTCAACCCTATAGAAAACCTTTGGAGGGAGTTGAAAGTCCGTGTTGCCAAGCGAAAAGCCAAAAACATCACTGCTCTAGAGGAGATCTGCATGGAGGAATGGGCCAACATACCAACAACAGTGTGTGGCAACCTTGTGAAGACTTACAGAAAACGTTTGACCTCTGTCATTGCCAACAAAGGATATATTACAAAGTATTGAGATGAAATTTTGTTTCTGACCAAATACTTATTTTCCACCATAATATGCAAATAAAATGTTAAAAAAAACAGACAATGTGATTTTCTGGATTTTTTTTTCTCAGTTTGTCTCCCATAGTTGAGGTCTACCTATGATGTAAATTACAGACGCCTCTCATCTTTTTAAGTGGTGGAACTTGCACTATTGCTGACTGACTAAATACTTTTTTGCCCCACTGTATGTGGGGGGCTGCCTTTTCCTTTGGGAGTACCTTGCTGATCATACAAACATCCTCCGTGATTCCTCTGTGCCTTTTAATGATTGGGTATCCTAGCTGGACACGTGGCATGAACTGGTTCTCTATGCCTTGGAAGTCTTGACCTGCCCTGCTGCTAGCGTTCTGTCAGAGCAGGTTTTAGTGCCGCCGGTGGAATTATAACTGATAAACGCATCTGCCTGTCAATTGAAAATGTTGACAAGCTGACTCTTATAAAAAATGAGCAATGGCTGATTGGGCAAGACTTCTGCACACCACCGAATGAATACAACGAAACAGAATCTCAAATACATTGTCTTTTTTGGGGAGGTGTATTCTCATGCACCTCTTCACAACCACACATGGGTATATGCTTCCTGATTTTGTCTATTTGGTGTTATCCTCCTCCTTATCCTCATTATCCACAACCTCTAGAACAACAGGGTGAACGTATTCCGTGATGCAAAAGTCACTCAATTTTTGTGCAAGGGTGGTTTTATGATGCCCGTTACTAATTTGAAACAAAAAAAATTTACTCCCCCAGGGTGAAAAGTGTGTCTGCCCGTCCTTTCCGGCTTTTTACAACAATGCATGTCTATGGACGCCGGAAAGCGCCGGATCCGGTGGCCGTATCCGGCTTTTAACACTGAGCATGCTCAAAAAACTTTGATCAGCCCCCTGGACTATATATAAAGCAGGGCCATGAGGCCTTCAGCCATTTCCAGCCCAAAAGCAGAAGAGCCAACACCCTGCCACACCCTGCCAAGACGGAAGGAGTCAGAAACCTGCCAGAGAGCCTGCCCGAGAGCCGAGAGCCTGCCACAGAGCCGAGAGCCTGCCACAGAGCTGAGAGCCTGCCACAGAGCTGAGAGCCTGCCACAGAGCCGGGAGCCGAGAGCCTGCCACAGAGCTGAGAGCCTGCCACAGAGCCGAGAGCCTGCCACAGAGCCGAGAGCCGAGAGCCTGCCACAGAGCCGAGAGCCTGCTACAGAGCCCAGAGCCTGCCACAGAGCTGGGAGCCGAGAGCCTGCCACAGAGCTGAGAGCCTGCCACAGAGCCGAGAGCCTGCCACAGAGCCCAGAGCCTGCCACAGAGCCGAGAGCCGAGAGCCTGCCACAGAGCTGAGAGCCTGCCACAGAGCCGAGAGCCGAGAGCCTGCTACAGAGCCGAGAGTCGGGAGCCTGCCACAGAGCCGAGAGCCTGCCACAGAGCCCAGAGCCTGCCACAGAGCCGGGAGCCGAGAGCCTGCCACAGAGCTGAGAGCCTGCCACAGAGCCGGGAGCCGAGAGCCTGCCACAGAGCTGAGAGCCGAGAGCCGAGAGCCTGCCACAGAGCTGAGAGCCTGCCACAGAGCCGAGAGCCGAAAGCCTGCCATAGAGCTGAGAGCCTACCACAGAGACGAGAGCCGAGAGCCTGCCACAGAGCCGAGAGCCGAGAGCCTGCCACAGAGCTGAGAGCCTGCCACAGAGCCGAGAGCCTGCCACAGAGCTGAGAGCCTGCCACAGAGCCGAGAGCCGAGAGCCTGCCACATAGCCGAGAGCCTGCCACAGAGCTGAGAGCCTGCCACAGAGCCGAGAGCCTGCCACAGAGCCGGGACTGAGAGCCTGCCACAGAGCTGAGAGCCTGCCACAGAGCCGGGAGCCGAGAGCCTGCCACAGAGCTGAGTGCCACAGAGCCGGGAGCCGAGAGCCTGCCACAGAGCCGAGAGCCTGCCACAGAGCCGAGAGCCTGCTACAGAGCCCAGAGCCTGCCACAGAGCTGGGAGCCAAGAGCCTGCCACAGAGCTGAGAGCCTGCCACAGAGCCGAGAGCCTGCCACAGAGCCCAGAGCCTGCCACAGAGCCGAGAGCCGAGAGCCTGCCACAGAGCTGAGAGCCTGCCACAGAGCCAAGAGCTGAGAGCCTGCCACAGAGCTGAGAGCCGGGAGCCTGCCACAGAGCCGAGAGCCTGCCACAGAGCCCAGAGCCTGCCACAGAGCCGGGAGCCGAGAGCCTGCCACAGAGCTGAGAGCCTGCCACAGAGCCAGGAGCCGAGAGCCTGCCACAGAGCTGAGAGCCGAGAGCCGGGAGCCGAGAGCCTGCCACAGAGCTGAGAGCCTGCCACAGAGCCGAGAGCCGAGAGCCTGCCACAGAGCTGAGAGCCTGCCATAGAGCCGAGAGCCTGCCACAGAGCCGAGAGCCGAGAGCCTGCCACAGAGCTGAGAGCCTGCCACAGAGCCGAGAGCCTGCCACAGAGCTGAGAGCCTGCCACAGAGCCGAGAGCCTGCCACAGAGCTGAGAGCCTGCCACAGAGCCGAGAGCCGAGAGCCTGCCACAGAGCCGGGACCGAGAGCCTGCCACAGAGCTGAGAGCCTGCCACAGAGCCGGGAGCCGAGAGCCTGCCACAGAACTGAGTGCCACAGAGCCGGGAGCCGAGAGCCTGCCACAGAGCTGAGAGCCTGCCACAGAGCCGAGAGCCTGCCACAGAGCTGAGAGCCTGCCACAGAGCCGAGAGCCTGCCACAGAGCCGAGAGCCTGCCACAGAGCCGAGAGCCAGTCACAGAGCCGAGAGCCAGCCACAGAGCCGAGAGCCTGCAGCCATGCCTTCGGGGAGCCCTCCTCCTCCTCGCCGTCCTCGCCGTCAACGCACAGAGGTTAGTATGAACCTAAGGTGTGTGTGTGTATCATGCATTTTTTATCTTTCATCGTAGGAAGCTGATGAGGCTGAGTCCCCAGGAGAAGAGGTGGTCCCCGAAGATCAGGGAAGGGGTAGAGAAACCCACGGAGAGGGCTCACAATTAGTATGTATCTGTGATGTATTGCGGAAACACACCCTACACTACACACAAAACATAACACTAGATTCTTACAACAAAATACATAGAAACTGATATTTCAAACCTCACACAACACATACAAAACATATATATCACATGGCACACAACACATAGAATGGCTACCAACAAGCACATAATTTTTTATTTTTTTCTTCCAGAGTTCTGAATCTGGTGCCCAAGCAATAGGTCCTTCCAGTGGCTCCCAGGGTCGTCGGCGACATTCACGTGGCGGCCGCCGTCGTGTAGGTTTTTTGTTATTTTTTGGGTGGAGGTTAGCAATGTTTCAAATTTGGTGTTAATTTTTTTCCCCCTTTTCAAACAGGTTTCACAGCGTGCTCCAGATTCGGACGGTGAGGAGGTCGGCCTTGATATTGACCTCCTCATCGATCTTGTCAGAGACAGGGAGCCGTTGTTGAATATGGGTGACCGCCGCCATGCTGATCTCTCAGTGACCCGTCGACTCTGGGAGCAAATCTGATGTCAACTGATTCCGAGGTGGGAGGACCTAGATGTTCAGGCCCAGATTCAAGAACGTAAGTATCCTCAGTTCAGTTTTGGTGATGCATTCCAAAATGCTGTTTCTAACCAAGTTGTCTTTCTCCTATTTTAACAGGTGAGTGGATTGTGAAAAGGTGGCGGCCGATCAGGGATCGCTTTAAGAAGGAGTTCAATAAAGAGATGCGGGCCCTGAGTGGATCTGGAGGACGCAGGAGCACGTACAAATACGCAAGGGCCCTGTCGTTCCTCAGGTCAACGATGGTCACCCGAAGATAAATATTACCCACCACATGCGCTAATGTTTTACATGTCTAACCTTTTTTGCTCTTTCAGCCAGGGCCATGCAATGACAGTATATTAATTGTTTGTTTCTCTCTTTTTCCACAGTACCGTTGGGAGCACTCGGGAGCCTGCAGCACAATTGAACACTTCTGGGGCGATCACTCAGGAGGCCGCCACCGAGGGACACTTTGACAGTGAGGAACCCTCTGCACCTTCCCACTCTGCACCTCCCCACTCTGCACCTTCCCACTCTGCACCTTCCCACTCTGCACCTTCCCACTCTACTGATCCCTCTTTCCCATCCATGAGCGCTGGAGCATCCTGGCCGGTTCCATTGCATGTAGCTGCTGGTGAGAACATAGCGTTTCCTGTACCCCACCCCTCTGCTGCAGCCACCTCTAGTACACCTGTAGCATCGGGGCGGTTTCGCCGGAGGGGTCAGGTACATAGTTATGCTCCCGAGTTCTTGCACCTGAACGCATCATTCCAGAACTGTCTGAAAGTTTTGTCCGAGCAAATGGCTGCAGGATTCAATTTCATAAATAAAAGTATGATCGAGATGCATACACTTCTGGTAACGCTGTGTTCAGAGGCAAAACAGTCACCGAACAACACTTTTTTTCAGTCGGTGCTTGAGCAAATGGAGACGCTATCTACTTCTCAGCAGATGCAAGTAATGGAATCCTGCCAGTCTACTCTAGCGCTAATTGCCTCTAGAGCAGATAGTCTTTCCAACCATCCTCCAACTGGCCCCCCATCCTCCACTGTCCACCACTACAGCCAGTACTGTTGTGAATTCTGTTGTCGAGCTCCCTCATGTGGTCATGAATGGTACTTTGGTGAGTTCTGTCCGTGGGCTCCCTCTGGTGGCTGTGAGTGGAGCTGCTGCTTCTGAGGTTCCTTACACAGGTGACGTGCTTTATCCTTTGGTTGGCTGCTCTATTTAACTCCACTTAGATCGTTACTCCATGCCAGCTGTCAATGTTTCTGCATTTGTTCAGTTCGCTCTTGGATCTTCTGGTGACCTGTCTACTCCAGCAGAAGCTAAGTTCCTGATAGTATCTTATTCGTTCATTGTTTTCTTGTCCAGCTGGATATCATGATTTTGTCTTGCTAGCTGGAAGCTCTGGGATGCAGAGTGGCATCTCCGCACCGTTAGTCGGTGCGGAGGTCTTTTTGCACACTCTGCGTGGTCTTTTGTAGTTTTTTGTGCTGATCGCAAAGCTACCTTTCCTATCCTCTGTCTATTTAGTAAGTCTGGCCTCCCTTTGCTGAAACCTGTTTCATTTCTGCGTTTGTGACTTTCATCTTACTCACAGTCAATATATGTGGGGGGCTGCCTTTTCCTTTGGGGAATTTCTCTGAGGCAAGGTAGGCTTTATTTTCTATCTCTAGGGCTAGCTAGCTCTTAGGCTGTGACGAGGCGCCTAGAGAGTGTCAGGAGCGCTCCATGGCTATTTCTAGTGTGTGTGATAGGATTAGGGATTGCGGTCAGCAGAGCTCCCACATCCCAGAGCTTGTCCTGTGTGAGTTTTAACTAGCAGGTCATTCCGGGTGCTCCTAACCACCAGGTCATAACACAGTACCATCCTCCTGACCCGTATCGCCAAACTGACCTTGCCCCATCCCGTCCAACTCGCCATCATCCACATCGTGCCCCGTCCCAACAGCCACAACATTTTCAGCGTTCCCATGCCCCTTCCCTCCAGCCACACCACCAGCCCCGTGCCCCTTCCCACCATCCACACTACCAGCCTCCCGCCCGTGCCACTTCCCACCCATATGATGATCCCGACCCATACAACTTCACATCTACTTCATCCTCGCCTCCTCTCCCTGCCCACTTCCAACAGACTCTATCACCCTCTTCCCAAACATCTTATACACACATCACTCATTCTGCCACCCAATCCTCACAAAACATTTCCTACACCCCTCCATCCTACCAAATTTCTAACCCCAATCCCACTTTCTTGTCCACCCACTCAATAGCTTTCTCCCCTCCTTCACCCCTAACCGTTGAACATTCTCCACCACCATCACATTCCTCTCTCCACACTCCCACTGTCGAAGTGTCCCTATCAGACAGTGCCTCCGATAGTATCTCCACCCCGACGTATGAAAACATTTAGTACCCCATTTTTTTGTGTGTTGTTACATTATGTTAATAAAACTTTTTGGTTGAAAACTCTCTTGTATTTATTCATTAGGCACAAATAACACTTTTGTTAAAAAAGGTTTATTGGTAACAGTAGTACTTTGGGTAAAACCCAAAAAGATGCACACCTTGGTTTAAAAATAAACTCAAACAGGTACCCAACATGGGTAAAAGGTAAACCCAAACAGGTACGCAACATGAGGGTAAAAACCAAACTGGTACTAAACATGGGTAAGGTAAAACCAACAGGTACACAACATGGGTAAAGGTTAAAGTTATTACTAGGTACATACAAAGTGTTTAAACTCTATCATCCTGCCAGTGTATTCTTCCTTGGGGTGAAATAAAATATTCTGCAAAGTGATCCCGTATTCTGGAAACTGTGGCAGAACTTCTGTATGTCTGGTTGCTATAATCCATCAAGGTGGTTTCGGCAGAGTGGTCCTCAATGGAAAGCTATTCCTTGGATATAACATAATTGTGTAGGACAACACACACTTTCACCACCTCATCCACAGTGTCTGTCTTTCAGTTTATGGATGTCAAGAGAACTCTCCATTTGCCGGTTAGGATCCCAAACGCACACTCCACCATTCTCCTTGCACGTGTGAGTCTGTAGTTGAAAATTCTTTTAGTATTGGTTAAACTACGGCTGGAGTAGGGTTTCAAAAGATGCTCTGAAAGCTGAAAAGCTTCATCCCCAACACATACAAATGGCATTGGTGGCTCAGAGGTTTGAGGCAGTGGTCTTGGGGGGGGGAATTGAAAGGTTTGTCCATATAAATGCCGCCCCATAGAAGACAGTTTGAAAACTTGCGAATCATTAGAACGGCCATACGCCCCAATGTCCACCGCTACAAATTTGTAATCCGCTTCGGCGATGGCCATCAGCATGATGGAAAAGTACTTTTTGTAGTTGAAATACTGAGATCCAGAACCAGCCGGTTTCACGATACGGATGTGTTTCCCGTCCACCGCACCCAAGCAATTGGGAAACTGGCACACTTCCAGGAATCTGTCAGCTATTTCCAACCATGTCTGCATTGTGGGATGTGGAATGTATTCTTCATGCAGACAGTCCCACAGTGCACGGCAAGTGTGCCTCACTATTCCTGATATTGTGGAAATGCCCAGTCTGAATTGAAAATGTAGGGAAGACAGGGATTCACTGGTTGCTAGGAATCTGTGAAGAAAATGAAGGCAGAAATTACTACAAATTCAAAATATCAAATAAAGAGTCCACAACAAAAGTTGATTCAAAAAGAATGCTTACCGAAGAGTGACCATCAGACGCTCAGCCGGGGTAATGGAGAATCGGCAATAGGTATCACTCCTTCTTATCAGATGTTGGACCCGCTCCACCAATATATCAAAGTTCTCCGCTTTCATCCGAACATAGCAGAAAAACTTTTCAGGGTCACCTCGAAGCTCCATATACAACGTTGAAAAGACTCCCCGGGTCATTCTCTGTGCCGTGATGGGGTGGATCCACAAAAGGCGTCGTCGCAGACGCATGACACGCTGTCTCGCTTCCTCTTTCTAAATCACAATAGCTTTTAATCGATTCGCCTCTGTGATGAAATCCACGTTGTTCTGCAGAATCTTTGCAATAATGCCATCCATCTTGCTCTGTATCTTGCTCCTCTCCAACCCGTCACAGATGTTAAGAACACTGTATATATCGTTTTCAGCCGGCCAATCACCTTTTTAGCCTTTCAGGGGGCGTTTTTTTAAAGCCGGATCCGTAAGAAACCGGAAAGAAAGCCGGACGAACCGGAGGCAACCGGATCAGCCGGATCCGGTTTTTCGCCGGATCCGGACACCTGATCCGGCTAAAAAAACGGATCTGGCACATCCGGTTGCCTCCGGTTTCTTTAAAAAAAAAACGGATCCGGCGATGCGGCGCGACGCCGCATCCGGCATCCGGCAAAAAACCTGATATGTGAAAGCAGCCTTATTGGGGTGCATGTAACTTTGGGATAGGCCAGGCCTTGCATTCAATGCATAAGCAAACAGTATGGGAGACACACTTTCTTCTAATGGGAACAATTTTGTCATGAGGTGGTAAAGTACATATGCTGAAACGGTTATTAGGGTGCATGTAACTTTGGTGCAGGGCAGGCCTTGCATACAATGCATAAGAAAATAGTATAGGAGACAAACGTTCTTCTAATGGAAACAATTTTGTCATGAGGCCAAAAAGTACGTCTGCTGAAAGTCTTATTGGGGTGCATGTAACTTTAGGGCCGGCCAGGCCTTGCATTCAATGCATAAGAAAACAGTATGGGAGACATACTTTCTTCTAATGGGAGCAATTTTGATATGAGGCCCTCAAGTACGTCTGCAAAAACGGTTATTGGGGTGCATGTAACTTTGGGGCAGGGCAGGCCTTGCATTCAATGCAACATTTTTTCAGGAGGCCCTACTGTATGTCTCGTGAAAGGTGTATTGGCATAGGCAATAACAGTATAGGAGACCCACTGTTTAATGGCCCTTTAAGAATATTAATGCCGTCTGATGCCCCTCGAAAAGTAGGCTATGTAACTTTAAGAGTCCCTCCTTCATAAATGAAACAATATGTGTTTGCTTATGCGTCACACACCACATGGCCAGCTAGGGTTTGTGGTGCGGTGGCCCATGTTGCAGACAGGGGGCGCTGTGTGTGTGCTTCAGGATGCGCTTGGAGGCATAATTATGGTGATGAGACAAAGTCCGGCAGGATTGTAAATGGCTGGTATGTGTCGCAGAGGTGCTCTGTGCTGTAAACCCAAAATTATATGGTTATGCTGGGACTTATAGTTCCACAATAGTTTGTTGTGTTTACTTAAAAGGGCGGGCTTATAGGGTTAGCTGGTGAGCTGGGCGGGACTGGCTAACCACACATACTCCCATCTAGAGGAGTGGTTACAACCATATAAAGTGACTGAGGTCTGGTCACATGGTCAGAGTGTATGGATCTATTTGGTCCATGTGCAAGGTCCTGGACGGTTGGTGTTGGAAGCTCCTGTGAGTGGAGTTTTCCTGGAAGCACCTGAGAGACTGTGGACCTGGTGGTCTGTGTAGGAGTCTCCTGGGAGTGGAGACGTTCGGGAAGCACTTAGAAAGACTGTGGACCTGAATGCTCAGGGTGTTGGATTGTCTTGGGATGGACTGGAGTCATGCAAGCACCTGTTGAGAGTGTGGACCTGAATGCTCAGGGTGTTAGATTGTCCTGGGTTGGATTGGAGTCCTGCAAGCACCTGGTGAGAGTGTGAGTCCTGAACGCTCAGGGTGTTGGATTGTCTTGGGATGGATTGGAGTCCTGCAAGCACCTGCTGAGAGTGTGGACCTGAATGCTCAGGCTGTTGGATTGTCCTGGGATGGATTGGAGTCCTGCAAGCACCTGGTGAAACCATGGACTGATGGCCTGTGTGTTGGAAGTGCCTGTGATTGGACTTCCTGGAAGCACATGGAGACGCTGCATCTACAGAGCCTGAGACGGTTTCTGTGTTGGGGAAGCTACAGTTCCTACTGTGGGTCTGGACTATCCGAGGTGCCCTGGTCACAAGGACGGTGATCCCAGTGAGGCAGCTTTCCCCTGTGAACCAGCACTGGCAGGAGTCAGTGTGTGGAGCCAGATTGGAACAGACTGTCGATGTTAACTGTTATGATCAGGTGACCTTGGAGCAGCATGAAAACTTTCACTGGAGTAGGTGGTAACTATACTGACCGCAAATCTTGATCTTAACACCGCAACTAGAAGTAGCCGTGGGATGTGCCTAACAAATCGTAGACACCTCGACACAGCCGGAGGACTAAATACCCCTATAGATGGAAATAGGAATTCTACCTTGCCTCAGAGCAGAACCCCAAAGGATAGGCAGCCCCCCACAAATATTGACTGTGAGTAGTAGAGGAAAAGACACACGCAGGCAGGAAACAGGATTTAGCAAAAGAGGCCACTCTAGCTAAAATAGGAAAGGATAGGACAGGATACTAAGCGGTCAGTATTAAAATCCTTCCAAAAATATCCACAGCAGAAAATGCAAAAACTCCACCATCTAACTAAAGATGTGGAGCGTATATCTGCAACTCCAGAGAATCCAACAAGACTGAGAAAACACTGACACAGTATAAGCTGGACAAGAGAAAACAAATGAATAGCACAGAATATAAGCACACAGCTTGTGTGCCACAGAAAAAGAAACAGACACTTATCTTTGCTGAATTGGCAGCTAAGCAGGAGAAGCCAGACAAAGATCCAACACTTCCAAGAAACATTGACAACTGGCAAGGACCAATGAGTCCTGCAAACCTAAATACCCCAGTCAGAATTGCAATGAGTAGATACACCTGTCCAAGACTGCAGCCCAGGGACAACTGCATTGCCACCTACAACCACCGGAGGGAGCCCAAAAGCAGAATTCACAACAGTTAACGTGTTCTGTTGATGTATGTAATGAACTGTTTGTGCTATGGTTTATGATGTTTAATAAACCAAATAAGACTGTTTACATGGAGAAACCGTGCCTGAATGCATTTGTATTGGTTGAAAGCAATGCTAAAGTTGAAAAACGCATCAAAAATGCTGCGTGTGAACATAGCCCAAGTGGTGGAGGAACATTTTGATCTCGGGTTAATTATTTTGCCTTATATATAAGTCATTACCATGGAAAGGATGTTCCTTAACATATTTCCCAGCAAAATCCATTTTGCTTTCATTTTTGTATGTTTTTTGGCGCACCTGTAAAAATGGTGTGAAACTCTGACAACCTTGTTTACAGCTGTGACCTATGAGTCAGAAATGCTTCCAGGGGTGATCCCCATGATGTTCCCATGTCATGTGAGCAGTGTTTCCATCATTTTCAGATGTTTTTAGACCTTAAAAGTACCCCGGGGGAGGGGGGGGGGAAATCGCAGTAAAAATACTCGGGTTTCCCATAGATTTACATTGGGTCCGGTGCTCGGGTCGAGTACCCGGGTATTCCAATTTGCTCGACCTGAGCAACGGGCACCCAAGCATTTTACTGCTTGCCCATCACTAGTCCTAACATGTCTTTGGTGTATTACATCACTGTACCTTGTAATACCTTACATTACCTATAACACTGATACACACTATGGATTACATTATACTTTCAAAACTTTTCACACTCTAAATATATGTAAAAGACACATAACACTTATTCCCATGACTCGATTGCGGTCTTCAGGAATAGGAATGTGACAGTCATTGTCTTACACTCCTGTACACATTAGAGTGGGGGCAGAACCCATTGATATTGGTGAGTTTGTCCAATATTAATTTAATATATATTAAGGCCTTAAGGATCTGAATGACTTGGCAATCATCACATTTTGATGACATCTTTAGAGAATCATCAAAAATTGCAGATATTGTGGTATGTCATGGTTAATACCTACAATACCAAAAGTGGTCTAGAGGAGGCACACTAGTAAAAACAGGGAAGAAGGACCAATGATTCATCATAAATGAATGCTCTTGAAGAGTGAAGGTTATCCCATCTGGTCTAATCCCACAGGAGGGCTGACGTAGCACAAATTACTGAAAGATTAGATTCTGGTTAGGATAGAAATCAGACAGAGCTCACATAGGACCACAGTAATCCTCTACATCACCCAATGCCCGTCTCACAGGTGGCATAGAAGAGGTGAGGCTCGGCTAGAAAATCTCCTTCCATATGGAGATATATAATACAATTGCATGTTCACATCTGTCTTCCTATAGTATTTCAAAGCTACTGTGTGGACAATATGTTGTGTGGCAGTGCTATTTCAAAACTAACCTGGAAAAGATATACTATATGGCATTTCAGTCTTGAAATTATCCAGAAATGTAACCTGAACATCCTGGACCACATGAGTCATTGATAGTGATAAAGGGGCCTTTGGGATGGTTTGCTACTGCTACTCTACACAACCTACAGATGCACTCCATGAAACTATCTGACACTTCCAAAAGCAGTGTGGGGCATTAAAAATCTTCTGTCATGGACTGGAGTACATAGCTGTGCTAACTTACGCCACTTATTGTGGCACAAATTTTGATGAATTTGATGGCTCGTACTTGGCCACTCACCGTCTGCACTTAGCTCTGCATACTGTTAAAAAATTGTGTGAAGCTGGCATAAAAATCCCAAAAGTTGTAAAATTTGTGATGTAGCAAGCTTTTTTTATGCAAACCGAAGAACCATCCCCCAAATGCTAGAAAAATAAAGAAATGAGAAATATTATATACGGTACATTTTGTATTCTTGCTTTGACCTCCAGAGATCACATGTTTTTCACATTTCTATTTGTATATCTTTTTTTTCTTAGCAAAGATCAAATGAGAAAGAAAAGGTGAAAATGTAGTGGTAATAAACCCTAAAAATAAAGCTGTGTATATTTTAAATACCATATATTACAAATAATTTAGGGTTAAGTGCTCAAAAACCTACGTATTAAGTATAGTAGAAAACCGAGATTCATTTTACTGAATGTCTAAGTATGTGATTAAATGACTTAAAGTTGACAAGCAAAAAAAAAGCAAGTAATTCTCTGGCATGTGAAATGCCATCTGGACGGTGGAGTCTTGAGGAATTCATACGGCTGAGAAGCGAATCCTAACTAGATAAATAGATGATGTCCGCACATATGACATTAATTAATGCTGGAGGCTTTACAGAATGCAGCAATTGAATGGCAGTAAATCCCAACATCTGTCTTAAGATATTCCAAAGGTGTAGATTTTTTAACCCAATATTTAACTGACATCTAATTGAATTATTGGGTAACATATTCAGAATGTACAATATTAGAGATGGCATAATCAAGTCACCAGGTTTAAGATTGCAAGAGAATCAGACAGTATCACAATGCACTTATCATCAATTATCAATGTCTTCTTCATAATGAAGTCTATTTACAATAGAGAGTCCTCAATGGTTGATACCTTTTTAATGGCTAACTGAAAAGATGGTAACAAATTGCAAGCTTTCGAGACTACACAGGTCTCTTCATCAGGAAGAGACCTGTGTAGTCTCGAATGCTTGCAATTTGTTACCATCTTTTCAGTTAGCCATTAAAAGGTATCAACCACTGAGGACTCTCAATTTTAAATATTTTTCTATCTACTGGCTAATACGGTACCAAGATATATATCTTTCCTGTATCATAATGAAGTCAGAATTTAGATTTGATGAACAGGTTGATTACATATTTGAGACCAAATTTTCAATAAAATAATGTAACCAAGTAATTTTCTTGGTAGATTTTCCTGGTGACTTGTGGTGGATTTCTCACCTATACATCGCAATAAAGTGAAATCTATAATGAAAATTGACAGACACATTCTGCAGATTTCAAAATCCAAGCTCAACTTATGTGTCGAAAATTGATACTCTGTTATGCTGCAGGTTTTCCACAAGAAAAATGCACTCAAAAATCTACACCAAAAATACACTATTATGCTGCCGTCACACTAGCAGTATTTGGTCAGTATTTTACATCAGTGTTTATAAGCCAAAACCAGGAGTGGAGCAATTAGAGGAAAAGTATAATAGAAACATATGCACAACTTCTGTATTTATCACCCACTCCTGGTTTTGGCTTACAAATACTGATGTAAAATACTAACCAAATACTGCTAGTGTGACGGCAGCCTTAGGCCGGCGTCACACTCAGCGTATAAAAATACGGTCCGTAATTTACGGCCGTAATATGCAGAAAAGTCCCCAAAATAGTCCTCCGCAGGCAGGGTGTGTCAGAATATTTTGCGCATGGCATCCTCCGTATGTAATCCGTATGGCATCCGTACTGCGAGATTTTCTCGCAGGCTTGCAAAACCGACATACGGACATACAATGGATCCATGTGCTCCCAAAAACATAAAAACAAATGTACTGTCTATGTATATATATCAGTGAGACATATATATATATATATATATATATATTAATATTTCATCCAGCGCGAGATAGCAAAAACTGGCAATTGAATTACCGGCTTTTAAGCTATCTCCTTCCTAACCCCGACATGATATGAGACATGGTTTACATACAGTAAACCATGTCATATCCCCATTTTTTTTGCATATTCCACCCTACTGTTAGTAGTGTGTATGTGCAAAATTTGGGCGCTCTAGCTATTAAATTAAAGGGTTAAATGGCGGAAAAAATTGGCGTGGGCTCCCGCGCAATTTTCTCCGCCAGAGTAGTAAAGCCAGTGACTGAGGGCAGATATTATATTGGAGCCCACGCCAATTTTTTCCGCCATTTAACCCTTTAATTTAATAGGTAGACAGCCCAAATTTTGCACATACACACTACTGACATTAGTAGTGTGGAATCTGCAAAAAAAGGGGGATATGACATGGTTTACTGTATGTATGTCTCATATCCTGTCGGGTTTAGGAAGGAGATAGCAAAAGCTGACAATTGAATTACCGGCTTTTAAGCTATCTCGCGCTGGATGAAATATTAATATATATATATATGTCTCAATGATATATATATATATATATATATATATATACCTATTCTATGTGTACACATTTGTTCTACCTATTCTATTGTAAGCTGTCAGTGTGATTTTACTGTACACCGCACTGAATTGCCGGCTTTTCTCTCTAACACCGCTGTGTATTTCTCGCAAGTCACACTGCTGGTCCATGTGTAATCCGTATTTTTCTGGCCCCCATAGACTTTCATTGGTGTATTTTTTGCGCAATACGGTGACAAACGCAGCATGCTGCGATTTTCTACGGCCATAGAAGACCGTATAATACGGATCAGTAAAATACGGCTGATAGGAGCTGGGGCATAGAGAAGCATTGTATCGTATGCAATCCGTATTTTCAGCACCTCTCTTACATCCGTAAAACACGGTAGTGTGATGCTGGCCTTAGCCTGCCATCACACTAGCAGTATTTGGTCAGTATTTTTCATCAGTATTTGTAAGCCAAAACCAGGAGTGGGTGATAAATGCAGGAGTGGTGCATATGTTTCTATTATACGTTTCCTCTAATTGTTCCACTCCTGGTTTTAGCTTACAAATACTGATGTTAAATACTGACCAAATACTGATAGTGTGACCATAGCCTTAGGCTACATTCCCGCGACGAGTTTTTGGCCGGTTTTTGATATTGCAGATTCTCTGCACCTTTTGAGGCCGGTTTCACACGTCAGTGGCTCCGGTACGTGAGGTGACAGTTTCCTTACGTACCAGAGACACTGACTCATGTAGACACATTAAAATCAATATGTCTCTGCACATTTCAGCGTGTTTTCACGGACCGTGTGTCCGTTTGAAAAACACGGAGACATGTCAGTGTTCGTGGGAGCGCACGGATCACACGGACCCATTAAAGTCAATAGGTCCGTGTAAACACTTACCGCACACGGATGCTGTCCATGTGCAGTCCGTGTGCCATGCAGGAGACAGCGCTCCAGTAAGCGCTGTCCCCCCAGCTTGTGGTGCTGAAGCCCCATTCATTTCTTCTCTCCAGCAGCGTTCGCTGGAGTGAAGGAATGAAAAATTTTTTTTTTTTGCGGTCGGTCTAAATAAAGTTCCCTGTAACCAACCCCCTCCCACCCCCTGTGCGCCCGCCCGCTGGAAAGAAAATACTCACCCGGCTCCCTCGATGCTTCCTCTCAGCGTCGCAGCTCTTCCTGTATGAGCGGTCATGTGGTGCAGCTTATTACAATGATGAATATGCGGCTCCACCTCCAATAGGGATGGAGCCGCATATTCATCACTGTAATGAGCGGCACAACATGACCGCTCATACAGGACAAGCTGCGACACTGAGAGGAAGCATCGAGGGAGCTGGGCAATTATTTTAATGCCAGCGGGCGGGCGCACAGGGGGTGGGAGGGGGAGATTACCGGGAACTTTATTTTAACAACAAAAAAAATAAAAAAACAATGATTTTTCATTCCTTTGCTCCAGCGAACCTGCTGGGAAGAAGGAATGAATTCCGGATTCAGCACCCAAAGCAGGGGACAGCTCTTAACTCTAGCGCTGTCTCCTGCACGGTCCGTGTGGTACCCAGTCGGCACACGGGCGGCATATGGCTGCCGCACGTGTGCCACACTGATGTGCCACGTGAGCTCACGGACACGGATAACTCCGGTACCGATTTTTCCAGTACCTGTATGTGTGGGACAGGCCTTAGGCTAGGTTCACATTGCGTTAATGGGTTAACGCTAACGGACTGCGTTGCATGGCGAAAATGTCACAATAAACACCGTGCAACGGGTCCGTTAGCGCACCCATTGACAGCAATGTGATTTTTAGCTGAAGCGCATCGCTAGCGCATGCCATTTTGGGCACGTGCTAGCGATGTGCCGTTCTTTTGTGATGGACCTCGGATGTTGCTTGCAGCGTCCGAGTTGCGTCCGAGGCCCGTTCCTCGCTAGTGCAGATCGGGGATCTGCGCTAGCGGGGAGGAAGAACGCCGACCCTATAGAAACATTGCGTTAGCGCAATCCGCTAGCGCTATGCGCTTAACGGATTGCCCTAAAGCGATGTGAACCTAGCCTAAGTAAAATGTTACTTGCATTTTTTTATTTTTATTTTTTAAAAAAGCAGCATAAAAAAAACTAAACAAAAACTCATTGTGGGATCTTTTTTCTGCATTTTGGTGCATTTTTCCTGCTGCGCATTTTGGAAAAAATGCAGCGCATAACATTTTCAGAAAAATATATGGGAAATCTCTAAATCTCATGCCCACTCTGCTTTTTCCTTTTTTTTTTTTTTTTTACTTTGTGATCTGACCCATAATGCGTTAATTTGTCTTGAGATAAATGTTTTATTTGCAGATTATCCCCATAGACTTGAATGAATTGAGAAAAATTAACAGATAAAGAATGCATGTGCGGTTTCAAGGCATTTCCGCAGTGGAAACGCATTAAAATGCATGTAGTCCACACATGACTTTATTTTTATCAACAGATAACAGAAAGTTTCCAAAATAAAGTCATTTAAAAGATGATATATGAAAAAGAGACAAAAACAGCAGCTGAAAAAAAGCGATAAAAACTTAAATAAAAATGCACCAAATTCTTGAAATACTGGGAATAAGATGTTTTAACATGTCATTAACATTTTGTGAAGAAATTCCCCTGACTGCAGATACTAAATATATGGTTTGACTATTTACGGTGCAAATAATGTAAATTGTTAGCAACATTTCTGGAAAGAAATCCAACCGATTTGGTGCAGATTTTTCCACTGTAGTTTTTTCTGCAGAAAATCTGCATCATATCTGCCCTGTGTGGACACATCCGTATGCTATGTTCACAAGGTGTATTTTGAAGAGTTCAAAAATAATGAGTTTCTAGTGCATTCTTTATTTCCTGGAGTGCTCTACAATTGATTTTGAGGAGTTTTTTGATAGTGTTTTCCTGAAGCTTTGTTTGCAGCCTTTTGACTTGATGGTGCCAGATTAGAGCACCTTCCATTAGGAGTTTGAAGAGGATTTGCTTAAAAAAAAATCCTAAAAAAAAACTCTGTATAAATATAGCCTTACATTTCGGAAAACCAGCATTGTGCATAAGAATTTTCACAATTTAATTCACGCTTTGTAAAGAAAATCCACAGCATAAATTGAACAGCACTGTGTAAATATTAAAAATCAAGTCAATCTACGCTGCAGATTTTCATAGAAAGACCAAACATGGCTGGATTGGTCAGCATGGCAAGTATCAGGTGTCAAGTTCTCTTTAAAACATGACATGCCAAAAAGAGACAAAAATGGAAGCAGAAATAAACAGAATAATACCACAAGCAAAAAACCAAACTGAGAAAAATAAAAAAAACTCACCAAATACTTATCATGTGAACTTATTAGCAACAATTCAGCAACAAAATCTTCAACAACAACCACAACAACAAATATGAAGGTAGACGGCATCCAATCCAAGGTGTCACAAGAAAAAGTTTATTTTGCCATCATTACATACAACATTTTGACCTACTCTAGGTGTTCATCAAGTATAAACAATGAATTATAGGTTGAGTTTATATAGTGTAGTTTACCGGCATACACCCAGTCACTACAAAGACCCTCCAATACATATAAACACATTAATACAAATTACAAAATCCCAGCTCATAATAAAAACCAGTATCAAGAACTAGAGTAGATTAATGAAAAATTCCTCATATAAAATGATCTAATCTGCCAATCTCAAACAGGCATCAATGTTGTCATGGTCACAGACCACCAATCAATGAATAGTTGGGCATGTACAGTATATATAATTTAATCTCGCCCACAAATCAATCCCAATCTCTAAAAGAAAACGCACCAAATTCTTTAAAAAAAAAAGATGGTAACATACTATGTCTGGAGGTGTGTCCACATTCACCCAATTACATAAAAGCATCAGGGTTGTCGTAGCAACCGAATACCTATCACCATATGGTAGCATTGCACTTGCCATGACAATGAGGCCACAGCTTGGATTGGCTAACCACAGTCGGTGGGCGCTGTGCTTGACGTCACCTGGACGGCAGTCATTTGACCGCTTCCAGAATAATACAGAGGATCTCTCCGTCTTACGATATTCGCCATTTGCGCATGCGCACTGTGTGGACATGTCCACTGGGTTGCGCTCTCATTGGGTGACAAGCACGCAGCGTAGCGTTACCCTATGGTGATAGGTGTTCAGTAGGTAGTGATTGGTGCATGTCTATAATCCACACTATATAAACCCACCCGATACGTTATTGTTTGTGCATGATAAACACCTACAATAGGTCGAAACGTTGTATGTATTAATGACGGAGTAAACTTTTTATTGTGACAGAACACCCCGGATTGGGCGCTGTCTACCTTTACATTTGCTGGGGTAACACAAGCGTGTGCTACACTAACCATAATGAATCAGCCCCCATATCTGAACCACGTGGACCCACCCTAAGGCTACATTCACATGAACGTAATTTTGGAACTAGTGCTGTTCATGGGAAAAAGAACAGCATTAGGACCAAAGTTACATCCACCGAATCTTCGTGTGAAAAAAATATCGCAGCATGTATTATTCTTACATATTTCAATGGAGATTCAGCTTTTCAAGTATATGGCTGCACAAAAAACTTCAGATCCCATAACGGCTCGTGCAGGCGGCTGTAGATCCGAGAGAATTGGGATGATAACGCAAATAAAACTCTGATCAAACTCTCATCAGAGCTTGATCATATTGTGCTCCAATTATTATCTCAAATGAGAAGAAGATGGAGAAAAAAATGACTTCATCTTATCCATTCTGTAAGTCTGTGGTAATTTGACTGCGCTCAGATGTCATCCGAGTGCAGTCCGATGTTTCCCACGCACTTATTGACTTAAACATCTGAGAGCAATCCGAATACTGTATCAAACTTGGACATGTAGCAAATTTTTTCCTTGGTCCAGCACAGTCCAAAGTAAAAATCTGACGTGCGCGGACCCATAGAAAAACATTGGCCCGAGTGCAATTTTCTGATCACACCCGGACTAATAATACGGCCGTCTGCAGAAGCCCTAAGGATCAGCCATATAGCATCCAATTTTTACTGATGCGCTGCAATTCTTAACAAGAAACTATATTTGGTCTTGTAAATTTTATTCACTGCCGATGTATAGAATTGATTGCTGCATGGATGTCAAACGGATAAAAAATTGTTTTTTTGAAAATGTAAATGCAGAAATATTTTTTAGACACTTGTGTGAACTTAATGTAACAGATTGATCTCTCCCCTCTTTAATATTAGCCCCTTCCTGACATTTGCCATACAACAGTTAGGCCGCCGTCACACATGCGAGTTTTACGGACGTAAGAGCGCAGAATCTACGTCCGTAAAACTCGCAAAAAATACGGCACAATTATTCTCTATGCCCCTGCTCCTATTTGCCGTATTTTACTGATCAGTATTATACGGCTTTCTACGGCCGTACAAAATCGCAGCATGCTGCGTTTGTCACCGTACTGCGCAAGAAATACGCCAATGAAAGTCTATAGAAGCGTGAAAAATACGGATTACACACGGACAAGCAGTGTGACTTGCGAGAAATACGCAGCGCTGTTAGAGAGAAAAGCCGGTAATTCAGTGCGGTGTACAGTAAAATCACACTGACAGCTTACAGTAGAATAGGTAGAATAAATGTGTACACATAGAATAGGTATATATATATATATATGTCAGTGAGACACATATATGTATATATATTAATATTTATTCCAGCGCTAGACAGCTTGAAAGCCGGTAATTCAATTACCGGCTTTTTCCTTCTCCTTCCTAAAACCCGACATGATTTGAGACATGGTTTACATACAGTAAACCATGTCTTCTCTCCATTTTTTTTGCAGATTCCACACTACTAATGTCAGTAGAGTGTATCTGCAAAATTTGGCCGTTCTAGCTCTTAAAATAAAGGGTTAAATGGCGGAAAAAATTGGCGTGGGCTCCCGCGCAATTTTCTCCGCCAGAGTAGTAAAGCCAGTGACTGAGGGCAGATATTAATAGCCTGGAGAGGGTCCATGGTTATTGGCCCCCCCCCTGGCTAAAAATATCTGCCCCCAGCCACCCCAGAAAAGGCACATCTGGAAGATGCGCCTATTCTGGCACTTGGCCACTCTCTTCCCATTCCCGTGTAGCGGTGGGATATGGGGTAATGAAGGGTTAATGCCACCTTGCTATTGTAAGGTGACATTAAGCCTAATTAATAATGGAGAGGCGTCAATTATGACACCTATCCATTATTAATCCAATACTAGTAAAGGGTTAAATAAAACACAAACACATTTTGTACAATTATTTTAATGAAATAAAAACAATGGTTGTTGCAGTATTTTATTCAACGCCCAATCCAGTCACTAAAGACCCTCGTTCTGTGAGTAAAAAAACATAATAAACCAACAATATACTTACCAGGGAGCTTTCTAGGTAATTTCCCACGATCTATGAACAGCCAGCAGAGGGCGCCTCACCGCAAATGAAGCTAACTATAGATCATTGATCTATTTTTAGCCTTATTCCCTGGGGTTTTGCAGCGAGGAGGAGCAGCGTGCATTAGCACAGCTCCTTGCTGCAAAATGTTTTAACCCCTTCAGAAGGATTTACATCGTTGGACGTTACAGATCTGCGGAGGGTAAGTATATTGTTGGTTTATTATGTTTTTTTAATCACAGAACGAGGGTCTTCAGTGACTGGATTGGGCGTTGAATAAAATACTCCAACAACCATTGTTTTTATTTCATTAAAATAATTGTACAAAATGTGTTTGTGTTTTATTTAACCCTTTACTAGTATTGGATTAATAATGGATAGGTGTCATAATTGACGCCTCTCCATTATTAATTAGGCTTAATGTCACCTTACAATAGCAAGGTGGCATTAACCCTTCATTACCCCATATCCCACCGCTACACGGGAATGGGAAGAGAGTGGCCAAGTGCCAGAATAGGCGCATCTTCCAGATGTGCCTTTTCTGGGGTGGCTGGGGGCAGATATTTTTAGCCAGGGGGGGGCCAATAACCGTGGACCCTCTCCAGGCTATTAATATCTGCCCTCAGTCACTGGCTTTACTACTCTGGCGGAGAAAATTGCGCGGGAGCCCACGCCAATTTTTTCCGCCATTTAACCCTTTATTTTAAGAGCTAGAACGGCCAAATTTTGCAGATACACACTACTGACATTAGTAGTGTGGAATCTGCAAAAAAAATGGAGAGAAGACATGGTTTACTGTATGTAAACCATGTCTCAAATCATGTCGGGTTTTAGGAAGGAGAAGGAAAAAGCCGGTAATTGAATTACCGGCTTTCAAGCTGTCTAGCGCTGGAATAAATATTAATATATATACATATATGTGTCTCACTGACATATATATATATATATATATACCTATTCTATGTGTACACATTTATTCTACCTATTCTACTGTAAGCTGTCAGTGTGATTTTACTGTACACCGCACTGAATTACCGGCTTTTCTCTCTAATATATGTGTCTACTGACACATATATATATATATATATATATATATATATATATATATAGACAGTATATATATATTTTCTTTTCTTTTTGGGACACATGGATCACTTCTATAGCGGTATGTTGGTTTTGCTAGCCTGCGAGAAAACCACGCAGTACGGATGCCATACGGATTACATACGGAGGATGCCATGCGCAAAAAACGCTGACACACCCTGCCTACGGAGGAGCTACGGACCACTTTTTTCGGGACTTTTCAGCGTATTACGGCCGTAATATACGGACCGTATTGTTTTACGCTGTGTGTGACGCCGGCCTTAGGCTGCAACTGTTAACCTGTTCAATGCTGCTTACAATCTCTGACAGTGGCATTAACAACATGCCGGCACGGAGTCGCGTCACTCTATGCGCCCATCGACTGCTCTGCAATGCAATTGTGGGGTGCCGATGGGATTCTATTGAAGACTTGCGTGACTGCCATCATGGAGCTCCATTTAAACCCTGCCTGGGGGTTAAAGTGGCCGCTAAAAAAATGCAGTAGTAAGAGATACAAAAATGTATTAATGACAAAAAAATTTTTAAAACTAAGATAGTAAAAAACTAATATCATCGTAATCATACTCACAAGGAGAAACATATTGCCATGTCATTTTTACTATACAATGTACACTGAAAAAACTATTCCCCCCAAAAATGTCATAATTGCGTGTTTTTTTGCAACTTCACCGCACTTAGAATTTTTCCAGCGCACTATGTGCTAAAATGAACAGTGTCAAACACAAAACCTCATACATATATGGTATGTGGATAGAAAAATAAACTGTTAGGGTATGTGAACACGTAGAAAGCTCCTCTGCGGATTTTTCCGCAGCGGATTTGATAAATCCGCAGTGCAAAACCGCTGCGGTTTTTCCTGCGGATTTATCGCTGTTTGTATTGCGGATTCCGCTGCGGTTTTACATCTGCAGTTTTCTATTGGAGTAGGTGTAAAAACGCTGCGGATTCCGCACAAAGAATTGACATGCTGCGGAAAAGCGCTGCGTTTCCACGTGGTTTTTTCCGCAGCATGTGCACTGTGGATTTCGCTTCCCATAGGTTTACATTGTACTGTAAACTCATGGGAAACTGCTGCGGATCCGCAGCAAAATCTGAATCGTGTGCACATACCCTTATGGCTCTTGCTTAGGTGATGGGGGAGAAAAATGAATGGAAATTGGCCATGTGGGGAAAGGGTGAAGGCTCACAGGATTACTGCACATGGGCCTTTTCTTGACTCTTCACCCAAATCTTGTATTTGAGTCAGTGTCTCTGATTCACCTTAGGCCAGTCTCACACGTCCAGATAATTCTGGTACCGGAATTATCCGTGTCCGTGTGTCCGTGCGTTTATGTGGCACATCAGTGTGGCACACGTGCGGCACATGTGTGCCGCCCGTGTGCCGACTGGGTACCACACGGAGCGTGCAGGAGACAGCGCTAGAGATAAGCGCTGTCCCCTGCATCTGGTGCTGAAGCCGCCATTCATATCTTCTCTCCAGCAGCGTTTGCTGTAGAGAAGATATAAAAAATCCTTTTTTTTTTTTTTTTTTTGTGTTTAAAATAAAGATCCCTGTCCCCACCACCCGGCTCCCTCGCAGCGTCCTCTCCACGCCGCACCTTCTCCTGTATGAGCGGTTACGTGCTGCCGCCCATTACAGTCATGAATATGCGGCTCCACCCCTATGGGAGGTGGAGCCACATATATATTACTGTAATAGGCAGCCCCACGTGACCGCTCATACAGGAGAAGGTGCGGTGTGGAGAGGACGCTGCGAGGGAGCCGGGTGAGTATTTTATTAACGGGGGGGGGGGGGGGGACACAGGGATCTTTATTTTAAACACGTAAAAACAAAAAAAAAGGATTTTAATGGGTCCTTGTAATCCGTGCGCTCCCACGAACACTGACATGTCTGTGTGTTTTGCACACGGACACACGGTCCGTGAAAACACGCTGACATGTGCAGAGACACATTGATTTCAATGTGTCTACGTGAGTCAGTGTCTCCGGTACGTGAGGAAACTGTCACCTCACGTATCGGAGCCACTGATGTGTGAAACTGGCCTAAGATCCACAGCAAACACAGTGCGATCTATACAGCCGAAGACACACCACTTTATATCCCTGCAGTTCTAGTTAAATGGTTTATATTCTGGAGAAAACACAAGACATTAGTAAGTCGCAGAGAGTGAGAGTCTAGCAGAATCTGATATGGTGGACATATTGCTAGAAATCTATATGAGCAATAATTACGAGTAGAAGAGAAGGGATGGATTTCATAAAAGGCCTGGGAAACCTACAGAGCCTGCCTGTGAAAATAGATGTGCCAGCCTGAGCATTCAACACGCCATCTGTCTCTCCTCAGCCTCAGTGACAGTCGGCTTTTGTTTCCTGTACAGCCTGGGAGGGACTGACAAGGCATCAGATACCCACTCCCAAGCCCACATCTCCTCTCCATGCCACCTACATAACAAGGTTAATACCACACCTGAGGTGCAAGCGATGGGAGGAGGGCACTACTCCGTGCTGGAGTCTTATTTAAAATGATCATTTGCCACTCCCGCCTGATGTGAGACAGTTAATTATTAATTTTCTTAATTGCAATATCATATATATGCCTGTGGCACTGCTGACACTTGATCTTCTAATCTGCATACATTTAGTCCGAGAGTCTTGTACCAGCTTAATGAATTACATTCTATTAAGCAAGTCATAAAACAATCCAGGAGAAAAATCAGTAATTAAAACCACTAAAACATCATCATGCTGAAAGCAGCAACTTGTAAATTGCTCAACAAATATACAGATTAAAGGGATCTTCCATCAATAACTTTCTATACTCTATGAGCCTGTGCTTGGATAAAATAGTAAAATCAGCAGTTAATCACCGTCCTTGGGTCCAGGGCTACCTCTCTGCCCCTTCTCTGTTCTTTGTTTACTGGCCAAATCGAAGGGAATGATGTGCACTCAGTAAACAAACGTAGATGGGTGCAGGCTGAACGAAAAAGTTTCAATGTTCATGAAAAACAGCCGCACTCCAGTAGTATGAAGATTTATGCCAAAAGTATATCTTTATTTTTGCGTACAGACATCACCAGGTGCTTAATGATGTATACAAGTTGCGGACAATAAGGTTAACGTTTTGACCGGGGGCGGTCTTTGTCAAAACCTCACTTATAGTAGGGGTGCAGAGAGAAAAGAGGATTCAGCCCAAGAGAGGCGGTGCCTGCTGTAGCGTGGGGAAGCTATGTCCGAACCATTGGTTCCCACTCTTCCCTTCCATCCATATTTGCTGACCCATTTTCAGCTGTTGCAGAGGATTGCTACAAGATTTTGGAATGATATGTAACAGGAGGAGACAGTACTCCTGAAAAACCCTAGTGCTGGGAATTATTGGTGCATGAAGGCTGCCACCTACTGTTCAGAGTGGACCATACGGAACTAACCGGAGGAAGAAAAGTTGCAGGGGGTGGTTGTTTGCATGTAACACCCAGTCAGGTGCCCTTAATTATGCAGTTCCTCAATATAAAGAGTCTGTGCGCCAAACCAGAGAAGATTTTGATTCCAAATGAGAGAGCAGTCCAGACGTGCTCCGGAGGAAACACTGCAGCCAGAATGAAAAGCCTGATTGAGAAGCATGTGCCAGCGGGCTGCTGTACAGTTACAAACTGGACCCCAGGAGCACTAAGTGAGATCCAGAGGACCTGATCTGCGCCAGTCAAGACCCAGGGCCCAGCTCTCTTTCCCTTAGACCTATAAGATACCCGCTGTCGGCCAAGCACCAAAGATCCATGAGGAGACTCCACCTGGAAGAGGACGCTTGTGGTGGTGAACGTGAGGCACAAGTTTGCGGGGATGTCACTTCCAGCACATATGTATGTCACAGGGGTTGACCTGGGCCGGGGCAGCAAACAACGCAGGCTTCAATTGAAGAAAAGGAGGCCCAATGTGCTTTAGTAGACTTTGTCAGCAGAACTTGAAGCCTATCAGAAATAATTGGAGGCCCCTGCTAGGCCATTGTTATGGGAGTAGCTTGCACAGTAGCTCCCACAGGAATGGGTATTTTACCCCTGTTGGAGGGACATAAGCATAATCCTCAAGAAGCTTCCCTAATGTTTAAAGTGAACTTTAACCCCTTAGTGACAGAGCCAATTTGGTACTTAATGACCAAGCCAATTTTTGCAATTCTGACCACTGTCACTTTATGAGGTTATAACTCTGGAACGCTTCAACGGATCCCGCTGATTCTGAGATTGTTTTTTCGTGACATATTGTACTTCATGTTAGTGGTAACATTTCTTCGATATTACTTGCGATTATTTATGAAAAAAACGGAAATATGGCGAAAATGTTTAAAATTTTGCAATTTTCAAACTTTGTATTTTTATGCCCTTAAATCAGAGAGATATGTCACGAAAAATAGTTAATAAATAACATTTCCCACATGTCTACTTTACATCAGCACAATTTTGGAAACAACATTTTTTTTTGTTAGGGAGTTATAAGGGTTAAAAGTTGACCAGCAATTTCTCATTTTTACAACACCATTTTTTTTTAGGGACCACATCACATTTGAAGTCATTTTGAGGGGTCTATATGATAGAAAATACCCAAGTGTGACACCATTCTAAAAACTACACCCCTCAAGGTTCTCAAAACCACATTCAAGAAGTTTATTAACCCTTTACAAGCTTCACAGGAACTGAAACAATGTGGAAGGAAAAAATGAACATTTAACTTTTTTTTGCAAACATCTTAATTCAGAACCATTTTTTTTATTTTCACAAGTGTGAAAACAGAAATGTAACCATAAATTTTGTTATGCAATTTCTCCTGAATACGCCAATACCCCATATGTGGGGATAAACCACTCTTTGGGCGCACCGCAGAACTTAGAAGTGAAGGAGCGCCGTTTGACTTTTTCAATGCAGAATTGGCTGGAATTGAGATCGGACGCCATGTCACGTTTAGAGAGCCCCTGATGTGCCTAAACAGTGGAAACTCCCCACAAGTGACACCATTTTGGAAACTAGACCCCTTAAGGAACTTATCTAGATGTGTGGTGAGCACTTTGAACCCCCAAGTGCTTCACAGAAGTTTATAACGTAGAGCAGTGAAAATAAAAAATCGCTTTTGTTTACACAAAAATGATCTTTTCGCCCACAAATTCTTATTTTCACAAGGGTAACAGGAGAAATTAGACCACAAAAGTTGTTGTGCGATTTCTCCTGAATACGTCGATACCCCATATGTGAGGGTAAACCACTGTTTGGGCGCACCGCAGAGCTTGGAAGAGAAAGAGTGCTGTTTTACTTTTTCAATGTAGAATTCGCTGGAATTGAGATTGGACGCCATGTCGCGTTTGGAGAGCCCCTGATGTGCCTAAACAGTAGAAATCCCCCACAAGTGACCCCATTTTGGAAACTAGACCCCCCATGGAACTTATCTAGATGTGTGGTGAGAACCTTGAATGCCCAAGTGCTTCACAGAAGTTTATAATGCAGAGCCGTGAAAATAAAAAATATTTTTTTTTTCCACAAAAAAGATTTTTTAGCCCCCAAGTTTTTATTTTCACAAGGGTAACAAGAAAAATTGGACCCCAAAAGTTGTTGTCCAATTTGTCCTGAGTATGCTGGTACCCCATATGTGGGGGTAAACCACTGTTTGGGCGCACGGCAGAGCTCGGAAGGGAAGGAGCGCCTTTTTGGAATGCAGACTTTGATAGAATGGTCTGCGGGTATTATGGTGCGATTGCAGAGCACCTGATGTACCTAAACTGTAGTAACCCCCCACAAGTGACCCCATTTTGGAAACTAGACCCCCAAGGAACTTATCTAGATGTGTGGTGAGAACTTTGAATGCCCAAGTGCTTCACAGAAGTTTAGAATGCAGAGTCGTGAAAATAAAAAATATTTTTTTTTCCACAAAAAAGATATTGTAGCCCCCAAGTTTTTATTTTCACAAGGGTAACAGGATAAATTGGACTGCAATAGTTGTTGTCCAATTCATCCCGAGTACGCTGATGCACCATATGTGGGGGTAAACCACTGTTTGGGCGCACGGCAGAGCTCGGAAGGGAAGGAGCGCCTTTTTGGAATGCAGACTTTGATAGAATGGTCTGTGGGCATTATGTTGCGATTGCAGAGCCCCTGATGTACCTAAACTGTAGTAACCCCCCACAAGTGACCCCATTTTGGAAACTAGACCCCCCAAGGAACTTATCTAGATGTGTGGTGAGAACTTTGAATGCCCAAGTGCTTCACAGAAGTTTAGAATGCAGAGTCGTGAAAATAAAAAATATTTTTTTTTCTCACAAAAAAGATATTGTAGCCCCCAAGTTTTTATTTTCACAAGGGTAACAAGAGAAATTGGACCCCAGAAGTTGTTGTCCAATTTATCCCGAGTACGCTGATGCCCCATATGTGGGGGTAACCCACTGTTTGGGCGCACGGCAGAGCTCAGAAGGGAGGGAGCACCATTTGACTTTTTGAGCGCAAAATTGGCTGTCGTGTTTGGAGACCCCCTGATGTACCTAAACAGTGGAAACCCCCCAATTGTAGCTCCAACCCTAACCCCAACACACCCCTAACCCTAATCCCAACCTGATCCATAATCCTAATCACTAACCCTAACCATAATCACAACCCTTACCCCAAAACAACCCTAATGTCAACCCTAACCATAACCCTAATCAAAACCCTAAATCCAACACACCCCTAATCCTAATCTCAACCCTAACCTCAAACCTAACCCTAATCCCAATACACCCCTAATCACAACCCTAACCTTAACCCTAATCCCAAACCTAACCCTAATCCCAAGCGTAACCCTAATGCCAACCCTAACCCTAATACCAACCCTAATCCAAACCCTAACCCTAATCCCAGCTCTAACCCTAACTTCAGCACCAACCCTAGCCCTAACTTTAGCCCCAACCCTAACCCTAGCCCTAAGGCTACTTTCACACTTGCGTCGTTTGGCATTCCGTCGCAATCCGTCGTTTTGGACAAGAAACGGATCCTGCAAATGTGCCCGCAGGATGCGTTTTTTGCCCATAGACTTGTATTGCCGACGGATCGTGACGGATGGCCACACGTCGCGTCCGTCGTGCACTGGATCAGTTATGTTTTGGCGGACCGTCGGCACAAAAAAACGTTCAATGAAACTTTTTTTGTACGTCGCATCCGCCATTTCTGACCGCGCATGCATGGCCGTAACTCCGCCCCCTCCTCCCCAGGACATAGATTGGGCAGCGGATGCGTTGAAAAACTACAGCTGCTGCCCACGTTGTGCACAATTTTCACAACGTGCGTCGGTATGTCGGGCCGACGCATTGCGACGGCCCCGTACCGACGTAAGTGTGAAAGAAGCCTAACCCTAAATTTAGCCCCAACCCTAACCCTAAATTTAGCCCCAACCCTAGCCCTAACCCTAGCCCTAACCCTAGCCCTAACCTAACCCTAGCCTTATCCCTAACCCTACCCCTAACCCTACCCCTAACCCTAACCCTACCCCTAACCCTACCCCTAACCCTACCCCTAACCTAACCCTACCCCTAACCCTAACCCTACCCCTAACCCTACCCCTAACCCTAACCTAACCCTACCCCTAACCCTACCCCTAACTCTAACCCTACCCCTACCCCTAACCCTGCTCCTAACCCTACCCCTAACCCTACCCCTAACCCTACCCCTAACCCTAACCCTAATTTTAGCCCCAACTGCTGTTCTCCTGCCGGCCGGCAGATGGAGACAGATGGCGGGCGCACTGGGCATGCGTCCGCCATGTTCTTCTGCCGGCGGCCAGGAGGAGCAGCAAGAGGATCCAGGGACACAGGTGAGTATTGTAGGGTCCCCGAATCCCCCTATTTCTCTGTCCTCTGATGTGCGATCACATCAGAGGACAGAGAATTACACTTTACCTTTTTTTTTTTTTTATGCGGTCGCCGGTAAACAGTTAATTACCGGCGATCGCAAAACAGGGGTCGGTAAAACCGACCCCGATCATGCTCTTTGGGGTCTCGGCTACCCCTGGCAGCCGAGACCCCAAAGATTCTCCCGGTGCCGGCCGGCGGGCACACTGCGCATGCGCCCGCCATTTTGAAGCTGGCGGCGCCCACCGGGAGACACGAGGAGCATCGGGGGAGCTAGGTGAGTATTGGGGGGCCACCTGGGACCCCTTTTCTCTGTCCTCCGATGTGCGATCACATCGGAGGACAGAGAAATTAAAAAGAGATCGCGTTTTGTTTTTTTTGTGATCGCCGGTAAATGGTTAATTACCGGCGATCCCAAATGTGGGGTGGGTTAAAAACCCCCCAAATCATGTTCTCTGGGGTCTCGGCTACCCCTGGCAGCCGAGACCCCGGAGAAAATCGGCCTCTGGGGGGCGAAATTGACTTTTTCCACAGCGCCGTTAATTAACGGCGCTGTGGTTTAAGTACCCTTAGCGGCCGCCGTTAAAAGGCGTATCGGCGGTCGGTTAAGACCCATTATTTGCTCTGTATCGCATAATTTACCTGTGATATCCCTTCTTGCACCTTGTTGATATAACTATTGCCATTTCCTGCCATATCTAAGAAAACAAATAGCTCATTGATTGTTCCCACCTGGTGTTCCCCTGCATGTTGCATCTGACCACCTGCATTACATGTCTGTGGGAGTTTATTCTGACTGTATAACTAGGCTGTGAGTGTAGGGCGCTTGAGACACCATTTCTATGGCTGTCTCTATGCATCATTACTCACACATACAAATTTCATCAGATAGCTTAACTCGACTGCAGAGGCACCTATGAAGATTCCAGAAGAAAGTCTTTTGCAAGCTGAATTGTTGTAGTTATGCACAATTACAGTAGCAGTAGCTGTAATAACTGCAGGTACGCAAAAAAAAAAAAATCACTATTCTGAACCAGAGCTAAAAGACATAATGTTCTTAAAAAGGCTGACATACAGAGAATGAAGAAGAAGAAGTTGTGGGTTACTGACATCAGAGTTAAGGAGGCAGATAGGGAAAGAGGCAGGATAAGTCTGCAGTTAATCTGTGCACTGCGGGGGTTAGCCGCTTTTTGAGCCGGGATCAGAAGTTATGTATGAGTTATACATACTCCCGGCCAGCGGTTGCGACCTCGGTTCCATACACTTGTATGGATTGAGGCCACGCCCTCCAGTCGTCCACGACCACTGGATAGTCGGGGCACGGCCTCACTCAATACATGTGTATGGCACAAGGCCATGCACATTAGACGAGCACTGTCCAAGAGTAGCTATAACTAGGGTTGAGCGAAACGGGTCGAACATTTTCAAAAGTCGCCGACTTTTGGCGAAGTCGAGTTTCATGAAACCCGATCCGACCCCTGTGCGTGGTCGGCCATGCGGTACGCGACTTTCGCGCCAAAGTCGCGTTTCAATGACGCGAAAAGCGCCATTTCTCAGCCAATGAAGGTAAACGCAGAGTGTGGGCAGCGTGATGACATAGGTCCTGGTCCCCACCATCTTAGAAAAGGGCATTGCAGTGATTGGCTTGCTGTCTGCGGCGTCACAGGGGCTATAAAGGGGAGTTCCCGCCGACCGCCATGTTACTGCTGCTGATCTGAGCTTAGGGAGAGGTTGCTGCCGCTTCGTCAGAAGCAGGGATAGCGTTAGGCAGGGTCCATTAACCACAAAACCGCTTGTGCTGTAGCGATTTCCACTGCCCAACACCACCTTCGGTGTGCAGGGACAGTGGAAGCTCCTTTTTTTTTTTTTTTCCTCCGTGCTGTAGCTCATTGGGCTGCCCTAGAAGGCTCCCTGATAGCTGCATTGCTGTGTGTACGCCGCTGTGCAAACCAACTGCTTTTTTCAAAGCACAAATCCTCTTGTTCCTTCCTTTCTGCACAGCTATCTTGTTTGTTTGTCCACACTTTTTATTTAATTTGTGCATCAGTCCACTCCTTATTGCTGCCTGCCATACCTGGCTGAGATTACTGCAGGGAGATAGTAATTGAAGGACAGTTCCTTTTTTTTTTTTTTTTTTTTTTGGTGGGAGATTAAGATTGACATTTCTGCTAGAGTGCCATCTCTGTCTGTGTCATCTCTCACTCAGTGGGCCATAGAAAGCCTATTTATTTTTTTGCTTGATTTGGGTTCCAAAATCTACCAGAAAAAATCACAACATCAATCAGTGGGAGAAAAATATTGGCCTCAGGGCTTGTGTGCCACTCCTTACTCCTGTGTGTGCCATCTCTCACTCAGGGGGCCATAGAAAGCCTATTAATTTTTTTGCTTGATTTGGGTTCTAAATTCTACCTGAAAAAATCAATAAATCAATCAGTGGGAGATTAATATTGGCCTTTGGGCTTGTGTGCCAGTCCTAAGCGTGCCATCTCTCTCTCTCTCAGAGAGTGGGCCATAGAAAGCCTATTTTTTTATTATTTTATTGGGTTTATAAATTTTCCCTGGAAAAAAAAAAAAAGTGGGAGATTAATATTGGCCTCTGGGCTTGTGTGCCAGTCCTGAGCGTGCCATCTCTCTCACAAATAGTGGGCCATAGAAAGCCTATTTATTTTTTTGGTTGATTTGGGTTCATAATTCTACCTTAAAAAATCAATCAATCAATCAGTGGGAGATTAGTATTGGCCTTTGGGCTTGTGTGCCAGTCCTAAGCGTGCCATCTCTCTCTCTCAGATAGTGGGCCATAGAAAGCCTATTTATTATTATTTTTTGTATTGGGTTTATAAATTTTCCCTGGAAAAAAAAAAAAAGTGGGAGATTAATATTGGCCTCTGGGCTTGTGTGCCAGTCCTGAGCGTGCCATCTCTCTCACAAATAGTGGGCCATAGAAAGCCTATTTATTTTTTGGGTTGATTTGGGTTCATAATTCTACCTGAAAAAATCAATCAATCAATCAGTGGGAGAAAAATATTGGCCTCAGGGCTTGTGTGCCACTCCTTACTCCTGTGTGTGCCATCTCTCACTCAGTGGGCCATAGAAAGCCTATTAATTTTTTTGCTT
Source organism: Ranitomeya imitator (assembly GCF_032444005.1). NCBI lineage: Eukaryota > Metazoa > Chordata > Amphibia > Anura > Dendrobatidae > Ranitomeya > Ranitomeya imitator. The sequence continues at coordinate 714,248,115 of NC_091284.1, read as the reverse complement.
GATTTGGGTTCTAAATTCTACCTGAAAAAATCATTAAATCAATCAGTGGGAGATTAATATTGGGCTTTGGGCTTGTGTGCCAGTCCTAAGCGTGCCATCTCTCTCTCTCAGATAGTGGGCCATAGAAAGCCTATTTATTATTATTTTTTTTATTGGGTTTATAAATTTTCCCTGGAAAAAAAAAAAAATGGGAGATTAATATTGGCCTCTGGGCTTGTGTGCCACTCCTGACTCCTGTGTGCGTCATCTGTCACTCAGTGGGCCCTAGAAAGCCTATTTTTTGTTTTATTTGTTTTCTAAATTCTCCCTGAAACAATCATTTTATTTTCTTTGGTTTCTAAATTATTCCTGAAAAAAATCATTTTTTTTGTATTTTTTTTTCTCTCAAGTCTCCCTGAAAAAAAAAAAAAAAAAATCTGTGGGAGATTCATATTGCCCCTTCTGCTTGTGTGCCAGTCTTGACTCCTGGTTGTGCCATCTCTCTCTCTCTCCCCAATTGTGGGCCATAGAAAGCCTATTAATTTTTTTGCTTGATTTGGGTTCCAAAATCTACCGAAAAAAATCACTAAATCAATCAGTGGGAGATTAATATTGGCCTCTGGGCTTGTGTGCCACTCCTGACTCCTGTGTGCGTCATCTGTCACTCAGTGGGCCCTAGAAAGCCTATTTTTTGTTTTATTTGTTTTCTAAATTCTCCCTGAAACAATCATTTTATTTTCTTTGGTTTCTAAATTATTCCTGAAAAAAATCATTTTTTTGGTATTTTTTTTTCTCTCAAGTCTCCCTGAAAAAAAAAAAAAAAAAAAAAAACTGTGGGAGATTCATATTGCCCCTTCTGCTTGTGTGCCAGTCTTGACTCCTGGGTGTGCCATCTCTCTCTCTCTCCCCAATTGTGGGCCATAGAAAGCCTATTATTTTTTTTAGCTTGATTTGGGTTCCAAAATCTACCTGAAAAAATCACTACATCAATCAGTGGGAGATAAATATTGGCCTCTGGGCTTGTGTGCCACTCCTGACTCCTGTGTGCGTCCTCTCTCACTCAGTGGGCCCTACAAAGCCTTTTTTTTTTTTTTTTTTTCCTAAATTCTCCCTGAAACAATCATTTCATTTTATTTGTTTTATAAATTCTTCTGTAAAAAATAATTTTTTTTTAATTTTTTTTTTTTCTGAAGTCTCCCTTTTAAAAAAAACAAACACAAATCAGTGGGAGATAAATATTTACATTTGCGCTTCAGTGACAGTCCTGCGTGTGTGCCATCTCATTTGTTGCCAACAACAACAGAGTGTGTAACATTGTGGCTGATTTTCGTTGTGGTCTCACCCACCTGTAAAGGGGTAGCTAAATCATACTGAAGTTATAGCTCACCGTGTAAGTTGTGTGACAGCAACAAATACCGTTCATTTGTTAACGTTTTTAAAACAATGAGGAAGTCTGGTGGAAGAGGTCGTGGCCGGGGGCGTTCATTGTCAGCTGGTAATGAGGGTAGTGGTAGTGGTGGAGCATCAGCTGGTCGTGGGAAAAAAAATATTGCACCTAAGTCTGGAGCTGTGGAGCCAGGTTCGTCGTCTGGCTACACAAGGCCTCGAACGCTCCCTTTTCTGGGAGTAGGAAAACCGCTTTTAAAGCCGGAGCAGCAAGAGCAAGTTTTGGCTTATCTTGCTGACTCAGCCTCTAGCTCTTTTGCCTCCTCTCGTGAAACTGGTAAATGTCAAAGCAGCGCGTCGTTGGTGGATGTTCACGGTCAGGGACAAGTCGCTTCCTTGTCCTCTTCAGCAAAAACAACAACAGAGAAGAATGCAGCAGGCGACACAACGGGTTACTCCATGGAGCTCTTTACACATACCGTCCCTGGCTTAGAAAGTGAAGCAGTTAACAGTCCATGCCCATTACAAGTTGAATCTGACATGGAGTGCACTGATGCACAGCCACAGCCAGACTATCCTGGTCCTTTGACTCAGACCACAACATTGCCATCGCAGGGTGCTGATCAAGAATCAGACCCTGATGAGACTATGTTGCCCCATCACAAACGCTATACCACCGACCGCCACGGTGACACAGACGAAGTTGCACACGAGCTACAAGAAGAGGTAATAGATGACCCAGTTCTTGACCCCGATTGGCAGCCATTGGGGGAACAGGGTGCAGGCGGCAGCAATTCTGAAGCGGAGGAGGAGGGGCCGCAGCAGGCATCAACATCGCAACAGGTTCCATCTGCCGGGCCCGTATCTTGCCCAAAACGCGTGGCAAAGCTAAAACCTGTTGGAGGACAGCGTGGCCATCCGGTTAAAGCTCAGTCTGCAATGCCTGAAAAGGTATCCGATGCTAGAAAGAGTGCAGTCTGGCATTTTTTTAAACAACATCCAATTGATCAGCGCAAAGTCATCTGTCAAAAATGTTCAACTACCTTAAGCAGAGGACAGAATCTGAAAAGTCTCAATACAAGTTGCATGCATAGACATTTAACCACCATGCATTTGCAAGCCTGGACTAACTACCAAACGTCCCTTAAGGTTGTAGCACCCTCGGCCAATGAAGCTAGTCAGCAACGCAACATCCCTTCCAGCAGTGTAGGGCCACCATTTTCCGCACCACCTGCAGTATCTGTGCAGGTTTCTTTGCCAGGCCAAAGCCTTCAGGGTCAGGGAATCACCAGTTTCGTAGTAGGAAACACTGCATCTAGGGCACCGGTGGCAACAATACCATCTCCCACCGTCTCTCAGTCTGCCATGTCCACCGGCACCCCCGCTAGTTCCACGATCTGCAGCTCTCCAGTCCAGCTCACCCTACATGAGACTATGGTTAGAAAAAGGAAGTACTTAGCCTCGCATCCGCGTACACAGGGTTTGAACGCACACATAGCTAGACTAATCTCGTTAGAGATGATGCCCTACCGGTTAGTTGAAAGCGAAGCTTTCAAAGCCCTGATGGACTACGCTGTACCACGCTACGAGCTACCCAGTCGACACTTTTTTTCCAGAAAAGCCATCCCAGCCCTCCACCAGCATGTTAAAGAGCGCATCGTCCATGCACTCAGGCAATCTGTGAGCACAAAGGTGCACCTGACAACAGATGCATGGACCAGTAGGCATGGCCAGGGACGTTACGTGTCCATCACGGCACACTGGTTAAATGTGGTGGATGCAGGGTCCACAGGGGACAGCAACATCCGCAGCTGCCACTGTTGCACACCAGGTCTCCCATTATGGGGCAGCTACTGGCAAACGTCAGCAGGCTGTATTGGCTATGAAGTGTTTGGGCGACAACAGACACACCGCGGACGTTCTGTCCGAGTTCTTGCAGAAAGAAACGCAGTCGTGGCTGGGCACTGTAGATCTTGAGGCAGGCAAGGTAGTGAGTGATAACGGAAGGAATTTCATGGCTGCCATCTCCCTTTCCCAACTGAAACACATTCCTTGCCTGGCTCACACCTTAAACCTGGTGGTGCAGTGCTTCCTGAAAAGTTATCCGGGGTTATCCGACCTGCTCCTCAAAGTGCGTGGACTTTGCTCACATATCCGCCGTTCGCCCGTACACTCCAGCCGTATGCAGACCTATCAGCGTTCTTTGAACCTTCCCCAGCATCGCCTAATCATAGACGTTGCAACAAGGTGGAACTCAACACTGCACATGCTTCAGAGACTGTGTGAACAGAGGCGGGCTGTTATGTTTTTGTGGGAGGATACACATACACGGGCAGGCAGTAGGATGGCAGACATGGAGTTGTCAGGTGTGCAGTGGTCGAAGATTCAAGACATGTGTCAAGTCCTTCAGTGTTTTGAGGAATGCACACGGCTGGTTAGTACAGACAACGCCATAATAAGCATGAGCATCCCCCTAATGCGTCTGCTGATGCAAAGTTTGACGCACATAAAGGATCAGGCGTCTGCAGCTGAGGAAGAGGAAAGCCTTGATGACAGTCAGCCATTGTCTGGCCAGGGCAGTGTACAGGACGAGGTAGCGGGCGAAGAGGAGGACGAGGAGGATGATGGGGATGATTATATTTTTAATGAGGAAGCTTTTCCGGGGCCACTGGAAATTGGTGGCGCGGCAAGGCCGGGTTCTGGTTTTTTGAGGGACACAAGTGACGTGGATTTGCCTGAAACTGCCCCTCAACCAAGCACAACCGCAGATTTGAGAACTGGAACTTTGGCCCACATGGCGGATTATGCCTTACGTATCCTCAAAAGGGACACACGCATAACTAAAATGATGAATGATGACGATTACTGGTTGGCCTGCCTCCTTGATCCTCGCTATAAAGGCAAATTGCAAAATATAATGCCACATGAGAACTTGGAACTAATATTAGCAACCAAACAATCAACTCTTGTTGACCGTTTGCTTCTGGCATTCCCTGCACACAGCGCCCGTGATCGTTCTCACACGAGCTGCAGGGGCCAGCAGACCAGAGGAGTTAGAGGGGCAGAAATCAGAAGTGGCGTTGGCCAGAGGGGTTTTCTGACCAGGTTGTGGAGTGATTTTGCTATGACCGCAGACAGGACAGGTACTGCAGCATCAATTCAAAGTGACAGGAGACAACATTTGTCCAGTATGGTTACAAACTATTTTTCATCCCTTATCGATGTTCTCCCTCAACCGTCATTCCCATTTGATTACTGGGCATCAAAATTAGACACCTGGCCAGAATTGGCAGAATATGCATTGCAGGAGCTTGCTTGCCCGGCAGCTAGTGTCCTATCAGAAAGAGTATTCAGTGCTGCAGGTTCAATACTAACAGAAAAAAGGACTCGTCTGGCTACCCAAAATGTAGATGATCTAACCTTCATTAAAATGAACCACAACTGGATTTCGAAATCTTTTGCCCCACCTTGCCCGGCTGACACCTAGCTTTCCTATGAAAAGGTCTTGCCTGTGGACTATTCTGAATGCCTTTTCCAATCTCGTAATTTTCAGCACCTGATTGTCCAGCATACGACATGTTTACACCTCACTAAATGGCCAAACTCCCCACACGGGGCCGTGGTATCGACACTTGGCGACAGCACCCGTGAGAGTGCAGTTTGTCTGAAGAGGTGGGTGAGCCCGCTTTTGGTCGACGGCACTGCCACTGGGTCCCTCCTAGTACAATAAAGTGTCTCTGGCGGTGGTGGTGCGCACCCAACGTCAGACACACCGTTGTAATATGAGGGGCCCTGGGCCTGTACCGCCGGCCACAAGACAGTTTCCCCCCACCCCAGCTCAAACAGTGCTCTACCACTTGCAAAATTATCTCACAGCTCCACCAATGTTTAGTCTATGCGCTGACATCCTTCAATGCCTGCCACTGACAATACCATTGTATTGACATTTTTGTTATGTTAGGCCTTCGATGCCTGTCTGTGGTCACTCCTTCCACTAGGCCTCCACTGACGACACCACTGCTGCCTGTGTACCCCTGGAACCAATTTAAAGTTGCCTACAGCCATGTGTTATTATTTTAGGCCTTCGATGCCTGTCTGCGGTGACTCCTTCCACTAGGCCTCCACTGACCACACCACTGCTGCCCGTGTACCCCTGGAACCAATTTAAAATTGCCTACAGCCATGTGTTATTATTTTAGGGCTTCGATGCCTGTCTGCGGTGACTCCTTCCACTAGGCCTCCACTGACCACACCACTGCTGCCCGTGTACCCCTGGAACCAATTTAAAATTGCCTACAGCCATGTGTTATTATTTTAGGCCTTCGATGCCTGTCTGCGGTGACTCCTTCCACTAGGCCTCCACTGACCACACCACTGCTGCCCGTGTACCCCTGGAACCAATTTAAAAATTGCCTACAGCCATGTGTTATTATTTTAGGCCTTCGATGCCTGTCTGCGGTGACTCCTTCCACTAGGCCTCCACTGACCACACCACTGCTGCCCGTGTACCCCTGGAACCAATTTAAAATTGCCTACAGCCATGTGTTATTATTTTAGGCCTTCGATGCCTGTCTGCGGTGACTCCTTCCACTAGGCCTCCACTGACCACACCACTGCTGCCCGTGTACCCCTGGAACCAATTTAAAATTGCCTACAGCCATGTGTTATTATTTTAGGCCTTCGATGCCTGTCTGCGGTCACTCCTTCCACTAGGCCTCCACTGACCACACCACTGCTGCCCGTGTACCCCTGTAACCAATTTAAAATTGCCTACAGCCAGCCCAATTTTTTTATTTTAGGCCTTCGATGCCTGTCTGCGGTCCATTCTTTCAACTACTACTACACTGACCAGGGCACTGCTGCCCGTGTACCCCTGGAACCAACATCAGAAAATATAAAAATAAGTATTTTGCTTACAAAAAAGAAAATACTGGAGAGATATCAAATGCAGACATTTTAACATTAAAAACAAACACACAACTAAAATCTGGTACAGTACTAAAAATGGCCACCAGCTACAATTACTTTCTCCTACAAGTAGTTAACTGAAAGGTTTTTTCAATTGAAAACACACATATGGCATCCACCGAGTGTTGTCCTGTCGCGTCTTCTTTATATTATTGCCGAGAAGATGCAAAACAATGAAAATAATAAAATCATTAATTACCAAAATAATAGAGAAAGTCAACACCACATTGCAAATAAACATTCATTCCAAATAAAGAAGCAGGGCGCGTCCGAGGGTGAGTATATACCTAATAAGAATATAATCACCCTCGGACGCGCAATGCTTATTTCCAACAGCCTTCCTTCCTAAGAATCAGCCCTTCCGTGGTGTAGAGAGACGTTGTGTTACACTCCAAGGTGTTCCCCAGGTTGCCTTTCCTGAGCTTCGATCTTCCGGCTCTCGTTTAGTAGTTGTTGGAAACTACGCTGCATTAGGCCTTCAAATTGGGTATGGGGTGTAGAGAGATGGTGTGTTCCACTCCAAGGTGTTCCCCAGGTTGCCTTTCCTGAGCTTCGATCTTCCGGCTCTCGTTTAGTAGTTCTTGGAAACTACACTGCATTAGGCCTTCAAATTGGGTATGGGGTGTAGAGAGATGGTGTGTTACACTCCAAGGTGTTCCACAGGTTGCCTTTCCTGAGCTTCGATATTCCGGCTCTCGTTTAGTAGTTCTTGGAAACTACACTGCATTAGGCCTTCAAATTGGGTATGGGGTGTAGAGAGAGGGTGTGTTACACTCCAAGGTGTTCCCCAGGTTGCCTTTCCTGAGCTTCGATATTTCGGCTCTCGTTTAGTAGTTGTTGGAAACTACACTGCATTAGGCCTACAAATTTGGTATGGGGGAAACATTGGCGCATCTGCGGTCCCTCCTTCCTCTAGGCCTCCACTGACCTGTCTACTGCTGCCCGTGTTCCCCTTGAACCAATTTTAAATTGCCTACAGGCAGCCCAATTTATTATGTTAGGGCTTCGAAGCCTGTCTGCGGTCCCTCCTTCCACTAGGCCTCCACTGACCTGTCTACTGCTGCCCGTGTACCCCTTGAACCAACATCATAAAATAAAAAAAAAAGTATTTTGCTTATAAAAAAGAAAATACTGGTGAGATATCAAATGCAGACATTTTAACATTAAAAACAAACACACAACTAAAATCTGGTACAGTACTAAAAATGGCCACCAGCTACAATTACTTTCTCCTGCAAGTAGTTAACTGAAAGGTTTTTTCAATTGAAAACACACATATGGCATCCACCGAGTGTTGTCCTGTCGCGTCTTCTTTATATTATTGCCGAGAAGATGCAAAACAATATAAATAATAAAATCATTAATTACCAAAATAATAGAGAAAGTCAACACCACATTGCAAATAAACATTCATTCCAAATAAAGAAGCAGGGCGCGTCCGAGGGTGAGTATATACCTAATAAGAATATAATCACCCTCGGACGCGCAATGCTTATTTCCAACAGCCTTCCTTCCTAAGAATCAGCCCTTCCGTGGTGTAGAGAGACGTTGTGTTACACTCCAAGGTGTTCCCCAGGTTGCCTTTCCTGAGCTTCGATTTTCCGGCTCTCGTTTAGTAGTTCTTGGAAACTACACTGCATTAGGCCTTCAAATTGGGTATGGGGTGTAGAGAGAGGGTGTGTTCCACTCCAAGGTGTTCCCCAGGTTGCCTTTCCTGAGCTTCGATCTTCCGGCTCTCGTTTAGTAGTTGTTGGAAACTACGCTGCATTAGGCCTTCAAATTGGGTATGGGGTGTAGAGAGAGGGTGTGTTACACTCCAAGGTGTTCCCCAGGTTGCCTTTCCTGAGCTTCGATCTTCCGGCTCTCGTTTAGTAGTTCTTGGAAACTACACTGCATTAGGCCTACAAATTGGGTATGGGGTGGAGAGAGATGGTGTGTTACACTCCAAGGTGTTCCCCAGGTTTCCTTGCCATTGCTTCGGTCTTCCGACTCTCGTTTAGTAGTTGTAGAAAAGTACACTGCATTAGGCCTACAAAATGGGTATGGGGTGGAGAGAGATGGTGTGTTACACTCCAAGGTGTTCCCCAGGTTGCCTTTCCTGAGCTTCTATCTTCAGGCTCTCATTAAATTGTGGTTAAATGGAACAACTGCATTTGGCGTACTAGTTGGTTTGGGGCCTACTATCGGTGTCTGCCACTCCTTGCTGTTCTCCTGGTTTCCTGTCCTGAAATTCCATTTTCAGGCTCTCGTTAAGTAGTTGTTAATGTTAGACTGCATTTGGCCTACTAGTTGGGTTGGGGCCTACTATCGGTGTCTGCCACTCCTTGCTGTTCTCCTCCACTGAACAAAGCTGTGCCGCCTGTTTACTACGGTTGCCAATTTTGAACTGCATTTCGACTACTTACTGATTTGGCCCTACTCTCTGTGTCAGCCTCTCATTCCAGTTGTCCTCCACTACAATGCCCCCTGGTTATTCCTGTGTTACCAATTTTGAACTGCATTTAGCCCACTTTATTCTTTGGGCCTATATCTGTGTTTCCACTTCATCGTGCCCATTGCCCAGCCAGTGATAGATGAGTCTGCTGGTACATTGACCCATAACGCAACATTCCCCGTGCATGCTACACAACAACATTGTGACCCTGCTGAAAGTCAGGTTGCTCTTCCCGCATACCATACCACCTTACACGGGGACAAAGAGGAAGGTGCAGATGAAAGTGCAGGTTCCTTCATCAGGTGGGGGGAGGAATACTAGTTGGCGACGTCACTGGCACAGGGCCTCTCATAGTACGCAAAAGTGTTGCTGCCGGTGGGAGGCGCCCCCGCCGTGCAAACACACCGCTGTACTTTGAGGGGCCCTGTGCCAGTGCCAATGCCAACAAGTGGGCCCCCCCTGCTTGCTCAGGATCACAGCACTTGCAAAGTTGAAATACTTACCTCTCCCTGCTCCACTGCCGTGACGTGGTCCAGATTTCCTGGGCCCACTAATTACTTGAACCAGCCCTACCCCACACAACTTTAGCCAAATGACCCCCAATTTCAAATGCCTTCCAATTATTATAAGGTAAATTACGCTTGACAAGCTTCATTAAGAAGAATGGATGGTTTTTACATTAAAATGGGCACTCTAGATGTTTTCCTGGCCCCCACTCACTGCCGACTATGCTGCCCCATTGACTTGCATTGGGTTTCGTGTTTCGGTCGATCCCGACTTTACGTCATAATCGGCCGATTTCACTCGACCCGACTTTTGAGATAGTCGGGTTTCGCGAAACCCGGCTCGACTCTAAAAAGGTCAAGGTCGCTCAACTCTAGCTATAACTTATACATGGCCTCTGGTCCTGGCTCAGAAACCCGCGAATCCCCGCAGTGCACAGTGCATGCACTGGGGGTTCATAAGTCTGCAGTCAAACAGAGTGACTGCAGACATCGATTTGGACCTTTTTCTCTTTCTGTATACAAAAGAAACCCAATAAGAAAATAAATAATAGGAGAAGAGGACAACTACACAAACATCAATCAGGGTTTTATGGCATTACCAGCTTGATTATCCCCAGGGTTTCCATCTGTGGGACTCCATCTAGGTAGTATAAACAATTAAAGTGATTTTCTGGCAAAATCCTCTTTCCACTTCGCCAAATGAGGAAACATTTATGAAACCTATGAACTGATAATTATGGCAATACAGAGCTAATAAACCTTCCAAAATATTACCTTTAACACATTAGTGACAGAGCCAATTTGGTACTTAATGACTAAGCCAATTTTTACAATTCTGACCACTATCACTTTATGAAGTTATAACTCTGGAACACTTTAACGGATCCCACTGATTCTGAGATTTTTTTGTGACATATTGTACTTCATGTTAGTGGTAAAATTTATAACTTGTTATTTATGAATAATAATGGAAATTTTCCAATTTTCAAACTTTTAATTTTTGTACCCTTAAATCAGAGAGTCATATCACACATAGTTAATAAAAACATTTCCAACATGTCAGCTTTACATCAGCACAATTTTGGAAACATAATATTTTTTGTTAGGATGTTATAAGGGTTAAAAGTTGACCAGCAATTTTTTATTTTTCCAACAAAATTTACAAAACCATTTTTTTAGGGACCACCTCACATTTGAAGTGAGTTTGGGGGTCAATATAGCGGAAAATACCGAAAAGTCACACCATTATAAAAACTGCACCCCTCAAGGTGCGCAAAATCACATTCAAGAAGTTTATTAACCCTTCATGTGCTTCACAGGAATTTGGAAGGAAAAAAATGAACATTTGACTTTTTTCACAAAAATTTTACTTTGGAACCAATTGTTTTTTTATTTTTACAAGGGTATCAGGAGAAAATGGACAACAACATTTGTTGTGCAATTTCTCCTGAGTACGCCGATACCACGTATGTGGGGAAAGCCACTGTTTGGGTGCATGGCAGGGCTCAGAAAGGAGGGAGCACCATTTGACTTATGGAACGCAAAATTGGCTAGAATCAATGGTGGGTGCCATGTTGCGTTTGGAGATCCCCTGATTTACCTAAAAAGTGGAACCACACCAATTCTAACTCCTATTAGGGGTGGAGTTCCCGCCTCTGCACAGGGGGAGTCTACGCTGCGGTCTCCCATTGTTCTTCAGCCGCAGTGAAGCGTGCTCAGCGGAAACATCGGTCTCAGCGTCTGGCTCAGCCTGATACGTGCGAATGGTTACTGCTGCTTTTCCAGGCTCAGCCATTGTAGCCAGTACTGGTCAGTGGCGAGCAGACATCTCTGGGACTAAGTCCTGCTTTTCCCCTTCTGAGCATGCCAAAGGTAAGATCTCTCATTGGAGGTCAGGGGTCACATGCTCAAGTACTGCAGCAGCTCCCATTGGTCCTCCAGGAAGGTCCTGAAGTTGCTCAGGTACTGTGGCAGCTCCCATTGGTCCTCTAGGAAGGTCCTGAAGTTGCTACAGCTATAAAAGGTTTGCATGGCCCCACGGCCATGCGCTAGAATCAGCTTATGTCATGAGCGTTTGCTATTCATTGGTCTTGTCTGCTTGTGGTCAGGGTTCCGGCTGAAATAAGCCACTAGAACGCCAGCACCTCCGGTGAGGAGTTTTGTATGGGGAATTCAGGGCTGGCGTAAAGCCATTAGAATTCCGGCTCCACCGGAGAGGAGGTGTTTGTGTGCTTGCTACTCCCTGACCACTGATTGCTTTTGCTCTGTTAGGCAGCTGTGTTCCCCTGTGACGCTAACAGGGCACAGCGTTTTCCCTTTTGTGCGACTCTGAGAAGTAACAGAGTTCGCTTATACCACCATATTGAGCCACCATTTGCTAGCAGCAGGTTCGTCTCCTGCACGGTGGACCCCGGGCTGCAAACGCACCAATAATTATATCTAAATATACTCGGTGCGTTCCGCCAGTGCTGACACAACCCTAACTCCAACACACCCCTAACCCTAATCCCAACCCTATCCATAACTCTAACCGCAACCCTAACCCTAACACACCCCTAACCCTTATCCCAATACTAAACGTAATCCCAACCACAACCCTAACCCCAACACAAACCTAACCCCAACCCTAACCCTAGCCCAACTCTAACTATAGCCCAACCTTAACCCTAGCCCAACCCTAACCCTAATGGAAATAAATACATTTTTTAAATTTTATTTTCACCTAACTAAAGGGGGTTTTATTTACAATTTTTTTATTTTGATCACTGTGATAAGGTCTATCACAGTGATCAAGATGAACCAATAGGAAAAATTTCCTATTGTTGCCGGATGCCGGCCAGCAGATGTCGGCGGGCGCACTGCCCATGCTCCCTCCATTTCCTTCCTAAAGGAAGATGCCAGCATCCGTGGACAGAATCGGGGGATGCAGGAGGATCCAGGGACATCGGAGGTATCAGGAGGGCTCAGGGGACCACATATCTCTCACCTCTGATATGATCTAGCACATCAGAGGAAAGAGAAATTAAATTGGAAATCTGACTTTTTTTTGTGGTCGCCGTTATTCCATGAATAACGGTGATCGCAACATTGGGGTAGGTAAAGACCCAAATCATGTTCTCTGGGGTCTCGACTACCCCTGGTAGCCGAGACCCCTTAGAATTTCCGATTTTGGGGGTGCTATAACCTTATTCCTCAACGCCGTTAAAAAGCAGCGCTGAGGAATAAGTACCCTTAACTGCCATCGTTAAAAGGTGTATTGACGGTGGTTAAGTTGACAGCTGTCATTTCTAATCTGAACATGCATGTTAAAACATTATTCTCAAGTTATTTCTTGAGCAGTTCAGAGCAATTCTGTCTCCTTAGGCCGGCGTCATACTAATGAGTTTTATGGACACATGAGAGGCGCAAAAACTACGCATTGCACACGAACCAATGATTCTCTATGGGGCAGCTCCTATCTGCCATATATTTCTCTACCGTATTTTACGGGTGTAGAAAATCGCAGCATGCTGCGTTTGTCAGTGTATTGCGCAAAAAATCCGCCAATGAAAGTCAATGGGGGTGAGAAAAATACGGATTACACACGGATCGACAGTGTGACTTGCGACAAATATGCAGCGGTGTTCTATAGAGAAGCCGGCAATTCAGCGCGGTGTACAGTAAAATCACACTGACAGGTTAGTATTGAATAGCTAAAATAAATGTCTAGACATAGGGGTATATATATATCCCTATCAGTGAGACATATATATATATATATATATATATATATACATATATTTATATTTCATACAGCGCTAGATAGCAGAAAAGCCGGTAATTCAATTGCCGGCTTTTGCCATCTCCTTCCCAAACAGACAGGATATTGAGACATGGTTTACATACAGTAAACCATTTCATATCCTTTATTTTTTAACATATTCCTCACTAATAATGTTCCAAGTGTCTGTGTGCAAGATTTGGGGGCTCTAGCTGTTAAAATAAAGGGTTAAATCAAGGAAAAAATTGGCGTGGGCTCCCGTGCAATTTTCTCCGCCAGAGTGGGAAAGCCAGCGACTGAGGGCAGATATTAATAGCCTAGCGAGGGACCATGGTTATAGGACCCCCCTGGCTAAAAACATCTGCCCCCAGCCACCCCAGAAAAGGCACATCTGTAAGATGCGCCTATTCTGGCACTTAGCCTCTCTCTTCCCACTCCCATGTAGCGGTGGGATATGGGGTAATAAGGGGTTAATGTCACCTTGCTATTGTAAGGTGACATTTAGCCAGGTTCATAATGGAGAGGTGTCAATAAGACACCTATCCATTATTAATCCAATAGTAGTAAATGGTTAATAAAACACACACACATTAGGAAAAAAGTATTTTATTGAAATAAAGACACAGGGTGTTGTAATAGTTTATTATACTCTCAATCCAATTGAAGACCTTTGTCACCTGAAACAAAGTTAAAATAATTAATCAACAATATCCCATACCTTCCGTCGTTCAGTCTTGTCCCACGCTGTAAATCCATCTGATGGGGTTTAATAATTTTACAAGGAGGAGCCTGCTAATGCAGCCGCCCCTGCCTGTAAAAACTGGGGAATGAATGGAAAGCAGGGGAAGGTAGCTACCTAGACTTGCGGTGCTGCGCCCCCTGCTAGTATAACCTCAGATGAACTTGAGCGTGGGAATTTTTCTGAATATTTTCTCATGCTCGAGTTCAATTGTATATATGTTTTCATGAATATTTGAGCCCATGGATCCATTGTATGTCCGTTTTGCAAGCCGGCGAGAAAATCTCGCTGTACGGATGCCATACGGAGGTTTACATGTACAAAATACGCTGCCACACCCTGCCTATGGATGACATACGGATCACTATTTTGGGAATATTTCTGCGTATTACGCATGTAAAATACGGACAGTATTTCCCTACGCTGAGTGTGACTCCGGCCTTACAGTCCTCACTCCCTGGTTTCTGGCAGGGCGGGCTCTCCTCCTGGAGTGACAGCTCTGGTGAGCAGCAGCGCTCTAGTAGTAGCACAAGTTCTGCTATAACACAATCAGCTGTGGTATCAGTGCTTGTTCTGATTCTACACTGATATCACTGTAATCACACATAGAAATTACAGGGCATTTACAAAAGCACACAGCACCAGATACAGCAGTTAATTATAAGAAAGAAACAACAGAAATGTTTTCTACATCCAACTGTATTTATTCTTTGTTGATATCTATTGTTTTTTGTCTACTCTGAATATACTTTCACTTGGGGCTCGCTCACACTAGCGTATAAATTGGACGAGTGCAATGCGACTTAAAAAAAATCGGATTGCACTCGGACCATTGTTATTCAATGAGGCAGTGCAGATCGCCATATTTTTACTCCGCTGTATTGGATGAGAAATAATTACAGCTTGCTGTGATTTCACTCCAAAATCGGCATGCAATAAATAAAATTGCGTGCCATACGGACTATGGCATCAAATTTTTATTGATATATTACAGTTCCGTAAGGGATCTGATTTTTTTCTCGCACCCATCATATCTTAGAGTGAACTTATAGCATGCTGCGATTTTTTTTCTCATGACGAAAACAGCCGAAAATAAAATACTCAGATCTGCACTGGTTCAGCTAAAGTCTCCATAGAGAAGATACTGCCTTTACCTTCTCGATCATTGTACGCACAGCGCTAAAGAAGCGCTGTGTGCATTAACAGAAAGTCCTCTTCCTTCTCCATATATAGCGGTCATGTGATCGCTTGTGTGTAATAGGAGACCCAGACAGCTCTGCTAGAAAGTGAGCAAGCTGTATTTCCCTTGTAACTGTGGCAAATATACCAGCCCCAGTTACAAGGGAAATAAGATGAAAATAAAATGCTTACAATATCAAAATGCCTCCTTAACGTCTTTTATGACAATGTGTAAAATAAATTAAAAGCAAAATGAATAAATAGATAAATATGGGGAATACATTTTTAATAGTATTGTAGTAGTCATTTGTGATCATAAAATAATGGGAAAACAGTTTAATTTATTTTATTGTCTCACTGATATCAGCAAAAAAAAGGAAAGAGAATGTGAAAATGATAGACAAATGAAGTCACATGTATCACGAAAACGAGATGCAAAAATTACGTGAACATCTGAAAGAGAACATAATTTACAGCTCTTTAAATGGTATGTAAATAAAGCAGATACGACATGCATCCAAAAGGTCCATGGGGGTAAAATCTACTACTTTTGCAGTCAGCTCAAGTGCATGGTTGCCAACCGTCCCTAAATTTACGGGCAGTCCATACAAACTTGGTGCTTTTCTCTGCCATCCGTAGCATCATGCAGAAAAAAAGAATAGTTCCTGAATTTTCCCCCCATCCCCAAAATTTGTACTGCGCATGCGCTACAAAGACTTCCATGCTCAGTACAAAAAGGACGAAGAATCATGTGGGAAAGCATCTTCCAATCCCTGCCGGACACACCACCAGGATGCCATTTGTATCCAGCCTCCGAGGGATGAAGATGTGATGTTGGCAGTGGCTCAGGTAGTGGTGAGTATAGGTCTGTGTGTGTCTTCAAATTCTCATACACAGCACCATACTATATACACAGGTCCACACTATAACCAACCTGTATATAGTGTGTCTGTATGTACTGTATGTATATTGGATCTGTGTATACAGTACAGTGCTGTGTATGTGCCTGTGGCACCAGGCCAGCAATGTACCTGCAGGTTACAGGGACACTTATTAAGTCTAGGAAGTCTAGGAGCTGTAATATATGCATTTGTGGATTTTATTTTGTGCATAGCATGAGGGAGCCCAAGCAAAAAAACCTGCTGCTGCTGTTTCCCATGACCAACATGCATATTGCCTTTTGGCTACTGGGATTACTTATATTACTAGAAGACATCTTGGACGTAAACACCAGCAGTAGGTCCCAAACTTCACCCAAGGAATTGTAGCTACTGGTGTATATGTGCTTCGATGGTTGACCAAGTATTGTATACCTTGGGTTATAATCTGCACTGAGCTATGCTTGAGATTGTACTATATTATTATTTTAAGACAGTCACTGTAACTTTTCTGTTGGCTTGTGTTGTATCTAATCTCCTCCAGAGACTGCGTGACTGAGTTAGGCTGCTTTCACACATCAGCTTTTTGCCGTCAGGCACAATCCGTCGAATGTTGAAAAAACAGATCCGTCGCAGATTGTGAAAAACTGATGCAACTGGTCCATTTTTTTCGACGGATCCGACTAGCTGATCCAGCTAATTGGATCCCCCCAAAAATTGGAGCATGCTCAGTTAAAAAAATCGGAATCTGTCGCCGGATTCGTCATTTGACAGATCTGGCACCATAGGGTTCCAATGTAGCAAACGACGGATGGCGACGGATCCATTACTGTCCGTTTTTTCGATGGACCAAAAAAAAAAAGTTACTATCTCCTTTTTTTCCGGCCACCGGAAAACCAACTTTCGACGGATTCGGCAAAAAACGGATGAAACGTGAAACCATTCGTCGCAATCAATCGCTAATACAAGTCTATGAGAAAAAACGGATCCGGCGGGAACTTTTGCCGGATCTGTTTTTTTCAGAATTCGCCGGATTGAGCTTGATGGCAAAAAACTGATGTGTGAACGCAGCCTTAGTGACTCCCACCAGATTAAATGAGTTTGGAGAAGTTTTTCCTAATAATATGCACTCTCCATACTATTATACTATCATGTATACATGCAGGTGGTGCCTTTTATAGTATACTCTCCATGGACAGTGGCTTGCTAATGTATTCACCCCCGTTGGCTTTTTACCTATTTTGTTACATTACAACCGGTATTTAAATATTTTTGGAATCCTATTTGTATATGATGCACCAGCACTCAGGGGTCAACCTAGCCTCTCTGCTGCCTGAGGCGAACTTCAAAACGGTGCCCCTCCCCAAAACACAAGTATGTCAGCACCATCACACACACATACAAGAACCACAAAGAAGAATCCAGAACAAGGATCATTAATGGCAATGACAGGCCTGGCACAAACATACAGATACACAATGATGGCTGCAGAGCTGCGGTCCTGTAGGCAGACACAGTCCTGCATCCTTAGATCACAGGAGGCAGCACTGATTGCCAACCTATTATCTCTGACACACACCTACAAAACTCTGGGCAGTTCCAATGTGGCCGCTGTCTGGCACTGACCAGTCAGATACAGTACAGACCAAAAGTTTGGACACACCTTCTCATTTAAAGATTTTTCTGTATTTTCATGACTATGAAAATTGTACATTCACACTGAAGGCATCAAAACTATGAATTAACACATGTGGATTTATATACTTAACAAAAAAGTGTGAAACAACTGAAATTATCTTATATTCTAGGTTCTTCAAAGTAGCCACCTTTTGCTTTGATGACTGATTTGCACACTCTTGGCATTCTCTGAGTATGCTGATACTCCATATGCTGAAGTAAACCCCTGTTTGGGTGCATGGGAGAGCTCAGAAGGGAAGGAGCACTGTTTAACTTTTTCAATGCAAAATTGGCTGGAATTGAGATCGGATGCCATGTCACGATTGGAGAGCCCCTGATGTACCTAAACAGTGGAAACCCCCAATTGTAACTGAAACCCTAACTCAAACTCACCCCTAACCCTAATACCAACCACACCCCTAACCCCAACCACACCCCTAACCCTAATCCCAACCCTAACCACATCCCTAACTCCAACACACCCCTAACCCTAATCCCAACTATAACCCTAACCACACCCCTAACCCTGACACACCCCTAACCCTAATCCCAACCATAAATGTAATCCAAACCCTAACCCTAACTTTAGCCCCAACCCTAACTGCAGCCCTAACCCTAACCCTAACTTTAGCCCCAACTCTAACTTTAGCCCAACCCTAACCCTAACTTTAGCCCCAGCCCTAACCCTAACCCTAGCCCTAACCCTAACTGTAGCCCTAACCCTAGCCCCAACCCTAACCCCAACACTAACCCCAGCCCAAACCCAAGCCCTAACCCTAGCCCTAATCCTAACCCTAACCCCAGCCCTAATCCTAGCCCTATCCCTAATGGGAAAATGGAAATAAATACATTTTTTTTATTTTATTATTTTTCCCTACCTAAGGGGGTCATGAAGGGGGGTTTGATTTACTTTTATAGCGGTTTTTTTTAGCTGATTTTTATGATTGGCAGCTGTCAAACACTAAAAGACGCTTTTTATTGCAAAAAATAGTTTTTGGTTCTCCGCATTTTGAGAGCTATAATTTTTCCATATTTTGGTCCATAGAGTCATGTGAGGTCTTGTTTTTTGCAGGACGAGTTGACATTTTTAATGGTAACATTTTCGGGCACGTGAAATTTTTTGATCGCTTTTTATTCCTGATTTTTGTGAGGCAGAATGACCAAAAACCAGCTATTCATGAAATTCTTTTGTGGGGGGAGTTTATACCGTTATATGTTTGGTAAAATTGATAAAGCAGTTTTAATCTTTGGGTCAGTATGATTACAGCAATACCTCATTTATATAATTTTTTTATGTTTTGGCGCTTTTATACGATAAAAACTATTTTATAGAAAAAATCATTATTTTTGCATCGCTTTATTCTGACGACTATAACTTTTTTATTTTTTTGCTGATGATGCTGTATCGTGGCTCGTTTTTTGCGGGACAAGATGACGTTTTCATTGGTACCATGGTTATTTATATCCGTCTTTTTGATCGCGTGTTATTTCACTTTTTGTATGATAATAAAGCGTTGATTTTTGCCTCATTTTTTTTTACGGTGTTCACTGAAGGGGTTAACTAGGAGGACAGTTTTATAGGTCGGGTCGTTACCGACCTGGCGATACTAAATATGTGTTCTTTTATTGTTTTTTTTTTCTATTTAGATAAAGAAATGTATTTATGGGAACAATATTTTTTTTTCTTTATTTAGGAATTATTTTTTTATTTTATTTTTTTAAACATCTAATTTTTTTTTTACATTGTCCCAGGGGGGTCATCTGTTATAATAAGGTAATTCAGTACCACAATAGACATAGAGATCAGAGCACATACAGTGACCTGACAATAACCCAAAAACATAGAACGAGCTCTGAGACGTGGGAACTCTGTTGACCGCAATCCCTAATCCTCTCCAACCCCACTAGAGGCAGCCGTGGATTGCTCCTAACGCTCCCTATGCAACTCGGCACAGCCTGAGAAACTAGCTAGCCTGAAGATAGAAAATAAGCCTACCTTGCCTCAGAGAAACACCCCAAAGGAAAAGGCAGCCCCCACATATAATGACTGTGAGTTAAGATGAAAAGACAAACGTAGAGATGAAATAGATTTAGCAAAGTGAGGCCCGACTTTCTGAACAGAGCGAGGATAGGAAAGGTAACTTTGCGGTCAACACAAAACCCTACAAAAACCACGCAAAGGGGGCAAAAAGACCCTCCGTACCGAACTAACGGCACGGAGGTACACCCTCTGCGTCCCAGTGCTTCCAGCAAGCAGGAAAAAACAAATAGACAAGCTGGACAGAAAAAAACAGCAAACAAAATAGCAAAGCAGAACTTAGCTATGCAGAGCAGCAGGCCACAGGAACGATCCAGGAGGAAACAGGTCCAATACTAGAACATTGACTGGAGGCCAGGATCAAAGCACTAGGTGGAGTTAAATAGAGCAGCACCTAACGACTTCACCACAGCACCTGAGGAAGGAAACTCAGAAGCCGCAGTACCACTTTCCTCCACCAACGGAAGCTCACAGAGAGAATCAGCCGAAGTACCACTTGTGACCACAGGAGGGAGCTCTGCCACAGAATTCACAACAGTACCCCCCCCCTTGAGGAGGGGTCACCGAACCCTCACCAGAGCCCCCAGGACGACCAGGATGAGCCATATGAAAGGTACGAACATGATCGGGAGCATGGACATCAGAGGCAAAGACCCAGGAATTATCTTCCTGAGCATAACCCTTCCACTTAACCAGATACTGGAGTTTCCGTCTTGAAACACGAGAATCCAAAATCTTCTCCACAATATACTCCAACTCCCCCTCCACCAAAACCGGGGCAGGAGGATCAACAGATGGAACCATAGGTGCCACGTATCTCCGCAACAATGACCTATGGAATACGTTATGTATGGAAAAAGAATCTGGAAGGGTCAGACAAAAAGACACAGGATTAAGAACCTCAGAAATCCTATACGGACCAATGAAACGAGGTTTAAACTTAGGAGAGGAAACCTTCATAGGAATATGACGAGAAGATAACCAAACCAAATCCCCAACACGAAGTCGGGGACTGACACAGCGTCTGCGATTAGCGAAACGTTGAGCCTTCTCCTGGGACAAGGTCAAATTATCCACTACATGAGTCCAAATCTGCTGCAACCTGTCCACCACAGTATCCACACCAGGACAGTCCGAAGACTCAACCTGCCCTGAAGAGAAACGAGGATGGAACCCAGAGTTGCAGAAAAACGGCGAAACCAAGGTAGCCGAGCTGGCCCGATTATTAAGGGTGAACTCAGCCAAAGGCAAAAAGGACACCCAATCATCCTGATCAGCAGAAACAAAGCATCTCAGATATGTTTCCAAGGTCTGATTGATTCGTTCGGTCTGGCCATTAGTCTGAGGATGGAAAGCCGAGGAAAAAGACAAGTCAATGCCCATCCTACCACAAAAGGCTCGCCAAAACCTCGAAACAAACTGGGAACCTCTGTCAGAAACGATATTCTCTGGAATGCCATGTAAATGAACCACATGCTGGAAGAACAATGGCACCAAATCAGAGGAGGAAGGTAATTTAGACAAGGGTACCAAATGGACCATCTTAGAGAAGCGATCACAGACCACCCAAATGACTGACATCTTTTGAGAGACGGGAAGATCTGAAATAAAATCCATAGAGATATGTGTCCAAGGCCTCTTCAGGACCGGCAAGGGCAAAAGCAACCCACTGGCACGAGAACAGCAGGGCTTAGCCCGAGCACAAATCCCACAGGACTGCACAAAAGTACGCACATCCCGCGACAGAGATGGCCACCAAAAGGATCTAGCCACTAACTCTCTGGTACCAAAGATTCCAGGATGACCAGCCAACACCGAAAAATGAACCTCAGAGATAACTTTACTCATCCACCTATCAGGGACAAACAGTTTCTCCGCTGGGCAACGATCAGGTTTATTAGCCTGAAATGTTTGCAGCACCCGCCGCAAATCAGGGGAGATGGCAGACACAATTACTCCCTGTTTGAGGATACCCGCCGGCTCAGATAAACCCGGAGAGTCGGGCACAAAACTCCTAGACAGAGCATCCGCCTTCACATTTTTAGAGCCCGGAAGGTACGAAATCACAAAGTCAAAACGGGCAAAAAACAGCGACCAACGAGCCTGTCTAGGATTCAACCGCTTGGCAGACTCGAGATAAGTCAAGTTCTTATGATCAGTCAAGACCACCACGCGATGCTTAGCTCCTTCAAGCCAATGACGCCACTCCTCGAAAGCCCACTTCATGGCCAGCAACTCTCGATTACTGACATCATAATTTCGCTCAGCAGGCGAAAACTTCCTGGAAAAGAAGGAGCATGGTTTCATCACCGAGCAATCAGAACTTCTCTGCGACAAAACAGCCCCTGCTCCAATCTCAGAAGCATCAACCTCGACCTGGAACGGAAGTGAAACATCTGGTTGACACAACACAGGGGCAGAAGAAAAACGACGCTTCAACTCTTGAAAAGCTTCCACAGCAGCAGAAGACCAATTGACCACATCAGTACCCTTCTTGGTCAAATCGGTCAATGGTTTAGCAATACTAGAAAAATTGCAGATGAAGCGACGATAAAAATTAGCAAAGCCCAGGAACTTTTGCAGACTTTTCAGAGATGTCGGCTGAGTCCAATCATGGATGGCTTGGACCTTAACAGGGTCCATCTCGATAGTAGGAGGGGAAAAGATGAACCCCAAAAACGAAACCTTCTGAACACCAAAGAGACACTTTGATCCCTTCACAAACAAAGAATTAGCACGCAGGACCTGAAACACCGTTCTGACCTGCTTCACATGAGACTCCCAATCATCCGAGAAGATCAAAATGTCATCCAAGTACACAATCAGGAATTTATCCAGGTACTCTCGGAAGATGTCATGCATAAAGGACTGAAACACTGATGGAGCATTGGCAAGTCCGAATGGCATTGCTAGATACTCAAAATGGCCCTCAGGCGTATTAAATGCAGTTTTCCATTCATCGCCTTGCTTAATACGCACAAGATTATACGCACCACGAAGATCTATCTTGGTGAACCAACTAGCTCCCTTAATCCGAGCAAACAAATCAGATAACAACGGCAAGGGGTACTGAAATTTAACCGTGATCTTATTTAGAAGGCGGTAATCTATACAAGGTCTCAGTGAACCATCCTTCTTGGCTACAAAAAAGAACCATGCTCCTAATGGCGACGATGACGGGCGAATATGCCCCTTCTCCAAGGACTCCTTCACATAACTCCGCATAGCGGCGTGCTTAGGCACAGATAAATTAAACAGTCGACCTTTTGGGAATTTACTACCAGGAATCAAATCGATAGCACAATCACAATCCCTATGCGGAGGTAGGGTATCGGACTTGGGCTCATCAAATACATCCCGGTAATCAGACAAGAACTCTGGAACCTCAGAAGGGGTGGATGACGAAATAGTCAGAAATGGGACATCACCATGTACCCCCTGACAACCCCAGCTGGACACAGACATGGATTTCCAATCTGATACTGGATTATGGACTTGTTGCCATGGCAACCCCAACACGACCACATCATGCAGATTATGCAACACCAGAAAGCGAATAACCTCCTGATGTGCAGGAGCCATGCACATGGTCAGCTGGGTCCAGTACTGAGGCTTATTCTTGGCCAAAGGCGTAGCATCAATTCCTCTCAATGGAATAGGACACTGCAAGGGCTCCAAGAAAAACCCACAACGCCTAGCATACTCCAAGTCCATCAAATTCAGGGCAGCACCTGAATCCACAAATGCCATGACAGAATACGATGACAAAGAGCAGATCAAGGTAACGGACAGAAGAAATTTTGACTGTACCGTACCAATGGTGGCAGACCTAGCGAACCGCTTAGTGCGCTTAGGACAATCAGAGATAGCATGAGTGGAATCACCACAGTAGAAACACAGCCCATTCAGACGTCTGTGTTCTTGCCGTTCAACTCTAGTCAAAGTCCTATCGCACTGCATAGGCTCAGGTTTAAGCTCAGGTAATACCGCCAAATGGTGCACAGATTTACGCTCACGCAAGCGTCGACCGATCTGAATGGCCAAAGACATAGACTCATTCAGACCAGCAGGCATAGGAAATCCCACCATGACATCCTTAAGGGCTTCAGAGAGACCTTTTCTGAAAATAGCTGCGAGCGCACCTTCATTTTATTGAGTGAGTACGGACCACTTTCTGAATTTCTGACAATATACCACTATCTCATCCTGACCCTGACACAGAGCCAGCAAATTTTTCTCTGCCTGATCCACTGAATTAGGTTCATCGTACAGCAATCTGAGCGCCAGGAAAAACGCATCGATATTACTTAATGCAGGATCTCCTGACACAAGAGAAAATGCCCAGTCCTGAGGGTCGCCACGTAATAAAGAAATAATGATCCTAACTTGTTGAACTGGGTCACCAGAGGAGCGAGGTTTCAAAGCCAGAAATAGTTTACAATTATTTTTGAAACTCAGAAATTTAGTTCTATCTCCAAAAAACAAATCAGGAATAGGAATTCTCGGTTCTAACATAGAATTCTGAACCACAAAGTCTTGAATATTTTGTACTCTTGCCGTGAGCTGATCCACACATGAAGACAGACCTTTAATGTCCATCGCTACACCTGTGTCCTGAACCACCCAAATGTCTAGGGGAAAAAAAGGCAAAACACAGTGCAGAGAAAAAAAAATGGTCTCAGAACTTCTTTTTTCCCTCTATTGAGAATCATTAGTACTTTGGGCCTCCAGTACTGTTATAATAAGGTAATTCAGTACCACAATGGACATAGAGATCAGAGCACATACAGTGACCTGACAATAACCCAAAAACATAGAACGAGCTCTGAGACGTGGAACTCTGTTGACCGCAATCCCTAATCCTCTCCAACCACACTAGAGGCAGCCGTGGATTGCGCCTAACGCTCCCTATGCAACTCGGCACAGCCTGAGAAACTAGCTAGCCTGAAGATAGAAAATAAGCCTACCTTGCCTCAGAGAAATACCCCAAAGGAAAAGGCAGCCCCCACATATAATGACTGTGAGTTAAGATGAAAAGACAAACGTAGAGATGAAATAGATTTAGCAAAGTGAGGCCCGACTTTCTGAACAGAGCGAGGATAGGAAAGGTAACTTTGCGGTCAACACAAAACCCTACAAAAACCACGCAAAGGGGGCAAAAAGACCCTCCGTACCGAACTAACGGCACGGAGGTACACCCTCTGCGTCCCAGAGCTTCCAGCAAGCAGGAAAAAACAAATAGACAAGCTGGACAGAAAAAAACAGCAAACAAAATAGCAAAGCAGAACTTAGCTATGCAGAGCAGCAGGCCACAGGAACGATCCAGGAGGAAACAGGTCCAATACTAGAACATTGACTGGAGGCCAGGATCAAAGCACTAGGTGGAGTTAAATAGAGCAGCACCTAACGACTTCACCACATCACCTGAGGAAGGAAACTCAGAAGCCGCAGTACCACTTTCCTCCACCAACGGAAGCTCACAGAGAGAATCAGCCGAAGTACCACTTGTGACCACAGGAGGGAGCTCTGCCACAGAATTCACAACAGTCATCACTATATAGTGACAGATTGCTGATCTGACACTTTGCAGAGCACTGTGTCAGATCAGCGATCTGACGTGCACTGCTCCAGGCATACAGGCACCTGCTTTGAGCAGGCACTTGTAAGCCACCTCCCTGCAGGACCCAGAAGTAGCCCCGCGGCCATTTTGGATCCGGGGTCGGCAGGGAGGAGACGCTCGGTACAAGGTGAGCACATCGCCTTGTACCAAGGGTCTCAGGGAAGCCCGCAGGGAGCCCCCTCCCTGCACGATGCTTCCCTATGCCCCCGGAATTCTGCAATCATGTTTGATCGCAGTGTTCCAGGGGTTAATGTGCGAGGAGCGGTCCATAACTGCTCCTGGCACATAGTGCCAGATGTCAGCTGCGATAGTCAGCTGATTGCATATGACGTACTATCCCGTCACTGGGAATTAAGTCCCAGGTCACCTCAACGGGATAGTACGTCATATGGGATTAACGGGTTAATAAAAG
Organism: Ranitomeya imitator; assembly: GCF_032444005.1. Classification (NCBI taxonomy): domain Eukaryota; kingdom Metazoa; phylum Chordata; class Amphibia; order Anura; family Dendrobatidae; genus Ranitomeya; species Ranitomeya imitator. Next base: position 714,222,539 of record NC_091284.1, on the reverse strand, counting down.
GATGTCTGCCTATGTTCAATCAAAGTGTCACATGGTCTGTCAGTATATACACGTTATCTTTTCTAAAAGACCACAGAGGCTGCAACACCATTAAGCAAGAGGCACCACTAACAAAACAACATGAAGGCCAATGAGATCTCCAAACAAGTCAGGGACAAAGTTGTTAAGAAGTACAAGTCAGGTGTGGGTGATAAAAAAAATATCCCAATTTCTGACGCTCACCCAGAGCACCATCAAATCCATTATCATCAAATAGAAAGAACATGATACCACAACAAACTTGCTAAAGGAGGGCCGCCCACCAAAACTCTCAGCCCAGGCAAGGAGGTCATTAATCAGAAAGGCAGAATAGAGACCAAAGGTAAGCCTGAAGGAGCTGCAGAGTTCTCAAGCAGGGACTTGAGTATCTGTCCATATGACCACAATAAGTCGTACACTCAATAGGAGGTGACTGTTATAGAAGAATGGCCAGAAAAAAGCTTTACTTACACACAAAAATTGTAATGCTCGCTTTGAGTTTGCCAAAAGATTCGTGGGAGACTTTCCAAATGTATGGAGGCAGGTGCTGTGGTCAGGTGACACCAAAATTTGGCCACCAAGGTAAATGCTATGTCTGGCTCCAAACCACCATGGCTCATCACACCAAGAACACTATCCCCACAGTGAAACATGGAGGTGGCAGCAGGGATACCAAAAATGGTCTGAGTTGAGGGGAAGATGGATGGTGCAAAATACAGAGATATTCATGAATAAAACCTGTTTCATTCTGGCAATGATTTGAGACTGGGATGGAGGTTCATCTTCAAACAAGACAATCACCCAAAGGATACTGCTAAAGCAACATTCAAGTGGTTAAAGGGGAAACGTGTAAATGCTTTGGTGTGGCCGAAATCTTTTTCCACACCTTAATCCATTTGAAAATCTGTGGTCAGAATTGAAGATTGCTGTTAGAGGAAACCATCTAACTTGAAGGAATTGGAGCAAGGTGCCTTGAGGAAAGGGCAAAAATCCCAGTGGCAAGATGTGGAAAACTCAGAGATTTCTCCAACATCATTTGCAGCTGTAAATGCTGCAAAACAAAGTACTGATTTTAGGGGGTAAATAGTTATAAACACTGAAGTTTTCAGCTATTTTGTCCTATTTGTTGTTTGCTTTACATTGAATAGAAAACCAAATGTTCACAGTTGTAGGCATGTTCTGCACATGTACTGATGCAAATCCTCTTAAAAAAAACTGAAAAAAAAACTGTGAAATTCCAGGTTGTGAGGTAGAAAAACACAAAAAACACCTAAGGGGGTGAATGCTTTTGCAAGCCACTGTACACTACTGCAAAAGGCACCAGCACCACCCGCATGTATACTATAAAAGGCACCGGCACCAGGGCAGCATGTGTGATTGATAGATAGATAGATAGATAGATAGATAGATAGATAGATAGATAGATTAGATGTGTATATGGAGCGCCCCCAGACGCAGGGCCGCGGTTATTTGGTACCGGTCCTCTCTGTCTCGGTTCTAGGGTTGTCACAGTGGCTGGACATGGTCCGATACCCTGCTAAGGGGCGTCCAATGAAAGGTGATGCCAGTTTGTCAAGGTTTCGTGATGCCACCTGTGGTATTCGGTCAGGGTGACCGACACTGCTTGGGGCCCACTGGGGTGGTGTTATGGCAGCTAGATGGAATACCTTCCCACAGGTGAAGTAGATCCCCAGGGCTTCCCAGTAGTGTAGGTGGTGAGGATGTGAGTCGCGGTTAATAACGAGGACACAGGGTTGCAGTCTCTTTACCTTTTACTGAAGGCTTCAGGATCCGCAATCCAGAGCACTGTTAACAGGGCTGGCTGAGACCAGCCGGTCCAAAGGCACATCCAGAGTTCCCTTTGCAGGTGGAAATCGTTGCCTACCAACTAGCGCCTGTGTGTTGTAGTCCTTCCCTGCTGAGCACCACGGGATAGTCCTTACAACTCTCGTATCAGTTCTTTCTCTTCTCCGTCCCCCACGTTTATCTGGCTAGGACGCACCCGTATGATGGGTAGGTTCGGAGCTATTCTGGGACCCTAGAGACGCCCCTCTCCACATTTGCCCCCTATGTCTGCTTAGGTGATTTAAGGTAGACAGCCAACCTGTAATCAACTGTCCTGCCGCTGTTTGAAGTAATGCTTGAAGTCTGTTACTTCCTCGGAGTTCCGGCCACCGGCTACGTACCTCAGTAGGATGTTGCCGATCTCGGGGCACGACTCCTACTGGTTCTATCTCCTTGTGCTGTGATCTTGTTTCTCACTTCTCCACAATATAATTCGCTTCGTGTCCTTTCTTAGGATGCCGCCGCAAGGTAGTGCAGGTGCGGCTCCGTCACATTCTGTCCTTTCTGCTAGGTACCTGTCAGGAACCCACCCCTGACAGGTCCTCCCTGGAGCTCTCCCAGGTTGCGTTCTCACTAACTTCCTATCCAACCCCCAGTTTTACCAGAGTGTGAGGAGTGGCCTAATACATAGTGCCTTTTGCTCCCCCTGGTGGCCGGAGTGTGAAGTGTAATGTGTGACTGTGATACCTGGTCAGGTGAACTCCTTTAGTGCAATCAGACATAACATCACTCCCCTTAGTGGCAGAACGACATTACTGCAACGACCAGGACTCTGGGGCGCTGCACTCCCCCCCGGTTAAATCCAGTACTCCCGGACTGGGAAAAGAAGAACAACAATATATGTTAGAAAAAGACATACAAAATTTTGAAATGCTTTGAACAAGTAAATATTACAATGCTTCCCTTTATGGGAGGTGAGGTCACTTGAATGTTACAAACAGAAACATATTGAAATATTTTAAGTAACATCCTAATCTACTGACTATAAATAATTGCTATTACCCAGCCGGGTATTTTATCTACTAAGTGCAAATTTTGAACCATAATTTAACTTTTCCTTTAAGGGCGTATAAGCTGAACCCACTAAAGGCTGACTATAAAACTCTATGGTACAAAGGTAACCTTTTTCTTCTTCAACTTCACGTATGCAGGACCGCCTAGCTAATGGTCTGTGCCTACTGCATCTCTTCTTCTCGGTTCACAACATGAAAGCTATCAACCATCTCTCTATGGTTTTCAGGAGGACTCACTAACCCCTACGGGTTTAGGCAGCAAAAAGAGCAGGAAACAAACAGTTAACTATTTACATTTGTCGGGGTTTCGAGGTTTATTCTCGCGACGGTAGGCTGCAAGGCATCAGTTGGTAGCAAACACTTCCTGGCCTGGAAAGATCTGTGTTCGACTTCTCATCCGATGCGGTATCAATGTCACTAATCGGTTTTTCAGGTATAATCTGGGTTCGAATGTCAATTTTGGTAGTAGGTTCAGTAGAGGCAATAATGCCCACTGTGGTAGTAGTAATAGGATTTGTCAGTTCAGAGTTAGTCTTAGTCATGGCATCAGGTGGCACTGCTACGGGGCCTACCAGTAGGTCTTCTGTCACTGGGGCAGGGTCGGCGTCCTTACCTGCCACCACGGTGTCCTGGGAGTCGGCCGACTCTGCCGGCAGCGGGCTCTGCAACACTGACTGCGGGGCCTTGTGCTGTTTGCAGTCTCTCGCTTTCCGGCAGGGCCTTGCTTTCTGGCTTCGGAACGCTGGAACTTCTTTCTTGCTCCGGACCAGAAGAGGCTGCCGACAGACATCTGGTGAGGCCCCCGATGACGGTCTCCTTCAACCCGGCCTCAGTGCTCAGCTGCATCCGCCAGAGTTGATCGCTGAGCTCATCCACTCCGGCCTGCAGGAAGTCGGGGCCAACAGGTGTCGCTTGGCCGAGGTATCTCTCTGGGTAGCTGGGGGTGTCCTCTGCTCCTACCCCACTCTCCGATCCCGGTCGGCTGGCCATGGCATCTCCCACGTGGCTCAATTCTTCTCCCTCGTCCTTTTCCCGCTCTCTCCTCCGTGGGCGGTTTCGTTTCCTTGGTCTCCGCCCATCATTGAGGATCAGGAGGCGGATCTCGGCTGCTGACGGACACGTCCTCAAGGTACAGAAATATTTAGACTGGTCAGCCATTGCTCTTCGCACTTCTCAGTTCGTTCACGCCCACAACTCCACACCCTTCTTCTTTTCCTGCGCTCCTCGTGGCACTGTAATGGCGGCAGTTTTGGCGGGAATCCTTTGCGGCAGTTAGCAATACACAGTCTTTGCAATAAATCACAGTTCAAGCACGATTCAATCACAGTTCCAAGACACACATGACCTGATTCTTCAGGCTTAAGTACATCCTGTTCGTGACGCCAAGTTGGAGCGCCCCCAGACGCAGGGCCGCGGGGTACTCGGTACCAGTCCTCTATGTCTCGGTTCTAGGGTTGTCACGGTGGCTGGACCCGGTCCGTGACCCTGCTAAAGGGCGTCCAATGAAAGGTGATGCCAGTTTGTCAAGGTTTCGTGACGCCACCTGTGGTATTCGGTCAGGGTGACCGACGCTGCTTGGGGCCCACTATGGTGGTGTTATGGCAGCTAGATGGAATACCTTCACACAGGTGAAGTATATCCCCAGGGCTTCCCAGTAGTGTAGGTGGTGATGATGTTAGGCGCGGTTAATAACGAGGACACAGGGTTGCAGTCTCTTTACCTTTTACTGAAGGCTTCAGGATCCGCAATCCAGAGCACTGTTAACAGGGCTGGCTGAGACCGGCCGGTCCAAAGGCACATCCAGAGTTCCCTTTGCAGGTGGAAATCGTTGCCTACCAACTAGCGCCTGTGTGTTGTAGTCCTTCCCTGCTGAGCACTACGGGATAGTCCTCACAACTCTCGTATCAGTTCTTTCTCTTCTCCGTCCCCCACGTTTATCTGGCTAGGATGCACCCGTATGACGGGTAGGTTCGGAGCTATTCTGGGACCCTAGAGACGCCCCTCTCCACGTTTGCCCCCTATGTCTGCTTAGGTGATTTAAGGTAGACAGACAACCTGTAATCAACTGTCCTGCCGCTGTTTGAAGTAATGCTTGAAGTCTGTTACTTCCTCGGCGTTCCGGCCACCGGCTACGCGCCTCAGTAGGATGTTGCCGATCTCGGTGCACGGCTCATACTGGTTCTATCTCCTTGTGCTGTGATCTCGTTTCTCACTTCTCCACAATATACTTCGCTTCGTGTCCTTTCTTAGGATGCCACCGCAAGGTAGTGCAGGCGCGGCTCCGTCACGTTCTGTCCTTTCTGCTAGGTACCTGTCAGGAACCCACCCCTGACAGGTCCTCCCTGGAGCTCTCCCAGGCTGCGTTCTCACTAACTTCCTATCCAACCCCCAGTTTTACCAGAGTGTGAGGAGTGGCCTAATACATAGTGCCTTTTGCTCCCCCTGGTGGCCGGAGTGTGAAGTGTAATGTGTGACTGTGATACCTGGTCAGGTGAACTCCTTTAGTGCAATCAGACATAACATCACTCCCCTTAGTGGCAGAGCGACATTACTGCAACGACCAGGACTCTGGGGCGCTGCATATACAGCTCTGGCAAAAATTAATAGACCACTGCAAAATGTTCAGTTTGTCTGATTTTTCTCTTTATAGGTATATTTTTGAGGAAAATGTAAATTTTTCATTTATTCTATAAACTTCTGACAACATGTCTCCGAATTTCCAAGCAATATACTTTGTATTTTTTTTCTGAAAAGGAGTAATGGTCAAAATAAAAAAACAGTGCTTTCAGACCTCAAATAAGTTCAGAAATTTATAATAAAAGGAATAACCATGCGTCCTGGCATGCTTTCCACGAGTCTTTCACACTGCTTCTGGTGCAAAAATGTAAGCAGTTCTTTGTTTGATGGCTTGTGACTATCCATCATCCTCTTGATTACATTCCAGAGGTTTTCAATGGGGTTCCGGTCTGGACATTGGGTTGCCCATGACAGGGTTTTGATGTGGTGGTCTCTTAATTTTTACCAGAGCTGTATATATACCTTAGACATCTATTCTGGTCATTTTGGGGTGTGGTCTTCAGGCGATGTATCAAATGTTTGTAAAAATTTTAGGCCATCCTTGAATTTGAGTTGAATTATCCAGAAATTATTTTTTTAAGGAGATTGGCAACCCTGCTCATGTTGTTAGTGAAGGAAATTCAACATCACTCAAAAAGTTTGGTTGTGAGCGAGGTGGTGATAAATCCTATGTGTGGGCATCTCAAGTAAGGGAGGGTTTTTGTGCAGTCTGCAGGAACTGCAGCAGACTCAAATAGACTAGGAAATATGGCTCTTCATCAGAACATAAACCAACATCACTTGCTTATTTGGGAAAAGCAAGCTGGCCAGCAACTGAACAAGGCTTCAAGTTGTTCTCCTACCCCTTTTCATCAGGATCCTCTTTCTGGTAGCCAAGCCACATCCTCAAGTATGACCTTGTTATCATCATCACCAATATAGTCATTAAAAAAATACTTGCACAAGTAAATGGAATTTATTGCTGCATGTTCGCACACAAAGGTGTTTATGATGGATGCTATGGATTTCTCGCTGGCTCAGAGTCAAATCAAGTAAAATTTTCAGAAAATAAGCACTTCATAAAATCAATTTCTTTTTCCTAGACAGGATTAAGGGCAGTAATGCTAGAAACGCGTATGGTATGACAGGTACCTATTTAAAAATTTTCATATACAGAAATTGATTTATGGAGTGCTGTATTTTATGAAATCTTTATCCACATAAAAGATAGTGTGCACTCAGTGAATTCGTCAGTAGGCAGAACTGTTGCATCAATGATTACTTTCTCCTTGTATTTATGGTACAGCAAGTGAACCAACGGGCTTACTGGTGTATCATTAACATCAAGCAAAGAAATGACTATTGAGAAGCCAAGCTGTTAGACCCTTGCTATAAAAGCAAAATAGTGGATTCCTTTCTCGCTTCTGACAAGGAGTCTATATTGGTGCATTACCAGGATAAGCTTTGTTCCCTGCATGGTGAAGCTTTTGCCAAGCAGATGCCGACCAACCATATGTCTGACCAGGAGACCAGTCTTTGGTCTCCACAGAGCCAATGCTCCCTTACTTGAGCTATAGCTAGGGTTAGAACAAGTAGATGAGGCAGAAGCAGCACCGACTACAGCATATATGACGTGATGGACCAGATGTTTTATCTGTCACTGCGCCAACCTGTTGCAATTCAGCCAGATTCAGTCATACCTGTACTGTGTCCTTTCTCCAGAAAATCCCCTGAGTGAGCACCATCAACTTCAGGGTCAGCAGATTGGAACAGTGGAAAGAATCGACCCAGTTTGCCATTGGTATACTCTCATGTCAGTTCTCCAGTGTATTGTTAGAGAGGGTATTCAGCACAACAGGTGGCTTTGTCATGCCTAAAAAGACTAGATTGTCCTCCTCAAGCATGGAAGACATTATATTGTCAAATTAATCAGGCAATTAATCAGGCATGGAACAATGTAGATCTTCATTCACCTGTGGCTGATGCCAACGATTATATCGGTCATAGCATCAGCCTGTCCATTGTGTTTTACACTGTTCAGCTGCCACAAGTGCCTAGCCCGGCATCTCCTGCCCGACCTTCCTTATCTATCTATACAGAGTTGCTGCTGTTACTGGGGTTGCCAGTGCTGGCCATACACTGCAGGACATCTGTCATCACATGCAGTCATATATACATTAAATGGTTACATACACTGGCGGTCACATCACTCATGACATCAACATAGTGACTGCATGTACTGCCTTTTGCGCCTGAGGACGTAACCAGAGCGGATACAAAACACTTTTGCATTATCTTTTATCCAACAAATATTTTATTTTATCTATGTTGGCGCCCATTTAAATCCTGATTTTATTTTGTGTGCACAGTTCGTTTCTGTTAAATATGAAAAAGTTTTGATTGCTAATGGTGACTTACAGAATCTGTGAGAATGATTGCTGGCTAAGACAGCGTCCATAAATTTGCATAGTTGTGTGGAAAGGTTATTTGTTAAGTAAGAAACTGGTGGGAAACTCGTCTCTTTATAGGATTCACTGTAATGGTTCCTTAATTGGTGGCCGGAGGCAATGGCTGTGCTCTATTCCCAGTGGGAGGGGGTGTGATTTGGGGATTTGGCTTTCAAGCTCAGAATGGGAGTGAAGCAGCCCTGATGCACACACAAATGCGCAAACACGCACACATCCTACAATGGCTTTACATGATATGATGGCCCTGTGCTGGTGGCTTCTGATATTCATTTTACTTATTTTTTCCTATTTTTTTATATTTTAAATAACTAAAATAATAATAATAAAAGCTAGTATACAGGTCCTTCTCAAAAAATTAGCATATAGTGTTAAATTTCATTATTTACCATAATGTAATGATTACAATTAAACTTTCATATATTATAGATTCATTATCCACCAACTGAAATTTGTCAGGTCTTTTATTGTTTTAATACTGATGATTTTGGCATACAACTCCTGATAACCCAAAAAACCTGTCTCAATAAATTAGCATATTTCACCCATCCAATCAAATAAAAGTGTTTTTTAATAACAAACAAAAAAACCATCAAATAATAATGTTCAGTTATGCACTCAATACTTGGTCGGGAATCCTTTGGCAGAAATGACTGCTTCAATGCGGCGTGGCATGGAGGCAATCAGCCTGTGACACTGCTGAGATGTTATGGAGGCCCAGGATGCTTCAATAGCGGCCTTAAGCTCATCCAGAGTGTTAAGTCTTGCGTCTCTCAACTTTCTCTTCACAATATCCCACAGAATCTCTATGGGGTTCAGGTCAGGAGAGTTGGCAGGCCAATTGAGCACAGTAATACCATGGTCAGTAAACCATTTACCAGTGGTTTTGGCACTGTGAGCAGGTGCCAGGTCGTGCTGAAAAATGAAATCTTCATCTCCATAAAGCATTTCAGCCGATGGAAGCATGAAGTGCTCCAAAATCTCCTGATAGCTAGCTGCATTGACCCTGCCCTTGATGAAACACAGTGGACCAACACCAGCAGCTGACATGGCACCCCACACCATCACTGACTGTGGGTACTTGACACTGGACTTCAGGCATTTTGGCATTTCCTTCTCCCCAGTCTTCCTCCAGACTCTGGCACCTTGATTTCCGAATGACATGCAAAATTTGCTTTCATCAGAAAAAAGTACTTGGGACCACTTAGCAATAGTCCAGTGCTGCTTCTCTGTAGCCCAGGTCAGGCGCCTCTGCCGCTGTTTATGGTTCAAAAGTGGCTTTACCTGGGGAATGCGGCACCTGTAGCCCATTTCCTGCACACGCCTGTGCACGGTGGCTCTGGATGTTTCCACACCAGACTCAGTCCACTGCTTCCTCAGGTTTCCCAAGGTCTGGAATCGGTCCTTCTCCACAATCTTCCTCAGGGTCCGGTCTCCTCTTCTCGTTGTACAGCGTTTTCTGCCACATTGTTTCCTTCCAACAGACTTACCATTGAGGTGCCTTGATACAGCACTCTGGGAACAGCCTATTTGTTGAGAAATTTCTTTCTGGGTCTTACCCTCTTGCTTGAGGGTGTCAATGATGGCCTTCTTGACATCTGTCAGGTCGCTAGTCTTACCCATGATGGGGGTTTTGAGTAATGAACCAGGCAGGGAGTTTATAAAAGCCTCAGGTATCTTTTGCATGTGTTTAGAGTTAATTAGTTGATTCAGAAGATTAGGGTAATAGGTCGTTTAGAGAACCTTTTCTTGATATGCTAATTTATTGAGACAGGTTTTTTGGGTTATCAGGAGTTGTATGCCAAAATCATCAGTATTAAAACAATAAAAGACCTGACAAATTTCAGTTGGTGGATAATGAATCTATAATATATGAAAGTTTAATTGTAATCATTACATTATGGTAAATAATGAAATTTAACACTATATGCTAATTTTTTGAGAAGGACCTGTACAGATCTCATAAATAGAGAAAGTCTCAGAACTCCAATTTAATTCCTTACATTGATGTTTTTTTTTCGCCATGCATATAATGTTTTAACCATATTGTTCTGTCAAGCATAGTAAAGTCCAAAATGCTTCAAACTTTGCATGCCTAGACAATAGAATATGCAAATTGCCTCTTCAGAGAAAAAGAGGAATTGAACTCTATAGCGCCACCTGTTGGAAGTTGCGATCCTGCAAGTCAAAATTAACCCTTTAAGGAGTCTTGCAATATGCAGACACAGCGTTTCGGGCTGTTGACCCTCGTCAGTGCAAAGCATGGGAACTGATTTGGCTACGAAAGAGGCTCTGGACTGAGGTCTAAGGGGTAAAGTTTCTCCTTGTGGAGAGTGACATACCAGCTCTGGCTTGTCAAGGTAAGGAGGCTTTTTTCGCCGTGCAATGCTCCTCTGGGAAATTTAATATGCAAATTACCTCTTCAGAGAAAAAGAGGACTTAAACTCTATAGCACCACCTGTGGACAATAGAAGACATCAATACTTGGAATTAGAAGTGCTGTGATTTCTTTTTTTTTCTGTGGATTGTGAATGTCCTTTGGATCTGACAATGTGCTAAACAGCATTCATCTAAAAGGTTTTGGGCCAAGGAGTGTATTGCTTTCTCTTTTGAATTGGTATAGAGAAGTCATCTCTCAAAATGACTCATTTGTTAAAGGTATACAAATCCATATGCAAGTACATAGAAAACAGCCGGACAGCACTACCGCCAGAGAAAATGTAGTGGGAACCGCTCACCTGTGTCCCATGGGCCAAGATGTCCGATCCTGGGTGCAAGACTCCGCTGGACGAAAGCCACATGTAAATCTTGAAATGAAGAAAATGGAGCGCACACGCAGAACGTCCAGTGCAGGTAACTTTATTCGAACGCTGTGCAATACATCTTCACGACCGGGGGTGCTATACAAAAGAGTGCGGCGAAGCTAGACGACGGCCGTTTCGCGCCTGGCTGGCGCTTCAACGGGTCAGTGGACCCATCTTCACGCCTCTCATTTTCCCCCTCACATCTCTCATTTTCTCCCTTACACCTCTCATTTTCCCCCTCATTCCTCTCATTCCCCCCAACACTTGTCATTTCAACCTCACATCTGTCATTTTCCGATCACTCCACTATTTTCCCTCACTCCTCTCATTTTGCACTCATACCTTTTCATTTTCACCTCACACCCCTCATTTTCACCTCACACCTCTCATTTTCCCCTCAAGTGAAACGAGGAACCTAAAGTATGGAAATCAAAATATATAATAAAACCTGACGAAGGACACAGTCCGAAACGCGCGTCGGGGTGCGCTGTACCTGGAGGACCGGACACTTAGTTGGCAAAGGTAATTATCTCTTGTGGCCGTATGGTATTCTCTGCACTGAGCAGCTTTTGTGATCTAGGGCTCATTTCTCACCACTCCTACACGTTGTGTGTTTACTTATGCTTGATCACTTAGCAGCCCTCCCTTACCCTTACCCTTGTTCACACTAGCTTGAATTATTATTTCCTGCACTTTCATTTGCACCTTATTGCCATTGAGGACACCTTATACGTATTGTGTTTTTTAATATATTTACACGTTTTTTCGTATTATATTTTTTTATATTGCTCAGGTAGCCCTCATTTAGCTTGCTCAGTGCCCATTTCTCTCTTTTTTACGGCCATTTTTCTACATACGGATATTGAATAATTTATACTTATATTGCCATCTATATACATTGTATATACAGTTAGGGCCAGAAATATTTGGACAGTGACACAAGTTTTGTTATTTTAGCTGTTTACAAAAACATGTTCAGAAATACAATTATATATATATAATATGGGCTGAAAGTGCACACTCCCAGCTGCAATATGATAGTTTCCACATCCAAATCGGAGAAAGGGTTTAGGAATCATAGCTCTGTAATGCATAGCGTCCTCTTTTTCAAGGGACCAAAAGTAATTGGACAATGGACTCTAAGGGCTGCAATTAACTCTGAAGGCGTCTCCCTCGTTAACCTGTAATCAATGAAGTAGTTAAAAGGTCAGGGGTGGATTCCAGGTGTGTGGTTTTGCATTTGGAAGCTGTTGCTGTGAGCAGACAACATGCGGTCAAAGGAACTCTCAATTGAGGTGAAGCAGAACATCCTGAGGCTGAAAAAAAAGAAAAAATCCATCAGAGAGATAGCAGACATGCTTGGAGTAGCAAAATCAACAGTTGGGTACATTCTGAGAAAAAAGGAATTGACTGGTGAGCTTGGGAACTCAAAAAGGCCTGGGCGTCCACGGATGACAACAGTGGTGGATGATCGCCGCATACTTAATTTGGTGAAGAAGAACCCGTTCACAACATCAACTGAAGTCCAGAACACTCTCAGTGAAGTAGGTGTATCTGTCTCTAAGTCAACAGTAAAGAGAAGACTCCATGACAGTAAATACAAAGGGTTCAGATCTAGATGCAAACCATTCATCAATACCAAAAATAGACAGGCCAGAGTTAAATTTGCAGAAAAACACCTCAAGAAGCCAGCTCAGTTCTGGAAAAGTATTCTATGGACAGATGAGACAAAGATCAACCTGTACCAGAATGATGGGAAGAAAAAAGTTTGGAGAAGAAAGGGAACGGCACATGATCCAAGGCACACCACATCCTCTGTAAAACATGGTGGAGGCAACGTGATGGCATGGGCATGCATGGCTTTCAATGGCACTGGGTCACTTGTGTTTATTGATGACATAAGAGCAGACAAGAGTAGCCGGATGAATTCTGAAGTGTACCGGGATATACTTTCAGCCCAGATTCAGCCAAATGCTGCAAAGTTGATTGGACGGCGCTTCATAGTACAGATGGACAATGACCCCAAGCATACAGCCAAAGCTACCCAGGAGTTCATGAGTGCCAAAAAGTGGAACATTCTGCAATGGCCAAGTCAATCTCCAGATCTAAACCCAATTGAGCATGCATTTCACTTGCTCAAATCCAGACTTAAGACGGAAAGACCCACAAACAAGCAAGACCTGAAGGCTGCGGCTGTAAAGGCCTGGCAAAGCATTAAGAAGGAGGAAACCCAGCGTTTGGTGATGTCCATGGGTTCCAGACTTAAGGCAGTGATTGCCTCCAAAGGATTTGCAACAAAATATTGAAAATAAAAATATTTTGTTTGGGTTATGTTTATTTGTCCAATTACTTTTTACCTCCTAAAATGTGGAGTGTTTGTAAAGAAATGTGTACAATTCCTACATTTTCTATGAGATATTTTTGTTCAACCCTTCAAATTAAACGTTACAATCTGCACTTGAATTCTGTTGTAGAGGTTTCATTTCAAATCCAATGTGGTGGCATGCAGAGCCCAACTCGCGAAAATTGTGTCACTGTCCAAATATTTCTGGCCCTAACTGTATATATATATATATTGTTCTTTATTTCTATAATATATATATTTTTTTATATTTCTCTTTTTTATACACACCCAGCCCTCTCTGTGTCCGTTACAATATTGCTGCTATTTTTTATATATATATTCTGTCCTCCAGTTACAGGCACACTTTTGTGATTGCCTATTGTTGCCCTGTATAGTATATAATTATATATTTATGTAATAAAGGCATTTTAGTTTACCGTAACTTTCCTTGTTTTTACTATTTTATCTGGGTATTTTTTACACACCCACACAAGGTTTTATTATATATTTTGATTTCCATACTTTAGGTTCTTCGTTTCACTTCTACACCGAATGGTCTTCCATTCACGTATTAAGTGGTGGTCTTCTGGTACTTGCACATCTTGCATAATCCTTTTACTATTACTATTTCAGCCCAGCTGTGGTTTTAATATTATCAGTTACTTGACCGACTGCTACTTCTGTTCCACTAATTTCCTTCATTTTCCCCTCAGTATATACATGTTTGTTATCTCCCTTATATATAGTGTACACCTGTATGTCATCTCCTGTATATAGTATATACCTGTATGTCATTTCCCCTGTAAATAGTATATACCTGCTGTATGTCATCTCCTCCTGTATATTGTATATACCTATGTGTCATCTCCCCCTGTATATAGCATATACCTGTATGTCATCTCTTCTGTATATACTATATACCTGTATGTCATCTCCTTTTATATATAGTATATACCTGTATGTCATCTCCTGTATATAGTATATACCTGTATGTCATCTCCCCTGTATATAGTATATACCTGCTGTATGTCATCTCCTCCTCTATATACCTATGTGTCATCTCCTCTTTTATATAGTATATTACCTGTATGTCATCTCCTCCTGTATATAGTATATACGTGTCTCATCTCCTACTGTATATAGTATATACCTGTAAGTCATCTCTCCTGTATATAGTATATACCTGTGTGTCATCTGCTCCTGTATATAGTATATACCTGTGTGTCATCTCCTCCTGTATATACTGTAGTATGTACCTGTGTGTCATCTCCTTCTGTATATAGTATGTACCTGTATGTCATCTCCTCCTGTATATAGTATATACCTGTATGTCATCTCCTCCTGTATATAGTATATACCTGTGTGTCATCTCCCCTGTATATAGTATATACCTGTGTGTCATCTCCCCTGTATATAGTATATACCTGTGTGTCATCTCCCCTGTATATAGTATTGTATATGTGTGTGTCATCTCCCCTGTATATATTATATACCTGTGTGTCATCTCCTCCTGTATAGTATATATCTGTGTGTCATCTCCTCCTGTATTAGACCTCGTTCACACGTTATTTGCCCAGTATTTTTACCTCAGTATTTGTAAGCTAAATTGGCAGCCTGATAAATCCCCAGCCAACAGGATGCCCTCCCCCCTGGCAGTATATATAAGCTCACACATACACATAATAGACAGGTCATGTGACTGACAGCTGCCGTATTTCCTAAATGGTACAGTTGTTGCTCTTGTAGTTTGTCTGCTTATTAATCAGATTTTTATTTTTGAAGGATAATACCAGACTTGTGTGTGTTTTAGGGCGAGTTTCATGTGTCAAGTTGTGTGTGTTGAGTTGCGTGTGGCGACATTCATGTAGCAACTTTTTGTGTCGAGTTGCATGTGACAGGTTAGTGTAGCAAGTTGTGTGCAGCAAGTTTTGCACATGGCGAGTTTTGCGCGTGGCGAGTTTTATGTGTGGTGCATTTTGAGTATGTGCAAGTTTTGTGTGAGGCAACTTTTGCACGTGTTGCAACTTTTGTGCATGTGGCAATTTTTCCGCGTGTGCAAGTTTTGCGTGTGGCGAGTTTTCCATGAGGTGAGTTTTGCACGTGTGGCAAGTTTTGCGTGAGCCTAGTTTTGCATGTGGAGAGTTTTGTGCGTGGCGAGTTTTGAGCGGCGCCTTTTGTGTTTTGACTTTTTTGTGGCGAGGTTGGTGTATGTGTGGTGAAATGTGTGCTGAGTGTGATATTTGTTCAAGCACGTGGTAGTGTGTGGTGCATTTTGTGTGTGTGTGTGTTCATATACCCGTGTGTGGTGAGTATCCCATGTCGGGGCCCCAGCTTAGCAACTGTACGGTATATACTCTTTGGCGCCATCGCTCTTGCAGCGCCCCAGAGTCCTGGTTCGTTGCACTAATGTTATTCTTCAACCAGGGGGAGTGATGTTACATCTGAAGGCAATGAAAGAGATCTTCTGTCCAGGTATCACAGCCACACACACACACACACTTCACACTCCAGTCCACCAGGGGGAGCTAAGGGTTCTATCTACTAGGCCACTCCTCACACAGGGTAAAACTGGTGGGTTGGTTAGGAAGTCAGTCGGTATCAGAACAAGAAGTCTGAGGAGAGTTCCTGGCTGGGGACCGATGAGGAAAGGTCTCCCGGTCGAGCTGGCTGGGGTGATCTCCATTCAGATACAGACTACAGTCTGAGGAGGAAGAAGGACACGGAGCTGCGCCTGCAACCCATGCGGCAGCATCCTAAGAAAGGACAAGAAAGGAATTGTGCTGTAGTGAGTGAGAAAAGAAGTCATAGCAACAGGAGTGAAACATCAGTGGGAGAACAGCTAGAAGCAGGCTGCCTCCAGCTGAAGCGCAGATCCGGTGGCCAGAATACCAAGTGAGTAAAGAGCTCTATGCCGTTACTTCAGAGACTGGCATGGCAGTTAATTCCAAGTTGTCTGTCCGACCTTTATACCTAAGAAGACACAGTGGCAACTTGTGGGGGTTGGGGCATCTCTAGGGTCCTATAAACAAGCCTCAGGCCATCAGTCATACGGGTTTTGTCCTATCCGTACCATCTGGGGGACAGAGAGGAGTGACAACAGTGAGGACCTTATGGTAGCTTATGCAAGTAGGGACCTACTATGTTACTATGCGCTAGGGGAAGGCTATTGAATTCCTCCTGGACAAGGGAACTCTGGATATTGCCTTCAGATCGTCCGGACTCTGCCTACCCTGTGGTCCCTACCCTGGACTGTGGATGCTGAAGCCTTCAGTAAAGGTAAAGAGACTGACACTCATTATTCACTGCGCCTTGCACCATTCACCATCTACACTCTGGGAAGCCCTGGGGACATACTTCACCTGTGGGAAGGTACACCATCTAGCTGCCATAACATCACCCCAGCGGACCCCTAAGCAGCGTCGGTCACCCTGACCGAATACCACAGGTGGCGTCACGAACACTATCCTATAAACTACTGTTCACCTTTTATTGGACGCCCCCTCAAAGGGCCACGGACCGGGTCCAGCCACCGTGACATCCCCATCGACTGCAGAAAGGGTCCCGGTACCGAGTACCCCATTGCCCTTACCCTGGGGGCGATCCAACTTTGGCATCACGAACAGGATCTACTTAAGCCTGAGAATTCGGGTCATGTGCACCTAAGAACTGTGCCAGAGCTGTATTGGAACTGTGATTTATTGCAAGGACTGTGTATTGCCATTTACCAGCCAAAATTCCCGCCAAAACTGCCACCATTACCGCGCCACGAGGAGTGCTGGAGAAGAAGGATGGCGTGCCATGGGAGTAGACCGCGAAAGCGGCGCCAAAAGTGATGACCGCCCCCTCCGACTAAGGCTGCAGAATGACGAGCTCAGGAGTCCAGGAGCTCAAACCCCAGAAAATGGATGAGCAGTGTACATATGCTGCCGAAGTGCCGGGAGCAGAGATGGTGACCAGCGGGTACCTGAACGTCGACGAAGTGACCCAGGACCATCTCAGGCGACCGGAGGTGAACCCGAACTCGCCGCTGCTGGAGGATCTGGACTTCCTGGGTCCGCAGGTGGAGGAGTCGAGCCGTCTCCTCCCAGACGCAGAGCCGACAGCAGTGAAGAAATGGAAGTCGGAGCTGTGCGGGAAGATCACACTGGAGGAACCGTGGTCCGAGCAGCAGCCGACTCCAGCATCCTCATTAGCGGAGCGGATCGACATCGGTGGAACCACATCAGACGCAGGCACGGAAAACGTTCCTGCCCCACTGACCGACCCTGCTCCAGCGACCACTCCCCGTCCCGACTGTGACTGACCCCTGGCCACCGTTCTGGTCCTTACGACTTCCAACATGGCCAACGAGATGCTGCCCCCGTTACCGACATCCATGGGCATACCGCTGGATGTGAGCCCTGAGGGGGTGATCTTAAAATGGGACGCTCCAAGGATTACACTGGACGGGTGAAAACAAGTGGGTTCCTATATTGTGATCCTCACATGGCAAGAATACAAACAATGCCTGGTGTCGCAATGGAGGGAGCGGGATAAACAGAACGCTCAAAGTGGCACCCCGACCGCTAATACCCAGTGAGGTGACAGTCCCCCGGCGAGCTATGGCATAGTGGTGACCTACCACCTCCAAAGAGGGAGGGGTTTCATTCAGGAATCCGGGATAGTGCCCAAGGTTCGGGTTGACAAAAGGCAAGTAGCGTCTCACCTTGGAAGGGGACATCCGGACCGAGACTTGTACCCTGGAGATCCGGTGATTTACACCCGTCACTGGGGGGAAAACGGATGGTACGCTCGAAACGTTAAGAGGTGTGTGCCATTAACAGCGCCGCCTAGTTACAAGGAAACGGTCCTGACCACTACAGCCATTGAAACCCCGAGGGTCCTGCAAATTAACATTACTCCTATCGTATATCCAGCTACCACTGTAGTGGTTACAGAACCAACTCCCAGCGTGGCCCATGCTTCGGTTGCCCCTGAACAGAACATTGTGGGTGCGCAAACCCCCGTCTGGAGTGAGGGAGCCCCCTATGTAGCACCTGGTAGCCGCCAGTATCCGGCTGGGCTACCTCGACCATTGCTACCTCCAGAACTGGAATAAACCTCGGAAAACTGTAACCTGTAAAGAGTTCTTTTAAAAATACAAAGCAATCACACTGGCGCTCAACACTGATGCCTACTGTATGTGTGGGAGACACTGGTAAAAATCCCCTAGCTGCTGGTATCCTCAGAATATGTGCCAATTCTGTGAGAACAAAATAAATATACTACAAGCTGGAACCGCGCTTAGGTGATGCAGGTAACGTACCCCTACTCGCAGGGGTGCAGTAAACCTGAGTACGGCAATGAATACAAACACTAAAATGATCCACTGCGAATAGTGTGCTTGGTGCACCACAGAACAACAAAACTGCCCATCTGACGGTAGCGCTATAAATGCGCACTGAATATGCAACAATCCTCGCTCCTCCAATACAAATGATATCAGCAGGCACGGCGGCCATGCAGGCAGTAATAATAATAAAATGTGGCCCTTACCGTATGCTGAGTAAACTGGAACGCCCGGCTGGTCCTAGTAGATGTAGAGAGGATGTGCGGTACTCCTACATATGACCGAGGCGGATTCGGGAGCGGAGCGAGTGTGAAGGTGGTGCCCGGAGGGTAGGCACACTGGTGTGTGCTCGGGCGAGACCGGGACAAAGTGTCGCTAGTAAGTGCAGAGCCAGGGAACGTCCCGGCCGGAGGCGTCCCTGGTTGCACTTGGAAACCAAGATGGCCGCCGCTGACTAGCAGCGTGTGACGTCACAGGCCAAGGGAGCCTCGCTGGGACCAAAAAGGCTAACCAACGCGTTTCAAAGGGAAAACGCCCTTCTTTTCCCTTCGAAATGCGTCGGTTAGCCTTTTTGGTCCCAGCGAGGCTCCCTTGGCCTGTGACGTCACACGCTGCTAGTCAGCGGCGGCCATCTTGGTTTCCAAGACTGTGCATATTAAATTTCAAAGTTGATGAAGTACAATTAGAAAAAGGCTGAACAAGTATGGCTCGTTTTAGAAGGGTTACCAGGGAAAGTTGCATGTGAACAAACCACAAGGCTTCTGAAATAATGTACTTTGGACAGATGAGACGAAAGTCTAGATGGTTGGCCCTAATGCTGTGAACCATGACAAAGGGTATCCGTGACTCCTGTGAGCTCGAATGTAAGACCCCTTATCTTACCTCATATATCTCCCGAGAAAATGGCCACCTCCCCCTTCTCCTGTAGCAAGAGAATAACCCTATTAAAACACACGATAAACCGGGTTGGATTAATTGGCCACAGGAGCCGTTTATTATCATTTAAACATACAACAATATTGGAACAATAAACCCCGGAAGTGGATGATCCTCGAAGCCCGAAACATATATTGAACATTTTTCCAGCCAGACGTCCCACCTATTTTGGCCTTATATCCGCCTTACCCCCAGCCGCTATGCACCAGCTCGGAGGCAAACTCCACCCGCCAGGCCAAAACCGCACACCTGTTTATCAATCCAAACGAAGAAAAGTAAAAGTGGCACTCACCCTGATGTTGCTGGAAAATAATGTCCTTTATTCAGAAAAACCAATAAACAGACATAGTGTGGAGAGGCGGCTGGTAGGAGCTTAGGGTGCGGGAGGGAGGAGAGGGACGACGGCCGTTTCGCGCTTATGCACTTCTACGGATCCAGGTGTAAGAATCAAGGACGTCATATCCTATATAGGGAGCTAGACAACTTAATGTAAACAGGTGAGTGATAAAAACAAATTAAATACAAATACCAAATACCGTTAACAAGCACATAAAACAAGTTAAATTAGACATCACTTATTATAATCAAAGTCTTCATAGGAAAATAGTCATATCCAATTTGTCATTTAAACCGATGGGTTCCTGTGCGTTAGTTTCCATGATCCATCTAGCCTCACATTGTAATAGTAATTTATTGCAGTTGCCCCCATTGAGCGGATTTTTTACTATCTCTAAACCAGCGAATCGTAAAACGTTCGGGTTCGCATTGTGTATATTTCGCATATGCTCGATAAATCGGGGGCATCCTTTACCGGATGAGACAGAGTTATAATGTTCTCTAAATCTATGAAACATCGGGCGTATGGTCTTGCCAATATAAAAGAAATGACAGGGACAGGTGATGAGATAAACCACATACTGGGTTTTACATGTGACCAATTGGCGTACTGTGTGACAAACGGAACCTAGACGGATGGGATTATCCAAGAGTCTTAAGTGGCAGAACTTACAATTCCCGCATTTATAATTGCCAGTAGGCTGTGATTTTCTTAACCAATTGCTATTATCTGTTGCTACAAGGCGGTTTTTAACAAGGAGATCACCTATATTCTTTGTACGTTTATATGCGAAGGTTGGATGGTGCATAATTAGGGGTGATAGTTCCCTATCATTTTGCAGCACATGCCAGTTTTTATTAATAGCCGCATAGATTTCTTTGTCCATAGGACTATGCGTGAATGTGAATACGAATTTCCTATTATTATCCGCTTTCTCTTTGGGGGGAGTGTGTAGACTTCCTATGATTTTTTAGTAGACTTTGTTGTGTAAGTTTTTTTACTCTACTTTCAGCCGGTGACAGAATTTTGGGAGGGTAATTTCTATTTAAAAAATTGGTGTTTAGTTTAGTTATTTGCTCTTTGAATATTATTTCGTTATTATTAATTTTTCTATAACGGACCATCTGGCTATAGGGTATGCTGTTTTTCGTGTGAAAAGGATGAGCGCTATTGAAATGTAGCAAATTATTTGTTGCAGTGGGTTTTTTGTGTACGCATGTATTGATTTTACCCTCTGCTATATCAATTTTCACGTCCAGAAAATCGAGCGAATCGCCCCCAAAAGAGGCTGTGAATTACATATTATCCTTATTGATGGTATTAAGATGGATAACGAAATTATCAAAGTCAGTCCTCAATCCGTCCCTCACAATAAAAATATCGTCGGCGAATCTCAAGTACGCACGCATGTGCTGCAGGAATGGATTGGTAATAGATGTTATATATTTCTCCTCAAAAACCGCAAGGAACAAATTAGCAAATACACATGCGACGGGCGTACCCATCGCGGTTCCTGTGCGTTGTATGAACCATTTATCGATGAATTTAAAAGCATTGTGTGATAACACAAATTCCAGGCTCTCAGTGATAAAGTCAATGAAATCTTGATCTTTGCTGGTATTTAGCAAAATTGTACGGATTGCTTCAATGCCTTTATCTTGGGGAATTCTTGTATACAAGCTGACAATATCGATTGAAACGAGAGAAAAAGTAGGTTGCCAGTCTAGGGCTTGTAACATAGTAACATAGTACCATAGTTAGTAAGGCCGAAAAAAAGACATTTGTCCATCCAGTTCAGCCTATATTCCATCATAATAAATCCCCAGATCTACGTCCTTCTACAGAACCTAATTGTATGATACAATATTGTTCTGATCCAGGAAGACATCCAGGCCTCTCTTGAACCCCTCGACTGAGTTCGCCATCACCACCTCCTCAGGCAAGCAATTCCAGATTCTCACTGCCCTAACAGTAAAGAATCCTCTTCTATGTTGGTGGAAAAACCTTCTCTCCTCCAGACGCAAAGAATGCCCCCTTGTGCCCGTCACCTTCCTTGGTATAAACAGATCCTCAGCGAGATATTTGTATTGTCCCCTTATATACTTATACATGGTTATTAGATCGCCCCTCAGTCGTCTTTTTTCTAGACTAAATAATCCTAATTTCGCTAATCTATCTGGGTATTGTAGTTCTCCCATCCCCTTTATTAATTTTGTTGCCCTCCTTTGTACTCTCTCTAGTTCCATTATATCCTTCCTGAGCACCGGTGCCCAAAACTGGACACAGTACTCCATGTGCGGTCTAACTAGGGATTTGTACAGAGGCAGTATAATGCTCTCATCATGTGTATCCAGACCTCTTTTAATGCACCCCATGATCCTGTTTGCCTTGGCAGCTGCTGCCTGGCACTGGCTGCTCCAGGTAAGTTTATCATTAACTAGGATCCCCAAGTCCTTCTCCCTGTCAGATTTACCCAGTGGTTTCCCATTCAGTGTGTAATGGTGACATTGATTGCTTCTTCCCATGTGTATAACCTTACATTTATCATTGTTAAACCTCATCTGCCACCTTTCAGCCCAAGTTTCCAACTTATCCAGATCCATCTGTAGCAGAATACTATCTTCTCTTGTATTAACTGCTTTACATAGTTTTGTATCATCTGCAAATATCGATATTTTACTGTGTAAACCTTCTACCAGATCATTAATGAATATGTTGAAGAGAACAGGTCCCAATACTGACCCCTGCAGTACCCCACTGGTCACAGCGACCCAGTTAGAGACTATACCATTTATAACCACCCTCTGCTTTCTATCACTAAGCCAGTTACTAACCCATTTACACACAATTTCCCCCAGACCAAGCATTCTCATTTTGTGTACCAACCTCTTGTGCGGCACGGTATCAAACGCTTTGGAAAAATCGAGATATACCACGTCCAATGACTCACCGTGGTCCAGCCTATAGCTTACCTCTTCATAAAAACTGATTAGATTGGTTTGACAGGAGCGATTTCTCATAAACCCATGCTGATATGGAGTTAAACAGTTATTCTCATTGAGATAATCCAGAATAACATCCCTCAGAAACCCTTCAAATATTTTACCAACAATAGAGGTTAGACTTACTGGCCTATAATTTCCAGGTTCACTTTTAGAGCCCTTTTTGAATATTGGCACCACATTTGCTATGCGCCAATCCTGCGGAACAGACCCTGTCGCTATAGAGTCCCTAAAAATAAGAAATAATGGTATATCTATTACATTACTTAGTTCTCTTAGTACTCGTGGGTGTATGCCATCCGGACCCGGAGATTTATCTATTTTAATCTTATTTAGCCGGTTTCGCACCTCTTCTTGGGTTAGATTGGTGACCCTTAATATAGGGTTTTCATTGTTTCTTGG
Source organism: Ranitomeya imitator (assembly GCF_032444005.1). Lineage (NCBI taxonomy): Eukaryota > Metazoa > Chordata > Amphibia > Anura > Dendrobatidae > Ranitomeya > Ranitomeya imitator. The sequence continues at coordinate 714,199,488 of NC_091284.1, read as the reverse complement.
GATTTCACCTAGTATTTCATTTTCCACCGTGAATACCGTGGAGGAGAAGGTGTTTAATATGTTAGCTTTTTCCTCGTCATCTACAACCATTCTTTCCTCACTATTTTTTAAGGGGCCTACATTTTCAGTTTTTATTCTTTTACTATTGATATAGTTGAAGAACAGTTTGGGATTAGTTTTACTCTCCTTAGCAATGTGCTTCTCTGTTTCCTTTTTGGCAGCTTTAATTAGTTTTTTAGATAAAGTATTTTTCTCCCTATAGTTTTTTAGAGCTTCAATGGTGCCATCCTGCTTTAGTAGTGCAAATGCTTTCTTTTTACTGTTAATTGCCTGTCTTACTTCTTTGTTTAGCCACATTGGGTTTTTCCTATTTCTAGTCCTTTTATTCCCACAAGGTATAAACCGCTTACACTGCCTATTTAGGATGTTCTTAAACATTTCCCATTTATTATCTGTATTCTTATTTCTGAGGATATTGTCCCAGTCTACCAGATTAAGGGCATCTCTAAGCTGGTCAAACTTTGCCTTCCTAAAGTTCAGTGTTTTTGTGACTCCCTGACAAGTCCCCCTAGTGAAAGACAGGTGAAACTGTACAATATTGTGGTCGCTATTTCCTAGATGCCCGACCACCTGCAGATTTGTTATTCTGTCAGGTCTATTAGATAGTATTAGGTCTAAAAGTGCTGCTCCTCTGGTTGGATTCTGCACCAATTGTGAAAGATAATTTTTCTTGGTTATTAGCAGAAACCTGTTGCCTTTATGGGTTTCACAGGTTTCTGTTTCCCAGTTAATATCCGGGCTAATAGAAATTCCCCCGAGTCTTTTACAAAGGACGGAATTTTCTGCAGCAGTGGTTTGAGCAGCCAGTCGAGGAATTTGGACAAGGGTTCTGTTAACGATCCAATACCAGATATTATAGGACGCCCAGGCGGCTTAGTAGCATGCTTGTGAATCTTAGGTAGACTATACCAGTTTGGAGTGATGGGATATTCTGGTAAAAGTTTTTCTGCTTTATTTTTTAGTAACACCCCTTTTGCAACATATTTGTTTAATAGTGTTCTTAATTTCTCCTTATATTTAATGGTAGGATTATGATATAAAGGAGCATAAGTGGCCTTATCATTTAATTGGGACATCGCTTCCTCGATGTAATATTTTCTATCCAAGATAACTATATTGCCACCCTTGTCCGCTTTCCTTATGATTATATCATCCCACTGCTGCATTTCGCATATTGCTTTTTCTTCATGATGTGAAAGATTTTTTGGGGGGAAACAATACAATAAAGCTTCCACGTCTTTCACCACTAAGTCTTGGAACAAATCGATAGCATTCCCTGGAGAAATGGGGGGCATAAAGGTTGACTGTGTGCCGCCTTTAAATGGTTCAATATTGGAGTCAACATCGGTATCTGTATTCAGATTCTGTATTATCATAGTGGACTCATCTAAATTGGCTAAAAGCCACGCATTCTCGATATCTTTTGGATCTATAGGAGGAAAAGCCATAAAGCCCAAATTTCCAATTGAAGCAGGACTTTCTGTAGAACTATTTACAAAATAATTTTTATTGTTTTTGACATTAGAGAAAACATTTTTTAAATGTAATTTTCTTGTGGCTTTAAATAAATCGATTTTGAACTCCGTGAAATTAAATTCCTCCGGGATACAAAAATTTAGTCCCAAAGATAACACATTTTTTTGTTCAGTAGTGAGGACCTTGCTAGATAAATTAATTATCTGGAGTTCACTGTTATTAGTTGCTATCTCCTCCAAGACACTTGTTTGCGTTTCTTTTGACCGTTTGTTTTTCCGTCCACCTCGTCTGATCTTTTTCCTAAAGGGATTACCGTTTGTAAAGAAGATGCTACGACATTGACATTTTCCACTGGCTCCTCAATACCGCTGGAATCGGAGTCAGTTACCCATCCATCTTTTTGCGATTTACGTTTATTAAATTTTCTAGAGGAATAATTTCTTTGAAAATGTCTTCTTTTATTTCTGTTCCAGGAAAAAATCTGTCCTGTAGCAAAACCATTTTTATCTCTTAAAAATTTATCTTTTTTCTTCTGTTTAGTTTCCATCTGTATTAACACTAGTTTTTTATCAAGTTTTCTTGAGAAACAGTTTGCTCTGATTATCTGTGATGCGTGAATTTAGTTCTTTTTTAGCATTATCTAATTGTTCACATAAAACTGCATACTCTTTTTCATTTTGAGTGATGACCAGTGCCAGAAGATTTCGTGAACATTGTAGGTGGATTTCTTCCCAAGCTTTCTGAAAAGACTCATCCCCAGCAAATTGAGAGATTTCTTTATAAACACGAAGTCCTCTTGGGACACGTCCTGTTATGACCTGGTGGTAAGGACAATAATGGACCTAGTGGTTAAGAGCACACGGAATGACCTGATAGTTACTAATAATATAGGACGAGCTCTGAGACGTGGGAACTCTGCTGACCGCAATCCCTAATCCTATCACACACACTAGAAATAGCCGTGGATTGCTCCTAACGCTCCCTATGCAACTCGACACAGCCTAAGAAACTAGCTAGCCCTAGAGATAGAAAAATTAAGCCTACCTTGCCTCAGAGAAATTCCCCAAAGGAGAAGGCAGCCCCCCACATATAATGACTGTGAGTAAAGATGAAAATTACAAACACAGAGATGAAATAGATTTAGCACAGTGAGGCCCGACTTACTGAACAGACAGAGGATAGGAAAGGTAACTTTGCGGTCAGCACAAAAACCTACAAAAAGACCACGCAGAGGGCGCAAAAAGACCCTCCGCACCGACTCACGGTGCGGAGGCGCTCCCTCTGCGTCCCAGAGCTTCCAGCAAGCAAGACAAAAATCAAAATAGCAAGCTGGACAGAAAAATAGCAAACCAGAGAAAAACAAGCAGGAACTTAGCTTCAGCTGGGAAGACAGGTCACAAGAACGATCCAGGAGAGAGCTAGACCAATACTGGAACATTGACAGGTGGCATGGAGCAATGATCTAAGTGGAGTTAAATAGAGCAGCCAGCTAACGAATTAACCTCGTCACCTGTAGAAGGAAACTCAGAAGCCGCAGCTCCACTCACAACCACCAGAGGAAGCCCATGGACAGAACCAGCCGAAGTACCATTCATGACCACAGGAGGGAGCTTGACAACAGAATTCACAACAGTACCCCCCCTTGAGGAGGGGTCACCGAACCCTCACCAGAGCCCCCAGGCCGACCAGGACGAGCCAAATGAAAGGCACGAACCAGATCGGCAGCATGAACATCAGAGGCAAAGACCCAGGAATTATCTTCCTGACAATAACCCTTCCACTTGACCAGGTACTGGAGTTTCCGTCTCGAAATACGAGAATCCAAAATCTTCTCCACCACATACTCCAGCTCCCCCTCAACCAACACCGGGGCAGGAGGATCAACGGATGGAACCACAGGCGCCACGTATCTCCGCAATAATGACCTATGGAATACATTATGGATGGCAAAAGAAGCTGGAAGGGTCAAACGAAATGACACAGGATTGAGAACCTCAGAAATCTTATAAGGACCAATGAAACGAGGCTTAAACTTAGGAGAGGAAACCTTCATAGGAACATAACGAGACGACAACCAAACCAAATCCCCAACACAAAGTCGGGGACCCACACAGCGCCGGCGGTTAGCGAAACGTTGAGCCTTCTCCTGGGACAATGTCAAATTGTCCACCACATGAGTCCAAATCTGCTGCAACCTATCCACCACAGTATCTACACCAGGACAGTCCGAAGACTCAACCTGCCCTGAAGAGAAACGAGGATGGAAACCAGAATTGCAGAAAAACGGCGAAACCAAAGTAGCCAAGCTGGCCCGATTATTAAGGGCGAACTCAGCCAAAGGCAAAAAGGACACCCAATCATCCTGATCAGCAGAAACAAAGCATCTCAGATATGTTTCCAAAGTCTGATTATTTCGTTCGGTTTGGCCATTTGTCTGAGGATGGAAAGCCGAGGAAAAAGACAAATCAATGCCCATCCTAGCACAAAAAGCTCGCCAAAACCTCGAAACAAACTGGGAACCTCTGTCCGAAACGATGTTCTCCGGAATGCCATGTAAACAAACCACATGCTGGAAAAACAATGGCACCAAATCAGAGGAGGACGGCAATTTAGACAAGGGTACCAAATGGACCATCTTAGAGAAGCGATCACAAACCACACAAATGACCGACATCTTTTGAGAGACAGGGAGATTGGAAATAAAATCCATAGAGATATGCGTCCAGGGCCTCTTCGGGACCGGCAAGGGCAAAAGCAACCCACTGGCACGAGAACAGCAGGGCTTAGCCCGAGCACAAGTCCCACAGGACTGCACAAAAGAACGCACATCCCGCGACAAAGACGGCCACCAAAAGAATCTAGCCACCAAATCTCTGGTACCAAAGATTCCAGGATGACCAGCCAACACCGAACAATGAACCTCAGAGATAACTCTACTAGTCCATTTATCAGGGACAAACAGTTTCTCCGCTGGGCAACGGTCACGTCTATCAGCCTGAAATTTTTGCAGCACCCGCCGCAAATCAGGGGAGATGGCAGACAAAATTACCCCCTCTTTGAGAATACCCGCCGGCTCAGGAACACCCGGAGAGTCGGGCACAAAACTCCTTGACAGGGCATCAGCCTTCACATTCTTAGAGCCTGGAAGGTACAAAACCACAAAATCAAAACGGGAGAAAAATAGCGACCAACGAGCCTGTCTAGGATTCAACCGTTTGGCAGACTTGAGATAAGTCAAATTCTTGTGATCCGTCAAGACCACCACGCGATGCTTGGCTCCTTCAAGCCAATGATGCCACTCCTCGAATGCCCACTTCATGGCCAACAACTCTCGATTGCCAACATCATAATTGCGCTCAGCAGGCGAAAACTTTCTAGAAAAGAAGGCACATGGTTTCATCACCGAGCCATCAGAACTTCTTTGCGACAAAACAGCCCCTGCTCCAATCTCAGAAGCATCAACCTCCACCTGAAACGGAAGCGAAACATCTGGCTGGCACAACACAGGGGCAGAAGAAAAACGACGCTTCAACTCCTGAAAAGTTTCCACAGCCGCAGAAGACCAATTGACCACATCAGCACCCTTCTTGGTCAAATCAGTCAACGGTTTAGCAACACTAGAAAAATTACTGATGAAGCGACGATAAAAATTAGCAAAGCCCAGGAACTTTTGCAGACTCTTCACAGATGTCGGCTGAGTCCAATCATAAATGGCCTGGACTTTAACAGGGTCCATCTCGATAGTAGAAGGGGAAAAAATGAAACCCAAAAATGAAACCTTCTGAACTCCAAAGAGACACTTTGACCCCTTCACAAACAAAGAATTCGCACGAAGGACCTGGAACACCATTCTGACCTGCTTCACGTGAGACTCCCAATCATCCGAGAAGACCAAAATATCATCCAAATATACAATCAGGAATTTATCCAGGTACTCTCAGAAGATGTCATGCATGAAGGACTGAAATACTGATGGAGCATTGGAAAGTCCGAATGGCATAACCAGGTACTCAAAATGGCCCTCGGGCGTATTAAATGCTGTTTTCCATTCATCGCCCTGTTTAATACGCACAAGATTATACGCACCACGAAGATCTATCTTGGTGAACCAACTAGCCCCCTTAATCCGAGCAAATAAATCCGACAGCAGCGGCAAAGGGTATTGAAATTTGACTGTGATCTTATTAAGAAGGCGGTAATCAATACAAGGTCTCAAAGAACCATCCTTCTTGGCCACAAAAAAGAACCCTGCTCCCAATGGTGACGACGACGGGCGAATATGACCCTTCTCCAAGGATTCCTTTACATAACTCCGCATAGCGGCGTGCTCTGGCACAGATAAATTGAACAGTCGGCCCTTAGGAAACTTACTACCAGGAATCAAATTGATAGCACAATCGCAATCCCTATGAGGAGGTAGGGCACTGGATTTGGGCTCATCAAATACATCCCGGTAATCCGACAAAAACTCCGGGACTTCAGAAGGGGTGGATGACGAAATAGACAAAAATGGAACATCACCATGTACCCCCTGACAACCCCAGCTGGACACAGACATAGATTTCTAATCCAATACTGGATTATGGACCTGTAGCCATGGCAACCCTAAAACGACCACATCATGCAGATTATGCAACACCAAAAAGCGAATATCCTCCTGATGTGCAGGAGCCATGCACATGGTCAATTGGGTCCAGTACTGAGGCTTATTCTTGGCCAAAGGTGTAGCATCAAATCCTCTCAATGGAATAGGATACTGCAAGGGCTCCAAGAAAAAACCACAGCGCCTAGCAAACTCCAAGTCCATCAAATTCAGGGCAGCGCCTGAATCCACAAATGCCATAACAGAATAGGATGACAAAGAGCAAATCAGAGTAACGGACAAAAGAAATTTCGACTGTACCGTACCAATGGTAGCAGACCTAGCGAAACACTTAGTGTGCTTAGGACAATCGGAGATAGCATGAGTGGAATCACCACAGTAAAAACACAGCCCATTCCGACGTCTGTGTTCTTGCCGTTCAGCTCTGGTCAAAGTCCTATCACATTGCATAGGCTCAGGTCTATGCTCAGATAATACCGCCAAATGGTGCACAGCTTTACGCTCACGCAAGCGTCGATCGATCTGAGTGGCCAAAGACATAGACTCATTCAGACCAGCAGGCATGGGAAATCCCACCATGACATCCTTAAGGGCTTCAGAGAGACCCTTTCTGAAAATTGCTGCCAGGGCACATTCATTCCACTGAGTGAGTACAGACCACTTCCTAAACTTCTGACAATATATTTCTACCTCATCCTGACCCTGACACAGAGCCAGCAAGATTTTCTCTGCCTGATCCACTGAATTAGGTTCATCATAAAGCAATCCGAGCGCCAGAAAAAACACATCAACATCACGCAATGCCGGATCTCCTGGCGCAAGGGAAAATGCCCAGTCTTGAGGGTCGCCACGTAACAAAGAAATAATGATCTTCACTTGTTGAACAGGGTCACCTGAGGAGCGAGGTTTCAAAGCAAGAAACAATTTACAATTATTTTTGAAATTCAGAAACTTAGATCTATCCCCAAAAAACAAATCAGGAATTGGAATCCTAGGCTCTAACATCGGATTCTGAACCACAAAATCTTGAATGTTTTGTATCCTTGCAGTGAGATTATTCATACAAGAGGACAGACCTTGAATGTCCATATCTACACCTGTATCCTGAACCACCCAGAGGTAAAGGGGAAAAGAGAGAGAAAACACACTGCAAAGAAAAAAAAATGGTCTCAGAACTTCTCTTATCCCTCTATTGAGATGCATTAATACTTTGGGCCACCTGTACTTTTATGACCTGGTGGTAAGGACAATAATGGACCTAGTGGTTAAGAGCACACGGAATGACCTGATAGTTACTAATAATATAGGACGAGCTCTGAGACGTGGGAACTCTGCTGACCGCAATCCCTAATCCTATCACACACACTAGAAATAGCCGTGGATTGCTCCTAACGCTCCCTATGCAACTCGACACAGCCTAAGAAACTAGCTAGCCCTAGAGATAGAAAAATTAAGCCTACCTTGCCTCAGAGAAATTCCCCAAAGGAGAAGGCAGCCCCCCACATATAATGACTGTGAGTAAAGATGAAAATTACAAACACAGAGATGAAATAGATTTAGCACAGTGAGGCCCGACTTACTGAACAGACAGAGGATAGGAAAGGTAACTTTGCGGTCAGCACAAAAACCTACAAAAAGACCACGCAGAGGGCGCAAAAAGACCCTCCGCACCGACTCACGGTGCGGAGGCGCTCCCTCTGCGTCCCAGAGCTTCCAGCAAGCAAGACAAAAATCAAAATAGCAAGCTGGACAGAAAAATAGCAAACCAGAGAAAAACAAGCAGGAACTTAGCTTCAGCTGGGAAGACAGGTCACAAGAACGATCCAGGAGAGAGCTAGACCAATACTGGAACATTGACAGGTGGCATGGAGCAATGATCTAAGTGGAGTTAAATAGAGCAGCCAGCTAACGAATTAACCTCGTCACCTGTAGAAGGAAACTCAGAAGCCGCAGCTCCACTCACAACCACCAGAGGAAGCCCATGGACAGAACCAGCCGAAGTACCATTCATGACCACAGGAGGGAGCTTGACAACAGAATTCACAACAACGTCCACATCGGATTTCAAAGACTTGATAGTCCAATAGAGTCTAATTTCTCTCTCAGCCAGAGAGTATATTTTTGTTCCCAATGTTTTAGTGCTAATTAATGATAAATCATCTTTATGGTTGCAATCCATAAAGAACTCCTCTGCACCCTCTCTACCAGCCTTTATTCAGAAAAACCAATAAACAGACATAGTGTGGAGAGGCGGCTGGTAGGAGCTCTTTGTTTGGATTGTTACAATACCTTGTGGTTGAGCACCACCCATAGGCTGCTGCTACGTTGTTGTGCCATATATGTCCTAAACAGGATCCTATGTTTAAGACTGATTCGTTCGCCTTATAGCCGCCTTAGTGCCTTCCTACTCTCAGCTCTGTTGCATTGCACACCTGTTCATAGTTCCCCTAATAATCCCTTCCATGGGATTATCTATACCCCTTTGACCATTTTAAATCACCCAGGGGAGTCCAGGACCTATTGAGATCCCCCCCAATCAATCCGCCATTTTCCACTTCCACCAACTTCGAGGACCACCACCCCCTGCCACGCTGCCGTGACAGATGATCTTCCATACTTAAAAGTGCATAGATACCTTCGCAATACTAAAACCCTAGCTCTGAACACATAACTAATAACAATTGATTTTTGAAACTTTAAACCCTAAATAACAAAGGGAGGGTGGGTGGGAGCTTCCGTATCTGGCCGTTGAGTACCCAAATGGTTGCCACTAACATGGCCACCCCCTTTTATAAAGTCCCCTCTACCCTGCCCCCGACCCCTCCTTCTCCCTTCAAATTCAAAAAACTCCGTCCCTCCCATCAGCTCCCTGTTAACCCTATACCCCCCAGCACTCATATGAGCTCCCTATTGTCGCACGTTTCCCTGTCATGGCGGCCTCCCCTAAGGGCCAGAGGCCCAGTACGGCCTTTCTTGACAAAGGGTATCCATGATTCCTGTGAGCTCGAATGTAAGACCCCTTATCTTACCTCATATAGCTCCCGAGATAACGGCCACCTCCCCCTTCTCCTGTAGCAAGAGAATAACCCTATTAAAACACACGATAAACCGGGTTGGATTAATTGGCCACAGCAGCCGTTTATTAACATTTAAACATACAACAATATTGGAACAATAAACCCCGGAAGTGGATGATCCTCAAAGCCCGAAACATATATTGAACATTTTTCCAGCCAGACGTCCCACCTATTTTGGCCTTATATCCACCTTACCCCCAGCCGCTATGCACCAGCTCGGAGGCAAACTCCACCCGCCAGGCCAAAACCACACACCTGTTTATGGTTCCCCTAATAATCCCTTCCATGGGATTATCTATACCCCTTTGACCATTTTAAATCACCCCGGGGGAGTCCAGGACCTATTGAGATCCCCCCCATCAATCCGCCATTTTCCAATTCCACCAACTTCGAGGACCACCACCCCCTGCCACAAACATAAATGTTCTAACCCCTTAAACATTTATGTCCCTCCACACTTTCAAAGCTGTTTCGATGCCTTCTTGGATCGCCAAACACCACATATCGGTACCAACCGCATTCAAATGCGTCCAATCTCCAGTAACCTCCCGTACCGGACTCCAAATTTATATGCCGCACCACTAGCGCTCTGTTCCTTGCCATGAAACGCGAAACAGCTTTGTTCACCTTAAACCTTGCTTTGTTCACACCTTCCAGTGACCTAGCACCCCGCCAAACCTTCCGCGGGACGATGTCAGACCAAACCACCAAAACCTTGGGAAACATCGCCCACAACCTTAACATGTCGAACTTAATGTCTTTTATAAGCTCTCTACACGGCCTCTTCCCCAAGTCATTATCCCCCAAGTGGACAACCAGAATTTGTGGGACCTGATCCCAGCACACGAAGCGATGAAACTCGGGCAAAAATTGACTCCAAGTCATCCCCCTTTTCCCAATCCACCTCAGTGTTGCCACCTCCCGCGAAAAACGCAACTGCCGGCCATCCGGACGAACCGCTGCCCTCTGCGCCGCCCAGAACACGAACGAGTGTCCCATTATCCAAACCAGCCTTTTGTGTTCTGTAAGAGAATAAACAATAACATTGATCAATTTAAGAAAACCCCCCCAAATACTTGAACCATTAAGTTAAACCAAACCCGGGCGAACATAAGACCGGAATCTCTCCGATTCCCACCGCCGTATTCTCTTCACCACCTCATCCCCCAATCCTCTCCTGGCTGCTTACGTTGCAGCCCCTATACGAAATGAATGCCCACTGTACTTTGCCGGTGAAATTCCTCCAAACATTTCCGAAATATTGAAACAAATTGAAAACGCGACAAGAAAGAACCATCCTCATGAACTAACAGTGGGTCGGATAATACACCCCCTCTCCTCATTAACTTATCCACGCAGGTTTATCCACGCAGGCTTATCCACGGGCACAATGGACAATTTGGAACTTCGAATAACACTAATTTACAACCTTTCCCGGTAACATCCATTTTTGACGATCGAATGAACACGACCATCCTGTCTGACATAACATCCACGTCTTCCCTCCGTAAACCCCCTCTCTTGCATCTGGAAGGGCTAACCAGCTCCCCCAGGCGAAACGCCCAAAAAAACGCCAACGAGAAAGCCGCCTGAAATAAAATCACCTCCCAATCCGAAAAGCAAACAACCCGTAATTGCCTTCCAATTGTTAACAGCACTTCGAAGGAGACCGGTCGTCTGCCGTCCAACGACTTCTGCCCTTTTTTCCAGCCCTTTACTATTTGCGTCACCAAAAATGATTTTGTCTCGTCCCGCAAACCTCTAACCTTGAAACCAAACGCTAAACCAGCTAAGAACTTACTCACTTTGGACACCGACCAACCCGATTCCCAAACATGCCCTACTAGCAACAACAGCCTATTCTCATCGTCCATCCCAGATCTGTAGGACACCTTCCAATTTTCCCATGTACTCCAAGCCTGATCATACTGCATCCAAGACCTATCTGATAACGATCTAGCGAACAACTCCCTTACGGCCTGAAGGGCTGGTTCCACAGTTACCCTGGACAATCCCGGCCCGCTGAATCCATGCAAGGTCTCGGCCCCTGAGACTGATGCCACTTTGAATGGAAAAGGACATCCTCAGCATTAGAAGGCACAGTTGCCCTACAATCCGCTACAATCCACAAGTTAAACTTTAGGCCCAGGAAAACCAAATGCTGCAGTATCCTGACGACTTCTTGAGACGCCGCAGATAACGTATTGATGGCCTCCACAACACCCGCGTGATCGCAAAAAAAACATTTTTTTATTCATCACCATCTCGCCCCAAACTGACAACGCCACCACTCGAGGAAATAACTGAAGCAAAATCCGGTTTTGCAACAAACCTTGTTCACGCCATTTGAGTGGCCACTCCGCCACTAACCTCTGACCGTGATACTGCAAGCTAAAACCACGCTTTTCAATCACGTTAATGAAAAAACCTAAGTCCACCGCATTCTCAACTGGCTGAATCCAAATGGATTTACCATTATACTCCTCCAAGAAAAGAGCCCACACCTTCAAATCCTGCTTCAAATCCTTTGTCAATCTGATGAAATGTAGGGGAGACTTCACTCCCGCCGTCGTCAAAGACAAACGCCGACAAAATGCGCGGCCCATCGGCATAATCCTGCAAGCAAAGTTCAGCTTGCCCAATAAAGATTGTAAATCGTGTAGCGTTATCTTACGCCGCGTACTTGCTTTTCTAACTTCCTCTCGAAAAGCGACTAGCTTTTCATCAGGCAATCTACATTCCATCGCCACAGTATCAATTTCTATGCCTAGAAAACTCAGCGTAGTCGTGGGTCCGACGGTCTTATCAGCCGCTAACGGGACCCCGAAACCTTTTGCTACCCTCTCCATCGTGTGCAGTAGAATCGAACAAACCGCAGACTGTGGTGGGCCTACAAACAAAAAATCGTCGAGGTAATATAAACAAGAATTCAAACCAGATACATCCTTAACGACCCATTCCAAGAATGTACTAAACGCCTCAAAATAAGCACACGATAGCGAGCAGCCCATGGGAAGACAACGGTCAATGAAAAAACCTCCATCCCAAAAACAACCTAACAAGTGCATACTCTCAGGGTGCACTGGTAACAGGCGAAACGCAGCCTCGATATCCGTTTTTGCCATCAAAGCCCCCTTACCGCACAGCCGTACCAAATTCATTGCTACATCAAACGACATGTAAGAAACCGCACACAGTTGAGGATCGATACCGTCGTTCACTGACAGACCTTTGGGGAAGGATAAATGATGAATAAGCCTAAATTTGTTAGGCTCCTTCTTCGGAACCACTCCGAGCGGTGACACCCTCAAATTACTAATCGGAGCCGTTGCAAAAGGTCTCGCCATCCTACCCAGATCAACCTTTCTTCAATTTTTCGGAAACCACGCTAGGAAACTGCAATGCCGATTTTAGGTTCTTTTTTGACAAACAAACATCGTGCTCAATAAATGGAATTTTAAAACCATAACCAAAACCTTCCCTCAAAAGTGATGCTGCTGCTACATTTGGGTATCTATTTAGATACACCTCCATTGCATCCAGCCGCACCGGCATCTTCCCATTTTTCAGCAACGTCTCCCCCTCTTGTTTTCCCCCCTCTAAACATCTAGCCGCCCCATGTGCGCCCCCATAACCTGAGCATTCGTGCTTGAATTTACACTTGCTCCTAAACCTACAGGTCCCCTCATTAAAGGAGAAACACAGTCCCTTCTGCATTGCGACCGAGTGTCCTGACTGCCCTGAACTCCGGCGCCCCCTTGAAATGGCTGACTTCCCTGATTTGCTCTAGCTGGTGCCATAACTCTCATCCATAACGCTATGTCCTTATGATCCCACCGTATGCCTGGTCGGACCGCCTTGCGCTGCCGGAACTGCTCGTCGTATCTCAGCCAGCCTTGCCTGCCATACACCCGGTAAGCCTCCCCAATTGCATCCATATAGCAAGAGTCCTGAACAATTTTCCGGTGCCTTCTCGCCTATCACGCTCGCCAATATAGCAAATGCCTGCAACCAATTAGAAAATGAACGAGGGATCAGACGGTACCTCCTCTTCTCTTCATCATGTTTTTTGGAATCATCTCTCCTTAACCTATCAAGATTGAATCGCTCTAACGGTAATAATGAAAAAATATCCACATAATCCCCTTTCCAGATCTTTTCTTTCACTTCCTCCTTCAAATGGGACCCCAGCGGCCCCTCAAAACATGCATATACTTCACTCCTAGCTGAATCATCCAAACGCACCGCCTCCTCGTTTTCCTTTTCTTTTCTAGCCCCTGCATTATGGGTCGCACCTCCCAAGTCGGCTGACCCTGTCCCCCTTTCTGATTCACTGCCGCCCCCCCTTGACGCAGCTGAGACAGCTGTACCCTGGCCCACATACTGCGAAACTACCTTGGTGCTTGTTAGCATCCCTAAACCCGCTGACCTTTCCGCGCTCCCCAACCACGCCGCTGCAGGTGACCCCCCCTGAGGGCCCCCGTACCATATTCTATCTAAATCTCTAAGGCCATGTAATATTAAGCCCATACCCTTGCTAGCGCCCCCCATAAATGCCTCCCATTCCCTAACCTCATTAGGAGCTAAGCAGGGGTTAAATATAGAAAATTGCTGGCTCTCACCTGGCTGCCTGGGCGCTGTGAACCCAGCAGCCGAAGGTCCTGGATCCTGGCGAAGGTGTGCTGGTCCCACACTGGATCTGCCTGCCGTTGGCTCCGCAGCTCCCGGGTCAACCTGCCTCACCAGCTGCCCACTGCCAGAAGTAGGCAAACTGGCAACCATTGCAGGGACCCTCGGAGCTGCCGCCATAGTCCATGGTGCACCGCCATCTTGGGGAGGTCCCTGGTCCTGGTGTGCAGCTGCAGGGCTCCATGTTGCGGCGCCATCTTGTGGAGGTCCCTGGTCACGTGGCGCCGAGTTCCATGCTGCGGCGCCATCTTGTCGGAGACCCCTGCCGTGCGGCGGCGCTGCAGCACTGCTGACCGAGGCAGCCGATCGCTGCCTGCCGCTCACCGGTGCCGCCCCCACCGCACCGAGCACAGATCCCCCGTCATGCGCTGCTCCACCCGGCACGCTGGAAGGCAGACCGGCGGGCTGCCGGCCACTAGGCCACCGACGCATAGGGGCCCGTCCCCTGGCTCCACGTGTTCCTCCACGCCGAGCAGGGCCAGCTGGAACGCTGGTGCCTACCGCTCCTGGTCCCGGATCCCGTCGCCTCTGTGCCGCGGGGGGGGACCCCGGCCCCTGTTGTAGGTCCCGTCGTTGGGCTGGATTCCTCCCAGCCTGTGGGCGGGGAGCAGGGGGAGTGCGACTGCCGACCCCGGCTGGAGGGTCCCTGGAGGGGCTCCGAATGCGGCGCAGGACCCGGGGGGTAACTTCGGGACTTAGGCACGCCGGAGGACGGGACCTCTGCGGCCGGCGTCCTGCTGGAAGAGCGATGGAAGCTCCGGCTACCGACCCCTGGAGCAGGCTATTTACCGAAGCCTGCAGCCAATCTGTTCCTTGGGTGCCCGGTGCGTCCCGAAGCTGTTGCAGCAAAGCCTCTACGTCCATCGTTGTGGGTACAACAAAGCTTCCGTATCTGGCCGGTGAGTACCCAAATGGTTGCCCCACTAACATGGCCACCCCCTTTTATAAAGTCCCCTCTACCCTGCCCCCGACCCCTCCTTCTCCCTTCAAATTCAAAAAGCTCTGTCCCTCCCATCAGCTCCCTGTTAACCCTATACCACCCAGCACTCATATGAGCTCCCTATTGTCGCACGTTTCCCTGTCATGGCGGCCTCCCCTAAGGGCCAGAGGCCCAGTACGGCCTTTCTTGATGGGTGAAAACAAGACACAACATATTGGCACAAATGCCCCATCAAGTACAGTGAAGAAGGGTGATGATTTTAGCTTGTTTTGCAGCCACAAAGTCTGGGCATCTTGGAGTCATTGAATTGACCATAATCTCCTCAGAATAAGGCCAAAGAAAAATCACTTTCTTTATTTCACTGGCTTTAGGGAGTGTGGGAGAAAACTGGAGAACCCTGAGGAAACCCACACAAACACTGGTAGAATATACAAACTCCTTGAAGATGTTGCCCTTGCTCATATTTGATCCTATGACTGTTTTACACTTGCTACTGACTTAAGATAACTCCAGATCCTATAACAAGGATATAGTTACGAGGAACAGCGAGCATCAGTCTGCCCACAGATGCAGTGATGGCACTCATCCCAAATTAGCATAAAGGAAAGAATACCGTGTTTCTCTTGGGGGTGTATAGCAGTGCTCAGGTGTGGCCTACACTGGGATATTTCCTGAGAGGTCTAAATCTCTCCCCTCGTGAACAGAGCATAGGTCTAGAGTTCTCCACTGAGTTTTAGAGAACTAGACAGATGGCAGAGAATCAGCTTGCTCCCACCTGACCCCTCCTTCTAATGCTTTTTCCTCCTAGTGAACGACACACATGTCCGCATTTTTCTATTCCATGTAGACACCTTTGTATGCTATATTTTCATGTCACTAACATGAATAAATGTGCCTGCCGTACAGGGAATGTTCATTCTCTAGCGGAAATGTTTATTTTAATCTGGTTCTGTTTCCATAGATGGGGCATGATGTGAGCTTTACAAAGTGAGCATTCATGAGGAATGCAGTCCAATACAATGAGTTATCTATACATAAGGGCTGGTGAAAGATCTCTACAAAAATATGACACATACATATAAACTGCAACGGAGGAACTATCTACATGAATAAATGGCCACCAAGGTTCTATGGAGATTTTTGATCATGTAAGAGTTGTGGTAGAATTGCAGGATGCAGTGACTGTCGCCAGGCCATATGCTAGCTTGGTCATACAGTACACAAATTACATTAGACTTGGGTCACTCAACCATTTTTCTCGCCATCCAGAAGATTGGTCCAAATATGCTAATCACACTCTGATCAGAATTTAATCAGAGGATGAGCAGAGTGTGATCCATTTTTTTGGGCAGTGGAGAGAAAAGAAAAAAAAGTTTTTCAACATTCTTTATTCAGTCTGTCCATTGAAATCATCCAAGTGCCGTCCAATGTTTTCCATGGACCTATAGACATTAATGACCAAGTGCCATCCAATCAGAGGCAAGCCGTATATGCTACAATTTGGTGAGAGTAAACAAAAATTGGACATGTGTACTGCCCCATAGAAAAAAATGTTGATCAGTGCTATTCATCAAAACAACAGATAGTAATCGCCTGCATGTTATGTTCATCTGCACAGACCATTACTTTTTATAAGCACCCTAAAGTGTTTGTCAAAAAAGAGTTCAATACGTTTGCCTTTATGGAGTTGAAAAAAAAAATTAACATGCACCTAGGGTAATTTTTGGAGAAAAAAGGATTAGTTCCCCATTGGTCGCTACAACTCCTTATTGACAGTACTGCGTACTATGATGTAGCATCTACGACTTGTGACCACTGCTGACAATCTTTAATGTTGGTGATGCCAAAATAAATAAAGCAAGATCACTTATTTAGCTATTTTTCAAGCAAATGCAATTTTGGAGAAAGATAGAGAAAATTTATCAAGGGGTTTTTTTTATTCCTCATTGTGCAATTTTACTCAACTAGTGCTAATTTTAAAAAAGTGAGTGAGTATGTGGTGTAAATGAGTCTAAACTACAGTATCTATACAGTTGTGCTCAAAACTTTACATACCCCGGCAGAATTTTTGCTTTCTTGGCCTTTTTTCAGAGAATATGAATGAGAACTTCCAAACTTTTTCTCCACTCATGGTTAGTGGTTGGGTGAAGCCATTTATTGTCAAACTACTGTTTTCTTTTTTAAAATCATTATGACAACCCAAAACATCCAAATGACCATGATCTAAAGTTTACAGACCCCATTTCTTAATACTGTGTATTGCCCCCTCTAACATCAATGATAGCTTAAAGTCTTTTGTGGTACTTGTGGATAAGGTTCTTTATTTTCTCAGATGGTAAAGCTGCCCACTCTTCTTGGCAAAAAGCCTCCAGTTCTTGTAAATTCCTCGGCTACGCGTTTGAGATATCCCCAGAGTGACTCAATGATATTGAGGTCAGGAGACTGAGGTGGCCACTCCAGAACCTTCACTTTGTTCCACTGTAGCCAATGACAGGTCAACTTGGCTTTGTGTTTTGGATCGTCGTCATGTTGGAACGTCCAAGTATGTCCCATGTGCAGCTGTAAGAAGAGGGACCAGAGCGGGGGTACCTTTCTTGTGCCAGGTCCGGAACTGTCGGGACTGTTACATTTGTTGCCTGGGGGAAAGCTTAGGAACCCGGACCGACTTTTGCGCTCGACAGCAGGGGGCGTAGCTAAGCTAAAAAGGGGCGAGCGCACGAAAAGGCAGGAAGACTTGGCAGGAGAATGCAGCGCGCAGCAGGGGAAGTTTGGTTCTCTGTCCTCTGAACACCGTGACAGCGCAGATCCATGCTATAGTATCCCTGCTGCCACTTACAGAGACTGTGACTAGAAAACTGCATTTTGCTTGATTGCGCCCGCTGCTCCGGGTACCCAATGCAACAGGACAGTAAATACCGCGGGCATGCCGCCTAAGAAACACCGGGTGACTCACCGAGGACTGTTCCCTCTCTACCTCACATATTTCTGCCGAGCTTCGTTAAGCTCCGGCAGTGTTGGAGACTGCTCTTCATTCTGCAACCGGAATCCTGGACCCAGGACCCCGCACAAGACGTCGAGGACTCATAGTCACCGCTAGGAACCGGATCATCAATGCCTGCAGGACGACACCGGATTCATCACATGCTTACCACATTGGCACCACTGTATGAACCTAGGACTCTGCAGTCAGGAAGCCATCAGACTGATAAGTAACGTTAAGGCCTTGTTGACCCCTCTCCAAATGTAACGTTTATGATTGTGGTCAAAAAGTTAAATTTTGGTCTCCTCACTCCAAATTACCTTGTTCCTGAAGTTTTGAGGCTTGTCCCTGTGCTGTTTTGCGTATTGTAGGTGAGATACTTTGTATCTGCGCAGTAATCGCTGTCTTCTGGCGCAGTAATGGCTTTCTTCTGGCGACTCGACCATGCAGCCCATTTTTCTTCAAGTGCCTCCTTATTGTGCATCTTGAAACAGCCACACCACTAGTTTTCAGAGAGTCAAGTATTTCAGTTGATGTTATTTGTGGGTTTTTCTTTGCATCCTATACAATTTTCCTCGCATTTGTCACAGTTGAGGATGTTACCTTTAGTAGCCATCCAAGCCCATTTGTGTGAACGTCTGTGCATGTTATCAGGCCAAAATCACCAGGGTATGTGAACTTTTGATCAGGGTCATTTGGATGTTTTGGGTTGTCATTATGATTTAAAAAGAGAAAACACAGTAGTTTGACAATAAATGGCTTCAAGATTCAAGATTCAAGATTCAAAGAAGCTTTATTGGCAGGACCAAATACACATCAGTTTTGCCAAAGCAAGTGTATAGAGGCAATAGGGATAGGGACTGAGGGGATGTTGGGTAGGAGCTGTGGGGGGAGGTGGATGGGGCAGATCCAGGGTGGGGGCTATAGTCCATGGCATAGGGGAGATGGATGGGGCAGATCCAGGGTGGGGGCTATAGTCCATGGCATAGGGGAGGTGGACGGGGCAGGTCCAGGTTGGGGGCTATAGTCCATGGCATCATAGTTCTCTTTCTCGCAGTCTATGACATTCGCTCACATACCGCGCTGCTATCTCCACTGCTCTCTCTTCTTCTCCCAGCAAGATATATGTTTTCCCTTCCTCCTTCATGGTGATGAAGTCTGGGAAGAGATGTGAGAGTCTCCTGAAGTGAGTGTCCCTCACTGCTGAGTATTTGGAGCAGTGTAGCAGGAAGTGGGTTTCGTCCTCTATGGCCTCCTGATCACAGTGTTGGCACAGTCTTTCCTCCCTGGGCTTGTAGCTCTGCCTGTGTCGGCCACATTCGATGGCCAGACTGTGGGCACTGAGTCTATATCGGCTCAGGATCTGGCGGTCTCTGGGGTCCGGGAGTTTCTCCAGATATGGGGCCAGTCTGTAGTCTCTCTGTAGGCTCCGGTACATGGTCAGTTTCTGTGAGCTGATGATATCATTCTTCCAGTCACTGACATACCTCTCCTGGCCTTCATCTGCCATCTTCCTAATTCCGGCTTTTGTCAGGTTGTTGTGATTGGTGTTCTGCTCCGGTTGGGTTTGGCTGGGCTGTTCCGGGGGTTCTGGTTTTTCTGTTTCACCTTCATGTATCAGGGCTTTATGGTGGTGGGAGCTTGGATTGCTCCTATGCAGGTGAGCCCGGAATAAAGTGGGCTTCACCCAACCACTAACCATGAGTGGAGAAAAAGTTTTGGTGTTATGATTCACATTCTCTGAAAAAAGGCTAAGAAAACAAAAATTCTGCTGGGGTATGTAAACTTTTGAGCACAACTGTATCAATATAAAAAAAAGAATTAATCCAATTGCTAAACGGCATAAGGGGAAAAAAGTGAAAACGCCAGAATTCTGTTTTTTGGTTGTCATAAAATTGCATTAAACTGCAATAACGGGCGATCAAAAGATTCTATCTGCACCAATATGGTATCATTGAAAATTTCAGCTTGGCACGCAAAAAATAAGCCCTCACCCAATCCGAGGTCACAACAAATGCAGAGGTTACGGGTATCGGAAAATGGCGCAATTTTTGTTCAACAAAGTTTGGAATTTTTTTTTACCACTTAAATAAAAAAGAACCTAGACATGTTTGGTGTCTATGAACTCATAATAACCTGGAGAATCATAATGGCAGGTCAGTGTTAGCATTCAGTGAACATAATAAAAATAAAAAACAACTGTGGGATTGCACTTTTTTTGCAATTTCAAAGCACTTGGAATTTTTTTTCCATTTTCGAGTACATGACATTGTAAAACCAATGGTGTCGTTCAAAAGTACAACTTGTCCTGCAAAAAAACAAGCCATCACCTAGCCATTTTGACCAAAAAATAAAAAAAGTTATGGCTCTGGGAGGAAGGGGAGCAATAAATGAAAATGCAAAACCAAAAATACGTCTGGTCGTTAAGGGGTTGAGAATATTAACTATTATGAATCTTAATATCAACTTTGACAGTACGTGTGCACTGCTATTAGATTATTTCATGTATAAAGCTGCAGTGTTTGGTACTACTTAAAGTGTAACCATTGGATTAATTTTATTTTCATAAATCAATAAAACGCATAAAAATAAGCAACTTTGTAGCATATCTTATAAGAGAAATCTGCCACTTTCTCCTCCAGGACTGATCAATCATTATCACAATTTTCAATTCATGAGTAAAATCTGTGTTCAGTACAGACAGTATGTTACATTACTGAGATAGGGGATGACAGCTGGTACTAAAAAGATTCAATGGAGAAGGAAGGGAGGACTTAAACTCAAAGTCCCGACCTGACCCATGTCTATGGGAACTACAGTAGGTAATGCTTTAAAAAGAACCTGACGCCTGAAATATGTTGTCCAATCTGTGTGCAGTATGTATCAGGCACTGGCTGTACGATCTCAGACAGGTATATTTGACTCTGAAATTCTGGGACGTTTCAGAGAAAAACATAGTTTAACAGTAACCGGAGAGAAGCCATGGGGGACCCACTTGTTCGAGTCATCTACAGTGTGGTTCTGACCCCGGCGGCTTCTCACCACCGACTGTCCTGGAGTGACTAGTTTTGGTTACTCCAGGGCAGCGGACAGGTAAAATCCACAAGTTACCCACATGTCTAACTAGTCCATGGGTTGGGCAACATGTATCAGGTGTCAGGTTCTCTTTAATATCCCAGAGGATACTGCAGTGGACACTTGTTACCAGGTTTCGAAACACACTACAGGTGATCACTGGCATCTTGGCCACAGGACCTCCTGTAATCTTCATACCTGTTTGAAAGCTTGAGTGCTTTATTCTAGAATATGATTGATTTGATTCTCTGTGAAACTGAAGTTGTATCAGAAAAAAATCATGCAAAGGTTTCAAGTCCGATATAACAGGATATCAGGGCCACAAACTATAAAACCGCAGATGTTCCCTCATCCGTAGTGAGCTGTATGTAAGAAGACCGCAATAGCTTAACTTTCCTATCATGTCTTAAGTCTCAAAGAGTTTGCTCTTACAATGGTAGATAAGTAGTTAGTGCAACAATTAATCAATACTGGATCATGTTCTACATCCGATAAGAACAGATAAGAAAATACATCTTGCTACAATCTGAAATCATAGGTCTTCTAACTAATATACAGCAAGATCTGCAAAATCATCCCTACCTAGTCCACCCACTAATTTTTACACAAAGAGACTGATTCTCAGTTACTGATTTTTTCAGTTATTATGATTTTATTGCAAAAGCTTATAATGAAAACATATACGAGGAAGATCAGATCATATACCACATCATGTGTACTTTTTATATGGGAAAATTCTCAGTTATTGGAACTCTTGACTATCTCATCCCCTTTGAGCCCGGCAGCCTTTACAGGACACACGGAACAGATGGCTTAGCTGCAACAGTTTGAGAGGGGGGTGGGCTCCCTGCCATCTGTCATAGTGGAGGCACAGGTGACTGGGGGCTAGGTTCTGGGCAGGGGAAAGTTGGAGTGTAAATGCCAGAACTTGATTTTATTTTATCACATCTAGTGACTCTTTGATAACTGTCCAGATTCACAGCCGAGCCAGATCACATTATACCCCAACTTTTCACTTTCTTAAGGGCAGTTTTGATTCCTGAAGTTAGTGTTATCCGATAACATCAGTGATCGTATAAAATAATATGTGGAAGTAAACAAGGAAAAGAGAAACCATAACAGCACTGCTAGAATATATAGCCTGATTCATTACTGCATTTGAGCTTGTTTCTTTTTTATCACATTTTTGCTATTTTTCAGCTTTTTTTATTCGCACTATATTCATCTTTCTATTTGAGCCCTTTTTTTTACTTATTTTCACCTGATGTTTTTTACTTTGCCACTGTGAGCAGAGTTTAGGGTCTACTTTATGAAAAGTCAAAAGATTTGGTGCAAATTGAAATTGACCCCCCTCGATGAGTTATTTTATTTATGACTTTGGCACAATTTTTGTCACATTTTAGAGGAACGGGCATCTTTTTGTGTTTTAAGAGGTTGCAATCAGGTTATAGATAAAAATAAAGACCAATTGTTATTTTGTGCAAAATTCATGAGGCACAGGCACCAGTTTGAAGAATTTGCCCCCCCCCCCCAAAAAAAAAAAATGTCACCAAATGCCGCAAGAGAAAAAAATAATAGTGGCTTAAAAGTGTGAGCTTTGCCCATAGTGAGTGCCACAATTTCATCTTCATGGGGATGTAGCCCATATGGAAGAGATGTAGACACACATCCATATGACTTTTCTACCCTCTACTACACATGCTGATCATAAATCTGGCTTATGGCATCCATATAGCAAGGAAATATTTACATGCAGCCGTTGTAGGGTTACTGTCATGAAACAAGACAGTAAATTGCAATAGACAGTGTAAAGGTGGAGCTACAGAACAGCTGGGGTACAGGGCATAGCGTAACACATTGAGCCATGTGTCCCTGTTGTCACGCAGTACCTTTTGACTGTGGGCACTAATCAGGTCCATAGCACTAGGGGTGCCCTAGTCAATCTATGCCCCCTGGATTACTCCTGAAGTTGGAGACACCGTGTTCACATGCCTTATTATGCACCTATGTCAACCCTTATCTTTCCCTTTCCCCACTCGGGGAGGTGGGAAGCCGAAGTGTACAGGATAACACTAGTGATGGGCGAGCATTAAAATGGTCGGGTGCTAGTTGCTCGGGTCGAGCAAATTGGAATGCTCGAGTGCACGACCCGAGCAAAGACCCCAATGTAATTCTCTGGGAAACCCAAGCATTTTTGCCACGATCCCCCCCGAAATCGATGGTAACAGTGCTCAAATGACATGGGAACATCATGGGGAAGTCCCCTGGAAGCATTTATGACTCCCAGGTCACTGCTGTGAAAAATGTCAGAGTTTTACACCATTTTTCCAGGCGCATAATAAAACATACCAAAAACGAAGCCAAAATTGATTTTCCTGGGAAATAGGTTAAGGAACATCCTTTCCAGGCGGGGTAATGTTTTGTATGTAAGGCAAAATAAATCACCCAAAACAAAACTGTTCCTCCACCACTTGGGTTATGTTCACACATTTGGTTTTTGATGCGTTTTTCAAGTTTACCATTGCTTTCAACCATTACATTCACTGGGAAATGTCATTGTGACATTTAACAACCCGAGCAGGCCATGTGGTGTGTGACACGTCATCAGACACATCCTGTTTCATTTATGAAGAAGGGACTGTTAAAGGAGGAGGGCCATCAGGTGGACTTTAATATTCTTAAAGGGACAGCAGTTGGTCCTCACTATTCTTAGGGAGCCATCAGCCGGCTATGCTTTGTTGTTCCCATTATTACACAGTGTGTCTCATACTGTTATTGCCTATGCATTAAACGCAAGGCCTGCCCCAAATTTGGACGCACCCCAATAACCCATTGAATAGACGTCCTAGATGGCCACATTAACCCCTTAGCGACCGCCGATACGCCTTTTAACGGCGGCCGCTAAGGGTACTTAAACCACAGCGCCGTTTAACGGCGCTGTGGAAAAAGTAAATAGCGCCCCCCAGAGTTGGATTTTCTCCGGGGTCTTGGCTGCCGGGGGTAGCCGAGACCCCAGAGAACATGATTCGGGTTTTTTTTAACCCACCCCGCATTTGCGATCGCCGGTAATTAACCGTTTACCGGCGATCGCACAAAAAAAAAAACGCAATCTCTTTTTAATTTCTCTATCCTCCGATGTGATCGCACATCGGAGGATAGAGAAAAGGGGTCCCAGGTGGCCCCCCAATACTTACCTATCTCCCCCGGTGCTCCTCGTGGCTCCCGGTGGGCGCCGGCATCATGAAAATGGCGGGCGCATGCGCAGTGCGCCCGCCGGCCGGCCCCGCAAGAATCTTTGGGGTCTCGGCTGCCGGGGGTAGCCGAGACCCCAAAGAGCATGATTGGGGGTCGGTTTTAGCGACCCCTGTTTTGCGATCGCCGGTAATTAACTGTTTACCGGCGACCGCAAAAAAAATAAAAAAGCTAAGTGTAATTCTCTGTCCTCTGATGTGATCGCATATCAGAGGACAGAGAAATAGGGGGATTCGGGGACCCTATCATACTCACCTGTGTCCCTGGATCCTCCTGCTGCTCCTCCTGGCCGCCGCCATCTTCTGGGCAAAAGAAAATGGCGGGCGCATGTGCAGTGCGCCCGCCATCTGTCTCCATCTGCCGGCCGGCAAGAGAAGAGCAGTTGGGGCTAAAATTAGGGGTAGGGTTAGGGTTAGGGTTAGGGGTAGGGTTAGGGGTAGGCTTAGGGGTAGGGTTAGGGGTAGGGATAGGGGTAGGGGTAGGGTTAGGGGTAGGGTTAGGGGTAGGGTTAGGGGTAGGGTTAGGGCTAGGGGTAGGGTTAGGGCTAGGGTTAGAGGTAGGGTTAGGGGTAGGGTTAGGGCTAGGGTTAGGGGTAGGGGTAGGGGTAGGGTTAGGGCTAGGGTTAGGGCTAGGGTTAGGGGTAGGGTTAGGGGTAGGGGTAGGGGTAGGGTTAGGGGTAGGGCTAGGGTTAGGGCTAGAGTTAGGGCTAAATTTAGGGTTAGTGTTGGGGCTAAATTTAGAGTTAGGGTTGGCGCTAAATTTAGGGTTAGGCTTCTTTCACACTTATGTCGGTACGGGGCCGTCGCAATGCATCGGCCCGACATACCGACGCACGTTGTGAATATTGTGCACAACGTGGGCAGCGGATGTAGTTTTTCAACGCATCCGCTGCCCAATCTATGTCCTGGGGAGGAGGGGGCGGAGTTACGGCCACGCATGCACGGTCAGAAATGGCGGATGCGACGTACAAAAAAACATTACATTGAACTTTTTTTGTGCTGACGGTCCGCCAAAACACTGATCCAGTGCACTACGGACGCGACGTGTGGCCATCCGTCACGATCCGTCGGCAATACAAGTCTATGGGCAAAAAACGCATCCTGCGGGCAAATTTGCAGGATCCGTTTCTTGTCCAAAATGACGGATTGCGACGGATGCCAAACGACGCAAGTGTGAAAGTAGCCTTAGGGCTAGGGTTAGGGTTGGGGCTAAAGTTAGGGTTAGAGTTGGGATTAGGGTTAGGGTTTGGATTAGGGTTGGTATTAGGGTTAGGGTTGGCATTAGGGTTACGCTTGGGATTAGGGTTAGGTTTGGGATTAGGGTTAAGGTTAGGGTTGTGATTAGGGGTGTATTGGGATTAGGGTTAGGTTTGAGGTTAGGGTTGAGATTAGAATTAGGGGTGTGTTGGATTTAGGGTTTTGATTAGGGTTAAGGTTAGGGTTGACATTAGGGTTGTTTTGGGGTAAGGGTTGTGATTATGGTTAGGGTTAGTGATTAGGATTATGGATCAGGTTGGGATTAGGGTTAGGGGTGTGTTGGGGTTAGGGTTGGAGCTAGAATTGGGGGGTTTCCACTGTTTAGGTACATCAGGGGGTCTCCAAACACGACAGCCAATTTTGTGCTCAAAAAGTCAAATGGTGCTCCCTCCCTTCTGAGCTCTGCCATGCGCCCAAACAGTGGGTTACCCCCACATATTTGGCATCAGCATACTCGGGATAAATTGGACAACTTCTGGGGTCCAATTTCTCTTGTTACCCTTGTGAAAATAAAAACTTGGGGGCTACAAAATCCTTTTTGTGGAAAAATATATATATATATTTTTATTATGACTCTGCATTATAAACTTCTGTGAAGCACTTGGGCATTCAAAGTTCTCACCACACATCTATATAAGTTCCTTGGGGGGTCTAGTTTCCAAAACGGGGTCACTTGTGGGGGGTTACTACTGTTTAGGTACATCAGGGGCTCTGCAAACGCAACATAACGCCCACAGACCATTCTATCTAAGTCTGCATTCCAAAACGGCGCTTTTTCCCTTCCGAGCTCTGCCGTGCGCCCAAACAGTGGTTTACACACCCACATATGGGGCATCAGCTTACTCGGGATAAATTGGACAACAACTTTAGTGGTCCAATTTCTCCTGTTACCCTTGTGAAAATAAAAACTTGGGGCTACAATATCTTTTTTGTGAAAAAAAAAATATTTTTTATTTTCACGACTCTGCATTCTAAACTTCTGTGAAGCACTTGGGCATTCAAAGTTCTCACCACACATCTAGATAAGTTCCTTGGGGGGTCTAGTTTCCAAAATAGGGTCACTTGTGGGGGGTTACTACAGTTTAGGTACATCAGGGGCTCTGTAATCGCAACATAATGCCCACAGACCATTCCATCAAAGTCTGCATTCCAAAAAGGCGCTCCTTCCCTTCCGAGCTCTGCCGTGCGCCCAAACAGTGGTTTACCCCCACATATGGGGCATCAGCATACTCAGGATAAATTGGACAACAACGTTAGTGGTCCAATTTCTCCTGTTACCCTTGTGAAAATAAAAACTTGGGGGCTACAATATCTTTTTTGTGAAAAAAAATTTTTTTTTATTTTCATGACTCTGCATTCTAAACTTCTGTGAAGCACTTGAGCATTCAAAGTTCTCACCACACATCTAGATAAGTTCCTTGGGGGGTCTAGTTTCCAAAATGGGGTCACTTGTGGAGGGTTTCTACTGGTTAGGTACATCAGGGGCTCTGCAAACGCAACATAATGCCCGCAGACCATTCTATCAAAGTCTGCATTCCAAAACGGCGCTCCTTCCTTCCGAGCTCTGCCGTGCGCCCAAACAGTGGTTTACCCCAACATATGGGGTACCAGCATACTCAGGACTAATTGGACAACATCTTTTGGGGTCCAATTTCTCTTGTTACCCTTGTGAAAATAAAAACTTGGGGGCTAAAAAATCTTTTTTGTGGAAAAAAAAAATATTTTTTATTTTCACGACTCTGCATTATAAACTTCTGTGAAGCACTTGGGCATTCAAAGTTCTCACCACACATCTAGATAAGTTCCATGGGGGGTCTAGTTTCCAAAATGGGGTCACTTGTGGGGGATTTCTACTGTTTAGGCGCATCAGGGGCTCTCCAAACGCGACATGGCGTCCAATCTCAATTCCAGCCAATTCTACATTGAAAAAGTAAAACGGCGCTCCTTCTCTTCCAAGCTCTGCGGTGCACCCAAACAGTGGTTTACCCCCACATATTGGGTATCAGCGTACTCAGTAGAAATTGCACAACAACTTTTGTGGTCTAATTTCTCCTGTTACCCTTGTGAAAATAAAAATTTGTGGGCAAAAAGATCATTTTTGTAGAAAAAATGCGATTTTTTTTTTTTCACGGCTCTACATTATAAACTTCTGTGAAGCACATGGGGTTTCAAAGTGCTCACCACACATCTAGATAAGTTCCTTAAGGGGTCTAGTTTCCAAAATGGGGTCACTTGTGGGGGATTTCTACTGTTTAGGCACATCAGGGGCTCTCCAAACGCGACATGGCGTCCAATCTCAATTCCAGCCAATTCTACATTGAAAAAGTAAAACGGCGCTCCTTCACTTCCAAGCTCTGCGGTGCGCCCAAACAGTGGTTTGCCCTCACATATGGGGTATTGACGTATTCAGGAGAAATCGCACAACAACTTTTGTGGTCTAATTTCTCCTGTTACCCTTGTGAAAATAAGAATTTGTGGGCGAAAAGATCATTTTTGTGTAAACAAAAGCGATTTTTTATTTTCACGGCTCTACGTTATAAACTTCTGTGAAGCACTTGGGGGTTCAAAGTGCTCACCACACATCTAGATAAGTTCCTTAAGGGGTCTAGTTTCCAAAATGGTGTCACTTGTGGGGGGTTTCCACTGTTTAGGCACATCAGGGGCTCTCTAAACGTGACATGGTGTCCGATCTCAATTCCAGCCAATTCTGCATTGAAAAAGTCAAACGGCGCTCCTTCACTTCTAAGTTCTGCGGTGCGCCCAAAAAGTTGTTTACCCCCACATATGGGGTATTGTCGTATTCAGGAGAAATTGCATAACAAAATTTATGGTTACATTTCTGTTTTTACACTTGTGAAAATAAAAAAAATGGTTCTGAATTAAGATGTTTGCAAAAAAAAGTTACGGTAAATGTTCATTTTTTCCTTCCACATTGTTTCAGTTCCTGTGAAGCACATAAAGGGTTAATAAACTTCTTGAATGTGGTTTTGAGAACCTTGAGGGGTGTAGTTTTTAGAATGGTGTCACACTTCATTATTTTCTATCATATAGACCCTTCAAAATGACTTCAAATGTGATGTGGTCCCTAAAAAAAAATGGTGTTGTAAAAATGAGAAATTGCTGGTCAACTTTTAACCCTTATAACTCCCTAACAAAAAAAATTTTGTTTCCAAAATTGTGCTGATGTAAAGTAGACATGTGGGAAATGTTATTTATTAACTATTTTTCGTGACATATCTCTCTGATTTAAGGGCATAAAAATACAAAGTTTGAAAATTGCAAAATTTTAAAAATTTTCGCCATATTTTCGTTTTTTTCATAAATAATCGCAAGTAATATCGAAGAAATGTTACCACTAACATGAAGTACAATATGTCACGAAAAAACAATCTCAGAATCAGCGGGATCCATTGAAGCGTTCCAGAGTTATAACCTCATAAAGTGACAGTGGTCAGAATTGCAAAAATTGGCCCGGTCATTAAGTACCAAATTGGCTCTGTCACTAAGGGGTTAAACCAAAGTTTGTATTCTTATTTATTTGATACTGCAATACCATTGGCCTATGCATTGAATACAAGGCCTGCCCTGCCCCAAAGTTACACGCACCCCAATTACCCTTTGAACCAACATACTGGATGGCAACATGAAACCAGTTCCCAATATTATGATTTTTTTTTTACTCCCAGAAAGTTTGCCCATGAAGTGAATGCAAGGCCTGCTCAAAATTTGGATACAGCCCAATATTCCTTGGAAGAGACGTGGAGGAGGGCCTCCAAAAAATATTTTCCCAATTGAAAGGAGCTGGTCTCCTATATTTGTAATGCCCATACACTAAATGTACGGGCTGACAAACATTTCCCCCTGGGGGGTACACATCAACATACTGTGTAAACTTTTTTTTTTACGGGCATCATAAACACCCTTGAAAGCAATAACGTGGCTATTGCATCACGAAACATGTTCACCCTCGTGTTCTAGTGGTGGTGTCTGAAGGGACGTGGAGGATGGCCTCCTAAAAATCTTTTCCCAATTTAAAGGAGCGGGTCTCCTGTACTTGTAATGCTCATACATTAAGTGTATCGGCTGACAAACATTTCCCCCTGGGGGGTACACATCAACATATTGTGTAAACATATTTTTAACGTGCATCAAAAACACCCTTTAACACAATAATGTGGCTGTTGCATCACGGACCACGGTCACCATGATGATCTAGTGGTGGTGGATTATGAGGATGAGGAGAAGGAGGAGGATAACAGTAAATAGCCAAAATCAGGAAGCGTATACCCATGTGAGGGTGTGAAGAGGTGTATGGGAATATACCTCCCAAAAAAATTACACTGGACTTGAGGTTATGTTTAGCTGTTATCATTCGGTGGTGTACAGAAGTCTGGCACAATCCAGCCCTTATTCATTTTTATAAGAGTCAGCCTGTCAGCATTTTCAGCTGACAGGCGGCAAATGCGCTTATCAGTTATAATTCAACCTGCAGCACTAAAAACTCGCTCTGACAAAACGCTAGCAGCAGGGCAAGCCAGGACCTCCGAGGCATAGAGAGCCAGTCCATGCCACGTGTCCAGCTTGGATACCAAATAATTATAAGGCACAGAGGAGTCATGGAAGATGTTGGTACAGTCAGCAAGGTACTCCCTCAGCATCTTCCAAAACTTTGCACTCCTTGTGACAGTACCCTGTGCCTCAGTGCCACTGCAATGGGAGGGTCTGAGAAAACTCTCCCAGAACTTTGCCAGTGTTCCCCTACCTCTGCTGGATTGGAGTTGTGTCTCTCTCACCTGTACTCCTTGGTTGTCCAACAAACTGCAACCTTTGCTGCCAGCGTTTTCAGATGGGAATTTTTATAATAATTCCGCAACAAGGTCCTTCTGGTACTGCACCATTTTAGTTCACCTGTCAGCCTCTGGAAGAAAAAATTGAAAGCTCGCCTTGTAGCGTGGGTCTAGAAGTATCACCAACCAGTAATGACTGTCACCCAAAATTTTGAGAATATGGTCACGGGAAAAGCAGCGCAGCATAAAGTCAGCCATGCATGCCAGACTGCTAAAAGCAAGACTTCTGGGTCCTCACCAAGAGGATGACTGACCATGCTGTCCTCCTCCTCCTCACTGTCTTCAGGTCATCCACGCTGAACAAATGGTATGACAGTTGTATTTGTAGTACCGTGTATAGCACATGAAAGTAGCTCCTATTCTTCCTCCTCCTCTTCCTTATTGTCACCCAATCCATGTTGGGATGAGATGAGGCTGGGCTGTGTGTATTCCTCCTGTATGGTTCCTTGCTCCATCTCATCAATCTCCGCCTGCTCTCCTCCTCCTCCTCCCTGTCCTCAGGCCATCTATGCTGACCAGACGGTATGACAGTTGTGCTTGTAGTACCATCTTGGGTGCATGATAGTAGCTCCTATTCTTCCTCCTCCTCTTCCTTATTGTCAACCAATCCACGTTGGGATGATATGAGGCTGGGCTGTGTGTAACCCCCCTTGTATGGTTCATTGCTCCATCTCATCATGCTGTGCCTGCAATGCATCCTCTTTGATTGTGAGCAGAGAGCAGTTCAGAACACAGAGAAGCGGGATGGTGACGCTAATTATGGCGTTATCACCACTCACCATCTTGGTGGACTCCTCAAAGTTTTGGAGGATGGTACATATGTCTGACATCCATGTCCACTCCTGAGATCTTATGTGTGGAGTCTGAACTGAATACCGACGGCCTTGTTGATGCTGTTAGTCAACAACTGCCCTCTTCTGCTCACAAATCCTTTCCAACATATGCAGTGTAGAGTTCCAATGCGTGGGGACATCACACACAAGACGGTGAGCCGGAAGCTGCAAACGCTGCTGAAGCACGGAAAGGAGCTGTGGAAGCTGTAGCTGACTTTTTAAAATGGGCACACAGGTGGCATATTTTCACAAGCAGATCTGGCAGCTCTGGGTAGCTTTTGAGAAACTGTTGAAGGTTAAAACACATGGGCCAGGCATAGTACATCTGTGAGCTCACCTCGCCTCAGAGCTGCCACCAGGTTCTGGCCATAATCACACACGACCATGCCTGGCTGTAGGTTCAACGGTGTCAGCCACAGATCTGCCTGTTCTTTCAGAGCTGTCCACAACTCTTCAGCATTGTGCGGTTTTTCACCTAAGCCGATTATCTTCAGCACAGCCTTGGCTGAGGTAGTGCTGCACTGCTTCCAGCTTGTGACTGATGTGGTCATTTCAGAGTTGGAGGCTGAAGAGGAGGAGGTGCAGGAGCTGTAGACTGATTGATGTAAGGTCCACAATCCTCAGTATCGGGAGGATGTTTTCTATCCCAAGGTCCGACTAGGTCCCAACTTCCACTATGTTAACCCAGTGTGCCGTCAGCGAGATGTACCATCCCTGCCCACAAGCACTTGTCCACGTGTCCGTGGTTAGGTGGACTTTCCCAGTAGCAGCATTGTTTAGGGCACGGCTAATGTGGTGTGACACGTGCTCGTGTAATGCGGGGACGGCACGCCGGGAGAAATACTGGCGTTTGGGGACCGAGTACATTGGGACAGCCACCGCCATCAGGTTGGGAAAGCTTTCATCTCCATGAGCCTAAAACAGCAGAACATTTCGAGAGCAAGCAGACGAGAAATGTGTGAATTTAGTACTGTTGCCTGTGGGGCGTTGGCTGCATATTTATGCTTGCATTTCAAGGACTGGGGTATGTTCAACTGAATGCTGTGCTGTAAGAAGGATATGGATGTGCTTGCTGATGGTGCTAGTTGACTGTGCAATGACAGGTGCAGAGCAGGAGACATCTTCGCAGGCACCATGGACAGGGGATTGGCTTCCACGCACAACAGCGGAAGAAGCAGTGGTATCACCCGTAGACAGTGCTCCTGGACCCTGGAGTTCGGCCCAAAAAGTCAGGCGCTTTGCTTCCATGTGCCTGATCATGCTGGTGGTGGTCAGGCTGGTAGTTTTGCTACCCCTGATAATGCGGGCATGGCAGGTGGTGCAAATGGCCAGTTTGGGGTTATAGGCAGAGTCTTTAAAAAACAACCAGACTCGGGAAGACCTAACAGTTGTACTGACAACTTCCGTCATGTTGGTGTTATGAGGAACGGTTGCCCGCCTTCTGTCTATGGCCACCACACTGCTTCTTCCTGCCTGTTGGGTGCTATGCCTCCCTCCTCCTGTGTGCTGATGTCCTTGCTCTGCATGTCTTCCTGCCAGCTTGGGTCAGTTACTAGATCATCCACCCCTCCATCTTCAATTTCCACACCCTGGTCCTCCTCCTGACTTTCTGGCAATTGTGTGTCATCATGATCCACCTACTGTATTTTGACACGTTCCCACCGTCGCCTTCATGTGACCGTGGCTACTCAAACATTTGGGCATCGCTACATGCAATTTCATCTTGCCCCGCTACAAGTGGACCGGGCAAGAGACCCGAATCTATAAATGGAAAAGTGAACAGCTCTGCGGAGTGTCCAAGTGTAGCATCAGTTATCTCTGGGCACTCGGCATGGTGGAAGGAAGGATGTTCAGGATGAGGAATATGCGGTCCAGACTCACGGCTACTCAGACTTGACCATGTGGAAGACAGGATGGTGGGGGTGGTGGTAAAGTGACTGGAAGCATTATCCGCTATGCAACCAACAACCTTTTGACACTGCTCTGGGTTCAATAGTGGTGTTCTGCGGTCCCCTAGTTGTTCGGACAGGAACGTCGGGCAAGAAGATGTGGGTGTTTGTTGTGGCCCAATTTTAGCTTGCCCATGGCCTCGGCCTCTGCATGCACCATCACGTCCACTTCCCCATCCCTTGCCACGCACCTTGCCCATTTTAAATGGACTACAATATTTTCGACGTTCACTACAAATGGCTGAATTTGTAGGGAACTTACATGTGATCCATGTGCGGGAAAACCACAGTTTAAAATATCTGGCCTGTAGCTAATTTTTTTTTTTCAGCAAACTGGTGTCAATAACTAGGTTAAGACACTGGAAAAAACAGTTGAATGGAGGCCTGAAAGGCCACATTTTTTAGCCCACAGATAGATGAGGCGTGTGATGGAGATACCACACTGTAAAATATGGGGCCTGTATTTTTTTTTTACAGGAAAACAGTGTCAAGAAGAAGGGTAACACAGAGCAAAAACAGTTGAATGGAGGGCTGAAATGTGAACATTTTTAGCCCACAGATAAATGAGGCACATGACAAAGATACCACACTGTAAAATATGTGGCCTGTATTTTTTATTTTTATTTTTTTTATTTTTTTACAGGAAAATAGTGTCATGATCTAGGGTAACACAGCAACAGTGAACAGTTGAATGGAGGCATGAAATGCTAAAAAATTGCTACAATTTTTTTATCCCACAGATAGATGAGACGTGTGACGGAGATACCACATTGTAAAATATGTGGCCTGTGGGTTGTTTTTTTTTACAGTAAAATAGTGTTACTAATTGGAGTAACACACAGCAAAAACAGTTGAATGGAGGCCTCAAAAGCCACAATTTGTAGCCCACAGAGAGTGTAGGCGTCTGAAGGAGATAGCCGACTTTCAAATATGTGGCCTTTACGTTTATTTTTTCAGCCAGCAAAATTGTGTCAATAAGTAGGCTAAGACATAACAAAAACAATTCTAAGAAGGCCTGAAATGGCACAATTTTGACCGCAACGATATGCGTTCTGTGTGGCAGACAAAACCCAATGTAAAATATCTGCCCTGTAGCTAAATACTGTATGTTTTTGGCAGATAAACATTTTTTGGCAGCAAAAAATTTTACAGTACCACAAAAATGGCAGAATTTATGCACACTCAGATGTGACTGCTGGGACGGGCAAACTCATTTAAAATAGTTGGATTTTCACGCTGTACTATGAAAAGGATCCGGCTGTATTCTACAGTCCCAACAACCAAATGGAGAAAAAAAAATGTGGGTTCTGGATTGCTTTGTAATTACATAAACAGGATTAAGATGCAAAAAAAAATATTTCTGGCCAATGATACCTGGGGCTATGTATATACGGTCAATATATGTAATAGGCAGCAGCAGACAGTAATGGAATGGATCCTCTTGATGTATACAATGAAGTATGCCACATACAATGCCTGCCTGCCTGCTACTGATATCTATATACTCACATACACTCACTGCCTACCTAGCACTGCAATCTATATACCCTCTACTGTAATTAGTTCTTAGAATGACTGTTGGTTTAGGCTGTGTGCACACGTTCCGGATTTTTTGCGTTTTTTCGCTATAAAAACGCGACAAAAATGCATAAAATACGCATACATACTGTATGCATCCCATCATTTATTATTATAGCGCCATTTATTCCATGGCGCTTTACATGTGAGGAGGGGTATACATTACATTTATAATGCATTCCGCAATTTTTGTGCATATGTTGCGTTTTTTCTGCGAAAAAAAACGCAGCATGTTCATTAATTTTGCGGATTTCCCACTATATTATTGCATCCTAGAACAGCCGGAAAAAAACGCAAAAAATCTGCAAAAAAAACGCGCAAAAAATCCGCAATGTCCGATTTTGTTCAGGAAATTTCTGCAAGAAATCCTGACGTGTGCATATAGCCTTAGCTGGATTCATGTATTCAATTATGGTATACCCAAAGTAACTATACCAAACCTATTCTGTCTCTATTGCTGCAGCAAGTCTCCCTACACTGGTGATTCCAGAGCTGACTGTGCCGAGCAGGGCAACGCCAGGTCTGATATAGACCTGATGAAGCTGTGCGGCCAGCCAATCACTGTAATGCCACAACCAACATGGCTGCGGCATTACAGTGCGTGGCAGACAATCCCTGCATGTTGATTGGCGCTCTAAAAAGCATCACGCGCGCGCCCGAGACCTGACCCGGAAGCATAGAGAGATCATGGAGGGAGCTGGAGCTGTGCAGCCGTCAAGGTGACAGCCACGCACAACTCCCAGACCCGGCGTGGACGTGTGCACCGACTGACTGCTGCCAGCCGCGTCACAGTGCAGCGCATACGGCCGCGCACAATTTGATGTGCTGCTGTACAGGCAGGCGGCCGGCCCTGAGCAGCTGCTAGGGGAGCGGCCCGGGCGGCATTTGCGTCTTTGCCACCTGGCCCAGTCCGCCCCTGGTTACCGCTACAGATGACAGCGTGGAAAACATAGGAAGCCAGTAAAACACAGAACAAAAAGTCAGCAAATCCGCAAACATTTTTATACCTGCATTTTTTGGATTTGACTGATTCAGTTGAAGTCGATGTGTGGAAAATGCTGCAGAAACGTACAAAAAACTGACATGCTGCAGAAAAAAAAACGCTCTGCAAATTTACTGATCATGTGCACAACACTTCAGGATTGTCATTGAATTAGCTTGCATAAGGATTCCATAGCATTTTTGGCCCATTCCCACTAAATGCCGCAAAAGCGCGTCAAAAACGCACTGTGTGCACATAGCCTTAGGCTATAAGTCTGCAGTCACTCTATATGACTGCAGGCTTTGAAACCTCACATTGCATGCAATGCATGCTGGTACCGCTCCTGGGAATGGATAGTCAGTCATGTAACTTCATAGCAATTTGCATTTTTCCAACTACCACTAGGCTGTGTCCGGCTTCCTCAATGCACCTTCAGCGTATTGTATTCAATTCACCTTATTGTCAATGTGTGACATTCTTGCGGACATGTGCTGCCACTGGAGAATCCTCACAGCGCAGTGTGCACAATGTCTGGATTCATAAGTCTGCAGTCACAGAGTGACGGTAGACTTGTAGCCTGAGGCTTAATAATCCCTTTAATCTTATTGATATACATTTACAATAAGATCATTTTTTATAATTTCATGTACGTGAGTTTTTTGTGTGGAATGTTTCAATAATTTTGTAGATATACTGTTGAGAATTCTGATTTTTATTTTTTACTTTATACCATAAGAAAATAACATGCCTGACATTTCCTCTCTCTACTTGAATATCAGGTGCTCACTACACTCACATATGAATACTAATTTTAATTTTGTCCCCAATTCCGCATACACCGTGTGACAGTTTGAGAATCTGGCCTAAAGACCAAAGCCGTATGAAAGAAAAAAATAAATAGAAGCACGCTCCAAAAAAGTGACTTTAAACCTTTTTCTGATAAATATGAGCCCCACTGGCTTGTGTCCAACAGTTTTTAAACAGTCTTTTGATAGTTACAATAGCCGATAGTGATTTGTAGGATCGCTGCTTCCAACAGGTGGCGCTATAGAGTTCTAGTCCTCTTCCTCCCTGAAGAGGCAATTTGCATATTTTATTTCCCAGAGGAGCATTGCACTGCGAATAAGTCTCCTTACTTTGTCATGCCAAAGTTGGTATGTCACTCTCCACAAGCAGAAACCTTAGACCTCAGTCCAGTGTCTCTCACCTAGCCAAATCAGATCTCATACTTTGCACTGATGAGAGAGTAATACGCTGAAAACACCGTGTCTACAAAATGAGATTCTGATTCGTCTTTTATCTGAAGTCAACGCTCCTTAAAGGGTCGATAGTGACTAGTAGGATCACTGCTTCCAGAAGGTGGCGCTATAGAGTTCTGTTCCTCTTTCTCTGAAGAAGCAATTTGCATATAGTCTTTTGATAGATCGTCCTAGGAATTCCTTGTAGAAATGATGCAGATTTCACCCCCTTCATCAAACTATGCTTAATCCATGGCAAAGTCATGGTAATATCAACTTGAGTGTGCTGTGGTCTGAAAAGGGATTCTTCCTTGGTATCTTAATATTGTCTAACAATCTAAATCAGCCTGAACTCGTCCACACTATTCGATGCATTATATATAAAGGTACCGTCACACATAACGATATCGTTAACGATATCGTTGCTTTTTGTGACGTAGCAACGATATCGTTAGGAAATCGTTATGTGTGACAGCGACCAACGATCAGGATCCTGCTGGGAGATCGTTGGTTGCTGAGGAAAGTCCAGCACTTTATTTCGTCGCTGGATCTCCCGCTGTCATCGCTGGATCGGCGTGTGTGACGCCGATCCAGCGATGTCTTCACTGGTAACCAGGGTAAACATCGGGTTACTAAGCGCAGGGCCGCGCTTAGTAACCCGATGTTTACCCTGGTTAACAGCGTAAACGTTAAAAAAACAAACACTACATACTTACCTTCAGCTGTCTGTCCCCGGCGCTCTGCTTCTCTGCACTCCTCCTGCATCCTGTGTCAGCGCCTGCCAGCCGGAAAGTAGAGCGGTGACGTCACCTCTCTGCTTTCCGGCTGACCGGCGCTGACAGTGCAGAGGAAAGCAGAGCGCCGGAGGACAGACAGCTGAAGGTAAGTATGTAGTGTTTGTTTTTTTTAACGTTTACGCTGGTAACCATGGTAAACATCGGGTTACTAAGCGCGGCCCTGCGCTTAGTAACCCGATGTTTACCCTGGTTACCGGGGACCTCGGGATCGTTGGTCGCTGGAGAGCTGTCTGTGTGACAGCTCTCCAGCGACCAAACAGCGACGCTGCAGCGATCGACATCGTTGTCGGTATCGCTGCAGCGTCGCTTAGTGTGACGGTACCCTTAGTTAAAAATAAAAAAAAATTAGTTTCTTATTTCCATCCACTTACAGCAACTAGGTATGGTGAATAGTGAGTTGCAGAATTACATTTAGATAAAGCCCCGTTAAACTCATTATGGAGTTAAAAGGAATGGGAATTTCATGATGGCTTTATTTTTCTTTTTTTTCCTCCCACCAAAATCAAAACACACTGAAACCTGATAAAAGAAGCTTTTAGCAATTATGGAATTTAGAAAGTACCAATGCCAAATAAATCTGGAGTCACAGATCTGGGAGGGACAATGCAGCTACAGTGACATCTAGTGGAAATATTGTGAAAGTAGGTAACAGTAACCTTTTCAGGAACTTTGGAAGGTGTCATTCACACATTAGTATTTTCGCATCAGTGTTTGCACGCCAGAAGTCAGGAGTAGAACGTACAGCAAACTAGAATTGAGAGATTAATACAAATAGCAATCTTCGGCACTCAAGAAATTACAAAAAGATTCAAAAATTCATATCTTATTCTTTTTAATGTACAGCCGACATAGGAAAATATAGACATCAATCCATCCAACGTTTTGGCATATCTGCCTTTATTAAGGAAGTCTATAAATATATGGATACAGAAATGAAATAAAGATGAAACAAATAATAATAAAAATAAACTAACCATATTTGATTCTACTCGTTAGGGCGGTGAGAATCTGGAATTGCTTGCCTGAGGAGGTGGTGATGGCGAACTCAGTCGAGGGGTTCAAGAGAGGCCTGGATGTCTTCCTGGAGCAGAACAATATTGTATCATACAATTATTAGATTCTGTAGAAGGACGTAGATCTGGGGATTTATTATGATGGAATATAGGCTGAACTGGATGGACAAATGTCTTTTTTCGGCCTTACTAACTATGTTACTATGTTATATACAAATAATCAGACGGCTCTATCATGACATCGGATAACACAAAACTAGTCAGAAATAATCATCCCTGGCTGTAGGTCTAGAATTTTGTCAATGGGAATATTTTACCGTGCATATTAGGGTGTGTAAAAACATATCTGAAACACGGTCTATAATCTCCATCATCAAATATGACCAGCAAATGAGCCCAAACAAGTCGCGTGAGCACAACAAAGACCATATTGAAAAAGAGAAAGAAAAAGAAAAAGAGAAAAAAAGTAGGGCCCCCTGTGTGGAGGAGAGTGGAAACAACACAAAAGTAACTAATTCCATGAAAGGTATCAAAGACTAGAAGGTAAACTAACAAGGGGAAAATGAACCATAACTGAAATGAGAGGAAGGAGAAAAGTGAATAAAGGATATGTGATAAAAAGGATATATACGGTAGCAAGATATTTGATAGTGTAGCAATATATAAATAATTACCTATATTGGTAGGCTTAAGTGGGGAACATGAGAAAGTTTTCGGATTAAACGTAATTGTAATCGTTTTGTTTGATTTAAAGCTATCTAAAGCCCTATTTTCTAGTATGGTACAATCAAACCAGCAGATAAGGGGGGGAAGGGATAGTCTCCAGAACGAGGAGAGGTGAGGATTTAACTTTTTTTTTTTTAATGTTTTTTTTTTTTTTCTATGGGGCCCATAGTAATGTATGGAGGAGCCGGAGGGGCATAATGTGTGTGGAGGAGCTGGGGGGGGGGGGGGGGGGGTAATACTGCGTGGAGGAGCAGGGGGGACGTAATACTGCGTGGAGGAGCTGGGGGGCGTAACACTGCGTGGAAGAGCTGGGGGGCGTAATACTGCGTGGAGGAGCTGGGGGCATAATACTGCGTGGAGGAGCTGGGGGCATAATACTGCATGGAGGAGCTGGGGGGCATAATACTGCGTGGAGGAGCTGGGGGTCATAATACTGTGTGGAGGAGCTGGGGGGCATAATACTGTATGGAGGTGCGGGGAGACATAATACTGTATGGAGGAGCGGGGGGGGACATAATACTGTGTGCAGGAACGAGGTCCCATAATACTGTATGGAGGAGCGGGAATGCATAATACTGTGTGGATGAGCTGGGGGGCATAATACTGTGTGGAGGAGCATGAGGCACACAAAACTGTATGTAGGAGCAGGGGGCCCATGATGTGCTGTATGGAGGAGCATTATATGGGGCCCATAATACTTTATGGCAGACTATGTGGTTGCCCATAATACTGTATGGAGGACTATGAGGTGCCCGTAATACTGTGTGGAACACTATGAGGTGCCTGTAATACTGTATGGAGCACTATGTGTTGACCATAATACTGTATGGCGCACTATGAAGTGCCCGTAATACTGTATGGCGGACTATGTGTTGACCATAATACTGTATGGAGGACTATGAGGTGCCCGTAATACTGTATGGAGCATTAGGTGTAGACCATAATACTGTATGGCGTCCTATGAGGTGCCCGTAATACTGTATGGCGCACTATGAGGTGCCCGTAATACTGTATGGAGCACTATGTGTTGACCATAATACTGTTTGGAGGACTATGAGGGTGCCCGTAATACTGTATGGAGCACTGTTGTGAATTCTGTTGTCAAGCTCCCTTCTGTGGTCATGAATGGTACTTCGGCTAGTTCTGTCCATGGGCTTCCTCTGGTGGTTGTGAGTGGGACTGCGGCTTCTGAGTTTCCTTCCACAGGTGACGAGGTTAATTCGTTAGCTGGCTGCTCTATTTAACTCCACTTAGATCATTGCTCCTTGCCACCTGTCAATGTTCCAGTATTGGTCTTGTTCACTCCTGGATCGTTCTTGTGACCTGTCTTCCCAGCAGAAGCTAAGTTCCTGCTTGTTTTTCTTTGTTTGCTGTTTTTCTGTCCAGCTTACTATTTTGATTTTTGTCTTGCTTGCTGGAAGCTCTGGGACGCAGAGGGAGCTCCTCCACACCGTGAGTCGGTGCGGAGGGTCTTTTTGCGCCCTCTGCGTGGTCTTTTGTAGTTTTTTGTGCTGACCGCAAAGTTGCCTTTCCTATCCTCAGTCTGTTCAGTAAGTCGGGCCTCACTTTGCTAAATCTATTTCATCTCTGTGTTTGTAATTTTCATATTTACTCACAGTCATTATATGTGGGGGGCTGCCTTTTCCTTTGGGGAATTTCTATGAGGCAAGGTAGGCTTTATTTTTCAATCCTCAGGGCTAGCTAGTTTCTTAGGCTGTGTCGAGTTGCATAGGGAGCGTTAGGAGCAATCCACGGCTATTTCTAGTGTGTGTGATAGGATTAGGGATTGCAGTCAGCAGAGTTCCCACATCTCAGAGCTCGTCCTATATTATTAGTAACTATCAGGTCATTCCGTGTGCTCTTAACCACTAGGTCCATTATTGTCCTAACCACCAGGTCATAACAGTACAGGTGGCCCAAAGTACTAATGCATCTCAATAGAGGGATAAGAGAAGTTCTGAGACCATTTTTTTTTCTTTGCAGTGTGTTTTGTCTCTCTTTTCCCCTTTACCTCTGGGTGGTTCAGGATACAGGTGTAGATATGGACATTCAAGGTCTGTCCTCTTGTATGGATAATCTCACTGCAAGGGTACAAAACATTCAAGATTTTGTGGTTCAGAATCCGATGTTAGAGCCTAGGATTCCTATTCCTGATTTGTTTTTTGGGGATAGATCTAAGTTTCTGAATTTCAAAAATAATTGTAAATTGTTTCTTGCTTTGAAACCTCGCTCCTCAGGTGACCCTGTTCAACAAGTGTAAATCATTATTTCTTTGTTACGTGGCGACCCTCAAGACTGGGCATTTTCCCTTGCGCCAGGAGATCCGGCATTGTGTGATGTTGATGCGTTTTTTCTGGCGCTCGGATTGCTTTATGATGAACCTAATTCAGTGGATCAGGCAGAGAAAATCTTGCTGGCTCTATGTCAGGGTCAGGATGAGGTAGAAATATATTGTCAGAAATTTAGGAAGTGGTCTGTACTCACTCAGTGGAATGAATGTGCGCTGGCAGCAATTTTCAGAAAGGGTCTCTCTGAAGCCCTTAAGGATGTCATGGTGGGATTTCCCATGCCTGCTGGTCTGAATGAGTCTATGTCTTTGGCCATTCAGATCGATCGACGCTTGCGTGAGCGTAAAGCTGTGCACCATTTGGCGGTATTATCTGAGCATAGAC
This sequence comes from Ranitomeya imitator, assembly GCF_032444005.1. Classification (NCBI taxonomy): domain Eukaryota; kingdom Metazoa; phylum Chordata; class Amphibia; order Anura; family Dendrobatidae; genus Ranitomeya; species Ranitomeya imitator. The sequence continues at coordinate 714,157,445 of NC_091284.1, read as the reverse complement.
CTGAGCCTATGCAATGTGATAGGACTTTGACCAGAGCTGAACGGCAAGAACACAGACGTCGGAATGGGCTGTGTTTTTACTGTGGTGATTCCACTCATGCTATCTCCGATTGTCCTAAGCGCACTAAGCGTTTCGCTAGGTCTGCCACCATTGGTACGGTACAGTCGAAATTTCTTTTGTCCGTTACTCTGATTTGCTCTTTGTCATCCTATTCTGTTATGGCATTTGTGGATTCAGGCGCTGCCCTGAATTTGATGGACTTGGAGTTTGCTAGGCGCTGTGGTTTTTTCTTGGAGCCCTTGCAGTATCCTATTCCATTGAGAGGAATTGATGCTACGCCTTTGGCCAAGAATAAGCCTCAGTACTGGACCCAATTGACCATGTGCATGGCTCCTGCACATCAGGAGGATATTTGCTTTTTGGTGTTGCATAATCTGCATGATGTGGTCGTTTTGGGGTTGCCATGGCTACAGGTCCATAATCCAGTATTGGATTGGAAATCTATGTCTGTGTCCAGCTGGGGTTGTCAGGGGGTACATGGTGATGTTCCATTTTTGTCTATTTCGTCATCCACCCCTTCTGAAGTCCCTGAGTTTTTGTCGGATTATCGGGATGTATTTGATGAGCCCAAATCCAGTGCCCTACCTCCTCATAGGGATTGCGATTGTGCTATCAATTTGATTCCTGGTAGTAAGTTTCCTAAGGGCCGACTGTTCAATTTATCTGTGCCAGAGCACGCCGCTATGCAGAGTTATGTAAAGGAATCCTTGGAGAAGGGTCATATTCGCCCGTCGTCGTCACCATTGGGAGCAGGGTTCTTTTTTGTGGCCAAGAAGGATGGTTCTTTGAGACCTTGTATTGATTACCGCCTTCTTAATAAGATCACAGTCAAATTTCAGTACCCTTTGCCGCTGCTGTCTGATTTATTTGCTCGGATTAAGGGGGCTAGTTGGTTCACCAAGATAGATCTTCGTGGTGCGTATAATCTTGTGCGTATTAAACAGGGCGATGAATGGAAAACAGCATTTAATACGCCCGAGGGCCATTTTGAGTACCTGGTTATGCCATTCGGGCTTTCCAATGCTCCATCAGTATTTCAGTCCTTTATGCATGACATCTTCCGAGAGTACCTGGATAAATTCCTGATTGTATATTTGGATGATATTTTGTGTTGTGAATTCTGTGGCAGAGTTCACTCCTGTGGTCACAAGTGGTACTTCGGCTGATTCTCTCTGGGATCTTCCGTTTGTGGAGGAAAGTGGTACTGCAGCTTCTGAGTTTCCTCCCTCAGGTGATCTGGTGAGCTCGTTAGCTTCTTCTCTACTTAACTCCACCTGATGCTTTGATCTATGCTTCCTGTCAATGTTTCAGTGTGGGACTTGTTTTTTCCCTGGATCATTCCTGTGGCCTGCTGCTCTGCAAAGCTAAGTTTTGCTTATGTTATTTTGTTGCTATTTTTCTGTCCAGCTTGCTTTATTGGTTTTTCTCGCCTGCTGGAAGCTCTGAGACGCAGAGGGACCACCTCCGTACCTTTAGTCGGTGCGGAGGGTCTTTTTGTCCCCTCTGCGTGGTTTTTTATAGGTTTTTGTGCTGACCGCAAAGTTATCTTCCCTATCCTCGTTCTGTTCAGCTAGTCGGGCCTCACTTTGCTAAATCTGTTTCATCTCTATGTTTGTGTTTTCATCTTACTCACAGTCATTATATGTGGGGGGCTGCCTTTTCCTTTGGGGAATTTCTCTGAGGCAAGGTAGGCTTATTTTTCTATCTTCAGGATTAGCTAGTTTCTCAGGCTGTGACGAGGCGCCTAGGTTCTGGTCAGGAGCGCTCCACGGCTACCTTTAGTGTGGTTTGATAGGCTTAGGGATTGCGGTCTGCAGAGTTCCCACGTCTCAGAGCTCGTTCTATTATTTTGGGTTATTGTCAGTTCACTGTATGTGCTCTGACTTCCATGTCCATTGTGATTCTGAATTGCCTTTCATAACAGTACAGGAAGCCAAAAGTGCTAATGATTCTCAATAGAGGAAAAAAAGAAGTTCTGAGACCATTTTTTTTTCTTTGCACTGTGTTTTGTCTTTTTTTTCCAATAGACATTTGGGTGGTTCAGGACACAGGTGTAGCAATGGACATTAAAGGTCTGTCTTCATGTGTGGATCAGCTCACGGCAAGAGTTCAAAATATTCAAGATTTTGTGGTCAAGAATTCTTTGCTTGAACCGAGAATTCCTATTCCAGATTTGTTTTTTGGAGATAGAACTAAATTTCTGAGTTTCAAAAATAATTGTAAACTATTTCTGGCTTTGAAACCTCGCTCTTCTGGTGACCCAATTCAACAGGTTAGGATCGTCATTTCTTTTTTGCGCGGCGACCCTCAGGACTGGGCGTTTTCTCTTGCGTCAGGAGATCCTGCATTGAGTAATATCGATGCGTCTTTCCTGGCGCTTGGGTTGCTGTACGATGAGCCTAATTCAGTGGATCAGGCAGAAAAAAATTTTCTGGCTCTTTGTCAGGCTCAGGATGAGATAGAGGTATATTGTCAGAAATTTAGAAAGTGGTCAGTGCTCACTCAATGGAATGAATCTGCGCTGGCAGCAATATTCAGAAAGGGTCTCTCTGAAGCCCCTAAGGATGTCATGGTGGGATTTCCTATGCCTGCTGGTTTGAATGAGTCTATGTCTTTGGCCATTCAGATCGGTCGACGCTTGCGTGAGCGTAAACCTGTGGACCATTTGGCGGCATTACCTGAGCTTAAACCTGAGCCTATGCAGTGTGATAGGACCTTGACCAGAGTTGAACGGCAAGAACATAGACGTCTGAATGGTCTGTGTTTCTACTGTGGTGATTCCACTCATGCTATCTCTGATTGTCCTAAGCGCACTAAGCGGTTCGCTAGGTCTGCCACCATTGGTACTGTACAGTCAAAATTTCTTCTGCCCGTTACCTTGATCTGCTCTTTGTCATCATATTCTGTCATGGCATTTGTGGATTCAGGCGCTGCCCTGAATTTGATGGACTTGGAATATGCTAAGCGTTGTGGGTTTTTCTTGGAGCCCTTGCAGTGTCCTATTCCATTGAGAGGAATTGATGCTAGGCCTTTGGCCAAGAATAAGCCTCAATACTGGACCCAGCTGACCATGTGCATGGCTCCTGCACATCAGGAGGTTATTCGCTTTCTGGTGTTGCATAATCTGCATGATGTGGTCGTGTTGGGGTTGCCATGGCTACAAGCCCATAATCCAGTATTAGATTGGAAATCCATGTCGGTGTCCAGCTGGGGTTGTCAGGGGGTACATGGTGATGTTCCATTTCTGTCAATTTCGTCATCCACTCCTTCTGAGGTCCCAGAGTTCTTGTCTGATTACCGGGATGTATTTGATGAGCCCAAGTCCAATACCCTACCTCCGCATAGGGATTGTGATTGTGCTATCAATTTGATTCCTGGTAGTAAATTCCCAAAAGGTCGATTGTTTAATTTGTCCGTGCCTGAGCACACCGATATGCGCAGTTATGTGAAGGAATCCCTGGAGAAGTGGCATATTCGCCCGTCATCGTCGCCATTAGGAGCAGGGTTCTTTTTTGTAGCCAAGAAGGATGGTTCGCTGAGACCTTGCATAGATTACCGCCTTCTTAATAAGATCACGGTTAAATTTCAGTACCCCTTGCCATTGTTATCTGATCTGTTTGCTCGGATTAAGGGGGCTAGTTGGTTCACAAAGATAGATCTTCGTGGTGCGTATAATCTGGTGCGAATTAAGCAAGGTGATGAGTGGAAAACTGCATTTAATACGCCCGAGGGTCATTTTGAGTATCTCGTGATGCCGTTCGGACTTGCCAATGCTCCATCAGTGTTTCAGTCCGTTATGCATGACATCTTCCGAGAGTACCTGGATAAATTCCTGATTGTGTACTTGGATGACATTTTGATCTTCTCGGATGATTGGGAGTCTCATATGAAGCAGGTCAGAATGGTTTTTCAGGTCCTGCGTGCTAATTCTTTGTTTGTGAAGGGATCAAAGTGTCTCTTTGGTGTGTAGAAGGTTTCATTTTTGGGGTTCATCTTTTCCCCTTCTACAATCGAGATGGATCCTGTTAAGGTCCAGGCCATCCATGATTGGACTCAGCCGATATCTCTGAAAAGTCTGCAAAAGTTCCTGGGCTTTGCTAATTTTTATCGTCGCTTCATCTGCAATTTTTCTAGTATTGCTAAACCGTTGACCGATTTGACCAAGAAGGGTGCTGATGTGGTCAATTGGTCTTCTGCTGCTGTGGAAGCTTTTCAAGAGTTGAAGCGTCGTTTTTCTTCTGCCCCTGTGTTGTGTCAACCAGATGTTTCTCTTCCGTTCCAGGTCGAGGTTGATGCTTCTGAGATTGGAGCAGGGGCTGTTTTGTCGCAGAGAGGTTCTGGTTGCTCAGTGATGAAACCATGCGCTTTCTTTTCCAGGAAGTTTTCGCCTGCTGAGCGTAATTATGATGTGGGCAACCGAGAGTTGCTGGCCATGAAGTGGGCATTCGAGGAGTGGCGTCATTGGCTTGAAGGAGCTAAGCATCGCGTGGTGGTATTGACTGATCATAAGAACTTGACTTATCTCGAGTCTGCCAAGCGCTTGAATCCTAGACAAGCTCGTTGGTCGTTGTTTTTTGCCCGTTTTGACTTTGTGATTTCGTACCTTCCGGGCTCTAAAAATGTGAAGGCGGATGCTCTGTCTAGGAGTTTTGTACCCGACTCTCCGGGTTTATCTGAGCCGGCGGGTATCCTCAAGGAAGGAGTAATTGTGTCTGCCATCTCCCCTGATTTGCGGCGGGTGCTGCAAAAATTTCAGGCTAATAAACCTGATCGTTGCCCAGCGGAGAAACTGTTTGTCCCTGATAGGTGGACGAATAGAGTTATCTCTGAACTTCATTGTTCGGTGTTGGCTGGTCATCCTGGAATCTTTGGTACCAGAAAGTTAGTGGCTAGATCCTTTTGGTGGCCCTCTCTGTCGCGGGATGTGCGTGCTTTTGTGCAGTCCTGTGGGATTTGTGCTCGGGCTAAGCCCTGCTGTCTCGTGCCAGTGGGTTGCTTTTGCCCTTGCCGGTCCCGAAGAGGCCTTGGACACATATCTCTATGGATTTTATTTCTGACCTTCCCGTTTCTCAAAAGATGTCAGTCATTTGGGTGGTCTGTGATCGCTTTTCTAAGATGGTCCATCTGGTACCCTTGTCTAAATTGCCTTCATCCTCTGATTTGGTGCCTTTTTTCTTCCAGCATGTGGTTCGTTTGCATGGCATTCCATAGAATATTGTTTCTGACAGAGGTTCCCAGTTTGTTTCGAGGTTTTGGCGAGCCTTTTGTGGTAGGATGGGCATTGACTTGTCTTTTTCCTCGGCTTTCCATCCTCAGACTAATGGCCAGACCGAGCGAACCAATCAGACCTTGGAAGCATATCTGAGGTGCTTTGTTTCTGCTGATCAGGATGACTGGGTGTCCTTTTTGCCTTTGGCTGAGTTCACCCTTAATAATCGGGCCAGCTCGGCTACCTTGGTTTCGCCGTTTTTCTGCAACTCTGGGTTCCATCCTCGTTTCTCTTCAGGGCAGGTTGAGTCTTCGGACTGTCCTGGTGTGGATACTGTGGTGGACAGGTTGCAGCAGATTTGGACTCATGTAGTGGATAATTTGACCTTGTCCCAGGAGAAGGCTCAACGTTTCGCTAATCGCAGACGCTGTGTCGGTCCCCGACTTCGTGTTGGGGATTTGGTTTGGTTATCTTCTCGTCATATTCCTATGAAGGTTTCCTCTCCTAAGTTTAAACCTCGTTTCATTGGTCCGTATAGGATTTCTGAGGTTCTTAATCCTGTGTCTTTTTGTCTGACCCTTCCAGATTCTTTTTCCATACATAACGTATTCCATAGGTCATTGTTGCGGAGATACGTGGCACCTATGGTTCCATCTGTTGAGCCTCCTGCCCCGGTTTTGGTGGAGGGGGAATTGGAGTATATTGTGGAGAAGATTTTGGATTCTCGTGTTTCAAGACGGAAACTCCAGTATCTGGTTAAATGGAAGGGTTATGCTCAGGAGGATAATTCCTGGGTTTTTGCCTCTGATGTCCATGCTCCCGATCTTGTTCGTGCCTTTCATGTGGCTCATCCTGGTCGGCCTGGGGGCTCTGGTGAGTGTTCGGTGACCCCTCCTCAAGGGGGGGTACTGTTGTGAATTCTGTGGCAGAGTTCACTCCTGTGGTCACAAGTGGTACTTCGGCTGATTCTCTCTGGGTTCTTCCGTTTGTGGAGGAAAGTGGTACTGCAGCTTCTGAGTTTCCTCCCTCAGGTGATCTGGTGAGCTCGTTAGCTTCTTCTCTACTTAACTCCACCTGATGCTTTGTTCTATGCTTCCTGTCAATGTTTCAGTGTGGGACTTGTTTTTTCCCTGGATCATTCCTGTGGCCTGCTGCTCTGCAAAGCTAAGTTTTGCTTATGTTATTTTGTTGCTATTTTTCTGTCCAGCTTGCTTTATTGGTTTTTCTCGCCTGCTGGAAGCTCTGAGACGCAGAGGGACCACCTCCGTACCGTTAGTCGGTGCGGAGGGTCTTTTTGTCCCCTCTGCGTGGTTTTTTATAGGTTTTTGTGCTGACCGCAAAGTTATCTTCCCTATCCTCGTTCTGTTCAGCTAGTCGGGCCTCACTTTGCTAAATCTGTTTCATCTCTATGTTTGTGTTTTCATCTTACTCACAGTCATTATATGTGGGGGGCTGCCTATTCCTTTGGGGAATTTCTCTGAGGCAAGATAGGCTTATTTTTCTATCTTCAGGATTAGCTAGTTTCTCAGGCTGTGACGAGGCGCCTAAGTTCTGGTCAGGAGCGCTCCACGGCTACCTTTAGTGTGGTTTGATAGGCTTAGGGATTGCGGTCTGCAGAGTTCCCACGTCTCAGAGCTCGTTCTATTATTTTGGGTTATTGTCAGTTCACTGTATGTGCTCTGACCTCCATGTCCATTGTGATTCTGAATTGCCTTTCATAACAATTTTGGTCTTCTCGGATGATTGGGAGTCTCACGTGAAGCAGGTCAGAATGGTGTTCCAGGTCCTTCGTGCGAATTCCTTGTTTGTGAAGGGGTCAAAGTGTCTCTTTGGAGTTCAGAAGGTTTCAATTTTGGGTTTCAGTTTTTCCCCTTCTACTATCGAGATGGACCCTGTTAAAGTCCAGGCCATTTATGATTGGACTCAGCCGACATCTGTGAAGAGTCTGCAAAAGTTCCTGGGCTTTGCTAATTTTTATCGTCGCTTCATCAGTAATTTTTCTAGTGTTGCTAAACCGTTGACTGATTTGACCAAGAAGGGTGCTGATGTGGTCAATTGGTCTTCTGCGGCTGTGGAAGCTTTTCAGGAGTTGAAGCGTCGTTTTTCTTCTGCTCCCGTGTTGTGCCAGCCAGATGTTTTGCTCCCGTTTCAGGTCGAGGTTGATGCTTCTGAGATTGGAGCAGGGGCTGTTTTGTCGCAGAGAAGTTCTGATGGCTCAGTGATGAAACCATGTGCCTTCTTTTCTAGAAAGTTTTCGCCTGCTGAGCGCAATTATGATGTTGGCAATCGAGAGTTGTTGGCCATGAAGTGGGCATTCGAGGAGTGGCGTCATTGGCTTGAAGGAGCCAAGCATCGCGTGGTGGTCTTGACGGATCACAAGAATTTGACTTATCTCGAGTCTGCCAAACGGTTGAATCCTAGACAGGCTCGTTGGTCGCTATTTTTCTCCCGTTTTGATTTTGTGGTTTCATACCTTCCAGGCTCTAAGAACGTGAAGGCTGATGCCCTGTCAAGGAGTTTTGTGCCCGACTCTCCGGGTGTTCCTGAGCCGGCGGGTATTCTCAAAGAGGGGGTAATTTTGTCTGCCATCTCCCCTGATTTGCGGCGGGTGCTGCAAAAATTTCAGGCTGATAGACCTGACCGTTGCCCAGCGGAAAAACAGTTTGTCCCTGATAAATGGACTAGTAGAGTTATCTCTGAGGTTCATTGTTCGGTGTTGGCTGGTCATCCTGGAATCTTTGGTACCAGAGATTTGGTGGCTAGATCCTTTTGGTGGCCGTCTTTGTCGCGGGATGTGCGTTCTTTTGTGCAGTCCTGTGGGACTTGTGCTCGGGCTAGGCCCTGCTGTTCTCATGCCAGTGGGTTGCTTTTGCCCTTGCCGATCCCAAAGAGGCCCTGGACGCATATCTCTATGGATTTTATTTCGGATCTCCCTGTCTCTCAAAAGATGTCGGTCATCTGGGTGGTTTGTGATCGCTTCTCTAAGATGGTCCATTTGGTACCCTTGTCTAAATTGCCTTCCTCCTCTGATTTGGTGCCATTGTTTTTCCAGCATGTGGTTCGTTTACATGGCATTCTGGAGAACATCGTTTCGGACAGAGGTTCCCAGTTTGTTTCGAGGTTATGGCGAGCCTTTTGTGCTAGGATGGGCATTGATTTGTCTTTTTCCTCAGCTTTCCATCCTCAGACAAATGGCCAAACCGAACGAACTAATCAGACTTTGGAAACATATCTGAGGTGCTTTGTTTCTGCTGATCAGAATGATTGGGTGTCCTTTTTGCATTTGGCTGAGTTCGCCCTTAATAATCGGGCCAGCTCGGCTACTTTGGTTTCGCCGTTTTTCTGCAATTCTGGTTTCCATCCTCGTTTCTCTTCAGGGCAGATTGAGTCTTCGGACTGTCCTGGTGTAGATACTGTGGTGGATAGGTTGCAGCAGATTTGGACTCATGTGGTGGACAATTTGACATTGTCCCAGGAGAAGGCTCAACGTTTCGGTAACCGCCGGCGCTGTTGGGTCCCCGACTTCGTGTTGGGGATTTGGTTTGGTTGTCGTCTCGTTATGTTCCTATGAAGGTTTCCTCTCCTAAGTTTAAGCCTCGTTTCATTGGTCCGTATAAGATTTCTGAGGTTCTCAATCCTGTGTCGTTTCGTTTGACCCTTCAAGCTTCTTTTGCCATCCATAATGTATTCCATAGGTCGTTGTTGCGGAGATACGTGGCACCTGTGGTTCCATCCGTTGATCCTCCTGCCCCGGTGTTGGTTGAGGGGGAGTTGGAGTATGTGGTGGAGAAGATTTTGGATTCTCGTAGTTCGAGACGGAAACTCCAGTACCTGGTCAAGTGGAAGGGTTATGGTCAGGAAGATAATTCCTGGGTCTTTGCCTCCGATGTTCATGCTGCCGATCTGGTTCGTGCCTTTCATTTGGCTCATCCTGGTCGGCCTGGGGGCTCTGGTGAGGGTTCGGTGACCCCTCCTCAAGGGGGGGTACTGTTGTGAATTCTGTTGTCAAGCTCCCTCCTGTGGTCGTGAATGGTACTTCGGCTGGTTCTGTCCGTGGGCTTCCTCTGGTGGTTGTGAGTGGGGCTGCGGCTTCTGAGTTTCCTTCCACAGGTGACGAGGTTAATTCGTTAGCTGGCTGCTCTATTTAACTCCACTTAGATCATTGCTCCTTGCCACCTGTCAATGTTCCAGTATTGGTCTTGTTCACTCCTGGATCGTTCTTGTGACCTGTCTTCCCAGCAGAAGCTAAGTTCCTGCTTGTTTTTCTTTGTTTGCTGTTTTTCTGTCCAGCTTACTATTTTGATTTTTGTCTTGCTTGCTGGAAGCTCTGGGACGCAGAGTGAGCGCCTCCGCACCGTGAGTCGGTGCGGAGGGTCTTTTTGCGCCCTCTGCGTGGTCTTTTGTAGTTTTTTGTGCTGACCGCAAAGTTGCCTTTCCTATCCTCAGTCTATTCAGTAAGTCGGGCCTCACTTTGCTAAATCTATTTCATCTCTGTGTTTGTAATTTTCATCTTTACTCACAGTCATTATATGTGGGGGGCTGCCTTTTCCTTTGGGGAATTTCTATGAGGCAAGGTAGGCTTTATTTTTCTATCTTCAGGGCTAGCTTGTTTCTTAGGCTGTGTCGAGTTGCATAGGGAGCGTTAGGAGCAATCCACGGCTATTTCTAGTGTGTGTGATAGGATTAGGGATTGCAGTCAGCAGAGTTCCCAAGTCTCAGAGCTCGTCCTATATTATTAGTAACTATCAGGTCATTCCGTGTGCTCTTAACCACCAGGTCCATTATTGTCCTAACCACCAGGTCATAACAGAGCACTATGTGGTTGCCCATAATACTGTTTGGAGGACTATGAGGTGCCCGTAATACTGTATGGAGCACTATGTGGTTGACCATAAAACTGTATGGAGGACTATGAGGTGCCCGTAATACTGTATGGAGCACTATGTGGTTGCCCATAATACTGTATGGAGGACTATGAGGTGCCCGTAATACTGTATGGAGCACTATGTGTTGACCATAATACTGTTTGGAGGACTATGAGGTGCCCGTAATACTGTATGGAGCACTATGTGGTTGCCCATAATACTGTATGGAGGACTATGAGGTGCCCGTAATACTGTATGGAGCACTATGTGGTTGCCCATAATACTGTATGGAGGACTATGAGGTGCCCGTAATACTGTATGGAGCACTATGTGGTTGCCCATAATACTGTATGGAGGACTATGAGGTGCCCGTAATACTGTATGGAGCACTATGTGTTGACCATAATACTGTTTGGAGGACTATGAGGTGCCCGTAATACTGTATGGAGCACTATGTGGTTGCCCATAATACTGTATGGAGGACTATGAGGTGCCCGTAATACTGTATGGAGCACTATGTGGTTGCCCATAATACTGTTTGGAGGACTATGAGGTGCCCGTAATACTGTATGGAGCACTATGTGGTTGCCCATAATACTGTATGGAGGACTATGAGGTGCCCGTAATACTGTATGGAGCACTATGTGTTGACCATAATACTGTATGGCGCACTGTGTGGTGCCTATATATTGTACTATATCTGTTTTTTTATCTGTGCATCAGGAATCGTGGCATGTGCTAAAAGGGGCCCACTGATACTCTTTCGCCCGAGGCCCATGAAAACCTGGAGCCAACCCTGGCGACAATGCATGTAAAGATGAATGCAGGCTGCAGCCGTGACAAGGCGCTCTGCTCTGTGACAGGCCATGTGTTGAAGTCACATAGCAGTTTTGTTAAATGACTCCTGCAGCCTTTAATAGGCCGGCGGCCTTTCAATGTTACTGCTATCTGACATCACCGCGCGGCCTGTCAGAGAGCAGAGCGCCCTGTCACAGCTGCAGTTGGCAGCCTTTGTAACAACCACATCCAATTTGAAACCACAAGAGGATGCTGGGGTTGCGCAAGAAGGTGAGAAGAATCCCCCCCTCTGTAGTTGGGCAAGGTAGTGGCCATAGGGACGGACATAGGGGCCCAGGGAGGGTACATTAAATAAAGGGGCCCAGGATGAGGACATTACTGGAAGGGATATGGACCTTATTAAGGTGGACATTGGGGTCCAAGATGGAGACATTAAATAACGGGGCCAAGGATCTGGCACCTTATTAAATAAAGGGGTGACAATTACTGTATTGAGGTCAGGATGAGGAACATATATTATTGGTTTATGGTGGCAAGTAGGGACATAATTACTGTAGGGGCCAATCAGGGGACGTTATTACTGCTGTAATTTACTTTTGAGCTTACGGTCTTCCATGGGGAGAACAAAAGAAGGTTCTGCTACTGTGCAGGGTGGCGCTATGTCTTTTTTTTCTTCATCTGACATAGTATAGAAGTCGAGGAAAATAGTGGAGAATGTTCTCTGGAAGCTATCAGCTATAGCTAACTGTGTTATTTTCTGCAGAGAGGAGTCTTTGCTGGAAGAAGTAATGGAGGTCTGCACTGGATGAAGAAAAAAGACTTCAACTACAGATGTCACCGGTGAGTCAGTGTGTTGCTTGTACACTTGCACTATATACTGTATACTGTGTACAGAGCTCCTTTGTATATTGTCACTGGTGATCACTGTATTATGTGTACACTGACACTCTACACAGGTCTCCTGTGTATAATGTCACCCGTGATCACTGTATTACCTGTACATTGACACTATATACAGAGGTACTGTGTATATTGTCTGTTATGATCCGGTGACCTTGGACCCGCATGAATAACTTGCAATGGAGTAGGTGGTAACTGTATTGACCGCAAATCCTGATCTAACACCGCAACTAGAAGTAGCCATGGGGTGTGCCTAACAAACCCTAGACACCTTGTCACAGCCGGAGGACTAAATACCCCTGTAGATAGAAATAGGAATACTATCTTGCCTCAGAGCAGAACCCCGAAGGATAGGCAGCCCCCCATGAATATTGAAAAATAGTGAAAAACCAGCTCACCTATTAGGCATTTGATGTGGGGAAGCCCGGATACCGTGCAGTCATCACGTGGAACGATAAGGCAAACAGGAAAAAAAAAATCCAGCTTCCAAAAATATCAAGATTTATTGAGGATAAAATCCAAAGTCCAATGACATGGTTCACAGGAGAATGAGTAGTAGCAGGCTACGCGTTTCGAACAATGAGTTCTTTTTCAAAGCTGCTCACTATGCATGACAGTATGGTTAAATAGCAGCTGTGACAAATCACAGTGAGTAAACCTATCACCTGACACATAAGTGAATATACACAATAAAAACATCAAAATAACAGAAAAAGAGGAAAATTAACATACAAGTGCATCAAACATTACATGCAAACTAAACAATGTTGATATCTTAATAGTGGAACATGATTTCTTTGCGAGCATTCAAGCCCGCAGGATAGCAAGTGTTAAGGCAGAACATCCAGTAAGCTTCACGCGTCATTAACCCCTTTACCCCCAAGGGTGGTTTGCACGTTAATGACCAGGCCAATTTTTACAATTCTGACCACTGTCCCTTTATGAGGTTATAACTCCGAAACGCTTCAACGGATCCTGGTGATTCTGACATTGTTTTCTCGTGACATATTGTACTTCATGATAGTGGTAAAATTTCTTTGATAGTACCTGCGTTTATTTGTGAAAAAAACGGAAATTTGGCGAAAATTTTGAAAATTTCGCAATTTTCAAACTTTGAATTTTTATGCAATTAAATCACAGAGATATGTCACACAAAATACTTAATAAGTAACATTTCCCACATGTCTCCTTTACATCAGCATAATTTTGGAACCAATTTTTTTTTTTGTTAGGGAGTTATAAGGGTTAAAAGTTGACCAGCAATTTCTCATTTTTACAACACCATTTTTTTTTAGGGACCACGTCTCATTTGAAGTCATTTTGAGGGGTCTATATGATAGAAAATGCCCAAGTGTGACACCATTCTAAAAACTGCACCCCTCAAGGTGCTCAAAACCACATTCAAGAAGTTTATTAACCCTTCAGGTGTTTAATAGGAATTTTTGGAATGTTTAAATAAAAATGAACATTTAACTTTTTTACACAAAAAATTTACTTCAGCTCCAATTTGTTTTATTTTACCAAGGGTAACAGGAGAAATTGGACCCAAAAAGTTGTTGTCCAATTTGTCCTGAGTACGCTGATACCCCATATGTGGCAGTAAACCACTGTTTGGGCGCATGGGAGAGCTCGGAAGGGAAGGAGCGCTATTTGACTTTTCAATGCAAAATTGACAGGAATTGAGATGGGACGCCATGTTGCGTTTGGAGAGCCACTGATGTGCCTAAACATTGAAACCCCCCACAAGTGACACCATTTTGGAAAGTAGACCCCCTAAGGAACTTATCTGGATGTGTGGTGAGCACTTTGACCCACCAAGTGCTTCACAGAAGTTTATAATGCAGAACCGTAAAAATAAAAAATCATATTTTTTCACAAAAATTATATTTTTGCCCCCAATTTTTTATTTTTCCAAGGGTAAGAGAAGAAATTGGACCTCAAAAGTTGTTGTCCAATTTGTCCTGAGTACGCTGATACCCCATATGTGGCAGTAAACCACTGTTTGGGCGCATGGGAGAGCTCGGAAGGGAAGGAGCGCAGTTTGACTTTTCAATGCAAAATTGACAGAAATTGAGATGGGACGCCATGTTGCGTTTGGAGAGCCACTGATGTGCCTAAACATTGAAACCCCCCACAAGTGACACCATTTTGGAAAGTAGACCCCCTAAGGAACTTATCTAGAGGTGTGGTGAGCACTTTGACCCACCAAGTGCTTCACAGAAGTTTATAATGCAGAACCGTAAAAATAAAAAATCATATTTTTTCACAAAAATTATATTTTTGCCCCCAATTTTTTATTTTTCCAAGGGTAAGAGAAGAAATTGGACCTCAAAAGTTGTTGTCCAATTTGTCCCGAGTACGCTGATACCCCATATGTGGCAGTAAACCACTGTTTGGGCGCATGGGAGAGCTCGGAAGGGAAGGAGCGCCGTTTGACTTTTCAATGCAAAATTGACAGGAATTGAGATGGGACGCCATGTTGCGTTTGGAGAGCCACTGATGTGCCTAAACATTGAAACCCCCCACAAGTGACACCATTTTGAAAAGTAGACCCCCTAAGGAACTTATCTGGATGTGTGGTGAGCACTTTGACCCACCAAGGGCTTCACAGAAGTTTATAATGCAGAGCCATAAAAATAAAACAAAATTTTTTTCCCACAAAAATTATTTTTTAGCCCCCAGTTTTGTATTTTCCCTAGGGTAACAGGAGAAATTGGACCACAAAAGTTGTTGTCCAATTTGTCCTGAGTACGCTGATACCCCATATGTGGGGGGGAACCACCGTTTGGGCGCATGGGAGGGTTCGGAAGGGAAGGAGCGCCATTTGGAATGCAGACTTAGATGGAATGGTCTGCAGACGTCACATTGCGTTTGCAGAGCCCCTAATGTACCTAAACAGTAGAAACCCCCCACAAGTGACACCATTTTGGAAAGTAGACCCCCTAAGGAACTCATCTTGATGTGTTGTGAGAGCTTTGAACCCCCAAGTATTTCACTACAGTTTATAACGCAGAGCCATGCAAATAAAAAATATTTTTTTTTCCACAAAAATTATATTTTAGCCCCCAGTTTTGTATTTTTCCAAGGTTAGCAGGAGAAATTGGACCCTAAATGTTGTTGTCCAATTTGTCCTGAGTACGCTGATACCCGATATGTGGGGGGGAACCACCGTTTGGGCGCATGGGAGGGCTCGGAAGGGAAGGAGCATCATTTTGAATGCAGACTTAGATGGATTGGTCTGCAGGCGTCACATTGCGTTTGCAGAGCCCCTAATGTACCTAAACAGTAGAAACCCCCCACAATTGACCCCATATTGGAAACTAGACCCCTCAATGAACTTATCTAGATGTGTTGTGAGAACTTTGAACCCCCAAGTGTTTCACTACAGTTTATAACGCAGAGCCGTGAAAATAAAAAATCTTTTTGTTTTCCCACAAAAATTATTTTTAGCCCCCAGTTTTGTATTTTCCCAAGGGTAACAGGAGAAATTGGTCCACAAAAGTTGTTGTCCAATTTGTCCTGAGTACGCTGATACCCCATATGTTGGGGTAAACCCCTGTTTGGGCACACAGGAGAGCTCGGAAGGGAA
This sequence comes from Ranitomeya imitator, assembly GCF_032444005.1. Classification (NCBI taxonomy): domain Eukaryota; kingdom Metazoa; phylum Chordata; class Amphibia; order Anura; family Dendrobatidae; genus Ranitomeya; species Ranitomeya imitator. Next base: position 714,142,024 of record NC_091284.1, on the reverse strand, counting down.
GGAGCACTGTTTTACTTTTTCAACGCAGAATTGGCTGGAATTGAGATCGGACGCCATGTCGTGTTTGGAGAGCCCCTGATGTGTCGAAACAGTGGAAACCCCCCAATTATAACTGAAACCCTAATCTAAACACACCCCTAACCCTAATTCCAACGGTAACCCTAACCACACCTCTAACCCTGACACACCCCTAACCCTAATCCCAACCCTATTCCCAACTGTAAATGTAATCTAAACCCTAACCCTAACTTTAGCCCCAACCCTAACTGTAGCCCCAACCCTAACCCTAACCCTAATCCTAGCCCTAACCCTAGCCCTAACCCTAACCCTAGCCCTAACCCTAGCCCTAACCCTAGCCCTAACCCTAGCCCTAACCCTAACCCTAGCCCTAGCCCTAACCCTAGCCCTAACCCTAGCCCTAACCCTAGCCCTAGCCCTAACCCTAGCCCTAACCCTAGCCCTAATGGGAAAATGGAAATAAATACATTTTTTTTTATTTTTCCCTAACTAAGGGGGTGATGAAGGGGGGTTTGATTTACTTTTATAGCGAGTTTTTTAGCGGATTTTTATGATTGGCAGCCGTCACACACTGAAAGACCCTTTTTATTGCAAAAAATATTTTTTGCAATACCACATTTTGAGAGCTATAATTTTTCCATATTTTGGTCCACAGAGTCATGTGAGGTCTTGTTTTTTGCGGGACGAGTTGACGTTTTTATTGAAAACATTTTTGGGCACGTGACATTTTTTTATCGCTTTTTATTCCGATTTTTGTGAGGAAGAATGACCAAAAGCCAGCTATTCATGAATTTCTATTGGGGGAGGCGTTTATACCGTTCCGCGTTTGGTAAAATTGATAAATCAGTTTTATTCTTCGGGTCAGTACGATTACAGCGATACCTCATTTATATCATTTTTTTATGGTTTGGTGCTTTTATACGATAAAAACTATTTTACAGAAAAAATAATTATTTTTGCATCGCTTTATTCTCAGGACTATAACTTTTTTATTTTTTTGCTGATGATGCTGTATGGCGGCTCTTTTTTTGCGGGACAATATGACGCTTTCAGCGGTACCATGGTTATTTATATCTGTCCTTTTGATCGCGTGTTATTCCACTTTTTGTTCAGCGGTATGATAATAAAGCGTTGTTTTTTGCCTCGTTTTTTTTTTTTTTCTTACGGTGTTTACTGAAGGGGTTAACTAGTGGGCCAGTTTTATAGGTCGGGCCGTTACGGACGCGGCGATACTAAATATGTGTACTTTTATTGGTTTTTTTTTTTTATTTAGATGAAGAAATGTATTTATGGGAATAATATTTTTTTTTTTTTTTCATTATTTTGGAATATTTTTTTTTATTTTTTTTACACATTTGGAAAATTTTTTTTTTACTTTTTTACTTTGTCCCAGGGGGGGACATCACAGATCAGTGATCTGACAGTTTGCACAGCACTCTGTCAGATCACTGATCTGATAGGAGTGCAGGCTGCTTCACAGTGCCTGCTCTGAGCAGGCTTCTGTGAAGACACCTCCCTCCCTGCAGGACCCGGATCCGCGGCCATCTTGGATCCGGGGCTCGAGCAGGGAGGGAGGTGAGGAGACCCTCGCAGCAACGCGATCACATCGCGTTGCTGCGGGGGGCTCAGGGAAGCCCGCAGGGAGCCCCCTCCCTGCGCGGTGCTTCCCTGCACCGCCGGCACATCGCGATCATCTTTGATCGCGGTGTGCCAGGGGTTAATGTGCCGGGGGCGGTCCGTGACCGCTCCTGGCACATAGTGCCGGATGTCAGCTGCGATAAGCAGCTGACACCCGGCCGCGATCGGCCGCGCTCCCCCCGTGAGCGCGGCCGATCGGCTATGACGTACTATCCCGTCCAGGGTCAGATAAGCCCAGGGCACCTCGACGGGATAGTACGTCTAAGGTCACAGAGGGGTTAAGCTTCTTTTGAAGTCTCCTCCTCTGGCTGACATCGCAAGCTTCTCAATGCCGACAACCCGGAAAAATGCTGTGCTCCTCTGGTGACAGGTAATAAAATGCTTAGAGGCATAAGACATGGAGCGATTACTATCAGTAGAGACAACAATGTCAGTAATATGCTCAGAAATACGGATCTTAAGCGTACGAGTAGTGCAACCTATATAACTCAGTTTGCATTTTGTGCATGTAATCATATATACCACATTTCTGCTGTTACAATTAATAAGTTGCTGAATTCTATATTCCTGTCTGTTGTCGCTATCATGAAAAGAATGTGCAACAACAGAGTGAGCACATGTTCGGCATCTAGGGGCACCGCAGTGGTAAAAACCTGTATGATATAACCAGGTGCGAGAGACATTACCAGAATTGAAAAAACTGGGAGAAAGAATGTCAGATAAAGTGGTGGCCTTCTTTGCAACCACTTGACACCCTGAAGACAAAATCTTGGAAAGAATTTCGTCCTCATATAGAATAGGAATGTTTTTTAGAATAAGAGATTTAATACTATTATATTGAGGACTGTATTTAATAGAGCAAAATATCTTTTGATTTTGATTAGAATTCCTCTCCTTATCTTTTGGCAAGAGCATATCGCTCCGTTTTTTCCTTTTCACTATATTTTTAGCTCTATCAAGCGACCAATTAGTGTAGCCTCTTTTTTCTAGTCTTCTGCAACACAAATCAATTTCTTGCCTTAGAATACCAGCATCATTGCAGTTTCTAGTTATCCTGGTTAATTCACCTACTGGTATAGACTTAATAGTATGTCCAGGATGGCTACTAGACGCATGCAAGATGCTGTTACCCGACAATGGTTTACAATATGTGGAAGTGGTGATAACATCACCTACAATACCACGCAACGTCAGATCTAAAAAAGAAATTACATGTGAATCAGTGTTACAGGTAAAACGAAGATTGAATTCATTGGAATTAAAATAACTCAAAAGTTCCGGTATGGCAGATACATCGCCACTCCAAATAAGGAGCATATCATCGATGTATCTGCCATACCAGAATATATCCAACAAAAACGGATTACAGTCCGAGTATAGAAACAATTCCTCCCAATATGACATGACCAAATTGGCCACGGATGGTGAATGTTTACCTCCCATAGAGACTCCTTTACATTGGAGAAAAAACTGTTGGTCAAAAGAAAAATAATTGTGAGTCATCAGAAAATAGATAGCTTGCATAATGTAATTGCACAAATCAATAGTATAATTGCTATATTTGTGCAGATGAAATTCAAGCGCTTGAATGACAATATTCTGTGGAATACATGTATAAAGAGAGATGACATCACAGCCTATCCAATGAAAACTGTCACTCCATACAGTATTAGAAAGTTGGTGCAAAACATCCCTTGAGTCTCTCAGAAATCCTGGAACTCTCATGACAAGAGGCTGCAACAAAGAGTCCACCCATTGACTTAAATGTTCCATAAGGGAACCCATCCCGGATATAATAGGACGCATTGGAGGAGGTGTAGTACCCTTATGCACTTTGGGCAAGCCGTACATCGTAGGTATAATAGGGTGACCCACCTTCAAATATTCCACATGCGTTTTAGTTAGTATACCCAAAGCTGCACCATCATCTACTAGGCTAAACAATTCATTCTTAAAAGAAAGTGTGGGATCTGAAGGCAATCTCTTATATGTCGTACTATCACTGAGCAGACAATTAATTTGATCTTTGTATGTCGATGTGTCCATTGTAGTGATGGACACATCGACATACAAAGATCAAATTAATTGTCTGCTCAGTGATAGTACGACATATAGGAGATTGCCTTCAGAATGAATTGTTTAGCCTAGTAGATGATGGTGCAGCTTTGGGTATACTAACTAAAACGCATGTGGAATATTTGAAGGTGGGTCACCCTATTATACCTACGATGTACGGCTTGCCCAAAGTGCATAAGGGTACTACACCTCCTCCAATGCGTCCTATTATATCCGGGATGGGTTCCCTTATGGAACATTTAAGTCAATGGGTGGACTCTTTGTTGCAGCCTCTTGTCATGAGAGTTCCAGGATTTCTGAGAGACTTAAGGGATGTTTTGCACCAACTTTCTAATACTGTATGGAGTGACAGTTTTCATTGGATAGGCTGTGATGTCATAATAATATAATAATAATAATAATAATTTTTATTTATATAGCGCCAACATATTCCGCAGCGCTTTACAAATTCTAGAGGGGACTTGTACAGACAATAGACATTACAGCATAACAGAAATCACAGTTCAAAATAGATACCAAGAGGAGTGAGGGCCCTGCTCGCAAGCTTACAAACTATGGGGAAAAGGGGAGACACGAGAGGTGGATGGTAACAATTGCTTTAGTTATTCGGACCAGCTATAGTGTAAGGCTCAGGTGTTCATGTAAAGCTGCATGAACCAGTTACCTGCCTAAGTATGTAACAGTACAGACACAGAGGGCTAATACTGCATAAAGTGTATGAGAACATGATGCGAGGAACCTTTTTTTTTTTTTTTTTTTTTTTTTATTATTATAAATAGGCCACACAGGGATCGTTAGGTTAATGCATTGAGGCGGTAGGCCAGTCTGAACAAATGAGTTTTTAGGGCACGCTTAAAACTGTGGGGATTGGGGATTAATCGTATTAACCTAGGTAGTGCATTCCAAAGAATCGGCGCAGCACGTGTAAAGTCTTGGAGACGGGAGTGGGAGGTTCTGATTATTGAGGATGCTAACCTGAGGTCATTAGCGGAGCGGAGGGCACGGGTAGGGTGGTAGACTGATACCAGAGAGGAGATGTAGGGTGGTGCTGAGCCATGGAGTGCTTTGTGGATGAGGGTAGTAGTTTTGTACTGGATTCTGGAGTGGATGGGTAGCCAGTGTAATGACTGGCACAGGGTAGAGGCATCGGTGTAACGGTTGGTGAGGAATATGATCCTGGCTGCAGCATTCAGGACAGATTGGAGAGGGGAGAGTTTTGCAAGAGGGAGGCCGATTAGTAGAGAGTTACAATAGTCCAGACGAGAATGAATAAGTGAAACAGTCAGAGTTTTTGCAGAGTCGAAAGTAAGAAAAGGGCGAATTCTAGAAATGTTTTTGAGATGCAGGTAAGAAGAGCGAGCCAGTGATCGGATGTAGGGGGTGAATGAAAGGTCAGAATCAAGGATGACCCCAAGGCAGCGGGCATGTTGCTTTGGAGTAATGGTGGAACCGCATACGGAGATGGCAATGTCAGGCAAAGGTAGGTTAGTAGAGGGAGAGAATACGAGGAGTTCAGTTTTTGACAGGTTTAGTTTCAGATAGAGGGAGGACATGATGTTAGAGACAGCGGTAAGACAATCACTGGTGTTTTCTAAAAAGGTCGGTGTGATATCAGGAGAAGAAGTGTATAATTGGGTGTCGTCAGCATAGAGATGGTACTGGAAACCAAATCTACTGATTGTTTGTCCAATAGGGGCAGTATACAACGAGAAGAGAAGAGGGCCTAGGACTGATCCTTGAGGAACCCCAACAGTAAGGGGAAGGTGAGAGGAGGAGGAACCAGCAAAACATACAGTGAAGGATCGGTCAGAGAGATAGGAGGAGAACCAGGAGAGAACGGTGTCCTTGAGGCCGATGGAGCGGAGCATAGTGAGGAGGAGCTGATGATCCACAGTGTCGAATGCTGCAGAGAGATCCAAGAGAATTAGCATGGAGTAGTGACCATTAGATTTAGCTGTTAGTAGGTCATTAGAGACTTTAGTGAGGGCAGTTTCAGTAGAGTGTAAAGAGCGGAAGCCAGATTGAAGAGGGTCGAGAAGAGAGTTATCTGAGAGATAGCGGGTAAGACGGGAGTGGACCAGGCGTTCGAGGAGTTTAGAGATGAAGGGAAGATTAGAGACAGGTCTATAATTAGCGGCACAGTTTTGATCGAGGGATGGTTTTTTAAGTAATGGATGTATGATGGCATGCTTAAATGAGGAGGGAAAAATACCGGAAGTGAGGGAAAGGTTGAATATTTTTGTTAGGTGAGAGGTGACAGCCGGGGAAATGGACTGGAGGAGATGTGATGGAATGGGGTCACTGGTGCAAGTGGTCGGGTGAGAAGATGCAAGGAGCCTGCTTACTTCTTCTTCTGTAACTGCTTCAAAGTCAGAGAGTGAACTAGATGCAGTGGGGGAGGGAGGACAGTGCATGGTATGAAGAGATTGGGAGATGATTTCCTGTCGAATGTGGTCAATTTTTTCTTTGAAGTAATTGGCCAGATCGTCAGCACGGAGATCCGTGGTTGGGGCCTGCTCTCTTGAGTTGAGTAGGGACTGGAACGTGTCAAAGAGACGTTTAGGGTTATTGGACAGGGAGGTGATGAGGGTGTTGAAGTAGGTTTGTTTGGAGAGGTGAAGGGCAGAATTGTATGTCTTTAGCATGAACTTATAATGGATGAAATCTTCGGGTAGATTAGATTTTCTCCACAGACGTTCTGCGCACCTGGAGCACCGCTGCAGGAAACGTGTTTGCAGCGTGTGCCACGGTTGTTGCCGTCTGTGCCGAGTTGTTTTATGTATAGGAGGAGCAGCTTCATCCAGAGCACTTTGCAGGGTTTCATTGTAATGCTTCAATGCAGAATCAGGACATGAGATGGAGGAGATAGGGGCCAATGAGGACTGCAAGTTCTTCATAAGTTTCTGGGTGTTAATGGCCTGTATGTTTCTATAAGTGTGGAAAGTGGGGGTGACCTGAGCAGGATGGCAGTTCTTGATAGAGAATGAAAGAAGGTTGTGGTCAGAGAGCGGGAGAGGGGAGTTTGTGAAATCATCCACTGAGCAAAGTCGGGAGAAGACCAAGTCAAGGGAGTTTCCATCTTCATGTGTTGGAGAGTTAGTATGCTGCGAGAGGCCAAAAGAGGAGGATAGAGATAAAAGGTGAGAAGCAGATGGGGAGAGGGGAGAGGCAATGGGGATGTTGAAATCACCCATGATAAGGGTGGGGGTGTCACAAGAGAGAAAGTGTGGAAGCCAGGTGGCAAAGTGATCCAGGAACTGATGAGAGGGGCCGGGAGGACGATACACCACCGCCACTCGCATGGAGAAGGGGACGTAGAGTCTGACCACATGGACCTCAAAGGAAGGGAAGACAAGTGAGGGTACTTGGGGGATAACTTGGAAAGTACATTTGGGTGAAAGGAGCAGGCCAACGCCTCCACCTGCTCTGTTGTCTGATCTTGGGGTATGAGAAAAGTTTAGTCCACCATATGAAAGAGCAGCAGCAGCAGTGGTGTCTGACTGCTGGATCCAGGTTTCAGTAAGAGCCAGGAGATTAAGAGAATTAGAAAGGAAGAAATCATGAATGAAGGAGAGTTTATTACACACAGAGCGAGGATTCCAAAGGGCACAATTGAAAGAGACAGCAGGCATGCAGGCAATATTAATAAGGTTAGAGGGGTTTCTGGGTGTATCTCTCTCATCTCTCTTTATACATGTATTCCACAGAATATTGTCATTCAAGCGCTTGAATTTCATCTGCACAAATATAGCAATTATACTATTGATTTGTGCAATTACATTATGCAAGCTATCTATTTTCTGATGACTCACAATTATTTTTCTTTTGACCAACAGTTTTTTCTCCAATGTAAAGGAGTCTCTATGGGAGGTAAACATTCACCATCCGTGGCCAATTTGGTCATGTCATATTGGGAGGAATTGTTTCTATACTCGGACTGTAATCCGTTTTTGTTGGATATATTCTGGTATGGCAGATACATCGATGATATGCTCCTTATTTGGAGTGGCGATGTATCTGCCATACCGGAACTTTTGAGTTATTTTAATTCCAATGAATTCAATCTTCGTTTTACCTGTAACACTGATTCACATGTAATTTCTTTTTTAGATCTGACGTTGCGTGGTATTGTAGGTGATGTTATCACCACTTCCACCTATTGTAAACCATTGTCGGGTAACAGCATCTTGCATGCGTCTAGTAGCCATCCTGGACATACTATTAAGTCTATACCAGTAGGTGAATTAACCAGGATAACTAGAAACTGCAATGATGCTGGTATTCTCAGGCAAGAAATTGATTTGTGTTGCAGGAGACTAGAAAAAAGAGGCTACACTAATTGGTCGCTTGATAGAGCTAAAAATATAGTGAAAAGGAAAAAACGGAGCGATATGCTCTTGCCAAAAGATAAGGAGAGGAATTCTAATCAAAATCAAAAGATATTTTGCTCTATTAAATACAGTCCTCAATATAATAGTATTAAATCTCTTATTCTAAAAAACATTCCTATTCTATATGAGGACGAAATTCTTTCCAAGATTTTGTCTTCAGGGTGTCAAGTGGTTGCAAAGAAGGCCACCACTTTATCTGACATTCTTTCTCCCAGTTTTTTCAATTCTGGTAATGTCTCTCGCACCTGGTTATATCATACAGGTTTTTACCACTGCGGTGCCCCTAGATGCCGAACATGTGCTCACTCTGTTGTTGCACATTCTTTTCATGATAGCGACAACAGACAGGAATATAGAATTCAGCAACTTATTAATTGTAACAACAGAAATGTGGTATATATGATTACATGCACAAAATGCAAACTGAGTTATATAGGTTGCACTACTCGTACGCTTAAGATCCGTATTTCTGAGCCTATTACTGACATTGTTGTCTCTACTGATAGTAATCGCTCCATGTCTTATGCCTCTAAGCATTTTATTACCTGTCACCAGAGGAGCACAGCATTTTTCCGGGTTGTCGGCATTGAGAAGCTTGCGATGTCAGCCAGAGGAGGAGACTTCAAAAGACGCTTAATGACGCGTGAAGCTTACTGGATGTTCTGCCTTAACACTTGCTATCCTGCGGGCTTGAATGCTCGCAAAGAAATCATGTTCCACTATTAAGATATCAACATTGTTTAGTTTGCATGTAATGTTTGATGCACTTGTATGTTAATTTTCCTCTTTTTCTGTTATTTTGATGTTTTTATTGTGTATATTCACTTATGTGTCAGGTGATAGGTTTACTCACTGTGATTTGTCACAGCTGCTATTTAACCATACTGTCATGCATAGTGAGCAGCTTTGAAAAGGAACTCATTGTTCGAAACGCGTAGCCTGCTGCTACTCATTCTCCTGTGAACCATGTCATTGAACTTTGGATTTTATCCTCAATAAATCTTGATATTTTTGGAAGCTGGATTTTTTTTTTCCTGTTTGCCCCATGAATATTGACTGTGAGTAGGAGAGGAAAGACACACACAGGCAGAAAACAGGATTTAGCAAAAGAGGCCACTCTAGCTAAAATAGGAAAGGATAGGACAGAATACTGTGCGGTCAGTATTAAAATCCTTCCAAAAATATCCACAGCAGATTATACAAAAAATTCGTCCATCTAACTAAAGACGTGGAACGTATATCTGCAACTCCAGAAAATCCTACACACAGAGCAGAAATACAATCAAAAATCCAGCACACAGCATGTGTGCCATAAAAAAAAAACAGACACTTATCTTTGCTGAATCGGCAGCTAAGCAGGAGAAACCAGACAGAGGTCCAACATCAATAACCATTGACAACTGGCAAGGACTAATGAATCCTGCAAACCTAAAAACTCCGGTCAGAATTGCAATCAGCAGATACAACTGACCAGGACTGCAGCCCAGGGACAACTGCATTACCACCTACAACCACCGGAGGGAACCCAAAAGCAGAATTCACAACAATTGTCACTGGTGGTCACTATTACCTGTACACTATACACTATATATAGAGCTCCTGTGTATAATGTCACTGGTGGTCACTGTAATACCTGTACACCGACACTATATACAGATCTCCTGTGTATAATGTCACCTGTGATCACTGTATTACCTGTACACTGACACTATATACAGAGGTACTGTGTATATTGTCACTGGTTTTAATAACAGTGTTAGTATTGTGGTTTGTATGCATAATCAATATTGTAGTATTCAGGCACTATGCGTTGGTAATTTGTGGTCTGGTCAGGGCGTGGCAGTATTTCCCCTTGTATGTGGTATTATTTGGTCCCTATATGCTGGTAATATTTATTTTTACTCATTTATATAGCGCTATTAATTTCACAGCGCTTTACAGACATTATTGCCACTGTCCCCGATGGAGCTCACAATCTAGATTCCCTAGCAGTATGTCTTTGTAAATGTGGGAGGAAACCAGAGTACCTGGAGGAAACCCACGCAAACACGGGGAGAACATACAAACTCATTGCAGTGTGTCCTTGGTGGGATTTGAACCCAGGACCCCAGCACTGCAAGGCTGCAGTGCTAACCTCTGAACCGTGCTGCCCTAATATGTCATATTATTCAGTCACTATGTGGTGGTAATATGATCTGGTCATGGTGTGGCGGTATTTGTCCCTTGTATGTAGTATTATTCGGTCACTATGTGGTCTGGTCATGGTGTGGTGGTATTTCTTCCTGTATGTGGTAATATTGGTCTTGGTATAGTGGATTGTGTTGTGTATGGCGGTCATTTGTTCTCTCTGATATTAATTGGGAGAAGATTCTTTATTTCCATTAGAGTTTTAATGCTTTGTACACAGCGGCGGAGATGCACTTACACGGGGTTTCCTGTGGGAAAAAAGTAACATAGTAACATACATAGTAACATAGTAACATAGTTAGTAAGGCCGAAAAAAGACATTTGTCCATCCAGTTCAGCCTATATTCCATCATAATAAATACCCAGATCTACGTCCTTCTACAGAACCTAATAATTGTATGATACAATATTGTTCTGCTCCAGGAAGACATCCAGGCCTCTCTTGAACCCCTCGACTGAGTTCGCCATCACCACCTCCTCAGGCAAGCAATTCCAGATTCTCACTGCCCTAACAGTAAAGAATCCTCTTCTATGTTGGTGGAAAAACCTTCTCTCCTCCAGACGCAAAGAATGCCCCCTTGTGCCCGTCACCTTCCTTGGTTTAAACAGATCCTCAGCGAGATATTTGTATTGTCCCCTTATATACTTATACATGGTTATTAGATCGCCCCTCAGTCGTCTTTTTTCTAGACTAAATAATCCTAATTTCGCTAATCTATCTGGATATTGTAGTTGTCCCATCCCCTTTATTAATTTTGTTGCCCTCCTTTGTACTCTCTCTAGTTCCATTATATCCTTCTTGAGCACCGGTGCCCAAAACTGGACACAGTACTCCATGTGCGGTCTAACTAGGGATTTGTACAGAGGCAGTATAATGCTCTCATCATGTGTATCCAGACCTCTTCTAATGCACCCCATGATCCTGTTTGCCTTGGCAGCTGCTGCCTGGCACTGGCTGCTCCAGGTAAGTTTATCATTAACTAGGATCCCCAAGTCCTTCTCCCTGTCAGATTTACCCAGTGGTTTCCCATTTAGTGTGTAATGGTGATATTGATTCCTTCTTCCCATGTGTATAACCTTACATTTATCATTGTTAAACCTCATCTGCCACCTTTCAGCCCAAGTTTCCAACTTATCCAGATCCATCTGTAGCAGAATACTATCTTCTCTTGTATTAACTGCTTTACATAGTTTTGTATCATCTGCAAATATCGATATTTTACTGTGTAAACCTTCTACCAGATCATTAATGAATATGTTGAAGAGAACAGGTCCCAATACTGACCCCTGCGGTACCCCACTGGTCACAGCGACCCAGTTAGAGACTATACCATTTATAACCACCCTCTGCTTTCTATCACTAAGCCAGTTACCAACCCATTTACACACATTTTCCCCCAGACCAAGCATTCTCATTTTGTGTACCAACCTCTTGTGCGGCACGGTATCAAACGCTTTGGAAAAATCGAGATATACCACGTCCAATGACTCACCGTGGTCTAGCCTATAGCTTACCTCTTCATAAAAACTGATTAGATTGGTTTGACAGGAGCGATTTCTCATAAACCCATGCTGATATGGAGTTAAACAGTTATTCTCATTGAGATAATCCAGAATAACATCCCTCAGAAACCCTTCAAATATTTTAACAACAATAGAGGTTTATCACCACTCCACAGGATAAGTGATAACGTATTGATTTGTGCGGGGGGGGGGGGGGGGGGGTGATCTGGCTGATTGGACCCATTCAGCAATATGTGGAACTTTTTATCCCCATTAGTGGAGTGGCATGTCCGACTAGATCACTAATCCATTCATTCGCTCTGTGGCTGCTGTGACGGGGTGTACGGCAGAGCAAGAAGGGACAACAGGCCGAGGGATGATTCAACAGATTTATTATCAAGAATGCTGGAACAACACATGCAGGTAGATCTACAGAGTCCACAATTAGTCCAATGGAACAGGTTCGGGGGCACCTCCCGATAATCCTTGTGCCAGGTAACAAAGCAATAGTCCACAATTAGTCCAAGGGATCCCAAAACAATCTCACGAACGACGAGATATGTCCTCAGCTCAAGTCTCGCCCCGTTCGCTTCCGCAGTCCCAGATGGACATGGAGTCTTGCCTCAGCTAAGAATCCCCACTCCTTCTCCTTCAAGGATCAACTCACATCTGATCTCAAAATAAGAATGGATTGTCTGAGCTCCTGGGATCCGCCCATGAAGAGGGGTCACACCTTCTATTCAATGGTTGGGTCCACCAGAAGATTCTAGACTGGTGGGCTCCGCTTAGTCTATTCATTATGTGCATTTGACTAGCCACCTGCTGTGAGGAAGAATGGCTATTCCTTCCCTAGTGGTGTGGACAAAGCTTAATTACATTATAGCTCAGGGCTGCAAGTATTGGGGGAAGGAGACAGGTTAGTTACATACACCCCATGACATTGCAAAATGTACAGTAAATACAACGAAAGAGAAGTCGCATCACATCATGACATATTATACAAAATACAGGACAGGGAAAAAAGTACAGATCATGACAGCTGCACTTGTTTTTTTCTGGAAGCCCCAAAGAGAATGAATGGAGCTGCGGTCAGACATACCAGCTACCGCTGCATTTTAAAATAGGGATAAAAGTGTCCTGTCAGGGATAAAACTTCCCCAGTGGCGCAGTTTCTAATGCTCGGACCTAAGCGATCACCTATCCTGTGGAGCCCATGGATGGGTGATAACTTGTTTTAACAAAGAACCCCATTAATGTAAAACTATCGTGATTATACATCCCAGTTATTGGGGTGCACAGTAGATGTGCAGCAGCCGCCTGTGTTTTACAGCTGATGCTCTGCTGTAATGACAGATATTTGCATATAGCTGTAGGGTCGGCCCCTAGAGTCCATTCCCCTGGTGTGCCCCAAACACCCCAGTCCGACCCTGTGTATGAGCATCTCAATGACAGGAATACATACTTACCCTTAGCAAGGGGTCCTTCTTTAGAGATTTCCAATGAAATTCGCAAGATTATCGATTCCTTCAGTAACCAGAAAGTTATTGATTCCAAATTAGGTGAATTTTTGATTAATCTAAACCCTACCATTCCGGTATTTTGCGCATTGCCAAAGATACATAAACATTTGACAGGACTACCAATCGTGTCTTCCACTAATTCTTTATTATCACCAGCAGCCAGGACATTAGAGAAAATCCTATCCCCTTTTGATTAATGTGGTTTCCTTTATCAATGACACTTCTGATTTCTGGATGGTCTTTGTAGTGTGAATTAATTACCGCAAGATTGTATTCTTGTAACTATGGACGTTAACAGCCTGTATACTAATATTGACCATATTCAAGGCATGGAGGCAGTTAGCCTCTTAGATACATATACAGATTTTTCACGTGATCAGAAAGATTTTTGCATGGCCCTATTGTCTGAAACTCACTTGTACTTTTTTCTCTTTGCAGATCAGTTTTTTTTGTCCAAAAGGTCGTTACAACAATGGGATCCTCCTTATGCAAATATATTTATGGCGTCATTTGAGGAGAGATATGTGTATACCCATACGCTTTGAGACACTCCTTTTGCTGGAAAAAATTAATTGAAATTTTCGTGATTTGGAATGGAGATGAATCTTCCTTAATGGAATTTTCGCATTACATCAATACTCAGGTTCCGAACTTGACTTTTACATTACACAAAGATCTGAACAGTAAGTTCTCTTGATGCCTTTGTTACGATAAGAGACGGTAACTTTGATATTGACCTTTATACTAAACCAACTGACAAGAACAGTCTGTTGCACTATACCAGCTATCACCCATCTCACATGAAGAGATCATTACCTAAATCTCAAATACACAAAGTGAATCGCATTGTCACTAAACCAATAAAAAGGTAACAACGCATCTCAGAAATATGTGACAAATTTTCAAGTCGGGGTTAGCCCGATAAAGTTCTGGAGGGTGGCCACACAATTTATTCCATCCCACACAGCTAAATCCAATAGGATGGCTTTTGTTACTACATACCATCCATATATGAATTTCTTAAAGAATTGTGTTCTTGACCACTTCTAGGTAAGACCTATCCTACCATTCCAGAGTTTAATGTTCCTCCACTTATTTGTCACAAAAGACCTCAAAACATTAGAAATTTGTTGGTCAGGACTGACATTGGTTCTGAGAGAAACACAGAGCCAACTAATGTTCATGACTCAAAAGAAGGGGACTTTTCCTTGTCTACATTGTCCCCAATGTTCTAATGTCACAAAAGGGGACACTTTCACATCCAGGGTCAGGAAAACATTTTTCCCATTAAGAATTTTTTTTACATGTGAATCCTCACATGTTATATACCTAATCAAATGTCCATGCGGTCTCAGATATGTTGGTGAGATTACCCAATATATTCAAGACCGCATCTCTCAACACAAGTCAACTATTCACTGTAAACTCATGATGTTGCCAGTGCCAGCACACTATCTCTGTGGGACATACAGTATGCCCATTAAGGTTTCAAGTTTTAGAAAGTATTGTTCAATCTAGACGAGGTGGCGTAGACTTAAAGAGCACGAAGCGTTCTGGATTTTCACGCTGCATCCATGGGGCATGAATAGAGAATATGAAGCTCTTTAAAGAACTTGTCTTGTATTAACACTCACACCTCTCCTCAAAAGGCCCTCTCTTGACCCACCCTCTGTATCTAGCTATTGCCCAATATCACTTCGCCCCTTTGCCTCAAAACTACTGGAACACGTCCACCCACCACCCTTCTTGCTCTCTTCGACCGCTTACAATCTGGCTTCTAGTCACCCCACTGAAACTGCTTTAACTAAGGTCACCAATGACCTATTAACCGCCAAGGCCAAGCGACACTACTCTGTCCTCCGCCTTTGACACAGTGGACCATTCCCTATTATTACAGAACCTCTCATCCCTTGCCATCACCGATTTGGCCCTATCCTGGATCTTGTTACATCTAACAGACCAGACATTCAGCGTCTCCCACTCACACCACCTCCTCACTGATCTGTCGTAGTCCCGCAAGGTTCAGTCCTAGGGCCCCTTCTCAATTTACACCTTTGGCCTGGGACAGCTCCTAGAACCTCACGACTTTCAGTATCATCTCTATGCCAATGACACAGATCTACATCTCTGGACCAAATATCACCACCTACCAGAATCCCAAAATGTCTGTCTGCTATTTCATCCTCCTTCTCAGCTAGATTTCTAAAAATGTAATATGGACAAAGCAGAATTCATCATCTTTCCCCCCCATCTCACTTGACTCTAACAGACCTATCCATTAAAGTAAATGGCTGCCCACTCTCCCCAGTCCCACAAGCTCGCAGCCTTGGTGTAATCCTTGACACTGATCTCTTTCAAACCACATATCAAAGCCCTTTCTACTTCCTGCCGACTTCAACTCAAAAATATTTCCAAGATCTGTACATTCCTCAGCCAAGAATCTGCAAAAACCATAGTCCATGCCCTCATCTCGCGCCTTGACTACTGCAACCTCCGGCTCTGGCTTTGCATAGCCATTCAGTTTGTTACAAATATGATGAAAATACTCTTTACCAAGAGCCATAATTGTTTAAAAACTATATATACATTTTTTGAGGGAGAAGTATCATTTTACCATGAGATGCAAAAAAAAAAACACACAAACTCTGGATTAGGTTAGGATCCCTTAGGGTTAGGGTGTATTCTTGTGTTTTTCTATAAAAACGCATGCATCATCAAAACGCATGCAAAAAATGCATGCGTTTTTAATGTTAAGTATAGGGCAAAAACACATGTGTTTTTTGCGCAAAAACGCAAATGTGAAACCAGCCTAATGTGTGCTGGTGCATGTGAAATGCTTCTGTCAGGTTGACAGCAGGATTTAACAAGTTGAGAGCTGCAAGTGTTAGCTAACATGTGTAGGGAAAGATATGGGCTCAGTGAAAGGGCAGTCCCACACGTCCAGATAATTCCAGTACCGGAAAAATTGGTACCGGAATTATCAGTGTCCGTGTGCCCGTGCGTTTGTGGCACACATGTGAAAAGACGCCTACTCACAAGAGAGGCGTTTTGGATCTTTAATCTAAATACTCGCTTTCCCTTAGGTCTAAATAAAAGAAACGAATTATTGTACTACTATTGCTAATTGTTTAGTGTCATTGTTTTAAATTATGTGTTATAATCGCATGTATGTTCGTAGGACTTTTCACAAGAGATCATGTGATGTGGAGAGGGCGGAGCCTTTATCTCTGAACACTATGTGTAGCTTTCATTTGTACTATGGCATAGGCATGAGTAAGACCGATTCAGTTCAAAATGCGTAGCCAATACCATTACAAACACCTGCTTGGTCCATCGCATGTAAGGATTTTCTGCTTTTAACCATTTTGGATCAATAAAGATTACACATTTATCGGAGCTGGAGTATCTCTTCTATTTGGATTTGCTGCTGCCCGGGTACCACACGGAGTGTGCAGGAGACAGCGCTAGAGATAAGCGCTGTCCCCTGCATCTGGTGCTGAGGCTGCCATTCATATCTTCTCTGCAGCAGCGTTTGCTGTAGATATGAAAAATGCTTTTTTTTTTGTTTCTCGTGTTTAAAATAGAGATCCCTGTTCCCAAACCCCTCCCACCCCCTGTGCGCCCGCCTGGTTTTATTAAAATACCCACCCGGCTCCCTCGCAGTGTCCTGTCCTCGCCACACCTTCTCCTGTATGAGCGGTCACGCGGGGCCGCCCATTACAGTAATGAATATGCGGCTCCAACCCTATGGGAGGTGGAGCCGCATATTCATGACTAATCGGCAGCCCCACATGACCGCATACAGGAGAAGCTGCGGCGAGGACAGGACACTGCGAGGGAGCCAGGTGAGTATTTTAATAACAGCAGGCGGGCGCACAGAGAGTGGGAGGGGGGGGGGTGGGAACAGGGATCTTTATTTTAAATACGAGAAACAGAAAAAAAAAAAAAAAAAAAGAATTTCTCATATCTTCTCTACAGCAAATGCTGCTGTAGAGAAGATATGAATGGCGGCTTCAGCACCACGTGGGGGCGGGGGGGGACAGCGCTTACTGTAGCGCTGTCTCCTGTATGGCACACGGACAACGTCCATGTGCGGTACGTGTTTTACATGGACCCATTGACTTTAATGGGTCCGTGTAATCCGTGCGCTCCCACGAATACTGACATGTCTCCATGTTTTGCACACGGACACACGGTCCGTGAAAACACGCTGACATGTGCAGAGACACATTGATTTCAATGTGTCTACGTGAGTCAGTGTCTCTGGTACGTGAGGAAAGTGTCACCTCACGTACCGGAGCCACTGACGTGTGAAACCGGCCTGAGAAAGCAAAGTTAAGTAGTTGACGCAGGTGATGTCGGTGCTTATGGAATTACCGTATTCAATTCTTCTTCTTGAACAGTAGTAATTTTTAATAAAAACACAACTATGTATAAAATGTTTATTAACAGGCTGTAAAAAAAAAAGTTAATGCACTAAACAATAGTTAAAACTGTAAATGTAATAACAACATTAGTCCTCTATGTCTAATGAGCAGGCATGCTGATTGGCGAAATATTCTACTAGCCGCCTGGTTGTAGCAGTCATTTCCTCATTTAGATATTCAGTGACAACAGTGGAAAACTTGCGCTAGAAGAAAAGCAAGAATATAAAAATCAGTCTTTTAATACAATTACAGATCCACATTAATGACTGCTACCAATCCCCACAATACTTTGCCATCCTAACAAAACTAGTTTAGTAAGCTACAAATGAGTGTCAATTGCATACCTTGGTGCGCTGCGCTATTTGCAAGGAATAACTTTTATAATTCAAAGTAGATTGATGGCCAAGCAGCTATACAAAAAGTGAAATCATTACCTCAAGAGGGTGCAACCAACATCCATTTGCTATATTTCCATATATGTAAAACTGACAATTTTTTATGTTTTGAAAGGGCTATGCAGCACCCCCTTCCTGATTGGTATTAGGAAGATTAGAGAGACACTGACCCATTCTTTGCCAAAGCAGCAGGCCAACTTACATAAACTTGTGCACATTTCCCCATTTAACAGAATGGAATACTTGTAGTCCTGGTAATTGTAATACCTGGTGTTCAGCAAAGTCTACCTTTGCCCACTTGCCGATCAGGCAGAAGAAGCACATTAGACAGCATGGCAAGAGGGTATTGGGGAGTCACGTGCAATTTTTCCCCCTCTAGTTTACACATTTGGGGGTTGATCAAAACTGGCCGCAGTACCCCAAAAAAAAAAAACCCACCACGAAGCAATAATGAAATGGAGGATGGTTCTTGAAGCCCCCCAACCTGTGACAGTAGTACATAAATACCTAAGGCTAAAGTTATTTCAAGCAGTCTAAATACATGTTGACAAACCTGGCTCTGACCAAAATCCACTAACCACAGGCCCTTTATAGCCTTAAATCCACGATTTCCCCTACCTGCCACCACTTAAATAAAGTGTTCTTGAGGTGTTGGCAGATATGCAACAGATACAGGCTTATTTGTGCGCAGGAGGAGTTTACACTTTTCTGACATTAGATGGCGATGTGGTGACTGCTTATGCATTATATTTAACTAAGCATATTACTTGTTGTACTTTGGCTTAACTTTCTCTCTGGTAAAAAGGTCCTTCAGACTTTTGTTATGCTGTATTAAGAAGCTGATGCATGTACCTCATGTTCTGTGAAGATAAAAGTTATACTAAAGAAAAAAAAAGTTCTAAAAATCCACATGCATAGTTTGGTCACAGAATAAACGTGTGAAACAGGTTATGGGCCAAGCATAGAAGGCAAAAGAATCCTTCAGAGCAATTCTCTCCAAACAAATAAGACATAAGTTAAAGATGAGCAGCAGTTCAGAGCCCAGACTCACAGTAACTAAGGCTACTTTCACACTTCTGTCTTTTGTCCTCCGTCGCAATCAGTCATTATGGGCAAAAAAGTCGTAGTTACTTACCGATAACTGTTTCTCGGAGCCCATGACAGCACTACGGAGAGAGGGGATCCGCCCTTTAGGGACAGGAAACCTACAGATAAAAGGGCGGTACCTCTCCCTCGCATCAGTTGGTTTACAGAGCATCGGAGGACCTCCAGGTTAGTTTACAACAGAGAAAAAAAATCATTACAACATTTCTTAATAGAGGAACCCCGTGCCTAGACTATACTATATAAATTATATGTAATTAAAGGTGCTCACCGCACTCGTGATGGGAGGGAATAAGCGGGTGCTGTCATGGGCTCCGCGAAACACCGTTATCGGTGAGTAACTACGACTTTCTCGGTCTCCCATGACAGCACTACGGAGAGAATTGCAGAGACTAAGCTTAGGGAGGGACCACCGCCTCGAGAACCCTTCGTCCGAAGGTTAAGTCAGACAGAGGCTAGATTTAATCTATAGTGTCTAAAGAAGGTTGATGGTGATGACCAGGTGGCCGCCTTACAGATTTGCTCTATCGATACCTCCGACCTCTCAGCCCATGAGGTAGCTACTGCTCTTGTGGAATGCGCCCTTATACCATCTGGGATCGTATTCCCCCGAGGATGAATATGCCAAGGCTATCGCCTCCTTTATCAACCTTGCCAAAGTACCTTTGGATGCTCGGAATCCTTTTCTGGGACCCTGAAAATAGACAAACAGAGCCTTCCTTCCTATACTCCCTGGTGGAATCTAAGTATTGGACTAGGCATTTTCTGATGTCTAGATTATGGAAGTTCTGCTCTTTCTCATGTTTTGGGTTTGGACAAAAGGACGTCAGGGATACTTCTTTTGACCTATGGAATTTTGATGCCACTTTTGGCAAATGGGCCGGGTCAGGTCTAAGAGTGACTATCATCTAATATTTTAGTGAAAGGTGGATTGGAGGATAGGGCTTGAATGTCACTTATTCTGCGCGCAGATGTTAACGCTACCAAGAGAATAGTCTTAAGTGATAATGTTTTGATGGGAATTGACTAAGTGTTCGAATGGAGGACCAGTTAACGCCGAGAGGACTAAATTTAAGTCCCATGAGGGCACCTTTTGACTTAAATAAGGGCTTTGATCTTGTTACTGCCTTAATAAAACTGATTATCCATGGGTTGGCCACAATATTTTGATTATAGAGTGCTCCTAGAGCTGCTATTTGTACCTTAAGAGTACTAATCGCCAACCCCTGTTCCAGACCTTTTTGTAGGAACTCCGTATTTTAGGAATTGAGGGCCCATCCTGGACTTTTACCTTGGAGATGGACAGGAATTTTTTCCAGGTTTTCCCATATATTTTAGTAGTGATGGGTTTTCTACTTTTAATAACGTGGCGACTAAGTTGTCTGAGAAACCTCCTTTTAATAGTCCCCATTCAAAAGCCAGGCTGTCAAATGTAAGTTCGACTCCTGTGGGTGGAAGATCGGACCTTGATGTAGAAGGTCTGGTATATTCGGTAGGACCCATGGGTCTGAGACCGATAGCATCCTCAGCCAGGAGAACCACATTCTTTTTGGCCAGAACAGGGCTATAAGGATCATTTTTGTTTTGTCCTCTCTGACTTTCCGAATGACTGCCGGGATCAGAATGGTTGGAGGAAAGGCATAAGTCAATTTTTGAGTCCATGGTATCAGAAAGGCATCTAGAGCCTGTGGATTCCCTTCCGGGTTCAGTGAGCAGAATTTGTTCACCTTGTTTTTGAATTGGCGAATAAATCTATTGTTGGTGTTCCCCACATTTCTGTGATCTGGTCGTAGATTGTTTAGGGACCACTCGCCTTGTTTTAACCGAGTTAGACTCAAGTAATCTGCTCTCTCGTTGTTTGAACCCCGAATATGTAATGCAGAGAGGGATAGTAGATTTTCTTCTGCAAGCTTGATAATTTTGGCGGAGGAACTCAGTGCTCGAGACCTTGTTCCTCCCTGGTGGTTTATATACGCTAGTCACTTTGTTGTCCGAAAAAATTCGGACATGATGTCCCTGAATGTAGGTCAGAAAAGAAAGAAGAGCCTGAAGCACCGCCCAAAGTTCTTTTTGGTTTGAGGATGCTGATAGTTTCTGAACTGACCAGATTCCCTGAGCCACTCTGTCCCCCATGTGAGCCCCCCATCCTCTGGGACTCGCATCGGTTGTTATTACCCAAGATATTTTTGGCACCCAAGGAACTCCCTTTGACAGGTTTTGGCTTTACCCCCACCAAAGAAGGGAATGAATAACTGAGGAATTTAGGGTAATCCGACTTTCCAAGTTGATTTTTTAGTAATGACTGCCATTCTAGTATGTGCCACTGAAGCTCCCTTGTGTGGAATTGTGTGAAGGGTATCGCTGGTAGGCATGAGGATAGAGAGCCTAGTAGCGACATTGCTCTCCTTAGAGTCATGGAAGGATGGTGTAACGCTCGTGCCATCATGGCTAATATGTTGTCTTTTTCAGGATCTGGAAGTCGACATTCTTGGACCCGGGAGTCTAATGTCAGTCCTAGGAACTCCTGTACTTGACAGGGTTCCAACTTTGATTTTTTTATGTTTATGAGCCACCCCAAGTCCGTCAAAATAGTCATTACTCGGTCTCTCTGTTCTCTGCAACTTTGAGCCGAGTTGCTTGCAATGAGAAAGTCGTCCAGGTAAGGGACTATTAATATATTTTGTTCCCTTATTGTGGGCCATCATTTCCGCTACTATCTTCGTGAATATTCGAGGAGCTATAGAGATCCCGAAAGGAAGAGAGCCCTGTACTGGAAATACCTTAGTTGCCCTTTTATGGGGACTGCCATCCTGAGAAATTTTTGAGTGATCGTGGATGGGCACATGGTAATATGCGTCGGTTAGGTCTATCACGACCATGTAGCAATTCAGAAAAAGGATTTTTATGGTAGACTTTATTGTTTCCATTTTGAACTTGTGATTTTTTACGTATCTGTTTAGGTTTTTTAGATTTATAATGGTCCGAAAGGACCCGTCGTGTTTCGGTACTAAAAATAGAGGGGAGAAAAAAAAACAAAAAAAAAACAAAAAAACCTTCCCTTATTTCCTAAGGGGAGATTTCCCGAATTACAGATTTTTGCAGTAGGGAAATAAATTCTCTCTAAAGCTGCTTGTTCTGCTGCCGAGAACCTTGTTTGTTTTTGTTTCTATGTAATTCTGGGGGGGGGGGGGGGAGGGAGGGAACAAAATCTATTTTTAGACCGGACTGTATGATGTTTAAAATCCAGATGTTGGATATTTTCTTCCAGGCGGGAAGGAATGATGTGAGTCTTCCCCCCACCGTAGGAAAAATGTCATTTGGAGGGCTTTTTGTCACGAGAGGTATTGCCAAAGAGGTAACCTCTATCCCTTCTCCTGCCTTCTTCCCATTTATTCTGCTCCCTGGGGGGTCTGCGGCGGAAAAGCATTAAGCTACTTACTGGTAGCGGCATTTCTCGGAGGCCCATGACAGCACGACGAGAGAGGGGATCCGCCCATTAGGAACAGGAAACCTACAGATACAAAAGGGCGGTACCTCTCCCTTGCCTCAGTTGTATTTCAGAGTCTTGAGAGGACTACCGCGGTTAGTGGTACACAAAAATATACACTATATACAGATTATATACAAAAATAGCAGACATCTATTGGGACTGGTATCATATTGTGAAATATATACATTTATATGGAGTGCAACCCCCACGTGAATAGGGAGGGAACCAAGGGTGCTGTCATGGGCCTCCGAGAAATGCCGCTACCAGTAAGTAGCTTAATGCTTTACTCGGACTCCCATGACAGCACGACGAGAGAATTACAGAGATGTAAGCTTCCTTAGGGAGGGACTATGGCCTGTAGCACCCTTAACCCGAATGCGAGATCAGAGGAAGCCCCCCAAATCCAACCTATAGTGCTTAAAGAAGGTGGACGGGGATGACCATGTGGCCGCCTTACATATCTGGTCGATTGATACTCCAGACTTTTCCGCCCAGGATGTAGCCATGGCCCTGGTGGAATGCGCCCTCAGATTCTGCGGAGCCGGACCCCCACCTGCAGTGTAAGCCAAAGAGATAGCCTCCCTAATCCACTTTGCTAGTGTGTACTTTGATACCCCAAGTCCCTTTCTAGGGTTTTGGAAAGATAAAAACAACGCATTATCTTTCTTCCAAGTGTCAGTAATAGAGATGTATTCTAGCAGGCATCTCCTAACATCTAATGTATGGAGTAGTTCTTCTTTAGGGTTGGAGGGATTGGGAAGGAAGGATGGTAAAACTATCTCCTGTGTCCTGTGAAACCATAATGACACTTTTGGTAAATAGGCTGGGTCCGGTCTGAGGATTACTCTGTCTGGTAGAAACTCTGTATAAGGGGATACCCTGGAGAGCGCTTGTATGTCTCCAACTCTACGCCGGAAATGCTCCAGCACGCGCTGAGAGCTGTGCAGGACGCCGGGGAATGGAGCGCAGCGCTCCGGGAGCTCACCCACACGCCTGAGCCCGGCACCCGCAGCCCCACCATACCGCTGCACCACCAATGGGAATACTTACCGACGCTGATGGAGGCAGGAAATCCTCCGGACTCCGCTCCCTGCTGCGAACGCCACTGCCGTGAAGTCCAGCAAGGACCACCATGGCGTCTCCAGGGATCTCCGCACCGGCCGAGGTAGGAGACCCCCCCGCTACCGTAATCGGCCGGCCTGGGCCTTTTGTCTGTAGGCACCCGTCCCCTCAGGAACAGGAAACCAACTGAGGCAAGGGAGAGGTACCGCCCTTTTGTATCTGTAGGTTTCCTGTTCCTAATGGGCGGATCCCCTCTCTCGTCGTGCTGTCATGGGAGTCCGAGTAAAATCTCCGGTTCCGAAAAGACTGCCTGAATGGGGCTGGACCTAGATTTGGAAACCCCTTTTTGTCTTCCGCTTTCTGGAGGATGTCATCCAGGGTCTCTGCAAACAAAATTCCCTTCACATGGGATAGAATATAGCTTTAACTTTGTCTGGAGGTCTCCAGGCCAGCTCTTGAGCCATAAGGTCCCTCTGGCTGCATTGAGAGACCAGCGGCCTTAGATGTTAAGTGCACAGAGTCTGCTGAGAAGTCTGCCAGGAATGCTGCTGCTCTAATTACAGGGATTGAATCCAGCAACTTATTTCTGGGTAATTTGACTTTCTAATTGGTCAATCCACACCATTAGAGATCTGGAGGTGCAGGTCGCTGCAACAGCAGGTCTCAAGCTACCCCCAGCCGAATCCCACACCCCTTTAAGAAATGTATCCGCTTTCTTATCTAAAGGGTCTCTGAGGGTACCCATATCCTCAAACGGGAGCGCAAATTTTTTCAAGGCTTTTGCCACCGCTACATCCAGTTTTGGTGACTTATCCCAGGAAGTGGATGCCTCATCTTCGAAAGGATACTCTTAAGCGAGGGCACCAAAGAGTTTCTCTTATCCGGTTTCTCCCACTCTTTTTTGATTAGTGATTGGACATTGGGATTTAGAGGAAATGTTCTCCGCTTTTTTTGTCCCAGACCTCCAAACATTACATCTTGGGCCGTTTTGTCGGGTCTAGGTTCCTCAACCCCCCATAGTAGCCCTAACGGCTCTCACTAAAGTATCCACTTCAAGTGGGAAGCAATGCCGGCCTGAATCTTCCTCGGAGGATAGGGAGGAATTAGAATCGTCCTAATCTGCGTCTTCAGATGAGGATCGGACAGAGTGGGAATGTACTGTCTCTTATTTTAGCTTTCCTTTTTTGGAAGATAAAACGGCATTTTGAACCTCGGACCGGAGTATGTTTTTAAGTTCAGATGCGAAGTCGGGAGTCTCCTCACATAAACGCTGGATGCATGATTTGCAAAGCTTTTTGTCCCAGGTTACCGGTAAAGCTTTGTCACAGATGGGGCAGGATTTATTTTTCTTCTTCTCCAACCTCTTCTTTCCCTATTAAGGCAGAAGAGGGAGCCCCATTATAAAATATGTACATTCACGGAGATCACTCACCATTCGGATGTGGAAGGCAGGTACCGGTTCTGGAGGGGGGTCTGGGTCTGGTAGAGAAGGTTCCTGAGGAGGCGTATTAGTCTATGCAGCAGAGCTGCTGCGCTGTGTGGAACGGCTGCTAGACCCACTCCTGGTATTCTTTGGGTCTGACCTCCTGTGGTGCTGCTGCCTTGGCTGCAGCTCCTGCTGTGGATCGCTGTCCTCCATGGTTACAGGGAGATAGTTGTTGCACACATAGTTGTCGCACTATGTGTGCACCATCTCCCTATTTGTATTTGGCGCCACCCCCGGCGTTCACCGCACTTCCGGTCCTACATCACATCCTCCAGGGAGAAAAGAGCTACCGCACATGCGCGTGGCGATGACCCAGAAGTCCTGCCGCATTTCCGGAGCGGCGGCCATCTTTGTACACCCGGATCGTGCACTTATCGGCACAGGAGCTCCGGGTGATCCAGCGCCCCTTCTACATATCCGAATCAGCGGCGTTCTCCCCCCGCTCACCCTGAAGAACCCCTCTGTTCCAGCGGTGGTGGCTTCGGGAGCCGGACAAGCCGTGGCAGGAGCCTCCTCGCTGCCGGAACCCGACCGCCCGGTCCATCGGTCTTACTAACAGGTACCACCGAAAAGAGGTTCCCTGTTCAGGGACAGGAAACCAACTGATGCGACAGAGGTACAGCCCTTTTATCTGTAGGTTTCCTGTGCCTGAAGGTCGGATCCCCTTTCTCCGTAGTGCTGTCATGGGAGACCAAGAAAGGGATCCTGCAAATGTGCTTGCAGGATGCGGTTTTTTTGCCCATAAACTTGTATTAGCGACGGATGGGCACACGTCGCATCCATCGTGCGACGGATCCGTCATGTTTTGGCGGACGCGATGCACAAAACGTTCAATGTAACTTTTTGTGTGACGTGTCCGCCATTTGACTGTGCATGTGCGGCCGAAACTCCGCCCCCTCCTCCCCAGACTGCAGAATGGGCAGCGGATGCATTGAAAAACTGCATCCGCTGCCCACGTTTTGCAGTTATTTCACAACGTCTGTCGGAACGTCGGCCCGACACATTGCGACGGGCCCGTACCGATGGAAGTGTGAAAGTAGCCTAAGCTGAACAATGAGAAACATCAGTTATGGAAGTTCAAAGTGGAGATGTTATTGTCTAAGGATAATTTATGGAAGGTAATCACTACAGACAGACCCAATGATATCAGACATAGGATAATAAAACACAGACAAGCAAGAGCTACTCAGCTTATTAGTGGAGGATAAGTTAATCCACATAATTAATGAGAATACAGCAACAATATTATTGTGCAGTTTACTGTGCCAGATTCATACACTGCTGATATGTGCACTAGAGACCAGACATGGACACAGAACTACCAAAAGAATAAAAATTCAGTTACATCCTATAGCCTTTTTTTAGTAAAATATTAAGCAAACACCACAGCCAATTGATACAGAGCAAGACTTGTAGCTAAAGGCCATTTTCAGAAATATGGAGAAGACTATGATGAGACATTTGCTCCAGTTAAACACACCACAATCAGAACTTTGTTTACCGTTCTAAATAGAAGACATTTACATGGAACAACCCCCAGGATTTAAGGCTAAATGGAAACCAAACATTGTTTGTAAGCTACAGAAAAGTATATATGGTTTGGCACAAGCCACTAAAACGTGGCATGATAAAAATCACAGAAGTACTCAAACGAACATTTTCAAATCAGCAAAGCAGATCCTTGTCTCTATACAAAGACTGAGATTGATCCATGTGCTGATATGTGAATGATATTTTAGTTTGTTTTGAAAAAGGGATGAAGCAGAGATAGTGAAGACTTTGGATCAACACTTCCAGATTGAGCAAGGACGGTGTCAAAGCCAAACAAAAATGGATTGAAATGCAGTGAAGAGAGCAATCCATTATTTGAAAGAGACTAGCAGTGTTAAACTGAAGCTACCTGCAAGTGAGAAATGCATTTTTAACCGGATATGTTAATGCAGACTGGGCTGAAGATCCAATTGACAGGAAATCAGTGTATCTTTTCTGGCTCCCAGGTGGACCAATTAGTTGGACTATTAAAGAGACTCGTCACCTGAATTTGGAGGGAACAATCTTCAGCCATAGGGGCGGGGTTTTCGGGTGTTTGATTCACCCTTTCCTTACCCGCCGGCTGCATGCTGGATTGAAGTTTGTTCTGTCCTCCGTAGTACATGCCTGCACAAGGCAATCTCACGCGACCAATCACAAGCCGCAACGTCATCAAAGGTCCTTAACGCGCTTATTCTTAGGAAGGGAATCATGGCGGTTGCAGCGGTGACAACCAGGGCGCATCCGAGGGTAAGTATATCAATATTTTTTTTTATTCTTTATTTTACACATGAATATGGATCCCAGGGCCTGAAGGAGAGTTTCCTCTCCTTCAGACCCTGGGAACCATAGAGGAATACCTTCCGATATTTGTATCCCATTGACTTGTATTGGTATCGGATATCGGTATCGGCGATATCCGATATTTTTCGGATATCGGCCGATACCATTACTTTCAAATATCGGACAGTATCGCTCAACACTACTGTTTGACACTCATTAAGTCAATGCCTCAGACTGCAAGCTGTTATAAAAGCCAGACATGATGCAACAAAATACTAGTGATGTGTCGGAGTGTTTTCCTGGTCCCCCCCCCCCCCCCCCCCATGATTCCATAATCTGTTCCCTTATAATTGAGTGACTCCATAATTTTTCCCTATGCTTGGATAAAAAATAAAAAGGTAGCCCATTACCGACTACCACATTTTTTGTTCTGGATTTCTTTTAGTGTTTGTTAAAGCCAGAAAGTTGCCATTTGTAATGATTTTAGTTTTGTTCCATGTGTGATCTGCTTTTTTTTTCCTACAAAATTAAACTGAATGAATATCTCCAAGGCTGGTGATTACATAGTTTTTGCCAGGGGTTGTACATCAACTCCTGAGGAGGAGATATTGCAAACCGAGGCATGCTATTCCGTCCGGTTTTCGTTTAGCTGGACCATTTATTTTTCAACAGGACAAGGACCCCAAACACACCTCCAGGCTGTGTAAGGGATATTTGACCAAGAAGGAAAGTGATGGGGTGCTACGCCAGATCACCTGGCCTCCAGTCACCAGACCTGAACCCAACCCAGATGGTTTGGGGTGAGCTGGACCGCAGAGTGAAGGCAAAAGGGCCAACAAGTGCTAAGCATCTGAGAACTCCTTCAAGATTGTTGGAATACCATTCCCGGTGACTACCTCTTGAAGCTCATCAAAAGAATGCCAGAAGTGTGTGCAAAGCAGTCAAAGCAAAAGGTGGCTAGTTTGAAGAACCTAGAATATAAGACATTTTCAGTTGTTTCACACTTTTGTTAAGTATATAACTCCACATGTGTTAATTCATAGTTTTGATGCCTTCAGTGTGAATGTACAATTTTCATAGTCCTGAAAAATACAGAAAAATCTATAAATGAGGCTCTATCTCTAGCAATTTGTTTTGTTCCTATAGAAGAATTAAAATAAGCCATTAGAATTTTCTCTTCTGTGCGCCGTCCCAGGTCTGGAATAGAGATGAGCAAACCTTTCAAGGTTTGGTTCACCAAAATGTGCATGCAGTATGTTAAAATGAGGGAGGTAATGACCATATGACACTCCGCAGCTCCTCTGAGGTAGACACATCCCCCTCTCTTCAAACACATCTCCCCTGCTAATCATACAGCATCACTAGTCTAGCCAAAGTTTTAACAAGTGTATCAGTGGAAACGAGAGGATTTACCGAACTTTGTTGACTGAGTAAAAATGCTTGTGAAACCAAACACGAATGTGCTACGATTGTGCAGAATTTGGGACTGGTGAACATTTTCTGACCAAGTTTGCTCATTTCTACAGATTATGTTCTGCTGGCCCTGGGTGATCAAAAGCCAATCCAGGGACGCTGAAGGGTAGAAGTTCACGACCTCTCATCCAACGGCAAGGTAGCACTGACTTGCATGCTGAACCAGAGAATCTATCTAGGCATCTAGTCCCAACTGTCCTGGATACAGGGGACAGTTCAGGATTTGGGTCTACAATCTGCAGTCTCTGATGAATAGCCTTCACAACTCCTCCTGCTAAGGGAGAAAGCTATTGCAAATGGGAGTGGATTGGGGTGTGGCAAAAATTTGCCACAGAACGCTACACACTAGCCACATGATCTGTCCATCTGGGAGGTATGATATAGAAATGCTATTGAGATCCAACCAAGTCTGGATGTTCGCTTTTTATTAGAGTTGAATTTGTTCGGATTTGGTTCCGAATATGAGCGACATCGAATATGATTTTTGCAATATTGGTGGAACGGCATAGAATTTACCAAATATGATCAGAACATATATGGAGCATGAATACGGTACCAATATGGCAAATGCAGATTCGGTGACCAAATCTGAACAAAATTCACTCAACTCAACTTTATGCACAATGGCCGCCATAAAAAAAAAATGGTATATAGTATTTCCCTGCTCAGATTAATTTGCAGGATTAATAGCAAAAGGATTAGCCCTGAGGAGGGGATTTTGGCATCAGTTTCAGGCTGCAGCATAAAGGACATACAATTCACCTCATCTTGTCCTACACAATCCCTTCTGCACAATCTTTCCCCAAGTGCTGCTAGCAGAGTTTAACTATGGACTATAATTAGCCCTAAGGACTGTTGCACTGAATATAAATGTGGACGAATCCCTGGCCAATACGTAGCTACAATTCTGTCCCTCTCATCAGCACCTCTCCCTACACTACATGCATCTGGGGTACAGTTTGGCGAGCATGACCTACTGTAGATGTCTTCTGATGACGCTGTGCAGCCAGCCTATCAAAATGATGCCACAACAAAGATGGCTACTGCATTACAGTGACTGGTAGGTGATCTCCACATGTTCATGGTGTCTAAAAAGGTGCTAAACATGTAGAACCTTAAGCATTAAAAAAAAAAAAAAAAAAAAACCACCCACACTAGCCGAGTAACAAGCACACTGATGTTCGAGCGTGTTACGAGTAGCGACGTGCGCGCTCACTCATCACTAGTATTTATATAAGCTAATAAAATAGATCATTTTTAAAGTTCATACCATTAGGGAAATTTGTATTAAAGGGAATCTGTCACCCCAAAATTCACCTATAAGCTAAGGCCACTGCCATCAGGGGCTTATCTACAGCATTCTGTTATGCTGCAGATAAGCCCCTAATGTTACCTGAAAGATAAGAAAAACAGGTTATATTATACTCACTCAGGGGCGGTCCGATGGGCGTTGCGGTTCGGGGCCTCCTATCTTCATATGATGACGTCCTCTTTGCTTCCTGCCGCAGCTCCTGCGCAGGCGTACTTTGTCTGCCCTGTTGAGGGCAGAGCAAAGTACTGCAGTGCTCAGGGAAAAGTAAGAGGCCCAACGCCTGCATACTGCAGTGCTTTACGCTGCCCTCAACAGGGCAAATCAGTACGCCTGCCCAGGAGCCGCAGCAGGAAGAAGAGAAGAGGACGTCATCGTATGAAGATGGGAGGCGCTGGACCCAGACCGCCCCTGGTGTTTTTCCTTATCTTTCAGGTTACATCAGGGGCTTATTTACAGCATTACAGAATGCTGTAGATAAGCCCCTGATGCCGGTGGCCTTAGCTTATTGGTGAATTTTGGGGTGACAGATTCCCTTTAATAACGCGTATCCAAAAAGCTTCCCGCTTGGTTTAATGTCCGTCAGTAAACTCCTCCTCGGGCATTTAACCCTCTCAATTTCAAAAGATTCTGATATCAATGTGCGCAATGGAGGCATGTGGTAAAGTGTTTGTGCTGTATTTAAAAACTAAATTTGTTTTTGATGTTTTTAAATGTTTAACCCCTTCATGACCCATCCTATTTTGACCTTAATGACCTGGCCATTTTTTTGCAATTCTGACCAGTGTCCCTTTATGAGGTAATAACTCAGGAACACTTCAACGGATCGTAGCGATTCTGAGATTGTTTTTTCGTGTCATTGGGCTTCATGTTAGTGGTAAATTTAGGTCGATAATTTTTGCGTTTATTTGTGGAAAAAAAAAAGAAATTTGCCGAAAATTTTGAAAGTTTCTCAATTTTCAAATGTTGAATTTTTATTCTGTTAAACCAGAGTTATGCGACACAAAATAGTTAATAGACAACATTACCCACATGTCTACTTTACATCAGCACAATTTTGGCTGAATATGGCTGAAAATACCCAAACGTGACACTATTCTAAAAACTGCACCCCTCAAGGTGCTCAAAACCACATTCAAGAAGTTTATTAACCCTTCAGGTGCTACACAGCAGCAGAAGCAACATTGAAGGAAAAAAATTAAAGTTAAATGTTAATTTATTTTTGTCACAAAAATGATCTTTTAATTTACCAAGGGTAAAAAGGAGAAACTGGACCCCGAAAGTTCTTGTCCAATTTGTCCCGAATACGCCGATACCCCATGTGGGGGGAACCAATGTATGGGCGCACGACAGGGCTCGGAAGGGAAGGAGCACATTTTGAATGAAAAGTTGGCTCCAATCTTTAGCGGACACCATGTCGCGTTTGGAGAGCCCCTGTGTGCCAAAAGATTGGAGCTCCCCTACAAGTGACCCCCATTTTGGAAAATAGACCCCCACCCCCCCCAAGGAGCTTATCTAGATGCATAGTGAGCACTTTGAACCCCCAGGTGTGTCACAAATTCTCACAACAAAAGCTCTTTTAGCCTCAATTTTTTCTTTTTCACATGGGCAACAGGAAAAAAAATGGATCATAAAATTTGTTGGGCAATTTCTCGAGTACACCGATACCTCACATGGGGGGATAAACCACTGTTTGGGCACACAGCAAGGCTCCGAAGGGAAGGAGCGCCATTTGGAGCTAATTTTTCATTCAGAAAGTCAATCATTAGTGGACACCATGTCGTGTTTGGAGAGCCCCTGTGGGCCTAAACATAATGGAGCTCACCCACAAGTGACCCCATTTTGGAAACTAGACCCCCCAAGGAACTTATCTAGATGGGGGTTCAAAATGTTCACCATACAAGTGCTTCACAGAAGTTTATAACGCAGAGCCGTGAAAATAAAAAGTCATTTTTCTTTCCTCAAAAGTGATTTTTTTAGCCTGCAATTTTTTATTTTCACAAGGGTAACAGGAGAAATTTGACCCCAAAAGTTGTCCAGTTTGTCCCGAGTACGCCGATACCCAATATGTGGGGGTAAGCCACTGTTTGGGCACACGTCGGGGCTCGGAAGGGAGGGAGTACCATTTGAATTTATGAACTCAAGATTGGCTGGAATCAATGGTGGCGCCATGTTGTGTTTGGAGACCCCTGATGTGCCTAGACAGTGGAAACCTCTCAATTCTAACCCCATCACACCCCTAACCCCAATTTCAAACCCAACCCCATCACACCCCTAACCTTAAGGCGGTGTCCCCATGTTGCGGATTTGTGTGCAGGTTTTTTTCGCACCATTTTTGAAACATCCGCAGGTAAAACGCACTGCGTTTTACTGCAAATTTTCTGTGTTTTTTGTGCGGATTTCACCTGCAGATTCCTATTGAGGAACAGAAGTAAAACGCTGCGGAATCCACACACAAAGAATTAACATGCTGCGGAAAATACCAAGCGGTATTTTCCGCACCATGGGCACAGCGGATTTGGTTTTCCATAGGTTTACATTGTACTGTAAACATGGAAAACTGCTACGAATCCGCAGCGACCAATCCGCATAGTGTGCAGATAGCCCAATTTTAACCCTAACCGCAACCCTAGTGGAAAAATAAAAATAAATATTTTCTTTATTATGTTCCCTACCTATGGAGGTGATAAAGGGGTGTAAAATATATATATATATATATATATATATATATATATATATATATATATATATATATATATATATATATATATAATTTTTAATTTTTTTTCTGGTCACTGTGATAGGTTCTATTACAGTGATCAGAATCTGCTGGCCGATTCGGTGGGCGCTCTGCGCATGCACCCGCCATTTTGGAAGATTGCAGCACCCATAGGAGAAGATGTAGTGACACCGGGACTCTAAGTTGGGGGGGTGGGATCGGACAGCCAATGGGGCAGAGGGCTGGACGGAGGGGTAGGAAACACTGATGTCGGCTGCAGATTGCCACTGTCAGTCGGTGGCGGGGTCAGATCAGGGTCTCCAGCCGTGGCCGATGATATTGCAGCATCGGCCATGGCTGGATTGTAATATATTTCACCAAGTTTCATAGGTGAAATATTAAATTGCTCCGATTGGCTGTTGAAAGTGAAACAGCCAATCAGAGAGTGATCGTAGCCACGTGGGGGCAAAGCCAACCCCCCTGGGCTGAAGTACCACTCCCCCTGTCTCTGCAGGTCGGGTGAAATTTTAGTTAACCTTTCACCCGATCTGCAGGAAAGCGATCCTGCCATGATGCCACAGGTCGGATCGGCACAGACTCATGACGCCTACGTGGCGTTATAGGTCGGGAAGGGGTTAATGATGCGTCCCTTAACACCCAATGTAGTGTACCCAACAGAGTGCATTCAATGCAATAGACAACATGATGGGGCACAGCTGAAGAAATAATCAGTTCTGTGACTGGCACCAAACAAAAATTTAATAAAAAAAAAAAAAACACACTTAAGCTAACTGACATACATTACATTGATTTTCCCCACACTTCGAAAAGCCCTTGAGAGAGCAAGGTGGGGTTAGGAGAACCCTCCTGAAAAAGGCTTGGAGAAAGGGTATCCCCTAAAGATGTTTCACAACATAGCGACATCCATTGTTCAGCATGTCCCTCAGAATATCATCCTGGTTAATAACAGGCAAATATTTAGCAATAATATTTTTAATTTTGTTAAATTGAAGACTAAATGCCATCTACTATATAATAGTCTAAGGGTCACTTCCGTCTGTCTCGGATATTCATTGGTCACGGCCTCTGTCTGGTCATTGGCGTTTTGCCACGACCAATCAGCGAAGGGTGCAGTCCGGCGGCAACATGTCCGCTCCTTCCTCCCCGCAGTCAGCGCACACCATTAACACTGCTATTAACCCTGTGTGACCAACTTTTTTTTTTTTTACTATTGATGCTGCCTATGCAGCATCAATAATAAAAAGATCTAACGTTAAAAGCAATTTAAAAAAAAAAAAAAAAAAAAAAAATCATACTCACCTTCCAGCGCCTTTCCCGCTCCTCACGACGCTTCCGTGACTGGTCCATGCATTGCGATCTTGCGAGATGACGTAGCGGTCTCGCGTTACCGCTACGTCATCATCTCGCAAGACCGCAGTGCATTCGAGACCGGAGCGTGCGAGGAGCGTCGGTAAACCTTTCCTGGATCCAGGGGCCAACAGAAGGTGAGTATATAACTATTTTTTATTTTAATTATTATTATTTTTTTTTTTTTTAACGGGGATATGATGCCCACATTGCTATATACTACGTGGGCTGGGCAATATACTACGTGGACATGCATATTCTAGAATACCCGATGCGTTTGAATCGGGCCACCATCTAGTGGATAATATAATAGGACAAGATGACTGTTGGTATAGAGGCGTTCTTCCCCAGTTCTTTTATTGACTTTAGTTAATGTTGACTGCATTGCAGAATTACTATACTTTATATTTTCTTTCAAGATTTAAAAAGAAATTGTCCCTTTCTAGGTTAAATGCTGCCTCATGTGAACAGGCCTGTTGAGCACAAGCTGAAGGATCTGGTGTTATGGTATGGATGACAGCTTGAGGCTAGCAATATTATAGCCAGATAATTCCTTTAAGTACAGTGCAGCATGCACATTGATCTTTCAAGGGTCGCCATGAATGTACAAAACAAGAAAAGCAGAAAGTCAGAAGGGGGACAGTTTGTGAACCTCAGATTTAAATTGTTGATGTAAGAAACGAATGTCTGCATAAACCAAATGACAAACCTAGACTCTTTAGCGGGGCATAGACAGAATTAACATTAGCCAATGAGAGATTTATGTATGCTAATGCCACCACATATTTAGAGATAAATTGTAAAATTAGAATTGGCTCACATTATGAATACCAATAGACTATAAAGACTGACCAAAATTTGTAATAAAGAGATCGGCTTTGATAATCAGAGTAGCTCTTCCACGCATTTGAAGGTTACAATTTTACTTGGAATAGGCAGAACATCCCACATTATGTGGTGACTACACAGCTTAAGAGGAACCTGTCAGCAGAACTGTGCACAGTGTCAGGTCGGTGCCGTTCTACTGATTAAAATGATACCTTGAATGATGAAATCCGTCTTGTGGTTGTTGTTTAACCTTTATTTTCAGTTTTGAGTTAATGATATGCTGTGTTCCGGCGGCTTGTGGGGGTCTTTATGGAGCGCTCCTGTAGGGCAGTGGGGTACTCTGTACCAGAGCCTTCGGTTCTCAAAGGGGGATGTCACGGTGGCTGACCCGGTCCGTGGCCCTCGGGAGGTCCGATGTAAGAGGGTGAATGTTTGTGACGCCACCTGTGGTAGTCGGTCAGGGTGACCGACGCTGGTTAGGGGTCTGCTGGGGTGATGTTATGGCAGCTAGATGGTATACCTTCCCACAGGTGAGGTTTGTCCCCAGGGCTTCCCAATGTAGTGGTGGTGGATGGTGTGAGGCGCAGTGAATAACGAGAACACAAGGTTGCAGTCTCTTTACCTTTTACTGAAGGCTTCAGCATCCACAGTCCAGAGCACCACATCACAGGGTAGGCAGAGTCCGGACGGTTTGAAGGCAAATCCAGAGTCCCCTTATCCATGTGGAAATCAGTAGCCTTCCTCTAGCCTGGGTGTTGTAGTACCTTATTGCTGAGCCTCTCATAAGGTCCTCACAACTTTTGTAGATGTTATGTCTTTCTCTGCCCCCCAGATGGATAGGACAAACCCATATGACTGGTGGCCTGAGGCTTTTTACAGGGACTCTAGCATGCCCCAGCCCCCACAAGTTGCCACCGTGCCTCCTGGGTATAGGGCGGATCGGTAACTGAAATTAGCTGTCTCTGGAGCAAGGCATAAAGGACTGTTGCTCCCTCGGTTTTCCGGCTACTGGATCCTGCGCCTCAGAAGGAGGCAGCCTGTGCAAGGCAGAACTCCTTCTGGTTTCCTCTCCTTTTGCTAAGACTTCTTCTCACTCTCTACAATACAGTTCGCTGTTCGTGTCTCTTTCTTGGTAACTGCCGCACGTGGGGCAGGCGCAGTTCCGTGTCCTTCTCTCTAGGCCTCTGACAGGATCCCACCCCTGTCAGGGACCAACTACCTGAGCGGAGCCCAGATAGCAACTGTCCTGAGCCGAGCTCAGTCAGCGTCTGCCTGAGCAGAAACCCAGCTAGTATCTGCCTTACTTCCTATCCAGACCACCAATTTACCCAATTGTGAAGAGTGCCCTAAAATAGGAGCATAGCTCCCCCTGGTGGACCGGAGTATGAAGTGTGTTGCATGTTGGTGTTACCTGGTAGTGAGAACTCCTTTATTGCCTCCAAAGGAAACATCACTCCTCCCTAGAGGAGAACGATATTACTGCAACGACCAGGACCCTGGGGCGCTGCATTTATGTGGTGCTCTGGTTATATATTCATAATGAAGACTGCTGACAGGTCACTGATCCCTCAGCCATCTCAGAGCTGCTACTAAGCAGGCGGAGCCATCTTGGAGGAAGAATTTTCTCTTCTACAGCAAGATGGCACCGCCGGCGCATGCGTAGTAGCAGCTATTAGATCACAGCTATAGTGCAAGCGCCATTTTCAAATTGATTTTTTTTTATTCTTTTCCCCCCCTAACTGAATAACATGATTAGAATGTATTATTGGCACATAAAACAGGCGATTATGCTGCATATTATGCTGTATATATATATTCATTATCTAAACTATGGGGGCAGGTCAGTGAGGGATCAGTGACCTGTCAGCAGTCTAGATTATGAATATATAATCAGAGCACCACATGGAGACCACCCCCTTCAGACCCACCTTAGGACACAAGCATATCATTAACTACAAAGTGAAAACAACGATTAAAGAACAACCACAAGATAGATTTCATCAGCCAAGGTATCATTTTAGTCAGTATAACAACGCCGACCTGACACTGTCTAAGTTAATGTGCACAGTCCTGCTGACAGGTTCCCTTTAAGTGTCCCAGGGGGCGACAGATTCCCTATAATACTTTTCGATTTGTTAGAACCTCTCCTGGATCCAAAGAAACTGCCTTCAATAATAATAATAGTATTTATATAGCGCCAACATATTCCACAGCGCTTTACAATTAGCTACAACTTTTTACGTTATTGGTTTCATAATTCCAAGTCTGATGAACAAAGCTCCATATAAAGCTTGTTATGGGAAGCGTCTGGTCACACATTATGCACAGATTTAAAAGGTGTCTCATACTTCCTTACATAGAATGTCTTAATACGAAAAACCTCCAGCCGCAGAAACTCTTCCATGGTCAGGTCATCTATCGTCTTAGTCAGGGACAAGAAGCCACAGGTGACACAACGCTTGGAGTGTTCAGCCCTGTAGAAGACAGTAACATATGCATTCTATTACACAGGGCTAAAAAAGAACCTTTCTCCCCAAGGCAATATAATATACAGGGCTCAAACTAGCTGAAATAAAAGTTTTATGGACTTAAAGGAATCTGTCAGCAGGTTTTTGCTAGTCCATCCGAGAACAGCATGATTTAGGCTCAGAGACCCCAATTATACTGATGTATCACTTAAATTCCTTTTTTTTTTTTTTTTATCAAAACTGCGGTATCTGCTGCAGATCAAGCAGTTGTCTGAATGTCAATCTCTGTATAATGCCATCCACACCACTGATTGAACAGTGCACATGGGCCGCTTTTTGCCTACGACAGCTCTCATTGGCAGGGGTGGGTTATACAGAGCTAATGAATATGGAGGACTACATGGCAGCAGGTTTACTACTCTACAAGTGATAATCTCCTGCTGATTTTATTATTATTATTATTATTTATTATTATAGCGCCATTTATTCCATGGCGCTTTACATGTGAGGAGGGGTATACATAATAAAACAAGTACAATAATCTTGAAAAATACAAGTCACAACTGGTACAGGAGGAGAGAGGACCCTGCCCGCGAGGGCTCACAATCTACAAGGGATGGGTGAGGATACAGTAGGTGAGGGTAGAGCTGGCCGTGCAGCGGTTTGGTCAATCGGTGGTTACTGCAGGTTGTAGGCTTGTCGGAAGAGGTGGGTCTTCAGGTTCTTTTTGAAGGTTTCGATGGTAGGCGAGAGTCTGATATGTTGTGGTAGGGCATTCCAGAGTAGGGGGGATGCACGAGAGAAATCTTGTATGCGATTGTGGGAAGAGGAGATAATAGGGGAGTAGTTATTAGTAGTTAGGGGAGTTAATAGTTATTAAAACTATTTCAAACAGTGAGTCCTGAAATCATGGACTTCCCCTGCACCATGCTGCTGTCGGATGGCAAAACCTTAACGGGAACCGGTCATAAAATATATATATATATATATATATACATACACACACACTATTAACTTGCAGATATGGTGTTACTTGGCAGGTTAGTCGCGTTACTAAGCTGCCCAGCACAAGCATGTAGTGTTAGATAGCGTACTTTATTCTCCCCATCAGCATTTGGGTTCAGTCACCGCTCTGACTGTATTGACCGGTCTTCACTGACATCCAGCCCCCCGTGCAGTGCAGAGTGAGTGCCAGTCAGGGCAGGGAGTGTGATTACATCCTCTATTCTGTACTCTTAGAGTGGTAACTGAAGCAGCGCCTCCTCCATGACTGAAACAGAATGATGCCGTGGAGAAAAAAAAGCTTGTTTTCTCCCTGCAGTGTTCAACCATGTGCAGGTAAGACTAGTTTCACACTAGCATTTTGCTGAGCTGCGGACTTCCTCTGTGAAGCCCCGCCCACACCTCCGCCTACCTATCTTTAACATTAAGTACGCAGGTCTTGCGATGTATCCGCATGCGTCGTTTTGACGATGGGGAAGAAAACATTCCTACCAGCTGCATTCGACGCCGGTCACTGCATCGTCAAAACAACGCATGCGGAGGCATCCACATGACCTGCGTACCTAATGTTAAAGATAGGTACGCAGGCCGCATGCAGGCGTAGGCGGAGCCGAGTGGCGGCGGTGCAGCTTCACGGAGGATGTCCACAGCTCAGCAAAACGCTAGTGTGAAACTAGCCTAAGAATCGCTATTAAAGGGACACTGTCACCTGAATTTGGAGGGAACAATCTTCAGCCATGGAGGTGGGGTTTTTGGGTGTTTGATTCACCCTTTCCTTACCCACTGACTGCAATATTGGATTGAAGTTCATGCTGTGTCCTCCATAGTACATGCCTGCGCAAGGCAACATTGCCTTGTGCAGGCATGTACTACAGAGGACAGAGAATGAACTTCAATCCAATATTGCAGCCAGCGGGTAAGGAAAGGGTGAATCAAACACCCCAAAACCCCGCCTCCATGGCTGAAGATTGTTCCCTCCAAATTCAGGTGACAGTGTCCCTTTAACCTGCAGGTTAACAGCATTTGTTTCGGGTAACCGGCTCCTTTTAAGTTTGTTTGAATCACCCAGTGTGTATAATCCTCAGTTTCAGATTCTCCTAGAGATCAGTGTCTGACCCATAGCCCTGAACAGCTTATTTATATGCAATAAAAAAAAAAAAAAAAAAAAAAAAAAAACACGACATGCATTTCAGCTTCCTACCCACACGCCCATATAGACGGCTTAGGCTACTTTCACACTAGCGTTATTTTCAATACATCGCAATGCGTCGTTTATGGGAAAAAATGCATCCTGCAAAGTTGTCTGCAGGATGCGTTTTTGCCCCATAGACTAACATTAGCGATGCATTGACACGTCGCAACCGTCGTGCAACAGTTGCGCCGTGTTGTTGCGGACCGCCGGGAGTAAAAAACGTTACATGTAACTTTTTTGCTGCCGACGGTCCGCCATTTCCGACCGCGCATGCACGGCCGGAACTCCGCCCCCACCTCCCCGCACCTCACAATGGGGCAGCGGATGCGCTGGAAAAATGCATCCACTGCTAGCGTCGGTACGACGGCCCGACGCTCTGCGATGGGCCGAGTCTGACACTAGTGTGGAAGTAGCCTTAGGAGGGACGATCCTACTGACAGATTCCCTTTAAAGACTGCAGTAAGTTAGAGCTGTGCTAGATTTAGAGTTTAGATTAAGGGAAAAAAAAAAAAAAAACACTGCATCTAATGGAGGTCATATGTCACTTACAGAACAGTATCTAAAGGCAAGATTTTACAGTGTAATTTGTTAGAAGTACGATAAGAGGTGCAATTTTTTACTGTACTGTATTTTCCATTACTGGCTTGTAGAGATGAGCGAATGTATATTATGCCTAAATCCCTGCTGCTGCACAACCTCAACACATGCGAGGTCTAACTCCGATCACACCATTTGCTCATCACTACTGGCTTAGCTTAATGATACAAAGTGCTGCCATGTGAAAACCACCTTACAGCTACAGGATGATAAGACGTTTGCACTTTTTTTCATTACAATTTCCATAATTGCGGCAAAGTATCCATGCGATTGGGAGTTGTGTACTCACAGGGGATCATCATCCGGCTCCCAGCCCTCCAGCTCTTTTAAACAGAAAAAGCAACAAGCCACATCAGGCTCATTCTCAGTCGGGCAATGCACAAAACCAGCTTTGGCCATCTAAAAAACACAAATATTAAGGTTTTTTTTTTTAGTTTCCTTGTGCCCCACTTGTTTTATCACTATATACTAACGTTCCCTGCTAAAACCCTTGTGATTTTAAAGCAATTCCACTAAAATGGGCACAGATCTCAACCAACCATCAGATGTACGATACACTAAGGGTATGTTCACACGATGCGGATTTGGCTGCGGATCCGCAGCAGTTTCCCATGAGTTTACAGTTCAATGTAAACCTATGGGAAACCAAAAACGCTGTGCACATGCTGCGGAAAAAGCCACGCGGAAACACAGCGGTTTACATTCCGCAGCATGTCACTTCTTTCTGCAGATTCCACAGCGGTTTTACAGCTGCCCCTATGGAAAACCGCAATTGTAAAACCACAGTAAATCTGCGAGAAATCTGCAGTAAAAAACGCAGCATTTTTGCCCTGCAGATTTATCAAAACTGCTGCAGAAAAATCCGCAATGGCTAAGAATACGTGTGCACGTAGTCTAAAGAGTGAGAGGAAACATGCAAAATGGGAACAGTAAAGATAGTCAGATGTTATAAGGGGGTGAATAGAGCCAAGATATTTAGGCCAACAAATGGAATCCATCCAGTCAGCTGTTATTAGGTCCCATCGGTCACCACCAGTATTTCAGTCTTATACAATCCCCCTTTAACAAAAAAAAAAAAAAAAAAAAAAAAAAAAAAAAAGAAGTGAGTGATATGGAAAAATTCCACAGCGCAGGGCCTAAAAGCGCAGCGTATGGTGTATAATAACCTGTTTTCTGGGGAATTGATGAACTGGTTTATTTTTATAGCAGTGTGAAGATTTTTGTAAAATCTCATCCACTTCACTGGCATTGCAGTTGACTGTGTACCTAGCACATGTGCCACTTACTCTACCATTGCTAAGCCCTAAGTCACGCCTTAGCCCCACACTTACATTCTCAGGGGTGCACTTGCAGTTTTCTGTGAAGGGCCAGTCTGTAAATGTGCTCAGCCGCTTGTTATAGTCATACATGATTCTGAAGTCCTTCAGGCGCTGCAAGACCCGCATGACCCTTTTCTTTGCCCCATGCATATTTGTAATTACAGTGCTCTGCCTTCTCCTGCACAGACTTTATGGAGCCGGTCACTTGACACACCCATTTTGTGAGCAGCTGTCAATGTGTGGCTCTCTCACACCTCATCACACCCAGGTGCCCATGATCACCCACTCCTGGTTTTGGCTACAAATACTGATGAAAAATCCTGACCAAATCCTGATGCAATCCTGAACGTGTGCACATACCCTTAGACTGCTTTCACACTAGCGTTGTACGACGCACGTCGCAATGCGTTGTTTTGCAGAAAAAAACAGATCCTGCAAAGTTGTTTGCAGGATGCATTTTTTCTCCATAGGCTTGTATTAGCGATGCATTGCCACACGTAGCAACCGTCGTGCGATGGATGCGTCTTGTTGTGACGGACCGTCGGCACCAAGAAACGTTGCTTGTAACATTTTTTGGTGCGTTGTGTCCGCCATTTCCGACCGCGCATGCGCGGCCGGAACTCCGCCCCCTCCTCCCCGCAACTCACAATGGGGCAGCGGATGCATTGTAATAATGCATCTGCTGCCCCCGTTGTGCTGCATTGATACAGGATGCGTCGGTACGTCGGCCCGACGGACTGCGACGGGCCGATGCTAGTGTGAAAGTAGCCTTAGGCTACTTTCACACTAGCGTCATGCTACGCATGTCGCAATGCGTCGTTTTGGTGAAAAAAAGCATCCTGCAAGTTGGCTGCAGGATGCGTTTTTTCCCTATAGACTAACATTAGCGACGCATTGCGACACATTGTGACGCATTGCCACACGTCGCAACCACCGTGCGACGGTTGCGTCGTGTTGTGGTGAACCGTCGGAACAAAAAAAGTTACATGTAACTTTTTTGTGTGTCGTGTCCGCCATTTCCGACCGCGCATGCGCGGCCGGAACTCCGCCCCCTCCTCCCCGCAACTCACAATGGGGCAGCGGATGCATTGTAATAATGCATCCGCTGCCCCCGTTGTCACAGGATGCATCGGTACGTCTGCCCGACGCACTGCGACGGGCCGACGCTAGTGTGAAAGTAGCCTTAGGGTATGTGTCCACGTTCAGGATTGCATCAGGATTTGGTCAGGATTTTTCATCAGTATTTGTAAGCCAAAACCAGGAGTGGAACAATTAGCGGAAAAGTATAATAGAAACATATGCACCACTTCTGTATTTATCACCCACTCCTGGTTTTGGCTACAAAAACTGATGGAAAATCCTGACCAAATCCTGATGCAATCCTGAACGTGGACACATACCCTAAGAGTATGTGTCCATACGCAGTTCCGTCCAAAGCGCTGCCGGCTTTTGTACGTGCGGCAAGTCCACATGTGTTCATTGAACCATGCGGAATCACCATACATAGGATGGTGATATTTATCTTGCAGACACTGAGCATCTCAACAACATAAATTGACATGCTGCAGTCTGGAAAGACGCGCCGTATGTCCGTCTATGCAGGGAAGCCAAAGGCGTCCGTGCATGCATAGTGGAGATTGGATT
Source organism: Ranitomeya imitator (assembly GCF_032444005.1). NCBI lineage: Eukaryota > Metazoa > Chordata > Amphibia > Anura > Dendrobatidae > Ranitomeya > Ranitomeya imitator. The sequence continues at coordinate 714,098,495 of NC_091284.1, read as the reverse complement.
TGATAAATGCCTATCCACTATGCTGTAACATCTGGCCGCTGTGGATTGGACGCTGTGCGCAGCGTCCAATCCGCAGAGTTTACTGACCGTGGGAATATACACTTAGGGTCTAGTCACACAAAGCTTTCTTTATCTGGCATTTGAAGCAGATTCTGAGCCATAATCCATGTGAAAAAAAAACTATTGAAGGCTATGTTCACACGTTGCGTTTTTAATGCAAATTTTAAGCTGCATTTTACAGTATCAGCAAAAGCTATGAGACTTCAGAAATCTCATGCAGCTTGTTTACCACCCAGGGAGCAAGCAAAAAAAACACAACGTGTGAACATAGCCTAAATTTGCTTTTAGTATGCTTCCTGTTGATTTCAGTGGGAAAACACTTCTATAGTGCACACGGTACTGTACTCTTCCTGTACTCTTCTATGTGGAAAAAGAACCGACATGGCAGCTCTTTAGGCTTTTAAATGCCTCAAATTTCACTATTAAATCAAGTGAAGCTGAAAAAAACACACTCAAAAACGCTTTAAAAAAATACTCCAAAAAACAGTATTTTTTCATGTGGATTATTAAGACAGATAAACTGTGTGATAACATGTAGTGTACACATTTCTTATAGGGTGTATTCACACATAATAGCAAAGCTGAATTCACGCAAGCATATAAAAAATCATCCAATTTTCATCCAGAAAAAATGGTCAATTTTCATCTCAATTGTCATCTGTATGGCATCTGTTTTTAGGGTATGTGCACACGTTGCGGATTTGGCTGCGGATCCGCAGCAGTTTTCCATGCGTTGTACAGTGCCATGTAAGATGTAAACCTATAGAAAACCAAATCCGCAGTGCACATGCTGCGGAAAGTTCTGCGCAGAAACACGGCGGTTTTTTCTCTGCAGCATGTCAATTCTTTGTGCAGATTCCACAGCGTTTCCACCTATTCCATAAAAGGAATTTGCAGGTGTAAGAACGCAGGCGAAATCCGCAGAAAATCCGCAATGGAATCCGCAGTGTGTGCACATACCCTTACACATCATTTATCAAAATTAAGACCAAATACAATTTCCTATGTTAATAGAAGCAATGTGTCCATAACAATCGGATGCGATACGAATACGATGCAATTTTTATTTCACAGACTGATACGATCCGTGGAAAAAAAAACGCTCATCTGAATAACCTGATTAAATAACATTGATTTGAGTGCTGTCCGTGTGATGTCAGTTTTCTATGGACAGCACTCAGGCTAAAAATACAGTCGCGTGAGCTTGTCCAATGGCAGGATTCACACAACAGGTTTTTTTTTCTCATAGTTGAAAAAAGTCCAAGTGTTTCATTGTGCCGGAACCATTTTTGGGCTACGTATTAGTTGTTACAATCCTTGTTGCATCTGATTTTCTCATATTCAAAAAATATATATTTATTTGTCCTACCGTTAAACAATAAAATCTGGACAGTACACAGATTTTTTTTTTCAGGATCATTGACAAGTTTGATCCCAAACATGGATCAAAAGAGGAAATGTCTCTGCTTTTTTGTGTGTACAATCATTCCACAAAAAATATCATGTCAATAGGCACATTGGATTTAATGGGTCAATGAGCTATCCAAGAAAATATCAGAATTCATATGCACCCAAAAAATCGATGGGTGGAACCAGCCTTAGGGCTTGTCTAGACGAGCATATAATACAGATGTTTGTTGGCTGTGTGCACCATGGACCACACATGGATTTATTACAGGCAGTGCTCCAGGTCACATGGTCAATCTCCCATTCGGAGCAACAATCTGCATGGTAAAAATTACAGCATGCATTTGTGGCACCCCTAGGGGTATTTGCCACAAAAATAGTTACTGACAGTAAATACAAATACTAAAATAGCAAGACTGCACTACCACCTCCGGCCAGAAGGGGGAGCTCCAGAGACTCCCCTTGATCCATTCTGGTCTGAGAGAAGAAATGGCAGTTGGGCTAAGGAGCTGAAAGTGAGAGGTCATACAGCTGAATTTCTAACAGCCCTATGACGGTTTCCAGGCCTAAATCACCGGCCTGAGGAGAAGAGGGACAGAGAAAAAGGACATTGTGAGAACCGGGTAGCATTAATCACTACCCAGAACAGGCGCAAAGACGGATACCGGATCCGTGGCTGTATTCATTATATATAATACAGCAACCGGAAAAACGTGAGGTGATATCAGCTTCACTAGGGCCGGACGCAGCAACAGACACAGAGTTCAGCGGTACTCCCGGAGGGGGTAAGCTGATAAAAGGACTCGGGTTGCCCGTCGAACCAGGACCCGGAGGGGACAGATTGGGCCGGCAGCCAGTTCACATACAGCAGCAGGGCCACACAGAAATTGCGTACAATAAGAGGCGAAGACCCCGGCAGGGTCAAAGTAACTCAGAGTTCCCATACAGACTCCGGTGACAGGACTGGTTGTAGATCCCTTTATGTTAAAGTAAACTGGTTAAACGTTTCAGTGCCTCAGTCTTTCATTTGGACAATAGCCAATATCCAGGATCGGGATCATCGCCGCTGGGAGAACCTGCTGCTGATCAAGTAAGTGCCTGCTCCCTCACGATACCCCTTACACTGTGCATTGCCTGAGGCTACAGCACCGGGTCAAGCCACCCGTGATATCCCCCTTAAGAGACAGACCCCATTGGTCCGGGGCTGGGTATCCCGGTCTCCTGGGCGTCACAATTGGCGTCACGAACAGGATCTAGCCAGCCCGTATACCGGGTATTGTGTGCCGTGATTGGAGCCCAAAACTGTGAAAACTTGGATGAAAAATCTTGAAAATTGACTTTATTAAAGAAAAATCCATTCCCCATTGAAAACTATTGAAAGTGACTTTTCCCCATTGGTTATAATGGAGTAAAGATGGCCGCCAACCCCTGAGGTAATCACCTCATAACCGTTAGGCACGAGACTGTTAATTGAGCTACGCCATCACCTGAACCCCAGTCTGACTGAAAAACTTCAGAATCCGCCATTACAGAGCGCGGCGGGCGGGAGCAGCAGGGGGCGTGTCATTGTGGGCGGCACCAAGCTGAGCGCTCTGACGTCAGAGCAAGGGGAAAACTGATCCTGCTGCACAGCGGAACGAATCTACACTATCCCGACGGAAGCGGAGGACCGGAAGGGTCCGGATTAACTAAGGGGGCACAGTATGTCGCAGCACGGAGACGCCGCAGCACCCGGCGACGCTAATGCAGCTGAAAGACAGAGTGTCGATAGAGAGTCCGGTAGCGCAGCGGTGCAAGGAGTGGCGCCCATCATGCCAGTGCTGATGCCATATACCCCGGGTGGCCCGTGGCTTCCAATGTATGAAGGTGAGCCTAATACCCTTGACGATTTCAGAGAAAAGATGCTGGCCCATTTTGACATGTTCCCCGTGGGTGAAGTTCAGCGTGTTAGTCTCCTGATGATGCAGTTAAGTGGCCATGCTAAGCGAGAAGTCACAGCATGGGCAGCTGATCTGAAAGGCACTGTTGAACGCATATTTGCTGGATTAAAAGCTACATTTGAAACCACTGCCAGCAGCAAAGCTAAAGTACGATTCTTTAATTGCAAACAAAACGTTAATGAGGGCGTGAGAGACTTTGCCTTAAACCTGCAGGAAGCCCTTAAATCACTTACACTGGCTGAACCCATTTTTAACACCGGAGCGGATAAACTGCTAAGAGATCAATTTATTGAGGGACTCTACACCCCTTCTCACCGGGGGCATGTGAGCATGCTTGTTTTTAAGAACCCTGAATTGACATTTGCCCAATTAAAGGAGAGCGCTATACGTCTCCAGCTGGCAGAGGCACCTCGGGATCAGGAGCCTGCGCAACCCATGGCAGAGGCTCCTCAACAACAGGGAGTGCCAGTGACATCAGCTATGTCCGGGGCCATTGCTAAGCCCCTGGGGCCCAGTACTAATGAGGCTCTTCAACAAAAGCTTGACTCTTTAACTGATGTTGTTGCTTCAATGGCTAAAACCATGCAGGAGATGAGAGGACCCAAGATGGAGTTGGCAAACCGTAGAGAAGATGTTCCATGGATGAGACCCCGGAGATACCCGACATGGAGAGGACGACCCCGCGACCGCTACCAACCGGATGGACAGCCCATTTGCTGCCGTTGCCAGCAGCCAGGCCACTTTGCACGAGATTATGATTTAAACGGGAATCCCCTGGGAATGCGGGCCGCTTCGCAGGAATGAACTTTCAAGGCCCAACACCCTGGCACGACAGGTACATCGGAGGACGACCCATTATCCCTATCGTGCTGGACGGAATGCCCCTCAACGCTTTGCTGGACACAGGTTCCCAGATTTCATCTATACCATATATCCTTTATAAGAGGTACTGGGCTGATGCAGATATTGATAAAGGGCCCTCTGATGTTGAACTAGATATATGGGCCAGTAATGGTAAGTTGGTACCGAAACTAGGTTTCAGGGAGATGACCATAAAGATTGGTAAAGTAGAATTGAAGAAACAGGGTATAATTGTTGTTGATGTTGACCGGCGGAACTGTGAACCAACTGTATTGATAGGAATGAATGTGTTAGAGAACTGCTTTTCCGAAGTCATTTCTGTCTTACAGCAAATTGCTGAAACTGCCCAATCCTGCCAGCAGAGAGTTCTCCAGATGGAAATAAAAGTATTGATGTTAAGGCAACAGGTAGAAGTTGCAGGTGGAGAAATCGGCAGTGTGAGGGTAAGTGATCCAACATCTATTGTAATCCCACCAAAAACAGAAATGCTGGTATGGTGTAGAGCAGCCATTGGTACTAAGGGACGAGATTATCAAGCCTTAACAGAACCAGTGTACACCGACAGCAGGCCCACTATACTCACAGCACGAGGGATAGTCGAGGTACACCGAGGACGGGTGCCGGTACGACTTTTGAACTGTGGAGAGGAAGAGGTCACTTTGCCAAGGTATGCTACAGTGGCAAAGCTATATACTGTTGACAACAATGCCATCACAACCATTGAGCCCTTAGAACCAACCTGTCAGGTGGAAGGCAACGGCTCAGATGGAGAAATGGAGGATTGGTGCCAACAGCTACACGTGGGCATAAATTCAACACCTACCCATCAAAAACAAGGGGTGTATAGGCTAGTGACGGAATATGAACAAGTCTTCAGTAAACACCCATTGGACTTCGGACGCATAGAAGGGGTAGAACACACAATCCCCACCGGTGACCATCCCCCAATAAAAGAAAGATATAGACCCATACCGCCCGCTCACTATCAATGTGCAAAAGATATGCTGAGGGAGATGAAACAGGCCGGGGTAATAAGAGACAGCTGTAGCCCCTGGGCGGCCCCTCTAGTGATTGTCAAAAAAAAAGACGGAACCATGAGAATGTGCGTAGACTACCGGCAGATTAATAACATCACCCATAAAGACCCCTTGCCTAGGATAGAAGAGTCCTTGACCGCTTTGAAATCTGCTAATTATTTTTCCACCTTAGACTTAACAAGCGGGTATTGGCAAGTCCCTGTGGCTGAGAGAGATAAGGAAAAGACGGCATTCACCACACCAATGGGTCTAAGTGAATTTAATCGCATGCCGTTCGGACTCTGCAATGCATCCGGTACCTTCCAGCGGCTGATGGAATGCTGCCTTGGACACAAGAACTTCGAGACCGTCCTCCTGTACCTAGATGATGTGATCGTCTACTCAAAGACTTATGAACAACACTTAAAAGACCTGGCAGAAGTGTTCGAAGCCTTATCCAGGTATGGCATGAAAATCAAGCCATCCAAATGTCACCTTCTCAAGCCAAAGGTACAGTACCTGGGACACATTGTGAGTTCGGAGGGAGTAGCACCGGATCCCGAGAAAATAACCGCCATAAGGGATTGGCCGAGACCTACCAGCGCAAAAGAAGTGAGGCAATTCCTGGGATTGGTGGGTTACTATCGCAGATTTATAAAAGGATTTACCAAGTTGGCAGCACCATTGCAAGACGCCTTGGTAGGGCAGACGAAGAAACCTTCAAACCGAAACCCTCCTTTCCAGTGGAATGACGAAAGGGAAGACTCCTTTGAACAACTAAAGAAGGCACTAACCGGAGAGGAGGTTCTGGCATACCCAGATTACCATCAGCCTTTCATCCTCTACACCGATGCCAGCAATGTGGGACTAGGAGCGGTGCTGTCACAAAAGCAAGAAGGTCGGGAGAAAGTCATCGCCTTTGCAAGTAGAAAGCTCCGGCCTACTGAAAGAAATCCAGAAAATTATAGCTCCTTCAAATTGGAACTACTGGCAGTAGTTTGGGCTGTGACTGAATGTTTCAAACACTATCTGGCCGCTGCAGAATTTATTGTCTATACTGACAACAATCCGTTGACCCACCTGGACACAGCCAAATTAGGTGCGTTAGAACAGCGATGGATAGCCCGGTTATCTAATTACAACTTCAAGATCAAGTATCGAGCAGGTCGCAAGAATGGAAATGCCGATGCCCTATCCCGGATGCCACACTTGAGAGATGTAGAAGAAGAAACGGGGGAGCTTGAAGAAATTGAACTACCAGCCTTCCATCATCCCAAGACGAAACATCATCAGTCAAGTACCTATCAGAAACAACAAGAGGTGAATTTTAATCCGTTAGCACACCATAGATGGGCTGACACCCAAGACAGCAATCCAGCTGTGAAGTTGGTGAAGGAACTGTTAACTGAGCAAAGTGCATATCCCGATGAGGATGCCCCAGAAGAGACGCATCAACTCTGGAAAGAGAGAGGCAAAATGTTCCTGTATCAAGGGAAGCTCTGTAGAAGGTACACCAATCCGAAAACACATGAATTGGTTTGGCAGATTATCGTGCCTAAACAAGATGTGAAGATGGTCCTCGAAGCTTACCATAATGGTGCTGGTCACTTCGGTTGGAAAAAGTTAGAAGTACTTCTAAGAGAAAGATTTTATTGGGTCGGGATGAGAAAATCAATCGAACAGTGGTGCAGAAATTGTGGCCCGTGCAACCTCAGAAGAAACGATCAAAAGAACCAAAGAGCACCACTGCAGCCCATAATCACCAAACAACCACTTGAACTTGTAGCCATAGACCACGTGAAGTTAATACCAAGCCGGTCCGGCTATGTCTATGCCTTGACCATCGTGGACCATTATTCATGCTTCTTGGTAGTAGTACCCGTAAAAGATCTGACAGCAAAAACAGCAGCCAAAGCGTTCCAAACTTACTTTTGTAGACCCCATGGATATCCGGAACAGGTTCTCACCGACCAAGGTACAGCCTTTGAATCAGAGATCTTCAGAGAATTCTGTAATATGTATGGTTGCAAAAAGATCCGGACGACGGCCTATCATCCACAAACAAACGGCTTATGCGAGAAGATGAACCATATTGTAATAGACCTACTAAAGACTTTACCTGAGACAGAAAGGAATCAATGGCCAGAGAAATTGCCTGACTTGGTGGATCTGTATAATCATGTCCCGGTGAGCTCCACGAACTGCACCCCAGCTTACCTTATGCGTGCAAGACCCGGCCAATTACCAATCGATCTAGAAATGGGAATTCTGAAACCAGACGCAGAAGTTCAAGACTCCAATTGGGATATCATACGGCAAAAGCAGTATCGCCAAGTGCAAGAGAGTGTGGAAAGAAGCCTTCAGCAAACTAGAGAAAGACAAGAGCGAACTTTCAACCAGAATGCTCTAGCGACCCCATTAAGACCGGGTGATCAAGTGCTCAAGAGAAACCGTCGAACCAATAAACTAGATAATCAGTGGGAAGCCGTACCCTACACAGTTTTACCAACAAGAATGGATAATCCTAAAATGTTTCTCATTAGCAAAAACGGAGGCTTAACATCTGTATTAGTGTCAAGAGACAATCTTAAATTGTGTCCGGAAGCATTGAAAGAGCCAGAAGTTGTCCAGCCAGAATCAGAAGTTATTCAACCCATTCACGGTGGACCTGCCAACTCCATAGTCATGGAATTATCTTTAGCAGAGCGGGCAGATACTACATCCGCAGTAGACAGTAGTACACCACATGAAGAGATACCGCTATTACGTAGATCACAGCGTAGTACCCAGGGTCAATTACCGGCCAGGTATGCAGATTACCAATTATAAAACTATAGTCATTGTTATCATTCTGCAACGTTTAAGCCCAGTACCTACAGAGACTTGTCTGTATGAACTTCTTGCATATTCTTGAACTTGTTATCAGCCCGGAGGCACTAAATCAAAGCTCCGGAAAGACTGCTTTTTGAACTTTGCTTTTTGCTCTTTTTGAACTTTCTTTAGACTTTATATTGACAACTTCGTTGGAAAAATGGAACTAAATTCCTGGACACAAAGTGCAGTGCCTTTCCTAGTACCTTCAAGGATAGGACTGTATTAATGGACGCTATTTGAAGTGACTTTTTACAGAACTCTATTTTTGTTTCCTTGAGTGGTTTTTGTAACTTTTCACTTTTAAGACTCTGTACATATTAATTGTTATTTCAAAATGTTATCATCCCACAGTCCCGGAGTACTGTTCTTAACTAAGGGGGAATGTGGCACCCCTAGGGGTATTTGCCACAAAAATAGTTACTGACAGTAAATACAAATACTAAAATAGCAAGACTGCACTACCACCTCCGGCCAGATGGGGGAGCTCCAGAGACTCCCCTTGATCCATTCTGGTCTGAGAGAAGAAATGGCAGTTGGGCTAAGGAGCTGAAAGTGAGAGGTCATACAGCTGAATTTCTAACAGCCCTATGACGGTTTCCAGGCCTAAATCACCGGCCTGAGGAGAAGAGGGACAGAGAAAAAGGACATTGTGAGAACCGGGTAGCATTAATCACTACCCAGAACAGGCGCAAAGACGGATACCGGATCCGTGGCTGTATTCATTATATATAATACAGCAACCGGAAAAACGTGAGGTGATATCAGCTTCACTAGGGCCGGACGCAGCAACAGACAGAGTTCAGCGGTACTCCCGGAGGGGGTAAGCTGATAAAAGGACTCGGGTTGCCTGTCGAACCAGGACCCGGAGGGGACAGATTGGGCCGGCAGCCAGTTCGCATACAGCAGCAGGGCCACACAGAAATTGCGTACAATAAGAGGCGAAGACCCCGGCAGGGTCAAAGTAACTCAGAGTTCCCATACAGACTCCGGTGACAGGACTGGTTGTAAATCCCTTTATGTTAAAGTAAACTGGTTAAACGTTTCAGTGCCTCAGTCTTTCATTTGGACAATAGCCAATATCCAGGATCGGGATCATCGCCGCTGGGAGAACCTGCTGCTGATCAAGTAAGTGCCTGCTCCCTCACGATACCCCTTACACTGTGCATTGCCTGAGGCTACAGCACCGGGTCAAGCCACCCGTGATATCCCCCTTAAGAGACAGACCCCATTGGTCCGGTGCTGGGTATCCCGGTCTCCAGGGCGTCACACATTATTTTAGTCTGATTTACATGTAATAGCAGGCAGCTCCTGCACACATCCGATGTGTGGATGACCACACAGAGCCAGTCAGGTCTGCTATTTTAGGCCGGGGTCACACTTGTGACTGCAATGCGAGAAACTGGCATCAATACCCAGCACTGCTGCAGAAATACATGCAGCCACACGTTTCGGTCCCGAGTGCCGTCGGCAGTGCCGGGTATTGATGCAAGAGACTCGCATTGCACTCGCAAGTGTGACCCCGGCCTTAGTATGACCTTCTGAGCCTGGCCTAAGGCCGAAGTCACACATGCGAGAAACATGTCCGTGTCTCATATGTGAAAAGCAAGCTCTGGCTCCGACACTCCAGAGCGGAGCGTGCGGCCGCATAGCAACACATGGAGCCGCACGCTCCGCTCCCAAGTGCCGGCGCCAGAGCTTGGATTTCACATGCGAGACACGGACGTGTTTCTCGCATGTGTGACTCCGGCCTAAGACTTGAATCACACCAGCACATAGCATCGGATGCGATAAGCTAATGACCCTCGGCTTCTGCTCCGCTGCGAGTGTGAGCCGATCGTCAGTGCTCTGTCCTCCGAACCTCTCATATGAGAGAATCTCAGTACAGGTGCAGAGAAGACCATCTCCTCTATTGTATGTCTCGGCTTATACCGCATGCACTCCGAGTGTAGTCCGATGTTTCACACGCACCCCTAGACTTGTATGGGTGCAAGTGACCTGAGTCTCGCTGCCAATCACAGCATGCTGCGATTGTTCTCTCATGACGGATCAGCATGAAAAAATAATCGCAGATCTGCACTGCCCCATAGAGAAACATTGGTGCCAGTGCAATTGATTGTTTATTGGATTGCACTCATCCGATTGCATCACTAGTGGGAATGAGCCCTTAGGCCGGGTCACACTTGCGAGTTCAGTGCGAGAAACTTGCACGAGTCTCTCTCATCAAGTCCTGTCACTGCCGTCGAAACTCGGGACCAGAGTTTGTGGGTGCATGTATTTCTATTTTATGTTTCTCGCATTTAACTCACAAGTGTGACCCCGGTCTTAGGGCTCATACTCACTTGCGTGAAATACGGCCAAGTCTCGCAGGTTAAAACCTGGCTCTGCCGCCGGCACTCCAGAGCGGAGCGTGTGGCTGCACAGCAATACATGGAGCTGCACGCTCCGCTCCCAAGTGCCAGCAGCAGAGCCGGGTGTTACCATGCGAGACTCGGCCGTATTTCACGCAAGTGAGTATGAGCCCATAGACCGAGGTTCTTTCAACGCAGTAAAAAAATGCACACGACAATTAGCAAACCAAACTCACTTTGGGCAAACATTGTGATTTGTTTGCCCTTGGGTTATTGGCCACTCTGTAATAACTGTGTGCACATGCCAAATGGAATTGCGATATCTTATGTAATTGTGGTATATGGGATAGCATGAAACCACATGCGGTGAGATTGGTTTGTGATATTGTGGCTGCAAAAACTACAACAATTTTAGTTCTTGTTTTTCCATTTTCATACAAAATAAACTGAAGTTTCTCCCCTTTGCTGAAAAGCATAACTGAGGCTATGTGCACACGTTGCGGATTAGGCTTAGGAATTTCTGGTGCGGATTCTGCCTCTCGTGGCAGAAAACGCACCTGCGGATTTGTCTCGTTTTTTGTGCGGTTCCGCAGCGTTTTTTGTGTATTTTTGCTGCAGTTTTCTTGCGGATTTGCTGCATTTTTTACCCCTGCGGTTTTCTATAATGGAATGGGTACAGGTTAGATTCACACTTGTGATAGAACCTCATTCACACAAATGTAATTAAACGTCTGTGTGCTGCCTATATCGCTCTTCTGGGCAGAGGAGGAAGCAAAAGAAAGTATACAGGCAGGACAGGAGCTGCTTTCTGTGCGGTAAAACATGTTTAAAAACAAGCAGCTAAGGCTTTATCTTACAGAAAAAAGTTAACTGTGATCCCAGACTTTAATGTCTGTATAGTTTATTTTGCTTCCTCCCCTGCCCAGGAGCTGTGTTATGATGATCAGACCATGTCCCTGTACGGTCAGACACGGCCATTACACAGTACACAGCAGGGGCACCTTCATAAGATTATCTCAGCACAGGAACATTTTTTTTTTTTTTTAAAGACCTGTGTTGTCTTAAGCTGCTCTACACTGGCTATTCACAGGCGCAATCGACATAGCCCAGTGCAGCCAGCCTCGAACTCTCGGACTCATGCAGTCCACAGGCCTCAGCCTCCCTGGTAACTGGGATTACAGGTGCACGCCACTGCACCTGGCAGGAACATTTTTTTTAACACTTCCAATGCTCATGGATTGTAAGCTTGTGAGCAGGGCACTCACTCCTTTTTAGTATCTGTTGAGTTATGTGTATTCTGTAATGTCTGATATTGTTTGCACAAGTCCAAATTTAAATATGTTTGCACCATAGAAATAAAAATTATTATTATTATTATTATTATTAATTGTGGAACTTTTTTTTATTCCAAGACCTATTCATTAAATTGTACTTTGTTTGTAAGAAAACCCCTGTTATATAGTGTGTATGAACGCCTTTAGGGTCACTACTTGGTGGAGAGTGATGGGGGATAAATTATCCTGTAATTTGATATCCAAATGTTTAGATTTATGGATTTGGAGCAGATCAACAAGTAACTTTGTCATCAGATGTCCAATCCATTTTGGTCTTTTCTAAATTTAAAAAAAGTGTTATTCTAAGCTGTGGACATTTGCTTTCCAATGTTAAGAGGGTAAAGTGATGGTAACTTGAGCCTAAATTGAGCCATCTGGCGAGCAATGGCGCCTCCAGGCCTAACGTCATTGTGCCCTTCCCTCTGTGACCCTGTGGGGTCAGACATATGTCATTCACTAGACAATCTGCCTGCTCCTAGTCCAGGATCTCACTGAGGTGATGTCTGAGGAAAATTATTCATCTGCTCCAAAAAAGATGCTAACAATCGTATATACGTGTGTTTTCTATAGTTTTGTAATATTATATTACATATCTTTCATACAGGAGTCACTGGTCACCTGGACAACCTGACATCTGAAGTAAAGATGTCTGGCAAAAGACAAGGACAAAGAGTAAAGATGTGATCAGCAATGGTAGGTAGGTACTTTTTTAAAATATAAGTTATGTGGTAAAAAATTGTTTTATCCTATGCAATATATAATTAGAAATGAAAGAGCAGGTAAACTTGAAGGATTGCGTTCATTTTGGTGGAGTGCAGACCGACATCAGGACATACCAGTCCGCATGTGTCGTGCAATAGGGCGGCATCTTATTGTTATACAGCACCCGAAAGGGTATAATGGTGTTTTGCAATAAGTTTTTCTTTTTTGTTTGTGGCCTCAATGTAAAAAAATGACATTATACATTATATACATCCATTCACCTGACAAGTGACTTTTCGCCTCTGTCAGGGTGGGATTCATCAGCATATCTTTTCTCAACTATATAAGAAAGTAAAGCAAATTGAGTTTGACTGCTTGGTGAACCCAGAAATGCGACATGACGCCTCAAGTATGTACGTGTATGTATGTGATATATGGCACTTGTATATAACTGCATGCATACAGAGAATATCCAGCTATTTATATAGTATTATTATATTATTGTACAATCCTGTGTGGCTCTTATACACGGCTCCAGGCCGGCTCTTATACACGGCTCCAGGCCGGCTATTATACACGGCTCCAGGCGGGCTCTTATACACGGCTCCAGCCCATCTCTTATACAAGGCTCCAGGCCGGCTCTTATACACGGCTCCAGGTGGGCTCTTTATACACGGCTCCAGGCCGGCTCTTATACACGGCTCCAGGCGGGCTCTTATACACGGCTCCAGGCCGGCTCTTATACACGGCTCCAGGCCGGCTCTTATACACGGCTCCAGGCCGGCTCTTATACACGGCTCCAGGCCGGCTCTTATACACGGCTCCAGGCCGGCTCTTATACACGGCTCCAGGCCGGCTCTTATACACGGCTCCAGGTGGGCTCTTTATACACGGCTCCAGGCCGGCTCTTATACACGGCTCCAGGCCGGCTCTTATACACGGCTCCAGGCCGGCTCTTATACACGGCTCCAGGCGGGCTCTTATACACGGCTCCAGGCCGGCTCTTATACACGGCTCCAGGCCGGCTCTTATACATGGCTCCAGGCCAGCTCTTATACACGGCTCCAGGCCGGCTCTTATACACGGCTCCAGGCCGGCTCTTATACACAGCTCCAGCCCGTCTCTTATACACGGCTCCAGGCCGGCTCTTATACACGGCTCCTGCGCGGCTCTTATACACGGCTCCAGCCCGTCTCTTATACACGGCTCCAGGCCGGCTCTTATACACGGCTCCAGGCCAGCTCTTATACACGGCTCCAGGCCGGCTATTATACACGGCTCCAGGCGGGCTCTTATACACGGCTCCAGCCCATCTCTTATACAAGGCTCCAGGCCGGCTCTTATACACGGCTCCAGGTGGGCTCTTTATACACGGCTCCAGGCCGGCTCTTATACACGGCTCCAGGCGGGCTCTTATACACGGCTCCAGGCCGGCTCTTATACACGGCTCCAGGCCGGCTCTTATACACGGCTCCAGGCCGGCTCTTATACACGGCTCCAGGCCGGCTCTTATACACGGCTCCAGGCCGGCTCTTATACACGGCTCCAGGCCGGCTCTTATACACGGCTCCAGGTGGGCTCTTTATACACGGCTCCAGGCCGGCTCTTATACACGGCTCCAGGCCGGCTCTTATACACGGCTCCAGGCCGGCTCTTATACACGGCTCCAGGCCGGCTCTTATACACGGCTCCAGGCCGGCTCTTATACATGGCTCCAGGCCAGCTCTTATACACGGCTCCAGGCCGGCTCTTATACACGGCTCCAGGCCGGCTCTTATACACAGCTCCAGCCCGTCTCTTATACACGGCTCCAGGCCGGCTCTTATACACGGCTCCTGCGCGGCTCTTATACACGGCTCCAGCCCGTCTCTTATACACGGCTCCAGGCCGGCTCTTATACACGGCTCCAGGCCAGCTCTTATACACGGCTCCAGGCCGGCTATTATACACGGCTCCAGGCGGGCTCTTATACACGGCTCCAGCCCATCTCTTATACAAGGCTCCAGGCCGGCTCTTATACACGGCTCCAGGTGGGCTCTTTATACACGGCTCCAGGCCGGCTCTTATACACGGCTCCAGGCGGGCTCTTATACACGGCTCCAGGCCGGCTCTTATACACGGCTCCAGGCCGGCTCTTATACACGGCTCCAGGCCGGCTCTTATACACGGCTCCAGGCCGGCTCTTATACACGGCTCCAGGCCGGCTCTTATACACGGCTCCAGGCCGGCTCTTATACACGGCTCCAGGTGGGCTCTTTATACACGGCTCCAGGCCGGCTCTTATACACGGCTCCAGGCCGGCTCTTATACACGGCTCCAGGCCGGCTCTTATACACGGCTCCAGGCGGGCTCTTATACACGGCTCCAGGCCGGCTCTTATACACGGCTCCAGGCCGGCTCTTATACATGGCTCCAGGCCAGCTCTTATACACGGCTCCAGGCCGGCTCTTATACACGGCTCCAGGCCGGCTCTTATACACAGCTCCAGCCCGTCTCTTATACACGGCTCCAGGCCGGCTCTTATACACGGCTCCAGGTTAGCTCTAAGGCTAATTTCACACTAGCGTTGGTAAGGGGCCGTCGCCATGCGTCGGCCCGACGTACCGACGCAAACCGTGAAAAAAATGAACAACGGGGGCAGCGGATGCAGTTTTACAATGCATCCGCTGCCCCATTATAAAGTCTGGGGAGGAGGGGGCGGAGTTCCGGCCGCGCATGCGCGGTCAGAAATGGCGGACATGACGCACAAAAAAACGTTACATGCAACTTTTTTTGTGCCGACGGTCCGCCAAAACACATGCATGTAACTTTTTTTGTGCGTCGTGTCCACCATTTCCGACCGCGCATGCGTGGCCGGAACTCCGCCCCCTCCTTCCCGGACCTTATAATGGGGAAGCGGATGCATTGTAAAACTGCATCCGCTGCCCCCGTTGTTCATTTTTTTCGCAGTTTGCGTCAGTACGTCGGGCCGACGCATGGCGACGGCTAATACAAGTCTATTGAAAAAAAAACACATCCTGGGGGCAACTTTGCAGGATGTGTTTTTTCTCCAAAATGACGCATTGCGACGTACGTCACACAACGCTACTGTGAAAGTAGCCTTATACACGGCTCCAGGCCGGCTCCCACAGCTCCAGGCCAGCTCTTATACACGGCTCCAGGCCAGCTCTTATACACGGCTCCAGGCCGGCTCTTATACACAGCTTCTACGTCAGCTAACTAATTCAGCTTGTTTGTGGCAGGAATATCAGTGGCCACCAGACTCCAGTGTTAAGCCCTGTGAAAGGGTGCCACAGGTAGGCATCAATGTGTATGGCCAATCCATACACATTTTTTTCACTTTAACTTCCATGTTAAACTATTCTGAATTTCTGAGTTTTCTCTGAAAGAATTGTATATTGTAATATATCTGTGTGTGTTACTCGAAGAAAATAAAAAAGCTATCAATTCAGACATATGAAGTGTCGGCATCTATTTTGTAGATGACCCAATGTGCATGTTTACACTTATGGTCATTTCCATCTTTAGCCCTTGCTTGTATCATCAATCTAATCAGTTATTGGTGCATTCACACCTAGCAGCTGTTTGCCACCTCAGGCTGTGGTCATACTTTGTGTTTTATGCTTTTTTTTTTTTTGTTACAGTACCAGCAAAAGCTATGAGATTTCAGAAATCTCGTGTACACACGTGTGGGTTTTTTTTTCTTTTTACCAATAGAAAGCAATGAGTAAGTGCAAAAAAAAAATGCAGGTATCATCAGGTTTTGGTGCAAAAACCTAATGAAGTTGCATCATGTGTGGAGTGTTTTTTTTTTTGTTTTTTTTGGGGGTGGGGTGGAGTGGGGGGAAGGCACTAAATCAGCATGAGCAAGAGAAAAGAAAACGCAGCAACTGTTTTTTGCCTGCAGAGAAATACAGTAAGGGTGTGTGCACAGTATGTGTCCGCAGCAGTTTTCCATGAGTTTACAGTACAATGTAAACCTATGGGAAACCAAAAACTCTGTGCCCATGCTGTGGAAAAAAACGCGCTGAAACGCAGCGTTTTATTTTCCGCAGTATGTCAATTCTTTGTGCGGAATCCGCAGCGTTTTTACATCTGCTCCAATAGAAAACTGCAGATGTAAAACTGCAGCGGCATCCGCAATAGAAAATGCAATAAATCCACAGGAAAAGCCGCAGCGATTTTGCGCTGCGGAAAAATCCGCAGAGGAGCTTTTTACATGTGAACATAGCCAAAAGCAGGTATCTAGTTTTTCCTGAATCGCCCTGTTTTTTACTGTAATTTTTGATCAATAGTCACGACGAATTTATCAAGATATTGCCTTTTTCCAGCATTTTATTTAAAAAATAGCTCATCTGTTGTGGGACTTATTTAGGGGGAACCTGTCACCTCTAGAAAAGCTTTTGCAGCAGATGTAGGGGTAAATGGCATATAAATCCTGCCTGCCTTGCTGAAGCAGTGACAACAGCGAGAAAGTAGTTATATTCTTCATGTAGCAGCTCCCTTCCAATCATCAGGGTGGTGCATGGCCTGTAATTGTTACCCCGGCATGTTGAAGGCATGTATGTGCAGTGTAGGCTGCCAGTCAATGTGCTGGGGAATGAATAAATCCCTTTTACTGCGTGTGGTGACTGTTGCAGCCCCTGCACTGCCCCGATGCTTTTAAATGAGCAGCTGCAGGGAGAATATAACTTTTCTTCCTACAGCCTCACATCCAGTTAGGCAGCCAAACATTGTATAAATGCTATTTACCTTCATTTTTAGAATATTATACAGTATGTTTCCATGTGATATTCAAACAAATCATTTGAGCTGTAATTTACCATTTATAGCTAAATTATCTGATAAATTCAGTGTTGCCAAATTTTTTAGCAAATTTTCTTTTGTTTCCACTCTTCCCTGCACAGACTAATAGTTTGGCATGCTCTTCCTATTTAGTAAATTGTTGTTGTTTGGTTTAGCTAAATATTGTTTTATTTGGATGTCATTATATAGGAAAATTCTGGTCAAAAACTACTGCAATGGATCCAGGAAATCACACTGCATACTTGCTGGCTATACTCATCTGCATCCTTCTCCTGCTTCTTGCTGTGTCTGCGATACTCGTATGCTACTTCAGGTAAAGTTGGACAAGGGGGCTTTTGATGAACTTCGACTTCCGATAAATGTGTCATGGGGGTGGGGAGGGAACCTCATAATTCCCATCCCCCTTCTCATTTGTAATGGAATAGCACTGTGTTGGCCTTTTGTTTGAATAGGGACTATACCTGTGTACTAAGCTTCATATGTGCAGCCAAGGAGGTATTGGGGACTGTGTGACAGGTTGTTTAATGAAACAAAGCAACTCTCATTCCAGGTGACTGGTGATGGGCAGTGAATGGCATAAATGGACTAAGGTCGGAGTCACA
Organism: Ranitomeya imitator; assembly: GCF_032444005.1. Taxonomy (NCBI): domain Eukaryota; kingdom Metazoa; phylum Chordata; class Amphibia; order Anura; family Dendrobatidae; genus Ranitomeya; species Ranitomeya imitator. The sequence continues at coordinate 714,080,545 of NC_091284.1, read as the reverse complement.
CATGCGAGAAACACGTCTGTGTCTCGCATGTGAAATCCAAGCTCTGGCGCCGGCACTTGGGAGCGGAGCGTGCGGCTCCATGTGTTGCTATGCGGCCGCATGCTCCGCTCCACAGTGCCGGCGCCAGAGCTTGGATTTCACATGCGAGACACGGACGTGTTTCTCGCATGTGTGATCCCAGCCTAAGGCTGGTTTCCCACTTGCGGAGGGCTGCGTAGTTCCTCCATTAAGCCCCACCCACTGCAGCACCTCTTCCATTCAGCTCTACCTACGACTGCATGCATTCTGCATACCTATCCTTAACATTGTGTACGCAGTCCATGAGAATGTATGCGGATACCTCCACGTGCGTTGTTTTGACGCTGCACCGACCGCAACAAAATGCAGCATGTTGCATTCGGAGGAACTATGCAGCCCTCCCCTATGCAAGTGTGAAACCAGAATAATAGGTTTAACTGTAACTGAACAGTCATTTTGGCGAATCTTGGCCTGGTGAAGTCAGAGGTAATCCATCTCTGATATACTGTAAATGGTTGTTGTGCCAAAGGAAATTCATAAAGGTTACCTGATTTTTAGTAATAAGCCTTTCCATAAGAAAAGAGCTGCATTGTGACTATGGCCATTATGTGACTTAAGTTCGCTCGGTGGTGCTGCTGCTCGATCGCAGCACCATAAATGAATGGGGGTCATATTGTGGCACCTACATAATCGCAACAAGCAAGTTGCCCCCCAAAAAATTACTTAGTTAATAATCTTTATTTTATAATCTTTATTTTTATATAGCGCTAACATATTACGCAGCGCTTTACAGTTTGCACACATTTTCATCACTGTCCCCGTTGGGGCTCACAGTCTAAATTCCCTATCAGTATGTCTTTGGAATGTGGGAGGAAACCCACGCAAACGCGGAGAGAACATACAAACTCTTTGCAGATGTTGTCCTTAGTGGGGCTTGAACCCAGGACTCCAGCGCTGCAAGGCTGCTGTGCTAACCACTGCGCCACCGTGCTGCCTTAGTTGGAATTTTTGCAACTTGCTTATCGCAGTAGTATAGGTGTCGCAATGCAACGCCCTCATTCATTTATAGCGCAGCGATGTAGCAGCCGCGGCATGGTTATGGTCTCGCAACGACCAGTGTGACCAAAAGTACGCTGTAGCCTTATACTTGCTGACTCTAGAAGCTCCTGGCCTTGACTAAAACAAAACCATCAAAACTGTACAAATGGCCAACAAATAGTGTTTTCAACTCAGATTTCCAAGTTTAAAATGAATCGATGTAGCAGCCATCATCTTCTAGATCCCAGTCTCCACTACACTGTTCTGTTTGCAATGAAGATGCAAGGGCTCATGGGGTTGAGTGGCACTGCTGCTTGATGCCACTAAACTTTAACTTAAAGGGGTTGTCCAAGATTGGAATAAGTGTCTGGTTTTGTTTCCCATCATTTAAGGGTTATTTCTGGTATTGCACTTTCGTCCCATTTAGGGGAAGGGGGATAATCATTAATACTAAGCAAAAGCTATAGACAAAAGCAGCACTTTTTCTAAAAAATGAATGTGCCTTCTAGTTTAGGACTCCCAAAAATCTAAATCTATTTATGTGATATATGAAGCTCCTCTGCCTACTATAATGATCGCTATCTGCCAATAACTATATTTTATCTAATATTTTTTATTGCTATTCATATATAGTTTGTTACTTTATTACAGGAGAAATGGCTTTAATAAACCAAACAGAAAATCTGCCAAGAGACTTGAAACAGCCTTAAGAGATCAATCAACTTCCATGACCAGTTTTGCTTCGAATTTTATGGACCCAAAGCTTTCTATTGACGGTGACCTCAATGATCCTAGGAAAATGTCATTACCACTTACAGTGGATAAAGGCAAACAACCAACATCTCCCTTATCACTTGATGGTTACACTTTATGCATAAGTAATGATGAGGAAAGTGCTCAAACTTCAAGACTGGGAGGCAAATCTGTGAGGAAGAAAAGTGAGACCTTGGGCCAGTATTCAGCTCTTAAGTATATGTTGTCTTCTGGGGCTTCCATTCTGGGCAGTATGTTGGAGAAGAGTTCAATGTTCAGTCTGAAGGGCAAAAGACGAAGCTCTTCCCTTAAAAGTGGTATTAATTCCGATATATTGATGGTTCCATTGGAGTCTCCAGTGCATGTTTCCTCTATGGCCACTGATGCATATCAAGCAGTAAGTATACCAATAAATCTGAGCAGGAAAAGTACCCTACTTTGTGAGAATTCCAGTGAGCAGCAGTTTACCTGGGACACTTCTTATCTGTCCACTCATAGTGATCATTTAACTGTAAAAGAAAACTGTTTTGTTCACAAATCACCAATTCCTGAAGAAGGGGCTGTCAAACAGGCCCTGGTTCAGTTAAGAAATCCTGACTTCCTGAAGCCAAAGGCTTGGTTTGTATCTTTCGGAAACAGACCAGTATCGGATGGAGTTCCACTTGAAAAGAAGGAACTAAACAATGTGGCAAGCTTAGACTCTGGAGTAGATACCATGGATGTACTATTGAGGCTTGGATCTGGTGGCCTCAGTATTATGCCCAAAGTATTACCAACACATGAAACTGAAATCCAAGTTCCTATTAGCAGTTCCCCAGGACACCTCAAATCAAGTTCGGTTGGAGAAGAAAGGCAAGAGGTAGAGGAGGCTCAGGAAGAGTGTAACAAACTGTATATAACACATCAAGAGGCAGCCAGAAAGCTTAATCCAGGATATCCTGGTAGAACTTTGTGGGAGAAAAGGGAAGAGCGGCCGTTATTGGGTTTTAACTAAAGTTAGTTTTTGTAAAAACTGCAGTTCAGTGTTATGGATTGATTGAACCTGATGTTTGTGTTCTTCTGACTTCGTGTACCAATCCTCTTAAGACTGTTGTAACAAAGTATATGCACTCAGCGCATCATGGCATGGCCAAACATTTCATTGCACCTTCCCACCTACTTGTTTTCCTTCTCTCTGCCTTTCTCTGTCTCTACCAAGCCAGAGCTGCAAATCAAAGAGGGGATTCAGAAGATGGAGATAAATTGGCCCCACCTTGGTGCACCGAACGTCTGTACTTGGTTTGAATAGTCATTCTGCACTGACGGACTCCCTTAAGGTTTTCATTGTCCTATTTCTATTGAGAATTTACATTTTATCTTATTTAATTGTACATTTTAACAACTAACATTTATTTAAAGGGAACCTGTCACCCCGTTTTTTCAGATTGAGATATAAATACTGTTAAATAGGGCCTGCGCTGTGCGTTACTGTAGTGTACCCTGATTCCCCACCTATGCTGAGAAATACATTACCAAAGTCGCCGTTTTCGCCTGTCAATCAGGCTGGTCAGGTCGGGTGGGCGTGGTGACATCGCTCTTTTCTTCCCCAGCTTTCCGTTGGTGGCGTAGTGGTGTGCGCATGTCCAAGTTCCGAATTCCCTGCGCGCACGTGAAGACACAGCGCGCGATCTGCGCTGTCATCCCTTTCATCGGTGGGGCGGCCATCTTCCTGGGGCCGCGCGTGCGCAGATGGAGTGCTCTGCTGCACGGGGCTTCAGGAAAATGGCTGCGGGATGCAGCGCGTGCGCAGAAGAGATCGCGGCGGCCATTTTCCCAAAGCCGAGTTTGCATCTCGGCTTTGGGAAAATGTCCGCCGCGATCTCTTCTGCGCACGCGCGGCATCCCGCAGCCATTTTCCTGAAGCCCCGTGCAGCAGAGCACTCCATCTGCGCACGCGCGGCCCCAGGAAGATGGCCGCCCCCACCGATGAAAGGGATGACAGCGCAGATCGCGCGCTGTGTCTTCACGTGCGTGCAGGGAATTCGGAACTTGGACATGCGCACACCACTACGCCACCAACGGAAAGCTGGGGAAGAAAAGAGCGATGTCACCACGCCCACCCGACCAGACCAGCCTGATTGACAGGCGAAAACGGCGACTTTGGTAATGTATTTCTCAGCATAGGTGGGGAATCGGGGTACACTACATACACTATAGTGACGCACAGCGCAGGCCCTATTTAACAGTATTTATATCTCAATCTGAAAAAACGGGGTGACAGGTTCCCTTTAAAGTGTTTCTGGTCCCTTTTTCTTTTTTTTTTTTTTTTTTTGTGTTGCTTTAGATGCAATGATTGCGTTAGATGGAACAATGGGTATGCTGGCCCTGGTGGAGGTATGCCTACCTGTCACACACTTATGACTCTTTGCTATAATGAAATGTGACTTTTTACAAATACTTGTCATGGTATGCTTTGTTTGTTTGTTTGTTTTTTTGTTATTTATGATAATAAATTTTTATCCCTTACTTTGTTTGTCAGCATATATTATTTTATTTTTTTAAGTTGTTGCAGGCTTTGTGGTTTATGTAAGGAGGTTTTACATGACCATAATTCTAGTATTAGTGCGCTCACTGTAGGGGAGGTGTGTGGGGTTTTTTTTGTTTTTTTTTTTAAACAGCACTCAGACTAATATTGTTAACATGGCAGTTCAGCTGACTGTTTTCCTTTATTCACACGGACTGAAGGCGTGACAAATTTTTACCGTGAACTATCCTCTTCTGTGTTCTGGATGAGACTCAGTTGAGACAAATCATCAGGTTTTTTTTTTTTTTTTCTTTTTCTGGGTGTAAAATTTACTTTTATACACTAGTATGATCTTTGCCTGAGCAGTCAGGAGATGAGCATACAAATCAGGTGTGTGCAATCCAATTTTTTGATCAGATAGTCCACTGACCTATATTATTCAGTAAGGCTGTCTTATGAATGATTCTTTTTGCTCCATCCAACTGTCCTGTGAGTAGAAAATTGCAGCATATATCACTGCAACACTGAAGACGCGTGTAATAGTCAGCAAATACAGAGGTTAAATTTAGGCCGGTTTCACACGTCAGTGGCTCCGGCACGTGAGGTGACAGTTTCCTCACGTACTGGAGCCACTGACACACGTAGACGCATTAAAATCAATGCATCTGTGCAGATGTCATTGATTTTTTGCGGACCGTGTCTCCATGTGCCAAACACGGAGACATGTCAGTGTTCGTGGGAGCGCACGTATTACACGTTGTCCATGTGCAGTCCGTGTGCCGTGCAGGAGACAGCGCTCCAGTAAGCGCTGTCCCCCCCCCCCCCCCCACATGGTGCTGAAGCCGCGATTCATATCTTCTGTGCAGCAGCGTTTGCTGCAGAGAAGATATGAATAATCCTTTTTTTTTTTTTTTTTACGTTTATCGTGTATGAAATAAAGGTCCATGTCCCCACCCCCTGTGCGCCCCCCTGCTGTTCTGAAAATACTCACCCAACTCCCTCATTGGCTGTCGCTGCTTCCTCTCCTGGCCGCACCTTCTACTGTATGCGGTCACGTGGGGCCGCCGATTACAGTCATGAATATGCGGCTCCACCTCCCATAGGGGTGGAGCCACATTCATTACTGTAAATGAGCAGCCCCACGTGACTGCTCATACAGTAGAAGGTGCGGCCAGGACAGGAAGCCGCACCAGCCAGCGAGGGAGCCGGGTGAGTATTTTAATAACAACAGCGGTGGGAGGGGGGTGGGGACATGGAGCTTTATTTTAAACACGATTATTCATATCTTCTCTACAGCAAACGCTGCTGCAGGGAAGATATGAATCGCGGCTTCAGCACCAGATGCAGGGGACAGCGCTAAAGTTTAGCGCTGTCTCCTGCACGGTGCATGTGGTACCCAGTGGGCACACGGGTGGCACACGTGTGAAGGACGTGTGCCACACTGATGTGCCACAAACGCACCGGCACACGGACACGGATAATTCCGGTACCGATTTTTCCGGTACCAGAATTATCTGGACGTGTGAGACTGCCCTAACCATAACCCTAACCGCAAGCCTAATCTTAACCCTATTTCCAACCCTAGTCCTAATTCCAACCCTAACCCTATGTGCCCACGTTGCGGATTCGTGAGACTTTTCCGCACCATTTTTGAAAAATCCGCAGGTAAAAGGCACTGCGTTTTACCTGCAGATTTCCAGTGTTTTTTGTGCGGATTTCACCGCACAATGAATTGACATGCTGCGGAAAATACAACACAGCGTTTCCGCGCAGTATTTTCCGAACGATGGGCACAGCGGATTTGGTTTTCCATAGGTTTACATCAGAGGTGTCAAACTGCATTCCTCGAGGGCCGCAAACAGGTCATGTTTTCAGGATTTCCTTGTATTGCACAAGGTGCTGGAATTATTCTGTGCAGGTGATTAAATTATCACCTGTGCAATACAAGGAAATCCTGAAAACATGACCTGTTTGCGGCCCTCGAGGAATGCAGTTTGACACCTCTGGTTTACTTGGTACTGTAAACCTGATGGAAAACTGCTACGAATCCACAGCGGCCAATCCGCTGCGGATCTGCAGCCAAATCCGCACCGTGTGCACATAGCCTAGTTCTAACCCTAACCCTAGTGGAAAAGAAATATTTTCTTTATTTTATTATTGTCCCTACCTGTGGGGGTGATAAAGGGGGGGGGGTGGGTTCATTTACAATTTTTTTTTTTTTAATAGGTTTTATCACAGTGATCAAAATGTACCTGGAACGAATCTGCCGGCCGGCAGATTCGGTGAGCGTACTGCGCATGCGCCCGCCATTTTGGAAGATGGAGGCACCCATGGAGGAGACGGACGGACACCGGGAGGCTCGGTAAGTATAAGGGGGGGGGAATCGGTGCACGGGGGGGGGATCGGAGCACGGGGGGCAGCAGACAGGACGACAGGGGAGCGGAGCACAGGATGGAGGACTGGGGAGGAGATCGGTGGCGGTTGGGGGGTAGATCAGGGTTTCCAGCCATGGCTGATGATATTGCAGCATCGGCCAAGGCTGGATTGTAATATTTCACCAGTTTTCATAGGTGAAATATTACAAATCGCTCTGATTGGCTGTTCCACTTTCAACAGCCAATCAGAGCGATCATAGCCACGGGGTAGTGAAGCCCTTCCTTTCACCCGATCTGCAGGGATGCGATCCCTCCATGACGCCACAAGTCGGGAAGGGGTTAATGTATGGAGGCTACAGAGAGACGTTACACCACTATCGGGACAAAAGTGGATTGGCGTTTAAAAGGGACATAACCATTACTATTGTATGTGGGACACAAAGGAACATTGCTACAATAACACAGCCCAACAACAACAAAAATCTTTGTTTTTCAGCCAGTTCCTTGGATTTTCTTGGAGTGCTGACTCAGAAAATTGCAGTGGATGGCTAGCATCAGCTCTAGCTTCTTGGGCGTGTGTGTGTGTGTGTGTGTGTGTGTGTGTGTGTGTGTGTGTGTGTGGTTTTTTTTTTTTTTTTTTTTTTTTTTTTTGTTCTTTTACCAAACATAACTTATCATTTCTGCAATATCATCAAAAACCTTCCTGGGACAATTAGTCTTCTGGAATATAACCCAGGTGAGTTGCGTCTTTTCATCGTCACTTCAAACTGTTTGAAATAAAACCACATTGGGCATCATTATTTCAATCTGATACTCCCACCAGAATGAAGAGTACAAGGCTATCTCTTCAGTCTTGGAAATGATAAATTACCAAGAACATTCATGGGTGATTTGTGAAGATGGTTAATTTTCTTCTTGACCAACAAATTGGCTACACAAAGTATCCTTGACTGTTTATACCCTTTGTGAATACTAGAGTCAAACTTGAACATTGGGCAAAAAGATGGAATATATGATGGCTGGATTCAAAATATAAATGAAATCTTTGGTAGCACTAGATGTCATCAGTAGGGTTGAGCGAAACGGGTCGTTCATTTTCAAAAGTCGCCGACTTTTGGCAAAGTCGGGTTTCATGAAACCCGATCCGACCCCTGTGCGGGGTCGGCCATGCGGTACGCGACTTTCACGCCAAAGTCACGTTTCAATGACGCGAAAAGCACCATTTCTCAGCCAATGAAGGTAAACGCAGAGTGTGGGCAGCGTGATGACATAGGTCCTGGTCCCCACCATCTTAGAGAAGGGCATTGCAGTGATTGGCTTGCTGTCTGCGGCGTCACAGGGGCTATAAAGGGGCGTTCCCGCCGACCGCCATCTTACTGCTGCTGATCTGAGCTTAGGGAGAGGTTGCTGCCGCTTCGTCAGAAGCAGGGATAGCGTTAGGCAGGGTCCATTAACCACCAAACCGCTTGTGATGTAGCGATTTGCACTGTCCAACACCACCTTCGGTGTGCAGGGATAGTGGAAGCTACATTTTTTTTTTTTTTCTCAGCGCTGTAGCTCATTGGGCTGCCCTAGAAGGCTCCCTGATAGCTGCATTGCTGTGTGTACGCCGCTGTGCAAACCAACTGCTTTTTTCAAAGCACAAATCCTCTTGTTCCTTCCTTTCTGCACAGCTATCTTGTTTGTCTGTCCACACTTTTTATTTAATTTGTGCATCAGTCCACTCCTTATTGCTGCCTGCCATACCTGGCTGAGATTACTGCAGGGAGATAGTAATTGAAGGACAGTTCCTTTTTTTTTTTTTTTTTTTTTTTTTTGGTGGGAGATTAAGATTGGCATTTCTGCTAGAGTGCCATCCCTGTCTGTGCCATCTCTCAGTCAGTGGGCCATAGAAAGCCTATTTATTTTTTTGCTTGATTTGGGTTCCAAAATCTACCTGAAAAAATCACTACATCAATCAGTGGGAGAAAAATATTGGCCTCAGGGCTTGTGTGCCACTCCTGACTCCTGTGTGCATCATCACTCACTCAGTGGGCCATAGAATGCCTATTTTTTTTTTTTTTGCTTTATTTGGGTTCTAAATTCTACCTGAAAAAATCAATAAATCAATCAGTGGGAGATTAATATTGGCCTTTGGGCTTGTGTGCCAGTCCTAAGCGTGCCATCTCTCTCTCTCAGATAGTGGGCCATAGAAAGCCTATTTATTATTTTTTTTATTGGGTTTATAAATTTTCCCTGAAGAAAAAAAAAAAAAAAAAAAAAAAAAAAAGGGAGATAAATATTGGCCTCTGGGCTTGTGTGCCACTCCTGACTCCTGTGTGCGTCATCTCTCACTCAGTGGGCCATAGAAAGCCTATTTTTTGTTTTATTTTGTTTCTAAAGTCTCCCTGAAAAAAAAAATAAAAAATAAAAAAAAACAGTGGGAGATTAATATTAACATTTGTGCTTCAGTGACAGTCCTGCGTGTGTGGCATCTCTCTCATTTGGTGCCACCAAAAACAGAGTGTGTAACATTGTGCCTGATTTTCGTTGTGGTCTCACCCACCTGTAAAGGGGTAGCTAAATCATACTGAAGTTATAGCTCACCGTGTAAGTTGTGTGACAGCAACAAATACCGTTAGTTTGGTTACGTTTTTAAAACAATGAGGAAGTCTGGTGGAAGAGGTCGTGGCCGGGAGCGTTCATTGTCAGCTGGTAATGAGGGTAGTGGTAGTGGTGGAGCATCAGGTGGTCGTGGGAAAAAAAATATTGCACCTAAGTCTGGAGCTGTGGAGCCAGGTTCGTCGTCTGGCTACACAAGGCCTCGAACGCTCCCTTTTCTGGGAATAGGAAAACCGCTTTTAAAGCCGGAGCAGCAAGAGCAAGTTTTGGCTTATCTTGCTGACTCGGCCTCTAGCTCTTTTGCCTCCTCTCGTGAAACTGGTAAATGTAAAAGCAGCGCGTCGTTAGTGGATGTTCACGGTCATGGACAAGTCGCTTCCTTGTCCTCTTCAGCAAAAACAACAACAGAGAAGAATGCAGCAGGCGACACAACGGGTTACTCCATGGAGCTCTTTACACATACCGTCCCTGGCTTAGAAAGTGAAGCAGTTAACAGTCCATGCCCATTACAAGTTGAATCTGACATGGAGTGCACTGATGCACAGCCACAGCCAGACTACTATGCTGGTCATTTGACTCAGACCACAACATTGCCCTCGCAGGGTAATGATCAAGAATCAGACCCTGATGAGACTATGTTGCCCCATCACGAACGCTATACCACCGACCGACACGGTGACACAGACGAAGTTGCACACGAGCTACAAGAAGAGGTAATAGATGACCCAGTTCTTGACCCCGATTGGCAGCCATTGGGGGAACAGGGTGCAGGCGGCAGCAGTTCTGAAGCGGAGGAGGAGGGGCCGCAGCAGGCATCAACATCGCAACAGGTTCTATCTGCCGGGCCCGTATCTTGCCCAAAACGCGTGGCAAAGCCAAAACCTGTTGGAGGACAGCGTGGCCATCCGGTTAAAGCTCAGTCTGCAATGCCTGAAAAGGTATCCGATGCTAGAAAGAGTGGAGTCTGGCATTTTTTTAAACAACATCCAATTGATCAGCGCAAAGTCATCTGTCAAAAATGTTCAACTACCTTAAGCAGAGGGCAGAATCTTAAAAGTCTCAATACAAGTTGCATGCATAGACATTTAACCACCATGCATTTGCAAGCTTGGACTAACTACCAAACGTCCCTTAAGGTTGTAGCACCCTCGGCCAATGAAGCTAGTCATCAACGCAACATCCCTTCCGGCAGTGTAGGGCCACCATTTTCCGCACCACCTGCAGTATCTGTGCAGGTTTCTTTGCCAGGCCAAAGCAGTCAGGGTCAGGGAATCACCAGTTTCGTAGTAGGAAACACTGCATCTAGGGCACCGGCGGCAACAATACCATCTCCCATCGTCTCTGTCTGCCATGTCCACCGGCACCCCCGCTAGTTCCACGATCTCCAGCTCTCCAGTCCAGCTCACCCTACATGAGACTATGGTTAGAAAAAGGAAGTACTTAGCCTCGCATCCGCGTACACAGGGTTTGAACGCCCACATAGCTAGACTAATCTCGTTAGAGATGATGCCCTACCGGTTAGTTGAAAGCGAAGCTTTCAAAGCCCTGATGGACTACGCTGTACCACGCTACGAGCTACCCAGTCGACACTTTTTTTCCAGAAAAGCCATCCTGTTGTGAATTCTGTGGCTGAGTTCACTTCTGTGGTCACAAGTGGTATTGCAGTCTCTGGGCTTCCTCCCTCAGGTGTTTTGGTGAGCTCGTTGGCTGCCTTGCTATTTAGCTCCACCTGAGTCTGTCTTCCTTGCTCCTTGTCAATGTTCCAGTGTTGGATCTGAGCTACTGCATCTTTCCTTGGGCCTGCTGCTCTGCTAGATAAGTGCTTCTAGTTTGTTTTCTGTTTTTTCTGTCCAGCTTGCTATTAACTTTTGCTGGAAGCTCTGAGAAGCAAAGGGGTGCACCGCCGTGCTGTTAGTTCGGCACGGTGGGTCTTTTTGCCCCTTTGCGTGGTTTTCGTTTTAAGGTTTTTTGTAGACTGCATAGTTCTCTTTGCTATCCTCGCTCTGTCTAGAATATCGGGCCTCACTTTGCTGAATCTATTTCATTCCTACGTTTGTCTTTTCATCTTGCTAACAGTCATTATATGTGGGGGGCTGCCTATTCCTTTGGGGTATTTCTCTGAGGTAAGTCAGGCTTGTATTTCTATCTTCAGGCTAGTCAGCTCCTCAGGCAGTGCCGAGTTGCATAGGTAGTTGATAGGCGCAATCCACTGCTGCTTATAGTTGTGTGAGGATAGATCAGGTACTGCAGTCTACAGAGATTCCACGTCTCAGAGCTCGTCCTATTGTTTTTGGTTATTGCCAGATTTCTGTATGTGCGCTGATTACTGCACGCTGTGTTGCCTGATTGCCAGCCATAACACCATCCCACCCCTCCACCAGCATGTTAAAGAGCGCATCGTCCATGCACTCAGGCAATCTGTGAGCACAAAGGTGCACCTGACAACAGATGCATGGACCAGTAGGCATGGCCAGGGACGTTACGTGTCCATCACGGCACACTGGGTGAATGTTGTGGATGCAGGGTCCACAGGGGACAGCAATTTTGGGACAGTTCTGCCTAGCCCACGGTCTAGGAAACAGTTGGCTGTAGCCGTTCGCACCCCCTCCTCCTCCTCCTCGTCCTCCTGCAGAAGCGAGAGCTCATCCACAGACCGCAGTCGCACAACCACTCCATCCGCAGCTGCCACTGTTGCACACCAGGTCTCCCATTATGGGGCAGCTACTGGCAAACGTCAGCAGGCTGTATTGGCTATGAAGTGTTTGGGCGACAACAGACACACCGCGGAAGTTCTGTCCGAGTTCTTGCAGAAAGAAACGCAGTCGTGGCTGGGCACTGTAGATCTTGAGGCAGGCAAGGTAGTGAGTGATAACGGAAGGAATTTCATGGCTGCCATCTCCCTTTCCCAACTGAAACACATTCCTTGCCTGGCTCACACCTTAAACCTGGTGGTGCAGTGCTTCCTGAAAAGTTATCCGGGGTTATCCGACCTGCTCCTCAAAGTGCGTGGACTTTGCTCACATATCCGCCGTTCGCCCGTACACTCCAGCCGTATGCAGACCTATCCGCGTTCTTTGAACCTTCCCCAGCATCGCCTAATCATAGACGTTGCAACAAGGTGGAACTCAACACTGCACATGCTTCAGAGACTGTGCGAACAGAGGCGGGCTGTTATGTTTTTGTGGGAGGATACACATACACGGGCAGGCAGTAGGATGGCAGACATGGAGTTGTCAGGTGTGCAGTGGTCGAAGATTCAAGACATGTGTCAAGTCCTTCAGTGTTTTGAGGAATGCACACGGCTGGTTAGTGCAGACAACGCCATAATAAGCATGAGCATCCCCCTAATGCGTCTGCTGATGCAAAGTTTGACGCACATAAAGGATCAGGCGTCTGCAGCTGAGGAAGAGGAAAGCCTTGATGACAGTCAGCCATTGTCTGGCCAGGGCAGTGTACAGGACGAGGTAGCGGGCGAAGAGGAGGAGGAGGACGAGGAGGATGATGGGGATGATTATATTTTTAATGAGGAAGCTTTTCCGGGGCCACTGGAAATTGTTGGCGCGGCAAGGCCGGGTTCTGGTTTTTTGAGGGACACAAGTGACGTGGATTTGCCTGAAACTGCCCCTCAACCAAGCACAACCGCAGATTTGAGAACTGGAACTTTGGCCCACATGGCGGATTATGCCTTACGTATCCTCAAAAGGGACACACGCATTACTAAAATGATGAACGATGACGATTACTGGTTGGCCTGCCTCCTTGATCCTCGCTATAAAGGCAAATTGCAAAATATAATGCCACATGAGAACTTGGAACTAATATTAGCAACCAAACAATCAACTCTTGTTGACCGTTTGCTTCTGGCATTCCCTGCACACAGCGCCCGTGATCGTTCTCACACGAGCAGCAGGGGCCAGCAGACCAGAGGTGTTAGAGGGGCAGAAATCAGAAGTGGCATTGGCCAGAGGGGTTTTCTGACCAGGTTGTGGAGTGATTTTGCTATGACCGCAGACAGGACAGGTACTGCAGCATCAATTCAAAGTGACAGGAGACAACATTTGTCCAGTATGGTTACAAACTATTTTTCATCCCTTATCGACGTTCTCCCTCAACCGTCATTCCTATTTGATTACTGGGCATCCAAATTAGACACCTGGCCAGAATTGGCAGAATATGCATTGCAGGAGCTTGCTTGCCCGGCAGCTAGTGTCCTATCAGAAAGAGTATTCAGTGCTGCAGGTTCAATACTAACAGAAAAAAGGACTCGTCTGGCTACCCAAAATGTAGATGATCTAACCTTCATTAAAATGAACCACAACTGGATTTCGAAATCTTTTGCCCCACCTTGTCCGGCTGACACCTAGCTTTCCTATGAAAAGGTCTTGTCAGTGGACTATTATGAATGACTTTTCCAATATCGTAATTTGCTGCACCTGATTGTTTAGCATACGACATGTTTACACCTCCCTAAATGGCCAAACTCCCCACATGGGGCCGTGGTATCGCCACTTGGCGCCAGCACCCGTGAGAGTGCTGTTTTTTTTCTGAAGAGGTGGGTGTGCCCGCTTTTGGTCGACTGCACTGCCACTGGGTCCCTCATAGTACAATAAAGTGTCTCTGGCGGTGTTGGTGCGCACCCAACGTCAGACACACCGTTGTAATATGAGGGGCCCTGGGCCTGTACTGCCGGCCACAAGACAGTTCCCCCCCCCAGCTCAAACAGTGCTCTACCACTTGCAAAATTATCTCTCACAGCTCCACCAATGTTTAGTCTATGCGCTGACATCCTTCAATGCCTGGCACTGACAATACCATTGTCTTGACATTTTTGTTATGTTAGGCCTTCGAAGCCTGTCTGCGGTCCCTCCTTCCACTAGGCCTCCACTGACCATTGTACTGCTGCCCGTGTACCCCTGGAACCAATTTTAAATTGCCAACAGCCCAATTTTGCTATGTTAGGCCTTCGAAGCCTGTCTGCAGTCCCTTCTTTCTACTACTACTACACTGACCAGACCACTGCTGCCCGTGTACCCCTGGAACCAATTGTAAATTGCCAACAGCCCTATTTTTTTATGTTAGGCCTTCGAAGCCTGTCTGCGGTCCCTCCTTCCACTAGGCCTCCACTGACCATTGTACTGCTGCCCGTGTACCCCTGGAACCAATGTAAAAGTGCCTACAGCCTGTCTTTGTTATGTTAGGCCTTCGAAGCCTGTCTGCGGTCCCTTCTTTCTACTACAACTACACTGACCAGACCACTGCCGCCCGTGTACCCCTGTAACCTATTTTAAAGTGCATACAGCCAATTTTTATTCTCTATTTTACAATTATAAAGCCCAGATGGACTACGCTGTACCACGGTAAGAGCTACCCAGTCGTCACTTCTTTTGCGAGAAAAGCCATCCCAGCACTACAGCATCATGTAAAAATCTGCATTGTCCATGCTCTCTGGCTATCTAATAGTAGAAAGGTGCACCTGACAACAGATGAATGGACCAGTAGGCATGTCCACGAAAGGTTAGATGTCCATTACGGCGCACTGGGTTAATGTTGTGGATGCATGGTCCACAGGGGACAGCCTACAATGTCTGTCTGCAGTCCCAAATATAAATTGTCCTCCGCTTACCACACCAATGCTGCCTGTGTACCCCTGGAACATTTCATAAACTCCATTGACCAAAATTTGGGGTTTACAGCCTACTACCAGTGTCTGCTGCTCCAAGGTGTTCCCCGGGTTGCCTTTTCTGAGCTTTGATCTTCAGGCTCTTCTTAAGTAGTTGTTGAAAACTACACTGCATTAGGCCTACAAATTGGGCATGGGGTGTAGAGAGACGGTGTGTTACACTCCAAGGTGTTCCCCAGGTTTCCTCTCCATTGCTTCGATCTTCCTGCTCTCGTTTAGTAGTTTTTGGAAACTACACTGCATTAGGCCTACAAATTGGGTATGGGGTGTAGAGAGATGGTGTGTTCCACTCCAAGGTGTTCCCCAGGTTTCCTCGCCATTGCTGCGATCTTAATGCTCTCGTTTAGTAGTTGTTGGAAACTACAGTGCATTAGGCCTACAAATTGGGTATGGGGTGTAGAGAGATGGTGTGTTCCACTCCAAGGTGTTCCCCAGGTTTCCTCGCCATTGCTGCGATCTTAATGCTCTCGTTTAGTAGTTGTTGGAAACTACACTGCATTAGGCCTACAAATTGGGTATGGGGTGTAGAGAGATGGTGTGTTACACTACAAGGTGTTCTCCAGGTTGCCTTTCCTGAGCTTCTATGTTCAGACTCTCATTAAATTGTGGTTAAATGGAACAACTGCATTTGGCGTACTAGTTGGGTTGGGGCCTACTATCGGTGTCTGCCACTCCTTGCTGTTCTCCTGGTTTCCTGTCCTGAAATTCAATTTTCAGGCTCTCGTTAAGTAGTTGTTAATGTTAGACTGCATTTGGCCTACTAGTTGGGTTGGGGCCTACTATCGGTGTCTGCCACTCCTTGCTGTTCTCCTCCACTGAACAAAGCTGTGCCACCTGTTTACTACGGTTGCCAATTTTGAACTGCATTTCGACTACTTACTGATTTGGGCCTACTCTCTGTGTCAGCCTCTCATTCCAGTTGTCCTCCACTGCAATGCCCCCTGGTTAGTCCTGTGTTACCAATTTTGAACTGCATTTAGCCCACTTTATTCTTTGGGCCTATATCTGTGTTTCCTCCTCATCCTGCCCATTGCCCAGCCAGTGATAGATGAGTCTGCTGGTACATTGACCCATAACACTAAATTCCCCGTGCACGCTACACAGCAAGATTGTGACCCTGCTGAAAGTCAGGTTCCTCTTCCCGTATACCATACCACCTTACACGGGGACAAAGAGCAAGGTGCAGATGAAAGTGCAGGTTCCTTCATCAGGTGGGGGGAGGAATACTAGTTGGCGACGTCACTGGCACAGGGCCTCTCATAGTACGCAAAAGTGTTGCTGCCGGTGGGAGGCGCCTCCGCCGTGCAAACACACCGCTGTACTTTGAGGGGCCCTGTGCCAGTGCCAGTGCCAACGAGTGGGCCCCCCCTGCTTGCTCAGGATCACAGCACTTGCAAAGTTGAAATACTTTCCTCTCCCTGCTCCACTGCCGTGACGCGTTCCAGATTTCCTGGGCCCACTAATTACTTGAACCAGCCCTACCCCCCACAACTTTAGCCAAATGGCCCCCAATTTCAAATGCCTTCCAATTATTATAAGCTAAATTACGATTGACAAGCTTCAGTAAAAAGAATGGATGTTTTTGCCATTAAAATGGGCAGTGTAGGTGTTTTCCTGGCCTCCACTCACTGCCGACTATGCTCCCCCATTGACTTGCATTGGGTTTCGTGTTTTGGGCGATACCCGACTTTTCGCGATAATCGGCCGATTCCACTCGACTCGACTTCTAAGATAGTCAGGTTTCGCGAAACACGACTCGACTCTAAAAAGGTCAAGGTCGCTCAACCCTAGTCATCAGACTGCCACCACTATATTTAAAGATGGGGGCAGGAGTAGGGCGCAGCTAGATGGAGGCCCCCCATGACTGCTTTTGGCCAGGCAGTCTTTTTGAATAATGCTACGGTCGTGATAGGAGGATTGTTGTGGGGGGAGGAGCTATGAGGAGGAGGGAGTTGGTAGAAAAAGTGCGGGGAAAACCGCAATTCCATACCTTAATCCAGGCCGAGGCAAACGTACCTTATGGAGTCTACCGAATCAATGATGTCCCGGCTGCAGGAGATGGCTCGGTCCAGGAGGGGAGGTTGGCTTGAGGCCCAGCTGTCCTCGATCCTTGGAGCTGCAGACAGATCCGGAGTGAGCGCACGGAGCATGAGGACCAGGCCCCCAGAGAGACTTTCCCCCGAAGTCGCGGCGCGTGGCAGGCGCAGGCTCCGGAGACCCTCTAGGGACTCTGAAGGTGATGAGTCCAGCGGCGCTGCCCCCTCCAGGCGCCCCCGCTCCGGCAGGAATCCATCCACCCGGCCTGCAGGCGCCAGGCATCAGACACAGGACACAGCCGCTGCTGGGAGCGCCAGACCGGAAGTGCAGCCTGAGCGAGCCAGGCTGCGCGCAGCCGCCGCTCCCCCTGTTTCCATCCGGTCCCAGGCGCCCAGGGGGCGCCCAGCGGCAGCTAGAAGAGGAGTATAGCAAGGTCGGGCAGTGAGGAGTGTGGACCCTTCACCGGCAGCAGGCACCCCCAGCGCAGCTCCTCCCAGGGTGCCTGCTGGGATCTCCACCAGACGCGCACAAGCAGCAGGCAGGCAGCAGCTGGGAGCCCCCCTGCTGCCTGCATCCAGGGAACGGCGATGTGAGGAGAGAGATGCAGGCAGCAGTGTTGAGCTGCCTGCCGGTCAGTGAGGAACTGTATATGACCGGGCTGTCCCGTCCGGGTCGGCGCATCGGGATCGGTCGAGGTCGCCCGTGAGGTCTCCAGAGTGAAGATCAGCACGCACCCGGAATCCATCGAATGGCGAGGTGGACAGGGATACTGGCCGCGAACAGAATAGTGGGGTGGTCCAGCAGCTTCAGCAGAGAGGGCTAGCGGTGCCAACACGCATGGGTTCCCCCTGGTGACGAGGAGGCCAGGGGCGCGGGCCTGGGGCAGCGACATAGCAAGGAGGCATCGTCATGCGGGAGCGATCGTCACGGAGGGACGGTAGCGACAGAGATCCGGAGGTCTGGCTGGGGGGACACAGCACCCGTGCAGCGGTGTGAGTATAATTCCATGTCTTGTTTGTTACCCACAGAGGCCGGGTTGCAGGAGGCTAGGGGGGCCGGGTGGTAGGGAGTGAGGACCGGCAGAGGGGTGGGCCGATTGTGGCGGAGGTGCCAGGCCTGCAGGATTTATTGCAAGGTATGTCGCAAATTTTGCGCAGACTAGACGTCGGGGCGGCAACTGGGGTCGCTACATCGCCAGTCGGGGCGTGGATGTCAGGGCGGGGGGTGGAACTGCCGTCAGGGAGTCGGTTGTTGAGTCCTGGTCGGGTGTTGGAGGTAGCATCGTCAGGGGTATCAGTTTTGGTTCAGACAGAGAAGGAAAAAGGCGATACGGTTAAGTTGGATGACAGAGCAAAAGGGGAAGTTTATGTGTCCTTTGAAGGCCGTTGGGAGCTCATTTGAAGAAGGAGGTAAAAGAGAAGATTTGGCGGGATGAGTACGTGGAAATTTTTTCCCTGCTTCCTTTGGAAAAGTTTAACTTAGATAAAGGGAAAAAAGACGATAGCAAAAAGGAGGAGGAGGAAAAGCGGAGGTGGAGGTTAATTCTGCAGACATTTGTGAATTGGTTGCAGGCATTTGCAATATTGGCGAGTGTGGTGGGGGAGAAATCGCCTGAGAATTGCTCGGGATTGTTTTGCTATTTAGACTCGATTGGGGAAGCGCATCGTACATATGGCGGGCAGACGTGGCTGTGGTATGATGAGCAGTTTATGCAGAGAAAGGCGGTGAGGCCAGAAATTAGGTGGGACCAGAAGGACATAGGCCTTTGGTTGAAGGTTATGTCCCCAGCTAGGCATGGGCAGTCCTTTCACGGGGCTGGAGGCGGCGGCAACCAGCAAGCGGGACACGGAAGCGGTAGTCAGGGTGCACAGGGATCAAAGGAGAAGTCCGGAACCTGCTGGCAGTTTAATGACGGCCAGTGTAAATACGGGAATACCTGTAAGTTTAAGCATGTGTGTTCCCACTGTAACGGAAGCTCCCATGGGGCTTCAAAATGTTTCAAGAAGGGAAAAGGAAAGCCAGCATTGGGTGCCGGTCAAGGGGGAGAGCCCGGTGAGACTTCACGAGATGGCCCCCTTTCTAAATAGGTATCCTGATAAAGTGAAGGCGGGTATTATTTTTCATGGTTTTGCGGATGGTTTAAGGATTCCTCCCCCGGGTCACGAGGTTCCTTTCTCGATTAAGAATTTGCGGTTGGCAATGTTGCATGCCGAGGTTGTTGATGCTAAGCTCAAAAAAGAAGTGGAGCTGGGTAGGATTTCGGGGCCGTTTTCGCACTCGCAGACGGAAGGGATGGTTGTTTCCCCTTTGGGGGTAATGCCTAAAAAAGAGCCAAATTTCGGTTGATTCAGTATTTGTCATATCCAAAAGGCCGGTCGGTAAATGATGGCATCGCCCAAGAGCTGTGCTCTGTTGAATATACATCGTTTGACGTGGCAGTGCAGTGGGTGAGGAGACACGGCCCCGGGGCTTTGTTGGCAAAGACGGATATTGAATCGGCCTTCCGTTTGCTTCCGGTGCACCCGGACAGTGTTCCGTTGTTAGGTTATTTTTGGAATGGTGGTTACTATTTGGATAGATGTTTACCAATGGGTTGCACCATTTCTTGTTCCTTGTTTGAGACATTCAGTACTTTTTTGGAGTGGGCGGTTAGGGAAGTCGCGGGAGTTCAGTCAGTTATCCATTATTTGGATGTTTTTTTGTTTATTGGTCCACCTGATTCAGCAGTATGCCGGAATGCGTTAACGGCTATGTTTTGGGTTGCGGAGCGTTTTGGGGTTCCGTTAGTGGCGGAAAAAACGGAAGGTCCCAGTACAGTTTTGAGTTTTCTGGGCATTTTAATTGATTCCGAGAGAATGGAGTGTCTGTTGCCGGAGGACAAGCTGGCCTTCCTGCAACAAGAGGTGGATAGAGCTAGGAAGATGCGGAAGCTGACTTTGAAAGAGTTGCAGTCTTTGTTGGGTAGGTTGAATTTCGTGTGCAGGATCATGCCCATGGGTAGGATATTTTGTCATAGGTTGTCGGTCGCGACTGCGGGGGTGAAGGTGCCGCACCATTTTATTTGTTTGAACAAGGAGCACAGGGATGATTTGTTAGTGTGGCAACGTTTTTTGAACAATTACAATGGACGGTCATTGATTCAACAGGAGGTTTTAACCAATTTTGACTGCGAGATATACATGGACGCAGCTGGTTCAGCTGGTTATGGGGCCTATTGCAAGGGTCGGTGGTGTGCTGGACGTTGGCCGGACCATTGGAGGGAGTTGGGCCTTACCAAAAACCTGGCTTTGTTAGTTGTTTCCTATTGTCGTAACGGTTTCCATTTGGAGGGGAATGTTCGCTAACAGGAAGGTTCGTTTTCATTGCGACAATATGAGCGTCATGTCGGTGACTAACAGTTTATCGGCCTAGTCTCCCCCTGTGATTAAGTTGGTGAGGGAGCTGGTTTCAGGTGCTTGGAGCTGAATGCTTGTATTTCGGTGGTTCATGTGCCAGGTGTCCAGAATTCAATTGCGGATGCGCTGTCTCGTTTTCAGTGGGACCGTTTTCGGGAATTGGCGCCGGTCTCGGGAGAGGAATGCCCTTTGCATCTATGGAACGTGATTATGGACGAGCAGGCCAGTTGATTCAGGAGTCTGTTACGAGCCAAACCTGGTCATCATACGAAGCCTCGTGGCGGGTATGGCAAAGTTGGGTGTCTGTTTGGGGCCATTTGGTTTCCAAAGAAGATAGGATGTTGGCGGTTTTATTTTTAATTGGCAAGGCGGCCAAGGTAGGTTGGTCGGTTTCTAAAGTAAATAAATTTGTTGCTGGGCTGGCTTTTGCTTTTAAGTTGCAGGGGTTAGTGGACGCTACAAAACATTTTTGGGTTAGACAGACACTAAGGGGTTTTAGGAGAGGTAATCAGACGCTTGATCGGCGCTGTCCCATTTTTTTTTTAGCCTTTTGGAACGGTTGGGCGGAGTTTTGGAGACTATTTGTTCTAATTTTGAGTCGGCGTTGTTTCGACTTGCTTTTTCTTTAGCATTTTTTGGGGGCAATGCGTGTTGGGGAGCTTGTGTCAAGCTCCAGGGACAGGGCAGGGGGTTTGTTGGCAGAGGATGTGGAATTTTGGATGGGGGGTATCGTTTTTTGGATTCGGCGTTCGAAGACTGACCAGTTTGGGAGAGGACAACGCGTGGTGTTTGGGAGGGTTAACGGGTCATTGATGTGCCCTAGGGGATGTCTGGAACCGTACTGGCGATTGTGGTCAGGCAGAGCAGGCCCTTTGTTGTGTCACGCGGAGGGGTCATTTCGGTCTCGTTTTCAGTTTATTGCGGTATTGAAAAGGGGTTTGCGGGAGTTGGGCCTTTCCCCGGATTTGTTCGGGTCGCATTCCTTTCGGATCGGGGCTGCATCGGAAGCTGATAGTTTGGGTTTGGGCGCGGAGGACATACGGAGAATTGGCAGGTGGACTTCGGATCGCTACTTAAGTTACGTACGTTGTTAATTTTAGGTGGCGTGTTACGATTTTGTATTTGATTTGAGTGTTTTCTTCATGTATCTTGTTGCAGGTGGTTTCCCCTACTTAGCCTGGATCTTCGGACATTCGTTCGTTCATTGGGGGGCGCTGCGCGCTGATGTCAGGCCGGACAGTAGGCAACTGGGTTTTAGTAGGTGGCAAGTGGTCATTCGTTGGCTGAGATATAGGGGGATGGTTTTGAGCAGGGCCCTTTCTGAATTTTCCAGCGCTGTTCGGTTGGATAGGCAGCCTGACATTTTGATTATGCATTTGGGGGGGAATGATTTGGGAGTATGGCCTGTCAGAGAGTTAATCAGGGACATACGGTTCGATTTTTTTTTTTTTTGAGGTTGCGGGTATCGTTTCCTGGTGTGTTGATCGTGTGGTCGGATATTGTGCCTAGGAAGCGGTGGAGGGTAGCTAGATCTTTGAATGGTATTAACAGAGCTAGGGTTAAGTTGGACAGGGCAGTATCAGGTTTCGTTTCCAGAAATGGGGGTATTAGCGTCAGGCATTTTGAATTGGAGTCGGGGGATGGTAACTATTGTTTGGAGGACGGAGTTCACTTAAATGCGATTGGAATTGATTTGTGGACTTTGGCATTACAAGAAGGGGTGGAAAGGGCGTTGGTGTCGTTGGGGCACTCACGAGCCTGAGGTGGTCAGGGCTGTTCGTGTGTGGTTGGGGGGTGGGGGTTCTTGGAGTTGACGCTGATTGGTAGGGGGAAGGAATTGGAACATAATTACAGGCAATTTAAAATGTTGTGGGGTTTGATCTGCCATTTTTTGGTATGGGCTCTGGACGGGGTTTTACCCAGGGAGCTGTTGGTGGTTTTTCTCTTCCCGGAACGGGATGTACGGTGCCCTCGAGCTGGTGATGTACGGCTGAGGGTAATATGGTGGTCGCTCTTCCTTTGTGGGGTTTTGCCAGATCTTTTTAGCTCCAAGAACCCTCCCCTCGAATTGATATATTGTTGTATTACTGTTTATGTTATTTTTGTTAATAAAAAGTTGGCCGCTGTGGCCAAAATATCCAAAAGAATATAATTGTTTGTGTTTTTATTTAAGAAATGGGTTGGGACAGTGGGTCAGAGTTTGGCGGTTTAGGATTACACACGAAGGAAAAGACCGTACTCGGCATACGCGGTCAAGCTAGGCCTAATAAAACAATTTGTAAAGGCTTTGAAAAAAGACAGTTCATGTATTGAATTCAAGGCATGTAAGTTAAATGGACATAACGTTCAAAAACAGAAGGCACAACTTTTCGATGGTCCTCAAATCAGACAACTTATAAATGACACACATTTCACAACATCAATGAATGAAATCAAATCATGTACCTGTTCTTGTCGTGAAAAAAGTTTCTTGGCAACAGGAAGGCTTACAATTAGTAGACATTTTGCCTCTAGTAGTCACCTAAAATCCAACTCTGGAGGTGCTAAGGGGAGCTGCACGGAAATTACAACCTTTACTACAAAAAAGATGCCCGCTTACAATCCATTTTCCCAGAACACTCCCCCCACTACTGTGTTTTAGGTAGCCCCCAAATCTAAGAAGCATCATTATCAAAAGCTCCCTGTCCTCTCCAACAGCTGCAGGTACATTTCCTTGTAATCAGAAAAAAATGTAAAACCTGCCCATTTATAAGGACCACGGACAAGATTAAGAACCCCAATTCACATCAGGACTACAAGATACCAGGTACTTTCAGCTGCGTCACTTCTAATGTGGTGTACCTAATTATTTGTACTAAATGTCCAACTGGGGTCTGTATGTGGGGGAGACAGGGCAAAAACTGAGGACAAGGATGAATTCTCACTGCCATACAATAAGAGAAAAAAGAATGGATCTACCTGTGGCAATACATTTTGGTCTCCCCAATCATAACATTATGGACCTTATGAAATTACTTGTTTTAAAAGGTCACTTCAAATCTCAAAGAGACAGAAGAATATGGGAATATAAACTGATGATGACTAGTGTTGAGCGATACCTTCCGAAATCGGAAAGTATCGGTATCGGATTGGATCGGCCGATATTCAAAAAATATCGGATATCGCCGATACCGATACCCGATACCAATGCAAATCAATGGGACCAAAATATTGGAATTAAAATAAACCCTTTCTTTCCTTGTAGGTTCATTCTACATGAAGGAAAACAACTAAGAATAATGTAGGATGTATTGGGGGAGGTGGCGGAGACATTAAAGGCATAGAGGTTTAGCCCAATCAAATAGAATAGCAGGAATTTTATTATTTTTTTTTAAGACATTCGGAGTTACAAAGATATTGACTATGTTAAGATATTTTTTATTTTGGCAGATATTGATGTTTCACTACTTCCACGCCCTTCACCTTTTTTTTTTTTACTTTTCCCACACTTTCTTCTTCTTCATCATCATCAGCATCTTTGACATCAACTTCTTCTTCACCTTATTCATCTTCTTCTTCATCTTCTACCTATTTTTTTTGTGACATTCTTCATATTCTTTTTATTCAACTATTATTATTCATATTCTATTTCTTCATCATATTCTTATTTGTGACAGGCATTCCCGTAGTTATCTATAAAAGTTTGAAGATTACACCTTCCGTTCTGCCTGTCACAAAAGAGTTACATTTGTCCGCGTTCAGTTTGGCCTGCAGCATCAGGCTTTATCCAGGGACACCACGAGGAGGAACGGACTCACCCCCATACACTGCTTAGTCTTCTTCTGCATATAATTTAGATAATATCTTTTGCTCTGATATTAAGTGTTATGCTTAATGTTCTTCTGCTCTTTGTTCTGCAGCCTCTTGTTCTTCTGCTTCTCGGTCTTCCATGTCGTCGTCTCCAGGGACGTCGTCTCCGGAGTCATCGTCATCGGGGTGGTCTTCAGGGTCGTCGTCTCTAGGTTCTTGAACTTGGAAATGTAGCAGAAGGTACAAGAAGGCTGAGAAAATGCTGAGAACCAGCTGATGGAACTGGAACTCGGATGGCTACCCGAAGGTCCAAGAGCCAATGGAATTACCGAGGACCAGCTGACGTTACTGGAACCCGGTTACTAAGCAGGAGGTACCCGTGCCAGAAAGCCCTACCAAGGACCACCTGACGTTGGTGGAACTCGGATACCCAGAAGGAGGCACCTAAGCCAAAGGCTCTGCCCGGAACCAGCTGACGGTACTGGAACCAGGATGGGGAGCAGAAGGTACAAGAGCAAAAGACAATGCCGAGAACCAGCTGACGGTACTGGAACCCGGATGCGTTGGCCAAGTGTGCAAGAGCCAATGGCACGACCGAGGACCAGCTGACGGTGCTGGAACCCGGTTACTAAGCAGGAGGTACCCATGCTAAAAAGCACTACCAAGGACCGCCTGACGTTAGCGGAACTCGGATACCCAGAAGGAGGCACCAAAGCCAAAGGCTCTGCCCGGAACCAGCTGACGGTGCTGGAACCAGGATGTGGACCAGAAGGTCCAGAGGAGAGGAGAGAACAGCTAGGCCGCAAGGCTGACACAGTTACCGAACACCAACAGTCCTACAGGGGGAGCTTGGCCTACTGGCACTACAGAACCAGCCTTGATTGACAATTCCCGCAGCCCACATAGGAAGCTCCTAAACTGGAAGCACCATGGAGTTGGCTAACCTGACCACAACACGACGGGACAACATATAGGCGTGTAAGTGACCTTGACACTACCCGGAACCAGCTGACGGTGCTGGAACCAGGCTGGGCAGGAGGGAGTACCCATGACAAAGACACTGCTGAGAACCAGCTGACGGTACTGGAACCCGGATGCGTTGCCCAAGTATGCAAGAGCCAATGGCACGACCGATGACCAGCTGACGGTGCTGGAACCCGGTTGCTAAGCAGGAGGTACCCATGCTAAAAAGCACTACCCGAAGGTCCAAGAGCCAATGGAACTACCGAGGACCAGCTGACGTTACTGGAACCCGGGTGCGTTGCCCAAGTATGCAAGAGCCAATGGCACGACCGAGGACCAGCTGACGGTGCTGGAACCCGGTTGCTAAGCAGGAGGTACCCATGCTAAAAAGCGCTACGAAGGACCGCCTGACGTTGGCGGAACTCGGATACCCAGAAGGAGGCACCTAAGCCAAAGGCTCTGCCCAGAACCAGCTGACGGTACTGGAACCAGGATGTGGACCAGAAGGTCCACAGGAGAGGAGAGAACAGCTAGGCCACGAGGCTGCCGCAGTTACCAAACACCAACAGTCCTACAGGGGGAGCTGCAGAACCAGCCTTGATTGCCAATTCCCGCAGCCCACATAGGAAGCTCCTAAACTGGAGGCACCATGGAGTTGGCTAACCCGACCGCAACACGACGGGACAACGTATAGGCGTGTAAGTGACCTTGACACTACCCGGAACCAACTGACGGTGCTGGAACCAGGATGTGGACCTATTGAAGATTGTCTTCCTAGAGCCCCAACTAGCGGTGTTGGAGCAAAGGGTCAGCAGGGGGAGCAGAGTGTAGGCCGAAGCCTGCACTGGAAGCAGCTTTATGTCTGCGTGGCGTTTGCAGGACACGTTGCCAGCTACACAGCAGGGGAACAGCTGGCGTTGCTGAACACCACTAACACATTGGCGGGTGTTTTCCTCTGTGCAGCTAGCACTTCCGGGCACCAACTGGCGGTGTTAGAGCCCAGGGACAGCAGGAGGAGGAGAGGAGCAGAGTGTAGGTCGAAGCCTGCACTGGTGGCAGCTTTAGGTCTGTTGTGCCAGCGTGGCTTGTGCTGGACACGTTGCCAGCTGCACAGCATGGGAACAGCTGGCGTTGCTGAACCCCACTGACACATTGGCTGGTGTTTTTCTCTGTGCAGCTAGCACTTCCGGGCAAAAACTGGCAGTGTTAGAGCCCAGGGTCAGCAGGAGGAGGAGAGACGCAGAGTGTAGGCCGAAGCCTGCACTGGAGGCAGCTTTGTGTCTGCTTGGCGTTTGCAGGACACGTTGCCGGTTACACAGCAGGGGAACAGCTGGCGTTGCTGAACCCCACTGACACATTGGAGGCATTGGAGGTGTTCTTCTCTGTGCAGCCAGCACTTCCGGGCACCAACCAGCAGTGTTAGAGCCCAGGGTATGCAGGAGGAGCAGAATGTAGGCCGAAGCCTAATTGAACCAATTTCAAAGGTAACCTTTAACACACCCTCAGGTGTTACAAACTAGAAGAGCCACACCTTGTGTAGCAGTAATGCTGCACAAGTAAAAGGTTGCTCTTTAAATTTTGCTCATTGCACACGCTGAATGAAACACGTATAAAATTTAGTCCCTTATACAGTCACACTGTCTATGAAGGCGTGACTTGCCTTCTTAATGAGACGCAGCACAGCTGTCACAAATCCCATCTTGGTGCTGGGCGCAGCCTCCTGAGCGTCGTTATTTGCTGTACAGGAGTCTGCGCTGCTGTGTTATCCCTTGGCCATGCGCTGTTAGCGCTGCCCGTCTTCTGACCTCATTTCATGTCGGCCGGTGCGGCTAGCGACGCCAATGAATCCCAGCCCTGCAGTGTCTTGTCATAAATTTACACTGCGGGGCTAGGATTCATGGCCTTGCGCAGTAAATAGGTTCGCTTGTCGCTCATGTCCTTACACCTGCTTCAGACTGGGCTGCCTCTGCTGATCCCTTATCGCATGCCACGGCCATGAGGCCGCACAGTCTGAAGAAGGCAGAAGGAGATGAGTGAAGACAGGCGTAGATATGCACTGCTCATGCCCATCAGTCACACCCTCGCAGTCAAAATAAATAAGACACCGAGGGGCGTTGTGTCGGGCAGGGCAGATGCACAGGCGCAGCCAGACAAACAATGATGTCAGAAGACAGGCAGCGCTACCAAGGGGGTTGCTGCGTGTCATCACAAAGGAAAGTCACACATCAGGGACGGGGGACACATTTTAGACGTGTTGAGTTCGACGTGTGCAAGGAGAATAACTTAATGAGCCACCTTGTACAAATGCAGCATTACTGCTGTACAAGGTGGCTGTTATACAGTGGGGCAAAAAAGTATTTAGTCAGTCAGCAATAGTGCAAGTTCCACCACTTAAAAAGATGAGAGGCGTCTGTAATTTACATCATAGGTAGACCTCAACTATGGGAGACAAACTGAGAAAAAAAAATCCAGAAAATCACATTGTCTGTTTTTTTTAACATTTTATTTGCATATTATGGTGGAAAATAAGTATTTGGTCAGAAACAAAATTTCATCTCAATACTTTGTAATATATCCTTTGTTGGCAATGACAGAGGTCAAACGTTTTCTGTAAGTCTTCACAAGGTTGCCACACACTGTTGTTGGTATGTTGGCCCATTCCTCCATGCAGATCTCCTCTAGAGCAGTGATGTTTTTGGCTTTTCGCTTGGCAACACGGACTTTCAACTCCCTCCAAAGGTTTTCTATAGGGTTGAGATCTGGAGACTGGCTAGGCCACTCCAGGACCTTGAAATGCTTCTTACGAAGCCACTCCTTCGTTGCCCTGGCGGTGTGCTTTGGATCATTGTCATGTTGAAAGACCCAGCCACGTTTCATCTTCAATGCCCTTGCTGATGGAAGGAGGTTTGCACTCAAAATCTCACGATACATGGCCCCATTCATTCTTTCATGTACCCGGATCAGTCGTCCTGGCGCCTTTGCAGAGAAACAGCCCCAAAGCATTATGTTTCCACTACCATGCTTTACAGTAGGTATGGTGTTTGATGGATGCAACTCAGTATTCTTTTTCCTCCAAACACGACAAGTTGTGTTTCTACCAAACAGTTCCAGTTTGGTTTCATCAGACCATAGGACATTCTCCCAAAACTCCTCTGGATCATCCAAATGCTCTCTAGCAAACTTCAGACGGGCCCGGACATGTACTGGCTTAAGCAGTGGGACACGTCTGGCACTGCAGGATCTGAGTCCATGGTGGCGTAGTGTGTTACTTATGGTAGGCCTTGTTACATTGGTCCCAGCTCTCTACAGTTCATTCACTAGGTACACCCGCGTGGTTCTGGGATTTTTGCTCACCGTTCTTGTGATCATTCTGACCCCACGGGGTGGGATTTTGCGTGGAGCCCCAGATCGAGGGAGATTATCAGTGGTCTTGTATGTCTTCCATTTTCTAATTATTGCTCCCACTGTTGATTTCTTCACTCCAAGCTGGTTGGCTATTGCAGATTCAGTCTTCCCAGCCTGGTGCAGGGCTACAATTTTGTTTCTGGTGTCCTTTGACAGCTCTTTGGTCTTCACCATAGTGGAGTTTGGAGTCAGACTGTTTGAGGGTGTGCACAGGTGTCTTTTTATACTGATAACAAGTTTAAACAGGTGCCATTACTACAGGTAATGAGTGGAGGAAAGAGGAGACTCTTAAAGAAGAAGTTACAGGTCTGTGAGAGCCAGAAATCTTGATTGTTTGTTTCTGACCAAATACTTATTTTCCACCATAATATGCAAATAAAATGTTAAAAAAACAGACAATGTGATTTTCTGGATTTTTTTTTCTCAGTTTGTCTCCCATAGTTGAGGTCTACCTATGATGTAAATTACAGACGCCTCTCATCTTTTTGGAACTTGCACTATAGCTGACTGACTAAATACTTTTTTGCCCCACTGTATATTCTAACGCCTGGGGGAGGGGACAGGGGGGACAGGTTCCCTTTAATTTCAGTTCTGGTGTCTGCGTGGTGTTTTTCTCTGTGCAGCTATCACTTCCAGGCAAAAACTGGCGGTGATAGAGCCCAGGGTCAGCAGGAGGAGGAGAGGAGCAGAGTGTAGGCCAAAGCCTGCACTGGAGGCAGCTTTGTGTCTGCGTGGCGTTTGCAGGACACGTTGCCGGCTACACAGCAGGGGAACAGCTGGCATTGCTGAACCCCACTGACACATTGGCTGGTGTTTTTCTCTGTGCAGCTAGCACTTCCGGGCAAAAACTGGTGGTGTTAGAGCCCAGGGTCTGCAGGAGGAGCAGAGTGTAGGCCGAAGCCTGCACTGGAGCAACTTGAAAGGGAACCATTAACCCCCCCCAGGCGTTTGTTGCTGAAAGAGCCATCTTGTACAGCACTAATGCTGCAAAAGGAAAAGGTGGCTCTTTTAATTATGCTCCTTGCAAACACTGAACTAGACACTCATGTAATGTGTCCCCTCACACCGTAAAACCGTGGTGGGACCTTCCTTTGTAATGTGATGCAGCACAGTCGTCATTCCTACCCCCTTGGTGCCATGCAACGCCTCCTCAGCGTTGTTTTAATCTGTCCCGGAGCCTGCGCTGTAATGTTATCCCTTGGCCATGCACACTTAGCGCTGCCCGTCTTCTGACATCATTTGGTGTTGGGCTGGCTGTGCCTGTGCATCCACGCTCCCCTCCTTCCGGCTTCTTCAGACTGTGCGGTGTCACGACCGTGGCATGCTATTAGGGATCTGAAGAGGCCGGAAGGAGGGGAGTGAGAGGCGAGGATATGCACTGCGCATGCCCATGGATCCCAGGCCCGCAGTGAAATTAAATTAGACGACACTGCGAGGTGGGATCTCGGGCAGCGTGGACGCACAGGCGCAGCCAGCCCAACATCAAATGATGTCAGAAGATGGGCAGCGCAAACTGTGCATGGCCAAGGGATAACATAACAGCGCAGGGTCCGTGACAGAGTCAAACAACGCTGAGGAGGCGGCACATGGAGCCAAGGGGGTAGGAATGACGGCTGTGCTGCGTCACATAACAAAGGAAAGTCCCACCTCCCGGACGGTTTAACTGTGTGAGGAGACACATTTCATAAGTGTTAGGTTCAGCGTGTGCAAGGAGCACAATGAAAATAGGCACCTTTTCCTTGTGCAGCATTGCTGCTGCACAAGGTGGCTCTTTCAGTAAAAAACACCTGGGGGGGGGACAGGATCCCTTAAATTTTAGTTGTGCCAGCGTGGCGGTCGCATGACACGTTGCCGGATACACAGCAGGGGAGCAGCAGGCTTGACTGAACCCCACTAACACATTGGCGAGGTGTTTGGCTCTGTGCAAACAGCACTTCCGGGCAGCAACCAGCAGTGTTGGAGCCCAGGGACAGCAGGAGGAGCAGAGTGTAGGCCGAAGCCTGCACTGTAGGCATGTCAATGTCTGTTAGTGTGCCAGCATGGTGGTCGCATGACACGTTGCCGGATACACAGCTGGGAATCAGCTGACGTTACTGAAACCCAATAACATGGCAGCAAGTGTTAACTGTGCAGCCAGCACTTCCAGGCACCAACTGGCGGTGTTAGAGCCCAGGGACAGCAGGAGGAGCAGAGGAACAGAGTGTAGGCTGAAGCCTGATTGGAGAAAGTTGAAAGAGAACCTTTAAACCCCCCCTCCAAGGCGTTTGTAGCTGAAAGTCATCTTGTACAGCACTAAGGATGCAAAAGGAACAGGTTGCTCTTTTAATTATGCTCCTTGCAAACACAGAACTAAACACTTATAAAATGTGTCCCGGAGGTGGGAATTTCCTTTGTAATGGGACGCCGCACAGTCGTCATTCCTACCCCCTTGGTGCTGTGCGCTGCCTCCTCGTCCATTGACTCCTCATCCTCCTCACAAAGTGTCCCCTGCCTACGACTTTGTGAGGAACCACGTGGCGCTGACTGTCCAGAAGCTGATGGAAGTGGTGACTCCTCATCCTCCACCTCTTCCACAACATCATCCCTTAGCGCTTGCAGTGTTTGTTGAAGCAGGCAGATAAGGGGGACAGTCATGCTGACTAGTGCATCATCTGCACTTGCCATCCCCATGGAATAATCGAAGGGACGCAAAACCTGGTAGACGTCCTTCATAGTGGCCCACTCTGTGGTTGTGAAGTCTGAACGGCGCGGAGTGCGACTTCTTTGCGCCTGATGCAGCTGGTACTCCATTACTGCTTGCTGCTGCTCACACAACTGCTCCAACATATGTAACGTGGAATTCCACCTGGTAGGTAGGTCACATATGATGCGATGTTCCGGAAGGCGGAATCGGCGCTGCAGACCTGCAATGCGCGATCTTGCCGTGCTGGAACGCCGCAAGTGAGCACACTCTAGGCGGACCTTGTGCAGCAGTGCATCAAGATCCGGATAGTCCCTCAGAAAACTCTGCACAACCAAATTGAGCACATGTGCTAGACATGGAATGTGAGTGAGGTTGCCAAGAGCCAAAGCTGCCACCAGATTTCGGCCATTGTCACACCATACCATGCCTGGCTGGAGATTCGCTGGCACAAACCACACATCGCTCTCCTGCTTGATGGCATTCCAGAGCTCCTGCGCTGTGTGGCTTCGATTCCCCAAAGAAACTAATTTCAAGACGGCCTGTTGACGTTTGGCCACGGCTGTGCTCATGTCGGTCGTAACAGGTAAACATTCACGGGTCCATGTGGAGGTGGACTGTGATGTGACTGCAGCGATGATTCTGAGGAACTTGTCTATGAGGAGTCAATACGTACAGACTGGATTCCTGCAATCCTTGGAGTGGGCAGGACACTTCCTGCGCCACTCGCACGATCTGTACCCGGCTCAACAACATTAACCCAATGGGCAGTGAGGGAAAGGTATCGCCCCTGTCCATGTTGACTGGTCCACGCATCAGTGGAGAGGTGGACCTTGCTACTGACGGCGTTCAGTAGCGCGTGTTTTATGTGTCCCTCCACATGCTTGTGCAGGGCAGGGACAGCTTGCCTGCTGAAAAAAAAGTGGCTGGGCACATTGTACTGTGGGACTGCCAATGCCATCAAGTCACGGAAGCTGTCAGTCTCCACCAGCCTGAACGAGAGCATTTCCAGTGACAGAAGTTTGGCAATGCCTGCATTCAGAGCCTGTGCTCGGGGGTGGTTTGCTGAGAATGGCCGCCTTTTCTCCCATGCCTGTACTACCGATGGCTGTAGACTGGGCTGGGAGTGTGAGGATGACTGGGAACGTGGTGCTGTGGGTGGAATTACAGTGGGTCTCTGGACAACAGTGCCAGAGGTTCTTCCATGGCGATCCTGGGAGGAAGCCGAACCAGCTGTGTGTGAGCTGGAGGAAGAGGCAACACGAGCTGAAGAGGTGGTAGCTGCCGCTGTTGGTTGGCCTAGGTCTTCAGTGTGTTTTTGTAACTCCACCGCGTGCCTGTTCCGCACATGTTTCCACATATTTGTGGTATTGAGGTTGCTGACACTTTTCCCTCTTTTGACTTTCTGATTACACAGCTTGCATTTTACAAAGCAAATGTCATCTGCAACTGTGTCAAAAAAGGACCAAGCACTGCAAATCTTGGGAGCACCCTTTTTGGCTTTTGGAAGAGACTAGCTCCTAACGGGTGCCAAAGTGGAGGCTACAGGCTCCGCAGTCTTCCCCCTCCCTCTCCCTCTTTGGCCCGTTCGGGGAATCTCTTCCTCAGAGCTGCTCCCACCACCTTCCTGTACCTCACGCCACGATAGGTCAAGGACCTCATCATCTACACTACCCTCTGCCACCAACTGCTCCTCCTGGGTAGTCTCGGCAGCACAGTACGCATCATAAAGCGGCACCTGAGTTTCATCATCAGATGCGTACTGCGCTGTAGTGACCGGAGGCACTGGCCCACCTGCCTCTTCAGAGTCAGAGAGACAAAGCTGTTGGGCATCACTGCACACTGCCTCTTCTTCCATTTCTCCAATGCTGCTTGGCTGGCCACCTGTTTCCAAGCCAAGAGATTCAGAGAACAGAAGTAGAGACGGCTCCTGTCCTGGGCTCTCTGACTGCCTGGCCAATTTGACAGGTGGTGGTGAAGAGACAGATGGCTGCTCTCCAGTGCTCGGTACCTGAGAGGATGTGGCACTAATTGAAGTTGATGCGTTAGCTGCCATCCATCCGACAACGGCTTCAATTTGATCTTCACGCAGCAGCGGTGTACGGCGCTCTCCGACAAAGCTGCGCATGAAGGACTGTTCCCTGCTGAAACTGAGTGATGATGAGTCACCGGTGCCCGCAGCAGGCACAGAATCACCACGTCCTCTCCCTGCTCTGCGCCCACGCCCACGTGCCTTACTCCCTGCCCTCTTCATCTTGGTTGACAGATAAAGATAAGCAGAAAAGTACTAAGGGCTTGGTGTGCTTATTCCTGAACAGCTCCTCCTAACAGGTATAAGAAACACTAATTTTCTAAAGTGTGGACTAGACTTTATTATGAGCTAACGTGGCCTACACAACTGTGAAGTGGTGTGTTTGGTGAACTTTACTTTTTTTTGTTTTTTTTGGGCAGATCTGACTACAGAGCGAGTTTCACTCACACGGAGACTGTGCAGGCAGCCGTAAACGGCGCTGCAAGGCCCAAAAAATCTCCTCTATGTTATCCTATGTAGTGTTTTTCCACTATTTTGCTGTATACGGGTGGAAAGCCACTAATTGGATATATTTGAAAAAATGTGCACCAGGATGCATTATATTAGCAAAAAAGGACAATGTATTTTATGGTATGAGTCAGTAACGCACCCTGAGCTGAATACAACCGGCTGTGGCTGCACACAGACTACAGGGCGAGCTGCACTCACACGGAGACCGTGCAGACAGCCGTAAACGGTGCTGCAAGGCCCAAAAAACCTCCTCTATGTTATCCTATGTAGTGTTTTTCCACTATTTAGCTGGATACGGGTGGAAAGCCACTAATAGGAAATATTTGAAAAAAATGTGCAGCAGGCTGCACTATTAGCAAAAAACGACAATGGATAGAACAGTATGAGGCAGTGTGAACCCCCCTGAGCTGAATACAACCGGCTATGGCTGCACACAGACTACAGAGTGAGCTGCACACACACACACACACACACACACACAGAGACCTTGCAGAACGCTGTTAAAACAGCGCTGCAAGGCAAGAGCAAGGTGAACACACAGCGGTTGCTAAATTAGCCTGGGAAAAGCACAATGAAGCAATTCGCTATCTCAACTGGCCCTCAGTTAGAACACAGCGTCCTGTCCCTAACTGAAATCACAGCAGAGTGAGCGCAAAATGGTGGAAGCGTTTTTTATAGTGCATCATGACATCATTTCAGCAGCCAATCACAGCCTTGCCAGTAGTTACATGCCCACCATGCTGAACAGGATGTGCCCACACTTGCAATCATTCCTCATTGGCTGAATTCGTGCAGTTTGAATTCTGGGGCCTGGGCACTTCCGATTCCGGTATCCAATATGCGGTAAATATCGGAACTCGGTATCGGAATTCTGATACCGCAAATATCGGCCAATACCCGATACTTGCGGTATCGGAATGCTCAACACTAATGATGACATTTGACAGTCTTAGTGCAGGAATGAATGTGTCGCATGGATTTGTCGTTTTACATCAACTAAGGAACCAAGGAATTTGCCCTTCAGACCATGTGGGGTCCTCACAACAGAACCAGACCCCAATCAGAGGACAATAAAACATTCCCTATCTAAGAACTGGTCCAATATTTATGGACATAACTGTTTATCACCCATGGTAATTCTGCTTCATGTCACGTGTCTTATCCATGTTTTTTTGTTTGTTTTTTCTGTGAAGTTTTGTGCATAAATGTGATTCTCCAGAATTTCTTTTAGTCTATGCCTGATGAAGAGACCTGAGTAGTCTTGAAAGCTTGCAATTTGTTACCATCTTTTCAGTTAACCATTAAAAGGTATCAACCACTGAGGACTCTCAATTCTAAATATTTTTCTATCCACTGGCTAACACGGTACCAAGATGTATATCTTTCCTGTATCAAAATGGAGGATACCAGAATGTACGGCATCTTTATGGAACTAAAACCACTTCTGAAGAAACGTGCACAAATGGACAGCGACATTTTTTTCCTATCTGAATGCAAAAAGGAGAATCTAATTCCCAAAGGACTCTGGATTACAAACCCAATTCTTCATACCTACAATACCCAATATGCACAAAACCTGTGTCACAGGACTTCTGAGAGATTAAGGAATCACCTTTTGCATGTCTACTACAGCATAAAGAGTAAAGTCCAAGGGCAATTTGAAACTCAGGGGAAAACACTTATAGAAGACACAGAACAAAAATTACTACAATATTACAACAAACTACGGGCCCTTCTAATAACATAGTAACGTAGTTAGTAAGGCCGAAAAAAGACATTTGTCCATCCAGTTCAGCCTATATTCCATCATAATAAATCCCCAGATCTACGTCCTTCTACAGAACCTAATAATTGTATGATACAATATTGTTATGCTCCAGGAAGACATCCAGGCCTCTCTTGAACCCCTCGACTGAGATTGCCATCACCACCTCCTCAGGCAAGCAATTCCAGATTCTCACTGCCCTAACAGTAAAGAATCCTCTTCTATGTTGGTGGAAAAACCTTCTCTCCTCCAGAAGCAAAGAATGCCCCCTTGTGCCCGTCACCTTCCTTGGTATAAACAGATCCTCAGTGAGATATTTGTATTGTCCCCTTATATACTTATACATGGTTATTAGATCGCCCCTCAGTCGTCTTTTTCTAGACTAAATAGTCCTAATTTCGCTAATCTAACTAGGTATTGTAGTTCTCCCATCCCCTTTATTAATTTTGTTGCCCTCCTTTGTACTCTCTCTAGTTCCATTATATCCTTCCTGAGCACCGGTGCCCAAAACTGGACACAGTACTCCATGTGCGGTCTAACTAGGGATTTGTACAGAGGCAGTATAATGCTCTCATCATGTGTATCCAGATCTCTTTTAATGCATCCCATGATCCTGTTTGCCTTGGCAGCTGCTGCCTGGCACTGGCTGCTCCAGGTAAGTTTATCATTAACTAGGATCCCCAAGTCCTTCTCCCTGTCAGAATTACCCAGTGGTTTCCCGTTCAGTGTGTAATGGTGATATTGATTCCTTCTTCCCATGTGTATAACCTTACATTTATCATTGTTAAACCTCATCTGCCACCTTTCAGCCCAAGTTTCCAACTTATCCAGATCCATCTCCAGCAGAGTACTATCTTCTCATGTATTAACTGCTTTACATAGTTTTGTATCATCTGCAAATATCGATATTTTACTGTGTAAACCTTCTACCAGATCATTAATGAATATTTTGAAGAGAACAGGTCCCAATACCGACCCCTGCGGTACCCCACTGGTCAAAGCGACCCAGTTAGAGACTATACCATTTATAACCACCCTCTGCTTTCTATCACTAAGCCAGTTACTAACCCATTTACACACATTTTCCCCCAGACCAAGCATTCTCATTTTGTGTACCAACCTCTTGTGCGACACGGTATCAAACGCTTTGGAAAAATCGAGATATACCACGTCCAATGACTCTCCGTGGTCCAGCCTATAGCTTACCTCTTCATAAAAACTGATTAGATTGGTTTGACAGGAGCGATTTCTCATAAACCCATGCTGATATGAAATTAAACAGTTATTCTCATTGAGATAATCCAGAATAACATCCCTCAGAAACCCTTCAAATATTTTACCAACAATAGAGGTTAGACTTACTGGCCTATAATTTCCAGGTTCACTTTTAGAGCCCTTTTTGAATATTGGCACCACATTTGCTATGCGCCAGTCCTGCGGAACAGACCCCGTCGCTATAGAGTCCCTAAAAATAAGAAATAATGGTTTATCTATTACATTACTTAGTTCTCTTAGTACTCGTGGGTGTATGCCATCCGGACCCGGAGATTTATCTATTTTGATCTTATTTAGCCGGTTTCGCACCTCTTCTTGGGTTAGATTGGTGACCCTTAATATAGGGTTTTCATTGTTTCTTGGGATTTCACCTAGCATTTCATTTTCCACCGTGAATACCGTAGAGAAGAAGGTGTTTAATATGTTAGCTTTTTCCTCGTCATCTACAACCATTCTTTCCTCACTATTATTTAAGGGGCCTACATTTTCAGTTTTTATTCTTTTACTATTGATATAGTTGAAGAACAGTTTGGGATTAGTTTTACTCTCCTTAGCAATGTGCTTCTCTGTTTCCTTTTTGGCAGCTTTAATTAGTTTTTTAGATAAAGTATTTTTCTCCCTATAGTTTTTTAGAGCTTCAATGGTGCCATCCTGCTTTAGTAGTGAAAATGCTTTCTGATTCATAACAAGAAACTACACAGATTGCGCCTCAATTCAGGACTCTATACAGACAGATACAAAACAAAGCCTGACTACTTGGACAACCACTCCATTCCAGACACAAAAGCATCTAATTGTGTCATTAATCTCTCACATTATACACCCAACAAAGTGGAGCTGGCCGTGCTTTCCAGAGGACTCTCCTACTAAGGCCCTGGATAAAACTGAACTCTGCAGTGATATGGAGCATTTTTTCCCTTCCCCCATGACGGCACACCTGAGAGGAGATCCGCCCAGTCAGGACATGAAACCCTACTGAAAATAAAAGGGTGGTACCTCTCTGTCGCTTCAGTTGGGTTTCCTGTCCTGACAGGAACACTCATTAAGACATGGCGGAGAAGTTTTCACTTACCCAGTACCCATCCTGGCATGGAAGAACAGGCAGCGCCTGTGCGTCGGTGTTCGGGTTCTGGATGCACCGTCCGCAGGTCCTCCGGGGTTCTGTGTCCAAGCGGGCATCCATGCAGCACGGTCGGATGGCCGTGCTTCTTCCGTGGCTGCCACTCCGCCCTCATCTCTCTGCCGACGTCCAGGTGCGGCGGCCGCTTCCGGGTCACCTGTCTTATGTCATGCGCAAGGCACGCGAATGGGCGTGCCCACGTGACGTCGGACGCAGGCGCCGGATCCAAGATGACAGCACCCATGAAGAAAACGCCGCCCAGTGGAAAAGGACTCAGGTGGCGCCGCAGAGAAGGGGAGTGGCCACCATTGGGAACCGGAGTAGGTGGAGAGTGCAGTGGATCCCCCATAAAAGGGGGCATGACCACAGAAGACGCGCTCATGCCCAAAAGCTTCATCATGGAAGTGGAGCAACAGGAGCAGCAGCAGCAGCAGCCACCGTAACAGCAGCATCAGGAGCTCTCGCCAGATGCCTTGCCGAGCCACCAGCATACCAGGAGCAGCCGCCCAAGTGGTAGGAGCAGCAGTCGTCCTGTCCGGCAAGACTCTTCGGCGTCCAGAAGGGACAATGCACATGCATCTGTCCAGCCTCTGAAACGGGTACCCTTGACTGTCAGCGGTGGTGAGTGATCTACGTGAATGTCACCCTTATGGTAACAGGGTCCATTTTTTCTGTTTGATCACTAGGGGTCGAGGAAATCTAGCGGCAAAACAAAGAACCGAGAATGTGCCCTTTGTAAAGATCCGCTTGCAGTTCAGTGGCAGAAGGACCTCTGCGCTGACTGCATTAATAAAACTATACAGGATGAGACCTCTAATTTCACCACTAGCCTTAAAGCCAAAGTACAGGCAGAGATAAAAAGACTCCTTAAAACTGGCCCTTACAAAACAGGGAGGAAAAGCCGCAAGGTGTCTTCAGATTCGGATGCCTCTCAGAAACAGGAGGGTCATAAATCATACCGGTCTCCCTCTACCTCCTCCGCCTCCATCCAGTCTTCAGATTTCTCCTCAGTCAGTGATACAGGGGGTTGACCATGTTTTCCAACTGAGGATGTAGAAAAACTAGTCAAAGCGGTCAGGTCTGCAATGGGTCTTAAAGAGGAAAAGACACCAAGGTCACTTGAGGGTGTCATGTTTGGCGGGTCAGAAGAAAAAAGCAAACGTACGTTTCCGGTCAATGCAAAAATCAAAGCATTGATGGAAAAAACCCGATAAAATGGGTACCTTGCCTTCTTCATCAAAACGGAGATATCCTGTTGAGGAAAAAGACTCAGAATTCTGGGAGAAAATCCTTAAAATTGACGGTGCGGTGGCCAAATCTTTGTAAAAATCGTCCCTTCCATTAGAAGATTCAGGTGTCCTAAAAGACCAGCTTGACAAAAAAGCAGATAGTTTTTTGAGACATATCTGGAAAGCTTTGGCTGGGGGCTTGAAACCAGCAATAGCTGGGACATGTACGGCTTGTGCTCTCATGGTCTGGCTACAGCAGATAGAAGATCAGCTAAAGGTACCTTCACACTCAGCGACGCTGCAGCGATACCGACAACGATGTCGATCGCTGCAGCGTCGCTGTTTGGTCGCTGGAGAGCTGTCACACAGACAGCTCTCCAGCGACCAACGATCCTGAAGTCCCCGGGTAACCAGGGTAAACATCGGGTTACTATGCGCAGGGCCGCGCTTAGTAACCTGATGTTTACCCTGGTTACCAGCGTAAAAGTAAAAAAAACAAACACTACATACTTACCTTCCGCTGTCTGTCCCCGGCGCTGTGCTTTCCTGCACTGACTGTGAGCACAGCGGCCGGAAAGCAGAGCGGTGATGTCACCGCTGTGCTTTACGGCTGGCCGGCGCTCACAGCCAGTGCAGGGAAGCACAGCGCCGGGGACAGACAGCGGAAGGTAAGTATGTAGTGTTTGTTTTTTTTAACTTTTACTCTGGTAACCAGGGTAAACATCGGGTTACTAAGCGCGGCCCTGCGCTTAGTAACCCGATGTTTACCCTGGTTACCAGTGAAGACATCGCTGAATCGGCGTCACACACGCCGATTCAGCGATGTCTGCAGGGAGTCCAGCGACGAAATAAAGTGCTGGACTTTCTGCAGCGACCAACGACATCACAGCAGGATCCTGATCACTGCTGCGTGTCAAACTGAACGATATCGCTAGCCAGGACGCTGCAACGTCACGGATCGCTAGCGATATCATTCAGTGTGACGGTACCTTAAGGGATAAAGTTCCTAGAAGTGATATCCTTGCATATACATCCTTAGTGCAAGGAGCAGCAGCTTTTTTGGCAGATTCCGCTGCGGATTCTGCAAGATTAAAAGCTAGAGCAGCGGGCTTGTCCAATGCGGCAAGGAGAGCCCTATGGCTTAAAGGTTGTCCAGGGGATTTGCCGTCTAAACATAAACTGTGCTCCATCCCATGCGACGGTCAATTCCTCTTTGGCAAAAAGCTAGAAGAGATCTTGGAACATGCAGGATATAAAAAGAAAGCCTTTCCAAGTTTCTCTAGAGATCCCAAAAAACATTTCTTTCGGAGAAGATTTAACAGAGGTCGTCCCCCAGGAGATAGGAGAAATTGGGACTTTAAAGATAAAAGGGGATCGGGCTATATGTTCAAAGGGCCCGCTGCATCAGCAAAAAAATCCCCCCAATGACATTACATCAGAGGTTGGAGGAAGAATCTACCTCTTCTTTCCGGCCTGGATAAACATTTCCCCGAGCCCCTGGGTTTTAAACATTATCAAAGACTGCCTAAAAATAAAATTTATCTGTCCACCCAGGCACAATTTTGTAATAACTCCCCGGAGGAAGTCCCAGCAGGAGCAATCTGCTCTGGAAACAGAAGTCCTCTGATTTGTTCAAAAAATGTCTTGCAGGAAGTCCCGGCTCGGGAGGAAGGAAGGGGGTTTTACTCCCCTTTCTTTCTGATACAAAAACCAGATGGCTCCTGGAGAACCGTAGTCAATCTAAGAAAGCTCAATCAATCAGTAGAGAACTACTCCTTCAACATGAAGTTCATCAACACAACCACAAAACTTCTGTTCCCTCACTGCTTCATGGCAGTAATAGACTTAAAAGATGCATGTTATCATATCCCAATACATCAGGAATATCGGAAATACTTGAGAGTAGAGCTCTACATACAAAACCAAGTGAAGCATTACCAATATACAGCCCTTCCATTCGGCCTGTCTACAGCTCCCAGGGTCTTCACCAAGGTGATGGTAGAGGTAATCTCATACCTCCGATCCCGGGATGTACTGATTGTCCCATACCCGGATGACTTCCTTGTGGTAGGGAGGACAGAGACCCATTGCTCCCATCAAGCAACAGTTGTAACATCAACTCTAATAGAGCTGGGATGGATAATAAATATCCCCAAATCAAAGTTAGTTCCAGTAAAAGTGCAGTTCTTTCTAGGACTAATACTGGACTCCGAGCATCAGCTCTGCCTCCTTCCGGAGAACAAAGTAGCCAGAATAATCAACTTGACCAGTACAGCAATACATCAGCCAGCGATGACCCTAAGAAAAGCAATGTCCCTATTAGGCTCATTAACGTCTTGCATTCCGTCTGTAGGATAAGCACAATTTCACCTGAGACAACTGCAGTGGGAAGTTCTGTCAGCTCATAAACTGTTAAGAGGGCATTTGGAAGGAAATCTATGTCTTTCTCAGGGCATAAGAGATTCCCTAATTTGGTGGAATGTGAGGGAACATCTCACATTGGGGGTCCAGTGGCAGAAACCAGTCGAAGACATCATCACGACCGACGCAAGCGGTATAGGTTGGGGGGCTCATCTGAGGTCTCATTCAGTACAAGGAACCTGGTCCTTCCAAGAAAGGAACCATGGCTCAAACGGAAGAGAACTATGGGCAGTGGAAAAGGCCTTGAAACATTTTCTCCCCTTGCTCCAGGGCCGCCATACTCATCATGACGGACAATCGAGCAGTGGTTGCTTATATCAATCACCAAGGGGGGGACGAGGTCCCGGGGCCTCGTGGAGGTGTCAAATCTACTTTTCCAGTTGGCAGAACAACACCTGTCATCCCTCACAACACTACACATAAGGGGTGTAGAAAACACACAGGCAGACTTCCTGAGTCGCAGAGGTCTGAGACAGGAGGAATGGTCCTTGAACCCCGAGGTGTTCCAACAAATAATACAAGCCTGGGGTACACCAGAAATAGACTTATTTGCCACCTCACACAACAAAAAATGTCAAAAAATTTTGCTCCCTAAGCCCAAGAGAACATCCTTTTGCAGTAGATGCCCTGCTAATACCATGGAGGTTCTCTCTGGCCTACGGATTCCCCACAATAGTGATGATTCCAACAGTAGTCCGAAAGATCAGAGAAGACCGAGCATAAATAATACTCATAGCTCCATTCTGGCCAAGAAAGCCATGGTTCTCCCTTCTAAGGCAGATGTCATTAACAGACCCATGGATTCTGCCAGAAGTTCTGGACCTGTTAACCCAGGGACCAGTGACCCACTCTCAGGTGAAGGGCTTTGGTCTGGCAGCCTGGAATTTGAGAGGACGTTACTGAGTTGCCAAGGATTCTCGCCAGGGTTAGTCTCCACCCTTTTGAAAAGCAGAAAGCCTATAACATCTAGAATCTACGGTAGGATGTGGAAAAAGTTTCTTGACTTCCTGGGTGAACCGTTGGGGAATGTAGCCCCAGTGGGACCCATCCTAGAGTTCCTGCAGGCAGTGTTGCAACTCGGGTTAGCAACTAGCACCCTTAAGGTTCAAGTTTCAGTCTTGGGGGCCCTATACAACTGCAACCTAGCATCAAATAGGTGGTGTCACGCCGTTAACGGCGATAAAGGGGCAGGACGGCGTACTGGGACTCGCACCTGTCCCTGCCACTATAATGGGGCCCTGACTTTCCCTTATCTCAGGGGTACCTATAATGTGTGATGCAGCGATAGGACCATACACAGTGAAACGGCAGTGACCCAAGCAAGTTCAAATAAAACGTTCTTTTATTGTGTTACATCACACAGTCAATATAGTATTTAGCTTCTTCATACAGTCCATTAATAATGCATGGCTATATGACGCAGTCAATACACAGGCCGAACTTCCCTCTGTCCAGTTTCCCTGGGTGACCGCACGCCGGTAACAAGTCTCTGTACTCACTCAGTGCACTGCATTCTTTATCCTCTGGAGTGCAGCCGGGTACACATAAGACAGCCCAAGACGCAGGGTGTCAGTCTCTCCGGTTCCTTTAGCCTCTGTGTTGCTCCACACAGAGAGAGCTCTGCAGACAACTGCCCTGTCTGCTTCCAAGAACACACTGACACCCCCCCACTACTACAGAGCTTTTTAATCAGTCACTGCTTCACTATTCTAAATACAGCCACAGCTGTGTATGTAGTACGCCCTCATGGCTTCACTATGCTTCTTTGCACATTCTGGAGAGCACATACAGCGCCCCCTAGCTGTAACAGGGGTCACTGCCTCACATATCCTCCCCCCTGTTCATACCTGTGGGGTTGAA
Organism: Ranitomeya imitator; assembly: GCF_032444005.1. Classification (NCBI taxonomy): domain Eukaryota; kingdom Metazoa; phylum Chordata; class Amphibia; order Anura; family Dendrobatidae; genus Ranitomeya; species Ranitomeya imitator. Next base: position 714,037,096 of record NC_091284.1, on the reverse strand, counting down.
CAATTGTTACCCCGTAAGGGCGAAAGACAGGTCATCCGTATGCCCCCCTGACATCCCCGCTCACTACATTAAGAAACCAAAGTAGGGACCGGAACCATCGCTCAACGCACGCATCCCTCCCCTTTGCGTTTCTCCTCTATATTTCATTACGGGACCACCCACCCTGATCTCCATTGCAGAAGCCAAACCCTCTTTTCTGATTAACCACAGATTTGGGCCAGTTTTGGGTGGTCTTTACTTTGTTTACTTCAGGTTCACTAGCCCCACGGGTCATCCTGTCACCTAAGTATCTGCTTTCGGGCCCCTGGTACCGCTTCCTCTGTACCCGTGCCTCAGGGACTATATCACGCTGAAACGCCACGGACCGCGCTGGCATCTCTGGGCATATATCTGTACTACACCGCACCCAAACTGGAGCCTCCCGACAATGCTGTCTAACGAGCACTATCAAATTTACTCTGACCCCCAGCCCCTTCCTTGACCGGTGCCAGAGGGTTCCTCGTGCGCACGTCCCCAGTCGCCTCTGCGATCGTACACTCTCAGCTCTTCTCATACCTGCGTCTTTTATATCTGCGTCTCCGAAAGAGACCCTGGATCAGAGCTGTCCCAACCTTACCAGGGAACACCTCCAGCTCAGGGTTCAATGGGGTCCCCACAACCTCTACTGCCACAACCTCTAGAGGGAGCCTATCGGGATTATATTCTAATCCTAAATTGGCGACCCCTGTGGCATACATCTTATGATCTTCGGGTTCTACGCCCGAAACATCTTTAGCTTCTCCTACTATTACCTCTAGGGGGAGCCTATCAGGATTACACTCTGTCCCTAGGTTGGCGACCCCTATGGCAGGTATTTCAACATCTTTGGGTTCTGCAGCCAGTATAACTTTTTCCATGAAAGGGTTTACCCTGGTCTCCCACAGGGACCAAAACAGGGGAAAATCTCTTCCCAACACAGTCCCATAGGGAAGGGTCTTTGCCACTCCCACCACATGTCTAATGTCTCCACATGGTGTAGAAACATTGACCTCCACGGTCGGGTACTCTCGGATTTCCCCATGGATACCCATCACCTCCACTTTCTGTCCGTTGGTGTTGTCCACAGCAACAAGGGAACGATGGACCAGAGTCACCTTACTCCCCGTGTCCAGGAGAGCCTCTGTTTGGCATCCATTCACAAGTACCTGGCACAGCTCTGGTTCGCTGCTAGCTGTGCCCCTAGTGGTGATACAGACAGGCTGGGCACACATAGACTCCTGACCAGTTTTCCCACAGTCCATGGGCTTAGATGTTACTGAACAGTTACTAGCCCCATGACCGGGCTCTGGTGCCACGACCTGAGTGGACTTATACCGCTCAATCAATTGTATCAGCAGTTCCAGGTGGCCTAGGTCCCTCAGCCCGACCCAACGCTGCATGGCGACCGGCAGAGCCCTCACCATCCGATCAGCCACGATTCTCTCCATTTCATACGGAGAACACAACTCAGGCTGGAGCCACTCCTCCACCAATTGCAACAAGTCACTTGCTTGAGACCTGGCAGACCGAGTCTCTACATAGGCCCACTGGTCCACCCAATGATCGCCCCTTACCTTTGGGGTCTCTTCAGGACTCTGCTGTTCACCCCTCACATTAGAGGTCTCTACTTTACATCATTGAAGCTCTGCTAGCTCCCTCTGCATTGTCTCCTGCTGCCGCTGCCGCTGCTGCTGCTGGAAAACCTCTTGCTGGGAATGTTGAAACTGCAGCGTCTCTTGTTGAAGCCTTTGCTGACTGAGCACAACCTGCTCCAAAAGTTCCTCCATTTTTCCAGCTGGCTCAAACTGTAGCCTTGCAGGCTTAATCAGTGACATGCAGCACGCTCTGGGTATGCCTCAGTTCACATGGCCCGCATTCTCCATTATATGTGATGCAGCCATAGGACCATACACAGTGAAACGGCAGTGACCCAAGCAAGTTCAAATAAAATGTTCTTTTATTGTGTTACATCACACAGTCAATATAGTATTCAGCTTCTTCATACAGTCCATTAATAATGCATGGCTATATGACGCAGTCAATACACAGGCCGAACTTCCCTCTGTCCAGTTTCCCTGGGTGTCCGCACGCCGGTAACAAGTCTCTGTACTCACTCAGCGCACTGCACTCTTTATCCTCTGGAGTGCAGCCGGGTACACATAAGACAGCCCAAGACGCAGGGTGTCAGTCTCTCCGGTTCCTTTAGCCTCTGTTGCTCCACACAGAGAGAGCTCTGCAGACAACTGCCCTGTCTGCTTCCATGAACACACTGACACCCCCCACTACTACAGGGCTTTTTAATCAGTCACTGCTTCGCTACTCTAATTACAGCCACAGCTGTGTCTGTAGTACGCCCTCATGGCTTCACTACGCTTCCTTGCACATTCTGGAGAGCACATATAGCACCCCCTAGCTGTAACAGGGGTCACTGCCTCACAAATGGTTAGGAGGCCTGAGCCACCAGCGTATCCCTGTCTCCTGTGCAGGCCCTATCAGTGGCCACCTCTCCCCCCCCAAGGGAGGTGGACTGCACCAGTGTATAAATACGACAATTAAACAGGGTATGCAGACAAGGTAACTAAAATCTCAACTCACCAAATGCTCACACAACCACAGAGGAAGCACAGAGAAGGGAAGACAAGGAAAAAACTAGGAAGGAAAACAGGTTTAGCATGCAACTAAAACAGCAGACACCAATCTCTGTAAATAAACTTCAAAGCTCCGAATACCACGCTCCTTCCACTTCAAGCCAGGCAGCAGAACTGATCACTGACAACTAGGGTTGAGCAAAACAGATCGGACAAATTAAAAAATCGCCGACTTTCGGCAAAGTCGGGTTTCATGAAAACCGACCCGATCCTAGTGTGGGATCGGCCATGAGGTCGGCGATCTGCGCGCAAAAGTCACGTTTCGTATGACGCTTTCTGCGCCATTTTTCAGTCAATGAAGGAGGACGAAGAGTGTGGGCAGCGTGATGACATAGTCTCGGTCTCCATCTTAGAGAAGGGCATGACAGTGATTGGCTTGCTTTCTGCGGCGTCACAGGGGCTATAAAGGGGCGTGCACATTGGACGCCATCTTACTTCTGCCGATCTTAGCATAGGGAGAGGTTGCTGCAGCTTCATCAGAAGAAGGGATATAGTTAAGGAGGGATGATTAACCCCCAAACTGCTTGTGCTGCAGCGATTTCCACTGTCCAACACTACCATTTTTTTTGCAGGGACAGTGGAGGCTATATTTTTGTGAATCAGCTCTGTAGCTTATTAGGCTTCCTTATAAGGCTCCCTGAAAGCTGCATTGCTGTTTGCACGCTGCTGTGCAAACCAACTGCTTTTTTAAAAGCAAAAATCCTGTTGCTCCTCTCTCCAGTTATCTTGTTTATTTGTTCACACTTTTGTGTGCAGCAGTCCTTTTTATTGCTGCCTGTTGTGAATTCTGTGGCTGAATTCACTCCTGTGGTCACAAGTGGTACTGCAGCTTCTGAGCTTCCTCCCTCAGGTGTTCTGGTGAGCTCGTTGGCTGCTTTGTTATTTAACTCCGCCTGATTCTGTCTTCCTTGCTCCTTGTCAATGTTCCAGTGTTGGATCTGAGCTTCTGGATCTTTCCTGTGGCCTGCTGCTCTGCTTAGATAAGTGCTTCTTTGCTTTTGTTGCTACTTTTTCTGTCCAGCTTGTCAATTCGTTTTGCTGGAAGCTCTGAGACGCAAAGGGTGTACCGCACGGCACGGTGGGTCTTTTTGCCCCCTTTGCGTGGTTTTTTGCTTTAGGGTTTTTTGTAGACTGCAAAGTTCTCTTTGCTATCCTCGCTCTATCTAGAATATCGGGCCTCACTTTGCTGAATCTATTTCATCCCTACGTCTATCTTTTCATCTTGCTAACAGTCATTATATGTGGGGGGCTGCCTTTTCCTTTGGGGTATTTCCCTGAGGCAAGTCAGGCTTGTTTTTCTATCTTCAGGCTAGTCAGCTCCTCAGGCTGTGCCGAGTTGCATAGGTAGTTTTAGGCGCAATCCACAGCTGCCTTTAGTTGTGTTTAGGATAGGTTCAGGTATTGCGGTCTACAGAGATTCCACGTCTCAGAGCTCGTTCTATTGTTTTTGGGTTATTGTCAGATCACTGTATGTGCTCTGATTGCTGGCACACTGTGTCACTGGATTGCCTTCATAACAGTACAAGGAGCCGACCTAATGATTCTCAATAGAGGGAAAAAAGAAGTTCTGACATCATTTTTTTTTCTCAGCTCTGTGTTCAGTCTTTTTTTTCCCCTAGACATTTGGGTGTTTCAGGACACAGGTGTGGACATGGATATTCAGGGTCTGTGCTCTTCAATGGATAATCTCGTTACAAATGTACAAAGGATTCAAGATACTATTGATCAGAAATCTATATTAGAACCAAGAATTCCTATTCCTGACTTGTTTTTTGGTGATAGAACTAAGTTTCTTAATTTCAAAAATAATTGTAAGCTATTTCTGGCCTTGAAACCTCATTCTTCTGGTAATCCTATTTAACAGGTTTTGATTATTATTTCTTTTTTGCGCGGCGACCCTCAGGACTGGGCATTTTCTCTTGCGCCAGGAGACCCTGCATTGAGTAATGTCAATGCGTTTTTCCTGGCGCTCGGATTGCTGTACGATGAGCCTAATTCAGTGGATCAGGCTGAGAAAAATTTGCTGGCTTTGTGCCAGGGTCAGGATGATATAGAAGTATATTGTCAGAAATTTAGGAAGTGGTCAGTACTCACTCTGTGGAATGAATCTGCGCTGGCAGCTTTGTTCAGAAAGGGTCTCTCTGAGGCTCGTAAGGATGTCATGGTGGGTTTTCCTATGCCTGCTGGTTTGAATGAGTCTATGTCTTTGGCCATTCAGATCGGTCGACGCTTGCGCGAGCGTAGATCTGTGCACCATTTGGCGGTATTGTCTAAGATTAAACCTGAGCCTATGCAGTGCGATAGGACTATGACCAGAGTTGAACGGCAAGAACACAGACGTCTGAATGGTCTGTGTTTCTACTGTGGTGATTCCACTCATGCTATTTCTGATTGTCCTAAGCGCACTAAGCGGTTCGATAGGTCTGCCGTCATTGGTACTGTACAATCCAAATTCCTTCTGTCCATTACCTTGATATGCTCTTTGTCATCGTATTCTGTCATGGCGTTTGTGGATTCAGGCGCTGCCCTGAATCTGATGGATTTGGATTATGCTAAACGTTGTGGGTTTTTCTTGGAGCCTTTGCGGTGTCCTATTCCGTTGAGAGGAATTGATGCTACACCTTTGGCCAAGAATAAACCTCAGTACTGGACCCAGCTGACCATGTGCATGGCTCCTGCACATCAGGAAATTATTCGCTTTCTGGTGCTACATAATCTGCATGATGTGGTCGTGTTGGGGTTGCCATGGCTGCAAACCCATAATCCAGTATTGGATTGGAACTCTATGTCGGTATCCAGCTGGGGTTGTCAGGGGGTACATGGTGATGTTCCATTTTTGTCTATTTCGTCATCCACTCCTTCTGAGGTCCCAGAGTTCTTGTCTGATTATCAGGATGTATTTGAAGAGCCCAAGTCCGATGCCCTACCTCCGCATAGGGATTGTGATTGTGCTATCAATTTGATTCCTGGTAGTAAATTCCCTAAAGGTCGATTATTTAATTTATCCGTGCCTGAACACGCCGCTATGCGCAGTTATGTGAAGGAATCCCTGGAGAAGGGACATATTCGCCCATCGTCATCACCACTGAGAGCAGGGTTCTTTTTTGTAGCAAAGAAGGATGGTTCGCTGAGACCGTGTATTGATTACCGCCTTCTTAATAAGATCACTGTTAAATTTCAGTATCCCTTGCCATTGTTATCTGACTTGTTTGCTCGGATTAAGGGGGCTAGTTGGTTCACTAAGATAGATCTTCGTGGTGCGTATAATCTGGTGAGAATCAGGCAAGGAGATGAATGGAAAACTGCATTTAATACGCCCAAGGGTCATTTTGAGTATCTAGTGATGCCGTTCGGACTTGCCAATGCTCCATCTGTGTTTCAGTCTTTTATGCATGACATCTTCCGTGAGTATCTGGATAAATTCCTGATTGTTTACTTGGATGACATTTTGATCTTCTCAGATGATTGGGACTCTCATGTGAAGCAGGTCAGAATGGTTTTCCAGGTCCTGCGTGCTAATTCTTTGTTTGTGAAGGGATCAAAGTGTCTCTTCGGTGTGCAGAAAGTTTCATTTTTGGGGTTCATCTTTTCCCCTTCTACTATCGAGATGGATCCGGTTAAGGTCCAAGTCATCCAGGATTGGACTCAGCCGACATCTCTGAAAAGTCTGCAAAAATTCCTGGGCTTTGCTAATTTTTATCGTCGCTTCATCTGTAATTTTTCTAGCATTGCCAAACCATTGACCGATTTCACCAAGAAGGGTGCTGATTTGGTTAATTGGTCTTCTGCTGCTGTGGAAGCTTTTCAGGAGTTGAAGCATCGTTTTTGTTCTGCCCCTGTGTTGTGTCAACCAGATGTTTCTCTTCCGTTCCAGGTCGAGGTTGATGCTTCTGAGATTGGAGCAGGGGCGGTTTTGTCACAGAGAGGTTCTGGTTGCTCAGTGTTGAAACCATGTGCTTTCTTTTCCAGGAAGTTTTCGGCTGCTGAGCGTAATTATGATGTGGGCAACCGAGAGTTGCTGGCCATGAAGTGGGCATTCGAGGAATGGCGTCATTGGCTTGAAGGAGCTAAGCATCGCGTGGTGGTATTGACTGATCATAAGAACCTTACTTATCTCGAGTCTGCCAAGCGCTTGAATCCTAGACAGGCCCGTTGGTCGTTATTTTTTGCCCGCTTCGATTTTGTGATTTCGTACCTTCCGGGCTCTAAAAATGTGAAGGCGGATGCTCTGTCTAGGAGTTTTGTGCCCGACTCTCCGGGTTCATCTGAGCCGGCGAGTATCCTCAAGGAAGGAGTCATTGTGTCTGCCATCTCCCCTGATTTGCGGCGAGTGTTGCAAAAATTTCAGGCGAATAAACCTGATCGTTGTCCGGCAGAGAAACTGTTCGTCCCTGATAGGTGGACTAGTAAAGTTATCTCTGAACTTCATTGTTCGGTGTTGGCTGGTCATCCTGGAATCTTTGGTACCAGAGAGTTAGTGGCTAGATCCTTCTGGTGGCCATCTCTGTCACGGGATGTACGTACTTTTGTGCAGTCCTGTGGGATTTGTGCTAGGGCTAAGCCCTGCTGTTCACGTGCCAGTGGGTTGCTTATGCCCTTGCCGGTCCCAAAGAGGCCTTGGACACATATTTCGATGGATTTCATTTCTGACCTTCCCGTTTCTCAAAAGATGTCAGTCATTTGGGTGGTCTGTGATCGCTTTTCTAAAATGGTCCATCTGGTGCCCTTGGTTAAATTGCCTTCCTCCTCTGATTTGGTGCCTTTGTTCTTCCAGCATGTGGTTCGTTTGCATGGCATTCCTGAGAATATTGTTTCTGACAGAGGTTCCCAGTTTGTTTCAAGATTTTGGCGAGCCTTTTGTGGTAGGATGGGCATTGACCTATCTTTTTCCTCGGCTTTCCATCCTCAGACTAATGGCCAGACCGAACGAACCAATCAGACCTTGGAAACATATCTGAGATGTTTTGTTTCTGCAGACCAGGATGATTGGGTGTCATTTTTGCCGTTGGCTGAGTTCGCCCTTAATAATCGGGCCAGCTCGGCTACCTTGGTCTCTCCATTTTTCTGCAATTCTGGGTTCCATCCTCGTTTCTCTTCTGGACAGGTTGAGTCTTCGGACTGTCCTGGTGTGGATTCTGTGGTGGACAGGTTGCAGCAGATCTGGACTCAGGTAGTGGACAATTTGACCTTGTCCCAGGAGAAGGCTCAACTTTTCGCTAATCGCAGACGTCGTGTGGGTCCCCGACTTCGTGTTGGGGATCTGGTTTGGTTATCTTCTCGTCATATTCCTATGAAGGTTTCCTCTCCTAAATTTAAACCTCGTTTTATTGGTCCGTATAGGATTTCTGAGATTCTCAATCCTGTGTCTTTTCGTCTGACCCTCCCAGACTCCTTTTCCATACATAATGTATTCCATAGGTCGTTGTTGCAGAGATACGTGGCACCTATGGTTCCATCTGTTGAGCCTCCTGCCCCGGTTTTGGTGGAGGGGGAATTGGAGTATATTGTGGAGAAAATTTTGGATTCTCGTGTTTCTAGACGGAAACTCCAGTATCTGGTTAAATGGAAGGGTTATGCTCAGGAAGATAATTCCTGGGTTTTTGCCTCTGATGTCCATGCTCCAGATCTTGTTCGTGCCTTTCATGTGGCTCATCCTGGTCGGCCTGGGGGCTCTGGTGAGGGTTCGGTGACCCCTCCTCAAGGGGGGGGTACTGTTGTGAATTCTGTGGCTGAATTCACTCCTGTGGTCACAAGTGGTACTGCAGCTTCTGAGCTTCCTCCCTCAGGTGTTCTGGTGAGCTCGTTGGCTGCTTTGTTATTTAACTCCGCCTGATTCTGTCTTCCTTGCTCCTTGTCAATGTTCCAGTGTTGGATCTGAGCTTCTGGATCTTTCCTGTGGCCTGCTGCTCTGCTTAGATAAGTGCTTCTTTGCTTTTGTTGCTACTTTTTCTGTCCAGCTTGTCAATTCGTTTTGCTGGAAGCTCTGAGACGCAAAGGGTGTACCGCCGTGCCGTTAGTTCGGCACGGTGGGTCTTTTTGCCCCCTTTGCGTGGTTTTTTGCTTTAGGGTTTTTTGTAGACTGCAAAGTTCTCTTTGCTATCCTCGCTCTATCTAGAATATCGGGCCTCACTTTGCTGAATCTATTTCATCCCTACGTTTGTCTTTTCATCTTGCTAACAGTCATTATATGTGGGGGGCTGCCTTTTCCTTTGGGGTATTTCTCTGAGGCAAGTCAGGCTTGTTTTTCTATCTTCAGGCTAGTCAGCTCCTCAGGCTGTGCCGAGTTGCATAGGTAGTTTTAGGTGCAATCCACAGCTGCCTTTAGTTGTGTTTAGGATAGGTTCAGGTATTGCGGTCTACAGAGATTCCACGTCTCAGAGCTCGTTCTATTGTTTTTGGGTTATTGTCAGATCACTGTATGTGCTCTGATTGCTGGCACACTGTGTCACTGGATTGCCTTCATAACAGCTGCCATATTTTTCCTGAGATCATTGTAGGGAGATTGAAATTGTACTACAGTCAGGGCCGCCATCAGGGCATGACGGCCGTGACTGGCGTATGGGGCCCGGTGAGCAGAGGGGGCCCGCATCGGGCCCCCTCTTATCTGCTCACCGGGCCCCTACCGGCAGCCGCAGGCTAACCGGGCCCTTAGCGCCGACGCTGCAGCTGTTTAAAGCTATTGACGTGCGGGCGCGGGCCCGCACGTCAATAGTTAACAGCCGCGGCGCCGCCAGCCAATCTGAGGCTGGCAGGCGCTGACGTCAGCCGCACCGTGCGTGCATGTCGCCGGCGTCTGACATCATTGTCAGTCGCCGGCGAGTGCATGCACGCTGCAGCTGCGTGGAGACTTCGCCCACCGCAGGACCGCGGCAGGTAAGAAGAACTTTTTTTTTTTTTTTTCTTGAGAGCGGCGATCCGGGGGCCCAGGGAAGAACACTGGGGCAGAGTGTGCTGGACGCAGAGGGGGCAGAGTGTGCTGGACGCAGAGGGGGCAGAGTGTGCTGGACGCAGAGGGGGCAGAGTGTGCTGGACGCAGAGGGGGCAGAGTGTGCTGGACGCAGAGGGGGCAGAGTGCTGGACGCAGAGGGGGCAGAGTGTGCTGGACGCAGAGGGGGCAGAGTGTGCTGGACGCAGAGGGGGCAGAGTGTGCTGGACGCAGAGGGGGCAGAGTGTGCTGGACGCAGAGGGGGCAGAGTGTGCTGGACGCAGAGGGGGCAGAGTGTGCTGGACGCAGAGGGGGCAGAGTGTGCTGGACGCAGAGGGGGCAGAGTGTGCTGGACGCAGAGGGGGCAGAGTGCTGGACGCAGAGGGGGCAGAGTGTGCTGGACGCAGAGGGGGCAGAGTGTGCTGGACGCAGAGGGGGCAGAGTGTGCTGGACGCAGAGGGGGCAGAGTGTGCTGGACGCAGAGGGGGCAGAGTGTGCTGGACGCAGAGGGGGCAGAGTGTGCTGGACGCAGAGGGGGCAGAGTGTGCTGGACGCAGAGGGGGCAGAGTGGGCTGGACGCAGAGGGGGCAGAGTGCGCTGGACGCAGAGGGGGCAGAGTGCGCTGGACGCAGAGGGGGCAGAGTGCGCTGGACGCAGAGGGGGCAGAGTGCGCTGGACGCAGAGGGGGCAGAGTGCGCTGGACGCAGAGGGGGCAGAGTGCGCTGGACGCAGAGGGGGCAGAGTGCGCTGGACGCAGAGGGGGCAGGATGGATACGATGGAGACAGATGGGGCAGGATGGGGAGATCATATGGGGCAGAATGGATACTCATGAGGGCAGGATGGGAGAACATATGGCTGGAGCCTGCAATGAGACACACGGGGGTTAGGATGGCGAATATTACCATAGGGGCTAATTAAGGGATATTATTATTGCAGTGATGTATTTATTTTATTTTTTGAGTATACTGTTTTAAATGGGGGGAGGTCCTGTTACTGTGCAGAGTGATACTATGTCACCTTCTTTATGTGGTGTAATGTAGAGGCTGTGAAAATTAAGTAATGTATTCTGCAAGTGGAACTCAAGATAACTGTGTTATTTCTGCAGAGACGAGTCCTGGCTGGCTGGAAGAAATGATGGCGGTCTGTGCTGGATGAAAGATGAAGGACTTCACCTAGAGACGTCACTGGTGAGTCAGTGTTAACTATACACTGACACTATACACTGTATACTATATACAGAGCTCCTGTGTATAATGTCACCGGTGATCACTGTATTACCTGTAGACACTGCTTACTAATTACAGATCTCCTGTGTATAATGGCACTGATGGTGATAGTATTGTGTTTTTTTTTTTTTATTACTGATCAGTATTGTAGTATTCAGTCACTATGTGGTGGTAATATGCGGTCTGGTCATGGTGTTGTGGTATTTGTTCCTTGTGTTTGATATTATTCGGTCACTGTGGTGGTAATATGTCATCTGGTCATAGTGCTGTGGTATTTGTTCCTTGTATGTAGTATTATAGGTCATTTTAAAAATTGAAAAATAAATAAAAATATACCTAAATTGTATTGCATATTTTAACAAATATTTAGTAGGTTACAGTAGAGTAGGAAGAAGAAGAAGACACAAAAGAGAATAGTAAAACCAAAAACACTCAGTTTGAAAAAATGTTGCAGTAATCCGCAAGTGCTAGTAAAAGATGTAAAAAACAGGGTATTTGGTTGATACGTTTTTTGCAAAAAATGTATACTAAGCTGCTCTACCAATCTTCACGGTATACCCTTATCAGAGCAGTCCTAACTAATGTATGCAATCCCTATCTGATGTATTTAAAAACCTGATCATCTGTATATAACCTGTGTGAACAGGGTTCAGAGAGGAAAAATCCATGTGTGCATACAGGGTAGAACAGCTTTTGTGCAGATAGCCCAAGAGGAGTGGTGGAACTCCCCAGTCTTGTAAACACAAGAGAACAATTATGGAAACAGGAACACATGGGCTACAGTAGAGTAGGGCACGGCCAAAAGTGTCTACCGTGTTCTGGTGGCGGCTTAAAAAATCTTTTGGCCAAAACAAAAGCTGCTGGCTATATGTGTGATCTGGTGATGGGAACTGTTAATGTGTGATAGGTGAGAAGTGGAGATTTTCCAAGAGATGGCGGTGGGACTGTGGACAGTTCGAGGGGTGGAGCCTGGAGGCGGGGCTGGGGTGGAGCCTGGGCGGAGTCTCAAGGGGGCCCCGAAAATTTTGCCAGTATGGGGCCCCGAAATTTCTAGTGGCAGCCCTGACTACAGTCCTTGTATTTTTTCATATATCTTCCAGCCACTTTCTGCCACTTACATTGTGTTGTTTTATACACTAGGCCTGAGTTTTGGTTCAGTCTCCCCCCAAAAAAGTGAGATTCAAATTCTCAAAAAGTGGATATACTGCAGTCCTGTTAGTTTGTGGTATGTCAGCCAGCCACTTTCTGCCACTTAGATTGTGTTGTTATATACACTGGGCCTGAGTTTTGGTTCAGTCTCCCCCAAAAAAAGGGAGATTCTAATTCTCACAAAGTGGATATACTTCAGTCCTGTTAGTTTGTCGTATATCAGCCAGCCACTTTCTGCCACTTACATTGTGTTGTTTTATGCACAGGGCCTGAGTTTTGGTTCAGTCTCCCCCCTCCCAAAAAAGGGAGATTTAAATTCTCAACAAGTTTATATACACCTTCTACCTTGTTTTACAGTTCCATATAACGGTTGTTATTTTGGTTAGATTTTCCAAAAAATGAGGAAGTCTGGTAGAAGAGCCCGTGGGCGGTGGTTGCCAGCTTTTACATCTGGTGGTAGTGGCAAAAGCACAATAGCACCTAAGGCTGGAGGTGTTGAGCCAGCGTCATCGCCTGGCTACACAAGGCCTTGAAGGCTCCTTTAACTGGGAGTAGGAAAATAGCTTTTAAAGCCGGATGATCTAACCATCATTAAAATGAACCATTCATGGATTTCAAATTATTTTGCCCCACCTTCCCCTGCTGACACGTAGCTTGCCTGAAAAATGTTTTGCTTTTGGCCTCCTCTTACTGACTTCTCCAATTCCTCTATTTGCAGCTGCTGAATGTCCACCATAGGCCATTTTCATACCTCCCAAAATGGGCTGACTCCCCCCACAGGGCCGTGGTCACCACCTGGTGCAAGCACCCGTGCCGATGCCGTTTGCCTGGACAGGTGGGTGTGCCCAATCTTGGGCGACGGCACTGGCACAGGGTCCCTCATAGTACAATGAAGTGTCTCTGACGGTAGTGGTGCACAACCAACGTCAGACACACCGTCGTAATATGAGGGGCCCTGTGCCAGAACCGCCACCCACGAGAGTGTTCCCCCCAGCTCGAACAGTGCTCTACCACTTGCAATACTTACCTCTCCCTGCTCCACCACTGTGTAGTCTGTGCTGTTAAATCCTTCAATGGCACTGCCAATACAAATTTGTTGAAATGATAGATGATAGTTAAAATATACAGGGGCCCTGGCCTCCATTTAGACCAGTTAATACTTTGTGCCTACTACCACTGTCTGCTACTCAGCAGAGGAACCCACCCCTGTACCTAGCTATGCCACCTGTTTAGTCCTGTTACCAATTTTGAACTGCATTTAGCCTACTTTATTATTTGGGCCTACTAACTGTGTCTGCCACTAGGGTTGAGCGACTTTTACTTTTTTAGGATCGAGTCGGGTTTCACGAAACCCGACTATCTCAAAAGTCAAGTCGAGTGAAATCGGCCGATTATCGCGAAAAGTCGGGGATCGACCGAAACACGAAACCCAATGCAAGTCAATGGGGAAGCATAGTCGGCAGTGAGTGGAGGCCAGGAAAACACCTACAGTGCCCATTTTAATGGCAAAAACATCCATTCTTGTTACTGAAGCTTGTCAATCTTAATTTAGCTTATAATAATAGTTAGGCATTGGAAATTGGGGGTCATTTGGCTAAAGTTGTGGGTGGTAGGGCTGGTTCAAGTATTTAGTGGGCCCAGGAAACGTGGACCACGTCACGACAGTGGAGCAGGGAGAGGTAAGTATTTCAACTTTGCAAGTGCTGTGATCCTGAGCAAGCGTGGGGGGAGGGCACTCGTTCTCATTGGCACTGGCACAGGGCCCCTCAAAGTACGGCGGTGTGTTTGCACGGCGGGGGCGCCTTCCACCAGCAGCGACACTTTTGCGTACTATAAGGGGCCCTGTGGCAGTGATGTCGCCAACGACTATTCCCCTCCACCTGATGAAGGAACCTGCACTTTCATCTGCACCTTCCTCTTTGTCCCCGTGTAAGGTGGTATAGTATGCGGGAAGGGGAACCTGACTTTCAGCAGGGTCAGATTCTGGCTGTGTAGCGTGCAAGGGGAATGTAGTGGTCTGGGTCAATGTACCAGTAGACTCATCTAGCATTGGCTGGGCAATGGGCAGGATGAGGAGGAAACACATATATAGACCCAAATAATAAAGTGGGCTAAATGCATTTCAAAATTGGTAAAAGGACTAACCAGGCGGCATTGCTTTCTTCAGTGGAGGACAACTGTAATGAGAGGCTGACACAGTGAGTAGGCCCAAATCAGTAAGTAGGCTAAATGCAGTTCAAAATTGGTAACAGTAGTAAACAGGCGGCACTGCTTTGTTAGTGGAGAACAGCAAGGAGCGGCAGACACGGTTAGTAGGCCCCAACCAAACTAGTAGGCCAAATGCAGTGTAATCTAAAAACTACTTAATGAAAGCCTGAAGATCGAAGGTCAGGAAAGGAAACCAGGAGAAAACCTTGGAGCGGCAGACACCGTTAGTAGGCCCCAACCAAAATAGTAGGCCAAATGCAGTGTAATCTAAAAACTACTTAATGAAAGCCTGAAGATCGAAGGTCAGGAAAGGAAACCAGGAGAAAACCTTGGAGCGGCAGACACCGTTAGTAGGCCCCATGCAAACTAGTAGGCCAAAAGCAGTTGTCAAATTCCGATAGGCTAAAAACCTGACAATTGAAGCTCAGCTTTTTTAAGATGAGGACAGCTGTATTGAGTGGCGCAGACAGACACAGGTAGTAGGCCTTAAACCAAAAAGTTGGCTCAAAGCAGTTTAAAAAGGGTTCCAGGGGTACACAGGCAGCATTGGTGTGGTCAGCGGAGGACAATTGGAAGGAGGGACCGCAGACAGACTTACTAGGCCTAAAATAAAAAAAGTAGGCTCTATGCACTTTTAAATAGGTTCCAGGGGTACACAGGCAGCATTGGTGTGGTCAGCGGAGGACAATTGGAAGGAGGGACCACAGACAGACTTACTAGGCCTAAAATAAAAAAAGTAGGCTCTATGCACTTTTAAATAGGTTCCAGGGGTACACAAGCAGCATTGGTGTGGTCAGCGGAGGACAATTGGAAGAAGGGACCGCAGACAGACTTACTAGGCCTAAAATAAAAAGTAGGCTCTATGCACTTTTAAATAGGTTCCAGGGGTACACAGGCAGCATTGGTGTGGTCAGCGGTGGACAATTGGAAGGAGGGACCGCAGACAGACTTACTAGACCTAAAATAAAAAAGTAGGCTCTATGCACTTTTAAATAGGTTCCAGGGGAACACAGGCAGTATTGGTGTGGTCAGTGGAGGACAATTGGAAGGAGGGACCGCAGACAGACTTACTAGGCCTAAAATAAAAAAGTAGGCTCCATGCACTTTAAAATAGGTTCCAGGGGTACACAGGCAGCATTGGTGTGGTCAGCGGAGGACAATTGGAAGGAGGGACCGCAGACAGACTTACTAGGCCTAAAATAAAAAAGTAGGCTCTATGCACATTTAAATAGGTTCCAGGGGTACACAGGCAGCATTGGTGTGGTCAGCGGAGGACAATTGGAAGGAGTGTCTGACACAGTTATTAGGCCAAAATAATAAATTGAGGTTAATGTCTGGCAAAAAATTTTTTTAACAAATAAACAGGTGGCATACCTAGGTTCAGGGGTGGGCTCCTCTGCTGACTTGCAGACAGTGGTATTTGGCACAAAGTATTAGCTGGTGTAAATGTAGGACAGAGTCCCTGAATATTTTTACTAGCATCATATATGTAACCAAATTGGTTTTGGCAGTGCCATTGAAGGATTTAACCACATAGACTAAACAGTGGTGCAGTGAGAGATAATTTTGCAAGTGGTAGAGCACTGTTTGAGCTTGGGGGGGGGGAACACTCTCTCGTGGCCGGCAGTACTGGCCCAGGGCCCCTCATGTTACAACGGTGTGTTAAACGTTGGGTGCGCACCACCACCGCCAGAGACACTTCATTGTACTATGAGGGACCCTGTGCCAGTGCCGTCACCCAAAAGTGGGCACACCCACCTCTTCAGACAAACGGCACTCACGGGTGCTTGCGCCAAGTAGTGACCACGGCCCCGTGGGGGAAGTCAGCCCATTTAGGGAGGTGTAAAAATGTCGTATGCTGGACATACAGCAGCTGCAAATGGAGAAATTGGAACAGTCAGTAAGAACAGTTCAAAGGCAAGACCTTTTCACAGGAAAGCTAGGTGTCAGCCGGGAAAGGTGGGGCAAAATAATTAGAAATCCATGATTGGTTCATTTTAATGAAAGTTAGATCATTAACATTTTGGGTAGCCAGATGACTCCTTTTTTCGGTCAGTATTAAACCAGCAGCACTGAAGACTCTTTCTGATAGCACACTAGCTGCTGGGCAAGCAAGCTCCTGCAATGCATATTCTGCCAATTCAGGCCAGGTGTCTATTTTGGATGCCCAGTAATCAAATGGGAATGACAGGTGAGGGAGAACATTAATAAGGGAGGAAAAATAGTTAGTAACCATACTGGACAAATGTTGTCTCCTGTCACTTTGAATTGATGCTGCAGTACCTGTCCTGTCTGCGGTCATTGCGAAATCACTCCACAACCTGGTCATAATACCCCTCTGTCCAACGCCACTTCTGTGGTGATTTGTGCACCTCTAATACCTCTGCCATGTTGCCCCCTGCAGCTCGTGTGAGAACCATCACTGCCGCTGTGTGCTGGGAATGCCTGAATCAAACGGTCTACAAGAGTTGCTTGTTTGGTTGCCAATATTTCCTCAAGGTTCTCATGTGGCATGATATTTTGCAATTTCCATTTATAGCGTGGATCCAGGAGGCAGGCCAACCAGTAATCGTCATCGGTCATCATTTTTATAATGCGGGGGTCCCTTTTTAGGATACGCAAGGCATAATCTGCCATGTGGGCCAATATTCCAGGTGTCAATTCACTGCTTGTGCTGGGTTGAGGAGCACTTTCTGGCAAATCAACGTCACTTGTCTCCCTCAAAAACCCTGAACCTGACCTTGCAACGCCACCAGTTTCTATTGCCCCCTGAGAAGCTTCCTCATCCCAAAAATATTCATCCCCATCATCCTCCTCGTCCTCCTCCTCTTTGCCCGCCACCTCGTCCAGTAGACTTCCCTGACCAGACAATGGCTGACTGTCATCAAGGCTTCCCTCGTCCTCGGCTGCAGACCCCTGCTCCTTTATGTGCGTCAAACTTTGCATCAGCAGACGCATTAGGGGGATGCTCATGCTTATGATGGCGTCGTCTGCACTAACCAAGCGTGTGGATTCCTCAAAACACTGAAGGACTTGACAAAGATCTTGTAGCTTCGACCACTGCACACCTGACAACTCCATGTCTGCCACCCAACTGCCTGCCCGTGTATGTGTATCCTCCCACAAATACATAACAGCATGCCTCTGTTCACACAGCCTCTGAAGCATGTGCAGTGTCGAGTTCCACCTTGCTGCAACGTCGATTATTAGGCGGTGCTGGGGAAGCTTCAAAGATCGCTGATGGTTCTGCATACGGCTGGAGTGTATGGGCGAATAGCGGATGTGCGAGCAAAGTCTGCGCACCTTCAGGAGCAGGTCGAGTAACCCCGGAAAACTTTTCAGGAAGCACTGCACCACCAGGTTCAAGGTGTGAGCCAGGCAAGGAATGTGTTTCAGCTGTGAAAGGGCTATGGCAGCCATAAAATTCCTTCCGTTATCACTCACTACCTTGCCTGCCTCAAGATGTACACTGCCCAGCCATGAGTGAGTTTCTTGCTGCAAGAACTCGGAAAGAACTTCCACAGTGTGTCTGTTGTCGCCCAAACACTTCATTTCTAACACAGCCTGTTGACGCTTGCCACTAGCTGTTCCATAATAGGACACCTCGTGTGCAACAGTGACAGCTGAGGATAGAGTGGTCATGCGACTGCGGTCTGTGGATGAGCTCTCGCTTCTGCTGGAGGACGAGGAGGAGGAGGGGGCCAACACCTACAGCCAACTGTTTCCTAGACCGTGGGCTAGGCAGAACTGTCCCAATATGGCAGTCCCCTGTGGACCCTGCATCCACCACATTAACCCAGTGTGCCGTGATGGACACGTAACGTCCCTGGCCATGCCTACTGGTCCATGCATCTGTTGTGAGGTGCACCTTTCTACTGACAGATTGCCTAAGTGCATGGACAATGCAGTCTTTTACATGCTGGTGGAGGGCTGGGATGGCTTTTCTCACAAAGAAGTGTCGACTGGGTAGGTAGTAGCATGGTACTGCGTAGTCCATCAGGGCTTTGAAAGCTTCGCTTTCAACTAACTGGTAGGGCATCATCTCTAATGAGATTAGTCTAGCAATGTGGGTGTTCAAACCCTGTGTACGTGGATGAGAGGATGAGTACTTCCTTTTCCTAACGAGAGTCTCTTGTAGGGTGAGCTGGACTGGAGAGCTGCAAATGGTGGAACTAGCGGGGGTGGTGGTGGACATGGCAGACTGAGAGAGGGTTGGTGATGGTATTCTTGCAGTTGGCCTACATACAGTGTTTCCTACCATGAACCTGGTGATTCCCTGACTGCTTTGGCCTTGCGACGAAACCTCCACATTTGCTGCAGGTGGTGTCGTAAACGGTGGGCTTACAGTGAGGGAAAGAATGTAGCATTGCTGACTAGCTTCATTGTGAGAGGGTGCAACAACATTACGGGACATTTGGTAGTTAGTCCAGGCTTGCAAGTGCATGGTGGTTAAATGTCTACGCATGCAACTTGTATTTAGATTTTTCACATTCTGACCTCTGCTGAAGGTCCTTGAGCATTTCTTACAAATGACTTTGCACTGATCATTTGGATCTTGGTTAAAAAATTGCCAGACTCCACTCTTCCTACTATCGGATACCTTTTCAGGCATTGCACACTGAGCTACTTTAACCGGATGGCCACGCTGTCCTACAACTGTTTTTGATTGTGACACACATTTTTGGCCAGATACAGGCCTGCCTGATGAAAGCTGTTGCGATGTTGATGCCTGCTGCGGCTCCTCCTCGCTTCAGAGCTACTGCCAGCGGCACCCTGTTCCCTCAATGGCTGCCAATCGGGGTCAACAACTGGGTCATCTATCACCTCCTCTTCTATATCCTGTGCACCTTCCTCTGTGTCACCATGTAAGCCGGTGCTAGAGCATTCGGGACGGGGCCCAATATTCTCATCAGGGTCAGATTCTGGCTCAGTACACTGCAAGGGCAATGTTGTGATCTGAGTCAATGGAACAGCATAATAATCTAGCTGTGGCTGTGCATCTGTGCACTCCATGTCCGATTCATCTTGTAATGGGCATGGCCTGTTAACAATTTCCCTTTCTAACCCAGGCACGGTATGTGTAAAGAGCATCATGGAGTAACCTGTTGTGTCGCCTGACGCATCCTTCTCTGTTGTTCTGGGTAAAGGACACAAGGCATCGACTTGTTCCTGACCGGGAGCATCCACTGACGATGCACTGCTTTTAAATTTTGCACTTTCCGAAGAGGAGGCGAAAGAGCTAGAGGCAGAGTCAGCAAAGAAAGCCAAAACTTGTTACTTCTGCTCTGGCTTTAAAAGCTGTTTTCCTACTCCCAGAAAAGGGAGCGTTCGAGGCCTTGCGTAGCCAGACGATGACGCCCGCTCAACAACTCGAGACTTGGGTGCTATATTGCTTTTCCCACGACCACCTGATGCTCCACCACCACTACCATCATTACCAGCTGGCAATGACCGCCCACGGCCACGACCTCTTCCACCAGACTTCCTCATTCTTGGAAAAATGTAACCAAACTAACAAACGTTATATGGTACTGTAAAACCAGTTATAAGGTGTATGTAAACTTGTTGTGAGTTTAAATCTCCCTTTATAGGTGTGTGATACTGCTAGGAAAATCAGGCCCACTGTATTACACTAAACAGTTTGAGTGGCAGAAAGTGGATGACAGAAGCCAAAAACAGGACTGACGCACTCAGTGGCAATACAAATCTCCCATTTTTATGTGTGGGAGACAGCAGGAAAAAATCAGGCCCACTGTATTACACTACACAGTTTGAGTGGCAGAAAGTGGTTGACAGATATATCAAAAAATACAAGGGCTATAGTAGAATTTCAATCTCTCTACAATGATCAAATGACAAGTATGCCAGCAATAAAAAGGACTGCTGCACACAAGTGTGTGGAGAAAGAAACAAGAGAACTGTGCAGAAAAGGAGGAGCAACAGGATTTTTGCTTTGAAAAAAGCAGTTGGTTTGCACAGCGACATACAAACAGCAATGCAGCTATCAGGGACCTTATAAGGCAGCCTTATAAGCTACAGAGCTGATGCACAGAAATCTAGCCTCCACTGTCCCTGCAAGGAAAAGGTGGTGTTGGACAGTGGAAATCGCTACAGCACAAGCTGTAATATTCCCTTCCTAACAATATCCCTGCTTCAGACGAAGCTACAGCAACCTCTCCCTATGCTCAGATCGGCAGAAGTAAGATGGCGGTCGGCGTGCACGCCACCTTTATAGCCCCTGTGACGCCGCAGAAAGCAAGCCAATCACTGTAATGCCCTTCTCTAAGATGGTGGGGACTGAGACCTATGTCATCACGCTGCCTACACTCTGCGTCCACCTTCATTGGCTGAGAAATGGCGCTGAATGCGTCATATGAAACGCGACTTTGGCGCGAAGATCGCCGACCGCGTGGCCGATCCCACACTGGGATCGGCTCGGGTTTCATGAAACCCGACTTTGCCGAAAGTCGGCGACTTATGAAATTGACCGATCCATTTCGCTTAACCTTTCTGCCACTCATTACAGTTGTCCTCCACTGAACAAAGCAATGCCGCCCGTTTAGTCCTGTTTCCAATTTTGAACTGCATTTAGCCTACTTTATTATTTGGGTCTACTAACTGTGTCTGCCACGCATTACAGTTGTCCTCCACTGAACAAAGCAATGCCGCCCGTTTAGTCCTGTTAACAATTTTGAACTGCATTTAGCCTACTTTAGTATTTGGGCCTACTAACTGTGTCTGCCACTCATTACAGTTGTCCTCCACTGAACAAAGCAATGCCGCCCGTTTAGTCCTGTTAACAATTTTGGACTGCATTTAGCCTACTTTAGTATTTGGGCCTACTAACTGTGTCTGCCACTCATTACAGTTGTCCTCCAATGAACAAAGAAATGCCGCCTGTTTAGTCCTGTTACCAATTTTTCCTCGACCCCCCGAGGAAGCCAACGCGAAACGCGCGTCGGGGCCTCCGGACGGACGCTGGCACCTAACAGTGTAGGTAAGACAGGCAGAGTACCGTTTATATATCTGAACTGGGTTGGATGTCACTGATATAGTATGATATAGCTTTACCGGGTATGTGTAGTCGGCACTATGCACTTTTATGAGAGAGGAAGTTCTTAAGACTGACATATTCCTGGTGGCTTTTGGTTTATGCATTGTCTGTACCCTAGGTGTTATATGCAGCGGTTCCTGTCCGCCGTACATGAACTATATGTGTACACTGTATGTCGAGTCTGTTATTTTTTGTAATCTTGTGTAATCATGTAAGTATGAGATTTAATAAAGTTGTTACTATTTTTACTTCTGGGTGTTTTTATACTCCGTGGTTGGCTTGTAGGATTAATCTAGTAGTGGAGTTTACCCTGTAATTGGCTATGTCCATGATAGGGAATTTCCCTGTATCTGGTTTGCATTAATATGCATCAGTGGTATCTGTATTTTGAACTGTATTTAGCCTACTTTATTATTTGGGCCTATATCTGTGTTTCCTCCTCATCCTGCCCATTGCCCAGCCACTGCTAGATGAGTCTGCTGGTACATTGACCTAGACCACTACATTCTCCTTGTACTCTTCACAGCCTGAATCTGACCCTGCTGAAAGTCAGGTTCCCCTTCCCACATACTATACCACCTTACATGGGGGCAAAGAGGAAGGTGCAGATGAAAGTGCAGTTTCCTTCATTAGGTGGGGGGGCATACTCGTTGGCATAGTCACTGGCACAGGGCCCCTCATAGTATGCAAAAGTGTCTCTGGCAGTGGGAGGCACCACCCACCATCAAACACACCGCCGTACTGTCAGGGGCCCTGTGCCAAGTGCCAACGAGTGGGCCCCCCCTGCTTGCTCAGGATCACAGTACTTGCAAAGTTGAAATACTTACCTCTCCCTGCTCCACCGCCGTGACGTATTCCGCGTTTCCTGGGCCCACGAAAATCTTGAGCCAGCCCTACCTACCCCCCCCCACATCTTTGAGTATTTGTAAGTGCTCGGAGATTTAGTTTTTGTTGATGCAGCTGCATGATTTACAGCTGCTAGCCAGCATAATTACATGTGGGGGTTGCCTGGTCGCTAGGGAATCCCCACATGTAATCAAGCTGGCTAACAGATGTAAATCATTCAGCTGCAGCGATAAAAACTAAATCTCCGAGCACTAACAAATACTCGGAGGACACCCGAAATCTCGAGTAACGAGTATACTCGCTCATCACTAGTAAGGACGTCTGGTGTAACAGAGTGAATAATGTCTGTGATTCTCTGTTTTAAGTAATTAATGCCGCTGATACGTTCAATGTAAACGTTGCTTCACATAACCCCAAAAGTAAAAGTCTAATGACGTCAGATCCGGGAATCGTGGTGGCCATGGCTTGACAGAACCCCTGCCTATCCACCGTCAGGGGAATGTTCTATTCAGAAACTAACGAACAATGGTGGCGTAGTGTGGAGGAGCGCCGTCCTGTTGAAAGATGACACCTTCTGGAAATTGGGGCACTGCATACAATTCCAAGATGTCAAAATACGTGTTTGCTGTCACAGACCGCTCCGCGAAAAAAAAATGGACCTATCACTTTATCATGCATCAGGCCACACCACACGTTCACTTTAGGCATGTTACATTCGTTATAAACGCGCTGATATTCACGTAGCACTTTGGTCACGGATTCAAATTTAGCGAGCCACAGAACACACTGAACTTTCCTCTGTACCGCCCACATCTCAACTGGCATGCAAAACCACACAGTTGGCATAAGCTTGTGGTTGCATGATGTCACAGACCTGGCAGTGTATTAATCAGAGTTCAGTTTATCAGGGGTCAATCTGACTGGGGGCTCAGCAACAACTTAAATAAGTTTGTGTTGTTTGTTTGGTTTTTGTTATCTCTCCTCATGAACAGTGATATGATTGGACCAGAGAAAGGGCACCAAAATGTAAACTATAAATAGATCCTGCGACTGGTCAAAAGTGCACCATGACTTTACGAACACACTGTATAGTCAAGCTTGGAGATGCATTCAGATCTGTTCAAACAAAACAAAAAACAAAAATAAAAACAAAAGGAGCATATAGCCTACAGCAAGTAAATAGTAATGGTACTTACAAACAATATAAAGTACTTAGTTAACACTATTTTAATAAAAAAAGAAGTAAAAGCCAACCCACCATGAAAAGGTGTGCCCATCAGGATAGTCCTAACTTGTCATGATTAGGTTTAATACTAGAGATGTTAACGAAGTACCCTACGTTATTTACGTGCACAATTACTATTTACTTGCTGTCGGCTATATGCTCCTTTTGTTTTTTTCTTGGGTTTTGTCTTCAAAATGGATACAGTGTGAATGTGCTTTTAGTGTTTGCATGTATACCAGCTTACAGTGCGGCTTATTTCTTTGGTTTTGCCGTAATCTTTTGTACTTTCTACAATCATACCCCATTAACTGAGCAGCCCAGAAGATTAAGAGCTGTTCTGTTGATATGAAGCAGCAAAAAACTTCAGCAGGAGCACTCTGTGTTCCTGAGGAAGTTCGAGTGAAACGCGAGTTGGAGTGAGGAGCGGTGCAGTCACATCCTCAGCATGAACCCGGGTCAGTAACTTTTTCTTTGCCTACTTAGGCATTATAATTTTGCATGTTATTTCTCAGTTACTCACTTAGCTTTATACTGTGGTATATCTTTAATCACCCACTACTATTATTGCATATTAGGTTAGGCTATGGTTGCAACATGTTAGGTTAGGCTATTGGTTGAACTAGATGGACTTATAGTCTTCCTTCAACCTTAATAACTATGTAACTATGTAATTAGTCACTTTTTGTGCGCTTGCACTTTATCTGTTACCTGGCATTGTATGCTCTTGTCCGTGCTGCTGATGCTTCTTCGCCTCCTCTTTTTATCCACTTTATGTCATTTTTATCTGATCTTGTATGTATATGTTTTTTATCTTGTTTGTCAAGTGGTGTCTTCAATACAAATATGGATTTATTCTACCTTGATATCTTTATTTTATATTACCCCAAGCAGTTTGTATTTGGATATGTATAATTGTGTCTGCTTGGGTTGCGCTGTCAATTGCACCTCTTATATCCATTTATTTTGGGATATACTCCTTTTATTATAGGTTTAAGATAGTTAGCAACTACCTGCCTGTCCGTTCTTGGCCCAATAGGAAAAAAATTATCTAGTCCCGGAAACCACCTTTAACCCCTTTCTGCCATTAGACGTACTATTGCGTCCATGTGGGGTGGGCTTTACTTCCCAAGGACGCAATAGTACGTCATATGCAATCGGCAGCGCTCACGGGGGGAGCGCCGCCGATCGCGGCCGGGTGTCAGCTGTTTATCGCAGCTGACATCCGGCACTATGTGCCAGGAGCGGTCACGGACCGCCCCCGGCACATTAACCCCCGGCACACCGCGATCAAAGATGATCGCGATGTGCCGGCGGTGCAGGGAAGCACTGCGCAGGGAGGGGGCTCCCTGCGGGCTTCCCTGAGCCCCCCGCAGCAACGCGATGTGATCGCGTTGCTGCGAGGGTCTCACCTCCCTCCCTGCTCCCTCCAGCCCCGGATCCAAGATGGCCGCGGATCCGGGTCCTGCAGGGAGGGAGGTGGCTTCACAGAGCCTGCTCAGAGCAGGCACTGTGAAGGCTGCAGCGCTGCATGTCAGATCAGTGATCTGACAGAGTGCTGTGCAAACTGTCAGATCACTGATCTGTGATGTCCCCCCCTGGGACAAAGTAAAAAAGTTAAAAAAAAAAATTTCAAATGTATAAAAAAAAATATTCCAAAATAATGAAAAAAAAAATAAAAATATTATTCCCATAAATACATTTCTTTATCTAAATAAAAAAAACAAAACAATAAAAGTACACATATTTAGTATCGCCGCGTCCGTAACGGCCCGACCTATAAAACTGGCCCACTAGTTAACCCCTTCAGTAAACACCGTAAGAAAAAAAAAAAAAAACGAGGCAAAAAACAACGCTTTATTATCATACCGCCGAACAAAAAGTGGAATAACACGCGATCAAAAAGACAGATATAACTAACCATGGTACCGCTGAAAACGTCATCTTGTCTCGCAAAAAACGAGCCGCCATACAGCATCATCAGCAAAAAAATAAAAAAGTTATAGTCCTGAGAATAAAGCGATGCAAAAATAATTATTTTTTCTATAAAATAGTTTTTATCGTATAAAAGCGCCAAAACATAAAAAAATTATATAAATGAGGTGTCGCTGTAATCGTACTGACCCGAAGAATAAAACTGCTTCATCAATTTTACCAAACGCAGAACGGTATAAACGCCTCCCCCAAAAGAAATTCATGAATAGCTGGTTTTTGGTCATTCTGCCTCACAAAAATCGGAATAAAAAGCGATCAAAAAATGTCACGTGCCCGAAAATGTTACCAATAAAAACATCAACTCGTCCCGCAAAAAACAAGACCTCACATGACTCTGTGGACCAAAATATAGAAAAACTATAGCTCTCAAAATGTGGTAACGCAAAAAATATTTTTTGCAATAAAAAGCGTCTTTCAGTGTGTGACGGCTGCCAATCATAAAAATCCGCTAAAAAACCCGCTATAAAAGTAAATCAAACCCCCCTTCATCACCCCCTTAGTTAGGGAAAAATTAAAAAAATGTATTTATTTCCATTTTCCCATTAGGGCTAGGGTTAGAGTTAGGGCTAGGGTTAGGGTTAGGGCTAGGGTTAGGGCTAGGGTTAGGGTTAGGGTTAGGGCTAGGGTTAGGGCTAGGGTTAGGGCTAGGGCTAGGGCTAGGGCTAGGGTTAGGGTTAGGGCTAGGATTAGGGCTAGGGTTAGGGCTAGGGTTAGGGCTAGGGTTAGGATTAGGGTTAGGGCTAGGGTTAGGGCTAGGGCTACAGTTTGGGTTGGGGCTAAAGTTACAGTTAGGGTTTAGATTACATTTACGGTTGGGAATAGGGTTGGGATTAGGGTTAGGGGTGTGTCAGGGTTAGAGGTGTGGTTAGGGTTACTGTTGGGATTAGGGTTAGGGATGTGTTTGGATTAGGGTTTCAGTTATAATTGGGGGGTTTCCACTGTTTAGGCACATCAGGGGCTCTCCAAACGCGACATGGCGTCCGATCTCAATTCCAGCCAATTCTGCGTTGAAAAAGTAAAACAGTGCTTCTTCCCTTCCGAGCTCTCCCGTGTGCCCAAACAGGGGTTTACCCCAACATATGGGGTATCAGCGTACTCAGGAGAAATAGGACAACAACTTTTGGGGTCCAATTTCTCCTGCTACCCTTGGGAAAATACAAAACTCGGGGCTAAAACATATTTTTTGTGGGAAAAAAAAAGATTTTTTATTTTCACGGCTCTGCGTTATAAACTGTAGTGAAACACTTGGGGGTTCAAAGCTATCACAACACATCTAGATGAGTTCCTTAGGGGGTCTAGTTTCCAAAATGGTGTCACTTGTGGGAGGTTTCTACTGTTTAGGTACATTAGGGGCTCTGCAAATGCAATGTGACACCTGCAGACCATTCCATCTAAGTCCTCATTCCAAATGGAGCTCCTTCCCTTCCGAGCCCTCCCATGCGCCCAAACAGTGGTTCCCCCCCACATATGGGGTATCAGCGCACTCAGGACAAATTGGACAACAAATTGTGGGGTCGAATTTCTCCTGTTACCCTCGGGAAAATACAAAACTGGGGGCTAAAAAATAATTTTTGTGGGAAAAAATTTTTGTTTTATTTTTACGGCTCTCCATTATAAACTTCTGTGAAGCCCTTGGTGGGTCAAAGCGCTCAGCACACATCTAGATAAGTTCCTAAGGGGGTCTACTTTCCAAAATGGTGTCACTTGTGGGGGGTTTCTACTGTTTAGGTACATTAGGGGCTCTGCAAACGCAATGTGACACCTGCAGACCATTCCATCTAAGTCTGCATTCAAATGGCACTCCTTCCCTTCTGAGCCCTCCCATGTGCCCAAACAGTGGTTCCCCCCACATATGGTGTATCATCGCACTCAGGACAAATTGGGCAACAAATTTTGGGGTCCAATTTCTCCTGTTACCCTCAGGTGCTCACCACACCTCTAGATAAGTTCCTTAGGGGGTCTACTTTCCAAAATGGTGTCACTTGTGGGGGGTTTCAATGTTTAGCCACATCAGGGGCTCTCGAAACGAAACATGGCGTCCCATCTCAATTCCAGTCAATTTTGCATTGAAAAGTCAAATGGTACTCCTTCGCTTCCGAGCTCTGCCATGCGCCCAAACAGTGGTTTACCCCCACATGTGGGGTATTGGCATACTCAGGACAAATTGTACAACAATGTTTGGGGTCCATTTTCTCCTGTTACCCTTGGTAAAATAAAACAAATTGGAGCTGAATTAAATTTTTTGTGAAAAAAAGTTAAATGTTCATTTTTATTTAAACATTCAAAAAATTCCTGTGAAGCACCAGAAGGGTTAATAAACTTCTTGAATATGGTTTTGAGCACCTTGAGGGGTGTAGTTTTTAGAATGGTGTCACACTTCATTATTTTCTATCATATAGACCCCTCAAAATGACTTCAAATGTGATGTGGTCCCTAAAATAAAATGGTGTTGTAGAAATGAGAAATTGCTGGTCAACTTTTAACCCTTATAACTCCCTAACAAAAAAAAATTTTGGTTCCAAAATTGTGCTGATGTAAAGTAGACATGTGGGAAATGTTACTTATTAAGTATTTTGTGTGACATATCTCTGTGATTTAATTGCATAAAAATTCAAAGTTGGAAAATTGCGAAATTTTCATAATTTTCGCCAAATTTCCGTTTTTTTCACAAATAAACGCAGGTACTATCAAATAATTTTTACCATTGTCATGAAGTACAATATGTCACGAGAAAACAATGTCAGAATCACCAGGATCCATTGAAGCGTTCCAGAGTTATAACCTCATAAAGGGACAGTGGTCAGAATTGTAAAAATTGGCCCGGTCATTAACGTGCAAACCACCCTTGGGGGTAAAGGGGTTAACTGTGACTGTCTATAGCACAAAGTGTGTGTGGTACACTTTTTTTTTGCACATTTATTTTGCTAGTCAAGTTTTACATTTCAACTTCCCACACATACAGCACAATTTTGCATATGATGGCCAAAAATAAAATATTTTATTATATGCCCACCAAGTATTTCTTTTAATTTTTGGGAACAGGGTTGAATTTTGTTTAAAAAAAATGTAGACATTTAACTGTGCAAGTCTGCTTTTGCACACATGTTTTACTAGTCCAATTTAACCGTAAATGCTTGCTGCCATATTTTGCTTTCTGTACTTGTACTTACTTAACCTTTTTTTACATCCTTTTTTGACAAGGGTTGAATAAGTGGTTTTGAAAAGATTGTCAAAAGTTAAAGTATAGTATTGTAAAAAAAATTGTTTGATAAAAATAAATGTTTGGTAAAAGTGGTATTGGACAAGGAAATATAAAATAAAAAAATATCATGACTTCTAAGAACGTGGGAGCCACAAACAGCAGCAGAAGCACCACCACCGCTAGCAACAGCTGTCACGACAGTAATATTACCAAACACATATTCATAATTGGGCTTCTTGTCTCCAGGAAGCATTTTAGTTCAGAGGAAGCATCACTCGTCTTAGTCACAGCAGGATGATGTTACCTCTGATAGCGACTCTGTCAGTTTGTGTCAGAGTCCTTAATAAAACTTCCAGCCACTCACAAATAACAAAATGTTAATTATTAACAGTTTTTAATTAAAAACAGTGTGCCTGTAAATAAGTTATTAAATGGGCTGCTAATTAATACATGGTTACCATCCTTATCAATAGTGAGGTCACTTTCACATTGCTAAGGCTGTATATGTGTTAAAAAGATTGAATATAGTCCTACTAGAGTGCTACATATGTCTTTTCGACAATTCGAGGCTTTGCAGTACTTCTTGATTATTTTTTTTAAAATGTGTTGAACCTGGTAAATTTGAATTTCACAAGATTTGATCATATCTATTCATGATAATAATCTAATACATCCATTTATTTATGGGTAATACTTAGTGGTTGTGGAACAGAGATTTTGATGTTCTATGGAATAAGACTGTTTGAAAAGTGATGGCTAAATACAACCTTGTAATTTGAAGTCTTGCTTTTTATGATTGAAATTTATTTTTCATTTTTCCATTAACCAGCATTCTCTACTTACAATATCAGAAAAGTACTGTATGTATTATCTCTCTAAGTAAAATATGTAACAAAATGAATTGCAAATGCTATAGTTCTACTTACGGTAGTCATTAAGACCAGCACAGACAATTCTCCTTTATATACATTCATGCATGAAGCCGAACAAAAGATCAGAAAACTATTCCAATATTAAGTTAACAAGATAAAATATTGTTAAAAAAATACAATAAAATACAGTTTGGCCAAAACAGTTGACCACACATACAATTGTAAAAAGTCAATGAATTCCTTAGTAGAAGTCAAGAATAATTTTTAACATGTGTTCATGTGTACATACTGTATGTTACCCCGATACTTGATATTATGAAGCCTCAAAACTTTGTATCTTGTCTTGTTTTGGAAATCTCGGAGAAATATTGTATACAGTATCATTGGAGTGGAGGGTAGTTTGAGTTAGTGTACACATTCTACATAGGAATAGTCCAAATATTGGACTGGCTGTGGTCCATTGTCAGTCTCTGTCCCTGATACAGGGATTAAGTTATTGTCCAATCTATAGCAGCTCTTCCACACCATTATTAATTCCAGAATTATTGTACTGACATCTCAGGATGGCTCTAAACTCCGAGACAACTCCATTAATTTCTTTTGATTGTCTATCACCTTTAGGTTCTGCACATAGGCCCATGTGGCAGCTGGACTTCTGAAATTAATTGAATATTCTGAACCTAAAAAAACAATATAAACACATTGGTTTTAGCATATATATTATATACGTACAGTCATGTCCGAAAGTGTTGGCACTCTTGAGATTGTTCCATAGAATTAAGTATTTCTCCCAGCAAATTACTACAATTACATATTTTTTTGTTATATACAGTACAGACCAAAAGTTTGGACACACCTTCCCATTTAAAGATGTTTCTATATTTTCATGACTATTTCACACTGAAGGCATCAAAACTATGAATTAACACATGTGGAATTAGATACTTAACAAAAAAGTGTGAAACAACTAAAATTATGTCTAATATTCTAGGTTCTTCAAAGTAGCCACCTTTTGCTTTGATGACTGCTTTGCACACTCTTGGCATTCTCTTGATGAGCTTTGAGAGGTAGTCAAATGAGACCAAGACGCTGAAGCTGGAGCGGCACCGGAACAAAGTCAGGTGAATATTGAAAGTGCTGGTGGCCTGAGCAACGGAGAGGTGAGTATGTGATTTTTTTTTTTTTTTATTGCAGCAAATGGGGCAAGTGTCTGTATGGAGCATCTTGTGGGGCCATAACGTTTGTGCAGCAATATATAGGGCAAGTGTCTGTATGGAGTATCTTATGGGGCCATAACATTTGTGCAGCATTATACGGGGCAAATATATTTATGGAGCATCTTATGGGGCCATAATTAACGTTTGTGGAGCATTATATAGGGCAAGTGTCTGTATGGAGAATCTTATGGGGCCATAATCAAGGTTTGTGCAGCACTATATGGGGCAAATATCTTTATGGAGCATCTTATGTCGCCATAATCAACATTTGTGCAGCATTGTATTGGGCAAATTTGTCTATGGAGCATCTTATGGGGCCATTATTAACCTTTATGCACGATTATATGGGGCATATTTTAATATGGAGCATCTTATGGAGCCTATCATAAACGTTATGGAGCATTATATGGGACTCCTGATTCTATGGATATTCAAAAACACTTAACCTACTGATGTCTCAATTAATTTTACTTTTATTTTTATCTATTTTTATTTTTGACATTTACCAGTAGCTGCTGCATTTCCCACCCTACTAGGCTTATACTCGAGTCATTAAGTTTTCCCAGTTTTTTGTGGCAAAATTAGGGGGGTCGGCTTATACTCGGGTCAGCTTATACTCGAGTATATACGGTATGTGTATAACAAAACGTGTGTAATCGCATTAATTTTCTGGGAGAAATACTTAATTCTCTGGAACAATTTCAAGGGTGCTAACACTTTCATTCATGACTGTATATTTTTTTAATGAATTAAATCCTTGTATGATTTGGGAACATCTTATGTAAAAAGAAAAACTCTATTAATGCAGATATTTGGTTAATTTGCAGCTTAATAGCGTTCTAAGACCTTTGTTGCTGGGAGGAAATTAACCTTATTCCTTGTGGCATCCACCGGCTTAGTTATAGAGGCACGATTTCAGTCACTGCGCAATAAATAGTGAGCAGCAACTGTAACCATACCCTGGCATTATCTGATAGGTGGCTCAGCAATCATGCATCAGTCAGTGTCGGGGTATGGTCAGCGCACCCTCTCACTATGTACTGAGTGGTGACTGAAGCCGTGTCTGCCTACCACTATGATAAGAATCCTAAGGCTACTGGAAGGAAAAAAGTTAATTTCTTCCCAAATGAGGGTCTCTTAGTGAGGGCGCCAGGCAGTTTCTGAATTATATTAAATTGCCGATTAACCCCATATCACCAGGTTAATATTTTTTTTTTTTTACATGACAGGTACCCTTTAAGGCCACATTCACATACTCAGTATTTGATCAGTATTTTACATCAGTATTTTTAAGCCAAAACCAGGAGTGGGACAATTAGAGGAAAAGTATGATAGAAACATATCATAACTTCTGTATTGTTCACCCACTCCTGGCTTTGGCTTATAAATACTGATGTGAAATACTGACCAAATACTGAACATCTGAACATTTGAATGTGACCTTAGAGTGAGTATACAATGCACAGATGTGGTCATACAGTGGGGCAAAAAAGTATTTAGTCAGTCAGCAATAGTGCAAGTTCCACCACTTAAAAAGATGAGAGGCGTCTGTAATTTACATCATAGGTAGACCTCAAATATAGGAGACAAACTGAGAAAAAAAAATCCAGAAAATCACATTGTCTGTTTTTTTATCATTTTTTTTGCATATTATGGTGGAAAATAAGTATTTGGTCAGAAACAAACAATCAAGATTTCTGGCTCTCACAGACCTGTAACTTCTTCT
Source organism: Ranitomeya imitator (assembly GCF_032444005.1). Classification (NCBI taxonomy): domain Eukaryota; kingdom Metazoa; phylum Chordata; class Amphibia; order Anura; family Dendrobatidae; genus Ranitomeya; species Ranitomeya imitator. The sequence goes on along the minus strand of NC_091284.1, from coordinate 714,004,787 downwards.
TTAAGAGTCTCCTCTTTCCTCCACTCATTACCTGTAGTAATGGCACCTGTTTAAACTTGTTATCAGTATAAAAAGACACCTGTGCACACCCTCAAACAGTCTGACTCTAAACTCCACTATGGTGAAGACCAAAGAGCTGTCAAAGGACACCAGAAACAAAATTGTAGCCCTGCACCAGGCTGGGAAGACTGAATCTGCAATAGCCAACCAGCTTGGAGTGAAGAAATCAACAGTGGGAGCAATAATTAGAAAATGGAAGACATACAAGACCACTCATAATCTCCCTCGATCTGGGGCTCCACGTAAAATCCCACCCGTGGGGTCAGAATGATCACAAGAACGGTGAGCAAAAATCCCAGAACCACGCGGGGGGACCTTGTGAATGAACTGCAGAGAGCTGGGACCAATGTAACAAGGCCTACCATAAGTAACACACTACGCCACCATGGACTCAGATCCTGCAGTGCCAGACGTGTCCCACTGCTTAAGCCAGTACATGTCCGGGCCCGTCTGAAGTTTGCTAGAGAGCATTTGGATGATCCAGAGGAGTTTTGGGAGAATGTCCTATGGTCTGATGAAACCAAACTGGAACTGTTTGGTAGAAACACAACTTGTCGTGTTTGGAGGAAAAAGAATACTGAGTTGCATCCATCAAACACCATACCTACTGTAAAGCATGGTGGTGGAAACATCATGCTTTTGGGCTGTTTCTCTGCAAAGGGGCCAGGACGACTGATCCGGGTACATGAAAGAATGAATGGGGCCATGTATCGTGAGATTTTGACTGCAAACCTCCTTCCATCAGCAAGGGCATTGAAGATGAAACGTGGCTGGGTCTTTCAACATGACAATGATCCAAAGCACACCGCCAGGGCAACGAAGGAGTGGCTTCGTAAGAAGCATTTCAAGGTCCTGGAGTGGCCTAGCCAGTCTCCAGATCTCAACCCTATAGAAAACCTTTGGAGGGAGTTGAAAGTCCGTGTTGCCAAGCGAAAAGCCAAAAACATCACTGCTCTAGAGGAGATCTGCATGGAGGAATGGGCCAACATACCAACAACAGTGTGTGGCAACCTTGTGAAGACTTACAGAAAACGTTTGACCTCTGTCATTGCCAACAAAGGATATATTACAAAGTATTGAGATAAAATTTTGTTTCTGACCAAATACTTATTTTCCACCATAATATGCAAATAAAATGTTAAAAAACAGACAATGTGATTTTCTGGATTTTTTTTTCTCAGTTTGTCTCCCATAGTTGAGGTCTACCTATGATGTAAATTACAGACGCCTCTCATCTTTTTAAGTGGTGGAACTTGCACTATTGCTGACTGACTAAATACTTTTTTGCCCCACTGTAATTACCGGTACCTCTTTTACTTATTTATTTTACTCACTTATACGGCACCAATAATCTACAGCACTTTACAGATCTTGTCATCCCTAATGGGACTCACTATCTAAACTCCCTATCAGTATGTCTTTGGCATGTGAGAGGAAACCCACATAAACCCCAGAAGAACATACACATTCCTTGCAGATTGTGTCCTTGGTTGGATCTGAACCCAGCACTGCAAAGCGACCGTGCTAGCCGCTAACGTTCTTTGACCAAAGTTTTTAGCGGATATTTATCATTACCTTTATGCCAATTTTCTAAAAATGCACTCCAGAAATCTAAACAAGCTTAGCAAGCGTGCGACTCCTACTAAATTTCCCCAATTATTCCAATGTGATGGGTTAAGCCCTTATGGAAGGACTACAGATAAATTGAATGTTTACTCCCATACTCGCTCTTTGAACCAGACTCCCAGGAGAACATTTTGTAATCAGCCTATTGGAGGGGTGTCAAACTCATTTTCATCAAGGGCCACATCAGCATTATAAGTGACTTCAAAGGGCCACTTGTAGTTGTAAGGGCTCATGCAGACATCCATGCAACACGGTTTGCGCATGGACTGCAATGCACAGAATGGCCAGGGCTAGAAGAAAGCTGTCCCTGAGTAGTAGGGCTATAAGACAGCTGTCCCTAGGTAGCAGGGCTATAAGACAGCTGTGCCTTTGGTAGCAGGACTATAAGAGCACTGTCCCTGGGTAGGGAAGTTACAAGCGCTGTCCCTAAGTAATAGGGCTAAGAGGGCTGCTCCTGGGTAATGAGGATAAGAGTGCTGTTCCTAGTAGGGAAAAGAGAGTTGTTCCTGGGTAGGAGGGCTAATAGAGCTTTCCCTGGGTAGTAGGGCAAAGAAAGCTTTAACTGGGTACTGGGGCAAAGACAGCACCCCCTGGGTAGTAGGGCAAAGAGAGCTTTCCCTGGGTAGTAGGGCAAAGAGCTGTCCCTGGGTAGGAGGCCTAATAGCGCTCTCCCTGGGTAATGGGGCTAAGTGATCTGTCCCTGGGTAGTAAGGCTAAGAGAGCTGTCCATGGGTAGTAAGGCTAACAGAAATGTCCCTGGGTAGTAGAGCTAAAAGTGCTGTCACTGGGTAGTAGAGCTAAGGGAGATGTCCCTGGGTAGTAGAGGTAAAAGAGCTGTTCCTGGGTAGTAGAGCTAAGAGAGCTGTCCATGGATAGTAGGGCTAACAGGGATGCTGGCTGACTGTGATCATTGCATTCACTGTTTATCCAGGCTGACTGTGATCATTGCATTCACCGTTTGTCCAGGCTGACTGTGGTCACTGCATTTACCGTTTGTGCTGGCTGACTGTGATTACTGCGCTCACCGTTTGTGCAGGCTGACTGTGATTACTCCGTACACCGTTTGTGCATGCTGACTGTGATCACTGTGCTCACCATTTGTGCAGGCTTACTGCGTTCACGGTGTACACTGTTCACTCTGACAAAGATTGTACCTGCTTCCTGTGCTGGCGCCGTCCCCTCTTTTTAACTCTCTGCTCAGATTCATAGATCGCATCAGCTTCCTTTGTCATCTCTGCCCCCTCTGCTAAGCACTGGCTGTTTCGACATAGAATGCATCCAGTACTTAGTTGTGGAGGTGCCACCAGCACATTGGGCTCTGCCATCGAAGATTTTGAGCTCCCGTGCACAATGCAACACTGCTCCGACCGGCTCTCTGCTTTCTCTATATTGATAGCTGATCGGAGCAGTGTTAAAGTGCGTCCTGGCTTCTCGGGCCGCACAGAATGACAAGGCCAGTAGGACTTGAGTTTGACACTTAAGGCTTATTGAATAAGGAGCCTTCCAAAATATACATCTCCACTAAATTAACACTAGGAGGTGCAATTACTTCTTGTCCCAAAGCGGAAAAAGAAGAAAAACTCCTTTTCGCGTGATCACTCTCAGAATGTGTGCAAGTCCCAAAAAATGATAAATCATGCCATGCAGTGTTTGACTCAACTTTGAAAGAACTTTCACAGTTTGAGTGGCTGAGGTGGATCATGTAATATAAGCCTGAATCAGAGTCATAATGCTGGATCGCTGAAATTCAAAGTTCATTAGACCAGTGGTTGGGTCTAATTTTCAGCTATATTAGGGCCATATATAAATGAGGCCTTACTATTTTCTTCCACAAAACAGAAAGTGATTCTCTTTAGTTTGTTTACTGTAGATCAATTATCACCTGCCCTGAGGTGAATGTACCAGATGTGACATTACCTGGAAGGGCTTGTGTACTTACTGTAAAAATCTCTGTTAGAATGTTTGTATAATCCTACTATTAAAAACATTTTTTTCAAAATAGAGTGAAAGAGCTCATAAGTCCAAGTGTATTCAGGTATTCAGTCTGTTCACCAAAGATTGACTGACAGCTGCAGCTTATACAGAGCAGTGTGAGATCTTGGAAGTAGATGGACTCTGAGAGTTGGACAAGTCTGCTCTCCTATTAATCAAAACAGTGCAGAAAATATTGTGCCACTGGACACATAATTTAAGTCCAGAGTGTTCATGAGGCTAGCAATGCTGTTTAACTATTTGGCTGTTGTGTAATTCCATACACAGCAGTCCACAAATTACATTAGTGATGTTTCCTATAAAAACATCATCCAGTCCCATGAATGTACAGACAAAATACAGAGAACATGTCTATATTTTACACTTATTCTACATTGCACAATGAAAATCAATAATAGGAGACTTACATGTGGATACCCGAACATGAGTGGCTTCCTCAAGAATATGTAGTGGTCGTGACCGGAGAGGAGAAAGAGGAACTGCAAATAATAAACACTTACATGACAAACTGGTCACAAAGATATAATGTTATGCTCTATTGTTCCTATATTTTTAATCCGTTTTTGCCTCTACCAAATTATGGCTGGATTTACATCTTGTCATGGTTTGTCTGGGTCGGTTCTTCAAGGGGTAATTCCTGTAGCCTCACACTGATCCTGGGTGGACTTTTTATAGCCTCTATCTGCGAGTTTCCTTTGTCAGTGATACTTCCGACCTTGGCTAAGTGTGTTGACCCCTGAGTGTGTTTTGTGCCGTGTGCTGGTTTGCCTGGTTTCTTGGTTTTTGACTCGGTCTGTTCTCTGGATACTGTTTGTTGGATTCCGTCTCTGTACTTTCTCTGTCCATTTGGCATTGACCTCTGCTTGGCCGCCCCTACTATCCCCTCTGTCTGTACCCCTTGGTAGTTCTGTCCTTTAGTTACCTTTCTATGAGTTTTTGTCAGCTCCTATGCCACGCCCCCCCCCCCCAGCAGTCAGGTGATTCGGGTCCTGTCAGGCCTGAAACAATCTCCCTCCAATCTCGCTTGCCCTGCGTTCCTGGGAGCCTGTGGCTCTCTTGAGGTCCTGTCTTCACGAGAGACTGCATCGGTGAGTGTCACTTTCAACTCCCTCTGTGATAGTATCACTGACCACTAAGTTATTTCTGTTTCACTGCTGAGTTAGGGGCACGTGTTGTGGGGAGGGTTATGGATCCCATACAGTCTTTATCTGAACAGATGAAAATGTCACTGAGACTGTGCAGGGGGTTTGTCTTCTGGTCTTTTCATCATCCCAAGAGACCTTTGCGGCCCAGCGGCGGAACTCAGTACAGAACCACTTGGCTAAGTGCTTCCCCTGACAGACACTCATCACCATGTCCTCTGCCAATCGCACTCGGTCAGGCTCATCATATATGTTCCCGAGGGCCTGTCAAAGTGGCTGCAGGATGCCCTGGCATTACACCCCCCACCAAACTCTCTCAAGGAAGCCATGACTCAGGCCGTCCGGATGGACCGCAGGTTGCGAGCCAGGGGGGTGATGCAGGTGGAGACTCAGTTGTTTCCCAGTGGAAAAGAGACTGTTCCTGAGCCCATGGAAGTAGGCGCTCTCACCTGAAAGTAAAAGGAGAGAAAACGCCAGTGGGAAAAGCAGTTATGCTTTTACTGCGGTGTAGCTGGACATTGGAAGGAGTGTCCTTCCTGCCCATCGTCGACCCGTCAGCGGGAAATGACTAGGTCGGGGTAGTTATTGAGGAGACTACTCAGACTCGCAATTACATTTTTCCTCATTTTGTAAGGTGTTGCTTCAGGTGTAACTGTTAGTGGACGGTTTTTTTTTTCTCTACAGCGTTTGTGGACTGCAGGTCATCCATCAATTTGATTGACTCCCAATTGGTCACACGCTGCAAGATAGGGACAGCTAGGCTCTAGACCCCAATCAAGGTGGTGGTCATTGATTCCTCCCCCCTCACGAGAGAGGGAATTCTATTTATGTCTGATTTGTTTTTGCTCAGAGTGGGCGCTGCGCACGAGGAAATTTAAGTTGGTTAGTTCTGGACAATTTGCCAGCGGGGTTGGTGTTGGGCATGCCTTGGATACAACGCCATAACCCAGTTATTAATTGGAAAATAGGGGAGATTGTTCAATGGGGGTCTAATTGTTCTTAATTATGTTATAAATCTGCACTGTTGGTTGAACCTGAAAAATCTGTGTCTGTGCCATCTGTTGAGCTGAAAGGTATTCCAGAGTACCTGATAGACTTCGAAGATGTGTTCTCAGAAAGCGAGGCCGAGATGTTGCCGCCACATAGACCTTTTGATTGCGCCATCGAGTTAGTCTCCGGGGCTAAACTACCTAAAGCCCATCTGTTTAATTTGTCTGGCCCGGAGTGCTTAGCTATGAAAGATTATATTGCAGAAAGTCTTTGCAAGGGACATATATGCAGCGCCCCAGGGTTCTGGTCGTTGCAGTAATATTATTCTCCTCTAGGGGGGAGTGATGTTACGTTTGAAGGTAATAAAGGAGATCTCTTTACCAGGTATCACAAACAGGCAACACAATTCATACTCCAGTCCACCAGGGGGAGCTACAGTATGCTCCTATTTGTTAGGGCACTCTTCGTAATTAGGTAAAACTAATAGTCTGGATAGGAAGTTAGGCAGAAGCTGGCTGGGCTTCACCCAGTTAGCTGCTATCTGAGCTCTGCTCAGGTAGTTGGTCCCTGACAGGGGTGGGATCCTGTCAGAAGCCTAGACAGAAGGCCACGGAGCTGCGCTTGCCCCACATGCGGCAGCTCCAGAGAAAGAGACACGAACAGCAAACTGTATTGTAGAGGGTGAGAAACGAAGTCTTAGCAAAAGGAGTGGAAACCAGAAGGAGTTCTTCCCTACATAGGCTGCCTCCTTCTGAGGTGCAGGATCCGGTAGGTGGAACACCGAGGGAGAAACAGTCCTTTATGCCTTGCTCCAGAGACCGGCAGGACAGCTAATTTCAAGTTACTGATCCGCACTATACCCAGGAGGCACGGTGGCAACTTGTGGGGGCTGGGGCGTGCTAGAGTCACTGTAAAAAGCCTCAGGCCACCAGTCATATGGGTTTGTCCTATCCAACTGGGGGACAGAGAGAGACAACATCTAGAACATCTACAATAGTTGTGAGGACCTTATGAGATGCTCTGCAGTAAGGTACTACAACACCCAGGCGCTAGAGGAAGGCTACTGATTTCCACCTGGATAAGGGGACTCTGGATTTGCATCCAAACTGACTGGACTCTGCCTGCTCTGTGATCTGTGCTCTGGACTGTGGATGCTGAAGCTTTCAGTAAAAGGTAAAGAGACTGCAACCTTGTGTCCTTGTTCTTCACTGCGCCTCACACCATCCACCATCTACACTCTGGGAAGCCCTGGGGACACACTTCACCTGTGGGAAGGTATACCATCTAGCTGCCATAACATCACCCCAGCGGACCCCTAAGCAGCGTTGGTCATCCTGACCGAATACCACAGGTGGCGTCACGAACCTTTCCCCTTTAAAGACCTTTCCCTTTTACAACGGACTTCCCGAGGGCCATGGACCGGGTCAGCCACCATGACATCCCCCTTGAGAACCGAAGGACCTGGTACCGAGTACCCCACTGCCCTACGGGGACGCTCCATATACGTCCCTCTGTCTCACTTGTGGCAGTGAGGTTCTGTTTTGAAAAAAAAAGCTGGCGGTTTACGTCCCTGTTTCATCTTTCATGAACTTAATAAAGATAACAGTTCGGAATATGTATCCCCTTCCGTTGATTCCTGATTTATGTAACCAACTATCAGGGGCTGAATGGTTCGCCAAACTGAATCTTCCAGGAGCATATAATTTGATAAGGGTCTGGGAGGGGGACGAATGGAAAACTGCGTACCTCATGTCCGAGGGACTTTTTTAAAATGTAGTCATGCCATTTGGGTTGATTGTGTCCTGTGAGGGTTTTTGGATGGACCCCAAGAAGGTGCAGGCTATTGCTGATTGGGTGCAACCCCGAGATCTTAAAGGGCTCCAGAGCTTCTTGGGGTTTGCCAATTATTGCCATAAATTTATTCTGGGGTTTTCGCAGGTGGTCAAACCTCTAACAGATTTAACATGAAAAGGTGCAGATGTGAAAAATTGGTCCTCGCCCGCAAAAGAGGCCTTTACTGCTCTAAAGAAATGCTTTACTACCGCCCCAGTTTTGGTACAGCCAGATCCGTCCAAACCATTTATTGTGGAAGTGGACGCCTCTGAGGTGGGGGTGGGTGCTGTGCTGTCCCATGGGACTGTCACTCTAACTAACCTCAGGCCGTGTGGATTTTTTCCAGGAAGTTCTCTGCTGCCGAAAGGAATTACGATGTAGGCAATAGAGAGCTTCTTGCGGTCAAATTGGAGTTTGAAGAATGGAGGCACTTTTTGGAGGGGGCCAGTCCCCTGGTCACCGTAATTACCGACCATAAAAATTTATCTTATATCTAGTCTGCTAAAAGACTAATGCCCAGACAGGCCTGTTGGTTGCTTTTTTTCTCCCGTTTTCAGTTTACTATTACGTTTCGTCCAGGGTCAAAGAATATCAAGGCGGATGCCTTATCTCACAGTTTTCATCCGGTGTCTCCCCCTGAGCCACCGTCCTTCATTCCTGAGGTGGTGTTGGTAGGGGTCTCGTCTGAGTTGGAACGGGAGATTGAGGGGGCCCAGTTTCTGGCTCCTGCTGCCAAGCCAGGGGGTAATTTGTTTGTCCCATTGCAGCTTCGGCTTAAACTCCTGCTGGAGTTTCATGAAATCAAGCTTAGGGCTCACCCTGGTATCTCGGCCACGCGCCTGGCGGTGGCTAAGATCTTTTGGTGGCCTACTCTAAGTTCTGATATTAAAAGGTTCATTTCTGGTGTGGGGTCTGCACTAGTTCTAAAAACTCACACAGCCAGCCGGCTGGGGAACTTATGCCCTTGGCAGTTCCCGAAAAGCCATAGACTCACTTGTCCATAGACTTTATTACCAGTCTTCCCCTGTCTAGGGGCAGTATGGTGATATGTAGGCTTGAGCGAAACGGATCGGACAAATTCAAAAGTCGCCGACTTTTGGCAAAGTCGGGTTTCATGAAACCCGACCCGATCCTAGTGTGGGATCGGCCATGCGGTCGGCGATCTTCGCGCCAAAATCGCGTTTCGTGTGACGCGTTTGGCGCCATTTTTTCAGCCAATGAAGGAGTGTGGGCAGAGTGATGACTTAGGTCTTAGGGGCGTGGACGCCTATCGCCATGTTGTCGCTTGTGCGCTGTAGCGATTTGCAATGTGTAAAACCAGCTTTTCTGTTCGGGGATGGAGGGGAGAGAGAGACTGACTTTGCATTGGGTTTCGGTCGATCCCCGACTTTTCGCCATAATCGTCCGATTTCACTCGACTCGACTTTTGAAATAGTCGGGTTTCGCGAAACCCGACTCGACCCTAAAAAAGTAAAAGTCGCTCAATCCTAGTGATATGGGTAGTGGTGGACAGGTTCTCGAAGGAGGCTCATTTTGTACCCTTTACCGAACTACCCTTAGCTGAGACTTTGTCCAGATTGTTTGTGCAGTATGTGATCCGGTTGCATGGGGCACCTCTAAATATGGTGTCTGATTGTGGGATGCAGTTTGTGGCAACGTTTTGGCATGCTTCCGGTAAGAAATTTGGATTTCTCTGTCCTTTTTGTCTGCATACCACCCAGAGAGCAATGGTGAGACGGAACGCAGTAATCATTCTCTGGAGCAGATCCTCAGATGTCTCACTTCTGCGAGACAGAATGACTGGTGTGATGTACTGCCATTGGCGGACTTCGCCTTCAATAGTCGGGTGAGCCTTTTATGATCAATTATGGATTCATTCCACATTTCGGTGAGTTTTCCCATTTGGATTCTGGGTGTCCTGGGGCTGAGGGTTCTGTTCAGCGTTTAAAGAATACGTGGGCAGAGGTCCAGCGGAATATCTCCGGGTCGCAAACGAGATATAAGTTTTTCGCTGACAGGAAAAGAACCCAGGTCCTGTGTTTCGGGTTGAGGAGAAAGTTTTGCTCTCCAAGTGAAACATTAAGTTCAAGGTTCCATCAGCCAAGTTGGGCCCCGAGTTTATTGGCCCCTATAAGATTGTGGAAAAGATCAATACAGTAGCATACAGGTTGTGTCTATGAGTCTCATTCAAGATCCCTAACGTCTTCTATAAATCACTACTAAAACCTTTAGAGGCTGTTCGGGGGGAGTCCAGGTCCGCTGCTCCTCCTGTTTTGGTTGAGGGACATATGGAATATGAGATTGATCACATCGCCGGAGGACAGGTCCTGGGTTACGGCCCGTTTGGTGCATGCAGATCGCTTGGTTCATGCATTTCATTCTAGGTATCCTGGTAAGCCTGGGGGTCCAGTGGCTCCTTGTTGAGAGGGGGTACTGTCATGGCTTGTCTGGGTCGGTTCTTCTAGGGTTAATTCCTGTAGCCTCACATTGATCCTGGGTGGACTTTTATAGCCTCCATCTGGGATATTCCTTTGTCAGTGATACTTCTGCCCTTTGCTAAGTGTGTTGACCCCTGAGTATGTTTTGTGCTGTGTGCTGGTTTGCCTGATTTCTTGGTTTTTGACTCTGTCTGCTCTCTGGATACTGTTTGTTGAATTCCGTCTCTGTACTTTCTCTGTCCATTTAGTATTGACCTCTGCTTGGCCCCTACAATCCTTACTGTCTAGTCCCTTGGTACTGTTACGCTATCCCTTGCTCTGACCCCGACATGATCTGTTTATGTCTCTGTCTGTGCCCCTTGATAGCTCTGTCCTTTAGCTACCTTTCTAGGAGTTTTCCTTCATCTCCTAGCTCCCTGGAGCTTAGGCCATGCCTCCATCAGTCAGGTGATTAAGGTCCTGTCAGGCCTGAAGCAATCTCTCTCCAGTCTCGCTTGCCCTGCGTTCCTAGGAGCCTGTGGCTCTCTCCAGGTCCTGTCTTCCCGGGAGATTGCATCAGTGAGTGTCACTTTAAACTCCCACCGTGATACATCTGATATGTTCAGTAAAGTGTCAGTCAAATAAAAGTTAACATACAGCACTGTTTGTATTATAAATTATTCAAAGCATTTTACTAAAACACTTGCAGTCCTCTTTCATTATATTCATTGTACCCAAATACAGTACACAAAAAATATGGGGGGCAAATTGGTTTCTATAAAACGCTCTCCATGCATGTGTTGTGACTGTCACATAACCACGACACATGCTTCTTTGGCGCTGAACAGCTGATAAACAGGAGCGCTCAAGGTATCCGGGTTCCCGATGCAGCTATACAGTAAGCGCTATAGCTATTCGAATAAGGAGTTATCCGAAGCTATTTGCTCATCCCTAATTGTTACCCAAACAGTTTCTATAGAGCTACCAGTCTCTGAAGCTTGGATCTCTGTGGAGATATATGTTTTCTTAACATACAATGCATCACCTCCTCTCCTTGTTATTCCTGTTTCTAATAAATAAGTTGTAGCCTTCAAGATTTGTATTCCTATCATTTGTATCATCCCACCAAATTACAGTGATGCTTATGACATCATATCTCTCTTCCTATGTTAGCAGCTCCAATTCTCCTTATTTGTCTCCCATGCTCTGTATAGACACATTTTAGTTTATAGTCAGTTTGTCTTGCTCCTCTATTCAGAATTTGTGGTCATGCAGGTCATAGGAAGCTGAATAAATTGAAACCTTTATATCTGCGATCTGATGTTTTATTTCAAAGAAATACATGTTTTCCTGTCTGTAAATGACCTCTTCCAGACTCTGGGGAGGATACTGCCTGGAAGATAACTCTGCCTCCAGTGCTTATTTTACATAGTATGTGGAAACGTTAAGTATCTGCAGCAGAAATTTTTGCACCAAAACTGTTGCAGTTTACAGTACCATCAAAATGAATTAGACTTCTGAAATCTGAAGCACACACGGCTTATTTTATCTTTGCAGCTTTGAAGCAGTTTCAAATCTGCAGCATGTCATTTCTTTCAATGTTTTTGCAACATTTTTAACCCATTCAAATGATTGGTCTAAAAATCATCAATAGTGCTTGCAAAAACGTGTCAAAAATGCATGTATTTTATGCACTATTTTCCTGCCAAGAGGATTGTTTTTGGTGCAGAACTTTCTGCTACAAATAACGTGTGCACTTACCCTTAGCCTCTGGTGGATACTATGGGACCAGGTATTACATAACTATCTATTCATCTGAATTTGAGCCATATAACATCCCATTTTCACTGCATGAACTGTAGAATGAAAAATGTCCTTTCAAAAAACACCATTGATCCCCAGCAGATCCTTTAATGCCGCGATCACCCATCGTGTCTGCTTAAAGCTTTTTTAATATCTGCCATATGTCCTCATCACATAATCCTCCCGTGTATGTATTGTCTACTAATAACAAGTCCTACAGGAAAAGATTACTGTATATGAATAGTTAATAGTATGTGAATAAATGCACGTACTGTAGCTCTGGCTGCGATAAGTGTGAAACATCTGGATAGTCTTTGCAATCATCCGCTGTGAAAATAAAATCAACAGATAAAAATACAAGTTATGTAACATACAAACAATATGCTATGACATAAGACCTATATGTATTTCCTTCAATCTTTTACTCATATCACAAGAGTAACGGCTCCACCCCTCAGTGTGTTTAGGATACTGTTATTAACGGCTCAGCCATCCAATCTGGTACAGGGGTGTGCTGAGCTGTCAGTGTGTTGATTGAGAGCTCAACTATACAATTTTAGACTGGGAGGCGCTGGCTGTCTCCAGGTGTTCACTGTCCTAGGTGATTGCCATGTTGCTTAACTGAGCTGTTTTTCCCAGACATCTTCCAGATGTACATTCAGCTACTGTGTGGTTTGTTTCCTTCGTGCCTTAAGTTCTGTTTGTAGGTCTTTCATTTCCTGACCTTGGACCTTGTTTTGACCATCTGTCTGTTTAACCCCTTCTGCTCTGATCCGCTATCCTCCTGGTATTCTGACCTCGGAACATTTCCCGACTACACTTTTTTCTCTTCCTTCTGTTTATAACATGCCCTCCTGGCTTCTGACCTTGGACTCCTTGACTATTCTGACTCACAGCTTGGCCATCATTATCAACTATAGGGATCGTGCTCATGATCGTAAGAGAATCGGGCCAAATATGCAATTGACACTCTGTTCAGAGTTTGATCATAATGTGATCCGATTCTGCTGAATGAGGAGAAAATGGTGAAAACATTTTTTAAATCTTCTCAATTCTGCTAATCTGTGGAAAGTGGACTGCACTAAGATGTCATCCAAGTGCAGTCCGATGATTTCCATGCACTCATTCAATATATATGTAAAGAGGGGTGCACTAATTGAGAAAAAATAAAGAAAGAAGAGGGGTGTGCTCTACCTAGTCTACAGTATATATGGCAAATACATGAGCAAGAGAAAAAAGATATACTAAATGGGGTAGGCACAGCCACAAATATATGAGTGAGTATCAAAAGATCCTTTATTATCACCTCACAAAATACCATAAAAACATTTAAAATACATGAAAAAAGCAAGAATTCACACCCCCACTCATGGGTTAAGGTCAAACCCTGAGCCCTGGAACAATCATAACAACAATGCCATTTATGGGATTTTATTGTATTGTTAAACATTTATTCATGCTTTCCACATTTATATACTTTCTATTGGATAAAACATATTAACATGCATACCTTTTTCTTCAGTTTGGGACCCTCTACGCAAACAAAGTCTTATTTAATATATTCCACCTGTTGTTTCTGTGGATTTTACATATTCTTTATCCCCCATCCACTTACTCTGGGCACATGCCTGCATATACTTATCCTTTATTCATTTCCCTTCCTCCCTTTGGCTGGTACCAGCACTCGTGATCTTTCCCTCCCCTACTCTTCTCGCCGTCCACAACAGCGCATGCGCAACGCGACTTTGGATTGAATCGCGGTGTTAGCACGTGCAGTCACCACCATGCACACTTCCGCTTTTGTATTGAATCATGCAGACAGTGTACCCTCCTCCATTCCTGGTGCATCTGATCTCTGACATAGCGGTATGTAATTAAGACTATTCTCTGGGATATTTAATCCTGATGTATCTACCTCCAGGCCACTTCCCCTGACGAAGCTGCTGCGGCAGCGATATGGGTGGGGCCTGTCCTTCACACCCCCCTCTCCTTAGGGCTATCATACCTGGGTTTCCCATTTGGGAACTTTATCCCTTTGAGCCTTGTTTTGGATCATTCTCTTGTGCACATCTCTGGGTCGTTCGACTTATTCAGCAGTCGCAAGCACATGCGACTCTGGACTATGACTTTACCACTCAGTAACATCCAGGTCGTATTTTTGCTGGATCATATTGTGTGTCTTTTTGGCTATTTATCTTACAATATACAGTGCCTACAAGTAGTATTCAACCCCCTGCAGATTTAGCAGGTTTAATAAGATGCAAATAAGTTAGAGCCTTCAAACTTCAAACAAGAGCAGGATTTATTAACAGATGCATAAATCTTACAAACCAAAAAGTTTTGTTGCTCAGTTAAATTTTTATAAATTTTAAACATAAAAGTGTGGGTCAATTATTATTCAACCCCTAGGTTTAATATTTTGTGCAATAACCTTTGCTTGCAATTACAGCTAATAATCGTCTTTTATAAGACCTGATCAGGCCGGCACAGGTCTCTGGAGTTATCTTGGCCCACTCCTCCATGCAGATCTTCTCCAAGTTATCTAGGTTCTTTGGGTGTCTCATGTGGACTTTAATCTTGAGCTCCTTTCACAAGTTTTCAATTGGGTTAAGGTCAGGAGACTGACTAGGCCACTGCAACACCTTGATTTTTTGCCTCTTGAACCAGGTCTTGGTTTTCTTGGCTGTGTGCTTTGGGTCATTGTCTTGTTGGAAGATGAAATGATGACCCATCTTAAGATCCTTGATGGAGGAGCGGAGCTTCTTGGCCAAAATCTCCAGGTAGGCCGTGCTATCCATCTTCCCATGGATGCGGACCAGATGGCCAGGCCCCTTGGCTGAGAAACAGCCCCACAGCATGATGCTGCCACCACCATGCTTGACTGTAGGGATGGTATTCTTGGGGTCGTATGCAGTGCCATCCAGTCTCCAAACGTCACGTGTGTGGTTGGCACCAAAGATCCCGATCTTGGTCTCATCAGACCAGAGAACCTTAAACCAGTCAGTCTCAGAGTCCTCCAAGTGATCATGAGCAAACTGTAGACGAGCCTTGACATGACGCTTTGAAAGTAAAGGTACCTTACGGGCTCATCTGGAACGGAGACCATTGCGGTGGAGTACGTTACTTATGGTATTGACTGAAACCAATGTCCCCACTGCCATGAGATCTTCCCGGAGCTCCTTCCTTGTTGTCCTTGGGTTAGCCTTGACTCTTCGAACAAGCCTGGCCTCGGCACGGGAGGAAACTTTCAAAGGCTGTCCAGGCCGTGGAAGGCTAACAGTAGTTCCATAAGCCTTCCACTTCCAGATGGTGCTCCCAACAGTGGAGACAGGAAGGCCCAACTCCTTGGAAAGGGTTTTGTACCCCTTGCTAGCCTTGTAACCCTCCACGATCTTGTCTCTGATGGCCTTGGAATGCTCCTTTGTCTTTCCCATGTTGACCATGTATGAGTGCTGTTCACAAGTTTGGGGAGGGTCTTAAATAGTCAGAAAAGGCTGGAAAAAGAGATAATTAATCCAAACATGTGAAGCTCATTGTTCTTTGTGCCTGAACTACTTCTTAATACTTTAGGGGAACCAAACAGAATTCTGGTGGGTTGAGGGGTTGAATAATAAATGACCCTCTGAAAAGACTTTTCACAATTTAAAAAAAAAAATAAACAAAGAAATAACATTCTTTTTTGCTGCAGTGCATTTCACACTTCCAGGCTGATCTACAGTCCAAATGTCACAATGCCAAGTTAATTCCAAATGTGTAAACCTGCTAAATCTGCAGGGGGTTGAATACTACTTGTAGGCACTGTATACTAGTAGGGGTATTTAATCCCCATGGGCCGTTGATATACAAATCTCTGTTAGGGCTGAATACTTATACTACTTGGATTAATATGTTGGTGCACATAGGGATCTAGCATGTAACTGCATACACAATATTGTTCATGTTATTTACATTGTTGTTATGATTGTTCCAGGCCTCAGGGTTTTACCTTAACCTATGAGTGGGGGTGTGAGTTCTTGCTTTTTTCATGTATATTAAAGGGAACCTGTCACCTGAATTTGGCGGGATCAGTTTTCGGTCATATGGGCGAAGTTTTCGGGTGTTTGATTCCTTACCCGCTGGCTGCATGCTGGCCACAATATTGGATTGAAGTTCATTCTCTGTCCTCCGTAGTACACGTCTGCGCAAGACAATCTTGCCTTGCGCACACGCAGTATGCTTTGCCCAACTGCGGGCAAAGCTGAAAAGCATTAGCGCGCATGCGCCGGCGTACTATGTCCCGGAACACAGCAAAATACTTCTGGGACATAGTGCACCGGCGCATGCGCACTAATGCTTTTCGGCTTTGCCCGCAGTTGGGCAAAGTATACTGCGTGTATGCAAGGCAAGATTGTCTTGCGCAGGTGTGTACTACGGAGGACAGAGAATGAACTTCAATCCAATATTGTGGCCAGCATCCAGCCAGTGGGTAAGGAAAGGGTGAATCAAACACCCGAAAACTCCGCCCATATGACCGAAAACCGGTCCCGCAAAATTCAGGTGACAGGTTCCCTTTAAATGTTTTTATGGTATTTTGTGAGGTGATAATAACGGATCTTTTGATACTCATATATTTGTGGTTGTGCCTACCACATTTAGTCTATCTTTTTTCTCTTCCATGCACTCATTGATTTGCATGGCCAAGTAGGATAAGAATATAGAAATATATGAAAAATAAAATGTAAACGTTGCAAAAAAACATACTGTATATGTAACAAACAAAACAGTAGGTCATTTTCCGATCATACATTCCTTTTTATTTATTTTTTATATGTGCTATATACAGTTAGGTTCATATATTTTTGGACAGAGACAACATTTTTCTAATTTTGGTTATAGACATTACCACAGTGAATTTTAAACAAAACAATTCAGATGCAGTTGAAGTTCAGACTTTCAGCTTTCATTTGAGGGTATCCACATTAAAATTGGATGAAGGGTTTAGGAGTTTCAGCTCCTTAACATGTGCCACCCTGTTTTAAAAGGGGCCAAAAGTAATTGGACAATTGACTCCAAGGCTATTTCATGGACAGGTTTGGGCAATCCCTTCGTTGTGTCATTCTCAATTAAGCAGATAAAAGGCCTGGGGTTGATTTGAGGTGTGGTGCTTGCATTTGGAAGGTTTTGCTGTGAAGTAAACATGCGGTCAAAGGAGCTCTCCATGCTGGTGAGATAAGCCATCCTTAAGCTGTGAAAACAAAAAAAAACCATCCGAGAAATTGCTACAATATTAGGAGTGGCAAAATCTACAATTTGGTACATCCTGAGAAAGAAACAAAGTACTGGTGAACTCATCAACGCAAAAAGACCTGGGCGCCCACGGAAGATAGCAGTGGTGGATGATCGCAGAATAATCTCCATGGTGAAGAGAAACCCCTTCAAAACAGCCAACCAAGTGAACAACACTCTCCAGGAGGTCGGCGTATCAATATTCAAATCTACCATAAAGAGAAGACTGCATGAAAGTAAATACAGGAGGTTCACTGCACGGTGCAAGCCACTCATAAGCATCAAGAATAAAAAGGCTAGACTGGACTTTGCTAAAAAACATCTAAAAAAGCCAGCACAGCTCTAGAAGAACATTCTTTGGACAGATGAAACCAAGATCAACCTCTACCAGAATGATGGAAAGAGAAAAGTATGGCGAAGGTGTAGTGCTGCTCATGATCCAAAGCATACCACATCATCTGTAAAACACGGCGGAGGCAGTGTGATGGCTTGGGCATGCATGGCTGCCAGTGGCACTGGGTCACTAGTGTTTATTGATGATGTGACACAGGACAGAAGCAGCCGAATGCTCAGTTCCAGACAAATGCAGCCAAACTGATTGGTCGTCG
Source organism: Ranitomeya imitator (assembly GCF_032444005.1). Lineage (NCBI taxonomy): Eukaryota > Metazoa > Chordata > Amphibia > Anura > Dendrobatidae > Ranitomeya > Ranitomeya imitator. Next base: position 713,987,051 of record NC_091284.1, on the reverse strand, counting down.
TTTCATACTACAGATGGGCAATTACCCAAAACATAAAGCCAAAGCAACCCAGGTGTTTATTAAAGCAAAGAAGTGGAATATTCTTGAATGGCCAAGTCAGTCACCTGATCTCAACCCAATTGAGCATGCATTTCACTTGTTAAAGACTAAACTTCAGACAGAAAGGCCCACAAACAAACAGTAACTGAAAACCACCGCAGTGAAGGCCTGGCAGAGCATCAAAAAGGAGGAAACACAGCGTCTGGTGATGACCATGATTCAAGACTTCAGGCAGTCATTGCCAACAAAGGGTTTTCAACCAAGTACTAAAAATGAACATTTTATTTAAAATTATTTAATCTGTCCAATTACTTTTGGTCCCTTTAAAAACAGGGCGGCACATGTTAAGGAGCTGAAACTCCTAAACCCTTCATCCAATTTTAATGTGGATACCCTGAAATGAAAGCTGAAAGTTGGAACTTCAACTGCATCTGAATTGTTTTGTTTAAAATTCATTGTAGTAATGTCTATAACCAAAATTAGAAAAATATTGTCTCTGTCCAAATATATATGGACCTAACTGTATGTGAATTGTTTAGAATTGATTACTAACTTACCATCTTTTCAAAGTTCACTAGGTTGTCCAAAGTGCTTCTATTACCCTCATGGATAAATGTAAGGTCTGTAAAATAATCAACAATAACCATAATGTATTCTAGTGCACGGGTATGCTCACACGCATTTTTGCTGTGTATTTTACATCGCACATTTGATGCGTAAAATACACCGCATTTTACAGTCCCAAATTATTCAATTACATTTCTGAAATCTCAGATATGCACTATGTGTATTTTTAACCTTGCTGTGTCCTTGCCAGGACACAGCAAATAAATTATTCAGTGCTTTTCACCCATTCAAAGGAAAGGTTGAAAAATGGAAGTAAAAACGTTTTAAAAAAATGCAATGTGTGAACAGTCCCCTACACTTTTGCGGAAGTATGGCCATAACAAAAATGTTCAGGGAAAGCAGGGACAGATCCCGCGTTGCAGTCAGTATTTTTCTGGGTGCTGCTGATTGTATCAGAAACTGAAGCAGAGCTTTTATGGGGCAATATCATCTAGTATATGACATAGCACTGGTGAAAGAAAACAGTTCACCACCAGCATGCAGCATATCGTCACATGAAGGTCACGCTTTATTTCGGTTTGCATGCAATATGGATCACAAGTATGCCTGGTCCCAGATCTATTGCTGTGCCCATATTATTCTGCAAAATAGTATGGGAAATTATCACTCCTGTACTGTAGTCTCCAGGATGTAAAGAGAGTGACTCAGTACATCTTACTCTGGTCGTAAGAACACGTGACCACTGCAGCCAATCACTGCACTGATAAGCTGCGAGAAATCACATGTCCGTCCACTGGAAGAGGAAGTACAGAAACTGAACAGGAACCTGGGCAGCATCTTAGGAAGAGCAGAGAAGGATCAGCTAGGTGAGTGTGAATTATGTTTTAAAGATTGGTGGATAGTTTAAAAAACAAGGGTTAAAACCCCTTTAACTATAATATTTTTACACACATTTTATATATATATATATATATATATATATATATATACTGTATATATATATATATTTTTTTTTATTTATTTTTTTTTAAGTATGCATTATTTAGTTATTGGCCACTTTAAGTCAAGACTTCTCATAATACCTTTCAAAATAAGAGGAAGAAAAGGAATGAGAGGAGGGCTGAGCTTGGCTACTGCCAGTCTGTAGGCTCTATGATTCCAAGACGGGTCCTGCAACAAGAAATACACAGTATTAATTGAAACTTAGTTTTATAAGATTATTAATTCATTGGTTTTATATAGAAGTGATCTATGTGATATAAGGCTATGCTCACACGTTGCATTTTTGATGCATTTATTTAATGCAAATTTTCAGCTGCTTTTTAGGGTATGTGTCCACGTGCAGGAAACGCTGCGTGTCTGACGCTGCATAGAGCCGCAGCGTCAGACACGCAGCGTCCAGATGTTACAGCATAGTGGAGGGGATTTCACGAAATCCCGTCTCCACTATGCGTGGTAACACGCACGCGGCGGCCCTGCGACTCCGGACATGCTGCACGTCTTTTCAGATCGCAGCATGTCCGTATATCTTGCGGCGACGCTGCGTCGCCGCAAGATATAGCACAGGGCCCTATGGTGGGGAGCGATGATCCCGGATGTGTGCTATGAACACATCCGGCATCATCGCGTCCCAGAAAGGGGGCGGGGCTTACCGCAGAACGGCTAAGCCGCTCCGGCGATACCGCCGGCCATCCTGAAAGTGGACACATACCCTTACAGTCCCAGCAAAGTCTATGAGATTTCCAAAATCTCATGCACACACCTTTGGTTTTTTTGTTCACAGTATTTTGTGCAATACCTTGGTTTCTGCGAAATGCAGCTTGATACTTCTTTCAGCGTTTTTCACCCATTGAAAGCAATGGTTAATACAAAAAAAAGCTGAAAAAAACACTGCAAAAACGCAGGTATCAGTTTTTGCTGTGTTTTTTTTTTTAGCTAAAACCTGATGAAGTAGAATCAGATTTTTTTTTTATGCACTAAACTTTATCAGCATGCAGAATAAACAAATGTATCATGAGTCATGACCGAAACGCAGAAAAAAACACCAAAAACGCAGCAAAAAACGGAACAAAGGCTATGCAAAACCTGCTTTTTTGAAACAATTTTCTTACTGCCAAGAGAGCAGGTTTTGCCAACATACATGTTAAAAAACAGACATACTTTATCATGCATACATTTCCTTCAGATTTTTTTGTTAACAATGTTAAAAAGTGCAGTTGTCCAAAATGGCAAAAAATGTGATGTGAAACAGGCCTTTAACCCCTTCATGACCCAGCCTATTTTGACCTTAAAGACCTTGCCGTTTTTTGCAATTCTGACCAGTGTCCCTTTATGAGGTAATAACTCAGGAACGCTTCAACGGATCCTAGCGGTTCTGAGATTGTTTTTTCGTGACATATTGGGCTTCATGTTAGTGGTAAATTTAGGTCAATAAATTCTGCGTTTATTTGTGATAAAAACGGAAATTTGGCGAAAATTTAGAAAATTTCGCAATTTTCACAATTTGAATTTTTATTCTGTTAAACCAGAGAGTTATGTGACTCAAAATAGTTAATAAATAATATTTCCCACATGTATACTTTACATCAGCACAATTTTGGAAACAAAATTTTTTTTTGCTAGGAAGTTATAAGGGTTTAAATTTGACCAGCGATTTCTCATTTTTACAACGAAATTTACAAAACCATTTTTTTTAGGGACCACCTCACATTTGAAGTCAGTTTGAGGGGTCTATATGGCTGAAAATACCCAAAAGTGACACCATTCTAAAAAATGCACCCCTCAAGGTACTCAAAACCACATTCAAGAAGTTTATTAACCCTTCAGGTACTTCACAGCAGCAGAAGCAACATGGAAGGAAAAAATGAACATTTAACATTTTAGTCACAAAAATTATCTTTTAGCAACAATTTTTTTATTTTTCCAATGGTAAAAGGAGAAACTGAACCACGAAAGTTGTTGTCCAATTTGTCCTGAGTACTCTGATACCTCATACAGTGGGGCAAAAAAGTATTTAGTCAGTCAGCAATAGTGCAAGTTCCACCACTTAAAAAGATGAGAGGCGTCTGTAATTTACATCATAGGTAGACCTCAACTATGGGAGACAAACTGAGAAAAAAAAATCCAGAAAATCACATTGTCTGTTTTTTTAACAATTTATTTGCATATTATGGTGGAAAATAAGTATTTGGTCAGAAACAAAATTTCATCTCAATACTTTGTAATATATCCTTTGTTGGCAATGACAGAGGTCAAACGTTTTCTGTAAGTCTTCACAAGGTTGCCACACACTGTTGTTGGTATGTTGGCCCATTCCTCCATGCAGATCTCCTCTAGAGCAGTGATGATTTTGGCTTTTCGCTTGGCAACACGGACTTTCAACTCCCTCCAAAGGTTTTCTATAGGGTTGAGATCTGGAGACTGGCTAGGCCACTCCAGGACCTTGAAATGCTTCTTACGAAGCCACTCCTTCGTTGCCCTGGCGGTGTGCTTTGGATCATTGTCATGTTGAAAGACCCAGCCACGTTTCATCTTCAATGCCCTTGCTGATGGAAGGAGGTTTGCACTCAAAATCTCACAATACATGGCCCCATTCATTCTTTCATGTACCCGGATCAGTCGTTCTGGCTTCTTTGCAGAGAAACAGCCCCAAAGCATGATGTTTCCAACACCATGCTTTACAGTAGGTATGGTGTTTGATGGATGCAACTCAGTATTCTTTTTCCTCCAAACACGACAAGTTGTGTTTCTACCAAACAGTTCCAGTTTGGTTTCATCAGACCATAGGACATTCTCCCAAAACTCCTCTGGATCATCCAAATGCTCTCTAGCAAACTTCAGACGGGCCCGGACATGTACTGGCTTAAGCAGTGGGACACGTCTGGCACTGCAGGATCTGAGTCCATGGTGGCGTAGTGTGTTACTTATGGTAGGCCTTGTTACTTTGGTCCCAGCTCCCTGCAGTTCATTCACTAGGTCCCCCCGCGTGGTTCTGGGATTTTTGCTCACCGTTCTTGTGATCATTCTGACCCCACGGGGTGGGATTTTGCGTGGAGCCCCAGATCGAGGGAGATTATCAGTGGTCTTGCATGTCTTCCATTTTCTAATTATTGCTCCCACTGTTGATTTCTTCACTCCAAGCTGGTTGGCTATTGCAGATTCAGTCTTCCCAGCCTGGTGCAGGGCTACAATTTTGTTTCTGGTGTCCTTTGACAGCTCTTTGGTCTTCACCATAGTGGAGTTTGGAGTCAGACTGTTTGAGGGTGTGCACAGGTGTCTTTTTATACTGATAACAAGTTTAAACAGGTGCCATTACTACAGGTAATGAGTGGAGGAAAGAGGAGACTCTTAAAGAAGAAGTTACAGGTCTGTGAGAGCCAGAAATCTTGATTGTTTGTTTCTGACCAAATACTTATTTTCCACCATAATATGCAAATAAATTGTTAAAAAAAACAGACAATGTGATTTTCTGGATTTTTTTTTCTCAGTTTGTCTCCCATAGTTGAGGTCTACCTATGATGTAAATTACAGACGCCTCTCATCTTTTTAAGTGGTGGAACTTGCACTATTGCTGACTGACTAAATACTTTTTTGCCCCACTGTATGTGGGGGTAAACCACTGTTTGGGTGCACGGCAGGGCTTGGAAGGGAAGGAGCGCCATTTGACTTTTTGAATGAAAAATTGGCTCCAATCTTTAGCGGACACCATGTCGCGTTTGGAGAGCCCCTGTGTGCCTAAACATTGAAGCTCCCCCACAAGTGACCCTATTTTGGAAACTAGACCCCCCAGTGAACATATCTAGATGCCTAGTGAGCACTTTAAACGCTCAGGTGCTTCACAAATTGATCTGTAAAAATGAAAAAGTACTTTTTTTTTCACAAAAAAATTCTTTTCGCCTCAATTTTTTCATTTTCACATAGGCAATAGGATAAAATGGATCATAAAATTTGTTAAGCAATTTCTCCCAAGTACGCTGATACCTCATATGTGGGGGAAACCACTGTTTGGGCACACGGCAGGGCTCGGAAGGGAAGGCGCGCCATTTGACTTTTTGAATGGATAATTAGCTCCAATTGTTAGCGGACACCATGTCGCGTTTGGAGAGCCCCTGTGTGCCTAAACATTGGACCTCCCCCACAAGTGACCCCATTTTGGAAACTAGACCCCCCAAGGAACTTATCTAGATGCATATTGAGCACTTTAAACCCCCAGGTGCTTCACAGAAGTTTATAACGCAGAGCCATGAAAATAAAAAATAATTTTTCTTTCCTCAAAAATGATATTTTAGCCTGGAATTTCCTATTTTGCCAAGGGTAAAAGGAGAAATTGGACCCCAAATGTTGTTGTCCAGTTTGTCCTGAGTACGCTGATACCTCATATGTGGGGGTAAACCACTGTTTGGGAGCATGGCAGGGCTCGGAAGGGAAGGCACGCCATTTGGCTTTTTAAATGGAAAATTAGCTCCAATCATTAGCGGACACCATGTCACGTTTGGAGAGCCCCTGTGTGCCTAAACATTGGAGATCCCCCACTAATGACCCCATTTTGAAAACTAGACCCCCAAATGAACTAATCTAGATGTGTGGTGAGGACTTTGAACCCCCAAGTGCTTCACAGAAGTTTATAACGCAGAGCCATGAAAATAAAAATAAAAATTATTTTCTCAAAAATGATTTTTTAGCCTGCAATTTTTTATTTTCCCAAGGGTAACAGGAGAAATTTGACCCCAAAAGTTGTTGTCCAGTTTCTCCTGAGTACGGTGATACCCAATATGTGGGGGTAAACCACTGTTTGGGCACATGCCGAGGGGCTCGGAAGTGAAGTAGTGACGTTTTGAAATGCAGACTTTGATGGAATGCTCTGCGGGCATCACGTTGCGTTTGCAGAGCCCCTGATGTGGCTAAACAGTAGAAACCCCCCACAAGTGACCCCATTTTGGAAACTAGACCCCGAAAGGAACTTATCTAGATGTGTGGTGAGCACTTTGAACCCCCAAGTGCTTCATAGAAGTTTATAATGCAGAGCCGTGAAAATAATAAATACGTTTTCTTTCCTCAAAAATAATTATTTAGCCCAGAATTTTTTAATTTTCCCAAGGGTAACAGGAGAAATTTGACCCCAATATTTGTTGTGCAGTTTCTCCTGAGTATGGTGATACCCCATATGTGGGTGTAAACTACTGTTTGGGCATATGCCGGGGCTCAGAAGGGAAGTAGTGACTTTTGAAATGCAGACTTTGATGGAATGGTCTGCGGGCATCACGTTGCGTTTGCAGAACCCCTGGTGTGTCTAATCAGTAGAAACCCCCCACAAGTGACCCCATTTTAGAAACTAGACCCCCCAAGGAACTTATCTAGATATGTGGTGAGCACTTTGAACTCCCAAGTGCTTCACAGACGTTTACAACGCAGAGCCGTGAAAATAAAAAATCATTTTTCTTTCCTCAAAAATGATGTTTTAGCAAGCAATTTTTTATTTTCCCAAGGGTAACAGGAGAAATTTGACCCCAATATTTGTTGTCCAGTTTCTCCTGAGTACGGTGATACCCCATATGTGGGGGTAAACTACTGTTTGGGCACATGCCGGGGCTCGGAATTGAAGTAGTGACGTTTTGAAATGCAGACTTTGATGGAATGCTCTGCGGGCGTCACGTTGCGTTTGCAGAGCCCCTGATGTGGCTAAACAGTAGAAACCCCACACAAGTGACCCCATTTTGGAAACTAGACCCCGAAAGGAACTTATCTAGATGTGTGGTGAGCACTTTGAACCCCCAAGTGTTGTGAGTTCTGTTTTTGGGCTCCCTCTGGTGGTTACTGATGGTACTGGGTGATTTGTGTTCTGCTGTCTCTGGTGTCCACCTGTTCTATTAGGATTTGGGAGTTTCCTATTTAACCGGGCTTTCTTGTCATTTCCCCGCCGGCTATCAAGGTTATCAGAGTGTTTTGTTACCTCAGCTTCTGGCTTCAGTAATCTTCAGGACAAGCTAAGTTTTTGATTTTCTTGTTCCACGTTTTGCTTTATTTTTGTCTTGTCCAGCTTGCATGTAATTCTTTCTTTGCTGCTGGTTGCTCTAGTGGGCTGTAATTGCTCCTCATGTTCCATGAGTTGGAACATGAGTTCAAGTAATTACAGGATGGTTTTTTGAAGGGTTTTTTGCTGACCGCGCAGTTTACTTTTGTATCCTCTGCTATCTAGTTTTAGCGGGCCTCATTTTGCTGAATCTGTTTTCATACTGTGTATGTGCCTTCCTCTCATTTCACCGTCATTATATGTGGGGGGCTGCTATTTCTGTGGGGTATTTCTCTGGAGGCAAGAGAGGTCTGTGTTTCTTCTAATAGGGGAAGTTAGATCTTCGGCTTGTGCGAGACGTCTAGGATCAACGTAGGCACGTTCCCCGGCTATTGTTATTTGTGTGTTCAGGTTCAGGGTCGCGGTCAGCTCAGGTTCCATCACCCTAGAGCTCGTTGGTGCTTGTCCTTTTGTGATTCCCTGCCATTGGAATCATGACAGTATAGCCGGCCTAAAATGTTTGGGCTGAAGTAGGAGGAAAAGTAGTCTGAGGAAGTTTTTTTTTTTTTTTTTCCTCTGAGGTTGCTGCCTAGCCTTAATTGCAGCCTGGCTGAATTTCTTTTTTTTTTTCTCCTCTTAATCCTTGAATGGCTCTGACCTTAGCTGTTTATCATGGACGTCCAGAGTTTAGCTTCCAGCTTGAATAATCTTGCTGCTAAGGTTCAAAATATACAAGATTTTGTTGTACATGCTCCTATGTCTGAACCTAGAATTCCTATTCCAGAGTTCTTTGCTGGAGATAGATCTAGTTTTCTGAATTTTAGGAACAATTGCAAGCTGTTCCTTTCTTTGAAATCTCGCTCTTCTGGAGACCCTGCTCAGCAGGTTAAGATTACTATATCTTTCCTGCGGGGTGACCCTCAAAATTGGGCATTTGCATTGGCACCAGGGGATCCTGCGTTGCTTAATGTGGATGCGTTTTTTCTGGCATTGGGTTTGCTCTATGAGGAACCTAACCAGGAGATTCAGGCTGAAAAAGCTTTATTAGCTCTCTCTCAGGGGCAAGATGAAGCAGAAATATATTGTCAAAAATTTCGGAAATGGTCGGTGCTTACTCAGTGGAATGAGTGCGCCCTGGCTGCAAAGTTCAGAGATGGCCTTTCTGAGGCCATTAAAGATGTTATGGTGGGGTTCCCTGCGCCTACGGGTCTGAATGAGTCCATGACTATGGCTATTCAGATTGATCGGCGTTTACGGGAGCGCAAACCTGTGCACCATTTGGCGGTGTCTTCTGAACAGGCACTTGAGACAATGCAATGTGATAGAGTTCAGTCTAGAAGTGAACGGCAAAACTATAGGCGAAAAAATGGGTTGTGCTTTTATTGTGGTGATTCAGCTCATGTTATATCAGCATGCTCTAAACGCACAAAAAAGGTTGATAAGTCTGTTGCCATTAGTACGTTACAGTCTAAGTTCATTCTGTCTGTGACTCTGATTTGCTCATTATCATCCATTTCCGTCGATGCCTATGTAGATTCAGGCGCTGCCCTGAGTCTTATGGATTGGTCATTTGCCAAGCGATGTGGGTTTAGTCTTGAGCCTCTGGAAGTCCCTATTCCTTTGAAGGGAATTGACTCTACACCTTTGGCTATGAATAAACCTCAGTACTGGACACAAGTGACCATGCGTATGACTCCCGTTCATCAGGAGGTGATTCGCTTCCTGGTATTGTATAATTTACATGATGTTCTAGAACTTGGTCTGCCATGGTTACAAACTCATAATCCAGTCCTTGACTGGAAAACAATGTCTGTGTTAAGCTGGGGATGTCAGGGGGTTCATGATGATGCACCTCCGATTTCTATCGCTTCATCTACTCCTTCTGAGGTTCCTGTATTTTTGTCTGATTATCGGGATGTTTTTGAGGAGCCTAAGCTCAGTTCGCTTCCTCCTCACAGGGATTGCGATTGTGCTATAGATTTAATTCCTGGTAGTAAATTTCCTAAAGGTCGTTTGTTCAATCTGTCAGTGCCAGAGCATACTGCTATGCGGGATTATGTTAAGGAGTCCTTGGAAAAGGGACATATCCGTCCATCTTCGTCCCCTTTGGGAGCAGGTTTTTTTTTCATGGCCAAAAAAGATGGGTCCTTGAGGCCTTGTATAGATTATCGTCTTTTGAATAAGATTACCGTAAAATATCAGTATCCTTTGCCATTGTTGACTGATTTGTTTGCTCGCATTAAGGGGGCTAAATGGTTCACTAAGATTGATCTTCGGGGTGCGTATAATCTTATACGAATAAAGCAAGGTGATGAGTGGAAAACCGCATTTAATACACCTGAGGGCCATTTTGAGTATTTGGTAATGCCTTTCGGACTTTCTAATGCTCCTTCAGTCTTCCAGTCCTTTATGCACGATATTTTCCGTGAATATCTGGATAAATTTATGATTGTGTATTTGGATGATATTTTGGTTTTTTCTGATGACTGGGAGTCTCATGTTCAGCAGGTCAGGAAGGTGTTTCAGGTCCTGCGGGCTAATTCCTTGTTTGTAAAGGGCTCAAAGTGTCTCTTTGGAGTCCAGAAGATTTCTTTCTTGGGATATATTTTTTCCCCTTCTACTATTGAGATGGATCCCGTCAAGGATCGGGCTATTTGTGACTGGACGCAGCCTGCATCTCTTAAGAGTCTGCAGAAGTTCTTGGGCTTTGCTAATTTCTATCGTCGTTTTATAACTAATTTTTCTAGTGTTGTTAAGCCTTTGACGGATTTGACTAAGAAGGGTGCTGATGTTGCTGATTGGTCTCCTGCGGCTGTGGAGGCCTTTCAGGAACTTAAACGCCGGTTTTCTTCTGCTCCTGTGTTGCGTCAGCCTGATGTTTTGCTTCCTTTCCAAGTTGAGGTTGATGCTTCCGAGATTGGAGCAGGGGCGGTTTTGTCACAGAGAAGCTCCGATTGCTCGGTGATGAAGCCATGTGCGTTCTTTTCTAGAAAATTTTCGCCCGCTGAGCGGAATTATGATGTGGGTAATCGGGAACTTTTGGCCATGAAGTGGGCATTTGAGGAGTGGCGTCATTGGCTGGAGGGTGCTAGACATCGTGTGGTGGTCTTGACTGATCACAAAAATCTGATTTACCTTGAGTCTGCCAGGCGTCTGAATCCTAGACAGGCTCGTTGGTCACTGTTTTTCTCTCGTTTCAATTTTGTGGTTTCGTACCTGCCGGGTTCAAAGAATGTGAAGGCGGATGCTCTTTCTAGGAGTTTTGTGCCTGACTCCCCTGGAAATTCTGAGCCCACTGGTATCCTTAGGGATGGGGTGATTTTGTCAGCCGTCTTCCCAGACTTGCGACGTGCTTTGCAGGAGTTTCAGGCGGGTAAACCTGATCGTTGTCCGCCTGAGAGACTGTTTGTTCCGGATAGTTGGACCAGTAGAGTCATCTCCGAGGTCCATTCTTCTGCGTTGGCAGGTCATCCTGGAATATTTGGTACTAGAGACTTGGTGGCCAGGTTTTTTTGGTGGCCTTCCTTGTCGAGGGATGTGCGTTCTTTTGTGCAGTCTTGTGAGGTTTGTGCTCGGGCTAAGCCTTGCTGTTCTCGAGCCAGTGGATTGTTGTCACCTTTGCCTATCCCGAAGAGGCCTTGGACGCACATTTCCATGGACTTTATTTCGGATCTCCCTGTCTCTCAAAAAATGTCCGTCATCTGGGTTGTGTGTGACCGCTTTTCTAAAATGGTTCATCTTGTACCCTTGCCTAAGTTGCCTTCCTCCTCTGAGTTGGTCCCTCTGTTTTTCCAGAACGTGGTTCGTTTGCATGGGATTCCGGAGAACATCGTTTCTGACAGGGGATCCCAGTTTGTGTCTAGATTTTGGCGGACGTTCTGTGCTAAGATGGGCATTGATTTGTCCTTTTCGTCTGCATTCCACCCTCAGACGAATGGCCAGACGGAGCGAACTAATCAGACCTTGGAAACTTATTTGAGGTGTTTTGTTTCTGCTGATCAGGATGACTGGGTTACCTTTTTGCCGCTGGCCGAGTTTGCCCTTAATAATCGTCTGCTACCTTGGTTTCTCCTTTCTTTTGTAATTCGGGGTTTCATCCTCGTTTTTCCTCTGGTCAGGTGGAGCCTTCTGATTGTCCTGGAGTGGACATGGTGGTGGATGGGTTGCATCGGATTTGGAGTCATGTGGTGGACAATTTGAAGTTGTCCCAGGAGAAGGCTCAGCAGTTTGCTAATCGCCGTCGCCGCGTGGGTCCTCGACTTCGTGTTGGGGACTTGGTGTGGTTGTCTTCTCGTTTTGTTCCTATGAAGGTCTCTTCTCCTAAGTTCAAGTCTCGGTTCATCGGTCCTTATAGGATCTTGGAAATTCTTAACCCTGTGTCGTTTCGTTTGGATCTCCCGGCATCGTTTGCTATTCATAATGTGTTCCATCGGTCGTTGTTGCGGAGGTATGAGGTACCTGTTGTTCCTTCGCTTGAGCCTCCTGCTCCGGTGCTGGTGGAGGGAGAATTGGAGTATGTTGTGGAGAAGATCTTGGATTCTCGTGTTTCCAGACGGAAACTCCAGTATTTGGTCAAGTGGAAGGGTTATGGTCAGGAGGATAATTCTTGGGTGGTTGCCTCTGATGTTCATGCTGATGATTTGGTCCGCGCTTTTCATAGGGCTCATCCTGGTCGCCCTGGTGGTTCTCGTGAGGGTTCGGTGACCCCTCCTCAAGGGGGGGGGTACTGTTGTGAGTTCTGTTTTTGGGCTCCCTCTGGTGGTTACTGATGGTACTGGGTGATTTGTGTTCTGCTGTCTCTGGTGTCCACCTGTTCTATTAGGATTTGGGAGTTTCCTACTTAACCGGGCTTTCTTGTCATTTCCCCGCCGGCTATCAAGGTTATGAGAGTGTTTTGTTACCTCAGCTTCTGGCTTCAGTAATCTTCAGGACAAGCTAAGTTCTTGATTTTCTTGTTCCACGTTTTGCTTTATTTTTGTCTTGTCCAGCTTGCATGTAATTCTTTCTTTGCTGCTGGTTGCTCTAGTGGGCTGTAATTGCTCCTCATGTTCCATGAGTTGGAACATGAGTTCAAGTAATTACAGGATGGTTTTTTGAAGGGTTTTTTGCTGACCGCGCAGTTTACTTTTGTATCCTCTGCTATCTAGTTTTAGCGGGCCTCATTTTGCTGAATCTGTTTTCATACTGTGTATGTGCCTTCCTCTCATTTCACCGTCATTATATGTGGGGGGCTGCTATTTCTGTGGGGTATTTCTCTGGAGGCAAGAGAGGTCTGTGTTTCTTCTAATAGGGGAAGTTAGATCTTCGGCTGGTGCGAGACGTCTAGGATCAACGTAGGCACGTTCCCCGGCTATTGTTATTTGTGTGTTCAGGTTTAGGGTCGCGGTCAGCTCAGGTTCCATCACCCTAGAGCTCATTGGTGCTTGTCCTTTTGTGATTCCCTGCCATTGGAATCATGACACCCAAGTGCTTCACAGACGTTTACAACGCAGAGCCGTGAAAATAAAAAATCATTTTTCTTTCCTCAAAAATGATGTTTTAGCAAGCAATTTTTTATTTTCACAAGGGTAACAGGAGAAATTGGACCCCAGGAATTGTTGCGCAGTTTGTCCTGAGTACACTGATACCCCATATGTGGGGGTAAACCACTGTTTGGGCGCACGTCGGGGCTCGGAAGTGAGGGAGCACCATTTGACTTTTTGAATACAAGATTGGCTGGAATCAATGGTGGCGCCATGTTGCGTTTGGAGACCCCTGATGTGCCTAAACAGTGGAAACCCCTCAATTCTACCTCCAACACTAACCCCAACACACCCCTAATCCTAATCCCAACTGTAGCCATAACCCTAATCACAACCCTAACCACAACCCTAATTCCAACCCTAACCCTAAGGCTATGTGCCCACGTTGCGGATTCGTGTGAGATTTTACAGCATTATTTTTGAAAAATCCGCGGGTAAAAGGCACTGCGTTTTACCTGCGGATTTCCAGTGTTTTTTGTGCGGATTTCACCTGTGGATTCCTATTGAGGAACAGGTGTAAAACGCTGTGGAATCTGCACAAAGAATTGACATGCTGCGGAAAATACAACGTAGCGTTTCCGCGCGGTATTTTCCGCACCATGGGCACAGCGGATTTGGTTTTCCATAGGTTTACATGGAACTGTAAACCTGATGGAACTCTGCTGCGAATCCGCAGCGGCCAATCCGCTGCGGATCCGCAGCCAAATCCGTACCGTGTGCACATAGCCTAATTCTAAAGGTATGTGCACACGCTGCGGAAAACGCTGCGGATCCGCAGCAGTTTCCCATGAGTTTACAGTTCAATGTAAACCTATGGGAAACAAAAATCGCTGTACACATGCTGCAGAAAAACTGCACGGAAACGCAGCGGTTTACATTCTGCAGCATGTCACTTCTTTCTGCAGATTCCGCAGCGGTTTTACAACTGCTCCAATAGAAAATCGCAGTTGTAAAACCGTAGTGAAATGCGCAGAAAAACCGCGATAAATCTGCCATAAATCCGCAGCGGTTTAGCACTGCGGATTTATCAAATCCGCAGCGGAAAAATCTGCAGAGGAACAGAATACGTGTGCACATACCCTAACCCTAACCCTAACCCTATTCTAACCTTAGTGGAAAAAAAAAAAAAATCTTTATTTTTTTATTGTCCCTACCTATGGGGGTGACAAAGGGGGGGGGTCATTTATTATTTTTTTTTATTTTGATCACTGTGATAGATTATATCTCAGTGATCAAAATGCACTTTGGAACGAATCTGCCGGCCGGCAGATTCGGCGGGTGCAATGCGCATGCGCCCGCCATTTTGGAAGATGGCGGCTACCAGGGAGAAGACGGACGGACCCCGGCAGGATCGGTAAGTATGATGGGGTGGGGGGAGCACGGGAGGGGGGATCGGAGCATGGGGGGTGGATCGGAGCGCGGGGGGTGGAACAGAGCAAGGGGGGGTGGAACGGAGCACAGGGGGGTGGATCAGAGCATGGGGGGGTGGATCGGAGCACGGGGGGTGGATCGGAGTGCAGGGGGGTTGGATCAGAGCACGGGGGGGTGATTGGAGCACGGGGGGAGCGGACAAGAGCACGGGGGAGCGGAGCACATGACGGAGGGGAGCCGGAGCAGTGTACCGGACAGATCGGTGGCTTGGGGGGGCGATCGGTGGGGTGGGCTGGGGGCACATTAGTGTTTCCAGCCATGGCCGATGATATTGCAGCATCGGCCATGGCTGGATTGTAATATTTCACCAGTTTTAATAGGTGAAATATTACAAATCGCTCTGATTAACTGTTGAAAGTGAAACTGCCAATCAGAGCGATCGTAGCCACTGGGGGGTGAAGCCACCCCCCCTGGGCTAAACTACCACTCCCCCTGTCCCTGCAGATCGAGTGAAATGGGAGTTAACCCTTTCACCCGATCTGCAGGGACGCGATCTTTCCATGACGCCACAGAGGCGTCATTGGTCGGATTGGCACCGACTTTCATGACGCCTACGTGGCGTCATGGGTCGGGAAGGGGTTAAGATTTTATAATATGCTGTATGTGTTTTAGAAGTTCAGTTGAAACATTAACCCCTTCACTCCAAAACCTGTTTTCAACTTCCTGACCAGGCCATTTTTTTCAATTCTGACCACTGTTACTTTATGAGGTCATAACTCTGAAACGCTTCAACGGATCCTGGTGATTCTGAGACTGTTTTCTCGTGACATATTGTACTTTATGACAGTGTTAAAATTTATTTGATATGACTTGCGCTTATTTGTGAAAAAACTGAAATTTTGAAAATTTTGCAATTTATAGGGTATGTGCACACGTAGGTTGGATCTCTGCAGATTTTTCCGCACCTGTTTTTGTAAATCCGCAGGTAAACTGCACTGCGGATTAACTGCGGATTTACTGCAGACTTAACGCGGATTTACCGCGGCTTTTGTGTCGATTCCACCTGTGGATTCCTATTATGGAGCAGGTGTGAACCGCTGCGGAATCCGCACAAAGAATTGAAATGCTGCGGAATAAACAACGCAGCAATTCCGCGCGTTTTTTTCCGCTGCATGTGCACTGCGGATTTTGTTTTCCATAGGTTTACATGGTACTGTAAACGCATGAAGAACAGCTGCGAATCCACAGAATCAAAACCGCTGAGGATCAGCAGCAAAATCCGCAGAGTGTGCACATAGCCTTAAACTTTTCATTTTCATGCCCTTAAATTAGAGAGTCCTATCATACAAAATAGTTAATAAATAACATTACCCACATGTCTGCTTTACATTACCACAATTTTTGAAACATAATTTTTTTTGCTAGGAAGTTATAAGGGTTAAAAGTTGACCAGAGATTTCTCATTTTTACAACAAAATTTGCAAAACCATTTTTTTTAAGGACCACCTCACACTTGGGCTGCTGTCACACTAGCAGTATTTGGTCAGTATTTTACATTAGTATTTATAAGCCAAAACCAGGAGTGGGTGATAAATACAGAAGTGGTGCATACGTTTCTATTATACTTTTCCTCTGATTGTTCCACTCCTGCTTTTGGCTACAAATACTGATGTAAAATACTGACCAAATACTGAACGTGTGATGGCAGCGTCAAAGTGACTTTGAGGGGCCTATATGACAGAAAATACCCAAAAGTGACACCATTCTAAAAACTGCACCCCTCAAGGTACTCAAAACCACATTCAAGAAGTTCATTAACCCTTCAGGTGCTTCACAGGAATTTTTGGAATGTTTAAAAAAAATAGAACATTTACGGTAACTTTTTTTCACAAAATTTTTATTTCAGATCCAATTTGTTTTATTTTACCAAGGGTAACAGGAGAAGTTGAACCACAAAAGTCGTTGTACAATTTGTCCTGAGTACGTCGATACCCCATATGTGGGGGTAAACCACTGTTTCAGCGCATGGCAGGGCTCGGAAGGGAAGGAGCGCTGTTTGACTTTTCAATGCAAAATTGGCTGGAATTGAGATCGGACACCATGTCGTGTTTGGAGAGCCCCTGATGTGCTTAAACAGTGGAAACCCCCACAAGTGACCCCATTTTGGAAAGTAGACCCCCTAAGGAACTTATCTAGATGTGTGGTGACCATTTTGAACCCCCAATTGTTTCACTAAAGTTTAGAATGTAGAGCCGTGTAAATAAAAAAAAATCATTTTTTTTCCACAAAATGATCTTTTAGCCCACAATTTTTTATTTTCCCAAGGGTAACAGCAGAAATTGGACCCCAAAAAGTTGTTGTACAATTTGTTCTGAGTACGCAGATACCCCATGTGTGGGGGGGACCACCGTTTAGGCGCATTGGCAGAGCTCGGAATGGAAGGAGCGCTGTTTTGGAATGCAGACTTTGATGGAATGATCTGCGGGCGTCACGTTGCGTTTACAGAGCCCCTAATGTACCCAAGCAGTAGAAATTCCCACAAGTGACCCCATATTGGAAACTTGACCCCCCAGGAACTTATCTAGATGTGTTGTGAGAACTTTGAACCCCCAAGTGTTTCGCTAAAGTTTATAACGCAGAGCCGTGAAAATAAAAAATATTTTTTTTTCCACGAAAATGATATTTTAGCTTCCAAATTTTTATTTTCACAAGGGTAACAGCAGAAATTGGACTGCAAAAGTTGTTTTCCAATATGTCCTGAGTACGCTGATACCCCATATGTGGGGGGGGGGGGACACCACTGTTTGGGCGTACGGCAGAGCTTGGAAGGGAGGGGGGCACAATTTTACTTTTTCAATGCAGAATTTGCTGGAACTGAGATAGGATGTCATGTCGCATTTGGATAGCCTCTCATGTGCCTAAACAGTGGAAACCCCCCCAATTCTGACTCCAACCCTGACCCCAATGCACCCCTAAGCCTAATCCCAACCATAACTCTAACCACACCCCTAACTCGACACACCCCTAACCCTAATCCCAACCCTAACCATAACCCTGACCACATCCTTAACCCCAACACACCCCTAACCTTAATACCAGTCCTAATCTCAACCCCAACCATAACCCTAACCACACCCCTAACCCTGACACACCCCTAACCCTAATCCCAACCCTAACGCCAACTGTAAACATGATCCAAACCCTAACGTTAGCCCTAACCCTAATGGGAAAATGGAAATAAATACATTTTTTTTAATTTTAGTATTTTTCCCCTAACTAAGGGGGTGATAAAGGGGGGTTTGATTTACTATTTATAGCGGGTTTTTGTTTGGCAGCTGTCACACGCTAAGAGACGCTTTTTATTGCAGAAACCACATTGCATCACCACATTTTGAGAGCTATATTTTATCCACATTTCGGCCCACAGAGTCATGTGAGGTCTTGTTTCTTGCGGGACGAGTTGACGTTTTTATTCGTACCATTTTTGGGCACATGACATTTTTTGATCGCTTTTTGTTCTGATTTTTGGGAGGCAGAATGAACAAAAACGAGCAATTCCTGAATTTATTTTAGGGGGGCGTTTATACCGTTCCGCGTGTGGTAAAATTGATAAAGCAGTTTTATTCTCCGGGTCAGTACAATTACAGCAATACCTCATTTATGTCATTTTTTAATGTTTTGCCTCTTTTACACAATAAAATCTATTTTATATAAAAAATAATTGTTTTTGCATCGTTTCATTCTGAGGACTATAACTTTTTTATTTTTTGCTGATGACGCTGTATGGCAGCTTTTATTTTGCGGGACAAGATGATGTTTTTAGCGGTACCATGTTTATTTACAGTATATCTGTCTTTTTGATCACATTTTATTGCACTTTTTGTTCTGCAGTATGATGATATAGCATTGTTTTCTGGCTCGTTTTTTTTTTTTGCGGTGTTCACTGAAGGGGTTAACTAGTGGAATAGTTTTATAGAGCGGGTCGTTATGGACGCGGTGATACCAAATATGTACTCTTATTGTTTTTTTTTATTTACATGGATAAATGGATTTATTGGAAAATATTTATTTATTTTTTTCTTTATTTGGGGATTTTTTATATTTTTTTTTTACTTTCTAACATTGTCCCAGGGTGGGACATCACTATATTACATCACTATATGACACTTTGCATAACACTGTGTCAGATCAGCGATCTGACAGGCAGTGCCGGAAGCTTTCCGCCGCCTGTTCTCAGCAGGTGCCGGGAAGCCACCTCACTTCAGGACCCAGAAGGAGCCCCACAGCCATTTTGGATTCGGGAACTCCTTTGGAACACCGGAACAACACGATCGCATCACATTGTTCCGGTGGGAGAGGGCAGGGAGCCCCCGTCCCTGCGCGATGCCCCTCTATGTCGCTGTCACTATTGACAGCAGCATCAGAGGGGTTAAATGCTCACGATCGGCGCTAGCGCCGATCATGGGCATTGCTGCGGGGTGTCAGCTGTCACATACAGCTGTCACCCGAACGAGATTGCCGCGGTGCTCACCGTGAGACTGCGCGATCGTGCCGCCGTACTAGTACTGCGGTTTGCGGGAACTCAGTTCTCGTAGATCAGTACTAGTACAGCGCATGCCGGGAAGGGGTTAAGGATGTTTGTCAATGCACCATTCAATTATAATGCAGGTTTTAACTCTTAGACTTGATGAGACTAGTGTACTTACTTTGAAAATCCATGTCAAAATGGATGTCGTTCTGTCCAGCCAAATAATTGCTGTCTAGAAAGTTTAGACATATTTTTTTATGTCTCCGTTATTACAGACATTGTATTTTTATGTGTAGTAATCCTTCCTATATTTCATATTGTAAGGTAACAGCACCATCTGCTGGCCGTTTAATGCGTAGATTCTAGTTTAATTTGCAATGTGTTCTGGGAAGTTCCTAGGGCATTGTGAGATTATTCCTGTTGCATTGTGGTCTTAATATGGTACTGTGAAGGGAACAGCAGCCATTGTTCCTCCGTGCGTCTTAGGAGAAACCACACCATTTGTTTTCTTCATGCTCCTTAACCCCTTCATGACCCAGCCTATTTTGACCTTAAAGACCTTGCCGTTTTTTGCAATTCTGACCAGTGTCCCTTTATGAGGTAATAACTCAGGAACGCTTCAACGGATCCTAGCGGTTCTGAAATTGTTTTTTCGTGACATATTGAGCTTCATGTTAGTGGTAAATTTAGGTCAATAAATTCTGCGTTTATTTGTGATAAAAACGGAAATTTGGCGAAAATTTTGAAAATTTCGCAATTTTCACAATTTGAATTTTTATTCTGTTAAACCAGAGAGATATGTGACACAAAATAGTTAATAAATAACATTTCCCACATGTTTACTTTACATCAGCACAATTTTGGAAACAAAAAATTTTTTTGTTAGGAAGTTATAAGGGTTAAAATTTGACCAGCGATTTGTCATTTTTACAACGAAATTTACAAAACCATTTTTTTTAGGGACCACCTCACATTTGAAGTCAGTTTGAGGGGTCTATATGGCTGAAAATACCCAAAAGTGACACTATTCTAAAAACTGCACCCCTCAAGGTACTCAAAACCACATTCAAGAAGTTTATTAACCCTTCAGGTGCTTCACAGCAGCAGAAGCAACATGGAAGGAAAAAATGAACATTTAACTTTTTAGTCACAAAAATTATCTTTTAGCAACAATTTTTTTATTTTCCCAATGGTAAAAGGAGAAACTGAACCACGAAAGTTGTTGTCCAATTTGTCCTGAGTACGCTGATACCTCATATGTGGGGGTAAACCACTGTTTGGGCACACGGCAGGGCTTGGAAGGGAAGGAGCGCCATTTGACTTTTTGAATCAAAAATTGGCTCCACTCTTTAGCGGACACCATGTCACGTTTGGAGAGCCCCCGTGTGCCTAAAAATTGGAGCTCCCCCACAAGTGACCCCATTTTGGAAACAAGATGCCCCAAGGAACTTATCTAGATGCATAGTGAGCACTTTGAACCCCCAGGTGCTTCACAAATTGATCCGTAAAAATGAAAAAGTACTTTTTTTTCACAAAAAAATTATTTTAGCCTCAATTTTTTCATTTTCACATGGGCAACAGGATAAAATGGATCCTAAAATGTGTTGGGCAATTTCTCCTGAGTACACTGATACCTCACATGTGGGGGTAAACCACTGTTTGGGCACATGGTAAGGCTCGGAAGGGAAGGAGCGCCATTTGACTTTTTGAATGAAAAATTATTTCCATCGTTAGCGGACACCATGTCGCGTTTGGATAGCTCCTGTGTGCCTAAACATTGGCGCTCCCCCACAAGTGACCCCATTTTGGAAACTAGACCCCCCAAGGAACTTATTTAGATGCCTAGTGAGCACTTTAAACCCTCAGGTGCTTCACAAATTGATCTGTAAAAATGAAAAAGTACTTTTTTTTCACAAAAAAAATTCTTTTTGCCTCAATTTTTTCATTTTCACATGGGCAGTAGGATAAAATGGATCATAAAATTTGTTGGGCAATTTCTCCCGAGTACGCCGATACCTCATATGTGGGGGTAAACCACTGTTTGGGCACTCGGCAGGGCTCGGAAGGGAAGGCGCGCCATTTGACTTTTTGAATGGAAAATTAGCTCCAATTGTTAGCGGACACCATGTCGCGTTTGGAGAGCCCCTGTGTGCCTAAACATTGGAGATCCCCCACAAGTGACCC
Organism: Ranitomeya imitator; assembly: GCF_032444005.1. NCBI lineage: Eukaryota > Metazoa > Chordata > Amphibia > Anura > Dendrobatidae > Ranitomeya > Ranitomeya imitator. The sequence goes on along the minus strand of NC_091284.1, from coordinate 713,965,831 downwards.
CATTTTGGAAACTAGACCCCCCAAGGAACTTATCTAAATGCATATTGAGCACTTTAAACCCCCAGGTGCTTCACAGAAGTTTATAACGCAGAGCCATGAAAATAAAAATAAAAAATTATTTTCTCAAAAATGATCTTTTAGCCTGCAATTTTTTATTTTCCCAAGAGTAACAGGAGAAATTTGACCCCAAAAGTTGTTGTCCAGTTTCTCCTGAGTACGCTGATACCCCATATGTGGGGGTAAATCACTGTTTGGGCACATGCCGGGGCTCGGAAGTGAAGTAGTGACGTTTTGAAATGCAGACTTTGATGGAATGCTCTGTGGGCGTCACGTTGCGTTTGCAGAGCCCCTGATGTGGCTTAACAGTAGAAACCCCCCACAAGTGACCCCATTTTGGAAACTAGACCCCGAAAGGAACTTATCTAGATGTGTGGTGAGCACTTTGAACCCCCAGGTGCTTCATAGAAGTTTATAATGCAGAGCCGTGAAAATAATAAATACGTTTTCTTTCCTCAAAAATAATTATTTAGCCCAGAATTTTTTAATTTTCCCAAGGGTAACAGGAGAAATTTGACCCCAATATTTGTTGTCCAGTTTCTCCTGAGTACGGTGATACCCCATATGTGGGGGTAAACTACTGTTTGGGCACATGCCGGGGCTCGGAATTGAAGTAGTGACGTTTTGAAATGCAGACTTTGATGGAATGCTCTGCGGGCGTCACGTTGCGTTTGCAGAGCCCCTGATGTGCCTAAACAGTAGAAACCCCCCACAAGTGACCCCATTTTGGAAACTAGACCCCGAAAGGAACTTATCTAGATGTGTGGTGAGCACTTTGAACCCCCAAGTGCTTCATAGAAGTTTATAATGCAGAGCCGTGAAAATAATAAATACGTTTTCTTTCCTCAAAAATAATTATTTAGCCCAGAATTTTTTATTTTCCCAAGGGTTACAGGAGAAATTGGACCCCAAAAGTTGTTGTACAGTTTCTCCTGAGTACGCTGATACCCCATGTGTGGGGGTAAACCACTGTTTGGGCACACGTTGGGGCTCAGAAGGGAAGTAGTGACTTTTGAAATGCAGACTTTGATGGAATGGTCTGCGGGCGTCACATTGCGTTTGCAGAGCCCCTGGTGTGCCTAAACAGTAGAAACCCCCCACAAGTGACCCCATTTTAGAAACTAGACCCCCCAAGGAACTTATCTAGATATGTGGTGAGAACTTTGAACCCCCAAGTGCTTCACAGACGTTTACAACGCAGAGCCGTGAAAATAAAAAATCATTTTTCTTTCCTCAAAAATTTAGTTTTAGCAAGCATTTTTTTAGATTTACAAGGGTAACAGGAGAAATTGGACCCCAGTAATTGTTGCGCAGTTTATCCTGAGTATGCTGGTACCCCATATGTGGGGGTAAACCACTGTTTGGGCACACGTCAGGGCTCGGAAGTGAGGGAGCACCATTTGACTTTTTGAATACGAGATTGGCTGGAATCAATGGTGGCGCCATGTTGCGTTTGGAGACCCCTGATGTGCCTAAACAGTGGTAACCCCTCAATTCTACCTCCAACACTAACCCCCCCCACACCCCTAACCCTAATCCCAACTGTAGCCATAACCCTAATCACAACCCTAACCACAACCCTAATTCCAACCCTAACCCTAAGGCTATGTGCCCACGTTGCGGATTCATGTGAGATATTTCCGCATCATTTTTGAAAAATCCGCGGGTAAAAGGCACTGCGTTTTACCTGCGGATTTTCCGCGGATTTCCAGTGTTTTTTGTGCGGATTTCACCTGCGGATTCCTATTGAGGAACAGGTGTAAAACGCTGCGGAATCCGCACAAAGAATTGACATGCTGCGGAAAATACAACGCAGCGTTTCCGCGCGGTATTTTCCGCACCATGGGCACAGCGGATTTGGTTTTTCATATGTTTACATGGTACTGTAAACCTGATGGAACACTGCTGCGGATCCGCAGCGGCCAATCCGCAGCCAAATCCGCACCGTGTGCACATGTGTTGTGAATTCTGTGGCTGAATTCACTCCTGTGGTCACAAGTGGTATTGCAGCCTCTGGGCTTCCTCCCTCAGGTGTTTTGGTGAGCTCGTTGGCTGCCTTGCTATTTAACTCCACCTGAGTCTGTCTTCCTTGCTCCTTGTCAATGTTCCAGTGTTGGATCTGAGCTACTGCATCTTTCCTGTGGCCTGCTGCTCTGCTAGATAAGTGTTACTTTGTTTTTGTTTCCGTTTTTTCTGTCCAGCTGTCCTATTCTCTTTTGCTGGAAGCTCTGAGACGCAAAGGGTGCACCGCCGTGCCGTTAGTTCGGCACGGTGGGTCTTTTTGCCCCCCTTTGCGTGGTTCTGCTTTAGGGTTTTTTGTAGACTGCATAGTTCTCTTTGCTATCCTCGCTCTGTCTAGAATATCGGGCCTCACTTTGCTGAATCTATTTCATTCCTACGTTTTGTCTTTTCATCTTGCTAACAGTCATTATATGTGGGGGGCTGTCCTATTCCTTTGGGGTATTTCTCTGAGGCAAGTCAGGCTTGTATTTCTATCTTCAGGCTAGTCAGCTCCTCAGGCAGTGCCGAGTTGCATAGGTAGTGTTAGGCGCAATCCACTGCTGCTTTTAGTTGTGTGAGGATAGGTTCAGGTATTGCAGTCTGCAGAGATTCCACGTCTCAGAGCTTGTTCTATTGTTTTTGGGTTATTGCCATATCACTGTATGTGCGCTGATTACTGCACACTGTGTTGCCTGATAGCACAGCACAACAGTACAAGGAGCCCAAACCAATGATTCTCAATAGAGGGAAAAAAGAAGTCCTGACATCATTTTTTTTTCCTCAGCTCTGTCTTCAGTTTTTGTTTTTTTTTTTCCCCTAGACATTAGAGTGCTTCAGGACACAGCTGTGGACATGGATATTCAGGCTCTGTGCTCCTCAATGGATAATCTCGGTATAAATGTACAAAAGATTCAAGATACAATTGATCAGAAATCTGTGCTAGAACCAAGAATTCCTATTCCTGATTTGTTTTTTGGTGACAGAACTAAGTTCCTGAGCTTCAAAAATAATTGTAAGCTATTTCTGGCCTTGAAACCTCATTCTTCTGGTAATCCTATTCAACAGGTTTTGATTATTATTTCTTTTTTGCGCGGCGACCCACAGGACTGGGCGTTTTCTCTTGCGCCAGGAGACCCTGCATTGAGTAATGTTGATGCGTTTTTCCAGGCGCTTGGATTGCTTTACGATGAGCCTAATTCAGTGGATCAGGCTGAGAAAAATTTGCTGGCTTTATGCCAGGGTCAGGATGATGTAGAAGTATATTGTCAGAAATTTAGGAAGTGGTCAGTACTCACTCTGTGGAATGAATCTGCACTGGCGGCTTGGTTCAGAAAGGGTCTCTCTGAAGCTCTTAAGGATGTCATGGTGGGATTTCCTATGCCTGCTGGTTTGACTGAGTCTATGTCCTTGGCCATTCAGATCGGTCGTCGCTTGCACGAGCGTAAATCTGTGCACCATCTGGCGGTATTGTCTGAGAGTAAACCTGAGCCTATGCAGTGCAACAGGACTATGACTAAAGTTGAACGGCAAGAACACAGACGTCTGAACAGGCTGTGTTTCTACTGTGGTGATTCCACTCATGCTATTTCTAATTGTCCTAAGCGCACTAGGCGGTTCGATAGCTCTGCCGTCATTGGTACTGTACAGTCCAAATTCCTTCTGTCCATTACCTTGATATGCTCTTTGTCATCGTATTCTGTCATGGCGTTTGTGGATTCAGGCGCTGCCCTGAATCTGATGGATTTGGATTATGCTAAACGTTGTGGATTTTTCTTGGAGCCTTTGCGGTGTCCTATTCCGTTGAGAGGAATTGATGCTACACCTTTGGCCAAGAATAAGCCTCAGTACTGGGCCCAGCTGACCATGTGCATGGCTCCTGCACATCAGGAAGTTATTCGCTTTCTGGTACTGCATAATCTGCATGATGTGGTCGTGTTGGGGTTGCCATGGCTACAAACCCATAATCCAGTATTAGATTGGAACTCTATGTCGGTAACCAGCTGGGGTTGTCAGGGAGTACATGGTGATGTTCCATTTTTGTCTATTTCGTCATCCATTCCTTCTGACATCCCAGAGTTCTTGTCTGACTTTCAGGATGTATTTGAAGAGCCCAAGTCTGATGCCCTACCTCCGCATAGGAATTGTGATTGTGCTATCAATTTGATTCCTGGTAGTAAATTCCCTAAGGGTCGTTTATTTAATTTGTCCGTGCCTGAACACACCGCTATGCGCAGTTATGTGAAAGAATCCCTGGAGAAGGGACATATTCGCCCATCGTCATCACCATTGGGAGCAGGGTTCTTTTTTGTAGCCAAAAAGGATGGTTCGCTAAGACCGTGTATTGATTACCGCCTTCTTAATAAGATCACTGTTAAGTTTCAGTATCCCTTGCCATTGATATCTGACTTGTTTGCTCGGATTAAGGGGGCTAGTTGATTTACTAAGATTGATCTTCGTGGTGCGTATAATCTGGTGAGAATCGGGCAGGGAGATGAATGGAAAACGGCATTTAATACGCCCGAGGGTCATTTTGAGTATCTGGTGATGCCGTTCGGACTTGCCAATGCTCCATCTGTTTTTCAGTCTTTTATGCATGACATTTTCCGTGAGTATCTGGATAAATTCCTGATTGTTTACTTGGATGACATTTTGATCTTCTCTGATGATTGGGAGTCTCATGTGAAGCAAGTTAGAATGGTTTTCCAGGTACTGCGTGCTAATTCCTTGTTCGTGAAGGGATCAAAGTGTCTCTTCGGTGTGCAGAAAGTTTCATTTTTGGGGTTCATCTTTTCCCCTTCTACTATCGAGATGGATCCGGTTAAGGTCCAGGCCATCCAGGATTGGACTCAGCCGACATCTCTGAAAAGTCTGCAGAAATTCCTGGGCTTTGCTAATTTTTATCGTCGCTTCATCTGTAATTTTTCTAGCATTGCCAGACCATTGACCGATTTGACCAAGAAGGGTGCTGATTTGGTTAATTGGTCTTCTGCTGCCGTGGAAGCTTTTCAGGAGTTGAAGCGTCGTTTTTGCTGTGCCCCTGTGTTGTGTCAACCAGATGTTTCTCTTCCGTTCCAGGTCGAGGTTGATGCTTCTGAGATTGGAGCAGGGGCGGTTTTGACACAGAGAGGTTCTGGTTGCTCAGTGTTGAAACCATGTGCTTTCTTTTCCAGGAAATTTTCTGCTGCTGAGCGTAATTATGATGTGGGCAACCGAGAGTTGCTGGCCATGAAGTGGGCATTCGAGGAGTGGCGTCATTGGCTTGAGGGAGCTAAGCATCGCGTGGTGGTATTGACTGATCATAAGAATCTTACTTATCTCGAGTCTGCCAAGCGCTTGAATCCTAGACAGGCCCGTTGGTCGTTATTTTTTGCTCGTTTTGATTTTGTGATTTCGTACCTTGCGGGCTCTAAGAATGTGAAGGCGGATGCTCTGTCTAGGAGTTTTGTGCCCGACTCTCCGGGGTTATCTGAGCCGGCGAGTATCCTCAAGGAAGGAGTCATTGTGTCTGCCATGTCTCCTGATTTGCGGAGAGTGTTGCAGAAATTTCAGGCTAATAAACCTGATCGTTGTCCGGCCGAGAAACTGTTCGTCCCTGATAGGTGGACTAGTAAAGTTATCTCTGAACTTCATTGTTCGGTGCTGGCTGGTCATCCAGGAATCTTTGGTACCAGAGAGTTAGTGGCTAGATCCTTCTGGTGGCCATCTCTGTCACGGGATGTGCGTGCTTTTGTGCAGTCCTGTGGGATTTGTGCTAGGGCTAAGCCCTGCTGTTCACGTGCCAGTGGGTTGCTTTTGCCCTTGCCGGTCCCGAAGAGGCCTTGGACACATATTTCGATGGATTTCATTTCTGACCTTCCCGTTTCTCAAAAGATGTCAGTCATTTGGGTGGTCTGTGATCGCTTTTCTAAAATGGTCCATCTGGTGCCCTTGGTTAAATTGCCTTCCTCCTCTGATTTGGTGCCTTTGTTCTTCCAGCATGTGGTTCGTTTGCATGGCATTCCTGAGAATATTGTTTCTGACAGAGGTTCCCAGTTTGTCTCGAGGTTCTGGCGAGCCTTTTGTGGTAGGATGGGCATTGACCTATCTTTTTCCTCGGCCTTCCATCCTCAGACTAATGGCCAGACCGAACGAACCAATCAGACCTTGGAAACATATCTGAGATGTTTTGTTTCTGCTGACCAGGATGATTGGGTGTCATTTTTGCCGTTGGCTGAGTTCGCCCTTAATAATCGGGCCAGCTCGGCTACCTTGGTCTCTCCATTTTTCTGCAATTCTGGGTTCCATCCTCGTTTCTCTTCAGGACAGGTTGAGTCTTCGGACTGTCCTGGTGTGGATTCTGTGGTGGACAGGTTGCAGCAGATCTGGACTCAGGTAGTGGACAATTTGACCTTGTCCCAGGAGAAGGCTCAGCTTTTCGCTAATCGTAGACGCCGTGTGGGTCCCCGACTTCGTGTTGGGGATCTGGTTTGGTTATCTTCTTGTCATATTCCTATGAAGGTTTCCTCTCCTAAATTTAAACCTCGTTTTATTGGTCCGTATAGGATTTCTGAGATTCTCAATCCGGTGTCTTTTCGTCTGACCCTCCCAGACTCCTTTTCCATACATAATGTATTCCATAGGTCGTTGTTGAGAAGATACGTGGCACCTATGGTTCCATCTGTGGAGCCTCCTGCCCCTGTTTTGGTGGAGGGGGAATTGGAGTATATTGTGGAGAAAATTTTGGATTCTCGTGTCTCTAGACGGAAACTCCAGTATCTGGTCAAATGGAAGGGTTATGCTCAGGAGGATAATTCCTGGGTTTTTGCCTCTGATGTCCATGCCCCAGATCTTGTTTGTGCCTTTCATGTGGCTCATCCTGGTCGGCCTGGGGGTTCTGGTGAGGGTTCAGTGACCCCTCCTCAAGGGGGGGGTACTGTTGTGAATTCTGTGGCTGAATTCACTCCTGTGGTCACAAGTGGTATTGCAGCCTCTGGGCTTCCTCCCTCAGGTGTTTTGGTGAGCTCGTTGGCTGCCTTGCTATTTAACTCCACCTGAGTCTGTCTTCCTTGCTCCTTGTCAATGTTCCAGTGTTGGATCTGAGCTACTGCATCTTTCCTGTGGCCTGCTGCTCTGCTAGATAAGTGTTACTTTGTTTTTGTTTCCGTTTTTTCTGTCCAGCTGTGCTATTCTCTTTTGCTGGAAGCTCTGAGACGCAAAGGGTGCACCGCCGTGCCGTTAGTTCGGCACGGTGGGTCTTTTTGCCCCCCTTTGCGTGGTTCTGCTTTAGGGTTTTTTGTAGACTGCATAGTTCTCTTTGCTATCCTCGCTCTGTCTAGAATATCGGGCCTCACTTTGCTGAATCTATTTCATTCCTACGTTTTGTCTTTTCATCTTGCTAACAGTCATTATATGTGGGGGGCTGCCTATTCCTTTGGGGTATTTCTCTGAGGCAAGTCAGGCTTGTATTTCTATCTTCAGGCTAGTCAGCTCCTCAGGCAGTGCCGAGTTGCATAGGTAGTGTTAGGCGCAATCCACTGCTGCTTTTAGTTGTGTGAGGATAGGTTCAGGTATTGCAGTCTGCAGAGATTCCACGTCTCAGAGCTTGTTCTATTGTTTTTGGGTTATTGCCATATCACTGTATGTGCGCTGATTACTGCACACTGTGTTGCCTGATAGCACAGCACAACACACATGGCTTAATTCTAAAGGTATGTGCACATGCTGCGGATCCGCAGCAGTTTCCCATGAGCTTACAGTTCAATGTAAACCTACGGGAAACAAAAATCGCTGCACCCATGCTGCGTAAAAACTGCACGGAAACGCAGCGGTTTACATTCCGCAGCATGTCACTTCTTTGTGCGGATTCCGCAGCGGTTTTACAACTGCTCCAATAGAAAATCGCAATTGTAAAAGTGCAGTGAAATGTGCAGAAAAAACGCGGTAAATCCGCCATAAATCCGCAGCGGTTTAGCACTGCGGATTTATCAAATCCGCAGCGGAAAAATCTGCAGGGGACCAGAATACGTGTGCACATACCGAAACCCTAACCCTAGCCCTAACCCTACCCCTAACCCTACCCCTAGCCCTAACCCTACCCCTAACCCTAACCCTAACCCTACCCCTAACCCTACCCCTAACCCTATTCTAACATTAGTGGAAAAGATAAAATTTCTTAATTTTTTTATTGTCCCTACCTATGGGGGTGACAAAGGGGGGGGGGTCATTTATTATTTTTTTTATTTTGATCACTGAGATATAATCTATCTCAGTGATCAAAATGCACTTTGGAACGAATCTGCCGGCCGGCAGATTCGGCGGGCGCACTGCGCATGCGCCCGCCATTTTGGAAGATGGCGGCGCCCAGGGAGAAGACGGACGGGACCCCGGCAGGATCGGTAAGTATGATGGGGTGGGGGGGACCACGGGAGGGGGGATCGGAGCACAGGGGGGGGGATTGGAGCGCGGCAGGCGTGGAACGGAGCACGGGGGGGCTGGAACGGAGCACGGGGGGGCTGGAACGGAGCACGGGGGGGTGGAACGGAGCACGGGGGGGGTGGATCGGAGTGCAGGGGGGGTGATTGGAGCACGGGGGGGTGATTGGAGCACGGGGGGAGCGGACAAGAGCACGGGGGGAGCGGAGCACTGGACGGAGGGGAGCCGGAGCAGTGTACCGGCCAGATCGGGGGGCTGGGGGGGCGATCGGTGGGGTGGGGGCACACTAGTATTTCCAGCCATGGCCGATGATATTGCAGCATCGGCCATGGCTGGATTGTAATATTTCACCCGTTATAATGGGTGAAATATTACAAATCGCTCTGATTGGCAGTTTCACTTTCAACAGCCAATCAGAGCGATCGTAGCCACGAGGGGGTGAAGCCACCCCCCCTGGGCTAAACTACCACTCCCCCTGTCCCTGCAGATCGGGTGAAATGGGAGTTAACCCTTTCACCCGGCCTGCAGGGACGCGATCTTTCCATGACGCCACAGAGGCGTCATGGGTCGGATTGGCACCGACTTTCATGACGCCTACGTGGCGTCATGGGTCGGGAAGGGGTTAAAGGGAACCTGTCACCCCCAAAATCGAAGATGAGCTAAGCCCACCAGCATCAGGGGCTTATCTACAACATTCTGGAATGCTGTAGATAAGCCCCCGATGTATCCTGAAAGATTAGAAAAAGAGGTTAGATTATACTCACCTGGGTGGGCGGTCCGATCGGTTCGGTCCGGGGCCTCCCATCTTCATAGGAAGATGGCTTCTTCTTGTATTCACGCTGCGGCTCTGGCGCAGGCGTACTTTGTCTGCCCTGTTCAGGAGCTGGGCCTCTCTGACCTTTCCCGGCGCCTGCGCACTGCAGTACTTTGCTCTGCCATCAACAGGGCAGACAAAGTACGCCTGCGCCGGAGCCACAGCGTGAATACAAGAAGAGGACGTCATCGTAAGAAGATGGGAGGCCCCAGACCAGACCGTGACGCCCATCGGACCGGACCGCAGCGGGACCGCCCCTGGGTGAGTATAATATAACCTCTTTTTCTTTCTTTCAGGACACATCGGGGGCTTATCTACAGCAGCATTACAGAATGCCCCTGTTGTCGGTGGGCTTAGATCAGCTTCGATTTTGGGGGTTACAGGTTCCCTTTAAACAGCCTGCTCTAAGCATAGTTGATAAGCACTATCTATGTGTTACAATTCTATGTTTATCAATACGTTTGCTGTACTAGGTAGGTAATCATCAGTTTGTATTACCTCATGTTACCTGTGTATTACCTCAGGTTACCTGTGTATTACCTCATATTACCTATGTATTACCTCGTGTTACCTGTGTATTACCTCATATTACCTGTGTATTACCTCGTGTTACCTGTGTATTACCTCGTGTTACCTGTGTATTACCTCAGGTTACCTGTGTATCCCCTCATGTTACCTGTATATTGCCTCGTGTTACCTGTGTATTACCTCATATTACCTGTGTATTACCTCGTGTTACCTGTGTATTACCTCATATTACCTGTGTATTACCTCGTGTTACCTGTGTATTGCCTCGTGTTACTTGTGTATTACCTCGTGTTACCTGTGTATTACCTCGTGTTACCTGTGTATTACCTCGTGTTACCTGTGTATTGCCTCGTGTTACCTGTGTATTACCTCGTGTTACCTGTGTATTGCCTCGTGTTACCTGTGTATTGCCTCGTGTTACCTGTGTATCCCCTCATGTTACCTGTATGTTGCCTCGTGTTACCTGTGTATTACCTCATATTACCTGTGTATTGCCTCGTGTTACCTGTGTATTACCTCGTGTTACCTGTGTATTACCTCGTGTTACCTGTGTATTACCTCGTGTTACCTGTGTATTGCCTCGTGTTACCTGTGTATCCCCTCGTGTTACCTGTATATTGCCTCGTGTTACCTGTGTATTACCTCATATTACCTGTGTATTACCTCGTGTTACCTGTGTATTACCTCATGCTACCTGTGTATTGCAGACTATATGTGTTTATGCTCTGTGCAGTTATATATTCTGAAATGCTCCTGTTATTGCATCCTATAGTTCCACCCTTTCCTGTCACATCTGCAATCAATAAAAGAACTTACAACTTTACAGCCTCTTTTTTCTTAAAGAAGACGGAGGTTTAGCTACATGTCTTATTGCACACCCTGCTAACGTGTCTGAGGACAGTATAGCTGTATACATGAAGATGAGCATTTTATGAGTCCAGTTATGGAATTTAATATTTACTGAGTCCCCACTCACAAGGCCTGACTGACAGCTGCAGCTTGTCCTGAACAGTGTGAGATCTCAGCCGCAGCAGGGAAGGTGGACAGATTAAATTCCACTTTCATAAAGAGTTATTCAGCCATTCTGACATGGAGCAGCCTCATCAGGTTTTAGATCTGAAAAATCCTCTTTAGTTCACAAGCAGAGAAGATAAGCCATAATATATGTATCTAATATATAACTGCCTAGAATACTACTTCCTGCAATTTGTGCCAACTTCCGTGGCTTTGTCCGGAGCTAATGTCCGGAGCTAATGTCCGGAGCTAATGTCCGGAGCTAATGTGCGGAGCTAATGTCCGGAGCTAATGTCCGGAGATAAGTGACGTCAACAGTGTCCAGTGTCTGATTGGTTGCCGCCTGCTGCGAGCGACCAATCAGAAACGTGCCGTACTGTGACACACTCCGCCCGCCATTTTGGTGTGATTTTTGAATTTTTACCTCACAGCAAGTTTCTACTGCGTGGAGGCGGCCCAGTGACGTTGCTCTTCAAGCTCCTGCCGAATTTCGTCAAAAAAATGATAATACCATTTACCAAAACTATATATATTTAGTTGTGAAGTGGTTCAGTGACATTTTCACACCAATTTTAAACTTTTGTTTGGTGTTTTCTCCATATACTGCCTATTATTCACTGACTGTTATACTGAGAGACTGCCGTTTATTAACCTCTTCTTTGCCACATTGGGTATATTGCTCTATTATTTGCCACATAAGGACATTGTCCATTATTGCCCAGCAATTTCTCTGCAATATAAACTGCCTATTTATTAATATCTGCATTCCTGCAAAGAACTATTGCCTATTATTGACTGGCTATTTTCCTACTACCTGACACTGCCCACAACACGCAAAGTTGTCGTCTGATGTCTTTCATCCCTCCCCTCATAAGCATGTTCATGGATCCTGTGTAACTGTACCTTAAATAACAAGAATTGTCAAGAGCTGGTGAGTGCAGCCATTTTTTGTTCTTTCTTACTATTATTTATTAATTGTATTATTCTTACATTTGAATAAATAAAGTATATATGGATTCTAGACTCCCGATTCTTTAGAATCGGGCTGCCATCTAGTAAATAATAAACTTATTATTTATGTTAAATAAATATGTTATTATACTTGTTAAATATGTGATTAAATGTGAACATAAGAACGGTGATACTTACCATGAGTCTTTCAAAGATGGAATATAGCTTTCTGGTTTTGCTGGGCAACCTCTAAAAGAAGCAAAAATAAGATTCATTTACCTTTTTGAGCATTATGTGGAAATAATTGGAATAGACCTTACATAAATAAAATGTCACGTCAGGTAACTGCTTCATCATTATTACCCATTCTTCCTGCTAGGAACTAGTAAAAAACGTTTCCAAAACAAACTATGTTCACAAGCCGTGCATTTGCTCCTTTTTTTTCTGCAGTAAAACTCTGCTTTCCAAATGCAGGGTTTTTTTTTTTTGCATATGGTGTTTATTTGGTGTGGAATACATGTGTCATTTGTCTATTGTACAAAAAGTTATTAAAGTCACCAAAAACGCAGGCAGCACAGTGGCTCAGTGGTTAGCACTGTTGCTTTGTAGCACCGGGGTCCTGGGTTAGAATCACACCATGGACAACATCTGCAAGGAGTTTGTATGTTCTCCCCGTGTTTGTGTGAGTGTCCTCCAGTTTCATCTCACACTCCAAACACATACTGATAGGGAATTTAAATTGTTAGCCCCAATGGGACAGCGATGATCATGTCTGTAAAGCGCTGCGGAATATGATGGGGCTATACAAGCCGTCATAATAAATAAACCAGCAAAAAATGCTGCAAAGACGCAGCAAAACCTGTTGAAAAGAATTGACATTCTGCAGTTCTCACATTCAGTCAGGAAAATAAAACAGAGTGTGTTGAGAAAATTTCTAAAATTACATAGCTTTTAGGCCGGGATCACACATGCGAGAAATACGTCCGAGTCTCGCATGGTAATACCCGGCACTGCCGCCGTCACTCAGGAGTGGAGAGTGCAGCCGCATAGCAATACATGGAGCCGCACGCTCCGCTCCAGAGACGGCGGCAGTGCCGGGTATTACCATGCGTGACTCGGACGTATTTCTCGCATGTGTGATACCGGCCTTACTGGTACTGTAAAATGCAGCTTTCTTTCAATTTGCATTGAAAAATAGCAACAAAAACGCTCTATATGAACATAGCCTTAACCCCTTTTGGACCCCGGGCATAAAAGTATGCCGATGTCGGACTTCCTCCCTTTGATGTGGCTCCGGCACTGAGCCCACATATTTCTGGCACATGTCAGCTGTTTTGAACAGCTGACATATGCCGCTAACAGCCATGGGAGGAATCGCGATCCTCCCACAGCTGTTAACCTGTTAAATGCCGCTGTCAATCTCTGAAAGCGGCATTTAACGCTCACTTCCGGTGAGCACGCCAGAGATCCGCCCACCAGTGACCCCCGTCACGTGATTGTGGGTCACCGATGGGTTGGCATGACAACCAGAGGTCTCCTGCAGGCCTCTATCGTTATCACTGCCGGATTGCTATGAGCGCCGCTCGGTGGTCGGTGCTCATAGCAAGTGAGTAATTCTGCTACATGCAGACTATCTGATTATCGCCTGTATGTAGCACAAGCGATTGGGTTATGGCAGCTGCAGCTTCTAGTCTCCCATGGAGACTATTGAAGCATGCAAAAAGTAAAAAAAAATGTTTTTACAAATATAAAACAAATAAAAAATATATAAAAGTTCAAATCACTTCCCTTTCGCCCCATTCAAAATAAAACCATAAAAAAAATAATCAAACCTACACATATTTTGGTATCGCTGAGTTCAGAATCGCCCGATCAATAAAAAGAAAAAAATTAACCTGATCACTAAATGGCATAGCGAGAAAAAAAGTCAAAACGCCAGAATTATGTTTTTATGGTCGCCTCAACATTGTATTAAAATGCAATAATGGGCGATCAAAGATCGTATCTGCACCAAAATGGAATCATTAAAAACATCAGCTCGGCACACAGAAAATAAGCCCTCACCCGACCCCAGATTATGAAAAATGGAGACGCTACGGGCATCGGAAAATGTCGCAATTTTATTTTTTTTTAACAAAGTTTGGAATTTTCACCACTTAGATAAAAAAGAACCTAGACATGTTTGGTGTCTATGAACTTGTAATGACCTGGAGAATCATAATGACAGGTCAGTTTTAGCATTTTTAGTGAAATGGCAAAATAAAAAACAACTGTGGGATTGTACTTTTTTTTGCAATTTCACAGCACTTTTAATTTTTTGCCTGTTTTCCGGTACAAGATATGTTAAAACTAATGGTGTCGTTCAAAAGTACAACTCGTCTCACACGGCCATATTGACGGAAAAATAAAAAAAATTATGGCTCTTAGAAGAAGGGGAGCAAAAAATCGAAAACGCAAAAACGAAAATACCTCTGGCCATGAAGGTGTTTAAACTTGTATTTTCCATATTGGCTCTTCTTCCATACTCAATGTATAAATATACAGTGCTAAATGCACAATAAAGTGACATTGCTTGGTCAGTCTCTCACCTGCCATGTCCTGGACATACGGCTCACCGCTGTGTTACTGAGGCCAAACATAACAGCAAAGAAAGAATTCAGATTTTTCTGCTCCTTGAGCCTGCAGACAAAGAAATAGGATTAAAATTCAGAAAATTGTAATCCAAACTAGAACATCCTATGAGAATATGAATCATTGTCATTACTGGTCATGAGTGTTAATAAGAAAGGTAGCCTTTCCAATCTGCCTCCTATTTACCTATAGGTATAGTTCCAGTGCTATCAGTTTTTTGAATAAAGATTATGGCTAAATACTTTGTGTACTGGTACTGTACGTGTGTGTTGTAATAGTGTGCCTAGCACTACGGTATTATGCACACAGACTTCCTACAGGTCCATATTACAGAATTGTAGGTGCGCTGTGTGCTGCTTTAGGCCTCTTTCACACGTCAGTGTCTCTGGTACGTGTAGTGACAATTTTCTCACGTACCGGAGACACTGACACACGTAGACCCATTTCAAATGAATGGGTCTATGCACATGTCTCACGGACCGTGTGTCCATGTTGAAAACACGGAGACATGTCGCTTTCCTCCGGCAGCACGGTCCGCAAAGCGTCCCGCACACGTGCACACGGAGAACAGTGTGCACTCTCCTCCGTGTGCACGTATCGTGGTAGGAGAGACAGCGCTACAGTAAGTGCTGTCCCCCCTGCGTGTGGTGCTGAAGGCGGCATTCATCTCCTCTCTTGCAGGAGAGAAGAGATGAAAAATCAAGTTTTTTTTTGTTTAAAATAAAGTTTGGGGGTCACCTCCCACCTCCCATCCCCCGTGCGCCCGCCCGCTTGCCGAGAAATACTCACCCAGCTACTGCGATGTCTGATCTCAGCGCCGGCAGCCTGTCTTGTGTGAGTAGTCACGCGGTACCGCTCATTACAGTGATGAATTTGTGCATATCATCACTGTAATGAGCGGTACTACGTGACCACTCACACAGGACAGGCTGCCGGCACTGAGAGCAGACATCGCAGGAGCTGGGTGAGTATTTTTCGGCAAGCAGGGGGGGGGGGACGGGTTGGGAGGCGGGAGGTGACCCCAAACTTTATTTTTAACAAAAAAAAAAAAACTTGATATTTCATTCCTTCTCTCCAGCAAACGCTGCTGGGGAGAAGGAATGAATGCCGGCTTCAGCACCAAAAGCAGGGGACAGCGCTTAACTCTAGTGCTGTCTCCTGCACGGTCCGTGTGGTCCTCAGTCGGCACACAGGCGGCACACGGCTGCCGCACGTGTGCCACACTGATGTGCCACGTGAGCATACGGACACAGATAACTCCGGTACCGATTTCTCCGGTACCGAAATTATCTGGACGTGTGAAACCGGCCCTACAGGGTCTTTGCTATGTACATGAGTGTTTACAACCGATGTGGTCTATTACACCTCCTGATAATAAGAAATGGTTCAGAAGAAAGAAGAAGAGCACAATGATTATACTGGCAACTTACTGTGCAGCCAGCTTGATGAATTTGCGCAATAGCAGCGTCCTCCTATCATCGTCTTGGCACAGACAGACTTCCGTTGCCACCCAGAACTGCACCTCATTGAATCGCCTTATAAACCTCTCCAGATTAGCAGTTGTGCTGTTACGGAACCGCTGTTTTCCGAATGTGTGATACAGCAACTCCCCCTAAGTAGATAGGTTAGGCACCATAATGAGATGTCTGCACATTATGCTCCATGGTTCTTGGAGACATAATTACCATAAACCTTAAGACACTCTCTGAATTACAATTCTAGTGAATGGGGCATGCAATATTGAAATAATTTACCCATAAGGAGTCCTTGCTATCTGCAGTAAAGCCAAGGGCATTATGCTGAAAGTGTGCAATGATCTGATGACCCTCAGCGTCTCTGATGAAACTCAGCATCTCTGATGACCCTCAGTGTCTCTGATGAACTGCAGCCTCTCTGATGACCCTCAGTGTCTCTGATGAAGCTCAGCGTCTCTGATAAAACTCAGCGTCTCTGATGACCCTCAGCATCTCTGATGAACCGCAGCATCTCTGATGACCCTCAGCACCTCTGATGACCCTCAGCACCTCTGATGACCCTCAGCGTCTGTGATGAACCTCTGCTTCTCTGATGAATGAATGCGTCTCTGATGACCCTCAGTGTCTCTGAGGACCCTCAGTGTCTCTGATGACCCTCAGCGTCTCTGATGACCCTCAGCGTCTCTGATGACCCTCAGCGTCTCTGATGACCCTCAGCATCTGTGATGAACCTCTGCTTCTCTGATGAATCTCAGCATCTCTGATTACCTTCAGCGTCTCTAGGGAATCTTTTCTACACTTATTGTGGTACACCCATCTGGGTAAAAATCACATTCTATGAAAAGTCTGACTGTGGTAGGGATTTGTCACGGTCTTAGAAGACATCCTGTATACCTCAAACTGTAAATTGGGAACCACATGTATCTCCTGGGTTTTTCTCTGTTCCTACCTGCTGTGGCCAAATGTAAAACTATTGAGCTCAATGGCTGTCACAGCACTGCAGAAAACTGGTACAAGTGTCAAAACTTATACAAAAAGTTGAAACCCACTTCCCTAGAGTTTTTGGTTGATGGGACCCATGAAAGTAATAGACTATGCCGACACAATTAACAAAGTCATGATGTGATCAAAAAGTCCATGTAATAGCTGCGGTTTTTTTGCATGTTATCAGGGTCGTTACTAATTGTGATCTGTCACCAGGTATTTGCTACCCTATCTGAGAGCAGCATGATGTAGGAAAGGAGACCCTGATGCCAGTAATGTGTCACTTACTGAAATGCATGTTTTATTTTTGATAAAAATCACTATTTTATCTGCTGCAGATCTTGCAGTTCTCTGAATGCTGAGCTCTGCATAACCCCACCCAAACCACTGATTGGTAGCTTTCTGCCTCTGCAGAGTGTACACAGAAAGCTACCAATCAGTGGTGAGGCGTGACTGTAATACATGGCAGCAGGTTTATTAGTCCCTTAGTGATAAATCTCCTTCTGATGCTGATAAAACAAAGTTTTGTTTTAAAAACTATTCTAAGAAGTCCACTGGCACATTGCTAGAATCAGGGTCTCTGCCTCTAAGTTATGCTGCTTTCATATTAGGTGGCGAAAACTGGATGACAGGTTCTCTTTAAATTGGTTGAATAAATGTATGTCATGTATTATAAAATATACTGTGAAGACAGGTTTGTCTACACAAAAACATACAGTCAACTGCAGGAATTTTGCATTCATTACCATGTCGCAACCATTCTGTCTGGCCTTACCCTAAATTATTCACATATTAGGCCTAGCAGATTTAGCCAATATGATAAAGAAACTGTATTTAATTCTACAACAATTTGGTAAGCAGAATTGGTGTATATGTCTGAAAACTAGATGCACCAAACAGATGTGTACTGTACCTGGTGAACGCTCTTAAAGAGATTCCAGTCGTTTTCCGTCATGTGGAGTGCAAGTTCCTTGGAGCTGATGAGATCCAGAACATCATAGCTACTGCTGCTCGGCCCCATCTGCTCTGGTAGAGGAGTCTTGGAGAATGCGAAAAACAAAAGATATTATATTTTGCATAATACAGAAAGTTGAAATCAAGGACTGTGAGCAGTATAGTGGATTAGGGTTTGGCTTTGCTGCCTGTTGATGCTTGTGATATAGTGGTGATTCATGACCAGAAGATGACAGCCTACCTAGTGCTAATAGTGTCATCTTCAGTTCAATGTCTCCAAGTCCTAAACTGAAAATGTATCCACAGCTAAAGGATCATAACAGGTAAGACATACTCACCAGAGAGCTCATGTCTGGAGAACCGCAGATAAAAAGGCGCTCATTTATTCCGAGAGAAGTGAAGACCCCCGTGTCCTCATGTTTCAGACATACTCTTTCTGCCAAACAGACAAAAATGACACAATAAATGTAATTGATAATAATCCTTAAACACGACCTTAAAAAAGAAATCCAATCAGTGGACCAACAAAGGGCACACTTAACAGGCGTAAAATTCAGCACGAGGTTTCCTTACCTCCACAAGAGTTTAGTTTAACTAAGACTAGGTCCTTGTGGCAGCCATTCTTTTTAGCCAGCGAGGAGATCACTTCTTGAACACTTGCATTCACTGTAAACGTGGGGGTGATGAAGGAATGGTCTGGTAGATATATGTCATAAGGCACTGGAAGATCAAATCATAGATAGATTTAAGAGCTCAATCTAAGAGTGACCTTTGAGTTTGCTGGCACATAACAGGTTTGCATTACTTAAAGGGAAGCGGTCATCAGGAAACTAGATCATCAGGAAACTAGACCCCTAACTAAAGTATGTTATGGCCCTTTATTGCTTATTAAATGCATTCCTTTCTTGTAGTACTTAGTTTGGAAATTGTAGGGCAATCCATCTCTGAAGTTTTAATCGCAAGCACAGTGGGTGAACAGTGCACTCCCGGCCCTCATTCCTGTCTCCTTATTTCCCTGCCCACCGGTGGTCTTCAGTCTTTGAAAGGTCACCGTTCTCTTTTACCCCATAAGATGGGGCAGCGCACACGTAGATCACTGATTGAGAGCTGACCTATCGATCTTCACATGCACCACCTCCTCTGATGACATGACCTCAGATAGTGATTATACGCAGGTGCTGAATCATCATCTAGAATGATCTCAAATGAAGGTCCACCACATGAAGAGATTGTTAGGCTAGCTCACAGAGGAGCTTACTATGTGTGTGCTGTCCCATCTGATGACATGAACCCAAATGATTTGGCGCCTTTGCTGAATCTCAGGTGGAGAAAGAGAGATAAGTGACCTGTTAGTCAAAGAGTGAAGGCCGACGGCAGGTAGGGAAATAAGGAGACCGGCATGAGAGCTGGAAGTGTCCGCCCACTGATGGATTGCTCTACAATTTCCAAAACTAAATACTACAAGAAAGTTATGCATTTAAAAAGCAATTAAAAATTACTTTAATTTGGGGTATAATTTCCTGAAGACAACTTCTCTTTAAAAAGATTTTTCCAGGACTACTGTATGGTTTCACCTGAAACATATTGCAGATCCGTCCTCCATGCTTGAGCGAAGTTGAACCTCACTGGTCCAACCAGACTGATTTCGTAATGAACTAACAATAGCAAGGTTTTCCACACAACTGTTATAGTTATATATTGATAAGCCAAATCTGTATATTATACCTTTATCGTTGGCTTGGATAGTGTATGAGTTACCAGGCTGATCTTCATCATGAATGGACAGAAGGCTCCCATAGTTGGAAATCTAGTAAAATAGGGATTGTGTATTTGACTAGTCCATATCGAGGTTTTAATGCTTTTATACAGTAAATGTAAGTTATTGCACACAGCTATGTACAATCCAATGAAGTATTATGGACGCTCAAAATTAATAGGATAATCCTACAATAATACTAAATATACACTATAGAAATACCTTTATTTGAGGAGAGATGTTTCCACTACTTATCTCCATTCTGCAATGACATAGAATATTTTTCATTAAAATCAAGGTCCATTACCTATTTACCTATGACAGTCCGGTTTCTGACTCTGTCCCTTTTTGCCTAGTAGTACCAGCAAGGGGATAGGATTATAAGAGGGGGATAAAAAGGTAAGCAAGGGGGTTGGTACCTTCTCTGGCATCTCAGAAACCAGCAACCCACCCACCCAACCTTTGTTTTAGGGATAGGTTTGGTTCAGAGGCTGGTTAGTTGGTCATGTCCTTCGGTGGGTAAGAACTAGTGGAGAATAATGACTTATGATACAGTCCAAGTTAATTAGCGGGTGTAGGTCCTCCGAAGGTTAGGGGAATTACCATAATTATTACTAATATCTCTCTCTCTGGGTGGGTTGGTGCGGTGCAGTGCAGCCAGGGAGATTCATAAGATTATCGGGTTTGCCTCTGGACCAGACCTATTAGATGTTTATAGTCATTATATATTTATATTTATATCGTTTATACTATTGTGGGGTCGTCATTATGGTCGATGCCCCGGGTTTTGTGTGAAATATTTAATAAAAGATTGTTGTGGCCATTTTACCCAAGTCGTAGCAGTCATGTGTCAATTTTGCATACACCATGGGGGAGTAGGTGACATGTTGGGTCAGTAAGCGGAAAACAACCAAACCTCCTCTTAAATTGTAATATTTAGGTATAGCACTTGCACTTTATTATATGACTTTTCATCTTTACACACTTCTGACTTAAATCATGCATTTTGCTTTCTTTGTGGGTATTTGATCTGTGCATAATCGCTTGTGGCAACTTATTTTATCTACTCTAGTACATTACTAACAGTTAGAAGTTTTGGTTAATCATAAGCTTATTGCAGAGTCGGCGTTAGGGGCAGGCAATCTAGGTATTTCACAGGGCCCGTGAGTCAGGGGGCCCGGTGCCGCTCCCCTCTCGCATTCAACTGTATCCGTATTGTAGATGCCAATACACTTCAAATCGTGGCTTACCGCATTTACATAGGAGACTACATGCTTTTACATAATAATGTCACCTTATAATAATAAATGTTAGGCTTAAAAGCTACTTACGTTCTAGTCTTTCTTCGATCCTGAAAATTTTCCTTCACACATGGAAGCAAACGAGGATCTCTGCTGACATATTCTGAGATCTTCTAAGAAATAAAAAGCAGAATAAATGTTAGAATTGACAGAATGTTTTTACCTGTCAGCGCAATTGAGCCTAAGTATATTGACTTACAGATGAGATATACTGTAAGATATCATAAGACATGCGGCTTCTATTGGTCCCTGTATTGCTATGGGAGCAGTCTTAGGCCAGGTTTACATTGTGTTTAGCTGGAATATGCTATTGTGGCCAACTAAAAAGATGGACATCTCAGGACAGAAGGCAATATGGAGCCCAAACATGCAACCTTTGGTATCCCTTTGCCTCATTGTAATCAATGGCTCGGTCAGATGAACATCTGAGACCTGTTTTTGGGCTTCAGATGGAGAACCAGGAAGTCTAAATGTAGTATGAACCCCGCCTCACCCACAACGTATTGTATTCATTCTTTGACACAAGTTTTTACCTCTAGAAAACTTTTTGCACTTGGTTCTGCCTCCAGTAGCCGACCATAAAGCTCTACCCAGAGATGGACAAGTCTCACGATATTCTGCCTCTTGTGGAGAGAGTATATGACCTTCTCAGGCTCATTCACTTCAGATGGCTCCACGTTAAATCTGAGGTGCTGTTAAGGGTCAACAGGAAAAAAGTAGATGTTCTCTAAAACATGGTCCAATTTTTTAACTCTAGGTCATTTTTAATAAATGCAGCGGGATCATATTGATTGGTTCCAGTTAACTATACATATATAGGAAAAAAACATTGAGTCGTAGAGTGCTAGGACTACTAACTAAAATGTTTAGGACTTCTTTTTTTTAGGGGCATCACAAAATGTATACCACCTAATCTGAGAGCAGCATAATTTAGAGACATTATCCTGATTCGAGTGATGTGTCCCTTACTGGGCTGCCTGCTGTAGTTTCAATAAACTCACAGTTTTATCAGCAGGAGATTATCTCTTTCTAGTCCTTCATATTCATGAGCTCTGTATAACACCGCCCTATTGCTGATTGGCAGCTTTCTGCCTATGTAGAGGGTCCACAGAAAGCTGCCAATCAGTGGTGTGGGTGGGGTTATAAAGAGCTCTGCATTCAGTGAACTGCTAGATAGATCTACAGCTGATAAAACAGTGCTTTTATCATAAATAAAATAAGCAGACCAGTAAGTGGCACAATGCAGGAATAAGGATCTCTGCCCCTATATCATGCTGCCCTCAGACGGAGCAGCAAAAGTCTGGTGACAGATTTCCTTAAAGGGCATTCTTCAGTAATTAATTTCAAAGGTCTTGACTTCTTTGGGTGCTATTTCTCAATTATAGTCTTCATGCCTGATAGGAACCATGTAGGAAATTTGTGATAAGCTATAGGTATAAGGTGGAAAAACTCTCAAAAAAGCACTGTACCATTTTAATTCTGATCACCTTCCCTCTCCTTAGGTGAGAAATTAAGCGACAGAGTTCAAGAATGTTTCGGCCTCTTTATTTCAACAATCAGTGGAGATTTCATTACCCGGATTCCACTGATCAAAACGTCTTTCATGTCCCATTGATATATCAAACATTTTTCTTACTACCCTTTAAAACTACATGGTTCTTCAATTGACTTTATATTTATTTAGCACTGTATTCACATTGTATCTAGAGTATAATGATTCATTTATATCGAGTGCATAATATTCAAGTACTTTTCCATTTTTTTTCTCCTGATGTAGGAGAAACCTTGCTCGAATATTTTCACTGTTGATTTTCATCTTAGTCATGTGTTAAAAGCATCTCCCTTAGAAAACCTGTACCATACTCTGCACTGAAGAGAAGCAAGAGCTTGAAACAGTTGTCTACAGATCGATGTCTCCGGTTTTGTGGATATTCCTAGTTATGTTGGAATAATTCTTTGATGGGTCAAACATCAACTTACAACAAAGCTACCTATGGTTGGCACTATGGGGGCAGTTTTACTTCTGGGGGTGGGCTAATTTAGATGTATTTGAGTTCCCCATTCAATTAAAGTGATAACCTAGTGGTACAAGGATACTGATGGAGCAATGCTTGGCACAGTTGATTTGTTGGCATGAATACGCTGTGTGTCAGAAGGAATTCACCAGCAAATGAATCTGGGGAAATAAAACATGACATGCAAAGTTAGTGGATTACGAAGAACTCCGTGAAGCATTGTTTCGACTACTAGAAATCATTTCTGCTGGCTGTCATCAATATTGTACTAATTAGATCTATATGGATATACAGTTATATGTAATTGCTCATTTATTTCTTATACGTGAGGATAGAAAGTACGACATTTCTCTCCATTACCCGTAGTGACTACTTGTAGTAAATACCCTTCTATATCATACATTTCTAGTTGGTTCTCTACATAATCGCTGTTTTCATGTTATTTGAAAAAACAGATATGAAGTTACCTTCTGGATTATTAAGAGATGAATCCAACCTCATTGTCTCCAGCAAATGCTCCAGAATCTTATCGGCTGTTCCAGACATAACTGTGTATCTTAAGACATGGTCGATTACATTAATATTAGCTGAAATAATAAGGAACCCCAAATAATTCCTCACTCTGTGGGATAAATCTGATAGGTACTTACTTATGATTTCCAGGCACTGAGGTCGGTAAGTTATTCCCAGATAGCTGAGAACTTTTCTCCAGGACTAATACCACTTTGCCGTGCTCTTTCAGACGCACCGTGTTGGCTTCTACGTCCTACGGACAAGACCGTAAGCTTGTGGTCATGCTCAGAGCATATTACACTTAGGAGAACAAAAAATTAAAGGACATAACAACTATTTATTATCAAATTAGGTTTACTGACCCTAAGAATCCGGTTGAAGTCATGTTTGTCAACACGTAGGAAGTGGCAGTTGTCCTCTCGCAGTACTATGGTTGCAGCTCTTGGGGCATCATTGACAAGAGCAAGTTGTCCAAAGTCATCTCCTTCATGAAGTGTGGTGACCAAACCCTGCCATAAAATATTACTGTGAGCGCAAGCATTAGCATGAGACCAGACCGGAGTTTGTGGGATTTTTCAGACTCCTTTGTTTCAGCAGAATAATAAAGCTCAATACAATATAATATTTCTATTTCTTTTTTTACACTAATAATCAAAGCACTGTACATAACATGAGACTTGCAGAGATAAATAAGTAGTTGTCAGGTTGAATTTGATGGGCACGTTTCTTCCTTCAACTGTATTAAAAGTGTTTTCTCAGGGACAAAGTTAATTTTCATCAACATTTCAATCAATAGATCTTTGAATAATAATAATTTCCACAATTGGATGTGTTTAAATAAAATGTTCCTGTGCTGAGAATCTAATGAATGTGCCCCTGCTGTGTACTGTGTAATGGCTGTGTCTGACCGTACAGGAACATGGTCTGATCATCACACAGCTCCTGGGCAGAGGAGATAGCAAAACAGAGTATGTGGACAGGACAGAAGCTGATTCTTTCAATTAAAACATTGCTTAAAAACAGGCAGTGAAATGTTTTGCCACACAAAAAGAATCAGCTGTGATCCCATTCTGTTCTGTCTGTGTATACTCTCTTTTGCTCCTCCCCTGCCCAGGATATGTGGTATGATCAAACCATGTTCTGGCCTGGTCAGACACAGCTATTACACAGTACACAGCAGGGGCACATTGATAAGATTAGCTCAGCACAGGAACATTTTTTTTAACACATCCAATTGTGGAAAGTATTTTTATTACAAGATCTACTAATTAAAATGTACTTTGTTTGTTGGAAAACGGTTACTATATACCTCTGTGGCATATTAGTGTATACAGTGTACACCATAGAGAAGGACATCCTACTCGGGTCCCCTCTCCATGAACCAAAATAGTAAATTTCCCCCTCAGCATATGCAACACAAAAGTAAATGTACCTTCACACTCAGCGACGCTGCAGCGATACCGACAACGATCCGGATCGCTGCAGCGTCGCTGTTTGGTCGCTGGAGAGCTGTCACACAGACAGCTCTCCAGCGACCAACGATGCCGGTAACCAGGGTAAACATCGGGTTACTAAGCGCAGGGCCGCGCTTAGTAACCCGATGTTTACCCTGGTTACCATCGTTAAAGTAAAAAAAACAACCACTACATACTTACCTACCGCTGTCTGTCCCCGGCGCTGTGCTTGTCTGCTCTGGCTGTGAGCGCCGGGCAGCCGGAAAGCAGAGCGGTGACGACACCGCTCTGCTTTCCGGCCGCTGTGCTCACAGCCAGTACAGGAGGAGTGCAGAGAAGCAGAGCGCCGGGGACAGACAGCGGTAGGTAAGTATGTAGTGTTTGTTTTTTTTACTTTTACACTGGTAACCAGGGTAAACATCGGGTTACTAAGCGCGGCCCTGCGCTTAGTAACCCGATGTTTACCCTGGTTACCAGCGAAGACATCGCTGAATTGGCGTCACACGCGCCGATTCAGCGATGTCAGCGGGAGATCCAGCGACGAAACAAAGTTCTGGACTTTCTTCCCCGACCAGCGACATCACAGCAGGGGCCTGATCGCTGCTGCCTGTCACACTGGACGATATCGCTAGCCAGGACGCTGCAACGTCACGGATCGCTAGCGATATCGTCTAGTGTGACTGTACCTTAACACATTCATTTAAATGAGCAGACACAGAGAGCTTGCCTGGCAATCCCAAATCATAGTGGGAGATAAAAAAGCCGGTCCTGGGGAAATCAGCTGAGCAATTTAATTCTAAAAAATGGTTAACCAGATAGAATAACCTCTTTACGGTAAAGCGTGAACTCAGTGTCGGACTGGGGTGACAAGGGCCCACCAGTAACATTGACTTTGGGGGGGACCGCAGTGAACTAGGGAAGGGATTCTGTCCATCACATCCATCCAGGTAATGTAAAACTAAATTTTATTAAGTAAACATTAAAACCTATTGAAACAGAAACATGACGTGTTGTGGCGCACCCAGGCACCATAGGTACCCCCAACACCGATGCATAACCTTTTGTTGCTACATACAATACTCCAAATTCAGAAGTAAAGCCTAAAGGCTCATGAAATGACT
Source organism: Ranitomeya imitator (assembly GCF_032444005.1). NCBI lineage: Eukaryota > Metazoa > Chordata > Amphibia > Anura > Dendrobatidae > Ranitomeya > Ranitomeya imitator. The sequence goes on along the minus strand of NC_091284.1, from coordinate 713,939,851 downwards.
GCTGATCGGCTATATACAAACCAATGTGCAGTCATTTACCTCTCTGTATAGAAAGATTGCTGTAAATGATGGGGACAGAACGATCTCTAATACCATCATTCTGTCCCCATACAGTATCAGGTTATCGACAGCACATCTTATTTATATGGGGTGATGTGCTGCTGATAAAATCATCCCATCGAACAAACAAGCATTTTCCTTTTTCACCGGGCGATTCCATCCTGTTTGGATGGGTCGATAATTGGGAGTAAAGGTTTCTACAAACTATCGTTCGCCAATTACTCCCTCCTCTAAATGGGTCATAAGAAATGCATTAACATGTTCCAGACATGTAAAATAGTGACACTGACCTTGCCATGGGTGACCACATTCACAGAACCCTTCCATATAATATACCAAGAAGTGCCTTTATCACCTTGGCTAAACACTGCAAGGCAAGACAGACAGTGAAAAAAAATCTTACATTTCTAGGGCTAAAAGACAATTGTAGAAAATCACCGTCAATAAAGACAATTCTAAGCACTTGAGGCCCCTATATGGATTAAGCTAATGCTAGCCAAATCCCATGATATCCACAGGTTTGGCAGACAGTCTGATTTTCATGGGGACGCCTAAAGACTGATTATCAGGAGATATGTCGTTTGGGCATGTCCAATTTTGGACTGACGATTATCATGCACCGCCCAACGTATCAGCCAGCGGTTTTCTCATACAGAACATAGGAACGCTTGGCCAAACTAACACTTGGTTGAGCTGGATGTCGGCTAAATAATTGTCCAAGCAGTACGGAAGCATGTCTTGGGTCTGGTAGGTGATTTTTTTTTGTTTTATTGTGTTTTTTTTTAAATTTTAGAACTGCTATGGGATGATTTTTGAAGTAGGGGACAACCCTTTTTAATATCTACCATAGACCTGATAATTTACACAATATTATCCAATGCAAATATTCTTATGCTAATGACAGTAATCAGATGATGATGTGTAACGTTTAGATAAGTCTTCGAAATTAATGGCAACCATAATTAGAAAAAAAACAGAATGAATTTTCAGAAGATAAACTGATTGTTGGTGGATTCAAGGTAGGAACAAATATTTTAAGAAGTGTAAAATGTAGAATAAAGGTAAACCACAAGATAAATTAAGATATATTACAAAAATTATTTTACGTCGGGGAACTTTTAGTCACATTATGGCAGAAATCTCACGAATTAATTGATGATTTGATGACCTATTTTTTGGGGTAATCCATCAATATTTCATCTGTCGGGTCCAACTCTCAGCACCCCCTGGTACTACAGCTAAATACAGTGCATGCCATAGCGCTATAATAATAGATTCAGCCACTGCTAATGGTACAGAGATTTGCCTGTCAAACAATGGAGACACAATGCTTTCAGGAACATCACGGCCCCTTGTAAAGTGGCGAACGATGGACCACCATCGATTTTTGAAGTTTGAGATAAAACCTTTAAAACCAGCATGATTCCACTTCAGATAATGGATACACTCTTTGACACTTACACACTGTTCCAGCTTTTGCGTGAGATTCGAACACCAACACTGATGCCAACTCCTTCTTTACCTGGAAGAAGAACAGAGCATGGTGGGATTTTTTCTAAGTATTTTAGTTCAGCTATATTCATCTAGATTAAGCTTCGCCAAGATGTCTGGATAGATAAGGTCAGTGAACTGAATTAACAATTAAATTTTCATGGGTTAAAAACAAACTAAACACAGAAAACTGCACAATCCTTATCAAACATACGGTATTATCTGGCAAAATTCAGTCAGTCCGCTTGGACATTCCAGTATTAACTACAGCCAAAGTATTAGTCAAGGCCAGAGGCAAAGCCTGGCAGTATTTGGGCATCATTACTATTAGTCTTCTTGGTCTTATGCTGCAAACCAGCTGACACCATGGCACTACTGGATGATTCCTTTAGCTATTATAGTGGTTGACCAATTTCTAATAATTTTTTGCAAATGTGTTGAAAGCTTCCATTGAATCATGTCACTAATATATGGTAATGTTATTTTGAGAGCGAAGCCAAAGTCTTCATTTTAAAAGTGCTGGCACATCACAGCATGGCGGCTTCATTCCGATTCCTGGCCACTGACGAACGACATGGGATCAAACCCAAACCTCCACTAAATAACCCTGCGAATGCTCTAGTTTCTAAGGCTGTGTGCAGTTATTGGGGTTTATTGATGGCTGGGCCGACACTTTTAATAATTATTTTGATTTCAATTCAGTAAATTCTGTGAAACAATAGTGAATACTTACTGAGTTAGAAAGATGTGAAACTGCCTTTATATGGAGTAACTCTTCGAATATGACCTCCAGTTCTTCTTCAGTGCGCTGACCAGGACTGGAATCAGTAAAAAAAAAATCCAGTAAGTAGGTTTAGTCTTATAAAAACTTCAGTCCATCAGGTTTCTGTTGAGATTTCCATATTTTTATGATATTGATAATTTACTCTTCAGCATTATTCTTGCCATCAAATATTCCAGAGCTCTGACAGTCCTCAATTATGAATTTGTTGGGATTTTTCAGGATTTGTTAGGACCCACTTAAACATTGATCATCATAGCTGTACATTGTAAAATAGTACATACAAACAGGGAGAGGAAGGGGATGTAGCTGCAGTTTTCCAATTAAAGAGCTTGAGAGAGAGAGCAGTAGGAGCAGGGATTATCAGAGTGCACAGCACAGTTCTTATATCAGCATAGCACAGTTCTTACATCAGCATAGTACAGTTCTTACATCAGCATAGCACAGTTCTTACATCAGCACAGCACAGTTCTTACATCAGCACAGCGCAGTTCTTACATCAGCACAGCACAGCTCTTACATCAGCACAGCACAGTTCTTACATCAGCACAGCGCAGCTCTTACATCAGCACAGCACAGTTCTTACATCAGCACAGCACAGCTCTTACATCAGCACAGCACAGCTCTTACATCAGCACAGCACAGTTCTTACATCAGCATAGCACAGCTCTTGCATCAGCACAGCACAGCTCTTACATCAGCACAGTACAGCTCTTACATCAGCATAGCACAGTTCTTACATCAGCATAGCACAGCTCTTACATCAGCATAGCACAGTTCTTACATCAGCATAGCACAGCTCTTACATCAGCACAGCACAGTTCTTACATCAGCACAGCACAGCTCTTACATCAGCACAGCACAGTTCTTACATCAGCACAGTACAGCTCTTACATCAGCATAGCACAGTTCTTACATCAGCATAGCACAGCTCTTACATCAGCATAGCACAGTTCTTACATCAGCATAGCACAGCTCTTACATCAGCATAGCACAGTTCTTACATCAGCATAGCACAGCTCTTACATGAGCATAGCACAGTTCTTACATCAGCATAGCACAGCTCTTACATGAGCACAGCACAGTTCTTACATCAGCATAGCACAGCTCTTACATGAGCATAGTACAGCTCTTACATCAGCATAGCACAGCTCTTACATCAGCATAGCACAGCTCTTACATCAGCATAGCACAGCTCTTACATCAGCATAGCACAGCTCTTACATCAGCATAGCACAGTTGTTACATGAGCATAGCACAGCTCTTACATCAGCATAGCACAGCTCTTACATCAGCATAGCACAACTCTTGCATCAGCACAGCACAGCACAGCTCTTGCATCAGCACAGCACAGCTCTTATATCAGCATAGCACAGCTCTTATATCAGCATAGCACAGCTCTTACATCAGCATAGTACAGCTCTTGCATCAGCACAGCACAGCCCTGACATCAGCACAGCACAGCACAGCTCTTACATCAGCATAGCACAGCTCTGACATCAGCACAACACAGCTCTGACATCAGCACAGCTCTTACATCAGCACATCTCTTACATCAGCACAGCACAGCTCTGATATCAGCACAGCACATCTCTTACATCAGCACAGCACAGCTCTGACATCAGCACAGCACAGCTCTTACATCAGCATAGCACAGTTCTGACATCAGCATAGCACAGCTCTGACATCAGCACAGCACAGCTCTTACATCAGCACATCTCTTACATCAGCACAGCACAGCTCTGACATCAGCACAGCACAGCTCTGACATCAGCACAGCACAGCTCTCACATCACAGCATGAAGTTGACTCTCCTTGAGTTAACTTTCAAACTCGTACTAAATGACACCAAACCACAAATATATAATCCCATTGTTAGATCTGGTATTTTCTAATAGAGGAAGAATTTATTTTGACAGTGTGTGGAGTAAACTATACCATTACTTCCTCCAGTTGCCCAACTCCGAAGATCTCTCTATTCTATGTATATAATATTTTAAGTCGCCCTATATTATACAAAGCAATTTAATAGTTACAGAGGTCTATAAAATCCAAAAAGTGTACCATGGCTAATTATTGCACTTTATTGCCATTTTGGTTTGACCTGCATTAGCAGAGACTTTTTTTTACAATCTCAAGCTATCTTTTGGCATCTGTACTTTGAACTTACGGTTTGCGAAGAATCATTGTAAGTAAAGCTGCAGGTCCGAGCTGTGCAAGAAATACCAGAGATTCTTGTAGCTCATCCTCAGTATCTCGGTCACTGGTAGATGTGTCTATAAGTGGCTCATCTTTATAGAATCTGTAAAATTGGGAATCCTTGTCTTGGAAATTTGGCTCTTGTCTCACTGCAAAAATATGATGGATTTTTTGATAAGTGATGTACTTGTGCTGGATTAACCACTAATCTCAAAAAGACCAAGACACTAAATGATTTGATGAAACAAAACCAATTAAAAGGACTATATAAACGTCCAGTAAAGCCTCCTATATTATATTTTTCATGATCTAAGGAAGCATTAAAGAGGATCTGTCAACAAATTTCACAATAAGGACAGCAAATATTAAATGGATCTCTTAGCCCAGATGAGGCTGACGTACTTACTTTGATAATGTCTGAATGGCTGTATAATCCTTTCTACTTCCTAGCATGATTGACAGCTCCTCAGTTTCCCTCCTGCTGTTGAGATCTCACACAGCTCGGTACAAGCTGCAGATGTCAAGTTGGCTGAGCAGAGACTGAATACACTTGTACTCATGAGCTCTCACATTTAAACTGGAGCCACAAAATGCCAAAAGCAGAAGTTTAATCTACCGCATGAAATAGACTCCATGGACCCAATTTATTATTGCATCTGTGCCTGTTTTTGTCTAGTTTTTGGTGTTTTTCATTTGGTCCTAATACTTTTAACTTCTGGCTTTTTTTAAAGGGAACCTGTCACCTCAAATTGGCGGGATATGTAAATGCCTTTTTTCCGGTCCAGTTGTTGCATTACTGCGCATCCAGAACACAGCGAAATACTTCCGGGACATAGTGCGTGGGCGCATGCGCTGTAATGCTTTTCGGCTTTGCCCGCAGTCGGGCAAAGCATACTGCGCGTGCGCAAGCGAACATTGCATTGCGCACGCGTGAACTATGGAGGACAAGTACTCTAATACTCCAACATATTGTGGACAACAGGGACTCATGGGGTGGAGAAATGAAGACGAAATGCCGCCCATCGGACCAGAAAAAAGGCATTTACATATCCCGCCAATTTAAGGTGACAGGTTCCCTTTAAGTCTATTTAACGGTATATGGGTTTGGCTTTTTGTTTCTTATGTTTGCCATTGTGGGCAGTGTTACGGGTTTCTGGATGTTTTTCGCTGATTCATCAATTGTGATTTCTTAAAAGTTATAAAAAATTTTAGAAATGAACTTCAGTTACCCCCTATAGTCATTTTTTGTACCGTACGTCAGATATTTTTGGTACAATTTCTGCCTTATTTTGCAAGATGTGTGAATTTTTACACTAAAAAAAAAATCACAAAACAGAGCAAAGACAAAAATAAAGACTTTTATTTTCTTTGCAAAATTCAGAAATTTTTGAAGAATTTGGTACAAAAAAGACAATGAATACCGCAAGACAAAAATAGAAAAAACGGCTTAAGAGAAAACGCAAATGATTAATCCAGACCTAAGAGCTCAACCAGGGCCGGCGTCAGCACCCGGCGCACCGGGCAAATACCGGGGCCCTGGGGAGAGAGGGGAACCCACTCACGCTGTCATAGATACAGCTGGGAGAGCAGAGCAGGAGAACATGCTCTCTCCGCCCACAAAGTCACTGCTGGCTGCGTTCTCTTAACCCCTATGTGCCAGCTCTGACACAAGCATCTTCTCACTCAGTCAGTGCAGCCAGGCAGGCACACATAGGGGTTAAGAGAAGGCAGCCAGTGTGACATTGTTTGTGGGCGGAGAGAGCACATTCTCCTGCTCTGATCTCCGCCCCTGGCTGGCTGCCGTGCTGCTGAAGTTATGAGGCAGATTCAGGAGGAGCTCCTAGTCCTACCAGTGCCTGAGTGAGTGGCACTGCTATATACTACGTGGGCTGCGCTGCTATATACTACGTGGGCTGCGCTGCTATATACTACGTGGGCTGCGCTGCTATATACTACGTGGGCTGTGCTGCTATATACTACGTGGGCTGCGCTGCTATATACTACGTGGGCTGCGCTGCTATATACTATGTGGGCTGCTATATACTACGTGGGCTGCGCTGCTATATACTACGTGGGCTGCGCTGCTATATACTACGTGGGCTGCGCTGCTATATACTACGTGTGGGCTGCGCTGCTATATACTACGTGGGCTGCGCTGCTATATACTACGTGGGCTGCTATATACTACGTGGGCTGCGCTGCTATATACTACGTGGGCTGCGCTGCTATATACTACGTGTGGGCTGCGCTGCTATATACTACGTGGGCTGCGCTGCTATATACTACGTGGGCTGCTATATACTACGTGGGCTGCTATATACTACGTGGGCTGTGCTATATACTACATGGGCTGCTATATACTACGTGGGCACTGGGCAGTGTTATATACTACATGGCTGTGTTTATATGCGATCATGAATCGGGGTATGTGTTAAAGGGGGGCCCACTGAGACTTTCGCCCGGGGCCCTCAAAAACCTGCAGCCGGCCCTGAGCTCAACACACATGTTTATAGGGAGTAATCCCACCTTTCTTGTATTTTCCTTATCCCTCTAAAACATTTCCCATTCACCACTTTTCAGATGGAAAACGATGAATCCCAACTGGTGATTAAGAAAATTCTTGATGACATCAGAGAGATAGATAGATAAATCTTTCTGAAAACATTGCTTACCATGCACCAGAGCTCCCTCATCCACTAGCACCTGCCATATTCCTACAGCTTGGCTGCGTGACTGTGGCCCTGGGCTAAGGCCAATTAACCAGTCCACAAGCTCTTTCCCTGAACAGCACTGCCTGTGGGTAAGAAATGACGGGATAATTTTTAGGCAAACACCAGTGTAATCTGAGCTGGAAAACAAAGCAAGCAACACATTAACATTGTACAATTGCCAGGAACCTGATGAAGAGCAAGAAGATATCATCAAAGCATCATATCTATGGTCTGAAACATGGGCGAACACTGACAGTGAAGGGCCCCTGGGTGGGACTTGTGTCTTGGGTCCCCATCCATCCAGCCCCATCACCATACACATACATTAGGCACACATATATAAAATATTCACATGTTATTACATTAGACACTCATTTACACATATCGCTGTATACAGTATAAACATGCACACAAGCATATACAGGGGCTTCTCCCAAAATTAGAATATCATCAAAAAGTTAATTTATTTCAGTTCTTCAATACAAAAAGTGAAACTCATATTATATAGAGTCATTACAGAGTGATCTACTCTAAGTGTTCATTTCTGTTAATGTTGATGATTATTTCTTACAGCCAATGAAAACCCAAAAGTCATTATCTCAGTAAATTAGCTTGAAAAATGGTGGTAGTGGGTTACCTGGTAGCATCAATGGAGCCTGTGTCATCAGGGCATGTGTGTAATGTCTACGTAGTGTATCCTCCACAGAGAACCTACACAAATGTCCTGATGACACAGGCTCCATTGATGCTACCAGGTAACCCACTACCACCAATGTATTAACTTACATACTTGTCTTCTCATCTGAAGTTCACTGCCTTATGCGAGGTACCAGCTCATCTTCAGCTTATCTCTACCACTACTCACACTTGCGAATTTGAGAAAGACACGGGCTTGGGGCGAAACGATAAAGAATTCGCTTGGATATATTTTGTCACTGTTTTGTCACTTACCACTGTGGTGAACTTTTGTGCAGAATAATAAAAATATATACTCTGAAGGAACCCTCGCGAGTGCGACTGTATACTATACTCTGGAATAAGATTTGTGGCGAGGCACAAGGAGGCGCACGTCACTTATCAGACATGGCGGGGTCATTAAGAGGCATCACTTAATGAATCTGGAGCGTCTGACTCCAACAAACCCCTTCATCAAAACTGGCGTTGTTCACACTGGTCTTGATGAATTGGGGCAAGAGAAATTACACCTTCATATATATAATGATGTTTTTGTGACACACTTATTCATATTTGTAGCAGTCATAATTTTTGTATTATCTAAGCTGCTCTATACAAGGTCATGGTCTTTTGCGAGTGGCTCTGTAGCTTTTTTTTAAGTGCCATTTTGTTAAACACGTATATAAGCATTACATTTCTGTTCATTATTATGGGTTTAATGGAGTTAAAAAAAAAAAAACAATGACTGCATTGTTTTTTTGATATTTACTAAATCACCATATATAATTTGCTCACTGGATTATATGGGTTGTTATAATTACAGGGATACCAAATATATCCATGTTATTTACTGGTTTGTGACACTCATTTTTAAAAATGTATTTAAAAAAATTGGGTAATAAAATTAGTTGAAATTTTTATATTTTTTTAGAAAACAAAAATCAGTTTACCCCAATATTCAGTTAAATAAAGAGGTACTGGTATATAGAGATAGATCTCTATGTAGTACAATATGCCTGTAAAAAAGAAGAATCTTATTTAGATCTTTAGACCACGGGCTAAAATGTAGTGTATCTGCCCCTGGAGTGGTATTACTTAAAAGACGGCCATTTTACCAAATCATCCTTTACCAATTTAACAAATTTCCATCCTAATATTAGAAATTACACTTATAGAATACCGTAAGGTAATTCTGCTGACCATCTGACCCATAATAACCTATTTATATAGTCTTCATCCCAACCCTAACATATCTCTTCAACCTTTCACTTGCAAATGGTGTCTTCCCCTCATCCTTCAAACATGCCTCAATCACACCAATCCTCAAAAAGCCCTCCCTCGACCCATCCTCTGTGTCTAGCTATCGCCCGATATCACTTCTCCTTTATGCCTCAAAGCTACTGGAAAAGCATGCACATCTTGAACTGTCCTCCCACCTCTCCTCCTGCTCCCTCTTTGACCGTTTACAATCAGGCTTCCGATCCCATCACTCAACTGAAACTGCCCTAACTAAAGTCACCAATGACCTACTAACCGCCAAAACCAAGTGACACTACTCTATCCTCCTTCTCCTGTCTTCTGCCTTTGACACTGTGGACCACTCCCTCTTGTTACAGATTCTCTCATCCCTTGGCATCACAGATTTGGCCATATCCTGGATCTCATCATATCTAACAGACCGGACATTCAGTGTCTCCCACACCACCTCCTCATCTCGCCCCCTGTCTGTTGGTGTTCCCCAAGGCTCACTTCTAGGACCCTTACTCTTCTCCATCTACACCTTCGGCCTGGAACAGCTCATAGAATCCCACGGTTTGCAGTATCATCTCTACGCCGATGACACGCAGATCTACCTATCCGGACCGGACCTCACCTCCTTACTGACCAAAATCCCACAATGTCTGTCCGCAATTTCATCTTTCTTTTCAGCTCACTTTCTAAAACTGAACATGGACAAAACAGAATACATCATCTTTCTCCCATCTCACTCTAACCCTCCACCCGACCTATCCATCAATGTCAATGGCAGCTCACTATCCCCAGTCCCACATGATCGGTGCTTTGGGGTGATCCTCGACTCTGCCCTCTCTTTCAAGCCAGATATCCAAGCCCTTGCCTCTTCCTTCCGACTCCAGCTCAAAAACATTTCCTGGATCCGTACATTCCTTGACCAAGAAACTGCAAAAATGCTCGTGCACACCCTCATCATCTCCCGCTTTGACTATTGCAACCTCCTACTCTCTGGCCTCCCCTCTTGCACCCCTCCAATCTATCCTAAACTCTGCTGCCTGACTAATCCACCTGTCTCCCCGTTACTCCCCAGCCTCTCCTCTCTACCAAGCCCTTCACTGGCTTCCAATTGTCCAGAGGCTCCAGTTCTTCAAAACTCTAGCTATGACATACAAAGCCTTCCACAACCTGTCTCCTCCATACATCTGTGACATGGTCTCCCGGTACCTACCTACACACAACCTCCGATCCTCTCAAGATCTCCTTCTCTACTCCCCTCTTATCTCCTCTTCCCACAACCGCATACAAGACTTCTCCCGTGCATCCCCCATACTCTGGAACTCTCTACCTCAACACATCAGACTATCGCCTACCACGGAAAACTTCAAAAGGAACCTGAAGACTCAACTCTTCCGACAAGCCTACAACCTGCAGTGATCCTTAGTCTGCTGAACCACCGCACGACCAGCTCTACCCTCACCTAGTGTATACTCACCCATCCCCTGTAGACTGAGCCCTCGCGGGCAGGGTCCTCTCTCCTTCTGTACTTGTGTGTGCCTTGTATTGCTCATGTTTTTGTACTTGTCTATGTATGCCCCTTTTTTCACATGTAAAGCGCCATGGAATAAATGGAGCTATAAAAATGAATGATAATAATAATTTATATATGGTGGGACATACAATTGATGCAACATGTGTAGCTACAAATGGGTGCAAAAGTAAGGTGGGAACCTGAAGGAAACCCTAGAAAATATGGGAAAAATATGCAAACTCAGTAATAAAGATCTTCATTTAAAAACTGCATTTTGTGTTTACAAACATGCCAAAGAGTAGGAAATCAGGAAGGGGCAAACACTTTTCACACAACTGTATTTTTTTTATTATTATTTATCTGCATTTTGAGACTTTGTTATTACTGTTCTTGCAATGTGAGGTCTTGCTTTTTGCATTTTTAAGTGTATAAAATCTTGAAGAATTGTTTACATGCAGCAGTTATTCTATGTATTTTTAAGTGGGATTTCCATTTTTTTTTATGACTTTTACTTAATAAAAAAAACTTTTACAAAAACAAAATTCCTTGAATTAATTTTGTTATTCCATAAGTGGATTTTTACTATTAAATGGTTTTTCATTGTAATACATTGGAGTATCAATATCATTTTCAGATCGCAAATGTTTCTTACTCCTAAGCATAGCCTAAACAAATCTCCAAAATAATAATTCATCAATCTAATGATTAGATTGTTGTGAGGAAATGACCTATGCATTCTTTGGCCACTAGATGGAGCCCTTTTCACAACCAATGAAAGGATATAAATCTCACGTATATTAGAAAATTACTATGATAGGGTTAAAAATTGAAGTTTGCTTATGAAAATATGGTTACTAATAATGATAACAGGCAACATTATTATTTATTCCCTTCAATCTCTAGACATTTTCTTGTTTCAATGTGTAGCAATGAATTAAATTGAATTTATTATATTTGAGGGAATTTGTAACAATTTACTATAAAAACATGGGGAATGTATTCCAGCTCCTGATAAAAAAAAATGTTTTCTTTATTCCAATAAATTTTAAAAATGCATCCTAGGCAAATGAATAGAAAGTGAGACTTTTCGATCATACCGCGGTGTTCTTTGTCAAAGCTTGACTTAAATGGAATCTGTCAACAGATTTTACCTATGGAATTTGAAAGCAGCATAATAAAGGGACAGAGACCCTGATTTGTCACTTATCGGGCTGCTTGGTGCAGTTTCGCTACAATCCCTGTTTTCTATGTTATAAAATGTAGTAGAGGTCAAAGTGCTGAGCTTTGTATATCCCGCCCACACCCCTGATTGGCAGCTTCCTGTGTGCACTGTACATTGTTAGCAAGCGGTTAATCAGTGGTGAGGGCGGAGTTATATAGATTAGCTGGACTACCCTGCACATGAGACCTAGTCCTGCAGTGATAATCTCTTGCTGATAAAACACTGATTGTATGGAAACTACAGCACACAGTCTTGTAAGTGACACATCCTTAGAATCAGGGTCTCAATGCCTACATTATACTGCTCTCAGATTAAATAGCAAAAACCTGTTGTTTCCCCTTAAAAGGGTCACCAGTACTTTAATATTGATGTCTTATCCTTAAGATTTGTAATCGATACCAGATCGGAGTGGAGGGGTGGGGGGGTGACACCTGATACTCCCACGGATCTGCTCTTCCTATTGCTAGTGGTATCCGGATGTGATCAATTGCAGAGCGGAACAGCACAGCTCCACCACCTGCATAGTGGCCGCGGCAGGGTACTGCAGATTCACCATTATTGATTTGAAAATGGATATATTACTATTTTAAAATATTAAATATGAACTATATGATATCATGTGCCCATGAATATGAACTTAGATTGAAGGAAATAGTTAACTTCCAAAACGTGTAGGCTCCTTCTTTGGTCTCTCTGGTTCACCATATGGACAGATGTTGAACTTGTAAAACACATGGTGAGGACTGTCTATATATTTACCCACAATCTGCTGAGTTCACATATTATATCCCTTATTTAGTCTGTTTATACAGAGAACTATTGACAATCATGTATGTAGATCTTTATAAGTAGTTGCCGTTAACATACTTCTTGTGCAGAGATTTTTCGGTATGCCTTATATTTGTGTGATGGCGAACGTTGGCTACAGTATGTGTGCCATCAGGCTATAAGATGGAAATTGCCCCTTATGGTTACTATTGAGAATAGTGAGATGCTGACACTTTTTCTCCACTCTGTTCATTCATCAGTACAAGAAATACATATATAAATCAACCATTAATGTAACGCGCCGGTGATACCACATGAAATACATAAATAAATCAACCATTAATGTAACGCGCCGGTGATGCCAGAACAGACCCTTGTTAGTGTATGTAAGGCCTCATGCATGTATGATAGAATGGCTGATAATGTCTGTACAGCGCAGTGAGAGAAGCCGTAAGAAATAAATAGGAGACAAGCGAATAATACAAAAAATGTTTTAGTCCGTAGTTTCGGGTTATTAGGACTATACCTGTGATTCCGAAAATGGTGTTTTCTATCACGCATCAATGCTGGTGACATGGCAAGAACATAGGTATGCAGGACTTTAGCGGCTCTCCAAACTTTGTGTGACACCACCTAGAGGAACAGAAGGGTACAACGTCTTCAGGACATGCCAAGCCACATTCTAAAGACCTGGAGGATTGATTAATAACATTGCTGTGCAGTAAATACAAACTCAGGCTTTTGTTGGAAGCGCACAACGAAATGACGAATATTGATACTAATGACGATGATTCTTACCGATTTTCCAAAAATGATGTAAAATCTATTGATTTTTACTACATATTTTTGGAAACCCTCGATGCAAAAAAAGGTATTGTGAATGCATCGAGCACACATAGCCTTAAAACGTAGCCATGGTTTTTTTTTTTATCAATAGTGAACATCAAAATAATATTAACTGTCATTTTTTATCATTTGTATGTGATGTATCAGCACTTAATAGCCTAACTTGATGAAGTGAGAAAAATATAGGCATAAATTGAATTTATGGGATCTGTGGTAGATAGACTCACTTGGCTGCACATAGATGTAGACACAGGAACACTGTATCTTTAAATCTTCCACTGATTTATTAAGAGTACTGCATAAACCAGGTAAACTATAGCAAAATAAATAAACACGGCCTTCCTGGCCTAACAGGAAAACAAAAACATAGCCTATGGTATAGTCCTTGTCACTCCGGGTATCCATCCGCTTCAGGAACAAACAGCACAAGGTTCAGCTTTCCTTAACATGAAACCTTAGCTCCAGATTGTACCTCCAGGTCCACCCCACCTGAATGCTCTAGAAGGCTGGGTATTTATACTCTTGACTCCTCCACTCTACACCTGTTCAATCAACCCAGAACTAAGCATGGCCGATTAACCCCTCTGAGCACTTAGTGTGCTGGAGATTTTTTTATATATATTACTAGAGCTAAAAACCTCAGTGCTACATATCTCCCCTCCAGTACTTTGCCAGTGACTTTGTCACAGATCAAGTACCTAAAAATTGTCATGTGCATATGGATTCACCCCTATTGCGACGAAGCCCCCAAAATTTCTGATGCAACCAATTACATAAGTCATGTAAGTCATGAGCATGTGTTCAGGCTGTCCAACAGCCACAAATCATGCAGCCACGGGGACTCAAACATAATATACGAGCACTCCCAGACACTCAGATAACACACAAGCATACTCGGATAAGTCGTTATCTCAGCACGTTCGCTCATCACTAATACACACCTTTTCTGAAAGTCAACAGACTGCAACACCATTAAGCAATAGGCATCACTAACCAAACATCACCATGAAAACCAAGGAGATCTTCAAACAAGTCAGTGACAAAGTTGTTGAGAAGTACAAGTCAGGGTTAGGTTATAAAAAAAAAATATGCCAATCTCTTATGATCCCCCGGAGCTCCATCAAATCCATTATCATCAAACGGAAAGAATGTGGTACCACAACAGAGAGGGCTGTCCACCAAAATTCTCAGCCTGAGCAAGGAGGATATTAATCAGAGAGGCAGCACAGAGACCAAAGGTAACAATGAAGGAGCTGCAGAATTCCCAAGCAGAGACTGGAGTATCTGTTGATATGACCACATTAAGTCATACACTCCATAGAGGTGGCCTTTATGGAAGAGTGGGCAGAAAAAAGCCTTTACTTACACAAAAATTGTAAGGTTCGTTTTGAGTTTGCCAAAAGACGTGTGGGAGACTTTCCAAATGTATGGGGGAAAGTGTTGTGGTCAGATGAGACTAAAATTTTACTTTTGGCTACCAAGAGAAACGCTATGTCTGGCACCAAACTATCGCAGCTCATCACCTCAAGAACACCTTCCCCACAGTGAAACATGGTAGTGGCAGCATCATGCTGTGGGCATGTGTTTTGGCAGCAAAGATAAGGAAAGTGGTCGTTTTCGAGAGAAAGATGGAAGGTGCCAAATACAGGGATATTTTTGAGCAAAACCTGATTCCATATGTCAGTGATTTGAGACTACAAAGGAGGTTCATCTTCCAACAAGACAATGACCCAAAGCATACTGCTAAAGCAACACTCGAGTGGTTTAAGGGAAAACGTGTAAATGTTTTGGAGTGGCCTAGTCAAAATCCACACCTTAATCCAACAAACAGGCTCTCCATGCATGTATGTGTTGTGACAGTGAAACAGCCATGACACATGCAGCCGCGGCACCGGACAGCAGATCAGCAGGAGCAATCCAGGTATCCGGCTTCCCTCTGCAGCTAATTCGGTAAGCGCTATAGCTGGCCGGATAAGCAGGGACTAACTATGACTAAGGGTGCATGTGGACATGTTTTAGTTATATACAAATAAAGTTGAAGATTTTATACCAGTGGATGCCTTTTATTATATTCTGATCATTACTGTCAGTGGCAGCAAGATTTAGAACATGAATAATGCACCTGCGGCAAGCAGGCTTTTTTACTTTTCTAATCATCAGAAAATTACTTATTGTTTTAATGAAGAATAAAGGGAAATGACAGCTGATACATGCTGCCCGATGCAGGGGCAATATTTATCAGATCGTGACTGAATGATTTCAGCCATATACTGTCATGGCCGAAAGTTTTGGCATCCTTAAAATTGTTCCAGAAAATGAAGTATTTTCCCCCCCAAAATTATTGCAAATACATATGTTTTGTTATACACATGTTTATTTCCTTTGTGTGTATAGGAACAACATAAAAAAGTGAGAAAATAGGCAAATTGGACATAATTTCACACAAAACCCCAAAAATGGGCCAGACAAAATTGTTGGCACCTTTCTAAAATTATGGCTAAACAACTTTATTCCAAGCATTTGATGCTTGTGCAAACTCACTTGTAGCAAGTAACAGGTGTGGGCAATATGAAAAGCCAACCTGAAACCAGATAAAAAGAAGTAGACTAAATCTTTGGCTTGTGTGTCTGTGCGTACCACACTAAGCATGAAGAACAGAAAGAGGAGAAAATAACTGTCTGATGAACCAAAATTTTAATGAAAACTATCAACAATCCCCAGGTTACAAGTCCATTTCCAGAGATATTGAAGTTCCTTTTTCCACGGTGCAAAACATAATCAAGACGTTTACAACCCCATAGAGCTATAGTTAATTTTCCTGGACAGCAGAAAAAAGTTGATGAATGGTTTCAAGGCAGGATAGTCCAGATGGTGGATAAGCAACCTCAATCAAGTTCCAAAGAAATTCAAGCTGTCCTGCAGGATTGTGGTGCATCAGTGTCAGCACACCCTTTCTGTCAACATTTGAATGAAATGAAACACTATGGCAGGAGACCCAGGAAGACCCCACTGCTGACGCAGAGACATAAAGAAGCTAGAGTGCAGTTTGCCAAAACATACATGACTAAGCAAAAATTCTTCCAGGAAAGCGTTTTGTGGACAGATGAGACCAAGATAGAGCTTTTTGGTAAAGCACATTATTCTACTGTTTACCAAAATTGGAATGAAGCCTACAAAGAAAAGATCACAGTACCTACAGTCAAAGATGTGTTGGGGTTGTTTTGCTGCCTCTGGCACTGAGTGTCTTGTCTGGGTGCAAGGCATCATGAAATCTGAAGATTACCAAAGGATTTTGGGTCACAATGTAGTGCCCCGTATCAGAAAACTTGATTTGTGTCCAGCAGGACAATGACCAGAAACTTACTTTAAGAATCACCCAGGAATGAATGGAAACAAAGCGCTTGAGAGTTCTGAAGTTGTCAGCAATGAGTCCAAACCTAAATTCCATTGAACACCTGTGGAGAGATATTAAAAATTGCTGATGGGACAAGGTGCCTTCAAACATGAGAGAACTGGAGCAGTTTGCCAAAGAAAGTGATCCAAAATTCCAGTTGAGAGATGTAAGAAGCTTGTTGATGGTTATACGAAGCGATTGATTGCAGTTAGTTATTCCAAAGGGTGTGCAACCAAATATTAAAGTGAGGGTGCCAGCAATTTTACCCCGTCTATTTGGGGGTTTTGTGTGAAATGATGTCCAATTTGCCTTTTCTGTGCTTATTTTGCGTTGTTACAATAAAGACAAAGGAAATAAACATGTGTATAAGAAAACATGTGTAATTGCAATAATTCTCTGGGAGAAATAGTTCACTTTATGGAATAATTTCATGGGTGCTAACTAGTGTTGAGCATTCCGATACTGCAAGTATTGGGTATCGGCCGATATTTGCTGTATCGGAATTCCGATACCGAGTTCCAATATTTTTGCGATATCGGAAATCGGAATCGGCGTGTGCGGTGCATATGGTTCCAAGGGTCTGGAGGAGAGGAGACTCTCCTTCAGGCCCTGGGATCCATATTCATGTAAAAAATAAAGAATAAAAATAAAAAATATGGATATACTCACCCCTCCGGCAAACCCTGGCTGTCACCGCTGCAAGCGTCTGCCTCCATTCCTAAGAATGCAGTGAGTGAAGGACCTTCGATGATGTCACGGTCACGTGAGCGGTCAGGTGACCGGTCACCTGACCGCGACGTCATCGAAGGTCCTTCACTCTCTGCATTCTTAGGGACGGAGGCAGACGCTCGCAGCGGTGACAGCCAGGGTCCTTCGGAGGGGTGAGTATATCCATATTTTTTATTTTTATTCTTTATTTTTTACATGAATATGGATCCCAGGGCCTGAAGGAGAGTTTCCTCTCCTTCAGACCCTGGGAACCATCCAGGATACCTTCCGATATTTGTGTCCCATTGACTTGCATTGGTATCGGGTATCGGTATCGGCGATATCCGATATTTTTTGGATATCGGCCGATACCATCCGATACCGATACCTTTGAATATCGGAAGGTATCGCTCAACACTAATGCTAACACTTTCAGCCATGACTGTACGTTTAACTCTGAAATGCTGCAGATTTCAAACAAAAACAAGGTTTAAAGGCCGTCAGGGGCTGACCCACACAAGATACTACTCATCCAGGTGGGACCTCCCCCTGCCCATTCCCCTAGAGTGACTGGCTTTACCCTACAAACACACTCGAAGAGAGATTGGTCAGTTTGATAAATGCGACCCATGGATTGGGCAGCATGTCTCTGCTGTCACGTTCTCTTTAATATATTTTTTGAATAAAATTTGGTGATATGTTTCTGATATTCTGTATTATTATCTATATTATAAAATAATCCTTTTTACACTGTCCACTGAGCCTTATTTGTATATACAGATAATTAGTCCTTTTATTATCATCACCGGCAGGATAACCTGAAAAGTAATGCTTATATATGGATAGCAAAGCATCCACCATTCACTATAGGTGATTGTGACAGCTCACCTCCTCCTTCCTGCATATTGACTTCTCAGATGACAGAGAAGGCCTAGAAATATCTCCCAAAAAGTCACGTCCAGTCAAAAGTTCCCTAAATAGTGACTGATGTAAAATAAATCTCGACACTGCTTTGAACAAAGCAGAGCAGCAGTTTAGGTAAGATTGTCGAACCACAATAATTTACAGAAAACAATATTAGGTGTGCAAATGCACTAAACAAATAATTAGATCTATGCGTGACTGTATCAATAAAGCTTTGTCAAAGCCAAATACCAGGATGTATCAAAAACAAACATGCTTTATTTAAAACATAACATAACAAAACGAGAAAAAAATCACTTTGTCAAAATGTGATACAAATATATGTACAAAAATCTCATGTAACCTAATCTGTAACATCAAAAACTCACCAATACACATCACAGGGATGTAGCTTTAAATTATCCAAGTATTAAAAATCTTCAATCAGGGCAATGTTCCCTGTGAGAAAGTATGAAAATAGTTTACTCCCAAAAGAAATAATACCACTCAGAGGTGGCTACTAGTGATGAGCGAGTATACTCATTGCTCGAGTGATCTCCGAGTATTTGGATGTGCTCGGAGAATTAGTTTTCCTAGCCTCAGCTGCATGATTTACAGCTGCTAGACAGGCTGAATACACGGGAGGCATGCCTGTTTGTTAGGGAATCCCCACATGTATTCAGGCTGTCCAGAAGCCAAAAATCATGCAGCTGAGGCGACGAAAACTAAATCTCGGAGCACATCCAAATATTCGGAGACCACCCGAGCATGCAACAATACTATTCGCTCATCACTAGTGGCTACCCTATAAATAGGTGCCAGTTTAGATGCCTATTAGTTGGAGACTCTGGAATAAACCAGATTTGACAGTGAGAAAAATATATTGCATGATATGTATATATGTACATACAAATATACTCTATAAATATATATCTGGTCATAACTTCAATATATTTCGCCTCACTGTGCACTGAATGTAGTCTCTAATGCTATGTTCAGATGAAATGACAGATTTTACCCAGGGGGCAATAACTAGTTCATCACGTCTTATCCAGCAGAAGAGCTGCTATACCTCAAATTGTTGAGAAAGTTCGTGGCTGTGTAAAGTCATCAGATTATATGTGAGGTTGCACTTTGCTGTGTATGGGCTTGTATAGCCGCAGACTGGTTAGAATGTCCATGCTGACCCCTGCCTGCTGCCTTGGAGCACCTACACTAGTCCATGTAGCAATGTAAAACTGTGGTCTGATCTTTCCTGGAGAATAGATGACGGCAGAACACACTATGGGAAGAAGGCAAGCTGGTGGATAGTAAGTGTGATGCCCTGGGCAACGTTCTCATGGGAAATGTTGGTTCTTGGCATTTATGAACATGTACCATCTGCCTAAACATAGCTGTAGACCAAGTACATTTCTTCATGGCAATGGTATTTCTCAGTAGTGGTGGCCTTTTTCAGCAGAATATTGATCCCTGGCACACTGCATAATTGTTCCAATCTTGATAATTTTTACATTTACCAGGTCAATCTATAATTGAGAATCTGTGGGATGTGCTGTAAACAAATCACTGAAAGTTCAGTTAGAAGACTTAGGGTATATGCACAATAAGACAACGTCTTATTGCTGAGGTTTTGGAGCAGGAACTGAGCAGAAACTCCAAGTTTTGGAGAAGAATTTGGAGCGTTTCCGCTCATTTTTTACTTTAAAAACACCTAAAAATATCAGTGTGCACATACCCTTAGAAATGTAATTTGGAGTATTTACAGCATCTGCTTCTCAAGTCTTTGGGCCAGATATCACAACACATCTTCAGAGGTTTTGTGGAGTTGAAGGATCAGGGCTGTATTAGAGGCTTAATGGGGAACTACCTAATATTAGTTATTGTTATGGTTGATAGTTGCATACGGTATCTTTACAGAGCATGAGACGCTTTGTGTTTGAAACAGGTGTGGTTTCTCGCCTTTGGGGATAACAAGCCTGAAAAGCTCGAGTATACTTTCCTTCACATGTTATCCAACTCCGCACCACGTAGGATCTTTGCAACACTCATCGTTTTACAGGAAGCCTCTACAATAAAAAGTACTTACTGCAGCACAAAGCAATAATGATTGTATGAATTTAGACACACACAATTTTACATTATGACGATTATCATAATTTTTTGTATTAAACACTGGAACAGTTATGAAACTCATACTGTAAAATATACAGGCAATGTGTGCCTGTGTGGAGATGCTCCAATGCTAATACTATATAACATATCCCATGATACTTAAATGCTATAAACTGTCAAACTGTGTAGAAAAAATAAATTTGTAAACCTGGACTAGGACCAAGTCAATTAGCAACCTACTTCATTACAAAAAAAACTGCTCAAGCAAGTCTGCATGGGGATTAAAACCCCTAAAGAAGCTCAGTGGTTAGCACTGTTCCTTTGCAATCATAGCATCTTGTATGTTCTCCCTGTGTTTGAGTGAGTTTTCTCTGGATTCCCCGGTTTCCTCAAACACTCCAAACACATATTGATCTATAAGCCGGACACATCTCCCCGAGAATCTGCCTCCAGAGATTATTTATAATGAAAGACTGACAGTCTGCTCTCCTACACAGATTTCCCCGAGAATCTGCCTCCAGAGATTACGGTATTTATAATGAAAGACTGACAGTCTGCTCTCCTACACAGATCTCCCCAAGAATCTCCCTCCAGAGATTATTTATAATGAAAGACTGACAGTCTGCTCTCCTACACAGATCTCGCCAAGAATCTCCCTCCAGAGATTATTTATAATGAAAGACTGACAGTCTGCTCTCCTACACAGATCTCCTCGAGAATCTCCCTCCAGAGATTATTTATAATGAAACACTGTCAGTCTGCTCTCCTACACAGATCTCCCCGAGAATCTGCCTCCAGAGATTATTTATAATGTAAGACTGACAATCTGCTCTCCTACACAGATCTCGCCGAGAATCTCCCTCCAGAGATTATTTATAATGAAACACTGTCAGTCTGCTCTCCTACACAGATCTCCCCGAGAATCTCCCTCCAGAGATTATTTATAATGAAAGACTGACAGTCTGCTCTCCTACACAGATCTCCCCGAGAATCTCCCTCCAGAGATTATTTATAATGAAAGATTGTCAGTCTGCTCTTCTGATATAAATGTCTCACACTGATAACACCCACTTTCATTTCCAGTAAGCTCTGGAGGCAGATTCTCCAGTCTAGTCCATAGATCTTAACAGCTCTTTTACATATTAAGAAAAATGTGGATTTATCGTGAATAAGACATCGAATTGCAGATATCAAGGTATCATTGTATTCAAGTTCCTATGACCTGCATGCCCATATAGACAGCTTAGGAGGTCTGGTCCTACTGACAGATTCCCTTTAAATTTCTTTTTCATTATTCCAAGATTTAAAGTAATGTGTTCTTCTGCCATGCTGAGCATCACTTTGCTTTACAGTGCTACAATTCTCCTTTACCACATCTCTCCTCCTGTTACTAATGTTTTGTTATTTAAAGTGAACCATTTTACTCTTCTTTACCGAATCAATCACACCACAATAAGACTGCCTCATTTGTCAGCCGTGGCTAGAAGTCCATGTTTGCCAACATCTATTTCCCTGCCAAAGTAAGAGTATGATCAAACAATGCAGCCATTTTTAGATTTTTACTGTAAAATTTAAGATTTTTTAATACAATTTCGAGGATGTTCTACCTAAATCCAGGCTGTATTCAATGTATTTTATCCCTGCTTGTTGTCATATAACCAATAATGAATTCAGAGTCTAGGACCACAAGGTAGTATAAATTATTAAATTAGGGTAAAGTCTTTCTCTGGAATATATCATTTAAGGCTGTAAAACGTACAATACTGCAATCTCCCATTGGAAACCTGTGGATTATTTCCTGCATGTAGCTTTACATAAGTGACTGGTACTTTGGCTACTATATCTTAACTATAGAGGACTAAGATTGATCTATGAGGACCAAATCCTGATGTTTTTGTGAATCAGTCGTAATTTACAAAAAAAAAAACTGTAAATCTTTTTATATGTTATTACATAATATGAAAAGATTAATTTTTAATTATGTTTACACCTCTTTTTCTTCTCTTTGCTTATACTTATGATTTCTGCTCTTAAGCGCACCTGTATAGCAAATGTTATACCAGAATAGCGTAAAGCACAAATAATGAGAAAGTTAAATTGAATATCAATTAATTAACAGGTAACTATGCTTTCATGGGACGTTTCAGAATAAGCTGTCCAGTGTGTACATGATGAGTGAAACTATCTTTGACCATTATTTGCGTAGATGTGAATCTAGCTCCATAGTGAGGAAAAAGACTTGCTAGAAAGCTCAGCACAATCTTTCTGTGCCTCACTGTTTACTGCTAAGCTGGTGAGAGCACACTATCATTGCGCACATCGGCCAGTGCTCATCGCACAGGGACTAGCCCAGTCCCTGAAAGGGAAGTCACTGATAACACTTCATTTCAGGACTAGGCAGAGTCTGCAGCAGTAACCACGGCCTCTGCCTGCTGATGAGGCTCTATTTGAATATCCCAGTATGGACTGGGATTTTCAAACGAAGGTCAGAGTTTTGGTTTTAACATGAAGACATTGGAATGAGAGGAAGGCTGTTTTGTTCATTGCAATTTTTCTTTTTTGTTTCTAGATGTGATCGGTAATTCTTTAATGAAGAGGAACAGAGACCTGTAATATTTAAAGTCTGATATTCTTAGGTTTACTGGCTAAGCTGAATTCATTCCAAGGAAATTCTACTACTAGTTGGCATCAATGCATTTTTTCATAGGAATGTGTAGATGAATAATCAGGAGGTACAGTAGGCCTATCCATTTCTCGTAGTCATCCCTAGCAGAATACAATTATTTAGACAGAGGAAGCTTTTGTGTAGAAATGTACTCTGTGTTACCTGTTTCACGGTTTGGCTGTACTCCTCTTGAGTTTCACTATCAGGAAGTGGGGTCTGGAAAAAAAACGAAAATAATCTCCATTATATTAAAGAAAAGGCAAATAAAAGACTACTGTATCTAAAAAGGGCAAAGAGGACTATTTCATCTCCTCCGGGACGTTCTTAAGGGTAAAACTGATTGTTAACTTGTGTTAACTTGTATCACATATACAAGCACAAAGGTGAAACAAATATCTCCTTACATTACCAGAAAACATGACGCATTCTGAATGTACAAGTACAGTAAAAAAAAAGAAAAAAAGAAGAGTTAAAGTAAAACCAAAAATGTGCATCCTGGGTCTGGTCAGCAGCCACTATACTCTGCCACTCTGTGAACTTGTTCACACATGTTGCTATGAATGACTTTCAGGTTAGGGAACCACAATATTTATTTTCTTCTTCTCGTTTTTAGAAGTATGATCATCACACATTGCACATGTTTTTTGCTGAATGTTTTTCTTCAACAAAAAATTAACGTTTCACAGTACTAACAAAGTAAATGAGATTTTTAAAATCTCATGCACACACTTGTTTATTTTACCTTGTGTTTTTTGAGCTGCTCTGCGATTTTTTTGAAATATGCAGCATGTCAAATCTTTCAGTGTTTTTGCAGTGTTTTACACTTAATCTAATAAATGGGAAAAAGCATAAAAAATACACACAAAAAAAGCACCTATTTTATACAGCGTTATTCCTGAAAAAAAACACACTGAAGAAACACCTTGTGCAAACATACTCTTAATATGTCTGACTGCTAACCCCATAACTGCACAGGAGTTGGCTCTACATTATCTGTGCGCTTATTACTCATAGTTAGTGATGGGCAAAGCTGTGGATGTTTGGGTCCAGCGGGTTCAGCTGAACATTAACAAAATATTTGGTTCGCATACCAGAACGGTACCATAACCTGAACCCAAAGCCGGACCCCATTCAAATGATTGGGGGGCCCGAACATCCAGAGTTTCCCATGCTGTCATCTGTGTAAGGGCGCCAGAAACACCGGTGGCTCTGATTGATGGTAACTTTGCATGAGCCAGCAGCTCTGACCAGCGGTAAAAAGGTTACTGCCGGTCACAGGTGCTGATAGCAGTGAGAGCAGGCGAGGCTGATGAGAATATTCATCAGCCGGCGCCTGTGCGATAAATAATTAAATGATGTGGGGTCACAAGTCTTTTTGTATGTTCTCCTCGTGTTTGTGTGGGTTTCCTCCGGGTTCTCCGGTTTCCTCCCACATTCCAAAGACATCCTGATATGGAATGTAGATTGTGAGCCTCAATGGGGACAGTGATGATAATGTCTGTAAGTGTTGTGGAATTAATGGCACTATATGAAATATTTTATTGTAAAAATCTTTTGCATCCAAAAAAAATGTATGTATGGCTTTGTAAAAACTCCTAAAATTTGTCAAGTATGCCCTCTCTACCAGTTTTTTCTTATTTATTTTACTTAATAAATAAGAAAAAAAATGGGAGAGAGGGCATACTTGACAAATTTTAGTTTTTACAAAGCCATACATACATTTTTTGGATGCAAAAGATTTTTACAATAAAATATTTCATCTTTTTTTAAACAGGACCATCAACATCATCCAATCTATAAAGAATTCTTCCGGCTGTGACCGACCATATGTTTTAGACATGTTGTAATACTTCTACACCCATCACAAACAGAGCTCTGCTGGAGCAAAGAGAAGGGTAAAATGCCTGTGCTGGATATGCCACGCACCCAACACCTTAGACCTCTCATCTGTGCCCATTTCCCAATGTCTGCCTGTATCTCTTTAGTCTGCTGTAGATTTGTGATCTTTGTGAGACCTGGGGTCAGGTAATCCATAGATAATTGTATGAACGCTCTGACAGGGGTAATTTTCATTGAAGAAAAAGAAAAGTTGATTCCAGATTCTTGTTCGGTAAAATATTTTTCCAAGTTCATTGAAAAGATTAAAAAATCCACGTGCATGCAAACAGGGGCAGGGAAACAACATGGCGACGCATTTCAGACGCAAACAGCGTTCCTCCTCAAGGCCTGATGGAAATTAACTACCCATGAGCCTTATATACAAAGGGAAGTAATTCCAATTGGACATAAAAGAATCACATGACATTTATAACAGACATAAAACGTGTCTATTACCGCTGAACGTCTGTTTTAAATGTCATGTGACTTTTTATGTCCAAATGGAATCACTTCCATGTGTATATAGCCCATGGTAATTCATTCCCATCAGGCCTTGAGGAAGAACGCTATTTGCATTCAAAGCGCATCACCGTGTTGTTTTCTTGTCCCGTGTTTCAATCCATGGAAAAATATTTTATTGAACAAGAAGCTGGAATCATCTTTTTTTCTTCAGTGAATGATTAAAGCTTGATAAAATGTATTAATAAAAATGTCACATTGAGTATTTGGTGAGTTTTTTTTACCTCAGTATTTGCAAGCCAAAACCAGGAGTGGGTGATAAATTCAGAAGTGGTGATGATAATGTGTGCAAACTGTAAAGCGCTGCGGAATATGTTAGCGCTATATACAAATAAAGATTATTATTATTAAGTGGTGACATGTATTGATATAAATGTCACATTGAGTATTTGGTGAGTTTTTTACCTCAGTATTTGTAAGCCAAAACCAGGAGTGGGTGATAAATACAGAAGTGGTGATGATAATGTGTGCAAACTGTAAAGCTCTGCGGGATATGTTAGTGCTATATAAAAATAAAGATTATTATTATTAAGTGGTGCATATGTTTCTATTATACTTTTCCTCTGATTGTTCCACTCCTGGTTTTTGCTTACAAATACTGACAGAAAATACTGACCGAATACTGAATGTGTGAATGTGGTCTTACTGGGTTCTCATACATACACTGAAGAGAAAAAGGGTAACAATGTCTTGAACTTTTGACTTTCAGGCTCCACATCTCACCATCCCCTACAGCTTAGAATGTGAGACTACCATCATTTTATAGACAATCATCTTGGCTATCTCATACATAAATTTGACTTGCAACTGTTTAGCATATGATTAGTTATGCAGATTCTCGTCAGGTCACTGCATTGTTGTAGCAAGAAAAGAGAAACAACATCAACCAGCTCAATAGCGGTCTCAAGAAAATTGCCAAACCGCATCATGTGAGTGCCATGATAGTTGGAAGAATATGAAAGGATGTCTGTCCATCCATTCAAAAGTCAAGAAGGGAACGTCCAGGCAAATACCTGAGTCAACAAGTCGGCTCATCACAATATCTCCACAGGTCCTATTTTTTGTATTGACGCATCTAATGAGCGTGTGCAAAAGTCATTATGAAAGAAGGTGGAGCAGCTATTGTGATTAGTGGATCAGCTTTCATTGTAATACTGACTTTGATGATAAAGAGCCTGCAGAAAACTCTTCCTGAAAGAAAAGGAAGTTTGAGTCTAGCAAAGCCCCAGTGGCCAGTGGAGAAATTGCAAGATTACAATTTTTTATTTTATACAGAATTGTGTTATGAAAAAAAGTTCCAGTTTTTTTTTATAAAAGACATGTAACAAAAAAAAAAACCTTATAGGTTATTTTCTGATGACACGTTCCCTGTAAATAGTAAGTTACAAGTAATATTCTACGTGAATAAATATAAGCTGCTGCATCTTTGCAGAGACTATCTTTGGGTTTTTTGCATTTCCCTACAAGGTCACTGATGAACCTTTCCCCTTTTACCAGCTGTCATGTGCAGATTGACTTCTACCTGAGTGACTGTGTTTGCAGGACAAACATGTAAACTTCTTTATCATGGAAGATATCGCAAAGCTATTATACTCCAATTTACTTTTAAAAGAATGCTGCCTCAGAAGATACCGCCTGTCTGCCACAACTACAGTTAGGCCCATATATATTTGGACAGAGACAACATTTTTCTAATTTTGGTTATAGACATTACCACAATGAATTTGAAACAAAACGATTCAGATGCAGTTGAAGTTCAGACTTTCAGCTTTCATTTGAGGGTATCCACATTAAAATTGGATGAAGGGTTTAGGAGTTTCAGCTCCTTAACATGTGCCACCCTGTTTTTAAAAGGGACCAAAAGTAATTGGACAATTGACTCCAAGGCTATTTCATGGACAGGTGTGGGCAGTCCCTTTGTTATGTCATTCTCAATTAAGCAGATAAAAGGCCTGGAGTTGATTTGGGGTGTGGTGCTTGCATTTGGAAGGTTTAGCTGTGAAGTAAACATGCGGTCAAAGGAGATCTCCATGCAGGTGAAACAAGCCATCCTTAAGCTGCGAAAACAGAAAAAACACATCCGAGAAATTGCTACAATATTAGGAGTGGAAAAATCTACAGTTTGGTACATCCTGAGAAAGAAAGAAAGGACTGGTGAACTCATCAATGCAAAAAGACCTGGGTGTCCACGGAAGACAACTGTGGTGAATGATAGCAGAATAATCTCCATGGTGAAGAGAAACCGATTCACAACAGCCAACCAAGTGAACAACACTCTCCAGGAGGTAGGCGTATCAATATCCAAATCTACCATAAAGAGAAGACTGCATGAAAGTAAATACAGAGGGTTCACTGCACGATGCAAGCCACTCATAAGCATCAAGAATCAAAAGGCTAGACTGGACTTTGCTAAAAAACATCTAAAAAAGCCAGCACAGTTCTGGAAGAACATTCTTTGGACAGATGAAACCAATATCAACCTCTACCAGAATGATGGAAAGAGAAAAGTATGGCGAAGGCGTGGTACAGCTCATGATCCAAAGCATACCACATCATCTGTAAAACACGGCAGAGGCAGTGTGATGGCTTGGGCATGCATGGCTGCCAGTGGCACTGGGTCACTAGTGTTTATTGATGATGTGACACAGGACAGAAGCAGCCGAATGAATTCTGAGGTATTCAGAGCCATACTGTGTGCTCAGATCCAGCCAAATGCAGCAAAACTGATTGGTCGTCGTTTCATACTACAGATGGACAATGACCCAAAACATAAAGCCAAAGCAATCCAGGATTTTATTAAAGCAAAGAAGTGGAATATTCTTGAATGGCCAAGTCAGTCACCTGATCTCAACCCAATTGAGCATGCAATTCACTTGTTAAAGACTAAACTTCAGACAGAAAGGCCCACAAACAAACAGCAACTGAAAACCACCGCAGTGAAGGCCTGGCAGAGCATCAAAAAAGAGGAAACACAGCGTCTGGTGATGTCCATGAGTTCAAGACTTCAGGCAGTCATTGCCAACAAAGGGTTTTCAACCAAGTACTAAAAATGAACATTTTATTTAAAATTATTGAATCTTTCCAATTACTTTTGGTCCCTTTAAAAACAGGGTGGCACATATTAAGGAGCTGAAACTCCTAAACCCTTCATCCAATGTTAATGTAGATACCCTCAAATGAAAGCTGAAAGTCGGAACTTCAACTGAATCTGAATCGTTTTGTTTAAAATTCATTGTGGTAATGTCTATAACCAAAATTAGAAAAATGTTGTCTCTGTCCAAATATATATGGACCTAACTGTATGTGGCGCTCCAACTCTCATCCATGTATTTCTCACCAACATTAGTTGACATAATTAAATCCAGGAATTCCCTGGCACAACACAATACACAGCCTTTTATATTCAGTGCCTTGAAAGAGTATTCATACCCTACAAATGTTTTCACACTGTACCCTCAAAACTTAAGTGCATTTTATGGGGATTTTATCTGATATACCAACACAAAGAAGCAAGTATTTGTGAAGTGTAAAGGAAATGATGCATGGTTTTTGAAATACCTAAAAAAAATATAGATCTGAATATTTTGACATGCATTTGTATTCAGCCCCCTAAGTCTGACACCCAGTTGTCAAAAGGTTAATTTGCATATGAAAAACAGACTTTGCTAAAATGTGTTTAGTTGTCAAACACTATAAAGGGCTGGTTAGGCAGGGTATTTAGCAATAATATACAAATGCTGGAGGGGTGCAGGGCATGGGGGATCTGTTAGGGTATGTGCACACGTTGCAGATTTGCCTGTGGAATTTTCTGCGCAGATTCTACATCTCTTGGCAGAAAACGTCAGTAAAATTCCCCGCGGATTTGATGTGTTTTTGATGCGGATTTGCATGCGTTTTTGTAAGCTAAATAAAGATTTTTTATTTAACAAAAAACAAAGAATTGGGGGTCATCTATTACACCGGGTGTTATCTTACATGGCGTGTACAGGGAGCGGTCCTGGATGGTTCCCAGGGTCTGGAGGAGAGGAGACTCTGCTTCAGGCCCTGGGATCCATATTCGTGTAAAAAGAAAAGAATAAAAATAGAGCTCCCGGCTCTCAGCGATGCATGCGGCGGCTTCCGTTCCCAGGGATGAATTGCGCGCCGCGAGGGACCTCAGAGCTCCACACAATGCTGTACCTGGAGTATAAGGTGACCCCCGACTTTTGAGAAGATTTTCAGGGGTTAAAAAGTAATCTTATACGCCGTAAAATACAGTAGATAGATAGATAGATAGATAGATAGATAGATAGAGAGTTAATAGAGAGATAGATACATCTATAGATAGATGGATAGATAGATCTATAGATAGATGTATAGACAGATCTATAGATAGATGGATGATAGATAGATCTATAGATAGATGGATAGATAGATCTATAGATAGATGGATAGATATATCTATAGATAGATGGTTAAATATATCTATAGATAGATAGATAATACCAAGCCTGATTTTTAGTAATAAACATAATAAAATGGTACATAAAGAGTTAAATAAAAACATACACACACACAAAATGTGCATTAGGCCGGGGTCACACTTGCGAGAAACTCGCACGAGTCTCGCACCACAATACCCGGGACTGCCGGTGGCACTCGGAACGGAGCGTTCAGCTGCACAGAAATACATGCATCCGCACACTCTGGTCCTGAGTGCCGGCGGCAGTGCCTGGTATTGAGGTGCGAGACTCGTGCAAGTTTCTCGCAAGTGTAACCCGGGTCTTAGGCTTCTTTCACACTTCCGTCGGCAGGCGGCCTTCAGAATGTGTCGCTGCAACGTATCGACGGATGTCTTAAAAATAGTGGAAAACGGATGTAACGTATCAGTTTTCTGACGGATGCATAGAATTATGCGCTGCCTGAATTTTAATGTAGAAAATTCTGGAGAGAGAGAGAGAGAGAGAGAGAGAGTGAATCCTTCCAGGCATGCTCAGAATAGAAAAACAGGATACGTCACTGGATTCCTGTTTTTGACGGTCAGCGACGGATCCTGCGTCCATAGGCTTCCATTATAGCCGACGACGGGCAGCGCAGGACCCGTTGATGAGCGATTTTCCGACGTCCAGAAAAAACGTTCCTCTGAACGTTTTCTCCGTCCGACGGACAGCAATTTTCCGACGGATCCAGTGCACGACGGATGAAACGGATGGCCATCCGTCACAATCCGTCGCTAATACAAGTCTATGGGAAAAAACAGGATCCTGCAGAAAAATTTGCAAGATCCTGTTTTTTGAAATATCGACGGATTTTGATGGGAGCTAAAAGACGGAAGTGTGAAAGAGGCCTTAAACGCAATATCTGTTTGATTTTAAAAAAAAAAATGGCATGGGCTCCTGCGCAATTTTCTCGGCCAGAGAGGGAAAGCCAGTGACTGTGGGCAGATGTTTATAGCCTAGGAAGGGGTTAATACTCATGGATCTTCCCAGGCTATGAATATCAGCCCACAGCTGTATTATTAGCCTTTACTGGCTGTTAAAATAGGGGGACCCCCGCAAAAAATTATGTGGGGTCCCCCTATAATTAGTAGCCAAAAAAAGCTATGCACCCACGAGAGGCCGGGGCATGATAGAGTCCCTGTAAAAAGCCTCAAGCCACCGGTCATACGGGTTTGTCCTATCCATCTGGGGGACAGAGCGAGAGAGACATAACATCTACGACATCTGTGAGGACCTTATGAGAGGCTCAGCAGTAAGGTACTACAACATCCAGGCGCTAGAGGAAGGCTACTGATTTCTACCTGGATAAGGGGACTCTGGATTTGCCTCCAAACCGGCCGGACTCTGCCTGCCCTGTGGTCTGGTGCTCTGGACTGTGGATGCTAAAGCCTTCAGTAAAAAGGTAAAGAGACTGAACCTTGTGTCCTCGTTCTTCACTGTGCCTTACACCATCCACCATCTACACACTGGGAAGCCCTGGTGACACACTTCACCTGTGGGAAGGTACACCATCTAGCTGCCATAACATCACCCCACCGGACCCCTTAAAGCAGCGTCGGTCACCCTGACCGAATACCACAGGTGGCGTCACAAACATTTCTCCTTTAAAGACCTTTCCCTTTTTCACGGACATCCCAAGGGCCACGGGCCTGATCCACTGAATTAGGTTCATCGTACAGTAATCCGAGCGCCAGAAAAAACGCATCAATATTACATAATGCAGGATCTCCTGGCGCAAGGGAAAATGCCCAGTCTTGAGGGTCGCCACGTAATAAAGAAATAATGATCTTAACTTGTTGAACTGGGTCACCAGAGGAGCGAGGTTTCAACGCCAGAAACAGTTTGCAATTATTTTTGAAACTCAGAAATTTAGCTCTATCTCCAGAAAACAAATCAGGAATAGGAATTCTTGGTTCTAACATAGAATTCTGAGCCACAAAGTCTTGAATATTTTGTATTCTTGCAGTGAGAAGATCCACACATGAAGACAGACCTTTAATGTCCATCACCACACCTGTGTCCTGAACCACCCAAATGTCTAGGGGAAAAAAAAGGCAAAACACAGTGCAAAGAAAAAAAATGGTCTCAGAACTTCTTTTTTCCCTCTATTGAAAAGCATAGTACTTTTGGTCCTCCAGTACTGTTATGAAAAGGTAATTCAGAACCACAATGGACCTTGAAGTTCAGAGCACACAAGTGACCTGACAAAAACCACAAAACATAGGACGAGCTCTGAGACGTGGGAACTCTGCTGACCGCAATCCCTAAACCTATCAAACCACACTAGAGGTAGCCGTGGATTGCGCCTAACGCTCCCTATGCAACTCGGCACAGCCTGAGAAACTAGCTAGCCTGAAGATAGAAAATAAGCCTACCTTGCCTCAGAGAAATACCCCAAAGGAAAAGGCAGCCTCCACATATAATGACTGTGAGTTAAGATGAAAAGACAAACACAGAGATGAAATAGATTTAGCAAAGTGAGGCCCGACTTACTGAATAGACCGAGGATAGGAAAGATAGCTTTGCGGTCAACACAAAAACCTACAAACAACCACGCAGAGGGGCAAAAAGACCCTCCGCACCGACTAACGGTACGAAGGTGCTCCCTCTGCGTCTCAGAGCTTCCAGCAAGCAAGCAAAACCAAAAAAGCAAGCTGGACAGAAAATATAGCAACAAAAGTAACACAAGCAGAACTTAGCTTATGCTGAGCAGACAGGCCACAGGAACGATCCAGGAGGAAGCAAGACCAATACTAGAACATTGACTGGAGGCCAGGATCAAAGCACTAGGTGGAGTTAAATAGAGCAGCACCCAACGACTTAACCTCATCACCTGAGGAAGGAAACTCAGAAGCCGCAGTACCACTCGTGACCACAGGAGGGAGCTTGATCACAGAATTCACAACAGTACCCCCCCCCCTTGAGGAGGGGTCACCGAACCCTCACCAGAGCCCCCAGGCCGACCAGGATGAGCCATATGAAAGGCACGAACAAGATCGGCAGCATGGACATCAGAGGCAAAGACCCAGGAATTATCTTCCTGACCATAACCCTTCCACTTAACCAGATACTGGAGTTTCCGTCTCGAAACACGAGAATCCAAAATCTTCTCCACTATATACTCCAACTCCCCCTCCACCAAAACCGGGGCAGGAGGATCAACAGATGGAACCACAGGCGCCACGTATCTCCGCAACAATGACCTATGGAATACGTTATGGATGGAAAAAGAATCTGGAAGGGTTAAACGAAAAGACACAGGATTAAGAACCTCAGAAATCCTATATGGACCAATGAAACGAGGCTTAAACTTAGGAGAGGAAACCTTCATAGGAATATAACGAGATGACAACCAAACCAAATCCCCAACACGAAGTCGGGGACCCACACAGCGTCTGCGATTAGCAAAACGTTGAGCCTTCTCCTGGGACAAGGTCAAATTGTCCACTACATGAGTCCAAATCCGCTGCAACCTGTCCACCACAGTATCCACACCAGGACAGTCCAAAGACTCAACCTGCCCTGAAGAGAAACGAGGATGGAACCCAGAATTGCAGAAAAACAGTGAAACCAAGGTAGCCGAGCTGGCCCGATCATTAAGAGCGAACTCAGCCAACGGCAAAAAGGACACCCAATCATCCTGATCAGCAGAAACAAAACATCTCAGATATGTTTCCAAGGTCTGATTGGTTCGTTCAGTCTGGCCATTTGTCTGAGGATGGAAAGCCTAGGAAAAAGACAAATCAATGCCCATCCTAGCACAAAAGGCTCGCCAAAACCTTGAAACAAACTGGGAACCTCTGTCAGAAACGATGTTCTCTGGAATGCCATGTAAACGAACCACATGCTGGAAGAACAATGGCACCAAATCAGAGGAGGAAGGTAATTTAGACAAGGGTACCAAATGGATCATCTTAGAGAAGCGATCACAAACTACCCAAATGACCGACATTTTTTGAGAGACGGGGAGATCCGAATTAAAATCCATAGAGATATGTGTCCAAGGCCTCTTCGGAATCGGCAAGGGCAAAAGCAACCCACTGGCACGAGAACAGCAGGGCTTAGCCCGAGCACAAATCCCACAGGACTGCACAAAAGAACGCACATCCCGCGACAGA
This sequence comes from Ranitomeya imitator, assembly GCF_032444005.1. NCBI lineage: Eukaryota > Metazoa > Chordata > Amphibia > Anura > Dendrobatidae > Ranitomeya > Ranitomeya imitator. The sequence goes on along the minus strand of NC_091284.1, from coordinate 713,905,562 downwards.
GACGGCCACCAAAAGGATCTAGCCACCAAATCTCTGGTACCAAAGATTCCAGGATGACCAGCCAACACCGAACAATGAACCTCAGAGATAACTTTATTCGTCCACCTATCAGGGACAAACAGTTTCTCTGCTGGGCAACGATCAGGTTTATTAGCCTGAAATTTTTGCAGCACCCGCCGCAAATCAGGGGAGATGGCAGACACAATTACTCCCTCTTTGAGAATACCCGCCGGCTCAGCCAAACCCGGAGAGTCGGGCACAAAACTCCTAGACAGGGCATCCGCCTTCACATTTTTAGAGCCCGGAAGGTACGAAACCACAAAGTCAAAACGGGAGAAAAACAGTGACCAACGAGCCTGTCTAGGATTCAACCATTTGGCAGACTCGAGATAAGTCAAGTTCTTGTGATCAGTCAAGACCACCACGCGATACTTAGCTCCTTCAAGCCAATGAAGCCACTCCTCGAATGCCCACTTCATAGCCAGCAACTCTCGATTGCCAACATCATAATTTCGCTCAGCAGGCGAAAACTTCCTGGAAAAGAAGGCGCATGGCTTCATCACCGAGCAATCAGCACCTCTTTGCGACAAAACAGCCCCCGCTCCAATTTCAGAAGCATCAACCTCAACCTGGAACGGAAGCGAAACATCTGGTTGACACAACACAGGGGCAGAAGAAAAACAACGCTTTAACTCTTGAAAAGCTTCCACAGCAGCAGAAGACCAATTGACCACATCAGCACCCTTCTTGGTCAAATCGGTCAATGGTTTAGCAATACTGGAAAAATTACAGATGAAGCGACGATAAAAATTAGCAAAGCCAAGGAACTTTTGCAGACTCTTCAGAGATGTCGGCTGAGTCCAATCATAAATGGCCTGGACCTTAACAGGGTCCATCTCGATGGTAGAAGGGGAAAAAATGAACCCCAAAAATGAAACCTTCTGAACACCAAAGAGACATTTTGATCCCTTCACAAACAAAGAATTAGCACGCAGGACCTGGAACACCATTCTGACCTGCTTCACATGAGACTCCCAATCATCCGAGAAGACCAAAATATCATCCAAGTATACAATCAGGAATTTATCCAGGTACTCTCGGAAGATGTCATGCATAAAGGACTGAAATACTGATGGAGCATTGGCAAGTCCGAATGGCATAACTAGGTACTCAAAATGGCCCTCGGGCGTATTAAATGCAATTTTCCATTCATCGCCCCGCTTAATACGCACAAGATTATATGCACCACGAAGATCTATCTTGGTGAACCAACTAGCCCCCTTAATCCGAGCAAACAAATCAGATAGCAGCGGCAAGGGGTACTGAAATTTGACCGGGATTTTATTTAGAAGGTGGTAATCAATACAAGGTCTCAGCGAACCATCCTTCTTGGCCACAAAAAAGAACCCTGCTCCCAATGGCGATGACGACGGCCGAATATGACCCTTCTCCAAGGATTCTTTTACGTAACTCCGCATAGCAGCGTGCTCAGGTACAGATAAATTAAACAGTCGACCCTTAGGAAACTTACTACCAGGAATCAACTCGATAGCACAATCACAATCCCTATGCGGAGGTAGGGCATTGGACTTGGGCTCATCGAATACATCCCGGTAATCAGACAAGAACTCTGGGATCTCAGAAGGGGTGGATGATGAGATAGACAGAAATGGAACATCACCATGTACCCCCTGACAACCCCAGCTGGACACAGACATTGATTTCCAATCTAATACTGGGTTATGGACTTGTAGCCATGGCAACCCCAACACGACCACATCATGCAGATTTTGCAACACCAGAAAGCGAATATCCTCCTGGTGCGCAGGAGCCATGCACATGGTCAGCTGGGTCCAATACTGAGGCTTATTCTTGGCCAAAGGCGTAGCATCAATTCCTCTCAATGGAATAAGACACTGCAAGGGCTCCAAGACAAACGCACAGCGCCTAGCAAACTCCAAGTCCATCAAATTCAGGGCAGCGCCTGAATCCACAAATGCAATGACAGAATAGGAAGACAAAGAGCAGATCAAAGTAACGGACAAAAGAAATTTCGACTGTACCATACCAATGGTGGCAGACTTAGCGAACCGCTTAGTGCGCTTAGGACAATCGGAGATAGCATGAGTGGAATCACCACAGTAGAAACACAGCCCATTCTGACGTCTGTGTTCTTGCCTTTCAGCTCTGGTCAAAGTCCTATCGCACTGCATAGGCTCAGGTTTATGCTCAGATAATACCGCCAAATGGTGCACAGATTTACGCTCACGCAAGCGTCGACCGATCTGAATGGCCAAAGACATAGACTCATTCAGACCAGCAGGCATAGGAAATCCCACCATGACATCCTTAAGGGCTTCAGAGAGACCCTTTCTGAAGATTGCTGCCAAAGCACATTCATTCCATTGAGTGAGCACAGACCACTTTCTAAACTTCTGACAATAAATCTCTATCTCATCCTGACCCTGACACAGAGCCAGCAAATTTTTCTCTGCCTGATCCACTGAATTAGGTTCATCGTACAGTAATCCGAGCGCCAGAAAAAACGCATCAATATTACATAATGCAGGATCTCCTGGCGCAAGGGAAAATGCCCAGTCTTGAGGGTCGCCACGTAATAAAGAAATAATGATCTTAACTTGTTTAACTGGGTCACCAGAGGAGCGAGGTTTCAACGCCAGAAACAGTTTGCAATTATTTTTGAAACTCAGAAATTTAGCTCTATCTCCAGAAAACAAATCAGGAATAGGAATTCTTGGTTCTAACATAGAATTCTGAGCCACAAAGTCTTGAATATTTTGTATTCTTGCAGTGAGAAGATCCACACATGAAGACAGACCTTTAATGTCCATCACCACACCTGTGTCCTGAACCACCCAAATGTCTAGGGGAAAAAAAAGGCAAAACACAGTGCAAAGAAAAAAAATGGTCTCAGAACTTCTTTTTTCCCTCTATTGAGAAGCATAGTACTTTTGGTCCTCCAGTACTGTTATGAATAGGTAATTCAGAACCACAATGGACCTTGAAGTTCAGAGCACACAAGTGACCTGACAAAAACCACAAAACATAGGACGAGCTCTGAGACGTGGGAACTCTGCTGACCGCAATCCCTAAACCTATCAAACCACACTAGAGGTAGCCGTGGATTGCGCCTAACGCTCCCTATGCAACTCGGCACAGCCTGAGGAATTAGCTAGCCTGAAGATAGAAAAATAAGCCTACCTTGCCTCAGAGAAATTCCCCAAAGGAAAAGGCAGCCCCCCACATATAATGACTGTGAGTTAAGATGAAAAGACAAACACAGAGATGAAATAGATTTAGCAAAGTGAGGCCCGACTTACTGAATAGACCGAGGATAGGAAAGATAGCTTTGCGGTCAACACAAAAACCTACAAACAACCACGCAGAGGGGCAAAAAGACCCTCCGCACCGACTAACGGTACGGAGGTGCTCCCTCTGCGTCTCAGAGCTTCCAGCAAGCAAGCAAAACCAAAAAAGCAAGCTGGACAGAAAATATAGCAACAAAAGTAACACAAGCAGAACTTAGCTTATGCTTAGCAGACAGGCCACAGGAACGATCCAGGAGGAAGCAAGACCAATACTAGAACATTGACTGGAGGCCAGGATCAAAGCACTAGGTGGAGTTAAATAGAGCACTACTGCTACCCATCATTGGCTAGCTATCACTGTAGCAGGCATAGACGGATGTGACTAGTAGTCCCATCGGACGATGCCTGTCTACACAAGACCCACACACACACAGCCCGGCACACACACACAGCCCCGCGCACACACACACAGCCCCGCACACACACACAGACTCACGCACACACACACGCTCATTTTAATCAATAGATAATGGAATAATAATAATTTCCACAATTGGATGTGTTTATATAAAATGTTCCTGTGCTGAGATAATCTTATAAATGTGCCCCTGCTGTGTACTGTGTAATGGCCGTGTCTGACCGTACAGGAACATGGTCTGATCATACCACATCTCCTGGGCAGAGGGGAAGAAGAAGAGTATACAGACAGGGCAGCACAGGATCACAGATGATTGTTTCTGAGAGGTTAAACATTTCCCTGCCCGTTTTTAAAAAATGTTTGACTTCAAATAAAGAATTAGCTGTCATCCCATGCTGTCCTGTCTGTATACTCTTTTTTCTTCCTCCCCTGCTCAGGAGCTGTGGCATGATCCAACCATGTTCCTGTACGGTCAGACACGGCTATTACACAGTACACAGCAGGGACACATTTATAAGATTATCTCAACACAGGAACATTTTATATAAACACATCCAATTGTGGAATTTATTATTATTCCAAAATCTATTGATTAAAAATAAACATTTGTTCATGGGAATCCCCTTTAATGACAGTATATTAGATAAGTTTATATTTCATTGACAACTAACGTTAATTTTAAACAATCTATTTGCTCCTGGAGAATCCCTTTAAACTTACTCTGGATTAGAGCAGGCTTATCTGCTTAACCATATTATTTGATAGAAATACGACTTAAGTCGCATCACCGCTTTCCATTTTCTCCTTCTTTGTGAATTATCATATCAACAGTTGTTTGAGGTCAATGGCATATCTATTACATTATCTAATGAAATACTGTGACGTGAATGCCTGTGGGAGTTCCGAAAAGCACCTAACAAGCAGCTCGAGTTGAGAACACCCAGTTAAATTAATTTTTTTACAAGTCAGTAAAACACGTTTATAAAAGGTGAATATATCCTTAAATGTACTTCAATGTTATCTGTAAATCAATAAAAGGTCTGCCATTGGTGTGCCCTTGTAATAGTGGAATGCCGCAGTAGGTAATAGCTATGTAATGTACCTGTTGTACCAGATGTTTGGGTTTAGTATGCGATTACCTGCTGTAATCAGGCGTACAGCAGAATAATCAGGAAAGAGCAATACAAACATGCACTCAGGTATTTGAGAACACACCCTGCCCCTGATGTAATGTAATTGCCACAGGGTTATGTCACCTTCCTTAGGCTTCTAAATATATATATATATATATATATATATGTATATATATATATATATATATATATATATATCGTACGGCTGCTCCTTCGGGTCAATACTTTATTATTCAGTTATTTTTGTTCCTTTTACGACATTTTCAGTTTTGATGGTGGCAAAGTCAAGGTAGCACATCTTTTGCAACTGAGGGTGTACTTAGAAAAAAGGTGTACAAACAGTTTTAGATATGATAAAGTATGTCACAATCTTTGTCTATGACCTACAGTCTATAGGCTATTAGACTAGGAACATTGCACTTTATTTTTATTTATTTTTTTTATATGCATTTTACCTTAACCTATTAACCTTAACCTATTAGTTATTTTCCCTGTTGGAATCTGTCCTCAAACGGAAACAAAAAAAAATGATCCAAAATGGCTGCACCGTCCTTAAACATTTCTTCCTTATAGCGGATGTTCAGAGTTGAAAATCAAAGCTGCGTTGTCTTCCGAAAGCAGTAGGACACGTGTCTTTGGGTGTGTCTGATATTTCAGTTCAGACCTATTGAATTTAATCTTGTTGCTCTGCAATACCACTCACAACCTGCAGGCAAGTTTGATGCTGTTTCCAGAAGACAATAGACAGACATGTTTTCCTAATTTTGGACAACACCTGAAAGGTGAAACTGTGGTCAAAACTCAATAGCTAAATATACAGCAGACGTTTAACACATCAGGGCCAATAAACTTTTATTCTCTTCCCTCAAATGTAAGTGTCAAAGCTGCTCTGTATAAAATAGATCAGCAATGGCGAACCTATGGCACAGGGGCTAGAGAGGGCACGCAGAGCCCTTCCTGTGGGCATACGCGCCATCGCCGTTCCACATCAGCGGGCGAGGAGCCCCGCGACACCAGCCCTTACTTAAGTTCCTCACAAACTTGCCGGGCCCGTGCCCCGTAATGCACACTGCTGGCCAACCAGACGCCAGCAGGTGACGTCAGCATACATGTAACTGGGCGCATGGCAGTGACGTCAAGCGTGACACTAAAATCAGCTGCTAACTTCAGAAGACGATGTGGCGGGTGAGAGGGAGGAAGGAAGGATGAGGGTAGCATATGCAATGATGAAGGGCCTACAAATGGATTGGGGGATCATATACAAGAATGAGGGAACATATACCAGGATGAAGGACATATACCGTAAATGGATTGGGGGAGCATATACAAGGATGGGAGAACATATACGAGGATGGGAGGCATATAGAAGAATGGGGGTGCATATGTACCATGCTGCATGATGAGCATATATATACCAGGATGAAGGGCATATACCAGGATGGGGGAGCATATACAAAGATGAGGGAGCTTATACCAGGATGGGGCATACACATGGATTGGGGGAGCATATACAAGTATGGGGGCATCATATCCAAGAACGAGGGAGCACATACAAGTATAGAGGAGCATATACATGAATTGGGTCAGCATGTACAAGGATAAGGGAGCATATACAAGGATGGGGGAGCACATACCAGGATGTGAGCATATCCATAGTTTGAGGGGCATATACATGGATTGGGGAAGCATATACCAGGATGGGGGGCATATACAGCAGGATGTGGGTGCATCTACCAGGAAGAGGGTGCATATACCAGGAAGGGGAGAGCATATTCCTTTATATCTTCAGTCTGGTACCCTTACTCCTGTCTGTGGCTCCTCTCTGTTGCCCCTGCCTGCTTTCTGATGCCCCCACCTGCCCTCTGCATGAGTTGTTTTTTCTAAACTAAAATCTTTAACAAAAAAGGCAAATGAAAAGTAGTGTTTGTTATTGTGGTGTACACCCTGGTTGAATTCTTTGTTTTAGTATCAGGATATAATACAAAAACATATGGTCATTAGAAAATCTTAAATTTAGGTAAATACAATTTCAAATGAACAATTAGACTTAACAAATTACACTGTGCCATTAGATTCTTAACAAAAACTAGGCCAAAATGCAGAGGTAATGTATGAAAAATGAAATACACCCCTTGAATCAATAACTCCTTCTACAACATCCTTTAGCAGCAATATCTTGAAGTAATGATTTTCTGTATAACGTTATCAGTCTGTAGAAATGTTGGCCCCCTTTTCTGTGCAATGTTTCTGAAGTTCCTTGAGGTTTCTGGGCATTTGTTAATGCACAACAGATTTCAATTGTGTAGAAGTCTGGACTCTGGGATATAGCAACACCTTGATTCTTTTCTTTTTCCGCCACTTGAATGTAGATTTGCTTCGGATCATTGTCCTGTTTTATGACCCATTTTTGACCAAGCTTTAGCTTTTACATTGATGGCCTCATATTTCATATTCTAATACTTTAATATATAGAGGAGATCATGCTCAACCCAATGACTACAAAGTCCTACGGATGCAAAGTAAGCCCAAATCATCACCCCTCCACCACTGTGCTTGATAATATGAGATATTTATGCTGATATGCTGTGTTATGTTTGTGCAGGGCATTATGGCCAAACACTACTTTAGTCTTGTTTGTCTAAAATACATTGTTACAGAAGTCTTGTGATTTATAGAGATAAAACTTTGCAAACTTTAGCCATGCTTTTATGTTCTTTTTAGAAAGAACAACCTTTTTAAACAAACCATATTTTTCCAGTCTTTTTTTCTAATTGTACTGACATGAATTTGAACTTTTAACATGCTAAGGCCTTTAGAGTTTGAGCTGTAGCTCTTGGGTTTTTTGCATTTTCTCTAAGCCTTGCACAGTTCAACCTTGAGGTGAATTTGCTAGCATGTCCACTCCTGAGAAGACCGTTAACAGTGTTACGGCAAGGATATCATATATTTTTATTTAGTCACATTAGGTATAACTTTTTCCTTAGGTTTTATAAGTCTTGTTCAAAAAAGTAGTGAGACAGCATTGTTTCATAGTAAACTGCTTGAAGGCTTAGAACTGCCACGTAAACAGAAATTAGTTGCTATTTTTCTCTAAGCAATAATTTTTTTTCATCTTCTGTTTAGTCTTCTTTTGATCATATGATACTTCCTCTTCTTTTAGCTACTCAATAAAAACCTTCACCTCTGTCAGCCAGATAGACAAGTCTTGTATACTTATTTAGGCTGCTGTGTATTTCTTGTCTCAGAAGCATCATTCTCTAATTTGATCAGTATCGGCAGACTGAGAGTCTCCTGTCTCCCCCAAAAACTGTCGCAAAAAGGGGTTTTCACAACAACTGTCTTGATTATTTTCTATTTGTGAATAATCTTTCTCACTGTAGAGTGATGGATTACAAAATGATGGAAATGGCCTTATAAGGCTATGTTCACACGTTGCGTTTTTGCTGCGTTTTTTTTTTTGCAGGCAAAACCTGCTCTTTTGGCAGTAAAGAAGCTGCTTACAGAAAGCAGGTTTTGCTGCGTTTTTGCTGATGAAGTTTAGTACCCCCAAAAAACCATGATGCAACTTCCTTAGGTTTTTGCACTAAAAACACAGCAATACCTGATACCTGCATTTTTTGGTATGTTTTTGCTGCATTTTTGCACTTACTCATTTCTTTCCATGGTTGAAAAAACTCTCCAAAAAACGCTGAAATAAGTCACATGCTGCAGTTTTAAAAAACGCAGCAGCTTTCCAATTCAGTCAGGAAAAAAAACAATGTGTGTTCATGAGATTTCTGAAATCTCATTGCTTTTGCTGGTGCTGTAAAACGCAGCTTAAAATTTGCATAAAAAATGCAGCAAAGAAAAAAAACGCAGCAAAAACGCAACGTGTTACATCTAACCCTTCTCTTATTGATGAGCAGCAGCCAAGGCGTCTCCAAGAACACTGCTGATGTCTTTCCTCATTGTCAATGTGTTAACACACAGCTAAATGCTCCAGACCAGCAAACTGGCAATACTTCTGCTTTTATAGAGTTAGTTACAATTGCTGATGTACAGTACAATAAATTCATCAGTGGCATTTAATTAGCAGCATCTGTCTGCTACTTACCCTTTTGATTCATATGAACTTAATGTGTCACATGCTGCTTCTGCGCCTTGGCCTAGTTTTTTGTTAAATATTGACATGGTGCAAACTGTTATGTGTTGTAGTTCATCTGAGATGGTTGTATTTCCAAAATTTTAAGACCTTCTAAAGTCCACATTTTTTAATTTTATTATGTCAGGTTAACATAGAATTCAAAGCTTAGTTTTTTAATGATTGTATATAATACTACTAATAGTAAGTTGGCTCATCCTGTATTTGGACTATGAAATTGAGTGTAAATCCTCATATCTACAAACATTCCACATTCACGTGAATCAAGTTTTTGTAATCCATTTACCTGACAAAGGGTATTGTCGAGTCATACGTGATGTCACCTCCAACAACCACTCACCCCAATATCATTTCCCAAAAATAAACCAGCTGCAAACCAGGATGATTTAAATTGGCCACAGCAACCTTTATTATAACAAACTATAACGGATGAAAATAGGAAACTGGTCCTTGAAGCCAGTGACCTGTGTCAGGCAGTATATACATAACCAACTGCTCAGGCTGTATTTCTTACCTCTAGCCATTTTATCATCAGCCCAGAGGCACCTATTAACCAACCTGGTTTTCTTAATATAGTCCACTACCTTTGGGCCCTTCTAGCCCTTAACACAGGGGTTCCACTACCTGCTACAACTTGATAGACTTCAATTGGGGGTCCAGAACCTTACCACATCCACCAATTTTGAGGATCCCTCCCTTTTTCACCAACATGTTTTGCACCACTCAAACATTTGTCTCTCCACATCCTCAACCAAGATCAATGCCTTCTTGGATGACTTAACACCACATATCTAGCCCCACTACATTCAGATGCACTCAGTTCTGCCTCCAGAATTCCTGCCCTATTGACTTTTATACTCTCCATATTGATTTTGACCACAGATCTCACCCCCACACACACCTTTCTATGGATAATGTCCAACCATACCGTGGTTAACCTGGCAAATATTGTCCATAACCTTAAGAGATCAAATTTGATGTCCCGTATCAATTCTCTAAAAGGCCTCCTCCCAAGATCATTGCTCCTGAAATGCAACAGCAATATTTCCGGAGCTTATTCTAGCCTCACAAAATGGTGGAATTCCAGAAGAAACTGACTCCAAATCATGCCTTGATTACCAATCCACCAGGGTATGGCATCCTCCATTGAAATTCCTTGCTGCCTGCCCGTACGCCGAACTGAAGCTCATAACGCCCCCAGAATACAAAGGAGTGACCCATAATTCACACTAGCTGGGGCCAAGCGCCTGTGAAAATATAAAACAACTAAATAATCAGTCTTCCTCCAAACCCCTCTTTTTTTAAACCTTCAACCACAGAAATTTACCACTGGGTTGGTCGTACATAAGACCTTAATCTTGATTATTCCCACTGTGAGGTAGTGACAGGTATTATATGCGAGGGTCACTATGTATCTCCCAGGATGCACATACAAGAGTATTACACCCGCTGAAGTGCATTGCAGTCGCAGTCATAGCTGTGGCTGCAGTGCAAAATAAAAGGAAGTGTGGACCTGGTTGAGTTATTTGACCAAGGCAATGTTCAGGAAAATACATTAAGGACTTTTATTTTTGGAGTGAATTACAGGATGATAGTGGGGCAGTTGACTTCCTCCGGACTGGGTCTTACAAGTGGCCTATGGCCACAGTCATACCGCAACCACCATTGACCCCATATACCCTATATGCCTCCCCGATAGCGTCCATGTAGTAAAACTGCGCCAAACAATTTTCAGTGCTTTTTCTCCTATCACACTAGCTAAGAAGGCAAATACCTGCAACCAATTTGAGAAGGTATGTGGAATTAAACGATACCTCCTTTTTGCTTCATCCTCTTTTTTTAGTGTCATCCTATTTAACTCTATATACTGTAGGCTAAAAAGTTGCAAAGGCAAAAGTGAAAAAATATCAACATATTCATTTTTCCATATTTTATCTCTTAATTCCTGTTTTAAATTAGCCCCTAGCAGCTCCTCAGAAGCACACATAGATCTCCCTTTTAGTTGAATCATCAAGCCTAATCATATCCTCTTTTTCTTTCTCCTTTTCTACTGCCAATGGCACCTAGGCTACAGAGCTGTCCCCAGTGGCATTCTCCGCTGTAACCACTGATCCCAATACATCTGTCCCATGACCCCTAAAACCTAAACTCCCAACACACAGCACCCCACTCCAAAACTTGGTGTGCCCGTCCATGCAACTGCCGGTGATACTCCTCTTTGTACCTCCCCAGACCCCAGAACTGCTGCCAATTCCTATAACCTGTATAACAATATACTCTTGCCTCTGCTGACCCCCCTAAAAAAAAACCTAACCCTTTGTATCCAGGAGCTGGTAGCGGAGCTCTGTAAGTAAAGTTTTGCGGGTTCTCACCCAGCTGCTTGGGTGCTGTGTCACCCTGGTGAGTGATGAGTAACGGAGATAGCTCTTTCCTCACGGATGTGCATTAAATGGCTGCCTTCTTCCCTGTCATCCATTTACATACCCCGTTATCCCCTTCCGCTAAAGTCCACCCCCAACAGGTGACTCACATTAACCTCCTCCACTACTTTAATCCTTTCTGCTCCTAATCCATCTTTTCCTCTTAATATTCTGTCCTAAACCTGTCATGTCAGCCTCCCTTTTATGCCTTGCCCAGTACGGCCTCACTTGCTCCAGAAAAAATCCATTTGTGGAAATAATGAGCATTATTTCTCTGAATTTTGCATTAAGTAATGGGACCAAACAACATGAAGATTCACGATATAGATCCATTACGTAAATCCAAGAGTCATCCTTAGATTTCTGATGCAGATTTTTCAATAAAATAAATGTTGGATCTGTCATAGGCTGCAAAATAATTCTACATTTTCCTTGAAGGCTAAATGCCTGGCCATGTGATTTCTCTTTTGGAGGGTAAGGCACGTTTATCAAAATTATCTAAAAGAAACCTGTTTGTTGATCTTACCAACCAATCACAGAGCAGAATTTCATTTCACTTGAACTGTGTACAAAATGAAAGCTGAGTTCTGATTGGTTGCTTTGGGTCATAGTTATACATAGGACAACAACAAACAACATTGGGCACCCCATAGCGCTGGTATGAGATTGCAATGCAACACCGGCCATCACAGCTAGACAGCAAACAAAACTGTGCTTGGAGGCGACAGTAAGCCTTGACCCAAGAACATTGCTGACTATTGTCTAGCAGATCTAAAGTTCTGCAGCTGGGAAAATATCTGACCACATACTGGAAATAAAAGAAATACACTTACAGGCATCTGAACTGAAATTCCATACATAATTAAATTATATTTTGGACTTTTTTTTAACTTTTATATAGAAATGCAATGAGAAATATGTGGCATTTCACAGTGAAAGATTAATTTGTCCCCTGCACTCATCATTTTAAAGTTTGATTGTAGTTGCAGAAAACATCCAACATCATTGGCTTTTCTCATATGCAAAAAAACTGATTGATTTTCTTCATTGTTTTGGATCAGAATTTTTCCATTGTCAGTTTTTGACCTTCAGAGATTCATCAGTTTTGATTTTCCATATGAAAAGATTTTTCAAATTTCTCCTATCAAACATGAGAATCGGACAGCACACAGATGCAACTAGGATGGCATGAACGCGCCATCCAATTCTTTCAGTGGCCCAAAGGCGTGGCTGCTGATTAATATTTTGGCCCTATACAAATAATACTATTGTGATTGTGATTATTATTTGCTAGTTTCCTTTTTTTTGCAGACAACATAAAAGAGCAATCTGAGATGTGAACATGTTTATAGACAATAATAGATACCGTATGTGTTGTATCCCTAAAAATTCACAGACAGAACTCGTACAAATATTACGAACGTCTAAATGAGCCCCATAACTGGACATCTGGTCCTAAAGTAGCAAACTGTGGTTTGCACTGCACTGTTGGGACAAAAAAAAAATTGGCTCCAGCAAAATGGCAGCGGCGTTTGCGCAGTAGCATCTATCGGAAAGCTACTGCGCATGCGCCGTTACTTTTTGCTGCAGTTACTTTTTTTTAAAGACCACAATATTAAGTATTTGAAATAGGATGTTAATATACGAGCCCCTGTTGCAAGAGAAAGAAGATTGAAATAAAAATATTTCAATATGTAAATGCCCCTCCAAGGTTTTTTATGAACCTTTGAGCACAATGTGTAAAACAAATGAGTTAAAAATAGCAGATAAATAAATAAAAAAATGCATAAAAATGTCACGGTCAATCCAAATCGCTATTGACAGCCCTGCCCCCATAGAAAAAAATTACTGCAGCTCCCAGAATTCTGTTATCTAGCCTACCTTATGCATTTTTATCTAAGATACACAATTAGATGAAAAATATCTATGTAAAGAATACCACGTGATTAAGTACAAAAAATTACACAACACTTAAAACCACCCAGCAGGGAACTGTATACTGACTTGTGGTTAATTATTACTGATTTAATTGTCAATATTATTCTTAAAGTGTACAATGGCGTCATAGGACAATCTGATCTGTGACATTCTGAATGATACACATCTTTGGACAGGTTGCTGCTTTTCAGCTGGCATGCAATAAACTATGCCAATGTGCGTTTTGTTTGGTCAGTCTGGTGTGGTTTTACTAGCTGTGATGTAATGGTGGAACTAAGGTTCAGCTGAGGACAAGGAGCTGGTGGTATTCAGGTGGGGAATGGAACTTAAATTTAGATTTTCTTCTCAACCAATGTAAATGTTTGTCAGGTCCACTAGAGCATCAGAGTCAGTTGGAACAGTGATATAGGAAAAAACTAGCCAACCCCTGTGAAGGTTACTGTGAGATTCTCGGCATGGAGAACGCCATTCCTGCCTGGTATGGCACAATGAGGATCCAAAGAAGAAAGTTCTTTAGACACATTCTAGATTAAATAGTAAGCTTTATTCCAATATATTAAGAGTGAGACATCTTCCAAATATATATTTTCCTTTATACGAATTTCAGACAGTACTGTAACTCAGTCCTTATTTATGGGTCTGAGTTACTGTCTGAAACGCGTGGGTAAAGGAAAATATATATTTGGGTATACTTGAATATGTCTTGCTCTTTAACACATTGAAATAAAACTTATTATTTTAGCTGGAATACGCTGTAGAACTTTCTTCTTGGCATGAGAGTGCGTTGCCAACATGTCTTCCATTTCTGGAAGTAAAATACTTAGGCTAGCTGACACATAAATTACATATGTAGCTGTAGTTGGTACAGTATTCTATATCCATGTAAGCACTGATTGGTCATCTTTTACCAATCTCTCTCTGATTTGTCCACACATGCTCAGTCACTACCCAATCTATGCTCAGTCATCATGTGTTTACTGCTGAGCAACCAATAGAATTAGCTTGCCGGGCAGATGGTTATTTCTATTGGCTGCTCTAGAGTAGACCTAGACATAGATTTGGGGATAGTGACTGAGCATGTGTGTCCTGCAGTATTCAGCTCATTAGATGCAAGTGCACATTGCTCTGCACTGTAAGCACCAGATGCTTCAGAGAAAATGTCACAAGTCTTCACTGCATTGTTACTTAACACCATGTAAATGGCAAATATTATACATCATATAGGATCTATATCTAATATGTAATAGTGAACCAGCTCTTTTAACCTCTAGATGCCCACACCTTGTAAACTCATGAGTAGAGTTGAGCGAAAATGTTGGGAATCGGTCGCTGAATCTGAATTTCCCTTATTCGTGCCATATTGGTAAACTATTCGTGCCAAATTTATGTTTGATGATAGGTTCCGAACATATTCGGTCATTTCTACTCCCATTGACTCCAATGGCGTTCGGCTGTGTTCAGCGAATATTGCAAAACCAATATTCGCCCACGATCATAATCGGAACCAAATTTCTTGAAAAATTCACTCAACTCAAATGGCATGGACCCCTATACATTTATCCCGTGAAAGCACTTGACTTGCTTCACATCAGTGTTCTTTTGCTAAAACTCAAATACGGTAACTCAATTCTTGGTTTGGTTGAACCAATAAAAAAAAAACTACAACAAAAATATTTACGGTTAGTAGATTTACACTATTTATCACTGTTAAGTGACTGCAAATCGAATACATAGAAGCAACTGCCGGTCGAACGCATGGAAAACTGCTGCAGATCTGCAAGGTGTGCACATAGCCTAATAGCCTGTTTAGCCAGGCCAGCTGCACTTCCACCTTCACAGAACAGCCAGTTATAGATCAGTCTGTGCACGTAGGCTGTCATTGTTCTCAGTGTGCTGCAGAGTATAAAGATTTTTAAAGCAAGCTAGAAATCATTGGGAGCAATGAATGCTCATTAACGATAGAGTAAATGCATCCTAATAAATCAAAAGTAAAAATGCAATATTAAAAAAAAAAAAAAAAAAAGATTTTGCTCTCGGCATCAAAGGCCTTTGTAATATTCCTAAGCCCCCAAAACATGGTAGGCCATTTGATCTAATAATTTATTCCCAGTGTGTTTAATAATAATAATAATCTTTATTTTTCATATAGTGCTAACATATTCCGCAGCGCTTTACAGTTTTGCACACATTTGATTACAATTTACAGATAATGGGGATTTGTATTAATATAGGTACACCTCCAAGACGCTGGTTTCTCTGTCTGACCGGCAGTAACTCATCACTACTTGTTTGGTTGTCATATTACATTGTGATGAGAATATAAACCAATATGCCATTATTTTATAATAGTGTTGCAAAAAAAGTACCGTAAATAAGGCTTAGTAAATATGGCATACAATCTGAAAATCATACTTTCCACTAAATTCTATGTACAAGACTGTGAGTGGGATATATCAGTGCTAAATACTGTACACAACAGAGAATACATGTATGAAATTCCATTTATTTTGTATGATTGATAGCAATGTATAGCTTTATACAGTCCAGCTGTGCTTACAGTGCTCTTAGTAACTTGGAGAGTCCTTACAATTTCCCATTGAAAGTATTCCTCCCTGCTGGTCAGAATTTTTTTGCTGCAATTGGTTTCCAGGAATTTG
Organism: Ranitomeya imitator; assembly: GCF_032444005.1. NCBI lineage: Eukaryota > Metazoa > Chordata > Amphibia > Anura > Dendrobatidae > Ranitomeya > Ranitomeya imitator. The sequence goes on along the minus strand of NC_091284.1, from coordinate 713,889,526 downwards.
ATATATACCGTGTTCAAAGAATTAGAAATATGCAGCAATTATAAGAAAATGATCAAAGGTATAGAGCAATATTTTACTCAACTGACATACCTAAATGTGAAGTGTTTATATTAATGTTATATTAGCACTCCTCTCATTCCTGAAATGTCTTTTATATTGACTTTGCACCATATAAATCATTCTACAAAGGAAGTAGAGAGCAAAGCAATCTAAAAATTACGCCATTTCTCTGGGTTTTTGCTTTTATCAAAAGTCATGTGATAAGGCGCGTTAAAGCAGGGGTCCCCAACTCCAGTCTTCAAGGCCCACCAACAGGTCATGTTTTCAGGATTTCCTTTGCATTGCACAGGTGATGCAATTATTACCTGGGCAAGACTAAGGAAATCCTGAAAACATGACATGTTGGTGGGCCTTGAGGACTGGAGTTGGGGACCCCCTGCGTTAAAGGATCGATATTGACTTTTAGAATTGCTACTTCCAATGGGTGGTGCAGGAGTTCTGGTCCTCTTCCTCTCTGAAGAGACAATTTGCACCATTACTTTATTCAAATGAAGCCTGATACAGCACTATTGGATTCTGATTATAGATTTCTAATCAATGTTGTTCTTCTTTTCATTCATTGACAGCAACAAATACAGTGATAAAAATGTGTAACCAGAAGGGGAACCTATTGTCATCAGAGTCTTGCAGTAGTGCAGCCACAAACTTTAAAGGGAACCTGTCACCCCCAAAATCGATGGTGAGGTAAGCTCACCGTTATCAGGGGCTTATCTACAGCATTCTGTAATGCTGTAGATAAGCCGCTGATGTTACCTGAAAGAGGAGAAAAAGAGGTTAGATTATACTCACCCAGGGGCGGTCCCACTGCGGTCTGGTCAAATGGGTGTCTCAGGTCCGCTCCGGCGCCTCTCATCTTCATTCCATGACGTCCTCTTCTGGTCTTCACGCCACGGCTCCGGCGCAGGCATACTTTGTCTGCCCTGTTGAGAGCAGAGCAAAGTACTGCAGTGTGCAGGGCCTCTCTGACCTTTCCGGCGCCTGCGCACTGCAGTACTTTCCTCTGCCCTCAACAGGGCAGACAAAGTACGCCTGCGCCGGAGCCACGGCTTGAAGACCAGAAGAGGATGTCATGGAATGAAGATGGGAGGCGCCGGAGTGGACCTGGGACACCCATTTGACCAGACGGCAGCGGGACCGCCCCTGGGTGAGTATAATCTAACGTCTTTTTCTCCTCTTTCAGGTAACATCGGTGGCTTATCTACAGCATTACAGAATGCTGTAGATAAGCCCCTGATGCCGGTGGGCTTACCTCACCCGTAATTTTCGGGGTGACAGGTTCCCTTTAAGCTGTCATGTAAAGTGACTGTATCTCAACATGAAAGAGAGATATTAGAAAAGAGTGTTCACATATTTAATGGAGGTAATTGTATTTATTTAAGCCTAGCATATCTAATTTAACATTATTCTTATCTGTAATTAAAAAGAACATCATCATACTTACCCATTTGTAGATAAATATAGCTACACTGTTTATTTTAAGCTGCACTGCTGAATTATTTATTACTGACATTATTTTTATTTATAATTATTATTTTGTCACATGGTCTGTGAAATCTTTTGATTACTGTAACTTGTTATTCTAGCCACACTCAACTACCAAATACTTAACAGGAGTTTCAAGGGAAGATTAAAGGGGATCTTGAAGAATGCGATAAAAATGGCCACCGTCACAAATTTCAAACTGCAAACTGTCCTAGTCATGTGTCAGAACTCTGCTTAAAGAAACACTGCTCAAGAGGAGCAACATCGTGAACAAGCATGGAAAGCAATAGTGGATTGGTAATCCAGCAACCGCAGTAGTAGTGGATAAAACTTCACATTAATTTGGAAAAAAATGAAAATGAGTTAAAATATAAATACCATGAAAGATGTCAGGGAGATAGTGGGTCTATGCAGTTCCAACCTGGTGTCTCCCTGACATTTTTCACTACCGTTCCTCTATTGCAGTGTTCCCCAACTTCGATCCTCAAGAGCCACCAACAGGTCCTGTTTTGAGGTTTTCCTTAGTATTGCACAGGTCAATGAATGCTTGCCTGTCCAAGTGATGCAATTATCACCTGTGCAATACTAAGGAAATCCTGAAAACATGACCTGTTGGTGGCTGAGGACCGGACTTGGGGAACACTGCTCTATTGCTTTCCGAATTGCCCCATAACCGGTCTGGTGTTTATCCGTGCACCGCACCCTGAATATTTTGGAAACTCTGCCTTGGTGAGCTGATGATAAGTTTTCCGTCCTTTTTGTGAATTAACTTATATCTGATCTGCCCACTCAGTCACTGAGCAGGATTGTAGAAGGAGAACTAAAAACAACTGAGCACAAGGTTTTTTTTTTATCTCCAGCTTCAGTCCTGCTGTATGCTCAGTCAGTCTCCGTGTCCTGGTCTAAAGCTGTCAGACAGACTTGGCAATATGGCTTTACAAATGATCATGGAGCTAGTTTCCTCAGGCTGCAACCTATCATGACAGGTGACTAGGAAGTGTTGCAGCTTGAAATGTGTGATGGTGGTGCATTCACATGTTGCAGCCATATCTATTAGCCACAATTTTCCAATATCCCTGAAAACATTTCAATTCTATTGCCAAAAAAAGGCACGGTGGCCACAACGTGTGAATGACAGCCACAGAAAATATCTTAAGTTGTGTTTAAAGTACAATACAAACATTTTCTTCTGAAGAGCAGTGAGTCTTAGGGTATGTGCACACGTCCGGATTTTTAGCGGTTTTTTTTGCGGAATTTCGCTATAAAAACGCTATAATTCTGCATCAAAAACGCTAAAAATATGCATCCTATCATTTAGAATGCATTCCGGATTTTTTGTTCAGATGGATGCGTTTTTTACCGCAAAAAAAAACGCATTCCGCAAAAAAAATGGACATGCTCATTCTTTTTGCTGATTTTTTGCGGATTTCTTAGCCAAAATGACTTTCAGAAAAAAAAAAAATTCCGCAAAAAATCTGCGCAAAAAACGCGCAAAAACCGCGAAAAATCCGCGCGGAAAAAAACGCGATTTTCTGGCAGAAATCTCCGGATTTTGTCAGGAAAAAAACCTGACGTGTGCACATACCCTTAGGCCTCTCCAAAGATGTAGAACTAAACAAACAGAAAAGACTACTAATACCTAATGTGATTAAAGTATTGTTCCAAAATTATTATTCCAATGTATGGAAAATTATTCTATTCTGAAAGCATTTAGCAAATCTGTTCCAAAATATATTTTTGTATTTTATTTCTTAAATGGATGTTCTAGTTGCCATTGCCAGTATACTTGTTGCTTCAATCCCCTTTGGTTCCTGAATCTATGATTGTTGTCATACACTAGTAAAGGACCAATTAACCCCTTTCTGCCATTAGACGTACTATTGCGTCCATGTGGGGTGGGCTTTACTTCCCAAGGACGCAATAGTATGTCATATGCGATCGGCAGCGTTCACGGGGGGAGCGCCGCCGATCGCGGCCGGGTGTCAGCTGTTTATCGCAGCTGACATCCGGCACTATGTGCCAGGAGCGGTCACGGACCGCCCCCGGCACATTAACCCCTGGCACACCGCGATCAAAGATGATCGCGATGTGCCGGCGGTACAGGGAAGCACCGCGCAGGGAGGGGGCTCCCTGCGGGCTTCCCTGAGCCCCCCGCAGCAACGCGATGTGATCGCGTTGCTGCGAGGGTCTCACCTCCCTCCCTGCTCCCTCCAGCCCCGGATCCAAGATGGCCGCGGATCCGGGTCCTGCAGGGAGGGAGGTGGCTTCACAGAGCCTGCTCAGAGCAGGCACTGTGAAGGCTGCAGCGCTGCATGTCAGATCAGTGATCTGACAGAGTGCTGTGCAAACTGTCAGATCACTGATCTGTGATGTCCCCCCCTGGGACAAAGTAAAAAAGTAAAAAAAAAAAATTTCAAATGTGTAAAAAAAATTAAAAAAAATATTCCAAAATAATGAAAAAAAAAAAAAAATTATTCCCATAAATACATTTCTTTATCTAAATAAAAAAAAAAAAACAATAAAAGTACACATATTTAGTATCGCCGCGTCCGTAACGGCCCGACCTATAAAACTGGCCCACTAGTTAACCCCTTCAGTAAACACCGTAAGAAAAAAAAAAAAAACGAGGCAAAAAACAACGCTTTATTATCATACCGCCGAACAAAAAGTGGAATAACACGCGATCAAAAAGACAGATATAACTAACCATGGTACCACTGAAAACGTCATCTTGTCCCGCAAAAAAAGAGCCGCCATACAGCATCATCAGCAAAAAAGTAAAAAAGTTATAGTCCTGAGAATAAAGTGATGCAAAAATAATTATTTTTTCTATAAAATAGTTTTTATCGTATAAAAGCGCCAAAACATAAAAAAATGATATAAATGAGGTATCGCTGTAATCGTACTGACCCGAAGAATAAAACTGCTTCATCAATTTTACCAAACGCGGAACGGTATAAACGCCTCCCCCAAAAGAAATTCATGAATAGCTGGTTTTTGGTCATTCTGCCTCACAAAAATCGGAATAAAAAGCGATCAAAAAATGTCACGTGCCCGAAAATGTTACCAATAAAAACATCAACTCGTCCCGCAAAAAACAAGACCTCACATGACTCTGTGGACCAAAATATAGAAAAATTATAGCTCTCAAAATGTGGTAACGCAAAAAATATTTTTTGCAATAAAAAGCGTCTTTCAGTGTGTGACGGCTGCCAATCATAAAAATCCGCTAAAAAACCCGCTATAAAAGTAAATCAAACCCCCCTTCATCACCCCCTTAGTTAGGGAAAAATTTAAAAAATGTATTTATTTCCATTTTCCCATTAGGGCTAGGGTTAGAGTTAGGGCTAGGGTTAGGGCTAGGGTTAGGGCTAGGGTTAGGTTTAGGGCTAGGGTTAGGGTTAGGGCTAGGGTTAGGGCTAGGGTTAGGGTTAGGGCTAGGGTTAGGGTTAGGGCTAGGGTTAGGGTTAGGGCTAGGGTTAGGGCTAGGGTTAGGGCTAGGGTTAGGGCTAGGGCTAGGGTTAGGGTTAGGGTTAGGGCTAGGGTTAGGGCTAGGGTTAGGATTAGGGCTAGGGTTAGGGCTAGGGCTACAGTTTGGGTTGGGGCTAAAGTTACAGTTAGGGTTTAGATTACATTTACGGTTGGGAATAGGGTTGGGATTAGGGTTAGGGGTGTGTCAGGGTTAGAGGTGTGGTTAGGGTTACTGTTGGGATTAGGGTTAGGGATGTGTTTGGATTAGGGTTTCAGTTATAATTGGGGGGTTTCCACTGTTTAGGCACATCAGGGGCTCTCCAAACGCGACATGGCGTCCGATCTCAATTCCAGCCAATTCTGCGTTGAAAAAGTAAAACAGTGCTTCTTCCCTTCCGAGCTCTCCCGTGTGCCCAAACAGGGGTTTACCCCAACATATGGGGTATCAGCGTACTCAGGACAAATAGGACAACAACTTTTGGGGTCCAATGTCTCCTGTTACCCTAGGGAAAATACAAAACTCGGGGCTAAAACATATTTTTTGTGGGAAAAAAAAAGATTTTTTATTTTCACGGCTCTGCGTTATAAACTGTAGTGAAACACTTGGGGGTTCAAAGTTCTCACAACACATCTAGATTAGTTCCCTGGGGGGTCTAGTTTCCAATATGGGGTCACTTGAGGGGGGTTTCTACTGTTTAGGTACATTAGGGGTTCTGCAAACGCAATGTGACGTCTGCAGACCATTCCATCTAAGTCTGCATTCCAAATGGCGCTCCTTCCCTTCCGAGCTCTGCCATGCGCTCAAACGGTGGTTTCCCCCAACATACGGGGTATCAGCGTACTCAGGACAAATTGGACAACAACTTTTGGGGTCGAATTTCTCCTCTTACCCTCGGGAAAATACAAAACTGGGGGCTAAAAAATAATTTGGGGGGGAAAGATTTTTTTTTTTAATTTTCACGGCTCTGCGTTACAAACTGTAGTGAAACACTTGGGGGTTCAAAGCTATCACAACACATCTAGATGAGTTCCTTAGGGGGTCTAGTTTCCAAAATGGTGTCACTTGTGGGAGGTTTCTACTGTTTAGGTACATTAGGGGCTCTGCAAATGCAATGTGCCACCTGCAGACCATTCCATCTAAGTCCTCATTCCAAATGGAGCTCCTTCCCTTCCGAGCCCTCCCATGCGCCCAAACAGTGGTTCCCCCCCACATATGGGGTATCAGCGCACTCAGGACAAATTGGACAACAAATTGTGGGGTCGAATTTCTCCTGTTACCCTCGGGAAAATACAAAACTGGGGGCTAAAAAATAATTTTTGTGGGAAAAAAGTTTTGTTATTTTTACGGCTCTCCATTATAAACTTCTGTGAAGCCCTTGGTGGGTCAAAGCGCTCAGCACACATCTAGATAAGTTCCTAAGGGGGTCTACTTTCCAAAATGGTGTCACTTGTGGGGGGTTTCTACTGTTTAGGTACATTAGGGGCTCTGCAAACGCAATGTGACACCTGCAGACCATTCCATCTAAGTCTGCATTCAAATGGCACTCCTTCCCTTCTGAGCCCTCCCATGTGCCCAAACAGTGGTTCCCCCCACATATGGTGTATCATCGCACTCAGGACAAATTGGGCAACAAATTTTGGGGTCCAATTTCTCCTGTTACCCTCAGGAAAATACAAAACTGGGGGCTAAAAAAATAATTTTTGTGGGAAAAAATTTTTTTTTTATTTTTACGGCTCTGCATTATAAACTTCTGTGAAGCACTTGGTGGGTCAAAGTGCTCACCACACCTCTAGATAAGTTCCTTAGGGGGTCTACTTTCCAAAATGGTGTCACTTGTGGGGGGTTTCAATGTTTAGGCACATCAGTGGCTCTTCAAACGCAACATGAGGTCCCATCTCAATTACTGTCAATTTTGCATTGAAAAGTCAAACGGCGCTCCTTCCCTTCCGAGCTCTCCCATCCGCCCAAACAGTGCTTTACCCCCACATATGGGCTATCAGCGTACTCAGGACAAATTGTACAACAACTTTTGGGGTCCAATTTCTTCTCTTACCCTTGGGAAAATAAAAAATTGGGGGTGAAAAGATAATTTTTGTGAAAAAATATGATTTTTTATTTTTACGGTTCTACATTATAAACTTCTGTGAAGCACTTGTTGGGTCAAAGTGCTCACCACACCTCTAGATAAGTTCCTTAGGGGGTCTACTTTCCAAAATGGTGTCACTTGTGGGGGGTTTCAATGTTTAGCCACATCAGGGGCTCTCCAAACGAAACATGGCGTCCCATCTCAATTCCAGTCAATTTTGCATTGAAAGTCAAATGGCACTCCTTCGCTTCCGAGCTCTGCCATGCGCCCAAACAGTGGTTTACCCCCACATGTGGGGTATTGGCATACTCAGGACAAATTGTACAACAATGTTTGGGGTCCATTTTCTCCTGTTACCCTTGGTAAAATAAAACAAATTGGAGCTGAATTAAATTTTTTGTGAAAAAAAGTTAAATGTTCATTTTTATTTAAACATTCAAAAAATTCCTGTGAAGCACCAGAAGGGTTAATAAACTTCTTGAATATGGTTTTGAGCACCTTGAGGGGTGTAGTTTTTAGAATGGTGTCACACTTGGGTATTTTCTATCATATAGACCCCTCAAAATGACTTCAAATGAGATGTGGTCCCTAAAATAAAATGGTGTTGTAGAAATGAGAAATTGCTGGTCAACTTTTAACCCTTATAACTCCCTAACAAAAAAAAATGTTGTTTCCAAAATTGTGCTGATGTAAAGTAGACATGTGGGAAATGTTATTTTTTAAGTATTTTGTGTGACATATCTCTGTGATTTAATTGCATAAAAATTCAAAGTTGGAAAATTGCGAAATTTTCATAATTTTCGCCAAATTTCCGTTTTTTTCACAAATAAACGCAGGTACTATCAAATAATTTTTACCATTGTCATGAAGTACAATATGTCACGAGAAAACAATGTCAGAATCACCAGGATCCATTGAAGCGTTCCAGAGTTATAACCTCATAAAGGGACAGTGGTCAGAATTGTAAAAATTGGCCCGGTCATTAACGTGCAAACCACCCTTGGGGGTAAAGGGGTTAAACAGCAAAATTATAGTGAATAAGTGTTCCTAGGAACATTTGTTTCATGATAATCGTGCAGTCTAATCAAGCTGTCAATCCCCTGTTGAACCAGCAAAATGCTTGATGAAATGGTCTTTTGCGTTGCCCAAAAAGTCATCGTTCTCGGCAGCACATCCTTCTGCGTAAACAGGACTCAAGTTGCTTAGAACAACATGCGGTCTTTATTTTCCTAAAGAAGAGGTTCTTGTAACTTCGAAACGTGTAGAATAAAAACCACAATAAATTTATTAAATTCAATCTTGGACTGATGTATTTTCAACCATTCAGCAGCGCAGAGGATCTCAACCAACATTTCTTCTGAACATAGATCATTTACAATTTAACATTTAATCATCGTAACTATTTACACCAATGGCGTAGCTGAGCAGTTCAGTACACTTTTACACTTTCCCACCTACTTATTTTCCATCTGTCTACACCTCCCTTGTCTTTTATTGACATCTCTGGCTTTATAGGACCCAGAGAACGGCATAGATAGATTAAAAAAAACAAGTAGGTGGGAAGGTGCACTCGAACTGCTAGTTTCAATAATAATTTTGTGCTTACAGATTCCCTGAAAATGTTCTTATATCTTTACTTGGGCTTTGTGTTACTCAGATTGAGGTCTTGTTACAGCTGATGACTTTAACAAACATCTTCTGCCCCCTTATACAATAGAACAGTTACTCTTGAATGCAGTTAATCTGACATAACTTAAAAAGAATTTACAGATCATTAATTTAATGTAGAACGACAAGTTTGAAATGTTTCCTCTAGGTCATACCACATAAGAGGTAATTACCGGTACTACTCATTAGTCATTACATCAAAATTAACGTGTACATAATTAAGGATGATACACCTCAAACCAGAGGGATAAAATCTTCGAGTTCGGCTACATTCACACATCGGTTTAATCTGTGGGACTAGTGTCCTTGAGACTCAGAGCATGTCCAATTCTCGTCAATTTTGTGAATCAGACTCAGTCGTAAAAGTCTATGGGGGACCATATAAAATGGATGACACAGGAAAGGCATACTTTAAACTAAAGAACTCCATCCTAATTGCCTCCATTTTTAACCCATTACTTGCCAAATTAAAATTTTTACGGATTTTTCAGAAAAGGGCGTCCCAATATTCAATTACAAATGACAACGACATGATTTCCTATTTTGAAAACATTCATTTTACAAACAGAACACAAAATATTGGACCTAATTATAAAAATAATAAAATCTTAGTTGCTAGAAGCTAAAGATTAGGCGTCCCAAAAAAAAGGACATTAGTAGATAAAGGGTTAAGGGAAGCACATCTCCCATCAACATTTTATCCTGCTAATATATTGCAGTTATCATATTATACAGCACTGTGAACTTACAATTGCTCATTTTGCCTTTCTACCAAGGTAATTCTTCTCTTTTCCATTAGGTCTATGACATCACATGATTAAGCACAGACTGGCTGAATCCTTCTAAGCTCCATGTAGAAACAGGGAGTCTTTTTTTCCCTGCATTAGTCATCATTAGAACTACAATTCTATATCACTTTCATAATAGTTGCATCCAACTTGCTTTTAGATTTTTTTCTCATCCTTTTTTTTTAATGAAGAAGACAGACCTTTTGAATTATTTTTATTCATTGACTCTTAACAATGTAAAATCAAATGACTCAGATGGACCTCCGAAGCACCTATTTTCATCCATGTCTTAGTTTACCCTAGACTTTAATGGTCGTGTTTGATCAACAAAATGGATGAGAATAGGACATGCTGGGAATCTCATGGACCAGAGACACAGATCCAGCTTTACAACTGATGTGTGTATGGATCGATATACCGTATATACTCATGTATAAGCTGAGATTTTCAGCACAGTTTTTTGTGCTGAAAATGCCCCCCTCGGCTTATACACGACTCGCGGTCCAGAAAGCCGACAGGGAGGGGGAGCCGGCGGCTGTAGCACAGTGAGCCGGCTTCCAGTAGACATCAATACTCACCCTCTGTCACTGCATCCCCTTCCCTGCATGTCTGTCCCAGCGCCGGCAGCTCTTCCACTTCCTGTGCTCAGTGGTCACGTGGTACCGCTCATTAAAGTTATGAATATGGACGCGACTCCCCTCCCAAAAGCATGGAGCGCATATTCATGACCTTAATGAGAGGTACCACGTGACCACTCAGCACAGGAACAAGCTGCCGTGCTGGGACAATGGAGATGCAGGGACGGTCAGCGATGGCGCGAGGAGGGTGAGTATGATGGGGGAGGACAGGGGAGCCCAGCCATGCATACAAGATGGGACGGGGGAGCCATGCATGCAAGGATTGGACGGGGGAATCCATCCATGGATACAAGATGGGATGGGTCGAGCCGAGCCATGCATACAAGATGGGAGGGGGGAGTCATGCATATAATGAGGGGACTGGGAGAGCCATGCATACAACAGGGGGAGCCACACAGAGCAGGACAGAATGGGGGGAACCACACATACTGGAATAGGAATGAGGGGACAATACATACCTGGCTTATACTCGAGTCAATAAGCTTACCCAGTTTTCCGTGGCAAAATTAGGTGCCTCTGCTTATACTCGGGTCGACTTATACTCGAGTATACAGTACAGACCAAAAGTTTGGACACACCTTCTCATTTAAAGCTTTTTCTGTATTTTCATGACTATGAAAATTGTACATTCACACTGAAGGCATCAAAACTATGAATTAACACATAGGCAAGAAATAGCACTTATTAAACCTGACAGGGCACACCTGTGAAGTGAAAACCATTCCTGGTGACTACCTCTTGAAGCTCATCAAGAGAATGTCAAGAGTGTGCAAAGCAGTCATCAAAGCAAAAAGGTGGCTACTTTGAAGAACCTAGAATATTAGACATAATTTCAGTTGTTTCACACTTTTTTGTTAAGTATATAATTCCACATGTGTTAATTCATAGTATTGATACCTTCAGTGTGAATGTACAATTTTCATAGTCATGAAAATACAGAAAAAATTTTTAAATGAGAAGGTGTGTCCAAACTTTTGGTCTGTACTGTATACGGTAACTCTATGAGTCAACGTGCTGTTCAAGAAAAAAACAACTGCACTAGGATATGTCACATGGATGTGTGAACGTAGCCTAAAATGTACACAAAGGATACAGTGATGCATGTGATGCAGAATGTATTTACATAAGGACATAATGATTTGCAAATTTTAAGTCTCAGACTATCCACTAAATATAGAACGTTAAGCTGATGTGAGAATCAGTCAGCAATCAGACCTCTTTATATAAAGGCTAATGGGTGTATTAAAGGATTAGACCACCTATGCATGGGCTGTGCTGTGCAATACTTGGTCTGACTGCAGGGTCTCCTCACCTGAGCTACGGTAATTGATACATATACTGAATGCCATACATCAGTAAACCTAGTGGTTGTGTAAGAGATGTGGGCTGGACTGTCGCTTTCCTACCCCTGAAGACACCAATCATGTAATGTGAATAATGTCCTGCATCTTTTGTATATATTGTGATGTTTACCTATGTAATGTGTAGCAATGTATAATGTAGGATGTGAAAATGTAAGATAAGTATAGGGTAAGACATAGGTTAGGACTTAGGAAATAAGATAGGTAGGATAAGATAGTGACTGTAGTTAGATAGTGACATTATGGTAAGGATAGAGTTAATGTTCAGGACTAGCCCATAGTGGAAGGGGCTTAGTGTTAGGGAAAGAGACCACTTTCTGTAGTTAGTCAGATAGGGACAAGTTCAAATTGAAGTAGGAAGTGTTTGTGAGCAGTGCTGCCATTTGGGTGAACTACTAAAGAATGGAGACTAAGGGACAAGGGAGTAGCGGGACCTGGAACTGACCAAAGACAAGATACAGGGGCTTTCCAACCTAAAGGGATCCTTGGATAGGACAACGTGTTATGAGAAACCTTGAGCTTACTAAGTGCCGTAGATAAAGGACCTAAACAGGACTGATATTGTGGTACTAGTGGGAGTCCCAAGCAGTCGATCTAGGACACCAGTAGTGGAATAATTAGGATACAGAACCGCTGAGCAGGTAGAAAGACTTGCTGATGATGACTGTTCTGTCTCCGCCATCTAATATTGTTACCCTGATTATCTGTTTGCGTAATTACAGGTTTCTCAGTATGGATGTTCATATCTTTATTTGTTTTTAGTGCTTTGGCTCCCTCTAGCGGTCAGAGTTATGTTGACAGTTCAATCTTCTGTGTTTGTATTATCCATGTCTGATTCTCCTCCTCCTTTGCAATGCATTATGGTAGCTCAGCCTCCATTTCCCTCCATTTTTCCTTTCACTTTCTTCAGTTTGCCCTCAAGGAAAGACGCTTCACTTCATCCCCCTTGCGATTGCATTGCCGGTATGTCTTTATGCTTTCCGTAGATATTTCTGCTCCATATTAGCCTAGCCTAGCCAGTTGTACTCCTAGTTTAGTCACTAGCTTTCTAAATGTTATGCATAATGTATATCATGTGTATTATGTATCTGTTCTATACCATGCACTGATTCTATGTATATCATTGTTCACAGTTTCACCGCATCAATATACCACTACGTTTAACCTTCGTCAGGCTGCATAATTTTACAACGTTAACAGGCTGCAGAGGTACAATTGTACCTTCATATATATTTTATTGAAATTTGGCCAATATATTCTGGACCAAAACTGCAGAGATGTCACGAAATTTCAGCCCTCTACGGCTTTTCGAAAAAAAAAGTTATTGCAATTTTAAAACGGAATAGTTACAATTGTACCTACTCAGCCGGACGAAGGTTAATAAAGCACAGACTCAACCACAGTCTCCTTGTTGGACTCCGGTATAGCGGTTTAGCTGACTGTATAGCTACGTATGAGCCTGCCTCAGCTAGTGAGGACAGAACAATGACTGTAGTGACAAGCTAGGCTATGACGAAGTAGGGTGAAACAGTGTGCTTCGCCGGCCCTGCAGTACACTGGTGTTGAAGGATACTCTGTGTGTGAAAATGTTTTGCATTGTAAAAGAAATGTCTATTAGACTTTGTACCCGCTACCCCTTGAATATAACGCTTACCAAGCTACCGTTCAGTAAAGGCTGTGCTTTAGAACGGAAGGCTCCTTCATTGAACTCAGAAACCTATGGTCCTGGCCAGCCAACACCATCGGCTAAGGGCAAGCTGCACGGGCGCAAGGCCCTCACAGCACCAACACCCGGCGAGGACCCATTCTTTCATGTGGCGCGCCTGGGCTTGACAGGAGAAGACGAGTGCCTCGCCCACGGCTGCCGCCCCACGCTGCATGTGGACAGAGCATTGCGATCCCAGCACAGTACATGAACCTGTGAAAATGGATAACAAATGCATGACTGCATCGTGGGCATCTCATTTAATGCTGATTTGTGGTCCAAGAAGGAAGAATGCTTGGATGATTCAGAACAGTCCTGTCAATCATCTACTGACCTCCAATCAGTGAAAACAGCCAGTGTATATGTCATATCTATTTCATATTATATTACATTATTAATATTGCTTTAGTGTGATGTATAGTATCGTCCTGCCCCTTCCCATGTAGTATTGTATCCAGAATATTTGGATATTAGTGCTAGCTTAGTAAAAATCGACCATTCTGCTCCAGGAGAGCTTCCTCTCCCCACACAATAGCATGCACCCCTCCTTTCCTCCTGTCTCGTTGCACAGGCTTTCCTGCCCTATTCTGATCCAGAAATCCTGAATTACAGGACACATCCGGCAGGAGCTTGGCCTTCCTCCAGGCCTCACCGCTCTGGTCCCGAGTGGATTTGGCAACAGTTTGCTGTTGCTATGGATACGCACAGTGTACTTTAGGGCACCCCGCCTTGCCCTTCGTTCTAAGGGAATATTTGCCAAGCTTTTCCCATTATATATCATTTCAAGCTCTGACGTGCTCTATTAACCATTTGCCCAGAAGCTCCTCAGATCTTACAATTATATATGTTAAAATAGGTTTAATGGCAGTGGGTTTCTACTAAGGCTGGTTCCTGCCTACTGGGATGGAAGGCATCTGCTTTCCAACCAAAGAGTTCATCAACCTAAGAGCCTGCTGTGTGCCAGTCACAAACAATGGGCATCTCAGCAGGTTATGCCGCCCTGTGTGGGCCAACTGAAGCTTCTATACTTCCTAGAAGAACTAGAATAGCCACAGAGCACATGTATATGCCCGAGATGAGCCTATTTGACTTCTGTAATAAGTATACTAAAGGGGTTGCCCAAATTTAGGAAAACATAACTGCTTTCTTCTAGAAACAGCGCCTCCTCTGCTCAGAGTTTGTGCCTGGTATTGCAGCATAGCTTTATCGACGTGAATGGGGCTGAGCCACATTACAACACACAACGTGTGGACGGTGTACTATTATTTCTGGAATTAAGCAGCTATATTCTCCTAACCCAGTAGAACCATGTTACAGGGAATATGTCAGCACATAATGACTGTTCAAACCAAGCACCGGTGCGCGGGGAAGCCTTGGCGTGCCGCAGCTGTCCAGTGCGCCGTCCCACCTTCTCTGCCCTCCTCTACCTTGATTGGCGGCTCTGGCTTTACACAGGGATGGTGGAGATAGACGTGAAGGAGCACGGGACTGCTCGGCCGCTCCATTGATGCACCGAGCACCTGGTTGATTTGAACAGACATTTTGTGCTTATAAACTCCATTCTGATGTAAAAATGAGTGGTGTCTAGTCATGGGTGTCAAGATCAACAGGCAAAGTACAGGCTGAGTATAAGTCATTTGTAGCAGCAGTAAACGATCAGGCAAAGATTGAACAACTTACAGTCAACCTGTCAACATAATAAGGGTGGTTTACATTTGAGGATCCGCCTAATTCTCTGTGTAAGAAGAAACAGCTTAACTCTTACCACTAAATGGATCTTTAAAGAGTGTCAAGTGGAAGGACAAGTCTTACATAGAATTTGTCAATTTGCTACCTTATCTGAAAGCCTGATTCCAGTTTTTATAAAATCAAAGTTATATCAGCACACCACTGATTGGCAGCTTTCTGCCTATGCACAGTATACACAGAAAGCTGCCAATCAGTGGTGTGGGCGGGGTTATGCAGCAGAGAGCAGCATTCAGAAAACTGGTAGATCCGCAGAAGAGAAAAAATAATGTAATCAAATAAGCAGCACTCAGCAAAGTAAGTGATACATCGCTGGAATCAGGGTATATGCCTCTACATTATGCTTTTCTCAGATGGGATAGCAAAACCACAGTGACAGATTCCCTTTAAAGGTTTAAATGATTGATATATACACATACAAGGGGTTTATATATATTGGCCCCACAGTGTATTTGTGCGCCAGTACATTAATTTACGGTAATACTAAAGGTGTGGGGCCCTATTTTTTTCTTTTAAAAGATTGTCTGGGATCTTCTGAAAATTCTAAAAAAAACATTAAATACTCTAAAATCAAAATAATTATTACTGTTATTAAAGTGAATCTGTCGTCATCAGATTTTTGCCACCTATTCTGAGAGCAGCATATTGTCGAGACACAGACCCTGATTCCAGCAATCTGTCACTTATGGTGCTGCTTGCTATAGCTTTGATAAAATCTCTGTTTTATCAGAGGGAGATTATCACTAGATGACTAGTATACCTGCTGCCGGGTAGTCCTCCATATGCCTGACCTCTCGATAATCCCGCCCCCACCACTGATTGGCAGCTTTCTGCTTATGCACAGTGTACACAGAAACTGCCAATCAGTTAAGTGGGCGGATTTATACAGGACTCAGTATTCAGAGAACTGGTAGATCTGCCGCAGATAAAACAGTGATTTTACCAAAACTGTAGCAAGCAGCCCAGTAAGTGACACTTTGCTGAAAGCAGTGTCTTGGTCTCTACGTTATGCGGCTCTTATAATAGCTGGCAAAAATATGGCAACACTTTAATTCCTGCAATTCATGTGCTGCCATAAGGGTGGTCTTCAATGATCCCCAGCTCAATCTTCCCAGAGTTGGAAGGGACCTCCAGGGTCATCGTGTCCAACCCCCTGCTCAATGCAGGATTGACTAAACTTTCTCAGATAGATGTCTGTCCAGCCTCTGTCGGAAGACTTCCATTGAAGGAGAACTCACCACCTCTCGCTGCAGCCTGTTCCACTCATTGATCACTCGTCTCTTCTTTGCAATTATTTTCAAAGTAGATACTGTGATGTGGAATATATGGCATCTACTGTTTTTCCTAGACTGTGTAGGCCCTGAAGCTCAGGGTGTAGTTTGCAGCCCTCTAACCCCGCCATGCTTGGGTATGAGACATTTGTTCGCTCCTCCTTCCCTCTCCATAGGCCCACACCAGTGACAGTGCCTGATCTGATGGGAAATGCAGGGGACCCTAATGACCACAGTAATTACACATCTATTTTTGATTTAGTTAGGAGACCTCAATAGTGACGAAAAATATATACATGTAATGTGGAAGGTATTGAGCTCAACCTGCACGTAATATGTCTGGATGGCATATGTTCTCCCTAGGTTCAGATATGGACAGTCCTGGTTCTTGGCCAAGGTTATGTCAATACATTTTAATCTGTGGCTTTTGGAGCGGTGTGAGCTCGGTTCCTGTGGTTTATGACACCTAGAAAGCTAATAATAATCTCACACTTCCTACGGAGGTAAAAATAACTCGAACATTTCATTGTGCAGACGCTCACAATGGAACAGCACATACCGCAGTGTATTTTTATATACATAGTGTTTATATATAAAAGCTAATTAGGGAGCGCCAATCGACTGCTCGGGGCTGTAACCTCGCCATTATGACAGCTTAATCCGCAGCAATTCCGTCCTTCTACTATTTTCAAAGCAATTATTATTTAACATAAGATCTTACATAATCTGTTCCCTTTCAGATTAAAGGAATGGAATGAAACTGAAATAAGAAGCTACAGATTAGATATTAGAAAAAACTTGTTGATATTGAGGGTGATCGATGAGTGGAGCAGGCTGCCACAAGAGGTGGTGAGTTCTCCTTCAATGGAAGTCATCAAACAGAGGCCGGACAGACATCTGCCTGAGATGGTTTAGTGACTCCTACATTGAGCAGGGGGTCGGACACGATGACCCAGGAGGTCCCTTCCAACTCATTCTATGATTCTATGAATGCCGTCTACCGTCCCTCCTTGGAAAATGCTTGTTCTTGTTAGACATGCAATTATGTCAGGTGAAAATCCTGATATATATGCTAAGCCCAATAATAAAAAAATATTATTAAAGGTACAATAAACATAGGTAATACTCAGAAAAATCAGATAGCTACTTGCAATTCCTTCTTTAATCTCCTTCTTTCTAATACTCTGACTCCTACTATAATCTATAATATAATCTCTCCTGTATGTATCCAAGAAAATCATTCAGCTGGCCGCAGAAGGACCCCAACCCCGCAGACACACACTGCACTGCTGGCAATATGGGGTAAAGACAACACCCAAATGGTCATGTATAGAAGTGACCAGAAACTTGCAAAATTACTTCAAGGTTGTGGGAAAGTTTATCTACTGCAAACCTTTATCATTAAATTAAAAGCTTTGTGTTTTACGCATTTGTATATATTCATAACGTCTGCATTTTCTACATCTTTGAGCCTTTTAGAGATAAGAAATCTATTGGTAGGCCAATTGTATTCACTACTACCTTACAGAGGGGGGGCTGTATGGGGCGCAGCTAAAAGGAGGCCCCCACATGACTGCGTTGCCATGGGAGCAGTGCAGTAGGTTTTCTTTTAAAAAATAAAGGTGTTATTGAGTAAAGGAGCCCGGGGATTGGAAGAGTAGGATTTGGGGTGGGGATTTATGCAAAAAGGGAGGTGGGGGCTTGGGAAAGTGCGGGAAAAGGGGAGATCAGTTACCTTAGACGGGCGAAGTGAGTGGACCTGCTGCCACATCCCTCTCACCATGTCTTCTGTGGACAGCCTGGTAGCTCAGCTTCGTCGGGAGGCCAGTTCCAGGAGGGCCGGATGGCTGGAGGAGCAGCTCACAGGGCTGCTCGGAGGCAGTGGGAGCCAGGACAGCGGGAGCCGGGGCAGCAGAACCAGGCGGTCTAGGCCGCCAGACAGGCTGTCCCCCGACACTACACCGCGCGGCAGGCGCAGGCCGCGGAGCCCCTCCAGGGACCCTGCGGGGGCTGGGGGACGCGGCCGATCCACCTTGCCCGCCCCCTCCCCCGGCAGGAATCCACCTGGCGGCCCTGCCGGCGCGAGGCGGCGCGGTGCTGGGCGAGCGGTGCAGACGCGGCAGGACGCCGGCGCTGCACAGGATGTCAGGGCCGCACTTCCGGTGCGGCCTAGCAGAGGGCGCGGCGGCGCCGCAGCACCGATAGCAGCAGCTTCTACCCGCCGGGGAGCACCTCCCGCGGTGGCGGCAACACGAGCAGGGGGACGGGGAAGGAGCCCAGCGGCGGCGGCAGCATCCACCAGGCAGGAGCCGGGGAGTATCGCGGCGGGCGCAATTGCGGCGGGGGCACCCGGATCCCATCCCCCCAGTGCGCCTGGCTCTGCGACAGGACGGCAGAGCAGACTATCGGGCAGGACAGCGGCGGCATCACGGCAAGGAGCGGGTCGCGGTCGGGCCGCAGGAGCGGCGTCCAGAGGAGACAGTCCAGCGGCTGGAGGCAGAGGAATCACGGAGCCGGACAGATCCAGATCCAGCAGGAGGTCGAGGGACCGGTCGCCTTCGCCAGTCTCGGTCCCCCCTGGTGACGTGGAGGCCAGGGGCGCGGGCCTGGGGCAGATGAGCGGCAGCGATGATTCCGGGAACGAACATCGCGACGAAATGGACCAGCAGGATTCAGGAAGCACGGCTGGTGGGGACACAGCACCTGCGCAGCCACGTGAGTACATGTCCAGTCTTTCCCCAGTGCCGGGTGTTTCGGGTGTGGTGGAGCGGGGTGGGGGCTGTAATGAGGTCCCGGGGGTCAGAGAACTTCTAGCGGGTATGTCGCAGATTTTGCGTAGATTGGATGGGGGCGGGGGTAGCTCAGTTGCTAACAGTGTGGGATCGTCGCCCGCTGGTGCCTGGGTGTCAGTTGCCGGGGGCGTAGCAGGGGGTTCGAACGAGATTGCGAGCTCGGGTAGCGGGACACCTGTTTCTGTGGCGGGGGTGTCGGTGTCGGTACAAACGGAAACGGGAAAAGGTGATACCGTTAAGTTAGACGACAGGGCAAAAGGCGAGGTATATGTGTGTTTTGAGGGTCCGCTGGGGGCCCATTTGAAGAAAGAAGTCAAGGAAAAGATTTGGAAAGATGAATACGTAGAGATTTTCTCTCTCCTTCCTTTAGAAAAATTTAACTTGGATAAAGGAAAGAAAGACGACAGCAAAAAGGAAGAGGAAGAAAAGAGGCGTTGGCGCCTTATTCCTCAGACGTTCGTTAACTGGCAGCAGGCCTTTGCCATTCTAGCGAGTGTTATAGGGGAGAAATTCCCCGAGAATTGCTCGGGCCTGTTTTGTTATTTGGATGCTATTAGTGAGGCGCATCGTACCTACGGGGGCCAGGCTTGGCTGAGATACGATGAACAGTTCAGGCAGCGAAAAGCAGTGAGGCCGGAGATAAGGTGGGACCAAAAAGACATCGGGTTGTGGCTGAAGGTGATGGCTCCGGTGCGTTATGGGCAGTCCTTTCAGGGGGGAGGGGGGGTAGCAGTCAGCAGTCAGGACAAAGTGGAGGACACGGGTCTCAGGGTTCAAAGGAAAAATCTGGGACATGCTGGCAGTTTAATGAGGGCCAGTGCAAGTATGGCACCACTTGTAAATTTAAACAAGTGTGCTCCCATTGCAACGGGGCCTCTCACGGAGCCGCTAAGTGTTTCAAGAAATCACGTGGTAAGCCATCAGTGGGTGGCGGTCAAGGGGGTGACTCCGGTGAGGGTTCAAAAGATGGCCCCCTATCTAAGTAGATACCCGGATGTTAAAAAGGCGGAGGTTATTAGGGACGGTTTTCTTGAGGGGTTTAAGATCCCTCACCCGATGCATGTTGTTCCTTTTTCTACAAAAAATTTGAGATCAGCTGGCTTGCATGCGGAGGTGGTTTCGGCTAAATTGGCAAAAGAGGTTGAGCTGGGAAGAATGGCGGGGCCTTTTAGTTCGTTGCCCATGGCGGGTGTAATTGTTTCCCCGCTTGGGGTGGTGCCCAAGAAGGAGCCGAACAAGTTCCGGCTAATTCAGCATCTTTCATATCCCAAAGGATCCTCGGTTAATGACGGGATTGCGGAGGAGTTGTGCTCCGTTGTTTACACATCGTTTGATGCGGCTGTTCGGTGGGTGCGAATGCACGGGCCTGGAGCATTGCTGGCAAAAACGGACATCGAGTCGGCATTTAGGCTCTTGCCGGTGCACCCGCAGAGCATTCCTTTGTTAGGTTGTTGGTGGGAGGGTGGTTTTTACTTGGATAGGTGTTTGCCTATGGGATGTTCTATTTCCTGTGCATTGTTTGAGACTTTCAGTACCTTTTTAGAGTGGGTAGTGAGAGATGTATCGGCCGTTCCTTCTGTCATTCACTATTTGGATGATTTTTTGTTTGTTGGTCCACCGGATTCAGCAGTGTGCTGTCATTTACTTGGGACCATGGAATGGGTGGCCGGACAGTTTGGTGTTCCTTTGGCACAGGGAAAAACGGAGGGCCCCTGCACGGTCTTGAGTTTCTTAGGGATTCTCATTGATTCTGAGAAAATGGAGTGTAGGTTGCCTGATGATAAGTTGGAGTTGCTTAAGCGAGAGGTGAGTCGGATTGGAAAATTGCGGAAGACTTCATTGAAGGAGTTGCAGTCGCTGCTGGGCCGCCTGAATTTTGCTTGTCGTATTATGCCAATGGGCAGGATATTTTGCCGCAGATTGTCTAGGGCGACGGCTGGAGTTCGGTCGGCTCATCATTTTATTCGTTTGGGTAGAGAGCATAAGGAGGACCTTCTTGTTTGGCAACGTTTTTTGGAAGGCTATAATGGCAGGTCGCTTATTCAGCAGGAGGATCTGAATGCTTTTGATTGCGAGATCTACACAGACGCAGCAGGTGGAGTTGGTTATGGGGCCTACTGTGGAGGAAAATGGAGCGTCGGGGTGTGGCCAGAGGATTGGCGAAAGAAGGGGCTCACCAAGAATTTGGCATTGTTGGAGTTATTCCCGATTGTGGTGTCAGTGTTTGTTTGGGGTGACAGCTTTCGTGATCGGCGAGTACGTTTCCATTGCGATAACTCGAGCGTGGTGGCCGTGATTAACAGCTTATCTTCTTCTTCCCCTCCAGTAATTAGGTTGGTCAGGGAGTTGGTACTGAGATGCTTGGAGTTGAATGCATGGATTACGGCGGTGCACGTGCCAGGAGTTCAGAACAATATAGCTGATGCTTTGTCTCGTTTGCAGTGGGACCGATTCCGGGATTTGGCTCCAGATTCGGAGGCGGCAGGAGCAGCATGTCCTTTGCATCTGTGGCAGGTGGTTACGGAAGGGGAGGCCGATTGATCCAAGCCTCGGTGTCAAACAGGACATGGTCAGATTATGCGGCGTCATGGGCCATGTGGGAAAGTTGGTTGTTTCAATGCGGCTCGGCTGAGTCAGATAGCGACAGGGCAATGGCGTTATTGGCACTGGTAGGTAAGGTCGTGGAGTGGGGTTGGTCCGTGTCTAGGTTAAACAAGTTTATAGCAGGTTTGGCTTTTGGTTTTCAGTTGCAAGGATTGAGGGACGTCACAAAGGACTTTGTTATACGGCAGGTGTTGAAAGGTTTTCGTAAGGGTAATTCGACTTTTGATAAGCGCAGGCCCATTTCTTTTGGGTTGTTGCAGCGGTTAGGGGAGGCCTTGGGCGTAATTTGTTCATCTCAGTTTGAGGTGGTACTGTTTCAATTGGCCTTTTCTCTAGCGTTTTTTGGTGCTTTGCGTCTGGGTGAATTGGTTTCCCCGAGCAAGGACAGGTCAGGTGGTCTTTTGGCGGAAGATGTGGTTTTTTGGGAAGGGGGAGTTGCCTTTTGGATAAGGCGTTCAAAGACGGATCAGCTAGGTAGGGGAAAGAAAGTAGTGCTAGGAAGGGTGGCGGGTAGCGGGATGTGTCCGCAACGCTGCTTAGAGGCATATTGGAATTTGTCATCAGTCAGGTCAGGCCCTCTGTTGCAACACCAAGAGGGGGATTTCTTGTCACGTTTCCAGTTTGTAGCCATTTTGAAGAAGGGCTTGGGTTTGCTGGGTGTTAACCCGGAAAATTTCGGCTCGCATTCTTTTAGGATTGGGGCCGCATCTGAGGCCGATGGTTTGGGCCTTGGGCCGGAGGTGATCAAGAAAATAGGCAGATGGAGTTCTAATCGTTACCTGTCTTATGTGCGGCATTAAATCAACAATGCGGGGTGAAGAGGGACGTCTTTGCGGATTGTTAATTATGGTTGTGTTTTTCAGGTCGTACCCCTCTTTTGGCGTGGATTGTCGGACACTCTTTCGTTTATTGGGGCGCCCTCCGGGCCGATGCGCGCGCGAATGGTAGGCAACTGGGTTTCGGCCGAGAGGCAGTGATCATCCGTTGGATGGGGACTCGTGGTATGTCGTGGCGTAGTTTTTTGCCGGAATTCTCCCGCGCCGCCCGTCTGGATCGCCCTCCGGATATTTTAGTGGTTCACTTGGGGGGTAATGATTTGGGGGCAAAACCCGTGAGGGAACTCATTCGGGATATCCGTTATGACTTGTTGAGGCTGTGGGTATCTTTTCCCGGTATGCTGACTGTGTGGTCAGACATTGTGCCGCGGAAGACGTGGCGGGAGGCCCGTTCCCATAAAGGGATTAACAGAGCCAGGGTAAAATTGAACAGGATGGTGGCGAGTTTTGTGTCCCGGAATGGGGGTATTGCCGTGAGGCATTTCGAGCTGGAGGCCGGGGTCGGTAATTTTTGGAGGGATGATGGAGTGCATCTTAACGAGATCGGGATGGATTTATGGGCGCTCGGTCTACAGGAAGGAGTTGAAAGAGCTTTGGCGGTGGTGGGGCACTCACGAGCCTGAGGTGGTCAGGGCTGTTCGTGTGTGGCGGGGGGTGGGGTTCTTGGAGTTGGTGATGATGCTGATAGGGTTGATCTGGCTTTTGGTACGGGCTCTGGACGGGGTGTTTACCTCGGGAGCTTTGTGGTTGGTTTGCCCGAAAAGGGTTACATGGTGCCCTCGAGCTGGTGGTTACGGCTGAGGGTAAATACGTGTTTTTTGTAAAAATTTTGGGTAGGCTCTCTGCCTATTATGAGCCAGATTTTTTAGCTCCAAGAGCCCCCCCCTCGAGGTTTTATATATTTACTGTTTACATGTTGTTATTTATGTATTTGTTTGTTAATAAAATGGCCGCTGTGGCCAAATTATCCAAAAAGAAATTAACGTGGTGGTGTGTTTTCCTGGGTAATAGATGGAGGGGTTAAGAGGGGCAAGGTAGTTGGGGGTGGGGGATGCTTTACGGAAAGGATCCTTTATTGGCCATACGCGGTCAAGAGGGGGGGCTGTATGGGGCGCAGCTAAAAGGAGGCCCCCACATGACTGCGTTGCCATGGGAGCAGTGCAGTAGGTTTTCTTTTAAAAAATAAAGGTGTTATTGAGTAAAGGAGCCCGGGGATTGGAAGAGTAGGATTTGGGGTGGGGATTTATGCAAAAAGGGAGGTGGGGGCTTGGGAAAGTGCGGGAAAAGGGGAGATCAGTTACCTTAGACGGGCGAAGTGAGTCCCTCCCACCCTCCCTGTTTTAGCGGTTCTATGAGGCAACGTAGCTTTAGGCAAGATCGGCGAGTTCGTCAATTCTTAAGGTAAAAAAAAAAAAAAAAAAAAAAAAAAAGGGGTCTTTTGAATTATATTTCTTTTCTGTTGATTTATTGAAGGCAAGCATTCTGTATTATTGTCACAGTGGCGTTGGCGGGGGGTGGGGTTCTTGGAGTTGGTGATGATGCTGATAGGGTTGATCTGGCTTTTGGTACGGGCTCTGGACGGGGTGTTTACCTCGGGAGCTTTGTGGTTGGTTTGCCCGAAATGGGTTACATGGTGCCCTCGAGCTGGTGGTTACGGCTGAGGGTAAATACGTGTTTTTTGTAAAAATTTTGGGTAGGCTCTCTGCCTATTATGAGCCAGATTTTTTAGCTCCAAGAGCCCCCCCCTCGAGGTTTTATATATTTACTGTTTACATGTTGTTATTTATGTATTTGTTTGTTAATAAAATGGCCGCTGTGGCCAAATTATCCAAAAAGAAATTAACGTGGTGGTGTGTTTTCCTGGGTAATAGATGGAGGGGTTAAGAGGGGCAAGGTAGTTGGGGGTGGGGGATGCTTTACGGAAAGGATCCTTTATTGGCCATACGCGGTCATGACACCAGCACCATTCACACTAGCATTAGAGGGAGAAACATACTTTAAAAGTCGACAGGCAGGCCCCGACATCTTCCCCCTGCCCACTGCCATGGAGTGGCAAGTTTCTTCCTGCATGCATCTATAGGGAGAAGCCTGTCACTTAAAGGGAGTGGGTGGGCAGAGCCACCAGGGACCTTCCTATCCATCTAGCCCCCGTACGACTCGGTCCGCAGTGGCTATTACATTTTCTCTGAACTACCACAGCATTTCAAAGTTAAACATATATGGTTGAAATCATGCAGCCAGTTTCTGATACATGCTGACTGTGCATAAGGCAGCATGTATCAGCTGTCAGGTTCCATTTAAATATGCTAATAAGGGAGCTTGGCGCACTGTCAGTGTGGCATAAATTCTCAGTGCACTGCCCCACCCACTAGTCTTGCATGGCTCCACCTCCCTGGCTGATGATTGACAGCGCTGGCCTACCTAGAGCAAGCACAGTCTCTGGAGAAAGCTCAGGCAAGACGGCATTGTTAAGGTACCGTCACACTAGACGACATCGCTAGCGATCCGTGACGTTGCAGCGTCCTGGCTAGCGATATCGTCCAGTGTGACAGGCAGCAGCGATCTGGATCCTGCTGTGATATCGCTGGTCGGGGAAGAAAGTCCAGAACTTTGTTTAGTCGCTGGACTCCCCGCAGACATCGCTGAATCGGCGTGTGTGACACCGATTCAGCGATGTCTTCGCTAGTAACCAGGGTAAACATCGGGTTACTAAGCGCAGGGCCGCGCTTAGTAACCCGATGTTTACCCTGGTTACCATCCTAAAAGTAAAAAAAACAAACGCTTCATACTTACCTTCCGCTGTCTGTCCCCGGCGCTGTGCTTTCCTGCACTCACTGTGAGCACAGCGGCCGGAAAGCAGAGCGGTGACGTCACCGCTCTGCTTTCCGGCTGCCCGGCGCTCACAGCCAGAGCAGAGAAGCACAGCGCCGAGGACAGACAGCGGTAGGTAAGTATGAAGCGTTTGTTTTTTTACTTTTAGGATGGTAACCAGGGTAAACATCGGGTTACTAAGCGCGGCCCTGCGCTTAGTTACCCGATGTTTACCCTGGTTACCGGGGACCTCGGGATCGTTGGTCGCTGGAGAGCTGTCTGTGTGACAGCTCTCCAGCGACCAAACAGCGACGCTGCAGCGATCCGGATCGTTGTCGGTATCGCTGCAGCGTCGCTTAGTGTGACGGTACCTTTACCCAACGAGAGAGGCAAAACCAGAGAGTGAAACTGTGCCCTGAGACTCTTGGCCACACCAAGGGTGCACTGAGCAATCTAGCTAGCATACCTCAGTATCTCTGGAAAGAAGACAGTGATGAGAACACTAATGATAAGACTTTTATAGGGGCAATATTCCCTACAAAGCGATGTGTATACTGTCAGTTTGGGCCGACAGGTCCAACTCCATTGCATTAGGATTCCATTGCACTCTGGCCACAATAGGAGAGACTGCTGCATTATTAAAAAAAACAAAAGCATGGGAACTAATTATCATACTACGAAATCAAGTCTTGAAATGCACAGCGAATTTTGAACATGGGCTGAACGACAACAGGAACCACACAAAATCTGTCATAATGTCTTACCGTACATATTTTTGGCAAATTCCCAAATACTCTTGTAGAATTATACTTTTATCCTATTTTTTAACAAGTTCTCCCACATAGGATCATTTTCTTTATTATCTTAACAATAATCTTGAATAAAAAATTTATAAAGTATGTGAAAGAGATATAAATCTGCAAACTGAAGAATGTGACCACTGGATTACCTCCCACAGTTCCTCTGCAGTTAGCTTGTTGACCCACTTCTGTTAATGTAACCTCTCAATCGTAGGAGTGTAAGCTCTTGTGAACAGCTTCCTCTTTACTGTTTTTCTGCCTTAATGTGTTATTAGTAGGGTTGAGTGAAACGGATCGTTCATTTTCAAAAGTTGCCGACTTTTGGCAAAGTCGGGTTTCATGAAACCCGACACGATCCCTGTGTGGGGTCGGCCATGCGGTACGCGACTTTCGCGCCAAAGTCGCGTTCCGTATGACGCGCTTGGCGCCATTTTTTCAGCCAATGAAGGAGCGTGGGCAGAGTGATGACATAGGTCTTAGGGGCGTGGA
Organism: Ranitomeya imitator; assembly: GCF_032444005.1. Lineage (NCBI taxonomy): Eukaryota > Metazoa > Chordata > Amphibia > Anura > Dendrobatidae > Ranitomeya > Ranitomeya imitator. The sequence continues at coordinate 713,862,917 of NC_091284.1, read as the reverse complement.
CATCTTGTCGATTGTACGCAGTAGCGATTTGCAATGTTGCAATGAACAGCTTTTCTGTTCAGGGACGGAGGGGAGAGAGAGAGGGAGAGGGAGAGGGAGAAGGAGAAGGAGAGGGAGAGGGAGAGGGGGAGAAAAAAATGAAATAAATAAAACAAAAATAAAAAAAATAAAAAAATCCCATTGACTTTGCATTGGGTTTCGTGTTTCGGTCGATCCCCGACTTTTCGCCATAATCGGCCGATTTCACTCGACTCGACTTTAGAGATAGTCGGGTTTCGCGAAACCCAACTCGACCCTCAAAAAGTAAAAGTCGCTCAACCCTAGTTATTAGCATAACAAATAGCTGTGATAAAGTATGGCACATAAAGGGTAATTCTCCTCAATATAATGCTTACAATTGCAAAATGCTTGTAAAAGTAAGCAGAATTGTGATTTATTTTTTTATTAAACTTCCTCTCTGCTCTCAAGGATGGATTGGTTTTTAATTCTATTGTTTACAGCTTGTTGCCTAGGTTACCATCCACTGCTGCAGTCTAGCAGCAGTGACTACTCTCATATTCCAGGAGTGAAGAGCTTACAAACTCTTTGCAATAGAGCTTGCAAGCACTGCTCTGAAAATAGCTAGATGGCTGGGCCCGGCCACCTTCATTGCTTCTGTACTCCCCTGATACTTTGCCTCGGTTACCTGTATCAGAGTGCACAGTAGCCGTGTGATAATGCCACAAGTCCAAACTGTCAGTCATTCAGCACCACTCTGCCTCAAGAAAGCAGGAACCCAGGGGGCTAGGGAGTGGTTTGCACCTCAAGATCAATCACAACTGTTTAATAATTTAACAATTAAAGAAGCACCATCAAAGATTTTATCCTCTTAATATATTCCAATCATCATATTATATGACACTGTATACTTACAATTGCTCATTTTGCCCTCATAGCCAGTTAATGTTTCTCTTTTCTCTGCTCATCCCTCTTTTCAACTCCTGACCCAGCAGCACCCTCCTCCCCCATGGCAGGGACTATTACTGTGATGACTTATGCAGAGAAAAGGGGTTTCTTGTTACTACATAGAGCTTAGAAGGATTCAGATAGTCTATTTTTGAACCCGTGAAGTCATAGTCCTAATGGACAAGAGAAGAATTTGCAGAATGTAGAAAGGCAAAATGAGCAATTGTAAGTGCACAGTGCTATATAATAATATAATTGCAATAAATTAAGAGGATACAAACTTTAATGGGAGGAGGAGTGCTCCTTTAAGTAGATGTCCAGCTCCACTGTATTATCAAGTAAAAGGTTTCCATACTTCTCGCAGATGTGGCCCCTATAAGCAAATGAAAATGTCACTGGCATACCAAGAAACAATTTTCTGATCTTGAAAACAAAATGAGATGTATCATAAGATTTGCCTTGCTTGAAAAATATATTTCATATTGCTGGACCCCCTCAGGCAGCCATAGTGGATAAAGACCCCATGATCACCTATTATGTGGGCAATAGGAAGTTAGGTAGGTTTTCACTGGAGTGACATAACAAGGTAAATAATTACTGTATTTGCAAAGTCTGACAGATCCACCAAAATTCGAGAAGATCCTTAGGTCAGGACAGGCACATGAAAAGATGTATCATGAAGCTCCTGAGCCCTAAAGTAAAATTACTAACCTCTCCTTCCACCTACCAAGCACCACTTATAACACCATATCCTCTTATGAAGAAGAGAGGCCAAAGCCTTAGCGATACTGCAACCCCTGCAGCCCTACAAACATGGGCCTCAAAGCTCTAGTTGATCACAAGCTCACTGCACTTGGAGCTATTTCTTATAGGTTGATTTACAAATACCCTATTAGAACTTTTTTGAATTTATGTCCTATTTTTGTAGTAACTTTGCCCCAGTGATGACATTACAGCAGAGATCTGAGACTCGTCATGACTCAGTGGTTACGGGGAGAGAAGTGTTGTGCGCTTAATATTTACCTGGTTTGGCTCCTTATGTCACGGTTCCTTTACCTATGAACGTCAGCAGCACCTTGAACAAATATTTCCACTCTGCTAGCTCCTTCCACGCTGACACACTCTTAACTCTCTTCACTCTTCAATTAATATGCTCTTCCAAATATTTGACATTGCCACATAGCATAGCCCGTGACTTTTATATCACCTCATATGCCATATAAATATAACCAGCACCGACTGCTACTTTATCAGATTAAACACAGGACTTGAGATTTACAACAGAACGTAATGCAACAGAGAAATTCCAAAAATATCTTCACTTTGCTAACATTTAATGCCCTTCTTCCCTGTCCTACATCTCCATGCACGTCTTCCCTGTCCTACATCTCCAATGATTTCTTCCCTGCCCTATATCTCCATGCACTTCTTCCCTGTTCTACATCTCCATGCACGTCTTCCCTGTCCTACATCTCCATGCACGTCTTCCTTGTCCTACATCTCCATGCACGTCTTCCCTGTCCTACATCTCCAATGATTTCTTCCCTGCCCTATATCTCCATGCACTTCTTCCCTATTCTACATCTCCATGCACTTCTTCCCTGTTCTACATCTCCATGCACGTCTTCCCTGTCCTACATCTCCATGCACTTTTTCCATGTCCTACATCTCCATGCATTTCTTCCCTGTCCTACATATCCATACACTTTTTCCCTGTCCTACATCTCCATTGATTTCTTCCCTGTCATATATCTCCATGCACTTCTTCCCTATTCTACATCTCCATGCACTTCTACCCAGTCCTACTTATCCATGCACTTCTTCCCTGTCCTACATATCCATGCAGTTCTTCTCTGTCCTATATCATCATGCACTTCTTCTGTCCTACATCTCCATCCACGTCTTCCCTGTCCTACATCTCCATGCACTTCTTCCCTGTCCTACATCTCCATGCACTTCTTCTGTCCTACATCTCCATGCACTTCTTCCCTGTCCTACATCTCCATGCACTTCTTCCCTGTCCTACATCTCCATGCACTTCTTCCCTGTCCTACATCTCCATGCACTTCTTCCCTGTCCTACATCTCCATGCACTTCTTCCCTGTCCTACATCTCCATGCACATCTTCCCTGTCCTCATCTCCATGCACTTCTTCCCTATTCTACATCTCCATGCACTTCTACCCAGTCCTACTTATCCATGCACTTCTTCCCTGTTCTACATCTCCATGCACTTCTTCTCTGTCCTACATCTCCATGCACTTCTTCCCTGTCCTACATCTCCATGCACATCTTCCCTGTCCTACATATCCATGCACATCTTCCCTGTCCTCATCTCCATGCACTTCTTCCCTATTCTACATCTCCATGCACTTCTACCCAGTCCTACTTATCCATGCACTTCTTCCCTGTCCTACATATCCATGCAGTTCTTCTCTGTCCTATATCATCATGCACTTCTTCTGTCCTACATCTCCATCCACGTCTTCCCTGTCCTACATCTCCATGCACTTCTTCCCTGTCCTACATCTCCATGCACTTCTTCTGTCCTACATCTCTATCCACGTCTTCCCTGTCCTACATCTCCATGCACTTCTTCCCTGTCCTACATCTCCATGCACTTCTTCCCTGTCCTACATCTCCATGCACTTCTTCCCTGTCCTACATCTCCATGCACTTCTTCCCTGTTCTACATCTCCATGCACTTCTTCACTGTCCTACATATCCATGCACTTCTTCCCTGTCCTACATCTCCATGCACTTCTTCTCTGTCCTACATCTCCATGCACTTCTTCCCTGTCCTACATCTCCATGCACATCTTCCCTGTCCTCATCTCCATGCACTTCTTCCTTGTCCTACATCTCCATGTGCTTCTTCCCTGGCGTACATATCCATTCACTTCTTCCATGTCCTACATCTCCATGCACTTCTTCCCTGTCCTACATCTCCATGCACTTCTTCTCTGTCCTACATATCCATGCACTTCTTCCCTGTCCTACATTTCCATGCACTTTTTCTCTGTCCTACATCTCCATTCACTTGTTCTCTTTCCTACATCTCCATACACTTCTTCCCTGTCCTACATCTCCATGCACTTCTGCTCTGTCCTACATCTCCATGCACTTCTTCCCTGTCCTCATCTCCATGCATCTTCCCTGTCCTACATATCAATGCACGTCTTCCCTGTCCTCATCTCCATGCACTTCTTCCGTGTCCTACATCTCCATGTGCTTCTTTTCTGTCCTACATCTCCATGCACTTCTTCCCTGGCGTACATATCCATTCACTTCTTCCCTGTCCTACATCTCCATGCACTTCTTCCCTGTCCTCATCTCCATGCACTTCTTCCTTGTCCTACATCTTCATGTGCTTCTTCCCTGGCGTACATATCCATTCACTTCTTCCATGTCCTACATCTCCATGCACTTCTTCCCTGTCCTACATCTCCATGCACTTTTTCTCTGTCCTACATCTCCATTCACTTGTTCTCTTTCCTACATCTCCATACACTTCTTCCCTGTCCTACATCTCCATGCACTTCTTCTCTGTCCTACATCTCCATGCACTTCTTCCCTGTCCTCATCTCCATGCATCTTCCCTGTCCTACATATCAATGCACGTCTTCCCTGTCCTCATCTCCATGCACTTCTTCCGTGTCCTACATCTCCATGTGCTTCTTTTCTGTCCTACATCTCCATGCACTTCTTCCCTGGCGTACATATCCATTCACTTCTTCCCTGTCCTCATCTCCATGCATCTTCCCTGTCCTACATATCAATGCACGTCTTCCCTGTCCTCATCTCCATGCACTTCTTCCTTGTCCTACATCTCCATGTGCTTCTTTTCTGTCCTACATCTCCATGCACTTCTTCCCTGGCGTACATATCCATTCACTTCTTCCCTGTCCTACATCTCCATGCACTTCTTCCCTGTCCTACATCTCCATGCACTTCTTCTCTGTCCTACATCTCCATTCACTTGTTCTCTTTCCTACATCTCCATACACTTCTTCCCTGTCCTACATCTCCATGCACTTCTTCCCTGTCCTCATCTCCATGCACTTCTTCCTTGTCCTACATCTTCATGCACTTGTTCTCTGTCCTACATCTCTATACACTTCTTCCCTGTCCTACATCTCCATGCATTTCTTCCCTTTCCTACATATCCATGCACGTCTTCCCTGTCCTCATCTCCATGCGCTTCTTCCCTGTCCTACATCTCCATGCACTTCTTCCCTGTCCTACATCTCCATGCACCATATCTAATCTGCCCTATTGGAGGAATTTATCACATTATTATTTTTTCTGATGATCCTGCTTCATAAATATAATGGCATTATTTCACTGCTACTAGAAATACTGTTGACACAAACCCACAAGCAATGGTGAATAATGTAATTGTGTGTAAGAACTGAGATTTTTTTTTTGCTTATCAGAGTTGGTTTCCATACTTTAGTTGCACATTTCTAATTAATGATTTTGTATACAGAGAATATAGGAGGTGTATGGTAGGTAGAGGATATATAAAGTACTGTATATAGAGAATGTACAGTACTGCTTAGGAGTTTGAACGCTCTTATTTATACAATGATTTTCGTTGTTCTTTTTAGAACATAGATTCAGACTCAAGCCTTATAACTAGTTGGGTGCTCACAACCCACCAAGGTGAGAGTTATCACGCATATCTTTCTATAGTATTACCCTGATAAGACCCTATTTGATCTTTGTCTCCTCTCCAGTTTCTTAGATTGTGCCATAGTCTGGCATCATATCTTTTTGCTTAGCAAGATTAACCAACCCGCACCACATAACAACTGCAAAGTGAAAATGATTCTTCGTTATTCTGAATATTTAGTTTTGGAGTTTTAAAAGGATCCTGTCCATGCTGTCCAAATCACAGGCTGCATGAAACAGATCCCAGTTGCACCACTTCAGAGAAATCACAGCTTGAAAACGCCAGCCGGAGACTGTAGTCAGGCGCGGACTGGCCCATAGGGGAACAGGGAAATCACCCAGTGGGACCCTATGCAGATCTCTGTACGGGCAGCACTTGGCATAAGTCACTTGATGGCTGGAGATCAGTGCCTCACAAGCTCAATTAGGAACTCATTTAGGAATTTCTGCACTCGGTTCTTTTAAAGTCTTATTTGGACATCAGAGATTTTTGACTCTGTGCTGTCTGTGCTTCCCATTGACAGCACATGGTCACAATATACTTTTTGTGGATCAATATTTCACATTTGTTCCAATATGCAGACTAACTCATCCATTCAAATCAATTCTTTAGTGGAAAAAGAAACAAACAGCAAATCGACGGCATCCACGTTTTAAACGTTTTCACCAAGGAGATGTTTCGGTAACCCCTCTTTATTTTTAGCCTAAGAGAAAAACTAATAACACATGGATAAAAAAAGATGGACATGAGGAGTGCAAGGGGAAGAAAAAAGGATAATCACATACGGTAGATGTTTTTATGCAGACACAAAACAAACAGGAACGTATGTATAAAACCTTTTTTTTATTTTTACTGGATAACAGATTAAAAGTTAATTGATGACAGAACTGCTTAAACAGTGAAACACTGCGATCTGTCAGCAACAAAATAACTCACTGAATCACCAGTGTCCAAGATGTTCTACTGAACCTCACATTAAGAGTTGTCTGTAAATTGTTATTGTCCAGAGGACCACAGCTACCAGCATTTCATACATTTTGTAAAAATATTTATGTGAAAAATATCATTGGGTTTTGTTCTTAACTTAGAAATAGTAGATTGACATGGAGTGGTAGCTTGTGCTGTGTATAAGGACCAGGGTAGGAGATGTGAAGAACAGCTACCTCTTTATACAAGTAACGTGCGGTTAGGTAATGTTTGGGCAGATAAAAGGTGAATGCAGAAGTATGGGAGATATGGGAAAGGAAGAAAAGTCAATTAGGAGAGAGCAAGACTGGGAGGAAGACCAAAATAATCTCTGCTTTTCTCATTTTGAACTCACTTTGCTGCTGATGGTGGTCATTTACAAGTTAGCCACACTATAAATTTTGTCCTACGGCCCCAAGATGAACTTGTTACACCACTGTAACTTGTGTTGTGTCCAAATCAAAGCAAACATATTATCATTCACAAGTTTCAACAAATGCTGTTCACTATATCAATAAAAGGGGTAGTCCAACATATAAGACTTAGGACCATAGGTGTTGTGAATTCTGTGGTCAAGCTCCCTCCTGTGGTCATGAGTGGTACTTCGGCTGGTTCTGTCTATGAGCTTCCTCTGGTGGATGTGAGTGGGGCTGCGGCTTCTGAGTTTCCTTCCTCAACTGACGAGGTTAAGTCGTTAGGTGCTGCTCTATTTAACTCCACCTAGTTCTTTTTTCCTTGCCTCCAGTCAATGTTCCAGTATTGGTCTTGCTCTCTCCTGGATCGTTCTTGTGGCCTGTCTGCCCTGCATAAGCTAAGTTTTGCTGGTGTTACTTTTGTTTGCTATTTTTTCTGTCCAGCTTGCTGTATTGGTTTTTCTTGCTTGCTGGAAGCTCTGAGACGCAGAGGGAGCACCTCCGTACCGTTAGTCGGTGCGGAGGGTCTTTTTGCGCCCTCTGCGTGGTTGTTTGTAGGTTTTTGTGCTGACCGCAAAGCTATCTTTCCTATCCTCGGTCTATTCAGTAAGTAGGGCCTCACTTTGCTAAAATCTATTTCATCTCTGTGTTTGTATTTTCATCTTTACTCACAGTCATTATATGTGGGGGGCTGCCTTTTCCTTTGGGGAATTTCTCTGAGGCAAGGTAGGCTTATTTTTCTATCTTCAGGGCTAGCTAGTTTCTCAGGCTGTGCCCGAGGCGCCTAGGTCTGGTCAGGAGCGCTCCACGGCTACCTCTAGTGTGGTATGATAGGATTAGGGATTGCGGTCAGCAGAGTTCCCACGTGTCAGAGCTCGTCCTATGTTATAAGTAACTATCAGGTCACTTTGTGTGCTCTTAACCACTAGGTCCATTGTGGTTCTGAATCACCAGTTCATAACACATAGGATAGGTGATTAATATAATTGGGGGTCTGACAACCGGCACCTCCATCAAGCATTTTCTTATAAACATTGATACTTGAAGTGCCAAGCTTCCTAATACCACTGCAAGATGTGTGGCCTGGACCGTCAGAACATGTTATAAGTACATAGGGAAATAAGAACCAGATTACTATGGCCCAGATGTAAGGGTTTGTCTATAGTTGTATAAATAAAGCCAAATCATCATATAATATATCAATATTATTTACTTGCTGTCATTGAGAAAATTTCTCCATTGTGTCAGTCCGATGGTTTCCATGGACTCATTGACTTGTATGGTGGAGTGTGAACCAAATATCAGATCAAACTCGGGCATGGTGCACTTTATTTAACAGACCGACTAGGTCCAAAGGAGAAATCAGACATGTATACGGCCCCATAGAATAACATTGGTCCGAGTGTGATACGATGTTTTGCCAGACCAAAAATATGGCCATCCGCACAAGGCGATAGACTGATAAATTACAAGAAATCCTAATTGAGCAGCTCTAGTTCAGCTTCCAAAAATGGTTTCATTTTACAGACTGCAATCAGAGATGTGGAAATTGTTAGAAGCATTTTATTAAGTTGTGATCTACAAAATATGTGATCAATTATTTAGAAATGTCCTATGTCAGGTTCTTGACACGTGTTCATAGAGTAGACGATAATGGAGGGGGAGAAAAAACTAGGTTAAATGAAGAAATACCTGTAGTTTGGCTATCCTGTAAGTAAAGGGTGGTATATAATCATGTGATGAGTTTATAGAATAACCTCTATCATTAGAAATCACAGAACTGGGTCAAAACTTGATAAATTATATGATACTATATATTTAGGAATGTGTGTTACGTATGTGCACATGCCAAACAGAAAGTCATCACAGGAATTATTTAAACATATATGAATCAATAAAACTCAGCTACAGCCGGGAAGAAGCAGAATAAAGTATGTCAGGGGGTATTGTACATTATTGTTCCACATTAAAAAGAAGCACACGCATCAAAGTTGTTATCCTCTTATTCTATTGCAGTCGTCATATTATATAGCACTGTGCACTTACTATTGCTCATTTTGCCTTTCTACCCAGCTAATTCCTCTCTTTTCCATTAGGTCTATCAAAAAAACACTAGGGAGAAAATATCGCAGACAAATCAAAATGATCTTTATCAGATTGTGCTAATCTGCTCTATGATTTTTAAATCAATGTGCAGCTGCTGCGGATCCACGGGCTGTCATACCGATGGGAATGAAGATAAGGACAATTTGGGGACATCCTTCGCTGCCGTGTATAGAAGATGTCTATTTTCAAAGGTTTAGTTAACTTGCGGTTTTATTCAACGCGTTTTGAAGCCACATATGCTTCTTCTTCAGGACGACAACCAAAAATCAAAAAAATGATGTGGTTGTCTTCCTGAAGAAGTATCTGTCACTTTGAAACCGCATGTTAAATAAACCTTTGAAAATAGACGTCTTCTATACACGGCAGCGTGGGAGATACTCACAAATTCTCTTTATCTTCATTCCCATTAGGTGTAGGACATCATGAGATTAAAAAGTGACTAGCAAGAGCGCAGGAGTGGCATAGCTGTGACATATCAGAGAGGCAGTGGCCTCAGTAGGCAATATGTGACCTCTGCAATCAGCAGTGGACTGGAGCGATCATGTCCTGATAAAGCATGTTACAGATTCAGTATATGGGGGGAGAAGTGGTATGGTGGTTGATGAAAAGGTAAAAATGGGATTTTTTAAATTAAGCTATCACAATTAAAATGTTTTTTTTGTAAAGTCTAAAAAATCCCTTTAAGAGTGGGAATCTAATTTTACATGAGTGATAACTAGTATTCGTGAGTGATAATCTGTAAATCTTTGCTATTACTACCTATGGAATGAGGTGTGTCTCTATTGTTGCAAATTGAGTTTCAGTTAGAGGGTTATTCCCAAGATTGCAAGTTATCCCCTGTCCATTGGAAAGGAAATACCTTACCGATCACTGGAGGTCTGCCTGCTGGGACCCTCAGTGAGCCCGATAGAGGAGCAGAGCACTGTACTCGACTACTTCTCTCAGTTTCTTAGATAATGAATGGAGCAGAAGTCGGACATGGGCATGTCCGATTCATTCAAAACGGGGTCTACACTGGATTCCAGTGTTCATGAGATTATAGGGGGTCCCAGATATCAATAAATTACCCCTAATCTATAGATAGTTTATTATTTTTAGGAATACCCTTTTAACAAAGCCTTTGGCCTTATGCACACAACTTATCTGATCCATATATCTGCTCAGACTTGATCTTCAGATGCCTCTAGCTTCATACAGAGACACACTTAAGGCCCCTTCACATTAAGCGACGCTGCAGCGATACCGACAACGATCCGGATCGCTGCAGCGTCGCTGTTTGGTCGCTGGAGAGCTGTCACACAGACCGCTCTCCAGCGACCAACGATGCCGGTAACCAGGGTAAACATCGGGTAACTAAGTGCAGGGCCGCGCTTAGTAACCCGATGTTTACACTGGTTACCATCCTAAAAGTAAAAAAAACAAACACTACATACTTACCTAACGCTGTCTGTCCTCGGCGCTCAGCTTCTCTGCACTCCTCCTGTACTGGCTGTGAGCACAGCGGCCGGAAAGCAGAGCGGTGACGTCACCGCTCTGCTTTCCGGCTGACCGACGCTCACAGCCAGTACAGGAGGAGTGCAGAGCACAGCGCCGGGGACAGACAGCGGTAGGTAAGTATGTAGTGTTTGTTTTTTTTACTTTTAGGATGGTAACCAGGGTAAACATCGGGTTACTAAGCGCGGCCCTGCGCTTAGTTACCCGATGTTTACCCTGGTTACCAGTGAAGACATCGCTGGATCGGTGTCACACACGCCGATCCAGCGATGTCAGCAGGAGATCCAGCGACGAAATAAAGTTCTGGACTTTGTTCAGCGACCAACGATCTCCCAGCAGGGGCCTGATCATTGGTCGCTGTCACACATAGCGATTTCCTTAACGATATCGTTGCAACGTCACCAAAAGCAACGATATCGTTAACGATATCGTTATGTGTGAAGGTACCTTTAGGTTAGGGGAAATAAGGTCCCACCTCCACTACACCTCCGGACCTTGGGTCATATCGAGCTGTACCGGTCTGATACAGCATTTCTGTGTAGTGCCAGAAAATGAAAATCCATGTCCAACACCAATATCTCATCAACCTCTATCTATGTCTCCCTCATGGACAATGTAAAAACATTTTTTGCCTTCTTATCCCTGTAGGCTAACTCAGTATGATGATCCTTGAAAATAAATAATCATATATGAGCTTACTGTACTTGTCAGAGGTGGTCAGTGAGAAATTGAGGCTAAATGGAATCTGGCATATTGAATATTCAGTCTGATCGGTCAAAAGAACGTTACCGTGCAGATTCATATACGGTATATAGATTTGTGGGAAAATATTCAGGTTCATGGTGGTCAGTGATTGAGAGCTGTGTCTGTGCATGCTTACACAGAACTGTCTATCACTTATGAGAACCGCCCACTGGACCCAAACCCAGAATGAGCATAGATTTCAAAGGGGTTGCACATTACTTCTATATTGATGGCCCAGCCTTAGCATAGGTTATCAATATCTGATCACTGGAAGAGCAAGATGATCAGCTGTGCCAGTGGCAGCCGGATGTGCTTGGTTGTGGAGCCTCACAGCTCTATCAACGGTCTAGTGGCCACAGCTGGGTACTGCAAATTCGTCCCCTTATTCAAATCAATAGAGGGCGGATGTGCAGTACCCGGCCCTGGCCACTATGCAGTTGATGGAACTCTGTAATTCCACTCCACAATTGAGCATACTTAGCTGCTGCCGGCATCGAGAACAGCTGATCGGTGGGGGTGCCGGGTGTTACACCCTTACTGATCAGATATTGATGACCTATCCTAAGGATAGGCCATCTATATTAAAGTCCCGTACAACCCCTTTAAATGAGTAAAATGCAGGCTCTTCTGATTTGCTTTTCACAAAACTATATATCAGTTTGCTCATATCCTGTTGTCTAACATGGTGCAGGTAGATTAGACACCAGGAGGTTCCCTTTAGTTGCTGTTTCATATTAGCTTTTAGTATTAAGGAAAATACAGCGTATCCGGAAAGATACCATTACAACGTACATTGTTCTCGGAAACAATTCTTTTTTTAAAGCACATTGCCCAGTGAATAAAAAAAAAAGTTTCAAGTTTCAGACATTACTGGCATATCAATCATATGCTGTGTAGAAATGTCACCACAACATGATCTGACATGAACGAATAATCTGTTGCATTCTTGGAAAACAAATCATAATTGTACTTTCCTGATATAGACCAAACCAAAGCACATAATGAAGGTGTAGCTGTGGTACAATGAAGGATAACAATTAGCAAATACGCGTCTTATTATGACGACCGATTATCCAGGGACACTAAATCTCACGGCAAACATTTCAATGGCCACAGAAAACATACATACCCATCTGATCCCTTGTATGCTGCTGGCAATGACCTCCGTTTTCTGGTCCACTTGAATCTCGTAGGAAGCACTCCTGAAAAAATGCATCTTGCTCCTGTGCCTCATGTCACATAAATGTAAAATCTGATGTGGAACCAACGAGACCCCCGTGGTCAAGTCAATCATGAGACAATCGCCTTATTTCCCTGTCTTCAGTATGCCAGCACCTTAATGTTCCTCCAAATCCTTGAAGCCTCCACGTTGACTTATTTAAATGTTGTTTTCTTTGGACGGAAAATTGAATTTGACACAGCTAAACCAATAGGATTAGGTTAAAATAACATGTATAAGGAGTGGAATGTTAGTTCCTGGAGGGTGCAGAAGATATCTGATCATCTTCATGCAAGGTGGACATGGCATGCCAAAAGTTCACATCCAACGGAGAAGGTTTTGTAAGTAGTAAATGACAGAAATTATATTACTGTTGCCTTGAAGATGGGTTTAGTTATAAGTTCCTGTTGTACATTTTTTGGAGATTGTGTTCAGAAATTCCATCTTCTTCCCAAAGTTCTGATATAGAGTCTGGACTCAACCCTCATGGAATCTGTTCCTCAAACTTGTCAACCAGGTCTTGAAGTGTCTCTCTTCCCTTAGCACAGGAGCTGTCTTATGTGAAGATGCCCTAAAACATAAAATGTTAAACCTGTTGTAAGACTTCTCTTTCCATAAACATATAGATGACTCCGTAAGGCTTAGGTTTAGGTCTACATGATTTAACTCTTTCACTTTCCAGATTAACTACAGTTTGTTGCTATACAAACTTCTTAAAAGCGTGCACCTACCACAACAAAGCCTGGGGCACCTGTATAGAAGCAGTCAGGCAGGTTACCAGAGAAGTAATCGGTCTCTTCTGTAGGAACAGGTGTGAAATGTTCTTGGTCCCTTATGTCCAGGTAATGACATTCAGTCCGAGGAGAGCTGGTGTGACAATGAGAGCAGTGGAGAGGAAGCAGTGTCTGGTGCTCAGCTCACTGCTACAACCACACAAACACTTGGCAAGTCACCTAAGACTCTGAGAAGACATGAACACTCCCAAGAAAGCAGAAAAAAGGAGGGACATGAGCTGGGAGGGAGATAAAGCACAAGTGCTGGGGAATGGAGGCAGATTGTGGGAGGTAGAAGATAAAAAAGCAGAAGCCACACTGAGACTGTGCTCTAAGGAATAGAAATGGTTTTATCAATGTCATTGCTGTTCAACCAGAATATAAAATAGAAGGTTTCATTTATGATTTATGTTGCAAAGCAGAATTAGGATAATGGCCCTAAGGACTCGTTCAGAGGTGCGTTTTTCATATTCATATATATATATATATATAATAGAAAAAAATGGAACAGCACAAATCCTATACTTATCTTCGGGTGCAAAGCCCAGACAACCCGTCCACCGATTACCAGTCCATATGCATTCAAAAAAGAGGGCAGCACTCCATATTCTGTGAGATAATGTGTAGGTGTTTATTCAAGCCCACATCTCCTTGCAACGTTTCGGCTCCAAATGAGCCTTTCTCAAGCTGAGAAAGGCTCATTTGGAGCCGAAACATTGCAAGGAGATGTGGGCTTGAATAAACACCTACACATTATCTCACAGAATATGGAGTGCTGCCCTCTTTTTTGAATGTATATATATATATATATATATATATATATATATATATATATATATATATATATATATATATATATTTTGTTGTTTTCTTTTTTTTTTCTTTTTCAGCTGGCCAAACATCAGTGTGAAAAAAAAGTCACAGCATGCAGTAATCTCTCCCGTATTTCGGATGGGACTCGTCTATTCAAGTCTATGGCTGTGTGCACACGATGCGGATTTGCTGCGGATCCGCAGCGGATTTTTCCACGCAGAAACGCTGCAGATCCGCACTGTGATTTACAGTACAATGTAAATCAATGGGTAAAAAAAACAATTGTGCACATGGTGCGGAAAAATCAGTGCGGAATTGCTGAAGATTTAAAAGCAGTGCATGTCACTTCTTTTGTGCGGATCTGCAGCGTTTCTGCACCCCTCCTTGATAGAAATCCGCAGTGGCAAAAACTGCTCAAAATCTGCATCAATTCCGCGGCAAATCCGCACAAAATTTGCATAAAAACCGCAGCTGCGGATTCTGCCAGGAGACGCAGATTCTGTGCAGACAATTCTGCACCACATTTCCTACGTGTGCACATATCCTATAGGTGTGAAAAAAATAAGATCCCATATGGATGCATCTGATTTTTATGGATACATTGCAATTATCAGCATAAGAAACAGTTTTGCTGAACGAATGCCACACAAATGACACATGGATGGCGATAAAGGTGAAAAATTGTCCGATTTTTTTCTGGATGTATTTATTTTTATTTTTATATGTACATGTGAGCAGATAGATCAAGAGCCCCAGAGGAGAAAATACTGATAATATAACTGCAATCCAGGCAGCCTATCTTGTTATTTCCACAGATTACTGCAGCTTCAGTGAAGGAGCGGACTGCAGATTTGTCAAGGTGCAAAAAATAAGCAAAATTTAAAACGCCAAGCTGAAAAAATAATAATCCAAATGATTTGTTGATCCCTGACCAAATCCATTTAAAGTACAAATGACCAGATAGAAATAGTTTTTGGACATTGGAGAAAAAAGACTCTTCTTTCTGGAGAAAGACAATTATCCTTGAAACAGTAGAAGAAACAAGAAAAAGAAGGTGAATAAAAATATTGGATTCTACAGATGTTGGAAATAACAAACATACCATGGAGTACTATAATGACCCAAAAGAAGAAATTATATTCTAAAGATATACAGTGCCTTGAAAAAGTATTCATACACCATGTATATTTCCACATTTTTTCATGTTACATCCACAAACTTAAATGTAATTTATTGGGATTTAATGTGATATACCAACACAAAGTAGCAATTATTTGTGAAGTGTAAAGTAAATGATACAGAATTTTATAAATATTTTAAAAATAATCTAAATCTATAATCTGCATTTCTAATCAGCCCCCTGTAGTCTGATACTCCTAGATAAAATCCTGATTGATCACTTGCCTCCAGAAGTCACATAATACACAAATTGAGGGCACCTGAGTGTAATTTATTCTCAGTATAACAGTTGTTCTGTGAAGGCCTTGGAGGTTTATTTGAGAACATTAGAGATCAAACAGCATCATGAAAAGTAACACACCAGACAGGTCAGGGAAAAAGTGTAAAGCGGGGTTCGGAGCGTTCAGCTACATAGAAATACATGCAGCCGCATGCTACGGTCCCGAGTGTCGGCTGCAGTGCCGGGTATTTATGTGAGAGACTCGTGTGAGTTTCTCGCATCACACTCGCAAGTGTGACCAGGCCTAAAATGGAGATTCAACTGTGCAGAGATCTGGACACCTTTATATAAGTGTTTACAGGATTCTATTAACCCCTTCACCCTGAAGCCTGTTTTCACCTTCCTGACTGTAAGGGTTGGTGGATTGCACTAAAATAAAAAATAAATAAAGTGCAATCGCATCCCGGGGTCCACCATACACGGATGAACGCTACTGCTAGTGTGAACAATGACGGAACTAAACAGCAAGCGTTACCTTGAACACACTGAGTTAACGCCACTCTCTGAGTACCAAGCTCAGTTATTTCACCGAGAGGTACGGCACGAGAATACGATGTGCTATACCCTGTTACTTTCACCGAGAAGTATATCATAAGTGTTGAGCTTGCTCTGTAACTGAACTGTGCCAATCGCGCACATGAACAAAACAGATGCTAAGCCAAGCGGCTAGTTACCCCAGTCCTGGTTTTGCTGAACCTGTGCCTGACTAGCACCCTAAGCATGTAGCAGACTAAAGACTCAGGCGTTGAGCCATAGGTACGAAACCGCATAAGTGTTCAACCTGCCTGCCAGTGTGTACAGTCTAAGAGCAAAGACTCACAAATGTGCAGACAGAGTGGTAGAGTATCTGCAGCACTCCAGGTGGCCGATTGCTGCACTGATGTTGCCTGTTGTGAATTCTGTGGCAGAGTTCACTCCTGTGGTCACAAGTGGTACTTTGGCTGATTCTCTCTGGGAGCTTCCGTTTGTGGAGGAAAGTGGTACTGCAGCTTCTGAGTTTCCTCCCTCAGGTGATCTGGTGAGGTCGTTAGCTGCTTCTCTACTTAACTCCACCTGATGCTTTGATCCATGCTTCCTGTCAATGTTCCAGTAATGGACTTGTGTTTCTCTGGATCATTCCTGTGGCCTGCTGCTCTGCATAGCTAAGTGCTTCTTTGCTATTTGTTGCTATTTTTTCTGTCCAGCTTGTCTATTTGTTTTGCTGGAAGCTCTGGGACGCAAAGGGTGTACCTCCGTGCCGTTAGTTCGGTACGGAGGGTCTTTTTGCCCCCTTTGCGTGGTTTTCTTTAGGGTTTTGTGTAGACCGCAAAGTTATCTTTCCTATCCTCGTTCTGTCTAGAATATCGGGCCTCACTTTGCTGAATCTATTTCATCCCTACATTTGTCTTTTCATCTTACTCACAGTCATTATATGTGGGGGGCTGCCTTTTCCTTTGGGGTATTTCTCTGAGGCAAGGTAGGCTTCTTTTTCTATCTTCAGGCTAGTTAGTTTCTCAGGCTGTGCCGAGTTGCATAGGGAGCGTTAGGCGCAATCCACAGCTGCCTCTAGTTGTGTTTGGAGAGGATCAGGAATTGCGGTCTACAGAGTTTCCACGTCTCAGAGCTCGTTCTATTTTTTTTGGGGTTATTGTCAGATCACTGTATGTGCTCTGATCGCTATGTACATTGTGTTACTGAATTGGCTATCAAAACAGTACAGGAAGCCACAAGTACTAATGATTCTCAATAGAGGGAAAAAAGAAGTTCTGAGACCATTTTTTTTCCTTTGCACTGTGATTTGTCTTTTTTTTTCCCCTAGACATTTGGGTGGTTCAGGACACAGGTGTTACAATGGACATTAAAGGTCTGTCTTCATGTGTAGATCAGCTCACGGCAAGAGTTCAAGATATTCAAAATTTTGTGGTTCAGAATTCTTTGTTAGAACCGAGAATTCCTATTCCAGATTTGTTTTTTGGAGATAGAACTAAATTTCTGAGTTTCAAGAATAATTGTAAACTGTTTCTGGCTTTGAAACCTCGCTCCTCTGGTGACCCAGCGCAACAGGTTAGGATCGTCATTTCTTTTTTGCGTGGCGACCCTCAGGACTGGGCATTTTCTCTTGCGTCAGGAGATCCTGCATTGAGTGATATCGATGCGTTTTTCCTGGCGCTTGGATTGCTGTACGATGAGCCTAATTCAGTAGATCAGGCAGAAAAAAATTTGCTGGCTCTTTGTCAGGCTCAGGATGAGATAGAGCTATATTGCCAGAAATTTAGAAAATGGTCCGTACTCACTCAATGGAATGAATCTGCGCTTGCAGCCATTTTCAGAAAGGGTCTCTCTGAAGCCATTAAGGATGTCATGGTGGGATTTCCTATGCCCGCTGGTTTGAATGAGTCTATGTCTTTGGCCATTCAGATCGGTCGATGCTTGCGTGAGCGTAAATCTGTGTACCATTTGGCGGTATTACCTGAGATTAAACCTGAGCCTATGCAGTGCGATAGGACTATGACCAGAGTTGAACGGCAAGAACACAGACGTCTGAATGGGCTGTGTTTCTACTGTGGTGATTCCACTCATGCTATCTCTGATTGTCCTAAGCGCACTAAGCGGTTCGCTAGGTCTGCCACCATTGGTACTGTACAGTCAAAATTTCTTCTGTCCGTTACCTTGATATGCTCCTTGTCGTCGTATTCTGTCATGGCGTTTGTGGATTCAGGCGCTGCCCTGAATTTGATGGACTTGGATTATGCTAAACATTGTGGGTTTTTATTGGAGCCCTTGCAGTGTCCTATTCCATTGAGAGGAATTGATGCTACACCTTTGGCCAAGAATAAGCCTCAATACTGGACCCAGCTGACCATGTGCATGGCTCCTGCACATCAGGAGGTTATTCGCTTTCTGGTGTTGCATAATCTGCATGATGTGGTCGTGTTGGGGTTGCCATGGCTACAAGCCCATAATCCAGTATTGGATTGGAATTCCATGTTGGTGTCCAGCTGGGGTTGTCAGGGGGTACATGGTGATGTTCCATTTCTGTCAATTTCGTCATCCACCCCTTCTGAGGTTCCAGAGTTCTTGTCTGATTACCGGGATGTATTTGATGAGCCCAAGTCCGATGCCCTGCCTCCGCATAGGGATTGTGATTGTGCTATCAATTTGATTCCTGGTAGTAAATTCCCAAAAGGTCGACTGTTTAATTTATCCGTGCCTGAGCACACCGCTATGCGCAGTTATGTGAAGGAATCCCTGGAGAAGGGGCATATTCGCCCGTCATCGTCGCCATTAGGAGCAGGGTTCTTTTTTGTAGCCAAGAAGGATGGTTCGCTGAGACCGTGTATAGATTACCGCCTTCTAAGATCACTGTTAAATTTCAGTACCCCTTGCCATTGTTATCTGATTTGTTTGCTCGGATTAAGGGGGCTAGTTGGTTCACTAAGATAGATCTTCGTGGTGCATATAATCTGGTGAGAATCAGGCAAGGCGTTGAATGGAAAACTGCATTTAATACGCCCGAGGGTCATTTTGAGTATCTAGTGATGCCGTTCGGACTTGCCAATGCTCCATCAGTGTTTCAATCCTTTATGCATGACATCTTCCGTGAGTACCTGGATAAATTCCTGATTGTGTACTTGGATGAAATTTTGATCTTCTCGGATGATTGGGAGTCTCATGTGAAGCAGGTCAGAACGGTTTTTCAGGTCCTGCGTGCTAATTCTTTGTTTGTGAAGGGATCAAAGTGTCTCTTTGGTGTGCAGAAGGTTTCATTTTTGGGGTTCATCTTTTCCCCTTCTACTATCGAGATGGATCCTGTTAAGGTCCAAGCCATCCATGATTGGACTCAGCCGACATCTCTGAAAAGTCTGCAAAAGTTCCTGGGCTTTGCTAATTTTTATCGTCGCTTCATCTGCAATTTTTCTAGTGTTGCCAAACCATTGACCGATTTGACCAAGAAGGGTGCTGATTTGGTCAATTGGTCTTCTGCTGCTGTGGAAGCTTTTCAAGAGTTAAAGCGTCGTTTTTCTTCTGCCCCTGTGTTGTGTCAACCAGATGTTTCTCTTCCGTTCCAGGTCGAGGTTGATGTTTCTGAGATTGGAGCAGGGGCTGTTTTGTCACAGAGAGTTTCTGGTTGCTCAGTGATGAAACCATGCGCTTTCTTTTCCAGGAAGTTTTCGCCTGCTGAGCGAAATTATGATGTGGGCAACCGAGAGTTGCTGGCCATGAAGTGGGCATTCGAGGAGTGGCGTCATTGGCTTGAAGGAGCTAAGCATCGCGTGGTGGTATTGACTGATCATAAGAACTTGACTTATCTCGAGTCTGCCAAGCGCTTGAATCCTAGACAAGCTTGTTGGTCGTTGTTTTTTGCCCGTTTTGACTTTGTGATTTCGTAACTTCCGGGCTCTAAAAATGTGAAGGCGGATGCTCTGTCTAGGAGTTTTGTGCCCGACTCTCCGGGTTTATCTGAGCCGGCGGGTATCCTCAAGGAAGGAGTAATTGTGTCTGCCATCTCCCCTGATTTGCGGCGGGTGCTGCAAAAATTTCAGGCTAATAAACCTGATCGTTGCCCAGCGGAGAAACTGTTTGTCCCTGATAGGTGGACGAATAGAGTTATCTCTGAACTTCATTGTTCGGTGTTGGCTGGTCATCCTGGAATCTTTGGTACCAGAGAGTTAGTGGCTAGATCCTTTTGGTGGCCCTCTCTGTCGCGGGATGTGCGTACTTTTGTGCAGTCCTGTGGGATTTGTGCTCGGGCTAAGCCCTGCTGTTCTCGTGCCAGTGGGTTGCTTTTGCCCTTGCCGGTCCCGAAGAGGCCTTGGACACATATCTCTATGGATTTTATTTCTGACCTTCCCGTTTCTCAAAAGATGTCAGTCATTTGGGTGGTCTGTGATCGCTTTTCTAAGATGGTCCATTTGGTACCCTTGTCTAAATTGCCTTCCTCTTCTGATTTGGTGCCTTTGTTCTTCCAGCATGTGGTTCGTTTGCATGGCATTCCAGAGAATATTGTTTCTGACAGAGGTTCCCAGTTTGTTTCGAGGTTTTGGCGAGCCTTTTGTGGTAGGATGGGCATTGACTTGTCTTTTTCTTCGGCTTTCCATCCTCAGACTAATGGCCAGACCGAACGAACCAATCAGACCTTGGAAACATATCTGAGATGCTTTGTTTCTGCTGATCAGGATGACTGGGTGTCCTTTTTGCCTTTGGCTGAGTTCGCCCTTAATAATCGGGCCAGCTCGGCTACCTTGGTTTCGCCGTTTTTCTGCAATTCTGGGTTCCATCCTCGTTTCTCTTCAGGACAGGTTGAGTCTTCGGACTGTCCTGGTGTGGATACTGTGGTGGACAGGTTGCAGCAGATTTGGACTCAGGTAGTGGACAATTTGACCTTGTCCCAGGAGAAGGCTCAACTTTTCGCTAATCGCAGACGCCGTGTGGGTCCCCGACTTCGTGTTGGGGATCTGGTTTGGTTATCTTCTCGTCATATTCCTATGAAGGATTCCTCTCCTAAGTTTAAACCTCATTTTATTGGTCCGTATAGGATTTCTGAGGTTCTTAATCCTGTGTCTTTTCGTCTGACCCTTCCAGATTCTTTTTCCATACATAACGTATTCCATAGGTCATTGTTGCGGAGATACGTGGCACCTATGGTCCCATCTGTTGAGCCTCCTGCCCCGGTTTTGGTGGAGGGGGAATTGGAGTATATTGTGGAGAAGATTTTGGATTCTCGTGTTTCAAGACGGAAACTCCAGTATCTGGTTAAATGGAAGGGTTATGCTCAGGAAGATAATTCCTGGGTTTTTGCCTCTGATGTCCATGCTCCCAATCTTGTTCGTGCCATTCATGTGGCTCATCCTGGTTGGCCTGGGGGCTCTGGTGAGGGTTCGGTGACCCCTCCTCAAGGGGGGGGTACTGTTGTGAATTCTGTGGCAGAGTTCACTCCTGTGGTCACAAGTGGTACTTTGGCTGATTCTCTCTGGTAGCTTCCGTTTGTGGAGGAAAGTGGTACTGCAGCTTCTGAGTTTCCTCCCTCAGGTGATCTGGTGAGGTCGTTAGCTGCTTCTCTACTTAACTCCACCTGATGCTTTGATCCATGCTTCCTGTCAATGCTCCAGTGTTGGACTTGTGTTTCTCTGGATCATTCCTGTGGCCTGCTGCTCTGCATAGCTAAGTGCTTCTTTGCTATTTGTTGCTATTTTTTCTGTCCAGCTTGTCTATTTGTTTTGCTGGAAGCTCTGGGACGCAAAGGGTGTACCTCCGTGCCGTTAGTTCGGTACGGAGGGTCTTTTTGCCCCCTTTGCGTGGTTTTCTTTAGGGTTTTGTGTAGACCGCAAAGTTATCTTTCCTATCCTCGTTCTGTCTAGAATATCGGGCCTCACTTTGCTGAATCTATTTCATCCCTACGTTTGTCCTTTCATCTTACTCACAGTCATTATATGTGGGGGGCTGCCTTTTCCTTTGGGGTATTTCTCTGAGGCAAGGTAGGCTTCTTTTTCTATCTTCAGGCTAGTTAGTTTCTCAGGCTGTGCCGAGTTGCATAGGGAGCGTTAGGCGCAATCCACAGCTGCCTCTAGTTGTGTTTGGAGAGGATCAGGAATTGCGGTCTACAGAGTTTCCATGTCTCAGAGCTCGTTCTATTATTTTGGGTTATTGTCAGATCACTGTATGTGCTCTGATTGCTATGTACATTGTGTTACTGAATTGCCTATCATAACAGTTGCCTTCCCTTCGAGGAGGGTCATGTCCCGATTGGAGGCAAGGGGGATTCTATCTATCAGGTAAGGCACTTACATTCAACACATCTGAATCTATGCCAGGAGGGTGAGCACTGAACCTGGATTCAGGGGAGCGTCCCTTAGCTATATGGATCCTGGTCTGGAGGAGGAGCCAGCCACTTATAGAGGAGTGAGTCTAGAAGAGACAGAGGGGCTACACAGCCAAGTGGGAGCTGTGGCCTCTAGAAAGCGTGAGAACTTGAAGGAGTTGAATAGTGAGGAGCTTAGAGGGAAGAAGCACAGTGGAGGAAGAGGCTCAGCAGGGGAATAGTGGAAGGACAGCCTCAGAGCCAGAGCGCAGAAGCCGAGTACTGGAGCAAGAGGTCGTGTTGTTCTCCAGGACGCGCAATAGAACCGGAGGGCATAGGACTATATGTCAATTGCCTGTAACAAGTCTGAGGTGAAGGAGTAACCTTAAGAGCCGGGTCATCTAAGAGATTCTATAAACAGGCTCAAACTGCCTATCGTACAGACATCTGTCTTAGGACAGGAGAGAGGGGACCCTGCCATCAAGCTTTAAGCACCGGGGATTCTGTCATCTAGCGCAAGTAGGAAAGGCTTATGGACCTCACCTGAAGTGGGATCCCTTATTGCCTCCAAGCCGGCCAAACTACAACGAGCCTACATCTGGTACCCTGGACTGAGGACTGCTACCATCAGTAAACCAGGTAAAAGACTGCAAACTCTGTCTCCTCCACTTATTTGTCATCACACACCATCTTTGCCACACACCTTGTGGCCCTGGGGACCCCGCTTCACCAGTGGGAAGCGTTACCATCTTGCTGCAACATCTCCACAGAGGACCCCTTTAAGCAGCGTTGGTCCCTACTGACAGGTGGCGTCACAAACAATAGATTTTATTTTTCCTTTAAAGACCTTTCCCATTTAATTGAGCGCCCAGGGCTGCGGACCAGGTCGCAGCCACCGTGATATCCCCTTTAAGAGACACCGGACCCGGTACCGAGTACCCCACAGCTCAGGTGGGGCGACTTATATCCACCCACACACACAAAACATAAATGACACTAGAGCACCCGCGTGTGCCACTGAGAGCCTCTTATATGCTTGGCTCCACCCCAAACAATCATGCCCAGTCGGTCGAGACTTCACACGTCGGCCAATCTGGTGCTGCCACATCATCAGAGCAGCTAACGTCCGACCACCAATGAGAAGCCGCCACATCGCTGGCATGCTCAGTAAGGTGATCTCTGGATTTAGACTCCAAAGCGCAAGGCTGCACCTGTATTTCACTGGTTACCATAGACTTGACTGGACAGTAGTAACCAAACGTATACCACGAGCCTGAGCAAAGCGCTGGGACCGATGTCTGTGCTGAGCAGCACCCGCAGTGGCCGGACCTAATTGGGAGACCGCAGTACCAGATGATGCTTGGGATCTATCCTACGCAGCAGCAGGAGAATCCCGACGCCTAACACTGACTAGGCCAATTTTTACAATTCTGACCACTGTCCCTTTATGAGGTCATAACTCTAGAACGCTTCAATGGATCTCACTGATTCTGAGTTTGTTTTCTCATGACATATTGTACTTCATGATTGTGGTAAAATTTCTTTGATATTACCTGCGTTTATTTGTGGAAAAAACGGAAATCTGGCAAAAATTTAGAAAATTCGCAATTTTCAAACTTTGTATTTTTATGCCCTTAAATCAGAGAGTCATATCACAAAATAGTTAATAACATTTCCCACATGTCTACTTTACATCAGCACAATTTTTGAAAGATATTTTTTTTGTTAGGAAGTTAGAAGGCTTAAAAGTTAACCAGTGATTTCTCATTTTTACAACAAAATTTGCAAAACCATTTTTTAGGAATCATCTCACATGTGAAGTGACTCTGAGGGCCCTATATGACAGAAAATACCCAAAAGTGACATCATTCTAAAAACTGCACCCCTCAAGGTACTCAAAACCACATTCAAGAAGTTTATTAACCCTTCACAGGGATTTTTGGAATGTGGAAGGAAAATATAAACATTTACTTTTCTTTCACAAAAATTTTCCTTTAGATCTAATGTTTTATACTTTCACAAGGGTAACTGTAGAAAATACACCATACAATTTGTTGTGCAATTTCTCCTGAGCCTGCCGATACCCTATATGTGGGGGAAATCTACTGTTTGGGCACAGGGCAGGTCTCAGAAGGGAAGGGGCACCATTTGACTTTTTGAATGTAAAACTTGCTGGAATAATTAGCAGATGCCATGTCGCATATGGAGAGCCCCTGATGTGCCTAAACTGTGGACAACGCCCATAAGTGACACCATTTTGGAAACTAGACTTGTTGCGTTCCTGTTCGGTCAGCGGGCACATCAAAACAACGCATCCGCATACATCCGCATACATCCGCATACATCCTCATGTCCCAATGTTAAAGATAGGTACGCAGGACACATGCAGAAGTATGCGGAAGTAGGTGGGGCTTAACAGGAAGTACGCAGCCCTCCGCAAAGCCCCAGAACTCTAATGTGAACCTAGCCTAACAGCTGCAAAACATGCAGTTGTAGAGACTCGAACATAATATCCGAGCACGTCCAAGTTACCCGAGCACATTCGCACATCACTAATATCTAATCATTGAGGGTCTAACCACTTGAATGTCCATTCATACTGAGAAAGAGGTTTTTAAAATCCCTTGATTAAATAAAGTAGCATTGTGCATGTGTGAACACTGTTCCAACTACATCTATTGGGCTGATGAAGATAGCCATTAGAAGTTAATAGAGTGGTAGTCACAGGTGAGAGCTATCATTCTATTCACATAGGAGATTTGGGAACATAAATTCTCAGGAATAGTGGTTCCCAGTGGTGGGCAGCAGCGTATCTAGAGGGGGCAGCCGACAGGGGGGCGCCATCGGGCCGCCTGATGCGCGATCCAAGGAGGAGGCTCCCCGTCGGCGGCATTCTGCCGCCCCCACACTGAGATTCTGCTGTTCTCTGAGCCGGCTGTCAAACTGACAGCTGGCTCACAGAAGGTGCTGCGCGTCAATTCCCGGTGATTTGTACTGGGTGGCGTCTTCAGACGCGAGTACACTTGAACAAAGTCCTGACCGCCCCTGGCACTTCCTGCTTAGTGAAACGCCAGCAGCGTAATCATCAGGTCATATGATCACGCACACTGCTGACGTCACTTGCAGGCTCTTCATAGGTGATAACACAAGACATAGCGTTGTGGTTGGTGGTAAGTGCTCCAGATGGGGTAATGGAGCTGAAGACACCAAAAAATGGGGGCAGAAAGCTGAGGACAGCATGGGGGCAGAAAGCTGAGGACAGTATGGGGGGGAGAAAGCTGAGGACAGCATGGGGACAGAAGTCTGAGGACAGCATGGGGCAGAAAGCTGAGGACAGTATGGGGGGCAGAAAGCTGAGGACAGCATGGGGCCGAAAGCTGAGGACACAGCATGGGGGCAGAAAGCGGAGGACACTGCATGGGGGCAGAAAGCGGAGGACACTGCATGGGGGCAGAAAGCTGAGGACACTGCATGGGGGCAGAAAGCTGAGGACAGTATGAGGGCAGAAAGCTGAGGACACTGCATGGGGCAGAAAGCTGAGGACAGTATGGGGGCAGAAAGCTGAGGACAGCTGAGGGCAGAAAGCTGAGG
Organism: Ranitomeya imitator; assembly: GCF_032444005.1. Classification (NCBI taxonomy): domain Eukaryota; kingdom Metazoa; phylum Chordata; class Amphibia; order Anura; family Dendrobatidae; genus Ranitomeya; species Ranitomeya imitator. Next base: position 713,836,942 of record NC_091284.1, on the reverse strand, counting down.
ACAGTATGAGGCAGAAAACTGAGGACAGCATGAGGGCAGAAAGCTGAGGACAGCATGGGGGCAGAAAGCTGAGGACACTGCATGGGGGGTGAAAGCTGAGGACACTGCATGGGGGCAGAAAGCTGAGGACAGTATGGGGGCAGAAAGCTGAGGACACTGCATGGGGGCAGAAAGCTGAGGACAGTATGGGGGCAGAAAGCTGAGGACAGTATGAGGGGGAGAAAGCTGAGGACAGTATGGGGCAGAAAGCTGAGGACAGCATGGGGGCAGAAAGCTGAGGACAGTATGGGGCAGAAAGCTGAGGACAGCATGAGGGCAGAAAGCTGAGGACAGCATGGGGGCAGAAAGCGGAGGACACTGCATGGGGGGAGAAAGCTGAGGACACTGCATGGGGGGAGAAAGTTGAGGACAATGCATGGGGGGAGAAAGCTGATGATAGTATGGGGGGAGAAAAGTGAGTGGGCACAGAATAGAAACTGAGTAGTGGGGGCGTAGCATGGGGGACAGTGTAAGGGCACAGCCAGGAGGAAACAGTATACCAAGGAGGGGGAGTGTGATGAGAGAGTACAGTATAAATACTGGGCCCAATAGGGGGGACACAGTGTGAGAGGACAGTGTGAAGAGGGGACCGGTATGAAAAGGAGAGGTCAGTGTGAAGAGCATGTACCATAAGAGGGACAGTGTGGGGTCATATTTTGTGCAGACAATATAGTGAGGGGTAATTTTTTATTCAGAAGCATTATAATGACACTTGTATCTTTAAGGGCATCATGTGGAGATTTGCTGCAGAAGAGCGAAAAAGATGGAAGTCTGCAGAGACGGCTGTGGATGAGAAAACTCATAATGGGGTCTGGACAAGATGAAGAAAAGAAGGAGAACGACTCCAGAGACGACGCCATCTATAAGGTACCTGGATGTAAATGTTATTTGTGATACTAACTAACTCTCATGTTTTTATTTAGGTTAGGAGCATTAAAGGGAATGTCCAGGTTTGTAATGAGTCTGCAGTCATTCTTTGTGACTGCAGACTTCTGAATTCTCACAGTGCGCACTGCACGCTGTCAGGATTCTCTTGTGCTGGCGATTTACATTCATGCAGTCATGTGCTGACTAGACATGTGTGGCCTCACTCAATGAAAATGAACTGAGTGAGGCCGGGCACGTCTAGTCGGAATGTGGTCAGAAGTATACAAATCACATGCTTGTGCTGACATGACTGTCCACCAGCAAGGGAGAATCCTAAAAGTGTGCATTGCATTCGCTGTGAGAATTCAGAAGCCTGCGATGTCAGGATTCAGCTCTGCAGGTTCCAGTAGTCGTCACTTGGACACTTCACTCATATGCGATTTTCATACTCATGGTCAGAACACCTAGATACGCCTCTGGTGGTGGGTTCCCCAATGCTTAGTGTGAATAGTGAGGAACCTGCTAAGCGTATGCTTGTTGTCATTGAGGACATGTATCAGAAAATGCTTATTTATATTTACACAGGACAAAGAAGAGTAAAGCAATGTGTAACCTCCATGTGAGCAGTACTTATCTCTGTGTCCTCCAAACTTCATGTCCTGACTAATCTTGTTTTCTTACGGCTTTCCATATGACCTGTTGCAAACTGATGCTTAGGCACAGTGCCATTTACAATACACACTTCCATAATGCACGCCTTATTTGTGCAGTGTCTGGTAACCCAGTTTAGAACAAGCTTATGCTCTATATGTGATATAAATGGGTGTACAAGACTGTACAAGAGCCAAGTAATGAGGCGTGGCACTGAGGCACCACATTGGAGCTGAGTTGAAGCATATTCAAAGCTTCTGATTTTGTGTAAACAGTGCTAGCCACCTATATTGCCTTCCCCGTCGTGGACATTCTCTGTCCTCTGATGTGATCACACATCAGAGGACAGAGAAATAGGGGGATTCGGGGACCCTACTATACTTACCGGTGTTCCTGTGTCCTCTTGCGTCCCCTCCTGTCCGCCGGCTTCTTCATCCGGCAAGAAAATGGAGGGCGCATGCGCAGTGCGCCCGCCATGATCTGCCGGCCGGCAGCTGGTGGAGTTGGGGCTAAATTTAGGGTTAGAGTTGAGGCAAAATTTAGGGTTAGGGTTGGGGCTAAATTTAGGGTTAGGGTTGGGGCTATATTTAGGGTTAGGGTTAGGGTTGGGGCTAAATTTAGGGTTAGGGTTGGGGCTAAATTTAGGGTTAGGGTTGGGGCTAAATTTAGGGCTAGGGTTGGGGCTAAATTTAGGGTTAGGGCTAGGGTTGGGGCTAAATTTAGGGTTGGGGCTAAATTTAGGGCTAGGGTTGTGGCTAAGTTTAGGGTTAGGGCTAGGGTTAGGGCTAGGGTTAGGCTTCTTTCACAATTGCGTCGGTACGGGGCCGTCACAATGCATCTGCCTGACGTACCGACGCATGTTGTGAAAATCGTGCACAACGTGGGCAGCGGATGCAGTTTTTCAATGCATCCGCTGCCCAGTTTATGTCCTGGGGAGGAGCGGGCGGAGTTATGGCCACGCATGCGCGGTCGGAAATGGCGGATGCGACGTATAAAAAAGTTACATTGAACTTTTTTTGTGACAATGGTCTGCCAAAACACAACGGATCCAGTGCACGACGGACGCAACGTGTGGCCATCCGTCACGATCCTTTGGCAATACAAGTCTATGGGCAAAAAACGCATCCTGCGGGCACATTTTCAGGATCCGTTTTTTGTCCAAAATGACAGATTGTGACGAATGCCACACAACGCAAGGGTGAAAGTAGCCTTAGGGCTAGGGTTAGGGTTAGAGTTGGGGCTAAAGTTAGGGCTAGGGTTAGGGTTGGGCTAGGGTTAGGCTTGGGGCTAAAGTTAGGGCTAGGGTTAGGGTTGGGGCTAAATTTAGGGCTAGGGTTAGGGCTAGGGTTGGGCTAAAGTTAGGGTTAGGGTTGGGGCTAAAGTTAGGGCTAGGGTTGTGGCTAAAGTTAGGGTTAGAGTTGGGATTAGGGTTAGGGTTTGGATTAGGGTTGGTATTAGGGTTAGAGTTGGCATTAGGGTAACGTTTGGGATTAGGGTTAGGTTTGAAATTTGGGTTAAGCTTAGGGTTGGGATTAGGGGTGTATTGGGATTAGGGTTAGGTTTGAGGTTAGGGTTGAGATTAGGATTAGGGGTGTGTTGGATTTAGGGTTTTGATTAGGGTTATGGTTAGGGTTGAGATTAGGGTTGTTTTGGGGTTAGGGTTGTGATTATCATTAGGGTTGTGATTAGGATTATGGATCGGGTTGGAATTAGGGTTAGGGGTGTGAAGGGGTTAGGGTTGGAGTTAGAATTGGGTTGTTTCCACTGTTTAGGTACATCAGGGAGTCTCCAAACATGACAGCCAATTTTGCGCTCAAAAAGTAAAATGGTGCTCCCTCCCTTCTGAGCTCTGCCGTGTGCCCAAACAGTGGTTTACCCCCACATATTGGGCATCAGCGTACTTGGGATAAATTGAACAACAACTTTTGGTGTCCAATTTCTCCTGTTACCCTTGTGAAAATAAAAACTAGGGGGCTACAATATCTTTTTTTGTGGAAGAAAAAATATTTTTTACTATCACGACTCTGCATTATAAACTTCTGTGAAGCACTTGGGCATTCAAAGTTCTCACCACACAGCTAGATAAGTTCCTTGGGGGGTCTAGTTTCCAAAATGGGGTCACTTGTGGGGGGGTACTACTGTTTAGGTACATCAGGGGCTCTGCAAACGCAACATAACGCCCGCAGACCATTCTATGAAAGTCTGCATTCCAAAACGGCGCTCCTTCCCTTCCGAACTCTGCCATGCGCCCAAACAGTGGTCCCCCCACGTATGGAATATCAGCGTACTCAGGACAAATTGCACAACAACTTTGGGGTCCAATTTCTCTTGTTACCCTTGTGAAAATAAAAACTTGGGGGCTAAAAAATCTTTTTTGTGGAAAAAAAATATTTTTTATTTTCACGACTCAGCATTATAATCTTCTGTGAAGCACTTGAGCATTCAAAGTTCTCACCACACATCTAAATAAGTTCAATTGGGGGTCTAGTTCCCAAAATAGGGTCACTTGTGTTTTTTTTTTAACTGTTTAGGTATATCAGGGGCTCTGCAAACGCAACATAACGCCCGCAGACCATTCTATCAAAGCCTGCATTCCAATACGGCGCTCCTTCCCTTCCGAGCTCTGCCAATGCGCCCAAACAGTGGTCCTCCCCACATATGGGGTATCAGCCTACTCAGCATAAATTGCACAATACATTTTGGGGTCCAATTTCTCCTGTTACCCTTGTGAAAGTAAAAATTTGGGGGTGAAAAGATCATTTTTGAGAAAAAAATATGATTTTTTTTATTTTTATGGCTCTACATTATAAACTTCTGTGAAGCAGTTGGGGGTTCATAGTGCTTACCACACATCTAGATATGCTCTTTGGGGGGTCTAGTTTCCAAAATAGGGTCACTTATGGGTGGTTTCTACTGTTTAGGTACATCAGGAGCTCTGCAAATGCAACATGACGCCCGCAGACCATCCCATCAAAGTCTGCATTCCAAGCGGTGCTCCTTCCCTGATGGGTGCCCAAGCAGTGCCCCCCCCCCACATATGGGGTATCAGCATACTCAGGACAAACTGGTCAACAGATTTTGGGGTCCAATTTCTCCTGTTACCCTTGAGAAAATAACAAATTGCAGGCTAAAAAATCATTTTTGAGGGAAAAAAAAGGATTTTTTATTTTCACGGCTCTACTTTATAAATTTCTGTGAAGCACTTGGGGGTTTAAAGTGCTCACCGCACATCTAGATAAGTATTATACTTGTGCCTTGTGCAGGCATGTACTACGGAGGACAGAGAATGAACTTCAATCCAATATTGCAGCCAGCATGCAGCCAGCGGGTAAAGAAAGGGTGAATCAAACACCCGAAAACCCCGCCTCTATGGCTGAAAATTGTTCCCTCCAAATTCAGGTGACAGAGTCCCTTTAAAGACTAGATAGCTCCAATTAAAAACAGCCTTCGAAAGATGAGAACAGTGTGTAGCCAATATGGAGGTAATCGCTTACCTCGAAATGTACACTGAAAAGAAAACTATATTGACAAGCACCTCCAAGCAAAATGAAAATTAGGTACAGTACAGGCGCATGTTGCTGTGACTGCATTGCTATTGGATTCAAACAAATACAATTGGATCCCATCCACCCTTTAAATTTGTAGTCTTCAGCCCAGGAGAGGTAAATTTGATGGTGTAGATTGTCATGTACACGGGTTACCTTCTGATTGGCAGATAGGTCCATACCATTGACCAACCTGTGCACTAAGTTACTCAACTTTATAAGTGTAGTCTATACAGTAGTAAAGGAGTTCCAATTCACATATTCAATGTTCACATATACCTTAGCTGTATGCTATAGCAATGTTGCTGCAGCAACCTGTACTGTACATTCATTTCAGTTTGCTAGGACCCACTTGCCCATTTAGTTTTTTACAATATATAAATATATTTATATAAATTAATGATGAATGCGATTCAAAAATAATCCTTGTTTCCCATCCTCGTTAGTCTGTCAGTGAATTGGTTTCATCCTCTAAAATAAACAGATGATTACGTAATGACCTAGTGTTAAGAAGTTCTATTTATCTGCCTCATCCCAGCCCAGTAATTTTCTATCATCATGTTGACTTGTGTTTGATCATCTGTGAGAGGTTGTTTCCCAATGACTCTTAAGCAGTTTGAAACACGTTGGGTGTGATAATTGTGCCGCTGCTGCTCCCTGCTCTGTATACACACTTTCGGCTTTCATTTATCAAGATGGCACATCAAACATACTGGCAAGTTGTTGGGCTGAAAGGGGAATTGTTAGACTGCTGAGACCCACTAACCATATTTATCCAAAGACTTCCCATATAATTAAGACAAGACACAATGTTATCGAAACTCTTTCTTTTAACGGATGAAGGTCGGTAATGGCCAAGAAGAATTGCTCAGCATGTGGATACTACAAAATCTCAAATAAAAGGCAAGATTGGCCAACTGAACAAGTACGAATGGTTATGCCCTGCTGGACTCCCGGCACAATACATAAAGAAAGGCTGACAGCACTCACTGAATTGGGGTGTCCGTTCCAAGTCCAAGGAACCCTCTTGGATGGTCCAGACAATCAAAAAATAGAAGAACAGCGCTTCATCCAGGTGTAGTAATAAAAAAAGGACTTTATTCCGCCTTAATGCAAACGACTTTTCGACCACCAATAGGTCTTGACAAAGACCTATTAGTGGTCGAAACGTCATTTACATTAAGGCGGAATAAAGTCCTTTTTTTATTACTACACCTGGATGGAGCGCTGGACTCCCGGCACAAGTCAGACTTCATGCAGTAAAACACTATCATGGTATAACAATTGACCGAGACTGTGACTTATATACAAATCACAATACCAACCAAAAGAAGCTGAAGAGAAAAGAATGGAGGGAGGGTGGGACAACGCAGTCACCGGGTCCCACTGCTGTGAGGAGAGAGACAGGAAGAGGCAGAGTTAGCCTTTATAAAGAGGAGATGTGAGGAGAAAATGGACAATTGGGTGAAAACCAGGAGAGAAGGAGATAACAACATTGGACAATAAAACCTTGACCCATTAAACGGGGCATGCAATAAAAGATTGAAGGGCCCTTCAAAATCATCATTTCATAATGGATTTTCTTTACATACTGTATAGTATATGAAAAGGGTTGTGACAAGGTGAAAGCCCCTGGCCAAATGCTGTACTTACCAAGTTTCAGAATTAGTTTTTAGAGAGGCTCAAGTGTGTTGCATCCAAAGCGCAGTGCCTTGTTTTTTTTCACAAAACACCTTTTCATTAACCATGCCCCCTTTTGTTAGGTTACCTCATCTCGGCATCAATGAATATAATTGCACCAAAGAAACAACATATAAAATTTGGGGTGGCTGAACCAGCTGTAAGACTGTTCCCAAATTGTTAGCCATGGGTGGCAGCATCCTGATCCCATTGACAGTAAACCTTCATGGAATTTTGCTTTCCAAAAAGTTTTTGGATATCCTAGAAGGCTTGACAACTTTTTTGTGCACCCTGAAGGTTTTTTCTTTTCCCCAAATACAGATTAAAGGTGGGGATAGATTCCCTCTGGCTCGCCATTAACTTCAATGGTGCTAGTACAAGCAAAATATAGGTGCAGTCTAAGGCATGTGAAAGATATTAACCCTACATCAGGTGCATACAAAATTAGATGCAAAAAAGAACTAGTTTAATAACCATAAATGTAATAAAACAATAAGTTCCCAAATTTTGCAACCAACACCAAATAGCCTCTACTTTTCAGGACATAACTATTAATAAACATTAAAATTAGGAAAAAAAACATAATTGTAAGGCACTTAGATGCTACTGGAGAGAATTTCACTCAGATTCCGACTCAGCAGAAGAAACACAGGCAGAGAAAAACAAGGTTGGCAGATCATAATATCATATCATATCAGAGATTATTATTATTACGTGTTGGGGCGCAATGTGCCTGAGTGGCCATTTCTAAGAAGACCCTCTTATTTCTAAGAAAACCATACTTATTTCTACGAAATATCCACAAACTTTGTATTATTTATTCATAACGCGCAAAATAAACAAATGTGATGAAAAAAAACAAAGTACAAACTTTCAAAAGTGAGAACCTGCAGGCGCAATGAGCCTGAGAGGCCATGGAGGTCATACCTCCTCTCCGCAAGGACGTGCGAGTTTCTAAAAGTACTTAAAGATAGGAAAGTACTGGGAGGGGCAGAATCCCTTGCCAACTTAGAGAGGAGGAGAAAACAAAAACATGTGAGCTGTGCCTGTCAGGCATATTGCGCCTGACGCAGGATTAATCAAATTTTAGTAAAGAAATTATCTGGAGATGACAGTAAACACCACTTTTCATGACAAAGGGTATACGTGAGTTCCGTGACCTGGAAAAAATTCCCCCAACCCTCTTAAACAGGCCCCTTTTTATACATAACAACCTAAAGAATAAACTTCTATCATACGCAAATCAACAGACTGAGACATATGTTGGATTTAATTGGCCACAGCAGCCATTTTATTAAAATAAATGATAACAGAACTTTTATAACAACCCAGAATAGGAGGGGCGGTCCTCGAAGCCCCAAAGTTATAAACCTCAGCATCCCAGATTCTGCAATGTTCAGCCCAGGATAAGTCTTACCCCCAGCCGTAAAGCACCAGCTCAGGGATAGATAGCAACCAATCCTGGTCCACCGAACCCAACCCCATGCCAGGGGCCCATAAATCCACCTCACGCGGGATAACCGTACCGTGCCTTGTTAAATTCTCTCATGGGGGGTTCAGGACCTCTTAAGATCCCCCCCATTGAACCGCCATTTACCATTTCCACCGACTTCGAGGACCTCCACCCCCGCCAAACTGCCGTGACAATACCCTAACAGTATACACAGACCAAAAAACAAGTACATCTAGGTACCTCTTTAAACAATACCCAAAAACCCTTGTGGGCCGAATTCACCCCCTTTACCCTAGCCAAAAAGGGAGGGCGGGTGGGAGATTCCTCACTTGTCACACAAGCACCTAAAATGGATGCCTGCATGAGGAGTGTGCCCCCTTTTATGTGCCCCCTCCCCACAGTCCCTTAGTCCCACCTCCTCACATTCAAAAAATACCATTAACCCTACCCTCATATCCTGATTAACCCTTACCTCACTACCTTGTCTAAACTGCTCCAGCTCCCCAGGTCCCACGTAACCCCGTCATGGCGGCCTCCCCTTAAGTGCCGTGGGCCCCCCAGTACGGCCTTTCTTACATTCTTTCACATGTTTTATAGTCACCTGATAACAAAAAAAGAGCAAAAGAACAGTAAACCCAAATATACCGGTATATACATTGGACGAAATAGGTATTGAACACATCATGAATTTAGTAAGTTAAAAAAAAGTGTATGCTGAAATTATGTTTTTTCCACTTCCAGATTATGGCCCCTCTCTGGAGAGTTCAGTAGTTTCTAAATTCTTCTGTAACCAATGCCATCTGCATGTTTTTCAACAATAAGGTTGCGAAAGTCTTAGACAGCTGAATGTTTTTACCCACCATGACATGTTTCTTGTGTGGCATTTTCTCTGTGTAATTTCTCTGCCTATGTGGATTGGATGGGTTTGTTACCAACATCTGGTGAGAATATAATGTCAATAACACCTTTTAAAATATATTTACTTAGAAAATTGGTGACTTGTTCAATACTTATTTCACCTGCTATATAGATGTTCCAGTGTAATCTGCCACAAAACGAGAACAGCAATTTGTAGATGTCTAGAAAAGTTCAGCTATCAGACCGCATGATAATATTGTATTATAAATCATTCCTCAAGGAACTATCTTATAGTTATCTTATATGGATTTCTTTGCTAAGAGTAAAAAGTGCGCCATCGTGGGCGGGAGCTAGAAGTGTGGTGCAAAAATAATGGCCGCCCATTCCAGATACTTTTGCACCCTGAGGATATGCCTGTCAGCCAGCAAGATCCGCCTCCTGATCCTGAATGGCGGAAGAAAGAAGAAGAAGCTCCGCCCCTAAGGAGAGAGCAGGAACCAGATGAGGAAACAGGAAGGAACATGGAGGACGAGATGACGAGCAGTCCGGACCCGGATCGTGGGGTGGAAGCCGAGGACTCCCCCAGCTACCAGGATGGAAGCCGCAGCGAGCCATCACCAGAGGTCCCAGAGTTCCTGAAAGCAGAGGTGGAAGAGATGAGCGACCAACTCCTGCAGACGCAGTGCCATGACCAAGAGGAAGGCGGTGCTGGGAGTGAAACTGCAGGAGCAGCGTCCTATCTGGCGGCCCCTGATGTCAGCTGAGGAGACCAGCACTGGAGACACCGCAGTGGCAGAGACCTGAAGAAAAACCCGTTTGGCGTGGCAGAAGACAGGGTCTGAATATATGCCTTGCAGCCCGCCCAAGCCTACGTTAGGGGTTGGCGAAAATGGGTCCCTCGTATCGTTGCTGCTGTTTAAGTGATTGACTTGAATGATAAATTGCATAATTTAAAGCACTACCTCAGTTTATATAGTTAATAAGAAAGATATGCAGAAGAAAGAATAGCAAAATGTTGAATTGGTTGCACTTTGTTCAATAAAGTGATAGTGTTTAATGTAGTCAGAATAGAAAGGAAAAGTAAACAGAAAGTGTTGAATGACTTGAAAGATGGTTGCACTTTAAATATATTAAGGGAATGTTCAGATTTGTTGCACTTTGAGAAAGTGATTAGTGAGTTAGTATAATAATATGCAGACAGTGGTGAAGATTATAGAGTGAGAGCTAGTGAAAGAGAGATAAAATTGATGATTGATTTGCACTTTAAATAAAGAAAGCCTTAAAGTAGTATACCCGTATGGGTAGTTGCCATTTATAGGATAAGTTATATTTTTGAAAGTATGCATACTATGTATATATGTTCTTGTAACATTCAAGTATCAATTCCTCCCATAAAGGGAAGCCAAAGTTATACTAATTAACCTGTTTACCTGCATAACAAAAGTGTTTGCATGTCTCCTAATAACCTGTAACAACTGTTGTTTTCCTTTCCCAGTCCAGGAGTACTGGATTTAACAGGGGGGGGGGGAGTGTGATGCCCCAGGGTCCTGGTGGCCACAGTGGTATTGCTTTCCTCGCGGGGAGAGTGATGGCACGCTTGGAAGCGATGAAAGATCTCTTATCAGGTAATCACATACACACAACATGTTCATACTCCAGGCCAGAAGGGGGAGCTCTGGTACCCAGATTACCAGAACTTCCCTATATTCTGGTCTGAAGAAAAAGCAAGTCAGTCAGTCTGTCAGAGGACAGAGAAGAGAGCAGTTAAAACTTGAGTGTCAGAAAGACTGAAGGAGCCGTGTAGCTAGAGTTGCTACAGCTCCTGGAGAAAGAGAGAGAATACGAAAGGAAGAATATTGTTTAGTGAGTATGCAGGAAGAGCGAAGCACAGAAGAGTGACATTTGGGGAGGACAGCTGCGATTGAGCTATCTCCCTAGAGAGCACAGATTACCGGTAGCCGGAAGACCGAGGTTGTGAGGGACTCTAAGATTTACAGCAGAAACCGGCAGGACAGCTGGATTACACATCACCTGTCTGCCCTAATACCCAGGAGGCACAGAGGCACATGGGCCCGGGTCATGATAGAGACTTTATAACAAGGCTCAAGCCACCTGTCATATGGGGTTGCGTCCCACCTTTATCTAGGACAGAGAGGAACTGTGAGGACCTTATCTGAAGCCATAGGCAGTAAGGGACTACAACACCACTGCACTATGAGGAAGGCTTTTAACTCCACCTGGTAAAGGGGACTCTGAATTCGCTTCCAAGCCGGCTGGACCCTGCCTGTACCTGTGATCTGGTGCCCTGGACTGTGGCTGCCTGAAGTCTTCAGTAAACCAGGTAAAGAGACTGCAAACCTGTGTCCTCCGTCTTTTACTGCACCACTCACCATCCTCATCCATATACCAGGAGCCCTGGGGACATAATTCACCTGTGGGAAGTTATACCATCTCAGCTGCCTTTACATCACCTCAGTGGACCCCTTTAATCACTGACCGACTACCACAGGTGGCGTCACGAACAAACTTTATTCTCAAAACCCCTTTAAAGACCTTTCCCTTTAATTGGGCACCCAGGGCCACGGACCGGGTCACAGCCACCGTGACATCCCCCTTAAGTACCGGACCCAGTACCGAGTACCCCACGGCCCTGGCGAGCGACTCATATATATATATATACAGTCATGGCCAAAAGTATTTACACCCCTGCAATTCTGTCAGATAATACTCATTTTCTTCCTGAAAAAGATTGCAAACAAAAATTATTTGGTATTATTATCTTCATTTAATTTATCTTAATTGAAAAAACACAAAAAGAATTGTCCTAAAGCCAAATTGGATATAATTCCACACCTAAACATAAAAAAGGGGGTAGACAAAAGTATTGGCACTGTTCGAAAAATCATGTGATGCTTCTCTAATTTGTGTAATTAACAGCACCTGTAACTTACCTGTGGCACCTAACAGGTGTTGGCAATAACTAAATCACACTTGCAGCCAGTTGACATGGATAAAAGTTGACTCAACCTCTGTCCTGTGTCCTTGTGTGTACCACATTGAGCATGGAGAAAAGAAAGAAGACCAAAGAACTGTCTGAGGACTTGAGAAACCAAATTGTGAGGAAGCATGAGCAATCTCAAGGCTACAAGTCCATCTCCAAAGACCTGAATGTTCCTGTGTCTACCGTGCGCAGTGTCATCAAGAAGTTTAAAGCCCACGGCACTGTGGCTAACCTCACTAGATGTGGATGGAAAAGAAAAATTGACAAGAGATTTCAACGCAAGATTGTGCGGATATTGGATAAAGAACCTCGACTAACATCCAAACAAGTTCAAGCTGCCCTGCAATCCGAGGTTACAACAGTGTCAACCCGTACTATCCGCAGCATCTGAATGAAAAGGGACTGTATGGTAGGAGACCCAGGAAGACCCCACTTCTTACCCTGAGACATAAAAAAGCCAGGCTGGAGTTTGCCAAAACTTACCTGAAAAAGCCTAAAACGTTTTGGAAGAATGTTCTCTGGTCAGATGAGACAAAAGTAGAGCTTTTGGGGCAAAGGCATCAACATAGAGTTTACAGGAGAAAAAAAGAGGCATTCAAAGAAAAGAACACGGTCCCTACAGTCAAAGATGGCGGAGGTTCCCTGATGTTTTGGGGTTGCTTTGCTGCCTCTGGCACTGGACTGCTTGACCATGTGCATGGCATTATGAAGTCTGAAGACTACCAACAAATTTTGCAGCATAATGTAGGGCCCAGTGTGAGAAAGCTGGGTCTCCCTCAGAGGTCATGGGTCTTCCAGCAGGACAATGACCCAAAACACACTTCAAAAAGCACTAGAAAATGGTTTGAGAGAAAGCACTGGAGACTTCTAAGGTGGCCAGCAATGAGTCCAGACCTGAATCCCATAGAACACCTGTGGAGAGATCTAAAAATGGCAGTTTGGAGAAGGCACCCTTCAAATATCAGGGACCTGGAGCAGTTTGCCAAAGAAGAATGGTCTAAAATTCCAGCAGAGCATTGTAAGAAACTCATTGATGGTTACCGGAAGCGGTTGGTCGCAGTTATTTTGGCTAAAGGTTGTGCAACCAAGTATTAGGCTGAGGGTGCCAATACTTTTGTTTGCCGTATTTTTGGAGTTTTGTGTGAAATGATCAATGTTTTGCTTTTTGCTTCATTCTCTTTTGTGTTTTTTCATTTAAGACAAATTAAATTAAGATAATAATACCAAATAATGTGTGTTTGCAATCATTTTCAGGAAGAAACTGAGTATTATCTGACAGAATTGCAGGGGTGTCAATACTTTTGGCCATGACTGTATATATATATATATATATATATATATATATATAGTAAGATTGCTCTCACTAAGTGTATTGGGGGACGCTCGCTTGGCACGGGATTAACGTAGTCAGGCACAATTTTTGAACACAAAACAGTCCATACGGTTTATTAAATTGTCATAAACTGGGTTATGCACAGTTCATATTATACATTCCATAGAACACAATAGGCACCAACTGGTGATATTAACTTGCAGCTTTGTCTTAACACTTCATTTACAGCTTTGACTGACGGACACTAAACATGCTGGACCTCTCACTTCGCCCAGTTACCATGGGTGTCCGTACGCCTTACACTTCACCAATGTCCCAAGTCATATACAGCGCATATGACACTGGGTCGCGGTCTCTAAACACGCCGAACCTCACTCCGTTCAGTCATCGTGGGAGACCACACAGTTCATAGAACATTACAAGCACCAACAGTCTGTATAGGTACCTGACGGAACTCCTGCTCCACCTGCTGACTCCTTGTCAGTCCACTCCTCTGGGAAAGCTGCCTCACAGGGATCACCAACTTGGCTGGGCAGCGTATCTTAGTCAGTCCAGACCCACCGAAGGACGGTAGCTTCCCCACATAGACCATCCAGAATCATAGTCTTTCTGTGTGCTATTCAGGGATCCGGTCCTACTTCCAGGACCTCCCAACACACCAGCATGAGCTCTTCAGGATTCCTACTCACATGAACCGCACATGTGACCTGTCCAGGTGCTATTCAGGACCTCGTCCAACACCCCAGGCATATGACCTGTCCAGGTACTATTCAGGACCTCGTACAACACCCCAGGCATACAACCTGTCCAGGTGCTATTCAGGACATCAGTCCAATACCCCAGGCTTTTGACCTGTCCAGTTGCTATTCAGGACATCAGACCAACACCCCAGGCCACCAACAAGTCCAAAGCCCCACCATGTGCTCTTCAGGACTCCTACTCCCAGGAAATCCAACACAGGCTGTTCAGTGTGCTATTCAGGACTCCTACTCCCAGGAAATCCAACACACCAGCATGTGCTCTTCAAAATTCCTACTCCCAGGAAATCCAACACACCAGCATGCGACCTGTCCAGGTGCTATTCAGGACCACTGTCCAACACCCAGGCCACCAGGTCGGTCCAAAGCCCCACCATGTGCTCTTCAGGACTCCTACTCCCAGGAAATCCAACACAGGTAGTTCAGTGTGCTATTCAGCGATCCGGTCCTACTCCCAGGACCTCCCAACTCACAGGCTCTCTAGGACCTTCCACTGGAACCACACGGGAACCCACACAGGAACATGTGACCCACACCCTGGTCATATTATATACCCTTAACCACTCCCCTGGATGGGACTGTGGATGTGTGGCTAGTTTGTCCCGCCCATCTCACACAACTAGCCTAGTAAGTCTCCCTTACAACTACACCATACATATACACTCTTGAGGGACTACAGGTCCCAGAACAACAACATAGCATCAGACTTACCACGCAGACTCCCTCTGCGACACACATCAGCCATACACAACACAGCCAGTCACTGTTTCATCACCATTATCACAATAGATATGCCCCCATGCACATAACAAAGAGCACTCACAGCGCCCCCTAGCTGTCACTGCATCACAATATATATATATATATATATATATATATATATATATATAAGAAAAAAAAGGGGAAACAGCACAGCAGACTTCCAGAAAAAAAAGTGATGTTTATCGCCCAAATGGCGTGGCAATGTTTCGGATACAATCCTTTCTCAAGCAATGAATATACTACAAGTGCAGACATATATAGATGCTCCATTAAACAATTTGATATATTAATTATTCACAAATTATTAAAAAGTACACAATATATGCAAAGTATATAATTAGTGCTTAGTGCATACACATGTGATTTTTTATAAAACATCATTATAACAATAATACATATTAAATATTGTGCACTATACAGGTCCTTCTCAAAAAATTAGCATATAGTGTTAAATTTCATTATTTACCATAATGTAATGATTACAATTAAACTTTCATATATTATAGATTCATTATCCACCAACTGAAATTTGTCAGGTCTTTTATTGTTTTAATACTGATGATTTTGGCATACAACTCCTGATAACCCAAAAAACCTGTCTCAATAAATTAGCATATTTCACCCATCCAATCAAATAAAAGTGTTTTTTAATAACAAACAAAAAAAACATCAAATAATAATGTTCAGTTATGCACTCAATACTTGGTCGGGAATCCTTTGGCAGAAATGACTGCTTCAATGCGGCGTGGCATGGAGGCAATCAGCCTGTGACACTGCTGAGATGTTATGGAGGCCCAGGATGCTTCAATAGCGGCCTTAAGCTCATCCAGAGTGTTGGGTCTTGCGTCTCTCAACTTTCTCTTCACAATATCCCACAGATTCTCTATGGGGTTCAGGTCAGGAGAGTTGGCAGGCCAATTGAGCACAGTAATACCATGGTCAGTAAACCATTTACCGGTGGTTTTGGCACTGTGAGCAGGTGCCAGGTCGTGCTGAAAAATGAAATCTTCATCTCCATAAAGTATTTCAGCCGATGGAAGCATGAAGTGCTCCAAAATCTCCTGATAGCTAGCTGCATTGACCCTGCCCTTGATGAAACACAGTGGACCAACACCAGCAGCTGACATGGCACCCCACACCATCACTGACTGTGGGTACTTGACACTGGACTTCAGGCATTTTGGCATTTCCTTCTCCCCAGTCTTCCTCCAGACTCTGGCACCTTGATTTCCGAATGACATGCAAAATTTGCTTTCATCAGAAAAAAGTACTTGGGACCACTTAGCAACAGTCCAGTGCTGCTTCTATGTAGCTCAAAAGTGGCTTTACCTGGGGAATGCGGCACCTGTAGCCCATTTCCTGCACACGCCTGTGCACGGTGGCTCTGGATGTTTCCACACCAGACTCAGTCCACTGCTTCCTCAGGTTCCCCAAGGTCTGGAATCGGTCCTTCTCCACAATCTTCCTCAGGGTCCGGTCTCCTCTTCTCGTTGTACAGCGTTTTCTGCCACATTGTTTCCTTCCAACAGACTTACCATTGAGGTGCCTTGATACAGCACTCTGGGAACAGCCTATTTGTTGAGAAATTTCTTTCTGGGTCTTACCCTCTTGCTTGAGGGTGTCAGTGATGGCCTTCTTGACATCTGTCAGGTCGCTAGTCTTACCCATGATGGGGGTTTTGAGTAATGAACCAGGCAGGGAGTTTATAAAAGCCTCAGGTATCTTTTGCATGTGTTTAGTAGTGTTGAGCATTCCGATACCGCAAGTATCGGGTATCGGCCGATATTTGCGGTATCGGAATTCCGATACCGAATTCCGATACTTCCCGCGTATCGGATACCGGAATCGGAAGTTCCCAGAATTCAAATTGAACGCAGCAGCCAATGAGGAATGAATGAAAGTGTGGGCACATCCTGTTTAGCATGGTGGGCATGTAAGTACTGGCAAGGCTTGGATTGGCTGCTGAAATGATGTCACTCTGCACTATAAAAAAGCGCTGCCGCCATTTTGCGCTCACTCTGCTGTGATTTCAGTTAGGGACAGGACGCTGTGTTCTAACTGAGGGCCAGTTGAGCTTGCTAATTGCTTTATTTTCCTTTCCAAAGGCTAATTTAGCAAAACGCTGTGTGTTCTTCACTGTTCACCTTGCTCTTGCCTTGCAGCGCTGTTTTAACAGCGTTCTGCAAGGTCTCTGTGTGTGTGTGTGTGCAGCTCACTCTGTAGTCTGTGTGCAGCCATATACCCGGTTGTATTCAGCTCAGGGGGGGTTCACACTGCCTCACACAGTTGTTCTTTTTTGCTCTTAGTGCAGCCTGCTGCACATTTTTTCTCAAATTTCCTATTAGTGTTTTTCCACCAGTCTCCAGCTATATTGTGGAAAAACACTACATAGGATAACCTAGAGGGGGGTTTTTGGGCCTTGCAGCGCCGTTTACGGCTGTCTGCACGGTCTCCGTGTGAGCCCAGCTCGCCCTGTAGTCTGTGTGCAGCCATAGCCGGTTGGATTCAGCTCAGGGTTCGTTACTGGCTCATACCTTGAGAAAAATTTTCCTTTTTTTCAAATAGTGCAGCCTGTTTAAAATTTGAAAAAAAAAATTCCTATTAGTGTCTTTCCACTCGTATCCAGCTAAATAGTGGAAAAACACTATGTAGGATAACCTAGAGGAGGGTTTTTTGGCCTTGCAGCGCCGTTTACGGCTGTCTGCACGGTCTCCGTGTGAGCCCAGCTCGCCCTGTAGTCTGTGTGCAGCCATAGCCGGTTGGATTCAGCTCAGGGTTCGTTACTGGCTCATACCTTGAGAAAAATTTTCCTTTTTTTGAAATAGTGCAGCCTGTTTAAAATTTGAAAAAAAAAAAATTCCTATTAGTGTCTTTCCACCAGTCTCCAGCTCAATTGTGGAAAAACACTACATAGGATAACCTAGAGGGTTTTTTTGGGGCCTTGCAGTGCCGTTTACGGCTGTCTGCACGGTCTCTGTGTGAGCGCAGCTCGCCCTGTAGTCTGTGTGCAGCCATAGCCGGTTGGATTCAGCTCAGGGTGCGTTACTGCCTCATACCTTGAAAAACAATTTCCTTTTTTTCAAATAGTGCAGCCAGTTTAAAATTTGAAAAAAAAAATTCCTATTAGTGTCTTTCCACTTGTATCCAGCTAAATAGTGGAAAAACACTATATAGGATAACCTAGAGGAGGGTTTTTTGGCCTTGCAGCGCCGTTTACGGCTGTCTGCACGGTCTCCGTGTGATTTAAACTAGCTCTGTAGCCCGATCTGCACCAAAAAAAAGGTTAAGTTCACCAAATACAACTTAACACTTGTGTAGGCCACATTTGAAAAATAATAAAGTTTAGTCCACAATTTACAACATTAGTGTTTCTTACACCTGTTAGGAGGAGCATTACAGGAATAAGCACACTAAGGCCTTAGTACTTTTCTGCTTATCTTTATCTGTCAACCAAGATGAAGAGGGCAGGGAGTAAGGCACGTGGGCGTGGGCGCGGAGCAGGGAGAGGAGCAGGGAGAGGACGTGGTGATTCTGTGCCTGCTGCGGGCGCCGGTGACTCGTCGTCACTCAGTTTCAGCAGGGAACAGTCCTTCATGCGCAGCTTTGTCGGAGAGCGCCGTGCACCGCTGCTGCGTGAAGACCAAATTGAAGCCGTTGTCGGGTGGATGGCAGCTAACGCCTCGGCATCGACTTCAGTTAGTGCCACATCCTCTCAGGCACAGAGCACTGGAGAGCAGCCATCTGTCTCTTCACCACCTGCCAAATTGGCCAGGCAGTCAGAGAGCCCAGGACAGGAGCCGTCTCTACTTCTGTTCTCTGAATCTCTTGGCTTGGAAACAGGGGGCCAGCCAAGCAGCATTGGAGAAATGGAAGAAGAGGCAGTGTGCAGTGATGCCCAACACCTTTTTCTCTCTGACTCTGAAGAGGCAGGTGGGCCAGTGCCTCCGGTGACCACAGCGCAGTACGCATCTGATGATGAAACTCAGGTGCCGCTTTCTCGTGCGTACTGTGCTGCTGAGACTACCCAGGAGGAGCAGTTGGTGGCAGAGGGTAGTGGAGATGATGAGGTCCTTGACCCATCGTGGCGTGAGGAACAGGAAGGTGGTGGGAGCAGCTCAGAGGAAGAGCTTCCTCTTACGGGCCAAAGAGGGAGAGGGAGGGGGAAGACTGCGGAGCCTGTAGCCTCCACTTTGGCACCCGTTAGGAGCCTGTCTCTTTCCAAAGCCAAAAAGGGCGCTCCCAAGACTTGCAGTGCCTGGTCCTTTTTTGACACAGTTGCAGATGACATTTGTTTTGTCAAATGCAAGCTGTGTCATCATAAAGTAAAACGAGGGAAAAATGTCAGCAACCTCAATACCACAAATATGTGGAAACATGTGCGGACCAGGCACGCGGTGGAGTTACAGAAACACACTGAAGATGTAGGCCAACCAACAGCGGCAGCTACCACCTCTTCAGCTCGTGTTGCCTCTTCCTCCAGCTCACGCACAGCTGGTTTGACTTCCTCCCAGAGACCTTGTGTAATTCCACCCACAGCACCACCTTCCCAGTCATCCTCACACTCCCAGTCTACTCTACAGCCATCGGTAGTACAGGCATGGGAGAAAAGGCGGGCATTCTCGGCCAACCACCCCCGAGCACAGGCTCTGAATGCAGGCATTGCCAAACTGTTGTCCCTGGAAATGCTCTCGTTCAGGCTGGTGGAGACTGACAGCTTCCGTGACTTGATGGCATTGGCAGTCCCACAGTACAAGGTGCCCAGCCGCTTTTACTTCAGCAGGCAGGCTGTCCCTGCCCTGCACAGGCATGTTGAGGCAAACATAAAACATGCGCTACTGAACGCCGTCAGTAGCAAGGTCCACCTCACCACCGATGCGTGGACCAGTCAGCATGGACAGGGGCGATATGTTTCCCTCACTGCCCATTGGGTTAATGTTGTTGAGCAAGGTACAGATCGTGCGAGTGGCGCAGGACGTGTCCTGCCCACTCCAAGGATTGCAGGAATCCAGTCTGTACGCATCGACTCCTCCTCTTACACCAGTTCCTCTGATTCCTCTCTGCAGGATCCGTCACAGTCCACCCCCACATGGACCCGTGAACGTTTACCTATGACCGACATGAGCACAGCCGTGGCCAAACGTCAGCAGGCCGTCTTGAAACTAGTTTCATTGGGGCATCGAAGCCACACAGCGCAGGAGCTCTGGAATGCCATAAAGCAGGAGAGCGATGTGTGGTTACTGCCAGCGAATCTCCAGCCAGGCATGGTAGTGTGTGACAATGGCCGAAATCTGGTGGCAGCTTTGGCCCTTGGCAACCTCACTCACATCCCATGTCTGGCACATGTGCTCAATTTGGTTGTGCAGAGTTTTCTGAGGGACTATCCGGATCTTGATGCCCTGCTGCACAAGGTCCGCCTAGAGTGTGCTCACTTGCGGCGTTCCAGCTTGGCCAGATCCCGCATTGCTGCTCTGCAGCGCCGATTCCGCCTTCCGGAACACCGCATCATATGTGACCTACCTACCCGGTGGAATTCCACGTTACATATGTTGGAGCGGTTGTGTGAGCAGCAGCAAGCAGTTATGGAGTACCAGCTGCATCAGGCGCAAAGAAGTCGCAGTCAGCGCCGATCAGACTTCACAACCACAGAGTGGGCCACTATGAAGGACGTCTGCCAGGTTTTGCGTCCTTTTGATTATTCCACGCGGATGGCAAGTGCAGATGATGCACTAGTCAGCATGACTGTCCCCCTTATCTGCCTGCTTCAGCAAAATTTGCAAGGGTTAAGGGATGATGTGGTGGAAGAGGTGGAGGATGAGGAGTCACCTTTTCCATCAGCTTCTGGAGAGTCAGCGCCACGTGGTTCCTCACAAAGGGGTACGCAGGGGCCAATTTGTGAGGAGGATGAGGAGGAGTCAATGGAGGAGGAAGAGCTCCGTCCAGAGGAGGGAGCGACACAATTGTCCAGTGGTCAGTGTGTACAGCGAGGGTGGGGTGATGACGAGCGGGCAGAGATCATGTCTCAAGCAGGGGACAGCGTTTCTGGGCCGGTTGGCACTCTGCAGCACATGGTGGATTTCATGCTGCAGTGCCTGAGAAACGACCGCCGCATCGACCACATTCTCAACATGCCTGATTATTGGGTGTTCACCCTCCTCGATCCTCGCTACCGGGACAACGTCCAAAACCTCATCCCTGCGTTGACCCGGGAGCGTAAATTGCGGGAGTACCACGACACACTGGTGAATTCCATCATCTTCTCCTGTCCAACTGAGAGGAGTGCTGCTAGTGCTTTACAAAGCAGCTCAGTGCGTCGAGGCAGTGGGGGAGGCTCTGCCCAAAGAGGGAGCAGAAGCAGTGCCTCTGCCCAAGGCAAGCCCAGTATGGCACAACTCTGGCACACTTTTGTGTGCCCGCCCCAAATGTCTACACCATCACCGGCGGCTCCAGTCAGCAGGAGGCAACGGTTCCGTCAGATGGTGACAGACTACATGGCTTGCCCTCTTACTGTACTCCCAGACGGCTCTTCCCCGTTCAAGTTTTGGGTCTCTAAGCTGGATACATGGCCAGAGCTAAGCCAGTATGCATTGGAGGTGCTGGCTTGCCCTGCGGCTAGTGTCTTATCGGAACGTGTCTTTAGTGCCGCAGGTGGTGTACTAACAGACCGTCGCATGCGACTATCCTCCGATAACGTTGACCGGCTTACTTTCCTGAAAATGAACCAGGCCTGGATCTCGCAGGAATTTGCCACTCCTCTGCCTGATTAAGTAATTGGGTGTCATCCAGGTCTCCTGCTGTGTTCATCTTTCTACCACCTGAACTGCTATTCCTGGGCTCCAACACCGCCAGTTGCGGCTCAGAAGTGCAGGCTGCACAGTAAAAACATACGACCCAGTGTTATTGGGTTTCAGTAACGTCAGCTGATCCCCAGCTGTGTAGCCGGCAATGTGTCCTGCGACCGCCACGCTGGCACAACAACCTAAATGTAAGGGAACCTGTCCCCCCCCCCGTCGTTTGTTACTGAAAGAGCCATCGTGTGCAGCAGTAATGCTGCACAAGGAAAAGGTAGCTCTTTTTTTTTAGCTCTTTGCACACGCAGAACTTAACACTTACAAAATGTGTTCACTGATACCGTTATACCGTCCCGGAGCTGGGACTTTCCTTCGTAATGTGACGCAGCACAGCCGTCATTCCTACCCCCTTGGTGCCATGCGCTGCCTCCTCAGCGTTGTTTTAAGCTGTCACGGAGCCTGCGCTGTTCTGTTATCCCTTGGGCATGCCCTATTTGCGCTGCCTGTCTTCTGACATAATTTGGTGTCAGGCTGGCTGCGCCTGTGCGGCCGCGGTGCCCGAGATCCCGCCTCGCAGTGTCTTCTGATTGAGTCACACTGCGGGCCTGGGATCCATGGGCATGCGCAGTGCATATCTTCCCCTCGGGCTCTCGCTCATTTCCCTCCGCCTTCTTTAGACTGTGCGCCGTCAGCTGATCCCTAGCATGCCACGGCCGTGACACCGCACAGTCTGAAGAAGAGGGAAGGAGGGGAGTGAGAGTCGAGGTTATGCACTGTGCATGCCCATGGTTCCAAGGCCCGCAGTGGGATTACGTTAGATGAGACTGCGAGGTGGGATCTGGAGCAGCGTGGACGCACAGGCACTGACAGCCTGACACCAAATTATGTCAGAAGACAGGCAGCGCTAATTGGGCATGGCCAAGGGCTAACAGAACAGCGCAGGCTCCGTGACAGCTTAAAACAACGCTGAGGAGGCAGCGCACGGCATCAAGGGGATAGGAATGACAGCTGTGCTGTGTCCCATTACGAAGGAAATTCGCACCTCCGGAACGGTTTAACGGTATAAAGGGACACATTTTTAGTGTTTACTTCGGTGTTTGCAAGGAGCATAATTAAAAGAGCAACCTTTTCCTTTTGCATCCTTAGTGCTGCACAACATGGCTCTTTCAGCTACAAACGTCTTGGGGGGGGGGTTAAAGGTTTCCTTTCAACTTGCTCCAATCAGGCTTCGGCCTACACTCTGTTCCTCTGCTCCTCCTGCTGTCCCTGGGCTCTAACACCGCCAGTTGGTGCCCGGAAGTGCTGTGTGCACAGTCAACAGTCGCTCCTCTGTTATTGGGGTTCAGTAACGTCAGCTGATCCCCAGCTGTGTGTGCGGCAATACCTCCAATCTGCTCCTCCTGCTGTCCCTGGGCTCTAACACCGCCAGTTGGTGCCTGGAAGTGCTGTGTGCACAGTCAACAGTCGCTCCTCTGTTATTGGGGTTCAGTAACGTCAGCTGATCCCCAGCTGTGTGTGCGGCAATACCTCCAATCTGCTCCTCCTGCTGTCCCTGGGCTCTAACACCGCCAGTTGGTGCCTGGAAGTGCTGTGTGCACAGTCAACAGTCGCTCCTCTGTTATTGGGGTTCAGTAACGTCAGCTGATCCCCAGCTGTGTATCCGGCAACGTGTCATGCGACCGCCACGCTGGCACAACTAAAATGTAAGGGGACCTGTCCCCCCCCCCCCTAGGCGTTTGTTACTGAAAGAGCCACCATGTGCAGCACTAATACTGCACAAGGGAAAGGTCGCTCTTGAAATTATGCTCCTTGCAAACGCTGAACTACACACTCATGTAATGTGTCCCCTCACACCGTCCAACCGTCCCGGAGGTGGGACTTTCCTTTGTAATGTGACGCAGCACAGCCGTCATTGCTACCCCCTTGGCACCGTGCGCTGCCTCCTTAGCGTTGTTTGATTCCGTCATGGACCCTGCGCTGTTATGTTATCCCTTGGCCATGCACAGTTTGCGCTGCCTGTCCTCTGACATCATTTGTTGTCGTCCTGGCTGCGCCTGTGCGTCCACGCTGCCCGAAATCACACCTCGCAGTGTCGTCTAATGTGATCCCACAGTGGGCCTGGTATCCATGGCCATGCGCAGTGCATATACTAGCCTCTCACTCCCCTTCTTCACGCTTCTTCAGACTAGGCGGCGTCAGCTGATCCCTAATAGCATGCCACGGCCGTGACGCCGCACAGTCTGAAGAAGCAGGAAGGAGGTGAGTGAGAGGCGATGATATGCACTGCGCATGCCCATGGATCCCTGGCCCGCAGTGGGACTACATTAGATGACACTGCAAGGTTGGATCTCGGGCAGCTTGGACGCACAGGCACTGCCAGCCTGACACCTACATGATGTCAGAAGACGGGCACCGCTAACTGTGCATGGCCAAGGGATAACATTACAGCGCGGGCTCCGTGACAGAACCAAACAACGTTGAGGAGGTGGTGCCCGGCACCAAGGGGGTTGGAATGACGGCTGTGCTGTGTCACATTACAAAGGAAAGTCCCACTTCCGGGATGGTTTGACGGTGTGAGGGGACACATTATATGAGTGTGTACTTCAGCGTTTGCAAGGAGCATAATTTTCGGAGCCACCATTTTCCATGTGCAGTATTACTGCTGTACAAGATGGCTCTTTCAGCAACAAATGCCTGGGGGGGGGGTTAAAGGTTCCCTTTCAACTTGCTCCACTGCAGGCTTCGGCCTACACTCTGCTCCTCTTTGATTCCCTGGGTTTCAACACTGTCAGTTGCCACCTGGAAGTGTTGTCTACACAGAAAAAACACTAGGTGATGTGTCAGTGGGGTTCAGCACCGCCAGCTGTTCCCCTGCTGTGTAGTCGGCAACGTGTCCAGCACAAGCCACGCTGGCACAACAGAACAAAAGCTGCCACCAGTGCAGGCTTCGGCCTACACTCTGCTCCTCTCCTCCTCCTGCTGACCCTGGGCTCAAACACCGCTAGTTTTTGCCCGGAAGTGCTAGCTGCACAGAGAAAAACACCAGCCAATGTGTTAGTGGGGTTCAGCAACGCCAGCTGTTCCCCTGCTGTGTAGCCGGCAACGTGACCTGCAAACGCCATGCAGGCACAGGAACTGAAATTAAAAGGGAACCTGGCCCCACCCCCCAGGTGTTTCTATGTATAACAGCCACCTAGTACAGCAGTACTGCTGCATTTGTACAAGGTGGCTGACTTTTTCTCCTTGCCCACGTGGAACTCAACACGTACAAAATGTGTCTCATTGAGACCATTCCACTGTCCCTGAGGTGTGACTTTCCTTTGTAATGATACGCAGCACCCCCCTTGGTAGCGTTTCCCGTCTTTTGTCATCATGGTTAGCTGGCTGCGCCTGTGCATCCGCCCTGCTAGAAACAACGCCCCTCGTTGTCATATTTATTTTGTCAGCGAGGGTGTGGTTTATGGGCACGAGCAGTGCATATGTTCGCCTGTCTTAACTCATCTCCTTCCGCCTTCTTCAGACTGTGCGGCCTCCTGGCCGTGGTAGGCGATAAGGGATCAGCTGAGGCCGCCCAGTCTGGAGCAGGTGTAAGGACATGTGTAAGCGGCAAACCTATTTACTGCACAAGGCCACGAATCCCAGCCACGCAGTGTGATTTTTTGAAAACACACTGTGGGTCTGGGATTCATGTCCATCGCTAACCGCAACGGCCGACATGAAATGAGGTCAGAAGACAGGAAGCGCTCACAGCGCATGGCCAAGGGATCACAATAGCGCAGACTCCTGTACAGCAAATAACAACGCTCAGGAATCTGCGCCCAGTACCTAGGTGCAAATTTTGACACCTGTGCTGCGTCTCGTTAAAAAGACAAGTCACGCCTCCACAACTGTTTGACAGTATAATGGGCTAAATAGTGTACGTGTTTTAGTCAGCGTGTGCAAGGAGCAAAACAAATAGAGCAACCTTTTACTTGTGCAGCATTAATGCTGCACAAGGTGTGGCTCTTGTACCTTGCAACACCTGAGGGGGGGGGTTAAAGGTAACCTTTGAAATTGGTTCAACTAGGCTTCGGCCTACACTCTGCTCCTCTACTCCTCCTGCTGACCCTGGGCTCAAACACCGCTAGTTTTTGCCCGGAAATGCTAGCTGCACAGAGAAAAACACCAGCCAATGTGTTAGTGGGGTTCAGCACCGCCAGCTGTTCCCCTGCTGTGTAGTCGGCAACGTGTCCAGCACAAGCCACGCTGGCACAACAGAACAAAAGCTGCCACCAGTGCAGGCTTCGGCCTACACTTTGCTCCTCTCCTCCTCCTGCTGACCCTGGGCTCAAACAACGCCAGTTTCTGCCCGGACATGCTAGCTGCACAGAGAAAAACACCAGCCAATGTGTTAGTGGGGTTCAGCACCGCCAGCTGTTCCCCCGCTGTGTAGCCGGCATCGTGTCCAGCACAAGCCACGCTGGCACAACCGACCAAAAGCTGCCACCAGTGCAGGCTTCGGCCTACACTTTGCTCCTCTCCTCCTCCTCCTGCTGACCCTGGGCTCTAACACCGCTAGTTTTTGCCCGGACATGCAATCTGCACAGAGAAAAACACCAGTCAATGTGTCAGTGGGGTTCAGCAACGCCAGCTGTTCCCCTGCTGTGTAGCTTGCAACGTGACCTGCAAACGCCACGCAGGCACATGAACTGAAATTGAAGGGAGCCTGCCCCCCACCCACAGGTGTTTCTATGTATATCAGCCACCTTGTACAGCAGTACTGCTGCATTTGTACAAGGTGGCTGACTTTTTCTCCTTGCCCACGTGGAACTCAACACGTACAAAATGTGTCTCATTAGAGACCATTACAATGTCCCTGAGGTGTGACTTTCCTTTGTAATGACACGCAGCACCACCCTTGTTAGCGCTGCCCGTCTTTTGACATCATTGGTTAGCTGGCTGCGCCTGTGCATCTCCCCTGCTCGAAACAACGGCCCTCGGTGTCTTATTTTTTTGGACAGCGAGGGTGTGATTGATGGGCATGTGCAGTGCATATGTTTGCCTGTGTTCACTCATCTCCTTCCGCCTTCTTCAGACTGGGTGTCCTCATGGCCGCGGCAGGCGATAAGGGATCAGATGAGGCCGCCCAGTCTGAAGCAGGTGTAAGGACATGTGTGAGCGGCAAACATATTTAGTGCACCAGGGCACGAATCCCAGCACCGCAGTGTGATTTTTTAAAAACACACTGTGGGTCTGGGATTCATGTCCATCGCTAACCGCAACGGCCAACATGAAATGAGGTCATAAGACAGGAAGCGCTCACAGCGCATGGCCAAAGGATCACAAGAGCACAGACTCCTGTACAGCAACTAACAACGCTCAGGAAGCTGCGCCCATGCAAAAAGGTGTTGTTTTCGACACCTGTGCTGCTTTTCTTTAAAAAGACAAGTCACGCCTCCACTACTGATTAACAGTATAATGGGCTAAATAGTCTACGTGTTGCATTCAGCTTGTGCAAGTAGAAAAATTAATAGAGCAACCTTTTACTTGTGCAGCATTAATGCTGCAGAAGGAGTGGCTCTTGTACTTTGTAACACCTGAGGGGGGGTTAAAGGTAACCTTTGAAATTGGTTCAACTAGGCTTCGGCCTACACTCTGCTCCTCTCCTCCTCCAGCTGACCCTGGGCTCTAACAACGCTAGTTTTTGCCCGGAAATGGTAGCTGCACAGAGAAAAACACCAGCCAATGTGTTAGTGGTGTTCAGCACCGCCAGCTGTTCCCCCGCTGTGTAGCCGGCATCGTGTCCAGCACAAGCCACGCTGGCACAACCGACCAAAAGCTGCCACCAGTGCAGGCTTCGGCCTACACTTTGCTCCTCTCCTCCTCCTGCTGACCCTGGGCTAAAACAACGCCAGTTTCTGCCCGGACATGCTAGCTGCACAGAGAAAAACACCAGCCAATGTGTTAGTGGGGTTCAGCACCGCCAGCTGTTCCTCTGCTGTGTAGTCGGAATCGTGTCCAGCACAAGCCACGCTGGCACAACTGACCAAAAGCTGCCACCAGTGCAGGCTTCGGCCTACGCTTTGCTCCTCTCCTCCTCCTGCTGACCCTGGGCTAAAACAATGCCAGTTTCTGCCCGGACATGCTAGCTGCACAGAGAAAAACACCAGCCAATGTGTTAGTGGGGTTCAGCACCGCCAGCTGTTCCCCTGCTGTGTAGCTTGCAACGTTTCCTGCAAACGCCACGCAGGAACATGAACTGAAATTGAAGGGAGCCTGCCCCCCACCCCTCCAGGTGTTTCTATGTATAACAGCCACCTTGTACAGCAGTACTGCTGCATTTGTACAAGGTGGCTGACTTTTTCTCCTTGCACACGTGGAACTCAACAAGTACAAAATGTGTCTCATTACAGACCATTACAATGTCCCTGAGGTGTGACTTTCCTTTTTAATGACACGCAGCACCCCCATTGTTAGCGCTGCCCGTCTCCTGACATCATTGGTTGGCTGGCTGTGCCTGTGCGTCCCCCCTGCCCGACACAACGCCCCCCGTTGTCTCATATATTTTGACTGCGAGGGTGTGATTGATGGGCACGAGCAGTGCATATGTTCCCCTGTTTTCACTCCCCTCCTTCCGCCTTCTTCTGACTGTGTGGCCTCATGGCCGCGGCATGCGATAAGGGATCAGCTGAGGCCGCCCAGTCTGAAGCAGGTGTAAGGACATGTGTGAGCGGCGAACATATTTACTGCACAAGGCCACGAATCCCAGCACCGCAGTGTGACTTTAGGAAAAGCCACTGTGGGTCTGGGATTTATGGCCATCGTTAACCGCACCGGCCAACATGAAATGAGGTCATGAGACGGCCTGCACTAACAGGGTATTGCCAAGGGATAACACAAGAGCGCAGTTTCCTGTACTGCAAATAACAACGGTAAGGAATCAGCACACAGCACCTAGGTGTAAATTTGTACACCTGTGCTGCGTCTCCTTAAAAAGACTAGTAGTCACGCCTCCACTACTGTTTGACAGTATAATGGGCTAAATAGTGTACGTGTTTAATTCAGCGTGTGCAAGGAGCAAAATTAAATAGAGCAACCTTTGACTTGTGCATCATTAATGCTGTTCAAGGTGTGGCTCTTGTACCTTGCAACACCTGAGGGGGGGGTTAAAGGTAACCTTTGAAATTGGTTCAACTAGGCTTTGGCCAACACTCTGCTCCTCTACTCCTCCTGCTGACCCTGGGCTCAAACACCGCTAGTATTTGCCCGGAAATGCTAGCTGCACAGAGAAAAACACCAGCCAATGTGTTAGTGGGGTTCAGCAACGCCAGCTGTTCCCCTGCTGTGTAGTCGGCAACGTGTCCAGCACAAGCCACGCTGGCACAAGAGAACAAAAGCTGCCACCAGTGCAGGCTTCGGCCTACACTTTGCTCCTCTCCTCCTCCTGCTGACCCTGGGCTCAAACAACGCCAGTTTCTGCCCGGACATGCTAGCTGCACAGAGAAAAACACCAGCCAATGTGTTAGTGGGGTTCAGCACCGCCAGCTATTCCTCTGCTGTGTAGTCGGCATCGTGTCCAGCACAAGCCACGCTGGCACAACTGACCAAAAGCTGCCACCAGTGCAGGCTTCGGCCTACACTTTGCTCCTCTCCTCCTCCTGCTGACCCTGGGCTAAAACAACGCCAGTTTCTGCCCGGACATGCTAGCTGCACAGAGAAAAACACCAGCCAATGTGTTAGTGGGGTTCAGCACCGCCAGCTGTTCCCCTGCTGTGTAGCTTGCAACGTTTCCTGCAAACGCCACGCAGGAACATGAACTGAAATTGAAGGGAGCCTGCCCCCCACCCCCCCCAGGTGTTTCTATGTATAACAGCCACCTTGTACAGCAGTACTGCTGCATTTGTACAAGGTGGCTGACTTTTTCTCCTTGCACACGTGGAACTCAACAAGTACAAAATGTGTCTCATTACAGACCATTACAATGTCCCTGAGGTGTGACTTTCCTTTTTAATGACACGCAGCACCCCCATTGTTAGCGCTGCCCGTCTCCTGACATCATTGGTTGGCTGGCTGTGCCTGTGCGTCCCCCCTGCCCGACACAACGCCCCCCGTTGTCTCATATATTTTGACTGCGAGGGTGTGATTGATGGGCACGAGCAGTGCATATGTTCCCCTGTTTTCACTCCCCTCCTTCCGCCTTCTTCTGACTGTGCGGCCTCATGGCCGCGGCATGCGATAAGGGATCAGCTGAGGCCGCCCAGTCTGAAGCAGGTGTAAGGACATGTGTGAGCGGCGAACATATTTACTGCACAAGGCCACGAATCCCAGCACCGCAGTGTGACTTTAGGAAAAGCCACTGTGGGTCTGGGATTTATGGCCATCGTTAACTGCACCGGCCAACATGAAATGAGGTCATGAGACGGCCTGCACTAACAGGGTATTGCCAAGGGATAACACAAGAGCGCAGTTTCCTGTACTGCAAATAACAACGGTAAGGAATCTGCGCACAGCACCTAGGTGTTAATTTGTACACCTGTGCTGCGTCTCCTTAAAAAGACTAGTAGTACTAGTCACGCCTCCACTACTGTTTGACAGTATAATGGGCTAAATAGTGTACGTGTTTAATTCAGCGTGTGCATGGAGCAAAATTAAATAGAGCAACCTTTGACTTGTGCATCATTAATGCTGTTCAAGGTGTGGCTCTTGTACCTTGCAACACCTGAGGGGGGGGTTAAAGGTAACCTTTGAAATTGGTTCAACTAGGCTTCGGCCTACACTGTGCTCCTCTACTCCTCCTGCTGACCCTGGGCTCAAACACCGCTAGTTTTTGCCCGGAAATGCTAGCTGCACAGAGAAAAACACCAGCCAATGTGTTAGTGGGGTTCAGCACCGCCAGCTGTTCCCCTGCTGTGTAGTCGGCAACGTGTCCAGCACAAGCCACGCTGGCACAACAGAACAAAAGCTGCCACCAGTGCAGGCTTCGGCCTACACTTTGCTCCTCTCCTCCTCCTGCTGACCCTGGTCTCAAACAACGCCAGTTTCTGCCCGGACATGCTAGCTGCACAGAGAAAAACACCAGCCAATGTGTTAGTGGGGTTCAGCACCGCCAGCTGTTCCCCCGCTGTGTAGCCGGCATCGTGTCCAGCACAAGCCACGCTGGCACAACCGACCAAAAGCTGCCACCAGTGCAGGCTTCGGCCTACACTTTGCTCCTCTCCTCCTCCTCCTGCTGACCCTGGGCTCTAACACCGCTAGTTTTTGCCCGCACATGCAATCTGCACAGAGAAAAACAACAGTCAATGTGTCAGTGGGGTTCAGCAACGCCAGCTGTTCCCCTGCTGTGTAGCTTGCAACGTGACCTGCAAACGCCACGCAGGCACATGAACTGAAATTGAAGGGAGCCTGCCCCCCACCCACAGGTGTTTCTATGTATATCAGCCACCTTGTACAGCAGTACTGCTGCATTTGTACAAGGTGGCTGACTTTTTCTCCTTGCCCACGTGGAACTCAACACGTACAAAATGTGTCTCATTAGAGACCATTACAATGTCCCTGAGGTGTGACTTTCCTTTGTAATGACACGCAGCACCACCCTTGTTAGCGCTGCCCGTCTTTTGACATCATTGGTTAGCTGGCTGCGCCTGTGCATCTCCCCTGCTTGAAACAACGGCCCTCGGTGTCTTATTTTTTTGGACAGCGAGGGTGTGATTGATGGGCATGTGCAGTGCATATGTTTGCCTGTGTTCACTCATCTCCTTCCGCCTTCTTCAGACTGGGTGTCCTCATGGCCGCGGCAGGCGATAAGGGATCAGATGAGGCCGCCCAGTCTGAAGCAGGTGTAAGGACATGTGTGAGCGGCAAACATATTTAGTGCACCAGGGCACGAATCCCAGCACCGCAGTGTGATTTTTTAAAAACACACTGTGGGTCTGGGATTCATGTCCATCGCTAACCGCAACGGCCAACATGAAATGAGGTCATAAGACAGGAAGCGCTCACAGCGCATGGCCAAAGGATCACAAGAGCGCAGACTCCTGTACAGCAACTAACAACGCTCAGGAAGCTGCGCCCATGCAAAAAGGTGTTGTTTTCGACACCTGTGCTGCTTTTCTTTAAAAAGACAAGTCACGCCTCCACTACTGATTAACAGTATAATGGGCTAAATAGTCTACGTGTTGCATTCAGCTTGTGTAAGTAGAAAAATTAATAGAGCAACCTTTTACTTGTGCAGCATTAATGCTGCAGAAGGAGTGGCTCTTGTACTTTGTAACACCTGAGGGGGGGTTAAAGGTAACCTTTGAAATTGGTTCAACTAGGCTTCGGCCTACACTCTGCTCCTCTCCTCCTCCTGCTGACCCTGGGCTCTAACAACGCTAGTTTTTGCCCGGAAATGCTAGCTGCACAGAGAAAAACACCAGCCAATGTGTTAGTGGGGTTCAGCACCGCCAGCTGTTCCCCCGCTGTGTAGCCGGCATCGTGTCCAGCACAAGCCACGCTGGCACAACCGACCAAAAGCTGCCACCAGTGCAGGCTTCGGCCTACACTTTGCTCCTCTCCTCCTCCTCCTGCTGACCCTGGGCTCAAACACCGCTAGTTTTTGCCCGGAAATGCTAGCTGCACAGAGAAAAACACCAGCCAATGTGTTAGTGGGGTTCAGCACCGCCAGCTGTTCCCCTGCTGTGCAGCTTGCAACGTGACCTGCAAACGCCACGCAGGCACATGAACTGAAATTGAAGGGAGCCTGGCCCCCACCCCCAGGTGTTTATATGTATAACAGCCACCTTGTACAGCAGTACTGCTGCATTTGTACAAGGTGGCTGATGTTTTCTCCTTGCCCACGTGGAACTCAACACGTACAAAATGTGTCTCTTTGAGACCATTCCACTGTCCCTGAGGTGTGACTTTCCTTTCTAATGATACGCAGCACCCCCCTTGGTAGCGCTTCCCGTCTTCTGACATCATTGGTTGGCTACTTGCGCCTGTTCGTCCGCCCTGCCTGAATAAAATGCTCCTCGTTGTCTTAATTATTTTGACTGCGAGGGTGTGATTGATGGGCACGAGCAGTGCATATCTTCGCCTGTCTTAACTCATCTCCTTCCGCCTTCTTCAGACTGTGCAGCCTCATGGCCGCGGCATGCGAGAAGGGATCAGCAGAGGCCGCCCAGTCTGAAGCAGGTGTAAGGACGTGTGTGAGCGGCCAAAATATTTACTGCTCAAGGCCACGAATCCCAGCACCGCAGTGTGGCTTTATGAAAAGACACTGTGGGTCTGGCATTTATGGCCATCGTTAACCGCACCGGCCAACATGAAATGATGTCATAAGATGGGCAGCGCTAACAGGGCATTGCCAAGGGATAACACAAGAGCGCAGACTCCTGTACAGCAAATAACAACGCTCAGGAAGCTGCGCCAAGCACCAAGGCGTTATTTTGGACACCTGTGCTGCGTCTCATCAAAAAACCAAGTCACGCATCCACTACAGTTTGACTGTAGAATGGGGTAAATTGTGTATGTCTTTCATTCAGCGTGTGCAAGTAGACAAATTAATAGAGCAACCTTTCACTTGTGCAGCATTAATACTGCACAAGGTGTGTCTCTTGTACTTTGTAACACCTGAGGTTAAAGGTTTCCTTTGAAATTGGTTCAACTAGGCTTCGGCCTACACTCTGCTCCTCTCCTCCTCCTCCTGCTTCAACACGGGCTCTAACATCGCTAGTTTTTGCCCGCAAGTGCTAGCTGCACAGAGAAAAACACACGCCATTGTGTTAGTGGGGTTCAGCAACGCCAGCTGTTCCCCCAGTGTGTAGCCGGCAAAGTGTCCTGCAAACGCAACGCAGACACAAAGCTGCCTCCAGTGCAGGCTTCGGCCTACACTCATCTCCCCCTGCTTACCCTTTGCTCCAACACCGCTAGTTGGGGCTCTAGGAAGACAATCTTTAATAGGCAAGGCAACGCATCTGGGTTCCAGCACCGCCAGCTGGTTCTCGGCAGTGTTCTTGTCACAGGTACTCCCTCGTGCCAAGCCTGGTTTCAGCACCGTCAGCTGTTTCCGGGTTGTGTCAAGCTCACTGAGACACCTATGCTTGCCTCGTCGTGGTGCGGTCGGGTTAGCCAACTCCAGGGTGCCTCCAGTTTAGGAGCTTCCTATGTGGGCTGCGTGAACTGGTAGTCAAGGCTGGTTCTGTAGTGCCAGTAGGCCCAGCTCCCCCTGTAGGACTGTTGGGGTTCGGTAACTGCGGCTGCCTCGCGGCCTAGCTGTTCTCTCCTCTCCTGTGGGCCTTGGGGTCCACCACCTGGTTCCAGCACCGTCAGCTGGTTCCGGGCCGAGCCTTTGGCTTAGGTGCCTCCTCCTGGGTATCCGAGTTCCGCCAACGCCAGGCGGTCCTTGGTAGTGCTTTTAAGCGCGGGCACCTACAGCTTAGTAACCGGGTTCCAGCACCGTCAGCTGGTCCTCGGTCGTGCCATTGGCTCTTGCACACTGGGGCAACGCATCCGGGTTCCAGCACCGCCAGCTGGTTCTCGGCAGTGTTCTTGTCACAGGTACTCCCTCGTGCCAAGCCTGGTTTCAGCACCGTCAGCTGTTTCCGGGTTGTGTCAACTTCACTGAGAAGCCTATGCTTGCCCCGTCGTGGTGCGGTCGAGTTAGCCAACTCCAGGGTGCCTCCAGTTTAGGAGCTTCCTATGTGGGCTGCGTGAACTGGTAGTCAAGGCTGGTTCTGTAGTGCCAGTAGGCCCAGCTCCCCCTGTAGGACTGTTGGGGTTCGGTAACTGCGGCTGCCTCGCGGCCTAGCTGTTCTCTCCTCTCCTGTGGGCCTTGGGGTCCACCACCTGGTTCCAGCACCGTCAGCTGGTTCCGGGCCGAGCCTTTGGCTTAGGTGCCTCCTCCTGGGTATCCGAGTTCCGCCAACGCCAGGCGGTCCTTGGTAGTGCTTTTAAGCGCGGGCACCTACAGCTTAGTAACCGGGTTCCAGCACCGTCAGCTAGTCCTCGGTCGTGCCATTGGCTCTTGCACACTGGGGCAACGCATCCGGGTTCCAGCACCGCCAGCTGGTTCTCGGCAGTGTTCTTGTCACAGGTACTCCCTCGTGCCAAGCCTGGTTTCAGCACCGTCAGCTGTTTCCGGGTTGTGTCAACTTCACTGAGACGCCTATGCTTGCCCCGTCGTGGTGCGGTCGAGTTAGCCAACTCCAGGGTGCCTCCAGTTTAGGAGCTTCCTATGTGGGCTGCGTGAACTGGTAGTCAAGGCTGGTTCTGTAGTGCCAGTAGGCCCAGCTCCCCCTGTAGGACTGTTGGGGTTCGGTAACTGCGGCTGCCTCGCGGCCTAGCTGTTCTCTCCTCTCCTGTGGGCCTTGGGGTCCACCACCTGGTTCCAGCACCGTCAGCTGGTTCCGGGCCGAGCCTTTGGCTTAGGTGCCTCCTCCTGGGTATCCGACTTCCGCCAACGCCAGGCGGTCCTTGGTAGTGCTTTTAAGCGCGGGCACCTACAGCTTAGTAACCGGGTTCCAGCACCATCAGCTAGTCCTCGGTCGTGCCATTGGCTCTTGCACACTGGGGCAACGCATCCGGGTTCCAGCACCGCCAGCTGGTTCTCGGCAGTGTTCTTGTCACAGGTACTCCCTCGTGCCAAGCCTGGTTTCAGCACCGTCAGCTGTTTCCGGGTTGTGTCAACTTCACTGAGACGCCTATGCTTGCCCCGTCGTGGTGCGGTCGAGTTAGCCAACTCCAGGGTGCCTCCAGTTTAGGAGCTTCCTATGTGGGCTGCGTGAACTGGTAGTCAAGGCTGGTTCTGTAGTGCCAGTAGGCCCAGCTCCCCCTGTAGGACTGTTGGGGTTCGGTAACTGCGGCTGCCTCGCGGCCTAGCTGTTCTCTCCTCTCCTGTGGGCCTTCGGGTCCACCACCTGGTTCCAGCACCGTCAGCTGGTTCCGGGCCGAGCCTTTGGCTTAGGTGCCTCCTCCTGGGTATCCGAGTTCCGCCAACGCCAGGCGGTCCTTGGTAGTGCTTTTAAGCGCGGGCACCTACAGCTTAGTAACCGGGTTCCAGCACCGTCAGCTGGTCCTCGGTCGTGCCATTGGCTCTTGCACACTGGGGCAACGCATCCGGGTTCCAGCACCGCCAGCTGGTTCTCGGCAGTGTTCTTGTCACAGGTACTCCCTCGTGCCAAGCCTGGTTTCAGCACCGTCAGCTGTTTCCGGGTTGTGTCAACTTCACTGAGACGCCTATGCTTGCCCCGTCGTGGTGCGGTCGAGTTAGCCAACTCCAGGGTGCCTCCAGTTTAGGAGCTTCCTATGTGGGCTGCGTGAACTGGTAGTCAAGGCTGGTTCTGTAGTGCCAGTAGGCCCAGCTCCCCCTGTAGGACTGTTGGGGTTCGGTAACTGCGGCTGCCTCGCGGCCTAGCTGTTCTCTCCTCTCCTGTGGGCCTTGGGGTCCACCACCTGGTTCCAGCACCGTCAGCTGGTTCCGGGCCGAGCCTTTGGCTTAGGTGCCTCCTCCTGGGTATCCGAGTTCCGCCAACGCCAGGCGGTCCTTGGTAGTGCTTTTAAGAGCGGGCACCTACAGCTTAGTAACCGGGTTCCAGCACCGTCAGCTAGTCATCGGTCGTGCCATTGGCTCTTGCACACTGGGGCAACGCATCCGGGTTCCAGCACCGCCAGCTGGTTCTCGGCAGTGTTCTTGTCACAGGTACTCCCTCGTGCCAAGCCTGGTTTCAGCACCGTCAGCTGTTTCCGGGTTGTGTCAACTTCACTGAGACGCCTATGCTTGCCCCGTCGTGGTGCGGTCGAGTTAGCCAACTCCAGGGTGCCTCCAGTTTAGGAGCTTCCTATGTGGGCTGCGTGAACTGCTAGTCAAGGCTGGTTCTGTAGTGCCAGTAGGCCCAGCTCCCCCTGTAGGACTGTTGGGGTTCGGTAACTGCGGCTGCCTCGCGGCCTAGCTGTTCTCTCCTCTCCTGTGGGCCTTGGGGTCCACCACCTGGTTCCAGCACCGTCAGCTGGTTCCGGGCCGAGCCTTTGGCTTAGGTGCCTCCTCCTGGGTATCCGAGTTCCGCCAACGCCAGGCGGTCCTTGGTAGTGCTTTTAAGCGCGGGCACCTACAGCTTAGTAACCGGGTTCCAGCACCGTCAGCTAGTCCTCGGTCGTGCCATTGGCTCTTGCACACTGGGGCAACGCATCCGGGTTCCAGCACCGCCAGCTGGTTCTCGGCAGTGTTCTTGTCACAGGTACTCCCTCGTGCCAAGCCTGGTTTCAGCACCGTCAGCTGTTTCCGGGTTGTGTCAACTTCACTGAGACGCCTATGCTTGCCCCGTCGTGGTGCGGTCGAGTTAGCCAACTCCAGGGTGCCTCCAGTTTAGGAGCTTCCTATGTGGCTGCGTGAACTGGTAGTCAAGGCTGGTTCTGTAGTGCCAGTAGGCCCAGCTCCCCCTGTAGGACTGTTGGGGTTCGGTAACTGCGGCTGCCTCGCGGCCTAGCTGTTCTCTCCTCTCCTGTGGGCCTTGGGGTCCACCACCTGGTTCCAGCACCGTCAGCTGGTTCCGGGCCGAGCCTTTGGCTTAGGTGCCTCCTCCTGGGTATCCGAGTTCCGCCAACGCCAGGCGGTCCTTGGTAGTGCTTTTAAGCGCGGGCACCTACAGCTTAGTAACCGGGTTCCAGCACCGTCAGCTAGTCCTCGGTCGTGCCATTGGCTCTTGCACACTGGGGCAACGCATCCGGGTTCCAGCACCGCCAGCTGGTTCTCGGCAGTGTTCTTGTCACAGGTACTCCCTCGTGCCAAGCCTGGTTTCAGCACCGTCAGCTGTTTCCGGGTTGTGTCAACTTCACTGAGACGCCTATGCTTGCCCCGTCGTGGTGCGGTTGAGTTAGCCAACTCCAGGGTGCCTCCAGTTTAGGAGCTTCCTATGTGGGCTGCGTGAACTGGTAGTCAAGGCTGGTTCTGTAGTGCCAGTAGGCCCAGCTCCCCCTGTAGGACTGTTGGGGTTCGGTAACTGCGGCTGCCTCGCGGCCTAGCTGTTCTCTCCTCTCCTGTGGGCCTTCGGGTCCACCACCTGGTTCCAGCACCGTCAGCTGGTTCCGGGCCGAGCCTTTGGCTTAGGTGCCTCCTCCTGGGTATCCGAGTTCCGCCAATGCCAGGAGGTCCTTGGTAGTGCTTTTAAGCGCGGGCACCTACAGCTTAGTAACCGGGTTCCAGCACCGTCAGCTGGTCCTCGGTCGTGCCATTGGCTCTTGCACACTGGGGCAACGCATCCGGGTTCCAGCACCGCCAGCTGGTTCTCGGCAGTGTTCTTGTCACAGGTACTCCCTCGTGCCAAGCCTGGTTTCAGCACCGTCAGCTGTTTCCGGGTTGTGTCAACTTCACTGAGACGCCTATGCTTGCCCCGTCGTGGTGCGGTCGAGTTAGCCAACTCCAGGGTGCCTCCAGTTTAGGAGCTTCCTATGTGGGCTGCGTGAACTGGTAGTCAAGGCTGGTTCTGTAGTGCCAGTAGGCCCAGCTCCCCCTGTAGGACTGTTGGGGTTCGGTAACTGCGGCTGCCTCGCGGCCTAGCTGTTCTCTCCTCTCCTGTGGGCCTTCGGGTCCACCACCTGGTTCCAGCACCGTCAGCTGGTTCCGGGCCGAGCCTTTGGCTTAGGTGCCTCCTCCTGGGTATCCGAGTTCCGCCAACGCCAGGAGGTCCTTGGTAGTGCTTTTAAGCGCGGGCACCTACAGCTTAGTAACCGGGTTCCAGCACCGTCAGCTGGTCCTCGGTCGTGCCATTGGCTCTTGCACACTGGGGCAACGCATCCGGGTTCCAGCACCGCCAGCTGGTTCTCGGCAGTGTTCTTGTCACAGGTACTCCCTCGTGCCAAGCCTGGTTTCAGCACCGTCAGCTGTTTCCGGGTTGTGTCAACTTCACTGAGACGCCTATGCTTGCCCCGTCGTGGTGCGGTCGAGTTAGCCAACTCCAGGGTGCCTCCAGTTTAGGAGCTTCCTATGTGGGCTGCGTGAACTGGTAGTCAAGGCTGGTTCTGTAGTGCCAGTAGGCCCAGCTCCCCCTGTAGGACTGTTGGGGTTCGGTAACTGCGGCTGCCTCGCGGCCTAGCTGTTCTCTCCTCTCCTGTGGGCCTTCGGGTCCACCACCTGGTTCCAGCACCGTCAGCTGGTTCCGGGCCGAGCCTTTGGCTTAGGTGCCTCCTCCTGGGTATCCGAGTTCCGCCAACGCCAGGCGGTCCTTGGTAGTGCTTTTAAGCGCGGGCACCTACAGCTTAGTAACCGGGTTCCAGCACCGTCAGCTAGTCCTCGGTCGTGCCATTGGCTCTTGCACACTGGGGCAACGCATCCGGGTTCCAGCACCGCCAGCTGGTTCTCGGCAGTGTTCTTGTCACAGGTACTCCCTCGTGCCAAGCCTGGTTTCAGCACCGTCAGCTGTTTCCGGGTTGTGTCAACTTCACTGAGACGCCTATGCTTGCCCCGTCGTGGTGCGGTCGAGTTAGCCAACTCCAGGGTGCCTCCAGTTTAGGAGCTTCCTATGTGGGCTGCGTGAACTGGTAGTCAAGGCTGGTTCTGTAGTGCCAGTAGGCCCAGCTCCCCCTGTAGGACTGTTGGGGTTCGGTAACTGCGGCTGCCTCGCGGCCTAGCTGTTCTCTCCTCTCCTGTGGGCCTTCGGGTCCACCACCTGGTTCCAGCACCGTCAGCTGGTTCCGGGCCGAGCCTTTGGCTTAGGTGCCTCCTCCTGGGTATCCGAGTTCCGCCAACGCCAGGCGGTCCTTGGTAGTGCTTTTAAGCGCGGGCACCTACAGCTTAGTAACCGGGTTCCAGCACCGTCAGCTAGTCCTCGGTCATGCCATTGGCTCTTGCACACTGGGGCAACGCATCCGGGTTCCAGCACCGCCAGCTGGTTCTCGGCAGTGTTCTTGTCACAGGTACTCCCTCGTGCCAAGCCTGGTTTCAGCACCGTCAGCTGTTTCCGGGTTGTGTCAACTTCACTGAGACGCCTATGCTTGCCCCGTCGTGGTGCGGTCGAGTTAGCCAACTCCAGGGTGCCTCCAGTTTAGGAGCTTCCTATGTGGGCTGCGTGAACTGGTAGTCAAGGCTGGTTCTGTAGTGCCAGTAGGCCCAGCTCCCCCTGTAGGACTGTTGGGGTTCGGTAACTGCGGCTGCCTCGCGGCCTAGCTGTTCTCTCCTCTCCTGTGGGCCTTCGGGTCCACCACCTGGTTCCAGCACCGTCAGCTGGTTCCGGGCCGAGCCTTTGGCTTAGGTGCCTCCTCCTGGGTATCCGAGTTCCGCCAACGCCAGGCGGTCCTTGGTAGTGCTTTTAAGCGCGGGCACCTACAGCTTAGTAACCGGGTTCCAGCACCGTCAGCTAGTCCTCGGTCGTGCCATTGGCTCTTGCACACTGGGGCAACGCATCCGGGTTCCAGCACCGCCAGCTGGTTCTCGGCAGTGTTCTTGTCACAGGTACTCCCTCGTGCCAAGCCTGGTTTCAGCACCGTCAGCTGTTTCCGGGTTGTGTCAACTTCACTGAGACGCCTATGCTTGCCCCGTCGTGGTGCGGTCGAGTTAGCCAACTCCAGGGTGCCTCCAGTTTAGGAGCTTCCTATGTGGGCTGCGTGAACTGGTAGTCAAGGCTGGTTCTGTAGTGCCAGTAGGCCCAGCTCCCCCTGTAGGACTGTTGGGGTTCGGTAACTGCGGCTGCCTCGCGGCCTAGCTGTTCTCTCCTCTCCTGTGGGCCTTCGGGTCCACCACCTGGTTCCAGCACCGTCAGCTTGTTCTCGGCAGTGTCTTTTGCTCTTGTACCTTCTGCTCCCCATCCTGGTTCCAGTACCGTCAGCTGGTTCCGGGCAGAGCCTTTGGCTTAGGTGCCTCCTTCTGGGTATCCAAGTTCCACCAACGTCAGGTGGTCCTTGGTAGTGCTTTCAGGCACGGGTACCTCCTGCTTAGTAACCGGGTTCCAGTAACGTCAGCTGGTCCTTGGTAGTTCCATTGGCTCTTGGACCTTCGGCTACCCATCCGGGTTCCAGTACCGTCAGCTGGTTCTCGGCAGTGTCTTTTGCTCTTGTACCTTCTGCTCCCCATCCTGGTTCCAGTAACGTCAGCTGGTTCCGGGCAGAGCCTTTGGCTTAGGTGCCTCCTTCTGGGTATCCGAGTTCCGCCAACGTCAGGCGGTCCTTGGTAGTGCTTTTTAGCACGGGTACCTCCTGCTTAGTAACCGGGTTCCAGTAACGTCAGCTGGTCCTCGGTAGTTCCATAGGCTCTTGAACCTTCGGGTAGCCATCCGAGTTCCAGTTCCATCAGCTGGTTCTTGGCATTTTCTCAGCCTTCTTGTACCTTCTGCTACATTTCCAAGTTGAAGACCCTAACGTCGACAACCCGGAAGACCACCCCGATGACGATGACCCGGAAGACCACCCCGATGACGACGACGACGACGACGGCGGAGACGACGACGGCGGAGACGACGACGGCTGAGACGACGACGGCGGAGATGACGACACTGGAGACGACGACCCTGGAGACGACAACATGGAAGACCGAGAAGCAGAAGAACAAGAGGCTGCAGAACAAAGAGCAGAAGAACATTAAGCATAAGACTTAATATCAGAGCAAAAGTTATTATCTAAATTATATGCAGAAGAAGACTAAGCAGTGTATGGGGGTGAGTCCGTTCCTCCTCGTGGTGCCCCTGGATAAAGCCTGATGCTGCAGGCCAAACTGAACGCGGACAAATGTAACTTTTGTGACTGGCAGAACGGAAGGTGTAATCTTCCAACTTTTATAGATAACAACTACGGGAATGCCTGTCACAAATGAGAATATGATGAAGAAGTAGAATAGGAAGAATAATAACAGTGGAATAAAAAGAATATGTAGAATAGGAAGAATAATAATAGTTGAAGAAAATGAATATGAAGAATGTAATAAAAAAAAAAAAATAGGTAGAAGATGAAGAAGAAGATGAATAAGGTGAAGAAGTTGATGTCAAAGATGCTGATGATGATGAAGATGAAAGTGTGGGAAAAGGAAAAAAAAGAAGGGGAAGGTCGTGGAATAGTGAAACATCAATATCTGACAAAATAAAAAAAAATTTACATAGTCAATATGTTTTTCAATCCGAACGTCTTTAAAAAAAAACAAAAAACATGCTATTCTATTTGATTGGAC
Source organism: Ranitomeya imitator (assembly GCF_032444005.1). Taxonomy (NCBI): domain Eukaryota; kingdom Metazoa; phylum Chordata; class Amphibia; order Anura; family Dendrobatidae; genus Ranitomeya; species Ranitomeya imitator. Next base: position 713,795,100 of record NC_091284.1, on the reverse strand, counting down.
TAATCCTCATTGCCTTTAATGTCTCCGCCACCTCCCCCATACATCCTACATTATTCTTAGTTGTTTTCCTTCATGTAGAATGAACCTACAAGGAAAGAAAGGGTTTATTTTAATTCCGATATTTTGGTCCCATTGACTTGCATTGGGATCGGGTATCGGTATCGGCGATATCCGATATTTTTTGAATATCGGCCGATCCAAACCGATACCGATACTTTCCGATATCGGAAGGTATCGCTCAACACTAGTGTTTAGAGTTAATTAGTTGATTCAAAAGATTAGGGTAATGGGTCGTTTAGAGAACCTTTTCTTGATATGCTAATTTATTGAGACAGGTTTTTTGGGTTATCAGGAGTTGTATGCCAAAATCATCAGTATTAAAACAATAAAAGACCTGACAAATTTCAGTTGGTGGATAATGAATCTATAATATATGAAAGTTTAATTGTAATCATTACATTATGGTAAATAATGAAATTTAACACTATATGCTAATTTTTTGAGACGGACCTGTATAAGTGAAAATGCATAAATAATTAAATGGTTCCAGGTGTCGCATCCTAATGGGAATCGCACTCACATGTTCCAAATATCGCTGCATGCTATGTCCTCAGCGTCCATATGATTCCACTGGGCATGTCTGTGATGTCTGAAGTCTTCCCATAATTCCATGTGCCTACATATGCGATGCGCACTGGCACCTGTGATGCTCAAATCGCCATTTTGGAAATGGTCAAATATTCAATTGCAGCACCCCAGAGTCCTGGTTTGTTGCAGTAATGTTATTCTTCCACCAGGGGGAGTGATGTTACGTCTGAAGGCAATGAAGGAGATCTTCTGTCCAGGTATCACAACCATTACATACACTTCACACTCCAGACCACCAGGGGGAGCAATGGTTCTATCTACTAGGCCACTCCTCACACTTGGGTAAAACTGGTGGGATGGGGAGAAAGTTAGTCAGAGTTCCTGGCTGGGGACCGAGAAGAAAAGGTCTCCAGGTCGAGCTGGCTGGAGTGATCTCCAGTCAGACCCAGACTGCGGTCTGAGGAGGACAAGGGTACATGGAGCTGCGCCTGCATCCCATGCGGCAGCATCCTAGGAAAGGACACAAAAGGAAGTGTGTTGCAGTGAGTGAGCAACGAAGTCATGGCAACAGGAGTGAAACATCAGAGGGAGACCAGCTAGAAGCAGGCTGCCTCTTTCTGAAGCAGAGAACAGGTAGCCAGAACACCGAGGGAGTAAAGAGCTCTATGCCGTTACTTCAGAGACTGGCAGGACAGTTAATTCCACGTTAGCTGCCCGACCATTTACACAGGAGGCATGGTGGCAAATTTTGGGGGGCGGGGCATCTCTAGGGTCACTATAAAAAGCCTCAGACCACCGGTCATACGTGTTTTGTTCTATCCGACCACGGGGAACAGTGAGAGGAGTAACAATAGTGAGGACCTTATTGGAGCTTATGCAAGTAGGGACCTACTGTATTACTGTGCGCTAGCGGAAGGCTATTAATTTCCACCTGTATAAGGGGACTCTGGATTTGCCTTCAGACCAGCCGGACTCTGCCTTCCCTGTGGTCCCTACCCTGGGCTGTGGATGCTGAAGCCTTCAGTAAAGGTAAAGAGACTGCAACCTTGTGTCCTCATTATTCACTGCGCCTCACCTCACACCATCCATCATCTACACTCTGGAAAGCCTTGGGGATACACTTCACCTGTGGGAAGGTATACCATCTAGCTGCCATAACATCACCCCAGCGGACCCCTAAGCAACGTTGGTCACCCTGACCGAATACCACAGGTGGTGTCACGAACACTATCCTATAAGCTGTGGTCCTTTTATTGGACGCCCCTCAAAGGGCCACGGACTGGGTCCAGCCACCGTGACATCGCCATTGACTACAGAAGGGCCCGGAGCCGAGTACCCCGCTGCCCTGACGTGGGGGCGCTCCAACTTTGGTGTCACGAACAGTATCTACTTAAGCCTGAGAATTTGGGTCATATGCGCCTAAGAACTGTGCCAGAACTATATTTGAACTGTGAACTGCTGAAAGACTATGCATTGCTATTTGCCGCCAAGATTCCCGCCAAAACCGCCGCCATTACCACGCCACGAGGAGCGCTGGAGAAGAAGAAGGGCGTGCCATGGGAGGAGACCGCAAAAGAGGCGCCAAAAGTGACGATCGCCCCCTCCGACTACGGCTGCATGGTGACGAGCTCAGGAATCCAGGAGCTCAAACCCCAGAAAATGGAGGAGCAGTGTGCGTATGCTGCCGAAGTGCCAGGAGCAGAGATGGCGACCAGCGGGTACCTGAAAGACGGCGAAGTGACCCAGGACTATCTCAGGCGGTTGGAGGTGAACCCGAACATCCGGCTGCTGGAGGTATCGAGCCATTCGCTCCCGGACGCGGAGCCGACCGCAGTGAAGGAATGGAAGTCGGAGCTGAGCGGGAGGGTCGTACTGGAGGAATCGCAGTTCAAGCGGCAGCCGACTCCAGTGTCCTCATCAGCGGGGAGGATCGCCATCGGTGGAACCACATCAGACGCAGGTACCGAAACCGCCCCTGCCCTATCGACCGCTCCCCGCCCGGACTGTGACCGACCCCCGGCCACCGTTCTGATCCTAACGACTCCCAACACGGCCAATCAGATGCTGCTCCCGCTACCGACATCCATGGGGATACCGCTGGACGTGAGCCCTGAGGGTGTGATCTTCAAATGGGACGCTCCAAGGACTAGACCAAACGGGTCCAAACAAGAGGGTTCCTGTATTGTGATCCTCACATGGGAAGAATACAAACAGCCTAGTGTCGCAATGGAGGGAGCGGAATAAACAGAACGCTCAAAGTGACACACCGACCGCTAAAACCTGGCGAGGCGACAGTCCCCCAGTGAGCTATGGCATAGTGGTGACCTACCACCTCCAAAGAGGGAGGGGCCTTATTCAGGAATCCGGGATAGTGCCCAAGGTTCGGGTTGACAGAAGAGAAGTGGCGTCTCACCTTGGAAGAGGGCATCCGGACCGATACTTGCGCCCCGGAGATCCGGTGACTTACACCCATCACTGGGGGGATAAAGGATGGTACGCTCGAAACGTTAAGAGATGTGTGCCATTAACAGCACCACCTAGTGTCAAGGAAACAACCCCGACCACTACAGCCTTCGAACCACCGAGAGTCCTGCAAATTAACATCACCCTCATCGTATGTCCGGCTACCACTGTTGTGGTTACAGAACTAACTCCCAGTGTGGCTCATGCTTCGGTTGCCCCTGAACAGAACATTGTGGGTACGCAGACCCCCATCTGGAGTGAGGGAGCCCCTTATGTAGCACCTGGTAGCCGCCAGTATCCAATCGGGCTACCTCCACCGGTGCTACCTCCAGAACTCCAATAAACCTTGAAGCCCTGAAAACTGTAAATAGTTCAAAAACTTTTCCTATTTGCTGCTTAAACCTGTCTTGGGTGATTCCTTAAAGGGGTCCCCTGTTTAAAGGGATCCTATGTTTCAGTTGCACCTGTTTTTGCACAAAGCTTCATCATTGTTACACCAAAGAACTGCGGAATCATGAACTGTGTATGATTGGAACTTGCTTGTACATAATTTGCACCTTCTTAAAGGTGCTCTCTACTGGTTTTACAAAAAGAAGCCTTTGCGAAGAAACTGTCCCTGAGGACTTCGTGAAAGTTTTTGCAGTTTAAAAGTGATAACTGACTTGTTGATTGTTTGCACTACCACGAAAAAGACTTGAGTTTCCCTCTTAAAGAGAATATTCATTTGTTGCACCTTGCTAAAGAGTGATAATGTTGCCTTAAGAAGCTAGATAGTGATAGGATGTTTTATACTGTTTAGAATAGAATGTTTGATAATGCTCAGAATAGGAAATGTTAGAGTGATGTACTTTAAATAAAATGATAGGTTTTAGGAAAGAAAATGCAGTAGGCCCGTGGGGGTAGACAGATAGTCCTGCATATGTAGAAGAAAGATAAGGAAATTGTTTATTGGTACCTTAAGGGTTAATGATAGTATACCCTTAGAGGGTACTTGCACTTAGTAAGATAGAATACCTGTATGGGTAATTATGTTTCGTAGATAGATAGTAATTGTTTTTCAATTTGCCTTTGAAAGTTGTATGCACAATGTAAATTTGTTATTCTTTGTAACGTTTAGGTGTTCTCACCTCCCATGAAGGGAAGCACAGTTAAATTCATTTGTTTTATTAGCATTTCAAAAATTTTGCACGTCTTTTGCTGATGTTTGTTGTTTTCTTTTTCCCAGTCCGGGAGTACTGGATTTAACGGGGGGTGTGCAGCGCCCCAGAGTCCTGGTTTGTTGCAGTAATGTTATTCTTTCACCAGGGGGAGTGATGTTATGTCTGAAAGCAATGAAGGAGATCTTCTGTCCAGGTGTCACAACCATTACATACACTTCACACTCCAGACCACCAGGGGGAGCGAAGGTTCTATCTACTAGGCCACTCCTCACACTTGGGTAAAACTGGTGGGATGGGGAGAAAGTTAGTCAGAGTTCCTGGCTGGGGACCGAGAAGAAAAGGTCTCCAGGTCGAGCTGGCTGGAGTGATCTCCAGTCAGACCCAGACTGCGGTCTGAGGAGGACGAGGGTACATGGAGCTGCGCCTGCATCCCATGCGGCAGCATCCTAGGAAAGGACACGAAAGGAAGTGTGTTGCAGTGAGTGAGCAACGAAGTCATAGCAACAGGAGTGAAACATCAGAGGGAGACCAGCTAGAAGCAGGCTGCCTCTTTCTGAAGCGCAGAAAGGGTAGCCAGAACACCGAGGGAGTAAAGAGCTCTATGCCATTACTTCAGAGACTGGCAGGACAGTTAATTTCAAGTTAGCTGCCCGACCATTTACACAGGAGGCACGGTGGCAACTTTTGGGGGCCGGGGCGTCTCTAGGGTCCCTATAAAAAGCCTCAGGCCACCGGTCATACGTGTTTTGTTCTATCCGACCACAAAATTGATGGCATACTGAACCAGCATGGCGACCACAGCATCTTGCAGCGACATGCTATTCCATCCGGTTTGCGTTTAGTTGGACCATCACTTATTTTTCAACAGGACAATGACCCCAAACACACCTCCAGGCTGTGTAAGGGCTATTTGACCAAGAAGGAGAGTGATGGGGTGCTACGCCAGATGACCTGGCCTCCACACAACCCAATCGAGATGGTTTGGGGTGAGCTGGACCGCAGAGTGAAGACAAAAGGGCAAACAAGTGCTAAGCATATCTGGGAACTCCTTCAAGATTGTTGGAAGACGATTCCCGTTGATGATCTCTTGAAGCTCATCAAGAGAATGCCAAGAGTGTGCAAAGCAGTCATCAAAGCAAAAGGTGGCTACTTTGAAGAGCCTAGAATGTAAGACATATTTTCAGTTGTTTCACACTTTTTTGTTAAGTATATAATTCCACATGTGTTAATTCATAGCCTTGATGCCTTCAGTGTGAACGTACAATTTTCAAAGTCATGAAAATGCAGAAAAATCTTTAAATGAGAAGGTGTGTCCAAAATTTTGGTCTGTACTGTGTATATATATATATATATATATACATACTGTATATATAAAATAACAAATCAACATACCATACATACTGTATATCAGTACATCAGTACATAGAGATATTACCAAGTGATTTATTCAAGGAACAAATTGCAACGTCTTGTCCACCAGCACCTCTGCTTTTATAGTCACCAGCCATTTGTACGTGCCTGAAGTATTTAATCCTTAATAAAAAACTAGAAAAATGACAGTTTAACATGAATTTAAGTGATTTTTTATAGTTTCACCACATATATGTCTATTGCCAGGAATATCACTGGTTCCTAACCCTTAATAAACCCTGTACTTTAGCTGAATCACTGACTATCTGTAAAGTGAATATTCTTCCTTTATATTCTGTCTCCAGATTACTGCAGAACACAGATGGTCAGCGATGACAGCTAGGGTCTCATCCAGGGACAGATTTTGAGTTCAGTTGGCAATTTCAGAACTGATTTAATTTACAGAAACAGATTTAAGTAGCAATGTGTCATATTTTTGGTTATCAGAGCCACATGTTAATCTAACCTGGAAAAAAAGGTCCTGTGTGTTATAATCTGAAGTCATGGAGGTCCAGCCCTTCCTTCATGAAGGAAGTGAGATTTAAGCAGCAACAGGGAGGATGAACACTGGGGAGATCTCAATCAGATTAAATAGATGAAAAATAAGTTAAACTTTCAAAAAGGATTATACAGCTGTTTTAACATGAAATTTAAAAGTAAATACAGCAGCTTCATTACATCTTAGAGATTTATTTAGTTAAGAAGGCACTTTGTATTGTAAAATTATCAATAAACCTATTGTGCTTACTTAGTATTGTTACTAAATTTTTTATTATAAAGGGCATCTTTTAAAGATGTTTGAAAAAGAGAGGATTATTATTAAAAAAACAGAAAAAAGTGTGACTTACTCCCAATGGCTCCAGTGGTCTCCAAGGCCAACACTTCTTATTTTCATTAAATATTAATCCTTTCTCTTTGGACACTTAGTAGAGGTATGGACTGTGCCCCAAGCATAAGGGAGGGCACTGTGACCTCTAGGTTCAAAATTTGGATAGGTAAATAGTTTATCTTGGGATTTTGAGCAGGAAGTAGAGGGGTGAAATTTAGAATAATTAGGATGATTGGAGTTTACGTGATTGGCGGGTGGTCTTGTTCGAGGTGTACATTAAAATGGACAGCCATCTTTAGTAGGAGTCGGTTGCCAGTAGATAATCCCACCCATCTATCTTATTTTCTTATGATTGATTAAAAATATTTTTTAGTGAAGTTTTGAACTTTGTCACAGTGGTCATCAAGAGGATGGGTCTTTGAAGGATGCCTATTTCATGGAAAAATGGAGGGCCCATGGCAAGTGTGGAGTTCCTCCCATGTGGTTAAATGGTGATGGAGGATTTAATAAAGTGTGAAGGAATGAAGGGGCGCAGAAAAAAAAAAGAAAAACTGTTTCAGGATCAGAGGAGCAGTGCCAATTGGAGAAGGTAGTCAGTTTAAAAAAAGTTCAGTGAAAGGTCCTGTTAAATAAAGAAGCTACTGTGACCATTACAGCCAAAATGACACAATGTGGATGTAAATACTAATAAATAGTATTGTTTTATTGCATTTAAAAAATTCTAAATATATGTATCAAGAAAGTATGAATATTTATGTGCACATAAGTTTTATTTCTTCAATAGAACTGTCATATTAATCCCTTCACGACACGTACTTTGCATGTTGTGCCTCTCCCTTTGATATAGGCTCCGGCGCTGAGCCCACATCTTTCCCGGCACTTGTTAGCTGATTTGAACAGTTGACATGTGCCCCTAACAGCCGTGGGTGGAATCGTAGCCCTGCTCTATGTAGCACAAGCAATTGGATAATCGCAGATTCTAGTCTCCCATGGAGGCTATGAAGTAAGTGTAAATATAAAAAAAAGGGTTTAAAAATATAAAAAATACAAAAAAATCTAAAAGTTCAAATCACTACTCATTCGCCCCATAAAAAAACAATTAAAAAAAAAGTTAAAAATACACATATTTGGTGTCACCGCGTTCAGAATCGCCCGATCTGTCAAGATATAAAAATAATTAATCCAACCTGTAAACTGCGTAGCAAAAAAAAAAAAGTAAAAACGCCAGAATTACATTGCAATAACGGGCGATCAAAAGATAATATCTAGACTAAAATGTATCAATAAAAACATCAGCTCGGCACACTACGGGTCTCGGAAAATGGCACAATTTTTTTTGTAACAAATTTTGGATTTTTTTCACCACTTAAATAAAAAAACAACCTATAGATATTTTGAATCTACGAACTCATAATGACCTGGAGAATCATAATGGGAGGTCAGTTTTAGCATTTACTGAACATGGTAAAAAAAAATTAAAAAAAACAATTGTTCAATTGCACTTTTTTGCAATTTCACCGCACTTGGAATTTTTTTCTTGTTTTCCAGTGCACGATATGGTAAAACCAATGGTGTTGTTCAAAAAGATAACTCGTCCCTCAAAAAACAAGCCCTCACTTGGCCATATTGATGGAAAAATAAAAAAGTTATGGCTTTGGGAAGCAGGGGAGCAAAAAAATAGAAACGCAAAAACTAAAATGGGCTGATGCGTGAAGGGGTTAATTGCCAATGTTTCTGTATATACAGCTCCTATGCAGGACTATGTATTCACATTATTACAAAGTATAAACAAGCCTTTTTTGTAGTCTCATCTTGAATTTTGATCATTTTTTTGCATCAGTATGTACAAGCCAAAATCAGGAGTAGAAACTACAGATCGAAAAATGTCATTGAAAGATTTTCAACAATTCTGAATCCACTCCTGGTTTTGGCTTAAGAAAAACTGATACAAAATACTGATGTGTGACACCGAGGTAAGGGCCCATTTATACTTATGTGTGACACCGAGGTAAGGGCCCATTTATACTTATGTGTGACACCGAGGTAAGGGCCTGTTTATACTTATGTGTGACGCTGAGGTAAGGGCCCGTTTATACTTATGTGTGACGCTGAGGTAAGGGCCTGTTTATACTTATGTGTGACGCTGAGGTAAGGGCCCGTTTATACTTATGTGTGACGCTGAGGTAAGGGCCCGTTTATACTTATGTGTGACACCGAGGTAAGAGCCCGTTTATACTTATGTGTGACACCGAGGTAAGGGCCCATTTATACTTATGTGTGACACCGAGGTAAGAGCCCGTTTATACTTCTGTGTGACACTGAGGTAAGGGCCCGTTTATACTTATGTGTGACACCGAGGTAAGAGCCCGTTTATACTTCTGTGTGACACCGAGGTAAGGGCCTGTTTATACTTATGTGTGACACCGAGGTAAGAGCCCGTTTATACTTATGTGTGACAGCGAGGTAAGGGCCCGTTTATACTTATGTGTGACACCGAGGTAAGGGCCTGTTTATACTTATGTGTGACACTGAGATAAGGGCCCATTTATACTTATGTGTGACACTGAGGTAAGGGCCCGTTTATACTTATGTGTGACACCGAGGTAAGGGCCCGTTTATACTTATGTGTGACACTGAGATAAGGGCCTGTTTATACTTATGTGTGACACCGAGGTAAGAGCCCGTTTATACTTATGTGTGACACTGAGATAAGGGCCCATTTATACTTATGTGTGACACTGAGGTAAGGGCCCGTTTATACTTATGTGTGACACCGAGGTAAGGGCCCATTTATACTTATGTGTGACACTGAGGTAAGGGCCCATTTATACTTATGTGTGACACTGAGGTAAGGGCCCGTTTATACTTATGTGTGACACTGAGGTAAGGGCCCATTTATACTTATGTGTGACACTGAGGTAAGGGCCCGTTTATACTTATGTGTGACACCGAGGTAAGAGCCCGTTTATACTTATGTGTGACACCGAGGTAAGGGTCCGTTTATACTTATGTGTTACACCGAGGAAAGGGCCCGTTTATACTTATGTGTGACACTGAGGTAAGGGCCCGTTTATACTTATGTGTGACACCGAGGTAAGGGCCCGTTTATACTTATGTGTGACACTGAGGTAAGGGCCCGTTTATACTTATGTGTGACACCGAGGTAAGGGCCTGTTTATACTTATGTGTCTCCGCAGCTTCTTTACATGCATCTGCATATTTCCCATAAGGGATGGGGGCAGTGTTCTGGAATCACTGCGTTGAGAAACACGTGATGGTGTCTCCGCGGTGTTGGATGTTTTGGTCTCCCCGAGGCTAATCATCTGTGCCGTTATAGCCTTTTTACTAGGCACTGCTCCTAATAGCCAGATTCCTACTCCACACTGATGAGGGGCAAAAACCCCGAAACAGCTGTCTGTGGATGGATACCATGCTTGGCATAGGTGGCTTTCCTTCATAGGATGCTGCCCTTCCCGTGGTTGTTCCTTCCCGGGGAAAGGCCTGGCTATTCACTGCTTGCGTCGAGAAACACATGATGGTGTCTCCGCAGCTTCTTTACATGCATCTGCATATTTCCCATAAGGGATGGGGGCAGTGTTCTGGAATCACTGCGTTGAGGAACACGTGATGGTGTCTCCGCGGTGTTGGATGTTTTGGTCTCCCCGAGGCTAATCATCTGTGCCTTTTTAGCCTTTTTACTAGGCACTGCTCCTAATAGCCAGATTCCTACTCCACACTGATGAGGGGCAAAAACCCCGAAACAGCTGTCTGTGGATGGATACCATGCTTGGCATAGGTGGCTTTCCTTCATAGGATGCTGCCCTTCCCGTGGTTGTTCCTTCCCGGGGAAAGGCCTGGCTATTCACTGCTTGCGTCGAGAAACACATGATGGTGTCTCCGCAGCTTCTTTACATGCATCTGCATATTTCCCATAAGGGATGGGGGCAGTGTTCTGGAATCACTGCGTTGAGAAACACGTGATGGTGTCTCCGCGGTGTTGAATGTTTTGGTCTCCCCGAGGCTAATCATCTGTGCCTTTATAGCCTTTTTACTAGGCACTGCTCCTAATAGCCAGATTCCTACTCCACACTGATGAGGGGCAAAAACCCCGAAACAGCTGTCTGTGGATGGATACCATGCTTGGCATAGGTGGCTTTCCTTCATAGGATGCTGCCCTTCCCGTGGTTGTTCCTTCCCGGGGAAAGGCCTGGCTATTCACTGCTTGCGTCGAGAAACACGTGATGGTGTCTCCGCAGCTTCTTTACATGCATCTGCATATTTCCCATAAGGGATGGGGGCAGTGTTCTGGAATCACTGCGTTGAGAAACATGTGATGGTGTCTCCGCGGTGTTGGATGTTTTGGTCTCCCCGAGGCTAATCATCTGTGCCTTTATATACTTATGTGTTACACCGAGGAAAGGGCCCGTTTATACTTATGTGTGACACTGAGGTAAGGGCCCGTTTATACTTATGTTTGACACTGAGCTAAGGGTCCGTTTATACTTATGTGTGACACTAAGGTAAGGGCCCGTTTATACTTATGTGTGACACTGAGGTAAGGGCTTGCTTACACCACTTTTGGATATCCAGATGAAACATCTGTTTGAGATATTTTTTTTTATTGGCAAATGATTCCTCCACAGGATCCATGGATTTAGATCTGTCATGATGTAAAGTGCCTATCGGGCTTCATTTGATAAGATTCCTTCAGAATCCTTGTTTCCACCAACGCAATTTTTCTTTTTTGATGTAGAAAATCCTGAGGATCCCTTTTATTGAACAGCACCAGTCTATCACAACATGCCTAGTGCACCATCTTGTTTGACCTACGTTTTTGATTTTTTGTTTTTTAATATAACACATTGTTTCAACAGGATGAAAAATTGTGATGGGAACCTAACCTTACTCTACTATCGATTGTCCTTGTCCTGCGAACATACAGAACATAGAACCGCTACAGTTAGTGCAAGCCACAAGAATCAGACCTGCAAGGAGTATTACCAACTGCACTTTATTCACTTTGCAAAACAACAAACTCAAAATGTTAATTATTGAGGAACGGTAAGTTTAATGGCTACAAATCTAATTAGTTCCATGTAAGAGATGGAATGTGGTAGGACCGGTAAGTTTCAACTCTTTTAGTAAAACAGAATTGTCGTTTACTGCACCCAGCTCATTGTACATGGGGATAGAAAAATGTAATCTGATGTTGGTACACTACTTTAGGGCTGAGTCAGATTGAAGTTAGGGGTGATAGTGTCAGTCTGTGAATAATAATCCAAAGATTTAAGTGATATATATATGGATGCTCTATATCTGATTATTTACTCAAGGAACATTTTTAAACCCCTCAGTTTTAATTTTGCTACTAAACTAAAAATCTGAATCTGCAGCATGCGTGTCACAGAATGTGTGCTTTCTACATTTTAAGATGGGCAAGAGATTTTATTTTTGACACCCAAAAGAAAAATCTCCACCTCTGCCCCAATCACTCCTTACCGTCTGCTTTAACCTAGCAAGATAGGTCGAGGCCATTAATAAAGCTTTGATGATATTACAGAACTAAAAATGGGTTCAACACACTCCTATGAGACCTCGGAATGTTATGCACATATTTTCGGGACAGGTAGAGGCTATTAAATATTGAGATTTGTGGAAAATGTATTTGACACAAATTAGAATATTTGGGTGATCTGTTAAGGTGAGATCTTAGTGATTGCCTGCCCCTCACCTGATAAATATGAGCCAAGTGCATGCATAAAAGAAAGACACTGGATGCAGGGTCAAATGTGCGCTCCTTTCTTAGCAAGAGCTGGCACGGAACTGAACTTTATAAGTATAAACAAAATATCATGTAGCAGGTAGGAAGAGAGCTGCACATCTTCTGAGCAGCAATTGTATCAGTCTGTGTTCGGTCCCTGCTAGGTCTATTCCATATATGGTCTTCAGTGTATCCACCTCACATTCCAAGGATGCCGGGTGTAGTTCCAGGATCTAGACGCCATCTTGCCACACTGCATATATTACTAGCTTATGTAAGGTTAATAATTGATTTCATTAGCCATTCTCTCCTTTACAGAATCTGTCGGTGAATTTGAATTTCAAACAATCCACGCAACTCTAATTTTACTTTTTAATTAGTTCTCTTAGGGGACTTGAACCCAGGCAGCACGGTGGCGCAGTGGTTAGCACAGCAGCCTTGCAGCGCTGGTGTCCTGGGTTCTAATCCCACCCAGGACATCATCTGCAAAGAGTTTGTATGTTCTCTCCGTGTTTGTGTGGGTTTCCTCTGGGTACTCAGGTTTCCTCCCACACTCCAAAGACATACTGATAGGGATTCTAGATTGTGAGCCCCATCGGGGACAGTGATGATAATGTGTGTAAAACTGTAAAGCGCTGTGGAATATGTTAGAGCTATATAAAAATAAAGATTATTATTACTTGATAGCTTTTGCAATACGCTGATGTAGCTCGCAGGATGGGCTTACTAGGGGGTCTAGCATGACAAACACGGGGCTTCAGTAGGTAGCCAGCTCTCATGGCTGCCAAGTTGAAGCCTTTTAACGTGTGCTATCACTTTTAAACGGTTTCAATCAGAGCTAGCTGCAATTCCAGCAGTTACTATTGAGTGCAGGCTATGTAACATGTATATGTGTATGACTGATGTCATTAAAGGTTTTTATTAGAGATTACAAAAAAAAAAAACTGGTCAAAGGCAGGCGATATGCTCATCTGTCATGTTCCCTGCTGCTCCATTGCAGCAACTTTGATGATGTCCACTAGTCTGTGTTTACTATGCTGCAATGATATGCTGACAATGATGACCACTGCTACCAATCACTGGCCTCAGTGGTGTAGTGCTGAACACTGCTGAGGCTGGTGATTGACTGCAGAGGAATATATATGGGCACATCACCACTGCATCCAAGTCAAGAAAGCCTGGTGTGAGTTAGGGGCAGTGGTGCTGCAGTGACTGGGGATAAATCAGGTGATTATACAGTAGGTTCATTTATTATTGTATTTTATTGGCTACCTTTAGCTAATTTTTAGGAATTTGGAAAGTCCCTTTAGGCATATTTTGAATTTTGAATTTCATGTCTATATGACATTATGTTACTGCTTGTGCATATAAAATGTGCAGAATCCCTTAGGGCATTAACACTGAGCAGCATTGAGTACCTTATCAATATTATTTATGTTCAAGCACTGTTAATTCCAATATTGAAAGGGAGTTTAAAGGGAAACTGTCACCTGAATTTGGAGGGAACAATCTTCAGCCATGGAGGCGGGGTTTTCGGGTGTTTGATTCACCCTTTCCTTACCCGCTGGCTGCATGCTGGCCGAAATATTGGATTGAAGTTCATTCTATGTCCTCCATAGTACACGCCTGCGCAAGGCAAGATTGCCTTGCGCAGGCGTGTACTACGGAGGACAGAGAATGAACTTCAATCCAATATTGCAGCCAGCATGCAGCCGGCGGGTAAGGAAAGGGTGAATCAAACACCCGAAAACCCCGCCCCTATGGCTGAAGATTGTTCCCTCCAAATTCAAGTGACAGAGTCCCTTTAAGTATCTTTATGTCAATGACAGCATAAAAGTGCTAGAACTTTCACCACTTCAGCTAGTTGTCATTTACCTGTTCTTTATAGTCTCTTATATGCTAGGATTCTTTACCTTGCTCTTTCCTACTGCACTTGCCTGAAAGCGAAATGCCTGACCTGTTCTCCCCTGTTTCTAATGTATTTTCCACCTTATCAGTTCCAGCAGTTCCCTTATATCTCTCAGAAGATCAGCACAAGTCTGTGTTTATGAGTCAACACAAAGTATTTGAACAGCAGATTTAAAGACACAGGCATGTAATTGTGAAACACATAAATGTTATACATACAGTGGAGGAAATAAGTATTTGATCCCTTGCTAATTTTGTAAGTTTGCTCACTGCCACTGACAAAGACATGGACCAGTGTATAATTTTAACGGTAGGTTAATTTTAACATTGAGAGACAGAATATCAAAAATAAAATCAGAAAATCACATTGTATAAATTATATAAATGTATTTGCATTTTGCAGTGAGAAATTAGTATTTGAACCCTTGCCAATCATTAAAGGGAACCTGTCACCTGAGTTTGGCGGGACTGGTTTTGGGTCATATGGGCGGAGTTTTCGGGTGTTTGATTCACCCTTTCCTTACCCGCTGGCTGCATGCTGGCTGCAATATTGGATTGAAGTTCATTCTCTGTCCTCCGTAGTACATGCCTGCACAAGGCAAGATTGCTTTGCGCAGGCGTGTACTATGGAGGACAAAGAATGAACTTCAATCCAATATTGCAGCCAGCATGCAGCCAGGGGGTAATGAAAGGGTGAATCAAACACCCGAAAACTCCGCCCATATGACCCAAAACCAGTCCCGCCAAATTCAGGTGACAGAGTCCCTTTAAGAGTTCTGACTCCTACAGACCAGTTAGACACTCCTAATCAACTCGTTACCTGCATTAAAGACAGCTGTCTTACATAGTCACCTTTATAAAAGACTCCTGCCCACAGACTCAATTAATCAGTCAGACTCTAACCTCTACAACATGGGCAAGACCAAAGAGCTTTATAAGTATGTCAGGGCCGTAAAAGTTTTAAATCCTGCAGTGCCCACTAGGTCCCCCTGCTCAAGAAGGCACATGTGCAGGCCCATCTGAAGTTTGCCAATGAACACCTGGATGATTCTGTGAGTAATTGGGAGAAGGTGCTGTGGTCAGATGAGACAAAAATGGAGGTATTTGGCATTAACTCAATTCACCGTATTTGGAGGAAGAGAAATGCTGCCCATGACCCAAAGAACACCGTCCCCACTGTCAAGCATGGAGGTGGAAACATTATGTTTTGGGGGTGTTTCTCTGCTAAAGGCACAGGACTACTTCACCGCATCAATGGGAGAATGGATGGAGCCATGTGCCGTAAAATCCTGACTGACAACGTCCTTCCCTCTGTCAGGACATTAAAAATGGGTCATGGCTGGGTCTTGCAGCAAGACAATGATCCAAAACATACAGCCAAGGCAACAAAGAAGTGGCTCAAAAAGAAGCACGTTAAGGTCATGGAGTGGCCTAGCCACTCTCCGGACCTTAATCCCATAGAAAACTTATGGAGGGAGTTGAAGCTCCGAGTTGCCAAGCGACAGCCTCAAAATCTTAATGATTTACAGATGATCTGCAAAGAGGAGTGGATCGAAAGTCCTCCTGACATGCTCGCAAACCTCATCATCAACTACAAAAAACGTCTGACTGCTGTGCTTGCCAACAAGAGTTTTGCCACCAAGTATTAAGTCTTGTTTTTTACCAGAGGATCAAATACTTATTTCTATCTGCAAAATGCAAATAAATGTATATAATTTATACAATGTGATTTTGTGGATTTTATTTTTGATATTCTATATCTAAATTTCAAAATTAACCTATCCTTAAAATGATAGAGTGTTCATGTCTTTGTCAGTGGGCAAACTTGCAAAATCAGCAAGGGATCAAATACTTATTTCCCCCACTGTATATATATATATATATATATATATTTATATATTAGTGATGAGCGAACGTTCTCGCCACTACTTGTTACTTGCCCGAGTATCGGGGCACTCGGGGTACTCGCCGAGCAGCGAGCATTTCCGGGATTATTCGGCTGTAACTGCAGTCTCCACCCCGCGTTTTTGGCAGACTTTAGAGACCCAATCACAGGGCAGGGATTGTCTGCCAGGCCATGAAACACCTCATCCATCTTTGTTGTGGTCGTGCATTGATTGGCTGGGCCGTACAGCATTATCCTGAGTATAAGAGACCTGGCGCCGCCCTGCTCACCGCATTCTGTTCCTATTTCAGCAAGAGTAGGGAGAGTTGCTGCCGAGATGGGGTCAGAATCGTGGTTTTAGAGTTAGTGTAGGTCTGCAACTGTTACATCCACAACTCCTGAGAAACCAACAGTCCTTTTAAGAGCTTATTCGTGTGTCCCGATATTGCAGCGCTAGGTAGGCAGGGCACAGCATAGCCACATCAGTGCAAGGCCTGCAGGCACTGTATGTGCGTCCATTGGTGCCACTGCATCCTTCCCAAAGCTCCATAACTGCCTGCTGCTGCTGCAGCTTATTTACTGTCTATATACTTTTTTTTTCCACAAATTCCCCCCCCAAAAAAAAAAAAATACACAGTCTGTTCTGTCAGACTGAGACCTGTTGAAAAGTGATAGTTTGTCAGGCATACGCAGCATAGTTATGTGTGCTACCTTTGTGCCCCTTTTTTTTTTTTGGTGTTTTAAAATTCACCGAAAAAGGCCTCAAATATCTGCGTGCTCCAAGTTTGGTCATTGGAGGCCAGTGTACTTATTTTTTGGCTGTGTGATACTCAAATTCTATACAGCGCTATTTAGCAAATTCTATACAGCACTATTTTGCATCCAAAAATTGGAAGGCCACAGATTTGCCAGTGTGGTATTTCCGTTACAGTCGTCATATATCTCTGCGCTCCAAGTTTGGGCACTGGAGGCCGTTGTACTTATTTTTTTGGCTGTTTAATACTCAAATTCTATACAGCGCTATTTAGCATAAAAAAAAAGGAAAGGCCACAGATTTGCCAATGTGGTATTTCCGTTACAGCCGTCATATATCTCTGTGCTCAAAGTTGGGCATTGGAGGCCGGTGTACTTATTTTTTGGCTCTGTGACACTCAAATTCTATACAGCGCTATTTAGCTTAAAAAAAATTGAAAGACCACAGATTTACCAGTGTGGTATTTCCGTTACAGCCATCATATATCTCTATGCTCCAAGTTTGGGCATTGGAGGACGGTGTACTTATTTTTTGGCTGTGTGATACTCAAATTCTTTACAGCATTATTTCGCATAAAAAAAAATTCAAAGACCATATATTTGCCAGTGTGGTATTTCCATGTCAGCCCTGATATATCTGCGTGCTCCAAGTTAGCGCATTTTTGGCCGGTGGACCACTTTTTTTGCTGTCTGATACACTAATTATATACAGCACTATTTTGCATTTAAAAAAAGCCACCTATTTGGCAGTGTGTTATTTCCGTGACAGGACTCATATATGTGCGTGCTCCAAGTTAGCACATTTTAGGCGTTTTTTACACAGTATTTGCTGTCTGTTACCCTAGTTTGGTACACTATTTTAGTTTCAAAAAGTAAAAAATGCAGGCCACATATCGAACAGTGTGGTATCTCGTTAAAAATACTTCTCTTTCAAGTTGTTATGGCTGCTTCATGACTGTTAAATGCTCCAACTACTACTACCACCATCCTCATCTTCTGCCTACAGGCAGTAACTGCGCACATAGAAAGTGTGAGGAGCAGAGTGTGAACGCTTGGGCGGTGTTGTACTCTGTCTCTGTATTATGAAGGCGTTTTCTCCCGCCAATAAAAGCGGTACTGCCATAAAGTGAGGAGACATATGCCAAATGACTGCCAGAGAGTGAGGCACCGTGCTCTCCATGAACGTGAGTACTGCGCACGCGCGCAGAAGAGAGAGACAGTTCATGCTCTGTGTTCAGCTTTGCTAAACAATAATTAAAGGGCACAGAGGACATTGGTACAGTCAGCAAGGTATTCCCTCTGCATTTTCCCAAACTTTGCACTCCTTGTGAGAGTCCACCATGCCTCAGGGCCAGGGCAATGGGAGGGTCTGAGAAAATTCTCCCTGAACTTTGCCAGTGTTCCACTGCCTCTGCTGGATTGGAGTTCTGTCTCTCTCACCTGTACTCCTTACTTGGCCAACGAACTGTGACCTCTTCTGCCAGTGTTTTCAGATGTTTTTTTTTTTTAAATAATTCAGCAAGAAGGGCCTTATGGTACTACAACCTTGTAGTACACCTGTCTGCTTCTGGAATAAGAGATATAAAGTTCTCCTTGTAGCATGGGTCTAGAAGTGTCAACAACACCAATCAGTATTGCCTGTCACCCAAAATTTGACCGGAAACGGGAAAGGCAGTGTAACCTAAACTCAGCCATGCATCATAGACTGAAAACTGTCGATACTTCCGTGTCCTCACCAAAAGCACTACTGACCATGGTCCCCCCCTCCTCCTTGTCCTGAGGCCTCTACTACTTTCGACAAACCTCAGTCATATCATTGTAAATACATCATTGTAAATACATTCCCCTGTAGTTTTTATTTCCCCCACCTCATTGTAGATTTTAAGTTTTCACCGTTTTTTTTTTTTTAATTATTGTTATCGTTATAAGTTAGTGTAGATTCTAAGCTGTCACAAGAAGGGTAGTTTTATTTCTGTTTAATTATTGTATTATTGTTATCGTTGTTACTTAGGACTGTTGTGTTTGAAACTGTAAATATGTTTACGCTATATAAATAACTATAAATATTAATATTAGGACACAGAGGAGCAGGATGGAGATGTTAATTATGGCGTCATTGTCGCTCACCATCTTGGAGAATTCCTCAAAGTTTTGGAGGATGGTACATATGTCTGACATCCATGTCCACTCATGAGATCTTATGTGTGAATTCAAACCGGAACACCGACGGCCTTGTTGATGCTGGTAGTCAACAACTGCCCTCTTCCGCTCACACATCCTTTCCAAAATATGCAGTATAGAGTTCCAATGCATAGGGAGGACATAACACAACAGTTGTTGAGACATAAGCTGCAAGTGCTGCAGAAGCACGTCAAAGGCGGATAAAGCTCTAGCTGACTTTCTAAAATGTGTACGCAAAGCCTCGTCCTAGCAGATCTGGCACCTCAATGTCGCTTTTCATAAAATGTTGAACAATGAGATTAAGCACATGGGCCAGGCATGGCAGGTGTGTGAGCTCGCCTCGACACAGAGCAGACACCAGGTTCCAGCCATTGTCCCACACGACCATGGCTGGCTGTAGGTTCAGCGGTGTCAGCCACAGATCGGCCTACACTTTCAGAGCTGTCCAGTGTCCACAAATCTTCATCATTGTGCGGGTTGTCACCTAAGCATATTAGCTTCAGCACAGCCTGTTGCTGCTTGGCTGAGGCAATGCTGCAGTGCTTCCAGCTTGTGACTGATGTGCTACTTTCGGAAATGGAGGCTGAAGAGGAGGAGGTGGAGTAGCTGAAGACTGTGGGAGCAACCCAGATTGACTAAGGGCTCGCAATACTCGTGGTTGGTCAGACGTGCACCATCCTAAGGTCAGACAGGGTCCCAGATTCCTCTATGTTAACCCAGTGTGCTGTTATTGTGATGTACCATCCCTGACCACAACCACTTGTCCACGTGTCTATGGTTAGGTTGACTATGCCAATAACAGCATCTTGGAGGGCACGGGTAATGTTTTGGGACACGTGCCTGTGTAATGCCGGTACGCCACACTGGCACAAAAAGTCCCACATGTTCGTGGCCTCGAGGTGATCTTCAACTCTGCCCTCTCTTTCAATATTCATATCCAAGCCCTTGCCTCCTCCTGCCCACTACAACTCAAAAACAGTTCTAGGATCCGTACATTCCAAGAAACTGCAAAAATGTTTGTGCACGCCCTCATGATCTCCCGCCTTCACTATTGCAACCTTCTACTGTCTGGCATCCCCTCTAATACTCTTGCACCACTCCAATCTATCCTAAAATCTGATGCACGAGTAATCCAACTGTCCCTCAGTTATTTCCCAGCCTCTACTTTCTGCTAGGCCCTTCACTGACTTCCAATTGCCCAGAGGCTACAGTTCAAAATCAAAACCCTAACTATGACATGCAAAGCCTTCCACAACCTGGCTCCATACATCTGTAACATGGTCTCCCAATGTCCAACTGGGTCATGGCTTCCTCTACACTAACCCAGCGTGCCAACAGCAAGATGTACCGTCCCTGCCCACAAGCACTTATCCACGTGTCCGTGGTTAGGTGCAGTTTCCCTGTAACAGCATTGTTGAGGGCCCGGGGGGACATGTTGTGGGACATGTCATTGCTTGTGTAATGTCGTGACAGCAGACCGGGCAAAACTGTGGCGGCTGGGTAGCGAGTACCTTCTGATGGTCACCGCCATCAGGTTGCTGAAAGCTTAGGCCTCACACGGGCCTAAAATGCAACATTTTGAGGGCCTGCAGATGAGAAATATGTGAATTTAGTACTGTGGCATTGGCTGCGTATTTCCACTTGCGTTCCAAGGACTGGGGTATGGACAACTAAATGGTGCTCTGGGACAAGCACGTTAACGTGCTTGTTGATGGTGGTAGTTGACTTTGTGTGCAACTGCAGATGCAGGGCATGAGGCATGTTTGCATGCAGCATGGAGAGGGGACTGGCTTGCACGCACAAAATTGGAAGAAGCAGTGGCATCACCCGCACACATTGTTCATGGAGCCTTGTGTTCAACCCACAAAGTCGAGTGCTTTCCTGTCATGTGCCTGATCATGCTTGTGGTGGTTAGGATGGGAGTTTTGCTACCCCTGCTGATACGGGCATAGTCGGTGGTGCAAATGGCCTTTTTAGGGTTATCGGCATAGTCTTTAAAAAACAACCAGGCTGTTACGGGGAGATTCAGTGTCTCCCTCTCCCACACCACCTCCTCACCTCGACCCTGGTCTTTTGATGTTGCACAGTTCTTGGACCCCTACTCTTCTCCATCTACACCTTCGGCCTGGGCCAGCTGATGTAATGGCACGGTTTGCAATCTCATCAGTACGCCGATGACACACGTATCTACCTATCTGTATCTGACATCACCGCCTTACCGTCCAAAATCGCACGTCTTCCCGCTAACTCATCCTTCCTTTGTGCTCGCTTTCAAAAAGTGGACATGGACCAGACAGAATACATCATCTTTCAACCATCTCAGGCTAAATAGACATGAGAGCTGTGTATGCATCATTCGGTACCACTTTAGTAAGAGGGAAAGTTTGCCCAAGAGAAAATGATTTCCCAGACGTTCACGGCCTTATTTGCACATTTTTTGCAGCTGTGATCTTCATCTTCTTGGTGTGGATGTAGTAGATTTCAAAGTGGTCATCAATGCCATCATCGTCCATATCTCGGAAAGAGGAAATCTGGTCTTTCCCAGAGTCGTGGTTCTGTACATTTGGTGCATTCCTTTAACAGTGTTCATTACACTAGAAAAAACAATTGTTGACTGTGACATTTGGATATTATTGGTAATATGTATGGGTGAAGATGAAGAAGCTTGTGCCACGGGTGTGTTTATAGTTATGGACGATGCATTGCTCTTTAAACTTTGTTTTTCACAAGCATCCATCATTTTGTTTGGTTTTCCTACCACACTGATCTGCTTTCTCTAATTCAGCATCTTTCGAACATGTTGCACTTTGCCCTTTAGACAGACACGTGCATCTTTGGCAACATATTTTTGACAGAAATTTTTTAGGTCGAGTCTAACACGCGCATCTGTAAAACATATCTTATGACAGGCATGAAACACATTTTGGTAATTGGTGGTGGCTAAACGACTAATCATTGTAGGCTGTATCCTGGATCTCATACCTCCCATAGCCACCGCTGTTATTAATCATGTACGTTCCCATTCCTGTCATCACCATGCCCCTTTTCCTGATCACTTCATCCAACGATTCGTCCTCCATATATTTAGTAAAACGCTGAACCTTCCCAGCAGCAACTGTGTAGGAAACCAATTTACAGTTTTGCAAGGTGTTTATAAATTATGATGCCCGTTAACAATTTTTTTTACAAAATTCACCTCCCATGGGGAAATGTTTCACAGCCCATGCACTTAGTCTATGGGCATTACAAGTGTAGGAGACCCGCTCCTTTACATTGGGAATAGGTTGTAATGAGGCCTTCCTCCATCTCTCATCATTCTCCACCACTACATCACCAGGCTTCACGTGTTCCGTGCTGCTAAAGACAGTCAATTTTTGGGCAAGGGTGTCTATGATCCCCATGAAATATTTTTTAAACATTTACCCCCCATAAGTAGGGTTGAGCGACTTTTAGTTTTTTAGGGTCGAGTCGGGTTTCGCGAAACCCGACTATCTCAAAAGTCGAGTCGAGTGGAATCGGCCGATTATCGCGAAAAGTCGGGGATCGACCGAAACACGAAACCCAATGCAAGTCAATGGGCGAGCATAGTCGGCAGTGAGTAGAGGCCAGGAAAACATGTACAGTGCCCATTTTAATGGCAAAAACATCCATTCTTGTTACTGAAGCTTGTCAATCTTAATTTACCTTATAATAATAGTAAGGCATTGGAAATTGGGGGTCATTTGGCTAAAGTTGTGAGGTGTTGGACTGGTTCAAGAATTTAGTGGGCCCAGGAAATCTGGACCACGTCACGGCAGTGGAGCAGGGAGAGGTAAGTATTTCAACTTTGCAAGTGCTGTGATCCTGAGCAAGCAGGGGGGGCCCACTCGTTGGCATTGGCACTGGCACAGGGCCCCTCAAAGTACGGCGGTGTGTTTGCACGGCGGGGGCGCCTCCCACCGGCAGCGAAACTTTTGCGTACTATGAGGGGCCCTGTGCCAGTGACGTCGCCAACGGGTATTCCTCCCCCCACCTGATGAAGGAACCTGCACTTTCATCTGCACCTTCCTCTTTGTCCCCGTGTAAGGTGGTATGGTATGCGGGAAGAGGAACCTGACTTTCAGCAGGGTCACAATCTTGCTGTGTAGCGTGCACGGGGAATGTTGCGTTATGGGTCAATGTACCAGCAGACTCATCTATCACTGGCTGGCCAATGGGCAGGATGAGGAGGAAACACAGATATAGGCCAAAAGAATAAAGTGGGCTAAATGCAGTTCAAAATTGGTAACAGGACTAACCAGAGGGCATTGCTTTGTTCAGTGGAGGACAACTGTAATGAGAGGCTGACACAGAGAGTAGGCCCAAATCAGTAAGTAGTCTAAATGCAGTTCAAAATTGGCAACAGTAGTAAACAGGCGGCACAGCTTTGTTCAGTGGAGGAGAACAGCAAGGAGCGGCAGACACCGATAGTAGGCCCCAACCCAACTAGTAGGCCAAATGCAGTCTAACATTAACAACTACTTAACGAGAGCCTGAAAATGGAATTTCAGGACAGGAAACCAGGAGAACAGCAAGGAGCGGCAGACACTGTTAGTAGGCCCCAACCCAACTAGTTGGCCAAATGCAGTTGTTCCATTTAACAACTATTTAACAAGAGCCTGAAGATAGAAGCTCAGGAAAGGTAACCTGGAGAACACCTTGGAGCGGAAGACACCGTCTCTACAACCCAGACCCAACTTGTAGGCCTAATGCAGTGTTGTTTCAACAACTACTTAACGAGAGCTAGAAGATAGAAGCTATGGAGAGGCAACCTGGAGAACACCTTGGAGCGGGAGACACCGTCTCTACAACCCAGACCCAACTTGTAGGCCTAATCCAGTGTTGTTTCAACAACTACTTAACGAGAGCTAGAAGATAGAAGCTATGGAGAGGCAACCTTGAGAACACCTTGGAGCGGAAGACACCGTCTCTACAACCCAGACCCAACTTGTAGGCCTAATGCAGTGTTGTTTCAACAACTACTTAACGAGAGCTAGAAGATTGAAGCTATGGAGAGGCAACCTGGAGAACACCTTGGAGCGGAAGACACCGTCTCTACAACCCAGACCCAACTTGTAGGCCTAATGCAGTGTTGTTTCAACAACTACTTAACGAGAGCTAGAAGATCGAAGCTATGGAGAGGCAACCTGGAGAACACCTTGGAGCGGCAGACACCGTCTCTACAACCCAGACCCAACTTGTAGGCCTAAAGCAGTGTTGTTTCTACAACTACTTAACGAGAGCTAGAAGATAGAAGCTATGGAGAGGCAACCTGGAGAACACCTTGGAGCGGAAGACACCGTCTCTACAACCCAGACCCAACTTGTAGGCCTAATGCAGTGTTGTTTCAACAACTACTTAATGAGAGCTAGAAGATAGAAGCTATGGAGAGGCAACATGGAGAACACTTTGGAGTGGAAGACACCGTCTCTACAACCCAGACCCAACTTGTAGGCCTATTGCAGTGTTGTTTCAACAACTACTTAACGAGAGCTAGAAGATCGAAGCTATGGAGAGGCAACCTGGAGAACACCTTGGAGCGTCAGACACTGTTAGTAGGCCCTACCGAAGTAGTAGCCCCAATGCAGTTTTCAAATTCCTATAGGCTGAAAACCAGACTATTGACGCTCAGCTTTTTTCAGAGGAGGACAGCTGTATTGAGTGGCGCAGACAGACACAGGTAGTAGGCCTTAAACAAAAAATTTGGCTCAATGCAGTTTAAAAAAGGTTACAGGGGTACACAGGCAGCATTGCTCTGGTCAGTGGAGGACAATTTCAATTATGGACCGCAGACAGACTTAGTACGTCTACAATTAAAAAAAGGATGCTCCATGCAATTTAAAATAGGTTCCAGGGGTACACGGACAGCATTGGTCTGGTCAGTGGAGGACTATTGGAAGGAGGGACCGCAGACAGGCTTAGTACGCCTAACATAACAAAAGTAGGCTGTAGGCACTTTAAAATAGGTTCCAGGGGTACACTGGCAGCAGTGGTGTGGTCAGTGGAGGACTATTGGAAGGAGGGACCGCAGACAGGCTTAGTACGCCTAACATAACAAAAGTAGGCTGTAGGCACTTTAAAATAGGTTCCAGGGATACACGGGCAGCAGTGGTCTGGTCAGTGGAGGACTATTGGAAGGAGGGACCGCAGACAGGCTTAATAGGCCTAACATAACCAAAGTAGGCTGTAGGCACTTTAAAATAGGTTCCAGGGGTACACGGGCAGCAGTGGTCTGGTCAGTGGAGGACTATTGGAAGGAGGGACCGCAGAAAGGCTTAGTAGGCCTAACATAACAAAAGTAGGCTGTAGGCACTTTAAAATAGGTTCCAGGGGTACACGGGCAGCAGTGGTCTGGTCAGTAGAGGACTATTGGAAGGAGGGACCGCAGACAGGCTTAGTAGGCCTAACATAACAAAAGTAGGCAGTAGGCACTTTAAAATAGGTTCCAGTGGTACACGGGCAGCCGTGGTGTGGTCAGGTGAGGACTATTGGAAGGAGGGACCGCAGACAGGCTTTGTAGGCCTAACATAACAGAAGTAGGCTGTAGGCACTTTAAAATAGGTTCCAGGGGTACACGGGCAGCAGTGGTCTGGTCAGTGGAGGACTATTGGAAGGAGGGACCGCAGACAGGCTTAGTAGGCCTAACATAACAAAAGTAGGCTGTAGGCACTTTAAAATAGGTTCCAGGGGTACACGTGCAGCAGTGGTCTGGTCAGTGGAGGACTATTGGAAGGAGGGACCGCAGACAGGCTTAGTAGGCCTAGCATAACAAAAGTAGGCTGTAGGCACTATAAAATAGGTTCCAAGGGTACACGGGCAGCAGTGGTGTGGTCAGTGGAGGACTATTGGAAGGAGGGACCGCAGACAGGCTTAGTAGGCCTAACATAACAAAAGTAGACTCTATGCACTTGGAATTATCTTGCAGGGGTACACAGGCAGCATTGGTGTTGTCAGCGGAGGCCGATTGTAATGAGTGTCTGACAGTTAGTACTCCCAAAAAATAAATAGATGTTAATGTCTCGCAATACAACAAAACCAAAAAACAAAAGGGTGGCATACTTAGGTACAGGGGTGGGCTCCTCTGCTGAGTTTCAGACCTAGTAATTTGGCGCAAAGTATTTACTGGTATAAATATAGGACACTGCCCCTGACTATTTTAAGTAGCATCATACATGTCAATACATTGGTATTGTCAGTGCCAGGCATTGAAGGATGTCAGCGCATAGACTAAACATTGGTGGAGCTGTGAGAGATAATTTTGCAAATCGTAGAGCACTGTTTGAGCTGGGGGGGGAAACTGTCTTGTGGCCGGCGGTACAGGCCCAGGGCCCCTCATGTTACAACGGTGTGTCTGACGTTGGTTGCACGCCACCACCGCCAGAGACACTTAATTGTACTATGAGGGACCCAGTGGCAGTGCCGTCGACCAAAAGCGTGCACACCCACCTCTTCAGACAAACGGCACTCTCACGGGTGCTTGCGCCAAGTGGCGAGACCACGGCCCCGTGCTGGGAGTTTGGCCATTTAGGGAGGTGTAAACATGTCGTATGCTGGACAAACAGCTGCTGCAAATTACGAGATTGGAAAACTCAGTCAGAGCAGTCCACAAGCAAGACCTTTTCATTGGAAAGCTAGGTGTCAGCCGGGAAAGGTGGGGCAAAATAATTCAAAATCCAGTAGTGGTTCATTTTAATGAAGGTTATATCATCAACATTTTGGGTAGCCAGACGAGTCCTTTTTTCGGTTAATATTGAACCAGCAGCACTGAATACTCTTTCTGATAGCACACTAGCTGCTGGGCAAGCAAGCTCCTGCAATGCATATTCTGCCAATTCTGGCCAGGTGTCTAATTTGGATGCCCAGTAATCAAATGGGAATGACGGTTGAGGGAGAACATCGATAAGGGATGAAAAATAGTTAGTAACCATACTGAACAAATGTTGTCTTCTGTCACTTTGAATTGATGCTGCAGTACCTGTCCTGTCTGCGGTCATAGCAAAATCACTCCACATCCTGGTCAGAAAACCCCTCTGTCCAACGCCACTACTGATTTGTGCACCTCTAACACCTCTGGTCTGCTGCCCCCTGCAGCTTGTGTGAGAACGATCACTGGCGCTGTGTGCTGGGAATGCCTGAATCAAACGGTCAACAAGAGTTGATTGTTTGGTTGCTAATATTTGTTCCAGGTTCTCATGTGGCATAATATTTTGCAATTTGCCTTTATAGCAAGGATCAAGGAGGCAGGCCAACCAGTAATCGTCATCGGTCATCATTTTAATAATGCGTGGGTCCCTTTTGAGGATACATAAGGCATAATCCGCCATGTGGGCCAAAGTTCCAGTTATCCAATCTGCGGTTGTGCTGGGTTGAGGGGCAGTTACAGGCAAATCTACGTCACTTGTGTCCCTCAAAAAACCAGAACCCGGCCTTGCCACGCCACCAATTTCCAGTGGCCCCGTTGAAGCTTCCTCATTAAAAAAATACTCATCCCCATAATCCTCCTCGTCCTCCTCCTCCTGTTCGCCCGCTACCTCGTCCTGTACACTGCCCTGACCAGACAATGGCTGACTGTCATCAAGGCTTTCCTCTTCCTCTGCTGCAGACGCCTGCTCCTTTATGTGCGTCAAACTTTGCATCAGCAGACGCATTAGGGGGATGCTCATGCTTATTATGGCGTTGTCTGCACTAACCAGCCGTGTGCATTCCTCAAAACACTGAAGGACTTGACACATGTCTTGTACCTTCGACTACTGCACACCTGACAACTCCATGTCTGCCATCCTACTGCCTGCTCGTGTATGTGTATCCTCCCACAAATACATAACAGCCTCTGTTCGCACAGTCTCTGAAGCATGTGCAGTGTTGAGTTCCACCTTGTTGCAACGTCGATGATTAGGCGATGCTGGGGAAGGTTCAAAGACCGCTGATAGGTCTGCATACGGCTGGAGTGTACGGGCGAACGGCGGATATGTGAGCAAAGTCCGCGCACTTTGAGGAGCAGGTCGGATAACCCCGGATAACTTTTCAGGAAGCACTGCACCACCAGGTTTAAGGTGTGAGCCAGGCAAGGAATGTCTTTCAGTTGGGAAAGGGCGATGGCAGCCATGAAATTCCTTCCATTATCACTCACTACCTTGCCTGCCTCAAGATCTACAGTGCCCAGCCACGACTGCGTTTCTTTCTGCAAGAACTCGGACAGAACTTCCGCGGTGTGTCTGTTGTCGCCCAAACACTTCATAGCCAATACAGCCGGCTGATGCTTGCCAGTAGCTACCCCATAATGGGACACCTGGTGTGCAACAGTGGCAGCTGCGGATGGAGTGGTTGTGCGACTGCGATCTGTGGACGAGCTCTCGCTTCTGCAGGAGGACGAGGAGGAGGAGGGGGGGCAAACAGCTACAGCCAACTGTTTCCTAGACCGTGGGCTAGGCAGAACTGTCCCAATATTGCTGTCCCCTGTGGAGCCTGTATCCACCACATTCACCCAGTGTGCCGTGATGGACACGTAACGTTCCTGGCCATGCCTACTGGTCCATGCATCTGTTGTCAGGTGCACCTTTGTACTCACAGATTGCCTGAGTGCATGGACGATGCGCTCTTTAACATGCTGGTGGAGGGCTGGGTGTTATGACCTGGTGGTTAGGAGCACCCGGAATGACCTGATAGTTAAACCTCATACAGGACGAGCTCTGGGATGTGGGAGCTCAGCTGACTGCAAGCCCTAATCCTATCACACACACTAGAAATAGCCGAGGAGCGCTCCTGACCAGACCTAGGCGCCTCGTCACAGCCTAAGAACTATCTAGCCCTAGAGATAGAAAATAAAGCCTACCTTGCCTCAGAGAAATTCTCCAAAGGTAAAGGAAGCCCCCCACATATATTGACTGTGAGTAAAGATGAAAGTCACAAACGCAGAAATGAAACAGGTTTCAGCAAAGGGAGGCCAGACTTACTAATAGACAGAGGATAGGAAAGGTAACTTTGCGATCAGCACAAAAACCTACAAAAGACCACGCAGAGTGTGCAAAAAAGACCTCCGCACCGACTCACGGTGCGGAGGGGCCACTCTGCATCCCAGAGCTTCCAGCTAGCAAAACAAAATCATGATAACCAGCTGGACAAGAAAACAGTGAACAAATAATGACTATCAGGAACTTAGCTTCTGCAGGAGAAGGCAGGTCACCAGAGAGATCCAGGAGCGAACTGAACCAATGCAAAAACATTGACAGCTGGCATGGAGTAACTATCTGAGAGGAGTTAAATAGAGCAGCCAACCAAAGGATAAACCACGTCACCTGTGTAAGGAACCTCAGAAGCAGCAGCTTCACTCATAGCCACCAGAGGGAGCCCATAGACAGAACTCGCCGAAGTACCATTCACGACCACAGGAGGGAGTTCGACAACAGAATTCACAACAGTACCCCCCCTTGAGGAGGGGTCACCGAACCCTCACCAGAGCCTCCAGGCCGATCAGGATGAGCCAAATGAAAGGCACGAACAAGATCGGCAGCATGAACATCAGAGGCAAAAACCCAGGAATTATCTTCCTGACCATAACCCTTCCACTTGACCAGGTACTGGAGTTTCCGTCTCGAAACACGAGAATCCAAAATTTTCCCCACCACATACTCCAACTCCCCCTCGACCAACACCGGGGCAGGAGGATCAACAGAGGGAACCATAGGTGCCACGTATCTCCGCAACAACGACCTATGGAACACATTATGGATGGCAAAAGAAGCTGGAAGGTCCAAATGAAATGACACAGGATTAAGAACTTCAGAAATCTTATATGGCCCAATGAAACGAGGCTTAAACTTAGGAGAGGAAACCTTCATAGGAACGTGACGAGATGACAACCAAACCAAATCCCCAACACGAAGTCGGGGACCAACACAACGCCGGCGGTTAGCGAAATGTTGAGCCTTCTTCTGGGACAATGTCAAATTGTCCACCACATGAGTCCAAATCTGCTGCAACCTGTCCACCACTGCATCCACACCAGGACAGTCCGAAGGCTCAACCTGCCCTGAAGAGAAACGAGGATGGAAACCAGAATTACAGAAAAAAATGAGAAACTAAAGTAGCCGAGCTGGCCCGATTATTAAGGGCGAACTCAGCCGAAGGCAAGAAGGACACCCAATCATCCTGATCAGCAGAAACAAAGCATCTCAGATATGTCTCCAAAGTCTGATTAGTTCGTTCGGTTTGGCCATTAGTCTGAGGATGGAAAGCCGAAGAAAAAGACAAATCAATGCCCATCTTAGCGCAAAAGGACTGCCAAAACCTCGAAACAAACTGGGAACCTCTGTCCGAGACAATGTTCTCTGGAATGCCATGCAAACAAACCACATGCTGGAAAAACAATGGCACCAAATCAGAGGAGGAAGGCAATTTAGATAAGGGTACCAAATGGACCATCTTAGAGAAGCGATCACAAACCACCCAAATGACCGACATCTTTTGAGAAACAGGGAGATCAGAAATAAAATCCATGGAAATAGGCGTCCAGGGCCTCTTCGAGATCGGCAAGGGCAAAAGCAACCCACTGGCACGAGAACAGCAGGGCTTAGCCCGAGCACAAGTCCCACAGGACTGCACAAAAGAACGCACATCCCGCGACAAAGAAGGCCACCAAAAGGATCTAGCCACCAAATCTCTGGTACCAAAGATTCCAGGATGACCAGCCAACACTGAACAATGAATCTCAGAGATAACTCTACTAGTCCATCTATCAGGGACAAACAGTTTCTCCGTAGGACAACGGTCAGGTCTATCAGCCTGAAACTTTTGCAGCACACGCCGCAAATCAGGTGAAATGGCAGACAAAATTACTCCTTCTTTAAGAATACCCACCGGCTCCGGAACACCCGGAGAGTCAGGCACAAAACTCCTTGACAGGGCGTCAGCCTTCGCATTCTTAGATCCCGGAAGGTATGAAAACACAAAATCAAAACGGGAGAAAAAGAGCGACCATCGAGCCTGTCTAGGATTCAACCGTTTGGCAGACTCGAGATAAGTCAAATTCTTGTGATCCGTCAAGACCACCACGCGATGTTTAGCTCCTTCAAGCCAATGTCGCCACTCCTCGAATGCCCACTTCATGGCCAACAACTCCTGATTGCCCACATCATAATTGCGCTCAGCAGGCGAGAATTTTCTAGAAAAGAAGGCACAGGGTTTCATCACCGAGCCATCAGAACTTCTTTGTGACAAAACAGCCCCTGCTCCAATTTCAGAAGCATCAACCTCAACCTGAAAAGGGAGCGAAACATCTGGCTGGCACAACACAGGGGCAGAAGCAAAACGACGCTTCAACTCCTGAAAAGCCTCTACAGCCGCAGAGGACCAATTGACCACATCAGCACCTTTCTTGGTCAAATCAGTCAACGGTTTAGCAATACTGGAAAAATTAGCGATGAAGCGACGATAAAAATTAGCAAAGCCCAGGAACTTCTGCAAGCTCTTCACAGATGTCGGCTGAGTCCAATCGTAAATGGCCTGAACTTTAACAGGGTCCATCTCGATTGTAGAAGGGGAAAAAATGAAACCCAAAAATGAAACCTTCTGAACTCCAAAGAGACACTTTGATCCCTTCACAAACAAGGAATTCGCACGAAGGACCTGGAACACCATTCTGACCTGCTTCATATGAGACTCCCAATCATCCGAAAAGACCAAAATGTCATCCAAATATACAATCATGAATCTATCCAGGTACTCTCGGAAGATGTCATGCATAAAGGACTGAAACACAGATGGAGCATTAGAAAGCCCGAATGGCATAACCAGGTACTCAAAATGGCCCTCGGGCGTATTAAATGCCGTTTTCCATTCATCACCCTGTTTAATTCGCACAAGATTATACGCACCACGAAGATCTATCTTGGTGAACCAACTAGCCCCCTTAATCCGAGCAAATAAATCAGACAGCAGCGGCAAAGGATACTGAAATTTGACCGTGATCTTATTAAGAAGGCGGTAATCAATACAAGGTCTCAAAGAACCATCCTTCTTGGCCACAAAAAAGAACCCTGCTCCCAATGGTGACGACGACGGACGAATATGACCCTTCTCCAAGGATTCCTTTATATAACTCCGCATAGCGGCGTGCTCTGGCACAGATAAATTAAACAGACGGCCCTTAGGAAACTTACTACCAGGAATCAAATTAATAGCACAGTCGCAATCCCTATGAGGAGGTAGGGCACCAGATTTGGGCTCTTCAAATACATCCCGGTAATCTGATAAAAACTCAGGGACTTCAGAAGGAGTGGAAGGCGAAATTGACAGCAATGGAACATCACCATGTACCCCCTGACAACCCCAGCTGGACACAGACATAGATTTCCAATCCAACACTGGATTATGGACCTGTAGCCATGGCAACCCCAAAGCGACCACATCATGCAGATTATGCAACACCAAAAAGCGAATATCCTCCTGATGTGCAGGAGCCATGCACATGGTCAATTGAGTCCAGTACTGAGGCTTATTCTTGGCCAAAGGCGTAGCATCAATTCCTCTCAATGGAATAGGATACTGCAAGGGCTCCAAGAAAAAACCACAGCGCCTGGCAAACTCCAAGTCCATCAAATTCAGGGCAGCGCCTGAATCCACAAATGCCATTACAGAATAGGACGACTGAGAGCAAATCAGAGTAACGGACAAAAGAAATTTAGACTGTACCGTACCAATGGTGGCAGACCTTGCGAACCGCTTAGTGCGCTTAGGACAATCGGAGATAGCATGAGTGGATTCACCACAGTAAAAACACAGCCCATTCCGACGTCTGTGTTCTTGCCGTTCAGCTCTGGTCAAAGTCCTATCACACTGCATAGGCTCAGGCCTATGTTCAGAGAATACCGCCAGATGGTGCACAGCTTTGCGCTCACGCATGCGCAGATCGATCTGAATGGCCAAAGACATAGACTCATTCAGACCAGCAGGCGTGGGAAATCCCACCATGACATCCTTAAGGGCTTCAGAAAGACCTTTTCTGAAAATTGCCGCCAAGGCACATACATTCCACTGAGTAAGCGCAGACCACTTTCTAAACTTCTGACAGTACACCTCCGCTTCATCCTGACCCTGACACAAAGCCAGTAAGATTTTCTCTGCCTGATCCACTGAATTTGGTTCATCATAAAGCAATCCAAGCGCCAGAAAAAATGCATCAACATCACGCAATGCAGGATCTCCTGGCGCAAGGGAAAATGCCCAGTCTTGAGGGTCACCACGCAACAAAGAAATAATGATTTTTACCTGTTGAACGGGGTCACAAGAGGAGCGGGGTTTCAAAGCTAGAAACAGTTTACAATTAATTTTGAAATTCAAGAACCTAGATCTATCCCCAGAAAATAAGTCAGGAATAGGAATTCTAGGCTCTAACATAGGATTCTGAACCACAAAATCTTGAATGTTTTGTACCCTTGCAGTGAGATGATCCACACAAGAGGACAGACCTTGAATGTCCATATCTACACCTGTGTCCTGAACCACCCAAAGGTCTAGGGGAAAAGAAAGACAAAACACAATGCAAAGAAAAAAAAATGGTCTCAGAAGTTCTCTTATCCCTCTATTGAGATGCATTAATACTTTTGGCCAGCTGTACTGTTATGACCTGGTGGTTAGGAGCACCCGGAATGACCTGATAGTTAAACCTCATACAGGACGAGCTCTGGGATGTGGGAGCTCTGCTGACTGCAAGCCCTAATCCTATCACACACACTAGAAATAGCCGTGGAGTGCTCCTGACCAGACCTAGGCGCCTCGTCACAGCCTAAGAACTATCTAGCCCTAGAGATAGAAAATAAAGCCTACCTTGCCTCAGAGAAATTCCCCAAAGGTAAAGGAAGCCCCCCACATATATTGACTGTGAGTAAACATGAAAGTCACAAACGCAGAAATGAAACAGGTTTCAGCAAATGGAGGCCAGACTTACTAATAGACAGAGGATAGGAAAGGTAACTTTGCGATCAGCACAAAAACCTACAAAAGACCACGCAGAGTGTGCAAAAAAGACCTCCGCACCGACTCACGGTGCGGAGGGGCCACTCTGCATCCCAGAGCTTCTAGCTAGCAAAACAAAATCATGATAACCAGCTGGACAAGAAAACAGTGAACAAATAACCAGAAGTCTGTGCCGTTACTGAGAGCATTTGACACGGGTGTTACCTGCCGACGCAGGGACTCCCTTATCTCAAAAAGAAACAATTCCCCACACATATATTACAATTAGTTCCCCTGAGGATTCTCCCATATGGGAGAGGAAACGCGTAGGGAGGTTTACCTTATCGTGGTGGGTACAACATAACAGACTGACTTGGGAACTGCCCTTGTCAGGGCGGGAGCCACACAGGGGCACGACTGGGGTAGTATAGAGACATTGTTTTCTTCCCCCCTCCCCCATGAGACATTATAGTGGATACTCCCGGAAAGAAGATCATGTGGTGAGACAAAACCATTTTTTAATAGAGCACTGGTAATATGAGCACTTTTTTTGCACTGTTCACAAGTGATGTCATTATCCATTGGATATTTTAGTATGGTTCAAATAAAAGTTATATTTTAGTTATATATATTAGTTGTTCTCTTAGCTGGTTTGCCTGTTGTTGTCTGAGGACTTCTAGGGGTATTATATTGTTATACACCCTATACGTGGCTTATATTGACAAATAATGACTATCAGGAACTTAGCTTCTGCAGGAGAAGGCAGGTCACCAGAGAGATCCAGGAGCGAACTGAACCAATGCAAAAACATTGACAGCTGGCATGGAGTAATGATCTGAGAGGAGTTAAATAGAGCAGCCAACCAAAGGATAAACCACGTCACCTGTGTAAGGAACCTCAGAAGCAGCAGCTTCACTCATAGCCACCAGAAGGAGCCCATAGACAGAACTCGCCGAAGTACCATTCACGACCACAGGAGGGAGTTCAACAACAGAATTCACAACAGCTGGGATGGCTTTTCTCGAAAAGAAGTGTCGACTGGGTAGCTCGTAGCGTGGTACAGCGTAGTCCATCAGGGCTTTGAAAGCTTCCCTTTCAACTAACCGGTAGGGCATCATCTCTAACGAGATTAGTCTAGCTATGTGGGCATTCAAACCCTGTGTACGCGGATGCGAGGATGAGTACTTCCTTTTTCTAACGAGAGTCTCATGTAGGGTGAGCGTGGAACTAGCGGGGGTGCCGGTGGACATGGCAGACTGAGAGACGGTTGGAGACGGTATTCTTGCCGGTGCCCTACATGCAGTGTTTCCTACTACGAAACTGGTGATTCCCTGACCCTGATTGCTTTGGCCTGGCAACGAAACCTGCACAGATACTGCAGGTGGTGCGGAAAATGGTGGCCTTACAGTGACGGAAGGGATGTAGCGTTGCTGACTAGCTTCATTGGCCGAGGGTGCTACAACCTTAAGGGACGTTTGGTAGTTAGTCCAGGCTTGCAAATGCATGGTGGTTAAATGTCTATGCATGCAACTTGTATTTAGACTTTTCAGATTCTGACCTCTGGTTAAGGTAGTTGAACATTTTTGACAGATGACTTTGCGCTGATCAATTGGATGTTGTTTAAAAAAATGCCAGACTGCACTCTTTCTAGCATCGGATGATGTTCGTTCTTCGTTTTCGAAGATGACCATGACTTCAGGGTTAGAAAAGAATTAATAGTTATGGGTCCGGAGGTGGCTGATGAGTCCAATCCGGGCCCTGAAGGTTCGCCCACATACTTGACATGCGAAAGCAGATTTGGTCAGTACACCAGATTCTGTTTGTGCCTTGCGTACAGCACGCTTTCTTTTTGCGTCACAGATTTTCCTATCTTCAGCTGCACGTGCTCCTGAGGTGATCCTGCCCCGCCAACCTGGACGATCCAGGGCAAGCTCTCCCCATTCATTGGTGTTGACTTCCAGGTTTTTGAGAGACACCTTAAGGCAGTCTTTATAGCGCTTCTTCTGCCCCCCAACTGCTTGCTTTCCTTGGCACATTTCTCCGTACAGCAGTTGTTTTGGTAGTCAGCTGTCCGGCATTCGGACCACATGTCCAGCCCACCTGGCTTGGAGTTTCAGCAGGAGAGTGTAAACGCTGCAGAGCCCAGTTTGTTCCAGAATTGCCGTGTCTGGGACATTGTCTTGCCACCTGATGTGGAGAAGTCTGCGGAGGCAACTCATGTGGAAATGATTAAGCTGTTTAGCATTTAATTAAGTAAATAAGGCAGCACACTGCAGCGCTAAAACATGCAAACTAGAAAACACGAAATTTGAACTGCATTACTGCACTAGAAATATGAAAAATGAGAGCTTTTAGCGCATAAAAATGGCCAATTTTATGTGTACCTGGTAGCCCCTTTACGGCATCTCTCTTATACCAGGTCCTACGCTTGCCTTACCTCGCTGAGAATAAACGTCTCCATCTGAATGGGTACATGTGAAACCTCTTCTTAGACTAAAATTCTCTCTCTCTGTGGAGGGGTATTGGACCTGCTGTAATTAAAACACCTGAAGCTAGGAGGCGGAGTGCACGATCAGAAGGCTAGAGAATACATTTCAAAAACCTGACCTGCACATCCAAACATAGACTCAGTGTGAACAGGTGCTGAACCTAGAGTCGCCAACTCGTATATAGTTAAGTAAATAAGGCAGCACACTGCAGCGCTAAAACATGCAAACTAGAAAATACGAAATTTGAACTGCATTACTGCACTAGAAATATGAAAAATGAGAGCTTTTAGCGCATAAAAATGGCCAATTTTATGTGTACCTGGTAGCCCCTTTACAGCATCTCTCTTATACCAGGTCCTACGCTTGCCTTACCTCGCTGAGAATAAACGTCTCCATCTGAATGGGTACATGTGAAACCTCTTCTTAGACTAAAATTCTCTCTCTCTGTGGAGGGGTATTGGACCTGCTGTAATTAAAACACCTGAAGCTAGGAGGCGGAGTGCACGATCAGAAGGCTAGAGAATACATTTCAAAAACCTGACCTGCACATCCAAACATAGAGAGATGCCGTAAAGGGGCTACCAGGTACACATAAAATTAGCCATTTTTATGCGCTAAAAGCTCTCATTTTTCATATTTCTAGTGCAGTAATGCAGTTCAAATTTCGTGTTTTCTAGTTTGCATGTTTTAGCGCTGCAGTGTGCTGCTTTATTTACTTAACTATATACGAGTTGGCGACTCTAGGTTCAGCACCTGTTCACACTAAGTCTATGTTTGGATGTGCAGGTCAGGTTTTTGAAATGTATTCTCTATGCACTTTCGTAACCACCTTCAGGCGTTTTGGGTTGAATAGCTTGCCATCAGTCCTGTACCTAACCTGGATTCCATCTTCACAGTTGTTAAAGGCATCACTTAACATTGCAGAGAACAGCATACTGAACAGGGTTGGAGCCAGCACACAGCCTTGTTTTACGCCATTTGTTACTGGCAAAGCCTCAGATACGTCTCCATCGTTCAGAACCTTCACCATCATGCCATCATGGAACTGCCGGATGACTGAGATGAACTTGCTCGGGCAGCCAAATTTTGCCATGATCTTCCACAGGCCATCTCTACTGACTGTGTCAAAAGCCTTGGTCAAATCAACAAAAGTTACATAAAGGTCACGGTGTTGCTCCTGGTACTTTTCCTGAAGTTGACGTGCTGAAAACACCATATCTACTGTTCCACGTTTAGCACGGAAACCACACTGGCTTTCGGGTAATAGTCCTTGCTCAAGGTGATATAAAAGGCGGTTGAGCAAGACACGAGCCAATATCTTGCCTGCAGTGGACAGAAGGGAGATGCCTCGATGGTTGTCACAAGATTGGCGATTACCTTTCCTTTTGTATATGTGGATTATGCTGGCATCTTTCATCTGTTGTGGAACCTGTTCCTTTGTCCACATATATTGGAATAGTTTGGTCACCGTTTGCATCAGAACAGGGCCGCCAGATTTATATACCTCAGCAGGTATAGCATCATTTCCGGGTGCTTTTCCACAAGAAAGTTGTTTTACTGCTTTCCTGACATCATCTCCACTTGGAAGAACATCAAGCTCCTTGTTGATTTCTACCTGGGGCAGGCGAGCAATAGCCTCATCCTTGATATTGGCAGGGCGATTAAGAATATTATTAAAGTGCTCAGCCCACCGTTCCAGAATTTGTTTCCTTTCTGTCAGCAGCTTAGTTCCATCTGCGTTAAGCAAAGATGAAGAGCTTGATGACTGGGGTCCATATACAGCTTTGAGCGCATCGTAGAAGCGTTTCTGGTCATGGGTATCTGCATAGCCCTGAATTTCGTCGGCCTTCTTGCTAAACCAGATATCTTGCATCTCGCGTAGCTTGATTTGTACCTTTCTTTTTATGTTGGTAAAGGCACCTTTCTTAGCTAACGACGTGGGGTCATTTTGGTACACCTTATACCGCTGATGTTTCTCTTCTAGGAGTGTCTTTATTTCTTCGTCGTTTTCATCGAACCAGTCTTGATTATTTCTGGTTGCTGACCAAGATGCTCGAGAGCAGTATTATAAACAGCATCTCTCAGAATTGTCCACTGTTCCTCAACGCCAATCTCCTCTGCCTGTAGTATATTTAACAGTCTGCCATCAAGGTCATTGGCAAATTCATGTCAATGTGAGACTGCAAGGAAAATCAGGCACAATGTTACACACTCGGTTTTCTGTGGCACAAAATGAGACAGATGCCACACACGCAGGACTGGCACTGAAGCACAAATGCCAATATTAATCTCCCACTATTTATTTTTTTTCAGGGAGAATTTAAAAACTAAAAACAAAAAAACAGACACTAGGCTTTCTGTGGCCCACAATTTGAGAGAGATGGCACATACGACTGGCACTGAAGCACAAATGCCAATATTAATCTCCCACTATTTATTTTTTTTCAGGGAGAATTTAAAAACTAAAAACAAAAAAACAGACACTAGGCTTTCTGTTGTGAATTCTGTGGCAGAGCTCCCTCCTGTGGTCACAAGTGGTACTTCGGCTGATTCTCTCTGTGAGCTTCCGTTGGTGGAGGAGAGTGGTACTGCGGCTTCTGAGTTTCCTTCCTCAGGTGATGTGGTGAAGTCGTTAGGTGCTGCTCTATTTAGCTCCACCTAGTGCTTTGATCCTGGCCTCCAGTCAATGTTCTAGTATAGGTCTTGCTTCCTCCTGGATCGTTCCTGTGGCCTGCTGCTCTGCATTGCTAAGTTCCGCTTTTGTTATTTTGTTTGCTGTTTTTTTCTGTCCAGCTTGCTTATTTGTTTTTTTCTTGCTTGCTGGAAGCTCTGGGACGCAGAGGGTGTACCTCCGTGCCGTTAGTTCGGTACGGAGGGTCTTTTTGCCCCCTTTGCGTGGTTGTTTGTAGGGTTTTGTGTTGACCGCAAAGTTACCTTTCCTATCCTTGCTCTGTTCAGAAAGTCGGGCCTCACTTTGCTAGATCTATTTCATCTCTACGTTTGTCTTTTCATCTTAACTCACAGTCATTATATGTGGGGGCTGCCTTTTCCTTTGGGGTATTTCTCTGAGGCAAGGTAGGCTTATTTTCTATCTTCAGGCTAGCTAGTTTCTCAGGCTGTGCCGAGTTGCATAGGGAGCGTTAGGCGCAATCCACGGCTGCCTCTAGTGTGGTTGGAGAGGATTAGGGATTGCGGTCAGCAGAGTTCCCACGTCTCAGAGCTCGTTCTATGTTTTTGGGTTATTGTCAGGTCACTGTATGTGCCTGACTTCTATGTCCATTGTGGTACTGAATTACCAGATCATAACAGTACTGGAGGCCTAAAAGTACTAATGATTCTCAATAGAGGGAAAAAAGAAGTTCTGAGACCATTTTTTTTTCTCTGCACTGTGTTTTGCCTTTTTTTTTTCCCTAGACATTTGGGTGATTCAGGACACAGGTGTAGCGATGGACATTAAAGGTCTGTCTTCATGTGTGGATCAGCTCACGGCAAGAGTTCAAAATATTCAAGACTTTGTGGTTCAGAATTCTATGTTAGAACCAAGAATTCCTATTCCTGATTTGTTTTTTGGAGATAGTACTAAGTTTCTGAGTTTCAAAAATAATTGTAAACTATTTCTGGCTTTGAAACCTCGCTCCTCTGGTGACCCAGTTCAACAAGTTAGGATCATTATTTCTTTTTTACGTGGCGACCCTCAGGACTGGGCATTTTCTCTTGCGTCAGGAGATCCTGCATTGAGTAATGTCGATGCGTTTTTCCTGGCGCTCGGATTGCTAAAAGATGTCATGGTGGGATTTCCTATGCCTGCTGGTCTGAATGAGTCTATGTCTTTGGCCATTCAGATCGGTCGCCGCTTGCGTGAGCGTAAATCTGTGCACCATTTGGCGGTATTATCTGAGCATAAACCTGAGCCTATGCAGTGCGATAGGACTTTGACCAGAGTTGAACGGCAAGAACACAGACGTCTGAATGGGCTGTGTTTCTACTGTGGTGATTCCACTCATGCTATCTCTGATTGTCCTAAGCGCACTAAGCGGTTCGCTAGGTCTGCCACCATTGGTACGGTACAGTCAAAATTTCTTTTGTCCGTTACCTTGATCTGCTCTTTGTCATCTTATTCTGTCATGGCATTTGTGGACTCAGGCACTGCCCTGAATTTGATGGACTTGGAGTATGCTAGGCGTTGTGGGTTTTTCTTGGAGCCCTTGCAGTGTCCTATTCCATTGAGAGGAATTGATGCTACGCCTTTGGCCAAGAATAAGCCTCAGTACTGGACCCAGCTGACCATGTGCATGGCTCCTGCACATCAGGAGGTTATTCGCTTTCTGGTGTTGCATAATCTGCATGATGTGGTCGTGTTGGGGTTGCCATGGCTACAAGTCCATAATCCAGTATTGGATTGGAAATCCATGTCTGTGTCCAGCTGGGGTTGTCAGGGGGTACATGGTGATGTCCCATTTCTGTCTATTTCGTCATCCACCCCTTCTGAGGTTCCAGAGTTCTTGTCTGATTACCGGGATGTATTTGATGAGCCCAAGTCCGATACCCTACCTCCGCATAGGGATTGTGATTGTGCTATCGATTTGATTCCTGGTAGTAAGTTCCCAAAGGGTTGACTGTTTAATTTGTCTGTGCCTGAGCACGCCGCTATGCGGAGTTACGTGAAGGAGTCCTTGGAGAAGGGGCATATTTGCCAGTCATCGTCGCCATTAGGAGCAGGGTTCTTTTTTGTGGCCAAGAAGAATGGTTCGCTGAGACCTTGTATAGATTACCGCCTTCTAAATAAGATCACGGTTAAATTTCAGTACCCCTTGCCGTTGTTATCTGATTTGTTTGCTCGGATTAAGGGGGCTAGTTGGTTCACCAAGATAGATCTTCGTGGTGCGTATAATCTTGTGCGTATTAAGCGAGGCGATGAATGGAAAACTGCATTTAATACGCCCGAGGGCCATTTTGAGTATCTAGTAATGCCATTCGGACTTGCCAATGCTCCATCAGTGTTTCAGTCCTTTATGCATAACATCTTCCGAGAGTACTTGGATAAATTCCTGATTGTGTACTTGGATGACATTTTGATCTTCTCGGATGATTGGGAGTCTCATGTGAAGCAGGTCAGAACGGTGTTTCAGGTCCTGCGTGCTAATTCTTTGTTTGTGAAGGGATCAAAGTGTCTCTTTGGTGTTCAGAAGGTTTCATTTTTGGGGTTCATCTTTTCCCCTTCTACTATCGAGATGGACCCTGTTAAGGTCCAAGCCATCCATGATTGGACTCAGCCGACATCTCTGAAAAGTCTGCAAAAGTTCCTGGGCTTTGCTAATTTTTATCGTCGCTTCATCTGCAATTTTTCTAGTATTGCTAAACCATTGACTGATTTGACCAAGAAGGGTGCTGATGTGGTCAATTGGTCTTCTGCTGCTGTGGAAGCTTTTCAAGAGTTGAAGCGTCGTTTTTCTTCTGCCCCTGTGTTGTGTCAACCAGATGTTTCGCTTCCATTCCAGGTCGAGGTTGATGCTTCTGAGATTGGAGCAGG
Organism: Ranitomeya imitator; assembly: GCF_032444005.1. NCBI lineage: Eukaryota > Metazoa > Chordata > Amphibia > Anura > Dendrobatidae > Ranitomeya > Ranitomeya imitator. The sequence goes on along the minus strand of NC_091284.1, from coordinate 713,753,173 downwards.
GGCTGTTTTGTCGCAGAAAAGTTCTGATTGATCGGTGATGAAACCATGCGCCTTCTTTTCCAGGAAGTTTTCGCCTGCTGAGCGAAATTATGATGTTGGCAATCGAGAGTTGCTGGCCATGAAGTGGGCATTCGAGGAGTGGCGTCATTGGCTTGAAGGAGCTAAGCATCGCGTGGTGGTCTTGACTGATCATAAGAACTTGACTTATCTTGAGTCTGCCAAGCGGTTGAATCCTAGACAGGCTCGTTGGTCGCTGTTTTTTGCCCGTTTTGATTTTGTGATTTTGTACCTTCCGGGCTCTAAAAATGTGAAGGCGGATGCTCTGTCTAGGAGTTTTGTGCCCGACTCTTCGGGTTTATCTGAGTCGGCGGGTATTCTCAAAGAGGGAGTAATTGTGTCTGCCATCTCCCCTGATTTGCGGCGGGTGCTGCAAAAATTTCAGGCTAATAAAACTGATCGTTGCCCAGCGGAGAAACTGTTTGTCCCTGATAGGTGGACGAATAAAGTTATCTCTGAGGTTCATTGTTTGGTGTTGGCTGGTCATCCTGGAATCTTTGGTACCAGAGAGTTAGTGGCTAGATCCTTTTGGTGGCCATCTCTGTCGCGGGATGTGCGTTCTTTTGTGCAGTCCTGTGGGATTTGTGCTCGGGCTAAGCCCTGCTGTTCTCGTGCCAGTGGGTTGCTTTTGCCCTTGCCGGTCCCGAAGAGGCCTTGGACACATATCTCTATGGATTTTATTTCAGATCTTCCCGTCTCTCAAAAAATGTCAGTCATTTGGGTGGTTTGTGATCGCTTCTCTAAGATGGTCCATTTGGTACCCTTGTCTAAATTACCTTCCTCCTCTGATTTGGTGCCATTGTTCTTCCAGCATGTGGTTCGTTTACATGGCATTCCAGAGAATATAGTTTCTGACAGAGGTTCCCAGTTTGTTTCGAGGTTTTGGCGAGCCTTTTGTGCTAGGATGGGCATTGACTTGTCTTTTTCCTCGGCTTTCCATCCTCAGACTAATGGCCAGACCGAACGAACCAATCAGACCTTGGAAACATATCTGAGATGCTTTGTTTCTGCTGATCAGGAAGACTGGGTGTCCTTTTTGCCTTTGGCTGAGTTCGCCCTTAATAATCGGGCCAGCTCGGCTACCTTGGTTTCGCCGTTTTTCTGCAACTCTGGGTTCCATCCTCGTTTCTCTTCAGGGCAGGTTAAGTCTTCGGACTGTCCTGGTGTGGATACTGTGGTGGACAGGTTGCAGCAGATTTGGACTCAGGTAGTGGACAATTTGACCTTGTCCCAGGAGAAGGCTCTACGTTTCGCTAATCGCAGACGCTGTGTGGGTCCCCGACTTCGTGTTGGGGATTTGGTTTGGTTATCTTCTCGTCATATTCCTATGAAGGTTTCCTCTCCTAAGTTTAAACCTCGTTTCATTGGTCCGTATAGGATTTCTGAGGTTCTTAATCCTGTGTCTTTTCGTCTGACCCTTCCAGATTCTTTTTCCATTCATAACGTATTCCATAGGTCATTGTTGCGGAGATACATGGCACCTATGGTTCCATCTGTTGATCCTCCTGCCCCGGTTTTGGTGGAGGGGGAGTTGGAGTATATTGTGGAGAAGATTTTGGATTCTCGTGTTTCAAGACGGAAACTCCAGTATCTGGTTAAGTGGAAGGGTTATGCTCAGGAAGATAATTCCTGGGTCTTTGCCTCTGATGTCTATGCTCCCGATCTTGTTCGTGCCTTTCATATGGCTCATCCTGGTCGTCCTGGGGGCTCTTGTGAGGGTTCGGTGACCCCTCCTCAAGGGGGGGGTACTGTTGTGAATTCTGTGGCAGAGCTCCCTCCTGTGGTCACAAGTGGTACTTCGGCTGATTCTCTCTGTGAGCTTCCGTTGGTGGAGGAGAGTGGTACTGGGGCTTCTGAGTTTCCTTCCTCAGGTGATGTGGTGAAGTCGTTAGGTGCTGCTCTATTTAGCTCCACCTAGTGCTTTGATCCTGGCCTCCAGTCAATGTTCTAGTATAGGTCTTGCTTCCTCCTGGATCGTTCCTGTGGCCTGCTGCTCTGCATAGCTAAGTTCCGCTTTTGTTATTTTGTTTGCTGTTTTTTTCTGTCCAGCTTGCTTATTTGTTTTTTCTTGCTTGCTGGAAGCTCTGGGACGCAGAGGGTGTACCTCCGTGCCGTTAGTTCGGTACGGAGGGTCTTTTTGCCCCTTTGCGTGGTTGTTTGTAGGGTTTTGTGTTGACCGCAAAGTTACCTTTCCTATCCTCGCTCTGTTCAGAAAGTCGGGCCTCACTTTGCTAGATCTATTTCATCTCTACGTTTGTCTTTTCATCTTAACTCACAGTCATTATATGTGGGGGCTGCCTTTTCATTTGGGGTATTTCTCTGAGGCAAGGTAGGCTTATTTTCTATCTTCAGGCTAGCTAGTTTCTCAGGCTGTGCCGAGTTGCATAGGGAGGGTTAGGCGCAATCCACGGCTGCCTCTAGTGTGGTTGGAGAGGATTAGGGATTGCGGTCAGCAGAGTTCCCACGTCTCAGAGCTCGTTCTATGTTTTTGGGTTATTGTCAGGTCACTGTATGTGCTCTGACTTCAATGTCCATTGTGGTACTGAATTACCAGATCATAACAGCTTTCTGTGGCCCACAATTTGAGAGAGATGGCACACACGACTGGCACTCAAGCACAAATGCCAATATTAATCTCCCACTATTTATTTTTTTTCAGGGAGAATTTAAAAAACAAAAAACAAAAAAACAGACACTAGGCTTTCTGTGGCCCACAATTTGAGAGTGATGGCACACACGACTGGCACTCAAGCACAAATGCCAATATTAATCTCCCACTATTTATTTTATTTATTTTTTTTCATGGAGAATTTAAAAACCAAAATAAAAAAAAACAGACACTAGGCTTTCTGTGGCCCACAATTTGAGAGAGATGGCACACACGACTGGCACTGAAGCACAAATGCCAATATTAATCTCCCACCATTTTTTTTTTTCAGGGAGAATTTAAAAGTCAAAATAAAAAAAACAGACACTAGGCTTTCTGTGGCCCACAATTTGAGAGAGATGGCACACACGACTGGCACTGAAGCACAAATGCCAATATTAATCTCCCACTATTTATTTTTTTTCAGGAAGAATTTAAAGAACAAAAAATAAAAAAACAGACACTAGGCTTTCTGTGCCCCACAATTTGAGAGAGATGGCACACACGACTGGCACTGAAGCACAAATGCCAATATTAATCTCCCACTATTTTTTTTTTTATTTCTGGGAGAATTGGCAAGAAATCAGGCCCACTGTTATACTGTATGTTTTCTGTGCCAGAAAATGAGACACAGATGCCACACACAGGACTGCCACTGATGCAGATTTGACAATTTTAATCTGCACCCTTTTTTTTTATTCAGGGAGACTAGTGAATAAATCTGGGCCACTGTATTAGAGCATATTTTCTGTGGCAGAAAGTGGCTTGAACAGATGTAACGGAAAAAAAAAAAAAAGGGGACTGTCCTACAATTACTATCTCCCTGCAGTTATCTCAGCAATGTATGGCAGGCAGCAATAACAAGGAGTGGACTGCTGCACAAATTAAATAAAAAGTGTGGACAAACAAACAAGATAGCTGTGCAGAAAGGAAGGAACAACAGGATTTGTGCTTTGAAAAAAGCAGTTGGTTTCCACAGCGTTGTATAAACAGCAATGCAGCTATCAGGGAGCCTTCTAGGGCAGCCCAATGAGCTACAGCACTGAGGAAAAAAAATGTAGCCTCCACTGTCCCTGCAAACAAAAGGTGGTGTTGGACAGTGGAAATCGCTACAGCACAAGCGGTTTGGGGGTTAATGTACCCTGCCTAATGCTATCCCTGCTTCTGACGAAGCGGCAGCAACCTCTCCCTATGCTCAGATCAGCAGCAGTAAGATGGCGGTCGGCGGGAACGCCCCTTTATAGCCCCTGTGACGCCGCAGACAGCAAGCCAATCACTGCAATGCCCTTCTCTAAGATGGTGGGGACTGAGACCTATGTCATCACGCTGCCCACACTCTGCGTCCACCTTCATTGGCTGGGAAATGGCGCTTTTCGCGTCATTGAAACGCGACTTTGGCGTGACAGTCGCGTACCGCATGGCCGACCCCACACAGGGATCGGGTCGGGTTTCATGAAACCCGACTGTGCCAAAAGTCGGCGACTTATGAAAATGACCGACCCGTTTCGCTCAACCCTACCCATGAGCAATTGCTTGTCAGGCCATGCACTCCATTACAAGTGTCAAACACCACACCCCTACATTGGGCCTACTTCTTAACCTGTCTCCTGCAATGTCTCCTTTAACTGCCACTAGATGACCAGGGTGCACGTGATCAGTACTGTTATAGGCCGGTGATTTTTGGGCAAGTGGGCTGTGGTGGCACTATATTTTTCAAGTCCAAAAAATACAACACATTGGGGAATTGGGCATGGCATTTCTTTGGGCCTAATTCTTAACTCGGTTTCCTGCAATCTGTCCTGTACCTGCCACTAGATCACCAGGATCAACGTGCTCTGTATGGTGCATTTTGGCCAAGGGGGCTGTGATGACACTATTTTAATCAGTCCAAAAAGGACCCCACATTTGCGGAATTGGGCATGGCATTCCATTGGGCCTGCTTCTTAACTCTGTCTCCTGCAATGTCTCTTGTTTAACTGCCACTAGATCACCAGGGTGAACGTGCTTTGTACTGTTATAGGCCTGTAAAGTTTGGGCAAGGGGGGCTGTAATGGCACTTGTCTATTTTTGCAAAAGGTACCCCACATTGGTGAAATAGCTTTGTCCACTATATTAGTTTCTCTCCTTGCGAGCCTTAACTTTGTCTGCCTCAAATGTACAAATGGAGATTATACAAATGGCAATTTGTAAACAGGATGGAAATACTGTATACCGAATGCATTCAGACAATCACATAGCTGCATTTCTTGTAAAACATTTAGAGATGTGACAGACAATGCTCAAAGTGACACAATCTTGATAAATGTTTGTTTATTCACTTCACAAACAGTTCTAAGCCTCTATATGTTTGCTGTTTGTCATTGTAAAACATTAAGATTTACTGAAACTATGCCGGTGGTGGTTTCATCTAAATCCTTGTGGCTTTTATTTTCTAGGGGTTTATGACCCCTCGTCTGATGACTCCATGATATCTCAGCTTCATCCAACCTTGAAAAGTGGCCACTTAAAGGTGTGGGTGAAACTAGAGTTACTACATAGTGTTATTCACTCTATAAGACCAGAGAAACAAGACAGATGCCAAAACTGGGATACCTGTACATGTACAGTGTGCTGATACCTGCATAATTGGGGACGCCCATGCAGTGTAGGTAATCTCCCAGGGGTTCTCTGTCTTGGTGTTGATTCTCTGATATTCCAGATGGATAATGTTTAAAAGCCTCGTGGTGATGATCTAAGTATACTGTATGTAGTTAATCTTCATACATACATAATCACTATATTTATTTAATCCCTACATGTACTTATTAACCTGTGTATGTTAACACATACAAAAGTGTACGCACTCACACTATTCAATCATACTATTCCTTGAATTTTGTAGTTTGCAATAAAATTGCCTTGTATTGCAAGTATTAGCCTTTTTTAAAATAATTGTGCAAAGAGGGAACCATCATACCATTAAAAAATATGAGTGAATTTTCCTGGGCCCATCCAGTATTTGGGTTCCAAGGCCTAATGGGGTGCATATGACTAGGCAGCAGGGCTCACCTTCCTGCCAATGTATAAAACAAAGGAGTATGGATCACACAATACATATTGTGAAGTGGATTTTCATGGGCCCATCCAGTATGTGGGTTCCAAGGCCTAATGGGGTGCATATGACTATGCAGCAGGGCTCGCCTTCCTGCCAATGTATAAAACAAAGGAATATGGAGCACAAAATGCATATTGTGAAGTGGATTTTCATGGGCCCATTCACTATATGGGTTCCAAGGCCTAATGGGGTGCATATGACCATGCAGCAGGGCTGGCCTTGCCGCCAATGTGTAAAACCAAGGAGTACGGGAGTACAAAATTCATATTGTGAAGTGGATTTTCATGGGCCCATCCACTATGTAGGTTCAAAGGCTTATTGGGGTGCATATGAATTGGTAGCAGGCCAGGCCTTGAATTCAATGCAACACTTTTTCAGGAAGTCCCCCCTGGACATCTTATGACAGGGGTATTGTGGTGCATCGTAATTCTTGGCAGCCCATCCACTCACAGCATAGGCTGCAACTGCTTAGGAGACCTACTGTTTCATAATCGCCCTTTAAGAAGATTAATGCCTCCTGATGCACCAGTAAAAATATGCTCTGTGATTTTAACCCCTTCACGACATGCGCCGTACTAGTACTGCGCATGCCGTGTCACCCCCTTTGATGTGGGCTCCGGCGGTGAGCCCACATCAAAGTCGCAAAATGTCAGCTGTTTTGTACAGCTGACATGTGCGCGCAATAGCGGCGGGTGAAATCGCTATTCACCCGCCGCTATTAACCTGTTAAATGCCGCTGTCAAACACAGACAGCGGCATTTAACTACCGCATCCGGCCGGGCGGCCGGATATGACGTCATCGCCGACTCCCGTCACATGATCGGGGGTCGGCGATGCATCAGGAAGGTAACCATAGAGGTCCTTGAGACCTCTATGGTTACTGATGCAGGCCTGCTGTGAGCGCCCCCCTGTGGTCGGCGCTCACAGCACACCTGCATTTCAGCTACATAGCAGCGATCTGATGATCGCTGCTATGTAGCAGAGCCGATCAGGCTATGCCAGCTTCTAGCCTCCCATGGAGGCTATTGAAGCATGGCACAAGTAAAAAAAAAATGTTTTTAAAAATATGAAAAAAATATAAAAAATATAAAAGTTTAAATCACCCCCCTTTCGCCCCATCCTAAATAAAACAATAAAAAAAAAATCAAACATACACATATTTGGTATCGCCGTGTTCAGAATCGCCCGATCTATCAATTAAAAAAAAGCATTAACCTGATCGCTAAAAGGCGTAGCGAGAAAAAAATCCGAAACGCCAGAATTACGTTTTTTTGGTCGCCGCGACATTGCATTAAAATGCAATAACTGGCGATCAAAAGAACGTATCTGCGCAAAAATGGTATCATTAAAAATATCAGCTCGGCACGCAAAAAATAAGCCCTCACCCGACTCCAGATCCCGAAAAATGGAGACGCTACGGGTATCGGAAAATGGCACTTTTTTTTTTTTTTTTTTTTTTAGCAAAGTTTGGAATTTTTTTTCACCACTTAGATAAAAAATAACCTAGTCATGTTAGGTGCCTATGAACTCGTAATGACCTAGAGAATCATATTGGCAGGTTAGTTTTAGCATTTAGTGAACCTAGCAAAAAAGCCAAACAAAAAACAAGTGTGGGATTGCACTTTTTTTTGCAATTTCACAGCACTTGGAATTTTTTTCCCGTTTTCTAGTAAAAGACATGGTAAAACCAATGGTGTCGTTCAAAAGTACAACTTGTCCTGCAAAAAATAAGCCCTCACATGACCATATTGACGGAAAAATAAAAAAGTTATGGCTCAGGGAAGGAGGGTAGTGAAAAACAAAAACGCAAAAATGAAAGAGGGCCGCGACTTGAAGGGGTTAAGAGTCCCTCCTTCATAAATTAAACAAGATAGGTCTGCTTATGTGTCACACACCACATGGCCAGCTAGGGTTGTTAAAGCGATTCTGTCACCCCCTCCAGACGTTAGAAACTAAAAGAGCCACATTGTGCAGCAGTAATGCTGCATTCTGACAAGGTGGCTCTTTTAGTTATTGGTGCAGTTAAAGCCAAAATAAAGCATTTTATATTTTCGCCAAAATACCTCTCTTTAGTCCTGGAGGCAGGTCTTAACCCCCCTGCTGCAAACACCACACTTCAGTCACTCAAATCTTCTTCAGCGCCGGGCGCCTCCCCCTCCGTTCTATTTTCCAATCAAATCCGGCGCCTGCGCTGTTTAGTACTGGCTGGTGCAGGCGCAGTCCGCAAAACTGCATCTGAGGTCAGATGGCCAGAGCTCACTGCGCCTGCACCAGCCAGTACTAAACAGCGCAGGCGCCGGATTTGCGGCCGCCTTGCTTGTGAATCCCAGCCCCGCACTGTGCATAATGCATAACACACTGCGGGGCTGAGATTCGCAGGCAGGGCGGCCACACAGGAAACGGATCTGGTGGAAAAAAACGGATCTGGTGGAAAAAAAACGGATCTGGTGGAAAAAAAAATGGATCCGGCGGAAAAAAAAGGGATCCTGCGGAAAAAAATGGATCCGGTGGAAAAAACGGATCCGGTGGCAAAAAAAACGATCTGAAGGAAAAAAAACGGATCCGGTGGGAAAAAAATGGATCCGGCAGAAAAAACGGATCCATTTTTTTCGAAACTCACCGGATTGTGCCTGACGGCAAAAAACCTGATGTGTGAAAGCAGCCAGATATATGGATAGATACATCTATGTATCTATAGATATATCTATCTATAAATATATCTATAGATAGATATATCCATAGATATATAATAGAAAGGCCGATGTTTATGAGGCTACTTTCACACTTGCATTTTTAGCAATCCGTCGTTTTGGGAAAAAAATGAATCCTGCAAATGTGCTCGCAGGATGCGTTTTTTACCCATAGACTTGTATTAGCGACGGATCGCGACGGATAGCCACATGTCGCGTCCATCGTGCAACGGATCCGTCGTGTTTTGTCTGACCGTCAGGATGAAAAAACGTTCAAGTGAACGTTTTTTTTGTCCGTCGCATCCGCCATTTTCTACCGCACATGCGTTGCCGAAACTCCGCCCCCTCCTCCCCGGACTTCAGAATGGGCAGCGGATGTGTTGAAAAACTGCATCCGCTGCCCACGTCGTGCACAAATTTCACAACATGCATGTAGTATGTAGTATGTATGTAGTATGTATGCAGTATGTATGTAGTATGTAGTATGCATGTAGTATGTATGTAGTATGTAGTATGTATGTATTATGTATGTAGTATGTATGTAGTATGTATTATGTATGTGTATGTATGTAGTATGTATGTAGTATGTATGTTGTATGTATGTTGTATGTATGTAGTATTTTTTTTTTACATTCAACACAGATGATGGGACTACTACTGTCCCATCATTGGCTAATGTGTCAATCACTGTCACTGTTGCAGGCATCATCCGATGGGACTTGTAGTCCCATCGGATGATGCCTGCACAGACCCCCAGCAGGCCGCACAGAGCCCCGGCAGGCCACACAGAGCCCCGGCAGGCCCGCACAGAGCCCCAGCAGGCATGCAGATCCCCCACAGTCACGCACAGACCCCGCCCGCACACACACACACACACGCAGTCTCCGCCCACGCACCGCCCTTACTCCATTATAGTGCATCATTGCACTATGGAAACTTCCGATTCCGGTATCCGATATCGCAAAAATATTGGAACTCAGTATCGGAATTCCGATACAGCGAATATCGGCCGATACCCGATATTTTGCAGTATCGGAATGCTCCACACTAATCATCATGCATTCATTTAAATTTTGGGCTGGCGCCATCTTAGCTGTGGGCGGCACTCTCACTGGTGACAGTCTTCATGAAAATGGCATCAGTGGTAGACCTCCAGAAGTCTTCAGGGAAATGGAGCTGGAGGTGGCGCATGAACAGAATGAGATTTCAGCTCAATGACGAGCTTATATCTGGCCCACACATTAAGGTTATGTGCACACGTAGGAAAAGAGGTGCAGAATTTTCTGTATAAAATCCGCATCTCCTGGCAGAATCCGCAGCTGTGGATTTGGCGCGGTTTTTATGCGGATTTTGTGCGGTTTTTATGCGGAATTGATGTGGATTTTGTGCAGAATTTCTGCGGATTTTGCCACTGCGGATTTTTAACATGGAGGGTTGCAGAAACGCTGCAGATCCGCACAAAAGAAGTGACATGCACTTCTTTGAAATCCGCAGCAATTCCACACTGATTTTTCCGCACCATCTGCACAACTTTTTTGTCTTTCACATTGATTTACATTGTACTGTAAATCACAGTGCAGATCTGCAGCGTTTCTGCGTGGAAAAATCCGCTGTGGATCCGCACTAAATCCGCATCGTGTGTACATAGCCTTAGGCTTATCTTGGCTGGTTTTGGAATCTCAATACTTAAAACCTATGAATACTCTGTACTTTTTGCAGATATGTAGAATGATTGTTAGAAAAATGTCATTTCCTGCTATTACCTGATATACAATGGGAAAGCAGGGACCACCCTGTCATTAAGAAATGAAGCTATTTAGAAACCAAACAATAATTGATATAATAGATAATGAAAATGTCACCTCCTAAATTGTCTGGTAAATGAGTTCTTAGAGGAAATGTATTGGGGGAGAGTAAATGGCATTACTATTTTCAGCTTTCTATAACAATAGTTGTCTCTACATACTGATATATCTACTATACAATTGTCTAAGGGTCACTTCCGTCTGTCTGTCTGTCACGGATATTCATCGGTCGCGGCCTCTGTCTGTCATGGAAATCCAAGTCGCTGATTGGTCTTGGCAAAACAGCCACGACCAATCAGCCACGGGCACAATCCGGCGGAAAAATGGCCGCTCCTTCCTCCCCGCAGTCAGTGCCCGCTCCGTACTCCCCTCCAGTCAGCGCTCACACAGGCGTTGCTATTAACCCTGTGTGACCAACTTTTTACGATTCATGCTGCCTATGCCGCTTCAATAGTAAAAAGATCTAATATTAAAAATAATAAAAAAAAAAAAAAATAGTTATATACTCACCGTCCGTCGGATCAGGAACAGGCCTTTCCCGCTCCTCGCGATGCCCTGGTGACCGCTCCATGCATTGCGGTCTCGCGAGATGATGAGGTGCGGTCTCGAGAGACCGCTATGTCATCATCTCGCGAGACCGCAATGCTCTCTTCAGACCAGAGCATGCAAGGAGCGTTGGTAACTGCTTCGATCCGGGGGCCAACGGAGGGTGAGTATATAACTAATTTTTATTTTAATTATTTTTTTTAACAGGGATCTGGTGCCCACATTGCTATATGCTGCGTGGGCTGTGCAATATATTACGTGGGCTGTATTATATACTACTACGTGGCTGGGCAATATACTACATGGCTGGGCAATATACTACATGACTGGCCAATATACTACGTGACTGGGCAGTATACTGCATGTCTGTGCTGTATATTATGTGGCTCTGTGCTGTATACTACGTGGCTGGGCAATATACTACGTGACTGGGCACTATTACATGACTGGGCAGTATACTACGTGCCTGTGCTGTTTACTACGTGGCTCTGTGCTGTATACTACGTGACTGGGTAATATACTACGTGGCTGGGCAATATACTATGTGGCTGGGCAATATACTATGTGGCTGGGCAATATACTACGTCACTAGGCAATATACTACGTGTTTTGGTCACTTTCGAATGTTGGTTGTGCTTTTACACTCATGGTAGCATGAGACGGACTCTACAACCCACACAAGTGGCTCAGGTAGTGCAGCTCATCCAGGATGGCACATCAATGTGAGCTGTGGCAAGATTGTTTGCTTTGTCTGTCAGTGTAGTGTCCAGAGGCTGGAGGCGCTACCAGGAGACAGGCCAATACACCAGGAGATGTGGAGGGGGCCTTAGGAGGGCAACAACCCAGCAGCAGGACCACTACCTCTGCCTTTGTGCAAGGAGGAACAGGAAGAGCACTGCGAGAGCCCTGCAAAATGACCACCAGCAGGCTACAAATGTGCATGTGTCTGCACAAACGGTTAGAAACCGACTCCATGAGGATGGTCTGAGTGCCCGACGTCCACAGATGGGGATTGTGCTCACAGCCCAACATCATGCAGGATGCTTGGCATTTGCCACAGAACACCAGGATTGGCAAATTCGCCACTGGCGCCCTGTGCTCTTCACAGATGAAAGCAGGTTCACACTTAGCATATGTGACAAACGTGACAGAGTCTGGAGACGCCGTGGAGAGTGATCTGCTGCATGCAACATCCTTCAGCGGCACCCAGAGGCAAGATGGGTGATGATGGATGGCTGTGAGGCGATTGAGTCAGGAGGAGAAAACATTCCTCCCTGACTCAATAGAGGTATGGCGGGAAAATTATAAAAGTCATTATTTCAGTGTTCCTAGGGATAATAAACATAAGAGCCACCTTCACAGAATGCAGCCTTAGTGCTGCTGAAGGTGGCTCTTTTACTTTAAAGGCCTGGGGGGGTGACAGGTTCCCTTTAACTGAGGTTTATCACATATTTGAGAAACTGAGTTCAAATACCCTAGCCATACTCAGGCCTGATTACTGCCGCACTTATTCTCAATCAAGAAATCACTTAAATAGGACCTGCCTGACAAAGTGAAGTAGACCAAAAAGTTTCTCAAAAGCTATACATTATGCCATGTTCCAAAAAACTTCTGGAACAAATGAGAGACAAAGTAATTTAGATCTATCAGTCTAGAAAAGGTTATAAATCCACTTCAAAAGCTTAGGCACTCCAGCGAACCACAGTGAGAGCCATTATCCACGAATGGTGAAAACATGGAAGAGTGGTGAACCTTCCCAGGAGTGGCCGGCCAATCAAAATTACCCCAAGAGCTCAGCGACGACTCATCCAAGAAGTCGTAAAAGACCCCACAACAGCCAAACAACTGCAGGCTTCACTTGCCTTTAAGATTTAAGAGTGACAAACATGCAAAAGAATAGGAAATCAGGAAGGGGCAAACACTTTTTCTCACAAATGTATATGTATGGTGATTTGCCGATATCCCTTAAGTGTAGCAGCTAAAACTCAAAAATGTAAGAAGCAGAGCAAAGAGTCATAGATAAGATGATTACCCTCATGGTCCAATACTCTGGAACTGAATGCAATGCCTTAGTAATCTCAAAACTATTCATTAGTATATGGGTCACCTTCATCTCATGCAAGTCATAACAAGGTCAATCACAGACATTAAAAGGCTCAAAAATGCATTTTTTTTCAGGCCAAAACAGTAATAATGTACAGAAAAGTGCTCATGTAACATAATTTAATTATTGAATTGATATGAATGAATTTGGCCTAATGAATGTAACAACTAGGGATGAGAAAGCACTAAAATGGTCTGATGCTCATTACTTGAACCAAACAATTCCTAATGTTCGGATTCTCCTTTCGAGTAACAAGTATAATGGGAGTCAATGGAAAATCCAAGAATTTTTAAGGCAGACAGTACAAGGAGGTCTAGGGGGCAGTGAAAATGTTGAAATGGATGGAAGAAGTGCTGAATGGAAAGAGAACAGCATGGGGAAGCATCTCTGACTCCCAGATTGCTGCTGAGTACAATGGTGTCAGACTTTTATTCCACTTTAAGGACTGAGAATAAAACATTCAAAATTGAAGATAACTTGGAGTTTACAGGAAAAAAAACTGTTAAAAAACATTATTTCCTGTGTAATGACTTGCATATAAGGCAACATTTAACCCCTTTACCCCCAAGGGTGGTTTGCACGTTAATGACCAGGCCAATTTTTACAATTCTGACCACTGTCCCTTTATGAGGTTATAACTCCGAAACGCTTCAACGGATCCTGGTGATTCTGACAATGTTTTCTCGTGACATATTGTACTTCATGATAGTGGTAAAATTTCTTTGATAGTACCTGCGTTTATTTGTGAAAAAAACGGAAATTTGGTGAAAATTTTGAAAATTTCGCAATTTTCAAACTTTGAATTTTTATGCAATTAAATCACAGAGATATGTCACACAAAATACTTAATAAGTAACATTTCCCACATGTCTCCTTTACATCAGCATAATTTTGGAACCAATTTTTTTTTTTGTTAGGGAGTTATAAGGGTTAAAAGTTGACCAGCAATATCTCATTTTTACAACACCATTTTTTTTTAGGGACCACGTCTCATTTGAAGTCATTTTGAGGGGTCTATATGATAGAAAATGCCCAAGTGTGACACCATTCTAAAAACTGCACCCCTCAAGGTGCTCAAAACCACATTCAAGAAGTTTATTAACCCTTCAGGTGTTTAATAGGAATTTTTGGAATGTTTAAATAAAAATGAACATTTAACTTTTTTACACAAAAAATTTACTTCAGCTCCAATTTGTTTTATTTTACCAAGGGTAACAGGAGAAATTGGACCCAAAAAGTTGTTGTCCAATTTGTCCTGAGTACGCTGATACCCCATATGTGGCAGTAAACCACTGTTTGGGCGCATGGGAGAGCTCGGAAGGGAAGGAGCGCTATTTGACTTTTCAATGCAAAATTGACAGGAATTGAGATGGGACGCCATGTTGCGTTTGGAGAGCCACTGATGTGCCTAAACATTGAAACCCCCCACAAGTAACACCATTTTGGAAAGTAAACCCCCTAAGGAACTTATCTGGATGTGTGGTGAGCACTTTGACCCACCAAGTGCTTCACAGAAGTTTATAATGCAGAACCGTAAAAATAAAAAATCATATTTTTTCACAAAAATTATATTTTTGCCCCCAATTTTTTATTTTTCCAAGGGTAAGAGAAGAAATTGGACCTCAAAAGTTGTTGTCCAATTTGTCCCGAGTACGCTGATACCCCATATGTGGCAGTAAACCACTGTTTGGGCGCATGGGAGAGCTCGGAAGGGAAGGAGCGCCGTTTGACTTTTCAATGCAAAATTGACAGGAATTGAGATGGGACGCCATGTTGCGTTTGGAGAGCCACTGATGTGCCTAAACATTGAAACCCCCCACAAGTGACACCATTTTGGAAAGTAGACCCCCTAAGGAACTTATCTGGATGTGTGGTGAGTACTTTGACCCACCAAGGGCTTCACAGAAGTTTATAATGCAGAGCCATAAAAATAAAACAAAATTTTTTTCCCACAAAAATTATTTTTTAGCCCCCAGTTTTGTATTTTCCCTAGGGCAACAGGAGAAATTGGACCCCAAAAGTTGTTGTCCAATTTGTCCTGAGTACGCTGATACCCCATATGTGGGGGGGAACCACCGTTTGGGCGCATGGGAGGGTTCGGAAGGGAAGGAGCGCCATTTGGAATGCAGACTTAGATGGAATGGTCTGCAGGCGTCACATTGCGTTTGCAGAGCCCCTAATGTACCTAAACAGTAGAAACCCCCCACAAGTGACACCATTTTGGAAAGTAGACCCCCTAAGGAACTCATCTTGATGTGTTGTGAGAGCTTTGAACCCCCAAGTATTTCACTACAGTTTATAACGCAGAGCCATGCAAATAAAAAATATTTTTTTTTCCACAAAAATTATATTTTAGCCCCCAGTTTTGTATTTTTCCAAGGTTAGCAGGAGAAATTGGACCCTAAATGTTGTTGTCCAATTTGTCCTGAGTACGCTGATACCCGATATGTGGGGGGGAACCACCGTTTGGGCGCATGGGAGGGCTCGGAAGGGAAGGAGCATCATTTGGAATGCAGACTTAGATGGAATAGTCTGCAGGCATCACATTGCGTTTGCAGAGCCCCTAATGTACCTAAACAGTAGAAACCCCCCACAAGTGACCCCATATTGGAAACTAGACCCCTCAATGAACTTATCTAGATGTGTTGTGAGAACTTTGAACCCCCAAGTGTTTCACTACAGTTTATAACGCAGAGCCGTGAAAATAAAAAATCTTTTTGTTTTCCCACAAAAATTATTTTTTAGCCCCCAGTTTTGTATTTTCCCAAGGGTAACAGGAGAAATTGGTCCACAAAAGTTGTTGTCCAATTTGTCCTGAGTACGCCGATGCCCCATATGTTGGGGTAAACCCCTGTTTGGGCACACAGGAGAGCTCGGAAGGGAAGGAGCACTGTTTTACTTTTTCAACGCAGAATTGGCTGGAATTGAGATCGGACGCCATGTCGTGTTTGGAGAGCCCCTGATGTGCCGAAACAGTGGAAACCCCCCAATTATAACTGAAACCCTAATCTAAACACACCCCTAACCCTAATTCCAATGGTAACCCTAACCACACCTCTAACCCTGACACACCCCTAACCCTAATCCCAACCCTATTCCCAACTGTAAATGTAATCTAAACCCTAACCCTAACTTTAGCCCCAACACTAACTGTAGCCCCAACCCTAACCCTAACCCTAGCCCTAACCCTAGCCCTAACCCTAGCCCTAACCCTAGCCCTAACCCTAGCCCTAACCCTAACCCTAGCCCTAACCCTAGCCCTAACCCTAGCCCTAGCCCTAACCCTAGCCCTAACCCTAGCCCTAGCCCTAACCCTAGCCCTAATGGGAAAATGGAAATAAATACATTTTTTTTTATTTTTCCCTAACTAAGGGGGTGATGAAGGGGGGTTTGATTTACTTTTATAGCGAGTTTTTTAGCGGATTTTTATGATTGGCAGCCGTCACACACTGAAAGACCCTTTTTATTGCAAAAAATATTTTTTGCAATACCACATTTTGAGAGCTATAATTTTTCCATATTTTGGTCCACAGAGTCATGTGAGGTCTTGTTTTTTGCGGGACGAGTTGACGTTTTTATTGAAAACATTTTTGGGCACGTGACATTTTTTTATCGCTTTTTATTCCGATTTTTGTGAGGAAGAATGACCAAAAGCCAGCTATTCATGAATTTCTATTGGGGGAGGCGTTTATACCGTTCCGCGTTTGGTAAAATTGATAAATCAGTTTTATTCTTCGGGTCAGTACGATTACAGCGATACCTCATTTATATCATTTTTTTATGGTTTGGTGCTTTTATACGATAAAAACTATTTTACAGAAAAAATAATTATTTTTGCATCGCTTTATTCTCAGGACTATAACTTTTTTATTTTTTTGCTGATGATGCTGTATGGCGGCTCTTTTTTTGCGGGACAATATGACGCTTTCAGCGGTACCATGGTTATTTATATCTGTCCTTTTGATCGCGTGTTATTCCACTTTTTGTTCGGCGGTATGATAATAAAGCGTTGTTTTTTGCCTCGTTTTTTTTTTTTTTTTCTTACGGTGTTTACTGAACGGGTTAACTAGTGAGACAGTTTTATAGGTTGGGCCGTTACGGACGCGGCGATACTAAATATGTGTACTTTTATTGTTTTGTTTTTTTTATTTAGATGAAGAAATGTATTTATGGGAATAATATTTTTTTTTTTTTTCATTATTTTGGAATATTTTTTTTTATTTTTTTTACACATTTGGAAAATTTTTTTTTACTTTTTTACTTTGTCCCAGGGGGGGACATCACAGATCAGTGATCTGACAGTTTGCACAGCACTCTGTCAGATCACTGATCTGACATGCAGCGCTGCAGCCTTCACAGTGCCTGCTCTAAGCAGGCTCTGTGAAGCCACCTCCCTCCCTGCAGGACCCGGATCCGCGGCCATCTTGGATCCGGGGCTCGAGCAGGGAGGGAGGTGAGGAGACCCTCGCAGCAACGCGATCACATCGCGTTGCTGCGGGGGGCTCAGGGAAGCCCGCAGGGAGCCCCCTCCCTGCGCGGTGCTTCCCTGCACCGCCGGCACATCGCGATCATCTTTGATCGCGGTGTGCCAGGGGTTAATGTGCCGGGGGCGGTCCGTGACCGCTCCTGGCACATAGTGCCGGATGTCAGCTGCGATAAGCAGCTGACACCCGGCCGCGATCGGCCGCGCTCCCCCCGTGAGCGCGGCCGATCGGCTATGACGTACTATCCCGTCCAGGGTCAGATAAGCCCAGGGCACCTCGACGGGATAGTACGTCTAAGGTCACAGAGGGGTTAAAAAGGATTAAAGTAATAATAATAATTTAAGTAAACCAAAATTTAAACTTTTATTAAAAAAATTGAAATGTCAGTGTAATTTATGAAAAAAGCCACAACTGCCAAAAATTTGATTGAAGAGGGACTCAGATACACCCTGTATTAGACGTAAAGGAGGTCGTAATACATATTCTGTTCAAATTATTATTCAGTGGTACTCCTAGACTCGTAAAGACTATGCACTAAGTGCAAAGCCTGCCAAAAATTTGAAGCAGGGTCATCCATACACATTTGAAGGCACCAACTGTAGCGCCTCATTCAAATATTGTGAACAAAGTGTAGTTGTGGCACTCCTACACTAAAAAATGCTCTGCACACAGTGCAAGGCCTACTAAAAATTACAAAATTACAAGGCAGAGCCATCCATAGACCCTTGAAGGCACCAACTGGAGGGCCTCATATAAAATTAGGAAAGTGTAGTTGTTGTACTTCTACACACATAAAGGCTCTGCACACAGTGCAAAGCCAGAAAAAAATTATAAGGAGGGTCATCCAATACACCCTTGAGGGCAACAACTGGAGAGCCATATTCAAATATTGAAGATTAAAAACACATTATGTGCTGCTGTCTTCTGGTGGTGTGGAAATGTCAGGGCTAATCCAAGCTTTGCTCATTTTTATCAGAATGAGCCTGTCAGCATTTTCTGTTGACAGGTGAAATCACCTGCCTATAAACCTGCTAAGACAAGACCCTAGCATGGCAGGGCAGCACAACAAGGCATATAGGGATAGCTCATGCCAGGTGTCCAGCTTTGAGACCCAATAGTTGAATGTCACAGAAAAATTCGGAAATACACTGGTTTTGTCAGACAGGTTTTGCTTGACCATCTAAACTTTTACTTCCTTGTCAAAAATACCCAATCATCAGGGCCTGGATGCTGGGAGGTTGTCATGAAATTGACCCAGGCCTTTGACAGTGTACCCCTGCCTCTGCTGTACCTGGTATTTTCTACCTCCTTTCTCTACCTTGGTCAGGCAAGGAAGCTTGCCCCCTGCTGCTAGTGTTGTCTGATGGGAATTTTTTCAACATATTTTCCACAATGGCCTTTTGGTATAGCACCATTTTAGCAGACCTCTCTGCCTCAGGAATGAGAAATGCAAGGTTCTCCTTGTAGCATGGGTCTAGCAGTGTGAACAACCAGTACTCTTTTTTGGCAATGGTACATAAACTCAGCTATATGTGCCAAGCTGCTTATTACAGCCAACACTTCCCTGTCTCCAAAGTGATGACAACTCTCCATCTCCTCCTCCTCCTCATTCTGTTCCTCAGCCCACCCATGTAGGAGAAACGGGACAAAGCTTAAGAGGGTACTAGCCTGTGTTGCACAAACAACCTTCTTCTGTTACTCCTCCTCAGCCTACACCTCATCTTTTTTACCCAATCTGCCCTGAGCAGATGAGATGAGGCTGGGCTATGTAATATCTTCCTGAATTATGTCTTCCTTCCTCTCCACCTGGTCTGCATGCAAAGTTTCATGTTTAATTGTTAGCACTGACTAAGTAGGCACAAAAGTGGATTTGTTGTGCTGATTATGGTATTGTCACCACTCGCCATCTTTGTGGAGTCTTCAAAGTCTTGGAAAACTGCACAAATTTCCGATATCCATGCCCACTCTTCAGTTTTTATGCACGGAGGCTGACCAGTATACTGACGGGCGTGTTGGAGCTGATATTTAACAACTTGCCTCTACTGCTCACAAAGTCTTACCAGTATGTGCAGTGTGGAGTTCCAGCAAGTGGTAATGTTGCACACCAGTGGGTGAGCTGGCACTTGCATGCACTGCTGCAGCATTGCCAGAATAGCAGCAGCTGTAGCCGTCTTGCAAATATGGGCGCTGATGTGGTATACCTTGACCAGAAGCTCTGACAAATCTGGGTAGGTTTTCAGAAACTGTTGAACTACCAAGTTGAGCAAATAGGCCAAGCATTGTACGTGTGTGACCTTGCCGAGCTTCAAAGCCACCGCCAGGTTATGCCCATTATCACACACGACCATGCCTGATTGTATGTTCAGCAGCGAGAGCCACAGATTTGTCTGGTCTGTTAGTCTTTTCAATAACTCTGCTGTGATGTGCGGTTTGTCTCCTAGACAAATTAGCTTCAGCAGAGCCTGTTGCCACGTTGGTGAAGCAGTGCTGAAGATGATTCCAACGTCTGGCTGATGTAGACAATGTGCTCTGAAATAACACATTGAAGATGGAGGATGAAGAGGAGCAGAAGGGGGTGCAGGAACTGGTGTAGGAGGTGAAGGAAACCCTGATAGAAGTAGGGCCAACATAACTCAGCGTCAGTAGCACATGTGCCGTGCCGAGGGGGACTCGGCCATGGCCTCCACAGTGTTCACCCAGTCAGCTGTCAGGGAAATGTAGTGTCCCTGGCCACAAGTGGTTGCCCATTTGTCGGTCGTTAAGTGGATAATCCAAGTAAGTGCATTGGTAAGGGCACGGGTGATGTTTCTGGACACATGCTAAGGCGGTGACACCACAACAGGGGAAATAGTCATAGCTGGGGACGGAGTACCAAGGGACAGCTGCCGCCATGAGTTGGCAACATTTCCACAGCAAGCAGCCTGGAAATGTGTCCGTTTAGTGTTTGGGCCTGTAGGTGGGTAGTTGAGAACTTTCTTTTTTTCTTTTTCATTCCAAGACCTGGGGTAGGAATAGCTGAACACTGTGCTGGGACAAGGTTTTAGAAGAGCCTTCTGGTGGTGCTACAAAGTGTGCAAGGACAGGTACAAGGCAGGAGGCATCTGCGCCAGTGTCATGGATGGAGGATTGGCAAGCACTCAGCAGAGGGGGAGGGGACCCACTGAGTCGGGTGCTTATATGACATGTGCCTGATCATGCTGGTGGTTAGCCTCTTTTTGATCAGGCCCCTGATGATCTTGGCATGGCACAAGTGGCAAATTGATTATTTTTTGTCTCAGAACTCTCTTTAAAAAAAGTCCCAGACTGGAGAACACCTAACTCATTGACTGAGAATTTCACGAATGTCGGTACTCTGTGGGACAGTTGCCCGCCTTCTTCCTCTGTTCATCCCATTGCCTCTTCCTGCCTGTTTTGGTGCTGCTTATCCCTCCCCCTCAACGCTCTGCTTGCCAGCTTCCCAGGTTGGGTCAGTGACTTTGTCATCCACCACCTCGTCTTCCACCGCCGCACCCTGGTCCTCCTGACTTGGTGGGAGGAAGGGGTATCAGGGTGAGGATTAAGTGATCCAGACTCTTGGGTGCTTAGACTGGACCGTGTGGAAGACTGGGTGGTGCTGGCAAGAATGCTGGAAGCACTATCTGCTCTCCGACCGACAACCTGTTCATGCTAGTGTGGCTTCAGAAGTACATCCCGTGCCTTCCTGCAAAGGAAGCTATGTGCATGGATGGGCATGTTCCTTTTGCTCCAGCAACAAGGCACTTGCACCTGCCCCATGTTCTCGCCATCTGTATGCAATATCATCAGCACTTCCACTTCCCCATCCCTTACCTTATCCCTCAGCCTTATGCATTTTCTAATTGCTAGGTCTCTGGAAACCAAATATCCTTAATTAATTGAAACCTGTAGCACTCCAAGCTGTTTTTACAAGTTTTAAACAACCATAATTTTACACAAAAGTCATTAAACTGAATGGATCGCAATAGTCAATTTTTGGAATGAAAACATTTGGTCAACTGTAGCAGGAGAAGCGGTTTTCAAAAATGTTAAAAATGTAAAATCCCCATAATTGTACACAAAGCACGTTAAACTGTATGGATGTCAATACAGTCAATTTTTTCACCCCCTCAAAAAAATGCAGCCACTTGCAGCAGCTATATATTTAACAACGGATTTGAAAGCCCTAAACCCTGCCTAAAGGCTGTAGTCAGCCACTCTCCCTCATCCAGCAGCTGTCCCTAGGCTAAATGCAGAATGTATCACAAAGAAACAGCAAAGCACAAGATTAGCCCTAAGAAGTAGGGTTGAGCGAAACGGGTCGAACATTTTCAAAAGTCGCCGACTTTTGGCTAAGTCGGGGTTTCATGAAACCCGATCCGACCCCTGTGCGGGGTCGGCCATGCGGTACGCGACTTTCGCGCCAAAGTCGCGTTTCAATGACGCGAAAAGCGCCATTTCTCAGCCAATGAAGGTAAACGCAGAGTGTGGGCAGCGTGATGACATAGGTCCTGGTCCCCACCATCTTAGAGAAGGGCATTGCAGTGATTGGCTTGCTGTCTGCGACGTCACAGGGGCTATAAAGAGGCGTTCCCGCCGACCGCCATCTTACTGCTGCTGATCTGAGCTTAGGGAGAGGTTGCTGCCGCTTTGTCAGAAGCAGGGATAGCGTTAGGCAGGGTCCATTAACCACAAAACCGCTTGTGCTGCAGCGATTTGCACTGTCCAACACCACCCTCGGTGTGCAGGGACAGTGGAAGTTTTTTTTTTTTTTTTTTTCCCCCTCAGCGCTGTAGCTCATTGGGCTGCCCTAGAAGGCTCCCTGATAGCTGCATTGCTGTGTGTACGCCGCTGTGCAAACCAACTGCTTTTTTCAAAGCACAAATCCTCTTGTTCCTTCCTTTCTGCACAGCTATCTTTTTGTTTGTCCACACTTTTTATTTCATTTGTGCATCAGTCCACTCCTTATTGCTGCCTGCCATACCTGGCTGAGATTACTGCAGGCAGGGAGATAGTAGCTGCCTGCCATACCTGGCTGAGATTACTGCAGGCAGGGAGATAGTAATTGTAGGACATTCCCTGTTTTTTTTTTTGTTTTTTTTTTGGTGGGAGATTAAGATTGGCAATTTGGCATTTCTGCTAGAGTGCCATCCCTGTGTGTGCCATCTCTCTCACATAGTGGGCCATAGAAAGCCTTTTCATTTTTCTGTATTTTTTTTTGTGGGGTGTATAAATTCTCCCTGATAAAAATACAGTGGGAGATTAATATTGGCCTTTGGGCTTGTGTGCCAGTCCTGAGTGTGCCATCTCTCTCACAAATAGTGGGCCATAGAAAGCCTATTTTATTTTTTGGGGGGTTTTATAAATTCTCCCTGAAAAAAGGGAGATTAATATTGGCCTCTGGGCTTGTGTGCCAGTTGTGAGCGTGCCATCTCTCTCACAAATAGTGGGCCATAGAAAGCCTATTTAATTTTTTTTTTGGTTTTATAAATTTTCCCTGAAAAAAGGGAGATTAATATTGGCCTCTGGGCTTGTGTGCCAGTTGTGAGCGTGCCATCTGTGCCAGCCCTGAGCGTGCCATCTCTCTCACAAATAGTGGGCCATAGAAAGCCTATTTAATTTTTTTTTTTGGTTTTATAAATTCTCCCTGAAAAAAAGGGAGATTAATATTGGCCTCTGGGGTTGTGTGCCAGTTGTGAGCGTGCCATCTGTGCCAGTCCTGAGCGTGCCATCTCTCTCACAAATAGTGGGCCATAGAAAGCCTATTTAATTTTTTTTTTGGTTTTATAAATTTTCCCTGAAAAAAGGGAGATTAATATTGGCCTCTGGGCTTGTGTGCCAGTTGTGAGCGTGCCATCTGTGCCAGCCCTGAGCGTGCCATCTCTCTCACAAATAGTGGGCCATAGAAAGCCTATTTAATTTTTTTTTTTGGTTTTATAAATTCTCCCTGAAAAAAAGGGAGATTAATATTGGCCTCTGGGGTTGTGTGCCGGTTGTGAGCGTGCCATCTGTGCCAGTCCTGAGCGTGCCATCTCTCTCACAAATAGTGGGCCATAGAAAGCCTATTTAATTTTTTTTTTGGTTTTCATAAATTTTCCCTGAAAAAAGGGAGATTAATATTGGCCTCTGGGCTTGTGTGCCAGTTGTGAGCGTGCCATCTGTGCCAGTCCTGAGCGTGCCATCTCTCTCACAAATAGTGGGCCATAGAAAGCCTATTTAATTTTTTTTTTGGTTTTATAAATTTTCCCTGAAAAAAGGGAGATTAATATTGGCCTCTGGGCTTGTGTGCCAGTTGTGAGCGTGCCATCTGTGCCAGTCCTGAGCGTGCCATCTCTCTCACAAATAGTGGGCCATAGAAAGCCTATTTAAATATTTTTTTGGTTTTATAAATTCTCCCAGAAAAAAAGGGAGATTAATATTGGCCTCTGGGCTTCTGTGCCAGTCCTGAGCGTGCCATCTGTGCCAGTCCTGAGCGTCCCATCTCTCTCACAAATAGTGGGCCATAGAAAGCCTATTTTTTTTTTTTTTTGGGTTTTAGAAATTCTCCCTGAAATAAAAAGGGAGATTAATATTGCCCTTTGGGCTTGTGTGCCAGTACTAAGCGTTCCATCTCTCTCTCTCTCTCAGTCAGTGGGCCATAGAACGCCTATTTTTGGTTTTATTTGTTTTATAAATTCTCCCTGAAAAAATCATTTTATTTTATTTGGTTTCTAAATTCTTCCTGATAAAATCATATTTTTTTTATTATTTTTTTTTCTAAAGTCTCCCTGAAAAAAAAAAAAAAAAAACAACCAAAAGAAACAGTGGGAGATTAATATTGGCCTTTCTGCTTGTGTGCCAGTCTTGACTCCTGGGTGTGCCATCTGTCTCTCTCTCTCTCTCTCTCTCTCTCTCCAATTGTGGTCCATAGAAAGCCTATATTTTTTTTCCTTGATTTGGGTTCAAAAATCTACCAGAGAAAATAACTACATCAATCATTGGTAGAAAAATATTGGCCTCTGGGCTTGTGTGCCACTCCTGACTCCTGTGTGCGTCATCTCTCAGTCAGTGGGCCATAGAACGCCTATTTTTGTTTTTATTTGTTTTATAAATTCTCCCTGAAAAAATCATTTTATTTTATTTGGTGTCTAAATTCTTCCTGATAAAATCATATTTTTTTTATTATTTTTTTTTCTAAAGTCTCCCTGAAAAAAAAAAAAAAAAAACAACCAAAAAAAACAGTGGGAGATTAATATTGGCCTTTCTGCTTGTGTGCCAGTCTTGACTCCTGGGTGTGCCATCTGTCTCTCTCTCTCTCTCTCTCTCTCTCTCTCCAATTGTGGTCCATAGCAAGCCTATATTTTTTTTCCTTGATTTGGGTTCAAAAATCTACCAGAGAAAATAACTACATCAATCATTGGTAGAAAAATATTGGCCTCTGGGCTTGTGTGCCACTCCTGACTCCTGTGTGCGTCATCTCTCAGTCAGTGGGCCATAGAACGCCTATTTTTGTTTTTATTTGTTTTATAAATTCTCCCTGAAAAAATCATTTTATTTTATTTGGTTTCTAAATTCTTCCTGATAAAATCATATTTTTTTTATTATTTTTTTTTCTAAAGTCTCCCTGAAAAAAAAAAAAAAAAAAACAACCAAAAAAAACAGTGGGAGATTAATATTGGCCTTTCTGCTTGTGTGCCAGTCTTGACTCCTGGGTGTGCCATCTGTCTCTCTCTCTCTCTCTCTCTCTCTCTCCAATTGTGGTCCATAGAAAGCCTATATGTTTTTTCCTTGATTTGGGTTCAAAAATCTACCAGAGAAAATAACTACATCAATCATTGGTAGAAAAATATTGGCCTCTGGGCTTGTGTGCCACTCCTGACTCCTGTGTGCGTCATCTCTCAGTCAGTGGGCCATAGAACGCCTATTTTTGTTTTTATTTGTTTTATAAATTCTCCCTGAAAAAATCATTTTATTTTATTTGGTTTCTAAATTCTTCCTGATAAAATCATATTTTTTTTATTATTTTTTTTTCTAAAGTCTCCCTGAAAAAAAAAAAAAAAACCAACCAAAAAAAACAGTGGGAGATTAATATTGGCCTTTCTGCTTGTGTGCCAGTCTTGACTCCTGGGTGTGCCATCTGTCTCTCTCTCTCTCTCTCTCTCTCTCTCTCCAATTGTGGTCCATAGAAAGCCTATATTTTTTTTCCTTGATTTGGGTTCAAAAATCTACCAGAGAAAATAACTACATCAATCATTGGTAGAAAAATATTGGCCTCTGGGCTTGTGTGCCACTCCTGACTCCTGTGTGCGTCATCTCTCAGTCAGTGGGCCATAGAACGCCTATTTTTGTTTTTATTTGTTTTATAAATTCTCCCTGAAAAAATCATTTTATTTTATTTGGTGTCTAAATTCTTCCTGATAAAATCATATTTTTTTTATTATTTTTTTTTCTAAAGTCTCCCTGAAAAAAAAAAAAAAAAAACAACCAAAAAAAACAGTGGGAGATTAATATTGGCCTTTCTGCTTGTGTGCCAGTCTTGACTCCTGGGTGTGCCATCTGTCTCTCTCTCTCTCTCTCTCTCTCTCTCCAATTGTGGTCCATAGAAAGCCTATATTTTTTTTCCTTGATTTGGGTTCAAAAATCTACCAGAGAAAATAACTACATCAATCATTGGTAGAAAAATATTGGCCTCTGGGCTTGTGTGCCACTCCTGACTCCTGTGTGCGTCATCTCTCAGTCAGTGGGCCATAGAACGCCTATTTTTGTTTTTATTTGTTTTATAAATTCTCCCTGAAAAAATCATTTTATTTTATTTGGTTTCTAAATTCTTCCTGATAAAATCATATTTTTTTTATTATTTTTTTTTCTAAAGTCTCCCTGAAAAAAAAAAAAAAAAAAACAACCAAAAAAAACAGTGGGAGATTAATATTGGCCTTTCTGCTTGTGTGCCAGTCTTGACTCCTGGGTGTGCCATCTGTCTCTCTCTCTCTCTCTCTCTCTCTCTCCAATTGTGGTCCATAGAAAGCCTATATGTTTTTTCCTTGATTTGGGTTCAAAAATCTACCAGAGAAAATAACTACATCAATCATTGGTAGAAAAATATTGGCCTCTGGGCTTGTGTGCCACTCCTGACTCCTGTGTGCGTCATCTCTCAGTCAGTGGGCCATAGAACGCCTATTTTTGTTTTTATTTGTTTTATAAATTCTCCCTGAAAAAATCATTTTATTTTATTTGGTTTCTAAATTCTTCCTGATAAAATCATATTTTTTTTATTATTTTTTTTTCTAAAGTCTCCCTGAAAAAAAAAAAAAAAAACCAACCAAAAAAAACAGTGGGAGATTAATATTGGCCTTTCTGCTTGTGTGCCAGTCTTGACTCCTGGGTGTGCCATCTGTCTCTCTCTCTCTCTCTCTCTCTCTCTCTCCAATTGTGGTCCATAGAAAGCCTATATTTTTTTTCCTTGATTTGGGTTCAAAAATCTACCAGAGAAAATAACTACATCAATCATTGGTAGAAAAATATTGGCCTCTGGGCTTGTGTGCCACTCCTGACTCCTGTGTGCGTCATCTCTCAGTCAGTGGGCCATAGAACGCCTATTTTTGTTTTTATTTGTTTTATAAATTCTCCCTGAAAAAATCATTTTATTTTATTTGGTGTCTAAATTCTTCCTGATAAAATCATATTTTTTTTATTATTTTTTTTTCTAAAGTCTCCCTGAAAAAAAAAAAAAAAAAACAACCAAAAAAAACAGTGGGAGATTAATATTGGCCTTTCTGCTTGTGTGCCAGTCTTGACTCCTGGGTGTGCCATCTGTCTCTCTCTCTCTCTCTCTCTCTCTCTCCAATTGTGGTCCATAGAAAGCCTATATTTTTTTTCCTTGATTTGGGTTCAAAAATCTACCAGAGAAAATAACTACATCAATCATTGGTAGAAAAATATTGGCCTCTGGGCTTGTGTGCCACTCCTGACTCCTGTGTGCGTCATCTCTCAGTCAGTGGGCCATAGAACGCCTATTTTTGTTTTTATTTGTTTTATAAATTCTCCCTGAAAAAATAATTTTATTTTATTTGGTTTCTAAATTCTTCCTGATAAAATCATATTTTTTTTATTATTTTTTTTTCTAAAGTCTCCCTGAAAAAAAAAAAAAAAACAACCAAAAAAAACAGTGGGAGATTAATATTGGCCTTTCTGCTTGTGTGCCAGTCATGACTCCTGGGTGTGCCATCTGTCTCTCTCTCTCTCTCTCTCTCTCTCTCCAATTGTGGTCCATAGAAAGCCTATATGTTTTTTCCTTGATTTGGGTTCAAAAATCTACCAGAGAAAATAACTACATCAATCATTGGTAGAAAAATATTGGCCTCTGGGCTTGTGTGCCACTCCTGACTCCTGTGTGCGTCATCTCTCAGTCAGTGGGCCATAGAACGCCTATTTTTGTTTTTATTTGTTTTATAAATTCTCCCTGAAAAAATCATTTTATTTTATTTGGTTTCTAAATTCTTCCTGATAAAATCATATTTTTTTTATTATTTTTTTTTCTAAAGTCTCCCTGAAAAAAAAAAAAAAAAACAACCAAAAAAAACAGTGGGAGATTAATATTGGCCTTTCTGCTTGTGTGCCAGTCTTGACTCCTGGGTGTGCCATCTGTCTCTCTCTCTCTCTCTCTCTCTCTCTCCAATTGTGGTCCATAGAAAGCCTATATTTTTTTTCCTTGATTTGGGTTCAAAAATCTACCAGAGAAAATAACTACATCAATAATTGGTAGAAAAATATTGGCCTCTGGGCTTGTGTGCCACTCCTGACTCCTGTGTGCGTCATCTCTCAGTCAGTGGGCCATAGAACGCCTATTTTTGTTTTTATTTGTTTTATAAATTCTCCCTGAAAAAATCATTTTATTTTATTTGGTTTCTAAATTCTTCCTGATAAAATCATATTTTTTTTATTATTTTTTTTTCTAAAGTCTCCCTGAAAAAAAAAAAAAAAAACAAACCCAAAAAAAAATTGGGAGATTAATATTGGCCTTTCTGCTTGTGTGCCAGTCTTGACTCCTGGGTGTGCCATCTCTCTCTCTCTCTCTCTCTCTCTCTCTCTCTCTCCAATTGTGGTCCATAGAAAGCCTATATTTTTTTTCCTTGATTTGGGTTCAAAAATCTACCAGAGAAAATAACTCCATCAATCATTGGTAGAAAAATATTGGCCTCTGGGCTTGTGTGCCACTCTTGATTCCTGTGTGCGTCATCTCTCACTCAGTGGCCCATAGAAAGCATATAGTTTGTTACATTTGTTTTCTAAATTCTCCCTGCAAAAATCTATTTTTTTTTTTTTTGCGGTTTCTAAAGTGTTCCTGAAAAAAATAAAAATAAAAAAAAAATAATAGTGTGACATTAATATTAACATTTGTGCTTCAGTGACAGTCCTGCGTGTGGGGCATCTCTCTAATTTGCAGCCACCAAAAAAAGAGTGTGTAACATTGGCCCTGATTTTCGCTGTGGTCTCACCAACCTGTAAAGGGGTAGCTAAATCATACTGAAGTTATAGCTCACCGTGTAAGTTGTGTGACTGCAACAAATAACGTTAGTTTGGTTACGTTTTTAAAACAACGAGGAAGTCTAGTGGAAGAGGTCGTGGCCGGGGGCGTTCATTGTCAGCTGGTAATGAGGGTAGTGGTAGTGGTGGAGCATCAGGTGGTCGTGGGGAAAAAAATATTGCACCTAAGTCTGGAGCTGTGGAGCCAGGTTCGTCGTCCGGCTACACAAGGCCTCGAACGCTCCCTTTTCTGGGATTAGGAAAACCGCTTTTAAAGCCGGAGCAGCAAGAGCAAGTTTTGGCTTATCTTGCTGACTCAGCCTCTAGCTCTTTTGCCTCCTCTCGTGAAACTGGTAAAAGTAAAAGCAGCGCGTCGTTAGTGGATGTTCACGGTCAGGGACAAGTCACTTCCTTGTCCTCTTCAGCAAAAACAACAACAGAGAAGAATGCAGCAGGCGACACAACGGGTTACTCCATGGAGCTCTTTACACATACCGTCCCTGGCTTAGAAAGTGAAGCAGTTAACAGTCCATGCCCATTACAAATTGAATCTGACATGGAGTGCACTGACGCACAGCCACAGCCAGACTACTATGCTGGTCCTTTGACTCAGACCACAACATTGCCCTCGCAGGGTGGTGATCAAGAATCAGACCCTGATGAGACTATGTTGCCCCATCACGAACGCTATACCACCGAACGACACGGTGACACAGACGAAGTTGCGCAGGAGGTACAAGAAGAGTTATTAGATGACCCAGTTCTTGACCCCGATTGGCAGCCATTGGGGGAACAGGGTGCAGGCGGCAGCAGTTCTGAAGCAGAGGAGGAGGAGGGGCCGCAGCAGGCATCAACATCGCCACAGGTTCCATCTGCCGGGCCCGTATCTTGCCCAAAACGCGTGGCAAAGCCAAAACCTGGTGGAGGACAGCGTGGCCATCCGGTTAAAGCTCAGTCTGCAATGCCTGAAAAGGTATCCGATGCTAGAAAGAGTGCAGTCTGGCATTTTTTTAAACAACATCCAATTGATCAGCGCAAAGTCATCTGTCAAAAATGTTCTACTTCCTTAAGCAGAGGTCAGAATCTGAAAAGTCTCAATACTAGTTGCATGCATAGACATTTAACCACCATGCATTTGAAAGCTTGGACTAACTACCAAACGTCCCTTAAGGTTGTTGCACCCTCGGCCAATGAAGCTAGTCATCAACGCAACATCCCTTCCGGCAGTGTAGGACCACCATTTAGCGCACCACCTGCTGGATCTGTGCAGGTATCTTTGCCAGGCCAAAGCAGTCAGGGTCAGGGAATCACCAGTTTCGTAGTAGGAAACACTGCATCTAGGGCACCGGCGGCAACAATACCATCTCCCACCGTCTCTCAGTCTGCCATGTCCACCGGCACCCCCGCTAGTTCCACGATCTCCAGCTCTCCAGTCCAGCTCACCCTACATGAGACTATGGTTAGAAAAAGGAAATACTTAGCCTCGCATCCGCGTACACAGGGTTTGAACGCCCACATAGCTAGACTAATCTCGTTAGAGATGATGCCCTACCGGTTAGTTGAAAGCGAAGCTTTCAAAGACCTGATGGACTACGCTGTACCACGCTACGAGCTACCCAGTCGACACTTTTTTTCCAGAAAAGCCATCCCAGCCCTCCACCAGCATGTTAAAGAGCGCATCGTCCATGCACTCAGGCAATCTGTGAGCACAAAGGTGCACCTGACAACAGATGCATGGACCAGTAGGCATGGCCAGGGACGTTACGTGTCCATCACGGCACACTGGGTAAATGTGGTGGATTCAGGGTCCACAGGGGACAGCAAGTTTGGGACAGTTCTGCCTAGCCCACGGTCTAGTAAACAGTTGTCTGTAGCCGTTCGCACCCCCTCCTCCTCCTCCTCCTCCTCGTCCTCCTGCAGAAGCAAGAGCTCGTCCACAGACCGCAGTCGCACAAACACTCCATCCGCACCTGCCACAGTTGCACACCAGGTCTCCCATTATGGGGCAGCTACTGGCATACGTCAGCAGGCTGTATTGGCTATGAAGTGTTTGGGCGACAATAGACACACCGCGGAAGTTCTGTCCGAGTTCTTGCAGCAAGAAACGCAGTCGTGGCTGGGCACTGTAGATCTTGAGGCAGGCAAGGTAGTGAGTGATAACGGAAGGAATTTCATGGCTGCCATCTCCCTTTCCCAACTGAAACACATTCCTTGCCTGGCTCACACCTTAAACCTGGTGGTGCAGTGCTTCCTGAAAAGTTATCCGGGGTTATCCGACCTGCTCCTCAAAGTGCGTGGACTTTGCGCACATATCCGCCGTTCGCCTGTACACTCCAGCCGTATGCAGACCTATCAGCGTTCTTTGAACCTTCCCCAGCATCGCCTAATCATAGACGTTGCAACAAGGTGGAACTCAACACTGCACATGCTTCAGAGACTGTGCGAACAGAGGCGGGCTGTTATGTTTTTGTGGGAGGATACACATACACGGGCAGGCAGTAGGATGGCAGACATGGAGTTGTCAGGTGTGCAGTGGTCGAAGATTCAAGACATGTGTCAAGTCCTTCAGTGTTTTGAGGAATGCACACGGCTGGTTAGTGCAGACAACGCCATAATAAGCATGAGCATCCCCCTAATGCGTCTGCTGATGCAAAGTTTGACGCACATAAAGGATCAGGCGTCTGCACCAGAGGAAGAGGAAAGCCTTGATGACAGTCAGCGATTGTCTGGTCAGGGCAGTGTACATGACGAGGTACCGGGCGAAGAGGAGGTGGAGGATGAGGAGGATGATGGGGATGAGTATATTTTTAATGAGGAAGCTTTCCCGGGGGCACGGGAAATTGGTGGCGTGGCAAGGCCGGGTTCTGGTTTTTTGAGGGACACAAGTGACGTAGATTTGCCTGCAACTGCCCCTCAACCAAGCACAACCGCAGATTTGACAACGGGAACTTTGGCCCACATGGCGGATTATGCCTTGCGTATCCTCAAAAGGGACACACGCATTACAAAAATGATGAACGATGACGATTACTGGTTGGCCTGCCTCCTTGATCCTCGCTATAAAGGCAAATTGCAAAATATTATGCCACATGAGAACTTGGAACTAATATTAGCAACAAAACAATCAACTCTTGTTGACCGTTTGCTTCTGGCATTCCCTGCACACAGCGCCCGTGATCGTTCTCACACGAGCTCCAGGGGCCAGCAGACCAGAGGTGTTAGAGGGGCAGAAATCAGAAGTGGCGTTGGCCAGAGGGGTTTTCTGACCAGGTTGTGGAGTGATTTTTCTATGACCGCAGACAGGACAGGTACTGCAGCATCAATTCAAAGTGACAGGAGACAACATTTGTCCAGTATGGTTACAAACTATTTTTCATCCCTTATCGACGTTCTCCCTCAACCGTCATTCCCATTTGATTACTGGGCATCCAAATTAGACACCTGGCCAGAATTGGCAGAATATGCATTGCAGGAGCTTGCTTGCCCGGCAGCTAGTGTCCTATCAGAAAGAGTATTCAGTGCTGCAGGTTCAATACTAACCGAAAAAAGGACTCGTCTGGCTACCCAAAATGTAGATGATCTAACCTTCATTAAAATGAACCACAACTGGATTTCAAAATCTTTTGCCCCACCCTGCCCGGCTGACACCTAGCTTTCCTATGAAAAGGTCTTGCCTGTGGACTATTCTGAATGACTTTTCCAATCTCGTAATTTTCTTCACCTGATTGTCCAGCATACGACATGTTTCCACCTCACGAAATGGCCAAACTCCCCACACGGGGCCGTGCTATCGACACTTTGCGCTTGGACCCTTGAGAGTGCTGTTTGTCTGAAGAGGTGGGTGTGGCCGCTTTTGGTCGACGGCACTGCCACTGGGTCCCTCATAGTACAATAAAGTGTCTCTGGCGGTGGTGGTGCGCACCCAACATCAGACACACCGTTGTAATATGAGGGGCCCTGTGCCTGTACCGCCGGCCACAAGACAGTCCCCCCCCCCCCAGCTCAAACAGTGCTCTACCACTAGCAAAATTATCTCTCACAGCTTCACCAATGTGTAGTCTAGGCGCTGACATCCTTCAATGCCTGGCACTGACAATACCATTGTTTTGATATTTTTGTTATGTTAGGCCTTCGAAGCCTGTCTGCGGTCCCTTCTTTCTACAACTACTACACTGACCAGGCCACTGCTGGCCGTGTTACCCTGGAACCAATTTAAAAGTGCCTACAGTCAGCCCAATTTTGTTATGTTAGGCCTTGGAAGCCTGTCTGCGGTCACTCCTTCCACTAGACTTCCACTGACCAGACCACTGCTGCCCGTGTACCCCTGGAACCAATTTAAAAGTGCCTACAGCCAGCCCAAGTTTGTTATGTTAGGCCTTGGAAGCCTGTCTGCGGTCACTCCTTCCACTAGACTTCCACTGACCAGACCACTGCTGCCCATGTACCCCTGGAACCAATTTAAAAGTGCCTACAGCCAGCCCAAGTTTGTTATGTTAGGCCTTGGAAGCCTGTCTGCGGTCACTCCTTCCACTAGACTTCCACTGACCAGACCACTGCTGCCCATGTACCCCTGGAACCAATTTAAAAGTGCCTACAGCCAGCCCAAGTTTGTTATGTTAGGCCTTGGAAGCCTGTCTGCGGTCACTCCTTCCACTAGACTTCCACTGACCAGACCACTGCTGCCCATGTACCCCTGGAACCAATTTAAAAGTGCCTACAGCCAGCCCAAGTTTGTTATGTTAGGCCTTGGAAGCCTGTCTGCGGTCACTCCTTCCACTAGACTTCCACTGACCAGACCACTGCTGCCCGTGTACCCCTGGAACCAATTTAAAAGTGCCTACAGCCAGCCCAAGTTTGTTATGTTAGGCCTTGGAAGCCTGTCTGCGGTCACTCCTTCCACTAGACTTCCACTGACCAGACCACTGCTGCCCATGTACCCCTGGAACCAATTTAAAAGTGCCTACAGCCAGCACAAGTTTGTTATGTTAGGCCTTGGAAGCCTGTCTGCGGTCACTCCTTCCACTAGACTTCCACTGACCAGACCACTGCTGCCCATGTACCCCTGGAACCAATTTAAAAGTGCCTACAGCCAGCCCAAGTTTGTTATGTTAGGCCTTGGAAGCCTGTCTGCGGTCACTCCTTCCACTAGACTTCCACTGACCAGACCACTGCTGCCCGTGTACCCCTGGAACCAATTTAAAAGTGCCTACAGCCAGCCCAAGTTTGTTATGTTAGGCCTTGGAAGCCTGTCTGCGGTCACTCCTTCCACTAGACTTCCACTGACCAGACCACTGCTGCCCATGTACCCCTGGAACCAATTTAAAAGTGCCTACAGCCAGCACAAGTTTGTTATGTTAGGCCTTGGAAGCCTGTCTGCGGTCACTCCTTCCACTAGACTTCCACTGACCAGACCACTGCTGCCCGTGTACCCCTGGAACCAATTTAAAGTGCCCACAGCCCTAATTTATTATGTTAGGCCTTGGAAGCCTGTCTGCGGTCACTCCTTCCACTAGACTTCCACTGACCAGACCACTGCTGCCCGTGTACCCCTGGAACCAATTTAAAAGTGCCTACAGCCAGCCCAAGTTTGTTATGTTAGGCCTTGGAAGCCTGTCTGCGGTCACTCCTTCCCCTAGACTTCCACTGACCAGACCACTGCTGCCCATGTACCCCTGGAACCAATTTAAAAGTGCCTACAGCCAGCCCAAGTTTGTTATGTTAGGCCTTGGAAGCCTGTCTGCGGTCACTCCTTCCACTAGACTTCCACTGACCATACACTGCTGCCCATGTACCCCTGGAACAAATTTAAAAGTGCCTACAGCCAGCCCAAGTTTGTTATGTTAGGCCTTCGAAGCCTGTCTGCGTCCCGTTCTTTCAACTACAACTACACTGACCAGGCCACTGATGGCCGTGTTCCCCTGGAACCAATTTTAACTTGCCTACAGCCAGCCCTATGTTATTATGTTAGGCCTTCGAAGCCTGTCTGCGTCCCGTTCTTTCAACTACAACTACACTGACCAGGCCACTGATGGCCGTGTTCCCCTGGAACCAATTTTAACTTGCCTACAGCCAGCCCAATGTTAGGCCTTTGATGCCTGTCTGCCGTCACTCCTTCCACTAGGCCTCCACTGACCTGTCTATTGCTGCCCGTGTACCCCTTGAACCAACCTAATAAAATATTTTAAAAATTAATTTGATTATAAAAAATAAGATCGTGTTGAGATTTCAAATGCAGACATTTTAACAATCAAAACAAACACACAACAAATATCTGGAACTGTACTACAAAGGTCCAACAGCTACAATTTCTTTCTCCTGCAAGAAGTTAACTGAAAGTTTTTTGGAGTTGTTAACACAGATATGGCATCCACCGAGTGTTGTCCTGTCGCGTCTCCTTTAAATTATTTCCAATAAGATGTTAAACTATTAATTTAATAAAATCAATAATTAAAAAATTAATTGAGTAAGTCAAAAGCACATTGCAAATAAACATTAATTACAAATCAAGAAGCATGGCGCGTCCAAGGGTGAGTAGATACCGAATAAGAATATAATCACCCTCGGACGCGCAATGCTTATTTAAAACAGCCTTCCTTCCTAAGAATCAGCCCTTCCGTGGTGTAGAGAGAGGTTGTGTTACACTCCAAGGTGTTCCCCAGGTTGCCTTTCCTGAGCTTCGATCTTCCGGCTCTCGTTTAGTAGCTGTTGGAAAGTACGCTGCATTAGGCCTACTAATTGTGTATGGGTGAAACAGTGGCGCATCTGCGGTCCCTCCTTCCACTAGGCCTCCTCTGACCTGTCTACTGCGGCCCGTGTACCCCTTGAACCAACCTAATAAAATATTTTAAAAATTAATTTGATTATAAAAAATAAGATCGTGTTGAGATCTCAAATGCAGACATTTTAACAATCAAAACAAACACACAACAAATATCTGGAACTGTACTACAAAGGTCCAACAGCTACAATTTCTTTCTCCTGCAAGAAGTTAACTGAAAGTTTTTTGGAGTTGTTAACACAGATATGGCATCCACCGAGTGTTGTCCTGTCGCGTCTCCTTTAAATTATTTCCAATAAGATGTTAAACTATTAATTTAATAAAATCAATAATTAAAAAATTAATTGAGTAAGTCAAAAGCACATTGCAAATAAACATTAATTACAAATCAAGAAGCATGGCGCGTCCAAGGGTGAGTAGATACCGAATAAGAATATAATCACCCTCGGACGCGCAATGCTTATTTAAAACAGCCTTCCTTCCTAAGAATCAGCCCTTCCGTGGTGTAGAGAGAGGTTGTGTTACACTCCAAGGTGTTCCCCAGGTTGCCTTTCCTGAGCTTCGATCTTCCGGCTCTCGTTTAGTAGCTGTTGGAAACTACGCTGCATTAGGCCTACTAATTGTGTATGGGTGAAACAGTGGCACATCTGCGGTCCCTCCTTCCACTAGGCCTCCACTGACCTGTCTACTGCGGCCCGTGTACCCCTTGAACCAACCTAATAAAATATTTTAAAAATTAATTTGATTATAAAAAATAAGATCGTGTTGAGATCTCAAATGCAGACATTTTAACAATCAAAACAAACACACAACAAATATCTGGAACTGTACTACAAAGGTCCAACAGCTACAATTTCTTTCTCCTGCAAGAAGTTAACTGAAAGTTTTTTGGAGTTGTTAACACAGATATGGCATCCACCGAGTGTTGTCCTGTCGCGTCTCCTTTAAATTAGTTCCAATAAGATGTTAAACTATTAATTTAATAAAATCAATAATTAAAAAATTAATTGAGTAAGTCAAAAGCACATTGCAAATAAACATTAATTACAAATTAAGAAGCATGGCGCGTCCAAGGGTGAGTAGATACCGAATAAGAATATAATCACCCTCGGACGCGCAATGCTTATTTACAACAGCCTTCCTTCCTAAGAATCAGCCCTTTCGTGGTGTAGAGAGAGGTTGTGTTACACTAAGGTGTTCCCCGGGTTGCCTTTCATGAGCTTCGATCTTCCGGCTCTCGTTTAGTAGTTGGTGGAAACTACGCTGCATTAGGCCTACAAATTTGGTATGGGGTGTAGAGACAGGTTGTGTTACACTCCAAGGTTTTCACCAGGTTGCCTTTCCTGAGCTTCGATCTTCATGCTCTCGTTTAGTAGTTGTAGAAAAGTACGCTGCATTAGGCCTACAAAATGGGTATGGGGTGGAGAGAGATGGTGTGTTACACTCCAAGGTGTTCCCCAGGTTGCCTTTCCTGAGCTTCGATCTTCATGCTCTCGTTTAGTAGGTGTCGGAAAGTAGGCTGCATTAGGCCTAAAAAATGGGGAATGGGGTGGAGAGAGATGGTGTGTTACACTCCAAGGTGTTCCCCAGGTTTCCTTGCCATTGCTTCGGTCTTCCGACTCTCGTTTAGTAGTTGTAGAAAAGTACACTGCATTAGGCCTAAAAAATGGGTATGGGGTGGAGAGAGATGGTGTGTTACACTCCAAGGTGTTCCGCAGGTTGCCTTTCCTGAGCTTCTATCTTCAGGCTCTCATTAAATTGTGGTTAAATGGAACAACTGCATTTGGCGTACTAGTTGGTTTGGGGCCTACTATCGGTGTCTGCCACTCCTTGCTGTTCTCCTGGTTTCCTGTCCTGAAATTCCATTTTCAGCCTCTCGTTAAGTAGTTGTTAATGTTAGACTGCATTTGGCCTACTTGTTGGGTTGGGGCCTACTATCGGTGTCTGCCACTCCTTGCTGTTCTCCTCCACTGAACAAAGCTGTGCCGCCTGTTTACTACGGTTGCCAATTTTGAACTGCATTTCGACTACTTACTGATTTGGCCCTACTCTCTGTGTCAGCCTCTCATTCCAGTTGTCCTCCACTGCAATGCCCCCTGGTTATTCCTGTGTTACCAATTTTGAACTGCATTTAGCCCACTTTCTTCTTTGGGCCTATATCTGTGTTTCCACTTCATCGTGCCCATTGCCCAGCCAGTGATAGATGAGTCTGCTGGTACATTGACCCATAACGCAACATTCCCCGTGCACGCTACACAACAACATTGTGACCCTGCTGAAAGTCAGGTTGCTCTTCCCGCATACCATACCACCTTACACGGGGACAAAGAGGAAGGTGCAGATGAAAGTGCAGGTTCCTTCATCAGGTGGGGGGAGGAATACTAGTTGGCGACGTCACTGGCACAGGGCCTCTCATAGTACGCAAAAGTGTTGCTGCCGGTGGGAGGCGCCCCCGCCGTGCAAACACACCGCTGTACTTTGAGGGGCCCTGTGCCAGTGCCAATGCCAACGAGTGGGCCCCCCCTGCTTGCTCAGGTTCACAGCACTTGCAAAGTTGAAATACTTACCTCTCCCTGCTCCACTGCCGTGACGTGGTCCAGATTTGCTGGGCCCACTAATTACTTGAACCAGCCCTACCCCCCACAACTTTAGCCAAATGACCCCCAATTTCAAATGCCTTCCAATTATTATAAGGTAAATTACGCTTGACAAGCTTCATTAAGAAGAATGGATGGTATTGACATTAAAATGTGTACTCTAGGTGTTTTCCTGGCCCCCACTCACTGCCGACTATGCTGCCCCATTGACTTGCATTGGGTTTCGTGTTTCGGTCGATCCCGACTTTACGTCATAATCGGCCGATTTCACTCGACCCGACTTTGGACATAGTCGGGTTTCGCAAAACCCGGCTCGACTCTAAAAAGGTCAAGGTCGCTCAACTCTACTAAGAAGGACTTTTAGTATGATGGTTCAGCAAAGTATCACCACAAGAGGACTCCGATTCCTAAAACTGTGCGCACAGGCCTGGAAAACTACGCTCTTCATCCAATAAAAACTGTCCCTAAGCAGTCGCCATTGCAGTGTGTGAAGCATGGCAGAGCTAGTCCTTTTATAACCTCTGATGATGTAATGCGGCCAGCCATTCACAGTAATGCCACTCCCAAGATGGCTATGGCATTACAGTAACTGGCAGGCAATCCTTGCATGTTTATTGGCTGTATAACAGGCACCAAAAATGTGGGGCAGAGATTTGAGCATTCAATCCGAGCACAAGCCGATGCTTACCGAGTGCAGAGTATATCCAAGCACCCAGATACTCGAGTGATATCCAAGTATCACCGAGCATATTCGCTCATCACTTGTAACAACCTCAGTTGCACACTGTATGTTACATTCATAAAATTGATCTGAGCACATTGGGATCCTGATTTTTACTTCAGCACGAGTCACCTGGTAACTTTGGTGGTTACAGCGATTGTGGTCGCACCTGGGCCCAAGAGACTGGACTCAAAAGGCCTCTATGCTCCATATAAGAAATAACAATACTAGTATATAGTATATATATTAGTTAAGAACATGTTATAGATCTTGCATTGGCATGAGCCACTGAGCTCAGTGATTTTCTGCAGCAGTAATGTCCAATGCGGATGTGATATCACCACTGCAGCTAGTAAACAGAGACCAAAGCAGCAGCGGAGAGGCAGCCCTGAACCTGCATAGAATGAGTTAATTCAGATTTTATTATTTTAACTCAGTACTGACCATTGTACTATTATGTAATATGTTGGCATAGGGCGGGCTTAGGAGCTGAGCCTGCACTATACATGGCAGATGCTGGCTGTGATACACAACCGACATTTTCCTGTAACCTTATAGGCCAGAGTGTACATCGATCTCTGCAGTTTAACTATTTAGACGCCCATGTCAGTCACTTACAGCTGCATTTAAGTAGCCCGTTCCTTGGGATTACATGGGTTGTCACTTACTGAATGCCCCCTCCACAATTGTCATCTTTGTTGTCCTGTGAAGACACCCTTTTCCTCTTTAATAATAAAAAGTAAGCATATTTGACATTGCCATGAACATAAAAGTCCAATTAATCAAAATATAAAATTAATTAGCCCGTACATTGAATGCCATAAAGATAAAGAAAGTTGAAAAGCCAAAATTGTGTTATTTTAGAAGCTATGCCTATCTAAAATGATGCAATTTATTATTTATTAGGCTTTGCTTATATAAACGCCATTAATTCCAAAGTGCTTTGCAAGCATCATCATCATCACTGTCTCCACATGGTCCGAGGAGCACATTCCTTATGTGATGTAAAAAGACATAAATCCACGTGATACATTCATTCCTGCTCTGAATGTGCCAATGAGCATCACAAGTTTTGACTCTCACAATCTTCTATCTTTGTGGGATGTGAAGTTATGTTTCAATACCAGCAATTTCATGTCCATGATGCTGTAATCAGGGCTACAAAAATCTTTGGCCACGGATACTGTTGATCTATTCTTTTTTCTTTTATTGTGTTGTGTGGAGAATTCATCCTTGTACATTTTTGCCCTGTCTCCCTACATAGAG
Source organism: Ranitomeya imitator (assembly GCF_032444005.1). Classification (NCBI taxonomy): domain Eukaryota; kingdom Metazoa; phylum Chordata; class Amphibia; order Anura; family Dendrobatidae; genus Ranitomeya; species Ranitomeya imitator. Next base: position 713,712,888 of record NC_091284.1, on the reverse strand, counting down.
ACTCACAGTTAGAGATTTAGTACAAATAATTAAGTACATTACATTAGTTGTCATGCAGCTGAAAGTACCTGGAATCTTGTAGTCCTCATGTGAGCTGGGGATCTTTATCTTGTCCGTTGTCATTATAAATTACATTTTCTTTGCTTGCAGGGAAAGGTTCCTGTAGTTGTTTGTGAGCTTCTGACAATGATGTTTCTCAGATTGGGGGCTGCCTAAAACACAGAAGTGGGGCATCTGGATATAAAGATTTCAATTGGATATCTTTTAGTAATAAAGGTTGTAGTTTCCTTAACACCTCCAGATTTGGACTGTAGGTGACCTGGACCTGGTTGCTTTCTTCTTTAGTTTTGTAATGTAGGAGACGATTCTTTGACATTCTGTTGGCTCTTACAATCTGGTTTTCAATTGTTCTTGGATGATAGAACTGATTCAAAAAGGTCCTTCTGATGCCACCAAGGTATTTTTCTTCATCTGCAGAGTGTTTTATGTGTTTTGGATGAAAATTGTCCCATCTAAGGTATGTTGGACCGTCAATTGGATTCTGGTAAAGGGAAGCCTTTATTTTTTTATTCTGTATCCTCATGATGATGTCCAAAAAGTTAATTTCAGTACAGGAGTAGTTGATTGATGGTGGAATGAAACTGATTAAATCATTCATCTGTTGCTCGGACTCTGTCCAGATTATTAAAATATCATCAATATAACGACAATAGGCCAGAGGCCTGATGGCACCAGGGACAGAAAGTCACTTTCATATTTGGCCATGAAAAGATTTCCATATTTGCATAATTACTCAAAGTAATTGTGGGTGAAGATGAATTTTATAAGTTTCACCACAGAATCAACTTAGTAGAATCAACTATAGTCTTTAACCCCTTAAGCCCCGAGGGTGGTTTGCACGTTAATGACCGGCCAATTTTTACAATTCTGACCACTGTCCCTTTATGAGGTTATCACTCTGGAACGCTTCAACGGATCTTGGCGATTCTGACATTGTTTTCTCGTGACGTATTGTACTTCATGATAGTGGTAAAATTTATTCGATATAACTTGCGTTTATTTGTGAAAAAAATGGAAATTTGGCGAAAATTTTGAAAATTTCGCAATTTTCCAACTTTGAATTTTTATACCCTTAAATCACAGAGATATGTCATGCAAAATACTTAATAAGTAACATTTCCCACATGTCTACTTTACATCAGCACAATTTTGGAACCAACATTTTTTTTTGTTAGGGAGTTATAAGGGTTAAAAGTTGACCAGCAATTTCTCATTTTTGCAACACCATTTTTTTTTAGGGACCACATCTCATTTGAAGTCATTTTGAGGGGTCTATATGATAGAAAATACCCAAGTGTGACACCATTCTAAAAACTGCACTCCTCAAGGTGCTCAAAACCACATTCAAGAAGTTTATTAACCCTTCAGGTGTTTTACAGGAATTTTTGGAATGTTTAAATAAAAATGAACATTTAACTTTTTTTCGCACAAAATTTATTTCAGCTCCAATTTGTTTTATTTTACCAAGGGTAACAGGAAAAAATGGACTCCAAAAGTTGTTGTACAATTTGTCCTGAGTACGTTGATACCCCATATGTGGGGATAAACCACTGTTTGGGCGCATGGCAGAGCTCGGAAGGAAAGGAGCGCCATTTGACTTTTCAATGCAAAATTGACTGGAATTGAGATGGGACGCCATGTTGCGTTTGGAGAGCCCCTGATGTGCCTAAACATTGAAACCCCCCACAAGTGACACCATTTTGGAAAGTAGACCCCTTAAGGAAATTATCTAGATGTGTGGTGAGCACTTTGACCCACCAAGTGCTTCATAGAAGTTTATAATGCAGAGCCGTAAAAATAAAAAATCATATTTTTTCACAAAAATGATTTTTTGCCCCCAATATTTTATTTTCCCAAGGGTAAAAGAAGAAATTAGACCACAAAAATTGTTGTGCAATTTGTCCTGAGTACGCTGATACCCCATATGTGGGTGTAAACCATTGTTTGGGCGCATGGCAGAGCTCGGAAGGGAAGGAGCGCCATTTGACTTTTCAATGCAAAATTGACTGGAATTGAGATGGGACGCCATGTTGCGTTTGGAGAGCCCCTGATGTGCCTAAACATTGAAACCCCCCACAAGTGACACCATTTTGGAAAGTAGACCCCTTAAGGAACTTATCTAGATGTGTGGTGAGCACTTTGACCCACCAAGTGCTTCATAGAAGTTTATAATGCAGAGCCGTAAAAATAAAAAATCATATTTTTTCACAAAAATGATCTTTTTGCCCCCAATTTTTTATTTTCCCAAGGGTAAGAGAAGAAATTAAACCACAAAAGTTGTTGTGCAATTTGTCCTGAGTACGCTGATACCCCATATGTGGGTGTAAACCATTGTTTGGGCGCATGACAGAGCTCGGAAGGGAAGGAGTGCCATTTGACTTTTCAATGCAAAATTGACTGGAATTGAGATGGGATGCCATGTTGCGTTTGGAGAGCCCCTGATGTGCCTAAACATTGAAACCACCCAAAAGTGACACCATTTTGGAAAGTAGACCCCCTAAGGAACTTATCTAGATGTGTTTTGAGAGCTTTGAGCCCCCAAGTGTTTCACTACAGTTTATAACGCAGAGCCATGAAAATAAAAATTCTTTTTTTTTCACAAAAATGATTTTTTAGTAGCCAGTTTTGTATTTTCACAAGGGTAACAGGATAAATTGGACCCCAATAGTTGTTGTCCAATTTGTCCTGAGTACGCTGATACCCCATATGTGGGGGGGAAGCACTGTTTGGGCGCATGGCAGAGCTCGGAAGGGAAGGAGCGCCATTTGGAATACAGACTTAGATGGATTGGTCTGCAGGCGTCACGTTGCATTTGCAGAGCCCCTGATGTACCCAAACAGTAGAAACCCCCCACAAGTGATCCCATATTGGAAACTAGACCCCCCAAGGAACTTATCTAGATGTGTTGTGAGAACTTTGAACCCCCAAGTGTTTCACTGCAGTTTACAACGCAGAGCCGCAAAAATAAAAAAAAAAATATTTTTCCCACAAAAATGATTTTTAGCCCCCCACATTTTTATTTTCCCAAGGATAACAAGATAACTTGGACCCCAAAAGTTGTTGTCCAATTTGTCCTGAGTACGCTGATACCCCATATGTTGGGGTAAACCCCTGTTTGGGCGCACCGGAGAGCTCGGAAGGGAAGGAGCACTGTTTTACTTTTTCAACGCAGAATTGGCTGGAATTGAGATCGGACGCCATGTCGCGTTTGGAGAGCCCCTGATGTGCCTGAACAGTGGAAACTCCCCAATTCTACCTGAAACCCTAACACACCCCTAACCCTAATCCCAACGGTAACCCTAACCACACCCCTAACCCTGACACACCCCTAATTCTAATCCCAACCCTAATCCCAACCGTAAATATAATCCAAACCCTAACCCTAACTTTAGCCCCAACCCTAACCCTAACTTTAGCCCCAACCCTAACCCTAACTTTAGCCCCAACCCTAACCCTTACTTTAGCTCCAACCCTAACCCCAACCCTAACCCTAGCCCCAACCCTAACCCTAGCCCTAACTTTAACCCTAGCCCTAGCCCTAACCCTAGCCCCAACCCTAACCCCAACCCTAGCCCCAACCCTAGCCCCAATCCTAGCCCTAACCCTAGCCCTAACCCTAGCCCTAACCCTAGCCCCAACCCTACCCCTAACCCTAACCCTAGCCCTGATGGGAAAATGGAAATAAATACATTTTTTTAATTTTATTATTTTTCCCTAACTAAGGGGGTGATGAAGGGGGGTTTGATTTACTTTTATAGCATTTTTTATATCGGATTTTTATGATTGGCAGCCGTCACACACTAAAATACGCTTTTTTTATAGCCAAAAAGTTTTTGCGTCTCCACATTTTGAGACCTATAATTTTTCCATATTTTGGTCCACAGAGTCATGTCAGGTCTTGTTTTTTGCGGGATGAGTTGACGTTTTTATTGGTAACATTTTTGGACATGTGACAGTTTTTGATCGCTTTTTATTCCGATTTTTGTGAGGCAGAATGACCAAAAACCAGCTATTCATGAATTTCTTTTGGGGGAGGCGTTTATACCGTTCCGCGTTTGGTAAAGTGGATGAAGCAGTTTTATTCATCGGGTCAGTACGATTACAGCAATACCTCATTTATATAATTTTTTTATGTTTTGGCACTTTTATACGATAAAAGCTATTTTATAGAAAAAATAATTATTTTGGCATCACTTTATTCTCAGGACTATAACTTTTTTATTTTTTTGCTTATTATGCTTTGTGGCGGCTCGTTTTTTGCGAGACAAGATGACATTTTCAGCGGTATCATGGTTATTTATATCCGTCTTTTTGATCGCGTGTTATTCCACTTTTTGTTCGGCGGTATGATAATAAAGCGTTTTTTTTTTTTGGCTCTTTTCTTTTTTCTTACGGTGTTCACTGAAGGGGTTAACTAGTGGGACAGTTTTATAGGTCGGGTCGTTAAGGACGCGGCGATACTAAATATGTGTACATTTATTGTTTTTGTTTTGTTTTTTGATAAAGAAATGTATTTATGGGAATAATATATTTTTTTTTTTTTATTTATTTAGTAATTTTTTTATTTTTATTTTTTTTACACATGTGGAAATTTTTTTTTTTACTTTTTTACTTTGTCCCAGGGGGGGACATCACAGATCGCCGATCTTACAGTTTGCATAGCACTCTGTAAGATCGGCGATCTCACTGACATCGCTGCAGGCTTACCAGCACCTGCAGGCGACCCGGAAGTACTCCCTGCAGGACCCGGATGCAGCCCCGCGGCCATTTTGGATCCGGGGACTGCAGGGAGAAGACGCTCAATACACGGTGAGTACATCACCGTGTACCGATCGTCTCAGGGAAGCACGCAGGGAGCCCCCTCCCTGCGCGATGCTTCCCTGTACCGCCGGCACATCGCGATCATGTTTGATCGCGGTGTGCCGGGGGTTAATGTGCCGGGAGCGGTCCGTGACCGCTCCTGGCACATAGTGCCGGATGTCAGCTGCGATAGTCAGCTGACACCCGGCCACGATCGGCCGCGCTTTCCCCGTGAGCGCGGCCGATCGCATATGACGTACTATCCCGTCACTGGGAATTAAGTCCCAGGTCACCTGGATGGGATAGTACGTCATATGGGATTAAGGGGTTAAGGTGTACTGTTCAATCACACATTATAAATTACCATTATTCAGAGTTATTCCTATGCATTCATTGATGAATGATACAGGAAGGTCAGTGTCATAGTACGTGTGACACAAGTTCTCTAACTGGTTATGATCTAAAATCCTACAGAAATTTGATTATCCATCCTTGGCACAGACATTTCAGGTTCAATCTTAATTATATGATTTTTATCTGTGGAAGATCAAAACCCTCATCAGCACCTTGACTGCATTGAATCACTCCAATACCTGAATGAAGAAACATTCTACCTTATAAATATCACAAGATTTGGCAGAGGGAACATTTGATTTTTTCAGGACAGGCTGTATATTTTCAGGAATCAATGATGCCATAATTTACTCAGCCAAGCTGGGCCCCAGGATCTCTACCTTGTGGTACCCCACATAAATTGATTTTCTTTATGAGCCTTAAAAGGCTGGGAGTAAGGTAAGTTAGGAAAAAATCTAAGAATAACATCAATAGAATAAATCACCTCCACCTGTGCCTGCAGCTTCTCCTTATTCAAATAACAGCCTCACCAGCATCCATTAACCTTTCCAAACTCTACTGGAAGAGACAATGCACCATTGAGTAAATAACGCTGGGATTAGCATGCAGGTAGTGCATAAAAAGGAATGTATATACACACACATTAACACCTTGGTTGCTGGAGAAGAATGGAAAAAACATAATGTGACTGTAATGAATAAAAGTAATTATGCCAAATATGGTGTCATTTAAAGGGGCTGTACAGTATTAGAAAGCATAGTGGCCTTCTATCAAACACAGTGCACAGAATGTGTGGGTTATCACTTTAGTGAAGCATAACCAGACACAACCTGTAGACTGTGTAATGCTATTTGTGGAAGAAAACTTCCATGTTTAACTTATATTGTTTGACACCATTAGGGTATGTCCAAAAAGGAAGAATTTATTGGAAGAATTCGTCTTTTGCCATGGATGTACATGAGTTACATGCACATTTGCCACAGATTTCAACCTATGCATTGCAAAACATGAAGTCTGCTGGAAAGATCCCAAACCTAAATGGAAATGTTGCCGATTTAACCCCTTCATGACCAGGGGATTTTTCGTTTTTCCGTGTTCGTTTTTCGCTCCCCTCCTTCCCAGAGCCATAACTTTTTTATTTTTCCGTCAATTTGGCCATGTGAGGGCTTATTTTTTGCGGGACGAGTTGTATTTTTGAACGACATCATTGGTTTTAGCATGTCGTGTACTAGAAAACGGGAAAAAAATTCCAAGTGCGGTGAAATTGCAAAAAAAGTGCAATCCCACATTGGTTTTTTGTTTGGCTTTTTTGCTAGGTTCACTAAATGCTAAAAATGACGTGCCATTATGATTCTCCAGGTCATTACGAGTTCATAGACACCAAACATGACTAGGTTATTTTTTATCTAAGTGGTGAAAAAAAATTCCAAACTTTGCTAAAAAAAAATAAAAAAAAATTGCGCCATTTTCCGATACTCGTAGCGTCTCCATTTTTCGTGATCTGGGGTCGGTTGAGGGCTTATTTTTTGCGTGCCGAGATGACGTTTTTAATGATAGCATTTCGGTGCAGATACGTTCTTTTGATCGCCCGTTATTGCATTTTAATGCAATGTCGCGGCGACCAAAAAAACGTAATTCTGGCGTTTCGAGTTTTTTTCCCGCTACGCTGTTTAGCAATCAGGTTAATACTTTTTTTTATTTGATAGATCGGGCAATTCTGAGCGCGGCGATACCAATATGCGTAGATTTGATATTTTTTTTATTGATTTATTTTGATTGGGGCGAAAGGGGGGTGATTTAAACTTTTATGTTTTTTTTATTTTTTTCACATTTTTTTAAACTTTTTTTTTTTACTTTTGCCATGCTTCAATAGCCTCCATGGGAGGCTAGAAGCAGGCACAGCACGATCGGCTCTGCTACATAGGGTGCCGCTCACAGCGACGGGCAATCAGTAACTATAGAGGTCTCAAGGACCTCTATGGCTACAATGGAGATGCATCGCCGACCCCCGGACATGTGACGGGGGTCAGCGATGACGTCATTTCCGGCCGCCCGGCCGGAAGCGGTAGTTAAATGCTGCTGTCTGCGTCTGACAGTGGCATTTAACTAGTTAATAGGTGCGGGCAGATCGCGATTCTGCCCGCGCCTATTACGGGCACATGTCATCTGTTCAAAACAGCTGACATGTCCCGCGGAGCCCTGCATCAAAGCAGGGGAGCCGGCATCGGACGGTATAGTACGTCCGATGCCGGTAAGGGGTTAAAATCCATATATCAGGTCAATTTTTCCACTCCGTCCATGCCATTTTTTTCTGCAAAATATGCAGCTCACCTGACGACTTTTAATCTTTCCTTAATGGGAACCTGTCACCCCCAAAATCGAAGGTGAGCTAAGCCCACCAGCATCAGGGGCTTATCTACAGCATTCTGGAATGCTGTAGATAACCCCCCGATGTATCCTAAAAGATGAGAAAAAGAAGTTAGATTATACTCACCCAGGGGCTGTCCTGGTCCGGTTCTGGTCCAATGGGCATCGCAGTCTGGTCAGGGGCCTTCATCTTCTTATGATGATGTCCTCTTCTTGTATTCACGCTGCGGCTTCGGCGCAAGCGTACTTTGCCCTGTTGAGGGCAGAGCAAAGTACTGCAAAGTACTGCAGTGCGCAAGTGCTGGGAAAGGTCAGAAAGGCCCGGCGCCTGCGCACTGCAGTATTTTGCTCTGCCCTCAACAGGGCAGACAAAGTATGCCTGCGATGGAGCCGCAGCATGAAGACAGGACATCATCTGATGAAGATAGGAGGCGCCGGACTGGATCTCGACACCCATAGGACCGGACCGGGACCGCCCCTGGGTAAGTATAATCTAACCTCTTTTTCTCATCTTGTAGGATACATCGGGGGCTTATCTACAGCATTCCAGAATGCTGTAGATAAATCCCTGATGTTGGTGGCCGCAGCTCACTTTTGATTTTGGGGGTGACAGGATCCCTTTAATCTGTACACTGGTATTAATTTATAAACTGAAAGGAGTTGAAAAAATAAATAAAAATCTGTAAATTCGGTCTCCCTTTGAGCAGACAATGCATCAAAACTTGCAAAATATAACTGCGCTGACTTACCGAGAGCTAAGCATTGACTAACTGTTGCATCTCATGTAACATTCTTTATAGGGCAGGAAAAGAAAGCTATTAGTTATGGTATAAAGACAAAGAGCAGCATGTCCAAGGAATATCGGAATCATCTTTATTTTATTACAAAAAAATAATAAAAAACCTTTGCAGTAGGTAAAATTCGCACAACAGCCATGCAAGGCTTACGGGTTTCTGACACAACAAAGACACCTTTATTCATAGTCTGCAGACATATAGATCTGCATAGGAGTTGTAGAAACAAAGCAAGAGATATTTAATGTAGACTATTTGCATAGTCACTTTGCTTTTTATTTTAGATTTATTGGAACAATATAAATAATAATTGCAGGGATGTACAGTACATGTTCTTTTTTATGTTTATTCTCTATTTAAAGATTAGAAACTCCATGTGTTTTTTGGAAAGATTTAATTTTGCTTTGTCCCTGCTAAGTACAACAATGGGATCTGCCTGCAGGTAACAAACAATCTTTCGGAGCGTGTTAAAGTGATTTTCCATGAACTGCCTTCTCCATCACTTGTATTTGTCCTCCTGGAACTTGTTACAGGAAGTACGTTGAATCGCATATGTTACAAGACATTTCCCGCACTCGTCAGAGTATATGAGGGCAGTAGACAATAAGAAAGAAAATATCAGGACTGAAAGAGGGTGGAACATTTTGTGCAAGGGAAGCAAGAAAGTTGCCACCACCCAAAAAGTCAGACTGTGCCATTGTGACCCTTGATTAATTTACTTAGTACATTAATATACCTATCTATGACATGAGGTTAGAGGTGTTGGCTGGTTTAGGAAACTATTTTTTACATACCTTCAGTTAGTACCTTCTTACTATTAAACTAATGACAGCACCAAATAGGGTTGGGTGTCAGATCTGCAAACATAGCTTTAAGGATGTGGAACAAGAGTAAGTTACAGTAAAATTAGTTTTATTCGAGATGGAAACTAGACCGTGAGTGCTCAATGGGTGGCTCTAATCATGTAAGGCTCTCTTCCTAAAACCCTGCCCCACTCCTCATTCCGTATCTTGTTTGATGACTCCAACACTGTTCAATGTGGGAATTCAAAGCTTTTCTCATGGGTAACCTGTAATTTATAACTTTGATAATTTGGGATTAAAGATGTTTAATTTTAGAACATTAGTTTAAAAGACAATAAGGGGGAATCTTACCTTTGCAAGTAATTATTTGTCATCAGTCAGATAAAAGAACCTTCAGTAATACCTAGTTAAATACCTTGGAGAGTAATGTCTGGTAATAGACCTGAGTAATGTTTTGCTATAATGCACTTTGACCAAGGTTTGTATGCTTTAGTGACTCCATGGACATCTGTTACACGGCTCATTATACCTGCACTTCTGAACAACACGTGTTCTTCCAAGGGATGGTCAGTAATGGCAAGTAATATTAGGTGTGCAACTTTCTTCTGTAAAAGGTGTCATTTAAAAGCTGCTTTTACAAGAAAGAAAGCTTATATAAGGTTATGCAAAGCACAGGCTTAATAAACATTATAGAATTAACTGTTGTGCAAAATAAGTAAATTCTACTTTAAGACTATTACCTAATAGTTAAAAAGGTAAAAAAATTTGAGACCTTTAATTAAACTGTCCTACATATATTAGTAAAAGCCCTCAACAGAGAAGGTTATGGAAAACCATAGAATAACCTGCAGGTCTCTTACCACTGACCTTTGGGTCAATAGCCTACCTAATCTTCTAGTTTAAAACCTAAACTATGTAACATCAGAAAATACTTGACCAACTAAAGCTGGGTTCCCAGCAATTCTGATTCATGACTCCATCAGAGGTTTCTAGTGTACCCCCCTTCCCCCCAAAAAAAAAACAGGACTCAGAGGCACCCCAAACAGCCATTGACTTGAATTAGGCAAAGAGAGTCCAAGATATGAAACTTAGGATGCCATTTGTTCTGCTTTCTGACTGTGTCTGTCTTTTTTAATAAAAAAAAACTTTTATTGAAGCAGCAGATAATACAGACTTCAGAACAACAGTTAAAGGTGCAAAATATACCTAGTCAACAAATACATTGTTGCCATACAACCCCTGGCAAAAATTATGGAATCACCGCCCTTGGAGGATGTTCATTCAGTTTAATTTTGTAGAAAAAAAGCAGATCACAGACATGGCACAAAACTAAAGTCATTTCAGATGGCAATTTTCTGGCTTTAAGAAACACTAAAAGAAATCAAGAACAAAAAATGTGGTAGTCAGTAATGCTTACTTTTTTTAACCAAGTATAGGGAAAATATTATGGAATCACTCAATTCTGAGGAAAAAATTTTGGAATCATCCTGTAAATTTTCATACCCAAAAATAACACCTGCATCAAATTAGATCTGCTCGTTAGTCTGCATCTAAAATGGAGTGATCACACCTTGGAGAGCTGTTGCACCAAGTGGACTGACATGAATCATGGCTCCAACACAAAAGATGTCAATTGAAACAAAGGAGAGGATTATCAACTCTGAAAAGAGGGTAAATCATCACACAATGTTGCAAAAGATGTTGGTTGTACAGTCAGCTGTGTCTAAAATCTGGACCAAATACAAACAACATGGGAAGGTTGTTAAAGGCAAAACATACTGGTAGATCAAGGAAGACATCAAAGTGTCAAGACCAGGAATTTTATGCAAAATGTCCTCAAAACAGGAAATGCACAACAAAACAAATGGGGAACGAATGGGTGGAAACTGGAGTCAACGTCTGTGACCAAACTGTAAGAAACCGCCTAAAGGAAACTTGATTTACGTACAGAAAAGCTAAATGAAAGCCATCATTAATACCTAAACAGAAAAAAAACAAGGTTACAATGGGCTAAGGAAAAGCAATCGTGGACTGTGGATGACTGGATGAAAGTCATAATCAGTGATGAATCGCGAATCTGCATTGGGCAAGGTGATGATGCTGGAACTTTTGTTTGGTGCCTTTCCAATGAGGTTTATAAAGATGACTGCCTGAAGAGAACATGCAAATTTCCACAGTCATTGAAGATATGGGACTGCATTTCAGGTAAAGGCACTGGGGAGATGGCTGTCATTACATCTTCAATAAATGCACAAGTTTATGTTGATATTTTGGACACTTTTCTTATCCTATCAATTGAAATGTTGTTTGGGGATGATGAAATCATTTTTCAAGATAATGTATCCTGCCATAGAGCAAAAACTGTGAAAACATTCCTTGAAAAAAAGACACATAAGGTCAATGTCATGGCCTGCAAATAGTCTGGATCTCAATCCAATTGATAATCTTTGGTGGAAGTTGAAGAAAATGGTTCATGACAAGGCTCCAACCTGCAAAGCTGATCTGGCAATAGCAATCAGAGAAAGTTGGAGTCAGATTGATGAAGAGTACGTTTTGACACTCATTAAGTCCATGCCTCAGAGAATGCAAGCTGTTATAAAAGCCAGAGGTGGTGCAACAAAATACTAGTGATGTTTTGGAGTGTTTTTTTGTTTGGTTGTTTTTCATGATTCCATAATTTTTTCCTCAGAATTGAGTGATTCCATAATTTTTTCCCTATGCAGGTTAAAAAAGTAACCATTACTGACTCCCACATTTTTTGTTCTTGATTTCTTTAAGTGTTTCTTAAAGCCAGAAAATTGCCTGAAATGACTTTAGTTTTGTGCCATGTCTGTGATCTGCTTTTTTTCTATAAAATTAAACAACTGAATGAACATCCTCCAAGGCCGGTGATTCCATAATTTTTGCCAGGGGTTGTACATGTTGTTCATACAACTAAAATCCCAACACTGTTAACTCCCCATCAACAAACCCCCCACTCTTGTTTCTTGGGGTACTTCACCTATATAAACCAAAATAAATAAATCATTCTGACTCCACTAATAGAAGAGCTTAAATCAAAAACCTATTATGTAATTTATACAGAGAAGGAATAAGGAACAGTTGAAGTGAGCTCACCATTTGCAATCTCTTTCCAAGAATGAGTTCCACGCACGGAGCCGCCTGGGCTTGGACGTGTAGGTACCAAAGAATGAAGAAAAAAAGGTACCCCAGAGAAGAAAAATATAATAATTTGTTTTTAATGGAAACAATTCTTAAAACAGGCACAATGTGGACCACATATAAATCCCAGGGAGCTATCAACCGATGTGTTTCAACACTCCATGATTAAGACCGAAGTGTTGAAACACGTCATTTGGTAGCTCCCTGGGGTCTATATGTTGATCGCATTGTGACTGTTTTTATTAATTTATTCCATTAAAGATGAGGTTTTATATTTTTTTGCAATGGAGTATCTTTTTTTCTTCATTATTATGTAATGTAGCCTTGTTTATCGCACCACTAATAAGTTGAAAAACACATCCAACGCTTGCACCTCAAACATTACTGCAGGGCATCTTATTCAATCTCAACATTGTTTTGCAAATTTGCTGGTTGCTTTCCTTTTAATATATACAGTGGGTATGGAAAGTATTCATACCCCTTTAAATTTTTCATTCTTTGTTTCATTTCAGCCATTTGGTAAATTCAAAAAAGTTCATTTTTTTCTCATTAACGTACACTCTGCACGCCATCTTGACTGAAACAAAACAGAAATGTAGACATTTTTGCAAATGTATTAAAAAGAAAAACTGAAATATCACATGGTCAGACTCTTTGCTCAGACACTCATATTTAAGTCACATGTTGTCCATTTCCCTGTGATCCTCCTTGAGATGGTTCTACTCCTTCATTGGAGTCCAGCTGTGTTTAAAGGGAACCTGTCACCCCCCAGGCGTTTGAAACTAAAAGAGCCACCTTGTGCAGCAGCAATGCTGCATTCTGACAAGGTGGCTCTTATAGTTATTGGTGCTGTAAATGCAGAAATAATCCCTTTTGTAATTTGTCTGAAATACCTGTCTTCAGTCCTGGAGGCAGGTCTTTCCCCCCCCTGCTGCAGACGCCTCACAGCCGTCACTCAAGTCTTCTTGGCGCCGGGCGCCGCCTCCTCAGCGCTGTTTGTTTTGAAATCTGACGGCTCTTGAGGTCTTTTGTCTTGCTTGGGGCAAGCGCAGTGAGCGCTGCCCGTCTGTCCTCATATGCAGTCTCGCTGACTGCGCCTGTGCGGCCGCCCTGCTTGTGAATCCCAGTCCCTAAGTGTCTTATGATTTATTAACACTGCGGGGCTGGGATTCCTGGGCATGCATCTTTCTAACTCAATACTCAAATATTGCTTAACTTTTGGAGCTGTCTTTGTGGCCATGAATATTCCATGGCAAAAATTTCACCGTTACACCCATATTCTAAGGACAGAGATAACTTTCAGAATCCCAAACAATATTTCAGAATTACGGTATCCTTGCCAAGAACCAATAAATGATACATGTGCGCACCAAAAAAACAACATTCCCATCCCCCCTCCCTGACTATCATAAACCTACCCTTAACCCCTTAGTGACAGAGCCAATTTGGTACTTAATGACTGAGCCAATTTTTACAATTCTGACCACTGTCACTTTATGAGGTTATAACTCTGGAACGCTTTAACAGATCCCGCTGATTCAGAGACTGTTTTTTCGTGATATATTGTACTTCATGTTAGTGGTAACATTTCTTCGATATTACTTGTGATTATTTATGAAAAAAATGGAAATATGGTGAAAATGTTTAAAATTTTGCAATTTTCAAACTTTGTATTTTTATGCACTTAAATCAGAGAGATATGTCCCAAAAAAAGTTAATAGATAACATGTCTACTTTACATCAGCACAATTTTGGAAACAAATTTTTTTTGTTTTGTTAGGGAGTTATTGTCACGCTCACGCCCTGTCTGGTGGACGTGAGCTCGGGGGTTTGTGGCCCCACTGTGCCACAAACCAGACTACCCTGGAAGGTGCGTGACTATGACAGCTGCCTGGGTTTTCACTGGAGCCTCTGATGGTGAGGTCAGGCTTGTACAGCAGGCAGCTGCCAGGTGCTACTCCAGGGTAGTGTCTGGCTGTGGCTGCTGATCCCACTTGGGACACAGGAACACCAGGATTGGTGCGGGCATCAGGCAGGACTGGCAGAAGACCACGGCTGGAACTCAGACGAGTAGGCTGGCACGGCAGAGAACACAGGGCTGGCAGAGAACACAGGGCTGGCAGAGACACGGCAGGAAACACAGGACTGGCAAGGATGGCAGGAAACACAGGACTGGCTAGGACGGCAGGAAACACAGGACTGGCTAGGACAGCAGGAAACAGGACTGGCTAGGACGGCAGGAAACACAGGACTGGCTAGGACGGCAGGAAACACAGGACTGGCTAGGACGGCAGGAAACACAGGACTGGCTAGGACGGCAGGAAACACAGGACTGGCTAGGACGGCAGGAAACAGGACTGGCTAGGACGGCAGGAAACACAGGACTGGCTAGGACGGCAGGAAACACAGGACTGGTTGATGTGGTATATGAAGGAACATGTTATGACCTGGTGGTTAGGAGCACCCGAAAAGACCTGATGGTCAAACCAACAAAGGACAAGCTCTGGGAAGTGGGAGCTCTGCTGACCGCAACCCCTAATCCTATCACACACACTAGAAATAGCCGTGGAGCGTTCCTGACTCTCCCTAGACGCCTCTTCACAGCCTAAGAGCTAACTAGCCCTAGAGATAGAAAATAAAGCCTACCTTGCCTCAGAGAAATTCCCCAAAGAAAAAGGCAGCCCCCCACATATAATGACTGTGAGTTAAGATGAAAGTCACAAACACAGAAATGAAACAGGTTTCAGCAAAGGGAGGCCAGACTTACTAAACAGACTGAGGATAGGAAAGGTAACTTTGCGGTCAGCACAAAAAACTACAAAAAGACCACGCAGAGTGTGCAAAAAGACCTCCGCACCGACTCACGGTGTGGAGGTGCCACTCTGCATCCCAGAGCTTCCAGCTAGCAGTGCAAAATCATGATAGCAAGCTGGACAAGAAAACAAAGAACAAATAATAAATTAGCAGGGACTTAGCTTCTGCTGGAGTAGACAGGACACCTGACAGATCCAAGAGCGAACTGAACCAGTACAAGAACATTGAAGCTGGCATGGAGTAATGATCTGAGTGGAGTTAAATAGAGCAGCCAGCCAAAGAATAAACTACGTCACCTGTGGAAGGAACCTCAGAAGCAGCAGCAGCACTCACAGCCACCAGAGGGAGTCCATGGACAGAACTCGCCGAAGTACCATTCATGACCACAGGAGGGAGTTCGATAACAGAATTCACAACAGGAACAGGTAGGAGCCTGTTCACACTGGAGGTGCAAGTACAGATATGTAGTTTGGAGGAACAGGTAGGGACCTGTTCACACAAGAGGTGCAGGAAAGGAAACAAGCAGAAAGGAATGAGGTATGAAGAAACAGGTTGGGACCTGTTCACACAGGAGATGCAGGTACAGAAACAAGCCAGAAGGAAAGGAGCATGAAGGAACAGGTTGGGACCTGTTCACACAGGATGAGAAGTGCAAGACTGCAGATAGGAGCGGAAGAGTAGCAAGAGATAGCGTAGCAACAAAAGCTAAGCAGTTTGACTTTTTCAATGCAAAATTGGCTGGAATTGAGATTGGATGCCATGTCATGTTTTGAGAGCCCCTGATGTGCCTAAACAGTGGAAACGCTCCACAAGTGACACCATTTTGGAAACTAGACCCCTTAAGGAACTTATCGAGATGTGTGGTGAGCACTTTGAACCCCCAAGTGCTTCACAGAAGTTTATAAGGTAGAGCCGTGAAAATAAAAAATGGCGTTTGTTTACAAAAAATGATATATTCGCCCACAAATTCTTATTTTCACAAGGGTAACAAGAAAAGTTAGACCACAAACGTTGTTGTGCAATTTCTCCTGAGTACATCGATACCCCATGTGTGGGGGTAAACCACTGTTTGGGCGCACCGCAGAGCTTGGAAGAGAAAGAGGGCCATTTTACTTTTTCAATGTAGAATTGGCGGGAAATTGAGATCGGACGCCATGTCGCATTTGGAGAGCCCCTGATGTGCCTAAACAGTGGAAACGCTCCACAAGTGACACCATTTTGGAAACTAGACCCCTTAAGGATCTTATCTAGATGTGTGGTGAGCACTTTGAACCCCCAAGTGCTTCACGGAAGTTTATAATGTAGAGCCGTGAAAATAAAAAATCACATTTTTTCTACAAAAATGATTTTTGGCTCCCAAATTTTTATTTTCACAAGGGTAAAAGGAGAAATTAGACCACAAAAGTTGTTGTGTAATTTCTCCTGAGTACGTCGATACCCCATATGTGGGGGTAAACCACTGTTTGGGCGCACCGCACAGCTTGGAAGAGGAGTGCCGTTTTACTTTTTCAATGTAGAATTGGCTGGAATTGAGATCGGACACCATGTCGCGTTTGGAGAGCCCCTGATGTGCCTAAACAGTAGAAACCCCCCACAAGTGACCCCATTTTGGAAACTAGACCCCTTAAGGAACTTATCTAAATGTGTGGTGGGCACTTTAAACCCCCAGGTGCTTCACAGAAATTTATAAAGTAGAGCCGTGAAAATAAAAAATCCTTTTTTCTTCCCCAAAAACAGATGTTTTAGCCTGCAAATTTTATTTTCTCAAGGGTAACAGGAGACATTGGACCTCAAAATCTGTTGACCAGTTTGTCCTGAGTATGCTAATACCCCATATGTGAGGGGGGCACTGTTTGGGCACCCATCGGGGCTCGGAAGGGAAGGAGCGTCGCTTGGAATGCAGACTTTGATGGGATGGTTTGCGGGCGTCATGTTGCATATGCAGAGCTCCTGATGTACCTAAACAGAAGAAACCCCCCACAAGTGACCCCATTTTGGAAACTAGACCCGCCAAACAGCTTATCTAGATGTGTGGTGAGCACTATGAACCCCCAACTGCTTCACAGAAGTTTATAATGTAGAGCTATGAAAATAAAAAAATCATATTTTTTCCACAAAAATTATCTTTTCCCCCGCAAATTTTTAGTTTCACAAGGGTAATAGGAGAAATTGGACCCCAAAATTTATTGTGCAATTAATACTGAGTAGGCTAATACCCCACTGTTTGGGCACATGGCAGAGCTCGGAAGGGAAGGAGCGCTGTTTTGGAATGCAGACTTTGATAGAATGGTCTGCGGGCGTTATGTTGCGCTTGCAGAGCCCCTGATATACATAAACAGTAGAAACCCCCCACAAGTGACCCCATTTTGGAAACTAGACCCCCCATGGAACTTATCTAGATGTGTGGTGAGAACTTTTAATGCCCAAGTGCTTCACAGAAGTTTATAATGCAGAGTCGTGAAAATGAAAAAAAAAATTGTTTTCCACAAAAAAGATTTTTTAGCCCCCAAATTTTTATTTTCACAAGGGTAACAGGAGAAATTGGACCCCAAAAGTTGTTGTCCAATTTATCCTGAGTATGCTGGTACCCCATGTGTGGGGGGGACCACTGTTTGGGCGCACGGCAGAGCTCGGAAGGGAGGGAGCGCCGTTTTGGAATGCAGACTTTGATAGAATGGTCTGCGGGCATTATGTTGCATTTGCAGAGCCCCTGATGTACCTAAATAGTAGAAACCCCCCACAAGTGACCCCATTTTGGAAACTAGACCCCCCATGGAACTCATCTATTTATAAATTTCGCAATTTTAACATTTTGAATTTTTATTCTGTTAAACCAGAGAGTTATGTGACACAAAATAGTTAATAAATAACATTTCCCACATGTATACTTTACATCAGCACAATTTTCAAAACAAAATTTTTTTTTGCTAGGAAGTTATAAGGGTTAAAATTTGACCAGCGATTTCTCATTTTTACAACGAAATTTACAAAACCATTTTTTTTAGGGACCACCTCACATTTGAAGTCAGTTTGAGGGGTCTATATGGCTGAAAATACCCAAAAGTGACACCATTCTAAAAACTGCACCCCTCAAGGTACTCAAAATCACATTCAAGAAGTTTATTAACCCTTCAGGTGCTTCACAGCAGCAGAAGCAACAAAAAATGAACATTTAACTTATTAGTCACAAAAATTATTTTTAGCAAAAAAATTTTTATTTTCCCAATGGTAAAAGGAGAAACTGAACCACGAAAGTTGTTGTCCAATTTGCCCTGAGTACGCTGATACCTCATATATGGTGGTAAACCACTGTTTGGGCGCACGGCAGGGCTTGGAAGGGAAGGAGCGCCATTTGACTTTTTGAATGAAAAATTGGCTCCACTCTTTAGCGGACACCATGTCACGTTTGGAGAGCCCCCATGTGTCTAAAAATTGGAGCTCCCCCACAAGTGACCCAATTTTGGAAACTAGACGCCCCAAGGAACTTATCTAGATGCATAGTGAGCACTTTGAACCCCCAGGTGCATCACAAATTGATCCGTAAAAATGAAAAAGTACTTTTTTTTCACAAAAAAATTCTTTTAGCCTCAATTTTTTCATTTTCACATGGACAACAGGATAAAATGGATCCTAAAATGTGTTGGGCAATTTCTCCTGAGTACACCAATACCTCACATGTGGGGGTAAACCACTGTTTGGGCACATGGTAAGGCTCGGAAGGGAAGGAGCGCCATTTGACTTTTTGAATGAAAAATTGGCTCCACTCTTTAGCGGACACCATGTCACGTTTGGAGAGACCCTGTGTGCCTAAACATTGGCGCTCCCCCACAAGTGACCCCATTTTGGAAACTAGACCCCCCAAGGATCTTATCTAGATGCCTAGTGAGCACTTTAAACCCTCAGGTGCTTCACAAATTGATCTGTAAAAATGAAAAAGTACTTTTTTTTCCACAAAAAAATTCTTTTCGCCTCAATTTTTTCATTTTCACATGGGCAATAGGATAAAATGGATCATAAAATTTGTTGGGCAATTTCTCCCGAGTACGACGATACTTCATATGTGGGGGTAAACCACTGTTTGGGCACTCGGCAGGGCTCGGAAGGGAAGGCGCGCCATTTGACTTTTTGAATGGAAAATTAGCTCCAATTGTTAGCGGACACCATGTCGCGTTTGGAGAGCCCCTGTGTGCCTAAACATTGGAGCTTCCCCACAAGTGACCCCATTTTGGAAACTAGACCCCCCAAGGAACTTATCTAGATGCATATTGAGCACTTTAAACCCCCAGGTGCTTCACAGAAGTTTATAACGCAGAGCCATGAAAATAAAAAATAATTTTTCTTTCCTCAAAAATGATTTTTTAGCCTGGAATTTCCTATTTTGCCAAGTGTAATAAGAGAAATTGGACCCCAAATGTTGTTGTCCAGTTTGTCCTGAGTACGCTGATACCCCATATGTGGGGGTAAACCATTGTTTGGGCGCACGGCAGGGCTCGGAAGGGAAGGCACGCCATTTGGCTTTTTAAATGGAAAATTAGCTCCAATCATTAGCGGACACCATGTCACGTTTGGAGAGCCCCTGTGTGCCTAAACATTGGAGATCCCCCAGAAATGACCCCATTTTGGAAACTAGACCCCCCAAGGAACTAATCTAGATGTGTGGTGAGGACTTTGAACCCCCAAGTGCTTCACAGAAGTTTATAACGCAGAGCCATGAAAAAAAAAATATATTTTCTCAAAAATGATATTTTAGCCTGCAATTTTTTATTTTCCCAAGGGTAACAGGAGAAATTTGACCCCAAAAGTTGTTGTCCAGTTTCTCCTGAGTACGCTGATACCCCATATGTGGGGGTAAACCACTGTTTGGGCACATGCCGGGGCTCGGAAGTGAAGTAGTGACGTTTTGAAATGCAGACTTTGATGAAATGCTCTGTGGGCGTCACGTTGCGTTTGCAGAGCCCCTGATGTGGCTTAACAGTAGAAACCCCCCACAAGTGACCCCATTTTGGAAACTAGACCCCGAAAGGAACTTATCTAGATGTGTGGTGAGCACTTTGAACCCCCAAGTGCTTCACAGAAGTTTATAATGCAGAGCCGTGAAAATAATAAATACGTTTTCTTTCCTCAAAAATAATTATTTAGCCCAGAATTTTTTAATTTTCCCAAGGGTAACAGGAGAAATTTGACCCCAATATTTGTTGTCCAGTTTCTCCTGAGTACGGTGATACCCCATATGTGGGGGTAAACTACTGTTTGGGCACATGCCGGGGCTCGGAATTGAAGTAGTGACGTTTTGAAATGCAGACTTTGATGGAATGCTCTGCGGGCGTCACGCTGCGTTTGCAGAGCCCCTGATGTGGCTAAACAGTAGAAACCCTCCACAAGTGACCACATTTTGGAAACTAGACCCCGAAAGGAACTTATCTAGATGTGTGGTGAGCACTTTGAACCCCCAAGTGCTTCATAGAAGTATATAATGCAGAGCCGTGAAAATAATAAATACGTTTTCTTTCCTCAAAAATAATAATTTAGCCCAGAATTTTTTATTTTCCCAAGGGTTACAGGAGAAATTGGACCCCAAAAGTTGTTGTCCAGTTTCTCCTGAGTACGCTGATACCCCATGTGTGGAGGTAAACCACTGTTTGGGCACACGTCGGGGCTCAGAAGGGAAGTAGTGACTTTTGAAATGCAGACTTTGATTAAATGGTCTGCGGGCGTCATGTTGTGTTTGCAGAGCCCCTGGTGTGCCTAAACAGTAGAAACCCCCCACAAGTGACCCCATTTTAGAAACTAGACCCCCCAAGGAACTTATCTAGATATGTGGTGAGCACTTTGAACCCCCAAGTGCTTCACAGACGTTTACAACGCAGAGCCGTGAAAATAAAAAATCATTTTTCTTTCCTCAAAAATGATGTTTTAGCAAGCATTTTTTTTATTTTCACAAGGGTAACAGGAGAAATTGGACCCCAGTAATTGTTGCGCAGTTTATCCTGAGTATGCTGGTACCCCATATGTGGGGGTAAACCACTGTTTGGGCACACGTCAGGGCTCGGAATTGAGGGAGCACCATTTGACTTTTTGAATACGAGATTGGCTGGAATCAATGGTGGCGCCATGTTGCGTTTGGAGTCCCCTGATGTGCCTAAACAGTGGTAACCCCTCAATTCTACCTCCAACACTAACCCCAACACACCCCTAAGCTAATCCCAAATGTAGCCATAACCCTAATCACAACCCTAACCGCAACACACCCCTAACCACAACCCTAACCCCAACACACTCCTAACCCTAACCACAACCCTAATTCCAACCCTAACCCTAAGGCTATGTGCCCACGTTGCCGATTCGTGTGAGATTTTTCAGCATCATTTTTGAAAAATCCGTGGGTAAAAGGCACTGCGTTTTACCTGCGGATTTTCATCGGATTTCCAGTGTTTTTTGTGCGGATTTCACCTGCCGATTCCTATTGAGGAACAGGTGTAAAACGCTGCGGAATCCGCACAAAGAATTGACATGCTGCGGAAAATACAACGCAGCGTTTCCGCGTGGTATTTTCCGCACCATGGGCACAGCGGATTTGGTTTTCCATGGTACTGTAAACGTGATGGAACACTGCTGCTAATCCGCAGCGGCCAATCCGCTGCGGATCCGCAGCCAAATCCGCACCGTGTGCACATAGCCTAATTCTAAAGGTATGTGCACACGCTGCGGAAAACGCTGCGGATCCGCAGCAGTTTCCCATGAGTTTACAGTTCAATGTAAACCTATGGGAAACAAAAATCGCTGTACACATGCTGCGGAAAAACTGCACAGAAACGCAGCGGTTTACATTCCGCAGCATGTCACTTCTTTCTGCGGATTCCGCAGCGGTTTTACAACTGCTCCAATAGAAAATCGCAGTTGTAAAACCGCAGTGAAATGCGCAGAAAAAACGCGGTAAATCCGCCATAAATCCGCAGTGGTTTAGCCCTAGCCCTAACCCTAGCCCTAACCCTACCCCTAACCCTAACCCTACCCCTAACCCTACCCCTAACCCTACCCCTAACCCTACCCCTAACCCTACCCCTAACCCTAACCCTACCCCTAACCCTATTCTAACATTAGTGGAAAAAAAAATTTTTCTTTATTTTTTTATTGTCCCTACCTATGGGGGTGACAAACGGGGGGGGGGGGGGGGGTTATTTATTATTTTTTTTATTTTGATCACTGAGATATAATCTATCTCAGTGATCAAAATGCACTTTGGAACGAATCTGCCGGCCGGCAGATTCGGCGGGCGCACTGCTCATGCGCCCGCCATTTTGGAAGATGGCGGCGCCCAGGGAGAAGACGGACGGACCCCGGCAGGATCGGTAAGTATGATGGGGTCGGGGGGGGGGATCGGAGCATGGGGGGGTGGATCGGAGCGCGGGAAGGGTGGAACGGAGCACGGGGGGGTGCATTGGAGCATCGGGGGTGGGATCGGACTGCAGGGGGGGTGGATCGGAGTGCAGGGGGGGTGGTTGGAGCACGGGGGAGGGTGATTGGAGCACGGGGGGGAGTGGACAAGAGCACGGGGGAAGCGGAGCACAGGACGGAGGGGAGCCGGAGCAGTGTACTGGACAGATCGGAGGGCTGGGGAGGCGATCGGTGGGGTGGGGTGGGGGCACATTAGTGTTTCCAGCCATGGCCGATGATATTGCAGCATCGGCCATGGCTGGATTGTAATATCACCAGTTATAATAGGTGAAATATTACAAATCGCTCTGATTGGCAGTTTCACTTTCAACAGCCAATCAGAGCGATCGTAGCCACAGGGGGGTGAAGCCACCCCCCCTGGGCTAAACTACCACTCCCCCTGTCCCTGCAGATCGGGTGAAATGGGAGTTAACCCTTTCACCCGATCTGCAGGGACGCGATCTTTCCATGACGCCACATAGGCGTCATGGGTCGGATTGGCACCGACTTTCATGACGCCTACGTGGCGTCATGGGTCGGGAAGGGGTTAAGAGGTGATGTCAGTTTCACTCACCTGTGTGACTAGTAGGAGCTCCACTGCAGTGCGAAACAGCTGTCGTCCATTCCACTCCTGCTCCCATCCTCCCGATGCCGATGTTTTAATGTATTGGAATAAAGAAGTTTTTTTAACTGGTGAGTGCCATCCATTTTGTTCAATTTTTGCATCTGTTGTGGCTACTTTCTTTGGAGTGGCACCCCAACTTACGGAGCACTTACTGCTGTATATATGCTTGCAGCATCAGTTCATGCAATTACCTGTGCACTGAGTGGGCTTCCCCATTGTGTGGATTAATACTTTGTTGGAGCTATAAAGTTCACCTCCGGTCACTGGTGTCAGCTAATGGAACTACGGCTCCCATCAGCTGACGCCTGTTGCCGCTAATAACAGTGAGAGCAGGAGTGGCTGATGAGAGTATTCATCTACCCGCTCCAGCGCTGTAAATAAATACTTTAAAAAAACTGCTTGGAGCTGCAACCCTCAGCTGTCAGCTTAAACAAGACTGGTTATCAAGAATAGAGGGGTTCCCACATCGCAGTTTGTAATTATTTAAATAAATAATTTTAAAAAATGGTGTGGAGTTCCTCCCATTTTTGAGAACCAGCCTTGCCAAAGTGGACAGCTGGGGGCTGGTGATCTCTGGCTGATAAAAGGCCATAGATATTGTCCCCCAGCCTAAAAATAGCAGCCACCCCGAAAAGGCACATCTATTACATGCACCAATTCGGGCGCTTTGCCAGCTCTTTCCACTTGCCCTGTAGTGGTGGCAAGTGGGGTTCATTTTGTTGGGTTGATGTCACCTTTGTATTGTCTGGTGACATCAAGCCCACAGATTACTATTGGAAAGGTGTCTATAAAACACATATCCATTACTAATCCTATAGTTATATGATAAAGACACAGACAGAATAAAGTATTTTATTTTACATAAAACACAAAACACAGTTTTCCATTTTTATTTAAAATAACAAACACAGTTATATTCACCTAACACCTAATTCCACTGAATCCCAAATCTCCTATAAGAAAACAAAAATAAAAAACAACAATATGTCTCACCTATCTGTCGTTCTGTCGTACGCCGTCATCCATGTCTGGGGGATAAACAGTTTTCAACCTGGATGGTGCCAAGATGTGACCGTCCAGGCTAAGAACCACTGGTGCCTGAACTGTTGGGAGTGCAGCCTCAGCGACTAGCGATAATATCATTGAGGTTACCTCCTGTCATGTGAGGTTGCATTCCCAGCCGAACTGAACTGCAGTGACCTTGGTGAGATCACTGCTAGCACTGTGAGTGTGAGACTTTAAGGTGCTAACAGGGATCTCACCAAGATTATCCATTTCAGCCCAGCTGGGAATGCAGCCTCAGTGACCAGCGGTAATATCATTGAGGTTACCTCCTGTCACGTGAGGTTGCATTCCCTGCAAGCTGAACTGCAGTGGCCTTGGTGAGATCACCGCTAGCCCTGTGAGACTTTAAGGTGCTAGCAGGGATCTCACCAAGGTTATCCATTTCAGCCCAGCTGGGAATGCAGCCTCAGTGACCAACAGTAACCTTGATGATCTCACCACTAGTCACTGAGGCTTCGCTCACAGCAACTCATTCACCAGTGGTTCTCAGTCTGGACGGACGCATCTTGGCACCACCCAGGTTGAAAACTGTTTATCACCCAGACATTGATTATGGCATGGGACAGAACGCTGGACAGGTGAGGGATATTGTCAATTTTTATTTTTGTTTTATTACTGGATACGAGGGATTCAGTGGAATTAGGCATTAGGTGAACATAACTGTGTTTGTTATTTTTAAATAAAAAAGTAAAAGTGTGTTTTGTTTTACTTCAAATAAAAGACTTTATTCTGGCCGTGTCTTTATTTACCATATAACTATAGGATTAATAATGGATAGGTGTCTCTCCATTAGTAATCTGCAGGCTTGATGACACCGGACAATACGAAGGTGACATCAACCCCATAAAAATGAACCAGTGGGGTTGTGAGATTTTGTGAGATTTCTCTGGAACACTTGAGGAATCTGCTTCCTTCCGGGTCCTGTTTTTTTCCTCTCCAAGCAATACCGCCACCGCTACAGGGCAAGTGAAAAGAGCTGTACAAAGTACCAGAACTGGCGCATCTAATAGATGCAGCTGCGGGCTACTATTTTTAGGCTAGGGGGGAAATATCCATGGCCCCTTACCAACCTGAGAATACCAGCCCCCTTCTGTCTGCTTTAGCAAGGCTGGTTGTCAAAAATGGGGAGATTTTTTTAAATTTATTTAAATTTAAAATTATTTATTTTAATAATTTAAAAAATACGGCGTGGGGATCCCTCTATTCTTGATAGCCAGCCTTGCTGAGGGCTGTAGGCCCCAACTTTGAGTTTTGCCTGGCTGGTTATCAAAAATTAGTTATTTACAGTGCAGAAGCCAGCTGATGAATTCTCCTATCAGCTGCTCCTGCTCTCACTTTTATTAGCAGCCGCAGGCTTGAGCTGATGGGAGCAGTAGTCCCATTGGCTGACACCAGTGACCGGAGGTGATATACCTCAGATCACAGTTGCACACTCACGCTGTCTTTTGACAACTTGGGAATCACAGCTCTCTGACCAGCGGTAATGATTTCACCAGCGATTAGAAGCTGTGTTCGAGCAGAACCCGAACAGTAACATGGACTTCCTGGCAAAGTGTCCGTGGAGGCACACAGCCAGGAAGTATGCAAAGAGCGGGCAGAAGACATGAGGTACACAGCATGGAGCCGGCAGAAGACAAAACTCACAGCATGGCCCGGGATAGTGAGTAAGTTGGTGTGTAAGGTAGGTGGGGGATGGGAGGCCATGCAGTGATGCCAGCAGGGTAGTTACAGTGTCTCCCCCTTTACAGCCCCTCTTCGTCAAGCCGACAAGGTTCAACTTCTGCCCGTAATCCCGAGAAAACTGGACCTTCTCCTCCCGATCAGGGGAAAGCAGAGACAAGAAAACTTCCATTTTGGTATCTTCACCAGCCAGCCACACGGAAGCTGAGGGTACCCTCACAGGATCCATCTTCAGCCCATTATCCAGAAAAAAACATTCAAGCGGCAGAGATGTTCCTGGGAACTGATCACTGGTATCATCATTAGAGATATGTGGAGAGAACGCCTCTGCTTCTCTTTCTTCAGTGACGTCAGCATACCATGACACCATGACTCAATGACCAGCAGATCAGGTGGAGAACGTGACGACACTGTTGACTGACCTCAACGTATTGGAACTAGACACCACTCATGATTTGGTAGTCCCAAACGCAGCACCACACTGGGTCTACAAACCAGAACAGGCAGGAGAGTTCCCGACTCTGAAAGACCGATGGGCATACCGGACAGCACGTGGAAGACAAATGTCTCTGTGTATAGCACTCCGACTTGGAGCTGTAGTTGTTGTTTAAAAACTGGACTACTCATAGGTAGGGCTAGGCCATCACCAACCCACACCTCTGTCAGGTTCTGGAGAAGAAGGACAGAGGTGACCCTTATCCACATAGCTGGCAGCTTAATAACACCAAAGCTCTCACTAGACACAGCAACAGTCATAGATAGAGTTGAGCGACTTTTACTTTTTTCAGATCGAAAGTCGGGTCGGGTGAAATCGGCCGACTATTGCGAAAAGTCGGGGGCCGACTGAAACACGAAATCCAATGCAAGTCAATGGGGAATCAAAGTCGGTAGTGAGTGGAGGACAGGAAAACACCTACAGTGCCCATTTTAATGCCAAAAACATCAATTCTTATTTCTTAAGCTTGTCAATCTTAATTTACTTTATAATAATAGTTAGGCATTGAAAACTGGGGGTCATTTGGCTAAAGTTGTGGGGGGTAGGGCTGGCTCAAGATATTCGTGGGCCCAGGAAATGTGGAATACGTCATGGTGGTGGAGCAGGGAGAGGTAAGTATTTCAACTTTGCAAGTGCTGTGATCCAGAGCAAGCAGGGGGGTCCACTGGCACAGGGCCCCTCATAGTACAGCGGTGTGTTTGACGGCGGGTGGTGCCTCCCACTGGCAGAGACACTTTTGCATACTATGAGGGGCCCTGTGCCAGTGATGTCGCCAACGAGTATGCCCCCCCACCTGATGAAGGAACCTGCACTTTCATCTGCACCTTCCTCTTTGCCCCCGTGTAAGTTGGTATAGTATGCGGGAAGGGGAATCTGACTTTCAGCAGGGTCAGATTCTAGCTGTGTAGAGTGCAAGGGGAATGAAGTGGTCTGGGTCAATGTACCAGCAGACTCATCTAGCAGTGGCTGGGCAATGGACAGGATGAGGAGGAAACACAGATATAGGCCCAAATAATAAAGTAGGCTAAATGCAGTTCAAAATTGGTAACAGGACTAAACAGGCGGCATTGCTTTGTTCAGTGGAGGACAACTGTAATGAGTAGCAGACACAATTAGTAGGCCCAAATACTAAAGTAGGCTAAATGCAGTTCAAAATTGTTAACAGGATTAAACGGGCGACATTGCTTTGTTCAGTGGAGAACAACTGTAATGAGTGGCAGACGCAGTTAGTAGGCCCAAAGAATAAAGTAAGCTAAATGCAGTTCAAAATTGGTAACAGGACTAAACAGGTGGCATAGCTAGGTACAGGGGTGGGCTCCTCTGCTGAGTAGCAGACAGTGGTAGTAGGCGCAAAGTATTAACTGGTCTAAATGGAGGCCAGGGCCCCTGTATATTTTAACTATCATCTATCATTTCATCAAATTTGTATTGTCAGTGCCATTGACGGATTTAACAGCACAGACTACACAGTGGTGGAGCAGGGAGAGGTAAGTATTGCAAGTGGTAGAGCACTGTTCGAGCTGGGGGGGAACACTCTCTCGTGGGCGGCGGTACTGGCACAGTGCCCCTCATATTACGACGGTGTGTCTGACGTTGGTTGTGCACCACCACCGTCAGAGACACTTCATTGTACTATGAGGGACCCTGTGCCAGTGCCGTCGCCCAAGAGTGGGCACACCCACCTGTCCAGGCAAACGGCACTCGCACGGGTGCTTGCGCCAGGTAGGGACCATGGCCCTGTGGGGGGGAGTCAGCCCATTTAGGAAGGTATAAAAATGGCCTATGGTGGACATTCAGCAGCTGCAAATGGAGGAATTGGAGAAGTCAGTAAGAGGAGGCCAAAAGCAAGACATTTTTCCGGCAAGCTACGTGTCAGTAGGGGAAGGTGGGGCAAAATAATTTGACCTCCAGCCTTAGGTGCTATTGTGCTTTTGCCACTACCACCAGATGCACCAACACCACCACCACCACCATCACCATCAGTACCAGCTGGCAACCACCACCCACTGGCTCTTCCACCAGACTTCCTCATTTTTTGGAAAATTTAACCAAAATAACAACCGTTATATGGTACTGTAAAACAAGGTAAAAGGTGTATATAAACTTGTTGAGAATTTAAATCTCCCTTTTTTTGAGGGAGACTGAACCAAAACTCAGGCCCAGTGTATAAAACAACACAATGTAAGTGGCAGAAAGTGGCTGGCTGATATACGACAAACTAAGGCTACGTTCAAATTTACGGTGTTGGGCGCAGCGTCGGCGACGCGACGCAACGCGAACAACAACGCAAATACACAACGCAGCGTTTTGCAACGCATGCGTTGTCATAGGATCGTACAGAGCAGGAATTTCTGTGCAGGAAAAGCGCTGCAAGTAGCGTTTTCTGTGCCCTCTCTGTGCGTCAATATGACGCATGCGTCGCAAAACGCATACCGGCGCATGTCCATGCGCCCCCCATGTTAAAGATAGGGGCGCATGACACATGCGTCGGTATGCGTCACCGACGCTGCGCCCAACACCCCAGATGTGAACGTAGCCTTACAGGACTGAAGTATATCCAGTTTGTGAGAATTTGAATCTCCCTTTTTTGGGGGGGGAGACTGAACCAAAACTCAGGCCCAGTGTATATAACAACGCAATCTAAGTGGCAGAAAGTGGCTGGCTGACATACGAAAATCTAACAGGACTGCAGTATATCCACTTTGTGAGAATTTGAGTCTCACTTTTTTGGCGGGGAGACTGAAACAAAACTCAGGCCCAGTGCATAAAACAACACAATGTAAGTGGCAGAAAGTGGCTGGAAGATATATGAAAAAATACAAGGACTGTAGTACAATTTCAATCTCCCTACAATAATCTCAGGAAAAGTATGGCAGCAATAAAAAGGACTGCTGCACACAAAAGTGTGGACAAATAAACAAGATAACTGTGCAGAAAGGAGCAACAGGATTTTTGCTTTTAAAAAAGCAGTTGGTTTGCACAGCGGCGTACAAACAGCAATGCAGCTATAAGGGAGCCTTATAAGGCAGCCTAATAAGCTACAGAGCTGATGCACAAAAATATAGCCTCCACTGTCCCTGCAAAAAAATGGTGGTGTTGGACAGTGGAAATCGCTACAGCACAAGCAGTTTGGGGGTTAATCTTCCCTCCCTAACTATATGCCTTCTTCTGATGAAACTGCAGCAACCTCTCCCTATGCTAAGATCGGCAGAAGTAAGATGGCGGCCGGCGTGTAAGCCCCTTTATAGCCCCTGTAACGCCGCAGAAAGCAAGCCAATCACTGTCATGCCCTTCTCTAAGATGGTGGGGACCGAGACCTATGTCATCCCGCTGCCCACACTCTGCGTCCTCCTTCATTGGCTGATAAATGGCACTGAAAGCGTAATACGAAATGCGACTTTTGCGCGCAGATCGCCGACCTCATGGCCGATCCCACACTAGGATCGGGTCGGGTTTCATGAAACCCGACTTTGCCGAAAGTCGGCGATTTTTGAATTTGTCCAATCCGTTTCGCTCAACCCTAGTCATAAACTTTGGTGGAGAGGTAGTACTATGACAAGGGCAGCCTCTCCTACTGGCCCAAGGTTCTGGAGTAATGGCTTCCCGGGACAGGAACTGTCTGGATGTCTCACACAACCGCAGCCAAACCGTATTTCCTTCTCAGGACTAGATTCGGGCTGCGGGTTTGCCAGCCCACTCTTATCAGACGTATTGGATCTTGTTCGGGTTGCGGCTTTGGCAGGTTGTGTAACTGATGAGTCTTTGTTGGCCTAATGCATATTGATCTGTATGTATTGCAACAACTATTGTTTGTTTAATATGATGTGATTTATATATCTGCATGCATATTGTTCACATGTCAACAAAGTTAAAAAATAAAATAAAAAAAAAAGTCCTCATTTCCAGACAGGATGTTCCTCCTCCCCCTTCCCTGTGAGCACATTTCTTGTGTGTAGCTGAAGCTGAAAGGACTCACAGCAGATCTCTCTCTCTCAGAAACCAGATTGATCCTGTTCTCATGTTGTAATGCTGGATATTCTTAATTCTTAATAAATGAACATTCTCTGTTGCTCGTTGTGGACATCACGCTGATTAACCCGCTGCTAACAGTCTTGAATGGTAATGCATGGATGTGACGATTTACCAACAGGTTTCTCTCGTCTGCTCCTTCTCTGGAAGCTTGAGGGGGAAGACTTTTCAGGAGATGCGTTACTTGGCTTATCGAAGACGTTACAGAAGGCCCCCAGGAAGGCCTCTAGGTCCGAGATGATGGGATCCTCTGCTTCCCAGAGGGGATTGAGCAATTCCAAAGCATCTCCTGCTAGGTAGGAAATTATGAATCCCACCTTAAACAGATCAGAGGGGAAATTGGAAGCATACCATTCAAAGTTCTGCATGCACTGCTCCAGGAACAGCCGCTGCAACCAATCAGCGACATTGGCGCGGGATCTAATATTAACCCCTTCCCGACCTTTGACGCCACGTAGGCGTCATGAAAGTCGGTGCCAATCCGACCCATGACGCCTATGTGGCGTCATGGAAAGATCGCGTCCCTGCAGGCCGGGTGAAAGGGTTAACTCCCATTTCACCCGATCTGCAGGGACAGGGGGAGTGGTAGTTTAGCCCAGGGGGGGTGGCTTCACCCCCTCGTGGCTACGATCGCTCTGATTGGCTGTTGAAAGTGAAACTGCCAATCAGAGCGATTTGTAATATTTCACCTATTATAACTGGTGAAATATTACAATCCAGCCATGGCCGATGCTGCAATATCATCGGCCATGGCTGGAAACATTAATGTGCCCCCACCCCACCCCACCCCACCGATCGCCCTCCCAGCCCCCCGATCTGTCCGGTACACTGCTCCGGCTCCCCTCTGTCCTGTGCTCCGCTCCCCCCTGTGCTCTTGTCCGCTCCCCCCGTGCTTCAATCACCCCCCCGTGCTCCGATCACCCCCCCTGCACTCCGATCCACCCCCCTCCGTGCTCCGTTCCACCCCCCGTGCTCCGTTCCACCCCCCCGTGCTCTGTTCTACCCCCCGTGCTCCGTTCCACCCCTCCCGCGCTCCGATTCACCCCCCTATGCTCCGATCCCCCCCCCGTGCTCCCCCTCCACCCTATCATACTTACCGATCCTGCCGGGGTCCGTCCGTCTTCTCCCCGGGCGCCGCCATCTTCCAAAATGGCGGGCGCATGCGCAGTGCGCCCGCCGAATCTGCCGGCCGGCAGATTCGTTCCAAAGTGCATTTTGATCACTGAGATATAATCTATCTCAGTGATCAAAATAAAAAAAATAATAAATGACCCCCCCCCTTTGTCACCCCCATAGGTAGGGACAATAAAAAAAATAAAGAATTTTTTTTTTCCACTAATGTTAGAATAGGGTTAGGGTTAGGGGTAGGGTTAGGGTTAGGGGTAGGGGTAGGGTTAGGGTTAGGGCTAGGGTTAGGGGTAGGGTTAGGGGTAGGGTTAGGGCTAGGGGTAGGGTTAGGGCTAGGGTTAGGGGTAGGGGTAGGGTTAGGGCTAGGGTTAGGGGTAGGGGTAGGGTTAGGGGTTGGGTTAGGGCTAGGGTTAGGGGTAGGGTTAGGGGTAGGGTTAGGGGTAGGGTTAGGGTTAGGGCTAGGGTTAGGGCTAGGGTTAGGGCTAGGGGTAGGGCTAGGGGTAGGGTTAGGGCTAGGGTTAGGGGTAGGGTTAGGGGTAGGGGTAGGGTTAGGGTTTCGGTATGTGCACACGTATTCTGGTCCTCTGCGGATTTTTCCGCTGCGGATTTGATAAATCCGCAGTGCTAAACCGCTGCGGATTTATGGCGGATTTACCGCGTTTTTTCTGCGCATTTCACTGCGGTTTTACAACTGCGATTTTCTATTTGAGCAGTTGTAAAACCGCTGCGGAATCCGCACAAAGAAGTGACATGCTGCGGAATGTAAACCGCTGCGTTTCCGTGCAGTTTTTCCGCAGCGTGTGTACAGCGATTTTTGTTTCCCATAGGTTTACATTGAACTGTAAACTCATGGGAAACTGCTGCGGATCCGCAGCGTTTTCCGCAGCGTGTGCACATACCTTTAGAATTAGGCCATGTGCACACGATGCGGATTTGGCTGCGGATCCGCAGTGGATTGGCCGCTGCGGATTCGCAGCAGTGTTCCATCAGGTTTACAGTACCATGTAAACATATGGAAACCAAATCCGCTGTGCCCATGGTGCGGAAAATACCGCGCGGGAACGCTGCGTTGTATTTTCCGCAGCATGTCAATTCTTTGTGCGGATTCCGCAGCGTTTTACACCTGTTGCTCAATAGGAATCCGCAGGTGAAATCCGCACAAAAAACACTAGAAATCCGCGGAAAATACGCAGGTAAAACGCAGTGCCTTTTACACGCGGATTTTTCAAAAATGCTGAAAAATCTCACACGAATCTGCAACGTGGGCACATAGCCTTAGGGTTAGGGTTGGAATTAGGGTTGTGGTTAGGGGTGTGTTGTGGTTAGGGTTGTGATTAGGGTTATGGCTACAGTTGGGATTAGGGTTAGGGATGTGTTGGGGTTAGGGTTAGGGTTAGGGCTGTGATTAGGGTTATGGCTACAGTTGGGATTAGGGTTAGGGATGTGTTGGGGTTAGGGTTAGGGTTAGGGCTGTGATTAGGGTTATGGCTACAGTTGGAATTAGGGTTGTGGTTAGGGTTAGGGGTGTGTTGGGGTTAGGGTTGTGGTTAGGGGTGTGTCGGGGTTAGGGTTGTGATTAGGGTTATGGCTACAGTTGGGATTAGGGTTAGGGGTATGTTGGGGTTAGTGTTGGAGGTAGAATTGAGGGGTTACCACTGTTTAGGCACATCAGGGGTCTCCAAACGCAACATGGCGCCACCATTGATTCCAGCCAATCTCGTATTCAAAAAGTCAAATGGTGCTCCCTCAATTCCGAGCCCTGACGTGTGCCCAAACAGTGGTTTACCCCCACATATGGGGTACCAGCATACTCAGGATAAACTGCGCAACAATTACTGGGGTCCAATTTCTCCTGTTACCCTTGTGAAAATAAAAAAATGCTTGCTAAAACATCATTTTTGAGGAAAGAAAAATGATTTATTATTTTCACGGCTCTACGTTGTAAACGTCTGTGAAGCACTTGGGGGTTCAAAGTGCTCACCACATATCTAGATAAGTTCCTTGGGGGGGTCTAGTTTCTAAAATGGGGTCACTTGTGGGGGGTTTCTACTGTTTAGGCACACCAGGGGCTCTGCAAACGCAACGTGACGCCCGCAGACCATTCCATCAAAGTCTGCATTTCAAAAGTCACTACTTCCCTTCTGAGCCCCAACGTGTGCCCAAACAGTGGTTTACCTCCACACATGGGGTATCAGCGTACTCAGGAGAAACTGAACAACAACTTTTGGGGTCCAATTTCTCCTGATACCCTTGGGAAAATAAAAAATTCTGGGCTAAATAATTATTTTTGAGGAAAGAAAACGTATTTATTATTTTCACGGCTCTGCATTATATACTTCTATGAAGCACTTGGGGGTTCAAAGTGCTCACCACACATCTAGATAAGTTCCATTCGGGGTCTAGTTTCCAAAATGGGGTCACTTGTGGGGGGTTTCTACTGTTTAGCCACATCAGGGGCTCTGCAAACGCAACGTGACGCCCGCAGAGCATTCCATCAAAGTCTGCATTTCAAAACGTCACTACTTCAATTCCGAGCCCCGGCATGTGCCCAAACAGTAGTTTACCCCCACATATGGGGTATCACTGTACTCAGGAGAAACTGGACAACAAATATTGGGGTCAAATTTCTCCTGTTACCCTTGGGAAAATTAAAAAATTCTGGGCTAAATAATTATTTTTGAGGAAAGAAAACGTATTTATTATTTTCACGGCTCTGCATTATAAACTTCTGTGAAGCACTTGGGGGTTCAAAGTGCTCACCACACATCTAGATAAGTTCCTTTCGGGGTCTAGTTTCCAAAATGGGGTCACTTGTGGGTGGTTTCTACTGTTAAGCCACATCAGGGGCTCTGCAAACGCAACGTGACGCCCACAGAGCATTCCATCAAAGTCTGCATTTCAAAACGTCACTACTTCACTTCCGAGCCTCGGCATGTGCCCAAACAGTGGTTTACCCCCACATATGGGGTATCAGCGTACTCAGGAGAAACTGGACAACAACTTTTGGGGTCAAATTTCTCCTGATACCCTTGGGAAAATAAAAAATTGCAGGCTAAAAGATCATTTTTGAGAAAATAATTTTTTTTTTTTATTTTCATGGCTCTGCGTTATAAACTTCTGTGAAGCACTTGGGGGTTCAAAGTCCTCACCGCACCACACATCTAGATTAGTTCCTTTGGTGGACTAGTTTCCAAAATGGGGTCATTTCTGGGGGATCTCCAATGTTTAGGCACACAGGGGCTCTCCAAACGTGACATGGTGTCCGCTAATGATTGGAGCTAATTTTCCATTTAAAAAGCCAAATGGCGTGCCTTCCCTTCTGAGCCCTGCCGTGCGCCCAAACAGTGGTTTACCCCCACATATGGGGTATCAGCGTACTCAGGACAAACTGGACAACAACATTTGGGGTCCAATTTCTCTTATTACACTTGGCAAAATAGGAAATTCCAGGCTAAAAAATCATTTTTGAGGAAAGAAAAATTATTTTTTATTTTCATGGCTCTGCGTTATAAACTTCTGTGAAGCACCTGGGGGTTTAAAGTGCTCAATATGCATCTAGATAAGTTCCTTGGGGGGTCTAGTTTCCAAAATGGGGTCACTTGTGGGGGAGCTCCAATGTTTAGGCACACAGGGGCTCTCCAAACGCGACATGGTGTCCGCTAACAATTGGAGCTAATTTTCCATTCAAAAAGTCAAATGGCGCGCCTTCCCTTCCGAGCCCTGCCGAGTGCCCAAACAGTAGTTTACCCCCACATATGAGGTATCGGTGTACTCAGGAGAAATTGCCCAACAAATTTTATGATCCATTTTATCCTATTGCCCATGTGATAATGAAAAAATTGAGGCGAAAATAATTTTTTTGTGAAAAAAAAGTACTTTTTCATTTTTACAGATCAATTTGTGAAGCACCTGAGGGTTTAAAGTGCTCACTAGGCATCTAAATAAGTTCCTTGGGGGGTCTAGTTTCCAAAATGGGGTCACTTGTGGGGGAGCTCCAATGTTTAGGCACACAGGGGCTCTCCAAACGCGACATGGTGTCCGCTAACGATGGAGATAATTTTTCATTCAAAAAGTCAAATGGCGCTCCTTCCCTTCCGAGCCTTACCATGTGCCCAAACAGTGGTTTACCCCCACATATGAGGTATCAGTGTACTCAGGAGAAATTGCCCAACAAATTTTAGGATCCATTTTATCCTGTTGCCCATGTGAAAATGAAAAAATTGAGGCTAAAAGAATTTTTTTGTGAAAAAAAAGTACTTTTTCATTTTTACGGATCAATTTGTGATGCACCTGGGGTTTCAAAGTGCTCACTATGTATCTAGATAAGTTCCCTGGAGCGTCTAGTTTCCAAAATGGGGTCACTTGTGGGGGAGCTCCAATTTTTAGGCACACGGGGGCTCTCCAAACGTGACATGGTGTCCGCTAAAGAGTGGAGCCAATTTTTGATTCAAAAAGTCAAATGGCACTCCTTCCCTTCCAAGCCCTGCCGTGCGCCCAAACAGTGGTTTACCCCCACATATGAGGTATCAGCGTACTCAGGACAATTTGGACAACAACTTACATGGTTCAGTTTCTCCTTTTACCATTGGGAAAATAAAAAAATTGTTGCTAAAAGATAATTTTTGTGACTAAAAAGTTAAATGTTCATTTTTTCCTTCCATGTTTCTTCTGCTTCTGTGAAGCACCTGAAGGGTTAATAAACTTCTGGAATGTGGTTTTGAGTACCTTGAGGGGTGCAGTTTTTAGAATGGTGTCACTTTTGGGTATTTTCAGCCATATAGACCCCTCAAACTGACTTCAAATGTGAGGTGGTCCCTAAAAAAATGGTTTTGTAAATTTCGTTGTAAAAATGAGAAATCGCTGGTCAAATTTTAACCCTTATAACTTCCTAGCAAAAAAAAAATTTGTTTCCAAAATTGTGCTGATGGAAAGTAAACATGTGGGAAATGTTATTTATTAACTATTTTGTGTCACATAACTCTCTGGTTTAACAGAATAAAAATTAAAATTGTGAAAATTGCGAAATTTTCAAAATTTTCGCCAAATTTCCGTTTTTATCACAAATAAACGCATAATTTATTGACCTAAATTTACCACTAACATGAAGCCCAATATGTCACGAAAAAACAATCTCAGAACCACTAGGATCCGTTGAAGCGTTCCTGAGTTATTACCTCATAAAGGGACACTGGTCAGAATTGCAAAAAACGGCAAGGTCTTTAAGGTCAAAATAGGCTGGGTCATGAAGGGGTTAAAAAAATAAAAAATCATTATATACTCACCTTCCGGATCCAGCCCAGGCCTTTCTAGCTCCTTGCGATGCTCCGGTGACCGGTCAATGCATTGCGGTCTCATGAGATGATGACGTAATGCACTCTTTGGATTGGAGCGTCACGAGGAGCATCGTAAACGCCTCGGCTGGATCTGGGGGCCTACGTAGGGTGAGTATATAACTATTTTTTATTTTAATTATTTTTTTAACAGAGATATGGTGCCCACATTGCTATATACTACGTGGCTGTGTTAGATACTGCGTGAGCTGTGCTATATACTATATCTCTGTGCTATATACTACATGGCTGGGCAATATACTACGTGGCTGAGCAATATACTACATGGCTGGGCAATATACCATGTGGCTGAGCAATATACTACATGGCTGGGCAATACACTATGTGGCTGGGCAATATACTACGTGGCTGGGCAATATACTACATGGCTGGGCAATATACTCTGTGTCTGTGCTATTTACTATGTGGCCTGTGCTATATACTACGTGGGCTTTGCTATATACTACATGGGCTGTGCTATATACTACGTGGGCTGTGCTATATACTACGTGGCTGAGCTATATACTACGTGGGCTGTGTTATATACTATGTGGCTGTGCTATATACTTTGTGGGCTGTGTTATAAACTATGTGGATGTGCTATATACTACGTGGCTGTGATATATACTCATGTGGACTGTGCTATATACTACATGGCTGTGCTATATACTACATGGGCTGTGCTATATACTACGTAGCTGTGCTATATACTATGTGGTTGTGCTATATACTATGTGGCTGGGCAATATACTACGTGGGCTGTGCTATTTACTATGTGGCTGTGTTATATACCACATGGCTGGGCAATATACTACGTGGGCTGTGCTATTTACCATGTGGCTGGGCAATATACTACATGTCTGTGCTATATTCTACGGGCGCTGTGCTATATACTATGTGGCTGGGCAATATACTATGTGGCTGTGTGATATACTACGTGGCTCTGCTATATAATACGTGGACTGTATTATATACTACGTGGCTGTGTTATATACTATGTGGACTGCATTATATACTACGTGGCTGTGTTATATACTATGTGGCTGTGTTATATACTACGTGGCTCTGCTATATACTACGTGGACTGTATTATATACTACGTGGCTGTGTTATATACTATGTGGACTGTATTATATACTACGTGGCTGTGTTATATACTATGTGGCTGTGCTATATACTATGTGGGCTGTGTTATAAACTATGTGGCTGTGCTATATACTACGTGGCTGTGATATATACACATGTGGACTATGCTATATACTACATGGCTGTGCTATATACTACATGGGCTGTGTTATATACTACGTAGCTGTGCTATATA
Organism: Ranitomeya imitator; assembly: GCF_032444005.1. Classification (NCBI taxonomy): domain Eukaryota; kingdom Metazoa; phylum Chordata; class Amphibia; order Anura; family Dendrobatidae; genus Ranitomeya; species Ranitomeya imitator. The sequence continues at coordinate 713,674,626 of NC_091284.1, read as the reverse complement.
CTATGTGGCTGTGTTATATACTACGTGGGATGTGTTATATACTATGCGGGCTCTGCTATATAGTACGTGGCTGTGTTATATACTACGTGGGCTGTGTTATATACTACGTGGCTGTGCTATATACTATGTGGGCCATGTTATATGATACATGGGCTGGTATATACTATGTGGGCTTCATCTTGTGCAGTCCCCTTCCATTCATATGCAGTCCTCCTCCCCGTTTCATCATGTGCAGTCCCCTGTTCCCTCCCTCACATCATCATTTGCAGCCCCCTCCATCATTTGCTGCCCCTCCATCATTTTCTGCCCCTCCATCATTTGCAGCACCCTCTCCATCATTTTCAGCATGCCCTCCACCATTTGCAGCATCCCCTCCATCATTTGCAGCCCTCCATCACCATTTGCAGCCCCCTCCATCATATGCAGCCCCTTCATCATTTGCAGTCCCCTTCACCATTTGCAGCCAATCTTCATCATGTGCAGCCACCGTCTCCATTTGCAGCCCCCTTCATCATGTGCAGCCCCTCCATCATTTGCAGCCCCCGTCATTTGCAGCCCCTTCATCATTTGCAGCCCTTCCATTATATGCAGCCATCCTCGATCATGTGCAGCCCCTCCATCATTTACAGCCCCTTATTCATTTGAAGCCCCCCTTAATCATGTGCTGCCCCTTCACCATTTGCAGCCCGCCTTCATCATTTGCAGAACCCCCTCCATCATTTGCAGCCCCCCTCCATCATTTGCAGTCCCCCTTCATCATGTGCAGCCCCCTTCTCCATTTGCAGCCTGCCTTCATCATTTGCAGCCCCCTCCATCATTTGCAGCCCCTTCATCATTTTCAGCCCCATTCATCATATGCAGCCCCTTTCATTATGTGCAGCCCCCTTCATCATGTGCAGGCCCACTTCATCATGTGCAGCACTCTTCACCATTTGCAACCCACCTTCATCATTTGCAGCACCCCTCCATCATTTGAAGCCCCTTCACCATTTGCAGACCCCTTCACCATTTGCAGACCCCGTCCATCATGTGCAGCCCCCTTAATCATGTGCAACCCCTTTTCATCATGTGCAGCCCCCTTCTTCATGTGCAGTCCCCCCATCCCCTCCTCACCCATTTAATTTATTTTATAAAGAAAAAAAGACATTTTTCATAGTTACCTCATAAGCGATCCCCAGCAGGCGCAGCTCCGCTTCTGGTCACAGTGTCCTCGTACATATTTGGCGCGTACACGATGACATCATCGAGTACGCACCAACACCTGACCAGAAGTCCAGGGAGATGGAGCTGCGCAGCCGTCAAGGTAAGAAGGTCGTGCACAACTCCAAGAAAGCTTCAGGGCTCCTGCACAGATGTGTGCACCGCAGCACACAGCACATTCGTGCACGATGGGGCCCAGTGAGCAGAAGCACAAAAGGCGGGGCCGTTTGGGCCCCCCTGTGTACCGCTGCTCATTGGGCCCCATACAGTAGTACGTAATTGCAGTAATGCCCTGATGGCCGCCCTGGCCACCGTGACAGCATGCAGGTCCGCCAGTGCCTGTGTATGACTTTAAATGTCTCTTCAGGGGACAGAGCATTCTGAAACTTACTCTGCCCTCAACAGCCATGGTGAGCTCCACCCTCTTCTGTAAATCATGTTGGATTATGGCTGTAGTCTCCTGAATGAATAAAGCTGACCTGCCAGTGTATCAAGGGTGGTATTACATTTAATAACTGTATTCAGTACATTCAGTAAAGAGGGAGATTCTCTTAAAGTTGCCTTTACAAAAGCACCCTTTTTCTTTCTCCCCATAAATGGGGACCCCCAAGAGGTGGGGGCCATTTCAGGGGAACCAACCTCCTCCTCATTTATTTCTATGGCCGTGTATTAGGACATTGTTGGGGACTTATATAAGGATCACTGAATGCTCCCTTCTGGATTTTGGCTCCTTGGTGTTGTATTTTGTGTCCTATGGCCTGGGCCCCCTCTCTTCTGCTCCCCGGGCCTTAGTAGCAGGATTCTATCAGTTCAGTAACTGAGAGTGTATCCTCGGACACATGTTCAGTTAAAATCTATGTTGCCATGTGGGAAGGCTTCCCGCACTGCAATAGCCAACAACTGCCAGCCAATCACAAGCCAGCAGCTAACATCAACGTGCACGTTGCCGGCCTATGACATCACTGCCATATGCCAGCTCGTCTGGGCAGAGGAAAAAAGAGGATGGGGACAGGATGCCGCTGAACCGTTGCCAGGTAAGGAGAAACTTTAATTTTTGCAAAGCTGGACTATGGGGCAGTATAGAGAGATATGGGGCAGTATGGAGAGACATGGGGTAAAATGAAGAGACATGGGGGCAGTAGGAAGAGCATGGGAGCAGAATGGAGAGACATGGGAGTAGAATGGACAGACATGGGGGCAGTATGGAGAGACATGGGGCAGAATGGAAAGACATGAGGGGAGAATGAAGAGACAAGGGACAGTATTGAGAGACATTGGGGCAGTATGAAGAGACATGGGGCAGTGTGGAGAGACATGGGGGCAGTATGGAGAGACACGGGGGCAGAATGGAGAGACATGGTCCAGGAATGGGAGAACATATGGAGCCAGGAATGGCGGAGCATATGGGGCCAGGAATAGGAGAAAATATCGGGCCAGGAATGGGAGAAGATATGGGACCAGGAATGGGAGAGCATATGGGGACAGGAATGGAAGAGCATATGGTGCCAGGAATGAGACACCAGAGAGCTCCTGGGTACATTGTCACTGGTGATCACTGTATTTACAGTGACAGTATATACAGAGATTCTGTGTATAATATAAACTGGTGATCATTGTCTTGCCAGTACACTATATGCTATATACAGCGCTCCAGTGTATAATGTCCAAGAGCTTTATAAGGATGTCAGGGGCAAGATAACAGACCTGCCCAAAGCTGGAATGGGCTACAAATCCATACGTAAGACACTGGGTGAGAAGGAGACAACTGTTGGTGCAATAGTAAGAAAATGGAAGAAATTCAAAATGACTGTCAATCGTCATCGATCTGGAGCATCATGCAAAATCTCACCTCATGGGGTATCCTTGATAATGAGGAACGTGAGAGATCAGCCTAAAACTGCATGAGGGGAAACTTGTTAATGATCTCAAGGCAGCTGGGACCACAGTCACCAAGAAAATCATTGGCAACTTATTATGCCGTAAAGATTTAAAATCCAGCAGTGTCCGCAAGGTCCCCCTGCTCAAGAAGTCACATCAGCAGGCCCGTTTGAAGTTTGCCAATTAACACCTGGATGAATTCTGCGAGTGATTGGGAGAAGATGTTGTGGTCAGATGAGATAAAATTTGAGGCCTTTGGCATTAACTCAACGCGCCGTGTTTGGAGGAAGAGAAGTGCTGCCCATGACCCAAAGAACATCGTCTCCACTGTCAAGCATGGAGGTGGAAACTTTATGTTTTTGGGGGTGTTTCTCTGCTAAGGGCACAGGACTACTTCACCGCATCAATGGGAGAATTGATGGAGCGATGTACCATAAAATCCTGAGTGACAACCTCCTTCCCTCTGCCAGTACATTAAAAATGGGTCGTGGTTGTGTCTACCAGCAAGACAATGACCCAAAACATACAGCCAAGGCAACAAAGTCTCAAAAAGAAGCACATTTTGACATTTAGGTCATGTAGTGGCCTAGCCAGTTTCCAGACCTTAATCCCATAGAAAACTTATGGATGGAGTTGAAGCTCCGAGTTGCCAATCGACAGCCTTAAAATCTTAATGATTTAGAGATAATCTGCAAAGAGGAGTGGACCAAACTCCTCCTGACATGTGCATAAACTTCATCATCAACTACAAAAAAACGTGCTTGCCAACAAGGGTTTTGCCACCAAGAATTAAGTATTGTTTGCCAGAGGGATTAAATACTTATTTCTCACTGTAAAATGCAAATAAATTTATATAATTTATACAATGTAATTTTCTGGATTTTATTTTTGACATTCTATCTCTCAATGTTAATATTAACCTACCTATAAAATTACAGCCTGTTCATGTCTGTCTTTGTCAGTGGGCAAACTTAAAAAATCAGCAAGGGATCAAATACTTATTTCCCCCACTGTATAATGTCACTGGTGATCACTGTATTAGCTATACACTATATGCTATATACAGAGCTCCTGTGTATAATGTCACTAGTGATCACTGTATTACCTGTACACTATATGCTATATTATTATTATTATTATTATTATTTATATAGCACCATTAATTCCAAGAAGCTGTACATGTGAAAAGGGGTTACATACAGGGTAATAGATATCGTTAACAGTAAACAAATTTACAATGACAGACTGGTACAGAGGGGAGAGGATCCTGTCCTTGCGGACTTACATTCTTTGGGATATACAGAGCTCCTGTGTATAATGTCACCAGTGATTACTGTATTACCTATACACTGATACTATATACAGAGCTTCTGTATACAATGTTACTGCTCATTGTATTACCTGTATACTGATACTATATACAGAGCTTCTGTATACAATGTTACTGCTCATTGTATTACCTGTATACTGATACTATATACAGAGCTTCTGTGTATGATGTTACTGGTGATCATTGTATTACCTGTACACTATATACTATGTACAGAGGTCATCTGTATAATGTCACCAGTGATCGCTGCATTACCTGTACACTGACGCTAAGCACTGTATACTATGTACAGATCTGTGTTTAATGTCACTAGTGATCACTGTATTATCTGTACACTGACAGTGCATAGAGCTCCAGTGTATAATGGCACTTATGGTAATATTGGTATTGTGTTTTTTAATAATGATCAGTATTGTAGTATTTGGTCACTATGTGGTTGTAATATGTGGTCTGGTTATGGTGTGACAGTAATTGTTCCTTATATGTGGTATTATTTGGTCACTATGTAATAGTAATATGTGGTCTGGTCATAGTTTGGCTATAATTGTTCCTTATATGTGGTATTATTCAGTCACTATGTGGCGGAAATTTTTCCTTGTTTGTGGTATTATTCCATCAGTATGTGGTGGTAATATATGGTCTGGTCATGGTGTGGCGGTATTTTTCCCTTTTACATGGTATTATTAATTCACTATGTGGTGATGATATGTAGTTTGGTCATGGTGTGGTTATAGTTGTTCCTTGTATGTGGTATTATTCATTTACTATGTGATAGTAATATGTGGTCCGGCCATGGTGTGACTGTATTTGTCCCTTGTACATGGTATTATTGTTGATTTTAAAAAATGTATGTAACGCATTCCCGTAAAGAAAAATAAATGCAAATTTACCTAAAAAGAGTGTTCGATATTTTAACAATGGTTTAATAGGTTAGAGCAGAGTAGGGCCCAGCCAAAAGAGTCTACCTTGTTGTGGTGGCAGCTTATCCTCTTAACGACCGTAGATATGCCTTTTAATGGTGGCAGTTAAGGGTACTTATTCCTCAGTGCCACTTTTTAACTGCGCTCAGAAATAAGTGTATTGTGCCCCCCAGTGTTGGAAATTCTTCGGGGTCTCAGCAACCAGGTGGTTTTTACCAACTGCAGTGTTGCGATAACCGTTATTCACTGAATAACGGTGAGGGCAAAAAAAGTCTGATTTCCAAATTAATTTCTCTCCTCTGATGTGATCTAGCACATCAGAGCAGAGAGAAATGGGGTCCCCCGAGTCCACCCGGTACCTCCAGTGTCCCTGGACCCTCCTGCATCTCCTGGTGGCGTCTTCTTCCGGGAAAAAAATGGTGGGCGCATGCACAGTGCGCCCACCGATTCTGCTGGCCAGCACCCAGGAACAATAGGAAATTATTCCTATTGGTTCATTTTGATCACTATGATAGACCCTATCACAGTGATCAAAATAAAAAAAATAGTAAATCAAACCCCCTTTATCACCCCCTTAGTTAGGTAAAAATAATAAAATAAACGTATTTATTTCCATTTTACCATTAGGGTTAGGGTTGGACTAGGGTTAGGGTTGGGGTTAGGGTTGGGCTAGGGTTATGGTTGGGGCTAGGGTTAGGGTTGGGACTTGGGTTAGGGTTGGGCTAGGGTTAGGGTTGGAGCTAGGGTTGGGGCTAGGGTTAGGGTTGGGGCAAGGGTTAGGGTTGTGGTTAGGGTTATGGTTGTGGTTAAGGTTGGGATTATGGTTAAGGTTGAGATTAGGGTTAGGGGTGGGTTAGGGTTATGGTTAAGGTTGGGATTAGAGCTAGAGATGTGTTGCAGTTAGGGTTGGAGTTATAATTGGGGGTTTCCACTGTTCAGGTACATCAGGGGGTCTCCAAGTGACATGGCACCCACCATTGATTCCAGCTAATTTTGCATTCAAATAGTCAAACAGTGCTCCTCGCTTCTGAGCCCTGCCATGTACCCAAACAGTGGCTTTCCCCTACATATGGGGTATCAGCAAATTCAGGAGAAATTGCACAATAAATTTTGTGGTTCATTTTCTCCTAATACCCTTGTGAAAATAAAACAAAAAATTGATTCCAATGTAAATTTTTGGTGAAAAAAGTAAAATGTTCATTTTTTTCTTCCACATTTCTTTACTTCTCGTGAAGTACCTGAATGCTTAATAAACTTCTTGAATGTGGTTTTGCGCACCTTGAGGGATGCAGTTTTTAGAATGGTGTCACTTTTGGGTATTTTAAGTTATATTGACCCCTCAAACTCACTTCAAATGTGAGGTGGTCCTTAAAAAAATGGTTTTGTAAATTTTGTTGGAAAACTGAGAAATCGATGGTCAACTTTAAACCCTTATAACATCCTAACATGATGTAAAGTTGACATGTGGGAAATGTTATTTTTAACTATTTTGTGTGACACCACTCTCTGATTTAGGGCTCATACTCACTTGCGAGAAACTCCGATGAGTCTCGCACGGCAATACCCGGCACTACACCTGGCACAGAGGAGCGGAGCGTGCGGCTGCATGTATTCCTATGCAGCCACACGCTCCGATCTGAGTGCCTGCAGCAGCGCCGGGTATTAACATGCGAGACTCATCCAAGTTTCGCGCAAGTGAGTATGAGCCCTCAAGGGTACAAAAATTAAAAGTTTGAAAATTGCAAAATTTTCAACATTTTTGCCAAATTTCTGTTTGTTTTTTTCATAAATAAACCCAAGTTATATCGAAGAAATTTTACCACTAAGGCCGGGGTCACACTAGGCGTATGAAAATACGGTCCGTTTTTTATGGCCGTAATAAGCAGAAATGTTCCCAAAATAGTGATCCGTATCTCCTCCGTAGGCAGGGTGTGGCAGGATATTTTGTGCATCTCATCCTCCGTATGTAATCCGTATGGCATCCGTACAGCGAGATTTTCTCGCCGGCTTGCAAAACGGACATACAATGGATCCATGGCCTCAAATATTCGTGAAAACATATATACAGTCTTTATATATATATATACATATATATATATATACAGTATATATATATATATGTCAGTGAGACACATATATATATATATACATATATTTATATTTCATACAGCGCTAGATAGCAAAAAAGCCGGTAATTCAATTGCCGGCTTTTGCTAACTGCTTCCCAAACCCGACATGACATAATATCATGTCGGGTTTAGGAAGGAGATAGCAAAAGCCGGCAGTTGAATTACCGGCTTTTCTGCTATCTAGCGCTGTATGAAATATACATATATATATATATATATATATGTGTCTCACTGACACATATATATATATATATGTATATATATATATATATATATATATATATATATATATATATACCCCTATACTATGTGTAGACATTTATTTTAGCTATTCTAGTCTAACCTGTCAGTGTGATTTTACTGTACACCGCACTGAATTGCCGGCTATTCTATAGAACACCGCTGTGTATTTCTCGCAAGTTACACTGTTGGTCCGCGTGTAATCCGTGATTTTCTCGCCCCATAGACTTTGATTAGGGAATTTTTTGCGCAATACGCTGACAAACGCAGCAAGCTGCGATTTTCTACGGCCGTACTAGACCGTGTAATACGGATGTGCAGCGCCCCAGAGTCCTGGTCGTTGCAGTAATGTCGTTCTTCCACCAGGGGGAGCGATGTTATGTCTGATGGCACCAAAGGAGTTCACCCTGCCAGGTATCACAGCCACAAACACACTTCACACGCCGGCCACCAGGGGGAGCAAAAGGTTCTATCTATTAGGCCACTCCTCACATTTGGGTAAAACTGGGGATTGGTTAGGAAGTCAGGCAGTGGCAGAGAGAGTGAGGAGTCGGAAAGAGAAGGAGGGGAGAGGAGCAGACTGGGCTCGGCCCAGGTAAAGGGAAAGAAGGACACGGAGCTGCGCCTGCAACCCATGCGGCAGCCTCCTAAGAACAGACAGGAAAGGAAGTGTGCCGTAGTGATAGAGCACAGAAGTCATAGCAACAGGAGTGAAACAACAGCGGGAGGTGGTCGGAACACCGAGGGAGTAATAGACTCTACGCTTTACTTCAGAGACCGGCAGGGCAGTCGATTCCAAGTTGGCTGTCCGACCTAAACACCTAAGCAGACAAGGTGGCAACGTGGAGGAGGGGCGTCTCTGGAGTCCCTATAAAATAGCCTCAGGCCACCACCGTCATACGGGTTATGTCCTATCCATCTTGGGGACAGAGAGAGAGAAGTAACAAGAGTGAGGACCTTATGGTAGCTAATGCAAGTAGGGGCCTACTACGTTACTGTGTGCAAGGGGAAGGCTACTGATTTCTACCTGGATAAGGGGACTCTGGAATTGCCATCAGACCGGCCGGACTCTGCCTACCCTGTGATCCGGCACTCTGGACTGTGGATGCTGAAGCCTTCAGTAAAGGTAAAGAGACTGCACCCATTGTGTCCTCGTTATTTACCGCACCTTGCAACATCCACCATCAACATCTACTCTTCTGGGAAGCCCTGGGGATATACTTCACCTGTGGGAAGTTAAACCATCTAGCTGCCATTCCATCACCCCAACGGACCCCTAAGCAGCGTCGGTCACTCTGACCGAATACCACAGGTGGCGTCACGAACACTACCATTATCTACGAACTCTGCCTTTTATTGGGCGCCCCTCATAGGGCCACGGTCCGGGTCGGGTCACCGTGACATCCTCGCTGAAGGAACTGAAGGACCCGGTACCGAGTATCCCATTGCCCTTACTTGGGGGCGATCCAGATGCGTAAAATACGGCAGATAGGAGCTGGGCCATAGAGAATCATTGGTCCGTGTGCAATGCGTATTTTCTGCGCCTCTCATACGTCCGTAAAACTCGCTAGTGTGACCTCGGCCTAACATGAAGTACAAAATGTCATGAAAAAACAATCTCAGAATAGTGGGATACTGTGAAGCATTCAAGAGCTATGACCTCGTAAATTGACAGTGGTCAGAATTGTAAAAATTGGCTTGGTCACTAAGGGGTTAAAAAATCCTTTGACCAAAAGAAAAGCTGATGGCTATGTATGTGATCTGATGTTCGATGGGAAATGTTAATGTGTCATTGGAGAGGACATGGTGCAGAAGTGGAGTTTTTCCAAGAGTGGGCAGTGGGACTGTGGAAGGTTTGAGGGGTTTAGGTGGAGTCTGAGTGGAGTCTCAAGGGGGTCCAAAAATGTTGCCAGTATGGGGCCCTGAAATTCCTGGTGACAGCCCTGAGAACAGCACCATTATATTCATGACTTTTCTTTATATTTCCATATCTTGCTGACAGCAGACGCTAGAAATGTATACCACCCTTTTCTACATACCAATTGTATTGCATTTAATGTATATTTGTGTTCTGGATGAAAACCCTTTCCTTGCACCTGCATGACGATTTCTGAGAAAACAGCCTTGTATTATGAGGCCTTGTGTAGTTTTTTTTTACTTGCAGCGTAGTTTATTTTTCTTCTGTAAAGCAAACAGGTGTCAGGATTGTGAATGTGTGCAGTAGGATTAACAGTGTGGAGTCTTTGGCAAATACAAAAGATCTTTATTCCTCAGGAGATACAGCAAAGAAGTAGCAAGAACAAAACGCTGACATCACTGCACAGTCTGTAACATGACATGCGTACACAGAGTGCCTCTCCTGGAACAGCAACCAATGTACTGTTTGTACATTCCTTCTCTTCTCACCATTATTTCAGCCTAATTATTTACTGAGAGAACAGGAGCACGTTGCATATAATGGTAGCAATTAGAGATGAGCAAGCACTAAAATGCTTGGATGCTCATTAGTCTAAGCGAGCAATTTATAATGCTTGGATGCTCGTTTCGAGTAATGGGTGTAATGGGAGTCAATAGGAAATCCGAGCATTTTTCCAGCAGACCCATCAAGGAGGTTTGAGGGCAGTGAAAATGTTGAAATGTATTGAAAATTTGCTGAATGGAAGGAGAACAGCATGGGTAAGATGCCTGGAAGCACTCTGACTCCCAGATCGCTGCTGAGAACAATGGTGTCACACTTTACTTCACTTTAAGGACTGGCAATAAAACATTCAAAATCACGAATTTAGAGTTTATAGGAAAAAAAGTTAAGAAACATGTTTGTCCTGTATAATGACTTGTATGTAAGGCAAAATTTAAAACCTTTCTGACATCGGGCATTATAGTACGCCGATGTCGAACACCCTCCCTTTGATGTGGGCTCCGGTGGTGAGCCCACATCTTTCCCTGCACATGTCATCTATTTTGAACAGCTGACATGTGCCCAGAACATCCATGGGTGGAATCGCGATCCACCTGCGGCTATTAACCCGCTAAATGCCGCTGACAAACTCTGACAGCGGCATTTAACTTGCGCTTCCAGCAATGGCGCTAAAAATCCGCCCATTGGTGATTCCCATCACGTGATCGCGGGTCACCGATGGGTTGGCATGACCTCTATGATTGTCACTGCCAGCTTTCTATGAGCACCGCCCGGTGGTCAGCGCGCATAGCAAGTAAGTAAGTCTGTTACATACAGGCGATCTGATCATCACCTGTATGTAGCAGAGCTGATTGGGTTATGGCAGCTTATAGTCTGCCATGGAGACTATTGAAGCATGCAAAAAGTAATGCATGCATGCATACAGAATTGCCCGATCTATCTATAAAATTAACCTGATCGTTAAACGGCATTGCAAGAAAAAGCGAGTCAAAACACCAGAATTACATTTTTTGGTCGCCACGACATTGCATTAAAATGGAATAATGAGCGATCAAAAGATCGAATATGCACCAATATGGTATCAGTAAAAATGTCATCTCAGCAAGCGAAAAATAAGCCCTCACCCAGTCCGTGATAATGATAAATGGAGACGCTACGGGTAACAGAAAATGGTGCAATTTTTTTTTTTTTTTTAAATCAAAGTTTGTATTTTTTTTCATCACTTAGATAAAAAAGAGCCTAGACATGCTGGGGTCTATCAACTTGGAATTACCTGGAAAATCATAATGGCAGGTCAGTTTTAGCATTTAGTGAACATAGTAAAAAAATCAAAACATAAAACAACTGTGGGATTGCACTTTTTTTGCAATTTCACTGCATTTTGAATTTTTTTCCCATTCTCCAGTAAACAATATGTTAAAACCAATGGTGTCATTCAAAAGTACAACTCATCCAGCAAAAAACAAGCCCTCAAATGGCCATTTTGACTGAAAAATAAAAAAAGTTATAGCTCTAGGAAGAAGGGGAGCAAAAAACAAAAATGCAAAAACAAAAATACCTCTGGTCATGAAGGAGTTAAAGCCAACCTGTCACCAGGTTTGGCTGATACGAGTTACGGCCACCGCCTTTCAGGGATTATCTACAGCATTCTATAATGCTGTAGATAAGCCCCTGATCTGACCTGCAAGAAAAGAAAAATAACTGACTGGGTTAGTCAGGTCCAATGGGTGTCCCAGGTCCTGGTTCAACGCCTCTCATCTTCTTGCAATGCCACCGATCTTCTTGCAATGCCACCGATCTTCTTGCAATGCCACCGATCTTCTTGCAATGCCACCGATCTTCTTGCAATGCCACCAATCTTCTTGCAATGTCATCCTCCTGCTTGCTTCATGTCTCCCCAGCATCATGCTAATGCGCAGGTGTACTTATCTGCCCTGTTGAGGGTGGAGCAAAGTACCGCAGTGCACAGGCGCCAGGAATGGTCAGAGAGGCCCAGCGCCTGCGCACTGCAGGAATTTGCTCTGCCCTTAGGGCGGATAAGTATGCCTGCGCAGGAGCGCGATGCCGGGGAGCCACGAAGCAAGCAGGAAATCGATATCGCAAGAAGATGGGAGGCGCCGGACAAAAGACCTGCAACACCCATCGGACCGGACCGCCCCCGAGTGAGTATAATAAAAGTTATTTTCCTTCTTTTGCAGATTGGATCGGGGGCTTATCTACGGCATTATAGAATGCTGTTTATAAGCCCTGAAAGGTGGTGGCCGTAAAGGTCCCTTCACATTTAGCGACGCTGCAGCGATACCGACAACGATCCGGATCGCTGCAGCGTCGCTGTTTGGTCGCTGGAGAGCTGTCACACAGACAGCTCTCCAGCGACCAACGATGCCGGTAACCAGGGTAAACATCGGGTAACTAAGCGCAGGGCCGCGCTTAGTAACCCGATGTTTACCCTGGTTACCATCCTAAAAGTAAAAAAAAACAAACACTAGATACTTACCTACAGCTGTCTGTCCTCCAGCGCTGTGCTCTGCTTCTCTGCACTCCTCCTGTACTGTCTGGGAGCCAGAAAGCAGAGCGGTGACGTCACCGCTCTGCTTTCCGGCTCACAGCCAGTACAGGAGGAGTGCAGAGCACAGCGCTGGAGGACAGACAGCGGTAGGTAAGTATCTAGTGTTTGTTTTTTTTTACTTTTAGCATGGTAACCAGGGTAAACATCGGGTTACTAAGCGCGGCCCTGCGCTTAGTTACCCGATGTTTACCCTGGTTACCAGTGAAGACATCGCTGGATCGGTGTCACACACGCCGATCCAGCGATGTCTCCAGGGAGTCCAGCGACGAAATAAAGTTCTGGACTTTATTCAGCGACCAACGATCTCCCAGCAGGGGCCTGATCGTTGGTCGCTGTCACACATAACGATTTCATTAACGATATCGTTGCTACGTCACAAAAAGCAACGATATCGTTAACAATATCGTTATGTGTGAAGGTACCTTAACTCGTATCAGCCAATCATGGTGACAGGTTCCCTATAAAAAGGATGTAAAAAGAAATTTAAATATGGTTTATTATTTAAATTGAATTATTATTTGAATTGAATTATTTATTTAAAAAATGGAAATTTTAAGTGTAATTTATGAAGGAAGCAAGAAGTTCCAAAAATTAGGGACTCAGATACACCCTCTATTAGGTATAAAGGAGGGCCTCATACACATTCTTTTCAAATTGTCATGTAGTGGTACTCCTAGACTCATAAAGGCTATTCACTAAGTGCAAAGCCTTCCCAAAATTTGAAGCAGGGTCATCCATACACCCTTGAAGGCACCAATTTTAGCGCCTCATTCAAATTTTGTGAACAAAGTATAGTTGTGGTACTCCCACACTCATGAAAGCTCTGCACACAGTGCAAAGCCTGCCCATAATTACATGCACAGTCATCCATAGACCCTTAAAGGTATCACCTGGAGTGCCTCTTAAAAAAATTAAGAAAGTGTAGTTGTACTACTTCTACACTCATAAAGGCTTTGCACAAAGTGCAAAGGCAGGAAAAAATAGGGTCATCCAGATCATAGAAAGCAACAACTGGCGAGCCTCATTCAAATATGGAACATTACAAAAACTTTATGTGCTGTTGTCATCTGGTGGTTGTGAAAAGTGGGGTCTTATCCAAACTTTGATCATTTTTATTAGAGTAAGCCTGTCAGCACTTTTTGTTGACAGGCAACAGCACCTGTCTGTTATGACCCCCCTAAAAACCCGCTCAGACAATATGCTAGCGGCAAGGCAGCACCACATCTCCAAGGCATAGAGCAGGCCCGCCACGGACCAAGACAGCCGAGGGGCTGTAAAACAAAGGTCCGGGGAGAGGTCAAGGGGAGGCTGGCGTCATGCTGCACAAGGGGAGGCTATGGGGGCCTCGTGCGGCACATTGGAAGGCTGTGTGAGGCTTGTGCAGTATATAGGGAGGCTGTGTGGGGCTCATGCTGTATACATGGTGAGACTGTGTGGGGCTCATGCTGAATATGGAGAGGCTGTGTAGGGCTCACGCTGTATATGGGGAGGCTGTGTGGGGCTCATGCTCTATATAGTGAGGCTGTGTGGGGCTCATGCAGTATATAGGGAGAGTGTGTGGGGGCTCTTACAGTACGTAAGGGGGGCTCATACGATATACAGAAGGGTCTGTACTTGGGTTCAAACGATACGCCCACCCCTGGCATAAAGGAACAGCTCATGCCAGGTGTTCATCTTTGAGACCCAATAGCTGAAGGTCGCAGAGGAATTAGGGAGTATTCTGGTTTTGTCAGGCAGGTATTGCTTGACCATCTTTTTCATGTGTATGGGATATTTGGGTGGGCATGGGGAGGCTATGGGGTTTCGTGCTGCACAAGGGGAGGCTATGGAGGCATCGTGTTGCACAAGGGGAGGCTATGGGGGAGTTGTGTTGCACAAGGGGAGGCTATGGGGGCGTCGTGCTGCACAAGGGGAGGCTATGGGGGCCTCATGCGGCACATTGGAAGGCTGTGTGGAGCTTGTGCAGTATATGGGGAGGCTGTGTGGGGCTCATGCTGAACATGGGGAGGCTGTGTGGGGCTCACGCTGTATATGGGGAGGCTGCGTGGGGCTCATGCAGTATATAGGGAGGCTGTGGGGGCTCATGCTGCATATATAGAGAGGCTGTGTGAGGCTCATGCAATATATATAGGGAAGCTGGGTGTGGCTCATGCAGTATATAGGGAGGATGTGTGGGGCTCATGCTGTATATGGGGAGGCTGTGTAGGGCTCATGCAGTATATATAGGGAGGCTGTGTGGTGCTCATGCAGCATATGTAGGGATGCTGTGTGGAGCTCATGCAGTATACATAGAGAGGCTGTGTGAGGCTCATGCTGTATATAGGGAGGCTGTGTGGGGCTCATGCAGTATAAGGGGAGGCTGTGTGGGGCTCATGCAGCATATGGGGAGGATGTGTGGAGCTCATGCTCTATATAGGGAGGCTGTGTTGGGCTCATGCAGTGTAAAGGGAGGCTGTGTGGGGCTCATGCTCTATATAGTGAGGCTGTGTGGGGCTCATGCTCTATATAGGGAGGCTGTGTGGGGCTCATGCTCTATATAGGGAGGCTGTGTGGGGCTCATGCAGTATACAGGGAGCCTGTGTGGGGGCTCTTACAGTATATAAGGGGGGTTCATACAATATACAGAATGATCTGTACTTGGGTTCAAACGATATTTACGAAGATGTCAGCAAACTAAATTCTGTTCAATATTAAGTGATACAATTGCAGCGCACCAGAGATCTGGTCATTGCAGTATGACACTCTGCCACTAAGGAGAGTGATGGTACGTCTGATGGCACTGAAGGAATTCCACTGACCAGGTATCACCAGCACACATTACACTTCACACTCCGGCCACTAGGGGGAGAAAAAGGCTTTATTTATTGGGCCCCTCCTCACACTGGTAAAACTAGGGGTTGGATAGAAAGTTAGTCAGAAGCTGACTGGGTTGGATTCAGGCAACATCCCGTGGCAGGGGTGTTGCAGGGGGAAGACACAGGGGGGTCCCTGTCAGGCGTGGGAACCTGGCAGGTTCCTTAGCGACCAGAACAGAACGTTACGGAACCACGCCTGCACTACCTTGCGGCGGTATCCTAAGAAAGAGACACGAAGCGAAGGATATTGTGAGACAGTGAGAAAGAGATCAAGCACAAAGGAGAACCAGTAGGAGTCATGCCGTGAGACCGAGGCAACATCCTACTGAGGCGCGTAGCCGGTGGCCGGAACACCGAGGGAGTAACTGACTCTACGCCTTACTTCAAACTCTGCAGGACAGTTAATTATAGGTTGGCTGTCTAACCTAAACACCTACGAAGACATAGGGGGCAACAGTGGGAGAGGAGCGACTCTAGGGTCCCGGAAGACCTCCAGGCCTTCCCGTCATACGGGTGCGTCCTAGCCATAACATACCTGGGGGACGTTGAACTAGAAACATCTGGAACTAAAGAAAGAGAGAGATGTAAAGAACCACCTGCAAAGGGAATTCTGGAAGTGCCCATCGGACCGGCCGGTCTCAGATAGCCCTGTTAAGCGTGCTCTGGATTGCAGATCCTGAAGTCTTCAGTAAAGAGGTAAAGAGACTGCAACCCTGTGTCCTCGTTATTACCTACACCTCACACCATCATCATCCACCTTACTTGGGAAGCCCTGGGGACATACTTCACCTGTGGGAAGGTATACCATCCAGCTGCCATTCCATCACCCCAGCGGACCCCACAGCAGCAATGGACGCCCTTGCCGAACACCACAGGTGGCGTCACGAACACCTGACAGACTGTACCTCCTTTATTGGACGCCCCTTAGCAGGGTCGCGAACCGGGTCTAGCCACTGTGACAGCTTCAGAACCGAACTAGAGAGGCCCAGTACCGAGAACGCGTGGCCCTGTGTCTGGGGGCGATCCACAATTAATAATTTAATTATCAATAATATAATTGTAATATATTGATATTAATATTGAGTAGAATTAATTTCGGCCTATTGGTTCGGCCCTCGGCAGCAGTCACGGTCTCTCATGTGGCCCCTCAGGAAAATAAATTGCCCACCCCTGGCATAAAGGAACAGCTCATGCCAGGTGTCCATCTTTGAGACCCAATAGCTGAAGTTCGCAGAGGAATTAGGGAGTACTCTGGTTTTGTCAGGCAGGTATTGTTGACCATCTTTAAAAACTTTTAAAAAGTTTCTCTCCTTGTCAAAAATACCCGGTCATCAGGGCATTGACCCTGGAAGGGTGTCATGAAATTGGCTCAGGCCTACAATAGTGTATGCCTGCCTCTGCTGTACCTGGTATGTCTCCCTTGCCTCTCCTCCTTGGTTGGGCAAGGAAGCTTGCCCCCTGCTGCTAGCGTTGTCTGATGGGAATTTTTTCAACATATTTTCCACAATGGCCATCTGGTATAGTACCTTTTTAGAAGACTTCTCCACCTCATGGAGAAGAGATGCAAAGTTCTCCTTGTAGCATGGGTCTTAGCAGGGTGAACAACCAGTACTCTTTTTTGGGCAAAATGAATGTAATGCGGGGGTCATGGGAAAGGCAGCATTATATAAAGTCTGCTATATGAGACAAGGTCCCTACAGCCAACACTTCCCTGCCTCCACCATGATGACTACTCTGCATCTCCTCCATCTTTTTCTCTTCATTCCCCTCAGTCCATCTACAAAAGAGAAACGGGATGAAGCTTGTGTGGGTACTAGTCTCTCTTGCACTATTACCAGTCATTTTCTGTTTCTGCTCCTCTTCCTCAGCCTCCACCTACTCATTGTTACCCAATCTGCACTGAGCAGATGAGATGAAGCTGGGCTGGGTAGAAGTCCTGTGCAGTGTGTATATACAGGATAGGAGAAGTGGTCCTGTGCATTGTATATATACAGGAAATGTGGTACTGTGGAGTGTATATATACAGGACCGGAGAAGTGGTCCTGTGCAGTGTATATATACAGGACCGGAGAAGTGGTCCTGTGCAGTGTATATATACAGGACCGGAGAAGTGGTCCTGTGCAGTGTATATATACAGGACCGGAGAAGTGGTCCTGTGCAGTGTATATATACAGGACCGGAGAAGTGGTCCTGTGCAGTGTATATATACAGGACAGGAGGAGTGGTACTGTGCAGTGTATATATACAGGGCAGGAGAAGTGGTCCTGTGCAGTGTGTATATACAGGATAGGAGAAGTGGTCCTGTGCAGTGTATATATACAGGATAGGAGAAGTGGTACTGTGCAGTGTGTATATACAGGGCAGGAGAAGTGGTCCTGTGCAGTGTATATATACAGGAGTGGAGAAGTGGTGCTGTGCAGTGTATATATACAGGAAATGTGGTACTGTGGAGTGTATATATACAGGACCGGAGAAGTGGTCCTGTGCAGTGTATATATACAGGACCGGAGAAGTGGTGCTGTGCAGTGTATATATACAGGGCAGGAGAAGTGGTCCTGTGCAGTGTGTATATACAGGATAGGAGAAGTGGTACTGTGCAGTGTGTATATACAGGGCAGGAGAAGTGGTCCTGTGCAGTGTATATATACAGGAGCGGAGAAGTGGTCCTGTGCAGTGTGTATATACAGGATAGGAGAAGTGGTCCTGTGCATTTTATATATACAGGAAATGTGGTACTGTGGAGTGTATATATACAGGAGCGGAGAAGTGGTCCTGTGCAGTGTGTATATACAGGATAGGAGAAGTGGTCCTGTGCATTTTATATATACAGGAAATGTGGTACTGTGGAGTGTATATATACAGGAGCGGAGAAGTGGTCCTGTGCAGTGTGTATATACAGGATAGGAGAAGTGGTACTGTGCAGTGTGTATATACAGGGCAGGAGAAGTGGTCCTGTGCATTGTATATATACAGGAAATGTGGTACTGTGGAGAGTATATATACAGGAGCGGAGAAGTGGTACTGTGCAGTGTGTATATACAGGACATGAGAATTGGTACCGTGCAATGTATATATACAGGACTGGAAAAGTGGCAGTGTGCAGTGCATATATACAAAACATGAGAGTTGGCACTCTGCAGTGTATATATACAGGACAGGAAAAGTGGTCCTGAGCAGTGTATACATACAGGAGAAGTAATAATAATAATAATTTTTATTTATAAAGAGCCAACATACTTCGCAGCGCTTTAAATTAAATTAGTACTGTGCAGTGTATATATACAGGACATGAGAAATGGTACTGGGCAGTGTGTATATACAGGACAGGTGAAGTGGTACTGCTTGAGAAATGTCCACACCTAGGACCGAAACATCGCCATATGGGTCAATAAAGAGCACCTTATCACTACAGTATGGTGTTCTGCTTCAATTCTTTTAGATTCTATACAAAAGGACTGGTATGTGCCTGTTAATCTCTGAACCCTATTTTCAACTGTTCTGTTGTTTATTTTTTTTATTTTACACCATACACTATACACAACTCTACAATATAATTAAGACCGCATTATACTATATACCATATTATGATGCATACATCACATAGGAGACACGCATGTATATCACACAATAGACACAGAGGCTAATGTACATACATCACATAGGAGACACTGCGACTGATGAATATACGTATATCACATTGAAACTACTTTATATACATTATATAGGTGATACTGCAACTGCTGTATATACAATATATAGGTGATACTGTGACTGCTGTGTATAGTCGCAGTATCACGTATATAACGTATATACAGCAGTTGCAGTATCACATACATAATGTATATACAGCAATTGCAGTATCACCTATATATATGTAAATATATATACAGCAGTCGCCATATCTCCTATATATTGTGTTTACAGGAGTCACAGTATCACACACAATATATAGGTGACACTGAAACTGCTGAATATACATGATATAGGTGATATTGCGACTATACACAGCATTTTCAGTATCTCCTATATATTGTATATACAGCAGTTGCAGTATTACCTATATATTGTATATACAGCAGTCACATTATCACCTGTATGACGCATAGTCTACTGTATATACATTATGTGATACTGTGACTGCTGTATATACAATATTATTATTATTTATTATTATAGCGCCATTTATTCCATGGCGCTTTACATGTGAGGAGGGGTATACATAATAAAAACAAGTACAATAATCTTGAACAATACAAGTCATAACTGGTACAGGAGGAGTAAGGACCCTGCCCATGAGGGCTCACAATCTACAAGGGATGGGTGAGAATACATTAGGTGAGGGTAGAGCTGGTCGTGCAGCGGTTTGGTCGATCGGTGGTTATTGCAGGTTGTAGGCTTGTCGGAAGAGCCTGAACTCTTTTTGAAGGTTTCGATGGTAGGCGAGAGTCTGATATGTTGTGGTAGAGAATTCCAGATTAGGGGTGATACGCGAGAGAAATCTTGTATGCGATTATGGGAAGAAGAGATAAGAGGGGAGTAGAGAATGAGATCTTGTGGGGATCAGAGGTTGCGTGCAGGTAAGTAACGGGAGACGAGGTCACAGATGTATGGAGGAGACAGGTTGTGGATGGCTTTGTATGTCATGGTTAGGGTTTTGTACTGGAGTCTCTGGGCAATGGGGAGCCAGTGAAGGGATTGACAGAGGGGAGAGGACGGGCAATAGCAAAGAGACAGGTGGATTAGTTGGGCAGCAGAGTTTAGAATAGATTGGAGGGGTGCGAGAGTGTTAGAGGGGAGGCCACAGAGCAGGAGGTTACAGTAGTCGAGGCGAGAGATGATGAGGGCATGGAATAGGGTTTTTGCAGATTCTTGGTTTAGGAATGTACGGATCCGTGAAATATTTTTGAGTTGAAGGCAGCAGGAAATGGAAAGGGCTTGGATATGTGATTTGAAGGAGAGATCAGTGTCAAGGATTACCCCGAGGCAGCGAGCTTGTGGGACTGGGGAGAGTGGGCAGCCATTTACTGTAATGGATAGGTTCATGGGGGGGTTGTATGAGATGGGGAAAGATGATGAATTCTGTTTTGTCCATGTTAATTTTCAGAAATCTAGCGGAGAAGAAGGATGAAATAGCGGACAGACATTGAGATATTCTGGTTAGTAGGGTGGTGATATCTGGTCCACAGATGTAGATCTGTGTGTCATCGGCATAGATAGATACTGAAAGCCGTGAGATTCTATGAGCTGTCCCAGGCCAAAGGTGTAAATGGAGAAGAGCAGGGGACCTAGGACTGAACCTTGCGGGACTCCGACAGATAGGAGGCGAGGTGAGGAGGTGGTGTGTGAGTGGGAGACGCTGAATGTCCGGTCTGTTAGGTATGAAGAGATCCAGGATGGGGCCAAGTCTGTGTTGCCAAGTGATGAGAGGGTCTGTAGTAATAGGGAATGGTCCACTGTGTCAAAAGCAGAGGACAGGTCCAGAAGGAGGAGGACAGAGTAGTGTCTCTTGCTCTTGGTGGTTAATCGGTCATTGGTGACCTATATATATGCAGCGCCCCAGAGACCTGGTCGTTGCAATATAGCGCTCTGCCACTAAGGGGAGCAGTGGTACGTCTGATGGCACTAAGAAGTTCTCCTGACCAGGTATCACTAGAACACAATACACTTCACACTCTGGTCACTAGGGGGAGAAAAAGGCTTTATTTATTGGGCCACTCCTCACACTGGTAAAACTAGGGGCTGGGGAGGAAGTTAGTCAGAAGCTGACTGGGTTGGATTCAGGCAACATCCCATGGCAGGGGGTGTTGCAGGGAGATGGCACAGGGGGGTCCCTGTCAGGCGTGGGAATCTGGCAGGTGCCTAGCGAACAGAACAGTACGTAACGGAACCGCGCCTGCACACCCTGCGGTGGTATCCTAAGAAGGAGACATGAAGGGAAGGATATTGTGGAAACATGTAATAGAGATCAGCACAAGGTAGAGCCAGTAAGAGTCGTGCCGAGAGAGGAAGGCAACATCTTACTGAGGCGCGTAGTCGGTGGCCGGATCACCGTAGGAGTAACTGACTTCAGGCCTTACTTCAAATTCCGCTGGACAGTTAATCATAGGTTGGCTGTCTACCTTCTACACCTACGTAGACATAGGGGGCAACATTGGGAGAGGGGCGTCTCTAGGGTCCCAGAAGTCCTCCAAGCCTTCCCGTCAAACGGGTGGCATCCTAGCCATAACATATCTGGGGGACGTTAGAAACTAGTAACATCTGGAACCAAAGAACGAGAGAGAGAGAAAGCTGTAGAGAACGAACGAACGAGAGCAGCAGTTGTGAGGACTATTCCGAATGCTCAGCAGGGTAGGACTACAACACACAGGCGCTATTGGTAGGCAACGATTTCCATCTGCGAGGGAAACTCTGGATGTGCCCATCGGACCGGCCGGTCTCTGAGAGCCTGGTTGAACATGCTCTGGATTGAGGATATTGAAGCCTTCAGTAAAGAGGTAAAGAGACTGCAACCTTGTGTCCTCAGTATTGACTGAACCAAAACCTTTATTGGACGCCCCTTAGCAGGGTCACGACCGGGTCCAGCCACCGTGACAACCGCATAACCGAGCAGAAAGGACCGGTACTGAGTGACCTGTCGCCCTGTGTCTGGGGGCGCTCTATATACAGTACAGACCAAAAGTTTGGACACACCTTCTCATTTAAAGATTTTTCTGTATTTTCATGACTACTAAAATTGTACAATCACACTGAAAGCATCAAAACTATGAAATAACACACGTGGAATTATATACTTAACAAAAAAGTGTGAAACAGCTGAAAATATGTCTTATATCTAGGTTCTTCAAAGTAGCTACCTTTTGCTTCAATGACTGCTTTGCACATGCTTGGCATTCTCTTGATGAGCTTCAAGAGGTAGTCACTGAGAATGGTCTTCCAACAATCTTGAAGGAGTTCCCAGAGATGCTTAGCACTTGTTGGCCCTTTTGCTTTCACTCTGCGGTCCAGCTCACCCCAAACCATCTCGATTGGGTTCATGTCTGGTGACTGTGGAGGCCAGGTCATCTGGTGTAGCACCCCATCACTCTCCTTCTTGGCCAAATAGCCCTTACACAGCCTGGAGGTGTGCTTGGGGTCATTGTCCTGTTGAAAAGTAAATGATGGTCCAACTAAACGCAAACCGGATGGAATAGCATGCCGCTGCAAGATGCTGTGGTAACCATGCTAGTTCAGTATGCCTTCAATTTTGAATAAATCCCCAACACTGTCACCAGCAAAGCACCCCCACACCATCACACCTCCTCCTCTATGCTTCACAGTGGGAACCAGGCATGTAGAGTCCATCCGTTCACCTTTTCTGCATCGCACAAAGACACGGTGGTTGGAATCAAAGAACTCAAATTTGGACTCATCAGACCAAAGCACAAATTTCCACTGGTCTAATGTCCATTCCTTGTGTTCTTTAGCCCAAACAAGTCTCTTCTGCTTGTTGCCTGTCCTTAGCAGTGGTTTCCTAGCAGCTATTTTACCATGAAGGCCTGCTGCACAAAGTCTCCTCTTAACAGTTGTTGTAGAAATGTATCTGCTGCTAGAACTCTGTGTGGCATTGACCTGGTCTCTAATCTGAGCTGCTGTTAATCTGCGATTTCTGAGGCTGGTGACTTGGATAAACTTATCCTCAGAAGCAGAGGTGACTCTTGGTCTTCCTTTCCTGGGGCGGTCCTCATGTGAGCCAGTTTCTTTGTAGCGCTTGATGGTTTTTGCCACTGCACTTGGGGACACTTTCAAAGATTTCCCAATTTTTAGGACTGACTGACCTTCATTTCTTAAAGCAATGACGGCCACTCATTTTTCTTTACTTACCTGCTTTTTTCTAGCCATAATATATATAATCAGCTGTGTATCCACCAGACTTCTGCACAACACAACTGATGGTCCAAACCCATTCATAAGGCAAGAAATCCAACTTATTAAACCTGACAGGGCACACCTGTGAAGTGAAAAAACCATTCCCGGTGACTGCCTCTTGAAGCTCATCAAGAGAATGTCAAGAGTGTGCAAAGCAGTCATCAAAGCAAAAGGTGCCTACTTTGAAGAACCTAGAATATAAGACATAATTTCAGTTGTTTCACACTTTTTTGTTAAATATATAATTCCACATGTGTTAATTCATAGTTTTGATGCCTTCAGTGTGAATGTACAATTTTCATAGTCATGAAAATACAGAAAAATCTTTAAATGAGAAAGTGTGTTCAAACTTTTGGTCTGTACTGTATATATAGGTAAATAATAATAATAATCTTTATTTTTATCTAGCGCTAACATATTCCACAGTGCTTTACAGGTTGCACACATCATTGCTGTCCCCATTGGTGCTCACAATCTAAATTCCCTATCAGTATGTCTTTGGAGTGTGGGAGGAAACCAGAGTACCCAGAGGAAACCCACGCAGACATGGAGTGAACATACAAACTCTTTGCAGATGTTATCCTTGATGGGGGTTGAACTCAGGACTCCAGCGCTGCAAAGCTGCAGTGCTATCCACTGAACCACCATGCTCAGGTGGCTCATAGGTGATACTGTGATTGCTGTGTATAGTTGCAGTATATAAATATACAAACAGCAGTATCACCTATATAACATATATACACAGCAGTCGCAGTATCACCTATATAATGTACCGTATATAAACTGCTGTATATACATTACATAGGTGATTCTGCGATTATATACAGCAGTAGCTGTATACTTATATATTACATATACAGCAGTCTATATACATTATACAGGTGAAACTGCAAGTGCTGCATATACATCATTATTAATATTATTATTATTTATTATTATAGCACCATTTATTCCATGGCGCTTTACATGTGAGGAGGGGTATACATAATAAAGACAAGTACAATAATCTTAAACAATACAGGTCACAACTGGTACAGGAGGAGAGAGGACCCTGCCCGCAAGGGCTCACAATATACATAAAAAAGGTTTTCATGTTGGGACAAACCGAGATCCCTGAGATGGGGGGAGGATGAAGAGCTAAAGTGGGTCCACTGTCCAGCAACGGAGGTGCTGAGGAGCGGATCCCTGGGATTGGTGAGTAGAGCTTAGTGTTCTCTGATGCTGATACAGGCAAGCTCAGCCAGGAGGTGTGGCAAGTAACCCTGCCCTTCTGTGGATATGTGCCACTAACTTTTGGCCATACTGCTGGTGTCTTACAACCAACTCAGTCAGTAGGTACCGAGGAAAAGGAAGAACAGAACCAAAATGGCAGTATGTATAAGGTGGGCAAGATCACTTTAGATCAAGCAGAGGGGACAGGAGGAGTGGAACAGGAAGAACAAAGAACCACACATCACTATACCAAGATGCCGGGTGCAGACAAAAAAGGGTGGAAACAAACTTATCTCCAGCAAAATGGCGCAGGAAGGGGTGCCTGTGCAATAGCATCTATTGCTTTTTGCTCCAACAAAATGGTGCCAGCTGTGTCGCATGCGCAGTAGCATCTATCGGCAATCACTGCTTTCAATCTGCGCAAGCACCACCCACAGATGCTACTGTGAATGCACTATTTGCTCCAAAGAAATGGCGCCACCGGCAAATGTGCAATAGTATCTATTTGCAAGCGATAGATGCTACTGTGCAGGCACCGCTGCCGGTGCCATTTTGCTGCAGTTACGTTTTCATTCTTTAAAGACCACAATATTAACTGCGCAATCGCAGTTTTTAAAATAGGAGGCAGGTCACTGAAGGTTTAGTGACCTGTCATTTAAGCCCACAAGGATGATGATGAGGCCAAAGCACCAAAAAAATCTGACCACAGGCCCGCCCCAAAACACGAGAATCACATTAAGGCCGGGATCACACACAGCGAGATACGGCCGAGTCTCGCAGGTTAAAACCAAGCTCTGGCACCGGCACTCCAGAATGGAGCGTGCGGCCGCATAGCAATACATGGAGCCGCACGCTGCACTCTGTAGTTCCGCTGCCAGAGCTTGTTTTTAACCTGCGAGACTTGGCCATGTCTCGCTGTAGTGTGACTCCGGCCTAACTGAAACTACAAAGATTAAACAACAACCACAAAACGGATTTCATCACCCCAGGTATCATTTTAATCAGTGTAACAGCACCAACCTGACATTTCCTTCAGTTTACTTAGCAAAATCCTGATGACCAGTACACTTTAAGTGAACACCAGCCCAGGTTCTTAAGGTACCGTTACACTAAACGACTTACCAACGATCACGACCAGCGATACGACCTGGCCGTGATCATTGGTAAGTCGTTGTGTGGCCGCTGGGGAGCTGTCACACAGACAGCTCTCTCCAGCGACCAACGATCAGGGGAACGACTTCGGCATCATTGAAACTGTCTTCAACGATGCCGAAGTCCCCCTGCAGCACCCGGGTAACCAGGGTAAACATCGGGTTACTAAGTGCAGGGCCGCGCTTAGTAACCTGATATTTACCCTGGTTACCATTGTAAAAGTTAAAAAAAACAAACAGTACATACTTACATTCCGGTGTCTGTCCCCCGGCGTCAGCTTCCCTGCACTGACTGTGTCAGCGCCGGCCGTAAAGCAGAGCACAGCGGTGACGTCACCGCTGTGCTCTGCTTTACGGCCGGCGCTGACAGTCAGTGCTGGGAAGCTGTACTGTTTTTTGTTTTTTTTTAACTTTTACAATGGTAACCAGGGTAAATATAGGGTTACCAAGCGCGGCCCTGCGCTTAGTAACCCGATATTTACCCTGGTTACAAGTGAACACACGCCAATCCAGTGATGACAGCGGATGATCAGCGACCAAAAAAAGGTCCTGATTATTCCCCAACGACCAACGATCTCCCAGCAGGGGCCTGATCGTTGGTTGCTGTCACACATAACGAAATCGTTAGCGGGATCGTTGCTACGTCACAAAAAGACGTTGCAACGATATCATTAACGAAATCGTTATGTGTGAAGGTACCTTTAGTCAAAGCTAATCAGGTACATCTAATCAAGACCCGCAGTGCTAAGATTTTAACCCAGTCCTACCTGGCTTTCCTACAGCACCTAGATGAATGTTGTTCAGATCAGCCCACTATGACAAATGATATAGGAATTTCCATGCCCAATCTATTTGTTTTCAGGGAAGATTAGTTGCTGTCAGTGGTGTCTTGATAGCGTCATGCTGCTCTCCACCAAATGAAGAGAAGTAGGGAGAAAAAAGCTCTTTGGCTAACAGCTATCTCAAGTGCATGGCCTGCGCTCCATTAAGGAATATTTATTTGCAGGCATATTGCTAATAATTGGACAACCCTACTACATGCCCCCTGCAGATATAATGTATAAACATTTCACACCAAAGCATGTAACATTATTCTATATCTTTAAAGTGATGAGGTAAAAAATAGGATTCCCAGGGAAAGTGCTGACCTTGTGTCCTTTACACTCCAAAGTATACATATGATTAATGGTGGACATTCTGTGCTACACCTAATGATAGCAAGCTTGGCATGAGAGCAGAAAGCAGTGGCCTTTACAGATATTGTGATTGCATTTATATAGGAAGCCAAAATGGAAAACAGAAGGAAAAAAAAAGCTCATACTTTATTTTCTAGTGCATTTTATTTGATGTCATTTCTTATGTAAATACAATAACCAAAATGTAAGAGTCTATAAAGTCATTCTAGATATTTCATGTTCTGCGCATGAAGGCTCTCGTGGGACCAGAGCAGGAATGCTGGCAAGCAGTAAAGGAGGTGCCAAGCTAAAAAAGCCTCAAGACTGCTCATAGTTCTCTATTTTCCCACAGATCTCATGGTCTGCCATGTGAGTTACGGAACCAAGTGACCGAAAAAAAACAGATTGCCATTAAAAAATATTTTATGGTACTGTGTCTATGGTTTATTTTACATTTCATATAGAAAATATACCATAGGGGCTTTTATAATGGTCACTACAAAGATTCCATAGTCGCATCTAGTGCTTTTACTAATGCCTTATGTTGAGTTTAACAGCCCTAGCTTTTAAATTTCTGTACTACTACTATAATTGTTGCTTTATTTTTTTGTGACACAAAGGGCTCTAATTGTATTTTATTTAAATGTTTTTCTAAGTATTGTAAATGGTTAATGTGTATAGTCTCAGGGGTAGCTATTGTGATGGTTTTTATTAGCATTTTTTCATTAGACCCCCAGCCACAGGGGAGATCAGCTCATTGAGGTGTCAGTAGTCACTGGCAGAAATGAGACTTTGCTTAATGTTGGATTTTTGGAGGACAAAATACACCCATACATTACACAGACAGGCCACTGGTTTCTTTGAGTATTATGTGATACTATATTTTTTTTGTGTTGGCAGAGAACCATTTTAATAAAGACAAAGTTTCTAAGGCCACGTTCACATATTGCCGGTGTAGCGTCGGCATTTCTATCCAGCAGTTAATCAAAACACCAGATGGACACTGATGGATCTTTCCTACCTATACGGGACATCAGTTTTTCCACAGGATTGTTGCAGGTGCCAGTTTTGTGGCCTAATCATGTTTCATGGAGCAGTGGGATCCATTACTGGACCAATGACTAGGGGTAGATGTTAAAAAAGCCTGATGGCAACTGAAGTACGGTATTTTTGCATCCTTCTTTACTTCAATTCAGATCCCCTTTGTTGCATCAGGCTAAAAAAAAAAACCTAATGGAACACGTATATGTGAACACAGCTTTAGGCCAGCATCACACTAGAGAGAAATACGGACAAGGGAGTGGCGCAAGAACAACGCATTGCACACGGACCAATGTTTCTCTATGGGGCATCTCCTATCAGCGTATACGGTATTTCTCGGACGTATTTTACAGGCTGAGAAAAACGCAGGATGCTGCGATTGTCAGCGTATTCCGAGAAAAATACGCCAATGAAAGTCTATGGGGCGAGAAAAATACGGATTACACAAGGACCATCAGTGTGACTTGGGAGAAATACACACCAGTGTCCTATAGAAAAGCCAGCAATTCAGTGCGGTGTACAGTAAAATCATACTGACAGGTTAGAATAGATAAAATAAATGTCTACACATAGAATAGGTATACAGGTCCTTCTCAAAAAATTAGCATATAGTGTTAAATTTCATTATTTACCATAATGTAATGATTACAATTAAACTTTCATATATTATAGATTCATTATCCACCAACTGAAATTTGTCAGGTCTTTTATTGTTTTAATACTGATGATTTTGGCATACAACTCCTGATAACCCAAAAAACCTGTCTCAATAAATTAGCATATTTCACCCATCCAATCAAATAAAAGTGTTTTTTTAATAACAAACAAAAAAACCAACAAATAATAATGTTCAGTTATGCACTCAATACTTGGTCGGGAATCCTTTGGCAGAAATGACTGCTTCAATGCGGCGTGGCATGGAGGCAATCAGCCTGTGACACTGCTGAGATGTTATGGAGGCCCAGGATGCTTCAATAGCGGCCTTAAGCTCATCCAGAGTGTTGGGTCTTGCGTCTCTCAACTTTCTCTTCACAATATCCCACAGATTCTCTATGGGGTTCAGGTCAGGAGAGTTGGCAGGCCAATTGAGCACAGTAATACCATGGTCAGTAAACCATTTACTAGTGGTTTTGGCACTGTGAGCAGGTGCCAGGTCGTGCTGAAAAATGAAATCTTCATCTCCATAAAGCATTTCAGCCGATGGAAGCATGAAGTGCTCCAAAATCTCCTGATAGCTAGCTGCATTGACCCTGCCCTTGATGAAACACAGTGGACCAACACCAGCAGCTGACATGGCACCCCACACCATCACTGACTGTGGGTACTTGACACTGGACTTCAGGCATTTTGGCATTTCCTTCTCCCCAGTCTTCCTCCAGACTCTGGCACCTTGATTTCCGAATGACATGCAAAATTTGCTTTCATCAGAAAAAAGTACTTGGGACCACTTAGCAACAGTCCAGTGCTGCTTCTCTGTAGCCCAGGTCAGGCGCCTCTGCCGCTGTTTATGGTTCAAAAGTGGCTTTACCTGGGGAATGCGGCACCTGTAGCCCATTTCCTGCACACGCCTGTGCACGGTGGCTCTGGATGTTTCCACACCAGACTCAGTCCACTGCTTCCTCAGGTTCCCCAAGGTCTGGAATCGGTCCTTCTCCACAATCTTCCTCAGGGTCCGGTCTCCTCTTCTCGTTGTACAGCGTTTTCTGCCACATTGTTTCCTTCCAACAGACTTCCCATTGAGGTGCCTTGATACAGCACTCTGGGAACAGCCTATTTGTTGAGAAATTTCTTTCTGGGTCTTACCCTCTTGCTTGAGGGTGTCAATGATGGCCTTCTTGACATCTGTCAGGTCGCTAGTCTTACCCATGATGGGGGTTTTGAGTAATGAACCAGGCAGGGAGTTTATAAAAGCCTCAGGTATCTTTTGCATGTGTTTAGAGTTAATTAGTTGATTCAGAAGATTAGGGTAATAGGTCGTTTAGAGAACCTTTTCTTGATATGCTAATTTATTGAGACAGGTTTTTTGGGTTATCAGGAGTTGTATGCCAAAATCATCAGTATTAAAACAATAAAAGACCTGACAAATTTCAGTTGGTGGATAATGAATCTATAATATATGAAAGTTTAATTGTAATCATTACATTATGGTAAATAATGAAATTTAACACTATATGCTAATTTTTTGAGAAGGACCTGTATATACAGTGGGGCAAAAAAGTATTTAGTCAGTCAGCAATAGTGCAAGTTCCACCACTTAAAAAGATGAGAGGGGTCTGTAATTTACATCATAGGTAGACCTCAACTATGGGAGACAAACTGAGATAAAAAAAATCCAGAAAATCACATTGTCTGTTTTTTTATCATTTTTTTTGCATATCATGGTGGAAAATAAGTATTTGGTCAGAAACAAACAATCAAGATTTCTGGCTCTCACAGACCTGAAACTTCTTCTTTAAGAGTCTCCTCTTTCCTCCACTCATTACCTGTAGTAATGGCACCTGTTTAAACTTGTTATCAGTATAAAAAGACACCTGTGCACACCCTCAAACAGTCTGACTCCAAACTCCACTATGGTGAAGACCAAAGAGCTGTCAAAGGACACCAGAAACAAAATTGTAGCCCTGCACCAGGCTGGGAAGACTGAATCTGCAATAGCCAACCAGCTTGGAGTGAAGAAATCAACAGTGGGAGCAATAATTAGAAAATGGAAGACATACAAGACCACTGATAATCTCCCTCGATCTGGGGCTCCACGCAAAATCCCACCCCGTGGGGTCAGAATGATCACAAGAACGGTGAGCAAAAATCCCAGAACCACGCGGGGGGACCTAGTGAATGAACTGCAGAGAGCTGAGACCAATGTAACAAGGCCTACCATAAGTAACACACTACGCCACCATGGACTCAGATCCTGCAGTGCCAGACGTGTCCCACTGCTTAAGCCAGTACATGTCCGGGCCCGTCTGAAGTTTGCTAGAGAGCATTTGGATGATCCAGAGGAGTTTTGGGAGAATGTCCTATGGTCTGATGAAACCAAACTGGAACTGTTTGGTAGAAACACAACTTGTCGTGTTTGGAGGAAAAAGAATACTGAGTTGCATCCATCAAACACCATACCTACTGTAAAGCAAGTTGGTGGAAACATCATGCTTTGGGGCTGTTTCTCTGCAAAGGGGCCAGGACGACTGATCCGGGTACATGAAAGAATGAATGGGGCCATGTATAGTGAGATTTTGAGTGCAAACCTCCTTCCATCAGCAAGGGCATTGAAGATGAAACGTGGCTGGGTCTTTCAACATGACAATGATCCAAAGCCCCCCGCAGGGAAACGAAGGAGTGGCTTCATAAGAAGCATTTCAAGGTCCTGGAGTGGCCTAGCCAGTCTCCAGATCTCAACCCTATAGAAAACCTTTGGAGGGAGTTGAAAGTCCGTGTTGCCAAGCGAAAAGCCAAAAACATCACTGCTCTAGAGGAGATCTGCA
Source organism: Ranitomeya imitator (assembly GCF_032444005.1). Classification (NCBI taxonomy): domain Eukaryota; kingdom Metazoa; phylum Chordata; class Amphibia; order Anura; family Dendrobatidae; genus Ranitomeya; species Ranitomeya imitator. The sequence continues at coordinate 713,643,120 of NC_091284.1, read as the reverse complement.
TGGAGGAATGGGCCAACATACCAACAACAGTGTGTGGCAACCTTGTGAAGACTTACAGAAAACGTTTGACCTCTGTCATTGCCAACAAAGGATATATTACAAAGTATTGAGATGAAATTTTGTTTCTGACCAAATACTTATTTTCCACCATAATATGCAAATAAAATGTTAAGATTTTTTTTCTCAGTTTGTCTCCCATAGTTGAGGTCTACCTATGATGTAAATTACAGACGCCTCTCATCTTTTTAAGTGGTGGAACTTGCACTATTGCTGACTGACTAAATACTTTTTTGCCCCACTGTATACAGTACAGACCAAAGGTTTGGACACACCTTCTCATTTAAAGATTTTTCTGTATTTTCATGCCCATGAAAATTGTACATTCACACTGAAGGCATCAAAACTATGAATTAACACATGTGGAATTATATACCTAACAAAAAAGTGTGAAACAACTGAAATTATGTCTTGTATTCTAGGATCTTCAAAGTAGCTACCTTTTGCTTTGATGAATGCTTTGCACACTCTTGGCATTCTCTTGATGAGCTTCAAGAGGTCGTCACCGGGAATATTCTTGAAGGAGTTTCCAGAGATGCTTAGCACTTGTTGGCCCTTTTGCCTTCACTCTGCGGTCCAGCTCACCACAAACCATCTCGATTGGGTTCAGGTCTGGTGACTGTGGAGGCCAGGTCATCTGGCATAGCACCCCATCACTCTCCTTCTTGGTTAAATAATCCTTACACAGTCTGGAGGTGTGTTTGGGGTCAATTGCCTGATGAAAAATAAATGATGGTCCACCTAAATGCAAACCGGATGGAATAGCATGCCGATGCAAGATGCCGTGGTAGCCATGCTGGTTCAGTATGCCTTCAATTTTGAATAAATCCCCAACAGTGTCACCAACAAAGCACCCCGACACCATCACACCTCCTCCTCCATGCTTCACGGTGGAAACCAGGCATGTAAAGTCCATCCATTCACCTTTTCTGCGTCACACAAAGACACGGTGGTAGGAACCAAAGATCTCAAATTTGGACTCATCAGACTAAAGCACAATGTCCAATTCCTTGTGTTCTTTAGTCCAAACAAGTCTCTTCTGCTTGTTGCCTGTCCTTAGCAATGGTTTCCTTGCAGCTATTTTACCATGAAGGCCTGCTGCACAAAGTCTCCTCTTAACAGTTGTTGTAGATATGTGTCTGCTGCTAGAACTCTGTGTGCCATTGACCTGAATATCCATATTGAATCAGGAGCCCCATATAATGCTCAATACAGTTCATGATGGGCCCCATGAGACGCTCCATATTAAAATACGCCCCATATAATGCTCCATATACAAATGTGCCACATATAATGCTCCATGCAGTTCATTATGGCCCCATAAGATGCGCTATATTCAAATGTGCCATATATAATGCTCCATGCAGTTCATTATGGCCCCATAAGATGCTCCATATACAAATACGAGGGGCGATCCAAAAGTAATGATAATCAATACTAAACACAATGAATATAGTCAGAAAATAAATTTATTTTTCTACATAGTCTCCTAACAAGTCTATACATTTAGTCCATCTCTTTTCTAAACTTAAAATTCCCTTCGAAAAAAATTCTTGATCTTGACCCTCTCTTCGATCTGCCAATACAACTTCTTCAACTTTTTCCACGTTTTCTTCATTGAGGGACGTGGATGGGCGTCCTTCACGATGGTTATTTTCCGTCGATGTTCTTCCCAGCTTAAATTCCTTGGCCCAGCGTGCAACTGTGGAATATGGAGGAGAAGAGTCCCCCAATGTTTCCACCATGTCGCTGTGTATGTCTTTGGTAGTCATTTTTTTTCAAGCAGAGGTATTTGATGACAGCTCTGAGCTCGTTTTTTTCCATTTTGATGTTCACTCCTCAGCAGTTCATATTCAAATGAATGTAGCTCCCGGGAATCGTGGTCTATTTAAGTAATTTTTTTTTCCTGGACTAGTGGGTACCTAAGAGAGAAGAAAACATTTTATTTTAATTTCTGTGTGCAATAGAAATAACCGATTATCATTACTTTTGGATCGCCCCTCGTATGCCCCATATAATGCTCCATACAGTTCATTATGGCCCCATAGATACTCCATATACAAACATGCTCTATATAATGCTCCATACAGTTCATTTTGGCCCCATAGATGCTCCATATACAAATATGCCCATATAATGCTTCATACAGTTCATTATGGCCCCATAAGATGCTCCATATACAAATAAGCCCCATATTATGCTCCATACAGTTCATTATGGCCCCATAGATGCTCCATATACAAATATGCCCCATATAATGCTCCATACAGTTCAGTATGGCCCCATAGATACTCCATATACAAATATGCCCCATAAAATGCTCCATGCAGTTCATTATGGCCCCATAAGATGCTCCATATACAAATATGCCCCATATAATGCTCCATACAGTTCATTATGGCCCTATAGATACTCCATCTATATATATAATTGTCTAAGGGTTTTTCCGTCTGTCTGTCTTTCTGTCTGTCTGTCCTGGAAATCCCGCGTCTCTGATTGGTCGAGGCCGCTAGGCCTCGACCAATCAGAGACCGGCACAGCATCGACGTAGAAATCCCGCGTCTCTGATTGGTTGAGGCCGCCAGGCCTCGACCAATCAGCGATGGGCACAGCGACGATGATGTCATAAAGGACGTAGACATCCTGCATCTGATTGGTCGAGGCCGCCAGGCCTCGACCAATCAGCAACAGGCACAGCGACGATGATGTCATAATGGTTGCCATGGCGACGATGATGTCATAAAGGTTGCCTCAACCAATCAGCAACGGGCACAGCGACGATGATGTCATAATGGTTGCCATGGCGACGATGATGTCATAAAGGTTGCCTCAACCAATCAGCGACGGGCACAGCGACGATGATGTCATAATGGTTGCCATGGCGATGATGATGTCATAAAGGTTGCCTCAACCAATCAGCAACGGGCACAGCGACGATGATGTCATAATGGTTGCCATGGCGATGATGATGTCATAAAGGTTGCCTCGGCCAATCAGCGAAGGACACAGTCTGCCGCGAATTCTGGAATCATCATTGTCCATATACTACGGGGACATGCCTGGCGGCCTCGACCAATCAGCGACGAGCACAGCGACGATGATGTCATAAAGGACGTAGACATCCCGTGTCTGATTTGTCGAGGCCGCCAGGCCTCAACCAATCAGCGACGGGCACAGCGACGATGATGTCATAAAGGACGTAGACATCCCACGTCTGATTGGTCGATTGGTCATAAAGGTTGCCTCGACCAATCAGCGACGGGCACAGTCTGCCGCGAATTCTGGAATCATCATTGTCCATATACTACGGGGACATGCATATTCTAGAATACCCGATGCGTTAGAATCGGGCCACAATCTAGTATACAAATATGCCCCATATAATGCTCCATACAGTTTATTATGGCCTCATAGATGCTCCATATGCAAATATGCCCCATATAATGCTCCATACAGTTCATTATGGTCCCTATAGATGCTCCATATACAAATATGCCCCATATAATGCTCCATGCAGGTTATTATGGCCCGAAAAGATGCTCCATATACAAATATGCCCCATATAATGCTCCATACAGGTCATTATGGCCCCATTGATTCTCCAAATACAAAAATGCCCCATATAATGCTCCATACAGTTCATTATGGCCCCATAGATGCTCTATATACAAATATGCCCCAAATAATGCTCCATAGAGTTCATTATGGCCCCATAGATGCTCGATATACAAATATGCCCCATATAATGCTCCATACAGTTCAGTATGGCCCCATAGATGCTCCATATAACAATGTGCCACATATAATGCTCCATACAGTTCATTATGGCCCCATAGATTCTCCAAATACAAATATGCCCCATATAATGCTCCATACAGTTCACTATGGCCCCATAGATGCTCCATATACAAATATGCCCCATATAATGCTCCATACAGTTCATTATGGCCCCATAAATGCTCCATATACAAATATGCCCCATATTATGCTCCATACAGTTCATTATGGCCCCATAGATGCTCGATATACAAATATGCCCCATATAATGCTCCATACAGTTCAGTATGGCCCCATAGATGCTCCATATAACAATGTGCCACATATAATGCTCCATACAGTTCATTATGGCCCCATAGATTCTCCAAATACAAATATGCCCCATATAATGCTCCATACAGTTCACTATGGCCCCATAGATGCTCCATATAACAATGTGCCACATATAATGCTCCATACAGTTCATTATGGCCCCATAGATTCTCCAAATACAAAAATGCCCCATATAATGCTCCATACAGTTCATTATGGCCCCATAGATGCTCCATATACAAATATGTCCCATATAATGCTCCATACAGTTCATTATGGCCCCATAGATGCTCGATATACAAATATGCCCCATATAATGCTCCATACAGTTCAGTATGGCCCCATAGATGCTCCATATAACAATGTGCCACATATAATGCTCAATACAGTTCATGATGGGCCCCATGAGATGCTCCATATTAAAATACGCCCCATATAATGCTCCATATACAAATGTGCCACATATAATGCTCCATGCAGTTCATTATGGCCCCATAAGATGCTCTATATACAAATGTGATATATATATAATGCTCCATGCAGTTCATTATGGCCCCATAAGATGCTCCATATACAAATATGCCCCATATAATGCTCCATACAGTTTATTATGGCCCCATAGATGCTCCATATACAAACATGCTCCATATAATGCTCCATACAGTTCATTTTGGCCCAATAGATGCTCCATATACAAATATGCCCATATAATGCTTCATACAGTTCATTATGGCCCCATAAGATGCTCCATATACAAATATGCCCCATATAATGCTCCATACAGTTTATTATGGCCTCATAGATGCTCCATATACAAATATGCCCCATATAATGCTCCATACAGTTCATTATGGCCCCATAGATTCTCCAAATACAAAAATGCCCCATATAATGCTCCATACAGTTCATTATGGCCCCATAGATGCTCCATATACAAATATAATAATAATAATAATTTTTATTTATATAGCGCCAACATATTCCGCAGCGCTTTACAAATTATAAAATATGCCCATATAATGCTCCATACAGTTCAGTATGGCCCCATAGATGCTCCATATAACAATGTGCCACATATAATGCTCCATACAGTTCATTATGGCCCCATAGATGCTCCATATACAAATATGCCCCATATAATGCTCCATACAGTTCATTATGGCCCCATAGATGTTCCATATACAAATATACCCCATATAATGCTCCATACAGTTCATTATGGCCCCATAGATGTTCCATATACAAATATGCCCATATAATGCTCCATACAGTTCATTATGGCCCCATAGATGTTCCATATACAAATATACCCCATATAATGCTCCATACAGTTCATTATGGCCCCATAGATGCTCAATATACAAATATGCCCCATATAATGCTCCATACAGTTTATTATGGCCCCATAGATGCTCCATATACAAACATGCTCCATATAATGCTCCATACAGTTCATTTTGGCCCAATAGATGCTCCATATACAAATATGCCCATATAATGCTTCATACAGTTCATTATGGCCCCATAAGATGCTCTATATACAAATGTGATATATATATAATGCTCCATGCAGTTCATTATGGCCCCATAAGATGCTCCATATACAAATATGCCCCATATAATGCTCCATACAGTTTATTATGGCCCCATAGATGCTCCATATACAAACATGCTCCATATAATGCTCCATACAGTTCATTTTGGCCCAATAGATGCTCCATATACAAATATGCCCATATAATGCTTCATACAGTTCATTATGGCCCCATAAGATGCTCCATATACAAATATGCCCCATATAATGCTCCATACAGTTTATTATGGCCTCATAGATGCTCCATATACAAATATGCCCCATATAATGCTCCATACAGTTCATTATGGCCCCATAGATTCTCCAAATACAAAAATGCCCCATATAATGCTCCATACAGTTCATTATGGCCCCATAGATGCTCCATATACAAATATAATAATAATAATAATTTTTATTTATATAGCGCCAACATATTCCGCAGCGCTTTACAAATTATAAAATATGCCCATATAATGCTCCATACAGTTCAGTATGGCCCCATAGATGCTCCATATAACAATGTGCCACATATAATGCTCCATACAGTTCATTATGGCCCCATAGATGCTCCATATACAAATATGCCCCATATAATGCTCCATACAGTTCATTATGGCCCCATAGATGTTCCATATACAAATATACCCCATATAATGCTCCATACAGTTCATTATGGCCCCATAGATGTTCCATATACAAATATGCCCATATAATGCTCCATACAGTTCATTATGGCCCCATAGATGTTCCATATACAAATATACCCCATATAATGCTCCATACAGTTCATTATGGCCCCATAGATGCTCAATATACAAATATGCCCCATATAATGCTCCATACAGTTCAGTATGGCCCCATAGATGCTCCATATACAAATATGCCCCATATAATGCTCCATACAGTTCATTATGGCCCCATAGATGCTCCATATACAAATATGCCCATATAATGCTCCATACAGTTCATTATGGCCCCATAGATGTTCCATATACAAATATACCCCATATAATGCTCCATACAGTTCATTATGGCCCCATAGATGCTCAATATACAAATATGCCCCATATAATGCTCCATACAGTTCAGTATGGCCCCATAGATGCTCCATATAACAATGTGCCACATATAATGCTCCATACAGTTCATTATGGCCCCATAGATGCTCCATATACAAATATGCCCCATATAATGCTCCATACAGTTCATTATGGCCCCATAGATGCTCCATATACAAATATGCCCATATAATGCTCCATACAGTTCATTATGGCCCCATAGATGTTCCATATACAAATATACCCCATATAATGCTCCATACAGTTCATTATGGCCCCATAGATGCTCAATATACAAATATGCCCCATATAATGCTCCATACAGTTCAGTATGGCCCCATAGATGCTCCATATACAAATATGCCCCATATAATGCTCCATACAGTTCATTATGGCCCCATAGATGCTCCATATACAAATATTCCCCATATAATGCTCCATACAGTTCATTATGGCCCCATAGATGCTCGATATACAAATATGCCCCATATAATGCTCCATACAGTTCAGTATGGCCCTACAGATGCTCCATAAAACAATGTGCCACATATAATGCTCCATACAGTTCATTATGGCCCCATAGATTCAACAAATATGCCCCATATAATGCTCCATACAGTTCATTATGGCCCCATAGATGCTCCATATACAAATATGCCCCATATAATGCTCCATACAGTTCAGTATGGCCCTATAGATGCTCCATAAAACAATGTGCCACATATAATACTCCATACAGTTCAGTATGGCCCTATAGATGCTCCATATAACATTGTGCCACATATAATGCTCCATACAGTTCATTATGGCCCCATAGATTCTCCAAATACAAATATGCCCCATATAATGCTCCATACAGTTCATTATAGCCCCATAGATGCTCCATATACAAATATGCCCCATATAATGCTTCATACAGTTCAGTATGGCCCCACAGACGCTCCATATAACAATGTGCCACATATAATGCTGCTGCTGCAATAAAAAAATGACATACTCACCTCTCGTCGCTGCTCCTCAGCATCCCATCTCTCCGCACTGACTGTTCAGGCAGAGGGCAGTGCACACACTAATACGTCATCGCGCCCTTTGACCTGATCATATACAATATAAAGTGACTAGCACACTCCAGGGTGTAGTGATGCAAAAAAGTGGGGATTTATTACATACAGTAAATTACAAACGTTTCGGTCGATACTGGACCTTCATCAGTGTGCTAGGTATAATTGTATACTTGTATGGCCCCAAAAACAATAGAATACTCGGATTTGCATCAATCAGACATGCTGGAAAAAAAGGCAACAAGCCGGGAAGAAACAGAACCAGGCTGGTCAACTGACGGTGAGTCAGAATAATAGGTGGCGCTGAGGCTTAAAAGAGCTGTCAGTACGCCGGGACACTAGGGATAAATGCGGTATCCACCGCTAATAGAGTGTGTGACACACAACCGTCAGTTGACCAGCCTGGTTCTGTTTCTTCCCGGCTTGTTGCCTTTTTTTCCAGCATGTCTGATTGATGCAAATCCGAGTATTCTATTGTTTTTGGGGCCATACAAGTATAGAATTATACCTAGCACACTGATGAAGGTCCAGTATCGACCGAAACGTTTGTGATTTACTGTATGTAATAAATCCCCACTTTTTTGCATCACTACACCCTGGAGTGTGCTAGTCACTTTATATTGTATACGTTCAGGTTTGGGCACCTATGACTGTGCACCTCCCCTGAATCTTTAATACTCACCTGCTCCCGGCGCAGTCCCTTGCAGCTTCTCCCGGACAGATGGTCTCCGGCACCCGCAGCTTCTTCCTGTTTTGAGCGGTCATTTGTACCGCTCATTACAATAATGATTATGCGGCTCCACCCCTATGGGAGTGGAGTCCATATTCATTATTTTAATGAGCGGTACCACATGACCGCTGAACAGAGGAAGAAGGTGTCGGCGCCGGAGACCATGGGACACGCAGGGACCGCGTCAGGAGCGGCAGAAGCAGGTGAGTATGTAACCGTCGTCGCTCCCCCTCACCCGCTGACCCCCCCGCCTTCCATGACTCGAGTATAAGCTGAGAGGGGCACTTTCAGCCCATTTGTTTGGGCTGAAAATCTCGGCTTATACTCAAGTATATACGGTATATAATTCCATATGTGTTAATTCATAGTTTTGTATATATGTATATATATATGTATATATATATATATATATATATATATATAATTGTCTAAGGGTTTTTCCGTCTGTCTGTCTGTCTGTCTGTCTTTCTGTCTGTCTGTCCTGGAAATCCCGCGTCTCTGATTGGTCGAGGCCGCTAGGCCTCGACCAATCAGAGACCGGCACAGCATCGACGTAGAAATCCCGCGTCTCTGATTGGTTGAGGCCGCCAGGCCTCGACCAATCAGCGACGGGCACAGCGATGATGATGTCATAAAGGACGTAGACATCCCGCGTCTCTGATTGGTCGAGGCCGCCAGGCCTCGACCAATCAGCAACGGGCACAGCGACGATGATGTCATAATGGTTGCCATGGCGACGATGATGTCATAAAGGTTGCCTCAACCAATCAGCGACGGGCATAGCGACGATGATGTCATAATGGTTGCCATGGCGATGATGATGTCATAAAGGTTGCCTCAACCAATCAGCAACGGGCACAGCGACGATGATGTCATAATGGTTGCCATGGCGATGATGATGTCATAAAGGTTGCCTCGGCCAATCAGCGAAGGACACAGTCTGCCGCGAATTCTGGAATCATCATTGTCCATATACTACGGGGACATGCCTGGCGGCCTCGACCAATCAGCGACGAGCACAGCGACGATGATGTCATAAAGGACGTAGACATCCCGCGTCTGATTTGTCGAGGCCGCCAGGCCTCGACCAATCAGCAACGGGCACAGAGACGATGATGTCATAAAGGATGTAGAAATCCCACGTTTCTGATTCAGCGACGGGCACAGTATCGACGTAGATGTCATAATGGTTGCCATGGCGACGATGATGTCATAAAGGTCCCCGTAGTATATGGACAATGATGATTCCAGAATCATCAGACTGTGCCCGTCACTGATTGGTCGAGGCAACCTTTATGACATCATCGTCGCCATGGCAACCATTGGTCGTGCCCGTTGCTGATTGGTCGAGGCCTGGCGACGCATCGCATCGGGTATTCTAGAATATGCATGTCCCCGTAGTATATGGACAATGATGATTCCAGAATCATCAGACTGTGCCCGTCGCTGATTGGTCGAGGCAACCTTTATGACATCATCGTCGCCATGGCAACCATTGGTCGTGCCCGTTGCTGATTGGTCGAGGCCTGGCGACGCATCGCATCGGGTATTCTAGAATATGCATGTCCCCGTAGTATATGGACAATGATGATTCCAGAACTCGCGGCAGACTGTGCCCGTCGCTGATTGGTCGAGGCAACCTTTATGACATCATCGTCGCCATGGCAACCATTATGACATCTACATCGATACTGTGCCCGTTGCTGATTGGTCGAGGCCTGGCGGCCTCGACCAATCAGACGCGGGATGTCTACGTCCTTTATGACATCATCGTCGCTGTGCCCGTTGCTGATTGGTCGAGGCCTGGCGGCCTCGACCAATCAGAGACGCGGGATTTCTACGTCGATGCTGTGCCGGTCTCTGATTGGTCGAGGCCGCCAGGTTGAGGCAACCTTTATGACATCATCATCGCCATGGCAACCATTATGACATCATCATCGCTGTGCCCGTCGCTGATTGGTTGAGGCAACCTGTATGACATCATCGTCGCCATGGCAACCATTATGACATCTACATCGATACTGTGCCCGTTGCTGATTGGTCGAGGCCTGGCGGCCTCGACCAATCAGACGGGGGATGTCTACGTCCTTTATGACATCATCGTCGCTGTGCCCATCGCTGATTGGTCGAGGCCTGGCGGCCTCAACCAATCAGAGACGCGGGATTTCTACGTCGATGCTGTGCCGGTCTCTGATTGGTCGAGGCCTAGCGGCCTCGACCAATCAGAGACGCGGGATTTCCAGGACAGAAAGACAGACAGACAGACAGACAGACGGAAAAACCCTTAGACAATTATATATATAGATATATATATATACATATATATACATATATAGTAGAGACCAAAAGTTTGGACACACCTTCTCATTTAAAGATTTTTCTGTATTTTCATGACTATGAAAATTGTAAATTCACACTGAAGACTATGAATGAACGCATGTGGAATTATATACTTAACAAAAAAGTGTGAAACAACTGAAAATATGTCTTATATTCTAGGTTCTCCAAAGTAGTCACCTTTTGCTTTGATGACTGCTTTGCACATTCTTGGCATTCTCTTGATGAGCTTCAAGAGGTAGTCACCCGAAATGGTCTTCCAACAATCTTGAAGGAGTTCCCAGAGATGCTTAGCACTTGTTGGCCCTTTTGCCTTCACTCTGTGGTCCAGCTCACCCCAAACCATCAGGCCATCTGGCGTAGCACCCCATCACTCTCCTTCTTGGTCAAATAGCCCTTACACAGCCTGGAGGTGTATTTGTGGTCATTGCCCTGTTGAAAAATAAATGATGGTCCAAATAAGCGCAAACCGGATGGAATAGCAAGCCTTTGAAAGATGCTGTGGTAGCCATGCTGGTTCAGTATGCCTTCAATTTTGAATAAATCCCCAACAGTGTCGCCAGCAAAGCACCCCCACACTATCACACCTCCTCCATGCTTCCCGGTGGGAACCAGGCATGTAGAGTCCATCCGTTCACCTTTTCTGCGTCGCACAAAGACACGGTGGTTGGAACCAAAGATCTCAAATTTGGACTCATCAGACCAAAGCACAGATTTCCACAGGTCTATTGTCCATTTCTTGTGTTCTTTAGCCCAAACAAGTCTCTTCTGTTTGTTGCCTGTCCTTTGCAGTGGTTCCCTAGCAGCTATTTTACCATGAAGGCCTGCAGCACAAAAGTCTTCTCTTAACAGTTGTAGAGATGTATCTGGGGCTAGAACTCTGTGTGGCATTGACCTGGTCTCTAATCTGAGCTGCTGTTAACCTGCGATATCTGAGGCTGGAGACTTGGATAAACTTATCCTCAGAAGCAGAGGTGACTCTTGGTCTTCCTTTCCTGGGGCAGTCCTCATGTGAGCCACGTTCATTGTAGCGCTTGATGGTTTTTGCAACTGCATTTGGGGACACTTTCAAAGTTTTCCCAATTTTTTGGACTGACTGACCTTCATTTCTTAAAGTAATGATGGCCTCTCATTTTTCTTTACTTAGCTGCTTTTTTCTTGCCATAATACAAATTCTAACAGTCTATTCAGAAGGACTATCAGCTGTGTATCCACCAGACTTCTGCTCAACACAACTGATGATCCCAACCCCATTTATAGAGCAAGAAATCCCACTTATTAAACCTGACAGGGCACACCTTTGAAGTGAAAACCATTTCTGGTGACTACCCCTTGAAGCTCATCAAGAGAATGCCAAGAGTGTGCAAAGCAGTCATCAAAGCAAAAGGTGGCAATTTTGAAGAAACTAGAAAATATGACATATTTTCAGTTGTTTCATACTTTTTTGTTAAGTATATAATTCCAGATGTGTTAATTCATAGTTTTGATGCCTTCAGTGTGAATTTACAATTTTCATAGTCATGAAAATACGGAAAAATCTTTAAATGAGAAGGTGTGTCCAAACTTTTGGTCTGTACTGTATATGTATGTCATTGACACACACATATACAGTATATATATTTATATTTAATACAGAACTAGATAGCCGAATAGCCGGTAATTCAATTGCCGGCTTTTGCTAAGCCCTTACCAAACCCGACAGGATATGAGACATGGTTTACATGCAGTAAACCATTTCATATCCATTATATATTTACATATTCCTCATTAATAATGTTAGTAGTTGTGTGTGCAAAATTTTGGAGCTCTAAGGTGTTAAAATAAAGGGTTAAATCACAGAAAAAAGTGGCGTGAGCTCCCGCGCAATTTTCGCCACCAGAGTGGGAAAGCCAGTGACTGAAGGCAGATATTAATAGCCTAGAGAGGAACCATGGTCATTGGCTCCCCCTGGCTAAAAACATCTGCCCCCAGCCACCCCAGAAAAGGGAAATCTGTAAGATGAACCTATTCTGGCACTTAGCCTCTCTCTTCCTACTCCCCTGTAGCGGTGGGATATGGGGTGATAGGGGGTTAATGTCACCTTGCTATTGTAAGGTGACATTAAGCCTGGTTAATAATGGAGAGATGTCAATAAGACACCTATCCATTATTAATCTAATATTAGTAAAAGGTTAACAATACACACATTAAGAATAAAGTATTTTAATTAAATAAACACATGGGGTTTGTTATCTTTATTGTATGCTCACTCCAACTGACGACCCTCGTTTCCTGTAAAAAAAAGTAAAATAAAAAAGCAACAATATCCCATACCTGTCCGCCGTACAGTCATGTCTCACGCTGTAAATCCATTTAAAGGGGTTAAATACAGTTACAACCAGGAGCCTGCTAATGCAGCCGCTCCCAGCTGTAAAAGACTGGGGAATGAATGAAATGAAGATAACGTAGCTTCGGGGACATGTGGTGCCATCACCGAAGCTGCGCCCCAATCATAATGTACACTTTTATCCAGTATCATAGCTATCAAGGGTGGGGGTCGCACCCTGATCTTCGTGTGACCAACACTCTTAACTGCATTGTCGTACATATGCAGATATGGGTAAATTTTCTGGTAGAGCTGGGAAACATGGTCTCCCTGTCCTACCACTCTCTACTTTGTAGGCCTCAGGTTGACTAAAGCTACGGCCTACAGATTGTCAGGGGAATAAACATGACATTGTTATCATTAATTAACTTGATTACAATGACATCTCACTACTCTGTCAGGATGCTGACTGTTCATGGTTGGAAGAATGGAGGAGTAATCCAGCAGTGCACGTGTATGCAAGTTTCCTGAGAGGAGTGATGTGCTGCGGGATTGAGCATTGTATAAAGATGATATTCGTGGGGAAGTTAGGGGCCGTTATTACTTTTTGGTGAGACACTAGTGGCATTATTAATTGCAAAAATGGAACTCAAGGGGGCATTATTACACTTTGGGGCACTTAAGGATCAATATAAATTTTCAGTTTTCATTTGATAGAAGCCCATAGAGGGCATTTTTGCTTTTGGGTTGAGTTGAGCACTCAATGTAAGGAACTGAGTGGTGGGTATTTACTAGATGGGACACTAAAGTGAACTGTTGTCACACAAAACAGCAGGAGCAATAATGGGTACACATAGGATTGTAACAGGCTTTGCATTGGGGTATCAGCAGGATGGGGAGTTTGTGCAGGCTGGGAACAGATGGAGACGGTTCTGGAAATGGGAGAAGTCAAATGTGTGTTTGTCATAAACAATGCAGACGAGTCAGTCATGGCTTGAAAAAGTCTTGGTGGTCTGGGCCAAATTGAAAGAATAGGAAAAGTGAACGACCCCATAAGAAAAAACGTCACCTGTAAGTCACTTTCTATGACTGCCCTGTAATCCCTAACATTATCTGCAGAACTGGTATTTACTATTAGGTTCACATTGCACTAGGTGAGTCCGTCTAGCGGACACGTTTTTAAGTACTGAAAACGCAATATAATGCACATACTAACGCGCCCATAGACTTGCATTGTCTGACGCATCGTGACGCATGCCAAAATTGGTATGCGTTTGTCACATAACTTTTTTTCTGACGGACCTTGGAACGCGGCTTGCAGCGTTTTCGGGTCCGGCCAAGCTAACGCAATACTAACGGAAGCGTTCATTCTGCCATAGAAAGCTATGGCAAACGCAGTCAGACGCAAATCATGAAAAATTTCCAAATAGAACCACACGTTTTAATAGCGTTTGAGGGTGGTCCATGTGGTCATGTGACAGGAAATGTGATTTCGGCCAAAGGAGGAATATCCCACCCACACATTTCTCCTGAGGCCTACTGCACGTGACAGAGTCTTGCAAGAGATCACAGGAAATGTAAGTACATTTCTATATATTATATATCTCTGTATACAACATGGAAGTCTGTAATGTCCGTCGGATGTGTGTATACTAAAAATGTATTGCTTTGTTGCACGCAGATGTCGGATAGTGATGGAAGCAGCAGCAGCAGCAGCGTGTCTGCGGTGTTTTCTTCGCAATCGGTAGGCTTGCACTTTAAAAAACCACAATAATGTTGTGTGAAACGCCATTGTATTGAGCTAAGCACGTTTATAAAAATCATGTTTTTATTGTAAATATTAGTCTTCTGAGCCCGAGGCTGCTAGACCCCCCCCAAAAAAACAGGCAAAAACCACAAAGGTACATGGCACACATTTTTAATTTTTCAGGCATAAATTTATTGATCCAATTAATGTAATTGTTTTTTCATTTTACATATACAATAGGTTGTGGTACACGGAGGACACAAGAGAAAGAAGGTTCCTAGCGGTCTGTCGTTGCCACAACTGCCAGTGGTAAATATAAAACTAGAAATTTTCTATCCAATATTTATCAACAATCTATCTATTCACTTTCTATCTACTATATCTATAAACTATCTATCCACTATCTATCGCTCTATCTATGTATCTATCTATCGCTCTATCTATGTATCTATCTATCGCTATATCTATGTATCTATCTCTCTATATCTATGTATCTATCTATCTATTAATCTATCTATCTATCTATGTATCTATCTCTCTATATCTATGTATCTATCTATCCATTGCTATATCTATGTATCTATCTATCTATCTCTGTATCTATGAATATGGCCATCCAGTGAAATTGACCCTTTCAACATAACGTTTTGTGTTTACATAGTCCAAGTCAGCGACCAAAAAAAAAAGGATTGTCGTTGACGAAGAGCCATTGACTATTCACAACTAGGGTTGAGCGACCTTGACCTTTTTAGAGTCGAGCCGTGTTTCGCGAAACCCGACTATCTTAGAAGTCGAGTCGAGTGGAATCGGCCGATTATCGCGAAAAGTCGGGTATCGCCCGAAACACGAAACCCAATGCAAGTCAATGGGGGAGCATAGTCGGCAGTGAGTGAAGGCCAGGAAAACACCTACACTGCCCATTTTAATGGCAAAAACATCCATTCTTGTTAAAGAAGCTTGTCAATCGTAATTTACCTTATAATAATTGGAAGGCATTTGAAATTGGGGGTCATTTGGCTAAAGTTGTGGGGGGTAGGGCTGGTTCAAGTAATTAGTGGGCCCAGTAAATCTGGACCACGTCACGGCAGTGGTGCAGGGAGAGGTAAGTATTTAAACTTTGCAAGTGCTGTGATCCTGAGCAAGCAGGGGGGGCCCACTCGTTGGCATTGGCACTGGCACAGGGCCCCTCAAAGTACAGCGGTGTGTTTGCACGGCGGGGGCGCCTCCCACCGGCAGAAACACTTTTGCGTACCATGAGAGGCCCTGTGCCAGTGACGTCGCCAACTAGTATTCCTCCCCCCACCTGATGAAGGAACCTGCACTTTCATCTGCACCTTCCTCTTTGTCCCCGTGTAAGGTGGTATGGTATGCGGGAAGAGGAACCAGACTTTCAGCAGGGTCACAATCTTGCTGTGTAGCGTGCACGGGGAATTTTGCGTTATGGGTCAATGTACCAGCAGACTCATCTATCACTGGCTGGGGAATGGGCAGGATGAGGAGGAAACACAGATATAGGCCCAAAGAATAAAGTGGGCTAAATGCAGTTCAAAATTGGTAACACAGGACTAACCAGGGGGCATTGCAGTGGAGGACAACTGGAATGAGAGGCTGACACAGAGAGTAGGCCCAAATCAGTAAGTAGTCGACATGCAGTTCAAAATTGGCAACCGTAGTAAACAGGCGGCCCAGCTTTGTTCAGTTGAGGAGAACAGCAAGGAGTGGCAGACACCGATAGTAGGCCCCAACCCAACTAGTAGGCCAAATGCAGTCTAACATTAACAACTACTTAACAAGAGCCTGAAAATGGAATTTCAGGACAGGAAACCAGGAGAACAGCAAGGAGTGGCAGACACCGATAGTAGGCCCCAAACCAACTAGTACGCCAAATGCAGTTGTTCCATTTAACTACAATTTAATGAGAGCCTGAAGATAGAAGTTCAGGAAAGGCAACCTGGAGAACACCTTGGAGTGGAACACACCATCTCTCTACACCCCATACCCAATTTATAGGCCTAATGCAGTGTAGTTTTCAGCAACTACTAAACGAGAGTCGGAAGACCGAAGCAATGTGGACGAAACCTGGGGAACACCTTGGAGTGTAACACACCGTCTCTCTACACCCCATACCCAATTTGTAGGCCTAATGCAGTGTAGTTTTCTACAACTACTAAACGAGAGTCGGAAGACCGAAGCAATGTGGACGAAACCTGGGGAACACCTTGGAGTGGAACACACCATCTCTCTACACCCCATACCCAATTTGTAGGCCTAATGCAGTGTAGTTTTCTACAACTACTAAACGAGAGCATGAAGATCGAAGCAATGGAGAGGAAACCTGGGGAACACCTTGGAGTGGAACACACCATCTCTCTACACCCCATACCCAATTTGTAGGCCTAATGCAGCGTAGTTTCCAACAACTACTAAACGAGAGCATGAAGATCGAAGCAATGGAGAGGAAACCTGGGGAACACCTTGGAGTGGAACACACCATCTCTCTACACCCCATACCCAATTTGTAGGCCTAATGCAGCGTAGTTTCCAACAACTACTAAACGAGAGCATGAAGATCGAACCAATGGCGATGAAACCTGGGGAACACCTTGGAGTGGAACACACCATCTCTCTACACCCCATACCCAATTTGTAGGCCTAATGCAGCGTAGTTTCCAACAACTACTAAACGAGAGCATGAAGATTGAAGCTCAGGAAAGGCAACCTGGAGAACACCTTGGAGTGGAACACACCATCTCTCTACATCCTATACCCAATTTGTAGGCCTAATGCAGCGTAGTTTCCAACAACTACTAAACGAGAGCATGAAGATTGAAGCTCAGGAAAGGCAACCTGGAGAACACCTTGGAGTGGAACACACCATCTCTCTACACCCCATACCCAATTTGTAGGCCTAATGCAGCGTAGTTTCCAACAACTACTAAACGAGAGCATGAAGATTGAAGCTCAGGAAAGGCAACCTGGAGAACACCTTGGAGTGGAACACACCATCTCTCTACACCCCATACCCAATTTGTAGGCCTAATGCAGCGTAGTTTCCAACAACTACTAAACGAGAGCATGAAGATTGAAGCTCAGGAAAGGCAACCTGGAGAACACCTTGGAGTGGAACACACCATCTCTCTACACCCCATACCCAATTTGTAGGCCTAATGCAGCGTAGTTTCCAACAACTACTAAACGAGAGCATGAAGATTGAAGCTCAGGAAAAGCAACCTGGAGAACACCTTGGAGTGGAACACACCATCTCTCTACACCCCATACCCAATTTGTAGGCCTAATGCAGCGTAGTTTCCAGCAACTACTAAACGAGAGCATGAAGATTGAAGCTCAGGAAAGGCAACCTGGAGAACACCTTGGAGTGGAACACACCATCTCTCTACACCCCATACCCAATTTGTAGGCCTAATGCAGCGTAGTTTCCAACAACTACTAAACGAGAGCATGAAGATTGAAGCTCAGGAAAGGCAACCTGGAGAACACCTTGGAGTGGAACACACCATCTCTCTACACCCCATACCCATATTGTAGGCCTAATGCAGCGTAGTTTCCAACAACTACTAAACGAGAGCATGAAGATTGAAGCTCAGGAAAGGCAACCTGGAGAACACCTTGGAGTGGAACACACCATTTCTCTACACCCCATACCCAATTTGTAGGCCTAATGCAGCGTAGTTTCCAACAACTACTAAACGAGAGCATGAAGATTGAAGCAATGGAGAGGAAACCTGGGGAACACCTTGGGGAGGCAGACACCGTTAGTAGGCCCTACCAAAGTTGTACACCCAATGCAGTTTTAAAATTCCTAGAGGCTGAAAACAAGACTATTGACGCTCAGCTTTTTTCAAAGGAACACAGCTGAATTGAGTGGCGCAGACAGACACAGGTAGTAGGACTCAAACCAAAAATGTGGCTCACTGCAGCAGAAAAAAGTTACAGGGGTACACAAGCTGCAGTGCTCTGGGCAGTGGAGGACAATTTCAATAGTGAACCGCAAACAGACTTTGTACGCCTACTATTAAAAAAAGGATGCTCTATGCAATTATAAATAGGTTCTAGGGGTACACGGGCAGCAGTGGTGTGGTCAGTGGAGGCCTAGTGGAAGGAGAGACCGCAGACAGGCATCGAAGGCCTAAAATAATAACACATGGCTGTAGGCAATTTTAAATTGGTTCCAGGGGTACACGGGCAGCAGTGGCCTGGTCAGTGTAGTAGTAGTAGAAAGAACGGACCGCAGACAGGCATCGAAGGCCTAAAATAAAAAAATTGGGCTGGCTGTAGGCAATTTTAAATTGGTTCCAGGGGTACACGGGCAGCAGTGGCCTGGTCAGTGTAGAAGTAGTAGAAAGAACGGTCCGCAGACAGGCATCGCAGGCCTAAAATAAAAAAATTGGGCTGGCTGTAGGCAATTTTAAATTGGTTCCAGGGGTACACGGGCAGCAGTGGTGTGGTCAGTGGAGGCATATTGTAAGGAGTGACCGCAGACAGGCATCGAAGGCCTAAAATAATAACACATGGCTGTAGGCAATTTTAAATTGGTTCCAGGGGTACACGGGCAGCAGTGGTGTGGTCAGTGGAGGCCTAGTGGAAGGAGTGACCGCAGACAGGCATCGAAGGCGTAAAATAAAAAAATTGGGCTGGCTGTAGGCTATTTTAAATTGGTTCCAGGGGTACACGGGCAGCAGTGGTGTGGTCAGTGGAGGCATATTGTAAGGAGTGACCGCAGACAGGCATCGAAGGCCTAAAATAATAACACATGGCTGTAGGCAATTTTAAATTGGTTCCAGGGGTACACAGGCAGCAGTGGCCTGGTCAGTGTAGTAGTAGTAGAAAGAACGGACCGCAGACAGGCATCGAAGGCCTAAAATAAAAAAATTGGGCTGGCTGTAGGCAATTTTAAATTGGTTCCAGGGGTACACGGGCAGCAGTGGTGTGGTCAGTGGAGGCATATTGTAAGGAGTGACCGCAGACAGGCATCGAAGGCCTAAAATAATAACACATGGCTGTAGGCAATTTTAAATTGGTTCCAGGGGTACACGGGCAGCAGTGGTGTGGTCAGTGGAGGCCTAGTGGAAGGAGTGACCGCAGACAGGCATCAAAGGCCTAAAATAAAAAAATTGGGCTGGCTGTAGGCAATTTTAAATTGGTTCCAGGGGTACACGGGCAGCAGTGGTGTGGTCAGTGGAGGCATATTGTAAGGAGTGACCGCAGACAGGCATCGAAGGCCTAAAATAATAACACATGGTTGTAGGCAATTTTAAATTGGTTCCAGGGGTACACGGGCAGCAGTGGCCTGGTCAGTGTAGTAGTAGTAGAAAGAACGGACCGCAGACAGGCATCGAAGGCCTAAAATAAAAAAATTGGGCTGGCTGTAGGCAATTTTAAATTGGTTCCAGGGGTACACGGGCAGCAGTGGTGTGGTCAGTGGAGGCATATTGTAAGGAGTGACCGCAGACAGGCATCGAAGGCCTAAAATAATAACACATGGCTGTAGGAAATTTTAAATTGGTTCCAGGGGTACACGGGCAGCAGTGGTGTGGTCAGTGGAGGCCTAGTGGAAGGAGTGACCGCAGACAGGCATCGAAGGCCTAAAATAAAAAAATTGGGCTGGCTGTAGGCAATTTTAAATTGGTTCCAGGGGTACACGGGCAGCAGTGGTGTGGTCAGTGGAGGCATATTGTAAGGAGTGACCGCAGACAGGCATCGAAGGCCTAAAATAATAACACATGGCTGTAGGCAATTTTAAATTGGTTCCAGGGGTACACGGGCAGCAGTGGCCTGGTCAGTGTAGTAGTAGTAGAAAGAACGGACCGCAGACAGGCATCGAAGGCCTAAAATAAAAAAATTGGGCTGGCTGTAGGCAATTTTAAATTGGTTCCAGGGGTACACGGGCAGCAGTGGTGTGGTCAGTGGAGGCATATTGTAAGGAGTGACCGCAGACAGGCATCGAAGGCCTAAAATAATAACACATGGCTGTAGGCAATTTTAAATTGGTTCCAGGGGTACACGGGCAGCAGTGGTGTGGTCAGTGGAGGCCTAGTGGAAGGAGTGACCGCAGACAGGCATCGAAGGCCTAAAATAAAAAAATTGGGCTGGCTGTAGGCAATTTTAAATTGGTTCCCGGGGTACACGGGCAGCAGTGGTGTGGTCAGTGGAGGCATATTGTAAGGAGTGACCGCAGACAGGCATCGAAGGCCTAAAATAATAACACATGGCTGTAGGCAATTTTAAATTGGTTCCAGGGGTACACGGGCAGCAGTGGCCTGGTCAGTGTAGTAGTAGTAGAAAGAACGGACCGCAGACAGGCATCGAAGGCCTAAAATAAAAAAATTGGGCTGGCTGTAGGCAATTTTAAATTGGTTCCAGGGGTACACGGGCAGCAGTGGTGTGGTCAGTGGAGGCATATTGTAAGGAGTGACCGCAGACAGGCATCGAAGGCCTAAAATAATAACACATGGCTGTAGGCAATTTTAAATTGGTTCCAGGGGTACACGGGCAGCAGTGGTGTGGTCAGTGGAGGCATAGTGGAAGGAGTGACCGCAGACAGGCTTCGAAGGCCTAACATAACAAAAATGTCAATACAATGGTATTGTCAGTGGCAGGCATTGAAGGATGTCAGCGCATAGACTAAACATTGGTGGAGCTGTGAGATAATTTTGCAAGTGATAGAGCACTGTTTGTGCTGGGGGGGGGGAACTGTCTTGTGGCCGGCGGTACAGGCCCAGGGCCCCTCATATTACAACGGTGTGTCTGACGTTGGGTGCGCACCACCACCGCCAGAGACACTTTATTGTACTAGGAGGGACCCAGTGGCAGTGCCGTCGACCAAAAGCGGGCACACCCACCTCTTCAGACAAACAGCACTCTCACGGGCGCTGTCGCCAAGTGTCGATACCATGGCCCCGTGTGGGGAGTTTGGCCATTTAGTGAGGTGTAAACATGTCGTATTCTGGACAATCAGGTGCAGAAAATTACGAGATTGGAAAAGGCATTCAGAATAGTCCACAGGCAAGACCTTTTCATAGGAAAGCTAGGTGTCAGCCGGGCAAGGTGGGGCAAAAGATTTCGAAATCCAGTTGTGGTTCATTTTAATGAAGGTTAGATCATCTACATTTTTGGTAGCCAGACGAGTCCTTTTTTCTGTTAGTATTGAACCTGCAGCACTGAATACTCTTTCTGATAGGACATAGCTGCCGGGCAAGCAAGCTCCTGCAATGCATATTCTGCCAATTCTGGCCAGGTGTCTAATTTTGATGCCCAGTAATCAAATGGGAATGACGGTTGAGGGAGAACATCGATAAGGGATGAAAAATAGTTTGTAACCATACTGGACAAATGTTGTCTCCTGTCACTTTGAATTGATGCTGCAGTACCTGTCCTGTCTGCGGTCATAGCAAAATCACTCCACAACCTGGTCAGAAAACCCCTCTGGCCAACGCCACTTCTGATTTCTGCCCCTCTAACTCCTCTGGTCTGCTGGCCCCTGCAGCTCGTGTGAAAACGATCACGGGCGCTGTGTGCAGGGAATGCCAGAAGCAAACGGTCAACAAGAGTTGATTGTTTGGTTGCTAATATTAGTTCCAAGTTCTCATGTGGCATTATATTTTGCAATTTGCCTTTATAGCGAGGATCAAGGAGGCAGGCCAACCAGTAATCGTCATCGTTCATCATTTTAGTTATGCGTGTGTCCCTTTTGAGGATATGTAAGGCATAATCCGCCATGTGGGCCAAAGTTCCAGTTCTCAAATCTGCGGTTGTGCTTGGTTGAGGGGCAGTTTCAGGCAAATCCACGTCACTTGTGTCCCTCCAAAAACCAGAACCCGGCCTTGCCGCGCCACCAATTTCCAGTGGCCCCGGAAAAGCTTCCTCATTAAAAATATAATCATCCCCATCATCCTCCTCGTCCTCCTCCTCCTCTTCGCCCGCTAACTCGTCCTGTACACTGCCCTGGCCAGACAATGGCTGACTGTCATCAAGGCTTTCCTCTTCCTCAGCTGCAGACGCCTGATCCTTTATGTGCGTCAAACTTTGCATCAGCAGACGCATTAGGGGGATGCTCATGCTTATTATGGCGTTGTCTGCACTAACCAGCCGTGTGCATTCCTCAAAACACTGAAGGACTTGACATATGTCTTGAATCTTCGACCACTGCACACCTGACAACTCCATGTCTGCCATCCTACTGCCTGCCCGTGTATGTGTATCCTCCCACAAAAACATAACAGCCCGCCTCTGTTCGCACAGTCTCTGAAGCATGTGCAGTGTTGAGTTCCACCTTGTTGCAACGTCTATGATTAGGCGATGCTGGGGAAGGTTCAAAGAACGCTGATAGGTCTGCATACGGCTGGAGTGTACGGGCGAACGGCGGATATGTGAGCAAAGTCCACGCACTTTGAGGAGCAGGTCGGATAACCCCGGATAACTTTTCAGGAAGCACTGCACCACCAGGTTTAAGGTGTGAGCCAGGCAAGGAATGTGTTTCAGTTGGGAAAGGGAGATGGCAGCCATGAAATTCCTTCCGTTATCACTCACTACCTTGCCTGCCTCAAGATCTACAGTGCCCAGCCACGACTGCGTTTCTTTCTGCAAGAACTCGGACAGAACTTCCGCGGTGTGTCTGTTGTCGCCCAAACACTTCATAGCCAATACAGCCTGCTAACGTTTGCCAGTAGCTGCCCCATAATGGGAGACCTGGTGTGCAACAGTGGCAGCTGCGGATGGAGTGGTTGTGCGACTGCGGTCTGTGGACGAGCTCTCGCTTCTGCAGGAGGACGAAGAGGAGGAGGAGGGGGTGCGAACGGCTATAGCCAACTGTTTCCTAGACCGTGGGCTAGGCAGAACTGTCCCAAACTTGCTGTCCCCTGTGGACCCTGCATCCACAACATTCACCCAGTGTGCCGTGATGGACACATAACGTCCCTGGCCATGCCTACTGGTCCATGCATCTGTTGTCAGGTGCACCTTTGTGCTCACAGATTGCCTGAGTGCATGGACGATGCGCTCTTTAACATGCTGGTGGAGGGCTGGGATGGCTTTTCTGGAAAAAAAGTGTCGACTGGGTAGCTCGTAGCGTGGTACAGCGTAGTCCATCAGGGCTTTGAAAGCTTCGCTTTCAACTAACCGGTAGGGCATCATCTCTAACGAGATTAGTCTAGCTATGTGGGCGTTCAAACCCTGTGTACGCGGATGCGAGGCTAAGTACTTCCTTTTTCTAACCATAGTCTCATGTAGGGTGAGCTGGACTGGAGAGCTGGAGATCGTGGAACTAGCGGGGGTGCCGGTGGACATGGCAGACTGAGAGACGGTGGGAGATGGTATTGTTGCCGCCGGTGCCCTAGATGCAGTGTTTCCTACTAAGAAACTGGTGATTCCCTGACCCTGACTGCTTTGGCCTGGCAAAGAAACCTGCATAGATACTGCAGGTGGTGCGGAAAATGGTGGCCCTACACTGCCGGAAGGGATGTTGCGTTGCTGACTAGCCTCATTGGCCGAGGGTGCTACAACCTTAAGGGACGTTTGGTAGTTAGTCCAGGCTTGCAAATGCATGGTGGTTAAATGTCTATGCATGCAACTTGTATTGAGACTTTTCAGATTCTGTCCTCTGCTTAAGGTAGTTGAACATTTTTGACAGATGACTTTGCGCTGATCAATTGGATGTTGTTTAAAAAAATGCCAGACTGCACTCTTTCTAGCATCGGATACCTTTTCAGGCATTGCAGACTGAGCTTTAACCGGATGGCCACGCTGTCCTCCAACAGGTTTTGGCTTTGCCACGCGTTTTGGGCAAGATACGGGCCCGGCAGATGGAACCTGTTGCGATGTTGATGCCTGCTGCGGCCCCTCCTCCTCCGCTTCAGAACTGCTGCCGCCTGCACCCTGTTCCCCCAATGGCTGCCAATCGGGGTCAAGAACTGGGTCATCTATTACCTCTTCTTGTAGCTCGTGTGCAACTTCGTCTTTGTCACCGTGTCGGTCGGTGGTATAGCGTTCGTGATGGGGCAACATAGTCTCATCAGGGTCTGATTCTTGATCATTACCCTGCGAGGGCAATGTTGTGGTCTGAGTCAAAGGACCAGCATAGTAGTCTGGCTGTGGCTGTGCATCAGTGCACTCCATGTCAGATTCAACTTGTAATGGGCATGGACTGTTAACTGCTTCACTTTCTAAGCCAGGGACGGTATGTGTAAAGAGCTCCATGGAGTAACCCGTTGTGTCGCCTGCTGCATTCTTCTATTGTTGTTGTTTTTGCTGAAGAGGACAAGGAAGCGAATTGTCCCTGACCGTGAACATCCACTAACGACGCGCTGCTTTGACATTTACCAGTTTCACGAGAGGAGGCAAAAGAGCTAGAGGCTGAGTCAGCAAGATAAGCCAAAACTTGCTCTTGCTGCTCCGGCTTTAAAAGCGGTTTTCCTACTCCCAGAAAAGGGAGCGTTCGAGGCCTTGTGTAGCCAGACGACGAACCTGGCTCCACAGCTCCAGACTTAGGTGCAATATTTTTTTTCCCACAACCAGCTGATGCTCCACCACTACCACTACCCTCATTACCAGCTGACAATGAACGCCCCCGGCCACGACCTCTTCCACCAGACTTCCTCATTGTTTTAAAAACGTAACCAAACTAACGGTATTTGTTGCTGTCACACAACTTACACGGTGAGCTATAACTTCAGTATGATTTAGCTACCCCTTTACAGGTGAGTGAGACCACAACGAAAATCAGGCACAATGTTACACACTCTGTTGTTGGTGGCAACAAATGAGAGAGATGCCACACACGCAGGACTGTCACTGAAGCACAAATGTAAATATTAATCTCCCACTGATTTGATTTTTTTTTTTTTTTCAGGGAGACTTTAGGAAAAAAAAATAATAGAATAAAATGATTTTTTCAGGAAGAATTTAGAAACCAAATAAAATAAAATGATTTTTTCAGGGAGAATTTAGAAAACAAATAAAACAAAAAAAGGCTTTCTATGGCCCACTGAGTGAGAGATGACGCACACAGGAGTCAGGAGTGGCACACAAGCCCAGAGGCCAATATTTATCTCCCACTGATTGATGCAGTGATTTTTTCAGGTAGATTTTGGAACCCAAATCAAGCTAAAAAAATAATAGGCTTTCTATGGCCCACAATTGGAGAGAGAGAGAGAGATGGCACACCCAGGAGTCAAGACTGGCACACAAGCAGAAAGGGCAATATTAATCTCCCACTGATTTGATTTTTTTTTTTTTTCAGGGAGACTTTAGGAAAAAAAAATAATAGAATAAAATGATTTTTTCAGGAAGAATTTAGAAACCAAATAAAATAAAATGATTTTTTCAGGGAGAATTTAGAAAACAAATAAAACAAAAAAAGGCTTTCTATGGCCCACTGAGTGAGAAATGACGCACACAGGAGTCAGGAGTGGCACACAAGCCCAGAGGCCAATATTTATCTCCCACTGATTGATGTAGTAATTTTTTCAGGTAGATTTTGGAACCCAAATCAAGCTAAAAAAATAATAGGCTTTCTATGGCCCACAATTGGAGAGAGAGAGAGAGAGATGGCACACCCAGGAGTCAAGACTGGCACACAAGCAGAAAGGGCAATATTAATCTCCCACTGATTTGATTTTTTTTTTTTTTCAGGGAGACTTTAGGAAAAAAAAATAATAGAATAAAATGATTTTTTCAGGAAGAATTTAGAAACCAAATAAAATAAAATGATTTTTTCAGGGAGAATTTAGAAAACAAATAAAAGAAAAAATAGGCTTTCTATGGCCCACGGAGTGATAGATGACGCACACAGGAGTCAGGAGTGGCACACAAGCCCAGAGGCCAATATTGTTCTCCCAATGATTGATGTAGTGATTTTTTCAGGTAGATTTTGGAACCCAAATCAAGCTAAAAAAATAATAGGCTTTCTATGGCCCACAATTGGAGAGAGAGAGAGAGATGGCACACCCAGGAGTCAAGACTGGCACACAAGCAGAAAGGGCAATATTAATCTCCCACTGATTTGATTTTTTTTTTTTTTCAGGGAGACTTTAGGAAAAAAAAATAATAGAATAAAATGATTTTTTCAGGAAGAATTTAGAAACCAAATAAAATAAAATGATTTTTTCAGGGAGAATTTAGAAAACAAATAAAAGAAAAAATAGGCTTTTTATGGCCCACGGAGTGAGAGATGACGCACACAGGAGTCAGGAGTGGCACACAAGCCCAGAGGCCAATATTGTTCTCCCAATGATTGATGTAGTGATTTTTTCAGGTAGATTTTGGAACCCAAATCAAGCTAAAAAAATAATAGGCTTTCTATGGCGCACAATTGGAGAGAGAGAGAGAGATGGCACACCCAGGAGTCAAGACTGGCACACAAGCAGAAAGGGCAATATTAATCTCCCACTGATTTGATTTTTTTTTTTTTTCCAGGGAGACTTTAGAAAAAAAAAAATAATAAAAAAAAAAAATGATTTTTTCAGGAAGAATTTAGAAACCAAATAAAATAAAAATGATTTTTTCAGGGAGAATTTATAAAACAAATAAAACAAAAAATAGGCTTTCTATGGCCCACTGAGTGAGAGATGACGCACACAGGAGTCAGGAGTGGCACACAAGCCCAGAGGCCAATATTTATCTCCCACTGAATGATTTATTGATTTTTTCAGGTAGAATTTAGAACCCAAATCAACCAAAAACATAAATAGGCTTTCTATGGCCCACTATTTGTGAGAGAGATGGCACGCTCAGGACTGGCACACAAGCCCAGAGGCCAATATTACCGTATATACTCGAGTATAAGCCGACACGAGTATAAGCCGACCCCCCTAATTTTGCCACAAAAAACTGGGAAAACTTATTGACTCGAGTATAAGCCTAGGGTAGAAAATGCAGCATTTACCGGTGAATTTCAAAAATAAAAATAGATGCTCCATACCGTTCATTATTGCCCCATAGATGCTCCATATACAACTGTGCTATATAGAATGCTCTGCACCGTTGATTATGGCCCCATAGATGCTCCTTATAATGCTGTGCCATATATGCTCTGCACCTTTGATTATGGCCCCATAGGTGCTCCTTATAATGCTGTGCCCCATATATGCTCTGCACCTTTATGGCCCCATAGGTGCTCCTTATAATGCTGTGCCCCATATATGCTCTGCACCTTTATGGCCCCATAGGTGCTCCTTATAATGCTGTGCCCCATATATGCTCTGCACCTTTATGGCCCCATAGGTGCTCCTTATAATGCTGTGCCCCATATATGCTCTGCACCTTTATGGCCCCATAGGTGCTCCTTATAATGCTGTGCCCCATATATGCTCTGCACCTTTATGGCCCCATAGATGCTCCTTATAATGCTGTGCCCCTTATATGCTCTGCACCTTTATGGCCCCATAGGTGCTCCTTAGAATGCTGCTGGTGCTGCCATAAAAAAAAAAAAATCACATACTCACCTCTCTTCTCAGGACGCCGGCGCTTTCAATAATTACCTGCTCCTCTGCGACTCCGTCTCCAGCACTGACGCTCAGCAGAGGGCGCGCACTGACTACGTCACAGCGCCCTCTAACCTGAGCGTCACTGCTAGAGGACGCTGCAGACGGAGCCGGAGCGAGGAGCAGGTAATTATAGCGCTGCGCTCCCCTTACCTGCTGCGGCGCGGTCCCTGCAGTCCCTGGCTTCTCCGGCGCTGCAGCTTCTTCCTGTAATTGAGCGGTCACATGGCACCGATCATTTACAGCAATGAATATGCGGCTCCTCCCCTATGGGGGTGGAGCTGCCTATTCATTTCTGTAATGAGCGGTGCCATGTGACCGCTCAGTGCAGGAAGAATCTGCAGCGCCGGAGAAGCCAGGGACTGCAGGGACCGCGCTGGGAGCAGGTAAGTATGATTACACAGCCCCCGCTCCCCCTCCCCTGCTGACACCCGGGTATATGACTCGAGTATAAGCCGAGAGGGGGACTTTCAGCCCAAAAAAATGGGCTGAAAATCTCGGCTTATACTCGAGTATATACGGTAATCTCCCACTTTTTATTTTTTTTCAGGGAAAATTTATAAACCCAATAAAAAAAATAATAAATAGGCTTTCTATGGCCCACTATCTGAGAGAGAGAGATGGCACGCTTAGGACTGGCACACAAGCCCAAAGGCCAATATTAATCTCCCTTTTTTTTTTCAGGGAGAATTTATAAAACCAAAAAAAAAAATAAATAGGCTTTCTATGGCCCACTATTTGTGAGAGAGATGGCACGCTCAGGACTGGCACACAAGCCCAGAGGCCAATATTAATCTCCCTTTTTTTTTTCAGGGAGAATTTATAAAACCAAAAAAAAATAAATAAATAGGCTTTCTATGGCCCACTATTTGTGAGAGAGATGGCACGCTCAGGACTGGCACACAAGCCCAGAGGCCAATATTAATCTCCCACTTTTTTTTTTTTGTTCCAGGGAAAATTTATAAACCCAATAAAAAAAATAATAAATAGGCTTTCTATGGCCCACTATCTGAGAGAGAGAGATGGCACGCTTAGGACTGGCACACAAGCCCAAAGGCCAATATTAATCTCCCACTGATTGATTTATTGATTTTTTCAGGTAGAATTTAGAACCCAAATAAAGCAAAAAAAAAAAAAAAATAGGCTTTCTATGGCCCACTGAGTGAGTGATGATGCACACAGGAGTCAGGAGTGGCACACAAGCCCTGAGGCCAATATTTTTCTCCCACTGATTGATGTAGTGATTTTTTCAGGTAGATTTTAGAACCCAAATCAAGCAAAAAAATAAATAGGCTTTCTATGGCCCACTGACTGAGAGATGGCACACACAGGAGTCAAGAGTGGCACACAAGCCCTGAGGCCAATATTTTTCTCCCACTGATTGATGTAGTGATTTTTTCAGGTAGATTTTATAACCCAAATCAAGCAAAAAAATAAATAGGCTTTCTATGGCCCACTGAGTGAGAGATGGCACACACAGGGATGGCACTCTAGCAGAAATGTCAATCTTAATCTCCCACAAAAAAAAAAAAAAAAAAAAAAAACAGGGAGTGTCCAACAATTACTATCTCCCTGCAGTAATCTCAGCCAGGTATGGCAGGCAGCAATAAGGAGTGGACTGATGCACAAATTACATAAAAAGTGTGGACAAACAAAAAAGATAGCTGTGCAGAAAGGAAGGAACAAGAGGATTTGTGCTTTGAAAAAAGCAGTTGGTTTGCACAGCGGCGTACACACAGCAATGCAGCTATCAGGGAGCCTTCTAGGGCAGCCCAATGAGCTACAGCGCTGAGGGGGAAAAAAAAAAAAAAATGTAGCTTCCACTGTCCCTACACACCGAAGGTGGTGTTGGGCAGTGGAAATCGCTACAGCACAAGCGGTTTGGTGGTTAATGGACCCTGCCTAACGCTATCCCTGCTTGACGAAGCGGCAGCAACCTCTCCCTAAGCTCAGATCAGTAGCAGTAACATGGCGGTTGGCGGGAACGCCCCTTTACAGCCCCTGTGACGCCGCAGAAAGCAAGCCAATCACTGCAATGCCCTTCTCTAAGATGGTGGGGACCAGGACCTATGTCATCACGCTGCCCACACTCTGCGTTTACCTTCATTGGCTGAGAAATGGCGCTTTTCGCGTCATTGAAACGCGACTTTGGCGCGAAAGTCGCGTACCGCATGGCCGACCCCGCACAGGGGTCGGATCGGGTTTCATGAAACCCGACTTTGCCAAAAGTCGGTGACTTTTGAAAATGAACGACCCGTTTCGCTCAACCCTATTCACAACGAGACACTGATCAACCTTGTGGAAGCCAACCCCTCCATATGGGATCAGAGCGACAGCTGCCACCATGACATCGTGAAGAACCGCAAGTTGTGGGATCAAATTATCTGTCACTTCGATTCCCGATACATGGAGAAGTCGACAACCTCAAAGAAAAAAATTGGTAAATATTGGTGACGTTACATTGCAAAATGTGAAAAAATAAAAATAAATTTTTCTATCCTATCTACCTATCCACTTGTTGTCTGCTATCTATCTCTCAATTCTCAACTATCTATTCACTCTTTCTTAACTATTTCTCTATTATCTATCTAATAACTACTATCTAACAACTATCTATCTACTATCTATATATCAACTATCGTAACAAACTATCAACAATTTTTCTACTATTAATATTAACCCCTTTCTGACATCGGACGTACTATCCCGTCGAGGTGGGGTGGGCCCCCATGACCACGGACGGGATAGTACGTCCAGCGCGATCGGCGCCGCTCACGGGGGGAGCGCGGCCGATCGCGGCCGGGTGTCAGCTGCCTATCGCAGCTGACATCCAGCACTATGTGCCAGGAGCGGTCACGGACCGCCCCCGGCACATTAACCCCTGGCACACCGTGATCAAAGATGATCGCGATGTGCCGGCGGTGCAGGGAAGCATCGCGCAGGGAGGGGGCTCCCTGCGGGCTTCCCTGAGCCCCCCGCAGCAACGCGATGTGATCGCGTTGCTGCGAGGGTCTTACCTCCCTCCCTGCTTGCTCCAGGCCCGGATCCAAGATGGCCGCGGATCCGGGTCCTGCAGGGAGGGAGGTGGCTTCACAGAGCCTGCTCAGAGCAGGCACTGTGAAGCAGCCTGCACTGCTATCAGATCGGTGATCTGACAGAGTGCTGTGCAAACTGTCAGATCATCGATCTGTGATGTCCCCCCTGGGACAAAGTAAAAAAGTTTAAAAAAAATTTTTCCAAATGTGTAAAAAAAAATAAAAAAAAATATTCCTAAATAATGAAAAAAAAAAAAATATTATTCCCATAAATACATTTCTTTATCTAAATAAATAAAAAAAAACAATAAAAGTACATATATTTAGTATCGCCGCGTCCGTAACGGCCCGACCTATAATACTGGCCCACTAGTTAACCCCTTCAGTAAACACCGTAAGAAAAAAAAAAAAAACGAGGCAAAAAAGACGCTTTATTATCATACCGCCGAACCAAAAGTGAAATAACACGCGATCAAAAGGACAGATATAAATAACCATGGTACCGCTGAAAGCGTCATCTTGTCCCGCAAAAAACAAGCTGCCAAACAGCATCATCAGCAAAAAAATAAAAAAGTTATAGTCCTAAGAATAAAGCGATGCCAAAATAATTGTTTTTTCTATAAAATAGTTTTTATCGTATAAAAGCGCCAAAACATAAAAAAATGATATAAATGAGGTGTCGCTGTAATTGTACTGACCCGAAGAATAAAACTGCTTTATCAATTTTACCAAACGTGGAACGGTATAAACGCCTCCCCCAAAAGAAATTCATGAATAGCTGGTTTTTGGTCATTCTGTCTCACAAAAATCGGAATAAAAAGCGATCAAAAAATGTCACATGCCCGAAAATGTTACCAATAAAAACATCAACTCGTCCCGCAAAAAACAAGACCTCACATGACTCTGTGGACCAAAATATGGAAAAATTATAGCTCTCAAAATGTGGTAACGCAAAAAATATTTTTTGCAATAAAAAGCGTCTTTCAGTGTGTGACGGCTGCCAATCATAAAAATCCGCTAAAAAACCCACTATAAAAGTAATTCAAACCCCCCTTCATCACCCCCTTAGTTAGGGAAAAATTAAAAAAATGTATTTATTTCCATTTTCCTATTAGGGCTAGGGCTAGGGTTAGGGCTAGGGTTAGGGCTAGGGTTAGGGCTAGGGCTAGGGTTAGGGCTAGGGTTAGGGTTAGGGCTAGGGTTAGGGCTAGGGTTAGGGTTAGGGCTAGGGTTAGGGCTAGGGTTAGGGCTAGGGTTAGGGTTAGGGCTAGGGTTAGGGCTAGGGTTAGGGCTAGGGTTAGGGTTAGGGCTAGGGTTAGGGCTAGGGTTAGGGTTAGGGCTAGGGTTAGGGCTAGGGTTAGGGCTAGGGTTAGGGCTAGGGCTACAGTTTGGGTTGGGGCTAAAGTTACAGTTAGGGTTTAGATTACATTTACAGATGGGAATAGGGTTGGGATTAGGGTTAGGGGTGTGTCAGGGTTAGAGGTGTGGTTAGGGTTACCGTTGGAATTAGGGTTAGGGGAGTGTTTGGATTAGGGTTTCAGTTATAATTGGGGGGTTTCCACTGTTTAGGCACATCAGGGGCTCTCCAAAAGCGACATGGCGTCCGATCTCAATTCCAGCCAATTCTGCGTTGAAAAAGTAAAACAGTGCTTCTTCCCTTCTGAGCTCACCCGTGTGCCCAAAATCAGCGTACTCAGGACAAATAGGACAACAACTGTTGGGGTCCAATTTCTCCTGTTACCCTTGGGAAAATACAAAACTGGGGGCTAAGAAATATTTTTTGTGGGAAAAAAAAGATTTTTTATTTTTGCGGCTCTGCGTTATAAACTGTAGTGAAACACTTGGGGGTTCAAAGTTCTCACAACACATCTAGATAAGTTCCGTGGGGGGTCTAGTTTCCAATATGGGGTCACTTGTGGGGGGTTTCTACTGTTTAGGTACATTAGGGGTTCTGCAAACGCAATGTGACGCCTGCAGACCATTCCATCTAAGTCTGCATTCCAAATGGCACTCCTTCCCTTCCGAGCCCTCCCATGCGCCCAAACGGTGGTTCCCCCCAACATATGGGGTATCAGCGTACTCAGGACAAATTGGTCAACAACTTTTGGGGTTGAATTTCTCCTCTTACCCTCGGAAAAATACAAAACTGGGGGCTAAAAAATAATTTTGGGGGGATAGATTTATTTTTTTAATTTTCACGGCTCTGCGTTACAAACTGTAGTGAAACACTTGGGGGTTCAAAGCTCTCACAACACATCTAGATAAGTTCCTTGGGGGGTCTAGTTTCCAAAATGGTGTCACTTGTGGGGGGTTTCTATTGTTTAGGTACATTAGGGGCTCTGCAAATGCAATGTGACACCTGCAGACCATTCCATCTAAGTCTGCATTTAAAATGGAGCTCCTTCCCTTCCGAGCCCTCCCATGCGCCCAAACAGTGGTTCCCCCCCACATATGGGGTAACAGCGCACTCAGGACAAATTGGACAACAAATTTTATGGTCCAATTTCTCCTGTTACCCTCGGGAAAATACAAAACTGGGGGCTAAAAATAATTTTTGTGGGAAAAAATTTTTGTTTTATTTTTATGGCTCTCCATTATAAACTTCTGTGAAGCCCTTGGTGGGTCAAAGCGCTCACCACACATCTAGATAAGTTGCCTAGGGGGTCTACTTTCCAAAATGGTGTCACTTGTGAGGGGTTTCTACTATTTAGGTACATTAGGGGCTCTGCAAACGCAACATGGCGTCTCATCTCAATTCCTGTCAATTTTGCATTGAAAAGTCAAACGGCGCTCCTTCCTTTCCGAGCTCTCCCATCCGCCCAAACAGTGGTTTACCCCCACATATGGGGTATCAGCGTACTCAGGACAAATTGTACAACAACTTTTGGGGTCCAATTTCTTCTTTTACTCTTGGAAAAATAAAAAATTGGGGGCAAAAAGATAATTTTTGTGAAAAAATATGATTTTTTTATTTTTACGGTTCTACATTATAAACTTCTGTGAAGCACTTGGTGGGTCAAAGAGCTCACCACACCTCTAGATAAGTTCCTTAAGTGGTCTACTTTACAAAATGGTGTCACTTGTGGGGGGTTTCAATGTTTAGGCACATCAGGGGCTCTCCAAATGAAACATGGCGTCCCATCTCAATTCCAGTCAATTTTGCATTGAAAAGTCAAATGGCGCTCCTTCGCTTCCGAGCTGTGCCATGCGCCCAAACAGTGGTTTACCCCCACATGTGGGGTATTGGCGTACTCAGGACAAATTGTACAACAATGTTTGGGGTCCATTTTCTCCTGTTACCCTTGGTAAAATAAAACAAATTGGAGCTGAATTAAATTTTTTGTGAAAAAAAGTTAAATGTTCATTTTTATTTAAACATTCAAAAAATTCCTGTGAAGCACCAGAAGGGTTAATAAACTTCTTGAATGTGGTTTTGAGCACCTTGAGGGGTGTAGTTTTTAGAATGTTGTCACACTTGGGTATTTTCTATCATATAGACCCCTCAAAATGACTTCAAATGAGATGTGGTCCCTAAAAAAAAATGGTGTTGTAGAAATGAGAAATTGCTGGTCAACTTTTCACCCTTATAACTCCCTAACAAAAAAAAATTTTGGTTCCAAAATTGTGCTGATGTAAAGTAGACATGTGGGAAATGTTACTTATTAAGTATTTTGTGTGACATATCTCTGTGATTTAATTGCATAAAAATTCAAAGTTGGAAAATTGCGAAATTTTCATAATTTTCGCCAAATTTCCGTTTTTTTTTTACAAATAAACGCAGGTACTATCAAAGAATTTTTACCATTGTCATGAAGTACAATATGTCACGAGAAAACAATGTCAGATTCACTGGGATCCGTTGAAGCGTTCCAGAGTTATAACCTCATAAAGGGACAGTGGTCAGAATTGTAAAAATTGGCCCGGTCATTAACGTGCAAACCACCCTTGGGGGTAAAGGGGTTAATATTAATATATCTTCAAACTATCTATCTACTATTTATATAACTTATTGTTTTTTTTTTTTTATTATTTAAAGCCGATGCTGTCCATGCCCGTTGGAAATCCATACGCGATCGCTTTGTCCGTGACTACCGCAACAGTCAAAATGCACCAAGCGGATGCGCATGCGCGGGATTTGGCTGGGTCGGACATGACCGGCTGAGCTCCGCAACCCAACAAGCCAAGCTAACCCCTTTAAGCACCGGGACCGCGGCTAAAATTACAGCCGCAGCGAGGACTCACCACCGGGCGCCGCTGGAGCGACTATGCCGAAGAAAGGGAGCGCAGGTCAGTCGGCAAGCCGCACAATAGAAGAGCTCCTCATGAGCAGCAGCGTGGGCAAGATAGCCGCCGCAGCAGCTCCTTCTCCAGCCTCCCTCACAGCGGTAAGCAGCGACGCTGACAGAGAGGAGCCCAGCACAGCAGGGGAGACAGTGGTTCCCACAGCAGCACTAATTAAAACACTGCAAGAGACATTCCGCTCAGAGCTGAAATCAGCTATGAGTAATGTTACCTCACAGATCCAAGAGATCATGCAGCGCACCTCCAACCTGGAGGATAAGATGGAGGCGGCAGTGGGGGCTCTGGAGGAGGATCAGGAGATTATCAAGGTCCACACAGAGCGTATTCTGGAAATGGAGCTAAAATGTGAGGACTTTGAGAACAGATCCCGTAGAGGAAATATACGTATCAGAGGCCTCCCAGAGTCAGTGATAACTCTTAAAGATACGGCTGCAGCGCTGTTTAAAGCACTACTCCCAGAAGTAGATCCCTCATTGCTGCACATTACTAGAATCCACAGAGCCTTGGGCAGACCGAGAACATCAGATCTCCCTAGGGATGTTGTGCTTAAAATGCACTATGAGGAGTCGAGAGACCTAATTCTGTCAGCAGCAAGAGACATGCCGTCCCTACCTGGGCTGCCAAACCCAGTGCGTCTTTTTGCTGATATATCACCCTCCACACTTGCGAGGAGAAGGTCACTGAAACCAGTTACAGCAGCCCTCCAGGCAGTAAATATCAAGTACCGATGGGGGTTTCCGTTTGCGCTAATATTTGCTCATGGAGGAGAATCGTTTATTAGTCGGTCCTTGGAGGAAGGCATAAAAGCACTTGAAAGAGCGGGAATACCAATTTTGGAAGCCTTGCCTCCTCAAGCAAGACGAAAATCGAGACCACAAAGAGAATGGACACAGACCCCCAGAACCAGGAGCCAGAATGCTAGGGTCACTTGATTTTCTCCTGAGACCACATGGTGAACTCTGACATGAACGGAGCAATTGTGATATAGCTCCGGTGCCTTAGCTCCATAATGGGCCCCCTTGGGCAGTTGATAACTGAGCTGAGCTGTTGTGGCTGAAAGTTAAAACTACTGTTGGTTGCCTCAATAAGTTGTAACTCATGTTTAAAATATAACTCATCTCTTTTTTCATTTTAATTTGCAAGGGTTAGGCTGTTGGGCCAAAGTACATGCTGCCTGACTAGGTTGACTTCTGGGAACACCTTTGCTATGGGTCCCCGGAATAAGGCCTCAAATGGGTATTTTACCCAAACGTTAATTCATTATTTGTCTAATGTCTTTGTCTCCCCTTGTGTTGTCTTCTCCCTTTTGTTTCTCTACAGAAGTGAACAAATTCCACTGTTATATCTCACAATGATGCAACTCCTTGGTGGGTCAATGAGAACGGACAATAGTCATTGGTGGATCGTCAGCGGTAACAAATATCGCATTTATGTGTAAAGTATTGTCACATAATGTTCATGGGTTTAACTCGCCCCTGAAGCGTAAAAAGGCATTTCTAGACTATCACAAACACAAACCAGATGTCATATGCTTACAGGAAACCCACTTCTCTAAAAATTCTAGCCCTAAATACTTTGACTCCAATTATTCCCGCTTCTATTTGGCGGCATGGGAGCGCAAGACTAGGGGCGTAGCCATACTATTCAAAAATAGTTTGCCATTCCAGGTAGAGAACACTATTGAGGACCCGGAGGGCAGATTTATCATCATACATGGTAATTTACAAGGACAGAATATCTGCATAATAAACAGCTACATGCCCACTGCAACCCAGACGTTAGTGTTTAAATCAATACTATCTAAAGTATCGGCGCTCTCCTATCAGCATTTGATTTGGTGCGGCGACTTTAATTTTACTTTGAACCCCGCTCTTGACTGCACTGCAGCAAAGAGATCAGATATATCTAAGAGGGACAGACGAAAAATAATTAAGTTAATGGGCGATTATGGACTAGTCGATGTATGGAGAGAGACTAATGGTTCCATAAAAGGATATACCTTTTTATCCACGGTACACAAAACCTACTCAAGGATAGACTTGCACATAACAACAGCAAACACCTTGCCTGGGGTTCTGTTCTCTCGCCATGTCCCATCCTCCTGGTCGGATCACGACGCGGTACTCTCAGAGTTTACGTTTAATGTAAGCGCATCTAAACTGTTCAGGTGGCGGTTAAATAGCTCTCTATTGACAGACCCAGAAATAGCGGCAACTATTAACAATGACCTTAAACTATACTTTCAAACGAACGTTAGTGAAGAGTCATCCCCGGGTAACATATGGATGGCACATAAGAAATTTATCACAGGAACCATCATTAAACTGGCATCAACCAGGAAAAAAAACAGATCGGAATTACAAACCAAACTAGAAAATAAACTATTTAACTTAGAACAAGCCAACCAACAATCTTCCTCACGGTACGTAATCAAACAGATACGAGACGTTAAACACCAATTGAATACTGTCCTCACACATAAAACAGAACGTGCCCTAACATGGACAAAGGCCTCCTTTTACAGGCTGGCAAACAAGCCTAGCAAACTATTAGCACGGCAACTGCGCCAAAAAGAGTTATTGAACACCATCCACTCAATTAAAAAAAGTAACGGCCATGTCACAGCCCACCCTGAAGAAATTTACAAAGAATTCCATAGCTTTTACCAAAATCTATATTCTCCACCTAAGGCCCCCCCTCGCATTCACTTCAAAACTTTTTACAACATCTATCGCTCCCTAAACTTAATGAATCATCCTCCCAAATAATGCAGGCTGAAATAACAAACGAAGATGTACAATTAACAATCCAAAAACTGAAAACTGATAAAGCCCCCGGACCCGATGGTCTTTCACCGCCATATTATAAAAAGTTTAAAGAAATTCTCACGCCACACATTACAAAAATCTGCAATGCACTTCTAAACGGCAACCAAATGCTCCCCGAATTTTATATTGCCCACGTTGCAGTGATTCCCAAACCCAAAAAAGATCATCAGTTAACGAAAAATTACCGGCCTATCTCACTACTTAATGTAGACTTAAAAATATTCACATCCATTATTACAGAAAGAATCAACAGAGTGCTCCCCTCTCTGGTACATAGGGATCAAGTGGGATTTATACCGCGGAGACAAGGACCGGACAATATAAGACGCAATCTAGATATAATAAACTCAGCAAACAATTCACAAAGACCTACTATGCTCTTAGCCTTAGACATTGAGAAGGCATTCGACTCAGTGTCATGGCCATATCTCTTCAAAGTACTATCCTTGTTTGGACTACCCCACAAATTAATCAACTGCTTAACACTATTATATGATAACCCAACAGCATACCTCAAACTCCCAACATTGCAACCTACCCCGATAAACATAAAGAGAGGTACTAGACAGGGATGCCCACTTTCGCCAGCGCTGTTTGCCTTGGCAATGGAGCCGCTAGCCGAAGCCATAAGGACAAACCCTGACATCTTGGGACCCCCCGATCTAGGGGAGCAATATAAAGTAAGTCTGTTTGCTGACGACCTGCTCCTGACCCTCTCTAACCCACATACCACTCTTCCAAATTTATTCTCGCTATTACATGACTTTGAGTTAGTATCAGGACTTAAAATAAATATAGACAAGTCGGAGGCCCTCTTCTTGAATACGCCTGAAAGAGATCAAGCACATCTAGTGTCGCATTTTGGTTTTGAAAAAAAAGAGCACTACCTAACTTATCTAGGGATTAACCTTACGTCTAACCGATCTAATCTATATAAATGGAACTACATCCCCCTTATAAAAAATTTCCAACGGGATCTGACTAAATGGTCGTCGCTGACTCTTTCATGGCTAGGTAGAATAAACGCCATAAAAATGGTCTCTCTCCCTAGGTTTTTATACCTTTTCCGCTCCCTTCCCATTCCGGTCCCCCTGAGAGTAATACGAGAAATACACACAATGGTCTCCAAATTTATATGGCTAGGGAAAAAAGCTAGAATAAAACAACAGACTATGTTTATCCACCGGAAAAAAGGAGGATTCTCCTTACCTAATTTTATAAACTATTATAAAGCGGCCCAAATTGCCCAACTAACTAGAATATGCACAACTGTAAACAAACCTAGATGGGTCCAACTGGAGTCATTTTTGTTAAAACCCTATTCCCTGATAGGTCTGCTGTGGACAGAGGCTAAACTCCCTAAACACGTCGCTGACATCTCACCTTTCGCGGCCCAGTCACTGCTCCTCTGGAGGAAAGAGAGGTTTAAGATTGAGCTGCAGACTAGAAATACGCCATTAAACTCGCTATTTGGTAACCCAATATTTCCCCCGGGTCTCAATTCTCAATCCTTTTCATGGTGGATCCTGAGAGGAATAACCACTATAAAGCATCTCTGCTCCACGTTTAACATAATCCTTTCTAAACAGGAGTTTATTCAAAAATACCAACCGCCAGTCCGAGAGACATTTCGTATTAATCAAGTCTTTGATTTAGCAAGAAAGAGTGCAACGAATGGGAGGTCTTTCCGAGTAACTGGGTTCGAGCAGAAGTGCTTAACCGACCCACTGGGAGGAGGGGTCATTTCTTATTTATACTCATCCTTCACCAATACAAAGGAGGAAAAGAAACATAGATTTATGCAACAATGGGAGGAGGACCTGGGGTTTAATATCTCACTGGAAGAATGGCAAAACTGTTGTGGTGCTTTATCGAGAGGGTCCCACCAGGTATCCCTGGTTGAGACTTCCCTCAAGGTCTTACATAGAACATACTTGGTCCCTACGAGACTGCATACCATATATCCTCAGGTTTCTGATAAATGTTTTAGAGGCTGTGATGCACCAGGAGATATGGGTCATATATGGTGGTCCTGCCCAGCGGCGACCGATCTGTGGGGAGAGGTAAAGCTTCTGGTAGAAAGGATGCATGGAAAAGAGATATCAATGAGCCCAATGACTTTCCTGCTGGGCTTAAAACCAAAGGGACTGCCCAAAAACCTATATAAACTGGTGGTCATGCTGGGAATGGCGACCAAAATACACATTGCGTCAAAGTGGAAGTCTCCTTTGCTCTCGATCTCTCAGGTTAAAGATAGGATGAACACCATCATGATTTACGAGCGCATTCAAGCGACAAGGACAGATAACTGGAACTCCTTTTTCCAAATTTGGTCACCATGGCTGGAACTATACCCGGATGATCAAGTGAGGAGGGCTCTCACCCTATCTCCATGACGAGTTGCCTCTTTTCGAACTTTGTGGCGGTATGGGGGCACCAGGGGGGTCGGTGCTGGGGCTGGACCAACATTTGTTGTCACAGGGAAAAAAAAAAAAAATAATACTCTTTTCTCATTTTCAATTTTGTAAAATTGTGGAACAGTTTTATATCACTCATGATTCTGTACCTAATCCCCCTTGTTTCTGTCTTGTCTTTGTCTTGTCTTAAACGTATCAACATTTATAACTCCCTCACATAATATTAAGGTGCTGTTGATATTTTTGTATTTACTGTAAAACCAGAACTCCCATGTTGGGAGAACTTTGTGTTATTTTTCAAATAATAAAAACTTATTGAAACAAAAAAAATGCACCAAGCGGATCAGGTGGCATACGGGTGACCCCGTATGTGCATTACGACCAATTGCTCTTTCTTCAAAAAACATTGTCTCAGCGCTCGTTAGTACAAATAGGTCTGTGTGCAATACACAATTGTTGAAAGGAAAATAATTAATTTTTTTTTTTGGGGTTACAGCACGATATGCAGTACCGCTGCGCCTAGACCGGCAGAGGAACTGGAGCCTTCTCCAGTGGAACCAACCCAACCTGAAGATGTGTCTGGCATCAGCGAGCCACGATCTGTGGAGAGAAGCACTGTTGCTGCTGGTGTGAGTGCCCGGTTGCAATCACAGCGTGGACGCAAGCGAGCATCACAAAAAGATGAAGCTGATGCCATTATCGTCGATGGACTCCAACGGGTAGAGGACATGTGTCGCAGTGAACTCAAAGACCTGAGGCGGGAAATTACCGACCTGCAATCCCGCAAGTCTGTATACTCTGCTATTGAGTGGAAGCTACTTTTTTTGTCCTATGTGCCTGTCGCTCAAAATATCCCGGCACATAGAAACCTTATGTTTAGGCAAAGACTGAACGACCTTCTTGAGGAATTTCTGGGCCCCCAGGAACCCGCTCCATCGGGAACAAGAAGAATGGACATGCCGGCCTACAACCCTCAATATAGAGGCCGGGGTGAAACGAGCATGGAACATCATAGACAATGTAGCAGTCCATCATACAGTTAGGCAGACAATACGCCCGTGCAGTACCAAAGTCTATAGTACTGTTCACTGTCCCCAGCCAGGTGCAATTACTGCGTTGCAAGTTTTGTTGTTTTTTTTTTTTTTTGTAACACCCAATTTCCATTTTAGTTTTTTTTTTCATCCCTATGGGATATCATATGTTAAACCTGTCTACCAACAGTTTGTTGGAAAAAATCCATAAACATTTAGTAAACTGTTTAAAATTTAAGATTCTTGTATGACTTTAACTTTTAACACAACATAATAACATGAAGGTAACTTTTTACACGACATAAGGTTGTGGGAAATAAAACAAACAATAAAAGCCACACACATTTCAGCAAAACATCAGGATACAACTTCAGACTTTAAATTATTTTCACACGTGTCTGTCTTGCCATGGAACATGGCCTTCATGCGTGAAGTAATGTGCAAATTGATCACGAATCCTCATTATTTGTGCTGTAGACCGAACAGCAGTCGATTCAATGCTAATGAGGTTCGACTCACATTCATCTGGGTCTACCACCTGGGGTTCATGTCTCGCCACAAAATTATGCACACAGATGCATGACTTCACAACACGGTCCACATTTTCTGGTTGCAGTTGCATGCAGGTTAGTAAAATCCGCCATTTTAATGTCAAAATCCCAAAGGCACACTCCACATAACGTCTTGCCCGGCTCAAGCGATAATTAAAAATGCGCCTGGTGGAGTTTAGACTACGGCTTGAGTACGGCTTGAGGAGATTTTGTCCGAGTTGGAACGCCTCATCACCAACTAAAACAAAGGGCAAACTTGGGTCTTCGGTCCCCGGTAGAGGTCGTGATGAGGGTATGTTAAAATTTTGGCTGTACAAACATCAGCCCATGTTGGAGTCTCTGAAGACTCTGGAATCGTTAGTCCGGCCATAAGCACCAATATCCACAGCAATAAAACGGTACCTTGCATCCGCAATAGCCATCAAAACAATAGAAAAGTATTTTTTATAGTTGTAGTATAGTGAGCCACTGGTTTCTGAATTCGAATGTGCTTGCTGTCCACGGCACCAATACAATTGGGGAAATTAGCCACATCCTCGAACTGTTGGGAAATCGATAGCCACATTTCTGATGTTGGTGTTGGTAGCACAAGTGGTTGCAAGTTGTTCCAAATGGCATCACAAGTTTCCCGAACCAGTTGGCAAATTGTTGACTTCCCAAGTCTAAATTGATAATGCAGTGACGCAAAAGATTCTCCGGTAGCCAGATATCTGTCGGCATTCAAAAAGAAAAAAAAAATTAGGATTTTAAAGATCAACTAAAAGGCTAGTTACAATAGAATATACAATTGCTAAATGAACATTATGCCACACGATACCGAGATCTAGTCTTTGTCAATAGAATGATAAAAAAATGTATAATTACCTCACAGTCACTACTAAACGTTGCTCCGCACAGATGCTTTCATGGAAAGTGCTGCGATGATGATGTATCTCATCCTTCACATGTGAGAGCAGAACATCAAAGGTCTCAATGGACATCCGTAGATAGCATTGGAATTTGAAGGGATGATCCCGAAGCTGAACATACAGGGTGTGAAAGGCACCATATGTATTCCGCAAGAAATTCACTTCGTGGATCCAATATCTCCTTTGCGAACTACGCTTTCTCTGCCGAAGTCGCAACCGCATCAAGCGAAATCTAACGACCTCAGACACAAACATCTTGCTAGCAGAAGTTCACTCAATGCTTTCAAAATGGAGAATGAGTCTGCACCCACGCCCGACAATGACAAAA
Organism: Ranitomeya imitator; assembly: GCF_032444005.1. NCBI lineage: Eukaryota > Metazoa > Chordata > Amphibia > Anura > Dendrobatidae > Ranitomeya > Ranitomeya imitator. Next base: position 713,599,264 of record NC_091284.1, on the reverse strand, counting down.
GGGAAAAAAAAAAAAAGGACAACTTTATTGACAGTGACAAACGCAGACAAACGGATACTTCGTAACGGACATCCAAATGAAAAAATGCGATCACATGCGTTAACGCAAGCGTTACCATGACGACAATTTTACACAAATTTTGGCTCCTTTTCTGTACATGCGTTTAACGAATCCGTTTAACGCCATGTACTTGATGCAATCTGAACCTAGCCTTATATGGTCACGGTATGGTGGTAATATCGGTTTTGGTCTTTTTATAATAATTTTAATTTAGTAAAAGAGCTTCTCAAGTTCCCCAGTAACCACAATAATTATGGTGCACCTCAATAGCTGTAAACATGATTAGATGTGTTTTGTGCTGAACCCTCAGTTACGCTTCTGCTTCTACATTATGTTATATAACATTTTCATATTTAAATCACACCTCGATGTAGAAGAAGAATTGTGATGATAATGTATAATGAGCAAAGTACTGTACATACATTATAGGTAATAAAGGCAATGACCACACCTGCTAGTTATACACCGTGGCAGCCTTGCCCTGCAACATAATAACAAGGAGGTGTCACAGATAGACTTTAATGACCAGGATATTTTTGGACAATCACTGTAAATTGCATAATAACGATATAAATAAATTGTTGCAGCACGTGAGTTTAGGCGCATTATACAGAACGGTATTATGCAGCTATTACATTCAGCATTCTTCTTTACAAGTCCTACGTAATGGCTACATATCCTTCACATACGCTACAGACAGACTATATAATCAAAATCTGAAGGCATGACTGAAGCCTAGAACGGATCAGAACATTTCGGCGTCATTGCTATTGGATAATATTTGGCTGGATTGTTGCATCAGTTGACTGTCATTTCTTTGGATTGCCAGAATGCCAGAAAAAATTGATTTCTTACTATAGATGTCTTCATTGCTGGCTCTACCATTTCATTCACAATTAATTGAGGATATAAAAAAAATATTTTTTTCAACAGTCAGTATTATTTTTCTCATAATGTGCTCATAAACGATTAATGTTGGCGAACCAGTAGCATCTTACTCCCCTCTCGACAGATATATACTATATAAATCTACAAAGAGTGAGTAACCATAGAGGAAAATATCTATAATGTAATTTTATTAATACATACAACATTTACATAAACTAATGTTGGGGAAATACACAAAAGAAAGTTCATGACAAATGTATCAGAGATGGGTATCAGTAGTCAGTGTTATATTCTCTGATAGATTAAAGATGGTCACTATATATTATTATTATTTATTATTATAGCACCATGCATTCCATGACGCTTTACATGTGAAAAGGGGTGTACGTAACAAAAAACAAGTATATAAAGGATTTAGCATTGCTATATAGTAATACAAAGCTAAGTGTAGTATATACAGTACAGACCAAAAGTTTGGACACACCTTCTCATTTAAAGATTTTTCTGTATTTTCATGACTATGAAAATTGTAAATTCACACTGAAGGCATCAAAACTATGAATTAACACATGTGGAATTATATACTTAACAAAAAAGTGTGAAACAACTGAAATTATGTCTTATATTCTAGGTTCTTCAAAGTAGCCACCTTTTGCTTTGATGACTGCTTTGCACACTCTTGGAATTCTCTTGATAAGCTTCAAGAGGTAGTCACTGGGAATAGTCTTCCAACAATCTTGAAGGAGTTCCCAGAGATGCTTAGCACTTGTTGGCCCTTTTGCCTTCACTCTGCTGTCCAGCTCACCCCAAACCATCTCGATTGGGTTCAGGTCTGGTGACTGTGGACGCCAGGTCATCTGGCGTAGCACCCCATCACTCTCCTTCTTGGTCAAACAGCCCTTACACAGCCTGGAGGTGTGTTTGGGGTCATTGTCCTGTTGAAAAATAAATGATAGTCCAACTAAACGCAAACCAGATGGAATAGAATGGGGCTGCAAGATGTTGTCGTAGCCATGCTGGTTCAGTATGCCTTCAATTTTGAATAAATCCCCAACAGTGTCACCAGCAAAGCACCCCCACACCATCACACATCCTCCTCCATGCTTCACGGTGGGAACCAGGCATGTAGAGTCCATCCGTTCACCTTTTCTGCGTCACAAAAAGACACGGTGGTTGGAACCAAAGATCTCAAATTTGGACTCATCAGACCAAAGCACAGATTTCCACTGATCTAAAGTCCATTCCTTATGTTCTTTAGCCCAAATAAGTCTCTTCTGCTTGTTGCCTGTCCTTAGCAGTGGTTTCCTAGCAGCTATTTTACCATGAAGGCCTGCTGCACAAAGTCTCCTCTTAACAGTTGTTGTAGAGATGTGTCTGCTGCTAGAACTCTGTGTGGCATTGACCTGGTCTCCAACCTGAGCTGCTGTTAACCTGCGATTTCTGAGGCCGGTGACTCGGATAAACTGATCCTCAGAAGCAGAGGTGTCTCTTGGTCTTTCTTTTCTGGGGCGGTCCTCATGTGAACCAGTTTCTTTGTAGCACTTGATGGTTTTTGCCACTGCACTTGGGGACATTTTTTAAGTTTTCCCAATTTTTTGGACTGACTGACCTTCATTTCTTAAAGTAATGATGGCCACTCGTTTTCTTTGCTTAGCTGCTTTTTTCTTGCCATAATGCAAATTCTAACAGTCTATTCAGTAGGACTACCAGCTGTGTATCCACCAGACTTCTGCCCAACAAAACTGTTGGCCCCAACCCCATTTATAAGGCAAGAAATCCCACTTATTAAACCTGACAGGGCACACCTGTGAATTGAAAACGAATCCCAGTGACTACCTCTTGAAGCTCATCAAGAGAATGCCAAGAGTGTGCAAAGCAGTCATCAAAGCAAAAGGTGGCTATTTTGAAGAACCTAGAATATAAGACATAATTTTAGTTTTTTCCCACTTTTTTGTTAAGTATATAATTCCACATGTGTTAATTCATAGTTTTGATGCCTTCAGTGTGAATGTATAATTTTCATTGTCATGAAAATACAGAAAAATCTTTAAATGAGAAGGTGTGTCCAAACTTTTGGTCTGTACTGTATATATATACAGAATGTATATACATTGCTCAAAAAAATAAAGGGAACATATAAACAACAAAATATAACTCCAAGTAAATCAAACTTCTGTGAAATCAAACTGTCCACTTAGGAAGCAACAGTGTTTGACAATCAATTTCACATGCAGTTGTGTAAATGGAATGGACAACAGATGGAAATTATTGGCAATTATCAAGACACACTCAATAAAGGAGTGGTTCTGCAGGTGGGGACCACAGACCACATCTTAGTACCAATGCTTTCTGGCTGATGTTTTGGTCACTTTTGAATGTTGGTTGTGCTTTCACATTCGTGGTAGCATGAGACGGACTCTACAACCCACACAAGTGGCTCAGGTGGTGCAGCTCATCCAAGATGGCATATAAATGCGAGCTATGGCAAGAAGGTTTGCTGTGTCTGTCAGCGTAGTGTCCAGAGGCTGAAGGTGCTACCAGGACACGCCAGTACACCAGGACATGTGGAGGGGGCCGTAGAAGGGCAACAACCCAGCAGCAGGACCGCTACCTCAGCCTTTGTGCAAGGAAGAACAGGAGGAGCATTGCCAGAGCCCTGCAAAATGACGTCCAGCAGGCCACAAATAATAATAAATAATAATAATCTTTATTTTTATATAGCGCTGACATATTCCGCAGCGCTTTACAGTTTTGCACACATTTTCATCACTGTTCCCAATTGGGCTCACAATCTAAATTCCCTATCAGTATGTCTTTGGAATGTGGAAGGAAACTGGAGAACCTGGAGGAAACCCTTGCAAACACGGGGAAAACATACAAACTCCTTGCCGATGTCCTTGGTAGGATTTGATCCCAGGACCCTAGCGCTGCAATGCTGCAGTGCTAACCACTGAGCCATGTGTGTCTGCACAAACGGTTAGAAACCGACTCCATGAGGATGGTCTGAGTGCCCGACATCCACAGATGGGGGTTGTGCTCACAGCCCAACCCTGTGCAAGACACTGGGCATTTGCCACAGAACATCAGGATTGGTAAATTCGCCACTGGTGCCCTGTGCTCTTCACAGATGAAAGAAGGTTCACACTGAGCACATGTGACAGATGTGACAGAGTCTGGAGATGCCGTGGTGAGTGATTTGCTGCCTGCAACATCCTTCAGCATGACCGGTTTGGCAGTGGGTCAGTAATGGTGTGGGGTGGCATTTCTTTGTAGGGCCGCACAGCCCTCCATGTGCTCTCCATGACTGCTAGCCTGACTGCCATTAGGTGCCGAGATGAGATCCTCAGACCCCTTGTGAGACCATATACTGGTCCGGTTGGCCCTGGGTTCCTCCTAATTCAGGACAATGCCAAAACTCATGTGGCTGGAGTGTGTCAGCAGTTCCCAAGATGAAGGCACTGAAGCTATGGACTAGCCCGCCCGTTCCCCAGCCCTGAATCCGATTGAGCACATCTGGGACATCATGTCTCGCACCATCCACCAACGTCACGTTGCATCACAGACTGTCCAGAAGTTGGCGGATGATTTAGTCGAGGTCTGGGAGGAGATCCCTCAGGAGAACATCCGCCACCTCATCAGGAGCATGCCCAAGTGTTGAACAGTAGGGAGGTCATACAGGCACTTGGAGGCCACACACAATACTGAGCATCTTTTTCTTGTCATGAGGCATTTCCACTGAATTTGGATCAGCCTGTAATTTGATTTTCCACTTTGATTTTGAGTATCATTCCAAATCCAGACCTTCATGGGATATTCATTTTGATTTACATTGATAGTTATGTTTTATTGTTATGAACACATTTCACTATGCAATGAATAAAAATTTGCAACTGGAATATTTCATTCAGAGATATCTAGGATGTGGTATTTTGGTGTTCCCTTTATTTTTTTTGAACCGTGTACAATCCTCCAGTACACGTCATATGATAAAAGGTCATAAGATAAAAAAAATTATCAAAAAAATCCCCCAGAAAGCCTGTTTATTTCCTGCTCCTGTATTCGGTGGCCACCCTCAGGAATTTCAGATTGCTGAGAAGCGGAATCTGCCTGACACTATCTCTGGCACTGCATGCTAAGGGAGAAAAGTAAAAGGAAACCTGTTAGATAATCTGACAACTAAGTCACAAATAATTACAAAGGAAACTTGTTTTCTTTTTGACTAATAAAATGTTTAAGTAAAAAGACGTTATCACCTATCCAGGCCCTAGTCAGGTCCACCATCAGGTCATTACTGCCCTTACTGGCGTATGGGGTCCGGTGAGTAGGGGGCCCACAGCGGATCCCCTCTCTTGCTCACCGGGCCCCAGCGGCAGGATCCTGCCGCTTCAGTTACTGATCTGGGAGTCCTCAGATGTACATTCAGTTAAAATCTGTTGCAGTCCAGGATGCAACAGTTAACAGCTGCCAGCCAACACACAGGCAGGCAGCTGACTTCAGCGCGCACGTCGCCAGGAACGATACGTTCCTCAGATTAATCTAGCAGAGGACACCGCTGGACCTCGAACAGGTAAGGAGGAACTTTTTTTTTTGTAAAGCCGCACTACTGGGGTGCATTATACTTTTAAGAGGGTGCATTGTACTTCTATGGGGGTGTATTATTCTTCTATAGGGCTGCATTATACTACTATGGGGTTGCATTATACTACTATGGATCTGCATTATACTACTATGGGGTGCATTATTCTACTATGGGGATGCATTATACTTCTATAAGGGTATTATACAAAATCCCATAGCCATTGTGACAGTCTGGGTGTGGGAGTACTAAATTAGTACACCCCCCCGACAGAAAAGTCCGCTCCACATAGCACATATCAAAAATAGGAGAAGAAGGAGCATACCGTAGACAATATATATAATATTAAATCTTTATTAATACATAAAAAAGCATTAAAATATAATCAGTAATAGGTCACAGTATATACGTTCCAATGAACAGCAGAAGAGGGGACAGTCACTCCAAATGACCCCCAAAGGTAGTGCAGGGGGAATTCCACATATACACAGTGTACTCCCCAGCAGCACTGTAAAAGCAAGGCAGGACCAGGGTAGGGCAGTCTATCTGATGTAAAACAAAGCCCACATGGGCTGCACGTGCATGTAGATTAAAGTAATAACGCCCTACAAACATGGACTCACCAGGATAAGGTGCAAAGGGGTACAGAGGAGCGACCAGCCAGGAATAAAGACCCCCGACGCGCGTTTCGCGGCGCTAACACGCCGCTGCCTCAAGGAAGTGTGGTAGTGGCACAGCCAGGACCTGTAGATAACCCCCCGTGACCCGAGTCACATGTGCAGGATGGACCAATAGCGGTGGTATGTACGGCGCATGCGCACTGCGACGGCCAGGTCAGGGAGTGGAGGCAGGGCGTCAAGCCAAGTGCGCAGGCGCCCGGGAAAACATCCCGGAGCCGCCGCACATAGCCGCAGAGATGCCCGCCCACACCCCGGAGCCAGACGTACACAGCACGATGCGCACTGCCACCAATGGTTGCCCAGTACCGCGGATGCATTGCCCATAAAAGCGGCAGCCACCCCACCAACATATAAATCAGTGGTAAACAATTATATATCCACAGGGGGACCAGTCTACTGCCGCCGAGTAGGCAGCATCACACAAAAGGGTACCATAAACATATAACAAGTATATAATGTCACATGAACATGGATCATTATACATGCACAAATAACCTATAAACAAAGCAAAAAATACAGCCATAGAGTAAATAATATAACAACACAAATATAAATATATAAATATATAAATATAGATATGCAGGCGACGCTTCTTTGGTGCTTAGTAATAATCCATGATTCGGACCACATAGATGGATCAGCTGGGTCCGCACGGGACGGAAGAGGAGGACCAATAGAAGACTTTACTGATAATAAAGAAAAAATCATCAATTAAAAACAAATTAAAAACAAACAAAAATCCGGACAAACATGGCGGTGTGTATCGAATAGGAGATACGTAAAAATAGAAGAACAAAGGACCAAAGGGTAAATAACCAAATCATAAGTACGGGGCAAAGCTCAAAGATTAATTAAGACCACGAGGGGTCAAAGTATCCAAGAGGACGATCCACTTGGTTTCAATCTGGGCAAGGCGTTTTTTATTGTCCCCGCCTCTAATGCCCAAATGAAGTACATCTATCCCCCTAACTGAGAGTAACCTCCCATCACAATTATGATGTGACTTAAAATGACGGGGAATAGTTTTTAGTTCCACCGTGGGGGGGGGGCCGTCCTGGCCGCGCCAATGTCCCGCACATACTCACGCACACGAACACGAAGTTCGCGGGCAGTGAGACCCACGTATACCTTGGGACAAGGGCACGTAGCATAATAGATGACGTTAGTGGTCCCACAGGTTATACGCTGCCTAATTTGAAATTCTTTTGACCTGTCGCTAGAAGTGAACTGAGAGCAGCGCAGGACATTGGCGCAGGCAAGACAGTGCCCACACGGTACAGAACCAGGACGAGGACCACTAGTACCAAAAGCATTGGTGGGAGCAGGGATATAATGGCTCCTTACCAACATGTCCCCCAGATTTTGCATCTTCTGGGGGTCATGAGGGGAAGGTTGCCCACAGTGGCACAGAGAGAGGGTTCCGTTTGAAGAACGGACCAATGCTTTTTGAGAATAAAGCGCATGCTCTCCCATTCATGGTTAAAGGTTGAAATAAACCTAATGGGTGCATTCTCGTCAACAGCCCGACGTCGCTTAGTCGAGTGCAATAGTTGATCCCGAGGAGTTATTCTGGCCCGATCGTAGCCGGCCTTAACAGATCTACGGCTATAACCACGAGCGAGGAACCTTTGTTTTAGATCACCAGCCTGTGATTCGAATTTTGCCTCAGAGGAGCAGATACGCCGCATCCTGAGGAACTGTCCGACCGGGACGGCCCTAATTGTGGCTGGATGGTGAGCGGAAGTAGCGTGCAACAGGGAATTCACAGAGGTAGGCTTCCTGAAAACGTCCGTCTGGATGCGCCGGTCAGAATTGACCTCCAGACGGACATCCAGGAAGTCAACCGTAACCGGATTAGATATATATGTAAGTTTAATGTTGCAGGCATTTTCATTAAGACACCGCATAAATTCCTCGAGCTGGTCGGCAGACCAACTCCACAAAAACAGAATGTCGTCGATATAGCGGTGCCAGCACAGCACAAGCTGACAGTGCAACGTCAAAAGTACATAGGGATGAAATGATAGGCATATCTTACCCGTGGACGCCGTGACCCACCGCACAGATGGGGTATCTGTGCGGTGGGTCACGGTGTCCACGGGTAAGATATGCCTATCATTTCATCCCTATGTACTTTTGGCGTTGCACTGCCAGCTTTATTATAATGTGGCCGGGTTATTACATGTTACCTCCCACTCATATCCTGGTCTGTTTTTGCCTGTGATATGTGGCGTACTCTATCCCCATTTATCTTAGTGGGTTTCCATTAGGTTGCTCTGTCCTCCATACATGCCATGTGATATGACATTCTGCCTATATATTTATTGTGCATTTTTTGGTATGTAGACTTATCATATATTTGTGAGTGCCTCTGTTCTATTGGATTGCCGGCCCCTGCCAGTTTGTATCATCATTCTGTAGACCTGTTCAGTTTTTTTTTGTTTTTATGTTTTGTACTTGTGTGTTTGGCTTTAATATTTGTACTATAATAAAGTTATACATTTTTATACACCTCTTTCTTGCCTTACACTAGTTTATTTATTTTTTGTAGCATTTTTGGTTATGTTTTGGAATTTAAAAGCTCTGTTTTTTTCATATGTTTTCTATAGTTCTAGTGGAGTTTTCCTCTAAATATGGTCATACTATATCAGTTCTGGTATGTTATCATAATTCTATAAGGGTGCATTATACTACTATGGGGCTGCATTATTCTTCTATAGGGCTGCATTATACTACTATGGGCCTGCATTATGCTACTATGGGGCTGCATTATACTACTAGGGGGTGCATTATTCTACTATGGGGGTGCATTATACTTCTATAAGGGTGCATTATACTATTACGGGACTGCATTATACTACTATGGGGCTGCATTATACTACTATGGAGTGCATTATACTAGTATAGGACTGAATTATACTACTAAGGGGCTGCATTATACTACCATGGGGGTGCATTATACTACTATAGGGCTGCATTATACTACTATGGGGCTGCATTATACTATTATGGGGAGGCAATATACTACTATAGGGCTGCATTATACTTCTATGTGGGTTCATTATACTACTATGGAGGTGCATTGTACTTCTATAGTGGTGAATTATACTCCTATGTGACTGCATTATGCTACTATGGGGGTGCATTATACTTCTATAGTGGTGCATTATACTGCTATGGGGCTGCATTACACTACTATGGGGGTGCATTACACTACTATAGAGTTGCATTATTTTACTATGGGGATGCATTATACTCCTATAAGGGTGCATTATACTACTATGGGTGTGCATTATACTACTATAGGGCTACATTATACTACTATGGGGCTGCATTATACCACTATGGGGGTGCATTATACTACTATAGGGCTATATTATACTACTATGAGGCTGCATTACACTACTATGGGGCTGCATTATACTACTATGGGGCTGCATTATACTACTATGAGGTGCATTATACTACAACAGGGCTGCATGAGACTACTATGGGGTTGCATTATACTAATATGGGTCTGCATTATACTTCTAAGGGGGTGCAATATACTCCTATAGGAGTGCATTATACTACTATGGGGCTGTATTATACTACTATGAGGGTGCATTATACTACTATAGGGGTGGATTATACTACTATTGGGCTACATTATACTACTGTGGGTGTGCATTATACTACTATGGGGCTGCACCATACCTCTATGAAGGAGCAGTATACTTCTATGCAGGTGCATTATACTCCTATCGGGCTGCAGTATCTTTCTAAAGGGGTACATTATACTACTATGGGGAGCATTATACTACTATGTTGGTGCATTATACTGCTATGGGGGTGCATTATACTACTATAGGGGTGCATTATACTACTATAGGACTGTATTATACTACTATGGGTCTGCATTATACTTCTCTGGGGATGCATTATACTTCTATAGGGGTGCATTACACTACTATGGGGCTGCATTATACTACTATGGGGCTGCATTATACTACTATAGGGCTGCATAAGACTACTATGAGGCTGCATTATACTACCATGGGGCTGCATTATACATCTAAGGGGGTGCAATATACTCCTATAGGTGTGCATTATACTACTATGGGGTGTATTATACTACTATGGGGCTGCATTATACTACTATGGGGCTGCATTATACCACTATGGGGGTGCATTATACTACTATAGGGCTATATTATACTACTATGGGGCTGCATTACACTACTATGGGGCTGCATTATACTACTATGGGGCTGCATTATACTACTATGGGGTGCATTATACTACAACAGGGCTGCATAAGACTACTATGGGGCTGCATTATACTTCTAAAGGGGTGCAATATACTCCTATAGGAGTGCATTATACTACTATGGGGCTGTATTATACTACTATGAGGGTGAATTATACTACTATAGGGGTGGATTATACTATTATTGGGCTACATTATACTACTGTGTGTGTGCATTATACTACTATGGGGCTGCATCATACCTCTATCGGGAGCATTATACTTCTATGCAGGTGCATTATACTCCTATGGGGCTGCAGTATCCTTCTATAGGGGTACATTATACTACTATGGGGAGCATTATACTACTATATTGGTGCATTATACTGCTATGGGGGTGCATTATACTACTATAGGGGTGCATTATACTACTATAGGACTGTATTATACTTCTATGGTGATGCATTATACTCCTATAGGGGTGCATTACACTACTATGGGGCTGCATTATACTACTATGGGGCTGCATTATACTACTATGGGGTGCATTATACTACTATAGGGCTGCATAAGACTACTATGGGGCTGCATTATGCTACCATGGGGCTGCATTATACTTCTAAGGGGGTGCAATATACTCCTATAGGTGTGCATTATACTACTATGGGGCTGTATTATACTACTATGAGGGTGTATTATACTACTATAAGGGTGGATTATACTACTATGGGGCTACATGATACTACTGTGGGTGTGCATTAAACTACTATGGGGCTGCATTATACTTCTATGGGGTGCATTATACTTCTATGCGGGTGCATTATACTACTATGGGGCTGCAGTATCCATTTATAGGGTGCATTATACTACTATGGGGGCGCATTATACTGCTATGTGGGTGCATTATACTGCTACGGGGGTGCATTATACTACTATAGGACTGCATTATACTACTATGGGGCTGCATTATACTACTATGGGGCTGCATTATACTACTGTGGGCTGCATTATTCTTCTATAAGGGTGCATTATACTCCTATAGGGCTGCATTATACTACTATGGTGTGCATTATACTACTATGGGGGTGCATTATACTACTATAGGACTACATTATACTACTATGGGGCTGCAGTATCCATTTATGGGGTGCATTATACTACTATGGGGGCGCATTATACTGCTATGTGGGTGCATTATACTGCTACGGGGGTGCATTATACTACTATGGGCCTGAATTATACTACTCTGGGGTGCATTATACTACTATAGGACTGCATTATACTACTATGGGGCTGCATTATACTACTATGGGGCTGTATTATACTACTATAGGGCTACATTATACTACTATGGGGCTGCATTATACTACTATGGGGCTGCATTATACTTCTATGGGGGTGCATTATGCTACTGTGGGGGTGCATTATACTACTATGGGGCTGCATTATACTACTGTGGGGCTGCATTATACTACTGTGGGCTGCATTATTCTTCTATAAGGGTGCATTATACTCCTATAGGGCTGCATTATACTACTATGGTGTGCATTATACTACTATGGGGGTGCATTATACTACTATAGGACTACATTATACTACTATGGGGCTGCATTATACTACTATGGTGTGCATTATACTACTATGGGGGTGCAATATACTCTTATAGGGGTGCATGATACTACTATGGGGCTGTATTATACTGCTATGTGGCTGTATTATACTACTATGAGGGTGCATTATACTACTATAGGGGTGGATTATACTACTATGGGGCTACATTATAATACTGTGGGTGTGCATGATGCTACTATGGGGATGCAGTACACCTCTATGTGGGTGCATTATACTTTTATGTGTGTGCATTATACTACTATGGGGCTGCAGTATCCTCCTATAGGGGTGCATTATACTACTATGGGGCGCAGTATACTACTATGTGGGTGCATTATACTGCTATGGGTGTGCATTATACTACAGTTGGGATGCATTATACTACTATGTGGGTGCATTTAACTACTATAGGACTGCAAAACAACAAAATTCACAAAAGTGAATAAATGTCCACCATCAAATATAAACCAATGTCAAAGTGAACATAAGGCAATGATCACAATAAGGTATAAAAATATAATTTTATTACAAAAAATAATAACAAACAAAAAAACAGTACAAAAAAGGAAACAACCAACAATACTACAGCATATAAAGGATATACCGAATGAGGAGACCAAATCCATATAATAAAAAATATATACTAGAAAAATAATATATAGCCCTCCAAGGTGCAGAAGATGGATGAAAAAAGAAATGGACAATCCATCTTAATAAAGTGCATATGGTTTCATAATAAATAGTCTAATCAAGACAAAAAAAGTGCATAAAACCTCTGGAGCAATACTAGTACCAGTGTGAAGATGATCTGTGACCCTCAAGGACTCCGACTCCAACGTACATTTCGCCTAAGTGGCTTTTTCAAGTTTATACTATAGGACTGCATTATACTACTATGGGGCTGCATTATACTACTATAGAGCTGCATCATACTTCTATGTTGGTGCATTATACTACTATGGAGGTGCATTGTACTTCTATAGTGGTGCATTATTCTCCTATTTGACTGCATTATGCTACTATGGGGTGCATTATACTTCTGTATTGGTGCATTATACTACTATGGGGCTGCATTATACTACTACCGTATGGGGCTGCATTACACTACTATGGGGTTGCATTACACTTCAATAGAGCTGCATTATTTTACTATGGGGTGCATTATACTCCTATAAGGGTGCATTATACAACTATGGGGCTGCATTATACTTCTATGGGGATGCATTATACTCCTATAGGGGTGCATTTTACTACTATGGGGCTGCATTATACTACTATGTGTGTGCAATATACTTTCATGGGTGTTCATTACACTACTATTGGGTAGCATTATATTACTATGGTGTGCATCATACTACTATGGGGGTGCATTATACTTCTATGAGGATGCATTATACTGCTATGAGGGTGCATTATACTCCTGTTGGGGTGCATTATACTACTGTATGGCTGCCTTATATTACTATGGGGGTGCATTATACTTCTATAAGGCTGCATTATACTACTATGTTTTGCATTATTCTACAATGAAGGTACATTATACCCCTATAGGGGTGTATTATACTATTATGGTGTTGCATTATACTATTATGGGTGTACATTATACTACTATTGTTAAAATCTGTTTTGTTTTGACCATCCGCCATCTTGTTGTGGTTTTCTGGCTGCTGGTCTTTTTCCCCTAAAGCTGGGTTGTCTTGGTCAGGTGATTGTATCACCCTTTATTACCCAGCACCTGCCTCCCATTTCTTGCTGGACAACAGTGTTAATTTGCCAGAGTTCTGGCTAGATGCTTAGACAGCTTTCTGTGTTTGATATTTTGCAATTCTGGGATCTCTGGTTCTGCTATCTTTTGTTTCTGATTTCAGTTTGTTTCTGCAGCCTTCTTGTGTTTCCTATTAGGAGGTGACCTGTTTTTTGTACCCAGTCCTTAGATCTTTTAGGGACCAGCTTGCCCTTATCTATAGGCCTTCGCTGAGTTTAGACTAGGATCGTCGGTGGGTCTATTCGCAAGGAATGGGTCGCCCACTCCATCGTAGGGTTTCAGCTTAGTCTTAGTGCAGGGTCAGCTTTCCCCCATCTCTCCTAGTTCTGTGCTGCAGTGTCGTAACAGTTTGTCCAGCCACACATATAAAAAAAAAAAATTCCCTGATTCTTTCAATATGTGCAGCGTCCAGGAACTTGCTCAATGCTTGCAAGGCTTTGGATGTAACCAACCTTCAACAGCACATGAGTAATTGCTCTGGAGCATGCCCTGAAGAAAATAAGGTAGGATTACCTGAGTTTTTTTCTGGTAAACGGCAGGAATTTTTTTTACGTTTAAAAATGCATGTTTACTATATTTTCGGCTTAGACCCAGATCATCAGGGAGCGAATTACAGCGTGTGGGGATTATTATGTCTTTATTGCGAGGTGAACCTCAAATCTGGGCGTTTTCATTACATCCTGAAGATCCTAGCATTTTTTTCTGCTATGGGGTTGTTATATGATGATCCTAATTGGGTCACATCAGCTGAAGTAGAGCTCAGACGGCTTAAACAGGGCTCTGTGGATGCTGAGAGGTATTGCACCCTGTTCAGACGATGGTCCGCAGAGGTCAGGTGGAATGACCCAGCGCTCAAGAGTCAGTTTTTAGTAGGTTTGAGTGAAAGAGTTAAAGATCTGCTCATTGCATATCCTGCACCTGATACTTTGGAAACTGCTATGCAGTTAGCTATCCGTGTGGATAGAAGATTAAGAGACAGGCGGAGTGAAGAGAAGACTCTTATAATGCTGGACCCAGTCTCTCAGGATAGCCCCGTCGACAGCGGGGAACCGATGCAACTTGGGGCGATGTCCTCTCGTTCCCAGGAGAGGGAGAAGAGGTTTGCTGAAGGGCTATGCTTGTATTGTGGTAAAGCTGACCATTTTATTAAGCAATGTGAGGTTCGCATAAGGAAAGTAAAAAAAAAAAAGGTCAGTAGGAGTAACACTCCAGTTCGTATTGCGTTTTTACCGTCAGCAGTAGGGTTGAGCGAAATGGATCGCACAAATTCAAAAATCGACGACTTTCAGCAAAGTCGGGTTTCATGAAACCCGACCCGATCCTAGTGTGGGATCGGCCATGAGGTCGGCGATCTTCGAGCCAAACTCGCGTTTCGTATGACACGATCAGCGCCATTTTTCAGCCAATGAAGGAGGACGCAGAGTGTGGGCAGCGTGATGACATAGGTTTCGGTCCCCACCATCTTAGAGAAGGGCATGACAGTGATTGGCTTGCTTTCTGCAGCGTCACAGGGGCTATAAAGGGGCGTGCACGCCGGCCGCCATCTTACTTCTGCCAATCGTAGCATAGGGAGAGGTTGCCGCAGCTTCATCACAAGAAGGGATATAGTTAGGGAGGGAAGATTAACCCCCAAACTGCTTGTGCTGCAGCGATTTCCACTGTCCAACACCACCATTTGTTTGCAGGGACAGTGGAGGCTATATTTTTGTGCATCAGCGCTGTAGCTTATTAGGCTGCCTTATAAGGCTCCCTGATAGCTGCATTGCTGTTTGCACGCCGCTGTGCAAACCAACTGCTTTTTTAAAAGCAAAAACCCTGTTCGTCCTTTCTGCACAGTTATCTTGTTTATTTGTCCACACTTTTGTGTGCAGCAGTCCTTTTTATTGCTGCCATACTTGTCCTGAGTTCATTGTAGGGAGATTGAAATTGTACTACAGTCCTTGTATTTTTTCATATATCTTCCAGCCACTTTCTGCCACTTACATTGTGTTGTTTTATGCACAGGGCCTGAGGTTTGGTTTAGTCTCCCCCCAAAAAAAAAGTGAGATTCAAATTATCACAAAGTGGATATACTGCAATCCTGTTAGTTTGTGGTATATCAGCCAGCCACTTTCTGCCACTTACATTGTCTTGTTTTATGCACAGGGCCTGAGGTTTGGTTTAGTCTCCGTTGGACATGTAGAAAATATATGTACATAGCAGTGTCCATGAATTAGTCATAGGAACGCAGCCCGTCAGTCCAAAATCTCCTCAGGCGAATGACGTGTAGTAACAAACGCAAAAGCCTATGCATAATCCTTCAGGCAGTCTCAAGATGTAATCCCAAAAACCCGGTAAATAGTAGTTCTTCATTCAGACCTGCAGGTCCAAAGAGTTTAAAGATCCATTGTGATTCAGAACGTAATAAGGCTTGCTTGGGTGAACCCCCCCTGATTGAAGTATGGATCCATTCAAGCCCTATCACCCGCGTATTGGTAACCCGACCTGCGTGTTCTGCTAAAAAGTGGGATGCCACTGGGGTGAGGGCCTTGCCCTTCATAGAGTCGGCCAGTGCAAGATTAATCATTGAAAAATGCTTTTGAACCCTGCATCGCAGTTCCTGTGATGTTTGGCCTACATAAACCCGTTGGCATGGGCAGATCAGGGCATAGATGACACAGGCGGTTTTGCAATTAATATAAGAACAAAGTCTATGCTCTCTACCATCTCCTGGGTTGGTAAAAAAATCCCTAGTGGGTAACATGGGAGAACATACAGTATATTGCAGCCGCCACATGCAAAGGAACCCCTCAACTTGATCCCCCGGTTAAGCCTAACGGTTTGCCTCACATAGTGGCTCCTAATAAGAACATCCCTAAAGTTAGGGGCTCTTCTGGCAGTCAACAATGGCTGATCCCCAACCACATTGGAGCTAGGAAGATCAGTAGTTAGAATACCCCAATGTTTATGTAAAATGGTCCTAATCTGTGCCCAATGGCTACTGTAGTTGGTAATAAGCCTAGGTTTATTTTCACCCACCTTATATTTTTTGTATGTAATTCTGTGTATATTGGTGTGGTGTGCATATGTTACAGCAGTGCTTTCCTTCTTACTGTGTTCTGTACACGTTCTTACTGCAGATATTGCACCCCCATTAGATTTACTATATATATATAGTGGTGCGCTGAGTTGGTCTATATGCATTAGTTTTTAATGAGGCCTTCATCAATGTTTCCTCATTCTCCACCAGTAGATTACCATGGTGAATGTGTTGTATGCTGCTACAGCTATTCAATTTTTGGGCAAGGGTGTGTATGATACCCAGAAATTAATTTTAAAAACTGTAACCCCAAGGGGAAATGTTTGTCAGCCCAAGCACTTCATGTATGGGCATTACTTGTCTAGGAAACCCGCTCCTTAATATTGGCCCTAGTTTTTAATAATGCCTTCCTTTACATATCATTCACCGCCATTAGAACACCATGATGAACGTGTTGTATGCTGCTACAGCCATTCAATTTTTGGGCAAGGGTGTGTATGATAACCCATAAATAAATTTTTTAAAATGTAACTTCCATGGGGAAATGTTTGTCAGCCCAAGCACTTCATGTATGGGCATTACAAGTCTAGGAGATGCACTCCTTTACTTTGGGCCTAGTTTTTAACCCCTTAATCCCATATGACGTACTATCCCATCAAGGTGACCTGGGACTTAATTCCCAGTGATGGGATAGTACGTCATATGCGATCGGCGATCGGCGACATCCAACACTATGTGCCAGGAGCGGTCACGGACCGCCCCCGGCACACTAACCCCCGGCACTCCGCGATCGCAGTGTTCCGGGGCATAGGGAAGCATCGCGCAGGGAGGGGGCTCCCTGCGTGCTTCCCTGAGAAGATCGGTACAAGGCGATGTGCTCACCTTGTACCTAGCGTCTCCTCCCTGCAGGCCCCAGAACCAAAATGGCCGCGGGGCTACTTCCGGGTTCTGCAGGGAGTACTTCCGGGTCCAGAGCAGGCTCTGGTAACCAAGCAACAGGGCACGCCAGATCAGCGATCTGTCTCTATACAGTGATGTCCCCCCTGGGACAAAGTAAAAAAGTTTAAAAAATATATTTTAGATGTGTAAAAGAAAAAAAAAATCCTAAATAATGAAAAAAAAAATATTGTTCCCATAAAAACATTTCTTTATCTAAATAATAATAAAAAACAATAAAAGTACACATATTTAGTCCGTAACGACCCAACCTATAAAACTGTCCCACTAGTTAACCCCTTCAGTGAACACCGTAAAAAAAAACGAGGCAAAAAACAACACTTTATTATCATACCGCCGAACAAAAAGTGGAATAACACGCGATCAAAAAGATGGATATAAATAACCATGGTATCGCTGAAAACGTCATCTTGTCCCGCAAAAAACAAGCCGCCATACAGCATCATCAGCAAAAAATAAAAAAGTTACAGTCCTCATAATAAAGCAATGCAAAAATAATAATTTTTTCTATAAAATAGTTTTTATCGTATAAAATGCGCCAAGACATAAAAAAAGATATAAATGAGGTATCGCTGTAAACGTACTGACCTGAGGAATAAAACTGTTTTATCCATTTTACCAAACACGGAACGGTATAAATGCCCCCCCAAAAGAAATTCATGAATAGCTGGTTTTTGGTCATTCTGCCTCACAAAAATCGGAATAAAAAGCGGTCAAAAAATGTCACGTGCCCGAAAATGTATCCAATAAAAACTTCAACTCGTCCCGCAAAAAACAAGACCTCACATGACTCAGTGGACCAAAATATGGAAACATTATAGGTCTCAAAATGTGGTAACGCAAAATTTTTTTTTGCAATAAAAAGCATCTTTTAGTGTGAGACGGCTGCCAATCATAAAAATCCGCTAGAAAACCCGCTAGAAAACCCGCTAGAAAAGTAAATCAAACCCCCCTTCATCACCCCCTTAGTTAGAGAAACATAAAAAAATTTAAAAAATGTATTTATTTCCATTTTCCCATTAGGGTTAGGGTTGGGGTTGGGGTTGGGGCTAGGGTTGGGGCTAAAATTAGGGTTGGCGCTAAATTTATGGTTAGGGTTGGGGCTAAAGTTAGGGTTGGGGCTAAAGTTAGGGTTGGGTATATAGGTTGGGATTAGGGTTAGGGGTGTGTCAGGGTTACGGGTGTGGTTAGGGTTATGGTTGGGATTAGGGTTAGGAGTGTGTTGGGGTTAGGGTTTCAGTTAGAATTGGGGGTTTCCACTGTTTAGGCACATCAGGGCTCTCCAAACGCGACATGGCGTCCGATCTCAATTCCAGCCAATTCTGCGTTGAAAAAGTAAAACAGTGGTCCTTCACTTCCGAGCTCTCCATTGCACCCAAACAGGGGTTTACCCCAACATATGGGGTATCAGCATACTCAGGACAAATTGGACAACAACTATTGGGGTCCAATTGGAGCGCCCCCAGACGCAGGGCCGCGGGTTACTCGATACCGGTCCTCTCTGTCTCGGTTCTGGGGTTGTCATGGTGGCTGGACCTGGTCTGTGACCCTGATAAGGGGCGTCCAATGAAAGGGGTGATGAAAGTCAGCCAAGGTTTTGTGACGCCACCTGTGGTATTTGGTCAGAGTGACCGACGCTGCTTGGGGCCCACTGGGGTGGTGTTATGACAGCTAGATGGTATGCCTTCCCACAGGTGAAGTATATCCCCAGGGATTCCCAGTAGTGTAGGTGGTGATGATGTGAGGTGCGGTTAATAACGAGGACACAGGCTTGCAGTCTCTTTACCTTTTACTGAAGGCATCGGGATCTGCAATCCAGAGCACTGTTAACAGGGCTGGCTGAGTCCGGCCGTTCCGAAGGCACATTATTATTATTATTATTTATTGTTATAGCGCCATTTATTCCATGGCGCTTTACATGTGAGGAGGGGTATACATAATAAAAACAAGTACAATAATCTTAAACAATACAAGTCATAACTGGTACAGGAGGAGTGAGGACCCTGCCCGCGAAGGCTCACAATCTACAACGGATGGGTGAGGAATGGATACAGTAGGCGAGGAGGCACATCCAGAGTTCCCTTTGCAGGAGGAAATCAGTGCCTACCACTAGCGCCTGTGTGTTGTAGTTCTTCCCTGCTGAGCATTCGGGATAGTCCTCACAACTTTCGTATTAGTTCTTTCTCTCTCTCTCTCTGTCCCCCAAGTTTATCTGGATAGGACGCACCCATTTGATGGAAAGGCTCGGAGCTATTCTGGGACCCTAGAAACGCCCCTCTCCACGCTTGCCCCCTATGTCTTCTTAGGTGATGTATGGTAGACAGCCAACCTATAATCAACTGTCCTGCCGCTGTTTGAAGTAATGCTTGGAGTCAGTTACTTCCTCGGTGTTCCAGCCCCCGGCTACGCGCCTCAGTAGGATGTTGCCGTTCTCGGGGCACGACTCCTACTGGCTCTCCTTTGTGCTTTGATCTCGTTTCTCACTTCTCCACAATATCCTTCTCTTCGTGTCCTTTCTTAGGATGCCGCCGCAAGGTAGTGCAGGCGTGGCTCCGTCATTTTCTACTCTTTCTGCTAGGTACCTGCCTGGATCCCACCCCTGGCAGGTCCTCCCTGGAGCTCTCCCAGGGTGCGTTCTCTTCTAACTTCCTATCCGACCCCTAGTTTTACCAGTGTGAGGAGTGGCCTAATACATAGTGCCTTTTGCTCCCCCTAGTGGCCAGAGTGTGAAGGGTAATGTGTGCTTGTGATACCTGGTCAGGTGAATTCCTTTAGTGCAATCAGACATAACATCACCCTCCTTAGCGGCAAAGCGACATTACTGCAACGACCAGGTCTCTGGGGCGCTGCACAATTTCTCTTGTTAACCTTGGAAAAATAAAAATTTGGGGGTCTAAAAAAACATTTTTGTGGGAAAATATTTTTTATTTTCACGACTCTGCATTATAAATTGTAGTGAAACACTTGGGGGTTCAAAGCTGTCAAAACACATCTAGATAGGTTCCTTAGGGGGTCTACTTTCCAAAATGGTGTCACTTCTAAGGGGTTTCTACTGTTTAGGTGCATCAGGGGCTCTGCAAATGCATCGTGACGCCTGCAGACCAATCCATCTAAGTCTGCATTCCAAATGTCACTCCTTCCCTTCTGAGCTCTGCCATGCGCCCAAACGGTGGTTCCCCCCCCACATATGGGGTATCCGCGTACTCAGGACAAATTGGACAACGACTTTTGGGGTCCAATGTCTCCTGTTACCCTTGGAAAAATACAAAACTGGGGGCTAATAAATAATTTTTGTGGAAAAACATGATTTTTTATTTTCACGGCTCTGCATTATATACTGTAGTAAAACACTTGGGGGTCCAAAGCTGTCAAAGCACAGCTAGATAAGTTCCTTAGGGGGTCTACTTTCCAAAATGGTGTCACTTCTGGGAGTATCTACTGTTTAGGTGCATCAGGGGCTTTGCAAATGCAATGTGATGCCTGCAGACAAATCCATCTAAGTCTGCATTCCAAATGGTGCTCCATCACTTCCGAGCTCTGCCATGCGCACAAACGGTGGTTCCCCCCCACATATCGGGTATCAGCGTACTCAGGACAAATTGGATAACAACTTTTGGTGTTGAATTTCTCCTGTTACCCTTGGGAAAATACAAAACTCGGGGATAAAAAATAATTTTTGTGAATTTTTTATTTTTATTTTCACGGCTCTGCATTATAAACTGTAGTGAAACACTTCTAGATAAGTTCCTTAGGGGGTCTACTTTCCAAAATGGTGTCATTTGTGGGGGGTTTCAATGTTTAGGCACATCAGGGGTTCTTCAAACACAACATAGCGTCCCATCTCAATTCCAGTCAATTTTGCATTGAAAAGTCAAACGGTGCTCCTTCCCTTCCGAGCTCTGCCATGTGCCCAAACGGTGGTTCCCCCCCACATATGGGGTATCCGCGTACTCAGGACAAATTGGACAATGACTTTTGGGGTCCAATGTCTCCTGTTACCCTTGGAAAAATACAAAACTGGGGGCTAATAAATAATTTTTGTGGAAAAAATGATTTTTTATTTTCACGGCTCTGCATTATATACTGTAGTAAAACACTTGGGGGTCCAAAGCTGTCAAAGCACAGCT
Source organism: Ranitomeya imitator (assembly GCF_032444005.1). Taxonomy (NCBI): domain Eukaryota; kingdom Metazoa; phylum Chordata; class Amphibia; order Anura; family Dendrobatidae; genus Ranitomeya; species Ranitomeya imitator. The sequence continues at coordinate 713,577,353 of NC_091284.1, read as the reverse complement.
AGATAAGTTCCTTAGGGGGTCTACTTTCCAAAATGGTGTCACTTCTGGGAGTATCTACTGTTTAGGTGCATCAGGGGCTTTGCAAATGCAACGTGATGCCTGCAGACAAATCCATCTAAGTCTGCATTCCAAATGGCGCTCCATCACTTCCGAGCTCTGCCATGCGCACAAACGGTGGTTCCCCCCCACATATGGGGTATCAGCGTACTCAGGACAAATTGGATAACAACTTTTGGTGTTGAATTTCTCCTGTTACCCTTGGGAAAATACAAAACTCGGGGCTAAAAAATAATTTTTGTGAATTTTTTTATTTTATTTTCACGGCTCTGCATTATAAACTGTAGTGAAACACTTCTAGATCTAGGTAAGTTCCTTAGGGGGTCTACTTTCCAAAATGGTGTCATTTGTGGGGGGTTTCAATGTTTAGGCACATCAGGGGTTCTTCAAACACAACATAGTGTCCCATCTCAATTCCAGTCAATTTTGCATTGAAAAGTCAAACGGCGCTCCTTCCCTTCCGAGCTCTGCCATGCGCCCAAACAGTGGTTTACCCCCACATGTGGGGTATCAACATATTCAGAACAAATGGCACAACAACTTTTGGGGTCCAATTTCTTCTCTTATCCTTGGGAAAATAAAAAATTGGGGACAAAGATATAATATTTGCGAAAAAATATGATTTTTTATTTTTACGGCTCTGCATTATAAACTTCTGTGAAGCACTTGGTGGGTTAAAGTGCTCACCACACATCTAGATAAGTTCCTTAGGGGGTCTACTTTCCAAAATGGTGTCGCTTGTGGGGTGTTTCAATGTATAGGCACATCAGGGGCTCTCCAAACGCAACATGGAGTCCCATCTCAATTTCAGTCAATTTTGCATTGAACAACTTTTGGGGTCCAATTTCTTCTCTTACCCTTGGGAAAATAAAACAAATTGGAACTGAAGTAAATTTTTTTTGAAAAAAAGTTAAATGTTAATTTTTTTTAAAACATTCCAAAAATTCCTGTAAAACACCTGAAGGGTTAATAAACTTCTTGAATGTGGTTTTGAGCACCTTGAGGGGTGGGGTGCAGTTTTTAGAATGGTGTCACACTTGGTTATTTTCAATCATATAGACCCCTCAAAATGACTTCAAATGTGATGTTGTCCCTAAAAAATATTGGTGTTGTAAAAATAAGAAATTGCTGGTCAAATTTTAACCCTTATAACTCCCTAACCAAAATAATTTTTGGTTCCAAAATTGTGCTGATGTAAAGTAGACATGTGGGAAATGTTACTTATTAATTATTTTACGTGACATATCTCTGTGATTTAAGGGCATAAAAATTCAAAGTTGGAAAATTGCAAAATTTTCAAAATTTTGCCAAATTTCCATTTTTTTCACAAATAAACGCAAGTTATATTGAAGAAATGTTACCACTATCATGAAGTACAATATGTCACGAGAAAACAGTGTCAGAATCGCCAAGATCCGTTGAAGCATTCCAGAGTTATAACCTCATACAGGGACAGTGGTCAAAATTGTAAAAATTGGCCAGGTCATTAACGTGCAAACCACCCTTGGGGCTTAAATGGTTAATAAGGTCTTCATCAATGTTTCCTCATTCTCCACCAATAGATCACCAAGTTTAATGTGTTCTGTGCTGATACACCAGTGCAATTTTTGGCAAAAGTGTCTATATGATTGCCGTTACCAATTTGAAACCAAAAGAAATGTTACTCCCCCAGGGGAAAATTTCGTAAAAAGGAGATGTACGTATCTTCTTCTTAATTTATTATTATATTTTCCATTTTTCATAGCTCTGGACAGTCCTCTAATGAGGTATATACCTCTACAACAGAAAATTATTCAAAGACTTATGTTTTTATTTAGTGCCCTGTCTCTGAGCTGTTGCTAGGGACAAACAGATCCCGTTGGACACATTCTGACTTCATATTTATGAGCCTGTGTTCGCCCCTCCCTTTTGTTATTTTCTTTCATAGGTGGAGTCACATATTTTATTTTTTTCTTTGATTTAATTTTAATTTATCTTATGTTTCCCTTTGTCCGCCACTAGATCACCAAGTTTAATGTGTTCTGTGCTGTTACAGCCAGTCTAATTTTTGGCAAGCGTGTCTTTGATGCCCAGAAAATATTTTTTATAATAATAAATAATAATAATTTTATTTATATAGCGCCATCATATTCTGCAGAGCTTTACAATTATAGAGGGGATTTGTACAGACAATAGACATTACAGCATAACAATAAACACAGATCAAAACACATACCATGAGAAATCAGGGCACTGCTCGCAAGCTTACAAACTAGGAGGAAATTTATTTAAAAAAATTTACCCATAATGGGTGAATGTTGGTTAGCCCATGCACTTCGTGTATGGGCATTACAAGTGTATGAGACCCGCTCCTTAACATTGGGCCTAGTTTTTAACAATCCCTTCCTCAACATATAATCATTCGTTTCCACTAGAACACCATAGTGAATGTGTGGTATGCTGCTACAGCCATTCAATTTTTGAGCAATGGTGTATATGATACCCATAAAACATTTTTAAAAAATGCACACCCCATGGGGAATTGTTTGGACAATTTTAGTACTCCAAATGTTTTATTTTAGTGGCATAGCCTACTTACGGACACAATTTTGGTGGGCCAAAAGAAAACAAGAACACATTTTGATCACTGTGTTATCTCCGTCAGACGCACAGTGTATCTGTGGTGTCCAAATCCTTCCTTTGCAGGCATACATTGCATTTTTGGGTCTGCTACACTGCTATCCTTGGTGTATACAGTATTTTTTGATTTTTAAAATAAAAAAAATACATTCCACATATTGAAACAGTCTGTTATCTCAGTTACACGTCTGGTCTATGTGTGGTCTTCAAATCTGGGTTTTTCAACAATACATTCCAGTGTTTGGTCTGATACCCTTGCTGTGTACAATATTTTGTGTTTTTTTAATTTAAAAAAATTCATCCCACATATTGAAACAGTATTTTCTCAGTCACATGTCTGGTCTATCAGTGGTCTTCAAATCTTGTCTTTTCAGACATACATTCCATTGTTTGCGCTGATACCCTTGGTGTATACAGTATTTATTTATTTTCATTTTTTAAAATACATCCCACATATTGAAATATTCTGTTATCTCTGTCCGACGTCCATTTTATGTGTGGTCTAAAAATAGTTTTTTTCATGCATAAATTCCAATTTTTGGTCTGTCTAATACCCTAGGTCTATTTACTATCTTGGTAAAAAAATATATATATACAGTACAGACCAAAAGTTTGGACACACCTTCTCATTTAAAGATTTTTCTGTATTTTCATAACTATGAAAATTGTAAATTCACACTGAAGGCATCAAAACTATGAATTAACACATGTGGAATTATATACTTAACAAAAACGTGGGAAACAACTGAAAATATGTTTTACATTCTAGGTTCTTCAAAGTAGCCACCTTTTGCTTTGATGACTGCTTTGCGCACTCTTGGCATTCTCTTGATGAGCTTCAAGAGGTAGTCACTGGGAATGGTCTTCCAAAAATCTTGAAGGAGTTCCCAGAAATGCTTAGCATTTGTTGGCCCTTTTGCCTTCACTCTGTGGTTCAGCTCACTCCAAACCATCTTGATTGGGTTCAGGTCTGGTGACTGTGGAGGCCAGGTCATCTGGTGTAGCACCACATCACTCTCCTTCTTGGTCAAACAGCCCTTGCACAGCCTGGAGGTGTGTTTGAGGTCATTGTCCTGTTGGAAAATAAATGATGGTCCAACTAAATGCAAACCAGATGGAATATCATGCTGCTGCAAGATGCTGTGGTAGCCATGCTGGTTCAGCATGCCTTCAATTTTGAATAAATCCCCAATAGTGTCACCAGAAAAGCACCCCCACACCATCACACCTCCTCATCCATGCTTCACGGTGGGAACCAGGCATGTAGAGTCCATCCGTTCACCTTTTCTACGTCGCACAAAGACACGGCAGTTGGAACCAAAGATTTCAAATTTGGACTCATCAGAACAAAGCACAGATTTCCACTGGTTTAATGTCCATTCCTTGTGTTCTTTAGCCCAAACAAGTCTCTTCTGCTTGTTGCCTGTCCTTAGCAGTGGTTTCCTAGCAGCTATTTTACCATGAAGGTCTGCTGCACAAAGTCTCCTCTTAACAGTTGTTGTAGAAATGTGTCTGCTGCTAGAACTCTGTGTGGCATTGACCTGGTCTCTAATCTGAGCTGCTGTTAACCTGTGATTTCTGAGGCTGGTGACTCGGATAAACTTATCCTCAGAAGCAGAGGTGACTCTTGGTCTTCCTTTCCTGGGGCAGTCCTCATGTGAGCCAGTTTCTTTGTAGTGCTTGATGGTTTTTGCCACTGCACTTGGGGCCACTTTCAAAGTTTTCCCAATTTTTGGGACTGGCTGACCTTCATTTCTTAAAGTAATGATGGCCACTTGTTTTTCTTTACTTAGCTGCTTTTTTCTTGCCATAATACAAATTCTAACAGTCTATTCAGTAGGACAATCAGCTGTGTATCCACCAGACTTCTGCACAACACAACTGATGGTCCCAACTCCATTTATAAGGCAAGAAATCCCACTTATTAAACCTGACAGGGCACACCTGTGAAGTGAAAACCATTTCCGGTGACTACCTCTTGAAGCTTATCAAGAGAACGCCAAGAATGTGCAAAGCAGTCATCAAAGCAAAAGGTGGCTACTTTCAAGAACCTAGAATATAAGACATATTTTCAGTTGTTTCACACTATTTTGTTAAGTATATAATTCCACATGTGTTAATTCATAGTTTTGATGCCTTCAGTGTGAATGTACAATTTTCATAGTCATGAAAATACAGAAAACTCTTTAACCCCTTCATGACCTTGGGATTTTTCGTTTTTCCGTGTTCGTTTTTCACTCCCCTCCTTCCCAGAGCCATAACTTTTTTATTTTTCCGTCAATTTGGCCATGTCAGGGCTTATTTTTTTGCGGGACAAGTTGTACGTTTGAACAACATCATTGGTTTTAGCATGTCGTGTACTAGAAAACGGGAAAAAAATTCCAAGTGCGGTGAAATTGCAAAAAAAGTGCAGTCCCACACTTGTTTTTTGTTTGGCTTTTTTGCTAGGTTCACTAAATGCTAAAACTGACATTATGATTCTCCAGGTCAGTACGAGTTCATAGACACCTAACATGACTAGGTTATTTTTTAGCTAAGTGGTGAAAAAAATTCCAAACTTTGTTAAAAAAAAATAAAAAAAAATTGCGCCATTTTCCGATACTTGTAGCGTCTCCATTTTTCATGATCTGGGGTCGGTTGAGGGCTTATTTTTTGCGTGCCAAGATGCCGTTTTTAATGATAGCATTTTGGTGCAGATACGTTCTTTTGATCGCCCGTTATTGCATTTTAATGCAATGTCGCGGCGACCAAAAAAACGTTATTCTGGTGTTCCGAATTTTTTTCTCGCTACACTGTTTAGCGACCAGGTTAATGCTTTTTTTTAATTGATAGATCGGGCGATTCTGAACGCGACGATACCAAATATGTGTAGATTTGATTTTTTTTTTATTGATTTATTTTGATTGGGGCAAAAGGGGGGTGATTTAAACTTTTATATTTTTTTTTATTTTTTTTACATTTTTTTTTTTACTTTTTTTTTTTTTTACTTTTGCCATGCTTCAATAGCCTAGAAGCAGGCACAGCACGATCGGCTCTGCTACATAGCAGCGATCTGATGTTTGCTGCTATGTAGCAGAAAATCAGGTGTGGCACTCACAGCTACTGGCGATCAGTAACCATAGAGGTCTCAAGGACCTCTATGGTTACTATTGTGCAGCATCGCCGACCTCTGATCATGTGATGGGGGTCGGCGATGCCGTCATTTCCGGCCGCCCGGCCGGATGCGGTAGGTAAATGCCGCTGTCTGCGTTTGACAGCGGCATTTAACTAGTTAATAGGCGCGGGCAGATATCCGCCTATTACGGGCACATGTCAGCTGTTCAAAACAGCTGACATGTCCCGGCTTTGATGCAGGCTCACCGCCGGAGCCCGCATCAAAGTGGGGCTTCTGACCTCGGACGTACTATCCCGTCCGAGGTCAGAAAGGGGTTAAATGAGAAGGTGTGTCCAAACTTTTGGTCTGTACTGTATATATGTATATACAACATTTTTTCAGGAGGCCCTCCTGTACCTCTCATGAAGAGGGTATTGGGGTGCGTTGTAATTCTTGGCAGCCCAGCCACTCACTGCATAGACAATAACAGCATGGCAGACCCACCGTTTAATAATGGCCCTTTAAGAATATTAACCCCTTTACCCCCAAGGGTGGTTTGCACGTTAATGACCGGGCCAATTTTTACAATTCTGACCACTGTCCCTTTATGAGGTTATAACTCTGGAACGCTTTAATGGATCCTGGTGATTCTGACACTGTTTTCTCGTGACATATTGTACTTCATGACAATGGTAAAAATTCTTTGATAGTCCCTGCATTTATTTGTGAAAAAAATGGAAATTTGGCGAAAATTATGAAAATTTCGCAATTTTCCAACTTTGAATTTTTATGCAATTACATCACAGAGATATGTCACACAAAATACTTAATAAGTAACATTTCCCACATGTCTACTTTACATCAGCACAATTTTGGAACCAAAATTTTTTTTTGTTAGGGAGTTATAAGGGTGAAAAGTTGACCAGCAATTTCTCATTTCTACAACACCATTTTATTTTAGGGACCACATCTCATTTGAAGTCATTTTGAGGGGTCTATATGATAGAAAATACCCAAGTGTGACACCATTCTAAAAACTACACCCCTCAAGGTGCTCAAAACCATATTCAAGAAGTTTATTAACCCTTCTGGTGCTTCACAGGAATTTTTTGAATGTTTAAATAAAAATGAACATTTAACTTTTTTTCACAAAAAATTTAATTCAGCTCCAATTTGTTTTATTTTACCAAGGGTAACAGGAGAAAATGGACCCCAAACATTGTTGTACATTTTGTCCTGAGTATGCCAATACCCCACATGTGGGGGTAAACCACTGTTTGGGCGCATGGCAGAGCTCGGAAGCGAAGGAGTGCCATTTGACTTTTCAATGCAAAATTGACTGGAATTGAGATGGGACGCCATGTTTCGTTTGGAGAGCCCCTGATGTGGCTAAACATTGAAACCCCCCACAAGTGACACCATTTTGGAAAGTAGACCCCCTAAGGAACTTATCTAGAGGTGTGGTGAGCACTTTGACCCACCAAGTGTTTCACAGAAGTTTATAATGTAGAACCGTAAAAATAAAAAATCATATTTTTTCACAAAAATTATCTTTTCGCCCCCAATTTTTTATTTTCCCAAGGGAAAGAGAAGAAATTGGACCCCAAAAGTTGTTGTACAATTTGTCCTGAGTACGCTGATAGCCCATATGTGGGGGTAAACCACTGTTTGGGCGGATGGGAGAGCTCGGAAGGGAAGGAGCGCCGTTTGACTTTTCAATGCAAAATTGACAGGAATTGAGATGGGACGTCATGTTGCGTTTGAAGAGCCACTGATGTGCCTAAACATTGAAACCCCCCACAAGTGACAACATTTTGGAAAGTAGACCCCCTAAGGAACTTATCTAGAGGTGTGGTGAGCACTTTGACCCACCAAGTGCTTCACAGAAGTTTATAATGTAGAACCGTAAAAATAAAAAATCATATTTTTTCACAAAAATTATCTTTTTGCCCCCAATTTTTTATTTTCCCAAGGGTAAGAGAAGAAATTGGACCCCAAAAGTTGTTGTACAATTTGTCCTGAGTACGCTGATACCCCATATGTGGGGGTAAACCACTGTTTGGGCGGATGGGAGAGCTCGGAAGGGAAGGAGCGCCGTTTGACTGTTCAAAGCAAAATTGACAGGAATTTAGATGGGACGCCATGTTGCGTTTGAAGAGCCACTGATGTGCCTAAACATTGAAACCCCCCACAAATGACACCATTTTGGAAAGTAGACCCCCTAAGGAACTTATCTAGAGGTGTGGTGAGCACTTTGACCCACCAAGTGCTTCACAGAAGTTTATAATGCAGAGCCGTAAAAATAAAACAAAAAATATTTTTCCCACAAAAATTATTTTTTTAGCCCCCAGTTTTGTATTTTCCTGAGGGTAACAGGAGAAATTGGACCCCAAAATTTGTTGCCCAATTTGTCCTGAGTGCGATGATACACCATATGTGGGGGGGAACCACTGTTTGGGCACATGGGAGGGCTCAGAAGGGAAGGAGTGCCATTTGAATGCAGACTTAGATGGAATGGTCTGCAGGTGTCACATTGCGTTTGCAGAGCCCCTAATGTACCTAAACAGTAGAAACCCCCCACAAGTGACACCATTTTGGAAAGTAGACCCCCTTAGGAACTTATCTAGATGTGTGCTGAGCGCTTTGACCCACCAAGGGCTTCACAGAAGTTTATAAGGGAGAGCCGTAAAAATAAAACAAAAATTTTTTCCCACAAAAATTATTTTTTAGCCCCCAGTTTTGTATTTTCCCGAGGGTAACAGGAGAAATTCGACCCCACAATTTGTTGTCCAATTTGTCCTGAGTGCGCTGATACCCCATATGTCGGGGGGAACCACTGTTTGGGTGCATGGCAGGGCTCGGAAAGGAAGGAGCTCCATTTGGAATGAGGACTTAGATGGAATGGTCTGCAGGTGTCACATTGCATTTGCAGAGCCCCTAATGTACCTAAACAGTAGAAACCTCCCACAAGTGACACCATTTTGGAAACTAGACCCCCTAAGGAACTCATCTAGATGTGTTGTGATAGCTTTGAACCCCCAAGTGTTTCACTACAGTTTGTAACGCAGAGCCGTGAAAATTAAAAAAAAAAATCTTTCCCCACAAAATTATTTTTTAGCCCCCAGTTTTGTATTTTCCCGAGGGTAAGAGGAGAAATTCGACCCCAAAAGTTGTTGTCCAATTTGTCCTGAGTACGCTGATACCCTGTATGTTGGGGGAAACCACCGTTTGAGCGCATGGCAGAGCTCGGAAGGGAAGGAGCGCCATTTGGAATGCAGACTTAGATGGAATGGTCTGCAGACGTTGCGTTTGCAGAACCCCTAATGTACCTAAACAGTAGAAACCCCCCACAAGTGACCCCATATTGGAAACTAGACCCCCCAGGGAACTAATCTAGATGTGTTGTGAGAACTTTGAACCCCCAAGTGTTTCACTACAGTTTATAACGCAGAGCCCTGAAAATAAAAAATCTTTTTTTTCCCACAAAAAATATGTTTTAGCCCCGAGTTTTGTATTTTCCCAAGGGTAACAGGAGAAATTGGACCCCAAAAGTTGTTGTCCTATTTGTCCTGAGTACGCTGATATCCCATATGTTGGGGTAAACCCCTGTTTGGGCACACGGGAGAGCTCGGAAGGGAAGAAGCACTGTTTTACTTTTTCAACGCAGAATTGGCTGGAATTGAGATCGGACGCCATGTCGCGTTTGGAGAGCCCATGATGTGCCTAAACAGTGGAAACCCCACAATTATAACTGAAACCCTAATCCAAACACATCCCTAACCCTAATCCCAACAGTAACCCTAACCACACCTCTAACCCTGACACACCCCTAACCCTAATCCCAACCCTATTCCCAACCGTAAATGTAATCTAAACCCTAACTGTAACTTTAGCCCCAACCCAAACTGTAGCCCTAGCCCTAACCCTAGCCCTAACCCTAGCCCTAACCCTAATCCTAACCCTAGCCCTAACCCTAGCCCTAACCCTAGCCCTAGCCCTAACCCTAGCCCTAACCCTAACCCTAGCCCTAACCCTAGCCCTAGCCCTAGCCCTAACCCTAGCCCTAACCCTAACCCTAGCCCTAACCCTAGCCCTAACCCTAGCCCTAGCCCTAACCCTAACCCTAACCCTAACCCTAACCCTAGCCCTAACCCTAGCCCTAACTCTAACCCTAGCCCTAATGGGAAAATGGAAATAAATACATTTTTTTAATTTTTCCCTAACTAAGGGGGTGATGAAGGGGGGTTTGATTTACTTTTATAGCGGGTTTTTTAGCGGATTTTTATGATTGGCAGCCGTCACACACTGAAAGACGCTTTTTATTGCAAAAAATATTTTTTGCGTTACCACATTTTGAGAGCTATAATTTTTCTATATTTTGGTCCACAGAGTCATGTGAGGTCTTGTTTTTTGCGGGACGAGTTGACGTTTTTATTGGTATCATTTTTGGGCACGTGACATTTTTTGATCGCTTTTTATTCCGACTTTTGTGAGGCAGAATGACCAAAAACCAGCTATTCATGAATTTCTTTTGGGGGAGGCGTTTATACCGTTCCGCGTTTGGTAAAATTGATAAAGCAGTTTTATTCTTCGGGTCAGTACGATTACAGCGACACCTCATTTATATCATTTTTTTATGTTTTGGCGCTTTTATACGATAAAAACTATTTTATAGAAAAAATAATTATTTTGGCATCGCTTTATTCTCAGGACTATAACTTTTTTATTTTTTTGCTGATGATGCTGTATCGTGGCTCGTTTTTTGCGGGACAAGATGACTTTTTCAGCGGTACCATGGTTATTTATATCTGTCTTTTTGATCGCGTGTTATTCCACTTTTTGTTCGGCGGTATGATTATAAAGCGTTGTTTTTTTGCCTCGTTTTTTTTTTTTTTCTTACGGTGTTTACTGAAGGGGTTAACTAGTGGGCCAGTTTTATAGGTCGGGCCGTTACGGACGCAGCGATACTAAATATGTGTACTTTTATTGTTTTTTTTTTTATTTAGATAAAGAAATGTATTTATGGGAATAATATTTTTATTTTTTTTTCATTATTTTGGAATATTTTTTTTTATTTTTTTTTACACATTTGAAATTTTTTTTTTTTTACTTTTTTACTTTGTCCCAGGGGGGGACATCACAGATCAGTGATCTGACAGTGTGCACAGCACTCTGTCAGATCACTGATCTTACTTACAGTGCTGCAGCCTTCACAGTGCCTGCTCTGAGCAGGCTCTGTGAAGCCACCTCCCTCCCTGCAGGACCCGGATCCGTGGCCATCTTGGATCCGGGGCTGGAGGGAGCAGGGAGGGAGGTGAGACCCTCGCAGCAACGCGATCACATCGCGTTGCTGCGGGGGGCTCAGGGAAGCCCGCAGGGAGCCCCCTCCCTGCGGGAAGCTTCCCTGTACCGCCGGCACATCGCGATCATCTTTGATCGCGGTGTGCCGGGGGTTAATGTGCCGGGGGCAGTCCGTGACCGCTCCTGGCACATAGTGCCGGATGTCAGCTGCGATAGGCAGCTGACACCCGGCCGCGATCGGCGGCGCTCCCCCCGTGAGCGCCGCCGATCGCGCTGGACGTACTATCCCGTCCATGGTCATAGGGGCCCACCCCACATGGACGGGATAGTACGTCCGATGTCAGAAAGGGGTTAATGCTGCCTGATGCCCCTCTAAAAATAGGCTTTGTGACTTTAAGAGTCCCTACTTCAGAAATGAAACAAGATGTGTCACACACCACATGGCCAGCTAGGGTTGTTAAATGCTACAATGACATTTCCAAGTGAATGCATTTGTATTGGCTGAAAGCAATGCTAAAGTTGGAAAACGCATCAAAAACGCTGCGTGTGAACATAGCCAAAGTGGTGGAGGAACATTTTGGTCTGGGGTTAATTATTTTGCCTTAGATACAAGTCATTACCCTGTTAAGGATGTACCTTAAAGGGAATCTCTCACCCCCCCAGGTGTTTTTAACTAAAAGAGCCAAGTTGTGCAGCACTAATGCTGCATTCTGCCAAGGTGGCTCTTTTAGTTCGGGTCCCTGCAAACGCTGAAATAATCATTTTTATAATGTGCCCCTCATACCAGAAGTTTGTCAGGGGGGCATATCTTTTCCCCCCGACACAAGTGCCTCCCAGCCGTCACTCAGGGCCTCCGTGTGCCGCCTCCATTTCCTTCCTGAACATCCCCTGCGCTGTAAGACAAGAGATGCGAGATGCTGCACGCATAGTTGTGAAAAGTAAAGCAGCGTTACTGTTGGAAGTGCAGGTGACTGGCCCCCTTGCCCCTGGGACCCGGTGAGTAGAAGAGAAGAGGGGAGGGGCCCACCTCCCGAGCAGCCAGCATGACTGGGCCCCCCTCTTTCCTTCTGGTCCCCAGGCTCCATACACCAGTAAGGGCAGTAATGCCCTGATGGCGGCCCTGTGCAGCACACATGGGTGCGCCTCACCGAGGAGCAAAACTACTTCATGACCAATGAGTGGGCCTTCAAACAGGACATGTGCCATGTTGCACTGCTTCGATTACTCTACAAATGTGGGCAGGGCCGATGACGCCATCATCAGCATTACTATCCCACTTCTATGTCTTCTAGAAAAAAAAGCTTCAGGTGATGAAGGATGAGGTGGTGGAACAAGAGGAAGAGGAGGAGGAACATGGACTATTCACACCAGGTACACAAATGTCTAGCCAGGGGACAGTTTTGGAGGAGGAGGAGGATGAGGAACAACCGTGTTCACAGTACGGTGGCACTCAAAGCAGCTCATGGGCATCACCGAAGCATGGCTGGGGGATGCAGACAATAGAGAGGATATAGTTAGTTAGACAGCTCTTAGCGGTCATAACCATGGATATCTAAGCTACTGAAATGCCCTACATGAGGTAAGCGACATAACCAATCTGAAAAACTTTACTAAATTTCTAATTGGAGGTATTTGCTAATATTATTATTATTACCCCTACTACATATTGGGATATGATAATTTACTTAATAGGTCCAGAAATAGTGCAGAAAATCTGAAACATCAAAAACTCACTATAAGGGCTCCTTTTCACTTGCGAGAAATACATCCGAGTCTCGCAGGTTAAAACCCTGCTCTGGCACCGACACTCCAGAGTGGAGCATGCAGCTCCATCAACCTGCGAGACTCGGACGTATTTTGAAAAGGAGCCCTAAAGCTCATCGTGGGAACGTAGTCTAATTTTGTAAAAAAGTCATTGCAGGTGAGGGGGGAATTTGTAAGATGTGCTATGTAGAACTCAAACCCACTTGCCACAACCACAACATAGAATATCAATTTCCTGCCGGTAAATGAACTCACATCAGTTCTTGCTAAAGAAAATATAAACTATTAGTGGTACAAAAAGGAAGAAAACTAAACTGGCTTACACTTTCCATGGCAGTTGATAAAAGAACACAGAACAGTCATATAACAAACATTGGCTTGATGGTCACGGAACTGCAAAGCCTCCAGACTTTGTATTTCCACCATGCACACACTGTAAATTCAAACCTTAAAGTGAAGATAAGACATAGAAGTGTCTGCCTTGTTGGAGTTATAGCAGTAGCTATGCTGGAGGGGCAGCCAGTGGTGCTGAGTGAACTGATAGCATTTGTCAATACTGCACTATGTGACCTCTGAAGATTTGTTTGTGTTCATTCTTAACTATAATTTTCCATGTTGTGATGCTGCAGATAATGGTTGCTTTATGTTCCAAGTAAAACAATTCATTCTACCACAATGTCTGAGTGCTGATTATTCTCTTATTATTCCATAATGTGCATTAAGTTTCGTGAATAGAACTTTTATTCAGCAGATAACATCATGAAGCTTAAACTCCTAAACTCCAGCATTACTACCTGGTCACAGGGTAATACTTATCTTCATAATATCATGGGTTTAGACAATGCGTTTTACCACAAAAGCACTCATGTATAGCACATATAGAGACAACGGCCTGCATTTCATCAATTCCTTCTGGCATAAATGTTAAACTCAGGCCCGCAGGCCAAATCTGGCCGGAAATGTATATTTGGCCAGTCAGGAAATGCCCAATGTCTACTAGAGTTCTCCTGCTCTAGTAGATAGCGTATGCTAACCATACAAATCCATACCCCCACCTTGTCATTCTCTATCACAATTTGTTACTACGCCCACACGAATGCCGCAATCCCAGAGTGACATACCAGGATGGCGGCAGCAGCTGGAGCTTTACTGGAGGCGCCTGAACCTGCAAGGCAGGTGCTGGAAACCAAGAAGAGCAAAGCCATAAAGGCTGCGATCAGGAAAGGTGGAGGAGGACAGCAAAGAGGCTTCTCACTGCTGGACCTCAGGGCACAGAAAGATCACTGGGTCAGCTTCATCAGTCAGTATCAAGCATCTAGGAAGTGGCCAAACTTCTGCTTGGTTCCTTGTAAGTAACGTGGGGACAATGAGAACTTACCATGGATATGATGTACCCTTTGTGATTGTACTGTACAGATAGCTGCAACTGATGATCAGATGTCACTGCTGCCACATGTACAGATAGTGCCCACTTACACCACATCTAATACACGTCCATGAACTATGGTAGAACTTGGCACTGTAGGATATTGTCTGTTGTTTCTCCTCTCCCCTGCTTTAACCCGTTTTACCTGCTCGCCGAAAAGAATGATGTCCATGTGTGTGGAATAATGGACTTTTAATTGAAAAAATATCAGTGAGTGCTGCATTTCTATATCTATTTTATGAATTGGTAGGATATTGCATGCCTAGCCATCGCAACAAAGGACATTGTGAGCAACAGCCTCTGAAAACATGTAAGCTGGACAGACAAGGGTCTATTTCTTCTTGGTTAGGGGGTCTCAGGTGTCTTTGTCCTAGGGGCTGATCCTGTAATTAGAAATCAACTGATCTCCTCTCTGTACATGGTTAGATTCTTACTAGTTTATGCGAAAAACATAATACTCTGCCCTTCACCTCTTCAAACAAACATACTTCAACACCCTCATCACCTCACTATTCAACAATCCTAAATGTCTCTTTGACACTTTTCATTCCCTCCTCATTCCAAGAGTGCAGGCCTCAACCACAGATCTCAGCACTGACGATCAGGCCAATTATTTCAAAGAAAAAATTTACCATATCCGACAGTAAATTTTCTCCAAATCCCCTCATACCATGCACTGTCCTCCCTCCCCCACTGGATCTAGCTCACTCTCTGTCTTTAAACCAGTCATGGAAGAAAAAGTGATCAAGCTCCTTGCATCTTCTTGTCCTACTACTTGCACCAGTGACCCTATTCCCTCACATCTCCTCCAGTCCATTTTTCCAGCTGTCATCATTCACCTAACAAAAATATTCAACCTCTCTCTCTCTTCTGGTATCTTTCCCTCCTCATTTAAAATGGCAGCACACATCCATTACTTAAAAAACTATCCCTTGACCAAAACTGTGCTGCTAACTGTAGACCTGTCTCTGATCTTCCCTTCATCTCTAAACTCCTGGAACGCTTGGTCCACTCCCATCTAATCTCCTATCTCTTAGATAACTCTCTTCTTGACCCTTTACAATCTGGTTTCTGACTCCTGTTTCCAAGACTTCTCAGGTGCTGAGCAAATTTTTTGGAATGCACTACCCAGGTCAATTTGATTAATCCGCAATACCCACTGTTTAGAGAGTGCCCTAAAAATGCATTTCTTCAGATTGGCCTACCGCCTCAACATACAGTCGTTATGGAAAGTATTCAGACCTGGGTATGGAAAGTATTCAGACCCCTTTAATTTTTTCACTCTTTGTTTCATTGCAGCCATTTGTTAATTTCAAAAAACATCATTTTTTTCTTTTAATGTACACTCTGAACCCCATTTGACTGAAAAAAAACCCCAAAATTTTAAATTTTTCAAATGTATTAAAAAAGAAAAACTGAAATACCACAGGATCATAAGTATTCAGACCCTTTGCTCAGTATTGAGTAGAAGCACCCATTTGCGCTAGTATATCCATGAGTCTTCTTGGGACTGATGCAACTAGTTTTTCACACCTGGATTTGGGGATCCTCTGCCATTCTTCCTTGCAGATCCTCTCCAGTTCCATCAGGTTGGATGGTGAACGTTGGTGGACAACCATTTTCAGGTCTCTCCAGAGATGCTCAACTGGATTTAGGTCAGGGCTCTGGCTGGGCCAGTCAAGAATGGTCACTAAGTTGTTCCGAAACCACTCCTTTGCTATTTTAGCTGTGTGCTTAGGGTCATTGTCTTGTTTGAAGATGAGCCTTTGGCCAAGTCTGAGGTCCAGAGAACTCAGGAAGAGGTTTTCATCCAGGATATCTCTGTACTTGGCTGCATTCATATTTTCTTCAATAATAACCAGTTATCCTGTCCTTGCATCTGAAAAACACCCCCATAGCATGATGCTGTCACCACCATGTTTCACTGTTCGGATTGTGTTGGGCAGGTGATGAGTAGTGCCTGGTTTTCTCCACACATACCGCTTAGAATTATCAACAAAAAAGGTCTTATCTTTGTCTCATTAGACCAGAGAATCTTATTTCTCATAGTCTGGGAGTCCTTCATGTGTTTTTTTTTAGCAAACTCTATACAGGCTTTCATATGTCTTGCACTGAGGAGAGGCTTCCGTCAGGCCACTCTGCCATAAAGGCCCGACTGGTGGAGGGCTGCAGTGATAGTTGACTTTGTGGAACTTTCTCCCATCTCCCTACTGCATCTCTGGAGCTCAGCCACAGTGATCTTGGGGTTCTTCTTTACCTCTCTAACCAAGGCTCTTCTCCCACGATTGCTCAGTTTGGCTGGACGGCCTGGTCTAGGAAGACTTCTGATGGTCCCAAACTTCTTCCATTTAAGGATTATGGAACCTTATTTTCTAACCTTGGCCATATCTGTGCCTTGCCACAATTCTGTCCCTGAGCTCCTTGACCAGTTCCTTTGACCTCACGATTCTCATTTGGTCTGACATGCAGTGAGCTGTGAGGTCTTATATAGACAGGTGTGCGCCTTTCCAAATTAAGTCCTATCATTTTAATTAAACACAGCTGGACTTCAATGAAGGAGTAGAACCATCTCAAGGAGGATCACAAGGAAATAGACAGCATGAGACTTAAATATGAGTGTCTGAGCAAAGGGTCTGAATACTTACGACCATGTGATATTTTGTTTTTTCTTTTTTAATACATTTGCAAAAAAATTCTACATGTCTGTTTTTCGTCAAGATGGGGTGCAGAGTGTACATTAATGAGAAAAAAATAACTTTTTTGAGTATACCAAATGGCTCCAATGAAACAAAGAGTGAAAAATGGAAAGGGGTCTGAATACTGTCCGTACCCACTATATACAGTATATATATAACTAACTATCCCTGTTGCCCATTCAAAATTTTCTTCAAAACCAGGATCCTTGGGGTATCTGTTCTCACACGCTTTATGTATCTAATAGCCATCTGTGTCTGTACTTTTACACATACTGGTTGGATAATGCAGCATTACGTGAACACCCCATGTGTTACATTGATGACTGAACCGTACAAAGAAAGCAATCGTTACCATCCACCTTTCGTGTCTCTCCTATTTCTCCATAGATTGTAAGTTTGCGAGCAGGTCCTCATTTATCTAGGCATCTGTTGAGTTATGTGATTATTGCTATTTTGTAATGTAATTTATTGTCTGTACAACTCCCCTCTAAAATGTATAGTGCACTGCAATATGTTGGCGCTATAGAAACTAAATTATTATTATTCTTGTAAATAATTGAATCAGGCAGCATAGTGGCTCAGTGGTTAGCTCTGCAGCCTTGCAGCGCAGGGGGCCTTGTTGTATGTTCTCCCCGTGTTTGTGTGGGTTTCATCCATGTTCTCCGGTTTCCTTATACACTACTAAGGCTACTTTCACACTAGCGTTGTTTGCTGAACGTCGCAATGTGTCGTTTGGAGAAAAAACGCATCCTGCAGAGTTGCCCGCAGGATGCGTTTTTTCTCCATAGACTTGCATTAGCGACGCATTGCCACACGTCGCATCTGTCGTGCGACTGATGCGTCGTGTTTTGGCGGACCGTCGGCACAAAAAAGTTACATGTAACTTTTTTTGTGCGTCGAGTCCGCCATTTCCGACCGCGCATGCGCAGCCGGAACTCCGCCCCCTCCTCCCCGGAACTCACAATGGGCAGCGGATGCATTGTAAAACAGCATCCGCTGCCCCCGTTGTCCTTTTTTTTCGCAGTTTGCGTCGGTACGTCGACCTGACGCATGGCGACGGCCCCGTACCGACGCTAGTGTGAAAGTAGCCTAAGACTTACTGGTAGGGATTTTAGATTGTTAGCCCCATTGGTGACAGCAATGATAATGTGTGTAAAGCGCTGCAGAATATGATAAGCACTATATAAACAAAGCATAATAAATAAAATAAGTATCAGGATTACATTGTTCGCATTTATTTCTATATGAATCCCTTCTTTACACTTATTGTATTTATTTACATAAAATTTACTTAATTGTATATCACCATATTGATCTATTCATTAAAATGTACTTTGTTCGTAGGATAACCCCTCAGCACTTATATACTGGATTTAAAAGTCATCAGGACCAGAGTTCTATGCTGCACTACTGCCCCCTTGTGGTCATATATGTGTAACACAGTATTGTCATCAATTTCTGTATTATTTTCTGTATTTTCTCGCCATTTAATTACTAATAATAGTCATTGGTATTAACATTATTTTTACAATCATTATTGGGTGCAACAGTAATCACAAGTCGAAAGTGAATAAAAAAGTCAGTAATTGTCAAATTAAGGCCTCGTTCACACGTCAGTATTTTTGCATCAATATTTGTATGCCAAAACCAAGAGCGTCTCCAAAACACTGAACAAATGTCAATCTTTCAATTATACTTTTTCTTTGTAACTTCCTCTCCTGGCATTGAGAAACAAAGGGTGCGTTCACACGTTCCGTATTTGGTCAGTATTTTAATCAGTATTTGGCCGGCGTCACACTTGGCGTAAGACAATACAGAACGTATTATACGTCCGTACTACGCGTTCAATACGCCAAAATGTCCCAGAAAAATACTTCCGTAGTTAATGCGTTGCTTAGGTGTGGTCGCGTATTTTGCGCATGTGCTTGTGCGTGTGTAATCCGTATATGATCCGTATGGCGTATTTTGCACGCACCATCACAAAATGGACATTTAACGGTTTTCAGGCCTGCAAATCATTTAAACCATCATTAACAACACTATTTAAGCCCTCTACAACAGGTGGACCCCTCCCATCTGCCCTATATGTTCTCTAGCATATTTTGGCTGTGTTGCTTTCACCTTACAAACATGTCTGACCATGTGTATTTAAGCACAACTCAGCGGGTGTTGCTTCACTGGGTGTTGTCTCGTCGCTTTGGCCAGCCATATCCGGTCAATGTAGATCCGCGAAGGAGGAGACGAAGATTGTGGGTACATCCTCTATTGACCCAACGCCAGAGTAAAGGACATTTCCAGAGACTATATTCAGCTTTGAGGGGACATCATGACAAGTTTTACCTGTATAGTCGCATGTCGATCCGGACTTTTGACATGTTGTTGGAGATCTTACGTCCTGGGATCACCTATCAGGACACCTGGATGAGAAAAGCCATCTCTGCTGAGGAGCGTCTGCTCCTAACCTTACGGTATGTATTCAACATTCGCACATACTGTATGTTGATGATCTTTTTTTTAAATGTGTTGTGTCCTACTATGTTTCAGTAACTTTTCTTGGACATGAAGCCACAAGCACATCAACAAAACTGGTGTAAATATTCTAGTATAGTAAGAATGTTAAATGAACATTTTTCTATTGTAAATAATGTCATAGTAAATGAAATATACACTTGTGCTTATTCATGTTTTCTTAGTCCTCATGTTAATGTTTTTTATTTATTTTTCTTGTATTTCAGCTTCCTGTCCACAGGCTTGTCCTATGCGGGTCTACACCTGGAGTTTCTGATTGGGCGGTCGACAATTTCAGGCATTGTTCGGACAACCTGTTCCCAAATATGGCAGAAACTTCAGGAAGTTGTGATGCCTGAGCCCAAACAGGAGGATTGGCTCAAAATCGCCACTGGTTTCAAAAATACTTGTGACTTCCCCAACTGCATTGGAGCGGTGGATGGGAAACATATTAGGGTACGTAAGCCGCCGAACTCTGGTTCCCAATTCTACAATTATAAGCAGTTTTTCTCTGTAGTTCTGTTAGCAGTTGCTGACAGTAACTACAGGTTTATAATTGTAGACATTGGGGCCTATGGGCGAACGGGAGACTCTAGGGTCTTCAATTCGTCCATAATGGGTCGGCGGCTATGTGACAACCAGTTGAACCTCCCACCACCACAACAACTCCCAGGCTCCAATGCGGAAGCAGTGCCTTTTGTTTTGGTTGGCGATGAGGCCTTCCAACTGACGAGGCACGTCATGAGGCCTTTCCCCAGGCGCAACCTTGACCACCGGCGGAGGGTGTTTAATTTGAGACTTTCCAGGGCACGGAGACTGGTTGAGTGCGCCTTTGGGATTCTTGTAGCCAAATGGCGGGTTCTTCAGTCTGCCATTCAGCTGAGTGAGGCTACAATCAATGAAGTGATCAAAGCCTGTGTTATTTTACATAATTTCACCAGAATACATGATTGTTCCTCACCAAATTTTGAAGATCACCTCATGAGCAATGTTAGTAGGCCTACCCCATATGTCCCTCCTCCGCGTCGTCCACTTTCTGGCCTCAAAGTTCGTGATGTATTGACAAATTATTTTTTGACTCCTCAAGGTGCTACTCCCTGGCAAGACTATGCAATTTTGCATGTGTAATTATTGAGAAATCTAAAAAAAAAATTTCACAATTTTGAAACTAGGTCTGTTGTATTTAATTATTTCACATATGGTTATGAGCATATCATGTGTGTGTGATGTAAGAATGAATAGAGCGCATCCAGAGTTTGATTGTTAGTAACGAAAATTTTACTTATCTAAATTTTTTTGGGGGTTGGTTATTGTTTTGTCATAACTTTTTTTTTTCTAAATTCCACACTTTTTTGTGGCCATAAAAATTAGGATCAACAACCACATTACAGATTGCTATGTAAGCACAAACACAATATTGTGTATACAAATCAAATATAAAAAATAAACAAAATTGTTAAATTAAAAAAAAATAAAAAATTACAAGTCCTGGTAGGTAGGTGCTGGAGATGTTGATTGCTCAGGGTCAGCATCAGGTGGCCTTTGTAGGCCCAATTGTCCAGCACCCTGTGTGGATGTGGTAGTGGCCTGAGGGACATTATGCCTGCTATGATGCTGGGCACGTTGAAGATTGGGGACAAGATTTTGGAGATACCCCTGATGTTGATGACGATATGGACGGGAAACATACCCCAAACCAAAATGACCATATTGTCCAAACCCAGGTTGGGACCAGCCTCCAGCACTGGGTGTGGACAAGTGGCCATATTGGGATGGTTGCTGATATCCCGCCATATGCTGCTGAGGTTGCCATTGTGGGTTCGTTGTGGGTTGGGGTTGAGGTGTTGGCTGACGTGGAGGGGCTGCTTCAGATCCTTGTTGAGCATGCATGCCTTGTAATCTCTGAGGCCGCAGAATATTTTCTGGTGACATCTGCCACTGTTCAATCATCTGCAAGAGATTGTATGGGTTATTTGGGGGGGGGGTGCATGCATCAATAAGGATCTGAAAACACCCTCTCACACGAAGCCTCAACTCCCGCTCTATGGACCGTAAGTACTGGGCAAGGTTCCTTGTAAATCCCTCCTCCCCATCATCCTCTCGAACCCGTGCCAAATAGTTCATGACCCCAGCATCCACGTTTCTCCTGCTTTGGAGAAGCTCTCTCCTGCGGCGTGAACGCTGTGGTCTGACTGCAGCCTGTGGGGATCGCTCCAGGGCAACAGTAGGGCTGCTGCTATTTCCAGGGTCATCCTGGCTATGTGGTGGTGCTGCTGCTGCTGATGATGATGCTGCTGATGAGAACTGTGGGGCCTCTTGCTGTTGTTCTGCTGCAGCTGGAGCTGGCTGGCCAGATGAGGAGGATCCTGGAGGGATGGAGCCTGAGGGAGCAGAAGATGGACCAGCCACCTCTTCACCTTCACCAACTGGGTCAATGACCAGTTCAGAGTCAGACCCTGTCTCCCTGTCAGTGAGGTTAGACTGTGTTCTGTAAATGAAAAATTTATTTAGTTGAAATTTTATTTGTAATCATTTCTCAAACTTAAAAAATAAAAAAAGGTTGTGATGTTTTTACTTACGGCCTGAGGTCCATGCTGGGGTTCAGAAAGGTTAGGCGGTCGAAATAGACGTATTTTCGTTTTTTAGGTGGTGCCCCGGGT
This sequence comes from Ranitomeya imitator, assembly GCF_032444005.1. Taxonomy (NCBI): domain Eukaryota; kingdom Metazoa; phylum Chordata; class Amphibia; order Anura; family Dendrobatidae; genus Ranitomeya; species Ranitomeya imitator. Next base: position 713,555,228 of record NC_091284.1, on the reverse strand, counting down.
CCACTTCTCTCCCGCTGCTGCCTCTCCCTCCTATATTGGTCACGGATACTCCGCCACCTTGTTGTAACATCACCCACTGAAACAACAAAAATTAAACACATTGATTAGCCGATTATGCAGAGTGCTCACACAAGGTGTAATTGACTACACAGATTTAAGTGTAGCATAGAAATAGGCATTTGTGGAGCACATTTAGTCTTAAATTTGAAAAACTCACACAATTATGAAGCAAGGCCAAAAGGACAGAGTCCGCTACCCTCTATCCCAGAAAGCACAATTACTGGGAAACACTGTTAGTAAGGGACACCTATTCAAAACATTCCTGAAATCCGTTTATCATGTACAACACCATGTATCTACTGGTGTGCTTTCTATTAATTTCTGGATTAATTTATAAATTCATGTTTAGAAATTCAAAGTAGTAAGGGCCTGCTGTTTAACAAGAACATTACATTTCAAACATGGTGTCACGATATGGTATGAAATATCATAAGTAGTTCTCGTGCTAGCCTGCGTGGGCTAAGCCCCCCTTCTTGGAGTGATGCTGCAACAGTTTGTAGCTTCAAATTCCTTCCCTTTCACTCAGCCAAGAGCTGCTTTGCCAGTGTAGATGGGGGAGGAAGAGTTTATTACCTCTAGCTCAGAGAGCCGAAGTATTTACGACCGGCATTCTTGCAGTGGAAAGTGACAGGCTAGAACTGGATTCTAACTTTCCAGAAATGCATGGAAGTCCTTTGTCTTGTTTTGTTAAGATATTACACAACCCGTTTACGTAAAAAACATGAAAATATATATTCTTTACACCCCTCGGTGGATCTATTCACCACGTAAAACCTGAGCTTCTAGCTCCATCTGGTAAAGAAGTAGGGTTTTCTCTGTAAATATGTATCCCAGATAGGACATATTTGATCTCATTAGAATGCTCACGTTAATCCGAGATGAATGCTAGGTTTGTTATGACTCTGACATGTTTTGTAGTGAAGTTATAGAAATCAGAGAAAATAGTTTAAAGTTTACCCAGAATGTAGAGAGAGGAGGGTCTGGATAAGACAGCCTTTCTGTGATGTCACAGCCTTAAAGTTTTAAGTTTGTGGCAGGCTCCCCAGCTCAGTCTTCTGCTTGATTTCTTCCTGACTTCTTGTCTTCTCCTGAAGCCAGCAGCACGTCCAATGAGCTGGGACATATGGAAAAAACTCCCCTAGCCTGATTGCCTGCCATGCTTTGAACATGTGAGTGTTACCTTCTCATTTAATCCCTGTTTATTTCATAATTACCCTTGTACATATTTGCAATTGTCTCATTTGTAACATCTTTATAAAATATTTTTGATAAAGCACTGCCTAATTTTTTTTATGGGATATAATATTATATGTTAGTTCATTCTCCATGCTCTAAACGTACCCTGTCTCTGGAAGAGAATTACGCTACTGTGTTGGGTTAGCTTCGGACCCGTTTAATCGAAGCTGGTGGCAGTGATAACGTGCAGACTTTTGGGTTATGCTGAAGCGACTGCGGCGTTGCTAATTATTGTTCCTGCCTGAGTGGGAGTAGTTTATCGCGTCGCTGCAGCGTGCCCAATAGCCAGTACATAGCAGGCAGCCTTTCTGGCGACTAATTACCCAGGGTGCAGTACCTAATCTGACCTGAGAGTAAGGGGGGCGCCAGAGAGCTGCAAGTGTTAAGTGGAACTGTAAGCGGGATATACATAAATCCCTGCAGTTTGTGGTATATTGAAAGCAGTGGGATACCTAGAATAAGCCCCTGTTGTAAACTAAGAGGTCAATAGCCTTGTGTGTGTTTTCTCATCATATTGTTAGCAGTGGAGGGATAACTAAGATAAGCCCCCTGCACATGTGATAGCCGTCTGTTGGCCTAAAGTCACCCCAACCCGTGACGTAGGGGTGACAGTCACGGTGTGAATCGTGACGAATTGGTGGCAGCGGTCGGGGAATCCTGACACATGGGTGTACTTACTTATTTGTCGCTGTGCCTCACGTGGCTGCTGGTCATAATGTGGGAAGAGGGACCCACACACGCTCCTCCATGCTGCCTCTTTTTGTGCCCTGTTGACATAGTTGGGGTCTCTTTGGTCCCAGATTACAGGCCTCTCTTGGACCAAAATGATCAGCATGTCGACATTGATTATGCTGGCCATGCTGAATCTCACTCCGTGGAGGCGTGCAGCAGACTTCCGGGTTCACTGTCTGGCTTTTTCACCTAATTAGCATGTCTCACCTGCCTGATTGAGGCCTTAGGACATTTCCGGACATCTGCCAGTGAGTTGCGTATTTCTCGCAAGTCACACGCATGGTCCGTATGCATTCCGTATTATACGCTCTCCCATAGACTTGCATTGGCGTATTTTTTGCGCAATACGCTGACAAACGCAGCATGCTGCGATTTTGTGCAGCCGTAGAACGCCGTATATTACGGATCCGTAATATACGGCTGATAGAACTAAACCCATTGAGAATCATTGTGCCGTATGTTATGCGAGTGCGCTCTTACGTCCGTAAAACTCGCAAGTGTGACGGCGGCCTTTGTAAGCCCAAACTAGGAGTAGTGAAAAAAGTGGTGCATGTGTTTCTATGATACTTTTCCTCTTATTCAGGGGCAGACACTGACAGCTTGGGGCCCCTGTGCAAAATATACATCTGGGCCCTGCTGCTCCTTTTTAGGCAACAAATATATATATATATATATATATATATATATATATATATCTATATATATATCTATATATATATATATATATATATATATATCTCCACACACTGACACAGGTGATTCTCGCAAAATGAGAGTATCATAAAAAAGTAATTTAAGTTCTTCAATACAAAAAGTGAAACTCATATTATATAGAGTCATTACAAATGAAAATCCAAAAGTCATTATCTCAGTAAATTAGAATAATTAACAAAAAACATCTGGAAAGGCTTCCTAAGCATTTCAAAAGGTCCCTTAGTCTGTTTCAGTAGCTCCATAATCATGGGGAAGACTGCTGACTTGACAGATGTCCAAAAGACAGTCATTGACACACTCCTCAAGGAGAGTAAGCCACAGAAGGTCATTGCTAAAGAAGCTGGCTGTTCACAGAGTGCTGTATCCAAGCATATTAACCCCTTTCTGACCTCGGACGGGATAGTACGTCCGAGGTCAGAATCCCCTATTTGATGCGGGCTCCGGCGGTGAGCCCGCATCAAAGCCGGGACATGTCAGCTGTTTTGAACAGCTGACATGTGCCCGTAATAGGCGAGGGCAGAATCGCGATCTGCCCGCACCTATTAACTAGTTAAATGCCACTGTCAAACGCAGACATTTAACTACCGCATCCGGCCGGGCGGCCGGAAATGACTGCATCATCGACCCCCGTCACATGATCGGAGGTCAGCGATGCTTCAGTATTGTAACCATAGAGGTCCTTGAGGCCTCTATGGTTACTGATCGCCGGTAACTGTGAGCGCCACCCTGTGGTCGGCGCTCACAGCACACCTGATTTTCTGCTACATAGCAGCGAACAGCAGATCGCTGCTATGTAGCAGAGCCGATCGTGCTGTGCCTGCTTCTAGCCTCCCATGGAGGCTATTGAAGCATGGCAAAAGTTAAAAAAAAAAAGTTAAAAAAAATGTGAAAAAAATAAAAAAAATATAAAAGTTTAAATCACCCCCCTTTCGCCCCAATCGAAATAAATCAATAAAAAAAAAAATCAAACCTACACATATTTGGTATCGCCGCGTTCAGAATCGCCCGATCAATAAAAAAAACCCATTAACCTGATCACTAAACAGCGTAGCGAGAAAAAAATTTGAAACGCCAGAATTAAGTTTTTTTGGTCGCCGCGACATTGCATTAAAATGCAATAACGGGCGATCAAAAGAACGTATCTGCACCAAAATGCTATCATTAAAAACATCATCTCGGCATGCAAAAAATAAGCCCTGAACCGACCCCAGATCATGAAAAATGGAGACGCTACGAGTATCGGAAAATGGCACAATTTTTTTTTTTTTTTTAGCAAAGTTGTGGAATTTTTTTTTCACCACTTAGGTAAAAAATAACCTAGTCATGTTAGATGTCTATGAACTCGAACTGACCTGGAGAATCATAATGTCAGGTCAGTTTTAGCATTTAGTGAACCTAGCAAAAAAGCCAAACAAAAAACCAGTGTGGGACTGCACTTTTTTTGCAATTTCACTGCACTTGGAATTTTTTTCCCGTTTTCTAGTACACGACATGCTAAAACCAATGATGTCGTTCAAAAGTACAACTCGTCCAGCAAAAAATAAGCCCTCACATGGCCAAATTGACGGAAAAATAAAAAAGTTATGGCTCTGGGAAGGAGGGGAGTGAAAAATGAACATGGAAAAATGAAAAATCCCAAGGTCAAGAAGGGGTTAATTGAAAGTTGATTGGAAGGAAAAAGTGTGGTAGAAAAAGTTGCAAAGGCAACCGGGATAACCGCAGCCTTGAAAGGATTGTTAAGAAAAGGTCATTCAATAATTTCGGGGAAGATTCACAAGGAGTAGACTGCTGCTGGAGTCATTGCTTCAAGAGCCACCACACACAGACATATCCAAGACATGGGCTACAAGTGTCGCATTCCTTGTGTCAAGCCACTCATGACCAATAGACACCAGAAGTGTCTTACCCGGGCCAAGGAGAAAAAGAACTGGACTGTTGCTCAATGGTCCAAGGTGTTGTTTTCAGATGAAAGTAAATTTTTCATTTCATTTGGAAATCAAGGTCCCAGAGTCTGGAGGAAGAGTGGAGAGGCCACAATCCAAGCTGCTGGAGGTCTAGTGTGAAGTTTCCACAATCAGTGATGGTTTGGGGAGCCATGTCATCTGCTGGTGTAGGTCCACTGTGTTTTATCAAGACCAAAGTCAGCGCAGCCGTCTACCAGGAAATTTTAGAGCACTTCATGCTTCGCACTACCGACAAGCTTTTTGGAGATGGAAATTTCATTCTCCAGCAGGACTTGGCACCTGTCCACACTGTCAAAGGTACCAATACCTGGCTTAAGAACAGCAGTATTATTGTGCTTGATTGACCAGCAAACTCGCCTGACCTTAACCCCATGAAGAATCTATGAGGTATTGTCAAGAGGAAGATGTGAGACACCAGACCCAACAATGCAGACAAGCTGAAGGCTGCTATCAAAGCAACCTGGGCTTCCAAACACCTCAGCAGTGCCACAGGCTGATCACCTCCTTTTTACAAGTTATGTATTCATTGCAGTAGGCATCTGTTCACATTATATGGAGGTGCTGGTCAGGTTTTTTTTCTTTGCAGTTATTCATTGGCGGGTGCTACCACCTCCTTTCTGACTCTGCACCCCACCCATCAGCCCAAGGATGTTTATAATCAACGCTGGTTTCTACCAACTTACTTAAATGTGCAGGTTTGTAACCCAGGAGAGGCTGGGTTGCTTATTCACACTGTAGACTTATAGCACAAGAGAGGCATGTTTTAGATGATTGGACCCATCAGAGCAGGGTCACCTGTTTGCAGTTGATGGGCTCACATGAATTGGCCAATTTATGTGCTAAGAACCTCTTTTGTAAGTAAATTTTTTTTACTTTTTATTTCAGTTTACTAAGCAATTATGATAGATTTTGTGTTTACATATATATATTAGTCTCTACAGAATGCTGCTGCATTCCTCCTTTTTGCAAGTTCCGTAACACCTCAGCAGTGCCACAGGCTGATCGCCTCCATGCCGTGCCACATTGATGCAGTAATTGATGCAAAAGGAGCCACGACCAAGTATTGAGTGCAGTTACTGAATATACATTTCAGTAGGTCAACATTTCGGATTTTAAAATAATTTTTCCAAGCTGGTATTATAAAGTATTCTAATTTACTGAGATAATGACTTTTGGGTTTTCATTGGCTGTAAGCCATAATCATCAACATTAACAGAAATAAACACTTGAAATCGATCACTCTGTAATGACTCTATATAATATACGCGTTTCACTTTTTGCATTGAAGAACTGAAATAAATTAACTTTTTGCTGATATTCTAATTTTGTGAGAAGCACCTGTATATAGCCCCACACATACCCATACATACTGTATATGTTATAGTCTTCTTTATTATGTATTTTGCCGTCCCTTATTACACAGTACCCTCTCTTATGTACAGCTCCGTCCTTTACATATCAGATTATATAGAACCCTGTCTTTATTATATACTGTCCTCTCTTATTAGATATATAATGCAATGACAGCAGATGGAGCACGGGAAAGCTTCTTTTCTAATGGAAGAGCTGATGTACTGGTTGGTCGTCTGGCAGGGGCTGGCTGGCACTTTTCAGCCTGGGGGGCAATCACAAGGCAGTGGCCCACCCTGCTTGTGAATCCCAGCCCCACACTGTGAATAAAGCATAACACACTGCGGGGCTGGGATTCACAGGCAGGGCGGCCGCACAGGCGCAGTCTGCATCTGAGGTCAGACGGGCAGCACTCACTGCGCCTGCCTCAGGCAGGACAAAAGAGCGCCGGCGCCGGATGATTTGAAAACAGCGCGGAGGGGGCGGCGCCCGGCGCCGAAGAAGCCTTAATGGACGGCAGTGTGGCGTGTGCATCGGGGGGGGGGGGGGGGGGGGGGGGGTAAAGACCTGCTTCCAGGACTAAAGATAGGTATTTTTGAGAAATTATAAAACGCATTATTTCTGCTTTGACTGCACCGATAACTAAAAGAGCCGCCTTATCAGAATGCAGCATTACTGCTGCACAAGGTGGCTCTTTTAGTTTCTAACGTCTGGGGAAGGGGGGGTGACAGGTTCCCTTTAATAAGAAAAAAATTAAGATTTTTGAATTTACCAAATTGCTGCAATAAAGCAAACAAGTGAAAAATTTAAAGGGGTCTGAATACTTTCCGTACCCACTATGTATACAGGATACTATGTGAGTGGTGTATATTACACAATGACTACAGACATCAGATATTACACCAGTCACATATCCAGTATATACCATCAGATATCTGTGCACGTAGTATATTACATATAGTATACAGGATATGTGACTGGTGGGTGATATGTCTACAAACATCAGATGTCATATACAGGATAGTATGTGACTGGTATACTGTATATTATACTACGAGTACAGACATCAGGTATTTGACCATCACATACAATATTATCTACTATATAACATCTGATGTCTGTACACATAGTATAAGGGTATGTTTCCATGGTCAGGAAACGTAGCGCTTTGGATGCAGCAGACACCCCGCTCTGCCCAAAGTGCTGCCCCCCTTTGTACGTGTGGTGATTCCGCCTGTGTTCATTGAGCACATGCGGAATCACCGCATCCTGTACATAGAGTGGGTTATTTATCTTGCGGAGACGGAGCGTCTTCTCCGCAAGATAAACAGACATGCTGCGGTCTAGAAAGACGCGCTGCATGTGCGTAAATGCAGGGCCGCCAGATGCGTCCCTGCACGCATAGTGGAGATGGAATTTCATAAAATCTCCTCCACTATGCTGTAATATCTGGACGCTGCGGATACACACAGTGTCCAATCCGCAGCAAATCCTGATGTATTATGCCACGTGGAAACATGCCCTTACACATACAGGATAATATATTACTTGCATATGAAACACTGTCATACGGTATACACGTATGTATGTGTGTAGATACGTATACATCACAGTGTGTATACTGTATAACATCTGATGTCTGTACACAAAGTATAAGGCCATGTTCACACTTGCGCATATTTGCCATGTTTTTTTCTGCGCAGATTTGTTAACAAAACCTGAAGCAAAACCTGATGGCAGCAAAGTGAATGAGAAACCTGAAGTGTCCTGCAGATGTTGAGTATTCTTGACTGAGTTCACACAGGGCGTTTTTGCAATGTATGTTATTGATGCTTTTCTTATGCAAATTTTCAGCTGCATTTTACAGAACCAGCAAAGTCTATAAGATTTCAGAAATCTCATGCACACATTGTTTTTTTTTTTTGTCATCAGGATTTTGTGCTTTGCATGTCTTTTTGCACAATGGAGCTTGTCACTTTTGTCACCATTTGTTCACCCACTGAAATGAATGGGTGGTGAAAAAATGCTGACAAAACACACCAAAAACTCAGGTATCAGGTTTTGCTGCGTTTTTTGTGCCAAAACCCCGATTCTATAGAATAGGACTTTTTTTTTCAACACTAAACTTTATCAGCATGCACAAGAGACAAATCTAGCATGCCAAAACCGCAGCAAAAACCTCATTAAAAAACGCAGCAAAAAAACGCAAGAAAAACATACTTTTTTCTGCAGCTTCTTTCCTGCCAAGCGATCAGGTCTTGCTGCAGAAAAACCGCATAGTGTGAACTTACCCTTTCAGATTTGGTGCAGAGAATATTCTGCAGCATGTCAATTCTCTGTGCATTTTTCCCTGCGTTTTTCACCATTGACTTCACTCAAATCAGTTAAAAACACAGGGATAAAAAATACCGGTTTTGTAGCTGCGTGTTTCCTGCCAAGAAAGGCTGAAATTTTACTTTGTGCACATACCCCAATGGTATGTCTACAGTATTTGGTGCAGAAATTTCTGCTCCATTTCTGTCTTTCTTTGCAGGAAAAAGGCTGCATATAGTAGTTTTTGAGGTGTTTTTACATGCATTTTTATTGCAGATTTGTCCCCACTTATTAGTCTGAGTGAAATCTGCAGCAAAAACACTGATAAAAGTGACATGCTGAAGATTTACATCTGTACCAAATCTGCAAGGAAAAAATATAAGGAATGTTTGCACGAGACATCAGCATTCTCAGTCACTTGCTGGCATTAGGAATCCCTTTAGGTTTGGTGACAAATCTGTGCAGAAAAATCTGCGACAATCTGCAGTGAGTGCACAGGCCCTAACACATACAACATCTACTATATAATTGTCTAAGGGTCACTTCCGTCTGTCTGTCACGGTTATTCATTCAGTGATTGGTCTCGCCAGCTGCCTGTCATGGCTGCCGCAACCAATCAGCGACGGGCACAGCCCGGAAGAAAATGGCCGCTCCTTACTCCCCGCAGTCAGTGCCTGTCGCCCGTATACTCCCCTCCGGTCACCGCAAACACAGGGTTAATGCCGGCGGTAACGGACCGCGTTATGCCGTGGGTAGCGCACTCCGTTACCGCCGCTATTAACCCTGTGTGTCCCCAACTTTTTACTATTGACGCTGCCTATGCCGGCATCAATAGTAAAAAATGTAATGTTAAAAATAATTTTAAAAAAAACCTGCTATACTCACCCTCCATAGTCGCTCGCGCCGGCCGCCATCTTCCGTTGCAGGTTCCGGTGGCAAAGATGGTATGGGAGAAGGACCTGCCATGACGTATATACTACGTAAATGGGCAATATACTACGTGGCTGCGCAATATACTACGTCACTGGGCAATATACTACGTGGCTGGGCAAAATACTACGTGGCTGGGCAATATACTACGTGGCTGGGCAATATACTACGTGGCTGGGCAATATACTACGTGGCTGGGCAATATACTACGTGGCTGGGCAATATACTACGTGGCTGGGCAATATACTACGTCGCTGGGCAATATACTACGTGGCTGCGCAATATACTACGTCACTGGGCAATATACTACGTCACTGGGCAATATACTACGTGGGCTGTGCAATATACTACGTGGGCTGTGCAATATACTACGTGGCTGGGCAATATACTACGTGGCTGCACAATATACTACGTCACTGGGCAATATACTACGTGGCTGGGCAATATACTACGTGGCTAGGCAATATACTACGTGGCTGTGCAATATACTACGTGGCTGCGCAATATACTACGTGGCTGGGCAACATACTACGTGGCTGGGCAATATACTACGTGACTAGGCAATATACTACGTGGCTGTGCAATATACTACGTGGCTGTGCAATATACTACGTGGCTGTGCAATATACTACGTGGCTGTGCAATATACTACGTGGCTGTGCAATATACTACGTGGACATGCATATTGTAGAATACCCGATGCGTTAGAATCGGGCCACCATCTAGTAACATATAACTGGCATTTGATATACTGTTAGGCTGGGTTCACATTAGCGTTTGAGTCCACAGCATGGTGCTGCGGACTTCTTTCCTTAAGCTCCGCCTACTTCCCCATGCGTCCTGTGTACCTATTTTTAACATTGTGCATGCAGGGACATGTGCTGTATGCGGTGCGTCCTTGTGCGACATTTTGACGTGCCTCCCGAACGCAACATGTTGCATTTTCTTGCGTTCTAAGGGCACGTCAAAATGATGCACGCGGATGCATCCACATACAATGCATGTCCCTGTGTACAATGTTAAAGATAGGTACGCAGGACGCATGCAGAGTAGGTGGAGCTTAAGGAAAGTAGTCCGCAGCACCACGCTGCAGACTCAAACGCTAATGTGAACTTTGCCTTATACAGTATACGCATTTTTGTATGTATAATGCAGATCTAAGATAGTGTGTACACAGTATAACCACTGATGTCAGTATTATTCTTTGTACCAGGCTCAGGCTGGATCAGTCCAGGGCAGGATTCAGTATTGTGTCTCTGGTCACTCTGAGGTACAGGGATGGAGATTTATTGCAGGAGATTGAAATTTCCTGCAGATCTGGTGACCCTGGAGCTGATAATGACAGGGCGACCCTAAAAGTTCACTCTCCTGCAGTAAATCTCAGTGATCATCAGCAGAGCAGCGGCCGCTGACTCTATACAGGACCGGCCCGAGATTTATCAGCGTCCCCTCCTCACCACATAGAGAAGCTCTACAAGGAACTCACCATCCGGCCTCCTGTCTGAGCCGCCCACAAGCTCCTCTCCGGCCGGAAGAAGATACAGCCGCGCTCCCCCACTTCAGCAGAGCAGACGGCTGCACACAGGGAGCTGTGGCTATGTCTGTGTCTGCTCCACTGTGACGCCGCCTGCACAGATAAAACAAGGCGGCCCCCTGGCGGCCTTAATCAGCTGCTTAGTGACCGGCACAGGGGGCAAATGCCCCTCTGCAACCCGGCCCAGTCCGCCCCTAAGGTCTGGTCACCGACTGCTCCATCAGCAGTCATTTCAAATCTAACAAGAGGGAGGGCTATGTAATAAAAGAGGGCGCTGTTCTAACAAAAATAACAAGAATACAGTATGTAACAGAAAGTACTGTACATAGCAAAGGAAGCTATATAATAAGGAACAACAGCATATATCACTAGAGGATGGTACTTAATAAGTGACGGTGTGATACATAATAAAAAAAATGAAACTGTAACGAAGGGACTGTGCTATACATAATAGGGCTACATTCCTGTATCTGTGGGCATTGTCGGTGTGCTTCGAGCTTTTACAGAAACATTGAGCATGTCCTATTCTGATTCTCAACATCGGACCAGATCAGGACATTCTCTGACCCTCACAGATCTCAATCACACATCCATGATTTTCACTCTGCTGTGCTGAGAGAGGGTGGAGTATGGAGAACAGGACAAACTGCTGGACTGTGAGTGAGGTGAAGGCAGTGATGTTATGGTGGATTGAGAAAGATGTGTTGTGCTAGGTTGCACAAAAGCAGCAGTCATGTCCACTTCTGTAACAGCTGATGGGCTCTCACTCACCCCAACTGTAGGTGATAAACAAGTGTAGTTTCTGTGGCCGGAAACCTATATGAGAAGACTAGGCATGGTGACTGAGTAAGAAGTAGCAGATGGGGTTGATGGGATGGCCGACAGTTGGCAAGGCCCGATGGTCCACATTTTAGCACAATGAAATTCCCACACTAAGGCATGTTGATCGCGCATACGCCGGTTCATGCTTTTAGTTGTCAAATTATTGCAATTTTTGACTCTGAGTTTTTCTTAGCAAGCTTGACAGATAACGTGTGTTGGGTCATCCTTTGCGGTCTCAAAAAGCACCCAGGCTAGGCAACTCTTGCGCCCTCTGCGAGCAGCACACTCGCAACCGGTGCTGGCCACAGACAGTTTTGGGGCTGAGGATGCAGTGCTTGTCATGGTTGCATCACTTTGTGTCTGTGTGGGAAGCCGCAACATAACCTCATCCTCCTCCACCTCATCTGCTGAGCTACTCAGCTGCATACCTGTAGGTTCACACCAAGTGGGATCTACAACCTCATCATCATCCTCTCTGTTCTCACACTCCTCACTCTGAGTAAAGGTACCGTCACACTGGACGATATCGCTAGCAATCCGATGTTGCAGCGTCCTGGCTAGCGATATCGTCCAGTGTGACAGGCAGCAGCGATCAGGCCCCTGCTGTGATATCGCTGGTCGGGGCAGAAAGTCCAGCACTTTGTTTCGTCGCTGGCTCTCCTGCTGACATCGCTGAATCGGCGTGTGTGACGCCGATTCAGCGATGTCTTCGCTGGTAACCAGGGTAAACATCGGGTTACTAAGCGCAGGGCCGCGCTTAGTAACCCGATGTTTACCCTGGTTACCATCGTTAAAGTAAAAAAAACAACCACTACATATTTACCTACCGCTGTCTGTCCTCGGCGCTGTGCTTCTCTGCTCTGGCTGTGAGCGCCGGGCAGCCGGAAAGCACAGCGGTGACGTCACCGCTGTGCTTTCCGGCCGCTGTGCTCACAGCCAGAGCAGAGAAGCACAGCACTGGGGACAGACAGCGGTAGGTAAATATGTAGTGGTTGTTTTTTTTACTTTAACGATGGTAACCAGGGTAAACATCGGGTTACTAAGCGCGGCCCTGCGCTTAGTAACCCGATGTTTACCCTGGTTACCGGCATCGTTGGTCGCTGGAGAGCGGTCTGTGTGACAGCTCTCCAGCGACGCTGCAGCGATCCGGATCGTTGTCGGTATCGCTGCAGCGTCGCTTAGTGTGACGGTACCTTTACCCTCCTTCCTTTTCCTGTCCTGACACCACAGTACAGTCCTCATGCGCCTCTGGTATCGGAGTCTCATCAGGATCATTGCCACCCTTGGTGGTTAACGGCTGGCGAAGAGGGTCTGGATTCTGCTCGGACCCTACTTCGTCCGGTCCCAGGTACAACGTGAAAAAATTTTGGGCATCGGTGCAGATGTTTTCCTCCTTTGGATTCAATGATTGTTCGGAAGCAGACCTCTGGTGCCCTTGGAATAGAATGTGTGAACAGCTCTCCCCACAGTCAGTTGGGCATTTGGCAATTTTTGAAGCCGGGGGAAACAAGGGTGATTGGGGTGCCACCTGAGGATTGTACTGTGTGTGATAAGGTGGAGAAAGAGGTGGTGCAAAGGACTGACTCGAGTTGGATTAGCAATATTGAAACCACTAAAGGCATCACCGGCAGGTAGCGTTGTCAGGATATAGCCAGAGGTCGGTACACGAAGCAGTTTAGTGTGGAAGAATATGCAGTAATCGTAGTCAGGCTATAGCCAGAGGTCGGTACACGGAGCAGCAGTAGTATCTTGAGGATAAAGGGAATCATAGTCAGGATATAACCAGAGGTCTGTACAAGGAACAGCAGTATAGATGGGAAGATAAGCAGGTAACAGTCGGCGATATAACCAGAGGTCAGTACACTGAGCATCAGTAGTATCTTGAGGTTAAGCAGCAGGTGGGAAGAAGCTAGACCAAAGGGTGGGAGCCCAATAATCTCACAATGAAAGTAGCGAAGTGCCAGGTTTAAGTAGGGTGCTCAATCAGGGGATCACAGGGTGAGAAAATGAGGAACCTGGGGTGGAGGCATCAGGAACTCAGGTTGGAGACATCAGGAACAACACAGGTACTAGTATCTGATGTAGCAAGGAACTGTCCAGATAGCTGAATAGCACAGAGGAAAGAGCTGCAGCCTGGAACACAAGAGCTGCTGGGTTTGAATGCTGACAGGAGGAGAGGCCACTTGGTGCATCGCTGGCCATCCACTGTAGCTTATGTTCTTTCCGAGCTTCATCTACACTGTGTGTGGCTGCCAAAGAAAGGGAGTCAAGTAGTCTGGCCAGTAACAGATGTTGTCAGGGGTCTGTGGATAGGACGAGATGGTGTTTGTTCAGTTGAGCTTTCATTAACACGTAACCCACGCACACGTCGAACACCAAGTCTATTCCTCCTTTCACCACGACCTCGCTTTTTCCCCCACTCATGTTGTAAGTAGCCATCCCCTCTTGTAACCTGCTGTTTCACAACCTTAGGCTTACGGCTGTCAGTCACCTGTCACTAAATGAACAATTACTATTTATTTTCTTAGTGTGCCTGAACAACACGGTTATGTTTAACAATTTTTACGTGGAAATCTGGCCTTCTGATTTGCCACTCAAACACAGTTTTAGCACAAATAATTTGTAGTAGCAAATGGGGCCTCCGGAGACTGCCACACAGTATTTCCACTTTTACTTCGATGCTGGAAGATCGATTTCACACAGGACAGGATCCTATCTATTTCACTGACACGTTCACTTTCAGCAGCAGCGCTAGAGCAGGAGCGACCTCTCTGCACTGTGACACTGAGCAAATGGCCAGCAAAACAAGATGACCGTTTTTTATATGACCAGGGACATGTGACTTCGGCAGCCAATCACAGAAGCCCTTGTGTCATGAAGTCGTGGATGGTTTCTGCACCCTGATTGGCTGCCAAAAGAGGGGGGGAAAAAAGCAGCGTATTCTGCTCCTGTAATCCCTCCATACGCTCCTCTAACCTCTCCACGCCCCTCCCCTGATCATACAGCACCACGATCTTAGCCAAAGTAATACAAATGCATTAGTGGAAACGCACTGATTTACCGAATGGTGACCGACTTTTGCACACTTTGAGTAAAAATGCTTGTGAACAGCGAACACAAATCCGAATGTGCTATGTTCATGCCGAATTTGAGATTGGCAAACATTTTCCAAACAAGTTTGCTCATTTCTAGTGACAGTGTGATGCTCCAGGGTCCTGGATGTCACAGTGGCATTGCTTTCCTCATGGGGAGAGTGATGTCATGCTTGGAAGCGATGGAGGATTCCTTTTAACAGGTAATTAGTACATACAACACCATTCTGACTTCAGGCCAGAAAGGGGGGGGGGGGGGCTCTACACACAAAATCAGGGGAGCTGCTCTCTCTTTGGCCGGGAGGAGGAGTTAGTTGCTAGGCAGTTGGGAAGATTAAGATAGTTGGTGCCAGACAGCAGACTGGAGCAGTCTGAGGCAGAAGGACGGGTGAGGGGCCATACAGCCTGAGGTGCTGTAGCTCCTAGATAGCGAGATACAGAAGGAAGAGAAGCCTTTAAGGCCCCTTCACATTAAGCGACGCTGCAGCGATACCGACAACGATCCGGATCGCTGCAGCGTCGCTGTTTGGTCGCTGGAGAGCTGTCACACAGACCGCTCTCCAGCGACCAACGATCCCGAGGTCCCCGGGTAACCAGGGTAAACATCGGGTTACTAAGTGCAGGGCCGCGCTTAGTAACCCGATGTTTACCCTGGTTACCAGCGTAAAAGTAAAAAAAAAACAAACACTACATACTTACCTACCGCTGTCTGTCCCCGGCGCTCTGCTTCTCCTCACTCCTCCTGTACTGGCTGTGAGCACAGCGGCCGGAAAGCAGAGCGGTGACGTCACCGCTCTGCTTTCCGGCTGACCGACGCTCACAGCCAGTACAGGAGGAGTGCAGAGTACAGCGCCGGGGACAGACAGCGGTAGGTAAGTATGTAGTGTTTGTTTTTTTTACTTATATGCTGGTAACCAGGGTAAACATCGGGTTACTAAGCGCGGCCCTGCGCTTAGTTACCCGATGTTTACCATGGTTACCAGTGAAGACATCGCTGGATCGGTGTCACACACGCCAATCCAGCGATGTCCACGGGAGATTCAGCGACGAAATAAAGTTCTGGACTTTGTTCAGCGACCAACGATCTCCCAGCAGGGGCCTGATCATTGGTCGCTGTCACACATAACGATGTCCTTAACGATATCGTTGCTACGTCACAAAAAGCAACGATATCGTTAACGATATCGTTATGTGTGAAGGTACCTTTAGCCAACGTGCCAGAGAGCGAAGCACAGGAGTGTGACAACAGGGGAGAATAGCTGGGACTGGGCTACATCCCTAATTGAGCGCAGACATCGGTAGCCGGAAGACCGAGCTTTTGTGGGACTCTAAGACACATAGCAGAAACCGTCAGGACCACTGGATTATATATCACCTGTTCTCCCTAACACCCAGGAGACACAGTGACACATAGAGCCTGGGTCATGATAGAGACCTTGTAAAAAGGATCGAGTCACCTGTCATATGGGTTTGTGTCCCATTTACACAAAGGACAGAGATAACCGAGAGGACCTTGCTACAAAGCTATTGGCAGTAAGGGACTATAACAGCGCTAGAAGGAAGGCTTTAAACTCCACCTGATAAAGCTGGACTCTGAACTCGCTTCCAAGCTGGCCGGACCCTGCCTGTACCTGTGATCTGGTGCCCTGGACTGAGGCTACCTGCTACCATCAGTAAACCAGGTAAAGAAACTGCACAACTGCGTCCTTCATTCTTTACTGCACCACTCACCATCTTCCATTTATTCACCGGCAGCCCTAGGGACCTACTTCACCTGTGGGAAGTTATACCATCTGGCTGCCATAACACCACCCCAGAGGACCCCTTTAAGCAGCGTTGGTCACCTCTGACCGATTACCACAGGTGGTGTCACGAACTTTATTTCAAAAACCCCTTTAAAGACCGTCCCTTTAAGGCTGGTTTCACATTTGCGTTTTTTGCCGCTGCGTTTCAATGCATAAAAACGCATGTGTTTTCCCCTATATTTAACATTAAAAACGCATGCGTTTTTTGTATGCGTTTTGCCGCGTTTGATGATGCATGAGTCGTTTCTATGCTTGCGTTTTGTTGCGGAAATGCAACATGTAGTAATTTCTAGAGGCTTTTTTTGCCGCAAAAAAAATGCGTTTTTTTGCGGCAAAAAAACGTATTGCTGTCTATGTAAACGCATGCGTTTTTAACCCCTATCTGACCTCAGACGGGATAGTACGTCCGAGGTCAGATCCCCTGCTTTGATGCAGGGCTCCGCGGTGAGCCCGCACCAAAGCCGGGACATGTCAGCTGTTTTGAACAGCTGACATGTGCCCGTAATAGGCACGGGCAGAATCGCGATCTGCCCGCACCTATTAATTAGTTAAATGCCGCTGTCAAACGCAGACAGCGGCATTTAACTACCGCATCCGGCCGGGCGGCCGGAAATGACGTCATCGCCGACCCCCGTCACATGATCGGGGGTCGGCGATGCGTCTCCATTGTAGCCATAGAGGTCCTTAAGACCTCTATGGTTACTGATGACCGGTGGCTGTGAGCGCCACCCTGTGGTCAGCGCTCACAGCACACCTCCATTTCTGCTACATAGCAGCGATCAGCAGATCGCTGCTATGTAGCAGAGCCGATCGCGTTGTGCCTGCTTCTAGCCTCCCATGGAGGCTATTGAAGCATGGCAAAAGTAAAAAAAAAAAGTTGAAAAAAATGTTAAAAAAATAAAAAAAATATTAAAGTTTAAATCACCCCCCAATCAAAATAAATCAATAAAAAAAATATAAAATCTTCGCATATTTGGTATCGCCGCGCTCAGAATCGCCCGATCTATCAACTAAAAAAAAGCATTAACCTGACCGCTAAACAGCGTAGCGGGAAAAAAATTCAAAACGCCAGAATTACGTTTTTTTGGTCGCCGCGACATTGCATTAAAATGCAATAACGGGCGATCAAAAGAACGTATCTGCACCGAAATGCTAACATTAAAAACGTCATCTCGGCACGCAAAAAATAAGCCCTCAACCGACCCCAGATCACGAAAAATGGAGACGCTACGGGTATCGGAAAATGGCGCAATTTTTTTTTTTTTTTAGCAAAGTTTGGAATTTTTTTTCACCACTTAGATAAAAAAATAACCTAGTCAAGTTAGGTGTCTACGAACTCGTACTGACCTGGAGAATCATAATGTCAAGTCAGTTTTAGCATTTAGTGAACCTAGCAAAAAAGCCAAACAAAAAACAAGTGTGGGATTGCACTTTTTTTGCAATTTCACCGCACTTGGAATTTTTTTCCCGTTTTCTAGTACACGACATGCTAAAACCAATGATGTCGTTCAAAAGTACAACTCGTCCCGCAAAAAATAAGCCCTCACATGGCCAATTTGACGGAAAAATAAAAAAGTTATCGCTCTGGGAAGGAGGGGAGTGAAAAACGAACACGGAAAAACGAAAAATCCCAAGGTCATGAAGGGGTTAAGCACATGCGTTTGGTTGCGTTTTTAAACGCATGCGTTTTAATAGAGAAAAACAAGTCTACACACTGATAAGCCACCCCCCACCATCAAGGTGATAAAGGGATCCAAACCCTAACCCTAGGGATCCAAACCCTAACCCTAGGGATCCAAACCCTAGCCATTTCTATTTATAGTGGGTCTTATAGTTGATTTTTATGATTGGCAGCTGTCACACACTAAAGACGCTTTTTATTCCAAAAAATATTTTTTGCGTTACCACATTTTGAGAGCTACAATATTTCCATATTTTGGTTCACAGAGTCATGTCACTCGCCCTCTGTAGTCCCATTGGCGGTGTCTGGATCTTGATTTTTCTCTTGTGAAATTTCTCATCATGCGTATCAAAAATGCAAACGCAGGAAAAAACGCATGTAAACGCGTAAAAACGCGGCTTTTTTTACCGTATGCGAAAACGCATGCGTCTAAAAAACGCAGCGTTTGAACGCGTTTACATGCGTTTTTTTCACCACCTGCGGATGCGTTTTAAACCCTGCGTTTTTAAATGCAAATGTGAAACTAGCCTAACATGGGCGCCCAGGGCCACGGACCGGGTCACCGTCGTGACACGTCCCTTTAAGTACAGTGCCCAGTACCGAGTACCCCACGGCCCCGACAGGCAACTCAACAACACCTTCATGAATCTGGCTGTTGAAGATGTTGAGTTGGCTTCCAAATTCCACAATTCACTATCTGATATAGTTACTTTGCCAATTATTACGCTAATCCACCGCAACTCAAAATGTACAGAATCTGCTGCTAACATGGGCATAAGCAGCATAATGTAGAGACAGAGGCCCTGATTCCAGTGATGGGTCACTTACTGGGCTGCTGGCTGCAGCTTTCAGAAAATCCATTTTCATCAACAGGATATCATCACTAAAGGACTAGTAAACTTGCTTCCAGGTAGTCGAGCATAGTCTAGTCTAATGAACCCTGTATAAATACTCACACCACTGATTGGCAGCTTTTTTGTTTACACTGTGCATAGGCAGAAAACTGACAGTGGTGCAGGCGGGGTTATACAGAACTCAGCATTTAGAGAAGTGCAATATCTGCAGCAAAGAAATCAGCGATTGCAATCAAAATAACAGTAGTCAGCTCAGTAAGTGATACATCACTGGAATCAGGGTCTCTACCCCTACATTATGATGCTCTCTTGGCAAAAATGTGGTGACAGACTCCTTTTAAGAGGTAAAAAATAGATAAATATGATAAAACTAGATGGTTGCCCGATTCTAACGCATCGGGTACTCTAGAATATCTATGTATATAGCAGCCACATAGTATATAGCACAGGCCATGACATATTCTTGAATACCCGATGCCTTAATACAGGCCACGCAGAATATAACAGTGGCCACGCAGTATATAACACAGCCCAAACAGTATATAACACAGCCCACATAGTATATAACACTGGCCACGTAGTATATAGCAGCCATGCAGTATATAACGCAGCCCACACAGTATATAACACTGCCCACATAGTATATAGCAGCCATGTAGTATATAACGCAGCCCACACAGTATATAACATTGCCCACATAGTATATAACACTGCCCACATAGTATATAGCAGTCATGTAGTATATAACGCAGCCCACACAGTATATAACACTGCCCACATAGTATATAGCAGCCATGCAGTATATAACGCAGCCCACGCAGTATGTAACACAGCCGACGTAATATATAGCAATGTGAGCACTATATGCGTGGTTAAAAAAAGACTTAAAATAAACATATACTCACATTCCGAAGGCCCCTTGTAGTCCTGGCGCCTGTGTGCAGTGCAAGCAGCAGCTTCCGGTCCCGGGGTTGGTATGTGCGCAGGACCTGTGATGATGTCACGGTCACATGACCGTGACGTCATGGAAGGTCCTTCTCGCATAGCATCCTTGGCACCGGAACCTGCCGCTTGCACTGCCGAGGAAAGCGCCACGTCGGAGGGTGAGAATAACCTTTTTTATTATTATTATTATTTGTAACATTAGATCTTTTTACTACTGATGCTGCATACACAGCATCAATAGTTAAAAGTTGGTCGCACAGGGTTAATAGCTGCGTTAATGAAGTGCGTTACACTGCGGCATAACGCGGTCCATTAATGCTGCCATTAACCCTGTGTGAGGGCTGACTGGAGGGGAGTATGGAGCGGGCACTGACTGCCATTTTGCCGCCGGACTGTGCTGTAGCTGATTGGTCGTGGCAATGGTCGTGGGTGTTTTGCCACGACCAATCAGCGACTGGGATTTCCATGAGAGGCCGCGACCAATGAATATCCGTGACAGACGGAAGTGACCCTTCGACAATTATATAGTGGATACATTAAAAAAACTAATCAGGACATCAGCATATGAAATAAAAGTACAGATAAATGCTGTCTGCCATATTTATTTAAAAAGAACCAATAAAATATGAACATAGTTACAATAAAGATATACGTTCGGTATGAAAACAGGACATGGTCCAGGATTTCAGGGCGATTAGTAGAATAATTATACAAGAAGCTATCCCTTACAGAGGAGCGGCACAACGGCCTGAACCTGCAGCTCCTCTATAGTGCATGTATGAGCGGAGTATATGCAAATAATACGTACGAGTCCCAAAGAAGCCAAAGCTGTACATGCAATGCTCTTTTTACATGGGCCTGCATACAAACTTACAAGTATATGCATTCTTAACCTGGAAAATACAATGTTTCGTACTTGTTTCATTAAAAAAATTGGCACAAACTGCACGATTGCAGAGAAAAATGTAAAAAAAAAACGCTTCCCGGCATGAAACAATGTAAATGACATTGCTGCCACATGTAACGTCCCCAGTCTGACACCAGGGGAATGAGGTCCACTACTTGTGCCATCCTAAACGCAGGGTACACATGAGCTGCAGTGCCAGGATTGTCCATTAGATGGCACAATTTCTAAAGCAACAAAGCACGACTCGTCTTGTTAATTGCACTAATCGGCTGATTTACATAAAAGTGGAAAAAATACACAGCCGATAAGCAGACGAAAGGTCAAAGTTCATGTTTTTCCTCTAGATTATTTCACAATGGCTGGGTTTGCACTTTACAATCATTGCATGTTGTATTGAGTCATTCCCGCATTACGGTGCCGTTGTGGGCACCATATAGCAGTGAAATAAAATATGAAAAGGTAAAAAGAAAAATGTGTTATGGTGGTTTATGGTAAGACAAAATTAAAAATTAACAACAGTTTTAACATACCCTGCCCCTCTCATATAGCTGTCATTAAAACAGTAAATACCGGAATCACGATGGATTCTATATCCAATTTTCACCCGTCACTGTTCCCCAAGGGTAAATTCACATGTGATAGATTTGTTGCAGAAGTTTAGACAGCAGGGAATCTGTCAGCAGGCTTTTATGTAATTTGAACGCACCATAACGTAGGGACAATGACCCTGATTCCAGTGATGTATCATTTAGTCTACTGGGTGCAGCAGTTGTAATAAAATCATTGTATTTGAGATCGGAGAAAACGGAGCTTTGTATAACCCGCCCACAACACTGGTTGCCAGCTTTCTGTGTACACTGTACACAGACAAAAGGCTCCTAATTAGGGGTGGGGGAGGGGTTATATAAAACAGCTGACTAGGAGGCACCAGACACCTAGTCCTGCAGTGATAATCTCCTGCTGATAAAACACTGACTTTATTGGAGCAGCCTATTAAAGTGATACCTCGCTGAAATCAGGGTCTCAGCCCCTACACCATGCTCCTCTCAGATGACAAAGCAACAACTTGCTGACAAATTGACTTTAATGGGGCAATACAGATATATTCAGATAAAAGGAACAGAAATGTCAGGAACTAATGTAAACTACTACACACAATCAGTATATATTTTAGCAACTGTCCACTATGGAAATAGTTATTTGAATGGATACTTTGGGCGACACTTACAATTCATTAGAACAGTTCCTTGCCCTTGTGTGTGAATGGTGCTCACGGTATATAGCAATATTCCCTCTTAACTCCGGAAGCTATAAAGCTCGCCCCATCGTCCCCTGCGGATCAGGACTTATCAGGAGGTTTTCGGCTCATGTACGTCATCAGACAACAAGCAAAAGATCTCCCAATTCCAACACAAAGCAGATTAAGAAGTTGCCAAACTTTTCATTACACAATGGTTAAACTTCGCTCCCGAAAAACAGAGAATCTCTTATGCGATCGCCCTGCATCAACAATGGATGCAATAAATTGTATCTGTGCGGGGTCTTATTCTTTAAGATTACAGCACTTGTATGCCCGACCCTTAGTGACCCTGTAATCCACGGCATACCTATTGCCCAATGCTGAAGAAAGCCCCTAGAATTAGTGTGGTGCGGAAATGTCCGTGTAAAAACAGACCAGGAACAAATAGTGTAATTAAATAGGCGTTAGTGTTTCACAGCCGTCCATGGGCGCGTCCCTTTAAGAAGGAATCTTAGGGAATTACATACAAATGCACAGTAGGTTCAGCGTTTCAACTATGGGCAAAAAGACTAAGGTGTTTTTTGTTTTTTTTAAATAAAAGCGACCCAATGCATTATTTTATACTGATGCCACTTTATAGCCTGTATATAGTGATGAGCGAATATACTCGTTACTCGAGATTCCCTAGCCACCAGGCCACCCCCACATGTACTTATGCTGGCTAACAGATGTAAATCATTCAGCTGAGGCAAGAAAAACTAAATCTCCGAGCACTAAAAAATACTCGGAGGACCCCCGAGCGTACTCGGGAAATGTCGAGTAACCAGTATATTCGCTCATCACTACTTGTATATAATTCTGCAGCCTTCAGAGCTGAAATCAACCATTCCATGCTGAATCAGTAACTTCAAAGAGCATTTGGAGAAATGTAAAGGCCGACCGTTCAGGGCACACCGATTGTCATTTATCTCAGCAGCACGAGTCCTGTTACACACGGGTGACGTGCTGCCGAGAACGATGATCTTATGTGCAGCACAAATGAATGAGCTTTCTGTACATTCATGGGGCAATCGACAGCCGGCTTAGACTGCAAGATTATCGTGAAACACGTGGTTCATGTTAATCTTGTAGTGTAAATGGACCCTAAGTTTTACCCTACAGAGATCAGGTGCAGTACCCAGGAGCGGCCATTAAACGATGAGTGGCGCCACACATTGTTTGGATCTGGTCACTGCTGGAATCCATAACTAGCGCTCAGCCCGGGTGTCGGGGCGTCAGAGGCCCCACTTATCAGATACTGATGGCCCATCCTACATATAGGTCATTACTGTGTAAGTTCTGGACAACCCTTAAAGGGGTTGCCCGGTCCAAAATAATTCTGCAGTCACTCTGCGCGATTGCAGACTTATGATTTCCCTCCCCATGGCACACACTGTGCTCTTCGGGGATTTGCCAGTTTCTGAACCGGGACATATGCTTTATACATTCTCCCAGCCACAACCTGACTAGTGGGCGCCACCTTGCTCCATACACTTGTATGGAGCGAGGTTGTGCCCACCAGTCAGGTTCAATCCTGGAGTATGTATAACTCATACGTACCTACTGATCCAGCAGTGAAGCCAACAGGCAAATCTATAGCGGATTGCTCTGCACTAGTACACAGACCACCAGTTTCCAGACCGTCTGGAGCAGAATTTTACATGTATGATGTAAATCAAACCCAGGGATAAATCCTTAAACCCCATCTGTGTCTGTAGGTCTGTAGAATTGCACAACTTGGATCCACACGTGCCTCTCTAACCACCACATAACCAGACAATTTTTCATGCAGTTTAAAATCAAAGAATATGAAAGAAAAATAAAAAGCTTTTGCTGATCATCTACTCCATAGAAGCCTATGGATACTTTACACACGGTATTTTTGGTACGAAAAAAACAGGAGATCTCCTTGATTGGTGAGAAACCTGCGCTAATTCCAGACAAGAACCTTGAAGATTCGCCAGACCCGATCTGATACCATCCTGATCACCGAGTAAATGAATGAATGGAAGGTGCAATATAAATATAATTTTACAGAAATCAGACCTTCATGATACCAATAACAATTAAGTAGTAACATATACGACAGACGTTTTCTCTGCAGCCTGTGCAGTGCGGACACAGAGGTGCGGTCAGCAGATCGCTCCCCAGGACGACACCTCTAGGAATATCAGTGACGGGTGACAGTCCGGCTGTCAGTCTGGGTGCAGCCCTCGGCTGACGTCCTATCTGCTTCCTGGGTGCTGGCTAAGCAGTTATACTGTCCTAAGAGCCCGACCAGGAGTAAGCAGCGATACATAACCTTTACATACACCATTAGAAGCCATATTAAACATTTTACTGCCCGTACATATATACATTTTAGGCTAAGGAACACAAAGAAAATCCACTCGCTGCATATCAGGCGCATTCACACTGCAGCGTCCGTCAGTGTAAGTTTATTGTATACACAGCACAGCTTACAGCATATATCTGGTAGACGTCTCAACATTTGAGCTTAAACGGGTATTCCCAAATCCAATATCATATCCCCATGTGTAGGTATAATAGCAAATGCCTAAAACTAGTAATGTAGTATAGTTCTTCTGATTCATCATGTCATTTACTCCATGTGCAGAGCATTGCAGTGGTCTTAGGTATCCATGGTTACGACCACTCATAGTTGACAGTTAGTGGTCATATCCATGGATATCTAAGCTACTGCAATCCCCTGCACAAGGGTTAAGTGACATAGCGAATCAGAAGAACTATACTACATTTCTAATTGGAGTTATTTGCTAATATTATCATTATTATTACACTTATTACTTATTGGGATAGGATATTGGCGATGGGAATACCTTTTTAAAGCTCAAACATTAAAAAGTTTTCTACTCTTATATGATCTGTGATATATACTGTAAGCTTTTCTGGATTTCGGAGATGGGAAGACTCCTCTATAGTGAACTTGACAGCTGATACATGATGCTCAATCCGCAGGCGGCATGTATGATCTCAGCCAGTTATGGTTCACTCTGATACACTCTGGCATTTCAGAAAACAAACATACTTTAAAAATCACGGGGGGACCGAGCCGTGCTGGAGAAGAGTCCGACAGGCCGGTCCCCAGCAGCTTCTCCGTGCCACTGGCCTGCATTGACAGGTCTCTCCTTTTTGCTTTAATAGGGAGAGAACTGTCACTCCGAAGCAGCGGCGGGGAGAAACTGTCAGACCCCAGCAGCTTCTCTGTGCCACTGGCCTGCATTGACAGGTCTCTCCCTTTGTGCTTGTATAGGGAGAGAACTGTCACTCCGAGGCAGCGGTGGGGAGAAACGGTCAGACCCCAGCAGCTTCTCTGTGCCACTGGCCTGCATTGACAGGTCTCTCCCTTTGTGCTTGTATAGGGAGAGAACTGTCACTCCGAGGCAGCGGTGGGGAGAAACGGTCAAGACCCCAGCAGCTTCTCTGTGCCACTGGCCTGCATTGACAGGTCTCTCCCTTTGTGCTTGTATAGGGAGAGAACTGTCACTCCGAGGCAGCGGTGGGGAGAAACGGTCAGACCCCAGCAGCTTCTCTGTGCCACTGGCCTGCATTGACAGGTCTCTCCCTTTGTGCTTGTATAGGGAGAGAACTGTCACTCCGAGGCAGCGGTGGGGAGAAACGGTCAGACCCCAGCAGCTTCTCTGTGCCACTGGCCTGCATTGACAGGTCTCTCCCTTTGTGCTTGTATAGGGAGAGAACTGTCACTCCGAGGCAGCGGTGGGGAGAAACGGTCAGACCCCAGCAGCTTCTCTGTGCCACTGGCCTGCATTGACAGGTCTCTCCCTTTGTGCTTGTATAGGGAGAGAACTGTCACTCCGAGGCAGTGGTGGGGAGAAACGGTCAGACCCCAGCAGCTTCTCTGTGCCACTGGCCTGCATTGACAGGTCTCTCCCTTTGTGCTTGAATAGGGAGAGAACTGTCACTCCAAGGCAGCGGTGGGGAGAAATTGTCAGACCCGACTTTCTAATTCGCGTCCATGGCGGTTCGGCACCCAACGGCTTTTAAAGTGTATACGCTCTGAAATGCCACAGCTTATCAGTGCCGGATACACGCTGCCCACGGATCGAGCAAGCATGTGTCAGCTGTCAAGTTCACTACAAGGGAAATGTACATACTGTGTGCCTATAACGTGGTATAGATCACTGTGAACAGTGTGAATGCCCCCTTCAGACCTGATCATGAAAGTGGATACCTAAACAGTAACGAAATGTGTCTAACTTTAATACTTAAATGCAAGTAGGTCCCCGACCCCCAGCAATTGCTCAGCTCACCCGTCCACAGTGGGATACAGACTCAGTAGAAGGCGCAGGGTTCATGGTCTATGCTGTCTTCTGTATCTGTACCCCGCTTTCTTTGTGCGCTGCTGTCTCATGAGTTGCGCGCCACTCAGGTGGGAGTTTGAGCAATGGGTGGTGGGGGTCTCAGGATCAGGATCACCACTATTCTGCTTGCAATGAAAGAATCATAAGGATGACTCAAATATATAACAAAAATTCATAAACGGTTTGGTTACTCTTTAATTGTATATTCACCGTGATTTATTACCCAACGTTAAAGTTTTCTGTTGATCGTGTTCATTGTGATCTAGTGGCAGTTTTTCCCCCCTCTGTTTAATGACCCCAATCACATGAAAACAGGTACCTTATCCTGTGCAAAGGATAGCCAAGTATATACAGGAATATTTGGGGGCTCTATCACCATAGAAATGGAAGCCATGAGGGCTCCCCCAAACATTTGACAATGGAGCACCATTAGACACTTTTTGGGGATAAGTACAGATTCACCAGTAAGAACTGGGGACAAGGTAATGGGTATACAGGTGATGGCCAACATTCATAGTGCAGATATCGTACTCCTCATCGAGTGTCGTACATTGAAATACAAGAGCTGTAATCTGACTGCAGCTGTAGTTTACCATCCATTTTTGCTAAAAACTGTTTTAATTAGCTTTTTTTTTTTTTTGAGGACAATAAAAATATCCATTATTTTTAGTTACACAAAGACAGACACACAGGAGAGTTAGCATATGATTAAAACAAAGTAAAATCCTCGCAGCGTCATGTAATTAGACACCTTCGTAAAGGTAAGATCCGCAGAATCGACAGACCTGATCAATCCATTTCCATTTGGGCAGAGCCGCGATAAAGTGACTGTGCTGATTAGCTCTGCCTGAGAGACGTAGCGCTCAGGTACTGTTATTAAAATCACTGAAAGTTCAGATTAGGGGGTAAAATGAGAAAAAAATAAAATAAGTATTTAAAAAAAAAATAAAAAAAAACTCATTATGGAGGAAGCCGAATAAGAATGTGGATGCAATGTCCGTCTTCTCCTTTCCTTTATGTAGTTCCCTTCAGAAGTGGTTGTAGAGTAGCTGAGCAGAAGACAGGCAGCTCCTTATACATACAAAGACCATTAAAAAAAATCCACTTTCAGTCACTAGATGAGTGGGTCAGAAGTCACTGAGGATGCTGATGTCGGCAAACTCCTTCCTGTAGCGGTGAGAGTAGAGGCCCAGCAGGAAGGACCACTTCATGGACATGAAGCTCCACACACACGACAAGTACAAACTCTTTGGATCAGTGAAAGCTAAAGGTGGGGAAAAAGGCAAAAAGTATATTAATTAGCCATTAACATGAAGACTGTGGATCTCTCTGCCACAACATGTTGTCATGGTAACTTCACTTGTTCTAGGATGGACGCCTTTCTGGGAAAATATTATGTTATGGGTGCAACATTCTGGAGACGGGTCATTAATCCAGGGAACTAGTCCGATTGCCGTATGTGGAGCCTAATATGTTAAGCTTTAGGTTACAGCAGAAGGACTTGTGTCTTCTATCAACCTTAAAACTATGAAACATTCTCATTGTTCCTGTAAAAGAACAGTAAATAATTACAGCTGCAAGTAATAAAAGTTAAAGAAAAAAAAAAAAGATGGCCCCCATTCATGCAAGCTTTTATACCAGAATTCTTGCATAAAGTTAGAAAACTTTGCAAGTTGCAAAAACTGGTGTTTGCCATAGGTTAATGGACGGTTCCGCCCAGAGGGGCGTAGCTGGACCAAAGGGGGCATGGTGGAGGTTTGACATCAGCTCGCCTAATTCATGACTAGCTGTGGTTCCTTATGCCAGAAATCTGACTCCAGTCCCTGACAGGAGTAGGATTTGTGGCGAGGATCACTCCGCAGTCCTGTCAGAAGCACGCCTCATAATGAATCAGGAGCATCTGACTCCAACATACCCCTCATCGAGACCAGTGTGAGCATCATTAATCCTGATGAATTGGGACTTTTGGCTACACAATTTTTGTTACATTTCCTCATTCAGAGAGGTGCAGCTTCTCCCGGTATTTGTATTGTACCTTGCACGGCTGGTTAAAAACACACTGGGAAATGTCCCTTTAGCTTTCAGCCATGTTTGTTTGACTCTGAAATGCTGTGGTGTTTCGGAGAAAAACATGCTTTAAAAGTCGTTCAAGGACCGAGCCACATGGGAGAGTAGTCGGAAAGGCAAGTTCATGGCGGCCTCTCACAGTCAAACAAAATGGCTGAAATCACGCAGCCAGTGTGCGATACATGCGGCCTATATCAACAGTCAGGTTCAATTTACGGTTCTGATTACTCTATGAAAAAACCATTAATCAAGACCAGTGTTGTTCACGGGGGTCTTGATGAGGGGGGATTGCTGGAGTCGGACGCTCCGGATTCATGAATCTGACGTGTGCATCATCAGAAATCTCACTCTATTCAGGTCCTGGAGTGATATTACTGGCATAGGAAATGCCACAGCGTGCCATGGATTAGATGGGCTGTGGCCTTATGCCCCATTGTCCTCAGTCTTGCCCCAGTCCTGCTTATTTCAGTGGACCTGGGAGAAACTAGCAAGTAGACACCAAGTTGTAAAATTTAGGTGTAACTACAATTTGCCCCTAAATTTTGCGAAATTTTCAAAGCTTTTAATCCACAAATCTGGCATGAAAGCTTTGATGAATCAGGCCTTAAGTTTAGTCCTAACTTTAGCCCAACAGTAATGAACCTTTGAAGACTAAGCATCTCATTCAGTGAGACCGGACTCTGAATACCTGTCCTTTCTGAAACTCCTTTTACTAAAGCCTTTGCTACACGTGCTGAAGGCTAGTAATCTACAAGCGGCACATGCCTTTAAATGAAGAGATTTACCACGCAGTCACTATTCTTGTATGCCATTAGTTTGTCTTTCTCGTTACGTTTAGCACTCCAATACAACGGACCTTGCAGGTTGCAGAGGAACCTCAGATACTTACACTGATGATTAGATATGGCTAGAGCAAGAAAAGTGATGAAGGCAATGACAGCCAGGATAAAGAAGAATATCCCAATACAGAGAAAGAAGCGTAGTCCCTTCAGCCATGTTCTCCAGAAGTCCTGAACATACATTATGTGTGTGATGAGAGACCACAAGGCCAAAACACCTGCACGAAAGAATACAGAAGAGTTAACATTGTACAAGGAGAACGGTATTTTTCCCATATGAATTCAATTATAAGAGTTAGGCTATATTCACACTTTGCGGATTTTGCTGCGGATCCGCAGCGGATTTGACCGCTGCGGATCCGCAGCAGTTTCCCATGATTTTACAGAACAATGTAAACCTATGGGAAACAAAAAACGCAGTGCACATGCTGCGGAAAAAACCGCGCGGAAACGCTGCGGATTACATTCCGCAGCATGTCACTTCTTTTCTGCGGATTTTCACCTGCTCCAATAGAAAACTGCAGATGAAAATCCGCAGAAGAAAACGCAGTAAAAAACGCGATAAATCCGCAGTAAAAACCGCAACGGGTTTTCACTGCGGATTTTGGAAATCTGCTGCGGAAAAATCCGCAGTGGAATCTGCAAAGTGTGAACATAGCCTAACAGGTTTTCTCACATGAGACGTTTATGGCACATCAACAGAAAATATACAGAAAAGAATTCGGAGCTCAAAATGGCATGATGTGAATAAGTTCCTTTTAATAACGTGGTCCAAAGTCAGTGTAACAGTCAGTGATGTTTCGGTCAAGTAGACCTTATCAAACATAGACTGGAGTGTGTAACCACGGCAGGAGGAATGAGATAGCGCAGGAGAAGGTGCGTCCATTCTGTACAGAGATCAAGCGCCTGGCACCTTCTTTACATCTTGCCGTTTTGAGCGCCAGATTCTTTTCTCTCTAAATATATAAGAACTGGGACTGTATCCGAGCACCAACCGTTGCTCGGAGTGCCGTATTTCATTACTATACCTCCACAGAAAAGGTGACCCATGTCTGATTAGTGAGGATCCTACTTTTTAAAAATAACTCCTAAAAGAGAAGGGTACAGCCACATGTAGCACCTAGTGCAGCCTAAAACTCACGTTCTTGCAAAAACATTTTTCTAATTGGTTTTAAGTCTATTGTTCGCTATGATTACCTAATAAAGTTTTCTATTTTACAGTATTCAGGTTATCTGCTCTATTAGGGTTTTTGTGTATAGCACAGTACCATAATAATCGGTCTATTTTTCTTTAGACTTCAGGACCTGCCATAATCAGTGTGTACAAATGCTTATCAGGGTTGGTCCACTGATTTATCGTGGGTATTAGGTGGCAGAATATGTGACACATTTCAGTACAATATGTGTGACTGTAATCCATGGGGTGGATCCTGCAGATTTGTGCAAAATTTAGGTTTAAATTGTATCAGTTTATGCCAAGTAAATAACGTTAAATATTAACATTCAGGCTTAGACTGACCCACTATGGAGCTCATGAATGCCACCCATGTGTGCCTGAGCTACAAGGGGGCACTCCAGCTAAAGAGCCATGAGGGTCCTGCCAAGCATGGAGTTGCTCCTTGTAGGTGTAAGGAGACTGAAGTCATGTGGCTTGGGGTTCACGAGTAAAATGGAAAGTAAGGGGCTTATTCCTACTACAGCTCACTGGTGGGCCATAGATATCCTAGTCCAACACTTAACATTGTAAAGACCCAAACCTGTCCCCAAGTTTGACCTACATGAGGTCAGGCCACCAGCTTTCAGGCTTGATATGCTGCAATCTGCTTCAAACTCCACAGAAAAAAGGTTTCAAATTCTCTTTGAACACTCCTCTTATTGATATGGTGGGAAATTCACATTGCTGTTCAAACAGTATTGTTTTTTTAAATAATAAGAAAAAAATCTTTGACAGGAGGGAAAAGAAAAAGTGGCTTCTTTTATGTGAATTCTTTTTGGATTTTGCAAAAAAAATGTGGAGCTAGGTGCTACAAAAGCCTCTTCAAAACCCACATCAGAAAACCTCCTGAATTTCCAATGTGGTTTTCTCTTGCAATTGTTGTTGAATATTGCAGGCTCAAAACTCCACAGGAGCGTGCCCTTACTGTATTATACTGCAGATTATCCAAAAAGAGTTACCGTAGGCGAGTTCATGAGATTTGAAAAATCTCATCTACATAGTGTAAATGTTCGGTGTGGAATGTGTTCTGCGGGCCGACTGTAAAATCCTCAGCAAAACCACTCAAAACCCGCATGCAACGCATGAGGACCACAGAAATGCAGCAGAAATACTGCAAATACGTCGTGAAAAATCTGGACCAAGTCCGTGAGGGCTCGCTCAGGTGATTTTCACAGAGGCATTACAATTATTAAGATAAGAAGCTGTATGTGACCTTTAATTAGGAAATTGTTCACATAATAAATGCTGTATGGCTGCAAAAAACGAATCGCGTAGGAACAAGGACGTAAAGAAAACCCCCCAAAACAGATACACGGACGGGATTTATATTTCACCCCGCTCCGTAGTCCGGATTCCGATTAGTCTTCATTTATAGAAAACAGACTATTCAGTCGTTGTAAACCTGACTGCGCTTGTATAATACTCCGGTGACTCTGCACTTTCACAATACAGAGTAGTTGAAACTGATGACTTGGCAGAGGGATTGCACATTTTCTTCCTGAACACGATCTTAAAAAAAATAAATTAATTAATTAAAAAAAAAAAATTAAAAAATCCCACACAACAAGAAAACATACCAAAAGCTAATTCAAATGTATCGGAGTTGATTAAGTCATTTTGATTTTCTTTGTACATTATTAAATATCCAAAATTTGTAACCAAAACTTAAAGGGCGCAAAAGCCTCCTAGACACTGATCTCTTGCCAAATAGAAGCAGCGTTTCCCTTCTCCTTCTTAGGGTATGTGATCAAGACGCCACTGGCGGCGTCTTTCCTGAAGTGTTTTTTTGGAGTCTTTTAAAGCAAATATTTGGATGTGTGAAATAGTGAGGTGCTTCCAAGTGGAAGCCACCTGAACAATGGTCAAGGCACTTTAACTTCTTTGAGTCTTTGGAAACCTTAAGCAGTTAAAAGACAATCAAAAGACTGGACATAGCAGCAGCAAGTCATTTTTACATTGCAGTGCACATGTTCATTGCTTGTAACATTTATTCAGTGCTTTTTCATGCTTGTTATGAAGCATACCTACCTGAAAAAGACATCATGGGCACATACCCTTAGAGCAGGGATGTCAAAATACAGAATGGGCCAAAATAAAAAACTTGGACAAAGTCGCGGGCCAACCTTGATATCTATTAACAACCCTCCACGCAGTATAATGGGCCCCATATAGTCCTCCATACAGAATAATGGGTCCCACATAGTCCTCCATACAGAATAGGCTCCACAAAGTCCTGCATACAGTATTATGGGCCCCACATAGTCCTCCATACAGAAAAATGGGCTCCACACAGTCCTGCATACAGTATAATGGGCCTCACATAGTTGTCCATAGTATAATAGCCCCATATAGCGCTCTATACCCTATAATGGGGAGGTTGGTGCCGGCGTCTGCGGGACATTTGTGGCACGTGGGCCAGAGTTTGACATGTGTGCATTAGAGTACATTCACTTGCAGTAGATTGGTTGCAGAAATTTCTGCAACCAAACATGTAAGGCTACTCTCCTATGATCCAGAAGCAGCAGCGCGTTGGATGTAGCGTATTTTCACTGCGTCCAGAGCGCTGCATTCTAATCACACAAGTAAATCAGCATGTGCTCACTGAACAATGCGTATTTACCGCATCCAATACATTCTATCGTGAAAATTTCTGTTGCAGAGACTAGCATCTCCATAACAGAAATTGACATGCTGTGACTCGTAAACCCACGCCGTGGGTGAGTTTACGCAGCGTCAAATAGAAGCACAGTGGGCATGGGTAAATATCGCGCAGCGCTGCGCTCCCCTCCCCGTATACTCACCTACTGCTGGCGCGGTGCAGTCCCTGCTTCTTCCAGCGCTGCATCTTCTTCCTGCATTGAGCGGTCACAGTTATCGCTCATTACAGTAATGAATATGCGGCTCCACCTCTATGGGAGGTGGAGCCGCATATTCATTACTGTAATGAACGGTACCATGTGACCGCTCAGTACAGGAAGAATCTGCAGCGCTGGAAGAAGTAGGGACGTGCAGGGACAGCACCAGCAGTAGGTGACTATAATTAGACAGCCCTCGCCCCCCCTCCCCTGCCGACCCCTGGGTATGACTCGAGTAAAAGCAGAGAGGGGGACTTTCAGCCCCAAAAAATGGACTGAAAATCTCGGCTTATACTCTAGTATATACGGTATACTAAAAAGAGTTGTCCCCTGAACAAAGTACATATTAATCAACATATTGGAATAACAATAATTTCCACAATTAGATGTGCTAAAAAAAATATATATATATAAAAAAAAAATGTTCCTGTGCTGAGATAATCTTATAAAAGTGCCCCTGCTGTGTACTGTGTAATGGCTGTGTCTGACCATACAAGGACATGGTCTGATCATACCGCAGCTCCCTCCAAGGCACAAACAACCAAAACCTGAAGTCAGCTGCAGTAAAGGCTGGCAATACAGCAAAAAGGAGCGAACCCAGCGTTTGGGGACATCCATGGCTTCCAGACTTTGCCTGCAAAGGTTTCGCTTACAAAGTGTTAAAAATGAACATTTTATTTATGATAAAGATAATTTATCCGATTCCTTTTGAGCCCCTGAAATGAGGAGGTTGTGTAGAAGAATGGACATAATTCCTAACGTTTCACAGGATATTTTGGACCAACACCTTTAACTAAACCTGAAAGTCTACACTGCAATTGCATCTGTTGTTTCACTTTACAACAAAAATAGCGGCCTGCAG
This sequence comes from Ranitomeya imitator, assembly GCF_032444005.1. Lineage (NCBI taxonomy): Eukaryota > Metazoa > Chordata > Amphibia > Anura > Dendrobatidae > Ranitomeya > Ranitomeya imitator. Next base: position 713,520,828 of record NC_091284.1, on the reverse strand, counting down.
AGCTGAAATCATGAAGATTCCGTCAGTGTCCAAATATTTCTGGACTTAACTCTATATAGAAAGGATCAGGGAATAACAGTTTTGTTGGGAGCACTTGTTATTTTCAGTGAAGAAGAAATGTAAATGTAAGGAAGTATCTCATGGATGAAAACGTGACTCCACAAGGCATTTTGCACAAGCAGTTTTCGGACCTTGCTAAACAAAATAAAAAGGGAAGTATTTCTAGAGTTGCAACTTATTCTAAAAACAGGGGAAAAGGAGGCAGCGTGATTCAGCAAATAATCCAAAGTTTTCAAAAATCTGAAACCGCCATGTCACGGTGAAGAGCCTTCTTTCCAGTCTATGTGCAGTCATCAGCGGATTTCACGGATCAGGGGTTACGACCAAGGGAAGAACTGTTCACAACAAGTAAAAGCTTTCCATATAGAGAGAACAGGATAGGAAAATGTCCCAATATATCAACAGAAAGCACTGAGGCGCGTGACTGTGTCCCACCCGTCATGCCGAGGCTGCCAACAATAAAGTATGCCAGGTGGTGGATGTTTTTGTGGTGGCTAAGAGTACAAGTGTAATCTCCTGAAGAGGAAAATAAAGAATTAATAATTGTCATGCTCCACTGAAAACATCAGACGGCACTTGAAGGACAGAATGGAGACGATGAAGACTTTTCCAAACTCATAATTTCTCAGATAAGAAAACACAGTCGTCTGCACCTAGACGAAACAGAGCCTGTCACATACTTTTACCACACCCTCCCCTCGAACTATTAAAGTGTGTTGCCCTTTAAAAGATAAGCCAGTCAAAACCTCTATGGTCCCAAACACTGCACGTGCAGAAAGTAACTGCGTTTTGAAGTGGCATCTGTAAATACATTGTGGTGCGACGACGCACTTAGGCTTGTTTCACATTTGCATTTAAATCCGCAGTGTTTTAAACGCACCCGCAAGTGGTGGAAAAAACGCATATAAACGCGTACAAACGCAGCGTTTTTTAGACGTATGTGATGTCGCATGCGGTTAAAAAAACGCTGCGTTTGTACGCGTTTACATGCGTTTTTTCCTGCGTTTGCGTTTTTTATGCGCATGATTAGAAATTTCACAAGAGAAAAATCAAGATAACCAGACACCGCCAATGGGACTACAGAGGGCGTGTATGATGGGATCTCTATATATAGACCCTAGGGCTACTGAAATGTTAACAGTTTGCTACTGTATCCTGTGTCATGATGGATCTTCACATGGAGAGCTTTTATTTCAACCTGGATTTCAGCTTCAAGCTGTTTCTTGCCTGTGCTTTTGCTTGGGAGCAAGACAGAAATCGCGAAAGATGGAGACGGAGACAACGTAGGCGTTTTTGGAGGCACCCCATTATCGAAGTACGTGAAAGCCGTGGAGCCTATCACACGCTCTATGCCGAGCTTAATGCCAACCCGGAGAAATTCCATGAATATACAAGGATGTCGCAAGACCCGTTCCGGGATTTGCTTGCTCGTGTCCAAGGAACCATACGGAGACAGGACACCCAGCTCCGTAGAGCGATTCCACCGGAGGAACGTCTGCTGGTTACATTAAGGTACGTTACAAATCTAAACCCAATGACAGTCCAAATTTTTTGTTTTCAGGCATGTATGTTTTGGCTATTTACCTACCTTTCTTTAGCGTAAACACACCATAAATAGAATAGATTGTAATTTTTTTTGTTTCTGTTTTTCTACAGATTTCTGGCAACCGGAGAGAGTTTATCATCCCTCCACTTCCAATACCGGCTTGGAATATCCACCCTGTCCGGAATAGTTGCAGACACCTGCCGGGCTTTGTGGAATGTACTCCGGGATGAGTTTATACCCGTACCCACCGCGGACATGTGGCTTGAAATAGCTGAAAAATTCTGGAGTGTGTGCGATTTCCCCAACTGTTTAGGAGCGGTGGATGGAAAGCACATCTGCATTATCAAACCTGCCAAAACTATAAAAAATATTTTTCTGTTGTGCTCATGGCAATAGCGGATGCGGACTGTCGCTTCATCGCCGTGGACATTGGAGCTTTTGGCCGTGGCAACGATTCCCAGAGTTTCAAGAACTCGGATATGGGCCGGCGTGTGTTTGGCAAAAATTTCAATTTTCCCCCGCCACGACCTCTCCCCAACACTCAAGGTCCACCGCTGCCATTTGTTATGGTTGGGGATGAGGCCTTCCAGATGTGTGAAAACCTACTGAAGCCCTATTCCAGTCGGGACTTGAACCACACTAGAAGGATCTTTAACTACAGACTGACCAGGGCCCGAAGAACAGTAGAGTGTACCTTTGGGATTCTTGTCGCTAAATGGCGCGTTCTTGCATCAGCCATAAATCTAAAAGTGGAAACAGTCGACGAGGTGGTCAAAGCCTGTGTGGTTCTCCACAATTACCTAATGACTAAGGAGCAACCCAACATTGAACTGGATAAACCCGTTGCACACCCACTGCCCGATTTCCAGCATCACCCGCTGCGGTCAACTGCAGCCGTTGATCACATGCGGGACCAATTTGCTGCCTTTTTTGATTCAGATATTGGCCGTGTGTCATGGCAGGACAATGTTGTGTAAATGTCCTGTTGTAATTATATCTGTACCAGTAATTTTCTACAATGATAATAATATTTCTCATTAATAAACTTTAGTTTTGGTTGTGTTGACCGTGTCTCCTATGTTTTCCCTCTACAAACCAAGGCTGTCCTAAAACTAGCAGTATTTGGTCTGTATTTCATATCAGTTTTTGTAATTCAAAACCAGGAGTGGGTGATAAAGGCAGAGGTGCTAGTTATGTTAATATCATAATTTACCTCTCATTGTTCCACTCCTTGTTTTGGTTGACAAATACTGATATAAAACACTGGCCACATACTGCTAGTAATGGCAGCCATGTTGCTTTATTGGTAAGCTTGTTGACGTCATTGCGTCATGATTGTCTTCTCCTGTATCCATTGGACACAAAATGGAGAGACAATCACTATCACGCTATCTATACTCATCAAGTCAGGTGTCAGAAATAATGAATTCATGATAAACATATACAGGCTCATGAATTCACTATTTCTGACACCTGGGCAGGTGAGCATAGATACAGTATGTAGCGTGTGACAACCATTGTCCCCTCAATTTGTGTGTAATAGATTAGGTATAAAGAAGAGAAAATGGTGGTTATACAAGGCAGTTCTCTACTCAACAGGTCAGGTGTCATAACTAATGAGTTTTTTGACACCTGACCTGTTCAGTAGAGGTCTGCACTGTATTTCCACCATTTTCTCTTCAGACTGCCACACTAGGCACAGACAAAAAGATTATGGAGATACATGTAATATTTTTTGGCCCACATCATATCTGTATACTAAAGACACACAAAGCTGCAGTCTTTTTATTTTTAACTACTGGAGATATGATGTGGGCCAAAAAGTAAGTGTGTGGTGACGTTTCTTGGCGTGCGGTGTGTTGCCGGCGGCGATAGACACAATAAACCAAACATAATTGTGGCAAATCAAATTGTATTTATTTTTTTTAACAACCAAAAAAATGTATTTAACTGCGCCGGCTTGGGGTAGGGTGATGTAAACGGGGGTTGTGAAGAACTGAGGCCTGGCTAACCATGGACAACGCAGAAGTGGCAGGAGAAGGGGCAATGAAACTAGAAGGGTCTGGAAGTTCGGGGATGGGGCTTGACACATGAGAGGCTTGAGACGCACTGGAAGGGTGAGACAAACCTGACATTACAGACACATTGGTAGGTGAAGGGGGAGGAATGCTAAGGGTCTTCTGTTTTTTTTTCCCTGGGTTTGCCTGGTTGGGGGACGTCTTGGTGGGCTCATATGCCGTGGCGTGGTGGCGGGTGACCTGTCAGGGTCCGGCTGCACTGTGTCACAGTCCATAGCACTTGTCGAGCAAACGGCCATGCCAGGGTCCTGCTGCATCGTGGTGAGGGCGGTACGTAAAGCCATGCCAGGGTCCTGCTGCATCGTGGTGAGGGCGTTCCGGAAAGCCATGCCAGGGTCCTGCTGCATCGTGGTGGGGGCGGTCCGGAAAGCCATGCCAGGGTCCTGCTGCATCGTGGTGGGGGCGGTCCGGAATGCCATGCCAGGGTCCTGCTGCATCGTGGTGGGGGCGGTCTGGAAAGCAATGCCAGGGTCCTGCTGCATCGTGGAGGTGGCGGTACGGAAGGCCATGCCAGGGTCCTGTTGCATCGTGGTGGTGGCGGTACGGAAGGCCATGCCAGGGTCTTGCTGCATCGTAGTGGGGGAGGTCCGGAAAGCCATGCCGGGGTCCTGCTGCATCGTGGTGGGGGCGGTCCGGAAAGCCATGCCAGGGTCCTGCTGCATCGTGGTGTCAGTGGAGGAGGTCCAAGCAGGAGCAGCGGTTGTCACGGTGGTAGCGGTGGGATGTCCAACTGCACTCGTCATGGTGCTGGTGCTGTAGTGGAGTCCGCCTGTGGAAGGAATCGAGGTGGCCGTGCAGTGGTATGCAGCAGAGGTCGGCATTGAGGTTAATCGAGACAGTGAAGGCACAGTTGGATATGCCGCCACTGTCTGCTGGAAATACCGACTCTGCTGCATAGCCTGCACGTAAGCAGCATTGCAGGCCTGCACCACACTGAGCTGGAGATCAGGAGTAAGGTGTTCCGACATGCCCTGCTCAATTTGGTTAAAAAAATGATGAGCTGGCCTCTGGAGGTCGGCTTTCACTTGATCAAGGCTTTTGGTGACCTCCTGGATACGGGCATTCAAGAGGTTATGTGAAACATCCATTCGGTCACCTATAGCCTTGATTGCTTCGTGTAAAACCGAGCTCAAGTGCAAAAACTCGGGCATGAGTGACCTGTCCGAAGCCCTCTGCCGCTGCCGTGATGAGCCCAAAAAAAAAGGGGGCAGTGGAAGAGGACTGCGAAAGGGGAAGACCTGATGGACCTGCTCCCTGGTCTCCAGTTAGTGTGGAAGGCCCACCTGCTGCTGCGCTGCTGGATGGCTGGGACGGGTCCGTGGCTGTCGGATGAAGGACCGCTCCAGAACCTGGGCCGACAGTTGTGCTGTATGTGCTGTGAAAAAAGGAAAAAGAAAATACCAAAAATTAACCAGACGCAAAATTCTGTGGAATTTAAAAATACAGATTATGGCAATACAATACAACCTAAAGCATGTGATAAATACTTACGTTCTCTGGGCAAGGACCGGTCTTAAAAATGCCAGAATGCGATGGTATTTGTAGGTTCGGATCCTTGCTCCTGAACCACTGGGAACACGACTCTCTTGACGCAGGTCCTTGTTGAAGCGGTCCTTCATCGAACGCTAACGTGTTTTTACTTTGTCCACTGTTAAAAAAAAAAACCATTATGGTCAGAAAATTGACTTTTTGCCGTTCTCAGCCAACTGTGTGTGATGAGAGAAACTCCGGAGAGTTTCTTTCATCACACACAGTCGAGTGAGCACGGCCAAGGTCTCTGCTGCTTCACACTGCAGTGCAATACTTACTAAATGCACTACAGACCCGTGGCGGGGCGTTGTCCCAGCCATCCCACATCGCTTGGGCCACCTCATTCCACAACCGCCGAATCCTGGTGTTGTTCGAGTGCAGTGGATCTTGGCTGTCCCACAATGGGACTCGCTCCTGGACCAGGGTGATCAGTAGGTCGTTGTCTATCAGGTCGTCCCGTTGTGAAACCTAAAAATTAAAGAAAGTCATTAAGGTTTGCTCAATTACATAAGGAAAAGAAAGAAAAAAGATGCTGAGAAATGGCATGAATAGGAAAGTCAAGATACAAAAAGATTCCAGACGGAAAAAGTTTAGAAATACGAGTGGAAAAAAGGAAGATTCAAGAATATTACACTGAGGAGAGTCAGCCTTGTATACGTACCCGCTGCCGTCTTTCCACCGGACCTTGACTCCGCTGCTCCTGCCCGGTCTGTGCCTCAGTAGAAGAGCTCTAAAAAAAAAGGAAAAATCAAATTGTCACATGTGTCGATGTGACAGTGAATACTTACCGATCTGACGAGGCAAATACTTACCTCACTGACATGCTCCACTTCCGACTGACGTGGCTGATATTCCTCATCAGATGAAGAATCTGAAGATGACATTCTGATGCATGTAGAAAGAAAAAAAATGGCAGAAATTAGGACATGTATAGACAGAAAATAGAAAATAAAAGGCATTGGCTACGATATACTCACATTGTTCAGGGTCTTGTCCTCCAAGATGTGGCCTGTCCGTGTCTCTTTGGCTTCAGAGTCTGGTGAGAAGTGACCTGCAACTGTCCACACCCTCCCTTTTATCACCTTGATGGTGGGGGGTGGCTTATCAGTGTCTAGACATTGTTATCTTAATTGAAATGCATGCGTTCAAATATCGTAGTTACTTACCGATAACGGTATTTCTCTGATCCCATGACGGCACTAACGAGAGAGAGGGATCCGCCCTCAGGGACAGGAAACCCACAGGTTAAAAAGGCGGGACCTCTCCTCCACCTCAGTTGGTTTACATAGCCTTGCAGGGAATTTCTGCTGTAACTTAATTGGTTATTTTTACACAACAAATCATAACTATATAACTTATATAAGCTCCTCTCTCTCTCTCTCTCTCTCTCTCTCTCTCTCTCTCTATATATATATTTTATTTTTTTTATATGCACACCTCGTGACTTAAATTATTAGTAGTGTGGACACCCATACGTGAAGGGAGGGAATATACAGGTGCCGTCATGGGATCAGAGAAATACCGTTATCGGTAAGTAACTACGATATTCTCTTACCCCATGACGGCACTAACGAGAGAATTTCAAAGAATGAAAGTTTTAGGGTGGGACTACTGCCTCAAGAACTCTCCTACCAAAAGTTAAGTCTGAGGGAGAAGATAGATTAAGCTGATAGTGCTTGAAGAATGTAGAGGGGGAAGACCAAGTGGCTGCTCTACATATTTGATCTATTGATGCTCCACCACGTTCAGCCCAAGAGGTTGTCACCGACCTGGTTGAATGGGCCTTAATTGTGTCCGGAGCTTGTTCTCCGGAAGAGGTATATGACATCTTGATGGCATCTCTTACCCACCTTGCCAACGTGGCTTTCGATGCCTTGTGACCCTTATTTGGTCCCTGAAAGCAGACAAACAGAGCCCTCCCTTTCCTACACTCCCTTGTGGCTGATAGATAGTGTGTTAGACATCTCTTTACATCTAGTGTGTGTAGAGCCTCCTCTTTTTTGTTTTTTGGATTGGGGCAAAAAGATGGTAACGCTATCTCTTGAGATCTGTGGAATTTTGACGCCACTTTGGGAAGGTTAGAAGGGTCAGTTTTAAGGATTACTCTGTCATCTAATATTTGGGTTAGAGGTGGGTAAGCTGATAAGGCCTGCAGATCACTAATCCTGCGAGCTGAGGTTAGGGCCACCAATAAACAGGTTTTCCAAGATATTATTTTCAGTGAAGCCTGAGATAAAGGTTCAAACGGTGCCTTAAGGTACCTTCACACATAACGATATTGTTAACGATATCGTTGCTTTTTGTGACGTAGCAACGATATCGTTAATGAAATCATTATGTGTGACAGCGACCAACGATCAGGCCCCTGCTGGGAGATCGTTGGTCGCTGAATAAAGTCCAGAACTTTATTTTGTCGCTGGACTCCTGCTGACATCGTTGGATCGGCGTGTGTGACACCGATCCAGCGATGTCTTCACTGGTAACCAGGGTAAACATCGGGTAACTAAGCGCAGGGCCGCGCTTAGTAACCCGATGTTTACCCTGGATACCATGCTAAAAGTAAAAAAAAACAAACACTAGATACTTACCTAACGCTGTCTGTCCTCCAGAGCTGTGCTCTGCACTCCTCCTGTACTGGCTGTGAGCCGGAAAGCAGAGCGGTGACGTCACCGCTCTGCTTTCCGGCTCACAGCCAGTACAGGAGGAGAGCAGAGAAGCAGAGCGCAGCGCTGGAGGACAGACAGCGGTAGGTAAGTATCTAGTGTTTTTTTTTTTTTACTTTTAGCATGGTATCCAGGGTAAACATCGGGTTACTAAGCGCCGCCCTGCGCTTAGTTACCCGATATTTACCCTGGTTACCGGCATCGTTGGTCGCTGGAGAGCGGTCTGTGTGACAGCTCTCCAGCGACCAAACAGCGACGCTGCAGCGATCCGGATCGTTGTCGGTATCGCTGCAGCGTCGCTTAATGTGAAGGGGCCTTTAGTTAGTGCTGAAAGGACTAAGTTCAGATCCCAGGGAGGAGCGGTGAGATGTATAACTGGTCTGGACCTAGTAGATGCTCTAATAAATCTTTTTACCCAGTGATTCCCCGCCAAATCCTGGTTGTAAAGGGCACCCAATGCTGCAATCTGAACTTTCAGAGTGTTTGTTGCTAGGCCTTTCTCTAATCCTTTTTGAAGAAATTCTAGAATTTCCTGGATTGGCATCTGATCTGATAGGGTAACTGCTGACGTGGAGAGGAACTTTTTCCAGACTTTGCCGTATGCTCTGATAGTTATAGGTTTTCTACTGGCCAGCAGGGTAGAAATTAGATTTGAAGAAAACCCCCTTTTTGTTAACAGTTCCCTTTCAAAAGCCAGGCCGTCATATGCAAACTTTTTATTTGTGGGTGATTCACTGGCCCTTGATGCAGAAGGTCTGGGATATCTGGAAGTACCCATGGATCCGCTATGGACATTAGGCGTAGCCATGGGAACCATACTCTTTTCGGCCAGAACGGAGCTATCAATATCACTTTGGCTCTGTCCTCCCTGATTTTCTTCAAGACTAAGGGAATTAGAGCTATCGGAGGAAACACATAAGCTAGATGGAATTTCCATGGAATTAACAACGCGTCTATAGCCACTGGACTCCCCCGAGGATCTATCGAGCAGAAGGCCTCCGTTTTCCGATTTTGATTGTTTGCAAATAGATCTATATCCGGGGCCCCCCAAAGATCCACTATGCGTTTGAATATTTTTGTATTTAACTCCCATTCCCCCTGTTTTAATTGGGTTCTGCTTAGAAAATCTGCAGTTTGATTTTCTGACCCTTTTATGTGAAGGGCTGTCAGGGAGGACAAGTTGGCTTCTGCTTGTGACATGATGAGATTTGTTACTTTCATTAGGGATTGAGACCTCGTCCCTCCCTGATGATTTAAATATGCTACTACCACCCTGTTGTCCGTCAGTACTCTCACGTGGTGGGAACAGAGGGATGTTAAAAAATGATTGATGGCGTACTGAACTGCTAAAAGCTCTTTCATGTTTGAAGTAAGGTCTTTTTCTTCCCCTGACCAAGGACCTTGGGCAATTTGCCTGTTTAGGTGGGCCCCCCACCCCCAAGGACTTGCGTCTGTGGTCAGGATTATCGAGACCGGCCACACCCATGGAACCCCCCTCCTGAGATTGGACGGGTCTGTCCACCAAGCTAAGGAAGTTTTTGTCCGAGAGGATATTTTCAATTGCTTTTCTAAATTTCCTTCTGCGTGGGATACCGCCTCTAGTATTTCCCACTGGAGATCTCTCGAGTGGCTCTGAGCCCACTGGACCGCTGGGATACAGGATGTCATTGACCCCAGTATGGACATGGCTCTCCTTAGAGTGATCAGAGGAGAGACACTCAACTGCTTCACTAGATGTATCATGTTGGATACTTTTTCTTCCGGCAGACGACACTCTTGCTTTGTTGAGTCTATTACTATCCCTAAGTACAACTGTACTTGAGACGGGATAAGCCTGGATTTTTCCAGGTTCAAAAACCATCCTAGATTCGATAGGGCTACCATCACTCTGTTTAGTTGCTGGCTGCAATGTAGAGAGGAACTGCCCATCACTAGGAGGTCGTCCAGATAAGGCACAATCAATATGTTTGTTCCCTTATATGGGCCATTACTTCCGCCATTAATTTTGTAAATACCCTCGGGGCAATGGCTAGACCAAACGGAAGAGCCCTGTATTGGTAATGTTTCAGTTTCCCTTGTATCATTACTGCAACCCTGAGATATTTCCGGAACTCCGGATGGATTGGCACATGATAGTATGCGTCCTTTAAGTCTATAACAGTCATGAAACAAAACGGGACCTGACACATGATTTTATTGTTTCCATTTTGAATTTTTCTATTACCAGGTATCTGTTTAGTTGTTTCAAATTTATAATTACTCTGAAAGTTCCGTCCGGCTTTGTTCGAAGAAAGAGTGGAGAATAAAACCCCCTCGTCTCTTCCTGTTGCGGAACTTCCTGTATGACTTTCTTTTCCAGAAGACTGAGAACTTCCCTCTGGATACTCAGCTGCTCGATCTCCGACTTTCTTTGTGGTGTGACCACAAACTGATTGTGTGGCATTGTGTGAAAAATTAGTCTTAGGCCCGTCTTTATGATGTTTAGAGTCCAGGCACTTCCAGAAATTTTTTCCCAGGTTGGAAGAAAGTGGGTCAGTCTCCCTCCTACCTGGGGCACACCCTCATTGTGGCTGTTTTTTATTTTCCGGTTTGTTGAACATGAAACCTCCTCTTTTGAATTTTCTGTCTTCCCACCCCTCCTTTTGGTTTTTTGGGGGGCGTCTTTGTGTGAACCTCCTCCCTCGAAAGGGCCGCCTATAAGACTGATTTAGGAATCCTGGAAAGGCTTTCTTTTTATCCACCGCTTTTTCGAGGACATCGTCTAGGGTGGGACCGAACAAATATTCACCTTCACACGGTATGGAACACAACTTGGCTTTAGTTTGCAGGTCCCCCGGCCAGCACTTCAGCCATAGTGCTCTCCTAGCCGCATTTGAGGAAGAAGCTGATCTTGCCGTCAGCCTAACTGAGTCTATTGAGGCATCTGCTAAATATGGAGCGGCACCTCTCATCGCTGACACGGAGTCCAGTATAGACTCTCTCGGGGTTTTATTTTTTTAATTGAGTCTCTAAATGATCCAGCCAGACCATTAGCTCTCTATCTGTACACGTAGCAGCTATACCGGGTTTTAGCCCCCCGCTGGCGGCCTCCCAGGACCCCTTTAGGAAGACATCGGCCTTTTTATCCATAGGATCCTTGAAGGTCCCCATATCCTCAAAAGGCAGGGCGAACTTTTTAGAGGCTTTCGCGATGGCGACGTCTAATTTTGGCGCCTTTCCCCATGAGGCGCAGGCTGGGTCATCAAATGGATATTTCCTTTTGGGTGTTAACAGTACTTTTTTGTCTGGTCTTTTCCACTCCTTTTTTATTAGGGCTTGTATTTTTTCGTTTAATGGGAATACTCTGTACTTCTTTTGTTCCAGGCCACTAAACATTAGATCTTGTACGGATTTTTTGGAACGAGTGTCCGCCAGACCCATTGTCGCCCTAACCATTTTTACCAGCGCATCCGTTTCATCTATTGGGAAACAGTTGCGACCGCTTTCTGAAGATGCGGAGGAGGATGCTGAAGCTGTAGAGCTATCTGAATCCTCACTCGTGCCATCTCCCTCGCTGGAGCTATAATCTGGAGATTTTTCTTTATGTTTTCTTTTACAGTTTTTTACGCTTTTTAATGCGTCTGCTACTTGGGTTTTAATTAAATCTTTTAATTCAGATGTGAAACTTGGCGTCTCCTCATCAATGGTGTTCTTAATACATGGCGCACAGAGATTTTTAACCCATGAATCCGGCAAATCTGCTGAACAAAGCGGGAACTCTCTATGTTTACTTTTCCCTTGGCATTTCTTTCCCTAGGAAACAATAAACCCCTATTAGAATTTACACTTTCACGGAGGTCACTTACCCTCCTAATGTGAGGAAGATACCGGTTGTGGCCTTGAGGATGCTTCCTCCACTTGAACCACCGTCTCCCTCCTGGATCCACCAGAGCCTCTGCTGCGCTGGGATCCTGAGCTGCTGCGCTGCGTGGGTTTTCTTGAAGAATGGCGCTCCTTCGGGTTCTTTGTCACAGGGGCCTGTGAAATTTCTTCCACCGACTGCTCAATTCCACTCATGGTGGTAATCTCTGAGCAGCGGTATGCCCCTTTCCTTCCGGATATATACCGACAGAGCGGCGCCAGGCAACTTCCGGTTTACCCAGAGTCGCCGAACCTCGCGTGCGCGCTCACTGGTTACCGGCTCACAGGAGGGACGGAGCTTCCGCAGCCGCCGCTGCTCCCAGCGTTCTGCCGCTTGTCGGTGACCGGCGTCACCACCCCCTGTGCGCCTCATGGACCGGCGGAGAAAACTCCAGGTAGCCGCCGCTACCTATTACCGATCGTCCTCCTTTGAAAGGGAAGAGGCAGTCTCTCTTCTTGGCCTCTTCACTGCCTCCCCTCTGCGCACATCTACGAGGCCCGCCGACCCCGGATCGCGCCCTCAGGGAGGAATCCACCTGAGACCGTGGCAGGGTCCCCCACTGCCTGAACTCGGCCCGATGGTCCCTGGACTCCTGGATGGTGAGCTGTGGGATCCCCGTCGGGGACAGGAAACCGAACTGAGGTGGAGGAGAGGTCCTGCCTTTTTAACCTGTGGGTTTCCTGTCCCTGAGGGCGGATCCCTCTCTCTCGTTAGTGCCATCATGGGGTAAGAGAAAACGCAACCAAACGCATGTGCTAAAAAACGCATGCGTTTACATAGACAGCAATACATTTTTTTTATGCAACCGAACGTATGCGTTTTTTGCGGCAAAAAAACGCCTCTAGAAATTACTACATGTTGCATTTCCGCGCCAAGACGCAAGCATCGAAACGTTTTTAATGTTAAATATAGGAAAACAAGACGAATGCGTTTATATGCGTTAGAAACGCAGCGGCAAAAAACGCAAATGTGAAACCAGCCTTACAGCTTCTCAGCCTCACGCTGTATTTTCTCCCCAGCATTTTCCTTACCTGGCCAACTGACAGATCCTTTGCTCTGGTACATGGTGCAATAACCTGTCAGTAAGCCAGGTGAGGGTGCTGATAGGGAAGAATTACAGCGCTAGGCTGAGAAGCTGTAAGTGCGTCGTCACACACCAATGGATTTACAGACGCCATTTCTAAATGCAATTTCTCGCTGCTGAGGCAGCGCTTGGGATCATGAAGGATCGACTGGCTTATTGTTTGAAGTCCTACACAACTATACGGTTTAGGGAGTATGCATTTCTGACTGGATAAAATATATACATGTATAAACAAATAGGGGGAACCAATCTGCATAAAAGCTTCATGAAGTTCTTCACAAATGGGTAATATGGACCCTCACTGTTTAGGTTTACGCTCTTCCTTCTTAGTTCAGGAATGTCGCCATTTGGAAAGCATTACAAGAGGGAGGCAAAAAAATATTATGCAATAAGATCTTCACATGCAGCATTTTAAAAGGAAGTGTATGGTTAAACTGATCTACTGTTCAGATCCAATTTGTACATTAACCCCTTAATGATCATCACCCCATATCCAGTAAAATGCCGTTGTCAATCACTGACAGTGGGATTTAACAAGCGCCGACCGGAAGCGCGTCATACATCCCGCTCATCGGCGCCGCTGTCATGTGATCGCAGGGCGCCAATGGGTTGTCATAACAGACGGGGGTCTTCTGATGACCACCGTGCTTGTGATAATGAGCCTCCTGTGAACACCGACCTATGATTTCTGCTATACATAGCAGGGCTCAAGCACTGCTATGTACAGGACACGCGATCGGACGATCATAGCTTCAAGGGGACTATTAAATTCAGTAAAAAAATTAAAAAGAAAAAAAAGTTAAACATGTGGGAAAAAAAAAACAAGTTCAAATCACCCCACTTTTGCCCCATTAAAAATAAAACCATGAAATCAACACACATTTAGTATCACTGCCTTCTTAAAAGTCTGATCCAAAAAAATAAAATGAATCCAACGACATAATGAGTAAGAAAAATCAAAACGCCAGAATTACGTTTGGGTTTTTTTTGGCTGCCGCAACATTGCAATATAATAAAAAGGGAATCATAAATGGTATAAAAAAACATGAGCTCCGGGCACAAAAAGTAAACCCTCACACAGCCCCATATCCCAAATAATTAAACACGAACATGTTACTTTAGTGGTGTCGAAAAATGGTGACAATTTAAAAACACTACCTAAATAAAATTAAAAAAAAAAACTATAGTATACATGGCTGGTATCTGTGTACTCGTATGGACCCTGGGAATCATATTGCCAGTTCAGTATTACCATATAGTGGCATAGTAAATAAGAAACCCTAAAAACAATTGTGGAATTGCAATTTCAACGCACTTGGATTTTTTCCCCCCTTTTTCAGTACAGTATATGGTAAAAAGAATGGTGTCACTCAAAAATACAACTCGTCCGGCAAAAAACAAGCACTCACGTTTATATGACCAGAAAAATAAATTAATCTGGCAAATAAAACAATTGTAGGAATTAACTTTTTTTGCAATTTCAACACACTTGGAATGTTTTTTCTTGCTTTCCAGTACAACACATCACATAAAAAAAAAAAGAAAAGTGGGGGAGCAATCTACTTCTACTACTAATCCACTACTGTTTCCCGGGTGCTGGTAACCATTGCACTGAATTAAACTGTGGCTTCAGCTAGTGGCGGGTAGCAAGGCTAAAATAACATCGTGGCTCACTTTTCAGAACTGCAGCCCACCAGGGAAGTATAGGGCTTTCTATTTCCACCAATCCCAAGAAACCTCAAACTGAACCTCGTTTATTGGAGAACGGCTGTGGCCAATTCATTTCTGACCGCAGTGGTCATTCCAACTTGTCCATTAGTTTGGTCAAAGAAAATAAAGTTCTCAGATTGATCATTTCCTAGATGTAATAGCTCCCACTTTGAGTTCCAGGTTGCATACGTTTGCAATGATCATGTATTGCTACTAGTACATAGCTGAGATACTCTGGGACCACCAAAACACTAAATTAACTGAAAATATTAACTACTGGCACCAGACTTCACCGAGTTCTAGCCTGCCAGGTATATTACATATGATTTTAATGAAGGCATGAATATATTCAGTCCTGAAGGGGTAATTGGCAGCAGATTTGTTTTTATCTAGCAAAAAGCAGATGTTTTTAGCGAAGCCAAGCAGAAAATATTCTATCCAGACAGAGCACCGCACCTTCCAACAACGCTGGGACGGATCGGCTAAAGGGAAAGAAGTCGCACAGCTGCATTGCCACAATAAAACGGTGAATCTCTGACCATCTTTGCTCCAGAGACTCTGCCTCTCTAACATGCTCTTATAATACAGTCATGTGATTTGTATATTAACTCTTCAGCTGTCATTTGTTAAAGGGAATCTGTCACCTACTTTTTCATATATAAGCTTCGGCTACCGCCATCACGGGCTTATCTACAGCATTCTGTAAATAAGCCCCCGCTGTAACCTGAAAGAGAAGAAAAACAAGTTATATTATACTCACCCAGTACTGCAGTGCACAGGCGCTGGGCCTCTCGGACCTTTCCCAGCGCCTGCGCACTGCAGTACTTTGTTCTGCCCTCAAAAGGACAGAAAGTACGCCTGCTCAGGAAGAAAAGAAGAGGACGTCATCCTATGAAGATGGGAGGCGCCGGACCCGGACCGCGATGCCCATCGGACCCGGATCGCAGCGGGACTGCCCCTGGGTGAGTATAATCTAATTTGTTTTTCTTATGTTTCAGATTACATCGGGGCTTATCTACAGCATTACAGAATGCATTACAGTATGCTGTAGATAAGCCCCTGATGCAGGTGGCCACAGCTTTTAAGGTACCTTCACACTAAACGATATCGCTAGTGATCCGTGACGTTGCAGCGTCCTGGCTAGCGATATCGTTCAGTTTGACACGCAGCAGCGATCAGAATCCTGCTGTGATATCGTTGGTCGGGGCTAGAAGGCCAGAACTTTATTTGGTCGCTGGCTCTCCCGCTGACATCACTGAATCGGCGTGTGTGACGCCGATTCAGCGATGTCTTCGCTGGTAACCAGGGTAAACATCGGGTTACTAAGCGCAGGGGCGCGCTTAGTAACCCTATGTTTACCCTGGTTACCATCCTAAAAGTAAAAAGAACAAACGCTTCATACTTGCCTTCCGCTGTCTGTCCTCCGGCGCTGTGCTTTCCTGCACTGACTGTGAGCACATCGGCCGGAAAGCACAGTGGTGACGTCACCGCTCTGCTTTCCGGCCGCTGTGCTCACAGCCAGTACAGAGAAGCAGAGCACCGGGGACAGACAGCGGAAGGTAAGTATGAAACGTTTGTTCTTTTTACTTTTAGGATGGTAACCAGGGTAAACATAGGGTTACTAAGCGCGCCCCTGCGCTTAGTAACCCGATGTTTACCCTGGTTACCGGCATCGTTGGTCGCTGGAGAGCGGTCTGTGTGACAGCTCTCCAGCGACCAAAGAGCGACGCTGCAGCGATCCGGATCGTTATCTGGATCGCTGCAGCGTCGTTTAGTGTGAAGGTACCTTTAGACGAAAAAGTAGGTGACAGATTCCCTTTAACCCTGTACAAACTTTTCTGAGATGTGTTGCTGCCATCAATTTCTAGAATTCATTTTTTCAATGGAAACGGAAAAATGTCTAAGCTTCACCTTCTGATCTGTGTTCTATGTTCTGCTGGGAATAAAATATGGCTGTACGAGATTTCCAAATCATTGCATTCTTGTTTTCTCTACATTTTACAGTGTTTCAACTTTTTTTTTTTTTTTTGGGGGGGGGGGGGGGGGGGGAATTGAGGTTGTAAAACAAAATGTACATTAGCCCAAGAAGATGTCCTGGATGTCTAGCTCTTTATGTACCCATGTGGTTCTAGCAGATGTGGGCTCAAAAGCTTATTATATGCGGAGTAACTATACAGCAAGGCTCTTAGATATGGCAGCCATGACTAAGAACTACTGCTGGAAACACGGCAGTGTTACTAATAGTGCCCACAGATGTACTAGATCTACAGCTCTGGTAAAAATTAAGAGACCACCACATCAAAACCCTGTCATGGGCAGCCCAATCTCCAGCCATCAAACAAAGAACTGCTTACAATTATGCGCCAGAAGCAGTGTGAAAGACTGGTGGAAAGCATGCCAAGACGCATGAAAGATTTGATTAAAAATCATGGTTATTCCACAAAAGATTGATTTCTGAACTCTTCCTGAGTTATAACATTAGTATTGTTGTTTCTAAATGATTATTAACTTGTTTTCTTTGCATTTATTTGAGGTCTGACAGCACTGGTTTTTTTTTTGTTTGTTTGTTTTTTATTTTGACCATTTTTCTTTGTTAAAAAAAATACAAAATTTATTGCTTGGAAATTCGGAGACATGTTGTCAGAAGTTTATAGAATAAATGAACAATTTACGTTTTACTCAAAAATAAACCTATAAAGAGAAAAATCAGACAAACTGAACATTTTGCAGTGGTCTCTTAATTTTTGCCAGAGCTGTAGTATTGAAGTTCTAAACAGTTTAGGTCAGAGCCATTTTTATTTTTGCACTTTTGTTTCCTTTGAAATATTTCCCAGTGACAGAGCCATATGAATGCTTCATTTGCGACTTCTTTAACAAGTTGTTATTAAATAATTGCCATGCTGGAAGATCCAGCCATGACCCACCTTCAATGCTGTTACTGAGGGAAGGAGGTTGTTGGCCAAAATGTCACGATACAAGACCCCATCCATCCTCACTTCAATATGGTGTCCCCTTTGCAGAAAAGTACCCCCAAAGTATGATGTTTCCAACACCATGCTTGACGGTTTGGATGTGTTCTTGGGGTTGTACTCATCCTTCTTCCTTCAAAACAGTGAGTGGATTTGATACTAAAAAGTTCTATTTTGGTCTCATCTGACCACATGACCTTCTCCCATGCCTCCTCTGGATCATCCAGACGGTCACTGGTGAACTTCAAACGGGCCTGGACATGTGCTGGCATGAGCAGGGGGACCTTGCGTGCCCTGCAGGATTTTAATCCTGACAGCGTAGTGCGTTACTAATGATAATGTTTGACACCGTGGTCCCAGCTCTCTTCAGGTCATTGACTAGGTCCTCCCGTGTAGTTGTGGGCCGATTCCTGACCCTTCTCAGAATCATCCTTACCCAATGAGGCGAGATCTAGCATGGAGCCCCAGACCGAGGAACATTGACCGTCATCTTGAGTTTCTTCCGTTTTCTAATAATTGTGCCAAAGGTTGCTGCCTTCTCACCAAGCTGCTTGCCTATTGTCCTGTAGCCCATCCCAGCTTTGGTCAGGTCTACAATTCTGTCCCTGGTGTCCTTAGACAGCTCTTTGGTCTTGGCCATGATGGAGACGTTGGATTGTGATTGTGTGGACAGGTGTCTTTTACAAAGGTAATGAAGAACAAGACGTGCACTCTCGCTAATGCTGGTGCAGACTGAACATGGAGTGATTCTCCAAAATGTAGTCATAAACATCAACAGTCGCACTCAAGAAAGATGTCTTCAAGATATTGTTTAGCCAAATACGTGGTTTTTTAATTTAGAAAAAACACCAAAAATAGAGATATCACCGCAGTGTTGCAAGGTAACGTTTCGACCCTCTGGGTCTTTCTCAAACCTTACTTCTAACAGTAGAAACGGACACCTGAAGCTGCCAACTTATAGCCCCTAACGGGACTCCTGCACCTCTCCAGGGATTTGTGCCCTCCTCTCCGTTTCTACTGTTAGAAGTAAGGTTTGAGAAAGACCCAGAGGGTAGAAACGTTACATTGCAACACTGCGGTGATATCTCTATTTTTGTTTTTTTATAAAGGTAACACGTTTAAACAGGTGCATTTAATGCAGGTAATGAGTACAGAGTTGGAGGACTTCTTAAAGGAAAACTAAAAGGTCTGTGAGAGCCGGAATTCTTGCTGGTTGGTAGGTGATCAAATACTAATTTCATGCAATAAAATGAAAACTACCGTATATACCTCGAGTATAAGCCGAGATTTTCAGCCCATTTTTTGAGGCTGAAAGTCCCCCTCTCGGCTTATACTCGACTCATACCCGGGTGTCGGCAGGTGACGGGGAGTGGGGGCTGTCTAATTATACTTACCTACTCCTGGTGCGGTCCCTGCTTCTTCCAGCGCTGCATACTCTTCCTGTACTAAGTGGTCACATGGTACCGCTCATTACAGTAATGAATATGCGGCTCCACCTCCCATAGGGGTGGAGCCGCATATTCATTACTGTAATGAGCGGTAACGGTGACCGATCAGTACAGGAAGAATATGCAGCGCCGGGAGAAGCAGGGACTGCACCACGCCAGCAGTAGGTAAGTATATGGGGAGGGGAGCGCAGCGCTGCGCGATATTTACCGATCCTTATTGCGGTGCGGCTCCGTCATCAGCGTCCTCTGGCTGTGATGCTCAGGTCAGAG
The DNA here is from genome assembly GCF_032444005.1 of Ranitomeya imitator. Lineage (NCBI taxonomy): Eukaryota > Metazoa > Chordata > Amphibia > Anura > Dendrobatidae > Ranitomeya > Ranitomeya imitator. Next base: position 713,501,569 of record NC_091284.1, on the reverse strand, counting down.
GGCGCGATGACGTTGTCAGTGCGCACCCTCTGCTGAACGTCATTGCTGAGGACGGAGCCGCACGAGGAGCAGGTAAAAGTGCCAGGGTCCTGAGCGACGGAGAGGTGAGCATGTGATTTTTTTTTTTTTTTAGCGAAGCAAATGGGGCAGTGACTGTATGGAGCATCCTATGGGGCCATAATTACCCTTTATGCAGGATTATATGGGGCATATTTTAATATGGAGCATTTAATAGGACCCATCAAACTGTATGGAGCATTATATGGGGCTCCTGATTCAATATGGATATTCAAAAACACTTAACCTACTGATGTCTCAATTAATTTTACTTTTATTGGTATCTATTTTTGCTTTTGACATTTACCGGTAGCTGCTGCATTTTCCACCCTAGGCTTATACTCGAGTCATTAAGTTTTCCCAGTTTTTGGTGGCAAAATTAGGGGGGGTCGGCTTATACTCGAGTATATATGGTATTTAAAATTCATACAAATGTGATTTTCTGTTTTTTTTTTTAAATTCTGTCTCTCACAGTTGAAGTATACCTACGATAAAAATTACAGACCTCTCCATTCTTTGTAGGTGGGAAAACTTGTAAATCAGCAGTGTATCATATACTTATTTTCCACACTGTATAATATACAGAAAAATCTGAAAAAAATTAAGACAGAAAATAATGCAGTTCTGCTACATTGTGTCATTTTTTACAGCATTTATTTTATGGTAAAAATGACCTGACTAAATTATTTCTTTAGGTTAATGCGATTACCAAATTTATTCTCTTTTTATTATTTTAGCAGTTTAAGATGTGTACAGGTTCAGGATTTTTTGCATTTTTTCACGTTTTTTCGCTATAAAAACGCTTAAACGCATACATATGCATTCCATCATTTATAATGCATTCCACAATTCTTGTGCATATGTTGCGTTTTTTTCCGCGGTAATAAACGCAGCATGTTCATTAATTTTGCGGATTTCCCACTATATTATTGCTTTGGGAACCTCCAGATAAAAACGCCAAAAATCCGCAAAAAAAACACATGCAAAAAAACGCAAGAAAAACGCATGCGGATTTCTTGCAGAAATCCTGACGTGTGCACATAGCCCCCAAAAAATTCAGAGATTTGTAAAAACATATCTTGGCTCATGTCGCCATTCTCTTTGACCCATAACTTTTTCCTTTAATGGAGCTGTGTGAGAACTCATTTTCTGCAAGCTGCAGTTTCTATTGATATCATTTTGGTTTACGTATGTCATTTTGAGCACTTTTTATTACATTTTTGAGGGAGGGGCATTTTTTAAAGTCAATTTTGGCATTTCCATGTTTACCTTTTCTCTATGCGGATTACTGTTTGAATTACGGTAGTTTTATTTTTTTTCACCATGTCTTTATTCTAGAATTAGGAAAAGGGGTGACAAACATTCAATAACTTTTACAATGAAATCGATCGGAAGTGAACAATATTGGGAGCAGATTTTGACGTGGATCTTGTAACAGAATCGGCTTCAAAATCCACATTAACAAAAAAAGAAATGTGAACTTACAATTGTTAGGCTATGTGCACACGTTGCGGATTCTCTGCGGATCCGCAGCGTTTTTTGCGGTGCAGAAACGCTGCAGATCTGCAATTGATTTACAGTACAATGTAAATGAAAGAGAAAAAAAAAATGCTGTGCACACTTTGCGGAAAATCCGCTGCAGAAACGCTGCGGTTTAAAAGAAGTAGCATGTCACTTCTTTTTTGCTAATCCGTTTTTGTATATTCCATTATAGAAAACCGCAGGGGTAAAAAAACGCAGCAAATCCGCAAAAAAACGCAGAAAAAACGCACAAAAAAAGTTGCGGAACCGCACAAAAAATGCGACAAATCCGCAGGTGCGTTTTTTGCCAGGAAAGGCAGAATCCGCACCAGAAATTCCTAAGGCTAATCCGCAACGTGTGCACATAGCCTAAGCGTTAGCACTTGAGAGCTAAGGAAGTTCAACCACTGTGAGGTCTGCTGACAGTTTTGCTGGCATCAGTAGTAGTGATGAGCGAGTGTGCTGAAGATCTTTTGTAGATCTGAAGCCTCTGTCACTCCAGATCTATTTCTCGCCCAGTGCAGCTTCCTCTTGCTTGATTAACAGCTCATTTTCCTGGCGTCACACAGCACAGAGGCTATCAGTCAAGCAGGAGGAGGCGGCGGTGGCACTGAGAGAGGGAATAGAGCTGGAGTGACTGGGGATTCATATTTACAATAGCTCTTCAGCCTCATTTGCATATCAATTAAAATGTTGATTTCTCCGTAAAGGAGGAATGGACTGGCCATGTAAAGATATTGCTGGAAAAACACACACAAAATTTCAGCTCACCCTTTTTGAGTAATCTCCATGGGATTTATTCAGTCCGAGCACGGAAAGAGCTTCTGCCAAGGCTCTCTGGAAACGATGAGAATGAAAGAGGAATCCAGCTCAGGAAAGTATATAAAATCAAAAGTTTTTATTCCAAAATATTTTAAAAAAGAGGAAACACTGCATGTCAAAAATCAGCAATATCCAATGAACGGAAGGACGACCATGATACAGCTGAACGCGTTTCGAACACTAGGTGTTCTTAGTCCACTGGCTGTATATATGTGTATATATATGTGTATATATATATATATATATATAGATAGATAGATAGATAGATAGATAGATAGAGAGAGAGTTTGAGGGGTCAAATCCTGCTGCAGATTCCCTTTGGTTCCCCTGTCACAAGACAGTAGCACTTCAAGACAAGTTCACAATGATGTACAGGTTAAATCAGTCACACCAATACCCCCTCCACCACAATAAAAACGGACACATGAATAGTCCCAGAGTTAAGCAATTATTGTTAATACATAATTGTTCTTGATCTCCTACATGAAGCTTGATGACAAGGCCATTACATGGTTCACTGGGAAGACACGGCTTTAACAGGGCACCTATAGAAGACCATTTTGGTTTTTATTGTACGTCCATATATCCCCAATTTCAGGTGGAGGTTTTCTTACTGTTGCATTCCGCTTCTATGCTACAGTCTAACATCTATGCACAAAGCATTTCTTCCAAATGATGTCCTCAACGGGGCATGGTATAGAAGTTCGGGTTCCCTTAGATCCCCAACACAGGGCAATGGACAGTACACATCAGCGCAACGTGGCTGATAATCCCTGACTTATCCATAAGTCTCATGACCGGCTGTTAGTTTGGGTCAAGACATCCAAGTGACCATAGTAGAGAAGAGAAAACGGCAGCAATAAGTTTTCTGAACATTCCCTTATCACGTGTTCCACAGCAGACTTTGGGAAATTAATCCCCGGTCTCCAGTAATGGGGTCTTAGTTGGCTCTTGGCACCATATGTATGGCGGGCTCAAGTAAGACACTGGTTATTATTCTCATATGCAAAAAAATGGAGCAATTTCATCAATGTATCAGTTGATGCCACCAATGTTTCATCAGTTTTTCTCACATGCAAAATAAAAAAAAACCCTGATGAAGGTTTCACAAGCTTCTCCTAGTCCTGGCAATAAGTGACAGACGGACAGCACTGGGAGGCTCTGGGACGCCATCAGGGCCCTCTCCAAGTGTTTCATGAACGAAGAGTTCATTCTGAAAATCGGATCAAAAATGGACATTTGTTTCTTGTTGACCACTCAATGCACAAAAAACCACGAACACGTGAACAGCTCTGCAGATTCTAGAGGTTTCTGTTATAGCCATGAAAAACATTGACAGAACGCGTATGTGAAAATGAACGTCCGATCAGAGCCACAACACAACGTATGGTTTATGCACAGAAGACTCATTTTCACGCAATACCAGGGCATTACCTATCATCAAAAATGGCCATAAAAAATGATAATGATCACTAGTGAAAACTTCACATTCTTCATACAGAATTGTTTTTAAAGGTGTGTGTACCTGGAGAGGTTTACACGGGGTTGTCCTATAATTGCAACCTACCACTCACAACAATGGGGGTCCTGTGCCTTAGAGGAGAGGGAGAAACCTGCTCATCAGCTGCCCCTCTCTTCTCCTCTCCTAAGGTCAGGTCTACCAACGGGGAGGCAGTCACATGGAGACATATGGGGGGGGGGGGGGGGGACTATTGTATGCCCCTCTCAGCATGTGTGGGGGTCACTGACTGGCATGGTTCTCCATAGGAGGCCCCTTCTTACAGCTGAAAGCCCTATGTGGCCCGAAGCACTGGATCCAGGGGCTGCAGAGCGGGAGCTCAGGATGTTGATAGCACTGGAAATACTATACGCACCAGTGTCATCAGAGGGGCACCCAGTAAGATAAAAGGAAGATAAAAACTTCATCAACTTGCATATGTAACATTAAATCTTAGGACTTTATACTTTTCACTGTGACAGCTGCTCCAATGCCACCATTTAATCACTAGTCCGCTGTGTCAGTCTCAGTCATGTGCCATCAGAGACGGGGAGCGAGCCTTCTGTTAGAACTGACCACCACTGAAATCAGGACAGCTGTCATAGAGAAAGTAGGAGTATGAGAGGGCGGCCGGCGCGCGGAGAGAGAGAGGGCGGCCGGCGCGCGGAGAGAGAGAGGGCGGCCGGCGCGCGGAGAGAGAGAGGGCGGCCGGCGCGCAGAGAGAGAGAGGGCGGCCGGCGCGCAGAGAGAGAGAGGGCGGCCGGCGCGCAGAGAGAGAGAGGGCGGCCGGCGCGCAGAGAGAGAGAGGGCGGCCGGCGCGCAGAGAGAGAGAGGGCGGCCGGCGCGCAGAGAGAGAGAGAGGCCCGTGCGCAGAGAGAGAGAGAGGGAGGCCGGCGCGCAGAGAGAGAGAGAGGGCGGCCGGCGCGCAGAGAGAGAGAGAGGCCCGTGCGCAGAGAGAGAGAGAGGGAGGCCGGCGCGCAGAGAGAGAGAGAGGGAGGCCGGCGCGCAGAGAGAGAGAGAGGGAGGCCGGCGCGCAGAGAGAGAGAGAGGGCGGCCGGCGCGCAGAGAGAGAGAGGGCGGCCGGCGCGCAGAGAGAGAGAGGGCGGCCGGCGCGCAGAGAGAGAGAGGGCGGCCGGCGCGCAGAGAGAGAGAGGGCGGCCGGCGCGCAGAGAGAGAGAGGGCGGCCGGCGCGCAGAGAGAGAGAGGGCGGCCGGCGCGCAGAGAGAGAGAGGGCGGCCGGCGCGCAGAGAGAGAGAGGGCGGCCGGCGCGCAGAGAGAGAGAGGGCGGCCGGCGCGCAGAGAGAGAGAGGGCGGCCGGCGCGCAGAGAGAGAGAGGGCGGCCGGCGCGCAGAGAGAGAGAGAGGCCCGTGCGCAGAGAGAGAGAGAGGGAGGCCGGCGCTCAGAGAGAGAGAGGGCGGCCGGCGCGCAGAGAGAGAGAGGGCGGCCGGCGCGCAGAGAGAGAGAGAGGCCCGTGCGCAGAGAGAGAGAGAGGGAGGCCGGCGCTCAGAGAGAGAGAGAGGGAGGCCGGCGCGCAGAGAGAGAGAGAGGGAGGCCGGCGCGCAGAGAGAGAGAGGGAGGCCGGCGCGCAGAGAGAGAGAGGGAGGCCTGCGCGCAGAGAGAGAGGGAGGCCCGCGCGCAGAGAGAGAGGGAGGCCCGCGCGCAGAGAGAGAGGGAGGCCCGCGCGCAGAGAGAGAGGGAGGCCCGCGCGCAGAGAGAGAGGGAGGCCCGCGCGCAGAGAGAGAGGGAGGCCCGCGCGCAGAGAGAGAGGGAGGCCCGCGCGCAGAGAGAGAGGGAGGCCCGCGCGCAGAGAGAGAGGGAGGCCCGCGCGCAGAGAGAGAGGGAGGCCCGCGCGCAGAGAGAGAGGGAGGCCCGCGCGCAGAGAGAGAGGGAGGCCCGCGCGCAGAGAGAGAGGGAGGCCCGCGCGCAGAGAGAGAGAGAGGGAGGCCCGCGCGCAGAGAGAGAGAGAGGGAGGCCGGCGCGCAGAGAGAGAGAGGGAGGCCGGCGCGCAGAGAGAGAGGGAGGCCGGCGCGCAGAGAGAGAGAGGGAGGCCGGCGCGCAGAGAGAGAGAGGGAGGCCGGCGCGCAGAGAGAGAGAGGGTGGTCAGCCAATAGTTGAAAGATTATCGAATCTTCATTTCAATCAGATTTAAAGGGTTAATCCCAAAATCATAAGTTCTCCCTTAGCCATAATAATGTAACTTCCCAATCACTTGATGTCTGACTGCTGGGGATCTGAGGAATCATCAGAATGTGGCTCTGGATAACAAGAGCTGGGCTACTAAGGGCCACATTTTGGAACAGAGAGAAGGGGCCCCTGTTTGACCTGAACTCTATTCATTCTCAATGGGCTGTATTTGACCATTTCTGACCATTCCATAGAGAATGAGTGGAGCAGCGGTTGAGCGCACACACCACAGCACTATTCAATAAGCTGCTCTGCAAAGTGTGGGTTCCTGGGATCATTGCAGTAGGACTCCTCAACCCTCAGTAACTAATCCCCCATGTTATGGATAGAGAACAATTTAAGTTTTGATAATAACCCTTTAAACCACTTTTTATCTGGCCAGATAAGCATGTGTCTCATAAGGGTATGTGCACACGTTGCGAATTTTGCTGCGGATCCACAGCGTTTCCCATGAGTTTACAGTACAATGTAAACCTATGGGAAACCAAAAACGCAGTGCCCATGCTGCGGAAAAAAAACACGCGGAAACACAGCGTTTTATTTTCCGCAGCATGTCAATTCTTTGTGCGGAATCCGCAGCGTTTTTACATCTGCTCCAATAGAAAACTGCAGATGTAAATCCGCAATAGAAAACGCGATAAATCCGCAGGAAAAACCGCAGCGGTTTTGCCCTGCGGATTTATCAAATCTGCTGCGGAAAAATCCGCAGAGGAGTTCTATATGTGTGCACATACCCTTAGGTGGGTTTCTCAAGGTCCCACTCCTGGCAATTATCCTGGTTATTGGCCTACTTTGTAATACCAGGCTGGCATGAGTCCTCCATGATGGGGTTGCTGGCATGAGTCCTCCATGATGGGGGTGCTGATATAGTGGGGTCTCTCCAACACATCGCACATCCTTCACACAAGTCCTACCCCAAATTGACTCTACTCTTGAAATACAAGTGAGGTCAGTTCTTCCTGGTCTACGTAGTATCAGCTTTGTACAGAGGGAAAAATCCCCCCGATCAGAGTCCAACGAAGCTGTGGTCACTGATACTGGTCTTGTCCGGGGCAGATCTGTGCGGACAGCCAAGTGTCAGATCTCCTGCACTCCGCACTGTGGTCACCTGATCAGGGGCCGATCAGTGACATCATGACGATAAATTCTTACTCAAGTTCAGTTATGTAAGTAACGTCGTCACTTGGTGTATTGTAATAAAACTATCGCAGCAACAACTGTTCATCCATCAGTGATCAGCGGCACAACCTCTACTGCTCAGACTAGGTAGGGCTGCCATCATCCGCTCACACGACTCCGCCACAGCCGCACAGTGCTCCTATGAGCACACACGCAGAGCTCCTATGCACAGCGCTCTAATGCACAGAACTCCTCCATGTAAGGACAGAGCTTCTCCACACTGCGCCCTTCCACACGCACACAGCGCCCCCTCCACACGCGCACAGCCCCCCCTCCACACTGCGCCCTAACGCACAGCGCCCCATCACACTGCGCCCTTACACACACGCACAGCGCCCTCTCCGCACACGCACAGCGCCCCCCTCTGCACAGCCCTTCCGCACACGCACAGCGCCCCCTCTGCACACGCACAGCGCCCCTTCTGCACACGCACAGCGCCCCCCTCTGCACAGCCCTTCCGCACACGCACAGCGCCCTACAATCCCACCATTTCTGCACACAACAGATGACATAACATTCTTCACATTAGACTCTTCCTCCAAACTAGGAAAGCACCAGATGACATCACCACCTGCGGCTCAGCACAGGACTGCCCCTACCTGACAGGCCCCCCATGGCCGCAGTCCAGGGTTGCCCAAAGGCCACATTCCAAGCCAGGAAAGCCGACACACCAATGAGGGTGCCCATCGTGGCGTAAATGATCCGGATCCAGAGCTGCTTGGTGACCGCCATGAAGACAGGGGCTGCGCTCCGACAACACAGGCAGAAGCCTCGCTCCGGAGCACGGGTGGCAAACAAGAGCGCCCTCCTCGCTCTCAGCGCGGATTGGCTAGCACAGCTGTCAGCGAAACTGCTGGGAACCAATTGCTGCACGCAAAATGGGAGAAATTACAAAGCCAGGACCAATGAAAAAAATCAAGCCTGTTGGCCAATAGGATGAGCGCTATGATCTGCTGTTGCCAGGTAGAATTTGTAGTTGGCCGGTAGTACAATTGTACAAAGCTAGTGTGATGGGGAGCCGCGCTAGTGACGTCACGCAGTGCTCCGGCTTACGTCATCGCACCCGGGTGCTGACTGAGTGGAGCTCACGTTGGCATGGAGATACGGGCACAGCGGTGCTTTGGGACTGGAGAAGTGCAAAAACCAGGACCGCCATTCACCTGTGTGTGCGGGTGACACTGGAGCCATTAAGGGTATGTTCACACGTTCCTGATTTCCATCCTTTTTTTCAGGACTAAAAACCGCAGCTCTTTGCAGTAAACGCAGGTCCTTTTTTTGGTGCTTTTTTTGGTGCGTTTTTTTATGCGTTTTTTTATGCAGTTTTCTATGCAGAGTCTGTGTGTTTTCTAGGGAGTTTTTTAGGGTTAAAATGGCTGAAAATACCCTAACCCTACCCCTAACCCTACCCCTAACCCTACCCCTAACCCTACCCCTACCCCTAACCCTAACCCTATTCTAACCTTAGTGGAAAAAAAAAAAAATTCTTAATTTTTTTATTGTCCCTACCTATGGGGGTGACAAAGGGGGGGGGGGGGGGGGGGGGTCATTTACTATTTTTTTATTTTGATCACTGAGATAGGTTATATCTCATTGATCAAAATGCACTTTGGAACGAATCTGCCGGCCGGCAGATTCGGCGGGCGCACTGCGCATGCGCCCGCCATTTTGCAAGATGTCGGCGCCCAGGGAGAAGACGGCCGGATGGACACCGGGAGGCCGGGTAAGTATAAGGGGGGGAGATTAGGACACGGGGGGGGGGGGGGGGGGGGCATCGGAGCACGTGGGGGGGGGCATCGGAGCACGGGGGTGGGGGCATCGGAGCACGGGGGGGTGGGATCGGGGCAGCCACACTCCGCCCACGCACTTCCGCCCGCTTCCCCGCACTTCCTGCTGCAGCGGTTCGGCACCACAAACCGCAATAAAACCCGCAGATATATTTTTGATCTGCGGGTTTTACTGCGGGTTTGACCTCACAATGGAGGTCTATGGGTGCAGAACCGCTGCGGCTCCGAAAAAAGAAGTGACATGGTACTTCTTTTTTCCCGCAGCTATTCAGCGCGGCTTTTTTTCTGAATTTCAGGATCGTGTGCACAGTGGTTCCTGTTTTCCATAGGGTACATTGTACTGTACCCTGCATGGAAAACAGCTGCGGAACCGCAGCGGCAAAAACGCTGCGGTTCCGCAGAAAAAAACGCACTGTGTGAACATGGCCTAAATGTGAAAGTACTAAGACTGTAACTCTCCACACGGATTGTCCATAGCTGGAGACCCCTTTAATAATGACCCCAGGGAGGTGAAACTTATAGAAACTGATACTTCCTGGTCTGCCACCTGTCACTGATTGGCTGCAGTTCTCATGTGACCCCCCCCATGATGCAGAGCCCACCAATAGTGGACAGCCCCTTTAAGAGTAATGTGCTCTTAAACGGGCATGTACAGTGCGAAGAATAAATGAGTACACTGTACACCCCTAAAGATTTGTCAGAAAACCTTTCAGGCCGCCGTCACACATGCGAGTTTTACGGACGTAAGAGCGCAGAATCTACGTCCGTAAAACTCGCAAAAAATACGGCACAATTATTCTCTATGCCCCTGCTCCTATTTGCCGTATTTTACTGATCAGTATTATACGGCTTTCTACGGCCGTACAAAATCGCAGCATGCTGCGTTTGTCACCGTACTGCGCAAGAAATACGCCAATGAAAGTCTATGGAAGCGTGAAAAATACGGATTACACACGGACAAGCAGTGTGACTTGCGAGAAATACGCAGCGCTGTTAGAGAGAAAAGCCGGTAATTCAGTGCGGTGTACAGTAAAATCACACTGACAGCTTCCAGTCCAATAGATATAATAAATGTGTACACATAGAATAGGTATATATATATATATATATGTCAGTGAGACACATATATGTATATATATTAATATTTATTCCAGCGCTAGACAGCTTGAAAGCCGGTAATTCAATTACCGGCTTTTTCCTTCTCCTTCCTAAAACCCGACATGATTTGAGACATGGTTTACATACAGTAAACCATGTCTTCTCTCCATTTTTTTTGCAGATTCCACACTACTAATGTCAGTAGAGTGTATCTGCAAAATTTGGCCGTTCTAGCTCTTAAAATAAAGGGTTAAATGGCGGAAAAAATTGGCGTGGGCTCCCGCGCAATTTTCTCCGCCAGAGTAGTAAAGCCAGTGACTGAGGGCAGATATTAATAGCCTGGAGAGGGTCCATGGTTATTGGCCCCCCCCTGGCTACAAATATCTGCCCCCAGCCACCCCAGAAAAGGCACATCTGGAAGATACGCTATTCTGGCACTTGGCCACTCTCTTCCCATTCCCGTGTAGCGGTGGGATATGGGGTAATGAAGGGTTAATGCCACCTTGCTATTGTAAGGTGACATTAAGCCTAATTAATAATGGAGAGGCGTCAATTATGACACCTATCCATTATTAATCCAATACTAGTAAAGGGTTAAATAAAACACAAACACATTATTTAAAATTATTTTAATGAAATAAAAACAATGGGTGTTGCAGTATTTTATTCAACGCCCAATCCAGTCACTGAAGACCCTCGTTCTGTGAGTAAAAAAACATAATAAACCAACAATATACTTACCCTCCGCAGATCTGTAACGTCCAACGATGTAAATCCTTCTGAAGGGGTTAAAACATTTTGCAGCAAGGAGCTGTGCTAATGCAGGCTGCTCCTCGCTGCAAAACCCCAGGGAATGAGGCTAAAAATAGATCAATGATCTATATTTAGCTTCATTGGCGGTGAGGCGCCCTCTGCTGGCTGTTCATAGATCGTGGGAAATTACCTAGAAAGCCAGGGAGCTTTCTAGGTAATTTCCCACGATCTATGAACAGCCAGCAGAGGGCGCCTCACCGCAAATAAAGCTAAATATAGATCATTGATCTATTTTTAGCCTCATTCCCTGGGGTTTTGCAGCGAGGAGCAGCCTGCATTAGCACAGCTCCTTGCTGCAAAATGTTTTAACCCTTTCAGAAGGATTTACATCGTTGGACGTTACAGATCTGCGGAGGGTAAGTATATTGTTGGTTTATTATGTTTTTTTACTCACAGAACGAGGGTCTTCAGTGACTGGATTGGGCGTTGAATAAAATACTGCAACACCCATTGTTTTTATTTCATTAAAATAATTTTAAATAATGTGTTTGTGTTTTATTTAACCCTTTACTAGTATTGGATTAATAATGGATAGGTGTCATAATTGACGCCTCTCCATTATTAATTAGGCTTAATGTCACCTTACAATAGCAAGGTGGCATTAACCCTTCATTACCCCATATCCCACCGCTACACGGGAATGGGAAGAGAGTGGCCAAGTGCCAGAATAGGCGCATCTTCCAGATGTGCCTTTTCTGGGGTGGCTGGGGGCAGATATTTGTAGCCAGGGGGGGGCCAATAACCGTGGACCCTCTCCAGGCTATTAATATCTGCCCTCAGTCACTGGCTTTACTACTCTGGCGGAGAAAATTGCGCGGGAGCCCACGCCAATTTTTTCCGCCATTTAACCCTTTATTTTAAGAGCTAGAACGGCCAAATTTTGCAGATACACACTACTGACATTAGTAGTGTGGAATCTGCAAAAAAAATGGAGAGAAGACATGGTTTACTGTATGTAAACCATGTCTCAAATCATGTCGGGTTTTAGGAAGGAGAAGGAAAAAGCCGGTAATTGAATTACCGGCTTTCAAGCTGTCTAGCGCTGGAATAAATATTAATATATATACATATATGTGTCTCACTGACATATATATATATATATATACCTATTCTATGTGTACACATTTATTCTACCTATTCTACTGTAAGCTGTCAGTGTGATTTTACTGTACACCGCACTGAATTACCGGCTTTTCTCTCTAATATATGTGTCTACTGACACATATATATATATATATATATATATATATATATATATAGACAGTATATATATATTTTCTTTTCTTTTTGGGACACATGGATCACTTCTATAGCGGTATGTTGGTTTTGCTAGCCTGCGAGAAAACCACGCAGTACGGATGCCATACGGATTACATACGGAGGATGCCATGCGCAAAAAACGCTGACACACCCTGCCTACGGAGGAGCTACGGACCACTTTTTTCGGGACTTTTCAGCGTATTACGGCCGTAATATACGGACCGTATTGTTTTACGCTGTGTGTGACGCCGGCCTCAGAATCAACATTTCCTTGGGATAAACTATTAAATACTCCCACGAATGTGGGCACTGAGGGCGTACGAGGGTTCTTATATTTCCTAACAAAGTCATTGACTACAGTGTGGCACAAATTAGTACACCCCCGTCCCCAAAGACACAGGACTAAAGCTAAAATGTAAACTACAACTGGGTCTCCCATGTCGTCTCGAAAAAGGGAATGGAGTGATGAATTATGGCAATGTAAGGCTTAGGCCATCTGAGACTGGCGGCCCCCAATCTGGGCAGGTAATGGAAACCAGCCCCCATTGTGTGTACATAGACTAATTAGCGAGTAGCTGAGAATTCTACGTAACCCAATATTGGGGCAGATGTTTCTCTCCAGCTTCCTTGTGAACACCTGGGTGCCAACCAAAGGTGAGAAGGCCTGAGTAGCCCCAGCCAGGGTGGCTCCGCAGCCTGGTATGGTGAGGGCATCCTTACACCCATAGGAGTTTGTCACCATCCATGGATATCTCCGTGATTGGGAACATATCGGCAGCGGCGTTGGTCGCTGGCGGCCACAGGAATGGACTATCCCCCCGAATTATGGAGAACTGACACAACTCAGACCGACAGCCGTGCTGTGTTTTGCAGACTCCAAATACTGATCCAACATAATGATGTGTGAATGAGGCCTTTGTGCTGTTTAGGCCGTGTGCACACGATGCGGATTTACGGCGGATCCGCAGCGTTTTTTTCCGCGCAGAAACACTGCAGATCCGCAAAGTGATTTACAGTACAATATAAATCAATGAGAAAAAAACCCGCTGTGCGGAAACTTACGCATGGAAAACGCTGCGGATCAACAGAAGGAGCATGTCACTTTTGTGCGGATCTGCAGCGTTTCCGCACCCTTCCATTATAGAAATCCGCAGAGGTAAAAAACGCGTGAAATCCGCACAAAATCCACATAAAAATCTGCCAGGAGATGCAGATTTTGTGCAGAAAATCCGCAATGTGTGCACATAGCCTTAAAGGTAAAGTGCACTGAGGTGGGGTCCCAGTTGTGAACTGTGTTAAAGGGGTTTTCCTGGCAAGATACAATTTTTTTTAAATGCCCGTTAATAAAATAAATACTCCGTCATCAATCCCCTGCAGATCCCGCTCCGGCCCTCAGCCGGTATCCGCTGGTCTGGGCTTCATAGTCCTGTACTAGGCACACCTGGTGGAGAAATTTTGGTAATAGGGCCCACTCTGTACACGTCCAGTGTAAACTGTGCAATCTACAACGGTTAGCCTTGTTGTTGATCTGGTGAAAGCTTTGCAGATGAAGAGTCATGGAGGAGCCGTGCATCTTTAGGGATCGCTCACAGGAGCGTATGACACAGCCGAGTGGTATCGGATAGCACTAGGACCAATGTTATACTAGGGGGCAGTGCAGCTCTGCGATTGTATCTACATACTGAATCAGGCTGCCGTCACACTATCAGGATTTGGTCAGTATTTGACATCAGTATTTGTAAGCCAAAACCAGGAGAGGAACAATCAGAGGAAAAGTATAATAGAAACATATGCACCACTTCTGCATTTATCACCCACTCCTGGTTTTGGCTTACAAATACTGATGTAAAATACTGACCAAATACTGCTAGTGTGACGGCAGCCTCAGTCTGTAGCAAAAATTGCAGCGTGCTACAACGGACTCTGCTATTTGGATCACGCGCACCCATTCAAGTCTATGGGCGTGTATAAAACATCAGACTGCACTCGAATGTCATCTGAGTGCAGCGAGTGTTATTAGCAAAATCAATCCAAAAATCTTGCATGAGAGAATCTATAATCATGTGAGCAGCAGTGGATTAAGAGTAGCCAGGGCCCCGGGCAGCTTAGAAGGTGTGGGCCAACCCCCCCCCCGGTACATGATGCATCACATGACATGTCACATGATCCCCCAATAGCTCATGAAATAAAATGACAGCGCTCCATCCAGGTGTATAGTCCAAACGAATAAGTTTATTGAGCCACCGAACAGCTATTCGGCTATTCGGTGGCTCAATAAACTTATTCGTTTGGACTATACACCTGGATGGAGCGCTGTCATTTTATTTCATGAGTCTTCTGTGGTCCTAGTGTGTTCCCTGGACCTGGACGAGCGCTCCGGGCTGTGAGTGCTGTCGGCCATCTTTTCTTTCTTGGACCCCCAATAGCTCATGTGATAGGTCATGAGAGTAACACACAGGTGCTCTGGAGCACATCCGTACACGAAAATCATCAGAAATGCTGCTACTATGCACAACAATATAAATAACACAGCCGTAATATGGCATGGCATCTTCCAACGCGTTTCCCCCTCTCCTGGTCATTCAGGGTTTTATCAGGGATTTCCGTCATTCGGGACGATAAAAGGAAACCATAAGCCGCACTGCAATGTGGATAACAGCTCACAGGCCCAGGCAATATGCCCCCACTTACAATATGAGCCCCCTACACACAGCACGAGACCCACATAGCTCCCTATATATAGAATATAACAGTAATCTGAAAGCACAACTTATGTTCTGGGGCCGAGATCATAATAAAAATATAACTCACCCAAAAGTTCTTAAAGGAAAATAAGAAAAGGCGCGGAATACTCCGAAACATAATGAAACTGAACCAGTGGAGTATAAGAACAAGCCACCCAAAAACGTTTAAGTATAAAAATAGACCAAATTTATTAATTCGTATAGAACACACAGATTAAAATAACAAAAAGTATGAATCAAAAAAATATACATGGAAACATATGGAGGAGATGTGGAGGTAGGCAGGGAGACAAAACAGCACCTAGTAACCAATCAGATCAGGGAAGCAAATTAGAAGAAATGATTACAATACAGACCCGACAGTTTAAAGATAGCAGCAGTAAAGTGCATAGTGTGCATGATGTACATCAGTCAGTGGTTGATACAAAGTACCTATCTGCTTACCCATAGTGCATCACAGCTGCTGTCACCCGCCCCGCGGCCCCTGACGCGCGTTTTGCGTACCTGCTTTGTCGAATGGGATGCTAAGGGGGTGCATACAGACTGCCTAATGGGGGTGCATTATACTATACAGACTGCCTAATGGGGTGCATTATACTATACAGGCTGCCTAATGGGGGTGCATTATACTATACAGACTGCCTAATGGGGGTGCATTATGCTATACAGACTGCCTAATGGAGGTGCATTATACTATACAGGCTGCCTAATGGGGGTGCATTATACTATACAAGTTGCCTAATGGGGGTGCATTATACTATACAGGTTGCCTAATGGGGTGCATTATACTATACAGACTGCCTAATGGGGGTGCATTATACTGTACTGGCTGCCTAATGGGGGTGCATTATACTATACAGACTGCCTAATGGGGGTGCATTATACTATACAGACTGCCTAATGGGGTGCATTATACTATACAGGCTGCCTAATGGGGGTGCATTATACTATACAGACTGCCTATTTGGGGTGCATTATACTATACAGACTGCCTAATGGGGGTGCATTATACTATACAGACTGCCTAATGGGGGTGCATTATACTATACAGACTGCCTAATGGGGGTGCATTTTACTATACACACTGCCTATTGGGGGTGCATTATACAGACTGCCTAATGGGGGTGCATTATGCTATACAGACTGCCTAATGGAGGTGCATTATACTATACAGGCTGCCTAATGGGGGTGCATTATACTATACAGGTTGCCTAAAGGGGTGCATTATTCTATACAGACTGCCTAATGGAGGTGCATTATACTATACAGGCTGCCTAATGGGGGTGCATTATACTATACAGGTTGCCTAATGGGGTGCATTATTCTATACAGACTGCCTAATGGGGGTGCATTATACTATACATGCTGCCTAATGGGATTGCATTATATTGTACTGGCTGCCTAATGGGATTGCATTATATTGTACTGGCTGCCTAATGGGGAGGGCATTATACTATACAGGTTGCCTAATGGGGGTGCATTATACTATACAGGCTGCCTAATGGGATTGCATTATATTGTACTGGCTGCCTAATGGGGTGCATTATACTATACAGGTTGCCTAATGGGGGTGCATTATACTATACAGACTGCCTATTGGGGGTGCATTATACTATACAGACTGCCTAATGGGGGTGCATTATACTATACAGACTCCCTAATGGGGGTGCATTATACTATACAGCAGGGGTGTCATACTTCATTCCGCGAGGGCTGCAAACAGGTCATGTTTTCAGGATTTCCTTGTACTGCACAGGTGATAATTTAATCACCAACTCATTATTTGTCTAGGTGATTAAATTATCACCTGTGCAGTACAAGGGAATCCTGAAAACATGACCTGTTTGCAGCCCTCGAGGAATGCAGTTTGACACCCCTGCTATACAGGTTGCCTAATGGGGTGCATTATACTATACAGATTGCCTAATGGGGGTGTATTATACTATACATGCTGCCTAATGGGATTGCATTATATTGTACTGGCTGCCTAATGGGGGTACATTATACAGACTGGCTAATGGGGGTGCATTATACTATACAGACTGCCTAATGGGGGTGCATTATACTATACAGACTGCCTAATGGGGGTGCATTATACTATACAGGCTGCCTAATGGGGGTGCATTATACTATACTGGCTGCCTAATGGGGGTGCATTATACTATACAGACTGCCTAATGGGGAGGGCATTATACTATACAGACTGCCTAATGGGGAGGGCATTATACTATACAGACTGCCTAATGGGGGTGCATTATACTATACAGACTGGCTAATGGGGGTGCATTATACTATACAGACTGCCTAATGGGGGTGCATTATACTATACAGACTGCCTAATGGGGAGGGCATTATACTATACAGACTGCCTAATGGAGGTGCATTATACTATACATGCTGCCTAATGGGAGTGCATTATATTGTACTGGCTGCCTAATGGGGGTGCATTATACTATACAGACTGCCTAATGGGGAGTACATTATGCTATACATACTGCCTAATGGGGGTGCATTATACTATACAGACTGCCTAATGGGGGTGCATTATACTGTACTGGCTGCCTATGGGGGTGCATTATACTATACGGGCTATTTAATGGGAGTGCATTATACTGTACTGGCTGCCTAATGGGGGTGCATTATACCATACAGGCTACCTAATGGGGATGCATTATATTGTACTGGCTGCCTAATGGGGGTGCATTATTTTGTACTGGCTGCCTAATGGGGTTCATTATACTATACAGACTGCCCAATGGTGTGCATTATACTATACAGACTGCCTAGTGGGGGTGCATTATACTATACAGACTGCCTAATGGGGGTGCATTTTACTGTACTGGCTGCCTATGGGGGTGCATTATACTAGACAGACTACCTAATCGGGGTGTATTATACTATACAGGCTGCCTAATTGGGGTGCATTATTCTATACAGGCTGCCTAATGGTGCAAAATATTGTACTGACTGTCTAATGGGGGTGCATTATACTATACAGACTGCCTAATGGGGGTGTATTATACTATACAGGCTGCCTAATGGGGGTACATTATACTGTACTGGCTGCCTATGGGGGTGTGCTATACTGTACTGGCTGCCTAATGGGGGTGCATTATATTGTACTGGCTGCATAATGGGGATGGATTATACTATACTGGCTGCCTCTGGGGGTGCATTATACTGTACTGGCTGCCTGTCAGGGTGAATTAAACTCTACAGACCTATGGGGAGTGCATTATACTATACAGGCCTATAGGGAGTGCATTACACTATACAGGCCTATGGGGAGTACATTATACTATACAGGCCTATGGGGAGTGCATTACTCTATACAGGCCTATGGGGAGTGTATTATACTATACAGGCCTAATTGGGGTGCATTATACTGTACTGGCTGCCTGTAGGGGTGCATTATACTATGCAGGCTGCCTAATGGGGGTACATTATACTATGCAGGCTGCCTATGGGGGTGCATTATACTGTACTGGCTGCCTATGGGGGTGCATTATACTTTACAGGCCTATGGGGAGTGCATTATACTATACAGGCCTATTGGGAGTGCATTATACTACACAGGCCTATGGGGAGAGCATTATACTATGCAGGCATATGGAGAGTGCATTATACTATGCAGGCATATGGAGAGTGCATTATACTATATAGGCCTGTGGGGAGAGCATTATACTATACTAGATTGTG
Organism: Ranitomeya imitator; assembly: GCF_032444005.1. Classification (NCBI taxonomy): domain Eukaryota; kingdom Metazoa; phylum Chordata; class Amphibia; order Anura; family Dendrobatidae; genus Ranitomeya; species Ranitomeya imitator. The sequence goes on along the minus strand of NC_091284.1, from coordinate 713,482,910 downwards.
GCCCGATTCTAACGCATCGGGTATTCTAGAATATGCATGTCCCCGTAATATATGGACAATGATGATTCCAGAATTCGCGGCAGACTGTGCCTGTCGCTGATTAGTCGAGGCAACCTTTATGACATCATCGTCGCCATGGCAACCATTATGACATCTACGTCGATACTGTGCCCGTCGCTGAATCAGAAACTTGGGATTTCTACGTCCTTTATGACATCATCGCCTAGCGGCCTCGACCAATCAGAGACGCGAGATTTCTACGTCGATACTGTGCCCGTCGCATCGGGTATTCTAGAATATGCATGTCCCCGTAGTATATGGACAATGATGATTCCAGAATTCGTGGCAGACTGTGCCCGTCGCTGATTGGTCGAGGCAACCTTTATGACATCATCGTCGCCATGGCAACCATTATGACATCTACGTCGATACTGTGCTCGTCGCTGATTGGTCGAGGCCTGGCGGCCTCGACCAATCAGACGCGGGATGTCTACGTCCTTCATCATTGTCCATATATTACGGGGACATGCGTATTCTAGAATACCCGATGCGTTAGAATCGGGCCACAATCTAGTTATATATATAGAAGATAGGCCTTTGGGGAGTGCATTATACCATACAGGCCTGTGGTGAATGCATTATACTATACAGGCCTATAGGGAGTGCATTATACTAGACAGGCCTATGGGGAGTGCATTATACTATATAGGCCTTTGGGGAGTGCATTATACTATACAGGCCTATGGGGAAGGCATTATACTATACAGGCCTATGGGGAATGTATTATACTGTATTGAGGACTATCTTGCACATTATACTATATGGAGGCTATATGGAGGACCATCATACAGTGTGGGAATTACAGTGAGGAGACATCATGTTATGTATAAGAGAGCATCATGCTGTGTATAAGGGAGCTGTACAGGGGGGAGACTCGGGACAAAATGTGGGCACTGTTTCCTAGGGCACTTTCACTCGGCATTACTATATTCTAGAGGGTTGCTTAGAATTTAGAGGGCACAGAGAACCACACAGCAGGTGCAGTAATAGGGACATATACGGCAGCAGTATTGGGGTACCAGTATGATGAGGAGTTTGTGCAGGTTGGGAATAGATGGTGACGTGCTGAAAATATGAGAAGTGAAATGTGTCTTTGTTGTATTCTCTGCAGCCAAGTCTTGGGTGGAAGAAGTTGTCATGTCGGTCTGGGCCAGATGGAAAACACCGGAAAAGTGAACGATTCCATCAGAAAGAATGTCAGCGGTACCATCTGTAACTGTGCTGTGATCTCTTGTATGTTCTGTAGGACTGGTATCTACCACTGACCATATGGCGGTAATATCAATGTTGCTCTTTGTATAGAGATTATTTTCAGTAACATCTGTCATCTGCTGAGGTTCTCCTCCACTCTAAAGGTACCTTCACACTCAGCGTCGCTGTTTGGTCGCTGGAGAGCTGTCACACAGACAGCTCTCCAGCGACCAACGATGCCGGTAACCAGGGTAAACATCGGGTTACTAAGCGCAGGGCCGCGCTTAGTAACCCGATGTTTACCCTGGTTACCAGCGTAAACGTAAAAAAAACAAACACTACATACTTACCTTCCGCTGTCTGTCCCTGGCGCTGTGCTTTCCTGCACTGTCAGCGCTGGCCAGCCGTAAAGCAGAGCGGTGACGTCACCGCTGTGCTTTACGGCCAGCCGGCGCTCACAGCCAGTGCAGGAAAGCACAGCGCCGGGGACAGACAGCGGAAGGTAAGTATGTAGTGTTTGTTTTTTTACGTTTACACTGGTAACCAGGGTAAACATCGGGTTACTAAGCGCGGCCCTGCGCTTAGTAACCCGATGTTTACCCTGGTTACCAGTAAAGACATCGCTGAATCGGCGTCACACACGCCGATTCAGCGATGTCTGCAGGAGGTCCAGCGACGAAATAAAGTTCTGGACTTTCTGCTCCGACCAGCGATATCACAGCAGGATCCTGATCGCTGCTGCCTGTCAAACTGAACGATATCGCTAGCCAGGACTCTGCAACGTCACGGATCGCTAGCGATATCGTCTAGTGTGACGGTACCTTAAGGCTGCCGTCACACTATCAGTATTTGGTCAGTATTTTACATCAGTATTTGTAAGCCAAAACCAGGAGTGGGTGATAAATACAGAAGTGGTGCATATGTTTCTATTATACTTTTCCTCTATTTGTTCCACTCCTGGTTTTGGCTTACAAATACTGATGTAAAATACTGACCAAATACTGCTAGTGTGACGGCAGCCTTAGAATGCATCACCCAGTTGTAATCAAGGTTACCTGGTTAGGGGCCCACTCAGAAGCTTCGCCCCCCTGGACCAAAACCCTAGCTATGCCTCTGGCCCGCCCATAGGCTCCTGTATACAGTGTGAGACCAGACAGCCTCTTATATACAGTGTGAGCCCCTATATAACTTCCTGTATACAGTGTGAGAACCCCATATAACCTTCTGTATAAAGTGTGAGAACTCCATATAGCCTTCTATATACAGTGTGAGACCCTATATAGCCCCTATATACAGTATGAGCCCACACATAGGCTCCTGTATACAGTATGAGACCGCACAGCCTCTTATATACAGTGTGAGCACCTACAGTATATACAGTGTGAGCCCCTATATAACTTCCTTTATACAGTGTGAGAACCCCATATAGCCTCCTATATACAATGTAAGCCCCTATATAGCCTCCTATATACAATATGAGCCCGCACATAGGCTCCTGTATACAGTATGAGACCGCATAGCCTCTTATATACAGTGTGAGCACCTATATACAGTGTGAGCCCCTATATAAGTTCTTGTATACAGTGTGAGCCCCTATATAACTTCCTACATACAGTGTGAGCCCCTTTATAGCCTCCTATATTCAGTGTGAGCCCCTATATAGCCTCATATATACAGTATGAGCCCGCACATAGGCTCCTGTATGCAGTATGAGACCACACAGCCTCTTATATACAGTGTGAGCCCCTATATACAGTGTGAGCCCCTATATAACTTCCTGTATGCAGTGTGCAAACCCCATATAGCCTCCTATATTCAGTGTGAGCCCCTATATAGTCTCCTATATACATTGTGAGCCCCTATATAGCCTCCTATATACAATGTGTCCCCTATATAGCCTCCTACAGTATATACAGTACGAGTCCACACATCTAATACACATTTTAATTTAAAAAAAGACAGACATATTCACCTCATTCCCGTTCCCTTGGCGCTTTGCTGCAGTCCACGAGGCTTCACTTCTACTGGCTAGCGCGAGGGCCGTCACCAGCTGATGACATCATCACGCTGGCGCAACATATGCGACAGGAGCTCCCCTGGAGCTGCGTTGCCACTCTGCAGCTCCCTGCTAGGATATGTGCAACGCAAATGGCAGCGCACACAACATTATTAAGAGGGCAATCTGGCGATTAGCCCCCCAAAGCCACGAGCTCCGGGAGGTAGCCGAGATTGCCCTCATTATAATCTGACTATGTGTATGAGCGAGCCCTTAGAGCTCATGTAGACATCCGTGGATCTCTATCCGATCACAGACTGTAATGCATGGCCTGGCCACGGGTTTCCCTACCCAAGTGTGACAGCCAGATGGAGATATATTAAGCTGTCATGCTCTGGTCAGGAGACCCATGGACAGTCCGTGCATTGCAGTCTGATCGGACAGAGATCCATGAATGTCTGCAAAACAACTTGTAATCACAGCAGCACAAAAGTATCTATTCTGCCGCTTGAAATTTTCCTTTTTTTATCGACAGACTGTTAAGCCATGTTTTTACTTGCAAAAATGCTGCTTTTTTTTTCTTGTTTTTGTTTTTTCTACAAGTGCCCGCAGCAAAATACAACATAACATGACTTTTGGATATGGGACGGACCGCACGCCATCTTAAAACCACCATAACTTCTGGCACCTTCCCTTCTGCTTTCAAACATGCCACAATCACGCCTATTCTTAAATATCCAACCCTCGATTCAACAGCTATGTCCAGCTATCGCCCAATATCGCTGCTTCCATTTGCTTCCAAAATCCCGGAGCAGCATGTCCACGCTGAACTTTCCTCCCACCTCTCATCTAACTTGTTCTTTGACAATCTACAATCTGGTTTCCGCCCCCATCACTCAACTGAGACAGCCCTGACCAAAATCACTAATGACCTACTTACAGCCAAAGCTAACAGACAATACTCTATATTCATTCTTCTAGACCTGTCCTCTGCTTTTGACACAGTTGACAACTGCCTCCTACTACAGATTGTCTCCTCCTTTGGCATCAAAGACCTCGCCCTATCCTGGATCTCCTCATACCTTTCCAACCGCACATTCAGCGTCTCCCACTCCCACACTATCTCCTCATCCCACCGTCTCTCTGTTGGAGTCCCCCAAGGCTCAGTTCTAGGACCCCTACTCTTCTCAATCTATACACTTGGCCCGGGACAACTCATAGAGTTCCATGGATTCCAGTGCCACCTTTATGCTCATGAAACTCAGATCTATCTTTCTGGCCCAGACGTCACCTCTCTGCTGTCCAGAATGCCGGAGTGTCTATCAGCCATATCCTCCTTCTTCTCCTCTCGCTTCCTCAAACTCAATGAGATCAAATCTGAACTCATCATCTTTCCTCCATCTCATAGATCTCCCTTACCTGACCTATCTATTGCAATTAACGACATCACGCTTTCCCCCGTACCGGAAGTCCGCTGCCTCGGAGTAACCCTTGACTCTGCCCTGTCCTTCAAACCGCACATCCAAACTCTTTCCACCTACTGTCGCCAGAATCCGTCCTTTCCTCAACCATAAATCTACTAAAATGCTTGTGCGTGCCCTCATCATCTCCCGCCTTGACTACTGCAACATCCTTTTCTGCAGCCTCCCTGCTAACACCCTTCCACCTCTCCAGTCCATCCTTAACTCTGCTGCCTGACTAATTCATCTCTCTCCTCGCTAGTCCTCCACTTCCCCTCTCTGCAAATCTCTTCACTGGCGTATCCAGTTCAAATTACTAATTCTAATACTGACCTACAAAGCCATCCATAACCTGTCTCCTCCATATATCTCTGAACTAATCTCCCGATATCTTCCCTCATGCAATCTCCGGTCCTCCCAAGACCTCCTTCTCTCCTCCACACTTATCCGCTCCTCACCCAGCCGCCTCCAAGACTTCTCCAGAATATCCCCCATCCTCTGGAATTCTTTGCCCCAACACATCCGACTATCAACCACATTCGGATCCTTCAGACGGAACCTGAAAACCCACCTCTTCAGGAAAAGCCTACAGCCTGCACTGACCCTGCTGCCTCCTCACCACTACCCTCAACCTATTGTCTCCATCCCCACCATCCTGTAGAACAGCGGTCCCCAACCTTTTTGACCTTGAGAGCCACATTCAGCACTGAGAGAGGGTCGCTAGCCACATTCATCTCTGAGAGGGGGTCACGAGCAACATCCTGCTTATGTCCCCCTCAAAGTCGTGTCAACCAAAGCCACCATTACGGGTATAATGATAACCAAACCTTTTCCACAGAAATCACTCCAAAGCAGTACACTGAGATCCAGGGGTTCCCACAAAGCCCCAATTCAGTATTATCCCATCAAGGAATCCCAACACTCGGTTGTATCTAGCTTCAAGAACCTCCTCTAACAGGTAGTATCATCCTCCAGCGTACCATTCCTAAAACATCTCTATACCCCAGTATATGTGCAATGAGTCAAAAAGGCCGCAGCTTTTATTTAAATCACAGGATTAAATAATCACAGTAGGAGTCAGGAGAAGTGCTAGTACATGGGGATTCACAAGTACTGTAATAACCCCCAGCTGTCTGACATATAGCACCAGGACAGACAGCCATAAAGGGGCGGCACGCACTGGCTCGCCATTGAAGCAGAGCCAGTAAACATTCAGGGCACCACTGACCGTATTATCCTCACTCTTGTGCTTAACCACTGTGCCCGTCCCTGATTGATGTTACCATTACAACGTCCTTGAGGCAGGCCACCAAAACCATGCCTGTTCACCATCATGAGGTTTTACATCCTCTATTAGTTAAAATGAGTCCACCTTAACTTGTCCGCAACTTCCACCTGACTCCTAAACCGCAAAGCCACAACGAGTTATAAATTCCAAGTCACATTTGACACTTTTGTTTTTGTTTGTTTTGTTTTAATTAAATCACTTTTGTAAACTTAAAAACTAGAAGTCCCTGCAAAAGCATGAAGGGGACTAAACTTGGCAAACCTCCGACTCACAAAGAGTCTTCCTACAGCGTTCAGGAGAGGAAAAAACCCCTGTGGAGGAAACCTCTAGGGAACCATGGCTTCAGGATTGCTCTCCCCTTGGGCTTAAAAGGTTAATGTTAATGTTAACTCTTTATAGCCAATATAAAATTGAGCCTGGCACAAGATATACAATGGCAAATTCAATAACTACAATAAAGCATTCATCATTATACAAGCAATTTTTATGCAAACGTTATACAAACGTTTTAGGACAGAGATTATAAACAGGGCGGGTAATGTTTCCTTCAGTCCATCCTGTGAGAGCCCTATATAAGCCCCACCCTCCTCACAGTAATATACCAGGCACAAGCATACTAAGCTACTTCATCTTAAAGCAACATCACTCTTGTTTAAAATCTACACCGCAATACAAACAAAGCTGCAGGAGTTAAAGGTCCACCCATCCCCAAGCCATGTCCACCTCCGTCTAGTCTCCGGTGGTATCTATCTTCTCTGGTTATTGAGTTTTTGCTGGGGAGCGGAGTTATGCCTTTTCCCTCTTTTATGCTATTTTTGATGTGGGTTTGAAGCAATATTTTTAGTGCAGAAAATTTGGGATTCTGCACTTGAAAAGAAACTGTGTTTTTTACATGTATGTTTCACGCTCCCCCAAAAAGCCATATAGGGGAAAAAAAGCAGCCTCTAACAGCTGTGGGTGGATTCACGAACCACCACTGGCTGTCAACATGTTAAATGCCGCTGTCAATCTCAGACTGCGGCATTTAACACTCTTCGAGCAGAAGTGTGTCACAAGACACGCCCATCGGCGCCCCTGTCACGTGAACCTATACGTGTGAGGGTGTATTTTTTTTGCGCACCGAGCTAACATTTTCATTGATACCATTTTGGGGTAGATACAACGTTTTGATTGCCATTTTATTGCAATGTTGCAGGGACCAAAAAAACTTAATTCTGTCATTTTTCTATTTTTTCTCGTTACTCCAACCAGATTAATTTACTTTATTTTGATAGATAGGATGTTTCTGAACTCTGTGATACCAAATATGTGTACTTTTTATTTTGAATGGGGCAAAATGGGGGTTATTTGAACTTATTTTTTTTACATTTTTAAAATATTTCTAAAACCTTTTTTTGCTGTTTACTTGCTTCAATATTACTTGAAGCTGCAATCTTCTGGTCGCTTGTGCTACACATAGTAGGGCTTCAGTGCTGCTGAGCATAAATCATGATCTCCTATGAACACCGGGGCCTCAAGCCAGCGTACATAGATTTACAATGACAAGCAAGAGGAACTTCTGCAGACTGCTGGCTGTCAAAACAACCCATCGGTACCCTATGATGACATGACAGGAGCACCGATGGGTTGTCATGACAGACGGGGTTCCACAGGGGTCTGCAGAAGATCCCAGTGCAGGTCATTGTAAATCTATGAACACCATCCTTAGGTCTGTGTTCATAGGAGATCATGATTTATACTACACATAGCAGGGCTGAAGATCGCAGCTTCAAGTCTCCTAAACATGCGATTTCATCAAAGCTCTTTACCACTGTACGCTTAAAGGGAACCTGTCACCCCGTTTTTTGAGATTGAGCTATAAATACTGTTAAATAGGGCCTGCGCTGTGCGTTACTATAGTGTATGTAGTGTACCCTGATTCCCCATGTATGCTGAGAAATACATTACCAAAGTCGCCTTTTTCGCCTGTCAATCAGGCTGGTCTGGTCAGGTGGGCGTGTTCACAGCGCTCTTTTCTTCCCCAGCTTTCCGTTGGTGGCGTAGTGGTGTGCGCATGTCCAGAGTTCCGACTTCCCTGCGCCCACGTGAAGACACAGCGCGCGATCTGCGCTGTAATCCCTTGCATCGGTGGGGGCGGCCATCTTCCTGGGGCCGCGCGTGCGCAGATGGAGTGCTCTGCTGCACGGGGCTTCAGGAAAATGGCCGCGGGATGCCGCGCGTGCGCATTAGAGATCGCGGCGGCCATTTTCCCAAAGCCGAGTTTGCACACCACTACGCCACCAACGGAAAGCTGGGGAAGAAAAGAGCGCTGTGAACACACCCACCTGACCAGACCAGCCTGATTGACAGGCGAAAAAGGCGACTTTGGTAATGTATTTCTCAGCATACATGGGGAATCAGGGTACACTACATACACTATAGTAACGCACAGCGCAGGCCCTATTTAACAGTATTTATAGCTCAATCTCAAAAAACGGGGGTGACAGGTTCCCTTTAACCCTTCACCATAAAATGCATCGTTTATGCTATGTGTGAACATGGCCATACCGTTACACCTGGCTTGCATTGACTTGGATCTTACTTCCTCTGTCCGATTTGTGAAACCTGCTACAGTTATGAAACTACAGCTAAGGGTATAAGCGCATGCTGGGTCTTACAGCTGGCAAAGCACGTCACTGCTCGATGGCATCTTAGACATCATCTTACATTTTCTGCGAATGATACTATTATCTTACACTGCAAATCATATATACCAGACCATATAAGCACCACAACCAAAAATACCGAGGGTGCACAGATGTATATAAACGGTTCAGTTCAACAATAAGTAAACATAGAAACCGAAAAAAAACAGCACTACTAGAACCAAGTAAGAATAACATATCTCTTTATTAAACAACTATTAAAAAGATCTATTAAAAAGATCTAGCAGTATCACAAGGGAATAACAGACAATGATCACCAAACAGTAGCAGTGTGGATACCGACAGGTAGATGGTACATCAAAACCTCATGTTTAACACTAAAGTATATGAGATGTGCTAGATAGGGTTGAGCGAAACGGGTCATTCATTTTCAAAAGTCGCCGACTTTTGGCAAAGTCGGGTTTCATGAAACCCGATCCGACCCCTGTGCGGGGTCGGCCATGCGGTACGCGACTTTCGCGCCAAAGTCGCGTTTCAATGACGCGAAAAGCGCCATTTCTCAGCCAATGAAGGTAAACGCAGAGTGTGGGCAGCGTGATGACATAGGTCCTGGTCCCCACCATCTTTGAGAAGGGCATTGCAGTGATTGGCTTGCTGTCTGCGGCGTCACAGGGGCTATAAAGGGGCGTTCCCACCGACCGCCATCTTACTGCTGCTGATCTGAGCTTAGGGAGAGGTTGCTGCCGCTTCGTCAGAAGCAGGGATAGCGTTAGGCAGGGTCCAATAACCCCCAAACCGCTTGTGCTGTAGCGATTTCCACTGCCCAACACCACCTTCGGTGTGCAGGGACAGTGGAAGCTACATTTTTTTTTTTTTTTCCCTCAGCGCTGTAGCTCATTGGGCTGCCCTAGAAGGCTCCCTCATAGCTGCATTGCTGTGTGTACGCCGCTGTGCAAACCAACTGCTTTTTTCAAAGCACAAATCCTCTTGTTCCTTCCTTTCTGCACAGCTATCTTTTTTGTTTGTCCACACTTTTTATTTAATTTGTGCATCAGTCCACTCCTTATTGCTGCCTGCCATACCTGGCTGAGATTACTGCAGGGAGATAGTAATTGTTGGACACTCCCTGTTGTTGTTTTTTTTTTTTTTTTTTGTGGGAGATTAAGATTGACATTTCTGCTAGAGTGCCATCCCTGTGTGTGCCATCTCTCACTCAGTGGGCCATAGAAAGCCTATTTATTTTTTTGCTTGATTTGGGTTCTAAAATCTACCTGAAAAAATCACTACATCAATCAGTGGGAGAAAAATATTGGCCTCAGGGCTTGTGTGCCACTCCTGACTCCTGTGTGCATCATCACTCACTCAGTGGGCCATAGAAAGCCCTTTTTTTTTTTTTTTGCTTTATTTGGGTTCTAAATTCTACCTGAAAAAATCAATAAATCAATCAGTGGGAGATTAATATTGGCCTTTGGGCTTGTGTGCCAGTCCTAAGCGTGCCATCTCTCTCTCTCAGATAGTGGGCCATAGAAAGCCTATTTATTATTTTTTTTATTGGGTTTATAAATTTTCCCTGGAAAAAAAAAAAAAGTGGGAGATTAATATTGGCCTCTGGGCTTGTGTGCCAGTCCTGAGCGTGCCATCTCTCTCACAAATAGTGGGCCATAGAAAGCCTATTTATTTTTTTTTTTTTTGGTTTTATAAATTCTCCCTGAAAAAAAAAAGGGAGATTAATATTGGCCTTTGGGCTTGTGTGCCAGTCCTAAGCGTGCCATCTCTCTCTCTCAGATAGTGGGCCATAGAAAGCCTATTTATTATTTTTTTTATTGGGTTTATAAATTTTCCCTGGAAAAAAAAAAAAAAGTGGGAGATTAATATTGGCCTCTGGGCTTGTGTGCCAGTCCTGAGCGTGCCATCTCTCTCACAAATAGTGGGCCATAGAAAGCCTATTTATTTATTTTTTTTTGGTTTTATAAATTCTCCCTGAAAAAAAAAAGGGAGATTAATATTGGCCTTTGGGCTTGTGTGCCAGTTCTAAGCGTGCCATCTCTCTCTCTAAGATAGTGGGCCATAGAAAGCCTATTTATTATTTTTTTTATTGGGTTTATAAATTTTCCCTGAAAAAAAAAAAGTGGGAGATTAATATTGGCCTCTGGGCTTGTGTGCCACTCCTGACTCCTGTGTGCGTCATCTCTCACTCAGTGGGCCATAGAAAGCCTATTTTTTGTTTTATTTGTTTTATAAATTCTCCCTGAAAAAATCATTTTATTTTATTTGGTTTCTAAATTCTTCCTGAAAAAATCATTTTTTTTTATTATTTTTTTTTCTAAAGTCTCCCTGGAAAAAAAAAAAAAAAATCAAATCAGTGGGAGATTAATATTGCCCTTTCTGCTTGTGTGCCAGTCTTGACTCCTGGGTGTGCCATCTCTCTCTCTCTCTCTCTCTCCAATTGTGGGCCATAGAAAGCCTATTTTTTTTTTTAGCTTGATTTGGGTTCCAAAATTTACCTGAAAAAATCACTACATCAATCATTGGGAGAACAATATTGGCCTCTGGGCTTGTGTGCCACTCCTGACTCCTGTGTGCGTCATCTGTCACTCAGTGGGCCATAGAAAGCCTATTTTTTCTTTTATTTGTTTTCTAAATTCTCCCTGAAAAAATCATTTTATTTTATTTGGTTTCTAAATTCTTCCTGAAAAAATCATTTTTTTTTATTATTTTTTTTTTCTAAAGTCTCCCTGGAAAAAAAAAAAAATCAAATCAGTGGGAGATTAATATTGCCCTTTCTGCTTGTGTGCCAGTCTTGACTCCTGGGTGTGCCATCTCTCTCTCTCTCTCTCTCTCCAATTGTGGGCCATAGAAAGCCTATTTTTTTTTTTAGCTTGATTTGGGTTCCAAAATCTACCTGAAAAAATCACTACATCAATCATTGGGAGAACAATATTGGCCTCTGGGCTTGTGTGCCACTCCTGACTCCTGTGTGCGTCATCTGTCACTCAGTGGGCCATAGAAAGCCTATTTTTTCTTTTATTTGTTTTCTAAATTCTCCCTGAAAAAATCATTTTATTTTATTTGGTTTCTAAATTCTTCCTGAAAAAATCATTTTTTTTTATTATTTTTTTTTTCTAAAGTCTCCCTGGAAAAAAAAAAAAAATCAAATCAGTGGGAGATTAATATTGCCCTTTCTGCTTGTGTGCCAGTCTTGACTCTTGGGTGTGCCATCTCTCTCTCTCTCTCTCCAATTGTGGGCCATAGAAAGCCTATTATTTTTTTAGCTTGATTTGGGTTCCAAAATCTACCTGAAAAAATCACTACATCAATCATTGGGAGAACAATATTGGCCTCTGGGCTTGTGTGCCACTCCTGACTCCTGTGTGCGTCATCTCTCACTCCGTGGGCCATAGAAAGCCTATTTTTTCTTTTATTTGTTTTCTAAATTCTCCCTGAAAAATCATTTTATTTTATTTGGTTTCTAAATTCTTCCTGAAAAAATCATTTTTTTTTATTATTTTTTTTTTCTAAAGTCTCCCTGGAAAAAAAAAAAAAAAAATCAAATCAGTGGGATATTAATATTGCCCTTTCTGCTTGTGTGCCAGTCTTGACTCCTGGGTGTGCCATCTCTCTCTCTCTCTCTCTCCAATTGTGGGCCATAGAAAGCCTATTATTTTTTTAGCTTGATTTGGGTTCCAAAATCTACCTGAAAAAATCACTACATCAATCAGTGGGAGATAAATATTGGCCTCTGGGCTTGTGTGCCACTCCTGACTCCTGTGTGCGTCATCTCTCACTCAGTGGGCCATAGAAAGCCTTTTTTTGTTTTATTTGTTTTCTAAATTCTCCCTGAAAAAATCATTTTATTTTATTTGGTTTCTAAATTCTTCCTGAAAAAATCATTTTATTCTATTATTTTTTTTTCCTAAAGTCTCCCTGAAAAAAAAAAAACAATCAAATCAGTGGGAGATTAATATTTACATTTGTGCTTCAGTGACAGTCCTGCGTGTGTGGCATCTCTCTCATTTGTTGCCACCAACAACAGAGTGTGTAACATTGTGCCTGATTTTCGTTGTGGTCTCACTCACCTGTAAAGGGGTAGCTAAATCATACTGAAGTTATAGCTCACCGTGTAAGTTGTGTGACAGCAACAAATACCGTTAGTTTGGTTACGTTTTTAAAACAATGAGGAAGTCTGGTGGAAGAGGTCGTGGCCGGGGGCGTTCATTGTCAGCTGGTAATGAGGGTAGTGGTAGTGGTGGAGCATCAGCTGGTCGTGGGAAAAAAAATATTGCACCTAAGTCTGGAGCTGTGGAGCCAGGTTCGTCGTCTGGCTACACAAGGCCTCGAACGCTCCCTTTTCTGGGAGTAGGAAAACCGCTTTTAAAGCCGGAGCAGCAAGAGCAAGTTTTGGCTTATCTTGCTGACTCAGCCTCTAGCTCTTTTGTCTCCTCTCGTGAAACTGGTAAATGTCAAAGCAGCGCGTCGTTAGTGGATGTTCACGGTCAGGGACAAGTCGCTTCCTTGTCCTCTTCAGCAAAAACAACAACAGAGAAGAATGCAGCAGGCGACACAACGGGTTACTCCATGGAGCTCTTTACACATACCGTCCCTGGCTTAGAAAGTGAAGCAGTTAACAGTCCATGCCCATTACAAGTTGAATCTGACATGGAGTGCACTGATGCACAGCCACAGCCAGACTACTATGCTGGTCCTTTGACTCGGACCACAGCATTGCCCTCGCAGGGTAATGATCAAGAATCAGACCCTGATGAGACTATGTTGCCCCATCACGAACGCTATACCACCGACCGACACGGTGACACAGACGAAGTTGCACACGAGCTACAAGAAGAGGTAATAGATGACCCAGTTCTTGACCCCGATTGGCAGCCATTGGGGAAACAGGGTGCAGGCGGCAGCAGGTCTGAAGCGGAGGAGGAGGGGCCGCAGCAGGCATCAACATCGCAACAGGTTCCATCTGCCGGGCCCGTATCTTGCCCAAAACGCGTGGCAAAGCCAAAACCTGTTGGAGGACAGCGTGGCCATCCGGTTAAAGCTCAGTCTGCAATGCCTGAAAAGGTATCCGATGCTAGAAAGAGTGCAGTCTGGCATTTTTTTAAACAACATCCAATTGATCAGCGCAAAGTCATCTGTCAAAAATGTTCAACTACCTTAAGCAGAGGACAGAATCTGAAAAGTCTCAATACAAGTTGCATGCATAGACATTTAACCACCATGCATTTGCAAGCCTGGACTAACTACCAAACGTCCCTTAAGGTTGTAGCACCCTCGGCCAATGAAGCTAGTCAGCAATGCAACATCCCTTCCGGCAGTGTAGGGCCACCATTTTCCGCACCACCTGCAGTATCTGTGCAGGTTTTTTTGCCAGGCCAAAGCAGTCAGGGTCAGGGAATCACCAGTTTCGTAGTAGGAAACACTGCATCTAGGGCACCGGCGGCAACAATACCATCTCCCACCGTCTCTCAGTCTGCCATGTCCACCGGCACCCCCGCTAGTTCCACGATCTCCAGCTCTCCAGTCCAGCTCACCCTACATGAGACTATGGTTAGAAAAAGGAAGTACTTAGCCTCGCATCCGCGTACACAGGGTTTGAACGCCCACATAGCTAGACTAATCTCGTTAGAGATGATGCCCTACCGGTTAGTTGAAAGCCAAGCTTTCAAAGCCCTGATGGACTACGCTGTACCACGCTACGAGCTACCCAGTCGACACTTTTTTTCCAGAAAAGCCATCCCAGCCCTCCACCAGCATGTTAAAGAGCGCATCGTCCATGCACTCAGGCAATCTGTGAGCACAAAGGTGCACCTGACAACAGATGCATGGACCAGTAGGCATGGCCAGGGACGTTACGTGTCCATCACGGCACACTGGGTGAATGTTGTGGATGCAGGGTCCACAGGGGACAGCAAGTTTGGGACAGTTCTGCCTAGCCCACGGTCTAGGAAACAGTTGGCAGTAGCCATTCGCACCCCCTCCTCCTCCTCTTCGTCCTCCTGCAGAAGCAAGAGCTCGTCCACAGACCGCAGTCGCACAACCACTCCATCCGCAGCTGCCACTGTTGCACACCAGGTCTCCCATTATGGGGCAGCTACTGGCAAACGTCAGCAGGCTGTATTGGCTATGAAGTGTTTGGGCGACAACAGACACACCGCGGAAGTTCTGTCCGAGTTCTTGCAGAAAGAAACGCAGTCGTGGCTGGGCACTGTAGATCTTGAGGCAGGCAAGGTAGTGAGTGATAACTGAAGGAATTTCATGGCTGCCATCTCCCTTTCCCAACTGAAACACATTCCTTGCCTGGCTCACACCTTAAACCTGGTGGTGCAGTGCTTCCTGAAAAGTTATCCGGGGTTATCTGACCTGCTCCTCAAAGTGCGTGGACTTTGCTCACATATCCGCCGTTCGCCCGTACACTCCAGCCGTATGCAGACCTATCAGCGTTCTTTGAACCTTCCCCAGCATCGCCTAATCATAGACGTTGCAACAAGGTGGAACTCAACACTGCACATGCTTCAGAGACTGTGCGAACAGAGGCGGGCTGTTATGTTTTTGTGGGAGGATACACATACACGGGCAGGCAGTAGGATGGCAGACATGGAGTTGTCAGGTGTGCAGTGGTCGAAGATTCAAGACATGTGTCAAGTCCTTCAGTGTTTTGAGGAATGCACACGGCTGGTTAGTGCAGACAACGCCATAATAAGCATGAGCATCCCCCTAATGCGTCTGCTGATGCAAAGTTTGACGCACATAAAGGATCAGGCGTCTGCAGCTGAGGAAGAGGAAAGCCTTGATGACAGTCAGCCATTGTCTGGCCAGGGCAGTGTACAGGACGAGTTAGCGGGCGAAGAGGAGGAGGAGGACGAGGAGGATGATGGGGATGATTATATTTTTAATGAGGAAGCTTTTCCGGGGCCACTGAAAATTGGTGGCGCGGCAAGGCCGGGTTCTGGTTTTTGGAGGGACACAAGTGACGTGGATTTGCCTGAAACTGCCCCTCAACCAAGCACAACCGCAGATTTGAGAACTGGAACTTTGGCCCACATGGCGGATTATGCCTTACGTATCCTCAAAAGGGACACACGCATAACTAAAATGATGAACGATGACGATTACTGGTTGGCCTGCCTCCTTGATCCTCGCTATAAAGGCAAATTGCAAAATATAATGCCACATGAGAACTTGGAACTAATATTAGCAACCAAACAATCAACTCTTGTTGACCGTTTGCTTCTGGCATTCCCTGCACACAGCGCCCGTGATCGTTCTCACACGAGCTGCAGGGGCCAGCAGACCAGAGGAGTTAGAGGGGCAGAAATCAGAAGTGGCGTTGGCCAGAGGGGTTTTCTGACCAGGTTGTGGAGTGATTTTGCTATGACCGCAGACAGGACAGGTACTGCAGCATCAATTCAAAGTGACAGGAGACAACATTTGTCCAGTATGGTTACAAACTATTTTTCATCCCTTATCGATGTTCTCCCTCAACCGTCATTCCCATTTGATTACTGGGCATCAAAATTAGACACCTGGCCAGAATTGGCAGAATATGCATTGCAGGAGCTTGCTTGCCCGGCAGCTAGTGTCCTATCAGAAAGAGTATTCAGTGCTGCAGGTTCAATACTAACAGAAAAAAGGACTCGTCTGGCTACCCAAAATGTAGATGATCTAACCTTCATTAAAATGAACCACAACTGGATTTCGAAATCTTTTGCCCCACCTTGCCCGGCTGACACCTAGCTTTCCTATGAAAAGGTCTTGCCTGTGGACTATTCTGAATGACTTTTCCAATCTCGTAATTTTCTGCACCTGATTGTCCAGCATACGACATGTTTACACCTCACTAAATGGCCAAACTCCCCACACGGGGCCGTGGTATCGACACTTGGCGCCAGCACCCGTGAGAGTGCTGTTTGTCTGAAGAGGTGGGTGTGCCCGCTTTTGGTCGACGGCACTGCCACTGGGTCCCTCCTAGTACAATAAAGTGTCTCTGGCGGTGGTGGTGCGCACCCAACGTCAGACACACCGTTGTAATATGAGGGGCCCTGGGCCTGTACCGCCGGCCACAAGACAGTTCCCCCCCCCCAGCTCAAACAGTGCTCTACCACTTGCAAAATTATCTCACAGCTCCACCAATGTTTAGTCTATGCGCTGACATCCTTCAATGCCTGCCACTGACAATACCATTGTATTGACATTTTTGTTATGTTAGGCCTTCGAAGCCTGTCTGCGGTCACTCCTTCCACTATGCCTCCACTGACCACACCACTGCTGCCCGTGTACCCCTGGAACCAATTTAAAATTGCCTACAGCCATGTGTTATTATTTTAGGCCTTCGATGCCTGTCTGCGGTCACTCCTTCCACTAGGCCTCCACTGACCACACCACTGCTGCCCGTGTACCCCTGGAACCAATTTAAAATTGCCTACAGCCAGCCCAATTTTTTTATTTTAGGCCTTCGATGCCTGTCTGCGGTCCGTTCTTTCTACTACTACTACACTGACCAGGCCACTGCTGCCCGTGTTCCCCTGGAACCAATTTAAAATTGCCTACAGCCATGTGTTATTATTTTAGGCCTTCGATGCCTGTCTGCGGTCACTCCTTCCACTAGGCCTCCACTGACCACACCACTGCTGCCCGTGTACCCCTGGAACCAATTTAAAATTGCCTACAGCCAGCCCAATTTTTTCATTTTAGGCCTTCGATGCCTGTCTGCGGTCCGTTCTTTCTACTACTACTACACTGACCAGGCCACTGCTGCCCGTGTTCCCCTGGAACCAATTTAAAATTGCCTACAGCCATGTGTTATTATTTTAGGCCTTCGATGCCTGTCTGCGGTCACTCCTTCCACTAGGCCTCCACTGACCACACCACTGCTGCCCGTGTACCCCTGGAACCAATTTAAAATTGCCTACAGCCATGTGTTATTATTTTAGGCCTTCGATGCCTGTCTGCGGTCACTCCTTCCACTAGGCCTCCACTGACCACACCACTGCTGCCCGTGTACCCCTGGAACCAATTTAAAATTGCCTACAGCCAGCCCAATTTTTTTATTTTAGGCCTTCGATGCCTGTCTGCGGTCCGTTCTTTCTACTACTACTACACTGACCAGGCCACTGCTGCCCGTGTTCCCCTGGAACCAATTTAAAATTGCCTACAGCCATGTGTTATTATTTTAGGCCTTCGATGCCTGTCTGCGGTCACTCCTTCCACTAGGCCTCCACTGACCACACCACTGCTGCCCGTGTACCCCTGGAACCAATTTAAAATTGCCTACAGCCAGCCCAATTTTTTTATTTTAGGCCTTCGATGCCTGTCTGCGGTCCGTTCTTTCTACTACTACTACACTGACCAGGCCACTGCTGCCCGTGTTCCCCTGGAACCAATTTAAAATTGCCTACAGCCATGTGTTATTATTTTAGGCCTTCGATGCCTGTCTGCGGTCACTCCTTCCACTAGGCCTCCACTGACCACCCCACTGCTGCCCGTGTACCCCTGGAACCTATTTATAATTGCATAGAGCATCCTTTTTTTAATAGTAGGCGTACAAAGTCTGTCTGCGGTTCACTATTGAAATTGTCCTCCACTGCCCAGAGCACTGCAGCTTGTGTACCCCTGTAACTTTTTTCTGCTGCAGTGAGCCACATTTTTGGTTTGAGTCCTACTACCTGTGTCTGTCTGCGCCACTCAATTCAGCTGTGTTCCTTTGAAAAAAGCTGAGCGTCAGTAGTCTTGTTTTCAGCCTCTAGGAATTTTAAAACTGCATTGGGTGTACAACTTTGGTAGGGCCTACTAACGGTGTCTGCCTCCCCAAGGTGTTCCCCAGGTTTCCTCTCCATTGCTTCAATCTTCATGCTCTCGTTTAGTAGTTGTTGGAAACTACGCTGCATTAGTCCTACAAATTGGGTATGGGGTGTAGAGAGATGGTGTGTTCCACTCCAAGGTGTTCTCCAGGTTGCCTTTCCTGAGCTTCAATCTTCATGCTCTCGTTTAGTAGTTGTTGGAAACTACGCTGCATTAGGCCTACAAATTGGGTATGGGGTGTAGAGAGATGGTGTGTTCCACTCCAAGGTGTTCCCCAGGTTTCCTCTCCATTGCTTCGATCTTCATGCTCTCGTTTAGTAGTTGTAGAAAACTACACTGCATTAGGCCTACAAATTGGGTATGGGGTGTAGAGAGATGGTGTGTTCCACTCCAAGGTGTTCTCCAGGTTGCCTTTCCTGAGCTTCAATCTTCATGCTCTCGTTTAGTAGTTGTTGGAAACTACGCTGCATTAGGCCTACAAATTGGATATGGGGTGTAGAGAGATGGTGTGTTCCACTCCAAGGTGTTCCCCAGGTTTCATCGCCATTGCTTCGATCTTCATGCTCTCGTTTAGTAGTTGTTGGAAACTACGCTGCATTAGGCCTACAAATTGGGTATGGGGTGTAGAGAGATGGTGTGTTCCACTCCAAGGTGTTCTCCAGGTTGCCTTTCCTGAGCTTCAATCTTCATGCTCTCGTTTAGTAGTTGTTGGAAACTACGCTGCATTAGTCCTACAAATTGGGTATGGGGTGTAGAGAGATGGTGTGTTCCACTCCAAGGTGTTCTCCAGGTTGCCTTTCCTGAGCTTCAATCTTCATGCTCTCGTTTAGTAGTTGTTGGAAGCTACGCTGCATTAGGCCTACAAATTGGGTATGGGGTGTAGAGAGATGGTGTGTTCCACTCCAAGGTGTTCCCCAGGTTTCATCGCCATTGCTTCGATCTTCATGCTCTCGTTTAGTAGTTGTTGGAAACTACGCTGCATTAGGCCTACATATTGGGTATGGGGTGTAGAGAGATAGTGTGTTCCACTCCAAGGTGTTCTCCAGGTTGCCTTTCCTGAGCTTCAATCTTCATGCTCTCGTTTAGTAGTTGTTGGAAGCTACGCTGCATTAGGCCTACAAATTGGGTATGGGGTGTAGAGAGATGGTGTGTTCCACTCGAAGGTGTTCCCCAGGTTTCATCGCCATTGCTTCGATCTTCATGCTCTCGTTTAGTAGTTGTTGGAAACTACGCTGCATTAGGCCTACAAATTGGGTATGGGGTGTAGAGAGATGGTGTGTTCCACTCCAAGGTGTTCTCCAGGTTGCCTTTCCTGAGCTTCAATCTTCATGCTCTCGTTTAGTAGTTGTTGGAAACTACGCTGCATTAGGCCTACAAATTGGGTATGGGGTGTAGAGAGATGGTGTGTTCCACTCCAAGGTGTTCCCCAGGTTTCATCGCCATTGCTTCGATCTTCATGCTCTCGTTTAGTAGTTGTTGGAAACTACGCTGCATTAGGCCTACAAATTGGGTATGGGGTGTAGAGAGATGGTGTGTTCCACTCCAAGGTGTTCTCCAGGTTGCCTTTCCTGAGCTTCAATCTTCATGCTCTCGTTTAGTAGTTGTTGGAAACTACGCTGCATTAGTCCTACAAATTGGGTATGGGGTGTAGAGAGATGGTGTGTTCCACTCCAAGGTGTTCTCCAGGTTGCCTTTCCTGAGCTTCAATCTTCATGCTCTCGTTTAGTAGTTGTTGGAAACTACGCTGCATTAGGCCTACAAATTGGGTATGGGGTGTAGAGAGATGGTGTGTTCCACTCCAAGGTGTTCCCCAGGTTTCATCGCCATTGCTTCGATCTTCATGCTCTCGTTTAGTAGTTGTTGGAAACTACGCTGCATTAGGCCTACAAATTGGGTATGGGGTGTAGAGAGATGGTGTGTTCCACTCCAAGGTGTTCCCCAGGTTTCCTCTCCATTGCTTCGATCTTCATGCTCTCGTTTAGTAGTTGTTGGAAACTACGCTGCATTAGGCCTACAAATTGGGTATGGGGTGTAGAGAGACGGTGTGTTACACTCCAAGGTGTTCCCCAGGTTTCGTCCACATTGCTTCAATCTTCCGACTCTCGTTTAGTAGTTGTTGAAAACTACACTGCGTTAGGCCTACAAATTGGGTATGGGGTGTAGAGAGATGGTGTGTTCCACTCCAAGGTGTTCTCCAGGTTGCCTTTCCTGAGCTTCGATCTTCATGCTCTCGTTTAGTAGTTGTTGGAAACTACGCTGCATTAGGCCTACAAATTGGGTATGGGGTGTAGAGAGATGGTGTGTTCCACTCCAAGGTGTTCCCCAGGTTTCCTCTCCATTGCTTCGATCTTCATGCTCTCGTTTAGTAGTTGTTGGAAACTACGCTGCATTAGGCCTACAAATTGGGTATGGGGTGTAGAGAGATGGTGTGTTCCACTCCAAGGTGTTCCCCAGGTTTCCTCTCCATTGCTTCGATCTTCATGCTCTCGTTTAGTAGTTGTAGAAAACTACACTGCATTAGGCCTACAAATTGGGTATGGGGTGTAGAGAGATGGTGTGTTCCACTCCAAGGTGTTCCCCAGGTTTCGTCCACATTGCTTCGGTCTTCTGACTCTCGTTTAGTAGTTGTAGAAAACTACACTGCATTAGGCCTACAAATTGGGTATGGGGTGTAGAGAGACGGTGTGTTACACTCCAAGGTGTTCCCCAGGTTTCGTCCACATTGCTTCGATCTTCCGACTCTCGTTTAGTAGTTGTTGAAAACTACACTGCATTAGGCCTACAAATTGGGTATGGGGTGTAGAGAGATGGTGTGTTACACTCCAAGGTGTTCTCCAGGTTGCCTTTCCTGAACTTCTATCTTCAGGCTCTCATTAAATTGTAGTTAAATGGAACAACTGCATTTGGCGTACTAGTTGGTTTGGGGCCTACTATCGGTGTCTGCCACTCCTTGCTGTTCTCCTGGTTTCCTGTCCTGAAATTCCATTTTCAGGCTCTTGTTAAGTAGTTGTTAATGTTAGACTGCATTTGGCCTACTAGTTGGGTTGGGGCCTACTATCGGTGTCTGCCACTCCTTGCTGTTCTCCTCAACTGAACAAAGCTGGGCCGCCTGTTTTACTACGGTTGCCAATTTTGAACTGCATGTCGACTACTTACTGATTTGGGCCTACTCTCTGTGTCAGCCTCTCATTCCAGTTGTCCTCCACTGCAATGCCCCCTGGTTAGTCCTGTGTTACCAATTTTGAACTGCATTTAGCCCACTTTATTCTTTGGGCCTATATCTGTGTTTCCTCCTCATCCTGCCCATTGCCCAGCCAGTGATAGATGAGTCTGCTGGTACATTGACCCATAACGCAAAATTCCCCATGCACGCTACACAGCAAGATTGTGACCCTGCTGAAAGTCAGGTTCCTCTTCACGCATACCATACCACCTTACACGGGGACAAAGAGGAAGGTGCAGAGGAAAGTGCAGGTTCCTTCATCAGGTGGGGGGAGGAATACTAGTTGGCGACGTCACTGGCACAGGGCCTCTCATAGTACGCAAAAGTGTTGCTGCCGGTGGGAGGCGCCCCCGCCGTGCAAACACACCGCTGTACTTTGAGGGGCCCTGTGCCAGTGCCAATGCCAACGAGTGGGCCCCCCCTGCTTGCTCAGGATCACAGCACTTGCAAAGTTGAAATACTTACCTCTCCCTGTTCCACTGCTGTGACGTGGTCCAGATTTACTGGGCCCACTAATTACTTGAACCAGCCCTACCCCCCACAACTTTAGCCAAATGACCCCCAATTTCAAATGCCTTCCAATTATTATAAGGTAAATTACGATTGACAAGCTTCTTTAACAAGAATGGATGTTTTTGCCATTAAAATGGGCAGTGTAGGTGTTTTCCTGGCCTCCACTCACTGCCGACTATGCTCCCCCATTGACTTGCATTGGGTTTCGTGTTTCGGGCGATACCCGACTTTTCGCGATAATCGGCCGATTCCACTCGACTCGACTTCTAAGATAGTCGGGTTTCGCGAAACACGGCTCGACTCTAAAAAGGTCAAGGTCGCTCAACCCTAGTGCTAGATAATACTGCACATAGTAACATATCAGTCTGTTGAAGTGCACAAGTATATAAGTAATTCAAAAGCATATATGCAAAAATGTGTCACCCGAATATGCACAGCGAGACCGATAATAAAGTGAAAGAAGAGGTAAGTGAGCAAATAGTTAACTAATCATAATACCTGAGGGGAGACCACACTGCCACGAGCCCAAACGCGCTTTTGGCGCGGTGCCTTCTTCCGGCGGTTCCGTTGGGGCTCGTGGCAGTGTGGTCTCCCCTCAGGTATTATGATTAGTTAACTATTTGCTCACTTACCTCTTCTTTCACTTTATTATCGGTCTCGCTGTGCATATTCGGGTGACACATTTTTGCATATATGCTTTTGAATTACTTATATACTTGTGCACTTCAATAGACTGATATGTTACTATGTGCAGTATTATCTAGCACATCTCATATACTTTAGTGTTAAACATGAGGTTTTGATGTACCATCTACCTGTCGGTATCCACACTGCTACTGTTTGGTGATCATTGTCTGTTATTCCCTTGTGATACTGCTAGATCTTTTTAATATATCTTTTTAATAGTTGTTTAATAAAGAGATATGTTATTCTTATTTGGTTCTAGTAGTGCTGTTTTTTCGGTTTCTATTATGTTACACTGCAGGATTTCACTTGTAGTTCTCTTATCTTATATTGTAGATGTCCTATAGAGGGCAGCATTGCACATAGCAAGTAAAGATTCATTGACATAGGTTTCTGACAGTAATGCTACATTCCCACATCTGTGTGAAGGGTCCGTGTGGTGAAGGGTCCATGTGGTGAAGAGTCCGTGTGGTGAAGTGTCCGTGTGGTGAAGTGTCCGTGTGATGAAGGGTCCATGTGGTGAAGGGTCCGTGTGGTGAAGGGTCCGTGTGGTGAAGGGTCCGTGTGGTGAAGGGTCCGTGTGGTGAAGGGTCCGTGTGGTGAAGGGTCCGTGTGGCGAAGGGTCCGTTTGGCGAAGGGTCCGTGTGGTGAAGGGTCCGTGTGGTGAAGGGTCCGTGTGGTGAAGGGTCTGTGTGGCGAAGGGTCCATGTGGTGAAGGGTCCATGTGGTGAAGGGACTGTCTGGTGAAGTGTCGGTGTGGTGAAGGGTCCGTGTGATGAAGGGTCCGTCTGGTGAAGGGTCCATCTGGTGAACTGTCCGTGTGGTGAAGGGTCCATGTGGTGAAGTGTCTGTGTGGTGAAGGGTCCGTCTGGTGTAGGGTCTGTGTGGTGAAGGGTCCGTCTGGTGAAGGGTCCGTCTGGTGAACTGTCCGTGTGGTAAAGTGTCGGTGTGGTGAAGGGTCCTTGTGGTGAAATGTCTGTGTGGTGAAGGATCCGTCTGGTGTAGGTTCCGTGTGGTGAAGAGACTGTCTGGTGAAGTGTCGGTGTGGTGAAGGGTCCGTCTGGTGAAGGTTCCGTCTGGTGAAGGGTCCGTCTGGTGAACTGTCCGTGTGGTGAAGGGTCCGTGTGGTGAAGGGTCCGTGTGGCGAAGGGTCCGTTTGGCGAAGGGTCCGTGTGGTGAAGGGTCCGTGTGGTGAAGGGTCCGTGTGGTGAAGGGTCTGTGTGGCGAAGGGTCCATGTGGTGAAGGGTCCGTGTGGTGAAGGGACTGTCTGGTGAAGTGTCGGTGTGGTGAAGGGTCCGTGTGATGAAGGGTCCGTCTGGTGAAGGGTCCATCTGGTGAACTGTCCGTGTGGTAAAGTGTCCGTGTGGTGAAGGGTCCATGTGGTGAAATGTCTGTGTGGTGAAGGATCCGTCTGGTGTAGGGTCTGTGTGGTGAAGGGTCCGTCTGGTGAAGGGTCCGTCTGGTGAACTGTCCGTGTGGTAAAGTGTCGGTGTGGTGAAGGGTCCGTGTGGTGAAATGTCTGTGTGGTGAAGGATCCGTCTGGTGTAGGTTCCGTGTGGTGAAGAGACTGTCTGGTGAAGTGTCGGTGTGGTGAAGGGTCCGTCTGGTGAAGGGTCCGTCTGGTGAAGGGTCCGTCTGGTGAACTGTCCGTGTGGTAAAGTGTCAATGTGGTGAAGGGTCCGTGTGGTGGAATGTCTGTGTGGTGAAGGGTCCGTTTGGTGTAGGGTCCGTGTGGTGAAGGGACTGTGTGGTGAAGGGTTCGTGTGGTGAAGGGTCCGTCTGGTGAAGGGTC
The DNA here is from genome assembly GCF_032444005.1 of Ranitomeya imitator. NCBI lineage: Eukaryota > Metazoa > Chordata > Amphibia > Anura > Dendrobatidae > Ranitomeya > Ranitomeya imitator. The sequence continues at coordinate 713,458,250 of NC_091284.1, read as the reverse complement.
CGTCTGGTGAACTGTCCGTGTGGTAAAGTGTCCGTGTGGTGAAGGGTCCGTGTGGTGGAATGTCTGTGTGGTGAAGGGTCCGTCTGGTGTAGGGTCCGTGTGGTGAAGGGTCTGTCTGGTGAAGGGTCCGTCTGGTGAAGTCTCGGTGTGGTACCTGTTTTTTTTTTTCTCGGACGGCACACAGACCCATTGAGTATTCCATATTCTTATCTTCAAAATTGGATCAGAATACAACATGCTGTGAATCTCATAGTCTCACACTTGGAGCCATGGTGCTGTGTCTATGCCATCCGATAAATAACATCGGGCAGCGCACGGACATTTTACACGAATGTCTGACTGTAGCATAAATGTGCCCAATTTTACCATTGTCCTGATGCAATGCTTATAAGAACAAGACATTTTGTGTACAATTCATTATTGCGCCTTTTCTTGGTCATGTATTAGGTGTTTTTTACTAGTTTTTCATTTGAACCTTATTCTTTTAATTTGCACCTTTATCCATTCGCGACCATCCGATTTTCTCTTTTTTTGCCTTTTTGTTTTTTTCTTTCCTTCTTCCAAGAGCCATATCTTTTCTATTTTTCTGGCAATATTGCTGTATGGGGACTTGCTTTTCCCAGACAAATTATGAAAATTATAATTATGAATGACACCATTTATTTTACTGTATCATGTACTGAAAACCAGAAAAAATATTACAAGTGGGGCGTAATTGTGCAAAAAAACTGCAATTCTGCCATGTTTTTTCTGATTTTATTTTTCATTATTTTCGTTAATGACCTTACAACATAATTCTCCAAGTTAGTACAATTACAGCAGTGCCAAATTTGCATAGTTGTTTTTTTTTTTATATATATATATAATTTACACTAATGAAAAAAATTCTGAAATGTGTAAAAAATAAATACATTTGTTTGCTTTTTTCTGATACCTGTATCTTTTTATTTTTACATTGATGGACTCGCTTTTCGACTTTTTTTTAGCTTTCATTTATAGCATTTTGTGGTACATATGACATTTCAATTTTTGGGGATTGAAACTGCAGTGACTGAAAAAGTGCAAATCTGGCATTTTTATTTATTTTTTTTTTCACTGTTGAACATGTTTTAAGTAGCTTTATATGTGGCCAGATTTTTATGAATGTGGTGATATGAAATATGTTTATTAGTTTTTTCTATTTCTTCACTTGGAAAAGATGGGTGATTTAGATATTTATAATTTATTTATTTTTCTTTTTAAACTTTTTTCATTTTACCCTATTTTTTACTGCATATACTATGTCATTTTACCTTATTTTTTACTGCTTATACTATGCACTAGTAAAACTACAGTATTGCAGTATATAGCATAAAAATCAATTTTCTTTGAAGCTTAGCTTACAGGAGTGCGAAGATGGTAGGGCCTTTCCACGGGCCTCCAGTTGTCACGGTAGACTATTAAGGTACCGTCACACTAGACGATATCGCTAGCGATCCGTGACGTTGCAGCGTCCTGGCTAGCGATATCGTCCAGTGTGACAGGCAGCAGCGATCAGGCCCCTGCTGTGATATCGCTGGTCGGGGAAGAAAGTCCAGAACTTTGTTTCGTCGCTGGATCTCCCGCTGACATCGCTGAATCAGCGTGTGTGACGCCGATTCAGCGATGTCTTCGCTGGTAACCAGGGTAAACATCGGGTTACTAAGCGCAGGGCCGCGCTTAGTAACCCGATGTTTACCCTGGTTACCATCGTTAAAGTAAAAAAAACAACCACTACATACTTACCTACCGCTGTCTGTCCCCGGCGCTCTGCTTCTCTGCTCTGGCTGTGAGCACAGCGGCCGGAAAGCAGAGCGGTGACGTCACCGCTGTGCTTTCCGGCTGCCCGGCGCTAAACTTCTGACAACATGTCTCCGAATTTCCAAGCAATAAATTTTGTATTTTTTTTCTGAAAAGGAGAAATTATCAAAATAATAATAACAAAAAACAGTGCTTTCTGCTTTCAGACCTCAAATAATGCAATGAAAACAAGTTCATAATCATTTAGACACAACAATACTAATGTTTTAACTCAGGAAGAGTTCAGAAATCAATATTTTGTGGAATAACTATGATTTTTAATCACAGCTTTCATGCATCTTGGCCAGGGCCGCCATCAGGGCATTACAGCCGTGACTGGCGTATGGGGCCCGGTGAGCAGAGGGGGCCCGCACCGGGCCCCGTCTTATCTGCTCACCGGGCCCCTACCAGCAGCCGCAGGCTGAACTGGGCCCTTAACGACGGCCGGCGCTGCAGCTGTTTAACGCTATTGATGTGTGGGCCCGCGCCCGCACGTCAATAGTTAACAGCCGCCAGCCAATCTGAGGCTGGCAGCTGACGTCAGCCGCAGCGTGCAGGTCGCCGGCGTCTGATGTCATTGTCAGTCGCCGGCAAGTGCACGCTGCAGCTGCGTGGAGAGAGCAGGAGCGCGGAAGGTAAGCAGAACTTTTTTTTTTTTTATTGACAGCGGCGATCCGGGGGGGGCCCAGGGCAGTAAAGCTGGACACAGGGAGGGCAGAAAGCTGGACACGGGGGGCAGAAAACTGGACACAGGGGGGGGCAGAAAGCTGGACACAGGGGGGGCAGAAAGCTGGACACAGGGGGGGCAGAAAGCTGGACACAAGGGGGGCAGAAAGCTGGATACAGGGGGGGGCAGAAAGCTGGACACAGGGAGGGCAGAAAGCTGGACACAGGGAGGGCAGAAAGCTGGACACAAGGAGGGCAGAAAGCTGGACACAGGGAGGGCAGAAAGCTGGACACGGGGGGCAGAAAGCTGGACACGGGGGGCCAGAAAGCTGGACATGGGGGGGCAGAAAGCTGGACACTGGGGGGCAGAAAGCTGGACACAGGGGGGGCAGAAAGCTGGACACGGGGGGCAGAAGGCTGGACACAGGGGGGGGGCAGAAAGCTGGACACAGGGCGGGCAGAAAGCTGGACACAGGGCGGGCAGAAAGCTGGACACAGGGGGGGCAGAAAGCTGGACACGGGGGACAGAATGCTGGACACGGGGGACAGAATGCTGCGCACAGGGGCAGAACTCTGGACACGGGCAGAACGCTGGGCACAGGGGCAGATTGCTGGACACAGGCGCAGATTGCTGGACACAGGGGCAGATTGCTGGACACAGGGGCAGAATGGAGAAACGGGGCATGATTGGAGACACAGGGGGCAGGATGACAGACATGGCGGCATGACTGGAGACACTGGGGCATGACTGGAGACACTGGGGCATGACTGGAGACAGATGAGGCAGGATTGGAAACAGATGGGGCAGAATTGAGACACAGGGGGCATGATTGGAGACGGGGCAGTATGGTGATACGGGCATGATTGGAGACACAGGAGGCAGGATTGGAGACAGATGGGGCAGGATCATGGGGCAGGATGGATACGATGGGGCAGGATGGGGAGATCATATGGGGCAGGATGGATACTCATTAGGGCAGGATGGGAGATGGGAGGACGGGGGCTAGGATGGCGAATATTATTACCATAGGGGCTAATTAAAGGATATTATTACTGCAGTGATGTATTTATTTTATTTTTTGAGTATACTGTTCTAAATGGGGGGACGGTCCTATTACTGTGTAGAGTGATACTATGTCGCCTTCTTCATGTGGTGTAATGTAGAAGTTGGGAAAATTAAGTAATGTGTTCTGCAAGTGGAACTCGAGATAACGGTGCTATTTCCTGCAGAGACGAGTCCTGGCTGGATGAAGTGATGGCGGTCTGTGCTGGATGAAAGATGAAGGACTTCACCTAGAGATGTCACTGGTGAGTCAGTGTTACCTATACACTGACACTATACACTGTATACTATATACAGAGGCCCTGTGTATAATGTCACCAGTGATCACTGGATTACCTATACACTATATACAGAGCTCCTGTGTATAATGTCACTGGTGATCACTGTATTACCTGTACACAGACACTGCATACTAAGTACAGATCTCCTGTGTATAATGGCACTGATGGTGATAGTATTGTGTTTTTTTTTTATTATTGATCAGTATTGTAGTATTCAGTCACCATGTAGTGGTAATATGTGGTCTGGTCATGATGTTGTGGTATTTGTTCCTTGTATTTGATATTATTCGATCACTGTGGTGGTAATATGTCATCTGTTCATGGTGTGGCGGTATTTGTGCCTTGTAGATAGTATTATAGGTCACTGTGGTGATATGGTGTCTGGTCATGGTGCTGTGGTATTTGTTCCTTGTATGTGGTGTTATAGGTAATTTTAAAAATTGAAAAATAAATAAAAATATACCTAAATTGTATTGCATATTTTAACAAATATTTAATAGGTTACAGTAGAGTAGGGCCTGGCCAAAAGTGTCTACATTGTCATTTTGGTGGCTTAAAAAATCTTTTGGCCAAAACAATAGCTGCCGGCTATATGTGTGATCTGGTGATGGGAATTGTTAATGTGTGATAGGTGAGAAGTGGAGTTTTTCCAAGAAAGAGTGGTGGGACTGTGGACAGTTTGAAGGGTGGAGCGTGGAGGCGGGGCTTGGGTGGAGCCTGGGCAGAGTCTCAAGGGGGCCCCGGAAACTTTGCCAGTATGGGGCCCTGAAATTTCTAGTGGCAGCCCTGATCTTGGCATGCTTTCCACCAGTTTTTCACACTGCTTCTGGTGCAAAAATGTAAGCAGTTCTTTGTTTGCTGGTTTGTGACTTGTCATCATCCTCTTGATTACATTCCAGAGGTTTTTAATGGGGTTCAGGTCTGGAGATTGGGCTAGCCATGACAGGGTTTTGATGTGGTGGTCTCTTCATTTTTGCCAGAGCTGTATACAGTGTCTTGCAAAAGTATTCGGCCCCCTGGAACTTTTCTACCTTTTCCCACATATCATGCTTCAAACATAAAGATACCAAATGTAAATTTTTGGTGAAGAATCAACAAGTGGAACACATATGTGAAGTAGAACGAAATTTATTGCTTATTTTAAATTTTTGTGGAAATTCAAAAACTGAAATATGGGGCGTGCAATATTATTCGGCACCTGTAACTTACCGTATTTTCTGGCGTATAAGACGACTGGGCGTATAAGACGACCCCCAACTTTTCCATATAAAATATGGAATTTGGGATATTACCGCTGTATAAGACGGGGGTCATCTTATACGCCCAGTCATGTTATACGGCGTGTGGTTCCCAGGGTCTGGAGGAGAGGAGACTCTCCTTCAGGCCCTAGGATCCATATTCATGTAAAAAATAAAGAATAAAAATAAAAAACATGGATATACTTACTCTCGGACGGGCCCTGGATGACAGCGCTGCAAGCGTCTCCCTCTGTTCCTTAGAATGCGGTGAGTGAAGGACCTTCGATGACGTCGCGGTCACATGAGCGGTCAGGTGACCGGTAAAGGGGTCGAATAATATTGCACGCCCCACTTTTCAGTTTTTGAATTTCCACAAAAATTTAAAATAACCAATAAATTTTGTTCAACTTCACAATTGTGTTGCACTTGTTGTTGATTCTTCACCAAAAATGTTTTGGTATATTTATGTTTGAAGCATGATATGTGGGAAAAGGTTGAAAAATTCCAGTGGGCCGAGTACTTTCGAAAGGCAATGTATGTATGGCAGGGTGCTCCAAGGGGTTAAAGTCTATTTTGTTTTTGTTTGATCGTCATTGGGGCCAAGGTTTGGGGTTTCCGGATGTTGATCAATTGTGAAACTTTTTCTCAAAACATACTACAGTCCTTCCTTGTAGTGGTTTTATATAAATCTGAGATTCAGTTAAGTTTTAGCTGAACATGTGCCTTTTTACCTCAAAAAGTAGCAGTTTTGCTAAAATTTGTTTGATGTTGCTCAAATTTCATGAGCCACAGGCGCCATTTTGATGAGTTTGAATTAAGTTACGGTAAACAATCCCTTTTTTTAAAATTTCTTCACTTTGTATTACCGACATATTTTCTTTATCAAGTTTGTCTATAAAACTTCCTAGTTCCCACACATGTATCGTACCGCTGGTATGCTGGTATTGTACCGTGTTCTTTTGGTTTGACGATTCAAGCCATGCGGAAAAAAAAAATTTCTGGGACAAGTTGCAGTTTTGAATGACAAACATTCATTTTACTATGAAAAAAAACACAAAAATTGAGCTTAACTTGAGTTGGTACACATGTAGAAGTTAAACGCATGTTCACATTGACCACAAAACATTAAAACCTACAAGAGAAAAAGTAAGCAAAAACCCTGATGTAACTAAGTAAAAAAGCAAAAGTGCATTTAAATAACACAGAGTTTTTAGTAATACTGTTTTTTTATCAAAAAATAGCACAAAAGTCATCCCACCACGTCAAGGTAACTCTGATCGGGACAGTCCTACACTGTCTAATATTAAAACCTTACCATGTATCAATGTTGACCTCAGTGTGAATAAGGGTAGACAAAAGGACTGGGCCCAACCAGGGAACACCAGACTGGGGAAGCCTTATATACAATCTCTAGGTCAGAAGCAGGGAGGCCACACCCTCTAACTGTGTTATTTAAATGCACTTTTGATTTTTTATTTAGTTACATCAGAGTTTTTGCTTATTTTTTCTCTTGTAGGTTTTAAATCATTTTACTATTTAGTGTACCACAGAACAGGATTTCAAGTGCTGTCAGATAATGGAAAAAATGCAATGTTCTCTGGATATCTTTTACAGAATTCAGTTCAATGGCAAAACCGTATGATTTTCCAGGTCAGTGTGATTACCGCCAGGGCCGGCATTAGCGGCAGGCAGACGAGGCAGCTGCCTCTCCAGGGGCCCCCAGCCAGTCGCTTGCCGCCAGCGCCGACTCCCCCCAACAGCGCGGACTGCCCCCCCGCCAGCGCTGACTCATTCAAATATACCAGCGTCTAAGACGCTGATACAGTTCAATGCAATGATGAAGGAGAAAGCATCAGCTGACGCTCCCTCTCCCATAATTCCCCTCTGACTCTGTGGGTGCACGATGACGTCACATCATCGCATACCTGCTGTATGTCGGGCAGACTGCAGCTCCTGAAACTGGAGCTGGAAGCAGCGCATGGCACGAGGAGAGGTGAGGATTGTGTTTTTTTTGTAATATATGAATGAGTGAGAGGAGGGGGGTTGGCTACATTATATTCTATGGGGGGCTGTATTATATTCCATGGAGAGCTGTATTAGGTTCTATGTGGGGGCTACATTATATTCTATGTGGGGTATTATATTCTGTAGGGGGCTGTATTATATTCTATGGGGGCCTGTATTTTATTCTATGGTGGAGGAGTGCATCAAACACTTTGTTGGGGCTACATTATATTCTATAGGGAGGTGGGCTGTATTATGTTCTATGGGAGTCGGCTACATTATATTATATGGGGGGCTGTATTATATTCTATGGGGAGCTGTATTATGTTCTATGTGGGGGCTACATTACATTCTATGGGGGGCTGTATTCTCTGGGGGCACTGTATTATATTCTATGGGGGCGCTGTATTATATTCTATGGGGACCTACATTATATTCTATGGGGGCGCTGTATTATATTCTATGTGGGGCAGTATTATATTCTATGGGGGGGCTGTATTATATTCTATGGGGAGGAGTGCATCAAACACTTTATGGGGAGGTGGGCTGTATTACATTCTCTGGGGGGCTACATTATATTCTATGCATTACACTTATTCTATGTATTAAATTTATTATATTCTATGAGGGGTGATTGCATCATACTCTATGAGGGGGCTACATTGTATTCTATGGGGGGCTGCATTATATTATATGAGGGCTAGATTATTTTGTATGGGGGTGTAATACTATTGTAGGAACTCGAGGATTCTGGTAGCATGGGGCAATGAACAGACAGAGTCGGGTTTCTTTAGTGCAAATAGTGTGTTTGTATCACAGCAATTACACCCAAAACAATATACTGATTACCCGTAGTGACCTGCAATGAAACAAGTCCTTGAAACATATACAGCAAATCAGCAGAGTTCTTAAGGCAGAGTCCTCAGCAAGGTGATCAAAAGGTGAGCGTGACAGGTGACGTGCAGATTCAAAACACTGTCGATGCAGTGTAAGGGGGTGAAGAGGAAGTCGAGCCCAAAGGAGTATTTCCCTGCTCCTTACCTGGAACCACTTAGTCGGACAGCTGGGTTGTTGAGGGGAGGACTTTCTGCCCTTGACAGAGGAGAACAGGTGACTGCTGGGGATGTAGAGGAAGAGGGAGGGGTGTGGTCAGAAAAGAGTGGGAGAGCAGAGCATGCGAGACAGAGGGGACAGCACGCCAGAGAGAAAGCAGGCTGCAGCGCCGTGCTCCCCGTGAGGGCACTGAGGCTTTACCATAGTAAAGGCTGTATGTGAGGGTTTGGACTCTGAAGTGCGGCACCCAGGGTCCTGGTCGTCGCAGTGGTATTGCTTTCCTCTCAGGGAGAGTGATATTACGTTTGCAGGCAATGAAGGAGAACTCTTTGTCAGGTAACACAGTGCATGCAACATGTTCACACTCCAGACCAGAAGAGGGAGCTCTAAGCCTGTTTAAGGTGAACTCCCCTATAAGAACATACTGATCTGGAGGGAAAGGGTTCAGTTCCTGTCAGGGAGACAGAGGGAAAGGAAGCAGAGGAGCTGTGTAGCCCAAAGTGCTACAGCTCCTGGGAAGAGACATTCAGAACTGTATTGCAGCGAGCGTGAAGGAAGTCAGAGCAAAGGAGAGTATACCAGAGGGGGACCAGCCCTGCACAGGCTGCCTCCTTCTGAGGTGCAGAATCCCGGTAGCCGGCACACCGAGGGAGTAAGGACCTTTATTCTTTACTTCAGAGACCAGCAGGACTAATTGCAGGTTACTGGTCCGCACCTACACCCAGGTAGCACAGTGGCACCCCTCAGAGGCCGTGGCGTGCTAGAGTCCCTATAAACAGCCTCAAGCCACCAGTCATACGGGTATTGTCCTATCCGACTATGGGGGACAGAGAGAGAAACACCACATCTGTGAGACCCTTATGTGAAGCCATAGGCAGTAAGGGACTACACCACTACAGCGCAAGGGAAGGCTATCGATTTCCACTTGGACAAAGGGGACTCTGGACTTGCCTATAAACCGGACGGACTCTGCCTGCCCTGTGATCTGGTGCCCTGGACTGTGGATGCTGAAATCTTTGGTAAAGAGACTGCAACCTTGTGTCCTCGTTCTTCTCTGCGCCTCTCACCATCCACCATCTACACACCGGGAAACCCTGGGGACATACTTCATCTGTGGGAAGGTATACCATCTAGCTGCCATAACATCACCCCAGCGGACCCCTTAAAGCAGCGTCGGTCACCCTGACCGAATAGCACAGGTGGCGTCACGAACGCAAACTTTATCCCTTTAAAGACCTTTCCCTTTTACACGGACGTCCCAGGGCCACAGACCGGGTCAGCCACCGTGACATCCCCCTGTGAACCGCAGGACCCGGTACTGAGTACCCCACGGCCCCATGAGGGCACTCCAGAAACCTCTGTAATCAGAGAAAACTTTTCCCCTGACAGTGCAGAGACAGTGACCCGAGCGCATAGCCTCGGTGACCGCAGTGACAAGCCCAGACCCCTGAGTATGATAAGTAACTGCCCAGTGTGTGTGAAGCATTCCTACTGCAGATAGACTGCCAGCCTAATATACAGAGACTCGTGCAGCAGTGTGCTGTGCTACTTCCTGCTTCCAGTTTCACTCTGAGGAATAAGACTGCAAAGATTTAACCCCGGAGTCTCCAGTTCCCAGGAGACAGAGGAGAGACATCAGAATCTTCATGTGCTACTGGTGACTATACTGTAGCATGGCTAAAGGGTTTGTGGTCGATGGGAGGTATGTGCCACATAAGTGCCTGATTGCTGTAATGTAGCCCGGAGTATTCCTTTCTTGCACATAATCTTGTATATGTGTTTCAGGACCTGTGGTAATGTCAGACCACATGGCTAATCATGTGATGGGTTACTGGGTGGGGTTAGCTCTTTATAAGACTGGCTAATCCTTTACACAGCAGATATGTGTGGAGGTGAAACCCTCCTGAGTGTGTTACGGCTTCAGGACTGAGCCGGATGAACTGGACACTTGCTTTTCTTTGCCTGAACCAAAGGCCCATTTTGCTTTCTGTTATTTGCCACATGGTTTATGAAGCAATAAACCCAGTGAACTTTAAAGGAACACGTCTCCTGAGTGTCAGCCGTCGCAGCTGAGTGAGTGAAATCCTTACAATTGGTGGAGAATGCGGGCAGCGTTCCCAGCGGAGACGTGAGTTTATTTTTGAATGTCCTGGGTCAAGGCTGTTGCAAGCCAGCAAGCATTGCCGGAGAAAATGGAGGACTTGCTGAAACACTTGGTCCAGCAGGAGCAAAGGCAGCAAGAGACCAACAGGCTGTTGATGCAGCAGATACAACAGAGCCAGCAGGAGCAACGGCAGAGTCAGCAGGAGCAACGGCAGAGTCAGCAGGAGCAACGGCAGCAGATGCAGCAGAGCTAGCAGGAGCATCAGCAGCAGATGCAGCTTCTGGCAACCGCCATCCAGGGCAAGGCGAGCGCCCCAACCCCAGGTTTGGCTGATGACACCCACGTCCGGAAGACGGTAAGACGCGCATTGCAGAAAATGACTCCCGGGGATGATGTTGAGGCCTTCCTGACGGTGTTTGAGAGGGTCGCTGAGAGGGAAAAACTTCCGCCAGAGCAGTGGGCAGAGGTACTTGCGCCATACCTGACGGGAGAACCCCAGAAGGCGTACTATGATTTGACCTTGCAGGATGCCAAAGAGTATCACAAATTGAAAGCCGAGATTCTCGCACGTTTGGGGGTGACACTGACTGTCAGGGCACAGCGAGTTCACTCCTGGGGCTATCACCGGGACAAACCACCTCGTTCCCAAATGTTTGATCTGTTGCACCTGGTCCAGAAATGGCTGCAGCCAGAATCCTCTGCGCCTGCACAGATGGTAGAACGGGTGATGATGGATCGGTTTGTCCATTCCCTCCCGAGGCCTATACAGTCTTGGGTTGCCCAGGGTGATCCCCAGAATGCCGACGAGCTGATCAGACTGGTTGAGAGATACCAAGGGTTGGAAGGCTCCTTCGGGAGGCAGCCCATGCCGTACTGGGGGTCCCAGAAGGCAGCTGAGTCCCAAAAAGGGGTGGTGCGTCCAAGGTCACAAAGGGCGGGGGAGGTGGTGCCCAAGGTCCCCACGGGTGATATTATTTGTTGGAGGTGCCACAAGCCAGGACATATAGCTGCCCGTTGTTCCCAAACCACTGAGCAGATGGACTGCAGCATGGGACGCCTTTGTTCATACTATGCGTATCCAGCCTGTAGTGTGAACTCTCCATCCAACGAGGGACCTCAAGCGTGTCCCGTAAAGGTGAACGGTCGAGCAGTAACGGCACTGTTAGACTCGGGGAGCCTAGTGACCCTGGTGAGGGCCACTTTTCCTCTCCACCTGCTCCCATGAAAGAAGGTCGGAGTGCGGTGCATACATGGTGATGCAAAGGACTACCCTATGGCCAGGGTGGACATTGAAACGGCATGTGGCACTGAGTCCCACATAGTCGGCGTGGTTCAGGACTTGTTGCACCCTATAATTATTGGCCGGGATTTCTGTTTGTTTTGGGATTTGTGGGGAAATGGTTCTGAGCTCCCTGGCAGGGAACCAGTGAACCCTGGAAGGGTATCGCCACACCCAGAGGCAGACAGTTTTCCTTTTTGTGTTCTGGTTGGGGATGAGGAGGAAGTATCCCCTACATCTGACATTCTGGAGTTAGAAGTTACCGGTGAAAATTTTGGGACTGCCCAACATAGGGACCCCACTCTGAGGGAAGCCTTTAATAATGTCACAGTTATTGACGGGGTGGTACAGGAGCCGGGGGCAGACACAAGATTTCCCCATTTTCTGTTGAGGGGGGAGTTGTTGTACCGTGTCACGAAAATACGGGAGGAGTTGGTAGAGCAGTTGATAGTGCCGGGTCCGTATAGACGGAAAGTGTTGGACATGGCCCATTCACACATCTTGGGTGGACACCTGGGGGTGGAAAAAACGCAGGAACGGGTTGTGCAGAGGTTCTATTGGCCTGGGTGTCACCGGGAAATAGTGAACTATTGCAGGTCCTGCCCTACATGTCAGCTAACTGCTCCTACTCCTCATTTCCGGAACCCCCTTGTGCCACTGCCCATTATTGAGGTACCGTTCGAGAGAATTGCCATGGACTTGGTCGGTCCCTTAGTTAAATCAGCTCGGGGCCATCAGTATATATTAGTCATCCTGGACTATGCCACACGCTATCCTGAGGCCATTCCCTTGAGAAATTCTTCCTCAAAAAGCATAGCCCGCGAGTTGGTCCATGTCTTTTCCTGGACAGGTCTGCCAAAGGAGATCCTGACTGACCAGGGTACACCTTTCATGAGCAAGGTGATGAGGGAGTTATGTAAAGCCCTGAAGATCTCCCAGTTGAGGACCTCGGTGTACCATCCCCAGTCAGATGGCCTTGTTGAGAGGTTTAACAAGACCCTAAAGAGCATGCTGAGAAAAGCTATAGAGAAAGACGGTAGAGACTGGGATTGTCTCTTACCCTATCTGATGTTTTCCATTCGTGAAGTTCCACAGGCCTCCACAGGGTTCTCACCGTTTGAGCTTCTATATGGCCGACATCCACGAGGACTCCTGGATATAGCCAAGGAAACCTGGGAGGCCGAAGTCACACCCCACAGAAGCGTCATTGAGCATGTGGCCCTGATGCAGCAGAGGATTGCAAAGGTGATGCCTATCGTGAAAGAACACCTTCTCCAAGCACAAGAAGCTCAAGCCAGGGTCTACAACCGGTCTGCAAGAGTGAGGCAGTTCAATCCGGGAGACCGAGTTCTTGTGTTAGTTCCAACGGTGGAAAGCAAGTTCTTGGCCAAATGGCAAGGGCCATATGAGGTTGTCGAGAAACTTGGTGAGGTAAATTATAAAATTCACCAACCAGGAAGACGGAAACCATTCCAAGTTTACCATGTCAACCTCATCAAGCCATGGCAAGATAGAGAGCCGACAGCAACTCCATCATTGTTAAGCAACCCAGAAGGTGAGGTTGGAGCGGTTACTATAGCAGAGACGCTATCAAAGACCCAGAAACAGCAGTGCCGGGAGTTACTCCAGAAAAACAGGGACCTGTTTTCAGAATTGCCAGGATACACGAAGGTCATAGAGCACGAGGTCCTAACAGAGCCACATGTGCGGGTGAATGTGAAACCTTATCGTATTCCTGAGGCTCGTCGAGAAGTTATCTCCAAGGAAGTGGAGCGTATGTTGAGGCTTGGGGTCATTGAGGAATCCAAGAGCGGTTGGTCGAGCCCAATTGTCCTGGTCCCAAAACCTGATGGAGAGTGGAGGTTTTGCAACGACTATCGGAAGTTGAATGAAGTCTCCAAGTTCGACGCTTATCCCATGCCCGTATTGATGAGCTCATCGAAAGGCTTGGGCACGCCAGATATATATCCACCTTGGATTTGACAAAGGGGTATTGGCAGATCCCCATGGCACAGGAAGCCAAGGAGAAGACGGCCTTTTCGACACCTGATGGATGCTTCCAATATGCCCGGATGCCGTTTGGCCTACAGGGAGCTCCGGCGACCTTCCAGAGGGCTATGGATAGAGTCCTTGCACCCCATAAGGCCTACGCTGCTGCGTACCTAGATGATATCGTCATCTTTAGCCCGGACTGGGAGAGTCATCTGGAGAAAGTCCAAGCGGTGTTGGATGCTATAAGAGAGGCCGGATTTACTATAAACCCGAAGAAGTGCGCCTTGGGTAAAGAAGAAGCTAAGTACCTTGGATACATAGTGGGTCATGGAGAAATAAAACCCCAAATCAATAAAGTGGAGGCAATCCAAACATAGCCAAAACCAGTTTCCAAGAAACAAGTTAAAGCCTTCCTGGGAATCGTGGGATATTACAGGAGGTTCATCCCAAACTTCGCCACGATGGCTGCGCCTCTGACTGACCTGCTAAAAGGGACAAAATCAGTAATGGTTAAGTGGTCCGAAGAAACAGAGTCAGCCTTCCAAGAAATGAAAAACGCTTTGTGTAAGCAACCCGTTCTGATGGCCCCAAACTTCAAGAAAGAGTTTATTCTTCAGACAGATGCCTCAGATGTTGGGGTGGGAGCAGTCCTTTCCCAAGAACTACATGGGTAGGAGCATCCTGTTCTCTATCTGAGTAGGAAGCTGTCCTCATCTGAAAAGAACTACTCAGTCGTTGAGAAGGAGTGCTTGGCCATAAAATGGGCAGTGGACACATTGCGGTACTATCTGCTGGGACGTAAATTTAGACTGGTATCTGACCATGCCCCGCTTAGGTGGATGAGAGAAACGAAAGGAAGAAATTCTAGAGTCACCCGTTGGTTCTTAGCCCTGCAGGACTTCAGTTTCCATGTGGAACATAGGGCCGGAAAGCTGCACGGTAATGCGGATGCCCTATCGAGAATCCCTTGTTTAGTGGGGGAAAGTGCCAAGCCCCACGGCTTTAGGCAGAGGGGGAGGTATGTAGCATGGCTAAAGGGTTTGTGGTCGATGGGAGGTATGTGCCACATAAGTGCCTGATTGCTGTAATGTAGCCCGGAGTATTCCTTTCTTGCACATAATCTTGTATATGTGTTTCAGGACCTGTGGTAATGTCAGACCACATGGCTAATCATGTGATGGGTTACTGGGTGGGGTTAGCTCTTTATAAGACTGGCTAATCCTTTACACAGCAGATATGTGTGGAGGTGAAACCCTCCTGAGTGTGTTACGGCTTCAGGACTGAGCCGGATGAACTGGACACTTGCTTTTCTTTGCCTGAACCAAAGGCCCATTTTGCTTTCTGTTATTTGCCACATGGTTTATGAAGCAATAAACCCAGTGAACTTTAAAGGAACACGTCTCCTGAGTGTCAGCCGTCGCAGCTGAGTGAGTGAAATCCTTACAATACCCACGTTGGAATAAGGACCCTCCAGTCAGGACCTCGCTGGACTGATAAGTTACAAGAACGCTCGTTAACCATTTCTATTCCGCTTAACTGTTAATAAATTCCCCTCAACAGTTGGTCTGTCTGTTCCGTGGTGACATACTCAACCCTGCACCCTAATACAGCAGAAAGAGTCAAATCCAGGTATGTAGTAAACACAGGGAAGTCCAGAACAAGTCCACAGGTTAATCCCTTGTGTGGCATGAACACAGGTAAGTCCAGAAACTAGTTCTCAAGTTGATCTCAGTTTTGGCATAAACACGGCTAAGACCAGAAACAAGTTTACATTAAAGTATTATACTGGTGTACATTCCAGCAGCTCCCACCAGGGGGAGTAAATGAAGGATTAAGTAGCAAAACACAGTCCAGCAACATAGTTCAAAAGCACAGTTCAGAAGCAGAGTTTTTACCAGGAGGAGTGAACCAAGGGTTAAGTTCCAAAGTCAACAGACTAAAGATAACTTAGAGAGTATAGCTTACATATGCAGAGAATGTCCAGAGCCACGGGTAGAAGCACAGTAGAACAAGCAGCTGAGCTGAAGGGGAACAGAAGCATAATACTCCAGCAAGGAAGCTGACACTTGAGCCGGATTGTAAACAAACAGGAAGTAGGGAAGACAAAAACAGCAAACTCCATCTTAACAAAGGGCAAGATCATTCACAAGGTGACTTGGAAAACACGGAATACTGACATTACTCCCCCTAGAAACGGCCTCAGGACGGTCCAGGACAAGGTTTGTCTGGGTATCTACGATGAAATTGAGAAACCTTCAGGGGAGCATTGTTGTTACTTACTGGTTCCCAAGAATCGTTTTCAGGAGAGTAAACCTGCCATCTAACTAAATACTGAAGCCGGTTTCTATGGAGCCTTGAATCAATAATGTCCTGTACCACAAATTGTTCTTCGCCATCAACCAACACTGGTGGAGGAGGAGATAACAATACGTCCCTGAAATGTGTTAAGAGAAACCGGTTTTAATAAACATGAAATACTGGATATACCTTTAGAGTTCGTGGTAGCTTCAGCCAACAAGCAACAGAGCTCACAATCCTGGTGATCTTGAATGGACCGATGAACTTCTGTCCCAGTTTCTGCGAAGGAACACTCAGTAAAGTATTCTAATTTACTGAGATAATGACTTTTGGGTTTTCATTGGCTGTAAGCCATAATCATCAACATTAGCAGAAATAAACAATTAAAATAAATCACTCTGTTTGTAATGACTCTATATAATATATGAGTTTCACTTTTTGTATTGAAGAACTGAAATAACTTAACTTTTTGATGATATTCTAATTTTGTGAGAAGCACCTGTACATACGAGCCGGTTATTAGAGATGAGCGAACCCAAACAGAGATAGAGGGAGAAAGAGAGATTTTTTTTCTTTTCTTACCAAAACCAGGGATTCAAGCTTCAGGAGGCTAATTTGCATATTCCAGGTGCCTTCTGGGAGAAGCGAAGTCTCCCTAAGCTAGAAGATCGTTGGGTACAGCCGGGACCAGCTGCTTCGAAAGCATCACCAAACCAGGGATTCAAGCTTCAGGAGGCTAATTTGCATATTCCAGGTGCCTTCTGGGAGAAGCGAAGTCTCCCTAAGCTAGAAGATCGTCGGGTACAGCCGGGACCAGCTGCTTCGAAAGCATCACCAAACCAGGGATTCAAGCTTCAGGAGGCTAATTTGCATATTCCAGGTGCCTTCTGGGAGAAGCGAAGTCTCCCTAAGCTAGAAGATCGTTGGGTACAGCCGGGACCAGCTGCTTCGAAAGCATCACCAAACCAGGGATTCAAGCTTCAGGAGGCTAATTTGCATATTCCAGGTGCCTTCTGGGAGAAGCGAAGTCTCCCTAAGCTAGAAGATCGTTGGGTACAGCCGGGACCAGCTGCTTCGAAAGCATCACCAAACCAGGGATTCAAGCTTCAGGAGGCTAATTTGCATATTCCAGGTGCCTTCTGGGAGAAGCGAAGTCTCCCTAAGCTAGAAGATCGTCGGGTACAGCCGGGACCAGCTGCTTCGAAAGCATCACCAAACCAGGGATTCAAGCTTCAGGAGGCTAATTTGCATATTCCAGGTGCCTTCTGGGAGAAGCGAAGTCTCCCTAAGCTAGAAGATCGTTGGGTACAGCCGGGACCAGCTGCTTCGAAAGCATCACCAAACCAGGGATTCAAGCTTCAGGAGGCTAATTTGCATATTCCAGGTGCCTTCTGGGAGAAGCGAAGTCTCCCTAAGCTAGAAGATCGTTGGGTACAGCCGGGACCAGCTGCTTCGAAAGCATCACCAAACCGCGCGCCGTATTTTTGCCTGTAGGACATTATTGCAAGAGAGCTTGGCTGAGTAGATTACACAAGAAGGAAAACACAGCAAGTCAGCAGGATCTAGGAGCAACATGGCAGATGTGACAACCTACATGGTGAGCTGCAGCATGTGCTACATGTTCACAGATCGACCAGAAGAAGAATCCAATTTCACCTGTCAGAAGTGTAGACTAGTGGCCCTTTTAGAAGAAAAGGTGCGGGGTCTGGAAGAAAGAATAGCAACTTTGAAACTCATCAAAGAGAATGAAGACTTTCTAGACAGAACAGAAGCATCTCTACTGGTCACAGAAGGTGAAAAAAGTGTCAGAGAACCTCCAAAAGCAGATGAGTGGAAGCATGTGACCAAAAGAAGCAAGAAGACCATGGAGAAATCACCAACCACACAACTGAAGAACCGATATCAAATCTTTGTAGAGGATGAAGATGGCACACCTAAGAATGAAGCAATACCAGCAAGCAAAAAAGAAAAGGGCACACAGCAACAAGTGACAGCAAAAAGTACAGCCAAGAAGCAACGAAGAGTGGTGGTGGTGGGAGACTCACTACTGAGAGGCACAGAAGCAGCCATCTGCAGACCGGACATAACTGCAAGAGAAGTATGCTGCCTTCCAGGTGCGATGATCAAGGATGTGACCGATAGGATACCAAAGCTCTTCAGCTCCAAGGACGTCCACCCATTTCTTCTGATACATGTTGGCACCAATGACACGGCAAGGAAGGACCTACCGACAATCTGCAAGGACTTTGAAGAGTTGGGGAAGAAAGTAAAGGAACTGGATGCACAGGTAGTTTTTTCTTCTATCCTTCCAGTAGACGGGCATGGCACCAGGAGATGGAACAGGATCCTTGATGCAAACAACTGGCTAAGACGATGGTGCAGACAACAAGGATTTGGATTCCTGGACCACGGTGTGAATTACTGGTATGATGGACTCCTCGCCAGAGACGGACTACACCTCAACAAACCTGGGAAACACACATTCGCCAGAAGACTCGCTACACTCATCAGGAGGGCGTTAAACTAGAAGAAGAGGGGACGGGAAGAAAAACATTAGACTCGAACAAAGACGACCCAGGAAAACATACTCAGAAAGGAGGTAAGAACATTTCTAAAACAATCCACAGTGAGGAGATTGGAACAAAACAAAATCCTCTAAACTGCATGCTCGCAAACGCCAGAAGCCTGACAAACAAGATGGAAGAACTAGAAGCAGAAATATCTACAGGTAACTTTGACATAGTGGGAATAACCGAGACATGGTTAGATGAAAGCTATGACTGGGCAGTTAACTTACAGGGTTACAGTCTGTTTAGAAAGGATCGTAAAAATCGGAGAGGAGGAGGGGTTTGTCTCTATGTAAAGTCTTGTCTAAAGTCCACTTTAAGGGAGGATATTAGCGAAGGGAATGAGGATGTCGAGTCCATATGGGTTGAAATTCATGGAGGGAAAAATGGTAACAAAATTCTCATTGGGGTCTGTTACAAACCCCCAAATATAACAGAAAGCATGGAAAGTCTACTTCTAAAGCAGATAGATGAAGCTGCAACCCATAATGAGGTCCTGGTTATGGGGGACTTTAACTACCCGGATATTAACTGGGAAACAGAAACCTGTGAAACCCATAAAGGCAACAGGTTTCTGCTAATAACCAAGAAAAATTATCTTTCACAATTGGTGCAGAATCCAACCAGAGGAGCAGCACTTTTAGACCTAATACTATCTAATAGACCTGACAGAATAACAAATCTGCAGGTGGTTGGGCATTTAGGAAATAGCGACCACAATATTGTGCAGTTTCACCTGTCTTTCACTAAGGGGACTTGTCAGGGAGTCACAAAAACACTGAACTTTAGGAAGGCAAAGTTTGACCAGCTTAGAGATGCCCTTAATCTGGTAGACTGGGACAATATCCTCAGAAATAAGAATACAGATAATAAATGGAAAATGTTTAAGAACATCCTAAATAGGCAGTGTAAGCGGTTTATACCTTGTGGGAATAAAAGGACTAGAAATAGGAAAAACCCAATGTGGCTAAACAAAGAAGTAAGACAGGCAATTAACAGTAAAAAGAAAGCATTTGCACTACTAAAGCAGGATGGCACCATTGAAGCTCTAAAAAACTATAGGGAGAAAAATACTTTATCTAAAAAACTAATTAAAGCTGCCAAAAAGGAAACAGAGAAGCACATTGCTAAGGAGAGTAAAACTAATCCCAAACTGTTCTTCAACTATATCAATAGTAAAAGAATAAAAACTGAAAATGTAGGCCCCTTAAAAAATAGTGTGGAAAGAATGGTTGTAGATGACGAGGAAAAAGCTAACATATTAAACACCTTCTTCTCCACGGTATTCACGGTGGAAAATGAAATGCTAGGTGAAATCCCAAGAAACAATGAAAACCCTATATTAAGGGTCACCAATCTAACCCAAGAAGAGGTGCGAAATCGGCTAAATAAGATTAAAATAGATAAATCTCCGGGTCCAGATGGCATACACCCACGAGTACTAAGAGAACTAAGTAATGTAATAGATAAACCATTATTTCTTATTTTTAGTGACTCTATAGCGACAGGGTCTGTTCCGCAGGACTGGCGCATAGCAAATGTGGTGCCAATATTCAAAAAGGGCTCTAAAAGTGAACCTGGAAATTATAGGCCAGTAAGTCTAACCTCTATTGTTGGTAAAATATTTGAAGGGTTTCTGAGGGATGTTATTCTGGATTATCTCAATGAGAATAACTGTTTAACTCCATATCAGCATGGGTTTATGAGAAATCGCTCCTGTCAAACCAATCTAATCAGTTTTTATGAAGAGGTAAGCTATAGGCTGGACCACGGTGAGTCATTGGACGTGGTATATCTCGATTTTTCCAAAGCGTTTGATACCGTGCCGCACAAGAGGTTGGTACACAAAATGAGAATGCTTGGTCTGGGGGAAAATGTGTGTAAATGGGTTAGTAACTGGCTAAGTGATAGAAAGCAGAGGGTGGTTATAAATGGTATAGCCTCTAACTGGGTCGCTGTGACCAGTGGGGTACCGCAGGGGTCAGTATTGGGACCTGTTCTCTTCAACATATTCATTAATGATCTGGTAGAAGGTTTACACAGTAAAATATCGATATTTGCAGATGATACAAAACTATGTAAAGCAGTTAATACAAGAGAAGATAGTATTCTGCTACAGATGGATCTGGATAAGTTGGAAACTTGGGCTGAAAGGTGGCAGATGAGGTTTAACAATGATAAATGTAAGGTTATACACATGGGAAGAGGGAATCAATATCACCATTACACACTGAACGGGAAACCACTGGGTAAATCTGACAGGGAGAAGGACTTGGGGATCCTAGTTAATGATAAACTTACCTGGAGCAGCCAGTGCCAGGCAGCAGCTGCCAAGGCAAACAGGATCATGGGGTGCATTAAAAGAGGTCTGGATACACATGATGAGAGCATTATACTGCCTCTGTACAAATCCCCAGTTAGACCGCACATGGAGTACTGTGTCTAGTTTTGGGCACCGGTGCTCAGGAAGGATATAATGGAACTAGAGAGAGTACAAAGGAGGGCAACAAAATTAATAAAGGGGATGGGAGAACTACAATACCCAGATAGATTAGCGAAATTAGGATTATTTAGTCTAGAAAAAAGACGACTGAGGGGCGATCTAATAACCATGTATAAGTATATAAGGGGACAATACAAATATCTCGCTGAGGATCTGTTTATACCAAGGAAGGTGACGGGCACAAGGGGGCATTCTTTGCGTCTGGAGGAGAGAAGGTTTTTCCACCAACATACAGGTCCTTCTCAAAAAATTAGCATATAGTGTTAAATTTCATTATTTACCATCATGTATCTCTGTATACAGGGATCTCCCCCTAGTGGTGGCTGCAGACAGGATCTTATCATGTATCTCTGTATACAGGGAGCTCCCCCTAGTGGTGGATGCAGACAGAACAGCCTATTTGTTGAGAAATTTCTTTCTGGGTCTTACCCTCTTGCTTGAGGGTGTCAATGATGGCCTTCTTGACATCTGTCAGGTCACTAGTCTTACCCATGATGGGGGTTTTGAGTAATGAACCAGGCAGGGAGTTTATAAAAGCCTCAGGTATCTTTTGCATGTGTTTAGAGTTAATTAGTTGATTCAGAAGATTAGGGTAATAGGTCGTTTAGAGAACCTTTTCTTGATATGCTAATTTATTGAGACAGGTTTTTTGGGTTATCAGGAGTTGTATGCCAAAATCATCAGTATTAAAACAATAAAAGACCTGACAAATTTCAGTTGGTGGATAATGAATCTATAATATATGAAAGTTTAATTGTAATCATTACATTATGGTAAAAAATGAAATTTAACACTATATGCTAATTTTTTGAGAAGGACCTGTAGAAGAGGATTCTTTACTGTTAGGGCAGTGAGAATCTGGAATTGCTTGCCTGAGGAGGTGGTGATGGCAAACTCAGTCGAGGGGTTCAAGAGAGGCCTGGATGTCTTCCTGGAGCAGAACAATATTGTATCATACAAATATTAGGTTCTGTAGAAGGACGTAGATCTGGGTATTTATTATGATGGAATATAGGCTGAACTGGATGGACAAATGTCTTTTTTCGGCCTTACTAACTATGTTACTATGTTACCAGTTGGGTAACCATATTTTCAATGGAGTTCAGGTTCAGGTGGAAGTTCGGTTACTGTTCTGATACCCGAACTTTCTAGAAAGTTGAGGTCAAGTACCAGGAGTCCAGGACCCAAACTTCCACCGGTCTGCCTATCTCTACCCCTTATTTTAGCTTATGATTGCACATGGTACAAAATTGTTAGGCCATGTTCAAACAATGCATTCACAATTAAGTATATCGAGCCAGAATTTTGAAAAAATGTGGTAACACCGCTGTAATTTTACTTTGTTTTCTGAAAATTGCGGCGGAAAAATAAATGCATCAAGTGAACATGGCCTTAAAGTGTAACTGTCATTTCAGGAGAACTTGTACAGTGCAGTGTTGCTCAAAAATATAGAGACTGGGGCAGAGGAGCAACGGAGAGTGACCATGCTAACTTGTCAAATTCATGATAACTTGTGGAATGCTACTTACACTGCCAATTTTATTTAATTCCCCTACAGGAGTAAGGGTTGTGTCAAGATGGACACCAGTTTTCTGACGCACCGGATTAATTGAGGCTACATTTTCACGCTGGGTTTTTGGCACCACATATTTTTTCTTTATCAAAATGGTCATTTTAACGGTTTTGAGGCCTGAATAGAATTTAAATCATCAGCATAAACCCTATTTAAGGCCTCTACAACAGCTGAAACCCTTCCTTATGGCCATTTTGTTGCTGTTTTGGTGGTACTTGGGCAATATGTGTGACCTCATGCAATTCACACCAACTCAGCAGGTGTTATTTAATGGGGGTTGTCACGCCGCTTTGGCCAGCCATACCCCGTGATAGTTGATCCACGAAGGAGGAGAAGAAGAATGTGGGTGCATCCACTTTTGCGGCAACGCCTCACTAAAGGGCATTTTCACAGGCTCTATTTAGCTCTGCAGACACATCCGGACAAATTCTTCCAGTACTGTGGCATGACAATACCCACATTTGATATCTTGTTGGAGACAGTACGTCCAGGAATAACGTATCAGGATACCAGGATGCGGAAATGCATAACTGCAGAGGAGCGTCTTCTCCTTACCTTACGGTATGTATTCACCATCCTCACATACTGTATGTTGATGATGTTTTTTGTACTATTTTGATTTTCATAGCATCTTATTTAAATTATATTAATACATTTTTTATAAATCATATACAAATATGTATTAAATGGTAAATGTTAGTATCCAGTGTAAATTTAGGAAGGTACACTGGTCTCCTGCCTTTTTTGATCCTCATATTACTTTGGTTCACTAGGGTTTTTTAAAAGCATTGTAACATCGCTAATTTTTTTTTTGCTTTCAGATTCCTATCAACTGGATTATCTTATGCGAGAATGCATCTTGAATTTCTCATAGGGCGGTCCATTATTTCAGGCATTGTGAGTAATACATGTGTTCAAATATGGGACAAACTACATGAACTTGTCATGCCGGAGCTCAAAATGGAGGATTGGCTGAAAATAGCCCTTGGATTTTCTGACTGTTGTCAATTTCCGCACTGTATTGGAGCACTGGATGGGAAGCATATCAGGGTGCGCAAGCCACCGAACTCGGGCACCCAACTCTATAATTATAAGCAGTTTTTCTCTGTAGTTCTGTTAGCTGTAGTTGACAGTAACTACAGGTTCATAATTGTAGATATTGGGGCCTATGGGCAAACTGGAGACTCTAAAGTCCTCAATGCTTCCATTAAGGGTCGGCAGCTACGTGAAAACCTGTTGGACCTCCCACCACCGTAACAACTCCCAGGCTCCAATGCTGAAGCAGTCCCATATGTACTTGTGGCAGATGAGGCCTTCAAATTGACCAGGCATATCATGAGGCCTTATCCCCGGCGCACCCCACCAGCGGCGTGTCTTTAATGTCAGACTTTCACGGGCACGGCAACTGGTGGAGTGCGCCTTTGGCATTATGGCATCCAAATGGCGTGTTCTCCAGTCTGCCATTCAGCTGAGTGAGGCAAATGTTAATGAAGTCATAAAAGCTTGTGTTGTTCTACACAGCTTCGCAAGAATTCATGAGCGCTCCTCAGCTGACAGTGGTGAAGGCATGTTGGCTAATGTGGGTAGGCCTACAACACAAGTCCTTTCTCGATGGCGTCATCTTTCTGGCATAAAAGTTAGGGATATTTTGACAAATTATTTTGTTTCTCCTCAGGGAGCTACTCCCTGGCAAGATAATGCTGTTTCTTTGTTGTAATTTTTTCATATACTGTATATCTATATATATTTTCAGGAAAAATGCATAAATTACTTAAATTACTTAACTATGTGTGTTTCTTTGACTTATGTAACAGATGTTTATCAACCGAGTAATTGAGTATGATGTTGTAATGATTTGTCCAACAAACTGAAATTGACTTTTGACTATATTTATTTTACGATAGTAAAAGCCTTTTTTGTTTTTTTAAACACCATATTAATATCATACTTTTTTTTTATCAAAACCCCTCCCCACCCCAATATGGCCATGTCGTCCAAACCCAGGTTGGGACCAACCTCCAGCACTGGGTCAGGACAAGTGGCCATATTGGGATGGTTGATGGTATGATGGCATATGGTAATGTGCTTGCCTTGGTGGGTTTTTTGTGGGAACGGGTAGAGGTGTAGGCACACGTGGAGGGGGTGCTTCAAATACTTGTTGAGCATGCACCTGTTGAGATGATGGAAGGCGCAGGACGTTACGTGCTGACAGCTGCAACCTCTCAATGAACTCAAATAATTCATACGGTTCATTTGGTGGGGTACATGCATCAATATGTATTTGAAAACACCCTCTCACACGTAGCCTCACCTCGCGGGGTATGGGACGGAGGTACCAGGCCAAGCTCCTCGAATAGGCCTCCTCACCATCATCCTGTGCAGCCCTGGCCAAATAATTAAGGACCCCAATGTCCACATTCCTTGCAGTTCTCTCCTTCTGCGGCCACGGCAGGAAATGTCAGCAGGCTGTGGGGATGTGTCCAGTGGAACAGTAGGGCTGCTACTGTTTCCTGGATCATCCTGACTTCCTGGATGTGGTGCTGCTGTGGGTGGTGGTGCAGCTTCTTGGCCAGTTGTTGCCAGATCTTGTGGTGCAACTGAAGTTGATGCAGGAGGGATGTCACTGGAAGGATGTGAAGATGGGCCAGCCACCTCTTCTCCTTCCCCAACCGGATCTATCAGGGCCTCCGAGTCTGAGCCGGTCTCCCTCTCAGTGAGGTATGACTGTGTTCTGTTTGTAAAGTATGAGAATAATTAATTAAAATTTAAAATTTTACCTTTATAAAACATATGTGTAATTTTTTTTTATGTTTTTACTTACTGTCTCAGATCCATACTGGGATCTAAAAAGGAGAGATGGTCATAATAAATATATTTCTCTTTTTTGCAGGCGCTGCTAACCCACTCCTGGCTCGTTGCTGCCTTTCTCCCCTATATTGGTCGCATATGCTGCGCCATCGTCTCATAACATCTTCCACTGCAATGAAAGAGTAAAAAATAATGTATAAGGCCATTGTGCACAGTGGTACCAAAAATATCATCAACATAAATATTGTAAACACAAACAGCACAAAACGATATAATGGAAAATACATAGAATTGCAGGCCATAAGGACAGGGTCCTCTCCCCTCTGTAGCACTATGTCATTGTAAATTTGTTTAATGTAAACGACATCTATAAAACTCTGTACGTAACCCCTTTTTTTGATGCAGGAGACTCCGTGGAGGCGTGCGGCAGACTTCTGGGATGTCTGTCTGGCTTTTTCAGCTAATTTGCATGTCTAAGCTTCCTGATTGCGGGATTGGCACATTTCATGTCACCTGCTGAACTCTTGCGTATTTTACACAAGTCACACTGATGGTCCGTGTGTAATCCGTATTTTTTGCGCACCCATAGACTTTCATTGCCGGATTTTTTATGCAATACGCTGACAAACGCAGCATGCTGCGATTTTCTACGGCCGTAAAATACGGATGCGTAATATACGCCAAACAGGAGCTGCCCCATAGAGAATCATTGGTCCGTGTGCAATGCGTTGTTTTTGCACCTCGCATACGTCCGTAAAACTCTCTAGTGTGACGCTGGCCTTAAAGTCACTTTGAAGGGTGTACATGACAGAAAATACACACCATTCTAAAAACTGCACCCCTAAGGGTATGTGCACACGTTGTGGATTTTGCTGCGGATCAGCAGCGGATTAGCTGCTGCGAATTCGCAGCAGTTTTCTCTGAGTTTACAGTACCATGTAAACCTATGGAAAACAAAATGCTGCAGAAAAAAATGCGCGGAAACGCTGCATTGTTTATTCCGCAGCATGTCAATTCTTTGTGCGGATTCTGCAGCAGTTTACACCTGCTCCATAATAGGAATCCGCATGTGTAAAACCGCAGGTGGAATCCGCACAAAATCCTTGAAAAAAAACACTGTAAACCCGCAGTAAATCCACAGTGTGGATTTCCTGCAGATTTACCAAAATCAGTGCGGAAAAATCTGCACACCCTTCCATAACGTGTGCACATACACTCAAAGTGCTCAAAACCACATTCAAGAAGTTTATTAACCCTTTACGTGCTTCACAGGAACTGAAGCAATGTGGAAGGAAAAAATTAACATTTAACTTTTTTTTTACAAACATTTAACTTCAGAAACATTTTGGAAACTAGATTTCCCCCAAGGAGCTTATCTAGATGTGTTGTGTGAACTTTGAACTCCAAGTGTTTTTTCTAAAGTTTATAACACAGAGCTGTGAAAATAAAAAATGATTTTTTTTCCACAAAAATAATTTTTTAGCCCACAATTTTTTAAGTTGTTGTCCAATTTGTCCTGAGTATGCTGATACCCCATATGGGGGAGAAAACTACTGTTTGGGCACACGTCGGTGCTTGAAAGGAAAGTAGTGATATTTTGGAATGCAGACTTTGATGGAATGGTCTGCGGGCCTCATGTTGCGTTTGCAGACCCCTTGATGTGCCTAAACAGTAGAAACCCCCCACAAGTGACCCCATTTTGGAAACTAGACCCCCCAAAGAGCTTATCTAGATGTGTGGTAAGCACTTTGAGTGCCTGCCAGCCTGAGTACTTGTGGGGGTTGCCTGGTTGCTAGGGAATCCCTACATGTAATCAAGCTGTCTAGTAGCTGCAAAGCATGCAGCTGTGGCAAAGAAAACTAAATCTCCAAGCAGTCACAAATACTCGCAGACCACCCGAGCGTGCTCGGGAAAACCCGAGCAACGAGTATACTCACTCAACGCTATTTATAATGCAGAGCCCTGAAAATAAAAAAATCATTTTTTTAACCCCCATTTTTTTTATTTTCTTAAGGGTAACAGGAGAAATTGGACCCCAAAAGTTGTCCAATTTGTCCTGAGTATGATAATGTCCCATATTGGGGGTAAACCACTGTTTTGGCGCACGGCAGAGCTCAGAAGGGAGGGAGCATCATTTGACTTTTTGAATGTAAAATTGGCTGGAATCCCCTTATGTACCTAAACAGTGGAAACCCCCCCAATTCAAACTCCAACTCTTACCTCAACATACCCCTAACCCTAATCCCAACCCTAACCATAACCCTAATCCCAACCCTAACCTCAAAACACCCCTAACCCTAATCCCAACCCTAACCATAACCCTAATCCCAACCCTAACACACCCCTAACCCTAATCCCAACCCTAACTCTAATCCCTACCCTAACTAATCCCAAGCCTAATCCCAACACACCCCTAATCCCAACCCTAACCATAACCACAAACCTAACCCTAATCCCAATCCTAACCCTAATCCCAACCCTAACTCTAATCTCAACCCTAACCCTAATCCAAACCCTAATCCCAACTCTAACCCTAACTTTAGCCCCAACCCTAACCCTAATTTTAGCCCCAACCCTAACCCTAACTGTAGCCCAACTCACTTTAGCCCAACTCTAACCCTAATGGGAAAATGGAAATGAATATATTTTATTTTATTATTTTTCCATAACTAAGAAGGTGATAAGGGGGGGTTATTTACTATTTTTTATTTTGATCACTGAGTGGCCAAAATGAACAAATAGCAAAAATCTTCCTATTGTTGCCAGGTACCGGCCGGCAGATCTCGGCGGGAGCACTGCACATGTGCCCGCCATTTTCTTACCGGAACAAGACTCCAGCAGCCGTGGGGGGAAGCTGGAGGACCCAGAAACACCCGGTGACACTGTTAAGCATTGGGACATCGGGAACCCTATTTCTCCGTCCTCTGATGTGTGACAGAGAAATTAAATGGCAAATCTCGCTTTTTTTTTTGCAGTCAACGTTATATGGTTAATAACAGCGATCGTAACCTGGAGGTCAGTAAAAACCAACCCAAATCATGTTCTCTGGGGTCTCAGCTACTCTGAAGGGCGCTATACCATTTTTCCACAGCGCCGTTACGGCTGTGGTTTAAGTACCCTTAACTACTGCCGTTAAAAGGTGTATCGGTGGTCATTAAGGGGTTAAAGTATGACACACCAACCAAAGACAAAATAGTCAAAAACTAGATAAAACCGCACATTAAAAGAAAAACACACAAAAACACAATAAAAAAATGCAAGTGACCTAATTTAAATAAAAGGTGCAGAAATTATGCATAATCAAAAACTCCCTAGGGCCGGGGTCAAACTTGCGATTACAATGCGAGAAACTCGCGCTTCAATACCCGTCAATGGAGCGTTCAGCTGCATAGAAATACATGCAGCCACACACTCTGGTGCCAAGTGCCAGCGGCAGTGCCACGTATTGAGGCGAGTTTCTCACATTGCACTCGTGTGAACCCAGCCTAAAGCTCATCACTGGAATGTAGCCTAAGGTTATGTTTCCACTGGCTATATTGCTTGAGTTTTGCTGCGGATTGGATGCTGCGTACAGCCGCAGTGTCCAATCCGCAGCGTCCAGATGTTACAGCATAGTAGAGGGGATTTTATGAAATCCCATCTCCACTATGTGTACAAACATGCAGGCGGCAGACCTGCATAACCGGACATGTGGCTCTTCTTTATAGACTGCAATATGTCTGTTTTTCTTGCGGAGATGCTCTGTCTCTGCAAGATAAATAACACAGTCTATGTATAGGATGTGTTGATTCTGCCTGTGTTCAATGAACACATGAGGAATCACTGCACGTACAAAAAGGGGCAGGGCTTTGGGCGGAGTGGGATATCCACTGCATCCAAAGGGCTGCCAATACGCCCCATGGACATATAGCCTAAGAGGTCTGGCACCCCTGAAGGTCCAGTCTCCACAGAGATACTGCATCTCATCCAGAGGTGTGGTATCCCAACTTTATGGTAAGGAGGGGACACTGCACAGAATCCTAACACTCACATCCAACACACATCAGCTCAGTCGGGGCACCTGGGCATACCCTTAGGGAGGAAGGCCTCATCCCAGACTGGACAGGAATGGGTGGTGGGAGAGGGTGGAAAAGTAGTAAAAAGGGGAGGAGCTTAGAAGGCAGGAAGGACAGTGGTGAGAGCAGTTGGTCCTAGGAGACCAAGCAGAGAGGAGTCTGAGAGGAGAGCTAGAGCTGAGCAGACGTGCGGGTCTGCAGCTACTGACAGTGAGAATGTAGAAAAAAAGGAAGCTCCCAGAAGAAAGGGGTCTAAGGGGCACGGGAAGTTCAGAAGCCACCCGTGGGACCTGCATCCAGGCTGACCAGTGTCAGGTGGAGGGACCAGGTTACAGAAAGGGGAACCGGCCCCTGATCTAGTGGAAGAACTTCAGGACTTAACCAGAACCTCGAAGGCTGTGGCGTCTGTAAGAGTCACAGCCACATCCACCCATAACAGTCTAAAAAGGCAGCCGGACAGAATCCAGGGTACTCAGAGGACGTCGCCCGACCAGGTTCGTGGTTGCTGGTTTAGGACATTGTGGGTGAGACGCTAGGCAGGAAGAGTGGAAACCAGTATAGAGAGATGGCCAGGAAAGGCTTATAAAAGGGGGTTCTGGACAGGAGCCCTGAGTTACTGGAGAGTTTCCTGGACCGCTCTCCTGGAGGACACAGCACCCCGGCTGGGGCCCAATACCTGAACTGTGAGTAAAACGTGAATAATTCATCTTGCTGTGTCTCTCCAATTCTTTCCTGCGATGCCTGCCCTGCACCACCACTATCACCATCAGAACTGTACAGAACTACTTCAACTGCCCTGGGAGATAAGCTCTACCTGTGCTAAGCAGAACCATCACAGCTGCACTACCATCGTCCCCAGTTGTCCCTTTAAGCAGCGTTCCCCTTTTATCCACTACAAACTTTATTCCCATTTCTCCATAGACTTTATCTTCCATTTCGTACATTTCACCACCCCTTTAATTGGATGCCCAGGGCCATGGACAGGGTCGCCGCATCCGTGACCTCCCCTTTAAGTGCCGCCAGACCCAGTACCGAGTATCCCATGGCCCCGTGGGGCGCTCCAGAGGCGTGTGCCTTTTAATTAATCCGATGCTTCTGACTCCATCGCACGAACAACGCCAATCTTGATGTATCGGGGCCGCAGTGTGAGCTCTGCTTTTTTAATGCAATTTGGGTACATTTTCATAAACAAATTCAACAAACATTGTCAGTAAAATGCCATTTGAGTACACCGTGTGAACACTGCACATAAGCTAAATGTAATTCTACAAATCAAGAACAGATTGCTGACAAAATCGAATGACTTATGGCATATTTCAAACTGCGCCCAATTTGCCCTTTGACAGTGCTGATAAATCTGCTCCCATCTATACTAATAGAAGTGTATATGCAAAGATCAGAGGGATTCAATGTGAATTAAACTTCATCAGTCTGATGAACAGGACGGGCCACATTGTAATTCAATTAACCATGTTCTGCTACCAACACTCTTTGCTCGGTGCCGCGCTCTTTGTTGGCCGCCATGCGTCAGTGCTTGCGCAATGTGTAGCTGCTCTTATGTGATATTAGTAATAATCTTACTGGTTTTTATGAAAGTGACCAAACTGCGGTAATGCCTTCAATGGATAAACAGCGCAGCAATGAAATCCATCTTGAAACCTTTAAGGAAGGAAGCGCTGATTACAGAGCAGCTAATTAGGAAACGAATGAATGGGGAGGCTGCCTTGTGTTTTCTTCTTTTACCATTAAAGATGTTAACTCCTTTGCTGCCAGGGTATCTGTAGGATACTTCACATGCATCGTTTTTAAGGCTAAGTTCACATTACGAGCCTATAAAAAAATCATCCCACAAATATGTATCTCCGTTTTTATACATCAGCAGTTGTTAAAATTTACATGACCCAGACTAGAGGATGCAGCAATTTTTTTTCTCCAAGTCTGTGAAAAAAAAGAAAAAGGTCATCTGAACATAAGCAGCACTCGGACTGAAAATACTGCCGTGTGAACGTAGCCTTAGAATAAGTTCCCACAATACGTTTTTGATAGTATTTTCTCTGTGCAAAATCTCAGCGTCTAAGGACAGTCCCACACGTCCAGATAATTCCGGTACTGGAAAAATCGGTACCGGAATTATCCGTGTCCGTGTGCCCGTGCGTTTCTGTGGCACATCAGTGTGGCACACGTGTGCCGCCCGTGTGCCGACTGGGTACCACACGCACCGTGCAGGAGACAGCACTAGAGATAAGCGCTGTCCCCCCCACATGGTGCTGAAGCCGCGATTCATATCTTCTCTGCAGCAGCATTTGCTGTAGAGAAGATATGAATAATCCTTTTTTTTGTTTCTCGTGTTTAATATAAAGATCCATGTCCCCACCCCCCTCCCATCTCCTGTGCGCCCGCCCGCTGTTATTAAAATACTCATATCTTCTCTACAGCAAACGCTGCTGCAGAGAAGATATGAATCGCGGCTTCAGCACCATGTGGGGGGGACAGCGCTTACTGTAGCGCTGTCTCCTGCACGGCACACGAACTGCACACGGACAACGTCCATGTGCGGTACGTGTTTTACACGGACCCATTGACTTTAATGGGTCCGTGTAATCCGTGCGCTCCCATGAACACTGACATGTCTCCGTGTTTGGCACACGGAGACACGGTCCGCAAAAAATCAATGGCATCTGCACAGATGCATTGATTTGAATGTGTCTACGTGTGTCAGTGGCTCCGGTACGTGAGGAAACTGTCACCTCACATACCGGAGCCACTGACGTGTGAAACCGGCCTTAGGCTGCCGTCACACTAGCAGTATTTGGTCAGTATTTTACATCAGTATTTGTAAGCCAAAACCAGGAGTGGAGCAATTAGAGGAAAAGTATAATAGAAACATATGCACCATTTCTGCATTTATCACCCACTCCTGGTTTTGGCTTACAAATACTGATGTAAAATACTGACCAAATACTGAACGTGTGACGGCAGCCTTACAGTTCCAGCAAAGTGGATGCAATTTGTAGTTATCTCATGTCCACTCTGCTTTTTTTATGATGCACAAACTGTCCTGTGAGGCATTTTTTTAGATCAGCAACATGCGAAGTTCTCTTGCAGGTATGATGAGCTTTGGGTGGATTTTCCCTAGAGAATGGCATTAGATGCAGTAAATTGACAGGTCAAAAAACACATATGTGAAGCAGAAATTAATTTAAGAAAAACATCTAATCCGCACATGAATGTATTCATAAAGTTGTCACATCCAATTACCTACCTGGAAGTATAACAAAATAAAGCAGCTTTATTTATAGCCTGACATGACAAAAAGAGACAAACTTCAACGTCCAAACAGGAATAAAAACGCATGTAAAATAACGCATTCAAAAAACCCAAGGAATAAAAACACAAATAATCTGATTTACATAATAACAAACTACAACATCAAAACTCACCAAATAAGTGGAAACTTAGCCTAGAAGCCCACCATACTCACTGATTGGAAAAATGTCAATCAGCACTTGCCGATATCAATGGGTTCAGTTGACCATCGGGCATTTCCGATTTCAGCCTTCTGATTATATTGTTTTCCTGGAGATAAGCTGCAGCCGACATGTCAACTGGTGACTTTCTCAGGCCATTCTCACACGTCCAGATTTTTCCGGTACGTGAAGAAATGGTCCCGGAGCTATCCGTATCTGTGTGTCCGGGTGTGCACGTAGGCCATCCGTGTGTCATCCGTGTCCTGTCCGTGTTTCTCATCCGTGTGCTGTCCGTGTGCTGTCTGTGTCCGTGTCTGTGTTTTGAAGCAATTTGTTTCAATTTTAACCCTATGACTTTAAAAAAGCACACGGACAACACATGGGTGGCATCCGTGTGCGGTACGTGTTTACACGCACCCATTGACTTGTATGGGTCCGTGTGATCTGTACACTCCCACGAACACTGACATGTCTCCGTGTTTTGCACACAGACACACGGTCCATGAAAACACGCTGACATGTGCAGAGACACATTCATTTTAATGTGTCTACGTGAGTCAGTGTCTCCGGTACGTGAGAAAACTGTCACCACATGTACCGGAGCCACTGGCGTGTGAAACCGGTCTCATAGAGAGCACAGAAACCAAATGAGCACTCTTGTGTGTCGGTGAGTTGGCCGAGATGGATTTCAGCCAAATGATTGAACAAAAGCATCTTGGTTGTTTCCATAAGCCCCATAGACCCTGAATTGATTGGCTCCGTGGCTATGTGTTAAGGTACCGTCACACATAACGATATCGTTAACGATATCGTTGCTTTTTGTGACGTAGCAACGATATCGTTAACGAAACCGTTATGCGTGACAGCGACCAACGATCAGGCCCCTGCTGGGAGATCGTTGGTCGCTGGGGAAAGTCCAGGACTTTATTTCGTCGCTGGATCACCCACTGACATCGCTGAATCGGCGTGTGTGACGCCGAATCAGCGATGTCTTCACTGGTAACCAGGGTAAACATCGGGTTACTAAGCGCAGGGCCGCGCTTAGTAACCCGATGTTTACCCTGGTTACCATTGTAAAATAAAAAAAAAACCACTACATACTTACATTCCTGTCACGTTCCTCAGCGTCAGCTTCCCGGCGTCCCCCAGTGTCAGCGCCGGCCGGCCGTAAAGCAAAGCACAGCGGTGACGTCACCGCTCTGCTTTCCGGCCAGCCCGCTTACACAGTGCAGGGAAGCTGAGGCCGGGGGACGCGACAGGAATGTAAGTATGTAGTGTTTTTTTTTTTACTTTTACAATGGTATCCAGGGTAAACATCGGGTTACTAAGCGCGGCCCTGCGCTTAGTAACCCGATGTGTACCCTGGTTACCCAGGGACTTCGGGATCGTTGGTCGCTGGAGAGCTGTCTGTGTGACAGCTCTCCAGCGACCAAACAGCGACGCTGCAGCAATCGGCATCGTTGTCTAGATCGCTGCAGCATCGCTTAATGTGACGGTACCTTAAGTGTAGGGGTGGAGAGGATGATGTTTCACCACTCTGGAAACTCCTGTAATTTTAAACCTGTTCTATGACAGGGTGGCGAGCATTTTTAGTGGAACATTTAGGCCGACGTCACACTCAGGGTAGGTAAATACGGTCCGTTTTTTACGACCGTAATACGCATAAAAATTCCAGAAATAGTCATCCGTATGTAATCCGTAGGCAAGGTGTGGTCGCGTATTTTGAGCATGTAATCTGTATGACATCTGTAATGCGTTTTTTTCACGCAACCTGCCAAAATGGACATTTAACAGTTTTGGAGGCTGTAATTACTTTAAATAAGCCTCATCAACCCTATTTAAGGCCTCTACAACAGGTAGAACCCTCCCATATGGCCATTTTGTGGTTGTGCATCTGTTGGTGTGTTGTGGTAACGTTTGCACCATGTCTGACCTACTGCACTTCACCCTAACTCAGCGGGTTTTGTTTATCTGGGTCTTGTCGCGTCGGTTTGGCCAGCCATATCCTGTGATTAGTGTTGAGCGATACCGTCCGATACTTGAAAGTATCGGTATCGGATAGTATCGGCCGATATCCGAAAAGTATCGGATATCGCCGATACCCGATACCAATACAAGTCAATGGGACACCAAGTATCGGAAGGTATCCTGATGGTTCCCAGGGTCTGAAGGAGAGGAAACTCTCCTTCAGGCCCTGGGATCCATATTAATGTGTAAAATAAAGAATTAAAATAAAAAATATTGATATAGTTACCTCTCCGGAGGCCCCTGGACATCACCGCTGGTAACCGGCAGCCTTCTTTGCTTAAAATGAGGCGTGCCGTTCATGTGACTGCCACGCGACCAATCAGAAGCCGTGACGTCATTCTCAGGTCCTAAATTCCTAGAATGAGGAGTTTAGGACCTGAGAATGACGTCGCGGCTTCTGATTGGTCGCGTGGCGGTCACATGAGCGGCACGCGACCAATCAGAAGCCGTGACGTCATGGAAGTCCCTAAACGCGCTCATTTTAAACAAAGAAGGCTGCCGGTTACCAGCGGTGATGTCCAGGGGCCTCCGGAGAGGTGAGTATATCAATATTTTTTATTTTAATTCTTTATTTTACACATTAATATGGATCCGATACCGATTCCCGATACCACAAAAGTATCGGAACTCGGTATCGGAATTCCGATACCGCAAGTATCGGCCGATACCCGATACTTGCGGTATCGGAATGCTCAACACTACCTGTGATTGTGGATCCGCGAAGGAGGAGAAGAAGAATGTGGGTGCATCCTCTTTTGACTCAACACGTCACTAAA
This sequence comes from Ranitomeya imitator, assembly GCF_032444005.1. Lineage (NCBI taxonomy): Eukaryota > Metazoa > Chordata > Amphibia > Anura > Dendrobatidae > Ranitomeya > Ranitomeya imitator. The sequence goes on along the minus strand of NC_091284.1, from coordinate 713,422,677 downwards.
GGCCATTTGCGTGCACATCCTGATAAGTTCTACCTATACTGTCGAATGACAATACCAACATTTGATATCTTGTTGGAGACAGTACGTCCAGGACTCACGTATCAGGACACCAGGATGCGAAAAAGCATATCCGCAGAGGAGCATCTTCTTACCTTACGGTATGTATTCAACATCCTCACATACTGTATGTTGATGATGTTTTATTTTTCAGGGTTGTTTGCTATCAGCTATTTCTAAATATATGTTTTCCTTAGGATAAAACCACACTAAAAATATCTATTTTTAATGTTCTACTTATGTACACTAGGTACAGATAGATGTTTTTCATTGATATTCCTGTTTTTTTTTAGTAACCAACATACTATGCGCTTTATCATGTGTTGTCTAAACTATTGTTACCGAACTAATATGTTTTTTTGTGTCCTTTCAGCTTCCTGTCAACTGGCTTGTCTTATGCGAGACTACACCTGGAGTTTCTCATTGGTCGCTCCACCATTTCTGGCATTGTGCGTTCCACATGTATTGAAATATGGGACAAACTCCATGAACTTGTTATGCCTGAGCCAAAAATGGCTGCTTGGCTAAAAATAGCCCATGGGTTCAATGTCACCTTGTGACTTCCCACACTGCATTAGAGGCCTGGATGGGAAACATGTCAGGGTGCGTAAGCCGCCGAACTCTGGCTCCCAATTCTACAATTATAAGCAGTTTTTCTCTGTAGTTCTGTTAGCTGTAGTTGACAATAACTACAGGTTTATAATTGTAGATATTGGGGCCTATGGGCGAACAGGAGACTCAAGGGTCTTTAATTCGTCCATTATGGGTCGGCGGCTACGTGAAAACCAGTTAGACCTCCCACCACAACAAATCCCAGGCTCCAATGCTGAAGCAGTGCCATATGTTCTTGTTGGAGATGAGGCCTTCCAATTGACAAGGAATGTCATGAGGCCTTATCCCAGGCGCAACCTGGTGGTTTTAATTTGAGGCTTTCCAGGGCGCGTAGACTGGTGGAGTGCGCCTTTGGGATTCTGTGTGCCAAATGGTGTCTCCTCCAGTCTGCCATTCAGCTGAGTGAGGCTACTATTAATGAAGTAATTAAAGCGTGTGTTGTTTTGCACAATTCTACTAGACTTCATGATTGCCCGTCATCTGTTATTGGTGAAGAAATGTTGCCAAATGTGAGTAGGCATACACCACATGGCCCTCCTCCGCGCCGTCCCCTTTCTGGAATCAAAGTGAGAGAGTTATTTTCTCAAATTATTTTGTTTCTCCTCAGGGTGCCACTCCCTGGCAAGATTATGCTGTTTCTCAGTTGTGATTTTCTTATTTTCAAAATATATTATCAACATAAAATATTTTTGACCACACAAATAGTGCTCTGTGTGTTGTATTTCCTTAATTAGCAGATGATTATGAACAGAGCATATGTGTGTGATGTAAGAATGATTGGTCCACAAACATCAATTGGTTTTTGACAACATTTTTTACTTAGAGCAAAAGCTTTTTGTTGTAAACGTTTAACCATATTTTTTTCATATGGTTATAATATTTTTTTTTTTTTTGGGAGAAGCAAAACAGAACAAAGTGCAAATACAGCACAAAATAACCAAAATCATGGCTATGCGTAACAAAGTAAACAAAAAAACTTTGGCTTACAGATTCCTGTAAGTTGGCAGTGGTGATGGCGGCAGCTCAGGGTCCTGTTCAGGGGGCCTTTGTTGGGCCAATTGTCCTTCACCCTGTGTGGATGCTGTGGGTTGCTGCGCCAAATACAGGCCTTGTTCATATTGGCCAGTTGAATATTGGCCATAAGGTATTTGTCTATGGCCCTCATGCTGACAGACATATTGGCTGGACTCATACCCACCCCCAAAATGGCCATGTTGTCCAAACCCAGGTTGTGACCAGCCTACAGCACTGGGTCTGGACAAGTGCCCATATTGGGAAGGTGGGTTGTAGGCTGCCATTTGGTACGGTGCTGGCCTTTGTTCATTTTGGGTTGGGAGGGGTTGAGGTGTAGGCATACGTGGAGGAGGTGCTTCAAATCCTGATTGACCATGCACCTGTTGAGTTATTTGAAGGCGCAAGAGGTTAGTTTGTGAAAGCTGCCTTCTCTCAGGAAATTCAAATATATCATAGGGGTTATTTGGAGGGGTGCTTAAATCAATCAGGATTTGAATACACCCTCTCACACGTAGCCTCACTTCACGGGGAAGGGGACGAAGGTACCTGGCCAGACTTCGAGCAAAGGCCTGCCTCCTCTCCATCATCCGTGGCTGCCCTGGCCAAATAATTGAGGACCCCAGCGTCAACATCCCTCCTAGTGGCTTGCAGCTCTCTCCTTCTGCGGCCTCTGCGTAAAGGCCCAGCTGCCTGTGGGGAGGACACCAGTGGGACAGTAGGGCTGCTGCTGTGACCATGCTCTTTCTGGCTTCAGGTGCTGCTGAGGGTGGTGGTGCTGCATCTTGGACACTTGCTGCTGTCTCTTGTGATGCAGAAGCCTATGGTCCAGGAAGGATGGATGGAGAAGAGGCCAAAGATGGGCCTGCCACCTCTTCTTCAACACCAACGGGATTGATTACAGCCTCCAAGTCCGTCCCGGTCTCCCTCTCAGTGAGGTTGGACTGTGTTCTGTTATTAAAAAAAAAAAAAATTGAGTCATTTGCTAACATAAGTTTATTATACATCTGTGACCTTGTCTCCCGGTAATTACCTACACGCAACCAACGATCCTCACAAGATCTTCTCTACTCCCCTATTATCTCCTCTTCCCACAATCATATCCAAGATTTCTCTTGTGTATCACCCCTACTCTGGAACCCTCTACCACAACACGTCAGACTCTTGCCTACCATAGAAACCTTCAAAAAGATCCTCCGACAAGCATATAACCTGCAGTAACCAACGATCAACAAAACCAATGCACGACCAGCTCTACCCTCGCCTACTGTATTCTCACCCATCACTTGTAGATTGTGAGCCTTTGCGGACAGAGCCCTCACTCCTCCTGTACCAGTTATTACTTGTAATATTTAAGATTATTGTACTTGTTTTTATTATGTATACCCCTCCTTACATGTAAAGCGCCATTGAATAAATTGCGCTATAACAATCCAAAATAATAATAATAACAAAAAAAAAAATTGTGTTGTGATGTTTTTACTTACTGTCTTAGATCCATACTGGGATCCAAAAAGGAAAGTCTTTCGTAGTATATGTACTTTCGCTTTTTGGGTGGAGCTGCTGACCCACTTCTTGCCCGCTGCTGCCTTTCCCGGCGATATTGGTCCCTAATGCTGTGCCATCGTCTCATAACATCATCCACTGCAATGACATGTTAAAAAATATTCTATAAGCTCATTCTGAAAATTGATTAAAACATTTGGCATTGATTGATCATATTTTAACAATGCTAATAATATGCCTTATTACATGAATTACCTAAAGTTTAAATTGCTTACAAAAAAAAAAAAATACTCAAAAAAATGAAACAACACAAGGACAGGGTCCACTCCCCTCTGTACCAGCCTGGCGTTATCAAAAATAGTAAATAGTTATAATAAAAATAGTACTCAACGCAACATCTATATTATGTATGTACGTAAACACTTTATCATGTTCAGCATCTTTGTTTTGGGGCAAAAAATCAAAATAAAAAGCAGACTAAGCCCAAAAAATGCTAGAAATCATGTAGGTGAAGCATTTTTCAAGGTTAATTAATGTCGCAACATGAGTGTACTTACAAAGTTGTGTCTGCTCCCCACGTGTGCGTTGTGGAAAATCTGGGAATAGGATCCCACATATAGCCCTCCAAGCTGCCTCTTTCCTGGCCCGGTTGGAGTAGTTTGGATCCCGCTGGTCCCATATTTCTGGTCTTTCTTGGACCAAGATGAGGAGCATATCCACATTTATGATGCTTGCCATGCTGCTTGTGACTCCGTGGAGGCATGCGGCAGACTTCCAGGATGTCTGTCTGGCTTTTTCAGCTAATTAGCATGTCTGAGCTTCCTGATTGAGGGCTTGTCACATTTCCTGGCACCTGGAGATGTCTGGTGTATTTCTCGCAAGTCACACTGTTGGTCCGTGTGTAATCCGTATTTTTCTTGCCACCATAGACTTTCATTGGTGATTTTTTTGCGCAATACGCTGACAAACGCAGCATGCTGCGATTTTCTATGGCCGTATAAGACCGTATAATACGGATCCGTAAAATACGGCAGATAGGAGCTGGGCCATAGAGAATCATTGTACCGTATGCAATCTGTATTTTCTGCGTCTCTCATACGTCTGTAAAACTCGCTAGTGTGACGCCGGCCTTATACAGTGTCTTGAATAAAATGGCAGCAAAGATCACAGTATGCGCACGTGGTGACTCCAGCGCCATTTTATTGAAGCATCATACTACAACGTGCACACGCGCCGGCCATGGGGATAATGGCAATGGTAGGCATGTGTGCACTGCTATGGGCAGGGCCGGACTGGGACTAAAATTCAGCCCTGGCATTTGAAGTTACACAGGCCCACTTGTCACATGGTGACTGTATAATATCTTTGTAAACTTGTAGGCAGGGCCGGTTTTAGGCAAAGTGGGGCCCTAGGCAAAGTTTAAAATGGGGCCCCAAATGCTAACATATTGCACATCGCACAAAAGCATTTCGGTTGTATTTACATGCGCTGAGTTCAGGCCGCTAAATGAGTTTGATCGACAATACTGAAGTTGTTCAACACTTGTTTCCCAGCCTCTTTCCACCAGCTGAGGAATAATGATGGGACAGAACCATCACTAACAGATCACCATACATTATGATGTTATCAGCAGCACATCTACAGTTTACACCGGCGATGTGCTGCTGAGAACAAGGATTTTTGTTCCGGCAAAAACAATCTGAATATGCAGAATTTTACTTGTTTAGTAAAATACACCCCATAGTCCTCCATATATTATAATGTGCACCACAGTCCTCCATATAGTTTAATACACTCCCTATAGTCCTCCATATATTAAAATACACTGCTCAGTCCTCCACATAGTATATTACACTCCTCATAGTCCTTCATACAGCATAATACACTCCTCATAGTGCTCCATATAGTATAATGCACCCCATAGTTCTTCATATAGTATAACGTATTCCCCATAGTCCTCAATACAGTATAATGCAGCCCATATACAGTATAATGCAGCCACCACCCTACAGAGTATAATGCAGCCACCCCAGAGTATAATGTAACCCCCAAAGAATATAATGCAGCCCCCCCATAGAATATGATGCAATCACCCCTCATAGAATATAAATATAATATAGCCCCCCATAGAATATAATGTAGCCCCGAATAGAATAGAATACAGCCCACCTCCCCATAGAATATAATGCAGCCCCATCAAAGAGTATGATGCAATCATCCCTCATAAAATCTAATACAGCCCCCCATAGAATATAATGCAGCCCACCTCCCCATAATATATAATGTAGCCCCCCATAAAATCTAATGCAGCCCCCCATAGTATATAAGACAGCCTCCCCCATAGAATATAATATACCCCCCATAGTATATAACACAGCCTCCCCCTTAGAATAGAATATACCCCCGCAATAGTATATAACACAGCCACATAGTATATAACATGGCCTCCCCTGTTGTGAATTCTGTTGTCAGGCTCCCTCCTGTGGTCATGAATGGTACTTCGGCTGGTTCTGTCCATGGACTTTCTCTGGTGCCTGTGGGTGTTTCTGAGTTTCCTTCCACAGGTGACGAGGCTAATTCGTTAGTGGGCTGCTCTATTTAACTCCACTTAGATCTTTGCCCCATGCCAGCTGTCAATGTTGTACTATGGCTCTAGTTCGCTCCTGGATCGTTCTGAGTTCCTGTTGCTCCAGCAGAAGCTAAGTTCCTCTGTGCTATTTTGCTTGTTTGCTATTTTTTCTGTCCAGCTTGCTTTTGTCAATATTGCCTTGCTTGCTGGAAGCTCTGGGACGCAGAGGGGCGCCTCCCGCACCGTGAGTCTGTGCGGAAGGTATTTTTCCCTGCACTCTCTGCGTGGTCTTTTGTAGGTTTTTGTGCTGACCGCAAAGTAACCTTTTCTATCCTCGGTCTGTTCAGTAAGTCGGGCCTCACTTTGCTAAATCTATTTCATCACTGTGTTTGTATTTTCTTCTTTACTCACAGTCATTATATGTGGGGGGCTGCCTTTTCCTTTGGGGAATTTCTCTGAGGCAAGGTAGGCTTTATTTTTCTATCTTCAGGGCTAGCTAGTTTCTCAGGCTGTGCCGAGTTGCATAGGGAGCGTTAGGCGCAATCCACGGCTATTTCTAGTGTGTTTTGATAGGTTTAGGGATTGCGGTCAGCAGAGTTCCCACGTCCCAGAGCTCGTCCTTATTATCAGTAACTATCAGGTCCATTATTTGTCCTCACCACCGGATCATAACACTCCCCCATAAAATATAATATACCTCCCATAGTATATATCAAAGCCTGCATATAATATAGCACAACTTGCATAGTATATAGCACAGCCTGCATAATACAGCACAGCCCGCGTAGTAGTATATACAGCACAGCCCGCGTAGTAGTATATACAGCACAGCCCGCGTAGTAGTATATACAGCACAGCCCGCATAGTAGTATATACAGCACAGCCCATGTAGTAGTATATACAGCACAGCCCACGTACAGTAGTATACACAGCACAGCCCACACAGTGGTATATACACAGCACAGCCCACACAGTGGTATATACACAGCACAGCCCACACAGAGGTATATACAGCACAGCCCACACAGTGGTATATACAGCACAGCCCACACAGTGGTATATACACAGCACAGCCCACACAGAGGTATATACAGCACAGCCCACACAGTGGTATATACACAGCACAGCCCACACAGTGGTATATACACAGCACAGCCCACACAGTGGTATATACACAGCACAGCCCACACAGTGGTATATACACAGCACGGCCCACACAGTGATATATACACAGCACAGCCCACACAGTGGTACATACACAGCACAGCCCACACAGTGGTATATACACAGCACAGCCCACACAGTGGTATATACACAGCACAGCCCACACAGTGGTATATACACAGCACAGCCCACACAGTGGTATATACACAGCACAGCCCACACAGTGGTATATACACAGTACAGCCCACACAATGGTATATACAGCACAACCCACATCTCATCCCCCCGATAATGGCTCCTCAGTCCAGTTAAAAAAATAAAAAAAACATTCTCCTCACCTTTCCTCTTGCCTGCGCTGCTCCTGACTCCTGTCTCCGCGGCTGACGTCATCGAGCACCCGCAGTGTCAGAGGCAGAGCGGGGAATGATGGGAGAGGGAGCGTCAGCGGACGCTCTCTCCTCCATCATTGCATTGAACTATACCGGCGTCTATAGTTGAATGCGGCGGCGGCACTGGCGGGGGGAGGGAGGGAAAGAGTGCAGCGGCCCACTACTGGCACCGGCCCTTCTGGCATTTGCCAGAAGGGCCCGATGGCCAGTCCGGCCCTGGCTATGGGGTCATGTCCTGTCAAGTAAATCAATGAATATCACCACTATATTTTTAATTCTTTTAAGAATTTGTTCTTTGGTAATACTGTGCAAGAGGATGCAAAATGTGATGAAAAAAACTTCTATTAATTTTAGTTTTTTTTACATTAATTTTCAGGTTGTGAAAAAATGCGAATGTGTTGCCTGCCTTTACGTTTCCCCTCATAACTCAGGCAAAAAACTAGATAGAGAAATGAGAAAAACACCATTCATCTCAGAACAGTACAGACTTTCAACTGATATGTTACAAGATTATCTTTGTGATTATTTTACCCATGCGGAATCCAGCACACAATTGTAAAACACAATTCGAAAAATCAATATGATATTACATTTGCAAAAAAATTCACAGGTGCCTCCTATGGTCCTAGCCACCTCTGTACTAAAATTCAAGTTGGACTCTCAATGGGATCATGCTTTAAAAACAAAACCTATATAAACAGTGTCAATTTGAAAATCTGGAATTAAGATCTGTTCAGCCAGTGGTCTAAAAGTGTAGTATGTATGCTTCGACAACCTGAGTAGAGATGAGTGAACTTGTTTGGAAAACTCTTGCCAATTTCAAATTCAACACGAACGTAGCACTTTTGGATTCGTGTTCGGTTTCCGAAGCATTTTTACTCAAAGTCGGCAAAATTCAGGCATTGTTCGGTAAATCTGTTCGGTAAATCGAGTTTCCACTAATGCTTTGTTAAAACTTTGGCTAGGATAGTGGTGCTGTATAATGAGAGTGAGGGGTGTGGAGAGGTTAGAGAAGCATCATGCTCTTTTTTTTCCCCTTAACTTTATGTGTGTTAATTCAGCCAATCAGGGTGCAGAAACCATCCACAATGTCATGACACAAGGTCTTCTGTGGTTGGCTGCAGAAGTCACATGTCCCTGGCCATATAAAAAGCCGACATCTTGTTTTTCTGGCGCTTATTCTCAGTGTCACAGTGCAGAGATGCTACTCCTGCTAGTGCTGCAAGTGAACTTGTCTGCTACAGTGGGTATGATAAATATTCAGACCCCTTTACATTTTTCACTCTTTGTTTCAGTGTAGCCATTTGGTAAATTAAAAAAAGTTCATTTTTTTCTCATTAATGTACACTCTGCACCCTATATTGACTGAAAAAACATTTAAAGCATATTTATTAAAAAGAAAAACTGAAATATCACATGGTCATAAGTATTCAGACCCTTTGCTCAGACACTAATATTTAAGTCACATGATGTCCATTTCCTTGTGATCCTCCTTGAGATGGTTCTACTCTTTCATTGGAGTCCAGCTGTGTGTAATTAAACTGATAGGGCTTGATTTGGAAAGGCGCACACCTGTCTATATAAGACTTCACAGTTCACAGTGCATGTCAGACCAAATGAGAATCATGAGGTCAAAGAACTGGCCAAGGAGCTCAGAGACAGAATTGTGGCAAGGCACAGATCTGGCCAAGTGTCACAGAATTACCATGACAGAGCAATGCCAGAAGACCTCAGCGTCTGATGACTCCTGCTGTGCTACCTTTCAGAAGCACTTCTCCTCTGTATTAAATGTGTTTGTTTTCTTTCAGCAAGATAGGGGTTAATCGCCCATGTGGAAATTCCTGCATTCAGCTGTGCATGGTTAGCCACTCCTCTCTCCTATAAAAGCTAGGCATTGTCTTAGTTAACACTTGCTACATAGATCTAGAGAGGGAGAAGCTGGTGTTTGGAGAGCTGGAGGAGTTTATTGTGCGACTGTTGTTTGGTTTGTACGCTTGGAAATTCCTCATCCTTACCTACCTTATTTTCTTCCCATCTTTCACACGCTGGTTAATACATCTGTTATTTGTTAGAGTATAATTTGTGTGAGTGGAATTTTCTTTTACCCTTGTCTTTGTTCCCCTGTCTGTCGGGTTGGTGTACTGTAGTACACTGTAACGCTTCTTTTCCCCAGGTGGGGGAAGGGGACAGACGCTAGGCTGCAGCTAGGAGACAGGGCAAGGGCAGAGGTCTTGGCATCCTTGCCATCTGAGGTATCTTGGGGAACAGGGCGTGCTAGGACGCTCCCTAGTGCAAGGGCCAGGAAAAGTGCCCCAGTTTACTCACCAGCCCTATCGTGACACCAAGGTTACAAAAGAGTTTCTGCAGTACTCAAGGTTCCTAAGAGCACAGTGGCCTCCATAATCCTTACATGGAAGACGTTTGGGACCACCAGAAGTCTTCCTAGACCTGGCTGTTCAGCCAAACTGAGCAATTATGGGAGAAGAGCCTTGGTGTGGAGAAAACCAGGCACTGCTCATCACCTGCCCAATACAATCCCAACAGTGAAACATGATGGTGGCAGCATCATGCTATGGGGTGTTTTTCAGCTGCAAGGACAGGATGACTGGTTGCCATTGAAGGAAACATGAATGTGGCGAACTACAGAGATATCCTGGATGAAGACCTCTTCCTAAGTACTCTGGACCCCAGACTTGGCCGAAGCTTCATCATCCAACAAGACAATGACCATCAGCACACAGCTAAAATATCAAAGGAGTGGCTTCAGAAGAACTCTATGACCATTCTAGACTGGCCGAGCCAGAGCCGTGACCTAAACTAAACCTAAGCTAAATTGAGCATCTGTGGAGAGACCTGAAAATCGCTTTCCACCAACGTTCACCATCCAACCTGATGGAGCTGGAGAGGATCTGCAAGGAAGATTGGCAGAGGACTCCCAAATCCAGGTGTGAAAATCTTGTTGCATCATTCCCAAGAAGTCAGTACTGAGCAAAGGGTCTAAATACTTATGACCATGTGATATTTCAGCTTTTCTTTTTTAATAAATTTGAAAACATTTCTACATTTGTTTTTTTTCATCCCTCATCAAAATGGCACCAGATATAAGGCGATACGATTTCAATAAAATGGCGCCGGAGTCAACGAATGCGCATCCTGCGATATCTGGTGCCGTTTGGATGAAAACACTGTCTGTGAATTTGCATACATAGTGTCTTCAATAAAATGGTGCCGTAATGCAGTATGCGCACGCGCTGACTCTGGCGCCACACTGCCCAGGTGCCGCCCATCCCGACTTCGGACAGCAGGACGCATCCACCATTATAAATAAGATGTATGAAAATAAGAAAGGACAGCTTGATAGGAAGGTGATCATCACTGTTTGTGTGTGTAGGTGTAGAAATTAGGAAGAGGAAGCAAGAGAATTCAAATGGTGGCAGTGTTCTTCTTTAATCAGGAAAATCTACAGCAAAAACTTCTAGGAAGGTCTCTAAGGGACTTTTGGGAACGTCTTAGTGTCTGCCAGACTTTGAAGCTGCGATCGGAGAGACAGTCAGCAAGGCTGGGACACGTTTAGTAGGGTGACAGCCACAGGCGTTTCCTTATGTGATTCTCGAGAGGTGTAGCTGAAATATAGAGGTTAAAATGGAAAGCACATCTTTTGGGGGCTCTATATTTTAAAAGGATGGAGGTCCTCAACCTGCAATTCTACAGTAATCTCCATTTCACCAATTGTGTCCATAACTAAAAGGAAAGTGCCTCTGTATTGTACAGAAGAACACTGCAAGCTCATCTCCTGCTAAAAAGGACTTTGTTTTCATGAACTGGTGTGGTCTCCTTATCGTGGAGTCAAAGTGTGGCAGAGCTGAACTGGGAGGTGACTGCTATGGAATATTCTCATATGCAAAAAAAAGGGTCCTAGTTTCATGTGTTTTTGGAGCGCCCCCAGACGCAGGGCCGCGGGTTACTTGGTACCGGTCCTCTGTCTCAGTTCTAGGGTAGTCACGATGGCTGGACCCGGTCCGTGACCCTGCTAAGGGGCGTCCAATAAAAGAGGTGATGAAAGTCTGCTAAAGTTTCGTGACGCCACCTGTGGTATTCGGTCAGGTCGACCCCTGCTTGGGGTCCACTGGGGTGATGTGATGGCAGCTAGATGGTATACCGTCCCACAGGTGAAGTAGGTCCCCAGGGCTTCCCGGTAGTGTAGGTGGCTATGGTGTGAGGCGCAGTCAATAACGAGGACACAGGGTTGCAGTCACTTTACCTTTTACTGAAGGCTTCGGGATCCTCAATCCAGGGCACTGTCAACTGTGCTGTCTGAGGCCGGCCAGTCCGAAGGCAGATCCAGAGTTCCCTTTGCAGGTGGAAATCAGTGCCTACCACTAGGGCCTGTGTGTTGTAGTCCTTCCCTGCGGAGCATTCGGGATAGTCCTCACAACTTCTGTTCTCGTTCTTTCTCGTTCTCTCTCTCTCTCCGTCCCCCAAGTTTATCTGGATAGGATGCACCCGTTTGACGGGAAGGCTCGGAGCTATTCTGGGACCCTAGAGACGCCCCTCTCCACGCTTGCCCCCTATGTCTGCTTAGGTGATGTATGGTAGACAGCCAACCTATAATTAACTGTCCTGTGGTATTTGAAGTAAGGCATAAAGTCAGTTACTTCCTCGGTGTTCTGGTCATCGGCTACACACCTCAGTAGGAAGTTGCCGTTCTCGGGGCACGACTCCTACTGGCTCTCCTTTGTGCTTGATCTCGTTTCTCACTGTCCACAATATCCTTCTCTTCTTGTCCTTTCTTAGGATACCGCCGCAAGGTAGTGCAGGCGCGGTTCCGTTGCTTTCTAATGGGTGAGGGCTTACTTTTTTGTGCGCCGAGCTGATGTTTTTACTAATACCATTTTGCTGCAGATACAATGTTTTGATTGCCCGTTATTGCATTTTATTGCAATGTAGCGATGACCCAAAAAACCTAATCCTGAAGTTTTGATTTTTTTTCTCACTATGCCGTTTAACGATCAGGTTAATTCTTTTTTTATATTGATAGATTAGGCGATTCTAAACGCGTGGATACAAAATATATGTGTATATTTGATTTTTTTTGTTTTATTTTGAATGGGGGTGATTTGAACTTTTATTTTTTTTATTTTTTTTTTATATTTTTAAAAGCATTTTATAAAATTTTACTTTTTTATGTTTCAATAGTCTCCATGGGAGATTTGATCTCCTCTGCTGCACACAGGAGATTATCATGATATGAGCGCCACCATTGCTGCAGACTTCTGGTTGTTATGCCGACCAATCGGTGACCCACAATCATGTGTCAGAGTCACCAATGAGCAGGATTATCAGCGTGCTTCCGGTAAGTGTGTGATAAATGCTGCTGTCAGAGATTGCATTTAACAAGTGAACAGCCGCAGGTGGATCGCGATTCCACCCATGGCTGTTGCGGGCACATGTCAGCTGTATAGAACAGCTGTAATGTGCCCGGAAAGGTGCACCAAACAGGTGAGTCTGACATTAGCGTACTATTACGCCCAATGTCAGAAACGGGTTAAGCTGCCATGATAAGGGACTGGTTTTTTTTTGGGTGAGTTGGTAAGAGATGGGTAGGATGCCTATGCTCCATATCTCCACTTCAAGGGAGTGGCTGGGGAGTTAAATGTTCAGCCACTGTTTTTTTTTTTCTCTGTCCGTGTGTTTGTAGAGGAAATTATATAGAAAATGTTCAGCACAGCCAAAAGGAGGAGGTGCACGGTCATAGGTTCCCAAGCCTTTATGTAAAATGCAAGTGACTAGCACACTCCAAAAGTGTTGTGATGCAAAGTGGGGGTTTTATTTACATACAAACGTTTCGGTCGTTACTGGACCTTCATCAGTCTGCTAATATACTAGTATGCTTAGAGATGCCTCGAGTAGCAAGGTTAGATTGCATGAATAAAAAGCCTGAAGACATATAGGTCGCGGGGGTAGGCACAAGCCGCAGAGATACAATGGTGTGTCACAAGTGACACTAACTGCTGGATGGAGCAGGAGCCACGCGGAATGTACTGCCAGTATGGGCTGCAAAATAGTGTGCATGAGGTAGAAACAAGCTACTGAGATAGGGTAATGTGTCACGGACTGACACTATCTGCTGAATGAAGCAGGAGGCACGCGGTATGTACCACCAGTATGGGCTGCAAAATAGTGCTCAAAGGGTAGGCACACACTGCTGAATGAAGCAGGGGCCACACGGTATACACCGCCAGTCTGGGCTGCAAGAATAGTGCGCACTATCCGCCTCATCAATAAACTACCAAGAAAGAGGGCACCATCCAATATTGTAGTAACAGTGCTCAACCTGCTGCATGTCAAACACAAGACATATGGGACCAAAAAAAAAAAGGAAAAGAAACATGCAAAAATGCAGGGATCACAAAAATATAACAAAGTTTATTCATAACATGTCACAAGCCACATACATAAATTTAAAAACACTTAAAAAGAATCCACAAACAAAATAATACAAGTAAACCCAAGATAAACCACACAGGGTAACCAGCCCCCGCCTCCCTCCCCCCCTAGAACAGAGCCCCTCCTGCTAATAATTAAGCGACAGATACCACTAAGTAATACCTAGCCCTAATGCTTCTATAGCCAATACATATATAGGTACCAACAAATACAAAAATACTAATCAGGGCAAAATAGAAACAGAGCTATTGCAGAGCTAATACTATGAATGCCACTTAGTGTAGAACCCTAGACACACAAATATAGAACACCTTTGATGGACAGGTTCATTTTACATAGTCGAGGTTAAATCATACCGCTCAGGAGGCACTGAAGGGAGGAAAGGGCCGGCTCCCATGTGGTCAACCCGACGCGTGTCGTCACAAAAGTGACTTCATCAGGGGTAACATGCACAATGTGGCTCGCATCCACTAGACTATATAGTACTTACTCAATTGTTGATCACAAACAGCTGTAAGGAGATTACTGCGTGGAACCAAGCACCTCCATACGGTCACAGACCATCAGCGTTCCGGAAGTAGTGACTGCGCATGTCCGGTAGTCGCCTAGGTAACCTGGCAACGCCGTACAGCGCACTCATAGATTTTTACTAACCCTACACCATGGGGACCATACCGATAATGTATGTCAGTGTCCCTCCGGGTCCCCCACTCAACACCCCTGCATCGCTGCTAGTGTATTGGCCCCGAATATTACCGAGCAGGATCCCCGGGTAAAGAAACACATCACTGCGCATGACCGGAAATAGCCCGTATCACCGCAGCACAGGGAGTTGGTTGCCATGGCGACGCACCAACAAACCCCTTGTATGCACACTCCAGTCAACCACCACAGACCTGGCACCAAAGCTCACCGCCCGCAGGTACAATGAAAAGGGGGACAAACACCGGGGCGATGTGCCGCTGCGACAGGCCTCATCGCGCAAGCGCACCGCCCACAATTGGCCCACATTCAAAGAAACGGACACCGCTAAGTTCAATAAGGTAACCTAATGTCCTAGACACCTCCTACCGGACTCTTAGAGCCCCCAAGCGGAGGTAAATAAAGATCCCAAATATATGAGCATTAACTATGTAGACACCACTGGATTCCATAAGATAATCTGATGTCATAAGCTCCTCCTAGCGGACTCCTAGAGTCCCGAACAAAGCAAGCAAAAGTCCCACACACAAAATACGGATGGAGGCAAAGAGGGGATATACATGAATACTCAAAAGATCCAAAAACTGGATCAAGTTTCTTCAACCACATAATATAGACGCAGGTCATGTAAGAAGGACACCCTGCCAGGTAGACTTAGAGCTACAGAACCCACATATTTCTCTTCCTTCTGCTTTTTGTTTTTTTATTTTTTTAAAAAATTTATTGTATACAAATACCCCGTAGGGGGTGGCAGAGAGCCAATACAGGATCACAAAATGCCGGCCGGGCCTTTAAGATACAAAATGCTATCCAAACGGCAATAAATAGAGGTAGCCAAAGATACTCCCCCAGCCGTACCATTTGCCAAAGGATATTACAAAGATACAACTATGTACAGACTAATTCATACGGGTTTCGTCACAATGCTATTTGTTCAAGCCAAATCTTAGACATCAAATATAACAAAACAAAAAAAAAAAAAAAACACAAAATAAAATAAACAGATGCATCTTAAAGTTGTTTGTAGAATCCCGTGAATAAGAGTTCCTCATTTAGTCCTCTTGGTGCGAGACTCTTCAGCCTGTAAATCCATTTGGATTCGCATCGCAACAGTTGATTGGTCAAATTGCCCCCTCTGATGGTATCGTTGACATTCTCGAGTCCCATCACTTTAAGGCCTCTAGGGTTACCACCATGTACTTCCAAAAAATGTCTTGCCACTGATGTCAATTTCTTCCCCCTTGACAGGTCCTGTCTGGCCATGTTGATATTCGAGATATGCTGCTGACACCTCCTCTTCAGTTGTTGAGATGTCTGGCCCACATAGAGTTTGGGGCAGTCACATAGTAACACATACACGAGATTGGTTGACCTGCAGTTAAAATAAAAGTTACATTTAAGCGGAGATGGTAGTGCATCAATTATAATTTCTTCTCGTGCAACCATGAACTGGCACACATTGCACCCCCCACAAGGAAAAGTGCCTCTTATCCTCTGTCCCGTCCTTAATCTACTCTTAGGGCGTTGGTAATGACTGTGGCACAATTGGTCCTTCAAATTAGTAGCTCTCCTTGCCACTACTTTGGGGGACGGTGTAATGTGTAGTGCCAATTTTGGCTCACTAAGAAGGATGTTCCAATTTTTATTTAAAATTTTGTATACCTCAGACCACTGGTTGTTATACGTGGTGATCAGACAGAGTGGTTGTGTTGATTCACGCTCCTGCCGGCCAAAGAGGCTGGATCTATCTCTTTGTTTTGCCGCCTGAAAGCCCCGAGATACAATTTTCCGCGGGTATTGCCTGCTGGTAAAGCGTGTAGTAAGGTCTCCCGCCAGTCTTAAAAAGTCATCAGTTGAGCTACAGTTTCTGCGGAGTCTCAAAAACTGACCTTTAGGGATCCCATTCTTCAAATGTCTCGGATGAAAACTAGAATAATGAAGCAGATTATTTGTAGCTGTCAATTTCCGATACAGGCAAGAGGAGACTCGATTTTCTTCTATAGTAAGCTTGATGTCCAGAAAGTCTATGGTATGTGGGGAAATAATAGAAGTCAGTTTAATATTGAGCAGATTTGAATTTAGATCCTGAATAAACTCCTCACATGCAGAATATGACCCCGTCCACAGAAACACCACGTCATCTATATAGCGTCGCCAAGTGGCAACATTACTTGAAAACATTACATGTTGGTATACCACGGTCTCCTCCCACCACCCCAAAAAGAGGTTCGCGTAAGAGGGCGCACAACGTGCCCCCATCGCGGTCCCGGAAATTTGTCTGTAGTACTTTCTGTCAAAGACGAAGTAGTTCTTATCCAGGACAAAATGTAACAGTTCCAATAGGAAGAGGTTATGCTCACCGTTCCCTTGATGCTTATTCAGGTAGAAGGAGACCGCTTGAATGCCAAGATCGTGGGCTATACTTGTGTACAAGGATTCAACATCCAAACCAACCAGCAGGGTACCCTCCAGAACCATCAAATTTTCAAGATGCGTCATTAGGTGTGCTGAGTCCCTTATGTAGGAGTCCAAGGACAAGGCCAAGGGTTGCAGGAAATGATCTAAATAAATGCAGGGTCTTTCCATGATGCCACCAATGCCTGATACTATCGGCCTCCCCGGGGGCCTGTCGATTGACTTGTGAACTTTCGGCAATATATACAATGTAGGAACCACCGGGTGGTGTGTGGCAAGAAATTCCGCTTCTCTTTTGTCAAGAATACCTTCTCTGGTGGCCTCCTTTATAAGATGATCCAGTTTGCCCTTAAAGACCCACGTAGGGTCTGAGGGAAGGACATGATAATTATTAACGTTGTTTAATTGCCGCAGTACTTCAGTAGAATACATTTCATGAGGCCATAGCACAACATTCCCTCCCTTATCCGCTTCACGGACCAGGAACTCCGAGTTGTTACACAGTTTCTTCAGAGCTCTCCTTTCTTCAACGCTTAGATTGTTGTGTCTTAGACTATCCAGTTTTAGATCTTCAATATCTCTGCAGACACTCTCAAAAAAAATTTGTACAGCTGGAAAAAGGGAGAGCGATGGTGTCGCCTGTGAAGGAGACCTTCTGGCAAATCTGGTCCGGTCTGGTACGTTCTCGTTTTCCTGTAGCAGTTCCAGGAGGTCCCTAAAAATCTGTCTCTCATCCTCAGGGAGTGAGTCCACCAGAGAAGGTTTATGATACAGAAGTTTAAACGTCATTTTACGACAAAACAAATACAGGTCTTTTACTAACGTGAATTTGTCCAAGGGGTTCGTAGGTGAGAACGATAGTCCTTTCATCAATACAGATTTTTCTGAATCCGACAAGCTGTAGGAGGAGAGATTAATAATTTGTAGTTCTTCAGTCTTAGAGCATGTTGCCATTCTCTCGGGGGCTATCGCCTCCGATTGAACCTCGTCTCTCTCTTGTGTATTGGTGACCAGTTGTGACGATTCTTGCCTTTTTGTCGTATGGGTCCGTGACTTATGTCTCCCCCTTCTCCTCCTACGGCGCCTCCGGCTCCCTCCGGGTCGCTCATGTCCGAGGATAAAAAATCACTAGAAGACAATTCGCACCTGGGCAGTTGTACAGATCCATTGCCACTAGGGCCTGCTTGGGTTCTGTTCGTATACCGTCTGTTACCATGATGTACCCACTTGAAGGCTTGATCTTTACCAAAGTCCATTTTGTCCCTAAAGAATTTGTTTCTCTTCCCACTGATAATATTTTTCTCAAACTCATCCAATGTCTTCTTTAATTTCACCAGGAAAGGGTTGACCAACAATTCCTTATCAAAAGCCTCCAGTTTACTTTCACTGATTTTAATGTCCTCCTTTATTTTCACTAGGAGCGTTTGATCATGTTCAATGAGCATGTCCATCAAAATCCCAGAACACTGCAAAAGCCCTGTCTCCCAAACCTTTTTAAACGACTCCGTGACCTCCCAGGCCGGAAAGATCTGCACCCGCAAACCCCTTGGTACCAAACCTGTTTTCTTATATTCACCTAGACTCCTCACATTCCACCATACACGGGTCAGAGTTTTATGCAAATTGGTGATCTCCATAGAGACCGTTTGAAAATCCGGATTCCTACTAGACGCTACTGCCCCATCACAGGATGCTGAAAAAATACCATGTGCCTGTTGGCTCCAAGCATCCTCCCTCGCTGTCAGATCCATCATATAGTTTTAATTCAATAACAATAGTTACACCAATATTATAGTAAAGATGTGCCAACACTCAAGAAACGGGGGTCACAAAAACCACCCCAAACCAGTACACTAATAAACTACCAAGAAAGAGGGCACCATCCAATATTGTAGTAACAGTGCTCAACCTGCTGCATGTCAAACACAAGACATATGGGACCAAAAAAAAAAAGGAAAAGAAACATGCAAAAATGCAGGGATCACAAAAATATAACAAAGTTTATTCATAACATGTCACAAGCCACATACATAAATTTAAAAACACTTAAAAAGAATCCACAAACAAAATAATACAAGTAAACCCAAGATAAACCACACAGGGTAACCAGCCCCCGCCTCCCTCCCCCCCTAGAACAGAGCCCCTCCTGCTAATAATTAAGCGACAGATACCACTAAGTAATACCTAGCCCTAATGCTTCTATAGCCAATACATATATAGGTACCAACAAATACAAAAATACTAATCAGGGCAAAATAGAAACAGAGCTATTGCAGAGCTAATACTATGAATGCCACTTAGTGTAGAACCCTAGACACACAAATATAGAACACCTTTGATGGACAGGTTCATTTTACATAGTCGAGGTTAAATCATACCGCTCAGGAGGCACTGAAGGGAGGAAAGGGCCGGCTCCCATGTGGTCAACCCGACGCGTGTCGTCACAAAAGTGACTTCATCAGGGGTAACATGCACAATGTGGCTCGCATCCACTAGACTATATAGTACTTACTCAATTGTTGATCACAAACAGCTGTAAGGAGATTACTGCGTGGAACCAAGCACCTCCATACGGTCACAGACCATCAGCGTTCCGGCCTTGTCCTTGGACTCCTACATAAGGGACTCAGCACACCTAATGACGCATCTTGAAAATTTGATGGTTCTGGAGGGTACCCTGCTGGTTGGTTTGGATGTTGAATCCTTGTACACAAGTATAGCCCACGATCTTGGCATTCAAGCGGTCTCCTTCTACCTGAATAAGCATCAAGGGAACGGTGAGCATAACCTCTTCCTATTGGAACTGTTACATTTTGTCCTGGATAAGAACTACTTCGTCTTTGACAGAAAGTACTACAGACAAATTTCCGGGACCGCGATGGGGGCACGTTGTGCGCCCTCTTACGCGAACCTCTTTTTGGGGTGGTGGGAGGAGACCGTGGTATACCAACATGTAATGTTTTCAAGTAATGTTGCCACTTGGCGACGCTATATAGATGACGTGGTGTTTCTGTGGACGGGGTCATATTCTGCATGTGAGGAGTTTATTCAGGATCTAAATTCAAATCTGCTCAATATTAAACTGACTTCTATTATTTCCCCACATACCATAGACTTTCTGGACATCAAGCTTACTATAGAAGAAAATCGAGTCTCCTCTTGCCTGTATCGGAAATTGACAGCTACAAATAATCTGCTTCATTATTCTAGTTTTCATCCGAGACATTTGAAGAATGGGATCCCTAAAGGTCAGTTTTTGAGACTCCGCAGAAACTGTAGCTCAACTGATGACTTTTTAAGACTGGCGGGAGACCTTACTACACGCTTTACCAGCAGGCAATACCCGCGGAAAATTGTATCTCGGGGCTTTCAGGCGGCAAAACAAAGAGATAGATCCAGCCTCTTTGGCCGGCAGGAGCGTGAATCAACACAACCACTCTGTCTGATCACCACGTATAACAACCAGTGGTCTGAGGTATACAAAATTTTGAATAAAAATTGGAACATCCTTCTTAGTGAGCCAAAATTGGCACTACACATTACACCGTCCCCCAAAGTAGTGGCAAGGAGAGCTACTAATTTGAAGGACCAATTGTGCCACAGTCATTACCAACGCCCTAAGAGTAGATTAAGGACGGGACAGAGGATAAGAGGCACTTTTCCTTGTGGGGGGTGCAATGTGTGCCAGTTCATGGTTGCACGAGAAGAAATTATAATTGATGCACTACCATCTCCGCTTAAATGTAACTTTTATTTTAACTGCAGGTCAACCAATCTCGTGTATGTGTTACTATGTGACTGCCCCAAACTCTATGTGGGCCAGACATCTCAACAACTGAAGAGGAGGTGTCAGCAGCATATCTCGAATATCAACATGGCCAGACAGGACCTGTCAAGGGGGAAGAAATTGACATCAGTGGCAAGACATTTTTTGGAAGTACATGGTGGTAACCCTAGAGGCCTTAAAGTGATGGGACTCGAGAATGTCAACGATACCATCAGAGGGGGCAATTTGACCAATCAACTGTTGCGATGCGAATCCAAATGGATTTACAGGCTGAAGAGTCTCGCACCAAGAGGACTAAATGAGGAACTCTTATTCACGGGATTCTACAAACAACTTTAAGATGCATCTGTTTATTTTATTTTGTGTTTTTTTTTGTTTTTGTTTTTTTTGTTTTGTTTTGTTATATTTGATGTCTAAGATTTGGCTTGAACAAATAGCATTGTGACGAAACCCGTATGAATTAGTCTGTACATAGTTGTATCTTTGTAATATCCTTTGGCAAATGGTACGGCTGGGGGAGTATCTTTGGCTACCTCTATTTATTGCCGTTTGGATAGCATTTTGTATCTTAAAGGCCCGGCCGGCATTTTGTGATCCTGTATTGGCTCTCTGCCACCCCCTACGGGGTATTTGTATACAATAAATTTAAAAAAAAAAAAAAAAAAAAAAAAGCAGAAGGAAGAGAAATATGTGGGTTCTGTAGCTCTAAGTCTACCTGGCAGGGTGTCCTTCTTACATGACCTGCGTCTATATTATGTGGTTGAAGAAACTTGATCCAGTTTTTGGATCTTTTGAGTATTCATGTATATCCCCTCTTTGCCTCCATCCGTATTTTGTGTGTGGGACTTTTGCTTGCTTTGTTCGGGACTCTAGGAGTCCGCTAGGAGGAGCTTATGACATCAGATTATCTTATGGAATCCAGTGGTGTCTACATAGTTAATGCTCATATATTTGGGATCTTTATTTACCTCCGCTTGGGGGCTCTAAGAGTCCGGTAGGAGGTGTCTAGGACATTAGGTTACCTTATTGAACTTAGCGGTGTCCGTTTCTTTGAATGTGGGCCAATTATGGGCGGTGCGCTTGCGCGATGAGGCCTGTCGCAGCGGCACATCGCCCCGGTGTTTGTCCCCCTTTTCATTGTACCTGCGGGCGGTGAGCTTTGGTGCCAGGTCTGTGGTGGTTGACTGGAGTGTGCATACAAGGGGTTTGTTGGTGCGTCGCCATGGCAACCAACTCCCTGTGCTGCGGTGATACGGGCTATTTCCGGTCATGCGCAGTGATGTGTTTCTTTACCCGGGGATCCTGCTCGGTAATATTCGGGGCCAATACACTAGCAGCGATGCAGGGGTGTTGAGTGGGGGACCCGGAGGGACACTGACATACATTATCGGTATGGTCCCCATGGTGTAGGGTTAGTAAAAATCTATGAGTGCGCTGTACGGCGTTGCCAGGTTACCTAGGCGACTACCGGACATGCGCAGTCACTACTTCCGGAACGCTGATGGTCTGTGACCGTATGGAGGTGCTTGGTTCCACGCAGTAATCTCCTTACAGCTGTTTGTGATCAACAATTGAGTAAGTACTATATAGTCTAGTGGATGCGAGCCACATTGTGCATGTTACCCCTGATGAAGTCACTTTTGTGACGACACGCGTCGGGTTGACCACATGGGAGCCGGCCCTTTCCTCCCTTCAGTGCCTCCTGAGCGGTATGATTTAACCTCGACTATGTAAAATGAACCTGTCCATCAAAGGTGTTCTATATTTGTGTGTCTAGGGTTCTACACTAAGTGGCATTCATAGTATTAGCTCTGCAATAGCTCTGTTTCTATTTTGCCCTGATTAGTATTTTTGTATTTGTTGGTACCTATATATGTATTGGCTATAGAAGCATTAGGGCTAGGTATTACTTAGTGGTATCTGTCGCTTAATTATTAGCAGGAGGGGCTCTGTTCTAGGGGGGGAGGGAGGCGGGGGCTGGTTACCCTGTGTGGTTTATCTTGGGTTTACTTGTATTATTTTGTTTGTGGATTCTTTTTAAGTGTTTTTAAATTTATGTATGTGGCTTGTGACATGTTATGAATAAACTTTGTTATATTTTTGTGATCCCTGCATTTTTGCATGTTTCTTTTCCTTTTTTTTTTTTTGGTCCTATCCGCCTCATCAGCAACAGGAAGCACGCGGTGTCCACCGCAAGTGCAGGCGCCTGCATCTTAACATGACCATGATTAAGACGTCAATCAAAACGCATCGGAAAAACGTGACAGGGCTGCCACCAGGAATTTCAGGGCCCCATACTGGCAATATTTTCTGGCCCCTTGAGACTCCGCCCAGGCTCATCCCAGCTTTGCTTCCACCCCAGTCCCACCTCCACTCCCCAAACCTTCTACAGTCCCACCACCCATTTTGGAAAAATTCCACTTCTGCTCCTCATCCTCACCAATCACACATTAACAGTTCCCATCGAACACCACAACACATACATAGCTATCAGCTTTTGTTTTGGCCAAAATATTTTTTAATACGCCTCCATGACAAAGTAAGGTTCTTTAGGCAGGGCCCTACTCTACTGTAACCTATTAAACATTTGTTGAAATATCCAATACATATTTAGGTATATTTTTATTCATTTTTCATCTTTTTAAATGACCAATAATATCATGTACAAGAGATAAATACAATCACACCATGACCAGACCACATATTACCACCACATAGTCACTGAATACTACAATACTGATCATTAATAAAAAAACACAATACTAATATAACCATTATACACAGGAGCTTTGTACATAGTATACAGTGTATATTTTCAGAGTACAGGTAATACACTGATCACCAGTGACTTTATACACAGGAGCTCTGTATATAGTGTACAGGTAATACATTGATCACGAGTGATATTATACACAAGAGCTCTGTGTATAGTGTACAGGTAATACAGCGACCACAAGTGACATTATACCCAAAAACTCTGTATATAGTGTACCGGTAATACAGTGATGACCAGTGATATTACACACAGTAGCTCTGTATTTACTATATAATGTATAGGTAACACACTGACTCATCAGTGATGTCTTTAGTTGAAGTCCTTCATCTTATCTTTTCTTCTTCATCCATCACAGACCACCATCACTTCTTCCAGCCAGGACCCGTCTCTGGAGCACCGCTTGCAAAGCATATTCCTTAATTTTTTCCCAGCTTCTACAGTAGACCAGATGAAGAAAAAAAAAGCGACATAGTGCCATCTTGCATAGTAACAGTACCCCAGCCCCCATTGAAAACAGTATCCCCAAAAATAAAATACATCACTACAGTAATGATAACCTTTAATTAACCCCTACATTAATAATATCCCCATCCTGGCCCCCTTGTTTCTCATTCCTAGCCCCTTGTGTCTCTTTCCTGGCCCCAGCCATAAGTTCTCCCATCCTACCCCATGTGTCTCCATTCTGCCCCACCTGATGTCCTATTCTGCCCCAACTGACTTCTCCATCCCGCCCCATCTGACTTCTCCATCCAGCCCCATCTGACTTCTCCATCCCGCCCCATCTGACTTCTCCATCACACCCCATCTGACTTCTCCATCCTGCCCCATCTGACTTCTCAATCCCGCCCCATCTGACTACTCCATCCTGCCCCATCTGAAGTTTCCATCCCACCCCATCTAAAGTCTCCATCCTGCTCCATCTGAAGTCTCCATCCTGCCCCATTTGAAGTCTCCATCCTGCCCCTGCCACATGATCCTGTCACATTTGTCCCATGATCCTGCACCATGTGTCCAATGATCCTGCCCCATCTGTTCTCCATTCTGCCCCATGTGTCACATGATCCTGCCCATCTGTCTCCAACCTGCCCCATGTTTCCCATCATCCTGCCCCATCTGTCTACATATTGCAGCTTGCCGCTTTCAGTAAACAAAATGGCTTTCTCGTTTCCTGGTCATGGTCCAGCAGCGTCATCTTCCCCACTCGCCAGCACATGACAGTGACATATGCAGGCGACGTTTGCTCCAACTACAGCTGTCGACCTATGATTGGCTGGCAACTTTTAACTATGGCCGTGCGGGCCCACATGGCAATAGATTTTAACTGAAGCTGTAGGATCCTTCTTGCCCTGGGGCCCATTGAGCACCGGGCCCCATATTCCAGTAAGGACAGTAATGCCCTGATGGTGGCCCTGGTTTTAAGCAACATAGACCTCTGCTATGACACAACTTTGAGATGATCTGGATTAAAAGGGGTTTCCTCGCCTGAGGATACAAGTCTGCAGATACTCTATGTGACTACAGACTAGTGAATCCTCATATCATGTGAACTTCATGTTGTGAGGATTCGCCAGTGCCAAGAGTGGGGTCATATTACCACAAGTATGTGACATGCATACACCTGGCCACAATCCAACTAGACTGTTTCCGATGCAGTCAATGCCACACCCATCTAGTTGTCATGTGACCGCATGTAAGCAAATAACATACCTGAAGTCACACGCCCACCACCGATACTGGAGAATACTCACAGCGTGCAGTATGCACAATGTTTTACAGAGTGAATACAGACTTGTACCCTAAGGCCGGACAAACACTTTAACCCCTTCATGACTTTGGAATTTTTCATTTTTCCGTGTTTGTTTTTCACTCCCCTCCTTCCCAGAGCCATAACTTTTTTATTTTTCCGTCAATTTGGCCATGTGAGGGCTTATTTTTTGCGGGACAGGTTGTACTTTTGAACGACATCATTGGTTTTAGCATGTCTTGTACTAGAAAACGGGAAAAAGAATTCCAAGTGCGGTGAAATTGCAAAAAAAGTGCAGTCCCACACTTGTTTTTTGTTTGGCTTTTTTGCTAGGTTCACTAAATGCTAAAACTGACCTGACATTATGATTCTCCAGGTCAGTACGAGTTCATAGACACCTAACATGACTAGGTTATTTTTTACCTAAGTGGTGAAAAAAAATTCCAAACTTTGCTAAAAACAAAAAAAAAAATTGCGACATTTTCTGATATTCGTAGTGTCTCCATTTTTCATGATCTGGGGTCAGTTGAGGGCTTATTTTTTGCGTGCCGAGATGACGTTTTTAATGATAGCATTTTGGTGCCGATACGTTCTTTTGCTCGCCCGTTATTGCATTTTGATGCAATGTCGCAGCGACCAAAAAAACGTAATTCTGGCATTTCAAATTTTTTATCGCTACGCCATTTAGCGATCAGGTTAATGCTTTTTTTAATTGATAGATCGGGCGATTCTGAACACAGCGATACCAAATATGTGTAGATTTGATTTTTTTTTTTATTGATTTATTTTGATTGGGGCGAAAGGGGGGTGATTTAAACTTTTATATTTTTTTTATATTTTCACATTTTTTTTAACTTTTGCCATGCTTCAATTGTCTCCATGGGAGGCTAGAAGCAGGCACAGCACGATCGGCTCTGCTACATAGCAGCGATCTGATGTTTCCGGTCGGATGCGGTAGTTAAATGCCGCTGTCTGCGTTTGACAGCGGCATTTAAATAGTTATTACGGGGACATGTCAGCTGTTCAAAACAGCTGACATGTCCCGGCTTTGATGCGGGCTCACTGCCGGAGCCCGCATCAAAGCGGGACTTCTGACCTCGGACGTACTATCCCGTCCGAGGTCAGAAAGGGGTTAAGATATAGCAGCGCTAGTATTCTCATTTAGATGGTTGCCTTGCATATACAGACCATGGATTCCCCATCTAGGGATTTAAGATTCTTGACTGCATTCAAAACTGCACAATCTTCCTTCAGTCCTTTTGATTTATTTGTATTTTTATTAATATGCAGTTACTTTGGCAACTTACAGTAGTGGCCAAAAGTATTGACACCCCTGCAATTCTGTCAGATGATACTCAGTTTCTTCCTGAAAATGATTGCAATCACAAATTCTTTGGCATTATTATCTTCATTTAATTTGTCTTAAATGAAAAAACACAAAAGAGAATGAAGCAAAAAGCAAAACATTGATCATTACACACAAAACTCCAAAAATGGACCAGACAAAAGTTTTGGCACCCTCAGCCTAATACTTGGTTGCACAACCTTTAGCCAAAATAACTGCGACCAACTGCTTCCGGTAACCATCAATGAGTTTCTTACAATGCTCTGCTGGAATTTTAGACCATTCTTCTTTGGCAAACTGCTCCAGGTCCTTGATATTTGAAGGGTGCCTTCTGTTCTGTCTTCCTCCACGTAGGATGCTGTGTGGATTCCAACATACGGCTAAACCTTCATCCACATCCCAGTAAACAGACTGTGTTGATGCTTAAGTCTTATTTATTAGGGTGATGATAACCAAAACTATAACGTTGAACAACAATGGTGGACAGTATTCATAGTAGATGATCGAATAGTGAATGATGTTGATGTACAAAGTGGATGTTCAGTGAATAATCATAGTGGATGACTGATCATAGTGGATGACTGGTGAAAAACTGTAAAGAATAACAGCATTTCAGTATATGCACATACAGGGTGCAATCACATAAATTACTGGGACATAACAGCAAGAATTATACAGAGTGCATTACACAGTAATTCTAACAGCACTGCCCTATTCTATACAAGAATGCATCTATCTAAATGCAGAGTACACATTAACCTAACTGCAAGCTGCAAAGCACATCTGCCTAACTATATCTGACTATAGGAGCTGCATAAGGCTTAAATACTAAGATGCATTAAACCTTTATAAACGTACCGAGATCTGTTAGGACAGGGGTAAGAAAGTAAGCGAGACAGGAGCACGTGTGCCTCTCTGCAGATCTGAGGAAAAATGGCTACTGAAGCTTGTCTTCACAAGAAGAATGTGGGCGGAACTAACCCAAAAGACATTGCTCTTAGGAGGGAAAGGTTGGTAAACAACATGAAAAGTAGGCAACTGATGACCTCCAGTGGCCACAACTTGAATAACATGATAATTAACTCTCTGCACATTAAGATGGGCAGAACACTCCCCGCTTGGCGTCAACAGATGCCACAATTAGGTTCTTTTGGGGAAAATAATAATACAAGCTCGGTAACGGGTCTGAGGAACAGTTTGTTTTCTCCAAGCTTGCACACTCTGACCTCTACTTTCCGCACTTTCCCATCTTTACTGGGCAGGGTCTTAATGACTAGGCCGAGTGGCCACTCATTCCGATGTGACTGACTGTCTTTGACGAGTACAACATCGCCAGATTGAATGTTTGGGCGGTCTTTCTGCCACTTTGTCCTGCTTTGCAGAGTGGAGAGATACTGTTTCCTCCATCTATTCCAGAAGACGTTGGACACGCTTTGTACTTGCCTCCATTGTCGTCTGTAGAGGTCTTTGTCATTGAATTCTCCGAGTGGAGCTTTCGGGACACAGGTTTTCTGTGTGAGTAACATTGCAGGAGTAAGGATGGATGGATCTCCAGAATCACTAGAAGGTGCTGTCTTGTAGGACTGGGTTACATGACATAGACAAGCTATAGCTCGAACAAGTGACTTCCATGTGGAGAACCTGCTGAACCGGTGAGATTCAAGGTGGCAGCTTGAAATCTCTGTATGTAGAGCAGACACTTGAGGTCGGATCTCTTTGTGTCTGGACCCACTAGTTCGAAAGTTTCAGGCCTGCTGATGTGGGACATCGAACGGTACAAAGAGGTAGGACCTGTGAACCATGAAGTGTCCTTCAGATGACTGGGTGCAACGGATCTAGTCGCGTGGTCCGCAGGCTTGTGGTGAGTAGGTACGTAATGCCACTGATTAGGGTCGGTGGATCTTCTTACCCGAAGTACCCAGTTGCTGACGTAGAAGCGTCGTGTCTCGTTACAGATGTACCCCAGTACCACCTTGCTATCGGTGTAGAACTCTGCATCCCCGATCTTCAGGCCCATCGCATCCGAGACCAGCTCGGCCAACTCAACTGCGAGGACAGCAGCACAGAGTTCCAGTCTGGGTATCGTGTGTTCACGAAGTGGCGCCAATTTCGTCTGGCTCATAATGAACCCGATATGGCATTGTCCGCTTACATTTGAGGTACGCTACTGCTGCAATCGCTTTGACTGATGCATCACAGAAAATACAAAGTGTTTGCGTTTTGACCTCTGTGGATGGCACAGGAGCATACGGTCGTTTCACACGAAGGTTGGTCAGGGCTTCAAGAGACTTCCTCCACTCTGCCCACAGGTCAGCCTTTCCCGCTGGAAGTGGATCATCCCAATCAATAGTGTCTTGGGTGAAGTCCCTGAGCATCAGCTTTCCTTGGATGGTTACTGGAGCTACGAACCCCAAGGGGTCGTATAAACTATTCACGAAGGAAAGAACTCCTCTGCGCGTGAAGGGTTTCTCATCCTTGCTGATCTGAAAGGTGAAGGTATCTGTCTTCAGGTCCCACAGCAATCCAAGGCTCCGCTGCATAGGAAGGGGGTCGATGCTGAGGTCTAAATCCTTTAGATCGCTGGAATAGTCTTCAGAGGGAAAGGCTTCCATCAACTCTCGGCTGTTGGAAGAAATCTTGTGTAACCTTATGTTAGACTGAGCGAGCATGTCACAAGTCCTCTTTAGTAGACTGATTGCGGCCTCACTTGTCGGTGTGGACTTCAAACAGTCATCCACGTAAAAATCCTTTTCTACAAAGGACCTGACGTCCGAGCCATACTCTTCTTCACCCTTTTTGGCAGAATGTCGGAGGCCGTAGATTGCGACCGCTGGGGAAGGACGGTTCCCAAAGATGTGTACTCACATCCGGTACTCTGCGATGTCTTCGTCCGGGTCGTTGTCACGGTACCAGAAGAACCTCAGGTAGTTTCTGTGTTCCTCTTTGACAAGAAAACAGTGGAACATCTGTTGTATGTCGGCCATAAATGCCACTGAATCTCTACGGAAACAGAGTAATACTTCCAGAAGTCTGTTGTTGAGGTCTGGGCCCGACAGTAAGACATCATTCAATGACACGTTTTCGCATTTGGCACTTGAGTCGAATACCACTCTAATTTGACCTGGCTTCTTAGGATGGTACACTCCGAAGATGGGCAGGTACCAACACTCCTCTCCGTGTCGAAGTGCAGGTGCAATCTCTGCGTGGTTGTTCTGGAATATCTTTCCCATGAAGGTAAAGAAATGTTCCTTCGTCTCAAGTGACTTCTGAAGCTTGTGTCTTAGGGAGATGAATCTGCTGTAGACCAATTCCTTGTTGTTGGGTAGGCGTCTCCTCTGAGGTCGAAATGGTAGAGGTGCGGCCCAACTATTCGCCGTATCCTTGACTATTTGTTCGTCCATGATGTCCAGAAATATCTTGTCTTCTATAGACATCGCTACCTTGTTGTCTTCCTTCGTCCTGTGGAAGACTGTACATCCTATGTGGTCTTGTTTACCTTCACAGGCGTGGTCTTCGTTGATAGGAACTGAGAAAGGGCAAGGTAGGGGAGTGCTGCTCGGTAGTTCCTTTACCAGCAGACTATTGTGACACGGCTGGAAGAGAGATGGACGTCCATTTTCTAGTGTGCTGGTAAGCATACTGTTGACTGAGACCGGCTTGTGTGCTCCTCCTAGACAGACATCACCTACAATGACCCATCCAAGGTCTTGCCTCTGCGCGTATGGAGCATTCAGTGAGCCGTTGATATATTCTCTAGTCTTGTGGACTCGTAGTATATCTCTTCCCAGAAGTAAAGCTATTGGCGCTTCTGGTTCCAACTTAGGTATCAGGTGGGCTATACGCTTCAGGTGGGGGTGATACGTTGCCACCTCTGGTGAAGGTATCTCAGACCTGTTGTCAGGAATCTGGTTGCACTCCAGGATGGTCGGTAGTGACAGACAGGTCTGGCCATCCATGGACTCCACTTTGTATCCGGTTGCTTTCCTCCCCGCCGTCTCGACGGTACCTGAACATGTCCTAAGGGAGTAGGGAGAACCGGGGCCTACAATGCTGAAGTTGTCAAAGAAGATGGACCTGGCTAAAGACCTATTACTTTGGTCATCTAGGATTGCATATATCTTGAGCGCTTTGTCTCTGTGGCCTGTTGGATAGACTCGGACAAGGCAGATTTTTGAGCAGGATCTTCCTCCCTTGAGTCCCTTACAGATCTCCGTACATTGAGAGGTGACCGCAGGGGTGTCTTCATCGGTGTTCTTCTGTTTCTCATCGTGCTCCTCTGCTTGTGACAACACTCCGGGAGGTGGTCCAGGATGCAAGGCTGTATTGTGATCCGTGCTGCTGCATTCTGCACATTTCACGCTAGCTCCACAGTTCATGGCGAAGTGAGAGGTCGTAGCACAGCATTTGAAGCAGATGTTGTTTTCCTTGAGGAAACCTTTGCGATCCTCTAAAGTCTTCTCCCTGAAGGCTCTGCACATTAGTAGAGGATGTGGTTTCCTGTGTAGAGGACACTGCTTACTGACATCCTGAGGTTTGCTCTCTTCCGTAGGGGGCTTAGTTGTCTTGTGTGGAGGACCTGTGGAATCAATATCAGTTTTATGGACTGCCACGGGTGTCTTACTGGGTTTGACACCAGAGGTAGTGGAACATGACAGAGTGAAATCAAAACTAGAGTCATTTCTGATCTTGGCTTGCTGGGTGACAAACTCAACAAATACAGTAAAAGGAGGGAATGGTACGTTATGAATTTGTTTATACCGTGAACCATGTATAATCCACCTTTCTTGAAGATTATAAGGAAGTTTTTGTACTATTGGATTGACACCCCTAGCAGTGTCTAAGAATGCCAATCCAGCCAAGTGACCTTCCTTCTGGGCGACCTGTAACTCTATCAATAAATCACTCAATTCTCTAAGTCTTTGATAACCCTTGGGCCCTATCTTAGGGAAATCATCAATTCTTTTGAATAAAGCATTCTCTATTACTTCTACGGACCCATAGCATTCGTCAAGTCTTTCCCACACTTTACGTAAACCTATGTGTGGGTATTCTATGTTAATGTCTCTTAGTCTTTTAGCATGCTCGACCGATTCAGTTCCAAGCCACTTTACCAGGAGATCCAACTCCTCACTACTAGAAAGGTCCAGTCCCTGAATGGCGTTCTGGAACGAAGCTCGCCACGACCTGTAGTTTTCGGCTTTGTCAGTGAACTTTACAAGTCCTTTTGTTACCAGTTCTCGGCGGGCAGAGAACTTTGCCAAGTCTATGGTGGCTTGATCAGTGTTGGTACGAGCCGGTATGTTATAGCCATGTCTAGTGTGTGGTGCGTCACCATACCTGTGAGACGCTCTTGGCTTCGGACAGTCTGCATAGTACCTTTCTGGTGAAGAAGATGTCTCTTTAAGGTGAGGTGGGAGCTGTACCTTCTTCTCAGTGGAACGGTAGCTGTGGTCGACTCCTCTGTGTTGGACGTCTTCTTGTTTGTAGTAGTGAAGTTCGGGGTTGGATCGATGATAATCGGCGTAGGCTGATCGTTGTAGTCTGTCGAGGGTGTTGTCCATGCTGGAGTGTCGATGAACGTACTCTGCGACGCGCTGAGCTGGATCTTGCTGCTCTAGATCTGTTCCAAGAACGTTGCTGCGTCTCTCATAATCAGGATCCTTCATGGCTTCCAAGTACTCTGCCTTAGCTATTGCAGCTGCTGCCTCTTTGTCTACCATAAGTCTTTCTAGAGACACTTGTAGGCGCGCACCTTCTGCTTCTTGCTCTGCCCGCAAACGTGCGGTTTCGGCTTGCAGGCGTGCAGTTTGTTCTGCCTGCAAACGTACCTTTTCTGCCTCATGCTCTGCTTGTCTCAGCTTTAGATGCATTTCTTTCTCGGCAAAGGAGGACCTCGCTTTGGCGGCTTCAGCTTCAGCACGAGCGACAGCAGCCAGCTCTGCTAATGATGACCTGTTAGAGCTGTTAGACCTAACAGGTTAGAACAAGATGGAAGAACTAGAAGCAGAAATATCTACAGGTAACTTTGACATAGTGGGAATAACTGAGACATGGTTAGATGAAAGCTATGACTGGGCAGTTAACTTACAGGGTTACAGTCTGTTTAGAAAGGATCGTAAAAATCGGAGAGGAGGAGGGGTTTGTCTCTATGTAAAGTCTTGTCTAAAGTCCACTTTAAGGGAGGATATTAATAATAATAATAATAATTTTATTTATATAGCGCCAACATATTCCGCAGCGCTTTACAAATTATAGAGGGGACTTGTACAGACAATAGACATTACAGCATAACAGAAATACAGTTCAAAACAGATACCAGGAGGAGTGAGGGCCCTGCTCGCAAGCTTACAAATATTAGCGAAGGGAATGAGGATGTCGAGTCCATATGGGTCGAAATTCATGGAGGGAAAAATGGTAACAAAATTCTCATTGGGGTCTGTTACAAACCCCCAAATATAACAGAAACCATGGAAAGTCTACTTCTAAAGCAGATAGATGAAGCTGCAACCCATAATGAGGTCCTGGTTATGGGGGACTTTAACTACCCGGATATTAACTGGGAAACAGAAACCTGTGAAACCCATAAAGGCAACAGGTTTCTGCTAATAACCAAGAAAAATTATCTTTCACAATTGGTGCAGAATCCAACCAGAGGAGCAGCACTTTTAGACCTAATACTATCTAATAGACCTGACAGAATAACAAATCTGCAGGTGGTCGGGCATCTAGGAAATAGCGACCACAATATTGTACAGCTGAACTTTAGGAAGGCAAAGTTTGACCAGCTTAGAGATGCCCTTAATCTGGTAGACTGGGACAATATCCTCAGAAATAAGAATACAGATAATAAATGGGAAATGTTTAAGAACATCCTAAATAGGCAGTGTAAGCGGTTTATACCTTGTGGGAATAAAAGGACTAGAAATAGGAAAAAACCAATGTGGCTAAACAAAGAAGTAAGACAGGCAATTAACAGTAAAAAGAAAGCATTTGCACTACTAAAGCAGGATGGCACCATTGAAGCTCTAAAAAACTATAGGGAGAAAAATACTTTATCTAAAAATCTAATTAAAGCTGCCAAAAAGGAAACAGAGAAGCACATTGCTAAGGAGAGTAAAACTAATCCCAAACTGTTCTTCAACTATATCAATAGTAAAAGAATAAAAACTGAAAATGTAGGCCCCTTAAAAAATAGTGAGGAAAGAATGGTTGTAAATGACGAGGAAAAAGCTAACATATTAAACACCTTCTTCTCCACGGTATTCACGGTGGAAAATGAAATGCTAGGTGAAATCCCAAGAAACAATGAAAACCCTATATTAAGGGTCACCAATCTAACCCAAGAAGAGGTGCGAAACCGGCTAAATAAGATTAAAATAGATAAATATCCGGGTCCGGATGGCATACACCCACGAGTACTAAGAGAGCTAAGTAATGTAATAGATAAACCATTATTTCTTATTTTTAGGGACTCTATAGCGACAGGGTCTGTTCCGCAGGATTGGCGCATAGCAAATGTGGTGCCAATATTCAAAAAGGGCTCTAAAAGTGAACCTGGAAATTATAGGCCAGTAAGTCTAACCTCTATTGTTGGTAAAATATTTGAAGGGTTTCTGAGGGATGTTATTCTGGATTATCTCAATGAGAATAACTGTTTAATTCCATATCAGCATGGGTTTATGAGAAATCGCTCCTGTCAAACCAATCTAATCAGTTTTTATGAAGAGGTAAGCTATAGGCTGGACCACGGTGAGTCATTGGACGTGGTATATCTCGATTTTTCCAAAGCGTTTGATACCGTGCCGCACAAGAGGTTGGTACACAAAATGAGAATGCTTGGTCTGGGGGAAAATGTGTGTAAATGGATTAGTAACTGGCTTAGTGATAGAAAGCAGAGGGTGGTTATAAATGGTATAGTCTCTAACTGGGTCGCTGTGACCAGTGGGGTACCGCAGGGGTCAGTATTGGGACCTGTTCTCTTCAACATATTCATTAATGATCTGGTAGAAGGTTTACACAGTAAAATATCGATATTTGCAGATGATACAAAACTATGTAAAGCAGTTAACACAAGAGAAGATAGTATTCTGCTACAGATGGATCTGGATAAGTTGGAAACTTGGGCTGAAAGGTGGCAGATGAGGTTTAACAATGATAAATGTAAGGTTATACACATGGGAAGAAGGAATCAATATCACCATTACACACTGAATGGGAAACCACTGGGTAAATCTGACAGGGAGAAGGACTTGGGGATCCTAGTTAATGATAAACTTACCTGGAGCAGCCAGTGCCAGGCAGCAGCTGCCAAGGCAAACAGGATCATGGGGTGCATTAAAAGAGGTCTGGATACACATGATGAGAGCATTATACTGCCTCTGTACAAATCCCCAGTTAGACCGCACATGGAGTACTGTGTCCAGTTTTGGGCACCGGTGCTCAGGAAGGATATAATGGAACTAGAGAGAGTACAAAGGAGGGCAACAAAATTAATAAAGGGGATGGGAGAACTACAATACCCAGATAGATTAGCGAAATTAGGATTATTTAGTCTAGAAAAAAGACGACTGAGGGGCGATCTAATAACCATGTATAAGTATATAAGGGGACAATACAAATATCTCGCTGAGGATCTGTTTATACCAAGGAAGGTGACGGGCACAAGGGGGCATTCTTTGCGTCTGGAGGAGAGAAGGTTTTTCCACCAACATAGAAGAGGATTCTTTACTGTTAGGGCAGTGAGAATCTGGAATTGCTTGCCTGAGGAGGTGGTGATGGCGAACTCAGTCGAGGGGTTCAAGAGAGGCCTGGATGTCTTCCTGGAGCAGAACAATATTGTATCATACAATTATTAGGTTCTGTAGAAGGACGTAGATCTGGGGATCTTTTATGATGGAATATAGGCTGAACTGGATGGACAAATGTCTTTTTTCAGCCTTAATAACTATGTTACTATGTTACTATGTTACTATGAGCTTGCTCGTGACCTCGTCTTGAGTGAGGATGTGCTGTTTCAAGACATTGTGCGCTTAGCTGCGTACTGCTGAGTAGTGTTGAGCGATACCTTCCGATATCGTAAAGTATCGGTATCGGATAGGATCGGCCGATATTCAAAAAATATCGGATATCGCCGATACCGATACCCGATCCCAATGCAAGTCAATGGGACCAAAATATCGGAATTAAAATAAACCCTTTCTTTCCTTGTAGGTTCATTCTACATGAAGGAAAACAACTAAGAATAATGCAGGATATATTTGGGGAGGTGGCGGAGACATTAAAGTCATAGAGGTTTAGCCCAATCAAATAGAATAGCATGTTTTTTTTTTTTTTAAAGACGTTCGGAGTGACAAAGATATTGACTATGTAAATTTTTTTTTTATTTTGTCAGATATTGATGTTTCACTATTCCACACCCTTCCCCTTCTTTTTTTTTTAACTTTTCCCACACTTTCATCTTCATCATCATCAGCATCTTTGACATCAATTTCTTCTTCACCTTATTCATCTTCTTCTTCATCCTTTACCTTTTTTTTTTTTTTTAATACATTCTTCATATTCATTTTATTCAACTATTATTATTCTTCCTATTCTACATATTCATTTTATTCAACTGTTATTATTCTTCCTATTCTACTTCTTCATCATATTCTCATTTGTGACAGGCATTCCCGTAGTTGTTATCTATAAAAGTTGGAAGATTACACCTTCCGTTCTGCCAGTCACAAAAGTTACATTTGTCCGCGTTCAGTTTGGCCTGCAGCATCAGGCTTTATCCAAGGGCACCACGAGGAGGAACGGACTCACCCCCATACACTGCTTAGTCTTCTTCTGCATATAATTTAGATAATATCTTTTGCTCTGATATTAAGTGTTATGCTTAATGTGCTTCTGCTCTTTGTTCTGCAGCCTCTTGTTCTTCTGCTTCTCGGTCTTCCATGTCGTCATCTCCAGGGTCGTCATCTCCAGTGTCGTCGTCTCCGCCGTCGTCGTCGTCTCCGCCATCGTCGTCATCGGGGTGGTCTTCCGGGTCGTCGACGTTAGGGTCTTCAACTTGGAAATGTAGCACAAGGTACAAGAAGGCTGAGAAAATGCCAAGAACCAGCTGATGGAACTGGAACTCGGATGGCTACCCGAAGGTTCAAGAGCCTATGGAACTACCGAGGACCAGCTGACGTTACTGGAACCCGGTTACTAAGCAGGAGGTACCCGTGCTAAAAAGCACTACCAAGGACCGCCTGACATTGGCGGAACTCGGATACTCAGAAGGAGGCACCTAAGCCAAAGGCTCTGCCCGGAACCAGCTGACGGTACTGGAACCAGGATGGGGAGCAGAAGGTACAAGAGCAAAAGACACTGCCGAGAACCAGCTGACGGTACTGGAACCCGGATGGGTAGCCGAAGGTCCAAGAGCCAATGGAACTACCGAGGACCAGCTGAAGTTACTGGAACCCGGTTACTAAGCAGGAGGTACCCGTGCCTGAAAGCACTACCAAGGACCATCTGACGTTGGTGGAACTTGGATACCCAGAAGGAGGCACCTAAGCCAAAGGCTCTGCCCGGAACCAGCTGACGGTACTGGAACCAGGATGGGGAGCAGAAGGTACAAGAGCAAAAGACACTGCCGAGAACCAGCTGACGGTGCTGGAACCAGGTGGTGGACCCGAAGGCCCACAGGAGAGGAGAGAACAGCTAGGCCGCGAGGCAGCCGCAGTTACCGAACCCCAACAGTCCTACAGGGGGAGCTGGGCCTACTGGCACTACAGAACCAGCCTTGACTACCAATTCATGCAGCCCACATAGGAAGCTCCTAAACTGGAGGCACCCTGGAGTTGGCTAACTCGACCGCAACACGACGGGGTTCAAGCATAGGCGTCTCAGCGAGCTTGACACAACCCGGAAACAGCTGACGGTGCTGAAACCAGGTTTGGCACGAGGGAGTACCTGTGACAAAAACACTGCCGAGAACCAGCTGGCGGTGCTGGAACCCGGATGCGTTGCCCCAGTGTGCAAGAGCTAATGGCACGACCGAGGACCAGCTGACGGTGCTGGAACCCGGTTACTAAGCTGTAGGTGCCCGCGCTTAAAAGCACTACCAAGGACCACCTGGCGTTGGCGGAACTCGGATACCCAGGAGGAGGCACCTAAGCCAAAGGCTCGGCCCGGAACCAGCTGACGGTGCTGGAACCAGGTGGTGGACCCGAAGGCCCACAGGAGAGGAGAGAACAGCTAGGCCGCGAGGCAGCCGCAGTTACCGAACCCCAACAGTCCTACAGGAGGAGCTGGGCCTACTGGCACTACAGAACCAGCCTTGACTACCAATTCATGCAGCCCACATAGGAAGCTCCTAAACTGGAGGCACCCTGGAGTTGGCTAACTCGACCGCAACACGACGGGGCAAGCATAGGCGTCTCAGCGAGCTTGACACAACCCGGAAACAGCTGACGGTGCTGAAACCAGGTTTGGCACGAGGGAGTACCTGTGACAAAAACACTGCCGAGAACCAGCTGGCGGTGCTGGAACCCGGATGCGTTGCCCCAGTGTGCAAGAGCTAATGGCACGACCGAGGACCAGCTGACGGTGCTGGAACCCGGTTACTAAGCTGTAGGTGCCCGCGCTTAAAAGCACTACCAAGGACCGCCTGGCGTTGGCGGAACTCGGATACCCAGGAGGAGGCACCTAAGCCAAAGGCTCGGCCCGGAACCAGCTGACGGTGCTGGAACCAGGTGGTGGACCCGAAGGCCCACAGGAGAGGAGAGAACAGCTAGGCCGTGAGGCAGCCGCAGTTACCGAACCCCAACAGTCCTACAGGGGGAGCTGGGCCTACTGGCACTAGAGAACCAGCCTTTACTACCAATTCATGCAGCCCACATAGGAAGCTCCTAAACTGGAGGCACCCTGGAGTTGGCTAACTCGACCGCAACACGACGGGGCAAGCATAGGCGTCTCAGCGAGCTTGACACAACCCGGAAACAGCTGACGGTGCTGAAACCAGGTTTGGCACAAGGGAGTACCTGTGACAAAAACACTGCCGAGAACCAGCTGGCGGTGCTGGAACCCGGATGCGTTGCCCCAGTGTGCAAGAGCCAATGGCACGACCGAGGACCAGCTGACGGTGCTGGAACCCGGTTACTAAGCTGTAGGTGCCCGCGCTTAAAAGCAGTACCAAGGACCGCCTGGCGTTGGCGGAACTCGGATACCCAGGAGGAGGCACCTAAGCCAAAAGCTCGGCCCGGAACCAGCTGACGGTGCTGGCACCAGGTGGTGTACCCGAAGGCCAACAGGAGAGGAGAGAACAGCTAGGCCGCGAGGCAGCCGCAGTTACCGAAGCCCAACAGTCCTACAGGGGGAGCTGGGCCTACTGGCACTACAGAACCAGCCTTGACTACCAATTCATGCAGCCCACATAGGAAGCTCCTAAACTGGAGGCACCCTGGAGTTGGCTAACTCGACCGCAACATGACGGAGCAAGCATAGGCGTCTCAGCGAGCTTGACACAACCCGGAAACAGCTGACGGTGCTGAAACCAGGTTTGGCATGAGGGAGTACCTGTGACAAAAACACTGCCGAGAACCAGCTGGCTGTGCTGGAACCCGGATGCGTTGCCCCAGTGTGCAAGAGCCAATGGCACGACCGAGGACCAGCTGACGGTGCTGGAACCCGGTTACTAAGCTGTAGGTGCCCGCACTTAAAAGCACTACCAAGGACCGCCTGGCGTTGGCGGAACTCGGATACCCAGGAGGAGGCACCTAAGCCAAAAGCTCGGCCCGGAACCAGCTGACGGTGCTGGAACCAGGTGGTGTACCCGAAGGCCCACAGGAGAGGAGAGAACAGCTAGGCTGCGAGGCAGCCGCAGTTACCGAACCCCAACAGTCCTACAGGGGGAGCTGGGCCTACTGGCACTACAGAACCAGCCTTGACTACCAATTCATGCAGCCCACATAGGAAGCCCCTAAACTGGAGGCACCCTGGAGTTGGCTAACTCGACCGCAACACGACGGGGCAAGCATAGGCGTCTCAGCGAGCTTGACACAACCCGGAAACAGCTGACGGTGCTGAAAGCAGGTTTGGCACGAGGGAGTACCTGTGACAAAAACACTGCCGAGAACCAGCTGGCGGTGCTGGAACCCGGATGCGTTGCCCCAGTGTGCAAGAGCCAATGGCACGACCGAGGACCAGCTGACGGTGCTGGAACCCGGTTACTAAGCTGTAGGTGCCCGTGCTTAAAAGCACTACCAAGGACCGCCTGGCGTTGGCGGAACTCGGATACCCAGGAGGAGGCACCTAAGCCAAAGGCTCGGCCCGGAACCAGCTGACGGTGCTGGAACCAGGTGGTGTACCCAAAGGCCCACAGGAGAGGAGAGAACAGCTAGGCCGCGAGGCAGCCGCAGTTACCGAACCCCAACAGTCCTACAGGGGGAGGTGGGCCTACTGGCACTACAGAACCAGCCTTGACTACCAATTCATGCAGCCCACATAGGAAGCTCCTAAACTGGAGGCACCCTGGAGTTGGCTAACTCGACCGCAACACGACGGGGCAAGCATAGGCGTCTCAGCGAGCTTGACACAACCCGGAAACAGCTGACGGTGCTGAAAGCAG
Organism: Ranitomeya imitator; assembly: GCF_032444005.1. Lineage (NCBI taxonomy): Eukaryota > Metazoa > Chordata > Amphibia > Anura > Dendrobatidae > Ranitomeya > Ranitomeya imitator. The sequence goes on along the minus strand of NC_091284.1, from coordinate 713,382,553 downwards.
GTTTGGCACGAGGGAGTACCTGTGACAAAAACACTGCCGAGAACCAGCTGGCGGTGCTGGAACCCGGATGCGTTGCCCCAGTGTGCAAGAGCCAATGGCACGACCGAGGACCAGCTGACGGTGCTGGAACCCGGTTACTAAGCTGTAGGTGCCCGCGCTTAAAAGCAGTACCAAGGACCACCTGGCGTTGGCGGAACTCGGATACCCAGGAGGAGGCACCTAAGCCAAAAGCTCGGCCCGGAACCAGCTGACGGTGCTGGAACCAGGTGGTGGACCCGAAGGCCCACAGGAGAGGAGAGAACAGCTAGGCCGTGAGGCAGCTGCAGTTACCGAACCCCAACAGTCCTACAGGGGGAGCTGGGCCTACTGGCACTACAGAACCAGCCTTGACTACCAATTCACGCAGCCCACATAGGAAGCTCCTAAACTGGAGGCACCCTGGAGTTGGCTAACTCGACCGCAACACGACGGGGCAACGCATAGGTGTCTCAGTGAGTTTGACAGTCCCCGGAAACAGCTGACGGTGCTGGAACCAGGCTGGGCACGAGGGAGTACCCATGACAAAAACACTGCCGAGAACCAGCTGGCGGTGCTGGAACCCGGATGCGTTGCCCCAGTGTGCAAGAGCCAATGGCACCGAGGACCAGCTGATGGTGCTGGAACCCGGTTACTAAGCTGTAGGTGCCCGCGCTTAAAAGCACTACCAAGGACCGCCTGACGTTGGCGGAACTCGGATACCCAGGAGGAGGCACCTAAGCCAAAGGCTCGGCCCGGAACCAGCTGACGGTGCTGGAAGCAGGTGGTGGACCCGAAGGTCCACAGGAGAGGAGAGAACAGCTAGGCCGCGAGGCAGCCGCAGTTACCGAACCCCAACAGTCCTACAGGGGGAGCTTGGCCTACTGGCACTACAGTACCAGCCTTGACTACCAATTCACGCAGCCCACATAGGAAGCTCCTAAACTGGAGGCACCCTGGAGTTGGCTAACTCGACCGCAACACGACGGGGCAACGCATAGGTGTGTCAGTGAGTTTGACAGTCCCCGGAACCAGCTGACGGTGCTGGAACCAGGCTGGGCACGAGGGAGTACCCGTGACAAAAACACTGCCGAGAACCAGCTGGCGGTGCTGGAACCCGGATGCGTTGCCCCAGTGTGCAAGAGCCAATGGCACCGAGGACCAGCTGATGGTGCTGGAACCCGGTTACTAAGCTGTAGGTGCCCGCGCTTAAAAGCACTACCAAGGACCGCCTGACGTTGGCGGAACTCGGATACCCAGGAGGAGGCACCTAAGCCAAAGGCTCGGCCCGGAACCAGCTGACGGTGCTGGAACCAGGTGGTGGACCACAAGGTCCACAGGAGAGGAGAGAACAGCTAGGCCGTGAGCCAGCCGCAGTTACCGAACCCCAACAGTCCTACAGGGGGAGCTTGGCCTACTGGCACTACAGAACCAGCCTTGACTACCAATTCACGCAGCCCACATAGGAAGCTCCTAAACTGGAGGCACCCTGGAGTTGGCTAACTCGACCGCAACACGACGGGGCAACGCATAGGTGTCTCAGTGAGTTTGACAGTCCCCGGAAACAGCTGACGGTGCTGGAACCAGGCTGGGCATGAGGGAGTACCCGTGACAAAAACACTGCCGAGAACCAGCTGGCGGTGCTGGAACCCGGATGCGTTGCCCCAGTGTGCAAGAGCCAATGGCACGACCGAGGACCAGCTGACGGTGCTGGAACCCGGTTACTAAGCTGTAGGTGCCTGCGCTTAAAAGCACTACCAAGGACCGCCTGACGTTGGCGGAACTCGGATACCCAGGAGGAGGCACCTAAGCCAAAGGCTCGGCCCGGAACCAGCTGACGGTGCTGGAACCAGGTGGTGGACCCGAAGGCCCACAGGAGAGGAGAGAACAGCTAGGCCGCGAGGCAGCCGCAGTTACCGAACCCCAACAGTCCTACAGGGGGAGCTTGGCCTACTGGCACTACAGAACCAGCCTTGACTACCAATTCATGCAGCCCACATAGGAAGCTCCTAAACTGGAGGCACCCTGGAGTTGGCTAACCCGACCACAACACGACGGGGCAAGCATAGGCGTCTCAGTGATTTTGACAGTCCCCGGAAACAGCTGACGGTGCTGGAACCAGGCTGGGCACGAGGGAGTACCCGTGACAAAAACACTGCCGAGAACCAGCTGGCGGTGCTGGAACCCGGATGCGTTGCCTATTAAAGATTGTCTTCCTAGAGCCCAAACTAGCGGTGTTGGAGCAAAGGGTAAGCAGGGGGAGCAGAGTGTAGGCCGAAGCCTGCACTGGAGGCAGCTTTGTGTCTGCGTTGCGTTTGCAGGACACTTTGCCGGCTACACAGTGGGGGAACAGCTGGCGTTGCTGAACCCCACTGACACAATGGCGGGTGTTTTTCTCTGTGCAGCTAGCACTTCCGGGCAAAAACTTGCGGTGTTAGAGCCCAGGGGCAGCAGGAGGAGGAGAGGAGCAGAGTGTAGGCCGAAGCCTAGTTGAACCAATTTCAAAGGAAACCTTTAACCCCCCCTCAGGTGTTACAAAGTACAAGAGCCACACCTTGTGCAGCATTAATGCTGCACAAGTCAAAGGTTGCTCTATTAATTTGTCTACTTGCACACGCTGAATGAAAGACGTACACAATTTAGCCCGTTCTACAGTCAAACTGTAGTGGAGGCGTGACTTGTCTTTTTAAGGAGACGCAGCACAGGTGTCCCAAATAACGCCTTGGTGCTTGGCGCAGCTTCCTCAGCGTTGTTATTTGCTGTACAGGAGTCTGCGCTCTTGTGTTATCCCTTGGCAATGCCCTGTTAGCGCTGCCCGTCTTATGACCTCATTTCATGTTGGCCGGTGCGGTTAACGATGGCCATAAATCCCAGACCCACAGTGCCTTTTCATAAAGTCACACTGCGGTGCTGGGATTCGTGGCCTTGAGCAGTAAATATTTTCGCCGCTCACACGCGTCCTTACACCTGCTTCAGACTGGGCGGCCTCTGCTGATCCCTTCTCGCATGCCGCGGCCATGAGGCTGCACAGTCTGAAGAAGGCGGAAGGAGATGAGTGACGACAGGCGAACATATGCACTGCTCGTGCCCATAAACCACACCCTCGCTGACAAAGTAAATAAGAAACCGAGGGGCGTTGTTTCGAGCAGGGCGGACACACAGGTGCAGCCAGCTAACCAATGATGTCAAAAGACGGGAAGCGCTACCAAGGGTGGTGCTGTGTATCATTAGAAAGGAAAGTCACACCTCAGGGACAGTGGAATGGTCTCAATGAGACACATTTTCTCCATGTTGAGTTCAACGTGGGCAAGTAGAAAAAGTCAGCCACCTTGTACAAATGCAGCAGTACTGCTGTACAAGGTGGCTGTTATACATAGAAACACCTGGGGGTGGGGGGCAGGCTTCCTTCAATTTCAGTTCATGTGCCTGCGTGGCGTTTGCAGGTCACGTTGCCGGCTACACAGCAGGGGAACAGCTGGCGGTGCTGAACCCCACTAACACATTGGCTGGTGTTTTTCTCTGTGCAGCTAGCACTTCCGGGCAAAAACTAGCGGTGTTTGAGCCCAGGGTCAGCAGGAGGAGGAGAGGAGCAGAGTGTAGGCCGAAGCCTCCACTGGTGGCAGCTTTTGGTCAGTTGTGCCAGCGTGGCTTGTGCTGGACACGATGCCGGCTACACAGCAGGGGAACAGCTGGCGGTGCTGAACCCCACTGACACATCAGCTAGTGTTTTTTCTGTGTAGCTAGCACTTCCGGGCAAAAACTAGCGGTGTTAGAGCCCAGGGTCAGCAGGAGGAGGAGAGGAGCAGAGTGTAGGCCGAAGCCTAGTTGAACCAATTTCAAAGGTAACCTTTAACCCCCCCTCAGGTGTTGCAAGGTACAAGAGCCACACCTTGAACAGCATTAATGCTGCACAAGTCAAAGGTTGCTCTCTTAATTTTGCTCCTTGCACACGCTGAATAAAACACGTACACTATTTAGCCCATTATACTGTCAAACAGTAGTGGAGGCGTGACTTTTCTTTTGAAGAAGACGCAGCACAGGTGTCAAAATTTACACCTAGGTGCTGGGCGCTGATTCCTTACCGTTGTTATTTGCAGTACAGGAGACTGCGCTCTTGTGTTATCCCTTGGCAATACCCTGTTAGTGCAGGCCGTCTTATGACCTCATTTCATGTTGGCCGGTGCGGTTAACGATGGCCACAAATCCCAGAACCACAGTGCCTTTTCATAAAGTCACACTGCGGTGCTGGGATTCGTGGCCCTGTGCAGTAAATATGTTCGCCGCTCACAAATGTCCTTACACCTGCTTCAGACTGGGCGGCCTCAGCTGATCCCTTATCGCCTGCCACAGCCATGAGGCCGCACAGTCTGAAGAAGGCGGAAGGAGGGGAGTGAAGACAGGCGAAGATATGCACTGCTTGTGCCCAGCAATCACACCCTCGCAGTCATAATATATGAGACAACGAGGGACGTTGTGTCGGGCAGGGCGGACGCACAGGCACAGCCAGCCAACCAATGATGTCAGAAGACGGGCAGCGCTAACAATGGGGGTGATGCGTGTCATTAAAAAGGAAAGTCACACCTCAGGGACAGTGGAATGGTCTCAATGAGACACATTTAGTAGGTGTTTAATTAAACGTGGGCAAGGAGAAAAAGTCAGCCGCCTTGTACAAATGCAGCAGTACTGCTGTACAAGGTGGCTATTATACATAGAAACACCTGGGGGTGGGGAGCAGGCTCCCTTCAATTTCAGTTCATGTGCCTGCGTGGCGTTTGCAGGTCACGTTGCCGGCTACACAGCAGGGGAACAGCTGGCGTTGCTGAACCCCACTAACACATTGGCTGGTGTTGTTCTCTGTGCAGCTAGCACTTCCGGGCAAAAACTGGTGGTGTTTGAGCCCAGGGTCAGCAGGAGGAGAAGAGGAGCAGAGTGTAGGCCGAAGCCTGCACTGGTGTCAGCTTTTGGTCAGTTGTGCCAGCGTGGCTTGTGCTGGACACGATGCCGGCTACACAGCAGGGGAACAGCTGGCGGTGCTGAACCCAACACATTGGCTGGTGTTGTTCTCTGTGCAGCTAGCACTTCCGGGCAAAAACTAGCGGTGTTTGAGCCCAGGGGCAGCAGGAGGAGGAGAGGAGCAGAGTGTAGGCCGAAGCCTAGTTGAACCAATTTCAAAAGTTACCTTTAACTCCCCCTCAGGTGTTGCAAGGTACAAGAGCCACACCTTGTGCAGCAGTAATGCTGCACAAGTAAAAGGTTGCTCTATTAATTTTGCTCCTTGCACACGCTGAATAAAACACGTACACTATTTAGCCCATTATACTGTCAAACAGTAGTGGAGGCGTGACTTGTCTTTTTAAGGAGAAGCAGCACAGGTGTCCAAAATAACACCTTGGTGCATGGGCGCAGCTTCCTGAGCGTTGTTATTTGCTGTACAGAAGACTGCGCTATTGTTATCCCTTGGCCATGCGCTGTGAGCGCTTCCTGTCTTCTGACCTCATTTCATGTCGGCCGTTGCGGTTAGCGATGGACATGAATCCCAGACCCACAGTGTGTTTTCAAAAAAACACACTGCGTGGCTGGTATTCATGGCCTTGTGCAGTAAATATGTTTGCCGCTCACACATGTCCTTACGCCTGCTTCAGACTGGGCGGCCTCATCTGATCCCTTATCGCAAGCCGCGGCCATGAGGCCACCCAGTCTGAAGAAGGCGGAAGGAGATGAGTGAACACAAGCAAACATATGCACTGCACATGCCCATCAATCACACCCTCGCTGTCCAACAAAATAAGACACCGAGGGGCGTTGTTTCGAGCAGGGCAGACGCACAGGCGCAGCCAGCTAACCAATGATGTCAAAAGACGGGAAGCGCTACCAAGGGTGGTGCTGCGTATCATTAGAAAGGAAAGTCACACCTCAGGGACAGTGGAATGCTCTCAATGAGACACATTTAGTACGTGTTAAACGTGGGCAAGGAGAAAAAATCAGACACCTTGTACAAATGCAGCAGTACTGCTGTACAAGGTGGCTGTTATACATAGAAACACCTGGGGAGGTGGGGGCTGGTTCCCTTTAATTTCAGTTCAGGTGCCTGCATGGCGTTTGCAGGACACGTTGCCAGCTACACAGCAGGGGAACAGCTGGCGGTGCTGAACCCCACAGACACATTGACTGGTGTTTTTCTCTGTGCAGCTAGCACGTCCGGGCAAAAACTGGCGGTGTTAGAGAGCAGGGTCAGCAGGAGGAGGAGAGGAGCAAAGTGTAGGCCGAAGCCTGCACTGGTGGCAGCTTTTGGTCTGTTGTGCCAGCGTGGCTTGTGCTGGACACGATGCCGGCTACACAGCAGGGGAACAGCTGGCGCTGCTGAACCCAACTAACACATTGGCTGGTGTTGTTCTCTGTGCAGCTAGCACTTCCGGGCAAAAACTATCGGTGTTTGAGCCCAGGGGCAGCAGGAGGAGGAGAGGAGCAGAGTGTAGGCCGAAGCCTGCACTGGTGGCAGCTTTTGGTCTGTAGTGCCAGCGTGGCTTGTGCTCGACACGATGCCGGCTACACAGCAGGGGAACAGCTGGCAGTGCTGAACCCCACTGACACAATGGTGGGTGTTTTTCTCTGTGCAGCCAGCACTTCTGGGCCCCAACTGGCGTAGTTAGAGCCCAGGGTCTGCAGGAGGAGCAGAGTGTAGGCCTACTTGAACCAATTTCAAAGGTAACCTTTAACCCACCCTCAGGTGTTACAATGTTGAATAGCCACACCTTGTGCAGCAGTAAAGCTCCACAAGTTAAAGGTTGCTCTTTAAGTTTAGCTCATTGCACACGCAGAATGAAAGACGTACACAATTTAGCCCATTGAACAGTAGTTCAGTTCTGTATTGGAGGCGTGACTTGTCTTTTTAAGGAGACGCAGCACAGGTGCACATAAATAACGCCTTGGTGCTGGGCGCAGCCTCCTGAGCGTTGTTATTTGCTGTAAAGGAGTCTGCGCTATTGTGATCCCTTGGCCATGCGCTGTGAACGCTGCCTGTCTTCTCACCTCATTTCATGTTGGCCGGTGCGGTTAGCAATGGCCATGAATCCCAGACCCGCAGTGTGTTTTCAACAAATCACACTGCGTGGCTGGGATTCGTGGCCTTGTGCAGTAAATATGTTTGCCGCTCACACATGTCCTTACACCTGCTTCAGACTGGGCGGCCTCAGCTGATCCCTTATCGCCTACCACGGCCATGAGGCCGCACAGTCTGAAGAAGGCGGAAGGAGATGAGTTAAGACAGGCGAACATATGCACTGCACATGCCCATCAATCACACCCTCGCAGCCAAAATATATGAGACAACGAGGGGGGTTGTGTCGGGCAGGGCGGACGCCCAGGCACAGGCAGCCAACCAATGATGTCAGAAGACGGGCAGCGCTCCCAAGGGGGGTGGTGCGTGTCATTAGAAAGGAAAGTCACACTTCAGGGACAGTGGAATGGTCTCAATAAGACACATTTTGTACGTGTTGAGTTCCACGTTGGCAAGGAGAAAAAGTCAGCCACCTTGTACAAATGCAGCATTACTGCTGTACAAGGTAGCTGTTATACATAGAAACACCTTGGGGTGGGTGGCAGGGTCCCTTTAATTTCAGTTCATGTGCCTGCGTGGCGTTTGCAGGTCACGTTGCCAGCTACACAGCAGGGGAACAGCTGGCGTTGCTGAACCCCACTAACACATTGGCTGGTGTTTTTCTCTGTGCAGCTAGCACTTCCGGGCAAAAACTAGCGGTGTTTGAGCCCAGGGGCAGCAGCAGGAGGAGAGGAGCAGAGTGTAGGCCGAAGCCTGCACTGGTGGCAGCTTTTGTTCTGTTGTGCCAGCGTGGCTTGTGCTGGACACGTTGCCGACTACACAGCAGGGGAACAGCTGGCGGTGCTGAACCCCACTGACACATCACCTAGTGTTTTTTCTGTGTAGACAACACTTCCAGGTGGCAACTGACAGTGTTGAAACCCAGGGAACCAAAGAGGAGCAGAGTGTAGGCCGAAGCCTGCAGTGGAGCAAGTTGAAAAGGAACCTTTAAATCCCCCCCCCCCCAGGCATTTGTTGCTGAAAGAGCCATCTTGTACAGCAGTAATACTGCACATGGAAAATGGTGGCTCCGAAAATTATGCTCCTTGCAAACGCTGAAGTACACACTCATATAATGTGTCCCCTCACACCATCAAACCGTCCCGGAAGTGGGACTTTCCTTTGTAATGTGACACAGCACAGCCATCATTCCAACCCCCTTGGTGCCGTGCGCCACCTCCTCAATGTTGTTTGGTTCTGTCACGGAGCCCGCGCTGTAATGTTATCCCTTGGCCATGCACAGTTAGCGGTGCCCGTCTTCTGACATCATTTAGGTGTCAGGCTGGCAGTGCCTGTGCTTCCAAGCTGCCCGAGATCCAACCTCGCAGTGTCATCTAATGTAATCCCACTGCGGGCCAGGGATCCATGGGCATGCGCAGTGCATATCATCGCCTCTCACTCACCTCCTTCCTGCTTCTTCAGACTGTGCGGCATCACGGCCGTGGCATGCTATTAGGGATCAGCTGACGCCGCCTAGTCTGAAGAAGCGTGAAGAAGGGGAGTGAGAGGTTAGTATATGCACTGCGCATGGCCATGGATACCATGCCCACTGTGGGATCACATTAGACGACACTGCGAGGTGGGATTTCGGGCAGCGTGGACGCACAGGCGCAGCCAGGACGACAACAAATGATGTCAGAGGACGGGCAGCGCAAACTGTGCATGGCCAAGGGATAACATAACAGCGCAGGGTCCATGACGGAATCAAACAACGCTAAGGAGGCAGCGCACGGTGCCAAGGGGGTAGCAATGACGGCTGTGCTGCGTCACATTACAAAGGAAAGTCCCACCTCCGGGACGGTTGGACGGTGTGAGGGGACACATTACATGAGTGTGTAGTTCAGCATTTGCAAGGAGCATAATTTCAAGAGCGACCTTTTCCTTGTGCAGTATTAGTGCTGCACAAGGTGGCTCTTTCAGTAACAAATGCCTAGGGGCGGGGGGGGACAGGTCCCCTTACATTTTAGTTGTGCCAGCGTGGCGGTCGCATGACACGTTGCCGGATACACAGCTGGGGATCAGCTGACGTTACTGAACCCCAATAACAGAGGAGCGACTGTTGACTGTGCAGACAGCACTTCCAGGCACCAACTGGCGGTGTTAGAGCCCAGGGACAGCAGAAGGAGCAGATTGGAGGTATTGCCGCACACACAGCTGGGGATCAGCTGACTTTACTGAACCCCAATAACAGAGGAGCGACTGTTGACTGTGCAGACAGCACTTCCAGGCACCAACTGGCGGTGTTAGAGCCCAGGGACAGCAGGAGGAGCAGATTGGAGGTATTGCCGCACACACAGCTGGGGATCAGCTGACGTTACTGAACCCCAATAACAGAGGAGCGACTGTTGACTGTGCAGACAGCACTTCCAGGCACCAACTGGCGGTGTTAGAGCCCAGGGACAGCAGGAGGAGCAGATTGGAGGTATTGCCGCACACACAGCTGGGGATCAGCTGACGTTACTGAACCCCAATAACAGAGGAGCGACTGTTGACTGTGCAGACAGCACTTCCAGGCACCAACTGGCGGTGTTAGAGCCCAGGGACAGCAGGAGGAGCAGATTGGAGGTATTGCCGCACACACAGCTGGGGCTCAGCTGACGTTACTGAACCCCAATAACAGAGGAGCGACTGTTGACTGTGCAGACAGCACTTCCAGGCACCAACTGGCGGTGTTAGAGCCCAGGGACAGCAGGAGGAGCAGATTGGAGGTATTGCCGCACACACAGCTGGGGCTCAGCTGACGTTACTGAACCCCAATAACAGAGGAGCGACTGTTGACTGTGCAGACAGCACTTCCAGGCACCAACTGGCGGTGTTAGAGCCCAGGGACAGCAGGAGGAGCAGAGGAACAGAGTGTAGGCCGAAGCCTGATTGGAGCAAGTTGAAAGGGAACCTTTAACCCCCCCCCCCCCAGACGTTTGTAGCTGAAAGAGCCATCTTGTGCAGCACTAAGGATGCAAAAGGAAAAGGTTGCTCTTTTAATTATGCTCCTTGCAAACACAGAAGTAAACACTAAAAATGTGTCCCCTTATACCGTTAAACCATCCCGGTGGTGCGAATTTCCTTCGTAATGGGACACAGCACAGCTGTCATTCCTATCCCCTTGGTGCTGTGCGCTGCCTCCTCAGCGTTGTTTTAAGCTGTCACGGAGCCTGCGCTGTTCTGTTATCCATTGGCCATGCCCAATTAGCGCTGCCTGTCTTCTGACATAATTTGGTGTCAGGCTGTCAGTGCCTGTGCGTCCACACTGCTCCAGATCCCACCTCGCAGTGTCGTCTAACGTAATCCCACTGCGGGCCTTGGATCCATGGGCATGCACAGTGCATATCCTCGACTCTCACTCCCCTCCTTCCCTCTTCTTCAGACTGTGCAGTGTCACGGCCGTGGCATGCTATTAGGGATCAGCTGACGGCGCACAGTCTAAAGAAGGCGGAGGGAGATGAGCGAGAGCCCGAGGGGAAGATATGCACTGCGCATGCCCATGGATCCCAGGCCCGCAGTGTGATTCAATCAGAAGACACTGCGAGGCGGGATCTCGGGCAGCGCGGCCGCACAGGCGCAGCCAGCCTGACACCAAATTATGTCAGAAGACAGGCAGCGCAAATAGGGCATGGCCAAGGGATAACAGAACAGCGCAGGCTCCGTGACAGCTTAAAACAACGCTGAGGAGGCAGCGCATGGCACCAAGGGGGTAGGAATGACGGCTGTGCTGCGTCACATTACGAAGGAAAGTCCCAGCTCCGGGACGGTATAACGGTATCAGTGAACACATTTTATAAGTGTTAAGTTCTGCGTGTGCAAGGAGCTAAACTAAAAGAGCTACCTTTTCCTTGTGCAGCATTACTGCTGCACAAGATGGCTCTTTCAGTAACAAACGATGGGGGGGGGGGACAGGTTCCCTTACATTTAGGTTGTTGTGCCAGCGTGGCGGTCGCAGGACACATTGCCGGCTACACAGCTGGCGATCAGCTGACGTTACTGAAACCCAATAACACTGGGTCGTATGTTTTTACTGTGCAGCCTGCACTTCTGAGCCGCAACTGGCAGTGTTGGAGCCCAGGAATAGCAGTTCAGGTGGTAGAAAGATGAACACATCAGGAGACCTGGATGACACCCAATTACTTAATCAGGCAGAGGAGTGGCAAATTCCTGCGAGATCCAGGCCTGGTTCATTTTCAGGAAAGCCGGTCAACGTTATCGGAGGATAGTCGCATGCGACGGTCTGTTAGTACACCACCTGCGGCACTAAAGACACGTTCCGATAAGACACTAGCCGCAGGGCAAGCCAGCACCTCCAATGCATACTGGCTTAGCTCTGGCCATGTATCCAGCTTAGAGACCCAAAACTTGAACGGGGAAGAGCCGTCTGGGAGTACAGTAAGAGGGCAAGCCATGTAGTCTGTCACCATCTGACGGAACCGTTGCCTCCTGCTGACTGGAGCCGCCGGTGATGGTGTAGACATTTGGGGCGGGCACACAAAAGTGTGCCAGAGTTGTGCCATACTGGGCTTGCCTTGGGCAGAGGCACTGCTTCTGCTCCCTCTTTGGGCAGAGCTTCCCCCACTGCCTCGACGCACTGAGCTGCTTTGTAAAGCACTAGCAGCACTCCTCTCAGTTGGACTGGAGAAGATGATGGAATTCACCAGTGTGTCGTGGTACTCCCGCAATTTACGCTCCCGGGTCAACGCTGGGATGAGGTTTTGGACGTTGTCCCGGTAGCGAGGATCGAGGAGGGTGAACACCCAATAATCAGGCATGTTGAGAATGTGGTCGATGCGGCGGTCGTTTCTCAGGCACTGCAGCATGAAATCCACCATGTGCTGCAGACTGCCAACTGGCCCAGAAACGCTGTCCCCTGCTTGAGACATGATCTCTGCCCGCTCGTCATCACCCCACCCTCGCTGTACACACTGACCACTGGACAATTGTGTCGCTCCCTCCTCTGGACGGAGCTCTTCCTCCTCCATTGACTCCTCATCCTCCTCACAAAGTGGCCCCTGCGTACCCCTTTGTGAGGAACCACGTGGCGCTGACTCTCCAGAAGCTGATGGAAAAGGTGACTCCTCATCCTCCACCTCTTCCACAACATCATCCCTTAACCCTTGCAAAGTTTGCTGAAGCAGGCAGATAAGGGGGACAGTCATGCTGACTAGTGCATCATCTGCACTTGCCATCCGCGTGGAATAATCAAAAGGACGCAAAACCTGGCAGACGTCCTTCATAGTGGCCCACTCTGTGGTTGTGAAGTCTGATCGGCGCTGACTGCGACTTCTTTGCGCCTGATGCAGCTGGTACTCCATAACTGCTTGCTGCTGCTCACACAACCGCTCCAACATATGTAACGTGGAATTCCACCGGGTAGGTAGGTCACATATGATGCGGTGTTCCGGAAGGCGGAATCGGCGCTGCAGAGCAGCAATGCGGGATCTTGCCAAGCTGGAACGCCGCAAGTGAGCACACTCTAGGCGGACCTTGTGCAGCAGGGCATCAAGATCCGGATAGTCCCTCAAAAAACTCTGCACAACCAAATTGAGCACATGTGCCAGACATGGGATGTGAGTGAGGTTGCCAAGGGCCAAAGCTGCCACCAGATTTCGGCCATTGTCACACACTACCATGCCTGGATGGAGATTCGCTGGCAGTAACCACACATCGCTCTCCTGCTTGATGGCATTCCAGAGCTCCTGCGCTGTGTGGCTTCGATTCCCCAATGAAACTAGTTTCAAGACGGCCTGCTGACGTTTGGCCGCGGTTGTGCTCATGTCGGTCATAGGTAAACGTTCACGGGTCCATGTGGAGGTGGACTGTGACGGCTCCTGCAGAGATGATTCTGAGGAACTTGTGTAAGAGGAGGAGTCAATGCGTACAGACTGGATTCCTGCAATCCTTGGAGTGGGCAGGACACGTCCTGCGCCACTCGCACGATCTGTACCTGGCTCAACAACATTAACCCAATGGGCAGTGAGGGAAACGTATCGCCCCTGTCCATGCTGACTGGTCCACGCATCGGTGGTGAGGTGGACCTTGCTACTGACGGCGTTCAGTAGCGCATGTTTTATGTTTCCCTCAACATGCCTGTGCAGGGCAGGGACAGCTTGCCTGCTGAAGTAAAAGCGGCTGGGCACCTTGTACTGTGGGACTGCCAATGCCATCAAGTCACGGAAGCTGTCAGTCTCCACCAGCCTGAATGAGAGCATTTCCAGGGACAACAGTTTGGCAATGCCTGCATTCAGAGCCTGTGCTCGGGGGTGGTTGGCTGAGAATGCCCGCCTTTTCTCCCATGCCTGTACTACCGATGGCTGTAGAGTAGACTGGGAGTGTGAGGATGACTGGGAAGGTGGTGCTGTGGGTGGAATTACACAAGGTCTCTGGACAACAGTGCCAGAGGTTCTTCCATGGTGATCCTGGGAGGAAGCCAAACCAGCTGTGCGTGAGCTGGAGGAAGAGGCAACACGAGCTGAAGAGGTGGTAGCTGCCGCTGTTGGTTGGCCTACATCTTCAGTGTGTTTCTGTAACTCCACCGCGTGCCTGGTCCGCACATGTTTCCACATATTTGTGGTATTGAGGTTGCTGACATTTTTCCCTCTTTTTACTTTCTGATGACACAGCTTGCATTTGACAAAACAAATGTCATCTGCAACTGTGTCAAAAAAGGACCAGGCACTGCAAGTCTTGGGAGCACCCTTTTTGGCTTTGGAAAGAGACAGGCTCCTAACGGGTGCCAAAGTGGAGGCTACAGGCTCCGCAGTCTTCCCCCTCCCTCTCCCTCTTTGGCCCGTAAGGGGAATCTCTTCCTCAGAGCTGCTCCCACCACCTTCCTGTTCCTCACGCCACGATGGGTCAACGACCTCATCATCTCCACTACCCTCTGCCACCAACTGCTCCTCTTGGGTAGTCTCGGCAGCACAGTAAGCACCAGAAAGCGGCACCTGAGTTTCATCATCAGATGCGTACTGCGCTGTGGTCACCGGAGGCACTGGCCCACCCGCCTCTTCAGAGTCAGAGAGACAAAGCTGTTGGGCATCACTGCACACTGCCTCTTCTTCCATTTCTCCAATGCTGCTTGGCTGGCCCCCTGTTTCCAAGCCAAGAGATTCAGAGAACAGAAGTAGAGACGGCTCCTGTCCTGGGCTCTCTGACTGCCTGGCCAATTTGGCAGGTGGTGAAGAGACAGATGGCTGCTCTCCAGTGCTCTGTGCCTGAGAGGATGTGGCACTAACTGAAGTCGATGCCGAGGCGTTAGCTGCCATCCACCCGACAACGGCTTCAATTTGGTCTTCACGCAGCAGCGGTGCACGGCGCTCTCCGACAAAGCTGCGCATGAAGGACTGTTCCCTGCTGAAACTGAGTGACGACGAGTCACCGGTGCCCGCAGCAGGCACAGAATCACCACGTCCTCTCCCTGCTCCTCTCCCTGCTCCGCGCCCACGCCCACGTGCCTTACTCCCTGCCCTCTTCATCTTGGTTGACAGATAAAGATAAGCAGAAAAGTACTAAGGCCTTAGTGTGCTTATTCCTGAAATGCTCCTCCTAACAGGTGTAAGAAACACTAATGTTGTAAAGTGTGGACTAAAATTTATTATTTTTCAAATGTGGCCTACACAAGTGTTAAGTTGTGTTTGGTGAACTTTCCTTTTTTTTTTGTTTATGCAGATCGGACTACAGAGCAAGTTTAACTCACACGGGGACCGTGCAGACAGCCGTAAACGGCGCTGCAAGGCCCAAAAACCCTCCTCTAGGTTATCCTATGTAGTGTTTTTCCACTATTTAGCTGGAGACGGGTGGAAAGACACTAATAGGAAATTTTTTTTTAAAATTTTAAACAGGCTGCACTATTTGAGAAAAAGGAATTTTTTTTCAAGGTATGAGGCAGTAACGCACCCTGAGCTGAATCCAACCGGCTATGGCTGCACACAGACTACAGGGCGAGCTGCGCTCACACAGAGACCGTGCAGACAGCCGTAAACGGCGCTGCAAGGCCCAAAAAAACCCCTCTAGGTTATCCTATGTAGTGTTTTTCCACAATTTAGCTGGAGACGGGTGGAAAAACACTAATAGGAAATTTTTAAAAAATTTTTTAAACAGGCTGCACTATTTGAAAAAAAAGGAAATTTTTTTTCAAGGTATGAGGCAGTAACGAACCCTGAGCTGAATCCAACCGGCTATGGCTGCACACAGACTACAGGGCGAGCTGGGCTCACACGGAGACCGTGCAGACAGCTGTAAACGGCGCTGCAAGGCCCAAAAAACCCCCTCTAGGTTATCCTATCTAGTGTTTTTCCACAATTTAGCTGGAGATGGGTGGAAAAACACTAATAGGAAATTTTAGAAAAAATATGCAGCAGGCTGCACTATGAGCAAAAAAGGACAACTGTGTGAGGCAGTGTGAACCCCCCCCTGAGCTGAATACAACGGGGTATATGGCTGCACACAGACTGCAGAGTGAGCTGCACACACACACACACACAGAGACCTTGCAGAACGCTGTTAAAACAGCGCTGCAAGGCAAGAGCAAGGTGAACAGTGAAGAACACACAGCGTTTTGCTAAATTAGCCTTGGGAAAGGAAAATAAAGCAATTAGCTATCTCAACTGGCCCTCAGTTAGAACACAGCGTCCTGTCCCTAACTGAAATCACAGCAGAGTGAGCGCAAAATGGCGGCAGCGTTTTTTATAGTGCAGAGTGACATCATTTCAGCAGCCAATCACAGCCTTGCCAGTAGTTACATGCCCACCATGCTAAACAGGATGTGCCCACACTTCCAATCATTCCTCATTGGCTGCTGCGTTCAGTTTGAATTCTGGGAACTTCCGGTATCCGATACGCGGGAAGTATCGGAATTCGGTATCGGAATTCCGATACCGCAAATATCGGCCGATACCCGATACTTGCGGTATCGGAATGCTCAACACTACTGCTGAGTGTTTTGGCGGGAAACTGAGTCTAGGTGCGGTGAGCTTCCACGTGGCGGGAATGATGTAGCTTCTCTTGGCGGGCTGCAGTATAGTCCCGAGGCTGTATGGCGGCTGCTGTGATACCCGAATGCGGAGCAGTGTGGGTGTTAGCGGTTCCATACAGTCTGAACAACTACAGCCTGCGACCGGCTATCAGTTTCACTGAAGGCAGCTAATCTGTTCTTACTTTACAATCACCGCCTGCGACTGGCGGTCTCGTTTTTCACTGTTCTGTCTTCCTCCACGTAGGATGCTGTGTGGATTCCAACATACGGCTAAACCTTCATCCACATCCCAGTAAACAGACTGTGTTGATGCTTAAGTCTTATTTATTAGGGTGATGATAACCAAAACTATAACGTTGAACAACAATGGTGGACAGTATTCATAGTAGATGATCGAATAGTGAATGATGTTGATGTACAAAGTGGATGTTCAGTGAATAATCATAGTGGATGACTGATCATAGTGGATGACTGGTGAAAAACTGTAAAGAATAACAGCATTTCAGTATATGCACATACAGGGTGCAATCACATAACTGGGACATAACAGCAAGAATTATACAGAGTGCATTACACAGTAATTCTAACAGCACTGCCCTATTCTATACAAGAATGCATCTATCTAAATGCAGAGTACACATTAACCTAACTGCAAGCTGCAAAGCACATCTGCCTACCTATATCTGACTATAGGAGCTGCATAAGGCTTAAATACTAACACAAACATAAGATGCATTAAACCTTTATAAACGTACCGAGATCCGTTAGGACAGGGGTAAGAAAGTAAGCGAGACAGGAGCACGTGTGCCTCTCTGCAGATCTGAGGAAAAATGGCTACTGAAGCTTGTCTTCACAAGAAGAATGTGGGCGGAACTAACCCATAAGACATTGCTCTTAGGAGGGAAAGGTTGGTAAATAACATGAAAAGTAGGCAACTGATGACCTCTAGTGGCCACAACTTGAATAACATGATAATTAACTCTCTGCACATTAAGATGGGCAGAACACCTTCTCCAAATTGCCATTTTTAGATCTCTCCACAGGTGTTCTATGGGATTCAGGTCTGGACTCATTGCTGGCCACCTTAGAAGTCTCCAGTGCTTTCTCTTAAACCATTTTCTAGTGCTTTTTGAAGTGTGTTTTGGGTCATTGTCCTGCTGGAAAATCCATGACCTCTGAGGGAGACCCAGCTTTCTTACATTGGGCCCTACATTATGTTGCAAAATTTGTTGGTAGTCTTCAGACTTCAAAATGCCATGCACACGGTCAAGCAGTCCAGTGCCAGAGGCAGCAAAGCAACCCCAAAACATCAGGGAACCTCCGCCATGTTTGACTGTAGGGACCGTGTTCTTTTCTTTGAATGCCTCTTTTTTTCTCCTGTAAACTCTATGTTGATGCCTTTGCCCCAAAAGCTCTACTTTTGTCTCATCTGACCAGAGAACATACTTCCAAAACGTTTTAGGCTTTTTCAGGTAAGTTTTGGCAAACTCCAGCCTGGCTATTTTATGTCTCGGGGTAAGAAGTGGGGTCTTCCTGGGTCTCCTACCATACAGTCCCTTTTCATTCAGACGCCGACAGATAGTACGGGTTGACACTGTTGTACCATCGGACTGCAGGGCAGCTTGACCTTGTTTGGATGTTAGTTGAGGTTCTTTATCCAACATCCGCACAATCTTGTGTTGAAATCTCTTGTCAATTTTTCTTTTCCGTCCACATCTAGGGAGGTTAGCCACAGTGCCATGGGCTTTAAACTTCTTGATGAGACTGCGCACGGTAGACACAGGAACATTCAGGTCTTTGGAGATGGACTTGTAGCCTTGAGATTGCTCATGCTTCCTCACAATTTGGTTTCTCAAGTCCTCAGACAGTTCTTTGGTCTTCTCTCTTTTCTCCATGCTCAATGTGGTACATACAAGGACACAGGACAGAGGTTGAGTCAACTTTAATCCATGTCAACTGGCTGCAAGTGTGATTTAGTTATTGCCAACACCTGTTTGGTGCCACATGTAAGTTACAGGTGCTGTTAATTACACAAATTAGAGAAGCATCACATGATTTTTCGAACAGTGCCAATACTTTTGTCCACCCCCTTTTTTATGTTTGGTGTGGAATTATATCCAATTTGGCTTTAGGACAATTCTTTTTGTGTTTTTTCATTTAAGACAAATTAAATGAAGATAATAATAACAAAGAATTTGTCTATGCAATCATTTTCAGGAAGAAACTGAGTATTATCTGACTGAATTGCAGGGGTGTCAATACTTTTGGCCAAAACTGTAGGTGTCTTTACGTCACGTTACGTGAGAGTCCTCGGGTAATCTGACGTGATATTGCCAATAACTGACACTGTCCAGACTTTGCATGTTACATTTCATTTACTTCTCAGTGTTTCTATTCTTGTGACGCTATGTAGTGATCCTAGACAGATATTGCGCAGGGCAGCGTGGGTTAACAGCCTGGTATTTCCATCTCGGTATGCCTGTCTGTCACAAGTCTCTCTACAGGAGAGGCCTGCAAATTGTGCAACCAAAGTAACTGCAAACCGCCAGCAATTGCTTCCTTCCTGAGATGAAACGCAGAGCAGCCCCTATTATTAACTTTTTCTCCTTTCAGACCTGGTTCTGTTTATTTAATGTGGCTTGAAATGCCTCCAGCAAATTACATGGGGGGTGGGGGACAAGTATGTGTATGTACTAGTGGGGTTATTCATAAAGCCGCCACGGTCATGGCACAAATGTGTCCCAGTGTGCATTCTTCCAGTGATGTCAGTAACCCCTTATGTCCTTCACCTCCACAAACTATAGAATTAACAGAACTGTGAAGTCTCTTATTCACAAGGGATAGATTTTACCTCTGCGGTATAATTTGTACTGCTCTCAGATAGTTCAAGATAGAAACTGCTCAATTCTTTGTCATACAATGAAAGAGATCATTTTTTGCATAATTTAGCATTATTTTATTCATTAACACAAACATCCTACCTATGAATGTCAATATATCAGTATGCAATAACTTAGAAATCTGCCATCAAGTATGTGTTCACTTTATGCAGAATTTCCAACGCTGAGATGAATAGGCTTGAATTCTTATTGGATGAAGGCGATCAGGTGATGTGTATTTGGGAGCTCATTGCTATCCGGCAGTGACAACCACAGGGGTCTCCTGCAGATCTCAGGTTGTCATACCAACCAATCGGCGACCCATGGTCATATGAAAGGGGTGTCAAGGGGCGGGGTTTGGGACTCTTTTCCAGGACGATCATGTTAAATACCGATGTCAGAGATTGACTGCGGCATTTAAGATGTTAGCAGCTGTGGGTGGATCGTGATTCTACCCACGGCTGTTAGAAGCACATGTCAACTGATCAAATGCCAGAAAAGTTGTGGGCTCATCGCTTGAGTACACAGCAAACAGGGAGAGGCGACCTTAGATGTACCTATACGTCTAATGTCGGTAAGGGGTTAACTACCAAAGGTCTGGGAAAAATCAAATGTGAAGCAACAGAAAGCCATTATCCTCCAGTGCTGTCATATTCTATACTTGCAACCTTCCCGGAGTGCCCAGAAGGAAAAGGTGTTCAGTGCTCAGAGACATGGCTGAGGTAAGGGAGGCCGAAACCCAACCACCACTGAGTAAGATACACAAGGTGTAATGTCAACACTGGGCCAAGAAATATCTGAAGACAGATGTTTTTAAAGGTTTTATGGACTGATGAGACAAGAGAGGCTTTTGATGGACCAGATGAAGGGGTCTATGGCTGGAACAGTAATTGGTACAGACCACTACTTCAACTCAGATGTCAGCAAAGTTGAGGTGAGATACTACCCACTACTCTGGTATTATTAAAGATGAGCTAGTTGGACCTTTTCGGATTGAAGAAGGACTCAAAATAAACCTCCAAACCTACTGCCAGATTTTAGAAGATGTTTTCTTCAAGCAGTGGTACAGGGAAAAGTCTGCATCTTTCAAGAAAACCATGACATTTTTGCAGGACAGTTCTCCATACCATGCATTGAAGCCTCCACTGCTTGGCTGCCGGTAAAGACCTTACCCTTTTGAGAACTTGTGGGCCCTTCTGAAATGGGAGATTTTTGGTGAAGGAAAACAATCACCTTTCTGAACAGTGTCTGGGAAACTGTGGTTGGTGCTGCCCAAAAAGTTGATCGTCAACAGATTAACAAACTGACAGATTCTATAGATGGAAGGCTTATAACTATTATTGAAAGAAGGGAGCCATATTGGTCACTGATACTTTTTTGAAATGTCAGTAATATAGTTTTGAACTTTTTGAGTTGTTTGGTTATTATTCTCACTCTAACAGATGGAAATAAACAATTGAGATGATAAAATGTAGGTTTTTCATTTAGACGTATAATTCTGCACACTAATAGTTCCCCAATAATTCTGCACACATAGATATTCTCCTAAGAAAGATACAACTGCACTTTTACTTTCTTAAAGAAGTTGTTCACTGCTTTGACAAATTCTTATCATACTCCACGCTTGGCCTCGGTAAAAATTGAAAAAGCTTGTACTCACCTCCCGTGCCATTCCAGCGGTGTTGGCACTCGCTCTCCCCAGGACTCCCATACTGTTATTGTGACACGTGACCCCGATACCCAGCATTGTCCCCGCCTCCTGTGAAGTTGAACATGAAGAGGCAGTAAGAGATGAGCTGCGGCCCGGACTTCTTTTTCATGTTCGATTTGTCCGAAGGCGGAGACAGAGATGATGGCAATGATTCTACGCTGGGTCACAGGTCACAACATCCGCACAAGAGCCCCAAGACTGCGAGTGCCGACACTGCTGGAGCGGCGCCAGCACAGGAAGTGAGTATAGGTTTTTTTTTAACAGGGCCAAACATTTAGTTCAAGAAGGGGTTGTCCAAGTAGTGGAGAACCCCTTTAAGTATTTAGATTAATTAACCTTTTGGATTGACCGACAACACTGTAGTTGTTTAATAATAGAATTAATCATCAAAAATAAAAATAGCCTATTAATTGTGCACACAGTGAATAAAAATGGTGCTAATAATGTGTGCAAAATGCCTACTATGGATGATAATTATACCCCTTATACCCAGAGCAGGCAGCCACTGCAATGAGCTAATTTCCCTTTGTAGAATTACTTCAAATCTAGCAATCATGAGTTGTATCTACCAGGATCACAATGGATTACAGATGGAGCCGCAACATGGAAATGGGGTGTCTCATGCAGCAAAACACCATAACCTTTTAAAGGGGTTTTCATACATTTGATGTTGATGACTTATTGACCCTCATCAATCAGCTGATATTAGCTTCGTCACTGGAGCAAATAGCAGCTTTGTTGCTCTTGATGTCGGCTCCCCACTAAGCCGATATTGATTACCTATCCTAAAGTGAGATCATCAATATCAAATGCTCAGAGAGCCCCTTAAACCCCTTCACATCCTTGAGATTTTCCGTTTTTGCGTTTTTTGTTTTTGCTCCCCTTCATTCCAGAGCCATAACTTGTTTTTTTGCAGGATGAGTAGTAGCTTTGAATATCTCCATTGATTTTTCTTATATATTGTACTGGAAAATGGGGAAAAAATCCAAGTGCAGTGAAATTGCAAGAAAAAGTGCAATTCCACAATTGTTTTTTTTTTTTTTTTTGCTTTTTACCATGTTCACTAAATGCTAAAACTGACCTGCCATTATGATTTTCCAGGTTATTCTGAGTTCGCAGATACCAAACATGTATAGATTCTGTTTTAATTAAATGGTGATAAAGAAACTACTTTCTGAGACCCATAGCATCTACATTTTTTAGGATCTGGGGCTGGATAATGGCTTATTTTTTGTGCCATAAGCTAGTGTTTTTAGTGATACCATTTTGGTGTAGATACAATCTTTTAATCACCTGTTATTGCATTTTATTGCAATGTTGCAGCAACCAAAGAAACTTAATTCTAGAGTTTTAATTTTTTTCTCGTTACGCCATTTACTGATCGGATTAATTTTTTCATACTTTGATCCAGTGTTTCTGAATGCAGCGATACCAAATATGTGTATTTTTTACTTTTTTTAGTTCTTTAGTTTGAATGAGGCAAATGGGGGTGATTTGGACTTTTTATATATTTTTAAAATTTTTAAATATTTTTAAAACAATTTCTACTTTTTACTTGCTTCAAAAGTCTACTTAGGAGACTTGAACCTGAGATCTTCCAATTGCTTGTGCTACACATAGCAGGGCTCCAGTCTTGCTATGTGTACCAAAAACCACCGTCTCCTATGAACGCCGGCAATGAAAACCACAGGGGTCTTCTGCAGACCCCCGCTTGTCATGCCAACCGATCATGTGACAGGGGCGCCGATGGGCAGGTTTGTGACACACTTCCTGTAAGCGCAAGTTAAATGCTGCTGTCAGAAAATGACGGCGACATTTAACATGTTAATAGCCGTGGGTGGATCGCGATTTCATCCACGACTGTTAGGGGCAGATGACAACTGATCAAATCAGCTGCCAAGTGCCAGAAAAGATGCAGGCTCAACGCCATAGCCCGCATCAAATGCCAGGACACGACTTATGACGTACCTATAGGTCATGAAGGGGTTAAAGGGAATCTGCGATGCCCCCAGATGCTATCACCCTGCAGATATAGGGTTAATCTACAGGTTATTAGTGTTCCAATTCTGTCTGACAGCTGTACTGAAAGTGCGGCTACCAGGAGAAAATGCACTTTATTTCTCCCAGGAACCAACAGCTTTCAGTCACAGAGGCATGCATGAAGTTGTTTTAGTCATTGCTCACAACATTGTGAGTGATGGCTGTAAGCATGGCCTGACACTTCGATTGACGGCTCACTTTGTGTCACGCCGGTGACTCTCATGGTTAGTGGGCCCATTCTACTCCCTGCATTTGCCACACTGGTCCTCCCCGTGTCTGTCTCTTGCAATCACTTCCTGCATTGCTGCATCCTCCAGTTACTGGAGAGTCTTCACCTGGCTATAGGGAGGCACGGCCAGACCCTGCAGGAATTTAACCATCTGTGTCTTGCAGAATTTTGCTTCCCTGTCCTATCTCCTGCCAGCAAGGGATATACACTTTGCCTGATCTTGGGTTCATAGCTGCAGATCCTCCCTGGCACCCTGTCTAGGTGCATTATAGTTTTGTCTCTCCTGCTACCGACCCGGCTTGTTTACTTATTTTGACTGGCCTCACCGCTCCTTACCCCAGCTTCGTACTTTGGTCCTGTGCTGCCAACCTTCACCATCAGAGGCTCTAGTGAAGGCCAGGTAATCAATTAGTTACGCCCATCCAAGGTAAGCCCGACCAGTGGTGCAGTGGGTACACACACACCACCTTCACACTCTCCACAGATGTGCTGCAGAATAAGCTTTCGATCCAAGTGCTACGGCATGCTTACACCTGCCACTCACTGTGTACTGAGCAATGACTATTACCGCTTGGGTCACACCTCTATGACTGAATGTCAGCACCTCCCCAGATCAATAACATTTTTTCCCTGTAGTTTTACTGGCAGCATTGTCATGCTATTGTCATGCTATTAACCTGCTCGAAGTAGTGGACAACACCTATAATAATGTTTGCGTTTTCTGTTGTGAAATCTGTTGATAGATCCACTTTACCCCTGTAGTTCCACGTATAAAGTGATCACAGGATGTTCTGTCTACTATATAAGTCTCCATGAGGTACGGGTTTATTCAAGATTCTTGAGATGAGTTTACATGGAATCATGCTGAGAAAGAGACTGCAGTAGACCATCACGGCCACCGCCATCCCTCTCGATTTCCTTCTCTGAGGTAAGTGTATGACTAGCTGGTAATTCCTTCTGTAAACTTCTCTCAAAGAATAAACACTTGGAAACCAGAAGGATAAAGCTCAAAGCATCCAAACCCCCGGTTATAAAATACCTGACATTGTGACAACACAACATGTATGTATTTATTTATGCGTGTATTTCTAGCACAGTACAGTTCTCTCCGCAGCTGGAAGAGTTTGCAGCACATCATCAGAGAGCTTGTCAATGGCACATCCAAGCAAAACAAACATCGTGAGCTCCGTGTGTCAGGTCCCGGATACACAAGTTCCTTCATAAACAATGGCTTTACTTTACTCCAATCTCTTTCAGAATGTGTCCTGGTGTAAATAGCAGTCAGTCACCCTCTGCGAGCATAGTCAATATCTCCAGGTGAAACTATGGAGGGTCTGAAACCTGAAGGAGACCTGAAGACCAGTACTATAAGGCTATGTTCACATGTCGCAGTTTTGCTGCATTTTTTGACACAAATTAAAAGCTACTTTTCACAGTACCAGCAAAAGCCCTGAGATTTCAGAAATCACACTTAGGCCGGGATCACACATGCGAGAAACACGTCCGTGTCTCGCATGTGAAATCCAAGCTCTGGCACCGGCACTTCGGAGCCGAGCGTGCGGCCGCATAGCAACACATGGAGCCGCACGCTCCGCTCTGGAGTGCCGGCGCCAGAGCTTGGATTTCACATGCGAGACACGGACGTGTTTCTCGCATGTGTGATCCCGGCCTTATTTTCTTCTTCCTCACTGAAGTAGAAATCTTGCATGTCACTTTTTTCAGTGCTTTTTGCTGTGTTTTTTTTCACCACAGAAAGCAATGAGAAAGTGCAAAAAACGCAACCATATTTTTTTGCTGATTTTTTGGTGAATGAAACTAACTTTATTAAGCATGCACTGTAGACAAATGACACATATAATCTGCTAAAAAGCAAAAAAATGAAGAAAAAAACAACAACACAGCAAAAACACAGTAAAGCAGCTGAAAATTAGCATAAAAAAGCAACAAAAAAAACCCAGCAAAAACGCCCAGTGTGAACATACCCTAAAACCTGCCTTTTGTGAGCAGCTTTTTTTTTTTACTGCCAAGAGTGCAGGTTTTGGCTGCAGAAAAAATACACAGCAAAAAAGCAACGTGTGAACATAGCCTAAATAAGGTCTACAGATTTTTTCTGCCCTATGGTCTGGAGCTTCAAGTTAAGCCTTCATCAATATCCGTACACCCAAACCCGAGTGCCATAACACGATGCACAGATGTCCAGTCCACAGTCCTTGATCTTTCTGCATTTACAATGTGGATATGTTTTGTAACCCCACAATGGAAATCATTTCTGAGTGGGGTTGGGACGTTCTCCCTCCACCCGGTGTTCAGTGATTTACCGAATAGTCACAACTAAGAATTTCCTTATAAGCAATAGTTTAATGAATGAATTACAGAACTGTAAACAGATGGTAAATATACATCATTTATCATGTACAATGTGTAACTTGACCAGCACTCCTTCGAGTGAACATAGTTAATTGATTATAAAATACATCACTTTATCATTTTATTTTTACCTACAGCTCTGGCAAAAATTTAAGAGACCACTGCAAAATGTTCAGTTTGTCTGATTTTTCTCTTTATAGGTATATTTTTGAGTAAAATGTAAATTGTTCTTTTATTTTATAAACTATTGACAACATGTCTCCAAATTTTCAAGCAATATATTTTGTATTTTTCTTTTCTGAAAAGGAGAAATGGTCAAAATAAAAAAAAAACAACCCAGTGCTTTCAGACCTCAAATAATGCAAAGAAAATAAGTTCATAATCATTTAAAAACAGCAATACTAATGTTATAACTCAGGAAGAGTTCAGAAATCAATAGTTTGTGGAATAACCATGATTTTTAATCACAGCTTTCATGCGTCCTGGCATGCTTTCCACCAGTCTTTCTGCTTCTGGGGCACAAATTTAAGCAGTTCTTCCTTGTTTGATGGCTTGTGACTATCCATCATCCTCCTGATTACATTCCAGAGGTTTTCAATGGGGTTCAGGTCTGGAGATTGGGCTGCCCATGATAGGGTTTTGATGTGGTGGTCTCTTAATTTTTACCAGAGCTGTATATGCTTATATAGCGCCAACACATTACTTGGTGCTGTACATAGATTGTCATCACTCATTTCGCTCACACATACCGTAGTTATTAGTAATGTTTCTACAGTACAAATCTGTATTCAGAGAAAATATGAACTTCCGGGAGAAATATGTGAATCTACTGTTCATGTCTTCCGTCTTCTTCTACATCATTATGTCAGAAAGTGAAAAACTGGATAGCGATGCCCCAGCATGCACCAGTGTTACCCCTCCTCTCATATAGTGAGTCCTCCATGGAGTTAGAACCACAAGAGTCACGGGGTGGTATGCTATATATTATATTTGGACACCTGGGACAAAAAAAAACAATTACGGTAGCTTGCTTTCTTTAAAGAGAATCTGCCACCAGGTTTTTGCTATCTAATCTGAGAGCAGCATGATGTAGAGGCAGACCCTGATTCCAGCGATGTGTCACTTACTGGGCTGTTTGGTGTAGTTTTGTCAACCATATTCATGAGCTTTGTACAGCAGTCCCCGCCAACGATTGACAGCTTTCTGTGTATACTGTGCATAGGCAGAAAACTACCAATCAGTGGTGTGGGCGGGGTTATACAGAGAATTATTAGATCTGTAGAAGATAATAAAACATTCTTTATTTCATCACATCGGGAAAAAAATCGATAAACTCATGACTTGAAAGTTAGAAACCACGCAGCGGTGGACAGAAATTAGCAATTTCATTTTTATCCATCTCTATATATTATTTAGCTTTTTTTAAATCATTGGTTTATTTATTTTTCACCTATTGAAATGTATGGGGGGAAAAAACACTGGTAAAAACATTTAAAAAAATCATAAAAAAAAAAATCACATAAAATGTGTCAAAAATTTGTCAAAAGCATGAGCATTTTTATGGAGCATTTTTCCAGCCAACACTTTTGGTACATGCGAAATCCATTTTTTTCATGGATACAACATGTACCCATTATAACCTGTGGTGCTATTCACATGTCCTTGTTTTTCACGGACCATGTGTCCATGTAAAACACACAGAGACATGTCCGATTTAATCAGCAGCATGTATGCCAAGGGCTAATTCAATTGTATCAGTCTGTGTAAAATACATACAGCACATGGATAGCATCTGCATGCCATCCGCGTGCAGTCCGTGTTTGACACTGCAAAGGATAGGAGAAGCTTTATAATTGATTTTTTTATCCATCAATGAAAAACACTGACGAAACACTGATGGTAAAAGCAGACAATCATGGTAAAAGCAGACACACTGTGGTAAAAGTGGACACACTGATGACACACTGACAAAAATGAACACTCTGATGCACATTTATGACACCGATACCATATTTTCACGTACATGTTTATGTGTAAATGAGATCTTAAAGAGACACAGATGTGCCCAAAAGTTTACATAACCCGGCAGAATTGTTGCTTTCTTGGCCTTTTTTCAGAGAACATGAATGATAACACCAAAACTTTTTCTCCACTCATAGTTAGCGGTTGGGTGAAGCCATTTATTGTCAAACTACTGTCTTTTCTCTTTTTAAATCATAATGACAACCCAAAACATTCAAATAACCCTGATCAAAAGTTCACATACTCTGGTGATTTTGGCCTGATAACATGCACAGAAGTTGACACAAAGGGGTTTGAATCGCTACTAAAGGTAACATCCTCACCTGTGACCTTGTAATTAGTGTGTGTGCATAAAAGCTGAGTGAGTTTCTGGGATCCAGACAGACTCTTGCATCTTTCATCCAGCCACTGACATTTCTGAATTGTGAATCATGGGGAAAGCAAAAGAATTGTCACGGATCTACGGGAAAAGGTATTTGAACTGTATAAAACAGGAAAGGGATACAAAAATATATCCAAGGAATTGATAATGCCAGTCAGCAGCGCTCAAATTGTGATTAACAAATGGAAAATCAGGGGCTCTGTATAAACAAAACCACGGTCAGGTAGACCAACAAATATGTCATCCACAGCTACCAGGAAAATTGTTCGGGATGCAAAGAAAAACCCACAAATAGCATCAGCTGAAATACAAAACTCTGAAAACTAGCAGTGTGGCTGTTTCAAGATGCACAATAAGGAGGCACTTGAAGAAAAATGGGCTGCATGGCCGACTTGCCAGAAGAAAGCCATTACTGAGCAAATGCCACAAAGTATCTTGCCTACAATATGCAAAACAGCACAGAGACAAGCCTAAAAACTTCTGAACAAGGGCAGCGCGGTGGCTCAGTGGATAGCACTGCAGCCTTGCAGCACTGGAGTCCTGGGTTCAAACCCCACCAAGAACAACATCTGCAAAGAGTTTGTATGTTCTCTCCGTATTTGTGTGCGTTTCCTCCGGGTTCTCCGGTTTCCTCCCACATTCCAAAGACATACTGAGAGGGAATTTAGATTGTGAGCCCCATTGGGGACAGCAATGATAATGTGTGCAAACTGTAAAGTGCTGCGGAATATGTTAGTGCTATATAAAAAAAGATTATTATTATTAATTTGGAGTGATGAGACCAAAATTGAACTTTTTGGCCACAACCATAAACGCTACATTTGGAGAGACGTCAACAAGGCCTATGATGAAAGGAACACTATTCCAATTGTAAAGCACGGAGGTGGATCGCTGATGTTTTGGGATGTGTGAGCTACAGAGGAACAAGAACCTTGGTCAATGTTGAAGGAAAGATGAATGCAGCACGTTATCAGTAAATACTGGAGGCAAATTTGCACTCATCAGCCTGGAAGCTGTGCACTGGACGTACTTGGACATTCCAACATGACAATGATCCAAAACACAAGGCCAAGTCGACCTGTCATTCTCTACAGCAGAGCAAAGTGAAGGTTCTGGAGTGGCCACCTCAATCTGCTGACCTCAATATCATTGAGCCACTCTGGGGAGATCTCAAGTGCACAGTTCATGCTAGACAGCCCAGGAATTTACAGGAACTGGAGGCTTTTTGTCAAGAAGAGTGGGCAGCTTTACCATCTGAGAAAATAAAGAACCTCATCCAAAACTACCACAAAATACACTGTATTTAGAAATGGGGTATGTGAACTTTTGATCAGGGTCATTTGGATGTTTTGGTTTGTCATTATGATTTAAAAAGAGAAAACGGAGTAGTTTGACAATAAATGGCTTCACCCAACCAATAACCATGAGTGGAGAAAAAGTTTTGGTGCTTATCATTCATGTTCTCTGAAAAACGGCCAAGAAAGCAAAAATTCTGTTGGGGTATGTAAACTTTTGAGCACAACTGTATTCTAATTCTCGAGATTGGGGCTCTGTCTCATGAGACCCCCAAGGAGGTGGTTGCACATGTACTAGTCTCTCCATTCTCTTCTATAGCAGTTCTGATTAGAGCCAAGCAATTGTGCACCTCTGCAGGCGGATGGTGAGAGCAGGGCATGTGCCGCCACATCTCTATATTTGGCTGCATGAGACAGGGCCTCTATCTAGATATAGGTGTGAGTCCCAGAGGTTGGACATGCATTTATCAGAGATTTATAGCATATGCCAAAAAGCTCGAGATGGAACATGCTTGATGTACGTCATCATGCCACAGGTGTAGAATCATGCTGCACTATGGTTTGGGCTTTTTTGGATACACTAAAGTTCATGTGTCAACTAGATTATAAAGAATTGGGCCAAAAAATTGAAAATTTCTCATGCTCATTTTTCATTCCATAATTATTTAATGTGTTTTTTTAATTCAAATATTTCTGAGAACAACTTTTTTTTATCACCTTGTTTACATCTGATCTTCTCACCGAGATGCAGAACCCCTACGAGGAGTCACCTATAGAAATATAAGAACTATTATCCAGGATGAATGCCATTAGCATAGAGAAGCCGCAGTTAAGTTACTTTCTAGAGCAAATGCAAGCGCTTTCCGTATAGTGAAACATTCAGGACACAGGCGTAGCCATTGCTTAAGGCTATATTGGTTCAGCCACCTGCAGTCAGGGAGTCTTTTATGTGCCGTGCTATTAACTATTTCTAACTCTTAGTGGAATACCTATAAAACACTCTACGAGAAGGCATCTCTTACCAACCCATAACATTACTGAATACTGGTATCTTTTCACACTTTCATGGTAGAGTTGGATGATGTTTATGTCCGTCTTAGAGCTTTTTCTCTACCTTGTATAAAACAGAAAAAAAGGAAATGCAAAAAGTATTTTCTTAAGGGTAATATGATTTTCACTTCCTCGTATCTTTGCCGAATGCAGCTGGATTGACAAGAGATGCTAGCTCTTTGGATAAACTACAGGGACTGTCCTCTGCTGAAGGTTGGCCCAGAATATAATGATCACCCTCCTTAATATCATATGATGTATGCAAGAAAGCCATCCATAAATGCATTGCAAGAGATCTCAGGTCTTTGAAGAACTGGATAAGGAATGAAAAGTTGCAAGTAGCTGATCCTTCCATGAGATCCTTCCAAAGCTAAGAAAAAAAGTTTTATTTTTGCAGAAATTACATAGAAGTGAAGGCTCCATTTTGATTAGTTTCATGTTTCTTTTCCCGAATAAATAACTTCCACAGGTTTTCTTTACAAGTGGTTTTATGTCTGTCCACCGTTGATTTTTACATTCGTGGAGTGAAAAGGTCAGTTGCACCACGGTTTTTCCAGCTGAAACATGACACATACTAGACGTCACAAATCCTTTTCTAGTGTAGGTCTTCCAGAATCCGTAGCCCAGATGACTGGTTGTAGCGTTCATTCACATAATTACTGCACAGCTCTCGGGCTGTCAAAGAAGGTTGCAAGTTTGAGCCAGCAGGTGGACAAGAGATCCTTATTTGGTTCATTTTGTGGTGGCCGCTCTTGGCATACCTGTAAAGAGACATAGATGTCAGTGAGTTAGCTACACAAATATAACTGATTCTCTGCACATTTTTAAGTATTTACCCAAAAAATTTTTGCCTGGCTGATAAGACCCCTGAACATCTGTGAGGGAACCTGGTAGCAGGTGTCACCCCATGGTAAATAAAGAATTGCATAGTTTTCATTAAAACCGATAAGCTATTTGACCTCCGAAGAGAGTGAGACTCTTTCTATATGTGTTTTATGGGGGTTACAGATTAGGTACTCCTCTTACCATTGTTACAAAGTCACATAAACAGGAGAGAACCCAGAACAACGGACTTGTCAACAAACTTTTTCTTTAGTCACCAAAGTGCTCAGTAGAGGATAGAACAGAATCAGGAATGCAGGTACATGACATGCGACATCGACGCCCTTAATCATTAAGAGTGCACAGCCACCTGAAACGCATCAATGTCGCATATCATGTAACTTGCTTCGCTGATTCCGTTTTATCCTCTATTGAGCGTTTTGGGGAATAAAGAAAAAGTTTGTTCACAAGTTTGTTGAGCTGGATTCTCTCCTGCTATGTGATTACCCTGCGCCCTGATGCAGCGTTTCTCGTGTTCCGAACACCAAAGGATGTCTTCTACGGTGAGCTGGACTTTTAATTGAACCTTACAAAGTACATATCATTCTTTTTTCTCTGACTAGAGAGTTGTAGTAAATAGTAATTCATTCCAACTTCGAATCATATATCAGTCTAATATTACAGGTAATGTGTGCTAATAGTGACTTCTATCGAACACTACTGTAGTGTCTTTATGAAGTTTTTGTAGGAAGGGTGATAGCAGGTATTATGCGCTGCTGGTGTGCACCTAAAGCATAAACTGAAAGAAATAAACTGTATAAATATAAAAATTATAAAGTATAAATTGCCATGCATGCAACTACATGTTCACACTGGCCAATAAACAGATAAAACATAAGATAAAAAAAAAAATGAGCAAATACCCTGCAGTAAATAAATAGATAGGAATAGTGCATAAAAATAACAGGGTTTTTAGTGAACATTGTTTTGATCAAAAAAATGTAAAAGCCATCCCACCACATCAAGGTGACCCTATTCGGGAGGTCCTAACCGCTAGTATTAAATCCTTACCATATGTCAAATGATATAAATGTGAATAAGGGGCAAGTTGGACCAAGACCCTAACTAATGGACACCCAGCCATGGGGAGCTATGTAAAGGTAATGTCCAGCTCAGTTACCTAAGTACCGTATGTTATTTTCATGCACTGTTCCTATTTATTTACTTACTGCATATTAATTATTAATTTCGAAATACATTGGGAATAAACTGTACTGTCAATATCTTCAATTGATTCCGACTTATTTATTGGTTGCATACCAACAACCCATAATACCTGCTATCTCGATTCCTACATCACTACGTCTACCAACCAGGGGGGCTGCAGCAGCTCGAACTTTACTAATTACCATATCAGCGTTGTGTAACACACAACCTTACCAGGTGAGCGGAACCGCCATTTGGTCACCATGTTATTTTGGATAACACCCCATTAGGCGTTTCTTGTTATTTTCTTTTATGTACTTTTTGGCTCTTTCAGTTTTCTGGAAGGCAATGTATATGCTGAAAGTGGGGTGTTGGTAGATCTGTATGTGAGACACATCTGGCTTAGTCTAAACTAATTAAATGCAAACTTCATAAACAAGAACAAGTCACACGTGACTTTGGTTTACATTAAAACTCTTCTACCATTCAATGACAAAGAATTGACATGGTGCGTCATAGCTGAAAGGGGAAGTCAGTGCCTTACATATAAGTGATCTAAAGCTCTCAGAAGCATCCTGAAAAGCTGAATATATGCTCAAAACTATGTCTCCGATTCATGCTTTGTGTTTTTTTTAAGTCACTTTCCTTTATTGTCTTGTTGTGCCATTAGTTGCTGTTGGTGGTGCAAAGTCAAAAATTGCCTTTTTTCCTGTGCTGCCCTACTTTTTTCTGCCTAAATTCACAAAATGCCACCAAAATACTGGACTGGGGTCTAAGGGGTATCGTTACCCCTTAGACCCCAGTCCAGAGCCTCTCACCTAGCCAAATCAGTTCTCATGCTTCGCACTGACGAGGGCCAACAGCCCGAAACACCGTGTCTGCGAATTGAGACATTGATTTGGCTTTTATCCTAAGTCATATTGCACGACTCGTTAAAGGGTTGATTGTGACTTGTAGGATCGCTACTTCCAACAGGTGGCGCTATAGAGTTTAAGTCCTCTTTTTCTCAGAAGAGGCAATTTGCATACCAAAATACTGGCGCATTTGTAAATACAACAGGGGGGACTTGAGTGAAATTGCTCCAAACTTTGCACCTTTTTAAAAACTCGCAATTGAAGAAACAGATCAAAACATCTCGTATTGCTAAACTCTGCCCTCAAAGTGGAAAAAAAACAGGCAAACACATAAAATAGACTTTAAAAAAGGCATCAATGGAATAATGAATTGGATGCAAACTAAATAATGACACAAAATACACAAAACTAGACAGAAAAACAGGCAATGGCAAAGGCAATGCTGAATCGGGGACTTTGTACTGTACATGGTAATGATGAACGTGGTCAGGGAGGAGTATTTTATCACTTCTCTTAAAGAAATCATACTCAGATGGCATGACCTTAAAAGATATTAATCTTTATAGAGTAAAAAAAATATTTTTTCCTCTGAGTCCCTGGAGCATTTCTATTTCGTAAAGCCTGCTGTCTGGGCATTGGTGTACAGTAAGGGTCCCCAGCCTGAGTCAGGGGCCAACGTGCAGCCAGTCATGTCATCCTATGCAGCCCCCAATTATCTGGACATGGAAGAACATCATTGGGTGACTGTTACTGTGTAATTTCTATGTGAGATGGGAGAGGAGTGGTGTCTGGAGAGGACCATGGCCGGGCAAGCACTAATGGCATATTGTGTAGCCATCTCTGCTCCCCCATATATCAGGATGTTGGGATCCTTTGAAACCTGTTACTGGGTTAGAGGTGGCTATGTATTCATGCAGATCTGCCCATTGTATTAGAAAGGAGTTGTGAAATGCTAAATTGGTACTCGAATAGCCATAATCTTCCATGGAAAAAGACACATGACTGCCTGGTCTCCTCCTCTCTAGAGTGCCAATTTAGGAAGAAGGGGATCACCATTCAGGTTGTTCTGAAAGTGGAACCCTCACCCATTCTGCAATTACCGTAAGTTACATTATGCTCCTTGGGGGAGTGGGTCAGTTTGATAATGTGTCCCAAAGACCATGAAGTGTTGTGTAATCTGGTCTACATTGATCATTGGTTCAGATCACTGTTGTCCTTTATGGTAATAGTGCCCATTGGCATTCACTAGAGCTGCAGATCTACAATATGTGCTGTGTTCTTTTTGCATTTATGAGAAATCAATAGGAAGTGTTACACACACATTTATGTACAGGCAGCATTTTCCTATACAGTGTTGTATAGAATTGATTCTTCTGACATTTGCTGAACAAGGTCTATACAAAAAAAAGAAATAAAAATAGGTATCATTCTAGCCTATTATTACCAGATAGTATAGGACGTCTTCAAAATGGATCTGTCATCAGAATTCATAAGCCAAACTGTATGCATTGTTACATAAATCCTATATTTATAAATAATAATAATAATAATAATATTTGATGAGTCTTGTGAACGATGGCTATATAATCCTGATATTAAAATGAGCACCAAGTCCAGTTGGAGAGTAAGACAGCTCATGAGTATAAGCCTTTTCAGTTTCCATCTGTCTGACAGCTGCAGCTTGTACTAAGTGCCACAGCTCAGCAGAGAAGAGGTACAGTGAGGAATTGTGAATCACACAAGGTGGGCAGAGATTAAATTTAAACTTTTAAAAAGGATTATTAAGCCATTCTGACACGGATTTATACCAAATCAGATCGAAGAGATCTACTATATAATAATGAATGGAATTTCTAATCTGTAATCTGCTGAGAGATTCACTTTCAAGCGGTCTATATGGATATGCAGGTCATGAGAAGCTAAATAAAGTGATGTCTTGTTATCTGCGATCCAATGTCTTATTCCATAGAAATAATTTTTCTTATATGTAAATGAGCTGTTAACATCTATCTGCCGAACTTAGAATATCCATCCAGAGATTATTTTAAATAAAAGGGGAGTTACCAGTGTGAGACATGTAATAATGACTAACAGTCTGCTCTCATAATCACACACAGCTCTACACTGAGATCACAGCTAACACAGTGCAGCAGAACTAAACTTTGTCTCATTACAACATTTGCAGCATCACTTGTCTTCTCAAAGTGCTGTCAGCTCTGCTGCAGAGCTGTGCATGATTAGTCCCAACACAGAACAGCAGAGTTGAACCTTGTCTCATTACAAACACGACAAGCACATCGGAGTTATCTTCTCACAGAACTGTCAGCTCTGCTGCACTGTCCGTCCTCCACACTGGCTGCCTGTGAAACTAAAGCTGAAAGGGGTTGCCCACTACTTGGAAAACTCCTTCTCAATACTCATATTTCCCCTTTGTAAAATAATAACACATTCTTATGCAGATCTGTGTCCGGCTCATAGCCTGGAACAGCTCATTTACACGTAAGAAAAATGTGGATTCCTCTGTAATAAAACAACAGATGGCAGATATCAAGGTATCATTTTATTGAGCTTCCTATGACCTAAATGCCCATATAGATGGTTTAGGAGGGACGATCCTACTGGCGAATTTCCTTTAAGTAATCAATCCATCCTTCATGTGCTTTGCAGATACTACAAGTATTACTCATCACTTATATTGTTAAAGTAGAAAAAATAAACTTTACAGGTAATGTGCACAGTACGTGATAATTGTTAATAATCCGTCCTCCTAAACCAGACTCCGTGGAGGTGAAAAAATAACCCACGAGATATTTTGGGTCTGCAGTAGAATGTGGTGACCAGGTTTTTGAATCCTCCTTAGCTCAGAAGATTTTGTTGGCTGTGAAATGTGATGAATTTATGCATTTAAAGACCAGCAATGAGTTAACCGTCATCTCTAAACATACGTGGGTGGGAGGCGAGCCTTGTAAACAGAGAAGATTTATCAAAAAGAAATGTCTGTTTATTACTAAGTTCCCAAAGCAGTGCCGGTGACCCTTTCAACATTTTGGCAAGCATTTAGAGCATTGTAATACTGCTTGGAAACATATGTGCAGCAAATATTCACTCACCAGTAATAAGAATTTAACAAGGAGAGTCAGATAAATTGTGTCCCAATTTAAAAGGAGGGGAAACTATTGAGAACATTGTATCCTGCATCAATGCTGATGACATCTTCACACACGTTATTGCAGCGCCCCAGGGTCCTGGTCGTTGCAGTAATGTCATTCTTCCACCAGGGGGAGTGATGTTACGTCTGATGGCAATAAAGGAGATCACTTTACCAGGTATCACAAACCACACAACAGACTTCACACTCCAGGATGCCAGGGGGAGCCATGCTTCTATTTATTAGGGCACTCCTCACAATTAGGTAAAACTGGTGGTCTGGATAGGAAGAGAGAAAAGCTGGCTAGAGGGAGAAGGAGCCAGTTGCAGACTGCGGTCTGGAAAGGAAGAGGGTCCACTGAGCTGCGCCTGCCCCACGTGCGGCAGCATCCTAAGAAAGAGACATCAGAGGGGAATTGTCTTATAATGAGTGAGAAATGAAGTCATAGCAAAAGGAGAGGAAACCAGAAGGAGTTCTGCCCTGTAAAAGGCTGCCTCCTTTCTGAGGCGCAGGATTCCGGTAGCCAGAACACCGAGGGAGTAAGGATCTCTACGCTTTACTTCAGAGACTGGCAAGACAGTTATTTCCACGTTGGCTGCCCAACCTTATACCCAGGAGGCACGGTGGCAACTTGTGACGGCTGGGGCATGATAGGGTCCCTGTAAAAAGCCTCAGGCCATCATTCATACGGGTTTGTCCTTTTCTATCCATCAGGAGGACAGAGAGAAAGAGACTTAACATCTACAATAGTTGTGAGGACCTCACCGATTATGTGGTTCTAGATCATGGTGCAAATGTCCTCCTTAGCCAGTTTACCTGTGACATCATATTGCTTGTGAATAAAATGGGTTTAAAAGCTTATTATAGGGCAAATTGAAACAAATATAGATGATATTTTCTTTTTTACCTTTACACTTGTCAGTGTCTGTATATTTGCCACCATATGCTTCCTCCATATGGCACCATATTAATGACAATGCTTCCTAGTGATGCTTCGGTGGGAGAATATATCACATAGACTGCATTGAGTGAAACATAGAAGCAGAAGTGAAGATGAACACATATTTAAGTACATTATAGTACTTTATATACTTTATAGTACTTTATATACTTTATAGCACATTATGGTATCTCATAGTTTTGTAGAAATAATTGTTAGGGCTCATTCAGACTCATTTTTCTCATATGCAAAAAATGACTAATGAGCATCAGTGTTTTGGATTAGATTTTCATCTAAGTGTCAGATTTTACCATCAGTTTCTGTAGTATGCAAAATAAAACTATGGCAGTTTCTTAAGCTTCTCCTATCAGTAGGTAAAAAGCGGATGGCATCCGAGCGCTATCAGATTTCTTCGCAGACCCATAGACTTGTATTAGTGTATTTGATCTGTGACACCATTCAGAATCAGACTTGTCTCCATGTTTTAGTGTGGAAATGCATGAACATGTGAACAGCCAGATTGACTATAATAGAAAAATAGAACTTGTATGGGAAAAACTGGTGTCTGAATGATCCCTTAGCCTGAGTAGTTCATGATTCCAAATCCTATGTCGAGGAGGCGCTAAGAGCTTGATGAACTAGTCATCAACTTGGAGCTTGTGTTTCCCATTACAACTGAATATACTATACTGACACGGCTGTAGATTTTGTTAAATTATATTCTTCCCTGTAATAATTTTACTAGATATTGGACCAAATTCATATAAGGGCTAATGAGAGAATATAACATTCTATTCCCGCATTATGGCTTTAAATAGATTTTGCCGACTGTGGCCATGATATCAACAAATTTTGCCCTGCATCCTGCTGTTTCTAGCTTGTGAAATGGTGACTTGGTTGCGTAAAAAGCATGGACAACCATTGTGCATATGTAGAATAAATGTCTACGGCTTTGAAAGAATCTATCATTAGATTCATGCTGATTGAGCCATGGGAGTGACCTATCAGTCAACTGAAGTGTCGTGGGCAGGAGCCAGATGGGGACTTTATCGGACTATTTGCATCTCTCCTTATAGTCGGTGACCGGATTTGTAAACTCCGAAACATTGCAGCATTTCAGAGTAAAACTGACTGGCTGCAATTGCACAGCCAGGCTCTGATTAATGCTGCCTGTGATTCGGGCAGCATACATCTAATGACATGTTCCCTTTAAGAGTGACACATTTTCATAACATGGAGCAGGTAGCAAGCAGTCGGACGATTTAGCCCATCCATGAATAACAAAATATATCCATTCTCTTGAATAGGTACTATATATCATTTTGAAAGAAGGAATATAAACCAGCTCACCCGCGATGCAAGAACCAAACCTCGAGAGCACGGACCCGCTGTGTCCAGGCGTACGAAGTCCAAAAAAAAAGAAAGGAATGTCCAGCTTCACCGAGTCTGTAAAAAAGAGTTTTCTTTATTCACAAACTTGTCATGATTAAGGGAGCTTAGTCTCCAGAAACGCATTGAGATTCTTACCCATATGGTTGTGCTGAAGTCTGTATCCTCCATGTTTAAAGTTTGTGAATAAAGAAAACTCTTTTTTACGGACTCGGTGAAGCTGGACATTCCTTTCCTTTTTTTTGGACTATATATCATTGCATTTATTACATCTGATCCTCTGGACTATCTTCTATTAAAGGGGTTGTCCACTACTAGGACAACCCCTTTTCACTCTAATTGTTTGCCCCTGTTAAAGTAAAAACACTTCTACTCACCTCCCATGACAGCACCATTCCAGCTGTGTTGACACATGTTCCTGGGGCTCACATGAGGTTATTACATCAAGTGAGCCCTGCGCCCAATCAGAGCCAGCATCACGGTCTCTTCCTTTGAACGTATATGTAATCAAGAGCAGGGCTCTCGTGACATAATAACCTCACATCACGTGAGCCCTGGGAAAGCGCCCTTTGGAGTGGTGCCCGGACGGGAGGAGAGTATAAGCCTTTTTTTAATGGGGGCAAATATTTAGAGTGAGAAGGGGTTGTCCTAGAAGGTTGTCCCCTTTAATTTGGAGTCATTTATGTTTTAATACAGGTTAAAGGGACATTCTGAAGTTATTCAATTCTTTTAATTAGTTAAACAACATGAAAATAAGCAAGTTTGCAATTGACTTGCTTTTCTATTTACTGTCATTGTCCTGCAATGAAAATGTTTATCTTACATAGTGTACCGCTCATTTCCATGAAACTCAGACATTAGTGGTAAAATGTGTTATTGCCTTTGCCTTTCCCTCTCATCCCGGTCCAGTAGGTTATCAGTGTTTGTATATAGGTTTGCATATGATGGCATTGCTATACGATTTAAGTGTATTACCACCTCTGATATAATATTACTGCTACACAATTACGTGTATTACCATGTATTGTTCTGCTAAATGATATATATTGAATTTGGTGTGCCTGTTATATAGGGATAATGTAGTACTGAAGTTTGGCCACTAGATGGGGGCATTTTGGTACACCTAGGTTACATGGTAGTGGATCAGTGTACATATTACTAGTTAATGTAGGAGGGGTCAGCTGCAGCTAGAGAGGGAACATTTCCTTATACAGTTCAGAAGGGCCCAAGCGCCCAGACAGTCCACATGTGCTCTAGGCCCAGGACATTGGCAGCTACCATGCAACATTGGAGGATTAAGAGGAGAGAGCCCAGTCATCCACAGCATCAGGCCAGAAAAGCGGAGGCCAGCACAGCAGTAAGAAAGAAGGAAAGAAGACAGTACGTAGGCACAGGTAGCCCTAGAATGTGGCAGCTTATATCTTGGGCAGATGTCCTCAGTACCAGGATGAAACGGTGGCTGGGGCAGAACTCAGAAGCAGTGAGCTGGGAGCAGGACTGCGTTGGGACTTCACAGAGCACAATACTGAAGGCCAGATCACTCGCCAGGTGGCAACTAGCTTCAGAGGTGGAAACTCTTTTGTCTGGGGCGAAGCAGACAAAAAAAGGCCTAACCGTGGCAGAGCTGAATTGGGAGGACACTGAGGACCCGTGCGGCACAGCCCGACCCTGGTGTGTGTTATGTGAAGGGAAGGAAGGTGCAGGGAGAGAAGAGGAAATGTATAATGCTGATCCTGTTGTAATTGCTGCGAAGAGTCTGGATGTGCTGTGTAAAGCTTACAGTAAAGATGTTGATTTGAAAGTTGAAAAGGACTGTGTCTCAATCTTTATCACACCGACTGATGGGCACTCACAGCGAAACAGAGGCGACCCTGACGGTGCAGAGAATGGAGCCACAGGTACACAAAGTGATGGACAATGTTTTCATGTAATGGGGGACCAGGGCACAGATATTTCAGAGTGTTCTGCCATGACTACTGCCCTGGTCCAGACTCTTACAAGTGCCTGCCCAGATGCTGGGCGAGAATGCAAAATAGTTACATTCCAGAAAAGAAGTTAACTTCTAACATAACATATCATTGATTTCTACACAGCGGTTAGCTCCTCACCACCCATACCCTCCCTCCCAGCTCCTGACAGGGATCTTATCAATTCTGAAGAATCACAATTCTCCAGCACCCAGCATCAGGGCTCTCACTGTTCTGAGCTCTGTGCTTGTTCAAGTGCCCTCTTGTCTATACGTGCAAATACAGTGAAAGAAGTCGACTCAGAAAAAAATTGGAAAGCTGAATGTGTTACAGCATAAGTTCTGGTGGGCTTTAAAGGTCTACATATACTACAGCTCTGCTCACCAGAACTATCACTCAAGGAGGAGAGTCCACCCCGACAGAAACCAGGAAGTGAGGAGACTGTATGGAGACGGAATTGCTCTGAGCTCCTCGAGTGACATCTTGAGGATACCCATTTAAGAAAAAAACATATCAGAATGACTGTATAATTGTTTTTGTCTTTTTACTCAGTCTTCACCTACCTAGCCTGATTAACAGCTCATTAGTGTCCTTCTTCCCTGATGCTGCTGAGATCTCACATTGCTTAGTACAAGCTGCAGCTGTCAATCAGGCTGTTGGACTCATTAGCTCTCTCACTTCTTAGCTGGGCTCATTTTTATATTATAAGGATTATAAATCCATTCTGACATAGAGATCTGTTTAATCATGTACTAGGTTTGTGCTATAAAATCTGGTGTCAGAACCACTTTAAGACAATTGTTGTTAGTTGTCATGTCGGGGACCCACAGAGGGTTCACGTTTTTGTGGGCTCCTTATGAGCACCCGGCTATGGAGCAGCTGGACGTTTTTTATTCTCATTATACAAAAAAAATAAGCAGATAATATTCTGAGCCTGGGGTGCTGAAAACTATTTACTTACGGTAACAATATGCAATTTAATATATGACTCCGAGTTAAAAAAAAAGAAACAATCTAGAGATTTATATTATTACAGAGGTTATGTACATATGTAACGGCTGAGAATGAACCGACGCCAAAATTTGCAATTCAACCATCAAGCATTGCTGGTGTTATGTCATGCATGCTGTTCCTTTTTAATGTAATTGTGTTCAGAATTAAAACCAGGTTTAGTGATTTCAGCTCTTGTCTTTTTCTAGACTGAAATATCTGGTTACAAATTATTATTTTTCTAATGATTATTATTATATATCATCACTCGGTCTTTTCAGAGAGGCTTATTACGGGCAGTATCGGAAGTGAGGCAATCGTAGGAAACG
This sequence comes from Ranitomeya imitator, assembly GCF_032444005.1. NCBI lineage: Eukaryota > Metazoa > Chordata > Amphibia > Anura > Dendrobatidae > Ranitomeya > Ranitomeya imitator. The sequence goes on along the minus strand of NC_091284.1, from coordinate 713,340,863 downwards.
CTTCAAAGTAGTCCTCAAACTTTACCAATACGTAGCCTTGATTATACAATGTTTCCGTCATTTACACATAGTCGTCAGGCATTTTGGTCTAGATGAAAAATTCTGAACAAGTTTAAAGAACTCTTGGAAAAACTTTTACGGTATTACATGGTTTGGTTACAATCTACATGTTGTAAATGGTAGTGATGATAATTTCCTGACCTGCACGTCTTCGCGGAATCATTAGATCTTTTCCCTGCTGTCATTATATTACATGACCCACACTCAGGTTCACTTTTTCTATTCATTATTAGGAGAGTCTTGATTTGAGCCTCCAAGGAGGAGAAACTGACCTTCAGCCCACCGAGAAGAGGCTGCATGATTCAGGGCTAGGGCTGGTGCACTGGTTCGGTCAAAGTGCGATCACACAAGACAGTATTTCACTCAAACCAATGTTATACTATGGGGTCATGCACATTTCCCATTTTCTCCTTGGGCCGAGCCGGCATTGCAGCCACACTCAGGTTCACTTTTTCGATTCATTATTAGGAGAGTCTTGATTTGAGCCTCCAAGGAGGAGAAACTGACCTTCAGCCCACCGAGAAGAGGCTGCATGATTCAGGGCTAGGGCTGGTGCACTGGTTCGGTCAAAGTGCGATCACACAAGACAGTATTTCACTCAAACCAATGTTATACTATGGGGTCATGCACATTTCCCATTTTCTCCTTGGGCCGAGCCGGCATTGCAGCTGATCTGATTATCGAATCGCCCTCAATCATGCAAGTCATTGACTCCGTGGATTACATCAGAGCGCAGTTTGATTTCCACTGACTGACACAATAGAGAAGATGGAAAAAACATTTCTCCATCCTCTCCTCATCTGAGAATATCGGAGGACACCATGATTGCACTGTGTGTGTGATCAGACTATGATTTGCATAATCGAGCCAATTCTCTCGGATGAGAGCATATAAGCTTGTGTGACCATAGCCTAAGAGTCAGTGTGCGAGTTAAATGATATACCGTAACATGGAAGGAAGGTGATAATTTGGAAATAAAGTGTCTAGTAAGCAAATTCAATTCACTACTTTATAACATATGTGAATTCCAAATGGATCGTGCAATGAAAGCTTTTTAGGAAGTTCTTCCCTAATAACTGAGCATATTACAGGAGCTTTTCAAAGATGGACATTTTTCACTTATGCACAGGATGTCAGATCATTTGGGCCCCATCACTCACTAGAATGGGAGTCCCAAGCTTTCCTTTCCCCATTTTTTCACAATCAAATGAGGATATATACCGTTAATGGTGACTGTTATTTTAACATACTGTTCATAAATTAATAGTAGATGTGAATATAAAAAAATTGTAATATTATTTATCAGAGAACTCTGGTACTTTTTCCTCTTATTAGCCTCTCTCTTACTCTCCCCCTGCTTCCTGTTAGAAAAGGGCCACCAAGGGTCATGGTAGGAACGCTACCATGACTCCGTTGTCAAGCCAACATTCATATGTGGGGATGCTTTTAATTCAGAGGTGTGGGCTCATAATTCTGCTTAAAAACACTGCTATGGTATGTAAACATCTTCCACTAACAACTTCTCCCAACGATGCAGAAGCAATTTGGTGATCAACAAGGCTTTTCCCAGTATGATGGAGACCATAACTTTGACATTTTGGGTCCATGGCCAGGAAACTCAACATATCTCAATACGATTGAGAACCTGTGGTTAATCCTCAAAAAATGGATGGACAAACAAAACCACAGAACTTTTTATAAACTCCAAGCACTTATTATGCAAGAATGGGTTCCCATCATTCTGGACGTGGCCCAGAAGCCAATATCCAGCTGTCAGGGAGATTTACAGAAGTCTTGAAAAGTAAGGGTCAGCACTATAAATATTGAGTCACTGTATAAACTTTAGGTATTTGTTAATAAAAGTTTAAAACCGTTACCCCTTAGACCCCAGTCCAGAGCCTCTCACCTAGCCAAATCAGTTCTCATGCTTCGCACTGACGAGGGCCACCAGCCCGAAACACCGTGTCTGCGAATTGAGATACAGATTTGGCTTTTATCCTAAGTCATATTGCACGACTCGTTCAAGGGTTGATTGTGACTTGTAGGATCGCTACTTCCAACAGGTGGCGCTATAGAGTTTAAGTCCTCTTTTTCTCAGAAGAGGCAATTTGCATAAAAACAATAGAAACATTTGACTAGAAGATCTAAAAAATTTGTAAAAACAAAAGCCATTATCAAAACATTTGGCCATGACTCTACTAACAAAAACAAGCCCAAATAAATGTACCGTCACACTGGACGATATCGCTAGCGATCCGTGACGTTGCAGCGTCCTCGCTAGCGATATCGTCCAGTGTGACAGGCAGCAGCGATCAGGCCCCTGCTGTGATATCGCTGGTCGGGGCAGAAAGTCCAGAACTTTGTTTCGTCGCTGGACGTCCCGCTGACATTGCTGAATCGCCGTGTGTGACGCCGATTCAGCGATGTCTTCGCTGGTAACCAGGGTAAACATCGGGTTACTAAGCGCAGGGCCGCGCTTAGTAACCCGATGTTTACCCTGGTTACCAGCGTAAAAGTAAAAAAAAACAACCACTACATACTTACCTACCGCTGTCTGTCCCCGACGCTGTGCTTCTCTGCTCTGGCTGTGAGCGCCGGGCAGCCGGAAAGCAGAGCGGTGACGTCACCGCTCTGCTTTCCGGCCGCTGTGCTCACAGTGAGTGCAGGAAAGCACAGCGCCGGGGACAGACAGCGGTAGGTAAGTATGTAGTGTTTGTTTTTTTTACTTTTAGGATGGTAACCAGGGTAAACATCGGGTTACTAAGCGCGGCCCTGCGCTTAGTATCCCGATGTTTACCCTGGTTACCGGCATCGTTGGTCGCTGGAGAGCGGTCTGTGTGACAGCTCACCAGCGACCAAACAGCGACGCTGCAGCGATCCGGATCGTTGTCGGTATCGCTGCAGCGTCGCTTAGTGTGACGGTACCTTAAGTCTTGGTCAAAGCAAGGATTTAAACACAGTGAGGAGTCAGGTTACACCACCTGTAATACTCTATGGAGAGAGGTGAGGAAGGACGGAGGAGGAAAGAGGAGTAATTACCTCTGTGAGAGAACTGACAGATACAGGTAGGTCCAGCTGCAGCTTCCAGTAGATATGGTAGAATACGTTAATAGAGGCATGCCTGGAGCTGCTCCATTTAAAATCTATGAGACTTACTCAGCCTGCACTCAGCTCCCATTATTCATACAGTCACTGAAAGTAAGGTCAGGAAACACACTCGACCACCACTTTATGCAAAACCGTCTTCATCAGAGTCATGAAATAAGGAGAAATTAGGGTCTTAAGACCATCTTTCTAGATACTAACGAGGGTCCTGATGCTGGGATCCTCCAATGATTAGAGGATTTGCTTATGCCATGTCTAAGAATATCATGGACAATTAAAACATGCAAGCAAGTCCTTATCTTATTGCTCCAGTTTATTACCGTAATTGAATTTTAAAAATGTTTATGAAATAAAGATGAATTCTTCCTGTTAGTCAACACTTGATGAAGCCCTCTATTCCCAATTACTCTTTTAGGTAGATGGACATTTTTTTTTACTACTGGACGTTGAAATAGAATTATCATGCTATAACGTAAAATACATTAAAGGGGGTTGACCAATATTCCATTAGCAAAATATAAGTGTTGTAACAGACTTCGAATAATTTTGTTAAAGCCGCCTGCTTGGCAGAGACTGTACATGTCCCTGCCATTTCTACGTAGTACAGAGAATTGCTCCATACAGTGGCCACGTAACCTCACAATTTTCAATTTAATTATGACTAGAGTTGAGCGACCTTGACCTTTTTAGAGTCGAGCCGGGTTTTGCGAAACCCGACTATGTCCAAAGTCGGGTCGAGTGAAATCGGCCGATTATGACGTAAAGTCGGGATCGACCGAAACACGAAACCCAATGCAAGTCAATGGGGCAGCATAGTCGGCAGTGAGTGGGGGCCAGGAAAACACCTAGAGTGGCCATTTTAATGTCAAAACCATCCATTCTTCTTAATGAAGCTTGTCAAGCGTAATTTACCTTATAATAATTGGAAGGCATTTGAAATTGGGGGTCATTTGGCTAAAGTTGTGGGGGGTAGGGCTGGTTCAAGTAATTAGTGGGCCCAGGAAATCTGGACCACGTCACGGCAGTGGAGCAGGGAGAGGTAAGTATTTCAACTTTGCAAGTGCTGTGAACCTGAGCAAGCAGGGGGGGCCCACTCGTTGGCATTGGCACTGGCACAGGGCCCCTCAAAGTACAGCGGTGTGTTTGCACGGCGGGGGCGCCTCCCACCGGCAGCAACACTTTTGCGTACTATGAGAGGCCCTGTGCCAGTGACGTCGCCAACTAGTATTCCTCCCCCCACCTGATGAAGGAACCTGCACTTTCATCTGCACCTTCCTCTTTGTCCCCGTGTAAGGTGGTATGGTATGCGGGAAGAGCAACCTGACTTTCAGCAGGGTCACAATGTTGTTGTGTAGCGTGCACGGGGAATGTTGCGTTATGGGTCAATGTACCAGCAGACTCATCTATCACTGGCTGGGCAATGGGCACGATGAAGTGGAAACACAGATATAGGCCCAAAGAAGAAAGTGGGCTAAATGCAGTTCAAAATTGGTAACACAGGAATAACCAGGGGGCATTGCAGTGGAGGACAACTGGAATGAGAGGCTGACACAGAGAGTAGGGCCAAATCAGTAAGTAGTCGAAATGCAGTTCAAAATTGGCAACCGTAGTAAACAGGCGGCACAGCTTTGTTCAGTGGAGGAGAACAGCAAGGAGTGGCAGACACCGATAGTAGGCCCCAAACCAACTAGTACGCCAAATGCAGTTGTTCCATTTAACCACAATTTAATGAGAGCCTGAAGATAGAAGCTCAGGAAAGGCAACCTGGGGAACACCTTGGAGTGTAACACACCATCTCTCTCCACCCCATACCCATTTTGTATGGCCTAATGCAGTGTACTTTTCTACAACTACTAAACGAGAGTCGGAAGACCGAAGCAATGGCAAGGAAACCTGGGGAACACCTTAGAGTGTAACACACCCTCTCTCTACACCCCATACCCAATTTGAAGGCCTAATGCAGTGTAGTTTCCAAGAACTACTAAACGAGAGCCGGAAGATCGAAGCTCAGGAAAGGCAACCTGGGGAACACCTTGGAGTGTAACACACCCTCTCGCTACACCCCATACCCAATTTGAAGGCCTAATGCAGCGTAGTTTCCAACAACTACTAAACGAGAGCCGGAAGATCGAAGCTCAGGAAAGGCAACCTGGGGAACACCTTGGAGTGGAACACACCATCTCTCTACACCCCATACCCAATTTGAAGGCCTAATGCAGAGTAGTTTCCAAGAACTACTAAACGAGAGCCGGAAGATCGAAGCTCAGGAAAGGCAACCTGGGGAACACCTTGGAGTGTAACACAACGTCTCTCTACACGACGGAAGGGCTGATTCTTAGGAAGGAAGGCTGTTGGAAATAAGCATTGCGCGTCCGAGGGTGATTATATTCTTATTAGGTATATACTCACCCTCGGACGCGCCCTGCTTCTTTATTTGGAATGAATGTTTATTTGCAATGTGGTGTTGACTTTCTCTATTATTTTGGTAATTAATGATTTTATTATTTTCATTATTTTGCATCTTCTCGGCAATAATATAAAGAAGACGCGACAGGACAACACTCGGTGGATGCCATATGTGTGTTTTCAATTTAAAAAAACTTTCAGTTAACTACTTGCAGGAGAAAGTAATTGTAGCTGGTGGCCATTTTTAGTACTGTACCAGATTAGAGTTGTGTGTTTGTTTTTAATGTTAAAATGTCTGCATTTGATATCTCACCAGTATTTTCTTTTTTATAAGCAAAATACTTATTTTTATATTTTCTGATGTTGGTTCCAGGGGTACACGGCCAGCAGTGCCCTGGTCAGTGTAGTAGTAGTTGAAAGAATGGACCGCAGACAGGCATCGAAGGCCTAAAATAAAAAAATTGGGCTGGCTGTAGGCAATTTTAAATTGGTTCCAGGGGTACACGGGCAGCAGTGACCTGGTCAGTGTAGTAGTAGTTGAAAGAATGGACCGCAGACAGGCATCGAAGGCCTAAAATAAAAAAATTGGGCTGGCTGTAGGCAATTTTAAATTGGTTCCAGGGGTACACGGGCAGCAGTGACCTGGTCAGTGTAGTAGTAGTTGAAAGAATGGACCGCAGACAGGCATCGAAGGCCTAAAATAAAAAAATTGGGCTGGCTGTAGGCAATTTTAAATTGGTTCCAGGGGTACACGGGCAGCAGTGGTGTGGTCAGTGGAGGCCTAGTGGAAGGAGTGACCGCAGACAGGCATCGAAGGCCTAAAATAATAACACATGGCTGTAGGCACTTTTAAATTGGTTCCAGGGGTACACGGGCAGCAGTGGTCTGGTCAGTGGAAGTCTAGTGGAAGGAGTGACCGCAGACAGGCTTCGAAGGCCTAACATAACAAAATTGGGCTGGCTGTAGGCACTTTAAATTGGTTCCAGGGGTACATGGGCAGCAGTGTATGGTCAGTGGAAGTCTAGTGGAAGGAGTGACGGCAGACAGTCTTCGAAGGCCTAACATAACAAAATTGGGCTGACTGTAGGCACTTTTAAATTGGTTCCAGGGTAACACGGCCAGCAGTGGCCTGGTCAGTGTAGTAGTTGTAGAAAGAAGGGACCGCAGACAGGCTTCGAAGGCCTAACATAACAAAAATGTCAAAACAATGGTATTGTCAGTGCCAGGCATTGAAGGATGTCAGCGGCTAGACTACACATTGGTGAAGCTGTGAGAGATAATTTTGCTAGTGGTAGAGCACTGTTTGAGCTGGGGGGGGGAACTGTCTTGTGGCCGGCGGTACAGGCACAGGGCCCCTCATATTACAACGGTGTGTCTGACGTTGGGTGCGCACCACCACCGCCAGAGACACTTTATTGTACTATGAGGGACCCAGTGGCAGTGCCGTCGACCAAAAGCGGCCACACCCACCTCTTCAGACAAACAGCACTCTCAAGGGTCCAAGCGCAAAGTGGCGATAGCACGGCCCCGTGTGGGGAGTTTGGCCATTTCGTGAGGTGGAAACATGTCGTATGCTGGACAATCAGGTGAAGAAAATTACGAGATTGGAAAAGTCATTCAGAATAGTCCACAGGCAAGACCTTTTCATAGGAAAGCTAGGTGTCAGCCGGGCAGGGTGGGGCAAAAGATTTTGAAATCCAGTTGTGGTTCATTTTAATGAAGGTTAGATCATCTACATTTTGGGTAGCCAGACGAGTCCTTTTTTCTGTTAGTATTGAACCTGCAGCACTGAATACTCTTTCTGATAGGACACTAGCTGCCGGGCAAGCAAGCTCCTGCAATGCATATTCTGCCAATTCTGGCCAGGTGTCTAATTTGGATGCCCAGTAATCAAATGGGAATGACGGTTGAGGGAGAACGTCGATAAGGGATGAAAAATAGTTTGTAACCATACTGGACAAATGTTGTCTCCTGTCACTTTGAATTGATGCTGCAGTACCTGTCCTGTCTGCGGTCATAGAAAAATCACTCCACAACCTGGTCAGAAAACCCCTCTGTCCAACGCCACTTCTGATTTCTGCCCCTCTAACACCTCTGGTCTGCTGGCCCCTGGAGCTCGTGTGAGAACGATCACGGGCGCTGTGTGCAGGGAATGCCAGAAGCAAACGGTCAACAAGAGTTGATTGTTTTGTTGCTAATATTAGTTCCAAGTTCTCATGTGGCATAATATTTTGCAATTTGCCTTTATAGCGAGGATCAAGGAGGCAGGCCAACCAGTAATCGTCATCGTTCATCATTTTTGTAATGCGTGTGTCCCTTTTGAGGATACGCAAGGCATAATCCGCCATGTGGGCCAAAGTTCCCGTTGTCAAATCTGCGGTTGTGCTTGGTTGAGGGGCAGTTGCAGGCAAATCTACGTCACTTCTGTCCCTCAAAAAACCAGAACCCGGCCTTGCCACGCCACCAATTTCCCGTGCCCCCGGGAAAGCTTCCTCATTAAAAATATACTCATCCCCATCATCCTCCTCATCCTCCACCTCCTCTTCGCCCGGTACCTCGTCATGTACACTGCCCTGACCAGACAATCGCTGACTGTCATCAAGGCTTTCCTCTTCCTCTGGTGCAGACGCCTGATCCTTTATGTGCGTCAAACTTTGCATCAGCAGACGCATTAGGGGGATGCTCATGCTTATTATGGCGTTGTCTGCACTAACCAGCCGTGTGCATTCCTCAAAACACTGAAGGACTTGACACATGTCTTGAATCTTCGACCACTGCACACCTGACAACTCCATGTCTGCCATCCTACTGCCTGCCCGTGTATGTGTATCCTCCCACAAAAACATAACAGCCCGCCTCTGTTCGCACAGTCTCTGAAGCATGTGCAGTGTTGAGTTCCACCTTGTTGCAACGTCTATGATTAGGCGATGCTGGGGAAGGTTCAAAGAACGCTGATAGGTCTGCATACGGCTGGAGTGTACAGGCGAACGGCGGATATGTGCGCAAAGTCCACGCACTTTGAGGAGCAGGTCGGATAACCCCGGATAACTTTTCAGGAAGCACTGCACCACCAGGTTTAAGGTGTGAGCCAGGCAAGGAATGTGTTTCAGTTGGGAAAGGGAGATGGCAGCCATGAAATTCCTTCCGTTATCACTCACTACCTTGCCTGCCTCAAGATCTACAGTGCCCAGCCACGACTGCATTTCTTGCTGCAAGAACTCGGACAGAACTTCCGCGGTGTGTCTATTGTCGCCCAAACACTTCATAGCCAATACAGCCTGCTGACGTATGCCAGTAGCTGCCCCATAATGGGAGACCTGGTGTGCAACAGTGGCAGGTGCGGATGGAGTGTTTGTGCGACTGCGGTCTGTGGACGAGCTCTTGCTTCTGCAGGAGGACGAGGAGGAGGAGGAGGAGGGGGTGCGAACGGCTACAGACAACTGTTTACTAGACCGTGGGCTAGGCAGAACTGTCCCAAACTTGCTGTCCCCTGTGGACCCTGAATCCACCACATTTACCCAGTGTGCCGTGATGGACACGTAACGTCCCTGGCCATGCCTACTGGTCCATGCATCTGTTGTCAGGTGCACCTTTGTGCTCACAGATTGCCTGAGTGCATGGACGATGCGCTCTTTAACATGCTGGTGGAGGGCTGGGATGGCTTTTCTGGAAAAAAAGTGTCGACTGGGTAGCTCGTAGCGTGGTACAGCGTAGTCCATCAGGTCTTTGAAAGCTTCGCTTTCAACTAACCGGTAGGGCATCATCTCTAACGAGATTAGTCTAGCTATGTGGGCGTTCAAACCCTGTGTACGCGGATGCGAGGCTAAGTATTTCCTTTTTCTAACCATAGTCTCATGTAGGGTGAGCTGGACTGGAGAGCTGGAGATCGTGGAACTAGCGGGGGTGCCGGTGGACATGGCAGACTGAGAGACGGTGGGAGATGGTATTGTTGCCGCCGGTGCCCTAGATGCAGTGTTTCCTACTACGAAACTGGTGATTCCCTGACCCTGACTGCTTTGGCCTGGCAAAGATACCTGCACAGATACAGCAGGTGGTGCGCTAAATGGTGGTCCTACACTGCCGGAAGGGATGTTGCGTTGATGACTAGCTTCATTGGCCGAGGGTGCAACAACCTTAAGGGACGTTTGGTAGTTAGTCCAAGCTTTCAAATGCATGGTGGTTAAATGTCTATGCATGCAACTAGTATTGAGACTTTTCAGATTCTGACCTCTGCTTAAGGAAGTAGAACATTTTTGACAGATGACTTTGCGCTGATCAATTGGATGTTGTTTAAAAAAATGCCAGACTGCACTCTTTCTAGCATCGGATACCTTTTCAGGCATTGCAGACTGAGCTTTAACCGGATGGCCACGCTGTCCTCCACCAGGTTTTGGCTTTGCCACGCGTTTTGGGCAAGATACGGGCCCGGCAGATGGAACCTGTGGCGATGTTGATGCCTGCTGCGGCCCCTCCTCCTCCTCTGCTTCAGAACTGCTGCCGCCTGCACCCTGTTCCCCCAATGGCTGCCAATCGGGGTCAAGAACTGGGTCATCTAATAACTCTTCTTGTACCTCCTGCGCAACTTCGTCTGTGTCACCGTGTCGTTCGGTGGTATAGCGTTCGTGATGGGGCAACATAGTCTCATCAGGGTCTGATTCTTGATCAGCACCCTGCGAGGGCAATGTTGTGGTCTGAGTCAAAGGACCAGCATAGTAGTCTGGCTGTGGCTGTGCGTCAGTGCACTCCATGTCAGATTCAATTTGTAATGGGCATGGACTGTTAACTGCTTCACTTTCTAAGCCAGGGACGGTATGTGTAAAGAGCTCCATGGAGTAACCCGTTGTGTCGCCTGCTGCATTCTTCTCTGTTGTTGTTTTTGCTGAAGAGGACAAGGAAGTGACTTGTCCCTGACCGTGAACATCCACTAACGACGCGCTGCTTTTACTTTTACCAGTTTCACGAGATGAGGCAAAAGAGCTAGAGGCTGAGTCAGCAAGATAAGCCAAAACTTGCTCTTGCTGCTCCGGCTTTAAAAGCGGTTTTCCTAATCCCAGAAAAGGGAGCGTTCGAGGCCTTGTGTAGCCGGACGACGAACCTGGCTCCACAGCTCCAGACTTAGGTGCAATATTTTTTCCCCCACGACCACCTGATGCTCCACCACTACCACTACCCTCATTACCAGCTGACAATGAACGCCCCCGGCCACGACCTCTTCCACTAGACTTCCTCATTGTTTTAAAAACGTAACCAAACTAACGTTATTTGTTGCAGTCACACAACTTACACGGTGAGCTATAACTTCTGTATGATTTAGCTACCCCTTTACAGGTTGGTGAGACCACAGCGAAAATCAGGCCCAATGTTACACACTCTTTTTTTGGTGGCTGCAAATTAGAGAGATGCCCCACACGCAGGACTGTCACTGAAGCACAAATGTTAATATTAATGTCACACTATTATTTTTTTTTTATTTTTATTTTTTTCAGGAACACTTTAGAAACCCCCCAAAAAAAAAAAAATAGATTTTTGCAGGGAGAATTTAGAAAACAAATGTAACAAACTATATGCTTTCTATGGGCCACTGAGTGAGAGATGACGCACACAGGAATCAGGAGTGGCACACAAGCCCAGAGGCCAATATTTTTCTACCAATGATTGATGGAGTTATTTTCTCTGGTAGATTTTGGAACCCAAATCAAGGAAAAAAAATGTAGGCTTTCTATGGACCACAATTGGAGAGAGAGAGAGAGAGAGATGGCACACCCAGGAGTCAAGACTGGCACACAAGCAGAAAGGCCAATATTAATCTCCCACTGTTTTTTTTGGTTGTTTTTTTTTTTTTTTTTTTCAGGGAGACTTTAGAAAAAAAAATAATAAAAAAAATATGATTTTATCAGGAAGAATTTAGAAACCAAATAAAATAAAATGATTTTTTCAGGGAGAATTTAGAAAACAAATAAAACCAAAAATAGGCGTTCTATGGCCCACTGACTGAGAGATGACGCACCCAGGAGTCAAGACTGGCACACAAGCAGAAAGGCCAATATTAATCTCCCACTGTTTTTTTTGGTTGTTTTTTTTTTTTTTTTTTTCAGGGAGACTTTAGAAAAAAAAATAATAAAAAAAATATGATTTTATCAGGAAGAATTTAGAAACCAAATAAAATAAAATGATTTTTTCAGGGAGAATTTAGAAAACAAATAAAACCAAAAATAGGCGTTCTATGGCCCACTGACTGAGAGATGACGCACCCAGGAGTCAAGACTGGCACACAAGCAGAAAGGCCAATATTAATCTCCCACTGTTTTTTTTGGTTGTTTTTTTTTTTTTTTTTTCAGGGAGACTTTAGAAAAAAAAATAATAAAAAAAATATGATTTTATCAGGAAGAATTTAGAAACCAAATAAAATAAAATGATTTTTTCAGGGAGAATTTATAAAACAAATAAAACCAAAAATAGGCGTTCTATGGCCCACTGACTGAGAGATGACGCACCCAGGAGTCAAGACTGGCACACAAGCAGAAAGGCCAATATTAATCTCCCACTGTTTTTTTTTTTTTTTTTCAGGGAGACTTTAGAAAAAAAAATAATAAAAAAAATATGATTTTATCAGGAAGAATTTAGAAACCAAATAAAATAAAATAATTTTTTCAGGGAGAATTTAGAAAACAAATAAAACCAAAAATAGGCGTTCTATGGCCCACTGACTGAGAGATGACGCACACAGGAGTCAGGAGTGGCACACAAACCCAGAGGCCAATATTTTTCTACCAATGATTGATGTAGTTATTTTCTCTGGTAGATTTTAGAACCCAAATCAAGGAAAAAAAATATAGGCTTTCTATGGACCACAATTGGAGAGAGAGAGAGAGAGAGAGAGAGAGAGAGAGAGAGAGAGAGAGATGGCACACCCAGGAGTCAAGACTGGCACACAAGCAGAAAGGCCAATATTAATCTCCCACTGTTTTTTTGGTTGTTTTTTTTTTTTTTTTTTTTCAGGGAGACTTTAGAAATAAAAATAATAAAAAAAATATGATTTTATCAGGAAGAATTTAGAAACCAAATAAAATAAAATGATTTTTTCAGGGAGAATTTAGAAAACAAATAAAACCAAAAATATGCGTTCTATGGCCCACTGACTGAGAGAGAGAGAGAGATGGAACGCTTAGTACTGGCACACAAGCCCAAAGGGCAATATTAATCTCCCTTTTTTTTTCCAGGGAGAATTTCTGAAACCCAAAAAAAAAATAAAATAGGCTTTCTATGGCCCACTATTTGTGAGAGAGATGGGACGCTCAGGACTGGCACAGATGGCACGCTCAGGACTGGCACAGAAGCCCAGAGGCCAATATTAATCTCCCTTTTTTTCTGGGAGAATTTATAAAACCAAAAAAATATTTAAATAGGCTTTCTATGGCCCACTATTTGTGAGAGAGATGGCACGCTCAGGACTGGCACAGATGGCACGCTCACAACTGGCACAGAAGCCCAGAGGCCAATATTAATCTCCCTTTTTTTCTGGGAGAATTTATAAAACCAAAAAAATATTTAAATAGGCTTTCTATGGCCCACTATTTGTGAGAGAGATGGCACGCTCAGGACTGGCACAGATGGCACGCTCACAACTGGCACACAAGCCCAGAGGCCAATATTAATCTCCCTTTTTTCAGGGAAAATTTATAAAACCAAAAAAAAAATTAAATAGGCTTTCTATGGCCCACTATTTGTGAGAGAGATGGCACGCTCAGGACTGGCACAGATGGCACGCTCACAACTGGCACACAAGCCCAGAGGCCAATATTAATCTCCCTTTTTTCAGGGAAAATTTATAAAACCAAAAAAAAAATTAAATAGGCTTTCTATGGCCCACTATTTGTGAGAGAGATGGGACGCTCAGGACTGGCACAGATGGCACGCTCAGGACTGGCACAGAAGCCCAGAGGCCAATATTAATCTCCCTTTTTTTCAGGGAGAATTTATAAAACCCAAAAAAAAATAAAATAGGCTTTCTATGGCCCACTATTTGTGAGAGAGATGGCACACTCAGGACTGGCACACAAGCCCAAAGGCCAATATTAATCTCCCACTGTATTTTTATCAGGGAGAATTTATACACCCCACAAAAAAAAATACAGAAAAATGAAAAGGCTTTCTATGGCCCACTATGTGAGAGAGATGGCACACACAGGGATGGCACTCTAGCAGAAATGCCAAATTGCCAATCTTAATCTCCCACCAAAAAAAAAAAAAAAAAAAAAACAGGGAATGTCCTACAATTACTATCTCCCTGCCTGCAGTAATCTCAGCCAGGTATGGCAGGCAGCTACTATCTCCCTGCCTGCAGTAATCTCAGCCAGGTATGGCAGGCAGCAATAAGGAGTGGACTGATGCACAAATGAAATAAAAAGTGTGGACAAACAAAAAAGATAGCTGTGCAGAAAGGAAGGAACAAGAGGATTTGTGCTTTGAAAAAAGCAGTTGGTTTGCACAGCGGCGTACACACAGCAATGCAGCTATCAGGGAGCCTTCTAGGGCAGCCCAATGAGCTACAGCGCTGAGGGGAAAAAAAAAAAAAAAAAAAATTCCACTGTCCCTGCACACCGAGGGTGGTGTTGGACAGTGCAAATCGCTGCAGCACAAGCGGTTTTGTGGTTAATGGACCCTGCCTAACGCTATCCCTGCTTCTGACAAAGCGGCAGCAACCTCTCCCTAAGCTCAGATCAGCAGCAGTAAGATGGCGGTCGGCGGGAACGCCTCTTTATAGCCCCTGTGACGTCGCAGACAGCAAGCCAATCACTGCAATGCCCTTCTCTAAGATGGTGGGGACCAGGACCTATGTCATCACGCTGCCCACACTCTGCGTTTACCTTCATTGGCTGAGAAATGGCGCTTTTCGCGTCATTGAAACGCGACTTTGGCGCGAAAGTCGCGTACCGCATGGCCGACCCCGCACAGGGGTCGGATCGGGTTTCATGAAACCCCGACTTAGCCAAAAGTCGGCGACTTTTGAAAATGTTCGACCCGTTTCGCTCAACCCTAATTATGACATTTTAATAATTATACACAATTTGACATATGCTCGAGATATTGGATACATGTTGTATGGCCCTATTCAAGTCTATGGGAGGTAAAATATGTCTCTGTATACCCTCAAAGAGGGTTCCCCAACCTGTGACTGGGGAGCCACATGTGGCTTGTGTGCCCATGATGTGTGGCTTGTGGGCCCATGATGTGTGGCTCGTGAGTCCATGATGTGTGGCTCGTGAGTCCATGATGTGTGGCTTGTGGGCCCATGATGTGTGGCTTGTGGGTCCATGGTTTGTGGCTTGTGGGCCCATGATATGGGAATCATGGCTGTCTACCTGCTTGATTTATTAGCACCAGATCCAACAAACAGCTATGAAGAGCAGGTCTCCAGATGGTGACTTTCCTGGGTAGCTCTGTACAAAAGTGCAGATCTGGATGCCCATTCACTGGCCATGTGGTTAGAGAGATAAATATGATAAGCGTGAAATTGGAGTGTTTCACCTGTTAGATGGGCGCTTGAAGCTGGATGCCATTCTCTAGTGAAAGTGGTTGCTGACAGAATATCGAATGGAAGTAAGGTGGGAACACCAGGATGTAAGTATGCTGGGTATAAGGCAGGAAGGCACAAGGTATTCGTGTGATTTCTGGGGGAAAAGCTTTGGCTATCATTATCCCAGCATTGGGTGACTCTGGGTGAAACTGATTGGAGAAGGGTGGCGGAACTGGATGTCACTACTCTGAATGTGGCTCGCGACCATCTCTCAGAGCTGAAAAAAGGTTGAGAACTACTGCCCAGAGGATTGCTTGTATGAGGCCTTACTCCTTATGTTTATGGGGTTTTTCTTGTACCGTTTATTCACAAATAATTCAGACTATCACAAATTAAAAAAACGGTTTAAAGGTTTGAATATCAGATTGATATTATAAATGTGAAAACGAGTGTGAAAGAGCAGATCTTCTCACCGTATTGTGTTAGGGCCCTTACTGCCAAGAGTTTTGCTGTCTTTTTCTTCTCTTGTTTTCCTTCATCCTGATTGACTCATTAGAGAAGGATATCAAGCGTAGCAATGTATACAACAGCAGAGAAGTATATTTGTAGGAAAATCAGTCATGCTGCACCTAGGCAGACGGTCATAAACAGGAATGAAAAAACATAACCATTGTTGATAAGTATAATGTTTGTTTCTGGACAAGAAAGGGAGAATCAAGAAAGACAACTTTAAAGGGTCACAAGAGGCAATAAAGGCGTTCTAGTATATTAATCGACATCACAAATATTCTTGCCACGATGGATTATTAAGACATTGCAGATAATATCTACTGAGCGGCTCATCAAGGTATTGAAGTTAAGTTGGACCTATAAAATGCCATGAGAGATCTGAACGCTATTTGTGGTAATTGGAAGCTTGCTCTCACCTCCACTTTGTAGGAGTCTGCCCAGCTGAGTTTGCTTAAAATGTTATAGTTTGATCACATTATATTTTAGTTCAAAACAGATGGCATAAAAAGAAATCCATCCAAGTGGATGAAGAAACATAACCCCCCTCCTCCCTTTCCTAAAAGGGATTCTGCTCATAAAGAGAGAGAAGTATGGAAGTAATTGAGGACTGAGATTAGTCTTCCTTTCATCTTCCAAAACATCCTGTCCCTAGAGATGAAATAGTGAGTGGGGATGATGGGAGCTTCACACGCTGGAAATAGCGGCATTGCTCCATTGTAAAAGAGTGAATCCTTTGGATCAGCAGCAGAATTTTGGTCTTTTTGCCAGAATATAACATGGGGCATGTTCATCAATGTAATCCCTGTTAAACATGTTGTACGGTCCAGCAGATCTAAAAGAGATGTTTGTGATGGTCAACTGGTTCTACTCTTATTACTCTTTTATTGTGGTGCGTTGTGCACATCCCAATTAACGTATCCATGGGCCCCACAACACAGCTAGGAATGGGGTACACTCCTCCATGACGAATCTGAGTTCAGAAGATGGAAAGCCTTCTTCTTCATTTGGTCTCCGGGCTAGGTGCCTTAACCCCATTTTTTTAGTCTGAGGGTCTAATAACTGCTGATATACTTTCTACTTTGACAGGACATGCAAACCATGAAAGCTGTTTTCAAAATGAATGCAAATATTCAGAAGTCGGAGGCTTTATTGACTTTGGTGAGGCAGGGTTTCATCTCAACCCAAGTTGTTGCAGCTCCAAAAGGTACATTTTTGCCATAACATGAGGTATGATGACATATCAAGCTGATTGATCACTGTCTGTTTAAAGGGAACCTGTCACCCCCCCATGCATTTTTAAGTAAAAGAGCCACCTTCTGCAGCACTAAGGCCAGTCTCACACGTCCAGATAATTCCGGTACAGGAAAAATCGGTACCGGAATTATCCATGTCCGTGTGTCCGTGAGCTCACGTAGCCCAACCGTGTGGCCCACGTGCGGCACACGTGTGCCGCCCGTGTGCCGACTGGGTACCACACGGAGCGTGCAGGAGACAGCGCTAGAGATAAGCGCTGTCCCCTGCATCTGGTGCTGAAGCCGCCATTCATATCTTCTCTCCAGCAGCGTACGCTGGCGAGAAGATCTGAAAAATCCTTTATTTTTGTTTTTTCGTGTTTAAAATAAAGATCTCTGTCCCCACCCCTCTCCCACCCCCTGTGCGAAAATATTCACCCGGTTCCCTCGCAGCATCCTGTCCTCGCCGCAGCTTCTCCTGTATGAGCGGTCACGTGGGCCCGCCCATTACAGTCATGAATATGCGGCTCCACCCCTATGGGAGGTGGAGCCGCATAGTCATGACGGTAATCGGCGGCCCCATGTGACCGCTCATACAGGAGAAGCTGCGGCAAGGACAGGACGCTGTGAGGGAGCCGGGTGAGTATTTTATTAACAGCGGGCAGGCGCACAAGGGGTGGGAGGGGGGTGGGGACAGAGATCTTTATTTTAAACACGAAAAAACAAAAAAAAAAGGATTTTTCATATCTTCTCGCCAGCGAACGCTGCTGGAGAGAAGATATGAATGGCGGCTTCAGCACCACGTGGGGGGGACAGCGCTTACTGTAGCGCTGTCTCCTGCACGGCACACGGACTGCACATGGACAGCGTCCGTGTGCGGTACATGTTTTACACGGACCCATTGACTTTAATCAGTCCGTGTAATACGTGCGCTCCCACGAACACTGACATGTCTCCGTGTTTTGCACACGGACACACGGTCCGTGAAAACACGCTGACATGTGCAGAGACACATTGATTTCAATGTGTCTACGTGAGTCAGTGTCTCCTGTACGTGAGGAAACTGTCACCTCACGTACCGGAGCCACTGACGTGTGAAACCGGCCTAAGGCTGCATTCTGTGAATGTGGCTCTTATCTTTTTGCTCCCCAATAACGCTGAAATATTCAGTTTTTTAAATTGCGCGCCATACCTCTATTGAGTCCGAGGGGTACGTTTTTCCCCGGACTCAACCGCCTCACAGCCGTCAATCATCCCCTCAGTGCGCCGGGCACTGCCTCCTCTGTTTGTATTCACGTACCCGCCTGCGCTGTGCTATCATTTTTCGGGCATGCGTCGTGCACGCTGCCCTGGAACTCACATCAGCTGATCTACTGATATCGCGCCTGCATGTAGCAGATGTTCGAGATCCCACCCCGCAGTGTGTTATGAATTATTCAGCATCAGAGTGATCACAAGCTGCAGACGAGTCGTATAACGCTGAAGGAAAGAGGCAGAGGGAGATGGGGACAGCTGCAGAGACTAACTGCGCATGCACCAAATTCCCAACCCCATAGTGTGAATAAATCATAACACACTGCAGGGCGGGATCTTGGGCATCCGCTACACGCAGGCGCGAGATTAGTAGATAAGCTGATGTGAGTTCCAGGGCCGCGCGCACGGCGCATGCCTGAAAAATGAGAGCACAGCGCAGGCGCCGGGTAGGTGAATACAAACAAAGGAGGTGGCGCCCGGAGCACTGAGGGGATGATTGACGGCTGGAGGGCAGTTGAGTCTGGGGGAAAAAATGTACTTCCCAGACTCAATACAGGTATGGCACGCAATTTATAAAACTGAATATTTCAGCATTATTAGGGAGCAAAAACATAAGAGCCACTTTCACAGAATGCAGCCTTAGTGCTGCAGAAGGTGGCTCTTTTACTTAAAAACGCCCTGTGGGTGGTGACAGGTTCCCTTTAACCATTTAAATGCCTTTCACAATTTCTGATGGTGTGATCCAGAATAGACTTAAGTTCTGGTGTCCATTACCCCAATACCACTATTGCATGTGCCAATGGGGGTGCTATGGCAACCGGAGACCTATTATAGGACCTCATCACCGCCATCTTTGTATTCTTATGAAGCCCAGCCAGTAAAAAAGACAGCACTTGATCGGAAAACAAACCCTCACATTGCTTGATGACAAAATATAAAAGTTACGTGCCTGAGAAAATGGTGACATAAACCAATATTTTACTTATTTTTACAAAATTTAGATTTTTCTTTCACCTACTAACATATAGGAAACCTATAGCAGTTCGGTATCTTGGTAGAATAAAGGTACCGTCACACTAGACGATATCGCTAGCGATCCGTGACGTTGCAGCGTCCTCGCTAGCGATATCGTCCAGTGTGACAGGCAGCAGCGATCAGGCCCCTGCTGTGCTGTCGCTGGTCGGGGAAGAAAGTCCAGAACTTTATTTGGTCGCTGGACTCCCCGTAGACATCGCTGAATCGGCGTGTGTGACACCGATTCAGCGATGTCTTCGCTGGTAACAAGGGTTGTCCTCCAGCGCTGTGCTCTGCACTCCTCCTGTACTGGCTGTGAGCGTCGGTCAGCCGGAAAGCAGAGCGGTGACGTCACCGCTCTGCTTTCCGGCCGCTGTGCTCACACAGACAGTACAGGAGGAGTGCAGAGCACAGCGCTGGAGGACAGACGGCTGTAGGTAAGTATGTAGTGTTTGTTTTTTTTACTTTTAGGATGGTAACCAGGGTAAACATCGGGTTACTAAGCGCGGCCCTGCGCTTAGTTACCCGATGTTTACCCTGGTTACCGGCATCGTTGGTCGCTGGAGAGCGGTCTGTGTGACAGCTCTCCAGCGACCAAACAGCGACGCTGCAGCGATCCGGATCGTTGTCGGTATCGCTGCAGCGTCGCTAAGTGTGACGGTACCTTTATGTTGCCAGATCATTCTTACCAAACACTAAACACAAACAAAATACAGAATCCAAAAGTAGCAAGGGTGAGGGGTTTTTTTTCATCATTTTAACAGACTTGGATTTTTTTCCCCATTTTTTCAGTACATTACATGGAAAAATGAATAGTGTCATTCAAAACTACAACTCGTTCTGCAAATAACAAGTCTTCATATTTCTGTCGATAGAAAAATTCAAAAAAGTTATCCATCTTGCTAAAAGAGTAGGAAAAGGCACAACAATCGTGAAAATTAAATCCAACAGAAAGGGGTTAAATCTGTTATTAACATAGATTATTATGAAGCCTTGTCATAGGGTTTATTTTTTAATATTTCTGATAATTTTTTTTTTTTTTTAATATTTTTATTGTTTATACTGTATTCTCCATAAAATCATAGAAGTCTCTTATGGGTGATTTAACACACACACAAAAAAAATATACAGTTCTGGCAAAAATTAAGAAACCACTGCAAAATGTTCAGTTTGTCTGATTTTTCTCTTTATAGGTATATTTTTGAGTAAAATGTAAATTGTTCTTTTATTCTATAAACTTCTCCGAATTTCCAAGGAATAAATGTAGTATTTTTTTTCTGAAAAGGAGAAATGGTCAAAATTACAAAAAAAAATAGTGCTTTCATACCTCAAATAATGCAAAGAAAACAAGTTCATAATCATTTAGAAACATCAATACTAATGTTTTAACTCAGGAAGAGTTCAGAAATCAATATTTTGTGGAATAACCATGATTTTTAATCACAGCTTTCATGCGTCTTGGCATGCTTTCTACCAATCTTTCACACTGCTTCTGGGGCAAAAATGTAAGCAGTTCTTCTTGTTTGATGGCTTGTGACTACCCATCATCCTCTTGATTACATTCCAGAGGTTTTCAATGGGGTTCAGGTCTGGAGATTGGGCTGCCCATGACAGGGTTTTGATGTGGTGGTCTCTTAATTTTTGCCAGAGCTATATATTTTTTTTGTGTCCCTGGCATTGACAGTATTCTCTAGACATCAAGTTTTCAGGCATTATCCTATTTTCTTGGAAAAGATGCACATCAGAATAAAAAAAACACATCAGATACTTTAAAAAATAAATAATTTTTTTACTGATTTTCACAGGCTAAAAGCAAAACACTGCCAAAAAACTCAGTGTAAAGGAAACCAAAGGCTCTCATAGCATTAAAATAAGAACAGTCTATTAAGGCTCCGGTTATGGCGCCGATAACAATGGTACTGCAAGCAATGACATTCTTGGTGTCAAATGCGATAAAACTTCCAGTTCTACCCCCAATAGAGGGTTAAAGCTGATGTATGGACAATGCATATATTGAATATTAGAGTCTCTATTTAAATATCCTCTTAGAAATATTACATACAGAAATTATCTGGATCTGCATGTTCCGAGTTGTCCCGACCATTTACTCATTTTTCTCTTGGGATCAAGTTTTTAAAGAGACACTTTTACAGTGCCATTATATTCAATCATTTCCACATAATGATCAGTAAATTAATGAAGAATGCATCCAAAATAAAAAGATTTCTACCATCCGTCTAAAGAGAGGCCCTTACCTCAAGACGAAGAAATCCCCTTAAGAGCTTGTGCACCCTTCAAGACGCCAACGGAACTGCAGAGTTTTTCAAGGCAAAAACGTTTCAAGAAAACGGAGGACGTCTTTGCTCTATACTTTCAAGAACGGGCGGCTTCCAAACAAAGCCATCCGCAGAACGTGCATGTGACTTCTTTTAATCGCTTCAAGCTTTCCGAACCCTGAAGTGGTTAAAAGAAGTAACAAGAAGATGTACATTTAGGTTCATTTTTTACAATGGCTTTGTAGCTCTTTTTAGAAAGATTCCGGGTGGAAAAGACATTGTGTGCACATATCAAAGGGTATATGCCTCTCATGGCTATAGGAATTGTAGAAATTAATGGACATGCTGAAACAAACGCATTCAAATGCCATCAATCCGTCCATGTGAATTTATCCTTCCATCCACCACAAAACAATCCGTGGTAAGTAAAGGGGTTAAGAGTAGTGTTGAGCGATACCGTCCGATACTTGAAAGTATCGGTATCGGATAGTATCGGCCGATACCCAAAAAATATCGGATATCGCCGATACCGATATCCGATACCAATACAAGTCAATGGGACATCAAGTATCGGAAGGTATTCTCATGGTTCCCAGGGTCTGAAGGAGAGGAAACTCTCCTTCAGGCCCTGGGATCCATAGGGATGTGTAAAATAAAGAATTAAAATAAAAAATATTGATATATTTACCTCTCCGGCGGCCCCTGAACTCAGCGCGGGTAACCGGCAGGCTTCGTTGTTCAAAATCAGCGCTTTTAGGACCTGAGAATCACATCCCGGCTTCTGATTGGTCGCGGGCCGCCCATGTGACCGCCACGCGACCAATCACAAGCCGCGACGTCACCGCAAGCTATTAAGGCGCTCATTTTTAAAAATGAGCGCGTTAATGCCTTTCAAAGACGTAGCGGCTTGTGATTGGTCGCGGCCACGCGACCAATCACAAGCCGCGACGTCACCGCAAGCTATTAACGCGCTCATTTTTAAAAATGAGCGCGTTAATGACTTTCAAAGACGTAGCGGCTTGTGATTGGTCGCGTGGCCGCGACCAATCACAAGCCGCTACGTCTTTGAAAGCCATTAACGCGCTCATTTTTAAAAATGAGCGCGTTAATAGCTTGCGGTGACGTCGCGGCTTGTGATTGGTCGCGTGGCGGTCACATGGGCGGCCCGCGACCAATCAGAAGCCGGGACGTGATTCTCAGGTCCTAAAAGCGCTGATTTTGAACAACGAAGCCTGCCGGTTACCCGCGCTGAGTCCAGGGGCCCCCGGAGAGGTAAATATATCAATATTTTTTATTTTAATTCTTTATTTTACACATCTCTATGTATCCGATACCGATACCCGATACCACAAAAGTATCGGATCTCGGTATCGGAATTCCGATACCGCAAGTATCGGCCGATACCCGATACTTGCGGTATCGGAATGCTCAACACTAGTTAAGAGACAATTTTTCCAAATCTAATTCTCCTTCTTGTCTGCATTCCTCGCAGGACTGTGATGACAATTAGGCTGCTGTCACACTAGCAGTATTTGGTCAGTATTTTACATCAGTAGTTGTAAGCCAAAACCAGGAGTGGGTGATAAATACAGAAGTGGTGCATATGTTTCTATTATAATTTTCCTCTATTTGTTCCACTCCTGGTTTTGGCTTACAAATACTTGTAAAATACTGACCAAATACTGCTAGTGTGACGGCAGCCTTAGGCCGGCATCACACTCAGCGTATGAAAATACGGTCCGTTTTTTACGGCCGTAATGCGCAGAAATGCTCCCAAAATAGTGATCCGTATGTCATCCATAGGCAGGGTGTTTCAGCGTATTTTGCGCATGTCATCCTCTGTATGTAATCCGTATGGCATCCGTACTGCGAGATTTTCTCGCAGGTTTGCAAAACGGAAATACGGACATACAATGGATCCATGGTCTCAAATATTCGTTAAAACATATATACTGTATATATATCTATATATATATATATATATACTGAATTTTCTGGCGTATAAGACTACTTTTTAACCCTTGAAAATCTTCTCAAAAGTCGGGTATCATCTTATACGCCAAGTGTCGTCTTATAGGGCAGGTGCGGAGTAATCTGCGGTCGCCGCATATTGTGGGGGGAGCGACCCCAATGACAAGGAGAGGGGGCACCTCACCGGGAAGGTGTAAGTGAAGCAGAGGCTGAGAAGGAGATAATAGGATACAAGGGCGAGCCAGATTAGTGAAAGAGGAGTGTTTTTCTAGGCACAGCACCGCTCTCTCTCTCTTATTTGCATACCCCTGGCATCCCAGATGCTGACAGTTTGCTTCACTTACACCTTCCTGGTGAGGTGCTCCCTCACCTCATCATCGGGACCACTCCCCCCACTATATACTTCGACCGCAGATTGCTCCGCACCCACCCTATAAGACGACACCCGGCATATAAGACAACCCCCAACTTTTGAGAAGATTTTATATTTTGACTGGAAAAGTTGGGGGTCGTCTTATACGCCCAGTCGTCTTATACGCCCAGTCGTCTTATACGCCGGAAAATACGGTATATATAGTGAGACACATATATGTATACATATTAATATTTCATACAACACTAGATAGCAGAAAAGCCGGTAATTCAATTGCCGGCTTTTCCTATCTCCTTCTCAAACCCGACATGATATGAGACATAGTTTACATACAGTAAACCATCTCATATCCCTTCTTTTATTACATATTCCTCTTTAGTAATGTAAGAAGTGTCATGGTGTAAAATTTTGGGGCTCTAGCTATTAAATTAAAGGGTTAAATTGCGGAAAAAATTGGCGTGGGCTCCCGCGCAATTTTTTCCGCCAGAGTGGGAAAGCCAGTGACTGAGGGCAGATATTAATAGCCTGGAGAGGGTCCACGGTTATTGCCCCCCCTGGCTAAAAACATCTGCCCCCAGCCACCCCAGAAAAGGCACATCTGGAAGATGCACCTATTCTGGCACTTAGCCTCTCTCTTCCCACTCCCCTGTAGCGGTGGGATATGGGGTAATGAAGGGTTAATGTCACCTTGCTATTGTAAGGTGACATTAAGCCAGGTTAATAATGGAGAGGCGTCAATTATGACACCTATCCATTATTAATCCAATAGTACGAAATGGTTAATAAAACACACACACATTATTGCAAAGTATTTTAATGAAATAAAGACACAGGGTGTTTTAATATTTTATTATACTCTTAATCCTCCTGAAGACCCTTGTCACCTGGAACAAAGTTAAAAAAAACAAACAACAATATTCCAGACCTTCCGTTGTTTAGTCTTGTCCCACGCTGTAAATCCATCTGAAGGGGTTAAATCATTTTACACCCAGGAGCTCTGCTAATGCAGCTGTGCCCGTGGCTGTAAAAACCCGGGGAATGAATGTACTGTAGTTACCTAGAGTCATAGTGATGCGCCCTCTGCTGGATGTCCTCATATGAACTCGAGCCTGGGAACTTTTCAGAATATTTTCCCACGCTCTAGTTCATATGAGGACATCCAGCAGAGGGCGCATCACCGTGACTCGAGGTAACTACAGGTCTTTTACCTGCATTCCATTCATTCCCTGGGTTTTTACAGCCACGAGCAAAGCTGCAATAGCAGAGCTCCTGTGTTAGCTACAATGTTGCAGCTCAGTAATAAACTATATTGAATCTGGGTTGTGGAGACAGGACTGATATTTTCTCGATGCTTCATTCTTATGATTTGAGAGATCTTTGACAGAACTTTCTCAAAGAAACCGGTTTACAAATCGCCTTTACTTTCCCATTTTGAATCCTGTTCCAATAAATGACTGTATAATCCAACAGCAAATTTTTTGTTTTCGTTGTGGTTTTCATAAATGCCGCTCCATGACTCACTGTGATTACGGAAATGTTAAATGGTTGATGCATTTCTTCCTCTGCATTAAGCCCATAACTAGACACAAAACCGAAGAAGGATACGATATATCCTGTATAACACGCAGTTCTTGGGGAGATACTGTACATTATGGGAAATATCGTGGAACATGATTGAGCCACTAATGTTACCAAGATCACTGAAAACTATGCATTTAATGTAATATTGTAGGCTCCATAGTTATGGCGGACCATGGACATCAAGTGTGGGGAATCGATCAAATGAAAACCAACACTAATATAATAAAAATAAGATTAAATTGGTTGTCCAGGCTTGTGATGAATGTCTGAAGTCACTCTATGTAAATGCAGACTTCTGAGTCCTTACGGAGTGTGTGCCACACTCTTTTCCGTGTACTTTTGCAGCCACATTCTGACTAGATGTGACCGGTCTCACTCAGTACAAGTGAACTGAGTGAGGCCCTGCACATCTAGCCTGCATGTGACCGCATGTATGCAAATCCCATACTTGCAATTAAAAAACAGTCTGCTCTCGCCACCAGCACCGAAGAATCCTGGCAGAGTGCGGTGTGGGTGCTGTGACGATTTAAAACTTTCATCACAAGACAGGACAACCCCTTTAATCAGTTCATGACATTCAGGTTTTTTTTCATACTTTTAACTGCTTTAAATAAATTTCTCATTTTTTTCATGATACATGGATCCTAATTTTTATGCAATATTTTTTTTTTGCTGGTATTGTGAAAAAAAAAGTATTTTTCTATTTTGTTTTATTTATTTCTCACACTCATAAGGCCTTAATAGATGTTTGGGTGCATTTCAACATATTAATAGATTCTTCTAAAATCCAGTAAGTCCAATTTCTTTTCTGCATCTGGCGATCACATGATCACAGGGTTTGGAGAAGAAAGCACTGACAGTGCTGCCTATCCTTTATTCAGAGTGCTTGTTCAGCGCTGTGTAGACAGCGACCAGGAAGGCAGACATGGTATTAAACCCTCTCTGCCTTTTCCATGGGGAGTTTGGCTGTGTGTGACAGCCAACTCCTCGCCCCCACAGCTGCATGATCTCGTGAATTCAACTTACTCTGCATGCTTTTAGAAAGTCAGCACAAAGGAAAGTGCGGACCACCTGATGTTTAAAATCCAAGGATGGTTAATATCATGGATGAGTAGAGATGTAATGTTATATAATTTGAGCTGTTCTAAAATGTTATATTTCCTCAGTCCTAATCCAAGCCTTTTTTTGTGTAAATGTGCATACAGAGATAGCTGTCAATCACTGATTAGGATCAACCCCCTGAAGCCAAAATGAGCAGAGATTTAAAGTTTGGACTACCTCAACAGATGACCATTAATTAGGTCCACAGAAACGGACCCGTGTGTATGTCCCATCAGAAATCTTAGGGTACCGTCACACAGTGAAATTTTGATCGCTACGACGGCACGATTCGTGACGTTCGAGCGATATATCTGTGACGTTCGAGCGATATCGCAATGTCTGACACGCTCCTGCGATCAGGGACCCCGCTGAGAATCGTACGTCGTAGCAGATCGTTTGAAACTTTCTTTCGTCGTCTAGTGTCCCGCTGTGGCGGCATGATTGCATGGTGTAACATATATCGTATACGATGTGCGCATAGTAACCAACGGCTTCTACATCGCACATACGTCATGAAATTATCGCTCCAGCGTCGTAGATTGCAAAGTGTGACAGCAGTCTACGACGCTGGAGCGATATTGTTACGACGCTGGAGCGTCACGGATCGTACCGTCGTAGCGATGAAAATTGCACTGTGTGACGGTACCCTTACTCCAGTCATAGACTGGAGTAAGATTTGTAGTAGTAGGTACACAACAGCTCATCATGAATTAGACAAGTGGGCATCACTCTGCTCCTTCCTGCCCCCATCCTTCCCCAGCTCCTCTAATTTTGGCAGGGATCGACAAACCTGGAGAGCAATCGCCAAAAGCCACAAATGTTTTGTGCACCACTGTGTTGCATAATCGCTTTGTTGAATTGGGGCTCAAATATTTCTTATTGTTTTTATGGTTAAAGGAAATGTATCGCCTATGTTATTTTGTAATAATTAAAACCTGATAGTGATGCATATTCTTTTTTTCTAATTGTAGATATTTTGGTAAAATGTTTGTTTCTGCACATGATTATGGGGGTGGCATCGTACCTTCACAGAATCTGAAATAAACTTTACAATAGCCAAGCACACCAGAGACCGCAATAAACATGCTTTAACTTTTATAGGAAAGTTCTCTAGGCATCGTGTATTTTGGCAAAAGTCACTACGCAGATAACAGAGATGAGAGGTGCTATCTGTAATTGTAAGCCTGCCTGTGGTGATAATGAGATAACTGCTGAAAAGCAATCTCTACAGATCAGGAGGATGTATACGCTTAATAATATGCTTAGTATATGTTTACAATGAAAACTTGATTTATGTGATCAGTCATTGTCTGAGGACACATTTCGGTTAATATTCAACCCTTTGAGCCTTTCTTTTCTCTAGAATGCACTGTTTTTTTCACACCTTATTTTGTCAATATGACATGTATTAAATCCACTTATTAGTCAATGTAGCTTCAGCAGGGTGAGCAGAACATACTGTCATTATATAGCACCCTATCTCTATCTCCAGTATAATATGTGCCGATTCATGACATCGTGCATCAAAACTAATGATTCAGCACTACATGCAACTTCCAATCCTTTCCTCTTAAGTGGAAAAAAGGCTATGTTGTCAACCCTATTTATGAATATTTCATAATACAGCGAAAAGAGTGAGTATAACTTGTATTCTTCATGTAAATGCTTCTGGCTTATGTGTCCAATCGGCAGTTCCAATGTATGAAAGACAGTCATGCACATGTCCTAATGCAGGGGTGTCAAACTGCATTCCTCAAGGGCTGCAAACAGGTCATGTTTTCAGGATTTCCTTGTACTGCACAGGTGATAATTTAATCACCAACTCATTATGTGTGTAGGTGATTAAATTATCACCTGTGCAGTACAAGGAAATCCTGAAAACATGACCTGTTTGCAGCCCTCGAGGAATGCAGTTTGACA
Organism: Ranitomeya imitator; assembly: GCF_032444005.1. Classification (NCBI taxonomy): domain Eukaryota; kingdom Metazoa; phylum Chordata; class Amphibia; order Anura; family Dendrobatidae; genus Ranitomeya; species Ranitomeya imitator. The sequence continues at coordinate 713,312,543 of NC_091284.1, read as the reverse complement.
CCCCTGTCCTAATGCACACTCATACAAGGAAGGTCAATCATGGAATTACCCAGCACCTGAAGTTTTAAACCCAGAGCAGAACATAAAAAATAAAATACAACCTATAGTGATCCTTTTCCCATAAACATACATTTTGGCCTATTCTTCTCACCCTGCTCTTCTCACATAATTTTGTGAACATAGTCTCAGTAAACTTTCTTTTTTAACCTGTCTTCAGTCTTGGAGGAGAGCAGTGCTTGGTTGAACCCTCATACTGCTTCTCTATTTTATTGATTGGTGCACTGCAAATGTTAGCACATGGACTCACAACAATCAAAAGTTATGACATGTCAAAAGTAGAGATGATCAAATCTTTAAAAATTAAAATTTGCCAGTGTCAACGCATTTTTCACAAGTATTGAATTAGCAGCTAATTGATTCACTGCAAATCCCAATAGCCTCCAATTGCCCTAAAAATATGTACAGTTGCGCTCAAAAGTTTACATACCCTGGCAGAATTTTTGCTTTCTTGCCATTTTTTCAGAGAATATGAATGATAACACCAAAACTTTTTTTCCACTCATGGTTAGTGGTTGGGTGAAACCATTTATTGTCAAAGTTCTGTGTTTTCTCTTTTTAAATCATAATGACAACCCAAAACATCCAAATGACCCTGATCAAAAGTTCACATACCCTGGTGATTTTGGCCTGATAACATGCACAGAAGTTGACACAAATGGGTTTGAATAGCTACTATAGGTAACATCCTCACCTGTGACCTGTTTGCTTGTAATCAGTGTGTGCATAAAAGCTGAGTGAGTTTCTGGGATCCAGACAGACTCTTGCATCTCTTGTCCAACCACTGATGTTTCTGAATTGTGAGTAATGAGGAAAGCAAAAGAATTGTCAACGGATCTATGGGAAAAGGTAGTTGAACTGTATAAAACAGGAAAGGGATACAAAAAGATATCCAAGGAATTGATCATGCCAGTTAGCAGCGTTCATACTGTGATTAACAAATGGAAAATCAGGGGCTCTGTATAAACAAAAACCACAGTCAGGTAGACTAACAAAAATGTCGTCCACAACAGCCAGCAAAATTGTTCGGGATGCACAGAAAAACTCACAAATAACATCAGCTAAAATATTGGACTCTCTGAAAACTAGCGGTGTGGCTGTTTCAAGATGCAGAATAAGGAGATTAAAAATGAGCTGCTTGGTTGAGTCACTAGAAGAAAGCAATTACTAAGCAAATGCCACAAAGTATCACACCTACAATACGCAAAACAGCACAGAGACAAGCATCAAAAATTCTGGAACAAGGTAATTTGTAGTGATGAGACCAAAATTGAACTTTTTGGCCACAACCATAAACGTTACATTTGGAGAGAGGTCAATAAGGCCTATGACGAAAGGAACACCATTCCTACTGTAAAGCATGGAGGTGGATGGCTGATGTTTTCGGGATGTGTGACCTACAATGGCACAGGAAACTTGGTCAAAGTTAAAGGAAAGATGAATGCAGCATGTTATCAGCAAATCCTGGAGACAAATTTGCAATCATTAGACCGGAAGCTGCGCATGGGACGTACTTGGACGTTCCAACATGACAACGATCCAAAACACAAGGCCAAGTCGACCTGTTATTGGCTATAGCAGAACAAATTGAAGGTCCTGGAGTGGCCGTCTCAGTCTCCTGACCTCAATATCATTGAGTCACTCTGGGGAGATCTCAAGAGCGCAGTTCATGCTAAACAGCCCAGGAATTTACAGGAACTGGAGGCTTTTTGCCAAGAAGAGTGGGCAGCTTTGCCATCTGAGAAAATAAAAAACCTCATCCACAACTACCACAAAAGTCTTCAAGCTGTCATTAATGTTAGAGGGGGCAATATATGGTATTAAGAAATGGGGTTTATGAACTTTTGATCAAGGTCATTTGGATGTTTTGGGTTGTCATTATGATTTAAAAAGAGAAAACACAGTAGTTTGACAATAAATGGCTTCACCCAACCACTAACTATGAGTGGAGAAAAAGTTTTGGTGTTATCATTCAAATTCTCTGAATAAAGGCCAAGAAAGCAAAAATTCTGCCAGGGTATGTATACTTTTGACCACAACTGTATGTAACACTGTGAGGTCTCCAAGAACTATATAAAATCCAATGCAATCTCTTTAACACGCACACCGCTTTAGTAATGCACAAAGAGACGTCACCAAAGAAACTGATGGTAACCCAGTAGTAACCAATATCCCGTTTAGTAAGACAGTCGCATACAGTGAACAGGCTTTTCATGTCTTTTAAAATTACAAAATGGTCTAAAAATTATCCCCTTTAGTTATTTCAATCAAACAGACCATTCTGTGTAGAACACTTACTCAAACTAATGGTGTTACTGTCAGAGGTAACATCATCCTGTTATGGTTCAGATAAGTGATGTGCCATGTATTATATAACTGTTAGCTTAATCCCTAATAGTTCTACCAGAGGGAAAAGAGGCAAATTGTGGCTTCTGTTTGGTAGCACTACTGCCCAGATGGCCTGTACTGCACTACTGCTAACTGGTCCAAGATTTTCAGCTATATTTTTTGTCGGGTATGCTTTTTTTCTACTACACTTCCCTATCCATTGCCATTGACACTTTTTCTTTTGCAAAACATTTTGTACAATGATACAGTTAATTTGTAACAATCTTTTCAGCTCCAATGTTAGGTAAGTAAGTACACTTACAGAAAGCAAAACGTGACAGTAGGCCACACTATAGGTGTGGGGTGTATGGATGACAAATTGGACTATTGACACAGGTGTATAAAAACAGGCATGTACAGTTAAATGTTTCAATTTTTTTATTTTTTTTTCCATTTATTCTTATCAAAATTCAAACCCCTTCCAAAAAATGACACAATAATTGCTCGGTAGGTACATGTCCAAAAAGCCAGATCCAGTAGTAGGGCACTCAATTGTTGTTTAATTTATGTATGCAAAATTTGACTAGTAAAGCAAATGTGTAAAAAAAAAGTTTACAACATGGACACTTTGTGAGATAGACAGTTGCAGTTAAATCTCTGAGCTTGGGGCAATTTTTTTCTGAGTTGTTTAAAAAACAATTCAATTATTGCCCCTTCACAAAAAGGATTGCACTAGAAATAAAAAAACTAAATACAGTGGCTTGTTGCAAGCAAGCGCACTGTCTCTCACTGACTCTTATTTCAGATTATTTTTTTCTGTAAAAAAACATATTGTGCTGCCTTGATGCTGTTTTCTTGTGCATTAAGAATGAAGGAAAAAGTGCAATGTAATTGAAATGCAGTGCATCTTGGAGGTGTTCAGACAGCCCTCTGTGGGCCCTCAATCAGCCAAACCAGATCTCCACTTTGCACTTACGAGGGGCAGTACCCCGAAACACAGTGTCTGCAAATTGAGATTCTGGTTTGGCTATTATCCTAAGTCATGTGACAAGGCTCGTTAAAGGGTTGACATTGACTGTTAGGATTGCTACTTCCAATAGGTGGCACTAGAGTTCTAGTCCTCTTCCTCTCTGAAGAGACAATAAGCATATTTCCCAGAGGAGCATTGCGGCTTTAAGTCTCCTCACCTCGACATGCTTATCATGTCACTCTCCGCAAGGAGAAACGATACTTCTTGGATTCCGGTCAGACGCCTCTCAATCAGCCAAACCAGATCTCCACTTTGCACTGACGAGGGGCAGTAACCCGAAACACAGTGTCTGCAAATTGAGATTCTGGTTTGGCTTTTATCCTAAGTCATGTGACAAGGCTCGTTAAAGGGTCGACATTGACTGTTAGGATTGCTACTTCCAATAGGTGGCACTAGAGTTCTAGTCCTCTTCCTCTCTGAAGAGACAATTAGCACAAATATGATTCACATCGATTGATTTGCTCTTCTCTAATCAATAGTCTCCTAAAAGTGTAGTTACTCTTTATTTTTTTTCTGGCTTTGGATGCTTAGAAATGTATATAGTATATCCACTTACAGGATTTCTGTGGTTCTATTTCCCTGTTCATCTAATTTCCCATAATCCCTTGTGTCCTGGATGTCTTTTCTCTTATAATGGAAAATGCTGGGTTTAATTGAGAAGCCTTTAAACAGAAAAATCTTCTGGCACAGTATTTTAAATGAAAATAACTGTGCTTAACTTCAAAAGAAAGTTCCCTGGGATTTCTAATGAGTGAGGGGAGGGAGAGGAAAGAAGACCGGGGGCTTCTGGATACGGCATGTGACTATTTCAGCCATCAGTTTTAGGATTGGGAATTCCTTTTGTAAGTATTTAGATATGTAAACTGTATAAATTGCGGGGAAACTTATGCTTACAGAATGTTTTTATGAGGTGGATGACAGGCTATGTATGCAGTTGGTGCTGTTATAGTTTTTTTTGTTATACAGTATGTTTATGTACATATTCACATGCATTTTTTATATGTTGCTATAGATTTGTGTGATTAACACAATGTATGACTCGAAGAAATGTTATGAATTGAGTCAGAGCAAATTTGGGAGGAAAGTGGGGTTGCATTTTATAATCCAAAGGTAGCTTACTGGAAAGGGCAGCTGCGGTGGAGCAGGGTCACAGGAGGCCGGCGGCGGCTGGAGTGGCTGCGATCCCTGGGTACGGGAGGAGGGGGTGTCCCAGCAGTGCGATGTCGGCGGTGAGCGGAGTCCCCTTTCTATTGGTTTTTCTGCGCTGGGGGAAAATGGCCACTGGAGGCGGCGCATGTGCAGATTGAGATCTTGGGAGATGAGAATTGGAGTCCACTCACAGGCACCGCCGGAACACCCTTTCCTCCCAGCCTCTGACCTCGCTCCACCGCCACCACCCCCGGTAAGCTACCGTAAAATCAGACAGTAAGATGCACCTCCATTTCATTTAAAACATTTTTTTCCTATTTTCCTCCCCAAAATTTTGGGTGTGTCTTTTGGTCCAGTGTGCCTTATAATCCCCAAAATACGATATTTGACTGCCAACTATTTTTCAAGTAGAGTTATATAAAGGTTCATGCAATGTAAATTTACTACATTTTATCTTACTTATGTTTTCTGTTTTATATTTCCCTTAGTCAAACTGGTTAGTAAAATGGAACTTCTCACCAGGTTTTCCTCATATAAAATACAACTAGCATCTTTAAGGCCTCTTTAGCAGCATACTAGTATACTGTGTGTACTGTATGTCTACAGTCCACTAGCCAAGGCACAAAAAATAGTTTTTATCATACTCACATACAGTGTGGTCTGGTCCAATGGGAGTCTCAGGTCTTGATCTGGTGCCTCCTCTCTTATAGTCGCCTTCCTCCACCCTTATGTCATGGTCTGCCGAGTTTCTGGGATTAGGTGGTTTTAGGGTTAACTTGGATGGCCTCACTCTGGGATTCTGGGAGGCTTTTTATAGCCTCATTGTGGAGCCATTCTCTGTCGCTTATACTCTGACCCTTGTTCGAGTGTGTGTGACCCTGTTGTGCCTGTGTTTTGTGCCTGTGCTTTGTGCCTGTGCTACTTTATGCTTGTCTGGTTCTGATCTGGTTCTGTCCCCGTTTAGAGTTCTGTCTGTCCCTCCTGTACTGCGTTGCTATCTCTGTGTATGACTACTTGCTTACGTTCTGACTATTCTCTGCTCGCCCCTTCTGTACCGTGCCGCCCTCTCCATGTTTGACCCCCATTTGTACGACTTGAGTTTTCCTTTCCTCTATTTCAGGGTGCCTGTAGAATCCTGCACTTATCTCCAGTAGCAGAATGCTAAGCCCTGCCCCCTGTGGTCACATGATTGCAGGTCCTTCTGTTTTCTGCTACCTTCAGCACGCTGCGCAGGTCCCGTCTGCCTAAGCTTTCCTCGTGCCATCTGACCCCGGACTCTCTCGCAGTGTGGGTGAGTCACCCTGCTCAGCCATGGCAGTGCGCCAGTTCTGACAGGGTCCTGATACCTTGCTTCGTGTAAATGACAAGTCTTATGTCATCCAAACAGTGTCCACCATCATGTTCCTGTGCAGGCATATTTTCCTCTGCTCTGCCGAGAGCAGAGCAATGTATTCTTGTGCACAAATGCACCGGCTTTACCTATGGCTCATCAGCACTCTTTGGCCGTTCCCGGAGCATGCGCGGTACATTACTTTGCTCTGCTCTTAGTAAGGCAGAGAGAAGTACAAATGCATAGGGGCACGATGCAGAAGACTGTGTGGATGACATAGGACGCTTCGCATCATCCACACGAAGTAGGGAAAGAGGACGGCAATCGTAAGAAGAGAGGAGGCGTTGGATCAAGATCAGAGACATCCAGTGGATCGGACTGCATTGTCTGTAAGTATAATAAAAGGTTGTTTTTGTGCCTTGCATAGGTGATCGGGAACTTACTGTACAGCATACTAGAATGCTGTAAAAGAGGTCTGAAAGATGTTGACCATACGCTATATGGGCAAAACCTTGTGATGAGTTAAGCTATTAGGGGTTTAGCTATTTTATCAAGTGTAAAAAACACTGCACTTTACAATACCAGCAAAGGGAACAAGATTTCTGAAATCTCATGTATATCAGCATGTCAATTCCTTCAGCGTTTTTGCAGTGTTTTTCCCCCATTCAAATGAAAGAGGTCTTTGGAAAAGAAAAAAAGGAAGGAAAATTCCAAAATACTTTTAATTAGCAAATTAGGGTTTTGTACATTACGTTCAGTGGCCCCTTCTGGACTTATTTCCAAGCCCCCCACAAAATGGGATTCAGATTTATGCACCAACGGGCCATAGATTGTAATGTTGCCAGCAGAGCGAACGTGCGCTCGGCCGTGATTAATTTTCGGGCATATATGCCTACTGATATCGATCACTCAGACACAGTCTACTACATCTACAGTAGGCGTACACGCTCAAAAATTATGTATGTCAGAGTGCACTTTGCTCTGCCACCACCATTAGTCAATGGACCCATCAGTGCATACATCTGAATCCCGTTTTATAGGGGTTTGAACGTAAGACCCAATGGGGCCACCGAATGGGTGCCTGAACGCAATGTGAAAGCACCTTCCAACTTGTTTTGTCTGTGGAAGTTCTCACTACAGTACAATAAAATAGCCACCATCTTTGTAAACTTTACAGGGGTTTCCCCATTAATAAATAACTCTTAACCCCTTCATGACCCAGCCTATTTTGACCTTAAAGACCTTGCCGTTTTTTGCAATTCTGACCAGTGTCCCTTTATGAGGTAATAACTCAGGAACGCTTCAACGGATCCTAGCGGTTCTGAGATTGTTTTTTCGTGACATATTGGGCTTCATGTTAGTGGTAAATTTAGGTCAATAAATTCTGCGTTTATTTGTGATAAAAACGGAAATTTGGCAAAAATTTTGAAAATTTTGCAATTTTCACATTTTTAATTTTTATTCTGTTAAACCAGAGAGATATGTGACACAAAATAGTTAATAAATAACATTTCCCACATGTTTACTTTACATCAGCACAATTTTGGAAACAAAATTTTTTTTTGTTAGGAAGTTATAAGGGTTAAAATTTGACCAGCGATTTCTCATTTTTACAACGAAATTTACAAAACCATTTTTTTTAGGGACCACCTCACATTTGAAGTCAGTTTGAGGGGTCTATATGGCTGAAAATACCCAAAAGTGACACCATTCTAAAAACTGCACCCCTCAAGGTACTCAAAACCACATTCAAGAAGTTTATTAACCCTTCAGGTGCTTCACAGCAGCAGAAGCAACATGGAAGGAAAAAATGAACATTTAACTTTTTAGTCACAAAAATTATCTTTTAGCAACAATTTTTTTATTTTCCCAATGGTAAAAGGAGAAACTGAACCACGACAGTTGTTGGCCAATTTGTCCTGAGTACGCTGATACCTCATATGTGGGGGTAAACCATTGTTTGGGTGCACGGCAGGGCTTGGAAGGGAAGGAGCGCCATTTGACTTTTTGAATCAAAAATTGGCTCCACTCTTTAGCGGACACCATGTCACGTTTGGAGAGCCCCCGTGTGCCTAAAAATTGGAGCTCCCTCACAAGTTACCCCATTTTGGAAACTAGACACCCCAAGGAACTTATCTAGATGCATAGTGAGCACTTTGAACCCCCAGGTGCTTCACAAATTGATCCGTAAAAATGAAAAAGTACTTTTTTTTCACACAAAAATTCTTTTAGCCTCAATTTTTTCATTTTCACATGGGCAACAGGATAAAATGGATCCTAAAATGTGTTGGGCAATTTCTCCTGAGTACGCCGATACCTCATATGTGGGGGTAAACCACTGTTTGGGCACATGGTAAGGCTCGGAAGGGAAGGAGCGCCATTTGACTTTTTGAATGAAAAATTATTTCCATCGTTAGCGGACACCATGTCGCGTTTGGAGAGCTCCTGTGTGCCTAAACATTGGCGCTCCCCCACAAGTGACCCCATTTTGGAAATTAGACCCCCCAAGGAACTTATTTAGATGCCTAGTGAGCACTTTAAACCCTCAGGTGCTTCACAAATTGATCTGTAAAAATGAAAAAGTACTTTTTTTTCACAAAAAAATTATTTTCGCCTCAATTTTTTCATTTTCACATGGGCAGTAGGATAAAATGGATCATAAAATTTGTTGGGCAATTTCTCCCGAGTACGCCGATACCTCATATGTGGGGGTAAACCACTGTTTGGGCACACGGCAGGGCTCGGAAGGGAAGGCGCGCCATTTGACTTTTTGAATGGAAAATTAGCTCCAATTGTTAGCGGACACCATGTCGCGTTTGGAGAGCCCCTGTGTGCCTATGCATTGGAGCTCCCCCACAAGTGACCCCATTTTGGAAACTAGACCCCCCAAGGAACTTATCTAGATGCATATTGAGCACTTTAAACCCCCAGGTGCTTCACAGAAGTTTATAACGCAGAGCCATGAAAATAAAAAATAATTTTTCTTTCCTCAAAAATGATTTTTAGCCTGGAATTTCCTATTTTGCCAAGGATAATAGGAGAAATTGGACCCCAAATATTGTTGTCCAGTTTGTCCTGAGTACGCTGATACCCCATATGTGGGGGTAAACCACTGTTTGGGCGCACGGCAGGGCTCGGAAGGGATGGCACGCCACTTGGCTTTTTAAATGGAAAATTAGCTCCAATCATTAGCGGACACCATGTCACGTTTGGAGAGCCCCTGTGTGCCTAAACATTGGAGATCCCCCAGAAATGACCCCATTTTGGAAACTAGACCCCCAAAGGAACTAATCTAGATGTGTGGTGAGGACTTTGAACCCCCAAGTGCTTCACAGAAGTTTATAACGCAGAGCCATGAAAATAAAAAAAAAAAATTATTTTCTCAAAAATGATCTTTTAGCCTGCAATTTTTTATTTTACAAAGGGTAACAGGAGAAATTTGACCCCAAAAGTTGTTTTCCAGTTTCTCCTGAGTACGCTGATACCCCATATGTGGGGGTAAACCACTGTTTGGGCACATGCCGAGGCTCGGAAGTGATGTAGTGACGTTTTGAAATGCAGACTTTGATGGAATGCTCTGTGGGCGTCACGTTGCGTTTGCAGAGCCCCTGATGTGGCTTAACAGTAGAAACCCCCCACAAGTGACCCCATTTTGGAAACTAGACCCCGAAAGGAACTAATCTAGATGTGTGGTGAGCACTTTGAACCCACAAGTGCTTCACAGAAGTTTATAATGCAGAGCCGTGAAAATAATAAATACGTTTTCTTTCCTCAAAAATAATTATTCAGCCCAGAATTTTTTAATTTTCCCAAGGGTAACAGGAGAAATTTGACCCCAATATTTGTTGTCCAGTTTCTCCTGAGTACGGTGATACCCCATATGTGGGGGTAAACTACTGTTTGGGCACATGCCGGGGCTCGGAATTGAAGTAGTGACGTTTTGAAATGCAGACTTTGATGGAATGCTCTGCGGGCGTCACGTTGCGTTTGCAGAGCCCCTGATGTGCCTAAACAGTAGACACCCCCCACAAGTGACCCCATTTTGGAAACTAGACCCCGAAAGGAACTTATCTAGATGTGTGGTGAGCACTTTGAACCCCCAAGTGCTTCATAGAAGTTTATAATGCAGAGCCGTGAAAATAATAAATACGTTTTCTTTCCTCAAAAATAATAATTTAGCCCAGAATTTTTTATTTTCCCAAGGGTTACAGGAGAAATTGGACCCCAAAAGTTGTTGTCCAGTTTCTCCTGAGTACGCTGATACCCCATGTGTTGGGGTAAACCACTGTTTGGGCACACGTCGGGGCTCAGAAGGGAAGTAGTGACTTTTGAAATGCAGACTTTGATGGAATGGTCTGCGGGCGTCACATTGCGTTTGCAGAGCCCCTGGTGTGCCTAAACAGTAGAAACCCCCCACAAGTGACCCCATTTTAGAAACTAGACCCCCCAAGGAACTTATCTAGATATGTGGTGAGCACTTTGAACCCCCAAGTGCTTCACAGACGTTTACAACGCAGAGCCGTGAAAATAAAAAATCATTTTTCTTTCCTCAAAAATGATGTTTTAGCAAGCATTTCTTTATTTTCACAAGGGTAACAGGAGAAATTGGACCCCAGTAATTGTTGCGCAGTTTGTCCTGAGTATGCTGGTACCCCATATGTGGGGGTAAACCACTGTTTGGGTGCACGTCGGGGCTCGGAAGTGAGGGAGCACCATTTGACTTTTTGAATACAAGATTGGCTGGAATCAATGGTGGCGCCATGTTGCGTTTGGAGACCCCCTGATGTGCCTAAACAGTGGAAACCCCTCAATTCTAACTCCAACACACCCCTAACCCTTATCCCAACTGTAGCCGTAACCCTAATCACAACCCTAACCCCAACACACCCGTAACCCCAACACACCCCTAACCACAACCCTAATTCCAACCCAACCCTAGCCCTAAGGCTATGTGCCAACGTTGCGGATTCGTATGAGATTTTTCAGCACCATTTTTGAAATATCCGCGGGTAAAAGGCACTGCGTTTTACCTGCGGATTTACCACGGATTTCCAGTGTTTTTTGTCCGGATTTCACCTGCGGATTCCTATTGAGGAACAGGTGTAAAACGCTGCGGAATCCGCACAAAGAATTGACATGCTGCGGAAAATACAACGCAGCGTTCCCGCGCGGTATTTTCCGCACCATGGGCACAGCGGATTTGGCTTTCCATATGTTTATATGGTACTGTAAACCTGATGGAACTCTGCTGCGGATCCGCAGCGGCCAATCCGCACCGTGTGCACATAGCCTAATTCTAAAGGTATGTGCACACGCTGCGGAAAACGCTGCGGATCCGCAGCAGTTTCCCATGAGTTTACAGTTCAATGCAAACCTATGGAAAACAAAAATCGCTGTACACATGCTGCAGAAAAACTGCACGGAAACGCAGCGGTTTACATTCCGCAGCATGTCACTTCTTTCTGCGGATTCCGCAGCGGTTTTACAACTGCTCCAATAGAAAATCGCTGTTGTAAAACCGCATTGAAATGCGCAGAAAAAACATGGTAAATCCGCCATAAATCCGCAGCGGTTTAGCACTGCGGATTTATCAAATCCGCAGCGGAAAAATCCGCTGAGGATTAGAATACGTGTGCACATACCGAAACCCTAACCCTAACCCTACCCCTAACCCTAACCCTACCCCTAACCCTACCCCTAACCCTAACCCTAACCCTAACCCTAACCCTACCCCTACCCCTAACCCTAACCCTAGTTCTTACCCCAACCTTAGTGGGAAAAAAAAAATTATTTTTTTTATTGTCCCTACCTATGGGGGTGACAAAGGGGGGGGGGGGGTCATTTACTTTTTTTTTTTATTTTGATCACTGAGATCTCAGTGATCAAAATTCACTCTGGAACGAATCTGCCGGCCAGCAGATTCGGCGGGCGCACTGCACATGCGCCCGCCATTTTGGAAGATGGCGGCGCCCAGGAAAGAAGACGAACGGTCCCCGGGAGGCCAGGTAAGTATAAGGGGGGAGATCAGGGCACGGGGGGGGCGTCGGAGCACGGGGGGTGGATCGGAACACGGGGGGGTGGATTGGAGCACGGAGTGGGGGATCGCTGTGCGGGCGGGTGGATCGGAGCACGGGGGGGGAATCGCTGTGTGGGGGGGATCGCTGTGCGGGGGGGGGATTGGAGTGCGGGGGGGGTTGATTGGAGCACGGGGGGTGTGATTGGAGCACGGGGGGAGCGGGCAGGAGGACAGGGGAGCGGACCACAGGACCGAGGGGAGCAGACCACAGATCGGGGGGCTGGGGGGGCGATCGGAGGAGTGGGGTGGGTGCACATTAGTGTGTCCAGCCATGGCCGATGCTGCAATATCATCGGCCATGGCTGGACACACTAATGTGCACCCACCCCACTCCTCCAATCGCCCCCCCAGCCCCCCGATCTGTGGTCTGCTCCCCTCGGCTGGATTGTAATATTTCACCATTTTTTTAGGTGAAATATTACAAATCGCTCTGATTGGCAGTTTCACTTTCAACAGCCAATCAGAGCGATCGTAGCCACGAGGGGGTGAAGCCACCCCCCCTGGGCTAAACTACCACTCCCCCTGTCCCTGCAGATCGGGTGAAATGGGAGTTAACCCTTTCACCCGATCTGCAGGGACGCGATCTTTCCATGACGCATATGCTGCGTCATGGGTCGGAATGGCACCGACTTTCATGACGCAGTGTATGCGTCAAAGGTCGGGAAGGGGTTAATCAACAGATCTTGAAATAAAAATACATTTTGCAATTGGATGTTTCCAATGTCCCTGTGCTGAGATAATCTTATAAATCTGCCGCTACTGTGTACTGTGTAATAGCAGTGTCTGACCGTACAGGGACATGGTTTAATCATACCACATCTCCTGGGCAGGGGAGGATGCAATATAGAGGATACAGACAGGACAGCAAGTTTTTCCCTGCCTGTTTAAAAACTTGTTATTCCTCACAGAAAGAATCATCTGTGATCCTGTGCTGTAATGTGTGTATACTCTCATTTTCTTCCTCCCCTGCCCAGGAGCTGTGGTATGATCAGACCATGTTCCTGTACGGTCAGACACAGCCATTACACAGCAAGGGCACATTTATAAAATTATCTCCGCACAGAAACATTTTATTTAAAAACATCCAATTGTGGAACTTATTTTTATTCTAAGATCTATTAATTAAAATGTACCATATTGTACTACATTTCCTTTTCAGATGCCACAACTTTCCTTGTCATTTACTTCTACAATACCAGTCTCACGTCAAGTCCATCAGATATTTTCAGTGTCTGCCCATAATTCAGTGCACTGCAGTTACCATTTAATCTAAGACCCATGTTTGCCTGTGTCTTTTCTATCATGCACAGTGGTTGTATGGATGCACACAGGGCTCCTGTCAGTACCATATGGGTAGTCATATGGCTCTGTCTAAGGCCAGTGTGACACTTAACCGGGGGGACCAGTATCCATGGCTCCTTCCTAGGCTGTAAATATCAGCTCACAGCTGTCTTCATAGCCTTTGCTGGCTATTAATTATAGGGGGACCTCACATCATTTGTTGGGGGCTCCCCTATTTTAATAGCTAGTAAAGGCTAAGTATACAGCTGTGAGCTGATAATAGCCTGGGAAGCTTCATGGGTATTACTCCCTTCCCAGGCTGTAAATAACTGTCCCCAGTCTTCGGCTTTCCCTCTGCTGGTTACAAAAATTGCACAGGAGCCGCTATTTAAAAAAAGAAATTAAATACATGTGACAATATTTGTCACTGATATCTATATATCTACCTATTTTATTTGTATTTACTGTATGTAATCCATCTCTTCTATCCTGTCTGCTCCTGCAGTGATTTTACAGAAGCCGGCAGATGAATTACCGGCTTTTCTTCTATCTATATATCTTCTATCTATATCTTATATCTACTGACGTGTGTGTATATATATATATATATATATATATATATATATATATATTCTATGTGTATATATTTATTCTCTGTTCTATTCTAACCTGTCACTCTGTGATTTTACTATACACCGCACATGAATTGCCGGCATTTCAAAGGAAACCGGTGCGTAAACATCAGACAGCACGTTGCTGCGATTTTACTCACCTGTAGAATACGCCCAAGAAAAAAATACGGTGATGTGAGCTGCACCATAGATTAACACTGTGTGACCCCCAGCCTAAGGCTGTATAACAGGGATATTCTCCCCTAGAAGCAAACCCACATTTTTATTATGGATTCATCTTCTTAAGTTTCTGTATGAAATCGAAGGCATATAGAGGTACAAGAAAGTCCTTTATTGGTCTCCTACTACGACTACTATCATCACCTCCCCAAATCAAGGCATTGGGCCAAGTATGATCAAAAGCGGTAGTGCCAAGTTGGATGTGTTTCTGCTATTTCCAGCTTTTTTCTGTCTCCACAATGTCCACATGAAAAGTAGCATTTGCATCTATAAGAATTCATGCTATAGCTATGACTATGGGAGATAATCCACCTAAAATGATCCTCGCTTATAATAATATTTACTAAGATTATCAGGCAGTTGGGCCGAAGTGGCGTAGATTTGGCCGTAGTCCCAACGTAGGATACAGACAGATCACCTCCAGTCCTAGGAATCCCACGCTAACCCGCCCTGACTTTGTAAACACTGCCTTATTTTAGGGCTCAGCCTTACTAAAACATGTAAATGTGAGTATTTATTCTAAAAAACAAAAACGTCCAGGAAGTGTATTCACAGATGAAAGCATGCCACATTTTTGGCTACACGCAGCATAGAAAATAATTTTCTTTTGTGTGAGCTTTTGCTATAATCAGAGGAAAACAATCCAAGTGGCATAAAGTCTGACGTTTTCATGTTCTGTTACAATGCCTTTGGCAAAATTACATTGGTAATGGAGCGGCCTCATAAAAATCAGCCTAAAAGTGGTCTGGGTTCACAAGAGCGCAAAACTAGTAACCCCTTAACTGCCGCAGCTGCTGAAACACCATTCCGGTGACTCACTTACGATGAAGTACATTACATGGTTTCTTTATTTTTTTTATGCCGTAGTTGCATTTATAGCTTTTGTTGCGGATTCTACAATACAGTACAATGCTTGGAAATGAGACAAACATGCAGAAAATCTGGTCTGATATAAGGTCATTCGTTAGGGCTCAGAAGAGCGTATTTTCTGTTAGTCTGCTGGTGGGGGCAAAAATGTAAAAATTTAAGTGAATGGGTTCTGATGAGCATTTTTCCTCACGGACATGGGCATGCATTAGGTCTAGTCTTCTGTTTTTCAGTTATGACTTGCCCATAGAACTCAATGGGTGTGTAAAAAAAGGATGCCATACTAGCGCCATATATATTTCATCTGCCTTTTACAGATCCTTTGCAAAGATTACATAGGAAACTGAATTGTGCTTTAATTTTTTTCTTTGTCATCCTAAAAAATGGCTGTCATACAGATGTTAAAAACAGACATGCGGATGAC
Organism: Ranitomeya imitator; assembly: GCF_032444005.1. Lineage (NCBI taxonomy): Eukaryota > Metazoa > Chordata > Amphibia > Anura > Dendrobatidae > Ranitomeya > Ranitomeya imitator. Next base: position 713,297,150 of record NC_091284.1, on the reverse strand, counting down.
ATATGGACGTAATAAACAAACAACGTATATGAAAAATTCTTTTTTTTTTCTGCATAACCATTCTTAGGCTATGTTCCCATTATGAATTTTTGGTCATTTTTTTTTTTTTGCCAAATTAGGTTATTTAATCTAATCTTTATTTTTTAAATAGCGCTAACATATTCCGCAGCGCTCTACAGTTTGCACACATTATCGTCGCTGTCCCCTGTGGGACTCACAGTCTAGATTCCCTATCAGTAGCTCTTTGGAATGTGGGAGGAAACCGGAGTGCCCGGCGGAAACCCTTACAAACACGGAGAGAACATACAAACTCCTTGCAGATGTTGTCCTTGGTGGGATTTGAACCCTGGACTCCAGCACTGCAGTGCTAACCACTGAGCCACCGTGGTGCCCTATTTACTATTTGTCATTGCGTTATCATCACGTTTTTGACACTCCGTTGTTTATCGCTTTTTGACATGCCATGTTTCTTTATGTTTTCTTTATGGTTCTTTCTGGCATTTGGCTTATACAAAACTTTATTGATACATTCATGTGTGGATTACATGCGGTTTTAGAGATTTTCCATAACAGAAATACACTATAAACACAAGCATTTTTTACCTACAGATTTTACAAATTTAATCCACACATAAGGTTGCGTGCCCACGAATAGGAATAGCAGCGTTTTGGACACTTGCGTTCTAGGTTACCAGCACAGTGGATGGGATTAATATAAATCCCATGCCCACTGTGCTTCTATTTGACGCTGCGTAAACTCACCCGCGGTGCAGGTTTATGAGCCTCTGCATGTCCGTTTCTCTTGCGGAGAATGTCCACAGTAGAATGTATTGGACGCGGTAAATCCGCATGGTTCAGTGAACACAGAGGGATTTACCTGCGTGATTAGAACGCAGCATTTTGGGCACAGCGACATACACTGATCGTGGGAACATAGCCTAAAACTTAGTGTACCAGCAAGAGAAATTGACCTGTTGCAGATTTCTGGACGCACCGTACATCAGTTTATGTAGCATAAAAAAAGCACAGTGGTCATAAGATCTCTATAAATCAAATCCACTTTGCTGGAACTATAAGATTTTGCATTTTTTGTTCTGCAAAAATCCACAGTGTCAATAATAATAATAATAATAATAATAATAATCTTTATTTATATAGCGCCAACATATTCCGCAGCGCTTTACAGTTTAACAGTTTCAAACACAAAAGTCATAAGTAACAACGTCAACAATACAATAATTAAAGCAAAATAAGACGACCCTGCTCGTGAGAGCTTACAATCTACAATGAGGTGGGGGAGATACAAAGTACAGGTGTGTATTTACAATGATGTATTTACAATGATAGTCCAGCCATCTTCAGGGGGTGGGGGATAGCTGTAAGTAGTGAATGGGCTACACACACACAAACATAACATAACTTTGATTAGTGAACGTGATAGGCCGCTCTGAACAAATGTGTTTTGAGCGAGCGCCTAATACTATGCAAATTATGGATGGTCCTAATATCTTGGGGTAGAGCATTCCAGAGGATTGGCGCAGCACGGGAGTCGGGAGTGGGAGGTACGGATTAGTGCAGAGGTTAATCGAAAGTCATTTGCAGAGCGCAGTGGTCTGTTAGGCTGATAGACAGAAATGAGGGAGGAGATGTAAGGGGGCGCCGCACTGTGTCAAAAACTTACAAGAAACTCATTGAGGGAACTTAGCTTTGGATTTGCTGCAGACTTCAACCTTTGCCTTGAAAAATTTGCTGCAGGGCCTATAATCTGTCACAGGTCTGCGGTGCAGTAACCTGGTTTCCTATGTTATGTGTGGTACGATGTACAATTGTCACCGCGCTTAGGTTATCGAAGTGACCTGGGTCAGGCCACAGGGGCGCAATACCTTTCTCTTATGATTTCGGCCATTATATTTGCATTTGCTGTCACCTCCCATTTGGGCACATAGTGTTGGCACATGTAGGGTGCACATATATTTGAAGTACGTAGAAGTAGATCATCTGACTATCAGCGTGACTTCTAGTACATTGTTTTTATAGTGTGACATGCGCTTTTTTTACCAGCCTACCCGGGGTGATTGCGCCCCTGTGGCCTGACCCAGGTCACTTCGATAACCTAAGCGCGGTGCCTGTTGTTAGTATATTGTTTTGGTTTTTACAGAATCGGCACATGTTCTGAGGCTACCAGCGGCTGGGTTATTGTATTAGGTTACTCTCATATACGTAGTGAGCTGAGGTGTTGAGCGCCGGTGATATTGTGTTTTATACTATGTGGACTGTGTTATATACTACGTGGGCTGTGTTATATACTGCCTGGGCTTTGCTATATACTGCTATACATATTCTAGAATACCCAATGCGTTAGAATTGGGCCACCATCTAGTGACTTTATATTTGTACATTCCTTTATTTTTAACTGCACTTGCCAAAAGTTGAAAATGTGGTTGTGGTCAAAATGGATTGGGTTTAGTCTTCGCAATGAAAATGTAACTTGTTTCGGGAGAAGTTGCAGTAGTATGTCTGTTTCTCTGTCTCTCTAGCTCCTCCACCTCTCCCCTCTTCATAGAATTTTATGAGCAGCAAATGTCATTTCATTCCTGAGTGAGCTGAAAGTTTGTAAGACAGATTTTACCAGTGAATCAGTCCAGGTGGAGAAAGATGTATTTTTCTGTAATAAGATACATTGCAAAGTTTCTAATCTTCACTTGCACTATTATATTATGAAAAGAAAAATTAACATATTGTTATCTTTTGTATCTTAAACACCTTCTCGACATATGACACACAGGTGTGTCATGTGTCGTGTCCTTGTTTTTGAAGCAGGCTCAGAAGTTGAACCTGCATTATTGCCAGTAGATGATGGTTGTTGTTCTGCCATCATCTGCCTCTAACAGCAAGTGGTGTTAAGCTTCACTCGCTGCTGATAGGTCGTTAAATGGCGCTGTCAGACTCTTATGGCGGCATTTACAGCATGATCCTGGGGACATACTGTTTAAAACACCCATCAGCCACAACACAGTGCAATTCCGAAGTTTGGCTGAGTTTACACAGCAGCCGAAGTTCTGCTGAAGGGCTCAATGGCTGCCATGTCGGTGATTCTATTAGACCAGTCTGTGGCTGGCCTTTATAGGAGACAATGATATATACGGCAATTCTGTGTTATTGGTGTATATGGTATACTGGGTCAGGCAATCACATTTTTAATTCTCCTAAGAGGACTAGCAAACAAAGTAAAAGTTAAAAAAATAATTTAAAAATCTAAAGAAAATTTGAATCACTCACCTTTTCCCTCATTAACCCCTTTGGGTGTAATAATACACCCATGTCGGAATCCCTCCTTTGATGTGGGCTCCGGCGCTGAGACCACATCTTTCCCAAAACATATCAGCTGTTTTGAACAGATGACATGTGCCTCTAAAGCCGTGGGTGGAATCGCAGTTAACCTGTTAAATGCCACTGTCAATCTCTGATAGCAGCATTTAACTCATGCTTACCGGAAGCGCGTTGAAATCCTGGTCACCCATTGGTCGGCGCTCATAGCAAGTGATCATTTCTGCTACACACAGGTGATCTTATCATCGCCAGTATGCAGCAGAGCCGATCAGACAACTGCAGCTTCTAGTCTCCCATGAAGACTATTAAAAAAAAGTAAAAAGTAAAAATAGATGTTTTTAAAAATATAAAAAAAATAAAAATAAAAGTTCATTTCACCCCGCTTTCGCTCCATTCAAAATAAAGCAATACCAAAAAATCAAATATACCGTACACATATCTGGTATTGCCGCATTCAGAATTGCCTGATCTATCCACACAAAAATAGAATAAACCCGATTGCTAAACGGCGTAACAAGAAAAAAAATCAAATTATGTTTTCTGGTCGCCGTTACATTGCAATAAAATGTAATAACAGGCGATCAAAAGATTGTATCTACAACAAAACGGTATCAATTAAAACGTCAACTCAGCATGCAAAAAATAAGCCCTCACTTAGCCCCAGATCCCCAAAAATTGAGACGCTACTGGTCTCGGAAAATGGCGCCATTTTATTCTTTTTTACCAAAGCTTGGAATTTTTTTTCACAACTTAAATAAAAAAGAACTCAGACATGTTTGGTGTCTATGAACTCGTAATGACCTGGAGAATCATAATGGCAGGTTAGGTTTAGCTTTCAGCGAACAAGGTAAAAAAACAAACAAACAAAAAACAACTGTGGAACTGCACTTTTTGCAATTTTACCGCATTTGGAATTTTTTTCCCGTTTTCCAGTACACGATATGTTGAAACCAATGGTGTTGTTAAAAGTGCAACATTATGGCTCTGGGAAGATTGAAGCAAAAAAACGAAAACGCAAAAACGAAAATGCCTCTGGTCATGAAGGGGTTAAATATAAAGAATTGAAAGAATTGAAAGACAAACATATAAGATAGCTATACATCTGTAAAAATCTGTTCTGTTAAACCATACAATGTATTAATCTGCATGGTAAATGGCGTAATGAGAAAAAAAAAATCTAAACTTTGGAATTGTGATTTTTATTTTTTTGCGTGCCACAAAATCACAAATAATGAGAAACGATAATGTTTTTCCTACCCCAATATGGTATCAATAAAAATATCAGGGTGTAAAAAACAATCCTTAACACAGCTTAATTGACTGAAATATAAAAATGTTACAGTCCTAAGAACACAGTGACACAATTTTTTTAGGAATTTTTTATTTTTACATTTAAATTTAAAAAAAAATACACAATTTTGATATCAGCGTAATCATACTGGCCTGATGAATCAGATTACCATATTGGTTTTACTGTACAATGAATGTCGATAAAAACTAAGCTAAAAAAATTGTTTCTGAATTACGTGTTTTCCCCAATTTAATGCAAATTTGTTTTACTATTTTCTAGTACAATGAATGGTAAAATGAAAGGTGTTATCTTCCTGTAAATAAACAAGCCCTTGTATGACTTTAAAAAAGTTCTTGATACTGGAAAAAGGTGAGGAAAAAACACAAAACGCAAAAAAAATTAATATTGCCTGGTCAGTTTGGGCTTAAGACAAATTTCTTAAGCTCGTAGCAGGCATACTCTTGCATTTTCTTACTTTCAGGGAGTCCTAAATGCTCTGAATTTATTAAGAGATGTTATACTTTTTCACATTCGTTGTAAAACTGAATTGCCAGTCAGTCCTAATATCTACTAATACAAATACTTGTGGAGAAACTATACCTAGTGTTTCTAGAAGGATGTGCAGATCTAGACGCTCCTGAGGTGCAGGAACCCCAACAATCTCATAAGATCCTGTTGAATATGAAGAGATCAGGACCATAAATGATCTATGATAGTTGGCGGCATTTTCTCAGATTGCACAGTGGGGTCCCAAGTTTCTCGTTACACTTTGAGTCTCCAACATTTTGTTGTTCAGGATGCAATGGGCTTTGAGGAATTTAACTTTCTATGAAACTGACCTTAAAATCTGTGAATGCTTGAGATAAGGGCATTACTTTAGCACGGGGAACCACGTCAGTCCTCTTTATATGCTTTATAAATACCGGGTAAGGATTAGTCATGTTGTGATGGAACTGGAGTTCTAAGAAGACATTCTCTTTCCTACTGAGCGTTTTGTTTCTGGGAATATGTGGGTTGGTTTTGTGATCTCCTTATGACTGAGTGTTCATACTGAGCATTTTACTCATGCATGTAGACGATACTTGAGGTGAGTCATTTTTGACCTGTTCCCTGTTCATACCCAAAACTCAGGAAACAGCTCGGGTCTTTAAGAAGTCTGAAGCGGCGTTCTTAACATTTTACTTGAGTTCCCATGTGTGCACTTGGCATATCTCAATGCACGCTAAATTATTTTGGGCAAAACTTCAGATATTTCTGGCAAAACCACTTTAGAAAATGAATTTAAAAAACAATAACGATCTGAGAAACATCGAGCGCATATTTTGTTGTCCTTTGAAGAGCTTTACCCCGTGGGACATGTTGAATTCTAGTGCGAGCAGCCATAAATCAGAAGTGAGATCTGTCAGTATCAGTATATTAATACTATAGTTAACTCTTGTAGTACACATAGAAAAACAGATAATGAAGGTATCTGTTTGTGATTGATGTCTGCAGACCCTAGTAAAATGTTAGATGGTTCAGAGCATGTGATACAGGAATATGCCAATTCATCAGATGGGATTTGTGCCTTAGACATATTTTCATTGTAAAGTGAAAAATTTTATACACTTAAATTATAGCACCATAAAATCCCATTGGCATCTGCTCAAATGTACCTATAGATGTAGTTTTGTAATGTGTTAGAAATGCCGGCCAGGTTTTTGAGCAAGGCTGATGAAAGTCTTCAGCACCTTGAGTTTAAAGAAGTGGCGAGGTGCCACGTCAACAGGGGGATCCCATTAGTATGTTCTCACACATGTGAATCTAGTTGGCTTCAAACATCAAATATCATGAGTGATTTACAAGGATCGAAAGAATTCAATGTTGGATCATCATTGCCTTAGAGTCCTAGCCTTAAAGGAATATTCCCGACTCAGACATTTACGGCATATGCACATGATACGCAAACACGGTCAATAATTTTTGTCGCCTCCATGAGAGTGAATTTAAAGAAATGAGCACACGTGGCATCCTCTCCATTATCGGAAGTGTGAGACAGGACCCTCAAGATAGGTATGGATCCCAGAAGGGGGACCTACATCCATTTGACATAAGTGGCATATCCATATAAATGTTGAAGATTAGAATAACCCTTCATTCTGCTTATCCATTGAAGTGAAGAGTTATATGATTTTGCACCTTGTTTGTGAATAATGCACTTTCTATAGAGATGAGCAATTCACAGGTCTATTAACCTCAATAACCCTCTCCCCATGTCGCACCTCCATAAATCTGCATAAAGTTAGAGGATCAAAAGAATTACGGCCATGTTTCACCTCTAGAAAGTTGGCATAAAATTCTAGTGTTTAGAATGTGCTTGTGCTTTTTCAGAATAAGCTGCTGTGTGTGTACATGAGGAATAACACTAATCTATGTCCATTATATGACTTGTATCCTACATTTCCATAGTTTTCTCTATGAAGGCTTTATCTCTATTTTCAGCTATCTTCCATACACAGTACATGTTGAGAATCAAAAGGGGCAGCACGGTGGCTCAGTGGATAGCATTGCAGTACTGGGGTCCTGGGTTCAAATCCCACCAAGGACAACATCTGCAAGGAGTTTGTATGTTCTCCCCGTGTTTGCGTGGGTTTCCTCCGGGTACTCGGGTTTCCTCCCACATTCCAAAAACATACTGATAGGGATTCTAGATTGCGAGTCACATCGGGGACAGTGATGATAATGTGTGCAAACTGTAAAGCGCTGCGGAATATGTTAGTGCTATATAAAAATAAAGATTATTATTATTAAAAACAGCATGGAGGACATTACACAGCAGTACAGAGCAGTGTAGCTGTGAATCCTGCACTGAGGTGAGATAAACATTTGCTTGAGAGCTGCAGAATGATTTGCCTCTATCTGGGCCTATCTCTGCTTCTCCCTCCTTCTGGAAAGAGAATATTTCTCTGATAAGATAAATTCTAATGTCTCTTACATTTGCTTATACTATTGATTTATACAAAGATTGTTGAAATAGCTGTGACCATTTAAGAAATATTCGAAAAAATAAATCCATTCCCAGGCACAGGAAGGTTATTGCTTATATGACCTCTGCCATTCCCGTTCTCTTTGTAGAAATGAAAAGTTCCCTGATTTTTCAGCTTCTTTGTGAATGATGTACGAGTTCTGTCTGCAAAGAGAGGAGTGCTCATACAGGCCTGTAAACCCCCAATAACCCACCAACTATTTTGCATATTCAGGATGTTTTGTTTATATTTAAATGCTTTACTTTTTTTTCTGTGATCCTTCCAGAACTGATTCTACTGTCTGGTTCTGCCTAAGAAGATGACAGGGTTGGTAAGCTGGATTAACCTTTCCTTTATTGGCCGTCTATCATCTCTGCTGGGTTGATAAGCATAGAATAAATGCATGTATAAATACAGAAATGACCCTAAGTTTTCGAAAATGTCATTAAGGATAAAAAACATATTTGACCACCTTTTGCATCCATTATAGCTGCAGCCATAATTATTATAATCTTTAACATGGAACCATACCCAAGCAACACGGCCCTCATCCCCTCCTCAGGACTCTATGAAACTAAATCAAAGATAAATACATGTTTGTCCACATTAATTGTAGCAGATAAAAGTGCGGCTAAATCCAGATTATGTGACAGTTTTACTCCACATTTCAGCCACCATGGCCACTAGGTGCGGCTCACCCTTGTGTCCTTCTACAGTGATAGTGACCACGTGCAGTCATGGCTCAAGTCATTGCCTTCCTTTTGGAGTGGCTCATGATTAATACCACTCCAGTCACACAGGGCCCCCTTTCTCTTGATCAGTGGGGGTCTCAGCAACTGGACCCCTAGTGATCATATATCATAGCAAGGCTATAAATGGTAATATAAGAATGAAGAAATCAGCTTTGAAGTACATTAGAGTCACCTAAGACCACCCACTTTTGGAAGGGATTTAAATAAATTTGGCTTCCTTTCTGACCTAGGGAAGAAGCCTGAATTTGTGATGAATGTATCTGAAAAATCGTGACAGCCCCAACAAATTATGGCAATAACGGCAATCATACTTACATTTATCATTTATTCTGTGGACAGATGATACATTTTTGTTTCTGGGAATATTTGTGTATCAGTGAGGGAATTAAAAAGGTGAGAAAATAATTATTTCCTATTTTAACCCATATGTAGTGTATGACTTTTTCAAATGGTCGTGAAAACCACTGTAAAGGGATTTTCCAGGCATTGAAGAAAAGTCTGCAGGCACACAAAGTGACTACAGACTGCCAAATCGTGACGGTGTGTAATGTACGCACTGTCACGATTCCCCTGTAGGCCTCATGTGAGTGAGTAGTCGTGTGAGGGCATGCTTGCAGTCGTATGTCAACTAGTCTCTTCTGACTTCTTTCATCTCTATTATTTGAGAGTAGTTGGGTGAGACTAGTTGGCATGGTATGTATATGGTTCTGTAGAGCAAAGTCTCTGGGACTCGGACATCTCTCCACAGGCTTTGTGCAGACAGCTTTCCTGCAGTCCTCCTGGATTATTATGGGATCCTATCATGAGATTCCTATAATGTCATGTTAAGATATTCATTTGTCATAACGGTTTTGCTCGGTTTATGTTACGTTCCTGCTCAAAGTGAGGCAACTCATTTCAGAAGGACTGTAAAGAGATGACAACACTTCACTTTATAAAAACTTAGTGTAAAATATTAGTTCTGATATGCAGGAAAAATATTAAAGATCAAGGTAGAAAGTAACCTTCAATAGAAGGAGATAAACCAGAAAGTAATAGGTGATCAGCATGCATGTTAGCACCCAGGCTCGGACTTGCCCATTGGGTAACAAGGGAATCCCCTGGTGGGCCCCTGTGTAGATCTGGGCCCTCAACCCCACTGTATGGGCAGTACTTGGCATAATTCACTTGATTCACTCTGTACACAAAAAGGCAGTATCTCATTAATCATTAACCCAACTACCAAGTATATTATTATATATAGATATAGGGGAATTTGTGAACGAGGGTAGTATAATATTTGTATGCAGGTGAAAAGTGGGCCCCCCCAAAGTCAATATTACTGGTGGGCCCTTGGCACCCCAGGCCGACACTGTTGGCACCATTCTATAATTGTGGGAGGAGGCATGAATGTTTAGATGACCCAGACAGTGTGTGAGATTAATTCTTGGGGTCCCACTGTTCAGCTACATGTAATATTATCTGATGTGTGCTCACAAATTTTGCACAAATAATAAACTGTCTAGTTTGATAAAAGCAATGTATCATCAATGAGAAAACTGCAAGATTACTAATTTATTTTTATTTTTATAAAAATCATGTTATGAAAAAAACATTGCTAACTTGAAAAGGAAAAAACTATCCATGCAACACAAAAATCTGGTTTAAATGACAGGTTATTTCTGGTGACAGCTTCCCTTTAAATAGATAAAGAGATGCTGCCTTTGTCAGTACATGTTGGATTAAGTCTTTGAAAAACTGCTCATGTAGAAGAGTGGGGAACCCTACTGCATAGAGGCCCACTAGGGGTTCACATACTCTCCTGTGGGCCAGTCTGAGCTTGGATCTAATGCCATAGTATGGTGTCCACCACTTTACCTTCAGTGACCTCCTTAGAGCAGAACATTCCTTGGTGTACGCAGTGACAAGTCTTAGGCTTAGTCAAGCGCCATTACTTCCATATTCTCTGGTTAGTATACAATCTTGTTGCAGACAGTATGTATGTACACTGTCTTTTATCGCATCATTGAGGCACAGGAGAAAAGCTTCTAGGTAGGAGGTACATGAACCAAGATCTCCAATGACTTCTAGAATAAAGAGGCCTAGCGGGAGCGAGCTTCAAGAGAAGGAAGGTTTTTGAGTATCATTGGATAAGATATCCAAATAAAGGCAACTCCAATACCGCAAGGAAGTCTTAGTCCTCGCTGATATCATCTTCTGACAAACCCTATAAGCAGAGGACCAGATAGCCACCAGAGAACAATATATATGTATGATATGGATAAATCACTTATAGTGCCAGCTTCTACCATGACTGACATAAAAATAAACTGGTCATTCTGGGAAATACATTCTGGGAGTTTGATTTCTGTAAAAGTGCCATTTCCTATAACATTCCTAGCACTAGCACAAGCCATTCTCCAAGTTAGCACTTTAGGATTGGGAGGCCACATCTCCTCCACCTGAGGGTAGCCTCAACCTCCCCTTATACGTCTACATCAAACTGCTTCAAAGGCATTGGAAGGCATGTGTGACTTCAACTTTCAGGAGGCTATTAACCACAGAGAGTAAGTAAAAAAAGCTGGGGATATCACATAAAAGAGCCGAAACTGTAAACATCTGCTGTGGGGGGGAAGCTGGGTCCTTCGCAAGACATTTCACGTCAAGTTAGAGAGGGATCTGCAGCATATACAACAGATGCCTTACACATTATTATCTGAGATCTCTGTAGAGTGCTTCATAGCGGACACTAAGCATTTTCATAAGCGTAATACATAATACGGTGCTGTGCAAATTAATTGGGACAAAGCAAAAAAATAAAATGTTATAATGCACTGTTACATACTAATTCTGAAAATTACCTTTTTCCACTGGCTAGTTGACCAAGATTTATTTATATATTAAAACTGGTTTGAATCACTGACTGGTAACCAACTTACGATTTTACTTAAAAAATGCTTTGTCCCAATTAATTTGCACAGCACTGTAACTACATAATGTTAAAAATAAAATGTTGGTATATAAACAATATTTAAAATAATAAGAAAGAGCCATTGTAAAGCATTACTCCACCTAGTAGAAAAATCCTCTAATACTTCATTGTCTTATCCTCTGATCTTTGTTATTCTATCCTTCCTGCACCCACATGGGCTCATCAGCTCCTAATAGCTGCATCCCTAATAGTCACGGTTCTTCCATCTGATTGGTGATAACCACAGTGCCTTAATTCACAGCTCTCCCTAACAAATTACAACAAATTATTTTTACAAAGAAAATCTATCTATCTATCTATCTATCTATCTATCTATCTATCTATCTATCTATCTATCTATCTATTTATCTATCTATCTATTTATCTATCATCTATCTATCCATCCCATATCTAGCTATATATCCCATATCTATCTATCTATCTATCTATCTATCTATTTATCTATCTATCTATCTATCTATCTATCTATCTATCTATCTATCTATCTATTTATCTATCATCTATCTATCCATCCCATATCTATCTATATATCCCATATCTATCTATCTATCTATCTATTTATCCCATATCTATCAATCTACCCCATATCTATATATCTATTTATCTATCTATCTATCTATCTATCTATCTATCTATCTATCTATCTATCTATCCCATATCTATCAATCTACCCCATATCTATCTATCTATCTATCTATCTATCTATCCATCCATCTATCTATCTGTCTTTCTATCTATCCCATAATTGGACAAAATTGGAACAGCATCTAATATTACCGCATTAACAATGGTCCAATGGCTTTCAATCATAAGAATAAAAAAGGAAAACAGCACTCAAAAATTAGAAAAAAGTGGACTTTAATGCCTGAACGGCATGGCAACGTTTCGGATGTGATATCCTTTTTCAAGCAATGAACATACAAGTGAGATACGCTTATATAGATAACACATATGTTCTTCATTAATAGATGATTGAACAATATTAAGAATTTATAAACATCAGTGCATTTATAATCAATAATCACAAAAAGTGCAAAAGTGCATTTTTAATACATTCATTACAAAATCACAGCACACTTACATATGTATTCCTTAATATGCGCTCGATCTTCGGCATCCTCCTAAAATATTCTTAATATTGTTCAATAATCTATTAATGAAGAACATATGTGTTCTCTATATAAGCGTATCTCACTTGTATGTTCTAATTTTTGAGTGCTGTTTTCCTTTTTTATTCCTATCTATCTATCTATCTATCTATCTATCTATCTATCTATCTATCATCTATCTATCTGATATCTATCTGGCTATCTAATCTATATATTTAAAAAACGCAAAAAGGAGGCATCACTCCAAAGTTGCATAACATAAAATACAGATTTTAATCAACGCATGTGATAGGCTCTGCCATTTTCAGCAGAAATTTCTCCAGACTCAATGAAGATTCTACCATATTGAACCAAAATGTTGCATGGCCTGATTACAATTTATTGTTTCAACATCTAACTTTGGAGTGCTGTCCTAATTTTTTTGGAGTTTTTATATGAAAGAGGTTTTTGTGACAACCCTAGAGGCTTTGCACCCATGAAAAAGTACTAATTTTATTCATCTATCTATCCATCTATCTATCCATTATCTATCTATCTATCTATCTATCTATAGATCTATCTATCTGTCTATCTCATATCTATCTCATATCTATTATCTATCTATGTATCTATCTATCTATTCAGGTAACTCGTGCTGTCCGTGCATATATTCTTTTGTCGGCTCATTTGGGACATATTTACACCTGGCAGATTTATAGCAGAAATTATGGGGCGCATTTGCCGGAGTCGTATTTGCAGATAGCCAGGTACATGCTGCAGAAACAACTCCATTCCCATGTAAATTCTGAATGGATTTTAAGTTGCTCAACCAATCTGCGGCATGTGATCTGCTTTTCCCTTTTAATTTTTGCTTATGACTGGCAATAGATCATTTGGGGATCCTGAAGAGGAGCCTGAGAGGAAAATAACTGCTCATTTATGATGTATGGGTCATCATACGACATTATTTAAATTTGTAGTGTTCAAATTCAAGATGAAAAATTAATACTTTTTTTTGTTTTCCTTTTTCTATACTGATTTTTTTTTTGGTAAGAATATGTACAAACACAACAGAATCTTATCATTTCCGGCCACAGCAGATTGTTCTCCTTTTATCCCTCTTTACCCACATTCAGGTATATGGCACAACAGTCATTTAATTCATTTATTAGACATTTTACCATCCTCTTTATTATTTTCTATCAATTTCAAATGTATTAAATGGGAATTAAATATATAATTATTTAAAATAATGAAATTAAAATAATCATTTTAGCCCCAGTTGTATTAATATTCATTTTAGACAATTATGACTCGAACTAAAGCATACAATTCTGAATTAATTTTGGGGTTTTATTTCCTTTGTATTTGGATCAACTGTTTATTTCTTATTTTTTTTTATTTTATGTAATTTGAGCACTACACTTCCTATCAACTCAGATTTCTTAACTAACACAAATCTTGTGTTTCTTGCAGTCCCTACAGCGTTGACCACATGCTTTCGTAGATTATCCTTTATGCTTTTGGTAAATTTTTTTTTAGAAGTCAATTGATTATAAAGTTAATATTGTTAATTTTCCTTAGGCTGCCATCACACTATCAGTATTTTACATCAGTATTTGTAGCCAAAACCAGGAGTGGAACAATCAGAGGAAAAGTATAACAGAAACATATTCACCACTTCTGCATTTATCACCCACTCCTGGTTTTGGCTTACACATACTGATGTAAAATACTGACCAAATACTGATAGTGTGACGGCAGCCTAATTCTTAAGCCTTTACATAAATTATATTTGATGCGTTTGGTGTTGACCAGTAATGAATGATTCTCTATAATACATTATTTAGAAGTGTCATCTGTTACTGGCACTGTAGTAACATGCTACTGTACTTATAATAGTGCCCGGAGGGTTTCTCTCCATCATTGGACCACTAAATTAATAGTATAATTATTTAACTATAGAAATAAACAATGTCTTCCATATATTCTGATTGCTGCTATACATTTCACTTTTATCCTTTGGGCACTGTAGAACAGGCCACAATGTATGAAATATAATTGAATTTACATAATCTAGTTAAGATGTTTACTTTTGTGAAAGTGACACCAGCAAAAGCGAATCTGGGAACAGCAAACTGCAATGTTACGACTAATCAGTCCATGTTTCCAGATTGCTCCATTCAGTAGAGATGTCACAAACCTGCCTGCTGTCTCTACATATCTACAGACCTGCCTGCTGTCTATACATATCTACAGACCTGCCTGCTGTCTCTACATATCTACAGACCTGCCTGCTGTCTATACACATCTACAGACCTGCCTGCTGTCTATACACATCTACAGACCTGCCTGCTGTCTCTACATATCTACAGACCTGCCTGCTGTCTATACACATCTACAGACCTGCCTGCTGTCTATACACATCTACAGACCTGCCTGCTGTCTATACACATCTACAGACCTGCCTGCTGTCTCTACATATCTACAGACCTGCCTGCTGTCTATACATATCTACAGACCTGCCTGCTGTCTCTACATATCTACAGACCTGCCTGCTGTCTATACACATCTACAGACCTGCCTGCTGTCTCTACATATCTACAGACCTGCCTGCTGTCTATACATATCTACAGACCTGCCTGCTGTCTCTACATATCTACAGACCTGCCTGCTGTCTATACACATCTACAGACCTGCCTGCTGTCTCTACATATCTACAGACCTGCCTGCTGTCTATACACATCTACAGACCTGCCTGCTGTCTCTACATATCTACAGACCTGCCTGCTGTCTATACACATCTACAGACCTGCCTGCTGTCTATACACATCTACAGACCTGCCTGCTGTCTATACACATCTACAGACCTGCCTGCTGTCTATACATATCTACAGACCTGCCTGCTGTCTATACATATCTACAGACCTGCCTGCTGTCTATACACATCTACAGACCTGCCTGCTGTCTATACATATCTACAGACCTGCCTGCTGTCTATACATATCTATAGACCTGCCTGCTGTCTCTACATATCTACAGACCTGCCTGCTGTCTATACATATCTACAGACCTGCCTGCTGTCTATACACATCTACAGACCTGCCTGCTGTCTATACACATCTACAGACCTGCCTGCTGTCTCTACATATCTACAGACCTGCCTGCTGTCTATACACATCTACAGACCTGCCTGCTGCCTATACACATCTACAGACCTGCCTGCTGTCTATACACATCTACAGACCTGCCTGCTGCCTATACACATCTACAGACCTGCCTGCTGTCTATACACATCTACAGACCTGCCTGCTGTCTATACACATCTACAGACCTGCCTGCTGTCTATACATATCTACAGACCTGCCTGCTGTCTCTACATATCTACAGACCTGCCTGCTGTCTATACACATCTACAGACCTGCCTGCTGTCTATACATATCTATAGACCTGCCTGCTGTCTATATACATATACAGACCTGCCTGCTGCCTATACATATCTATAGACCTGCCTGCTGTCTATACACATCTACAGACCTGCCTGCTGTCTATACACATCTATAGACCTGCCTGCTGTCTATAAATATCTATAGACCTGCCTGCTGTCTATACACATCTACAGACCTGCCTGCTGTCTATACATATCTACAGACCTGCCTGCTGTCTATACATATCTACAGACCTGCCTGCTGTCTATACATATCTACAGACCTGCCTGCTGTCTATACATATCTACAGACCTGCCTGCTGTCTATACACATCTACAGAGCTGCCTGCTGTCTATACACATATACAGACCTGCCTGCTGCCTATACATATCTACAGACCTGCCTGCTGTCTATACACATCTACAGACCTGCCTGCTGTCTATACATATCTACAGACCTGCCTGCTGTCTATACACATCTACAGGCCTGCCTGCTGTCTCTACATATCTACAGACCTGCCTGCTGTGTATACATATCTATAGACCTGCCTGCTGCCTATTCACATCTACAGACCTGCCTGCTGTCTATACATATCTACAGACCTGCCTGCTGTCTATACACATCTATAGACCTGCCTGCTGTCTCTACATATCTACAGACCTGCCTGCTGTCTATACATATCTATAGACCTGCCTGCTGCCTATTCACATCTACAGACCTGCCTGCTGTCTATACATATCTACAGACCTGCCTGCTGCCTATACATATCTACAGACCTGCCTGCTGTCTATACACATCTACAGACCTGCCTGCTGTCTATACATATCTACAGACCTGCCTGCTGTCTATACACATCTACAGACCTGCCTGCTGTCTCTACATATCTACAGACCTGCCTGCTGTCTATACATATCTACAGACCTGCCTGCTGCCTATTCACATCTACAGACCTGCCTGCTGTCTATACATATCTACAGACCTGCCTGCTGTCTATACACATCTACAGACCTGCCTGCTGTCTATACATATCTATAGACCTGCCTGTTGTCTATACACATCTACAGACCTGCCTGCTGTCTATACACATCTACAGACCTGCCTGCTATCTATACACATCTACAGACCTGCCTGCTGTCTATACATATCTACAGACCTGCCTGCTGTCTATACACATCTACAGACCTGCCTGCTGTCTCTACATATCTACAGACCTGCCTGCTGTCTATACACATCTACAGACCTGCCTGCTGTCTATACACATCTACAGACCTGCCTGCTGTCTATACATATCTACAGACCTGCCTGCTGTCTATACACATCTATAGACCTGCCTGCTGTCTCTACATATCTACAGACCTGCCTGCTGTCTATACATATCTATAGACCTGCCTGCTGCCTATTCACATCTACAGACCTGCCTGCTGCCTATTCACATCTACAGACCTGCCTGCTGCCTATACACATCTACAGACCTGCCTGCTGTCTATACATATCTATAGACCTGCCTGTTGTCTATACACATCTACAGACCTGCCTGATGTCTATACATATCTACAGACCTGCCTGTTGTCTATACATATCTACAGACCTGCCTGCTGTCTCTACATATCTACAGACCTGCCTGCTGTCTATACATATCTACAGACCTGCCTGATGTCTATACATATCTACAGACCTGCCTGCTGTCTATACATATCTACAGACCTGCCTGCTGTCTATACATATCTATAGACCTGCCTGTTGTCTATACACATCTACAGACCTGCCTGATGTCTATACATATCTACAGACCTGCCTGATGTCTATACATATCTACAGACCTGCCTGCTGTCTATACATATCTATAGACCTGCCTGTTGTCTATACACATCTACAGACCTGCCTGCTGTCTATACACATCTACAGACCTGCCTGCTGTCTATACATATCTACAGACCTGCCTGCTGTCTATACACATCTACAGACCTGCCTGCTGTCTATACACATCTACAGACCTGCCTGCTGTCTATACATATCTACAGACCTGCCTGCTGTCTATACACATCTACAGACCTGCCTGCTGTCTATACACATCTACAGACCTGCCTGCTGTCTATACATATCTACAGACCTGCCTGCTGTCTATACACATCTATAGACCTGCCTTCTGTCTCTACATATCTACAGACCTGCCTGCTGTCTATACATATCTATAGACCTGCCTGCTGCCTATTCACATCTACAGACCTGCCTGCTGCCTATTCACATCTACAGACCTGCCTGCTGTCTATATATATCTACAGACCTGCCTGCTGCCTTTACATGTCTACAGACCTGCCTGATGTCTATACATATCTATAGACCTGCCTGCTGCCTATTCACATCTACAGACCTGCCTGCTGTCTATACATATCTATAGACCTGCCTGCTGCCTATACATATCTACAGACCTGCCTGCTGTCTATACACATCTACAGACCTGCCTGCTGCCTATACACATCTACAGACCTGCCTGCTGTCTATACATATCTACAGACCTGCCTGCTGTCTATACACATCTACAGACCTGCCTGCTGTCTATACACATCTACAGACCTGCCTGCTGTCTATACATATCTACAGACCTGCCTGCTGTCTATACACATCTATAGACCTGCCTTCTGTCTCTACATATCTACAGACCTGCCTGCTGTCTATACATATCTATAGACCTGCCTGCTGCCTATTCACATCTACAGACCTGCCTGCTGCCTATTCACATCTACAGACCTGCCTGCTGTCTATATATATCTACAGACCTGCCTGCTGCCTTTACATGTCTACAGACCTGCCTGATGTCTATACATATCTATAGACCTGCCTGCTGCCTATTCACATCTACAGACCTGCCTGCTGTCTATACATATCTATAGACCTGCCTGCTGCCTATACATATCTACAGACCTGCCTGCTGTCTATACACATCTACAGACCTGCCTGCTGCCTATACACATCTACAGACCTGCCTGCTGTCTATACATATCTACAGACCTGCCTGCTGTCTATACACATCTACAGACCTGCCTGCTGTCTATACACATCTACAGACCTGCCTGCTGTCTATACATATCTACAGACCTGCCTGCTGTTTATACACATCTACAGACCTGCCTGCTGTCTATACATATCTACAGACCTGCCTGCTGTCTATACATATCTATAGACCTGCCTGCTGCCTATTCACATCTGCAGACCTGCCTGCTGTCTATACACATCTACAGACCTGCCTGCTGTTTATACACATCTACAGACCTGCCTGCTGCCTATACACATCTACAGACCTGCCTGCTGCCTATTCACATCTACAGACCTGCCTGCTGCCTATACACATCTACAGACCTGCCTGCTGTCTATACATATCTATAGACCTGCCTGCTGTCTATACACATCTACAGACCTGCCTGATGTCTATACATATCTACAGACCTGCCTGCTGTCTCTACACATCTACAGACCTGCCTGCTGTCTATACACATCTACAGACCTGCCTGCTGCCTATACATATCTACAGGCCTGCCTGCTGTCTATACACATCTACAGACCTGCCTGCTGCCTATACACATCTACAGACCTGCCTGCTGTCTATACATATCTATAGACCTGCCTGTTGTCTATACACATCTACAGACCTGCCTGCTGTCTATACATATCTATAGACCTGCCTGTTGTCTATACATATCTACAGACCTGCCTGCTGTCTATACACATCTACAGACCTGCCTGATGTCTATACATATCTACAGACCAGCCTGTTGTCTATACACATCTACAGACCTGCCTGCTGTCTATACACATCTACAGACCTGCCTGCTGTCTATACATATCTACAGACCTGCCTGCTGTCTATACATATCTATAGACCTCAGCAAAGTGAATGACAGCATCCAATCCAGGTGAAGTATAAAAAGTCTTTTATTGTGCCATATGCATTTGGCACAATAAAGGACTTTTATACTTCACCTGGATTGGATGCTGTCCTTCACTTTGCTGTGGCATGTACTTTTCTATTTGGGTCCAGTGGAACTAGGACAGGCATCCCTATATCAGTTGTGCTATTTTTGAATATCTATAGACCTGTCTGCTGCTGTCTGCTGAAAGGCAAATACAAAAACCATCATGTGTTGTGGATCCTGTACACTCTTTTTTTCCTCTGTTTTATATTTAGCAAAGAATTTTGCATTTACTCAGCATAGAGATCAGGATGTGTCCTCACAACACGACGCATTTCAGAGCTTCCCAGGAGATTGTTGACACTGACAGGGGTTAAGGTTACTATATCTAGCCTAGCGTCATATTGTGAATTTACACAAGACACTGCCAGAGTCATCTGATCCCGATGCATGCAGTCTGTAGTCACTGATGTAAAACAGGAAAGATTCCTAAATGCAATATTCATGAAAAGCCTGAACTAGTCATAAAGAACTGATTATCTATCTATCTATCTATCTATCTATCTATCTATCTATCTATCTATCTATCTATTATCTATCTATCTATCTATCTATCTATCTATCTATCTATCTATCTATTATCTATCTATCTATCTATCTATCTATGCCTCTATCTATCTATCTATCTATCTATCTATCTATCTATTATCTATCTATCTATCTATCTATCTATTATCTATCTATCTATTATCTATCTATGCCTCTATCTATCTACTATTTATGTATTATCTATCTATCTTTCTATCTACAGTTAGTAGCCATCTACAGTATCTATCTTTCTATCTGTCTAGAAAAGTAGGTGCAATAGAAAAAATAGGGTGCAAGTCCTCAGAGGCACAACCAGTAGTGATGAGCGAGTGTGCTCGTTATGCGAGATTTCCGAGCATGCTCTGGTGTTCTCTGAGTATTTTGAGCGTGCTCGTAGATTATGTTTGAGTCACCGCAGCTGCATGATTTGCAGCTGTGAGAGAACCTGAACTCATGCAGGGATTGCCTGTCTGTTAGAGAATCCCCCATGTGTTCAGGTTGTCTAGCAGCAGCAAATCATGCAGCTGCGGGGACACAAACATAATCTACGAGCACGCCGAAATACTCGTAGGACACAAGAGCATGCTCGGAAATCTCGCGTAACGAGCACACTCGCTCATCACTAACAACCAATCCTCCAATATATCCCAAAAAATCGAGGCAGCACTCCAATGTGGAAAGGTAGAAAACTATTTAATGGCACATAATGGCAATAGCTACGTTTCAGTCCAACTGAGGACCTTTCTTAAGGCTTGTGAAAGGTCCTCAGTTGGACTAAAACATTGCCATTATGGGCTGTTAAATATTTTCAACATTAGAGTGCTGCATCGGGTTTTTGGGGATATCAGTCTATCTATTTATTATCTACCGTATCTATTTCTATCTATCTAATCTATCTCATATATATATTATCTATCTATCTCATATCTATCTATATATCTATTTTCTATCTGTCTATGACCTAGCTATCTATCTATTTATTATCTATCTATTATCTATCTATTATCTATCTATAGATATAGCTATCTATCTATTATCTATCTATCATCTATTGATCTATTATCTATCCATCATCTGTCTGTCTATCTATCTATCTATCTATCATTATCTATCTATCTATCTATCTATCTATCTATCTATCTATCTATCTATCTATCTATCTATCTATCTATCATTATCTATCTATCTATCTATCTATCTATCTATCTATCTATCTAATCTATCTTATATATATATATTTATATATATATATCATCTATCTATATATCTATTATCTATCTATGACCTAGCTATCGATCTATTTATTATCTATCTATTATCTATCTATCTATCATCTATTATCTATCTATCTATCTATCTATCTTCTATGTTATGTTTATCTATGATTTATTTATAATATCTCTCTAATTAGATATAGACATTACTCTTCTCGACACTCACATTTTTTACACGGGATCTACCCTTTAGAACTGACATATTTCATATTTGGATTACAAGACGAAGCACCTGCATACTAATAGAAGGAGCATAAGGAAGGAAGTATCTGGACTGAAAATAATCACACAGTAATAAGACATTTTTTTCTTAGAAAATCTATAGCAATAATCATATTTTATGTGATAGACTATATGCAGTGAACAGCATTCACCAGCCTACAATATACGTGGCTGCATCCATCCATGTGTATAAACTCTGCCAGGTGCTAGCTATCGTTTCCAGTAGATTTTTTTGTAGTATATTTCCAGTAAATAGTTAGTAATGGGTGTGGGTAAAAGGCAATGGCATGTGTCGTTTGCCTCAGTCATAGTATTGATAAAGAAGCTGTTCAGCGAACATGTGGTTAATTGACAGATGTGAAGCATGTTATACTGGGATTCACCGTGCGATCCTTTACCTCCATGAGACACCTTTGTTTTATCTGTACCGAGCAGACAGCAAGTGACGCCATCGAAAAAGGACCTAACTAATGGACCCTACTAAAACTTTGCATTAGAAATAAAAATAAAAGTTGAAAAATTGAACCAAAGAACAATAACGGGGATAGAAGAGAGGAAGGAGAGACAACGAGGAGAATATAAAGCACAACATTGTGAGGTCAAGAGCAAGGCTGATGACCGTCTATGTATTATTGTCATCCTTGAGACACGCAGACATCCCTTAAGATTTTTATAAGACTGCAATCAAGAAACCTTAGCTTCAAATCAAAGTCTGTCTCTCCAGTTATATCTTCTTACATTGGCTGTGACCCTAAAGTTTTCCATTGCAAAACTCCACAAATCTACTAATGTTCCCATCCAGTATTTCACATGATCAGTGCAGGAAGATGAAAACCGATCTATACAGGAAAGACAAAAAAGCCCCATAAATAGAGTGAACTCCTCTGTGTAAATCAGCGAAAAGGAGGAACACTAATCCTCATAACAGGCCGTATGTCATGGCCAGGTTTTCACTGTCTATTGCCAGATTTTGTGAGTACAAGCGCAGACGCCTGAGCAGAGCACTGGGCAGGATCCCTATAGATCTGAAGGCTGACTTGCCTTGACAGCTGATAAGGCAGTATGACCGGCCACTGTTTAGCAGTTGTATGTCTACAATTGATCACTTTGTGGCTGAAATTTGGATTTTTAACCCATTGCATTTTAAAAAATGGCCGCCGATACTAAGAATTTGCTGTAAAGCAATTATATAGGTTAAAAGGATCATTTTTAATAGGCGCTATAGAGTGAAATTTCTTAATAAAGACATTTATGGGTCTTAGATAAGGATAAAGCCTTTGTATATCATTTACTATACCCATGTATGATTGTGTTAACTTTATCCGGGGGGGTGCAATGGCTGGCAAGGCATGTGGCCAGATGCCGGGTGGTAAGAAGTGCGCTAACAAGTAACTTTTCCCCAGGTGATGGCGAGCCTCGCACTAGACTCATAGTATATTTGTTCCACATGGACACTTCTAATGTCAATTTGTCTAATGCAACATTGGCGATTTGGACAATATTGAGTTTCATTATTCATTTTTTTTACTATATTTACTAAATGAAAAAAAAAAAATTAAAAACATAAAGTCTAAAAAGTTGCATTCAGTAAAAAAAAAAATAGAGGAGCTTCCCAACGCATTTCACAGCCTCTCGCTCTTCCGTCCGGCAGAAGATTGACAGTCCCTGACATCTTATACACAGAGCGTTATTCCCTGCGCTTCCTGGAGCTAAAAAAAAATAAAATAAAAAAATAAATAACAGCCTGTAGCTCATTTGCTCCGTGATTTGCTAAAGGTCCCAACAGGAGCAGACAGGTCAAGTGTTAATTAAACAAACATGACTCTGACATTTGTCTCTGCAGATGAATGTGTCTAATAAAACCCCTTCCCCATGGTGAACTCAGAATAATAGACCCCCTTCATCACAACTTATGCTAGTGGAAACAGGATTAGACAAATGTGAGCGTAGAAGAGGTGCTGGGTTTACTTATTATAGGAAAAAGAATAATTGAATGCATATATTTATGTCGAATTCAAGCTAATTAACCCTTTTACTAATATAGGTATAAAAAGTTATAATAATAGCATAAAGGAAACAATATTAGTATCATTTATAGCTAGTGGCGGTGCTAGAAATAATTGTGATATTATTATTATTATTATTATTATTATTATTATTATTAATAATAATAATAATATTATTGTACTATAAGTAATGACAGTAGTACTTTTTATGCAACACAGTGATAGTTGCATTAAATGTATTATACCTAAGAATCCTAATTTATAATACTTTTTGGGAGAATAAGTAGTAATAATGGTCATAATAGTATTAGCATAGTGCAGATATTATTAACATCTGGAGTGATAATAATGGTAGCATTAACGGAAGACATATAACTGGAGTTGTTATTATTGTTATTTTAGTTGTTTTTTTTATTGTAACGCTAGTAGATATGGCAAAATTGGATTTGTTGCAATATTGAAAGGTCCAGCTACTATTAACAGTAGTGTCAATTGTTACAAAATTAGAACTATACTTTGGCAGGAAGTATAAATAACACATATTAATTATTATAGTCAAAGTTCTAGAAAAGAATTGATGCAATAGAAGTAGTATTACAAGTATTTATGATAGCATTTAGTACAATTTATGATACATTTAGTATTTGTGAAAGTAATAGAATTTGGGTGTCAGTAATACTATGAAAGATATTATTATTATTATTATTATTATTATTATTATTTTGCCATATTAATTAACTAATGATAACAATTATTATTAATAATAATAATGATAATAATATAACGGTTCTTCTTAGTAAACATAGTGTTAGTAATGGTTTGGTTGTGATAGTATGTTACCAGTAGTTTTTGTAGTAGTATTGAAAGTATGTTATCACTTAGTATTATTATTATAATCATTAAGAAAATGAATAGTGGGGGAAGCAATATTAAAGATGCATATATTATTATGCTCATCATTATTAGTAGCAGTGGTATTCCATTAAGTAATTCGTTTTAGTGTTGGGGGTGTACTAAGATAGAATTATATTGTGTTTGTTTATTTTCAATTTTTACATCTATATCTAATATGTCTAAATATTATATCAACCCTTTCCCTTTTTTTATATTTCGCTGCCAGTTGATTTGTTATTGTTTATAGATCTGCTGCATGTACACTGAGCTGCTAACATAACATATGGTAAATGTCTCCAGAAGGGTCTGTATGACACCTGCCCTGGTTGCAGCATGTGGCACGGTCGTGGGTAATGACAAGCCATGTCTATTTTGCCTTGGAACACTTTGACTTGAATTCCACCGCCTCCGATTCCTAACGGTTTATGATACGACTTCAGGGAATATAAACGCTTTATTACTTACTGAGTGCATATGATAGGATACTGAAGTGATGACTTTAGCATATGAAGCCATGATGTAAGCCCAGTCAGATTATGTAGTACAGCTATATCCGACATCGTGGTGCTGTGCAGCCCCCCATGTGTTCAGCGACAAAAACTCATGTATATTTTACACAATCCCAAATGCATAAAACAAGGAAACAAGCTCTGTCCTACAAAACATGCAAGCCGAAGAGTTTTCTCTACAGATGAAGTCTTTGTGCTTTGATATCGGTCTTGTCAACACAAAATAAATAATCCATGTTCTACAGATGTGAGCCGCACAGATCGGTGCTCCACTTGACATGAGCTCTGAGATCTCTGGAGGTTTCGTTAAGTTGCTGTAAAGACTTCTGGAATAGTTAGGTGAGTCTGAACACAAAATGCACACTTCTTGATGGACTTTGTAACATTTACAGTTAGGACAATAAAATTATTTAATAAGTAAAATAAATGGTACACTGGTCCAAAATATCGAAAAGGGGGCTTCTTATTTAAGATGTGTCGCTTCAGATTGGATATCATTTTTTACATATCTGATAAGTGGATTATCTGGATTATATGGATGTCAAGAAGTAAATTTTATTGAACGTTCATTATTGAGAGATGTGGTTTGGATGTATCACTGTGCAATGTATGGCTTTAATGTAGGGAGGATGTGTAGTAAGAATTTGTTGTACCTAAAGGTCATTTTTACATCTCATTGGACTTCACACTTGAGAAATCGCTTGCACATGGAACATATATTATTTCACATGGTTGGAATAGTAATGAACATAATAAACATTACTATATTGCTTAGTCAACCATTCCAACGAGTCACGTCTGGTTAGTGGGCTGTGGACAGTGTGCTGTGCACCTTGCCTAGAGCTAAGTGTGGTGAAAGCGTTACTGGTTGTACAATTCAATCAGCCTGGATAATGTAATGAAGGAAGTGCGTGTTCCTACTTTCCGCACAGGAGACATGATTAGCCATGAAAAGTGATAATGTGGCCTAGGTCAGCCTAACCGTGATATTGTCTAATTTACAACAGGAGTGCATGTCGTCCCTTCTGTTTAGCTGCAAGTTCATATGGCAAAGGTAATAGTGACATGTGCTCCTGCAAGACTGAGAGAGCTGCTAGGAAGGTTGTATATCACTATCCTTAGGTGGGCTTGACACAGCTGGAGAGTGCGGATACTAACAGTGGGATATTATATATGCTTTTTAACAGCAATATTTAAAGAATTAGTTTAGATTGTATGGCATCTGGAGTATTTGGAGTCACGAGAAAGCCATATGTACGTCTGTTGTTCTTTCAATTCATGATATGCTATCTGCTAAGACAATTCCTAGAAGATCCAAAGTAATCATCTTAAACATCCAGATGACCAGAATTATTCCTCTTCCTGGTAATATATATCTAATGCCAATGACTTCATATAAATATGTGACATGCTTTCTGGTAGTCACGTACCTTCTTACACAGCAGACAAGAGAGGCATCATTGGTGGGTTCAGTGGGATGCAGACATGGACCAAGCACCTTCCATTCTCCACACAGAGAAGGCGTAGCTGAGTCTTTCATGGGCAAGGTAGTTACAACTGGCAATCTTGTGGTCCAGCTCATCGCTCTGCAACACCTGGTACAGGAAATCAATATAGCGTGAAGCCAGCTTCAGGGTCTGTATTTTGCTTAGCTTATCAGATGGCAACGTAGGAATGATTTTTCTGAGCTCTGCAAAAGCATCATTTAGGGATTGTGTACGCTGCCGCTCTCTCACGTTGGCAATGATTCTCTGTGTGTGTACATCCTCAAACGTATCTAATTGGGGGCTCCTTTTGTTACGCTTGCATGGAGGTGAAAGAGGTACCCTCCCTTCACCACCTTTGCCTACCAGAACGGTGCGCTTACGTATGGCCTTCTGCTGTTGGCGCTCAGCCTCTTCTTCACTGGTTACCAGGCTGCCTTCAGGGGAGTCAGGGCATGTTCCTTCTTCTTTCATCTTGTATGCACTGGTCCCTTCTGCCTCAGCCCTATTTGTGTTCCTCCCCCAGGAGCCAACAAGGGGATGCTGTCTTATTGTTGCCAGGACCTTTTAAAGCGGTAGAAGCAACAGTATGTATTCAATACGGAACAAAAATGTGGAAGGGTAGGTGGCAGTGCCAGCAAGATTGGTAGTCAGTTGTACCTCCCAGCTGCCTCACACAGAGTGTGTGCTCCTGAACTTAGCAGGCTTCCTGAATAATTCTCCAATCCTTCCCTCTTTTCTTTCACTCCTCATTTTTGGACGCTAAGGAGGGATTTCTCAAGAATTTGGCCTGGTGCTTCTTCTGATTGGATCGCCCTAACTGAATAACTTGGGAGGAGGGATCCTTGACTTCTAACTTCTTCCTTGATTTTAAATAGCTCCTTTACCCACCCTCCCTCTCTCCTTTCCTTCAGTCAAAACCAATCCATCATGGAAAGGTAGTATAAACGTTGCTGGACATTATGGGTTCCAGATTTTAGCCCTGCAGGCACAGATGCACAGTGAACGGAAGGCTGAAGCAGACTGCCCATCAAGAAAAAAGTAACAAAGAGGCGGCATCAGACCCCTAAGGCGCCACTGAGGGGGCACAAGGGCCTTTACCAAAGAATCATTGCTACCCCTTAAATCTTTTGGAAACCTCTTCATTTAGTCAGAAAAGTTATGCCATGCTGTTTGTGCAGGCAGAATTTATAATTTCTCTAGAAAAATGTAACTGCAAGAATTTGATGACCCTATAGAATGACATTGTGTCACGGTGACAGTGTGCTCTATAGGAGAGCAGCATGGTAAACATGCCTGGTAGTTATGAAAGAGCTCACCAGCGCAAATCCTAACCAGATGATGAAAAGATGACTCTTTGCTTCCTGAAGAGATTCATAGACACAAAATCTGTT
Organism: Ranitomeya imitator; assembly: GCF_032444005.1. Classification (NCBI taxonomy): domain Eukaryota; kingdom Metazoa; phylum Chordata; class Amphibia; order Anura; family Dendrobatidae; genus Ranitomeya; species Ranitomeya imitator. The sequence continues at coordinate 713,269,006 of NC_091284.1, read as the reverse complement.
TGTGTCCCTGAATTCCCTGATCAGGACAAGCTGCCAGTAATGTTTGGAAATGGCACTGGACTAGTCAGTTACGTCTTGGTAAATTGACGCACTCCGATGCAGCTGCCAATTGTAAGATACACAGATAAATACACATACACACACGCTACAGAGACATCTAGGAAAGATCAAGATGAATTTATTTTTATATAAACAGGATAAAAGGAATATTGTTGTTATTCCAAGAAAAACAGACAATGGGAAAAAAGGACAATGAAACAGTTTGTACTTGTGCAGTGTACATATATGTGTTTGTGTATTTGTGTGTGTGAATGTGCTTGTGTGTGTTTTTTGTTTCTATGTTTGCGTGTGTTTTTGTATGTTTGTGTGTATTTGTATGTGTGTCTGTGCGTGTGTATTTGTGTGTATTGTGTGTTAGATACTAAAATTTAAACAATTATCTACACTTAAGGGATATGTGCACTTTTACACATTTTTCTTTTTCTTCATTGCCAGGTCTGCATGGGAGCTGTATGCAGAAAATGATAGGATTTAATCAAGCCTTTTTCCAAAGATGCTTTTTTTTTAATGTTTAATGTTTTGGAGCAACAATAAAAAGTTGTTAAATGACCCCTGCAGTGTATATCTTTAAGAGATATTTTTTATTGGCTAACTGAGTAGATTTATGATTCTAATTTTTGAGACGAGTCAGGTCTCTTGAACTAATGTGTGGTAACTGTTTCTTCCTTACGAAGAGTGCATGCATTTTTCATGTTTTCAGTTGACAAATAAAATACATAATTTAAAGAGATTGTCCACTACTTTATGATTGACCTCTCTTTAGGATAGGTCATCAATATCTGATTGGTCAGGGTCTGACACTCAGCACCCTCGCCAATCAGCTGTTTTCTGGGGTGGCGGCCGCCAGCCGGAAGTGCTCAATTGCGGAGTTGCTCGTTCTTCTGATAGTGGCCGTGGCAGGGTACTGCACATCCACCTGCTATTCAAGTCTAGGTGATGGATGTGCAGTATCCTCCCACAGCCACTCTCAGAAGACAGAGGAGCTCCACATTTGAGCACTACTGGCTGGCAGCCACTGCCACCGAGAACAGTGGGGGTGCAGTGTGTCAGACCCTGACCGATCAGACATTGATGACCTATCTTAAGAAGAGGTCATCAATGATAAAGTAATGGACAAGCTCTTTAATTCCTGGCTGTCCTGCATAGAACATATAGTATGCTACAGATACGCACAATACCATCCTCTGGGATGCCTTTGTGATATGTTCCCTGTTTAAACCTCTCACCCCTCCCTAAAAAAAAGAAATAAATGTATGATCACAGTGGAGCAGATGTATCACAAATTTATCATTATGGCTTATGCTGTATGATAAGTATTGAGCATCTTCAATCACCTTTGCCTAACTTTGATTATTTCATTGACTTACTTTATGAAAGGAAAACTCAGGTGCTTGACGTGAAAAAAGGTAACAGTAATGGCCACAAATAGAAAAGGCAGCACTGATCGTTCCTAGTACAATCATTTATTCAATAGCGCATATTCAAGGTGGAGGGAGACATGCGCGTGAACAAATGCGGACTACAAAGACCAAGCAAAATGTTAGTGAAAGCTGCTCATAGGATTAGCAAATCAAAACCATGACTTGACTGCAAAAGACCTTTGAAAAATTTAGCAGACACTGGAGTTGTAGTACATTGTTTTACTGTTCAGAGACACCTGCACAAATATGGCCTTCATGGAAGAGTCATAGTCATTAGAAGAAAATCTCTCCTGCATCCTCACCATAAAATTCAGCATGGGAAGTATGTAAAAGAACATTTAAACAAGCCTGATGCATTTTGGAAACAAGTTGTGAGGACCGATGAGGCTAAAACATAATTCTTTGGCCACAATAATCAAGGGTATTTGTGGAGAAAAAAGGCACATCATTTCAGGAAAAGAACATGTCATCAACCATTAAGCATGGGGGTGAATCAGTTATGCTTTGGTGTTGTGTAGCAGCCAATGGCTTGGGAAACATCTCACAGGTAGAGGAAAGAATGGATTCAATCAAATTTCAACAAATTCTGGATTCAAACATAACACATCTGTAAAAAAGCTGAAGTTTAAAATAGGATGGCTTCTACCATTGAATAATGATCCTTAACACTCATCAAAATTCACAATAGATTACATCAAAAGGCACAAGCTGAAGGTCTTACAATGACCCTTACAGTCCCCTGATCTGAACATCATTGAAAATCTGTGGCTAGACCTCAAAATAGCAGTGCGTGCAAGATGTCTCAAGAATGTCACAGAACGGGAAGAATTTTTCAAGGAAGAATGGATGAAAATCCCTCAAACAAGAACTGAAATTGTCTTGGCTGGCTACAAAAAGCATTTACAAGCTGTGATACTTGCAAAGGGGATGTGCTAGGTACCCATGCAGGGTGCCCACCATTTCGCATTGGCCCATTTTCCTTTTTGCAATTTTTAAAGATTAATGACTATTTTTTGCCTAAAATACAAAGTAAATGTGTCATCTTTAACTTTAGCCCTTTTAGAGATCATTTCATCTTCAACTTGATAAAAAAGCTACGTTCACATTTGCGCCTTTGGGCGCAGCGTCATCGGCGCATATCGACGCATGCGTCATGCGCCCCTATCTTTAACAGATGTGCTGGTATGCGTTGTGCTGCGTTTTACAACACATGCATCATATAAATGCACAAGACAGGGCGCAGAGGACGCTACTTGTAGCGTTTTCCCTGCGCCGAAAATCTTTGTCATAAGGGTCTTATGACAACGCATGCGTCGCAAAACGCAGCGTTGTGTATTTGCGTTGTTGGATGCGTCGCGTTGCCGATGCTGCACCCAACAACGCAAATGTGAACGTAGCCTTAACTGTTCACAATAATGGTAATTTTGACCAGGGGTGCCCGAACTTTTACATGCCACTGTATTGACCTTACATAGGGGCTCCCTCTGTCTGTGTCGACCCTTGATTCCTACCAATCAATTCATTTCAAGTGACTGAGAATAAATAAATTGGCAGAATGGGATGTTTCTGGGCTATATATTAGTTAGTATTTATTTTTCTTTCCTTTTGGAAATAAATGTGCCTTGTGATCCATACCTAAAAGTAGATATTTCATCAGGTTCCACAATATCCATGTTATACATTATTATATAAACCTCCATGGGCTTGATGAGACTGATGTAGTTGCTTTGAAAATCTGTGTCAGAATGGCTGTGTATTCCCCGTTTTAAGATGAGTCCATCTGGAGCTAGAGATATGCTAATTTTAGTATTAGAAAAACTTTAAAAAACTAAAAATATTATGCAGCCATTTTTAATTTCATTTTAAAGGTAATAACATCAGCCTCATCTGTTCCAAGTCATCTTTAATAATTTATCTAAATGCAATTAAGAAATCTAGTAAGAAATCTACTTTCAGTAATCTCTTAATTTGATATTAGTAAAAGGAGCAACATTAGTAAATAGTGATGAGTGAATATACTCGTTACTCGTGATTTCCCGAGCACGCTCGGGTGTCCTCCGAGTATTTTTTAGTGCTCGGAGATTTAGTTTTCCTCAACTCAGCTGAATGATTTACATCTCTTAGCCAGCTTGATTACATGTGGGGATTCCCTAGCAACCAGGCAACCCCCACATGTACTTGTGCTGTCTAACAGATGTAAATCATTCAGCTGAGGTGAGGAAAACTAAATCTCCGAGCACTAAAAAATACTCGGAGGACACCCAAGAGTGCTCGGAAAATCTCGACTAACGAGTATATTCGCTCATCACTATTAGTAAACTTTCCATGAAGATTGTAATATTATAACGTCCACTGATAAGTAGATGGGTGCTGCTCACACTTGCTCTGCACTTGTGGAATGATTTGTATACATGAAGCATATTAATATTAAACAAGCAAAAAAATATGACTTCTAACACTCACTTCATAAAAGCTGTGAATTACTGTATGATGCAGTAGTAAGTGACACAGTTGATGCACCCGGGCTATGTACAAACTAATGAGTAAGGGTATGTGCATATAGCATCTTTTTGACACCTGTACCCACTTAGTGTTCCCTGCAAAAATGTCACCAATTTTTTTCCTGATTTATCTTTTTTATACATCTTCTGACGTCACTTTTTGCAGATTCACCACCGGCATTTTTTAAAAAGAACTTCTATGTATTAATAGTTAGCGGAAGCTGCCAGAAAAATGGTCAGGTCACTACTTTTCACCAATTCATGGCGGTGGAAACCTTAAATGGTTAAAAGAAATTATTAAAGGACTGAACATATGCACAGAAATTCGTTTTAACATTGTTGTGCATATGTGCATTCTTTTTGGCATTTTTTGTTAGCGCTTCTTCAGGCGGTTCTCCAAGTGGATTCCACCTGAAAAGGACGTTGTGGGAACAGATCCTATACCCGAAACTGAACAATGCAAATAGTTGCATCAACCTCAGCTCTGATATTGATTCAGTTATTTCCATCAAACAATTCATATTCCGCCATTATATCTGAATGATCATCCAGTATGTTCAGTGTGCATCCCCAGGGGCTCCCACAGGTCAAAACGTAATCTCACTTATTATTTTCAGCATTTCTCCTTGACATTACTGTATCTACTTTAAACACTTCTGTATTATAAACCCCCAAATATAACAGAAACCATGGAAAGTCTACTTCTAAAGCAGATAGATGAAGCTGCAACCCATAATGAGGTCCTGGTTATGGGGGACTTTAACTACCCGGATATTAACTGGGAAACAGAAACCTGTGAAACCCATAAAGGCAACAGGTTTCTGCTAATAACCAAGAAAAATTATCTTTCACAATTGGTGCAGAATCCAACCAGAGGAGCAGCACTTTTAGACCTAATACTATCTAATAGACCTGACAGAATAACAAATCTGCAGGTGGTTGGGCATTTAGGAAATAGCGACCACAATATTGTGCAGTTTCACCTGTCTTTCACTAGGGGGACTTGTCAGGGAGTCACAAAAACATTGAACTTTAGGAAGGCAAAGTTTGAACAGCTTAGAGATGCCCTTAATCTGGTAGACTGGGACAATATCCTCAGAAATAAGAATACAGATAATAAATGGAAAATGTTTAAGAACATCCTAAATAGGCAGTGTAAGCGGTTTATACCTTGTGGGAATAAAAGGACTAGAAATAGGAAAAACCCAATGTGGCTAAACAAAGAAGTAAGGCAGGCAATTAACAGTAAAAAGAAAGCATTTGCACTACTAAAGCAGGATGGCACCACTGAAGCTCTAAAAAACTATAGGGAGAAAAATACTTTATCTAAAAAACTAATTAAAGCTGCCAAAAAGGAAACAGAGAAGCACATTGCTAAGGAGAGTAAAACTAATCCCAAACTGTTCTTCAACTATATCAATAGTAAAAGAATAAAAACTGAAAATGTAGGCCCCTTAAAAAATAGTGAGGAAAGAATGGTTGTAGATGACGAGGAAAAAGCTAACATATTAAACACCTTCTTCTCCACGGTATTCACGGTGGAAAATGAAATGCTAGGTGAAATCCCAAGAAACAATGAAAACCCTATATTAAGAGTCACCAATCTAACCCAAGAAGAGGTGCGAAACCGGCTAAATAAGATTAAAATAGATAAATCTCCAGGTCCGGATGGCATACACCCACGAGTACTAAGAGAACTAAGTAATGTAATAGATAAACCATTATTTCTTATTTTTAGTGACTCTATAGCGACAGGGTCTGTTCCGCAGGACTGGCGCATAGCAAATGTGGTGCCAATATTCAAAAAGGGCTCTAAAAGTGAACCTGGAAATTATAGGCCAGTAAGTCTAACCTCTATTGTTGGTAAAATATTTGAAGGGTTTCTGAGGGATGTTATTCTGGATTATCTCAATGAGAATAACTGTTTAACTCCATATCAGCATGGGTTTATGAGAAATCGCTCCTGTCAAACCAATCTAATCAGTTTTTATGAAGAGGTAAGCTATAGACTGGACCACGGTGAGTCATTGGACGTGGTATATCTCGATTTTTCCAAAGCGTTTGATACCGTGCCGCACAAGAGGTTGGTACACAAAATGAGAATGCTTGGTCTGGGGGAAAATGTGTGTAAATGGGTTAGTAACTGGCTTAGTGATAGAAAGCAGAGGGTGGTTATAAATGGTATAGTCTCTAACTGGGTCGCTGTGACCAGTGGGGTGCCGCAGGGGTCAGTATTGGGACCTGTTCTCTTCAACATATTCATTAATGATCTGGTAGAAGGTTTACACAGTAAAATATCGATATTTGCAGATGATACAAAACTATGTAAAGCAGTTAATACAAGAGAAGATAGTATTCTGCTACAGATGGATCTGGATAAGTTGGAAACTTGGGCTGAAAGGTGGCAGATGAGGTTTAACAATGATAAATGTAAGGTTATACACATGGGAAGAGGGAATCAATATCACCATTACACACTGAACGGGAAACCACTGGGTAAATCTGACAGGGAGAAGGACTTGGGGATCCTAGTTAATGATAAACTTACCTGGAGCAGCCAGTGCCAGGCAGCAGCTGCCAAGGCAAACAGGATCATGGGGTGCATTAAAAGAGGTCTGGATACACATGATGAGAGCATTATACTGCCTCTGTACAAATCCCTAGTTAGACCGCACATGGAGTACTGTGTCCAGTTTTGGGCACCGGTGCTCAGGAAGGATATAATGGAACTAGAGAGAGTACAAAGGAGGGCAACAAAATTAATAAAGGGGATGGGAGAACTACAATACCCAGATAGATTAGCGAAATTAGGATTATTTAGTCTAGAAAAAAGACGACTGAGGGGCGATCTAATAACCATGTATAAGTATATAAGGGGACAATACAAATATCTCGCTGAGGATCTGTTTATACCAAGGAAGGTGACGGGCACAAGGGGGCATTCTTTGCGTCTGGAGGAGAGAAGGTTTTTCCACCAACATAGAAGAGGATTCTTTACTGTTAGGGCAGTGAGAATCTGGAATTGCTTGCCTGAGGAGGTGGTGATGACGACCTCAGTCGAGGGGTTCAAGAGAGGCCTGGATGTCTTCCTGGAGCAGAACAATATTGTATCATACAATTATTAGGTTCTGTAGAAGGACGTAGATCTGGGGATTTATTATGATGGAATATAGGCTGAACTGGATGGACAAATGTCTTTTTTCGGCCTTACTAACTATGTTACTATGTTACTATAAAATGCACAGTAAAAACATTTATTGTTGGTGCCTTTTGAGTTACATTTTGTACAGACCATATATAGAGAATGCTACAAAAATCCTTCAAAATGCAAAAAAACATAACGCAGCATATGCAGACCTTTACCGCAAACTATTACTTCTAGTATGATCAGAGGACACCTCCATACAGCGCTGTTTCATGAAAATGTTCGCTCCTAGAACCAAAGCTATTTATTTCATTCATTAAAAGAGTTAGACATATGTCGCATATTTTCCTGAAAGGATATAGCAACTAAGAATGTGAATATAAATCAATGGCTCCAATTAAAGATGCCTACTGCCTATGTCTCGCAGAAGTTCTTCTCTATTTTATGCGCATATTATGATGTACTGTATATACAAATATATTCACCTCAGGTACATATTATATTAGAGTTCAAATTATATGTATTATGATTTATGAAAACTGAAAAGTCTCCATATTTTATACCCCATAGGAGTCAGTCAGCGCAGAAAATCCGCTTGTATGTCAGCGAGTCCATGGGCTCACAGACATGAGAGGTCTCATTTGCATTTACTGCAGACCTGTTGACCGGTGCAAATTACCAGTAACAGCCTTTGGTTGTTTAACCAATTCATTGTAAGATTCATTGGCTTTTCTTCATAGCAGAGTCTTGCAAATTTGTTTTTAGAAATGAGAAACTGCACTTTTTTATTACGGCTCAACATGGTAAATGCCGACAGATCTAAAGCCGCGAGCTCATAAATTGAATTCACATCTCGGAGCCTTGCTAACGCAATTCCATCTACTAGCTTGGCACTGGAAGAGTTAAGCAGATACCTATAGCATCAATGTTTGAAGGGGTTAATCCAAGGAACTGCTCTGAACAGGGTTCAGCACTGTCATATGTGAACAATTAGCACCATATTCTTACTAAATAAGATACAGATGTGTCATGACCAGCACATTATCTTTGATGTCCTGTGGTCTGCCATGTGCTTTAACCCCATCACTCCATAAGGTATACATCCATTTAATCTATACACTTCTTGGTTGACCATACATTGGACATCATTATAGTTACTTCACATTGTATCGATCCTTAATAGTTTTTATTATTAGGTATGGATATGACCGTTAAAGGGTAAATCTGTCATAATTCCCGAAAATAGCTTGTATGTTGTGATATATATTGCAGTGAACTCTCGGATGAAGTGGAAAGATTTTTTCTGATTTGTCACTAGTTATTTTTTCAGATTAGTGCCATGACATGTCTTCACCTCCAGTCCACTCTTCCCAAGAAGAAGTTATTTCCTTGGAAGACAATATATAATGGCGCACTACCAAGCAGTACAGCAGTATTTAATTACACGATAGCGTATGCTAAATTCCCCACCGGTTGCGATACAGAGCGACTTAAAAGCCTCCACCCCTCCTTTATTCTGACACCTACAAAAATGTCGTTGGCATCGGAAAAAGCATTCGAGACAAATATTTCACTGCAGTGTCTGATGTCTTTGTACTTAATTTTCGGCTTCCATTTTCAGCTTTATTAAATTCATTGGTCAAAGTTAAGTATCATTATCAATATTAATCCTCGAAATCAGCATGACTGACTAATAATGAAATGTAGAATTCATTCTAATAAGATTCTAATAATCCCACATGCAAAACAAATCAATGGGGAAAAGAAGGAGCAACCGGAAGAGGTACAGATAAAGATTCAGAAAATTCCAACAAAATTACCCTGTTCTGCGGTAACCTACCCAAAATACTATTACTACTGTTAGAAATAATTAAATTACTTAGGAAATAGAATGTTTTATTCTTGGTTTCAATTTATATAATTTTTTTTATATTAAAAGCCAAAATCTGAAATTAAAGTATTTTTTATGTAAATAATAAATATATAAATAAACTATGGATAAAAGCTGAGAATGCTGTATTTTTTGTTTAGAATAATTATGCTAAGTACAGTATATAAAAAATGTTAATTTTCTACCATCTGCTATCTGTGATAGCAACATGTTGCAAATAACCAGTTTGGTATAAATTTCTTTCAAAGGTTTATAATGATAAAGAGTGATGAAAACCAAATTATTTGGCATAGGAAGATTAATTTGATAACATATATGCCAATTTTGTATGAGTTTAAATGTTGTTCTTTCAAATTTATCTGATTTAATTATTATTATTATAACCTATTATCATGTCATGTTAAAGATCACTTTAATTTACTAGATTAAAACATTTTATCATCTAATGAGCACAGTATGTAATAAGAAAATTTATCTGAAACAGACTTTGGTAGTAGTGGATATTAAATCTGCAGATGGACTTAGGTTCAAATATGATTTTGTCATTGTAGTTTGTTGTCCCATTTTTTAATAGGTTCCTATTTGTCTTACAGTAAGTAAGCCTGTTTATATACATACATTTGAAGGGACAGCTAAAGTTAAAATAAAAATAAAATCTTTAATAAACAACCAATTAGACCACCAAATTGTCATCATCGAGTGAAAAAAAAAAAAACCAAGTTCCTGTATTTGAGAGTTAGAAGGAAGAAGATTAGGTTCCATTCTTACTTATAAAAAAAAATGGTTTCCGTCCATCCTTCCACTAATAGAAGACAACTCAACATGGGTTTGACTTGATGTGTAGCTGTCAAGAAACCAAAAGGCAAGAAAGATGAAGAATTGTGGTAAAACACCAAAACTGGACATCTGCAGATGCGGAATAAGGTGTAATAGACAGATGAGGGTACATTTTAGTTTTAAGGAAGTAACAGAAGGCAATATGTATGCCAACAATCAATGAGAAACTCTTTGAACCATGTCTATATCCATCAATCATCTTGGTAAATACTTAGAGCTGGATTGGTGATACATAACAACATCTGGAAATGGTAATTAGTTATTTACTAAAGGCATTATGAATCATACTACAAATGTTTGCTGGGAATAAAATTATTTTAACAGTAAAAAAAGTTCAAGAGACATATGCACTTAACGCCTTCAAACCCCAAGCCTGTGTCCACCTTCGTGACCAGGCCAAATTTTACTATTGACCAGTGTCAATTTATGTGGTTAACGGTTCCAACTGATTCTGAGACTGTTTTTCATGACATTTTGTACTTCATGATAGGGGTAAAATTTGTTCAATATCACTTGCATTTATTTGTGAATAAAATTAAAAAAATTGGTGAAAATGTGGTGCTTTTCGAACTTTTAATGTTTAAACCCTTAAATCAGAGTTATGTGACACAAAAAAGTTTATAAATAGTATTTCCAGCATGTCTACTTTACATAAGCACAATTTTTTAAACATAATTTTTTTTTGTTATAAAGTTAGAAGGGTTAAAAGTCAACCAGCGATTTCTCATTTTTCTAACAAATTCTCATTTTCCATGACCATGGTAAAATTTCTTCAATATGACTTGCATTTATTTGTGAAAAAAAATGGAAATTTGGAGAACATTTTGCAATTTTCAAACTTTTAATGTTGAAACCCTTAAATCAGAGAGTTATTTCACACAAAATAGTTAACACATTACATTTCTCACGTCTACTTTACATCAGTACAATATTTGAAACATTGTTTCTTTTTGTTAGGAAGTTCTAAGGGTTAAAAGTTGACCAGCGATTTCTCATTTTCCAACAAAATTTATGAAACCTTTTTTTTAGGGACCACATCTCAATTAAAGTGACTTTGAGGGGCCTACAGTGCCTTGCGAAAGTATTCGGCCCCCTGGAACTTTTCCACCTTTTCCCATATATCATGGTTCAAACATAAAGATACCAAATGTAATTTTTTGGTGAAGAATCAACAAGAAGTGGAACACAATTGTGAAGTTGAATGAAATTTATTGGTTATTTTAAATTTTTGTGGAAATTCAAAAGCGAAAAGTGGGGCATGCAATATTATTCAGCCCCTTTACTTTCAGTGCAGCAAACTCACTCCAGAAGTTCATTGTGGATATCTGAATGATCCAATGTTGTCCTAAATGCCTAATGATGATAAATATAATCCACCTGTGTGTAATCAAGTCTCCGCACCAGCTCTGTGATAGTCTCAGGGTTCTGTTTGAAGCACAGAGAGCATCATGAAGACCAAGGAACACAACAGGCAGGTCCGTGATACTGTTGTGGAGAAGTTTAAAGCTGGATTTGGATGCAAAATGATTTCCAAAACTAACATCCCAAGAAGCACTGTGCAAGTGATCATATTGAAATGGAAGGAGTATCATACCAATGCAAATCTACCAAGACCCGGCCGTCCCTCTCAACTTTCATCTCAAACAAGGAAAAGACTGATCAGAGATGCAGCCAAGAGACCCATGATAACTCTGGATGAACTTCAGAGATCTACAGCTGAGGTGGGACAGCCTGTCCATAGGAAAACAATCAGTCGTACACTGCACAAATCTGGCCTTTATGGAAGAGTGCCAAGAAAAAAGCCATTTCTCAAAGATAACCATAAAAAGTGTTTTATAAAGTTTGCAACAAGCCACCTTGGAGACACACCAAACATGTGGAAGAAGGTGCTCTGGTCAGATGAAACCAAAATCCAGCTTTTTGGCAACAATGCCAAACGATATGTTTGGCGTAAAGGCAACACAGCTCATCACCCTGAACACACCATCCCCACTGTCAAACATGGTGGTGGCAGCATCATGGTTTGGGCCTGCTTTTCTTCAGCAGGGACAGGGAAGATGATTAAAATTGATGGGAAGATGGATGGAGCCAAATACAGGACCATTCTTGAAGAAAACCTGTCGGAGTTTGCAAAAGACCTGAGACTGGGACGGAGATTTGTCTTCTAACAAGACAATGATCCCAAACATAAAGCAAAATCTACAATGGAATGGTTCACAAAAAAACATATCCAGGTGTTAGAATGGCCAAGTCAAAGTGCAGACCTCAATCCAATCGAGAATCTGTGGAAAGAGCTGAAAACTGCTGTTCACAAACGATCTCCATCAAACCTCACTGGGCTCGAGCTGTTTGCCAAGGAAGTATGGGCAAGAATTTCAGTCTTTCGATGTACAAAACTGATAGAGACACACCCCAAGCGACTTGCAGCTGTTATCGCAGCAAAAGGTGGTGCAACAAAGTATTAAGTTAAAGGGGCCGAATAATATTGCACGCCCCACTTTTCAGTTTTTCAATTTCCACAAAAATTTAAAGTAACCAATTAATTCTGTTCAACTTCACAATTGTGTTCCACTTGTTGCTGATTCTTCACCAAAAATGTACATTTGATATATTTGTGTTTGAAGCATGATATGTGGGAAAAGGTTGAAAAATTCCAGGGGGCCGAATACTTTTGCAAGGCGCTGTATATGACATAAAATACCCAAAATTGACACCATTCTAAAAACTGCTCCCCTGAAGGTACTCAGAACAACTTTTAAAAAGGTTATTAACCGTTCAGATGCTTCACAGGAATTAATGGAACATGAAATGAAAAAATGATCATTTTCCTTTTTTTTTTTTTTTTCTTTACAAAAATTTTACTTTAGCACCAATTTTTTTTTTATGTTCACAAATGTAAAAGGTTAAAATTGACCCAAAAATTTGTGTGAAATTTCTCCTGAGCACGCCAATACCCCATATGTAAGGGAAAACTACTATTAGGGCACACAAGTCTAGGAAGACAAGGAGCATCAATTGACGTTTTGACAGAGCTGATGCTAAGTCACGTTTGGAGAGCACCTGATGGGCCGAATCAATGGAAGCCCCCACAAATATTGCCATTTTGGAAACTAGATCCCTCGAGGAATTTATCTAAATGTGTGCTGAGCACCAGTTTATAACTTTGAGCTGTGAAAATAAAAAAAATCATATTTTTCCCACAAAAATGTTCTTTTAGCCCCAATTTTTTAAATTTCCATAAGGGTAACAGGTAGTGATGAGTGAACGTGCTCGCCACTACTCGGTACTCGCCCGAGCATCACTTTGCTCGGTGTACTCGGCGAGCACCAAGCATTTCTGCGATTATTCGGCGGGAGCTCGAGTCTCCACCCGGCATTTTTGGCGATGCTTAGAGACCAAATCAACATTCAAGGATTGTCTGCCAGGCACTGTAACATCACAGCCATCTTGGTTGTGGCCTTGCAGTTTTTGGCTGACAGCACAGCATCATCAGGAGTATAAGAGACAGGACCCGCCCTGCTCGCCACATTCTGCTCCGGAGTCAGCTAGTGTAGGGAGAGCTGCTGCTGAGATAGGGTCAGAATTGTTCTTTTAATAGCTAGTGTGAGTCTGCTAGTGTTCAGTCCACAAATCCTGATAAACCAACAGTCCTTTTTTTTAGGGCTAATTCAGCGGTACATACTGTAGATTGCAGCGCTAGGTAGGCAGGGGATTCTATATTCACAAATCCAAGTCAGTGCAAGGCATTCAGGCACTGTATGTGAGTACATAGATCTCACTGCATACGTCAAAAAGCTCCATTAGTGTCTGCTGCTGCTTATTTTTTATATACCTATTCCTAAGCAGCAAAAAAGGACTTAAAAATCCTACAAAACATTGAGAAAAGTATAAGCAGTGCAGAGATGTTTACCTGCCCAGGCCTCCAGACAAATGCACTATCAGGATGCAGTGGACCCACCTAGCACAGGTGCAAAAAAAAAGCCAATGAGGCAACCATTCACGACCTGCCAATCCATGGAGGGGGTGGTTGCTTGTCATATTAATGCACACAAAAAAGGGTTTGTCTGTCTGTGGCGCTGTTCACACAATGGCGATGCAGAGCATCCAGCTTACAGCCTATTGGTCACGCCCCTACTATTAGATTAGGCGGGCTGTCCAGTGCTATCCAGAATGCATCCCATGTGAACAGACACCACAGTTCACAAAGCCAAATGGGCCCAACTGCATCCTGAAAAATAAAGTGCAAAAATACATACAAAAATATGGGAGGTATTAGTTGATACTTTGGCCAAAATATGTAAGCTCGTAACCCACGTCGCGGGTCCTCACGCTTACGAGTCCTGACTCTATTCCTAAGCAGCAGAAAAAAGGACTTAATAATCCTACAAAACATTGAGAAAAATATAAACAGTGCAGAGATGTTTACTCCAGACAAATGCACTAACAGGATGCAGTGGACCCACCTAGAACAGGTGCAAAAAAAGCCAATGAGACAACCACTCACGACCTGCCAATCCATGGAGTGGGTGGTTGCTTGGCATATTAATGCACAAAAAAGGGGGGTTTAATAGTTAGTGTGGGTCTGCTAGTGTTCAGTCCACAAATCCTGATAAACCAACAGTCCTTTTTAGGGCTAATTCGGCGGTACATGGATTGCAGCGCTAGGTAGGCAGGGGATTCTATGTTCACATATCCAAGTCAGTGCAAGGCCTGCAGGCACTGTATGTGAGTACATAGATCTCACTGCATACGTCAAAAAGCTCCATTAGTGTCTGTTGCTGCTTATTTTTTATATACCTAGCTGCAGTTTTCCGCGGCAATTTTTTTTTTGCAGCTTATACCTGCTCATTTTATTAAAGAGCAATCCATAGCCCCCTTTTTTCTACATTTATTTGCTTGCTCACGCTGCAGACTACAGCCAAGTCATTGCAATACAATAGCGTGCAAATGTAAGAATTTAAAAATTTGTTTTTAGTCCCAGACATCAGATTTGAGTGCGCCAAAAAATCTGTACTTTTTTTGGTACTATCTAATATTTTAGGGATATATTCACATGCAGGAGTCTGCTACAGACTCAGTCTGCTGCAAATCATCTTTTAACTTCCATCTTTTAAATTACATCTTTTTAATTATGATTCTGAATTAGACTGAATTGGACTGGAATTGACTGGAAGGTAACAGACTATTAACCACTACAATGTTTCAATTTCTTTTCTCTTTCACCCCCATACTACTTTCCTTCTTACAATCTCCTGAAATCCCTCCACCTAGTAAGGAACTAGTCATTTCTTCCTCCATACTCCCCAGCCATCTCACCTTCTCCTCAGAACTGTTCCTCCACATACAATCCTTTTTATCCAGACACACACGGCCGCAGCATGTCCTATCCTGCTCCCACCTTCTAATGATCTGTCTGCTACTCCTCATTGCTGGTGACATATCCCCAAATCACAGCCCTCCCCAATTCATCCCCACACTCGTTTCTAACCCCCTGCCACGATCCTCCGCACGTTTTCCCAACCACGACAACCTCATACTCATTCATCCAGCCCCCACTCCCCAGCTCCCCCTACTTGGAGCACTATGGAACGCACGCTCCATCTGCAACAAACTGCCATTTATCCATGACCTCTTCATCACCAACAAACTCTCCTTCCTCGGCCTCACCGAAACCTGGCTCACCCCCTCTGACTCGGCCTCTCCAGCTGCGCTCTCCTATGGCGGATTCCACCTCTCTCACACCCCTCGCCCCAGCAACAAACGCGGTGGAGGAGTTGGCTTGCTCCTGTCCGACACCTGCTCCTTCACTCCAATCCCGCTACCACCCTCCACTACTCTTCCCTCGTTTGAGGTGCACTCTGTCCGCATCTATTCCCCCTCCAACCTCCAGCTGGCTGTCATCTACCGCCCCCCAGAACTAGCCATCTCCACCTTTCTCGACCACTTCACCACCTGGCTACTTCATTTCCTCTCTGTTGACATCCCCACTATCATCATGGGTGATTTCAATGTCCCCATTGACACTTTCACCTCAGCTACCTCTAAACTTTTATCACTGACTGCCTCCTTCGGCCTCACTCAATGGTCCTCTGAGGCCACTCACAAAGATGGCCACACGCTGGACCTCATCTTCACCCGCCTCTGCTCCCTTACTAACCTCACTAACACACCCCTCCCCCTGTCTGATCACAACCTACTGACATTCTCGTCCCTCTTCTCTCCTAGTGTGCAACCCCCACTCCACAAACTCACTCACCCTCGCAGAAATCTCAAACATCTCAACTTACAATCACTCTCTGAGTCCCTTCTCCCTCTCACAGACATAGCTTCCCTTCATGACACAGATGCTGCTGCCACTTTTTATAACACCACAATAACAGCAACACTCGATTCGGCCGCCCCACTCATGCATAGTAAAACTCGTACAATTAACAGGCAGCCCTGGCTGACCAGCCTGACCAAAGAATTGAGACGGGCTTCCAGGATTGCTGAGCAGAGATGGAAGCGATCCCACTCTGCCGACCACTTCACTGCATACAAGCAGTCCCTCGCCAGCTTCAAGTCAGCGCTCACTGCCGCAAAACAAACTTACTTCTCATCCCTCATATCCTCCCTGTCCCACAACCCTAAACAGCTTTTCAACACTTTCAATTCTCTACTCCGTCCCCCCGCACCTCCTCCCTCCCCCCTCATTTCTGCTGATGACTTCGCCTCTTTCTTTAAACAGAAGATCGATACGATCAGAGAAAGCTTTGGCCCACAGCGCCCACTGCCCCTCTTAGCTGCTCAACCCTGCTCCTCCAAAACCAGCTTCTCCACCATGACAGAAGATCAGCTCTCCACCCTCCTGTCAAGATCACACCTCACCACCTGCACGCTTGACCCGCTCCCATCCCACATCATCCCTAACCTTTCCACGGTCTTCATCCCAACCCTAACGCACCTCTTCAACCTCTCACTCACAACAGGTGTCTTTCCCTCATCCTTCAAGCATGCCAAGATCACACCCATCCTCAAAAAGCCCTCCCTCGACCCATCCTCTGTGTCTAGCTATCGCCCAATATCTCTTCTCCCTTATGCCTCCAAATTGCTGGAGCAACACGTCCATCTTGAACTGTCCTCCCACTTCTCCTCCTGCTCCCTCTTTGATCGGTTACAATCAGGCTTCCGTTCCCATCACTCAACTGAAACTGCCCTAACTAAAGTCACCAATGACCTACTAACTGCCAGGAGCAAGCGACACTACTCTGTCCTCCTTCTCCTGGACTTGTCTTCTGCCTTTGACACTGTAGACCACTCCCTTTTGCTACAAATCCTCTCATCCCTTGGCATCACAGACTTGGCCCTTTCCTGGATCTCGTCATATCTGACTGACCGAACATTCAGTGTCTCCCTCCCCCACACCACCTCCTCACTTCGCCCCTTGTCAGTCGGTGTTCCTCAAGGCTCTATTCTAGGACCCCTACTCTTCTCCATCTACACTTTCGGCCTGGGACAGCTCATAGAATCCCACGGTATGCAGTACCATCTCTACGCTGACGACACGCAGATCTACCTCTCCGGACCTGACCTCTCCTCCTTGCTTACCAAAATCCCGCACTGTCTGTCTGCCATTTCAGCCTTCTTTTCTGCTCGCTTTCTACAACTGAACATGGACAAAACAGAATTCATCATCTTTCCCCCATCTCACTCTACCCCTCCACCAGACCTATCCATCAATGTCAATGGCTGCTCACTATCCCCAGTCCCACACGCCCGGTGCCTCGGGGTGATCCTCGACTCTGCCCTCTCTTTCAAGCCACATATCCTAGCCCTTGCCTCCTCCTGTCGTCTCAAACTCAAAAATATTTCCCGGATCCGTGCTTTCCTTGACCGCAACACTGCAAAAACGCTAGTGCATGCCCTTATCATCTCCCGCCCCAACTACTGCAACCTCTTACTCTCTGGACTCCCCTCTAGCACTCTGGCACCACTCCAATCCATCCTACACTCTGCTGCCCGACTAATCCACCTGTCCCCCCGCTATTCCCCAGCCTCTCCCCTGTGTCAAGCCCTTCACTGGCTTCCTATCGCCCAGAGACTCCAGTTCAAAACCCTCACACTGACATACAAAGCCATCCACAACCTGTCTCCTCCATACATCTGTGACATGGTCTCCCGGTACCTACCTACACGCGACCTCCGATCCTCCCAAGACCTCCTTCTCTACTCCCCTCTCATCTCTTCTTCCCATAACCGCATCCAAGACTTCTCCCGTGCTTCCCCCATACTCTGGAACTCTCTACCCCAACACATCAGACTCGCGCCTACCATAGAAACCTTCAAAAAGAACCTGAAGACTCATCTCTTCCGACAAGCCTACAGCCTGCAGTGATCCTCAACCTACTGAACAGCCGCACAGCCAGCTCTTCCCTCTCCTAGTGTATCCTCACCCACCCCCTGCAGACTGTGAGCCCTCGCGGGCAGGGTCCTCCCTCCTTATGTACTCATGTGCCTTGTTATCTGCTCATGTTTAATGTATTTGTCTATATTTGCCCTGTATTCACATGTAAAGCGCCATGGAATAAATGGCGCTATAAAAATGTATAATAATAATAAATAATAATAATAATAATTTTGTAGTGGCTTACAAGATTTTTGGACACCATTTTGCTGCCCCAATAATCTGTAGCTGGCCCCAAAATATTTAGCTACAATTCTTATATTTTTCACTGTGAGTTGTACGCCACACGCATCGCATATCATTGCGCTAAATATCTTAACATTTTAGTACTCCAATATTTTTTTTTTAGTGTCATAGCCAACTTATTGACACAATTTTGGTGTTCCCAAAAAAATAAAGGCCACATTTTGATCAGTCTGTTATCTCTGGCTGACGACTCGTGTATCTGTGTGTCAAAATCTTCGCTTCGCAGGCATACGTTGCATAGTTCTGTATGCTAGCCTTGTTCTATTCAGTATTTTGTGTTTTCAAAAATTACAAAAAAATGTATACTGTCTGTTATCTCCCTCAGATGCGTGGTGTATCTGTGGTGTAAAAATCTTCGCTTCGCAGACATACGCTGTATAGTTCTGTCTCCTACCCTTATTCTACTCAGTATTTCATGTTTTCAAAAATTCTAAATAAACATTTAAAATAAATAATACAGTCTGTTATCTCTGTCAGATGCCTGGTGTATCTGTGGTGTAAAAGTCTTCGCTTCGCAGGCATACGTTGCATTGTTCTGTCTGCTAGCCGTGGTCTACTCATTATTTTTTGTTTAAAAAATATTTAAAAAAAAAACATATTCTAACTGTCTGTTATCTCCATCAGACGCTCGGTGTATCTTTGGTCTCAAAATACTTGCCTTTTAGGAATATTGATCACATGTAATTTTTCTCCAAATAAATTCATTTGCATTGAGCTTTTCAAATATTTCAGTAATCCAAGTAAAATGGGCAAGGCAACGGGCAAGGGACGGGGAAATAGATGTGATGCTGATGGTGCATGCAGAGGACGAGGCCGTGGTCAAGCTGAAAGTGGGCCACAACAAAGACTCACATCTTCACGCTTGAACATTCTGTCCCAGTTTCTAGGGGACCGCAAAATACCACTATTGAAGTCAGAGCAGTGATTCCACACTTGGACACTCCGAAGAGCTGTTCAGTATTCCCTTTAAATATTCTTGACTCACAGCCGGTCAACTTGAAGTGGGGCCAGATGAGATCGCATGTAGCGATGGCCAAAGATTTGAACAGCCACAGTCACACGAAGGCAAAGGTGAGAAAGTGTCACAAGAGGTGGACGATGATGAGACACAATTGCCAGAAACTCTGAGGAGGAGCAGGGTGTTGATGTGGAAGATGAGGTGGAGGATGACATAGTGACTGACCCAACCTGGCAGGAGGACATGCAGAGCGAGGATAGCAGCACACATGGGGAAGGAGGCATATCACCCCAAGAGGCAGAAAGAAGCAGTGTGGTGGCCGCAGACAGAAGGTGTGCATCCATTCCCCGTAACATCAACATGATGGAAGTTGCCAACGGAAGTTGCCATTCCAACTTTTAGATCTTCCAAAGTCTGGTTATTTTTTAAAGACATTGCCGATAACCCCAAACAAGCCATTTGCAGCACCTGCCATGCCCGCATCAGCAGGGGTAGCAAAACTACCAGCCTGACCACCACCAGCATGATTAGGTACATGGCAGTAAAGCACCTGACTTTGTGGGCCGAACCCCAGGCTCCAGGAACACTGTCTGCAGGTGACACCACTGCTTCTGCCACTGTTTTGCGTAGAAGCCAATCCCCAGTTCACCATGACTGTGAAGATGCTTAGGGCCCTGCACCTGTTGCCCACAGTCAACCAGCATCATCATCAAGTCCGTCCATGTCCTTGTCCCAGCCCAGCCTTCAGTTGTCTATACCCCAGTCATTGGAACACAAGCAGAAATACCAAGCCAATGCCCAACATGCCATAGTACTAAATTCTAACATTTCTCATCTGCTTACGTGCGAAATGTTGCCTTTTAGGCTTGTTGAGAGGGAAGCTTTCCGCAAACTGATGGTGGCGGCCGTCCCAAGGTACTCGGTCCCCATCCACCACTATTTCTCCCGGTGTGTCGTACTGGCATTACACCAGCATGTGTCCCACAACATTACCTGTGCCCTCAACAATGCTGTTACTGGGAAAGTCCACCTAACTACAGAGACGTGGACAAGTGTTTGTGGGCAGGGATGGTACATCTCACTGACGGCACACTGCGTTAACATAGTGGAAGCCGGGACCCATTCGGTCCTTGGGATGGAGTACTTCCTCCCCATGCTGAGGATCATAGGCCCTACATCAATCAGGGTTACCCCCACAGTTTACAACTCCTGCATCTCCTCTTTCGCCTCCATCTCTGAAATGAACACATCAGTCCAAAGCTGGAAGCAGTGCAGCACTGCCTTAGCCAAGCGGCAACAGGCTGTGCTGAAGCTAATGTGCTTAGGTTACAAACCGCACAATGCTGAAGAGTTGTGAACAGTGCTGAAAGAGCAGTCAGATATTTGGATGACACCGCTGAACCTACAGCCAGGCATGGCCATGTGTGACATTGGCCGGAACCTGGTGGCAGCTCTGAGACAAGGTGAACTTACACACCTACCTTGCCTGGCCCATGTGCTTAACCTCGTGGTTCAATGTTTTCTGAAAAGCTACTCAGAACTGCCGGATCTGCTAGCGAAAGTATGTCGTCTGTCCGCCCATTTTGGAAAGTCAGCTACAGCTTCAGCTGCCCTTGCCATGCTTCAGAAGTGTTTGCAGCTTCCGGCACACCAACTGGTGTGTGATGTCCCCATTGGAACTCTACACTGCATATGTTGGAAAGGATTTGTGAGCAGAAGAGGGCAGTTGTTGACTACAAGCATCAACAAGGTTGTCAATATTCAGTTCATGCTCCACACATAAGACCTAAGGAGTGGACAAGAATGTCAAACATATGTACCATCCTCTGAAACTTTGAGGACTGCACCAAGATGGTGAGCGGAGATGATGCCATAATTAGCATCACCATCCCGCTTCTCTGCATTCTGAAAACCTCTCTGCTCACAATTAAAGAGGATGCATTGCAGGCAGAGCACGAGGACACGGGGCAAGCAACCATACAGGGTGATTACCCTCAGTCCATCCTCATTTCATCAACGTGAATTGGTAGACAATGAGGAGGAGGAGGAGGAAGAACAGGAGCTACTTTCATGCGCTATAGAGGGTACTACAAGCACAGCTGTCATACATCTGTTCAGCGGGGATGGCCTAAGCACAGGGAGGAGGATGAGGACAGCATGATCAGTCATACTGTTGGTGATACACGTGAGAGAAAACACCGTGTGCACAGCTATACTGTGGTGCTTAGACTAGGTTCCCAGACCTTCAATACAAATAGAAAGAAGTCTAGCACTCAACTTAAGCGGCGAAAGATTTGATTTATTTGTAGCACTCGAAACGTTTCAGTCCATAAGGACTTTCATCAGTCACGTGCCGTTAGAAGCCCGTAGGGCTGGGTTCAGAAAGAGCAGGGATGCACAGAATGTGCAAAAAGCGCCGCCACAGCTTGCGTTATAGAGAATGGAGGTAAAATAGAGCTTAGTTAGAGTGCTGTAATGGTGGGGCAATGGCCGCACATCAGGATGTAGCACCCACAAGCTGAAAGCGCTGGTGTTCGGGGTGAGGGGCACTGCCTCCAGACACGGTATCCACCGCTAGTGGTGGATACCGTGTCTGGAGGCAGTGCCCCTCACCCAGAACACCAGCGCTTTCAGCTTGTGGGTGCTACATCCTGATGTGCGGCCATTGCCCCACCATTACAGCACTCTAACTAAGCTCTATTTTACCTCCATTCTCTATAACGCAAGCTGTGGCGGCGCTTTTTGCACATTCTGTGCATCCCTGCTCTTTCTGAACCCAGCCCTACGGGCTTCTAACGGCACGTGACTGATGAAAGTCCTTATGGACTGAAACGTTTCGAGTGCTACAAATAAATCAAATCTTTCGCCGCTTAAGTTGAGTGCTAGACTTCTTTCTATTTATCCTGTTGGTGATGACACGGAAGTCTGGCCTGTTAGCAGTCTGGCACACATGGCTGACTTTATGTTGCTCTGCATTTCCTGTGACCCTCGCATTATTAATATTTTCTGTGACAATCATTACTGGTTGGTGACACTTCTACACCCACACTACAAGGAGAACTTTCAATCTCTTCTTCCAGAGGCAGACAGGTGTACTAAAATGTTGCTGTACCAGAGGGCCTTTGTATCGGAATTACTTTAAAAATTCCCATGTGAGAACGCTGGCAGCAGACGTCAGAGTTTGTTGTACAACCAAGGAGTCCAAGCGAGAGAGACAGAAGTACAATCCAGCTCAGGCAGGGCAACAATGGCAAAGTTCTGGGACAGTTTTCAGACCCTCCCATCGTGCCATCACAGAGGCAAGGGGTGCTGTCACAAGAAGTGCAATGTTTGGGAAGATGCTGAGGGAGTACCTTGCTGATCGTAAAAACATCCTCCGGGATTCCTCTGTGCCTTTTAACTATTGGGTATCCAAGCTGGACATGTGGCATACTCTCTATTCCTTGGAGGTCTTGGCCTGCCCTGCTGCTAGCGTTCAGTCAGTGCGGGTTTTTAGTGCCGCTGGTGAAATTATAACAGATAAGCACATCCGCCTGTCAACTGACAATGCTGACAGGCTGACTCATAAAAATGACCCAGGGCTGGATTGGGCAAGACTTCTGTACACCACCAAATGAAAACAGCGAAACATAACCTCAAATACATTGTCTTTTTGTGGAGGTGTATTTTCATGCACTTGTTCACAACCACACATAGGTATCCGCTTCCTAATTTGGTCTCTTTGGTGTTATCCTCCTTATCCTCATCCTCATTATCCACAACCAGTAGAACAGTAGGGTGAACGTATTCCGTGATGACAAAGTCACTCAATTTTTCTGCAAGGGTGTTTTTATGATGCCCATTACTAATTTGAAACCAAAAAAATGTTACTCCCCCAGGGGGAAATGTCATAAAAATGAGATGTATGTATATTCTTCCCATTTATTGTTATACTTTCCATTTTTCCTCTCTCTGGACCATCCTCTTATGACCTAGTGTATACCTCTCCAATATAAAAATATTGAAATACCATTATATTATATTTTTATTTATATCCCTGTCTCTGAGCTGTTGCTAGGGACCAACATATCTCGCTGGACACATTCTGGCTTCATATCTATGAACCTTAGTTCACCCCTCCCTTTTGTTATTTTCTTTTATAGGGGGATTCACATCCTTTATTCAGTTGTTTGATTTCAGTATGATTTATCATTCTAATGTCTCCACATTATCCTCCACTATATCACCAGGGTTAATGTGTTCTGTGCTTCTACAACCAATGCAATTTTAGGCAAAGGTGTCTAAGATGCTCATGCAATATTTTTTTAAAATGTCCCCCCCTGGGAAAATGTTTTTCAGCCTATTCACTTCGTGTATGGGCACTACAAATCTAGGAGACCTGCTCCTTTAGTTAGGGACTAGTTTTTAATGAGGCCTTCCTCAACGTGTCATCATTCTCTGCGACTAGATCACCAGGGTTAAGTTGTTCTGTGCTGCTACAGCCAATGCAATTTTAGGCAAAGGTGTCTATGATAATAATAATAATAATAATTTTTATTTATATAGCGCCAACATATTCCGCAGCGCTTTACAAATTATAGAGGGGACTTGTACATACAATAGACATTACAGCATAACAGAAATACAGTTCAAAACAGATATCAAGAGGAGTGAGGGCCCTGCTCGTAAGCTTACAAACTATGAGGAAAAGGGGAGACACGAGAGGTGGATGGTAACAATTGCTATAGTTATTCGGACCAGCCATAGTGTAAGGCTTGGGTGTTCATGTAAAGCTGCATGAACCAGTTAATTAATTTTTTTTTTTTTTTTTTTTTAATATAGGCCACACAGGGATCGTTAGGTTAATGCATTGAGGCGGTAGGCCAGTCTGAACAAATGAGTTTTTAGGGCACGCTTAAAACTGTGGGGATTGGGGATTAATCGTATTATCCTAGGTAGTGCATTCCAAAGAATCGGCGCAGCACGTGTAAAGTCTTGGAGACGGGAGTGCGAGGTTCTGATTATTGAGGATGCTAACCTGAGGTCATCAGCGGAGCGGAGGGCACGGGTAGGGTGGTAGACTGAGACCAGAGAGGAGATGTAGGGTGGTGCTGAGCCATGGAGTGCTTTGTGGATGAGGGTAGTAGTTTTGTACTGGATTCTTGAGTGGATGGGTAACCAGTGTAATGACTGGCACAAGGTAGAGGCATCGGTGTAACGGTTGGTGAGGAATATGATCCTGGCAGCAGCATTCAGGACAGATTGGAGCGGGGAGAGTTTGGTAAGAGGGAGGCCGATTAGTAGAGAGTTACAATAGTCCAGACGAGAATGAATAAGTGAAACAGTAAGAGTTTTTGCAGAGTCGAAAGTAAGAAAAGGGCGAATTCTAGAAATGTTTTTGAGATGCAGGTAAGAAGAGCGAGCCAGTGATCGGATGTGGGGGGTGAATGAAAGGTCAGAATCAAGGATGACCCCAAGGCAGCGGGCATGTTGCTTTGGAGTAATGGTGGAACCGCAAACGGAGATGGCAATGTCAGGCAAAGGTAGGTTAGTAGAGGGAGAGAACACGAGGATGACCATGCAATATTTTTAAAAAATGTACCCCCCATGGGGAAATGTTTGTCAGCCTATGCACTTCATGTATGGGAATTACAAGCCTCGGAGACACGCTCTTTAACATTGGACCTAGTTTTTAATAATGCCTTCCTCCACATATCATCATTCTCCGCCACTAGAACACCAAGGTGAACGTCTTGCATGCTGCTCCAGCTATTCAATTTTTGAGCAAGGGTGTCTATGATACCCATAAATAACTTTTTAAAAATATACCCCCCATGGGGAAATGTTTGTTAGCTCATGCAGTTTGTGTTTGTGCATTACAAGTCTAGGAGACCCGCTCCTTAATATTGGGCCTAGTTTTTAATAAGGCCTTCCTCCACATCTCATCATTTTCTGCCAGTAGAACACCATGGTGAACGTGTTGTATGCTGCTACAGCTATTCAATTTTTAGGGAAGGGTGTCTACACTGTGTGCAAAATTATTAGGCAAGTTGTATTTTAGAGGATTATTTTTATTATTGATCAACGACTATGTTCTCAATAACCCAAAAGACTCAAATATTAAAGCTTAATAGTTTTGGAAGATGGAGTGTTTTTTTTTTAGATTTGGCTATCTTAGGAGGATATCGGTTTGTGCTGGTAACTATTACTGTGTAGAATTATTAGGCAACTTAATAAAAACCAAATATATTCCCATCTCACTTGGTTATTTTCACCAGGTAAACCAATATAACTGCACAAAATTTAGAAATAAACATTTCTGACATGCAAGAACAAAACTCCCCAAAATTAGTGACCAATATAGCCACCTTTCTTTATGATGACACTCAATAGCAGGGGTCCCCAACTCCAGGCCTCGAGGGCCGCCAACAGTGCAGGTTTTCAGGATTTCTTTAGTATTGCATCGGTGGTAATGTGATCATCTGCACAGGTGATGATTCCAACCCCTGTGCAATACTAAGGAAATCCTGAAAACCTGCACTGTTGGCGGCCCTCGAGGCCTGGAGTTGGGGACCACTGCTCAATAGCCTTCCATCCATAGATTCTATCAGTTGCTTGATCTGTTTACGATCAACATTGCGTGCAGCATCCACCACAGCCTACGAGACACTGTTCCGAGAGGTGTACTGTTTTCCCTCCCTGTAGATATCACATTTTATGAGGGACCACAGGTTCTCTATGGGGTTCAGATCAGGTGAACAAGGGGGCCATGTCATTATTTTTTCTTCTTTGAGACCTTTACTGGCCAGCCACGCTGTGGAGTAGTTGGAGGCATGTGATGGAGCATTGTCCTGCATGAAAATCATGTTTTTCTTGAACGATACTGACTTCTTCCTGTACCACTGCTTGAAGAAGTTGTTTTCATAAACTGGCAGTAGGTCTGGCAGTTGAGCTTCGCTCCATCCTCAACCCGAAAAGGTCCCACCAGTTCATCTTTGATGATACCAGCCCATACCAGTACCCCACCTCCACCTTGCAGGCGTCTGAGTCAGAGTGGAGCTCTCTGCCCTTTACTGACCAGCCTCTGGCCCATCCATCTGGCCCATCAAGAGTCACTCTCATTTCATCAGTCCATAAAACCTTTGAAAAGTCAGTCTTAAGATATTTCTTGGCCTAGTCTTGACGTTTTATCTTATGTTTCTTGTTCAAAGGTGGTCGTTTATCAGCCTTCCTTACCTTGCCAACGTCCATGAGTATCGCACACCTTGTGCTTTTTGTTACTCCAGTAACGTTGCAGCTCTGAAATATGGCAAAAACTGGTGGCAAATGGCATATTGTCAGCTTCACGCTTGATTTTCCTCAATTCATGGGCAGTTATTTTGCGCCTTTTTTGCCCAACACGCTTCTTGCGACCCTGTTGGCTATTTGCCATGAAACGCTTGCTTGTTCGGTGATCACGCTTCAAGACTGCTGCATCCCTCTGCAAGACATCTCACAGTTTTGGACTTTTCAGAGCCCGTCAAATCTCTCTTCTGACCCATTTTGCAAAAGGAAAGGAGGTTGCCTAATAATTAAGCACACCTTATATAGGGTTTGGATATCATTAGACAACACCCCTCCTCATTACAGAGATGCACATCACCTGATTTACTTAATTGGTAGTTGGCTCTCAAGCCTGAACAGCTAGGAGTAGGACAACATGTATAAAAAGTATCATGCAATCAAAATACAACTTGCTTAATAATTCTGCACACAGTGTATGATACCCATAAACAACTTTTTAAAAATGTACCCCCCATGGGGAAATGTTTGTCAGCTCATGCAGTTCGTGTATGGGCATTACAAGTCTAGGAGACCCGCTCTTTAACATTGGGCCTAGTTTTTAATAAGGCCTTCCTCCACATCTCATCATTTTCTGCCACTAGAACACCATGGTGAACATGTTGTATGCTGCTACAGCCATTCAATTTTTGTGCAGGGGTGTTTTTATGATGCCTGTTACTAATTTGAAACCAACACAAATGTTATTCCCCCAGGGGAAAATGTCATATATTCTTCATATTTATTCCTATATTTTCCATTTTTCCTATCTCTGGACCATCCTCTTATGAACTAGTGTATACCTCTCCAATATAAAAATATTGAAATACTATTATATTATATTTTTATTTATATCCTTGTCTCTGAGCTGTTGCTATGGACCAACATATCTCGTTGGACACATTCTGGCTTCATATCTATGAACCAGTGTTCACCCCTCCCTTTTGTTATTTTCTTTCATAGGTGGATTCACATCCTTTATTCATTTGTTTAATTTCAGTATGATTGATCATTATTATGTGTCCTCATTCTCCGCCACTGGATCACCGGGGTTAACATGTTCTGTGCTGCTACAGTCCAATTTTTGAAAAGGGTGTCTATGATGCCCATAAAATATTTTTAAAAAATGTACCCCTCATGGGGAAATGTTTGTCAGCCCATGCACTTCATGTATGGGCATTGCACGTCTAGGAGACATGCTCCTTTACATTGGGCCTAGTTTTTAATTGTGCTAGGTAGGCAGGGGAGTCTACGTGCACATATCCACATCACTGCAAGGCATGCAGGCAATGTATGTGAGTCTATAGATCTCCCTGCATACATCAAAAGGCTCCATTACTGTCTGATGCTGCGTATTTTATATATACCTAGCTGCAGGTATCTGTGGTAGTGATGAGGGAGTGTACTCATTGCTTGGGTTTTCCCGAGCACGCTCGGGTGGTCTCTGAGTATTTATGACTGCTCGGAGATTAAGTTTTTATCGCCTCAGCAGCATGATTTACAGCTATTAGCCTGCTTGATTACATGTGGGGATTCCCTAGGAACCAGGCAACTTCCACATGTACTCAGCCTGGCTACTAGCTGTAAATCATTCAGCTGCCATGATGAAAACTAAGTCTCCGAACACTAACAAATACTCGGAGGTCACCCGAGCGTGCAACGAGTACACTCACTCATCACTAATCTGTGGCCATGATTTTTTTTTTTCGGGCACCTTATACCTGCAAATTGTAGTACAAAGCAATATCGAGCCCCATTTTTTACATCTATTGGCTTGGTCACACTGCAGACTACAGCCAGGTAATGTTAATACGAGAGCATTAAAATCGAACACTTTAAAACAGTACTTTTTGTCCCAGGCATCAGATGTGAGTGCGCATAAAATTCTGGCCTTTTTTTTGTGTACTATATTTTATTTTGGAGTGTCTTACAACATTTTTGGACAACATTTTGGTGACCAAAAAATCTTTAGCTGGCCAAAAAATAGTTAGCTTCAGTTCTTATATTTAGCACTGTGATTTGTATGCCACACGCATCGCATATCATTGTGCTAAATGTTGTATAATTTTAGTACTTCAAATGTTTCATTTTAGTGTCGTAACCTACTTATTGACACAATTTTGGTGGTCCCAAAAAAATCAAGGCCACATTTTGATCACTCTGTTATCTTCATTTTTTGGTCTGCTACCCTTGGTATATACAGTATTTTGTGGTTTTAAAACTTTTTAAAAATACAGGCCACATATGTTAGGACTGGCGGAACACACCAAATAATAATCAGAGAGGATATGAGGTGCATTCGCAGTCTGGGGTCCACCGTGCAGAAAGGCTCGGTAATGGTGGACTAGGTGGCGGTATAATGTGAATATACACACGGGTTAGCTTCACCCGGTATGAAGGAAGCGAACCCTGTTGCGTCACAGGGCCGCGATACCGCACAGAGAGCACAAGTAAAGAGTCACAGAACTCTGTCCCAAGACACAGGGAAAGAGTTCCTCTAGACCTCTTACGCTCGACACCGCTACTGTGGGGTCAGGGATAGAACTGATCTAATAATTTATTGCACAAGAGTGCATACAATGCGCTATGGCGGACGCCACTAACCACCCTAACCAGGGCCAGGAAAGCGCACTAAGCGCACGGCGCCACACTAGCGGTTGCTGCTGAGAGACGCTAAATTGAGTGCTGGATGTGCAGAGTAGCACTGTCTGGCGCTAGGTAGCTCCCACCATTCATGAGCAGGCAACAACACTAAGGATGGGAATGATTCGGAGCTTTCATCCATCGACAGGCACACCTCCACACACACACATTAGCAAGTTTACACTAGCGCATGGCCAAGCAGCCATGCGAACCTTTTATAGCAGTAGTGCTCAGGGACCTTCCTGATGGTCCAATAGGAGCCACAACAGGACCTGAGCATGTGACCCCCAACCTCCAATAGGAGGTTGTCCCGTGGGCATGCTCAGTATGAGAAAAGCAGGACTTAGTCCCAGAAAGGCCTGGTGGCTGCTGATCAGTGCTGGCTACAAAGGCAGAGCCTGCAAAGGCAGCTGTAACCATTCGCACAGTATCAGCTTGAGCCAGACGCTGGGACCGACATCTCTGTTAAGTAGATTCCACTGCAACTGGAGGAGAATGGGAGATCGCAGAGGACATGGTTCGAGATTCCCCGTGTGCAGCGGCGGGAACTCAACACTTAACAACATATTGAAACAATCTGTTATCTCAGTCACATGTATGGTCTACCTGTGGTCTTCAAATCTTGGCTTTTCAGCCATACATTCCAGTTTTTGGTCTGATACGCTTGGTGTATACAGTATTTTGTAGTTTTAAAATTTTTTAAAAATACAGGCCACATATTGAAACAGTCTATTATCTCTGTCCGACGCCCGTTCTATGTGTGGTCTAAAAATAGTTGGTTTTCATGCATACATTCCAATTTTTGGTCTGTATAACACCCTAGGTCTATACACTATATTACAGTGTGGTAGTTCCATGACACGCCTCATCTATCTGTGGGCTACAAAGTGTACTTTTGAGGCTTCCATTCTCCTTTTTTGTGGTTTGTTACCCTAGCTCTAAACACTATTTAGCAGTAAAAAAATAAATATATAGGCCACATACTCGTATTGAAGAGTCTGGTATCTCAGTCCAACGCCAGATGTATCTATGGCCTACAAATTGTGGTATTTCAGGGCTACATTCCACTGTATTTGCTGTCTTTGACCTGATTTCTATACACTATTTTTTGGGCTAAAATAAAAACACAGGCCACATATTTCACAGTGTGGTATCTCTGGTACACTCCTCATGTATCTTTGGTCACCAAAGTGTGCTTTTCAGGCTTCCATTCACCTTTTTTTTGCTGTGTGTTACCCTAGCTCTAAACAGTAAACAATTTTGGGCTGAATATTTTTTTTAAAAAATTTACCCCCATGGGGAAATGTTTGTCAACCCATACACTTAGTGTATAGGCATTTCAAGTCTAGGAGAACCGCTCCTTTAAATTGGGTCTAGTTTTTAATGAGGCTTTCCTCCACTTCTCATCATCCACTGCCACTCATCACCAGGGTTAAAGTGTTCCGTACTGCTACAGCCAGTCAGTTTTATGGCAAGGGTGTCCGTGATCCCCATAAAAAATTGTTTAAAAAATGTACCCCCTATGGGGAAATGTTTGTCAGCCCATGCATTTAGCATATGGGCATTACGAGACTAGGAGACCACTCCTTTGTAATGGCACAGTTTTTAATAGTAGGCCCTCTTTCATGTTTCTTCCAAGGGGGGATTGGCGTGCATGCAAATTTGGGTCAAGGTGGCCCTTGCATTCAATGCATAAAGAAACTGTATGGCAGGACCAACTGAAGACAGTGAGGTGGGTTTTCCTATGGCCATCCAGTATCTGGGTTCAAAGGCTTATTGGGGTGCATATGACATGACAGCAGGGCAGGCCTTGCATTCAATGCAACATTTTTTCAGGAGGCCCTCCTGTACCTCTAGTGAAAGGGGTATTGGGGTGTGTCGTAATTCTCGGCAGCCCAGCTACTCACTGGATAGGCAATAAAAGCATAGGAGCCCCACTGTTTAATAATGACCCTTTAAGAATATTAATGCCGCCTGATGCCCCTCTAAAAATAGGCTTTGTGACTTTAAAAGTCCCTCCTTCATAAATGAAACACTATGTGTCTCCTTATGTGTCACACACCACATGGCCAGCTAGGGTTGTTAAATGTTACAGTGACATTTCCCAGTAAATGCATTTGTATTGGTTGAAAGCAATGTTAAAGTTGAAAAGCGCATCAAAAACGCTGCATGTGAACATAGCCAAAGTGGTGGAGGAACATTTTTGTCTGGAGTTAATTATTTTGCCTTATATACAAGTCATTACCCTGGAAAGGCTGCACCTTAACATATTTCCTAGCAAAATCCATTTTGGTTTCGTTTTTGTATGTTTTTGGGTGCACCTGTAAAAAAGCTGTGAAACTCTGACAACATTTCTTATAGCTGTGACTTAGCAGTCAGGAATGTGATCCCCATGGTGTCATTTGAGGAGTGTTTCCATAATTTTCAGATGTTTTTAGACCTTAATTGGACGCCCGAGGGGGATCGCGATAAAAATACTAGGGTTTCCCATAGACTTACATTGGGCTCGTTGCTCGGGTCAAGTAAACGAGTATTCCAATTTGCTCAACCCGAGCAACAAGCACCCAAGCACTTTAGTGCTCACTCATCACTAGTAACAGGAGAAATTGCACCATACATGTGGAGTAAATTGCTGTTTGGGCTCATGGCAGTGCTCAGAAGGGAATGAGCGCCATTTGACTTTTTGAACGCAATATTTGCTGGAATTATTACAGACACCAAGGCACGTTTGGAGAGCCCCCGATGTGCCTAAACAGTGGAAATCCCCCACAAGTCACCCTATTTTGAGATCTAGACCCCTCAGAGAATGTGCAAAAAGGAGGACTAGAGTCTGTACTACTAAGATCCAAAACTTGATAAACCTGAATGGTTGAATGGTGTCTGTCATGTTAGTAAACAGTCAAAACCAAGGACAAATACTTTTGATAAAATGGAGCGATTAAAATGAATAATTACCCATTGTGTCTATCCTGCCTGTGCCTCATCCACGATCCCCAACCCATGAGGGGGATACCTCAAGGAATTTATCTAGATATGTAGTGAGCACCTTGAACCCCAAGCTGTGTCGTAGAAGTTTATAATGTGAAGCTATTAAAATAAAAAAATCACACTTTTCGCACAAATTTTCTTTTTAGCCCCAATTTTCTTATTTTCATAAGGGTGACAGGAGAAATTGCACCATACAAGTTGAGCACACCAATACCCTAAAACTACTTTTAAGGCACAGTGCAAAGCAAAAGGGGTAAAGCGCAATATTGGAGTTCAGATTTTGCTGAAAAGTTTTGTGGGTGCCATGTCATAGTGACAGAGACTCTGAGATGCCAAAACAGTAGAAACTCCCCATAAGTGAGGTCATTTTACGAACTACATCTCTCAATGAACTCATTTAGGGGTGCAGTGAGAATGTTGACACCACATGTGCCTCACAGAAATTTATGCCATTAGGTGGTTAAGAAAGAGTCATTACATTTTTACCACTAAAATGTTGTTTTAGCTCCAAATATTACATTTTTATGAAAGCTAATAGGAAAAAAATGAAAATCACAATAAAAAAACAAATTATTGAAAAAACAAAGAAAGAAAGAAAAACATGGTATATCAAAATGTTGATATACCTTATTATTTTTTTGATGTTTCATTTTATTTTATTGTGATTTTGCATATATATTTTTGTTCTAGTTCTGTTGTTTGGTATTGACTACAATCACTTTATATTGGATATATTTTATAATTGGTATACCGTATATACTCGAGTATACGCCAACCCGAGTATAAGCCGACCACCCTAATTTTGCCACAAAAAAACTGGGAAAACTTAATGACTCGAGTATAAGCCTAGGGTTGAAAATGCAGCAGCTACTGGTAAATTTCTAAAATAAAAATAGATACCAAAAAAAGTACAATTAATTGAGACATCAGTAGTTTAAGTATATCCATATTGAATCAGGGGCCCCATATAATGCTCCATGCAGTTTATGATGGGCCCCATAAGATGCTCCATATTAAAATATGCCCCATATAATGCTGCACAAATGTTGATTATGACCCCATAAGATGCTCCATAGACACATTTACCCTGTATAATGCTCCACAAATGTGGATTATGGCCCCATAAGATGCTCCATACAGATATTTGCCCCATATAAAGCTGCACATGGCCCCATACAGATATTTGTCCCATATAATGCTGCACATAGCCCCATAAGATGCTCCATACAGATATGTGCCCCATATAATGCTGCACATGGCCCCATAAGATGCTCCATACACATATTTGCCCCATATAATGCTGCACATGGCCCCATACAGATATTTGTCCCATATAATGCTGCACATAGCCCCATAAGATGCTCCATACAGATATGTGCCCCATATAATGCTGCACATGGCCCCATAAGATGCTCCATACACATATTTGCCCCATATAATGCTGCACATGACCCCATAAGATGCTCCATACATATATTTGCCCCATATAATGCTGCACATGGCCCCATACAGATATTTGACCCATATAATGCTGCACATGGCCCCATAAGATGCTCCATACATATATTTGCCCCATATAGTGCTGCACATGGCCCCATACAGATATTTGCCCCATATAATGCTGCATATGGCCCCATAAGATGCTCCATACAGATATTTGCCCCATATAATGCTGCACATGGCCCCATACAGATATTTGCCCCATATAATGCTACACATGGCCCCATAATGGAAACAGGAACACATGGGCTACTTGCACAGTGAACAAGTCTGTATGATCATGTTCACACACCACCAAGAAACCTGAAGACACAAAAGAGAATAGTAAAACCAAAAACACTCAGTTTGAAAAAATGTTGCAGTAATCCGCAAGTGCTAGTAAAAGATGTAAAAAACAGGGTATTTGGTTGATACGTTTTTTGCAAAAAATGTATACTAAGCTGCTCTACCAATCTTCACGGTATACCCTTATCAGAGCAGTCCTAACTAATGTATGCAATCCCTATCTGATGTATTTATGCAGCTTAGTATACATTTTTTGCAAAAAACGTATCAACCAAATACCCTGTTTTTTACATCTTTTACTAGCACTTGCGGATTACTGCAACATTTTTTCAAACTGAGTGTTTTTGGTTTTACTATTCTCTTTTGTGTCTTCAGGTTTCTTGGTGGTGTGTGAACATGATCATACAGACTTGTTCACTGTGCAAGTAGCCCATGTGTTCCTGTTTCCATAATTGTTCTCTTGTGTCTACAAGACTGGGGAGTTCCACCACTCCTCTTGGGCTATCTGCACAAGAGCTGTTCTACCCTGTATGCACACATGGATTTTTTCCTCTCTGAACCCTGTTCACACAGGTTATATACAGATGATCAGATTTTTAAATACATCAGATAGGGATTGCATACATTAGTTAGGACTGCTCTGATAAGGGTATACCGTGAAGATTGGTAGAGCAGCTTAGTATACATTTTTTGCAAAAAACGTATCAACCAAATACCCTGTTTTTTACATCTTTTACTAGCACTTGCGGATTACTGCAACATTTTTTCAAACTGAGTGTTTTTGGTTTTACTATTCTCTTTTGTGTCTTCAGGTTTCTTGGTGGTGTGTGAACATGATCATACAGACTTGTTCACTGTGCAAGTAGCCCATGTGTTCCTGTTTCCATAATTGTTCTCTTGTGTCTACAAGACTGGGGAGTTCCACCACTCCTCTTGGGCTATCTGCACAAGAGCTGTTCTACCCTGTATGCACACATGGATTTTTTCCTCTCTGAACCCTGTTCACACAGGTTATATACAGATGATCAGGTTTTTAAATACATCAGATAGGGATTGCATACATTAGTTAGGACTGCTCTGATAAGGGTATACCGTGAAGATTGGTAGAGCAGCTTAGTATACATTTTTTGCAAAAAACGTATCAACCAAATACCCTGTTTTTTACATCTTTTACTAGCACTTGCGGATTACTGCAACATTTTTTCAAACTGAGTGTTTTTGGTTTTACTATTCTCTTTTGTGTCTTCAGGTTTCTTGGTGGTGTGTGAACATGATCATACAGACTTGTTCACTGTGCAAGTAGCCCATGTGTTCCTGTTTCCATAATTGTTCTCTTGTGTCTACAAGACTGGGGAGTTCCACCACTCCTCTTGGGCTATCTGCACAAGAGCTGTTCTACCCTGTATGCACACATGGATTTTTTCCTCTCTGAACCCTGTTCACACAGGTTATATACAGATGATCAGGTTTTTAAATACATCAGATAGGGATTGCATACATTAGTTAGGACTGCTCTGATAAGGGTATACCGTGAAGATTGGTAGAGCAGCTTAGTATACATTTTTTGCAAAAAACGTATCAACCAAATACCCTGTTTTTTACATCTTTTACTAGCACTTGCGGATTACTGCAACATTTTTTCAAACTGAGTGTTTTTGGTTTTACTATTCTCTTTTGTGTCTTCACATGGCCCCATAAGATGCTCCATACAGATATTTGCCCCATATAACGATGCACATTGCCCCATAAGATGCTCCATCGAGATATTTGCCCCATATGCTGTTGCTGCGATTAAAAAAATAAAAAATGACATACTCACCTCTCAGGCCCCCGGCACTTGCTATATTCACCTGCTCCCCGTTCCACTGCCGACCGCCGCTGTGTCTTCCCCGTCCTCTGCACTGACGTTCAGGCAGAGGGTGACGTGCACTAATTGCATCATCATGCCCTCTGACCTGAGCGTCAATGCAGAGGACGCGGAAGACGCAGCGGTGCCGATGGTGGAACGGAGAGCAGGTGAATATCGCGCACTGAGTTATACTCATCTGCTCCTGGCGTGGTCCCTGCACGTCTGTTCCCCAGCGCTGGCAGCTTCTTCCTGTAGTTAGCGGTCACATGGTACCGCTCATTACAGTAATGAATATGCTGCTCCACCCCTATGGGAGTGGAGTCAGGTCCATATTTATTACTGTAATGAGCGGTACCATGTGACCGCTCGCTACAGGAAGAAGCTGCCAGCGCCGGGGAACCAGGGACATGCAGGGACCGCGCCAGGAACAGGTGAATATTACACAACTCCGCTCCACCTCCCCTGCCGACCTCTGGGTATGACTCAAGTATAAGCCAAGATGGTTACTTTCAGCCCAAAAAAGTGGGCTGAAAATCTCTGCCTATTTCGAGTATATACAGTAATGTACTCAGATGACATTGGGCATGAGGAGTTGGAAGATATGGTTCTAGGGCCAATCTGTGTTGCTGGCTTTGTGAGCTGTGGTGGTTGGGGAACTGACAGTTGTAATAGTAGCTTTTTTAACCAGAGTAAATTGCCACACAGTCCCAACGCGCGTTTTGTGTTTGCTTCCTCAGGGTGCATTGGGACTGTCTAGCGTGTAACTTATAGGACACGGAGAGGCACAGGTGTTAAGGACTCTTTGTTTACTGACACTATCACCAATGTATTATACAGTAATGACTGTCTTAAATAACCTACTCCTGTCCTTCATGCTACTGTATTGCTGTATTGTATATGCACTTTACTATGTAATTGCTCGACGTAATTAGGGTGCACATGCCATTCTCTACCTGTTCTCTTATCTAAATTTGTCTCTTGTACTGTTCTCATATGGAATTTTTTGTTACATGTACATATACAGTACGTTTGTATTGATGACGCTTGATGTAATAAATTTATACCTTTTTAATTATTTTCTGGACAGTGTTGCTCCAACATTTTTTTCTTCTAATTCTGCTAAATCCTGGAGTGTCCTTTTTCAATGTTCTGTCTGGGGCCTTTCCACAGGGCTTTATGTCCTCATGGCAGTTTTCTATTTTTGGTTCCTGGTGTGGTCTGTATTTATCTCATCAAATTCCACCCCTGAGTGTAGTTCACATTGTAAAGTGGGACCTGTTTGACTCACACATGGTCTGTGTGTTGAGGCGTGCAGATCTCCAAAAGTGTGTCTTTGATAAAGGTCAAAGAAGCTGGATTCTACCTTTGAATAGACTTTTTAATTTATGTTTCA
Organism: Ranitomeya imitator; assembly: GCF_032444005.1. Lineage (NCBI taxonomy): Eukaryota > Metazoa > Chordata > Amphibia > Anura > Dendrobatidae > Ranitomeya > Ranitomeya imitator. The sequence continues at coordinate 713,231,547 of NC_091284.1, read as the reverse complement.
CTTATGTGGGCAGTGTTCCCAGGGAACACGTGTGACTGCTACAGAAGTACTGCATGTCTTTGGTGAAGGCAGATAGAAGCTAGGGTGAAACTTCAGAAAGCATGGAGGACCAGATTAAACACCTGGTTCAAGCCCTGTAACAACAGCAGCAGCAACAGCAACAGCTGGCACAACAGTAGACAAATAAGCTGCTTGTGCAACAGCTTCAGCAACAGCACCATTAACAGCAGCAGCAGATTGGATTACTCATAGAGGAAGTTCAACTCTGACTCCAAGGTCAGCAGATGGATTCTCTGTCCGGACGCAGTCAGGAGAGCCTTGCAGAAAATGACCCACGGTAATGACATAGAGGTGCCATTTGAGCAAACTGCCATTGATCTGGTGGGGGCCCTGATTAAATCTGCTCAGGGGCATCAATATATATTGGTTATCCTTGACTATGCTATGCGGAACCCAGAAGCGGTTCTGCTGAGAAATTCCTCCTTGAACAGTACATCCCATGAGTAGGTCCACATCTTTGCCCAGACAGTACTACTGAGGGAGATCCTGATCGACCAAGCAACACCCTTTATGAGTTAAGTGCTGAGGAAACTGTGTAAGGCCTTGCATATATAGGAAGCGGTGAGGATGTGCTTCACAGCTAATCACAAACACGCATTATGCAGGGCTGTGTTCACAAATAGAGAAAAAAAGGTACACAGAGAGTCAGTAGATTTGGGGCAGTGCACTCATGATCTGGGCTCTGGATCTAAGTGCCTAGTGACCCCCCTGACTGACACTGCCCCTGGGGTCCAGTGAGCAGAAGCAAAAGAGGAAAAGAGGGGGAGCCCAGACATACACAGTCTGGGCCCCCATCTTTGCTTCTGCTCACCATGCCACATACACCAATAAAGATAGCAATGACCTGAGCGCGGCCATGTGTGTCTGTGGAGCAACACTGTTTTGCCACACGTGAGGCTTGGAAGGGAAGGAGCGCTATTTGACTCTTGGAGAACAAATTATAATCATAGAATAGTTTGTAGACTCCACATAAAGAGCTCTTAAGTGACACAAGAGCAGAATCCCCCTTTAGCAACCTTGTTTTGGAGATAACACCCCTCTAAGAATTTGTCTACATGTGTATTGATGATTTTGACTGAATGTGTGTTTTTCAGAAACAAGCAGCAGTGGATATTGCTGACTGAAAATTGCAAATCTGCCATTGTAATGCCCATACCTTGTACTGCCCAGTACATTGTAGTGCCTATACATTGTAGTGCCCATTACATTGTAGTACCATACATTATGTACAGCTCGTGCTTTTGGAAGCATGCACCTGTAAATTAGGCGGTCTCTCATCGCTACAGAAATGCCAAACGTGTGCATGCTAAATGTGGTTTAGGCACACTGTGGGGCTATGAAGGGAGGGGCGTTTGAATTTGTAGTGCAAAATCCACTGAATTTCTTTTGGTGGGCGAGGAGATATAGCGCTTTCCAGAGCCTTTGTGATACCAGTAACAATGAAGCCCTCTATACTGTATTTCAATTGACAGATGATGGCTTTGAATGAGGACTTGTGGATTGAGTTGAAGATTGCATTGGTAACATTTTATATAACATTTTGGATCATATTTATTCTGCCCTTTTCGTTGAGCATTTATATTGAGGTTTCCATCTAAATCTACCTATGATGTGATTCAGAGGAAACCCCAAAGTATACATTCACTATAATGAGATAGCAGAGTTAATCTGTACTCCATCTGGCTTCTGCCTAGCGGTGTCCTTTTCAGAAGTGCACAAAATTGTGGCCGACTGCACTTTTAAACATGCCTAAAAAGACGGACACCACAAAGGCCAGTGATAGGGAAATCAGGGACCACCTTAATGTGTTCTCATAATTCATACATATGTCTCTGAATATGTCCAGACATGTCTGACTCTGCTAAGTCATTCTGCTGACTATTGATTACCAATTAGAATTGCTGAGAGAGGTAAAAAGCTAATCAAGAGATAAGACTTAGGAAATTAGCCCCTACGTGTCTAAACGCAAGTTACCTCTTGTGTAAGGATCACCTGTCCACAGTTCTGTCCTTATTAGTAGTGTTGAGCGATACCGTCCGATATTTGAAAGTATCGGTATCGGATGGTATCGGCCGATATCCGAAAAATAAAGCCTACGCGAAACGCGCGTCAGGGGGGTTCACACTTGCATCCCGGCATCTAACTGTCTTCCAGCATGGGTAATGAATTTTATATTTAACTCTGCCATCTTGCACTTTTGTTTCCCCATATGGATTTCATGTCACTATGACAATACTTGGGGTATGTACTTTCTTATAGAGGTTGGGTATTGCCTCATACTTATGTTAGGCATACTAGTACTACAAGAGTCTGGATCAGTTATGTAGTGCTAGATTATTACCATGCTTGGGGCATATTTGGATATAATTACCGTGCCAGGGATGCAGCAGTTTCCTTACTAGGGTTTTTGTCTTTTTCTTTTTGTTATAACTCTGCTATTTGTATGTAAATTTTGATATTTGTAATAAAGCGTACTAATTTTAATACTTTATGTATGGAACTCCGTTTTTCTAAAGTGTTAACAATACAAGTCATTGGGACACAAATATCGGAAGGTATCCTCTATGGTTCCCAGGGTCTGAAGGAGAGGAAACTCTCCTTCAGGCCCTGGGATCCATATTCATGTGTAAAATAAAGAATAAAAATAAAAAAATATTGATATACTTACCCTCGGACGCGCCCTGGTTGTCAGCCATGCTTCCCTTTTTAAGAATGAACGCTCATTCTTAGGAACGGAAGCATGGCGGTTGCAGCGGTGACAACCAGGGCGCGTCCGAGGGTAAGTATATCAGTATTGTTTATTTTTATTCTTTATTTTACACATGAATCTTAATCCCGATACTGATTCCCGATATCACAAAAATATCGGAACTCGGTATCGGAATTCCGATACCGCAAATATCGGCCGATACCCAATGCTCAACACTACTTATTAGGAATAAACCTGAGGGTCTGACTTGCAGACCACCCTAAAACTAGACAGAGTCCATAGTGTGTCCATTTGCCTGGTTATAGAGAATCTTCTGCCGGATGTTCCGTCTGATTCAGGTATTTCAGAGATTTACTTGGAAACCCCAGTGTAAAAGCTCAGTGCAGAGCACAGGATAAATGTGATCTGAGCCTCACTGCGATCATTGAGAGATAGAATGAACAAATCAACAGCAGGTGAAGAATTTATTCTTTTTCTGCCACTTCCTGTGTGATATAAGTGATTAGATAACTTTATTCTTCGGGTCAGTGTGATTACACAATTCCATATCTATATTGTTTTTTCATATTTCGCTGCTATCACACACTAAAATATGCTTTTTTTATAACAAAAAGTTTTTACATCTCTATATTTTGTTAACTATAATTTTTCTATGTTTCCACAGACAGAGTCATGTGAGGGCTTGTTGAAGTTTTTATGGGTACTATTTTCGGGCACATAACATTTTTTGATCACTTTGTATTCAGATTTTTGGGAGGCAGAATGAACAAAAAACAGCAATTAAGGAATTTTTTGCTGTTTTTTATGCCATTTACCAAGTGGTAAAAGTGATAAGACAACTTTATTTTTCTGGTCAGAATGATTACAATGATACCACATTTATATAACTTTTTTGGTTTATCGCTGTATTCTGAGAGCTGTAGCTGTTTTATTCCTCAGCTAATGGAACTGTATGGCAGCTTGTGCTTTGTGGGACAAGATTATGATTTTAGGAATACTATTTTTATTTACACTCAACTTTTTAATTGCATTTTTTTCCACTTTTTTGAAGTATGATGAAATCACATAGATTTTACTTTGCCACGTTTTGTATTAATTAATCAATTAAATCACTGAAGGGGCTTTTTACTTAGTTTACTAACGTTTATTAGTCTGATCACTGGTATAATGCACTGCAATGCACCAGAATTGCAATGCATTATAACTGTCAGTGCTGCATTGACAAAAGCCTCTTTTAGACCATGCTTTGAGCATGGTCTAACAGGTTTGCCATATCTGGCAAACTCAGTGGTCTTAATGACAACCTCGGGTTTTCATGGCAACAGTGAGGCCCTCATAATGATGATGCAGAGGCTCCAATCTGAAGGGGATCCCTCTCCCTGCCTTCTAAATGCTGCAATTGCTTTTAATTTAACGTGAAAAAAACCCAAGGGTTAATAAATTTAGGACAAAAAACTCATGCATATAGAAAACACTTAGATAGGAGGGGAATGAACCATCAACATGGAGTATAATCCAAAAGAATTCAATCTTGATTAAACAAATCTCATAGTAGGAATTATTAAAAGAGAAATGCTAGACACCAAATTGCAGAGCAAAGGTTACCATATAGAGTTCAAATTTAGCACAAATGTTCAAAAAAAACAAGTAGATAAGTGCTGCAGTGACAGTTTGCCTATGTGAACATGGCATAGATAAAATGCAGTAGCATATATTAAACAAGTAAAGTTAGAAACAGGACTAAAAGTGACAGTGTATAAAATAAACTGCTAAATAAAGAGCAAAGTGCATACAGATTTATCCAAGGTGATAGTACAGCCTAAGGAATCAGCAGTGGTAGACAGAATACCTAGCCGCAATTAAGACACAGAGTAAGAAAGATGGACTCACTGTAGTGAAATAAAGGTAACCAGAGTGTCTCCTCAGGAGAAGGAGGTTGAGGAGGGGGAGAAGGAAGAACAGGATAAGATTACCTGCACTACAGAGAGTAGTACCAACACTAGCTTATTGTCTGTTCAGCGTGGACAGCCTGAAGAGGAGGAGAGGGAAGAGGAGGAGGTGGAGGAGGAAGAGATGGATAGTCTTCTGTGTGGGCACAGCCGTAGTATAGAGAAAGAAAGGATTGTGTCTGATCAGGTAAAATAGAAAAACTTCATACCGATAGAGAAACTATGAAGACTCTGGATCACACGATAAATATTAAAAAACCACAACTTTTATTATAAACTATCTAAAATACATATAAATCACATAACATACTGGTGAAACGTTACAATAAACGGATGCAGGATCGGAGCAGAAGCTACAGACTGATAAGACCCCTACTCAGTAACACATGTCAGATAGCAAATAACCATACAATATACATAATCATGACATACTGGCAGCTCCCTAGTATAACTACGTGTGGCAGGACCACAGTATGCGTATGACCACACTCAACTAGCATCCCATAGCAAGTGCAAAAATCTACAGTGATATAATAGGTCACAGCTAAGAGTGATATCTACCTGCGGTCATGCTTGAACCAGGGAGAGAGGGGTCGTACAGACTGAGCGCACCTCGACGCGCGTTTCACTGCGACAGCAGCTTCGTCAGGACTTTACGCTGCCCTCAACAGGGCAAATCAGTACGCCTGCACAGGAGCCGCAACAGAAGCAAGGAGGATGACCACATCGTATGAAGATGGGAGGCGCCGGGCCCAGACCTGCGATGCCTATCGGCCCCGAATCGGGACCGCCCCTGGGTGAGTATAATCTAACTTGTTTTTCTTATCTTTCAGATTACATCGGGGGCTTATCTACAGCATTACAGAATGCTGTAGATAAGCCCCTGATGGCAGTGGCCGCAGTTTATAGGGCCAAAATGAGGTGACAGATTCTCTTTTAAAAAAAATTGATAAAAACACCTGATGCGTTTCTGGCGTGACTACAGTGCGCTCTCAGTCATCTGTGTGGGCACTGTGCACCAGGCTGTGTGGGGGACATCTTCAAAATCCACAGTTGCTTCTTTGAAAAGCTGTAATAAAAGCAGGAATCATTTTTTGGCACACTAGTTTGTGGTGTTGTAGTAATTTTAAAGAATCTGTTTCACTGGCTTTTTGCTCAAATTTTGATAATTTTTGCATCAACAGTCCTAAAGTGTTAGCAGCACGTTTACTTGTAACAGATGCAAATTCTTCAGGTAGTTCTTCTCATTAACGCTGTGACTTTTTATTTGAACATTTACATTGTATCTAGTAAGGGATGAGGTCAGTTTCCTGACTGGAGAAAATATTCTTTTAGAGGCATGTCCTACCTCCTTTTTTGTTTTGGACTCTTCCACAGTCCACAGCATGAGGCTTATTTTTTAGGCTTCATTGCCCGAGTCTGTCTCTTTATGGTCATGTGTAGACATAAATTCCAAAAAAATGCAATCTAATGCACTATCTTTTTAAAATCGTCCCAAAATTTTGTCTGATGCTCCCCTCCCCCCGCGTCTGTTGCTGGTTGTATTGCAATGCTTCCTCCTGAGTCCTTGTAATTTTAGCTAGGCCTCGCATGGAGTGCTTTGACTTCCCAGTTTTGGAGTCAGAATCTTTTTAAAATTGTACCAAAGGTGAAACATAGTCCCTCCTCTACCTGTCTTCCAGGGTGTATTGCTGTCCTCCTTTCTTATTTTTATCATCCCTTGCACATTCTGCACTAGCTTTACCAATCTAGGAGTTACACTCCTTTAACAACTTAGTGACGGAGCCAATTTGGTACTTAATGACCAAGCCAATTTTTACAATTCTGACCACTGTCACTTTATGAGGTTATAGCTCTAGAACATTTCAACGTATCCCACTGATTCTGAGAACTTTTTTGTGACATATTGTAGTTCATGTTAGTCATAACATTTCTTCGATATAGCTTGCGTTTATTTATGAAAAAAATGAAAATTTGGCAATTTTCAAACTTTTAATTTTTGTACTCTTAAATCAGAGAGTGGTGTCACACAAAATCTACTATATAATTGTCTAAGGGTCACTTCCGTCTGCCTGTCTTTCTGTCTTTCTGTCACAGATATTCATTGGTCGCGGCCTCTGTCTGCTATGGAAATCCAAGTCGCTGATTGGTCGTGGCAAAACGCCCACAACCATTGCTACGACCAATCAGCGACAGGCACAGTCCGGCGGCAACATGGCCGCTCCTTCCTCCCCGCAGTCAATGCCCGCTCCATACTCCCCTCCAGTCAGTGCTCACACAGGGTTAATGGCAACGCTAATGGACCGTGGTGTAACGCACTCCATTAGCGCTGCTATTAACCCTGTGTGACCAACTTTTTACTATTGATGCGGCCTATGCAGCATCAATAGTAAAAAGATCTAATGTTAAAAATAATAAATAAAATAAAAAATCGTTATATACTTACCGTCCGTCGGCCCCCAGATCAGGAACAAGCCTCTCCCGCTCCTTGCGACGCCCCGGTGACCGCTCCATGCATTGCGATCTCGCGAGATGATGATGTATCGGTCTCTCAACACCGCTACGTCATCATCTCGCGAGACCGCAATGCACTCTGGGGACCGGAGTGCGTGAGGAGCGTCGGTAACTGCTTCGCTTGGATCCAGGGGACAACGGAGGGTGAGTATATAACTATTTTTTATTTTAATTCTTTTTTTTAACAGGGATATGATGCCCACATTGCTATATACTATGTGGGCTGTGCAATATATTACGTGGGCTGTGCAATATACTATGCGGGCTGGGCAAAATACTACGCGGGCTGGGCAATGTACTACGCGGGCTGTGCAATGTACTACGCGGGCTGGGCAATATACTACGCGGGCTGGGCAATGTACTACGCGGGCTGTGCAATGTACTACGTGGGCTGTGCAATATACTACGCGGGCTGTGCAATATACTGCGCGGGCTGTGCAATGTACTACGCGGGCTGTGCAATGTACTACGTGGGCTGTGCAATATACTACGCGGGCTGGGCAATATACTACGCGGGCTGGGCAATGTACTACGCGGGCTGGGCAATATACTACGTGGGCTGTGCAATATACTACGCGGGCTGGGCAATATACTGTGCGCGCTGGGCAATATACTGCATGGGCTGTGCTATATACTGCGTGGGCTGTGCTGTATACAGCGCGGGCTGTGCAATATACTGCGCGGGCTGTGCAATGTACTACGTGGGCTGTGCAATGTACTGCACGGGCTGTGCAATGTACTATGTGGACTGGGCAATGTACTACGTGGGCTGTGCAGTGTACTATGTGGGCTGTGCAATATACTACGTGGCTGTGCTATATACTACGTGGGCTGTGCTATATACTACGTGGCCTGTGCCATACACTACGTGGCCTGTGTTATACACTATGTGGCCTGTGTTACACACTACGTGGCCTGTGTTATACACTATGTGGCCTGTGTTATATACTGTGTGCGTGGTACTGCGCGGGCTGTGCAATATACTACACGGGCTGGGCAATATACTGTACTACGCGGGCTGGGCAATGTACTACACGGGCTGTGCAATGTACTACGCGGGCTGGGCAATATACTACACAGGCTGGGCAATGTACTACGCGGGCTGTGCAATGTACTACGCGGGCTGTGCAATATACTACGCGGGCTCCAACAAGAGAGAGCACTTGGCGATGCGTGGAATGCATCACCACAGGGACTCCTGCAGCCCGGACCCGCAGTCCTGACTGGGATCGCTTCCCTCTCTCTGACTTCCTAGCATTCCACGCATCACCAAGTGCTCTCTCTTGTTGGAGCCTGCTCATCACAATTGCTTGTCCCATCTCTGCGGGGTCCTTTTTTTCACCATACTTCTCTCTACAACAAGTGAGGTTTGACAAAGGCCCACCGCAGGGCCAAAACGTTACCTCAACATTCCTATACTTCTGTGGTGAATACAATAAATTACTCTCCTTTTTGCATTTAAAACTCCAAATATTTGTGTGCGGCTGTTTTCTACGAATCTATTCTACAGTACTGAGCATCATGCGGGGCCATTATACAGTATGGAGCATCATGTGTGGCCATTATACAGTATTGAGCATCATATGGGGCCACTATACAGTATGGAGCACTGTGTGGCCATTATACAGTATGGAGCATCATGTGTGGCAATTATACAGTATTGAGCATCATGTGTGGCCATTATAATGTATGGAGCACTGTGTGTGGCCATTATACAGTAATGAGCATCATGTGTGGCCATTATACAGTATTGAGCATCATAGCAACCAAAATCCCATGTACATACTTGAAGACCGGGGTAGCAAAGACAATTTATCTGCAAACCAAAATCAAACAATATCCGCTCCAAACAATATCAAATAATGATAGGAGGAGAAAAGGAGAAAACTGATTTTATCTAATAAAAATATCATGTCATTTATTATTTCACAGAAAAGGTAAAATATCACAACAATATATAGAACCCCATAAACAATGCAGATTGCTATGAACCCCACCCACACCTATCCACACCCCACATATACACTTTAATCCCTGGAAAAATGAATAAAGATAAAGGTCCGAAGACCGTATCCCAGGGAGAAGCAGTGCATCCAAACATGGGCATCTAGAAAGCAGCATGCATGAACCGGGAATGTAGTAACACCCGTCTATCTTACATCTAAAGTGCAATAGTGCATAGCAAGAGGTGCAGTGCTTACCAGCAGGTGAGTGGGAACAAGGAGGGGGTGGGGGGTGGATGGAGAGTCCCATCCACCCCCCTCCTTGTTCCCACTTATGCCTTCTTCAAAAATTGGGAGGTATGTCTCTCCCACTCTGACCACCGCAACGGAAGAAGATATGGAGGGGGTGTGGCCTAATATAAGGGGGCGTGTCGGCTGCATCTTCTGCTGGCTGTGCGGGAGAAGTGGAGTCCCATGCGTGACTGCCGGGCACAGCCTCAAAATTGGGACAGTCCCGCAGTATGAGGGACGGTTGGGAGCTATGCAAATACCTAAACCTTACAGGTCCCTGTTCAGACTAGGAAAAAGCCTTTCTCTGACCCTGGTCTGTCCCTGCCTGACCATGGAGGTTGGCAGCCTAAGATAACAGAATGGCGCCCCCATTCGACGGCGGCTATCCCTTAATGTCCTTAGCAGCACATAGAATTTCTATAGTGCCCGTAATGGTAGTTCTATTTGCACCACTCCACAGGCTCTGTGCTTCCATGTAGCAATTCCCACAATGAAATCACACACAAAACAACTGCAACCATCACAAACTACAGCTAAGTGAATGAATCCAACAAAGTTTATCACCAGTGTGAGCAGGTACCAGGATGCAGTAACAGTGGAAAGGCAGAACAAGGGTTAACAGGGGTTTTTAATGAAACCGCATTACTCCAGGCAGGGAGATGGTAAATAGGGGGAATAAGGAAAGTAAAACGGTGTTTGGTGGACGTAGGTATAGCAGGGGCAATAGAGGGTGGAGGAAAGTACAAAGGTATCAAGCTTATCTGTCTGGCGGTGTTGAGGATCAGTCTCTGTGAAGATAGAGGTAGCTTTCCAGCCTGAACACTTGAAGAATCCGGCGGCGTCCTGGGCAGAGATGGGTCCTGGGTTCCGGTGTCGGCGAGGGTCCTGGAATGTCCTTTCGTGGGTCCTGGTTCCACGATGGGTAATGATGGAGAGAGAACAGTCATTTCTTTCTAAGCATCGGCACAACGCTAATACAGGCGGGTGAGTCTGCGTACGACAGCCGCACTCAGTTCACGGCCAGGATCTCGATTCTCAACCTACGCCTCCTATGGTCTGGTCGTGGGGAGGGCTCACTCACGCTTAGTGGCACTGTGGGACTCTGTAGGCATCTCTGACTTAAGCCTACTGTGTCCTGACTGTCCAGCGCGGGAGGGCTCTCACTCTACCTCCGCACACTACAGCTTCCCACCAACCAAGTTCCTATTCCCGCTCACTGTTTCCCTCTTATACCTCTTATACATCTCAGGCCTCCTGAGCTCAAGTTCAAATGGCACTAAATTCTTCCCCCTGCAACTTGGGGGGAAAAAGGAAGGAACTATAGCTCAAAGTTCAAAGAAAGAGCTCACGGGACCAGGGCTAGCTAGAGGTTTTTGTGGGCCCCAGGCGAAAGAGTCTCAGTGGGCCCCTTTTGCACATACCACGATTCATGATGTACAGCTATGGCAGAGAAATATAGGTATAGTACAATGCCAAAGATTTCACTTACTTCTTACATTATATGAGTGATATCTATTGTAAATTCTACAATAGCTCAGAAACTGGTGAATCCTCGCAGCGCACAGTGCCTGTGCTGGGGAGATTCAAAAGTCTTCAGTCAGAGTGACTGCAGACTTTTCATTTTAGACAGGACAGTATAGTCCTCCATACAATATTATGGGCACCACATAGTCCTCCACAGGGCTGCCACTAGGAATTTCGAGACACCATACTGGCAAAATTTTCGGGGCACCCTTGAGACTCTGCCCAGGCTCCACCCGAGCCCCGCCTCCACCCCTCAAACTGTCCACAGTCAAAAGATTGTTTTAAGCCGCCACCGCGATAAGGTAGACTCTTTTGGCCGGGCCCTACTCTACTCTATCCTATTAATCATTTTTTAAAATATCCAATGGAATTTAGGTATATTTGTATTTATTTTTAAATATTTTGAATGACCAATAATATCACATACAGGGGACAAATACCACCGCACCATGACCATTCACCATATTACCACATAGTGACCCATAATACCACATACAAGGAACAAATACAGCCACACCATGTCCAGACCATATATTACCATGACAGTTACCGAATAATATCACATACAAGGGACAAAAACCACTGTACCATGTCCAGACCACATATTACCACCATATAGTGACCAAATAATAGTGCATACAAGAAACAAATAGCGCCACACCATGGCCGGACAACATATTACCACCACATAGTGACTGAATAATAAAATACTGATCAGTAATGAAAAACAATACTAATATCACCATACGTGCCATTATACACGGAAGATCTGTTCTTAGTATGCAGTGTCTGTGTACAGGTAATACAGTGATCACTGGTGACATTATACATAGAAGCTCTGTATATAGTGTTTAGTGTAAAGGTGTAATACTCTGATCACTGGGGACATTGTACACAGGACCGCTGTATATAGTATACAGTGTATAGTGTCAGTGTATAGGTAACACACTGACTCACCAGTGATGTCTCCAGGTGAAGGTGAAGTCCTTCATCTTTGCTTTTCATCTTCATCCAGCACAGACTGCAGTCACTTCTTCCAGCCAGGGCTCGTCTCTGCAGGAAATAACAGTTATCCAGAGCACCGCTTGTAGAAACATTACCAATTTTTTTCCCCAAATTCTAAACTACACCAGATGAAGTAAAAAAGGTGACAGTGTTGCTCTGCCCAGTAACAGGACCGCCTCTCCCATTTAAAACACTATCCTCAAAAAATAAAATAAATACCTCACTGCAGTAATAATATCCCCCATCCTGGTCCCCATGTATCTCATTCCTGGCTCCAGCCATATGTTCTCCCATCCTGCCTCCATGTGATGTCCCATCCTACCCTATATGATCTCCCCATCCTGTCCCATCTGTCCCATGATCCTGCCCCATCTGTCCCATGATCCTGCCCCATCTGTCCCAAGATCCTGCCCCATCTATCTCCATTATATCCATCCTGCCCCATGATTCTGCACCTTCTGTGTCTATCCTGCCCCATGATCCTGCACCATCTGCCTCCATCCTGCCCCATAATCCTGCCCCATCTGTCTCCATCCTGCCCCATATTCCTGCACCATGTGTCTCCATCCTGTCCCATCTGTCTCCATCCTGCCCCGTGATCCTGCCCCATCTGTCTCCATCCTGCCCCATATTCCTGCACATTTCCATTCTGCCCTATCTGTCCCCATTGTATCCATCCTGCCCCATGATTCTGCACCATCTGTCTCCATCCTACCCATGATCCTGCACCATATATATCCATCCTGCGCCATGATCTTGCACTATGTGTATCCATCCTGTCCCATGATCCAGCACCATCTGTCTCCATCCTGCCCCATATTCCTGTCCCTTGTGTCTCCAATCCTGCCCCATGATCCTGCCCCATCTGTCTCCATCCTACCCCATCTGTCTCCATCCTGCCCCATGATCCTGCACCATCCATCTCCATCCTTCACTGTGTCTCCATCCTGCCCCGTGTCTCCAGTCCTGCTCCCTGTCTCCATTCTGTCCCGTGTCTCCCATCCTGCCCCTGTGTCTCCCATCCTGCCCTGTGTCTCCCATCCTTCCCCCATGTCTCCCATCCTGCCCTCGTGTCTCCTATCCTGCCTGTGTCTCCCATCCTGCCCCATGTCTCCCATCCTGCCACTTGTCTCCCATCCTGCCCTCGTGTCTCCTATCCTGCCTGTGTCTCCCATCCTGCCCCGTGTCTCCCATCCTGCCACTTGTCCCCCAGCCTGGCCTGTGTCTCCCATCCTGCCCCCTTGTCTCCATTCTGCCCCCTTGTCTCCATTCTGCCCCCTGTGTATCCAATCCTGCTCCATCTTCATTCTGCCCCATGTTTCCCATCTTGCCCCATGTCTCCCATCCTGCCAACTGTGTCTCCCATCCTGTGCCTTGTCTCCCATCCTGCCCCCGTGTCTCCCATCCTGCCCCAGTGTTTATCATCCTGCCCCCTGTCTCCATTCTGCCCCTTCTCTCCATTCTGCCCTCTTGTCTCCATTCTGCCCCGTTTCCATTCTGCCATCTTGCCTCCCATCCTGCTCCCTTATCTCCCATACTGCCCCCTGTCTCCATTCTGCCCCTGTGTCTCCATTCTGCCCCGTGTCTCTCATCCTGCCCCGTGTCTCCCATCCTGCCCCTGTGTCTCCCATTCTGCCCTGTGTCTCCACTCTGCCCCACTCTCTCCCATCGCCCCGTGTCTCCCATCCTGCCCTCGTGTTTCCCATCCTGCCCCCGTGTCTCCCATCCTGCCTCCATGTCTCCTATTCTGCCCCATCTCTCCCATCCTGCCCCTTGTCTACAATCTGCCCCTGTGTCTCCCATCCTGTCCCCGTGTCTCCCATCCTGGCCCAGTGTTTATCATCCTGCCCCCTGTCTCCATTCTGCCCTCTTGTCTCCATTCTGCCCCATTTCCATTCTGCCCTCTTGCCTCCCATCCTGCTCCCTTGTCTCTCATCCTGCCCCTTGTCTCCATTCTGCCTCGTGTCTCCATTCTGCCCCGTGTCTCCCATCCTGCCCTGTGTCTCCCATCCTGCCCCCGTGTCTCCCATTCTGCCCCTGTCTCCCATCCTGCCCGTGTCTCCATTCTGCCCTGTGTCTCCACTCTGCCTGACTGTCTCCCATCCACCCCGTGTCTCCCATCCTGCCCCTGTGCTTCCTATCGTGCCCCCATGTCTCCCATCCTGCCCCCATGTCTCCTATTCTACCCCATCTCTCCCATCCTGCCCCTTGTCTCCAACCTGCCCCATGTCTCCCATCCTGCCCCCGTGTCTCCCATCCTGCCCCCGTGTCTCCCATCCTGCCCCCGTGTCTCCCATCCTGCCCCTTGTCTCCATTCTGCCCCCTTGACTCCATTCTGCCTCCTGTATCTCCAATCCTGCCCCATCTCCATTCTGCCCCATGTCTCCCATCCTGCCATGTCTCCCATCCTGCCCCTTGTCTCCGATCCTGCCCTCTTGTCTCCTATCCTGACCGTGTCTCCCATCCTGCCCCCTGTGTCTCCCATCCTGCCCTCGTGTCTCCTATCCTGCCCCTTGTCTCTCATTTTACCCCCATGTCCCCATCCTTCCCCCATGTCTCCCATCCTGCTCCTTGTCTCCCATCCTTCCCACATGTCCCCCATCCTGGCCCATGTCTCCCATTCTGCCCCCGTACTCCCATCCTGTCCCATGTCTCCATTCTGCCCGTGTCTCCCATCCTGCCCCGTGTCTCCAATCCTGCCCTGTGTCTTCCATCCTTCCCCCGTGTCTCCCATCCTGCCCCTGTGTCTCCTATCCTGCCCCTGTGTCTCCCATCATGCCCCCATGTCTCCCATCCTGCTCCTTATCTCCCATCCTTCCCCCATGTCTCCCATCCTGGCCCATGTCTCCCATTCTGCCCCCATGCTCCCATCCTGCCCCATGTCTCCATTCTGCCCCTGTGTCTCCCATCCTTCCCCGTGTGTCCCATCCTGCCCCTGTGTCTCCTATCCTGCCCCTGTGTCTCCCATCATGCCCCCGTGTCTCCTATCCTGCTCCTTGTCTCCCATCCTTCCCCCATGTCCCCATCCTGGCCCGTGTCTCCCTTCCTGCACCCTGTCTTCATTCTGCCCCCTTGTCTCTATTCTGCCCCCTGTGTCTCCAATCCTGCCCCATCTCCATTCTGCCCCATGTTTCCCATCCTGCCCCCATGTCTCCCATCCTGCCCCTGTGTCTCCCATCCTGCCCCCTTGTCTCCCATCCTGCCCCGTATCTCCATTCTGCCCCTTGTCTCCATTCTGCCCGTGTCTCCATCCCTCCTCCTGTCTCCTATCCTTGCCCCATGTCTCCCATCCTGCCCCCATGTCTCCAATCCTGCCACGTGTCTCTATTCTGCGCCTTGTCTCCATTCTGCCCCCGTGTCTCTATTCTGCCCCCTGTCTCCATTCTGCCCCCTGTGTCTCCATTCTGCCCCTTGTGTCTCCATCCTGCCGCCATGTCTCCCATTCTGCCCCAGTGTTTCCCATCCTGCCCCCCCCCCCCCCCCCGTCTCCATTCTGCCAAGGACAGGATGGAGACTCATGGTCCCATCCTGCTGATGAAACATATTGCTTTCAATTAAAAAAAAAAATTCTCCTAACCTTGCCGAGCTCCTGTGGCAAATATGATCCAGGCTAAAGGCATCTCAGCACGCACTCGCTGGCGAATGACAATGGCGTCTTATGCCGACGACGTGCGCACTGATGTCATCTGCCAGCCTCCGATTGCCTGGCGGCTTTAACTGAACCTGCGTCTAGGACGAAGGTTCAGTTAGTGCACCGGCAGAAGCCTGCTGCTGGGGCCCGATCAGCAGAAGAGACGCAGCCGATGCGGGCCCCCTCTGCTGATCGGGCACCATACGCCAGTCAGGGCAGTACTAATGATGGCCCTGGTCCTCCATATAGTATTATGGGCACCACATAGTCCTCCATACACTATTATGGGCACCACAAAATCTTCCATATAGTATTCTGGGCAGTATAATGGACCCCATATATTGATCCATACAGAATGGGCCAGATATAAAGCTCCATGCAGAATGGCCTCCATTTAATGCTCTATACAGAATAGGCCCCATATAATGCTCTAAACAGAATGTGCCCCATATAATGCTCCATATATAAAAAATAAATAAATACTCACCTGTCCTCGTTACTTGCTGGCTGCAGCTCTGGTTTCTTCAGCGTCTTCTTCTGACTCCCTGCACTGCTCAGTGTAAAGGGCGCTCTGTAGTGACGTCATTGCGCCCTCTGTCCTGATACGTCAGAGTCAGAAGACGCGGAAGAGACCGGAGATGTGGAGGAAGAGTGGAAGGTAAGTATTTGAAACGGTTTATAGCACGATGGGAGGGCCCCGGTGGCAGCAGCAGCACCTGAGCTGGCACTGGGCTCCCCCGACTCACGGGCCCAATAGAGTGCCGGTGTCCCTGTCAGTCAGTGGGCCCCTCTGTTTGCTCAGGACCCCAGCACTTGCCCGGGTGCGCCAAGTGGTGATGCTGACAATGCATAGGACCTTCGGGATTTGGAGTGTTTGTGTCCAAGAATTGGCCAAAATCACAGCTGGGCAAAGCATGCAACTAGTTTCTCCCTAAAGGAGACGTCCTGAAGCTGTGATCACCAACAAAGGCTTTTGTACAAACTATTAGTTAGATTTCAGTAAGCGTGTTTAACCCCTTAAGCCCCGAGGGTGGTTTGCACGTTAATGACCGGGCCAATTTTTACAATTCTGACGACTATCCCTTTATGAGGTTATAACTCTGGAACGCTTCAACGGATCTTGGCGATTCTGACATTGTTTTCTCATGACATATTGTACTTCATTTTAGTGGTAACATTTTTTCGATATAACTTGCGTTTATTTGTGAAAAAAACGGAAATTTGGCGAAAAATTAGAAAATTTCGCAATTTTCCAACTTTAAATTTTTATGCCCTTAAATCACAGAGATATGTCACGCAAAATACTTAATAAGTAACATTTCCCACATGTCTACTTTACATCAGCACAATTTTGGAACCAAAATTTTTTTTTGTTAGGGAGTTATAAGGGTTAAAAGTTGACCAGCAATTTCTCATTTTTACAACACCATTTTTTTTTAGGGACCACATCTCATTTGATGTCATTTTGAGGGGTCTATATGATAGAAAATACCCAAGTGTGACACCATTCTAAAAACTGCACCCCTCAAGGTGCTCAAAACCACATTCAAGAAGTTTATTAACTCTTCAGGGGTTTCACAGGAATTTTTGGAATGTTTAAATAAAAATGAATATTTAACTTTTTTTCACACAAAATTTATTTCAGCTCCAATTTGTTTTATTTTACCAAGGGTAACAGGATAAAATGGATGCCAAACATTGTTGTACAATCTGTACTGAGTACGCTGATACTCAAAATCATATGAAAAAAACCTCAGTCTAAAATGGTATACTTTATTGTTAAAAAACAAGGCAGACAGACACACCCACAAAACCTAACACTAATAAAAAACAACCAAAAACGTGAAAAGAAAAATGTGCCCCAAACGAATAAAAACTAATGGGAAAAACCTAGGTCGCCCTACTCAAGCCACTAGTTCGTCCCTGCCTAACTGCGGAGGTAGACACCCTAGGGGGGAGCGTTGTGGCGCCCCCGCTCCTCGATGACTATCCCTAGGGGCCCTATAAGACCCTACGGCCACTGATGTAAGCCACTACCCACACACTAAAGGGTCCTCTAACACTAGACAGAGAAATACTCTTCTAGGGATGACCTAGTTCCCATAAGTAAAACGCTATATACACACACACATATGGCGATATAGATGTCACAATGGTGTAATTATTCACAGCGGCCCCAAGAAACTGTGCACAGTGTAGATACACTTATAGAAAAAATCCAGCCTGATAGTCTAAGCATATATATTTCTCTTGGGCTAGCATTTATACTAGTGTGGGTAAAGCAAACCCGATAATTTTAAGCCAAGTTAGCTCAGTAATATACATAGGTAATATCTCTGTTACCTCTTTCACAAATCCCCACACTATTTAGGCAATGCTAACATTAGCCCATATACAGCCACAGGATAAGGCCATGAATACTCATCTGAGCCGCTGTGTATCACCAAACGCCATATCAAAAACACGCCTCAACGCGTTTCGCCTCTGCAGGCTCATCAGGAGGCCAGATAGTCCGATATCATGTGTCACATCAGATTGTGGATAGCTGAATGCCCTATGCCGCACAACTTACATTTATATCTGCCGCCAATAAACAGACGTATAAGGCACCTCCTCGCTACTTCCTGTAGCGTCTAGTGGATTCATGGCCTTATCCTGTGGCTGTATATGGGCTAATGTTAGCATTGCCTAAATAGTGTGGGGATTTGTGAAAGAGGTAACAGAGATATTACCTATGTATATTACTGAGCTAATTTGGCTTAAAATTATCGGGTTTGCTTTACCCACACTAGTATAAATGCTAGCCCAAGAGAAATATATATGCTTAGACTATCAGGCTGGATTTTTTCTATAAGTGTATCTACACTGTGCACAGTTTCTTGGGGCCGCTGTGAATAATTACACCATTGTGACATCTATATCGCCATATGTGTGTGTGTATATAGCGTTTTACTTATGGGAACTAGGTCATCCCTAGAAGAGTATTTCTCTGTCTAGTGTTAGAGGACCCTTTAGTGTGTGGGTAGTGGCTTGCATCAGTGGCCGTAGGGTCTTATAGGGCCCCTAGGGATAGTCATCGAGGAGCGGGGGCGCCACAACGCTCCCCCCTAGGGTGTCTACCTCCGCAGTTAGGCAGGGGCGAACTAGTGGCTTGAGTAGGGCGACCTAGGTTTTTCCCATTAGTTTTTATTCGTTTGGGGCACATTTTTCTTTTCACGTTTTTGGTTGTTTTTTATTAGTGTTAGGTTTTGTGGGTGTGTCTGTCTGCCTTGTTTTTTAACAATAAAGTATACCATTTTAGACTGAGGTTTTTTTCATATGATTTTGAGGATTTATACCTCGTGCTTACTGGATCTTTTTTTGAGATTAATATTGATAGTTGTTCCGTTTATGGTATGGCCAGCTTTTTGGTAGGACCTGTTAATTCTGATTTATGGCTGGAGGACGCAAACCAGGCGTTTAGCGTTGGTGGTGTCCAAGATTTTGGTACTGGCCGTTTGGCATTGAAGAACTTGTTTAATGAGGTATACGGGGGGTACAAAGAGTATCTGAAGTCTTGGTGGGAAATAAGGGCACTTGAGAATTATCTAAAAAATCGGATTGTCCCAAGAGGCTTAAGGATCAATATTGCTCCCTCACAGAGGATTGCGTCACCTGAGTTTATGGTAATTTGGCAAAAAGAATCTATAGAATCATCGATTAGATTCATGCAGGTTCTCCTCACAGAGGAGAAAAAAGTATTTGAAAGATCGACCGATCAATTAAATAAACTGATAGAACGAGTTCTGAAACATAAAACCGACCCCGACTTTAATAGGAGGGAAGGACTACTACAGACGTCAGTAGAAAGATACCAGGCTCTGTTAAAAGAGAGGAAACATCTACATTTCCAAAGGGACCTTAGCGAGTTTAAGGAAAGTCAGATTGCAGGTGTCCCTGTAGAAAGACAATCGGAAGCATCATCGTCCGATTTGGATATATCAGACACTGAGAGAGTTGAGGTAGCAGGTAGTAGCAACAATACACATTTTTTCAGAGATCAACAGACTAGACAAAGATGGCAGGGCGGAAGAGGAAAATCGGGGAGGAAGGGGGGAAGAGGGAAGTATCGGCCTGGAGGAGGCCCCCTGACCCCCTTTCTGACACCAAGTCCGGCACCTGGCCAAGTATCTGGAGCATCCTCCTTATCGTCAGTCTCTTTTTTAGAGCACAGTGCGAGAACGGGTTACCAGCTCAGAACCAGGTTCAATTAGATAGGGGACAAATCATCAACCTGTCCTCGCACACACTCTCCAGGGATGAGTATAGTGTTTTGCAGAGAGGTCTCAATTTGTTCCAACAAATCATTTTAATTGCTTCGAGTGGGTGAAAGATCTCAATCTTTTTTGTAGAAAACTAAAGTGGAGAAAGTTTTTCCAACATAATACTCGTGAGGAATGTGGGAGGCTAGGGCTTGATCAGGAGGACATGGAGAGTTTTGAGGCCCTATGTGGCTTACTCCAGGAGAACGAGAGGGTCCCCGATGAAGGGAAAGGCCCATTCACCACACTTAAAAATAAGAGCGAGAGGATGCCACCACAAGGTGAAGCGAGTAACGTTGATCTATTTGCATTACTAGTTGAAAGGGATCTCAAAAAATTAAGCAAAATAAGTTGGGAAATGGAGGATAATCTTGCGGAGAGGGAACGGAGGGCGCTTGAGGGTCTGAAAGAGAATGACCAGTTAATTATAAAACCCTCCGACAAAGGGGGTAATCTGGTCATTCTCGATCATCCAGAATATCGCGCTATGTGTAACTCCATTCTGCAGGATAAGACCACATATGAGATACTCACCATAAACCCACTTGAGATGTTTAAGAACCTGTTGAGATCGATTCTGGAAGAGGCTTTGGCACATCTACTGATTTCACAAAGTGAATTCGAATTTATGTTACCTAAATTTCCTTTAATGGCAACCTTTTATGCACTCCCCAAGGTGCATAAGGGTTGTCACCCCCTGAAGGGACGACCCATAGTGTCAGGGGTGGATTCCCTCACACAAAATTGTGGACTGTACATAGATCAGGTCCTACGTCCCTTCGTTACATCTATCCCGTCCTACTTGAGGGATACTTCTCATTTGTTACTCAAGTTGGAGGAAGTACATCTGGGTCAGGATGCCTTTTTGACATCTATTGATATAGAAGCACTTTATAGTAGCATCCCACATCAAGCAGGGATCGAAGGAGTCAGCTATTTCTTACAACAAAGATCGGTTAGGTGCAGAGAACACAACGATTTTGTGCTTACTTTACTTGAATATATTTTGACCCACAATGTGTTTACCTTTGACAGGAAGTACTTCCACCAGCTCAGGGGCACAGCGATGGGGTGTCCCTGCGCCCCATCGTACGCTAATTTGTTCCTGGGCTGGTGGGAGGAAACCATTGTCTTTGGAGGGGAGGAGAAATGGTGGCATGAATTTATACCTATATGGTATAGATATATTGACGACGTGTTTATGGTGTGGACGGGTACCAAGGATGAGTTTACAGCTTTCATGGGGCTCCTTAATGTAAATAAGGTGGGCCTCAGATTTACGTCGGAGATTAGTGAAATAGAATTAGCTTTCCTGGATCTGAAAATTAGAAAAGAGACACACGGGGGGATTACGACCAGCATCTACAGAAAGCCCACGAGCACAAATAATCTGTTACACTGGGAAAGCCATCACCCTACTCCCCTAAAAAGGGGGATACCCAAGGGGCAGTTCCTCAGGCTTAGGAGGAACTGTTCGAGGACTGATACCTTCAAAAGTCAGGCGGGAGATATGTTTAACAGGTTTAAAGAAAAGGGATATCCGAGACCTATCGTGAATAGGGCATTTATGGCAGCCAACAAGGCCGACAGACAGAGTCTGTTACAAAAACAAGCTAAAATCGAAGCGGGTGATACTGTCAGAATTATTGGCACCTTTGATGCACGACACCAGGACATCAGGAGGGTGTTTGCTATACACTGGGATGTCCTTAAGTTTGACCCTGACCTTGTGAATGTGATAGGTGAACGCCCCAACATCACCTTTAGGAAGGGCAGATCTATTAGGGACTTGTTGGTACATAGCCAATATCAGCGCCCGAAGGTTGGAGGAACATGGTTAGAAAGGAGACCCTGTGGTTTTTATAAATGTGGTGATTGTAGTCTCTGTAAGTGGATGAGACCATGTAAATGCTTTCAGAGCTCCACCACGGGTAAAACTTTTTACCAACGAGATTTTTCCAACTGTAAAACAACAGGGGTGGTCTATGTAGCCTCCTGTCCCTGCCCTAAGGACTATATAGGCAAGACAAAAAGGGAGTTCAGGAGGAGAGTGGGCGAGCATATGGGTGATATTCGTAACAACAGGGATACCCCACTTGCGAAACATATGCATACTTACCACAGAGAAGATCCAACAAAAGTAAAATTTGCCGTCATAGAAGTGGTCAGGGCGAACCCGAGAGGCGGTAACCTTGATAAGATGATCCTCAGAAGGGAATGCGAGTGGATTTTCAGGATGGAGTCCCTAGCACCCAAGGGGATTAACGAACAAATATCGTATGCGTGCTTTCTGTAGTTTCTCTATTTGTCTGAGTCATTTCCGGTATTTTCGCAAAGTTAAAATGAAGTATGGAGCATGTGTCTGGTTTATGCGTTTGTTAAGCCAAGATGAATAATTATAGATGGGCTCAGAAAGTGGTAGGTCTGCACCATATTTACGATGGGGATTCTCCTTTTGGAGGTCCCACATGGATTTCCATGGAAGTATCTGTTGATATATGATTTTGTCTGCATTTTATTATTTGTATTATGCACTGCATGAGACTTTACATCATCTGCCGGCTTATATAGTCTCCAGGATTAGATTTATGATGGGCAATGTGTTCTATATGGGTACCAGCTTTGGATGTAAAACAGGCATGGTGGCTTTGGTACCCCTCCTGCTATCACAAAGCGAAGACTTTGATATGACTTATATTGTGACAGCAGTATTTTATTTTTTGCTGGTCAATAAAGTAGGATGCCGGCCATTTGCTTTATTTGCTGTAGTAGACCGGCCCCTCGGCTCATCTATTTGGATAGGCGAGTGGTAAAAATAGTTATCGGTCATTATAGGGAGTGGGGGGAGTGCGGTTATCCCTCCCTCCTGGGCTGTGCAGCAATGTGAAGCCGTATCACGTCACCAGTAGTCATCAAGGGGCATATGTGCCCGTATAAATGATATATGTGTGAGCATGCATAATAGAGTGGTGACTAAGTAAGATTGGCTCACTGGGCATGCGCTGGAATGCAGTACGCTTGAGCGGCATAGCCGGTATCGGAGTAACACACGCCCCCCTTTTTTCCGGAGCATGCGCTATGAAGTGATGAGTTAGTTGACCCCGGGGACATGCGCAGTAACGCTCCAGCGGTCCTATGCGCATAAGCGGGATATGTCTGCCCGCTCTGCGCTGAAAGGCTGGACGCTTAAGCGGCACAGCTGGTATCTTGGCAACACACGCCCCGTGCCTTCCGGAGCATGCGTTAGTAAGTGACGAGAGAGTTTACTCCGGGGACATGCGCAGTAACGTTCCAGCGGCTCTATGTGCGGAAGCGAGATATTTCTGCCCGCTCTGCGCATGGGGGATGCGGACATGCGCAATGCAATCCACTAGACGCTACAGGAAGTAGCGAGGAGGTGCCTTATACATCTGTTTATTGGCGGCAGATATAAATGTAAGTTGTGCGGCATAGGGCATTCAGCTATCCACAATCTGATGTGACACATGATATCGGACTATCTGGCCTCCTGATGAGCCTGCAGAGGCGAAACGCGTTGAGGCGTGTTTTTGATATGGCGTTTGGTGATACACAGCGGCTCAGATGAGTATTCATGGCCTTATCCTGTGGCTGTATATGGGCTAATGTTAGCATTGCCTAAATAGTGTGGGGATTTGTGAAAGAGGTAACAGAGATATTACCTATGTATATTACTGAGCTAATTTGGCTTAAAATTATCGGGTTTGCTTTACCCACACTAGTATAAATGCTAGCCCAAGAGAAATATATATGCTTAGACTATCAGGCTGGATTTTTTCTATCAGTGTATCTACACTGTGCACAGTTTCTTGGGGCCGCTGTGAATAATTACACCATTGTGACATCTATATCGCCATATGTGTGTGTGTATATAGCGTTTTACTTATGGGAACTAGGTCATCCCTAGAAGAGTATTTCTCTGTCTAGTGTTAGAGGACCCTTTAGTGTGTGGGTAGTGGCTTGCATCAGTGGCCGTTGGGTCTTATAGGGCCCCTATGGATAGTCATCGAGGAGCGGGGGTGCCACAACGCTCCCCCCTAGGGTGTCTACCTCCGCAGTTAGGCAGGGGCGAACTAGTGGCTTGAGTAGGGCGACCTAGGTTTTTCCCATTAGTTTTTATTCGTTTGGGGCACATTTTTCTTTTCACGTTTTTGGTTGTTTTTTATTAGTGTTAGGTTTTGTGGGTGTGTCTGTCTGCCTTGTTTTTTAACAATAAAGTATACCATTTTAGACTGAGGTTTTTTTCATATGATTTTGAGGATTTATACCTCGTGCTTACTGGATCTTTTTTTGAGATTAATACTGAGTACGCTGATACCCCATATGTGGGGGTAAACCACTGTTTGGGCGCATGGCAGAGCTCGGAAGGAAAGGAGCGCCATTTGACTTTTCAATGCAAAATTGACAGGAATTGAGATGGGACGCCATGTTGCGTTTGGAGAGCCCCTCATGTGCCTAAACATTGAAACCCCCCACAAGTGACACCATTTTAGAAAGTAGACCCCTTAAGGAACTTATCTAGATGTGTGGTGACCACTTTGACCCACCAATTGCTTCACAGAAGTTTATAATGCAGAGCCGTAAAAATAAAAAAATCATATTTTTTCACAAAAATGATCTTTTCGCCCCCAATTTTTTATTTTCCCAAGAGTAAGAGAAGAAATTGGACCTCAAAAATTGTTGGCCAATTTGTCCTGAGTACGCTGATACCCCATATATGGGTGTAAACCATTGTTTGGGCGTATGGCAGAGCTCGGAAGGGAAGGAGCGCCATTTTACTTTTCAATGCAAAATTGACTGGAATTGAGATGGGATGCCATGTTGCGTTTGGAGAGCCCCTGATGTGCCTAAACATTGAAATCCCCACAAGTGACACCATTTTGGAAACTAGACCCCTTAAGGAACTTATCTAGAGGTGTGGTGAGCACTTTGACCCAACAAGTGCTTCACAGAAGTTTATAATGCAGAGCCGTAAAAATAAAAAATCATATTTTTTCACAAAAATGATCTTTTCGCCCCCAATTTTTTATTTTCCCAAGGGTAAGAGAAGAAATTAGACCACAAAAGTTGTTGTGCAATTTGCCCTGAGTGCGACGATACCCCATATGTGGGGGTAAACCACTTTTTGGGTGCATAGCAGAGCTCGGAAGGGAAGGAGCGCCATTTGACTTTTCAATGCAAAATTGACTGGAATTAAGATGGGACGCCATGTTGGTTTGGAGAGCCCCTGATGTGCCTAAACATTAAAACCCCCCACAAGTGACACCATTTTGGAAACTAGACCCCCTAAGGAACTTATCTAGATGTGTTTTGAGAGCTTTGAACCCCCAAGTGTTTCACTACAGTTTATAACGCAGAGCCGTTAAAATAATTGTTTTTTTTTTCGCAAAAATTATTTTTTAGCCCCCAGTTTTGTATTTTCACAAGGGTAACAGAATAAATTGGACCCCAAAAGTTGTTGTCCAATTTGTCCTGAGTACGCTGATACAAATATGTGGGGGGGAACCACTGTTTGGGCGCATGGCAGAGCTCGGAAGGGAAGGAGCGCCATTTGGAATGCAGACTTAGATGGATTGGTCTGCAGGAGTCACGTTGCATTTGCAGAGCCCCTGATGTACCCAAACAGTACAAACCCCCCACAAGTGACCTCATATTGGAAACTAGACCTCCCACGGAACTTATCTAGATGTGTTGTGAAAACTTTGAACCCCCAAGTGTTTCACTACAGTTTACAACGCAGAGCCGTGAAAATAAAAAATCCTTTTTTTTTCCCACAAAAATGATTTTTAGCCCCCCAAATTTTTATTTTCCCAAGGATAACAAGAGAACTTGGACACAAAAAGTTGTTGTCCAATTTGTCTCGAGTACGATGATACCCCATATGTTGAGGTAAACCCCTGTTTGGGCGCACGGGAGAGCTCGGAAGTGAAGGAGCACTGTTTTACTTTTTCAATGCAGAATTGGCTGGAATTGAGATCGGACGCCATGTCGCGTTTGGAGAGCCCCTGATGTGCCTAAACAGTGGAAACCCCCCAATTATAAATGAAACCCTAATCCAAACGCACCCCTAACCCTAATCCCAACTGTAACCCTAACCACACACCTAAACCTGACACACCCCTAATTCTAATCCCAACCCTAATCCCAACCGTAAATGTAATCCAAACCCTAACCCTAACCCTAGCCCTAACCCTAGCCCTAACCCTAACCCTAGCCCTAACCCTAATGGGAAAATGGAAATAAATACATTTTTTTTAATTTTATTATTTTTCCCTAAGCCTAGGTTAGGGAAGTCCGTTTAGCGCTAGCGGATTGCGCTAACGCAATGTCCTTTTAGGTTTTCGTGTTTAGTGGTCGCGTTAACGTTCCCGCTCTGGAAGATCGGGGATCGGACCTCGGGCGCGCCGCGGACGCTGCAAGCAGCGTCTGAGGCGTGCCACAAAAGAACGGCACCTTGCTAGCGCGAGCCGAAAATGGCACGCTCTAGCGATGCGCTACACCCGAAAATCACATTGCTGTCAATGGTTGTGCTAACGGACCCGTTGCACGGCGTTAATTGTGAAATTTTCGCCGTGCAACGCTGTCCGTTAGCGTTAACCCATTAACGCAATGTGAACCTAGCCTAACTAAGGGGGTGATGAAGGGGGGATTGATTTACTTTTATAGCGTTTTTTATATCGGATTTTTATGATTGGCAGCCGTCACACACTAAAAGACGTTTTTTATAGCAAAAAAGTTTTTGCGTCTCCACATTTTGAGACCTATAATTTTTCCATATTTTGGTCCACAGAGTCATGTGAGGTCTTGTTTTTTGCGGGACGAGTTGACGTTTTTATCGGTTACATTTTCGGACACGTGACAGTTTTTGATCGCTTTTTATTCCGATTTTTTGTGAGGCAGAATGACCAAAAACCAGCTATTCATGAATTTCTTTTGGGGGAGGCGTTTATACCGTTCCGCGTTTGGTAAAATTGATGAAGCAGTTTTATTCTTCGGGTCAGTTCGATTACAGCGATACCTAATTTATATCATTTTTTTATGTTTTGGCGCTTTTATACGATAAAAGCTATTTTATAGAAAAAATAATTATTTTGGCATCGCTTTATTCTGAGGACTATAACTTTTTTATTTTTTTGGTTATGATGCTATATGGCGGCTCGTTTTTTGCGGGACAAGATGACGTTTTCAGAGGTCCCATGGTAATTTATATCTGTCTTTTTGATCGCGTGTTATTCCACTTTTTGTTCAGCGTTATGATAATAAAGCGTTGTTTTTTGGCTCGTTTTTTTTTTTTTCTTACGGTGTTCACTGAAGGGGTTAACAAGTGGGCCAGTTTTATAGGTCGGGTCGTTACGGACGCGGCGATACTAAATATGTGTACTTTTATTGTTTTTTTGGTTTTTTTTTAGATAAAGAAATGTATTTATGGGAATAATATTTTTTTTTTTTTCTGCTTTATTTAGGGATTTTTTTTTTTTTTTACACGTGTGGAAATTTTTTTTTTTACTTTTTCACTTTGTCCCAGGGGGGGACATCACAGATCACCGATCTGACAGTGTGCACAGCACTCTGTTAGATCGGTGATCTGACATACAGCTGACACCCGGCCGCGATCGGCCGCACTCCCCCCGTGAGCGCGGCCGATCGCATATGACGTACTATCCCGTCACTGGGATTTAAGTCCCAGGTCACCTGGACGGGATAGTACGTCATATGGGATTAAGGGGTTAATACTTTTTCCCTGTGTCATTTCTCATTATTACACATAACCTAATTCATTGACTTATATGATTTGATTTCTTTGCCTGTGTGGATTAGATGGGATGTTACTGACAGCTGGTGAGAATTTAATGGCAATGGCACTTTTAGGCCATGTTCACACGTTCAGTATTTGTTCAGTATTTTACATCAGTATTTATAAGTCAAAATCAGGAATGGAACAATTAGAAGAAAGGTATAATAGAAACACATCACCACGTCTGTATTTATCATGCACTCCTGGTTTTGGCTTACAAATACTGATGTAAAATACTGAACATGTGAACATGGCCTTAAAAATATATTTATTTCGAAAATTGGTGACATGTTCAGTACTTATTTCACCCATAGTATCTCCCTGAATCTTCCTATTTTCATATGCCAAGGGCACATCTTTATTGTAAAACGCAGCAGCAATAAACTATCAGCAGACATTTCTGACAGCAGCTTATCTCACAATGGAACAAGCATCAGGCATAAATCAAGAACCTCTATAGATACTGTTAGCTAATCCTGCTATAATCTCTGGGATCTGCCAATATTTATCTAATGTACATGGGATGTTTAAGGGCTGATGGTAGTGATGACTAAAAGTTTTCGCTTTTGTCCATACTATCATACCCGAAATACAAGATATGTTACACATATGTATTCATACAGGTGTAGGTTGGAGCAGAGAAGCATAAAAATAAATATTAAAAATAAGGCTCATAATTCTCTAATAATAATACTTCTTTTCAAGAAGAAAAAAGTTTGTGAATGTGTTTCTCACCCAATCTTCTTACTAATATGGTAGAATTAGTTGTATGGTTTAGGCTTTTACCAGGGTTGCCAACTTGAGTTTCTTTATTTTCTGGACAGCTTATCAAAAAATCACGGGAGGACAATATTTTTATGGACACATTGGAAAACCATGACAAATCATTATGATTAAGTGATCCATTAGTGATGAGCGAGTGTACTCGTTGATCGGGTTTCTCCGAGCACGCTCGGGTGGTCTCCGAGTATTTGTAAGTGCTCGGAGATTTAGTTTTTGTTGAAGCAGTTGCATGATTTACGGCTGCTAGACTGCTTGAATACATGTGGGGATTCCCTAGCAGCCAAACAACTGTATACTCGCTCATCACTATGATCCATGTCTCCATCCCATAATTCTGATATGAAGACATCAGCTGCATTCACTGTAAACTGTAAAGTGCTGAGAATTGCAGTCAAAATAATCTGTATCAGTTTCTTCAGCTTAAAAAAAATCACGGACGTCTTAAATTTTTTTTTACGGACTGGGCCTGGAATTTCTGGATGGCTGGCAACCTTGGAAAGTACACAATCCAGGTTCACATGGCTGCCTTCTTCAGTTTGTTTGTTTGCTTGTTTGTATGTTCATAAGGAATATAAAACATTATTTTACTTATATTCTGTAGTATACTGCGTCAAATGAACCACCCCTTTTCCCAGGCCGGAATGTAATAATTTTTTTCATATTTGAAATTGTACAATTTTCAGCAAAACTGCAAGTCACTATGTACTGTACAACCAGTAATATATATCATACTAGATGGTGGCCTGATTCTAACGCATCGGGTATTCTAGAATATGTATGCAGTTTATTTATGAAGATTTAAGAATAATGCAATAAATACACAGGATTTTCCGGGTAAAATATATACATTATCAGTGAAGCGGTGTTTAAATCCCGCGCCAATATCACTGATTGGTCGCGGCCGGCCGGGCGCGACCAATCAGCGCAGCGGAGTTTAAATCTCAAGCAAATATCGCTGATTGGTCGTGGCCGGGCGCGACCAATCAGCAAAGCGTGGTTCAAATCCTGCGCCAATTCGCGGCCGGACTACGCCTGTCGCTGATTGGTCGCGGGAAGCTAGCGAGACCAATCAGCGACGCGGGATTTCTGTTACAGACAAACAGACAGAATTAGACAATTATATAGTAGATACCCGATGCGTTAGAATCGGGTCACCATCTAGTATTCATATAAACATTGGTGCTTACATTTATGTTTTAACCCATTGGACACACTGTCATTGTTTTTCTCCTGTCTTTATTTTAAGAGTCAAGACTTTATTAGTCATCTATCCCTGTATGACAGCTTTTCTTTCTACAGGATGACTTATAGTTTTCATAGACACCATTTATTTTACCATATGATAAACTTAAAAACAGGGACAATTTTTATTCTCTCCCTTACACACTGTCCTCCATGTTGTTCTCTCCCTCACAGACTGTTCTCCATATTATTCTCTCCCTCACACACTGTCCTCCATGTTTTTCTCTCCCTCACAGACTGTCCTCCATGTTATTCTCTCCCTCACACTATCCTCCATGTTATTCTCTCCCTCACAGACTGTCCTCCATGTTATTCTAAACCTCACAGACTGTCCTTCATGTTATTCTCGCCCTCCCAGACTGTTCTCCATATTATTCTCTCCCTCACACACTGTCCTCCATGATATTCTCTCCCTCCCCGACTGTTCTCCATCTTATTCTCTCCCTCACAGACTGTCCTCCATGTTATTCTCTCCCTCACAGACTGATCTCCTCATTATTCTCTCCCTCACACACTGTCCTCCATGTTATTCTCTTCCTCACAGACTGTCCTCCATGTTATTCTCTCCCTCACAGACTGTCCTCCATGTTATTCTCTCCCTCACAGACTGTCCTCCATGTTATTCTCTCCCTCACTGACTGTTCTCCTTGTTATTCTCTCCCTCACACACTGTCCTCCATGTTATTCTCTCCCTCACAGACTGTCCTCCATGTTATTCTCTCCCTCACAGACTGTCCTTCATGTTATTCTCATTCTAGTATATGTATGTAGTTTATTTATGAACGCTGATTGGTCGAGGCCAGCTGGGCGTGACCAATCAGCGACGCGGGATTTCGGTTACAGACAAACAGATCCTTAGACAATTATATATAGATTACTATATATATATATAAATATATGAAACTAATAATATGAAATATAAAGAATAATATTTTACCTTTCTTTTATAAATAGCTACTATAGTCTCCAAACAAGATGAGCCATTAGGACTATTCCTTGTATTTGCCCTAGTTTTTTTTAGATATTTTTGTCCTTGTGACTATTCCCAGATCATCACCGATCCGCCACCAAATTTCACAGTGGGTACAAGGCACTGTGGCTTGTATGCCACTCCAGGTCTCCGTCTAACCATTAGACGACCAGGTCTTGATGTAGGGATGCTTCAGCAAGGCTGGAATTGAGCAGATTAATCTTTGCAAAGGATGCATGAATCAAGCCGCTTGCAAGGTTATCCTGGAAAAACAGTTGATTCCTTCTGCTCAGGCAATGTTCCCCAACTCTGAGGACTGTTTTTTCCAGCAGGACAATGCGCCATGCCCCACATCTAGGTCAATCAAGGTGTGGATGAAGAACCACTACATCCAATCCCTGTCATGGCCAGCCCAATCTCCAGACCTGAACCCCATTGTAAACCTCTGGAATGTAATCAAGAGGATGATGGATAGTCACAAGCCATCAAACAAAGAAGAACTACTTACATTTTTGTACCAGGAGTGGCATAAGGTCACCCAAAAGCAGTGTGAAAGACTGGCGGCAATCATGCCAAGACGCATGAAAGCTGTGATTAAAAATCGTGGTTATTCCACAAAATATTGATTTCTGAACCCTTCCTGAGTTAAAACATTAGTATTGTTGTTTCTAAATGATTATGAGCTTGTTTTTTCTTTGCATTATTTGAGGTCTGCAAGCAATGCATTTTTTTGTTATTTTGACCATTTCTCATTTTCAGAAAATAAATACAAAATTTATTGCTTGGAAATTCGGAGACATGTTGTCAGTAGTTTATAGAATAAAAGAACAATTCACATTTTACTCAAAAATATTCCTATAAAGTGAAAAATCAGACAAACTGAAAATTTGGCAGTGGTTTCTTAATTTTTGCCAGAGCTGTGTATATATATGAGTCAAAATTGGAACAGCATCACGTATTACCGCAGTTGTCGTGCAGCGCTTTCCCAACCAATGTTCAAATGGCTTCCAATAATAGAGATAAAAAAAAAAAACAGCACAAAAATTAAAGAAAAACGGGCTTTAATGCCTGAACGGCCACGCATATCCGAAACGTTGCCACGCCGTTCAGGCATTAAAGCCCGTTTTTCTTTAATTTTTGTGCTGTTTTCCTTCTTCTATATCTCTCTCTCTCTATATATATATATATACAGTGGGGCAAAAAAGTATTTAGTCAGTCAGCAATAGTGCAAGTTCCACCACTTAAAAAGATGAGAGGCGTCTGTAATTTACATCATAGGTAGACCTCAACTATGGGAGACAAACTGAGAAAAAAAAAATCCAGAAGATCACATTGTCTGTTTTTTTATCATTTTTTTGCATATTATGGTGGAAAATAAGTATTTGGTCAGAAACAAACAATCAAGATTTCTGGCTCTCACAGACCTGTAACTTCTTCTTTAAGAGTCTCCTCTTTCCTCCACTCATTACCTGTAGTAATGGCACCTGTTTAAACTTGTTATCAGTATAAAAAGACACCTGTGCACACCCTCAAACAGTCTGACTCCAAACTCCACTATGGTGAAAACCAAAGAGCTGTCAAAGGACACCAGAAACAAAATTGTAGCCCTGCACCAGGCTGGGAAGACTGAATCTGCAATAGCCAACCAGCTTGGAGTGAAGAAATCAACAGTGGGAGCAATAATTAGAAAATGGAAGACATACAAGACCACTGATAATCTCCCTCGATCTGGGGCTCCACGCAAAATCCCACCCCGTGGGGTCAGAATGATCACAAGAACGGTGAGCAAAAATCCCAGAACCACGCGGGGGGACCTAGTGAATGAACTGCAGAGAGCTGGGACCAATGTAACAAGGCCTACCATAAGTAACACACTACGCCACCATGGACTCAGATCCTGCAGTGCCAGACGTGTCCCACTGCTTAAGCCAGTACATGTCTGGGCCCGTCTGAAGTTTGCTAGAGAGCATTTGGATGATCCACAGGAGTTTTGGGAGAATGTCCTATGGTCTGATGAAACCAAACTGGAACTGTTTGGTAGAAACACAACTAGTCGTGTTTGGAGGAAAAAGAATACTGAGTTGCATCCATCAAACACCATACCTACTGTAAAGCATGGTGGTGGAAACATCATGCTTTGGGGCTGTTTCTCTGCAAAGGGGCCAGGACGACTGATCCGGGTGCATGAAAGAATGAATGGGGCCATGTATCGTGAGATTTTGAGTGCAAACCTCCTTCCATCAGCAAGGGCATTGAAGATGAAACGTGGCTGGGTCTTTCAACATGACAATGATCCAAAGCACACCGCCAGGGCAACGAAGGAGTGGCTTCGTAAGAAGCATTTCAAGGTCCTGGAGTGGCCTAGCCAGTCTCCAGATCTCAACCCTATAGAAAACCTTTGGAGGGAGTTGAAAGTCCGTGTTGCCAAGCGAGAAGCCAAAAACATCACTGCTCTAGAGGAGTTCTGCATGGAGGAATGGGCCAACATACCAACAACAGTGTGTGGCAACCTTGTGAAGACTTACAGAAAACGTTTGACCTCTGTCATTGCCAACAAAGGATATATTACAAAGTATTGAGATGAAATTTTGTTTCTGACCAAATACTTATTTTCCACCATGATATGCAAATAAAATGTTAAAAAAACAGACAATGTGATTTTCTGGATTTTTTTTTCTCAGTTTGTCTCCCATAGTTGAGGTCTACCTATGATGTAAATTACAGACGCCGCTCATCTTTTTAAGTGGTGGAACTTGCACTATTGCTGACTGACTAAATACTTTTTTGCCCCACTGTATATAGTGTGTATATATATATATATATATATATAGTGTGTGTATATATATATATATATATATACATATATATATATATACAGTGGGGCAAAAAAGTATTTAGTCAGTCAGCAATAGTGCAAGTTCCACCACTTAAAAAGATGAGAGGCGTCTGTAATTTACATCATAGGTAGACCTCAACTATGGGAGACAAACTGAGAAAAAAAATCCAGAAAATCACATTGTCTGTTTTTTTAACATTTTATTTGCATATTATGGTGGAAAATAAGTATTTGGTCAGAAACAAACAATCAAGATTTCAGGCTCTCACAGACCTGTAACTTCTTCTTTAAGAGTCTCCTCTTTCCTCCACTCATTACCTGTAGTAATGGCACCTGTTTAAACTTGTTATCAGTATAAAAAGACACCTGTGCACACCCTCAAACAGTCTGACTCCAAACTCCACTATGGTGAAGACCAAAGAGCTGTCAAAGGACACCAGAAACAAAATTGTAGCCCTGCACCAGGCTGGGAAGACTGAATCTGCAATAGCCAACCAGCTTGGAGTGAAAAAATCAACAGTGGGAGCAATAATTAGAAAATGGAAGACATACAAGACCACTGATAATCTCCCTCGATCTGGGGCTCCACGCAAAATCCCACCCCGTAGGGTCAGAATGATCACAAGAACGGTGAGCAAAAATCCCAGAACCACGCGGGGGGACCTAGTGAATGAACTGCAGAGAGCTGGGACCAATGTAACAAGGCCTACCATAAGTAACACACTATGCCACCATGGACTCAGATCCTGCAGTGCCAGACGTGTCCCACTGCTTAAGCCAGTACATGTCTGGGCCCATCTGAAGTTTGCTAGAGAGCATTTGGATGATCCAGAGGAGTTTTGGGAGAATGTCCTATGGTCTGATGAAACCAAACTGGAACTGTTTGATAGAAACACAACTTGTCGTGTTTGGAGGAAAAAGAATACTGAGTTGCATCCATCAAACACCATACCTACTGTAAAGCATGGTGGTGGAAACATCATGCTTTGGGGCTGTTTCTCTGCAAAGGGGCCAGGACGACTGATCTGGGTACATGAAAGAATGAATGGGGCCATGTATCGTGAGATTTTGAGTGCAAACCTCCTTCCATCAGCAAGGGCATTGAAGATGAAACGTGGCTGGGTCTTTCAACATGACAATGATCCAAAGCACACCGCCAGGGCAACGAAGGAGTGGCTTCGTAAGAAGCATTTCAAGGTCCAGGAGTGGCCTAGCCAGTCTCCAGATCTCAACCCTATAGAAAACCTTTGGAGGGAGTTGAAAGTCCGTGTTGCCAAGCGAAAAGCCAAAAACATCACTGCTCTAGAGGAGATCTGCATGGAGGAATGGGCCAACATACCAACAACAGTGTGTGGCAACCTTGTGAAGACTTACAGAAAACGTTTGACCTCTGTCATTGCCAACAAAGGATATATTACAAAGTATTGAGATGAAATTTTGTTTCTGACCAAATACTTATTTTCCACCATAATATGCAAATAAAATGTTAAAAAAACAGACAATGTGATTTTCTGGATTTTTTTTTCTCAGTTTGTCTCCCATAGTTGAGGTCTACCTATGATGTAAATTACAGACGCCTCTCATCTTTTTAAGTGGTGGAACTTGCACTATTGCTGACTGACTAAATACTTTTTTGCCCCACTGTATACTGTATATATATATTTATATATATGAGTGAGATTTTAAATAATGTTTGATATTTTGTGTACCCTGTTAAGTACTGTTGATTAGTAGAGATGTAAGTCCCTCGAGATCACACAAACCCCAAAACATTCTATTGAGCCTGTAGACCACACCTTGTGTGCTCGGGACAATTTATTTTTCTGATGGATCATAATGCCATTTTAAGATAATGTTCAGTTCCTAGTGTCAATAATATTAAATAATTGAAAAAAAAATAATAGTAATGACTGTAATATGGTTTCACCTCATTTAAGAAGTTTAGTTTGTTAGGCTAAAACAATTCTTGTTTAGTTTCTCGATTGTATTATGTCTTAATTTAGTCCAGATCTCTTGTCTGCTCAGTACTTGGGATATCTAGTTAATAAACTGTGAATAATGTTTTGTGATGTCATTTTATCTTTTCATGGAAACAGACGGGAGAGATTGTGGCATCACCTACAGAGGAGAACCCCATCTGCTCATAAGGTTTCCATAAAGATGTTACTTGCATGCAGAATTTCTTCCCTCTAGGTTTGAAGCTCTCAACAACCAATCATTTACATTCCTACAAAAAGCTTTTAAGCCACCCATTTCTACCCATGCAGAGCACTTTCTTCCCTTCAAAGAATAGCAAAGCTACAAGAAGGGAACTGATTTCATAACTGCGCACAGATACTGTTAAAGGGCAAGCATGAAAAAGTCAATGGGTAAATACAATAGTATACAATGTGATTGTTGGATAGCCAATATAAATAATGATAGCATGAGCGGCACAATCCCACATCCAGCGATGCCACGAGACCGTTTCACACAGGGTATGCCACTAGATGAAACTTATCCACACACCGCTGACTCAGAATTTCGTGTGCTCCTTCAGGAAAAAAGACTTCTATCCGCATAATCCTTGTAAGAAAAATACTGAGGACACTCACCAGTCTTCAAAAGTCACTT
Organism: Ranitomeya imitator; assembly: GCF_032444005.1. Taxonomy (NCBI): domain Eukaryota; kingdom Metazoa; phylum Chordata; class Amphibia; order Anura; family Dendrobatidae; genus Ranitomeya; species Ranitomeya imitator. Next base: position 713,195,362 of record NC_091284.1, on the reverse strand, counting down.
CTTTATTAATCACAACTCCAGATAAAATTCATGGCCGGGGGAGAGGGAGCCGAAGCTCGTGTGAGCAGGGGAGGACGACGGCCGTTTCGTGTTGTGCCTGCACTTCTACGGGTCGATTTGTGCTCAGGACATATAGTGGATATAGTGTACCAGCCATGACACACCCACCACCAAATCCCTCCCACAAACCACAAATATATACACATATGAAAAGCACAACTTAAAAACAATATTAAGCTACAACAGTGGCTATATGAACGAACTCTCGATTACATTCCAAAAGCTGTCATTGAAAATCATATTAGAGTCACAAAATCAAGATCAAAGTCCAATGATCCGTAACGACGTTAACTAGCATTCTACTCCTACGCCACCTACAGGAATATAGACATATCGACCCTATCATTGAAGCCAAGCGGACCCATTGCATTACTGCGCATGATCCACCTGGCTTCACATCTCAGGAGCAGGTTATTCAAATCACCCCCCTGTGAGGGCAAGCCGACTTTTTCAATCCCAGCGAAGGTAAGACACTCTGTGCTGCCATCATGTTTCTCCCTCATATGGGAGACTAAACGTGGTACACCTTTTCCTGACACTATGGATCTGCAGTGTTCCCGAAAACGGACATACATTGGCCGAATGGTCTTCCCTATATAATATAGCCTGCAAGGGCAAAACAATATGTAAACCACATGATCCGTCCTACAGGTAATAAAATCATTAACCGTGTGTTCCACCGCCCCCATCCGGAGTGTCCGCTCTGTCAAATGCTGCTTACAACACGGGCAATGCCCGCATTTAAAATTGCCTTTGGGGACCGCTGTATCCAGCCAATTCGTGTTCAACCTGGTTATACGATTTCTGACCAATTTATCTCTCAACCTTACACTTCTCCTATTAGCTATCAGAGGACCTCTCGCTACAATCTCAGATAGTTCCTTATCACGTCCCAACAAGTGCCAATTCTTTTTTATGGCTAACCTAATTTGCTGGTCCATATTACTATACTTAAAACAAAAAGTGAATCTTTTTCCTCCTTCTTGTCTCTGAACTAGTGATTTTCTCCTACATCCCTCTTTTCTTTCGTTTTTTACTCTGTTCAAAGTGGACGTAACTAACCTCTCTGGATAACCTCTTTGCTTCAGTCTAATCCCCATCTCTTTCGATTGACGGTAATAACCTTCCTCAGTATTGTTCACTCTACTAACTCTCAGGAGTTGGCCATATGGTAAGGCTCGTTTTGTATGCTTGGGGTGAAAACTGTTGAAATGCATCAACGTATTAGCTGCCACCGGTTTCCGAAAAAGCGAAGTACAGATGTTTCCCTCTCTGATCTCTACCACAACGTCCAAAAATTCCAGCCGCTTACCCCCAAACACTGATGTGAAAACCATATTCATGTCATTGATCTGATTCAAATGTACCACAAATTTGTTGAAAACCTCCTCCGTACCATCCCAGATTATCACTATATCATCGATATATCTTCGATAATACTTGATATGTTGCAAAAATACATTGCTATCTGAATATACGTACTTCTCTTCGGGAAAACCCAAAAACAAATTCGCTTTTTGGGGGGGGGTTTCCAAGCACGCTTGGGTGGTCTCCGAGTATTTATGACTGCTCAGAAATTTAGTTTTCCTTACTGCAGCTGAATGATTTATGGCTGCTTGCCAGCCTAAGTACATGTGGGGGTTGCCTGGTTGCTAGGGAATCCCCACATGTAATCAAGCTGTTTAGTAGCTACAAATCATCCAGCTGTGGCAAGGAAAACTAAATCTCCGAGCAGTCATAAATACTCGGAGCCCACCCGAGCGTGCTCTGGAAAACCCGAGCAATGAGTATACTCGCTCATCACTAGTAATTATAGGCTAACGATTTGGTTTGCATTTTGCAGACAGAGAAGGCTGCCATACCATAGTGATCAATCATGAAAGAACGGTATAGTATGGAGCTGTTATTTTGCATTTTCATAATAGTTAATCTAAAGTACAACTGGATATACCTTACTCTCCAACTTCAATCAAAATCATATTAATCTGAAATAATAACTTCATGTGTTCTATGCTATGTTTGCCATTCATTTTACAGAATTTAATGTAGAACTAATGACAAAAAATTGCAGATATATGAGGTTAATGGGCCATGTTGGAAATACCTGTGTTCACAGCAGTGGTCGGTTAGCCACGCCCTTCCCCTTTTTAGTCTGGGCTCTGCTACAAATCCTTGTCAGAGCAAACATTTGCTGCATGGCTAACAGTGGGAGAGGAGTACATATGAGAAGGAGAGTTGAAGGAGTTATTAGTGACTGTTGCTTGGATTGTATGCGTGGTAATTCCTTGTCCTTCTCTGTTTTGGTTTATTCCCCTACCTTCACACCCCAGTGCATTCCTCTGTTATATAAATATTTTGTATGTCTGGAGTTTTCTTTTAAACCCTTGTTTGTGTTGCCTTGTTTGTCGGGTTGATGTACTACAGTGCACAGTAGCGCCCCCTCATCCCTGGGTGGGAGAAGAGAACAAACTCAGGAGATAAGGCAAGGGTGGAGGCCCCATCATCTTCGCCATCTGAAGTATCCCGGAAAAGGAGGGCGAGCTAGGGCGCCGCCTAGTGTTAGGGACAGGGAAGAAGCCCCTGGTCCCGGGTCACCCGATACATAGTAACATAGTAACATAGTTATTAAGGTTGAAGGAAGACTTTAAGTCCATCGAGTTCAACCCATAGCCTAACCTAACATGCCCTAACATGTTGATCCAGAGGAAGGCAAAAAAACCCCATGTGGCAAATAGTAAGCTCCACTTTGGGGAAAAAAAGTCCTTCCCGACTCCACATATGGCAATCAGACTAGTTCCCTGGATCAACACCCTATCAAGGAATCTAATATATATAACCTGTAACATTATACTTTTCAAGAAAGGTATCCAGTCCCCTCTTAAATTTAAGCAATGAATCACTCATTACAACATCATACGGCAGAGAGTTCCATAGTCTCACTGCTCTTACAGTAAAGAATCCGCGTCTGTTATTATGCCTAAACCTTCTTTCCTCCAGACGTAGAGGATGCCCCCTTGTCCCTGTCTCAGGTCTATGATTAAAAAGATCATCAGAAAGGTCTATGTACTGTCCCCTCATATATTTATACATTAACATAAGATCACCCCTTAGCCTTCATTTTTCCAAACTAAATAGCCCCAAGTGTAATAATCTATCTTGCTATTCAAGAAAAAACACCAAAAACAGGCAAAGATGCTTACCTGTCTAAATATTCCTCAATACAAATGCACAAGCAGGGTCCGCTGCACCCTGCTTGTGCATTTGTATTGAGGCCTATTTAGACAGGTAAGCATCTTTGCCTGTTTTTGGTGTTTTTTCTTGAATGTGTCCTTTTTTGGTGTTTTTCTATCTTGGTATTGCAGACCCCCCAGTCCTCTAATAACCTTGGTCACTCTTCTCTGCACCTGCTCTAGTTCAGCTATGTCTTTCTTATACACCGGAGACCAGAACTGTGCACAGTATTCTAAGTGTGGTCGAACATTTGTTCGTGTTGTGACATTTGCTCTGACCGTAATCATTTTTCTGATCCATTATGAATCCAATCGCTGTTCTCCCGGCTTTGCTCAGTGGATGATTTCACAAACTCCTCTCTCCCCCTCTCTGACCACAACCTTCTTTCATTCTAAATCAAGAACTGCCATCCCGCTCAGGTCACCCCCACTTTCCACACTCATAGAAACATACAGGCAATTAACACTCAGAAACTTATGAAGAACTTGCAGTCCTCATTGGCCCCAATCTCCTCCATCACATGTCCTGATTCTGCTCTGAAGCATTACAATGAAACCCTGCAAAGTGCCCTGGATGAAGCTGCACTTCCTATATGTTTTTCAGCAAACTTATGATATCGCCCATTGCACCGACACCATTGTTTTCTGCAAAAAAGTTCAAATAAAAAACCACAATATTCCTCACCTTTCTGCTGAGAAGAAGATAATCCATTTGTCCCGCAACAGGTCTAGTTCGGCTACATCTAGATGGCAGGCTGCATGGTTGCATGATGCAAACATACAGCATGCCATCCAGTAGAGACACTAAGCAGCGCCTGCTATCGCTGCCCAGTGTCTTGTCTTGTGGTGAACTCGTAGGACCTGTCTGACATCACCACGAGCGTGAGAAAGGTCTCACGCTCTTGTTGCCATCAGAAAGGTCCTGGAAGTTCATAGCCAATGAACTCACTTCGCCTATCTGACGTTAGCGCGAGCGCCGTTAGAAATTTTCCCATAGCGCTCATGCTAATGTCAAATCGGTACCGGACATGTTAATGTCCGTACGTGTAATACGTGTGGCACACATGTGGCAACCGTGTGTCACATCAGTACAACACAGCAGGTGCTAGGGAAGCAGTGGTATAGTAAGCGCTGCTCCCCGCCGCCTGGTGTTGAAGACGACTAATCATTCTCCCCTGCTCTGCTGATGATCAGCATGAGCAGGGGAGATTGATGAGTGTTGTATTCAAGTGAGAACAATGACAGTAGGCGGTGGCTGATAGGACTATTACCCTCAATGAAAAATTTTCATGCTGATCTGCTGTGAAGACACTGAGCTCAAACTGCAGTGACCTCATTACTGACTTTTTCCATGGTGCTGAGGTCACAGCAGTTCAACCCTGCTGGGAACGCAGCCTCACTGACTGGAGGTAACTTCGATGACATCACCACTGGTCACTGATGATGTACTCGCAGCTGCTCATTCACCAGTGGTTCTCAGCCTGGACAGTTGCATCTTGGCACCGTCCAAGTTGAAAACTATTAATCCCCAGACATTGATTTCGGTGTGGGACAGAACGATGGAGAGGTGAGGGATACTGTGGTTTTTCATTTTTGTTTTCTTACAGGAGACAAGGGATTCAGTGGAATTAAGCGTTAGGTGAGTGTAACTGTGTTTGTTATTTTTAAATAAAATTGAAAACTGTGTTTTGTTTTATTTCTTATAAAAGACTTTATTCTGGCTGTGTCTTTATTTACCATATAACTATGGGATTAGTAATTAATGGATGGGTGTCTTATAGCCGCTTTTCCATTAATAAGCCATGGGCTTGATGTCACCTGACAATACAAAGGTGACATAAACCCCAAAAATATTAACCCCACTTGTCACTGCTATAGGGCAAGCGGGGAAGAGCTGGGCAACACACCAGAGTTGGCGCATCTAATAGATGTGCCTTTTCTGGGCAGCTGTGGGCTGCTATTTTTAGAGTGGAGGGGCAATATCTATGGTCTTTTACCAGCCTGAGAATACCAGCCCCTAGCTGTCTGCTTTAGCAAGGCTGGTTGTCAAAAAATTAGGGGATTTAAATAATTAAAAATCTAGCGTGGGGATCCCTCTATTCTTGATAACCAGCCTTGCTGAAGCAGACAGCTGAGGGTTGTAGCCCCCAGCTGTGAGTTTTGGCTGGTTATCAAAAATACAGGGGAGGAGCCGGCTGATGAATACTCCTATCAGCAGCTCCTGCTCTCACTGTTATTAGTGGCAGCAGGCTTCAGATGATGGGATCTGTAATCCCATTAGCTGACACCAATGACCAGAGATGAACGTTTACTCTTCACTGAATGGGAAACCACTGGGTAAATCTGACATAAAGAAGAACTTGGGGATCCTAGTTAATGATAAACTTACCTGGAGCAGCCAGTGCCAGGCAGTGGCTGCCAAGGCAAACAGGATCATGGGGTGCATTAAAAGAGGTCTGGATACACATAATGAGAGCATTATACTGACTCTGTACAAATCCCTGGTTAAGACCGCACATGGAGTACCGTGTACAGTTTTGGGCATCAGTTCTCAGGAAGGATATAATAAAACTAGAGTGAGTACAAAGGCGGGCAACAAAATTAATAAAGGAGATGGGGGAACTACAATACCCAGAGACATTAGCAAAATTAGGATTATTTAGTCTAGAAAAAAGACGACTAAGTGGCGATCTAATAACCATGTATAAGTATATAAGGGGACAATACAAATATCTCTCCGAGGATCTGTTTATACCAAAGAAGGTGACGGTCACAAGGGGGCATTCTCTGCGTCTGGAGGAGTGAAGGTTTTTCCACCAACACAGAAGAGGATTCTTTACTGTTAGGTCAGTGAGAATCTGGAATTCTTTGCCTGAGGAGGTGGTGATGGTGAATTCAGTCGAGGAGTTCAAGAGAGGCCTGGATGTCTTCCTGGAGCGTAACAATATTGTATCTTACAGTGATTAGGATCTTTAGAAGGATGTAGATCTGGGGATTTATTCTGACAGAATACAGGCTGAACTGGATGGACAAATGTCTTTTTTCGGCCTTGCTAACTATGTTATACCTCCGATCACAGCTGCGTGCTCACGCTGTCTTTTGACAGCGTGGAAGCAGCGGCTCTCTGACCAGCGGTGATAATTTCACTGCCAATCAGAAGCGGTACACATGACAGCGCAATAAACACAAGGTGTTCGGGTAGCCAATCACAGTAATGCCACACCAAAGATAGTGCAGGCAATACTGTAATTGGCAAGCAAATAAAGCGCCAAACATGCTGAGCGGGTCATTCGAATATACTGAGGCGAATAGCAAATTACTCGCCGAGTAGCGAGTGAGTGGTGAGGACGTGGTGCATAGGTGAGTAGTGATGAGCGAGTATACTCGTTGCTCGGGTTTTTCCGAGCACGCTCGGGTGACCTCCGAGTACTTGTAACTGCTCGGAGATTTAGTTATCATTGCTGCAGCTGAATGATTTACAGCTACTAGCCAGGCTGAGTACATGTGGGGGTTGCCTGGTTGCTAGAAAATCCCCACATGTAATCAAGCTGGCTAGTAGCTGTAAATCATTCAGCGGCGATGAAAACTAAAGCTCCGAGCAGTTATAAATACCCGGAGACCATCCGAGCGTGCTCAGCAAAACCCAAGCAACGAGTATACTCGCTCATCACTATAGGTGAGGTTTTAACAAGAATGGGCAGTGGGACTGTGGAAGGTCCGAGGGGTGGAAGTGGAGCTGGGATGGAGCCTGGGTGGAATCTCAAGGAGACCCAAAAGAATTTCCAGTACGGGGCCCTGAAATTTCTGATGGCAGCCCTGATGTGAATTATGGATAATCTTTTCCTATAACTCTACTTTACATTGTTACAATCCATGTGCACATTCCAGATACAACCTCATTCAGATGTATGGAACAAATTTTCATTTGCAGTATTTTCTGTAAGAAAATCTACCATGTGTGATTATGTCTCAGCTGTCAGAGTTGTTCGGTTTCCCATGACTAAAGCATTAATTTCCAAATTTCACAACTCTTGATAAGCTTTTAATCCTGATGAAGAGCTTTGAGGATGTCTGTGAAATCTTCTTACTGGCCCTCACATGCTTTTTACTGTAAATGATGCAGTTAATTCCTCACCCCTGTGACTTTTCTGGGAACTGATTAGCATAACTATAGTAAATACACTGCTCAAAAAAATAAAGGGAACACTTAAACAACAGAATATAACTCCAATTAAATCAAACTTCTGTGAAATCAAACTGTCCACTTAGGAAGCAACTCTGACAATCTGCTGTTGTGCAAATGGAATAGAAAACAGATGGAAATTATTGGCAATTATCAAGACACACTCAATAAAGGAGTAGTTCTGCAGGTGGGGACCACAGACCACATCTCAGGACTAATGCGTTCTGGCTGATGTTTTGGTCACTTTTGAATGTTGGTTGTGCTTTCACACTCGTGGTAGAATGAGACGGACTCTACAACCCACACAAATGGCTCAGGCAGTGCATCTCATCCAGGATGGCACATCAATGCGAGCTGTGGCAAGAAAATTTGCTGTGTCTGTCAAAGTAGTGTCCAGAGGCTGGAGGCGCTACCAATAGACAGGCCAGTACACCAGGAGAAGTGGAGGGGGCCATAGGAGGGCAACAACGCAGCAGGACCGTTACCTCAGCCTTTGTACAAGGAGGAACAAGAGAAGCACTGCCAGAACCCTGCAAAATTACCTCCAGCAGGCCACAAATATGCATGTGTCTGCACAAACGGTTAGAAACCAACTCCATGAGGATGGTCTGAGCGCCTGACGTCCACAGATGGGGGTTGTGCTCACAGCCCAACACTGTGCAGGACGCTTGCCATTTGCCACAGATCACCAGGATTGGCAAATTCACCACTGGTGCCCTGTACTCTTCACAGATGAAAGCAGGTTCACACTGAGCACATGTGACAGATGTGACAGAGTCTGAATACGCCGTGGAGAGTGATCTGCTGCCTGCAACATCCTTCAGCATGACCGATTTGGCAGTGGGTCAGTAATGTTGTGGGGTGGCATTTCTTTGGAGGGCCGCACAGCCCTCCATGAGCTCACCAGAGGTAGCCTGACTGCCATTAGGTACCGAGATGAGATCCTCAGACCCCATGTGAGACCATATGCTGGTGCCGTTGGCCCTGGGTTCCTTCTAATGCAGGACAATGCCAGACCTCATGTGGCTGGAGTGTGTCAGCAGTTCCTGCAAGATGAAGGCATTGAAGATATGGACTGGCCCGCCCGTTCCCCAGACCTGAATCCGATTGAACACATCTGGGACATCATGTCTCGCACCATCCACCAACGTCACGTTGCACCACACACTGTCCAGGAGTTGGCGGATGCCTTAGTCCAGGTCTGGGAGGAGATCCCTCAGGAGACCATCCGCCGCCTCATCAGGAGCATGCCCAGGCATTGTAGGGAGGTCATACAGGCACATGGAGGTCACACACACTACTGAGCATCATTTCCTTGTCTTGAAGCATTTCCACTGAAGTTGGATCAGCCTGTAACTTCATTTTCCACCTTGATTTTGAGCATCATTCCAACTCCAGACCTCCGTGGGATATTAGTTGTAATTTACATTGATAATTTTTAGGTTTTATTGTTCTCAACACATTCCACTATGTAAAGAATAAAGATTTACAACTGGAATATTTCATTCAGTGATATCTAGGATGTGGGATTTTAGTGTTCCCTTTATTTTTTTGAGCAGTGCATATTGAAGTTTTCTTTTATTTGAATATCTTCCAGCCTTAGAACATAACTTGTGTTTTTCCAGAAAATCTATTTTAAACAGTTCTATTCAATGAGTTTTTCTCCACCACTAGAAAATGCTAAGGATGATTTTACCCACTGGCCTTATCTGAATAATAATAATAATAATAATAATAATAATATTCATGTATATAGTACCTATATATTCTAAAGCACTATACATTTATGTACAAACAATATACTGTAAGACATTACCGACGACTACACAACTCAACAATTAACAAGAAAAGTGAGGGCCCTGTTCACAAGCTTACAATCTATCAGGAGATAGGGGAGACACAAAAGGTAAAAAGGCTTGTAGTGTATGGTCCAGCCATCAGTATTAGTCCACGCAGGGTTGCCGTTAGGGGTAGGCAGACTAGGCAGCTGCCTAGGGCCCCTGATCCCTCAGGAGCCCCTAGCCAGTGGCGTGCCACTGATAGCAACACAACACACAGCCACTATAGGGCTAGAGTCAGTGGGGCCCACCTGGCGCCACCAACTCCACCCCACCCCACCCCTGCATGCTGTATTCAACTGTATCGGCATCATAGATGTCGATATAGTGGTAAGCAATAGTGGAGGAAAAAGCATCAGATGCCGTTCCCTCCCTATCATTCCCATCTGCTTCTGAAACAGCGTGTGCGCGATGACGTACCTTCATCGCACACCATGCTCTGTGCGGGTCAGTGGAGCTGCTGAGACGCTCTTCAGAGCCTGGAGAAGCAGGGGAACAAGGTTACCATTGAAGGAAACATAAATGCGGCCAAGAACAGAAATATCCTGAATAAAACCTCTTCCAGAGTGCCCTGGACCTCGGACTTGGCCGAAGGTTCACCTTCCAACAAGACAATGACTCTAAGGCCGGGTTCACACTTGCGTATCGGGGCGCTGCAGAGGGCTGCGTACTTCCTCCATTAACCCCTTTCTGCCATTAGACGTACTATTCCGTCCATGTGGGGTGGGCTTTACTTCCCACGGACGGAATAGTACGTCATAGGCGATCGGCCGCGCTCACGGGGGGAGTGCGGCCGATCGCGGCCGGGTGTCAGCTGCTTATCGCAGCTGACATCCGGCACTATGTGCCAGGAGCGGTCACGGACAGCCCCCGGCACATTAACCCCCTGCACACTGCGATCAAACATGATCGCGATGTGCCGGCGGTGCAGGGAAGCATCGCGCATGGAGGGGGGTCCCTGCGGGCTTCCCTGAGACCCCCGCAGCAACGCGATGTGATCGCGTTGCTCCGGGGGTCTCCTACCTCCCTCCCTGCAGAAAGTCCCGGATCCAAGATGGCCGCGGATCCGGGTCCTGCAGGGAGGGAGTTGGCTTACCAAGTGCCTGCTCAGAGCAGGCACTTGGTAACGCTGCACTGCTCTCAGACAGATCGGTGCAAACTGGCAGATCACCGATCTGTATTGTCCCCCCCTGGGACAAAGTAAAAAAGTTAAAAAAAAATTTTTTACAAGTGTGTAAAAAAAAATAAAAAAAATCCTAAATAATGAAAAAAAAAAAAAAATATTATTCCCATAAATACATTTCTTTATCTAAATAAAAAAAACAAACAATAAAAGTACACATATTTAGTATCGCCGCGTCCGTAACGACCCGACCTATAAAACTGTCCCACTAGTTAACCCCTTCAGTAAACACCGTAAGAAAAAAAAAAAACGAGACAAAAAACAATGCTTTATTATCATACCGCCGAACAAAAAGTGGAATAACACGCGATCAAAAAGACAGATATAAATAACCATGGTACCGCTGAAAGGGTCATCTTGTCCCGCAAAAAACGAGCCGCCATACGGCAACATCAGCAAAAAAATAAAAAAGTTATAGTCCTCAGAATAAAGCGATGCAAAAATAATTATTTTTTCTATAAAATAGTTTTTATCGTATAAAAGCGCCAAAACATTAAAAAAATGATATAAATGAGGTGTCGCTGTAATCGTACTGACCCAAAGAATAAAACTGCTTTATCAATTTTACCAAACGCGGAACGGTATAAACGCCTCCCCCAAAAGAAATTCATGAATAGCTGGTTTTTGGTAATTCTGCCTCACAAAAATCGGAATAAAAAGCGATAAAAAAATGTCACGTGCCCAAAAATGTTACCAATAAAAACGTCAACTCGTCCCGCAAAAAACAAGACCTCACATGATTCGGTGGACCAAAATATGGAAAAATTATAGCTCTCAAAATGTGGTAACGCAAAAAATATTTTTTGCAATAAAAAGCGTCTAAAAATCCGCTAAAAAACCCGCTATAAAAGTAAATCAAACCCCCCTTCATCATCCCCTTAGTTAGGGAAAAATAAAAAAAAATTAAAAAAATGTATTTATTTCCATTTTCCCATTAGGGTTAGGGCTAGGGTTAGGGCTAGGGTTAGGGTTAGGGCTAGGGTTAGGGTTAGGGCTAGGGTTAGGGCTAGGGTTAGGGCTAGGGTTAGGGCTAGGGCTAGGGTTAGGGTTAGGGCTAGGGCTAGGGCTAGGGTTAGGGCTAGGGTTAGGGCTAGGGTTAGGGCTAGGGTTAGGGCTAGGGTTAGGGCTAGGGTTAAGGCTAGGGTTAGGGCTAGGGTTAAGGCTACAGTTAGGGTTAAGGCTACAGTTAGGGCTGGGGCTAAAGTTAGGGTTAGGGTTTGGATTACATTTGCGGTTGGGAATAGGGTTGTGATTAGGGTTAGGGGTGTGTCTGGGTTAGAGGTGTGGTTAGGGTTACCGTTGGAATTAGGGTTAGGGGTGCGTTTGGATTAGGGTTTCAGTTATAATTTGGGGGTTTCCACTGTTTAGACACATCAGGGGCTCTCCAAACGCGACATGGCGTCCGATCTCAATTCCAGCCAATTCTGCGTTGAAAAAGTAAAACAGTGCTCCTTCCCTTCCGAGCTCTCCCATGTGTCCAAACAGGAGTTTACCCCAACATATGGGGTATCAGCGTACTCAGGACAAATTGGACAACAACTTTTGGGGTCCAATTTCTCCTGTTACCCTTGGGAAAATACAAAACTGGGGGCTAAAAAATAATTTTTGTGGGAAAAAAAGATTTTTTATTTTCACGGCTCGGCGTTATAAACTGTAGTGAAACACTTGGGGGCTCAAAGTTCTCACAACACATCTAGATAAGTTCGTGGGGGGTCTAGTTTCCAATATGGGGTCACTTGTGGGGGGTTTCTACTGTTTAGGTACATTAGGGGCTCTGCAAACGCAATGTGACGCCTGCAGACCATTCCATCTAAGTCTGCATTCCAAATGGCGCTCCTTCCCTTCCGAGCCCTCCCATGCGCCCAAACGGTGGATCCCTCCACATATGGGGCATCAGCGCACTCAGGACAAATTGGACAACAACTTTTCGGGTCCAATTTCTCCTGTTACCCTCGAGAAAATACAAAACTGGGGGCTAAAAAATAATTTTGGGGGGAATTTTTTTTTTTTTTCACGGCTCTGCGTTAGAAACTGTAGTGAAACACTTGGGGGCTCAAAGTTCTCACAACACATCTAGATAAGTTCCTTGGGGGATCAAGTTTCCAATATGGGGTCACTTGTGGGGGGTTTCTACTGTTTAGGTACATTAGGGGCTCTGCAAACGCAATGTGACGCCTGCAGACCATTCCATCTAAGTCTGTATTCCAAATGGCGCTCCTTCCCTTCCGAGCCCTCCCATGCGCCCAAACGGTGGTTCCCCCCCCACATATGGGGTATCAGCGCAGTCAGGACAAATTGCACAACAACTTTTGGGGTCCAATTTCTCCTGTTACCCTTGGGAAAATACAAAACTGGGGACTAAAAAATAATTTTTGTGGGAAAAAATTTTTGTTTTATTTTTACGGCTCTGCATTATAAACTTCTGTGAAGCTCTTGGTGGGTCAAAGTGCTCACCACACATCTAGATAAGTTCCTTAGGGGGTCTACTTTCCAAAATGGTGTCACTTGTGGGGGGTTTCAATGTTTAGGCACATCAGTGGTTCTCCAAACGCAACATGGCGTCTCATCTCAATTCCTGTGAATTTTGCATTGAAAAGTCAAACGGCGCTCCATCCCTTCCGAGCTCTCCCATGCGCCCAAACAGTGGTTTACCCCCACATATGGGGTATCAGCGTACTCAGGACATATTGTACAACAACTTTTTGGTTCCAATTACTTCTCTTACCATTAGGAAAATAAAAAATTGGGGGTGAAAAGATAATTTTTGTGAAAAAAAATGATTTTTTATTTTTACGGTTCTGCATTATAAACTTCTGTGAAGCACTTGGTGGGTCAAAGTGCTCACCACACCTCTAGATAAGTTCCTTAGGGGGTCTACTTTCCAAAATGGTGTCACTTGTGGGGGGTTTCAATGTTTAGGCACATCAGGGGCTCTCCAAACGCAACATGGCGTCCCATCTCAATTCTAGTCAATTTTGCATTAAAAAGTCAAATGGCGCTCCTTCGCTTCCAAGATCTGTCATGCGCCCAAACAGTGGTTTACCTCCACTTATGGGGTATTGGCGTACTCAGGACAAATTGTACAACAAGGTTTGGGGTCCATTTTCTCCTGTAACCCTTGGTAAAATAAAACAAATTGGAGCTGAATTAATTTTTTTGTGAAAAAAAGTTAAATGTTAATTTTTATTTAAACATTCCAAAAATTCCTGTGAAACACCTGAAGGGTTAATAAACTTCCTGAATGTGGTTTTGAGAACCTTGAGGGGTGCAGTTTTTAGAATGGTGTCACACTTGGGTATTTTCTATCATATAGACCCCTCAAAATGACTTCAAATGAGATGTGGTCCCTAAAATAAAATGGTGTTGTAAAAATGAGAAATTGCTGGTCAACTTTTAACCCTTATAACTCCCTAACAAAAAAAATTTTGGTTCCAAAATTGTGCTGATGTAAAGTAGACATGTGGGAAATGTTACTTATTAAGTATTTTGTGTGACATATCTCTGTGATTTAATTGCATAGAAATTCAAAGTTGGAAAATTGCGAAATTTTCAAAATTTTCGCCATATTTCCGTTTTTTTCACAAATAAACGCAGGTAATATCAAATAAATTTTATGACTATCATGAAGTACAATATGTCATGAGAAAACAATGTCAGAATCACCAGGATCCGTTGAAGCGTTCCAGAGTTATAACCTCATAAAGGGACAGTGGTCAGAATTGTAAAAATTGGCCCGGTCCATAACATGCAAACCACCCTTGGGGGTAAAGGGGTTAAGCTCCGCCCACTTCTGCATTTCTTCTGTTGACGTCCGCCTACTTCAGCAAGCATCCTGCATACCTATCTTTAACATTGAGTACGCAGGACATGCGGATGTATGCGGATGTGTCATTTTGACGCGCCAGCCATCGGCACAAAACGCAACAAGTTGCGTTCCCGTGCGGTCAGCGGGCTCGTCAAAACAACGCATCTGCATACATACGCATGTCCTGCGTACCCAATGTTAAAGATAAGTATGCAAGACGCATGCAGAAGTATGCGGATCTAAACGGAAGTGCAGAAGTGGGTGGAGCTTAACGGAGGAAGTACGCAGCCCTCCGCAAAGCCCTCGAACTCTAATGTGAACTTAGCCTAAGCACACAGCTAAAATAACGGAGTGGCTTCAGAACAACTCTGTGACCATTCCTGACTGGCCCAGCCAGAGCCCTGACCTAAACCCAATTGAGAATCTCTGGAGTGACCTGAAAATGGCTGTCCACCAATGTTCACATCCAATCTGATGGATCTGGAGAGGATCTGCAAGGAAGAATGGCAGAGGTTCCCCAAATCCAGGTGTGAAAAACTTGTTGCATTATTCCCAAGAAGACTTATGGCTGTACTAGCTCAAAAGCGTGCTTCTACTCAACACTGAGCAAAGGGTCTGAATACTTATGGCCATGTGATATTTCAGTTTTTTTAATAAATTTGCAAAAATTTCTACATTTCAGTTTTTTCAGTCAAAAAGGGGTGCGGAGTGTACATTAATGAAAAAAAAATTGGAATTTACCAAATGGCTGCAAAGAAACAAAGAGTGAAAAATTTAAAGGGGTCTGAATAATTTCCGTATTCACTGTATATATACCAGTGAGTGAGTACTGGTGGCCATAATACTGTAGGACTGTGTGGCTAAATTATATTCTATGGGGGGGGCTACATTATACTTTATGGCAGGGGTCTATATTCTATTCTATGAGGGGGCTGCATTGCACTAAAAGAGGGGGCTACATTATATTCTATGAGGGGCTGCATTATACAATATGGGGGCTGCATTATTCTCTATGAAGGGGCTACATTATACTATGTGAGGAAGCTACATTATATTATATGAGGGTAGCTGCATTATACTCTATGAGGGGGCTACATTATATTCTATGAGGGGGCTGCATTATACTCTATGATGGGGACTGCATTATGCTCTATGGGGTGGCTGCATTATACTCTGAGGGGTCTGCATTATACTCTGAGGGGCTGCATTATACTATATGGGGGCTGCATTATACTCTATCAGACTATGGCCAGTACATTATAATATATATGTACTATATGTGGGCTACATTATACTGTATCAAGAACTATGGGGAATTGTTAAAAATCGTTATTGCGCAAAAATATCTAATCAAGACTTAACCAGGTGCGTTATTCTTAAAAGAAAAATGTCATGATATTCTGACGAAAGTATAGTGGTTTATTGAGTTATCCACCATCGCAGCAAAAACATAAAAGGTAGATGAAACAATTACAAACAGAGTGTCCATGTGTAAATATCAGCGCTGGTCTTGTTACTCATCTTTCTCAAGGTCCTGGATGGTAAAAGTCATCTGTCTGTGTGAAGTCGAAGGTCATCATGGCATGGAGTAGCTAACAGCTGTTGTTCCTCGTGTCTTGTCTCATGTCCATGGAGAATGATGGTGAAGGCAGGGAGGTGACCGTCCCACGTGACAAAAAACCCCCATACCCTCCTAATAGACGTTTATATATGTTCAACACTGATCACGTGTCCTCTGTATATGGAGTTAACTTATACTCTGAGCTACATACACAGAAATAGCTTTTGATAGTGTCAGCAAGAAACCATGTGCTCGGTACAGAATAAAAATAAGAATAATTAATATTTAACAATTCCCCCTTTTGAGGGTGACAGACATTGATTGGAACCCTCAAATTAAAATATTAATAAAATCTACTTTCTTCTTTAGTAAAATGATATAATAAATAATAATATCAATAATATTGTTTTATGTTCTCAATAATATAATGATATGTAAATTCATGTTATGGTAAGCCGTGACTAATATTCATATAAAATATATAATTATACTTCCCTATATCTACTTGAAGCATCTCAGGTGTGATGTCATCTGATGTCATCTGGTCTTCATCTTGGTTCTTCTTCTTTAATATAAGTCTTTTGAAATAGATGATAACATGTAGATATGTAGAGACTATGTGTCATGTGTCAATCAAAGTCCATAAAATCAAATGTTGATAAGAAAACAAAGTCCATAGATGAAATGTAGCTTTAATATCTGTGCAGTGTCACCTTTAGAAACCTGGACTTACATTGGCTCGCCTTGGAAATCATCTGGAATCCTCATATCATCCGCGCTGGTCTTGGGACAGGTGTGACGTCTTTGGTCAGCACAGCAAGGGTTACATTGACTCTTCCTTGCTAACATGGCACCATAACCAGTCCTTAGTGCACAGGACACATGTCAGGGTTATTACCTGAGTGTTCACCAGCTTTCATGGAAGTCTTATAGGTGATAGGAAACCACTGGATCATGATAAGAACGTAATAACACAGTTCATCTTTGATACTGTACTCATAGTCAGTGATGGATGCTGTAGTTGTAAATGGTGACATGAATTGTATTTGACACAGTCTATTATTACTCAGAAATCAGAGCATTGTTACCTTGTGGAACTTCTGGATAGCGGCTTTTCTTCTTGCAACTTTTTAGAATCAATTGAATTTAGAAAAATGTAAAGTCTTTATTAACATAACGTCAGTATCTTGATTGAAGTCTTCATTCCCTATTCTATACCAACTCTGGTAATTTCCCTAACTTATAATATCACAGCGTACCATAGCAATCAATAATATCCATATAATTATTAAATGATATTAAAATGGAGTTTATATTTGGAAAAATAAAATAATAATAATAATATATGACATATTATTAACCATTTTCTTCATGTGATAGGACATTTTTATGTCATAGGTGTAATTTCTTTTTGAACCCATAGATGTCAGTGTGTCTTTTATGTAACAAGTGCTGATATTTAGTATTAAAACTTTATTAATTTATGTTCAGTAGACCAATAATATGTAAGTATGTATAGCCATGAACCAAAATAAGTATATATATGAATAAATGAATGAATGAATGAATTGTTGTTTTTAACTCAGAATTGAAATTTTCTTATATAATGAAACCATATGATCACTATATTTGATAAAGCAATATGCTTGTAGACATTACTCTATTAAATATTGATTTTTCCTTGATGAAAAATAAGAATGAAAAATAAAAATTGAAAGAAAAGTGGAAAAAAATGAAAAATAAAAATGAGAATAAAAAATAAAAATAAGGCCTTTATATGTTGATGACAAATGCTGAGATTATGTCTCAGTAACACATTCCCTTAATACTTCCTCATGTAGATGTTGTCATAACCTTGGATCACCAAAATATTGAAATTATGCAACTTTGCATATAATACCCTTCATAAGAGAAAAAAATGACTTTTATAATATTTATTGTTATTGTACCCAATAATACCTTACTAATATTTCTTCTTTATTAAAATGTGTGAAGAAGAGGTATTGATGAAATGTGATGATGTGATCAGGATCAAAAACACATTTCCCCCTTAATATCAAAAAATATTATTTTATGAAAAAATTAATTTGTAAAAACCCAAGTGAAAAATCATTATTTTTATAACTGTCATATCAGCTTTATGACTTATATTTGTTTGAAGATGTGTACTCATCTATGTAACTATAAAAAACACTGAATATGAAAAAAAATTATCATTTGGAAAAATTACTCTAAATGTAGTTTCTTCATAAACCATATTGATGTGATTGCACTTATTAAATAATAATCACTCAAGAAATATATGTTGAATAATAATATTTAAATATATCTTAATATTCTAATAATTTAACTGAATCTTATTTTCTCAATAACACAAGGTTTTTTTTTTCTTTTTCTTTCAAACATACCATAAATCATGAGGCCTCAGTCAATCTGTGCATACACATTCCACATTCCACATACCACGCTCTGGTCACTCTTACATTAGGTTCACTCTTAGCAGCTGCCCATACACTTCTCTGTTACCTGTCACTCAAACTGTGACACACATAGACGTTCACAATACATTTCACATACAAAGAATAAAAAACATGTATATTAACCCAAAATATTGTATCCTAATTATTAATCAATGCGCATTGTAATCTATTAAATTTAGTATTCTAATATTCCTTTGAATATTCCCCAAATATTATCTAACACTATGTTTTAACCTATAGAAAGGACTCCTCCATAAGAAACTTGAGTTGAATGTTCCAACGCTATTTCGGTACAGGCCTGTAACTAAAACCATTTGAATGTAAGGCTGAGGAAATTCCTAAAGTTTAAAAACAAGGCTATATGATATCCCTTAACTCACAGCTGTCACGTCATGCACCATGCAATGGGAGGAAAAAAAACACGTTTTAGATTATTACAGAAAGAAAATTTACATGTAGTACACACATTTTTAGGTTGTTAGATATATTATTTATTTTTAAGTGTTAAATATATAAAAATCATGCAGTTAATATAACTTCCTGTGTGAATAAGACATAAATTCATGAAACAGGTATTTTTTGTTCAATCCTTGCTTTGAAAGTAAAATTCTAAGGGAAAATGAAAGATAAAGGTTAATTTCATATTTATTTAAAACAAAATCATTTAGATATCTTATACATATGTATATATTTAATAAATGTATTTAATGTAATTCTAAATATTATTACTGGAGTAAATTTTAATTATTTCACTATACATATAAAAATACAGCTAATATAATCTCTACTTATACAAATATGCTACAGTATTTACTGTATACTATATTAATATATGTAACTGCAGAATTATATTGAAATAGAATAATTACATTAATAAATAATACATTGTATAACTCATCATATAATATACCAGTAATTACATTTTTAGCCAATCCCTATCCCAAAATTTACCTCTCTGTTGATAATTTGTTGAAAACCTAAAACTGCCATCTTTAGTCTTATGAGCTGTGAAAACGGAGTGTTCAGCTCGCTCCCTATGCTGTTGCACACCTGCTTCCATCTGTCAATTTCCGACAGATCTGAGCCTTCAGATTTTAACCCTTTCAAAGGAATTTCTTTAATAGATTCCTGAATCGTTTCATAGGGTTTGTAGCAAATATATAATTTTCTTCGTACTTCATAGATTTGATTTTGGATCAGATTTGAAGATTTTGATTTTGGCTTTTGATAAGATTGAATTCTGCCTGGTTTCAAAAACTTAGTAAAATGTGTTTTCCTTTCAAGATTCTCGTGTTTTCTAGAAAAATCAAGGGATTTTGCGCATTCGTATAAAGAATCTTTCTGTGAAGCAATTGCACGAGATACAGGATTTAAGAATTTAAACTTGTTTACAAAACAATTTATCATGGATTGTTGATTCAAATTCGTACAGACCAATTTATAAGTCCTTTCAAAAATGGCCATAAAAGTAAAAGTACATTCTTCCCGGCCAATCTTCAATTTTAGAAGAATATCAAGATCTGGATAATTTTCTTTCAATCCACAGAAAATCAAAATTCTTAATCTTTCTACATCAGTCATCTTTTCGTGGAACTCATCAGTCTGCATTTTTAGTGAGAGTCTTCTGGAGAAGATTACCGGAAGCCAAATTTTAAACAATTTATTTATCTCCTGATTAGTCAAATCAAACTTATCAGCAAAACTCTCAAATATCTCTGAATTTCTGCACACATGGATTTTCTCATCATATGCAGGAATGATTTTGCATAATTTTAGCAGGATTTTCCTAGATTTAAGTTGGAGTTGGGCCTCTGAGTAGTCTATTTTTAGTGGCCCTTGTACATCTGTCCCTCGTAGATCATCTTTGTCAATTGTCCTGACTCCTACACTTCCTCCATCTTGTTTTTCATCCTGAGTCACAAAGTCAATGTCACTTTGGATGGTCATTGTCATTACAGATACGTGTGCAACATCTTCCTCACTCTTCCCATTACAGTCAATCTTGGGAACATCATTAGTTTCCTTAGAAATTCTTTCTACACTGTCTTTTTTGGACTTCTCTGTAACAAACTCGTTAAATACATAAACCATATGTAAAATATTCTTCAGTTGTTCTTTTTCTTTTTTCCGAGACATTAGCTTAGAATCTAATTTCAAATTCGAATTCGCTATTCTGCATTCTGCAAATAAATTAGACCAAAATATTTCTAAGCTAGATCCGTACAAACTTACAAATTCTATCTGACTTGATTTAGCATATGAATTAATCAAATCCATTTGTCTTACCTTGAAATCTCAGCTTGTAATCCCTTTGCTTTTACAACGCTGGGCTCCGGACTTCAGCACGGCTATTTTTAGCACATCTATCTTCAGCACTACCAGTGCTTGCTGTCAATCTGTCTGACACCTGTTAGAGTCTCTGTAATTCGTAGGTTCTTGTGAGATCTTTGTGACTTGAAGTTTTGAAGTGGAATTCCTGAATACTTGCACAATCTAGCGGAACTCTTCTGTCTTCCCCCGTGTGCAAGAAGAAGGAAATTCACGCAAAAATAGCACAAAAAATCAAAACTGGCTGGCTAGGCCAATGTTAAAAATCGTTATTGCGCAAAAATATCTAATCAAGACTTAACCAGGTGCGTTATTCTTAAAAGAAAAATGTCATGATATTCTGACGAAAGTATAGTGGTTTATTGAGTTATCCACCATCGCAGCAAAAACATAAAAGGTAGATGAAACAATTACAAACAGAGTGTCCATGTGTAAATATCAGCGCTGGTCTTGTTACTCATCTTTCTCAAGGTCCTGGATGGTAAAAGTCATCTGTCTGTGTGAAGTCGAAGGTCATCATGGCATGGAGTAGCTAACAGCTGTTGTTCCTCGTGTCTTGTCTCATGTCCATGGAGAATGATGGTGAAGGCAGGGAGGTGACCGTCCCACGTGACAAAAAACCCCCACACCCTCCTAAAAGACGTTTATATATGTTCAACACTGATCACGTGTCCTCTGTATATGGAGTTAACTTATACTCTGAGCTACATACACAGAAATAGCTTTTGATAGTGTCAGCAAGAAACCATGTGCTCGGTACAGAATAAAAATAAGAATAATTAATATTTAACAGGAATGCATTATACTATATGAAGAACTATGGGGTGCATTATACTATGGGGAGTGCATTGTACTACATGGAGGACTATGGGGGGTGCATTATACTTTACCGAGTACTATGAGGAGTGTATTATACTATATGGAGGACTGAGGAGTGTATTATGCTATATGGAAGACTGAGGAGTGCATTTTAATATATGGAGGACTATGAGGAATGTATTATACTATATTGAGGACTATGGAGAGTGTATTATACTATATGGAGGACTATAGGGAGTGTATTATACTATAGGTAGTAGGCCAGTCTAAAGAGATGTGTTTTAGGGCCTACTTAAAACTGTGGATACTGGAAATTAACCATATTGTTTGGGGCAGAGCATTCCAGAGAACTGGTGCAGCACAAAAGGCATATTGGAGACAGGAGTGTGAGTTTTGGACATAGTTGATGTTAATCTTAGATTATAATTAGCAGACGAAGCACAGGTAGGGTATTAGACAGAGATTAATGGTAAATCTAACATACACCAAAGTCCCGTAAAATAGGTACATTTAAAGAAGAGGTGCAGATCTGAACCTATAGCCTGCCTTACCATAACCATAGTCTGCAAAAATATCAAGAAAGCAGAATCCAACCAGTAAGTGCACCAACAGTGACTCGGTTCATATATTTACATCAAAAATAATTTTTAAATCAATGAACCAGTGCTGGCTCTCAGCCATTATCTTAAGATCCTTGGCAGCATGGATCACAAGTGCTAGCGATTTGGATGTTTGAATCTTGCTTTCCAGGAATTGAATGAAATACAGGTGTCTACACAAGGCCAAAGTACATTTCTTTGCAGCAGCATAGCTCTATAGAGCCATAATAGGGCAGTTGCAGACTTTTTTTTTGTTTCTACTGCACCTTTGTCATTCTTCATTTAAAAAACAGAGGAATCAAGAGGTTGTATGAGAATCCATCAGAAATAAAACTATCAATGCATGCTACATGTCATGCTTAGTGTTGAGCATTCCGATACTGCAATATCAGGTATCGGCCGATATTCGCGGTATACCAAGCACGTGGTGGAGTTACAAAGACACACTGAAGACCTAGGCCAACCTACAGCGCCACCTACCACCTCTTCAGCTCGTGTTGTAGCCTCTTCCTCCAGCTCACACACAGCTGGTTCGGCTTCCTCACAGGATCGCCATGGAAGAACCTCTGGCACTGTTGTACAGACACACAGTGTCATTCCACCCACAGCACCATGTTCCTTGTCATCCTCACACTCCCAGACATCGGTAGCACAGGCATGGGAGAAAAGGCGCCCATACTCGGCAAACCACCCCCAAGCACAGATTCTGAATGCTGGCATTGCAAAACTACTGTCCCTTCAAATGCTGTCATTCAGGCTGGTGGAGACTGACACCTTCCGTAACTTCATGGCATTGGCAGTTGCACAATACAACGTGCCCAGCCGCTTTTATTTCAGCAGGCAAGCTGTCCCTGCCCTGCAAAAGCATGTGGAGGGAAAAATTAAACATGCGCTACTAAACGCCGTCAGTAGCAAGGTCCACCTGACCACCGATGCGTGGACCAGTAACCATGGACAGGGACGATATCTTTCCCTCACAGTCCATTGGGTAAATGTTGTGGAGCCGGGTACAGATCTTGAGAGTGGCGCTGTACGTGTTCTGCCAAGTCCAAGGATTGCAGGAATCCAGTCTGTACACATTGACTCCTCCTCATACTCTAGCTCCTCTAAATCAGTTCTGCAGGAGCCGTCACAGTCTACCTCCACATGGACCCGTGAACGCTTACCTGTTACGACCGATATGAGCACAGCCGTGGCAAAACATTAACAGGCTGTATTGAAATTAATTTCTTTGGGGATCGAAGCCACACAGCGCAGGAGCTCTGGAATGCCATCAAGCAGGAGAGCGACGTGTGGTTTGAGCCAGCGAATCTCCAGCCAGGCATGGTAGTGTGTGACAATGGCCGAAATCTGGTGGCAGCTCTGGGCCTAGGCAACCTCACTCACATACCATGTCTGGCACATGTGCTTCACTTGGTCGTGCAGAGTTTTTTGAGGGACTATCCGGATTTTGATGCACTGCTGCAGAAGGTCGGCATATAGTGCGCTCACTTGCGACATTCCAGCATGGCAAGATCACGCATTGCAGCTCTGCAGCGCCGATTCTGCCTTCCGGAACATCGCATCATATGTGACCTACCCACCAGGTGGAATTCAACATTACATATGTTGGAGAGGTTGTGTGAGCAGCAGGCAGCAGTAATGGAGTACCAGCTGCATCAGGCGCAAACAAGTCGCACTGCGTGCCGTTCACACTTCACCACCACTGAGTGGGCCTCTATGTAGGACATCTGCCACGTTTTGCGTGCCTTCGATGCTTCCATGCGAATGGCGAGTGCAGATGATGCACTAGTCAGCATGACTATCCCCCTTATCTGCCTGCTTGAAAAAACACTGCAAGCGCTAAGGGAGGAGGTTGTGGAAGAGGTGGAAGATGAGGAGCCACAAATGCCATCTGCTTCTGGACAGTCTGCACAACTCACTTTGTGAGGAGGATGAGGAGGAGTCAATGGAGGAGGAAGACATCTGTCCAGAGGAGGTAAGTACACATTGCTCTAGTAGTCAGTATGTAGCGCGAGGGTGGGGTGATGCAGAGAAGTCAGAGATCATGCCTCAAGCAGGGGACAGCGTTTCTTGGCCAGTTGGCAGTCTGCAGCACATGGTTGATTTCATGCTGCAGTGCCTGAGAAATGACAGCCGCATCACCCACATTCTCAACACGGCTGATTATTGGGTGTACATCCTCCTAGATCCTCCCTACCGGGAGGTAGTAAAACAGTCTGAGTGGGCACAGAATAGAGACTGACTAGTGTGGGGGAGTAGCATGGGGTGACAGTGTAAGGTCCCAACCAGGAGGGGACAGTATGCCAAGGAGGGGGAGTGTGATGAGGGTGCACACTTTTCTGGGATGGCTGGGGGCAGATGCTTTTAGCCAGGGGGCCAATAACCATGGTCCCTCTCTAGGCTATTAATATCTGCCCTCAGTCACTGGCTTTCCCACTCTGGCGGAGAAAATTGCACTGGAGCCCACGCCAATGTTTTCCGTGATTTAACCCTTTATTTTAGAACCTAGAGCTACCACATTTTGCACACACAAACTACTAACATTATTAGTGAGGAATATGTAAAAATATAACGGATATGAAATGGTTTACTGTATGTCTCATATCCTGTCGGGTTTGATAAGGACTTAGCAAAAGCCAACAATTGAATTACCGGCTTTTCTGCAATCTAGCTCTGTATAAAATATATAAATATAAATATACATACACAGGGGTGGATTAAGGGTAGCCAGGGCCCCGGGCTGTTCAGACACTGTAGGCCCCCGGTCATGTGACGGGGTCATCATATACCTGATGTCCAGCAATCTGCCCCAGTGTCTCCAGCATTTTGCCCCCAGTGTCTCCAGCATATTGCCCCCAGTGTGTCCAGCATATTGCCCCAGTGTGTCCAGCATATTGCCCCAGTTTTCCAGCATATTGCCCTCAGTGTGTCCAGCATATTGCCCCAGTGTCTCCAGGATATTGCCCCCAGTGTGTCCAGCATTCTGCCAACAGTGTCTCCAGCATTTTGCCCCCAGTGTGTCCAGCATTTTGCCCCCAGTGTGTCCAGCATATTGCCCCCAGTGTGTCCATCATCCTGCCCCCAGTATGTCCAGCATATTGCCCCCAGTGTGTCCAGCATATTGCCCCCAGTATGTCCAGCATCTCTGGCCCCAGTGTCTCCAGCATTCTGGCCCAGGCCCCCCGGATTGCCGTTCGCAATAAAAAAAAACCCGAGTTGTCCTCACCTGTCCGCGCTCCTTTAGCAAAGCTTCCTCTTCGCAGCTGAAGCACGCACTCGCCGGTGTCTGACAATTACATCAGACGCCGGCGACGTGCGTGCTGTAGCTGACGTCAGCTGCCAGCCTCCGATTGGCTGGCGGTTGTTAACTATTGACGTGCGGGCGCGTGCCTGCACGTCAAAAGCGTTAAACTGCCGCAGCGCCGGTAGGCGCCCGGTGAGCAGATGAGATGGGGCCCCCTCTGCCCACCAAGCCCATATGCCAGTCAGGGCAGTAATGCCCTGATGGCGGTGATCAATCTGAGCGGTTGCCCAGGGCCCCCTCACACCACTGGGCCCTGGGCTACAGCCCAGATTGACCTCATTATAATCCGCCCCTATATATATATATATATATATATATATATATATATGTGTCTCACTGATATAAACTTATGGGAAACCAAAAACGCTGTGCCCATGCTGCGGAAAAAGCCGCGCGGAAACGCAGCGGATTATTTTCCGCAGCATGTCACTTCTTTGTGCGGAATCTGCAGCAGTTTTCAATCTGCTCCAATAGAAAACTGCAGATGGAAAACCGCAGCAGAATCCGCATTAAAAACCGCGATAAATCCGCAGTAAAAAATGCAGCGGTTTTGCACTGCGGATTTATCAAACGTGTGCACATAGCCTTAATTGTCGCTCCTGCGCAGATTCTGGAAGTTTTTCTTTGTCTTCTGCTCCCCATCATTACAAAGTTATACCCCCAGGGTAATAATAGTGCAGATTTTGCCTTCCATCAACTTGAGGGTATACTACAGAATTTTTCTGCGGATGTTTATTTCTTCTCCGTTGATGCTTACCAATCAAAACACGTCCACACAGGAGATTCTGGGGTACCCAACTAGTTTGTGGAAGGAAAAATTTGCATCCTTATTACTGGGGGCATAACTTTGGAATGGAGGGGAACAATAATAAAAAAAAATCTAGTGAAAGGTTGATTTTTGTTGTGTATAGATATTTAAAAGAAAAATGCGTGAAAAAAATGCAAAATAATTGTAAAAACACATTAATTATAGTGAAAACTAAAATCTCAAAATGCTGTGAAAAATATTTATGAAAAAGCTTTGTAAAATGCTGAAAATTGCGGTGTTCATCCAACCTGTTAGGCGTCACACTAGCGAGTTTTACGGATGTATGAGCGCATAAAATACGTCCGTGAAACACGCATTACACACGGCCCAATTATTCTCTTTGCCCCTGCTCCTATCTGCCGTATTTTACTGATCCGTACTATACGGCTTTGTACGGGCGTAGAAAATCGCAGCATGCTGCGCTTGTCACCGTATTGCGCAAAAAAATCGCCAATGAAAGTCAATGGAAGCAAGAAAAATACGGATTACACACAGACCAGCAGTGTGACTTGCTAGAAATACGCAGCGGTGTTAGAGAGAAAAGCCGGTAATTCAGTGCGGTGTACAGTAAAATCACACTGACAGCTTACAATAGAATAGGTAGAATAAATGTGTACACATAGAATAGGTATATATATATATATATATATATATATCTATGTCAGTGAGACACATATATATATATTATTACTTCATACAGCGCTAGATAGCTTTAAAGCCGGTAATTCAATTGCCGGCTTTTGCTATTTCCTTCCTAAACCTGACATGATTTGAGACATGGTTTACATACAGTAAACCATTTCATATCCCCATTTTTTTTGCATATTCCACACTACTAATGTTAGTAGTGTGTATATGCAAAATTTGGCCGTTCTAGCTATTAAATTAAAGGGTTAAATGGCGGAAAAAATTGGCGTGGGCTCCCGCGCAATTTTCTCCGCCAGAGTAGTAAAGCCAGTGACTGAGGGCAGATATTAATAGCCTGGAGAGGGTCCATGGTTATTGCCCCCCCCCCCCCCTGGCTAAAAACATCTGCCCCCAGCCACCCCAGAAAAGGCACATCTGGAAGATGTGCCTATTCTGGCACTTGGCCACTCTCTTCCCATTCCCGTGTAGCGGTGGGATATGGGGTAATGAAGGGTTAATGCCACCTTGCTATTGTAAGGTGACATTAAGCCAAATTAATAATGGAGAGGCTTCAATTATGACACCTATCCATTATTAATCCAATAGTAGTAAAGGGTTAAAAAAAACACAATCACATTATTTAAAAGTATTTTAATGAAATAAAAACAAAGGTTGTTGTAATATTTTATTCTACGCTCAATCCATCTGAAGACCCTCGCTCTGTAACAAAGAAATGATGCGCCCTCTGCTGGTTGTTCCTCGAGCGTGGGAAATTTCCTAGAAAGCTCCCAGGCTCGAGTTCATATGAGGACAACCAGCAGAGGGCGCGTTACCGCAAATGAAGGTAAATATAGGTCATTGACCTACTTTACCTTCATTCCCCGGGGTTTTGCAGCCACGAGCACCGCTGCATTAGCAGAGCTCCTGGCTGTAAAATATTTTAACCCCTTCAGATGGATTTACATCGTGGGACGTTACAGATCTTCGGAAGGTACTGTATGTATATTGTTGGTTTATTATTTTTTCTTTGTTACAGAGCGAGGGTCTTCAGATGGATTGAGCGTAGAATAAAATATTACAACAACCTTTGTTTTTATTTCATTAAAATACTTTTAAATTTTTTCCGCCATTTAACCCTTTAATTTAATAGCTAGAACGGCCAAATTTTGCATATACACACTACTAACATTAGTAATGTGGAATATGCAAAAAACATGGGGATATGAGATGGTTTACTGTATGTAAACCATGTCTCATATCATGTCGGGTTTAGGAAGGAGATAGCAAAAGCCGGCAATTGAATTACCGGCTTTAAAGCTATCTCGCGCTGTATGAAATATTAACATATATACATATATGTGTCTACTGACTATATATATATATATATATATATATATATATATATATATACAGTGGGGCAAAAAAGTATTTAGTCAGTCAGCAATAGTGCAAGTTCCACCACTTAAAAAGATGAGAGGCGTCTGTAATTTACATCATAGGTAGACCTCAACTATGGGAGACAAACTGAGAAAAAAAAATCCAGAAAATCACATTGTCTGTTTTTTTTAACATTTTATTTGCATATTATGGTGGAAAATAAGTATTTGGTCAGAAACAAAATTTCATCTCAATACTTTGTAATTTATCCTTTGTTGGCAATGACAGAGGTCAAACGTTTTCTGTAAGTCTTCACAAGGTTGCCACACACTGTTGTTGGTATGTTGGCCCATTCCTCCATGCAGATCTCCTCTAGAGCAGTGATGTTTTTGGCTTTTCGCTTGGCAACACAGACTTTCAACTCCCTCCAAAGGTTTTCTATAGGGTTGAGATCTGGAGACTGGCTAGGCCACTCCAGGACCTTGAAATGCTTCTTACGAAGCCACTCCTTTGTTGCCCTGGCGGTATGCTTTGGATCATTGTCATGTTGAAAGACCCAGCCACGTTTCATCTTCACTGCCCTTGCTGATGGAAGGAGGTTTGCACTCAAAATCTCATGATACATGGCCCCATTCATTCTTTCATGTACCCGGATCAGTCGTCCTGGCCCCTTTGCAGAGAAACAGCCCCAAAGCATGATGTTTCCACCACCATGCTTTACAGTAGGTATGGTGTTTGATGGATGCAACTCAGTATTCTTTTTCCTCCAAACACAAGTTGTGTTTCTACCAAACAGTTCCAGTTTGGTTTCATCAGACCATAGGACATTATCCCAAAACTCCTCTGGATCAACCAAATGCTCTCTAGCAAACTTCAGACGGGCCCGGACATGTACTGGCTTAAGCAGTGGGACACGTCTGGCACTGCAGGATCTGAGTCCATGGTGGCGTAGTGTGTTACTTATGGTAGGCCTTGTTACATTGGTCCCAGCTCTCTGCAGTTCATTCACTAGGTCCCCCCGCGTGGTTCTGGGATTTTTGCTCACCATTCTTGTGATCATTCTGACCCCACGGGGTGGGATTTTGCGTGGAGCCCCAGATCGAGGGAGATTATCAGTGGTCTTGTATGTCTTCCATTTTCTAATTATTGCTCCCACTGTTGATTTCTTCACTCCAAGCTGGTTGGCTATTGCAGATTCAGTCTTCCCAGCCTGGTGCAGGGCTACAATTTTGTTTCTGGTGTGCTTTGACAGCTCTTTGGTCTTCACCATAGTGGAGTTTGGAGTCAGACTGTTTGAGGGTGTGCACAGGTGTCTTTTTATACTGATAACAAGTTTAAACAGGTGCCATTACTACAGGTAATGAGTGGAGGAAAGAGGAGACTCTTAAAGAAGAAGTTACAGGTCTGTGAGAGCCAGAAATCTTGATTGTTTGTTTCTGACCAAATACTTATTTTCCACCATAATATGCAAATAAAATGTTAAAAAAACAGACAATGTGATTTTCTGGATTTTTTTTTCTCAGTTTGTCTCCCATGGTTGAGGTCTACCTATGATGTAAATTACAGACGCATCTCATCTTTTTAAGTGGTGGAACTTGCACTATTGCTGACTGACTAAATACTTTTTTGCCCCACTGTATATATACAGTATATATGTTTTTGGGTTTTTTTTACACATGGATCCCTTGTATAGCCGTATGTCGGTTTTGCAAGCCTGCGAGAAAAACACGCAGTACGGATGCCATACGGATTATATACGGAGGATGCCATGCGCAAAATACGCTGACACACCCTGCCTACGGAGGAGATACGGACCACTATTTTGGGGACTTTTCAGTGTATTAAGGCCGTAATATACGGACCGTATTGTCTTACACCGCGTGTGACTCCGGCCTTACTCTGTAATAATGTGGCATTTTTGTCTGCAGAAAAAAAGCTGCTTTTTGTAGTGCCAGTAAAAACTAATAAATTCTAGAAATCTCATGCACATACTTTTTTTCCTGAATGAATTTGAGCCTTCAGCGTTTTTGAAAACTTGTTATTTCTTTCAGCATTTTTGCAGAGTTTTTCACCCATAAAAAGCAATGAGAAAATGCATAAATGTTGCAAAAAATGCAGCATAATGTTTGTGCTGTGTTTTTGGTGAAAAAAATAATTTTATTAATTTGTACTGTAGAAAACTCACACATTAAATCTACCTGACAAATGCAGCAAAATTGACACATTTTTACAGCCAGGAGTGAAGGTTTTGGCTTCTGTAAAAAAATACTGCAAAAATGCCATGTGTGAACATAGCCTAAGGATAAACGGACATGTTGAGTATTTACAGCAAAAATTTCATGGTAGATGGCTGCACTGACTTTGGTCTTTATAGAACACAGTGGACCTAAACCAGCAGATGACATGGCTCCCCAAACCATCACTGATTGTGGAAGCTTCACACTAGACCTTGGAAATCAAGGTCTCAGAGTCTGGAGGAAGAATGGAGAGACCACAGTCCAAGCTGCTTGAAGTCTAGTATAAAGTTTCCACAATCAGTAAGTATTGAGTGCATTTACTGAACATACAGTACATCTCAGTAGGCCAACATTTCGGATTTTAAAATCGTTTTTTCAAGCTGGTGTTATAAAGTATTCTAATTTACTGAGATAATGACTTTTGGGTTTTCATTGGCTGTAAGCCATAATCATCAACATTAACAGAAATAAACACTTGAAATAGATCATTCTGTGTGTGATGACTCTATATAATATATGCGTTTCACTTTTGTATTGAAGAACTGAAATAAATTAACTTTTTGATTACCGTATATACTCGAGTATAAGCCGAGATTTTCAGCCCACTTTCTTGGGCTGAAAGTCCCCCTCTCGGCTTATACTCGAGTCATACCCAGGGGTCGGCAGGGGAGGGGGAGCGGGGGCTGTCTAATTATACTCTTCTACTCCTGGCGCGGTCCCTGCACGTCCCTGCTTCTTCCAGCACTGCAGCTTCTTCCTGTACTGAGCGGTCACATGGTACCGCTCATTGCAATAGGTGGAGCCGAATATTCATTACTGTAATGAGCGGTAACGGTGACCGCTCACTACAGGAAGAAAATGCGGTGCCAGGGAACAGAGGTGCAGCGACGGCGCCAGGAGCAGGTAAGTATGATGGGGGGCAGTGCGCGATACTCGCCTGCTCCTCGTTCCACCGGCGGTGCCGCTGTGTCTTCCACAGTGACGCTCAGGTCAGACGGCGCGGTGACGTGATTAGTGCGTGCCGCCCTCTTCCTGAACGTTGGTGCAGAGGATGGGAAGACACAGTGGCGGTCAGCGGTGGAACGGAAAGGTGAGTATAGCAAGTGCCGGGGGCCTGAGAGGTGAGTATGTAATTTTTTTATTTTTTAATCGCAGCAACAGCATATGGGGCAAATATCTGTATGGAGCGTCTTATGTGGCCATGTGCAGCATTATATGGGGCAAATATCTGTATGGGGCATCTTATGTGGCCATGTGCAGCATGATATGGGGGCAAATGTCTGTATGGAGCATCTTATGTGGCAATGTGCAGCATGATATGGGGGCAAATATCTCTATGGAGCATCTTATGTGGCCATGTGCAGCATGATATGGGGGCAAATATCTGTATGGGGCATCTTATGGGGCCATGTGCAGCATTATATGGGGGCAAATATCTGTATGGGGCATCTGTATGGGGCTATGTGCAGCATTATATGGGGGCAAATATCTGTATGGAGCATCTTATGGGGCATAATCAACATTTATGGAGCATTATACGGGGCAAATATCTGTATGGAGCATCTTATGTGGCCATGTGCAGCATTATATGGGGGCAAATGTCTGTATGGAGCATCTTATGTGGCCATGTGCAGCATTATATGGGGGCAAATATCTCTATGGAGCATCTTGTGGCCATGTGCAGCATTATATGGGGCAAATAGCTATATGGAGCATCTTATGTGGCCATGTGCAGCATTATATGGGGCAATTATCTGTATGAAGCATCTTATTGGGCCATAATCCACATTTGTATTATAGGTGGCATATTTTAATATGGAGTATCTTATGGAGCCCATCATAAACTGTATGGAGCATTATATGGGGCTCCTGATTCAATATGGACATTTAAAAACACTTAACCCCTTAATCCCATATGACGTACTATCCCGTCAAGGTTACCTGGGACTTAATTCCCAGTGACGGGATAGTACGTCATATATACGATCGGCCGCGCTCACGGGGGGAGCGTGGCCGATCGCGGCCGGGTGTCAGCTGACTATCGCAGCTGACATCCGGCACTATGTGCCAGGAGCGGTCACGGACCGCTCCCGACACATTAACCCCCGGCACACCGCGATCAAACATGATCGCAGTGTGCCGGCGGTACAGGGAAGCATCGCGCAGGGAGGGGGCTCCCTGCAGGCTTCCCTGAGACCCCCGGAGCAACGCGATGTGATCGCGTTGCTGCGAGGGTCTCTTACCTCTCCTCCCTGCAGCAGGCCCGGATCCAAGATGGCCGCGGCATCCGGGTCCTGCAGGGAGGGAGGTGGCTTACCAAGTGCAAATAAAATAATGGGATGCATTAAAAGAGGCATAGATGCTCATGAGGAGAACATAATTTTACCTCTATACAAGTCACTAGTTCGACCACACTTAGAATACTGTGCACAGTTCTGGTCTCCGGTGTATAAGAAAGACATAGCTGAACTAGAGCGGGTGCAGAGAAGAGCGACCAAGGTTATTAGAGGACTGGGGGGTCTGCAATACCAAGATAGGTTATTACACTTGGGGCTATTTAGTTTGGAAAAACGAAGACTAAGGGGTGATCTTATTTTAATGTATAAATATATGAGGGGACAGTACAAAGACCTTTCTGATGATCTTTTTAATCATAGACCTGAAACTGGGACAAGGGGGCATCCTGTACGTCTGGAGGAAAAAAGGTTTAAGCATAATAACAGACGTGGAATCTTTACTATAGAAAAACAGGAGTAGAATCGGAGCGAAAGAATAATGCAAAATATAATTTATTAATTAACAGCAATAGTGCATAGATATATATCAAACAGTACAAAAGGATGATTAAAAAAATGGGAAAGTGAGTCACCCCCGGTGAACACCCTGCCACAGATAAATGTCACATAGACAGATAGTATACAGGCAATAGCTAAAATGTGTTAACCACGTCGCTCCTGTGGGTAACTAGTATACCCCCCACAGGATAAAGTGCTAGCGACAAGGCAGCGCTTACCAAGTAGAATACAAATGTAGGCAGGCAGGGTGCACCGGGCCGGGAGCAGAGAGGTCCCCGACGCGCGTTTCGCTAACGCTGGTGTTCGGCTTTCTCAAGGGGAAGTGCTCCAAACCGGAACCGGACCCTTCAAATAGCACACGCCCCTCCCCATGTAAAGAATCACATGGGGTGCCCCAGCCAATGACTGCCACGTAAGCGGCGCATGCGCTCCTGACGTGCTCCGTCCCATGTCAGAAGCGGCGTCACGCATCGCCCAGAAGCCGCAGGTAAGAATACCCCCACAGCGCCTGCGCGAGGTGGCAGAGACGCCGACCGGACTGGGAACTAGGGCACCGCAGGCAGCGCATGCGCACCATGGCCAGCCAGGCAAGATAAACATAGATACATATAACGGAGGTCTACATAATGATGCCACACAAATACAAAACTATATCCAAAACAGTGCAGGCAGTATTAAAACACAACCCAAATAGAACAAAAAATAGGAGTAAAGAACGTCCAAATAGAAAAGAATAATTTTATTAACAAATATAGAAACAATATAATAGACTGGGATCAAATAGTGATGGCCACTAATGTCCGGACACACAGAAAACATAAATGGGCAAGTACATAAAGTGCTACGTGCATATTGTAAATAAGGGAATCAGAGAATGCAGGGCATAAACCATCTAGCACCGCAATGGCGGTGAAACAAATGTGTACACAATAGATAAAGCTCCCGTTCCCTCCTCTTATCCTAGCTTACCCATAATGTGACTGCGGCCGGACAAGCGCCACGCCAGCACCGACGCGCGTTTCGCTAAACTTCTTCAAGGTGCGGTGGTGTGCTATGAACTGAGCCCCATATAAATACCTCCACTCCAGGTGTCCATAATTGCGGCGCATGAAACCGGAAACCCGCGCCGGGTATTGCATCACTTCCGGCACAGCGCAATGACGACTGCGTGCCAGCTGGGCCGTCGCCCATATACATGCTGATACGCACGCGTCACCGCTCAGGCGCCTTCAGCGATGCCCCGGACTGCGCAAACCGAAGACATGCGCACACAGGACAACGGAATAATAAAAGCCGGCTACAAATATCCCGGTAATAAAGTGAACAGAGTGCAAAAAAGTGACAATGAATCAATAAATAACCGGATGAATAACATCACAGATATATACAAATAGCAATAATTACATAAACATAGATATAGACAATACTAGCATAACACTAATTATACATCATAATATAATAATAAGATAGTGCACAATATAAGATTCCAAATCAGAACCAAGTGATAAGACATCATTGGAGGCAAAGATGACTTCAAAGTTGGCCCAAAGCAGATTTCAATTGCTTCACACATGATGATAAAATACTTGATCACTAAAAACTAAAAGGACAAAAATATAAAAAATATAACAAAGAAAATAAATTAATAGAAGCAACATAGAAAAAATCATAACAACACACAAACATATAAAACGGTAAATCGAGACTAGTTCTTCACAAAAAGGAACTAAAACTAAGTTGCTCATTGAGACCAGCAGGCGCGACCGTATCCAATATGGCGATCCACCTGCATTCCCTCTGAGCAAGCACACGCTTCATATCACCCCCCCTTATGCCAGACAGAACTCTATCAATCCCCCAAGCCTGAAAACCAGCTGAGTTACATTTGTGCTTCAAACGGAAGTGCTTTGGGATAGTTTTAAGGGAATTGACATCAACCACGTCACGAGCAGAATCAATATCCCTTACGTGTTCGCGAATGCGAACACGCAATTCCCGTGACGTAAGGCCCACGTATATGAGTCCACACGGACAAACCGCATAGTAGACCACATACGTGGAACTGCAAGTGATATGGTCTCTAATGCCATATTCCCTAAGTCCATCCGATGACTTAAAGGATCTAGCATGCTTAAGATTCTTGCACGCTAAACAATCACCACATGGGAAGAACCCAGTTCTAATTGTACCTATCCCAAATGGTCTGGGGGTTCTTGCCACATAGTGACTCTTCACGAGCATGTCTTTCAAGTTGTCACTTTTCCTGGCTGTCATAAGGGGCTGTCGTGGAAGACACCTCCTCAAAATGGGGTCAGTGGTAAGAACGGACCAATGTTTGTTCAGTATTGACCTCATCAGATCCCATTTATGATTGTATGTAGAAATGAATCTCAGTTCTCCATCTGTACCATCCCTTCCCATGATGTCTTTCCTTCTCCTACTCACCAACAAATCATCCCTCGAAGACCGCTTAGCTCTCATATATCCCCTCTTAATGACACGTTTACTATACCCTCTTTCCATAAATCTCTCCCCAAGGTCCACGGCCTGCCTCTCAAAACAAGTATCAGTAGTACAAATCCTCCTAGCTCTGAGGAACTGCCCCACAGGAATGGACCTAAGTGTGGAACGCGGATGTGAGGAGGAGGCATGCAAGAGGGCATTCACAGATGTCTTCTTGCGATATAGATCAGTATGTATCAGACCATCTTCTTGTACACATAGTGTAACATCCAAGAATGAAATTTCCTTCTGATGAAAAACATACGTGAGTTGAATGTTGGAGTCATTGTGGTTTAGCTCTGACATAAACTTATGTAAATCACTAATGGGAGCCTGCCATATAAACAATACATCATCGATGTTTCTATACCACCCCACAATTTGGGGGGCGGTATGTGCGCCGGCTGAGAAGATCTCACGTTCCCAATAACCCAAAAACAAGTTAGCATAAGAAGGCGCACATGCCGCCCCCATGGCAGTCCCCTGTTTTTGAAGAAAAAATTTATCCTTAAAAGTAAAAAAATTATGAGTCAGAACAAACTCCAACAACTCCAACACCAACTCACGCATGTCAGGATCTAAATTACTATTCTCCAAGAAGAATCTGGATGCCCTCAAGCCATCCTCATCACGGATACTAGTATATAATGATTCAACGTCTGCTGTAACAAGTGTCATGTCCGCGTCCACACAAAGGCCATTTAAACGTCTCAGAATATCATTAGTGTCCCTGATGTGGGAGGGCAGCGTCTCAACCTGAGGCTGCAGATAAAAATCTACAAACCGACAGACCGGATCACATAACCCCCCCACACCAGAAACAATGGGGCGGCCAGGTGGTGAAACAGGATCCTTGTGGACCTTGGGGAGAAGATAGAACGTGGGAACAGTAGGGGTTTGAACCAACAATCCACCCAAGACTTTCCTGGAGATAATATTCCTCTCGTATGCCATCTCCAGAATAGAATGCAGTTGTCTCTGGAACGTCAAAAGTGGATTGCGGGGCAACATAGCATACGTGTCCTTGTTACGCAATTGCCTCATAGCCTCCCTCTCATATTTATCCACCGGCCAAATCACCACATTCCCCCCCTTATCTGCGGGTTTTATGACCACATCATCCCACGATTTGATCTCATTAAGGGCCTTTCTTTGTAATGGAGTAAGATTATCCCGCTTTCTATAGTTGTTAATAGTTTTAAATTCCTCTGTAACCAACCGGGTGAAAATATCCACCTGGGGACAGAGTGACAGTGGGGGGAATGTGGTGCATTTGGCCGAAATGGGGGGCAATGAGGTTCTTACCATATTAGGATTAGATTCATCCTCCAGATCTTCAAGGACACGCAAAACATTATTGTCAGTATTAGATGAAACCTCATCCAATGGGGAACGAGAGTGCAGTCTTCTAAGGATGATCTTGCGGGAGAAGAGATGGAGATCTTTTAGTGCTATAAAAAAATTAAAGTTATTAACTGGAGAAAAAGAGAGCCCTAATTCCAAAACCTCAGTTTGGGAATCAGAGAGAGCATGAGAAGAAAGGTTGATTACCTCTAAAGTGCCAGTACGAGCTTTTTTATCACTTTTTGGAGAGGCAATATTATTCTTCCTTTTGTTATTCATACGTCCTCCTCGCCAACGACCATCTCTCCCATGCTCTCTCCTATCCCATAGGGACCTGATGCCGTCAGTACTTTGGGGTGTATCCTCAATGGAAGAGACTGAAGATACAGAGGTAGATCTGCCCCTGAATGGTGTTCTGTTATTAAATTGGCGGCTCCTCCATCTATATACATTATTCTGTTGTTTATCAGTCAGGTCACGTTGATATTTTCTAGTCTTCCTTTGTACAATATCAGTCTCCCATTTTTTGAGAGAGGCATCCAATTCGCTTTTAAATTTAGTTACCATATCAGTAGTCAAGAGTTTATTCACCTCATCCTGTACAGTTCCAATCTCAGTGTCCAATACAGACAGTTGTTTCTCATTTGATTTGGATAACAATTCCATAAATTTATTGGAACATGAGGTGGCTGCCTCTTCCCATTGGGAAATGAAATCGCTGTCATTGACAATGAAAGATGGGAATACCTGGACCCTCAGGCCTCTGGGTATCAGACCACAGATCATATACCTTTCCAAAAAAGCTTTATTCCACCACAAGCGTGTGCGACGGTTCAGTAGTTCCTTATATTTGGCAGTAAGTACACCAATTTCACCCGATTTACCATCTAAAACACTATTAGATCCCTCCTTGAAAACTTTATCTAGCTCTGTTAGCCATGTTTTTTCTCTTTCACGGAAATCCATATGCTCTTTAGTGGCTGCTGTGAAAACACAGAAAGTATGTAATGAAAACAAGACCACTAAGGGCCAAATATACAATAGGGTGCTATAACAACTGATCCCCATGTGGGAATCTGCACCACAAGGACACTCCCGAGATAATGTTACAACCCAAATAGAACAAAAAATAGGAGTAAAGAACGTCCAAATAGAAAAGAATAATTTTATTAACAAATATAGAAACAATATAATAGACTGGGATCAAATAGTGATGGCCACTAATGTCCGGACACACAGAAAACATAAATGGGCAAGTACATAAAGTGCTACGTGCATATTGTAAATAAGGGAATCAGAGAATGCAGGGCATAAACCATCTAGCACCGCAATGGCGGTGAAACAAATGTGTACACAATAGATAAAGCTCCCGTTCCCTCCTCTTATCCTAGCTTACCCATAATGTGACTGCGGCCGGACAAGCGCCACGCCAGCACCGACGCGCGTTTCGCTAAACTTCTTCAAGGTGCGGTGGTGTGCTATGAACTGAGCCCCATATAAATACCTCCACTCCAGGTGTCCATAATTGCGGCGCATGAAACCGGAAACCCGCGCCGGGTATTGCATCACTTCCGGCACAGCGCAATGACGACTGCGTGCCAGCTGGGCCGTCGCCCATATACATGCTGATACGCACGCGTCACCGCTCAGGCGCCTTCAGCGATGCCCCGGACTGCGCAAACCGAAGACATGCGCACACAGGACAACGGAATAATAAAAGCCGGCTACAAATATCCCGGTAATAAAGTGAACAGAGTGCAAAAAAGTGACAATGAATCAATAAATAACCGGATGAATAACATCACAGATATATACAAATAGCAATAATTACATAAACATAGATATAGACAATACTAGCATAACACTAATTATACATCATAATATAATAATAAGATAGTGCACAATATAAGATTCCAAATCAGAACCAAGTGATAAGAAATCTGCTTTGGGCCAACTTTGAAGTCATCTTTGCCTCCAATAATGTCTTATCACTTGGTTCTGATTTGGAATCTTATATTGTGCACTATCTTATTATTATATTATGATGTATAATTAGTGTTATGCTAGTATTGTCTATATCTATGTTTATGTAATTATTGCTATTTGTATATATCTGTGATGTTATTCATCCGGTTATTTATTGATTCATTGTCACTTTTTTGCACTCTGTTCACTTTATTACCGGGATATTTGTAGCCGGCTTTTATTATTCCGTTGTCCTGTGTGCGCATGTCTTCGGTTTGCGCAGTCCGGGGCATCGCTGAAGGCGCCTGAGCGGTGACGCGTGCGTATCAGCATGTATATGGGCGACGGCCCAGCTGGCACGCAGTCGTCATTGCGCTGTGCCGGAAGTGATGCAATACCCGGCGCGGGTTTCCGGTTTCATGCGCCGCAATTATGGACACCTGGAGTGGAGGTATTTATATGGGGCTCAGTTCATAGCACACCACCGCACCTTGAAGAAGTTTAGCGAAACGCGCGTCGGTGCTGGCGTGGCGCTTGTCCGGCCGCAGTCACATTATGGGTAAGCTAGGATAAGAGGAGGGAACGGGAGCTTTATCTATTGTGTACACATTTGTTTCACCGCCATTGCGGTGCTAGATGGTTTATGCCCTGCATTCTCTGATTCCCTTATTTACAATATGCACGTAGCACTTTATGTACTTGCCCATTTATGTTTTCTGTGTGTCCGGACATTAGTGGCCATCACTATTTGATCCCAGTATATTATATTGTTTCTATATTTGTTAAAAAAATTATTCTTTTCTATTTGGACGTTCTTTACTCCTATTTTTTGTTCTATTTGGGTTGTAACATTATCTCGGGAGTGTCCTTGTGGTGCAGATTCCCACATGGGGATCAGTTGTTATAGCACCCTATTGTATATTTGGCCCTTAGTGGTCTTGTTTTCATTACATACTGTTGGGGGTCGAGTTCCCGCTTCTGCACAGGGGGAATCTCGAGCCACTTCCGCTGCGGTCTCCCATTCTTGTCCAGCCGCAGTGGAGCCTGCTCAGCAAGGACGTCGGTCCCAGCGTCTTGCTCATTCTCACTCTGTTCTGAGAGTTAGTGCTGCTTCTCCAGTCTCTGCCTTTAAAGTCAGTGCTGGTCAGCAGCGAGCGGACTTCTCTGGGACTAAGTCCTTGTCTGCATGTACTGAGCATGCCCAGCGTAAGGTCTCCCGTTGGAGATCGAGGGTCATGTGCTCAGGCTCTGCAGCACATTCCATTGGTCCTCTTGGCAGGTCCTAGAAGGGCAAAAGTGCTGTGGCCACTTCCTGTGCTGCTGTTATATAAACTGCGCATGACCGCACGGCCATGCGCTAGTATTGTTTTACAATTGCTTATGTGTGTATGTTGTGAGTGCAAGTCGTCCTTGGAAACCCCTACCCTATTGAATGTC
This sequence comes from Ranitomeya imitator, assembly GCF_032444005.1. Taxonomy (NCBI): domain Eukaryota; kingdom Metazoa; phylum Chordata; class Amphibia; order Anura; family Dendrobatidae; genus Ranitomeya; species Ranitomeya imitator. The sequence goes on along the minus strand of NC_091284.1, from coordinate 713,154,877 downwards.
TGTTCGCGGAAGGTGTACGGCTGCTACCTAGCGCCCGACTTAGCCTACAGCACTAACACACATCACAGCGTCCTGTAGCTGTGCCTGCCAGTACGGCGCCGTGCGCCTGCCTTGCGCTTTCCATACCCGAGTCTGGGTGGTTAGTGGCGTCCGTTAGTGCGGCATCGCTCGCACTCTTGTGCACAGATTGCTTAAGGTTCTCTACACACCCAGTTGCGGTGTTACGCCAGCAAGGGTCTAATCGGGCTCCAATCCCTTCTGGGGTTAAGTCCGCTGACCACTTGCTCGCGCACTAGTGCGGTACTGCGGTCCTGTGAATTAACAGGATCGCTTTCTTCACGCTGGGTGAGGTTTAACCCACGCGTGTATACTTTAGTGTACCGCCATATTGTCTGCTAATTGCTAGCAGCAGGTTCTCACCTGCACGGTGGACCCCGGACTGCGAACGCACCTTTATCATCTGTCTTGGTGCGTTCCGCCAGTCCTAACAGAATACTAGCGCCAGGGTCTGGCTAGTAAAATGGCGGACGATCAGCGTTTACAGCGGTACATCCAGCAGCTGGAGGGAAGGTTGGCGGCTTTTGAGCGTTCAACCTCAGCTGTGGATGTTACTGCTGTCGCTGTTCAGGCTGCAAGTGTGGCTGCAGCTACCTTGTCCACTGCCGCTCCTGTACCGACGCTATCTCGCCTCCCGCTACCAGAGAAATTTTCTGGTGACAGTAAGTCCTGTAGGGGTTTCGTGAGTCAGTGCTCAATACATCTCGAGCTTCTGGCCTCTCGTTTCCCTACAGAGCGGGCTAAGGTGGGCTTTATAATTTCCTTATTGTCGGACAGGGCGTTGCAGTGGGCTACGCCGCTGTGGGAGCGTGGCGATCATGTGGTGCAGAGTGCTCCGTTATTCCTGAGCACTCTGAAACAGGTCTTTCTTGGACCTCGTGTCACCCATGACACGGCGCTCCAACTGTTGGCACTGACTCAGGGCTCGTCCTTGGTCAGCCTTTTTGCCGTCCATTTCCGCACTCTGGCATCTGAGCTGGAGTGGTCGGATAAAGCCCTTATCCCTATATTTTGGAGGGGGCTGGCTGACCACGTTAAGGACGCTCTGGCCACTAGGGAGATTCCCGCCACACTGGAGGAGTTAATAGCAGTATCTACTCGCATTGACCGCCGTTTTCACGAGCGGAGGTTAGAGCGAGCCCAGTGTAGGCAGAGGTTTCGGCTGGCTCCCACCTTCGCCAAACCTTTGGAATCTCCAGTTCAGGCTCCTGAGGTTCAGGAACCTAAGGTGGTGTCACGAGCGGGATCTAAGTCCCAGACTGCTCGTGCACTCCAGGGTTGCCAGGTTTGCCAACAGTCAGGACATCTTGCCACCAGATGTCATCAGCGGTCGAGGAAACGTCAGCGTCTAGTGGTAGTAGGTGGAGGTGCACTAGACACTGCGACGTTTGCCTCCAAATTGTCCTTTAAGGGGACAATTACCTTTGGCTCATCCTCCCACTCGGTAGACCTCTGCGTGGATTCTGGGGCGGAGGGCAATTTTATGTCTTCTGCCTTCGCCCAACGTCACGCAATACCCCTGGTTATGCTATCCCAACCAGTAACGGTACGAGTGGTGAATGGGTCGACACTCCCCGCACAGATAACACATCAGACCATCCCTGTTACTCTGTCCCTGTCGCCATCCCATCAGGAGATTATTTCTCTACTCGTCATTCCTGAGGGTATTGATGAGGTCCTGTTGGGGATACCTTGGCTACGGTACCACTCTCCTCACATCGAGTGGTCCTCAGGCAGAATTCTGGGATGGGGTGAATCATGTGGGGGTAGGTGTCACCGAGAGTGCGTTCAGGTTGCTACTACTGAGGTACCCGCAGATCTATCCTCTCTCCCCAAGCAATATTGGTCTTATGCAGACGTGTTCTCCAAGAAGGCGGCGGAGACCCTTCCGCCCCATCGCCCCTATGACTGTCCTATCGATCTCTTGCCTGGTGCTGAGCCTCCCCGGGGTCGAGTCTACCCATTATCTCTCCCGGAAACGGAGGCAATGTCTCAGTACATACAAGAGAATCTGGCAAGAGGGTTCATTAGGAAGTCAGTGTCACCTGCTGGGGCAGGGTTCTTCTTCGTGCAGAAGAAGAATGGAGAACTACGTCCATGCATAGACTACAGGGGTCTTAATGCTATCACAGTTAAGAACAAGTACCCTTTGCCGTTGATATCTGAGCTTTTCGATAGGCTTCGGGGAGCTAGAGTGTTTACGAAACTAGATCTGCGGGGTGCTTACAACCTGATTCGCATCCGTGAGGGGGACGAGTGGAAAACGGCATTTAACACCAGAGATGGGCACTATGAGTATCTGGTGATGCCCTTCGGGCTCTGTAATGCACCTGCCGTTTTTCAAGACTTTGTCAACGACATCTTCCGGGATATGCTTTCCACCTCGGTTGTAGTCTATCTGGATGATATTCTCATCTTTTCTCCAGATATTGACTCCCACCGGAGAGATGTTGGCAGAGTCTTCGACCTCCTACGGGCAAACTCTCTTTACGCAAAGTTGGAGAAGTGTGTGTTTGAGCAGGAGTCCTTACCTTTCCTGGGCTATATCATCTCCGCCCAGGGATTGGCTATGGATCCTGCCAAACTACAGGCTGTGATGGACTGGCAAGAGCCCCATTCTCTTAAAGCGGTGCAGCGCTTTATGGGGTTCATAAACTATTACCGCCAGTTCATTCCCCACTTCTCAACTCTGGAGGCTCCCTTGGTAGCCCTCACCAAGAAGGGAGCGAATCCCAAATTGTGGTCGGAAGAGGTCTCCAAGGCCTTCACTTCTATTAAGTCCCACTTTGCTAGCGCTCCCATCTTACATCGTCCCGATGTGGATAAGCCATTCCTACTGGAGGTGGATGCCTCGTCCGTTGGTGCTGGAGCAGTCCTCTACCAAAAGGATGCTCAAGGTCGGAAGCATCCATGCTTCTTCTTCTCCAAGACCTTCACGCCAGCGGAGAGGAACTACTCCATCGGGGACAGGGAGTTGCTAGCAATGAAGTTGGCCTTTTCGGAGTGGAGACACCTTCTGGAAGGTGCGCGGTTTCCCTTCCAAGTTTACACGGACCACAAAAATTTGGTCTATTTGCAGACAGCCCAGCGGCTAAATTCTCGCCAGGCCAGATGGTCCCTGTTCTTCTCCCGGTTCCACTTTTCCCTGCATTATCTCGCCGGGGAGAAGAATATCCGTGCTGACGCTCTCTCTCGCTCCCTTATGTCAACTGAGGAGGAGGAAGAGGAGCCTCGGCTTATTGTCCCTTCCGAGAGCCTGAGAACCGTGGCGCCGGTATCGCTAGAGTCTGTGCCTCCGGGCAAGACTTTTGTGCCCATTAATTTGCGACCGGAGGTTCTCTCTTGGGCTCATTCGTCCAGGGTGGGTGGACACTTTGGGACAAAGAGGACATCTGAGCTACTGGCGAGGACGTACTGGTGGCCGCATATGGTCCGGGATGTCAGGGATTACGTTCTGGCGTGTGTCTCCTGCGCCAAAAATAAATCTCCGCGTCAAAGGCCAGCAGGTTTGCTCTATCCCTTGCCGGTGGCAGATAGGCCCTGGGAGATGGTCGGGATGGACTTTGTTGTGGGTTTGCCCAAGTCTCGCGGCTGTACCATCATTTGGGTCATCACCGATCATTTCTCAAAAATGGTGCATTTGGTGCCGCTGCCGCGGTTACCTTCTGCACGGGCCTTGGCAGCGTTGTTCATCAGACATATCTTCCGCCTACATGGTATGCCAGACAAAATTGTCAGTGACCGGGGTCCCCAGTTTGCGTCTCGGTTCTGGAGAGAGCTCTGTCGTCTTCTCAGTATTGAGTTGAATCTCTCTTCCGCTTATCATCCCGAGACGAATGGGTTGGTAGAGAGGGCCAACCAGACCTTGGTCACATACCTGCGACATTTTGTTTCAGCCAGGCAGGATGACTGGGCATCCTTGCTATCATGGGCAGAGTTTGCACTGAACAACGCCGTTGCCGACTCCACTGGACAAACCCCATTCCTCCTCAACTATGGTCAGCATCCACGGGTACCTGTGCCTATGCCCGTGTCTTCCGCCGACTCCAGGGTGGCAGACTGGGCTGTGGAGGCACGGGATATTTGGGACCGCACTCAGGATGCCATTCGGGCCTCTAAGGAGAGAATGAGGTCCTCCGCTGATGCTCATCGGCGCCCCGCCCCGACCTTTGCTCCTGGCGACTTGGTGTGGCTCTCCGCCCGTAACATCAGGCTGCGAGTTGAGTCCACTAAATTTGCTCCTCGCTACTTGGGTCCATTCAAGGTCCTCGAGCAGGTTAATCCTGTGGTCTATCGTTTGGCCCTTCCGCCACGCCTGGGTATCACCGACACCTTTCATGTGTCCCTCTTGAAACCCGTGTATATGTCCCGCTTTTCCGAGTCATCTGCTGGGACATCGGGTTCGTCTACGGACGATTATGAGGTGAACGCTATTTTGGGGTGCAAGGTAGTGCGTGGTAAAAAATTTTATTTGGTGGACTGGAAGGGTTATGGCCCCGAGGACAGGTCCTGGGAACCTGTTGAGCACATTCGGGCCCCGCAGCTCATTGCTGCCTTCGAACGTAGCGAGGCCCAAGGAGGGGGGGGCCCTAGGAGGGGGGGTAATGTTGGGGGTCGAGTTCCCACTTCTGCACAGGGGGAATCTCGAGCCACTTCCGCTGCGGTCTCCCATTCTTGTCCAGCCGCAGTGGAGCCTGCTCAGCAAGGACGTCGGTCCCAGCGTCTTGCTCATTCTCACTCTGTTCTGAGAGTTAGTGCTGCTTCTCCAGTCTCTGCCTTTAAAGTCAGTGCTGGTCAGCAGCGAGCGGACTTCTCTGGGACTAAGTCCTTGTCTGCATGTACTGAGCATGCCCAGCGTAAGGTCTCCCGTTGGAGATCGAGGGTCATGTGCTCAGGCTCTGCAGCACATTCCATTGGTCCTCTTGGCAGGTCCTAGAAGGGCAAAAGTGCTGTGGCCACTTCCTGTGCTGCTGTTATATAAACTGCGCATGACCGCACGGCCATGCGCTAGTATTGTTTTACAATTGCTTATGTGTGTATGTTGTGAGTGCAAGTCGTCCTTGGAAACCCCTACCCTATTGAATGTCTGTTCGCGGAAGGTGTACGGCTGCTACCTAGCGCCCGACTTAGCCTACAGCACTAACACACATCACAGCGTCCTGTAGCTGTGCCTGCCAGTACGGCGCCGTGCGCCTGCCTTGCGCTTTCCATACCCGAGTCTGGGTGGTTAGTGGCGTCCGTTAGTGCGGCATCGCTCGCACTCTTGTGCACAGATTGCTTAAGGTTCTCTACACACCCAGTTGCGGTGTTACACCAGCAAGGGTCTAATCGGGCTCCAATCCCTTCTGGGGTTAAGTCCGCTGACCACTTGCTCGCGCACTAGTGCGGTACTGCGGTCCTGTGAATTAACAGGATCGCTTTCTTCACGCTGGGTGAGGTTTAACCCACGCGTGTATACTTTAGTGTACCGCCATATTGTCTGCTAATTGCTAGCAGCAGGTTCTCACCTGCACGGTGGACCCCGGACTGCGAACGCACCTTTATCATCTGTCTTGGTGCGTTCCGCCAGTCCTAACACATACTTTCTGTGTTTTCACAGCAGCCACTAAAGAGCATATGGATTTCCGTGAAAGAGAAAAAACATGGCTAACAGAGGTAGATAAAGTTTTCAAGGAGGGATCTAATAGTGTTTTAGATGGTAAATCGGGTGAAATTGGTGTACTTACTGCCAAATATAAGGAACTACTGAACCGTCGCACACGCTTGTGGTGGAATAAAGCTTTTTTGGAAAGGTATATGATCTGTGGTCTGATACCCAGAGGCCTGAGGGTCCAGGTATTCCCATCTTTCATTGTCAATGACAGCGATTTCATTTCCCAATGGGAAGAGGCAGCCACCTCATGTTCCAATAAATTTATGGAATTGTTATCCAAATCAAATGAGAAACAACTGTCTGTATTGGACACTGAGATTGGAACTGTACAGGATGAGGTGAATAAACTCTTGACTACTGATATGGTAACTAAATTTAAAAGCGAATTGGATGCCTCTCTCAAAAAATGGGAGACTGATATTGTACAAAGGAAGACTAGAAAATATCAACGTGACCTGACTGATAAACAACAGAATAATGTATATAGATGGAGGAGCCGCCAATTTAATAACAGAACACCATTCAGGGGCAGATCTACCTCTGTATCTTCAGTCTCTTCCATTGAGGATACACCCCAAAGTACTGACGGCATCAGGTCCCTATGGGATAGGAGAGAGCATGGGAGAGATGGTCGTTGGCGAGGAGGACGTATGAATAACAAAAGGAAGAATAATATTGCCTCTCCAAAAAGTGATAAAAAAGCTCGTACTGGCACTTTAGAGGTAATCAACCTTTCTTCTCATGCTCTCTCTGATTCCCAAACTGAGGTTTTGGAACTAGGGCTCTCTTTTTCTCCAGTTAATAACTTTAATTTTTTTATAGCACTAAAAGATCTCCATCTCTTCTCCCGCAAGATCATCCTTAGAAGACTGCACTCTCGTTCCCCATTGGATGAGGTTTCATCTAATACTGACAATAATGTTTTGCGTGTCCTTGAAGATCTGGAGGATGAATCTAATCCTAATATGGTAAGAACCTCATTGCCCCCCATTTCGGCCAAATGCACCACATTCCCCCCACTGTCACTCTGTCCCCAGGTGGATATTTTCACCCGGTTGGTTACAGAGGAATTTAAAACTATTAACAACTATAGAAAGCGGGATAATCTTACTCCATTACAAAGAAAGGCCCTTAATGAGATCAAATCGTGGGATGATGTGGTCATAAAACCCGCAGATAAGGGGGGGAATGTGGTGATTTGGCCGGTGGATAAATATGAGAGGGAGGCTATGAGGCAATTGCGTAACAAGGACACGTATGCTATGTTGCCCCGCAATCCACTTTTGACGTTCCAGAGACAACTGCATTCTATTCTGGAGATGGCATACGAGAGGAATATTATCTCCAGGAAAGTCTTGGGTGGATTGTTGGTTCAAACCCCTACTGTTCCCACGTTCTATCTTCTCCCCAAGGTCCACAAGGATCCTGTTTCACCACCTGGCCGCCCCATTGTTTCTGGTGTGGGGGGGTTATGTGATCCGGTCTGTCGGTTTGTAGATTTTTATCTGCAGCCTCAGGTTGAGACGCTGCCCTCCCACATCAGGGACACTAATGATATTCTGAGACGTTTAAATGGCCTTTGTGTGGACGCGGACATGACACTTGTTACAGCAGACGTTGAATCATTATATACTAGTATCCGTGATGAGGATGGCTTGAGGGCATCCAGATTCTTCTTGGAGAATAGTAATTTAGATCCTGACATGCGTGAGTTGGTGTTGGAGTTGTTGGAGTTTGTTCTGACTCATAATTTTTTTACTTTTAAGGATAAATTTTTTCTTCAAAAACAGGGGACTGCCATGGGGGCGGCATGTGCGCCTTCTTATGCTAACTTGTTTTTGGGTTATTGGGAACGTGAGATCTTCTCAGCCGGCGCACATGCCGCCCCCCAAATTGTGGGGTGGTATAGATACATCGATGATGTATTGTTTATATGGCAGGGTCCCATTAGTGATTTACATAAGTTTATGTCAGAGCTAAACCACAATGACTCCAACATTCAACTCACGTATGTTTTTCATCAGAAGGAAATTTCATTCTTGGATGTTACACTATGTGTACAAGAAGATGGTCTGATACATACTGATCTATATCGCAAGAAGACATCTGTGAATGCCCTCTTGCATGCCTCCTCCTCACATCCGCGTTCCACACTTAGGTCCATTCCTGTGGGGCAGTTCCTCAGAGCTAGGAGGATTTGTACTACTGATACTTGTTTTGAGAGGCAGGCCGTGGACCTTGGGGAGAGATTTATGGAAAGAGGGTATAGTAAACATGTCATTAAGAGGGGATATATGAGAGCTAAGCGGTCTTCGAGGGATGATTTGTTGGTGAGTAGGAGAAGGAAAGACATCATGGGAAGGGATGGTACAGATGGAGAACTGAGATTCATTTCTACATACAATCATAAATGGGATCTGATGAGGTCAATACTGAACAAACATTGGTCCGTTCTTACCACTGACCCCATTTTGAGGAGGTGTCTTCCACGACAGCCCCTTATGACAGCCAGGAAAAGTGACAACTTGAAAGACATGCTCGTGAAGAGTCACTATGTGGCAAGAACCCCCAGACCATTTGGGATAGGTACAATTAGAACTGGGTTCTTCCCATGTGGTGATTGTTTAGCGTGCAAGAATCTTAAGCATGCTAGATCCTTTAAGTCATCGGATGGACTTAGGGAATATGGCATTAGAGACCATATCACTTGCAGTTCCACGTATGTGGTCTACTATGCGGTTTGTCCGTGTGGACTCATATACGTGGGCCTTACGTCACGGGAATTGCGTGTTCGCATTCGCGAACACGTAAGGGATATTGATTCTGCTCGTGACGTGGTTGATGTCAATTCCCTTAAAACTATCCCAAAGCACTTCCGTTTGAAGCACAAATGTAACTCAGCTGGTTTTCAGGCTTGGGGGATTGATAGAGTTCTGTCTGGCATAAGGGGGGGTGATATGAAGCGTGTGCTTGCTCAGAGGGAATGCAGGTGGATCGCCATATTGGATACGGTCGCGCCTGCTGGTCTCAATGAGCAACTTAGTTTTAGTTCCTTTTTGTGAAGAACTAGTCTCGATTTACCGTTTTATATGTTTGTGTGTTGTTATGATTTTTTCTATGTTGCTTCTATTAATTTATTTTCTTTGTTATATTTTTTATATTTTTGTCCTTTTAGTTTTTAGTGATCAAGTATTTTATCATCATGTGTGAAGCAATTGAAATCTGCTTTGGGCCAACTTTGAAGTCATCTTTGCCTCCAATAATGTCTTATCACTTGGTTCTGATTTGGAATCTTATATTGTGCACTATCTTATTATTATATTATGATGTATAATTAGTGTTATGCTAGTATTGTCTATATCTATGTTTATGTAATTATTGCTATTTGTATATATCTGTGATGTTATTCATCCGGTTATTTATTGATTCATTGTCACTTTTTTGCACTCTGTTCACTTTATTACCGGGATATTTGTAGCCGGCTTTTATTATTCCGTTGTCCTGTGTGCGCATGTCTTCGGTTTGTGCAGTCCGGGGCATCGCTGAAGGCGCCTGAGCGGTGACGCGTGCGTATCAGCATGTATATGGGCGACGGCCCAGCTGGCACGCAGTCGTCATTGCGCTGTGCCGGAAGTGATGCAATACCCGGCGCGGGTTTCCGGTTTCATGCGCCGCAATTATGGACACCTGGAGTGGAGGTATTTATATGGGGCTCAGTTCATAGCACACCACCGCACCTTGAAGAAGTTTAGCGAAACGCGCGTCGGTGCTGGCGTGGCGCTTGTCCGGCCGCAGTCACATTATGGGTAAGCTAGGATAAGAGGAGGGAACGGGAGCTTTATCTATTGTGTACACATTTGTTTCACCGCCATTGCGGTGCTAGATGGTTTATGCCCTGCATTCTCTGATTCCCTTATTTACAATATGCACGTAGCACTTTATGTACTTGCCCATTTATGTTTTCTGTGTGTCCGGACATTAGTGGCCATCACTATTTGATCCCAGTCTATTATATTGTTTCTATATTTGTTAATAAAATTATTCTTTTCTATTTGGACGTTCTTTACTCCTATTTTTTGTTCTATTTGGGTTGTAACATTATCTCGGGAGTGTCCTTGTGGTGCAGATTCCCACATGGGGATCAGTTGTTATAGCACCCTATTGTATATTTGGCCCTTAGTGGTCTTGTTTTCTTTTCATTCAGTATTAAAACACAGTCACATAAATGCAAGGCTGACAGATGGCAAAGGTGCGTGAAGGAGCACAATAAACTGGCAATGCTGGGGTTGTAAGTCCAAAATATATACACGGTCCATCCAAAGGAGAGGTTCTTAGGTTCGGAGCACAAATATTGAATATGGTAACTAGAAATAATGAAAAGAAAATAAAGTGAATAAAAACACAATAAAAACAAAAAATCCCGTAACGGGACCCACATCTTCGGCCCAGATAAGGGCTCTTGTAAGGAGTACAACAGGAGATAATACCCAACCTAACTAAAAAGGAGGAATATAAATGTACGGAAAGAAATGAAAATAGAGGTGAGGGGTCGATAAAGGATTTTATCCCAAAAAGGAAGAGAAGCTAAGGGACTCATTAAGTCCTTTTGGGGTCAAGGTGTTAAGACGGACAATCCAGGCGGCTTCTCGCTGAGCTAATACTTTCTTGTAATTACCACCTCTGACTACAAGGTGCACACACTCGATGCCTCTGACCTGAAGAGTCCCCGCATCACAGTTATGAAATCGTTTGAAATGGCGGGGAAGAGTCTTCAGGTCAGAGTCATCAGTTGCCCCACGTGCCATGCGGATGTCTCTGACATGTTCCCGGACACGCGTCCGAAGTTCCCTGGACGTGAGTCCCACATATATCAGAGAACATCCGCACGTGGCATAATATACGACATTAGACGAACCACACGTAATGTGCTGTCTAATGTCATATTTTTTGTATCCATCCGAAGATGTAAAGGATGAAGTCCATATGATGTTAACACATGCCACACAGTGGCCACATTTGAAGGAGCCCAACATTGGACCCCTAGAGCCAAATGGGTTAGTGGGGGGTGGGACATAGTGGCTCCGAACGAGAAGGTTAGCCAAATTAGGTGATCTTCTGGCAGTTATGGACGGAAATTCTCCCAAAACAGAAGCTAATGCAGGTTCCGTAAGTAAGACCGGCCAGTGTTTGATCAGGATTTCCCGCATTCTAGACCACTCATGATTATAGGTTGTAATAAACCGAATCTTATCTCCCTCTTTAGGTGTTTCCTGTTTATTATTCTTGGGGTACAGCAAGTCCCTCCGTTGTGTTCTTCTCGCCCTGTCAAATCCACGTTTAATGGATCTACGGCTGTACCCACGCACCTCAAAACGTCCCCTCAAATCCTCCGCCTGTGCGAGGAATCTATCATCGGTGGAGCATATCAGCCTCATCCTTAGGAACTGTCCGACCGGGACGGCCCCAACCGTGCTATGATTATGTGCTGAACCGGCATGTAACAACGCATTGACTGATGTAGATTTCCTGTAAACGTCTGTCTGGATTCGACGTGCCTCATCAATCTCAAATCTGAAGTCCAGGAAGTCAATGCGTTGATGATTAAATTGGTATGTCAATTTGATGTTAAACTTATTATCATTAAGCCGGTTCATAAATTCCTCGAGCTGCTGGGTCGTTCCCCCCCACAAAAACAAAACATCGTCAATATAACGCATCCAGCACAGCACATGGTCCGAGGCCTGCACGCCCTCGTCGCCAAAAATCGATCTCTCCCATGCTCCCAGGAAGAGATTGGCGTACGAAGGCGCACAGGCCGCGCCCATGGCTGTGCCGCGTCTCTGTAAATAAAAATTGTCTTTGAAGACAAAAAAATTGTGGGTAAGGGCAAAACCCAGCAGCTTGAGGACCAAATCACACATGGGGCTGCCCAGGTCGGAGGCCCCAAGGAAGAGGCGGACAGATGCCAAACCGTCCTCATGGTTAATGCATGTATATAGTGTTTGGACATCAGCGGTGACCAAAAGGACACCAGGGTCGACAAGGACGCCGTCAACCCGAGAAAGGACGTCCATTGTGTCTCTAACGTATGACGGTAATGTCTCTACAAGTGGCTTCAGATAAAAATCAATGAATCTGCACACTGGGTCGCAAAGGCCATCAATGCCTGACACAATCGGACGTCCCGGGGGGTTGACGGCGTCCTTGTGGACCTTAGGTAACAAATAAAAGGTGGGTGTCCTTGGTGATCTAACCGTGAGTCCATCCAACACTTTTTTATTAATGGTCCCTTCATCTAACGCCCTCCCCAAAATGGTCTGTAACTGAGAGGAGAAAGAGGCCATCGGGTTATAGGTCAATTTGGTGTAAGTGGAGGTATCCCTCAATTGCCGAAACGCCTCTTTTTCATATTTCTCACATGGCCAGACGACGATGTTCCCCCCCTTGTCAGCAGGCTTGAATACTATACCTTTATAGGATTTTAACTCGTTAATAGCCACCCTCTGCTTATATGTCAAATTATCAAACCTGCGTCTAGAGGATAGTTGTTTTAAATCCTCAGTGACCTGGCGTGTAAATATTTCAATTGCTGGACATAAAGCCAAGGGGGGGAACTTCGTCGATCTGGGCATCACGGCTGGAGGGAACCTACCTTGGGGTGTGGGATTTTGTTCCTCCAGGAGGTCCTCCAAAGCCCGTAAGGCCTCCATCTCCATCTCAGTCACAGACCCATGGGGTGAATCATTCTTTGAGTGAAGCTTTTTTAACACCAACTTCCGGGAGAAAAGATGAAGGTCCTTCATAGCTACAAAGAAATCGAAAGGGTTAGTAGGGGAAAAGCTCAAACCTCTACCCAGCACTTCAATCTGGTCCTTAGTAAATGTATATTTCGACAGATTTAATACCTGGAGGCTACCACCAGTACCCCCCTTGTTGTTTCCCAGAATGATTCTTCGTTTTAGTAGTCTAACGCGTCACAATTTTATTGGACGATGACTTAAGTCCAGAGGAATTTTTGGTGGATTCAGAGTGTGACGTAATGCTATCATCTGACGGGGCATTAGAGACGGTAGATCTAGACCTAGATCGGGAGGCTGAATAGTTCCTAAAACGAGGACGTGACCGATCATTCGAGTTACGCCACCTATACATGTTTCCAGTCTGTTTATCATGGACGTCACGCTTGAATTTTCGTGATTTGGAACTCTGAATCTCATTGACCCATTTTTGTAGATCCGCATCCACTTCATCATTGAGCTTTTGGATTGCCTCTCCAGACATGTCTCTTTTTAAGGTTTGCTGTACCACTTCGATCTCTTGTTCTATGACACTTAATTTTTGCAAATCCAAGCCCTTTAATAGGGCTATGTAACCTAGAGCGCAGTTTGTAGATAACTCCTCCCACTTATTTTTGAAATCATCGTCCATGATAGGGAATGACGGAAATACCTGGATTCTTAAACCACGTGGGATAAGACCCCCCTCTAGATATTTTTCGAGAAAGGCGTGATTCCACCACACCCTTGTTCTCCTCTTTAGAAGCTCCTTAAATTGTATGATGGTCTCCTGTACATTCCCGCCCATCCCACCTGGGCCCCCGTTAAAACCATCCTTGAAAGTATCATTTATTTGGGCACGCCAAGTGGAGTCTCGTGCCCGAAAATCCATAATGGGCCTAAAAAAGACTGTGAAAAACACAGAAGCATAAATAATAACAGAACTAGGCAACATGTCAACAGGGAAATTAAAGCACTAAATAGCGCTGAAAGGCCCCACAACAAAAAAAGCAAACTAACTCCATATAGTCCATAGAAAAACAGGAGTAGAATCGGAGCGAAAGAATAATGCAAAATATAATCTATTAATTAACAGCAATAGTGCATAGATATATATCAAACAGTACAAAAGGATGATTAAAAAAATGGGAAAGTGAGTCACCCCCGGTGAACACCCTGCCACAGATAAATGTCACATAGACAGATAGTATACAGGCAATAGCTAAAATGTGTTAACCACGTCGCTCCTGTGGGTAACTAGTATACCCCCCACAGGATAAAGTGCTAGCGACAAGGCAGCGCTTACCAAGTAGAATACAAATGTAGGCAGGCAGGGTGCACCGGGCTGGGAGCAGAGAGGTCCCCGGCGCGCGTTTCGCTAACGCTGGTGTTCGGCTTTCTCAAGGGGAAGTGCTCCAAACCGGAACCGGACCCTTCAAATAGCACACGCCCCTCCCCATGTAAAGAATCACATGGGGTGCCCCAGCCAATGACTGCCACGTAAAAGGCGCATGCGCTCCTGACGTGCTCCGTCCCATGTCAGAAGCGGCGTTCCCCTACTAACCCTTTCGATTTCTTTGTAGCTATGAAGGACCTTCATCTTTTCTCCCGGAAGTTGGTGTTAAAAAAGCTTCACTCAAAGAATGATTCACTCCATGGGTCTGTGACTGAGATGGAGATGGAGGCCTTACGGGCTTTGGAGGACCTCCTGGAGGAACAAAATCCCACACCCCAAGGTAGGTTCCCTCCAGCCGTGATGCCCAGATCGACGAAGTTCCCCCCCTTGGCTTTATGTCCAGCAATTGAAATATTTACACGCCTGGTCACTGAGGATTTAAAACAACTATCCTCTAGACGCAGGTTTGATAATTTGACATATAAGCAGAGGGTGGCTATTAACGAGTTAAAATCCTATAAAGATATAGTATTCAAGCCTGCTGACAAGGGGGGGAACATCGTCGTCTGGCCATGTGAGAAATATGAAAAAGAGGCGTTTCGGCAATTGAGGGATACCTCCACTTACACCAAATTGACCTATAACCCGATGGCCTCTTTCTCCTCTCAGTTACAGACCATTTTGGGGAGGGCGTTAGATGAAGGGACCATTAATAAAAAAGTGTTGGATGGACTCACGGTTAGATCACCAAGGACACCCACCTTTTATTTGTTACCTAAGGTCCACAAGGACGCCGTCAACCCCCCGGGACGTCCGATTGTGTCAGGCATTGATGGCCTTTGCGACCCAGTGTGCAGATTCATTGATTTTTATCTGAAGCCACTTGTGGAGACATTACCGTCATACGTTAGAGACACAATGGACGTCCTTTCTCGGGTTGACGGCGTCCTTGTCGACCCTGGTGTCCTTTTGGTCACCGCTGATGTCCAAACACTATATACATGCATTAACCATGAGGACGGTTTGGCATCTGTCCGCCTCTTCCTTGGGGCCTCCGACCTGGGCGGCCCCATGTGTGATTTGGTCCTCGAGTTGCTGGGTTTTGCCCTTACCCACAATTTTTTTGTCTTCAAAGACAATTTTTATTTACAGAGACACGGCACAGCCATGGGCGCGGCCTGTGCGCCTTCGTACGCCAATCTCTTCCTGGGAGCATGGGAGAGATCAATTTTTGGCGACGAGGGCGTGCAGGCCTCGGACCATGTGCTGTGCTGGATGCGTTATATTGATGATGTTTTGTTTTTGTGGGGGGGAACGACCCAGCAGCTCGAGGAATTTATGAACCGGCTTAATGATAATAAGTTTAACATCAAATTGACATACCAATTTAATCATCAATGCATTGACTTCCTGGACGTCACATTTGAGATTGATGAGGCACATCGAATCCAGACAGACGTTTACAGGAAATCTACATCAGTCAATGCGTTGTTACATGCCGGTTCAGCACATAATCATAGCACGGTTGGGGCCGTCCCGGTCGGACAGTTCCTAACGATGAGGCGGATATGCTCCTCCGATGATAGATTCCTCGCACAGGCGGAGGATTTGAGGGGACGTTTTGAGGTGCGTGGGTACAGCCGTAGATCCATTAAACGTGGATTTGACAGGGCGAGAAGAACACAACAGAGGGACTTGCTGTACCCCAAGAATAATAAACAGGAAACACCTAAAGAGGGAGATAAGATTCGGTTTATTACAACCTATAATCATGAGTGGTCTAGAATGTGGGAAATCCTGATCAAACACTGGCCGGTCTTACTTACGGAACCTGCATTAGCTTCTGTTTTGGGAGAATTTCCGTCCATGACTGCCAGAAGGCCTGGCTATTCACTGCTTGCGTCGAGAAACACGTGATGGTGTCTCCGCAGCTTCTTTACATGCATCTGCATATTTCCCATAAGGGATGGGGGCAGTGTTCTGGAATCACTGCGTTGAGAAACACGTGATGGTGTCTCCGCAGTGTTGGATGTTTTGGTCTCCCCGAGGCCAATCATCTGTGCCTTTATAGCCTTTTTACTAGGCACTGCTCCTAATAGCCAGATTCCTACTCCACACTGATGAGGGGCAAACACCCCGAAACAGCTGTCTGTGGATGGATACCATGCTTGGCATAGGTGGCTTTCCTTCATAGGATGCTGCCCTTCCCGTGGTTGTTCCTTCCCGGGGAAAGGCCTGGCTATTCACTGCTTGCGTCGAGAAACACGTGATGGTGTCTCCGCAGCTTCTTTACATGACTGCCAGAAGATCACCTAATTTGGCTAACCTTCTCGTTCGGAGCCACTATGTCCCACCCCCCACTAACCCATTTGGCTCTAGGGGTCCAATGTTGGGCTCCTTCAAATGTGGCCACTGTGTGGCATGTGTTAACATCATACGGACTTCATCCTTTACATCTTCGGATGGATCCAAAAAATATGACATTAGACAGCACATTACGTGTGGTTCGTCTAATGTCGTATATTATGCCACGTGCGGATGTTCTCTGATATATGTGGGACTCACGTCCAGGGAACTTCGGACGCGTGTCCGGGAACATGTCAGAGACATCCGCATGGCACGTGGGGCAACTGATGACTCTGACCTGAAGACTCTTCCCCGCCATTTCAAACGATTTCATAACTGTGATGCGGGGACTCTTCAGGTCAGAGGCATCGAGTGTGTGCACCTTGTAGTCAGAGGTGGTAATTACAAGAAAGTATTAGCTGAGTCCCTTAGCTTCTCTTCCTTTTTGGGATAAAATCCTTTATCGACCCCTCACCTCTATTTTCATTTCTTTCCGTCCATTTATATTCCTCCTTTTTAGTTAGGTTGGGTATTATCTCCTGTTGTACTCCTTACAAGAGCCCTTATCTGGGCCGAAGATGTGGGTCCCGTTACGGGATTTTTTGTTTTTATTGTGTTTTTATTCACTTTATTTTCTTTTCATTATTTCTAGTTACCATATTCAATATTTGTGCTCCGAACCTAAGAACCTCTCCTTTGGATGGACCGTGTATATATTTTGGACTTACAACCCCAGCATTGCCAGTTTATTGTGCTCCTTCACGCACCTTTGCCATCTGTCAGCCTTGCATTTATGTGACTGTGTTTTAATACTGCCTGCACTGTTTTGGATATAGTTTTGTATTTGTGTGGCATCATTATGTAGACCTCCGTTATATGTATCTATGTTTATCTTGCCTGGCTGGCCATGGTGCGCATGCGCTGCCTGCGGTGCCCTAGTTCCCAGTCCGGTCCGCGTCTCTGCCGTCTCGCGCAGGCGCTGTGGGGGTATTCTTACCCGCGGCGTCTGGGCGATGTGTGACGCCGCTTCTGACATGGGACGGAGCACGTCAGGAGCGCATGCGCCGCTTACGTGACAGTCATTGGCTGGGGCACCCCATGTGATTCTTTACATGGGGAGGGGCGTGTGCTATTTGAAGGGTCCGGTTCCGGTTTGGAGCACTTCCCCTTGAGAAAGCCGAACACCAGCGTTAGCGAAACGCGCGTCGGGGACCTCTCTGCTCCCGGCCTGGTGCACCCTGCCTGCCTACATTTGTATTCTACTTGGTAAGCGCTGCCTTGTCGCTAGCACTTTATCCTGTGGGGGGTATACTAGTTACCCACAGGAGCGACATGGTTAACACATTTTAGCTATTGCCTGTATACTATCTGTCTATGTGACATTTATCTGTGGCAGGATGTTCACCGGGGGTGACTCACTTTCCCATTTTTTTAATCATCCTTTTGTACTGTTTGATATATAGCTATGCACTATTGCTGTTAATTAATAAATTATATTTTGCATTATTCTTTCGCTCCGATTCTACTCCTGTTTTTCTATGGACTATATGGAGTTAGTTTGCTTTTTTTGTTGTGGGGCCTTTCAGCGCTATTTAGTGCTTTAATTTCCCTGTTGACATGTTGCCTAGTTCTGTTATTATTTGTGGATTCTTTACTGTAAGAGTAGTGAGGCTATGGAACTCTCTGCCGTTTGATGTTGTAATGAGTGATTCATTACTTAAATTTTAGAGGGGACTGGATACATTTCTTGAAAAGTATAATGTTACAGGGTATATACACTAGATTCCCTGATAGGGCGTTGATCCAGGGAACTAGTCTGATTGCCGTATGTGGAGTCGGGAAGGAATTTTTTTCCCCAATGTGGAGCTTATTCTTTGCCACATGGGTTTTTTTTTGCCTTCCTCTGGATCAACATGTTAGGGCATGTTAGGTTAGGCTATGGGTTGAACTAGATGGACTTATAGTCTTCCTTCAACCTTAATAACTATGTAACTATGTAACTATGTAACTAAATGTGATGTGGTCCCTAAAAAATATTGGTGTTGTAAAAATGAGAAATTGCTGGTCAACTTTTAACCCATATAACTCCCTAATAAAAAAAAATGTTGGTTCCAACATTGTGCTGATGTAAAGTAGACATGTGGGAAATGTTACTTATTAATTATTTTGTGTGACATATCTCTGTGATTTAAGGGCATAAAAATTCAAAGTTGGAAAATTGCAAAATTTTCAAAATTTTCGCCAGATTTCCTTTTTTTCACAAATAAACGCACGTTATATCGAAGAAATTTTACCACTATCATGAAGTACAATACAGTTAGGTCCATATATATTTGGACAGAGACAACATTTTTCTAATTTTGATTATAGAAATTACCACAATGAATTAAAAAAAAAAACAATTCAGATGCAGTTGAAGTTCAGACTTTCTGCTTTCATTTGAGGGTATCCACATTTAAATTGGATGAAGGGTTTAGGAGTTTCAGCTCCTTAACATGTGCCACCCAGTTTTTAAAGGGACCAAAAGTAATTGGACAGATTCAATAATTTTTTTAAAAATGTTCATTTCTAGTACTTGGTTGAAAACCCTTTGATGGCAATGACTGCCTGAAGTCTTGAACTCATGGACCTCACCAGACGCTGTGTTTCCTCCTTTTTGATGCTCTGCCAGGTCTTCACTGCGGTGGTTTTCAGTTGCTGTTTGTTTGTGGGCCTTTCTGTCTGAAGTTTAGTCTTTAATAAGTGAAATGCATGCTCAATTGGGTTGAGATCAGGTGACTGACTTGGCCTTTCAAGAATATTCCACTTCTTTGCTTTAATAAACGGCTGGGTTGCTTTGGCTTTATGTTTTGGGTCATTGTCCATCTGTAGTATGAAATGATGAATAAGTTTGGCTGCATTTGGCTGGATCTGAGCACTCAGTATGGCTCTGAATACCTCAGAATTAATTTGGCTACTTCTGTCCTGTGTCACATCATCCATAAACACTAGTGACCCAGTGCCACTGACAGCCATGCATGCCTACGCCATCACACTGCCTCCGCCGTGTTTTACAGATGATGTGGTATGCTTTGGATCATGAGCTGTACCACGCCTTCGCCATACTTTTCTCTTTCCATCATTCTGGTAGAGGTTGATCTTGGTTTCATCTGTCCAAAGAATGCTCTTCCAGAACTGTGCTGGCTTTTTTAGATGTTTTTAAGGAAAGTCCAGTCTAGCCTTTTTATTCTTGATGCTTATGAGTGGCTTGCACCGTGCAGTGAACCCTCTGTATTTACTTTTATGCAGTCTTCTCTTTATGGTAGATTTGGATATTGATACGCCGACCTCCTGGAGAGTGCTGGTCACTTGGTTGGCTGTTGTGAAGGGGTTTCTCTTCACCATGGAGATTATTCTGCGATCATCCACCACTGTTGTCTTCTGTGGGCGCCCAGGTCTTTTCGCATTTATGAGTTCACCAGTGCTTTCTTTCTTTCTCAGCATGTACCAAACTGTAGATTTTGCCACTACTAATATTGTAGCAATTTCTTGGATGGGTTTTTTATGTTTTCGCAGCTTAAGGATGGCTTGTTTCACCTGCATGGACAGCTCCTTTGGCCGCATGTTTACTTCACAGCAAAACCTTTCAAATGCAAGCACCACACCTCAAATCAACTCCAGGCCTTTTATCTGCTTAATTGAGAATGACATAACGAAGGGATTGCCCACACCCGTCCATGAAATAGCCTTGGAGTCAATTGTCCAATTACTTTTGGTCCCTTTAAAAACAGGGTGGCACATGTTAAGGAGCTGAAACACCTAAACCCTTCATTCAATTTCAATATGGATACCCTCAAATGAAAGCTGAAAGTCTGAACTTCAAATGCATCTGAATTGTTTTGCTTAAAATTCATTGTGGTAATGTCTATATCCAAAATTAGAAAAATGTTGTCTCTGTCCAAATATATATGGACCTAACTGTATATCACGAGAAAACAGTGTCAGAATCGCTAAGATCTGTTGAAGCGTTCCAGAGTTATAACCTCATAAAGGGACAGTGGTCAGAATTGTAAAAATTGGCCCGGTCATTAACGTGCAAAACACCCTTGGGGCTTAAGGGGTTAACCTACTGATGTCTCAATTAATTTTACTTTTATTGGTATCTATTTTTATTTTTGAAATTTACCAGTAGCTGCTGCATTTTCCACCCTAGGCTTATAATCGAGTCATTAAGTTTTCCCAGTTTTCTGTGGCAAAATTATGGGGTCGGCTTATACTAGGGTCGGCTTATACTCGAGTATATATGGTATATTCTAAATTTGTGAGATGCACCTGTAGGTTTAATCTGCAAGGTAAAAATTTGCAGATTTAAGAAATTTCATTCAATTTGCTGTCACTGTAAAGCGCAGTGGTTTTACCCTTGAAAAAAGCAAAGAAAAAAAGCAGTGTATGAACCACCTCTAAGATGGTTTTGTATAAACAATATAGGTAAACATTGCAGAAATGCTGCAGATTTATTGCAGAATTCATGACTTGCATTGCAAAAGATAAAATTTCCTGTAAGGTCTGCAACATGAATTTAAATGCAAATTTCATGCACAAAATCTGCTACATATTAGTCCTGCGTCATTGTACAGGTTTGCACACGCTGCGGATTTAGATGCGGATCAGCAGCGTTTTTGGACGTTGGGAATTGCATCAAATTCGCAGTGTAGTGCACAAGTAATGTTAGTCAATGGGAAATTGAGATTGTTGTGCACACTCTGTGGAAAAAACACATGGATTTGCAGCGTTTTATTTTCCGCAGCATGTCAATTCTTTTTACGGATATGCAGCGCTTCTGCGCCCATTGACTTTCATTGTGTCAGGCAAATCCGCAGGTTTAAAAAAAATCTGCAGTTTTGCTGTGGATGTGCCTTCTAGAAACGCTGAAGATCAGGAGGGGGGAAGAGTGTGTGGGCGGAGACTATGTGTGTGGGCGGAGACTGTGTGTGCAGAGAAGATGTGCGTGTCTGTGTGCGGGTGTTTGTGTGTGTCTGTGTGTGTGTGCGTGGGTCTGTGGGTATCAGCGGGGATGTGTGTGTGTGGGACTGTGTGTGTCTGTGTGTGTGTAGGCAGGCATCGTCCAATGGGACTACTAGAGACAGCTAGCCAGATGATGGGACAGTAGTAGTCCCATCATCCGGCTACTATGTTCAAGTGTAAAAAAATAAAAACACATACACACAAATACAGTACATACATATAGACATACAGTACATACTCACCATACAGCTAATCCCCGAAGCACTCGATCACCTGTAAAAAAAATAATAAACCAACAGTATACTCCCTGATTCGATGTAATCCATTTAATAATGAGTGTCCCACGACAATCTTCCGTGGAGAGCTGTCACTTCGGCAGAAGCGACCGTTCTCCAGGGGTTTCGGTGATACAATGATGGAAGGTATCCTTCCGCACTGTATCCTTCTGCCGCTGTGAGTGCAGAGTTCATACTGTCACTTGCAGCACCGCTGCATGGGAAAATTCTCACGCAGCAGTGCCGTAAAGTGAAAGGCCATTGAACCCTCAGTGATAACACTGCAGGAGCCATTGTCTCCTGTCAGTGTGTCACTGAAGGCCTATAGAGCTGTCAAATTTCTTGATGTGACAGCTCTATAGGGGAGATTGTTGTGGGACACTCGGTATTAAATGGACTGTGTTGGACCAGGGATTATTTGTGTTGGTTTTCTATTTTTTATTTTTTGCAGGAGATCGAGGGCGTTGCATGGATTGGCAGAAAAATAAAGATGGCAAAACTGTGTTGTGTTTTATTTCATTAAAATACTTTATTCTGGCTGTCTTTATTTAACCCTTTCACAACTATTGGATTAGTAATGGATAGGTATCTTATCAATGCTTCTCCATTACTAATCCGGCTTGATGTCACCTTACAATTCAACCTCAAATATTACCCCATATGCCACCGCTACAGGGCAGTGGGAAGAGAGAGGCTAAGTGCCGGAATTGGCGTATTTTACAGATGCGCCATTTATGGGGCAGCTGTGAGCTGGTGTTTGTAGCTGGGGGGGCAATATCCATGGTCCCTTCCTAGGCTATGAATATCAGCCCGCAGCTGTCTGTATAGCCATCTCTGGCTATAAATGATAGGGGGACCCCATGTCGTTTTTTTTGGGGGTCCCACTATTTTAATAGCCAGTAAAGGCTAAATATACAGCTGCGGGCTGATATTCATAGCATGGGAAGGTCCATGGGTATTAACCCCTTCCCAGGCTATAAACATCGGCCCCGAGTGGCTGGCTTTCCCTCTCTGGTGCAGAAAATTGCACGGGAGCCCACGCCATTTTTTTATTTTATTTTTTTAAATTAAACAGATTTAAGGCCGGGGTCACGTTCTATGCAGCTGAACGCTCCGGCCCCGAGTGCCGACGGCAGTGGTATTGAGGTGTGAGACTCGTGCGACTTTCTCACAAGTGTGACCCCGGCCTGGCGCAGATTTTGTGTGTGTGTGTGTGTGTGTCTTTATTTAACTCTTTATGTGCCATTTTATTATGTCTATTACTAAACATCGGGCTTGTTATTATCTATCTATCCATCTATCTATCTATAGATATATCTCTCCATCTATCTATAGATATATCAATTTATCTATCATCTATCTATGTATTATTTATCTATCTTTCTGTGTGTAAACATTATTCTTCAATGGAGTATGAAAATGAAAAGGTTGGACAAAAAATGACATCACAATTATTTTTTGTTCAATAATAGATCTTTATTTAGCTTTCAAAAACGCATACAAATTCGTATGAATATCCGCATAAAAAATGCATTAAATCCGCATGGATTTTTACCTGCGTTTTCTCCCAAGAGATGCAGAATCTGCACAGAAAATTCCACAGGCAAATCTGCAACGTGTGCACATACCCTAAGAATACGTTCCCACTAAAGCAATTCTGCAGCATATTTCAGGGTTATACCCCCTGTGAGTAACAATGGTGCAGTGAAACGTTTTTAACCTATGCATTGCAAAAGATGACGTTGGCAGCAGAAATTGACATACTATAGATTTCAAATCCCGAGCACAAATTATTTTACGCAGCAGATATTCTCAGCAGGGCGTGCATGGGATTTCGCATTTCTATTTTTCCACGATGCGGGTATTATAAAATGCAGCATATTTTCTGGACAGTAAACCTGCTACTTTTGTGTTACATGGGAACGTATCTTTGGTCTGGTTTGATGTTTACCAACAACATTCAACGAGGTTGACAAACTAGGATTCCACAAATGTATTCATAAAGTAGTGAGAAGAGATGTTTCCACTTAATAAACTCCTTTTTAAGAAAGCAGACGTTCTGTACCAATAACGTGCAGCTTACTTTCTCACCGTTTTATACGCCAGAGATGATTAACCATTTTGTTTGATCTGTCAGTATACTATTGTTCTATTAGAATATATTAAAAAGTATTAAAATTTGAGAATTAAGATGAATTCTGGGACAGCAGTGAATGCTCCACTGATAAACAAAATGTTCTTCAATAAATTAGTTCCTGAATATTCTTTATATGTGTCACTGTGTTTCGTAATTGTTACAACGCCTGGTCCAAATATTATATAATGTGCTAATGAAAGATGATGGTGCGAATATAAATAAATCATAATTAAGGACAATGATTGTTTGCAGAGGGTCTCCTCAAAAGGGTTGTCTAGTACATTTTATTGATGCCCACTACTAAGGGCTGGGACACACGAGCGTATACATCGGACGAGTGCCATCTGATTTTTTATTGGGTAGCACTCGGACCAATGCTATTCAATGGGACAGATGATCGATTTTTTTTTCCTGACGGAATCTACCTGTGAATAAAATCATAGCACGCTGCGATTTGACTCTGAAATCGGATGAGACTCGCCCAATCAAGCGTATGAGTGCAAAAGAAAAATCGGATGCCACAGTACAGTATCCAATTTTTACGGATACATTGCAATTCTGAAACATGGCAAATGGTAAATGGTCCTGTAATTGATTAATAGCTGCTGTTGTAAAAAAGTGGATTGTGTACGGACTGAATGCAAGTAACAAGTGAGAAAAAATTATCCCACTTTTCTGGTTGAAAATCCGGCTGATTTTTTTTTATATTGTCAGGTGACCCTAACATTAGGATAGATGATCGATATCAGATTGGTGGGAGTGTGACACTCGGCCCCTCCATTGAACAGCCGTTGTTGCTGCTTGCAGCTGGTGGAAGTGATAAGTTGTGGAGGAAAACAGCCTAGGTCCATCAACTGTATTGTGCCTACCACCAGGTACAGCAAATATGCCCCTATTCTAATGGATAGGTGGATTGACAAAACCATGCTCCTCCATTCTGCAACTGACCACTGAGAAAAGCTGTTTGGTGGAGGTGTCGGGTGTTGCACCTCCACTGATCTGATAATGATGATTAGTGCAAACTTAGAGTCCGGTCCTGAACTCTGAACACGGACTTCTCCCAGAAGTCTCTTTTGGTGTTTGGAGTTTCGGGAAAACACCCTTAACAGTCATTCTACAGCACCAAAGTTTGGATCCCCATTGAATTCTATAGGTTCAGGTTCAAGCTTGGGGTAGAGTTCTTGTACCCGAACCGAACGTTGGACAAAAGAACTCATCAAACCTGAACAACCACTGGTCTACTCATTCCTATTGATGACCTATCCTAAAGAAAAGACATCAATATAAGAGTACTAGACAACCCCTCTAATCTTTCCAAATCTCAGCTACTACGGTTTTAGTGATATTCGGCTCCACATAAACCTGATGCCAACATCAGTCTATAACAGGGGTGGACAATTTATTTTCTTGAGGGGCTATATGAGGGACCATGACTGTTGTGGAGGGCCGAATCAATAGTCTGAAATTAATTCTGCTCAACATTAATATTAACTTATTAATTCTAATTGTTTTATATTAATATTAATTGCAGCGCTTAATATTGAGCAGAATAAAGTATGCTAACAACCCACATAGCATACATTTAAATCCAAATGACCTAAGCTCAAGGCTTGGTCACATTCCGTACTAGTACAAAGGACCACAGTACCAACCCATACAAAGATAAAAATTGGCACAAGGAATGTAAAATTAACAAGTTTTATTAATGAATTATTTGTTAAACATACATCATAATTACCTAGGTACCTCAAACAACAACTAGACGCCACTAGGCATAGGGCACAAATAACCACAACTACTATATTATTAATAATGAGAGATACACTCATACAGCATAATACCACATACACATGATATCTCCCTATACTACCTAGTTTAAGCCACTGGCGCACGCCTAAGTGGCAGAAAAAACCAAGGGAGACTCTCCATGTACTTAGTAAAATACCTGCGTAGTATAAAAGTACTTTAAATAGCAAGTGAAGGTATATTACCTATATAGTGCCCACGTCCTAATGCACGGCCCACCCCGACGCGCGTTTCGCCTGTTCTTCTTCCGGGGGCGTGTTAAGAAGGACGGAAGAAGAACAGGCAAAACGCGCGTCGGGGTGGGCCGTGCATTAGGACGTGGGCACTATATAGGTAATATACCTTCACTTGCTATTTAAAGTACTTTTATACTACGCAGGTATTTTACTAAGTACATGGAGAGTCTCCCTTGGTTTTTTCTGCCACTTAGGCGTGCGCCAGTGGCTTAAACTAGGTAGTATAGGGAGATATCATGTGTATGTGGTATTATGCTGTATGAGTGTATCTCTCATTATTAATAATATAGTAGTTGTGGTTATTTGTGCCCTATGCCTAGTGGCGTCTAGTTGTTGTTTGAGGTACCTAGGTAATTATGATGTATGTTTAACAAATAATTCATTAATAAAACTTGTTAATTTTACATTCCTTGTGCCAATTTTTATCTTTGTATGGGTTGGTACTGTGGCCCTTCCCCTAACAACCCACATAGGCTCCCCCTGATCAGCAGGAGACCCACATAGTCTCCCCATGTCCAGTATGAGACCCCCATAGCCTCCTCTTGTCCAGCGTGTGACCCCCATAGCCTCCTCTTGTCCAGCATGAAACCCCATAACCTCCCCATGTCCAGAATGAGACGCCTATAGCCTCCTCTTGTTCAGCATGAGACCCCCATAGCCTCCCCATGTCAAGCATGAGACCCCCATAGCCTACCCATGTAGCATGAGACCCCCATAGCCTCCTCTTGTTCAGCATGAGACCCCCATAGCCTCCCCATGTCAAGCATGAGACCCCCATAGCCTACCCATGTAGCATGAGACCCCCATAGCCTCCTCTTGTCCAGCATGAGACGCCCATAGCCTCCTCTTGTCCAGCATGAGACCCCATAGCCTCCTGATGTTCAGCATGAGACGCCCATAGCCTCCTCTTGTCCAGCGTGAGACCCCATACCCTCCCCTTGGCCAGAATGTGACCCCATAACCTCCCCATGTCCAGCATGAGACCCCCACATAGCCTCCCTATGTCCAGACAAATATACCATACACATGAAAAAAACCACCACATACTCACCTTGCTCCCATTCCCCAGCGCTCTTCCTCTGCTCTCTCCGATGCGCTGACTCTCCGCAGTGCACAGCAGATGCGATAAAATGACTGCGTCAGCTATCTCACACGTTGATCGGTGGAAGAAGGGTCTGGCGGCCCCTCCTCCCCAATGCATTCACCGCTGCCTGAATCCCGAGGATGCACATCCAAGTGATGACAGTGGGCGGTGGCGGACAGGATGGAGAGGACAAGGTGCGGTCCGTGGATCACTTTTTTCAGACCCTCGGCTGTCTCGGTCCACAGTCCACACAGGAACAGTCAGAAGGCTGGATGTGGAGCGTGCCATGAAAAGGCTTTATGCTCTACAGCCTGTTCACACCGCTCTGGCCCAATTCACAGGCCCCATGGCGTGCCAGTGTCCCCGATGGTGAGTGGGTCCCGGCACTTGCCAGGTGCAAAGGGTGGTGACGCTGACTCTGCCTGCCTGCAAGTGCCCCTCTCCACCTCTGGGCGCCAATGCAGCGGCACCGGCCATATGTCCGCCCCTTCATGAACCTGATAACTGCAATTTGTGATTGCAGAGCACACAGCATAATAGGACGGTGGTCTTCAGGCCTGATGTCTTGAAGTAATGACTAACTCTGTTCTTTGCCTTTACCTAGACATCCTGTGACTCTCTCCCTACCTTACCCGCTAACAGAACTAAAACGCCGATCTATCCGGAATATCTAACTCTTTCTTGGCATTGCACTAAACACACTGACTATTTCAATTTATCATGGATGCAATAAATCCATCGATAGTTTTGAGTAACTGGTATACTAATGCTGTTCCCACTTCAGTTATAGGATATTAACACTTTGGGGGCATTTTTTTAAAAGGAATATATCACCCTCTCTGAGAAAAGTATGACACGGGCAGAGACTCTGATTCCATTGATGTGTCACTTTCTGAGCTGCATGTTGTATTTTTTTTTTTATAATATCACTGTTTTCTCTGTTGCAGATTTCTGAATGCTGAACTCTGTATAACCCCGCCCACACCACTGATTAGCAGCTTTCTGTGTACACTGTGCATAGGCAGAAAGCTGCGAAACGGTGGTGGGGGTAGAATTATATAGCGGTCATGAATAAGGAAGACTACATTGTAGCAGGTTTACTGGTCCTGTAGTGGTTATCTCATGCTGATGTGAAAAAATGTGATTTTAAAGGGAACCTGTTACCAGTAAAACGCTATTAACCTGCAGATATGGGATTAATAGCAGGTCTTCTCTGAGGCAGGGCCAGAGGTGCGGTTACAGCTGCTGCTCTCTATTCTCATATCGGTGACTGAACCCACGCCGTTGACGGCCCATGACTGAAGCGGTATGGTGATGGGGAGATTCAAGTTAAATTTTCCTCCCGCAGCGTTCAGCTACGTGCAAGCGCCGGGCAGGTTAGTAACGCTAATAACCTGCAAATTAACCCCATCTCTGCAGGTTACTAGCATTTTTGCTGGTGACAGGTTCCTTTTAAATGTAGTTTTATTGAAACTACAGCAAGCAGTCCAGTAAGTGACACATAATTGGAATCAGGATCTCTGTCTCTACACTATGATTTCTCACTATGATTAGGTGTCAAAACTTGGTAACCTTTAAAAGCATTTATTGTTGGCTAAAATGCATTTTTGGAATATGATTTCATTAAAAATGTTGGATCTTTTGGCTTCTAAAGCCTTTATGTATCATATCAGTCTACAGAATGATAAAAATCTGATAATTTAATTATTTTGGACCGTCTCCACATTTTTTTAAAAACTGTACATAGTGCGCAAAAATAGATAACTATTTAGTGGAATTAAATTAAACATTTTGCTTATTTTGTAAATTGTGTCCCAAGCTTTTCCGATGATAACAATATATAGTACATGAGAGCATGTGGCAAAAACTAGCTTTATATGTATGATTTCTCTTTGAAAACCTTGCCTGTAAGCAATAATGCTGTCATTAAATTTCAGCTACATCATTGCCATCATTTTATAATCCAAGCATTTTGGCTCTGCACATACGTCTGCCATGGTTGACTATAAATTTAAAGTACCAGCCTTGCTTCTCCTTATTTCACTTTCTGCAGGATACCAGACAAGAATGTACAGTACATGCATTAAAATACTTACCGACTCCCGTCCTCTGCCGTTTTCAGCTCACTGCAGTCCTGCCCTGGGTCACATGACCACAGCTGTGACTAGCTGACTCACTGCAGTGTCTTCTGTGTGACAGGAAGTCACTTCCTCCATGTAAGCCTATGAGGCTCAGAACGAGGCTCTCATACACTTCCATGGGCTGCATGTGTCAGGCACAAGCTGTGTGAGCTCAGCCATGTATCTGACTCTGAAACACTGTGGCATTTCAGAGAAAAACAGACTTCAAAAGCCAGCTGCCCAGGAGTGACAGTTCCCCACCAATACACACAATGCAGGGAAAGACCCGTCAATCCAAAGGAGAGGGCGAGGAGAGGCAACAGGGGACTCACCTGACTAACTGATCTCCAGCACGGCTCTTAGGCCATGTTCACACCATGCGGTTTTTACTGCGGAACCGCCGCGATTTTGCCGCTGCGGGTCCGCAGCTGTTTTCCATGCAGGGTACAGTACAATATTACCCTATGGAAAACAAAAACCGCTGTGCCCACATTGCGGAAAATCCAAAAAAAAAACGCGCTGAATTGCTGCTGAAAAAAAGAAGGACCATGTCACTTCTTTGTGTAGAATCGCAGCGATTCTGCACCCATAGAAATGCATTGATCCGCTTACTTCCCGCATGGGGCTGTGCACACCATGCGGGAAGTAAGCGGATAATGTGCGGGTTATACTCGGGGTGGTGGAGAGGAGACTCTCCTCCAGGCCCCGGGAACCATATTTGAGTAAAAAAAAAAGAATTAAAATAAAAAAAAATCATGATATACTCACCCTCTAAAGTCTCAGAGCTGCACGCGGCCGTCCGGTCTCAGGTTTGTGACGTCACAAAGGTCCTGGTCGCACAGCATCTTTGGAATCGCCGCGCCGAGGAGATCGGGACGTCAGAGGGTGAGTATATCATTATTTTATTATTTTTAACATTACTATTGATGCTGCATGTTGCTGCATATGCAGCATCAATAGTAGGGGTAAAATCCCGCAGCGGAACCCGCAGGACAAACCGCGATAAATCTGCAGGGATAACCGCAGCGGGTTTGCCCTGCAGATTTATCAAATCCGCTGCGGGAGAACCCGCAGGACAGGACGCAACGTGTGAATGTGGCCTTAAAATGTTTTTTTTTTCTGAAATGTTGCAATTTTTCAGTGTCAGACATGCTTGGCTGAGATCTTACAGCCAGTTCCTGTTATATGCTGCTTGGAGCGGGCAGCATGTATCAGCTGTCAGATACCCTTTAAGACCCCTTCCTACGTCCATTTTTCATGTCTGTATGAGGTCTGTTTTTTAAGGGTTGCAAATATGGACACACACACACCCACTATATTCAATGGTGGTGCACACGTCAGGTTTTTCACGCAGACCATGTGTCCATGTGGAAAACCAGCAGACATGTCAGTTCTTTACATGCACCCCAGAAAAAAAGAATGCCTGGTCTCCCCGAGATCAGTGCGATAAGGCGACAATGATGGAAGTTGTATTCAGCAGCACCCGCTGTGTACATCATGTATTAATTATTAAAAAAAATTGGGGAGGCTCCCGCGTAATTTTCATAAACGGCAGAAGGAAAGCTGTCAGCTGGGGGCTGATGTTAATAATCTGGGAAAGGGGCCAATATCAAAGGCTATTAATAAGAGAGAAACTTCACACGGTGCTAGCGGTGACATCATGAAAGTTATCGCAGTTCATCAGCCAGCTCACACTGAACTGACCGCAGAAACACGGCAACACCATATGGTTAGAAGTTATAAGGTGACCCTACGCAATTTGTTTTGGGTACCCCGTAAACTAACCAGTAAAGGCTAAGCAAACAGCTCTGAGCTGATATTAATAGCCTGTACTGATGAGTGAATATACTAGTTACTTGAGATTTCCCGAGCACGCTCAGGTGTCCTTCGAGTATTTGTAAGTACTCGGATATCTAGTTTTCAACGCCGCAGCTGAATGATTTACATCTGTTAGCCAGCATAAGTATATGTGGGGGTTGCCTGGTTGCAAGGGAATCCTCACATGTAAACAAGCTGTCTAACAGATGTAAATCATTCAGCTGCGGCGCTGAAAACTAAATCTCCGAGTACTTACAAATACTCGGAGGACACGCGAGCGTGCTCAGGAAATCTCGAGTACCGAGTATATTCACTCATCACTAATAGCCTGGGAACCTTTTGAGATATTTGTCCCTTTCCCAGATTATTAACATCAGCCCCCTGCAGTTGGCTTTCTCTCTGCTGGATATGAAAATTATGGGAGATTCTACAAATTTGTTTTTTTTTATTAAAGGGAACCTGTCCCTCATACCTGTGAAATCACCAGGGAGGCAGGTCTTTCCCCTTTCATCCAAACGCCTCCCAGCCGTCACTCTGCGAGAAGGGCACCGCCTCCTCGCTGTTATTCAGTTGTCCAGGCGCTTGAGCGGTCATATTCTTCCTTTGGCATGCGCAGTTCGCTCTGCCCGACTACGGACATCACTTGATTTCTTGTTTACTGAGCCTACGTGCCCCCGCGGGATCTCAGGCTCCCACCCCCCCTAACCTGTGAATGAGGATAGGAACTTGTAAATATCAGGGAGGTGAGACACAATCTGAGTCCTGTGTGGAATGATGATGTGTACACAGCATCTCAGAGAGAAAGAAGAGTATATGGACTATGCTATCCTCTGTCTGCTGGATTCTTGGACTTTTATCCTGTTACTGAACTGCATTCATGTTCTGGACTATTTTATCCTTTGTGAGGTGGATCGTATATATGGACCTTTCGTATTTTTGCCTAAATAAAGGTCTTTGAAATGTTTACTATACTCTTGCTCTGTTGATTGCGTGGTACCGGAGAAGGACCCCGTGACAACTGGTGGCAAGCGGTGGGATCAACAGAGAATAACCTAATGGAGAACCACCCACAGAGTGAGTACAGAAATTGGACTGTATCCAGTTTACAGGAGAGAGCCAGAGACCTGGGCCTGAACAATCAGGGACTGACTAAAGAAACCTTAATTGACCTACTGGTGGGTGCCAGCCCGGCCACCTCATCCCATATGTCTGAAGGACGAGCACTGGAGACTAGGACGCCCACCCCAAAAATCCAGTGAGTGGTGTGGTACGAAGAGATGGCGGTTCTGGGCCCAGGCGTCTCTCAGAAGTACAATGAGGCTGCCTGCCGGGCACAGCGGAGACAAGAAGCAATGGAGCTTGAAAGAGGGAGTAACGCGATGTGGAACGTAAGCCCAATGATCCAGGAGCCTGTACGGATCACCCGGATAGAGTTTAAGCCATTTGATGAGGCTTCTGGAGATGTGGAGGGGTTCTTCAAGGACTTTGAGCAGCAGTGTGCTGTGGTGGAGGTGCCCCACTCTGGCTGGATGCGTTTGTTAGTGGGACTCCTGAACGGTAGCCTGGCGGAGGCTTATCGAACCATTGACTCACAGCAGAATCGGGATAACATTGTAAAGCAGACTATCCTGGATTTCCATGCTATCACCCCAGACTCATATAGGGCCAAGTTCTAAGACCTCCATGCACCGCGGGGGGATCGTTTAGGATCTATGCACATAAGATGTCTCAGGCATGTTGGAGATGGCTGGAAGCAGAAAACGTCTTTATTGTGGATGATGTTATACAGGCGTTCCTTATAGAACAATTTCTTGCCAAGTGCCCTGTAGAGGTACGGGAATGGGTCCGGGAGCTCACGCCATGCACCATGGATAGAGCTGCAGCCCTAGCCAATGAAGCCCTTACTATCCGACCGCAATGGAGGCTTCTGGACAATGAACCATGGCCTTCTCCCGCACCCAGTCCCCCTCCGATTATATCTGCCCTTCCACCTAGTCGCAAGCAGATGACAATCATGCCTCACAATCCTGGGCCTCAGCAGTTCCGACCACAACCTGGGGTTATCACAGAAAGATGTTATGGGTGTGGGCATCTCGACATTTGCACTCTGGCTGTCCCTCAAGGTTTCAGAGGGAGCCCCATCTCGTCCAGTACATCTTGTGCACTCCATCCCGCCTGAAGAAGAGCTACCACCACCCCCACCAGAGTGGACCACCGACCACAGCACCATAGATACCCCTCCTGGAGTGTAAGGACTCCGGCCTTTGTCCATCAGAAATACAGAGCAACGGCATTTCCACCTGCAGGAAGTCTTAAGTGATGGATACAAAGTGTGGGGATTTAGAGACACGGGGGCATTCCTGACTATCGCTAACCTCCCGTGTGGTTCGATCCAAGGTAATTCACCAGGGCCCGGGAATTCCCATTGTCCTGGAGGTGGGTGTCCGCAAATATATACAGCAAGCTTTGGTACGTTTGGATTATGGTTTTGGAGAAAAACTGTGTTGTATTGAAGTAATGGGAGGACGTCCTGCAGATATCCTTCTTGGAAATGACATTGGGGAGTTACAAAGTCATTTTGTGGGAGCAGAAGGTCTGTGGGCCTCTCACTCTTCTGAAAGAACAATTGGAGGGAGATATCGCAGATACCGGAACGCCCATCATTCCCTACGTTCTAGAGTCCAGAGACTGTCTCACCCAGCTAGCTACCTTGGCTAATGAACATCAGCAAACGGCCCAGTCCAGTCAAAAAGCCTGGTATGACCATAAAGCTAGGACCCGGGAATTTATGGACAAGTGCTCATGATTATTGCAACCCCTGCCACTGTACAACGAACTATAAACTATTGAGCAATGTGAACTAAAGTGAGCAGGCCAGAGGTCTGTGTAGACCTCATAGCATGCTCACTTATTATGAGGGGGGAGAGGTTGTGATGGTGGGATATGTTATGTGGGTATGATTTTGTGTCTATTTATATTTTACTGATTATCATGGTGTTCTCTTGTAGGATGTTATTTGCCATCTGATATTCCCCCACAGTACTGTTATCTCTCCACAGGGTCAGTGAATAATGTTGTTTGCTAATATGCTAATAACATATTTAACTAGCTTGTTGAAACAATGAGCCCCTACGCCCACCCCCTCTAACTTGTGAATGAGGAGAGGGACTTGTAAATATCAGGGAGGTGAGACACAATCTGAGTCCTGTGTGGAATGATTATGTGTACACAGCATCTCAGAGAGAAAGAAGAGTATATGGACTATACTATCCTCTGCTGGATTGTTGGACTTTTATCCTGTTACCGAACTGCATTCGTGTTCTGGACTATTTTATCCTTTGTGTGGTGGATTGTATATGGACCTTTTGTATTTTTGCCTAAATAAAGGTCTTGGAATTGTTTACTATACTCTTGCTCTGTTGATTGTGTGGTACCGGAGAAGGACCCCGTGACACAACACTCTTTAATTTCGGTGCTGCATTTCATTTCATACGTGTGACACTGACAGCACACCGATATCACATACGTACACACGAATGGCACACAGACTCAGACCACAGATCTTACCAGTACTGTTTTTTTCCCAGTATTAAAATCACCAGGATGTGTGAAAAAAAAAGCCTAAGAGCGGAATTAATGGTCTCCGGTGTGAGAGACAGGAAAAAAAGCACTGTGGTCACAAGATGGAGAGAAGGAACTGGAGCAGCGTTGGAAAAGGCAGAAGGAATGGGACCTTAAGAACAGTCAGGAAGAATAAGGTTATTTTGTTCATGTTAGGATATGACCTATAGAAATGTATTACTTGTAACATAGTAACATAGTAACATAGTTAGTAAGGCCGAAAAAAGACATTTGTCCATCCAGTTCAGCCTATATTCCATCATAATAAATCCCCAGATCTACGTCCTTCTACAGAACCTAATAATTGTATGATACAATATTGTTCTGCTCCAGGAAGACATCCAGGCCTCTCTTGAACCCCTCGACTGAGTTCGCCATCACCACCTCCTCAGGCAAGCAATTCCAGATTCTCACTGCCCTAACAGTAAAGAATCCTCTTGTAATCATTATCATTTTTTAGTTTTACAGCATGTTGGAGCAACTTTTTGGTACTTTGCTAAAAAAAAAAAAAAAAAATCCAATAAGGAGGTTGTAAACACTCAGGATAGATCCGCATGGGACAGTTAGGTTGCAGATGTCTTGTGTAAATTTGCTCAGGACGATTTGAGCATTTCTAACCAACTTGTTGCAGAATCCTGCACTGTGGATTTTAACATCAGCTACATGTAAAACTTCTGTTGCAGATTTTCACAACCAGTTTTACGCCTTTCAATGCACAGTGCTAAAAATGCACACATCTACAACATGGTTTTCTCCAGCATCAACTCTGGCGGAGATTCAATGCAAGTCTAAATTACTATGCAAAACTACAAATGCTAAACAGGATTTTTGAGAGCAGGGGGTGAAGAATTCATCATTGGGAAGCTGCATTTTTCATGTAAACTCCTAATGTGAAACATCACACGACTTGTCACAAAATAGAAATATTGACATTTTTGTATGTGAATGTAATCTATGGCCCATTATGGGAGCACACACTGTGGATTCATTAGGATACAATAACTTTACATGGTGTATTGTCAAAAAAAGTAGATATTTACATTGTAATAAATCATCCCAGTCCCACATGACAGTTCTATGTAACTATACAAGAGATTCAAGAAAAAAAAATACATTTTATTGTTCAAAGTTCATTATTATTTTTTTATACAAAAAATACATATATAAAGATATATATATTTATATATTTAGACTTTGCTTTTAGACAAAACTGGAGATCAGAATTCCAGGTTATCTATAGGAACATCAGAAAATGGTGAAAACAGGATGCCTTCATTGAAAAAAAACATTTTTTTTTTTTGTACAAATACGTTCCCTTTCAGAGATAACATTTTCTATTTTACAAAATACCAAAAGTGGAAGCCCTTGGAACACACAATTGATCGTTAGCCAGAGAACAGGTTACATATACAGAATCACTCATGCCCTTTATTATCTTTGGTGTTTCGTTGTTGCCTTCAAGGTTAGGATAACAAATTAGAGGCTTTCCCTTTAAATCATAAAATATTGAGAATGCAATGAACCCAGTAATGTGAAATGCACTTTTTGATCATGGTATAGAATGCACTGATAGTACAATTTTCTTTTCTGCTGTAGCACAGTGATGGCAAATTCTGCTTTCGTCCTTGGAACTAATTTATCCTATATACTCAGGTCACTGCATATAGGGGATTTCTATAACTGCTGCGCTATAGCGACCTCTAGTGGCAAATTGAAGGCTAGCAAAGAACCCGCTACTGCACCGTTGGGTAAGCAAGCTCAAATTGATGGAGAATAGATGAAAACACACTATATATATATATATATATATATATATATATATATATATATATATATATATATGTTACTTTTGCAATCTCATTTCAATTCTTAAAAAACCTCCATTACTTTTAGGTTTGGAATGTGAAGTAGAGTTCGACAAGAGTCTGCTGTCAAATAAATGCAATACATCTAATTAAAATTATAATCATTCTGCTTGGGTGAGAAACTATAAACAAAAATAATCTTATAAAATATGGAATATATCATATATTATATAACACTTTTTAAGATTACTATAAAACTCCAGCCAAATTCCTTTAGTCTGGATTCAATGCACCCTGGTTGTTTGAATAATTGAAAATACTTTTTATAAGATGGTTTATTACATAAGAAGAAGACCCAAAAGTAACCGCAAAACACATTCTGCTATTTCTACACGTACGGTAATTGATTAGGATTAAAAATGATGATATTTTCAAATAAATTCAGGTTCATTCAAAATTAAAATTAATTAAGTTAATTATTAATGTAATAGCAATAATTAACTTTGGGATTTTTGTAAAAAAAAAAAAAAAAAAAACTGTTTACACTTTTTTTTTTTTTTTTAGTTGACATACTGAAACTGGCCTGAAAATCTGCGAATTCACGTCTAAGGTTAAGTTCCCATGATGAGTTTTTGGCGAATTTATGATGCTATTGATTTTCACTGCGCAAAAAAATGCAGTTCCAGCAGAGTGGATGGGATTTATAGAAATATCATGCGCGCGGTGCTTCTTTCATTCCCTTACATAAACAGACTTGCAGTGCGTTTTTTCAAATCCGTAACACGTCAATTTCTCTTGTCAGAAAGGTACATTTTTTGTGTGCAGATTTTCCCCATAGAATTGCATTAAAAGTCGAAAATCCGCAGGTAAAAAACGTATGCGCAATTTTAGTGCGTTTCCTTTGCAGAAACGCCAGGAAAACGAATTCATCCTCACATGACTGTATCAATAAAATTGTCAAAGCCCAACAGCAGAAGTATAAAAAAAACAAAACAGATTTTTTTAAAATATGACATACCAAAAAGAGAGAAAAAACAGCTTAAAAATGTGATAAAACCACATGTAAAAAAAACGAATTCATCCTCACATGACTGTATCAATAAAATTGTCAAAGCCCAACAGCAGAAGTATAAAAAAAACAAAACAGATTTTTTTAAAATATGACATACCAAAAAGAGAGAAAAAACAGCTTAAAAATGTGATAAAACCACATGTAAAAAAAAGGTACTCCAAAACGCTACAAAAAGAAAAACTAAAAAAAAAAAAAAAATTAGTATAGTAAATAGGTGCAGAAAATCTGCAACATCAAAAGCTCACCAAATACTCATTGTGGGAATGTAGCCTAAATATACTGAACGCTTCACAAAGGGTTTATGCACATTGAGGCTTTTTGCTGAGTTTTTGGAAAGGAAACTACAATTTTTTTTTTTAGGAGAATGAGGATTTTCAGCCCCATTTCTGCTCCAAAAATTAAAACAAAATGCAAATACTCTAAGAGGAGGATTTTAGCCATTGTAGCATAATGGATCAGACATGCTGCATGTAAAAAGAAAAAAAAAATCAACTATACGCCTGAAATTTGCTGTGATATTTGTTATGCAATTTTAAATCCTCATTCGCTTGCATTGTACTGTACAGTACACAGAATTTCAGTGAAAATATCCCCAAAAATTCTGTGACAAATACACACTGGGGCATATTAAAAGAAAAAAAAATGATTGGGTTGCTCATAGCAACCAATCACAATGCAGCTTTCATTTTACCAGAGGTGTTTAAAAAAAATGAAAGCCGAGCTCTGATTGGTTGCTATGGGCAACAACATTTTTCCTATTAGAAAGGTTTGATAAACTAGGCCCAATGTGTGAACATGGCCTACAACGAAACCAACACGCACTTAGAATATTCAACATTTATACACTATGTACAGAGGGTGAATTCACAATCCAGGGGGTGTTGTGACAAACGGACTGATCAGTGTTTTATGAAGTCCTGTGATTTCTTTTTCTCTCTGTATTTACAGGGGGTAAAACTTATTTTATGTGGCATTCCAGGACATTTGAAGATTAAACGCAAACCTTTATCTACACCAGATGTTGGTAAAATTGAATGATAAAACGCATTTTTTCCCCTCAATCTCTGACGTTTAAGTTAAAAAAATAAAAATAAAATAAAAAAATGCAGTGCCGTCCCTTTTTTGACACGTAGATAAATTATAGAGTTGATTCACTCAGCGGCTACAAACATGAAAATCAAGGGAGAGGAAAGTGAACCTTGAACCCAAGGGAGACAAAAAAGAAAAAAAACACTTGTTTTTGATTTGGCAGTCCCGGGGAGCGGAGGATTTAGCCAGCTGCTTGCTTTGATTTACAATGCAGCCGCTTACGCCTTTGCTAGTCATCACACCTGACAGGGGTATAAAGTGTGGCCGCGGAGAGGTACAGATTATTATTTTTCTTTTTTCACTGAAATCACTTCAAAGATCTTTAGGCCGATGAGATTGACAAGTATTGAGAATGTAGCTCGCGAAAAAAAAAAAAAAAAATTCTGGCAGCGAATAAAAGGGAAACATCACAGCGCAGAATTGGTGTAAATCCCGCTGCTTACCCCTTAATCCCACTGATTGTTAACAGGACTCGTGTCTTAGCTGACCCTATATGACGACTCTTTCTTTTTTTTTTACGTGCGAGCGGTGCAAAATTAGCGTGAGGCAAATAGACGTGATTCATTGCGGGTAAGGGTCGAAACGATTGCCCCAGTTGTCAGAGCTTTGCGACAATAATCTACACGGTTTGCAAAATTAAATATATGACACATAATGGTTTTTTTTTTATTTTCAAGTGAGCTGGAATTATACCTTTCTGGACCTTACAGAGTCGTTAAGTGGCTTCACTCCGTAAGGCATTAACCTTCTTCAGATAAAAACAATATACAGGGGTCTGAAAAAAGTGCATCTGTGTGGACAGCGCAAATGTTAGCAATTGCTGAATGTAATATATATATATATATATATATATATATATATATATATATATACGTAGACACACAGGAAAAAAAGGCCAGCACGCAAAATATCCCACAACTTATTCCCCGTGCTGTGGTCACATGAGAATGTAATAAAAAAACTCCACCGACGTTGCAGTGTTTGATCATATTGTCTCGAGCGGATTTTACAGCAATTGTCTTTCATCACAACCCATTAGAAGCTGATATATCTTAGAATGTTTCCATCCTGCTGGTGGTGGGTGAGGAACAGGTCTCCATAGTGCAAATGAACAACGAGAAATCCATTTATCCAAGTAGGGATTAGTGGTCATCAGGAAATTCTTGAAAACAAAAAGGCATCGTATTTCCAGCTGTGCCAGGCACTTACAAGTTCCATTTTATTTCTTTTTTAAATGTTAAAACTCATGAATCTCCAGTGAATTGTCTACATGAAGGGTCTCCTCCTATACACACTTGTCCACCACGGAGGAGTGGTCTTTTCACGTCTTTTACTGCGCTTCTTGTAGAGACTTGATGCATTTTCACAAAGTTGGCAAATTTGGCATTTTACTAGTACGGTCACATTTCCAGCTCACCAGTTCAACCAGTCCTGAGCGTCATAGATCAACTAGTTGGATGCAATCAGCCGTGGATTTCAAAAACCCCAATTCCCAGAAACATGAAGATGTTTGTGTCCATTCCTTTGGGTTCTGTCGAGTCACTCTGCTCCTTGGGCAATATGGGACGCGTCACTGGTGGTATTCCCCATCGGTCACTCCTGTCATCTCGCCTGAGTGATATCTTTGGTCGAGCTTAGTGGTGTCTTCTTTGTGCATATAGCCCTAGTCATAACAAGACATATATTTGCCCAGGCAGCGACTGAAAGTTTATTTTAGGCAAAAGCCCATATTGATTTCACGTGTAGAACTGTCTCGAGATGATGCAGCTTCAGAAATGAACTCACAGATCTTGTGAACTGTGTGAAGACAAATATAACAAACTGCACCACTGTACAACGCTAGAGCAGCAGCCTAAATCAATCCACCAAAACGAGGGACACCATGTTCTTTGCGTCATAGACTCATGGATCCATCTTCTTCCATTGGCTCTTCTTGCAGCTCACTGCTGTAAAGTTAAAAAGTGAAAGACATTATTATTTTATACAGAAATGGAATCTCAGACACTCAAGGATGATTATTAAAGGGAATTTGTCACCCAAGTTTGTTCTGTAATCTGAGAGCAGCATAATGTAGGGGCAGAGACCCTGATTCCTGATCTACCAGTTCTCTTCACGTTGAGCTCTGAGTTACCCCACCAGCGCCACTATTTGGCACAGAAAGCTGCCGATCAGTGATGCGGGTGTTGAAACAACAGAGCTCATGAATACGCTTGACTACATGACAGCGGGTTTACTAGTCGTCTCTATAGTAATCTCTTGCTGATAAAATGGTGGTTTTATAAAAACTACGCTAAGCAGCCCAGCAAGTGACATCACTGGAATCAGGGTCTCTACACCATGCTGCTCTCAGCTTTGGTGGAAAAAACCTGGTGACAGAATCCCTTTAACTGGTGCTTTATGTATCAGTCATAGGGCTTGTTCACATAACCTTTAACATGGCCCAATGTTTTAGCTCTCGGCCCAAGGTTATACTATGGGGCAGTGCAGATCTCCAATTTTTTTTCTAGTGCCAATTTGGCATGAGAAAAAAAAAAAAATCACAGCATGCTGCGAGTGCATCAGATAATGGAACCATGCGCACTCATAAGTCTATGCGTGCGTGTAAAACATCAGACTGAACTCTGATACCATCCAAGTACAGTCTGATTTAAGTGGACACAGACAATATAGAACATAGAGAAACTAAGTTCTCCATCTTCTCCTCACCTGGGCTATGATTCTCTCATCCAACAGAATCGGATCACACTCAGAGGACAGAGTTTGAGCAAAGTGTCATTAGCACAATCGGCCCGATTCTCTCTCATGAGAGAACATCCGTCCGTTTCTCCGTAGCCTTAAACGGACACATTACAGTAAAATGTGCCAAATTTATTAAGAGGTACAAAACTCTTACTAAACTTTGGCGCATATTTGGCAGATCTAAGGATACAAAATTGAAGTCTATACATGTGATGAGAAAGTGTAGATTTGTGCTATTATATGTGCCAATTACTCAAAGATTTATTACAGAATCTGTCAGTTCAATACTGGCCCAATTGCTCCCTGATAACCTTAGCCACTTTTTTTGCCATTTTTCAAACTATAGAGAAGTCGAAATTTTAGAGCATGCGTGACTGCAATATTTTTACAGCACAAAAGAGGTGCACATTCCCAAACCATAAAAAAGTGTTCCCCTATGTTATAAAAAAAGTAAAGGATTGGTTGGTCACAGGTGCAATTACTTTTGGTCTTCAAAAATTCACATTTCTTCCTTCACTATTTGATTCGAAACACACAGACTACTTATGGTGGCATTTAACTCCTGTAACAATGTTTGGTCTTTTGACTGTAGACGGACACAT
Organism: Ranitomeya imitator; assembly: GCF_032444005.1. Taxonomy (NCBI): domain Eukaryota; kingdom Metazoa; phylum Chordata; class Amphibia; order Anura; family Dendrobatidae; genus Ranitomeya; species Ranitomeya imitator. The sequence goes on along the minus strand of NC_091284.1, from coordinate 713,113,241 downwards.
ATGGATCACGAAAACATTTAAGAATGAACCTAGGGGGGTCAACACTAGAAATTATAGCAACCTATTAAGAACGATGGCTTGGAAATAGAAGGAAACATACTTGCTCCCAGCAGCTCCTAGAGAAGTCCTGCCCACCGACAATGAAGCCAGAGCCGTCACCGTGTCCACTTCATCCCGATCGTGCTTCTGAGCTTCGACGAGAGAGTAGCCCACCTTAGATACATATCGCTTTACAGAATTCCAGTATTTACCTGTAGAAAGAAAATGTCTTACTGAACAGTACTAGGCTTTTTGACTAGTGTCCTACACAAGTCAGAGAGAACACGGATTTGTTTGTAATGGGGCTGACATTTTGTTAACATGATATAAGAAGAAGCATGTTCGTGAGTGGAAGCGAATAAACACAACTAGTGAGAACCGGATGTCAAGGGCTCAGTTACCATAATTAGAGACAGAGATTGAGTAATTGTTTAACTGACTCATTTATTCCTTTAAGCAGTGTATGATGTGCCCCAAATATCCCGTGATGAAGACTTATTTTTGAATAATTTTTAGACTCTTGTGTTTCCTTCTAAATATTTTCATTCTGACATTTGGATGAACTCACATCATACCTGAATACTAAACATTACCTTCAATTTAGTGGGAAACCTCAAACCATGTATGTTCATAAGGCCGGGATCACACATGCGAAAAACACGTCCGTGTCTCGCATGTGAAATCCAAGGTCTGGCGCCGGCACTCCAGAGCGGAGCGTGCGGCTCCATGTGTTGCTATGCAGCCGCACGCTCCGCTCTGGAGTACCGGCGCCAGAGCTTGGATTTCACATGCGAGGCACGGACGTGTTTCTCGCATGTGTGATCCCTGATACTCCTATTTTGGAGTTCTCAATGTGCCACTGGGACTGGTCATGTCTCCAGTTGCAACTACTGTATAGCTGTGGACCCAATAAATTAAGGCATCTGCAATACAAGTAAAAGAGGAATTGTTGGCTCAGCCCATGATCATCTTGTAATCTATGCCAGCTAAATATGTCACAGCGATCCTATGGTGACATGACCACCAAGAGGGGAATAATGTGCACCATGCAGAGTTACACCCACTTTCTTGTTATTATTAAAACATCTGAAGATATACGAGGGCTTGTTTTTCGTGTGAAAACTTGTTGATTTTATTGACACCATTTTGGGTACATATTCTTCCATTTTGTGTCTTTTTTTCTCTACTGCATGCAGTATAAATATTAAGGTTACTTGTATATTGTTTTAACATTTAGTATGTTTTTTTAATAAGTATAAATAAATTTGCATTGCCACATTACAAGAGCCATAACTTTTTTTTATTTAGCTGTATATGTTTGTTTCTTTGTGAAGGATGAGTTGTAGGTTTTTTTTGTGCCATATTGATGAAAATATAATTTGTTTGAATTTGAATAATTTTTAATTTTATATGTAGGTTATGGACATCAATTCTGGCAATGATTTGTCTTTTTAATGGTTTAATTATATTTGTATAACAGTTATTAATTTTGATAGCCATTAGGGTACTTGTTGAATTCATAGGCAGACCTTGGCAGTGTTCATCAGGGCCATGGCTGCCATGGGGCCTTGTTAGCATGCTGTAATTGTGTAATGAAAAGCCAATGGGCTTCTTTCATCTACAAATAACAGATAAAACTCGGGTTGCTATTGAATATTGAATTTGAGGGATTTAAATGGCCAGGATGAGAAGGAACTCTGATCCTTGTGTAGGGATGTGCTGACGTTACATTCACTGCTGATGGCACAGATTCCAGTATACTACAGTATATAGGCCCTATACCATCCACTAGAAGTACTGGTGCATCCATTTGCTTGAAGGGTAGTATGATTTACAATGCAGACTAGTATAAAACGGGCAGCTTGTACATCAGATCTATACTTTCATAAACATGGCTTACTTTTGTAATACATTTTTTTTTTAAACATTGGTGAATATCTGTGTTAAGGTTCCCATACACATCGGCTGAAGCACCGGCAGTCTAATGTGTATGGGGGTCTCCAGACTCTGCCCCCACAGATGATGTTGGGGGAACCAAGGATCTTGCATGCCTGATCTTGGACTGCTGATCCTTTTATTCTTGGCAAGATAAGCCAACACCAGATGGGTCTTAAAGCGAATCTCTACTGTAGTTTGGATCTTCTCGGCAAAGCTAGCGCTCTTGTTTACAGTGGAGTTGGGAAAGATATCTGTCGACTAACGCAACTGGCCAAACCATTGTTCATCCAACAATTATCTACAGTGTATGGGGCCCCTTACACACATTCAATAGGATGCAGATGTCCAACTTTAAGACATAAAATATAGTGCTGTGCGTAATGAGATCATTTTTGGAGACTCTGAAGTTACTTTTGCTTTGTATGCAAATAGCTCTAATTTATTTCACAAAGCACTGGTCTAAGTAAATATCTACAGTATGTAAAGGAAAACCATGACATCCAGACCATCCTTGTCTCCGAGAATGATCACTATATGGGAATGAGGTGCGGTTTGAATACTTATACGGTTCTGTTGAAAGGCTTCAGCAGTCCAAGCCAAGTTGGCTACCCAAGACATATTTTAGAGACCATTCTATATAGCTGCTGATTTCTCATTAAATTCTGGTATTAATTGAAATGAGATCTCAGCAACATTTGTGACTGATTTATCACTCAGAGAGCCTTGTGACAAGCGCTTTGAAGTTATGTCTTCCAGATTTGTGTGTAGGAAAGTCCTTTTGCAGCTGCAAGTGCTTGCCACGCATTATAGTGCTGAGCACTGCGTGGCAGGCTGCTTTCACTGTCGAGGTGATCCCTTTCCCAACCATCCACCCCATTCCAACCTCCCCTATTCCAGCAGAAAGACAAAAAACAAGACTCACTCTGGACTTGAATAACAGTTTCTAGCGACCGAACAGCATTCTGATTTGGCCGTTGCCTTAAAATTTCTTCAGGGAGTGGATCCAACTGGAAATTGGAAATAGCACATAGCAATAAGCATCTACTCTAAATGAGACTATTGTCCGTGTGTTTGGGGGAAAACCCAATTTTATAGTTTAAGATTAATGTTAAATCACAAAAACATATGTATTATAACAGTAGTATAGTAATGCAAATCGAGATCAATAGGACTTCTCTAAACTACTGAATATGGAAATCCAGCAACAACATCTAGCCATGGTCCATCAAAGAGGTCAGATATCCCCAACAATAAGACCATTGGTGCCATGTGATGGCCTATGGTGCACTTCTTAAAATATTCGGATATGTAGTGGAAGCAAAACCATAGGAGCTCAGATCATAGTTATAGTATTTCCTAAACGTCCTATATTCTTGGAAATATATGGCCATCGTATATTTGTTTTTTGGTTTTTTTTTTAAGTTAATATATGAAAACATATATTGTTTGTAGACTGGTACAGTGGCATGTAAAAGTTTGGGCACTTCTGGAAAAAAATTACTGTTATTGTGAACAGTTAAGCGAGTCGAAGATGAAATGATCTCTAAAAGGGGCAAAGTTAAAGATGACACATTTATTTTGTATTGTAGGTAAAAAAATATATATATAGTAATTTTTTACATCTTAAAAATTACAAAAAGGAAAATGGGCCGATGCACAAGTTTGCGCACCCTGCATGGTTAGCACTTAGTAGCTCCCGCTCCCCTTTTGCAAGTATCACAGCTTAATTAATCACATATGTCCCAAATGCAACATCAGAAATGCTAGACACTTCAAACGAAATATAACCATAGACAATTCCTAGGAACTATGAATATTGCCTCAAGAAACAATGAGAGATTCTGGCTAAAATAAATACCGTAATATATTTTATGAATACATAGAATAATTCACAAACATACAAAACTGGGTGGGAACATAAACCTCCAATGTGAGGAGGTGCAGGAAAAAATAGCGGAGTTGCCTCAGGTCCCTGGATGAAGGCCTGCTAGCTTATAGAGAAATTCCTATGAGCTAGGTGAGCAGCGTGGTCGATGCAGCATACATACATGGAACAGACCTGCTAATATTATGAGTAAAGTGTTTAGTGCCTACATTATTAAGTAACTTCCGCTATTCTAGCCGCCTCTACGAAATCACAGAAAGTGTTCACAACACTAGCTAAATTATGTAAACCCTTCTAAGGTATAAAATGCCAAAAATAAAAGTCACATGTGCAACTTCTACCAAAGTAGTATAGACATTAGTAAAGTATTTTCATTAATCATCACCTCAAATAGTTTCTATAGCCAGGACACCTACAGCAAACAACTGATCAGCCGCATCTACCGGACCCCGGAAGAAGCATAAGCGAAACGGCATAAGGGTCGGGGAGATGTGGCTGTTCAATTGTGGCTGGGTTTTTATAAAGCCGGGAAATTTGCATCACCTGGCCTTTCCTACGATGATAGTAAACAAGCCATAACCCCAAAAGGCTAATTAAGGTTTAAAAACCTTGGTCAAAATTATCTGAGCACACAAATCTCCAAGGGTGCCCAAACTTTTACATGGGCCCATTTACATTTTTGTAATTTTTAAAATGTAAAAAATTTAAAAAAATGATTTTCCTAAAATACAAGAGGTATGTGTCATCTTTAACTTTAGCAAAAGGAAGCAATGGCCCAGGTTCTAGTACACAATTGTACATTTACAATAATGAAGCATTTATTTCCAAAGCTAAAATATAAATCATAGCAAAAAATCTTTTTCTTTCTTGGTTGAACAAGCAGAAACATGTACTGTACGTTCAACCAAGAAAGAAAAATATTTTTTGCTATGATTATATTTTAAACTTTGTAAATAAAGATCTCATTTTATTATATACCTTGGACTTGTGGACTAGAAGCTGGATCAGTCCTTCCCTTTTCTGTGTTAACCAACGCCTGGCAGTGGCGTGGATTACGAACTTCCGTGCAGACTGTGCTACATTAAAGGGTGAGCTGGTTTTTCCCTTTTTTTTCATTTAATCCTTAACTTTAGCACATTTAGATATCATTTCATCTTCAACTTGCTTAACTATTCACAATAACAGTCATTTTGACAAGGGGTGCTGAAACTTTCACATGTCACCGTAAATACGAGTAAATAAAAAAAGATTGTGGAAATAATACACAAATTTTTTCAGCTAAAATAGAAATTAAAAAATGAGACAAGAGAGAAGGAAGGAGGCTCTCAGGATAAGTTTCATAGGAATGACGAACCACACCAAGGCTTACAAAGGACATGAACCATAGACCGTTTTCGCCTATAGTCAAACTCTCACCGGCTGGGCCTATTCAATCATCTGACATAATAAGAGTGCTTCAATATACCTCTACAGTGACTCTATATGTTGTCCGACATATTGCCATATTACTCAGATCAGCTCAATATCGGTTTGTGGGTTACATTACAATTTCCTCATGGAGGAATTGAATTGCTTTGTTGGACAGAGGAGTAAGGTAATGCATTATTGCTGGTTTTGTTAATATTTGCTTTTTCTTTTTGTGGCAGTGATAATCTTTTATAATGATATATTGCAAATTATTTTTGGATATTTCTTTTAGATTTATCTTTCTATTGGCTTGGAGAAGTAGCCAGGTGTGCATTCCTCCAAGTAGATTGTGTGATTTGCTTTATCTAATATATATATTTTCTTGAGCCGAAATTACCTCATTTCCCAGCAAAGCAGACACGCAGGCTTCTGATGCATCACATATAGAGGTCAGATCATGACCACCTTCGAGGGCAAGCACTACACGTCCTCCAGCCAGGCTCATCAGTTGACGTGTCATGTGGCCAAAACCTGAAAATAAAAGCACAAAAAAAGAATAAACTTTCATCCCATATACAAAGTCCTAAAGTTCAATACAACTCTATGAAAACAAACTCAACACTACAACTTAAGCTTACACTTAGCTGTTACTTTATATCCTCCAAGCGGAGCTGGATGACCTTCGGCTGCATCAAATCCAGCAGAAACTAAGACCACATCTGGTGAAAACTCATGAGCAATTGGCATCACCACCGTCCTGTAAAGAGAAAGATGGACAGAATTCAGCACCAGAACAGGAATACCACAGAACTGGAAGAGACAGTTTACATAATATCAGATTATTTTGCACATTAAAAAAAAAAAAGTCAAATGTACAAGCAAAAAAAAGAAATAAAACAATTGATTTCGATACAAAATGGTAATCACAAAATTCCTTAGAATCTAGGCAAAGGAGCTATTTTACTCTAAGGAATTCAATTTTTCAGAGTGGAGCTACTAAAGGCAGTCTCATGTGCCAGGAGGTTCAGTCCTAAAATTCCTGAATAGCGATAAACTGCTTTGCATAAAACATGGTTTGTTATACAACCCATGTCATGTTTCCCATATTTACCAAGTCTACCACATTTATAGGAACCCCATGTGTATACAAGATTCAGGCTGACGAGTATTCTCCCCATTTTGTCAGAAGAATCCCCCAAATACATTTTCATTATTGGATGTCCTACCGCTGGTAGAAAGTTTTCAGTTGTTCTACAGCGCCACTAAAGGGGAATCAAAGCAAAACTTGATGCCCATTTAAATCAATGGACTATCTGTGTAATGAAAAGATCTGTTGGGCCCTCCAGAGAGAAAGAAATGTGCTTACTCTTCACTGAAAGGCTTCTCTCTATTAACCGAGAAAGATTGCCCTATATGACACTTATCATACAGAACGACAGGGATCAAGAGTAACATAGTAACATAGTAACATAGTTAGTAAGGCCAAAAAAAGACATTTGTCCATCCAGTTCAGCCTATATTCCATCATAATAAATCCCCAGATCTACGTCCTTCTACAGAACCTAATAATTGTATGATACAATATTGTTCTGCTCCAGGAAGACATCCAGGCCTCTCTTGAACCCCTCGACTGAGTTCGCCATCACCACCTCCTCAGGCAAGCAATTCCAGATTCTCACTGCCCTAACAGTAAAGAATCCTCTTCTATGTTGGTGGAAAAACCTTCTCTCCTCCAGACGCAAAGAATGCCCCCTTGTGCCCGTCACCTTCCTTGGTATAAACAGATCCTCAGCGAGATATTTGTATTGTCCCCTTATATACTTATACATGGTTATTAGATCGCCCCTCAGTCGTCTTTTTTCTAGACTAAATAATCCTAATTTCGCTAATCTATCTGGGTATTGTAGTTCTCCCATCCCCTTTATTAATTTTGTTGCCCTCCTTTGTACTCTCTCTAGTTCCATTATATCCTTCCTGAGCACCGGTGCCCAAAACTGGACACAGTACTCCATGTGCGGTCTAACTAGGGATTTGTACAGAGGCAGTATAATGCTCTCATCATGTGTATCCAGACCTCTTTTAATGCACCCCATGATCCTGTTTGCCTTGGCAGCTGCTGCCTGGCACTGGCTGCTCCAGGTAAGTTTATCATTAACTAGGATCCCCAAGTCCTTCTCCCTGTCAGATTTACCCAGTGGTTTCCCGTTCAGTGTGTAATGGTGATATTGATTCCCTCTTCCCATGTGTATAACCTTACATTTATCATTGTTAAACCTCATCTGCCACCTTTCAGCCCAAGTTTCCAACTTATCCAGATCCATCTGTAGCAGAATACTATCTTCTCTTGTATTAACTGCTTTACATAGTTTTGTATCATCTGCAAATATCGATATTTTACTGTGTAAACCTTCTACCAGATCATTAATGAATATGTTGAAGAGAACAGGTCCCAATACTGACCCCTGCGGTACCCCACTGGTCACAGCGACCCAGTTAGAGACTATACCATTTATAACCACCCTCTGCTTTCTATCACTAAGCCAGTTACTAACCCATTTACACACATTTTCCCCCAGACCAAGCATTCTCATTTTGTGTACCAACCTCTTGTGCGGCACGGTATCAAACGCTTTGGAAAAATCGAGATATACCACGTCCAATGACTCACCGTGGTCCAGCCTATAGCTTACCTCTTCATAAAAACTGATTAGATTGGTTTGACAGGAGCGATTTCTCATAAACCCATGCTGATATGGAGTTAAACAGTTATTCTCATTGAGATAATCCAGAATAACATCCCTCAGAAACCCTTCAAATATTTTACCAACAATAGAGGTTAGACTTACTGGCCTATAATTTCCAGGTTCACTTTTAGAGCCCTTTTTGAATATTGGCACCACATTTGCTATGCGCCAGTCCTGCGGAACAGACCCTGTCGCTATAGAGTCACTAAAAATAAGAAATAATGGTTTATCTATTACATTACTTAGTTCTCTTAGTACTCGTGGGTGTATGCCATCCGGACCCGGAGATTTATCTATTTTAATCTTATTTAGCCGGTTTCGCACCTCTTCTTGGGTTAGATTGGTGACCCTTAATATAGGGTTTTCATTGTTTCTTGGGATTTCACCTAGCATTTCATTTTCCACCGTGAATACCGTGGAGAAGAAGGTGTTTAATATGTTAGCTTTTTCCTCGTCATCTACAACCATTCTTTCCTCACTATTTTTTAAGGGGCCTACATTTTCAGTTTTTATTCTTTTACTATTGATATAGTTGAACAGTTTGGGATTAGTTTTACTCTCCTTAGCAATGTGCTTCTCTGTTTCCTTTTTGGCAGCTTTAATTAGTTTTTTAGATAAAGTATTTTTCTCCCTATAGTTTTTTAGAGCTTCAATGGTGCCATCCTGCTTTAGTAGTGCAAATGCTTTCTTTTTACTGTTAATTGCCTGTCTTACTTCTTTGTTTAGCCACATTGGGTTTTCCTATTTCTAGTCCTTTTATTCCCACAAGGTATAAACCGCTTACACTGCCTATTTAGGATGTTCTTAAACATTTCCCATTTATTATCTGTATTCTTATTTCTGAGGATATTGTCCCAGTCTACCAGATTAAGGGCATCTCTAAGCTGGTCAAACTTTGCCTTCCTAAAGTTCAGTGTTTTTGTGACTCCCTGACAAGTCCCCCTAGTGAAAGACAGGTGAAACTGCACAATATTGTGGTCGCTATTTCCTAGATGCCCGACCACCTGCAGATTTGTTATTCTGTCAGGTCTATTAGATAGTATTAGGTCTAAAAGTGCTGCTCCTCTGGTTGGATTCTGCACCAATTGTGAAAGATAATTTTTCTTGGTTATTAGCAGAAACCTGTTGCCTTTATGGGTTTCACAGGTTTCTGTTTCCCAGTTAATATCCGGGTAGTTAAAGTCCCCCATAACCAGGACCTCATTATGGGTTGCAGCTTCATCTATCTGCTTTAGAAGTAGACTTTCCATGCTTTCTGTTATATTTGGGGGTTTGTAACAGACCCCAATGAGAATTTTGTTACCATTTTTCCCTCCATGAATTTCAACCCATATGGACTCGACATCCTCATTCCCTTCGCTAATATCCTCCCTTAAAGTGGACTTTAGACAAGACTTTACATAGAGACAAACCCCTCCTCCTCTCCGATTTTTACGATCCTTTCTAAACAGACTGTAACCCTGTAAGTTAACTGCCCAGTCATAGCTTTCATCTAACCATGTCTCGGTTATTCCCACTATGTCAAAGTTACCTGTAGATATTTCTGCTTCTAGTTCTTCCATCTTGTTTGTCAGGCTTCTGGCGTTTGCGAGCATGCAGTTTAGAGGATTTTGTTTTGTTCCAATCTCCTCACTGTGGATTGTTTTAGAAATGTTCTTACCTCCCTTCAGAGTATGTTTTCCTGGGTCGTCTTTGTTCGAGTCTAATGTTTTTCTTCCCGTCCCCTCTTCTTCTAGTTTAACGCCCTCCTGATGAGTGTAGCGAGTCTTCTGGCGAATGTGTGTTTCCCAGGTTTGTTGAGGTGTAGTCCGTCTCTGGCGAGGAGTCCATCATACCAGTAATTCACACCGTGGTCCAGGAATCCAAATCCTTGTTGTCTGCACCATCGTCTTAGCCAGTTGTTTGCATCAAGGATCCTGTTCCATCTCCTGGTGCCATGCCCGTCTACTGGAAGTATAGAAGAAAAAACTACCTGTGCATCCAGTTCCTTTACTTTCTTCCCCAACTCTTCAAAGTCCTTGCAGATTGTCGGTAGGTCCTTCCTTGCCGTGTCATTGGTGCCAACATGTATCAGAAGAAATGGGTGGACGTCCTTGGAGCTGAAGAGCTTTGGTATCCTATCGGTCACATCCTTGATCATCGCACCTGGAAGGCAGCATACTTCTCTTGCAGTTATGTCCGGTCTGCAGATGGCTGCTTCTGTGCCTCTCAGTAGTGAGTCTCCCACCACCACCACTCTTCGTTGCTTCTTGGCTGTACTTTTTGCTGTCACTTGTTGCTGTGTGCCCTTTTCTTTTTTGCTTGCTGGTATTGCTTCATTCTTAGGTGTGCCATCTTCATCCTCTACAAAGATTTGATATCGGTTCTTTAGTTGTGTGGTTGGTGATTTCTCCATGGTCTTCTTGCTTCTTTTGGTCACATGCTTCCACTCATCTGCTTTTGGAGGTTCTCTGACACTTTTTTCACCTTCTGTGACCTTGGTGGGGAACATTCCAAAACCCATGCCTCAGACATCAAGAGAGCTTGTCTGAGGGGGGTCTATACTCTCTACCTGTAAACAGATCTGTGAACAGCATGGCTAATTACTGTACCCACTTCTCTGGTTTGATTCAATTAATTTAATAGGATTGTCCACTATCGGACAATCCCAGCTTAATCAATTTAGGTCCCAAATTAAAGTTAAAACCGTATATATTCACCTCTTGCAGTGATGCCGTTACAGCTAGGTCAGTGCCACTATTCCCGGAAGTGATGTGCCATTGTTATGTCAAGGGTAGGCTGCAGCCAATAAGCGGCCGCTTATCAGCTGCAGCTCAGCAATATTCCGTAAGAGCGGATGTCCATCAGAAGCAATTAGCGGACACTCGTCACCTGTAGCTCAGCAATATTCCGTAAGAACGGATGTCCATCAGAAGCAATGAGTGGACACTCGTCACCTGCAGCTCAGCAATATTCCGTAAGAGCGGATGTCCATCAGAAGCAATGAGCGGACACTCGTCACCTGCAGCTCAGCAATATTCCGTAAGAGCGGATGTCCATCAGCAGCCATGAGCGGACACTCTTCAGCTGCAGCGCATCAATATTCTGTCAGAGCGGATGAAGAGTGACCACTCATTAGTCACAGCCGGTACACATCGTTACGCTAATTTCGGGAATGGTTACTTTGACATCACTGGAGTGTCACCGCTGCAGGAGGCGAGTATGCACTATTTTGATTAAGGTAGCGGAAAACCCGTTTAAAGAGTAATTTCCATCTGAAGACCAACAATAACAAAATAATTTAGTAAGCAAATGTATTTTGGGATATTATTTTCTGCCATTCTAATGTATTATAACCCTTTATATATTAGGAAATGAAGTTAAATGTCTTTGCTAGCTTTGGAGTCAAGGCTTGGTCCTTGTTTTCAACCTAATGTGTGCCTCACCACATGTACAATTGTCACATTCTTCAAATTTCTACAATGATACAGATGAAAAAAATAGTTTTGAGGCCCTTAAAGGGTTTCCCAAGATAACAGAAACTTCCAGTAAAGGACAATAGAGAAAAAAAAAATACTAGTGTCAGGAAAATGAATAGATAGTTGGTGTGTTTTACAGCAGTGGTATCACTAACTTAACCGGACATTAGTAATGTGTTCTGTTATATGCTATTCTCAAGATATTGCATCAGCAACCAAAATGAATCTGGAGAATGTTATGCGAGACCCAATTGGTGGCTACATGCCTTAAAGGTTCATGAATATTGGTTTGGCCTACAAAGTGGTGGCCTCCACTGTATCTAGGACACAGGTGCTTCCAAGACTAAGACTACATATGAACACTGGTCTGAGAACATGAAAGCACATATCTGATTCCATGATGGTCCTATTATATGCCACAATAATACTTGAAGGAACCTGCTCGCTGCCTAATTAGCTATCCCAGAGAGTTGACAATCTCACAAGAAGCAATGCGCCATAAAACCTGGCAATGAGGAAATAAGGATTGTGAGCGAAGCCATGAGCGGAATCATGCTTTCTTTGTGCAGAAAACCTATTTATAGAATCCCTTTCAAGTAAAACTGATCCAGATGTAGAAACAAGGGAAGGGGGTTGGTGGGCAGGAAGAAACAACCTCGTAACGTGGAAGAGAATTAAGGCACTACTGAAGTCACCGCGAAAATCCCACTTTAACTCGTTGCCTTCTAGACTATAATTGTGCTAATATTGCATGGCAATGCCAAGCCATGGCCATTCTCCATGTCTACTCCAAATGGTTTCTGCACTACTTACCATTATTTCATATAACTATTGCGCAAAGACCTCTGTACACAGATACGGATGTGTTGTGGTAGATGGCTTTCATTACAAACCAGACACATAACTGTGAAAGTGACTTGTAATGCAGACAAACATATAGTAGCTTCCAGGGCTGGTTCTAACACCATTGCATGGTGGTATCATGGCTAGATGTACCCGAAATGGGAATGACCTCAACCAAATTAATGTATGAAAAGCACAATCGGTAAAAAGGGACATAACCAAAGTCTAAGTATCGGATTTACTCCCCTCCAGGTGGAGCAGAAATACTATACATACTTATATACATCACAATGATTTTTCAAAATAAATGGTACAGGTGAACATTTTAAAAAAAAACAAACTTGGATTTCAGTGTCATACGAGCACGATGAGAGCCGTAAATCAATATCACTGAAACGGCACCGATGTGGGAGAGGAGTGTAAGCTTTTATTATTTTATACAGAGGACTACAGCAATAAAGAAGGAGTTATCCAAGGGGTAGACCCCTTTAAATTAGGGATCTTCGTTTCCTTATTCATGAATCCGCAAACATATAATGTAGATATCCAGTCAATATAAAGGATAGCTCTCATTTGTCATAGAGGCCGAGACTCAAGAGATTAATTGATTTCTTCTGCAACCACAGAACAATGTGGACGGGTTTGGTTTTGTGGCCCTGACTGCAGCTGCTTTTAGCATATAACTAATCATACTAAATAGTATACTATAATGGTAAAATAATGTAACAATTAAAAATGGAATGACAGTGCAAAATGAAAATAGTTTTAAAGGAATGTTCCTATTCTAGACAATTATTGCATAGCCACAAGACATTTTATAAGTGTAAAGTAGGTGCGGGTGTCCCACTTCTGGGGCTTCCCCCTCTCCCCAGTGATCTCGGTTTGCTATTTCCATCCATCTAAGTCTGTGGGATATAGAGTGGTGCTTTTACTTAGGTTTTTTCCATACATACGTTTTTCTTATTTTGTGTACGAGATAAACGGATCGATTTGGAGCATTGTTTTTCACTTAATTTTCATCCATATTTTAGTCTATGTATCCGTTTTCTAGCATCCAAAAAAAAAAAAAAAAAAAGTTGTCAAACTTCTCCTACCTATTAGATAGTAAAAAATAAACATCAGTCGGATGCCACATGGATGGCATCTGAGAGCTTTTTTTTTTTTTTTTTATCATGGACCTATTCACCAAAATGGACATCTCTCAGTCTTTTTTTTTTTTTTTACAGACAAATAAACCCCCCAGAAAGGTTCTAACAAGGATAGAACATGTATGACTAAAATGAATGCCTGAATGAGGCTTAGGCTATGTAACCACGTTGCAGAATTTTCCTGATCAAATCCGGACTCCCTTGGTAAGAAATCCGCTTGCGTTTTATTTTGCGTTTTTATAAGCGTATTTGTCGCGTTTTTTAGAGTTTTTTTTCCAATGGTCCAAATACAATTCTATAGTGGCAAAACCGCTGATTTTCCGCAAAATTAATGAACATGCTGCATTTTTTTCCGAAATGCTTTTCCGCTGCAGAAAAAAACGCAGCATGGGCACAAAAATTGCGGAATGCATTAAAAGAATGGGATGCTTTATGTAAGCATTTTTTAAGCGTTTCCGCAGCGGGAAACCTCTTAAAAAACCCGCAACGTGGGCACATAGCCTTAATTGAAGCCAATACAACAGGTAATTGATTATTGGTGGCCAGTTTGCAGCTTCAAACATGGATCAAGGAGCAGTTTATGCCTTTTTTTAATGCAGAAATCAAATATTTGAATCTATCGTCTAATCATACGAATAACAGTGGAGAATGGATGAACCATCTGATGATCAAATTTGTTATTCCAGTACCTATCGCAACCCATCAATAGCTTTATGGCTGCTACAGGAAACACAACCACTTTCTACCTACACTAATTTTGTATACATGCGCTCAATATCTGTATCTCTAAGTTTCCTCTGTCACTTAATTTTTATTTATTTTTTTTTCATTTTACATCCAGGATATTTTGTGACTTGAGCCAAAGATTTTTGGCAGACAGTAATATATAGCGGCACATATTACTTTGTGCAAGTAAAGTTTGATTTTATTGCATTCGCAGACTTGCAGATGATGACCCATATCTCCACAGAAAAGAAAAACGCATCAGCTTTATTCTAGAGGTATAGAAGATATGAAGGAATTGGATTTGCTGCAGGACAGCATCAATTAACCAGAAGGTGGTCATTTCTATTATCAAATGTTAAAGAGGGCAGGTTCGAAAGATACCGTACCGACTCCAGAACACATCACCACAAGTAAAGGAAAGCGCGAGCTGAGAAATAAACCAGAAACAATGTCTTAGAAGAAAGCAAAGAGACATCAGGGTGGACCGGTGCTGGTAGTGAGGACGGGCATTGCTGACTGTTACCCGGCATTGGGCTGCATGCCACACTCTGAGCACATAAGTTAATTTCAGAGCACTCCAAGCAATGTAAAACATTATTAGTATGACCATGCAGACAAAGTCCCTGAATAAAAGCCAAATGGCTTATCCTTAGTTAGGGTATTGGACAATGGCTGTGTATACAGCCCACCTGTCTTACTAATGGTGCACAATGTGTTGGGTCAGTCAGTCCACAGCAACTCGTGTTGATTGTACCTGTTAGGTGTATGGATACGGATACAAATGTCTAACTGGGAGAGGGGTGCACTGATATTGCCCAAATAATACCTGTACTGTGGACACCCAGAGGGCTTCAGTCCCCAGCTCTCCTCATCCGGCATATTCCACCAGCACTAAAATGCACTACAAGGTCAGAAAAGACAGAAACGAAAAGGAGTGAAAAGTGGGAGCAGAGTAGAGGAGGAAGGAAACCTAGAAAAAGAGGGGAAGGCAAGAAAAAGGGAAGGGTAGAGGAATACATTTGGAGACTCACCTGAAGGCGGCAAGATACTCTGCATCACCCATAGGGGGATCTAAACCTCCTGCCCAGGCAACATTCACATTGAAGCCCTCTCCACTGTTGGCACCAACCTGTGATTAAGATGACATGTAAGTTCATGATAATATGCACTTAAGTAGAACAAGAATGCTTTGAACAGAGTGTTCTCCTGTGGTCATGATGGAAGGTTTGAGGTGAACGCATCCAGGTGAGGTTTGGTCACGCATAACAGCTGTTGGAGCTATCTGTACATTTTTTTCCATGCCAAAACCTAGAGGGGGAGCTACTATAGTGGTGCCTACACATCTTCTAATACTATACTGGTCAGGGTCCTGTGATCATTACTGGATGTTCCTGCATGTTTTAGTAGAATCCATCACAAATCTAATGATTATGGAGTACTTTTGAAAAGCATTTGTCACCAGGTCTTTGCCACCTAAACCGAGAGCTGTATAATATAAAGACAAATACCTTAATTACAAAAATGTGTAACTGATTGTGCTGCTTGCTGCAGTTTTGGTAAAATCAATGTTTTATCAACAACAGGTTATCACCAGAGGAATAGTAAACCTGCTCCATGTAGTACTCCATACACAAGAGATCCATATAACTCTGCCCCCAACCACTGATTGGAAGCTTCCTGCCCATGTACACAAAAAGCTGCCAATTAGTAGTGTAGGCGGGTTATACAGAGCTCAGCATTCAGAAAACGGGTAGATATACAGCGTAGAACGCTGCCAACTCATTCTAGCGACGGCTTGTACCCCAAGAGATTAAAAGGATCGGCTGTTTGAATTCGAACAGATCAAGGGAGAACCAGTAGGCCCCCATACACATAGGATGGTTGGCTGGTCTCTTCAAAATCAGTAGGTTTCACCACAGCCTTTAGACACCTTTAGATAACTTTTCATAAAAAACAGTAATATTTTCCCTTTCTTTATATTTTCCCCTCAGATAAGAAATGTTGATGGCTCTTGTGCATCTCTACTACCTATAAAGGTGGCCGCTTTCCAATGTGTGAAGAACATATGGATGCTTTGCCTAAAATCTTGTTACATCCTCTGTCATAATTTCTGAGTATTGATTCTAAGATTACACAGGGCGCTTTTGCTGCTTTTTTTATACATTTTTTTACTGCTAATTTTCAGCAGCTTTTTACAGTAGCAGCAAAGCCTGTGAGATTTCAGAAATCTCATGCACACACATTGGTTTATTTGTCATCAGTATTTTGTGCTTTGCATGTTTTTTTTTTGGACTCAGAGCATGTCACTTCTTT
Organism: Ranitomeya imitator; assembly: GCF_032444005.1. Classification (NCBI taxonomy): domain Eukaryota; kingdom Metazoa; phylum Chordata; class Amphibia; order Anura; family Dendrobatidae; genus Ranitomeya; species Ranitomeya imitator. The sequence continues at coordinate 713,096,740 of NC_091284.1, read as the reverse complement.
CAGCGCTTTTCACTCATTAACTTGAATGGGTGGTGAAAAATCGCTGAAAAAAACGCACCAAAAACACAGGTCTCAGGTTTTCTAGCATGCCAAAACCGCCGCAAAAAAACGAAAAGCAAAGAAAACGTGTTCTTTCATGCCAAGATATTAGATTTTGCTGCATAAAAAAACGCTGACAAACTAAGGGCTTTTGTCTACCAAAGTGGTCTCCAATCTGTGGCTTTTCAGCTGGCGAAACAAAGGTTGAAATCCACAGATCTCTTCTACTCATTTTCTAAAACATTCAGATCTTTGGCACGAACCCACTCTTGTCATGCCCAATCCTAACCAGTAGACCACATCTTGTCCTATAAGATCAGTATCACATCTGCACACGATTGGATACAAATACGGCAAAGCAGGATAGATGCTAAAATCAATCACTGTAATATCAGGAGAACACTAATTCCAATATTTTGTAAAATAAAAACCAATATATCTAGTTGGCGTGTCTAACAATATTTACACTGACAGATGACGGAGTATGTGTGAAAGTGAAAACCAGAAACCAGAATCAGACCTGGTTATTTTGAGCCAAACACCCTTGATCAGCTGCTTGGTCAGGAACATGTCAAAATAACATCTAGTTTGATAAGACAACCACCCAAAAATAATACGGGAGTGGACGGGAGTTTCTCAAGATAAAATGAGTCTGGCTGACAATGTGAAGCTCCAGGCTCCTTGTGCAGCTAAGAGGTTAACAGTTCAGGAGATAAAAGTTTTTTTTTCTCTTGCAAAAGCTTCAAATGATGAAAAGCAAGCATTCTGTCTATCACTTTTATAACATTGTTTTCAAAGGAGTTATTTTGGGCAGGAACGTATATTTCCCATCTGTTCTGCATCTTTCCTCCCCGTTTTTTTTTTGCAAAATCCTTTGTTCCTCAAAATATCAAAGTGATGATGATAAACTGTTTACAATGCAAAATCCTCTCAGCCCTTCATCCCCAAGAGTCCCTTCAGTAGTAGAGGCAGCACGTGATCAGCGATGTCAATCCTAGCCTTCTAAGTATGTCATCTGCCTACGATTATTGGAAGAAAGCGCATGGCTTGGAATCCCATGAAGTGGAGTCTTACTATTAAGGGCTGCAAAGATTGTAGAAGCCAAAGCCCCTGTCTGCCTTGTGACAAGCGGTTAACCAGCAGGAAGTGGAGTAATGCTACGGATTAGAAACCTCTGACAGACTTGTGTCATTATTGAGACTCTGATCACCTGGTCGGCAGCTCCGCTCCCAGGAAAGAAGTTGCCATCATCGTGTCGATGCAGGGAGATGTACAAAACGCTGGGGTCTCTGTAAAAAACTCGTTCAGTTCCATTGCCATGGTGCACATCCTAATCAACAAGAAAAAGTGAAGATTGAGTGACTCGAAAACCATAAAAGTAATTAAAGTACTAAAGCAGTTCCACAAACTATTGATAGTTGTGGCAAAATCGGAACCAAAGTAAAGCAGGCATAAATTGGTCTAATACATCTGACCTAAAAATGATGGAAATTTAAGCCAAATTGGAAACAAAATAGCCCGGATGGTAGAATAGATTTCTCAAATAAATATATGCTCTTTACATTGTGAGAATAATCATCAAAATTATGAAATTAATAATTACTGATGATACCATGTATACATGTAAGCAAAAAATATTAGCTCAGCCCATATCACATCCCTCAACACAAGAAGTTGAGCCTTCGTTCCATCAAACATGTGCAGGAATTCAATGGAACGTGACCAAGCTCATACGTAGTGTTAGGAATACATTTACCATGTTACCAATACAAGAAGATACAGAGCTACAGTATATGAATGATTAGGCTGTACTGTAAAATCAATCATTTTTTTAAATTGTGAATGTAACTCTTTTGTGTGGTACTCTTGTATTGAACTCCAAGAATCTGTACCATGTAATTTTTTTGAACAAGGGGCAGAGCCAATTGACATTTTGCCACACCGCAGATAGTGGTGGAGGCCCCGGTTGCAGCCAGTTGTCTTAGGCCCCTTTCACACATCAGTTTTTGCCATCAGTCACAATCCGTTGGCTCGACGGATCCGTCGCAGATTGTGAAAAACTAATGCGACGGATCCGTTTTTTGGGTGGATCTGGCTAATTGAATCGGAGCATGCTCGGTTAAAAAAAAAAAAAAAGGAATCTGTCGCTAATGCAAGTTTATGAGAAAAAAAACGGATCCGGCGACTTTTTTCAAAATTCGACGGATTGTGACTGATGGCAAAAGACTGATGATGTGAAAGGGGCCATAGTGCCAGATACAGTACAGGGAGGAGGATAACATGGATGAGCTCCTGAAACGTGAGACACACCAACAAGTGGGAGAAATAAGTATTTGATACACTGCCAATTTTGCAAGTTTTCCCACCGACATGCATTAATAATAATAATCTTTATTTGTATAGCGCCTACTTATTCCGCAGCGCATTACAGCTTAACAGTTTCAAACACAACAGTCATAAGTAACAACGTTACCAATACAATAATTAAAGCGAAATAAAACGAACCTGCTCGTAAGAGCTTACAATCTACAATGAGGTGGGGAAATACAAAGTACAGGTGTGTATTTACAATGATGGTCCAGCCATCTTCAGGGGGTGGGGGATAGGTGGATATAGTGAATGGGCTACACACACACACACACAAACATAAAATGACTTTGATTAGTGAACGTGAAAAATGTGTTTTGAGGGAGCGTTTAAAACTATGCAAATTGTGGATTGTCCTAATATCTTGGGGTAGAGCATTCCAGAGGATTGGCGCAACACGGGAGAAGTCTTGGAGTCGGGAGTGGGAGGTACGGATCAGTGCAGAGATTAGTCGAAAGTCGTTTGCAGAGCACAGTGGTCGGCTAGGCCGATAGACAGAAATGAGGGAGGAGATGTAAGGGGGCGCCGCACTGTGGAGAGCTTTCTGGGTGAGAAACAAGTACTATGAATTGTATCCTGTAATGAATAGCAAGCAATGGACTTGATGGCAGACAGGGGCCAGGACGACTGCACTGTAGTGAATGGAGGATGGATGGGGTCATGTATCGTGAGATTTTGGCCAACAACTTCCTTCCCTCAGTAACAGCATTGAAGATGGGTCATGGCTGGGTCTTCTAGCATGACAATGACCCAAAACACACAGCCAGGGCAACTAAGGAGTGGCTCCGTAAGAAGCATTTCAAGGTCCTGGAGTGGTCTAGCCAGTCTCCAGACCTGAATCCAATATAACATCTCTAGAGGGAGTGGAAACACAATGTTCCCAACGACAGCCCCGAAACAAGAAAGATTTGAAGAAGATCTGTATGTGCAAACTTGGTAAAGAACTACAGGAAACATCTGAACTTTGTAATTCCAAACAAAGGTTTCTGTACCAAATACTAACTTCTGTTTTTTTTATTGTATCAAATACCGTATATACTCGTGTATAAGCCGAGATTTTCAGCCCATTTTTGGGGGCTGAAAGTCCCCCTCTCCGCTTATACTCGAGTCATACCCAGGGGTCGGCAGGGGAGGGGGAGTGGGGGCTGTCTACTTATACTCACCTGTTCCTGGTGCGGTCCCTGCAGGTCCCTGGCTTCCCGACACCCCAGCTTCTTCCTGTACTGAGCGGTCACATGGTACCGCTCATTACAGTAATGAATATGTGGCTCCACCTCCCATATGACATTTACCTGGATGTTATCTCCCCTGTAAATAATATATACCTGCTGTATGTCATCTCCTCCTGTATATTGTATATACCCATGTGTCATCTCCTCCTGTATATAGTATATACCTGTATGTTATCTCCTCCTATATATAGTATATACCTGTATGTCATCTCCTGTATATAGTATATATCTGCTGTATGTCATCTCCTCCTCTATATACTTATGTGTCATCTCCTCTTTAATATAGTATATACTTGTATGTCATCTCCTCCTGTATATAGTATATACGTGTGTCATCTCCTCCTGTATATAGTATGTACCTGTAAATCATCTCCTCCTGTATATAGTATATACCTGTGTATCATCTGCTCCTGTATATAGTATATACCTGTGTCATCTCCTCCTGTATATAGTATATACCTGTATGTCATCTCCTCCTGTATATATTATATTCCTGTCTGTCATATCTACTGTATATAGTATATACCTGTGTGTCATCGCCCCTGTATATAGTATGTACCTGTATGTCATCTCCCCTGTATATAGTATATACCAGGTTGTCATCTCCTCCTGTATATAGTATATAACTGTATGTCATCTCCTCCTGTATATAGTATATACCTGTGTCGTGTCCTCCTGTATATAGTATATACCTGCATGTCATCTCCTCCTGTATATACCTGTGTGTCATCTCCCCTGTATATAGTATATAGGTGTGTGTCATCTCCTCCTGTATATAGTATATACCTGTGTCATCTCCTCCTGTATATAGTATATACCTGTATGTCATCTCCTCCTGTATATAGTATATACATATATGTGTAATCTGCTCCTGTATATAGTATATACACCTGTGTGTCATCTTCTCCTGTATATAGTATATACCTGTGTGTCATCTCCTCCTGTATATAGTATATACCTGCGTCATCTCCTCCTGTATATAGTATATACCTGTGTCATCTCTCCTGTATATAGTATAAACCTGTGTGTCATCTCCTCCTGTATTAGACCGCGTTCACACGTTATTTGGTCAGTGTTTTTACCTCAGTATTTGTAAGCTAAATTGGCAGCCTGATCACCAGCCAACAGGAAGCCCTCGCCCCCCTGGCAGTATATATTAGCTCACACATACACATAATAGACAGCTCATGTGACTGACAGCTGCCGTATTTCCTATATGGTACATTTGTTGCTCTTGTAGTTTGCTTATTAATCAGATTTTTATTTTTGAAGGATAATACCAGACTTGTGTGTGTTTTAGGGCGAGTTTCATGTGTCAAGTTGTGTGTGTTGAGTTGCATGTGGTGACATTCATGTAGCGACTTTTGGGAGATGAGTTTTGTGTGGCGACATGCGTGTAGCAACTTTTTGTGTGTCGAGTTGCATGTGACAGGTTCGTGTAGCAAGTTGTGTGCAGCAAGATTTGCATATGGCGAGTTTTGCGCGTGGCGAGTTTTATGTGTGGTGCGTTTGAGTATGTGCAAGTTTTGTGTGAGGCAACTTTTGCATGTGTTGCAACTTTTGTGCATGTGGCAATTTTTCCGCGTGTGCAATTTTTCCACCTGTGGCGAGTTTTCCACGTGTGGCGAGTTTTGCGTGAGCCTAGTTTTGCATGTGGCGAGTTTTGCGCGTGGCGAGTTTTGAGTGGCGACTTTTGTGTTTCGACTTATGTGGCGAGGTTGGTGTATGTGTGGTGAAATGTGTGCTGAGGGTGGTATATGTGTTCAAGCACGTGGTAGTGTGTGGCGCATTTTGTGTGTGTGTTCATATCCCCATGTGTGGTGAGTATCCCATGTCGGGGCCCCACCTTAGCAACTGTACGGTATATACTCTTTGGCGCCATCGCTCCTTGTTCACATCTGGCAGCTGTCAATTTGCCTCCTACACTTTTCCTTTCACTTTTTCCCCATTATTTAGATAGGGGCAAAATTGTTTGGTGAATTAGAAAGCGCGGGGTTAAAATTTCACCTCACAACATAGCCTATGACGCTCTCGGGGTCCAGACGTGTGACTGTGCAAAATTTTGTGGCTGTAGCTGCGATGGTGCAGATGCCAATCCCGGACATACATACATACACACATACATTCAGCTTTATATATTCGATATATATTGGGCTGGACATATCTGTAGTGCAACCTGTGGTGCATTTGAAAAATGCAATTACAGAGAAAGCCACGACACTAGATTAAAGAAAGAGGTTTTATGTCATGTCACCACACATGATACCATTATCCACTACTCACTGCAGCCTAAGAGGATAATTAAACCTTACCGCAACTGTAAGCAACCACAAATCACCTCCTAAGTGACACCACAAGTAACACAGTGGTACCTCAATTCCAAAGCCTCTGCCAAACCCAACTCACAGTTTACTATATTATTAGCTTGAGTCAGAGCTCGTTAAGACATTCATCTTTTTATCGTATGAGACAAACGGTCCTAGATTCACCGGTGATTTTTTTTTTTAGCGTTTCTTCAAGTTTGAACGGAGTACCATCCGAGTTTGGTCCAGATTTCATCAGTTTTTCTTGGATGAGAAAAAAAAAAAGTTTCTTCGCCTTCTACTATCTAGCAGGTAGTCCGTGATAAATGGATAAGCACTCAGGATGGGATCAGAGTACGGTCCAAATTTGTCACTGACTCAGACTTGCACTGTCGACTTTGATCGCTCAATTTAATATTTGACATTTCTCCAAGATTATGCGTGAACCACATGGTCTGCAAAAAAACCTGAACATGTGAACAAACCCACAGCCTACACTAGATACTAGGAGAAAAACGGATACAACTTGCACGGGAAAGATGGACGTCTGAATGAGTCCTTAAGCCTGGACTACACTGCTACTTTTAATAGCGCTACTGATTGATATTAATTGGTAGCTGCAGTCTAATAAATTTCATACAACACAATGTATTGCTTTGGACGGCAGCTGTAGTTAAAGTTAAAATCAAGCAGCAACACTAAAAAAAGCCATAGTGTAGCCAGGTCTAAATGTGCTCCGGCAAATCCATTATTTCCCTTAAGATATAATAGGAAAACAGAACAGTATGAGCAAAATATGGACTTGGTAGTTAAGATTTTTGGTGCTTAAACACAAATAACATGTTGCAATGTAAATATGCAACCAGGCTGTCTCCCAAAAAAACTATTGTAATTACACATGTTTTGTTATACACATATAACACATTCGCAAAAAAATGGCAATTTGGACATCATTCCATAATTTCCCTCAGGATCAATAAAGTGTATTGTATTTCACACAAAACACCCAAGAATGGGACAGGCAAAATTGTTGGCACCTTTCCAAAATCGCGGGTAAACAACTTTGTTTGAAACATGTGATGCTCGTTCAAACTCACCTGTGGAAAGTAACAGGTGTGAGCAATATGAAAATTATACCTGAAACAAGACAATAAGGGTATGTGCACACGTAGGTGGGATGTCTGTGGATTTTTCCGCACCTGTTTTTGTAAATCCGCAGGTAAACCGCACTGCGAATTACCTGCGCATTTACTACGGAATTAACGCAGATTTACACCTACGGATTCCTATTATGGAGCAGGTGGAAACAGAAGCGGAAACCGCACAAAGAATTGACATGCTGCGGAATAAACAACGCAGCGTTTCCACGCTTTTTTTCTGCAGCATGTGCACTGCGAATTTTGTTTTCCATAGGTTTACATGGTACTGTAAACTCATGCAAAACAGCTGTAGATCCGCAGCGTTAAAACCCCTGCGGATCTGCCGCAAAATCCGCAGCATGTGCACATAGCCTAAGAGGAGAAACTGCCACGCTAAGCATGGAAAACAGAAAGAGGTGAAGAGAACTGTCTGAGGACTTAAGAACCAAAATTATTAAACAATATCAACAATCTCAAGGTTACAAGTCCACCTTTAGAGATCTTTATGTTTCTTTTTCCACGGTGAGCAACATAGTCAAGAACTTTACAATCCATGGCAATGTAGCTAATCTCCTTGGACGTGGACAGCAGAGGAAAAAATGATGAAAGGTTGCAATGCAGGATAGTCCAGATGGTGGATAAACAGCCCCAATCAAGTTCCACAGAAATTCAAGCTGTCCTGCAGTATCCGAGTGCATCAGTGTAAGTCTAAGCTATCCATCGACATTTGAATGAAATGAAACTCTATGGCAAGACATCCAGGAGGACACAGACATATAAAAGCTAGACTGCAGTTTGCCAAAATGTACGTGAGTAAGCCAAAATCCTTCTGGGAAAGCATCTTGTGGACAGATGAGACCAAGATAGAGCTTTTTGGTAAAGCACATTATTCTACTCTTTACCAAAACGGAATGAGGCCTAAAAATAAAAGAACACCGTACCTAAAGTCAAGTATAGTGGAGATTCAAAGATGTTTTGGGGGTGTTTTGCTGCCTCTGACACTGCATGCTTTGACTGTATGCAAGGCATCATGAAATCTGAAGATTACCAAAGGATTTTGGGTCGTAATGTAGTGCCAGTATCAGAAAGCTGGGCTTGGGTCCTAGGTCATGTGTCTTCCGGCAAGACAATGACCCTAAACATACTTCAAGAAGCACCCAGAAATGAATGGAAACAAAGCGCTGGAGAGTTCTGAAGTGGCCAGCAATGAGTCGGGATCTATATACCATTGAACACCTGTGGAGAGATCTTAAAATTGCTGTCTGAGAAGGCACCTTCAAACATGGGAGACCTGGACCAGTTTCAAAAGAGGAGTGATCCAAAATTCCAGATTGAAAGGAGTAAGACGTTTGCTGCTGATGGTTATAGGAAGCGACTGATTACAGTTAATTATTCCAAACATTGTGCAACCAAATATTAAGTTGATGGTGCCAATAATTTTGACGGGGGCATTTTGGGGGTTTAGTGTGAAATTATGTCCAATTTGCTTTTTTTTCTCAGGTTTTTTTGTATTGGTTCAATACACACAATGAATTAAACATGTGTATAATAAAACATGTGTAACTGCAATAATTTTCTGGGAGAAATACTTCTTCATTTTCTGGGGTGCCAACATTTTTGGCCATGGCTGTATATAAGAACCCATAAAATTATCTTCTGATGTTATCTTGTTTCTGCAATGTCCCTTGGTGCAATGCATGAAACAGTAGCAGTAGGCAAAGTGACAGAGCAACTGCCCCTAGTAGATGAACTGGAGGTGTCTAGTCAAGCCGAGGCTCTTTCGTCACGGAAGTTGTAGTAGCATTTAATATATGTCTGCAGGGTTTGAAAACTCTTCACCTTCTTTCAAAATCTCTTTCACACATTGCTGAGAAAATCAACAAATAACTATTGCTGTGTATATTATATTGTAGGTTCACAGGCGTTTTCCTGTGGATTTTACTTGCAGAATTGCATGCGAGGAATCTGCAGTGCAATACAATGCTCAGTTTACATATGAGATTTCTCATCAAATTATCACACTGGTGATCGTTTTTGCACAAAAATTCTGTGGACTTCTCTGCTAATGTCACCATTTACAGTGGTAGGGGTGAACTCTGTGGAAAAATGCACAACAAAATCAGCATGTTATAGTGATTTTAAAAAAATCTGTAAAAATCTGCAGCAAAACTTCCACGTCTGACAAGGGGCTCATTCAGACCTCCGTATTTTGCGTAGGAGTGCTATCTGTGGATAGCGCTTGTACCTATAATAGTGAATTATCATGTCCGTGAGCTTTTGTGCTCCGTATAAAATTGCAGGGACAAGTCCGATATTAAACGGTGTTGTGTTTCAAGATAGGCAATACTAGTCTATGGGTCAGTGAAAAAAAAATAAAAAAATCAGACAGCACTCAGATGTGCTAGATTTTCAGACTGTTACATAGATGGACGGTTAGATATTTTTTTCACATACATGAAAACCTGATGAAAATTGGACCAAACTCTGATGACTGATGAAAATCTGATCAAAATCATTGATGACCCCTGGTCTACTTTTCTCAACCGATGTCTGAATGAGCAAATTTTCTTATTCAAGTATATGGGGAAAATTTGCAAATAAGGCGCATATTTACCGCAAGAAAAACGGACATGTTGCAGATTTCAAAATCGCACTGCAAGTCAGTCAAGAAAAATCACAGCGGGCATGAGATTTCTATAAATCACCTACACTGTGCTGAAACTGTAATGGCTGCGTTGTTGACAACTTTCTTCTGTGCATTTTTTATCCTTGACGTTAAAAAGATTTCTGAAATCTCATGCACACACTGCTTAATGCTCCCGTCCTCCTGGGTCTCCAAACCATCAAAGCAGTTTTGTTTTTTTCCAGATCTGCAGGATATCATCTCTTTCAGAGTTTTTGCATTTTTTTCACGTTTTCAAATGAAGGAGTGAAAAATCGCAAGTAAAAACACATGAAGAATGCATGTAAAAATGCATTAGAAAGTGTGTATTTGGCACCGTTTTTTTTTTTTTTTTTACTGTCAACGCTCTGGTTTTTGGTGAAGAAAATTTTTCTGCAAATACTCAACGTGAGCACCTACCCGAACGCTCGGCGTATTTTGCACGGCAAAAAAGTGCAGCCTAAAAAATGCACTAAATACTCATCGCGAGAACTTACTCGAATAGTCTAATGTGCAGTGACTCCGCAGCATTCTCACAACAAAATCAGCACCATTTCATGAATTTCCTGCATGATTTTTGCTGTGTAAAATCTGCAGCAGATCTGATGCATGTGGACGTTCTGTTACTTCGTTGATAAACAGCAATAATAAAAAATTTGGGAACGTACAGCTTTATGACACGTGTGATACTACTGTACTCACCCAGTCCACTATAAGAATCTTTCTTACATCTAGTCTTTGCTGTAGTTGCTTAGCTGCAATGGCTACAGAATTGAAGAAGCAGAACCCCCTGGAGAGACAATAACGCCAGTGTCAGGACACAGACATTCAGTTATGAAGGACACAGTCCTGAATACATAGTGTCTCAGCGGTGTTAGCAGAAGTGTAAATAAAGCATGTTCATACATGGCGTTGGAAGGGTCCGCATGATGTCCTGGGGGCCTCACCAAGGCAAATCCGTTCTGTAACCAAGAAGAGAAAGTCTGATGAGCTGACTGCGGGATTCCCTTTATTATTTTAGCTTTAAGGCTGAATAACTTTTGCTAGTGCTTATAAAACAGACCTTATGATCTATTATTTTAGAGATCATCCATGCAGATGGTGGAGGAGAGCATACAAGTCTGAAGGTATGATTACACAATTTAAAAAAAGGCTTAAAATCATATATGTTTTTTTTTTTTAAGTGTCAATTAGATCAACCACCCCAAACCACACACATGGGCATGCAGGTCTTTGAAATGTAAATCCTTGGACACCTTTTTTTTCTTCTCTGTCGCTGCATTCCTGAATAATTAGCATTTTCAGTCATATGCAAAAGATGCATTAAATGCTCTGTGGGCGTATCAGAGCACCTAAGAAGCCTCTGCCTCCTCAGGAAGTTTCTCTGCCAGACAACAGCCACTTTAGCTTAATTCACAGCCCACTGTGTATGTGAAGTAAGTGGAAAGGAACTCAAACATTAAACTATGTTTCAGGCTAAAGTGGCTGGTGCTGGGTGGAGAAACAACTTCAGGAGACAGAGGATCTTTAAGTGCTCAATCGCACCCAGAGCACTTAACATCTAATTTACATGTGAATAAAAACGATAATTACGCGGGAAAGCAGCAACAGAGAGGATGGCCAGGTGTCAAAAACCTGCAAGCCTATACCTACGATTGGTGAGGAGGTGGCTTGATCTTACTAACAGTTTCCCTTTAATGTCCATTCATATTTTATTACAGCTAAAGACACCCTATAATATCATGTTATTCGAGTTAATATTACTCAGGGGTAAACGCCATATTATGTACCTTCAGCTCCCGGGTGACAACTTTAAATGCCAAGTCTATCACGCTACCAGCAGCCCAACGAGCGGCATTTGAGGAATGGACATCATTCCAGATGGTATCAGTGTCAACCTGTAATTACAAAGGTCAGGTATGATGAAGCAGGTGAACAATGTCATGGGGAAAGATTAATATAGCAGCAGCCACAATACTGATAGACTATGAACCACCACAATAAGGCCATTGATTTCTACAAAGCCCCCTAAAAGCACTGGACTAGCGTCTTTTTCAAGTGAATAAAACAATTGCATAGTGCTACACAATTGTCTTTTTCACTTGAAAAAAAAATGCTAGTCCAGCACTGAAACGCGTTATGCAAATAAAAACCGCTCAACTCATCTTGGTGAGCAGGATTCTTCATTATAACAGCGTAGACCGATATCATATTATGGTCCAAATTGGTCATCTTCTATCTGATGCCATACTATGAGGTTTTCTAATCTGCAAGTGATGCATCTTGAAGAGAATATACATGTACAGTCAGACACATACTGCCTACAACGCCATGTACTTCATACAGTCTCCATGTGCACAGCTCTGCAGTCTGCATAGGACCATCACTGCTCCATACTGTTGGTCTCTGAGACTTCAGTACATTTCTTGCCACCAATGGGTCAAGATCCCATCAAGAAGAGCAGGAATACCAATAGTCAAGAAATGTATTGTCCTCGTACAGAATGGTTATAATGGAGTTTGTGCAAAATTAAGGTCAGTCAAGACAAAGAGCTGTATTACACGACTTTGAAGGTATACATGCCAGGAAGCACATAGGGTCGATTGTAGCAAGAAGAATCTGGCTCAAGGCCTATGACACTGACCATGTAATGAAGCTTTGGTGCCATCCAACAATGATCTTCTGTATCAAAAACTAACAATCGAGACCGAATTGATCCCTACGGCACCTGATCATATTAAAATGTGTGATAACAGGTGTAATAAGATTTCTCTCAGAAGACATGGACTATGTGTATAACAAACCATATCAGCGATATATATACTACGACAATGAGAAAAATGTCGGTGTTGTTCTTCGGAAATATTCACATCCAGTTCTAGATTATTTTAAAAACTTGTATGCATAGAAATGTATTTTCTTCATGTCACCTGGTAACCTAACCCAAGAGCGCCTGAGAGTATTACTGGAGGATGAACAGACTCAGGACCTCAAGTGCTTATGAATAAAACACTTAATGATTTTGGGTGAGGCTGGAGTTTGAGAGTCTGTGCCTGCCCGTGCCTCTGATCTCAATTATGGTTTGATTTTAGAAATAAACGCACTGGAAAGGAATTTATTTTATCTTTTTTTTTCTTCTTCTTCTTTCATTTCCCGTGAAACATCTTGTATTCATCAGAGTCGCGTCAGCGCCAGGGAAATAACAAAGGAGACACGGAAAAACCTGGGGGATTCTGGGATAATCAAACACATGTGTGAGGCCTTAACTCAATCATCCCCTGAGGTTTAGATGGCCTGGCACATTGCTCAAGATGGGTGAATCAGTGATGGGACTCCCATTGTACATGAACTTATATGTGCGTCTTTAATGTCCTGAAGAACCCCTCGCGACTGTACTGGCCTAAGGTCCCAGGCATGAGAAAAAGGGCCTTCACTTGAGATCCTAAAAGTCCGGCCTGAGATGTAAGGAAACCTCACTTTTACAACAGTCCTGAAAGAAGGAATGTGTCTTCAGGGCTTCACATGTGCCATGTGTTAGATGAAAGGATCCCATATATCCCTGCAGGATAAGGTGGATGATTTCTAAAATACCATTAACTGTATTCTTATCAAAGGGGACAGTTGGGACCCTGTACGCCCCTCTCTACATAAAGAGGTGTGACATTACAGAGCTGAACATCAAAGCGCCCAACTGTCAACACAAACTGTGTGAGATATAGAAGTGTCCACATCTGAGAAAAATATAGAGTGAAAGAATGACAAGAAGCAGGAGAGAATCACGCTAAGTGCCCATGTGCTTACAACGCGGGAGTCTTCAGATGCATCTTACAGTCCGAGTGCCACATGGAAGACTTGCGCAATAGAAAGACTTAGGTGTCTTTTTTTGGACATAGTTGCATATGGCTTACGTACAGATACTTAAAAAGGTATGTTCACTATGTAAAGATAATTTAAAAATACCACTTGGAGCTTCTAAAATGTGAAAAAAAAAAAAACACACACACCTACTGGATGCCAATGTCTCCTCCATACTGCCGCTGGTAAGTATTCTGTATTAACCATATGAAAGAGGTAAGAGACTTTCTTCTGGCTCAGATGTAAAGTGACCATTTGGCAGCAGACTGGTTGGAGCAGTCACCCGATATTCCCACGCCCCGGAAGAGGAAGCCACAAGACTGGCAGGGGACACCGGCAATACGGTGAGTAGTTGGATCAGGTAGATGTGTGTTTGTTTTCTTATTTTAGGACAACCCCATTAATCAACACAGATATAGACTGCTCAGACACTGGAGAATAAATGTAGCCGGATAAGATAACTATATACAGTATATAGAGCAGCAGTACCCGACTTTCAGGGCTTCTGAAAACAACCATCATCATCGAAATCTTGAAACTTACACTCAAGGAGAGAAATATGACTGATATGACCCTATGAGTTATATCTTTATAACTCCTTGCACACTGGGAAATTAGGAGGTGCGCCACGGTGGAGGAGAAATGCAGAAGGGCCTCTGGGGATGTTCACGATCAGTTATGTTACACCCTTACAATAAGCCATGAAGTGTCACAGGTACAATATACATTTTTATTGATTTGTACTCACCCCAAGTCCTCCACATGGCAGCATGACAAACATCCTCTGAGACAGAATGCCTGGAAACAAGACCAGAGCTGTCAGTAAAGTTACATAAGTCAGTATATGATGCAGACACAGTGATCACATTTCATCTATCGACCTTGAGTTGTGCCGCTATGTGCCATAGTGCTGGCTGTTTGGCTGCTTAGTGCCGCAGGTTCATTAGTTCACAGCTAGAATCAAAGATTGTTGTACTGGTTAATGAAACCTGGGATGGTTCAATATCCAAATTATCATAAATTCAGATTGTTACTCTATTCTTCCCCCATGCTTTACTCTGCAGCTATACTATTCAGATTGTCTGCAGCGTCTAAGCCAAAGACCAACAAGAAGTCAGCGGTTACCTAATTTTCATTACAGCATTAAAAAATGATAAGAATTTATTCATCTACATGTAACTGCAGCAGCAGTCATTTATAGAGGAAAATACCAACATAGAAATGTGGGGTAAGAATTTTTGTTAAAAATTTTTTTAGTGCACTCATTGATAATTTAGGAGTTATGCCTCATTTAGACATCGTTTTTTTTTTCTTGCACGCGAGATTATTTTTTATCAATGTGATGGATCAGATATTCATTCATTTTTTTGGCCTTGTGTTCGTATTTACCAACAATTTGGCATCCGGCTTTTCTTGTTATGCTGAAAATAAAATTCCAAACTTCTCTGACGCGATAAATAGTGGAAAAATGACAGCAAACATATGACGCACAGATGCATGAGCCATGTGCTTTCTGTTTTTTTCACGGACTCATTGATTTGAATGTCGGAGTTTGATCCATGATTGAGATTAAAAACAGACATAGTCCTTAGAAAAAGAGGTGAACATACCCCATAAAGAAAAATGGGTACAAGTTCTACTCGAGAAAAACAATAAGACTAGGTGGAGACGAGCATATTTTTTGTCAACTGAGAAAATCAGGTCGACTATGCAAATAACACTCTGATCAAAGTGGCACCATAGTGTGATCCGATTCTCTGGGATGAGGAGATGGAGAAAAAAAAAATTCTCCATCTTCTCCATTCTGTCAGTCTGTGGAAATGGGAAGAGAAAACTTCGCTCACCAAAATATACCTGAGGCCGGTTTCACACGTCAGTGGCTTCGGTACGTGAGGTGACAGTTTCCTCACGTACCGGAGACACTGACTCACGTAGACACATTGAAATCAATGTGTCTCTGCACATGTCAGTGTGTTTTCACGGACCGTGTGTCCGTGTGCAAAACACGGAGAAATGTCAGCGTTTGTGGGAGCGCACGGATTACACGGACCCATTAAGGTCAATGGGTCCGTGTAAAACATGTACCGCACACGGACGCTGTCCGTGTGCAGTCCGTGTGCCGTGCAGGAGACAGCGCTACTGTAAGTGCTGTCCCCCCCACGTGGTGCTGAAGCGGCCATTCATATCTTCTCTCCAGCAGCGTTCGCTGGAAAGATATGAAAAATCCTTTTTTTTTGTCCTCGTGTTTAAAATTAAAGATCCCCGTCGCCACCCCCCTCCCACCCCCTGTGCACCCCCCCCCGCTGTTACTAAAATACTCACCGGCTCCCTCGCAGCGTCCTGTCCTCGCCGCACCTTCTCCTGTATGAGCGGTCACGTGGGGCCGCCGATTACAGTCATGAATATGCAGCTCCACCTCCCATAGGGGTGGAGCCGCATATTCATTACTGTAATAAGCGGCACCACGTGACCGCTCATACACGAGGAAAAAAAAAAAAGGATTTTTCATATCTTCTTTCCAGCGAACGCTGCTGGAGAGAAGATATGAATAGCCGCTTCAGCACCAGATGCAGGGGACAGCGCTTATCTCTAGCGCTGTCTCCTGCACGCTCCGTGTGGTACCCAGTCGGCACACGTGTGCCACACTGATGTACCACAGGAGCACACGGACACGGATAATTCCGGCACCGGAATTATCTGGACGTGCGAGACTGGCCTGAGACCATCCGTGCTTGGAAATCAGTGGCTGACTACCACATGTGTGCAAATAGAAATAGAAGACTTCCGGCACAGGAATCCCTTTTCAGGCCTTTGAGGAAGGACTGTTTTTACTGGGTCCGAAAGGCGTCAGGCCTATGGGGGATTCCCCATGATGTTGTTTTTTTATTGCTGAAGATGTTTAAAGAAAGAAAGAATTTTTACTGAAAAAGGATTCCTGTGCCGGAAGTCTTCTATTTCAGTCTGTGGAAATCACACTGCACTCAGATGACAGAGTGCGGTCTGATGTTTCCCACATACACGTTCACTTGCATGGCGGAGTGCATTCCCAATATCGGATCAAACTCAGGCATGCTGCAATTGTTCTCCTCAGAGTTTCTCTGAGAAAAACACTACACTCATCTGCATCTGCCCTTATAGTGGCATGTAAAAGTTTGGCCACCTCTAGTCAACATTACTGTTAAGGTACCTTCACACTAAGCGACGCTGCAGCGATACTAAAACTAATCCCAAACTGTTCTTCAACTATATCAATAGTAAAAGAATAAAAACTGAAAGGGAACCTGTCACCCCGTTTTTTGAGATTGAGATATAAATACTGTTAAATAGGGCCTGCGCTGTGCGTTACTATAGTGTATGTAGTGTACCCCGATTCCCCATGTATGCCGAGAAATACATTACCAAAGTCGGCGTTTTCGCCTGTCAATCAGGCTGGTCTGGTCAGGTGGGCGTGTTCACAGCGTTCTTTTCTTCCCCAGGTTTCCGTTGGTGGCGTAGTGGTGTGCGCATGTCCAAGGTCCGGATTCCCTGTGCCCACGTGAAGACACAGCGCGCGATCTGCGCTGTCATTCCTTTCATCGGTGCGGGCGGCCATCTTCCTGGAGCCGCGCGTGCGCAGATGTAGTGCTCTGCTGCACGGGGCTTCAGGAAAATGGCCGCGGGATGCCGCGCGTGCGCAGAAGAGATCGCGGCGGCCATTTTCCCAAAGCCGAGTTTGCATCTCGGCTTTGGGAAAATGGCCGCCGCGATCTCTTCTGCGCACGCGCGGCATCCCGCGGCCATTTTCCTGAAGCCCCGTGCAGCAGAGCACTACATCTGCGCACGCGCGGCCCCAGGAAGATGGCCGCCCGCACCGATGAAAGGAATGACAGCGCAGATCGCGCGCTGTGTCTTCACGTGGGCACAGGGAATCCGGACCTTGGACATGCGCACACCACTACGCCACCAACGGAAACCTGGGGAAGAAAAGAACGCTGTGAACACGCCCACCTGACCAGACCAGCCTGATTGACAGGCGAAAACGCCGACTTTGGTAATGTATTTCTCGGCATACATGGGGAATCAGGGTACACTACATACACCATAGTAACGCACAGCACAGGCCCTATTTAACAGTATTTATATCTCAATCTCAAAAAACGGGGTGACAGGTTCCCTTGAAAATGTAGGCCCCTTAAAAAATAGTGAGGAAAGAATGGTTGTAGATGACGAGGAAAAAGCTAACATATTAAACACCTTCTTCTCCACGGTATTCACGGTGGAAAATGAAATGCTAGGTGAAATCCCAAGAAACAATGAAAACCCTATATTAAGGGTCACCAATCTAACCCAAGAAGAGGTGCGAAACCGGCTAAATAAGATTAAAATAGATAAATCTCCGGGTCCGGATGGCATACACCCACGAGTACTAAGAGAACTAAGTAATGTAATAGATAAACCATTATTTCTTATTTTTAGTGACTCTATAGCGACAGGGTCTGTTCCGCAGGACTGGCGCATAGCAAATGTGGTGCCAATATTCAAAAAGGGCTCTAAAAGTGAACCTGGAAATTATAGGCCAGTAAGTCTAACCTCTATTGTTGGTAAAATATTTGAAGGGTTTCTGAGGGATGTTATTCTGGATTATCTCAATGAGAATAACTGTTTAACTCCATATCAGCATGGGTTTATGAGAAATCGCTCCTGTCAAACCAATCTAATCAGTTTTTATGAAGAGGTAAGCTATAGACTGGACCACGGTGAGTCATTGGACGTGGTATATCTCGATTTTTCCAAAGCGTTTGATACCGTGCCGCACAAGAGGTTGGTACACAAAATGAGAATGCTTGGTCTGGGGGAAAATGTGTGTAAATGGGTTAGTAACTGGCTTAGTGATAGAAAGCAGAGGGTGGTTATAAATGGTATAGTCTCTAACTGGGTCGCTGTGACCAGTGGGGTACCGCAGGGGTCAGTATTGGGACCTGTTCTCTTCAACATATTCATTAATGATCTGGTAGAAGGTTTACACAGTAAAATATCGATATTTGCAGATGATACAAAACTATGTAAAGCAGTTAATACAAGAGAAGATAGTATTCTGCTACAGATGGATCTGGATAAGTTGGAAACTTGGGCTGAAAGGTGGCAGATGAGGTTTAACAATGATAAATGTAAGGTTATACACATGGGAAGAGGGAATCAATATCACCATTACACACTGAACGGGAAACCACTGGGTAAATCTGACAGGGAGAAGGACTTGGGGATCCTAGTTAATGATAAACTTACCTGGAGCAGCCAGTGCCAGGCAGCAGCTGCCAAGGCAAACAGGATCATGGGGTGCATTAAAAGAGGTCTGGATACACATGATGAGAGCATTATACTGCCTCTGTACAAATCCCTAGTTAGACCGCACATGGAGTACTGTGTCCAGTTTTGGGCACCGGTGCTCAGGAAGGATATAATGGAACTAGAGAGTGTACAAAGGAGGGCAACAAAATTAATAAAGGGGATGGGAGAACTACAATACCCAGATAGATTAGCGAAATTAGGATTATTTAGTCTAGAAAAAAGACGACTGAGGGGCGATCTAATAACCATGTATAAGTATATAAGGGGACAATACAAATATCTCGCTGAGGATCTGTTTATACCAAGGAAGGTGACGGGCACAAGGGGGCATTCTTTGCGTCTGGAGGAGAGAAGGTTTTTCCACCAACATAGAAGAGGATTCTTTACTGTTAGGGCAGTGAGAATCTGGAATTGCTTGCCTGAGGAGGTGGTGATGGCGAACTCAGTCGAGGGGTTCAAGAGAGGCCTGGATGTCTTCCTGGAGCAGAACAATATTGTATCATACAATTATTAGGTTCTGTAGAAGGACGTAGATCTGGGTATTTATTATGATGGAATATAGGCTGAACTGGATGGACAAATGTCTTTTTTCGGCCTTACTAACTATGTTACTATGTTACTATGATACCGACAACGATGTTGATCGCTGCAGCGTCGCTGGAGAGCTGTCACACAGACAGCTCTCCAGCGACCAACGATCCCGAGGTCCCCGGTAACCAGGGTAAACATCGGGTTACTAAGCGCAGGGCCGCGCTTAGCAACCCGATGTTTACCCTGGTTACCAGCGTAAACGTTAAAAAAACAAACACTACATACTTACCTTCAGCTGTCTGTCCTCCGGCGCTCTGCTTTCCTCTGCACTTTCCGGTCAGCCGGAAAGCAGAGCGGTGACGTCACCGCTGTGCTTTCCGGCTGGCCGGCGCTGACAAAGGATGCATGAGGAGTGCAGAGAAGCAGAGCGCCGGGGACAGACAGCTGAAGGTAAGTATGTAGTGTTTGTTTTTTTTAACGTTTACACTGGTAACCAGGGTAAACATCGGGTTACTAAGCGCGGCCCTGCGCTTAGTAACCCGATGTTTACCCTGGTTACCAGTGAAGACATCGCTGGATCGGTGTCACACACGCCCATTCAGCGATGTCAGCAGGGAGTCCAGCGATGAAATAAAGTTCTGGACTTTCCTCAGTGACCAACGATCTCCCAGTAGGGGCCTGATCGTTGGTCGCTGTCACACATAACGATTTCCTTAACGATATCGTTGCTACGTCACAAAAAGCAACGATATCATTAATGATATTGTTATGTGTGACGGTACCTTTATTGTGAACAGTTAAGTAAGTTGAAGATTAAAAATGATCTCTAAAAGGCCTAAAGTTAAAGATGACACATTAACGTTGAATTTTCGGCAAAAAAATAAATATATATATTTTTTTCCATTTTTTTTCCATTTAAAAAAACGAAAAGGAAAGTGGGCTGATGCAAAAGTTTGGGCACCCTGCATGGTTAGTACCTAGCAGCACCCACTTTTGCAAGTAACAGCTTGTAAACGCTTTTTGCAGCCAAGAGTCTTCCAGCTCTTGTTTGAGGGATTTTCATCCATTCTTCCATGGAAAAATTCTCCAGTTCTGAGATTCCTGGATGGTCTTGCATTCACTGCTATTTTGAGATCTAGCCACAGATTTGATGATGTGCAGATCAGGGGACTGTGAGGGCCATTGTAAAACCTTCAGCTTGCACCTTTTGAGGTGGTCTATTGTGGATTTTGACTTGTGTTTAGCATCATTATCCATTTGTAGAAGCCATCCCGTTTTCAACTTCAGCTTTTTTACAGATGGGGTTATGTTTACAATCAAGAATTTGTTGAAATTTCATTGAATCCATTCTTCCCTCTACCCGTGAAATGTTCCCGTGTAATTGGCTGAAACCCCCCCCAAAGCATGATTGATCCACTCCCATGCCTTATGATTGGCAAGATGTTTTTTTCCTGAAATGTTGAGCCCTTTTTTCTCCACACATACCTTTGATCATTGTTGCCAAAGAGTTTTATTTTAACCTTATTGGTCCACAGTTTCCAAAATACATCAGGCTTGTTTAGATGTTCTTTTGCATACTTCTGACTCTGAATTTATGGTAAGAATGCAGGAGACTATTCCATGAGGGCCATATTTGTGCAGGTGTCTCTGAACAGTAGAACAATGTACCACAACTCCAGACACTGCTAAATCTTTCTGAAGGTATTTTGCAGTCAAGCGGGTGTTCTGATTTGCCTTTGTAGCAATCCCACGAGCAGCTCTCACTCAAATTTTGCTTGGTCTTCCCGACTTTATCTTGACCTCCACTGTTCCTGCTGTCTGTTAATTACATTTCAAACTGAGGAAAGGGCAACTTTAAAACGCTTTGCTATCTTCTTATAGCCTTCTCCGGCTTTGCGGGCCTCCACCATTTTCATTTTCCAAGCGCTAGGCAGCTGCTTAAAAGAACCCCTGGCTGCTGTTTTGGGCACATGATTTGAGGAGGCTGGGTTATTATAAAGTTGGGAAATTTGCGTCACCTGGTATTTCCTAATGATGATAGCAAACAAGCCACAACCCAAACAGGCTAATTAAGGTCTTGGTCAAAAATAACTGAGCACACAAATCTCCAAACTTTTGCATTGGCCCCTTTTCCTTTTTTCAATTTTTAATATAAAAGAATTTTTTTTGCCTAAAATAAAAGAAAATGTGTCACCTTTAACTTTAGGCCTTTTAGAGAGGATTTCATCTTTAACTATTCACAATAACAGTAATTTTGACCAGCAGTGACCAAACGTTTACAGGCCACTGTACGTGAAAAAAAAAAATGGACATCTAAGTGAGGTTTTAAGGTGCAGTCAGATGGCCGTATAACTCGGGAGATGATCGCATCCCAATGCGCGGACTGGCTGGTGGCTCTCCTGACCCGAGCGTTACAGAATGTATTTCTACACAGCTGTCACGTTCAGGTGAGCCACCAGCCAGTCCGCGCACTGTGATGCGATCGTCGTCCGTGTTATACGGCACCAATAATAAATCGCTCACAATATAAGACTCGACAAAGCCAGGTCCAGATTTGAAGTATAGAGCCCAACGTGATGTGCGTCCAAAATCGCAATGTGGCGACATTAAAATGCCTCGATATGTTGCGCTGACGAGCTCTGCTCTGCTACACACGTACTGTAGGTATGCTGAGAAATGGATGCCCAAGACATTAGTCCAGAGGATGTAGTATAATTAGGTCCATCCCCTGCAGCACACCGAGTGGTGTCTAATCTTTCATTTCCCATATGCAGCATTTTGCTCCAGGTCACTAATCAGTGCGGCTTACAGAAAAATATAATTCCCACTAATGAACTTTAATAAGGGAAAATTCCAGCCACATGTAAATATTATGTGCGTTATTAACATTCGCAGGACTAATATGGTTATTAATAAGCACATAAAAGTAAAAAGTAAAAAAAGGGAGAACGAAAAAAAAAACAAAACTGTAAAGCAATTTTAAAAATAAATATATTTTTGGAGAATTGTCCGGATTCACAGACCCAGCAGAGTAAAGGCTCGTGCACGCGGCTACCATAGCATCGCTCCTTGCAGCCCCATATTCTGCCCCAATGCTCCTACCTAAAGAATGTATTGGATTTTTATTTCTCAAAGACACAAATGAAATCCACGAGAGAATAAAAATGTGAGCCTTTGTATACAATAAGGGCACAGTATGCGCTCAGAAAAGTCTACGAGGGCCCTAAATAGATCGCTTTTAATCTTCTGCAAAAGTTTGCACATCCTTTGTACCGTAACTTTGTAAAAGCTACACAACATCTGCAGGGAATACCGCTAAATTTGGCTTATTTGTTGTTTTTGTACATTTTTCTGCACCATTACAGTTTATTTGCTGAATTGGTCAGAGTGGAAAAACAAAACACACAATTTGGCATGTGCCAAACCTTGGGCGCCCTTCCAGTTAAACTAATGTTGTTATTTTTCGTAGGGTTTCATAATTTACAGGGGTTATATGACCGTTTTCGCCCAGAAATAGCACAGGCTGTGTTTGGCACTGCAACATAACACCACTTGACAGACAGCAAGTTCGAACCTTGGCACATCAATGATTTCCTTTCAGTAAGCCGTGTTGTGTTTTTTCACGTTATTGGATTAACAGTTGCATATATTTCAGCCTTAAAGAGGCATTCCCACATCCAAGATCCTTTCCCAATATGTGGTAGGTGTAATAATAATACTAGCAAATCCCTCCAATTAGAAATGTAGTATAGTTCTTCTGATTCACTATGTTTCTTTCCTCATGTGCAGGCAATGCAATAGCTTAAGTATCCATGGTTACGACCACTAGCAACTAGCTCACTGACATTATTTTAGTGGTCGTAACCATGGATACCTAAGCTGCCGCAATGCCTGCACATGAGGAAGCAGACATAGCTAATCAGAAAAACTATGCTACATTTCTAAATGAAGGTATTTGCTAATATTATTAGTATTATACCTACTAAATATTGGGATAGGATCTTGGAGATGGGAATACTACTTTAACCTTAAATAAAAAGTGCTAAATTATCAGATATTGGGGCTTATTGGTATGGTGCAAAAACACAAAAAATACTCTCCTAAGTTGAGAACCTTTAGGAAGTCAGAACATATTAAACGTTGTCATGGACTTGTGTTATTTTAGCCTTTTAATTATTGGGGGAGATTTATTAAGATTGGCATTTGATAACTCAGTTCTGAACCAAAATCCTGCTGGAATGAGCTGTAAATTTATTTAGCGGCGAACGCCTCTTAATATACTTTGTGAATCTTTAAACTGGTCCATGCGTCAGTAAATGAAATGTATGCAAGCTATAAGTTTCCATATATTTCAGCTACAATTTCTGCCAATCATCATACATACAACTTATACCAGTGTTCTGGCACACAATATACTACATTTATAGAGCGATGTTGGTCAAGTCAACGTTATTAAGCCATGTCCACTTATAAGAAAAAGCAAGGGATAAAATGGCAAAAAGTCACAACATCTTGTCTAAGTAGCCTTGGTGACAAATTTTGAGACTTTGTAACACTGTGGAGGAAATGATAAATCCATATTTTGTTCCTTACATTTATTTGCAAATAAATATAAAAATAAATTTTGCAATACAAAAAAATGTAAAATATAAGTCAAATAAATCTGTCTCCTACCAAAGTGGAGCTATAATATTAATAATAATAATTTTTATTTATATAGCGCCAACAAATTCCGCAGCACTTTACAATTAAGCGGGGACATGTACAGACAATAAATTCAGTACTAGTTAACACAATTTAAACAGTGACATTAGGGGTGAGGTCCCTGCTCACAAGCTTACAATCTACAAGGAAATGGGGGGACACAATAGGTGAAAAGTGCTTGTTATTTCAGGTCTGGCAATTATAATAAATAGGGATTTTCATATAAAGCTGCATGATCCGGTCATCAGCCCGTGTGTTTAAGTGCAATAGTCAAGTATCAAGTGCAGTTATGTGCATGGAGGGTGTGGAGACAGATGAATAGTAGGGTGCAGATTCGCATGCAGATAATATTTGGAACTAAGGAACAGGACAAAGTTAGTTTACTGAGTAGTTGATGTGGTAGGCTTGTTTGAAGAGATGGGTTTTTAAAGCGCGCTTGAATAGGTCGGGGCTAGGTATCAGTCTGATCGTCTGGGGAAGTGCATTCCAGAGAGCTGGCGCAACACGAGAGAAGTCTTGGAGACGGAGGTGCGAGGTTCGGATTACGGGGGATGTTAGTCTTAGGTCATTTGTAGAATGGAGGGCACGTGTAGGGTGATAGACAGAGATGAGAGAGGAGATATAAGGCGGTGCAGAACTGTGGAGAGCTTTGTGGGTGAGAGAGATGAGTTTATACTGGACCCTGTAGTGAATGGGTAGCCAATGTAATGACTGGCACAAGATGGAGGCATCGGTGAAGCGGCTGGACAGAAATATGACCCTGGCTGCCGCATTTAAGATGGATTGGAGAGGAGAAAGTTTGGAAAGAGGGAGACCGATCAGAAGAGAGTTGCAGTAGTCCAGACGAGAATGAATAAGAGCAACAGTAAGAGTCTTAGCAGTTTCAAAGGTGAGAAAAGGTCGGATTCTGGAGATGTTTTTAAGATGCAGGTGACAGGAGCGAGTGAGTGATCGGATATAGGGAGTAAAGGAAAGCTATATAGAGAAATACTGAACAATATGACATATTGTAATTATCATGGTGATTTCCCAAATGGGTTCTATGGGGTAACATTTTTCCTTGTGGAAAGTGACAAGCCAAACCTGGCATGTCAGAGTAAGGAGACTTGGAAGCCATGCAATGCTCCTCTGGGAAATATGCAAACTGTCTCTTCAGAGAGGAAAAGGACTAAAACTCTAGCGCCACAAATTGGAAGTAGTGATTCTAATGTCAATATCGATATTGACTTCCAATAGGTCGCCGTTTCCTATAGGTGGCGCTAGAGTTCTAGTCTCCTTCCTCTCTGAAGAGACAATTTGCATTTGATTTCCCAAAAGAAGTCTAAATAAAATAGCTAAATAATGTTTGGTGACAGTTTTTTAAATAACCACATGGTGGCAGCAGAGTACTCTGAAAATAACCGTGAAGACGCAGCATTGCTGTCAGTAATACAGAGCATTGGCCACGGCTGATCTGACTAATCCTTACTGATGGGCCAGGTTCATTCCAATGCAGTAATAACCTTTTTGCAATGATCAGATTGTGGATGTGAGTGTCTCAGTGAGCAGCTCCGTGTGCTTGTCGGCATCTGCGACTGTTACGTGAGCTGCGGCCATTACATGCACTGTACTCATCCATAAAATGACCAGCATACTCCTGGGACTGGAGCAAGATTTGTGGCATCAAGAACGACACTGCTGGCCATGAATTTGACAAATGGGTTTGCCATGTCCCTTTCCCGCCCCACTTCTGCCCACTTTGTCGAAGCTAGACAAAATAGAATGCCACAACAAGCCAACATTTAGCACAGCCTCACATTACGCCAACATTCTGCAACATTTCAAAGCTTTTCATGGCAAAATTCTGGCATAAAAGCTTTGATGAATCAGGGCCATAGACTGTTATAACAGTCATCTGATTATGGCCTAAACATGGCCGCACTCATTGCATATAAGTAATGCAAACAAGCAGTTCAGCAAATAATCTCACGTGAATGGGTGACTCCATGCAGTTCCCTGGTGTCAGATGGCATGGGAAATAGGGATCAGGAATATTGGATTATAAAATGCTCAATCCTTGAATTCACCATGGATGCTCATCTGAGCGTACACATTTATGGTGGAGTCAGGAACAACAGTGGTCCACAAAAGTCTGGCTGACATCTACCACATGTGAATGGCCAAATCTATCCTGTCCTATTCCTAGTGAAACACTACTGCTGCCCGTACCCGGCGACATGAGGTGGGTCATGTGTAACTAGCTCCTGTCTGGCATCTGATCGGTGACTAATGAGTGTTGTGCACAAGATGTCCGCACACACCGGCATTTCCCACACTACTATTACTGCAGATGGAGTCCCCCTGGCTCCCATGTTGCCGGGCAGTCCGCCGAATGCTTTTCATGTGTTTTGGTCCTGCTGCAGCGCCCCCTCAATGTGTGTCTACAGGACGGGGAGGACTTCCGGCGGAGGGCACAATGCTGTTTGCTTTCCTCCATGTCTGGAATCTCTGACTCTTGTTTTCCTTCTCTGCAGGACATTGCTTTATGCGGCCGCTCTTATGTAGTATTAATAGAAATCCTTGTTTTCGGCCAGCGAGCCGGGACATTTATTTTCACGTCTCTGCTGACATTACGGGCCTGTTTTCCTTTCAGCTAATCGAAAGCTTTGAGGATAATGTGAATAACACTGAGCGCTCCATAATGGGGCAGGTTATTGTGCAGGCGCTGTGTTTATATCACAGTGCAACGTGAAAGGATGGCCATGTTATTACCGTAGAGACGAACACAGGCTGAAAACAGATGAGCACAACGCACGTGCACCAGTCTACCTTCCCGTTTTGTTCTAGGACTGACCCGAAATGGCACAATAGCTCCACAACAGGTGACAGCTACAGATCTGCTGTGATGCATATGGCTAGGCCTTCGTGTTTGCGGTAGGTAATGTCTATTGATTTACCATCATTGCACATAATATTACCATTAAAGGGAACCTGTCACCAGGTTTGGCCGATAAAAGACAGGCATCACCTTTCAGTGCTAATATATAGCATTCATGCTGTATATCTGCCCCCAACCCGACCTGTGAGAGAGGAAAAATAACTTTCATTATACCTACCTCAAAAGGTCAGATAAGTACGCCTGCGCAGAAGCGCTGTGCCGAGGAGACTGTGGATGATGCAGTGACGCGTCACACACAGACCAAGCAGGAGGGCAGCATGCCAAGCGGTTGGGAGGCGCCGGACCAAGAAGAGCACACCCCTCAGACCGGACCGCCCCGCAGGTGAGTATAATCAATGTTATTTTTCTTCTCTTACAGGTCGGGCTGGGGGCAGATATACAGCATTATAGAATGTTGTATATAAGCCCTGAAAGGTGATGGCCGTAACTCATAACTGCTCACAGGTTCACTTTAACACCTATAGAATAGAGCAGTATCACCAGCATGTCCAACACGTATATGGTCAATGCTTCAGAAGCCGTCCATATTGAAAATCCGGAAATATGTAATCTCATTACTGGATCCATTCAAAGTTAGGGAGAAGTATTGACATGCTATCTAGAATGTGTATAAATGCAGTGAATTTCTGGGAACATGGTCTCCATCACTGATTACCAGGCACCACGCCACGCATTTTAGTATAACAACTCAGTCCCATTCACTTAAGAAAGCTGCAGTCCCAGGACCAGCCACTACAAGGTGTAGGGTGCAGCGCCTGGCAAACAATCAAGGGGGATGTGGCTCCATTTTACCTGTGAGGTCGAGTTCACATCCGACATTTAGGACTCGCTCACATCTGTATAACGGCAATAAAAAAAAAAAAAAAAATCACTCCGATGTTGATCCAGAAAAGTAGTACGAGTGCCATGCGAGTACAATATGATTCTTCTCACATACTATCTGTATTACATCCGAATGCAATGCATTTCTATCATCTTTTACTGTAAGGTTCTATAATTTAAAGCTAGTTTACAAACCTAATAAAGCAATCATATACGGAGTCTCAGAGATGATCGGTATAGTTACTGACATTACTGCTGTTCAGAGCAGCCGGGTCTCGCTGAGCGCCTGTGAATAGCAGAAACGTAACTTACTGCTATTCACAATCGCAAGGGTCGGATTCCGGAATCCCCATGGACTACGTCGGATCTGCGTGGGAACCGTTTTATCCAATAAATTGGTGAACAAGGGACTGTCTCTTATTTTTATTCCAGTCCTTTAATGTTTTTTAGGTATCCTTTTCAGAACTACTTCGGATTCATTGGATTACGGCGGATCTGCATGGGTTTGTTGTTTTTTCAAAAAACTGGTGAATGAGGGATATTGTGGAGAAGTCTTATCTCGAAGTATTCTTTTCTGTGAGTGTGTTTTTAATTTTGATTACTGGGTTAGTAATGGGATTGTCTGATAGAAACCTCTCCATTACTAACCCCAGGGGTTGATGGCAGCTGTTATTTTTGACAAATCACAGCTGCAATCAACCCCAACTACCATTACTGCGATTGCCACCGCACCAGGGCAATCGGGAAGAGACAGGAAAAGCACCAGAATTGGCACATTTCATGTGACGCGCCAATTCTGGGATGGCTGGTATTTTTAGTCTGGGAAGGGCACGATAACCAGGGACCTTTCCAGCTTGATAATATCAGCCCACAGCTGTCTGCTTTAACTTTGCTGGTGATCAAAAATAGGGGGGGGGGAAAGGGGGACTCCACGTCGTTTTTAATTACTACATTATTATGTTAAATAAGACTAAACACACTTTAGTGCCACATGAAAGGTACTAAAAGTGTGCAAGTTTAATAATTTGTAGGTGGCTTTGTGACATTAAATGTCTACAGGACATCTATCTATTCTGAGGGTTCGGACTGTGAATTTACTGTACTTGGCTGATTAAATTTTCTGGTTCCTTTGAGATGTGTGCGAGAAAAAAAAAAAAATTACAGCATATGCATGCTCGGTGTGCCATCCGTTTTTCTTCTCACACACATTGCCTTGCATTGGTAAGTCTTGTCCGATAATCGCAGACATCACAGCATGCTGTAATTTTTTTCTCATCCAAATTCCACCTAAAAAATTGCAGATCAGCACTGACTCATTGAATGACATTGGTACAAGTGCAATTCGATTTTATATTGGATTGTACTCTTGTCTGGTTTATACGCTGATGTGAGCGAGGTCTTATGGTTTGCGTAGGGACCACAATCTTCAGACTCCTTTCCACAACACCATTGCGTCATACATGCCCATAAGGCTATGTGCACATGTTGCGGAATGGGGTGCAGAATTTTCTGCACAAAATCCGCATCTCCTGGCAGAATCCGCAGGTGCAGATTTGACGTGGATTTTGTGCGGTTTTTATGCGGAATTGATGCGGATTTTGTGCGTTTTTTACCACTGCGGATTTCTATAATGGAAGGGTGCAGAAACGCTGCATGACATGCACTTCTTTCAAATCCGCAGCGTTTCCGAGCGGATTTTTCTGCACCATCTGCAAAGCTTTTTTTTTTTTCACATTGATTTACATTGTACTGTAAATCACAGTCCGCATCTGCAGCGTTTCTGCGCGGAAAAATCCGCTGCGGATCCGCACTAAATCCTCATCGTTTGCACACAGCCTAAGGCTGTTGAGTTTGGGGCTGGAGATCCGCAGCCATACAGACTAAGAATGTCGGACGTATGAAACTGACCTTATATAGATTCTATATATCATGTCGTCATTAAACATGGAGGCATGTGAAGTTAATGGCATTAGGTGGGTGGCCCAGATACAGTACACCTTATATGATGGCACTTAGGACTTCCATTCTACACCCTATTGAACGGTACCAATTATGAGACCTTATTTCCAGCTTGATCCATTTTATGGGGGTCCAAAACCTAAGCCATCAATATCAAACTCCCATAAAACTCCTTCCACTTAGTTAGAAAGAGTTCCTCACTATCAATTAACAGGTGGTCAGTCTGAGCTTTAGGTCTGAAATGATTCCCATGTGAGCAAAAGCCTTCCAATCATACTTTATACGCAGTACTTATCTATACAAGAGCGTAGATAGACTAATGAAAATGAATGGATATGGATTCTTTGGGGGACGCTTTTTTTTACTTTACTGTACCGTATATACTCGTGTATAAGCAGAGTTTTTCAGCACATTTTTTGAGCTGAAAATGTTCCCCTCGGCTTATACATGAGTCATTGTCCCAATTTATGGTGGGGGGGAGGAGGAGGAGGAGGAGGAGCGGTTGAGCAGCGGGTCACAGGAGGAAGGAGTCGGCTGCTAAAGCCTGTGCCCGCTGCTAAAGAGAAATGAATATTCACTGCACTGGCAATGAATATTCATTTCTCTAACAGTGCGCGCACAGTTACAGCCGCCGGCTTCCAGCAGATGTCGGGCTATCACGGCTGCCCGCTCATTAAGGTAATGAATATTCACCTCTCTCCAGTCCCATAGGCTGGAGAGAGGCGAACAATAATGAGCGGGGACACGTGATCGCCTGGGTGGAAGAGCTGCTGGAAGCCGGAACAAGATGTTGGGAGGGCGAGCAGGGAAGGCAAGTAATATATATTTTTTTTTTTTAGGCTTTTCTCAATGGGGCCATACATACAGGGATAGTGATGAGGAACCACGCCTACAAGGATGGGGATAAGGAGCCATGCAGACAAGGATGGGAATAAGGAGCCATGGGGACAAGGATGGGAATAAGGGGCCATGCGGACAAGGATGGGAATAAGGAGTCATGGGGACAAGGATGGGAATAAGGAGTCATGCAGACAAGGATGGGAATAAGGAGCCATGCATACACGGATGGGAATAAGGAGCCATGCATACACGGATGGGAATAAGGAGCCATGCATACAAGGATGGGAATAAGGAGCCATGGGGACAAGGATGGGAATAAGAAGCCATGGGGACAAGGATGGGAATAAGGAGTCATGCAGACAAGGATGGGAATAAGGAGCCATGCATACACGGATGGGAATAAGGAGCCATGCATACAAGGATGGGAATAAGGAGCCATGCATACAAGGATGGGAATAAGGAGCCATGGGGACAAGGATGGGAATAAGGAGCCATGCAGACAAGGATGGGAATAAGGAGCCATGCATACACGGATGGGAATAAGGAGCCATGCATACACGGATGGGAATAAGGAGCCATGCATACACGGATGGGAATAAGGGGCCATGCATATACAAGGATGGGAATAAGGGGCCATGCAGACAAGGATGGGAATAAGGAGTCATGGGGACAAGGATGGGAATAAGGATGGGAATAAGGAGTCATGGGGACAAGGATGGGAATAAGGGGCCATGCATATACAAGGATGGGAATAAGGAGCCATGCATATACAAGGATGGGAATAAGGAGCCAAGCAGACAAGGATGCGAATAAGGAGTCATGCATACAAGGATGGGAATAAGGAGCCATGCATACACGGATGGGAATAAGGGGCCATGCATATACAAGGATGGGAATAAGGAGCCATGCAGACAAGGATGGGAATAAGGAGCCATGCATACAAGGATGGGAATAAGAGGCCATGCAGACAAGGATGGGAATAAAGATGGGAATAAGGGGCCATGCATACAAGGATGGGAATAAGGGGCCATGCATATACAAGGATGGGAATAAGGAGCCATGCATACACGGATGGGAATAAGGAGCCATGCATACAAGGATGGGAATAAGGAGCCATGCATACAAGGATGGGAATAAGGAGCCATGGGGACAAGGATGGGAATAAGGAGCCATGCAGACAAGGATGGGAATAAGGAGCCATGCATACACGGATGGGAATAAGGAGCCATGCATACACGGATGGGAATAAGGAGCCATGCATATACAAGGATGGGAATAAGGAGCCAAGCAGACAAGGATGGGAATAAGGAGCCATGCATACAAGGATGGGAATAAGGAGCCATGCATACACGGATGGGAATAAGGGGCCATGCATATACAAGGATGGGAATAAGGGGCCATGCAGACAAGGATGGGAATAAGGAGTCATGGGGACAAGGATGGGAATAAGGATGGGAATAAGGAGTCATGGGGACAAGGATGGGAATAAGGGGCCATGCATATACAAGGATGGGAATAAGGAGCCATGCATATACAAGGATGGGAATAAGGAGCCAAGCAGACAAGGATGCGAATAAGGAGTCATGCATACAAGGATGGGAATAAGGAGCCATGCATACACGGATGGGAATAAGGGGCCATGCATATACAAGGATGGGAATAAGGAGCCATGCAGACAAGGATGGGAATAAGGAGCCATGCATACAAGGATGGGAATAAGGGGCCATGCAGACAAGGATGGGAATAAAGATGGGAATAAGGGGCCATGCATACAAGGATGGGAATAAGGGGCCATGCATATACAAGGATGGGAATAAGGAGCCATGCAGACAAGGATGGGAATAAGGAGCCATGCATATACAAGGATGGGAATAAGGAGCCATGCAGACAAGGATGGGAATAAGGAGCCATGCATACAAGGATGGGAATAAGGAGCCATGCATACAAGGATGGGAATAAGGAGCCATGCATACAAGGATGGGAATAAGGGGCCATGCAGACAAGGATGGGAATAAGGGGCCATGCATACAAGGATGGGAATAAGGGGCCATGCATTCAAGGATGGGAATAAGGGGCCATGGGGACAAGGATGGGGATAAGGAGCCATGCATACAAGGATGGGAATAAGGGGCCATGGGGACAAGGATGGGGATAAGGAGCCATGCAGACAAGGATGGGAATAAGGGGCCATGTAGACAAGGATGGGAATAAGGGGCCATGTAGACAAGGATGGGAATAAGGGGCCATGCAGACAAGGATGGGGATAAGGGGCCATGCAGACAAGGATGGGAATAAGTAGTCATGCATACAAGGATGGGAATAAGGATGGGAATAAGGATGGGAATAAGGATGGGAATAAGGAGTCATGCAGACAAGGATGGGAATAAGGGGCCATGCATATACAAGGATGGGAAGAAGGAGCCATGCAGACAAGGATGGGAATAAGTAGCCATGCAGGCCAGAATATGGGTTAGGGGAGAATGCATACCTGGCTCATACTCGAGTCAATACCTTTTCCCAGTTTTTTGAGGCAAAGTTAGGTGCCTCGGCTTATACTCGGGTCGACTTATACACGAATATATACGGTATGTATTTTGGGCAAAAAAATAATTTAACATTTTTTATTAAAAGAATTTGGATTGTTGGCTTGTATATAGTGTTTTTTTCCCTGGTGGCTGTAGTAAGAGTTAACTAAATCCATCAGTGAACTTGTTCTCAAAAAAAGTTTGTAACTCTTATCTGTCTTTTACTTAGCTTCTATCAGCTGAAAGTTGAGCTCAACTTTAATATGGTCTGTATTCATCAATCAGCTGATAGGAGGCAACATTTTAAATGACATCCAATTGCAAAAATTATTTTAACTCAAAATATGTGAAAAAATATTGTCTCCAAAGGTGTCCATTTCATTTAATGTGGGTTCAATGCCGTATTTATCAGATGTGTAATATTCTTATCATTGTTTTCCTTGCTCTGTGTGATATCCAGGAAAGCACACGTACCTGCTAGCTTTCGATTGTCCAGTTTTAGTCTATTGTGAGGATTGGTGCCATAGAGAAGAACATGTGTCTCTGTATGAACAGACTGTAGCTCCTCCAAGGATGCTTTCCTACCACGAATACACTGCAGAGAACCAAAAGACAATTTCAGCATCAGCTTAGTAATATAGGGAGCAGATTAGGATTGCTAGTAAGCCCTTCCCGCTATAATAGTACGTTCTATGTCAAATGTGGGTGTACGGATGTGGGTTCAGGCACTGACCCCGCTCAATACTGGGTAGCTGCTGACTGCTGTACAGCCACCTACTGCCCACTTAGCGAGGACTGCTGCTCTTTAACCAGTTAACTTCCCATGTCAATCTAACAGCATTAAATAAATGGCACAATTAGGTGGCGCAAACATTTCAGTAGCAAAATTGTAGAGTAGCCGGTGGATTGCCATGGGCAAACAGGCCCCATGACCGCCATCATGGTGCTCTTATGACGCTGGACTCAATGGAAGAACAGTAATCTGATCATATACTGCAATTTTGTAGCAGAAAACATAATAGAAAAAAAACACAAAAAAAAGGCTCAGGGGTGAAGGACATCAAAACATTAATTACATAGCAGGGTAGGGAAGGACTGGGAAATCAGATCATAAAACAAGCCAAGATTCATGATACTCTAGATTGCTTGGTGCCTGCAAGGTGCAAGCAAACAGTCGGACCATGGAGATGATCCCCCAAAAAATAGTCACATATAATGGGCAGTGACTACTGTAAAGGTCTATATAAAGCATAAGGTATCACAGCCCTCCGAGGAAGCCCACATGAAATGCAAGTCGGGGCTGCACTGGACATCACATTGGCAGGCATTGGGTAAGCTGGGCACCTTATTATTAATGTGACTCTCCTTTTGGGTTTTTGTGATACCTTATGATGTTAACCTAACCTGTTCTACAATTAATGTTTTGATGTCCTTATTATCGTATATACTAGAGTATAAGCCGAGAATTTCAGCCCATTTTTTAGGCTGAAAGTGCCCCTCTCGGCTTATACTCGAGTCATACCCACGGGTCGGCAGGGGAGGGGGAGCGGCAGCACTGTAATAATACTCACCTGCTCCTGGCGCAGTCCCTGGTTCTCTGGGCGCTGACAGCTTCTTCCTGTAGTGAGCGGTCACATGGTACCGCTCATTACAGTAATGAATATGGACTCCCATAAGGGTAGAGCCGCATATTCATTACTGTAATGAGCGGTACCATGTGACCACTCACTACAGGAAGAAGCTGCCGGCTCCGGGGAACAGACAAGCAGGGACCGTGCCAGGAGCACGTGAGTATAACGCACTGCGTGATATTCACCTGCTCCACGTTCCACCGTCGGCGCCGCTGCGTCTTCCCCGTCCTCTGCAGTGACGCTCAGGTCAGAGGGCGCGATGACGCGATTAGTGCGCACTGCCCTCTGCCTGAACAGTCAGTGCGGAGGACGGGGAAGACACAGCGGTGGTCGGCGGTGGAACGGGGAGCAGGTGAATATTGCAAGTGCCGGGGGCCTGAGAGGTGAGTATGTAATTTTTTATTTTTTTCATTGCACCAACAGCATATGGGGCAAATATCTGTATGGAGCATCTTATGGGGCCATGTGCAGCATTATATGAGGCAAATATCTGTATGGGGCCATGTGCAGCATTATATGGGGCAAATATCTGTATGGAGCATCTTATGGGGCCATGTGCAGAATTTTATGGGGCAAATATCTGTATGGGGCCATGTGCAGCATTATATGAGGCAAATATCTGTATGGAGCATCTTATGGGGCCATGTGCAGCATTATATGAGGCAAATATCTGTATGGGGCCATGTGCAGCATTATATGGGGCAAATATCTGTATGGAGCATCTTATGGGGCCATGTGCAGAATTTTATGGGGCAAATATCTGTATGGGGCCATGTGCAGCATTATATGAGGCAAATATCTGTATGGAGCATCTTATGGGGCCATGTGCAGCATTATATGAGGCAAATATCTGTATGGGGCCATGTGCAGCATTATATGGGGCAAATATCTGTATGGAGCATCTTATGGGGCCATGTGCAGAATTTTATGGGGCAAATATTTGTATGGGGCCATGTGCAGCATTATATGAGGCAAATATCTGTATGGAGCATCTTATGGGGCCATGTGCAGCATTATATGGGGCAAATATCTGTATGGAGCATCTTATGGGGCCATGTGCAGAATTTTCTGGGGCAAATATCTGTATGGAGCATCTTATGAGGCCATGTGCAGCATTATATGGGGCAAATATCTGTATGTGGCATCTTATGGGGCCATAATCAGCATATGTGCAGCATTATATGGGGCAAATATCTCTATGGAGCATCTTATGGGGCCATAATCAACATTAGTACAGCGTTATATGGGGCATATTTTAATATGGAGCATCTTATGGAGCCCATCATAAACTGTATGGAGCATTATATGGGGCGTATTTTGTATGGAGCATCTTATGGAGCCCATCATAAACTGTATGAAGCATTATATGGGGCTCCTGATTCAATATAGATATTCAAAAACACTTAAACTACTGATGTCTCAATTAATTTTACTTTTATTGGTACCTATTTTTATTTTTGAAATTTACCAGTAGCTGCTGCATTTTCCACCCTAGGCTTATACTCGAGTGATTAAGTTTTCCCAGTTTTCTGTGGCAAATTTAGGGGGGTCGGCTTATACTC
The DNA here is from genome assembly GCF_032444005.1 of Ranitomeya imitator. Lineage (NCBI taxonomy): Eukaryota > Metazoa > Chordata > Amphibia > Anura > Dendrobatidae > Ranitomeya > Ranitomeya imitator. The sequence goes on along the minus strand of NC_091284.1, from coordinate 713,060,303 downwards.
GGGTCGGCTTATACTCGAGTATATACTGTACATTTTTTTGTAGACAGTGACAATGTTCTTAGTAGAATTTATTGTATTTGGAGTGTCCTGGCTTATTTATTCTGGTCTTTTAGACAGGCATATGGACAGTTGGACATTTATATAGTATGTATCAGCGGATATATATATATATATATATATATATATATATATATATATATATATATATATATATATATATATATATATATATATATATATATATATATATATATATATATATTTTTTTTAATCATGCCCATTTCACCAATTTAAAAACATTATTTCATATCACCGTGTCCATAGACGTCAGACATGTGAAAATATGTTTTTAATCTGTATACATTAAATACTGTTGGACTTTCTGCAGGAGCCTCCACCAACAAATCCATCAGAATGGACACCTAGAGAAGTACATCCAAACAACAAAGGCCAAGATGGAACACGGCAGACCACACTGTATTTTGGGGGCCAATGTAAGCCGTTGGCACCACTGCTTGATGGCCTAGTTATGGTTGTATTACTGGTGGAGGCTATTGTACAGATCGATATAATGTGAAAGAAATGGTGGACTCCGCTTTCTGGCAGTGACACGATGAGTATAAAGCAATCTGTAGCACACTACGATAGTAGGGACGTCTTACTTCACAATGGTTTCGCAGTCCTCTCTCCTGCAGGCGCGACCAGATGCTCTGGATTCTCCCCGCGTGCTCGGGGTGGTTGCTGTTGTCCCCGCAGGTGCACTGATGTTTTAGCATCACAGAGTCATATACGACTCCTATTTTGGAAGACAAGAAGTAATACAATGTCATGCACTTTATTACAATTATCAGCAGAGAGTGATTGTAGCTCAGCATTTCAGGGCTCAATTCATTGATCCCATTTTTTCTTTTACCTGTGGTGAAGCGTGGTTTGTCAGCTTGCTCTGGCACTGAAAGTGTCATGGTTTTAGATGAGGGGTCTTGAGTGGGGAGAGAGGCTGAAGCCGGTGAAGACTTTGCTCGAGAGAGAGGACGATGTGCTCCTGAAACTAGGGGAATCATCAGGGTATCCAGAGGCGCTCTTTTCACATGTTGGGGGGTGCGATGGTGGGCGGCCTCCCACACGTAGTTCTGAGGGGTACATAGGAAGTGCTGTATATTACCAAACACATAGCACAAACAACAACTACATCCAACATAAAGAATTAAAGCTACAAACATGATCATCCACTGATAAACTTAGGGGTTTATGCCTTTAAAACACAATGGGGAGGTCAGTGAAAACGTATTTGGCATATCAGTGGGTATTTAATTGGTCTGAGCCTGGTAATTGCTAGAACAATGTGTTGTAGTCCTAGAAAAGTGCTGGGCCACTTCATCTTCTGTTGGCGCTACTGAATTGTTTGGGAGGCTGCATGGTTACCTGATAACTATAATAGACTTACAGTTTCTACAGGCTTGTTCACTGTGCAAGTAGCCCATGTGTTTTTGGTTCTATAAATTTTTTCTTGTTTCTACAAGACTGGGGAGTCTACCACTCCTCTGTGGGCCATTTGCACTGAAGTTGTTCCATCCGGCAAGTCCAAATGGATATTTTCTCTCTGAACCCTGCTTATACAGGTACTATACAGATGATCAGGTTTTTAAATACATCAGATAGGGATTATATACATTAGATAGGACTGCTCTATTATGGGTATACCTTGGCGATTGGTGGAGCAGCTTAATATACATTTTTTTGCAAAAAAACTTAACTAAATACCCTGCATTTTTTTCATTCTTTGACTAGCACTTGCTTATTTACTGTGACTTCTTTACAACAGAGTATTTTTGACCTCGCTGTGCTCTTTTTGTGTCTAGACTTACAGAGAGTCTATTATCCACATATTATATTTAGTCCTTCATATAATTGGCTTAGCCCCGATAAAAATAATATTAGTACTGTAGATTTTAGTAAATGCGCTTAAGACAAAAACGGTGTTATTACATAAGTGAGGGGGCTGTGGCATAACCTTGGTGTGACCAAGGCCTCAGCGCACCTTTAAGCCCCCTCATCCCACTCTCCTGTGTATAGCAGCCATTCACTGCATACAGGATTACAAAGCAGAGATGGTCGATACTGACAGGTGAGGTCCGGGCCAGTTTTAGACAAAGTAGGGCCCTGGGCAAAGGTTTAAACTGGGACCCCAAATGCTCACATGTTGCACCATCACACAGAAACATTTCGGTTGTATTTACATGCACTGAGTTCTGGCTGCTAAAAAAGCGTGATCGACAATATTGAAGCCGTTTGACATTTGTTCAGCCTCTTTACACTGGGTGAGGAAAAACGATGGGCATAGAATGATCACTAGCAGATCAATCTGATCCCATACAGTATCATGTTATCAGCAACATATCTGCCCCTTAGTCCTCCATATAGTATAATGCACCCCATAGTCCTTCATATAGTATACTGCACTACCCATAGTCCTCCATACAGTATATTGCACCCAATAGTCCTCCATTGGGTATAATGCAGACCCAATATATTACACATAGTATAATGCACACCCAATAGTACTCAATAGAGTATAATGCACTCCCCATATAGTACGTATAGTATAATGCACAGCAAATAGTTTTTGATAGAGTATAATGCAGCCGCCATATAGTATAATGCAGACCCCATATGGTATAATGAAGCCCCCATACGGTATAATGCAGACCCCATAGTCCTCCAGTATTATGGCCACCACATGGTACAATGCACCCCCTATATGGTGTAATGGACACCCCATACTCCTTCAGTAATATGGCCACCATATACTCAATGACTTAAAACAAAATAAAATGCAATACTCACCTCTCCCCGTTTCTCCGCTACTCCCGTCTCTGAAGAGTGTCTCGGCAGCTCCACTGCCCGGCATAGCATAGCGCGATGAAGGGACGTCATTGTGTCCGCTGGGTCAGAAGCAGAGGGGAATGATGGGAGAGGGAGCTTCACCTGCCACTCCGCCCTCCATCAATGCTTTCAACTGTATTGGCATCCAAGATGCTGATACAGTTGAACGTGCGATGCCGTGTGTGCATGCTGTGGCTCGGCTACTCCAGTGTCAGAATATTTAGGTCTGGAGAATTCAATCAGACAGTGCTCCAAAGCAAGCACTGCCAATCACCACGGGGGTTGGGCGAAGTATTGTAATTTGGTGGGTGGAAAGGTGCAACAAGCCCTTGGCCACAGCATGGCTGCACCAAAAGCCCCTTCATTTACATATGTAATAAAACTATTTTTCTATAAAAACACGTTTACTAAAATCTACAGTACCCATATGATTCTTATAGAGGCTAGATTACCTATTAGCAGATCTAAACAGTTAAACCTCAGTTTTGAGTGTGAGACTCCCTTTAGTTTTTATTTCATAAGTCAATATTGCGCATGAAAATAAGCAAATAATATAATAATAAGCAAGTAATATATCTTATAAATATATCTTATCAGTGATAATAATCTCTCATTATCCCTTTGTAACATATTTTATTAGAATTGTTTCTTTCTCCTCCTGGATTGATCTCCGATTCTCAATTCACAGGTACAATCTCTAATATCTGTATGCGGTGAATAGAGATTTCCCCATTACTGGGATAGGAAATATAGGAGATAGCAGTTGGTGCTCATAAAGTTCTATGGAGAGGAGCTATAGCCAGACACAGATATTAGGCTGCAAGTTCTCCTGAAACAACATTAACTCTTCCAAGTCCTACATTTGTGATGTGTAATATTGGAGGCCCACAGTGCCTTTATAAGGTCGCAGAGGCATAAGTTTATGGTTTTCTTATAATTTATGGATAGTACTGTCCGGTATGGTTCATATGGAACCAGCTTATCATCCACGTGGCTTTGCATACATCATTGACAGCTGTAGTAGCCTTTACCTGTGGAAGGTAGTGCTGCTGGACCACTGGCTGACTGCTGCCGTGTGCCTCGGGGGCTGCACCTCGCAAAGCGTCCAATCGGACTCGAGAAGGATTTCCTCCCATTTCCGGAGGCCTCTCATTTATGGAAACACTATCATCCATTTCTTCTGAAGGGATCTGGCTCAACCTTGGTTTTTCACTCGTTTTCTGAGGGCGCTATACAAGAAGACAAATTTGTGATGACGCAAATACAAATTTACCCACCAGGTTTCAGACTGAAATCATTGCACTTTTACCATGGACATACTAACTATAATGACAGACCTGAACCTGTTGTAATGGTAACGGTGGTCCTAGTTTGCCACCTAACAATGACACCAGCCCCACTGCCCTAGTACATAGGGCTTTCTGCATGTCAGTCGGCAGGTGTTACATTAGTCGCTCAGCCTCTGAACATGGCATCCTACAGTAACATCTCTGTCTTCTGATATAAGGAGGTACTAAACACCTGCACGTTGGAAATTCTAACACTCAAGTCAAAAACCACAGTTTTAACCGACCGATCTTCACACGTCGTCAAATATGCAAGTTGATTTGTAAATTGCTAAAATATCCCCTATCCTTACCTTGTTGCCCCATTTTGCATAATTAGGGAATGCTGCATATTGCTGCTGGAAAAGTAGTTGTTGCTGGAGTGTCTTGGGATTTTGTGGAAGTGGCTCAGAACGCGTGCGACTTAATGTCCTGTGTCCCGTATGGTCGGTGCCGATAAGGGAGTGGGTGAATTGCAGCGGCACAGAACCAAGGCCTTGTACTAAAAGGCAGAAAATAGATATTTATTAACAGATCATTTCAATTCGCTCATATGTCATATCTACACTTACCACAAGGGGGCAGTGTGGACTATTTGCATACTGTCTAGAACAGTGTTTCCCAAACTCCAGTCCTCGTGGCCCCAACATGTCATGTCTTCGGGATTCCTTAGGGTATGCTTCCACTGGGGGGTATTTACTGCAGATTGGACGCTGCGTAGAGCCGCAGTGTCCAATCCACAGCGCCCAGATGTTACAGCATAATGGATGAGATTTCATGAAATCCCATATCCACTATGCGTACAAAGAAGCAGGTGGCAGACCTGCGTATACGCACATGTGGTGCGTCTTTATAGACCGCAGGATGTCTATTTATCTTGAGGAGACGCTCAGTCTCCGCAAGATAAATAGCACTGATCTATGTATAGCAGGGGTCCCCAACTCCAGTCCTCAAGGCCCACCAACATGTCATGTTTTCAGGATTTCCTTAGTCTTGCCCAGGTAATAATTGCATCACCTGTGCAATGCAAAGGAAATCCTGAAAACATGACCTGTTGGTGGGCCTTGAGGACTGCAGTTGGGGACCCCTGATGTATAGGATGCGGTGATTCTGCATGTGTTCAATGGACATATACGGAATCACCACGCGTACAAAAGCCGGCAGCACTTTGGACGGGGCGAGTGTCCGCTGCGCCAAAGCGCTGGAAATACGCCACGTGGAAGCATAGTCTTAGCATTACATGGGTGGTGGGACTATCATCAACGCATCAGACATTGCTGCAGGTTCTCTCACCTGTGCAATACTTGGGAAATCCTGAAAACATGATTTGTAGGGGGACCACGAGGACGGGGTTTTGGGAAACACTTTTCTAGAATAAGCAATGAAATTAAATCACAGGGTGTTTGATTATCTATAAAAATGACAAACCCATCATACGATCTGTTAGTGGCACTGCGTACAATTGCCTAGCAGAATAACTAATAAGAACACCATGTCATATTACAGCATGTACAAAAAGAACAATCATCGTGGCTTTAAAATGATGACAATGGGGTCACGTTCCTTAGTTATATACTTTGTATTAGGATAATTCAGAAATCACATACTTAGCTCAGTACCACTAATCCAATCCAATTAAGAAATTAGTCCGAGCTCAGTTTGTTTTTTATTTAAATGTTCATTTATTATACAATGTCCCTTTCTTTTTTTGCTTGTTTGTGCATATATGTGTGTTTCTTCAAAAACTGTTATACCATGCCTGAGGAAGGGACCTAAGAAGTCCCGACAGCTTGCTTTGTAACATCACTTATTTTATTTTTGTCAGCCATTAAAAGGTATCATAACTACAAGATTATCTTGTTTTTCACACTGAGAGCATTATGTTAGGCCAGTAACGGCACGCCAAAAGCCATATCACAATCAGAACACACTGAAGGTGTACCCATCATCAGAACCATCCGCATAAACCAGTGCTCTATGGGACTATAGTCTATAAAACCTGATCATATATTTTGCTAGGGGAAAGTATCATCTGTTCAAGAACCTCCTCAGCCAGCAAAAAATAAAATAAAAATAATAAATGGTAGACAGAGGGGGAGGGGATGTAGCTGCTGTAGTATCGCTTCCTCAGGGTCTCTGATCATCCATCACACAAATGTTCCTGTTTTACTAGATTTTAATGACTTGATCTTTAGTTGGAGAGGTCACCCAGCGCTGGTTAACCCCATACCATTTAGTGGGTGGTCAGAATATGTGTCCAAGTGCTCACTTCAGGGCACCTGCATTGTTAGCAAGGATGGAGAATTGTCCAAAGTTTTATGGAAAAGGCAATAAGAGGGATAGAAACACTAAGGGCCCGATGCATGGAAGCTTTTACGCCAGAATTCTGGAGTAAAACTTTGAAAAGGCTCAAAGTTTAGGCACAACTTGAAGTTGCTCCAAAATCTTGCGACTTTTTACTTTCTTGTGCCAGTTTGTCCTAGCTTAGAAAAAATGAGTGGATCTGAGACGGGGAGACCACCTCATCAATTTCATGAAGAGCAGTGGTGTTCACTATCCCACAAATCTTACTGCAGCATGGGCTGGAGTAGGACTTGTGGCGAATTGCACACAGAGTTCTACACCACTCGTCCCATGCTCCTGATTCATGAACAGACTTACGCCTCTTCATGAATCATAAGTGTCTGACTCCAGCCCATCTCCTCATCAACGCCGCCATGAACAATGTCGGTCTTCATTAACCAGGCCCTACGCCCTTCTGTCCTAACTTGAAAGTACATACCGGCCACCAACGGAGTGTGTGCACCAGAGGGCTCCAGGATGATGACCGGCTGAATACGAGCAGCAGACAGGGTATTTGTACCATCATCAATACCGGGCACATACATAACTCTGGGAATTAGACCCTAAGGAAGAGAAAGAAAGAATAGTCATATCAATGCATAGAATTTACATATATCACACCTGTCAAAGATGACTGCAGCTATGGACTGCAAATCTGTAATTACAGGTGGAAATATGCAAACATTTCTATGGGTATATGGAAGGTAGAAGAATAAGACTATATCTCGACACTATTATGAGTAAAAAACAGTGCTGTGGAGTCCAAGTCATGGAATCAGTATAAAATGGACCGGCTCCAACTCCTAAAATATATAATAAATTGGGTACAGTAGCACAATGCAGGATGTACTGTAAATGTTTTCATAATTTGGGAAAAGTTATGAAAAGTCCTATAAATGTATGTTCTGTTCAGTTTTTAGTTGAGAGGAATCTGTGCTGCACTTTATGTACATGCTCAGTAGTGCAGCTCCTCATCCACAGATCAGAGGAAAAATGTGCTGGGAAGGAAGGCCTGCACTCATCTCCGAACTGCTAGAGTGAACAGGAAATAGCTTTATTATTGCATCATAAAGGTGATTAAAAGCCTGATGTTACCATTTTACTACAGTAAATGTATCACTTAAACATGAGCTATGTATGAGGGAGTCAGTCAGGGAAGTTTAGGAGTCGGAGTTTTTGGTTACTGACTCCATATTCCTGGCAAAAAGAATCCAATCAACTGAAGGAAAAGGAATACTCTAAAGGTAAGGGATTTTATAAGGCCCTCACCTCTGAGCCAGCACCAGGTAGTGAGGACAGACTTCCATTTTCAGCTGTCAGACTGTCATTCGGAGAGCTGCAGCCAGACACAGGAGTGCTGCTACTACTGGGGGATGAATCTGCAACGGAACAAAACAGAAACTCAAGACAACTGGAAGACCGTGAGGTCCAGCATTATAGGACCTGGAAAACAGGACAAGGATCTTCCATCAACCATATAATATCACTAGTAAATTAATTTATCAAGCATAGAATCCATAAAATTAGTATGTGTAAAATATACAATTTTGTAAAGAGTAAACTAAAAGTATATGAAGATCTACTAAGAGTCTGGCAGTGGAAATTCCAAAATGTATCTAAGAATCATGTAATATCGTAGGATGTATAAATAATGTAAAGCTGCGTCTATTGTGATGCTGGAAAATGTCTCACGCTAAACTGATGAGGATGTAAAGGACATTACCCTACTTCAACCCCTCGTGGAGCATTCACCCACCCTGTGTCTCTGGGGGTCTTCTTCTAACTGCTGGTGGAGCGCTTTCCTTGCGCATTAGTGGGTTCTTCCTTCTCTCCCCAGACTTCTTGGGTCTGACAGGCCACTTCAAGTTTGGCTCAGAGGCTGTGGGGAAATTAAGTGCACAATTCTAATGTTAGCAGCTCACATGCAACCTCGCCAAGTTCTGGATTCCACACCAGCACCAGAACCGAACACGTGAGCACAAATGTGCAGTAAATATAGCTGGCATATAGGGGGTATCATGGGTGATGGACTCATGGCTACCGACCCAACTACTATGTAAGATACAGCAGCAGCCTTATACTAGGCCTGAAGTAGTGAGATCCTACATTCTGATTCTTCTATTTGTGGTGTTCACTATTTCTCTCCTGACACTGCAGGGTTATATGATTTACATTATGTTCCCATCACTTGGTTACTTATCTGGAAATGTACACTTGAAAATGCAAATGGTACAAAAGGCAGGGAAATTAGCAACGTTCATCACTCGTTACGCATGTCAGGTATAAGCTGGCCAAGATTTTCATCATATACATGGCTACCTTAAAGGGGTTACCCAGTTCTATAAAAACTGATAATATATTAGACAGGTATACAGCTGGAATATACCTGGACAGGATACCACTCCATGAATCAGAATGAGAAACAGAATCTGGAACTATTGAAGTTGAAAGACAATTTTAAGTTTTAATGAGAAGAATCACAATCCAAAAACGAAGATAGTGATGTTTCGGTCATCAAGCCCTTCTTCAGATGGACTGCATTCAGAAAAATCTGGCATTTCTGATCATGCACTGCTGATATTTTTGCTCCCTGTGAGAGAAGCATTTGCCAGAGGGATTTGGCGGCGGCTCACTCATAGAAGAGACATGAGCACTCGGCTGGTTGAGTGCTCCTGGGTATGGAGGAGAAACAGGGCGGCCGTAAGATCTTCTGAAGCATCATTCCGCTGACAGCTACCTATCATGCATGGAACCTCTGAAGGCGACTCAACTGATCGCTGGGGAGATGTCGATTGAGCATGTTTGATTTCAGACTGCCAACCACGTTGTTTTCTTGCACAGAAATCGTCAGCCAACATGTCAGCCGGCGGCTTTCTGATAGAGAACACAGGAGCACTGACGCGGCTGAAAGAACAGCCATCTAATGTATATGGGGCCTTTAGTGTGTATAGCAGCAGACTAAGGAGGAAGCCAACAGTAAAACCCCCTTTGCATGAGGCACATTATGGAGCCAGATGGTATTATATCTTTAGACCCTAATTTTCACATTGGTGCATTACATTAGGCTTTGTTATTGTCCATTGGGTATTTCTAGCTTGGGATGTATGATAAATTATTAATAGTGATGAGCAAATATGCTCGTTACTCGAGATATCCCGAGTACGCTCGGGTGACCTCCGAGTATTTTTTAGTGATCGGAGATTTAGTTTTCATCACCGCAGCTGAATGATTTACATCTGTTAGCCAGCTTGATTACATGTGGGGATTCCCTAACAACCAGGCAATCCCCACATGTACTTATGCTGGCTAACAGATGTAAATCGTGCAGCTGCGGCGATGAAAACTAAGTCTCCGAGCACTAAAGAATACTCGGAGGACACCCGAGCGTGCTCGGGAAATCTCAAGTAACGAGTATATTCGCTCATCACTAATTATTAACCATCTACTGTCTATTTGTATCAGACTTTAGTGTCATCTCAGTATGTTTAGGTGTTATCCCAATCACCATCTCTATGTCTGTTTTTATAATCAATTATATGGTTTTAGACACTTAGACAACTTTGTATGATATGTATTAGAGAGAAAAAATAATCTACCTATAGTAATGTAATGCATATGTAAGATTGCAGTTTGTGTTTTATATAGTTTTGGTGAGTTTTCACTATTTTTTGGGATGCTGTGTTTTGTAGGCGTTAATTGTTCCTTTCATGTCCCTTTTTGGGCAAAATATGCAAAAATTGTGTCACTTTTTATTTTTTATTAAGAAAATACCTGTTCTCCGGAGAGGAAGGCCATGTTCAGAAGTGTTACAGGTGCTGGGTGCAGCCTGAGGAATGAAATTATTGGGGATGCTTGAAAGATGGTTATTTTTTTCCATCGTTTCAGATGATCTAAAAAAAAAATATATATATATATAGAATTCTGAAATATCAGTAACTATATCTAATGATTACAGATTGCCAGAACTTCAAAGCCAACTCTTTTTTTGGGTGCAGAAATTATATCCATAACTAAAGCTCATTCTGAGGACGGACAGGAATGGAGGATAAGGAAGATGTAACGGTATTGCTGGCGCTCCTACATGGTTCCCCTTCCCTTTCTATGCAGAGATGCTGGCACACTCAGCACTCTGGATGCGCACCGTACTCCCTGTTTCCTTCCTGGCTCTCAGTCCCGGCGGTGCGCTTATGTGCGTGCTGCCCTGTTCTTAAACGACCAGCGTGCACACCTGCTATATGGCTACCAGACAATTGCTGGGAGGCATCCTGTTTAAGTGGCATCCTCCGCAATAGAGAGGTGCCAAAGCAACAGAGAAAACCAACCCTCTCCTTTAAACGATGTGGCCACCTCCAAGGGACTCCCCAAATGAACTGAAATTATGCAAGACTGTAACAGCAATTAATTCTCTACATTTAATGAATCCTATCCTCTCTTCTCCACTGATATACAAGATATACAGGTACCTGTTAGAAATGGTTGGGCTGATGTGATTCGTGGGGTTATAACGGTCTACTTGCTGCTTGTTTCGAATCATCTGTAACAGTTTCTGTTTCACCGCTGGGCTGGCATTGGCACCTAGGACCATGAAGGAAGCAAAACTATAAGTATAACAAACATAGCAGATTATAGACAACTACAACCACTGGTCAACGTGGCAAAGGCTAAGCATGTATGGAAATAGGCTTAAAGTGAACCTGTCACCAGGTTTGGCTGATAAGAGTTACGACTACCGCCTTTCAGGTGCTGGGCCTCTCTGACCTTTCCCACCACCTGCGCACTGCAGGACTTTGCTCTGCCCTCAACAGGGCAGATAAGTACGCCTGCGCAGCCAAGATAAAGTTCTATCCCACCATTAAAATCTTACAAGTGGGGAAATTCAAAATATAAATGTAATGTATTGATTTTTTCCAAGATATGGAAAAGTCCAAATGAAGCAGACACTATAATCCTACAAGGGTCTTTTCCCGTAAACATGCCCCCATTGGTCCAAACAACTCCTGACCGTAAGGCAAACAAATCTGTCCATTCAATGGTCCAGAATAATTGACAAGCCAGCAACAAAATGGTCTTGGATGAATTAAGTATGTTTATGTTTTTCTTTTTTTATTTACTATGGCTGAAATCACCGTATACATGAACATTTTTTTTTTGTTCTTCGTATTTCAAGTGGTTTTTATGAAAATGTGAACTATTTGCCGACACATTACTAGTTGCTCTTCAATCTACCTGCAGAGGGCGATCGTGTACTATGGTCACCAGCCTCACACTTACTAGTGATGTGACTGTGCCGATCAGGCCGAAGACGAACCATAAGGGATCAACGACTCATTTAATCATAGATACTTGTATTAGTTACTTACTAAAGGTGAATTACTCATTTGTAATGTATGTGTTAAATAACAGGTACTGCTGAAAATGAAAAAATTCCCTGTTATTGCCCAGGCAACCTGTCCACAACACAAGCTGCCATAAAATATACTGAATTATCTGCCGAGCAATTATGGGGAATGTCAGATTTTATCACAGGTTTACAGCGTGCTATTACTGTAAACTCTGCATTAATTTCCTTTGCAGTCTATCATTTGCATATGTGTATTACATGTGATAACATAACAATTAATTCTCATACTGCATTTGCTTTTGTCCTTGTTGACCAGCTGCCTGAGACTTTGGTCCTGTCGTCCATGATCGGCATTGCGACATTCCATGTTCAGCTGTAAGACAAGAACGAAAGTTCAGACCATGGGTGTAGGAGACAGAATGTCAGCACTTCATGAATGAGACGGTCAAAGCAAATGGGATAAATAGGGTGTATATTTCTTCATCAGAAACAGCGCCACTTCTGACCTTAGGGTGTGTCTGGTATTGCAACTTATCCCCATAGGGCTCTAAACTTTTTTTATCTCAACAAAGCTAAACTAACAGAACATACAAAGACAGTATGGCAATATTCACGTAAGACAACAAGAGCCGCGACAAAGTGCTGGACCTGTTGTGCTGTAGTTACATTGCGGTGTCTATCGTTTTGTGACTAAGAATATACTCAATGCTGCGCTATTCTTGCAAATATCATCAGCACCATGACAGGCAGTTGTCTGACGGTTGTCAGCCTTCCAGAAATTCCAGAACAATCCGTAAAAATAGGGTGTTTTTTGCCCTGTCCATAAAAAAGAATTAAAGGCGTGATTATTTTGACAGTAATTCTCATCACTTGACAGTTTACAGTGAATGCAGCGGATGTCTTCATATCAGTTTTATGGGATGGAGACATGGATCACTTATAATGATAATGGTTTATTTATGGGGCAGCTGAGGGCTGATGTTCTTAGTCTACAAGGAGACCAATATCCATGGCCCCTTCCTAGGCTGTTTATATCAGCCCGCCGCTGTCTGCCTAGCCTTAGCTGGTTATTAATTATAGGGGAAACCCCTTATTTTTAGGGGAGGTCACCCCTTGGTAATAACCGGTAAAGGCTAAGTAGACAGTTGGCAGCTGATACTAATAAACATGGAGCTTCCCAGGCTATTACCCCTCTCCCAGACTATAAACATCAGCCGCCAGCTGCTGACTTTCCCTTAGTTGGTTAAAAAAAATAAGGGCAACCCCACGCCATTTTTGTCTTTTATTTATGAGCTTAAATACATGTACAGTAAGCTGCACTGCACTGATTACCGTATATATATTTCAATTAACTATCTATATATGAGATTGTTTTATTAGTTAGTAAACCAGCTTGAGATGACAGAATTACGGTATTTAAAAGCTGATGTTAAAAACACACTGCATACGTTTGTCATACAGATACGGAGGTGAGAAAAATCGCATTTTACTCGCAAGGCACTCTTCCTTGTTTTCAGGAACAACATTGGGCCGATTTTATTTACGCTGATAGTGTGAGCCCTTAGGCCAAGACTTCCAACACTTGTATGGAAGCTAAAAATGTGGCGGCATTATAGCTATCAGCTTTAGCATCAGTGTACACTGCGTCTGAACAGTATGTTTAAACGTATATATGCCAAGAAAACCTCCTGACAAAAGTTAGATGCATACATAGTGCCTCATCCACTCGATGAAAGTCGAAAATGTGTCCTTTTGGCCATGGTCTACGTGACATACCTTTTTTCTCCTTTGTAGGAAGAAGCAGCGGACTGCACTGAATGCAGACTGTCCGTCGGAGATATACTGTACATCAGGGGTGTAAATGTACGACTGAAGGCATAAACGCTGTATGCACAGACAGACACTTACCCTAATCTTGTGCTCCATGTGCTGCGGTGAGGTGATGGTAGAGAAGAGGGCTTGCTGGGACGGTTTCAGGTTGAGAAGAGCAACGTCAGGCCGCGGGTTAATGTGATGGATGACGTGAAACTCCATAGGGGTAGGTTGTGTCAGGACTGTGCTTGAGGGAACAGTCAAATCCACTGCAAAACAAATCATCAATAATCAAATATTAAGTTCCAATCTCCAAGCATTCCCTGCTTGTTCAGAGTCTATACAAAGCCTACTATGGGGATGTACAGTATGTTCTCACAAACACGGAGAAACAAAAAATTGCTATTGTATTAGAAGGTTCTTCGACGCGGCTGACTTCCACAAGACATTGCGTCCCCACGTGCCTGAAAGCGAGCGATCGACAGTAATTTGTGAACAAGTATGATATAGGCACATCAACTACTAGAGGTGGGTTTACCAATACATTTATTGGTCGTTTCAATGACAACCAACTGAAACACTTCATTTTATACTATAGTTAAAGGTGAATCATAGGATTTAGGCAGCGTTTTATGCAGGTTTTGTTATGCACATTTAAAAGTTTCTTTTTACAGCACCAGTAAAAGCTTTCAGAAACCTCATGCAGACAATTGTTTGGTTGTTTTTTTAACTAAATTTGAGAACTGTAGCATTTTTGTAATCTGCAGCATTTCAATTCTTCCAGTGTTTTTGCAGCATTTTCGGTGTGTAAAACTAACTTTATTGAACATGTAACACATGTAATCCGCATCCAAAAAAACACTGCACAATCTGCAGAAAAAAAAAAGCCATGCGTGTGAACATAGCCTAAAAGTGATAGGACACTAGGTAAAATGAATATGCAGATGTGCGTAAAGACTGATATTTCACCTTCGACAACATTGACATTTGTGAATGATTTCATGTTCTATTCAAGGATGTATTTTCTTTGGCGTGTCACCATTCCGGCTACAACCTGAACTAGCTGCACATTGTCCGGTTTTGCATTGCGTGAGGGGAAGCTGGGGTATAAGAATTAAACTCGGGTTGTCTCCAGTTCAGTTATGTGATATTATTTTCTAGTGAAATAAAAGGAAAGTTAGAAAGCATTGTAGCTACTGACAAAGGACTTGGCATACTACTACAAGTTCGAGCAGAGATTTAAGGGACTTTCCTTAGTCAATCAGCAAGTCTGACAAATACTTCTCAATGGTACCTGAAAAACCAACCAACCGAGCAGAAAAGCTGCAAATAACCCACCCAGACTCTGGTTTACCATTATTCATAGTGTAGTTGTAACTTTAGTAGTAATATATGAATTTCTGGTAAACAGGTCACACCTTAGTAGATGAAGCCAAAAAAGCTTGTATAAAAAAATAAAAAAAACATACAGATTAGTATGCAAGAAATGATAACGTAGGTAGCAGTTTAATACTTAAAATCTCCTTGTTGGTAAGGAACATGTTATTCCACTGTACAATACGGTCTCTCAAGCTTTATTACCCCCATTTCTTGAAAACCCAATATTCAAGCCAAGCAGCATTATGAAACATTCTGCCAAAATTCTACTAAAAAAGACTGAAAAACGCTACACTGAGATGCATCTGACTTCTTCAAATATAATTATAAAGGAAGAGACCTAGGCCATGACGTGAAGATATCGTAAGGGAGCAATATAGTTGTGCAGAAACAAAAAGTTGAAAAGTTTCCCCAACTAAGACAATGCACAGAGGCCTTAGGGGCCATTGTGAAACACTGAATTCTACAACTCCTAGCATTCCATTAAAGGGGATTTCAGAGTCACACGGAGATGCCTTGGGACACTGGAGGAAAAATGGTCTAAGGGCCCACCCTTCATCCATACAAAACGTGAATGTCTACATTTAATTGGATTGTATCAGTGAACATACAGGATTTATCACGAACATTTGGAATTCCATTTTATTGCTCCACCATAAGACAGGAGGACAGAACTCTTACAAGATGTATTTGTCCCATTGACCCCAAAATTAGCTCCAAACATGGTTTTATTCTGCTGCAAACTGGGAAATCACTATTGTATCAGAGTCTGCGCCCAACTCATCATTTGTTTTTGTTTTTTTTCCCTTTGGGTGATGAGGCTCACCCTTACTTCACCTATCCACTTACAAATATCTTTGTATTAAAAGTTTTATCACATTCCCTAGTAATGCCCACATGTGGGCACATGTAAAAAGTGTGCCTATCTGAGTATCACAGGCTGTGTATGGACAACTACGTCCGGCCTGGCGGAACCCAAACTCTTCTGACCTACCTATGTGGCTGTTGAGATCAGGTCAGGAGACCATTGCAGGTTTGGAAATTGCAATCTGGACATGTTCTGTGAAATTTGGATGTGTGAACCTGCCTAAATTACAACACATGCCACAGTTATGTGACACAGTAATGTGCGTGCATCTTCAAGTGGATCCAGCATGTAATGTAACAGATATATTACACTTACAGCTAGATTGTTCCCATGCAGACACCTCTTTCTCCAGATTCTTGTTGCCCCATCTGAGAACACAAAGTAGGGGTAAAGGCCCTGATTACAGTGATGTATCACTTGATGGGCTTCTTGCTGTAACTTTGATAAAATCACTGCATTATATGCTGCAGATCTGGCAGTCCTCTCAATGAAAAGCTCATTTTAAGTAGTCCTCAATATTCAAGAACTTGGAAAATGCCGACGTTGCACAATTAGTTGCCATCTCTCTGCTTATACATAGTGTAGGCAAAAAGCGGTCAATCATTGATGGTGAGCGGAGTTAGACAGAGCTCATCACTGAGAAGACTAGCAGAGCTGCAGATCAAAGAAGAAACAAGGATTTTATCAAAAGTACAAGAAGCACAGCAAGAGATACATCATTTGTGTCCCTACTTTATGCTGTCCTCAGATAGGGAAGCATAAACCTCTGATGGCTTAGCAGATGACAATTGGGCGCAATTTGTAATAGGAAGCAATATTTTGATTCCTAGAAAAAAAAATGTAACTATTGAGGAAGCAAAAATATTATTTTAAGACAAAAACAGAAACATTTATTTTCAACATTTATTTTGTTTAATTTGTTTACAATGTATCAGAGCAGTTAAATATATGAACGTGCTGTTCAATGTGTTTAGCTAATAGAAAATTTAATCTACTTTCCCATCAGGTGGAAGCAAAACTAGGAATATGCCAAAATTGTATAGAATAGAAAAGCTCTTTTTCATCAGGTTTCCTGTGATAAGACAGCCTCTGTGAGCTTGCTGTAGAAAAAAATAATCCTCTGTTATCTCTAAAGCCTGCATACACTTTGACTATTGGTGGAGTGATGGTTTGGCTGATTGTTGGGCCAGTAGCCATCTCACTCACTCTTCCATATACAAGAGCGCTTGCTCTGCTAAGATCTCATATGTTCTCTAAGGCTACTTTCATACTTGCGTTTTTAGCAATACGTCGTTTTGGGCAAAAAACGGATCCTGCAAATGTGCTTGCAGGATGCGTTTTTTGCCCATAGACTTGTATTAGCGACGGATCGCGGCGGATGGCCACATGTCGTGTCCGTCGTGTTTTGGCGGACCGTCGTCACAAAAAACGTTCAATGTAATGTTTTTTTTGTCCGTCGCGTCGCCATTTTCTTCCGCGCATGCGCAGCCGAAACTCCACCCCCTCCTCCTCAGACTTCAGAATGGGCAGCGGATGCGTTGAAAAACTGCATCCGCTGCCCACGTCGTGCACAAATTTCACAACGATTAAACAAAAGCACAACAATCCGGTCCTTGTGGATCATTTGTTTATTTACAAATTTCACAACGTGCGTCGGTACGTCGGCCCGACACATAGCGACGGACCAGTACCGACGCAAGTGTGAAAGTAGTCTAAGGCTGAGCTGCTGCCAGACATCTTTGGTGGCGAATTATCTCTAGAGAACTAAAGGATCGGCAATCCAAAATTGGGCATGTAGAATCCTAATCTCCACCGACGATCATTTGTTGGGGCCTCATTCACTTTAGACTAATGTCAACAGAATTCGCCAATATCAAGGTTTCGACTGACATTAATAATGTGTAATAATTAATAATAGGAAGTAGAATAAAATGATACTTTGATATCTGTAATCCAATTTCTTATTCAAGAGAAATCCATGTAATTCTATGTAAATTAGCTGTTAAGAGCAATGGGTTGGACATTGATCTGCATGAAAATCAACCTCCAGAGCTTATAATAAGTGAAAGGGGGCGTTATCAGCGTGAGACATGTAATGGCCGCTTTCTGCTCCCCTGATCTCCCTGCAGAACTGTGTGTGATAACTGAGATATCCGCAGTGTCATCTGAATCTCTCAGTGCTTCAGCTTCCATCTCACAGCTAGTCAGTGCCATAATACAGCAGAGCTGTGAGAGCTGCAGCAAATGTGTTTGTAAGGAGATAAAGTTCAGTTCTGCCGCTTTGTCTTAGTTACACGTCAGGCACTGGTAATGTCCCCTTATATTAAAAATAAGTCCTGGAGGCAGATGAGTGTCCGGTCCATAGTCCGGAACAGCTCATTTACATATAAAAAAAACATGGATTTCTCTGGAATAAGACATTGGATATCAGATAACAAGGTATGACTTTTGTTCAGCTTCCTATTTCCTACATGCCCCTATAGACGGCTTAGGAGGGTTGATCCTACTAACAGATGCCCTTTAAGAAACCGGATTTCTACCATACTTACACATGTGCCCGTGCAGAATGTCTATGGCTGCCTTCCCAAACATGGAGCTGGTATTATAAACACAGAGCACGCATTATTAGAGTGCTGCAGAGTATCTGAAGATTAACAACAGACGAGACCGGGAGAGCGGCCTGCTAGCAAGTGCCTAACCACAACCCCATCGATGCTCCTGCCCTGCACAAATGCACTTTGAACAAACTGATCTCAATCTATTTTAGTACTATGAAAACCAGTTGTGGTTACATGTACCCTCAGCACGGTTACTCTGATAGATGGGGTACACTGTGCCTCATTTCTAATTGTTCCTCTGCATGGAGGAAGGTATGTAGATGTCACAGATACATCTGTTCATGTTTATGCAATTACATATTGTCAGCAAATAACTGCTCTCGTCTCCAGTGAGAACTGAAAAGCTGGTGCGTTAAAGAGGAAATGACAAGCTAAAAATAAAACAAGGTGAAGTGTTTTTATATATCCTGTTTTCTACGAGGCTGGGGTGCACTGTGTCTCTGGAGGGGTGACAGAAGAACTTTAGGATGATTGAACATATGGCATTAATCTTCTGTCTATATTTAGTGATACTACTGTAATGGGATCGGTGTGTGCATATCTGGAAGAGATCCATACAACACATCGATCCGCCTCCGTTCTGTACTATTCTCCTCTTCTCCTTCACCAAAAACATAAAATGACATATAATGTTTTTTATTTGCATTGTACAAGTTTGTGGGGAAACTATTTATCCTGATTTTCGTATTTTCTGTTGCATTTTCGAGAGGGGCCTGAAACAGGTCTGGTTAGCATACAGAAGTAGCCTATTGCATAGCAACTTAATGTGGACACTACTGCACATAAAATAGGACATTGATACATACGGCAGTTGTAAAAACGTTGTCCCATGTCCTGTTAGGGCATAAAAATGTCACAAAATGTACCCACACATGGAAGAAGCCTGGTAGGCGAAACGGCGCTGTCGGGGTGGCGGCACGGGCGCATTACATCACGCACTGGCACTAATGTAAGTCTCATTCACTTTCATGCGCAGTTATTTGTTGTGCACATTGTATTAGACAGACCATTCATCCACACTTGGTCTTTCACGTTCCCTTCATGTTCATTAAGGCTATGTGCACACATTGCGGATTAGGCTTAGCAATTTCTGGTGCGGATTCTGCCTCTCCTGGCAGAAAACGTACCTGCGGATCCGCAGCATTTTTGTGCGGTTTCGCAGCGCTTTTTGTGCGTTTTTGCTGCGGTTTTCTTGCGGATTTGCTATGCTTTTTACCCCTGCGGTTTTCTATAATGGAATGGGTACAAAAACGCTGCAGATTCACAAAAAAGAAGTGACATGCTACTTCTTTTAAACCCCAGCGGATTTTCCGCAAAGTGTGCACAACATTTTTTTTTCTCATTGATTTACATTGTACTGTAAATCAATTGCGGATCTGCAGCGCTTCTGCACCTCAAAAAATGCTGCGGATTCGCAGAGAATCCGCAACGTGTGCACATACCCTTAGTCAGTACACATGTGCCTTTTAATACACCTGTACAGACACAACATCCTGCCAAAAAAGTATGATCAGACCACTTAAAATTTAAAGGTACATTTTTTGCTTTTGGTGACTATTAGGTCTTCATATGACCGTATGTCTTTACCACTTTTGCACCTTATTGCATTTTTTGCACATTTTGTAGACCTTCAGTAAAAATCAGGGGAACATAAGGCCATATTAATTCATTTCTAGAACTTCATATGCTGTTCATGTGCATTATGTTTCATTTGCCCTGTTGCTGCTTTGTTTTTAATTGAGATTCCCGCTGCATTTGATGGATTTTTTGGCAAATCAAATTTTTTTATCAAATTATTTGATATAATAAAATATTGGACATTTTAATCTTCTTTCCATGCCTCTTTTTTCCCCCTTCCACACGTGGGAAAACCACTTTGACAACCAGTGCATTGAGCCATTATATCTGCATCATTATTGATTAACAATACTACTGTACCATACATTTATGCACCATTACGTCCTCCACGTACCCAAGATAAAATCATAAGCCACAATAACTGACAAATTGATGGGTAGGAAACCCTCTGGTACATGGCTAAATTCACACTTCTGGGAACATCCATAAATCTTGTTGCTACTCAACTTTTGCCTCCTTTCTCTTCAACGCCAACTCGTTTCGAGTCTTCATAGACTTGTGTAGTCTGCATGCGCCAATTACAAACACAGCTTTATCCCACAAACTGATGAACCTCCACAGGGAATGGAGGCCAGTGAGGGGAATATGCTAATAAGGAGAATGAATGCTTGCATGGGGCAATGTTTGTAAACAGTATATCTCACAATGACTAAGCCGGCTCTAATCGAAGTTTATTTTACTGTTATATTGGGGCTTTCCACTGAAACTCAATCAGCAGCTTCTTCATATCCTTCACAAGGCTCACAAAGGGCCTCCTCATCGTGAGTCATATTTCATTCTCCATCATCTGTATTTACCTATTGTTTACATTCTTCTTTTTTTCATGGAATTTGGTAACAGAATGTAACGGGATAACCCGCGGGACAAAGAGAGGATTATTCGAACTGCGACCAAATACCTGGACCCCTCGGAAACAAGACACCAGCGTTCTCCTAGTTATGGGTAACATAA
The DNA here is from genome assembly GCF_032444005.1 of Ranitomeya imitator. Classification (NCBI taxonomy): domain Eukaryota; kingdom Metazoa; phylum Chordata; class Amphibia; order Anura; family Dendrobatidae; genus Ranitomeya; species Ranitomeya imitator. The sequence goes on along the minus strand of NC_091284.1, from coordinate 713,039,147 downwards.
TTTTCATCTGAAGCTAGCATATGGCACGGCACAGCCACATCTGAAGCCTAGCTGGCAAGCAGAGATGGTAACCTAAGCTTACCTTCACCCCTAACAAATGGGATGAGAATTTGTCCTTTTTTTGACTGAATTGAATGCATGTCGAGAAGGATCTCAAACCATACAAGAGCCGAGTATAACAGCACAATGGAAGAAAGCTAATGCTTTTAACTAAGGATGACGGCCTAAGAAGAGGAAAACTATCCAACATTAAGCATCTCGCAGTGCCATCATAAAGATGGCTGGGTGAAATTATATACAAGGGCATCCCTATCTATACAAGTAATGAAAATATCCAGTAAAATATGATTTGCTTTCTTGTTTTGGATGATATTTTTACTTTGTTTTAATATGGTAGTTGAAATCGTTTTGACAATGAAGTTATTAAAGTCATTTTCCAGGATCAGAATATCAATGGTCTATAGTTAGGAAAAGGCCATCAATATTAAATGGATGGGGGTCCGGCTCTCAGCATCCCCGCACCTCAGTTGCTTGCATGAAATGCAGTGCTAGTGGAAGAGCAGCATCCCCTTTAATGTTCACATCTGAGTCTGCCTGCACAATGTCTACATGGTAGTGGAAGTGCACGGCATTGCATCAATGGCCCATTGAAATGAATGGGACACAGCAGCAACACTCCACACGGCTACCTTTAAATAGATGGTGTAGAGCTAGAAAACCAGATTAGTTAAAGGGAATCTGTCAGTAGGATCAACCCTTCTAAGCCGTCTATATAGGCATGCAGATTATAGAAAGCTGAATAAAATGATACCTTGTTATCTGAAATCTGATGTCTTATCCCAGAGAAATTCACGTTTTTCTTAATATGTAAATGATTATGGGTCGGACACCGATCTCCCCGAGTGTTGCGCCCAGCAGTGACGCACGTGGTTCGTGGACCCACTGTGCTGGCAATAGTGTTACACTACGAATCTGACTCCAGAGCTTATTTTATATAAAAGGAGGCCTTACCAGTGTGAGACATGTAGATCAGGAGAGAAAACTGTCAGTCACTACATGTCTCACATAGATTGTAATGCCCCCTGTCTCATGCAGATTCTCATGCAGATCAGTGTTCAGCCATAGATCTTAAAAGCTCGTTTACTTATTAAAGAAAAACATGGATTTCTTTAGAATAAAACATCAGATGGCAAATATTAAAGGTATCCTTTTATTCAGCTTCCTATTACCCGCATGCCCATATAGATGGCTTAGGAGGGATGATCCTACTAGCAGATTCCCTTTAAAGTGAACACAGACACAAAGACAATTAAAGCAATGTGTTTGATACAGCACCACGGGGACAAACAACAATTAGCTTGCCTATGAAGGTGCTTTCACATGTGCCATTTTAATTGCCTTTTTTGTGTGTTTTTTTTGAGGCCATGATCAGGTTTGGATCCTTTTCCTTCCTTTTATTGAAAATTATTTCTAGTTTTATCTGGCAAATCAGCATAAAAATGCTCGTTAAACCGCACAAAAGGCAAAACAATTAGATTCGACTCATGAAAATCAGATTGGAAACTTTTTCACAAAAAAATCTTTCATTCTCATAACAAATGTCCAAAGAGGTTTGCAAAGGTTCATGCACGCAAGGTACACTATATAGGTATTGTATGTCTTCCTGATACATGATCCATAGCCTGCTAGGGGTTAATACTGGATCATTACTGTCACCCTATTATATATTTCAATCCTTCCCTTATGCATGAACTCCTATTTCCAGTTCCAATGTTGCATCCAGAACATTGTTACCATGATTAGGATCTCTGTACGTATGCGGAATATGTTACTATAAAAGCAGCAGAATATTAATAGATTGTAAATATTGTAAGTATTCTTTGAACATTGAACCTTTATCTGATTGTGGCTAAATGTTTGTGTGTAAAACCACTTATTTCCCAGAACAGCCGCAAGACACAACTAATTCTACCTCCAGACAGCAATGGTTGCTCTCCTACTCCCTTCTTCGCTAGTTTTACAGTTCACAGCACATTGATAGCGCTAATCTTGGCATTCTACCAAAATATGCAAATAAAAAAACTATGATTATTGAATCTGCGCTCGTGTTTTAACTATTTCAGAAAAAAAAGGTATTTATTTTCCATATCATTGGGGAGCCTCGATACGATTTCATACGTTGGGGTTCTGCAGATGAATAAGGCTCTATGGCTACACTGACCATTGGATTGACTAGCCCTGCCTTGACTTAGCTCACACAATCTGATTTTTCTTTGCAAGCCTCCATAACTTTGTCACCATTTTTCCTTAAACAAGAAAAATAAAAATAAACCATTAATCATTTTCATGTTAAAAGGGCCCAGTATAAATATAACCCATCTGCACATGTCAAACAGCTTGGGACACCTGCCAAAAATACTAGGTTAAGTGCCAGGTCTCTGTGCAGCCCGTGGGAACTCCTAGGCAGGGTGAGCCGGCGAGCTCTCATCTCCTCCCACCTTGGTCTCAGATTCACTGGAGGCTGCACCTTGATTGTGTAAAGATATCAAAGGTAAAAATAAAGGAGGACTGAGGAATGCACTCTCTTCGGAGAAGGAGCAGGCCATAGGTGGTGATGGTGAAGGTCGGCAATGCACTCTGAGTGTTTAAAATGGAAATAGCTTTTTATGAAGCTTTGTACAATGGTGATAACACCAGCCAAAGCAATTAACAGTTTAAAGAACGGCTGGCAGATCAGAGACCGAGCGAATTACATGGGTTTGACCGATATTTACCTTGGTTGGTAGTCAATGTCTGATATCTCAGGCGTAGCAGAACCTGGGCATTGCTTGATAGTGCTGTCTATTTAGTTTGCACGCTGATTAAACACTATTGTAAGCTCTAACATAGAAAAGATAACCATTATCGTTTTTCCTACACAGAGCTGAATACAGGTGTGGCATAAATATTTTACTACAAGGATAATATTCACACCAGGCAACCAATCTATAAATAAAGGAGATTTGTACACTACTGGTTCTTCTTAAAGTGGATCTGTCGCCATTCGTGGCATGTCTGTTTTAGTCTATTTAACTCTATACTCTAGAGCAGTGGTTCCCAACCTTTCTGACCTGGAGAGCCACATTCAGTTCTGCAAGAGGGTCACGAGCCACATCCCCCTCACAGTAGTGGCAACCAAAGACCCCAGTACAGGTATAATGATAACCAGAGCTTTCCCACACAAATCACCCTGAAGAGGAATACCAAGATCCAGGGGTTCCCACCACATTTAGCATTCTCCCATCGCGCACTCCCAACACAGTCACATCCAACTTCAAGCACCTTGTCTGACTGGTAACATCATCCTGTCTCTAGGGTACCATACTTAAATTATCTCTAAACCCCCAAGATCAGTAGATGTGTATCCAGATCTGCTCTTCTGTGCAGGGCTACTCACAAAGTCCACCATTTTGAGATGTGCTCTTCATACCAGTTTACTAAATCTGGAGCTAATGCACCAAGCTGGCAGACAGCCGCGAGCCACAATTCATGGTTAGGGACCCCTGCTCTAGAGCATCAAGAGAAAAAAAAAGCCAAAAAAGTAAGAGCACAACCTCACAAAGGAAAAGACTGATGAAGGAAACAGTGATTACCGAAACGCATAAGGACCAGCCAGGATTCCAAACTAGCAAGGCTGTGTGAGGTCACACGCTGTTTGTGGTTCTCGCTTTGCATCCATCTCCAGGGACGCCAGACGTCGGGATTCCCTGGCACTGCATTACACTTGTATGTTTACCTCTGTGGGTTGTACACACCTTCTTCGGCTTTTCAGATTGGACCTAACTTATTGCTTTGGATTTTTTTCTTATATCCACCCCTGAATTTTAGACAATTGGGCATTAATAGAGCAGTGATGAATTGGGTGCATCTTCCACTTAGCACTATTATCAGTACATATTTTTCTATTTTTTACATATTAATTTGAAATTAGCTAATAGGCTTCTTTCCGCTTGGCGTTTTGATCAATTCCCAACAGCATTTTTAAAGGGATACTTAGCACATTTCTGCTGTTCCCTGGTGTCTCTTTTTAATTCAGGCTATTACGGTAATATGTTTTATCCTAACTAGCGCTATCTCTTTCAGTTATCACCAAAGCTAATCCAAGTGTAAAATTCACCTTATGCCTCTGTGCACTCTTTGCTCCTGTACAGTGCTCTTCCTGCCAGATTTTACCTTCTGCCATCTACATCAGTATAGCTGTCTGCGTAGTTTTACAGTTTCACATAATTTTTAGCTGGCTTCTAGCATAACTGAAACAATGGGCTAGTATTTCTGTTACTATAAGTGCAATGTGTAGGTGCACATTCACAAAACAAAACCTAGAATCAAAGAGAAGCTGAGCTGTGTTTACGGTCTACTGCAGATAGATGATATGTAGCTTCTGATGTGTCTCTATTGATCCTTATGGCAGTAGATTATCTTCTACCACATGCATCAACAAAGCAGCATTTGCAGTTTCACATCAGTAATCTATCAGCAGACTAACAACCCAGCTCAGCTCTGCACTGACTAGTAATTGCAAGCTCCATTGTGGAGTTGTGCAGGAAAGTTGAGTTCTGCTATACACAACCTAACAATCATGTAAAAGAACACAGACAGTTATACTAATGTAGATGGAAGAAAATATAGTAGACAATTCACCGTCAGTGCTGGAAGCAGAGATCAGTTACACTCACAGGAGGCTGATAAAGACTGCACTGAGCATCATCAAGGACTGGAACTACAGAAGGATGGTTATAATTGCAAGTGGAGAGTAAATAGAGGGGCATTCCTTTGTTGAATATTTGCAAAACGGGGCATATAAGCAGAAATAAATATTTGTGTACTTGGTTTTGGGAATAACCTTATAAAGGCTCTAAAGCTCTTTTGCACAGAAATGCAAGTTTCAATTTACAGTAACCCGAGAATAAACTTTGGTTTTTACTGTGGTTTACAGTATAAACTACTAGTGGTTAACTTGATGTACTTTTTCTGCCCTCTCAATGTAATATTTTAATTCTAGGCATTTATCATTAATACCACAGAGCAGGGTCATTTAACAAGCTACATCCTACATACACCATTAATCCCAATTGTTTACACCTGAATCCATAAGTACGAATTGTGTATAATCGTCTTGAATATCAATCCTAATTACAGAGCTCAGGGCACGTTCACGTCTTAGTGAATGGCTCACTGGTCATATGAAACACCCATTTAAAGCAATGAAAAAATGCAAAGCATGATAACATATTGCAATGCATGCTATTGTTAGCTGCAGGGCACACTGAATGGACAGCTACGCAGATTCCCCCACTGTGGATTCATATATTGTATTTTCTACTATAGTAAATGCATAGGGTTAAATACACAAATATTGCCTGTTTTGTGCCCCAAACGAAGAAATGGACTTTTGAAAAAGAGCACCGATACAATGTGTTAGCTAATGCCTAGCCTTACAGTTAGCAACACTTGATGCCCAGATTGGCACACAGACTCACAACCCAAAGCAGTAAAGAAAATAACACTTGTTATGAACATATTTGTAGCAACAAGCTATAGTAAAACGGAAGCCAAATGCCAGAGAACAGTATTTCCTCATTATCCCATTCCTTGGTCTAAACATTCTCAAGACAAAATGTTAATTTGCTAGGAGAAAAGTCATGGGCGTCAGATCTCAAGGGCTTAGACTGTGGGTGGAGGGGGTTTAAGGTGCGCCTTGAATTAAATGACTAGGAAACCAGATCATTTCCACATAAAAGGACAGAAGTTGGGCGTCTGTAATCCCGTAAAGACAATTCAACAAGGAGGCTACCTTTGGGATACCTTTTCCTAATAGTTCTTTTGGAGATATGACAGGACTAACAAGACTTGGCATGTTCACCACGGTTAGTTTTTACGCACAAGTGCTGGCAGAACTCCAGTATCTTGCACTCATATTTATCCAAAATTATGAAATACTACAAGAGCTTGTGCAACTCTGTCACAAACATCCTGCGGATTTTAATAATAATACCCATGTTCAAGGTTATGGGACATGAAGGAGAACAAGTAACTGAGGGCAACCTCAAGAGTTAGTCAAGAGCTATCCTAAAACCTAGGTGCAAATTATACATTAAAGAGCAAACAAGAAACAAAAAGAATCAGTCTCATGTAGGCTTTTCTCTTTTATGGGAAAGGCAGAATTTAAATGTTTTCTTTACACCAATACAATTGGGTCCTGAGCGGCGAATCTTTGTGGTATACAGTCCACATACCGCTCCATAACTGGGCAGACTAGCCAATTAGCAGCCAGGGAAAGCTTCATAAGTAATGATTACCCTTCTTCCCATACTGTGTCCCATTCACTTTAAATAATATTTAAAAGGAAGAAAGTAGAGCGGAAGGAAAAATTCCCATGTCCTGGCAGACAGGAAGCTGTGCGCCAAGACGTGTGACAAGGCAGGAGATTAGCGGAAGTATAAATACTATGTGATTATCAACATAATTAACCTTTAAAGTGAAACTTATTATATTACATTAGACATGCCACTCACAGAAAAATTAATCCCCTTGAAAAATTCTATTAATATTGCTAAGACTGCGTTCACAATCTGCGGTCACGCTGCAGCTGAAAACTGCGGTAGCCCTGTGCCGCTTTGGTCTCTCCCCACACAATTACCATAGTTTGTACAAAAACAGCTGTTTCATCTGCAAAACCGTGGAGCCATTACGACCTGCCTCAATGTCTCGTCTCCTACGTAATCCAGCTGTTTCCCTGCAAAATTAAAGGATTGTGCAAGGAAACAGTGGAAAGACTGCAGGGGGCACAGGGCCGTTGTGGTTTGCTGCAACAACGTGACCTCCGTGTGTGAATGCAGTCGAAGGGTTTGTGAACACAACGCCAGGATACCAGTCGAATTTTTTACAGCAGATTTTCCACAGGTATTTTTTTTTTTTACTTTTATGTACAAAATAGAGAGTGGCTTCCAAGCCACCAGAAGAATGGGCAGGGCACAACTTTAACAGTGCGTCTTTAGAAAAGTAGAGACGATCAAAAGACAGAGTGTATGTACAGTCATTTTGACACCGCAGTGCATATGTTCATTCTTTTTAACATGTATTTCGCTCTTTATCAGGCCGGTTACAGAGTATAACAGGTTGAAGTTACGTAGTGTGCATATAACCTATGGGTGACAAATATGGGGTGGTTTTGTCACAAGACTACAGTTTTTTTACTGCAAATATACAGCAGCTTTGCATATATAACATGGAAGTCAAAATAAGAAAATACTTGGCAAATCTTGGGCTGAAATTTCTCCAAGTTAAAAATCAATCCATAGATCTGCATGATATGATTTGACAATATCTTTCTGAATGTCCTTTCCTGCAGAACACATCCCATTATTATTTTTCTTTTTTATATGTCCATGGGGGCAGCCATGTAAATGCCACTTCGGTAATTTATTTTACCAGTCATTTTCGTCAGTAGATATTGAAGCAGTCTGACCAAAGCAGAATGCAGGTAGAGGATCAGAGCAACATTTTAAAGCTGAGTGTAATACAAAAATTGGCAGAATTAAGCCCCGATATCTAGTCGTTTGGTACCTTCCCTATTGGACAACACAATCCACATATGGCACATAGAGTACTACAGTCAATAGTCACCCGTATCTAGTCCATACGTGACACTCTGTTGAATGTGACAATGTGGATGTATTGTCACGTACTGTGATCTGTCCCGGTTGGTCCGGCCACGTCGCGCTGGACGGGCGAATGAATATAGGCGGTTGTAAACTGGGGGTAATGGCAGGAAGTAAGAAGCACCTCAGCTGTGTATTGGTAGGGAGCCCTGGCCGTAGGCGTCCCTGGATACTTGCTGAGAAAAAAAATGGCTGCCGGTACTCAGACGCGGGTGCTCAAGAGTGACATTACTAAGGCTATGGAACGCTGCTTAGACCAAAAAGATACCAACGCGTTTCGAAGGTATCCTAACCCTGATGAAGAAGGTCGTATACCTTCGAAACGCGTTGGTATCTTTTTGGTCTAAGCAGCGCTCTGTAGCCGTAGTGACGTCACTCTGGAGCACGCGCGTCTGAGTACCGGCAGCCATTTTTTTCTCAGCAAGTATCCAAGGACGCCTACGGCCGGGGCTCCCTGTCAATACACAGCTGAGGCGCTTCTTACTTCCAGCCGTTACCGCCAGTTTACAACAGCCTATATTCATTCGCCCGCCCGTCCAGCGCGACGTGGCCGGACCAACCGGGACAGATCACAGTACGTGACGATCCATCCACATTACCTGGGGTAAGCAGCATTGTCACATTCAACAGTGTCACGTATGGACTAGATACGGGTGACTATTGACTGCAGTACTCTCTGAGCCATATGTGGATTGTGTTGTCCTATAGGGAAGGTACCAAACAACTAGATATAGGGGCTTAATTCTGCCGATTATTCCCTAGCGCCACAGTTGTTTCCTCCAAGCACGGTATCTTAGATTTGAGCACTGATTTAGGTTTTTTACAGAATCGGCACATATTCTGTTTAGATTCCAGCAGCTGGGGGCGGTACTCTTCTCTCCTGTGCTCCTACCCCACACATCTTTGCTTTTTCCCCCTTTTTTTTCCCTTTAGGGTGGAATATATTTATCCAGTGGTGAGTGCCAGTGTCATCTAGTATTGGTTATCAATTATACAAAAATTAATTTTTTATCCAAATTTTCCAATTCTTATCAAATCAAGGTGAAGCAATGACTACCCCAATCTCGATGCTAATTTTCTAAAAGGTTGAGAACTTCAGCCAAACCCAAGAATTTCATCTGGACTAGCTGATCATCCAATGTGTAGAAGGTTCACCCGTTTCTTCCCAATGGCAGATGTTTCAAGAAAGAAGGATTGGGAGTGTCAGAATTCAAAATACCGAATCCTTTGCTTTCACAGGAGATAAATCACTATTGTAGGCAGTTGCACATGCTTGTGGGTAGGGGGTAAGAGAAATAGTTGACAACCGAACAAGTATTTGGAGTACAGATGTCTATAGTCAGCCTTTACAGGATCTATTTTATTTTTATTTCTGATATTTGTATCTTATTAATAGTATTTGTGTTAAGTTTATTTAGAATTTATCTTATTAGCAGTATTTTTTGCATCTTTATGGTTGCTGTATGGGACACTCCCAACTTGGCGACACCTTCATTTTGGTGCGGTTTTTATATACCGGTATTTAAAACCACTGTTTGCTGTGTGTCCACATGTTGTATTATTCCTAATCCAGAAACGCGTTGGTTTTGTACATCCTAATAAATGTTTAGTGTATAAACATCGGCCTTTGGATGGGTCATCACTGGCAGCGCAGCCAGAGTATCTCATCTGCGCGAGAACTCCTTTCTTCTCTATAAGATGGATGTTTATGCCATTATAACTAACGATATGTGCGGAGGAAGGGTCCGCTGCTTTATGTTTTTAACAGAAGTATTTTGCTAATGCACATACTGTATGCATACTAGTCCAAGAGGCAAGAGCACATCTTCCCAATAATTCTGAATTAGAGTCCAGCTTCCAGTTTTTAAATGATTCTTTGATTACATCAGTCCATTGAGTCTTGTATATGTGGAGAGAAAATGTCATTTTATAAAAAAAAAGGCCAATATTCTAAGTAACATGCAACACAGAAACAACAGAAATCCACTTCTACAAATATTAGTGCAAATGTCTTTTTAATTCCCTTTCTGACGTAAGCCCGCTGTAGCTAATATATCGCAGGCTGCTATGACATAGTGGCCATTTGCTTTACTTTACCCAGGATTCCTGGGGCGGTTGTTTGTATCTTTTATATTCTTGTGGGAATTGCTTACTCTTTTGCTTGCTGAGAACTCGAGAATGTCGTCTGTTCAAACAATGGTGCTATTTAAAACCGTAAGAGTATGTCAAATGCCCCCCTCCCCGCCATAATTGAAAACATGTATATTTATAACCAAAACCAAATACTGCTTAAAAAGATTTCTAAATAGCTGGATTTTCTTGACTATGGTATTGGGCGTCATGTCAAAAAAATGTTTATACCATGCAAAAATACAAAACATACACACATACCGGGCGTATTGTTACCGACAGTGATTAAATACGCCTCATTATGTACATACTGTAATATTACACCCTGAGCCACAAAATAAACAACATGGGCTAATGCATTTCTAAGATGGTTTAATGGCAGCATATGTCATTGTGACACAATATAGGGAGTCATACACACAACGTCTCACATGAAGCCACAATAGGGGCTTCCATAAAGTGGCATATGGCGGCCGATGAGGTCTATTCTTTAGCCACCAATTTCATGCAGAGGCAAGTAAAGGCCTTTTTCATCCCATACAAATCCAACAAAAAAGATGATATCATCCATGCAACTCCTTATGGATGAAAAAAAAACTTGCAAAAACGTTGGGAATCCACTGAAAGAAGTGACATGCTGCAGTTCAGTTTACAAAAATGCTGCAGTTTTTCAAATCAGTCAGAAAAAAAACAATGCGTGTGCATGAGATTTCTGAAGTCTCATAGCTTTTGCTGGTACTTTTAACGTAGCTTAAAATTTGCATTAAAAAAAATCCACGGCGAAAACGCAACGTGTGAACATAGCCTTATTTAGGAAGATATTTTCCTCTACAAGCATTGCTCCCAAGGAAGAATATCGATCATTATGTACAAGGAGTTTGTATGACAGTACACGGAGGTTTTACAGCCCATGATAATACGTTGTACAAGCGTTATGCACAGGACTATGCCATGTGCATGAGCCATAACCCTTTAAATTACTAAATACAGTCCATAGAATAGAAAGAAAAACTAACAAATTATGCACCAACAATGAAACCAAGGATGGACGATGGTATAACTTAAGGCACCCGTGAATATTGTTTACACTTGGAGTAATGTCGGTATAACTCGCTAATATTGGTGGATTTGGCCGACATAGTGAGCATGGGCGCCTCCTGACTCTTCCCCAAGAGATGATGTCAAAAGAGGTAAGCATCCGGCATGCCCGATTTTGGACTGCTGATACTTTTGTTCTAGCCAGATGTCTGGCAGCGGCTCTCTCTTAGGCTACGTTCATATTTGCGGTGCGTCGGGTGCAACCGCGGCGACGCATGCGTCATGCGCCCCTATATTTAAGATGGGGGCGCATGGACATGCGTTGTCTTGCGTTTTGTGACGCATGCGTTTTTTTTGGCGCAAGCGTCAGGGCGCAGAGGACGCAGCAAGTTGCATTTTCTGTGTGTCCAAAATCGGCCAAAAATGGACGCATGCGTCACAAAACAATGCGTTATTGCATGCGTTGTGCGTTGCGTCGCCGACGCAACACACAACGCAAATGTGAATGTAGCCTTAGAGAACATAGAAGTGTTCAGTAAAATGAGTGCTTCTTTGTATGGAGGAGTTGGGAGATAGCTTCCAGCTGAATGGTTGGCCAACAGATACAGTGCCTACAAGTAGTATTCAACCCCCTGCAGATTTAGCAGGTTTACACATTTGGAATTAACTTGGCATTGTGACATTTGGACTGTAGATCAGCCTGGAACTGTGAAATGCACTGCAGCAAAAAAGAATGTTATTTTTTTGTTTATTTTTTTTTTTAAATTGTGAAAAGTCTTTTCAGAGGGTCATTTATTATTCAACCCCTCAACCCACCAGAATTCTGTTTGGTTCCCCTAAACTATTAAGAAGTAGTTCAGGCACAAAGAACAATGAGCTTCACATGTTTGGATTAATTATCTCTTTTTCCAGCCTTTTCTGACTATTTAAGACCCTCCCCAAACTTGTGAACAGCACTCATACATGGTCAACATGGGAAAGACAAAGGAGCATTCCAAGGCCATCAGAGACAAGATCGTGGAGGGTCACAAGACTGGCAAGGGGTACAAAACCCTTTTCAAGGAGTTGGGCCTACCTGTCTCCACTGTTGGGAGCATCATCCGGAAGTGGAAGGCTTATGGAACTACTGTTAGCCTTCCACGGCCTGGACAGCCTTTGAAAAAGTTTCCTCCCGTGCCGAGGCCAGGCTTGTCCGAAGAGTCAAGGCTAACCCAAGGACAACAAGGAAGGAGCTCCGGGAAGATCTCATGTCAGTGGGGACATTGGTTTCAGTCAATACCATAAGTAACGTACTCCACTGCAATGGTCTCCGTTCCAGACGAGCCCGTAAGGTACCTTTACTTTTAAAGCGTCATGTCAAGGCTCGTCTACAGTTTGCTCATGATCACTTGGAGGACTCAGACTGACTGGTTCAAGGTTCTCTGGTCTGACGTGATGTTTGGAGACTGGATGGCACTGCATACGACCCCAAGAATACCATCCCTACAGTCAAGCATGGTGGTGGCAGCATCATGCTGTGGGGCTGTTTCTCAGCCAAGGGGCCTGGCCATCTGGTCCGCATCCATGGGAAGATGGATAGCACGGCCTACCTGGAGATTTTGGCCAAGAACCTCCGCTTCTCCATCAAGGATCTTAAGATGGCCGCTTCTCCATCAAGGATCTTAAGATGGGTCGTCATTTCATCTTCCAACAAGACAACGACCCAAAGCACACAGCTAAGAAAACCAAGGCCTGGTTCAAGAGGCAAAAAATCAAGGTGTTGCAGTGGCCTAGTCAGTCTCCTGACCTTAACCCAATTGAAAACTTGTGGAAGGAGCTCAAGATTAAAGTCCACATGAGACACCCAAAGAATCTAGATAACTTGGAGAAGATCTGCATGGAGGAGTGGGCCAAGATAACTCCACAGACCTGTGCCGGCCTGATCAGGTCTTATAAAAGATGATTATTAGCTGTAATTGCAAACAAAGGTTATTCCACAAAATATTAAACCTAGGGGTTGAATAATAATTGACCCACACTTTTATGTTTAAAATTTATAAAAATTTAACTGAGCAACAAAACTTTTTCGTTTGTAAGATTTATGCATCTGTTAATAAATCCTGCTCTTGTTTGAAGTTTGAAGTCTCTAACTTATTTGCATCTTATTAAACCTGCTAAATCTGCAGGGGGTTGAATACTACTTGTAGGCATTGTATCTATTGTGTATTGGCCCCTTAGTATGTCTATTATTCACGACCCCTGTTGGATCTGTCATGGCGGGCATACTGGTTTTCATCCAGGATTGTCAAAAACAGATAAATGTAATAAATAACTTGATAGACAAACAATATTTTGATGGGTCTTTGGTAAGTTCACCTTAGTATTGTACTGCATTGTCTAGTCTTTGTGGCTGGTCAATGAAGCACAAAGGTCTAGACTCTAGTCCAATGTGATACTATGATGCCACCTGCACAAGTCTTATGGTACCTTCACACTCAGCAACTTTACAACGAGAACAACAACGATCCGTGACGTTGCAGATTCCTGGATAGCGATCTCGTTGTGTTTGACACGCAGCAGCGATCTGGATCCCGCTGTGACATCGCTGGTCGGAGCTAGAAGTCCAGAACTTTATTTGGTCGTCAGGTCGGCGTGTATCGTCGTGTTTGACAGCAAAAGCAACGATGCCAGCAATGTTTTAGATGGAGCTAACAACCAGCGACAACGATAAGTGAGTCACCGTTACGTCACAGGATCGCTCCTGCATCGTTCTGGAGCTGCTGTGTTTGACGTCTCTACAGCGACCTAAACAGCGATTATGCAGCGATCGGCTCGTTGTCTATATCGCTGCAGCATCGCTGAGTGTGACGGTACCTTAAGGATGTGTTCCTCAGCTGGGAATCATACACAGGGATACCATTTTGTCCGGGCACTCACTCACTGTCCTCCACACATTCTGCACCATTATAAATTGCTTTCTTTGTGTGGTCATTCTTAGTCACTCAGGTTCAGGTCTGGACCTTACGGTACTTCACGTCAGGTATCATTAGGTGTCCCAGCTCCAGAAGCTTCACCTTCCCCAATAATAATGTGATATTTCGCACAAACAATACTTCATATAAAACCACGAGTGGAGATGGCAGGACTGTGCCATGCCAGACAGGAGCCTGAAATTAAACTAAACTGAAAATAATTACCTGGAGTTTAAGTTGGTATGCATGCAAAATAAGAGAATATTCATATTGAACATTAAACAGACAACACCTAACACAGAAACAAAATGAACATATACTCTGCTGTAAGCAAGTAAGTAACAGCAATAGTGCAAATCAATAAATAGGGTACTTAGTTAACACTGTTTTTTATCAAAAAAGGGCAAAAGCCATTCCACCAGTGTCAAGGTGTACCCAAATTCGGGATGGTCCTAACCTCTACTATTAAAACCTTACCATGTGTCATAGTGACGTCAGTGTGAATAAAGGCTGTGCATGTCCGGATCCCAAATATGTTAAGGTTTTAATACTAGAGGTTAGGACCAACCCGAATATGGAACACCTTGTCGCTGGCGAGATGGCTTTTAACATTTTTTTTTTTTAATCAAAAATGGTGTTAGCTAAGTACCCTATTTATTTATATGCACTACTGCTGTTACTTATTTACTTACAGCAGGGAATGTGTACATTTTGTTTCTGTCTTAGGAGCCTGGAATGAGTAAAAGTTCTAGAAGTGACTTTTAAATCCTAAGTAGGGGAAATTGTTATTTTATTGCAGATCTACTAGTCATTACCAAAGCAAAAGCTAACTTTCAAGGGGCACTGGCTCACCTTAGGGAGACCAGCTGAATGTGGACCTTTGTTAGCAATGCTCAGAGGGAAAAATACCATGCAAATTCGCTCTCTCCAGGGTAAAAAAAACGACATTGAAAGTGCCACCTATTGAGGTTTAGTAGTTCCCAATAAGTCAATGTCGGAGCCTGCAAGGAGACTTGTCCTTCGTCATATTGCAAGGCTCCTTGTTGGGTCCAAGGCTAGGTTCACATTGCATTAGTGCAGTCCATTCAATGCATACGTTAAACGGACTGCGTTAACGCAAGTGCCGAAAAAGATCGCGTTTATGCGATCGCACTAGCGCAGATGCTCTATCTGTGCTAGCGGTGACGGACCCGAAAACGCTGCAGACTGCGTCCGAGGGTCCGTTACAAATTATGCCAATTATGACATGCGTTAGCGATGTGCTACATAATGGCAGTTAATGGATGCGCTAACGCATCCCTTACATAGCGTTAGTGCCACTATGTAACGGATCCCGTCAGCGCATTGCCATTAACGCAATGTGAACCCAGCATAAGGAGCTTCTGTAGGTGGATTTGCATGACAATTCCTTCCTTCTGAACAGAGCTAATTTGCAATGTAAGAGGCGGTGACATTACCTATGCTTTTGACCTCGCCTCCTTTTCTCAGTTTCCTTGTTATAGGGAACAGACTCTCCTGACTATTGCACACAACCTAACAGGATGAATTTGTTCCTGGGTCATAAGACACTTTTTCATTTTGGAGATGGTGGGGAGGGGGTGATCTGCCTTCTGCATCTTGAATTCTATTTATGTGTTTCCTGTCCTCCACCCCTCCAGGCCAGATCAGATTTCCTCTAGCAGTATCAATAGTCAGAGGATCACACAGGCTAACCAGTTTGGCCTTTACATTACTTCCTTTAACGCTTTCAGAAGTGATAAAGGCCAGAAAGACATTGCAAGAAAAGCTGTTTCCTGACTGACCTGACTTAAAATGAAAAGTATCTAACATAATGCAAACTTTAATCAATACATACGAAAAATACGAGCATACCGGCTTGATCTCCACGTTCACGTCAAGACTAAAAAAACAAAAAAAACAACTAAGAAGCCTTCTAATGGTGGGACATCATTCACAAGCCGATAACACTGCAATTCAATGCTTTCATCTACATAAAAACCATATAAATGTCCCGCAATACAAAGCAAGCATTAACTGCATAACTATTCTGGGAGAGCACTGACAGTTTTGGTATATCAAATGTTCACTGACACCAAGGTGAAAATGAAACTTTTATGCAGAGCTGATCATATATCTTGCAGCAAATGCATCTCCTTTGAGGCCTAACCTTTCACTAGACCATACGGTAGCACTTAATCTGTCGTGCCTAGGGCAAATACTAAGCATCATTCACAATGGCCAGGCGGTGACCGCGCTATCCTTTTCAAACAAGAGACAGATGCCCAAAACTTTAGTAAATAGGCTGCCAAGTAATGCATTTACGACATGACAGTATTATCTGTGTTAAAGCAGTTCTTCATTTCTATACTAATCAGTTTTATAGAGATAAGCACATGGTGCATTGAAACTTCGGACTCTCAGCTTCAGTTATTACCCTTATTATACTATGTTTGTTGACATCATAAAGTTTATGAAAAAAAAAAACAAAAAACACATGCTCACTTGAACAAACTTTATATTAAATCCAGAAGGTCCTAGGAAATTTACCGTAAGTGGAAACCGAAGAAAACATTGGCGCAAATACTAAAGGAAAGCCTGAAATCTGATACCAATGGACCTAGAATATTATTCCCAAAATAACAAGCAACCCGTTGTCCGTAGGATAGGGTATAATTTGCTAATTGCTGGAGTCCCAATTAGTCTGGAACCCCGAGAATGAGCCCCGTAGAGTACGGTCTTGAATGGAGCAGATGTGTGCATGCTTGGCCTCCGCTTGGTATATTATCGATGGATCTGACAAAGAAAGCCAAGTATAGCCGCGTGACTATTTCCGGCAGTTCCATTAACAGTGAATTAAACCAAGGAAGAACATGTGCACCCCTGCTCCATTAAAGACATGGCTGAAGAGCCCTGTTTTCGTGGTTCCAGAGACCCGGTCTCGGGATGACTGGTGATCCCAGTAGTCAGACCCCTAGTGTTCAGCAAGTTATCTCCTGCTCTATGAATAGGGAGTTACTTGCTATTTGGGAATAATCATTTAATTGATGTGCATTTAATTTTCAGCACTTCAGATACAGTTATTGTAAGAGCTCACAATCTACAGGAAATTCCCAATCAGTATGTCTTTGGAGTGTAGGAAGAAACCAGAGAACTTGGGGGAAACCCACGGAAACACGCAGAGGACATAAAAACATGATGTCATCAGATAACACCTTTGAAAGCTACACAAAAAGATGAAGAAAAGACAGTCTAGAATTGAGAGTTGTCAGATACAGTTACTATTGTGAAAAGGTAGAGCGTATGGCTGTCACACAAAAGAAGAGATGTGGAATCTCCCGACTCCTATTACAGACCTGTCACAGCATATGGGGCACTACTGGATAGGGAATACCCCGGACAGAAGAACAGAAGGTTGACGCCTTGTGCAGTCAGTGATGTTATTGTGCCCAAGGTATGAACGTGTAGGAGACATCAGCAGAGTAACGTCACGACTACCATACATGACCTCAACTGAAGAGCTGCACTCCTGTGCCTATTCCTGTAGTTTAAGAAATGCTCATAGTATGCCACCTAGATAAAGCAATCATCGACAACTGAATATTAACTGGATTCTCCAAATTAGCTCATTTCCAAAAAAGAAAACACCTAAAAGGGTAAAAACAGCTACATACAAACCGGATTATTGCAAAATAAAACATGCAAACCAAAAATATCCCATTCAAATGAAATAAGCCGTATTGTAGGTCACTCAGGTTATGCCAGTATGCCTCTGTGACCAGAAATCCTACCTTACAGTGAATCAAAAATATCCTCCCTTCTGCTATTCGACACACAAAAATCCGGCAGACTCTTCATCTCTGCTAGTGACTGTGCATGCCTTCTCCTCCCATCTCATCTGAGAGTTTGGATGTTTTTGAAAGACGCGTTCCCATGCTTTCATTAATGAGAGGTAACACCTACTAAAAATGGGACATTGCCTTAGGCGTCTCTAAGCACCCTACGCAGGTCCAGCCCATGCCATCTCTCTGGCTAGACAAGACTAGCAAGGAGAGAATCCGCCTGGCCTTTGCCTTGGAATGAAACAAGAAAAAGAAAAAATAGGTGCTTGGGTAAAGCAGAGATTTCCTGATTAACAAGCTCTTCAAGAAAGGAATAAAGTAACTTCCAATTCTGATTCCAATTATATTTTACTAACTTAAATATGGAAAGAGGCGTAACCTCAGAGCAAAAGACCGACGTGTAATCACGACGTGCCATCTGACAAAGTTTTTTTAGTATATGCTTGTACTCCCTATAATATAACAATCCTGCAGCATCTTTCCTAACATCTCTGTGTTGTGCTTTTCGTCTCTTCTTCCTAGAAATGTTTTAAGACAATGACAACTGGGTGTTTCCGTTCCCCTTGTCAAATAGACGTGTCCTACACAATTTGGAGTCAGAAGCACTAGTTGGACAGTGTCAGACTGGGCAGAGAAAAGCCCCCAACTGGTAACACCAAGTTGTCAATTTATACATAAATGTCCATTCACAAAACTCCACAATGGTGGAATACAATTTTCTAGCACAAATGTTAGGAGACGTAACCAATCCCCTTCAAAATCTTATGGATGTTATATAGCAGCATCAAGTTATAAGCATTGGGCAAATAATGCCTTTGGATATTTGCATGTATGAATATGCATTGGAAACGCTAAAACACAAAATGAACATTCAAATAAAACACTTTGTCTAAAAACAAGACATCACCACTACGCTGATAACGTACAAGAATACTACAAAGAAAGAAATGGGATTCTTAATTCTTCGGTGACTGCAATGTTTAAAAAACATAAAGCCATCCATAAGTTCTTACCTGCAATAAACAAATTGTGCCAGCAAATATAACAGTGAGGACTTTCACCCGCACGTATTGTACAATAAATGTAGCAGACCCATTGGTAATTGCCATAGTCTCATGTGCCGCAGTACGGACTTCCGCTCAGCAGAACGTCGATATCAGTGACCTACACAGAAGTTCGCTCCAAACAGACCTTGAGAAAGCAAAATTAGAAACAGGAGAGCTATATCACCCAGGTACATAATTTACCAAAGAAACTTCCCGTAGGTAAGGAGGATGCTGATAACTTATTTACTACTAATCGCTAACATATTGCACAGTATGGGCTGCTGAGATATCAACATCAGGAAAACCTGGTTAAAAGAAAAGCTGCTAATATGAGACTAGGCTTATGTTAAGAAAAAAAAAGTTTGCCTCTCTTCAGTCTGAAATGTCAACTTGGATAAAGCTGGGCTGCTCCTTAATAATAATAATGCTCAAAATAATGTGAATACTCTGAATTATAGGCCTCCCAGAATCAGTGTCATAAAACATCCAACCTTCAGATAGTTTTCCACTTTAAAAAAATGTAAGGGTATGTGCTCACAATCCGGAAGTAGCAGCACTTTGGACCCCACACATGTTCGCTGCCTCCAAATCGCTGCCTTCTATTGAAAGCAGGTAAATTCACATGTGTTCACTGAACCGTGCGGATTCACGGTGTCCAATACATTCTATTGGTGACGTTTCTGGTTCGGAGACACTAGAGAAGAGCAGACAAATTGACATTCTGCGGTCCTGAAAGACGCGCCGCATGCGAGTATCCGCGGGTGATCCGCAGGTGCACATACATGCATAGTGGACATGGGATTTCAAGAAAACCTATCTACTAAGCTGTGACATCTGACCGCTGTGGTTTTGACACTACATAAATCTGCAGCAATTTCTGATTGTGGGCACATACCCTTAAAAGAGAAGGTTAGCACTCGATGTTGTAGGAGATGTGCTGTAAACAAAAAGTGAAAAACAGCACACTGGTGAAAGTGTACAATTGCTGATAATATTGTCTCCAACTGAACACTTTTTAGAAAGTGCTGCTTTTCACTTTTTGATTTTCACTTAAAAAAAATGATCATTAGAAGTAGTTAACATATAAATATATCTTTCTTTTTTACTATGGGCCTAAGCGACAGGTATTTACTAACTACCTGCCTGTTCTTCCTGCTGCCAATCTCTCCAGACGGCGATTCTGCGGCTGTTACTGACATCACGCCGGCAGAGCAACTGCTTCCCTTATGCTCTGCTCTGTGAATGGGACGTGACTGGCGGCATCATGCCTATCCCGTTTAACCGCAGGAAGTCGGCTGCCAATCAGCATGAAGCGGCAGTCACACCCCATCCACAGAGCAGCAGAGGAAGAGCTGCTCTGCAGACCTAGAGCAGCGGAATCGCCAGCAGGAGAGGTCTGTGACCTCTGAGTCAGTGCTGGGTAGAACAAGCAGGTGCCTGTTAATTCTTAGGCCCATAGTGAAAAAAATATATAAAATAGTCCCGGAAAATCCTTTAAAATATATAATCAGCACTGGTTCTAGCAGCTCTACTTCTTCATTGTGTTTGCTCGACTTCTGCTTCATTCATTCTCTATGGAACTGATGATGAATTGTGCTTAGCCATTTCTAGCAGTCCCATTGATAATGTATGGAGCAAAGCTTGAGCATGTACTCCTCTGCTCCACTCAAGATGGAGCTACAGATCCTGTTTTTGGGGAATAACACTATCCATTCAAATAAGCCAGTTAACCATCCCCTCCACACACACACATCAACTGGTCATGTACCAACACAAGAATATCATTCCTGTGCTGAACCCAAACTGAAATCCGTGCCAGTATCTTCAAATCAGGACACCCTTTCTAGCACAAATATACTAGGAAAGCTGGTTACACATTTGCTGACGAGGGCTTTGCGGAGGGCTGCGTAGTTCCACAGTTAAGACCCGCACACTGCCGCACCTCTTCCTTCTGCTCCGCCTACATCGGCATGTACCCTATCTATAACACTGGGTACGCAGGCCATGCGGATGTACGTGGATGCCTCTGCATGCGTAGTTTTGATGCTGCGCCGACCGCAACAAAATGCAACATGCTGCGTTCGATGCAGCATCAAAACGACACATGCGGAGGCATCTGCATACATCCGCATAACCTGCGTACCCAATGTTAAAGATAGGGTATGCAGGACGCATGCCGACGTAGGCGGAACTATGCAGCCCTCATCCGCAAATCTGAAACCAGCCTAAGTTGCATGTAACAATGGTATTTTTTTCAAGTGGACAATCCATGATAAGGTTGCATGTTAAACTGGACGTAGGACCAGTGCACATGTATTCAAATCAGGCCATATGCCTTATTATAAGTGTCTTAGTAAGTGGGATATGTTTACGGTATATGTTAAACACATCTGAAAGTACCGTATTTATAAAGTAGACGATCCTTTTTAGACCATAACTAAGGCACATTGGTCTCCACACACTGTCCATCCAAGCTGCCTACCATCATAAGCTCTATAAGCTCTACATGTGCAATGTTGTGGGCACATGACTGACAACAATGAACCTATAAGAAAGAGTAGACACTCAGGTATCAGGATGCATATATTGGTAGAGGAAAATAGAGGAGTCCTACCCACGGTGGCACTCTTCAAGAGGGAAGATACCTCTTTTTTACCCATCTCCCGCAATCTCTCTTTGCTTCTGAATTTCCTCTTTTGGAAATTATGCATACATCTGCATTATTAAAAGTGGCCAAACAGTTCCAGAAATTGTCTGATATCTGCAAATTATCTGCCGCCATTTAAATTATTTAATATACCGTACCTCTATTTAGAAGTAGTCTCTCATTGTGATAAAAGTATAAAGCTCTAGAAAAAATTTAGAGGCCACTGCAACATTTTCAGTTTGTCTGATTTTTCTCTTTATAGGTATATTTTTGAGTAAAATATAATTTTTCATTTATTCTATAAACTTCTGACATGTCTCCAAATTTCCAAGCAATAAATTTAGTATTTTTTTTCCGAAAAGGAGAAATGGTCAAAATTGGAAAAAAAAAAAAACCTAGTGCTTTCAGACCTCAAATAATGCAAAACAAACAAGTTCATAATCATTTAGAATCAACAATACTAATGTTTTAAGTCAGGAAGAGTTCAGAAATCAATATTTTGTGGAATAACCATGATTTTTAATCACAGCTTTCCTGTGTCTTGGCATGCTTTCCACCAGTCTATCACACTGCTTCTGGCGCAAACATTTAAGCAGTTCTTCTTTGTTTGATGTCTTGTGACTATCCATCATCCTCTCGATTACATTCCAGAGGTTTTCAATGGGGTTCAGGTCTGGAGATTGGGCTGCCCATGACAGGGTTTTGATGTGGTGGTCTCTTAATTTTTGCCAGAGCTGTATAGGGTATTTGTCTCAATGATGGTTTCTTTACAAATTCATGTATCTCACAAACACATCCCTTATGACGCTAATGGATTAGGCCATGTCTGTGACCATTGCGTCAGTGTAAATCAGCAGAAATAAGGGGAAACATTGGAATGTACAAGGATGGAAACCCTCTGTGACTGTCAGCTTCTTATCTGGTTACCAGTTCCTCTATGTCTCTGTTACTCACAGTGATACTGGGATAGACATTCAATTCCAGTAAAACAATGTGGGTGACAACTGACATTTAGGTGTTTTCTGTATATACATTCTTTTGTTAACCAGCATTTGTATGACTTGTGTGCCACGTTAGGCAATTTCTAGTAAGTCTTAACGAGGACTTGTCACCAGGTCAAGAGTGGACAGTATTTCTCTTATTTTACTCATGCCGTTCCCCTGAATATTTGTTTTGTAAACCCACCATTCAGTCCCAGAGACATGGGCCCTTTTTCATAGGCTATAAAAAGTAGCACTAACTAAAGAAAGCCAATATCTCTGAAACCATTTGGCAAATCTAAAATAAAAAATATTCAGAAGAGCATCAGGAATAAAAATAAGAGCAAAAACTTGTCACTTTTTACTGGTGACAGGTCCTCGTTAAAAGGCTTTGGCCAGTAGTCATATCATTATCTTTGTATAAATAATTAATTTTCTCAAAATTTGACAAAAGTACCAAGAAACATTAGACAACGAAAACAGTAACAAGTTCCATAAAATAAATTTTAGAATCAAAAGGCTCTAACCAGCTTTGACATTTATTTCCATACAGAGCAGTGTAGATACATTCACGTTTCCCTGTCCCGCGAGTTGGATCCCAACCATTTATTTTTACCCACTTAAAACGCTCATATGGACTATGGCTGAATGCTTGCATGGGTTTTAATGAAAATTCCTGTTTATTACCTTACGCCAAAAACATGGCATGAAGAAACTGGAAGGAACCCATGCGAGCACAGATTGAACATACAATCTCTATGTAAACGCTTGCCAGGCTGGTTTTATACCCAGCACCGTGGGGCTTTCTGGCAGCACTGGTAACCAAAATACATTTTGAATTAGTTGACAGAACTCCCACTTTCTTACACATATTATGTAATAGGGACTTTCTAGATGCTTTTATTCTGTATTATGGTATGTTTATTTTGCTTTCTGCTAGTGAATGATATGAGCATAACTGTAGAGTGTCTTTTTAATACTATATGTTTCTCATAATACTCATAAGAGTATTTAAAGACTTTACTCTGGTCTATTGTATTTATTTTACAATGAGTCAAAAAATTAATCCAAAGTCAGCTCAGAGCAGTAACTGACCGGATTCAGCTACTCCATGTGAATAGAGAAGGTCTTCCTCTTCCGAACCTACTCTGTAAATGGGGCGGGACTGATGACGTCATGATGATTGACATCAGGATCCCCGCAGTTAGGTAGCAGGGAGCTACCTGTCAATCAGAATGACATTGACAGTCATGCACCGTCAACAGAGCAGAGTTGAAAAGAAACAGCTGCTTTGTCGATGTGACGGCAGAGGTCTGCGCTGGGCACAACAGGCAGATAGTTAGCAACTACCCGTCTGTTAATTCATAGGCCCATAGTAAATAATGAATATGCTCCTGAATAACTCATTTAATACTGTTCACAATGACCATTTATTTTTCCGGAGCACACAAGGCTTTTTTGCAGGTTTTTTTCTGCACTAAAAATACTGAGTGTCGGCAGGAAAAACACATTATACGTATTTTTGATGAGTTTTTTTAAGCATTCATTTGAATGACTAAAAGAAAAACAGCAAAACTGCTCAAAAGAATTAACTTGCCTCACATTAAAAAGAAAAATAAAAAAAATGCATTGGCGCTTAAAAAAGACGCAAGAAAAAAAAATGCACTCTGTGAATGAAACTTTAGAAATCTCATTTATTTTGCTGCTGCTGTAAAAAGCTGCATTTTTAACACAAAAAAGATGCGTAAACAAGGTTAGTGGCATAGGAATCTTTGCAAAATGAGGATATCAGTCATGTGCAATGGTAAGTGTGCTGCTACGTTAGCTATAATTTAATAATGTGACCAGTGTGAGAACGCACCAGTCTTCCTCTTACCAATACACAAAGACATAGCTTGAAGCTACCCAACCCAGTCAGCTAACGAGGATAGGAGTACACTGCTGATTTCCTTGAATATCTTTAGACTCCACTATGACAATGTCTAAATCCAGATCTTTCCCTTTTATTTAAAAAAAATTATTGGATAAGCTCTACCTGTCATACACTCCACACACCCATCATCATCATTACTGCAATGCTTCAAGCCTTTCATACAGTTCAGTTCCCACAGAAATCTCTGAAGAGGTGGAGACAACACCAGGTTAATTTAAGATCCTGAGTCATTTTCCACTCGGCGAGGATATTTTTGGTAGTTACGTGCTCCGAGACTGGTATATATCATATATTGTATGCATTACTGACAGACCTGGCTGGGTGATATATATATTAATTTAGTGACAAAATGCACAATTTATAGAGAAGGGTTGAACTTGATGGACCTAGGTCTTTTTTTCAACCTACGTAACTATGTATATCACACAATTAGACAATTTATGTAAGTACCGTATATACCTCACTAAAGACGTTATAAAAATTGGTGGAGGCCATCCTTTGTAGACAAAGGCGATATGATTTTATCTGTGGTTTCCCTGACCTTTGTTCCTTGAAGAGATCATGCAATATGAAGGTTCTTCTTGTCCACGTTGAAGGACATGGGTCAACCTGAGCTGATGATTTCTTCTTTTTGGGCGCCCAATCAGTCAGTATTAACTGTACAAATGTTATTCTTCTAGGGAATAATTCTGTGACTTAATACTAATTTGTAATTTAATGAAGTGTATTAATGTGCTAATGTTGTACATTATGTGTTTTATTAATATGCGGTCACCGACATGACCTTCATCTGTGTACAGGTCGATGATACAGAAACGTCACTGCATATGCTGGAAATCGCTGGACTAACAAGAAAAATCAATGACTATACTCAATGATCACCGAGGACTAAAAATAAATAGAACTAAGGAAAAAAGTATTTTCACGTACAATAAACCTTGTAATACAGCAATAAATCTTGTGAGGCGGATTATTGATGTAAAGTATATTCATACTATAATTCTGTCCTTATTAAAAGAAGGAAAATGTCAGATAGACATTAAGTCCATACATGGAGACAAATGACCTTCCTAAATCATTACTGTGCTTCTGAGATTAAACATTGGAATAAGGGACGCTGTCAGCTCGGTCGATGAATCTTTGGGATTTATACCCAGGACAAATGATTAAGTATTTCTAAAAGTTTATATTGTAAGGTAATTTTAAAATGTTTGAAGAGTAGGAACATCAATTGTCTTGACCAATGGAAAAAAGTGAAGCTCAAGACCCGATGCAAATGCATTAAGACCTCTGAACAATCAAGTTTCATTTGAACCCATCTTCGACATGAAGACTTGGCTACAGGTGAAACCTATGCAAATACTATAAATACACCCGTGCCCTGCCCCAAGAAGATGTTAGAACCAAATCAAAAAATTATACTTTATTAACTTGCAAAAAAAAAAAAAAAAACTTTATTCACAAGTTTTAAGACTTGTTTAGATTATTTTTATGCAATTATACAATCCCTTAAGATTATTAATACCCCTGTTCCTTGAAATAAGTCATTGCCAGTGGGACTATTGTTATATCATTTCATCAATAACACAGAAAAATGTGATATAGCTTTTCACAGATAATTTCCCCCATAGGCTTTTGATGAACGAGTTAAGCGTCTTGGCTTAGATACCGGCACTGTAAGTGGACAGACCTGCTTTGCAGCATAGAGACATATGGCAAAGGAAAGCATGGAGGGGGACAATGAAAAACCTCCATTCAGTTAGGCATACGCGCATTCTGAAGCTTTTAGAAGTTGTTGCTTAAGGATCATGACTGCTTTGTTTAAATACACAAGATCAGTTTCCTTCTTAATGCACTTGGCAGCTCTTCGGTGAAACCTATCAGAGGCGCAGTTGGCAAACTGACCCTGTGCCAGTAGGAGATTTTGTGGGTTTCTTTGGGAAGTAATGTTGTCTTGCTTATTACAGCACAGCTCTTTAAATCACAGCGTTGTGGGCGAAAGTCCCTAAGTCCTGCCAGCACTTCATGTGGCTGAGGACAAATCACTTTGGTGGCTGAATATCAAGTTATTTGTTTCAATGCAACTTGACATTTATTTGATATCCCCTACTCAGCTCAATGCGTCAAGTATAATGAATGTTTCTGAGGCGAGCTATGTCGGTGCCAGCACCAGATGAGGACTGTCATGTCTGAAAACTGGGTGAAAGAAAGCAATATAACCCAATGAGGGGAAGCATATCTATACTCAGTCAGGATTAGGTTCCTAATGCAAAGTGTAGTCATTCAGTAAATGCAACCATAATGTGACTCTTGGATTTTGTGTCTGAGATTTACAGTAACTCGGTCAGGCCTCGATCTCAAATCGGAGTGCCTTAAAGTATCTACGGTAATCGGTAAATATGACTAAAGAACATAAATGTGTACAATCAGATATAAATGCCCTAGTAAGACCTGCTGACCCCAGCAACTGTAGAAGCCCCAAATAATAGGAGTCGATAAGTCCAAGCAAGGCAACAGGAGACAAAATAAGGAGTAGGTCCTGTTGGCTGAGGAGACCCAAAGCCTCAACCAGGTTTTGAAGTTAGAAAATAAAGCCTTGCTTATTGATTTAAATAATCAATTATGTACCATCTTTTCTCATGACCCATTTATGTGTGCATGTGACTAATGGAGGTAGCAGAAGTTCTGAGGCAAGTAGAGCAAAGTGAAGTGGGTTCCATAATACAAGTAGACAGAAAAAAACTGGCACAATATAAAAGATAAGGGATATCCTTCTCAGTGATA
Organism: Ranitomeya imitator; assembly: GCF_032444005.1. NCBI lineage: Eukaryota > Metazoa > Chordata > Amphibia > Anura > Dendrobatidae > Ranitomeya > Ranitomeya imitator. The sequence goes on along the minus strand of NC_091284.1, from coordinate 713,012,099 downwards.
TTCACAGTCTAGAGACTAAGAAATCCTTGCGCTGTGACCACATATAAAATATTTCTATCCAAATGTGTCCTTCATATCACAACCCAAAGAATTGTGGTTAGCGAGCTAGAAATAGACACCACTGATACCTACTGATTGATCATCTTTGAGCCTATCACAGAAAGACTAAGTAGGCTACCTTGTCAACGTGGCATCCATAAGCTGGTCTGCTTATATGTAAATCTAAGAAATTATGGATGGCAGGTAGCCAAAACATGTAAGAAAAGTTGTGTCTACTTATGTTAAATGGTAAAAACTGTATTGGGTTCTGGCTCTTTTATCGAAAGAAACACATACTAGGGTCAATTTCATAATATAATGTTATTATTGCCGACTCTTAAATAATAGAAGAATAACCATGCAGAGTCTGCAGAAATGTCCTATTTGCGATAACTACAGGCATCAGCAAAAGAAATGGGGCAATGAGTGTGTACCAATGGTGGGTGCAGAGGTACTGAGCAGTCACCCAGGCTCTAGTGTCTAAAGGGGCATAAAAAGTTATTTTGCCACATAACAAGACACCAGGATTATACATTGCACAAGATAGGTGGCGGCCATGTTACAGATGCTTCACTGGGGCATAGAAGCTCCAGTTACTCCTCTGGGCCGCCATCAGGGCATGACAGCCGTGACTGGCATATGGAGCCCGGTGGGCAGAGGGGGCCCGCATCGGGCCCCGTCTCATCTGCTCACCGGGCCCCTACCGGCAGCCGCAGGCTAACCGGGCCCTTAGCGCCGACGCTGCAGCTGTTTAAAGCTATTGACGTGCGGGCGCGGGCCCGCACGTCAAAAGTTAACAGCCACCAGCCAATCTGAGGCTGGCAGCTGACGTCAGCCGCAGCGTGCGTGCATGTCGCCGGCGTCTGACGTCATTGTCATCGCCGGTGAGTGCACGCTGCAGCTGCGCGGAGACTTCGCCCGCCACAGGAGCACGGCCAGGTAAGAAGAACTTTTTTCTGGACAGAGATGGGGCAGAGTGCTGGACAGAGATGGGGCAGAGTTCTGGACAGAGATGGGGCAGAGTGCTGGACAGAGATGGGGCAGGATTGGACAAACATGGGGCAGGATTGGAAACAGATGGGGCAGAGTGCTGGACACAGATGGGGCAGGATTGGAAACAGATGGGCAGGATTGGAGACAGATGGGGCAGAGTGCTGGACACAGATGGGGCAGAATGGAGACAGATGGGGCAGGATTGGAGACTGATGGGGCAGGATGGATACGATGGAGACAGATGGGGCAGGATGGGGAGATCATATGGGGCAGAATGGATACTCATGGGGGCAGGATGGGAGAACATATGGCTGGAGCCTGGAATGAGACACACGGGGGCTAGGATGGTGAATATTACCATAGGGGCTAATTAAAGGATATTATTATTGCAGTGATGCATTTATTTTATTTTTTGAGTATACCGTTTTAAATGGGGGGCGGTGCTGTTACTGTGTAGAGTGATACTATGTCGCCTTCTTCATGTGGTGTAAAGTAGAGGCTGGGAAATGTCACGCCCGCACATACTTACCCGGCTTCTCCCATCCCTCGGCGCGCTCACGATCCTGTCCCGCGCCGCTCTGCCTCCTCCTTCGCCGGCTCTCGGCGTCTGGTCTCTTCGCGCATGCGCGGTCGCGTCTCCTCCGTCGCTGAGCCTTCTGGGAGGTCGCGACCCGGTGGCTCCGCCCCAACATGGCGGCGCCCATCGGGTATTTCTTCCCGGCGTCTTCCTAGGTAAGACGCCTTTGCTTTGTAGGTGCACTGTCTGCCGTCAGTGTCCCTATGCCCTAGGCTCCCCTGTACCAGTGTCTTTTCTCAGCCCAGTCCTTGCTTTGTCTCTGTATCCTGCCAGTCCGTGTTCCTGCTGTATCCTGCCTGTCCGTGTTCCTGCTGTATCCCGCCAGTCCGTGTTCCTGCTGTATTCTGCCAGTCCGTGTTCCTGCTGTACCCTGCCTGTCCGTGTTCCTGCTGTATCCTGCCAGTCCGAGTTCCTGCTGTGTCCTGCCAGCCCGTGTTCCTGCTGTATCCTGCCTGTCCGTGTTCCTGCTGTATCCTGCCTGTCCGTGTTCCTGCTGTATTCTGCCAGTCCGTGTTCCTGCTGTATCCTGCCAGTCCGTGTTCCTGCTGTATCCTGCCAGTCCGTGTTCCTGCTGTGTCCTGCCAGCCCGTGTTCCTGCTGTATCCCGCCAGTCCGTGTTCCTGTTGTATCCTGCCGGTCCGTGTTCCTGCTGAGTCCTGCCGTTCCGTGTTCCAGACATTCTTTCAGTTAAGTCTTGTTTTCCTATTATTCCCTGCCATCCTTATAGCCTGTGGTTTCCTTCTTTATTTTGGGTCGTCCCTTTGGCTCTAGCTGTTGTGTCTCCATTCCCCCGAGGTCCTGCTCCTAACACTCCCTGTATAGGGGGTGATTCCATCTGGTCCGCTCGACCCCGGGGGCTCTAGAGTCACGACCCAGAGGGTCCACTCTCGGATTTCTGTCCGAATACTTACAGGAAGCAAAGGCCATGGACCCCGCAGGGGCCTCTGCTACGCAAAAAGAGCTACTCTTTTTGCGGGAGAATCAGTCCCGTATGATGTCCTTTATGAAGGCTATGGATTCTCGTTTGTCCACGCTCCAGTCCTCCGATCCTGGCAACGCCGCTCTACTCATTGGCTTACAGCAAGAGTTAGCTCAGCAGCGTGACACCCAGGCCCATATACTTAGTTATATGTCTTCTATTGACGATCGGCTGCTTTCCATCCAGACAGCCGCTTCTACGTCTGCTCCTGCTTCCCACCCTCCACCCCGCTTGGCTAAACCGCCTCGGTACAATGGGGATCCTAAGTCCTGCCGAGGATTTCTAAACCAATGCCGTCTTCACTTTGAGCTTCTGCCCCAGCATTACCCGACGGATTGGTCCAAAGTTGCGTTTTTGATTTCCCATCTAGAGGGTGACGCCTTGGCATGGGTTAATCCACTCTGGGAGCGAGACGATCCCCTAGTCTCCCGGTTGTCTGAATTTTTGGAGACTTTCCGTCTTGTCTTTGACGAACCTGGACGACTGGCCTCTACAACTGAAGCCCTATTCTCTCTCCATCAGGGATCGTTATCCGTAGGCCAGTACGCTATTCAGTTCCGCACCCTCTCCTCTGACTTGGGCTGGAACAATGAGGCGTTGGTGGGTGCTTTCTGGCGGGGTCTCTCTGGGCGCATAAAGGATGAGTTAGCTGGTCGGGACACCCCTACGGTTTTGGAGGAATTAATTTCCTTAGCGACCCGTATTGACCTTCGGTTCCAAGAACGCGCTCGCGAGCGGAGGTCTCTTCGTCCTTCTTCTGCCACCCGTAAGCCACTCAGTCCACAGCCTAGAACCTCCTCTCAGGCGTCCGCACCGGAACCTATGCAAGTGGACCGTCTTAAAATGTCCGAACAACGTCGTAAAGAGAGGCGCACTCAGGGGTTATGTTTTTACTGCGGAAGTGCTGCTCATTTATTGCGCTCTTGCCCTGAACGTCCGGAAAACTCCTCCGCCTAGGTCAGGTAAGAGAGGCCTCCCTAGGTGTGTGTGATTCCTCTCAACCCCTTACTTTGTCCGTTCTTTTGCATATTGCGGGCAAGGGCGTTTCTCTGGATGCGTATGTGGATTCGGGCGCTGCAGGGAATTTTATTAGGTTGGAAGAGGTTTTGAAATTCTCCGTTCCAGTCAGAACCTTAGAGGCTCCTGTGATTCTAGCATCTGTGGATGGTAAACCTTTACAGGAGACCATTACTCAAGTGACACTTGAGGTGGAACTTCAGGTTGGGGTTCTGCACAAGGAGAGAATTGCATTTTATGTTTTAGCGGGTCTGTCTCATCCTATGCTCTTAGGTCTTCCTTGGTTACGGAGCCACGAGCCCATTTTAGATTGGCGCAATGGTAATATCTTGCGCTGGGGTGAGCTTTGTCGGGAACGTTGTCTGCTGCCGGTGCGTTCTGTGGGATATTCCTCTAATTCTTCTCCTTCTTCTTCCTTTCCCGCCTTACCCTCTGTCTACAGCGCTTTTTCTGATGTCTTCAACAAGAAGGAGGCTGAGGAGCTTCCGCCTCACCGTCTCTATGATTGTCCCATAGATCTCGTGCCTGGAACTAACCCGCCCAGGGGCAGAATCTATCCTCTCTCTCCTGCTGAGACTCAAGCTATGTCTGAGTACATTCAAGAAAATCTTGCTAAAGGTTTCATCCGCAAGTCTTCTTCTCTGGCCGGAGCAGGGTTTTTTTTCGTGAAGAAGAAAGACGGTTCCCTCCGTCCCTGTATTGATTATCGAGGCCTAAACAACATCACGGTGAAGAACAAATATCCTCTGCCACTCATTCCGGAACTCTTCGACCGTCTTCGGGGTGCGCAAATCTTTACCAAATTAGATCTACGTGGCGCATACAATCTGGTTCGTATTCGTGCAGGCGATGAGTGGAAGACCGCCTTCAATACTCGTGACGGTCACTACGAATACTTGGTTATGCCGTTTGGTCTCTGCAACGCCCCCGCGGTTTTCCAGGAATTTGTGAACGATGTATTTCGGGATCTTCTCTACTCCTCAGTCGTGGTTTACCTTGACGACATCCTCATCTTCTCTCCGGATCTCTCCACTCACAGGCGAGATGTCCGCCGAGTCCTGCAAAGGCTAAGGGAGAATCATCTGTTCGCTAAGATTGAAAAGTGCGTCTTTGAACAGTCCTCTCTTCCCTTCCTTGGGTATATTGTCTCAAGATCTGGCTTAGAGATGGATCCAGAGAAGGTTTCTGCTGTCCTGAATTGGCCTCGTCCTCTTGGAACAAAAGCAATCCAACGTTTTCTTGGCTTTGCCAACTACTATAGACAATTTATTCCTCATTTTTCTTCCATGACCAAGCCTATCTCTGCCCTAGTTCGCAAGGGAGTCAATTCCAGCCTTTGGACCCCTGAGGCTGAAGAGTCTTTTTTGTCCCTTAAACAAAGTTTCGCTATGGCCCCTGTGCTTCATCGTCCTGATGCTAATAGACCGTTTGTCCTTGAGGTCGACGCATCTTCTATTGGAGCTGGAGCAGTACTTTTGCAAAGATCTTCGTCCGGACGTTTGGTGACCTGTGGTTTCTTTTCTAAAACTTTTTCCGCTCCTGAGCGTAACTACTCTATAGGGGATAAGGAGCTATTGGCTATCAAGCTAGCCTTGGAAGAATGGCATTATCTTCTTGAAGGGTCTCTTCATCCATTCATCATTTACACTGACCACAAGAATCTGGCCTATATTCAGTCTGCCCAAAGACTAAATCCACGACAAGCCAGATGGTCTTTATTCTTCGGACGATTTGAGTTTGAACTTCATTTCCGACCTGGAAATAAGAATGTCAAAGCAGATGCTCTTTCGAGATCCTTTCAACCTCAGGACATGGAGGATTCTCCGGCTCACATCATTGATCCTGCGAGGATCGTCACTCTTGCTCCTCTAAGAGTGATTTCTACTCCTCCTGTCAAGACTCTGGTGGCTAATCAAGACAAGGAGAGAGTTTTACGTTGGGGTCACTCCTCCAAAATTGCAGGACATGTAGGAGTCAAGAAGACACTGTCTCTTATCTCTCGGCACTACTGGTGGCCATCTCTCCGTCAAGACGTCACCAAATTCATCGCTTCTTGTCCTTCTTGTGCTAAAAATAAAGTCCCTAGGCAGCTTCCCTCCGGTCTCCTGCATCCTCTGCCTGTGCCTTCCGTTCCATGGAGTCATATCGCTATGGACTTCATCACTGATCTACCTTCTTCCTTGAATTGCTCTGTCATCTTGGTTGTTGTAGATCGGTTCTCTAAAATGGCTCACTTCATCGCTTTGCCTGGTCTGCCTTCCGCTCCTGAGTTGGCAAAGATCTTTTTACACCAAGTCTTCAGTCTTCATGGTTTTCCACATCATATTGTCTCAGACTGTGGAGTACAATTTACCTCACGTTTTTGGAGAGCTCTCTGCAGTCTATTAAAGGTTAACTTGGACTTCTCTTCCGCCTATCACCCTCAGTCCAACGGACAAGTGGAGCGAGTTAATCAAGTTCTGACTACATATCTGCGACACTTCACCAATGCACACCAAGATGACTGGGTCTCTCTTCTCCCTTGGGCTGAATTCTCTTACAACAATCTTCCCAGCGAGTCTTCCTCCAAATCTCCCTTTTTCGTAGTCTATGGTCAACATCCGAACATTCCTCTTCCTGTTTCTCTTTCCTCGGGGGTACCGGCAGCGGATTTCTTGTCCCGGGAATTCTCTACGATTTGGAATGAGACCAAAGTGGCTCTTGAGAAAGCTAGCCTTAATATGAAAAGGTTTGCTGACAAGAAGCGTTTGGATGCTCCGCCATATTCTCCGGGTGATAAAGTTTGGCTCTCCTCTCGCTATATCAAGCTTAAAATTCCCTCTTACAAACTGGGTCCTCGCTACATTGGTCCTTTTCCTATCTTGAGTCGCATTAATGATGTCTCTTATAAGTTGAAGCTACCTGCCTCTTTGCGCATCCCCAATGCCTTCCATGTGTCTCTTCTTAAACCCGCAGTCTTTAATTGTTTTCACTCCGCTACCTCTTCCTCTCCTCAGCTCTGTACTTCTGATGGAATCTTTAATGTTAAAGCTATTCTTGCCAAAAAAGTAGTTAGGGGTAAAACTTATTTTTTGATTGATTGGGAGGGATTTGGCCCTGAGGAGAGGTCCTGGGAGCCCCGAGAGAACATCAACGCTCCCCTTATCATGAAAAGATTCCTTTCTAGCCTTAAAAGGAGGGGGACTAAGGAGGGGGGTACTGTCACGCCCGCACATACTTACCCGGCTTCTCCCATCCCTCGGCGCGCTCACGATCCTGTCCCGCGCCGCTCTGCCTCCTCCTTCGCCGGCTCTCGGCGTCTGGTCTCTTCGCGTATGCGCGGTCGCGTCTCCTCCGTCGCTGAGCCCTCTGGGAGGTCGCGACCCGGTGGCTCCGCCCCAACATGGCGGCGCCCATCGGGTATTTCTTCCCGGCGTCTTCCTAGGTAAGACGCCTTTGCTTTGTAGGTGCACAGTCTGCCGTCAGTGTCCCTATGCCCTAGGCTCCCCTGTACCAGTGTCTTTTCTCAGCCCAGTCCTTGCTTTGTCTCTGTATCCTGCCAGTCCGTGTTCCTGCTGTGTCCTGCCAGCCCGTGTTCCTGCTGTATCCCGCCAGTCCGTGTTCCTGCTGTATTCTGCCAGTCCGTGTTCCTGCTGTACCCTGCCTGTCCGTGTTCCTGCTGTATTCTGCCAGTCCGTGTTCCTGCTGTATCCTGCCAGTCCGAGTTCCTGCTGTGTCCTGCCAGCCCGTGTTCCTGCTGTATCCTGCCTGTCCGTGTTCCTGCTGTATTCTGCCAGTCCGTGTTCCTGCTGTATCCTGCCAGTCCGTGTTCCTGCTGTGTCCTGCCAGCCCGTGTTCCTGCTGTATCCTGCCTGTCCGTGTTCCTGCTGTATCCCGCCAGTCCGTGTTCCTGTTGTATCCTGCCGGTCCGTGTTCCTGCCGAGTCCTGCCGTTCCGTGTTCCAGACATTCTTTCAGTTAAGTCTTGTTTTCCTATTATTCCCTGCCATCCTTATAGCCTGTGGTTTCCTTCTTTATTTTGGGTCGTCCCTTTGGCTCTAGCTGTTGTGTCTCCATTCCCCCGAGGTCCTGCTCCTAACACTCCCTGTATAGGGGGTGATTCCATCTGGTCCGCTCGACCCCGGGGGCTCTAGAGTCACGACCCAGAGGGTCCACTCTCGGATTTCTGACCGAATACTTACAGGAAAATTAAGTAATGTGTTCTACAAGCGGAACTCGAGATAAGTGTTATTTCCTGCAGAGACGAGTCCTGGCTGGATGAAGTGATGGCGGTCTGTGCTGGATGAAAGATGAAGGACTTCACCTAGAGACGTCACTGGTGAGTCCAAAGACATACTGATAGGGATTCTAGATTGTGAGCCCCATCAGGGACAGTGATGATAATGTGTGCAAAACTGTAAAACGCTGCGGAATATGTTAGCGCTATATAAAAATAAAGATTATTATTATTATTTACCTATACACTGACACTATACACTGTATACTATATACAGAGGTCCTGTGTACAATGTCACCAGTGATCACTGTATTACCTATACATTATATACACAGCTCATGTGTATAATGTCACCGGTGATCACTGTATTACCTCTACACAGACACTGCATACTAATTACAGATCTCCTGTGTATAATGGCACTGCTGGTGATAATATTGTGTTTTTTTTTTTTTTTTTATTACTGATCAGTATTGTAGTATTCAGTCATTGGTGGTAATATGTGGTCTGGTCATGATGTAGCGGTATTTGTTCCTTGTATTTTATATTATTCGATCACTGTGGTGGTAATATGTCATCTGGTCATAGTGTTGTGGTATTTGTTCCTTGTATGTAGTATTATAGGTCATTTTAAAAATTGAAAAATAAATAAAAATATACCTAAATTGTATTGCATATTTTAACAAATATTTAATAGGTTACAGCAGAGTAGGGCCCGGCCAAAAGTGTCTACCGTGTTATGGTGGCGGCTTAAAAAAATCTTTTGGCCAAAACAAAAGCTGCCGGCTATATGTGTGATCTGGTGATGGGAACTGTCAATGTGTGATAGGTGAGAAGTGGAGATTTTCCAAGAGAGAGCGGTGGGACTGTGGACAATTTGAGGGGTGGAGCCTGGAGGCGGGGCTGGGGTGGAGCCTGGGCGGAGTCTCAAGGGGGTCCAAAAAATTTTGTCAGTATGGGGCCCCAAAATTTCTAGTGGCAGCCCTGAATAGAGGTATAGGGCATCCAGTCAAGATGGAGATTCACAGTAGCTGTACTTACCGTATATACTCGAGTATAAGCCGAGATTTTCAGCCCAAATTTTTGGGCTGAAAGTGCCCCCCTCGGCTTATACTCGAGTCACGGTAGCGGTGGGGTCGGCGGGTGAGGGGCTGAGGGCGCTGGGGTATACTTACCTAGTCCCAGCGATCCTCGCGCTGTCCCTGCCGTCCCACGGGCTTCGGCGCTGCAGCTTCTTCCTCTCTTCAGCGGTCACGTGGGACCGCTCATTACAGAAATGAATAAGCGGCTCCACCTCCCATAGGGGCGGAGCCGCTTATTCATTTCTCTAATCAGCGGTGCCGGTGACCGCTGATAGAGAAAGAAGCTGCGGCACCGAAGACAGGAGGGGACAGCGCGAGGATCGCCAGGACTAGGTGAGTATGTTATATTCACCTGTCCACGTTCCAGCCGCCGGGCGCCGATCCATCTTCCCGGCCGGCGCCTCCATCTTCCCGGCGTCTCTGCTCTCTGACTGTTCAGGCAGAGGGCGCGATGACGCATACAGTGTGCGCGGCGCCCTCTGCCTGATCAGTCAGAGCAGAGACGCCGGGAAGATGGAGGCGCCGGAACGAGACGCCGGGAGCTGCAATCAAGGGAGGTGAGTATGTGGTTTTTTTTCTTTATTGCGGCAGCGGCGGCACAAATTTATGTGGAACATCTATGGGGCACAGTGAACGGTGCAGGGCACCGTATATGGAGCACATCTATGGGGCACAGTGAACGGTGCAGAGCACCGTATATGGCACAGCACAGCTATGGGGCACAGTGAACGGTGCAGAGCACCGTATATGGCACAGCTAGGGGGGGCACAGTGAACGGTGCAGAGCACCGTATATGGCACAGCTAGGGGGGGCACAGTGAACGGTGCAGAGCACCGTATATGGCACAGCTAGGGGGGGCACAGTGAACGGTGCAGAGCACCGTATGGGGCACAGTGAACGGTGCAGAGCACCGTATATGGCACAGCACAGCTATGGGGCACAGTGAACGGTGCAGAGCACCGTATATGGCACAGCACAGCTATGGGGCACAGTGAACGGTGCAGAGCACCGTATATGGCACAGCACAGCTATGGGGCACAGTGAACGGTGCAGAGCACCGTATATGGCACAGCACAGCTATGGGGCACAGTGAACGGTGCAGAGCACCGTATATGGCACAGCACAGCTATAGGGCACAGTGAACGGTGCAGAGCACCGTATATGGCACAGCACAGCTATGTATGGGGCACAGTGAACGGTGCAGAGCACCGTATATGGCACAGCACAGCTATGGGGCACAGTGAACGGTGCAGAGCACCGTATATGGCACAGCTATGGGGCACAGTGAACGGTGCAGAGCACCGTATATGGCACATCTATGGGGCACAATGAACGGTGCAGAGCACCGTATATGGCACAGCTAGGGGGCATAATGAACGGTGCAGAGCACTATATGGTTCACACCTATGGGGAAATATGAACGGTGCAGAGCACTATATGGCACAGCTATGGGGAAATAATGATCTATTTTTATTTTTGAAATTCACCGGTAAATGCTGCATTTCCACCCTAGGCTTATACTCGAGTCAATAAGTTTTCCCAGTTTTTTGTGGCAAAATTAGGGGGGTCGGCTTATACTCGGGTCGGCTTATACTCGAGTATATACGGTAGTCATTATGATCTCCTGTATAAAGCAGAAGTCACAAGGTTACTGGTTAAAAAATGTAGGCCTTGCTTAGGTCACATTAATGGCCTCAGCTTAGCGTGTATGCCAGGAAAAGTACCCAACATACACAGTAAGCAAATGCAATGGATAACAACGAGTGTCCTTCTGGCCCCTACTGGGCCAAGATATGTCAACATACTGCAGAAAAGTTTATGGATTAATGTAGTAGTATCCAGTTTAAAAAATAACACATTTGTTTTAAATTAGGTCACTATCAATGGGCACAGTATACTTATACAGTGTGATACATTACAAGCCATCAAATAGGTGTATGTTAGGATCTTTTCCCAGCCGAAATGTCAAAAGAAGGCCATCATTGTGCTCTAAACCGAGCCTAATAAACGCTGATCTCAGTTTTAGGTGGAGACAAGCAGCCATATTTGAGAAGTACGGTAAACCTCATCTGAGGATACACAGAACCTATTTTTTGCTTTTCCACATGATCAGAGAGGAGTGAATCATATATTCTGTAAAATGCTGTATAAACAAGGAACTGATACCAACGGTCACGCTGTTTATACAAAACTTTACAAAGAATTCCACCTTTTAAACAAAATGCTGAATAACTACAGCAAAATATGTGACTTAATGCACAGACAAAAACATGTTTTCATATCAAGTTGTCTGACTCCTCAAAAACTCCATAACATAGTCATTATATCCATATTCAGTTTGCTCACAAGTGTTAGAATGAATTTCTATTCTCTTGGACAAAAGCCATTGAAACAGAAATAAAGCTCATGTGCTCTACTGACTTCTCTCATTGACCAACACAATCCATATCCGATTCTGTACACCGCTTTTTAATCTTTACAATAACAGAGGAGTAGAGATGTCCTTTACAAAACGACAGGCCCTTCATAATGGTCTCGGAATATATTGTAGTGGGATATCCTAAGCGAATATATTGTAGTGGGATATCCTAATGTACGTTCTACCGATTATCATAGAAGCATTTCATCAGGTCACATTTTTTCTCCATTTTGGTATCAAGAACCCCAGATTAACATTGGTACAGTTTAACAGGTTTTTCAAACATGCCCTTTTAGTAGTGTTTTGCTGCTTTTAGGAATTGTGGTTCTGTGCTCCCACCTGGGAATGGATCGGGTCTGGTGCTACGCTACTCTGGTCATGAGCACCGTCATTGTCCTCACCCTGGAGATGGAGAAACCAAGCACACAGGGAAAACATTCCAATCTTATGGGGAAAGTATCTCCCACGGATTTCACTGCCCAGGAACAGGGGGCGCTGTGTTCCCCGGTTGCCACAAGACGCTGCTGAATCTGGTACTAGGCAGGGGTGGGATTGTGTCCATTCTGTTGTGCAGGTTAACAGGGAGTGGGTGTCTGGGGACGACTGGGAGGTATTCATCACCTAGTCATTTCCTTCAGCATCAGGCGGGATATTTAACTCTGTTCCCAGCTCATTTCTCTGCTGTTCATTGCAGTTTTTATGTTGTGGTGGTGAGTGTTGCTAGAAGTATCTGTTCATCTCTGTCAGGGTTGGTTGTAGGGTTTGTTTCCCTTTCTCTTTGTGCATGCTACAGTCCCAGGGTTCCTTGCAGAGTTATCTACCTATTCTCAGCGTGGTTCCAGCTGTGTCACTAGATGCCAGCTGCCCGGCGACAGCGGGCCTGGTAAGACCTCTACTAAAGTCCCTCTCCCATTTACTGGGAGCTGGGTGAAGAGTATCCCGGCCCGTTTAGGCTCGTTTAGTTGTGTCTGTGCCTTTGCTGGTTTGGTGCCAGTCTTGCTGGGTCTCTCTACGATTGCACATAACAGCTGCGTCCCAACTTTCTGGTTACTGGGTGGATGCGCCTTCTCGACCAGGTCTGCAACCCATGACAGATTGGTTTTAGCAATAGGATGAGGTGCGCATTGGCAGCCATGGAAAGAAGCAGTGAGAGCAGCATCTGACAATGAATGTAAATATTAAAGGGATTGTCCCATAAACAAAATACATTTTAATTAATAGATCTTGGAATAATAATAATTTCCACAATTGGATGGGTTTAAAAAAATCCCTGTGCTGAGATAATCTAATGAATGTGCCCCTGCTGTGTACTGTGTAATGGCTGTGTCTGACCGTACAGGGACATGGTCTGATCATACCACAGCTCCTGGGCAGGGGAGGAAGCAAAAGAGAATACAGAAATTACAGAACGGGATCACAAATAATTCCTTGAGATTTAACATTTTAAAAAAAAACAGGGAAACGCTTTATCTCACAAAAAGAATCAGCAGAGATCCCGTGCTGTAATGTCTGTATACTCTCTTTTGCTTCTTTCCATCCAATTGTGGAAATTGTTATTATTCCAAGATCTATTGATTAAAATCAAATATAAAACTAACTTTGTTAGTGGGACAACTATTATTTATTTATTAAGCTTTGCTTTTCTTATACAGCATCATCCTATTCCGCAGCGCTTTACAGACATTATCGGCACTGTTCCCATTGGGGCTCACAATTTATATTCCCTATCAATATGTCTTTGGAGACTGAGAGGAAACCAGAGAACCCGGAAGAAACCCACACAAACATGGGGAAAACATACAAACTCCTTGCAGATGTTATGCTTGATGAGATTTGAAACGGGGACCCCAACACTATAAAGTAACAGCACTAACCACTGAGCCTCCGGGCGTCCACATACACAGGGACGTTAGGCTTAAGGTACCTTCACACTAAACGACGATGCAGCGATCCAGACAACGATCCAGATCGCTGCAGCGTCGCTGTTTGGTCGCTGGAGAGATGTCACACAGACTGCTCTCCAGCGACCAACGATGCTGGTAACCAGGGTAAACATCGGGTTACTAAGCGCAGGGCCGCGCTTAGTAACCCGATGTTTACCCTGGTTACCATCCTAAAAGTAAAAAAAACAAACGCTTCATACTTACCTTCCGCTGTCTGTCCCCCGCTGTGCTTCTCTGTACTGGCTGTGAGCACAGCGGCCGGAAAGCAGAGCGGTGACATCACCGCTGTGCTTTCCGGCCGCTGTGCTCACAGTCAGTGCAGGAAAGCACAGCGCCGGAGGACAGACAGCGGAAGGCAAGTATGAAGCGTTTGTTTTTTTTACTTTTAGGATGGTAACCAGGGTAAACATCTGGTTACTAAGCGCGGCCCTGCGCTTAGTTACCCGATGTTTACCCTGGTTACCAGCGAAGACATCGCTGAATCGGTGTCACACACGCCGATTCAGCAATGTCAGCGGGAGAGCCAGTGACCAAAGAAAGTTCTGGCCTTCTAGCCCCGACCAACGACATCATAGCAGGATTCTGATCGCTGCTGCGTGTCAAACTGAACGATATCGCTAGCGAGGACGCTGCAATGTCACGGATCGCTAGCGATATCGTTTAGTGTGAAGGTACCTTTAGCTTAGAGTTATAATGTTTTCTAAGAAAGGACTGCAGCCAGACTCCTCTGTCAGTAACTTATTCCACCATGGAACAAAAAAAAACAAAAATCGTCCATTGAAATTCAACAGGCCAAGAGTCAGGGGGGGGGGGGGGGGACTCCCAGACACATTAGATGCATTGGATGCATTAGATTAACATAAGCCAAATTCTTGTACCTGTTTGACGTCAGAATATTCTAAATTCACAGAAAATTTCCACCCGAACAGGTGATAAATCGTTTGTTATGTGTACATGAGCTATTTTGCTGTCTGCATAGGTAAAAGTACACATTAATATCAGGAAGGACACAGTCAGGAGCGATTACAGTCTATATAGAACAGCACCTAGTAAACGTTCATTTGCACAATTGCCTTATCGGGAAAGACAACATTTCTCACAACATTACACATAGAAACAAAGCAAAGAGCACTGGCAGAAGTGAAGAAAGAAAACACTTACCGTATGTGGTTTTATGTTTTCAGCTATGTTTCTTGATAAACTTGTACAAACATTTATGAAAGGAGGCTTTGTTATCTGTGCACACAGAAATGTTGCTAATTGCAAATATTATCCTGATAAGGACACTTGTAATCTTTCTTTCAAGTAAAGGATAAAGACTATACCCACTATTTTACCAGTGATAAAATACCTTATCTTCAAAGACTGAGGCTAGCCTGAAAAGAAGCAAACCTATTCCCTCCATTAAAGGAGTTGTCCACTACTCGGCCAACCCCCTTCTCAATCCCTATGTTTCCCCCTTGTAAAATAATCACACTTATGCTCACATCCGATGCCGCCGCCATTACAGCGGTGTCAGCACTGTCTCCTGGGGATTGTGAGATATTGCTTTTCCACGCGATCCCTGTGGCCAGTCATCGCTGGCTTCTCAATCCCTGCCTTTGAACAAATCACATATCTGGAAGTGAGAGAAACTGCTTATTATTTTACAGGGGGGGGGATATAGAAATTGAAAAATGGTTGTCTGAGTAGTGGACAACCCCGTTAAGGTGGTTACACGCATTAGATGAATGATGGCCAAACCTGGCGATGTCGGAGTAACTATCCTTTTCCTGTACAGGAGTCATTGGGGTGATGATGGATTTCATGGCAGGCTGGGTGTCTTGGTGTCCAGCAGTGTTTATCTCCTACTCTGTATGTAGAACACATGCATGCTCAATTAAGTACGTCATGTGTATGTATATGGGGGCTTGGAAGCAACTACTGGTGATGGAGCAAGCATTTTCCTTACAACTATCAAAAGAAGTGTGGCCAGGAAATATCCATATGCACCTGGAGTAGTGTCCTACATGTCCATAGACCTCCATTTACCTAACAGAAGCCAAAAGAGTGTCCCTTGGCCTCCATTGAGTATGCATCACCATACCCTTTTATTTTTTCTATTTAGGAAACATTGGGACAATTGATGCCACTTCTTGGCTATTCGGTGGCATACATCAGAGCCTTCTGTCTGAGGTATATATGTCAGAGGACTACTCCTGAGATATTATAAGGATTCTAGAAAAGCCTCACTGATCTTGCTGATAAATGATCAAACTACATTCGTGCATAGATGGATAAACCAAACATGAATATGCATTTCTTTAAAGACTAACCAACCTGGCAAATTTCATTTTTTTTTCAAAACAACGCACCCTGTTCTTGAAGATGCTTTCTAGGAACTGATGGCATTCAGAAAAACTAGGGGTAAACCTTTATATTTTTGCACACAGGAAGAATGCGTTACTCAAGAGTCAAGCAATGTTCCTTAAACATCCTCATAGAATGTTTAAAATGACAGTGTATCCCTATCTGTATTTTCTTGGAGTGCACTAGAAGCCCTATACACCAAGTCATTCTGCCTATTGTGCATTTCACTACGGCACTCAGCCACATACACAAGATTATGAGAAAGATGGGGGAGACAGCTGCTGACTGAATAAGTGCTTGGCTAACAGCTATGATATGTGCATGGCTAATGTTAGTGTATGTATTATGCAGCCCTACAAAATGCCACTATCTTCAGAACTATAAGGTGGGTTACACACCTCTTCATGTTACTCCCTGAAATGCTTGATTAAGTAACAGAAAGCTCTAAAAAGAGCTCTCAGAATTTGCTAGCTCCTGGGAAGCCCTGCGCACTGCACTGTCCGTCGGTCCTGGGAGTAGCTAATATCACCGTCCACCTAGTTTGCAGTACTGATTCTTGTATGAATCCCATGGGTTCAAGACTGATAAAAACTTATAAATTTATTTTACTGGCTTAAAAACATTATTATCACTGTCCCATTGGGACTCACAATCTACAATCCCTATCTATATGTCTTTGCAGTGTGGGAGGAAACCAGAGAACCTGGGGAAACCCACGCAAACACGGGGAGAACATATAAACTCCTTGCAGATGTTGTTCTTGATAGGATTTGTGTTATGTGCAACTCACTCGGGAAAACAGAAAACACACTAAAACTGCAACTGACCTTGCTGGTTCCTGTGCAGACTAGAGATCCTAACTTCACAGTCCCCAGTGGTTCCTACCTGATCTAAGATAGCACTAACCACAGACTAGATTATAGCAACTCTGACTGATGCTGCCTGGAAGGCCGTCGAGTGCTTCACGTTCTGCCTAAAGTACCAGAGGGCAGAGCAGCGTGCAAATTACTGTACCTACAGAAGGAAAAGTGTGCTGAAACAGAAAGATCCCAGAGTGAGTAAAACAAACCACAAAATAAAAGATTAAGTGCAAATTGTTGGCGAATATGACACCTACTTCCTAAACAGAAACAGTAGATAGATTAACCCTAGCTGACCCTTCACTGACTGGTTTAAACTACAGCAGTATGGCTGGACATCCAAATGAGAATATCACCAGCAGGAAATACCAGCAGTGGGAAAGTATATAAAGCTGCACCTGAAAGGTGATACAGCAGACAAAAGACTAAATGAAAACATCAGTGACCCTAAAAAGACTGAAGAATTGATAACAGAAACTGAACATCCAGAAAAAAAAGTATATATGCTGTGGCTCGGAGAAGCACAGAGAAGCAGAGCATAAAGTACAGGTTCAAGGGTTCAAATCCAGATGCATGATAATTTCAATCAAAGGCCCCATCGCTGCAAAGCAACGGTGCTACCCACTGAGCCACAGTGCTGCCCTGTCCATAGCATATGTGTTCCAAAACATGCAAATCCTACAGTAATAGAAAAAAAAAATCCAACAATTTTGCTAGGATGAGAATAATTTCTGCAAAGAAACGATCGTGACACAAATCAATCTGGCCGCATTTCGGCAACTCTATCTGGAATCTGAAACGCTGATCAATGTTAAACACTTCAATTATAACAAATATTAACTGCACCAAAAATAAAATCATCATATCAGCCAAATGTCAGTCTAATGCATTCGATTTCATGTAATCATGAGGTTACCACGGATCTTTAACGCTCAGCTAGACTGGCAGAATTACTGGTGCTTTCCTGGTCACCTTTACTTTATATTTACCACACTCTCCTTATAAATCTGTTAAAGATGTGCGAAATAAATCTCAAATTTATTTCTACATGGAAAAAATATAGTTTCAGAATCCAAACGTATTTCCTGAATATAATCTTGCCTTGTCAATTAAGTTAACAAGCGACGAATCAACCTGTAAGCGGACTTGTTTAAGCAGCATGTTAGGTGCTGAAAGAGTTAACACTGAGAAGGCGGCTTCCCTAATGAAAATCTGCAGGGTGTTTTCTTTATTCAGAAGAAAGCAGAACATGCCCTGCTTTTTTTTTTTTATTGTTATGACGTATTCAAGCCCCAGACGGGGAGATATAAAAGGCAATGCGAACGTCAATGGCGGGCCGCAGCGTGTGTTCCTGGCTGGGATGCCGGCAAGCTCTGACTGGCATTACTAACTCTCCTGACTTCTACCACAAAGAAACTGCATGTCAAACCGGTGTTGCAAAACTAGTATAACCACCAGACGGATGGGAAATTCTGTAGCTTCTTGTATTTTTCATGACAAATCACAGCAATTGGTCGCTCATCAACTTTAGGGGGTTGGGATGGAAGAGGGGTGATTCAGATATGGCAATAGCAAAAACAAAAAAACTCTGGAAAAAAAAAAGTAGAAAAAGAATAAATCTCAATATTTGCAATAAACTATGATGTCACTATAAAGGGCATGTGTGTATGGCGTCTTATAGACGCCAGTGTATCTGCATCATGCTGAAGCAGAAGACGCTGCAGGAAAATGCTGGCGGTGTTTTCCCTGAAGCTTTTTATTTTCAACATTTTCCTGGATGCCGTTTGCGCCTGCTTTGCCACAGGCACTTTTACATTCCATGGACAACATAGTGGTGGCTTCCAAGGAGAAGCCGTCAGAAAAAATGATAAGGTCACATCTATTAGCCACTTCATGGCTGTCGACGCCTTAAGTGGTTAAAAAAAAAAAAAGCTACAAAAGACAGAACATATGTACAGAAAATCGTTCTGAGGTTATGGATAAGTGCATTCATTTTGGGGGAGTTTTTTTTTTTTTTTTTATCCCTTTTTAAGAAGATTCCAGGAGGAATCCACATGAAAAAAAATGGTGTGTGCACATACCCCAAAAGAAAAATTTCATATACAATCCAAGCAGTAAAGGCTAGAAGTAACAGATAACACTAGTAAATAGCCAAACACAACACCGGAGCCCCACTAGTACACACCAAGCTGCTGAGGGTAAGGCCTCATTCAGACATCCGTTGTCCATGTACGTGTGCGATCTGTGTTCTTCATGGTAAGTTAAATATCCAAAATTGTCTCGTCAGAGAGGAAGAGGACCTGAACTTCAGTGCCACCTAAGTAGAAATCCTAAAAGTCACTTTTGATCCTTTTACAAGTCTTGCAATATGACTTAGGATAAAAGCCAAGACAGAATCTGCAGAAACTGTGTTTCGGGTTGTTGCCCCTCATCAGTGCAAAGTATGATGAAAAATACTGAGTTTTAGCATTGCCGCTTCCAATAGGTGGCGCTAGAGGTCAAGTCCTCTTCCTCTCTAAAAAGGCAATTTGTATATTTAATTTCCCAAGGGAGCATGAATGGCATATAAATCTCCTCATTCTGACATGCCATGTCAGGATTGTAATTCTCCACAAGGAGAAACGTTACTCCTTTGATCTCCCTCATGGACAGAACACGTACCCACTATAGTCTGGGCTGCTGTTCAGATCACATGTCTGTATTCTTCTGCGGACCATGTGTCTGCAAAAAAATTACAGAGTTACAGAGACATGTCTGATTTTAATCTGAATGACAGATAAAAGATACCCATACTGTAAAGCGCTGCGGAATATGTTAGCGCTATATAAAAAGATTATTATTATTATACAAGTGTAAGGATCCATGGGAATCACTGACAGCACACAGATGCCATTCTTGTGCAATCTGTGTGTTGTAAGTTTGAAAAATTGCAAAGGGTAGGAAACTTTTTGGAATTTTTTTTTTGTTTCATTCAAGAAAATCACTGATAGCAAAACTGGACACTGTCCAAAAACTGATGGAAATCTGATCCAAAACACTGATGAAAATTAGTCTGCTTTTCTTCATACGTGAAAAAAAATGAACGTCTAAATGAGACCTAAAGAACAGTACCGGTACAAACATCAACCACATTTATAAAAATCAGTTTTATATAATTGGCTGATAACATAAAACTACTATATATTATAAACGTTTCAGCAAGTACAATATGTATATAATTTGTTCCTCCTTACAAATCTGTCAGAAGAAAATACACATAGTATGAAGATCTGACACATACGTACTCATTAAGTTAAGACATACATTTTTTACGCATGTAAAAAGAAGAAGGAACTTTTTTTCATCCAATTTTGGTCCATGCGTCTGTTTTTACCATCAGAGTGGCATCTGTTTTTCTCACATGCAAATAAAACAAATTCCAAGCTTCTCCTACCCATTATAGGGAACATGTCACCTGGAAAAAGTTATTAACCTTATTAACCTGCAGATATGGGGTCTAGTAATAGTGTTGTGAACCTGTCCGGCGCTGGCACTTAAATCCCTGCTACCAGGAGAAAATTAACTTTATGCCCCCAGTAGCGTTCCAACTTCAGTCACTGGGGCGGCGCGAGTTCACTCACCACTCAGTGTAACCAGGGCAGTGGAGTTAGTAAGCCATACCTCAGACTCCTCAATTTCCCTGACTCCGATTTCACAACTCCACAGCAAAGATTCACTGCTGAGCATGTACATAAAGTGTAGCACAGATTCATCTCAACTACGACTCCACAGCACTGCCTCTCTAATGCTCATGTACATAAAGTGCAGCACAGATTCATCTCAACTATAACTCCACAGCCTCACTACTGAGAATGTACATAAAGGGCAGCAAAGATTCATCTCAACTCCGTCTCCAAAGCACTACTGAGCATGTACATAAAGTACAGCACAGATTCATCTCAACTATGACTCCACAGCACTGGTCAATACTGAGCATGTACATAAAGTGCAGCACAGATTCATCTCAACTACGACTCCACAGCACTGCCTCACTACTGAGCATGTACATAAAGTGCAGCACAGATTCATCTCAACTACAACTCCACAGCACTGCCTCACTACTGAGCATATACATAAAGTGCAGCACAGATTCATCTCAACTATGACTCCACAGCACTGGTCACTACTGAGCATGTACATAAAGTGCAGCACAGATTCATCTCAACTAAAAGCTGGGATTCTGACATTAGGAATAGAACAGAGTCAACATTTATAAGACATTTCATAAGTTTCCCAAATTCTTATGAAAAAATTTACAGCGCAAACTGCATTGATCTACTGTTCCCAATTTATTACATATGTTAGAAGTCGGAGTTGGTCCATTTTTTACCGACACCACTAAAATGGACACCGACTCCGACTCCACAGCCCTGGCTGTAACCGCGCCCCTGGCCGTGACTGACAGCAGCTCAGCATTAGCGGCACCTACTGTATATAATGTCTACAATGTTAATCCATGAAAATTATACCACACTTGCATTTCACCCAAGTGCAGTCAGCTTTTTCCCACAGACCCACCCAGTTTTTGGAGGCAAGACGTGCATGCCGAGATTTTTTCTTTCTCACATCACTCGATCCAAGAAAATCGGACATGTGCATAGCCCCATAGAATAACATGGGTAGGAGAGCTGTCCGTCAAAACCATGGATAGCACTTGTTCGAGTTATACTGTCGTCTACACGAGCCCTAATCGCAATATTTTCTGATTTCACAAATCAAGTTTTCCACAGTAAAAAACATCTTCTTAAATGTATTAAACACTTGGCACATTAGTAATGCAATGTATCTAAGGTATACTATAAATACACCCTAAATATTAGCACTGATGCTGGGAAAAGCTCCGACTGCGAATATCTATGCCTGAACACATAATTATAATTATTACCATACACAATGCAGGTTGTGACTTGAAGGCATCGTGAATTAGCATCTCGGGTCCATTCACTTTACAGAACACCCTGTTTACCAGGATTATGTTCACTGTTAGCACTGGAGCATGAGGACCATCTAATTAAATAGCACTTAGCACTCCAGGGAGCAGCAGCTATTTTTACTTCAAAGCTGAAGCAGGGTCAACAAGATGACATATTCTGCTGTCAAGAACCTCTCCTTCAAAAGACCCCCTGGAGCCTGAGATCTAGCTATGTCTTTCCCAGAGCTCAGATCAGATCACTTGGTAAAAGACAGCAGGGACAAACTGCACAACAGGCACAAGTCGCAGACCCAAGCGGATCTCTGGGAAAGAGGTCCTCGCGGGGCTATGAAACATAATTTTGGAGAATAAAAATAGAGAAGTGGGAGGAATGTGTAGAATATGGTTTCTCAGTAAAGTACTTGGTCTAGATTGCTTGCTTCATCACTGACAGCAGCAGCTGGATGCTTTTGGGAGTGGAGCTTTAACTGCTAATTCAGCAAACATACATTTGTCGGGGGTAGACAAAATACCAGACTCTAGGAGCCATAGGAATATGTGCGTCTTTTCGATGATGGCGTACCCGCTGAGCTTTGACAGCAGTCGACTTTGTCCTGATGCGTCTTTGTGATCAGTTTTATTTTCGTTGCCTTCACAAGCTTTTTTTTAACATTTTGACATAAACTGATAAGCAACTTCTATGCGGAAGCTGCCTGAAGGATGGTCAGGTCACTCTTCTTTTTGTCACTTGACTTTTTTTTTTTTTCAAGGGGGTCAATGACTTGCATTAGCGAGTTTAATCCGCAACATTGATCAAAGTGGGTCTCCATTTTCTTGGGGGTGAACAACCGGCCCACAAAAAAAAAAAAGAAAAAAAAGAGGGACATATAAAAAGGCACATTAGAAATCATAAAAAGAACAAATAAAACATGTCCCATAAATCCGGAAGTGGCCAGTAGTGGCCAGCAATCAGAACCTTCAGAGATCAACCTAAAACAGGGGTGGGCAATCTAAGACAGGGGTGGGCAATTAATTTTCTCGAGAGGCCACAGGAGAGACCATGACTGTTGTGGAGGGCCGAACTAATAGCTTTTAATTAATTCTATATGGCATATGCCCCACACAGCCAACCTATATACGGCATGAGCCCTACACAGCCTCACTATATACGGCATGAGCCCCACACAGCCAACCTATATATGGCATGAGCCCCACACAGCCTCCCTATATATGGCATGAGCCCCACACAGCCAACCTATATACGGCATGAGCCCCACACAGCCAACCTATATTCGGCATGAGCCCCACACAGCCTCCCTATATACGGCATGAGCCCCACACAGCCAACCTATATACGGCATGAGCCCCACACAGCCAACCTATATTCGGCATGAACCCCACACAGCCAACCTATATACGGCATGAGCCCCACACAGCCTCCCTATATACGGCATGAGCCCCACACAGCCAACCTATATACGGCATGAGCCCCACACAGCCTCCCTATATACGGCATGAGCCCCACACAGCCAACCTATATACGGCATGAGCCCCACACAGCCAACCTATATTCGGCATGAGCCCCACACAGCCAACCTATATACTGCATGAGCCTCACACAGCCTCCCTATATACGGCATGAGCCTCACACAGCCTCCCTATATACGGCATGAGCCTCACACAGCCTCCCTATATATGGCATAAGCCTCACACAGCCTCCCTATATACGGCATGAGCCCCACACAGCCTCCCTATATACGGCATGAGCCCCACACAGCCAACCTATATACGGCATAAGCCCCACACAGCCTCCCTATATACGGCATGAGCCTCACACAGCCTCCCCATGTACAGCATGAGCCCCAGTTTCCCCATACACTGCATGAGGTCCAACACAGACTCCCCATAATCTGTATGAGCCCCACACAGCCTTCTTATATACATCATGAACCCCACAGTCTCTCCACATACTGAATGAGGCCCCACAAGCCTCTCATACACTGCATGAGGCCACACAGCCTCCCCATATACTGATTCAGCCCCCAGTCTCCCCATATACTGCATAACAGTATACAGCCTTCCCATAGCCTCACCATGTCACCCCATAGCCTCCCCAAGTGCAGCATGATACCCCCATAGCTTCCCCGTGTGCAGCATGACACCCCCATAGCCTCCCCGTGTGCTGCATGTCACCCCCATAGCCTCCCCGTGTGCTGCATGTCACCCCCATAGAATCCCCATGTTCACCCCATAGAATCCTCATGTTCATCCACATGGAGAAAAAAAAAAACAACAAGAACACAGACCACTTACTCACCTCGGTCCCGTTTTCCTGCTTCTGTTGCTGTCTCCAACGTGCTGACTCTCCGGTGGTACACAGCTGACATTATGACATGATGTCATCGCGTCAGCTGTTTCACATGCTGATCGGTGGAGGAAGTGGCCGGAGGCCCCTCCTCCACCAATGCTGACTGCGGGAAACAGCGAGCGAGCGGGCGAGGTTTTCAGCTCCACGGCTGTCTCGGTCTGCAGGCCGCACTTTGCCCAGGTCTGATCTAAGACATTTTCTACAGAGTTCCTGGAAGGTATCCGGCCTTGACCTACGTTCACATTATAACATGGGAAAAGTGCATATTCTTAGGTGAACTGAAATGTAATCTGGAAGTTACCTATCCTTTCCTGTTCCATCTGCGCTCATGGAGATCACACTTTATGACTCTTCTTCAACTATTAAGTTGTATATTCTACTTGATAATTATAGAAGCTCAAAATGTAAAAGTAGGAATTCTTCAATCATTAACAAGTTCTTGGTAACAGTCAAGGAAAAACTACACAGATTAATTCACTGACAATCTCTCCTTTCACATAAAACCTGTGGAAAACAACGAGTTAAAACAGATTTTGGGGCACATACCAATCGAATATGTCCAGGATCTGTCCCAATTTATATCACTGTAACTTGCCATCCACTCATTTTCAGTGCGGTTCCATGTCAACAGCATTCTGCCAGCACTATAGCTACTGGAATA
Organism: Ranitomeya imitator; assembly: GCF_032444005.1. Classification (NCBI taxonomy): domain Eukaryota; kingdom Metazoa; phylum Chordata; class Amphibia; order Anura; family Dendrobatidae; genus Ranitomeya; species Ranitomeya imitator. The sequence goes on along the minus strand of NC_091284.1, from coordinate 712,987,646 downwards.
TACGGTAATTCTCCTCACTACCCAGCAGGCACTGTGTCTGACATTGTCCAATAGCTTGACTGTCCTGAACTGGAATTTATTAATAGTAACTCTAAGGCCGGGGTCACACTTGAGAGTGGGAGTCTCGCGCATCAATACCCGGCACTGCCACCGGAACTCAGGACCGGAGCGTTCGGCTGCATGTATTTCTATTTTTCTCGTAAGTGTGACCCCGGTCTAAAGCAAACCATACACTGTGAGATAGCTGTTGGCCGTACAATCATTCAGGGAAAAGGCAGGTTTTGGAACAATATGGATGCACTAAAAGGTGTATTCCAATCGCCAAGATCCTATCACAATATGTAGTAGGTATTATAATATTGGCAAATACCTCTAAATAGAAATATAGTAATGTTCTTGTGATAAGCTATGTCGCTTACATCATGTACAGGTTATATGAGATACATTACATATCCATGGTTACAACCATTAACAACTAACTGTCACTATAAGAGTAGTAGTAACCATGGGATCCTAAGTAGTGATGAACGAATATACTCGTTACTCGAGATTTCTCGAACATGCTCGGGGGTCCTCCGAGTATTTATAAGTGCTCGGAGATTTAGTTTTTCTTGCCGCAGCTGAATGATTTACATTTGTTAGCCAGCATAAGTACATGTGGGGATTCCCTAGCAACCAGGCAACCCCCACATGTACTTATGCTGGCTAAAAATGACAAAAGTATTCCTGGAGTGATACCTTTATTGGCTACCGGTAAGCAGAAAAAATATATATCTTTGCAGCTTTTAGAGCACAGAGGCTCCTTCTTCAGGCAGGATTACAGATGAGTTAATAAGACAAGAGCACAGTATTTAAAGGGAACCTGTCAGCCCCAAAATCGATGGTAAGGTAAGCTCACCGTCATCAGGGGCTTATCTACAGCATTCTGTAATTCTGTAGATAAGCCCTCGATGTATTCTGAAAGAGGAGAAAAAGAGGTTATGTTATACTCACCCAGGGGTGGTCCTGCTGCGGTCCGGTCAAATGGGTGTCTCAGATCCGCTCCGGCGCCTCCTATCTTCATTCCATGACGTCCTCTTCTGGTCTTCACGCTGTGGCTCTGGCGCAGGCGTACTTTGTCTGCCCTGTTGAGGGCAGAGCAAAGTACTGCAGTGCGCAGGCGCCGGGCCTCTCTGACCTTTCCGGCGCCTGCGCACTGCAGTACTTTGCTCTTCCCTCAACAGAGCAGACAAAGTACGCCTGCGCCGGAGCCACGGCATGAAGACCAGAAGAGGACGTCATGGAATGAAGATGGGAGGCGCTGTTCCGGACCTGAGACACCCATCGCAGCAGGACCGCCCCTGGGTGAGTATAATCTAACCTCTTTTTCTCCTCTTTCAGGTAACATCGGCGGCTTATCTACAGCATTACAGAATGCTGTAGATAAGCCCCTGATGACGGTGAGCTTACCTCACCATCGATTTTGGGGGTGACAGGTTCCCTTTAAGAGAGATTACCACAGGACACAATCTCTGGTAAATGTTGTGCTCTTGTCTCAGTAACTCATTTGTAATCCTGCCTGAAGAAGGAGTCTCTGTGTTATGAAAGCTGCAGATATATATATTTTCTGGTTAGCCTATAAAGGTATCATTTTGAGAATAATTTTGTTATTTTTGGGCATAAAAAGTATTTAAATCTATTTAATCACTATCCACATTTGATACATTCACATGCAGACACGTATAGCATAAATAGCACCTAGCAGAGCAAAAGCCATCCATCTTGGGATATCTTGAGACAAGATGAAAGGTAAGCGACGTGAAAGCTATAACAGTAGATGAATAGGACACTAATGGATCTGGAAAGCGCTCAACATCAGGAGGCTAAAAATAGTGAAATATTAAAGAAAGTTTCAACACTAATGCTCATTTATTGCTACAGAGCAATCTCGCTAGCAATGAAGGGCATTCATATCCTCCGCAGATCACAGAGCAAGAACCGAGCTGACACCGCCCTGAAAAGAAATTCGAAAAAACAATACTACAAAAAAAGAATAATGTGATTTACAATCAGGTCAAGCAGAGCCAGACTGGAACTCGCCTCCGCATTCTCAGAACCTTAAAGTACATTTTCTTCTCCAGAAACCTAATAGGTTCACGTGTATTGCTGGTCTTGGAGAAAGAGAATAAACTTACGTAGATACGGTGTATCGGTGACTCTCCTACCTGTCATTCACCAAGGATACTTTCTGAGGCCATACGCCAGCATTAGGGGGATGAGGACCCTGCTGCATATAGACATGGCAGACAGATGGAAAGCACATCCACATCTATTTCTTCCATGAGTCACTCCAAGAAGCCTATTAGTGGAGCTGCCTTCACAATACTATGCTGCACCCGTACGAGGGCAGAAGTCAGATGAAAATCGGAAATTCTCTTATCCTATAGCAGCCGCTTACCCAGAGGAGAACAAATGCTCCATTCAGGTTCTCCAGGATAGCTACATAACCACTAATCTAATTAAGGAGCCTTGTCAACAAGCAAACCGAGAAAAGCCATGATAATAAATTAATTAGCACCTTAGAAGGCTCTGTGGAAAATATCCACATTGCCACCAGCCAGCAGCAGCTGAGCTGCTCATGGTTTTCTGCCTGCCCAGAAAGCTGCTCTATTCCTGAGGAAAGAGCCTCCGAGCCATGAAAAACATCAAATAAAAAATGTTAATGTGTGTTTTCCTTCACAACATTCCTATTCAACGAAAAACAAAATCCAATTTTTACTAAGTGATTTAGAGAGGTCTGAAAATCGAGCAGTAAAAATGTATTATATGGACTATTTCCAATTATCAAGCAAACCATGCCTGAGCTTTTTATTTTCTTGAAGACCCTCAAGAACTTTGGGAGCAGCAACACAGATATGATACCGATATAATTATTTATGGATATACATAATTTATTTTATTTATTCTTTTTAACACTTATGCAAGTACCATAATTTTTAGTTTATGAACCACATAAATTAAAACGTATGGCTCCTTTAGATGAGCCAATCTAGTATGTCATACAACCACCGATTGACTGTGCAGCGTTGATTGGCAGTCATTTGTTGGCCTCTGTAGACAGGCTGATAATTTATGGACGCAGAACGATTGTTAAAAGGGTGGTGCAAGGTTTGGGTAACTTCCCGATTGCCGGAGGTCCATAGGCTTGTATCCACACCAATCATAAAAACCTGGGCTGTGAAGAGTCCCATGTAAAAACTGTGATGGCCAATCAAGCGTACCTCCTCTCCTTCTAAATTACATGGGTCCGCCATAGTCGAGCTAAGTGTTCGGCTAGCCTCCTATTAAGAATGGATAGAGTCGAGGTGCGCGTGATCGACCACCACTCTATTCACATTATACTCTTCAGATTAGACTAAACTCCATAAAGTGATCCACTAGTCTATGCATAGGGCATAACTTCCAAACTTGGTCCAATCCTTTTCATACGATCATTCTTATTGGTGGAGCATTTCCTGTTTACAGAGGACAATGTGCTGCTGATAACGATGAGTTTTATACCAGCGTGTGCAATCCAATCATTCGACGATTGAGCGCCGTGCTTGTTCGTTGGGTGCTTGCCGGGCTGTTTAATTGGGAACAAATATTCCTACAAATACTCAGTTGTCCATTATTGGTTTGTCCAAGTGCATTTACACCACCTGATTTTGCTGCATTAAATATTTACTAATGGTCAATCAATTAATAGCCTGTTTACACAGGCAGACCTCTCATCAGATGTGCGCTAAATGATTTATTCTACTGGTGGAACTAATGACCGGGGTAGATGGTCACATCCTTGACTATGGGCATTTATAAGAAGCGGCTCGTGGAAGTTATTTAGATCTCAGTAATGCTATAAATAAGAAGAGTTACAGGTAATTTAATTGGGCTCAAATACACAAATAAAAAGTAAGACGGGGATAATTCAGGGTGGATTAATATTTCACAATCTCAGCTGCGAAGGTAATAGAGCACCTCTAGGGCATTGTTACCCAATGTTTCCCATGCTAATCAGAACCTTGGAACACTAGGTGCCACCCTGATGATTGCAGCAGACATGCTTTTCTGAATGGACTCCTGCCCATTAAAAAAAGGAAACCCATTATATTTACCTCTTAAGAACACAGCTTCTTTGTTATTCTGAATTCTAGAAAATTGTATTTCATCTGATAATGAAGTAGATTAACACTGGTGCACTGGGCTGGGAACATGTTGTGCCAGGCACTGTATGGGGAAACCATGGCCGCCATTGAATGGATACTGTGGCTGGGACTGTATACAGGAAAAATTGTATGGGTGTCTGTGCTTCACCCCCAATGGAATAGATACTGTAGAAACTCATTTTGAAGGGATAATGGCTCAGGGTTTTTAATCAGTGACTGCCATCATCAAGTTCCTGATTCTTCTTTAGAAAGAGGTTCTGCAGCAGCTAAGCCGTGTTATAAATAATATAAAAATTATAAATTTGTGTTACTTTATGATATGTCAGAGAAAAGAATATGGTTGCTGCAGGACACACAAGACCGAATCCCTCCAAATCAACATGCGCTATGAGAATGTCCATGGAGAGACGGGGTCCAAACCAGATCAGGCTTAGAAACATCTGCTGCATAACTGATGCAAATGGAAGCAGAAGGGGCCCCACTAAGAAATATTTTCTTCCGTTCTAAAAATGGACACATAACGGACCCCAAACAGGCCCCATAATGATAAATGCTTCCATTTACATCAGTTTTGCACTAGATCCATTTTTGACATTTGACATTACTTGACAGAAAGTTTGAATGGAAGTGTAAATGTAGCCTTAAAAGAAACAATTATTTGTGTAGTCAGTGAAGTCCATCTCACATAATGGCATATAATTACACCTTGCACAATTATATTATCACCGCTTCTTAGAAAGCCGAGTGACAACTTATTATCCTTCTTACTTAGGGTTCATTAACACCAGGATTCGGCCCTTTGTTTTATGCCTGAGCCAGACAACCTACGACAACACTCTTTGATCCGAATCATGATGTACCAGAAGTAAGCAATGAACCCACAGAAAACAAACAGTCTCCCTCCAATGTTTCTGTATCACATGGGAAAAAGAAACTCTGGCTGGTCGGACATCAGGGAACACATCCTAAAAAACAATTTTACATGGATTCAGTAAAAAATACTTGCCATTATAAAAAACCATCATCTCATAGAAGCATTACTTAAAGGGGTAACCCATGCTTGGGCTTCAGGTCTGCACTCTATGTGACTGCAGACTTGTGAATCCTCACAGCGAGCACACTACGCAGTCAGGATTGTCCTTTGCCAGCGTAAGAAGGGGGCAGGCGCATGGCTACAAGTATGTGATTTACATGAGTGTGGTCACATGCCAACTAAAAGTGCGTAGCCTCGCTCAATACCAGGGAATTGAGTGGGGCCGGACATGTCCAGTTGGAATGTCGTCAGAAGTATGCAAATAGTGTACGTGCGGTCACATGACTGCCTGCTTCCAGCGTCAGCACTGGTGAATCCTGACAGCGCAAACTGTGCGCACAGTGAAGATTGACAAGTTCGCAGTCACATCAAGCTGGACAACCACTTTTAACCCCTTTCTGATATTGGGCGTAATAGTACGCTGATGTCGGACTCCCTCCCTTTGATGTGGCTCCGGCGCTGAGCCCACATCTTTCCCCGCAAATGTCAGCTGTTTTGAACAGCTGACATATGCCTCTAACAGCCGAGGGTGGAATCACAGCTGTTAACTAGTTTAATGCCACTGTCAATTTCTGACAGTGGCATTTAACTCGCGCTTCCGGCAAGCGTGCCGGAAATCCCGCGAATCGGTGACCCCGTCAGATGATCGCGGGTCACCGATGGGTTGGCATAACAAGCAGAGGTCTCCAGCAGACCTCTATGGTTGTTAATGCCGGATTGCCCGGTGGTCGGCGCTCATAGCAAGTGAGCAACTCTGCTATATATAGGCGATCTGATCATCGCCTGTATGTAACAGAGCCGATCGGGCTATGGCAGCTTCTAGTCTCCCATGGAGACCATTGAAGCATGCCAAAAGTAAAAAAAAAAGTTTTTACAAATATTAAAAAAATAAAAAAATATGAAAGTTCAAATCACCTCCCTTTCAACCCATTCAAACTAAAACAATGAAAAAGAAAAAAAAAATAAATAAATAAATAAAAATCAAACCTACACATTTGGTATCGCCGTGTTCAGAATTGCCCAATCTATTAATATAAAAAAAAAAGAATTAACCCGCTCGTTAAATGGTGTAACGAGAAAGAAGTAAAAACGCCAGAATTACTTTTTTGGTCGCCTCAACATTGCATCAAAATGTAATAACTGGCAATAAAAAGATAGTACCTGCACTAAAATAGTATCATTAAAAATGTCAGCTCGGCACACAAAAAATAAGTCCTCACCCAACCCGAGATCATGAAAAATGGAGACGTCACGGGTATCGGAAAATGGCGCAGTTTTTTTTATTTTTAACAAAATTTGGAAAAAAAATTTCACCACTTAAATAAAAAAAGAACCTAGACATGTTTGGCGTCTATGAACTCGCAATGTCATGGAGAATAGTAATGGCGGGTCAGTTTTAGCATTTAGTGAACATGGTAAAAAAAAAAAAAAAACAACTGTGGGATTGCACTTTTTTTGCAATTTCACAGCACCTGGAATTTTTTTCCCGTTTTCTAGTAAAAGACATGGTAAAACCAATGGTGTCGTTCAAAAGTACAACTCGTCCCGCAAAAAACAAGCCCTCACATGGCCATTTTGACAAAAAAATAAAGTTATGGCTCTGGGAAGAATGGGAGGAAAAAGTGAAAATGCAAAATCAAAACTACCTCTGGTCATTAGGGCCCCTTTCCATTTGTGAGGAAAACGGACGAGTGCAATCCGATAAAAAAATCGGATTGCACTCGGACCAATGTTAATCAATATGTGACACTCCATTTGCGATTTTTTTCCCAGCCGAAATCGGACTGAGAAAAATCTGTGTCGGCTGAGAAAAAAATCGCAGCATGCTGCGTATTGCTGAGATTCTCGGACGAGACTCGCCAATGCAACTCAATGGGTGCGAGAAAAAAAACGCACAGCACTCGCACCATGCGAGTGCTGTCCGATTTTTACGCACCCGTGTCCTTAGAAAAGCCGGCAATTCAGCGCAGAGTACAGTAAAATCACACTGACAGGTTAGATGAGTAGATATATACACATAGAATAGGTATATCTATAATATAACGCTGGGAGCGTCACTCTGTCCGAAGCCTCTATAGACTGCGCAAGCGCAAGCGCCGGCGCAGTCTGGGCCTCACAGAGCGATGCTCCCGGGAGATCGCGGTATGCGTAAGCACTGAACGCATACCGCGATCTCCACCAGAGAGTCAGGGACCGCCAGGAGGGAGGGTAAGTATACTCACCTTTCCCGGTTCCAGCGCTGCTTGCGGCTCCGTCTCCCGGCTCCTCTGCTCCCGGCTCCGGAGGGCGCGGACTGCGCAGGCGCCGATTCCTGCTGCCGGAATCGGCGCCTGCGCAGTCCGCGCTTTCCGGCGCCATTTTCTTGAAGACACACTCCGGCTCCACTGCAGGTGTGTCTTCAAGAAAATGGCGCCGGAAAGCGCGGACTGCGCAGGCGCCGATTCCTGCTGCCGGAATCGGCGCCTGCGTAGTCCCCGCTTTCCGGCGCCATTTTCTTGAAGACATACCTGCAGTGGAGCCGGACGATAGGTGAGTATGGTATTTTTTTTTTTTTTTTTATATGGCAGCAGCATTCGGGGGCATACACACTGGAGCGGGGGGCATATAATACAATGGTGGCGCAGGATGGGAGCAGCACATGACAGAACGGGCGCAGGATGGCAGCAGCACATGACAGAACGGGCGCAGGATGGCCGCAGCACATGACAGAACGGGCGCAGGATGGGAGCAGCACATGACAGAACGGGCTCAGGATGGCCGCAGCACATGACAGAACGGGCGCAGGATGGCCGCAGCACAAGACAGAACGGGCGCAGGATGGCCGCAGCACATGACAGAACGGGCGCAGGATGGCAGCAGCACATGACAGAACGGGCGCAGGATGGCAGCAGCACATGACAGAACGGCCGCAGGATGGCCGCAGCACATGACAGAACGGCCGCAGGATGGCCGCAGCACATGACAGAACGGGCTCAGGATGGCCGCAGCACATGACAGAACGGCCGCAGGATGGCCGCAGCACATGACAGAACGGGCGCAGGATGGCCACAGCACAAGACAGAACGGGCGCAGGATGGCCGCAGCACATGAGAGAACGGGCGCAGGATGGCAGCAGCACATGACAGAACGGGCGCAGGATGGCCGCAGCACATGAGAGAACGGGCGCAGGATGGCCGCAGCACATGACAGAACGGGCGCAGGATGGCAGCAGCACATGACAGAACGGGCGCAGGATGGCAGCAGCACATGTCAGAACGGGCGCAGGATGGCCGCAGCACATGACAGAACGGGCGCAGGATGGCAGCAGCACATGACAGAACGGGCGCAGGATGGCAGCAGCACATGTCAGAACGGGCGCAGGATGGCCGCAGCACATGACAGAACGGGCGCAGGATGGCAGCAGCACATGACAGAACGGGCGCAGGATGGCCGCAACACATGACAGAACGGGCGCAGGATGGCAGCAGCACATGACAGAACAGGCGCAGGATGGCCGCAGCACATGACAAAACGGGCGCAGGATGGCAGCAGCACATGACAGAACGGGCGAAGGATGGCAGCAGCACATGACAGAACGAGCGAAGGATGGCAGCAGCACATGACAGAACGGGCGCAGGATGGCAGCAGCACATGACAGAACGGGAATGACAGGATGGGAGCAGCAAATGACAGAATGGAGGCGCAGGATGGGAGCAGCACATGACAGAACGGGTGCAGGATGGGAGCAGCAAATGACAGGATGGGAGCAGCAAATGACAGAATGGAGGCGCAGGATGGGAGCAGCACATGACAGAACGGGGGCGCAGGATGGGAGCAGCACATGACAGAACGGGGGCGCAGGATGGGAGCAGCACATGACAGGATGGGGGCGCAGGATGGAGCAGCACATACCAATATGGAGACCATATACCAATATAAATGCTCGCCACCCGGGCGTAGAACGGGTTCAATAGCTAGTATACATATATATATGTCAGGGAGACACCTATATATATATATATTTATATTTAATGCAGCGTGAGATAGCTTTAAAGCTGGTAATCCAATTACCGGCTTTTGCTTTCTCCTTCACAAACCCGACATGATATGAGACCTGGTTTACATACAGTAAACCATCTCATATCACCATTTTTTTTTGCATATTCTACACTACTAATGTTAGTAGTGTGTATATGCAAAATTTGGGCGTTCTAGCTATTATATTTAAGGGTTAAATGGCGGAAAAAATTGGCGTGGGCTCCCGCACAATTTTCTCCGCCAGAGTAGTAAAGCCAGTGACTGAGGGCAGATATTAATAGCCTGGAGAGGGTCCATGGTTATTGGCCCCCCTGGCTAAAAATATCTGCCCCCAGCCACCCCAGAAAAAGCACATCTGGAAGATGCGCCTATTCTGGCACTTGGCCACTCTCTTCCCATTCCCGTGGCGGTGGGATATGGGGTAATGAAGGGTTAATGCCACCTTGCTATTGTAAGGTGACATTAAGCCTAATTAATAATGGAGAGGCGTCAATTATGACACCTAGCCATTATTAATCCAATTGAGTGAAAGGGTTAAATAAAACACAAACACTTTATTTCATTAAAATAATTTTAAATAATAACAATGGTTGTTGGAGTATTTTATTCTACGCCCAATCCAATCACTGAAGACCCTCGTTCTGTGAAAGAAAAAACATAATAAACCAACAATATACTTACCCTCCGCAGATCTGTAACGTCCAACGATGTAAATCCTTCTGAAGGGGTTAAATCATTTTGCAGCAAGGAGGTTTGCTAATGCAGGCTGCTCCTCGCTGCAAAACCCCGGGGAATGAGTCTAAATATAGATCAATGAGCTATATTTAGCTTCATTTGCGGTGAGGCGCCCTCTGCTGGCTGTTTATAGATCGTGGGAACTTGCCTAGAAAGCCTGGGAGCTTTCTAGGAAATTTCCCACGATCTATGAACAGCCAGCAGAGGGCGCCTCACCGCAAATGAAGCTAAATATAGCTCATTGATCTATATTTAGACTCATTCCCAGGGGTTTTGCAGCGAGGAGTAGCCTGCATTAGCAAAGCTCCTGGCTGCAAAATGTTTTAACCCCTTCAGAAGGATTTACATCGTTGGACTTTACAGATCTGTGGAAGGTAAGTATATTGTTGGTTTATTATTTTTTTTTTGTCACAGAACGAGGGTCTTCACTGAGTGGATTTGGCGTTAAATAAAAAATTACAACAACCTTTGTTTTTATTTCATTAAAATAATTTTTAATAATGTGTGTGTGTATTTTTTTAACCCTTTCTTTCAATTGGATTAATAATGGATAGGTGTCATAATTGACGCCTCTCCATTATTAATTAGGCTTAATGTCACCTTACAATTGCAAGGTGCCATTAACCCTTCATTACCCCATATCCCACCGCTACACGGGAATGGGAAGAGAGTGGCCAAGTGCCAGAATAGGCGCATCTTCCAGATGTGCCTTTTCTGGGGTGGCTGGGGGCAGGTGTTTTTAGCCAGGGGGGGGGGGGGCAATAACCATGGACCCTCTCCAGGCTATTAATATCTGCCCTCAGTCACTGGCTTTACTACTCTGGCGGAGAAAATTGTGCGGGAGCCCACGCCAATTTTTTCCGCCATTTAACCCTTAAATATAATAGCTAGAACGCCCAAATTTTGCATATACACACTACTAACATTAGTAGTGTGGAATATGCAAAACAAATGGTGATATGAGATGGTTTACTGTATGTAAACCAGGTCTCATATCATGTCGGGTTTGTGAAGGAGAAAGCAAAAGCCGGTAATTGAATTACCAGCTTTAAAGCTATCTAGCGCTGCATTAAATATAAATATTTAGGTGTCTCCCTGACATATATATATGTATATATACCTATTCTATGTGTATATATCTACTCTAATCTAACTTGTCACTGTGATTTTACTGTACTCTGCGCTGAATTACCGGCTTTTCAAAGGAGACCCGTGCGTAAAAATCGGACAGCAATACGGATGTCATACGGATGTTGCGATAAAAAAAAAAAAAAAAAAAAAATCGCATGACACTCGCATGACACTCGCAGACGTTACATCAGTTTTTTCGGTCCGTAAATCGGACCGTTTTTTTCTCACACAAGTGGAAAGGGGCCCTTAAGGGGATAATTTTGTGGGCATTATAGGCCCTGCTCAATGGCAGAGTATATTATAGTCCACCACCACCGATTTACAAAGCTGTAGGGACGTCATGATTTCCTACTCAGGCTCCATACGGTAAATATATTTTATCCGAATGGATCTATAACTACAGACGAAAATAAAGGTAGCCTAAAACTGCAGCAGCAAAGCGCTAATTAGACGGCAGTATGTACGTTTTAGCTATAACATAGCGGAACAGCAGTACAATATGTGACCTCGCTCACATGGAGAATCTACCCTGGGATAATGTCGGCAGTACTCGTCTAGAAACATCTTTGCAGTTTACAGGAAATGAACACACCGGTCGCCTGACGGCGCGGAGCTACCAATACGTCTACAATGATGATCCTTTGGGAAAAGTGGCTCCATCGATAAGAAATCCACTCCATAATCAGTGATTTCTGCACCGCCAACATTTCTTCCCACTGACGTGATGGTGAATGAGAAACCTGGAGTTAGCGGGCGAAATATTCAGCTGAATATATAGTGATATATAATGGCTGGGTAAATAGGATTAGCCAATTCATTATTTCTGAAGAGTGGCTGAAAGATTCTTTGTTTGTTTTGCAGAGTTCAGTGGGTTTTCAGCATTCCAGATGCTTCGTAAGTTGATACTTTACCCATTTTTCTAAGCGTTCCTCACATAAAGATCCAAGTGGGGGTAAAGGTTGTGCTGCCTCGTCATATACGACCCAAGGAAAAGTTAAAGTCTAACTGTTGGGTTCAGGTGATCTCTAGCTCCTCCCTAGAGATTTGTCTGAAAAATCCACATCAATTATCAGCATAAAATATGCTTTTAGAACATTTTTTTGTATTTGAACCATTTTTTGCACAGGGGATGATTTTTTTTTTAACTGTGCTTTTGTGGCAATGAAAACGCCTCTATAAAATCTCTCCGTAAATCTCCAGTAACATGTCCATTTGTCTTATTTCCTGTCTTAGTGGTGACATGCACGGGGTCCGACTTTCTTTACAGGTCCCTTTTTTCTTCACATCTATTGTTTAGCTTTATTAAGGCCCCTTCACATTAAGCGACGCTGCAGCGATACCGACAACGATCCGGATCGCTGCAGCGTCGCTGTTTGGTCGCTGGAGAGCTGTCACACAGACAGCTCTTCAGCGACCAACGATCCCGAAGTCCCCGGGTAACCAGGGTAAACATCGGGTTACTAAGCCCAGGGCCGCGCTTAGTAACCCGATGTTTACCCTGGTTACCAGCGTAAAAGTAAAAAAAAACAAACACTACATACTTACCTACCGCTGTCTGTCCCCGGCGCTGTGCTTCTCTGGTCTGGCTGTGAGCACAGCAGCCGGAAAGCAGAGCGGTGACGTCACCGCTCTGCTTTCCGGCTGACCGACGCTCACAGCCAGTACAGGAGGAGTGCAGAGCACAGCGCTGGAGGACAGACAGCGGTAGGTAAGTATGTAGTGTTTGTTTTTTTTTACTTTTAGCATGGTAACCAGGGTAAACATCGGGTTACTAAGCGCGGCCCTGCGCTTAGTTACCCGATATTTACCCTGGTTACCAGTGAAGACATCGCTGGATCGGTGTCACACACGCCGATCCAGCGATGTCCACGGGAGATCCAGCGACGAAATAAAGTTCTGGACTTTGTTCAGCGACCAACGATATCCCAGCAGGGGCCTGATCGTTGGTCGCTGTCACACATAACGATTTCCTTAACGATATCGTTGCTACGTCACAAAAAGCAACGATATCGTTATGTGTGAAGGTACCTGCTTTACTCATAAATCTGATGGTTATTTGTGATGGAAATGCATTTTTGGCTCTATTTGAACATCACTATTTTTTGTTTTTTTTAAAGACATCACATTAGTGTCTTATATTTGTAGGCATTTTTGCATTATTTTTTTTTGCACTTATTGTTCTAAATATAGAGGAATTTACCGTATATGTATTATTTCCATGTTTTGATTAATAGATTATTATGTTAGGTATCCTAGAAATTGACATTATTTGTAGGCTCATGAGGATTGATGGTTGCCTTATTATGAGCACTCCTAATGGTTCTTTCCTACTACATTTTGGCACGTGTTTTTGGTCCCATCGTGGCTTACGTCTGAACCCCCGCCCGCAAAACGGAATTAGGGCGTATGCGTCGACGGGGGCCATAGACTATAATGGTGCCGTCACTGTGCACGTGTGCTCCGTCGTGCACCATTTTCGGGCGTGTACGCCTACTGGAGGCAGACACTCAGGCCGGTTTTATATGCCAGTGCCTCCGGTACGTGTAGTGACAGTTTTCTCAGGTATCGGAGACACAGACACACGCAGACCCATTCAAATGAATGGGTCTATGCAGATGTCAGCCTGTTTTCACGGACCATGTGTCCACATGCAAAACACGCTGACATGTCCGTTTTTGTGCAGCTGCACGGATCACAAGGACCCATACAAGTCAATAGGTAAACATGTACCGCACACGGATGCCGTCCGTGTGCTTTTTTAAGTCATAGGGTTAAAATTGAAAAAAAAAATTTCAATACACGGACAGCATACGGATGCTAAGCACGGACATCACACAGATCCCACACGGATGTACCACGTGAGTACACGGACACTGATATCTCCGGTACAAATTTTTCCAGTACAGGAAATATCTGGACGTGTGAAACCGGCCTCAGACATAGCACACTGCAGGAGTAGTACACACCTGAAAATGATGAACAACAGAGCAGTGTCGGCACCATTGTAGTCTATGGCTCCGTTGACACATATGTCCTAATCCTTTTTTGTGAGGCGTTCAGATGTAAGCCCCGACGGGACCTACAAATGGGTGCGAAAACACAGTGTAAAACCGCCCTAATTCATGTATATAGCCTAAGGGCTTTTTAGCTTTGTCTTTTTAGTCCTTTCATGATATATAATTAATGGATATTTTATAGGTGATCCCTATGTATTTGAATACTTCTCTTTTTTTTTCTCCCTTTGTTCCATTTTGTGTCAAGGTGTTACAATTTCTTTTCACGTTTCTTGGACTGCTAGAGATGTCCATCATCGTTTCAAGGTAAAATCAGTATAGTCTGCAGCAATATTCTTGCATAACACAAAAAAAAAAAAAAAAAGAACCTGATGGAAAATGGATGAACCCTCTGTAAAGTTCACCACATACGGATGGCTGCTGGCCGAATGACACGTCAGCCGATCGTTCGACCAGCAGCCATCTCAGCCAGCTTTTCCATACACAGGAGCACTCGTTTGACCGAGTGCTCCGATGTTCTCGAGAAGAGCTGCTGCCGGACATGTCTGGTAGCGGCTTATTATCCCGGGGAGAAGAATGTATCGACAGGCCAAAATCAGAATTCCTGATAAATTGTCCGGGCTCTAATGCACATTCGAGTATCGGTGGGAACCCCTCCGTAGCCTAATGTGTATGAGGACTTTAGTCAATGGGATCGATTAGGATCTATTTCACAACTAATCCATCAAACCAGACAATACTTTATTAATAATGTTAATAATGAAAACCAAGATACTACTGTGAAAAGAGACTTAGGCCGAATTCACATACGGATAGAAGGCAGATTCAACATGGAACGCATCCATGTCCTGTCTATTCACACCACAGACCCATTCTTTGAAATGTACGAGTTTGATCTGCGAATCTATATATCGTCAGAACATCATCCTATATAAACACTATAGGACACGTCCAAGAAAAGGAGATGTGTGATTGGGGCCTCAATTGAATTTAGCTGAATAATAACCAACATGGCCATTAATTCAGCTCCCGAATATCTAGAAAAGCAGGGCATCAACCTCTCCAATGGTTGTCCTGACCATATTGTGGCAACCTTCCCTGAAAACAGGATAATCTATGTATCTATGGTGCCAAAACAGTCAGAAATGCAATCAGTTGTTAGAAACATGCATCAGACTTAGGCTATATTCACACTTTGCGGATTTTGCTGCGGATCCGCAGCGGATTTGACCGCTGCGGATCCGCAGCAGTTTCCCATGAGTTTACATTTCAATGTAAACCTATGTGAAACAAAAAACGCTGTGCACATGCTGCAGAAAAATCCGCGCGGAAACGCTGCGGATTACATTCCGCAGCATGTCACTTCTTTTCTGCGGATTTTCACCTGCTCCAATAGAAAACTGCAGATGAAAATCCGCAGAAGAAAACGCAGTAAAAACCGCGATAAATCCGCAGTAAAAACCGCGATGGGTTTTCACTGCGGATTTTGCAATTCTGCTGCGGAAAAATCCGCAGTGGAATCTGCAGAGTGTGAACATAGCCTTACAGGTAAGCGCCCTCGGTCACCAAACATTACCACTCCATTATCTGATAAAACTGATTTAACATCTTGTGATTTTTCTATTTTTTGTTATGATCATCACATATCATTTCTCATGTTATTTCTATATTGTTTACTAAATATTTATTTTTTACCTTAGCACCCACAGCAGGTGATACCGTCATGTACATTTTTGCAGAGACGCATGAAACCAGTTTTCTTTGCTATTTTTTCCTACGAGGCACCTGCAGTTTCCAAAAATAAGTGCCAAAACAGGATAACCTTTCAGTGAGAATGAAAATTTGCCTCATCTATTGTGAATATTTTAGAAGAAAGATCTGCATTGTCTTCTGTGCAAACAGGTATATTTAGAATAAAATTTACTTTAAAGATCTGCCCCATCTAGATTCTCCTAGCGCCGCTCTAGGTGACTGACAGGTCTCACGCCAAGGCCTCTATTCCACTTGAGAGAAAAAAAAACGGTCCGTAATCTGGACCGAAAAAAAAGGATGAAAAGTATGCGTTTGCCATGCGAGTTCAATGCGATTTTTTTATCGCACCATCGGCTTTACATCCGTATGCAATCCGTTTTTTTTCTCTGCAACTATTTTTATACAGTCATTTACAGGACTATTTACAGTGTTCTATGCCACAGAATTGTAAGGTATCCGTAAAAAAAGGATAGAATACGGATGGTCCGTATTCCATGTGTTTTTTTTCTCGCACCCATTGACTTGCATTGGCGAGTCTCGTCTGAGACTCGCAGCAAATCGCAGCATGCTGCGATTTTTTTCTCAATCCGATTTCAGCTGTGAAAGAAAAAAAAAAAAAAAGGCGAATGGAATGTCACCTATTGAATAACATTGGGTTAATGCCGGCGGTAACGGACTGCATTATGCCGTGGGTAACGCACTCCGTATTAACCCTGTGTCCCCCCAACTTTTTACTATTGATGCTGCCTATGCAGCATCAATAGTAAAAAAAAAATGTAATGTTAAAAATAAAAAAACAAAAAACCTGCTATACTCGCCCTCCGTAGTCCGCCGAGCTGCTCGCGCCAGCCGCCATCTTCCGTTCCCGGCGATGCATTGCGAAATTACCCAGAAGACTTAGCGGTCTCGCGAGACCGCTAAGTCATCTGGGTAACTTCGCAATGCATCCTGGGAACGGAAGATGGCGGCAGCCGTGCATGTATCGCTGCAGCTTCGGTGGATCCTAGGGGGTGAGCATATAACTATTTTTTATTTTAATTATTTTTTAACAGGGATATGGTGCCCACACTGCTGTATACTACGTGGGCTGTTAGATACCGCGTGGCTGCTATATACTACATAGACAGTGTCATATACTATGTGGGCTGTGTGATATACTCCATGGGCTGTGCTATATACTGCGTGGGCTCTGCTATATATTACGTGGCCACTGTTATATACTGCGTGGGCTGTGTTATATAGTACGTGGCTGTGTTATATACTGCGTGGCCACTGTTATATATTGCGTGGCCTGTATTAACGCATCGGGTATTCTACAATATGTATGTATATAGCAGCCACATAGTATATAGCACAGGCCACGTAGTATTTGTCTGCTATATACTACATGGCTCCTATATACTATGTGGCGTGTGCTATATACTATGTGGCTGCTATATACATACATACATACATAAATACATATTCTAGAATACCCGATGCGTTATATATAATTGCCTAAGGGGTACTTCCGTCTGTTTGTCTATAACTTCCGTAACCGAAATCCTGGGTCGCTGAATGGTAGCGGCCGGGATTTAAACACCGCTTCACTTTTTACTATTGATGCTGCTCATGCAGCATCAATAGTAAAAACATAGAATGTTAAAAATAATTTTAAAAAACCATTATATTCTCACCTTCCGAAGTCCGCCGCAGCCTTTCCCGCTCCGGTTCCAAGAATGCATTGCGGCAATGACTCGAGATCACGTAGCGGTCTCGCGAGATGATGACGTAGCGGTCTCGTGAGACCGCTACATGATCACGGGTTATTGCTGAAAGGCATTACTGGGAACGGAGCGTCGCGAGGTGAATCTGTAAAGGCCTCGTCTGGATCCGGGGGCCGACGGAAGGTGAGTATATAACTATTTTATTTTAATTGTTTTTTTAACCCAGATATGGTGCCCACATTGCTATATACTACGTGGGCTGTGTTATATATTGCGTGGCCTGTGTTATATACTACGTGGGCTGTGCAATATACTACATGGCTATGCTATATACTACGTGGGCTGTGTTATATACTACGTGGCTGTGCATTCTAGAATACCCGATGCGTTAGAATCGGGCCACCATCTAGTATTTTATAAAACTATAGCTGGTTACAATCGTGCAGCCAGGCTCTAAAGGTACCTTCACACTAAACGATATCGCTAGCAATCCGTGACGTTGCAGCGTCCTCGCTAGCGATATCGTTTAGTTTGACACGCAGCAGCGATCAGAATCCTGCTGTGATGTCGTTGGTCGGGGCTAGAGGGCCAGACCTTTCTTTGGTCGCTGGCTCTCCCGCTGACATCGCTGAATCGGCGTGTGTGACACCGATTCAGCGATGTCTTCGCTGGTAACCAGGGTAAACATCGGGTTACTAAGCGCAGGGCCGATGTTTACCCTGGTTACCATCCTAAAAGTAAGCACATCGGCTGGAAAGCAGAGCGGTGACGTCACCGCTCTGCTTTCCGGCTGCCCGGCGCTCACAGCCAGAGCAGAGAAGCAGAGCGCCGGGGACAGACAGTGGTAGGTAAGTATGTAGCGTTTGTTTTTTTACTTTTAGGATGGTAACCAGGGTAAACATTGGGTTACTAAGCGCGGCCCTGCGCTTAGTAACCCGATGTTTACCCTGGTTACCGGCATCGTTGGTCGCTGGAGAGCGGTCTGTGTGACAGCTCTCCAGCGACCAAACAGCGATGCTGCAGCGATCCGGATCGTTGTCTGGATCGCTGCAGCGTCGTTTAGTGTGAAGGTACCTTTATTCATGCTTCTCCCAATTTTAGCAGCATGAAACAGGTGACAGGTTCCCTTTAAAATTACAAAAGCAATGGACTATATATATCATAAGTTTAAAAAAGCTTCACACTTGTATTACTGTCATCCAAGTATCACACACTAAGGGCTCATCTCCACTTGTGAGGAAAACGGACGAGTGCAATCCGATAAAAAAAAAATCGGATTGCACTCGGACCAATGTTAATCAATATGTGACACTCCATTTGCGATTTTTTTCCCAGCCGAAATCGGACTGAGAAAAATCTGTGTCGGCTGAGAAAAAAAATCGCAGCATGCTGCGTATTGCTGAGATTCTCGGACGAGACTCGCCAATGCAAGTCAATGGGTGTGAGAAAAAAAAACGCACAGCACTCGCACCATGCGAGTGCTGTCCGATTTTTACGCACCCGTGTCCTTAGAAAAGCCGGCAATTCAGCGCAGAGTACAGTAAAATCACACTGACAGGTTAGATGAGAGTAGATATATACACATAGAATAGGTATATATACATATATATATATGTCAGGGAGACACATATATATATATATATATATATATATATATATATATATATATATATATATATATATATATATATATATATATATATATATATATATATATATATATAGTGAAGACCCTCGTTCTGTGACAAAAAAAAAATAATAACCAACAATATACTTACCTTCCACAGATCTGTAAAGTCCAACGATGTAAATCCTTCTGAAGGGGTTAAAACATTTTGCAGCCAGGAGCTTTGCTAATGCAATGCTACTCCTCGCTGCAAAACCCCGGGGAATGAGTCTAAATATAGATCAATGAGCTATATTTAGCTTCATTTGCGGTGAGGCGCCCTCTGCAGGCTGTTCATAGATCGTGGGAACTTTCCTAGAAAGCCTGGGAGCTTTCAAGGAAAGTTCCCACGATCTATGAACAGCCAGCAGAGGGCGCCTCATCGCAAATGAAGCTAAATATAGCTCTTTGATCATTACATTAACATTAGTAGTGTGGAATATGCAAAACAAATGGTGATATGAGATGGTTTACTGTATGTAAACCAGGTCTCATATCATGTCGGGTTTGTGAAGGAGAAAGCAAAAGCCGGTAATTGAATTACCAGCTTTAAAGCTATCTAGCGCTGCATTAAATATAAATATTTAGGTGTCTCCCTGACATATATATATGTATATATACCTATTCTATGTGTATATATCTACTCTAATCTAACCTGTCACTGTGATTTTACTGTACTCTGCACTGAATTACCGGCTTTTCAAAGGAGACCCGTGCGTAAAAATCGGACAGCAATACGGATGTCATACGGATGTTGCGATAAAAAAAAAAAAAAAAAAAAAAAATCGCATGACACTCGCAGACGTTACATCAGTTTTTTCGGTCCGTAAATCGGACCGTTTTTTTCTCACACAAGTGGAGATGAGCCCTAAGGGCTTGTGCAGACGACTATATTTTCGATCCAAGTGTGATCCGACAAAACATCGGATTCCACTTGAACCAATGCTATTCTATTGGGCCGTGGACATGTCAGATTTTTTACTCCCGACATATTGTCAAAGGAAAGAAATCATAGCATGCCCAATCTGCATCTGATATTCATATTGCACTCGCCATGCAAATCAATGAGTTTGTGGAAAACATCAGACCGCACATGTATGACATCAGAGTGCAGTGCGATTTTCACAGACTGACAGAATGGAAAAGATGGAGAAAAAAAAAAATGTTCTACCTTCTCCACATTCGAGAAATATTGGATCAAACTCTGATCATAGTATGATTAGCATAATTGACCTAATTCTCTCAAATGAGAGAAAATACGGTGGCGGGACCCTAGACTAAGGCCGGCGTCACACACAGCGTAAAACAATACGGTCCGTATGTTACGGCTGTAATACGCTGAAAAGTCCCGAAAAAAGTGGTCCGTAGCTCCTCCGTAGGCAGGGTGTGTCAGCGTTTTTTGCGCATGGCATCCTCCGTATGTAATCCGTATGGCATCCGTACTGCGTGGTTTTCTCGCAGGCTAGCAAAACCAACATACCGCTATAGAAGTGATCCATGTGTCCCAAAAAGAAAAGAAAATATATATATACTGTCTATATATATATATATATATATATATATATATATGTCAGTAGACACATATATTAGAGAGAAAAGCCGGTAATTCAGTGCGGTGTACAGTAAAATCACACTGACAGCTTACAGTAGAATAGGTAGAATAAATGTGTACACGTAGAATAGGTATATATATATATATATATATGTCAGTGAGACACATATATGTATATATATTAATATTTATTCCAGCGCTAGACAGCTTGAAAGCCGGTAATTCAATTACCGGCTTTTTCCTTCTCCTTCCTAAAACCCGACATGATTTGAGACATGGTTTACATACAGTAAACCATGTCTTCTCTCCATTTTTTTTGCAGATTCCACACTACTAATGTCAGTAGTGTGTATCTGCAAAATTTGGCCGTTCTAGCTCTTAAAATAAAGGGTTAAATGGCGGAAAAAATTGGCGTGGGCTCCCGCGCAATTTTCTCCGCCAGAGTAGTAAAGCCAGTGACTGAGGGCAGATATTAATAGCCTGGAGAGGGTCCACGGTTATTGGCCCCCCCCTGGCTAAAAATATCTGCCCCCAGCCACCCCAGAAAAGGCACATCTGGAAGATGCGCCTATTCTGGCACTTGGCCACTCTCTTCCCATTCCCGTGTAGCGGTGGGATATGGGGTAATGAAGGGTTAATGCCACCTTGCTATTGTAAGGTGACATTAAGCCAGATTAATAATGGAGAGGCGTCAATTATGACACCTATCCATTATTAATCCAATTGTAGTGAAGGGTTAAATAAAACACAAACACATTATTTAAAATTATTTTAATGAAATAAAAACAATGGTTGTTGCAGTATTTTATTCAACGCCCAATCCAGTCACTGAAGACCCTCGTTCTGTGAGTAAAAAAACATAATAAACCAACAATATACTTACCCTCCGCAGATCTGTAACGTCCAACGATGTAAATCCTTCTGAAGGGGTTAAAACATTTTGCAGCAAGGAGCTGTGCTAATGCACGCTGCTCCTCGCTGCAAAACCCCAGGGAATGAGGCTAAAAATAGATCAATGATCTATATTTAGCTTCATTTGCGGTGAGGCGCCCTCTGCTGGCTGTTCTTAGATCGTGGGAAATTACCTAGAAAGCTCCCTGGCTTTCTAGGTAATTTCCCACGATCTATGAACAGCCAGCAGAGGGCGCCTCACCGCAAATGAAGCTAAATATAGATCATTGATCTATTTTTAGCCTCATTCCCTGGGGTTTTGCAGCGAGGAGCAGCGTGCATTAGCACAGCTCCTTGCTGCAAAATGTTTTAACCCCTTCAGAAGGATTTACATCGTTGGACGTTACAGATCTGCGGAGGGTAAGTATATTGTTGGTTTATTATGTTTTTTTACTCACAGAACGAGGGTCTTCAGTGACTGGATTGGGCGTTGAATAAAATACTGCAACAACCATTGTTTTTATTTCATTAAAATAATTTTAAATAATGTGTTTGTGTTTTATTTAACCCTTCACTACAATTGGATTAATAATGGATAGGTGTCATAATTGACGCCTCTCCATTATTAATCTGGCTTAATGTCACCTTACAATAGCAAGGTGGC
Organism: Ranitomeya imitator; assembly: GCF_032444005.1. NCBI lineage: Eukaryota > Metazoa > Chordata > Amphibia > Anura > Dendrobatidae > Ranitomeya > Ranitomeya imitator. Next base: position 712,965,301 of record NC_091284.1, on the reverse strand, counting down.
ATTAACCCTTCATTACCCCATATCCCACCGCTACACGGGAATGGGAAGAGAGTGGCCAAGTGCCAGAATAGGCGCATCTTCCAGATGTGCCTTTTCTGGGGTGGCTGGGGGCAGATATTTTTAGCCAGGGGGGGGCCAATAACCGTGGACCCTCTCCAGGCTATTAATATCTGCCCTCAGTCACTGGCTTTACTACTCTGGCGGAGAAAATTGCGCGGGAGCCCACGCCAATTTTTTCCGCCATTTAACCCTTTATTTTAAGAGCTAGAACGGCCAAATTTTGCAGATACACACTACTGACATTAGTAGTGTGGAATCTGCAAAAAAAATGGAGAGAAGACATGGTTTACTGTATGTAAACCATGTCTCAAATCATGTCGGGTTTTAGGAAGGAGAAGGAAAAAGCCGGTAATTGAATTACCGGCTTTCAAGCTGTCTAGCGCTGGAATAAATATTAATATATATACATATATGTGTCTCACTGACATATATATATATATATATATATATATATATATATATATATATATATATATATATATATATATATATACCTATTCTATGTGTACACATTTATTCTACCTATTCTACTGTAAGCTGTCAGTGTGATTTTACTGTACACCGCACTGAATTACCGGCTTTTCTCTCTAACAGCGCTGCGTATTTCTCGCAAGTCACACTGCTTGTCCGTGTGTAATCCGTATTTTTTCACGCTTCCATAGACTTTCATTGGCGTATTTCTTGCGCAGTACGGTGACAAACGCAGCATGCTGCGATTTTGTACGGCCGTAGAAAGCCGTATAATACTGATCAGTAAAATACGGCAAATAGGAGCAGGGGCATAGAGAATAATTGTGCCGTATTTTTTGCGAGTTTTACGGACGTAGATTCTGCGCTCTTACGTCCGTAAAACTCGCATGTGTGACGGCGGCCTAAGATGTCCTTACATTCTAGTGCTATGTTTCATGTAGCAAATCCACTGCGGACGTCCCGAACAGGAGGAGGCGCAGCGGTATCCACCTTGGTATTTACTGTTGACATTGACATCTACAACCGCAGCATAAAGCTTCAGTTAGTTTTACCCTGCAGATACATTTTGCAGCATTTGCATGAAAAACGCTACATTTCCCACATGTGAACACGCAGTGAAAAATTCGCAGTGTTTTTGCACAATGGAAACTGAAGAACTCCAAGGGTTGTCTTTTTAAAGGGAAGTATTTTGGTTAATGACATATTGTTATGCTGTGTTATCGCGTACTGGGGTTAGAACCCCACCATTCCCCAGAATAATGAAGCTCCCGCGCTAGTTTAGCGCTGTGCCTCTCTGCACTGCAGCGCTTTCCTCCCCCAACGTGCAGAGAGCTGCACTTTAGTGAGTGGAGCAATTTTACATTTCCCTTCCCAACAAGATGCTTTACTATGCTGCAGCGCCTTAGTTCTGAAGATCCTAAGGATCCCTAGGGATGCCCCCCCCCCCCCCCGCCTACCATAACATGCAGTAATAGCAACAATTTGCCTATTTAAGTGTCTCCATATTACTGAGCCAGTTATTGTGTATCTAGCTACTCTTGGTATTGGATTGATATCTCTGAACTCTGACCCAGCTTTGTTTGAAAATTCTTCTGGATTAATGCTACTTGTCCTGCTTGCTCTGGTTTTGACCTCGGACAGCTTGACCCTTGCTTACTTTAGTGTTTTTTTGTCTCTTTTGACCCGGACATTGCTTTTTGACCCAATCAAGCTGTAGACTGTTGTGTTCTGGTCCACACCATAGGCTCTGTTTAGTTATTTTCAGTTTGCTTCACAAGCTAAAGACTCTGCAGAGCAGCAACAAGTTCTGATTCCCTTAAAAGGGGGTCAAAGTGTAAAAAATAGTGAGCTCCCTATATTCTGCTGAACACCAATTCTGACTCCAGAAGCCTTTTTGAAAAGACGGAACCTTTATAAAATGGGAACACACAATCAACCCTTTAACGAGTCGTGCAATATGACTTAGGATAAAAGCCAAATCAATTCCAACAGGTGGCGCTATAGAGTTTAAGTCCTCTTTTTCTCAGAAGAGGCAATTTGCATCCTTATGAACTGCAATTTTTCTTAGATTTGACACCTACAATGTCACTTTTCTAGAGCATTGCTTCCTGCTACATGGCGTTGTTCCAACACTGACTGGATGATTACATGAAGATACCACTGCCAGAACACAAAATAATTCCTTTTGGTACACAATTTCCTAAATGCAGTAAAACAGTCTGAGAACACAATCAGTGAACTATTTATATCTCGTTTGGTTTCCAAATTATTTCATTTACATGACATCCTATAAATCCAAGCACTTGCCCAAACAAGCCCTTTGTGTTTGCTTTCTTTTGAAGGCAACCTTTTGTTCTTCACAAGAGACTGGATTTAGAAATTTGAGCATGTTTCCAAGTGGAATAGATACAGGTATTATAAGAGACTACAGCTGCACAGAAGCAGGAACCAAAAGTCAACTCCTTTATTCTGATACAAAGGTTACATAAGAACAGGGTCGAAAATTAGGTGCAAAGCAAGAATGGTCCAAACTGGGGTCTGGTGAAACGAAGTCGAGTAGGTAAACCTAAGGCTACTTTCACACTAGCGTCGTACGACGCACGTCGCAACGCGTCATTTTGCAGAAAAAACGCATCCTGCAAAGTTGTCTGCAGGATGCGTTTTTTCTCCATAGGCTTGTATTAACGACGCATTGCCACACGTCGCAACCGTCGTGCGACGGTTGCGTCGTGTTGTGGCGGACCATCGGCACCAAAAAACGTTGCATGTAATGTTTTTTGGTGCGTTGTGTCCGCCATTTCCGACCGCGCATGCGCGGCCGGAACTCCGCCCCCTCCTCCCCGGAGCTCACAATGGGGCAGCGGATGCATTGTAAAACTGCATCCACTGCCCCCGTTGTGCTGCGCTTTCACAGCATGCGTCGGTATGTCGCCACGACGCATTGCGTCGTACGACGCTAGTGTGAAAGTAGCCTAATCTATATATATATAAAAAGTCAACGTTGCACTGATTCGAGTTGGTAATTGGCTAAACTGGAGCAATCTAATAAGATTCTCACTTCAGGGAAACCAAGAGCTTAAAGGGGTTGGCTGCAGGCTGATAAAATAAACCAAACTTTTGCTCACCTCCATAAGTTCAGTTTTACCTCTCCAACACTTAACAGGTATCTGTCGATCAGTTGCAGCAGTGATAGCACATTTATAGTGGATTTAACCACTGCAGCCAATCTATGATTCATTCTTGTGCTGTTTATGTCGACACAGTCCCTGAGTCCAGTGATTAGCAGCAGAGTTCAGGAGCGCTGTATGTGACATCAATGCTGCAGTCAATCAACAAAGACCCGAAGCCTTAAAAAGACAATGATGGACCTGGAGAGGGTAAGTAATAAGCTCGTTTTGTTATTTTGACAGTCTGCTGACTATGGACTACAAGAAATGAAATAGGAAAACCCCTTTAAAGTATCCAGCAAGATAAAAAGTTTTTAGATAGTTGCCAAAATGTAAACTAATAAAACTTATTAATGTACTTTAATTCTAGTTGCTACGCTGTTGGCCCAAACTTGTCCAGGAACCTCTCATTTCAGGTTTATTCCAATAAAAGTAGGGCCCTTATTCGACCTCCCTCTGACATTGAGGCGTTTGGAGGAGGATGGTCTGTATTGCTCAAATAATTTGCTAATGGCCTAAAGCAGACAGAGAGCCCCCGTCAATCAGGTCATTGACAGAGCCAAGGAGAAAACTTCCTGATTGTTTTGGAACATCATAGCTCCACCACACCTATATCTAGAGGGGTCTGCCATATTATCCCACTAAATAGACAGTTGCAGAATACTATTAGGTAACCACCGGCCACACCGGTTGCAGGTACATTTGTAAATATAATCTGTAAAGTGCCAAAAGCAGAGGTGTTGAAATCACACACAGGACACATTCAACTCTGACTCAACCAGTTTTACGCCTGGAAGTAAAAGGGAGAAAATTCCAAAGCAAAAGGAAGACTCCTCACAAGAGATTTCAGTAGCTACAAATTGATAGTGTTGATTATTACCAGGATCCAATAGGATCTAATCAGCTTTTTCTATGTAATATTGTAACAAAAATATTAAAAATTATAAAAACTTGATTCCAGCTCACCTAGTAGCTCTATGCTCATCCACCTGGGGCTCAGACACCGGCCTCACATAATAATAATCTTTATTTTTATATAGCGCTAACATATTCCGCAGCGCTTTACAGTTTTGCACACATTATCATCACTGTCCCCAACGGGGCTCATATCTAAATTCCCTATCAGTATGTCTTTGGAATGTGGGAGGAAACCGGAGTTAACCCACGCAAACACGGGGAGAACATACAAACTCCTTGCAGATGTTGTCCAAGGTGGGATTAGAACCCAGGACTCCAGCGCTTCAAGGCTGCAGTGCTATCCACTGCGCCACCATGCTGCCCTCACATCAAGGAAAATGGAAAAAAATTGTAGTCCGGATTAACAGGATTGGATTTTCCTTTTCTTTTTCAAAAGAAAATATGGTGCATACAAAAGAAAAATGTACATGTCGACATGACCCAGTCGACGCGCTTCGACTGCACTAGGCAGTCTTACCCATGACTGTCATGAGTTAGGGAATGTTTCCACGTTAAGGATTCATTCAGGATTTGCTGCGGATTGGCGTCCAGATGCTACAGCATAGTGGAGGTGATTTTATGAAATCCCGTCTCCACTATGCGCGCACGGACTGGGTCATGTCGACCATGTACATTTTTCTTTTATATGCACTATATTTTCTTAAGAAAAAGATAAGGAAAATCCAGTCCTGTTGAGCCACCCTGTAATTTTTTCTGTTAACAAAAATTGTCAACTTTAGTTAAAAAATAAAAAAAAGTGCGAAGGAGCCTTTTCATGTGTAAGTATCTACTGTAAATCAGTGCATTGTAAATATGGGTGTTATTACAAGACCATCATATGTTCTCAGCCGGAGCGACACAACTTTAGAAACTGCAGGTAGGTGCCAAAATAAATCTCTCAAGACAGGAAGTTTGTGAATAAAAACAATTGTCCCAGAGGAGGAAGTGCCTAGAAACTGTAAGATTGTATATATCAACAGTAATTGTTCTCCCTCCATTGTAGGAGGAATAGTAAAAATCTTAAGTATACACAGCTAACTAAAAATAAAATGCCGTCACTGCAGGGGAGAACTCTGGGCCCTGATTCAATGGATCCTTGCTTCTTTTCAATTTCCACTTATCATAGAATTTGTAACCAGAACTGGAAACGAAACACACAAAAAGTAAAAGGTTAGGACTATTTTCACACGCAGCAGTTTTTTTAGCATTTTTTTTTGGCAGCCAAAATCCACTTTATTGGCAGGAATAGCGCGGTGTTCAAAATGCAGGGTTTTGCTGCGTTTTTTTTTTTTTGCATATTTCATGTGTGATTTGGCTACAGCACATTTAATAAAATTAGATTTATTCACTAAAAGAAGCAAAAAATGCAGCAAAAAGCCAGTTTGCTGCATTTTTCGCACTCTCTCGCTGCTTTCTACGCTGAAAGAATTGACATGCTGCAGATTTAAAAAAAAATATATATATATATATATATATATATATATATATATATATATATATATATATATATATATATATATATATATATATATATATATATATGCATGAGATTTCTAAAATCACAGTTTTTGCTGGTACTGTAAAATGTAGATTTTTTTTCTGCAGAAGATGTAAAAACGCATGTGAACAATGCCAGGGGCTACATGGCGACTCTGGGCATACAGCATAACGATAGCAAATATTGCGCTGCTTATTGATTGCTCACGTCTCTACAATGCCCTACATTGGACAGCGGCATCACTGTCACCCCCTTATATCATTTCAAAAGGAAAATGTAGTGCCCCTGCGTTCGGGTGCCACATAACACCCACAGATTTTGCCTTTACGTTCCACATATCCTCGACCAAAGAAAGCCGCAATGTATTATTTTCCTTCCCCCCAGCAAAGTAATGAGCGACCTAGTAATACTGAATGTGTCTCTATTTATAAAAAGCTCTTCTCGCTTAAAATGCTGCTTGTGACGACTAACAGGCCCGACCAGTCTGCCCATTTTTTGTTTCCTTGTGGCTCCTGCTCAGAATAAACTTCCTCGCACCCCTTGGGTGTTTACATTTTTTTCCATTGCATTCCAATCATCTGCTACTTTTCTTTCAATCATGTCACGAATCTCACAGCACACTTCCTCCTCCTTTTCTATCGTTTTCGGAGAATTGACTTAAATTTTACATTTGCAAATTTTTTAACACCGTAACTCTTTTTTTTCGGATCAGTGACGCCAAACCTTCTGCTTACTAGAGAAAGGTAGCGTAATGTAAAAAGACCCTAATTCTCTGGCAGGCAGCGCAGGGCTCAGAAATGCCGGCCCCCAGACATCTGCTTCTTCTCACATGTGAGGCTTCCTGAGAATTCAGGCGCATAGCAGCAGCAGCTTAACTTGCTTTGTTTTCAGCGATAACATTGGACCCAGGCCTTCTCCAAAAAGAAAACGTGCAATGCTGAAAATGTTTGTGCCGATTACAAATTATTTATTGGGGGGGGGGGGTTATTGGGGCTGTATTACAGCTGGTAAGCTTGCCTGGGCCAGCCACATTTATCTGCCAAAAAATAAAGGCATAACAAGTCTCTAAAGAAGAATATTGATCTATATGGGTGATAGACAATCCGATCATCAACGATCGATAATAGTAAAATTGTTACATTACAGGAAAACAGCCCCGGTGGTGTAACAACGCCAAAGATCCTCTTTGTGGCACAGGGATTGGATTTTAATATTCATTATCATAAATATGATTTTTGCAGTTGCATAGTTACGTCGGTTGAATAAAGACCTAGGACCATCACGTTCAACCTTTCTCCGCCAATTGCACATTTTCTTATCTTTTAATTTCTCGGCATAGAAGATCAGGAGGTCATATCTTGGCCGTAGAAATAATATGACTGCGATAACCGGCTGACACACACCCCCGATTCACAAAGCACCGGCAAACATCCCCCTTATTTGGTCCTTGTTTCCACCAATGGGCGACGTGACTTAGTCTGGGGCTGCACGTCGACTTTGGTAATAACAAAGGTCACGCATCCAAAAAAAATTAAAAAAAAATTCTGTGCAGCCGCTACATTGCAGCATAATGGCGATGAATGGGATCGCGTTGGGGGTCACGTGACCACTGTACGCAAGACGCAAAAAGTCAGAACCAGGTGGATATCTTTGCGACATGCTCCTCGCCTCCCTCCCTGTTACCCTGTGGACCCTAAGCCCACAAAGGGCAGGGTCCTCGGCCTTCTGCAGCAGTTTGTTCATTATAATATCTACTTATTTTCTATGTAACCTTCTCATCAATGGTGCTGTAATAATAAATAATAATAATGTAGCGGCTGCACAGAGCCATCTTTGACCATGCGACCTCTGTTGTGGCCAAAGTCGCCATCTATCCCATTCTTATGTTGACAGGATCCAGAAACAATCTATGTCTAAGGCCGGGCATCATTTTATGGGCACAAGATCCAATTGTTAATCCACTGTCAGTGGGCAGCACCAGACCCCAGCTGTTCCCCATCTGGAGGAAATATGGAAACGTCATCTTGGCTATTTTGATCATATACTACGTTTTTTACAGGAAAATGGCGCTGTAGGTGACCAAGAGTAAGAGCATGTCTATCACATACACGGGCCCATCCATAATGGGCACAGCCAGCTCTGTGCTTTTCACAGCCTGAACTTTACGGTATTTAATAGTAAAAGTAAATATTTTGCATCTAAACGTTTCCATTAATATTGTATCTTAATAACACGTTGTGTTGGTTTTATGGTATCATTTATGTTTACGATACCACTAAGTAGTAATTCTCCTTTATTATGTTGTTACCATGTAATAAAAAGTTTCTAAATAGCAAATGGTCACAAATCATTGCTATCTGGGCCCCAGAAGTGGCTCTGTGCAGGTCAAGGTGATCGGACTCAGTTACTGCAGAACCTCTGCAGAGCAGGAGTCTCCATGGGGCAGGAAGAAGAAGAATCACAGGGGTCCATCCTGCTCCAGCTGCCTGGGGCGAAGCTGTGGGGTCATCCTGGCAGGGGCTGGGGTCAGCGGTGTCACCTGGGCAGCATGACATGGGGGGCACAAGGTCTGCCCCCATACTGCAGCCAGACAAGGCATGGAGACTAGGGAAATGCTGAGACTTGTGGTCCCTCTCTAATCTTTCCTTCTAAAAGCCATGTAATAAAGGCGAGCCTCCTACCTGCTCCGCTGGCACCACTCTTGTGCCCGAACCTCAGGCCCGGCTCGCCCCTTCTGATGCCATCTGTGGAAGAAGCAGAATCAGCCTCGTAAATGGTGTTTAACATTTGATGTAATCCAGGCATGGAGGCGAGGGGGATGAAGGGATGGCGGTCCTGGGCACTGTCCTGGGCACGGTCCTCACTGCTGCACGGTGACGGTGCCCCTCTGACACATGGGCTGGAGGGTGGCCGGCAAATCCATACACAGGGCGCTAGAAGAAGGCAGTCCAAGCCTCAGTCCATGCCAGGCTCCTAGAGGTCAGCACACGCGGGCACGGAAAGTCGGCATGCCATCCGAGGAGCAACTAGAGAGGCGCGAGAAGAAAGGGGCGACGAGGTGCCCGCTGCAGCCCTGGCACTGCCCGCCGCTTCACCTGCCCTGCTGCCGGGGAATGGCTGTGCATGCAGGCGGCTCTGGGTGTGCGCACAGCATGGTTCCTCCACTGCCCCGAGCTCAGACTGACAGAAATAGACGGCAGGAGGAGGAGCGCGGCCAAAAATAGCGCTCATATCAGCAGCCGCGCACACACACAAAGCAGGGAGCAGCATTGTCTGCGGGGCCAATCAGGACGGGCCGCCACTGCGGGCACACGGGGAGGGCACAGCACGCTTCCTCCCTCACCTACCTGCACACGGCTGAGGGCGCTGTGACAGGACCAAGTCCTGCCACATGGAGGGAAAGGCTGCAGCATGAAAGGGGTTAACTCTGCCCGAGGTTTACCTGGCATATTTGGCCAAGTTCCCACGGGGCATAACCGCTGCGATTTGTTTGTTTGTTTTTTCAGTAAAATGAATGCGAGTTCACAAAAACTCATGAGCACTTTAACCGCCGCTAAACTGTAGGAGTTTTCTGTGCGTTTTTTGACCCTTTAGGCCCTGTTCACACTTTCAGTGCACTTTTTCCTCTGCTTTTTTTGTGTGCAGTAGATATGCATTTAATTATCCAAGCAAAGTGGATGTGATTTCATGAAGACTCTAAAGACGCCGAGCAACCGTAGGGTTTTTGGAGAATTTCCCCCTTTAGGGCTGTGTCCACACGTAGCGTAAATAGTGCGTTTTCTTCCTCTGCTTTTTTTGTGTGCAGAAGATCTGAATTGAACTGCCCAAGCAAAGTGGATGTGAGTTCACAAGAAGTCATGTCCATGATGCCTGTATAGGGGGTGTCCACTGCTACGATGACCCCTTCTTGATGTAAAGGTTTGGCCCTGATAAAATAATAATGCTTATACTCGCCTCCCGTGGCGGCGGCGTTCCTGCGGTGGCGGCGCTCCATCTCTTGGGCTCCGGTGCTGTTATTGTGACACGTGAGCCCGGCGCCCAATCAGCGCTGGCGTCACTGTCTCCGCCTTCGGACAAATCGAACAGGAAGAGGAAGTCCAGGCTGCGGCTGATCTCTGACTTCCTCTTCCTGCTCATTTCGACAGGAGGCGGGGACAGTAACGCCAGCACTGATTGGACGCCAGCATCACATGTCACAATAGCGCAGGAGACGGAGTGATGACACCGCGGGGACAGCGCCAGCACGGGCGGCGAGCATAAGCTTTATTATTTTATGGGGGCCAAGCGGGGGGCATGAGAAGAAGTCCAAGTACTGGACAATTTCTTTAAAGGCGTAGTGATACTGCAGGGTTTTTTGGTGCATCCCCTCCCCCCAACCTTCTTAGGTCTCCTTCATACGTTTCCAGTACATGTTGTATCCGTTCCTGTCACGGATCCCACACGCACCCATCATAACCTATGCTGCTTTTTCATGAAAAATGATGTCTAACAATGCCCTTGAGCGATGTGGTTTTTTTTTTGGTGCGTTTTTTCTGAGCCCGAAAAAAATACATTTTAAAAGTGCAATTTATGCATGGAAACCACTGGAAACAAAATAATTCTGTTGTAAAAAAAAAACCAAACAATTAAATTAAAAAAATGCAGCTTCAAACCTGCACCAAAAAAGCATTAAATAAATGGGAGAAAGGATCAAAAATGCCCAGCAAAAAACAAAATAATTAAAGAAAGACGTGGCCTTTGACTTTTATGGTCAGCCTAAAAAGCATTTAAATTTGCAATTGCGTTTTTACGTGAGTTTCTGCTCTTAAAATGCATAAAAAAGTGTCAAATATTCATAAAAAAAGGAAAATGTATTTCACGAAAAATAATAAACAGAAACTGTTGTGTATTTTCAGTGGAAAATGTGCAAAAATAATGAAAATCGAAGCAGTGATTCTGCATGTGGGAACCTGGCTCCTATCTGCACACCGTTCTATTTGGGAAGTTCTGCTGACAGTCTGATTTCTGGGAAGGTAAGGCTACTTTCACACATCAGGTTTTCGCTGTCAGGCTCAATCCCGCTAATTTTCAAAAGAACGGATCCAGCGAATGTTGCCGCCGGATCCATTTTTCTCCCAATAGACTTGTATTAGTGCCGGATGACCTTGCGGCAAATCTGCCGTTTCCCGTTTCGTCCATAGCAACGTTTTTTGTCTCTGGCGAAAAAGCCGGAAGTGCCGCCTCCAGCGCTTCCAGCTGTTTGCTAGAATGGAAGGCTATGGGAGCCGGAAAATGACAGAGATCGGCGCCGGCTTCCGTTTTTTTTAAACTGAGCACGCTCCAAATTTTTTTTTTATCCAATTATCTGGATGTGCTAGTTGGATCCATTGGAAAAACGGATCCGTCGCATCAGTTTTTCACAATCTGCGCCGGACCCGTTTTTTTCAACATTCGCCGGATTGTGCATGATGCAAAAAACCTGATGTGTGAAAGTAGCCTTATCCATGAAGGTTGCACAACCAGAAGGGCAGATATAGGGTACGTGCAAGCAACGTCTTTAAGATGCTGGCAGAATCTACGAGTTTTCCAAGGTGACAACGCCGGCGGCCATTTTAATGAAGTAGTTTTGCTGGAGTCTTTGAAGTCTTGAAGCAGCTCGGGCGCTGCCATCTTGCCCAAAGAATGGGCATGTGCCTTCTTTTAACCACTTCATGGTATCTGAATCCTGAAGCTGATAAAAGAAGTGGCAAAAGCTGGAACATGTGCACGGCAATGTCCTTTCTTATATTGATAAACATAAACCCTACAGGGCGACATTAGTAGAGAGGTACCCCAGAGACCAAGACCCATGGGGATGTCTCAAAGGTGCACCTACAGGACACTCCTAGGCATGATGTAAAGCATAGGAAAATTGGAGCATAGTCCCGGGGTAATCAAAAAATGTAAATTTATAGAAATAATACACACTACGTATAAATAGACTAGGATCAGGTAATAAAGACAATAGTGTCCTGACTAAAGACGTTATTGCTATTCATAGGTAAAAGTGCTCAAGTGCTGCAAGAAAGACCCTTAAGTCCAGACAAAATGTATATAATAGCGATACAAGTATCCAAATGGCTGCACCGCACCTTGAGAAAGAGGCGAAACGCGCGTCGGTGGCGGCGTGGACACGTGTCCTGACTTAGCAATACCATGGGTAAGCACGGATAAGAGCATGTGACCCTGTTCTGTTTAATGGCATAGCGCGCAGATTACTACAGCCATTTGGATACTTGTATCGCTATTATATACATTTTGTCTGGACTTTAGGGTCTTTCTTGAGGCACTTGTGCACTTTTACCTATGAATAGCAATAACGTCTTTATTCAGGACACTATTGTCTTTGCTTTTATTACCTGACCCTAGTCTATTTATATGTAGTGTGTATTATTTCAATACATTTACATTTTTTGATTACCCTTGGACTATGCTCCAATTTTCTTATGCTTTCTATCCTTTCTAATATATATTATATTGCTGTGTATTGAGCTCATTTTTTTGCTGTGCTTCTTCAGGGGGTTTCCAGGCTGAATCCTCCTGATATAGACGTCGGGGGCACATTACTTCACAAATCAATCATGAATGACAAGTCACTCAGAAAACGTCCAGGGAACCTGTCACCCCGTTTTTTCAGATTGAGCTATAAATACTGTTAAATAGGGCCTGCGCTGTGCGTTACTATAGTGTATGTAGTGTACCCTGATTCCCCATGTATGCTGAGAAATACATTACCAAAGTCGCCGTTTTCGCCTGTCAATCAGGCTGGTCTGGTCAGGTGGGCGTGTTCACAGCGCTCTTTTCTTCTCCAGCTTTCCGTTGGTGGCGTAGTGGTGTGCGCATGTCCAAGGTCCGAATTCCCTGCGCCCACGTGAAGACACAGCGCGCGATCTGCGCTGTTATCCCTTGCATCGGTGGGGGCGGCCATCTTCCTGGGGCCGCGCGTGCGCAGATGGAGTGCTCTGCTGCACGGGGCTTCAGGAAAATGGCCGCGGGATGCCGCGCGTGCGCATTAGAGATCGCGGCGGCCATTTTCCCAAAGCCGAGTTTGCATCTCGGCTTTGGAAAAATGGCCGCCGCGATCTCTAATGCGCACGCGCGGCATCCCGCGGCCATTTTCCTGAAGCCCCGTGCAGCAGAGCACTCCATCTGCGCACGCGCGGCCCCAGGAAGATGGCCGCCCCCACCGATGCAAGGGATAACAGCGCAGATCGCGCGCTGTGTCTTCACGTGGGCGCAGGGAATTCGGACCTTGGACATGCGCACACCACTACGCCACCAACGGAAAGCTGGAGAAGAAAAGAGCGCTGTGAACACGCCCACCTGACCAGACCAGCCTGATTGACAGGCGAAAACGGCGACTTTGGTAATGTATTTCTCAGCATACATGGGGAATCAGGGTACACTACATACACTATAGTAACGCACAGCGCAGGCCCTATTTAACAGTACTTATAGCTCAATCTGAAAAAACGGGGTGACAGGTTCCCTTTAAAGCTTAATTGTATGGCCAGCCTGATCCTGGCGACGGCAGAAAAGGGTCAACGTAATCTAGCTGCAATGAGGAAGGGGCTGAACGCGAGTGTACCATTGTAGGGGAGTTAGGGTTTGGAAGTGAAGAGTGAAACAGGTTAATCTGCAGCGTGCAGCATGGCAGGGGTTAATTGGTTCTTAGCGTAGCGTTGAAGGCGATGTCCTATTCAGGACTCAGCGTGGATGGGGTTACCGGTTTTAGAGCATCCAGTAGAATGGGTTAACGGGTGTAAAGTATAAGGGTTTATTTGGTTCTGGGGATTATCCAGTTCCCATTACAGTGTGGACAGGGTTGACTGGTTCAGTGTGCAGCCTGGAAGCAAAGTCATTTCGGAGTGCAGGGTGGAAGGAGTTAGGCTACGTTCACATTTGCGTTGCGTCGGGCGCAACCGCGGCGACGCATGCGTCATGCGCCCCTATATTTGACATGGGCGCATGGACATGCGTTGTGCTGCATTTTGCGACGCATGCATTTTTTTTGCCGCAAGCGTAGGGCGCAGTGAACGCAGCAAGTTGCATTTTTTTTGCGTGCAAAAAAGGACGCATGCGTCGCAAAACGCTGCGTTTTAGCGTGTGTTTTGGTGCGTTTTGTTTTGCGTTGTGCGTTGCGTCTCGGACGCAACATCGTACAACGCAAATGTGAACGTAGCCTTAACTGGTGAACCAGGGACAGTTTGTAGTGTGCCCAGCCTGGAAGGTGTTACCGGGGTCTTCGGGCAGCATGGCTGGGGTTGGCTTCTTCTGGCTGCACCAAGTTTGCCACCCATCTCCCTTTGTGAGTTTTATTGCTGCATTCCTCTTTTTTCCCCGATATTGAACAAAAGCCACACAAATAGCACAATCTTTGCTTTCTCTTTATGGCGATGGTAAAACATCTTCCCATAAAAATGCCGCCTGCAGCAGGAGCGGAAACAGAAGAGGCGCCTGGGCAAAGAGCAACATATGGGCCCTCTCCAGTCCCACCTGCTTCAGGGATGGATCCGGGCCCCCTTACCACCTGAGCCCCCTTACCCATCGGACCCCTGTGGGGCTGCATTGCTTGCCCCTGGCCTGCAGCCTGTCCTATCTGATTTCTGGGATATGGTGCTTTAGATTTTCAAAATCATTAAGTCATTTTTGACTCCGCATATTTTTACAGTTCCAGCACAGTGGATGGGATTTATAGAAATTACGTGGCCACTGTGCATTTTTTCAACACAGCATAGACTTGTATTAGATGTGGAAAATCCACAGGTAAAAAACGTATGTGTAATTTCAGCTTTGGAAGCACATTGACAACGCATGTGATCAGCACAGTATACAATAAGGTTTTGCCAAAGCTAAATACCAGGAAGTATCAAAAACAAAGCAGCTTTATTTACAGCACGACACACCAAAAAGAGAGAAAAAACACCACATCAAACAGGTGATGAAAAGGCATATTAAAAAAAACATGCACATAAAAATGTAATGAAAAACTGCAAGTAACGTAATTTACATAACAGATGCAAAAATGGTGCAGAAATTATGCAGGGTCAATAACGAACCGAAAGCTCAACGTGGCATTATCCTGTCTTAGGCTACATTCCCACAATGAGCTTTTGGTGAGTTTTGCCACCTAGTCTGAGGGGACCATAATAGACAGAGACCATGATTCCAGCGATGTGTCACTTATGAGGCTGCTTGCTTATTTTTTATTAAATCACTGTTTTATCAGCAGGAGTTAGCACTAGAACACTAGTAAACCATATTCATGATCTCTATGTAACCCCGTCTCCATCACTGATTGGCAGCTTTCTTTGCACACTGAAAGCTGCCGATCAGTGATGGTGGCAGGTCATACAGAGCTCAGCATTCAGAGAACTGCTAGATCTGCAGCAGAGAAAACAGTGATTTTATCAAAATGACAGCAAGCAGCTCAGAAAGTGACATCACTGGAATCGGGGGGTGTCCCCTACATCATGCTGCTTTCAGATGGGATAGTAAAAACCTTTAACGGCATTCGAAGCCTTTAGGGGTTAAAAGAAGCTCAAAAAGATCGAGCGTGTAAGTATGCGCAGTACGTCATTTTCACATCACTATGCATATGTTAATTCTGCTAAACATTTTTAAGAGCTTCTTTAGGCAAATTCATCAAAAATCTGCCTGAAAAAGACATTATGTGCACATACCTGTAAATACATTTACGGCACATTACTCCAGTGCTGTTCAGTTTAAGGCTACTTTCACGCTAGCGTCGGCCCGACGCATACTGTGCAAGTGCCGCACAACAGGGGCAGCGGATGCATTTTTCCAGCGCATCCGCTGCCCCATTGTGAGTTGCGGGGAGGTGGGGGCGGAGTTTCAGAGTATTGATAAAAGATTAACAATCAGACGCCCCCGTAAAGTGTGATCAGTTCCCAAGTGATGACAACAGGCACTTAGGCTAGGTTCCCATTGCGTTAATGGGAACGCGCTAACGGACAGCGTTGCACGGCGAAATTAACACCGTGCAACGCGTCCGTTAGCGCGCCCATTCACGGCAATGGGAACGCACAGCACTAGCGCGTGCCATGTTCGGCAAGCGCTAGCGACGCCCCGCCGTTGTTTCCTGGCGCGCCGCGGACGCTGCTTGCAGCGTCCGAGGCGCGCCCGCGGTCCGTTCCCCGCTCTCGCAGATCGGGGATCTGTGCGAGCGGGGACGTTACCGCGGCCCCGTTAAAAACATTGCGTTAGCGCTAAACGGATTGCACTAACGCAATGTGGCCCTAGCCTTAGTTTGTTTGCAAACAGCCCTGAAGTGGAGAGTGCCAAGCTGGTGTAGAGAGACTTATAGGCCACGCTGTGCACCCAGAAAAAAAGGGATCTGCAAATGAGTCCTCTCCCATGTGGAAAACAGCCTACTTTCTAGGTCCACGAATTGCAGGATTAGTGACTTGTTCAAGTATTAGGGTATGCTGGAGTTTTTTGTTGATGATCTTGAAGCTGATTGGCTCCAAAATCCGTGTCAAAGTGTATTCAGAATGGATTTGAATCGTTTTTATGTGAATCGTGGAGCGAATATGTTTATAAATCCACATAAAAACGTGAACTTACCCTAATAATCGTCTAATGACCTCTGACAAAGATTGTTTTTGAAAAACAAGGTATAAGGATCTATGACCCATGAGTTTTCTGAGACATTCTTGTTAGCTGTCGCCTTGAATTATGCGTAGTCAACATTCTCTGGTTAATCATACACCACCTGGTAGTGTGTAGTACAACGTTCGGTCCCGGATGACTCACGGGTGTCTACAATATGAAAGCCCATATTTTTAGCCACATTCGTAATCATGTCGCAGGGTGCGCATAGTGTCTAGTAGGTCCCACAAGACGTGTCTTGGATGTGTCATCTATTCCCACTTATATTTGGCAAAGATATAAAACAAACAGATTCCTTTAATATTACCAGCACACTTTTCCACTTTCTTCACATATTCACTCATACTGAAAAAATTTTGATGTGTAAAACAAGACTCCTGTGATGTATTCCACTGCGAGCTGAAGAAAATAAGGGCGGTCTTCAGAGACTCATGGGAGGTGATCTCACCACTGCTAAAAACTATTTGTTATCTTCGAACCATTATATTAGAAGTTAAATGTCAGCTAGAATATATCCAGAAGATGTTTTATTTATATATATATATATATATATATATATATATATATATATATATATATATATATATATATATATGTACTAGATGGCAGCCCGATTCTAAAGAATCGGGAGTCTAGAATCCATATATACTTTATTTATTCAAATGTAAGAATAATACAATTAATAAATAATAGTAAGAAAGAACAAAAAATGGCTGCACTCACCAGCTCTTGACAATTCTTGTTATTTAAAGGGAACCTGTCACCTGAATTTGGCGGGACTGGTTTTGGGTCATATGGGCGGAGTTTTCGGGTGTTTGATTCACCCTTTCCTTACCTGCTGGCTGCATGCTGGCTGCAATATTGGATTGAAGTTCATTCTCTGTCCTCCGTAGTACACACCTGCGCAAAGCAATCTTACCTTGCACAGGCATGTACTATGGAGGACAGAGAATGAACTTCTATCCAATATTTCGGCCAGCATGCAGCCAGCAGGTAAGGAAAGGGTGAATCAAACACCCGAAAACTCCGCCCATATGACCCAAAACTGGTCCCGCCAAATTCAGGTGACAGGTTCCCTTTAAGAAATTGCTGGGCAATAATGGACAATGTCCTTATGTGGCAAATAATAGAGCAATATACCCAATGTGGCAAAGAAGAGGTTAATAAACGGCAGTCTCTCAGTATAACAGTCAGTGAATAATAGGCGGTATATGGAGAAAACACCAAACAAAAGTTCAAAATTGGTGTGAAAATGTCACTGAACCACTTCACAACTAAATATATATAGTTTTGGTAAATGGTATTATCATTTTTTTGACGAAATTCGGCAGGAGCTTGAAGAGCAACGTCACTGGGCCCGCCTCCACGCAGTAGAAACTTGCTGTGAGGTAAAAATTCAAAAATCACACCAAAATGGCGGGCGGAGTGTGTCACAGTACGGCACGTTTCTGATTGGTCGCTCGCAGCAGGCGGCAACCAATCAGACACTGGACACTGTTGACGTCACTTATCTCCGGACATTAGCTCCGGACATTAGCTCCAGACATTAGCTCCGGACATTAGCTCCAGACATTAGCTCCGGACATTAGCTCCGGACATTAGCTCCGGACATTAGCTCCGGACAAAGCCACGGAAGTAGTATTCTAGGCAATTATATATATATATATACATATATATATATATATATATATATATATATATTAGATGGTGGCCTGATTCTAACGCATCGGGTATTCTAGAATATGTATGTATGTATATAGCAGCCACATAGTATATAGCACAGGCCACATCTAATATATAATTGCCTAGAATACTACTTCCTGCTAATGTCCGGAGCTAATGTCCGGAGCTAATGTCCGGAGCTAATGTCCGGAGATAAGTGACGTCAACAGTGTCCAGTGTCTGATTGGTTGCCGCCTGCTGCGAGCGACCAATCAGAAACGTGCCGTACTGTGACACACTCCGCCCGCCATTTTGGTGTGATTTTTGAATTTTTACCTCACAGCAAGTTTCTACTGCGTGGAGGCGGCCCAGTGACGTTGCTCTTCAAGCTCCTGCCGAATTTCGTCAAAAAAATGATAATACCATTTACCAAAACTATATATATTTAGTTGTGAAGTGGTTCAGTGACATTTTCACACCAATTTTGAACTTTTGTTTGGTGTTTTCTCCATATACTGCCTATTATTCACTGACTGTTATACTGAGAGACTGCCGTTTATTAACCTCTTCTTTGCCACATTGGGTATATTGCTCTATTATTTGCCACATAAGGACATTGTCCATTATTGCCCAGCAATTTCTCTGCAATATAAACTGCCTATTTATTAATATCTGCATTCCTGCAAAGAACTATTGCCTATTATTGACTGGCTATTTTCCTACTACCTGACACTGCCTCTTATTAACCTGTTGTTTGCCACCACCACGCTTAAAGCTGTTTAGCTTAGCCAACATGAGCTCTAATAGTAAGGATACTAATGACACAGAGCCCAAAGCTGCTGATGGCGCACGTAAGATTAGGTCTGATAGAAAGTATACTAATAATGCAGAGCAAAAAGACGCCGATGCCGCACGTAAGCGCAAACAGCGTGCTAACAAGAGTACAGAGGATAGATGCAAGCGCATGGACACTGTTAAGTATACTAATGACACAGAGTCCAAAGCTTATGATGGCGCACGTAAGATCAGGTCTGATATAAAGTATGGTAATGATGCAGAGCGAAAAGCCGCCGATGCCGCACGTAAGCGCAAACAGCGTGCTAAGTCTGATGTCTTTCATCCCTCCCCTCATAAGCATGTTCATGGATCCTGTGTAACTGTACCTTAAATAACAAGAATTGTCAAGAGCTGGTGAGTGCAGCCATTTTTTGTTCTTTCTTACTATTATTTATTAATTGTATTATTCTTACATTTGAATAAATAAAGTATATATGGATTCTAGACTCCCGATTCTTTAGAATCGGGCTGCCATCTAGTAGTATATAAGAGTACTACGTGGCCTGTGATATATACCATGTGGCTGCTATATACATACATACATATTGTAGAATACCCGATGCGTTAATATAGGCCATGCAGTAAATAACACAGTAGTATATAACACAGCCCACACAGTATATAGCAGCCACGCAGTATATAACGCAGCCCACGTAGTATGTAACACAGGCCACGTAATATATAGCACAGCCCACATAGGATCTAACAGTGGCCACGTAGTATATAGCACGCAGTATAGAACACAGCCACATAGTATCTAACACTGTCCAGGTAGTATATAGCAGCCACGCGGTATCTAACACAGCCCACGTAGTATTTAGCAGTGTGGGCACCATATTCCTGTTAAAAAAATAATTAAAATAAAAATAGTTATATACTCACCTGCCGGCGGGATCCAGCGTAGATCCAGCGAACCTCTGGCGATGCGCGCGCGGCTGCCGCAATCTTGCGTTCCCAGGATGCATTGCGAAATTACCCAGATCACTTAGCGGTCTCGCAAGACCGCTAAGTCTTCTGGGTAATTTCCCAATGCATCTCTGGGAACGGAAGCTGGCGACAGGCGCGAGCGCATCGTCGGACTACGGAAGGTGAGAATAGCAGGTTTTTTGTTTTTTTATTATTTTTAACATTAGATCTTTCTACTATTGATGCTGCATAGGCAGCATCAATAGTAAAAACTTGGTCACACAGGGTTAATAGCGGCGGTAACGGAGTTACCCGCGGCATATCGCGGTCCGTTACCGCTGGCATTAACCCTGCGTGAGCGGTGACTGGACGGGAATATGGAGTGGGCACTGACTGCGGGAAGTATGCAGCGGGCGCCGGGCACTGACTGCAGGGGAGTAGGGAGGGACTAATCGGACTGTGGCCATCGCTGATTGGTCGTGGCAGCCATGAAAGGCAGCTGGCGAGACCAATCAGCGACTTGGATTTCCATGACAGACAGAGGCCGCGACCAATGAATATCCTTGACAGACAGAAAGACAGAAGGACAGACGGAAGTGACCCTTAGACCAGGGGTGTCAAACTGCATTCCTCGAGGGCCGCAAACCATGCGTGTTTTCAAGATTTCCTTAGCATTGCACAAGGTGCTGGAATCATGATGTGTGTAGGTGATTAAATTATCACCTGTGCAGTACAAGGAAATCCTGAAAACATGACCTGTTTGCAGCCCTTGAGGAATGCAGTTTGACACCCCTGCCTTAGGCCGGCGTCACACTCAGCGTATAAAAATACGGTCCGTAATTTATGGCCATAATACGCTGAAAAGTCCCCAAAATAGTGGTCCGTATCTCCTCCGTAGGCAGGGTGTGTCAGCATATTTTGCGCATGGCATCCTCCGTATGTAATCCGTATGGCATCCGTACTGCGAGATTTTCTCGCAGGCTTGCAAAACCGACATACGGATATACAAGGGATCCACGTGCTCAAAAAATAATAAAAACATATATACTGTCTAATATATATACAGTGGGGCAAAAATGTATTTAGTCAGTCAGCAATAGTGCAAGTTCTACCACTTAAAAAGATGAGAGGCGTCTGTAATTTACATCATAGGTAGACCTCAACTATGGGAGACAAACTGAGAAAAAAAAATCTAGAAAATCACATTGTCTGTTTTTTTATCATTTTTTTTGCATTTTATGGTGGAAAATAAGTATTTGGTCAGAAACAAACAATCAAGATTTCTGGCTCTCACAGACCTGTAACTTCTTCTTTAAGAGTCTCCTCTTTCCTCCACTCATTACCTGTAGTAATGGCACCTGTTTAAACTTGTTATCAGTATAAAAAGACACCTGTGCACACCCTCAAACAGTCTGACTCCAAACTCCACTATGGTGAAGACCAAAGAGCTGTCAAAGGACACCAGAAACAAAATTGTAGCCCTGCACCAGGCTGGGAAGACTGAATCTGCAATAGCCAACCAGCTTGGAGTGAAGAAATCAACAGTGGGAGCATTAATTAGAAAATGGAAGACATACAAGACCACTGATAATCTCCCTCGATCTGGGGCTCCACGCAAAATCCCACCCCGTGGGGTCAGAATGATCACAAGAACGGTGAGCAAAAATCCCAGAACCACGCGGGGGGACCTAGTGAATGAACTGCAGAGAGCTGGGACCAATGTAACAAGGCCTACCATAAGTAACACACTACGCCACCATGGACTCAGATCCTGCAGTGCCAGACGTGTCCCACTGCTTAAGCTAGTACATGTCCGGGCCCGTCTGAAGTTTGCTAGAGAGCATTTGGATGATCCAGAGGAGTTTTGGGAGAATGTCCTATGGTCTGATGAAACCAAACTGGAACTGTTTGGTAGAAACACAACTTGTCGTGTTTGGAGGAAAAAGAATACTGAGTTGCATCCATCAAACACCATACCTACTGTAAAGCATGGTGGTGGAAACATCATGCTTTGGGGCTGTTTCTCTGCAAAGGGGCCAGGATGACTGATCCGGGTACATGAAAGAATGAATGGGGCCATGTATCGTGAGATTTTGAGTGCAAACCTCCTTCCATCCGCAAGGGCATTGAAGATGAAACGTTGCTGGGTCTTTCAACATGACAATGATCCAAAGCACACCGCCAGGGCAACGAAGGAGTGGCTTCGTAAGAAGCATTTCAAGGTCCTGGAGTGGCCTAGCCAGTCTCCAGATCTCAACCCTATAGAAAACATTTGGAGTGAGTTGAAAGTCCGTGTTGCCAAGCGAAAAGCCAAAAACATCACTGCTCTAGAGGAGATCTGCATGGAGGAATGGGCCAACATACCAACAACAGTGTGTGGCAACCTTGTGAAGACTTACAGAAAACGTTTGACCTCTGTCATTGCCAACAAAGGATATATTACAAAGTATTGAGATGAAATTTTGTTTCTGACCAAATACTTATTTTCCACCATAATATGCAAATAAAATGTTAAAAAAACAGACAATGTGATTTTCTGGATTTTCTTTTCTCAGTTTGTCTCCCATAGTTGAGGTCTACCTATGATGTAAATTACAGACGCCTCTCATCTTTTTAAGTGGTGGAACTTGCACTATTGCTGACTGACTAAATACTTTTTTGCCCCACTGTATATACATATATATATATATATATATATATATATATATACATATATATATATATATATATATATATATATATATATATATGTTAGTGAGACACAGGCCGGCTTTTGCTATCTCCTTCCTAAACCCGACATGATTTGAGACATGGTTTGCATACAGTAAACCATCTCATATGCCCATTTTTTTTGCATATTCCACACTACTAATGTTAAATGTTGTATGAAAGAGTTAAAAAAAACACACACGTTATTAAAAAGGAGAGGGCGCCTCACCGCGAATGAAGGTAACTACAGGTCATTGACCTAGTTTCCATTCATTCGCTGGGGTTTTACAGCCACGAGCAGCGCTGCATTAGCAGAGCTCCTGGCTGTAAAAAAAATTAACCCCTTCAGATGGATTTACAACGTGGGACGTTACAGATCCTCGGAAGGTATGTATATTGTTGGTTTATTATTTTTTATTTGTTACAGAGCGAGGGTCTTCAGCGAGTGGATTGAGCGTACAATAAAATATTACAACAAACGGTGTGTTTATTTCATTAAATTACTTTTTAATAATGTGTGTTTTTTTTTAACTCTTTCATACAACTGGATTAATAATGGATAGGTGTCAGAATTGACGCCTCTCCATTATTAATCTGGCTTAATGTCACCTTACAATAGCAAGGTGACATTAACCCTTCATTACCCCATATCCCACCGCTACACGGGAATGGGAAGAGAGTGGCCAAGTGCCAGAATAGGCGCATCTTCCAGATGTGCCTTTTCTTGGGTGGCTGGGGGCAGATGTTTTTAGCCAGGGGGGGCCAATAACCGTGGACCCTCCCCAGGCTATTAATATCTGCCCTCAGTCACTGGCTTTACTACTCTGGCGGAGAAAATTGCGCGGGAGCCCACGCCAATTTTTTCCGCCATTTCACCCTTTAATTTAATAGCTAGAATGGCCAAATTTTGCACATACACACTACTAACATTAGTAGTGTGGAATATGCAAGAAAAAGGGGGATATGACTGTAAACCATGTCTCATATCATGTCGGGTTTTTGAAGGAGATAGCAAAAGCCGGCAATTGAATTACCGGCTTTTAAGCTATCTAGCGCTGGATGAAATATTAATATGTATATATGTGTCTCAATGACATATATATATATATATATATATATATATATATATATATATATATATATATATACCTATTCTATGTGTACACATTTATTCCACCTATTCTATTGTAAGCTGTCAGTGTGATTTTACTGTACACCGCACTGAATTGCCGGCTTTTATCTCTAACACGCTGCGTATTTCTCGCAAGTCACACTGCTGGTCCGTGTGTAATCCGTATTTTTGGGGCTTCCATAGACTTTCATTGGCGATTTTTTGGCGCAATACGGTGACAAACGAAGCATGCTGCGATTTTCTACGGCCGTAGAAAGCTGTATAATACGGATCAGTAAAATATGGCAGATAGGAGCTGGGGCATAGAGAATAATTGGGCCGTGTGGAATGCGTGTTTTACGGACGTATTTAATGCGCTCATACGTCCGTAAAACTCGCTAGTGTGACGCCGGCCTTAGACAATTATATTGTAGATACACTCCATATACAAAAGTATTAGTGCATTTTTTATATCTATACAGTATGTGTGTGTAAACGCTATACACAAAAGTATTAGTGCATTTTTTTAGGTCTTTAGATGTAACCCCCTCATCCCCTTGTGTTCCCTTTTTGCAATAGTGAATTGTGACCATTGTATGTCGTTTTCACTATTATTTGCTCTGACATTTGCAACCATATCTGTCCTCATTTGTAAAGTCTATTTATCCTTTTGAACAGGCTTTATGCTATAGAATTTATCATTAATGGTGCCTTTTTGTGACCAGAAGAGGGTAAAGATGTCCATCATAGACATTATTTTGCATTTTTTCGTCATACTTGGGTGCAGTCTGCATACATGGAAAGTCATTCATGACAAATGATGGATTGCGTCATTTTTTCATATATAGAAGCCCAACCTAAGTCACATACCAGTGCAGCTGTATTCACCAGGTATCCTTTCAACATCTACAGTAGAATGACAACCTTCCCTCATCAGTCATGAACGACAAGATATTCACAGCTGTCTAGGTCATCTAGTATGCGCCCAGCTAGGTCATATTGGGCAGTATTCATCATTTTCATTTTTTTAAGTCACTTTTTTCTTCTTTTGTCATTTATTGCCATTTTTAGCGCCAAATAGAAAAAAAATACTCTGGTGTGTAAAAAATGACATGACTGTAAATATCAAGATTATGAAAACCATGCCCACAATGGCAAAAAGAAAATAAAACAGACAATAATTAGAAAACAGACTTTAAAATAGGCACACCTTAAAATAAGAATTTGGCAAAAAAAAAAAAACAGCTTTAAAACAGGAAAAGTGAGATAAAATATATCTGATTCTGCATGACAGCCAATGGTAGCTTTCATTACAGTGTCCATATGGGTGGTTATCTAGCCTATTAAAGGGAACCTATTAATAGGATCAACCATCATAAGCCGTCTATAAGGGCATGTAGGTCATAGGATGCCGAATAAAATGATGCCTTGATATCTGCGATGTGATGTCTTATTCCATAGAAATCAACATTTTTCAGAATGTAAATGAGTTAAGATCTATGGGCCGGACATAGATCTACTGGAGAATCTGACACTAGGGCTTATTATAAATGAAATGGCACCACCAGTGTGATCCATGTAATGACTGAAAATATACTCTCCTGATCTCACTGCAGAGCTGTGTGTGATTACAACTAACACAGTACAGCATAGCTGAACTTTATCTTATTATTACCACATTTGCAGTTGTAGCTCCCCTCTCACAGTACTGTCAGAACTGTGCCTGAATGCTACTAGTACTTTTTCAGCTTCCATCTCACAGGCAGCTAGTGTGTGTGTGAGTGTGTATGTGTGTGGGGGGAGAGGGGCAATGCAACTGAACTTTGTCTCATGACAAACACATCTGCATCCATAATTATCCTCTTAGTACTATTATCTCTGGCCCTTCCAACATACTGACCACCTGTGACATGAAAGCTCAAGTGTTGGTTGTTATCAAGCACAGCTCTGCAGTGAGACTTTTAGGCCGGAGTCACACTACAGCGAGATACGACTGAGTCTTGCAGGTTAAAAACAAGCTGTGGCACCGGCACTCCGGAGCGGAGCGTGCGGCTCCATGTATTGCTATGCGGCCGCACGTTCCGCTCTGGAGTGCCGGTGCCAGAGCTTGGTTTTAACCTGCGAGACTCGGCCGTATCTCGCTGTGTGTGATCCCGGCCTTAGATGAGACCCTCCTGTGTGAGACATATGACAGTCTGCGCTCGTTACTGAGCTTTGTCTCATTACCAACACTTCTAGCAGCTCTCCTCACAGTGCAGTTAGGTCTGCTGTACTCTCTTCCCTCCACACTGGCTGTGTGAGATGAAAACTAAAGAAGTGTATGTAATCACAATTATGTCTTCTCTACTCCCAGCACTTTGTAACATACACAGCTCTGCAGTGAGATCAGGAGAGCAGACGGTCAGTCATTACATGTCTCACACTGGTAACACCGCCTTTCATTTTAAATAAGCTCTGGAGGCAGATTCTTGGGGAGATCATTGTCCAGCCCATAGATCTTAACAACTGATTTACATGAAGAAAAACATGAATTTCTTAGAAATAATACATCATATCACAACTATCATTGTACCGTTTTATTCTGCTTTCTATGACCTACATGGCCATATAAACGGCTTAGGAGGGCTAATCCTATGGAAAGATTCCCATTAAGCCATATCAATAGATGTACTATAATTGCTATCTTTGGTAGTTGTCACCTAGTATCTGTTAGGTTACTTATCGGATATTATATAATATGTAAACTATAGATGGATTTACTCATTTATATATTGATAGAATTGATCGAATAAACTATTTACAAATTGTCTCTTTCGCCAAGATGAAATGTTAATATTAAACTAAATGTTAACAATATAGAGTAGAAATCAAGTGTTGAAAACCCCAAGTGAGTAGTGACAGCAGGAATGTGTTTCTTCTGATACCTCAATCAGCCGGGACTCAGCAGGATATGGCGGTGCTGATAATTAGCTGATATGGAAAGGGACATTGGATACTGGACAGTCCCTCAGATGTGTGTCGCCCAGGTAGGCAAATAGCAGCAAGCAGAATGGTGAATTTTGGTTTATTACATTCTTTTTACATATTATTTCTTTTTAAGGTCGGATGTGCCTTTTTTTCTTTCTCAATCAATAGGAACATCTATCCCATTTAATAAGTTTATTAGATTTAGTAAGTATATGTTGTTTTTGCTTGTTAATATATTGGTACAGAAATCATTAAAATCATATGTTCGTCTTATTTATAGATATGAGATACACTAAAAGTGGAACAAAATTGGTAAATTCATTATTTATGTTGTATCCCTTATCCCATATTTAGGCCTTGTTCAGACATGATTTTTTCAGAAAAGGATGGACTGAGTTTCATCAGTGATTTCCATCAGAGTTTTATCAGTTATATTCATTAATGAGAAAAAGCAAGTTTCTCCTCAGCACACAGACGGCATCCAAACGCGGTCAGATCATGTTCACTGATCTGATCACTTACCGTACATTGTTGGTTAGATCCGACATTGGATCAGTATTAGACGTCTCTACTAGTGATGAGTGAATATACTCGCTACTCGAGATTTCCCGAGCACGCTCGGCGGTCCTCCGAGTATTTTTTAGTGCTCGGAGATTTAGTTTTTCTTGCCGCAGCTGAATGATTTACATCTGTTAGGCTACTTTCACACTTGCGTCGTTTGGCCTCCGTCGCAATGCGTCGTTTTGGAGAAAAAACGCATCCTGCAAAGTTGCCCGCAGGATGTGTTTTTTCTCCATAGACTTTCATTAGCGACGCATTGCAACGGATTGCCACACTTCGCATCCGTTGAGCGACAGATGCGTCGTGTTTTGGCGCACCGTCGGCACAAAAAACGCTACATGTAACTTTTTTGGGGCGTTGTGTCCGCCATTTCTGATCGCGCATGCGCGGCCGGAACTCCGCTCCCTCCTCCCCAGACCTTACAATGGGGCAGCAGATGCGTTGAAAAACTGCATCCGCTGCCCCCGTTGTGCTTTTACTTCACAGCATGCGTCGGTACGTCGGCCCGACGCACTGCGACGGGCCCGTACCGATGCTAGTGTGAAAGTAGCCGTAGCCAGCATAAATACATGTGGGGGTTGCCTGGTTGCTAGGGAATCCCCACATGTACTTATCCTGGTTAACAGATATAAATCATTCAGCTGCGGCAAGAAATACTAAATCTCTGAGCATTAAAAAATACTCGGAGGACCCCCGAGCGTACTTGGGAAATCTCGAGTAACGAGTATATTCGCCCATCACTAGTCTCTATGACTTTGCACTGACTACTCTGTCCGAGCAAATAAATCGAAAAGTCCCATAGACTGTCATAGGTAAGAGTGCTCTCTGTGAATAAAATGGATAGCGCTCGTACATGAAAAACTGACGAACCCTTATCCTGACACTCAGCCTTTATTACATCCATAGCAGCATTCACAATTCTGCCTCTTTTTGAGCATTGTTGTGATTCAGGGCCCACCATCTATTGACTTCCACTGTCAATTGCATAGTAACTTTGGTGTCATAATTTCAGGCAGCTCATACCACCAGAAAGATTTGATTTTTTGGGTTACAAAGGTAGAGAGTTCAGCTCTGAGGCTTACAGATTGTAAATTCAGCTCTGGATTATAATGCTGGCTGTACTAATATGAGCACAACATTTAAAAAATGGTTTTAAGTGGATCTAGATTTCACAATACATACTATATACATTATTAAATAGATCTCTTAGACCTGTTGAGGCTGGACTATTTACTTGGAAAACCCACATCAGAATAGCTGTATAAAGAACATATATTTTAATAATAGGGCGCAGACAGATGGTCGTATTTCTCATGGGGAGGACCGCTTCGCAATCCTCTGACTGGCCTAGCACCTTTCTCGACCTGAGGGCGACAGCTGCATAAAAATACATCACGCTCAGTTCAGGAGAGGTGTCAAGCCAGTCCGTGCATTGCGATGTGATCTTTGCACGAGATATATGGACATCTGCTCCTTTAAACAAGGAAAACTTTGAAAGCAGATTATACAGCCATTTTTAATTAACAAACCTGGATTTTCATAGTAAGTACACCAGCCACGTCAGGTCTAAATGTTTATTTTTTTAAATATATACAGATAATGTTCTTAAAGTGGTGGCAGGCCCTCATTTAAGAAATTTTCCTATGAAAAGGGATTGTCTTGAACTGCAGCCTGGTGTCTGCATGATACTATGTGTGTAGCTTGTAATATCTGAAGGCTGATACCAGAGTTCTTGCAAAACTCCCCTGAGAGTAGAGGGGCCTCATCAACCTTGTTGTAGTATTACC
Source organism: Ranitomeya imitator (assembly GCF_032444005.1). NCBI lineage: Eukaryota > Metazoa > Chordata > Amphibia > Anura > Dendrobatidae > Ranitomeya > Ranitomeya imitator. The sequence goes on along the minus strand of NC_091284.1, from coordinate 712,936,459 downwards.
CACAAGCAACAGCCCATACAGATCCTTTTCCTGGAACCTATGCCTGTCCATCTTTGTCACCGCGTCCAGATTCCTCAGTCAAAAAGGGAGAAAGACCAGAAAGGCGTCACTGCTCATGTCTGAGCTTTTATATGGCCATGCACAAAGCCAGACAGGGCGTTACATGATATCCCCAGGGCGAAGATTACACATTATTTCTTACAACACACAAATGCTGTCATATTATTACTGTGAATTAATTTTCCTATTATTTTGACCAAGTGTCCAGGACTTGCCCTGTATTATCAAGGTAGGACCCATGGCTGATGTAGGTTTGGTAGGAGTTCAGGGGTCGGGGTGCTACAGACTAAAATGCAGATTCTTTTATACTAGACCCTCACCGCCTTGGGTGGACCAAAGGTCACTTTAAAGAGTCTTCAATATGTAATATAATTATAAGTGAACGTAATAACTATTATTATTAAGGTCTGTCAATGAGCCTGCTTGCTGACTGTTTTTAATAGAAGATACATCGCTCATGCATGGAGTGCACTAAAATAAAGTTTAACCCCTTCACCCTGAAGCCTGCTTTCACCTTCCTGACAATGCCAATTTTTACAATTCTGACTACTGTCACTTTATGAGGTCATAACTCTGGAACTTTTCAATAGATCCCACTGATTCTGAGATTGTTCTTTGTGACATATTGTTCTTCATGATAGTGGTAACATTTCTTTGATATGACTTGCGTTTATTTGTGAAAAAAAATCGTAAATTTGGCAAAAATTTTGAAAATTTTGCAATTTTCAAACTTTTACTTTTCATGCCCTGAAATCAGAGAGTCATGTCAGACAAAATACCATATATACTCGAGTATAAGCTGAGACTTTCAGCCAATTTTTTGGGGCTGAAAGTCCCCCTCTCGGCTTATACTCGAGTCATACCCAGGGGTCGGCAGGGGACGGGGAGCGGGGGCTGTTTAATTATACTAATTATACTAATTATCACCTGCTCCTGGCACGGTCCCTGCAGGTCCCTGGCTCCCCGGCGCCCCAGCTTCTTCCTGTACTGAGCGGTCACATGGTACCGCTCATTACAGTAATGAATATGTGGCTCCACCTCCCATAGGGGTGGAGCCGCATATTCATTACTGTAGTGAGCGGTAGCGATGACCGTTCAATACAGGAAGAAACTGTCAGCACTGGGGAGCCAGGGACCTGCAGGGACCGTGCCAGGAGCAGGTGAGTATAATGGGGAGGGGGAGCGCTGCGCGATATTCACCTGCTCCCCGTTCCAGGCACTGCTCCGTCTTCAGCGTCTTCTGCAGTGGCGCTCAGGTCTGAGGGCGCGGTGACGTGATTAGTGCACGCCCTCTGCCTGAAAGTCAGTGCAGAAGACGCTGAAGATGGAGCAGCGCCGGAACAAAATCAGGTGAATATTGCAAGTGCCGGGGGCCTGAGCGACGGAGAGGTGAGAATGTGATTTATTTTTTTTATCGCAGCAACAGCAAATGGGGCAAGTGTCTGTATGGAGCATCTTATGGGGCCATAACGTTTGTGCAGCACTATATGGGGCAAGTGTCTGTATGGGGCCATAATCAACGTTTGTGCAGCACTATATGGGGCAAGTGTCTGTATGGGGCCATAATCAACGTTTGTGCAACACTATATGGGGCAAGTGTCTGTATGGAGCATCTTATGGGGCCATAATCAACATTTGTGCGGCATTATATGAGGCAAATGTCTGTATGGAGCATCTTATGGGGCCATAATCAAGGTTTGTGGAGCATTATTTGGGGCAAGTGTCTCTATGGAGCATCTTATGGGGCCCTTATTAACCTTTATGCAGGATTATATGGGGCATATTTTAATATGGAGCATCTTATGGGGCCATCATAAACTTTATGGAGCATTATATGGGGCTCCTGATTCAATATGGATATTCAAAAACACTTAACCTACTGATGTCTCAATTAATTTTACTTTTATTAGTATCTATTTTTACTTTTGACATTTACCGGTAGCTGCTGCATTTCCCACCCTAGGCTTATACTCGAGTCATTAAGTTTTCTCAGTTTTTTGTGGCAAAATTAGGGGGATAGGCTTATACTCGGGTCGGCTTATACTCGAGTATATACGGTAATTAATAAATAAAATTTCCCACATGTCTATTTTACATCAGCACAATTTTTGAAACATAATTTTTTTTTGTTAGGACGTTATAAGGGTTAAAATTTGACCAGCGCTATTTCTCATTTTTACAACAAAATTTGCAGAACCATTTTTTTAGGGACCACCTGTTAGGTGTTGAGTTCCCGCCTCTGCACAGGGGGAATCTCGAACCATCTCTGCTGCGGTCTCCCATTCTTCTCCAGCCGCAGTGGAGTCTGCTCAGTGAAGACGTCGATCCCAGCATCTTGCTCAGTCTCACTCTGTGCATAGGGTTACTGCTGCTTTTCCAGCTTCTGCCATTGAAGCCAGTGCTGGGCAGCGGCGAGCAGACGCTTCTGGGACTAAGTCCTACTTTGCACACACTGAGCATGCCCAGGGCAAGATCTCTCAGTGGAGATCTAGGGTCACATGCTCAGGTACTGCAGCGACTTCCATTGGTCCTTCTCACGGAAGGTCCTGTATGTACTAGGACTAAGTTCTGCTTTGCACACACTGAGCATGCCCAGGGTAAGATCTCTCAGTGGCGATCTAGGGTCACATGCTCAGGTACTGCAGCAATTCCATTGGTCCTTCTTTGAAAGGTCATATACGTGCTGCAGCTATTTAAGGCTCGCATGGCCGCACGGCCATGCGCTAGTGTACATTGGTAAACGTGTGTGTGTTGTGAGTGAAAGTCGCTCTTTAAAAAACCCTCCCTATTGGATGACTGTTCGCGGAAGGTGTATGAATGCTATCTAGCGCCCGACTTACCCAACAGCACGTTACACACCAATACAGCGTCTAGTTGCTGTGTCCGCCAGTGCGGCGCCGTGCGCTTTCACAGCGCTTTCCTGACCCAAGCCTGGGTGGTTAGTGGCGTCTGCCAGTGCGGCACCGCACGCACTCTCGTGCATTCTTTTGTTATTATTTTGGTTACGCTGACACCCCAGTAGCGGTGTCGACCGCAAGTAGTCTACAGAGACTCAGATCCCAAGTCTTAGGACTGAGCTCGGAGACTCCTTGCTTGCGCTCTTGTGTGCAGTACCGCGGCCCTGTGACTTAACAGGATTCGCTTCCTTCACACAGGGTGAAGTTAACCCGTGTGTGTATTCACATTGTACCGCCATATAGTCCATCATTACTTGGCAGCAGGTTCCATCTCTGCACGGTGGACCCCGGGCTGCGAACGCACCTTATTCTACCTATCTTATTATTTGGTGCGTTCCGCTAGCCCTAACACCACCTCACATTTGAAGTGACTTTCGGGGGCTTATATGACAGAAAATACACAAAAGTTATACCATTCTAAAAACTGCACCTCTCAAGATGCTTATAACCACATTCAAAAAGTTTATTAACCCTTCAGGTGTTTCAGAGGAATTTTTGGAATGTGGAAGGAAAAAATTAACATTTACTTTTCTTTCACAAAAATTTTTCTTTAGACCTAATTTATTTTACAATCGCAAGGGTAACAAGAGAAAATGGACCATGTAATTTGTTGTGCAATATCTCCTGAGTATGCCGATACCCCATATGTGGGGGAATACTACTGTTTGGGCGCACGTCAGGGCTCAGAAGAGAGGGACCACCATTTCACTTTTTGAATGTAAAATTTGCTGGCATAATTAGTGGACACCATGTCACTTTTGGAGAGCCCCTGATGTGCCTAAACAGTGGAAATTTTTCCCAAATAAATCTTTTTTATCTTCAAATTTTGCATTTTCATAAGGGTAACTGGAGAAATTGCTCCATTCAATTTGTTGTGCAATTTCGCCAACACCCAATATGTGGGGGAATACTGATGTTTGGACGCACGGCAGCGCTTGAAAGGGAAGGAGTGCCATTTGACTTTTTGAATGTAAAATTTGGTAGGAATAATTAGTGAATGCCATGTCGCATTTGGAGAGCCCCTGATGTGCCTAAACAGTGGAAACCCCCAACAAGTGACCCCATTTTGGAAACTAGACGCTTTAGGGAACTTATCTAGATGTGTATTGAGCACTTTGAGTCCACAGGTGCTTCACAGAAGTTTGTAACGTAGAGCCGTGGAAATAAAAAAAATATTTTCCACAAAAATCTTTTTTAGCTCCAAATTTTGTATTTTCATAAGGGTAACAGGAGAAAATGGACCCAAAAATTTGTTGTGCAATTTCTCCTGAGTTCACTGATACCCCATATGTGGTCGCAAACTACTTTTGAGGCACAGTGCAAAGCGCATTAGGGAAGTAACGCCATATTACATTGCAGATTTTGCTGCACTTGTTTGAGGGGGCCATGTTACATTGGCAGAGTCCATGAGGTGCCAGAACAGCAGATCCCCCATTTTACCAATTAAACCTCTCAATGAATTCATATAGTGGTGCAGTGATTATGTTGACACCACAGGTGTGTCACAGACTTTTATACCATTGGACAGTGAAGAAATAATAATTTACATTTTTACCTCCAAAATTGTGTTAGCCCCAAGTTTTTCATTTTAATACTGGGAAATGGGTAAAAATGGTACCAGAATTTGTCCCACAATTTCTGCTGAATGTAGAAATACCCCATATGTGGATGTACAGTACTACTTTGCCATACGGAAAGACTCGGGAGGGACGGAGCGCTATTTGCCTCCTAGAGCGCAGATTTTCCTAGAATAGTTTGCGGATTCTATATAAAGAGCCCCTAAGTGCTAAAAAAGCAGAATCCCCCCTCAAATGACCCTATTTCGGAAATTCTAACCCTTTGGTAATTTTAGCTACAGATGTAGTGACGATTTTGACTCCATGGGTGTTTTCCAGAAACAAGCAGCAGTGGATGATGGAGTGAAAATTGCAAACTGCTGTTGTAGTGACCAGTACATTACGCCAAGCTCATGCTTCTGGAGACACACATCTGTAGATTATGCGGCTCTCATCACTACATAAATGCCAAATATGTGGTGCTAAATGTGGTTTAGGTACACTGGGGCTCAGAAGGGAGGGGGGCATTTGGATTTGGGAGTGTAGAATTTGCTCATTTTCTTTTTGGGAGCAAGGAGCCATTTAGTTGTTCCAGAGCCTTTGTGCTACCACTAACGTTGGAAGCCCGATATAATTCCGTTAACAAATGACAGACCTGAATGGGAACTTGCTTTTTTGTGGATTGAATTGAAGCTTTTATTGGGAACATTTTACATAACATTTGGGATCACATTTATCCGGATCTCTGCGCTGAGCACTTACTTTGGGGTTTACATCTAAGTCTCTGAGTGACGTGACCAGCGTCGGACTGGATCACCTTGGGCCCACCAGAGAAAATCATTCTTGGGGCCCACTATGTAGCTACATAGAAATAAGTACAATACCACCAATTGTGTGGTAAAACACACTAATATCAGGGTATAATGTAAGGTAGTACATGTCTTAGTTATGTAGCAGGGGTTGGGGTAGCCCCCCTCATAGAATATAATGTAGCCTCCCTCATAGAATATAATATAGCCTCCCTCATAGAATATAATGCAGCCCCCCTCATAAAATAATACAGCCCCCTTATAGAATATAATGCAGCCCCCTCTCATAGAATATAATGCAGCCCCCTCTCATAGAATATAATACAGCCCACCTCATAGAATATAATGCAGCACCCCACAAAATATAATGCAACCCACTCATAAGCTATAATGCAGTCCCCACCATAGAATATATTGTAGCACCCTCATAGGGTATAATGCAGCCCCCTCATATAGTATAATGCAGACCCCCATAGAGTATACTGTAGCCCGCTCATAGGGCATAATGCTGCCCCCTCTCATATAGTATGATGTAGTCCCCCAAAATATAATGTAGTCCCCTGAGAGAATAATGCAGCTCCACCACAGAATATAATGAAGCCCTCCATAGAGTATACTGTAGCCCCCTCATATAGTATGATGTAGCCCCCCAGAATATAATGCAGTCCCCTGGGAGAATAATGGAGTCCCCTCATTGTCCTTTCCACCATCTCCATCATTGCCTTCTCCCCCCACAACCCCCATCATTGCCCATTCCACCACCACCATTGTCTTTTCCACCACAACCATGATTGCTTTCTACCCCACCACCCCATCATTGTCCATTTCAACACCTCCATCATTGCCTCCCCCACCACCATCATTGTCTTTTCCACCACAACTATCTTGCCTTCTTCCCCAATGCCCCATTATTGCCTCCTTCCCCACCACCCCATCATTGCCTCCTTCTCCACCAGCCCCATTGTCCTTCCCCACCACCCCATCATTGCCAGTCTCCAATACATACATCTCCAATACACACGTACAGCACCGCACCACTCTCTCTCACTCACACACAAAGCACCACATACACACACCCCACTGCACCACTCTCTCACACTCAAAGCACCTTGCACCACATACATACATTGCACCACATACACACGCACGCAGACACACGGACACCACTGCACCACATACACACACACTCACACCACCGCACCACAAACACACACACTACCGCACCACTCTTTCACACTCACACACAAAGCACCACATCGCACCACATACACACACGCATGCAGACAGACACACAGCACCACTCACCTCTCGCAGCACATCCCGGAAGCCTCTTCCTTGCCGGCAGCTTTCTGTCTGAAACAGCCGCACTCTGAATGATGACATCATCCAGCTGCGCTGTCTCAGAAAGGAAGCGCCAGGCAGGAAGCAGAACACCGGGATGAGCTGCGAGAGGTGAGTGGTGCTGTGTGTCTGTCTGCATGTGTGTGTGTATGTGGTGCGGTGCTTTGTGTGTGAATGTGAGAGAGTGGTGCGGTGGTGGTGGGGCTTTACATGTAGGCAGTGTTATCTGCAGCCTGCGGCTAACGCTGCCTGCTATTAAAGTGAAATGGTATTCACTCCTCTCCACGCCCATGGGGGCGTGGACAAGCGTGAATATTCATTTCTCTTTAGAAGTGGGGACAGGCGTGGCTTCCTGTCACCCGCTGCTGCTCCACTGGCACGGGGCGGGCCCCCTTAACTCAGTGGCTCCATAGCCACTAGCTGGGGACCCCTAGAGCAGTGAGGGCCTTAGGCAGTGAGGGCCTTAGTGTCTGGGCCCACCGGAGAATCCTCCGGTTCTCCGGTAGGCCAGTACGACCCTGGACGTGACAGATGAATCCATTCACTACAATGAGACATCAGAGTTACTTTGGACTCCATCTGGCCTCTGTGGCTGAAGGCACTTTTATTGTTTCCTAAAAAGACGGACACCGCCTGATCACAGCTCCTATGGCATCCGCAATGCCTCCATCTGCCACATTATAGGGAATCTTCCGCCAGAGGTTCTGTCTGAATCACGTATTTCAGAGATTTACACGGAAACCCCGGTGTAAGCGCTCAACGCAGAGCGTAGGATAAATGCGCACCAAGCCTTACTGCGATCTTTGGGAGACAGTGAAAAATTGGTTTTATTTATTTTTTACGCCGTTCCTCGTGCGGTATAAGTGATTACACAACTTTATTCTTCAGGTCGGTGCAATTACAGCGATACCAGATTTATATAGGGCTTTTGTGTTTGGATGCTGTAAAATACACTTTTTATTGTGAAAAATAGTTTTTTCATCACAATATTTAGACAGCTATAATTTTCTATATTTCGGCCAACAGAGTCATGAAATTGCTTCTTTTTTAGATGTTTTCATCGTTTCATTGAAAAATGCACATGACATTTTTTGATCGCTTTCTATTCCGATTTTTGGGAGACAGATTGAACAAAAATCAGCAATTCAGGATTTGCTTTTTGTTTTTTTTTACCATTTAGCATGTGGTAAAATTGGTAAGGCAGCTTTATTCTTCAGGTCAGTATGATTACAGCGTTACCCAATTTACGGTATATCTTTTTTTGTTTTGGCGCTTTTACACAATAAAAACTATTTTATAGAAAAAATTATTATTTTTGCATCTCTTAACTTTTTTTATTTTTTCTGCTGATCGAGCTGTATGGTGGCTTGTTTTTTGCAGGACATGACAACGTTTTCAGTTGCATCGTTTTTATTTACATTAGTTTTTTTTATCTCGCTTTATTGCACTTTTTGTTTGGCTGTATGATGATAAAGCATTGTTTTCCTGCCTCCTTTTTTATTTAATTTTTTACGGTGTTCATGGAAGGGATTAACTAATGGGACAGTTTTCTTGAGCGCGTCGTTATGGGTGCGGCAATACCAAATATGTGTACTTTTATTGTTTATTTTTTACTTACAGAAATAAGTTTATTCACTGGACAAAAAATGTTTTTTTGTTCTTTATTTGGGGATTTTTTAAAAATATTTTTACATTTTTTAATAATTTTTTTTAAACTTTTTTACTTTACAGCACTGTATGGTGTCAGAGCTCTGAGCTGATACTCTGCACTGCAGCCTCTGACATCAGCATCACATCAGCATCTGACAGGCAGGAAAGCAGGCGGTACAGGTCCTGCTCTGAGCAGGCACTGACATGCCAGCTTCCCTGAAGGACCCCGCCGTCATCTTGTGGCCGGGGGTCTCCATAGAGATCATCAGGACAATGCGATCCTTTCACGTTGTCCTGATGGAAGCGTGCAGGGAACCCATTCCCTTCGCTATGCTCCTCGATGTCGCTATCACTACTGACAGCGGCATCAGAGGGGTTAAATGCATGCAATCGGTGCTAGCACTGATCGTGGGCATTTCTGCAGGGTGTCAGCTCTTACATAGAGCTGACACCCGCACCTGAGTGCTGCGGCTCTCAGCGTGATGCCGCACGATGACTGCGCCGTACATATACTGCTGTTTGTGGTAACGCAGCTCCCACAGAGCAGTATGTGTATGGCGCATGTAGGGAAGGGGTTAGAGTAAGTACAAACGTTAAAAAGATTAAAAAAAAGTATTATGTTTCATTTTATATTTTGCTAGACCGTGCTTTTACGCGGGCACTGATGCCAAATACATTTGCTTTTTTATTTCTTTATTATTATAGGGAAAAAGTTGTAGTTAGACTTATACAAATTTTGATTTTCACAGGAGTACAGCCATGGCAGTTCTGTGTGCTTTCAGCAGGTCCCTGGCAGCCCATCAGCATCATGCGATCATGTCACGCGTGGGCTATGGGCACTTGAAACGCCATACCCTCCCTGGGTTTGCACAATTTAAATGCAACTGTCAGAGATTAACAGTGACATTTAAATGGGATACATGGAACTTTAATAGAAAGTCATGAAATTGCTAACAAAGGCAACTAACTGCCTGTTGTACCTGGCGTCAGTCATTGATTGCTCCTGCCAGAGATTCAGCTACTCCCTGTCAACAGAGCAGCAGTTTCTCTTCCTGACAGGGCAGGACCACTGGTGTCATGCTGATTGACAGCTGGTTTCCCCCAATTAGGCAGCTGTCAATCAGCATGACACTAATACTCCCTCTATGCCAACAGGAAAAGAAACTGCTGCTCTGTTGGCAAGACTTCAGCAGAAGTCTATGACCTCCCTGTGCTGGCAGAGAAAAATGAGGACACAATAGACATGTAGGTAGCAACTACTTGCCTGCCAGTGCTTAGGCTCCCCTTTTTTTTAAAGCCTCGAATATCCTCTTTAAGGCCTCTTTCACACTTCCATTTTTTGCAATCCGTCGTTTTGGGCAAAAAACGGATCCTGCAAATGTGCTCACAGGTTGCGTTTTTTGCCCATAAACTGTATTAGCAATGGATCGCGACAGATTGCCACACGTCGTGTCCGTCGTGCGACGGAACCATCGTGTTTTGGCGGACCGTCGTCACAAAAAACGTTCAATGTAACTTTTTTTGTACGTCGCGTCCGCCATTTTCAACCGCGCATGCACGGCTGAAACCCCGTTCCCTCCTCCCCGGACTGCAGAATGGGCAGCGGATGCGTCGAAAAACTGCATCCGCTGCCCACGTCGTGCAAAACTTTCACAACGTCCGTCGGTACGTCGGCCCGACGCATTGCGACAGACCCGTACCGATGGAAGTGTAAAAGAGGCCTTAGCAGTTAATGGCAAATGGCAGCACTTGGCTTTGCCCAATGATGTTAGCGGCAGGTGATGGCTGTGTAACATAGCCATCATGTGCCTGGTAAGATGCAGGCTCAGCTCTTGAGCCTGAATCAAACATGGGGACCCCACATATGACATAATAGTATAATACATGCTAAATTTATGGCATGGATTAAGACTGTTTAAGATTTAATAGATAGAACCATTGCTGGTGTTCAGTGGTGCAGCATGAGTTGCTAGGACCTGGGGTTAGGTAAGTATTTTGTGCCCATAACCTTTTAACCTTAGCGGTCACTGAGTCCGTTCCGCTTATCTTCTAAGCTCATGCATTGTATTTTGAGGACAAAAATTGGTATAATTAGACTATGCTCTTTAACCCTCTAGTTTTTTTTTTCTTTTGCAGAGATTCAGTTTTCAAAATAACATGTTATATATTGTTATATATATTATTTTATTTACCGTAACTATTTTATTACCAGATACTCTGTCTCATCTATCTTTATCTCTATAAGCATAGCCTTAATTCAGAGCTTTATCATCTTGGTAGCTGCTATCAGTCGATGACAAATTCATTTTGGCTACACTCTGCATAAGGGGAGGGCACTCACTTCTCCAAAAAGAGGTGCTGCATGCTGGCGCCACTCAATTGACTGTGGGGGTAGATAACATTTTGCTCCCATGCAGGCTTTGGCACCCGAGATAACTGTCCCTACACCCCCAATCAGGCTATTATATAAAGTCTGCTTTTGACTATTATCTGAAAAATTGTCTCGATTAAAAAAAAAAAAAAGATTTGAAAAGTAAAGAATGATAGAGGTCTAGTTGTTGTAGTTTTTCCCAGATGACTCGTAAAGTATTATATGACCCAGAGAGTTGTGGTTGTATACGAGCCATATAATCGGCAGAATACATGGCATGTCTTATGATGTTCCTTCGAGAGTGTCTAATGAATGTTATTTTAGGTCGGACTATGCTATTAAGCTATAGTGTTAGTGTAGTTATAACGCTGTGAGCATTGCTGACATATCTATCCTAAAAAAGCTTATTTCTCATAAAATAATGATTCTGGAGCAACGTCCAATTGGCACTAGTAGTGTTAGGAGACTTTCACGTAGCATCTTTTTTTCCATGGGGCCAATTACCATGCACATGTTTATGGTCACTATGGTTTCTATGTGCCCTGCTGCAGAGCTCATGCCGGCAAAAAATACATCACAAATCTGGGGTAATAATGTTCACGGTAATCGGTCACGCATTGAAAAGATGGCACCATTCAGCACTTGTGAAAATACCTGTAAATGATGTAGGTCCACACCCGATTGTCTATGCGGATGGTAACAACTAGTCGTAGTTGTGTAATAACAGAGGAAGGACAGAATAGCTCTGAGGACAGATGCTGCAGCACGAGGAAATATTTTTAATCCCCATGAATTGGTATCATGATTGACAATGTAAAAGACGATGATTCCATGTATGTATTTCTTATATTTCCACTTGCCTGCAATTATCTTGATTAGACACAAGGAGAGCTCTTTGGAAAACCATTGCTGTACATGTTTGCTGCCGTCCATGCACAGAATTTGATAAAGAACGTAAAGGGGTATTCCCATCTCCAAGATCCCATCCCAATATGTAATAGGTGTAATAATAATACTAGCCAATACCTCCTGTATAGTTTTTCTGATTCGCTATGTCTCTTTCCTCATGTGCAGACATTGCAGGACCTTGGGTATCCATGGTTACAACCACTGATATAGTGACAGCTGGTTGCTAGAGGACGTAACCATGGATACATAAAATCCTGCAATGTCTGCACATGAGGAAAGGGACATAGCAAATCAGAAACACTATACTACATTTCAAATTGGAGGTATTTGCTAATAATATTGTTATTACACCTACTACATAGGATCTTGGAGATGGGAATACCTCTTTAGATCAGTAGCTTCTATCAATTGCAGTGAATGAACTGTAATAAGCTCTGGCAATTTACATAAGGAGGACTCCTAGCTAAACTAGCATTATCAGTAAGGCTACGTTCACATTTGCGTTGTTGGGCGCAGCGTCGTCGACGCATACCGACGCATGCGTCATGCGCCCCTATCTTTAACATGGGGGGCGCATGGACATACGCCGGTATGCGTTGTATTGCGTTTTACGACACATGCGTCAATTTGACGCACCAGACAGGGCGCGGAAGACGCTACTTGTAGCATTTTCTCTGCGCTAAAATTCAAGAACATTACTAGTTTATGGCAACGCATGCGTAAAAAAACGAGCGTTGTGTTTTGCGTTGTTGGTTGCGTCGACGACGCTGCGCCCAACAACGCAAATGTGAACGTAGCCTAAGAGGACTCCTAGACACTTCAGCATGGATTACATCCTGAATCAGGGTCTATATGCCAACATACTGGTTAAATCAATGTCAGGAGAGTTGACAGTTGTACATAGGTCCTCATCAGTCCCTATGTACCGTACAGTATGCTACCGTTCAGTATGCCAACAATGCAATACATGTCTTTAATGTTTTCTAGGAACTAGTTTGTGCTATCAGCTTTTCTACATGCTTAACGTTGTACGTCATGAGCGGATTTCATCAGGAATGTACTATATGTATAGAAAACAGAGACATATTTAACCTATCAGATGAAGAGAATTGCAGCATTGTATTGTCACTATTTTCATCCACATGTGGATGCTTTTATACAATATATTCATTTATCATGACTGAAGCATATATCTTTGAAAGTTAACGAAAAAGTGATTTTTCTTGTTCACCTTATCATGGATTTAGAGCTCCAACACAAGGCACTGTTAAATTATCCCATATCCTTCAAGAGGAGCAATAAAATGAATGAGGAGGAGTAAATCTCCATTTAAACATGGTAGTAATTGTGTATTCTTTTATTTTTATTTATCTAAATACCTAAATAGTTTTTATAGCAGTTAGGGTATGTTCACACGTCCAGTAATCATCAGTTAGAAAGGATCAAGCAACGGTCCGTTAACAAACGTGCAGACACATCTTTTTTGGCCAGCTGAATAAAAAAATGATTTCATCTGGTTCCTTTTTTTTAATTATTGAAGCCTATGGAATACTGATCCGTTAAATAGCCGTCTGTTTTGTTCCATTTCAAACTGATCCAGTAAGCAAAAAACGGATTATTTTTAAATGAAAGAAAAACAGATGGCTAATTAATGGATCAGTATTCCATAGACTTTAATGTTAAAAAAAAACGGATCCAGCAGAGATCAGTTTTCTAAAAACGGACAAAGAAGTTGTGTCTGCACAACTTTTTTTATTAACTGATTGTTTTTGGATCTGTTGTTACTGATGATTACTGGACATGTGAACATAGCCTTATATTAGTGCAGATCTTTACATCCACAGCATAGAAACTAAAATGATAAACTTTTGTCCGCCTGTATCCACCACTAGGGGGAGCTTAGGACCTTACTGCATACTGATTGCCATGCTGCCTGCCTTGGGGGTTATTGCAGGCAGCAATGCCCATATCCAACATTATGTTTATGCAGAGCAGTTTTGATCAATCATTATTTTTTCTAAATCACTTTCATTACAGATTTTGCTTGTTATAGCAGGAAAGACCTGCAGTATCCTAGGATTCTGTCTCCATTACTTGGACACACTGGAGACAGAAACTCAAGAAAAAGCACAGATAACGACCAGTCCAATCACGAAACTGATTTTGAAAGATGAATATTACTTTCGCAGACATCCTCGTACTGCGCGGTATATTACTGGACTCCAGACTCCAGTCTGCCAAACTGTAATAGCATATAAAAGGATCTACTGCACAAATTTGACGATTTTATATTTTTAAGTCTACAACTATCGGGACCCATAAAGGTTATAGTCACCTTTGACATGATTTTTACATATGTTAGTGGTTAGCTAAAACAGAATTGCAGTTTCAGTCTGCAATCTTCATTCCCTTATTAATTTTCAGACCCCCTGATGTACAGTTTGATCCAAGTTTCAGATGTGGAATTACCTCTCCCAGTAATGGGCTGATAATTGTGAATGAGGGTCACTATGCCCCTATGTAAAAATGAAACTGCATCACATTCGGTGATTCTGCTCAACAAGACCCTTTCAAACATTTCTCCCAGATCCCGACATAAGGATCCATTTACACTGACTGATGTGCAGCATTAAATGTGTAAGCCGGTCAGTGGTCATTCAATAGCCTGTTTAAACAGGTGACCCCGCTTCAGATGCACGATCTGTTATCGATCGTTCAATGTGCTTTGGCTGCCATTGTTCTCGGCAACACATGTCCTGTTTAGAAAGGACGATGTGCTGCCGAGAATGTTGACCTTTTGTCCAAACCAAAAGGTCAATTCACCTGACAGTCAAACATTTTTCTTGTTTGAGTGACAGGCTTTGTGATTAGACTGCATGATGAAAGAAGTGGTACTAAAATAGCTTATTCATGATAATTATGCAGTGTAATTGCACCTTAATGGGGTTGTCTAGGCTATGGACAAAAGTCTGCAATGCCTCTCTATGACTGCAAAATGCTGAAAAGTGACAATGTGTGATGAGAGCACTGTCACGATTCCCCGGTATTCCGAATTGGTCATGTGACTGCATGTGTACGATTTGCATACTTGTCGCCACATACCAGTTAGTCTCATCCAGCTTCTGTCACTTCACTTCTACTGAAAGAACCTGAATGCGTCTAGCCGGTACATGACAACAAGTAGGCAAATCACATACATGCGATCACGTAATCTTTAGGTCACACCAGGAATATCGGGAAAATTGTGACAGAGTGCGCGTTGCACACTGTCACGATTTGGCAGTCTGCAGTCACTTAAAAGTCACCACAGACTTTTGTCGAAAGGCCAGACAACACCTTTAAGCAACTGTATGCCTACACATTACGATGTCGCTAATTTTTATCCCCACTGAACTGCTTCAACCATTATATAAGGGATAGAGACATATTTCTTAACTCCTGCAATACGTGCACATTTCTTGCAGTGTTGCATTAAACCCTCCTGTGCAGATCCTTGGGTAGTCGAAACCTTGGGATCCCTATTGCATATTATTTCCTAATATGTTTTTAAATTTAGTAACAACTTTAATTCAACAGAACAAATATTAAGGTACTCAAAATTCATTATAACTCAGGAAAGGAAATTACGTAACGTCAACCTGGGGTGTAAGCCTATATATATTGTATACTCGTCTGTGATCCTGAATCTTCACTCATTACTGTTCTATTATGATCGCTGGTCGTTGAGGGTCGTTGAGAACTCGCACCCTCTTACCTCTCCTCATCTCCTACTCCACATTCTGGCCAATTGCACAGTTGCCATGCCCGGTTGCACAGATGCCCGTCCTCTACTAAATGGGAGTTCGCAAACATACCCGACAACAGACAAAACATAGGTTCCTTGCCACATGCTGCAATGATCACATCGGAGCTGCGTTGCTCCAGCTAGCCTCCAATGTCAGCAAACTGCGCCAACACCCTGATGGTACATTTCTTTCTTTATAAAATCAATATTATTTTTCATCTGTCCCATGGCTCCTCCAAATTACACAGGGCCCATAGATGTTTATGGCATTTTAGGGGGGTCAAATAAATTAGAAGAAGTTTCCATTAATTTCCTAAGATGTATAATACACAGTACTGTATACTTTTTTTATACAGTTGTTTTAAAACCATAGATGACTTTGCGTTTCAGTACAACCGCGGCTCCTTCACCGAGTATAGAACAATGCTCTAACATTTTAAACAAGTATCTGCCAAGATATTAGGCAACAACACAATTTTCTCACGAAACATAAAAAAAATTGCAGTGAAAGCTTTATTGTTACAAAAATATCTCATGACAGTTGGTTTTTCAGGAAAAGCTTTGAAATCATTTGTTCCCTCATCTCCGGCTATCAAAAGATAGTTCCCTTTTCGGCTTATAAATATATTGCGGCTGTTTGTGAAATGTACTCTTCTGTTCTATTTTAAAGTATGAAAGACTTGGAGCTTTTACCAAGATTACACAGCTCATTCTGTTATGAAATACTTTTACTTCCTCAATTATTAAAATTGATCATCTACCAGCCTTTTCTGCCTGCTCAAGTTCCATTTTCTCAGTAGTGCAATGTTCAGAGCGTTGTTGCCCAGTTTGACTAGTCATGCCTCAATAGTCACATGACTTTAGACATCGGGGTTCTGCTATTCTTTGAAGCCCCCAATGGTCTTGACTTTGTGGGACTCATTACATACACTATATCTACTATGATGACATCAAACCGTCAAGCGTGAGGCTTCCTGTGTTCCTGAGTCCGGATTGCGTGATCATGTCTGTTATTTCACCAAAAAATGCTAATCTCTCACTTGTAATCTCTTTGACAGTGTGACAAAATGGATGTTTATTTGAGCTGGTTATCTGGTCTAAAAATAAAGCAGCTTCCTGAAAGGGAGAAAAGCTCAGCAAGGGGTAATTCATAGACCTGTTTACTTTAAGAGATCCCAGCACCTACAGTTACAAAATGGAAACAATTCAGTATTTTATGAGCTTAAACGTTTCCTCCCGAGTACTAATATACAGTGCCTACAAGTAGTATTCAACCCCCTGCAGATTTAGCAGGCTTAATAAGATGCAAATAAGTTAGAGCCTTCAAACTTCAAACAAGAGCAGGATTTATTAACAGATGCATAAATCTTACAAACCAAAAAGTTTTGTTGCTCAGTTAAATTTTTATAAATTTTAAACATAAAAGTGTGGGTCAATTATTATTCAACCCCTAGGTTTAATATTTTGTGGAATAA
The DNA here is from genome assembly GCF_032444005.1 of Ranitomeya imitator. NCBI lineage: Eukaryota > Metazoa > Chordata > Amphibia > Anura > Dendrobatidae > Ranitomeya > Ranitomeya imitator. The sequence goes on along the minus strand of NC_091284.1, from coordinate 712,919,547 downwards.
CCTTTGTTTGCAATTACAGCTAATAATCATCTTTTATAAGACCTGATCAGGCCGGCACAGGTCTCTGGAGTTATCTTGGCCCACTCCTCCATGCAGATCTTCTCCAAGTTATCTAGGTTCTTTGGGTGTCTCATGTGGACTTTAATCTTGAGCTCCTTCCACAAGTTTTCAATTGGGTTAAGGTCAGGAGGCTGACTAGGCCACTGCAACACCTTGATTTTTTGCCTCTTGAACCAGGCCTTGGTTTTCTTGGCTGTGTGCTTTGGGTCGTTGTCTTGTTGGAAGATGAAATGACGACCCATCTTAAGATCCTTGATGGAGGAGCGGAGGTTCTTGGCCAAAATCTCCAGGTAGGCCGTGCTATCCATCTTCCCATGGATGCCGACAAGATGGCCAGGCCCCTTGGCTGAGAAACAGCCCCACAGCATGATGCTGCCACCACCATGCTTGACTGTAGGGATGGTATTCTTGGGGTCGTATGCAGTGCCATCCAGTCTCCAAACGTCACGTGTGTGGTTGGCACCAAAGATCTCGATCTTGGTCTCATCAGACCAGAGAACCTTGAGCCAGTCAGTCTCAGAGTCCTCCAAGTGATCATGAGCAAACTGTAGACGAGCCTTGACATGACGCTTTGAAAGTAAAGGTACCTTACGGGCTCATCTGGAACGGAGACCATTGCGGTGGAGTACGTTACTTATGGTATTGACTGAAACCAATGTCCCCACTGCCATGAGATCTTCCCGGAGCTCCTTCCTTGTTGTCCTTGGGTTAGCCTTGACTCTTCGGACAAGCCTGGCCTCGGCACGGGAGGAAACTTTCAAAGGCTGTCCAGGCCGTGGAAGGCTAACAGTAGTTCCATAAGCCTTCCACTTCCGGATGATGCTCCCAACAGTGGAGACAGGTAGGCCCAACTCCTTGGAAAGGGTTTTGTACCCCTTGCCAGCCTTGTGACCCTCCACGATCTTGTCTCTGATGGCCTTGGAATGCTCCTTTGTCTTTCCCATGTTGACCATGTTTGAGTGCTGTTCACAAGTTTGGGGAGGGTCTTAAATAGTCAGAAAAGGCTGGAAAAAGAGATAATTAATCCAAACATGTGAAGCTCATTGTTCTTTGTGCCTGAACTACTTCTTAATACTTTAGGGGAACCAAATAGAATTCTGGTGGGTTGAGGGGTTGAATAATAAATGACCCTCTGAAAAAACTTTTCCCAATTTAAAAAAAAATAAATAAACAAAGAAATAACATTCTTTTTTGCTGCAGTGCATTTCACACTTCCAGGCTGATCTACAGTCCAAATGTCACAATGCCAAGTTAATTCCAAATGTGTAAACCTGCTAAATCTGCAGGGGGTTGAATACTACTTGTAGGCACTGTATATAAAAAACCCTTTAAATATTTGTCACTAACTTGTTTCCCCATTTTATTGACTTATTTCTTGGTTTGCAAAGGTGGTCTTTGCCTAAGTTATGTTGGTCTCCTGCACGGTGAAGAAGGCCATACCCACTTTATCCACTCTGGGATTGTTTGGAGATTCTGTTTGATATATATTTGGCTACTTTCTGTCCTCATTTTTAGTGTTTCAGACAACTACACTTAAAAAAATTGTGTTGACCCAAATGAAGGTCAAAAACCCAAAGAAAAATTTATCAATGGTGTTGTGCAAAGTTTCACATGAAAAAGTCGCACATTTTGTAGCTGGATATTTTTGGAAACCCAAGAGTCACTGGCTGCAAAACCGTGCTATATGATTGACAAGGACATCACCTTCTAAGTGCAATTATTAATTGAATGTATGTAAGGTTGGCCAGACTTTCACCTGAATGATCTTTTTTCCAGATTCTTCATACACACGCCCGCTTGGTTTGGTCAAGAGTGCTATATGAGAGTGCTTCTTAATAAGAAGAGGGGAACAAATGACTGCTAGACAATTTGGTGACGGCTTATCTCACTTAGAAGCCCATCTGGTTGTCTAATATCCATGGTCATTTTGCATGGCTCATTAAAGGTCTTGTCTGAAACTTGTCTGATTGGTGGGGGTGTGACACCCGGTACCCCCACTGATCAGCTGTTCCCGATACTGGCAGTAGTTGGAACTCCTCAATGCTCAATGCCCATCTTCATCAATGGAATATCGTCCGTGTCTGTCCACATTCACCCACTATTGATTCTAACAGGGGCAGTTATGCATGCAGCACAACTATACAATTGATGAAGCTATGCTGTACAGCTCTGCTACTGCCTCCACCAACACCAAGAACAGCTGATCAGTGGGGTGCCTGGTGTCATCCCCCACTGATTAGACATTGCTGACCTACAGGTTTCATATACCCACTGGTCAGATATGGATGACCTATCCTAAAGGTACCGTCACACTAAGCGACGCTGCAGCGATACCGACAACGATCCGGATCGCTGCAGCGTCGCTGTTGGTCGCTGGAGAGCTGTCACACAGACCGCTCTCCAGCGACCAACGATGCCGGTAACCAGGGTAAACATCGGGTTACTAAGCGCAGGGCCGCGCTTAGTAACCCGATGTTTACCCTGGTTACCATCCTAAAAGTAAAAAAACAAACGCTACATACTTACCTACCGCTGTCTGTCCTCGGCGCTCTGCTTCTCTGGTCTGGCTGTGAGCGCCGGGCAGCTGGAAAGCAGAGCGGTGACGTCACCGCTGTGCTTTCCGGCCGCTGTGCTCACAGCCAGACCAGAGAAGCAGAGCGCCGAGGACAGACAGCGGTAGGTAAGTATGTAGCGTTTGTTTTTTTACTTTTAGGATGGTAACCAGGGTAAACATCGGGTTACTAAGCGCGGCCCTGCGCTTAGTAACCCGATGTTTACCCTGGTTACCGGCATCGTTGGTCGCTGGAGAGCGGTCTGTGTGACAGCTCTCCAGCGACCAACAGCGACGCCGATTCAGCGATGTCTGCGGGGAGTCCAGCGACCAAATAAAGTTCTGGACTTTCTTCCCCGACCAGCGACAGCACAGCAGGGGCCTGATCGCTGCTGCCTGTCACACTGGACGATATCGCTAGCGAGGACGCTGCAACGTCAAGGATCGCTAGCGATATCGTCTAGTGTGACGGTACCTTTAGGTTTTGACCCGTGGAAGTGCTAGCAGGCGTGAAACGGCCGTCGTCAAGCTTCTGCCCACTCCCGTCCTCACTCCCCCGGCCAACATGCTTTTTTACTACTAATAAAGAGCGGAATTTCTACAAAAGACCAGTGAGTGCTATCTGCTTTTCTTTGGAGGATTTATCCTAAGGATAGGTCAGCAACATTCAAGTCCCGGACAACCCCTTTAAAAAGGTCAGACAAATGGTAGCTACATCCAGTAGGTGGCATACTGTAGCTTTCCTCCTTCTGACGAAGAACTGATTTGCATGCTTCTTCTCATGAAGCATTGCCTTTTAAATTCCATACTATATTCTGATCTCTTTAATGAGAACTAGCATCCCCCAGAGCTTAGTAAATAAAAATAATCTAACAGCTAAATTTGATTTGCAAGAACTGATCTCATAGACATGACATGAGCCTATTTCTATATATACTATATACAATATCTGTATAGTCTGTCCTATGGATAGGATACACACATCGTTCTCGGTGGATGTGTTCCTCTTCCAGACCAGCCTATATCAAGGAGCGAATGTAAACAGATTCTCAGCAGCTGTGACCAGCGCCCAGGAATTGAAATTTACCAGAAAAAGAAGAAACTCTGTATGTGCACTGTTATAACCCTGCAGACAAAAATTAAGCCAAAGTTTCACTACAGTTCAAGATTTTTGAAATCGCATTAACCAATGGTATAACTGGGAGAATTGCAAAAGCTAAAAGCACAACATGACTCCGAAAAATGTTCTGCATTGATAATAATGCCATTTTATAAATGAATGTATATTAGAATGCATATATATTATGCCAACAATGCCATCATCATCATCAAGTTATTGGTGGATAGGTACTAGAAACCATGGCATCTAATCTGTATGCCTGGCATTGACACCAATTTCTCCATATATCCCTATAAATAGGATGGCTCTTTGGGTGCGATTGTGAGATTAGGAGAGCATCTGCAGGAACATCATATAATAAATAGCCTGCAGCAGCTCTCATGAACTTTCAGGTCCTGATCATGACTATAAAAAGAGGACAGTGACTGCTGTGATGGCCATCTGTACGGAGAATAAAGGCGCTTATGTAGTTCGCGATGTCAAGGAGAAACTAACATTCACTCAATTTAATTACTTGTTGCTCCTCTCTTCAGCTAGCTAAACATAAAGAAATATATAAGGTAATTATTCCAAATAAAATTCCTTGATCTACAATACAGTTATTTCAGGTAGGCACCGAACCTGGTATCAATCTAGAGCAGTACCGTACTTTATGTGCACTCCTCCAAAAAATGAAGGGTAAACTTAAAGGGATTATGTCATTAGAAAACGACCTATTATTGTATTTTTCAAAAAAATTAGCAATGTTTTTTTTTTTCATATCATGGTCTTGTTAAAACTAGAAAATGGTCATCTTGTGCCTTTCACACTCACAACTGGAGCTATATTAGACTAATTCTTTGTGTGTTTTCAGAAAGGGTTTCCGTAAGTTTAATTATCTTCAGAGGCAGCTAATAACACAGGATCCATCAATCACAATAGATGATGTCAACATGAATATAAGCCCCAATTCATCAATTGCATTTTTTAAGTTTATTTTCCCATTTTGCCTTGTGGTATTCATATTGTATTTCCTACCTGATGTAACACATTTCCCTGTGTAAGGTAACACATTTTGTTGCCCGAAGTTGCACATTTCCCTGCATGAGGTAACACTTTTCCCTGCCTGAAGTAGCACATTTCTATGCCTGAGGTAACATGTTTGCTTACTTGAGGTAGACAAAATTACCACCTGATTTAACACATTTACCTGCATAAAGTAACACAATTCCTAGCTTGAGGTAGCATATTTCCCTGTCAGAGGTAACATTTCCCTTGACCCTGGTATTGTCGAAGGTGTAGTCTATCCGGCGGTAAAACCACCCCCACCCCTTCATTTCTCTATACTCCGTAGCCCACCAACCATAACCCCTATACCCAATAAAAACACGACTAGGTTTAATTCTTTGGAATGATATAGGCCGCAGTAGCCTTTTTTTATTAAACATATAACAATAAATACATTGATAACCAAACAATAACTTTTTAAAGGCTAGAAGGAGTCCTTGGAGCCCCAAGAATCTGGTGATTCACAACCCATACCGTGCACATCCATAAAACCAATTTTACTCCCAGCTGTTCAAAACCCTGGCTCGGGAGCACCAAAAACCAAAAAGAGGGTTCACTGTTCACGGTTAAAATTCCAGGAGATCCGACCACCCCTGCCGGAACTCCCCAACCACCATTCACCAGATTCAAAAGATATTAACACCAAAAACAGAGGAGCCATATGCCAAAATGGATCCCCCAAACCAATTTCCACCAACTCCCAGGACTCCCCCCAGCCGCCACAACGAGAGGCCTTTGAACACCTCAAAGGCCCGAGACCCCACCACACCGAAAAACTATGGCCCGTTCAATGCCCTCCTGAATACCGAGGGCCCAAAAATCCATTCCCACTGCGTTCAAATGAACTCAGTTGGCCAGCCAAAACGCCCCTTCCCCTCTTTCCAACTCAAAATGACGCACCGCAACACCTCCATTCCTGGCCACAAACGCGGACACCACCCTATTAACCTTTATCCGGGGCTTATTCAACTTATCCAATGACCTCATGTTCTTCCAGCGTTTACTCGGCACGATTTCTGACCAAACAATGGTCAAACCCGGGTACAAGACCTATAAACGCAAACAATCCTGTTTGATATCTTTTATTAATTCCCTAAAAGGTCGGGCCCCCAAGTCATTTCCCCCAACGTGCAAAACTAAAATATTAGGAACCCTATCCAACTTTCAGAACTCTATACCAAACCATCCACCTAAAACCCAGCCAATGAATTACCGCCACCTCGCGATCAAAACCCAGTTGTCTACCCTCGTTCCGCACATCGGCACGCTGCGCTCCCCAATGGACATACAAGTGGCCGAAAATCCACACCAACAAAGGCAGGGGACCCACAAAACAAAAACTCAAAATCAGCACAACTGATATAGCAGCCTTACTGCCCCCCACCTGCCAAAACAAACACCACCAGCCCCACTTTACGGGCGCATGTAGCTCCGATATCTATCTGACCGCCACCTACCAATACGCTGAATTGCAGGAACACCGAGTCCCCCCAATGATGCGTCCATTGCAGCCCCAATCCTAAAAGAGTGAGGAGCGAAACAAGCCTCATCCAGGCCCAGCAACCCAATCACCTTTCTGAAAACTACCGTAAATTGATACCGGGACAACAAGGAACCATCCTTATGGCATAGCAACGACCGGTCTCGACTAGGCCGAAACTCCAAAAAATTTGCCAGACAGGTAACTGGACACATAATCGACCCAGGAACCGAACCCAACACGATCCTACTACCCCTACCTTCTTGATCAGACTTTGATCACCGCAACCACAACTCAACCTGACCCGCCGACAAAAACACGTCTCGAGCCAACAAACCCCCGGTAACTTTCTTGCTAGGTGAGACCAACTCACCAACACGCAATGCCCCAAAAAAGGCTAGAGAAAAAGCTAAACGAAATAAACACGATTCAAAAACCGACACACACAAAGAAGGCAAAACCCCGCCCAACCTTTCCAACAAGCTAAAAGAAATGGGGCGTCTAGCATCCATACGCCGCGGCCGCCTCAGAAAGCCCGCTTGTTTCACCAGAAAGATCTTGGTTAAATCCGTTTGACCACGCAATTTAAAGCCAAATGCCAAGGCTGACATGACTTGCGACACTTTGGCGGAAGACCAACCTGCCGAAGCTCCCCGACTCAACCAAGACAACAATACCCCAGCCTGCTCCTGCTCGCTCGGCTCACACCCCGCAGCACACAACAATTCCGCCCAATCCAGCCAAGTAGCCTGGTAAGCCTCCCACGTTCTGGGAGCCAACGATGACTTGATCAACGCCTCTGCGTCCCGGACACCACAAGCCAGAGTTCTGCAGGGCATTCCAACCCAACGACCTCCGCATCCGGAGCCAGTAACCGAAAACGATCGAACTGTGAACGAGAGAGAGAGTCGGCAATGGAATTGTGAGCACCAGGAACATGCATCGTGGTTACGTGTGCATTCAAATTCAAACACGATAAGACCAACTGTCTCAGCACCCGCACAACTGGAGGCGACGAAGCAGACAGATTGTTTATCGCACAAACCACCCCCATGTTGTCACAGCAAAATCGAACCCGCCTGTTCCGAAAAACCTGCTTCCACAAATGCACCGCCACCAAAATGGGAAAGATTTCCAAGAGTGCGATATTCCAAACCAGGCCAGAAGAAATCCAAGACGCAGGCCACGTTGCTGCGCACCATTGTCCCCGAAAATGCGCTCCGAAACCTGACCCTCCGGCCTCATCCGTAAACAGATCCAATGACTCATTATCAACAAAGACCGACCATTATAGTTCTGTAAGAACCCACTCCTCACCGCCAAGTCCTCCTTATGGTCCGCTGACAACCGTACAAAGTGATGAGGAGCACGAACTCCGCTGTAGCACTGGCCAACCTCCTAGAAAAAACTCTGCCCATGGGCATAACTCGACAAGCAAAATTAAGTTTTCCGAGGAGCGATAGCAACTCCCTTAATGACAACTTCTTCAAACGACAAACAAAATTTCCCTTCCTCTTTTTTAGGCACCACCCCGAAAGGGGAAACAACCAAATCCTCAAAAGGAGGGGTCTCAAACGGGCCCGCCATCCGACGCGATCTCAGCACAGGAACATTTTTTTTACATACTCAACTATGGAATTTATTATTGTTGCAAGATACATTAATTAATATGTACTTTGTGGCAAAACTCCTGTAAGCATTTAAAGTCATTTGGGAGAGCGTATACACTACTGGAGTTGATGAAATTCATGCAAATTCGTTCTGCCTATGATTTCATTTTTTTATTTTGATTCTCGGGGTGATTTGGAATCCAGTCTTTAGTTGACAACTTTGGTTTCCATTGCCCGTTCATACGTCATTTTGGTTTCCACTGCCCGTTCATAAGTCATTTTGGTTTCCATTGCCTATTCATACATCACGTTGTTTTCCATCGACCGTTCATACGTCATTTTGATTTCCATTGCCCGTTCATACGTCATTTTGGTTTCCATTGCCCGTTCATACGTCATTTTGGTTTCCATTGCTCGTTCATAAGTCATTTTGGTTTCCATTGCCTATTCATACATCACGTTGTTTTCCATCGACCGTTCATACGTCATTTTGGTTTCCATTGCCTGTCCATACGTCATTTTGGTCTCAGTGAATCACATATTCATATTAGTAATGATTTTTAACTTGGATCTTTCATTCATGGAGATTCAGTATGTAGTTTAAGTGTTCCCTAAATTATTATGAGCCTTGTAATTATCAGTCTCTTCTATGGATTACACGAGATGTAAAGATTTTACTTTGAAAATGTTTAGATTAAATGTTGCAATGTCTTTGATGTAAAAACTTCAGCTCAAGTTCAGTCAATGAAGTGAAAATCTCTTCCTGAGAAATGAGTAAGAAACGTATCCTACAACTCATAGGGTAGAAGAGGAAGGGGGGCTCACAAAATGAACTAACACCCAACCGTTTACAGGAAGAAATAAATGTTAGCACTGGGATACAACTTTGTGATGTACAGTCTCAAGGTGTGCAGTCTCTGATGGATGTTTGTGCTTTAGGGCTGATTTGTGGGGCCTGATTTGCCTATGAGTCATTTTGGTTTCTTGTACTTTAATTCTATTAACTGGAATTTGTTAACTCCTTTGAGCATTGTTTGAAAAGGTTGTTTTTAGAGTGTGGTATTGACTACAGGGATATACAAGAGTGCTCTATGTGCTGCATTAGAATTAAGGTTTTCTGTGGTTTTTGTGAATATTCCATAAATTCTTCAATGTTCAAAAGGTCTCTCCTTTCTGTCAGTGAATACCAATATTCTTATTGTCAGTTATAGACTGGAAGCAAGGCACAGATGCATGGCTATATTCACTTTCTCCTGATTTCACTGAGAATTCAATACTAAAATGCACAGGACTTGAATTTTCTAAAGGTATGTTCATAATGCACTTTAGTCTACAGTCAGTGGCTCTTTTCATCTATGACCCCATTAGCACAAATATCCAAACCCAGTTTTCCGGGGCTGCAGATGCAACCCTCGACAGAGCCACTAACAGTAGGCTAAAATTCAATATAAACATAGTTGTTGTCTGTGGATTTTTAGGATGAGATGTAGATTTGGTAACCAGCAAGATTGGTATCTGGATGTAAACTGTTAGGGTTGGCGGAACACACCGAATATATTTATTAGATGGGATTGGAGCGTTCGCAACCCGGGATCCACCGTGCAGGAAAGAACCTGCTGCTAAGTAAATGGCGGCACTATATGGCGGTATGAACCAGCTCTGTTAGCTTCACAGAGCAGCCGAGAAGGCAAGGCTCTGTGCCCTGTTAGACTTTCACAGAGGCACAGGCTAACTACCCAAATGAGAGCAGTCAGTGGTCATGCATGCACACAAAACTCCTCGCCGGAGGTGCCAGCATTCTAGGGGCTTATTTCAGCCAGGTCCCTGAATACACATAAACACAATCTCCTCGCCGGAGGTGCCAGCATTCTAGGGGCTTATTTCAGCTGGGTCCCTGAACACATACAAACACATGACCACACTGGCGCAAAGCACATAACTTAAGAAGATACTAGCGCATGGCCGTGCGGCCATGCGAGCCTTAAATAGTTGCAGCACGTACAGGACCTTCAAAGAAGGACCAATGGAGTTGCTGCAGTACCTAAGCATGTGACCTTAGATCTCCACTGAGAGATCTTGCCCTGGGCATGCTCAGTGTGTGCAAAGCAGGACTTAGTCCTAGCACCTACAGGACTTTCCAAGAAGGACCAATGGAAGTTGCAGCAGTACCTGAGCATGTGACCCTAGATCTCCACTGAGAGATCTTGCCCTGGGCATGCTCAGTGTGTGCAAAGCAGGACTTAGTCCCAGAAAAGCCTGCTCACCGCAAATCAGTGCAGGGTACAATGGCAGAGCCTGGAGAGGCAGCAATAACCCTTTGCACAGTATCAGTCTCAGTGAGACGCTGGGACCGACGTCTCCGCTGAGCAGGCTCCACTGCGGCCGATGCAGAATGGCAGACCGCAGCAGACACGGATCGAGATTCCCCCTGTGCAGCAGAGGAAACTTGACTCCTAACATAAACAAGAGTGCTTCCAATCACTTGACAATACTCTTGAAAACGGTAAAGAATTTATTCACAAATATTAGAAAGATGCAAAGATTTACTACAGAAAACCAGATAGTATCTTTAAAAAGTTGTTCCATCAGAAAACACTCTTTCCATATGCATCATCATGGAACCACAGACTTCAGAGACCATGTTTCAAGCATGTCTCCTGTATGGAGCTTGCGCCAATAGAAACTGATCACCAAGGTTTAGCGAAGCTGGAACTATGCAGATCAGTTTATCACCAGGATAAAAAAATCACATCAACTCACCTCGTATCATTCAATCTAACAAGGGCGTGATGCACAGACAGAGGCCATGGGCTGATTAAGAGCATTAGTGCTTGAAACAGGTAGGTCGAGTGTGTTTGTTTTTACTTTTCCCTTTTGATATTTTACTCGTTGCTAATAAATAATGTTTTTGTAGTTCATTCTATTGGAGTTGCTGGATGTCTTGCTGCCTTCTACTTGCCTTCATGTAAAGTTGGACAAAGACACTCGTTCAGCCAACAACTATCTCTCGCGACCCTCCTATACTCATTCATGCTCACCAGTTGTTGACCTTCTTTTGGCCAAGTCAGAAAGCCCTCATAAATAGAGATGGGCAGACCCCTGGATGTTCAGTCTGGGGAGTTCTGCTGAACAGGTAAAAAAAAGTTTGTGTTCGGGTACCAGAACAGTATCAAGAACCCGAACATGGACCCCATTCACTTGAAGGTGGGGGGGGGGGGGCAAAAATTCAGTGTTTGCCGGTGCATGACAGCGTAGCAAACACTGCTTCTGATCAGTGGTGAAATCATTACCGCCAGTCAGACAGCCGTGGTTCCCATGCTGTAAAATGACAGCGCAAGCCCACAGCTGTGATCGGAGCTAAAAAGTTTACCTTCGGTAACTGGCATCTGCTGATGGAATTACTGCTCCCATCAGCCGATGCCTGCTGCCGCTAATAACAGTGAGAGCACGTAGCTGCTGAAGGGGTTTAAATAAATAAAAAATGGCGTAGGTTCTTCTATATTTTTGATAACCAGCCAAGCAAAGCTGACATCTGCGAGCTGCAACCCTTAGCTGTCAGCATTAGCAAGGCTGGTTATCAAGAATAGAGGGGTCCACACGCCATGTATATTGGCCCCCAGCCTAAAAATAGCAGCCCACAGGCACCCATTGAATCCCTTGTCTCCTGTAATAAAACAAAAATAAAAAACAACAATATCCCTCACCTGTCCAATGTTCTGTCCCACACCGTAATCCATGTCTGGAGATAAATAGTTTTCAACCTGGATGGTGCCAAAATGCGACCTTCCAGGCTGAGAACTACTGGTGAACGAGCAGCAGTGACCTCATCAAGGTTACCGCAGGTCACTGAGGCTGCGTCCCCAGTTGGGCCAATGAACAGCAGTGACCTCCCTTCGGTGAGATCACCGATAACACAGTAAGAAAAAGTCTCACAGTGCAGAGGCGAGTTCACTCCAATTCAAATTTATCGCAGTGAAATTCTGGTGAACTGCAGTGAACTCACCTCTACACCGTGAGACTTTTTCTCACTGTGCTAGCAATGATTTCACCAGAGGGAGGTCACCGTAGTTCATTTGCCCGGCTGGGAATGCAGCCTTAGTGACCTGTGGTAAACCCGATGAAGTCACCACTGGTGAATGAGCTGCTGCAAACACACCAGTGTTTGCAGCAGCTCATTCACCAGTTCTCAGCCTGGACAGTCGCGTCTTGGCATTGTCCAGGTTGAACACTATTAATCCCCATACATGAATTACGGTGTGGGACTGCTAGTATCTGTTTTGTTTGTGACTATCTGCCATTTTCTTGTGGTGTTCTGGCTGCTGGTCTTTTTCCTCTGGTGGTGGGTTAGTCTTGGGTCAGGTGTTTGTATCACTCTTTATTAACCAGCACCTGCCTCCCAGTCCTTGCTGGACAACAGTGTTAATTCGCTTGAGTTCTAGCTTGGTGCTTTGCTTAGTGTTCCATGTGTATAATTTGTGCAGTTCTGGGACCTCTGGATGTGCTAGTCTAGGTTTTGTTTTCAGTTGGTTTCTGCAACCTTCTCTGTGCCTTCTATTAGGAGGTGACCCATTTTTGTACCCAGTCCTTATATCTTTCAAGGATCCCCTTCCACCTATCTATAGGTCTTCGCTTGAGATTAACCTAGGATCGTTGGTGGGTCTATTCGCTAGGAATGGGTCGCCCACTCCATTGTAGGGTATCAGCCTAGTTATAGTGCAGGGTCAGTTTTCCCCCTTCTACCCTAGTCCTGTGTTCCGTAACAGGGACAGAATGTTGGACAGGTGAGGGATATTGTTGTTTTTTTTATTTTTGTTATATTACAGGAGACAAGGGATTAAATGCCATGGGCATTAGGTGAGTATAACTGTGTTTTTTATTTTTAAATTTAAATATAAAAGTGTGTTTTTGTTTTTTATTTCAAATAAAAGACTTTATACTTCCTGTGTCTTTATTTACAACTATAGGATTAGTAATGGATAGGTGTCTTATTGACGCCTCTCCATTACTAATCCATAGACTTGATATCACTGAACAACACAAAGGTGACATCAACCCCACAAATATGAACCCCACTTGCCCCCGCTACAGATCAAGTGGGAAGAGTCGGGCAAAGTGCCAGAATTGGCGCATCTTATAGATGTGCTTTTTGGGGGGTAATTGCGGCCTGCTATTTTTAGGCTGTGGGGCCAATTTACATGGCCCCTAACCAGCCTGAGAATACCAGCTGCCAGCTCTCTGCTTTATAGGTAAACTGACTGAACAGAGAACTAGTCTGAACTGGTGCATAACCAAAAAAGACTTACATAGCAAATAGATCAATGACTGCACTCAAATTGTACTAAAGCAAGGGAATGTGCGATACATGAAATGTGAATAGCATAAAGGCTTGTGAAATCTATGAAAAAACACATGAGATGCTTAGCACAAAATTTCGCCAAAAAATGTGAACCTATCCACCAATCGTCAAGGTAATCTCATGGATTGGATGGGTCCCTGACCTGACTGCCTATTGGTTATGCACCAGCTCAGACTAGTTCTCTGTTCAGTCAGTTTACCTATATTTGCCCTTCACCATGCTGTGATTTTAATTACATCCAAACACAGTTGGTTCCGACCTTCCTATAAATGCAGGCTTTACCATGTTATTAGCCAGAGGTAAGTGTTCACACTAGGCAGTCAGCTCAGGAACCCATCCGATCCATGAGATTACGATTATGATAGTACGTAGCCTGTGCTATATACTACCTACATATTCTAGACAGGGCCGGTTTTAGACAAAGTGGGGCCCTAGGCAAAAATTTAAAGTGGGGCCCCAAATGCTAACATTGTAAAATCACACAAACATTTAAGTTACAGTACATGAGCAGGATGCGGATACAGTTGGTGGAGGGGCCTGGAGCCAGTACTCACACTGTGGCCCCCATATTTAGGTGCCTTATATCGGCCAACAGGTCTGCCACTATTAGCTGTATGCAGGGGTGTTGCTAGGGTCAGAAAAGATTGGGGGCCCAAGCCACAAGACAAAGAGTTACCCCCAACCCCCTCTTATTTTTTTTTAACACCACAGATAATACAGTGATAACTCTCTGAGTCCAGATAATTTATTATATATCACTTGCAGTCCTATGTAACACCACAGATAGGCTTACTCTGAAACGCTATGTCTATGTTCACATACAGCATTTTTTTCAGTAGCCAAAACCTTTTCTATTAGCAGTAAAAACGTTGCGTTCAAAACACCTGTTTTTTTCAGCTTGTTCTGTGGCGTTCTTCACACTTTTTTCAGCTTTTTTTTTGGAGTGAGGATGTTTGCTTTGTCTACAGTATGTTTAAGACCACATTGATATGATCAGTATTTGGTCAGTATTGGGTCAGTATTTCACATCAGCATATGTAAGCCAAAACCAGGAGGGTGATAAATACAGAAGTGGTGACTTGTTTCTCAGGGTATGTGCACACGCTGCGGATTTTGCTGTGGATCTGCAGCAGTTTTCCATGCGTTGTACAGCACCATGTAAACATATGGAAAACAAAATCCGCCATACACATGCTGCGGAAAATACCACGCAGAAACGCTGCGTTGTATTTTCTGCAGCATATCAATTCTTGGTGCAGATTCCACAACGTTTTACACCTGCTCCATAATAGGAATCCGTAGGTGTAAAAACGCTGTTGAAAACCGCACAAAAAAACGCGGTAATTCCACCGTAAATCTGCAGGTAAAACGCAGGGTGTTTTACCTGCAGATTTTTAGGAAACTGTGGAAAAATCCATGGCAGATTCCACAACGTGTGCACATAGCCTCATTGTTCCACTGCTGTTTCTGCATTACAAACACTGATGTGAAATACTGAACATGTGAACGAGACCTAATTTATCAAAACCACTTAAATTGCAGTGAGAAATGCCGTTGCAATATCCGCAGCTTTTTTATTCTTTCATTGCTTTCTACAGGTGAAAACGCACTGAAAGAAGTGACACGCTACAGATTTATAAAGCGCTACAGTTCTGAAATCCAGTCAGAAAACAAACAAGCGCCTGCAGGAGATTTCGGAAATCTCCTATGTTTTGCTGGCACTTTGAAAAGCAGCTTTTCGCCATGTTCATATGCAGAATTTTTTCAGCTTTTTCTTCTGCAAATAAGAAGTTTACAGCAGTTTACAGCACAAGCAAAAACTGAGATTTTCATAAATCTCCTGCACACCCTTTTATTTTCCCCTGACAGAATTTCACAACTGCAGCCTTTTTTAAATCTGCAGCGTGTCACTTTCAGCAATTTGTTTCACCTGTAGAAAGCAATAAAAAGTTTAAAAAATGCTGCAAACGTTGTAACGTTGTTTTTCGCTGCGTTTTTGTGAATAACACTAACTTTATTAAACATGTACTGTAGACAAAATGCATACTGTAAAAAACAAACAGCAAAAGCTCTAAGGGTGTGTGCAATCAGTAAACGCTGTGGGTCAGCTGCTGTGTACTTGTGCAGCGTCCAACCCGCAGCGGCCACATGTTACAGTATAGTGGAGAGGATTTCAAGAAATTCCATCTCTACTATGCGTGCATTGACACCCGCACCTCACCTGCGGAGACGGACATGGGGCGCGTCTCTCCAGACTGCAGCATGCCAATTTATACGGCGTAGACGCGAGTCTCCACCAGACAAATCTAACCCCTGCAATATATAGGACGCGGTGATTCTGCACGGTTCAATGAACACACGCGGAATCACCTGTGTTCAATACATGGCAGCACTTTGGACGCAGCATGATGTCCACTGCGTACAGAGGTTGCCATTTCCGGATAATCTGCACATACCCTAAATAAAGGGTGCTTTGAAAGCAGTGTTTTTACTGCCAAGAGAGCAGGCTTTGGCTGCAAAAAAATGCACCAAAAACGCTGATTCCTATGCACACCTGTACTATATGTGTAAAGTTTACCCTTATTATTTCACGTGGGAATTTATTTATTTCTATATAATAAATACCCTGATTCAGCAGACAGTATTCCTGCCTTGTGTCATCCAGGTAGTAGTGACAGGAGGTCGCCCTGTCAGATTACAAGCAATGATTTAGTGACTGGTCAGAGCCTATGCTATTCCCTGCTGTATGTGACTGTGAAACCTGATCCTACAGCAATAAGCACAGAGCTCCAGGACCACATGAGTAAATCACTGCACTGAGGGGGTCTCAAGGGGGGTTTGGGAGACACGCTCTGGGACTACAGAACAATGCACATCATTATTCACTGCTGAAAACCCTCTGGGCACTTCATACAGGGTTGCAGATGCAGGGGACCCCCTTGTAGGTTGGGGCCCCAGGCATCTGCCTGGTCTGCCTGTGCCAAACGCAGGCCCTGATTCTAGAATACCTGATACGTTAGAATCGGGCCACCATCTAGTTTTTGATAACCAGCAAACAGCTGACAGCCGAGGATTGCAGCCCACAGCTGTCATTTTTGCCTGGCTGGTTATCAAAACTACAGGGGAACCCAAGCCATTTTTTTTTAATTATTTATTTAGAGCGCAGGAGGCGGCTGATGAATACTCCCATCAATGTGCCTGCACTAGTTGTTATTAGCGACAGCAGGCATAGGCTCATGGGAGCAGCAGTCCCATCAGCCGACGCCAGTGACCGATGGTAAACTCCATCACAGGTGTGGGCTTGTGCTGTCATTTGCCAGCATGGGAACCGCAGCTGTCTTACCAGTGGTAATGATGTTACCGCCGATTAGAAGCAGTGTTTGCTGCGCTGTCATGCACATGACAGCACAACAAACACCCTGTGTTTGGGGGGCCGAACCTGAACAGTAACACAGACTTCCTGGTGAAGTCCGTGTTCGGTATAGACGCCGAACTTTACTTTTTGGGTTCACCCATCTCTACCCATAAACATTAGATGGTTAATTAGTTACATTTTACAGTAAAATAGGATTTAGAAAGTGTAAAATAGAAAATATGTATGTAATATTTGGAATGCTTTTGGTTTCAATTCCAGGGGGCTTCCTGTTTTATCGGAAGATTCAAGTCATTCCCAAGCTTGTCAGGACTCTTTTGGGACATGGCAAGCAGTACAAGGAAGTTAGGTGACGTCTGCTTTGATCAGACTAAATGTCAACTAAGAAAATCTATTGTCTGGAGGCTGATCAGAAATTTTAGACAAAAGTCAAAGACAAATTAACAAATGCAATCTTTTTTTTTTTTTAATCTCAAATCTTTACCATTAAGAAACCACAACGGAATATAGAATACGATGGCATAAATTCTCACCTTTTCCTGCGAAGTAGAAATTCCACCACATATTATTTATATGTTTCAAGATGAATCACAGCCATCTGTGTATAGAGTGAATAATTTGGAAATTTGATTTGGCTATAATAAAGTGTGTGCTAAACACAAATAGAGTATACGGTACTTTTCCTCTCTAGACCAGCCATCACAAACATCCTATGTGAATCAATGTAGTAATAAGTGATGGCTGAGACTTTTGTTAAAGTGGAAGAGACCCCAAATGTGGTACATGAGAATGATTCTGCTATTATTGTAATGTTCTGACTATGTAATGGACCAACACGTGAGTTTAGAGGAAAAGATTAGTGAAGTGAATTACTAATTATTTTGGCTAAGTTGCTGGAAATGAAAATGTTACAAACAAGTAAACATGTTGCCGATCTTACAAAACAAAGTACCAACAAAGGTCCTGGCTTGTTCTCATGTCTTATTTTAATTGCACTATTTATTAGAAGAATCAAGTTCAGGAAATAAACTCCTGCTTGACTGCCTGATTGACTCCTGCTCCAAGCTAGATGGTGACCACCTCCAGTAAAATAAAGACAGGATAATATTTTTCTGACTCGTTCTGCTTTTTTTCACAAACAGAAAACGACAATCCAATTGGCAAAAGGAATGGGACAGAAAAAAAATCAGGTCCAAGATGAATATTGTTCCATTGATAATGGAGGCTGTAGCTCATTTTTTGAGGACTATACTCCAACCCAAATTGTATGCAGTTTTCCCATACTCAAAAACTGCTGAAGCTCTTGGAGTCTTCCAGTTCATGAGCCATGGCTGCGGGACACAGAGCCAATCTTTTTCTGTCTCATATGTGCACATAACGATTAGGCCTGGCACTAAATACTGGATTCATAATGCCTTATGATTCAACACACTGGCTTCTTTCTCAGCACAATGGGCGCTCTTGCCAACTAATAACAGTTTGGACTGAGCTCCACCAGCATTTTCCTTGCTTTTCCATATGGTAAAGGATAACGGTGTGCCAGATATTGTTTGCCAGATTTAACACTGAAATCATGTTGCAGATATTCCACACAAATCTTGCGTCATAAGAATAAAACTCAGGCATCAATGTTTCTTGTTTGGTGTAACACAAGAATACTGAGTTTATAAAAGATTTACTGCTATGTTACCAAGGTTAAAGCCGATGCTTCACAGTATAAACATCATACCTGATGAACAGGGGCAGATACTGACAGTGAAGATCCCCTGCGTGGAATGTGAGGCTGCCCTCCCCTCTCCCCTGTCATACCCTCATGCTTACCCCAAAATATGTACATACTGATACATACTAGTACATCACACACATTCACACATTATGCCTGAATATCTTTAGTGCACGCAGGAATATCTAAAATACATACCTACATAATCTTTACATATGGAATTTTTTGTGATGCACTTGTTCAGATGGCCAGAAAATGTTTTTTTTTGTTTTCATTTTCACATATTCATAACCATATCT
This sequence comes from Ranitomeya imitator, assembly GCF_032444005.1. Classification (NCBI taxonomy): domain Eukaryota; kingdom Metazoa; phylum Chordata; class Amphibia; order Anura; family Dendrobatidae; genus Ranitomeya; species Ranitomeya imitator. The sequence goes on along the minus strand of NC_091284.1, from coordinate 712,900,928 downwards.
TTTTTATATATTTTTATATATTTTTACATAAACTTTACTATTTGAGGTCCTGTTTTTTTGCAAGCTATAGCTTTTTTTAGACACCGTTGTGCTAATCAAATATGTTGAAAATAAGTTTTAGATTTATATTATTTTTTGTTGTAGATTAACTTGGAAAAAAAGCATTGTGCCTTTTCTTTTAAAACATTTATCAGTTACCAAAAAGAATGTGTTTATTGTATTGTAGAGGTTGTTATGATTACAGGGATGTCAGTGTTATTTACTAGCTTGTGACATTTATTTGAAAAGTGTATTAAAAAATTATATTGTTTACTGTTTTGCACCATTATTTTTATTAACTTTATGAAAAAAAAAATTGGTGTTTACTTTTCAGCCTTTCTTTTTTTACTCGTAAGGTATAGGTCTGTAGAACTGCACTGCTATATTGAGATGTATCTCTATGTACCAGTACTATTTCCAACTTCCTTTATTGTCAGAATCCATCCCTTCCTCAGCCCACAATCTACTAAAACTCTTGTGCATGCCCTCATCATCTCCCACCTCGATTACTGCAACACCATCCTCTGTGGCCTCCCTGCTAACTCTCTTGCACCACTCCAGTCTGTCCTCAACTCTGCTGCCCGGCTAATCCACCTCTCTCCTCGCTACTCCCCTGTTTCTCCCCTCTGCAAATCCCTCCACTGGCTCCCAATTCCCCAACGAATCCAGTTCAAACTACTGACACTGATCTACAAAGCCATCCACAACCTGTCCCCTCCCTGTATCTCTGAACTAATCTCCCACTATCTTCCATCACGTAATCTTCGATCCTCCCAAGACCTCCTACTCTTCTCCACACTTATTCGTTCCTCACACAACCGCCTCCAAGATTTCTCCCGAATATCCCCCATCCTCTGGAACTCCACGCCTCAACACGTCCAATTATCCACCACCCTCGGATCCTTCAGACGGAACCTGAAAACCCATCTCTTCAGGAAAGCCTACAGCCTATAATAACCATTCTCCCATGTCACTAACCACCAGAGCTGCCGCCTCACCAACCGCCAGAGCTGCCGCCTCACCAACTGCCAGAGCTGCCGCCTCACCAACCACCAGAGCTGCCACCTCACCAACCGCCAGAGCTGCTGCCTCACCAACCGCCAGAGCCGCCACCTCACCGACTGCCAGAGCTGCCGCCTCACCAACCGCCAGAGCTGCCGCCTCACCAACCGCCAGAGCTGCCGCCTCACCAACCACCAGAGCTGCCGCCTCACCAACCGTCAGAGCTGCCGCCTCACCAACTGCCAGAGCTGCCGCCTCACCAACCACCAGAGCTGCCGCCTCACCAACCACCAGAGCTGCCGCCTCACCACTGCCAGAGCTGCTGCTTTCCCAACCTTCTGTCTCCCCATTATCCCGTAGAATGTAAGTCCGCAAGGACAGGGTCCTCTTCGCTCTGTATCTGTCTGTCATTGTAAACTTGTTTACTGTAAACGTTATCTATAACCCTGTATGTAGCCCCTTTTCTCATGTACAGCACCATGGAATTAATGGTGCTATATAAATAAATAACAATATTACAGTGCAGGCTGTGGCTCACTACTGAAAGTGCTTAGTTTGTGGTAAGACCCTTGGATTAGCCTCTCCATTGTGTACTCAGATGAGAGAAAACACACACAAAAGAGGACAGTAAGCTGTGATTGAGACTATGTATAGTTTAAATCAACTGGGCTCCTATGCAACTGCATGGACTGGACATGTGGTTTGTCTTCATCTGTTATTAAACACATTTTAGCACAGATGGGGCTAGTGTACTTACTTTGAAAATCCATGTTAGAATGGCTGAATAATCATATCAATTGAGCATTTTTAAATTCAGCTCAGATTGGATTTATACAATGCTCATTTTAATACTAGGGGAAAAATGTAAATTGTAGTGTGAGTTTTAAGTAAATACACCAGTATCATTAGACGTACGGTATATTTAATATTGTAAATTCAAAAAGGCGGAGGGCACCGCTATATACAAAGATATTGGGGCTCACCATGGGCTTGAAAAACTACAATCTAACTAAGAAAAAAGATCATGCCCACACATATGGGAGCACCTCAAACATGTAGAAAATGCAAAATTTTATTGATAAGCATTACAAAAAATACGTACAACACATACAAAGACATTTCACACAGAAAAAAGGGATTAAAAACATTTAAAAGTGCAACATGCAGCACAACAGTCATATCCTAATATAGGGAAAATGACAACCCACATCCCTATCCCCTCCAGAGTAGTAATATAATGCAGTGACCTAGGGTATAGCCATATGCAATGTAATCAATGTGCCAAAAGATATTTATATACATATAGTTCTCAAGTCAAAACAAGAAATGCAGTATATATATAGACCTACTGATATCACAATACCATATACATAGTAACATAGTAACATAGTTAGTAAGGCCGAAAAAAGACATTTGTCCATCCAGTTCAGCCTATATTCCCTTCATAATAAATCCCTAGATCTACGTCCTTCTACAGAACCTAATTGTATGATACAATATTGTTCTGCTCCAGGAAGACATCCAGGCCTCTCTTGAACCCCTCGACTGAGTTCGCCATCACCACCTCCTCAGGCAAGCAATTCCAGATTCTCACTGCCCTAACAGTAAAGAATCCTCTTCTATGTTGGTGGAAAAACCTTCTCTCCTCCAGACGCAAAGAATGCCCCCTTGTGCCCGTCACCTTCCTTGGTATAAACAGATCCTCAGCGAGATATTTGTATTGTCCCCTTATATACTTATACATGGTTATTAGATCGCCCCTCAGTCGTCTTTTTTCTAGACTAAATAATCCTAATTTCGCTAATCTATCTGGGTATGGTAGTTCTCCCATCCCCTTTATTAATTTTGTTGCCCTCCTTTGTACTCTCTCTAGTTCCATTATATCCTTCCTGAGCACCGGTGCCCAAAACTGGACACAGTACTCCATGTGCGGTCTAACTAGGGATTTGTACAGAGGCAGTATAATGCTCTCATCATGTGTATCCAGACCTCTTTTAATGCACCCCATGATCCTGTTTGCCTTGGCAGCTGCTGCCTGGCACTGGCTGCTCCAGGTAAGTTTATCATTAACTAGGATCCCCAAGTCCTTCTCACTGTCAGATTTACCCAGTGGTTTCCCATTCAGTGTGTAATGGTGACATTGATTCCTTCTTCCCATGTGTATAACCTTACATTTATCATTGTTAAACCTCATCTGCCACCTTTCAGCCCAAGTTTCCAACTTATCCAGATCCATCTGTAGCAGAATACTATCTTCTCTTGTATTAACTGCTTTACATAGTTTTGTATCATCTGCAAATATCGATATTTTACTGTGTAAACCTTCTACCAGATCATTAATGAATATGTTGAAGAGAACAGGTCCCAATACCGACCCCTGCGGTACCCCACTGTTCACAGCGACCCAGTTAGAGACTATACCATTTATAACCACCCTCTGCTTTCTATCACTAAGCCAGTTACTAACCCATTTACACACATTTTCCCCCAGACCAAGCATTCTCATTTTGTGTACCAACCTCTTGTGCGGCACGGTATCAAACGCTTTGGAAAAATCGAGATATACCACGTCCAATGACTCACCGTGGTCCAGCCTATAGCTTACCTCTTCATAAAAACTGATTAGATTGGTTTGACAGGAGCGATTTCTCATAAAGCCATGCTGATATGGAGTTAAACAGTTATTCTCATTGAGATAATCCAGAATAACATCCCTCAGAAACCCTTCAAATATTTTACCAACAATAGAGGTTAGACTTACTGGCCTATAATTTCCAGGTTCACTTTTAGAGCCCTTTTTGAATATTGGCACCACATTTGCTATGCGCCAATCCTGCGGAACAGACCCTGTCGCTATAGAGTCCCTAAAAATAAGAAATAATGGTTTATCTGTTACATTACTTAGTTCTCTTAGTACTCGTGGGTGTATGCCATCTGGACCCGGAGATTTATCTATTTTAATCTTATTTAGCCGGTTTCGCACCTCTTCTTGGGTTAGATTGGTGACCCTTAATATAGGGTTTTCATTGTTTCTTGGGATTTCACCTAGCATTTCATTTTCCACCGTGAATACCGTGGAGAAGAAGGTGTTTAATATGTTAGCTTTTTCCTCGTCATCTACAACCATTCTTTCCTCACTATTTTTTAAGGGGCCTACATTTTCAGTTTTTATTCTTTTACTATTGATATAGTTGAAGAACAGTTTGGGATTAGTTTTACTCTCCTTAGCAATGTGCTTCTCTGTTTCCTTTTTGGCAGCTTTAATTAGTTTTTTAGATAAAGTATTTTTCTCCCTATAGTTTTTTAGAGCTTCAATGGTGCCATCCTGCTTTAGTAGTGCAAATGCTTTCTTTTTACTGTTAATTGCCTGTCTTACTTCTTTGTTTAGCCACATTGGGTTTTTCCTATTTCTAGTCCTTTTATTCCCACAAGGTATAAACCGCTTACAGTGCCTATTTAGGATGTTCTTAAACATTTCCCATTTATTATCTGTATTCTTATTTCTGAGGATATTGTCCCAGTCTACCAGATTAAGGGCATCTCTAAGCTGGTCAAACTTTGCCTTCCTAAAGTTCAGTGTTTTTGTGACTCCCTGACAAGTCCCCCTAGTGAAAGACAGGTGAAACTGTACAATATTGTGGTCGCTATTTCCTAGATGCCCGACCACCTGCAGATTTGTTATTCTGTCAGGTCTATTAGATAGTATTAGGTCTAAAAGTGCTGCTCCTCTGGTTGGATTCTGCACCAATTGTGAAAGATAATTTTTCTTGGTTATTAGCAGAAACCTGTTGCCTTTATGGGTTTCACAGGTTTCGGTTTCCCAGTTAATATCCGGGTAGTTAAAGTCCCCCATAACCAGGACCTCATTATGGGTTGCAGCTTCATCTATCTGCTTTAGAAGTAGACTTTCCATGGTTTCTGTTATATTTGGGGGTTTGTAACAGACCCCAATGAGAATTTTGTTACCATTTTTCCCTCCATGAATTTCGACCCATATGGACTCGACATCCTCATTTCCTTCGCTAATATCCTCCCTTAAAGTGGACTTTAGACAAGACTTTACATAGAGACAAACCCCTCCTCCTCTCCGATTGTTACGATCCTTTCTAAACAGACTGTAACCCTGTAAGTTAACTGCCCAGTCATAGCTTTCATCTAACCATGTCTCGGTTATTCCCACTGTTATGGCTGGCAATCAGGCAACACAGCGTGCAGTAATCAGCGCACATACAGAGATCTGGCAATAACCAAAAACAATAGGACGAGCTCTGAGACGTGGAATCTCTGTAGACTGCAGTACCTGATCTATCCTCACACAACTATAAGCAGCAGTGGATTGCGCCTATCAACTACCTATGCAACTCGGCACTGCCTGAGGAGCTGACTAGCCTGAAGATAGAAATACAAGCCTGACTTACCTCAGAGAAATACCCCAAAGGAATAGGCAGCCCCCCACATATAATGACTGTTAGCAAGATGAAAAGACAAACGTAGGAATGAAATAGATTCAGCAAAGTGAGGCCCGATATTCTAGACAGAGCGAGGATAGCAAAGAGAACTATGCAGTCTACAAAAAACCCTAAAACGAAAACCACGCAAAGGGGCAAAAAGACCCACCGTGCCGAACTAACAGCACGGCGGTGCACCCCTTTGCTTCTCAGAGCTTCCAGCAAAAGTTAATAGCAAGCTGGACAGAAAAAACAGAAAACAAACTAGAAGCACTTATCTAGCAGAGCAGCAGGCCCAAGGAAAGATGCAGTAGCTCAGATCCAACACTGGAACATTGACAAGGAGCAAGGAAGACAGACTCAGGTGGAGCTAAATAGCAAGGCAGCCAACGAGCTCACCAAAACACCTGAGGGAGGAAGCCCAGAGACTGCAATACCACTTGTGACCACAGAAGTGAACTCAGCCACAGAATTCACAACATCCCACTATGTCAAAGTTACCTGTAGATATTTCTGCTTCTAGTTCTTCCATCTTGTTTGTCAGGCTTCTGGCGTTTGCAAGCATGCAGTTTAGAGGATTTTGTTTTGTTCCAATCTCCTCGCTGTGGATTGTTTTAGAAATGTTCTTACCTCCCTTCTGAGTTTGTTTTCCTGGATCTTCTTTGTTCAAGTCTAATGTTTTTCTTCCCGTCCCCTCTTCTTCTAGTTTAACGCCCTCCTGATGAGTGTAGCGAGTCTTCTGGCGAATGTGTGTTTCCCAGGTTTGTTGAGGTGTAGTCCATCTCTGGCGAGGAGTCCATCGTACAAGTAATTCACACCGTGGTCCAGGAATCCGAATCCTTGTTGTCTGCACCATCGTCTTAGCCAGTTGTTTGCATCAAGGATCCTGTTCCATCTCCTGGTGCCATGCCCGTCTACTGGAAGGATAGAAGAAAAAACTACCTGTGCATCCAGTTCCTTTACTTTCTTCCCCAACTCTTCAAAGTCTTTGCAGATTGTCGGTAGGTCCTTCCTTGCCGTGTCATTGGTGCCAACATGTATCAGAAGAAATGGGTGGACGTCCTTGGAGTTGAAGAGCTTTGGTATCCTATCGGTTACATCCTTGATCATCGCACCTGGAAGGCAGCATACTTCTCTTGCAGTTATGTCCGGTCTGCAGATGGCTGCTTCTGTGCCTCTCAGTAGTGAGTCTCCCACCACCACCACTCTTCGTTGCTTCTTGGCTGTACTTTTTGCTGTCACTTGTTGCTGTGTGCCCTTTTCTTTTTTGCTTGCTGGTATTGCTTCATCCTTAGGTGTGCCATCTTCATCCTCTACAAAGATTTGATATCGGTTCTTCAGTTGTGTGGTTGGTGATTTCTCTATGGTCTTCTTGCTTCTTTTGGTCACATGCTTCCACTCATCTGCTTTTGGAGGTTCTCTGACACTTTTTTCACCTTCTGTGACCAGTAGAGATGCTTCTGTTCTGTCTAGAAAGTCTTCATTCTCTTTGATGAGTTTCAAAGTTGCTATTCTTTCTTCCAGACCCCGCACCTTTTCTTCTAAAAGGGCCACTAGTCTACACTTCTGACAGGTGAAATTTAATTCTTCTTCTGGTCGATCTGTGAACATGTAGCACATGCTGCAGCTCACCATGTAGGTTGTCACATCTGCCATGTTGCTCCTAGATCCTGCTGACTTGCTGTGTGTTTTCCTTCTTGTGTAATCTACTCAGCCAAGCTCTCTTGCAATAATGTCCTACAGGCAAAAATTCTTTGTTTGGTGATTCTTTCCAAGCAGCTGGTCCCGGCTGTACCCAACGATCTTCTAGCTTAGGGAGACTCTTCGCTTTCCCAGAAGGCACCTGGAATATGCAAATTAGCCTCCTCAAGCTTGAATCCCTGGTTTGGTGATTCTTTCCAAGCAGCTGGTCCCGGCTGTACCCAACGATCTTCTAGCTTAGGGAGACTCTTCGCTTTCCCAGAAGGCACCTGGAATATGCAAATTAGCCTCCTCAAGCTTGAATCCCTGGTTTGGTGATTCTTTCCAAGCAGCTGGTCCCGGCTGTACCCAACGATCTTCTAGCTTAGGGAGACTCTTCGCTTTCTCAGAAGGCACCTGGAATATGCAAATTAGCCTCCTCAAGCTTGAATCCCTGGTTTTATATAGCCCTACAAAAAGGATCAAAATAGGTCCTAGCAAGAAAAGAATGGTCAATGCCTAAAGGCTACAAACAATAGAGCCATAAGGATCAAAAAACCACTGGGTATAATAAGGTCCATGCACATCTGAATCAAGAATATACATACGCCTAATAGGCTCCAAAGGGTGGTGTCAGGCTAAGGCCATATGCGCAATGATAGAGGGAAGAGGAGGGGAAGAAAAAAAGGGGGGATGTGGGGTAAGCTCCCATGCGTATCGCCGCGGCAGTGGCGGCTTTCTTCAGGGAAAGATAGCATTGATGCATTTGATCCTTTTTGTAGGGCTATATGTTACTGTGATATCAGTAGGTCTATATATATATATTTATATATATATATATATATATATATATATATATATATATATATATATATATATATATATATACATACTGCATTTCTTGTTTTGACTTGAGAACTATCTGTATATAAATTTCTTTTGGTATATTGTCATGTGGACAGATTTTCTTTCAGATCTCATGCTTGCTGAGGAAATGACCTATCAGATAGAACCAGCTAACTCAGAGCTCCAAAAAAGTCAATGAGTGTGAGAAGTATTTTTACATATCACTCTAACAGAATCAAGCAGTAGCACTGGAATACTTTAAACGCACATATTGTGTAAAGGTAGGTGCACACCCCCACTAATTAGGGAATTTACCGTAATCATTTCAGCCACACCCATCAGTCATAGGTACATATAATGACTCACAAAGCCATACAATCTACATGGAGAATCAATATCTTCACTAGAACCTAGTGACCTGACCTCAGTCACCACAGAGCTGCCAGTGAATGCATTCCAGGGAAGCACCTTTTACACAGGGCTATTATCATACAAAAAATATTATTACGAGCAAACGTTCCCAAGCTTCTTTCTGTATAAGCCTGTTTATCGATTACACCATTGGTAAGAATTTACTCGTTTGTTCTTGATTATATCTATTATTCGAGAAATCCATGTTTTCCTTATATGCAAATCTGCTGTTAAGATCTTTGGGTCGAACATTGATCTGCATGAGAATCTGCCTCCAGAGCTTGTTTTAAATGAAAGAAGGAGTTACCAGTGTGAGAAATGTAACTAACACGGAACAGTAGAACTGAACTTTGTCTCATAAAAAAACACGTTAAAAGCTGTAGAAAAATGGGTTAATTCTACATTGCCAGTGAATGAATAATGAACAGGAGTCAGAGATCCAGGAATGCGTTTTTTTGTCAATGCATTTTGAAGTCTCACACTTCTTCATCAGGACAAGGCTGATGAAGACAGGTCGGGTTTGTCCTGAGGAAGAAGGTGTGGTGGTCCCTACATGTTTCCAGTTTTCAACTATGCCGCTCACAAATTAATGTGTAAAAATTTGCAAATAAGAAATTTCACAAACTGACTTCCAATTACATGTCCGCGCTGGTGACCTTTAGAATAACCCAATCTTTCATAGTTGTTATTAAAGGCAGACTACATTTCGTAGGGTTGGATTTTATACATTTGTGCCAAAGAGATTAAATGAAAGATCTGAATTCAGTGATAAAGCATGTCCCAATATTCTTGTCTATATAGTATATTACATGGCACCCATTGAATCTAATGGCCATCTATATAATGCAATCATGAGTCCTCCAGAGCTCGATCTGCTGTTTGCAGTGAGCTTCTAATTAGTATTTTAGTGGGGACTCCGAATGAATAAACACATTCTGTGAAATCCAAATGCTCTAACAGGATTTTCCTAAGGCCGAGATTCTCCAAAGTTAGTTCTGTAGCATAGTAAAGATATCCATAAACAGGTACAGTATATAGCCCTGACACCACCTGACTATATGGTGACTTGTAGCCCAATGTAGAGGCATAAGTAGGCATAGTGACTTGACTTATGAATATGGCCGATAGCTTAGCATTTTGTAGAAAGATCGCTAGCTGGTTCCTTTAGTTGACAAAGTTTTGGAACCTCTAATGAGACAACTGCTTGAAGAAGAGAACTGTTTAAATAGATCTATCTTATCTCACTCGTGACCGGTGATATTTAACATGTTTTATAGCGTGTTTTTTTTAAAAATGTTGTTGTTTTTAAGAATCATATAAATGGGGGCAAAGTTTTCTTGCCTCTATTAAACCATCCTCGGCTACTTTCTTTAGACTTTACTGTGCTATAGGTTTGGGTCTCTCCTGCTACAGTATACATATAGAAAGAAATTAAGATCTATTACTTCTGGCTTCTTTCATGAAGTGTTCCTCAAGCTGGACCAATGCCAAGTGTACTGAAACCTTATAGGTGTGATTGTGTAATGTAACATACAAGCGTTTTTCCTCATTTCCTGTTCTAACCGACTGATTCATTAGTGCTGTACAATTTTAGCACAAACTGTTTACAAAGGTGATTAGTAAGAAAATTACATCTGAGTTTTTAAGTGGACCAAGTGGCATGGAACATTGAGATGTGTGGAGGTAACAGGATGACGAGTCCCTGACATACGGCATTTCAGTATATAGATCAGAGTCAGCTGAACAAGAAAGTACTAGAGATAGATATATATGTTTAGCTAAATATTCCTCATAAAATACAGAAAATACAGATGAAGTTGTTGTACACCTTCAATAGCAGGCACGAGTCCAGTACATTGATATATACTTACATATGTATTTAAGTGTTTCAAGTGAGAAACCGAGATGAAACCTGTACTGTACTCCAACTATGAATTTTCCAATATATTTAAAAATCATGTTCTTTTCTTGAAACGTTGTGCCCTTTTTTCTACACACATACCTTTGATCACTGTGGCCAAAGAGTTCTATTTTAACCTCATTGATCCACAGAACTTGTTTCCAAAATGCACAGGAGAGGTTTTTTTCTGGTGACTCCTAAATAAAGGCCATATTTGTGCAGGTGTCTCTGAACAGTAAAGCAATGTACCACAACTTCAGAGTCTGCTAAATCTTTCTGAATGTATTTTGCAGGCAAGCAGGATGTGCCTCTATAGCTATCCTACCAGAAGCCATCACTGAAATTTTGTGTGGTCTTCCAGACCTTATCTTGACCTCAACTGTTCCTGTTAATTGCCGTTTCTTAATTACATTTCGAACTGAGCAAAGGACAACTTGAAAAGGCTTTGCTATCTTCTTATAGCCTTCTCCTGCTTTGTGCACCTCCACCATTTTCATTTTTAGAGTGTTAAGGAGCTGCTTAGAAAAACCCATGGCTGCTGTTTTTTGGCACTAGGTTAGAGGAGGCTGGTTTTTTTTTAAAGCTGGGAAGTTTGCATCACCTGGCCTTTCCAAATGATTATAGTGAAGAAGCCATAACCCTAGCAGGCTAATTAAAGGTACCTTCACACATAACGATTTAGTTAACGATATCGTTGCAACGTCACGCTTTTTTGTGAAGTAGCAACGATCCCGCTAACGATCTCGTTATGTGTGACAGCGACCAACGATCAGGCCCCTGCTGAGAGATCGTTGGTCGCTGGGGAATGATCAGGACCTTTTTTTGGTCGCTGATCACCCGCTGTCATCGCTGGATCAGCATGTGTGACGCCGATCCAGTGATGTGTTCACTGGTAACCAGGGTAAATATCGGGTTACTAAGCGCAGGGCCGCGCTTAGTAACCCAATATTTACCCTGGTTGCCATTGTAAAAGTAAAAAAAAAAAACAGTACATACTCACATTCTGATGTCTGTCACGTCCCCCGGCGTCAGCTTACCTGCACTGACTGTGAGCGCCGGCCGTAAAGCAGAGCACAGCGGTGACTGCTTTACGGCCGGCACACTGATTATGTCTGCTCATAATCGTAATAATCTACAATGAACTGGTATGTGGAGATGTCGATTTTTTACATTTAACATATCTACCTGTTAGTGGTACCGCCTCCACCGCGAGGTTCACAGGCTACAGATGTCTTCCATTTTCTATGTATATCTGGAATATAGAATTTGAGTCAGATCATTGACCCTATAAATCTGCACCTACTGATTGGACAAGCCAAGAATTCAGTCCACAATTGACCTATTAATACATCCTTTTGGGTCCCAATGATTATTTTTTGTAAATTAACCAATAGCCCTCCATAATCTTTTAGTATAATAATTCCCATAGAAAATCCCGGCATTACCATTTACAGCCTCCAGATTGGAGCATTGCAGATGCAGGCACATAGTTAAGAACCATACAGGGATATGATAGACATTGACAGCTGTATTAATAACACAAATCTTTTCTCATAGGAATGGAACTAAGAGAAGGAGCCAACATTCCACATCCTAATCCTCATACTGCTGTACAGATCTAAGACAGAGCGAAAATAAAGGTGACAGTATTTGTTCACATGAGTAAGTACACAATGGAGATATCTATCAGAATTACCCTTTATTTGGGACCATGAAACCCCCATTTATGGACCTGAATGTAAAAGAATTAAAGAGCGTTATGCTTGGATCATTCTCTGTTCTGTAGTACTGGCATTTTATTAGTATTAAGCTTCAGTTAAAGGATTGTGTTTTGTGTTACAACTTTCTTAATGGGGTTGACTGAGATTAGAAATATTTTTTTTTCCAAGGTCAGGAGGGATACTGGCTTTTTAAGGCAATGCTCCATGGAAAAAAAATTGTAAAGTAGCTCATGTCAGAGACCAAACTGAAGACAGCATTGCTTCTTTTCTTTTCCTCATAGGCATGAAGTCATACTTTCTCCACCAAAGTGCAAAAAAAGGTGCACAAGCATGAGATCCATTGCAAGCCCTCTCCCAAAAGAGAATGGTTCCTAACAAATCTAACCATTCCTCTGGATAAGAAGACCACAGTGAGGAAGTAGGTAGCTTTCCCTTTGCCAAAGCGGAAATTTAAAAAATCCTTTACTTATTCAGAAAGCCTAGAATGGAAGGGAGCGTTCTTAAATGTGTGAAAAAAAGTGCAGTGCTAATGTGCCGTAACTCAAGTGTGGTCACAACTCCCAGTGAGTTTAGCCCCCCGAGAGTCACAACGACTGGAACACTTCAGTACCTTGGACTTTTAAACAACTCGTTCTCAAGGTGCTGCTCATGAAGGTCAGAGTCGGTGAGTGCGGATGGTCACGTTACTGTAAATATGTGATTTGTATACAATAGGTCATGTGCCAACTAGTCCTGCTTGGCTTCTCTTAATTCACTTGCACTAAGAGAAGTCATGCTTGTCTAGTCAAACTGTGGCCGGAGGTGGAAGCAAATCGCACCCTTGTGGTCACGTGATCTCCTGTTCTCACTGGCAATACCGGTGAATCCTGACAGCTTGTGAACAGCACACTGTCCGGATTCGGAAGTGTGCAGTCGCATAGAGTAAAGTCACAGAAAAGTTGGTTTAACCTGTATATTTTAATAATGTCAGGGAAAAAGGAGGCTCAAACATATTGGATTTCAATGTTTGATCCTTTTGTTCTTAGTACGGTGCCACCACACAACAATACAATGATCATTGACCCCTATTTGTTTACCAGTTTTAGCTAAAACTAGTTAATGGGTGATTTAACTCTATGGTTGGATTTAATTGAAGTATTTTCCCCCACATATACCGTAATCATATTGGTCAATTTAAACCAAGAACTAAAACACTTAGATTTCCTCTAATTCCTAACTGCACGGTATTGAGCAATTTTGGTTGCATTTCCCAGTGTGTGGCCAACCTCACATGTAGGATATTTAGCTATGTTGTCCATAATGACCCTCCATTACTGTGTCTTTAAGAAGCCAGCGTGCTTACAGTAAGCTGCATGGCTTTGTTGATTTGTTACAAATGACATGGATGTAAAAGAACAATATAAGTATTCATCTGAACGCTGATTAAAAGAGTTTGCTGGATACATCATCTTGGAAGCATTCTCCATGTATTTATTTTTAGTGAGCCTTGTAAACACTTCACTTCCCGATTGTGTGACTCCCGCCGGAGCCTCTGTATATAATATATCCATTTAACAATGCAATGGGTTGGGAGAAAGGAAACTTATCCTCCATGGACTTGCATTGTGGTTTATTTGTATCATAACCTTTTGCTCAGACAGTCTTTGATTAATGGCTGAAGTACAATCAGACGGCCATTTGATCTAGAACAATGCTGATTATGTTTCGACTCATCTTAATCATGTCTGAGGAGTCACTACAAGAAATGTCATCTTCTGTGCAGAAATTCCAGCCATAAAATGGAAATTATCTACTGGGATTAGGATGTTTTCTTGCTTTGCTCTTTCATGTCTAGACAAATTGCTCGACTTTATGAGTTATTTTAAGTTCCCATCATGCCTACCATATGTCATCTCCAGCTGCTCCAAAGTAGTCATCAGGTTCCCCAACACCTTAGATAGTGGTTGGCCAAAAGTTTAGATGGGTAACATCTATTTCTGACAACTCGCCCAAACACATGGACACTTAACTGCTAGACATTTCCAACCACTTGGGAAACAAATGCATTGGGTGTTGTAAATCAACAAGCCTAATCCTTTTCTGCCCCGATGTCATCAGATGGGAGAAATCTGTAGACCTCATAGACATTAGATGGTTGGCCAGTCCCACTGAAAGCCACCTTAAATTTAATGTTAACATGGTGAGTCTTAAAGGGAACCGGTCAGCAGGATTGTGCACAGTAACCCACAGACAGTGTCAGGTTGGCATCGTTATACTGATTATAATGATACCTTGGTTGATGAAATCCATCTTGTGGTTGTTCTTTAATCTTTATATTCAGTTTGTAGTTAATAAGATTCTCGTGCCCTAAGGCGGGGTTGGTCATGTGATGCTCTGATTACATATTCATAATGCAGACTGAAGAAAGACTAACATACTGAAGAAAGAGACAAAACAATTCTGCAGGCAGATGCCTGCCATGGCACCTGCTCTGCAGCATAATTGCATGTTTAGTGTGGCAATAATACATTTTCTTGATGTTATCCGCTAGAAGAAAAAACATTTTTAAATGGCGCCACCCGTGCCTGCGCAGTAGCAGCTATAGGTGTGTAGCTGTGATCCAATAGCTGCTGCTGCTGCACATGTGCCGGCATTGCTATCTTACTGGAGAGGAAAAAAATCCTCCTCCAAGATGGCGCCGCCTGCACAGCAGCAGCTATCGGATCACAGCTACACACCTATAGCTTCTACTGCGCAGGCGGCTCCATTTTCAATTCCCCTCCCCCCCCAGCTGGTATTCCTCTGTGAGTGGAGAGCTAGCCACACATTCCTGCCTCTCTCTGTTAACTGTTAACTTCTCTCAGAACTTTTCGTTTAGCTTGCAAGTGTACTTGGAAGTACCCATTTACCATGTCGGGAAGTACCCATTTACCATGTCGGGAAACCCTAAAAACAACAGTAAATTTTTTTCCACCCATACCATACAAATGATACACAATACATTATATAAATCCCATAATATTGCCATTCTAAAATACAAACCCTCAAACAACTTGATAGAAAGATTAGGAAGTTTCAGATTTCAAACACAGAGAAGAAGGTCCTTAAGTACCAAACTAAGCCACGTCCTTAATTGTTAGAATATACAAAATGCCAAAGTAGGGTTGAATACATTTTGTAACACATCTATTCTATAATATAGAAAGTGTTTAAAAAAACCCTTAGGGCTGCAGAATATTATTTCGTTATGTGTAATCAACTATGTAGTCTTCTCTATAGATAAACATTTCTATTTGACTTGATTTCAAGAAGACGGGATGTGCAGTAGGTTTGCCAAGTCACAAACAGGAATGATTATAAAGGGTATTTTTCATAACGGATATGGATCTGTCCCATGATGGACACAAATGGATCCTGATGGAACACATTGACTATAATTGAATCTATTTGGTAATTTTTATGGAAAAAAACAATCTCAGATTGCATGTGAAAATCATAGAACTTGCGGCAAAGCCTCCAAAGGCAAGTACGAGGGTCCAGCACAAGTGTGATCTCGGTCTTACACTGTCAATTTTCCATTGGACATTTACAATGGGCAATAGTATTTTGGGAGAGGGTCAGTCATGTAGGTAGGTGGAACCATCTGTCAGTGATATGCAGAGACCTAATCACTTTGGGTGGTGTCCTACCGCCAGTCTGTTGTATTGGAATGGACTACTTATTGGTGGTGCTCCTTGTGACATTTGTGTGGCACTTTAAGGCTACTTTCACACTAACATCGTGTGACGGACGTCGCGATGCGTCGTTTTGGAGAAAAAACGCATCCTGCAAAGTTGCCCGCAGGATGCGTTTTTTCTCCATAGACTTGCATTAGCGACGCATTGTGACGTATTGCCACACGTCGCATCCGTCGTGCGACGGATGCGTCGTGTTTTTTGGCGGCCGCGACACACAAAAAACGTTCCATGTAACTTTTTTTGTGCATCGGGTCCGCCATTTTCGACCGCGCATGCACGGCCGAAACTCCGCCCCCTCCTCCTTCCCGGAACTTACAATGGGCAGCGGATGCGTTGTAAAACTGCATCCGCTGCCCACATTCTGCTAATCAATCACACTGTCCGTCAGTACGTCGGACATGTACAGTCAGTACGTACGGGCCGACGGTTTGCGACGGCCCGTACCGACGGACTAGTGTGAAAGTAGCCTTAATGGCATCTAGTTAATAATGGTGTCAGAGTGTTTATTGCTGCTTCCTCAATAAAAAGGTAGCTTTTGGAAATGGATTTCATGAAAAAAATGTCACCATTTGGCTTTTGATTCCCTGCGCATTTTACCTTGATGTGGTCTATGGCTGCAAATCAACTAAGAGGCGCTCAGAAACTGACAGGTTAAAGAGGTACAAAATCCTTATCAGACCATCATAAAGGGCTTCCTGACATATTCTCAGTCAGCAACCAGCAATAGTCAGTGCAACATAGAGGCAGCAGAAGGCAAAGGCAGCAACATTGTTAATAAAACTCAATTACAAAGTTCCAACATTACTGATGTATATGGGAAGACATTGCAGATCAGTAACTTTAACAGCTTCCAGACCGGATAATAACTTGTACATTTTGGATCCTACAAGATTTTTTTCCTACGTTTGTTTGGACTAGACGGCATGAAGGAAGCAGAGAATATTTACTTAAGATTCTCAGTAGATATTACGCTACACCTTTAACAAATACCTGTGAATAGTGCCCCGGAGCGAAAGATTAAGGAATTTCATTCTTTATTTATTACACCAGATTGCTCCATGAACAAAAAATAAGCAATGTGCAGCAGCTTCACGGGCAGCTCACTCCATGGAGAAAGTCTAATCCTCCTCGCTTCTGTGTGGATAGAACATAAGCCTTATAAAAACACCACAAGATACTCCTCTCCTGAGTTCACAGTAAAGCACACCTCTACAAAAGATCAAACGGCTAGGTGCAAACAGACATAAAGGTGCTTCTAAATTACCGCTAAAGAAGCCGAAATGCAAAATACGAGAGATGATCTATTCTAAAGGTCTAGAGAATATTCATGTACCAAATATTCAATACAGGAAAGATATATATCTTGGTACCGTGTTAGCCAGTAGATAGAAACATATTTAGAATTGAGAGTCCTCAGTGGTTGATACCTTTTAATGGCTAACTGAGAAGATGATAACAAATTGCAAGCTTTCGAGACTATACACTACTTCTTTGCCTGATGAAGAGACCTGTGTAGTCTCGAAAGCTTGCAATTTGTTACCATCTTTTCAGTTAGCCATTAAAAGGTATCAACCACTGAGGACTCTCAATTCTAAATATTTTTCCAAATATTCTATGACATTTTTGTTTCTGTTTGCTCCCCCATGAAATGTTCCTAGGTCTCTCTCAGACACTTTTATTGTACCTGTATTTAACTCTAGATGTAGATGCTTGGGTGCTCTAAATTGGATTAGTGTCACCTCAAGTGTCACCGCTTGCCTCACTCAATGCCGGATCAAGATTCCTCTCTCACTTCAAATTAGACCTCCTCAGTGCCCATTATTGGGATGACATTGCCATATATACAGTCTTCACTGTTCTACCTTTTTGTAGTGGACAGTGGTGTGATGGTTTTTCATGACCCACCAAGCACCTAGTAGAGAGTGGGAAATAGAGGCGATTAGCCGTCATGGTATATCCTCCACAGCTCTGGACATGCCTTGCTGCCAGGAGAAGTAAGGATACTTACAAACTCAGCAACATCCCTAGTCAACCCTCTATGGAAAAGTCGACCTAAAGACTTGCATCACAAAGTACTTAAAGGATAGGGCTATGGCTAAATTTGGGCTACATAAGAGAGGTATAAACATTAGAGGCCTTTCCAGGAGGCATCCATCTACTCAAAAATGTCACCTGCAGATGTGCTGGACGCACTGGTGCCCCAATAACTGTACTGGAGCTGTAACATACACCAAATGGAAACCATGAGCAAGTGATACAAAAAGTATATTGGGAAATTACATACGGTAATTTCATCTGTAATCATAATAAGTCTTTAACATTTTTTTGTGTTGTGATGTGAATTTTTTGGTCTGGAGTTACAGGTTAATAATGCGAAAGGATTCAACTAAAGCAAATCTGTCACTGTCAAACACACGGGAAGGAGGTGGTGGTCTTACCAGGAGGGTTTTAGTACCTTGGATACCAGTGGGTGTCAAGGCGAATCTCCGAAGGTCAAGGGGCCTGGGCTCTCTTATGTCTCTGCACACAAGCGTGAGCCTTGTGCTTCCGGGTTGCCTCTCGCTGCTCTCTGGTTGTGAGAGTTGGGGTGTCGCTTTCAGAGGGGAGGGCCGGTGTGGAGCCCACTTTGCCCTTGCTCTCCATTCCTGAGGACCAGGACCTGCATCAGGGTGTGGTGTGGTTGGGAGGTGGGACACCAACACTCCCAGCACTGATACTATTCAGGGGTCCCGAAACACCAGGTTTCCCAGTATCAGCTGTTGCCAGGAGATATGGGACGCTATGTCTCCTGGTTCAGGTATGTGGTGGGAGGTTCTTTTCTCTTCGCCCTCCTCGCCTCCTCCTCTGTCTCTGTGGCTAGAGGGTGGAGATTGGGCTTTACCTCAGGTTTTCCATGAGAGGGATATTTTATATATTGTCATCTAGGAAGGGATCTTTGGAAGTCCCTCTCTCTTACGTGGGAGCTGATGAAAAGGACCCTGGCCCCAAAGGGGTCCATAAGTGTGATGGCTTGCACCAAGTGTGTCTGCCATACTCCTGCTGCTGGCCTTTAGTCCGGTCATCTCATCACTGCTCTAGTGTCACAGTCACCAGGGTTTTGCCACATAGGCAACCAATAGTGGTTTCCACTGATTTAGTTTGGTCACCACTAGTGATAAACCTTTATAAGATTCTTTCTTATTACATTACACTTTTGACTTCTTGTCTAAGATTTAAAGGGAATCTGTCACCAGGTTTTTGCCACTTAATCTGAGATAAGCATAATGTAGAGACAGAGATTTTTTTTACAGTATGGGCTTTCTGTACAGTAGATAAAAATGATAAAATCAGAAGCAGCAGTGACTTCACGACTAGCACACATGTGACTGCTAAAGCAATCACTGGGGTCAGCGGCTCTATGGTTGGAGTGCTGGAGCAGGGGTTCGTCAGCATAGCTGCTTATATTAGTTTTATCTACAGCAAATGGCGTTAAGGAATGCATAAATGGAAAACTCCTTTAAGGCTATGTTCACATGTTGTGTTTTTGCTGCCTTTTTTACTGAAAATTTAAATCTGTGTTTTACAGTACCAGCTACTGTAAATCTATGAGATTTCAGAAATCTCATGCACACATATTGAGTTTATTTCCCTGACAGATTTAGAAAACAGCTGCATTTTTTAAAACTGCAGCATGTCATTTTCAGTGTTTTTTCTGCGTATTTGTAGCATTTTTTCACCAATAGAAAATAATGCGTAGGTGTGAAAATGCAGAAAAAACGCAGGTATCAATTTGGGCTGCATTTTTAGTGCTAAAACCTAAGAAAGTTAAATCAGGCTTTTTTTGGGGGCCACTAAACGTTATAAACATGCACAAGACACAGCAAAAACGCAGCAATAAAAACACAGCAAAAACGCATCAAAAACTCAGCAAAACCTGCTTTTTGAATCAGCTTCTTTACTGCCAAGAGAGCAGGTTTTGCGTGCGGAAATAAAATGCAGTAAAAACGCAATGTGTGAACATAGTCTAAGTAGCTGTGAACCCACACTGCTTTAGGTAAATGACTTCTACGTATGTCACTTCTAGCCTGGCATTTCCTCCAGTCATTAACCCAAACACTGTTGAGAGTCTGTTTCCTGCTTGGTGTTATTGAGTAACCCTTATTAAAAGCACACCAGCAAAACACTGCTTATCATTACTTCACTTGCAGCCTTTTGCTGACTTCCGTAAATAGTCATTTTATCTGATTGGCAAGCTTGGTCTGGCTACAAAAAACACACATCTATTATAATAGTGTAATAATAACATTACATATACTGTAATAAAAATAAAAATTCTTATATATTATACGCTTTCAAAAAGAGAAATGGTAATAGTTTATTTTGGAAACTAAATGAATTCATTGATATTTCTTTTTTGGTTCATTCACTTTGCATTTTGTTAATTGATAAAAATTAAATCATTTACAGGTTTATGTTTTTGCATCATTCTTACTTTTCAGCATTTTTTCCACACCTGCCTAAAACATTTGCACAGTACTTAAAGGGAACCTGTCACACCCAAAATCGAAGATGAGCTAAGCCCACCAGCATCAGGGGCTTATCTACAGCATTCTGTAATGCTGTAGATAAGCCCCCGATGTATCCTGAAAGATGAGAAAAAGAGGTTAGATTATACTCACCCAGGGGCGGTCCAGGTCCGGCGCCTCCTATCTTACGATGATGTCCTCTTCTTGTCTTCACGCTGCGGCTCTAGCGCAGGTGTACTTTGTCTGCCCTGTTGAGGGCAGAGCAAAGTACTGCAGTGAACAGGCACTGGCCCTCTCTGACCTTTCCCGGCACCTGCGCACTGCAGTACTTTGACCGCACCGGGACCGCCCCTGGGTGAGTATAATAACATAACCTCTTTTTCTCATCTTTCAGAACTGAATGTTATAAAGGACTACAACTTATTCGGGTCAATGATCACTCAAGATGCAGCGACGACCCTGGAAGTCAATATAATAGCTATGGGCAAATTAAAGGGAACCTGTCACCCCCAAAATCGATGGTGAGGTAAGCGTACCATCATCAGGGGCTTATCTACAGCATTCTGTAATGCTGTAGATAAGCTCCCGATGTTACCTGAAAGAGGAGAAAAAGACGTTAGATTATACTCACCCAGGGGCGGTCCTGCTGCGGTCTGATCAAATGGGTGTCTCAGGTACAGAATGCTGTAGATAAGCCCCTGATGACGGTGAGCTTACCTCACCATCGATTTTGGGGGTTACAGGTTCCCTTTAACAATGAAGTCACTAGACAAAGTCTTCAAATCGAGAAGATTTCACTGATGACGAAGACTCGGCTCGTATATGTAGTAACATATGGATTCAAAAGCTGGATGATAAAAAAACCAGATGGAAGAATCAACGCCTTAGAAATGTGTTACTGGAGAAAAATGTTATCAATACCATGGATGGCAAGAAGAACAAACAAATCCATTTCGAACAAATCAAGCCAGACATGTCACTTAAAGCAAGGATCACCAAAGCTGCCACTTCTCTACTTTGGACACATCATATAAAGAGAGCAATCACTGAAGAAGGCCATCATGGTTGGAAAAATATAAGGGACAAGGCAAATACGAACACCAGCAACCCGAAGGCTTGATATTATCAAAATAACGGCAGAAAAGACACTGATGGACATATTTAGGCTTGCGCAAGATCGATCTTCCTACGGATCAGTCATCCATCAAGTCACCATGACTCGAGATTGAGTCGAAGGCCATTAAATAAATAATAAATGATACTATATATACACTGCTCAAAAAAATAAAGGGAACACTTAAACAACAGAATATAACTCCAAGTAAATCAAATTTCTGTGAAATGAAGCTGTCCACTTAGGAAGCAACACTGTTTGACAATCAATTTCACATGCTGTTGTGCAAATGGAATAGACAACAGATGGAAATTATTGTCAATTATCAATACACACTCAATAAAGGAGTGGTTCTGCAGGTGGGGACCACAGACCTCATCTCAGTACCAATGCTTTCTGGCTGATGTTTTGGTCACTTTTGAATGTTGGTTGTGCTTTCACACTCGAGGTAGCATGAGCCGGACTCTACAAGTGGCTGAGGTAGTGCAGCTCATCCAGGATGGCACATCAATGCGAGCTGTGGCAAGAAGGTTTGCTGTGTCTGTCAGCGTAGTGTCCAGAGACTGGAGGCGCTACCAGGAGACAAGCCAGTACACCAGGAGACATAGAAGGGGCCATAGGAGGGGAACAACCCAGCAGCAGGACCGCTACATCAGCCTTTGTGCAAGGAGGAACAGGAGGAGAACTGCCAGAGCCCTGCAAAATGACCACCAGCAGGCCACACATGTGCATGTGTCTGCACAAATAGTTAGAAACCGACTCCATGAGGATGGTCTGAGTGTACGACGTCCACAGATGGGGGTTGTGCTCACAGCCCAACACCGTACAAGATGCTTGGCATTTGCCACAGAACACCAGGATTGGCAAATTCGCCACTGGCGCCGTGTGCTCTTCACAGATGAAAGCTGGTTCACACTGAGTACATGTGACAGACGTAGCAGAGTCTGGAGACGCCGTGGAGAGCGATTTGCTGCCTGCAACATCCTTCAGCATGACCAGTTTGGCAGTGGGTCAGTAATGGTGTGCGGTGTCATTTTCTTGGAGGACGCACAGCCCTCCATGTGCTCGCCAGTGGTAGCCTGACTGCCATTAGGTACCGATATGAGATCCTCAGACCCCTTGTGAGAACATCTGCTGATGCGGTTAGCCTTGGGTTCCTCCTAATGCAGGACAATGCCAGACTTCATGTGGCTGGAATGTGTCAGCAATTCCTGCAAGATGAAGGCATTAAAGCTATGGACTGGCCTGGCCGTTTCCCAGACCTGAATCCGATTGATCACATCTAGGACATCATGTCTCGCACCATCCACCAACGTCACGTTGCACCACAGACTGTCCAGGAGTTGGTGGATGCTTTAGTCCAGGTCTGGGAGGAGATCCCTCAGGAGACCATCAGCCGCCTCATCAGGAGCATGCCCCGGTGTTGTAGGGAGGTCATACGGGCACGTGGAGGCCACACACACTACTGAGCATCATTTCCTTGTCTTGATGCATTTCCACTGAAGTTGGATCAGCCTGTAATTTAATTTTCCGCTTTGATTTTGAGCATCATTCAAACTCCAGACCTCCTTGGGATTTTAGTTGTGATTTACGTTGATCATTTTTAGGTTTTATTGTTCTCAACACACTCCACTATGTAATGAATAAAGATTTACAACTGTAATATTTCATTCAGTGATATCTAGGAAGGGGGATTTTAGTGCTCCCTTTATTTTTTTGAGCAGTGTATATACATATACACACACATATATAACCCATAACATGAAAGTAAGATTAATAATATAGCTTTCATTACAAAATATTCAGTTTTACTCAAATTAGTTGATGCAAAATGAATAGACCCCACATCAAAATCTACTACATCTAATATTTTCTATGTCCGTCATGATTATTAAGGCACCAAGTCTTCAAGGCATGTAATGAACAAATTGGTGACATATTGCAACATTGCTTTTTTTTCCATTCTTTACGAACGATCTCTTTTCTAAAACCTTACATCTACCAAAGTCACAAAGTCATAGTAGCATCTTCTCTTTCAATTTAGACTTGCATTTTTTCTAAATGCATGGCACCTACAGTGAAACATGGTGGTGACAGTGCCCTCGTGTGGGGCTGTATGACTGCTGCTGATGTCAGGGAGTTACATTTCATTGTTGGGGTCATGAATTCACAGATGTCTTTCTTTATATCGAAAGAGAAAAAAAAACGCTGCCAAAATGCCTAATGTGAACGTAGCCTTAAAAATCAGAGAGATCACACAAAATACTAGATGTAGTTTTTGATGTGGTGATGTGGGATGTATTCGTTTTTGTATCAACACATTGGAGTAAAATAGAACTGTTGATACTTTATTTTTATCAATTAACAAAAGTTTGGATGGGGTATGACTGCAGTATCAGTCTATTGGTTTGTGTGTTGTCTGCTATCATGGAGATGCTGATTAATTGCAGTGATCATCATGTTTAATCAGCAATGATCAAATAATAATTTACAGAAAGTACTTCCCAGTAATTTCCATTAGGAGCTTAACAAATAGCAATGGGATCCCATATTAAATTTAGGTTCCTTCTCCACCATGACCACCTTCAGCAATAAGCTCACAGTCACAACTTTACAGAAGAGTGATAATGCACACAATGATGTATTGAAGGCAAAGATAATACACACTGTGATGTCAGAATAAAATGATTAACTCACTGAAGTTATAGCGCAAATCTAATATGCACACTGATATGACAATAGCTTCATTATACGCAGGTAGCGGTCACAGAACAGGGATAATGCGCACCATGATGTGACAGTGCAAGAATATTCTACTTAGTGAAGTAATAGCACAGGAATTATAAAGTGATGTCATAGTTTAGGGGTTAAACATAAAGTAATGCTAATTGCCTCTTCAGAGAGAAAGAGGACTAGAACTCTAGTGTCACCTATTGGAAGTAGCAATCCTAAAAGTCAATATCGACTCTCTAACGAGCCTTGTCACATGACATAGGATTAAAGCCAAAACCAAAATCTCAGTGTCTGCAAATTGAGATTTTGGTTTGGGATTTTATCCTAAGTCATGTGTCAAGGCTGGTTAGAGAGTCAATATTGACTTTTAGGATTGCTACTTCCTATAGGTGGCACTAGAATTCTAGTCCTCTTACTCTCTGAAGTGACAAGTTGCATATTTCCCAGAGGAGCATTGCGGCTTAAAAGTCTCCTCACCTTGGCATGTCAGGCTTGACATGTCACTCTCCGCAAGGCAAAATGTTACCCCTTGGATCCTCTATTCAGACAGGCCGGTCAGCAACATACAGGAAGACGAAGTACCAGAAGTAACAGCAATGCATGTGGTCAGAGACAAGCCAGAAATTGGAATCAGACGGGAGCGTGGGATCCAAAATGTGAGACAAAAGACGTAGTTGGGGTATGAGCCAAAGAGTCAAAGCCAGACCGGAAACGTAGTAACAGCTTGAATTCTGAACCCTTGCCTCTCGCTTTCCATCTCTGAGTCATACACCGTAGGAAACCACCAAACACACACTGAGTCACGGACAGGGAACGGGTCAGGCACAAATACGGGTAATCAGAGGCAGAAGGATCACTAGGGTATATGGGTCAGCTGCTCAAGCCAGGGACTGGAACTATCATTGACAAATGCTACCAGGAGTGGCACCAATAAATAGCCACCCAAGAATCAAAGAGAGGCAGGAAAGGGTCAACCCACCATAACCAGGCCAGGGAAGGAAAAGCAAGAAGCAAACCCCGACCTGGATCATGACAGATCCCACATAAAGTGATGTCACAGTGCAGAAAGAATGCACACAATAATGTCACACTACAGGGATAATGCACACCATGATATTGTAGTACAGGAATCATGCATACAGAAAACAAAGACCTAGCTAGTCTTACCTTCACCCATAGCAAAGATTCTGTTAGCTAACCTAGCCCTGTATATAAGGGACTTGGCCAAAGAAAAGAGGCTTGCTGGTACCTCCATATTTACTCCAGCAACAAGCACCAGGGGTCGTCATCAGGATTTTATACCTCAAACTAATCGCATGTACAGTATGTAAAGGTTCTTTAATGCTGAATAAATCCTGACCTGTTTTTGCTTTTAAGAGAAAACCATAGTTGTATGCTAATTAGTTGAAAGTGCAGTGGGTGGGGCCTTGCAGTTACAGCTCTCCTGCCTCTTTCCATATCCCCCGCCTCTGCCTGCCTCCCATCTTTGACTTACAGGCCACTGAAACATGAGTGATCTAGAGACAGAAGGCAGGCAGAGGCGGGGGATATGGCGAGAGGCAGGAGAGGGGTAAGTGCAAGACCCCACCTACTGCACCTGTAACTCATTAGCATACAATTTCAACTATTTTTTTAATATAGTAAAACGGATTTGTGCAAGAAAGGTAAGGATTTACTCAGCATTAAAGCGCCTTTACATACATGTCTAAAATCCTGAGATGTATACATCCAATACAGTATAATAATTTATCCCAATATAAGTTGTATAATATTAAAATATCAATATTATATTCAGATTGCCTGCTTATTATAACTGGCAAGGCAGGAAGCAATTTCCACACTACACCATTACAGGAAATAAAATATCAAAATATGTTTGGGGATTTTCTTATTTTTAAGTAAAAAGTATTAAAAAGACCATAAATTCTCAAGCGAGAGGTCAAAGAACATGTATTCTACAGCATTTTAAGTATTTTCTTGCTCTTATTACTAAGAGATCTCTGTAATTTCAGGTAATGAGATTTGTGAGGCTTCTTTATTTCTGGGAAGAATAAGCAGCTAATTTATCTGGCACATGAAATGCAATAATATGGAACTGAAAGTAACTGACGCAAAGTAACAGCACAAAAATCCCAGTGAAATCATTGGTGACAAATGACAACAAGAAGTGTCAGATGTAGAGAGTCCCTATGATTCTCTACTATGTAGAACTAGTCAGTGTGTCAGCCATTGTATAGTGCTCCATATGGTGCTGTATTACAAGGTTATTCTGCACTAGAAGTAGAACTCGTAACTTGGGTAATATCCATTTCCAAAAGTCTTTCTTCCCATCTTTCAATAACTAGCTTATTGCTTGAGGTCTGACTAATGTGACCCCCATCAATCCCTGGAAAGTGACTCTAAGATGCCTTGTCTGAATGACTGGGCATTCGGGCAATTCATTCCCTCTCTGTGGGACTATCGAAAACAGCCAAATACAGCACTCAGCTTCTTCTGGCTGTCTCATAGAGAATGCATGGAGTAGAGTACAAATATCAAGTTAGGTTGGCCATTTTAGCCATTGGACCCCCACTGGTCAGCTAGTTCTGACCTATCTTATAAATAGGTGACAACTTTTAAAGATGGGTATAAGTCTTTAAGGCTGGTTTCACATTTGCGTTTTTTGCCGCAGCATTTGTACCGCATATAAACGCATGCGTCGTGTTTTCCTATATTTAACATTAAAAACGCATGCGGTTTTTTTTGTTCGCGTTTTGCTGCGTTTGACGACGCATGCATCTTTTCGTCGCTTGCGGCTTGGCGCGGAAATGCAACATGTAGTAATTTCTAGAGGCGTCTATTTGCCGCCAGGAAAAGCATGCATTCGATTGCGCAAGGTTTGCGTAAAAAATATGCATTGCTGTCTATATAAACGCATGCGTTTTTAAGCACATGCTTTTGGTTGCGTTTTTGAATGCATGCGTTTCAATAAAGAAAAACAAGTCTAGACACTGATAAGCCACCCCCCACCATCAAAGTGATAAAGGGATCCAAACCCTAAGCCTAAGCCACCATCAAGGTGATAAAGGGATCCAAACTCTAACCCTAACCCTAACCCTAGCCCTAACCCTAGCCCCAACCCTAATGGGTAAATGGAAATAAATACATTTTTTTAATTTTTTAATTTTTCCCTAAGGCTACGTTCACATTAGCGTCATGCGACGCTGCGTCGCCGACGCAACGCACGACGCATCGGAAACGCACGCAAAAACGCAACTTTTGTGACGCAAGCGTCGGACGCATGCGTCGTAAAACGCAGCGTTTTTGGTGCGTTTTTACAAAAACGCAGCGTTTTACGACGCATGCGTTGTCAAACACTGATTAGATCTTTACACACAATTTAGTGTCTAGACACTAGATAACACCACCAATGAATAGAAGAGGGTGGGTCTAGTGTCTAGACAATCGATAATGCCACCAATGGGTAGATGGGGGTGGGTATTAATGTAATAGTGGTATATATACCCCGGCATACATTATTTCCAACCATAGAGCATCAAGATGGATCGTTCCATGGAGAGTATCTACCTCACTTTTCAGCTGGAATTAGCCCTTGCTATAGCTTATGCTTTTGCCTGTCAAGAACAGAGGAAAAGAGACAAACAACGGAGAAGGAGTCGTCGGCGTTTTTGGCTACACCCTATAGTGGAAGTCCGAGAGAGTCGTGGAGTGTACCATTGTCTTTTTGGCGAATTAAATGAGAACCAGGACAAATATTTTGAGTACACCAGGATGTCAAAAGACAGCTTCCGATATCTGCTGCGTCTGGTGGAAGGAGCCATTTCCAGGCAGGACACGCAGCTCCGTAAATCGATTTCCCCTGAGGAACGTCTGCTGGTGACTCTACGGTACGTAATGGAATGTGAAGGATTTATATGTTCTTGCCACTTTTTAAATTAACGTGTTTTTGTTTTTTGGGGTGGGGGATTGTAATTAAAAATGAAAAATTCTTTCATAACAATTAAATTAATTATATTTATTTATTTATTTTTCTTCTTGTCAGTTTCCTGGCTACCGGAGAGACATTGAGATCACTGCATTTCCAGTTTCGGATTGGAGTCTCAACACTGTCGGGTATTATTGCAGACACATGCCGCGCATTGTGGGACAACCTCAGGGAGGAATTTTTACCCATCCCTACAAGAGAATTATGGCATGCCAACGCCCAAAAATTTGAAAACGTTTGTGATTTCCCTAACTGTATCGGAGCCGTGGATGGCAAGCACATTAGGATTACCAAGCCTTCAAGAAGTGGATCTCTTTTTTATAATTATAAAAAATACTTTTCCACCGTGCTGATGGCAATTGCAGGTGCGGACTGCAGGTTTCTCGCTGTGGACATTGGAGCGTTTGGTCGTGCAAATGATTCACGGACATTTAAGGAGTCTGACATGGGCCGAAGATTATACGAGAACAATTTTAATTTCCCCCATCCACGACCTCTTCCTAACACCGAAGGCCCGGCCCTGCCATTTGTTGTGGTTGGGGATGAGGCTTTTCAAATGTGTGGCAACCTACTTAAACCGTACTCTAGTCGGGGGTTGGACCGCACAAAAAGTATTTTTAATTATAGACTGTCCAGGGCCCGGAGAACTGTGGAGTGCGCCTTTGGCATTCTGGTGTCCAAATGGCGTATCTTAGGATCCGCAATAAATTTGAAAATTGAGACAGTGGATGAGGTGGTGAAGGCGTGTGTGGTTCTACACAATTTTATTATTGATAAAGAGAGAGTCAACGTGGAACTCGATGAACCCATACAAAATCCATTGCCTGATTATCAAGCTCATCCTCTGCGGACAACTTTGGAGATTGCTCATATGAGGGACCAATTTGCTGCATATTTTGTTTCCGATGTTGGCCGTGTTTCTTGGCAAGATCAAATGGTGTAATTCAACGTGTTGTTATGATGTTATGTAAACACTGTGGAGCCCATGTAATGTAACCATCATATGTTTGGTTATTAATGTCACCCGATTGTCTAATGCGTTGTGTTTGTTAATAAAGTTTATTGTGCCTTTCCGCCTTTCCGTTTTCACAAAACAAATCTCCCATCCGTTTTTCCATAGTAATTGTAAAAAATCCTATTTTATTGAAAGTAATGATTGTCCCACAAAATTTATGTGAGCACCAGTACCCAAATGGACTGTGACAAAACAATAAAATTTGCAGCCGTGAGTACCATAGTTTTGACGTATAAAACTTCATCGGCTCCCACCTTGTTAACCATAATTAATACTGAAGACTATTTTCATATGGAACCTGGCTTGACAAGGAGGGAAACTATCATGTTTGCAAAACTCTACAGAGTTAACACTATTGTACTCAGGATGGTAGAATTTGTCCAGAGTCAAATAGTGGCGACACTGTGAACATTGCTTCCACCTCACCTGACCAATATTTTAAAGGGAACCAGTCACCTGTATTTTGTGGAACTGGAACACCCCAAAACTCTGCCCATATGAGCCAAAAACAGTCCCACCAAATTCAGGTGACAGGTTCCCTTTAAGGTACATTAATAAAACTATTCTACAACGATAACTACCAGTGATACCACCGGACCGTGATCGTTGTTTATTGGTAGTGTGGTTGATGGAGAGCTGTCACACAGCCAGCTCTCCAGCAACCCAAAAAGAGCAAGTCCCGTGTAATCTGGGAAATGTTATGAAGCGCATGGCCGCACTCACGATGTTTACCATTGTAAATGTAGTTATTAAAAATACAAAACAACATTTTATTACGGTGTGTGACACGTCCAAAAAAAAAATTGTTTCCAAAATTGTGCTGATGTAAAGTAGGCAAAAGAGTCTCCTAATTCTGCCATGGAGTTGAGATAGGTTATTAGGGTGGAGGTGAAGAGCTACGTAAAATCTTTGATCCACCATGAAGGCTATAGAATTCTAGCACTTTTCCCCTTCTTGCGTCTGTCTTCTGGTTTTGAAGAATCATTAAAGGGACAAACAATCCAAACATTTTCTTTATATAGGGGGGATGTTTATCTCACTGTTTGCACTGTCTAGACACTGTCTAGACACCTTTTTGTTCAATTTTATGTAACGACGCATGCGTCGTACAACGCACGCACGACGCACACACGCGACGCAAGTGCGTTGTCAATGTGTTTCAATGGAGATTTTAACGCAATGTCGACGCACGAGCGACGCAAGTGCGACGCATGCGTTTTTTAGACGCTCGAAAAATGCAACATTGTCGCGTCTCCGACGCCACCCAGGTGCGGTGAAACGACGCATGCGTCGTGCGTTTTACCGAAAACGCACGACAACGCAACGCATGCGTCCCCAATGTAAAAGATAGGGGCGCATGACGCATGCGTTGCCGTGCGTCGGCGACGCAGCGTCGCATGACGCTAATGTGAACGTAGCCTAACTAAGGAGTTGATAAAGGGGGTTTGATTTCTATTTATAAGGGGTTTTCTAGTGGATTTTTATGATTGGCAGCTGTCACACACTAAGGCTACGTTCACATTAGCATCATGCGACGCAGCGTCGCCGACGCACAACAACGCATGCGTCATGCGCCCCTATCTTTATCATTGGGGACGCATGCGTTGCGTTGTCATGCGTTTTTGTAAAAATGCATGACGTATGCGTCGTTTCACCGCACCTGTGTGGCGTCGGAGACGCCTCATGTTGCATTTTTGTAGCGTCTAAAAAACACATGCGTCGCACTTGCGTCGCTCATGCGTCGTCATTGCGTTACAATCTCCCATTGAAACCAATTGACAACGCACGAGACGCAAGCGCGTGCGTCGTGTGACGCATGCGTCGTTAAATAAAATTAAACAAAAAAGTGTCTAGACAGTGTCTAGACAGTGAAGACAGTGATAAAAACATCCCCCATATATAAAGAAAATGTTTGGATTGTTTGTCACTTCTGCTGCAGCATCTACAGACAACACACCAGACCAGACTTCTTCATCTGCTGTCCAGAGATGTAAGTATAGAATGATTCTGTGCATTTTCTACATGTTTTATTTTTAAATTGTTTTTGCAAGTTGTGTATTATATTCTGCACTGTGGTTGTTTAAAGATATTGTTGTATTTTTAGTCTGGTTGTGATGTATGGCGTTGTATAGGATGGCGTTTCATTGTCTGCGGCCTTGATTATTGTTCTTTCCAGGATAGATTTTTCTTTTCCATTTATTGGTTTGGTGGTGTTTTTTGTATTCAGTTGTGATGTATTTTTCTTGCGTTATATGAATTTAATTGTCTCCTGCCCTGTCGGTTTTATTGTAAAGTATGGTAGTATAGAATGATTCTGCGCCCTTTTATTAAATGTAATAATTTATATTGCAAGTTGTGTATTATGTTCTGCACTGTGGTTGTGTAAAGACATTGTTGTATGTTTCTGGTTGTGATGTATGGCTTTGTATGGCCTTTTATTGTCTCCGGCCCTGTCGGTTTTAAAGTATGGTGGTGTATCCAGGATTGCCGTTTCTGTCCTTAATTTTTGGGGGTTGTTAATTTTTTCCTTTAAAAAATCTATTGTGTTTTTTGGGTTGCTCCGTGCATACTGTTGTTCCAAATTTTATTTATTTTTTTTTAAATATAAAGGTTTGCTTTTTTAATCAGTTTGGTATTTAAGGTCTTTATAATGTTTTTTTATTTTTTTTTTTTTATTTTTTTAAATTGTCACGTATGGCGGTATGGTTTTGCTTTTATTTTGACTTTTTGCAATCAATGTAGTAAACATTTTTTTAAACAAAACTCTCTTTTTGGATTACGTTGTTGTGTATTTGTTTTGTTATCTTTAGGCTTTTGTTTACTCTGGCATTGTGTTGTCTCTGCCATTGTTTTTTTTAATCAATGTGGCAGTGTTTGCTCAGCGTTAGTTCAGTTGGCATTAGTGCAATGTTCTTTGTGGTTGAAATGTAAATGTTTTTTTGTTTTTTTTATATTTTACTATGTTCCGCTGTATTGTGCATAGGATAAATTTTATTTTGTTCTTTATTTCAGAATTGCATTAGTAATGGCCAGCGAGTCAAGCCCCACCCCACCGCTGAGGAGTCCGGTGAGTACATGATCTACTGTTGCTTACTATTCGCTGTCATTTGTAGATGGGTCACTCAACTTTTTTTAAACTATTTTTACAGACTTCTTCAAGTGAGGAGGAGAGCCAGGAGGAACAGAGCCAGCAGCAGCAGAGACCACGGGACCAAGCTGTGGTGGCAGGACGGCGAGTAAGTTTTTGTCAAACCTATTCCTTTTTTTTCTTTAAGTTTTTTGTTTTTGCGGGTATGGGGGGTGGTGGGAGGGGGGTGGTGGAGGTGGTAGGTGGAGGTGGTAGGTGGTGGTGGAGGAGGTAGGGACAACAATTTTTATCTTGCAAACATTAATATTTTCCATTTAGTCTAGGTTTCACAATGGGCCCATGATGACCCACTGGACGTAGACATGATGGTGGCATCCATACAGGAACAAGGCCCGTTGTGGGACAGCCATGACCCCCGGCACGCGGACCAGGGCGTGTTGCGCCGTTTGTGGATTGAGGTGGCAAAATCGCTGTGGGATGGCTTCGACAGCGCTTCCCCCGCGGGCAAAGATAAATTTCGTAAGTATTTCCAAAATGCTGCTATGACCCATCATGCCAGGATACACAACCGTCTGTGATGTCTTCTATTGGGATTGCACACGGTTGCGTTATCAATTTCAATATTTTCTCTCAAACTAATTTTTTTTTTTTAATTTATACACAGTTAAACAATTGAAGACCAGATGGCGCTCCATGAAGGACCGTTTCAAGAGGGGCCTGAAAAAGGAGGGACAGATCCGTAGTGGTGCTGCAGCTTCAAGGACCATCTACAAATATAATCGTATTTTGCAGTTCTTGCGACCGGTCCTTGAAAGCAGAGAGTAAGTATAGTACCTATGCACGTTTATTGCCCAGCCATTTATTTTGGCAAGTACGAAGTATAGAAATGAAGAAAAAAATTCAAGCTCACCGAGGAGTGAAAAGTAAAAAATAAATACTTTTATTCACTTCAATCATAAGCAGAGGATGAAACATCAGCACAATACAATAAAAACACTATCTACGCGTTTCAGGTGACAGGGAACATCAGACATCATGATTAAGGGTGCCCTATCACCTGAAATGCGTAGATAGTGTTTTTATTGTATTGTGCTGATGTTTCATCCTCTGCTTCTGATTGAAGTGAATAAAGTATTTAGTTTTTACTTTTCACGCCTCGTAGAGCTCGAATTTTTTCTTCATTTCTGGTCTTCTCACGCTTGAAACAGCGTCTCCGTGCTCCGAGCCTTCTGGGATTACTACTATGGTGAGCTGGACTTCCTCTTTTTTTTCCTGAAATACAAAGTATACAGAACACAGAAAGATAATAGATAGGCCATGCCCGGGCAATATTTCATAGTGGAGTAGTATATTGCCCATCCAGGTGTATCCCAGATTTTTTTCAAAAAAAGGAAAAATATAATAGACACGGCATACCTTCTACTCCAAGGCAGGTTATGTTCCCATGGTTGCTCAGCTCGCAGGACCTGTGATGACGTCTCGGTCACATGACCGTGACGTCATGGCAGTTCCGACGATAAGCGTAATTGTCGGGCGTTACAAACGGCAAACATGGGTGACTATTTTGAAATAAATAAATGTATTCTATTTTTAATATTGATGCGGCATATGCAGTGTCAATATTAAAAATTGGTTAACATTAGCGGCGGCAATGGATACCGCCGGTAAAGTTAATTAATGACAGGGGAGTATGCGGGCGACGGGCCTTCACTGCGGGGAGTAAGGAGCGGGCATTTTAATCAGGTCTGTCACCCGCGCTGATTGGTCGCATCAGCCATGTCAGGCAGCTGGCCGGTTCAATCAGCAAACCGTTACGACTAACTGAACAAAGCCTTAACAGTAATAGTGTGTGATGCAATGTTAAGTTTTACACAGGTGGTGACGAATGTGAAATGTTATATTTTGTATACTAATGGTTTCCTTATGTTTTCACAGAACACACAGCAGCACCCGCGAGACTGTCCGACCCTCTGGAGCGGTCCTTCGTGAAGCGCCATCAGAACCGTCGCAGCCATCCCACAGCGAGAGCAGGTCTGCACCACCACAATCTGGCGAACCGGCAGCCGGTCCATCAGATATTCCCCTGGCCGAGGCCTCTGTCGCTCCTTCCTTCGGGTCTTCCCGACAGCGTCAGCGGGCCTCGGACAGGGCGGTCCTGCCCGAATTTTTACATTTGAGCACCGTATTCCAGAATGGTTTCAAGGCGCTGTGCGATAAAATGGACACTCGTCTGTCCAATATCGACCGGCGTCTTGAAACAATAGAATCGGAGCTCTCGAGGCCGGCCAAACATTTTTTTAGTGCCATTCAGAAGGGCATGGTTGAACATCTTACGCCGGAACTCCAGATTTCGGTGATGCAGGCCTGCAACAACGCATATGTCACTGCTCTGCAGCAGGCTCGGGTCATGCAGTCAGCGACTACAATGCCCGCAGTACCATCGCTGGCTGCCATTGCTCCGACTCCTGCTGCAGAGCACCACCACAGAGCTCCGCGTGCCGAGGGCCACCGCCACCGCCACCACAGAACAGAGCCCCAAACTTCTGCTCCTGCCAGGCCTTCAAGGGCACACAGATGGGAAGCCGACCCACACCCAGAGGGAGAGAGGAGGAAAAAAAAGAAGAAGACAAGCACTACAACCTCGGCTATGGCTGCTCCCAAAACAAGCACCCAAAGTACCCAGCCTGGGTCTACCCGGAGCACACCCAGTACCCAGCCTGGGTCTACACGGAGCACACCCAGTACCCAGCCTGGGTCTACACGGAGCACACCCAGTACTCAGCCTGGGTCTACCCGGAGCAGAAGTAGCCAGCCAAGGACACTGGTCGTCCCTCCTCCTCCCTCACCTCCTGCGTTGGCAGTCTCGCCACCGTCTACTGGCTGGATTGATGTCGGCATCCCGTCTAGTGTAATAGAGTATGCTGGTTCCTCCCCCTCGTCCTCCTCCTCGATCTCCTCAACACACACCAAAAGTGGAGGATATCAATCCCCCTTAATCGCAGACATTGATACCCCATAACATTTACCCATTTTTTTTTTGTGTCCCAAATAAATTTGTTAATTTGTTCAAAAATACTGAGTTTTTCTTGTCTATAATAAAGTTTGCACCAAATCACACCGTGCGCCGTATAAACAAATCTTGTGTTTGTAACACCTGATGTGCAATGTCTGACACTATTTTATTAATATTTTTTTCATTTTTTTATAGGGCTGTCGCTCATTGTACTATGAGATGTTACAAACACAAAGAGCATTGCTCAATATATCAATTTTAAAATGTACCATCACACAACGATTTCATTAACGATATAGTTGGTTTTTGTCAGTAACCAACGTTATCTTTTCTGAAATCGTCCAACGATCAGGCCCCTGCTGGGAGATTGTAGGTCTCAGCGAATGATTAGGAATTTTTTTGGGTAACTGATCACACGCTGTCATTGTTGGATCGGCGTGTTTGACACCGATACAGCGATGTCTTTGCTGTAAACAAGGGAATATTGGGTTACTAGCTCAGTGTTTTAAACAATCAAAAAAGTGAACAATACCCAAAAAAAAAAACGGTGTCAACCACGTCCCTCGCCGTCATCTTCCCGCAGTGACTGACACTGTCATTCCCGCCCGTAAAGCAGAGCACACCGTTGACTTAATAATAAACGCTGTGCTGTGCTTTAGGGCTGGCACAGTACGGAAAGCTGACGGCGATGGACGTGTCACACACCGGAATGTAAGGGTATTTTTTTTTTTTTTTTTTTACATTTACAATGGTAAACAGGGAAAACATCGTGAGTGCGGCCATGCGCTTCATAACACAATGGTTACCCAGATTACACGGGGACTTGCTCTTTTTTGGTCGCTGGAGAGCTGTCTGTGTGACAGCTCTCCAGCAACCACGCGACGACTATAACAACGATCACGGTCCGGTCGTATCACTGGTCGGGATCGTTGGCTAATCGTTTTATTACGGTGCCTTAAGAATATTGGTCAGGTGAGGTGGTAGCAATGTTCACAGTGTCGCCACTATTTGACTCTGGACGTATTCTAGCATCCTGAGTCCAATAGTGTTAACTCTGTAGAGTTTTGCAAACATGATCGTCTCCCTCCTTGTCAAGCCAGGTTCCATATGCAAATAGTCTCCAAGATTAAAAATGGTTGACAAGGTGGGAGCCGATCATGTTATATGTCAAAACTATGGAACACACGGCTGAAAAATTTTTTTGTTTTGTCACAGTCCATTTGGGTACTGGTGCTCACATAAATTTTGTGGGACACACATTAGTTTCTATAACATTGGATTTTAAATTTTGTTTACTATGGAAAAACATATGGGAGGTTTGTTTTGTTAAAACGGAAAGGCACAAGAACTTTATTTAACCCCTTAGTGACAGAGCCAATTTGGTACTTAATGACCAGGCCAATTTTTGCAATTCTGACCACTGTCACTTTATGAGGTTATAACTCTGGAACGCTTCAACGGATCCCGCTGATTCTGAGATTGTTTTTTCGTGACATATTGTACTTCATGTTAGTGGTAACATTTCTTCAATATTACTTGCGATTATTTATGAAAAAAACGGAAATATGGCGAAAATTTTTAAAATTTTGCAATTTTCAAACTTTGTATTTTTATGCCCTTAAATCAGAAAGATATGTCACGAAAAATAGTTAATAAATAACATTTCCCACATGTCTACTTTACATCAGCACAATTTTGGAAACAAAATTTTTTTTTGTTAGGGAGTTATAAGGGTTAAAGGTTGACCAGCAATTTCTCATTTTTACAACACCATTTTTTTTTTAGGGACCACATCACATTTGAAGTCATTTTGTGGGGTCTATATGATAGAAAATAATGAAGTGTGACACCATTCTAAAAACTACACCCCTCAAGGTTCTCAAAACCACATTCAAGAAGTTTATTAACCCTTTACGTGCTTCACAGGAACTGAAACAATGTGGAAGGAAAAAATGAACATTTAACTTTTTTTTGCAAACATCTTAATTCAGAACCATTTTTTTTATTTTCACAAGTGTAAAAACAGAAATGTAACCATAAATTTTGTTATGCAATTTCTCCTGAATACGCCAATACCCCATATGTGGGGGTAAACCACTGTTAGGGCACACCGCAGAACTTAGAAGTGAAGGAGCGCCGTTTGAGTTTTTCAATGCAGAATTGGCTGGAATTGAGATCGGACGCCATGTCACGTTTAGAGAGTCCCTGATGTGCCTAAACAGTGGAAACTCCCCACATTTTGGAAACTAGACCCCTTAAGGAACTTATCTAGATGTGTGGTGAGCACTTTGAACCCCCAAGTGCTTCACAGAAGTTTATAACGTAGAGCCGTGAAAATAAAAAATCGCTTTTGTTTACACAAAAATGATCTTTTCGCCCACAAATTCTTATTTTCACAAGGGTAACAGGAAAAATTAGACCACAAACGTTGTTGTGCGATTTCTCCTGAATACGTCGATACCCCATATGTGAGGGTAAACCACTGTTTGGGCGCACCGCAGAGCTTGGAAGTGAAGGAGCGCCGTTTTACTTTTTCAATGTTGAATTGGCTGGAATTGAGATTGGACGCCATGTCGCGTTTGGAGAGCCCCTGATGTGCCTAAACAGTGGAAACCCCCCACAAGTGACACCATTTTGGAAACTAGACCCCTTAAGGAACTTATCTAGATGTGTGGCGAGCACTTTGAACCCCCATGTGCTTCACAGAAGTTTATAACGTAGAGCCGTGAAAAAAACAAAATCGCATTTTTTCTACAAAAATGATCTTTTTGCCCACAAATTTTTATTTTCACAAGGGTAACAGGAGAAATAAGACCACAAAAGTTGTTGTGCAATTTCTCCTGAGTACGCTGATACCCAATATGTGGGGGTAAACAACTGTTAGGGCGCATCGCAGAGCTTGGAAGAGAAGGAGTGCCGTTTTACTTTTTCAATGTAGAATTGGCTGGAATTGAGATCGGACGCCATGTCGTGTTTGGAGAGCCCCTGATGTGCCTAAACAGTAGAAATCCCCCACATGTGACCCCATTTTGGAAACTAGACCCCCCATGGAACTTATCTAGATGTGTGGTGAGAACCTTGAATGCCCAAGTGCTTCACAGAAGTTTATAATGCAGAGCCGTGAAAATAAAAAATTTTTTTTTTTCCACAAAAAAGATTTTTTAGCCCCCAAGTTTTTATTTTCACTAGGGTAACAAGAGAAATTGGACCCCAAAAGTTGTTGTCCAATTTGTCCTGAGTATGCTGGTACCTCATATGTGGGGGTAAACCACTGTTTGGGCGCACGGCAGAGCTCGGAAGGAAGGAGCGCCGTTTTGGAATGCAGACTTTGATAGAATGGTCTGCGGGTATTATGTTGCGTTTGCAGAGCCCCTGATGTACCTAACCAGTAGAAACCCTCCACAAGTGACCCTATTTTGGAAACTAGACCCCCCAAGGAACCTATCTAGATGTGTGGTGAGAACTTTGAATGCCCAAGTGCTTCACAGAAGTTTAGAATGCAGAGTCGTGAAAATAAAAAATATTTTTTTTTTCCACAAAAAAGATATTGTAGCCCCCAAGTTTTTATTTTCACAAGGGTAACAGGAGAAATTGGACTGCAATATTTGTTGTCCAATTTATCCCGAGTACGCTGATGCCCCATATGTGGGGGTAACCCACTGTTTGGGCGCACGGCAGAGCTCAGAAGGGAGGGAGCACCATTTGACTTTTTGAGCGCAAAATTGGCTGTCGTGTTTGGAGACCCCCTGATGTACCTAAACAGTGGAAACCCCCCAATTCTAGCTCCAACCCTAACCCCAACACACCCCTAACCCTAATCCCAACCTGATCCATAATCCTAATCACTAACCCTAACCATAATCACAACCCTTACCCCAAAACAACCCTAATGTCAACCCTAACCATAACCCTAATCAAAACCCTAAATCCAACACACCCCTAATCCTAATCTCAACCCTAACCTCAAACCTAACCCTAATCCCAATACACCCCTAATCACAACCCTAACCTTAACCCTAATCCCAAACCTAACCCTAATCCCAAGCGTAACCCTAATGCCAACCCTAACCCTAATACCAACCCTAATCCAAACCCTAACCCTAATCCCAACTCTAACCCTAACTTTAGCCCCAACCCTAGCCCTAAGGCTACTTTCACACTTGCGTCATTTGGCATTCCGTCGCAATCCGTCGTTTTGGAC
The DNA here is from genome assembly GCF_032444005.1 of Ranitomeya imitator. Taxonomy (NCBI): domain Eukaryota; kingdom Metazoa; phylum Chordata; class Amphibia; order Anura; family Dendrobatidae; genus Ranitomeya; species Ranitomeya imitator. The sequence goes on along the minus strand of NC_091284.1, from coordinate 712,861,511 downwards.
AAGAAACGGATCCTGCAAATGTGCCCGCAGGATGCGTTTTTTGCCCATAGACTTGTATTGCCGACGGATCGTGACGGATGGCCACACGTCGCGTCCGTCGTGCACTGGATCAGTTGTGTTTTGGTGGAGCGTCGGCACAAAAAAACGTTCAATGAAACGTTTTTTTGTACGTCGCATCCGCCATTTCTGACCGCGCATGCGTGGCCGTAACTCCGCCCCCTCCTCCCCAGGACATAGATTGGGCAGCGGATGCGTTGAAAAACTACAGCTGCTGGCCACGTTGTGCACAATTTTCACAACGTGCGTCGGTATGTCGGGCCGACGCATTGCGACGGCCCCGTACCGACGTAAGTGTGAAAGAAGCCTAACCCTAAATTTAGCCCCAACCCTAACCCTAAATTTAGCCCCAACCCTAGCCCTAACCCTACCCCTAACCCTAACCCTAGCCCTACCCCTAACCCTAACCCTACCCCTACCCCTACCCCTAACCCTACCCCTAACCCTACCCCTAACCCTACCCCTAACCCTACCCCTAACCCTAGCCCTACCCCTAACCCTAGCCCTACCCCTAACCCTACCCCTAACCCTAACCCTACCCCTACCCCTAACCCTACCCCTAACCCTAATTTTAGCCCCAACTGCTGTTCTCCTGCCGGCCGGCAGATGGAGACAGATGGCGGGCGCACTGGGCATGCGTCCGCCATGTTCTTCTGCCGGCGGCCAGGAGGAGTAGCAAGAGGATCCAGGGACCTAGGTGAGTATGCTAGGGTCCCCGAATCCCCCTATTTCTCTGTCCTCTGATGTGCGATCACATCAGAGGACAGAGAATTACACTTTACTTTTTTTTTTTGCGGTCGCCGGTAAACAGTTAATTACCGGCGATCGCAAAACAGGGGTCGGTAATACCGACCCCGATCATGCTCTTTGGGGTCTCGGCTACCCCCGGCAGCCGAGACCCCAAAGATTCTCCCGGTGCCGGCCGGCGGGCGCACTGCGTATGCGCCCGCCATTTTGAAGATGGCGGCGCCCACCGGGAGACACGAGGAGCATCGGGGGAGCTAGGTGAGTATTGGGGGGCCACATGGGACCCCTTTTCTCTGTCCTCCGATGTGCGATCACATCGGAGGAAAGAGAAATTAAAAAGAGATCGCTTTTTTTTTGCGATCGCCGGTAAACGGTTAATTACCGGCGATCGCAAATGCGGGGTGGGTTAAAAACCCCCCGAATCATGTTCTCTGGGGTCTCGGCTACCCTCGGCAGCCGAGACCCCGGAGAAAATCGGCCTCTGGGGGGCGCTATGGACTTTTTCCACAGCGCCGTTAATTAACGGCGCTGTGGTTTAAGTACCCTTAGCGGCCGCCGTTAAAAGGCGTATCGGCGGTCGCTAAGGGGTTAAAAACACAACGCATTAGAAAATCAGGGGACATTAACAACATTTAAATAACATTAAATAGGCTGGTAAAATGACATGGATTCCACAGTGTTTACATGACAGTGTTTTTATTGTATCATAATACCAAGATGAATTAAACCATTTGATCTTGCCATGAAACACGCCCAACATCTGAAACAAAGTATGCAGTAAATTGGTCCCTCATATGAGCAATGTCCACAGTTGTCCGCAGAGGATGATCTTGATAATCAGGCAATGGATTTGATATGGGTTCATCGAGTTCCACGTTGACTCTCTCTTTATCAATAATATAATTGTGGAGAACCACACACGCCTTCACCACCTCATCCACTGTCTCAATTTTCAAATTTATAGCGGATCCTAAGATACGCCATTTGGAGACAATGATTCCAAAGGCGCACTCCACAGTTCTTCTGGCCCTGGACAGTCTATAATTAAAAATACTTTTTTGTGCGGTCCAACCCCCGACTGGAGTACGGTTTAAGTAGGTTGCCACTCATTTGAAAAGCCTCATCCCCAACCACAACAAATGGCATGGCCGGGCCTTCGGTGTTGGGAAGAGGTCGTGGCTGGGGGAAATTAAAATTGTTCTCGTATAATCTTCGGCCCATGTCAGACTCCTTAAATGTCCATGAATCATTTGCACGGCCAAACGCTCCAATGTCCACAGCGAGAAACCTGCAGTCCGCACCTGCAATTGCTATGAGCACGGTGGAAAAGTATTTTTTATAATTAAAAAACAGATATCCACTTCTTGAAGGCTTGGTAATCCTAATGTGCTTCCCATCCATGGCTCCAATACAGTTAGGGAAAGAACACACTTATTCGAATTTTTGGGCGTTGGCCTGCCATAATTCTGTTGTAGGGATGGGTAATAATTCCTCCCGGAGGTTGTCCCACAATGCGCGGCATGTGTCAGCAATAATACCAGAAAGTGTGGAGACTCCAATCCTAAACTGGAAATGCAGTGATCTCAAGGTCTCTCCGGTAGCCTGGAAACTGACAAGAAGAAAAATAAATAAATTTAATTAATTACATTGTTATGAAATAAATTTTCATTTTTAATTCCAATCCCCCACCCCACAAAACCAAAACACGTTACTTTAAAAAATGGCAAATCCTTCACATTGCATTACGTACCGTAGAGTCACCAGCAGACGTTCCTCAGGGGAAATTGATTTACGGAGCTGCGTGTCCTGCCTGGAAATGGCTCCTTCCACCAGACGCAGCAGATATCGGAAGCTGTTTTGAGACTCAAAGTATTTCTCCTGGTTGTCATTTAACTCGCCAAACAGACAATGGCAGGCTCCACGACTCTCTCGGACTTCCACTATAGGGTGTAGCCAAAAACGCCGACGACTCCTTCTCCGTAGTTTTTCTCTTTTCCTCTGTTCATGACAGGCAATAGCATAAGCAATAGCAAGGGCAAAATCCAGCTCCATATTGAGGTAGATACTCTCCATGGGACGCTCCATCTTGATGCTGTATGGTTGGAATTAATCTATGCCGGGGTATATATACCACAATTCCATTATACCCACCCTCATCTACCCATTGGTGGCATTATCTAGTGTCTAGACACTAGACCCACCCTCTTCTATTCTTCTATTCATTGGTGGTATTATCTAGTGTCTAGACACTAAATTGTGTTGAAAGATGACATCATTGTTTGACAACGCATGCGTTGTAAAACGCTGCGTTTTTTGGAAAAACGCAACAAAAACGCACAAAAAACGCTGCGTTTTACGACGCATCCGTTCGACGCATGCGTCAAAAATGGTGCGTTTTTGCGTGCGTTTCCGATGCGTCGGCGACGCTGCGTCGCATGACGCTAATGTGAACGTAGCCTAAAAGACGCTTTTTATTCCAAAAAATATTTTTTGCGTTACCACATTTTGAGAGCTACAATTTTTCCATATTTTGGTCCACAGAGTCATGTGAGGTCTTGTTTTTTGCGGGACGAGTTGACATTTTTATTGGTACCATTTTCGGGCACGTGACATTTTTTATTGCTTTTTATTCCGATTTTTGTGAAGCAGAATGAACAAAAACCAGCTATTCATGAATTTCTTTTGGGGGGCCATTTATACCGTTCCGCGTTTCGTCATAATACACGCCCTCTGTAGTCCCATTGGCGGTGTCTGGATCTTGATTTTTCTCTTGTGAAATTTCTCATCATGCGTACCAAAAGCGCAAACGCAGGAAAAAAACGCATGTAAACGTGTACAAAAGCGGCGTTTTTTAACCGCATGCGACAACGCATGCGTCTAAAAAACACCGCGTTTGTACGCATTTACATGCGTTTTTTTCACCACCTGCGGATGCATTTTAAACGCTGCGGATTTAAACGCAAATGTGAAACTAGCCTAAGGTGGCAACAGACATTTGATGAATGGAATTCTTTAGGGAAATAGTCTGATTATAGTGGTGCCTGACAGAGACCTCTTCCTCTCCCTCCATTGAAAACACACTCTGCTGAGGGTACATGTGTATGTGAAGTCTTTCTGCAGCCACAACCCATCTGGATCAAGAACTTGTGTGTGCTTGCCTTATTTCTTTCTGTCCCATGGAAAACACAGAGGTATGACCTTCTGGGTTCTCTCGTTTGCTTTTTTTATTGATAATGGTAGTCTTGCACTGGTTCAGATTATTCTGGGGAAGAGATCATCATGAGATTTTCTGCAATTTCTCCCCCTTTATTGTAAGGCTACATTCAGAGAAACATGTAAATTTACAGGCCTATGTAACTTGAGATTAGCTCTGCAAGATGGACAGGACTAGTACATGCTAGAATTGTATTATTTTTTATTTCCTTCGAGAATTCTTTGATGAAATTGGATTTAAACCCAACAAGATGAAAAAGGCAATTAGGATCTATTCTATCTTTGCTGCTTCTTGTTAAGCCACTTTCAAACATCCATGTTTCAGGGTCTGAGTAGAGATTGTTAGGTATGGACGGCTACAGGTCTAGGGATGAGCAGACCTGTGGATGTTCGAGTTTGTTGGGTTCGACCAAACGTTAGTCCAAAGTTCGGTTTGGGTACCAGAACTCTACTTGAACTTGAACCTGAACCCCATAGAAGTCAATAGAACCCGAACTTTGGTGCTATAAATGGTCGTAGTAAGGGCTGGAGGGGCTGCAAAATGAGTCTCTCTCAGCATGCGAACTCCCAACACTAAAACCTACTTCCGGAAGCAGTCTGTGTTCATAGTTCAGAATCGGAGACTTGGTGTCCGGTACGAACCCAAGCTCTACAGTTCGGGTTTGCTCATCTCTACTCCTGACCCAAACTCAAAAGACTTAAAAGCTTAAACAGTATGAGGCTCGTGAGTTCAGGTCATGAGACCACTAGTCAGTTCATACAACATACTGTAAACAGGACTTAGGTTCTATTCACACTTTGACTATGAAGTCTGTTTGGCATAAGAGGTACATAATTCAAAGATACCCATAGTCCACGTTCACTGGACAGAGACCAAAAGAGTCCCTTTGGCCTCTTGTGGGGTATACTGTACATCGGTATTTTTTTTTTACTGTACAGAAAAGAACAGATGCCACGTTTTATGTAGAAGCATCCACCATATACATTCATTTAACATTAATACCTATAGTGGCATAATGGGGGCATATACTGGAACCTTCTGCTGGGGTATAAGGTGTTTTTTTTTATAGGGAACAATGGTTTATCTTTAGGGTTAGAGAACATCTATAAAGAGAACAATTCACTATATAGAAAAAGATAATTGATATACTAGTAAACTTCTCAATCCATAGTATTTTTCCTGAATTTATTATAGCAGTTTCGTAACTTGGAAGGTTTACCACAGACCAAGGCTCATTAACTTTTGTACTATTGAGCTAAAGTTTTTTTTTTGTCCAAACTGTAATCCGCTTACCGTAATATACATAGTGGAAATAGCTGCTCAGAAAAGAATTAATGAACCAAGCTGAAAAAACATTTGTTTCCTTCACATTGATCAGACTTCTATTTACACTATAGGCATTTTATTAGCAAATGTACATTAAAAGATCATTTGCAACAGGATTTCCTCACTAGTAAAATATTTGAAATAACTACAATGTGCTGTAAAACATTTGGAAGAAATTTTCTAACCAAAGGTACCGTAATCAGTTTTTGGCTGCTTTATCCATCTAGAATCAGAAGTGTTGAGTAAGTTAATACATATATAAACTTAGCAAAATGTCTAATTGGAAAAGTCGATAATGATACGATAAAGAACACTAAGGCTGGCAAAGAAAAAGTAGAGCTGCCGCCTTGTAGCCAAGCAGTTTGGTCGCTTGCCTAGCAGTGCCTGGTTCGAATCTGATGATTGGCATAGAATTGTCATGGGTTGCATTCACACCTGGGACCTCAAAGGGGCCCAAAAATTTTCTTTGACCCATATGAGAAAACCAATACATTTTAAGACCCATAATACATTCTGCACTAGGGTCCACACGCTTCATTGTGCCAGTTGGAGTTAGTATTATTTCCTTTTGCCTCTGTGAGATTTTTTCTGGGTTCTGTGGGCTCCTTTCATGCTATGAATCATACAGGCGTAGCAGCCATCAACATAATGGCTGCTGCAGCAGAGAGACATGATCCTTAATCAAAGAGTAGAGGTAAAAACTGTAGGGAAACAGAGCGCACCAGACCATAGGGTGATACCTTAATAAAAAGATCAAATAGATCCAGGTAATTTGCCCACTGGAGCGAGTTGCGTAGGCACAACTTCTGTGACAGCTCAATAACGGTGGCTGCTGCCCCGTGGTTGGGAGGTGAACTCCACCAGAAAGCTTGAAGGAAAAGCCAATTCACGGTTTGGGGTGAACTAACCGAAATGAAGATTCTTGATCCAATTATGTAAAGGAGCGCTTTTTATCCCACAACGTGTTTCCACGCTGGGCTGGTGTTTTTCTCAAGTGTAAAAAAACAACTGTGCTAAGTACAATTTTTTTTTTTTACTTGAGAAAGACGCCAGTCCGGCGTACAAATGCGTTCTGGAATGAAAACCACTCCTTTGTATTATATTATTGGATCGAGACTCTTCATTTCGGTTAGTTCACCCCAAACCGTGAATTGTTTTTTTTCCTTGAATCAATGAGTATGACAGATGTGCTATACAACAGCTCAGTGAGCCTGGCACGCTGTTCACGTACTGTAGTGCACCAGCCATTATTCTGCAGCTACATCTATACCAATTTTTTGATTTCCAATGAAACAGTCCCTAGTGTGGATTTTTTATAAAATAAGAAACTAAGACCATTTTCACACACATACGACTTTCAAGGTCTGACTAGGGAATACCATGTCCAGACTAGACACTGTTCTCCGGACCTGAATTCAACAGCCTCATTTCTGCTTGCGAAGCTGCCGATTTAGAGACCCTCGGTCAGTCCAGATATCACGGTCCACATTTTGACCATGAAAGTCAGATGTGTGAAACCAGACTAAAGGTACCGTCACACTAGACGATATCGCTAGCGATCCGTGACGTTGCAGCGTCCTCGCTAGCGATATCGTCCAGTGTGACAGGCAGCAGCGATCAGGCCCCTGCTGTGCTGTCGCTGGTCGGGGAAGAAAGTCCAGAACTTTATTTGGTTGCTGGACTCCCCGCAGACATCACTGAATCGGCATGTGTGACACCGATTCAGCGATGTCTTCACTGGTAACCAGGGTAAACATCGGGTAACTAAGCGCAGGGCCGCGCTTAGTAACCCGATGTTTACCCTGGTTACCATCCTAAAAGTAAAAAAAAACAAACACTACATACTTAGCTACAGCCGTCTGTCCTCCAGCGCTGTGCTCTGCTCTCCTCCTGTACTGGCTGTGAGCGTCGGTCAGCCGGAAAGCAGAGCGGTGACGTCACTGCTCTGCTTTCCGGCCGCTGTGCTCACAGCCAGTACAGGAGGAGAGCAGAGCACAGCGCTGGAGGACAGACGGCTCTAGGTAAGTATGTAGTGTTTGTTTTTTTTTATTTTTAGGATGGTAACCAGGGTAAACATCGGGTTACTAAGCGCGGCCCTGCGCTTAGTTACCCGATGTTTACCCTGGTTACCAGCATCGTTGGTCGCTGGAGAGCGGTCTGTGTGACAGCTCTCCAGCGACCAAACAGCGACGCTGCAGCGATCCGGATCGTTGTCGGTATCGCTGCAGCGTCGCTAAGTGTGACGGTACCTTTAGGCTATGTTCACATTTTGCTCTTTTGCTGCATTTTTTTCTGCAGCCAAAACCTGATCTTTTTGCTGCTTTTCTTGCTGCATTTTTGCCACGGTTTTCAGGATACCAAAGTTTAGCTTTGCTTCCGCCATACAAGCATGAACAATGCCTGGTGTTAGGACATTGGCGAAACCATAAAACATTTTTTTTTTTTTTTTAAAAAAAGGACCCTTTGATAAAATTATTTGGTAGGAAAAGATTTTTATGCCTGAAAAAATAGTGACTATTCTGAACAAAAAAGTTCATATGAGTTACTGAAAAAAATACACAATTGTAAATGTAAAAACAGCGGGGGGGAGTTGAATTGGTCAGGAATAGTTTACTTAAAGCTGGAGTCACACATAATGATATCGTTAACGATATCGTTGCAACGTCACGCTTTTGGTGACGTAGCAACGATCCTGCTAACGATCTCCTTATGTGTGACAGCGACCAATGATCAGGCCCCTGCTGGGAGATTGTTTGTTGTTGGGGAATGATCAGGACCATTTTTTGGTCGCTGATCACCCGCTGTCATCGCTGGATCGGCGTGTGTGACGCCGATCCAGCGATGTGTTCACATGTAACCAGGGTAAATATCGGGTTACTAAGCGCAGGGCCGTGCTTAGTAATCCGATATTTACCCTGGTTACCATTGTAAAAGTTAAAAAAAAAAAACCAGTACATACATTCTGATGTCTGTCACGTCCCCCGGCGTCCATAGGGTTAAAGCTGCTTTCGGCAGGAGCGCTGCTAATGCGCGCGCTCCGGCCGAGAGTTTCCCTGCACTGACTGTGTCACCGCCGGCCGTAAAGCAGAGCACAGCGGTGACGTCACCGCTGTTACTGCCGGCGCTGACACAGTCAGTGCAGGGAAGCTATCGGCAGCAGCGCATGCATTAGCAGCGCTCTTGCCGAAAGCAGTGTTAACCCTGTGGACGCCGGCGGGGGACGTGACAGACATCAGAATGTGAGTATGTAGTGTTTTTTTTTTTACTTTTACAATGGTAACCAGGGTAAATATCAAGTTACTAAGCGCGGCCCTGCACTTAGTAACCCGATGTTTACCCTGGTTACCCGGGTGCTGCAGGGGGACTTCGGCATCGTTGAAGACAGTTTCAACGATGCCGAAGTCATTCCCCTGATCGTTGGTCACTGGAGAGAGCTGTCTGTGTGACAGCTCTCCAGCGACCACACAACGACTTACCAACGATCACGGCCAGGTCGTATCGCTGGTCGTGATCGTTGGTGAGTCGTTTAGTGTGACTTAAGCTTTAGACATTGACAGTGAATGGAGTAGGTCAGGCATTGTTCAATTTCTCACGCATCCCTAATTTATTTAAACTGAGCTAATAATAACAACCCTGCTCAGGTGAAGACAACAAAGCAATTTACAACTTGGGAAAAATCACAAAAATAAATAGGTTTCACATCCTGCTGTACTTGTTTTTTTGTTTTACCTTTTACTAAAGATGCTGCAAAAACCGATGGCAACGTTTTCTGCTTTTTTCTTAGGCTGTGTGCACACGATACGGAATTAGTGCGGATCCGCAGCATTTTTTCCCATTTTCGCTGCAGTTCTGCAAACTGATTTACAGTACAATGTAAATCAATAGAAAAAAAAATGCTGTGCTAATGGTGCGGAAAATTCCGCATGAAAACCACTGCGGATCAAAATAAGTAGCATGTCACTTCTTTTGTGCGGATCTGCAGCATTTCTGAACCCTTCCATTATGGAAATCCGCAGGGGTAAAAAACGCAGAAAACCCGCAACAAAAACACACAAAATCCACATAAATGCGTCAAATCCGTTTTTATTATTATTATTTATTTATATAGCACCATTAATTCCATGGTGCTGTACATGAGAAAGGGTTACATACAGGGTTATAGATATCATTTACAATAAACAGGTTTACAGTGACAGACTGGTACAGGGGGGAGAGGACCCTGTCCTTGCAGACTTACATTCTATGGGATAGTGGGGAAGAGACAGATGTAGGGGTGAGGAGGAAGCTCTGGAGATGGTGAGGCGGCGGCTCTGGCGGTGGCTCTGGCGGCGGTGAGGTGCCGGCTCTGGTGGCGGTGAGGCGGCAGCTCTGATGGTGGTGAGGTGCCGGCTCTGGTGGCGGTGAGGCGGCAGCTCTGATGGTGGTGAGGTGGCGGCTCTGGCGGCGGTGAGGCGGCGGCTTGGTTATTGTAGGCTGTAGGCTTTCCTGAAGAGATGGGTTTTCAGGTTCCGTCTGAAGGAGCCGAGGGTGGTGGATAGTCGGACGTGTTGAGGCATGGAATTCCAGAGGATGGGGGATATTTGGGAGAAATCTTGGAGGCGGTTGTGTGAGGAACGAATAAGTGTGGAGGAGAGTAGGAGGTCTTGGGAGGATCGAAGATTACGTGAGGGAAGATAGTGGGAGATTAGTTCAGAGATATAGGGAGGGGACAGGTTGTGGATGGCTTTGTAGATCAGTGTTAGTAGTTTGAACTGGATTCGTTGGGGAATTGGGAGCCAGTGGAGGGATTTGCAGAGGGGAGAAGCAGGGGAGTGTTGTGAATTCTGTTATCGAACTCCCTCCTGTGGTCATGAATGGTACTTCGGCGAGTTCTGTCCATGGACTCCCTCTGGTGGCTGTGAGTGGAGCTGCTGCTTCTGAGGTTCCTTCCACAGGTGACGTAGTTTATTCTTTGGCTGGCTGCTCTATTTAACTCCACTCAGATCGTTACTCCATGCCAGCTGTCAATGTTCTTGTACTGGTTCAGTTCGCTCTTGGATCTTTCGGGTGACCTGTCTACTCCAGCAGAAGCTAAGTCCCTGCTAGTTTATTATTTGTTCATTGTTTTCTTGTCCAGCTTGCTATCATGATTTTGCCCTGCTAGCTGGAAGCTCTGGGATGCAGAGTGGCACCTCCGCACCGTGAGTCGGTGCGGAGCTCTTTTTGCACACTCTGCGTGGTCTTTTGTAGTTTTTTGTGCTGACCGCAAAGATACCTTTCCTATCCTCAGTCTGTTTAGTTAGTCTGGCCTCCCTTTGCTGAAACTTGTTTCATTCCTGTGTTTGTGACTTTCATCTTAACTCACAGTCAATATTTGTGGGGGGCTTCCTTTTCCTTTGGGGAATTTCTCTGAGGCAAGGTAGGCTTTATTTTATATCTCTAGGGTTAGTTAGCTCTTAGGCTGTGAAGATGCCTCTAGGCCTGTTAGGTACGCTCCACGGCTATTTCTAGTGTGTGTGATAGGATTAGGGGTTGCGGTCAGCAGAGCTCCCACTTCCCAGAGCTTGTTCTTGTTAGTTTAACCATCAGGTCATTCCAGGTGCTCCTAACCACCAGGTCCATAACAGTACAGCTGGCCCAAAGTATTAATGCATCTCAATAGAGGGATAAGAGAAGTTCTGAAACCATTTTTTTTCTCTGCAGTGTGTTTTGTCTTTCTTTTCCCCTTAACCTCTGGGTGGTCCAGGACACAGGTGTAGATATGGACATTCAAGGTCTGTCCTCTTGTGTGGATCATCTCACTGCAAGGGTACAAAACATTCAAGATTTTGTGGTCCAGAATCCGATGTTAGAGCCTAGAATTCCAATTCCTGATTTGTTTTCTGGGGATAGATCTAAGTTCCTGAATTTCAAAAATAATTGTAAACTGTTTCTTGCTTTGAAACCCCGCTCCTCTGGTGACCCCGTTCAACAAGTAAAGATCATTATTTCTTTGTTGCGTGGTGACCCTCAAGACTGGGCATTTTCCCTTGCGCCAGGAGATCCTGCATTGCGTGATGTTGATGCGTTTTTTCTGGCGCTTGGATTGCTTTATGATGAACCAAATTCAGTGGATCAGGCAGAGAAAATCTTGCTGGCTTTGTGTCAGGGTCAGGATGAAGCGGAGGTATATTGTCAGAAGTTTCGAAAGTGGTCTGTGCTTACTCAGTGGAATGAGTGTGCCCTGGCAGCAATTTTCAGAAAGGGTCTTTCTGAAACCCTTAAGGATGTAATGGTGGGATTTCCCACGCCTGCTGGTCTGAATGAGTCTATGTCCTTGGCCATTCAGATCGATCGGCGCTTGCGGGAGCACAAAGCTGTGCACCATTTGGCGGTATTCTCTGAGCATAGGCTTGAGCCTATGCAATGTGATAGGACTTTGACCAGAGCTGAACGGCAAGAACACAGACGTCGGAATGGGCTGTGTTTTTACTGTGGTGATTCCACTCATGCTATCTCCGAGTGTCCTAAGCGCGCTAAGCGGTTCACTAGGTCTGCCACTATTGGTACGGTACAGTCTAAATTTCTTTTGTCCGTTACTCTGATTTGCTCTTTGTCGTCCTATTCTGTTATGGCATTTGTGGATTCAGGCGCTGCCCTGAATTTGATGGACTTGGAGTTTGCCAGGCGCTGTGGTTTTTTCTTGGAGCCCTTGCAGTATCCTATTCCATTGAGAGGAATTGATGCTACGCCTTTGGCCAAGAATAAGCCTCAGTACTGGACTCAATTGACCATGTGCATGGCTCCTGCACATCAGGAGGATATTCGCTTTTTGGTGTTGCATAATCTGCATGATGTGGTCGTTTTGGGGTTGCCATGGCTACAGGTTCATAATCCAGTATTGGATTGGAAATCTATGTCTGTGTCCAGCTGGGGTTCTCAAGGAGTACATGGTGATGTTCCATTGCTGTCAATTTCGCCTTCCACTCCTTCTGAAGTCCCTGAATTTTTGTCGGATTACCGGGATGTATTTGATGAGCCCAAATCCGGTGCCCTACCTCCTCATAGGGATTGCGATTGTGCTATTAATTTGATTCCTGGTAGTAAGTTTCCTAAGGGCCGACTGTTCAATTTATCTGTGCCAGAACACGCCGCTATGCGGAGTTATATAAAGGAATCCTTGGAGAAAGGTCATATTCGCCCGTCGTCATCACCGTTGGGAGCAGGGTTCTTTTTTGTGGCCAAGAAGGATGGTTCTTTGAGACCTTGTATGAATTACCGCCTTCTTAATAAGATCACAGTCAAATTTCAGTACCCTTTGCCGCTGCTGTCTGATTTGTTTGCTCGGATTAAGGGGGCTAGTTGGTTCACCAAGATAGATCTTCGAGGGGCGTATACTCTTGTGCGTATTAAACAGGGCGATGAATGGAAAACAGCATTTAATACGCCCGAGGGCCATTTTGAGTACCTGGTTATGCCATTCGGGCTTTCTAATGCTCCATCTGTATTTCAGTTCTTTATGCATGACATCTTCCGAGAGCACCTGGATAGATTCATGATTGTATATTTGGATGATATTTTGGTCTTTTCGGATGATTGGGAGTCTCATGTAAAGTAGGTCAGAATGGTGTTCCAGGTCCTTTGTGCGAATTCCTTGTTTGTGAAGGGGTCAAAGTGTCTCTTTGGAGTTCAGAAGGTTTCATTTTTGGGTTTCATTTTTTCCCCTTCTACTATCGAGATGGACCCTGTTAAAGTTCAGGCCATTTATGATTGGACTCAGCCGACATCTGTGAAGAGCCTGCAGAAGTTCCTGGGCTTTGCTAATTTTTACCGTCGCTTCATCGCTAATTTTTCTAGTGTGGTTAAACCGTTGACTGATTTGACCAAGAAAGGTGCTGATGTGGTCAATTGGTCCTCTGCGGCTGTAGAGGCTTTTCAGGAGTTGAAGCGTCGTTTTTCTTCTGCCCCTGTGTTGTGCCAGCCAGATGTTTCTCTCCCGTTTCAGGTCGAGGTTGATGCTTCTGAGATTGGAGCAGGGGCTGTTTTGTCGCAAAGAAGTTCTGATGACTCGGTGATGAAACCATGTGCCTTCTTTTCTAGAAAGTTCTCGCCTGCTGAGCACAATTATGATGTTGGCAATCGAGAGTTGTTGGCCATGAAGTGGGCATTCGAGGAGTAGCGACATTGGCTTGAAGGAGCCAAGCATCGCGTGGTGGTTTTGACGGATCACAGGAATTTGACTTATCTCGAGTCTGCCAAACGGTTGAATCCTAGACAGGCTCGATGGTCGCTGTTTTTCTCCCGTTTTGATTTTGTGGTTTCGTACCTTCCGGGCTCTAAGAATGTGAAGGCTGATGCCCTGTCAAGGAGTTTTGTGCCTGACTCTCTGGGTGTTCCTGAGCCGGCGGGTATTCTCAAAGAGGGGGTAATTTTGTCTGCCATCTCCCCTGCTTTGCGGCGGGTGCTGCAGAAGTTTCAGGCTGATAGACCTGACCGTTGTCCAGCGGAGAAACTGTTTGTCCCTGATAGATGGACTAGTAGAGTTATCTCTGAGGTTCATTGTTCGGTTTTGGATGGTCATCCTGGAATCTCTGGTACCAGAGATTTGGTGGCTAGATCCTTTTGGTGGCCTTCTTTGTCACGGGATGTGCGTTCTTTTGTGCAGTCCTGTGGGACTTGTGCTCAGGCTAAGCCCTGCTGTTCTCGTGCCAGTGGGTTGCTTTTGCCCTTGCCGGTCTCGAAAAGGCCCTGGACGCATATTTCCATGGATTTTATTTCAGATCTCCCTGTCTCTCAAAGGATGTTGGTCATTTGGGTGGTTTGTGATCGCTTTTCTAAGATGGTCTATTTGGTACCCTTGTCTAAATTGCCTTCCTCCTCTGATTTGGTGCCATTGTTTTTCCAGCATGTGGTTCGTTTGCATGGCATTCCGGAGAACATCGTCTCGGACAGAGGTTGCCAGTTTGTTTCGAGGTTTTGGCGGTCCTTTTGTGCTAAGATGGGCATTGATTTGTCTTTTTCTTCGGCTTTCCATCCTCAGACAAATGGCCAAACCGAACGAACTAATCAGACTTTGGAAACATATCTGAGATGCTTTGTTTCTGCTGATCAGGATGATTGGGTGTCCTTCTTGCCTTTGGCTGAGTTCGCCCTTAATAATCGGGCCAGCTCGGCTACTTTGGTTTCGCCGTTTTTCTGTAATTCTGGTTTTCATCCTCGTTTCTCTTCAGGGCAGGTTGAGCCTTCGGACTGTCCTGGTGTGGATACTGTGGTGGACAGGTTGCAGCAGATTTGGACTCATGTGGTGGACAATTTGACTTTGTCCCAGGAGAAGGCTCAACGTTTCGCTAACCGCCGGTGCTGTGTTGGTCCCCTACTTCGTGTTGGGGATTTGGTTTGGTTGTCGTCTCGTTATGTTCCTATGAAGGTTTCCTCTCCTAAGTTTAAACCTCGTTTCATTGGTCCGTATAAGATTTCTGAAGTTCTCAATCCTGTGTCATTTCGTTTGGCCCTTCCAGCTTCTTTTGCCATCCATAATGTGTTCCATAGGTCATTATTGCGGAGATACGTGGTGCCTATGGTTCCCTCCGTTGATCCTCCTGCCCCGGTGTTGGTCGAGGGGGAGTTGGAGTATGTGGTGGAAAAGATTTTGGATTCTCGTATTTCGAGATGGAAACTCCAGTACCTGGTCAAGTGGAAGGGTTATGGTCAGGAAGATAATTCCTGGGTTTTTGCCTCTGATGTTCATGCTGCCGATCTAGTTTGTGCCTTTCATTTGGCTCGTCCTAATCGGCCTGGGGGCTCTGGTGAGGGTTCGGTGACCCCTCCTCAAGGGGGGGTACTGTTGTGAATTCTGTTATCGAACTCCCTCCTGTGGTCATGAATGGTACTTCGGCGAGTTCTGTCCATGGACTCCCTCTGGTGGCTGTGAGTGGAGCTGCTGCTTCTGAGGTTCCTTCCACAGGTGACGTAGTTTATTGTTTGGCTGGCTGCTCTATTTAACTCCACTCAGATCGTTACTCCATGCCAGCTGTCAATGTTCTTGTACTGGTTCAGTTCGCTCTTGGATCTTTCGGGTGACCTGTCTACTCCAGCAGAAGCTAAGTCCCTGCTAGTTTATTATTTGTTCATTGTTTTCTTGTCCAGCTTGCTATCATGATTTTGCCCTGCTAGCTGGAAGCTCTGGGATGCAGAGTGGCACCTCCGCACCGTGAGTCGGTGCGGAGGTCTTTTTGCACACTCTGCGTGGTCTTTTGTAGTTTTTTGTGCTGACCGCAAAGATACCTTTCCTATCCTCAGTCTGTTTAGTTAGTCTGGCCTCCCTTTGCTGAAACTTGTTTCATTCCTGTGTTTGTGACTTTTATCTTAACTCACAGTCAATATTTGTGGGGGGCTTCCTTTTCCTTTGGGGAATTTCTCTGAGGCAAGGTAGGCTTTATTTTATATCTCTAGGGCTAGTTAGCTCTTAGGCTGTGAAGAGGCGTCTAGGCCTGTTAGGTACGCTCCACGGCTATTTCTAGTGTGTGTGATAGGATTAGGGGTTGCGGTCAGCAGAGCTCCCACTTCCCAGAGCTTGTTCTTGTTAGTTTAACCATCAGGTCATTCCAGGTGCTCCTAACCACCAGGTCCATAACGTGGAGTAGCGAGTAGAGAGGTGGACTAGCCGGGCAGCAGAGTTGAGGACAGACTGGAGTGGTGCAAGAGAGTTAGCTGGGGGGCCACAGAGGAGGGTGTTGCAGTAATCGAAGCGGGAGATGATGAGAGCGTGCACAAGAGTTTTGGTAGATTGTGGGCTGAGGAAGGAACGAACTCTAGCAATATTTTTGAGTTGGAGGCGACAGGAGGTGGCAAGAGCTTGGACGTGAGGTTTGAAGGACAGGGCAGAGTCGAGAGTTACCCCAAGGGAGCGGATTTCAGGTGCGGGTGAGAGCGTGATGCCATTTACCATAATAGATAGATCAGGTAGGGGGGATACGTGAGGTGGGGGAAAGATGATGAATTCAGTTTTGTCTACAGTGAGTTTAAGGAAGCAAGAGGTGAAGAAGGAGGATATGGCTGACAGACATTTCGGGATTCTGGACAGCAGAAAGGCGACATCTGGGCCAGAGAGGTAGATCTGAGTGTCGTCCGCATACAGGTGGTACTGGAAGCCATGGGACTTTATGAGTTGTCCTAGGCCAAGGGTATAGATGGAAAAAAGTAGGGGCCCTAGGACAGAGCCTTGAGGGACTCCAACAGAGAGAGGGCGGGATGAGGAGGTAGTGTGGGAGTGGGAAACGCTAAATGTCCGGTTGGATAGGTATGAGGCAATCCAGGATAGGGCAAGGTCTTTGATGCCAAGGGAAGAGAGAATCTGTAGCAGTAGGCAGTGATCGAATGTGTCGAAAGCAGAGGATAGGTCAAGAAGGAGGAGGATGGAGAACTGTCTGTTAGCTTTGGCTGTGACTAAGTCATTAGTAATTTTTGTCAGGGCAGTTTCGGTGGAGTGATGGGGGCGGAAGCCAGATTGGAGGTTGTCAAGAAGAGAGTTAGATGAGAGGTGGGAGGAAAGTTAAGCATGGTCATGCTGCTCAAGGAGTTTTGTAGCAGTAAAAAAGTGAGACCGCATTTGGATGCCATTTATGTGCTGAGTATTAGGCTAGGTTCAGATTGCGTTTTAGCAGTCCGTTAGACGGACTGCATTACACAGCGGCATAATGCGGTGTAACGCAGTCTGTTAACGCTTCCATTTAGCTCTATTTCGGTGCATTGATAGCGCACGCCCAAAATGGGCATGCGCTAGCGATGTGCCGTCATTGAGTGACGGACCCTGGGACGCGGGCTGCAGCATTTCCGGGTCCGTCACTGCTAGCGCAGATAGAGCATCTGCTAGCTCTATCTGCGCTAGCGATATGACATATCGGCACTTTCGTTAACAGCAGCCCCTTAACGCATGTGTTGAACGGGCTGCTGTTAACGCAATGTGAACCTGGCCTTAGATAGGAGAAGGTGGAGAACTATTTTTTCTCAGTGAAAAAACTGATGAAACTCTGCCCAAACTCTAGAGAAGCTGATGAAAATCACTGATGAAGATCCGTTTCTCTCGTATGTAAAAAAATTACTGAAGTCTGAATGAGGCCTTAGACTGCACGCTACAGAATATGTTGGTGCTATAGGAGCATTGGTTAGTCAGTGCATAAAATGAAACCTTGTTTATAATGCATTTGCGGTAAGACAAAATTGCAATAAGTTTCCAAATGTCAATTTAAAAAATAACATAATCTACATCGCTCTTTAAGCTAAGGTGGGACTTTTTCTGTACTTATAAAGATATGGAGTAGAAAAGTATGGAAATGAATGACTTTGGTCTTTTGCTTGACATGCCGGCTGTTCAGGATGGAAAATGCTATTCTAAGCAGAACACTTCACACAGATTGCAAATGATAATCCGATCTGGAACATCGACATTCTTCATCCATAAAATTGAAGTGTAGCGGAAGCACAACAATCTCACGCTCGGGTGTTCTAGATGAACAAGGTTCAGATTAACATCCATTGGATTTCATACATTTCGCTGAGTGACATTATCAATCAGTATGAGGTGTGATTGTGCTCCACATGGTCAGTCTAAGATCTGGGACACCTGTGACATTCCAGGGACTGTCTGACCTTGACAACTCTGTTCAGATGGCGCATGTCCTTCTCCAGCTCCTGTATTTCATATGTAGCTTTGATACTTATGCTTTTAATTGTAGCCCAGGGAAATGATGTTGTTATTGTACATTTTTAGCTCCAGTTCTTAAGCACCCCCAAAAGATCATGAGAACTGTTATGATAAGGTAATTCAGTACCACAATGGACATAGAGGTCAGAGCACATACAGTGACCTGACAATAACCCAAAAACATAGAACGAGCTCTGAGACGTGGGAACTCTGCTGACCGCAATCCCTAATCCTCTCCAACCACACTAGAGGCAGCCGTGGATTGCGCCTAACGCTCCCTATGCAACTCGGCACAGCCTGAGAAACTAGCTAGCCTGAAGATAGAAAATAAGCCTACCTTGCCTCAGAGAAATACCCCAAAGGAAAAGGCAGCCCCCACATATAATGACTGTGAGTTAAGATGAAAAGACAAACGTAGAGATGAAATAGATTTAGCAAAGTGAGGCCTGACTTTCTGAACAGAGCGAGGATAGGAAAGGTAACTTTGCGGTCAACACAAAACCCTACAAAAAACCACGCAAAGGGGGCAAAAAGACCCTCCGTACCGAACTAACGGCACGGAGGTACACCCTCTGCGTCCCAGAGCTTCCAGCAAGCAAGAAAAAACAAATAGACATGCTGGACAGAAAAAAACAGCAAACAAAACAGCAAAGCGGAACTTAGCTATGCAGAGCAGCAGGCCACAGGAACGATCCAGGAGGAAACAGGTCCAATACTAGAACATTGACTGGAGGCCAGGATCAAAGCACTAGGTGGAGTTAAATAGAGCAGCACCTAACGACTTCACCACATCACCTGAGGACGGAAACGCAGAAGCCGCAGTACCACTCTCCTCCACCAACGGAAGCTCACAGAGAGAATCAGCCGAAGTACCACTTGTGACCACAGGAGGGAGCTCTGCCACAGAATTCACAACAGAGAACTCAGGATAATCCATAGAGAGAACACCTGTGGCAATTCCTGATAATACGGTCCATGCTTATATTAGATGTGCAATACCAAGTCTGCCATCACATCTCCGTCATGTTAAGTCATTTTACATAGATTTTTACCAAAACTGTAATGGTTCTTCACAAATGCTCAACAAAACTGTACTGTGTGAGTGCATCCTTGAAGGGGTTGTTCAACAGAAAATATATACGGTATATATATTTTTAGGCATGCCATTTTTTAAGAAGGGGTTGTTCAGTAGTAAAATATTTTTTAGGCATAAATTAACAATAAATAAATGGAGGCATACCCCACCTTCCAGCTGGCCACTCGACAGGTCTCGGTAAGCTCTGGAAGCGGTGTCTGCCCCATTTGAGAAGTCACAGCACCACCTGTAATTGTCTGTGGTAGTCAGCTGACTAGAAGACAACCACTTAAAGATATTCCTAAAACATTACATATTTGGGGAAATTTGTAGACTAGAGATAAGAGACACTGATTTAAGGAGTCTTCCCATATCTGCAATTGAGTGACATATTACTAGAATACACCATCACTCAATGCTCGCTGGATGTCAGACCTCCAGTCCCCCACCTATCGTGAACATCAAGGGGCCGCACTTTAGCGCTGCTTCCCCTTACAGTTGTTCGTCTGCACTTTTGTCCATCCCCGGTAGCGCACTCCATTCAAGTTGATGGGGGTGGCTACAGTTCCCTTCACAGCTGGGTAGCCAAGGTTGCTCCCTTATACTCAGGATAGCTGATGGTCCCAGAGGTGAGACCCCTAGTGATGATTAAGTCACTTCATATTCTAATTATATGCCATCGCTCCTTTTAAAATGTAAATTAGCTCTCTTCCAAAAGGAAGAAAATGTAGACATTGGAGGAAGAAGAAATGTTTTCAGACGGGTGTTTCATAGACCAGTCTTGAACCTGTGGCCCTCTTATTAATAAATTTAGGGTATCTTTTGAGCACCAGAAAATGAAATGCATGCCAGCTACTAGCTATCATACATTCCACCTACGATCTACAATGTTTGACAGCTTTCTGGCATAGATAATAGTTCCTTTGTCACCCTGCGGTAGGCTGTGTTCCTTTTTTCCAGACCAGTTCATTGTTTTGAAAACCACAAATTTTGGTGACTTATTTGCCGCTAGAAAACTAATATAGCGTGGAAGATAAATTTCCCTTATTACAAGTTAGCTACCTGGAATCTCCAGTAGGTGGCACGAGAGACAGACTTCACCCTCCCAGAGGAGAACTAATTTACATACCTTTCTCCCATCCAACATTGGGCGTAAAATGCCATAATCCACCCCCCCTACACACACAAAAACACTCCATTACCAGTGACAGGGAAACAAAATTGGTAAGGTGGCCATATCTACAACAACATAGACTAATGACTTTTTCGGTTATTTCAAACTGACAACATAGGAAATGGATCATTCCCTACTATAAAGTGATGTAATAATTAATGCATGTAGCAGATGTTTTATATTATCCCTAATATCGAGATCTGCTGCCGAAAAAGACCATGCTTTCATTTAGATAAGCAACATTTTGTCGTTTTCTTTATTTATTCCCAATAATAATGAAGAGAAACAGGAACAGGGCCAAGTCGGTGCCTCCTTGGAATGTGTGATAAGTAACATATTATCAATATTAATATCATTTATTGTATTGGTAAATTATTGCCAACATTTTATGGGCCACGGAAATATAAATATTATAAAAAAAGGACAGAGGGATTTCAGAGGGGGAAATTATGGAGGTTTGTGATGTTGCAAGCAGCTGTAACTAGAGACGGAAGCCCCTGTTATAGAGTTAGGGGGCATCTGCCCTGACCTGTCTGAACCAGAAAAATCAGAATGACCCCCAAGGTTGTGGGCAGCGTAAATGACCTGTTCCTTCCAAGCAGTGAAGATCTGGACTGGATGAAAGCAGAAATCTGTAGGATAGACCACCACTATCAGATCAGTGGGGGTCTGACACCCGGCACCCCACTAGTCAGCTGAAATGCAGCCAGATATAAGATGTACAGGGCAGAATGCAGAAACCTTGCACATTGCTTAGTGACAACAGCCAAGTACAGCAGTTTATCTCCCATTAAAGTGAATGGGAGATAAACTGCAGTACTGGGTACCAGCCACTAACCAATGTATGGCGCTGCTGTGTTCTAACCAGTATACCGTAAATATGCCAGAGTGGATTGCAGCTGATTGGTCGAGGTGCCGGGTGTCAGACCCCCACCAATCTGATAGTGATGATCTATCATACAGAGAAGTCAGAGAAGTCAAGATTTGTTATGTCCCAGACAACAGTTTCACCTTGATGTAGTTGTTTATAGATGTTTTACAAGATGTTTTGATGGAACATGGTCTCCCCCATTGAAGTCAATGTAGAAAAAAAACCACATTATGGCAGCAAATTGCCTCAAAAACGGTACAATTGATTGCTGCAGTGTGTGTGTGTTGGGTTTAGAAAAAAATCCATTATCCTAACTAAGATTATAAGAACTTTGTCCTGGAGCTGATGTAGACAGAAAATGATGGCAAAAAAGGCAACTGGATTTTACACCTTCACACAGAGGTTTTGTTTTTTAACTGGTAAATAACATGACTTTGAGCTGCCTTTTTTTATTTATATGGTTTTTAGATTTTTCTTAATTGCTATAGAGAAGCTTATGGAAAAAAAATGCATGAAAAAAGTCCACACACCAAGATTAAGATCATGAAGGTTTTTTTTTTAGTTTTGTTTTTTTAAAAACACCCTTTACTCCAAGAAAATACGTCATAGTGAGCGAGTTAAAGCCACACAAAAAAAAAAACACTTTGTATTGTATTCTATATTTCCCTAATTTTTGTGAGATGATTCAGTGCCTTAATTTTTAATTTTTGAATGTGCATTTTGACCAAACCGATACATATATAGTGAGTGAGGTGACAACCATACAAAATAAATGTCCTTTATAAGCGCTTGCTTTCATAGCTTTTTCCTGTAGGGTCGTCAGTTGCACAAATTTTGTTAATAATATTGGCAGATATTATTAATAGGGGAAATAAAATCCTGAAACTTAACACAACCACAAATCACCAACTACTAAAACCCAGATTCACCAGAGATATTTTGCACAGAGCACTTCTCTGGAAGACTTCACTTACCGACCACAGACATGTGCAGCAGAAGTATGGCAATAATGAGCATGGGGCATCTGCCAGGGCCTGGAGGACTGTGCCCACATTGCACCCAGTGTCACTAAGCCATCACTAGGAGTATGCATTTTAAGGAAAGTTATACTCTTATCACACTACCGTAGAATACAGCCAAGGGCTATGCAAGAAAACATCACAAAGCACTCTGTCCAGTGTTCATCTATGGGGCAGCTCACATCAGCTTTTTATTCTCAGGCATATTTGATGTGAGTGTAAAATCGCAGCATGCTGTGATTGGCACCGAGACTCGGCTGCGACTCGCCAATGAAAACCTATGGGTGCGAGAAAAAAAATCACATAGCACTCGGACCATGCGAGTGCTGTCCGATTTTTATGCACCGATGTCCTTTGACATACAGTAAAATCACAAAAGTGACAGGTTAGAATAGAATAGATAGAATAGATATATACACATAGAATAGATATATAGATGTCAGTGACATATACAATTAGTGCAGTGTGTGTGCAACTTACTGTACATGTATTTAATTAATCAAAGATTATTTTCATGAAAAAAATGGCATGGACTACCACATAATTTTCTTTACCAGCAGAGGGAAAGCTGACGGCTGGGGTCCGATGTTGATAGTCTGGGAAGGGGGTAATACCCATGGAGTTTCCCAGGCTATTAATATTAGATCGCAACTGTATATTTAGCCTTTACTGGCTATTAAAGTGGGGGACCCTAAAAAAAATGGCATAGGGTCCCCCTATAATTAATAACCACAAAGTCTATGCAGATAGCTGCGAGCTGATATTAATAGCCTAGAAAGGGACCATGGATACTGGCCCCCCAGGCTAAAAACATCAGCTCTCAGCTGCCCCAGAGAAGGCGCATATATAAGATGCGCTAATTCTGGCACTTAACCTCGCTCTTCCCACTTGCCCTGTAGCGGTGGCAAGTGGGGTGATAGTTGGGGAGGATTGATGTCACTTTTCTACTCTCAGGTGTTCACAAGGAGTTCACAAGGAGTTCACAGGAGTTCACAGGAGTTCACAAGGAGACACTGAGCACACGCTGGATGACAGGCTGTATGGTCCCATCATGCAGCCATGCAGCCTGCCATCTAGATGTAGCAGAGATAGACCCATCATAGGACAAATTAATTAGCAACATCTCTGTGGAAAGGTGAGGAATATTGTGGTTGTTTTTGTTATTTTTAACTCTTTTGCAGATGACGAGGGTGTCGGTGGAATGGGCAAGGTTGTAAGTATGGGTTAATTAAGATTTATTAAAGGAGTCTTTGTCATTCTTTCAATTAAAGAATTTTATTCTGGGAGTTTTTATATAATATGACCATGGGGTTAGTAATGGGGGTGTCTTATTGATGCCTCTCCATTACTAACCTCGGGGCTTGATGTCACCCGACAATACATTGGTGACATCAACCCCCAACTATCCCTCTACTTGCCACCGCTACAGGGCAAGTGGGAAGAAGGAGACTAAGTGCCAGAATTGGGGCATCTTAGAGATGCACCTTTTATGGGGCAGCTGAGAGCTGATGTTTTTAACCTGGGGGACCAGTATCCATGACCCCTTCCTAGGCTATTAATATAAACCCGCATCTGTCTTCATAGCTTTTGCTGGTAATTAACTATAGGGGGACCCTATGTCATTTTTTTTAGGGTCCCCCATTTTAATAGACAGTAAAGGCTAAGTATACAGTTGTGAGCTGATATTAATAGCCTGGGAAGCTCCATTGGTATTATCCCCTTCCCAGGCGATAAAAATCGTCCCCCAGCCTTCAGCTTTCCCTCCGATGGTTACGAACATTACACGGGAGCCCATGCCATTTTTTTCCGATAAATAATCTTTTATTAATTAAATACATGTATAGAAAGCTGCACACACACACTGTACTAATTGTATATGTCACTGACATCTATATATATAACTATTCTATGTATATTTACTGTACAGTATGTAATCCATCTATTCTATGCTGTTTGCTCCTGCTGTGATTTTACACAATGCGGCTGCTGAATTGCCGGCTATTCATCTATGTAATATGTATACACATATAAATATATATACATCGCACATACGTCATGAAATTATCGCTCCAGCGTCGTACATTGCAAAGTGTGACAGCAGTCTACGACGCTGGAGCGATATTGTTACGATGCTGGAGCATCACGGATCGTGCCGTCGTAGCGATCAAAATGCCACTGTGTGACGGTACCCTAAAACTCTCATCTTCCATTTACATAATATGTGACAATATATGAGACACGTTACGCCTCAGTGTAACAATGCCAGGTGCTGGAGACAACGCTATTTGTAACCGCTCAAGTGCCATAAACTTTGTTTTATGCCTAACACACCAAATAGCCTGTTCCAATGTGGGTTATTCATTAACTTGCTGCCTGAGTAGCAAAAGAAACAAGTCATGTGAAGCTGATAATTCGGTCTTATTTTGGGCATTTTCGGCACTTATCTTTAGCATGAAAGATAAGATTCCACCAAGCAAATAGCGCTGTGAAATGAAACATATAGCAGGCGACTGCCAAGAGCAGACTAGTGATAAAAGAAGCAAATATCGCTTTACCTTTGTTGGCTCGATGCTTCGGGTTTGTCCCAATTCTGGTCCCCACAATGTTGCTGAGCTCTGACTGTATGTCTATCTGTAGCTGGATCAGTCTAACCTATGTCTTGGCGCTTTATGTCAGTATATCTTTTTAAGCAGTTTGTGGTTTGGCAAACACGTCTTCAACCTGATTGTACCTTTTTCTCTCACATTAAAGATTTTTTTTTCTTAGTTTTCTTTCTCAGTATAATTTCCGTGATGGGTTTCGAAATTACCTATTACATGACTTCATATCTTTTAGCTTCCAGTGCTTTAAAGTAGGCTTACCATCATATGATCTGGTAAATAAAAAAGGGTTAAGATGTTGGTTTGGGTTTTATCTCTAATTATGAATCCCCCCCCCCCCCCCCCCCCAGTTTGAAGGGGTTTTCCACTTATAATATCACCTGATATGCGTTCAGAAAGGTAGATTCCATCAGTGGAGGTCTGTCGACTGGGACCCTCACTGGTACTGTTCCTTCAATGTAGGGGCCTTGGCGCGTGGTAGATAGATATTATTATCATTATTATTATACATTTTTATAGACATATTTGTTTATTTGAGCCAACCATGTAACAGGACCCCCCTCCACCCGAATGATGATGTTAGTGACAAGTCCTGACAGGCATCAGAAGACAAGTGCCACTGCCGAATCCACTAGAGTTACACTTTCATTAAAGAAAGCTCCCTCGTCTGAGAAGCTCTTTTTGCCTGTAGTAAATACAAGCCTGAGCACAAGGGAAAGCCGAATACTGGTTTTATTTTTTATAGGGAATCTGTCAGCTGACTCATTCTTCTTGAACCACGGGCAGCATAGATCAGACTGACTCCTTCTTTGCAACCGTGTGTGTTTCACTCTCAATTCTACCTTTAGATAAAACATACTTTGAGATGCTGGCTGGTGAAATACAACTAAGATGTCAAGAGACCGATCCCCGATGGCTTCTCCTCACCTCACTCCGCTGGACTGACAGGTGTTTCCCTATATGTGCATATAGGACGAGACCTGTCAGTGAAAGGGTACAAGGAGTGGAGAAGTCACCGGTGTCTGGCCTCTTGGACTAATTATCCTAGTTGCATAGTCCCGCTTCAGAGTTAAACATATGATCTGTTTGATTAGTACTATGCTACCAGGTGCAGTAATCTTTCAGGACACAATCTTAAAGGAGTTTTACAAGATAAAATACTTTTTTTGCAATAGCCATGTGTCATACATCTGGGATCAAACCCTTGAGCCTTGCTTTGTGGTCGACTTCTCTGTCCACCAAGCTTCAGCAGATACACCCTTTCTCCAGGTGTCTAGCTTCTGTTATCCTTTTTTCAGTCTTTTTAGGGTAACAGGTGTTTTTATTTACTAATTTGTGTGCCCTATCACCTTTCGGGTGCGTTTTTATATACTTTCCCCCTGCTGGTATTTCCTGCTTGTGATATTCTCATTTGGATATCCAGCCATTCTGCTATAGTTTAAGACAGTCAGTGAAAGACCAGCATGAGCTTATATCTTAGCTGTTCATGTTTTTACCCTGCAGCTATGTTCTTGGTTTTTTACGAAGTAAGCAGCATATTTTCTAACAATATGTACTTTATCCTTTATTTTGTATTTCCTGGCCTGTAGGTAATTCACACCCTTCTCTGCCCTCTAGTTCTTGAGGAGGAAAGTGAAACACTTGACGGCCTTTCAGGCAGCATGGGTCCGAGTTGTCATAGTCTAGTCTGTGTTTAGAGCGATCACTGCTCACACAAAAACCACTAGGGACTCCGGGGCCAGGATCTCCAGTCTGTACTGTTGCAGTTTTTAGTGTGTTACCTATTTTCCCGAGTGAGTTGCCACACTATCATAACACAATGTTTTATCCAGAATCAACAAATTGAGCTTTATTTTCCTGTGCTGCTCCAGCTCCACTGTTGCTTTTGTTAAATTGGCTGCAGAGTGATGGCACAACTAAAGCACATGTTGACTGCAGCCAATCATTAGGCTCAGCGGTCTTGTGCCATTTAGTTTGGTGTGACCACTGAGCCTAGCGATTGGTTGCAATGGTCACACATGTAGTCATGACATCAAAATGACTGCATTAAAGAGACAGAACTGCACCTGCAGGTGGTAAAGGCTGAATTTGGTATTTTCAGACTGAAGAAACCTACTAAAAATAACATTTTTAAACCTTTAAGTTGCTTGGAAGAAGGCAGGTATTTTGTGAATGGTAATGACTGGCTTAGTGATTCACCGCTATTAGCCTATTAACTCATATTGGATGGTTGGAGTACATACGTTCATACACTTAGCAAATAGGTATTTTACATCCAGAAGAATGCCAGCTGCAGCAAAAGCATAAAAGATATAGATAAATTACTGGTACACATTAAATTAGTGTTTTTTAGATTGAATTTGAGAATTTAGATGTCCATATTGTGTGTGGTCATAATCAACTATTCAGGAGGATAAGAGGCCTTCAGATGTCCCTTATTACTGCCAGGCAGGGAGCTTGTACATTTCAGTGACACTAATATGGGATTAGGATCTGTATCTGACCAGGTTACATAAGAGTGATCATTACAGAATCTCCGATTCTCAGCTATTGCACAGTGGCAGTCAGAATCTATACTCTACCCTCACACAGGAAACTGTTTTAAAGTCAACCTGAGAGCTGATACACACTGTCCAGTCCACGGGCAGCATGTATCAGACACTGACTTTCTCTGGCTTTAAAATCCCCACCTGGATCGACCTTATGTCCTTATACACACACATAGGCGGAGACCTATCAATCCAACACAGTGAGACGGGAGAAGCCGCCAAGGACTGATTCGTGCTGGAGACTAGTCAGACAGGCAGATCCCCAGCGGCTCTTCCCGCTCACTGCCTTGGAGTCTCCCCATCTGCTGCCCTGGATTGACTAGTATGTCCTTATATGCATACATAGGCAGAGACCCTCCAGCACAGAGGGCCGGGAGAAGCCGGTGAGGACTGATTCACGCTGGAGACTAGTCAGTCAGTCAGTTTCCCAGCGGCTCTTCCGGATCGCTGACTTGGATTCTTTCCGTCAGCTGCTTTTAAAGTATGCTTTTCTCTTAAATGCCCCTATGAATAGGGTGGGCACCACCAATAGATGTAAGGAGATCAACCCAATGCATATAAATGAGATATTAGAGAAAAAAAAACAGAAGAAAAAGATATGCAAAACTGGGGATCTCACATAGAATAGAAATGTATTTAATTAATCAGTACATGATATATAAAGACAACAAAACATTTAAAAACAATTAAAAAGGCACAAAGGCCACATGATTATCAACCAGTTGACCCTAAATAAAGCCGTGGTGAACAGAAACATCAATTTTGACAACTTTGCATTTCCTGCCTTTATTAGTCACCCTGATCCTTTGAAAACAGGTTCCCAAATTACGTTTCATCATTTCCTTAGTAAACAGGACAGCAATATGGAGTCCAGCTTTAATGCTATTCATTTATGCTTTCTTAGAAAGGCTGGTGTGGAGAGTGGCTACAAAGTGCACTTCTCTTGAGAGGACTCAGAGTACCTATAGAAATGCATTGGGGTCTAACCGCACCCTTACATATAAATGATGGCATACAAGTGCTGTGCAGACTGAGCCTTTCTGTTCTAATGGATAATAACTAGTGATGAGCGAGTATACTCGTTGCTCGGGTTTTCCTGAGCACGCTCGGGTGACCTCCGAGTATTTATGACTGCTCGGAGATTTAGTTTTCATCACGACAGCTGAATGATTTACGGCTACTAGCCAGCCTGAGTACATGTGGGGGTTGCCTGGTTGCTAGGGAATCCCCACATGTAATCAAGCAGGCTAGTAGCTGTAAATCATTCAGCTGCCGCAATGAAAACTAAATCTCCGATCAGTCATAAATACTCGGAGGTCACCCGAGCGTGCTCTGGAAAACCCGAGCAACGAGTACACTCGCTCATCACTAATAATAACTTCATCAGGAGTGTGCTAGGTTCACCAAAGATCATGGGCACAAACCCGAACGTATATTTTTTGTGGCCATCTTCCTTCTGTCATCCCCACTTTCACAAAAAGTAAAATGTAACACTGCAGTTAACACAGTAAGAACTCTGATAATATAGTAGATTTTACCTGCAGTGCTATTTAACACCAAACAAAACACAACATGAGAACAAAGGAAAAGGGTAGCATGCATATCAAAGGGATCACCACAGAGATTGTCAAAAAGTATTACAAGTTTATTGAATCGCACTTTAACACTGCATTGTATTTTTTGCGCAATATGGTGACAAACGCAGCATACTGCGATTTTCTACGGCCGTAGAAAGCCGTATAATACGGATCAGTAAAATACGGCAGATAGGAGCTGGGCCATAGAGAATCATTGTACCATATGCAATCCGTATTTTCTGCACCTGTCATATGTCCGTAAAACTCGCTAGTGTGAGGCCGGCCTTATATGGGGTCCCAGGTTATAGACTGCTGAAAACAGCCCTACTTGTATGACTCTAATCAGATGCCCGGTTGCCGGGAAATCATCTTTAATCACTTTATATGACCTCTCCCAGGCTCTGGGGAGGACGCAGCCTGGAGATAACTCTGCCTCCAGAGCTTAGTATACATGAAGAGGGAGTTACCAGTGTGATGGCCGCTCTCTGCTCTCCTGGTCTCATTGCAGAGCTGTGTGTGATTATACCTGACACATCTGCAGGCTCCTCTAAGCTTCCATCTCACAGGCTGACAGGGCTGCAATATTGTTGCAATAGAGCAGAGAGAGCTCAGAGTGAAGGAAAAAATGTGTTTGCAAAAAGACAAATTTGATTTCTCCTGTTCTGTGTTAGTTACTTATAACTGTAGAAAAAGACATGGACCACAGATCCCAATATTCACACTTTGATCTAATGCCAAAAGGCAAAAATTTACAACTGAACATGAGGTTCTCGGTTTAACATTCTGATCAGACTGTATGAAGCCCACGGCCATATCATGGTGAACCTATCAGTAGGTCGCTAAGCCTGAAAGGTGCAGTGTGCGTAACCCATCATCACAGCGACAGTGCACCAACAGGGTGGGTGACCTGGGGCCCCACAACACCCATGCTGAGAAGCAGACTCCCTATGACTCCAGGCACGAAACCACGGCAACAATGGCCCCCACACAGCACCAACACCAGGCGAATGGATGTAAAAAGCTCACCTTCTATACCCTGTGTTAGCTACTTGTGTCACACTGGTAACTCCACCTTCATGAAAAATAAGCTCTGGAGTCAGAGTTATCTTCCAGGCAGCATCTTCCTCACAGCCTGGAAGAGGTCATTTACATATAAGAAAAATGGATCTGGAATGCGACATCAGATCAGACCTACATGCCCATTTAGATGGCTTAGGAGGGACGGTCCTACTGACAGATTCCATTTAAAATCAAACATATGATGTATGATGGCTTTCAGTCAGTCAAAACCCAAGTTGAAAAATTAGTATTTTGAAAGATATATACATACCGCAACATAAAAGCTTTATTACATTGATTTCAGTTGTTACTTTGTATATTCCTCTTCAGTCATGTAGGGCTAAATAAAAGAAAATACAAGCATTAAATTGCTTTATAAAGCTATAATACAAAATTAATCTGAATATTTAGTAAATAACTACATCATTAACATCTCCCCTGGCTATTCCTGTTTGTACTAGTTTAATAAACTTTTTGTATTTTACTCATTTTGTGGTGGTCTTATGTACTCCATTTTTCTGGTGTCCTATTATTAACAATAAGTAACATGTCAGAGTCTCTCCACACTGGTGATGAGGTGTCTGGTTTTCCATGATCCATTCCATATTTGTTGCAATAAAGCCTAACAGATCCCATTAACTTGTAATAGAAACGTCACATCACATTTCGATTTTTGTCAGCGAACATAAAGTTACAGATTTGTTCTTCCTTCCCTTTCCTTTTAGCTCACTATATCCTGAGATATGTTACACAAGATGATCAGCTTTAAAAAAAAAAAAAAAAAGAGAAACTGTGTCAGAAGAGGAACACTATATGGACAGAAGTATTAGGGCACCTAAACATTACACCTGCAAGAGCTTGTATGACATCTCTTCCTAAAAATATAGGTTTTAAAGGGTTATTCCCATCTTCAGAAATGGATATAGTCGGATTGTGCTTGTAAATAAAAGCAATTTTGTAATTCACTGCTTATTAAAATGTTTAGCTGTTCCTGAGATATTAAGAGTAAGTTCACACAGGTCGTTTTTGTTGCTTTTTTTTTTCTGCAGCAAAAACTGATCTTTTTGGCAGGAAAGAAGCTGCCTCAAAAACGCAGGTTTAGGTGCATTTTGGGTGTGTTTTTTGTTGCGTATTTGGTGCGTTGTTTTCCTCTTTGTCCATGCTAATGTCCTTGGATTTTCAGCAGCAAATACGCAGCAAATAATAATACCTGCGTTTTTGCTGCATTTTTTTCAACGCCCATTCAAGCCAATGGGTGAAAAAACGCAGCAAAAACGCTGAAAGAAGTGACATGCTCTATGTCCAAAAAACGCAGCAAAGCACAAAATACTGATCACACAAAAAAAAACCAATGTGTGTGCATGAGATTTCTGAAATCTCATATGCTTTGCTGGTATTGTAAAAAGCAGCTGAAAATTAGCATAAAAAACGCAGCAAAAAAACGCCCTGTGTGAACTTACCCTTACACTTTTCTATTGTTCACACCTCATTGCCTTGGAGACCGACCACTGCTGCTAGACAGCAGAACATGCACAGTGCTTATAAGCTCTTTTCTATTGCACTTTTAACCCCTTAGTGACAGAGCCAATTTGGTACTTAATGACCAGGCCAATTTTTGCAATTCTGACCACTGTCACTTTATGAGGTTATAACTCTGGAACGCTTTAACGGATACCGCTGATTCTGAGAATGTTTTTCGTGACATATTGTACTTCATGTTAGTGGTAACATTTCTTCGATATTACTTGCGATTATTTATGAAAAAAACGGAAATATGGCGAAAATTTTTAAAATTTTGCAATTTTCAAACTTTGTATTTTTATGCCCTTAAACCAGAGAGATATGTCACGAAAAATAGTTAATAAATAACATTTCCCACATGTCTACTTTACATCAGCACAATTTTGGAAACAAAATTTTTTTTTGTTAGGGAGTTATAAGGATTAAAAGTTGACCAGCAATTTCTCATTTTTACAACACCATTTTTTTTTAGGGACCACATCACATTTGAAGTCATTTTGAGGGGTCTATATGATAGAAAATAATGAAGTGTGACACCATTCTAAAAACTACACCCCTCAAGGTTCTCAAAACCACATTCAAGAAGTTTATTAACCCTTTACGTGCTTCACAGGAGCTGAAACAATGTGGAAGGAAAAAATGAACATTTAACTTTTTTTTTGCAAACATCTTAATTCAGAACCATTTTTTTTATTTTCACATGTGTAAAAACAGAAATGTAACCATAAATTTTGTTATGCAATTTCTCCTGAATACGCCAATACCCCATATGTGGGGGTAAACCACTGTTTGGGCGCACCGCAGAGCTTGGAAGTGAAGGAGCGCCGTTTGACTTTTTCAATGCAGAATTGGCTGGAATTGAGATCGGACGCCATGTCACGTTTAGAGAGCCCCTGATGTGCCTAAACAGTGGAAACTCCCCACAAGTGACACCATTTTGGAAACTAGACCCCTTACGGAACTTATCTAGATATGTGGTGAGCACTTTGAACCCCCAAGTGCTTCACGGAAGTTTATAACGTAGAGCCGTGAAAATAAAAAATCGCTTTTGTTTACACAAAAATGATCTTTTCGCCCACATATTCTTATTTTCACAAGGGTAACAGGAGAAATTAGACCACAAACGTTGTTGTGCGATTTCTCCTGAATACGTCGATACCCCATATGTGAGCGTAAACCACTGTTTGGGCACACCGCAGAGCTTGGAAGGGAAGGAGCGCCGTTTTACTTTTTCAATGTAGAATTGTCTGGAATTGAGATTGGACGCCATGTCGCGTTTGGAGAGCACCTGATGTGCCTAAACAGTGGAAACCCCCCACAAGTGACACCATTTTGGAAACTAGACCCCTTAAGGAACTTATCTAGATGTGTGGTGAGCACTTTGAACCCCCATGTGCTTCACAGAAGTTTATAACGTAGAGCCGTGAAAATAAAAAATCGCATTTTTTCTACAAAAATGATCTTTTTGCCCCCAAATTTTTATTTTCACAAGGGTAACAGGAGAAATTAGACCACAAAAGTTGTTGTGCAATTTCTCCTGAGTACGTTGATACCCAATATGTGGGGGTAAACCACTGTTAGGGCGCACCGCAGAGCTTGGAAGAGAAGGAGTGCCGTTTTACTTTTTCAATGTAAAATTGGCTGGAATTGAGATTGGACGCCATGTCGCGTTTGGAGAGCCCCTGATGTGCCTAAACAGTGGAAACCCCCCACAAGTGACACCATTTTGGAAACTAGACCCATTAAGGAACTTATCTAGATGTGTGGTGAGCACTTTGAACCCCCATGTGCTTCACAGACGTTTATAACGTAGAGCCGTGAAAAAAAAAAATTGCATTTTTTCTACAAAAATGATCTTTTTGCCCACAAATTTTTATTTTCACAAGGGTAACAGGAGAAATTAGACCACAAAAGTTGTTGTGCGATTTCTCCTGAGTATGTTGATACCGAATATGTGTGGGTAAACCACTGTTTGGGCGCACCGCAGAGCTTGGAAGAGAAGGAGTGCCGTTTTACTTTTTCAATGTAGAATTGTCTGGAATTGAGATCGGACGCCATGTCGCGTTTTGGAGAGCCCCTGATGTGCCTAAACAGTAGAAATCCCCCACAAGTGACCCCATTTTAGAAACTAGACCCCCATGGAACTTATCTAGATGTGTGGTGAGAACTTTGAATGCCCAAGTGCTTCACAGAAGTTTAGAATGCAGAGTCGTGAAAATAAAAAAGATTTTTTAGCCCCCAAGTTTTTATTTTCACAAGGGTAACAAGAGAAATTGGACCCCAAAAGTTGTTGTCCAATTTGTCCCGAGTATGCTGGTACCCCATATGTGGGGGTAAACCACTGTTTGTGCGCACGGCAGAGCTCGGAAGGAAGGAGCACCGTTTTGGAATGCAGACTTTGATAGAATGGTCTGCGGGCGTTATGTTGCGTTTGCAGAGCCCCTGATGTACCTAACCAGTAGAAACCCTCCACAAGTGACCCCATTTTGGAAACTAGACCCCCCAAGGAACTTATCTAGATGTGTGGTGAGAACTTTGAATGCCCAAGTGCTTCACAGAAGTTTAGAATGCAGAGTCGTGAAAATAAAAATAAAAATTTTTTCCACAAAAAAGATATTGTAGCCCCCAAGTTTTTATTTTCACAAGGGTAACAGGAGAAATTGGACTGCAATAGTTGTTGTCCAATTTATCCCGAGTATGCTGATGCTCCATATGTGGGTGTAAACCACTGTTTGGGCGCACGGCAGAGCTCGGAAGGGAAGGAGCGCCGTTTTGGAATGCAGACTTAGATAGAATGGCCTGTGGGCGTTATGTTGCGTTTGCAGAGCCCCTGATGTACCTAAACAGTAGTGACCCCCCACAAGTGACCCCGTTTTGGAAACTAGACCCCCAAGGAACTTATCTAGATGTGTGGTGAGAACTTTGAATGCCCAAGTGCTTCACAGAAGTTTATAATGCAGAGTCATAAAAATAAAAAATATTTTTTTTTCCACAAAAAAGATTTTGTAGCCCCCAAGTTTTTATTTTCACAAGCATAACAGGAGAAATTGGACCCCAGAAGTTGTTGTCCAATTTATCCCGAGTACCCTGATGCCCCATATGTGGGGGTAACCCACTGTTTGGGCTCACGGCAGAGCTCAGAAGGGAGGGAGCACCATTTGACTTTTTGAGTGCAAAATTGGCTGTCATGTTTGGAGACCCCCTGATGTACCTAAACAGTGGAAACCCTCCAATTCTAGCTCCAACCCTAACCCCAACACACCCCTAACCCTAATCCCAACCCGATCCATAATCCTAATCACTAACCCTAACGATAATCACAACTCTTACCCCAAAACAACCCTAATGTCAACCCTAACCATAACCCTAATCAAAACCCTAAATCCAACACACCCCTAATCCTAATCTCAACCCAAACCTAACCCTAATCCCAATACACCCCTAATCACAACCCTAACCTTAACCCTAATCCCAAACCTAACCCTAATCCCAAGCGTAACCCTAATGCCAACCCTAACCCTAATCCAAACCCTAACCCTAATCCCAACTCTAACCCTAACTTTAGCCCCAACCCTAGCCCTAACTTTAGCCCCAACCCTAACCCTAGCCCTAAGGCTACTTTCACACTTGCGTCGTTTGGCATCCGTCGCAATCCGTCGTTTTGGACAAGAAACGGATCCTGCAAATGTACCCGCAGGATGCGTTTTTTGCCCATAGACTTGTATTGCCGACGGATCGTGACGGATAGCCACACGTCGCGTCCGTCGTGCACTGGATCAGTGTTTTGGCGGACCATCAGCACAAAAAAAGTTCAATGTAACTTTTTTTGTACGTCGCATCCGCCATTTCTGACCGCGCATGCGTGGCCGTAACTCCGCCCCCTCCTCCCCAGGACATAGATTGGGCAGCGGATGCGTTGAAAAACTACATTTGCTGCCCACGTTGTGCACAATTTTCACAACGTGCGTCGGTATGTCGGGCCGATGCATTGCGACGGCCCCGTACCGACGTAAGTGTGAAAGAAGCCTAACCCTAAATTTAGCGCCAACCCTAACCCTAAATTTAGCCCCAACCCTAAATTTAGCCCCAACCCTAACCCTAAATTTAGCCCTAACCCTAGCCCTAACCCTAAACCTAATCCTAGCCCTAACCCTAACCCTAGCCCTAACCCTAACCCTAACCCTAGCCCTAACCCTAACCCCAGCCCTAACCCTAGCCCTAGCCCTAACCCTAGCCCTAACCCTAACCCTAACCCTAGCCCTAACCCTAACCCTAACCCTAGCCCTAACCCTAACCCTAGCCCTAACCCTAGCCCTAACCCTAACCCTAGCCCTAACCCTAACCCTAATTTTAGCCCCAACTGTTCTTCTTCTGCCGGCCGGCAGATGGAGACAGATGGCGGGCGCACTGCGCATGCGCCCGCCATTTTCTTTTCCCCGGCGGCCAGGAGGAGCAGCAGGAGGACCCAGGGACACCAGTGAGTATGATAGGGTCCCCGAATCCCCCTATTTCTCTGTCCTCTGATGTGCGATCACATCAGAGGACAGAGAATTACACTTTGCTTTTTTTTTTTTTTTGCGGTCGCCGGTAGACAGTTAATTACCGGCGATCGCAAAACAGGGGTCGGTAAAACCGACCCCGATCATGCTCTTTGGGGTGTCGGCTACCCCCGGCAGCCGAGACCCCAAAGATTCTCCCGGGGCCGGCCGGCGGGTGCACTGCGCATGCGCCCGCCATTTTGAAGATGGCGGCGCCCACCGGGAGCCACGAGGAGCACCGGGGGAGACAGGTGAGTATCGGGGGGCGATCGGAGACCCCTTTTCTCTGTCCTCTGATGTGCGATCACATCGGAGGACAGAGAAATTAAAAAGAAATCGCGTTTTTTTGTTTTTGCGATCGCCGGTAAACGGGGTCGGTACAAAACCCCCCGAATCATATTCTCTGGGGTCTCGGCTACCCCCGTCAGCCGAGACCCCGGAGAAAATCCGACTTTGGGGGGTGCTATTTACTTTTTCCACAGCGCCGTTAATTAACGTAAGTAACGCCGTTAAAAGGCGTATTGGCGGTCGCTAAGGGGTTAAGCACTGTTTTGCAACTGGTCAGATCACTGCTCCACATTGTTACCTATTTAACCTAGCTACTGTCAGTATAGAAAACCTAAAGATTGGCTGCAAATTTTAATAAGCCGTAAGTTACAAAAGTGCTTGCTTTTAATAGCACTATCCGACAACACAAAGATGATAAAAAACCTTTAATACAGTTGAAACCAGAAGTTTACATACACTATATACAGTAGCAAGACACATGTGCATGTTTTCTCAATATCTGACATGAAATGAGAATAAACCTGTCCCGTTTTAGGTCGATTAGGATTACCATAATTATTAATATTTACCAAATGCCAGAATAATGAAAATGAGAAAATGTCTTGCGGCATTTTTCTTACTTACCGCAAAGTCATAAATTTACATACACTAGGATAAACCATTCTGGACTGCCATATGATGATGTCATGTGTTTGGAAGCTTCTGTAGGTTTTTTGGCAGCATCTAAGTTAATTAGAGGCAAACCTGTGGATGCATTTTAATGCACACCTGAACACACTGCTTCTTTGTGTAGCATTATGGGAAAGATTCAAGATATCAGCCAATATATCAGGAAGAGAATTGTGAACTGGCTCATCCTTGGGTACAATTTCAAGATACTTGAAGGTGCCTCTTTCATCTGTACAAACAATTATATGCAAGTACAAACAAGATGGGAATGTCCAACATCATACTACTCAGGAGACGGGTTCTGTATCCCACAGATGAACGTGCTTTGGTCTGACATGTGCATATCAGTCGAAGGGCAAAAGCAAAAGACCTTGTTCAAATGATGGCGGAAGCTG
Organism: Ranitomeya imitator; assembly: GCF_032444005.1. Lineage (NCBI taxonomy): Eukaryota > Metazoa > Chordata > Amphibia > Anura > Dendrobatidae > Ranitomeya > Ranitomeya imitator. The sequence continues at coordinate 712,824,171 of NC_091284.1, read as the reverse complement.
GTAAGATTGTGTCAATATCCAAAGTGAAACAAGTACTGTAGCAATACAATATGGGCAGAAAGCCCTCTCTACCAGGAAGAAGTCATTACTCCAAAAGAAACATAAAAAAGCCAGATTACTGTTTGCAAATGCACACATGAACACAGACCTTAATTTCTGAAGAGATGTCCTTTTGTCTGATGAAACTAAAATTTAACTTTTTGGGCATAATGACCATTTTTACTATTGGAGGAAAAAGGGAGAAGATTACAAGCCTAAGAACACCATCCCAACTGTGAAACATGGGGGTGGCAGCATCATGGTGTGGGATTATTTTGCTGCAAGAGGGATGGGTGCACTTCACAAAATAGATGGCGTCATGAGAAAAAAGATTATGTGGCAATACTGAAGCAACATCTCAAGACATCAGCCAGGAAGTTAAACTTGGGGGGAAATACTGTAGGTCTTCCTAATGGACAATGACCCAACGCATACTGCCAAAATGGTAACAACGAGGATTAAGGATAACAAAGTCAATGTTTTGGAGTGGCCATCACAAAGCCCTGATCTCAATCCTATTGAAAATTTATGGGCAAAGTTGAAAAGACAGGTGTGAGCAAGGCAACCTACAAACCTGCATCAGTTACACCAGTTTTGTCAGGAGGAATGTTCCCAATTCTGACCAACTATTGTGAGAAGCTTGTGGAAGGATATCCTAAACGTTTGACCCAAGTCATTCAGTTTAAGGGCCATGGGACCAAATAATAGTGAAATGTAAATGTAAACTTTTGACTTTGCAGTAAGTAATAAAAATGCCTTAAACATTCTCTCTCTTTCTCTCTCTCTCACTATTCTGGCATTTGGTAAATATTAATAATTATGGTAATCCTAATTGACCTAAAACTGGAAAGGTTTATTCTGACTTCCTATCAGATAATGAGAAAAACATGCATATGTGTCTTTTTATGTAGTTTATGTAAACTTCTGATTTCAACTGTATGTAGTTTACACACTACTCTCCCTTGGCAAGAAGTAGAGTCTTCACTCTTCATGGAAGGGTCTCCACAAGATTTTCATGTTTGTTGGAATTTTGCCCATTCATCCAGAAGAGCACTTGAGAGGTCAGCCAGTGCAATCTTCTTTCTTGTGCATCCCAAGAGTGTTAGATGGGGTTGAGGTCAGAGCTCTGTCGGCCAGTCAGGTTTTTCAACTCCAAACTAAACCAACCATGCCTTTATGGCCTGCCTGTGAGTGCTAGGGCACAGTGCTGGAATAGAAAAGGGGTTTCACCAAAATGTTCTCAAAAAGTTTGAAGCTACATATTATGCAGAATGTTGTGAATTCAGCTTTTGGGCTCCCTCCGGTGGTTGTAGAGGGTAATGCAGTTGTGTCTGGACTGCAGGAGTGGACAGGTGTATCTACTAATTGCAAAACTGACTGGGGTATATAGCTTTGCAGGATCCTTTAGTCAGTGCCAGTTGTCCATTGTTCTGGAAGGATTCACTTCCCTGCTGGTCTCTCCAGTTTGCTGTGCTTTTCTACAAAGATAAGTCCTGGCTTTGTTTTTGCTGTCCACCTGCTGTGGACCTATAGTCCTGTGCATATTCATGTTTTTGTCTTGTCCAGCTTAGTCTGTGAAGGATTTTTTGCAGCCTAGCTATTTCTCTGGAGATGCAGATATACCCCCCATGTCTTTAGTCAGATGTGGTGATCCGTATTTTCTGCGGTGGATATTTTCTAGTGTTTTTATACTGACCGCATAGTACTCTGTTCTATTCTTTCTTTTTAGCTAGTATGGCCTCCTATGCTAAAATCTGATTTCATATCTGCGTATGTTATTTCCCTCTCCTCTCACAGTCAATATTTGTGGGGGGCTATCTATCCTTTGGGGATTTTCTCTGAGGCAAGATAGGTTTCCTGTTTCTGTCTTTAGGGGTAGTTAGATCTTAGGCTGTGCCGAGGGGTCTAGGGAGTGTTAGGTACCCCCCACGGCTACTTCTAGTTGCGCTGCTAGGTTCAGGGTTTGCGGTCAGTACAGGGATCACCTTCTCCAGAGTCCGTCTCATGCTGCTCCTAGGCCACCAGATCATAACAGCAGAAGCATTAATATTTCCCTTTATTGGAATTAGGTCAACTCCTGAAAGAACAGCCTCAAATCAATATCTCTCTTCCACCAGACTTTTCAGCTGGCAGATAGTAGGCAATGTCCTCCTGGCATTCACCAGACTTGTTCATAAGATTGCCACATAGAGAAGTGTGATGTTCTACAGAACATTTCTCCAATCGAGTGGCAACTTTTTTACGCTGCTTGCTTGTCATTGTGCTTGGTGATGTAAGACTTACCTGCAGCTTCTTGGCCATGGACACACAAGCCATGAAGCTCCAACCGCACCCCTTTTGTGTTGATATTAATACCAGAGGAGGCTTAGGACTCTGCAGTCCTTGACTCAGCAGAGCATTGGCAATGTTTATGCATTATGCTCCTCACCACTCAGAGACCTCGCTTCGTAGGTTTATGTGGTTTCCAAATGAATGACTGAGTTCCTTTAGGTTGTTAAATACGTCTACTTTCCAATTGTAATTACTTCAACTTTACAGTTGGAATATTCAGAAGAAAGAAGATATAACACAAAATTCCATAAACTGACATTATACAAAGGTGTCATCCTATTACAGTGCCACGTTGCGTCAGTGAGCTCTTTAGAATAAAGCAGTCTTTCACAAATGTCTGTAAAGGCTGACTACAGGACTACGGGATGGATTTATACACCTGTGGCAACGGGACTGAATGACAAAACCTGAATTCAATGATTTAGAGATGAGTCCCATTTCTTTTCTACACATAGTATATTTATTTATTTTACTCCTTCACACATCCGTATTTCCAGTACGTGCTGTATCCGGTTTTTTTCATAGATACCACACGTACCCATTATAACCAATGCTGCTATGCACATGTCCGTGCTTTTACATGTGAGTCCCTGCAAAACACAAGGAGACATGTCAGTTTTTTACGGCCACAATTATGACAATGGCCAATACAAGTCTATGGCTCCGAGAAAAGCATCCGTGTGCCATCCGGGTGATGTCCGGGTTTAATATGGCAAAGTATAGGAGAAGCTTTGGCAATTATTTCTTTCTTTAAACATGCTGGAAAAACACTGATGACACATGGATGATAAAAATGGACACACTGATGGAAAACACAGATGACACCGGTTCTGGTTTTTCATGCACATGTTTTACACGGTTTTGTCAAGGAGGACTTATATAGCTCCTTTAATTTCCTCAGCACTTAACTTCATCACTGTCCCCATTGGGGCTCACAATCTAGATTCCCTATCAGTATGTCTTTGGAACATCGGAGGAAACCAGATAACCTGGAGGAAACTCACGCAAACAGGAGGAGAACAGAACCAAGGACATCAGAGCTGCCCAGGTACTATTTATGTCTGGGTGGCAAACCAATGGTTGCGATGTCGATTGCAGCCTGTTGAGGGGTTTTCAAGCATTTTGTGATTTTTTTTTTTAATACGATTTGATAGAAATTGGAATTTTTAACCAAATTTAAAAAATGTAAGTGTTGCAGATGATGGTGTCTGCAGCTTCTACTGGAAGTTCAAAAATCATTGCAAAAAACTTGGCCTGGAGATTTGTAAAGAATTTGGCAGCACACCCTTCTTCTGCTAGGAATCTTTTCATACTTCCTACCTGACCTATTATACACACTAACATTATTCAGCAGACACAAAACACCTTCTTGTCCGTGATCATTTCCATTATCTTTCCTTCGTGTGACACTTTTTGCACATTATTGCACATTGGCTGTGTGACGTCTTCATGGAGCAACTTTTGGAAATCAACTTGACATGCCAAATACTTCTTTTTTAAGAAGGTTTCTTTCACTCTGGATCTTACGAACCTGATGATATTGTTTATTTTAATGTTCAGAATAATTTGTCACAGTTTCTTAAAGACTGGGGCCTAAATGAGAACATTATGGCTTACGGAACTACGGGTGTGCATGATGAAATAGTTGGGAGAGGCTTGTCATTAATGACAGGTCCAGGCTTCTATTGATGGGTCACAGAGGTCAGTTATCACATCTGTTCATCTTCTGTTAGATTCACCTTAAAGTCCCATAAAGTGTAACTTAACATTTCAATCATTTTTGTATAGCCCCTGTTCAGTACTGTTGATTAGAAGGGATGTGAGAACCCCAATGATTTCTGAAACCAGATATCAAAGCACTGGCCTTAGGTTTCAGTGTGACAAATTTGGACGATAAAACAATATCGGGCTCCACTGCTGTAATGAAGAATACTTAGGGCCAAGAGGAGTTGAATGTTTTTTTTATTTCCACAATGACTTTCAATGCTGGACTAGCATCTTTTTCAAGTGAAAAAAAACCAAAACAATTGTATTGCAAGAGTTCAAGGTCAGGGGGTTTAAAAAGACTGAAAGTGTAACTTAAACTTAAGAAAACGCCGACAAGAAAATGTGAAAAAAAGGGAGAAATAGAGGGAGAGTGAGGGGAGCGAAAGGAGAGGACATTGAGTATTTGATATAGAAAAGGAGATAGAAAAAGAAATGATGAGGAAAAAAAAGAAAAGGAAAGAAACAAGTAGAATCAGCTGAGAAATTAGGTACATATTGGAAGAAAGAGAGGAGTAGCTTGGGGAAGTGTTAAGCTGAGATTGAAGCCATGCTGTGTTGGGAGAGAGGAAAGGGGATAAATCAATAATTAAATACTATGCTATATATATATATATAATAAAAGGTAAAATTCTGAAGGGCTAAAACAAAAAGGCAGCATATAGAAATTAGGCAGGGTCAATGGCAATCAATTGCGTCAATGGCAATGCGCTGACAGCATCTGTTACACAGTGGCACTAATGCTATGTAACGGATGCGTTAGCTCACCCATTGACTGCCATTATGTAGCGCATCGCTAACGCATGTCATAATTGGCATGCGTTAGCGATGTGCCGTCATTCTGTGAGCAATACTGTCTCATGTTAGTGTTATAAGTTATATTAATATACTGAAGTTATAGCTCACCGTGTAAGTTGTGTGACTGCAACAAATACCGTTAGTTTGGTAACGTTTTTAAAACAATGAGGAAGTCTGGTGGAAGAGGTCGTGGCCGGGGGCGTTCATTGTCAGCTGGTAATGAGGGTAGTGGTAGTGGTGGAGCATCAGGTGGTCGTGGGAAAAAAAATATTGCACCTAAGTCTGGAGCTGTGGAGCCAGGTTCATCGTCTGGCTACTCAAGGCCTCGAACGCTCCCTTTTCTGGGAGTAGGAAAACCGCTTTTAAAGCCGGAGCAGCAAGAGCAAGTTTTGGCTTATCTTGCTGACTCAGCCTCTAGCTCTTTTGTCTCCTCTCGTGAAACTGGTAAAAGTAAAAGCAGCGCGTCGTTAGTGGATGTTCACGGTCAGGGACAAGTCGCTTCCTTGTCCTCTTCAGCAAAAACAACAACAGAGAAGAATGCAGCAGGCGACACAACGGGTCACTCCATGGAGCTCTTTACACATACCGTCCCTGGCTTAGAAAGTGAAGCAGTTAACAGTCCATGCCCATTACAAGTTGAATCTGACATGGAGTGCACTGATGCACAGCCACAGCCAGACTACTATGCTGGTCCTTTGACTCAGACCACAACATTGCCCTCGCAGGGTGCTGATCAAGAATCAGACCCTGATGAGACTATGTTGCCCCATCACGAACGCTATACCACCGACCGACAAGGTGACACAGACGAAGTTGCACACGAGCTACAAGAAGAGGTAATAGATGACCCAGTTCTTGACCCCGATTGGCAGCCATTGAGGGAACAGGGTGCAGGCGGCAGCAGTTCTGAAGCGGAGGAGGAGGGGCCGCAGCAGGCATCAACATCGCAACAGGTTCCATCTGCCGGGCCCGTATCTTGCCCAAAACGCGTGGCAAAGTCAAAACCTGTTGGAGGACAGCATGGCCATCCGGTTAAAGCTCAGTCTGCAATGCCTGAAAAGGTATCCGATGCTAGAAAGAGTGCAGTCTGGCATTTTTTTAAACAACATCCAATTAATCAGCGCAAAGTCATCTGTCAAAAATGTTCAACTACCTTAAGCAGAGGGCAGAATCTGAAAAGTCTCAATACAAGTTGCATGCATAGACATTTAACCACCATGCATTTGCAAGCTTGGACTAACTACCAAACGTCCCTTAAGGTTGTAGCACCCTCGGCCAATGAAGCTAGTCATCAACGCAACATCCCTTCCGGCAGTGTAGGGCCACCATTTTCTGCACCACCTGCAGTATCTGTGCAGGTTTCTTTGCCAGGCCAAAGAAGTCAGGGTCAGGGAATCACCAGTTTTGTAGTAGGAAACACTGCATCTAGGGCACCGGCGGCAACAATACCATCTCCCACCGTCTCTCAGTCTGCCATGTCCACCGGCACCCCCGCTAGTTCCACGATCTCCAGCTCTCCAGTCCAGCTCACCCTACATGAGACTATGGTTAGAAAAAGGAAGTACTTAGCCTCGCATCCGCGTACACAGGGTTTGAACGCCCACATAGCTAGACTAATCTCGTTAGAGATGATGCCCTACCGGTTAGTTGAAAGCGAAGCTTTCAAAGCCCTGATGGACTATGCTGTACCACGCTACGAGCTACCCAGTCGACACTTTTTTTCCAGAAAAGCCATCCCAGCCCTCCACCAGCATGTTAAAGAGCGCATCGTCCATGCACTCAGGCAATCTGTGAGCACAAAGGTGCACCTGACAACAGATGCATGGACCAGTAGGCATGGCCAGGGACGTTACGTGTCCATCACGGCACACTGGGTAAATGTGGTGGATGCAGGGTCCACAGGGGACAGCAAGTTTGGGACAGTTCTGCCTAGCCCACGGTCTAGGAAAAAGTTGGCTGTAGCCATTCGCACCCCCTCCTCCTCCTCCTCGTCCTCCTGCAGAAGCGAGACCTCGTCCACAGACCGCAGTCGCACAACCACTCCATCCGCAGCTGCCACTGTTGCACACCAGGTCTCCCATTATGGGGCAGCTACTGGCAAACGTCAGCAGGCTGTATTGGCTATGAAGTGTTTGGGCGACAACTGACACACCGCTGAAGTTCTGTCCGAGTTCTTGCAGAAAGAAACGCAGTCGTGGCTGGGCACTGTAGATCTTGAGGCAGGCAAGGTAGTGAGTGATAACGGAAGGAATTTCATGGCTGCCATCTCCATTTCCCAACTGAAACACATTCCTTGCCTGGCTCACACCTTAAACCTGGTGGTGCAGTGCTTCCTGAAAAGTTATCCGGGGTTATCCGACCTGCTCCTCAAAGTGCGTGGACTTTGCTCACATATCCGCCGTTCGCCCGTACACTCCAGCCGTATGCAGACCTATCAGCGTTCTTTGAACCTTCCCCAGCATCGCCTAATCATAGACGTTGCAACAAGGTGGAACTCAACACTGCACATGCTTCAGAGACTGTTTGACAGAGGCGGGCTGTTATGTTTTTGTGGGAGGATACACATACACGGGCAGACAGTAGGATGGCAGACATGGAGTTGTCAGGTGTGCAGTGGTCGAAGATTCAAGACATGTGTCAAGTCCTTCAGTGTTTTGAGGAATGCACACGGCTGGTTAGTGCAGACAACGCCATAATAAGCATGAGCATCCCCCTAATGCGTCTGCTGATGCAAAGTTTGACGCACATAAAGGATCAGGCGTCTGCAGCTGAGGAAGAGGAAAGCCTTGATGACAGTCAGCCATTGTCTGGCCAGGGCAGTGTACAGGACGAGGTAGCGGGCGAAGAGGAGGAGGAGGACGAGGATGATGATGGGGATGATTATATTTTTAATGAGGAAGCTTTTCCGGGGCCAGTGGAAATTGTTGGCGCGGCAAGGCCGGGTTCTGGTTTTTGGAGGGACACAAGTGACGTGGATTTGCCTGAAACTGCCCCTCAACCAAGCACAACCACAGATTTGAGAACTGGAACTTTGGCCCACATGGCGGATTATGCCTTACGTATCCTCAAAAGGGACACACGCATAACAAAAATGATGAACGATGACGATTACTGGTTGGCCTGCCTCCTTGATCCTCGCTATAAAGGCAAATTGCAAAATATAATGCCACATGAGAACTTAGAACTAATATTAGCAACCAAACAATCAACTCTTGTTGACCGTTTGCTTCTGGCATTCCCTGCACACAGCGCCCGTGATCGTTCTAACACGAGCTGCAGGGGCCAGCAGACCAGAGGTGTTAGAGGGGCAGAAATCAGAAGTGTCGTTGGCCAGAGGGGTTTTCTGACCAGGTTGTGGAGTGATTTTGCTATGACCGCAGACAGGACAGGTACTGCAGCATCAATTCAAAGTGACAGGAGACAACATTTGTCCAGTATGGTTACTAACTATTTTTCATCCCTTATCGACGTTCTCCCTCAACCGTCATTCCCATTTGATTACTGGGCATCAAAATTAGACACCTGGCCAGAATTGGCAGAATATGCATTGCAGGAGCTTGCTTGCCCGGCAGCTAGTGTCCTATCAGAAAGAGTATTCAGTGCTGCAGGTTCAATACTAACAGAAAAAAGGACTCGTCTGGCTACCCAAAATGTAGATGATCTAACCTTCATTAAAATGAACCACAACTGGATTTCGAAATCTTTTGCCCCACCTTGCCCGGCTGACACCTAGCTTTCCTATGTAAAGGTCTTGCCTGTGGACTATTCTGAACGACTTTTCCAATCTCGTAATTTGCAGCACCTGATTGTCCAGCATCCGACATGTTAACACCTCCCTAAATGGCCAAAGTCCCCACACGGGGCCGTGGTATCGACACTTGGCGCCAGCACCCGTGAGAGTACTGTTTGTCTGAAGAGGTGGGTGTGCCCGCTTTTGGTCGACGGCACTGCCACTAGGTCCCTCATAGTACAATAAAGTGTCTGGCGGTGGTGGTGCGCACCCAACGTCAGACACACCGTTGTAATATGAGGGGCCCTGGGCCTGTACCGCCGGCCACAAGACAGTCCCCCCCCCAGGTTAAACAGTGCTCTACCACTTGCAAAATTTTCTCTCACAGCTCCACCAATGTTTAGTCTATGCGCTGACATCCTTCAATGCCTGGCACTGTCAATACCATTGTATTGACATTTTTCTTATGTTAGGCCTTCGAAGCCTGTCTGCGGTCACTCCTTCCACTAGGCCTCCACTGACCTGTCTACTGCTGCCCGGGTTCCCCTGGAACCAATTTTAAATTGCCTACAGCAAGCCCAATTTATTATGTTAGGGCTTCGAAGCCTGTCTGCGGTCCCTCCTTCCACTAGGCCTCCACTGACCTGTCTACTGCTGCCCGGGTTCCCCTGGAACCAATTTTAAATTGCCTACAGCCAGCCCAATTTATTATGTTAGGGCTTCGAAGCCTGTCTGCGGTCCCTCCTTCCACTTGGCCTCCACTGACCTGTCTACTGCTGCCTGGGTTCCCCTGGAACCAATTTTAAATTGCCTACAGCCAGCCCAATTTATTATGTTAGGGCTTCGAAGCCTGTCTGCGGTCCCTCCTTCCACTAGGCCTCCACTGACCTGTCTACTGCTGCCCGTGTACCCCTTGAACCAACATCAGAAAATATAAAAATAAGTATTTTGCTTATAAAAAAGAAAATACTGGAGAGATATCAAATGCAGACATTTTAACATTAAAAACAAGCACATACAACAAAAATCTGGTACAGTACTAAAAATGGCCACCAGCTACAATAACTTTCTCCTGCAAGTAGTTAACTGAAAGTTTTTTTCAATTTAAAACACAGATATGGCATCCACCGAGTGTTGTCCTGTCGCGTCTTCTTTATATTATTGCCAAGAAGATGCAAAACAATGAAAATAATAAAATCATTATTTACCAAAAAAATAGAGTAAGTCAAAACCACATTGCAAATAAACATTCATTACAAATAAAGAAGCAGGGCGCGTCCGAGGGTGAGTATATACCTAATAAGAATATAATCACACTCGGACGCGCCCTGCTTCTTTCCGACAGCCTTCCTTCCTAAGAATCAGCCCTTCCGTGGTGTAGAGAGAGGGTGTGTTACACTCCAAGGTGTTCCCCAGGTTGCCTTTCCTGAGCTTCGATCTTCATGCTCTCGTTTAGTAGTTGTCGGAAAGTAGGCTGCATTAGGCCTACAAATTGGGTATGGGGTGTAGAGAGATGGTGTGTTCAACTCCAAGGTGTTCTCCAGGTTGCCTTTCCTGAGCTTCGATCTTCCGGCTCTCGTTTAGTAGTTGTTGGAAACTACACTGCATTAGGCCTACAAATTGGGTATGGGGTGTAGAGAGATGGTGTGTTCCACTCCAAGGTGTTCTCCAGGTTGCCTTTCCTGAGCTTCGATCTTCCGGCTCTCGTTTAGTAGTTGTTGGAAACTACACTGCATTAGGCCTACAAATTGAGTATGGGGTGTAGAGAGATGGTGTGTTCCACTCCAAGGTTTTCTCCAGGTTGCCTTTCCTGAGCTTCGATCTTCCGGCTCTCGTTTAGTAGTTCTTGGAAACTACACTGCATTAGGCCTACAAATTGGGTATGGGGTGTAGAGAGATGGTGTGTTCCACTCCAAGGTGTTCTCCAGGTTTCCTCGCCATTGCTTCGATCTTCCGACTCTCGTTTAGTAGTTGTAGAAAACTACACTGCATTAGGCCTACAAAATGGGTATCGGGTGGAGAGAGATGGTGTGTTACACTCCAAGGTGTTCCCCAGGTTGCCTTGCCATTAGTGTTGAGCATTCCGATACCGCAAGTATCGGGTATCGGCCGATACTTGCGGTATCGGAATTCCGATACCGAGATCCGATACTTTTGTGGTATCGGGTATCGGTATCGGATACATAGAGATGTGTAAAATAAAGAATTAAAATAAAAAATATTGATATATTTACCTCTCCGGCGGCCCCTGGACTCAACGCGGGTAACCGGCAGGCTTCGTTGTTCAAAATCAGCGCTTTTAGGACCTGAGAATCACGTCCCGGCTTCTGATTGGTCGCGGGCCGCCCATGTGACCGCCACGCGACCAATCACAAGCCGCGACGTCACCGCAAGCTATTAACGCGCTCATTTTTAAAAATGAGCGCGTTAATGGCTTTCAAAGACGTAGCGGCTTGTGATTGGTCGCGGCCACGCGACCAATCACAAGCCGCGACGTCACCGCAAGCTATTAACGCGCTCATTTTTAAAAATGAGCGCGTTAATGGCTTTCAAAGACGTAGCGGCTTGTGATTGGTCGCGTGGCCGCGACCAATCACAAGCCGCGACGTCACCGCAAGCTATTTACGCGCTCATTTTTAAAAATGAGCGCGTTAATGACTTTCAAAGACGTAGCGGCTTGTGATTGGTCGTGGCCACGCGACCAATCACAAGCCGCGACGTCACCACAAGCTATTAACGCGCTCATTTTTAAAAATGAGCGCGTTAATGGCTTTCAAAGACTTAGCGGCTTGTGATTGGTCGCGGCCACGCGACCAATCACAAGCCGCTACGTCTTTGAAAGTCATTAACGCGCTCATTTTTAAAAATGAGAGCGTTAATAGCTTGCGGTGACGTCACGGCTTGTGATTGGTCGCGTGGCGGTCACATGGGCGGCCCGCGACCAATCAGAAGCCGGGACGTGATTCTCAGGTCCTAAAAGCGCTGATTTTGAACAAAGAAGCCTGCCGGTTACCCGCGCTGAGTTCAGGGGCCGCCGGAGAGGTAAATATATCAATATTTTTTATTTTAATTCTTTATTTTACACATCCCTATGGATCCCAGGGCCTGAAGGAGAGTTTCCTCTCCTTCAGACCCTGGGAACCATGAGAATACCTTCCGATACTTGATGTCCCATTGACTTGTATTGGTATCGGATATCGGTATCGGCGATATCCGATATTTTTCGGGTATCGGCCGATACTATCCGATACCGATACTTTCAAGTATCGGACGGTATCGCTCAACACTACTTGCCATTGCTTTGGTCTTCCGACTCTCGTTTAGTAGTTGTAGAAAACTACACAGCATTAGGCCTACAAAATGGGTATGGGGTGGAGAGAGATGGTGTGTTACACTCCAAGGTGTTCTCCAGGTTTCCTCGCCATTGCTTCGATCTTCCGACACTCGTTTAGTAGTTGTAGAAAACTACACTGCATTAGGCCTACAAAATGGGTATCGGGTGGAGAGAGATGGTGTGTTACACTCCAAGGTGTTCCCCAGGTTGCCTTGCCATTGCTTCGGTCTTCCGACTCTCGTTTAGTAGTTGTAGAAAACTACACTGCATTAGGCCTACAAAATGGGTATCGGGTGGAGAGAGATGGTGTGTTACACTCCAAGGTGTTCCCCAGGTTGCCTTGCCATTGCTTCGGTCTTCCGACTCTCGTTTAGTAGTTGTAGAAAACTACACAGCATTAGGCCTACAAAATGGGTATGGGGTGGAGAGAGATGGTGTGTTACACTCCAAGGTGTTCTCCAGGTTTCCTCGCCATTGCTTCGATCTTCCGACTCTCGTTTAGTAGTTGTAGAAAACTACACTGCATTAGGCCTACAAAATGGGTATCGGGTGGAGAGAGATGGTGTGTTACACTCCAAGGTGTTCCCCAGGTTGCCTTGCCATTGCTTCGGTCTTCCGACTCTCGTTTAGTAGTTGTAGAAAACTACACAGCATTAGGCCTACAAAATGGGTATGGGGTGGAGAGAGATGGTGTGTTCCACTCCAAGGTGTTCTCCAGGTTGCCTTTCCTGAGCTTCTATCTTCAGGCTCTCGTTAAATTGTGGTTAAATGGAACAACTGCATTTGGCGTACTAGTTGGTTTGGGGCCTACTAACAGTGTCTGCCGCTCCTTGCTGTTCTCCTGGTTTCCTGTCCTGAAATTCCGTTTTCAGGCGCTCGTTAAGTAGTTGTTAATGTTAGACTGCATTTGGCCTACTAGTTGGGTTGCGGCCTACTATCGGTGTCTGCCACTCCTTGCTGTTCTCCTCCACTGAACAAAGCTGTGCCGCCTGTTTACTACGGTTGCCAATTTTGAACTGCATTTCGACTACTTACTGATTTGGGCCTACTCTCTGTGTCAGCCTCTCATTCCAGTTGTCCTCCACTGCAATGCCCCCTGGTTATTCCTGTGTTACCAATTTTGAACTGCATTTAGCCCACTTTATTATTTGGGCCTATATCTGTGTTTCCTCCTCATCCTGCCCATTGCCCAGCCAGTGATAGATGAGTCTGCTGGTACATTGACCCATAACGCAACATTCCCCGTGCACGCTACACAACAACATTGTGACCCTGCTGAAAGTCAGGTTGCTCTTCCCGCATACCATACCACCTTACACGGGGACAAAGAGGAAGGTGCAGATGAAAGTGCAGGTTCCTTCATCAGGTGGGGGGAGGAATACTAGTTGGCGACGTCACTGGCACAGGGCCTCTCATAGTACGCAAAAGTGTTGCTGCCGGTGGGAGGCGCCCCCGCCGTGCAAACACACCGCTGTACTTTGAGGGGCCCTGTGCCAGTGCCAATGCCAACGAGTGGGCCCCCCCTGCTTGCTCAGGTTCACAGCACTTGCAAAGTTAAAATACTTACCTCTCCCTGCTCCACTGCCGTGACGTGGTCCAGATTTCCTGGGCCCACTAATTACTTGAACCAGCCCTACCCACCACAACTTTAGCCAAATGACCCCCAATTTCAAACGCCTTCCAATTATTATAAGGTAAATTACGCTTGACAAGCTTCATTAAGAAGAATGGATGGTTTTGACATTAAAATGGGCACTCTAGGTGTTTTCCTGGCCCCCACTCACTGCCGACTATGCTGCCCCATTGACTTGCATTGGGTTTCGTGTTTCGGTCGATCCCGACTTTACGTCATAATCGGCCGATTTCACTCGACCCGACTTTTGAGATAGTCGGGTTTCGCGAAACCCGGCTCGACTCTAAAAAGGTCAAGGTCGCTCAACTCTAGTTATAACTATATCAATGAAGATTTGACTGTGCACTTGATTGAAAAGACGGTCCAGCAAGGCATGATACTGCCGAATTGAGGGTCACATAAAGACTACCCACTTTGTGGATAGATGACGGACGGTTTCAGAAATATATGGGCGCTTGTTGTCATCATGCAGGTTCTTTTTCAGGGAAATTTTTTGTGGCTTTGATTTTCAGTATTTGGTCAGACATTGGTCAAAGCAGAAGGCACATGTTTTAAGGAAACCTCAGCTCTCATTGTCTAGATTTGGTTTCCTTTCTTCAGAGAATAATTGAAAACACCATGCTAGCTGCAAGATGTAGCATATAGAGAACTAGCTGCCCCGTCATCAGCTGTCCCATCTAGCACGCTATCAGCTGTCACGTCTAACTTTTTATTCATTTGTTTGTGATTTATTTTAACCAAATTTCAATTGCTGAATGCATTGTGTTCCCAGGTGCAGTGCCCCCATATAGATATGGAAGTGCCTGGTACATTTACTAGAATAGGAATGAGCTGCCGTATCAGATATACCCCACTGACTGACATGGCACTGATTCCAGTGAAAAAAACAACAACAACTCTTGTTTCTGATCCTTTGAATCAAATCAGCTGTATCAGTTCTCAATAAATGAATTGTCTAATTGTTTTTTACTCACAGTTTATGTTTTTGGCAGTCTAGGATGGCAGTCTAGGATGGTCCTGGAAACCTTTATACCACAGGGTGAAAATTCAGGAGATTTTCAGTTCGAATTTTCCAGATGGAAAATTCACTGCATTTCACAATACCAGCACTGTATGTAAGATTTTAACCCCTTAGTGACCGAGCCAATTTGGTACTTAATGACCAGGCCAACTTTTACAATTCTGACCACTGTCACTTTATGAGGTCATGACTCTGAAACCATGCACTGCTGGTGGCCCTTGAGAGCTGGAGTTGTGCACCCTTGGTTTTTAGTCTTAGGGAGCATTCGATTTCAACCCTACCTCAGTCACACAGGATGAGTTGCTGCAGAGAACCAAGACTTTTTGTGCAGTACAAAAGATCCTTTCACCCGACGACCTAGTGTTTTGTGGCTTTATCAGCAGCTGTGTGATCGGGTGACCTACAGTGTGTTTAGACTGCAGACTATCGTGAAATGAGAGTTCTTAAGAATGCTGGTTCACAATATTTTGAAGTGAAGATAGTCTTTTAGTTACTGAAGTGAGTAATTGGCTAGCCCCCTTTACACATAGCTGGTCATTTGCTGGCACAGGAAGCACCATCTTGTGTTGGGCACAAACCAGAAGATCTGAGGAACCAGATGCTTGTAGCTGAAGTGTAAGTTACATTGAATGGTGAATAATAGACATCCCTCCTCCCTTCTCATGATCCCCAAATAGCCTGCACCACATAGACCTCATGATTTGCTAATCATAGTATACTTGTTTCACAATTGTGGAATAATTAATGTCACCATCCAAACAAAAATTGGACCTCTCATGGATCTATTAACCATTGCTGCCCACTACTACCCCCTGTGTAGTTCCTGTTATGGATCTGGTGGTTAGGAGCACCCGGAAAGACTTGATGGTTAAACTAACACAGGACAAGCTCTGGGAAGTGGGAGCTCTGCTGACCGCAACCCCTAATCCTATCACACACACTAGAAATAGCTGTGGAGCGTACCTAACTCTGCCTAGACGCCTCTTCACAGCCTAAGAGCTAACTACCCCTAGAGATAGGAAATAAAGCCTACCTTGCCTCCGAGAAATTCCCCAAAGAAAAAGGCAGCCCCCCACAAATATTGACTGTGAGTTAAGATGAAAGTCACAAACACAGGAATGAAACAAGTTTCAGCAAAGGGAGGCCAGACTTACTAAACAGACTGAGGATAGAAAAGGTAACTTTGCGGTCAGCACAAAAAACTACAAAAAGACCACGCAGAGTGTGCAAAAAGACCCTCGCACCGACTCACGGTGCGGAGGTGCCACTCTGCATCCCAGAGCTTCCAGCTAGCAAGGCAAAATCATGATAGCAAGCTGGACAAGAAAACAAAGAACAACAAATAAACTAGCAGGGACTTAGCTTCTGCTGGAGTAGACAGGTCACCAGAAAGATCCAAGAGCGAACTGAACCAGTACTAGAACATTGACAGCTGGCATGGAGTAACGATCTGAGTGGAGTTAAATAGAGCAGCCAGCCAAAGAATAAACTAGGTCACCTGTGGAAGGAACCTCAGAACCAGCAGCTCCACTCACAGCCACCAAAGGGAGTCCATGGATAGAACTCGCTGAAGTACCATTCATGACCACAGGAGGGAGTTCGATAACAGAATTCACAACAGTACCCCCCCTTGAGGAGGGGTCACCGAACCCTCACCAGAGCCCCCAGGCCGATCAGGATGAGCCAAATGAAAGGCATGAACCAGATCGGCAGCATGAACATCAGAGGCAGCAACCCAGGAATTATCTTCCTGACCATAACCCTTCCACTTGACCAGGTACTGGAGTTTCCGTCTCGAAGTACGAGAATCTAAAATCTTCTCCACCACATACTCCAACTCCCCCTCGAGCAACACCGGGGCAGGAGGGTCAACGGAGGGAACCATAGGCGCCACGTATCTCCGCAATAACGACCTATGGAACACATTATGGATGGCAAAAGAAGCTGGAAGGGCCAAACGAAATGACACAGGATTGAGAACTTCAGAAATCTTATAAGGACCAAAAAACGAGGCTTAAACTTAGGAGAGGAAACCTTCATAGGAACATAACGAGACGACAACCAAACCAAATCCCCAACACGAAGTCGGGGACCAACACAGCGACGGCGGTTAGCGAAACGTTAAGCCTTCTCCTGGGACAATGTCAAATTGTCCACTACGTGAGTCCAAATTTGCTGCAATCTGTCCACCACAGAATCCACACCAGGACAGTCCGAAGGCTCAACCTGCCCTGAAGAAAAACGAGGATGGAAACCAGAATTACAGAAAAAAGGCGAAACCAAAGTAGCCGAGCTGGCCCGATTATTAAGGGCGAACTCAGCCAAAGGGAAGAAGGACACCCAATCATCCTGATCAGCAGAAACAAAGCATCTCAGATATGTCTCCAAAGTCTGATTGGTTCGTTCGGTTTGGCGATTTGTCTGAGGATGGAAAGCCGAAGAAAAAGACAAATCAATGCCCATCTTAGCACAAAAGGACCGCCAAAACCTCAAAACAAACTGGGAACCTCTGTCCGAGACGATGTTCTCCGGAATGCCATGCAAACGAACCACATGCTGGAAAAACAATGGCACCAAATCAGAGGAGGAAGGCAATTTAGACAAGGGTACCAAATGGACCATCTTAGAGAAGCGATCACAAACCACCCAGATGACCGACATCCTTTGAGAGACAGGGAGATCTGAAATAAAATCCATGGAAATATGCGTCCAGGGCCTCTTCGGGACCGGTAAGGGCAAAAGCAACCCACTGGCACGAGAACAGCATGGCTTAGCCCGAGCACAAGTCCCACAGGACTGCACAAAAGAACACACATTCCGTGACAAGGAAGGCCACCAAAAGGATCTAGCCACCAAATCTCTGGTACCAAAGATTCCAGGATGACCAGCCAACACCGAACAATGAACCTCAGAGATAACTCTACTAGTCCATCTATCAGGGACAAACAGTTTCTCTGCTGGACAACGGTCAGGTCTATCAGCCTGAAATTTCTGCAGCACCCGCCGCAAATCAGGGGAGATGGCAGACAAAATTACCCCCTCTTTGAGAATACCAGCCGGCTCAGGAACACCCGGAGAGTCAGGCACAAAACTCATTGAAAGGGCATCAGCCTTCACATTCTTAGAGCCCGGAAGGTATGAAACCACAAAATCGAAACGGGAGAAAAACAGCGACCATCGAGCCTGTCTAGGATTCAACCGTTTGGCAGACTCAAGATAAGTCAAATTCTTGTGATCCGTCAAGACCACCACGCGATGCTTGGCTCCTTCAAGCCAATGTCGCCACTCCTCGAATGCCCACTTCATAGCCAACAACTCTCGATTGCCAACATCATAATTGTGCTCAGCAGGCGAGAACTTTCTAGAAACGAAAGCACATGGTTTCATCACCGAGCCATCAGAACTTCTTTGAGACAAAACAGCCCCTGCTCCAATCTCAGAAGCATCAACCTCGACCTGAAACGGGAGCGAAACATCTGGCTGGCACAACACAGGGGCAGAAGAAAAACGACGCTTCAACTCCTGAAAAGCCTCAACGGCCGCAGAGGACCAATTGACCACATCAGCACCTTTCTTGGTCAAATCAGTCAACGGTTTAACAACACTAGAAAAATTAGCGATGAAGCGACGGTAAAAATTAGCAAAGCCCAGGAACTTCTGCAGGCTCTTCACAGATGTAGGCTGAGTCCAATCATAAATGGCCTGAACCTTAACAGGGTCCATCTCGATAGTAGAAGGGGAAGAAATGAAACCCTAAAATGAAACGTTCTGAACTCCAAAGAGACATTTCGACCCCTTCACAAACAAGGAATTTGCACGAAGGACCTGGAACACCATTCTGACCTACCTCACATGAGACTCCCAATCATCCAAAAAGACCAAAATATCATCCAAATATACAATCATAAATCTATCCAGGTACTTTCAGAAGATGTCATGCATAAAGGACTGAAACACAGATGGAGCATTAGAAAGCCCGAATGGCATCACCAGGTACTCAAAATGGCCCTCGGGCGTATTAAATGCTGTCTTCCATTCATCACCCTGTTTAATACGCAAAAGATTATACGCCCCTCGAAGATCTATCTTGGTGAACCAACTAGCCCCCTTAATCCGAGCAAACAAATCAGACAGTAGCGGCAAAGGGTACTGAAATTTAACCGTGATCTTATTAAGAAGGCGGTAATCAATACAAGGTCTCAAAGAACCATCCTTCTTGGCCACAAAAAAGAACCCTGCTCCCAACGGTGATGACGACGGGCGAATATGCCCTTTCTCCAAGGACTCCTTTATATAACTCCGCATAGCGGCGTGTTCTGGCACAGATAAATTGAACAGTCGGCCCTTAGGAAACTTACTACCAGGAATCAAATTAATAGCACAATCGCAATCCCTATGAGGTAGGGCACTGGATTTGGGCTCATCAAATACATCCCGGTAATCCGACAAAAGCTCAGTGACTTCAGAAGGAGTGGAAGACGAAATTGACAGCAATGGAACATCACCATGTACCCCTTGACAACCCCAGCTGGACACAGACATTGATTTCCAATCCAACACTGGATTATGGACCTGTAGCCAAGGCAACCCCAAAACGACCACATCATGCAGATTATGCAACACCAAAAAGCGAATATCCTCCTGATGTGCAGGAGCCATGCACATGGTCAATTGAGTCCAGTACTGAGGCTTATTCTTGGCCAAAGGCGTAGCATCAATTCCTCTCAATGAAATAGGATACTGCAAGGGTTCCAAGAAAAAACCACAGCGCCTGGCAAACTCTAAGTCCATCAAATTCAGGGCAGCGCCTGAATCCACAAATGCCATAACAGAATAGGACGACAAAGAGCAAATCAGAGTAACGGACAAAAGAAATTTAGACTGTACCGTACCAATGGTGGCAGACCTAGCGAACCGCTTAGTGCGCTTAGGACAATCGGAGATAGCATGAGTGGAGTCACCACAGTAAAAACACAGCCCATTCTGACGTCTGTGTTCTTGCCGTTTAGCTCTGGTCAAAGTCCTATCACATTGCATAGGGTCAGGCCTCTGCTCAGAGAATACTGCCAAATGGTGCACAGCTTTGCACTCACGCAAGCGCCGATCGATCTGAATGGCCAAGGACATAGACTCATTCAGACCAGCAGGCGTGGGAAATCCCACCATAACATCCTTAAGGGCTTCAGAAAGACCCTTTCTGAAAATTGCCGCCAGGGCACACTCATTCCACTGAGTAAGCACAGACCACTTTCTAAACTTCTGACAATATACCTCCGCTTCATCCTGACCCTGACACAAAGCCAGCAAGATTTTCTCTGCCTGATCCACTGAATTTGGTTCATCATAAAGCAATCCAAGCGCCAGAAAAAATGCATCTACATCACACAATGCAGTATCTCCTGGCGCAAGGGAAAATGCCCAGTCTTAAGGGTCACAACGCAACAAAGAAATAATGATTTTTACTTGCCGAACGGGGTCACCATAGGAGCGGGGTTTCAAAGCAAGAAACAGTTTACAATTATTTTTGAAATTCAGGAATTTAGATCTATCCCCAGAAAACAAATCAGGAATAGGAATTCTAGGCTCTAACATCGGATTCTGAACTACAAAATCTTGAATTCTTTGTACCCTTGCAGTGAGATGATCCACAGAAGAGGACAGACCTTGAATGTCCATATCTACACCTGTGTCCTGAACCACCCAGAGGTTAAGGGGAAAAGAAAGGTAAAACACACTGCAGAGAAAAAAAAATGGTCTCAGAACTTCTCTTATCACTCTATTGAGATGCATTAACACTTTGGGCCAGCTGTACTGTTATGGACCTGGTGGTTAGGAGCACCCGGAAAGACCTGATGGTTAAACTAACACAGGACAAGTTCTGGGAAGTGGGAGCTCTGCTGATTGCAACCCCTAATCCTATCACACACACTAGAAATAGCCGTGGAGCGTACCTAACTCTACCTAGACGCCTCTTCACAGCCTAAGAGCTAACTACCCCTAGAGATAGGAAATAAAGCCTACCTTGCCTCAGAGAAATTCCCCAAAGAAAAAGGCAGCCCCCCACAAATATTGACTGTGAGTTAAGATGAAAGTCACAAACACAGGAATGAAACAAGTTTCAGCAAAGGGAGGCCAGACTTACTAAACAGACTGAGGATAGAAAAGGTAACTTTGCGGTCAGCACAAAAAACTACAAAAAGACCACACAGAGTGTGCAAAAAGACCCCCGCACCGACTCACGGTGCGGAGGTGCCACTCTGCATCCCAGAGCTTCCAGCTAGCAAGGCAAAATCATGATAGCAAGCTGGACAAGAAAACAAAGAACAACAAATAAACTAGCAGGGACTTAGCTTCTGCTGGAGTAGACAGGTCACCAGAAAGATCCAAGAGCGAACTGAACCAGTACTAGAACATTGACAGCTGGCATGGAGTAACGATCTGAGTGGAGTTAAATAGAGCAGCCAGCCAAAGAATAAACTAGGTCACCTGTGGAAGGAACCTCAGAACCAGCAGCTCCACTCACAGCCACCAGAGGGAGTCCATGGACAGAACTCGCCGAAGTACCATTCATGACCACAGGAGGGAGTTCGATAACAGAATTCACAACAAGTTCCCACATATTCCAGATATCATATATGTTGAATTTCTGTCCGTTGATGTTTTTTAGCACAATCTTGGCCTTATCTGCACAACTCAGCCACATTGCTCAGTGGATAATTCAGTAATTAGATGTGGGTGGCAAATGTTCAACACTATTGACTTTACATCATAATTTTCTGAACTTGGTATCAAAGGGCGAGCATAATCAACCTTGTGAACAATCACTCTACTGCTATAGAAACAACGTTCTAACTGGTTGGATTTGACCTGTCCTTCTAAGGCCTCATTCACACACCATGTCCACCTTTACATCCTCCAAATACAGACCGTTTTTCTCCCATGTGACATTGGTTTTACCTGTTTTGCATCCGTTTTACATCAATTTGTTTTACATAGTAACATAGTAACATAGTTAGTAAGGCCGAAAAAAGACATTTGTCCATCCAGTTCAGCCTATATTCCATCATAATAAATCCCCAGATCTACGTCCTTCTACAGAACCTAATAATTGTATGATACAATATTGTTCTGCTCCAGGAAGACATCCAGGCCTCTCTTGAACCCCTCGACTGAGTTCGCCATCACCACCTCCTCAGGCAAGCAATTCCAGATTCTCACTGCCCTAACAGTAAAGAATCCTCTTCTATGTTGGTGGAAAAACCTTCTCTCCTCCAGACGCAAAGAATGCCCCCTTGTGCCCGTCACCTTCCTTGGTATAAACAGATCCTCAGCGAGATATTTGTATTGTCCCCTTATATACTTATACATGGTTATTAGATCACCCTTCAGTCGTCTTTTTTCTAGACTAAATAATCCTAATTTCGCTAATCTATCTAGGTATTGTAGTTCTCCCATCCCCTTTATTAATTTTGTTGCCCTCCTTTGTACTCTCTCTAGTTCCATTATATCCTTCCTGAGCACCGGTGCCCAAAACTGGACACAGTACTCCATGTGCGGTCTAACTAGGGATTTGTACAGAGGCAGTATAATGCTCTCATCATGTGTATCCAGACCTCTTTTAATGCACCCCATGATCCTGTTTGCCTTGGCAGCTGCTGCCTGGCACTGGCTGCTCCAGGTAAGTTTATCATTAACTAGGATCCCCAAGTCCTTCTCCCTGTCAGATTTACCCAGATTTAACACTAAAGGCTGTAAGCAGTCTAAACACTTAGGCTCTGTGCACACGATGTGGATTTTGCTGCGGATCCGCAGCAGTTTCCCATTAGTTTACAGTACAATGTAAACCTATGGGAAACCGAAAACACTGTGCCCATGCTGCGGAAAAAAACGTGCGGAAACGCAGCGGTTTACATTCCGCAGCATGTCAATTCTTTCTGCGGAATCCGCAGCGTTTTTACACTTGCTCCATAATAGAAAACCGCAGGTGTAAAACCGCAGTGGAATCCGCACAAAAACCGCAATAAATCCGCAGGAAAAACGCAGCGTTTTTGCCCTGCGGATTTATCAAATCCGCTGCGGAAAAATCCTCAGAGGACCATTCTACGTGTGCACATAGCCTTAGAAGTAGATCCAATGAAAACACTTGCAAATTAGATGTAAAATGTTTTTTGTCTGTTTTTGATGGATCCCTAGAGACTTATATGTTTGAGCTTAGTCTGAAAACTTTAATTGGAATGCATTAAGTTTAAGGCCCCATTCAGATGTCGGTGTTTCACACATGTGTTCTATTAATGTTTTTTTGTCATTGAAAAAAATCACTGCTGGAAAATATTAACACACTGACCAAACATTGATGAAAATCTGATCCAGTACGCTGATAAAAATCTGTCTTTCTTTTTCCACATTCATGGAAAAAACAGAATGGACACATAGATCTGCTGGCAAAACGGATTTGTCAATAATTTCTTTAAACTCTATGGGTCACAGTGATTTCCGTTTCATTTTCCAGGACAAACTGTAGTAGATTTCATCAGTACAATATTTGGATGCATACAGAAATTAAAACACATCATATTCCATTTTTTTTCGTTTCAAATTAGAACAAAAAAATGAAAAAAATCAGATTTTCTATTTTCTTTTTTTACTGCTTTCACCAAACAGTAGAATTGACATGTGAACTTTATTTTTATGATTCCAGTGATATCAAATTTTCTTTTGCACAAGAATATGACTTCTTAAAACAAATTATTATTATTATTTTGGTTCTCATATTTGGACAGCTATAACATTTTACTAATTCTGTTTTACAGAACAGGGCCGATTTTTTTTCCTTTTCAGAAAGAGCTGGAGCTTTTATCAGTGTCATTTTGGGATTTGTATTTAAATGGAATCTGTCACTCCATTTTTCATCTATAAGCTAAAGGTACCGTCACACTCAGCAACTTTTGAACAATATCGATAGCGATCCGTGACGTTGCAGCGTCCTGGATAGCGATATCGTTGTGTTTGACACGCAGCAGCGATCTGGATCCTGCTGTGACATCGCTGGTCGGAGCAGAAAGTCCAGAACTTTATTTCGTCGCTGGATCACCCGCTGACATCGCTGAATCGGCGTGTGTGACGCCAATCCAGCGATGTGTTCACTGGTAACCAGGGTAAATATCAGGTTACTAAGAACAGGGCCGCGCTTAGTAACCCGATATTTACCCTGGTTACCATTGTAAATGTAAAAAAAAACCCAGTACATACTCACATTCCGGTGTCTGTCAAGTCCCTCGCCGTCAGCTTCCCGCACTGACTGTGAGCGCCGGCCGTAAAGCACAGCGGTGACGTCACAGTCAGTGCGGGAAGCTGACGGCGAGGGACGTGACAGACATCGGAATGTGAGTATGTACTGTTTTTTTTTTTTACATTTACAATGGTAACCAAGGTAAATATCGGGTTACTAAGCGCGGCCATGCACTTAGTAACCCGATGTTTACCCTGGTTACCCAGGGACTTCGGCATTGTTGGTCGCTGGAGAGCTGTCTGTGTGACAGCTCTCCAGCGACCACACAAGGACTTTCCAGCGATCACGGCCAGGTCGTATCGCTGGTCGTGATCGTTGGAAAGTTGATCAGTGTGAAGGTACCTTTAGTCCACTGCCATCTAATGCTGTAGATAAGCCCCTAATGTAACCTGAAAGATAAGAAAAACAAGTTAGATTATACTCACCCAGGGGCGGTCCCGGTGCAGTCCGGTCCGATGGGCGTCGCAGTCCGGGTCCGGCGCCTCCCATCTTTAAACGATGTCATCCTCTTCTTTGCTTCCTGTTGCGGCTCCTGCGCAGGCGTACTTTATCTGCCCTGTTGAGGGCAGAACAAAGTAATGCAGTGCGCAGGCGACAGGCCTCTCTGACCTTTCCCAGCGCCTGCACACTGAAGTACTTTGCTTAACTTATCCTGTGGATCTATTGTTAGGGCTCATTCACATGACCACATGGAATGCCCACCAGGGCCGTGGGGTACTCGGTACCGGGTGCGGTACTTAAAGGGATGTGTCACGGCAGCGGTGACCCGGTCCGTAGCTCTGGGCACCAATGTTAAAGGAAAAGTCTTTAAAGGGGTTTGTGAAACAATAAAAGTCCATGACGCCACCTGTGGTACTTGGTCAGGGGTCACCAATGCTGCTTAAAGGGGTCCTGTGGAGTGGTGTTATGGCAGCAGGGATGGAATGTCTTCCCACGGTGAAGCTGGGTCCCCAGGGCTCCCGATGTGTTTGGCAAGGATGGTGTTGTGCCGGAAATAAACGAAGGACACCCACAGTCCAGGGTACCGGATCTCAGGTGCTGTTATGGCCCGGCCGGCTTGGAAGCGAATTGGGAATCCCCATGACCAGGTTGGGTTGGAAGCCTTCCTTCTAGCGCTGCCTTTTAGTCTCTTGCTGCCTTAGGCCTCTCACAACGTCCTCACATTTTCTCTCTGTCCCCCTTTAGGTAGGACACTACCCGCATGACAGGTAACTCCATCCTTTTTACAGGATCTCTATCATGACCCGGGCTCTATCTGCTACAATGTCTTCGGGTGTTAATGGTGGACAGGTAACTTGCAATCTGCTGTCCGCTGGTTTCTGCCATCGGGCATAGAGTTACCCCCATAACCTCGGTCTTCCGGCTACCAGTATCTGCGCTCAGGGTGGACGAAGCTCAGTCGCAGCTTCTCTCCAGCTCTCAACTCTACTTTGCTCCTTTTCCTCCTTCATGCACTCTACAGCTTGTTCCATTCTTTTCTTTCTCCTTTCCAGAAGCTGCAACACCTCACGTGGCTGCACGGCCCCACACTTTCCTCACAGGAGCTGTACATCTTCTCATCTGCACGGCCCCTTTCCTTTGTCTCTCTCACAGACTGACGGACTACTTTCCTTCCATCCAGAATATACATAGGGGAGCCACCCACAAACTGGATCAGAGCTCCCTTTTGGCCTGGAGTAAGAACATGTTGCATGTTTGTGAATACCTGATAAAGGCATCCTTCCTTGATTTCAAGCATGATATCACTCTCCCCGTGAGGAAAGCAATGCCACTGTAACAACCAAGAACCTGGGGTGTTGCACATATACTTTCTGTCTGAGTAATGTCAGTGGAAAAAAACAGACGGCACTTGGACCAATGTTATTCACTATGGCAGTGCAGATAAGCAATTGTTTTTCATTGACCGAATCCCTGTGTCAAAAAAATCACAGTATACACTAGTTTCTTCCATAAATACTTTGAGACTCACCCATACAAGTCTATAGGTGAGTAAAAAAATCGAATGCTGTATGGAACTATAGTATAACATCTGATTTTTATAGATACATTACATTCTGTAACATGGGAAACTATAAATAGCCCTGTAAATGATTAATAGCTGCTGCAGTAAAAAAACGGATTATTTAGGGACTGCACAAGTGAGAAAAAAACTGTCCCACTTTTCTGAATGAAATGGAACAATATTTTATATGCTCATGTACCCCTATACAAAGATTGCCAGGAATCCTATTAGGCACTGTCTCCAGCAGGATCTACGGTATTTAATAGGTTATCGTATGGGATTCACAAAAACCATTGTCAGACCTCTGGCTGCCATTGCCACCTGTTGTGAATTCTGTTGTCGAACTCCCTCCTGTGGTCGTGAATGGTACTTCGGCGAGTTCTGTCCATGGACTCCCTCTGGTGGCTGTGAGTGGAGCTGCTGCTTCTGAGGTTCCTTACACAGGTGACGTGGTTTATCCTTTGGTTGGCTGCTCTATTTAACTCCACTCAGATCGTTAGTCCATGCCAGCTGTCAATGTTCCTGCATTGGTTCAGTTCGCTCCTGGATCTTTCTGGTGACCTGTCTTCTCCAGCAGAAGCTAAGTTCCTGCTAGTTATTATTTGTTCATTGTTTCCTTGTCCAGTGGTTATCATGATTTTGCCTTGCTAGCTGGAAGCTCTGGGATGCATGTTATGCTGTGCTATCAGGCAACACAGTGTGCAGTAATCAGCGCACATACAGTGATATGGCAATAACCCAAAAACAATAGAACAAGCTCTGAGACGTGGAATCTCTGCAGACTGCAATACCTGAACCTATCCTCACACAACTAAAAGCAGCAGTGGATTGCGCCTAACACTACCTATGCAACTCGGCACTGCCTGAGGAGCTGACTAGCCTGAAGATAGAAATACAAGCCTGACTTGCCTCAGAGAAATACCCCAAAGGAATAGGCAGCCCCCCACATATAATGACTGTTAGCAAGATGAAAAGACAAAACGTAGGAATGAAATAGATTCAGCAAAGTGAGGCCCGATATTCTAGACAGAGCGAGGATAGCAAAGAGAACTATGCAGTCTACAAAAAACCCTAAAGCAGAACCACGCAAAGGGGGGCAAAAAGACCCACCGTGCCGAACTAACGGCACGGCGGTGCACCCTTTGCGTCTCAGAGCTTCCAGCAAAAGAGAATAGCACAGCTGGACAGAAAAAACGGAAACAAAAACAAAGTAACACTTATCTAGCAGAGCAGCAGGCCACAGGAAAGATGCAGTAGCTCAGATCCAACACTGGAACATTGACAAGGAGCAAGGAAGACAGACTCAGGTGGAGTTAAATAGCAAGGCAGCCAACGAGCTCACCAAAACACCTGAGGGAGGAAGCCCAGAGGCTGCAATACCACTTGTGACCACAGGAGTGAATTCAGCCACAGAATTCACAACAGTACCCCCCCCCTTGAGGAGGGGTCACTGAACCCTCACCAGAACCCCCAGGCCGACCAGGATGAGCCACATGAAAGGCACGAACAAGATCTGGGGAATGGACATCAGAGGCAAAAACCCAGGAATTATCCTCCTGAGCATAACCCTTCCATTTGACCAGATACTGGAGTTTCCGTCTAGAGACACGAGAATCCAAAATTTTCTCCACAATATACTCCAATTCCCCCTCCACCAAAACAGGGGCAGGAGGCTCCACAGATGGAACCATAGGCGCCACGTATAGGGTTGAGCGAAACGGGTCGAACATTTTCAAAAGTCGCCGACTTTTGGCTAAGTCGGGGTTTCATGAAACCCGATCCGACCCCTGTGCGGGGTCGGCCATGCGGTACGCGACTTTCGCGCCAAAGTCGCGTTTCAATGACGCGAAAAGCGCCATTTCTCAGCCAATGAAGGTAAACGCAGAGTGTGGGCAGCGTGATGACATAGGTCCTGGTCCCCACCATCTTAGAGAAGGGCATTGCAGTGATTGGCTTGCTGTCTGCGACGTCACAGGGGCTATAAAGAGGCGTTCCCGCCGACCGCCATCTTACTGCTGCTGATCTGAGCTTAGGGAGAGGTTGCTGCCGCTTTGTCAGAAGCAGGGATAGCGTTAGGCAGGGTCCATTAACCACAAAACCGCTTGTGCTGCAGCGATTTGCACTGTCCAACACCACCCTCGGTGTGCAGGGACAGTGGAAGTTTTTTTTTTTTTTTTTTTCCCCTCAGCGCTGTAGCTCATTGGGCTGCCCTAGAAGGCTCCCTGATAGCTGCATTGCTGTGTGTACGCCGCTGTGCAAACCAACTGCTTTTTTCAAAGCACAAATCCTCTTGTTCCTTCCTTTCTGCACAGCTATCTTTTTTGTTTGTCCACACTTTTTATTTCATTTGTGCATCAGTCCACTCCTTATTGCTGCCTGCCATACCTGGCTGAGATTACTGCAGGCAGGGAGATAGTAGCTGCCTGCCATACCTGGCTGAGATTACTGCAGGCAGGGAGATAGTAATTGTAGGACATTCCCTGTTTTTTTTTTTTTTTTTTTTTTGGTGGGAGATTAAGATTGGCAATTTGGCATTTCTGCTAGAGTGCCATCCCTGTGTGTGCCATCTCTCTCACATAGTGGGCCATAGAAAGCCTTTTCATTTTTCTGTATTTTTTTTTGTGGGGTGTATAAATTCTCCCTGATAAAAATACAGTGGGAGATTAATATTGGCCTTTGGGCTTGTGTGCCAGTCCTGAGTGTGCCATCTCTCTCACAAATAGTGGGCCATAGAAAGCCTATTTATTTTTTTTTTTGGTTTTATAAATTCTCCCTGAAAAAAAGGGAGATTAATATTGGCCTCTGGGCTTGTGTGCCAGTCCTGAGCGTGCCATCTGTGCCAGCCCTGAGCGTGCCATCTCTCTCACAAATAGTGGGCCATAGAAAGCCTATTTAATTTTTTTTTTTGTTTTATAAATTTTCCCTGAAAAAAGGGAGATTAATATTGGCCTCTGGGCTTGTGTGCCAGTTGTGAGCGTGCCATCTGTGCCAGTCCTGAGCGTGCCATCTCTCTCACAAATAGTGGGCCATAGAAAGCCTATTTAAATATTTTTTTGGTTTTATAAATTCTCCCAGAAAAAAAGGGAGATTAATATTGGCCTCTGGGCTTGTGTGCCAGTCCTGAGCGTGCCATCTGTGCCAGCCAGCCCTGAGCGTGCCATCTCTCTCACAAATAGTGGGCCATAGAAAGCCTATTTAATTTTTTTTTTTGTTTTATCAATTTTCCCTGAAAAAAGGGAGATTAATATTGGCCTCTGGGCTTGTGTGCCAGTTGTGAGCGTGCCATCTGTGCCAGTCCTGAGCGTGCCATCTCTCTCACAAATAGTGGGCCATAGAAAGCCTATTTAAATATTTTTTTGGTTTTATAAATTCTCCCAGAAAAAAAGGGAGATTAATATTGGCCTCTGGGCTTGTGTGCCAGTCCTGAGCGTGCCATCTGTGCCAGCCAGCCCTGAGCGTGCCATCTCTCTCACAAATAGTGGGCCATAGAAAGCCTATTTTATTTTTTTTTTGGGTTTCAGAAATTCTCCCTGGAAAAAAAAAGGGAGATTAATATTGCCCTTTGGGCTTGTGTGCCAGTACTAAGCGTTCCATCTCTCTCTCTCTCTCAGTCAGTGGGCCATAGAACGCATATTTTTGGTTTTATTTGTTTTCTAAATTCTCCCTGAAAAAATCATTTTATTTTATTTGGTTTCTAAATTCTTCCTGATAAAATCATATTTTTTTTATTATTTTTATTTCTAAAGTCTCCCTGAAAAAAAAAAAAAAAAAACAACCAAAAAAACAGTGGGAGATTAATATTGGCCTTTCTGCTTGTGTGCCAGTCTTGACTCCTGGGTGTGCCATCTCTCTCTCTCTCTCTCTCTCTCTCTCTCTCTCTCTCTCCAATTGTGGTCCATAGAAAGCCTATATTTTTTTTCCTTGATTTGGGTTCTAAAATCTACCAGAGAAAATAACTACATCAATCATTGGTAGAAAAATATTGGCCTCTGGGTTTGTGTGCCACTCCTGACTCCTGTGTGCGTCATCTCTCAGTCAGTGGGCCATAGAACGCCTATTTTTGTTTTTATTTGTTTTATAAATTCTCCCTGAAAAAATCATTTTATTTTATTTGGTTTCTAAATTCTTCCTGATAAAATCATATTTTTTTTATTATTTTTTTTTCTAAAGTCTCCCTGAAAAAAAAAAAAAAAAAAAAAAAAAAAAAAAAAACAGTGGGAGATTAATATTGGCCTTTCTGCTTGTGTGCCAGTCTTGACTCCTGGGTGTGCCATCTCTCTCTCTCTCTCTCTCCAATTGTGGTCCATAGAAAGCCTACATTTTTTTTCCTTGATTTGGGTTCCAAAATCTACCAGAGAAAATAACTCCATCAATCATTGGTAGAAAAATATTGGCCTCTGGGCTTGTGTGCCACTCCTGATTCCTGTGTGCGTCATCTCTCACTCAGTGGCCCATAGAAAGCATATAGTTTGTTACATTTGTTTTCTAAATTCTCCCTGCAAAAATCTATTTTTTTTTTTTGGGGGGGTTTCTAAAGTGTTCCTGAAAAAAATAAAAATAAAAAAAAAATAATAGTGTGACATTAATATTAACATTTGTGCTTCAGTGACAGTCCTGCGTGTGGGGCATCTCTCTAATTTGCAGCCACCAAAAAAAGAGTGTGTAACATTGGGCCTGATTTTCGCTGTGGTCTCACCAACCTGTAAAGGGGTAGCTAAATCATACTGAAGTTATAGCTCACCGTGTAAGTTGTGTGACTGCAACAAATAACGTTAGTTTGGTTACGTTTTTAAAACAATGAGGAAGTCTAGTGGAAGAGGTCGTGGCCGGGGGCGTTCATTGTCAGCTGGTAATGAGGGTAGTGGTAGTGGTGGAGCATCAGGTGGTCGTGGGGGAAAAAATATTGCACCTAAGTCTGGAGCTGTGGAGCCAGGTTCGTCGTCCGGCTACACAAGGCCTCGAACGCTCCCTTTTCTGGGATTAGGAAAACCGCTTTTAAAGCCGGAGCAGCAAGAGCAAGTTTTGGCTTATCTTGCTGACTCAGCCTCTAGCTCTTTTGCCTCATCTCGTGAAACTGGTAAAAGTAAAAGCAGCGCGTCGTTAGTGGATGTTCACGGTCAGGGACAAGTCACTTCCTTGTCCTCTTCAGCAAAAACAACAACAGAGAAGAATGCAGCAGGCGACACAACGGGTTACTCCATGGAGCTCTTTACACATACCGTCCCTGGCTTAGAAAGTGAAGCAGTTAACAGTCCATGCCCATTACAAATTGAATCTGACATGGAGTGCACTGACGCACAGCCACAGCCAGACTACTATGCTGGTCCTTTGACTCAGACCACAACATTGCCCTCGCAGGGTGCTGATCAAGAATCAGACCCTGATGAGACTATGTTGCCCCATCACGAACGCTATACCACCGAACGACACGGTGACACAGACGAAGTTGCGCAGGAGGTACAAGAAGAGTTATTAGATGACCCAGTTCTTGACCCCGATTGGCAGCCATTGGGGGAACAGGGTGCAGGCGGCAGCAGTTCTGAAGCAGAGGAGGAGGAGGGGCCGCAGCAGGCATCAACATCGCCACAGGTTCCATCTGCCGGGCCCGTATCTTGCCCAAAACGCGTGGCAAAGCCAAAACCTGGTGGAGGACAGCGTGGCCATCCGGTTAAAGCTCAGTCTGCAATGCCTGAAAAGGTATCCGATGCTAGAAAGAGTGCAGTCTGGCATTTTTTTTAAACAACATCCAATTGATCAGCGCAAAGTCATCTGTCAAAAATGTTCTACTTCCTTAAGCAGAGGTCAGAATCTGAAAAGTCTCAATACTAGTTGCATGCATAGACATTTAACCACCATGCATTTGAAAGCTTGGACTAACTACCAAACGTCCCTTAAGGTTGTTGCACCCTCGGCCAATGAAGCTAGTCATCAACGCAACATCCCTTCCGGCAGTGTAGGACCACCATTTAGCGCACCACCTGCTGTATCTGTGCAGGTATCTTTGCCAGGCCAAAGCAGTCAGGGTCAGGGAATCACCAGTTTCGTAGTAGGAAACACTGCATCTAGGGCACCGGCGGCAACAATACCATCTCCCACCGTCTCTCAGTCTGCCATGTCCACCGGCACCCCCGCTAGTTCCACGATCTCCAGCTCTCCAGTCCAGCTCACCCTACATGAGACTATGGTTAGAAAAAGGAAATACTTAGCCTCGCATCCGCGTACACAGGGTTTGAACGCCCACATAGCTAGACTAATCTCGTTAGAGATGATGCCCTACCGGTTAGTTGAAAGCGAAGCTTTCAAAGACCTGATGGACTACGCTGTACCACGCTACGAGCTACCCAGTCGACACTTTTTTTTCCAGAAAAGCCATCCCAGCCCTCCACCAGCATGTTAAAGAGCGCATCGTCCATGCACTCAGGCAATCTGTGAGCACAAAGGTGCACCTGACAACAGATGCATGGACCAGTAGGCATGGCCAGGGACGTTACGTGTCCATCACGGCACACTGGGTAAATGTGGTGGATTCAGGGTCCACAGGGGACAGCAAGTTTGGGACAGTTCTGCCTAGCCCACGGTCTAGTAAACAGTTGTCTGTAGCCGTTCGCACCCCCTCCTCCTCCTCCTCCTCGTCCTCCTGCAGAAGCAAGAGCTCGTCCACAGACCGCAGTCGCACAAACACTCCATCCGCACCTGCCACTGTTGCACACCAGGTCTCCCATTATGGGGCAGCTACTGGCATACGTCAGCAGGCTGTATTGGCTATGAAGTGTTTGGGCGACAATAGACACACCGCGGAAGTTCTGTCCGAGTTCTTGCAGCAAGAAACGCAGTCGTGGCTGGGCACTGTAGATCTTGAGGCAGGCAAGGTAGTGAGTGATAACGGAAGGAATTTCATGGCTGCCATCTCCCTTTCCCAACTGAAACACATTCCTTGCCTGGCTCACACCTTAAACCTGGTGGTGCAGTGCTTCCTGAAAAGTTATCCGGGGTTATCCGACCTGCTCCTCAAAGTGCGTGGACTTTGCGCACATATCCGCCGTTCGCCTGTACACTCCAGCCGTATGCAGACCTATCAGCGTTCTTTGAACCTTCCCCAGCATCGCCTAATCATAGACGTTGCAACAAGGTGGAACTCAACACTGCACATGCTTCAGAGACTGTGCGAACAGAGGCGGGCTGTTATGTTTTTGTGGGAGGATACACATACACGGGCAGGCAGTAGGATGGCAGACATGGAGTTGTCAGGTGTGCAGTGGTCGAAGATTCAAGACATGTGTCAAGTCCTTCAGTGTTTTGAGGAATGCACACGGCTGGTTAGTGCAGACAACGCCATAATAAGCATGAGCATCCCCCTAATGCGTCTGCTGATGCAAAGTTTGACGCACATAAAGGATCAGGCGTCTGCACCAGAGGAAGAGGAAAGCCTTGATGACAGTCAGCGATTGTCTGGTCAGGGCAGTGTACATGACGAGGTACCGGGCGAAGAGGAGGTGGAGGATGAGGAGGATGATGGGGATGAGTATATTTTTAATGAGGAAGCTTTCCCGGGGGCACGGGAAATTGGTGGCGTGGCAAGGCCGGGTTCTGGTTTTTTGAGGGACACAAGTGACGTAGATTTGCCTGCAACTGCCCCTCAACCAAGCACAACCGCAGATTTGACAACGGGAACTTTGGCCCACATGGCGGATTATGCCTTGCGTATCCTCAAAAGGGACACACGCATTACAAAAATGATGAACGATGACGATTACTGGTTGGCCTGCCTCCTTGATCCTCGCTATAAAGGCAAATTGCAAAATATTATGCCACATGAGAACTTGGAACTAATATTAGCAACAAAACAATCAACTCTTGTTGACCGTTTGCTTCTGGCATTCCCTGCACACAGCGCCCGTGATCGTTCTCACACGAGCTCCAGGGGCCAGCAGACCAGAGGTGTTAGAGGGGCAGAAATCAGAAGTGGCGTTGGACAGAGGGGTTTTCTGACCAGGTTGTGGAGTGATTTTTCTATGACCGCAGACAGGACAGGTACTGCAGCATCAATTCAAAGTGACAGGAGACAACATTTGTCCAGTATGGTTACAAACTATTTTTCATCCCTTATCGACGTTCTCCCTCAACCGTCATTCCCATTTGATTACTGGGCATCCAAATTAGACACCTGGCCAGAATTGGCAGAATATGCATTGCAGGAGCTTGCTTGCCCGGCAGCTAGTGTCCTATCAGAAAGAGTATTCAGTGCTGCAGGTTCAATACTAACAGAAAAAAGGACTCGTCTGGCTACCCAAAATGTAGATGATCTAACCTTCATTAAAATGAACCACAACTGGATTTCAAAATCTTTTGCCCCACCCTGCCCGGCTGACACCTAGCTTTCCTATGAAAAGGTCTTGCCTGTGGACTATTCTGAATGACTTTTCCAATCTCGTAATTTTCTTCACCTGATTGTCCAGCATACGACATGTTTCCACCTCACGAAATGGCCAAACTCCCCACACGGGGCCGTGCTATCGCCACTTTGCGCTTGGACCCTTGAGAGTGCTGTTTGTCTGAAGAGGTGGGTGTGGCCGCTTTTGGTCGACGGCACTGCCACTGGGTCCCTCATAGTACAATAAAGTGTCTCTGGCGGTGGTGGTGCGCACCCAACGTCAGACACACCGTTGTAATATGAGGGGCCCTGTGCCTGTACCGCCGGCCACAAGACAGTTCCCCCCCCCCAGCTCAAACAGTGCTCTACCACTAGCAAAATTATCTCTCACAGCTTCACCAATGTGTAGTCTAGCCGCTGACATCCTTCAATGCCTGGCACTGACAATACCATTGTTTTGACATTTTTGTTATGTTAGGCCTTCGAAGCCTGTCTGCGGTCCCTTCTTTCTACAACTACTACACTGACCAGGCCACTGCTGGCCGTGTTACCCTGGAACCAATTTAAAAGTGCCTACAGTCAGCCCAATTTTGTTATGTTAGGCCTTCGAAGACTGTCTGCCGTCACTCCTTCCACTAGACTTCCACTGACCATACACTGCTGCCCATGTACCCCTGGAACCAATTTAAAGTGCCTACAGCCAGCCCAATTTTGTTATGTTAGGCCTTCGAAGCCTGTCTGCGGTCACTCCTTCCACTAGACTTCCACTGACCAGACCACTGCTGCCCGTGTACCCCTGGAACCAATTTAAAAGTGCCTACAGCCAGCCCAAGTTTGTTATGTTAGGCCTTGGAAGCCTGTCTGCGGTCACTCCTTCCACTAGACTTCCACTGACCAGACCACTGCTGCCCGTGTACCCCTGGAACCAATTTAAAAGTGCCTACAGCCAGCCCAAGTTTGTTATGTTAGGCCTTGGAAGCCTGTCTGCGGTCACTCCTTCCACTAGACTTCCACTGACCAGACCACTGCTGCCCGTGTACCCCTGGAACCAATTTAAAAGTGCCTACAGCCAGCCCAAGTTTGTTATGTTAGGCCTTCTAAGCCTGTCTGCGGTCCATTCTTTCAACTACTACTACACTGACCAGGTCACTGCTGCCCGTGTACCCCTGGAACCAATTTAAAATTGCCTACAGCCAGCCCAATTTTTTTATTTTAGGCCTTCGATGCCTGTCTGCGGTCCATTCTTTCAACTACTACTACACTGACCAGGTCACTGCTGTCCGTGTACCCCTGGAACCAATTTAAAATTGCCTACAGCCATGTGTTATTATTTTAGGCCTTCGATGCCTGTCTGCGGTCACTCCTTCCACTAGGCCTCCACTGACCACACCACTGCTGTCCGTGTACCCCTGGAACCAATTTAAAATTGCCTACAGCCAGCCCAATTTTTTTATTTTAGGCCTTCGATGCCTGTCTGCGGTCCATTCTTTCAACTACTACTACACTGACCAGGTCACTGCTGTCCGTGTACCCCTGTAACCAATTTAAAATTGCCTACAGCCATGTGTTATTATTTTAGGCATTCGATGCCTGTCTGCGGTCCATTTTTTCAACTACTACTACACTGACCAGGTCACTGCTGCCCGTGTACCCCTGGAACCAATTTAAAATTGCCTACAGCCATGTGTTATTATTTTAGGCCTTCGATGCCTGTCTGCGGTCACTCCTTCCACTAGGCCTCCACTGACCACACCACTGCTGCCCGTGTACCCCTGGAACCAATTTAAAATTGCCTACAGCCAGCCCAATTTTTTTATTTTAGGCCTTCGATGCCTGTCTGCGGTCCATTCTTTCAACTACTACTACACTGACCAGGTCACTGCTGCCCGTGTACCCCTGGAACCAATTTAAAATTGCCTACAGCCATGTGTTATTATTTTAGGCCTTCGATGCCTGTCTGCGGTCACTCCTTCCACTAGGCCTCCACTGACCACACCACTGCTGTCCGTGTACCCCTGGAACCAATTTAAAATTGCCTACAGCCATGTGTTATTATTTTAGGCCTTCGATGCCTGTCTGCGGTCCATTCTTTCAACTACTACTACACTGACCAGGGCACTGCTGGCCGTGTACCCCTGGAACCAACATCAGAAAATATAAAAATAAGTATTTTGCTTATAAAAAAGAAAATACTGGTGAGATATCAAATGCAGACATTTTAACATTAAAAACAAACACACAACTCTAATCTGGTACAGTACTAAAAATGGCCACCAGCTACAATTACTTTCTCCTGCAAGTAGTTAACTGAAAGTTTTTTTAAATTGAAAACACACATATGGCATCCACCGAGTGTTGTCCTGTCGCGTCTTCTTTATATTATTGCCGAGAAGATGCAAAATAATGAAAATAATAAAATCATTAATTACCAAAATAATAGAGAAAGTCAACACCACATTGCAAATAAACATTCATTCCAAATAAAGAAGCAGGGCGCGTCCGAGGGTGAGTATATACCTAATAAGAATATAATCACCCTCGGACGCGCAATGCTTATTTCCAACAGCCTTCCTTCCTAAGAATCAGCCCTTCCGTCGTGTAGAGAGACGTTGTGTTACACTCCAAGGTGTTCCCCAGGTTGCCTTTCCTGAGCTTCGATCTTCCGGCTCTCGTTTAGTAGTTCTTGGAAACTACTCTGCATTAGGCCTTCAAATTGGGTATGGGGTGTAGAGAGATG
Organism: Ranitomeya imitator; assembly: GCF_032444005.1. NCBI lineage: Eukaryota > Metazoa > Chordata > Amphibia > Anura > Dendrobatidae > Ranitomeya > Ranitomeya imitator. Next base: position 712,787,122 of record NC_091284.1, on the reverse strand, counting down.
GTGTGTTCCACTCCAAGGTGTTCCCCAGGTTGCCTTTCCTGAGCTTCGATCTTCCGGCTCTCGTTTAGTAGTTGTTGGAAACTACGCTGCATTAGGCCTTCAAATTGGGTATGGGGTGTAGCGAGAGGGTGTGTTACACTCCAAGGTGTTCCCCAGGTTGCCTTTCCTGAGCTTCGATCTTCCGGCTCTCGTTTAGTAGTTCTTGGAAACTACACTGCATTAGGCCTTCAAATTGGGTATGGGGTGTAGAGAGAGGGTGTGTTACACTCTAAGGTGTTCCCCAGGTTTCCTTGCCATTGCTTCGGTCTTCCGACTCTCGTTTAGTAGTTGTAGAAAAGTACACTGCATTAGGCCATACAAAATGGGTATGGGGTGGAGAGAGATGGTGTGTTACACTCCAAGGTGTTCCCCAGGTTGCCTTTCCTGAGCTTCTATCTTCAGGCTCTCATTAAATTGTGGTTAAATGGAACAACTGCATTTGGCGTACTAGTTGGTTTGGGGCCTACTATCGGTGTCTGCCACTCCTTGCTGTTCTCCTCCACTGAACAAAGCTGTGCCGCCTGTTTACTACGGTTGCCAATTTTGAACTGCATTTCGACTACTTACTGATTTGGCCCTACTCTCTGTGTCAGCCTCTCATTCCAGTTGTCCTCCACTGCAATGCCCCCTGGTTATTCCTGTGTTACCAATTTTGAACTGCATTTAGCCCACTTTCTTCTTTGGGCCTATATCTGTGTTTCCACTTCATCGTGCCCATTGCCCAGCCAGTGATAGATGAGTCTGCTGGTACATTGACCCATAACGCAACATTCCCCGTGCACGCTACACAACAACATTGTGACCCTGCTGAAAGTCAGGTTGCTCTTCCCGCATACCATACCACCTTACACGGGGACAAAGAGGAAGGTGCAGATGAAAGTGCAGGTTCCTTCATCAGGTGGGGGGAGGAATACTAGTTGGCGACGTCACTGGCACAGGGCCTCTCATAGTACGCAAAAGTGTTGCTGCCGGTGGGAGGCGCCCCCGCCGTGCAAACACACCGCTGTACTTTGAGGGGCCCTGTGCCAGTGCCAATGCCAACGAGTGGGCCCCCCCTGCTTGCTCAGGTTCACAGCACTTGCAAAGTTGAAATACTTACCTCTCCCTGCTCCACTGCCGTGACGTGGTCCAGATTTCCTGGGCCCACTAATTACTTGAACCAGCCCTACCCCCCACAACTTTAGCCAAATGACCCCCAATTTCAAATGCCTTCCAATTATTATAAGGTAAATTACGCTTGACAAGCTTCATTAAGAAGAATGGATGGTTTTGACATTAAAATGGCCACTCTAGGTGTTTTCCTGGCCCCCACTCACTGCCGACTATGCTGCCCCATTGACTTGCATTGGGTTTCGTGTTTCGGTCGATCCCGACTTTACGTCATAATCGGCCGATTTCACTCGACCCGACTTTGGACATAGTCGGGTTTCGCAAAACCCGGCTCGACTCTAAAAAGGTCAAGGTCGCTCAACTCTAGCCACGTATCTTCTCAACAACGACCTATGGAATACATTATGTATGGAAAAGGAGTCTGGGAGGGTCAGACGAAAAGACACCGGATTGAGAATCTCAGAAATCCTATACGGACCAATAAAACGAGGTTTAAATTTAGGAGAGGAAACCTTCATAGGAATATGACGAGAAGATAACCAAACCAGATCCCCAACACGAAGTCGGGGACCCACACGGCGTCTACGATTAGCGAAAAGCTGAGCCTTCTCCTGGGACAAGGTCAAATTGTCCACTACCTGAGTCCAGATCTGCTGCAACCTGTCCACCACAGAATCCACACCAGGACAGTCCGAAGACTCAACCTGTCCTGAAGAGAAACGAGGATGGAACCCAGAATTGCAGAAAAATGGAGAGACCAAGGTAGCCGAGCTGGCCCGATTATTAAGGGCGAACTCAGCCAACGGCAAAAATGACACCCAATCATCCAGGTCAGCAGAAACAAAACATCTCAGATATGTTTCCAAGGTCTGATTGGTTCGTTCGGTCTGGCCATTAGTCTGAGGATGGAAGGCCGAGGAAAAAGATAGGTCAATGCCCATCCTACCACAAAAGGCTCGCCAGAACCTCGAGACAAACTGGGAACCTCTGTCAGAAACAATATTCTCAGGAATGCCATGCAAACGAACCACATGCTGGAAGAACAAAGGCACCAAATCAGAGGAGGAAGGCAATTTAACCAAGGGCACCAGATGGACCATTTTAGAAAAGCGGTCACAGACCACCCAAATGACCGACATCTTTTGAGAAACGGGAAGGTCAGAAATGAAATCCATCGAAATATGTGTCCAAGGCCTCTTCGGGACCGGCAAGGGCAAAAGCAACCCACTGGCACGTGAACAGCAGGGCTTAGCCCTAGCACAAATCCCACAGGACTGCACAAAAGCACGCACATCCCGTGACAGAGATGGCCACCAGAAGGATCTAGCCACTAACTCTCTGGTACCAAAGATTCCTGGATGACCAGCCAGCACCGAACAATGAAGTTCAGAGATAACTTTACTAGTCCACCTATCAGGGACGAACAGTTTCTCGGCCGGACAACGATCAGGTTTATTAGCCTGAAATTTCTGCAACACTCTCCGCAAATCAGGAGAGATGGCAGACACAATGACTCCTTCCTTGAGGATACTCGCCGGCTCAGATAACCCCGGAGAGTCGGGCACAAAACTCCTAGACAGAGCATCCGCCTTCACATTTTTAGAGCCCGGAAGGTACGAAATCACAAAATCAAAACGAGCAAAAAATAACGACCAACGGGCCTGTCTAGGATTCAAGCGCTTGGCAGACTCGAGATAAGTAAGATTCTTATGATCAGTCAATACCACCACGCGATGCTTAGCTCCCTCAAGCCAATGACGCCACTCCTCGAATGCCCACTTCATGGCCAGCAACTCTCGGTTGCCCACATCATAATTACGCTCAGCAGCAGAAAATTTCCTGGAAAAGAAAGCACATGGTTTCAACACTGAGCAACCAGAACCTCTCTGTGACAAAACCGCCCCTGCTCCAATCTCAGAAGCATCAACCTCGACCTGGAACGGAAGAGAAACATCTGGTTGACACAACACAGGGGCACAGCAAAAACGACGCTTCAACTCCTGAAAAGCTTCCACGGCAGCAGAAGACCAATTAACCAAATCAGCACCCTTCTTGGTCAAATCGGTCAATGGTCTGGCAATGCTAGAAAAATTACAGATGAAGCGACGATAAAAATTAGCAAAGCCCAGGAATGTCTGCAGACTTTTCAGAGATGTCGGCTGAGTCCAATCCTGGATGGCCTGGACCTTAACCGGATCCATCTCGATAGTAGAAGGGGAAAAGATGAACCCCAAAAATGAAACTTTCTGCACACCGAAGAGACACTTTGATCCCTTCACGAACAAGGAATTAGCACGCAGTACCTGGAAAACCATTCTGACTTGCTTCACATGAGACTCCCAATCATCAGAGAAGATCAAAATGTCATCCAAGTAAACAATCAGGAATTTATCCAGATACTCACGGAAAATGTCATGCATAAAAGACTGAAAAACAGATGGAGCATTGGCAAGTCCGAACGGCATCACCAGATACTCAAAATGACCCTCGGGCGTATTAAATGCCGTTTTCCATTCATCTCCCTGCCTGATTCTCACCAGATTATACGCACCACGAAGATCAATCTTAGTAAACCAACTAGCCCCCTTAATCCGAGCAAACAAGTCAGATATCAATGGCAAGGGATACTGAAACTTAACAGCGATCTTATTAAGAAGGCGGTAATCAATACACGGTCTTAGCGAACCATCCTTTTTGGCTACAAAAAAGAACCCTGCTCCCAATGGTGATGACGATGGGCGAATATGTCCCTTCTCCAGGGATTCTTTCACATAACTGCGCATAGCGGTGTGTTCAGGCACGGACAAATTAAATAAACGACCCTTAGGGAATTTACTACCAGGAATCAAATTGATAGCACAATCACAATTCCTATGCGGAGGTAGGGCATCAGACTTGGGCTCTTCAAATACATCCTGAAAGTCAGACAAGAACTCTGGGATGTCAGAAGGAATGGATGACGAAATAGACAAAAATGGAACATCACCATGTACTCCCTGACAACCCCAGCTGGTTACCGACATAGAGTTCCAATCTAATACTGGATTATGGGTTTGTAGCCATGGCAACCCCAACACGACCACATCATGCAGATTATGCAGTACCAGAAAGCGAATAACTTCCTGATGTGCAGGAGCCATGCACATGGTCAGCTGGGCCCAGTACTGAGGCTTATTCTTGGCCAAAGGTGTAGCATCAATTCCTCTCAACGGAATAGGACACCGCAAAGGCTCCAAGAAAAATCCACAACGTTTAGCATAATCCAAATCCATCAGATTCAGGGCAGCGCCTGAATCCACAAACGCCATGACAGAATACGATGACAAAGAGCATATCAAGGTAATGGACAGAAGGAATTTGGACTGTACAGTACCAATGACGACAGAGCTATCGAACCGCCTAGTGCGCTTAGGACAATTAGAAATAGCATGAGTGGAATCACCACAGTAGAAACACAGCCTGTTCAGACATCTGTGTTCTTGCCGTTCAACTTTAGTCATAGTCCTGTCGCACTGCATAGGCTCAGGTTTACTCTCAGACAATACCGCAGATGGTGCACAGATTTACGCTCGCGCAAGCGACAACCGATCTGAATGGCCAAGGACATAGACTCATTCAAACCAGCAGGCATAGGAAATCCCACCATGACATCCTTAAGAGCTTCAGAGAGACCCTTTCTGAACCAAGCCGCCAGTGCAGATTCATTCCACAGAGTGAGTACTGACCACTTCCTAAATTTCTGACAATATACTTCTACATCATCCTGACCCTGGCATAAAGCCAGCAAATTTTTCTCAGCCTGATCCACTGAATTAGGCTCATCGTAAAACAATCCAAGCGCCTGGAAAAACGCATCAACATTACTCAATGCAGGGTCTCCTGGCGCAAGAGAAAACGCCCAGTCCTGTGGGTCGCCGCGCAAAAAAGAAATAATAATCAAAACCTGTTGAATAGGATTACCAGAAGAATGAGGTTTCAAGGCCAGAAATAGCTTACAATTATTTTTGAAGCTCAGGAACTTAGTTCTGTCACCAAAAAACAAATCAGGAATAGGAATTCTTGGTTCTAGCATAGATTTCTGATCAATTGTATCTTGAATCTTTTGTACATTTATAACGAGATTATCCATTGAGGAGCACAGAGCCTGAATATCCATGTCCACAGCTGTGTCCTGAAGCACTCTAATGTCTAGGGGGAAAAAAAAAACAAACTGAAGACAGAGCTGAGGAAAAAAAAATGATGTCAGGACTTCTTTTTTCCCTCTATTGGGAATCATTGGTTTGACTCCTTGTACTGTTATGCTGTGCTATCAGGCAACACAGTGTGCAGTAATCAGCGCACATACAGTGATATGGCAATAACCCAAAAACAATAGAACAAGCTCTGAGACGTGGAATCTCTGCAGACTGCAATACCTGAACCTATCCTCACACAACTAAAAGCAGCAGTGGATTGCGCCTAACACTACCTATGCAACTCGGCACTGCCTGAGGAGCTGACTAGCCTGAAGATAGAAATACAAGCCTGACTTGCCTCAGAGAAATACCCCAAAGGAATAGGCAGCCCCCCACATATAATGACTGTTAGCAAGATGAAAAGACAAAACGTAGGAATGAAATAGATTCAGCAAAGTGAGGCCCGATATTCTAGACAGAGCGAGGATAGCAAAGAGAACTATGCAGTCTACAAAAAACCCTAAAGCAGAACCACGCAAAGGGGGGCAAAAAGACCCACCGTGCCGAACTAACGGCACGGCGGTGCACCCTTTGCGTCTCAGAGCTTCCAGCAAAAGAGAATAGCACAGCTGGACAGAAAAAACGGAAACAAAAACAAAGTAACACTTATCTAGCAGAGCAGCAGGCCACAGGAAAGATGCAGTAGCTCAGATCCAACACTGGAACATTGACAAGGAGCAAGGAAGACAGACTCAGGTGGAGTTAAATAGCAAGGCAGCCAACGAGCTCACCAAAACACCTGAGGGAGGAAGCCCAGAGGCTGCAATACCACTTGTGACCACAGGAGTGAATTCAGCCACAGAATTCACAACAGATGCAGAGTGGCATCTCCGCACCGTTAGTCGGTGCGGAAGTCTTTTTGCACACTCTGCGTGGTCTTTTGCAGTTTTTTGTGCTGACCGCAAAGATACCTTTCCTATCCTCTGTCTGTTTAGTAAGTCTGGCCTCCCTGTGCTGAAACCTGTTTCATTTCTGCGTTTGTGACTTTCATCTTTACTCACAGTCAATATATGTGGGGGGCTGCCTTTTCCTTTGGGGAATTTCTCTGAGGCAAGGTAGGCTTTATTTTCTATCTCTAGGGCTAGCTAGCTCTTAGGCTGTGAAGAGGCGTCTAGGGAGTGTCAGGAACGCTCCACGGCTATTTCTAGTTGTTGTGATAGGATTAGGGGCTGCGGTCAGCAGAGCTCCCACATCCCAGAGCTTGTCCTGTGTGAGTTTAACTATCAGGTCGTGCCGGGTGCTCCTAACCACCAGGTCCATAACAGCCACCCATTGTAACTCAGGGAGCTAATGCTTAACAGGACCGATATGGTGCCTGAAGGACCATTCTCCTTCTGTCAAAATTCTTACATGCCATTTTCGTTATTTACATTGGCATGAAAGGAGTCCCACATAGCTGCGATCTTGACCGTTGCAGCATGCGAGCCCAGACATATATAACAGCCCACTTCTACTGCAGATGGCATAGTCACAGCGCCTGTGCCCTCTCCATCCCTATGACTGCACCACAATGTGCATGTATGTCATGATGCAGTTAGGGGTTAACACAGTTAATATAAGGGGTTTCAATGCATATTGGTGAATTGTGTGCATTCTTTTTGCAAAAAACATACATGCACATTGATGTCCTACAAGGAGTGGTTAAAGGACCTGGGAATGTTTAGCTTGCAAAAAAAGAAGGCTAAGAGGACAATTAAAGCGAACCTGTCACCCCCAAAATCGAAGATGAGCTATGCTCACCAGCATCAGGGGCTTATCTTCAGCATTCTGGAATGCTGTAGACAAGCCCCCGTTGTATCCTGAAAGATGATAAAAAGAGGTTAGATTATACTCACCTAGGGGCGGTCCTGCTACGGTCCGAATAATACCACATACAAGGGACAAGTACTGGCACATCATGATCAAACCACATATTACCACCAAGTAGTGACTGAATAATGCCACATAAAAGGGACAAATACCACCACACTCTGATCAGACCACATATTACCACCACATGGTGACCGGATAATACCACATGCAAGGGACAAAAATCGCCACTCCATGACCAGACCACATATTACCACCATATAGTGGTAAGATCTCCTAAATTCACAGGCTTTGGTTCTCACGAGTTCAGTGCAAGAGCTGGACAAATGAGCGGTCATTCATTAGTCCGGAATTTGAGCTGAAATTTTGAGAACTGGCACCTTTGAACTAAGGTGACCTCAGTAGGTTACTGCAGTTCATTGGCTATGAACTGTGATAGCCTTATGATGTCATCATCACTTGTCGCAGCAGCCAGATTCACATTACTAATGTCACAGTTCAGCACTACAGCTGAAGTCGGGTATCATCATGGGAGCTCATCATTATGGATTAATGGCAATCAGGTGAGTATTACTTTGATTTTTTATTTTTATTTTATCTTAATAAATGGGAATAAGAGGGATTTTTCGGGCTGTGTTTTGTTTAATTAAAGAACTTTTCTCTGTGTGTGTCTTTCTTACTTTTGGATACCGGGTTAGTAATGGGGTTGTGTTTTAGACACCTCTCCATTACTAGCCCCTGGGCTTGATGTCAGCAGACATAAAGCAGCTGACATAAGCTCCAAAACCATTACCCTGCTTGCCAACGCACCAGGACAGGGGGCTTGGAGCAGGGGGTTGGACAGGCTGACCCTTGAGGTCCTTTCCAACTCTAACATTCTATGATTCTATTATGTATACTGTATGTCAGAAGACTTTGCTATTTTAAGGGCCCAACGTGCTGCACCCTCATAGTGAGAACAAAGCTTATGGCTCGTATCACTTGCTTCCTTCAGGAATTATGGACAGTGTTGTCTCTTCATATATTTAACATATTCCTAAATGGCTCTTTAAATGCCGGTAATTGGCATTCACAAGAACGCTTTTCCTCCATCACTGTCAGATGATCAGACGATAAAGGCCAAAAACACTTAATTAGATCATTTATGGTCACAAATATATCATCATTGTCGACCCCACATCGCCTCATCTAAGGCCCCCGTCACACACAGCGAGATCGCTAGCGAGATCGCTGCTGAGTCACAAGTTTTGTGACGCAACAGCGATCTCAGTAACGATCTCGCTATGTGTGACACGTAGCAGCGACCAGGCCCCTGCTGTGAGATCGCTGGTCGTGTCGGAATGGCCTGGGCCATTTTTTGATCGTTGAGGTCCCGCTGGGTAGCACACATCGCTGTGTTTGACACCTTACCAACGACCTCGCTGACCGGACGTCCCATTGAATCATCATGAAATAGCATCGTTCTACAGGTCGCTACAGGTCGCTACAGGTCGCCGCATCGCTGCTGCGTCGTTGGTGAGATGTCACTGTTTGACATCTCACCAGCGACCACATAGCGACGCTTGAGCGATCCCTGACAAGTCGTATCGTTGTCGGAATCGCTCAAGCGTCGCTATGTGTGACGGGGCCTTAAGAGGCATGCACTGACGACAAGACATATTCTATGAGGGGAACAGAATGATTGTATTGACGGTCGTTCTGACCCTAAACAGTTTGTATTGACCCATGAGAAAGAAGCCTTTTAATTAGTGCCCATTGACTTGTTTCTAGCTGATAAATGCTCTTTAAGAGCAGATATCTGCCCATGTAAATGCACCTTAGCTTTGTGAAGAATCATTGGCATGACCAGGGCCTTACTGCTGAGGATCAGGACAGTTCCCGCACTACTAGGGAAACTTCTAGTGAATTGAACAGCTGAAGAAACCAAGTGACCTGTAACAACTGGAAAATAAATACAACTTGTGTGGAGTTGAAAGGAATGTTTCTCTAACATATTTCTATTGTTTTTGGTGTGGTCTTTTTAAACAGTTTTACAATGTGGAATTGAATCCATTTGCAGGCCAGATGGACTAAATGTTCTGGAGCCAAGTAAAATAAAGTGATATTATTGAAGTTCTCAATGAATGTAACGCTCCTAAACACAATGCACCATATTAAGTGAATCGAGAAAAGAGATTCCTTGTAGAAGGACTAGCTTATTATCAGTCAGATAAGGCCTCATGTATTTTGGGGGATTATGTGTATGCTCAAAAGAATACGTATATTTCCATTTTGATCCGAATTACGGATTAAAGTCAATCATAGAAGTCTATGGGTCTGTAAAAATAATGTTCTGCCTTTTGCTTCTTAGTAGTTAGGTGCAAATGCCCAAAGTTCGTCTGTAGATAGTCTGAATGGATTAGTGGTCAAGTCGATCATAATAATGGGGATAAAAGTTGTACTTTCCATCAATCTGTGCGGATCCCAGCAGTCGGACCTCCACCAATCAATAACTTATCACTTAGGCAGCCGTCACACTTGCAGTATTTGGTCAGTATTTTACATCAGTATTTGTAAGCCAAAACCAGGAGTGGAACAATTAGAGGAAAAGTATAATAGAAACACGTCACCACTTCTGCATTTATCACCCACTCCTGGTTTTGGCTACAAATACTGATGTAAAATACTGAACAAATACTGTATGTGTGAATGAGGCCTGATGATAGGTGATTACTTGATTTTAGCAGAGAACCTCTGTAAGTGCATATTTGCTACTGTGTAAGAGCCGAGGCTAAGCACCAGAATTGATGCATCTAATGGATGCGCCATTTCAGGGCTTGTGTTATTAGTCTGGGTGGAGGGCAATATCCATGGTACCTTCACAGCCTATTAATATAAGCCCACAGCTGTCTGTTTAATCTGTGCTTGTTATTAACCCCTTAAAGACCAAAGGTATTTTTGGTTTTACATTTACATTTTGTGCTCCCCTTCTTCCCAGAGCCATAACTTTTTGATTATTTTGGTCAAAATGGCCATGTGAGGGCTTGTTTTTTTGCGGGACGACATGTACTTTTGAACAATACCATTGGTTTTACCATGTCATGCCCTAAAAAATAGGAAATAAATTCCAAGTGCTGGAAAATTGCAAAAAAAAGTGCAATCCCGCGGTTTTTTTTTTTTTACCATGTTCACTAAATGCTAAAATTGACCTGCCACTATGATTCTACATTACGAGTTCATAGACACCATAGAAATCTAAGTGGTAAAGAGAAATTCCAAAAGTTTGTTAAAAATAATAATTAAAATTGTGCCATTTTCCGATACCCATAGCGTCTCCATCTTTCGTGATTTCAGGCTGGGTAAGGGTTTATTTTTTGCGTGCTGAGCTAATGTTTTTAAGGATACCATGTTGGTGCAGATATGATCTTTTGATTGCCCGATATTGCATTTTAATGCAATGTTGCGGCAACCAAAGAAACGTAATTCTGGCGTTTTGACTTTTTTGCTCGTTACGCCATTTAGCGATTCCACCCACGGCTGTTAGAGGCACATGTCAGCTGGTCAAAACAGCTGACATGTGCTGGAAAAGATGGGGGCTCAGCACCAGAGCTCACATTAAAGGGAGGGAGTCCGACATTGGCGTACATTTACACCCGATGTTGGAAAAGGGTTAAAAATAAGGGGGACCCCCACATCATTTTTTGGAGGGTCCACCCATTTGAATAAGCTAAGCAGACAGCTGTGAGCTGTTATTAATAGTCTGGGAACCTCCATGGATATTTGCCCCATCTCAAAATAATAACACCAATTCCCGGATGTCTGCTTTCCCTCAGCTGGGTTTTAAAAATAAGGGGGACCCCACACCATTTTTTTCATTTATTTATTTAGTTATTTGATAAATTCAAGTACAGAAAATACACAAGGAAAACACTAATTATATATATCTCACTGACATGTTTCTATCTATCTATCTATCTATCTATCTATCTATCTATCTATCTATCTATCTATCTATCTATCTATCTATCTATCCTTACACATCTAAAACCTAAACACCTGTTATTTGTATTCTTCATTCTAATCCAGTACTTGTCACATTGATGGTGCACACGGATGGAACATGGATGGCGCACTAATGGTATACGTATGCCACATGGATGGTGTCACCTGACACACGGATGACACATGGACCACAGACCTCACTGGTACTGGCTTTTCCAGCACCAGAAATATCAGGACAGGAGGCGTAATAGTAACAAGACAGGGATTAAATGCCCAAGTATTTAATCATGGAAATAAAGAATCTTCCCCTTATTGATGTCAAAGTGAACAAATGACTTCTATGCACAACTCAATCCACTATACCAAGATCAATAATACCACAAACAAGGAACAAATACCACCACTTCATCGCTGGACCACATATTACCACCACATAGTGACTGAATAATAACAGATAAAAGAGACAAATACCACCACACCATGACCAGACCACATATTAACACCATGTGGTGACCAAATAATTTCACATACAGGACACAAATACTATGACCAGACCACATATTATCACCACATAATAACCAAATAATACCACATACAAGGGACAAGTACTGCCACATCATGATCAGGCTACATATTACCACCAACTAGTGACTGAATAATGCCACATAAAAGGGACAAATACCACCACACTGTGACCAGACCACATATTACCACCACATGGTGACCGGATAATACCACATGCAAGGGACAAAAATCGCCACTCCATGACCAGACCACATATGACGACCAATTATTGGTAAGATCTCCTAAATTCACAGGCGTTGGTTATTACGAGTTCAGTGCAAGAGCTGGACAAATGAGCGGTCATTCATTAGTCCAGAACTTGAGCTGAACTTTTGAGAACTGGTACCTGTGAACTAAGGTGACCTCAGTAGGTTACTGCAGTTCATTGGCTATGAACTATGATAACCTTATGATGTCATCACTTGTCCCAGCAGCCAGAATCACATTACTAATGTCACGGTTCAGCACTACAGCTGAAGTCGGGTATCATCATGGGAGCTCATCCTTATGGATTAATGGCAATCAGGTGAGTATTACTTTGATTTTTTATTTTTATTTTATCTTAACAAATGGGGAAAAAGGGATTTTTCAGGGTGTGTTCTGTTTAATTAAAGAACTTTTCTCTGTGTGTGTCTTTCTTACTTTTGGATACGGGGTTAGTAATGGGGTTGTGTTTTAGACACTTCTCCATTACTAGCCCCTGGGCTTGATGCCAGCAGACATAAAGCAGCTGACATAAACTCCAAAACATTACCCCGCTTGCCAACGCACCAGGTCAAGCAGTGAAGAGCCTAGACTAAGTGCTAGAAATGGCGCATCTAATGAATGCGCCATTTCTGGGACGTCTGAGGTCTGATGTTTAGTCTGGAAGGGGACAAATATCCATGGTCCTTTTCCAGCCTATTGATATCAGCCTGCAGCTGTCTGCATAGCCTTTTCAAGTTCTTAAAAATAGGGGGGACCCCACATCATTTTTTGTGGCGTCCCTCTGTTAATAGCCAATAAAGGCTATGCAGACAGCTCTGAGCTGATTTTATAGAGCTCGGAACCTTTATGGATATTGGCCCCTTCCCATAATAATAACACAAGCCCCCAACTGTCTACTTTCCCTCAGTTGGTTATTAAAAATAGTGATGACCATAGCGATGACGTCTTAGATCCCTATGTCCCCCCATCTTGGGCCCATATGCTGCCCCATCCTGAACCCTATCCTGTCCACTACCTTGCCCATTCACAGAGGTAAATAAACCCAAAAGATTATTCTCACCTTCCTGTGCTCCCCCAGTGTCCTCTTTCGGTTTCATATTCATATCATAAAAATTACAGCTTGAAATCACAACTGATTCTTTCTTTGAGGTAAAACACTTGCTGCTTGTTTTTAAACTTTTAAACAAGCAGAAAATTGTTTTACCTCACAAAAAGCACCAGGAGCTGTGGTATGATCAGACCATGTTTCTATAAGGTGAGACACAGCCATTACACAGTACAGAGCATGGACACATTTATAAGATTACCGTATCTCAGCACAGGAACATTTTTTTTAACACATCCAATTGTGGAATTTATTTTTACTCGAAAATCTATTAATTAAATGTATTTTAATTGTGAGAAACCACCATTAACTTAACCCCTTCACAACATATGACGTACATTTACTTTGATGTGGGCTCGCAAGCCATGTCCACATCTTTCCCAGCTGATGACAGCTGAATTATTCAGTCATCATCTGCCTCTAAAGTATATGTCTCCACGTGTCGGAATGGCTGGGCTTTGGATGCAGTCAATACCGCGCTCCGCCCAAAGCCCTTCCCCCTTTTGTATGAGTGGTGTTTCCGCATGTGTTCATTGAACACATGCGGAATCACCGCATCCTATACATAGACTGTGGTATTTATCTTGCGGAGACGGAGCGTCTCCACAAGATTAATAAACATGCTGCAGTCTGTAAAGACGCGTCGCATGTCTGGATACGCAGGGCCGGATGTGGCCGTGCACACATAGTGGAGACGGGATTTCATAAAATCCCCTCCACTATGCTGTAACATCTGGATGTTGCGGATTGGAAGCTGCTGCTGTACGCAGCGTCCAATCCACAGCAAATCCTGATGTAATCCGGCACGTAGAAACATACCCTAATACCTTTGGCGCGCCGTGACATGATCATGGGGCCGCGATGGGTTGCTATCATAACCTGAGGTCTGCTGAAGATGTCCGTGTTTGTTATGATTTAGCTGGCATTCATAGGAGATTGTGATTTCTGTTATACATAGCAGTGTACTGCTACTGCATGTATAGAACATGTGATCAGACGATTGCAGCTTCAAGACCCCTAGGGGACCGTTAGATACAGGTAAAAGTGAAATTTTTTTTAAAAAATATTAAAATAATTCAAAAATTCTATTTGTCTTCCTTTTGCCCCATTAAAAATAAAACAATAAAAAACACATATTTGGTGTCTCTGCATTTGTAGACGTCTGATCTACAAAAATATTAAAAAAATTACCGTAATCCCATTGGTAAATGGCATAAACAAGGAAAAAATTGAAACTTCAGAATTACGTTTTTTTGGACCGCTGCAACTTTGCAATAAAATGCAATAAAAGGCTGTCAAAACATCGTATCTACCCTAACATGGTACAGTATCAATAAAAACGTCAGCTTAGGGCACAAAAAAATAAGCCCTCACAGAGCTCCATATCCCCAAAATTGAAAATGTTACCGGTCTCAAAAAATGAAAATGTCTCAATTTTTTTTCAAATTTCCATTTTTTTCAGCACTTAAATAAAAATAATAACTATACATGTTTGGTATCTCTGTAACTGTACCAACCTGGAGAATCATAATGCCAGGTCAAGTGAACATGGTAAATAAAAAAAAAACAATTGTGGAATTGCACTGTTTTTGAAATTCACCGCATTTGGAATTTTTCCCCGATTTCCAGTGCATCACATGATAAAATGAATGGTGTCATTCAAAACTACAACACGTCCCGCAAAAAAACAAGCCCTCATACTGTTAGGTGGATGGAAAAATAAAAAAGTTATGAAAGAAGGAGAGGAAAAAATAAAAATGATAATTGGCCATCTCGTAAAGGGATTCAGGTCCTATTTTAGGACTAAAATGTATGTGTATGTGTTTGGGCAACACAAGGTGATAGGAATTATAAAGGTGTGACTTCTGGCCTAAAAATAAAAAACTCCAATGCCATTTTAAAATAAATCAAAAAAATGCTCTATGTGAAACCAGCCTAAATTTGCTTATTTATAGAGAAGTGGTGAGTAGCTTACCATAGTGTGCATTAGGTGTCACTGAACATGGACTAACAATTAGTAATATTGTCCTACAACTTCTATAAAAAGCTGAATTCATAACATCAGCCATTTTCTGGTTTCTCTGCAACTTTGGCAACAGCGATATGAGAAAGCTGTTATTTTTTAACAAGACAAATAAAAACTGTTCCAAGTGCAGATAAAATGTTTTATAACAGTATCGAGTGTTCTTGTACAGATTTACTGAAAAGGTATGAGCTGCGTACAAAGAGTATGCCCGGAAACTAAAGTAGGTCAATAACAACACTGTCATATCTATAAATGACCAGAATAGAACAGCCTGGGCCCCTCATCAATGCGAGCCATCGGTTGCAGCGTACATCTGGAACATATTGAGTGTACTCTGTGAAATAAAAAGCTTACAGAACACAAGCACAAAATAACCAATGTCCTATTATCTCCCATGTTCTCTTTTGTCCAAAGGCATATCTTGAGCCATCAACCCTAGTAGGTCAACTATTACTTAAGCTAATTGGTGTGAGATAAAACAGGTGCACCCAGTCTAAACTCATCATTAGCGAAGAAGAATCACCTGATCCACTCCTTGCCAAACTGTGCGTAAAACTCTTGACCATCAAGCAGAATCTTTACCTGAGTCTAAAGGCCCCTTCACACTCAGCGACGCTGCAGCGATACCGACAACGATCCGGATCGCTGCAGCGTCGCTGTTTGGTCACTGGAGAGCTGTCACACAGACAGCTCTCCAGCGACCAACGATGCCGAAGTCCCCGGGTAACCAGGGTAAACATCGGGTTACTAAGCGCAGGGCCGCGCTTAGTAACCCGATGTTTACCCTGGTTACCAGCGTAAAAGTAAAAAAAAACAAACACTACATACTTACCTACCGCTGTCTGTCCCCGGCGCTCTTCTTCTCTGCTCTCCTCCTGTACTGGCTGTGAGCACAGCGGTCGGAAAGCAGAGCGGTGACGTCACCGCTCTGCTTTCCGGCTGACCGACGCTCACAGCCAGTACAGGAGGAGTGCAGAGCACAGCGCCGGGGACAGACAGTGTATCAGGAGAAACCACCAGGTGGCAATCCCCAGTGGTTTATGCTGCCCTGACAGTGAGAACCCAGAGTCTCAGACAGCCTGTGACAGCTATACTCACAGCACCCGAGAGCTGGGCAAGAAAACACCGTAACAGCTGAGCTGGAGTGAGCAGAACGCCAGGTAGTGAATGTACTGAAAGGACCTGTGGTCACGTGACAACAGGGGGCGGGGCTTAGAGTCCTGTAGCAGGAGTATACAGGATACTAAAGGAACAAAGGGTACAGGAGAAGGGAAAGGGAGTCACCGGACACCAGGGAAAGGATGAGGCAGAGGGAGGCGCAATCCAAGACAAGCCGAGGTCAGTAAACGGGAACGGAAATGCAGTACACAAGGAGCAAGGAAATAAAGAATAGTCAGGGACGTGGCAGGAGTCAGAAAACCAGAGAAGCAGATACACAGTACAGAATCAGAAGGCAAAATCACACCAGGGAACAGAACCGAGTCAGAACCATACAAGCAAGCTACAATACTGGCACAAGGCACAAGCAAACAGAGGTCAACACACTCAGCCAATAGCAAAAGTATTACTGACAGAGATTGAAGCTTCCCAGGACTATAAGAAGCTCACCCCGAACCAAAGAGAGGCCAATAACAAGCCCCAGGTGTGCAGGTCAGAGCCTGCACTGATCAACACATTAACCCCTGGCTTGCGGGTGAAACCCAGCACTGGGATCATGACACAGTGGTAGGTAAGTATGTAGTGTTTTTTTTTTTTACTTTTACGCTGGTAACCAGGGTAAACATCGGGTTACTAAGCGCGGCCCTGCGCTTAGTTACCCGATGTTTACCCTGGTTACCAGTGAAGACATCGCTGGATCGGTGTCACACATGCCGATTCAGCGATGTCCACGGGAGATCCAGCGACGAAATAAAGTTCTGGACTTTGTTCAGCGACCAACGATCTCCCAGCAGGGGCCTGATCGTTGGTCGCTGTCACACATAACGATTTCCTTAACGATATCGTTGCTACGTCACAAAAAGGCAACGATATCGTTAACGATATTGTTATGTGTGAAGGTACCTTAACACTTTAGCATCAACAACAAAAGATGGATCCTTACATGATGATACTCTAGAGTCTCAGCACAAATGGAAATTCATAAATACAGGCAGACTTATGTATTGTGCAACACCATCAGGGAGAGGGTTGATTAACTCCAAATTTATGTTCTAGCCGGGCATTGACCCCAAACATACAGCCAATGTCATTAAGAACTATCTTCAGTGTAAATAAGGAGTGAAAATGATGATATGGCCCAACAGAACCCTGATCTTAGTGTCATTGACTCTGTGTGTAATTATATAAAAAGACAGGAGGATTTGGACAATCCTACATCCACAGAAGATCTGTGGTTGGTTCTCCAAGATGTTTTGCACAACCACCCAGCAGAGATCATTGAAACACTGTAAGGAAGCGTACCTAGAACAATTGATGCTTTCTATCTATTTGATCAGTTTTGAACTCAGTAGTCAGGACCCAAGTGTTGAAAGGCTACAGTGCTACCCAGTGAGCCACTGTACTGCCAAAATAGAGATACTAATAACTTATTTTTGTCAATAAACAAAGTGACAAGTGAATGAACAAGATACATTTAAATCTGCTACAAAGGTGAGGTTGTAGAAGATAGTTTCATGTAAAAGGTCATATATCATGGAAAGACTGAGCACACCAACACGTTAGGTAGTTATACCTCATCAGCAAGGTGTTTCCCAGGAAAAGATTTCAAAGCATGGGAAAAGAAGGTTCAAGATGCATTATTCAAGCGTTTTTGAAGAAAGACAAATCAATGGGCAAAGCTGAGGACCATAGAAGTAGTAGTCAGACAAATTAATGCAGAGATAAAATACGCATCATGCTTATTTCCGTTCAGAAGGTGTTGAGCTGTGCCATCTGCTCAGAAGCTCACTTATGGAGTGTTTCATCCATGAGGATTGGAAAATAGATCCCAATAAGAATCACCTTATCTTGCTTTAATTCAAGTTCCTGGTGGCTGCGTGAACCATTAGCTAACTGTTTTTCCAATCTGCCCATATGATACCCAACACTATGGGATTAACCCCTTAGTGACTGGGCCAAATTTTTGAAATCTGATCAGTGTCAATTTATGTGGTAATAACTCTGGAATGCTTAAAAAAATCCCGGTGATTTTGAGACTATTTTTTGTGGCACATTATAATTTATGATAATGGTAAATTTAGGTTGATATGTTTTGTCTTTTTTCAAAAAAATATCAGAAATTTGACAGAAACTTAAAAAAATATCAATTTTCAAACTTTGAATGATTATCCCTTTAATCCAGATAGTCATACTACAGAAAAGCATTCATAAATAACATTTCCCTCATGTCGGCTTTACACCAGCACCATTTGTAAAATGTTGTTTTATGTTGTTAGCATTTTAGGAGATTTCAAAATGTAGCATAATTAATTTTTTAAAGGAAATTTACAACATTTATTTTTTAGGGACCTATCCAGGTTTGAAGTGACTTTGAGGGTCTTATAATTTGGAAAACCCCCAGAAGTGATACCATTTTAAAAACGGCACCCCTCAACATATTGAAAACTGCTGTCAGGTAGTTTATTAACCCTTCTGAAGACACAAAAGAGAATAGTGAAACCAAAAACACTCAGTTTGAAAAAATGTTGCAGTAATCCGCAAGTGCTAGTAAAAGATGTAAAAAACAGGGTATTTGGTTGATACGTTTTTTGCAAAAAATGTATACTAAGCTGCTCTACCAATCTTCACGGTATACCCTTATCAGAGCAGTCCTAACTAATGTATGCAATCCCTATCTGATGTATTTAAAAACCTGATCATCTGTATATAACCTGTGTGAACAGGGTTCAGAGAGGAAAAATCCATGTGTGCATACAGGGCAGAACAGCTTTTGTGCAGATAGCCCAAGAGGAGTGGTGGAACTCCCCAGTCTTGTAGACACAAGAGAACAATTATGGAAACAGGAACACATGGGCTACTTGCACAGTGAACAAGTCTGTATGATCATGTTCACACACCACCAAGAAACCTGAAGACACAAAAGAGAATAGTGAAACCAAAAACACTCAGTTCATGTACTTTTCAGGAATTAATACAAAGTGGCATAACAGGAATGAAAAAGTGTATTTTTATCACCTAAATGTCGCTAACTTCTGAACAGGTCACTGTAGCCGGCAGACTCTAAGGCTGCTATTTGGCCATGAATTGCAATGACCAACATCAGCATCACACCATCATGACCTCGGGGTGCCAATGGAGTTAAAGAGGGAGCCCCCACACTCTTTTAACTATTTATATTATTGACAGCAGCATCTAAGGGGTTAAATTATTTGTACCATTGCATCAGCATGTCAAAATTTTAGGGGCACATCATAACTTGGCTCCTGCTGATCAGCCAGGTAATAAAGCAACCTTGGACCTCCTTTCTCATAATTTTTGGTGGCCAAGGTTGCATATGGATATAGTCAACTTTGTGTGTTCCTGTAATGTCTTGCGCGTCCTAAGACGCCTCATACTCGTCCGTCTTGGACTCTTCTACCATTAACCATACCCGACCGGCCTTGGACACATTTATCCATGGATTTTATTACAAATCTTCTCTTCAAATCTTTTCTTAAGCGTTTCATCCTCAAACTAATGGTCAGAATGAACGTCTAATCCAAAGTCTGAAAACATACCTCAGGTGTTTTGTATCAAATAGCCAGGGGGTTATCTTTTCTACCATTAGCTGAGTTTGCCTTAAGCAATTGTCACAGTGAGTCCACTGGTAAGTTTCCATTTTTTTTGTGCATTTGGCTTCCATCTTCAGTTTTGTACCTTCAGTAAGGATGGGTCTTTAGTGTTCCTGGGGAGGAATGATTCTCTTCATCACTCCCATCTGTATGGCAAGGGGTTAAAAGCAACTTAAAGATCATAGGGGACAGATACAAATGCATGGCTGATGGGAAATGGTTGTCAGGTCTGGACCTGGGTGTGAATTATTTAGTATGGATGTCTACCAGAAATATTAAACTAAAAATTCCTTCCTAGGTCCTAGGTTCATTGGTCCTTATAAGGTGGTCACCGTAATTAAATCTGTGACTTTTCGTCTTGAGCTTCCACCAACTCTTAAAATCCACAACGTTTTCCAAAAGTCTTTGCTTAAAGAATATGTAGCGCTTGTGGAGCTGTCACCCTTGCCGCCACCACCAATTATTGTTGATGGTTATTTGGAGGTTTCAGGTGGCAAGAATTGTGGATTCTCATATGGTTTGCCGCTCTTTACAATACTTGGTGCTCTGGAAGCAGTATAATCCTGAAGAGAAAATGAGGGTACCAGCATCTGAGGTTAATGCCAGTAAACCAATTTGGTCCTTCTATGTGGCACATCCTGATAAACCTGGTCCTGAGGGTCCAGTGGCCCCTTGTAGAAGGGGAAGTACTGTCACAAGGGTGTTACATCCCCCTGGAAGACCTGGAATTAGACGATTGTGTCGGGAAATGAATCGCGGGTCTGCTTTAGAGATGGTGTGATGTGTGTCAAATATTAAATGGATTTAGTTTTGTCTGGTGCAGAAGAGGTTAATGACCAATTGTATGCTGGTCAGAAGCATGCAGCTCAATTTCAGCTGCTTCTGATCTGGTCAGTACATTTTCCTATATAAACTGGTCAGACCTTTTTGTCCCTGTCAGTGAAAGATTCATCTTACTGTGCTGTGTGCTAAAGTGTTTGGAGTAGAGTTGTAGAAGTGTTCTGTGGTTTGCTGTGTGTGTGTGTTTATCTCTTAGTCCCTGTCTCCATTTTCTTCATTTAGTTTATTCCTCCCTGTCCCTATCCTCCTCCCTATTGTTGGTTAGTGCTGATGGAGGTTTGCTGTTATCCCTGTTTTGTCTTTTATGTCTTGTTTACATTACATTTCTATCCCATGCCTCATGGAGTGTAGGATGGGACAGATCAGGGTTTAACAGGAGCATAGTAAGATTGGAGACTCTGGCCTCTATACCTTCAAGAGTACCCCCAAGACAGGGATAGTTAGGGTCCCCTTCCTTACCGAGGACCGTCAGAGCTTGACAGTATGCAATGCATTTGTGACATCAGCTTTTGCTTACAATAATTCTCTAGGGGCTGATGTTTATAGTCTGTGAATGAGGCAATAAACATGGAGCTTCTCGGGCGATTAATTTCAGCTTGCAGCTGTCTGCCTAGTCTTTGCTAGTTATTAAAAATAGGGGGACCCCAAGTCATTTTTTGGGAGGGGTCACCCCTTGTTTCATGTGGCCATATGCAGCATGCTGCAAATTTTTCCTTACCCCAATTCCAGGTGAGGAAAAACTCGCAGATGAGCACTGTCTCATTGCCTACCATTGTAGCGAGTGAAATGCGAGGTTTTCTCGCATTGCACTTGCCGAGTTTAAATGCTGATATGAGCGCACCCTTATTGTGAATCTGGTGATATATCTGTTTTGAGCTGCATTTTAAGGCTCCATTCACAAATCCGGGTGAATGTTACGATCCAAGAGAATCTTATATATTTTATCAGATGTTATCCTAATAACATCTGTTTATTTTTTCTCTTTTGTTTTGTTTCACTGAAGAGTGGGCTTGCTTACAAGCAAATAAAAAGACCCCTGGAAGGTCATGGCTTTATTCAAATATAGTAGCTTTTATTCAAATTTATTACTAAGCAACAGATCAGTGAGCCATGGATGCAAAACGGAAGCAAGTCAGAAGCCTATTGATTTGCATCTGTGTTTCATGAATCCCATTGACTTTTGGATGTGCATAGACCTGCTCTGAGCTCATGGATCTCAAACTCAGATCGGTGACTTTCACGGATGTGTAAATAGATCCATTCTACTTAATGGGTATATGTGATATCCGAGAAAAAAAAATCAGGATTGGGTTGTGATGGCTTCGGGAGATGGCACAATCCTCGCCCAAGACAACCCAATTGCTATAGCAGTGTTCTTAAGCATCGTGCATAGTACAGGAAGGTGCTTTGGTTTAAGTTCTTGTATCAGAGCTGAAGTTTCGTTTCATCAGTTAACCACTTCATGCAAAGAGACCACTTATTTTTAGCCGCTGACACCTGTGTCACACAGCCTGAGGATGTCCGGATGAGATCTGCAGAGCT
This sequence comes from Ranitomeya imitator, assembly GCF_032444005.1. Taxonomy (NCBI): domain Eukaryota; kingdom Metazoa; phylum Chordata; class Amphibia; order Anura; family Dendrobatidae; genus Ranitomeya; species Ranitomeya imitator. The sequence continues at coordinate 712,764,895 of NC_091284.1, read as the reverse complement.
GGTGACTCTTTCTGGGAATCCCAGTACAAGCTAATTGTAAACAGGCTTTGCGTGAGCAGCATAGACTTAACATACCCGAAATGACTCAAGAAAGGTGTCAGGTCTGACTCAAACAGGAAATTGAAACTGAACTCTTACTTGAAGAAAGCACATACAGGCGGCCTATTTTAATCTTGCATAAACACTATAATGTAAGTATTAAGTGCTAAAAATATATCATTGCATGTCACATCATGATGGTATGTCACATTATTACAGATCTCATCAGTAGGAATTACAGTGAATCCAGTAATCTGATATTCTTATGGGACCAAATAATATTTGCAAGGTTATAATTCTATTCAGATAATCTCATGTTATGTGATCGATGCTAGAAGACCATGTTATTGGACGATATCAGGTCAGAGAGGATCATTACTATTGTAAGATCTAACACACCTGGTTAAAATCAGTATTTAGTCATTCCAGATCTACTGACAATTTAAAGAGGTTCCCCCGCTTTGACCAATCAATACTTGTTAGAAATGTCCCATGACAATAAGCTGAACACAAACAGCCCTATTCTCCATTGCCATTTTTTTAAAGTCACTTTTCTTTATTTTGTCTTGAGGTAGTCGTTGGTGTTTATGCCACTAAATTCTTCAAAATAGCGCACGTGGTACATGAATTTTGCATAAAATTTAAAATGCTCTTTATTTTTCTCTATAATTTGTTTTGTGTCTTTTTATAGTAAAAATCACTCCTGGGAGTAAAGTACATTTGTGCATAAATTGTGCAAGTTGTCAAAAAGTTGCATTTAATAAATTGGCCCAAAACATTTGGAAACCAAAAACCACTTCCACATTTGTGAATATGAAAAAAAAAATAAACACAAAGACTTCAAAAATGGCGGAAACTAAAAGAATGAAAAACGGGTTGAAATGTCAAAAACTAGATGCAAAAACAAGGTGCAAAATGTAATTGTGATAACCCAGGGCCCTGGTTGTCACAGTGGCATTGCTTTCCTCACAGGGAGAGTGATGTCACGCTTAGAAGTGAAGGAAGATCTTTTTCACCAGGTAAACATAAAGCACACAACAAGGTCGCACTCCAGGTCAGAAGGGGGAGCTCTGAACCTGGTGTTCAGGGGAACTTCCCTAGATATATATTCTGGCTGGAAGGGAAGTGAGGAGTAGTCTGTCAGGAGGACAGAGAAGAGAGCAGTCAGACAGTGAGTGTCAGAAGGACTGAAGGGGCCGTGCAGCCAGAGTTTCTGCAGCTCCTTGGGAAAGAGAATTGAGAAAGAAGAACAGTGTTTAGTGAGCATGCAGGAGAACGAAGCACAGGAGAGAGACACCAGGGGAGCACAACAGCACTGGGCTACCTCCCTGGCCGAGCGCAGATTCCGGTAGCCGGAAGACCGAGGTTGTGTCGGACACTAAAAGGCACAGCAGAAACTGGCAGGACAGCTGGATTACACATCACCTGTCTGCCCTAATACCCAGGAGGCACAGTGGCACATAGAGCCCGGGTCGTGATAGAGACCCTATAAAAAGGCTCGACCCACCTGTCATACGGGTTTGTGTCCTAACCTTCATGGAGGACAGAGAGAATTGTGAGGACCTTGCCAGAAGCCAAAGGCAGTAAGGGACTACAACATCACTGCACTAGTAGGAAGGCTTTTAACTCTACCTGGTAAAGAGGACTCTGAATTCGGTTCCAAGCCGGCTGGACCCTGCCTGTACCTGTGATCTGGTGCCCTAGACTGCAGTTGCCTGAAGCCTTCAGTAAACCAGGTAAAGAGACTGCAAACCTATGTCCTCCATTCTTTACTGCACCACTCACCATCCTCAACTATACACCGTGAACCCTGGGGACCTACTTCACCTGTGGGAAATTATACCATCCCAGCTGCCTTAACATCACCCCAGTGGATCCCTTTAAGCAGCGTCGTTCCCCACTGACCGAATATCACAGGTGGCATCATGAACACAAACGTTATTCAAAACCCCTTTAAAGACTTTCCCTTTTACTGGGCACCCAGGGCCACAGACCTGGTCGTAGCAACCGTGACATCCCTTTTAAGTACTGGACCCGGTACCGAGTACCCCACGGCTCTGGCGGGCAACTCATAATAATGAGGTGTTCTCCTGCTAAAAGCTCCCAGCAATAATCTCTGATGAGACCTGGTGGAAAGGGGCATTTATCATGCAAATAATCGTGAGTGAGCGAAGTTAAAAATGCTTGCTTCATGGTTATCTTGCCATCCAAACAGACTGTTGATAACAAAAAAGCAAAATACTCGTTCATCGGGTGAAATTATCTTTACCGGTGGTGCATCATCCTTTCTAAACAGGACTCTCACTGCCAAGAACTATGGCAGCCTATTTGCTCTGGGTGATCTACCACATATTGCTCAATGCGCATCATTTACTTTGGTCAGCTTGTGTAAAAAACCCTTTTCAAATGTAACTTTTATTGGGTAAATGTATAAAATACAACCCACCAAGTGAAAGTGCATTAAAATAACAATAAGATTTAGAGAACCAGAGGAAAAGATCTATAAACAGTAAGGGAAATCTATTGTTCTATCCTCCCTGTTTAACGCTGGAACACCAGCATATGGATATAATTAAATCAAAATACTGAAATCATAAACTTGTATAAGTCCTTATTATACAACTCCTCCTTATTATACAGCTCCTCCTTATTATACAGCTCCTCCCAAATCTTAGCACAACTCATCAAATAGCAAAATATTCAAGTACAGAAACCTTGAAGGTTTATCACATAGAGTATTATTACTATTATTATTTATTTATATAGCACCATTGATTCCATGGTGCTGTACATGAGAAGGGGTTACATACAAACTAAAGATATCACTTACAGTAAGCAAACTAACAATTACAGACTGATACAGAGGGGCGAGGTCCTGCCCTTGCGGGCTTACATTCTACAGGATTATGAGGAAGGAGACAGTAGGTTGAGGGTTGCAGAAGCTCCGGTGTTGGTGAGGCAGTATCTCCAGTAGTGATGAAGAGGCAGTGGGGTCAGTGCAGGCTGTAGGCTTTCCTGAAGAGGTGGGTTTTCAGGTTCTGTCTGAAGGATCCGAATGTGGTTGATAGTCGGACATGTTGGGACAAAGAATTTCAGAGGATGGGGGATATTCGGGAGAAGTCTTGGAGGCGGTTGGGTGAGGAGTGGATGAGTGTGGAGGAGAGAAGGAGGTCTTGGGAGGACCGGAGATTATGTGAGTGAAGATATTGGGAGATTGGCTCAGAGATATATGGAGGTGACAGATTATGGATGGCCCTGTAGGTCAGTATTAGTAATTTGAACTTGATACGCTGAGGGAATGGGAGCCAGTGAAGAGATTTGCAGAGGGGGGAAGCGGAGGAGAGAGATGAATTGGGCAGTAGAGTTAAGGATGGACTGGAGAGGTGCAAGGGTGTTACCAGGGAGGCCACAGCAAAGGATGCTGCAGTAGTCAAGGTGGGAGATGATGAGGGCATGCACAAGCATTTTAGTAGATTGACGGTTGAGGAAAGGACAGATTTTGGAGATATTTTTGGGCTGGAGGCGACAGGTGGAGAGAGCTTAGATGTGCGGTTTGAAGGACAGGGCAGAGTCAAAGGTTACTCCGAAGCAGGGGACTTCCGGTACAGGGGAAAGCGTGATGTTGTTAATTGCGATAGATAGGTCAGGTAAGGAAGATCTATGGGATGGAGGAAAGATGATGAATTCAGATTTGTCCATATTGAGTTTGAGAAAGCGAGAGGAGAAGAAGGAGGATATGGCTGATAGACACTCTGGGATTCTGGACAGCAGAGCGGTGACGTCTGGGCCAGAAAGGTACATCTGAGTGTCATCAGCATAGAGGTGGTACTTGAAACCATGAGACTTTATGAGTTGTCCCAGGCCAATGCCTTCCTCAAATAGTGCTAGATATAACACCACACAAAAACCCACGGTGTGTTGATATAAAAACACTGTCCCTTACTGTAAATCTAACTAGCAGCCTACCTATTTGCGGAGGTTGGCACCCTAAAATGACGAGAAGTGGCGCCCCCGCTCATGCAACGGCTGTCCCTAGGCTCCTATACACACCCTGGCGAGACGCAGAAAGTGAAAAAGAAAGCCAGATGGGCGTGAATCCTGCGTTCGAATGATAATCAGTAGCCTGATAAGTGTATTACTTCTGATGGCATAAATTGATTTAACAACACCCAGCAGATGAGAATTAGAGCTAATCATGTTAGCAGCAGGGATAGTATAAACATTCACACATTGTGATAAAAAAATACTCTGTGCGAAAATACCTGAGCACATAAGGAGTCCCAAACATGCCAAAGACACAAAAATTTAAAAGGCCATTGAGAGGCACTGTTTGTGAAATAAAGATAAAAGGAAATCTCACAAGCTTATGTCTTCAGATGCAGCAATCTGATAAATATATCAATAATACAGATACAATCAGGTGCTGCCCGACAATTATTTCGTGTGGTATAGAAAAATGGCAAACACAATTTGTCAAATGTAGGTGACATAAGACATATATATTGCATAGGTGCTATTCAAATCATGGCTATCACAAATTATATCGGTGATCATGGGTGCCAAAAACATGCCATGTACAAGATATCCAAAGATAAGCACAAGCAGCAATAATATATAAACCGATATAAACCAGGGATTCAAGCTTCAGGAGGCTAATTTGCATATTCCAGGTGCCTTCTGGGAGAAGTGAAGTCTCCCTAAGCTAGAAGATCGTTGGGTACAGCCGGGACCAGCTGCTTCAAAAGCATCACCAAACCAGGGATTCAAGCTTCAGGAGGCTAATTTGCATATTCCAGGTGCCTTCTGGGAGAAGCGAAGTCTCCCTAAGCTAGAAGATCGTTGGGTACAGCCGGGACCAGCTGCTTCGAAAGCATCACCAAACCACGCGCCTTACGGCGCGCAAATTTTTGCCTGTAGGACATTATTGCAAGAGAGCTTGGCTGAGTAGATTACACAAGAAGGAAAACACATAGCAAGTCAGCAGGATCTAGGAGCAACATGGCAGATGTGACAACCTACATGGTGAGCTGCAGCATGTGCTACATGTTCACAGATCGACCAGAAGAAGAATCCAATTTCACCTGTCAGAAGTGTAGACTAGTGGCCCTTTTAGAAGAAAAGGTGCGGGGTCTGGAAGAAAGAATAGCAACTTTGAAACTCATCAAAGAGAATGAAGACTTTCTAGACAGAACAGAAGCATCTCTACTGGTCACAGAAGGTGCAAAAAGTGTCAGAGAACCTCCAAAAGCAGATGAGTGGAAGCATGTGACCAAAAGAAGCAAGAAGACCATGGAGAAATCACCAACCACACAACTGAAGAACCGATATCAAATCTTTGTAGAGGATGAAGATGGCACACCTAAGAATGAAGCAATACCAGCAAGCAAAAAAGAAAAGGGCACACAGCAACAAGTGACAGCAAAAAGTACAGCCAAGAAGCAACGAAGAGTGGTGGTGGTGAGAGACTCACTACTGAGAGGCACCGAAGCAGCCATCTGCAGACCGGACATAACTGCAAGAGAAGTATGCTGCCTTCCAGGTGCGATGATCAAGGATGTGACCGATAGGATACCAAAGCTCTTCAGCTCCAAGGACGTCCACCCATTTCTTCTGATACATGTTGGCACCAATGACACGGCAAGGAAGGACCTACCGACAATCTGCAAGGACTTTGAAGAGTTGGGGAAGAAAGTAAAGGAACTGGATGCACAGGTAGTTTTTTCTTCTATCCTTCCAGTAGACGGGCATGGCACCAGGAGATGGAACAGGATCCTTGATGCAAACAACTGGCTAAGACGATGGTGCAGACAACAAGGATTTGGATTCCTGGACCACGGTGTGAATTACTGGTATGATGGACTCCTCGCCAGAGATGGACTACACCTCAACAAACCTGGGAAACACACATTCGCCAGAAGACTCGCTACACTCATCAGGAGGGCGTTAAACTAGAAGAAGAGGGGACGGGAAGAAAAACATTAGACTCGAACAAAGACGACCCAGGAAAACATACTCAGAAGGGAGGTAAGAACATTTCTAAAACAATCCACAGTGAGGAGATTGGAACAAAACAAAATCCTCTAAACTGCATGCTCGCAAACGCCAGAAGCCTGACAAACAAGATGGAAGAACTAGAAGCAGAAATATCTACAGGTAACTTTGACATAGTGGGAATAACCGAGACATGGTTAGATGAAAGCTATGACTGGGCAGTTAACTTACAGGGTTACAGTCTGTTTAGAGAGGATCGTAAAAATCGGAGAGGAGGAGGGGTTTGTCTCTATGTAAAGTCTTGTCTAAAGTCCACTTTAAGGGAGGATATTAGCGAAGGGAATGAGGATGTCGAGTCCATATGGGTTGAAATTCATGGAGGGAAAAATGGTAACAAAATTCTCATTGGGGTCTGTTACAAACCCCCAAATATAACAGAAAGCATGGAAAGTCTACTTCTAAAGCAGATAGATGAAGCTGCAACCCATAATGAGGTCCTGGTTATGGGGGACTTTAACTACCCGGATATTAACTGGGAAACAGAAACCTGTGAAACCCATAAAGGCAACAGGTTTCTGCTAATAACCAAGAAAAATTATCTTTCACAATTGGTGCAGAATCCAACCAGAGGAGCAGCACTTTTAGACCTAATACTATCTAATAGACCTGACAGAATAACAAATCTGCAGGTGGTCGGGCATCTAGGAAATAGCGACCACAATATTGTACAGTTTCACCTGTCTTTCACTAGGGGGACTTGTCAGGGAGTCACAAAAACATTGAACTTTAGGAAGGCAAAGTTTGAACAGCTTAGAGATGCCCTTAATCTGGTAGACTGGGACAATATCCTCAGAAATGAGAATACAGATAATAAATGGGAAATGTTTAAGAACATCCTAAATAGGCAGTGTAAGCGGTTTATACCTTGTGGGAATAAAAGGACTAGAAATAGGAAAAACCCAATGTGGCTAAACAAAGAAGTAAGACAGGCAATTAACAGTAAAAAGAAAGCATTTGCACTACTAAAGCAGGATGGCACCATTGAAGCTCTAAAAAACTATAGGGAGAAAAATACTTTATCTAAAAAACTAATTAAAGCTGCCAAAAAGGAAACAGAGAAGCACATTGCTAAGGAGAGTAAAACTAATCCCAAACTGTTCTTCAACTATATCAATAGTAAAAGAATAAAAACTGAAAATGTAGGCCCCTTAAAAAATAGTGAGGAAAGAATGGTTGTAGATGACGAGGAAAAAGCTAACATATTAAACACCTTCTTCTCCACGGTATTCACGGTGGAAAATGAAATGCTAGGTGAAATCCCAAGAAACAATGAAAACCCTATATTAAGGGTCACCAATCTAACCCAAGAAGAGGTGCGAAACCGGCTAAATAAGATTAAAATAGATAAATCTCCGGGTCCGGATGGCATACACCCACGAGTACTAAGAGAACTAAGTAATGTAATAGATAAACCATTATTTCTTATTTTTAGTGACTCTATAGCGACAGGGTCTGTTCCGCAGGACTGGCGCATAGCAAATGTGGTGCCAATATTCAAAAAGGGCTCTAAAAGTGAACCTGGAAATTATAGGCCAGTAAGTCTAACCTCTATTGTTGGTAAAATATTTGAAGGGTTTCTGAGGGATGTTATTCTGGATTATCTCAATGAGAATAACTGTTTAACTCCATATCAGCATGGGTTTATGAGAAATCGCTCCTGTCAAACCAATCTAATCAGTTTTTATGAAGAGGTAAGCTATAGACTGGACCACGGTGAGTCATTGGACGTGGTATATCTCGATTTTTCCAAAGCGTTTGATACCGTGCCGCACAAGAGGTTGGTACACAAAATGAGAATGCTTGGTCTGGGGGAAAATGTGTGTAAATGGGTTAGTAACTGGCTTAGTGATAGAAAGCAGAGGGTGGTTATAAATGGTATAGTCTCTAACTGGGTCGCTGTGACCAGTGGGGTACCGCAGGGGTCAGTATTGGGACCTGTTCTCTTCAACATATTCATTAATGATCTGGTAGAAGGTTTACACAGTAAAATATCGATATTTGCAGATGATACAAAACTATGTAAAGCAGTTAATACAAGAGAAGATAGTATTCTGCTACAGATGGATCTGGATAAGTTGGAAACTTGGGCTGAAAGGTGGCAGATGAGGTTTAACAATGATAAATGTAAGGTTATACACATGGGAAGAGGGAATCAATATCACCATTACACACTGAACGGGAAACCACTGGGTAAATCTGACAGGGAGAAGGACTTGGGGATCCTAGTTAATGATAAACTTACCTGGAGCAGCCAGTGCCAGGCAGCAGCTGCCAAGGCAAACAGGATCATGGGGTGCATTAAAAGAGGTCTGGATACACATGATGAGAGCATTATACTGCCTCTGTACAAATCCCTAGTTAGACCGCACATGGAGTACTGTGTCCAGTTTTGGGCACCGGTGCTCAGGAAGGATATAATGGAACTAGAGAGAGTACAAAGGAGGGCAACAAAATTAATAAAGGGGATGGGAGAACTACAATACCCAGATAGATTAGCGAAATTAGGATTATTTAGTCTAGAAAAAAGACGACTGAGGGGCGATCTAATAACCATGTATAAGTATATAAGGGGACAATACAAATATCTCGCTGAGGATCTGTTTATACCAAGGAAGGTGACGGGCACAAGGGGGCATTCTTTGCGTCTGGAGGAGAGAAGGTTTTTCCACCAACATAGAAGAGGATTCTTTACTGTTAGGGCAGTGAGAATCTGGAATTGCTTGCCTGAGGAGGTGGTGATGGCGAACTCAGCCGAGGGGTTCAAGAGAGGCCTGGATGTCTTCCTGGAGCAGAACAATATTGTATCATACAATTATTAGGTTCTGTAGAAGGACGTAGATCTGGGTATTTATTATGATGGAATATAGGCTGAACTGGATGGACAAATGTCTTTTTTCGGCCTTACTAACTATGTTACTATGTTACTATGTTACTATGATAAATACAGTTAGGTCCATATATATTTGGACATAGACAATATTTTTCTAATTTTGGTTATAGACATTACCACAATGAATTTTAAACAAAACAATTCAGATGCAGTTGAAGTTCAGACTTTCAGCTTTCATTTGAGGGTATCCACATTAAAACTGTACGAAGAGTTTGGGAGTTTCAGCTCCTTAACATGTGCCACCCTGTTGTCTCTGTCCAAATATATATGGACCTAACTGTACAAGAATTACCGTAAGTAAAATATGTTAGCTTATCTTTTTCCATGGCGATGTTCCACAGGGCTTGACTATGCCAAACTTCCCATACTCTCAGTCTCAACGCGTTTCTCCCTTAATCAGGAGCATCAGGAGAGAAAAGATAACCAAAATACTGGCCACGGTGCCCAATTAGATGAGGCTGCCCCATGATCACCGATATAATTTGTGATAGCCATGATTTGAATAGCACCTGATGCTGATGCAATATATATGTTTTATGTCACCTATATTTGAGAAATTGTGTTTGGCATTTTTTCTATACTACACTAAATAATTGTCGGGCAGCACCTGATTGTATCTGTATTATTGATATATTTATCAGGTTGCTACATCTGAAGACATAAGCTTGTGAGATTTCCTTTTATCTTTATTTCACAAATGGAGCATGTCAATGGCTTTTTCATTTTTTGTGTCTTTGGCATGTTTGGGACTCTTTATGAGCCCAGGTATTTTCGCATAGAGTATTTTTTTATCCCATTGTGTGAATCTTTATACTATCGCTGCTTCTAACACGATTAGCTCTAATGCTCATCTGCTGGGTGTTGTTAAATCAATTTATGCCATCAGAAATAATACACTCATCAGGCTTCTGATTATCATCAGATTGCAGGATACACGCCCATCTGGCTTTTTTTTTCACTTTCTGCATCTCACCAGGGTGTGTATAGGAGCCTAGGAACAGCCAACGCACGAGCGGGGTGCCACTTCTCGTCATCTTAGGGTGCCAACCTCTGCAAATAGGTAGGCTGCTAGTTAGATTTACAGTAAGGGACAGTGTTTTTATATCAACGCACCGTGGGTTTCTGTGTTGTGTTATATCTAGCACTATTTGAGGAAGTATTGAAGTATACACTCCCTGACAGAAGTTATGTCACTTATCCACGTTATGTAAATAAAAGCATATAACCTGACGTTAAATTCATCCATTGGTTGCATAAATTATTCTTTCGAAAGCTGAAACCCTCCGAAATGTGGTTTAGGTTAATAAAATAATCAGTTAATGGACACAGAATGGTCAGATTTTGGCAAGACAAACGTTTTGTCGCCCACAGAAAGTAATGTGATATTCAAACAAATAATTAACTTAAAATACAACTATATGTTGCATAACATTGGTGAATGAAGTTGTGGTGATATTAGATGTTATGATCCGGTGACTTTGGAGCTGCATGAGAACTTTCACTGGAGATGGTGGCCACTGTACTGACCGCACTCCTGAACTTAACACCGCAACTAGAAGTAGCCGTGGAGTGTACCTAACACACCTAGACACCTCATCACAGCCGGAGGACTGTTGTGAATTCTGTGGCAGAGCTCCCTCCTGTGGTCACAAGTGGTACTTCGGCTGATTCTCTCTGGGAGCTTCCGTTTGTGGAGGAAACTGGTACTGCTGCTTCTGAGTTTCCTCCCTCAGGTGATCTGGTGAGGTCGTTAGGTGCTTCTCTACTTAACCCCACCTAATGCTTTGATTCATGCTTCCTGTCAATGTTCCAGTGTTGGACTTGTGTTTCTCTGGATCTTTCCTGTGGCCTGCTGCTCTGCATAGCTAAGTGCTTCTTTGCTATTTGTTGCTATTTTTTCTGTCCAGCTTGTCTATTTGTTTTGCTGGAAGCTCTGGGACGCAAAGGGTGTACCTCCGTGCCGTTAGTTCGGTACGGAGGGTCTTTTTGCCCTTTTGCGTGGTTTTCTTTAGGGTTTTGTGTAGACCGCAAAGTTATCTTTCCTATCCTCATTCTGTCTAGAATATCGGGCCTCACTTTGCTGAATCTATTTCATCCCTACGTTTGTCTTTTCATCTTACTCACAGTCATTATATGTGGGGGGCTGCCTTTTCCTTTGGGGTATTTCTCTGAGGAAAGGTAGGCTTATTTTTTCTATCTTCAGGCTAGTTAGTTTCTCAGGCTGTGCCGAGTTGCATAGGTAGCGTTAGGCGCAATCCACGGCTGCCTCTAGTTGTGTTTGGAGAGGATCAGGGATTGCGGTCTGCAGAGTTCCCACGTCTCAGAGCTCGTTCTATTATTTTGGGTTATTGTCAGATCACTGTATGTGCTCTGACCTCCATATCCATTGTGATACTGAATTGCCTTTCATAACAGAGGACTAATTACCCCTAAAGATGGAAAGAGGAATACTATCTTGCCTCAGAGAAAATCACCAAAGGATAGACAGCCCCCCACAAATATTGGCGGTGAGTCGGAGAGGAAAAAACACACACAGGCAGAAAACAGAATTTAGCACAGGAGGCCACTCTAGCTAAATAGGACAGAATAGGACAGAGTTCTGTGCGGTCAGTAAAAAACCCTTCAAAAACATCCACTGCAGAAATAACAAAAATTACCTACATCTAACTAATAGATGTAAGAGCGTAAATCTGCAACTCCAGTGAATCCTACAATCAGAGCAGGAATAAAACTGAAACCAGCACACAGCAGTGTGCCACAGATACAAAGAACCAAACACTTATCTTTGCAGAATTTGGGCAGCAGGCAGGAGAAGCCAGAAAGTGAACCATAACTTCACAAGAAACATTGACAACTGGCAAGGGCTAATGAATCCTGCACACTTAAATATCCCAGTCCTAACAGCAATTAGCAGATACACCTGGCCAAGACTGTGACTCAGAGACAACTGCATTCCCACCTACAACCACTGGAGGGAACCCAAGAGCAGAATTCACAACAGTACCCCCCCTTGAGGAGGGGTCACTGAACCCTCACCAGGACCTCCAGGACGATCAGGATGAGCCAGATGAAAGGCATGGCCCAAATCAGCAGCATGGACATCAGAGGCAAAATCCCAAGAATTATCCTCCTGGCCATAACCCTTCCATTTGACAAGGTACTGAAGCTTCCACCTCGAAAAACGGGAATCCAAAATCTTCTCAACAACATATTCCAACTCCCCATCAACCAACACAGGGGCCGGAGGATCAACAGAGGGAACAACGGGCTCCACATATTTCCGCAACAAAGATCTATGGAAGACATTATGGATAGCAAAAGAAACTGGAAGCGCCAGTCGAAAAGACACCAGATTAATAATCTCAGAAATCCTATAAGGACCATTAAACCGAGGCTTAAACTTAGGAGAAGAAACCTTCATAGGAACATGACGGGAAGACAACCAGACTAGATCCCCAACCCGAAGCTGGGAACCAACACACCGACGGCGGTTAGCAAAATGCTGAGCCTCCTCCTGAGACAACACCAAATTGTCCACCACATGAGCCCAAATCTGCTGCAACCTGTCAACCACAGAATCCACACCAGGACAGTCAGAAGGCTCAACCTGCCCAGAAGAAAAACGAGGATGAAAACCAAAATTACAAAAGAAAGGCGAAACCAAAGTAGCCGAACTAGCCCGATTATTAAGGGCAAACTCGGGCAATGGCAAAAAAGCCACCCAATCATCCTGATCAGCAGACACAAAGCATCTCAAATTAGTCTCCAAAGTCTGATTAGTTCGCTCGGTCTGGCCGTTTGTCTGAGGATGAAATGCAGAGGAAAAAGACAAATCAATGCCCAGCCTGGCACAAAAAGCCCGCCAAAACCTAGAAACAAACTGGGAACCTCTGTCGGACACAATATTCTCCGGAATACCATGCAAACGAACCACATGCTGAAAAAACAACGGAACCAAATCTGAAGAGGAAGGCAATTTAGGCAAGGGCACCAAATGAACCATCTTAGAGAACCGGTCACAAACAACCCAGATAACAGACATCTTCTGGGAGACCGGAAGATCAGAAATAAAATCCATCGAAATATGCGTCCAGGGCCTCTCAGGAATAGGCAATGGCAAAAGCAACCCACTAGCACGGGAACAACAAGGCTTAGCCCGCGCACAAGTCCCACAGGACTGCACAAAAGAACGCACATCACGCGACAATGAAGGCCACCAAAAGGACCTACCAACCAAATCTCTGGTACCAAAAATGCCAGGATGACCAGCCAACATGGAACAGTGAACCTCAGAAATCACTCTACTAGTCCACCTGTCAGGAACAAACAGTTTCCCCACAGGACAGCGGTCAGGTTTATCAGCTTGAAATTCCTGAAGAACCCGTCGTAAATCAGGGGAAATGGCAGAAAGGACCACCACTTCTTTCAGAATACCGACCGGCTCCAAGACCTCAGGAGAATCAGGCAAAAAGCTCCTAGAGAGGGCATCAGCCTTAATATTCTTAGAACCCGGAAGGTACGAGACCACAAAATCAAAACGGGAAAAAAACAAGGACCATCGAGCCTGTCTAGGATTCAGCCGTCTAGCAGACTCGAGGTAAATCAATTTCTTATGATCGGTCAAGACCACAATACGGTGCTTAGCTCCTTCAAGCCAATGTCGCCACTCCTCAAACGCCCACTTCATAGCCAACAACTCCCGATTGCCGACATCATAATTGCGTTCAGCAGGCGAAAATTTACGGGAAAAGAAGGCACACGGTTTCATTAAGGAACCAACAGGATCCCTCTGAGACAAAACGGCCCCTGCCCCAATCTCAGAAGCGTCAACCTCAACCTGAAACGGAAGAGAAACATCCGCTTGGCACAACACAGGAGCAGAAGTAAATCGACGTTTAAGCTCCTGAAAGGCAGAGACAGCCGCAGAGGACCAATTAGCCACATCAGCACCTTTCTTCGTCAAATCGGTCAAGGGTTTAACCACGCTAGAAAAATTAGCAATGAAACGGCGATAAAAATTTGCAAAACCCCAAAATTTCTGAAGGCTCTTCACGGATGTGGGCTGAATCCAATCATGAATGGCCTGAACCTTAACCGGATCCATCTCTATAGACGAGGGAGAAAAAATGAAGCCCAAAAAAGAGACTTTCTGCACCCCAAAGAGACACTTAGATCCCTTCACAAACAGGGCATTGTCACGAAGGATCTGAAATAACATTCTGACCTGTTGCACATGAGACTCCCAGTCATCAGAAAAAATCAAAATATCGTCCAAATATACAATCAAGAATTTATCAAGATAAGTCCGAAAAATATCATGCATAAAGGACTGAAAAACAGATGGAGCATTAGAGAGTCCGAATGGCATCACAAGGTATTCAAAATGGCCTTCGGGCGTGTTAAACGTAGTTTTCCATTCATCACCCTGCTTAATACGAACAAGATTATATGCCCCTCGAAGGTCAATCTTAGTAAACCAACTAGCACCCTTAATCCTAGCAAAAAAATCGGAAAGCAAAGGTAAAGGGTATTGAAACTTGACCGTGATTTTATTCAAGAGGCGATAATCTATACAGGGTCTCAAGGAACCATCTTTTTTAGCAACAAAAAAGAACCCTGCTCCCAACGGTGAAGAAGATGGTCGAATATGCCCTTTCTCCAAAGACTCTTTAATATAGCTCCACATGGCGGTATGTTCAGGCACAGATAGGTTGAAAAGTCGACCCTTAGGAAAATTACAGCCTGGAATCAAGTCAATAGCACAATCACAATCCCTGTGCGGTGGAAGAAAACTGGACTTGGGCTCATCGAATACATCCTGAAAATCAGACAAAAACTCTGGAATCTCAGAAGGTGAAGAAGAGGAGATTGACATCAAAGGAACATCATTATGAACCCCCTGACAACCCCAACTAGTCACAGACATGGATTTCCAGTCCAACACAGGATTATGTACCTGCAACCACGGAAAACCCAGCACGACAACATCATGCAAGTTATGCAACACCAGAAATCGACAATCTTCCTGATGGGCTGGCACCATGCGGATGGTTACCTGTGTCCAAAACTGGGGCTTATTTTTAGCCAAGGGTGTAGCATCAATGCCCCTTAAAGGAATAGGGTTCTGCAAAGGCTGCAAGGGAAAACCACAACGCTTGGCAAATTCAAAATCCATTAAATTCAAGGCGGCGCCTGAATCCACAAACGCCATGACAGAAAATGATGACAATGAGCAGATCAAGGACACAGATAATAAAAATTTAGGTTGTACAGTACTGATGGTAATTGAACTGGCGATCCTCTTAGTCCGCTTAGGGCAGACAGAAATGACATGAGAAGCATCGCCACAATAATAACACAACCTATTTTGACGTCTGAAACCTTGTCGTTCCGTTCTAGACAGAAATCTATCACCGTGCATTGGCTCAGGAATTTGCTCTGAAGATAACGCCTGAGCGCGCACAGTTCTGCGCTCCTGCAGGCGTTGGTCAATCTGAATGGCCAGAGACATAGATTCACTCAGACCGGAAGGCGTGGGAAACCCCACCATAACATCTTTAACGGATTCAGAAAGCCCCCTTCTGAAAATTGCTGCTAAAGCGTCATTATTCCATTTAGTCAACACCAACCATTTTCTGAATTTCTGACAATACAATTCTGTCGCCTCTTGACCCTGAGACAGGGCCAACAAGGTCTTCTCAGCTTGATCCACAGAATTAGGCTCATCATACAATAATCCTAAAGCCTGAAAAAAGGAATCAATATTAAGCAAAGCCGGATTTCCAGATTCCAGAGAAAACGCCCACTCCTGCGGATCGCCACGCAGCAGTGAAATAACGATTTTTACCTGCTGACTGGAATCACCAGAGGATCGAGGTCTCAGGGCAAAAAAAAGTTTACAGTTGTTTTTGAAACTCAAAAATTTAGACCTGTCACCAGAAAATAAATCAGGAGCAGGAATCTTTGGTTCTAAAGCAGGAGTCTGAAAAATATACTCACAAATACCTTGCACCTTAGCAGCAATCTGGTCTACACGAGAAGCTAAATCCTGAACATTCATGCTTGCACCAGGCTCCTCAGTCACCCAGATATTAAGAGGGAGGAGAACACAAAATAGACTGGAGAAGAAAAAATGGCTCAAGAGCTTCCTTCCCTTCTTCTGAGATGCATTTAACTCATTGTTGGCCAGTTGTACTGTTATGATCCGGTGACTTTGGAGCTGCATGACAACTTTCACTGGAGATGGTGGCCACTGTACTGACCGCACTCCTGAACTTAACCATGCAACTAGAAGTAGCCGTGGAGTGTACCTAACACACCTAGACACCTCGTCACAGCCGGAGGACTAATTACCCCTAAAGATGGAAAGAGGAATACTATCTTGCCTCAGAGAAAATCCCCAAAGGATAGACAGCCCCCCACAAATATTGGCGGTGAGTCGGAGAGGAAAAAACACACACAGGCAGAAAACAGAATTTAGCACAGGAGGCCACTCTAGCTAAATAGGACAGAATAGGACAGAGTTCTGTGCGGTCAGTAAAAACCCTTCAAAAACATCCACTGCAGAAATAACAAAAATTACCTACATCTAACTAATAATAATAATAATAATAATAATCTTTATTTTTATATAGCGCTAACATATTCCGCAGCGCTTTACAGTTTTGCACACATTATCATAATAGATCATAATACATCATAATAGATGTAAGAGCGTAAATCTGCAACTCCAGTGAATCCTACAATCAGAGCAGGAATAAAACTGAAACCAGCACACAGCAGTGTGCCACAGATACAAAGAACCAAACACTTATCTTTGCAGAATTTGGGCAGCAGGCAGGAGAAGCCAGAAAGTGAACCATAACTTCACAAGAAACATTGACAACTGGCAAGGGCTAATGAATCCTGCACACTTAAATATCCCAGTCCGAACAGCAATTAGCAGATACACCTGGCCAAGACTGTGACTCAGAGACAACTGCATTCCCACCTACAACCACTGGAGGGAACCCAAGAGCAGAATTCACAACAATTAGAGTCATATTTAATATTTTGTGTGACTTTCATGAGCTTGAAGAACTGCATCCATGCGGTTCAACAATGATTCATACAATTTATTAATGAAGTCATCAGGAATAGCAAAGAATGCATTCTTACATGCCTCCCAAAGTTTATGTAGATTCCTTGGTTTTGTCTTCCAAGCTTCCTCATTCATCTTACCCCAAACATGCTCAATGATGTTCATGTCTGGTGACTGGGCTGGCCAGTCCTTGAGCACCTTGATCTTTTTTGCCAGGAGGAACTTTGTTGTAGAGATGGATGTATGAGATGGAGCACCATCCTGTTGCAGAATTTGACCCCTTTTATGATTTGGAATATAAGAGGTAGCTAATACTTCTTGATATCTTAGGCTATTTATATTGCCTTCCACCTTGCAAATGTTTCGCACACCCTCATACTGAATGTAACCCCAGACCATGATCTTTCCACCATCAAATTTAACTTTTCTGGGTGTATTTTGGATCCATACAGGCTCCAGTAGGTCTCCTGCAGTTGTTGCGGCGGCTGTGGTGTAATTCTACTGAAGATTCATCAGAGAAATCCACCCTCTGCCATTTTTCCAGCATCCATCTGTTTAGCAGGCTGTGGGACTTTGCAAATGCCCCACGGTTTTTTATTTGCCTTTTGTTTAGTGCTTGCTTCTGGGCACTGATTCGACCATGGAGGCCATTTCGAGACAGGATCCTACAAACTGTTCTAGTTGATACAGGGACTTGAGGTGACCAGGTCTGTTGGAGCTCTGCTGCAGTGGAAGAGGGGCTTGCTTTAGATTTTCTAACCAACAAACATTTCTCCTGAGCAGTTGTCTTGTGGGGTCTGCTGGACCTGGGCTTGTCAAGCAGATCTCCAGTCTCTTCAAATCTTTTTTTAATTCTTTGTACTTGATGCTGAGACACATTAAAGGTGTCAGTCACCTCTGCAGTGGATCTGGTCTTCAGCCTCTTGATAATCCAGGTTTTGGTCGCAGGGTGGATTTTTGGCATGTTGTCAGAGCTCAAGTTGCAGTTCAAGTGAAGGTTTGGGGTGCTGGGTTTCTTTTTATACACACACACTAACTAACCGATCATTTACTGAGCACAGGTGAGGATGTAAGCTAGGATTGGGTGCATTATATGCCAATTTATTTTCTTAATCTAAACCACATTTTGGAGGGTTTCAGCTTTCAAAAGAATAATTTATACAACCAATGGATGAATTTAACGTCAGGTTATAAGCTTTTATTTACATAACATGGATAAGCGACATAACTTCTGTCAGGGAGTGAACTCTATGTGATAAACCTTCAAGGTTTCTATACTTGAATATTTTGCTATTTGATGAGTTCAAAGATTTGGGAGGAGCTGTATAATAAGGACTTATACAAGTTTATGATTTCAGTATCTTGATTTAATTATATCGACATGCTCATGTTCCAGCGTTAAACAGGGAGGATAGAACAATAGATTGATCCCTTACTGTTCATAGATCTTCTCCTCTGGTTCTCTAAATCTTATTTTTATTTCAATGGACTTTTGCACTTTCACTTGGTGGGTTGTATTTTATACATTTACCCAATAAAACTACATTTTAAAAGTTTTTTTTCAGTTAGCTAAGGTTATTTCACTCTTTTCCATTCTATTTTGTAAGATTATTCTGTCTATGTAAACCAGCATTTAAACCACCTCTGATGCCTCTGATGAGTAAAAGTTTACCTATCGGTGGTCATATTACGCAGTCAGTGGTTTTATGACTGTACAATATGACCCTAAGATTCAGGTTTCCTGCAGTGCCACCAAAGTGGAAAATAAGCACCTAAGCCTAATCAAATCATTAGGTTGTCTGTGTAATGGAGGACCGGACGGGTCCCCCAGAGCAAGAGGCACTCTTTCTAACCACTCTGCTCTCGAGGCCAAGAAATAGGAAGATTAAATAGAGGAAACTCCTCTGTAAATTCTCTGATAGGGTATATGGATATGGATTTTCTAAACTGTGTAACCCCATTAATTTCTTTAATCAACAAAGAATATTACAGGAGATAAAATCATACAGTTCTGTGATGGAAAATTGAAGTCATGATACACCATTACCTTCATCGGGTTAAAGGGGGTGTCTAGCCTAAGCCTGTAGTCACTCTATGTGACTGCAGACATGTAAATCCTCACAGCGTGCAGTGCGCATGCTGTCATGATACTCTGGTGCCTGCGCCAGGAGTGAGCAGGTGTGTGAACGCAAGTATGATTTACATACATACTGTCACTTGACAACTAGACTGCATGGCCTGACTCAATACAAGTTAATTGAGCAGGCTTAATATGTCTAGTCTGGATGTGGCCTGGAGTATGGCAATGGCACTGGAGAATCCCAACAGCACTCACTGTGCGGGCTGTGAGGATTTACAAGTCTGCAGTCGGTCACAGAGTGATGGCAAACTTGCATTCTAAACTTGTCTTAAAATGTTTCACTCACATCTATCATCATTAATAATGGTGTCAATACATTGTCCTATTGGTAAAGGTTTCTTCCCATCTTGAACACTTATGGAGAATTACAAACTATACCATAAATGTCTGATACAGGATCTTCATCTTTCTTGAGAATGTGGCCCCTTATTGTGCCCCTGGGAATTGACAGATGATATACCATAAATGTCTGATAGATGTGTTAGACCCCCAATTGGTCAGACATTTATGGTATGGCTTGTGCATATACAATATTGTCCATGGTCGGCCATCTCTAATATATACTCACTGTTGACACAGTACCAAAGTGCAATGAAGACCGATACTTCCTGTACACTGTAAGACCGTAGCGCATATGAGGTATCACTATGGATCGGTGTTCTTCATATGCTTCAAATTGTTTAACACTTTCAGAATGAATCATATGAAACAAGTCAACCTGACCTACTTCTTTAGTCAATCTTACATTAAAGTTACATAAATGTTATTTTTTACTGAAGTGGCGACATTTACAAGAAGGAGCCTGCCAGTTAACCCCTTCACATACCCATGCATATAACAGTCAGGGTCTCTGGATATGGATCGGGCTCGAGAGCTGAGTCTGTATATTACAGCTGACATATGTCCTGTATGGAGCAGTCAACATCTGCCTGTAGCAATAGCAATGGCTGCGATCACTGCTGTTTAACCATATAAATGGATCTATCGAGCACTGACACCAACATTTATTGGCAGTGCACCCTCACTGGTGCCCAACAGCCCCTTGTGACACAATTACAGGGCACCTTTATATTAAAATATCAGCCAGGGGCCTCGTCCATCACTACCATCTTGGTTCTTCTCTGAAGATCAGGTATAGGCATCAAAGGATACTGCGATTTGTACTATACTATTTATTCTATATAGTGCAGGACCAGGGTATTGCAGTATATAGAATAAGTGATGAAATGATTGAAGGTTAAAGTTCATTGGGGGGTCTAAAAATAAGGAAAAAAATGAAGGAAAAAAAAACGTTTACAAAAATATTAAAAAAAAGATGAGTATTAAATATTAAAACATTAGATTTTTCCTGATTTTAAAATAAATAAAAACCACAACTGGTTTTATTGCATCCATTAACTACTTTCCGTTTTGTGTTTTTGTTGCTTTCTTTTCTTCTTCCAAGTGCCACAACTGTTTATTTTTACGTTGACATGGCCATATGAGGACTTGTTTTTTGCGGTTGTATGATTGTTTGAGTTGTACTATTGAATGACACCATTAATTTTATCATGTGATACTTTTTAGGTTTTCTATTTGCAATGTTCAGAAAACGTGAAAATGATTTTCCAGGTCAATATGAATATGGAGACACTGAACAATGTATAATTTTTTTTATTAAAGTGGTGAAAAAACCCCGTAAAATAGGAAACATTTTTAATTGTGTTGCCAATTTCCAAGAAATGTAACATTTTTTTTTTTTTTTTTTTACCATTTTTAGGGTAGATAAGATCTTTTGATCCCCTCTTATTCCTTTTTTTTTTGCAGTGTCGCGGAGTCTGAAAAAAACTAATTCTCATTATGCCGTTTACCTATCAGGTTAATTAACTTTATATTTTGACAGATTGAACTTTATGGATGTATTGATACCACAATATATGTATTTTTTTAAGCGTTTCTTTGACTTGAACTTGCAATTGCCCAATCGCTTGTGCTATATACAGCTGCCACGCTGGTGGATCGTGGTCTCACTGCGCCAAAGGCCCGGGAGATCCTGAAGGGGCATAATTAAATGAATACCTGGGTTTTCACTAGAGCCCCTGATGGTGGGGTTACTGACTTGAGTCACAGGTGGACTTTTGGTGCCACTCCAGGACAGGTCCCAGTACTGCAGCAGCTGATCCCATGGTTCAAAACCAGAGTCCAAAGCAGGACCACATTCTAATGGAACATATATTGGAGCTGGTTCAGATGGACCGGAACTAGTGTAGGTACAGATAATGCAGGTCTCCAGCACAGGTCCTGTACCGCTGGAGCGGTTTCAGGTTCAGGTACTGATTGAGACAAGGCTGGTACTGGTAAAGGTAAACTGGAAACGTACAAGGACCTAACAGTAAATTAGCAGCTAGCAGACTAACAAGACAACTGTTGCTCAGGCACCTCCCAACAGGTGGAGGTGCCTTACATTCTAAGTGCCTCCCAGCTCTTGGCTGGGGACACATTAGGAGTGTGCAATGCAATCCCTTTAAGACACAGGGAGCGCGCACATGTACATCTAAGTGCATTACCACGAGACATGCATTTCCATTTGGTCTGGTTCTGTTTGTTGCCCCATCTTTTTATGGGGTTTTTCTTGAGCAGCACACGTCCTATTTTTGGATTTATTATTTATTTATGAGTTATATGCTTCCATTTGGTCTGGTTCTGTTTGTTGCCCCATCTTTTTATGGGGTTTTTCTTGAGCAGCACACGTCCTATTTTTGGATTTATTATTTATTTATGAGTTATATGCATCCATTTGGTCTTACCACGAGACCTGCATGGCGCATGCAGACCCTGGAACACGGGAGCCAGAGAAGGAGACGCAGCAGGCTGCCTTGTCGTTGAGTAAGTCAACATCCCTGCTGGCATGTTTTTATTACCTACACCTAATATTACTTCTGGCATATTGCTGCTTGATGCAAGAGTCCTCTTGCGGCTTGAGCCTAGAAAATGCCTACCCCATCTTACCATAACCTGTTGCTAAAAACTAGTTTCTCTTCTAATTTATTAATTAATACACATTTTTCTATGCTGTACTTGTATAAAGAAAAAGGAAAGTAGAAACAAATATCATAATTACAGTGACATTAACTTCCCAAGTTGCACTGACTAGGGATAGGCGAACCCAGACAGAAATGTTCAGTGTTTGTACCTGATAGTGACTGTTCAGACCTGAATGCCAAACACAGACTTTCTGCTGACATCTGGTTTAAGTTCATGGTGGAGAGAGAGAGAATTTTTCTTTCTTTTCTTAGCTGTTCAGGAATCCATTATTTTCAATGGGGTTCGGGTTCTGGTGGAACTTTGGGCACTATTTTGATTCCTGAACCAAACTTTTCAAAAAGTTCAGGTTAGGTACAAGAATCCAAACTTCCATCCATCACTAACACTTATTAGAGGTGAGCAAACCCGACCTTAAAAGTTCGCTGTTTGTACCGGACAGTCGGGATTTGGTGCTAAATGCCGAACAGGGACTTTCCCAAGTCCGTTGCAAAGTTTGGAGTTCCGGGGAAGTCCAGTGGAGAGAGATATTTTTTTTCTTAACCAGATGCAAAGATCGGGTCTCCATTGTTTTCAAGGGGTTCCAGTTGTGGTTCAAGTTCGGGTAGGGTACCAGAACCCAAATTTCCACGAGTTCACTCATCCCTAGCACTGACTCCATTAAGCATTGCTCAGATGAGCATGGCTCTTCATTCTGATTAATTATCATGAGCATGCCACAAGTTGGCTATGACAGTGCAATAATTATCATCAGAGAGTTCTTTTGGCTGACAATGAAGATACATAATTTTCCTATTAGCACATTTTATTTCCACGGAAGAGTAGGATATGCATATCTGGCAGATACCTCACCCAGTTTAACCAATCCTGTCTCAAAAATGTCCTTTATAAATGTCCCTATCCATGAGATAACCTTCGTGTGGCAGCTGTATCTCCCCAGTCCACCATAAATGTGCTACTGATCATGCATTACTGTTTATGATTCAATGGGCATCAGCTTGTCTCCGGTGCTAGCAAATGACCAGACATGTCGAAATTCAACATGTCCAATCCATTTTTTCCTGATCTTGCTAATTATGCAAATTGTCTCTTCAGAGAGGAAGAGAGCTAGAACTCTAGTGCCACCTATTGGAAGGTAGCAATCCTACAAGTCAATGTTTACCCTTTAACCAGCCTTGTCACATGATCTCGGCATGCTTAGCATGTCGATCTCTACAAGGAGAAATTATACTTTTTGGATAATGTTCTGACGTCTCTCACACAGCCAAACCAGATCTCCGCTTTGCACTGACGAGGGGCAGTACCCCGAAACACAGTGTCTGTAAAGTGAGATTCTGGTTTGGCTATTATCCTAAGTCATGTGACAAGGCTCGTTAAAGGGTCAACATTGACTTGTAGGATTGCTACCTTCCAATAGGTGGCACTAGAGTTCTAGCTCTCTTCCTCTCTGAAGAGACAGTTTGCATAATTAGCATATTACCCAGAGGAGCATTGCAGCTTTAAGTCTCCTCATCTCGGCATGCTTAGCATGTCGATCTCCGCAAGGATAAATGATACATCTTGGATAATTTTCCTGATCTTGATATTTGTTGTTGT
Source organism: Ranitomeya imitator (assembly GCF_032444005.1). NCBI lineage: Eukaryota > Metazoa > Chordata > Amphibia > Anura > Dendrobatidae > Ranitomeya > Ranitomeya imitator. The sequence continues at coordinate 712,741,078 of NC_091284.1, read as the reverse complement.
GGGAGAATCATGAAATTTCATCAACCTTTCACTGCGTAAACATTTCATCTCTAATGTCTCTGCCCAACATAAGAACTCCAGTGTAGTAATCTTGTTAAGACTCTGTTCACATGTCCAGTCATTTTTTTTCTGTTTTGGGATCATAAATACAAAAAATGTTCCAGTACATAATCCATTCATTTGAACTGTAATGGAAGTGACATAACGTTATCAGTTTCCCTCCTTTTCAGCTGCTGTCTGCCGAATCAAAAACCATAGTCCAGACACAAAAACAGCAATTGGATCTCCTTTTTTTAATATAGAAGTCTATGGGTATCGGGTTGGTCATCCATTATGTTATCTGTTAATGGATCCCTTCATCACTGCCCATGCTTATAACATTAGAAGTGTTCAGAGACCTCTGTATTAAAAGTGTATCCATCACAAATGGAACAAAAACAGATGCAAAGCAAACCAAGGTGTCCGTTTTTGTGCTAGTCCTTTTTTTCCAGTTTTCATTTTGCACCTGTTTTGCTCTAGTTGTAATTGATCCTTTCTTTTCTTTATTTTTTTTAAATACTGGACCTGTCATAAACTGATGACAACTGGACGTGTGAACAGAGCCTTGATCACTTTAGATCCAGACAAGTGATGGAAACGGGCTCGGACTGGCACATAGGGGAACAGGGGAATCCCCCGGTGGCCCCCGTGCAGATCTGGACCCCGAACCCCACTGTATGGGCAGTACTTGGCATAATTCACTTGATTCACTCATGTAATATTTGTATGCAAGTGAAAAGTGGGCCCCCCCAAAGTCAATGATACTGGTGGGCCCTTGGCACTCCAATCCGACACTGCATGGTAAGACTGAGCAGGTAATACACGTCCTAGATCTGAACAGCCAGGAATAGTGAGAACTTACAGGGAGATGAGTCAGTGACCAAGAACAAAACAAGTGTGAAAATGAGCCACAAGTAACCACTGCGTAGGGAGTACCACACAATGATGTATGTAGCTGCCAAGTGGTCAGACTTTCCTTTTTTCAAAACTTCTGTTTCTAACGTAATCCTCAAATAAAAATACACCTTTTTGTCAAGGAATAGAATAACTCCAAGGCCATCAATAAGGATAATAAAAAGTCAAGTGTTTGCTTGAAATTTACACCCTTGCCCAAACCCCCAAAATTTATTTAGAAACTTCACAAAATCACACCAGCTTGTTGTACATTATTTACATACAATCGGACAGATTTATTAATACGTTTACTGGCATAAAGTCTGAAATTTTTTTTGAGAATTTTTTTTCCATTTTCTCCTTTCTTTTAGTTGTGGAAATTGGACTGCACTTAGATATCATTTTAGTTCAGTCGAATTGGACCCAGACAGTCTGAGGAAATGACACTGCATGGCCAAGTTTGATAAAATCTGACATATGCATGGCCCCATAGAATAACATTGGTTCGAGTGCAATCCAATGTTTTATTTTTCATGATACTCTAGACTGGAAATACGGCCATGAGCACGAGCCATAAAGCTGCATGAACTGGTTACCAGCCAGTATTTGGGAGTATACATGTATGGATGTGCTTGGAGTGTGTGTGAAAGAGATGAAAGATGTCACCTAGATGTAGTAGGAACGAAAAACTCAGAAGAATTAGAATAGCGAGGTGATATGATGGGCCTGTCTAAAAATGATGTGTCAAAAATTGTGGACAATGGGAATTAAATTATCGGGGTAGTGAATTCCATAGAACTGGGGCAGCACAAGAAACATCTTGTAGAATAAGCTGCGCATAGAGCTTTAGTACTCAGTGGCTGTACTGATTTGTTTTCATCAAACAAATCGATGTGATATATCAGAAGAATTTTTTTACTGGATTTTGAATAAAACAAAAACATTTTAATTGATATATTTAGAAAGTGACTGGTGGGCAAGCAGAGATAAGGCTATGTTCACACGTTGCGTTTTTGCTGCACATTTTAAGCTGCGTTTTACAATACCAGCAACGGCTATGACATTTTTAGGAATCTCATGAACACACATTGCTTTTTTTTCCTGACTGAATTGGAAAACTGCTGCGTTTTTGCAAACTATAGCATGTCACTTCTTTCAGCGGTGTTTCAACATTTTTTCGGCCATAGAAAGTAATGGGTAAGCGCAAAAACCTAAGGCCCCTTTCACACATCAGTTTTTTGCTATCAGTCGCAATCCGTTGAATTTTTTTTTTAAAAAAAGGATCTGGCGACTGATGCCACCGGATCTATTTTTTTCTCATAGACTTGTATTAGCGACGGATTGCGACGGACGGCCTCACGTTTCATCAGTCGTTCGCCAGATCCGTCGAAAATTGTTTCTCCGGCGGCCGGAGACAACGGACATAGTGACGTTTTTTGTCTCTGTCGTTTGCTAGAATGGAAGCCTATGGGCGCTGGATCCGTCAAAGGACAGAATCTGGCGACGGATTTTGTTTTGTTTTTTTACTGAGCATACTCCGCTTTTTTAGGATCCAATTAGCCAGCCCCCTAGGTGGATCCATTGAAAAAACGAATCTGTTGCATCAGTTTTTCACCTCCGTCGATCCATTGAGCCAATGGATTGTGACTGATGGCAAAAAACTGATGTGTGATAGGGGCCTAAGGAAGTTGCATCATGGTTTTTTTTGAGTGGGGGCAATAAACTTTATCAAAAAATGCAGGGACTCTATAGCGACAGGGTCTGTTCCGCAGGATTGGCGCATAGCAAATGTGGTGCCAATATTCAAAAAGGGCTCTAAAAGTGAACCTGGAAATTATAGGCCAGTAAGTCTAACCTCTATTGTTGGTAAAATATTTGAAGGGTTTCTGAGGGATGTTATTCTGGATTATCTCAATGAGAATAACTGTTTAACTCCATATCAGCATGGGTTTATGAGAAATTGCTCCTGTCAAACCAATCTAATCAGTTTTTATGAAGAGGTAAGCTATAGGCTGGACCACGGTGAGTCATTGGACGTGGTATATCTCGATTTTTCCAAAGCGTTTGATACCGTGCCGCACAAGAGGTTGGTACACAAAATGAGAATGCTTGGTCTGGGGGAAATTGTGTGTAAATGGGTTAGTAACTGGCTTAGTGATAGAAAGCAGAGGGTGGTTATAAATGGTATAGTCTCTAACTGGGTCGCTGTGACCAGTGGGGTACCGCAGGGGTCAGTATTGGGACCTGTTCTCTTCAACATATTCATTAATGATCTGGTAGAAGGTTTACACAGTAAAATATCGATATTTGCAGATGATACAAAACTATGTAAAGCAGTTAATACAAGAGAAGATAGTATTCTGCTACAGATGGATCTGGATAAGTTGGAAACTTGGGCTGAAAGGTGGCAGATGAGGTTTAACAATGATAAATGTAAGGTTATACACATGGGAAGAAGGAATCAATGTCACCATTACACACTGAATGGGAAACCACTGGGTAAATCTGACAGGGAGAAGGACTTGGGGATCCTAGTTAATGATAAACTTACCTGGAGCAGCCAGTGCCAGGCAGCAGCTGCCAAGGCAAACAGGATCATGGGGTGCATTAAAAGAGGTCTGGATACACATGATGAGAGCATTATACTGCCTCTGTACAAATCCCTAGTTAGACCGCACATGGAGTACTGTGTCCAGTTTTGGGCACCGGTGCTCAGGAAGGATATAATGGAACTAGAGAGAGTACAAAGGAGGGCAACAAAATTAATAAAGGGGATGGGAGAACTACAATACCCAGATAGATTAGCGAAATTAGGATTATTTAGTCTAGAAAAAAGACGACTGAGGGGCGATCTAATAACCATGTATAAGTATATAAGGGGACAATACAAATATCTCGCTGAGGATCTGTTTATACCAAGGAAGGTGACGGGCACAAGGGGGCATTCTTTGCGTCTGGAGGAGAGAAGGTTTTTCCACCAACATAGAAGAGGATTCTTTACTGTTAGGGCAGTGAGAATCTGGAATTGCTTGCCTGAGGAGGTGGTGATGGCGAACTCAGTCGAGGGGTTCAAGAGAGGCCTGGATGTCTTCCTGGAGCAGAACAATATTGTATCATACAATTAGGTTCTGTAGAAGGACGTAGATCTGGGGATTTATTATGATGGAATATAGGCTGAACTGGATGGACAAATGTCTTTTTTCGGCCTTAATAACTATGTTACTATGTTACTATGTTAGCAAATACACATCAATATCTGCTTTTTTTAGCATCTTTTTTTACAGCCAAGACAGCATCTTTTGCCTGCAGAAAAAAGCGCAGCAAAAACGTAGCGTGTGAACATAGCCTTGGAACGTTAATATGATGAACATTTCACAATAGGGAATTCCCCTTTTTTCACTGTAAAATGGTTACTCTAATTCTACTCATGTAACAGGTGTACAGAGAGAGAACATTCCTCCCAAATCCTGGTCAGGCTTCAAGGACACTTGGTGCACTAATTACGTTTTTGTGAAATTGACGCGAGTCTGAACAAGAGTCTCTGCTAATATTCATTTGTGTAATTCAAGGATACGAGTCTGACGCTGATAAACACAGCTCTCGTCTGCCCACGCGATCATTAACTGAAATTCACAGACTATTTATAACCCTCCCACAGTAAAATGAAGAAAACTCTGCGCTTTGTGGGCGGCTTCTCTCTGTTTGCCTTGCAATTACCAGATTAGTTTCCGAATCAAGGCTGGCGTGGGTTAGTGTTTACATCCTAGGATCATATAGTGGCTTCGTGCCCATCATATATAAGCTTCACTTGATGACCAAAAGTAAGAAACTTTTTTTGCTCTCAGAAAAAAAATATGCCTGAGATGTGCATTGCATTCATAGTTTCCCGTACATACAACTGTGGGAGAGTCCCCAAAGTTTCAGCTACATCAAAGGGATGACATAAATAGCAACCTCATCAAAGTGCAGACTAGCTGAAGAGTGCAGAAAAAAGAATCCATGCAGAAAGGTTATCGACATCACTATTTTAAAAAGCTGTGGATTGACATAATGTACTGTGTACAGCAGGGTTGGACTCGAGCACCGGGACACCGGAAAATTCTCTATTGGACTGGGTCCTCGGTATGCCCCCGAACAGGACGTTAGAGGGGACCAGCTCGTTTCAAATGAATGTGTGTCCTCGGATGCACAATCAGTTGAAATGTATAGTGGTTAACATGGCCGCCGACCTATCAGAGGATGGTGGCTGACGTCAGTGTGCCCGTCATAGGCGGCACATGACAGCGAACTCAAAAGCTGGCTACATTGCCGGTGTGTGACTTCATTATCATGTGCTGCCAGTGATGGACAAAATGACATTAGTCACCAGCCTCTGATAATTTGGCTGCCATTTTAACACCGCCTTGACAGATCTGAAGGATGGGGCCAGGACAAGGGACATGGGGCCAGGACAAGGGACCTACAAAAGACAAGAAAAAGCACAGGCCATACAAAAATGGGGATCACCAAGATATAATGCAAATACACAGCTTTATTAAAGGTACAACACGGAAAAAAAGAGGACGATTAAAAACATTTAAAAACACACATAGAAACTAATGCCTAAAATAGGGCATATGCCTGTATTCAGGTACAGAGGGGAAGAGTATATACAAAGCAAAATTAGCAGCAACAGATCCTCCTACACGTACTATATGGACAGCATATTGGTCAAGCTACAAAGCGTAGAGAAATGTATAAACGCATATTCAGCAGATGAAACACATATATGCATGTACTGTGTATAGAGAGACATGTAGTACACTATAGAGGCTCTGAAAACGCTGAAAATAACGCTCAAAGGCATAGGGTAGTGCACACATGACAGAGTATGATCACTCAGGTATATGTAAACAAATAAAGCAGGGAAAGAAAGAAAATGTCACGCTCCCATGCTTCCAATTATGAAAAAGTAAATAGAACACGCATAAGATGCCTACATACCCAAAACCTAGAATGTGGCGGTATGTGACCAAATTAAGGCATCCTAAGTGAACACACTACCTATATGCAGGGTAAAGGCCCTGCACATAAACCATTCCCCCAAAAACAACCAAAGGGTACAATAACCCAAATAGGCAAACAGGCATACAAAGAGCAAATACCCGACGCGTGTCGCCACTACGGTGGCTTCATACCTATTTGGGTTATTGTACCCTTTGGTTGTTTTTGGGGGAATGGTTTATGTGCAGGGCCTTTACCCTGCATATAGGTAGTGTGTTCACTTAGGATGCCTTAATTTGGTCACATACCGCCACATTCTAGGTTTTGGGTACGTAGGCATCTTATGCGTGTTCTATTTACTTTTTCATAATTGGAAGCATGGGAGCGTGACATTTTCTTTCTTTCCCTGCTTTATTTGTTTACATATACCTGAGTGATCATACTCTGTCATGTGTGCACTACCCTATGCCTTTGAGCGTTATTTTCAGCGTTTTCAGAGCCTCTATAGTGTACTACATGTCTCTCTATACACAGTACATGCATATATGTGTTTCATCTGCTGAATATGCGTTTATACATTTCTCTACGCTTTGTAGCTTGACCAATATGCTGTCCATATAGTACGTGTAGGAGGGTCTGTTGCTGCTAATTTTGCTTTGTATATACTCTTCCCCTCTGTACCTGAATACAGGCATATGCCCTATTTTAGGCATTAGTTTCTATGTGTGTTTTTAAATGTTTTTAATGGTCCTCTTTCTTTCCGTGTTGTACCTTTAATAAAGCTGTGTATTTGCATTATATCTTGGTGATCCCCATTTTTGTATGGCCTGTGCTTTTTCTTGTCTTTTGTATATTTGTATTCTCAGGCCGGGTTGGATCCCTTTTTGGATATACTGTGGTGCCCCCATATCTTAGTATTACAGGACAAGGGACATGGGGCCAGCACAAGGGACATGAAGCTAGGTCAAGGGACATGGGGGCCAGGACAAGGGACATATTGGCCAGGACAAGGGATACATTAGCCAGAACAAGGGACATAGGGGCCAGGAGAAGGGACATAGAGGCCCAAGATGGAGGAACATGGGGTCCCAGGATGGGGAACATAGGGGCCCAAGATATGGGAAACATAGGGTCTCAGGATGGAGGACAATATTAAAAAGGTTGATGGATATTATTACTTTATGGTGGCCAAAATGAGGAGCATACATTATTAATTTGTGGTAGCAAGTGTGGGACATAATTACTGTAGGGTTCAAATAGGGGATATAATTCCTGCTGTCATATAATTTACTTTTTAAAAAACTTTTTTTCCATGGGGGAACAAAAGAGAGGTCCTGCTACTGTGCAGAATGGCACTATGTTGCTTTTAATCTTCATCTGGCGTAGTGTATAAGTTGGGGGAAAAGTGAGGAATATGCTCTAGAAGCGATTAGCTATTGATAACCTGGGTTATTTTCTGCAGGGATGAGTCCTGCCTGGAAGAAGTGATGGCGAACAGTGCCAGATGAAGACGAAAGCCTTCACCTAGAGATGTCACTGGTAAGTCAATGTGTTACCTGTACACTGACACTATACACTATACAGAGTGTATAATATTTACAGAGCTCCTGTGTCTAATGTCACTGGTGATCCCTGCATTATCTGTACACTATATACAGAGCTCCTTTGTATAATGTCACTGATGCGTCACTGTATTACCTGTATACTATGTATAATGTACACAGAGCTCCTGTGTATAATGTCACTGGTGATCCCTGTATTACCTGTACACCACATACTATATACAAAACTCTTGTGTATATAAAAAAGCTCAGCCCATTTTGGCCAAACACATTGCACAAAAAAGCTTCATACAGTTCCCAAAACTACTTGCTCTTTATATTCCTACTTCCTACTGATTTCAGGGGACAGCTCCCCCAACCCCGGTTCACCATCCCCCAACCTCAACCCCTACCCTACCTCATATCAAAACCACACTAACCTTATTAATATTACTTGCACTCCCTCATCTCCCTCTTTCAATTGTGCCCTCTGGAATCCACGATCTGTATGCAATAAGCTTCCTTTCCTGCACAACTACTTTCTGAACAACTCCCTGAATCTGCTGGACCTCATTGAAACCTGGATCCAGAATTCTGACACTGTCTCCCCTGCTGCCATTTCCCATGGTAGCTTACAATTCTCTCATTACCTGAGACCCACAAACAGACCCGGTGGCGGAGTCGGCATACTTCTGTCCCCACAATGCACTTTCCAGGTCATCCCACAGTTCCATCACTCTCATTTCCTTCTTTTGAGGTCCACACTATCAGGCTCTTTTGTCCCCTATCCCTCAGAGTAGCAGTCATATACCGACCCCCAGGCTCACCCACCCACTTCCTGAGCCATTTCTCAGCCTGGTTGCCACACTTTATGTCCTCACAACTACCAAACTTTATCCTGGGAGACTTCAACATCCCCATTAACAGCCCCACTTATACATCTGCGTCCCAGCTTCTATCACTAACCACTTCTCTCGGCCTCTCACAGCTCTCAATCTCTCAAACACACAAGGATGGTAACACCCTTGACCTGGTCTTTTTCCGGCTCTATTCAATCTCCTACCTAAATAACTCTCCTCCTCCCCTCTCTGATCACAACATTCTCTCCTTCACGCTCACAAATCCTCATTCACCCCAGCACACTCCTACCTACCATACATTCAGAAATCTACAAGCCATTAACCCTCATACGCTTTCAGATCACTGTCCCCAATCTCCTCTTTTTCCTGTCCTGATCTGGCTGTACACCACTACAATGACACTCCCAGAAGCACCCTGGACCAAGTTGCGCCCGTCACCATCAGAACCTCCAAACACAGAGTTAAACAGCCCTGGCTCACATCGCAAACCCGATTTCTCCAGCAACGCTCTAGGAGTGCTGAACGCTTAGGGAGAAAAAAATCGCACAACAGAAAACTTCATCAACTTCAAATTTATGTTAAAAACCTATAACTCTGCCCTTCAACTCTCCAAACAGACCTACTATTCCATCTTGATCTCCTCACTATCCAACAACCCCAAGAAACTTTTTGACACCTTTCACGCCCTCCTCAGGCCAAAAGCACAAGCCCCTATCACAGACATTTGTGCTGATGATCTGGCCTCCCACTTTATAGAGAAAATAGATAACATCCATCAGAAAATCTGCTCCCAACCACCAAGTTCAGTGACTCCTATCCCTCCCTGCATCTCCCCTGGCTCACTCTCCGCATTTCATCCCATCACAGAAGAAGAAGTCTCCAAGCTCCTCTCTTCTTCTCGTCTGACTACATGCACTTCTGACCCCATTCCCTCACATCTACTCCAGTCTCTCTCTCCAGTCATCACAACTCACCTAACTACAATCTTTAATCTCTCCCTCTCCTCTGGTATTTTCCTCTCCTCCTTCAAACACTCTATCATTACTCCATTATTAAAGAAACTCGCTCTCGACCCATCCTGCACAAATAACTGCAGACCAGTCTCCAATCTCCCCTTCATCTCTAAACTCTTGGAGTGCCTGGTCTACTCCCGCCTTACCCGTTACCTCTTCACTCACTCCCTCCTAGACTCTTCACAGTCTGGCTTCTGCCCCCTACATTCGACAGCATCTGCACTCATCAAAGTGACGAATCTGACAGCAAAATGTAATGGTGACCACTCTCTGCTCATTCTCCTCGACCTTTCTGTAGCTTTCGACACTGTTGATCACCATATCCTACTCTCTAGGCTTCAGTCATTAGGCATTAAGGACACTGCCCTCTCCTGATTCTCATCCTATCTTTCTGACCGCTCCTTCAGTGTTTTGTTTGCTGGCTCCATTTCATCTCCTCTTCCTCTCGCTGTCGGGGTACTTCAGGGCTTAGTCCATGGCCCCCTTCTCTTCTCTCTCTGCACAGCCCCAATTGGACAGACCATCAGCAGATTTGGCTTTCAGAACCATCTTTATGCTGATGACACACAACTATATACGTCAGCCCCTGACCTTACCCCCCGCTGTACTACAGAACGCCACTGACTGTCTGTCTGCAGTCTCCAACATCATGTCTGCTCTCTATCTGAAACTCAACCTCTCCAAAACTGAACTTCTTCTGCTCCCGCCATCTACTAACCTCCCTAAATCTGACATTTCCCTCTCCATGGGTGGCACCATAATAACACCCCGGCAGCAGGCGCGCTGTTTGGGTGTTATGTTTGACTCTGATCTCTCCTTCACATCCCATATACAATCACTTGCCTGCTCTTGCCGCTTACACCTAAAGAACATCTCTAGAATCTGCCCTTTTCTCACCATGGAAACAACAAAAACCCTCACTATCGCCTTGATCCACTCCAGCCTGGACTACTGCAATGTTCTATTAATTGACCTCCCCATTACTCGACTTTCTCCTCTCCAGTCTATCCATAATGCAGCAGCCAGGGTTGTCTATCTAGCTTATCGGTACTCAGACGCGTCCGCTCTTCGCCAGTCATTACACTGGCTTCCCATACATTATAGAATCCAATTCAGAGTACTTGTTCTCACCCACAAAGCTCTCCATAGTGCGGCACCACCTTACATCTCCCCCTCATTTCTATCTATCGGCATAACCAACCACTGCACTCTGCAAATGACTTTCGATTAACCTCTGCACTAATCCGTACCTCCCACTGTCAACTCCAAGACTTCTCCCGTGCTGCGCCAATCCTCTGGAATGCTCTATCCCAAGATATTAGGACCATCCACAATTTGCATAGTTTTAGGCGCTCCCTCAAAACACATTTGTTTACAGCGGCCTATCACGTTCCCTAATCAAAGTCATTTTATGTGTAAATGTGTGTGTTGCCCATTCACTCATTCCATCTATCCCCCACTCCCTCAAGATGGCTGGACCATGATTGTAAATACACACCTCTACCTTGTATCTCCCCCACCTCATTGTAGATTGAAAGCTCTCACGAGCAGGGTAGTCTTATTTTACTTTAATTATTGTATTGTTAACGTTGTTACTTATGACTGTTGTGTTTGAAATTGGTAAACTGTAAAGCGCTGCGGAATATGTTGGCGCTATATAAAGATTATTATTATTATTATTATTATAATTGGTGATTCACTATATTACCTGTACACTTACACAATACACTGTATACTATATATAGAGCTCCTGTGAATAATGTGACTGTTGATAATAACAGTGTTGTTAGTATTGTGGCTTTTATTAATGATCAGTATTGTAATATATGGTCACTATCTTGTAATATGTTGTCCAGTCATGGCGTGGTGGTATTTATCCCCTGTATGTGGTATTATTCTAACACTATGTTGTGGTAATATATGGTCTGGTCATGGTGTGGCAATGTTTGTCCCAAGTATGTGGTATTATTGGTCACTATGTGGTGGTAATATGTGATCTGGTCCACAGTGTGGCTGTGTTTTTCCCTTGTATGTGGTATTATTCGGTAAATATGTGGTGGTAATATATGGTCCTGTCATGGTGTATGGGTATTTCTTATATATATGTTGTATTATTGTTCCTGTCGTAGTGGATTGTGGTATGTATGGTGGTCATTTGTTCTCTCTGATATGAATTAGGAGAAGATTCTTTATTTCCACTAGCGATTAAATACTTGGAACAAGATGCCCTTACAGGGGTTCTCTGGTGAAAACAAGTAATCACCTCTCCCGTGGATAAGTGATAACTTATTGATTGACGAGGGTCTGAGTGCTGGGACCTGTACCGATCGGCAGAATGAGGAGCTTTTATCCACATTAGACTGGAGCGGCATATGCGACTTGACCACTGATCCATTCATTCCCTCAGTGGCTATAAGCTCTGAGCTTGATTTTTTTCAGGAAGCCCCAAAGAGAATGAATGGAGCTGCGGTCAGACGTCCCACCTGCCGCTCTATTTTAAAATGGGGATAAAAGTGTTGTATATGGATAAAAGGTCCCCATTCTTCTGATTGGTGCTGTTTCCAATGGTTGGACCCAAACGATCAATAAATTCCAAATGTGCTAATCATAAGTTGAGCCTGGGATCCCAGAGGTTGAGGAAATTTGCCAAGTGATGTGTTGCCAGCCAGGCTAACTATAAGCTGAGCCTTGGATCCTGGAGTTTAAGGAATTTCATTCAGCTCCTTTTCATGGCCAGAGAGCACTAACTTTGGCTGTGAGCCGGAGTTGCACAAAGTGATAACACAAATACCACATGCAAAAAATGTACAGTATCTGAGAGACTCATATACTAATATAGATTTAATTTTTTATTTTTAATATATTAAATAAATTTATGTGCATCAGCTCCAAACCACTCTGTTGTATTAATACAACCATGGAGATCAGTATAAATAAGATCCCACAGTAATGTTGCTGACCCAGTAGAAGGAGAGAAGTTACTATCATCAGATCGTTCCCATTGCCGTCACTTCACAATATGGGTGAAAGTAAGCAGGCATTTTTATACAATCTTTCCGTTTCTCACTACCTTCTCTTATCTCTTTTGTTTCCTTTGGCAACGTTATCTTGTGCCGGTGAAGCTGAGCAATATTTAACTATTGTTTCCTCCTCAGTCTTAGCATTAGGTCACAAACTGGTGTTATGACAAATCATTTTTCCCATGACAAATAATGAAGGTCATAAAGACAGAATGGTGAGAAAGGAATTGAGGGATGAGAAGACCATGTAAATCGGATACTTCATCCAGTAATTGTAGCATCTCTGGTATGGTGTTTTCAGTGGATATTATGTTTCATTATGTTATAAAAATGTTATTTTGTCAGCCATACATCTCAATGTAAACTATCAATGTAACGTACGACTTTTTACTGAGCAAGAAACACATACTGGATATTAATAATTATGAAATATTGTAACGAATAATGGCACCTTAAAGGGGTTTCGTACTATATATATTGGGATTGGCAACATAATGGTAGAAAAATAGCAATTGCAAATGTTGCAACTTTGAAGCTAATGAAATGCACACTACATAAAAATGCAAATGTTTTAGACCCCCATAACTGCAATCTGTCATTTTAGTAATCACTACTGTATAAAATAAAGACGTTAAAACGTGAAAAGGAAGTACATCTGTCGAGGGGTAAAAACTAGAAATCTGTTGAGGTCCAGAATTCTAAAATGACGTTATCCCTTACTGGCTAAAGAGTTTTTACGTTTGTCAACAAATTTCCATAAATGCTTTTATGGAATATATTATCTAGTGGCCTCAATTATTAAGCATTGGGGGAACACTCCAATAATAATGGAGTGCAACATGACCTGTAGATAGTGATGGGCGAACCCTTGGATGTTCGGATCTAGCAGGATCGGCCAAACAGTTTTAAAAAGCTTGGTTCTTCTACCAGAATGGTACCCAAACCCAGACCCTATTCAGATAAATGGGAGGCCCGAACATCTGCATGGCAGCATGGCAAACACAGTCTCTGATTGCCTCTGATTACCGCCAGTCAGAGAGCTGCGGTTCCTACGCTGTCATATTACAGCGTGAGCCAGCAGCTGTGACCCGCGGTAAAAAGCTTACCTCCAGTCACAGAGGCATTGCCTGATAAGACAGTACTACTCTTAACCTAAGCCCACTGCCACTGATAACAGCAAGAGCAGGCGCAGTTGATGGGAGTATTCATCAGCTACATCTGCACTATAAATAAATAAATAATAAAAATGATGTGGTGTCTGCTTCTATTTTTAATAACCAGCATGGCAAAACGAGAGATGGGTGATGCGAGTCATGGGTATTGGTCCCCCCAATCTAAAAACAGCAGCCCGCAGCCACCCCAGAAGAGTCGCATCTATCAGATATGCCTATTCTTGTGCTTTCCTTGGCTCTTTCCACTTACCCTGTGGCGGTGGCAAGTGGGGTTAATATTTGCGGGGTTGATGTCACCTTTGTATTGTCAGGTAACCTCAAGCCCCCAGACACCTATCCATTACTAACCCTATAGTCATATTGTAAATAAAAAATACCCAGAATAAAGTCCTTTATTTGAAATAAAACTCCACACCATTTTACAAATTTATTTTAAAATAAAAAAGTTACACTCACTTTACACCCATTCCATTGAAGCCCTTGTCACCTGTATAAAACCCAGAAAATAATAAGCAACAAAAATACTCACCTTACGCCTAATCCACCGATGCCCATGTCCCCTGTAAAAAAAGAAAAATAATAAACAACTATATTCCTCATCTATATGAAGTGCAGCTAATCCATAGTGTCCCACAATGATTTGTAGAGCAGTATGAGGAGCGGGATGGTTACTCACCATATCTGCACCCCAAGGGCGTGGTTCAGCAAGTTAAATGAGACTGAGTTTTTCTCTGTGTGTTTGGAGACAGAAGAGCTCCCGAGCAGGGTTGCCATCAAGGCATTACTGCCCTTACTGGCGTGTGGGGCCCAATGAGCAGAGGGGGCCCACCAAAAGGTTCACTGTTCTGTTCACTGGGTCCCAGCAGCAGGATCCTGCTGCTTCAGTAACTGATCGCGCATCCTATGACGTACGATCAGTTAAAATCTGTTGCCGTGCAGGAGATTTCTCCCACATGGCAACAGTTAACAGACGCCAGCTAATCACAGGCCAGCAGCTGACATCAGCACACATGTCGCCGACGTATGATGCCACTGTCATACGTCGGAAGAACGCTGTGCGCCTCAGCTGAATCAGCGAGCAGGACACCGCTGGAGCTAGGCCAGGTAAGGAAAAACTTTTTTTTTTTGTTGCAAAGCCGCGGTATGGGGCATATTATACCGATATAGGGCTGCATTATAACCCTATGGGGGAGGGAAAGGGGGTGCATTATACTGGTATGGGGGTGCATTATACTATGGGGTGCATTATACTCCTATGGGGCTGCATTATACTACGGGGGTGCATTATACTATGAGGGTGAATTATAGTACTATAGGGTGCATTATACTGCTATGGGGATGCATTATACTACTATGAGGGTGCAATATACTGCTATCGGTGTGCATTATACTGCTATGGGGGTGCATTATACTATGGTGATGCATTATTCTGCTATGTAGGTGCATGGTACTACTATGGGCAGCATTATACTATGGAGTGCATTATACTATTATGGAGGTGCATTATAATACTATAGGGTGCATTACACTATGGGGTGGATTAGAATACTATAGGGTGTATTATACTGCTCTGGGAGTGCATTATATTGCTATGAAGGTGCATTGTACTGCTATCGGGTGCATTATACTACTGTGGGTGAGCATTATACTGCTATGGAGGTGCATTTTACTGCTATGGGGGTGCATTTTACTACTATGGAGGTGCATTATACTGCTATGTAAGTGCATTATACTGCTATGGAGGTGCATTATACTGCTATGGAGGTGTATTATACTGCTATGTGGGTGCATTATACCCCAATGCGGGTGCATTATACTACTATGGGTCTGCATTATACTACTATGGGGCTGCATTATATCACTATGGGGGTGCATTATACCACTATGAGGGTGCATTATACTATGGAACTGCATTATACCACTATGGGGCTGCATTATACACCTATGGGGTGCATTATACTGCTATGGGGGTGCATTATATGGAGAGACATCGGGGAAGTATTGAGAGACATGAAACAGAATGGAAGGACACCTTGGATCCAGAATGGGAGGACACATGGGCTCCACAATGTGGGATATTATTACTGTAGGAGCTAATTAAAGGATATTATTTTTGAGCATACTGTTTTCAGTGTGGGGGAGGAGATGTCCTGTTACTGTGCAGGGTGACACGGTCGCTTTTTTACTTCATCTGGCGTAGTGTAAAGGTTGGGGAAGAATTGGGGAATGTGCAGAGACGAAACCAGGCTAGAAGAAGTGATGGCGATGTGTGCTGGATGAAGATGAAAAGTGAAGATGAAGGACTTAAACTAGGGATGTCACTGGTGAGCCAGTGTGTTACCTGTACACTGACACTATACACTTTATACTATAAACAGAGCTCCTGTATATAATGTCACTGGTGATCACTGTATTAACTGTACACTATACACTATATACAGAGCTCCTGTGTACAATGTCACTTGTGATCGCTGTATTACCTGTACACTATATATAGCGCTCATTTGTATAATGCCACTGATGATCACTGTATTACCTGCACACGGACACTGTATATTGAAGTACAGATCCCCTGTGTATAATGGCACTTGTAGTGATACTAGTATTGTGGTCTTTTTTATTAATGATCAGTATTGTATTCTGTCACTATGTTGTCTTAATATGTGATCTGGTCATGGTGTGGCTGTATTTGTTCCTTGTATGTGCTATTATTTGGTCACAATGTGGTATTAATATGTAGTCTGGTCATGGTGTGATGGTATTTGTTCCTTGTATGTGCTATTATTAGGTCACTATGTAGTGGTAATACGTAGTCTGGTCATGGTGTGGCTTTTTTTTATGTGGTATTATCTGATCATTATATGGTGGTAATATGTGGCATGGTCATGCTGTGGCGGTATTTGTTACTTGTTTCTGATTTTATTGGTCATTTTAAAAATTGAAAAATAAATAAAAATATACCTAAATTGTATTGGATATTTTAGCAAATGTTTAGTCAGTTACAGTAGAGTAGAACCCAGCCAAAAGAGTCTACATTGTCATGGTGGCGGATTAAAAAATCTTTTGTCCAAAACAAATGCTGCTGGCTATGTATGTGGTGATGCAAACTGTAAATGTGTGATTGGTGAGGATGTGATGCAGAAGTGGAGTTTTTCCAAGAGAGGGCGGTGGAACTGTGGATGGTTCGAGGGGTGGAGACGGGCTGGGGTGGGGTCTGGGCGGACTCTCAAGTGGCCCCCCAAAATGTTGCCAGTATGGGGCCTCGAACTTCCTAGTAGCAGCCCTGCTGCCGAGAAGTGTTTGTGTGCAACAGTGTTACGGTGCTGGACTTAACTTTTTGTTTCACAATTTTGCCAGTAAGGCCATGTTTATTTTGCTGAACCCTGCACTGGTTTATGCCGTGATTTAAATAAACCAGCAGAAGAAACGTTCCTGTGTCTAGCTCCTTGAGCAGCTGAGTGAGTCGACCTACCACAGTGGTCACACCAGTGATTGCCCTCTCGCCAGCCGACACACACTCCCAGTAGCATACTCGCTACTGTCAATGTCTAGCACTGAGCTTCAATAGTGAAAAGCTTCACCTGAGTTCATAGTTGAATTCTGGTGAACTCATTTATGACTCTGGTCGCTGAGTGAAAAGGTTCTCACATCGGTACCGTAAGTGAGTTCAGCCATGAACTCTGATGAACTTTCTCACTGCGGGAGTTCAGCATTGTCATCTGAGTGTAGTCCGATATTTCTCGAGCACTCTTTGACTTGCATAGCCGAGTGTGATCCGAATATCACATCACATTTGGATATGGTGTCCGAGGAAAAAAAAGGACAAATGTGCAGCCCCATAAAATAACATTGGTGATCCGATATTTTGTTGGATCTCACTCGGACATAAAATATGGTGGTGCGTACCTGGCCGTAAATTTAGTAAATCAGTGGTGGATGTAGATGAAGCTTCAATTCATTTTGACATGACTTCACTTTAAAGGGAACCTGTCAGCAGCGTTGTGCACAGTAATCTACACACAGTGTCAGGTCAGCGCTGTTACACTGAATAAAATGATACCGCGGTTGCTGAAAAAGGAAACAGCCGCAAGATGGATTTCATCAACCAAGGTATCATTTTATTCAGTATAACAGCGCCGACCTGACACTGTCTGTAGTTTCCTATGGACAATACTGCTGACAGGTTCCTTTTAAAAAGGATCTGCTGTCCTATTTACAGGCAACACATTAGCGATTTGGCTAGCTGTTAGGAGAGAATGCAGTGGCAGGTGGAGTACTCGCCTCATAAATATAGTGGACTCACATCTTTGTGTCTCTGGATTTATTATCCTGGGAAGAGAAATTTCTAACCAGCATATGACACTCTAATATGCATTGTATTTAATAGATGATCCACAGACTGGACTTCAAATAGCCAGAAGAATTACTTTATGCTCTTGTCCTCCAATGCACAAATCTGTAACAAGGCGCTGCTATTTGCCATTATTAACACTGGCGGAGTGGCAAGACCTTTAGACTCCACCAGGTATGCAACTGTTACTGATGCACTTTTCTATATCTATGCTCTTGCCTAATTATGCTTGATCCCAGCCAACCAGCCATCTACTCCTTTACATTACTGAGCCTTCTTGGTAGGAAGCAATGGACTACGATATTTTTTTTTTTACTACTGGGAGAATGGGGGCTTCACTGGAATCACCATATATCATTGAATCAGAATAAAGTTGTATCCAAAGACTTATTGATAGTAAAAATTAGATTGTGAGCCCCATTGGGCATATTAAATAGATATCTACAGCTAATAAAGTAGTCTTCGTCAGCATGCTTCATGTTATTTAGTGTTATACAGGGGTGTTTAGTTTCTGCTGTAATGTGATTAGCACCACACATTCATTGGGTACATTCCGCGTATGTGCAGATTGCGGGGAATCCTGAGTTACTCGAACATTTCCAAATGACCTCTTTATAAATAAACTTATAGAAACCGCACATTCTTTGTGTGTTTTAATCATTTATTTGTGCTTCATTTATTTTCTATATTTGTATCACTGTGTGGGAGAGTTTTTGGCAAGGCAGTCATTTCCGTTGGATGGGTCCCACAGTGCACTCCAATCACCAGATATTGGCAGACTTTAACATATTTCTCAACCATGTGATTCTCAGGGGTCGGTAATGTTAACCTTGGCTGAATCCTAAAAGGGGTAATCTCAGGAATGTCTGCGGACATGAGTGATATTCTATGAATACTGTGAAAAAGATTTGTTTCAGATAAATTGTAATTTCTCTCCAAACCACCTACTTTATTTCATATTATGGAATATCGCTATATCATCTGGATTTTAAGTATTCAGTCTTAGATCATGTTACTGCACTAACATTCGTTTTGATAACTTACTTTTTTTATTATATATTACTCATGTTTGCTGAATTCTTAATTTGTTTCCTCTGGAAAAATGCTAACAATATCTCTCTTTTTAAAATTTCCTAGTTTCTTGGCATGATTTAAATTTTAAATGGGTTGTATAACATTTTTTTTAAACTATTTCTTTCAAGGAACATCACTAATTTAATAAAAAAGCTCTGATCCTTTAAGAGAAAGAGACTGAATAATCCACTATCTCACAATCTTTACAGCTGTCTCTGAGTCGGGAGATACCACTATGGGTGTGTTTTTGGGCTTTGGTGTAGGGGATGGGACTATGTGTCACATGTATACACAGGGGAGATCTGTGCTGTTGTCTTCATACTGGATCTAATTATATATGCAAAATGGATTAATGTGTATCGTAGATCAGCTAGAGAAGGGGCTAGAAGAAACAGTTATGGAGGTAAATCCTATCACAGTTACTCTTCAAGGTGTCTGTTGTTAGCTCTTTGTGTATATGGATGGAGACTCAGATTAACCTTTATTATCCCGTTATGAGCAACTATGTCCTTCCATAGTAGATTGAGAAGCTCTAGAGAGGGACAGAAGTGCACACAAAATAGGGCAATATCGTTTGGTAAGGGATAGGTATAATCAATGGTAGCACTCACCTAAAGGTGTTGTGCGCAGGCACAACTGCTATGAAGGCATAGAAAGTCGGTGTTGCTGCCCTGTGGATGGAGAAAAAGGTTCTTCCATGTTTAGACGCTGCAGGAATGAAGAGCATTTGGGATTCCAAATGTCACGATTGGACTGGCGGGTAAACTGGGACCAGGGGCACCTTTCCTGGCCCTATCTCTAAGGGGCGCCCTAACTTGCCCTGTTCCCCGGGATACCTCAGATGGCGAGGATGCCGGGGCCTCCGCCCTCGCCCTGTCTCCTGACTGCCGCCCTGCGTCTGTCCCCCTCCCCACCCGGGGAAGAGAGGCGCTACCGTGTACAACAGTACACCAACCCGACAAACAGGGGAACAAAGACAAGGGTAAAAAGAAAACTCCACTCACACAAAATATGCTCTCACAAATAACAAAGGTATCCACCAGGGTGTGAAGGACGGGGAAGGTAAATAAAGCAGGTAAGGATGAGGAATTTTCCAAGCGTACAAACCAAACAACTGTCTAAATTCCTCCAGTTCTCCAAACACCAGCTCCTCACTACTCCAGGTCTATCAAGCAAGTGCTATCTCAGACAAAGATCTGACCAGTAGGCCTAGCTTTTATAGGAGAGAGGAGTGGCTAACCGAGCACAGCTGAATGCAGGAATTTCCACATGGCCTATTAACCCCTGTCCTGCTGAAAGAAAACAAAACACCTTTAATACACAAGAGAAGTGCTTCTTCTCAGCGAAGAAGCAGAAGCCGTCAGACGCCGTTGTCTTCTGGTACTGCTCTGTCGCGGTAACTCCGTGACACCAAAACTGTTTTTATTAAAACCAATGTGTTTCTGCACCCGACCGCCACCTTTCTCGAGGTATAAAAGACAAGTCTTGGTTTTTATACCTTGAGAAAGGTGACGGTCTGGCTCAGAAACACTTTAATTAAAAACATTTTTAAATCCCAAGGCTCTTCATTCCGGCAGAACAGCCCGCCTAATTGTTCCAGCTTCCATTTTTGCCTCCCATAGGAGATCAAACTTTGAAAAACAGCTATTTCCTTTTTTTAGTAGATTACTCTTTAGAAGCAGCTATGTCCTTCTCTTGCAAATTAACTCTGTAGAAGCAGCGGTATCTTTCTTCTTTATCTTAGCTCAATAATTTACAGAAACATCTTATTACCTGGCTCATAAATACCATTATGGATGAGTAAAGTTCATAAAATTTGAGCTACTGGAGTTTGGATTGTGAGAATTGTTTTGCCTGATCTGGATTATGCTGAATGGCAACACATGGGCAGGCACTGGTGACATAATTTACAGCAAATCTACTTTACTTTTGGCAAATTTTGTGAAACAAAAAATAGGTTTTCTTTTTGATTCTATGGAACAGTGACTTATCAAAATAGCAAGATGGATTTGTTCACTTTGATCTGTGCAGAAGGCTCTATTTTCCATTCAGATGCAGTACAGAATCAGCCCTACCTCATCCTCATAGATGGTAACTAAAAAGAAAATAAAACCTTCATCCTTATAATATGAACGGGAGTGATCTGATCTGCTAATGGCATGTATTTGGGAAATGTCATAACTAATTTCATCTTCTGTAATTCTATAATGTTTTTGTGTTTTTCTCAGAAGTGATAGCTCCTCTATATGGAACTGAACTTCTTAGGCTAAAACATTTAAAATTCAATGCAACACCTATAACTTCTTTCTCTCTGTCTCTCATTTATTTATTCTATTTCTTTAAAAAAAAGTTGGATGACCACAAATTAATAACCATAAAGTGCACAGACTGGAAGCTACAGGTTTTTATAATACCAAAGTACGGTAAGACTGAAACTTTGAGGAATTTGCTTTTCCTGCTAAGTGATGGCATAATGTACGCTTGGGGACCATGCTCTGGGATCCTCACCAATCCTCTGAATAACGGGGCCGCAGTGCCACATCCTCCTCATGTTCTCTTTGCTTCCGACCACCTATTTGTACATGTATAGGTGTTGTCAGTCTATTCATTTCTTTAAAGGGATAGTAAATGATTTTTTTCCGTAAATGATGGACTAACCAACGTGAAAACTTCACCACACAATGGAGCTTCCAGAATAAAATCCTGTTTTAAATTCCTGTTTTATTTCCATATAGGAAAGATGTATATCTTGGTACCGTGTTAGCCAGTAGATAGAAAAGTATAAAGATTTGAGAGTCCTCAGTGGCTGATACCTTTTAATGGCTAACTGAGAAGATGGTAAAAAATCACAAGCTTTCGAGACTACTCCTGTCTCTTCATGCCCTATGAAGAGACCTGAGTAGTCTTGAAAGTTTGTAATTTGTTACCATCTTTTCAGTTAGCCATTAAAAGGTATCAACCACTGAGGACTCTCAAAACATAATATTATTTTATATACATACATTAACACAGCTACTGTACATCCAGGGTATTCCAGAGCTGACCTCTGACCTATCGCTGACCTCTGACCCAGCGCTGTATCTTCTCCACCGTTTTTTCTCAGCACATGGGCATTACAAGCCAGCCAACTGTGTGTGGAAGTATAGCAGTTTTGTAGGTCCATCGTTTTCAGGATAGGTGAGGTTAGATTCCCTTGATCATAAAGTGATGGCGTATTCTAAAGATATGCCATCGCTTACTGAGATGGGAATACCTCTTTAAAAAGATTGATGGAGGGTCACAACTAGGAGGAGAGCCACTGGGATAATTTAACAACATATTTACAGTATCAAAAATACAACTTCCAAATTAATTTTAGGACCTTTCCCAAAATTTCTGAATGAAAAATCCCAACTGATAAGTTATCCTTCCTCTGTATTATTGTACAACTAGGCAAATTTGCCAATCAGGGAATGTAAAGTCGCAATCTCGCTAATTGAAGGCTCAGAGAAATAGCTGAAGAGTTTTCCTTCACAAAAGAAAAAAAGGGCACATAGCTTTGACCATAGTCTATAGACAATAAGCTGATCACAAAGTGTCGCCTTGCTGGGACCCATTCCAATCAGCTATAAGCTGTCAGAAATCATGGCGACCTTCTGGTCAATAGGTGAGAATCCTGAGCAATGAACCCCATGCTATTAACTGCATTCCTTTATGGGGCTTATAAAAATATGCTTACTAAAATGGAAAACTCCTTCACTTTTTGGAAGACATGACCTTTAAGGCGTGACTATTGCCACTAAAGGAGCCCATAAAACATAATGTAAAGGTCATACCCTTACATATAGGTCATTAAAATGTAATTACACAATATGATTTACGTGATATAAATGACTACACTCAAATTTATTTTTAATAAATAAGCCTGAAGAATATAATAAAACCTTGAAGGGAATCTGTCAGCAGATTTTTTTTCTATGTAATATGAAGACAGCATGAGGTAGGGGTTAAAAGACAGATCTCAGCAAGGCCAAGCTCCTTGGTTTTGTTTGCTTGCAATGATTGTTTTAGCACCTGGAGCTTATCATTGCTGGGACACAGCAGGGCATGCTTCCTGGTCTGATAATGTCCCTGCTGTGATAGGCATCTCACTGTCTATGGACATTGTATGGCCTGGTGTGGGCGGGGCTAGCTTCCTCAGCTCTGCTGTATTGCTAAATCTAAAAACTCTAGTTGTGTCAGAATGGCGGAACCCAGTAAAGTAAGTGATACATCATTGGATTCAGCTTCTCTTTGCCTCCATCAGTCTTCTCACAGATGACGTAGCAATAACCTGGTGACAGATACTCTTTAACCCTAAAGCCATTGGGCAACAGCATAACATACAAATATCCGGATTGCTTGATGAAATAATAAAGCTCATTCTTTTGTTTTACTGAAGAATTACATGTATTATTGTCTCCACCACCAATAATTCTACAACAAATTGTAATGTTGTAACGGGAATATTTTTTATGTTTCCTGAGTGAGAAGAAATTATTCTCAATCATTTGTTTTCCTGAATAATTGGGAATTTCCCATTAATTAATAGCTACAAATAAATTACCTCAGTGGACTTTCCTTTGTGCAATGTATAATGCAGTTTACTGTTATACCCAATCTTTGTTTCAAAATAGTAAAATTTTGAATATATAAACTTATTTTGTGATCGTCTCCACTTTTCGTGAACACCATCATGTACAGTAAATGTAAAAATTATATATATATTTATTCATTTAAGGTCATTTCGGGTGGAGTTCATTCTGGAACAATTATGAAATGGTTAGTGTAATGTCAATTGAAATTGTTTTGAGTTCATTGTAAGTTCATCATAGATATATTTTCATATTTTTAATATTCATTGTAAAATACATTGGGTCAAGTGTGTAAACAGTATTTCTTGCCTTATCAGTATTTAATATATGGTTTTATTAATTGTCAACCATATTCAAAGAAAAGTCAGTAATGTGGAAAAATTTGATGTAAGTTGCCACGTGTGACAGAAGCATACGACTTGACTTTATTACATATTTATGCAGAAAAGAAGCCAGATATGGTATGTGAGGATTTTCTCGTAGACTCTATGTCAGTGGTTTTCAACCTTTCTTACCTTGAGAAACGCACATTCAACTCTGAGCGATAGTCGCGAGACACATCCAGGTTTGCACCCAAAAATTAGTAGTAACACTTAGAGCCCATCATTGCTGGTATGATGACAGCCGAAGCTTCCGCACAAAAAGCACATTGAGGACGTGTGTGTCCCCCCATATCTATAATATAATGCTGGGAGCATCACTCTGTCCGAAGCCTTTATAGACTGCGCAAGTGCAAGCGCCGGCGCAGTCTGGGCCTCACAGAGTGACGCTCCCAGGAGATCGCGGTATGCGTTCACACTGAACGCACACTGCGATCTCCAACAGAGAAGCAGGGACCGCCAGGAGGGTAAGTATGAGCGATATTCACCTGTCCCCGTTCCACCGCTGCGCGCCGCCATCTTCCCGGTCCTCGGCCTGTGACCTTCAGTTCAGAGGGGGCGATGACGCGCTTAATGCGCGCCGGCGCTGCCCTCTGACTGACCAGTCACAGCCAGAGGACCGGGAAGATGGCGGCGCGCAGCGGTGGAACGGGGCCAGGTGAATATAGTAAGTGCTAGGGGGCCTCAGCTGGCGGCGATACCGGCACCTGACCCCCACAGAGCGCCGGTGTCCCCGCCTGCTCAGGCCCCCCAGCACTTGGCGCCCAGCGACCATAGGTGAGTATGGTATTTTCTTTTATATATTGCAGCAGCATACGGGGCATATACAATGGAGCATCTTATGGGGCCATAAACCATAATGGAGCATCTTATGGGGCCATAAACCATAATGGAGCAGTGTACGGGGACATATAGTATGGAGCATCTTATGGGGGCCATAAACCTTTATGGAACAGCGTACGGGGCATACACTATGGAGCATCTTATGGGGCCATAAACCATAATGGAGCAGTGTACGGGGGCATACACTATGGAGCATCTTATGGGGGCCATAAACCATAATGGAGCAGTGTACGGGGCATATACAATGGAGCATCTTATGGGGTCATAAACTATAATGGAGCAGTGTACGGGGCATATACCATGGAGCATCTTATGGGGGCCATAAACCTTTATGGAACAGCGTACAGGGCATACACTATGGAGCATCTTATGGGGGCCATAAACCATAATGGAGCAGTGTATGGGGCATATACAATGGAGCATCTTATGGGGTCATAAACCATAATGGAGCAGTGTACGGGGGCATATACCATGGAGCATCTTATGGGGGCCATAAACCTTTATGGAACAGCGTACAGGGCATACACTATGGAGCATCTTATGGGGGCCATAAACCATAATGGAGCAGTGTATGGGGCATATACTATGGAGCATCTTATGGGGGCCATAAACCATAATGGAGCAGTGTACGGGGGCATATACCATGGAGCATCTTATGGGGGCCATAAACCTTTATGGAACAGCATACGGGGCATACACTATGGAGCATCTTATGGGGGCCATAAACCTTTATGGAGCAGTGTACGGGGGCATATACTATGGAGCATCTTATGGGGGCCATAAACCTTTATGGAGCAGTGTACGGGGGCATATACTATGGAGCATCTTATGGGGGCCATCAACCTTTATGGAGCAGTGTACGGGGCATATACTCAGGAGCATTTTATGGGGGCCATAAACCTTTATGGAGCAGCGTATGGGGCATATGGATGGGAGCAGCAAATTAAAGAACGGTGGCGCAGGATGGGAGCAGCACATGATAGAACCGGGGCGCAGGATGGGAGCAGCACATGACAGAATAGGGCAGCACATGACAGAACGGGGGCGCAGGATGGGAGCAGCACATGTCAGAATGGGGGCGCAGGATGGGAGCAGCACATGACAGGATGGGGACGCAGGATGGGAGCAGCACATGACAGGATGGGGGCGCAGGATGGGAGCAGCACATGACAGAACGGGGGCGCAGGATGGGAGCAGCACATGACAGAATAGGGCAGCACATGACAGAACGGGGGCGCAGGATGGGAGCAGCACATGTCAGAATGGGGGCGCAGGATGGGAGCAGCACATGACAGGATGGGGACGCAGGATGGGAGCAGCACATGACAGGATGGGGGCGCAGGATGGGAGCAGCACATGATAGAACGGGGGCGCAGGATGGGAGCAGCACATGACAGAATAGGGCAGCACATGACAGAACGGGGGCGCAGGATGGGAGCAGCACATGTCAGAATGGGGGCGCAGGATGGGAGCAGCACATGACAGGATGGGGATGCAGGATGGGAGCAGCACATGACAGAACGGAAGCGCAGGATGGGAGCAGCACATGACAGAATAGGGCAGCACATGACAGAACGGGGGCGCAGGATGGGAGCAGCACATGTCAGAATGGGGGCGCAGGATGGGAGCAGCACATGACAGGATGGGGACGCAGGATGGGAGCAGCACATGACAGGATGGGGGCGCAGGATGGGAGCAGCACATGATAGAACCGGGGCGCAGGATGGGAGCAGCACATGACAGAATAGGGCAGCACATGACAGAACGGGGGCGCAGGATGGGAGCAGCACATGTCAGAATGGGGGCGCAGGATGGGAGCAGCGCATGACAGGATGGGGACGCAGGATGGGAGCAGCACATGACAGGATGGGGGCGCAGGATGGGAGCAGCACATGACAGAACGGGGGCGCAGGATGGGAGCAGCACATGACAGAATAGGGCAGCACATGACAGAACGGGGCACAGGATGGGAGCAGCACATGTCAAAATGGGGGCGCAGGATGGGAGCAGCACATGACAGGATGGGGACGCAGGATGGGAGCAGCACATGACAGGATGGGGGTGTAGGATGGAGCAGCACATACCAGGATGGAGACCATATACCAATATAAATGCTCGCCACCCGGGCGTAGAACAGGTTCAATAGCTAGTAGATAGTATAAATACATTCAAGGTTGCCCTCATTTCTTCCTTCAAGCACACCTTCCTCATTATGGCAACCAGCTTCACATCTGGAGACCTATACATAGCTGTTCGCGAGACCATTTGCTAATGCGCTAAGCTGGCAGACATCCGCAAGCCACACATCTTAGGCCCATCAGCCACATGTGGCTCCACTGCTCTATGTGAATCTGTAAATGAAAAAAACTGTGCCATGCTCCATTGCATGCAGTAATATGGAGGTATTCTTCAACAGAAACATTTCTTCAAAAAAATATTCTGCATGTCACGGAAGCCCAATACAATGACACACTAAATACCTATGGGTGCAAATTATAGATACTTATGGGCTCCATGTACTTTCATACTTTTTAGGTTCAAATCATATTCCATTCTCCTTATAATATATCTCTTTTTGCATTGGGCCATGAAAAGGTATTGCTTATCAGTAGTGGACTTTGAGAATTGTAAAATCTAATTACCAATACAATACAAACTAAAAACACCTGTCACATGATTGTCAATCAATAGTTTTAGCATTCTGTATATTCAGTATATTGCACTTTATTGATGAAATTATTAAAACCCTTGCTTTATCACTTGCACACTGCTTGAGAAAGCATCTCAACAAAACCTAAATGTAGCAGAACCTCAATGGGCTATTAAATCACAGTTTTTCCTATATTCTTTGTGGTCTTGATGGAGGGCTGCTTTCATTTTTTTTAAGCTATCTGGAGGTTTGGTAATTGTCTGAAAGATTTTGCACCCGTATTGACTTTATATCGCCTGCTAGTGCTGTTTTTTTTTTCTAATTACCAATACAGTTACTCAAACAATAAACACTTATATAGATTTATCTAAATGTTTCAATATTATTAAAGAAATCTATTTGTAATATAGATATATTATATTTTTTTAAACCACCAAAATTGACAATTTTTGTAAAATATACTAAGATTAGTTATGTTTCACTTTGAAAAGTCTCACTGTACACTGACAATTGATTAATGAAAGAAACCTTCCTTAAAAATGTCAATTAAGTGAGTAGGGTCAAAGTATCCTGCTTCTGAATTCTGGTTGCCATAGTAACAGGAAATTGACGGGAAACGGCTGCTTCCTGCAAGCACAGGAAGTGCCCCTGCGTCGCGCCTGCCATCTGAAAACAAACAGCACTGGCTTTGAGCAGACACAAGCCACCATAGTGGGAAAATACAAAGAAATTCTTAGACAGGGAAGCAGTACAAGGGATACCGAAGTACTTAGAGATAAAGAAGTCAGATATGAGATGTAAAATGTTGACTTTTCTTTAGAGGAAATCGATAGAAATATAAGAAGAAAAAGAAAACATGATGTCATCCCTTTACCTTTGTCCTTCCTGTTACTTTGATTCCAAAAACTCTTTTGGGCATAATGTAAAAAAATGGCTTCTTATAAACAGAATATAGACTTTCTACATTCCTAAAAAGATCTAAAAACAAAGCAATCAAAATATGGAAGAATGTCTCATCTGTTGGACCACAGGGCGGCTCTGTCCTTGGCCCTTTGTTGTTCAACATCTTTATCAATAATTTAGATGAAGGATGTGAGGGTAAACTGATTAAATTTGCCAATGACACAAAGCTAGGAGGGATAGCTAATACTAGAGAAGAGAGAGAGAGGATTCAAAAATATCTAAACAAACCGGAACTTTGGGTAGCAACTAACAGAATGGTTTTAACAGGGAGAAATGCAAAGTCCTACATCTGGACAAGAAAAATGAAAAAAAGCATATACAGAACGGGAGGAATAGGGCTAAGCAACAGCACATGTGAAAAAGACTTGGGTATACTAATAGATCACAGACTGAACATGAGTCAACAGTGTGATGCAGCAGCAAAAAGGCAAATGCAATTGTTGCATTAACAGAACTATATAATCTAGATCACGTGAAGTAATTATCCCCCTCTACTCCTCTTTGGTCAGGCCTCATCTTTAATACTGTGTCCACTTCTGGGCACCACATTTTAAAAAAGGCATGAGCACACCAGAGCAAGTTCAGAGAAGAGCCACCAGAATGCTGACCGGTCTTCAAACAATGACCTATAGGAACAGTTAGAGGATTTGGGAATGTTTACCTTGCACAAGGGAAGACTGAGAGGAGACTTAATAGCTGTCTACAAATATTTCAAGGGCTATCATACTGTAGACGGATCATCTTTATTCTCATTTTCACAAAGAAAGACTAGAAGCAATGGGATGAAATTGAATGGGAGGAGACACAGATTAGATATTAGAAAAAACTTTGAAGGTGATCAACGAGTGGAACAGGCTGCAATGAGAGTTGGTGAGTTTTCCTTCAATGGAGGTCTTCATACAGAGGCTGGACAGACATCTGTCTGAGATGGTTTAACCATTGGACCAGATGATCCTGGAGGTCCCTTCCAATTCTACAATTCTATGATTCTATGAATCACTACAATGGAAATACTGAAGATTTAGGTACTTTTATTTGCTTCGGTCATGCCTTGTCTACTCCTATCCCTTTAGCTCTGGTTGGCAAGAACCCGTGCAGGGCTACCTTCTCCAGTGGAGTTGCATTACAAGCAAAGAATTAAACTTGCTCAATAGTAATGGAAAGGTAATGGGAAAAGTATGAAAGTCCCATCTGCCCTAGTTGGAAAAACTAACAGTATAACGTTATGGTTGGACCATTTTCATCTTTGCTATGGTGCCCCATGCATGTGTGCCAGTGCCATTGAACATCTGAAGATTGTACAAGATATCACCTGTTATAATTTTCTTGTCTTTCATTGTACATATGAAGCTAATTTTTATTAAAATGTTATATTCAGTCAAAAAATTATTCCTATCCCCTAAACCAAGAATGGGGATCTGGAAGTATGAAATGGATGCTCATGCTTCACCGCCACTCCATTCATTGTCTATGGGCCTGCCGCCTATGGTGCCAAGATCGAGCATGTACACCTCTGCTCCATGAAAGATGGAGCAGCAGAGCACCATTTTGAAAGTTCCAGAGCCCTGCCCTGAGTATTCCCCTATGGATAGAACATAACTACGGTATTTTTTGTGGGAAATAAACATCTAAGTTTGCTTTTCATAGAAGAAGTAGAAAATAATGACAGAACTTGATGAGGAACAACATTCAGTCAAGTACTTGCATCACAATCTAGAGATATGTAAGCTTCTCCACACAAAAGTTTTCAATATGTGTGAACCGTATGAAAAAATCCCTGCCTGTAAACATTCTACAAACAGATATTAAATAACAAATCATTTGTATTGGATGGATAAACACATTTTAAAAGTAATTGAAGAGCACAACGACTGGAATAAAAACTCAACGTTTTAAAGTTGTTTTCATATTTCTACTTACCGTAGTTGCATTCCCCTGGACACAAATACTCCATGTGTTCCATGGAGAGATGAACAAATCAATTCAATGCAAATTGAATTTGTGATGGTTTCTTGAAAGTTTTGGTATACCCAATAAAGAGCTTGCAATTATATTTGTATGAATCGTTAACAAAATTCCCATCTCTATTTTACACAATCCAGAAGATATCATCAGCCAGAGAAGTCTCACATGACCTCTGGAGTGATTACGTGGGTCTTTCAAAAATGCCTTGCAGCTATCACATCACATAGCATAGCACCTCACATAGTACAGAATAGGGTTGAGCGAAACGGGTCGTTCATTTTCAAAAGTCTCCGACTTTTGGCAAAGTTGGGTTTCATGAAACCCGATCCGACTCCTGTGCGGGGTCGGCCATGCGGTACGCGACTTTCGCGCCAAAGTCGCGTTTCAATGACGCGAAAAGCGCCATTTCTCAGCCAATGAAGGTAAACGTAGAGTGTGGGCAGCGTGATGACATAGGTCCTGGTCCCCACCATCTTACAGAAGGGCATTGCAGTGATTGGCTTGCTGTCTGCGGCGTCACAGGGGCTATATAGGGGAGTTCCCGCCGACCGCCATGTTACTGCTGCTGATCTGAGCTTAGGGAGAGGTTGCTGCCGCTTCGTCAGAAGCAGGGATAGCGTTAGGCAGGGTCCATTAACCACCAAACCGCTTGTGCTGTAGCGATTTCCACTGCCCAACACCACCTTCGGTGTGCAGGGACAGTGGAAGCTACATTTTTTTTTTCCCCCTCTGCGCTGTAGCTCATTGGGCTGCCCTAGAAGGCTCCCTGATAGCTGCATTGCTGTGTGTACGCCGCTGTGCAAACCAACTGCTTATTTCAAAGCACAAATCCTCTTGTTCCTTCCTTTCTGCACAGCTATCTTTTTGGTTTGTACACACTTTTTATTTAATTTGTGCATCAGTTCACTCCTTATTGCTGCCTGCCATACCTGGCTGAGATTACTGCAGGGAGATAGTAATTGAAGGACACTCCCTGTTTTTTTTTTTTTTTTTTTTGTGGGAGATTAAGATTGACATTTCTGCTAGAGTGCCATCCCTGTCTGTGTCATCTCTCACTCAGTGGGCCATAGAAAGCCTATTTATTTTTTTGCTTGATTTTGGTTCTAAAATCTACCTGAAGAAATCACTACATCAATCAGTGGGAGAAAAATATTGGCCTCAGGGCTTGTGTGCCACTCCTGACTCCTGTGTGCATCATCACTCACTCAGTGGGCCATAGAAAGCCCTTTTTTTTTTTTTTTGCTTTATTTGGGTTCTAAATTCTACCTGAAAAAATCAATAAATCAATCAGTGGGAGATTAATATTGGCCTTTGGGCTTGTGTGCCAGTCCTAAGCGTGCCATCTCTCTCTCTCAGATAGTGGGCCATAGAAAGCCTATTTATTTTTTTTTTTTTTTATTGGGTTTATAAATTTTCCCTGGAAAAAAAAAAAAAGTGGGAGATTAATATTGGCCTCTGGGCTTGTGTGCCAGTCCTGAGCGTGCCATCTCTCTCACAAATAGTGGGCCATAGAAAGCCTATTTATTTATTTTTTTTTGGTTTTATAAATTCTCCCTTAAAAAAAAAAGGGAGATTAATATTGGCCTTTGGGCTTGTGTGCCAGTCCTAAGCGTGCCATCTCTCTCTGTCTCTCAGATAGTGGGCCATAGAAAGCCTAATTATTATTTTTTTTATTGGGTTTATAAATTTTCCCTGGAACAAAAAAAAAAAAGTGGGAGATAAATATTGGCCTCTGGGCTTGTGTGCCACTCCTGACTCCTGTGTGCGTCATCTCTCACTCAGTGGGCCATAGAAAGCCTTTTTTTGTTTTATTTGTTTTCTAAATTCTCCCTGAAAAAATCATTTTATTTTCTTTGGTTTCTAAATTCTTCCTGAAAAAATCATTTTATTCTATTTTTTTTTTCCTAAAGTCTCCCTGAAAAAAACAAAAAAAACAAACAAATCAGTGGGAGATTAATATTGCCCTTTCTGCTTGTGTGCCAGTCTTGACTCCTGGGTGTGCCATCTCTCTCTCTCTCTCCAATTGTGGGCCATAGAAAGCCTATTATTTTTTTAGCTTGATTTGGGTTCCAAAATCTACCTGAAAAAATCACTACATCAATCAGTGGGAGATAAATATTGGCCTCTGGGCTTGTGTGCCACTCCTGACTCCTGTGTGCGTCATCTCTCACTCAGTGGGCCATAGAAAGCCTTTTTTTGTTTTATTTGTTTTCTAAATTCTCCCTGAAAAAATCATTTTATTTTATTTGGTTTCTAAATTCTTCCTGAAAAAATCATTTTATTCTATTTTTTTTTTCCTAAAGTCTCCCTGAAAAAAAACAAAAAAAAACAAATCAGTGGGAGATTAATATTGCCCTTTCTGCTTGTGTGCCAGTCTTGACTCCTGGGTGTGCCATCGCTCTCTCTCTCTCCAATTGTGGGCCATAGAAAGCCTATTATTTTTTTTTAGCTTGATTTGGGTTCCAAAATCTACCTGAAAAAATCACTACATCAATCAGTGGGAGATAAATATTGGCCTCTGGGCTTGTGTGCCACTCCTGACTCCTGTGTGCGTCATCTCTCACTCAGTGGGCCATAGAAAGCCTTTTTTTGTTTTATTTGTTTTCTAAATTCTCCCTGAAAAAATCATTTTATTTTCTTTGGTTTCTAAATTCTTCCTGAAAAAATCATTTTATTCTATTTTTTTTTTCCTAAAGTCTCCCTGAAAAAAACAAAAAAAAAAACCAAATCAGTGGGAGATTAATATTGCCCTTTCTGCTTGTGTGCCAGTCTTGACTCCTGGGTGTGCCATCTCTCTCTCTCTCTCTCTCCAATTGTGGGCCATAGAAAGCCTATTATTTTTTTTAGCTTGATTTGGGTTCCAAAATCTACCTGAAAAAATCACTACATCAATCAGTGGGAGATAAATATTGGCCTCTGGGCTTGTGTGCCACTCCTGACTCCTGTGTGCGTCATCTCTCACTCAGTGGGCCATAGAAAGCCTTTTTTTGTTTTATTTGTTTTCTAAATTCTCCCTGAAAAAATCATTTTATTTTATTTGGTTTCTAAATTCTTCCTGAAAAAATCATTTTATTCTATTTTTTTTTCCTAAAGTCTCCCTGAAAAAAAAAAACAAAAAAAAAAACAAATCAGTGGGAGATTAATATTGCCCTTTCTGCTTGTGTGCCAGTCTTGACTCCTGGGTGTGTCATCTCTCTCTCTCTCTCCAATTGTGGGCCATAGAAAGCCTATTATTTTTTTTTAGCTTGATTTGGGTTCCAAAATCTACCTGAAAACATCACTACATCAATCAGTGGGAGATAAATATTGGCCTCTGGGCTTGTGTGCCACTCCTGACTCCTGTGTGCATCATCTCTCACTCAGTGGGCCATAGAAAGCCTTTTTTTGTTTTATTTGTTTTCTAAATTCTCCCTGAAAAAATCATTTTATTTTATTTGGTTTCTAAATTCTTCCTGAAAAAATCATTTTATTCTATTATTTTTTTTTCCTAAAGTCTCCCTTAAAAAAAAAAAAAAAATCAAATCAGTGGGAGATTAATATTTACATTTGTGCTTCAGTGACAGTCCTGCGTGTGTGGCATCTCTCTCATTTGTTGCCACCAACAACAGAGTGTGTAACATTGTGCCTGATTTTCGTTGTGGTCTCACTCACCTGTAAAGGGGTAGCTAAATCATACTGAAGTTATAGCTCACCGTGTAATTTGTGTGACAGCAACAAATACCGTTAGTTTGTTTACGTTTTTAAAACAATGAGGAAGTATGGTGGAAGAGGTCGTGGCCGGGGGCGTTCATTGTCAGCTGGTAATGAGGGTAGTGGTAGTGGTGGAGCATCAGCTGGTCGTGGGAAAAAAAATATTGCACCTAAGTCTGGAGCTGTGGAGCCAGGTTCGTCGTCTGGCTACACAAGGCCTCGAACGCTCCCTTTTCTGGGAGTAGGAAAACCGCTTTTAAAGCCGGAGCAGCAAGAGCAAGTTTTGGCTTATCTTGCTGACTCAGCCTCTAGCTCTTTTGCCTCCTCTCGTGAAACTGGTAAATGTCAAAGCAGCGCGTCGTTAGTGGATGTTCACGGTCAGGGACAAGTCGCTTCCTTGTCCTCTTCAGCAAAAACAACAACAGAGAAGAATGCAGCAGGCGACACAACGGGTTACTCCATGGAGCTCTTTACACATACCGTCCCTGGCTTAGAAAGTGAAGCAGTTAACAGTCCATGCCCATTACAAGTTGAATCTGACATGGAGTGCACTGATGCACAGCCACAGCCAGACTACTATGCTGGTCCTTTGACTCAGACCACAACATTGCCCTCGCAGGGTGCTGATCAAGAATCAGACCCTGATGAGACTATGTTGCCCCATCACGAACGCTATACCACCGACCGACACGGTGACACAGACGAAGTTGCACACGAGCTACAAGAAGAGGTAATAGATGACCCAGTTCTTGACCCCGATTGGCAGCCATTGGGGGAACAGGGTGCAGGCGGCAGCAGTTCTGAAGCGGAGGAGGAGGGGCCGCAGCAGGCATCAACATCGCAACAGGTTCCATCTGCCGGGCCCGTATCTTGCCCAAAACGCGTGGCAAAGCCAAAACCTGTTGGAGGACAGCGTGGCCATCCGGTTAAAGCTCAGTCTGCAATGCCTGAAAAGGTATCCGATGCTAGAAAGAGTGCAGTCTGGCATTTTTTTAAACAACATCCAATTGATCAGCGCAAAGTCATCTGTCAAAAATGTTCAACTACCTTAAGCAGAGGACAGAATCTGAAAAGTCTCAATACAAGTTGCATGCATAGACATTTAACCACCATGCATTTGCAAGCCTGGACTAACTACCAAACGTCCCTTAAGGTTGTAGCACCCTCGGCCAATGAAGCTAGTCAGCAACGCAACATCCCTTCCGGCAGTGTAGGGCCACCATTTTCCGCACCACCTGCAGTATCTGTGCAGGTTTCTTTGCCAGGCCAAAGCAGTCAGGGTCAGGGAATCACCAGTTTCGTAGTAGGAAACACTGCATCTAGGGCACCGGTGGCAACAATACCATCTCCCACCGTCTCTCAGTCTGCCATGTCCACCGGCACCCCCGCTAGTTCCACGATCTCCAGCTCTCCAGTCCAGCTCACCCTACATGAGACTATGGTTAGAAAAAGGAAGTACTTAGCCTCACATCCGCGTACACAGGGTTTGAACGCACACATAGCTAGACTAATCTCGTTAGAGATGATGCCCTACCGGTTAGTTGAAAGCGAAGCTTTCAAAGCCCTGATGGACTACGCTGTACCACGCTACGAGCTACCCAGTCGACACTTTTTTTCCAGAAAAGCCATCCCAGCCCTCCACCAGCATGTTAAAGAGCGCATCGTCCATGCACTCAGGCAATCTGTGAGCACAAAGGTGCACCTGACAACAGATGCATGGACCAGTAGGCATGGCCAGGGACGTTACGTGTCCATCACGGCACACTGGGTAAATGTGGTGGATGCAGGGTCCACAGGGGACAGCAAGTTTGGGACAGTTCTGCCTAGCCCACGGTCTAGGAAACAATTGGCTGTAGCCGTTCGCACCCCCTCCTCCTCCTCTTCGTCCTCTGGCAGAAGCGAGAGCTCGTCCACAGACCGCAGTCGCACAACCACTCCATCCGCAGCTGCCACTGTTGCACACCAGGTCTCCCATTATGGGGCAGCTACTGGCAAACGTCAGCAGGCTGTATTGGCTATGAAGTGTTTGGGCGACAACAGACACACCGCGGAAGTTCTGTCCGAGTTCTTGCAGAAAGAAACGCAGTCGTGGCTGGGCACTGTAGATCTTGAGGCAGGCAAGGTAGTGAGTGATAACGGAAGGAATTTCATGGCTGCCATCTCCCTTTCCCAACTGAAACACATTCCTTGCCTGGCTCACACCTTAAACCTGGTGGTGCAGTGCTTCCTGAAAAGTTATCCGGGGTTATCCGACCTGCTCCTCAAAGTGCGTGGACTTTGCTCACATATCCGCCGTTCGCCCGTACACTCCAGCCGTATGCAGACCTATCAGCGTTCTTTGAACCTTCCCCGGCATCGCCTAATCATAGACGTTGCAACAAGGTGGAACTCAACACTGCACATGCTTCAGAGACTGTGTGAACAGAGGCGGGCTGTTATGTTTTTGTGGGAGGATACACATACACGGGCAGGCAGTAGGATGGCAGACATGGAGTTGTCAGGTGTGCAGTGGTCGAAGATTCAAGACATGTGTCAAGTCCTTCAGTGTTTTGAGGAATGCACACGGCTGGTTAGTGCAGACAACGCCATAATAAGCATGAGCATCCCCCTAATGCGTCTGCTGATGCAAAGTTTGACGCACATAAAGGATCAGGCGTCTGCAGCTGAGGAAGAGGAAAGCCTTGATGACAGTCAGCCATTGTCTGGCCAGGGCAGTGTACAGGACGAGGTAGCGGGCGAAGAGGAGGAGGAGGACGAGGAGGATGATGGGGATGATTATATTTTTAATGAGGAAGCTTTTCCGGGGCCACTGGAAATTGGTGGCGCGGCAAGGCCGGGTTCTGGTTTTTTGAGGGACACAAGTGACGTGGATTTGCCTGAAACTGCCCCTCAACCAAGCACAACCGCAGATTTGAGAACTGGAACTTTGGCCCACATGGCGGATTATGCCTTACGTATCCTCAAAAGGGACACACGCATAACTAAAATGATGAATGATGACGATTACTGGTTGGCCTGCCTCCTTGATCCTCGCTATAAAGGCAAATTGCAAAATATAATGCCACATGAGAACTTGGAACTAATATTAGCAACCAAACAATCAACTCTTGTTGACCGTTTGCTTCTGGCATTCCCTTCACACAGCGCCCGTGATCGTTCTCACACGAGCTGCAGGGGCCAGCAGACCAGAGGAGGTAGAGGGGCAGAAATCAGAAGTGGCGTTGGCCAGAGGGGTTTTCTGACCAGGTTGTGGAGTGATTTTGCTATGACCGCAGACAGGACAGGTACTGCAGCATCAATTCAAAGTGACAGGAGACAACATTTGTCCAGTATGGTTACAAACTATTTTTCATCCGTTATCGATGTTCTCCCTCAACCGTCATTCCCATTTGATTACTGGGCATCAAAATTAGACACCTGGCCAGAATTGGCAGAATATGCATTGCAGGAGCTTGCTTGCCCGGCAGCTAGTGTCCTATCAGAAAGAGTATTCAGTGCTGCAGGTTCAATACTAACAGAAAAAAGGACTCGTCTGGCTACCCAAAATGTAGATAATCTAACCTTCATTAAAATGAACCACAACTGGATTTCGAAATCTTTTGCCCCACCTTGCCCGGCTGACACCTAGCTTTCCTATGAAAAGGTCTTGCCTGTGGACTATTCTGAATGCCTTTTCCAATCTCGTAATTTTCTGCACCTGATTGTCCAGCATACGACATGTTTACACCTCACTAAATGGCCAAACTCCCCACATGGGGCCGTGGTATCGACACTTGGCGACAGCACCCGTGAGAGTGCAGTTTGTCTGAAGAGGTGGGTGAGCCCGCTTTTGGTCGACGGCACTGCCACTGGGTCCCTCCTAGTACAATAAAGTGTCTCTGGCGGTGGTGGTGCGCACCCAACGTCAGACACACCGTTGTAATATGAGGGGCCCTGGGCCTGTACCGCCGGCCACAAGAAAGTTTCCCCCCAACCCAGCTCAAACAGTGCTCTACCACTTGCAAAATTATCTCACAGCTCCACCAATGTTTAGTCTATGCGCTGACATCCTTCAATGCCTGCCACTGACAATACCATTGTATTGACATTTTTGTTATGTTAGGCCTTCGATGCCTGTCTGTGGTCACTCCTTCCACTAGGCCTCCAATGACCACACCACTGCTGCCCGTGTACCCCTGTAACCAATTTAAAATTGCCTACAGCCATGTGTTATTATTTTAGGCCTTCGATGCCTGTCTGCGGTGACTCCTTCCACTAGGCCTCCACTGACCACACCACTGCTGCCCGTGTACCCCTGTAACCAATTTAAAATTGCCTACAGCCATGTGTTATTATTTTAGGCCTTCGATGCCTGTCTGCGGTGACTCCTTCCACTAGGCCTCCACTGACCACACCACTGCTGCCCGTGTACCCCTGTAACCAATTTAAAATTGCCTACAGCCATGTGTTATTATTTTAGGCCTTCGATGCCTGTCTGCGGTCACTCCTTCCACTAGGCCTCCACTGACCACACCACTGCTGCCCGTGTACCCCTGGAACCAATTTAAAATTGCCTACAGCCATGTGTTATTATTTTAGGCCTTCGATGCCTGTCTGCGGTGACTCCTTCCACTAGGCCTCCACTGACCACACCACTGCTGCCCGTGTACCCCTGGAACCAATTTAAAATTGCCTACAGCCATGTGTTATTATTTTAGGCCTTCGATGCCTGTCTGCGGTCACTCCTTCCACTAGGCCTCCACTGACCACACCACTGCTGCCCGTGTACCCCTGGAACCAATTTAAAATTGCCTACAGCCATGTGTTATTATTTTAGGCCTTCGATGCCTGTCTGCGGTCACTCCTTCCACTAGGCCTCCACTGACCACACCACTGCTGCCCGTGTACCCCTGGAACCAATTTAAAATTGCCTACAGCCATGTGTTATTATTTTAGGCCTTCGATGCCTGTCTGCGGTCACTCCTTCCACTAGGCCTCCACTGACCACACCACTGCTGCCCGTGTACCCCTGGAACCAATTTAAAATTGCCTACAGCCATGTGTTATTATTTTAGGCCTTCGATGCCTGTCTGCGGTCACTCCTTCCACTAGGCCTCCACTGACCACACCACTGCTGCCCGTGTACCCCTGGAACCAATTTAAAATTGCCTACAGCCATGTGTTATTATTTTAGGCCTTCGATGCCTGTCTGCGGTCACTCCTTCTACTAGGCCTCCACTGACCACACCACTGCTGCCCGTGTACCCCTGGAACCAATTTAAAATTGCCTACAGCCATGTGTTATTATTTTAGGCCTTCGATGCCTGTCTGCGGTCACTCCTTCCACTAGGCCTCCACTGACCACACCACTGCTGCCCGTGTACCCCTGGAACCAATTTAAAATTGCCTACAGCCATGTGTTATTATTTTAGGCCTTCGATGCCTGTCTGCGGTCACTCCTTCCACTAGGCCTCCACTGACCACACCACTGCTGCCCGTGTACCCCTGGAACCAATTTAAAATTGCCTACAGCCATGTGTTATTATTTTAGGCCTTCGATGCCTGTCTGCGGTCACTCCTTCCACTAGGCCTCCACTGACCACACCACTGCTGCCCGTGTACCCCTGGAACCAATTTAAAATTGCCTACAGCCATGTGTTATTATTTTAGGCCTTCGATGCCTGTCTGCGGTCACTCCTTCCACTAGGCCTCCACTGACCACACCACTGCTGCCCGTGTACCCCTGGAACCAATTTAAAATTGCCTACAGCCATGTGTTATTATTTTAGGCCTTCGATGCCTGTCTGCGGTCACTCCTTCCACTAGGCCTCCACTGACCACACCACTGCTGCCCGTGTACCCCTGGAACCAATTTAAAATTGCCTACAGCCATGTGTTATTATTTTAGGCCTTCGATGCCTGTCTGCGGTCACTCCTTCCACTAGGCCTCCACTGACCACACCACTGCTGCCCGTGTACCCCTGGAACCAATTTAAAATTGCCTACAGCCATGTGTTATTATTTTAGGCCTTCGATGCCTGTCTGCGGTCACTCCTTCCACTAGGCCTCCACTGACCACACCACTGCTGCCCGTGTACCCCTGGAACCAATTTAAAATTGCCTACAGCCATGTGTTATTATTTTAGGCCTTCGATGCCTGTCTGCGGTCACTCCTTCCACTAGGCCTCCACTGACCACACCACTGCTGCCCGTGTACCCCTGGAACCAACATCAGAAAATATAAAAATAAGTATTTTGCTTATAAAAAAGAAAATACTGGAGAGATATCAAATGCAGACATTTTAACATTTTAAAACAAACACATACAACAAAAATCTTGTACAGTACTAAAAATGGCCACCAGCTACAATAACTTTCTCCTGCAAGTAGTTAACTGAAAGGTTTTTTCAATTTTAAACACAGATATGGCATCCACCGAGTGTTGTCCTGTCGCGTCTTCTTTATATTATTGCCAAGAAGATGCAAAACAATGAAAATAATAAAATCATTATTTACCAAAAAAATAGAGTAAGTCAAAACCACATTGCAAATAAACATTCATTACAAATAAAGAAGCAGGGCGCGTCCGAGGGTGAGTATATACCTAATAAGAATATAATCACCCTCGGACGCGCCCTGCTTCTTTCCGACAGCCTTCCTTCCTAAGAATCAGCCCTTCCGTGGTGTAGAGAGAGGGTTTGTTACACTCCAAGGTGTTCCCCAGGTTGCCTTTCCTGAGCTTCGATCTTCCGGCTCTCGTTTAGTAGTTGTTGGAAACTACGCTGCATTAGGCCTACAAATTGGGTATGGGGTGTAGAGAGATGGTGTGTTCCACTGTAGAGAGATGGTGTGTTCCACTCCAAGGTGTTCCCCAGGTTTCCTCGCCAATGCTTCGATCATCATGCTCTCGTTTAGTAGTTGTTGGAAACTACGCTGCATTAGGCCTACAAATTGGGTATGGGGTGTAGAGAGATGGTGTGTTACACTCCAAGATGTTCCCCAGGTTTCCTCTCCATTGCTTCGATCTTCCGGCTCTCGTTTAGTAGTTGTTGGAAACTACGCTGCATTAGGCCTACAAATTGGGTATGGGGTGTAGAGAGATGGTGTGTTACACTCCAAGGTGTTCCCCAGGTTTCCTCTCCATTGCTTCGATCTTCCGGCTCTCGTTTAGTAGTTGTTGGAAACTACGCTGCATTAGGCCTACAAATTGGGTATGGGGTGTAGAGAGATGGTGTGTTACACTCCAAGGTGTTCCCCAGGTTTCCTCTCCATTGCTTCGATCTTCCGGCTCTCGTTTAGTAGTTGTTGGAAACTACGCTGCATTAGGCCTACAAATTGGGTATGGGGTGTAGAGAGATGGTGTGTTACACTCCAAGGTGTTCCCCAGGTTTCCTCTCCATTGCTTCGATCTTCCGGCTCTCGTTTAGTAGTTGTTGGAAACTACGCTGCATTAGGCCTACAAATTGGGTATGGGGTGTAGAGAGATGGTGTGTTACACTCCAAGGTGTTCCCCAGGTTTCCTCTCCATTGCTTCGATCTTCCGGCTCTCGTTTAGTAGTTGTTGGAAACTACGCTGCATTAGGCCTACAAATTGGGTATGGGGTGTAGAGAGATGGTGTGTTCCACTCCAAGGTGTTCCCCAGGTTGCCTTTCCTGAGCTTCGATCTTCCGGCTCTCGTTTAGTAGTTGTTGGAAACTACGCTGCATTAGGCCTACAAATTGGGTATGGGGTGTAGAGAGATGGTGTGTTCCACTGTAGAGAGATGGTGTGTTCCACTCCAAGGTGTTCCCCAGGTTTCCTCACCAATGCTTCGATCATCATGCTCTCGTTTAGTAGTTGTTGGAAACTACACTGCATTAGGCCTACAAATTGGGTATGGGGTGTAGAGAGATGGTGTGTTCCACTCCAAGGTGTTCCCCAGGTTTCCTCTCCATTGCTTCGATCTTCATGCTCTCATTTAGTAGTTGTTGGAAACTACGCTGCATTAGGCCTACAAATTGGGTATGGGGTGTAGAGAGATGGTGTGTTACACTCCAAGGTGTTCCCCAGGTTTCCTCTCCATTGCTTCGATCTTCCGGCTCTCGTTTAGTAGTTGTTGGAAACTACGCTGCATTAGGCCTACAAATTGGGTATGGGGTGTAGAGAGATGGTGTGTTACACTCCAAGGTGTTCCCCAGGTTTCCTCTCCATTGCTTCGATCTTCCGACTCTCGTTTAGTAGTTGTTGGAAACTACGCTGCATTAGGCCTACAAATTGGGTATGGTGTGTAGAGAGATGGTGTGTTACACTCCAAGGTGTTCCCCAGGTTTCCTCTCCATTGCTTCGATCTTCCGGCTCTCGTTTAGTAGTTGTTGGAAACTACGCTGCATTGGGCCTACAAATTGGGTATGGGGTGTAGAGAGATGGTGTGTTCCACTCCAAGGTGTTCTCCAGGTTGCCTTTCCTGAGCTTCGATCTTCCGGCTCTCGTTTAGTAGTTGTTGCAAACTACGCTGCATTAGGCCTACAAATTGGGTATGAGGTGTAGAGAGATGGTGTGTTCCACTGTAGAGAGATGGTGTGTTCCACTCCAAGGTGTTCCCCAGGTTTCCTCGCCAATGCTTCGATCATCATGCTCTCGTTTAGTAGTTGTTGGAAACTATGCTGCATTAGGCCTACAAATTGGGTATGGGGTGTAGAGAGATGGTGTGTTCCACTCCAAGGTGTTCCCCAGGTTTCCTCGCCAATGCTTCGATCATCATGCTCTCGTTTAGTAGTTGTTGGAAACTACGCTGCATTAGACCTACAAATTGGGTATGGGGTGTAGAGAGATGGTGTGTTCCATTCCAAGGTGTTCTCCAGGTTGCCTTTCCTGAACTTCTATCTTCAGGCTCTCATTAAATTGTGGTTAAACGGAACAACTGCATTTGGCGTACTAGTTGGTTTGGGGCCTACTATCGGTGTCTGCCGCTCCTTGCTGTTCTCCTGGTTTCCTGTCCTGAAATTCCGTTTTCAGGCGCTCGTTAAGTAGTTGTTAATGTTAGACTGCATTTGGCCTACTAGTTGGGTTGGGGCCTACTATCGGTGTCTGCCACTCCTTGCTGTTCTCCTCCACTGAACAA
The DNA here is from genome assembly GCF_032444005.1 of Ranitomeya imitator. Classification (NCBI taxonomy): domain Eukaryota; kingdom Metazoa; phylum Chordata; class Amphibia; order Anura; family Dendrobatidae; genus Ranitomeya; species Ranitomeya imitator. Next base: position 712,697,947 of record NC_091284.1, on the reverse strand, counting down.
AGCTGTGCCGCCTGTTTACTACTGTTGCCAATTTTGAACTGCATTTCGACTACTTACTGATTTGGGCCTACTCTCTGTGTCAGCCTCTCATTCCAGTTGTCCTCCACTGCAATGCCCCCTGATTAGTCCTGTGTTACCAATTTTGAACTGCATTTAGCCCACTTTATTCTTTGGGCCTATATCTGTGTTTCCTCCTCATCCTGCCCATTGCCCAGCCAGTGATAGATGAGTCTGCTGGTACATTGACCCATAACGCAACATTTCCCGTGCACACTACACTGCAAGATTGTGACCCTGCTGAAAGTCAGGTCCCCCTTCCCGCATACCATACCACCTTACACGGGGACAAACAGGAAGGTGCAGATGAAAGTGCAGGTTCCTTCATCAGGTGGGGGGAGGAATACTAGTTGGCGACGTCACTGGCACAGGGCCTCTCATGGTACGCAAAAGTGTTGCTGCCGGTGGGAGGCGCCCCCGCCGTGCAAACACACCGCTGTACTTTGAGGGGCCCTGTGCCAGTGCCAATGCCAACGAGTGGGCCCCCCCTGCTTGCTCAGGTTCACAGCACTTGCAAAGTTGAAATACTTACCTCTCCCTGCTCCACTGCCGTGACGTGGTCCAGATTTCCTGGGCCCACTAATTACTTGAACCAGCCCTACCCACCACAACTTTAGCCAAATGACCCCCAATTTCAAATGCCTTCCAATTATTATAAGGTAAATTACGCTTGACAAGCTTCATTAAGAAGAATGGATGGTTTTGACATTAAAATGGGCACTCTAGGTGTTTTTCTGGCCCCCACTCACTGCCGACTATGCTGCCCCATTGACTTGCATTGGGTTTCGTGTTTCGGTCGATCCCGACTTTACGTCATAATCGGCCGATTTCACTCGACCCGACTTTTGAGATAGTCGGGTTTCGCGAAACCCGGCTCGACTCTAAAAAGGTCAAGGTCGCTCAACTCTAGTACAGAACAACACATTGTATAGCACCTGTATAAAAGCTGAGGCAGGGAATGCAGCACAGCAATCACTTCAGTGTGAATTTGTTTAGTGCAATGAGGTCACAGCTCACAGCTTAGCACATGAAATACGGAGACAAAAAAACTCTGAATATACTGTAAAGATGGTGTGTGACAGAACAGCATTGAAGAACGATTATCATTTATTTACCCATAGGCATATATGTGGAGTTCACTGTAATATTACTAAGGCTGTGTTGGTGTCAAAGAGTTTGAAAAGGGGTGAATATTACCCTGAGAGACCTCAGAGTGTTATACACAATTTTTCAGAGCAATTTGAGTCCCTGTAAATCAAAGTTTTGGGAAAAACTTGCCAAAGCTATGATTTTGAATTTTAAAAGTTTCAATCATCTTTAGCTGTATGCCAATGAAAATCTACAATGCACTAATATATATATATATATATATATATATATATATATATATAATTGTCTAAGGTCCACTTCCATCTGTTTGTCTGTAATGGAAATCCCGCGTCGCTGATTGGTCGCGCCCGGCCGGCCGTGACCAATCAGTGATATTGGGGCGGGATTTAAACACCGCTTCACTTTTTACTATTGATGCTGCCTATGCAGCATCAATAGTAAAAAGATATAATGTTAACCCCTTCAAGACCCAGCCTATTTTGACCTTAAAGACCTTGCCGTTTTTTGCAATTCTGACCAGTGTCCCTTTATGAGGTAATAACTCAGGAACGCTTCAACGGATCCTAGCGGTTCTGAGATTGTTTTTTCGTGACATATTGGGCTTCATGTTAGTGGTAAATTTAGGTCAATAAATTCTGCGTTTATTTGTGATAAACACGGAAATTTGGCGAAAATTTTGAAAATTTCGCAATTTTCACATTTTGAATTTTTATTCTGTTAAACCAGAGAGATATGTGACACAAAATAGTTAATAAATAACATTTCCCACATGTTTACTTTACATCAGCACAATTTTGGAAACAAAATTTTTTTTTGTTAGGAAGTTATAAGGGTTAAAATTCGACCAGCGATTTGTCATTTTTACAACGAAATTTACAAAACCATTTTTTTTAGGGACCACCTCACATTTGAAGTCAGTTTGAGGGGTCTATATGGCTGAAAATACCCAAAAGTGACACCATTCTAAAAACTGCACCCCTCAAGGTACTCAAAACCACATTCAAGAAGTTTATTAACCCTTCAGGTGCTTCACAGCAGCAGAAGCAACATGGAAGGAAAAAATGAACATTTAACTTTTTAGTCACAAAAATTATCTTTTAGCAACAATTTTTTTATTTTCCCAATGGTAAAAGGAGAAACTGAACCATGAAAGTTGTTGTCCAATTTGTCCTGAGTACGCTGATACCTCATATGTGGGGGTAAACCACTGTTTTGGCGCATGGCAGGGCTTGGAAGGGAAGGAGCGCCATTTGACTTTTTGAATCAAAAATTGGCTCCACTCTTTAGCGGACACCATGTCACGTTTGGAGAGCCCCCGTGTGCCTAAAAATTGGAGCTCCCCCACAAGTGACCCCATTTTGGAAACTAGACGCCCCAAGGAACTTATCTAGATGCATAGTGAGCACTTTGAACCCCCAGGTGCTTCACAAATTGATCCGTAAAAATGAAAAAGTACTTTTTTTTCACAAAAAAATTCTTTTAGCCTCAATTTTTTCATTTTCACGTGGGCAACAGGATAAAATGGATCCTAAAATGAGTTGGGCAATTTCTCCTGAGTACACCAATACCTCACATGTGGAGGTAAACCACTGTTTGGGCACATGGTAAGGCTCGGAAGGGAAGGAGCGCCATTTGACTTTTTGAATGAAAAATTATTTCCATCGTTAGCGGACACCATGTCGCGTTTGGATAGCTCCTGTGTGCCTAAACATTGGCGCTCCCCCACAAGTGACCCCATTTTGGAAACTAGACCCCCCAAGGAACTAATTTAGATGCCTAGTGAGCACTTTAAACCCTCAGGTGCTTCACAAATTGATCTGTAAAAATGAAAAAGTAATTTTTTTTCACAAAAAAATTCTTTTCGCCTCAATTTTTTCATTTTCACATGGGCAGTAGGATAAAATGGATCATAAAATTTGTTGGGCAATTTCTCCCGAGTACGCCGATACCTCATATGTGGGGGTAAACCACTGTTTGGGCACTCGGCAGGGCTCGGAAGAGAAGGCGCGCCATTTGACTTTTTGAATGGAAAATTAGCTCCAATTGTTAGCGGACACCATGTCGCGTTTGGAGAGCCCCTGTGTGCCTAAACATTGGAGCTCCCGCACAAGTGACCCCATTTTGGAAACTAGACCCCCCAAGGAACTTATCTAGATGCATATTGAGCACTTTAAACCCCCAGGTGCTTCACAGAAGTTTATAACGCAGAGCCATGAAAATAAAAAATAATTTTTCTTTCCTCAAAAATGATTTTTTAGCCTGGAATTTCCTATTTTGCCAAGGATAATAGGAGAAATTGGACCCCAAATATTGTTGTCCAGTTTGTCCTGAGTACGCTGATACCCCATATGTGGGGGTAAACCACTGTTTGGGCGCACGGCAGGGCTCGGAAGGAATGGCACGCCATTTGGCTTTTTAAATGGAAAATTAGCTCCAATCATTAGCGGACACCATGTCACGTTTGGAGAGCCCCTGTGTGCCTAAACATTGGAGATCCCCCAGAAATGACACCATTTTAGAAACTAGACCCCCAAAGGAACTAATCTAGATGTGTGGTGAGGACTTTGAACCCCCAAGTGCTTCACAGAAGTTTATAACGCAGAGCCATGAAAATAAAAAAAAAAATTATTTTCTCAAAAATGATCTTTTAGCCTGCAATTTTTTATTTTCCCAAGGGTAACAGGAGAAATTTGACCCCAAAAGTTGTTTTCCAGTTTCTCCTGAGTACGCTGATACCCCATATGTGGGGGTAAATCACTGTTTGGGCACATGCCGGGGCTCGGAAGTGAAGTAGTGACGTTTTGAAATGCAGACTTTGATGGAATGCTCTGTGGGCGTCACGTTGCGTTTGCAGAGCCCCTGATGTGGCTTAACAGTAGAAACCCCCCACAAGTGACCCCATTTTGGAAACTAGACCCCCAAAGGAACTTATCTAGATGTGTGGTGAGCACTTTGAACCCCCAAGTGCTTCATAGAAGTTTATAATGCAGAGCCGTGAAAATAATAAATACGTTTTCTTTCCTCAAAAATAATTATTTAGCCCAGAATTTTTTAATTTTCCCAAGGGTAACAGGAGAAATTTGACCCCAATATTTGTTGTCCAGTTTCTCCTGAGTACGGTGATACCCCATATGTGGGGGTAAACTACTGTTTGGGCACATGCCGGGGCTTGGAATTGAAGTAGTGACGTTTTGAAATGCAGACTTTGATGGAATGCTCTGCGGGCGTCACGTTGCGTTTGCAGAGCCCCTGATGTGCCTAAACAGTAGAAACCCCCCACAAGTGACCCCATTTTGGAAACTAGACCCTGAAAGGAACTTATCTAGATGTGTGATGAGCACTTTGAACCCCCAAGTGCTTCATAGAAGTTTATAATGCAGAGCCGTGAAAATAATAAATACGTTTTCTTTCCTCAAAAATAATTATTTAGCCCAGAATATTTTATTTTCCCAAGGGTTACAGGAGAAATTGGACCCCAAAAGTTGTTGTCCAGTTTCTCCTGAGTACGCTGATACCCCATATGTGGGGGTAAACCACTGTTTGGGCACACGTCGGGGCTCAGAAGGGAAGTAGTCACTTTTGAAATGCAGACTTTGATGGAATGGTCTGCGGGTGTCACGTTGCGTTTGCAGAGCCCCTGGTGTGCCTAAACAGTAGAAACCCCCCACAAGTGGCCCCATTTTAGAAACTAGACCCCCCAAGGAACTTATCTAGATATGTGGTGAGCACTTTGAACCTCCAAGTGCTTCACAGACGTTTACAACGCAGAGCCGTGAAAATAAAAAATCATTTTTCTTTCCTCAAAAATTATGTTTTAGCAAGCATTTTTTTATTTTCACAAGGGTAACAGGAGAAATTGGACCCCAGTAATTGTTGCGCAGTTTGTCCTGAGTATGCTGGTACCCCATATGTGGGGGTAAACCACTGTTTGGGCACACGTCAGGGCTCGGAAGTGAGGGAGCACCATTTGACTTTTTGAATACGAGATTGGCTGGAATCAATGGTGGCGCCATGTTGCGTTTGGAGACCCCTGATGTGCCTAAACAGTGGTAACCCCTCAATTCTAACTCCAACACTAACCCCAACACACACCTAACCCTAATCCCAACTGTAGCCATAACCCTAATCACAACCCTAACCCCAACACACCCCTAACCACAACACTAACCCCAACACACCCCTAACCCTAACCACAACCCTAATTCCAACCCTAACCCTAAGGCTATGTGCCCACGTTGCGGATTCGTGTGAGATATTTCCGCACCATTTTTGAAAAATCTGCGGGTAAAAGGCACTGCGTTTTACCTGCGGATTTTCCGCGGATTTCCAGTGTTTTTTGTGCGGATTTCACCTGCGGATTCCTATTGAGGAACAGGTGTAAAACGCTGCGGAATCCGCACAAAGAATTGACATGCTGCGGAAAATACAACGCAGCGTTCCCGCGCGGTATTTTCCGCACCATGGGCACAGCGGATTTGGTTTTTCATATGTTTACATGGTACTGTAAACCTGATGGAACACTGCTGCGAATCCGCAGCCAAATCCGCACCGTGTGCACATAGCCTAATTCTAAAGGTATGTGCACACGCTGCGGAAAACGCTGCGGATCCGCAGCAGTTTCCCATGAGTGTACAGTTCAATGTAAACCTACGGGAAACAAAAATCGCTGTACACATGCTGCGGAAAAACTGCACGGAAACGCAGCGGTTTACATTCCGCAGCATGTCACTTCTTTGTGCGGATTCCGCAGCGGTTTTACAACTGCTCCAATAGAAAATCGCAATTGTAAAACCGCAGTGAAATGCGCAGAAAAAAACGCGGTAAATCCGCCATAAATCCGCAGCGGTTTAGCACTGCGGATTTATCAAATCCGCAGCGGAAAAATCCGCAGAGGACCAGAATACGTGTGCACATTCCTAACCCTAACCCTAACCCTAGCCCTAACCCTAGCCCTACCCCTAACCCTAACCCTACCCCTAACCCTAACCCTACCCCTAACCCTACCCCTAACCCTACCCCTACCCCTAACCCTAACCCTATTCTAACATTAGTGGGAAAAAAAAAATTTCTTTATTTTTTTATTGTCCCTACCTATGGTGGTGACAAAGGGGGGGGGGTCATTTATTATTTTTTTTATTTTGATCACTGAGATAGATTATATCTCAGTGATCAAAATGCACTTTGGAACGAATCTGCCGGCCGGCAGATTCGGCGGGCGCACTGCGCATGCGCCCGCCATTTTGGAAGATGGCGGCGCCCGGGAGAAGACGGACGGGACCCCGGCTGGATCGGTAAGTATGATAGGGTGGGGGGGGACCACGGGGGGGGGATCGGAGCACGGGGGGGGGAATCGGAGCGCGGGAGGGGTGGAACGGAGCGCGGGGGGCGTGGAACGGAGCACGGGGGGGCTGGAACGGAGCACGGGGGGGTGGAACGGAGCACGGGGGGGGGGGTGGATCGGAGTGCAGGGGGGGTGATTGGAGCACGGGGGGGTGATTGGAGCACGGGGCGAGCGGACACGAGCACGGGGGGGAGCGGAGCACAGGGCGGAGGGGAGCCGGAGCAGTGTACCGGCCAGATCGGGGGGGTGGGGGGGCGATCGGAGGGGTGGGGTGGGGGCACACTAGTATTTCCAGCCATGGCCGATGATATTTCAGCATCGGCCATGGCTGGATTGTAATATTTCACCCGTTATAATGGGTGAAATATTACAAATCGCTCTGATTGGCAGTTTCACTTTCAACAGCCAATCAGAGCGATCGTAGCCACGAGGGGGTGAAGCCACCCCCCCTGGGCTAAACTACCACTCCCCCTGTCCCTGCAGATCGGGTGAAATGGGAGTTAACCCTTTCACCCGGCCTGCAGGGACGCGATCTTTCCATGACGCCGCATAGGCGTCATGGGTCGGAATGGCACCGACTTTCATGACGCCTACGTGGCGTCATGGGTCGGGAAGGGGTTAAAAATAATAATTTTTAAAAAATTGTGATATTGTCACCTTCCGGCGTCCTCGACAGCTTTTCCCGCTCCTTGCGATGCTCCGGTCCCAGTAATGCTTTGTGGCAATGACCCCAGATGAAATAGCGGTCTCGCGAGACCGCTACATCATCACGGGTTATTGCCGCAAAGCATCACTGGGAACGTACCTGGCGGGAGCATCGCTAAAGGCCTGGGCTGGATCCCGTGGCCGCAGGAAGGTGAGTACATGACTATTTTTTATTTAAATTCTTTTTTTAACAGGGATATGGTGCCCACACTGCTATATACTACGTGGCTGTGTTATATACTACATGGGCTGTGCTATATACTGCGTGGGCTGTGTTATATACTACGTGGGCTGTGCTATATACTACGTGGGCTGTGCTATATACTACATGGGCTGTGTTATATACTACTTGGGCTGTGCTAAATACTATGTGGGCTGTGTTATATACTACGTGGGCTGTGTTATATACTACGTGGGCTGTGCTATATACTGCATGGGCTGTGTTATATGCTACGTGGGCTGTGCAATAGACTACGTGGCTGTTATATGCTATGTGGCTGTGCTATATGCTATGTGGGCTGTGCTATATACTATGTGGGCTGTGCAATAGACAACGTGGCTGTGTTTTATGCTACGTGGTTGTGCTATATGCTATGTGGGCTGTGTTGTATACTACGTGGGCTGTGTATATGCTACGTGGCTGTGCTATATTTCTTTGTTGTATCTGTGCATCATGAATCGTGGTATGTGTTAACGGGGGGGCCCACTGAGACTCTTTCACCCGGGGCCCTCAAAAACTTGGAGCCGGCCCGGCTACGCCCATTCAGCGACAGGTGCAGTCTGGCCGTGAACCACGCTTAGCCGATTGGTCGCGCCGATTGGTCGCGCCTGGCCAGTCGAATCCTGTGTATTTATTGTATTATTCTTAAATCTTCATAAATAAACTACATACATATTCTAGAATACCTGATGCATTAGAATCGGGCCACCATCTAGTAGGATTCTATATTCACCATATAATACACTGGCCGTTTGTCCCCCTCCTGCTGAGAAATGCCTGAAATTAAGAGCATAATCCTTCTATATTATTTCAAAACACTCTTTTTCGGTGACTCCTTTGTATCTCAGTTCATACTGCACCCACACACACAAATGATACACCATTTGAAAGGTAAACTTGTCTCCTTCAACAGAAAAATAACCAAACAAACCACACATCCATGATGTGATCACAAAATACTGCAGTAAGGAAACTGCAGTAAGGAAAAATGACCTGCAGGTGGAACCACACTACCCCAAAGCTCAATGCCACAAAGCTGAAACAAATCCTAACATTTGCCTTGGGGGCTTTCCAGTTTGCCGAACTCTTTGCCCAGACGATTTCAGGCAGGTTACATATAAAATATTTGCTGCATATATGGAAGCTGAATAAAAGTAAAACTTTACCTGTTTAAGACTTCAGCTTTAAAACTGAAGATATAAATGAATGCAGCCTAAAAGGGATCGGACAGGTTCTGAACCACCAGATTTTCCATATTATTGGACAGTCATTGAAAAGTCTATCTTTCTTCTAAGGTTGCAACTTATTGGTGACCTGGAGTCACCTCTGGTTCCAAGTAAAAAACTTTGCTTTGTATATTGTTTTTTGTAGGAGTGTTTTTATCTCATTTTTGTATATTCTGTTTGTTCACAATCAATGTTGTAGGACCTTATGTGTCATGGGATTTGTGACTCTGAATGGATTGGCTCAGTCTGTATATATATATCCTTCATTCGTAGCATATAGCGGCTTTGATGCGTCACCTGCTGTTTCTGTGTGCACATGGTGTGGTCTTGGAGCATGCCTTTTGTCATTTTTAATTGATGAAATACATTTTGAAGATTTTATCTAAGGAGCTGGAACAAAGACTTTTTTTTTCTCTAAAAGGGATCGGACAGGTTCTGAACCATCAGATTTTCCATATTATTGGACAGTCATTGAAAAGTCTATTGTCCTTCTAAGGTTGCAGCTTATTGGTGACCTGGAGTCACCTCTGGTTCCAAGTAAAAAACCGTAGCGTTGACATAACTTAGACTCTACATTGTTTCCCGATGGGAGAGATTGGTGGAAACAACCTTACAAAAACTGAAAAAAAGTCCAACTGTAGGAAAAAAAACGTAAAATAATCTGCAGATATTACTTTTTTTTTAAAGGGATATTCCCAATTATTATACAGTGCTGTAACTACGCTCAGTTATGGAGTCAATTCTAAATTGTTACTGTCAAGGTGGCACTGCTGTACATGGAGCTGCTCCGTTCACAAACATTGGGCTGTGTTGCACTTCCTTACACTGCAGATAGATGGCAGTGCTGTAGTGGAGGGAAAAAAAATGCTGCTGCCCTTGTTCTTTTGCAACGTCCTGACAATCGGACCCCTTCCGATCAGTAAGTAAAATACCATCATGTTTAATGTTGGGGGATCTCCTGTAGGCTGGAGTCACACACAACATATATATAAAAAAAAAATTGGTCCGTTTTAAACGGATGAGAATCGCTGAAATTTTCCCTGAACAGTGATCCGTATGTCATCCGTGTGCAGAGCGAGGATGCGATTTTCTCACATGTAAGCATCCGTGTGACATCCGTATGACATCCGTATGGCGAGATTTTCTCGCCGGCTTGCAAAATGAACATATAATTAATAATAATATATACAATTAATAATAATCTCACTAAATACATTTACATTTGACCAGCTTGATTTTCCTGAAATTGCCTGCACCCCCGACCACCAATGTGCGAAAATTTCATGTGGGCCAACTAGAAATTACATATTTCAAATCTGTTTTAAAGCTGTTCTTTGCTTACTGTACTTCAGAGGAGTTTTCAGCAGTGATATGTTCCCTTTGAGTTCATAGGATGATATATGGTATCAGCCATAGCAACAAAATAAAGGTTTTATTACAGCCGAGACACTAATATGTAATTATTAAGAGGTCACAGACCTGGAATCAGTTTTCTTGCTTAACCAATAAAGGTATCACTCTAAGGTAATTGACATTACTTACAGGCTCGGACTGGCCCACCGGAGAACCTGACACAGGGCCCCCACTGCTCCAGGGCCCCCACTGCTCCAGGCCCCCCCCCCGCGCTCGCCCGCCTCCTTGAAGATGATACTCACCTGACCCTGCTCCAGCGATGCCTGGTCTCGGCGTCTGCAGCTCCTCCTGAATGAGCGGTCACATGGTACCGCTCATTAAGGTCATAAATATGCGCATATTCATGACCTTAATGAGCAGTATCACATGACCGCTCACGTAGGAAGAAGGTGCTGCGTCGGGAGTCGGGACAGAGGCAGAGGGATGTCGGCGTGGCCGCGCGGTGTGTGGGACAGGTGACGCCGGTCAGGTGAGTATGAGGGCCAGGGGGATGGTGAGGGACTGCTTGTATGCGATTAAGTTCTCGGGAGAGCGGGATCTCTTCGATCTCCGCTCAGCGACCCTGGAAACCCGTCTGTTCTTTGGTTAGGTTGGTCAGACAGGGCTGCCTGTTGATTGTATGATTGTTGATTTGCTATGCATGAGGGGGGTGGCTGAGTCATGTGTTGCTGTTATTGTGGTGTTATAAAAAGTGGCAGCAGCATCTGTGTCATGAAGGGAAGCTATGTCTGTAAGAGGGAGAATGTTGAATGCACTACTCCGGAAAATTCGATTCATTTCCAATATCCACAGTTTTAAGCTTGTTGTTAAAGCATATTCTTTAGACTGGCCTGTCATTCACTTATCTAACTCTTCTCATTTTGCCCTTCCTAAATTTTCCTCTGAACCTGCTCCCTTGTATTATCTGCTTACATCCTCCCATGCACTTAATAGCACTTATTCAGATACTGGTTAATGACCAGTTCGGCCAGCATTATGTGAATACACTATGTATTATATTGGTGGCTGGACCAAAATGAAAGCCATTTTACCATCTACCTTTCGAGTCTTCCCTAATTCCTCATAGATTGTAAACTTGCGAGCAGCATGGCACCCACTCCTCTTTATGTCTGCTGAGTTATGTGTTACTATGTAATATCTTATAATGTTTGTAGAAGTCCCATCTCTAATGTAAAGTTCTGCGGAATAAGTTGGCGCTATTGAAATAAAAATTATTATTATTATTATTTCTCCTCACACCCATAGACTTGAATAGGTGACTCTCATCCAATTGTTGAAGGAAAATTGTGCACGCTTTTATTCACACACAGATTCAGTCAGTGAAAAAACTGCTTATCTACACTGCCCAATCGAATAACATTGGTTCAAGTGCTGTTCATTTTTTAACTGATAGCACTCGGACTGAAAATAAGGTTGCGTGCCTCAGCCATAAGGGAATATAGCTGTCATGTCGGACGCTGTTCACACTAGGGCGTCCGACAGACAGCGTTAATTCCACATTTGTCCACTATACGCACAGTGGAGCTGGCTAGATTTTATCGAGGTTATCCAGGGTTAATCTGGCTGGTAATCTGGTTGGAGGCTGGGTCACGCCCATGGCCTTTAAATAGTCATTCTGGACTTTGGGCGTCGCCGATTACAGCTTGTGTCTTGTGCCTGGTGATCTCGGTCTGGAGTGGTGGTCTAGGAGTTGAAGTATCGCATCTGGTGGTGTATTATCCTTTGTCATATTTCTCCTTCCTATATTCGTGTTTATTTTTGCCCTGTGCACATTATAGTGTTTTCCTGTGTGTCTGCGGCGTGGTGCGTTTTTAGTTTTCCTTGTCTGTACTTTCTGTGTAGGTTGGTGTGTGGTCTTATCACTGGGTGGCGGGTGGAGGTTTCAGCTTAGGGCTGAAACAGGAGTCAGGGTCAGGCCTGGCAGCCCAGACAAGCACACCATCAGTGTAAATTCTGGGAGAGGGACAGACAGGGTTTCCCCTAGTCTGAGGGATATCGCAGGGGCCTGGGTAATCAGCTTTAGTCTACCCAATACCCCCGTGACAATAGCCCATTGTCTCTTAGCTTGGCTACTAAAAGGGGTTCTTAGGTGGTTAACCCCATTTATGAAATGTGAATGACCTTATGCAACATGTGTAATGAGGTTTTCCAGGTGGGAGAACCATTTTAAAATATTTATAATTACTTTTCCACTTCATGAAGGAGAGAATCCATCATGCACATTTTACGCCAAGTTTCTGGGGAGTAAAAGTTACAGGTTTGTGCACAACTCATTTTGAACCTTTGCACTTTTTTATGTTTTCATTCCAGTCATTAAGTCTGGGTTGCAGGTGATCACTGACTTCCTCTTCATATTCATTACAACAGAAGGCGGGGATGCTAGCTATGATTGGGTGTCAGGCTCACATGTCACAACAACTGCAGCCCCGGGGAGAGTTTGTGCCGATACCACGGGAACGGCGCCAACATGGGAGGTGAATATAGGCCTTTTCATTTTACCAGGGCCAAGCATGGAGTATGACACAGAGTTGTCCAAGTGGTGGACAACTACTTTATGCCACTAAAAAATGTGTGTTGGAGGCCACTCAGTGGGTGGGGGTGCGGTTGAATTTGACCAAAAAGTGGCAAAAATTATAGCATAGAGGAATAGATTTTTGATTCTGATGCACGCGAAGCCTGAGAGATGTTCACAAATTTCTTAAAAGGTGTGCACCTCTTAATGGGTCACTCTAGGGGACTTTTGAGGGAGATGCAAGTCCTGACAAATTCCTCCCATAACGTATACTTAAGGAACTTTTTTCTGATGTTAGAATTGTTGCCATAGAGCTTCTGCTACATGACTCAGATCTGCTCCTCTTTTTCGCTGATGATGCTAAACAGATGGTGAACAAATAACTTGAGCCATGTGTAAAATTGTTGTAGTCCTGTTTTCTCTCCTGGACACTGCTCACTGCACTCCACAGTGCCCAGTTGGAAGCCGTTAGACTCCGTTGGTCCACCAGATGGAGCCTCGAAACATGTTGCTGCATGAGAGGCGTTTGTCATGTGTAACATTTTTCATGGGTAGTAATGTGGTCACATCTGTGCACCACATTTGTGTTCTCTAGAACAATGCAGACATTTCTATTTCCTTACTGATGGTGAGAAACAATCCATTGCTGAGATGAAGGGAGGAAGGGGCCTGTAATGTGGATTTACGAGAGGCAGAAATTCAAAGAAACAGAAAAGTGACTTTAAGTACTCTCCTGCTCAGCTTAGTCATATTTCACTAATATAAGAATGAATGAATATGACAGCTTCATTATATTTTCATGTTTGTAGTAGAAAAAGAAAATTGCTGTAATTAAGATTCTGTACACAAATAAAGACGAGGACCTCATAGATTTAAGGAGACTGCCCAAGAAATAAACAAAAATCTGCCTTTCTTTTAAAAACTGTGCATCATGCCTGTCTACAGAAAGTAAGTGGTACTGTGGCATTTACTTCAGTGAGACTGAGCTGCAATTCCAGGCACAACCCATGGACAGGTAACTCATTATATTCAGAAGATATCAGATGTATTTTTATAATCAAAGACAACCTCTTTAGCACAGGCTACGGTGGGAGTGCATGCCAAAAGAAAGAAAGGAGATTCCAGCGTCAAGACATTCAACAAAATCACACTTTAGGCTACTTTCACACTAGTGTCGTACGACGCATGTTGCAATGCGTCGTTTTGCAGAAAAAACGCATCCTGCAAAGTTGTTTGCAGGATGCGTTTTTTCTCCATAGGCTTGTATTAGCGACGCATCGCGACGCATTGCCACACGTCGCCACCGTCGTGTTGTGGCGGACCGTCGGCACCAAAAAACGTTGCTTGTAACGTTTTTTGGTGCGTTGTGTCCGCCTTTTCTGACCGCGCATGCGCGGCCGGAACTCCGCCCCTCCTCCCCGCAACTCACAATGGGGCAGCGGATGCGTTGTAATAATGCATCCGCTGCCCCCTTGTGCTGCGTTGACACAGGATGCGTCGGTACGTCGGCCCGACGCACTGCGACAGGCCGACGCCGACGCTAGTGTGAAAGTAGCCTTATACATAGATATTTAAAAAGTCGGAACTCCAATACCGAAAGGTTACTTACTATCAAATGCATTTCAGACTGCTGTCTTAACTCATTGCGTATCATATCATATGCAATGACTAAAGACAGCAGTCTGAAGCAGGTTTGCTAGTTATTTTTCTATATTGGAGTTGCTAATTTTAAATACCGTATATACATTTTTTATATTTTTTTAATTTTTTATTTATTATATTCATTTATAAATATTATATATAAATAATAATAAAGTGTGATTTTATTAAAGATCCTGAGTCCCTGACACTTAATTCTCTTTTACTCCACTTGCTTCTCTTGCAGCACCGCAAGCTTCCGTACATTGGATCTCCATGTGGGTGGGTGAGGTGACCTTTTCCTCCTTTTTACTTGCATGACAAGAGAGGATCGGGGTGGAACAAGATAGACTGTGAGTAGGACAATGCTAAGGTTGCCATTAGAGCAATATTAGTTGTCATTGTCAAGGACCCTTAATCTGTACTCTCATCACTAATAGGTGTATTAAAACTCTTATATTATAATTGTAATATAATTTCTTAAATTATGTGGCCACATGTTCCTGATCTGGTCAATGTCAGTTATCGTATGCATTGCCATAATGATTAGACTGGACACATGAGTACTTGGTACAGCTGCCTAACTCAGCATGGTCTGCGCTCTCTTCAAAGAATTCCTGGAAAGTTTCATATAACATAGGAATCTTCCCACGTTACACAGCATCATTAAAAATATTGCAAATAGAAAAGCCAATTCCAATGTCAAAAACTTGATTTTGTTTAATCTTGAAAGAGATTTTAATTATAAACTCAGCAATTGATAAACTAAAAGCATCAGGCCCAATGATCAACTTGGTTTCCTTGGAGTCATCAGAGGAAAGTAGACTTTGTGATAATCAATTTTCAGGACCTTGTTCAGCAGCCTCGTCTGTAAGCTATGGTCTCTGGCACAGGAACACTGGACGACCACAGGTACTGGATCACAGGTGCAGGTTCATGGTACTGGTTCAGACAGGTGATGACCTGAACTAGACATAGAAAGGGGGCATTCGGGTATAGGTACAGCAGGATGGACAGGATCAGATGCAGACTGGGCAGACAGGGTCAGGTAAATAAACACAGGGTTAGATACAGAAAGTACTGGTATAAGGATCTTACAACTAGGCAGCAGGAAACTCACTGGTACTAATGTTGCTAAGGCACCTTCCCCATTAGCTGAGAACATTTTCAGAAGTGCGCAAGCCCTGGGAGGAGAGAGATGCTGGAGGAGCACGGACGCGTAAGTGAACACGATGGCGTCCCTGCAAGGAGGGCGGAAGGAGACACGTGCAGGGGTCCTGGCCCTGTTGTAATATCAGCCCAGCTAATAAAAAAAACAGCCGCACATGCTGTCAGCTAAAAGGCGGTTCTCAGGGATCCCCTCCAGGGGTCACCGTTTACTGACGCAGATGATGGGCCGGGTCCAGCAAATTAACCCCAAATCTACTTATAATGGCAGCAGTCGTTTTTCCTGTATTTGGATTGATGAGAGCCATATTGTGGTCAAAACATTGTATATTTTTAGTCTACATTATCACGCTAATGAAGGATTTATCACGGGATCGCTCTGGTGCCTGGTTGTGGAGTCTGTTGTGAATTCTGCTCTTGGGTTCCCTCCAGTGGTTGTAGGTGGGAATGCAGTTGTCTCTGAGTCGCAGTCCTGGCCAGGTATATCTGCTGATTGCAGTTCTGACTGGGATATTTAGGTGTGCAGGATTCATTAGTCCTTGCCAGTTGTCAATGTTTCTTGTGAAGTGTTGGATCACTTTCTGGCTTCTCCTGCCAAGCTGCCAATTCAGCAAAGATAAGTGTCTGGTTTTTGTTTCTGTGGCACACATGCAGTGTGCTTATATTCTGTGCTATTCATTTGTTTTTCTCTTGTCCAGCTTAGACTGTGTCAGTGTTTTCTCAGTCTTGTTGGATTCTCTGGAGTTGCAGATATACGCTCCACATCTTTAGTTAGATGGTGGAGTTTTTGTATTTTCTGCTGTGGATATTTTTGGAAGGATTTTTAATACTGGCCGCTTAGTATCCTGTCCTATCCTTTCCTATTTAGCTAGTGTCTGCCTCATTTGCTAAATCCTGTTTCCTGCCGGCGTGTGTCTTTTCCTCTACTACTCACAGTCAATATTTGTGGGGGGCTGCCTATCCTTTGGGGTTCTGCTCTGAGGCAAGGTAGAAATTCCTATTTCCATCTATAGGGGTATTTAGTCCTCCGGCTGTGTCGAGGTGTCTAGGTTTTGTTAGGCACACCCCACGGCTACTTCTAGTTGCGGTGTTAAGATCAGGGTTAGCGGTCAGTATAGTTACCACCTACTCCAGTGAAAGTTATTCATGCTGCTCCAAGGTCACCTGATCATAACAGGAGTCACTCCAACTCCTTCTTCAGGACACTTTTTTTTGTGGTTTGTCCTGAAAAAGGAAATGGTGTGACTCAAAAATGCATTGACATTAAACCAACAATTCTTCATTTTATTGTGGCTCCTCATTTATCAGCAGCACAGGGTACTTCCATCACTGATGGACATTTATAGTTATCTCCTTTGGAAGCTGCAGTGACTATGATTTATGCTTTTCTAGGTGTTGTGTCTAACACTCCCTCTTACTTGGATATGACCCTATTGCGCTTTTGCATTGTTTATCTGGTAAAATTCATACTCTCCTAGAAGAATTCAGAGTATTATATATACACATATATTTTCTGATTCATTCAGTATTGTGATTTGTGGCAAATTTATTTGCTGAGGATTACAGTTTTTTTGGAAAATTAGGCGAAGCAGGTGAATTAGATTTTCAAACGATCCACCCACTAGTTGTCACCGCTCTACGTATGCAGTACTGTCCAAAATAATACAAATACTAAATATTATTAGCATCGTACCAAAGAGACAAGTAACAGTGCTGTATATCACAGAACAGAGTTGCTTAAAGCACCTGTTAGGTGTCGAGATCCCGCCGCTGCACAGGGGGAATCTCGAACCACCTTCGCTGCGGTCTCCCATTCTTCTCTGGCCACAGTGGAGCCTGCTCAGTGGAGACGTCATTCCCAGCGTCTGGCTCAGGCACATACTGTGCGCTTGGTTACTGCTGATCTTCCAGACTCAGCCAGTGTAACCAGCACTGTTCTGCAGCGAGCAAATGCTCCTGGGACTAAGTCCTGCTTTTCCTCTACTAGGCATGCCCAAGGGATGACCTCTCATTGGAGGTCGGGGGTGACATGCTCAGGTCCTGAAGCAGTTCCTATTGGACCACTAGGAAGGTCCTGGAGAGCTTCCTCTATAAAAGGTTCGCATGTCCGCACGACCATGCGCTAGTATCAACTTATGTTTATGAGCTTAGCTACATTGTGGTCTGTGTCTGCATGTGCTCAGGGTCGGCTGTATAGCCACTAGAATTCCGGCACCTCCGGAGAGGAGTTTGTGTGTGTGAATTTAGGGCTGGCGTATAGCCACTAGAATTCCGGCACCTCCGGAGAGGAATTGTTTGTGTGCTGACGCTGACTGTATGACCACAGTATGCTACCTGCTCTGTTAATGAGCTGTGATTCTCTGTGAGGTTAACAGGGCACAGCGTTATCCTAATCCCGGCGACTCTGTGAAGCAACAGAGTTTGCTCCTACACAGACCGGGTGATGGAACCCGTGTCTATTCAGGCGTTGTACCACTATATAGTGCCGCCATTTACTAGCAGCCAGCAGGTTCCACTTCTGCATGGTGGACCCCGGGCTGCAAACGCACCTATATTATCTCAACATTTACTTGGTGCGTTCTGCCAGCCCTAACAGAATACTAGTGCCAGGGTCTGGCTAGTAATGGCGGACGAACAGCGACTGCAGCGGTTTATCCAGTAGCTGGAGGGCAGGTTGGCAGCTCTCAAGCGTGCAACCTCAGCTGTGGATGTCACCGCAGTAGCTGTTCAGGCTCCTAGCGTGGCTGCAGCAAGTTTGTCCACAGCCACCCCTGTTCCAACCTTATCCCGCCTTCCGCTGCCTGATAAATTCTCTGGTGATTGCAAGTCATGTAGGGGATTCGTGAGCCAGTGCGCAATACACCTCGAACTCCTGGCAGCACGTGTTCCCACAGAGCAGGCAAAGGTGGGATTCATTATATCCCTTCTGTCGGACAGGGCGTTGAAGTGGGCTACGCCATTGTGGGAGCGCGATGATCATGTGGTGCAGAGCGCTCTGTTGTTCTGAGCACTCTGAAAGAGGTATTTTTAGGACCTCAAGTCACCCATGATACGGCGCTCTAACTGCTGGCATTGACCCAGGGCTCAGCCATGGTCAGCCATTTTGCTGTGCACTTCCGGACTTTAGCATCCGAGCTGGAGTGGCCGGATAAAGACCTCATCCCTATATTTTGGAGGGGGCTGGCTGACCATGTGAAGGACGCTTTTGCCACCAGGGAGATTCCTGCCACACTCGAGGAGCTAATAACTATCAACTTGCATTGACCTCTGTTTTAACAAGCGGAGGTTAGAGCAAGCCCAGTGTAGGCAGAGGTTTCGGCTGGCTCCCACCTTCCCCAAACCTTTGGAATCTCTGGTCCGGGCGTCCGAGTCACATGAGGCCATGGAGGTGTCACGAGCAGGATCTAAGTCCCGGACCGCTCGTGCATTCAAGGTCTGTCATGTTTGCCGGCAGTCAGGACATCTTGCCTCCAAATGTTCCCAGCGGTCGGGAAAATGTCAGCGTCTAGTGGTTGTAGGAGGAGGTACACTAGACACGGCGATGTTTTCCTCAAAAGGGACAATTACCATAGGCCCATCCACTCTTACAGTCGAGCTTTGCGTGGATTCTGGGGCGGAGGGGAATTTTATGTCCTTTGCCTTCGCCCAACGCCACCCAATACCCCTGGTGATGATCGCCAAGCCGGTGACTGTACGAGTGGTGAATGGGTCGACACTGCCCTCACAAATAAAATACGAGACCATCCCATTTTCATTATCTATGTCTCCATCCCATCAGGAGATTATTTCCCTTCTTGTCATTCCCAAGGGAATAGATGAGATTCTGCTAAGGATACCCTGGTTACGTTACCACTCCCCTCATATAGAGTGGTCCTCAGGGAGAATTTTGGGATGGAGTGAATCTTGTGAGGGCAGATGTCTGAGGGAGTGTGTTCAGGTTGCTACTACTGAAGTACCCGCAGATCTTTCCTCTCTCCCCAAGCACTATTAGCCCTATGCAGACGTATTCTCAAAAGGGCTGTGGAGACCCTTCCGCCCCACCGCCCCTATGACTGTCCTATTGACCTCTTGCCTGGTGCAGAGCCTCCCCGGGGTCGAGTCTATCCCCTGTCTCTCCCAGAGAAGGAGGCGATGTTTCAATACATCCAGGAGAATCTGGCAAGAGGATTCATTAGGAAGTCAGTGTCACCTGCAGGGGCTGGGTTCTTCCTCGTGTAGAAGAAGAACGGAGAACTACATCCATGCATTGATTACAGGGGCCTTAACACCATCACCGTTAAGAACAAATACCCTCTGCCTCTGATATCAGAGCTATTCGATAGGTAGAAAGGAGCGAGGGTATTTACTAAACTTCATCTGCGGGGTGCTTAAAACCTGATTTGCATCTGTGAGGGGGATGAATGGAAGACTGCATTTAACACCAGGGGCAGGCACTGTGAATATTTGGTGATGCCCTTCGGGCTCTGTAATGCTCCTGCTGTTTTCCAAGACTTTGTGAATGATATCTTCTGGGATATGCTCTCCACCTTGGTTGTAGTCTATCTTGATGATATTCTCATCTACTCCCCAGATATAGACTCCCACCGGAGAGATGTTTGCAAAGTCTTCGACCTCCTACGGGCAAACTCCCTCTACGCCAAATTGGAGAAGTGTGTGCTTGAGCAGGAGTCCTTGCCTTTCCTTGGCTATATCATCTCCGTCTAGGAATTGGCTATGGATCCTGCCAAGCTACAGACTGTGATGCACTGGCAGGAACCCCATTCTCTGAAAGCGGTGTAGCGCTTTATGAGGTTTATTAATTACTATAGCCAGTTCATTCCCCACTTCTCAACTTTGGTAGCTCCCTTGGTTGCCCTCACCAGAAAGGGAGCAAATCCCAAATTGTGGTCGTCGGAGGTCTCCAAGGCCTTCCTCTCTATTAAGTCCCACTTTGCTAGCGCTCCCATTCTACATCACCCCGATGTAGATAATCCTTTAATAATGGAGGTGGATGCCTCATCTGTCGGTGCTGGAGCAGTCCTATTCCAAAAGGATGCTTAAGGTCGGAAGCATCCTTGCTTCTTTTTCTCTAAGACCTTCACACCAGCGGAGAGGAATTATTCCATCGGGGACAGGGAGTTGCTGGCTATGAAGTTGGCCTTCTCGGAGTGGAGACACCTCCTGGAGGGGGCTCGTTTTCCCTTTCAAGTCTATACTGATCACAAAAAGTTGGTTTACTTGCAGACTGCCAAGCGGCTAAGTTCTCGCCAGGCTAGATGGTTCTTGTTCTTCTCCCATTTCCACTTCACTCTCTATTATCTGTCCGGGGAGAAGAGCATCCGTGTTGACGCTCTCTCCCGCTCTGTAGTATCATCAGTGGAGGAGGAACCTTGGTTAATTGTCCCTTCAGAGAGCCTGAGGACCGTGGCTCCGGTTTCACTAGAGTCTGTGCCCCCGGGCAAGACTTTTATGCCATCAAATTTGCGACCGGATGTTCTCTCTTGGGCTCACTCGTCCAGGGTGGGTGGACACTTTGGGACCAAAAGGACATCTGAGCTTCTGGCGAGGACGTACTGGTGGCCGCATATGGCCCGTGACGTTGTAGACTATATTCGGGCGTGTGTCTCCTGCACCAAGGATAAGTCTCCTTGACAACGGTCAGCTGGGTTACTTTGCCCCCTGCCGGTGGCGGACAGGCCCTGGGACATGGTCGGGATGGACTTTCTGGTGGGCTTACTCAAGTCCCGTGGCTGCACCATTATTTGGGTAATCACAGACCATTTTTCCAAAATGGTGCACTTGGTACTTCTTCCACGGCTACCTTCTGCACGGGTCTTGGCAGCGTTATTTATCAAACACATTTTCTGCCTACATGGTATGCCGGACAAAATTGTCAGTGACCGGGGTCCCCAGTTTGTGTCTCAGTTCTGGAGAGAGCTTTGTCGTCTACTCAGCATCGAGCTGAATTTCTCTTCAGCATAACATCCCGAGACGAATGGGTTGGTAGAGAGGGCCAACCAGACTCTGGTCACATATCTGCAACATTTTGTTTCAGCCAGGCAAGATGACTGGGCATCCTTGCTACCATGGGCGGAGTTTGCGCTGAACAACACCGTAGCCGACTCCACTGGGCAGACCCCATTCCTCCTTAACTACGGCCAGCATCCACGGGTTCCTGTGCCTATGCCCGTGTCTTCTGCCGACTCCAGGGTGGCAGACTGGGCTGTGGAGGCATGTGACATTTGAGACGGCACACAGGATGCTATCCGGGCCTCCAAGGAGAGAATGAGGGTCTCCGCTGATGCACATCGGCGCCCCGCTCCGACCTTTGCTCCTGGCGACTTAGTGTGGCTCTCCGTCTGTAATATCAGGCTGCGAGTTGAGTCCACTAAGTTTGCACCTCGCTACTTGGGTCCCTTCAAGGTCCTGGAAGAGGTTAACCCTGTGGTCTACTGTCTGGTCCTTCCTCCAGGCCTAGGTATCACTGACACCTTTCATGTGTCCCTTCTAAAGCCCGTTCACATGTCCCGGTTTTCTAAGTCATCTGCCGGGACATCGGGTTCATCTACGGATGATTATGAGGTGAACGCTATCTTGGGATGTAAGGTGGTACGTGGCAAAAATTTTTATTTGGTGGATTGGAAGGGTTATGGCCCAGAGGACAGGTCCTGGGAGCCTGCTGAGCACATTCTGGCTCCGCAGCTCATTGCTGCCTTTGAACGTAGTGAGGTCCAAGGAGGGGTGCCCTAGGAGGGGGGTAATGTAAGGTGTCGAGTTCCCGCCTCTACACAGGGGGAATCTCGAACCACCTCCGCTGCGGTCTCCCTTTCTTTTCTGGCCACAGTGGAGCCTGCTCACCGGAGACGTCGGTCCCAGCGTCTGGCTCAGGCAGATACTGTGCCCATGGTTACTGCTGATCTTCCAGACTCAGCCATTGTAACCAGCACTGTTCTGCGGCGAGCAGATGCTCCTGGGACTAAGTCCTGCTTTTCCTCTACTGGGCATGCCTAAGGGACGACCTCTCATTGGAGGTTGGGGGTCACATGCTCAGGTCCTGAAGCAGTTCCTATTGGACCACTAGGAAGGTCCAGGAGAGCTTCCTCTATAAAAGATTTGCATGTCCGCACTGCCATGTGCTAGTATCAACTTATGTTTATTAGCTTAGCTACATTGTGGTCTGTGTCTGCATGTGCTCAGGGTCGGCTGTATAGCCACCAGAATTCCGGCACCTCCGGAGAGGAGTTTGTGTGTGTAAATTTAGGGCTGGTGTATAGCTGCTAGAATTCCGGCACCTCCGGAGATGAGTTGTTTGTGTACTGACGCTGACTCTATGGCCATAGTATGCCACCTGCTCTGTTAGTGAGCTGTGATCCTCTGTGAGGTTAACAGGGCACAGCGTTATCCTAATCTCGGTGACTCTGTGAAGCAACAGAGTTCACTCCTACACAGACCGGGTGATGGAACCTGTGTCTATTCAGGCCACAATATAGTGCCGCCATTTACTAGAAGCAGGTTCTACTCCTGCACGGTGGACCCCGGGCTGCGAACGCACCTATATTATCTCAATATTTACTTGGTGCGTTTCACCAGCCCTAACAGCACCACTCCAGTGTTTTATTTTGATTTCAGTACTGGAGTGGTGCTACTAATCTAAGATCCCTGAACCTAGTCTTATACTTACCAGCCGCCATCTTTGCTCTGGTCCCGCACCGCTTTCTTGTGACCGCAATTCCTAAAGACTGGAAATCAGAGGTAATAGTCACAAGCTCTCAATGCAAGTCTAGGAGAGCCTCTTCCTGGCCTTGTTCTGGCTTTCATAGACTTACATTGAGTTGGGAATTCAGGATCGGCTAGCAAACACTGAAGCGTTCCGGCAGATCACAAACTGCTAGAGACTGACCGAATCAGTAAAAGATAAAGACAGCAGCTGGTAAATATAAGTCTAGGTGCACGGAACTTAGATTACTGGCACCATTCCAGTGCTACAATAAAACCCCCCACTGGAGTGGTGCTTTAAATTGCAGTGCTGTATAGTGCTGTCAGCCTCACACACCCTGTTGTGTGCTAGGCATTTTGTGGTGTCTCATTTTACATAGTTACATAGTTACATAGTTATTAAGGTTGAAGGAAGACTATATGTCCATCTAGTTCAACCCATAGCCTAACCTAACATGTTGATCCAGAGGAAGGCAAAAAAAACCCATGTGCAAAGAGTAAGCTCCACATTGGGGAAAAAAATTCCTTCCCGACTCCACATACGGCAATCAGACTAGTTCCCTGGATCAACGCCCTATCAAGGAATCTAGTGTATATACCCTGTAACATTATACTTTTCCAGAAAGGTATCCAGTCCCCTCTTAAATTTAAGTAATGAATCACTCATTACAACATCATACGGCAGAGAGTTCCATAGTCTCACTGCTCTTACAGTAAAGAATCCGCGTCTGTTATTATGCTTAAACCTTTTTTCCTCCAACCGCAGAGGATGCCCCCTTGTCCCTGTTTCAGGTCTATGATTAAAAAGATCATCAGAAAGGTCTTTGTACTGTCCCCTCATATATTTATACATTAAAATAAGATCACCCCTTAGTCTTCGTTTTTCCAAACTAAATAGCCCCAAGTGTAATAACCTATCTTGGTATTGCAGACCCCCCAGTCCTCTAATAACCTTGGTCGCTCTTCTCTGCACCCGCTCCAGTTCAGCTATGTCTTTCTTAAACACCGGAGACCAGAACTGTGCACAGTATTCTAAGTGTGGTCGAACTAGTGACTTGTATAGAGGTAAAATTATGTTCTCCTCATGAGCATCTATGCCTCTTTTAATGCATCCCATTATTTTATTTGCCTTTGTAGCAGCTGCCTGACACTGGCCACTGAATTTAAGTTTGTCATCCACCCATACACCCAGGTCTTTTTCATTGACGGTTTTGCCCAGAGTTTTAGAATTAAGCATATAATTATACATCTTATTACTTCTACCCAAGTGCATGACCTTACATTTATCCCCATTAAAGCTCATTTGCCATTTATCAGCCCAAGCTTCTAGTTTACATAAATCATCCTGTAATATAAAATTGTCCTCCTCTGTATTGATTACCCTGCAGAGTTTAGTGTCATCTGCAAATATTGAAATTCTACTCTGAATGCCCCCTACAAGGTCATTAATAAATATGTTAAAAAGAAGAGGGCCCAATACTGACCCCTGTGGTACCCCACTGCTAACCGCTACCCAGTCCGAGTGTGCTCCATTAATAACCACCCTTTGTTTCCTATCCCTGAGCCAGCTCTCAACCCACTTGCACATATTTTCCCCTATCCTATGCAGCGACAAATAATGTGCCTTGTTCAACCACACAGATCACAAACCCCACAGGCCATCCCTCAGTTAAAATGTAAAGTTATTCACCCTTTCTTGTGTTAGGTAGTGATCTGATGATAGTTTAAGGGCTCGTGCACATGTGTGATCCAATAAAACATTGGATCGCACTCGGGCTAATGTTTTTCTAAGGGGCCGTGCACATGTCCGATATATTCCTCGAACCACGTCTGGAAAGAAAAATTGCACTTGGTCATGCAAAAAAATTACTACACTCAGAAGACACAGAATTCAGAAAAAGGATAAAAAAAAGTCATCCTCTTCTCATCTGAGAAAATTGAACCATACTTTGATCAAACTCTGATCTGAGTTTGATAAGAATGTGATTAACATAATTGGCCTGATTTTCTCAGATGAGAGAAAATACGGTGGTGTGACCGTACGTGATGTGACTAGCTAAGTCCGAGATGCAGAGTACCTTTCAAGTATTTCAAAGAGAGGAAACAAAAGAAAAGTTAGAATTCTGAAAAAAAAAATAGTCTAAACTTAAGAATGGACTATTCAGGTTTGATGATAGTGGCAGGGCTGGACTGGCCATCTGGCAATTCTGGCAAATGCCAGATGGACTGGTTCAGTCGTGGGCCGCATTGTCTGCTATGCTGTTAACAGTATCAGCGTCTTCAAGGTGCAGCTGAGACGAAGCATCGGAGGGGAGGAACAACATGGACCTATGTGCTTTCAAATGCCAGGGCTGAATTTCACTCCCAGTCCGTTCTTGGATAGTGGGCAATATTCACAAAGCAGTTTACATTAAATTAGGAAAGAAATTAGATTGATCTAAATCCTAAATGGATTTGGTCCCAAACTTTACGTATTTGGAGACATTTTGTATCCTCCACAGAAAAATGTCCTCCATATTTGGAGTCGTGCGCTACATGAGTTATAGCTATATGAGTTTCATGATAAAATCCTTTAAATAAAACCTGCCTGATTTATAGTAGCTCCTGAAAGCTTCCTTTGGAGATGTGGGAAAAGGAATCAGTCAGTGAAACCATTTAACAGATGACCATTGTCCCCAGGGCTACGCTTGCGTAATGACAGGATATTTGTGTTTCTGATTGCTGGGCTTCAATCAGACATTAAGTACTAGAGGTTAATGATGCAAATTATCAGAGATGTTTAGTTTGTAATTTGTTTTTCAGCTCTCATTGGTGAAAATCATCTGGTTTTCAGTCACATAGGTGGAATAGTAGAAGTTTACAAGCCATATAGCATCACGTCCATATGCTAGATATGTCAGCGCAGAAACATCAGGTCCTGGTTAGGTCCTAAATAGTAACTTCTGTTTGAGTCAGAGTAGAGGCAGTATAAATTAGGAGATAGACATAATACTGCAAGGACAATAGAATTATGGTATCCATGAAAGATACTGGAAGAGTTTTTGAGCCTTTTGTTATATTTTGGACTCTTTTAAGTTATCAATAACCCAGGAGAACATAGAATAAAGAGCCAATTCTTACCAAGCTAGGTACAGAACTTGGACCAGGTGGTCAGTGAGATATTGGTGTAGTCTGCCATGCATTGTATGAGAGTCAGCTCGAATCATATTATAATGGTTGATATTCAATATCAATGTATTACTTAGTTCCCTGTGCCTTTGAGTGGGTACCGCTAAATCAGGGGTGGATATATCATTGGTACAGAGGTAAGAGGGACCTTTTCTGCCTCCAAAGCAGATGGAATAGTACACAATTATGAGGCATTGGGCCCTTATAGTGTTCTTGCACTGGGGCCCTCTTCTGTCTGTGTCCTTACAGTGCACTGAATGCTATAATTTTCATTAAAGTTTCCCCCCTATGATACAGTAAATATTATGCTGAGATTTTCAAAAGTAAGACCACCAAAAATGCCACGCATGTTAAAAAAGAGGTTGCCTTGCTGACAAACACGTTTGACGAATAAGACATAACTCAAAATGTCACCAAAACTTCATAGTTTAATAAAGACATAATGAGACTGGCGTCCAAACTTTAAACACCCACATCAGTGACTTATAATCAATTATATTAATATGGTATAGCTCCAGAGCACAAGTGTATTAATGAGCGAAACTCAATCCGTATACACAGAATGACGGCCAGCAGCTTGAAATGAGCTTGGTGAGATCTCAGCAGCAGGAGGGCCACTGAGGAACTGTTGGGCAGACATTGAGTTTAGCTCATTAATACTGTACACTAAGGCTGCTTTCACACATCAGGTTTTTTGTTTCAGGCTAAATCCGGCTCTCGGGAGAAAAACCGAAACCGGAAAAAATAAAAACCGGATCCGGTTTTTCCCCCATTGACTTGTATTAGCGCCGGATCTGCCGGATGGCCCAGCGTTCCTTCCGGTTTGATGCCGGATCCAGCGTACACTCGATTCCGGCATCTGTAAAAAACGTCAACTATAACTTTTTTGTCTCCGCTGAAAAAGCCTGAAGCGCCGGATCCGGCGCTTCCGGCTGTTTGCTAGAATGGAAGCCTATGGGAGCTGGAAGGTGCCGGATGCAGAAAATGGCGGATCCGGCGGCCTGATCCGGTTTTTTAAACTGAGCATGCTCCATTTTTTTTATCCAATAATCTAGATAGGCTAGATGGATCCGTCAAAAAAACGGATCCGTCGCATCAGTTTTTCACAATCTGCGCCGGATCCAGTTTTTCCAACATTCGCCGGATTTAGCCTGACACTGAAAACCTGATGTGTGAAAGTAGCCTTAGAGTCTGGAGCTTTGGTAATATCTAGCTGGGCCTCTGACATGAATTTTCAAAGTAAGTACATCAGCCTTATCAGGTTTCAGTTATCTGTTAAAAATGTATCCAGTCAGTACTGTAAAAAATCTGGTGACAGAACCTACTTAATGTACTGAAATAGCTATCAGAGAGAATGGTCTGAATGGTGGCATCTGTAGAAAGTAATGTCAGGTTACTACCTAATGGAGTGAGTGACCCACCCTTAGCTTTCTAACAAGAGTTATAATGACTATTATTACCATGCATAAGTAAGAAAAGCCTGAGAGAGTCACTGCACAATGGAAGAGCCCCAGAGGCACAGGATGAGAAGGTCAAAGCAAGAGAAAAGTAGTGACACATGGCTAGAAAGTGTGAGTCTTCTAGTAAAGTCACAGTAGTCTCCTGGTACACATTAAATCTGTCATGGGCATCCCGTGGGAACAATTTTTATAGTCTGGAGAAAAGTGACAGATATATTTTTCCACATAGATAAATTTGTATTTTTTCCTCTGTGACAAAAAAACCAACAACAAATAACAGGAATAGAAGTAGGAAAATGTAATTGGTAATGTGGGATTCATCCACAGTGTAGTCAGTGTCACGGCACAGAACAACATATAAAGGCTCAATCCTCATCTGAGTCAGAGGCTCCATCACTTCTGGTCGGAGGAGCTGAGCTGCATGCAGCATCATTTTTCAGTGAAAACAACAAACGCCGGTGCTTACCCCACAGATATCTTTGTTTCATAACAGGATTCGTCAGAAGCCATCACTTGTGTCTGCAATTTAATAGATCTGGCATTTCGTCAGGGTTTCTGTTTGTAGAGGAATTCATGATGAACTATTAGGCCACGTGCACATGTTGAGTATTTGATGAGTTATTTTTACCTCAGTATTTGTAACCCAAAACCAGGAATGGGTGAAAAATGCAGAAGTGGTGATGTGTTTCTATTATACTTTTCCTCTGATTATTCCACTCCTGATTTTGGCTTACAAATACTGAGGTAAAAAACTCACCAAATATTTAACATGTGCATGTGGTCTTAAAGGGAATCTGTCACCACATTTGACCGATCTAAACTATTATTATGGGCATACAGGTTATTGACTGCTGAAAAAAGTCCTCCCTGTATGTTTCATTTCAGATGCCTGGTTGTTGTCAAATCATCTTTTATCACCTTATATAAATGACCTCTTCCAGGCTCTGAGGTGGAGGGTGCCTGGAGATGGCTCTGCCTCCAGAGATTATTTTACATGAAGGGGAGATACCAGTGTGATGTGTGATGGCTGCTCTCTGCTCCCCTGATCTCTGCTCTCCTGATATCACTGCAGAGCTGTGTGTGATTATATCTAACACATCTGCAGGCTCCTCTTAGCTTCAGGTTCCATCTCACAGGCTGACAGGGTTGTAATATTGATGCAATACAGCAAAGCTCAGAGAGAAGGAAAAAATGTGTTTGCAAGAAGACAAATTTCATTTCTCCTTTTCTGTGTTAGTTACTTGTCTCACACTGGTAACCCTCCCTTCATGTAAAATAATCTCTGGGGGCAGAGTTATCTTCAGGCACCGTATCCCCAGAGCCTAGAAGAGGCCATGCATATAAAGTGATAAAAGATGATTTCTCATCAAAAACACAGCTGATATGAGACACATAGGGAGGACTGTTTTCAGCAGTCTATAGCCTGTATGCCTATATTAATAGTTTAGATCAAATTTGGGGACAGATTCCCTTTAAAGGTAGTCTCCAAACAATTCCCTGGTGGTTTGGAGTTGTGAAGAGGTTAATATTTGGTTTCCTGGTAGTTTTAAGATACTAAAAAATAAGTTTAATATACATTCACTAGTTGTCTTGGGTAATGCCCCCTCTCTAGGTCGCCAAGATACAAAAGGATTTAATATTTATAGATTTATTCATTCTTCCCCCCCCCCACCAAAAAAAAAACCCTGTTAGCTAATTGCAGGGGGTCAGAAAGCTGGGACTCCAAGCAATCTCGGATAGGTGTTATGCAGCCCGAACCCTGATACAGTAGTTCTGCAGACCCAACCTCAAAGAGCTCTTATCTATATAGATTTCCACAGGCATTGGATTGGGTACACCTTGTGTCGCGATGGCAAAGCTTTTACGCTCTTTTGATCAAAATAGTGTCAACTAAATACCATAGGTTATTTACATGTGATCCAGCTCATTTCTTTGGTTTTGTTTTTTATACCATCCTGATATGGCAGAAGGTGCACATGCTGACCTCAATTGGATTAGTTGGTGGAGAATGTCAAGCACTAAACGTAATAAGATTAGAATTCGCTAAATTGCGCAGTTAATTTATTTTCTGTGAATTGAATGTCCCTAATTATGCTCTCGGCTCTGGAAAGATCCCAGAGCGTAATAAATGTAAGATGTAGACAAAAATTAATACCTGACCACAACCCCCTGGGCCATCCTTGCTGCTTGCAGTCACGTATATTTACACAAACTAGTGCTTATAAAAGCTGATAAATTAGCAGATAATTACATAATGTAAAAAGATCGACAACAAATGAATTTGAACACAGATAATCCTCTACAGAAAAATATATACTGTATCATGTAGAAGTTCTCATAAGGGCATGTGTTGTCCTGTCCATTTTATACTATATAGATAATAGAGATGAGCAAACCTTTCAACGTTCGGTTCAGTTTGGTTTGGCGAACGTCACAATGTTCGCCGAATATGTTCGCCAAACAGTTTGCCGGAAATACCCAAACCCCATTGAATTCAATGGGAGGCAAAACCAAATGCATAGACAACACCTTCAGGGAGGCCAAAAAGCTGCCAAAACTGCTCAAATTAGGGGCAGACACCAGTAAAAGTGGCATCAATTGACCCAGAGTACAAATAGTATAATTGTGCAGCATGGATACATGGGACAGGGCCTGGGACAGGCTTTGGACTGGCATTTCTAGCTTAAGCATTGATCAGTCACAGGTGGATGAGTGACAAGCGTAGGCCTGGTGCTTTGAAAGGCCTGAAAAAGTCAGGCAACACGCATGAAGGAGACCCAACTTGGAGTCCAAACATTTAAAAAAAGTTGGGGCAGACACCAGGAAAAGTGTCATCAATTGATCCACAGTAGAAATTTGATAATTTGATAATGGCACTGCAGCTGTCAGCAATAGGCCATGTTGATGAAAGTTAGGCAGTCTACATTTTCAGGGGACAACTGGATGCACTTATCCATCAGGTCACCACCAGCTGTGCTGAAGACACATTCTGCGAGAATGCTGGCTGACGGGCATGACAAAACCTCCAAGGTATGACAGGCAAGATCAGACCACTCTTCCATTTTTGAAGGCCAAAATGCAAAAGAGTCCAAATTCCCCCTGATGACATTGATATTGAGCTTGAGATACTCTTGCACCATCTTCTCCAGTCATTCACAATGTGTCAGACTTGCACTCTGTTCTGCTGGTGCAGGGGCTGGTCAAAAAAATGTGTGAAATGACACACAGAAATTGCTTATGCCACTTACACTGCTGCTGCTACTGTTTTTGCATTGATGACTCGATGTTCCCGAGGTTGGAAGTTGTAACTGCGATGCATACTAGGTGCCTCGCTGCTGTCTTGGGGAAAACCACTCTTAAGATTGTCTACAAGCGTGCTTCGATATTCCGGCATGTGCACGTCCCTTTCCAGGGGGGAAGCATCTGGCCAAATTTACTATTGTACCGTGGATCTAACAGAGTAGCAACCCAGTAGTCAGCACTATTTCTAGTCTTAACATTACGAGCATCATGTTGCAGATGTGCAACTCATGTGTCGGGCACTTCCATGAGGTTCAAGTCCATAGTGTGTTGGTGGCGGGGTAACACTTAAGCTTGCTTCCTCCACCCCCTTCCGACAACCACGGACAACAGAGAGGGGATCATTATCCTCTTCATCTCCTAACTGTTGATCGTCCATCACCTCTTATGCCTTGTTCTCTTCCATTTTTTCCTTGGCTCCTGCACCTTCACTAACAGCTTGTCTGGTACCATGAGCCCCCATCGATTACTGTAATCCATCCTCCCATGGCACCCGCCTGTGCTACAATAGTCCGGAACTCAGTGATATTGTTATCCCTTCCACATCCTCCTCTACTTCCACCTCTTACTCTGGGACCACCACCTCCTCCCGCAGACTATTCAAAGTGTGCTCCAGCATGTAGATGGCCGAAATAGTGATGCTGATGATGGCGTCATCTGCGCTAATCATCTTTGTAGCCACTTTGAAACTGTGAGAAGGGTGCACTGCAGAGGTTCTTCATCTGTGCCCAGTCCGCAAGTGTGATTTGCACCATGTACTTACTGCGTTGGCCTAGGCTATGCAAAAGGACATACTGTATCAGGGCTCATTGCTGCTGCCACAGTTGCTGCAACATGTGCAAAGCAGAGTGGCGTTCCACTGTGTTGGCCCATCGCATATGAAAAGGTTAACTGGTAATCCGAAAGATCTCTGTAGTGATGCAAATCGATGACGTGCGGGGTGTGAATGGTGGAAGTGTGCACATAGTGACTGTGCTTTCTGCAGCACATCCATGCCGGAATAGAGGCTACGTCTGAGTGTCCACCTTCTGTAGGCGTACACTCCAGAATAAAGTGCACGGTCGAGTACAGTCTATTGGTCCCGGGGATTTCTGACGTATGCCCCGACGGGGACACAGAACGCAATGTGAAAGCACCCTTTTAGAAAACATCTTTTATGGGACCAAGGGCTTGCGGTATTCGAAATTTGCAGCCAATCATCTAGATGCAAATCAATTTTTCGCAAAAAATTATACAAAGCTTGTAAAATCCAGTTTCAAAAGATTCACTCATCTCTAATACTGAGAGCTTGCATAGAAAAGGCACATAATCCATGGGATTTAGCCAAAAGGTACAATGTGATCTAACATTATCTGTTATCTTTGTGTTTCTACAGAATGCGTTTCAGTGACAGCCAGCAGGGAAAGAAGCTGCGGACAAACATTGTTTTCAGAGCTATCTCTAGGATTTCCTGCTTGCAGAGGAAGGCAGATAAGCTCTCAGGTCCCTAGATGGATGCCTGGGATTTATATCTCACACTTTCATATCACTATTAACACATATTTGTAAATGGGAACACGAAGAACAAATAATAATGAACAGTACTGGTGTTATAATCATACTGGGAAGGTAAGCTATACTTCTCCTACCGACAGCTCATCCAGTTCAGAAACAGTCCCCATTGATGCGAGACATTGGTTTAATGCAATATTTTGGAATAAAGTCATAAGAAAAAAGGCAAATTGGCATTTTCTCTCACTTCCTACACATAACAAAAATGTTCACTGGTTTCGATACCCAAAAAGGCATTCTCTTTTCCAATATCTATCCCAATAAGTAATAGAAGTATTAATAATAATGTTAGCAAATGCCTCCAATTAGAAATGTAGTATAGTTCTTCTGATACGCTATGTCGCTTTCCCCATGTGCAGGGCATTGTAGTAGCTTAGGTATCCATGATTACACCCACTCATGTAGTGACAGTTAGTTAGTAACCATGGATACCTAAGCAGCTGCAATGTCCTGCACATGTCAGCGACACAGCGAATCAGGAGGACTATACCACATTTCTAAACGGAGGTATTTGCTAATATTATTATTATTACACCTGCTACATATTGGGGTAGGAGCTTGGTGAGGGAAATACCCCTTTATGTGCAAGTTTTCCTTGTAACATTGAGTAAATTCCAATTAAAAAAAATATAGCAAAGAGGTTCTCGCTTGTTAAGGTATGGGCAGAAACATGGAAGCTATTACATCTCTCACAGAGTTTATTGCTGTTCAGCAATATTAGGATTTGTAAAAGAATTTCATTTAGATTTAGCTGGCAGGAGAATATCAACCATAATAATAGCAGCCATGTAGTACTCCATGGTTGCCAACTTAATCTTTTATTTTTATTTATTTATTTTTAACATTGGTTGCAGGACTTGATTAAAATATTCTAGAGAAATGATTAGGAGACAGAAAGCACAAATCGTTTTCCAAGTACTGCAAGTGAAAAATTAAAGCATTTGCAGTCAAATAAAAAAAAAAAAAACGGAAAACAATGGAAATACAGAACACCGTTTTAGATATCCGGCTGAAAAAAGGCACATTGTTCATTGTCTATAAAACTGTATTTCTGACACTCGAGTCATTTATAAAAGGCCTGTCAGCCGTGAATAACCTGTAACAAATCAACACTGCTCCTATAGGACAGGGGGTCACATCTCAGCCCAGTCCATACAGGGTTAATACAAGATGACCCATTGCAGATGTTGGGCCACTGTACAGGGAAAGAAACGCTCTCATATCATCTCAAAGCAGATTGGGACATCACCAGTACTGGAAAATAAATTAGAAAGGACCCCAGTCATTGGGAGTCCATTCTAAGGGTTAACAAAGGGAATTTTCTAAATAACCTGTGTATTATGGGATGTATAGCGAAATAATGCTATTTACGAAATCAACGCAATATTGAATGCATGGCCTATATTGTTTTATTGTATTTACAGATTATCCCAAGGGCCCTCAATGTATCTACACTTAATTTTAAAGGGAATCTGTCATCAGATTTTGCCACCTTATTTGAGAGCAGCATAATATACAGAGATCCTGACTCCAATGATATATCGCTTACTGGGCTGCTTGCTGTAGTTTCTCTAAAATCACTATTTTATCAACAGGAGTTTATTACTACAGGACTATTAAACCTGTCAGCATGTAGGTCTCCATATTCATGAGCTCTGTATAACCCTGTACTCACCAATGATTGGAAAATACAAGAGAAATTCAGCTCACCCCTGGAAGATCCTCTGTATACTTGTCGCAGAATCCGAGCACAGATCAACGTCTCTGTCTGACGCTGTAGTCTTGCACAAGAAAAATAGAAGGTGTCCAGCTCCGTAAATAAAATAAAAAAGCCTTTATTTAATAGTATTAAAATGTAGCTGCTGGACAGAGATACCGGTGAGTTACCGAAGGAAGAGTGCCTGAAACAACTGAACGCGTTTCGAACACGTGTAGAAGAAAAGACATAAAAGCAATGACTGATCTTTGCCAATGAGTACTTTGACAAACCACAATCCTTCTGGAAAATGTTCTGTGGACAGATGAAACAAAATACAGCTTTTTGTCAATGAAAATCGACAGTTTGTTTATAGACGGCAAAGCTTATTAGGAAAAGAACACCCTACCAACAGTTAAGCATGGTGGAGGATCCATAATGCTATGGTTGCTTTGCTGCATCTGGTACTCGAGGCCTGACCATATCAGAGGAATCATTACATAGAAAAATTATCAAGAGATTTTAGAGCGAAATATCCTAGCACCCAGTGTAAGAAAACTTGGTTTGAGTCAAATATCATGGGTCCTCCAGCAAGACAATGACCCAAAGCACACATCCAAAAGTACACCGGAATGGTTGAAAAAGAAAAAAATAACTGTTTTAAAATGACCAGCAATGGGTCCTCCTGACCTCAAGCCCAATGAAAATCTTTGGGATAAGCTGAAATCTGCCATTGGGAAGAGGAACCCTGCAAACATTCATGAGTTGGAACAAGCTGGAAAGGAAGTGTGGGAGTAAAGGCCAGCAGAGAAGTGCAAGAAGCTTATAGATGGCTACAAGAAATGTTTGGAGGCTGTTAACAATGCCAGAGGGTGTGCAACCATGTATTAATTAGGGGTGCATTTATTGCTGCACATGCTGTTTACTCCGGTTCTTCTTTGGAATTGCAACATGTAAATTTAAAGGGAACCTGTCACCCCGAAAATCGCAGGTGAGGAAATCCCACCGGCATCAGGGGCTTATCTGCAGCATTCTGTAATGCTGTAGATAAGCCCCCGATGTTACCTGAAAAAGGAGAAAAAGACGTTATATTATACTCACCCAGGGGCGGTACCGCTGCTGGTCAGGTCGGATGGGCGTCTCCGGTCCGCTCCGGCGCCTCCCATCTTCATTACAAGACATCCTCTTCTGATCTTCAGCCACGGCTCCGGCGCAGGCGTACTTTGCTCTGCCCTCTTGAGGGCAGAGGATAGTACTGCAGTGCGCAGGCGCCGGAAAGGTCAGAGGCCCGGCGCCTGCGCACTGCAGTACTTTGTCTGCCCTCAACAGGGCAGAGCAAAGTACGCCTACGCCGGAGCCGTGGCTGAAGATCAGAAGAGGACGTCATGGAAAGAAGATAGGAGGCGCCGGAGCGGACCGGAGACGCCCATCCGACCTGACCAGCAGCGGGACCGCCCCTGGGTGAGTATAATATAACGTCTTTTTCTCCTTTTTCAGGTAACATCGGAGGCTTATCTACAGCATTACAGAATGCTGTAGATAAGCCCCTGATGCCGGTGGGATTACCTCATCCGCGATTTTCGGGGTGACAGGTTCCCTTTAAAAACAATGTTGTATTACTTTGGACCACTGATTAAAAAATCCTGAGCCTATAACTTTGGTACATTACCATTTTTTCCTGAAGATATTGTACAGTCTATGAAAAAATTGAAGGTGTGCCAATAATGGTGAGCAGGATTGTATATACTAAATACATCAACTAATGTCTATTATTAAATATGCAAAATAAACTTCATCAATAATATCCAAAAATATGAATAGCAAATGCTTGTCAGTACCTGAATTATTAACTCAACAAGTGTTCACAGAAAAGGCAGTGACCCAATTGAAGTACTTACATGCTATAACATGTGGTCCTGGCGTCCCAATGCGCATTTCACCCTAGCTTCTTTAGGGGGCGCCCTTATCACTGTGAGATATTCTTTTCAATACACAGTAACAGTTCGCTCCCTCACTGGCTCTGATGTGAAGTGATGAGCTGGTAAGAGTGCGCACTGTCAGTGCACAGTTCTAAAGTTAAAGAATGATATTCTAATTCTATTCTGCCAGCCTACAGATCCCTTTTGAACTGTACAAAATACTTTGCAATCAATTCTGTTTCCTTTAGGGTTGTTGCACACAGCCGAACTATTGGAGAATTCTTATTTTAGAAATATATGGCACATTTTATTAGCTCTATCTGATTGGTGGAGGTCGTTCCTGAAGGAGTGAAGCACTACATCTCCTTTGACATACCCGGCCACCCTGCCATCTCCATTTTTAAAGGGAATCCATCAGCACGTTTTTGCTATGCAACCTGAAGGCAGCATGAGGTTAAGGCTGAAAAATTGATTTCAGTGATGTGTCACTTATTAGATTGTGTACTTTTGTTTCAATACAATGAGAGTTTTATTAGCAACAGATTAACACTGCCTGGACTACAGATCCAGTGAACCCTGGTCTGATCACGTGTGTGTGGGGTTAGCTTTCTGAGCTCTGGCACATGCTGTTTGCACCCTCTAAACTAAGTGAAACATCACTGGAATCATGGTCTTTTCCTTATATTTTGCTGCTTTCAACTGAGATAGCATAAAAACTGTTGACGGATTCCCTTGAAGTACTGCATTGAAGGAGAAACAACACCAAACCTTCACTATCTTCCATTGTCCGGTCTTTTGTAGGTTACAAGTGAATAAAAATAAATGGGAATAATCTTGAAATGTCTTTGTAAAGGGAGCAGAACATCTATAAGAGAAAAATGCAGCTAAGTTCCCTACAAATAAATATATAATATTAAGATCTTATTATAAAAATGTACTTGTCTCATGCTTCACTGTATCTTTAAAATGTCCCAGGTTCCCCCACTATCCTCTAAGAGTTCCCCTGGTACACGGCATTGCACGCTGTGAGAAATGAGTGGATTCCCCTCCGTATGGTGAGCCAGTTTCCATTAACTCCCCTGGATGAGCACAACGGCCACTTAGAGGCTCGGACTTTGTGAAACTTTCCAGTCGATGCTGCCTTACGTAAAGGCAACTATAGAACAGATTGATGTCCTGAAGCCCGGCATTAAATCCTTTTGTGTGCAGCGGGAAACAGAAACAAAATGTACGTGACACAACGGCGCACATGGAAGAAGGCGCAGATAATAATCCGCTCATAACATGAGTATTGTCTTCGAGGTTTGGAAGTAGGATTTACATTCTGCCGAGCTTGTTTTCTAAACATTGTCAGCACCTAGACGTAAGACAGATGCTAACTACACCCCTCTAATCCATGCGAACGTTCAACTCCAGGATTACGGTAGATGTTTCCGTGAAGGCCTTTCCATTGTAAAATAGTACAATCTACACCACAGAGCCTAGGCTTTTTAGGTACAGCTATAAAAGGGCTAATCCAGTACTTATACACTGGTGGCCTATAAGTAGGATAGATCATTATTATCAGATCGGTGGGGATGTGGCAAACAGGACCCCGGGCGACAGCTGGACGTGATCAGCTGCAGAGTAGAACAGCACAGCTCCGTCACCTGTATAGTGGCCACAGTGGGGAACTGCAGATCCGCCACTATTCAGTCGATGTGCAGTACCTGGACGTGTGCAGCTCCACAACTGATCACATCCGGCTGCTTCCGGCACTCAGGACAGATAATCAGAGCTGTTGTACTCTGATATTGATGCCCAATCCTAAGGATAAGCCATCAATAGAAAAGTACTAGACAGCCCCTTTAATGCTATCTATAGCACTTAACTATATAAATGTAGAAAACATGAAAAACTATATTGAGTACTGTGAACAATTTTTAATCAGGTGTGGGAAAAATGCTGCAAAGTAAGAATGCTTTAAAAAAATCTAAGTGTTAAGTGTTTCCCTTATTAGAAAACCCCTATTTCTATCAGCAGTTTTTTCTACAAATAAAACATATTGCTTTACTCTCCCTTGCAGGGTCCAGCACCGTTTCTCCGCCACCGTTCCCAGTGCCCGTGTTTTCTGCAGCTCCACAGTCCATCAGTTAGCTCTGCAGCTCTGAGCAGCGGACCTCATCAGCTCACCTACTGGCTGCAGCGCTTCCGACGTAACGTCCGTACTGCAGACCAGACACATAACAAACACCGTGAGCAGGAGTCTCGGAGATGGCGAGAAAAAGTTTATAAACAAACTGAAGCCTGAAACTACAAAACACCTTTAACAGTTTACTTGTAGCAATTAGCAAAATGCTAATTTAATGCACAGAAGATAAATCTACACCAAATTAATATTTGATGTGACCATGTATTGCCTTCATATCAGCATCAATTCTTGCACACAGTTTTAGCCAAACTCTGCAAGGGGGATGTTTCAAACATCTTGGAGAACTAACCACAGATCTGTGGATGTAGGCTAGCCCAAATTCTTTTGTCTCTTAAAGAAATTCAAGATAGACTCATTGATGGCAAATCAGTGCTATGGGGGTCAAATCATCAATTCTAAGACTCCTTGTTCTTCTTAATGAAGATAGTTCTTAATGAAAGAATAATGTAGTATAGAATTTAAGCCAATCAGATGCCTCCATTTTATGAGGATTGGCCTGTATTTCTCATCCTTGAGCACAACATTAATCCTAGCCAAACCCCAAACCATATTTCCTGAAATGAAATCCCAAACATTCCAGGAACCTCCATCCTGCTTCACTATTGCCTCCAGGCAGCCATTATTGTACTTCTCTCTAACATCTAATCTGTTATATCTGATTATTTGTTTACACAATGTTGCAGTTACCTATTAGGATGAGTATAGAGAAACTTGCATATTCATAATCATTAATTTGTCTGTACTGTTTTGGCTCCTTCTAGCTGCCAGAGTTATTTTTGCAGTCTATTTTTTATCTCTCATGTCTGATTCTCCTCCCCTTTTGCAATGCATTGTGGTTGATCAGCCTCCATTTTCCTTCACTGAGCTTTCAGGAAGTGACATCTCCATTTTAGTCCCCCTAGCGATTGTATTGCCAGTATGTATTATGTGTTCAATTGTTCAATGGTCAATTTCTGCTCCAATATTAGCCTAGCTTAGACAATTGTATCCCTAGGTCAGTTACTAGCCTTGTAAATGTTCATGCATAATGTACAGCATGTATAGTATGTATTTCTGCTGTACCATGCTCTGATTGTATGTATATGATTGTTTACAGTTTCACTGCGCCATATACCAACACGTTCAATGAAAGCGCAGACTCAACCACAGTCTCCTTATTGGTCTCCGGTATAGCGGTTTAGCTGCCTGTATAGCTACATGAGCCTGCCTCATTTAGTAAGGACAAAAGACCTTTAGCAAACAAATTGTCTTCTGTTACAGTCAAATATTTAAAGTCTAGAGCACCTGCTGACATTTTTCTGAACCCCAATTACTATGTTTTTGTGCATAGTTGAATTTCTTGGTCTTGTTTCCATGTTGAAGGCTTAGTTTTTTTGGCCACAATGCTTCTAGGAACACCACTTCTGTCCAGAGTTCTCTGAACAGTAGACTAGTGTAGACACTGAACCAGAAACACATGGGCTACTTGCACATTGAACAAGTCTGTAAGAACATGTTCACACACACCACCAAGAAACTTGAAGACACAAAAAACACAGTGAGTTAAAAAATACTCTGTTGTAAAAAAATCACAGTACTAAGCAAGTGCTAGTCAAAAGATGGAAAAAACAGGGTATTTAGTTGATACGTTTTTTTGCAAAAAAAGTAACCCATGTGTTTCTGGTTCTATATTGTTCTCTCGTTTCTACAAGACTGAGGAGTCCACCACTCCTTTGTGGGTTATTTGTACTTAAGCTGTTCCATCCACTTAAGCTGTTCCATCCAGCATGTCCAAATGGATATTCCCTCACTGAACCCTGCTTATACAGGTATTATACAGATGATCAGATTTTTAAATACATCAGATAGGGATTATATACATTAGTTAGGACTGCTCTATATGGGTATACCTTGACGATTGGTGGGGCAGCTTAGTATTTTTGACCTCACTGTGCTCTTTTGTGTCTTCAAGTTTCTTGGTGGTGTGTGTGAACATGTTCTTACAGACTTGCTCAATGTGCAAGTAGCCCATGTGTTTCTGGTTTTATATTGTTCTCTTGTTTCTACAAGACTGAGGAGTCCACCACTCCTTTGTGGGTTATTTGCACTTAAGCTGTTCCATCCAGCATGTCCACATGGATATTCCCTCACTGAACCCTGCTTATACAGGTACTATACAGATTATCAGGCTTTTAAATACATCAGATAGGGATTATATACATTAGCTAGGACTGCTCTATATGGGTATACCTTGACGATTGGTGGAGTAGCTTAGTATAAATTTTTTTTGCAAAAAAACTATCAACTAAATACCCTGTTTTTTCCATCTTTTGACTAGCACTTGCTTAATACTGTGATTTTTTTTACAACAGAGTATTTTTGACCTCACTGTGCTCTTTTGTGTCTTCTGGTGTAGACACTGGTTGCTGTGAGTTCTGGGCCGATGGCTTTGCTGGACATTTTATGCTTTTCAAGCTCTGTCTTTCATCTGCTGCACTAAGTTTCCTTGTCGAACCACTGCATGTACAGTCTTCAACATTGGCCATTTCTTGGTGCTTCATCTTCAAAATATATTGAAAAGCACATCAGACCCAGTCTGTGTTATGCACCAGTCTTGTCTTCAGGGAAGAGCTACACTCCCTTTCCAGGTGGCTGCCGCTCTTTGCTGTGCTCTATGTTAGGGCTTGCAAGCGGCCGGGAATTCATCAGCGGCATCATCTCTCAAGGCCTCTGAAGGCCTAATTAGACAAACCTCTGTGCTTGAGTAATGACTCTATCATGTTCAGTTGCTGTTTAGAGATTGTCACTATATTGCTCCTTATGTTTCCATCGTCTGCTTAGACTTCAGTGATTTCCATCATTGGCATCAGAACTGGTTGCTGCAAACTTCATGAACTGTTTTTGGAGTTTATACACAGTGCTTGTATCTGCTGCTGGTTACCCATCATGTACTGTTTTTGAGACTCTTCTCACTACGTTACAGTCTGCTGTGGATTATAAAAACTGCATCTCCAAGCTGCCAGCTTCACAAACTATTAGTATATTGTTCACATTATGTTGTTATCTACTGTGCACCCTGCCACCTAAAGTGAGGAGGAAAAGAGTAACAATGTTTTGAACTTTTCACTTTCAGGCTCCATATCTCATTATCCACTACAGCTTTAATAGTGAGGCTACCATCACTTTATCCACTTGGAGATGACTGCCACTTGTAAATGAAAGTATTATAAGTGCTGATTCCTTCTGGCACTGCCTACATCATTCCATCTGATACTCTACATCCCTATAACTTTCAGTCAGTCACTGAAAATGTACAATATTTTGCAAAAGTATAATAATAATAATAATAATAATAATAACAATAAAAAGTAGTAAACTGGTGTGGAAAAAATGCTGCAAAGTAAGAATGCTTAAAAAAAAATAGATAGAAAAAGAGAAATGTAAATGAAATCAATATTTGGTGTGACCATCCTTTGAAGAGACTTAAAGATTTGTGAAAGTCAACATCCACAGAAGATGTGTGGTAAGTTCTCCAAGATATTTGGGGCAACCTACCTCCGAAGATCCTTCAAAAAAATTGTGCTAGTGTAGAAGAAAAGATATAGAGTGCTCTCAGTGGGAGAACCAAAATAGGAGACTTGTGGGTGTGACACCTTTTAATGGCTAACAAAATATAGTGAATGATGTTACAAAGCAAGCTTTCGAGACTGCTTATGTCTCTACATCAGGCTGGTATCAAGTGTAGAAGAACTGATTTTTTAATTCTGTCTGGAATGCAAAGGGCGATCAAACCAAATATTGATTTGACACAACTCCTGTACCCGTACCATAAATCGGACATAACTGTATGCCCGATTGCAGGAAATCACTTCCATCTGGATGCACAGTTACAGTACATACATTTTCAGGAAAGACTAAGGGACCTGCAGGAAAAGTATTCCTTTCTAATATATTCATTATCTCATTTTTTCCTTGTCTCATACACTAGTTTTCCTCCTTCCTTTGTGATTACTAAGGCACCACACCGATGCTCTGTCCCTAGGTATGTAACATCCTGCAACAATCATTGATCATGATCAGCACGATAACAAGACTTTATATCACTATGGATGAAACTTCACCGTGGCTAGTCATCATGATGAATGAAGCACAGGTAACCCTTTGAGAGTAAGTGCACATGCAATGAAGCTTTACCTCACTTTTACGCCAAAATCAGGTTTTGCATTAACTTTGTGATTAATCTACTTAAAGGGAACCTGTCACCCCCAAAATGGAAGGTGAGCTAAGCCCACAGGCATTAGGGGCTTATCTATAGCATCCTGGAATGCTGTAGATAAGCCCCAATGTAACCTGAAAGGTGAGAAAAAGAGGTTATATTATACTCCTCCAGGGGCGGTCCCGCTGTGGTGGGCGTCACGGTCCGGGGCCTCCCATCTTCTTACGATCACATCCTGTTCTTGTCTTCACGCCGCAGCTCTGGCACAGGCATACTTTGTCTGCCCTGTTGAGGGCAGAGCAAAGTACTGCAGTGCGCAGGCGCTGGGAAAGGTAAGAGAGGACCAGCGAATGCGCACTGCAGTACTTTGCTCTGCCCTCAACTGGGCAGACAAAGTACGGCTGCGTCGGAGCCGCAGCATGAAAACAAGAAGAGGACGTCATCCTAAGAAGATGGGAGGCGCTGGACCGGACCGCGACACCCATCGGACCAGACCGCAGCAGGGAACGCCTCTGGGTGAGCATAATATAACCTCTTTTTCTCATCTTTCAGGTTACATCGGGGGCTTTTTCTACAGCATTCTGGAATAAGCCCCTGATGCCGGTGGGCTTAGCTCACCTTCCATTTTGGGGGTGACAGTTTCCCTTTAATGAACAGATTCAACTATCTCCTCTACATTCAATAGTGTGAAATCTGTGGTGGAAATCCACATCAGAAATTGATATGCTGAGAATGCTGAAGGTTTTAAAATCTGCATTGTAGGTCATTTTCTTCCTTGAAAATGTCTGCAGGATGTGGATGAAATTTGTTGACATTTTAGGCTGGTTTCACACTTGCGTTTTAAAACGTATGCGTTTAAAAAAAAAACCGCATGGTGAAAAAACGCATGTAAACGCGTGCAAACGCTGCGTTTTTTTGATGCATGCGTTTTTGCATGT
Source organism: Ranitomeya imitator (assembly GCF_032444005.1). NCBI lineage: Eukaryota > Metazoa > Chordata > Amphibia > Anura > Dendrobatidae > Ranitomeya > Ranitomeya imitator. Next base: position 712,654,445 of record NC_091284.1, on the reverse strand, counting down.
GGTGAAAAAAACGCGGCGTTTTGACACGTTTACATGCGCTTTTTCATGCGTTTGTGTTTTTTAAACGCATGCTGAGAAATGTGTGACAGCTGCCAATCGTCAAAATAAAGTAAAAAACCCACTATAAACAGAAATAGTTAGGGTTAGAGTTAGGGTTAGGGTTAGGGATCATAACCCTAACCCTAACCCTAAAGGGATCGTAACCCTAACCCTACCCCTAAGCCTAAAGGGATCCTAACCCTAACCCTAAAGGGATTAGGGTTAGGGTTAGGGGTAGGGTTAGGGTTAGGGTTAGGATCCCTTTAGGGTTAGGGGTAGGGTTAGGGATAGGATTAGGGATAGGGTTAGGATCCCTTTAGGGTTAGGGTTAGTAACATAGCAACATAGTAACATAGTTAGTAAGGCCGAAAAAAGACATTTGTCCATCCAGTTCAGCCTATATTCCATCATAATAAATCCCCAGATCTACGTCCTTCTACAGAACCTAATAATTGTATGATACAATATTGTTCTGCTCCAGGAAGACATTCAGGCCTCTCTTGAACCCCTCGACTGAGTTCGCCATCACCACCTCCTCAGGCAAGCAATTCCAGATTCTCACTGCCCTAACAGTAAAGAATCCTCTTCTATGTTGGTGGAAAAACCTTCTATCCTCCAGATGCAAAAATGCCCCCTTGTGCCCGTCACCTTCCTTGGTATAAACAGATCCTCAGCGAGATATGTGTATTGTCCCCTTATATACTTATACATGGTTATTAGATCGCCCCTCAGTCGTCTTTTTTCTAGACTAAATAATCCTAATTTCGCTAATCTATCTAGGTATTGTAGTTCTCCCATCCCCTTTATTAATTTTGTTGCCCTCCTTTGTACTCTCTCTAGTTCCATTATATCCTTCCTGAGCACCGGTGCCCAAAACTGGTCACAGTACTCCATGTGCGGTCTTAGGGTTAGGGTGAGAATCCCTTTAGGGTTAGGGTTAGGCTTAGGATCCCTTTATCACCTTTATGGTGGGGGGTGGCATATCAGTGTGTTTTCAGTTTTTTTTAAAAATAAAAATGCATGCGTTTTTAACACAAACAAACACATGTGCTTAAAAACGCATGCGTTTACATAGACATCAATAGGTTTTTTGCCGCGAAAAAACGCATGCGTTTTTTTGCGGCAAAAAAAAACGCCGCAAAAATTACTACATGCTGCATTTCTGCAACACAACGCATGCAGAGAAAAAACGCATGCGTTGCAAAAACGCGTCAAAACGCATGCAAAAAAACGAATGCGTTATTAAATGTTAAACATAGGAGAAAAAAACGCATGCGTTTTTTTGCGTTTTTTACAGCAAAAACGCAAAAAAAAACCCGCAAATGTGAAACCAGCCTAATCCAGATGGCTGGTACTGTAATGTGCAGCTGATTTTCCATGCGCAGATCTCTGCAGCATTTTTGATCTTTAGGTTCTTTAGGCATGGTATTGTGGTTCCTTGTGAAAAAGATCTAGAATATGATGATGGGCTTGTGGGATGTGATGCTTCAAACTGGTCCAGGAGAAACATCTGCACCATAGGTGATAGTCAATCATTCTGCACTCTCACCCATGCCCTGGTCTAAGTTATTTGATCTTTAGGAGGTCTAATTTCTGCAGGACAGCAGTAACATATTTGGTCAATTCCCTATACATTTTATCCATATTAATATCGTGTTGGTTGGCATTAAATGAGAGTTTATTATGGGTGAACTACTTTGCTTTCCCATATAACATGGCAGTGTATAAAATGGATTACGACATTTGGCACACAAAGCAACACAAGGAGAGGTAACGTGCTCTTTGGCAGCGTGGTTTTCCAAGGAAACAGAACCAAGATTCGCTTGATTGCTATTATTACGGTCAGAAGAACGTTATGGGATGATGGCTGTATGAAGCAGTACGTTGTGGCTCCTTTGGAAAACGCTCTTTGTTCCTTGTCCTTTTTCTTGTTTTGTCAGACTTAATAAAGTATTGGTTTAAACAGTTAAGCAGATGTGACTTTATATTCCTAATGCATATGAATAGCCGAGATGCACTGGCAGCGAGGAGGGCTGAGACGCAGCCGGTATCCAAGACACCTCACACACACCCAAAATGCTGATTACTATTTCATTCTGCATTAAATAATCATCATTCTATCTGGAAACATTTCTGGGAACCATAATTAAATCCAATCCCACCACTCCCTTCTTTGCAAGCTTACAACATCATTCCCACAGTTCATCAGTGGGATTTAGACAGTCTTATAATGCTTATTAACCTTTGTTGTGCAAGAAAGGTAGATTCATTTCCAGGCAACTATATGCGATTGTTCATGTACGTACACATATAGCAAAGCTAAATTTGGCATTTGGCACCATGGATCATGATAATCGCAGTCTGTCATCTATGACTTTCTACTACAGGAATACACCACCTACCACATTATCTGAATGCAGAGTGTTATTATGGTGCCTAAGAGAATGGGAACATAAAAATTCACAAAAAGATTTACAATTCTGTGTTAAGGAATATTCTAAATGTCTATGTTTATCATCAACAAAAAATAAAGAAAATGCATTTTAATCAGATGCATCCTCAACTACCGTAATTGCATACAATTGAATAATACAGAGAACAAATTCCCATCGTAGACATTTATGTCCCCGAGGCTGCCCTATTGTCTCAGGACGAGGTTCCCTATTCAACAGGGTGGCCCTTTATTTGGATCGACTCCTGAGGGATTTTGCCATTAGTGCCTGTTCGGATATAAAAGATACTAATGATTTTTTAAATAAAATTAATGGGTTCTCATTGGTGTTTCTCTAATTATCAGTATTATTTAAACCTGCTGTTTGCACCGTGTTGGTATCCTTGGCAAAGACTTGTATCTGGTCGAAATGTTGCACTGTATTTGGTAAAATAAAAAAAGATTTGTTTAGGTCACCCCAGCTTCGACGCTTTCTTTCTACTTAGTTTACAGCAATTTCTTCCAAGTAAGCTCCTTTGAGTTTTGGACGCTGTGTTTGCCTGTGGTATGATGACCCGGTCTCCTGAGTGTCCTAGATGAGTGCTGAAGGCAAATTTCTACATTTTGGTTTATGCTACAAAAGTCGGAGAGCTGCTGCACAAAGCAGAGTAAATGACACATCCCTGGAATCAAGGTGTCTGTCATTACATCATGTTACTCTTTGATGGAGGAGCAAGAACGTGTTGATAAATTCCCTTTAAGAGAAAGAAGTGGATCACATATTGGACATATTGTATTTCCTGAGGACATAACACAAATATTTATGATGGGAATAACCAATAAAGTGTGCTTGTCATTTTAGGTAACTTTTCAGAAAAGGCTGTCTTGTATACAAGAGGAATATCGCTATTTCTGTTTATTATGTGACTTGCATCCTGTATTTTTTACTATTTCTTGTCGCTTCAGGCTCAATCCTCAATTTTAAGTTGCCTCTAAGCTAGTGGTTGGAGACTGACTGCTGTGATGTCATATATATACTACACTCAGAGACATGAGGGATTTCAAGTCCTGAATAAGCAGCATTAGCAGCACTGAGCAGTGTAGCTGTGACTCCATCACTAGAATGAGGTTAAGCTGTAGCCCAATATGTCTGTGTCTCCCTTTGCCTCACTATAAGCTTGATTTAATGGCTATAAACAAATTTCTGAGCAAACAGACAGTAGGTCTTGTTTTGACAAAAAGTACCGTATATACTCGAGTATAAGCCGACCCGAGTATAAGCTGACCCCCTAATTTTGCCACAAAAAAACTGGGAAAACTTAATGACTCGAGTATAAGCCTAGGTAGGAAAATGCAGCAGCTACTGGTAAATTTCAAAAATAAAAATAGATTCCAATAAAAGTAAAATTAATTAAGACATCAGTAGTTTAAGTGTTTTTGAATATCAATATTGAATCAGGAGCCCCATATAATGCTCCATACAGTTCATGATGGGCCCCATAAAATGCTCCATACAAAATACGCCCCATATAATACTCCATACAGTTTATGATGGGCTCTATGAGATGCTCCATATTAAAATATGCCCCATATAATGCTCCACAAATGTGGATTATGGCCCCATAAGATGCTACATACAGATATTTGCCCCATATAATGCTGTACATAGCCCCATACAGATATTTGCCCCATATAATGCTGCACATGGCTGTCATGATTCCAATGGCAGGGAATCACAAAAGGACAAGCACCAACGAGCTCTAGGGTGATGGAACCTGAGCTGACCCGCGACCCTAAACCTGAACACACAAATAACAATAGCCGGGGAACGTGCCTACGTTGATCCTAGACGTCTCGCACCAGCCGAAGATCTAACTTCCCCTATTAGAAGAAACACAGACCTCTCTTGCCTCCAGAGAAATACCCCGCAGAAATAGCAGCCCCCCACATATAATGACGGTGAAATGAGAGGAAGGCACATACACAGTATGAAAACAGATTCAGCAAAATGAGGCCCGCTAAAACTAGATAGCAGAGGATACAAAAGTAAACTGCGCGGTCAGCAAAAAACCCTTCAAAAAACCATCCTGCAATTACTTGAACTCATGTTCCAACTCATGGAACATGAGGAGCAATTACAGCCCACTAGAGCAACCAGCAGCAAAGAAATAATTATATGCAAGCTGGACAAGACAAAAATAAAGCAAAACGTGGAACAAGAAAATCAAAACCTTAGCTTGTCCTGAAGATTACTGAAGCCAGAAGCTGAGGTAACAAACACTCTGATAACCTTGATAGCTGGCGGGGAAATGACAAGAAAGCCCGGTTAAATAGGAAACTCCCAAATCCTAATAGAACAGGTGGACACCAGAGACAGCAGAACACAAATTACCCAGTACCATCAGTAACCACCAGAGGGAGCCCAAAAACAGAACTCACAACAGTACCCCCCCCTTGAGGAGGGGTCACCGAACCCTCACGAGAACCACCAGGGCGACCAGGATGAGCCCTATGAAAAGCGCGGACCAAATCATCAGCATGAACATCAGAGGCAACCACCCAAGAATTATCCTCCTGACCATAACCCTTCCACTTGACCAAATATTGGAGTTTCCGTCTGGAAACACGAGAATCCAAGATCTTCTCTACAACATACTCCAATTCTCCCTCCACCAGCACCGGAGCAGGAGGCTCAAGCGAAGGAACAGCAGGTACCTCATACCTCCGCAACAACGACCGATGGAACACATTATGAATAGCAAACGATGCCGGGAGATCCAAACGAAACGACACAGGGTTAAGAATTTCCAAGATCCTATAAGGACCGATGAACCGAGGCTTGAACTTAGGAGAAGAGACCTTCATAGGAACAAAACGAGAAGACAACCACACCAAGTCCCCAACACGAAGTCGAGGACCCACGCGGCGACGGCGATTAGCAAACTGCTGAGCCTTCTCCTGGGACAGCTTCAAATTGTCCACCACATGACTCCAAATCCGATGCAACCCATCCACCACCATGTCCACTCCAGGACAATCAGAAGGCTCCACCTGACCAGAGGAAAAACGAGGATGAAACCCCGAATTACAAAAGAAAGGAGAAACCAAGGTAGCAGAACTAGCCCGATTATTAATGGCAAACTCGGCCAGCGGCAAAAAGGTAACCCAGTCATCCTGATCAGCAGAAACAAAACACCTCAAATAAGTTTCCAAGGTCTGATTAGTTCGCTCCGTCTGGCCATTCGTCTGAGGATGGAATGCCCATCTTAGCACAGAACGTCCGCCAAAATCTAGACACAAACTGGGATCCCCTGTCAGAAACGATGTTCTCCGGAATCCCATGCAAACGAACCACGTTCTGGAAAAACAGAGGGACCAACTCAGAGGAGGAAGGCAACTTAGGCAAGGGTACAAGATGAACCATTTTAGAAAAGCGGTCACACACAACCCAGATGACAGACATTTTTTGAGAGACAGGGAGATCCGAAATAAAATCCATGGAAATGTGCGTCCAAGGCCTCTTCGGGATAGGCAAAGGTGACAACAATCCACTGGCTCGAGAACAGCAAGGCTTAGCCCGAGCACAAACCTCACAAGACTGCACAAAAGAACGCACATCCCTCGACAAGGAAGGCCACCAAAAAGACCTGGCCACCAAGTCTCTAGTACCAAATATTCCAGGATGACCTGCCAATGCAGAAGAATGGACCTCGGAGATGACTCTACTGGTCCAACTATCCGGAACAAACAGTCTCTCAGGCGGACAACGATCAGGTTTACCCGCCTGAAACTCCTGCAAAGCATGTCGCAAGTCTGGGAAGACGGCTGACAAAATCACCCCATCCCTAAGGATACCAGTGGGCTCAGAATTTCCAGAGGAGTCAGGCACAAAACTCCTAGAAAGAGCATCCGCCTTCACATTCTTTGAACCTGGCAGGTATGAAACCACAAAATTGAAACGAGAGAAAAACAGTGACCAACGAGCCTGTCTAGGATTCAGACGCCTGGCAGACTCAAGGTAAATCAGATTTTTGTGATCAGTCAAGACCACCACACGATGTCTAGCACCCTCCAGCCAATGACGCCACTCCTCAAATGCCCACTTCATGGCCAAAAGTTCCCGATTACCCACATCATAATTCCGCTCAGCGGGCGAAAATTTTCTAGAAAAGAACGCACATGGCTTCATCACCGAGCAATCGGAGCTTCTCTGTGACAAAACCGCCCCCGCTCCAATCTCGGAAGCATCAACCTCAACTTGGAAAGGAAGCGAAACATCAGGCTGACGCAACACAGGAGCAGAAGAAAACCGGCGTTTAAGTTCCTGAAAGGCCTCCACAGCCGCAGGAGACCAATCAGCAACATCAGCACCCTTCTTAGTCAAATCCGTCAAAGGCTTAACAACACTAGAAAAATTAGTTATAAAACGACGATAGAAATTAGCAAAGCCCAAGAACTTCTGCAGACTCTTAAGAGATGCAGGCTGCGTCCAGTCACAAATAGCCCGAACCTTGACGGGATCCATCTCAATAGTAGAAGGGGAAAAAATATACCCCAAGAAAGAAATCTTCTGGACTCCAAAGAGACACTTTGAGCCTTTTACAAACAAGGAATTAGCCCGCAGGACCTGAAACACCTTCCTGACCTGCTGAACATGAGACTCCCAGTCATCAGAAAAAAACAAAATATCATCCAAATACACAATCATAAATTTATCCAGATATTCACGGAAAATATCGTGCATAAAGGACTGGAAGACTGAAGGAGCATTAGAAAGTCCGAAAGGCATTACCAAATACTCAAAATGGCCCTCAGGCGTATTAAATGCGGTTTTCCACTCATCACCTTGCTTTATTCGTATAAGATTATACGCACCCCGAAGATCAATCTTAGTGAACCATTTAGCCCCCTTAATGCGAGCAATCAAATCAGTCAACAAAGGCAAAGGATACTGATATTTTACGGTAATCTTATTCAAAAGACGATAATCTATACAAGGCCTCAAGGACCCATCTTTTTTGGCCACGAAAAAAAAACCTGCTCCCAAAGGGGACGAAGATGGACGGATATGTCCCTTTTCCAAGGACTCCTTAACATAATCCCGCATAGCAGTATGCTCTGGCACTGACAGATTGAACAAACGACCTTTAGGAAATTTACTACCAGGAATTAAATCTATAGCACAATCGCAATCCCTGTGAGGAGGAAGCGAACTGAGCTTAGGCTCCTCAAAAACATCCCGATAATCAGACAAAAATACAGGAACCTCAGAAGGAGTAGATGAAGCGATAGAAATCGGAGGTGCATCATCATGAACCCCCTGACATCCCCAGCTTAACACAGACATTGTTTTCCAGTCAAGGACTGGATTATGAGTTTGTAACCATGGCAGACCAAGTACTAGAACATCATGTAAATTATACAATACCAGGAAGCGAATCACCTCCTGATGAACGGGAGTCATACGCATGGTCACTTGTGTCCAGTACTGAGGTTTATTCATAGCTAAAGGTGTAGAGTCAATTCCCTTCAAAGGAATAGGGACTTCCAGAGGCTCAAGACTAAACCCACATCGCTTGGCAAATGACCAATCCATAAGACTCAGGGCAGCGCCTGAATCTACATAGGCATCGACAGAAATGGATGATAATGAGCAAATCAGAGTCACAGACAGAATGAACTTAGACTGTAACGTACTAATGGCAACAGACTTATCAACCTTTTTTGTGCGTTTAGAGCATGCTGATATAACATGAGCTGAATCACCACAATAAAAGCACAACCCATTTTTCCGCCTATAGTTTTGCCGTTCACTTCTAGACTGAACTCTATCACATTGCATTGTCTCAAGTGCCTGTTCAGAAGACACCGCCAAATGGTGCACAGGTTTGCGCTCCCGTAAACGCCGATCAATCTGAATAGCCATAGTCATAGACTCATTCAGACCCGTAGGCGCAGGGAACCCCACCATAACATCTTTAATGGCCTCAGAAAGGCCATCTCTGAACTTTGCAGCCAGGGCGCACTCATTCCACTGAGTAAGCACTGACCATTTCCGAAATTTTTGACAATATATTTCTGCTTCATCTTGCCCCTGAGAGAGAGCTAATAAAGCTTTTTCAGCCTGAATCTCCTGGTTAGGTTCCTCATAGAGCAAACCCAATGCCAGAAAAAACGCATCCACATTAAGCAACGCAGGATCCCCTGGTGCCAATGCAAATGCCCAATTTTGAGGGTCACCCCGCAGGAAAGATATAATAATCTTAACCTGCTGAGCAGGGTCTCCAGAAGAGCGAGATTTCAAAGAAAGGAACAGCTTGCAATTGTTCCTAAAATTCAGAAAACTAGATCTATCTCCAGCAAAGAACTCTGGAATAGGAATTCTAGGTTCAGACATAGGAGCATGTACAACAAAATCTTGCATATTTTGAACCTTAGCAGCAAGATTATTCAAGCTGGAAGCTAAACTCTGGATGTCCATGATAAACAGCTAAGGTCAGAGCCATTCAAGGATTAAGAGGAGGAAAAAAAAAAAAAAAAAAATCAGCCAGGCTGCAATTAAGGCTAGGCAGCAACCTCAGAGGAGAGAAAAAAAAAAAAAACTTCCTCAGACTACTTTTCCTCCTGCTTCAGCCCAAACATTTTGGCCGGCTATACTGTCATGATTCCAATGGCAGGGAATCACAAAAGGACAAGCACCAACGAGCTCTAGGGTGATGGAACCTGAGCTGACCGCGACCCTAAACCTGAACACACAAATAACAATAGCCGGGGAACGTGCCTACGTTGATCCTAGACGTCTCGCACCAGCCGAAGATCTAACTTCCCCTATTAGAAGAAACACAGACCTCTCTTGCCTCCAGAGAAATACCCCACAGAAATAGCAGCCCCCCACATATAATGACGGTGAAATGAGAGGAAGGCACATACACAGTATGAAAACAGATTCAGCAAAATGAGGCCCGCTAAAACTAGATAGCAGAGGATACAAAAGTAAACTGCGCGGTCAGCAAAAAACCCTTCAAAAAACCATCCTGCAATTACTTGAACTCATGTTCCAACTCATGGAACATGAGGAGCAATTACAGCCCACTAGAGCAACCAGCAGCAAAGAAACAATTATATGCAAGCTGGACAAGACAAAAATAAAGCAAAACGTGGAACAAGAAAATCAAAAACTTAGCTTGTCCTGAAGATTACTGAAGCCAGAAGCTGAGGTAACAAACACTCTGATAACCTTGATAGCCGGCGGGGAAATGACAAGAAAGCCCGGTTAAATAGGAAACTCCCAAATCCTAATAGAACAGGTGGACACCAGAGACAGCAGAACACAAATCACCCAGTACCATCAGTAACCACCAGAGGGAGCCCAAAAACAGAACTCACAACACATGGCCCCATACAGATATTTGCCCCATATAATGCTGCACATAGCCCCGTAAGATGCTCCATACAGATATTTGCCCCATATAATGCTGCACATGGCCCCATACAGATATTTGCCCCGTATAATGCTGCACATAGCCCCGTAAGATGCTCCATACAGATATTTGCCCCATATAATGCTGCACATGGCCCCATAAGATGCTCCATAGAGATATTTGCCCCATATAATGCTGCACATGGCCCCATACAGATATTTGCCCCATATAACGCTGCACATGGCCCCATAAGATGCTCCATACAGATATTTGCCCCATATAATGCTGCACATGGCCCCATACAGATATTTGCCCCGTATAATGCTGCACATAGCCCCGTAAGATGCTCCATACAGATATTTGCCCCATATAATGCTGCACATGGCCCCATAAGATGCTCCATAAAGATATTTGCTCCATATAACGCTGCACATTGCCCCATAAGATGCTCCATACAGACATTTGCCCCATATGCTGTTGCTGCGATTAAAAAATAAAATATTACATACTCACCTCACAGGCTCCCGGCACTTGCTATACTCACCTTTCCCGTTCCACCGCCGCCGGCTGCTGTGTCTTCCCTGCCCTGTGCACTGACGCTCAGGCAGAGGGCGTCACGCACTAATCGCATCATCGCGCCCTCTGACCTGAGCATCAGTGCAGAGGACACAGAAGACACAGCGGTGCCAACGGTGGAACAGGGAGCAGGTGAATATTGCGCACTGAGTTATACTCACCTGCCCCTGGTGCGGTCCCTGCACATCTGTTCCCCGCTGCTGACAGCATCTTCCTGTAGTGAGCGGTAACATGGTACCGCTCATTACAGTAATGAATATGCGTCTCCACCCCTATGGGAGTGGAGTCCATATTCATTACTGTAATGAGCGGTACCATGTGACCGCTCACTACAGGAAGAAGCTGCCGGCGCCGGGCAACCAGGGACCACACCAGGAGCAGGTGAGTATTAATACACAACTTTGCTCCCATTCCCCTGCTGACTTCTGGGTATGACTCGAGTATAAGCCGAGAGGGTTATTTTCAGCCCAAACAAGTGGGCTGAAAATCTCAGCTTATACTCGAGTATATACGGTAGTTTATCAGTGTTTCCCAGGGACTTCCCCTGACGAAGCGGCTTGCTTCTGCCGCGATACGCGTTGGGTTCAGCTGCCTCCCGGGCCTGTTACACTCCTGGCTGTTACCTCCTGCTGCTGCCTTCACCCTCCCTATTTGAGGTGATTTTGTTGGGTGTTGGCGCGGCATGCTGCTCTGTTTAGGATACTTTTCCCTTTAGGACCATTTTGTTACCGGCCTTTATTAGAAGGCGGTTTGGAGCTTATCCGTCTTTCTTTTCTGTATTTTTGTTCCCTATGGTGTACCAACTTTTGGTGTGATTCTGTGCATCAGTGGGGGACTTAGGGGATCATTTAGGCGGGTATATTATTGAGCGTCGATACTTCTTACTTGTGGTGATTACGTTATATTTATATATAATTGGATCCTTCGGAGTGGTTTATTACAGTGACTTGTATATATGTATGTTTTGGTATTTGCTATTATCTTGGGGTATTATTTACAGCATGTGAGGGATGTACAGGCCGTATATATGGGGGGTAGGCAGCTGGTGATTGTATTGGTTTTAACTGTTTTTAACTATGCTTCCAATAAAGTTGTTCCTGTTTGATATATATTACTGGTGGTGTGCGAATATGTTCTAGTGGCATCTCTTTCTTCTTGTTTTCACATTATTTTGCCACTTAGGTTCGCACCCCCACTTATTTCTACATAAGTTACTAATATCAGAGTGTGCCGGCTTTTTATAAATATTTTGGATCCCAGGGAAAAGGGGAAGAATTGGCTCACATGTGGAGAAAGAAGCAGATTTCTCTGATAAAGATATATTATAAAGTATCTTATATTCACATATAGTCTTGATTTATGCATTTTATTGTACACAGATACCATTTACATATTTTTCATTTTCACAATGTAAATTTCTATTTCATTATTATCTTTTATAAGAAAACTGTATGGTTACCATTCCAGCTATGACAGAAATGTTACCCAGCTTCCGTTAATTTATCAAGGCAAATGTTCTCACTTTAAGGCCGCCGTCACACTTGCGAGTTTTACGGACGTAAGAGCGCAGAAAATACGTCCGTAAAACTCGCAAAACAAACGGCACAATTATTCTCTATGCCCCTGCTCCTATCTGCCGTATTTTACTGATCAGTATTATACGGCTTTCTACGGCCATCGAAAATCGCAGCATGCTGCGTTTGTCACCGTATTGCGCCAAAAAAACGCCAATGAAAGTCTATGGAAGACAGAAAAATGCGGATTACACACGGACCAGCAGTGTGACTTGCGAGGAATACGCAGCGCTGTTAGAGAGAAAAGCCGGCAATTCAGTGCGGTGTACAGTAAAATCACACTGACAGCTTACAGTAGAATAGGTAGAATAAATGTGTACACATAGAATAGGTATATATATATATATATATATATATATATACTAGATGGCAGCCCGATTCTAAAGAATCGGGAGTCTAGAATCCATATATACTTTATTTATTCAAATGTAAGAATAATACAATTAATAAATAATAGTAAGAAAGAACAAAAATAATAGGTAGTATATGGAGAAAACACCAAACAAAAGTTCAAAATTGGTGTGAAAATGTCACTGAACCACTTCACAACTAAATATATATAGTTTTGGTAAATGGTATTATCATTTTTTTGACGAAATTCGGCAGGAGCTTGAAGAGCAACGTCACTGGGCCCGCCTCCACGCAGTAGAAACTTGCTGTGAGGTAAAAATTCAAAAATCACACCAAAATGGCGGGCGGAGTGTGTCACGGTACGGCACGTTTCTGATTGGTCGCTCGCAGCAGGCGGCAACCAATCAGACACTGGACACTGTTGACGTCACTTATCTCCGGACATTAGCTCCGGACATTAGCTCCGGACATTAGCTCCGGACAAAGCCACGGAAGTTGGCACAAATTGCAGGAAGTAGTATTCTAGGCAATTATATATTAGATAGATATATATATATATATATATATGTCATTGAGACACATATATGTATATATATATTATTACTTCATACAGCTCTAGATAGCTTTAAAGCCGGTAATTCAATTACCGGCTTTTGCTATCTCCTTCCTAAACCCGACATGATTTGTGACATGGTTTACATACAGTAAACCATCTCATATCACCTTTTTTTTTGCATATTCCACATTACTAATGTTAGTAGTGTGTATATGCAAAACTTGGCCGTTCTTGCTATTAAATTAAAGGGTTAAATGGCGGAGAAAATTGCGCGGGAGCCCACGCCAATTTTTTCCGCCATTTAACCCTTTAATTTAGTAGATAGAATGGCCAAATTTTGCATATACACACTACTAACATTAGTAGTGTGGAATATGCAAAAAAAAGGTGATATGAGATGGTTTACTGTATGTAAACCATGTCTCAAATCATGTCGGGTTTAGGAAGGAGAGAGCAAAAGCCGGTAATTGAATTACCGGCTTTAAAGCTATCTAGCGCTGTATGAAGTAATAATATATATACATATATGTGTCTACTGACATATATATATATATATATATATATATATATATATAGACAGTATATATATATATATATATATACAGGTCCTTCTCAAAAAATTAGCATATAGTGTTAAATTTCATTATTTACCATAATGTAATGATTACAATTAAACTTTCATATATTATAGATTCATTATCCACCAACTGAAATTTGTCAGGTCTTTTAATACTGATGATTTTGGCATACAACTCCTGATAACCCAAAAAACCTGTCTCAATAAATTAGCATATCAAGAAAAGGTTCTCTAAACGACCTATTACCCTAATCTTCTGAATCAACTAATTAACTCTAAACACATGCAAAAGATACCTGAGGCTTTTATAAACTCCCTGCCTGGCTCATTACTCAAAACCCCCATCATGGGTAAGACTAGCGACCTGACAGATGTGAAGAAGGCCATCATTGACACCCTCAAGCAAGAGGGTAAGACCCAGAAAGAAATTTCTCAACAAATAGGCTGTTCCCAGAGTGCTGTATCAAGGCACCTCAATGGTAAGTCTGTTGGAAGGAAACAATGTGGCAGAAAACGCTGTACAACGAGAAGAGGAGACCGGACCCTGAGGAAGATTGTGGAGAAGGACCGATTCCAGACCTTGGGGAACCTGAGGAAGCAGTGGACTGGTCTGGTGTGGAAACATCCAGAGCCACCGTGCACAGGCGTGTGCAGGAAATGGGCTACAGGTGCCGCATTCCCCAGGTAAAGCCACTTTTGAGCTACAGAGAAGCAGCACTGGACTGTTGCTAAGTGGTCCCAAGTACTTTTTTCTGATGAAAGCAAATTTTGCATGTCATTCGGAAATCAAGGTGCCAGAGTCTGGAGGAAGACTGGGGAGAAGGAAATGCGAAAATGCCTGAAGTCCAGTGTCAAGTACCCACAGTCAGTGATGGTGAGGGGTGCCATGTCAGCTGCTGGTGTTGGTCCACTGTGTTTCATCAAGGGCAGGGTCAATGCAGCTAGCTATCAGGAGATTTTGGAGCACTTCATGGTTCCATCGGCTGAAATGCTTTATGGAGATGAAGATTTCATTTTTCAGCACGACCTGGCACCTGCTCACAGTGCCAAAACCACTGGTAAATGGTTTACTGACCATGGTATTACTGTGCTCAATTGGCCTGCCAACTCTCCTGACCTGAACCCCATAGAGAATCTGTGGGATATTGTGAAGAGAAAGTTGAGAGACGCAAGACCCAACACTCTGGATGAGCTTAAGGCCGCTATTGAAGCATCCTGGGCCTCCATAACATCTCAGCAGTGTCACAGGCTGATTGCCTCCATGCCACGCCGCATTGAAGCAGTCATTTCTGCCAAAGGATTCCCGACCAAGTATTGAGTGCATAACTGAACATTATTATTTGTTGGTTTTTTTGTTTGTTATTAAAAAACACTTTTATTTGATTGGATGGGTGAAATATGCTAATTTATTGAGACAGGTTTTTTGGGTTATCAGGAGTTGTATGCCAAAATCATCAGTATTAAAACAATAAAAGACCTGACAAATTTCAGTTGGTGGATAATGGATCTATAATATATGAAAGTTTAATTGTAATCATTATATTATGGTAAATAATGAAATTTAACACTATATGCTAATTTTTTGAGAAGGACCTGTATATAATTTTTTTTTTTTAACACATGGATCCCTTGTATAGCCGTGTGTTGGTTTTGCAAGCCTGCGAGAAAAACACGCAGTACGGCTGCCATACGGATTACATACGGAGGATGCCATGCGCAAAATACGCTGACACACCCTGCCTACGGAGGAGCTACGGACCACTTTTTTGGGGACTTTTCAGCGTATTACGGCCGTAATATACGGACCGTATTGTCTTACGCCAAGTGTGACGCCGGCCTAAGGCTGCCATCACACTAGCAGTATTTGGTCAGTATTTTACATCAGTATGTGTAAGCCAAAACCAGGAGTGGGTGATAAATGCAGAAGTGGTGCATATGTTTCTATTATACTTTTCCTCTAATTGTTCCACTCCTGGTTTTGGCTTACAAATACTGAGGTAAAATACTGACCAAATACTGCTAGGGTGACCGCAGCCTAACACTTAGGCCATGTTCACAAGTTCAGTATTTGTCCATTATTAGTGATGAGTGAATATACTCGTTACTCGAGATTTCTTGAGCACACTCAGGTGTCCTCCGAGTATTTTTTAGTGCTCGGAGATTTAGTTTTTGTTGCCGCAGCTGAATTATTTACATCTGTGAGCCAGCATAAGTACATGTGGGGATTCCCTAGCAACCAGGCAACCCCCACATGTACTTATGCTGGCTAACAGATGTAAATCAATCAGCTGCAGCGAAGAAAACTAAATCTCCGAGCACTAAAAATACTCGGAGGACACCCGCCGTGCTCGGGAAATCTCGAGTAACGAGTATATTCGCTCATAACTAGTCATTATTTTACCTCGGTATTTTTTTGCCAAAATCGGGAGAGGAAAAATCAGAGGAAAAGTATAATAGAAACACGTCACCACTTCTGTATTTATAACCCACTACTGATTTTGGCATAAAAATACTGAGGTAAAATACTGAATAAATAATTAATGTGTGAACATGGCCTTAATGACAGTGGAGGATGTGTTTCCCATGCAAATTTGCCATTTAGAAGTCTTTAAAAGGTGAATCAAAAATAAATTGAAGCTCCCAGGGTCCCAATGCAATTAAAAAAATACAGGTACCCCCACTTATGTAGCCATATTATAACGCTGGGGTCGTGATGTTAGCAAACAGACATTTTTGGATCTTTCATGGGTCAGGTACTTTGCAAAATTTAACGTAATGAGCAAATATTACGTAGAACAACCTGCGTTATACATCACCCAGGAATTAGTAAAAATGAGCAATGTTTTCAGAATTAGTAGGTAAGATGTAATTCAGTCATCTCACCACAGACTTGTAGTTCAATCGTAGTGACATAGGAGGCAGATGCCCTCATGTAGGAGTTGCAGATACTCCCGAATCTGAATCATTTAATCAAAGCTAACAATACAGGTCTTACCATCCATAACTGATGACATGTGGGTTCAGTTGTTTGCAAATGGCAGTGAATATTACCATTTCATTCAAAAGATGTTCAAAAATGTGAAAACCTTAGATGACTAATGTGATGTGATGTGATGTATTAGGGATGGTTAGTGGCAGTGTCGGACTGGATCACCTTGGGCCCACCAGAGAAAATCATTCTGGGGGCCCACTATGTAGCTACATAGAAATAAATGCAAGACCACCAATTGTGTCATAAAACACGCTAATATCAGGGTATAATAAAAGGTAGTACACATCTTAATTATGTAGCAGGGGTTGGGATAGCCCCCTTCATAGAATATAAAGTAGCCCCCTCATAGAATATAAAGTAGCCAACTCATAAAATATAAAATAGCCCCTTCATAGTATATAAAGTAGCCCTCTCATATAGTATAATGTAGCCCCCCTCACAGAATATAATGCAGCCCTCATATAGTATAATGCAGCCCCCTCATAGAAAATAATGCAGCCCCACATAGAATATAATGCACCCCCCATAGAATATATTGCAACCAGCCTCATAGAGTATAATGCAACTCCCTCATTAGGTATAATGCAGCCCCCCCATAGAATATAATGTAGCCCCCTCATAGGGTATAATGCAGCCCCCTTCATATAATATAATACAGCCCCCCAGAATATAATGTAGCCCCCTCAGAGTATAATGCAGTCCCTCCATAGAATATAATGCAGCCCTACTCATATAGTATAATGCAGCCCCCTACAGAATATAATGCAGCTCCCTCACAGGGTATAATGCAGCTCCCCCCATAGGGTATAATGCAGCTTCCCATAGGGAATAATGTGGCCCCCTCATAAGGTACAATGCAGCTCCCCTCATAGGGTATAATGCAGCTCCCCCATAGGGTATAATGCAGCCCTCCCTCATAGGGTATAATGCAGCTCCCCCATAGAGTATTATGCAGCTCCAAGAAAAATAGAAAAAATTGGAGTCTGGCTCCACAAGACTCAATTTTCCTTTTCTGTTTATTTTTCAAAAGAAAATATAATGCATTCAAAAGAAAAATTTACATGGTTGACATGATTCACTCAATGTGTTTGGACTGCACTAGGCAGATTCTATAGAATCGGGGTTTGGTAGAAAAAAATGCACCAAAACATAATACCTGCATTTTTGGTGCGTGAAAAACCAATAAAAAAATGCTGAAAATGTATTAGTATGTTTTAATTCCATTGTTTACTGCTCATTTTCTAAGTTACCAGCCACCTCTGTAGTCTAGCAGAGGTGGCTGATCAGGCACTCTACATAAAGAGGTCATGTTGTCTCAGGCCAGCTGCGCAATGGTGCCACTGGTCCAAACTGTCAATCAGGCAAGAGTGCGCTGTCGGCCGGTGAGCAGGAAACTAAGAGGAGTTGAAACACAAAGTATATTTTCAAAGTTCCAGAACTTTTCAGTATCTAATGAATAAGCTTAATTTAGATAAATGTGTAAAACCACTTTAAGCTCATAAATCTGACCGTACATTAATTCCATAGGCTTATTTATGAACATGGCTGCTTTTATGGGAAACTCTCAAACTGGTGTAACTACATTCACTTATACATACACTCTGCATATCTATGTGAAGGCTTGGGAAGATATCCAGCACGATAGGGAGCAGAAGTTCAGAGATACAGCTTAGGGGAACAGATGTCATCAGAGGTGAACGAGCAATCCTACATAACTGAATATATAATCTCAAGAGACTGAATATGAAGGAAAACACTCACCTGGGGATTGTGCACACCATTAAGCAGGATTATATAAAGTGATGCGCTAAGGCTGGAGTCACACTACAGCGAGATACGGCCGAGTCTCACAGGTTAAAACCAAGCTCTGGCACCGGCACTCCGGAGCGGAGCGAGCGGCTCCATGTATTGCTATGCGGCCGCACGCTCCATTCTGGAGTGCCGGTGCCAGAGCTTGGCTTTAACCTGCGAGACTCGGCCGTATCTCGCTGTGTGTTATCCTGGCCGAATACTGATCTGTTCATTACATCCGATAATATAATTTGATTTGTTATTTCAGTGACGCTTGAAAAAAAAGTAAAACAATAAATCTAATACAGTATCTTGAAGTAGTATTCTCCGTTTTGAATGTTATTACCTATCCTTAGGTGAGGTGCAAACTGTGTATTCTCTCATCCGATAGAATTGGGTTGATTATTGAAATCACACTCTGATCAGAGTGTGAGCACGATGTCTTCCTATTCTCTTGGATGAGGAGAAGATGGGGAAAAAATGTCTCCATCCTCTCATTTCTATCAGTCTGTGGAAATCGGACTGCACTCAATCATCCATGTGCAGTTTGATGGTTTCCACGCACTCATTGACTTGCATGGCCGAGTGTGTCCTGAATACCAGATCAATACCGGCATGTGTGTGATGTTTTGTCTGTACGAGCCCTTGGGACAGGCGATTTACTGATCGCTGGTGATCCAACTGCTGAATTTTCCAACAATCGAAATTACAGGGGTCTATCGAGTGCATGCTCGACTTCTGATCAACTCATTTTCTATTGGACTGCCAGAGTAAGCCAAGCACAGCCCTCAACTCTTTCCTACATCTTTTTCTATTAGAAGAAACACTGTCATTATGGAAAAACTACAGCAACATTTTCACTTTGAAATTGTACACATTGCTTCCTGTCGCGGCTCCTGCTCAGGCGTACTTTGTCTGCCCTGTTGAGGGCAGAGCAAAGTACTACAGTGCGCAGGTACCGGGAAAGATCAGAGAGGCCCGGCGCCTGCTCACTGCAGTACTTTGCTCTGCCCTCAACAGGGCAGGCAGGGCAGGCGCGCAGGAGCCGCAGCAGGAAGCAAAGAAGAGGACGACATTGTATGAAGATGGGAGGCGCCGGACCCAGACCGTGACGCCAATCGGACCGGACCACATCGGGACCACCCCTGGGTGAGTATAATATAACTTATTTTTCTTCTCTTTCAGGTTACATCGGGGGCTTATCTGCAGCATTACAGAATGCTGTAGACAAGCCCCTGATGGCGGTGGCCGCAGTTTACAGGCCAAAAATGGGGTGACAGATTCCCTTTAAATATTAGGCAAAGATAACACAAGTAAACAAAAAATCAAGTTATTAAATGAAGGGCTTTATTATTAAGGGAAAAATAAATACAAGTCTACAATGCCCTGTGTGAAAAAGTGACTGCCCCCAAACCTAATAACTGGTTGGGCCATCCTTAGCAGCAACAACTGCAATCAAACATTTGCGATAATCATCAATGAGTCTTTTACAATGATCTGGATGAATTTTGGCCCACTCATCTTTGCAGACTTGTTGTAATTCAGCCACATAGGAGGGTTTCCGAGCATGAACTGCCCTTTTAAGGTCATGCCACAGCATCTCAATCGGATTAAGGTCAAACTTTGACTAGGCCACTCTAATGTCTTAATTGTTTTTCTTCAGCTATTCAGAGGTGGACTTGCAGGTGTGTTTTGGATCATTTTCCTGCTGCATGGCCCAGCTTGAGGTTATGAACAGATGAACGAACATTCTCCTTTAGGATTTTTTGGTAGACAGCAGACTTCATGGTTCCAATTAGCACATCAAGTCTTATAGATCAAAATGTAGCAAAACAGTCCCAGACCATCACAATAACACTATCACATTTTACTGTTGGTATGATGTTCCTTTTCTGAAATGCTGTGCTATTTCTACTCGAGATGTAATGGACATACACTTTCCAAAAAATACAACTTTTGTCTCATCAGTCCACAGAGTATTCTCCCAAACATCTTGGGAATCATCAAGATATTTTTGTGCAAAATTGAGAAGTGCCTTTATGTTCTTATTGCTCAGCAGTGGTTCTTGTCTTGCAACTCTGCAATGCACAACATTTTACCCAGTCTCTTTATTATGGCGGGGTCATGAACACTGACCTTAACTGAGGCAAGTGAGGACTGAACTTCTTTGGATGTTGTTATCGGGACTTTTGTGACCTCTTGGATGAGTTGTTGCTGCACTCTTAGGGTATGTTCACACGTTCCTGATTTCCATCCTTTTTTTTTCAGGACTGTTTTTTAAAAAACTGCAGCTCTTGGCAGAAAACGCAGGTCCTTTTTTTGGTCCTTTTTTTGTCCTTTTTTGATGCGTTTTTTGATGCGTTTTTTGATCCTTTTTTTGATCCTTTTTTTTATGCAGTTTTCTATGCAGAGTCTGTGTGTTTTCTAGGAAGTTTTTTAGGGTTAAAATGGCTGAAAATACCCTAACCCTACCCCTAACCCTACCCCTAACCCTACTCCTAACCCTAACCCTACCCCTAACCCTACCCCTAACCCTACCCCTAACCCTAACCCTACCCCTAACCCTATTCTAACCTTAGTGGAAAAAAAAAAATTCTAAATTTTTTTTATTGTCCCTAACTATGGGGGTGACAAAGGGGGGGGGGTGTCATTTACTATTTTTTTTTATTTTGATCACTGAGATAGGTTATATCTCAGTGATCAAAATGCACTTTGGAATGAATCTGCCGGCCGGCAGATTCGGCGGGCGCACTGCGCATGCGCCCGCCATTTTGCAAGATGGCAGCGCCCATGGAGAAGACGGCCGGATGGACACCGGGACGCCGGGTAAGTATAAGGGGGGGAGATTAGGGCATGGGGGATCGGAGCACTGGGGGGGCATCGGAGCACGGGGCGGTGGGATTGGAGCACAGGGGGGCGGGATCGGAGCACGGGGGGGCAGCCACACTCCGCCCACGCACTTCCGCCCGCTTCCCCGCACTTCCTGCTGCAGCGGTTCTGCACCACAAACCGCAGTAAAACCCGCAGATATTTTTTTCATCTGCGGGTTTTACTGCGGGTTTGACCTCACAATGGAGGTCAATGGGTGCAGAACCGCTGCGGCTCCAAAAAAAGAAGTGACATGGTACTTCTTTTTTCCCGCAGCTATTCAGCGCGGCTTTTTTTTTTATTTTCCGCATTGTGGGCACAGCAGTTCCTGTTTTCCATAGGGTACAATGTAATGTACCCTGCATGGAAAACAGCTGCGGACCCGCAGCGGGAAAATCGCGGCAATTCCGCATGAAAAAAAGGATCGTGTGAACATGGCCTTAGGGTAATTTTGGTGAGCCGGCCACTTCTGGGAAGGTTCATCACTGTTCCATGTTTTTGCTATTTGTGGATAATAGCTCTCACTGTAGTTCACTGAAGTCCCAAAGCTTGAGAAATGGTTTTATAACCCTTTTTAGACTGATAGAGCTCAATTAGTTTTTTTGTCATTTGTTCCAGAATTTCTTTGGATCACAGCATGATGTCTAGCTTTGAGGATCTTGTGGTCTATTTCACTTTGTCAGGCAGATCCTATTTAAGTGATTTCTTGATTGAGAACAAGTGTGGCAGTAATCAGGCCCACATGTGGCTAGGGAATTTGAACTCAGCTTCTCAAAGATGTGAAAAACCACAAATAATTTATGTTTTAAAGAGAGAGGGGCAATCATGTTTTCACTCAGGGCCCTGTAGCTTTAGATTTCTTTTTCCCTTATTAATAAAAACCTTCCTTTAAAAACTGCATATTGTGTTTACTTGTGTTATCTTTGTCTAATATTTAAATTTGTTTGGTGATCCGAAACATTTAAGTGTGACAAACATGCAAAAGAATAGGAAACCAACTGTATTTCTGATGTCTTACAGGACAGCATAGTTTTTGGATTTTGGCTTTTACTATACTAAACGATAAAGTGAAATTACAGCAAATATGGAAAACATTAAGGGCAGCTATCCAGTAGTTCTATGTGATTCATAAACATGACATAAATGTATACATGTATCAAATAAATATAATGAGTGAAAACTAGATCATAATCCCAAATTGTAAAAACTCCAAAGCCCTTTGAACTATAAAACTTAAATTGGCTTCTTTCAAGCCTCTAGAGTTGCAAAAACTTAAATTAAAAAAATGAAAGTTTAGCTGCTAAATTTCATTATGGTCCTTGAATTATTCAGCTTCCACTCACTTCCAATTCCTTGCTATAAATTTATGAGTTTGCAAGTTGTCTCATATTAATCAATTGTGACAACAGGGGTAATCCAATGGGAAAAAAAATCATACCTACTCACTTGATAAATAATGTCTTATCAGTGGGGTATGACAAGCGGGACCCCCAGTAATCATTGGAACAGGGAACCCCAAAACCCACACGACTGTGTAGACAAGGAATTTGTATGAAGTGCCATTTGTGGATCAGAGCTGCCATTAGTTTAAAGCATTATGGCATTTATAGAAACAGACATGTCAGTATCCTTCGTATATTCGGCGGTAATACTGGTCCACCTGTTTATGAGGAAGCTATGAATATATACAGTGGGGCAAAAAAGTATTTAGTCAGTCAGCAATAGTGCAAGTTCCACCACTTAAAAAGATGAGAGGCGTCTGTAATTTACATCATAGGTAGACCTCAACTATGGGAGACAAACTGAGAAAAAAAATCCAGAAAATCACATTGTCTGTTTTTTTATCATTTTATTTGCATATTATGGTGGAAAATAAGTATTTGGTCAGAAACAAACAATCAAGATTTCTGGCTCTCACAGACCTGTAACTTCTTCTTTAAGAGTCTCCTCTTTCCTCCACTCATTACCTGTAGTAATGGCACCTGTTTAAACTTGTTATCAGTATAAAAAGACACCTGTGCACACCCTCAAACAGTCTGACTCCAAACTCCACTATGGTGAAAACCAAAGAGTTGTCAAAGGACACCAGAAACAAAATTGTAGCCCTGCACCAGGCTGGGAAGACTGAATCTGCAATAGCCAACCAGCTTGGAGTCAAGAAATCAACAGTGGGAGCAATAATTAGAAAATGGAAGACATACAAGACCACTGATAATCTCCCTCGATCTGGGGCTCCACGCAAAATCCCACCCCGTGGGGTCAGAATGATCACAAGAACGGTGAGCAAAAATCCCAGAACCACGCGGGGGGACGTAGTGAATGAACTGCAGAGAGCTGGGACCAATGTAACAAGGCCTACCATAAGTAACACACTACGCCACCATGGACTCAGATCCTGCAGTGCCAGACGTGTCCCACTGCTTAAGCCAGTACATGTCCGGGCCCGTCTGAAATTTGCTAGAGAGCATTTGGATGATCCAGAGGAGTTTTGGGAGAATGTCCTATGGTCTGATGAAACCAAACTGGAACTGTTTGGTAGAAACACAACTTGTCGTGTTTGGAGGAAAAAGAATACTGAGTTGCATCCATCAAACACCATACCTACTGTAAAGCATGGTGGTGGAAACATCATGCTTTGGGGCTGTTTCTCTGCAAAGGGGCCAGGACGACTGATCCGGGTACATGAAAGAATGAATGGGGCCATGTATCGTGAGATTTTGAGTGCAAACCTCCTTCCATCAGCAAGGGCATTGAAGATGAAACGTGGCTGGGTCTTTCAACATGACAATGATCCAAAGCACACCGCCAGGGCAACGAAGGAGTGGCTTCGTAAGAAGCATTTCAAGGTTCTGGAGTGGCCTAGCCAGTCTCCAGATCTCAACCCTATAGAAAACCTTTGGAGGGAGTTGAAAGTCCGTGTTGCCAAGCGAAAAGCCAAAAACATCACTGCTCTAGAGGAGATCTGCATGGAGGAATGGGCCAACATACCAACAACAGTGTGTGGCAACCTTGTGAAGACTTACAGAAAACGTTTGACCTCTGTCATTGCCAACAAAGGATATATTACAAAGTATTGAGATGAAATTTTGTTTCTGACCAAATACTTATTTTCCACCATAATATGCAAATAAAATGATAAAAAAACAGACAATGTGATTTTCTGGATTTTTTTTTCTCAGTTTGTCTCCCATAGTTGAGGTCTACCTATGATGTAAATTACAGACGCCTCTCATCTTTTTAAGTGGTGGAACTTGCACTATTGCTGACTGACTAAATACTTTTTTGCCCCACTGTAGGTATCTCATACCATCAGCTGACCTCACATGACAACCCATTCTCTTTCCATGTAATCTTCACAAAGGCCAATTTGGCCAAAACGTCTGATATTTTGTCTGTTTCATTGGTCGGTGATCAATAAAACATCATTCGAGCACCTATTATCATACGTCATTCTTTAACGCCGACATTACCCATCTATATCATTTACAGAGATCATTCTTCTGGGATTATATGCAGTAAAGCAAATTATTCCTTTTTTAATTTTTTTCTTTTTCTATATGATTTTATTGTAAAAAGTCAAATCTGTTTAGCCTGAACTTGTTGGCCCGTTCACTTATGTTTGATACAAGCATATTTGAGATAAGACTGCTAAAGCTTTTGCAAGACTCATCAATTAAAAATCAAGAATATTTAATATGTTTAAAAATGCATGGTATCGACAGTGAAACATGGTGGTGGCAGTGTCCTTATGAGGGGCAACATGAGAGCTGCTGGTGTCGGGGAGCTACAGTTCATGGTTGAGAATTCACAGACGTGCTGCTCTGCATTTAAAGAGAAGATGCTACCATCACTCTGTGCCCTTGGTAGACGTGCACTTTTCCAATATGACAACGATCCAAAACATGTGTAACGTTTCTGAAGAACAAGGTAAAAGTGGTTCAGTGTCCAAGTGTCTGTTGATGTGAACCCAACCAACACCTGGGGGGAATTCTGGAGAGATAATTTGAGCATCACCCGCCATGTAGCATCTAGATGTACTAGTTTTTGCTATGGGGTGTATTCATTTTTGAATCAAACAATCTGAGTAAAATTGACGATTTAGTAATGAAAGTTATATTACTAACCTTACTTTCATGTTATGGGTTAAAAAAAACATTCTTGGGAAACTCAGTCTTTGGTAATTGATCTTCTGCTCAGTGAGCGCACACTCAACATCTGGGCAGTGGGGATGAGGGAGAACAATGCCACGCCAGCCACTGACCAGCATAGCAGGGAGCAGCTCCTTCTACGCTCACAGTCAGAGTCCCCTCAAAGCGCTGTGCAGAAGTGTACTAGGTAACGTGGGCGCTGCCAAGCTGGGTGAGATGGAGAAGGAAGCCAACTCACCCAAACTCACCGTGTAGCAGAGAGCGACTCCTGCTGCACTGACCTGCACCTTTGGCTCCTGTTTCATCAACATGTGGCCGGCCACTCCTGCTGCAGTCTCTGCCCACATCAAAGTGCTGAACAGCAAAGGTCAGACTACTCTATCTAGTAGTAAAAAACAGAAGGCAGCACTCCAAAAAAGGCCATGTGGACCTAATAAAGTCCACCTTATTTTGAAACTACTTTTTGGAGCGCTGTCTTCTGTTTTTTACTACTATATGTTGGCAAGTATGGATTGATTGCTGGGAGACTTTGCACCCATTTAACTTTTATTGCTGTTCCATTTTTTGTATCTATCTATCTATCTATCTATCTATCTATCTATCTATCTATCTATCCCATATCTATCTATCTATCTATCTATCTATCTAGCTAGCTCATATCTATCTATCTACACTATAGAGACACTTTAGGGAACCAGAATATTGTTTTTTAAATATTTTTCTACGTAAGGGAATTAGCACTGCATAGGAAAAATGGAACTAGCTATGTCTATAAAGATGTATTAGAAGGGTTATCTTATGAACGACAACATAGGTGACACGATGTATAGTTCTTTTAGGTCTGATTGCTGGGATCCCCAGTGATCACAAGAACTGGAGTAACATGTCCCCTCTGTAAATAGCACATTATTGTGTATGCGTGACCATCACTCCATTTACTTCTATCGGAGCAATAGTGTGCATACAAGTCCTGACTAGTGTTGAGCGAATTTGCTCGGGTTCCCTCTTATTCGGCAAGCTATTGCGCGTGCTGAATAAGTTGCAGAGTGAACCCGGCTTCCTGGATCGCACTGGCTGATCAGCTGATCGGCGCTGCATGTGTCGCGGCTGTGTCACTGTCACAGCACATGTATGGAGAGCCCAACAAACAGGCTGTCCATGCATGTGTCGTGACTGGGAGAGGGAACCCGAGCAAATTCGCTCAACTCTAGTCCTGACCACCTCTCCCACGGATCATACATTTATCACCTATCTTGTATCCTGCAGGAATGAATCTGAAAAATATGATATTAAAATTAGAGATTCCCTTTCAGTTCATTATGGATGCCCATCCTTCCCATGGCTGCACATCGTTCATTTACGCTTTATATCTACCATAGAAGTAAACATTATCAAACTATCGACACTCAGGATCTGCATTTCCTTAAATTAAACCCAAATTGTTTTATGTACTCACATGAGACCGCTCCATGCATCTGTTTAGAGATAAAGGCTTAAGGACATGTTTGGAATTTATAGTTAGGAAACAGAGAGAATAAACAATACCAGGAAGTTCAAGGAAACCATATTTTACAGCGAGAGTACTAAAGTCTGTGGATACAAAGACTTCAACTTATTTTCACCAACTCAATAGGTTCATCAATTCTGGCTAAACTCAGTCAGCGAGCAATATTATCCCGACTGTTTAATACCAACATCAATAATAACATAAACAATCATCCTGATCATCATCCATGTAATAATCAGCTTTGTTATTATTACACATACAACAGTTATATAATTCTGTGCTTACACAATATAAAACAAATAGACAAACAGTGTCTCCAGCACATAGAAGACAGATGTTATCCCTATGGGAATGGCAGTGTTTAGAACAAGCTTCACTGTTTCAGCATCAGTTTAACATTATAAAAGCAACATGGAGAGCACCTAATTCTAAGTGTGACCGTCTCCAAGGATGGGACCATATGTTCATGAAATTATAAGTCTTTCTATACATTTTAATAGATTGTTAAAAGTTGTGCCGTGTGCAGATTCAGCATCATTATAACTAAAACATGCAATTCTATTATTGTTTTTTGGAGTTTTGCTTGTACAGCATTCATAATGCAGTAAAAATGACCTGGGAACATGATTCTCCTGGTCAGTACAATTACAACAATATCAAACTCGATTGTTATGTTAAGTTGTTAAAAAATTAGGAACTTTGTAAATGTGACTTGCATCACCATTTTATAAAACCTGTTACATTTTTAATTTTTTACCTATACAAGGATTTTATCAGTACTATTTTGGGAATATAGGACATTTGGGGGGATGTGGGGTTAAAAATAAAGCTCCTTTGTAATGCTATTAACCTGCAAATTAACCTTATATTTCGATATTATTAACATTTGGGGACATGACAGGTTCACTTTTAACCCCTTCATGACCAGGGGATTTTTCGTTTTTCCGTGTTCGTTTTTCGCTCCCCTCCTTCCCAGAGCCATAACTTTTTTATTTTTCCGTCAATTTGGCCATGTGAGGGCTTATTTTTTGCGGGACGAGTTGTACTTTTGAAAGACATCATTGGTTTTAGCATGTCGTGTACTAGAAAACGGGAAAAAAATTCCAAGTGCGGTGAAATTGCAAAAAAAGTGCAATCCCACATTGGTTTTTTGTTTGGCTTTTTTGCTAGGTTCACTAAATGCTAAAAATGACCTGCCATTATGATTCTCCAGGTCATTACGAGTTCATAGACACCAAACATGACTAGGTTATTTTTTATCTAAGTGGTGAAAAAAATTCCAAACTTTGCTAAAAAAAAAAAAAAAAAAAATTGCGCCATTTTCCGATACTCGTAGCGTCTCCATTTTTCGTGATCTGGGGTCGGTTGAGGGCTTATTTTTTGTGTGCCGAGATGGCGTTTTTAATGATAGCATTTCGGTGCAGATATGTTCTTTTGATCGCCCGTTATTGCATTTTAATGCAATGTCGTGGCGACCAAAAAAAC
Organism: Ranitomeya imitator; assembly: GCF_032444005.1. Classification (NCBI taxonomy): domain Eukaryota; kingdom Metazoa; phylum Chordata; class Amphibia; order Anura; family Dendrobatidae; genus Ranitomeya; species Ranitomeya imitator. The sequence goes on along the minus strand of NC_091284.1, from coordinate 712,626,129 downwards.
GTAATTCTGGCGTTTCGAGTTTTTTTCCCGCTACGCTGTTTAGCGATCATGTTAATACTTTTTTTTATTTGATAGATCGGGCAATTCTGAGCGCGGCGATACCAAATATGCGTAGATTTGATTTTTTTTTTATTGATTTATTTTGATTGGGGCGAAAGGGGGGTGATTTAAACTTTTATGTTTTTTTTATTTTTTTCACATTTTTTTAAACTTTTTTTTTTAACTTTTGCCATGCTTCAATAGCCTCCATGGGAGGCTAGAAGCAGGCACAGCACGATCGGCTCTGCTACATAGCAGCGATCTGCTGATCGCTGCTATGTAGCAGAATTGCACGTGTGCTGTGAGCGCCGACCACAGGGTGGCGCTCACAGCGACGGGCAATCAGTAACCATAGAGGTCTCAAGGACCTCTATGGCTACAATGGAGACGCATCGTCGACCCCCGGACATGTGACGGGGGTCGGCGATGACGTCATTTCCGGCCGCCCGGCCGGAAGCGGTAGTTAAATGCCGCTGTCTGCGTTTGACAGCGGCATTTAACTAGTTAATAGGTGCGGGCAGATCGCGATTCTGCCCGCGCCTATTACGGGCACATGTCAGCTGTTCAAAACAGCTGACATGTCCCGGCTTTGATGCGGGCTCACCGCGGAGCCCTGCATCAAAGCAGGGGAGCCGGCATCGGACGGTATAGTACGTCCGATGCCGGTAAGGGGTTAAGGTTCTGTACTTTTTTTGTAAAAGGTTTTTTCTTTTACAATGTATTCTCTTCCTAAATGAAAAGTTAAGCAACTTTCTAAATAGTTTTCATTACAAAATTTCGATCATTTTGCTGCTGCAGTGCCCAGGTATCTTTTATCTTGCTGAGTGCTAGGTCATAGCCAGCGTCGGACTGGAGCACCTTGGGCCCACCAGAGAAAATCATTCTTGGGGCCCACTATGTAGCTACATAGAAATAGATACAAGACCACCAATTGTGCGGTAAAAAGCGCTAATATCAGGGTATAATATAAGGTAGTACATGTCTTAATTATGTAGCAAGGGTTGGGGTAGCCCCCTCGCAGAATATAATTTAGCCCCCTCACAGAATATAATTTAGCCCCCTCATAAAATATAACGCAGTCCCCTCTAATAGAATATAATGCAGCACCCCACAAAATATAATGCAACCCCCTCAGGTATAAAGCAGTCCCCACCATAGATTATAATGTAGCACCCTCATAGAGTATAATGCAGCCCCCTCATATAGTATAATGCAGCCACCACAGAATATAATGTAGTCAACTGAGAGAATGCAGCCCCAACACAGAATATAATGCAGCCCTCCTATAGAGTATACTGTAGCCCCCTCACATAGTATGATGTAGCCCCCCATAATATAATGTAGTCCCCTAAGAATAATGCAGTCCCCCCACAGAATATAATGTATAAATGCATAAAGTATAATGCAGCCCCTCTCCACTCCATCATTGTCCTCATCACCACCTCCATCATTGCCTTCTCCCCCACCACCTCCATCACTGCCCAATCCATGACCTGCATCATTGTCTCCTCCCCCACCATCATTGTCCATTTCATCACCTGCCTCATTGCCTCCCCCACCACCATCCTTGCCCATCACCTCCAACATTGCCTCCCCCCACCACCATCATTGCCCATTTCATCACCTCCATCACTGCCTCCCACCACCACCATTGCCCATCACCTCCAACATTGCCTCTCCCCCACCACCATCATTGCCCATCACCTCCATAATTCCCTCCCTCACCACCATTGCCTTTTTTCATCACCTCCATCATTGCCTCCCACCACCACCATTGCCCATCACCACCATCATTGCCTCCCCCCGCCACCATCATTGCCCATCACCTCCATCATTGCCTCCCCACCATCATTACCTATCAGCTCCATTGCCTCCCCTCACCCTCATTGCCCATCACCTCCATCATTCCCTCCCTCACCATGATTTCCCATCACCTCCATCATTGTCTCCCCCACCATCATTGCCCATCACTACCATCATTGCCTCCCCTCACCTCCATCATTGCCTCTCCACCACCACCATCATTGCCCATCATCTCCATCATTGCCTCCCCTCACCCTCATTGACCATCACCTCCATCATTCCCTCCCTCACCATGATTGCCCATCACCTCCATCATTGTCTCCCCCACCATCACTGCCCATCACTTCCATAATTGCATCCCCTCACCTCCATCATTGCCTCCCCACCACCATCATTGTCCATCACCTCCATCATTGTCTCCCCAACCACCATCATTGCCCATCACCTCCATCATTGTCTCCCCATCAATATCATTGTCCTTCACCACACACACACACAGCTCACCGCAGCTCATCACACACACACACACTCTCACACACACTCTTAACACACACACACTCTCTCACACACACACACACACTCTCTCTCTCTCTCTCTCTCTCTCTCACACACACTCTTAAAATCATTTTTCAAGCTGGTGTTCAATAAACACTTGAAATAGATCACTCTATTTCTAATTACTCTATATAATATACTAGATTGTGGCCCGATTCTAACGCATCGGGTATTCTAGAATATGCATGTCCCCGTAGTATATGGACAATGATGATTCCAGAATTCGCGGCAGACTGTGTCCGTCGCTGATTGATCGAGGCAACCTTTATGACATCATCGTCGCCATGGTAACCATTATGACATCATCGTCGCTGTGCCCGTCCTCGACCAATCAGAGACGCGGGATGTCTACGTCCTTTATGACATCATCGTCGCTGTGCCCGTCGCTGATTGGTCGAGGCCTGGCGGCCTCGACCAATCAGAGACGCGGGATTTCTACGTCAATACTGTGCCCGTCGCTGATTGGTCGAGGCCTGGCGGCATCGACCAATCAGGGACGTGGGATTTCCAGGACAGACAGACAGAAAGACAGACAGACAGACGGAAAAACCCTTAGACAATTATATACAGTGGGGCAAAAAAGTATTTAGTCAGTCAGCAATAGTGCAAGTTCCACCACTTAAAAAGATGAGAGGCGTCTGTAATTTACATCATAGGTAGACATCAACTATGGGAGACAAACTGAGAAAAAAAAATCCAGAAAATCACATTGTCTGTTTTTTTAACATTTTATTTGCATATTATGGTGGAAAATAAGTATTTGGTCAGAAACAAACAATCAAGATTTCTGGCTCTCACAGACCTGTAACTTCTTCTTTAAGAGTCTTCTCTTTCCTCCACTCATTACCTGTAGTAATGGCACCTGTTTAAACTTGTTATCAGTATAAAAAGACACCTGTGCACACCCTCAAACAGTCTGACTCCAAACTCCACTATGGTGAAGACCAAAGAGCTGTCAAAGGACACCAGAAACAAAATTGTAGCCCTGCACCAGGCTGGGAAGACTGAATCTGCAATACCCAACCAGCTTGGAGTGAAGAAATCAACAGTGGGAGCAATAATTAGAAAATGGAAGACATACAAGACCACTGATAATCTCCCTCGATCTGGGGCTCCACGCAAAATCCCACCCTGTGGGGTCAGAATGATCACAAGAACAGTGAGCAAAAATCCCAGAACCACGCGGGGGGACATAGTGAATGAACTGCAGAGAGCTGGGACCAATGTAACAAGGCCTACCATAAGTAACACACTACGCCACCATGGACTCAGATCCTGCAGTGCCAGACGTGTCCCACTGCTTAAGCCAGTACATGTCCGGGCCTGTCTGAAGTTTGCTAGAGAGCATTTGGATGATCCAGAGGAGTTTTGGGAGAATGTCCTATGGTCTGATGAAACCAAACTGGAACTGTTTGGTAGAAACACAACTTGTCGTGTTTGGAGGAAAAAGAATACTGAGTTGCATCCATCAAACACCATACCTACTGTAAAGCATGGTGGTGGAAACATCATGCTTTGGGGCTGTTTCTCTGCAAAGGGGCCAGGACGACTGATCCGGGTACATGAAAGAATGAATGGGGCCATGTATCGTGAGATTTTGAGTGCAAACCTCTTTCCATCATCAAGGGCATTGAAGATGAAACGTGGCTGGGTCTTTCAACATGACAATGATCCAAAGCACACCGCCAGGGCAATGAAGGAGTGGCTTCGTAAGAAGCATTTCAAGGTCCTGGAGTGGCCTAGCCAGTCTCCAGATCTCAACCCTATAGAAAACCTTTGGAGGGAGTTGAAAGTCCGTGTTGCCAAGCGAAAAGCCAAAAACATCACTGCTCTAGAGGAGATCTGCATGGAGGAATGGGCCAACATACCAACAACAGTGTGTGGCAACCTTGTGAAGACTTACAGAAAACGTTTGACCTCTGTCATTGCCAACAAAGGATATATTACAAAGTATTGAGATGAAATTTTGTTTCTGACCAAATACTTATTTTCCACCATAATATGCAAATAAAATGTTAAAAAAACAGACAAAGTGATTTTCTGGATTTTTTTTTCTCAGTTTGTCTCCCATAGTTGAGGTCTACCTATGATGTAAATTACAGACGCCTCTCATCTTTTTAAGTGGTGGAACTTGCCCTATTGCTGACTGACTAAATACTTTTTTGCCCCACTGTATATAGATGATTTCCCCTTTTTGTATAGAAGAATTTAAATAAATTAACTTATTGATGATATTCTAGTTTTGGGAGAAGCACCTGTACATGCAGGCAAAACAGTATAAAATAATTAACAAAATTAAGAATTGGATCCATGAGAGGTTCTTGCAGATGTGAACGCCATGTGGAATATGGTCTGATCTGCAATGCTTGTTGCTTCTCCTATAATATGACACTGATGTTTGGTAATTCCCATAGTCCTATTTCAGACAGGCTAGAGTCACTTCAAATACATATGATTCACATATTCCTTTGTGAAAGAAGTATATCCCAAAGGAAAAAACGAAGTGAGGAGAAAGAAATATAATTATAAAATGAATAATGTTTATTTTTAATAGTTAAAATTTTTTTTTTTTTTATAATCACAAAATATAAATAAAAAATAAAAAATAAAAAAATAAAAAAAACACACAGGGGGGGTATATGTACACCAGACAAAATCTGTGTGTTTTTTATTTATATTTTGTGATTATAAAAAAAAAAAAAAAAAATTAACTATTGAAAATAAACATTATTCATTTTATAATTATATTTCTTTCTCCTCACTTCGTTTTTTCCTTTGGGATATACTTCTTTCACAAAGGAATATGTGACTGATGTTTGGTAGATGAGATGTTATAAAGGGTCTCACCAGACCCTTCACTCCTTGGTCTGCTGAGGTAAGAGGAGGATGGCTGATTGCATTAGATTCTAATAGAGTTTTAGGCCATATTTTTTTCCTGTCAGTCATATTTCCTCCTGAAGCCTCCTACAGGAACAATATGGCTGTCATCTTACCGAACATCCTTCAAGCATTCTATGCATACCACACAAAAATATGATACATACATAATTCAGGAAGATATTTCATTCCTGTGGGTTACTAGTTACCAAAATGTATTTAATTTTACCCACAGATCAATCATAGAATCATAGAATGTTAGAGTTGGAAGGGACCTCCAGGGCCATCGTGTCCAACCCCCTGCTTAATGCAGGATTCACTAAACCATCTCAGACGGATGCGAATATGTTCTCTGATCATGGGTATATTAATGGATTGTGTCAAACTCAGATTTTACAGATATGGCATGGAAAACATTGTACTTCCTTTGCCATGTGAGACCTCTGATATGGAGGCATACTATCTACTTTACGGGCAGGTATCTTCACATAACATTGATTAGCACCTCTGGTAATGAGGAAGTACACAGGCAAGGTTTGCCCTTCCAACAGCTGTCAGCTAATTCTTACTTTCTCTTCATACACACTCTATGTCTGCTCTCCATCAGATAACCTAATTTAATTACCTGTTCACAGTGGAGAGGTGCAGGCAGTGATCCAGTTCCCTCAGCCTTCGATCTATATAACTCATAACTCTATTTAATAAAGCATAGAGAAAAACTTCTTTCTATGGGTAAATTTTGAATGTTCATGATATGTGTGAGACCAAAATAAGACAAAAATCCATTAATCTCAAAGTATAAAGTGTTGATCCAGAGGAGAAACAAGTAATCCACATGATTCAGATATCAATTTTCTGAAATTATATTGTGGAACCACAAGAATACAAATAACAGAAAACAATAATGGCAGAAATATTTACTCCATCAATAAATTATTTTATATTTTCGCGAAAATATTATCTTGAAACGGATGTGAGTTCATATATTGTGATCTCCACACCCCGCCCCAGCAGCAAGCATGGTGGAGGAGTTGGTTTTCTCCTGTCAGATAACTGCTCCTTCACCCCAATCCAATTACCACCCTCTATTACCCTCCCTTCCTTTGAGGTGCACTCTGTGCGCATTTACTACCCCTCCAACTGGCTGTCATTTACTGCCACCCAGGGCCAGCCACCACCTTCTTTCACCACTTCACCACCTGGCTACTTCATTTCCTCTTCGCTGACATCCCCACTATCATCTTGGGTAACGTCAACATCCCCATTGACACTACCCTCTCAGCTGCCACTAAACTTCTATCTCTCACTTCCTCCTTCGGCCTCACTCAATGACCTGCTTTTGCCACTCACAAAGATGGCCACACACTGGACCTCATCTTCACCCGCCTCTTCTCCCTATCTAACATCTCTAGCTCACCGCCTCCTCTTTCTGACCACAACCTACTCTCATTCTCTTCCCTCTCCACTCCTTGTCTACAATCCCCAACCCACAAACTTGCACACCCTCGCAGAAATTTTAAACACCTCAATCTACTCTCACTCTCTGAATCCCTTATCCCTCTTGCAGAAATAAGTTCCCTACACAATGTGGATGTTGCTGCTGCTCTATATAGCACCACAATAGCTGTGGCTTTGGAATCTGTTGCCCCTCTCACACATACCAAAGCTCATAAAATCAGCAGACAGCCCTGGCACCCCAGCCTAACCAAAGAACTGAGACGAGCTTCCAGGGCTGCTGAGCGGAGATGGAAAAGATTCCACTACAACGTAGACTTCATCCCATTCAAACAGTCCCTCACTACTTTCAAGACCACACTCGGTACAGCTAAACAAACCTACTTCTCTTCTCTCATATCCTCCGTCTCACAACCCTAAACAGTTATTCAAAACCTTCAGTTCTCTCCTCCGTCCCCAGCACCTCCTTCCTCTCCACTCATCTCAGCTGAAGACTTTGCCTCATTTTTCAAGCAGAAGATTGATAGCATCAGAGACAGTTTTGGTTGACAACCCCCAGAGCCCTTCCTCCCAACTTCCCAGGCCTCCACCTCGAAAACCAACTTCTCCACCATTACAGAAGATCGACTCTCCACTCTACTTTCAAGATCGCATCTCACCACCCGTGCACTTGACCCGATCCCATCCCACTTCATCCCAAACCTCACCACAGTCTTCATCCCAACCCTAACCCATCTCTTCAACCTATCACTATCAACTGGTGTTTTCCACTCAAGCTTTAAACATGCCTCAATCACACCTATCCTCAAAAAGCCCTCTCTTGACCCATCTTCTGTATATAGCTATCGCCCTATATCACTTCTGCCTTATGCCTCAAAACTACTAGAACAACATGTCCATCTTGAACTGTCCTCCCATCTCTCTTCCTGCTCCCTCTTCGACCGCTTACAATCTGGCTTCTATTCACACCACTCCACTGAAACTGCCCTAACTAAGGTCACCAATGACCTATTAACCGCCAAAAGCAAGCAACACTACTCTGTCCTCCTCCTCCTGGACCTGTCCTCTGCCTTGGACACAGTGGACCATTCCCTATTATTGCAGACCCTCTCATCCCTTGGCATCACAGCCTTGGCCCTATCCTGGATCTCATCATACCTAACAGACCAGACATTCAGCATCTTCCACTCACACACCACCTCCTCACCTCGCCCCCTATCTGTCGGAGTCCCGCAAGGTTCAGTCCTAGGGCCCATGCTCTTCTCCATTTACACCTTTGTCCTGGGACAGCTCATAGAATCTCACGGCTTTCAGTATCACCTCTATGCTGATAACACACAAATCTACCTCTCTGGACCAGATATCACATTCACCATATAGAAAAATAAGGCTAAAAGCCACAGACAGCTCACCGACAGATCTAAGGAGCACAGAGATCTCGTCCCGAACAAGACGTGCAGCAATAGAAGATGGGGAAAAAGGTGTGTACTCCAGCTCCTAAAATCTTGAAATTCTTTATTAGTGCATATAAATATAGCGTGATTAAAAATCCTTGCTCAAAGGTGGATGCAGTCATGAGGATAGACAACGCGTTTCGATCTATGCGATCTTAATACATGATTAAGATCGCATAGATCGAAATGCATTGTCTATCCTCATGACTGCATCCACCTTTGAGCAAGGATTTTTAATCACGCTATATTTATATGCACTAATAAAGAATTTCAAGATTTTAGGAGCTGGAGTACACACCTTTTTCCTCATCTTCCATCACATTCACCACCCTACTATCCAGAATCCCTCAATGTCTGTCCACTATTTCATCCTTTTTCTCCGCTAGATTTCTAAAACTTAACATGGACAAAACAGAATTCATCATTTTCCTCCATCTCACCTGACACCCCCAACTAACCTATCCATTACAGTAAACGGCTGCCCACCCTCCCCAGTCCCAGAAGCTTGCTGCCTTGGGGTAATCCTTGACACTGATCTCTCCTTCAAACCACATAGCCCAGCCCTTTCCACTTCCTGCCGCCTTCAACTCAAAAATATTTCATGGATCCGTACATTCCTAAACCAAGAATCTGCAAAAACCCTAGTCCATGCCCTCATCAACTCCTGCCTCGACTACTGCAACCTCTTGCTCTGTGACCTCTCCTCGAACACTCTCGCACCCCTCCAATCTATCCTAAACTCTGGTGACCGACTAATCCACCTGTCCCCCAGCTATTCCCCGGCCTCTCCCCTCTGTCAATCCCTTCACTGGCTCCCCATTGCCCAGAGACTCCAGTACAAAACCCTAACCATGACATACAAAGCCATCCACAACCTGCCTCCTCCATACATCTGTGACCTCGTCTCCCATTACTTAACTGCACACAACCGCCGATCCTCACAAGATCTCCTTCTCTACTCTCCTCTTATCTCCTCTTCCCACAATCGCATACAAGATTTCTCTTGTGCATCACCCCTACTCTGGAACTCTCTACCACAACATATAATACTCTTGCCTACCAGTGAACCCTTCAAAATGAACCTGAAGACCCACCTCTTCCGACAAGCCTACAACCTGCAGTAACCACTGATCGACGAAACCGCTGCACGACCAACTCTACCCTCACCTATTGTATCCTCACCCATCCCTTGTAGATTGTGAACCCTTGCGGGCAGGGTCCTCTCTCCTACTGTACCAGTTGGGACTTGTGTTGTTTAAGATTATTGTACTTGTTTTTATTATGTATACCCTCCTCACATGTAAAGCGCCATGGAATAAATGGCGCTATAATAATAAATAATAATAATAATAAGCTACAGTAATCTTCAACTAGCACACCACAAACCGTATCTTTTATGTGCCTAGCACAGCACGTCATTTCCAATGGAAATAGGGATCTATAGAGCTCATTCAATACAGTTCAAACAGGCTACTACTTCTGTGAACATGCAGAGGCTTGTTCTTAAATAGCCAGGATGTCAAACAGTCTGCCCGTCTTTCATAGTCTGCATCCCTCCGTCTCTGGTAAGGTTAATGAAACTGACCCTACTTCACAAAATACTTTCATCCATTTTCTCCTACTACTGACCTTGTGCCATGTTTCTATGTCCCAGGGGACCTATGCTGAGTAAATATGACATTTCCTTTATTGCTATAAATCAACTGTATTGTATATGGCTATAATTGTATATGGTTTAACAATAGAAGGAACATTAATGTTTATTGACAATTTTCTGTCTCTTTAAAAATAAATCAGAATACGACTATATAAAAAATAAACCCTTAAAATATAGCAATACGAATGTTTTATTTTTATTAACCCCTTCAAGACCCAGCCTGTTTTCACCTTTTTGACCCAGCCACTTTTTACACTTCTGACCACTGTCACTTTATGAGGTAATAACTCTGGAACGCTTCAACTGATCCTGATTATTCTGACATTGCTTTCTCGTGACATATTGTACTTCATGGTAGTGGTAAAATTTCTTTGATATGGCTTATTTGTGAAAAAAATGGAAATTTGGCAACAGTTTTGAAAATGTTGCAATTTTCAATATTTTAATTTTTAGGCCCTTAAATCAGAGAGTCATATCACACAAAGTAGATAATAGATAATATTTCCCACATGTCTACTTTACATCAGCACAATTTTGGAACCAAAATTTTTTTTCGTTACAAAGTTATAAGGGTTAAAAGTTGGCCAGCAATTACTAATTTTTTCAACAAATTTTACAAAACCATTTTTTTTAGGGACCACATCACACTTGAAGTCACTTTGAGGCGTCAATATCAAAGACAATACCCAAAAGTGACACCATTCTAAAAACTGCACCCCTCAAGCTGATCAAAACCACATTCAAGAAGTTTATTAACCCTTCAGGTGCTTCACAGCAGCTAAAGGAACGTGGAAGGAAAAAATGAACATTTAACTTTTTAGTCACAAAAATGATCTTTCAGCAACAATTTTTTTTATTTTCACAAGTGTAAAAGGATAAAATGGATCACAAAAGTTGTTGTGCAATTTCTCATGAGTATGCCGATACCCCATATGGTCTGCAGGCATCATGTTGCATTTTCAGAGCCCCTGATGTGCCTAAACAGTGGAAACCCCTCACAAGTGACCCCATTTTGGAATCTACACCCCTGAATGAATTTATCTAGAGGCATAGTTTTATAATATTGATTATGTTTTTTGTTTTACTGGTGTATGAATTTATAATGTGGTGTTATATGTAAGATGTGCGGGGTACATCAGATTTATAAAAGTGTGTTGTGTCAACAGGATATAAACAAATTTTATTAATTTGTGGACGTGTGGTATGCTTTGAAACAATCCTTAATGCAAAGGCCAGGTTTCTCAGGGCAGGTTTCACAATGGTAAATTGTGTCCTTTCGGATTCCCCTCTTGGAGCATACTCTGCACCTTTTGTGATCGTCCTGTCCTCGCTGTTTGGGGAACCTGTCCTGGGAAATCTTGACCTGGGACAATACGGGCACTATCAGATTCAGAAGTACTGGGACCCTCACATCCCCGAGCGCCAAACATTAGGGCCTTGATGACTACCTCCTGAAACCGAAGCAAGGTCCCCGTATTGCCTGTAGATCGGAACAGCACAAAAGCATTGTACAGTGCCATCTGTACAATGTGTAGGCCAATTTTTTGTACCATACTTTGGCTTTTCGCATGGCACTGTATGGTTGGAGGAACTGATCTGATAGATCCATACCCCCCATGTACCGATTGTAATCCAAGATACAATCTGGCTTTGGGACTTTTGTTGTGGTCCCACGAACAGTGACAAGGGTGCTGTTGTCACAGTATATGGTGTCAGGATAAGGACATCCCTTTTGTTCTTATACGTGACCACCAGCATGTTGTCGCTGCATTGGGCTCTGCTTTCCCTTTTCTCAGCATTTGCCCAATTAGCGGCTTAGGGAGGCCTCGCTGATTTCTTCGCACGCTGCCACATGCAGCTGTACCTCTGGCAGAGAGGGCCTTGAAGAGCGGGATGCTGGTGTAAAAGTTATCAATGTAGAGGACGGGGGGGGGGGGCATTGAGGGAGGCCAATTTGGGTGTCCTTCCCCTCGTAGACCCTAAATCTGTGGGTGTACCCTGAGGCACTCTCGCACAGTTTGTACAGCTTTATTCCATACCTGGACCTCTTACTGGGCAGGTATTGTCGGAATTTTAGCCTCCCTTTGAAGTGAACTAGAGATTCATCAATAGCGATGTCCCTCTGGGATGTGTACGCCTCAGGAAATTTTCTGCTGAAGTGTTCAACCACTGGCCGAATTTTATATAGACGATCAAAGTTAGGATCGTCTCGGGGAGGACACTAAGCATTATCATTATAATGCAAACATTTATGGATCCCTTCAAAACGTTTCCTTGTCATAGCCATGCGGAATACCGGTGTACCGTAGAGAATATCAGTACTCCAGTATTGACGAATCTCTGTTTTTTTTGCTATGCCCATATGCAGCAAAATTCTCAAAATGTCATCATCTCTGCTGCATTTATGTGGGTCCATCTGGCGTATGATGACGTGTGATTTTGGGTGAAAAATTGCTGGGCATACAGGTGGGTCCTAGGGCGCCTTGCTGGGGGTCCTTCCACACCAGATGAGGAGGAGGAGGAGGATGATGAGAAAGAGAGGAATGTGGGATCTTCCTCACTGGCTGAATCCGTGTCGGACGCAAGGATGGAGTAAGCCTCCTCTGGTGAATAGCGCCTTGTTGACAAATGGGCCATTTTTATTTTTTTTCCCCAAACCCTGGGGATGTGTGTGCAAGTGGTGCTTTTACACGTGTAATGTGTGGGGCTTGTGTAATAGGGTACTCTTTATTACAACAAAATGGAGAGAAAAAAAGTAAAGAGTTAAAATGTAGAAAAAAAATGAAAAGAAAAATCAGATGTTAAAAAAAGTTTGTAAAAAAAATTAGATGTTCACTACACTAATGCCCTCCCTATAAATTTACCCCCCCTCGCAAATAATTATTTTTTACAAAAAAAAAACGGACATCAGCAAAAATGTGATGTACGCCCCCCTAATGCACTAGCTAAAAATTTATTCGGCACAACTAATAATTTTTTTACAAAAGAAAATCGGACATCAGCAACAATGTGACGTACGCTCCCCTAATGCACTAGAAATTACTCGGCGATAGCAACAAACGCTGACGCCGGCAAAACCTAACACATTACCTATAAAACTACTCTGTACGATTTTTTCCACTACAACAAGATCGGACGTCACCAAACACTGACGCCGACTAGACCTAATACACTACCTATAAAACTACTCTATACGATTTTTTTTTCTATAAAAGAAAAATTCCCGTGGTGCAGTCTCTGATCAGCAGCGATACTGGTCAGATCGCTGCGGACTGGGAAGAGCATGAATGCTCTGCGCAGGATGCCGCACACAGGAAGAAAGCGCAAAAAAGTGCGCTAAAAAAATCAATGGGAGGGGAGGTTGGTGGGGGGGTACTGGAACAGGGATGGGGGATGGGAAAGGGGTGGGGGAGGTGCTGCTGCTCTGCTGTGATCACTGGAGTCACACAGCAGGCAGATGGCAGCAAAAAGCAGAGAGCACAGCAGGAAGATGGAGCTGGAGGATGAAGCAGGAGGCAGGAGATTGCCGGGTTGATCACACTGGCCACCAATTGATTCTTTTCTCAGGTGAGACACAGAGGGGCTTGGACAACCACTCTGCACGCCAAATCTGAGGTAAAGATGGCGTGCAGAGCGGTGATCGGCATTTTAGATTAACCCGCTAGATTGGCGCTGATTGGCTAGAAGCTATTTTTCAGCCAATCAGCACCCTAGGGTTTAATTAGGTGAGGTGACGTGGTGATCACCCCACCCACTGTGACGGCTGTGATTGGTGCTACGTCACTCAGCACAGATCACAGCCGGTCACATGCTTTTTAAAAAAAAATAACTTTATTGTTTTATTGCTGTGATTGGCTGGTCAGAATTGACCAGCCAATCACAGCGATCGCCGATGTGGGGGGGCGGTGCAGCCCCCGGGGCTACGTGTGGAGATGGTCTGCTGTCATGGACAGCAGGCATCGGAACCCGGTCACCGCGCGATGCCACGTGGTGACCGGAAAATGGAGGCGCCGTACTATTACTGCGCTGGTCAGAAATGCACCTTCCCCAGCGCAGTACTAGTACGGTGGATGTCGGGAAAGGGTTAAAAAATGTTTTTTAAAGTAGGTAAGTCTATGTGATTTAGTATGACATTCTAACAATTTAATGCATGAGTAAGGCTGCCGTCACACTAGCAGTATTTGGTCAGTATTTTCCATCAGTATTTGTAAGCCAAAACCAGGAGTGGGTGATAAATATGGTGCATATGTTTCTATTATACTTTTCGTCTAATTGTCCCACTCCTGAATTTGGCTTACAAATACTGATGTAAAATACTGACCAAATACTGCTAGTGTGATGGCAGCCTGACTGTTCACTAATGGTCATGTGTAGTGGGAAGTCAGGAGAGATACCAGTCTGCTGAGTTATTTTTATGGCTCACCTTAGGCCTCATTCAACTGTTCGTTTTTCCTCCAACAGAAAACTGACTGATTGTCATCTGTGTTTTGGATCAGATTTTCATCAATGTTTTGTCAGTGGGTCCATTTTCACCATCAATGATATTCATATACAAGAACAAACAATTTGCGAAGATTTTCCTACCCATTACAATGTTAAAAACTAACAGCACATGGATTGCACATGGATGGCATGGTGTGCTGTCCGTGATTTTGACAGACCCATAGACTTATATGGGTGATTTTGATCAATGACTCTGACTCCACTCAAAAATGTTCATGTCTTCATAGACCTAGATTGCGTATGTTCTCTATCAGTAAAAAATGAACGTGGAAAGGGGCCTCGTTCTTAGCAAATTGTCCTTGTTTACAGGAAGGCTAGGCTTAGGCTCACAGCTATCTTATGTGTATGGGTATCTTTGTAATTAACTGTTCAGGTGACTGCACAGATTTGTCCCAATCGTTCCCTATTCACTATGAATATTAGCAAACAAATCCTTGTGTAAACGAGGTGCAGGAGTTTTTCCATCAGGAAAACCTATTTTCGCACACTGACATTCTAGCAATCATCTATTATGACTAGAGGAGAAATGTAGTATTACCTTGTCCCTATTTGGGTAATGGTTTAAGTAGTTTTCTGACCTTATGATACTGATAAGAGATCCTTCATATGGGTCTTCACTATCTAATTTCTGGGGGTCCAACACCGATTAGCTGTTTTCTGCTCCAGTGGTGACAGCAAAGCTCCCTTCACCGTGTAGTGGCCGATGTTGAGTACTGCAGCTCTGCTCCCATTGAAGAGAATACTAGCTGAGCCGCAGTAGCAGGCAGTAACAGCAATGAATGAAGCTGTGCTTTTCCACTCCACACACTTTCTGGACACTATCAGGGTAGATAATAGCTGATCTTGGGGGGAAGCTGGATGTCGGATCCCCACCAATCTGATAGTGATGTCCTTTCCAAGTCATCAGTTTTGTAAGACTGGAAAATCCTTTTAACATTATTGGATAAATGCTTGAAAGCAGAAATGACTCTTTGAAGACTTTGGTGTAGTCCAAAGATTGATGGTGATTCTAGATGAAAAAGATGTTTTTCCCATCTTTTATTTACCTTTTGACTAAAATAAAATAGGGTGCGCACATTGTAGGTGTTAAAGAACCACTTCAGAGTTGTTGTTTTTTTAGCACTATGGTGGTGCCACTAATCTATAGTCCTTGATGCTAGTCATATACTTACTTATCATTGTCTTCACTTTTTATCAGTGCCACTACAGTCCCACGGTGCCATCTTGTGACCACAACTTATGATTCACTGGAAGTCAGAGGTAATGGTCACAATTGCCTTATACAGTCATGGCCAAAAGTATTGACACCCCTGCAATTCTGTCAGATAATACTCAGTTTCTTCCTGAAAATGATTGCAAACACAAATTATTTGGTATTATTATCTTCATTTAATTTGTCTTAAATGAAAAAACACAAAAGAGAATGAAGGAAAAAGCAAAACATTGATCATTTCACACAAAACTCCAAAAATGGGCCAGACAAAAGTATTGGCACCCTCAGCCTAATACTTGGTTGCACAACCTTTAGCCAAAATAACTGCAACCAACCGCTTCTGGTAACCATCAATGAGTTTCTTACAATGCTCTGCTGGAATTTTAGACCATTCTTCTTTGGCAAACTGCTCCAGGTCCCTGATATTTGAAGGGTGACTTCTCCAAACTGCCATTTTTAGATCTCTCCACAGGTGTTCTATGGGATTCAGGTCTGGACTCATTGCTGGCCACCTTAGAAGTCTCCAGTGCTTTCTCTCAAACCATTTTCTAGTGCTTTTTGAAGTGTGTTTTGGGTCATTGTCCTGCTGGAAGACCCATGACCTCTGAGGGAGACCCAGCTTTCTCACACTGGGCCCTACATTATGCTGCAAAATGTGTTGGTAGTCTTCAGACTTCATAATGCCATGCACATGGTCAAGCAGTCCCGTGCCAGAGGCAGCAAAGCAACCCCAAAACATCAGGGAACCTCCGCCATGTTTTGCTGTAGGGACCGTGTTCTTTTCTTTGAATGCCTCTTTTTTTCTCCTGTAAACTCTATGTTGATGCCTTTGCCCAAAAAGCTCTACTTTTTTCTCATCTGACCAGAGAACATTCTTCCAAAACGTTTTAGGCTTTTTCAGGTAAGTTTTGGCAAACTCCAGCCTGCCTTTTTTTTGTCTCGGGGTAAGAAGTGGGGTCTTCCTGGGTCTCCAACCATACAGCCCCTTTTCATTCAGATGCCGACGGATAGTACCGGTTGACACTGTTGTACCCTCGGACTGCAGGGCAGCTTGAACTTGTTTAGATGTTAGTCGAGGTTCTTTATCCAACATCTGCACAATCTTGCGTTGAAATCTCTTGTCAATTTTTCTTTTCCGTCCACATCTAGGGAGGTTAGCCACAGTGCCATGGGCTTTAATCTTCTTGATGACACTACGCACGGTAGACACAGGAACATTCAGGTCTTTGGAGATGGACTTGTAGCCTTGAGATTGCTCATGCTTCCTCACAATTTGGTTTCTCAAGTCCTCAGACAGTTCTTTGGTCTTCTTTCTTTTCTCCATGCTCAATGTAGTACACACAAGGACATAGGACAGAGGTTGAGTCAACTTTAATCCATGTCAACTGGCTGCAAGTGTGATTTAGTTATTGCCAACACCTGTTAGGTGCCACAGGTAAGTTACAGGTGCTGTTATTTACACAAATTAGAGAAGCATCACATGATTTTTCGAACAGTGCCAATACTTTTGTCCACCCCCTTTTTTATGTTTGGTGTGGAATTATATCCAATTTGGCTTTAGGACAATTCTTTTTGTGTATATTCATTTAAGACAAAGTAAATGAAGATAATAATACCAAATAATTTGTGTTTGCAATCATTTTCAGGAAGAAAATGAGTATTATCTGACAGAATTGCAAGGGTGTCATACTTTTGGCCATGACTGTATTAAAGAGTGACCTCCGGCTCACTCCAGCAAACACTGAAACCATCCGACAGGTCACAAACTGCCAGAGACTGACTGAAGTTGCGCTGATAGAAGATGAAGACGGTGGTGGGTAAGTGTAAGACTAGGTGCAGGGGGCTTAGATTAACCCCTTAATCCCATATGACGTACTATCCCGTCGAGGTGGGGTGGGCCTTAATTCCCACCGACGGGATAGTACGTCATAGCGATCGGCCGCACTCACGGGGGGAGCGCGGCCGATCGCGGCCGGGTGTCAGCTGCCTATCGCAGCTGACATCCGGCACTATGTGCCAGGAGCGGTCACGGACCGCTCCCGGCACATTAACCCCCGGCACACCGTGATCAAAGATGATCGCGGTGTGCCGGCGGTGCAGGGAAGCATCGCGCAGGGAGGGGGCTCCCTGCGGGCTTCCCTGAGACGATCGGTACACGGTGATGTACTCACCGTGTACCGAGCGTCTTCTCCCTGCAGTCCCCGGATCCAAAATGGCCGCAAGGCTGCATCCGGGTCCTGCAGGGAGCACTTCTGGGTCAGGAGCAGGCTGCAGCTGCAGCTGCAGCTCTAATCCTGCCCGGCTGTTTGTCAGATCACCGATCTGACAGAGTGCTGTGCACACTGTCAGATCAGTGATCTGTGATGTCCCCCCCTGGGGCAAAGTGAAAGAGTAAAAAAAAATTTTCCACACGTGTAAGGGTGGTTTCACACTTGCGTTTTTGTCTGCAGCGTTTTTTGCACAAATAAAGCATGCGTTTCTTTTCCTATATTTAACATTGAAAACGCATGCGTTTTTTGTTGTACGCGATTGGTTGCGTTTTGAAACGCATGAGGTTTTTTGCTGCATGTGTTCTTTTTCAGAAATGCAACTTGTAGTATTTTTGAGAGGCTTTTTTTGACACATAAAAACACATGCGTTTTCATGCATTTTTTTTGTGTCTAAAAATACATTGGAGTCAATGGAAACGCATGCGTTTTTAAGCACATGCGTTTGTTTGCTTTAAAAACGCATGCGTTTTTATAAAAAAAAAACAGAAAACACACTGATATGCCACCCCCCACCATAAAGGTGATAAAGGGATCCTAACCCTAACCCTAAAGGGATCCTAACCCTAACCCTAACCCTAAATGGATCCTAACCATAACCCTAACCCTAAAGGGATCCTAACCCTATCCCTAACCCTATCCCTAACCCTACCCCTAACCCTACCCCTACCCCTAACCCTAAAGGGATCCTAACCCTAACCCTACCCCTAACCCTAACCCTAAAGGGATCCTAACCCTAACCCTACCCCTAACCCTAACCTTAACCCTAACCCTAACCCTAAAGGGATCCTAACCCTACCCCTAACCCTAACCCTAACCCTAATCCCTTTATGGTTAGGGTTAGGGTTAGGATCCCTTTAGGCTTAGGATTAGGGGTAGGGTTAGGGTTAGGGTTAGGATCCCTTTAGGGTTAGGGTTAGGGTTATGATCCCTACCCCTAACCCTAACCATTTCTGTTTATAGTGGGATTTTTACTTTATTTTGATGATTGGCAGCTGTCACACATTTCTCAGCATGCGTTTAAAAAACGCAAACGCATGAGAAAACGCATGTAAACGCGTCAAAACACTGCGTTTTTTTCACCACATGCAAAAACGCATGCATCAAAAAAACGCAGCGTTTGCACGCGTTTACATGAGTTTTTTCACCATGCGTTTTTTTAAAAAAACGCATGCGTTTTGAAACGCAAGTGTGAAACCAGCCTAATGGAAAAAAAAAAAAGATTCCTAAATAAAGAAGAAAAAAAAAATATTATTCCCATAAATACATTTCTTTATCTAAAAAAAACAAAAAACAATAAAAGTACACATATTTAGTATCGCCGCGTCCGTAACGACCCAACCTATAAAACTGTCCTACTAGTTAACCCCTTCAGTGAACACCGTAAGAAAAAAAAAAAAAAACGAGGCAAAAAACAACGCTTTATTATCATACCGCCGAACAAAAAGTGGAATAACACGCGATCAAAAAGACGGATATAAATAACCGTGGTACCGCTGAAAACATCATCTTGTCCCGCAAAAAACGAGCTGCCATATAGCATAATAACCAAAAAAATAAAAAAGTTATAGTCCTCAGAATAAAGCAATGCCAAAATAATTATTTTTTCTATAAAATAGCTTTTATCGTATAAAAGCGCCAAAACATAAAAAAATGATATAAATGAGATATCCCTGTAATCGTACTGACCCGAAGAATAAAACTGCTTTATCAATTTTACCAAACGTAGAATGGTATAAACGCCTCCCCCAAAAGAATTTCATGAATAGCTGGTTTTTGGTCATTCTGCCTCACAAAAAATCGGAATAAAAAGCGATCAAAAACTGTCACGTGTCCGAAAATGTTACCAATAAGAACGTCAACTTGTCCCACAAAAAACAAGACCTCACATGACTCTGTGGACCAAAATATGGAAAAATTATAGGTCTCAAAATGTGGAGACGCAAAAACTTTTTTGCTATAAAAAGTGTCTTTTAGTGTGTGACAGCAGCCAATCATAAAAATCCGAAATAAAAAACACTATAAAAGTCAATCAAACCCCCCTTCATCACCCCCTTAGTTAGGCTAGGTTCACATTGCGTTAATGGGTTAACGCTAACGGACAGCGTTGCCCGGCGAAAATGTCGCAATTATCGCCGTGCAACGGGTCCGTTAGCGCACCCATTGACAGCAATGTGATTTTCAGGTGTAGCGCATCGCTAGAGCGTGCCATTTTCGGCTCGCGTTAGCAAGGTGCCGTTCTTTTGTGGCGTGCCTCGGATGCTGCTTGCAGCGTCCGCGGTGCGCCCGAGGTCTGATCCCCGATCTTCCAGAGCGGGGACGTTAACGCGACCACTAAACGCGACACCTAAAAAGACATTGCGTTAGCGCAATCCGCTAGCGCTAGCACTAAACGGATTGCCCTAACGCAATGTGAACCTAGCCTTAGGGAAAAATAATAAAATTTAAAAAAATTTATTTATTTCCATTTTCCCATTAGGGTTAGGGCTAGGGTTAGGGCTAGGGTTAGGGTTAGGGCTAGGGTTAGGGCTAGGGTTAGGGTTAGGGTTTGGATTACATTTACGGTTGGGATTAGAATTAGGGGTGTGTCAGGGTTAGGTGTGTGGTTAGGGTTACCATTGGGATTAGGGTTAGGGGTGCGTTTGGATTAGGGTTTCAGGTAGAATTGGGGAGTTTCCACTGTTCAGGCATATCAGGGGCTCTCCAAACGCGACATGGCGTCCGATCTCAATTCCAGCCAATTCTGCATTGAAAAAGTAAAACAGTGCTCCTTCACTTCCGAGCTCTCCCGTGCGCCCAAACAGGGGTTTACCCCAACATATGGGGTATCATCGTACTCGAGACAAATTGGACAACAACTTTTTGGGTCCAAGTTCTCTTGTTATCCTTGGGAAAATAAAAATTTGGGGGGCTAAAAATCATTTTTGTGGGAAAAAAAGGATTTTTTATTTTCACGGCTCTGCGTTGTAAACTGTAGTGAAACACTTGGGGGTTCAAAGTTTTCACAACACATCTAGATAAGTTCCTTGGGAGGTCTAGTTTCCAATATGAGGTCACTTGTGGGGGGTTTGTACTGTTTGGGTACATCAGGGGCTCTGCAAATGCAACGTGACGCCTGCAGACCAATCCATCTAAGTCTGCATTCCAAATGGCGCTCCTTCCCTTCCGAGCTCTGCCATGCGCCCAAACAGTGGTTCCCCTCCCCCCACATATGGGGTATCAGCATACTCAGGACAAATTGGACAACAACTTTTGGGGTCCAATTTATCCTGTTACCCTTGTGAAAATACAAAACAGGGGGCTAAAAATCATTTTTGTGAAAAAAAAGGAATTTTTATTTTCACGGCTCTGCGTTATAAACTGTAGTGAAACACTTGGGGGTTTAATGTTCTCACAACTCATCTAGATAAGTTCCTTGGGAGGTCTAGTTTCCAATATGGGGTCACTTGTGGGGGGTTTGTACTGTTTGGGTACATCAGGGGCTCTGCAAATGCAACGTGACGCCTGCAGACCAATCCATCAAAGTCTGCATTCCAAATGGCGCTTCTTCCCTTCCGAGCTCTGCCATGCACCCAAACAATGGTTCCCCCCCACATATGGGGTATCAGCGTACTCAGGACAAATTGGACAACAACTTTGGGGTCCAATTTATTCTGTTACCCTTGTAAAAATACAAAGCTGGGGGCTAAAAAATCATTTTTGTGAAAAAAAAAGAATTTTTATTTTCACGGCTCTGCGTTATAAACTGTAGTGAAACACTTAGGGGTTCAAAGTTCTCACAACACATCTAGATAAGTTCCTTGGGAGGTCTAGTTTCTAATATGGGGTCACTTGTGGGGGGTTTTAATGTTTAGGCACATCAGGGGCTCTCCAAACCAACATGGCGTCCCATCTTAATTCCAGTCAATTTTGCATTGAAAAGTCTAATGGAGCTCCTTTCCTTCCGAGCTCTGCCATGCGCCCAAACAGTGGTTTACCCCCACATGTGGGGTATCGTCGCACTCAGGACAAATTGCACAATAACTTTTGTGGTCTAATTTCTTCTCTTACTTATGGGAAAATAAAAAATTGGGGGCGAAAAGATCATTTTTGTGAAAAAATATGATTTTTTATTTTTACGGCTCTGCATTATAAACTTCTGTGAAGCACTTGTTGGGTCAAAGTGCTCACCACACATCTAGGTAAGTTCCTTAAGGGGTCTACTTTCCAAAATAGTGTCACTTGTGGGGGTTTCAATGTTTAGGCACATCAGGGGCTCTCCAAACGCAACATGGCATCCCATCTCAATTCCAGTCAATTTTGCATTGAAAAGTAAAATGGCGCTTCTTCCCTTCCGAGCTCTGCCATACTCCCAAACAATGGTTTACACCCATATATGGGGTATCAGCGTACTCAGGACAAATTGGACAACAATTTTTGAGGTCCAATTTCTTCTCTAACTCTTGGGAAAATAAAAAATTGGGGGCGAAAAGATCATTTTTGTTAAAAAATATAATTTTTTATTTTTACGGCTCTGCATTATAAACTTCTGTGAACCACTTAGTGGGTCAAAGTGGTCACGACACATCTAGATAAGTTCCTTAGGGTATCTACTTTCCAAAATGGTGTCACTTGTGGGGGGTTTCAATGTTTAGGCACATGAGGGGCTCTCCAAACGCAACATGGCGTCCCATCTCAATTCCTGTCAATTTTGCATTGAAAAGTCAAATGGCGCTCCTTTCCTTCTGAGCTCTGCCATGCGCCCAAACAGTGGTTTACCCCCACATATGGGGTATCAGCGTACTCAGGACAGATTGTACAACAACTTTTGGCATCCATTTTATCCTGTTACCCTTGGTAAAATAAAACAAATTGGAGCTGAAATAAATTTTGTGTGAAAAAAAGTTAAATATTCATTTTTATTTAAACATTCCAAAAATTCCTGTGAAACCCCTGAAGGGTTAATAAACTTCTTGAATGTGGTTTTGAGCACCTTGAGGGGTGCAGTTTTTAGAATGGTTTCACACTTGGGTATTTTCTATCATATAGACCCCTCAAAATGACTTCAAATGAGATGTGGTCCCTAAAAAAAAAATGGTGTTGTAAAAATGAGAAATTGCTGGTCAACTTTTAATCCTTATAACTCCCTAACAAAAAAAAATTTTGGTTCCAAAATTGTGCTGCTGTAAAGTAGACATGTGGGAAATGTTACTTATTAAGTATTTTGCATGACATATCTCTGTGATTTAAGGGCATAAAAATGCAAATTTGGAAAATTGCGAAATTTTCTAAATTTTTGCCAAATTTCCGTTTTTTTCACAAATAAACGCAAGTTATTTCAAATAAATTTTACCACTACCATGAAGTACAATATGTCACGAGAAAACAATGTCAGAATCGCCAAGATCCGTTAAAGCTTTCCAGAGTTATAACCTCATAAAGGGACAGTGGTCAGAATTGTAAAAATTTCTCCCGGTCATTAACGTGCAAACCACCCTCGGGGCTTAAGGGGTTAAAGGCACCACTCCAGTGCTACAATAAAAAAAATGCTGGAGTGGTGCTTTAAATTAACGTTAATTAATACATGAACTCCACTATTGCTGTCAAAGTTGAAAACATAAAGTAATTACTGCTTTTTGATCAAAGAGTGTAAAAGTCATCCAACCACGGCTTTCTTTCTCTTCCTCATTCACATATGGACTAGTTTGGCATGTGGAGAGGTATGACAATAGTGATAGATGCCATCCATATTTAGGTACACCATGACATGGTTGGATGGCTTTTGCGCTCTTTGATCAAAAAACACTAAGTACCTTACGCTTTTAACATTTACATAGTGGATTTCATGTACTCATTAATCCCAGTGTGCTCATGAATAGTGTGTGTGTATATATATATGTATATATATATATATATATATATATATATATATATACAGTATATATACATACATTATATATATATATATATATATATATATATATATATATATATATATATATATATATATAAGTGTGTCATGGCAGCTGGCCTCAGTAGCCTCCATGAGTTATACTATTATTTCTTTTATGGAGAACACCTGGATACAGCATGACACAACTTCTTTAGCTAAATGCTTTCTTCTCATTTGATTCAAAATGAAGTAATCTGACAAAGTGTAGCTGCTGAAGAGACTTACATGTGGTTCTGCAAAATCTTCAAACTGAGCAGCAATCTTGCCACTTGCTGTGCCTCTGAAAGGATCCAGTGTGGTGAAATGTCAGGGATGCTGATTGATGAGCACCATTACTTAGAAGCAGAATGTAAGTGTGCTGCATCTACTGCAAGAAACTATTCTGTCAGCACATGATTTCACTAATATACTGCAGAAAATGTCCAAAGTCATGAGGCTACATTGAATTCAGAAAATTAAGTCATGTTTCTATATTTAGTCGGAGGGACGTTTTATTTTGAGGCCAATGGTTTTATATATGGAAAATGACATAAAAATAACTTAATAATACTGATCCATACAATAAAACCTATTATACTTGTGTAACATTATAATTAATCAAGCAACTTGATATCAGGCTTTACCCAAAGAAGGTATTTAGGAGTGTTTTATCAGTCATCTAATAACCGCTTTAATGAAGCCTATCGGTGGCATAACTAGAGTCCAATGGGCCCTGATGCAAAATTTGGACCCTGGCCTCTCTGCATGTATGGGCCCTGTTAGGATTCTAAATTCTAATATGACATATGTGTTCATACGTATGTGTTCACCTGTCACGATTCATTTTTTCATTTGTGGCAGCTCTGGTTCCACTACAATTTAAATGTAGTTTTTTTCCTTTTGGGCCAGCAAGGGTTAATGCTGGCAGCTGCTTTGTTGCTAGTCAGCTGGTGTGGCTGGTGGTCACTTCCACCATCCTTTAAAATGTCACATGACCCATCAGCTGACTGTCAGTGATAGAGTACTCTATGTTGACCAAGCATTGAGTAAAGAGTTCTCTGGCTGCAGCAGTGAGTTTGCTGTTTTTGTGAAGTTCGTGGTCTTGGTGCCTTACCCTCTGCTGTGTGGTGCTTTGCAGCAAAAACAGTTGTTAAGCATAAGTTCCCCTCTATCCGTCTGTCTTGTGTTTTGTTACTCTCCCTGTGTTGTTTATTATCTGCAGTGGTGAGTCTAGCATCCTTGCTGGCCAGTGCACTAGCCAGGGATTAGTGAGGTGAGAATCATGGACTAAGCACATGATGGCGGGGGGGGGGGGGGGGGGGGGGGGGGGGACCCACTTAGGGCATTAGGGAAGTTTAGGAACAGGCTCAGATTGGATTTCAGGTGGTGTTCTCATCCCTTGTTCCCTATGGTTAGGGCCTTCCTCACCCCATTCCATCCTGTTGTAGGTATAGGTTGTGTCATCCACTGGACTTTACCTTGTCCGTCGTGACATTATTTCCGACCTGTACTTTTTTCCGGCGAACCCATGGCTCAGGCTGAGGCTTTTGCTTGCCTGATCCAGTCCCTCACGGATGAAGTTTCTGAGTTGTGGACTCAGGTGGTGCTGCAGCTTCAGCAGCTGATGGGGTTCTTGGTCCTGGCCCAAATTGAACCTAAAGTATATCTCCCTGACAGATTTTCTGGAGGGAGAGATAAACTTATTGTCTTCAAAGAAACCTGTAAATTGTATTTCAGGCTTCGCACTCATTCCTCAGGGCAGGGAGGGAGGAACAGTGCGTGGGGATTATAGTCTTCCTTCTCAAGGGTGATCCCCAATCCTGGGCCTTCTACCTGCCGACCGATTCATCATCTTTGCGGTCGGTGGACGAGTTTTTCGCGGATTTGGCACTGGTGTATGGAGATCCTATGGCGTCTCCCTGGCTGAGTCTAGACTCTGTAAAATCAAGCAGGAGTGCTGGCCGTCTGAGGAGTACTACTCAGAGTTTCAGAGACGGGTCACTGACATGCAGTGGAATGACCCTGCTCTTAGGAGCCATTTCTGTCAGGGTCTGTCAGCTAGGCTTCAGGATACTCTGGTGCAGTATGCTACTCCTGGGTCATTGGAGGTCACCATGGCCCTTGCTATCTGGGTGGATAGACAGCTGAGGGAGAGACATACACCAAATCTATCCCCTGCTGTTCTTTCTAGGGAGGAGGACACATTGTTGCAGACGGATGAACCTATGCAGATGGGTGGAGCCTTCTCTCAAACTAGGTTGTAACAGATGCACATCCAGCTATATTAGGGGATGATGTTGGTGGGTCTCCCTCCCACACGGGTCCCTCGTTACGCCACTAATGACTATATTATCTCTAAACTCCAAATGTATGTGTTTTAAATGATAGTTAATCGTCTCTGCTCTCCCTGCCTGCTGTCATCTGACTAGTCTGACACCGCTGTCAATCAATGCTGTATGGTGAGAGCACATCCATGTAACTAACATCAATGATAATATCAGAGACAGTTTGGGTCGACAACCCCAGAGCCCTTCCTCCTAACTGCTCAGCCCTCCTCCTCCAAAACCAACTTCTCCACCATTACAGAACATCGACTCTCCACTCTAATTTCAAGATCGCATCTCACACCTGTGCACTTGAACCAATCCTATCCCACTTCATCCCAAACCTCACCACAGTCTTCATCCCAACCCTAACCCATCTCTTCAACCTATCACTAACAACTGGTGCTTTACCCTCAAGCTTTAAACATGCCTCAATCACACTTATCCTCAAAAAGCCCTCTCTTGACTCATCCTCTGCATCTAGCTATCACCCCATATCACTTCTCCCCTATGCCTCAAAACTACTGGAACAACACGACCATCTTGAACTGTCCTCCCACCGCTCTTATTGCTCCCTCTTCGACCGCTTTCAATCTGGCTTCCGGCCGCATCACTCCACTGAAACTGCCCTAACTAAAGTCACCAATGACCTATTAATTGCCAAAGCCAAGCAACAGTACTCTGTCCTCCTCCTCCTAGATCTGTTTTCTGCCTTTGACACAGTGGACCATTGTCTACTACTACAGACCCTGTCATCTCTTGGCATCACTGACTTGGCCGTATTTTGGATTTTGTCATACCTAACAGACCGGACATTCAGCGTCTCCCACTCGTACACCACCTCCTCACCTCCCCCCATCTGTCGGAGTCCCGCAAGGTTCAGTCTAAGGGCCTCTGCTCTTCTCTATCTGTACCTTTGGCCTCGGACAGCTCATAGAGTCCGATGGCTTTCAGTATCATCTCTATGCCGACGACACACAGATCTACTTCTCTGGACCAGATATCAACACCCTACTAACCAGAATCCCACAATGTCTGTCCGCTATTTCATCCTTCTTTCCCACTAGATTTCTAAAACTTAATATGGACAAAACAGAATTCATCATCTTTCCACCATCTCACTCGACTCCCCCAACAGACCTATCCATTAAAGTAAATGTCTGCGCACTCTCCCCAGTCCTACAAGCTTCCTGCCTCGGGATAATCCTTGACACTCATCTCTCCTTCAAATCACATATCCAAGCCCTTTCTACTTCCTGCTGACTTCAACTCAAAAATATTTTGCGGATCCATGCATTCCATACATTCCTAAACCAAGAATCTGCAAAAACCCTAGTCCATGCCCTCATCATGCAATCTCCTGCTCTGTGGCCTCCCCTCTAACACTCTCGCACCCCTCCAATCTCTTCTAAACTCTGCTGCCCGACTAGTCCACCTGTCCCCCCGCTATTCCCCAACCTCTCACCTCTGTCAATCCCTGCACTGGCTCCCCATTATCCAAAGACTCCAGTTCAAAACCCTAACCATGACATACAAAGCCATCCACAACCTGTGTCCTCCATACATCTGTAACCTCGTCTCCCGGTACTTACCTACACGCAACCTCCAATCCTCACAAGATCTCCTTCCATACGCCCCTCTTATCCCCTCTTCCCACAATCGCATACAAGATTTCTTTTGCACATCCCCCATACTCTGGAACTCTGCACCCCAACGTATCAGACTCTCCCCTACTGTGGAAACCTTCAAAAAGAACCTGAAGTCCTACCTCTTCTGATATGCCTACAACCTGCAGTAACCACCGACCAAACCGCTGCACGACCAGCTCCACCCTCATCTACTATATCCTCACCCATCCCTTGTAGATTGTGACCTCTCGCGGGCAGGGTCCTCTCTCCTCCTGTACCAGTCATGACTTGTATTGATTAAGATTATTGTACTTGGTTTTTATTGTGTACTAGATGGTAGCCTGATTCTAACGCATCGGGTATTCTAGAATATGTATGTAGTTTATTTATGAAGATTTTAGAATAATACATTGAATACACAAGATTCGGCCAACCGCGACCAATTAGCGAAGCGTGGTTCAAATCCCGCCCCAATTCGCGTACGGACTGTGCCTGTCGCTGATTGTTGGCAGCCGGCCACGTAGTATATAGCACAGCTACGTAGTATATAACAGCCTATGTAGTAAATAGCACAGCCACGTAGTACATAGCACAGCCACGTAGTATATTGCACAGCCACGTAGTATATAGCACAGCCACGTAGTATATAGCACAGCCCACGGAGTATATAGCACAGCCACGTAGTATATAACACAGCCCACGGAGTATATAGCACAGCCCAAGGAGTGTATAACAGCCCACATAGCATATAACACAGCCACGTAGTTTATAACAGCACACGTAACATATAACACAGCTCACGTAGTATATAACAGCCCGCGCACGCAGTATATAACACAGCCCACGTAGTGTATAACACAGCCCACGTAGTATATAACAGCCCACGTAGTGTATAACACAGCCCACATAGTATATACAGTGGGGCAAAAAAGTATTTAGTCAGTCAGCAATAGTGCAAGTTCCACCACTTAAAAAGATGAGAGGCGTCTGTAATTTACATCATAGGTAGACCTCAACTATGGGAGACAAACTGAGAAAAAAAAAATCCAGAAAATCACATTGTCTGTTTTTTTAACATTTTATTTGCATATTATGGTGGAAAATAAGTATTTGGTCAGAAACAAAATTTCATCTCAATACTTTGTAATATATCCTTTGTTGGCAATGACAGAGGTCAAACGTTTTCTGTAAGTCTTCACAAGGTTGCCACACACTGTTGTTGGTATGTTGGCCCATTCTTCCATGCAGATCTCCTCTAGAGCAGTGATGTTTTTGGCTTTTCGCTTGGCAACATGGACTTTCAACTCCCTCCAAAGGTTTTCTATAGGGTTGAGATCTGGAGACTGGCTAGGCCACTCCAGGACCTTGAAATGCTTCTTACGAAGCCACTCCTTCGTTGCCCTGGCGGTGTGCTTTGGATCATTGTCATGTTGAAAGACCCAGCCACGTTTCATCTTCAATGCTCTTGCTGATGGAAGGAGGTTTCCACTCAAAATCTCACGATACATGGCCCCATTCATTCTTTCATGTACCCGGATCAGTCGTCCTGGCCCCTTTGCAGAGAAACAGCCCCAAAGCATGATGTTTCCACCACCATGCTTTACAGTAGGTATGGTGTTTGATGGATGCAACTCAGTATCCTTTTTCCTCCAAACACGACAAGTTGTGTTTCTACCAAACAGTTCCAGTTTGGTTTCATCAGACCATAGGACATTCTCCCAAATCTCCTCTGGATCATCCAAATGCCCTCTAGCAAACTTCAGATGGGCCCGGACATGTACTGGCTTAAGCAGTGGGACACGTCTGGCACTGCAAGATCTGAGTCCATGGTGGCGTAGTGTGTTACTTATGGTAGGCCTTGTTACATTGGCCCCAGCTCTCTGCAGTTCATTCACTAGGTCCCCCCGCGTGGTTCTGGGATTTTTGCTCACCGTTCTTGTGATCATTCTAACCCCACGGGGTGGGATTTTGCGTGGAGCCCCAGATCGAGGGAGATTATCAGTGGTCTTGTATGTCTTCCATTTTCTAATTATTGCTCCCACTGTTGATTTCTTCACTCCAAGCTGGTTGGCTATTGCAGATTCAGTCTTCCCAGCCTGGTGCAGGGCTACAATTTTGTTTCTGGTGTCCTTTGACAGCTCTTTGGTCTTCACCATAGTGGAGTTTGGAGTCAGACTGTTTGAGGGTGTGCACAGGTGTCTTTTTATACTGATAACAAGTTTAAACAGGTGCCATTACTACAGGTAATGAGTGGAGGAAAGAGGAGACTCTTAAAGAAGAAGTTACAGGTCTGTGAGAGCCAGAAATCTTGATTGTTTGTTTCTGACCAAATACTTATTTTCCACCATAATATGCAAATAAAATGTTAAAAAAAAACAGACAATGTGATTTTCTGGATTTTTTTTCTCAGTTTGTCTCCCATAGTTGAGGTCTACCTATGATGTAAATTACAGACGCCTCTCATCTTTTTAAGTGGTGGAACTTGCACTATTGCTGACTGACTAAATACTTTTTTGCCCCACTGTAGCACAGCCCACATAGTATATAGCACAGCTACGTAGTATATAACAGGCTATGTAGTAAATAGCACAGCCACGTAGTACATAGCACAGCCACGTAGTATATTGCACAGCCACGTAGTATATAGCACAGCCACGTAGTATATAGCACAGCCCACGGAGTATATAGCACAGCCACGTAGTATATAACACAGCCCACGGAGTATATAGCACAGCCCAAGGAGTGTATAAGAGCCCACATAGCATATAACACAGCTCACGTAGTATATAACAGCCCACGCACGCAATATATAACACAGCCCACGTAGTGTATAACACAGCCCACGTAGTATATAACAGCCCACGTAGTGTATAACACAGCCCACATAGTATATAGCACAGCCCACATAGTATATAGCTCAGTCCACGTAGTATATAGCACAGACACGTAGGATATTGCACAGCCACGTAGTATATTGCTTAGCCACGTAGTATATTGCACAGCCCATGTAGTATATTGCACAGCCCACGTAGCATATTGCACAGCCCACGTAGTATATTGCACAGCTCACGTAGTATATAGCAATGTGGGCATCATATCCCTGTTAAAAAAAAGAATTAAAATAAAAACGTCATCATCTCGCGAGCGGTCACCGGAGCATCGCGAGGAGCGGGAAAAACCTGTTTTGGATCCGAGGGGGCCGACGGACGGTGAGTATATAACGATTTTTTATTTTTTTTATTATTTTTAACATTAGATCTTTTTACTATTGATGCTACATAAGCAGCATCAATAGTAAAAAGTTGGTCACACAGGGTTAATAGCAGCGTTAACGGAGTGCGTTACACCGCGGCATAACGCGGTCCATTAACGCTGCCATTAACCCTGTGTGAGCGCTGACTGGTGGGGAGTATGGAGCGGGCACTGACTGCGGGGAGTAAGGAATGGCCATTTTGCCATTGGATTGTGCCTGTCGCTGATTGGTTGTGGCTGTTTTGCCAAGACCATTCAGCGACTTGGGATTTCTGTTACAGACAGACAGAAAGACGGAAGTGACCCTTAGACAATTATATAGTAAATACCCCTCCTCACATATAAAGCGCCATTGAATAAATGGCGCTATAATAATAAATAATAATGATAATAATAATAATAATCAATGCAAGTGCAGAAAGAGGAGAAAGGAAGAGAAGTAGTATGACTTCTTGTGCTTCCTTCTCTCCCTAAGGCCCTCTTCACACACACGTCCATTTTTTATGTCCACATGAGGTTTGTTTTTAAGATCCACAAATACAGACACACGTCCATTCTATTCAATGGTGGTGTGCACATGTCAGGTTTTTCATACGGACCGTGTGTCCATGTGAAAAACCCTCAGACATGTCCCTTTTTTCACGCACCACGGACAAAATGCGTACTGCACACGTGCATACTGATGACTAGTGTTGAGCGATACCGTCCGATACTTGAAAGTATCGGTATCGGATAGTATCGGCCGATACCGATATCCGATACCAATACAAGTCAATGGGACACCAAGTATCGGAAGGTATCCTGATGGTTCCCAGGGTCTGAAGGAGAGGAAACTCTCCTTCAGGCCCTGGGATCCATATTAATGTGTAAAATAAAGAATTAAAATAAAAAATATTGATATATTCACCTCTCCGGCAGCCCCTGGACATCACGCTAGTAACCAGCAGGCTTCTTTGTTTAAAATGAGCGCGTTTAGGACCTGCGAATGACGTCGCGGCTTCTGATTGGTCGCGTGCCGCTCATGTGACCGCCACGCGACCAATCAGAAGCCGTGACGTCATTCGCAGGTCCTAAATTCCTAGAATTAGGAGTTTAGTGAATGAGAATGACGTCGCGGCTTCTGATTGGTCGCATGGCGGTCACATGAGCGGCACGCGACCAATCAGAAGCCGCGACGTCATTCGCAGGTCCTAAACGCGCTCATTTTAAACAAAGAAGCCTGCCGGTTACCAGTGTGATGTCCAGGGGCCGCCGGAGAGGTGAATATATCAATATTTTTTATTTTAATTCTTTATTTTACACATCCCTATGGATCCGATACCGATACCCGATACCACAAAAGTATCGGATCTCGGTATCGGAATTTCGATACCGCAAGTATCGGCCGATACCCGATACTTGCGGTATCGGAATGCTCAACACTACTGATGACACACAAATTACATCTGTGTCATCAGTGTGACACTTACCGGTGCCTGGGAAAAAGCAGTACAGTTATTGCTGTCCCCAAGCGCCGGGTGCTGAATCCTGCAATCAGCAAGCACAACGCTGATGGGAGTTGGAGTCAGCACCCACTGTGTGTGTATATCATTTATTAAATAAATAATTTTAAAAAATGGTGTTGGGTCACACTTCATCTTCCTAACCAGCTGAGGGAATGCCGACAGATTGGAGCTGGTGTTAATATTATGCGAAGGGGCCAATAGCCATAAACGTTCACAGGCTATTAATATCAGCTCATAACTGTTTGCTTAGCCTTTACTGGTTATTATAGGGGGATCTCCCAAGAAAAAATGACTTGGGGTCCCTCCTATATTTACTGACCAGCAAAGGCTAAACAGACATTTGCAAGTTGATATGAATAGCCTAGAAAGCGACCATGGATATTGGCCTCCTCCCAGAAAAGAACATCAGCCCTCAGTCACCCCAGAAATGGCTCATCCATTAGATTCAACAATTTTGGCACTTAGCTTCTGCTCTTCCCACTTGCCCTGGTGCGGTGGCAAGTGGGGTAATAGTTCTGGGGTTGATGTCAGCTGTTTATGTTTACTGACTAACTCAGGGGTTAGTAATGGACAAATCTCTATCACTCTATCAGACACACCTATTACTAACCCTATAGTCAAATTTAATAGAGACACAGACAGAATAAAGT
This sequence comes from Ranitomeya imitator, assembly GCF_032444005.1. Lineage (NCBI taxonomy): Eukaryota > Metazoa > Chordata > Amphibia > Anura > Dendrobatidae > Ranitomeya > Ranitomeya imitator. Next base: position 712,593,036 of record NC_091284.1, on the reverse strand, counting down.
CCTTTATTTTAAATATACACTCTCTGACCTTCTCTTACCCATTTATTCACCAAAAAATAAAAAAGCAAAGTTATACTCCCCTTTCCCCCGATAATCCATTACTGCCCATGTCCCACGAGGATCTGGATGATTTGGTAAGTGGTAAGATCAGTGATGCGACAAATCACCATGCTAACTGGAACACACCGAGTGTGAGAACCGCTGTCTGTAATCGGTGTTAACCTTAATAATGTCACTGCCGGTCACACACAGGCACATTCTCACTCTCAGCTCAGTGTGTGCCGGTGGCGTGGTGACCGTGGTGATCATTATTCAGTATCAATCTATCTAGCCTCGTGATGAGACGTACAGGTAAAATGCATTGAGGCTGATCTGAGATATGTCTGGATAAGTACCAATATTTTCCTCAATTAATGTCTATACGCTGTTCTCATACCTTTTCGGAGTATCATGACATTGTCATTTGAATTCATATGCAACTTATGAATTATCTAGTCAGCTTACAAATTGTGATACTATATACACAGTCTATCTTTATTTTTGTAGGGCAGTGTAGCGTGTCCTATGGACAGCCACAGCAGAGTAGGGGCGCCATACTCGCATATATAGGGTGCCAACCTCCACTGTTCAGGCATGGATTTAAACATTAGGGTAAAAATTGGCTACTTTATCTTGCTTTTTGATTTTTTAGATAACTGGGTGTATTCTCCTTTCATAAATCCAATTTGCTACGAAATATTTGATTTTTTCTTGATGGAGCATGTTCTTGGTTGTAATCTCTACAGCATTACATGATTGTTATCCCCTCTGCTCATTAAATGATTGTGTATTTGGTGGAGCATTTTTTGGTAATGAATTTGGTTAGTACTTATGAGGGCATACTAGGAAAACAAGGGATAGCTCTTCAGCGGGGGCATCATTGTCGTATTCTAAGGGTGCCAACCTCCGCCAATAGGCAGGTGATCGGAGAAGAATATCAATTAGGGTCAATCCAGGATTATCTAAGTTTATTATGTGTCCTACATGTTGTTAGTAATTCTTATATGTTTATTATTAATTAAAGGTCTTATCTACATGCCCATATAGAGGTCATATTTTGTCCGTGTGCTACAGCCATAATTTCCTGTCTGATGCAAGTCTCCATTTTTGAACTAACAGCTTTCGGATGGGCTGGAAATTATGGGCATAACACAGATTCTAAAATATTGTAGCTATACGATGGGAATAAGTCCTAGACCTGTAGTACATATTACATTCTGCGGGTTATCCAAATTTTCGACACAAAATGCTTCCTCAGCATTAGCATTCGTCTTGTACTTTTGAACTCCCCGTTCCTTCCTCCTCTTGTCCAGACCTTACCCTTGTATATCTCATGTAGACAATAGTTTTCAAAAACAAAGGAAACAAGGCTGGAATGCAATAAACACAATTAGTACGTTGGCATGTCTCAGCAGCCTTGGGCATAATTACTCCTATATCGGCATCGCCCCTGAGAATCCCTGTACTACTCCCACGTTCTGCAGTTAATGTATAGCCATAGTTTTGTATAAATTAATTAGTAAGGAAGAAACAAACTTGTGACTCAGCGAACTCAGGTGGAATTTACCCTGTTTTACAATTTGCTGAATTAGGACAAGTTTGCACGACCTTAACAAATAAGTTACTGTAAACTTCTAATAAAGACCCAATCTATGGTCAGGATGGGGTGGATTCAACCCCTTCAAGTCGCGGCCCTTTTTCATTTTTGCGTTTTCGTTTTTCGCTCCCCTCCTTCCCTGAGCCATAACTTTTTTATTTTTCCGTCAATATGGTCATGTGAGGGCTTATTTTTTGCGGGACAAGTTGTACTTTTGAAAGACACCATTGGTTTTACCATGTCTTTTACTAGAAAACGGGAAAAAAATTCCAAGTGCGGTGAAATTGCAAAAAAAGTGCAATCCCACACTTGTTTTTTGTTTGGCTTTTTTGCTAGGTTCACTAAATGCTAAAACTAACCTGCCATTATGATTATCTAGGTCATTACGAGTTCATAGACACCTAACATGACTAGGTTATTTTTTATCTAAGTGGTGAAAAAAAATTCCAAACTTTGCTAAAAAAAAAAAAAAAAAAAAAAAAAAAGTGCCATTTTCCGATACCCGTAGCGTCTCCATTTTTCGTGATCTGGGGTCGGGTGAGGGCTTATTTTTTGTGTACCGAGCTGATGTTTTTAATGATACCATTTTTGCGCAGATACGTTCTTTTGCTCGCCCGTTATTGCATTTTAATGCAATGTCGCGGCGACCAAAAACGTAATTCTGGCGTTTCGGATTTTTTTCTCGCTACGCCGTTTAGCGATCAGGTTAATGCTTTTTTTTATTTGATAGATCGGGCGATTCTGAACACGGCGATACCAAATACATGTAGGTTTGGTTTTTTTTTAATTGTTTTATTTAGGATGGGGCGAAAGGGGGGTGATTTAAACTTTTTATATTTTTTATATTTTTTTCATATTTTTAAAAACATTTTTTTTTACTTGTGCCATGCTTCAATAGCCTCCATGGGAGGCTAGAAGCTGGCATAGCCTGATCGGCTCTTCTACATAGCAGCGATCATCAGATCGCTGCTATGTAGCAGAAATGCAGGTGTGCTGTGAGCGCCGACCACAGGGGGGCGCTCACAGCAGACCTGCATCAGTAACCATAGAGGTCTCAAGGACCTCTATGGTTACCTTCCTGATGCATCGCCGACCCCCGATCATGTGATGAAGCTATATTTAGCTTCATTTGCGGTGAGGCGCCCTATGCTGGATGTTCATAGATCGTGGGAAATTTCCTAGATAGCTCCCAGGCTTTCTAGGTAAGTTCCCACGATCTATGAACATCCAGCAGAGGGCGCCTCACCGCAAATGAAGCTAAATATAGCTCATTGATCTATATTTAGACTCATTCCCCGGGGTTTTGCAGCGAGGAGCAGCCTGCATTAGCAAAGCTCCTTGCTGCAAAATGTTTTAACCCCTTCAGAAGGATTTACATCGTTGGACGTTACAGATCTGCGGAGGGTAAGTATATTGTTGGTTTATTATGTTTTTTCTTTCACAGAACGAGGGTCTTCAGTGATTGGATTGGGCGTAGAATAAAATACTCCAACAACCATTGTTTTTATTTCATTAAAATAATTTTAAATAATGTGTTTGTGTTTTATTTAACCCTTTCATTCAATTGGATTAATAATGGATAGGTGTCATAATTGACGCCTCTCCATTATTAATTAGGCTTAATGTCACATTACAATAGCAAGGTGGCATTAACCCTTCATTACCCCATATCCCACCGCTACACGGGAATGGGAAGAGAGTGGCCAAGTGCCAGAATAGGCGCATCTTCCAGATGTGCCTTTTCTGGGGTGGCTGGGGGCAGATATTTTTAGCCAGGGGGGGGCCAATAACCATGGACCCTCTCCAGGTTATTAATATCTGCCCTCAGTCACTGGCTTTACTACTCTGGCGGAGAAAATTGCGCGGGAGCCCACGCCAATTTTTTCCGCCATTTAACCCTTTATTTTAAGAGCTAGAACGGCCAAATTTTGCAGATACACTCTACTGACATTAGTAGTGTGGAATCTGCAAAAAAAATGGAGAGAAGACATGGTTTACTGTATGTAAACCATGTCTCAAATCATGTCGGCTTTTAGGAAGGAGAAAGAAAAAGCCGGTAATTGAATTACCGGCTTTCAAGCTGTATAGCGCTGGAATAAATATTAATATATATACATATATGTGTCTAATGACATATATATATATATATATATATATATATATATATATATAGACAGTATATATATATATTTTTTTCTTTTTGGGACACATGGATCATTTCTATAGCGGTATGTTGGTTTTGCAAGCCTGCGAGAAAACCACGCAGTACGGATGCCATACGGATTACATACGGAGGATGCCATGCACAAAAAACGCTGACACACCCTGCCTACGGAGGAGCTACGGACCACTATTTTCGGGACATTTCAGCGTATTACGGCCGTAATATACGGACCGTATTTTCATACGCTGAGTGTGAAGCCGGCCTAATTGTCAGTTATCTCTAAGCCAGTGAGTGGAGACTAGGTGCTGTGATGTATCCCAAACAGACAAAGAGAGGTTGATTCCTGCTCTTCCTTCTATATAGCAAATAGAAGCAACAGCAGGGGAAAATATGCAGCAGTACTGAGCTGTGTGACTGTGAATGCAGCACAGGAGTGAGATAAAAATGTTGGTTGAACTTGCAGCTAGATCTACCTTTGTCTATCCCTGTCTGTTTACATATGGCTGTGCTGAGTGCTCATCGCTCCTCTTCTCCCCTCTCCATAGTGTAAAATTGGAGCTGTAACTTGATACCTCACTGTTCTGGCAAACGGCCGTTTGGATGCTGAGTTTGGGAGATTGAGAAGAGAAGTTGCTCATAAGTGGAGAAAGAAGACAATTTCTCTGATAAGATATATAACAAAAATTCTTATATCCACCTGTAGTATTGATTTATGCAAAAATCGTTAAAAGGATCAGAAAGCAAGTCGGATGAAAAAATGGCCGAATAGATTCAGAAAAGTCATTACCTCCAATGAGTTTGCCATGAAAAGTGCTTGTCAAAATGAATCCACAATACGTTAGCTTGATAACATAATTGAGATGTAAACCAGCAGCGGAGCAATGCATGTACAAGTTAGGCTACGCTCACATTTGCACCGCTCCCGGCTGCGTCGGGCACAGCCGCGGTGACGCACGCGCCATGCGCCCCTATATTTTACATGAGGGCGCATGGACATGCGTTGCATTTGCGTTTTGCGACGCATGCGTCGCTGCAGCGCATGCGTCAGGGCGCAGGGAACGCTGCATGATGCAGTTTTTCCTGCGCCCAAAACCATGCAAAAAGCGACGCATGTGTCGCAAAACGCAGCGTTTGTGCATGCGTTCATATTTGCGTTGTGCGTTGCGTCGCCGACGCAGCGCCGCACAACGCAAATGTGAACGTAGCCTATAGTGTACACATATATACCTACATATACAATACTTGTATGAATGCATCAGCGTGCAGTATGTAGGGCGCTAACACCTCAACATCTTATGTAACTCAATGGGTTAAGAGGTAAAGTCTGCTACATGGTAACATACAGTGGAGAAACTGTTAGGATATGTGTCAAGGGCTGAGCAATGTGTGCGCACATTTCTGGATGTTCATTTACGCATTTCGAGCTGCTGGCTCCGTGCTGGTAGATTATGACTTTTTCTAGCCCTCCAGGGATTGTGAGCGTGGTGAGGTCACCCCAGCTGCACAAAATTAAACCCCTGGAAACAGCTGGATGAGATGCAGCCACAGCTCAACCACCAGGACCACTGTGTGCTGTGTTTTCCTGTCGCATTGACTTTTTCATAGCATTAGCGCTAGTGATTTCATATTTTTCTAGGCACAATGTGTAATTTAGTGGAACATTAACATCAGTCAGATGCCAGAGACTGAGGAATTAAGTTATATTGTAATACACCCATTTGAGGTATGTTTAAAAATCCTGTTCCCAAATAGTTGTGAAAGAGCAGAAAAATATGTATAAGCTTTGTTTGGCCAGAAGATATGATCCCAGTGAGATATGCAAAATGGGTCTGAGTACACAACACAGGGACTGTGGTCAGAATATCTTATATGGGTTATATAGCTGTTCTACATCTTAATTCCAAAACTGAAATAACACAGTGAGCTTGATTTATCATTTGCATTTTTTCCGTTTTTTTGTTGTCACTTTTTAAAATGTTTTCATTTTTTTAAATTCTTCAAAAATTCATGAATCTTGTTCAAAATAAAAAATAATCTTTATGTTTGACTTTTTAGCGCAAAAAAGTCATATGCTCTGATAAAATAATGTAAAATTTGCAGAAAAATATCAAGCATACATGAAATCGTTCTGGTGGAATTGATGAATGAACCACAAACATCTAGAAACCCCAAACGCCGCCCACAATGGTGAGCATAAAAAAACAACAGATAAACACTTATAACATAGACTTTAAAAAAAAGCGCAAAGTTAAAAAAGAATAAAGTGCAAATGAAAAACATGCAGAAAATACCAAAAAAAGGTGCAAATGTATTAATGAAATGGGGCCATTAAAATCAGCATTCCCTATCCATGGGAATAAAATATACTGTAGCGATATCTAACTTTGTACATATATGACCTAAATGACCAAACTGGACCACTATAGCACCTCGCACCCAATTTGAGGCACTCTGAAAGGATATCCAACACTGCGTTTTCAAGACCCTGATGTCCAACAAGCTACACAGATAGATAACACAAACTATTACCTGACAGCAACCATGATTGTTATAGCTCAGCTAAGCCAAAATGATGACTTCTTATATATTTTTTAAGTTGGGTTCATATAGTGTTCAGTAGCTCCTTCGGGGCTCACAGATGCAGACAGAGTTAATGTCTAATTAACTTAATTTCATTAATCAGTGATTGGTTAGTATGTTAATTTTTGCTATAAGTGATTTGCTCATATGCTTAAAACAAAAATTGCAAACCTTCTAACTATTTCAATGTTAAAAATGGACAGCACACAGATTGCACATGAATCGTATCCATATGCTGAACATGATTTTGATGGACCCATAGGACTATTTTAATGCACGACTCCGATGAAAAACAAATATTTCTACACAGATAAGTGAACAGCACCATAAAGTAATGGCCGGGTATGCGATCTATTTGTGAGACTTGAGTTTGTTCTTGCAGCAGTCATATTCGAGTTCTTTACAACCATGAGGTCTCTGTACAGATCATTATCTGGTATTTACCATGTTTAAGTGATGTGATCATGGGAGCTGTGGTAAAAAGAATGAATATTTGGAGACCCAATAATTATATGTGATATTGTCCAGAGAAGAGCTGATCGATCCGTGGGGGATAGAGTTCAAGTTGAATTTCCTGAAATTTGCCAGTTTTGAGTGTGGGCTGACATCATTTTGTGTTGCCATACGAGCTTCTCCGTAATGTCCTGCAGCTATGACATCTTACGGATTATTATTCCTTGTACAGTGGGGGTCAATACCTGGGCCATCGTAGATTACCGGTGTCCAGCAGAGCAGAGTTTGTACGGTAGAGTCGTTTTCCATATTCCAAGTCACTGAATAAGTTTCTCTCTTCTGTGGAGTGTAAGCTCTTATGGTCAGTAAGGTTCTCACTCTCTCCTGTAGAGTGTAAGCTCTTATGATCATCGGGGTTCTCTCTCTTTCCTATAGAGTGTAAGCTCTTATGGTCAGTAGGGTTCTCTCTCTCCTGTAGAGTGTAAGCTCTTATGGTCAGTAAGGTTCTCACTCTCTCCTGTAGAGTGTAAGCTCTTATGGTCAGCAGGGTTCTCTCTCTCTTTCCTATTGAGTGTAAGCTCTTATCGTCAGTAGGGTTCTCTCTCTCTCTCTTATAGAGTGAAAGCTCTTATGATCATCGGGGTTCTCTCTCTCTCCTATAGAGTGTAAGCTCTTATGGTCAGCAGGGTTCTCTCTACTGTAGAGTGTAAGCTCTTATGGTCAGTAAGGTTCTCACTCTCTCCTGTAGAGTGTAAGCTCTTATGGTCAGTAGGGTTCTCTCTCTCTCTTATAGAGTGTAAGCTCTTATGATCATCGGGGTTCTCTCTCTCTCCTATAGAGTGTAAGCTCTTATGGTCAGTAGGGTTCTCTCTCTCTCCTGTAGAGTGTAAGCTCTTATGATCATCGGGGTTCTCTCTCTTTCCTATAGAGTGTAAGCTCTTATAGTCAGTAGGGCTCTCTCTCTCCTGTAGAGTGTTAGCTCTTATGTAAGCAGGGTTCTTTCTCTCATGTAGAGTGTAAGTTCTTATGGTCAGCAGGGTTCTTTCTCTCATGTAGAGTGTAAGTTCTTATGGTCAGCAGGGTTCTCTCTCTCTCATGTAGAGTGTAAGCTCTTATGATCATCGGGGTTCTCTCTCTCTTATAGAGTGTAAGCTCTAATGGTCAGTAGGGTTCTCTCTCTCTCTCCTGTAGAGTGTAAGCTCTAATGATCGTCGGGGTACTCTCTCTCTCCTATAGAGTGTAAGCTCTTATAGTCAGTAGGGTTCTCTCTCTCCTGTAGAGTGTTAGCTCTTATGTAAGCAGGGTTCTCTCTCTCATGTAGAGTGTAAGTTCTTATGTTCAGCAGGGTTCTCTCTCCTGTAGAGTGTAAGCTCTTATGGTCAGCAGGGTTCTCTCTCTCTCATGTAGAGTGTAAGTTCTTTTGGTCAGCAGGGTTCTCTCTCTCTCTTATAGAGTGTAAGCTCTTATGGTCAGTAGGGTTCTCTCTCTCTCTCCTGTAGAGTGTAAGCTCTTATGATCGTCGGGGTACTCTCTCTCTCCTATAGAGTGTAAGCTCTTATAGTCAGTAGGGTTCTCTCTCTCCTGTAGAGTGTTAGCTCTTATGTAAGCAGGGTTCTCTCTCTCATGTAGAGTGTAAGTTCTTATGGTCAGCAGGGTTCTCTCTCCTGTAGAGTGTAAGCTCTTATGGTCAGCAGGGTTCTCTCTCTCTCATGTAGAGTGTAAGTTCTTTTGGTCAGCAGGGTTCTCTCTCTCTCTTATAGAGTGTAAGCTCTTATGGTCAGTAGGGTTCTCTCTCTCTCCTGTAGAGTGTAAGCTCTTATGATCGTCGGGGTACTCTCTCTCTCCTATAGAGTGTAAATCTCTTATAGTCAGTAGGGTTCTCTCTCTCCTGTAGAGTGTTAGCTCTTATGTAAGCAGGGTTCTCTCTCTCATGGAGAGTGTAAGTTCTTATGGTCAGCAGGGTTCTCTCTCCTGTAGAGTGTAAGCTCTTATGGTCAGCAGGGTTCTCTCTCTCTCATGTAGAGTGTAAGTTCTTTTGGTCAGCAGGGTTCTCTCTCTCTCTCTTATAGAGTGTAAGCTCTTATGGTCAGTAGGGTTCTCTCTCTCTCCTGTAGAGTGTAAGCTCTTATGATCGTCGGGGTACTCTCTCTCTCCTATAGAGTGTAAATCTCTTATAGTCAGTAGGGTTCTCTCTCTCCTGTAGAGTGTTAGCTCTTATGTAAGCAGGGTTCTCTCTCTCATGGAGAGTGTAAGCTCTTATGTTCAGCAGGGTTCTCTCTCTCATGTAGAATGTAAGTTCTTATGGTCAGCGAGGTTCTCTCTCTCTTGTAGAGTGTAAGTTCTTATGGTCAGCAGGGTTCTCTCTCTCTCTCTCTCCTATAGAGTGTAAGCCCTTATGGTCAGCAGGGTTCTTTTTCTCTCCTATAGAGTGTAAGCTCTTATGTTCAGCAGGGTTCTCTCTCTCCTGTAGAGTGTAAGCTCTTATGGTCAGCAGGGTTCTCTCTCTCTTTTATAGAGTGTAAGCTCTTATGATCGTCGGGGTACTCTCTCTCTCCTATAGAGTGTAAATCTCTTATAGTCAGTAGGGTTCTCTCTCTCCTGTAGAGTGTTAGCTCTTATGTAAGCAGGGTTCTCTCTCTCATGGAGAGTGTAAGTTCTTATGGTCAGCAGGGTTCTCTCTCTCTCTTATAGAGTGTAAGTTCTTATGGTCAGCAGGGTTCTCTCTCTCTCCTATAGAGTGTAAGCTCTTATGTTCAGCAGGGTTCTCTCTCTCTCCTATAGAGTGTAAGCTCTTATGTTCAGCAGGGTTCTCTCTCTCCTGTAAAGTGTAAGCTCTTATGTTCAGCAGGGTTCTCTCTCTCATGTAGAATGTAAGTTCTTATGGTCAGCGAGGTTCTCTCTCTCTTGTAGAGTGTAAGTTCTTATGGTCAGCAGGGTTCTCTCTCTCTCTCTCTCCTATAGAGTGTAAGCCCTTATGGTCAGCAGGGTTCTTTTTCTCTCCTATAGAGTGTAAGCTCTTATGTTCAGCAGGGTTCTCTCTCTCCTGTAGAGTGTAAGCTCTTATGGTCAGCAGGGTTCTCTCTCTCTTTTATAGAGTGTAAGCTCTTATGGTCAGCAGGGTTCTCTCTCTCATGTAGAATGTAAGTTCTTATGGTCAGCGAGGTTCTCTCTCTCTTGTAGAGTGTAAGTTCTTATGGTCAGTGAGGTTCTCTCTCTCATGTAGAATGTAAGTTCTTATGGTCAGCAGGGTTCTCTCTCTCATGTAGAATGTACGTTCTTATGGTCAGCGAGGTTCTCTCTCTCTTGTAGAGTGTAAGTTCTTATGGTCAGCAGGGTTCTCTCTCTCTCTCCTATAGAGTGTAAGCCCTTATGGTCAGTAGGGTTCTCTCTCTTTCCTGTAGATTGTAAGCTTTTATGGTCAGCAGGGTCCTCTCTCTCCTGTAGAGTGTTTACTTTTATGGTCACGGAGTTGTTCTCCCCTTTCCCACAGCTGTATTTTTTGAGAAACAACAAGCTTTGTAGTATTGAGATTCACACAATTTTATTTGCAGCAAAATGATTTTTGGGGGAAAATTCTGCAAAGTCAACAAAGTTGAATTTCAAAAGATCCGCTCTTCTACAGTATCTTATGTAAAAGTATACACAATTGTTGATGTTTTATCAGTCATTGGCACACTAGTTGGAAAATTAGTCTACACGCCTATTTATTTAGTTAAGTTAAATCTGTATGGGGCCATCAATAGGTCTAATTCAAAGCAGCATAAACAATATTACTTTTCTTCTCATTATGTGTTTCCCTTCTCAATGGATGAAAAGATTTTGCCTTCTGTATTAGTTTCATATCTTTCTACTTTCAGAACATGACCCCTGCCCCAACATTCCCTGCCAATCTTGTATCTCATGAAATACCTGGATATACTTGAAAGATTCTTTTGTGTTCTTTTGTATCCTCCCAATTCTTTCTAAACTTGCAGTCTGGCAGACAAGAGGTCATGGTCATATTGATAGTCAAGAATGAGAGAATTACAAGGAATCAGATCAGCAGATTAGGACGTTAGAGAAATATTCTGTCCTTTTATCTGTGCTACACAACAGAGGAAATAGATTTCGGTAAGTCAACAAAATGGTGGCACATCATTCTTATGAATTAGTTTATCAGGACATATACAAATTATGGTCAACATTATTGGGAGCCCTAAATATTAACACTATGTAAATTATCTCCTGAAACAAAGTGTCTAGTAAAACTGCTTGGATTCATATGTTTGATACAGAAACACATGATACACAAAAATAATAAAATTTTAAAAAAATGATACACAATTGGAAAAAATGTCAGGATACAATTAATGGCTTGCTTCGTTGAGTTACAACAAAAATCACACAAAACTGTGATTAGTAAGATTACTTAAAAATTAGACCCACCTGTGCCCACCTTGTCAGTGGTCAAATTACTTTAATTAGCCTATGAATGGTGGCTTTGATGCTTGAAAATGCAGCTTAATTCCCTCTTCCTTGTTCCTAAAGAGTGCCTGTCTGAGAAGACCTGAAGTGCTATTGTCACCTAGAACAAGAAGTCTGAAGGGTACAAGAAGATGATGGCATTCTCGCTTCAACAATCTTAAATGTTATCAAGAAGTTTCCTACTAAATAAACAATCAAGAACCTATTTTGAAGCATTGGAAAGAGGAAAATTGATGAGAGAACCCAACAATTGTTCGCTAATAGATGGCTATGCTTTTGATGGACCAGCCTGACATCATTTAGACCAGCGCCGGCACAAGGGATAGGCAGGCTAAGAACCTGCTTGGGGAGTTACCTCTTGCCTACTCAAGAGGGTGCACTTGGAAAACAAATTTGCTGAATGCCTGTGGCCGTCCTGCACCTTCCTCCAGCCCCTCGAGGAAACCTACATGAAACGCCCGTCGGGGCTGCATGGTCTGACCATTTACAAGGACTTACTTGGGTGAGATCTTTTTCTTTGTACTGGATTTATACTATACATGTTTTGGGTGTGTACGGGGTTAGAGCTATATTGGCAACACGTTTTGTACCCTGTCAGACATGAATACCAATTGATGTCGGCACTGCCCAGGACAGAAGTAGGAGGAGGAGTAATGAGCTCGGGGGAAGGGGGGGGGGAACAATGAGGGGCTGGGCAGAAGGGTGAATAAAGTGAGGTGCTGTTCAGAGAGGGGCATAACATGTGGGGCTGTGCAGGGGATGCATAAAATGAGGGGTTGTGCAGAGGGGGGAATAAAATGAGGGGCTGTGAGGGGGATGAAATGGGAGCTGTGCAGAAGAGGTGAATAAAATGAGGGGATGTGCATAAAATGAGGGGTTGTACAGAGGGGGATAAAATCAGAGTCTGTGCAGGGGATAAAATGGGGGGCTGTGCAGAAGAGGTGAATAAAATGAGGGGCTGGGCAGGGGATAAAATGAGGGGTTGTACAGAGGGGGGATAAAATGAGAGTCTGTGCAGGGGATAAAATGAAGGGTTGTTCAGAGGGGGGAATAAAATGAGAGGCTGTGTAGGAGGGAATAAAATAAGGGGTTGTGCAGGAGGTGCATAAAATGAGGGGTTAGGCAGAGGGGGGAATAAAATGAGGGGCTGTGCAGGGGGGAATAAAATAAGGGACTGTGATGGGGATAAAATAAGGGGATGTGCAGAGGGGACATAAAATGAAGGGCTGTGCAGATGGGGGATTAGAATGAGTGACTGTGCAGATGTGGGGAATGATATGGACTGTGCAGATGGGGGAATAAAATGAGGGCCTGTGCAGATTGGAGAATACAATGAAGGGTTGTTCAGATGGGGGAATAACATGAGGGGCTTTTCAGATGGAGGGAATAAAATGAGGGTCTGTGCAGATGGGAAGAATAAAATGAGGTGCTGTGTAGATGAAGGGGATAAAATTAGGGGCTTTGTAGATGGAGGGGATAAAATGAGGGGTTGTGCGGGGGGAATAAAATGACTGGCTGTGCAGGGGGCATAAAATGAGGAGCTGTGGATAGGGAGGGAATAAATGAGGGGCTGTGCAGAAAGGGGCATAAAATGAGGGCCTGTGCAGGGGGGGCATAAAATGAGGGGCTCCGCAGGGAGGCATAAAATTAGGGGCTGTATAGTGGGGATTAGGGTTGAGCGACCTTGACCTTTTTAGAGTCGAGTCGTGTTTCGCGAAACCCGACTATCTTAGAAGTCGAGTGGAATCGGCCGATTATGGCGAAAAGTCGGGTATCGCCCGAAACACGAAACCCAATGCAAGTCAATGGGGGAGCATAGTCGGCAGTGAGTGGAGGCCAGGAAAACACCTACACTGCCCATTTTAATGGCAAAAACATCCATTCTTGTTACAGAAGCTTGTCAATCGTAATTTAGCTTATAATAATTGGAAGGCATTTGAAATTGGGGGTCATTTGGCTAAAGTTGTGGGGGGTAGGGCTGGTTCAAGTAATTAGTGGGCCCAGTAAATCTGGACCACGTCACGGCAGTGGAGCAGGGAGAGGTAAGTATTTCAACTTTGCAAGTGCTGTGATCCTGAGCAAGCAGGGGGGGCCCACTCGTTGGCATTGGCACTGGCACAGGGCCCCTCAAAGTACAGCGGTGTGTTTGCACGGCGGGGGCGCCTCCCACCGGCAGCAACACTTTTGCGTACTATGAGAGGCCCTGTGCCAGTGACGTCGCCAACTAGTATTCCTCCCCCCACCTGATGAAGGAACCTGCACTTTCATCTGCACCTTCCTCTTTGTCCCCGTGTAAGGTGGTATGGTATGCGGGAAGAGGAACCTGACTTTCAGCAGGGTCACAATCTTGCTGTGTAGCGTGCACGGGGAATTTTGTGTTATGGGTCAATGTACCAGCAGACTCATCTATCACTGGCTGGGCAATGGGCAGGATGAGGAGGAAACACAGATATAGGCCCAAAGAATAAAGTTGGCTAAATGCAGTTCAAAATTGGTAACACAGGACTAACCAGGGGGCATTGCAGTGGAGGACAACTGGAATGAGAGGCTGACACAGAGAGTAGGCCCAAATCAGTAAGTAGTCGAAATGCAGTTCAAAATTGGCAACCGTAGTAAACAGGCGGCACAGCTTTGTTCAGTGGAGGAGAACAGTAAGGAGTGGCAGACACCGATAGTAGGCCCCAACCCAACTAGTAGGCCAAATGCAGTCTAACATTAACAACTACTTAACGAGAGCCTGAAAATGGAATTTCAGGACAGGAAACCAGGAGAACAGCAAGGAGTGGCAGACACCGATAGTAGGCCCCAAACCAACTAGTACGCCAAATGCAGTTGTTCCATTTAACCACAATTTAATGAGAGCCTGAAGATAGAAGTTCAGGAAAGGCAACCTGGAGAACACCTTGGAGTGTAACACACCATCTCTCTACACCCCATACCCAATTTGTAGGCCTAATGCAGTGTAGTTTTCAACAACTACTAAACGAGAGTCGGAAGATCGAAGCAATGTGGACGAAACCTGGGGAACACCTTGGAGTGTAACACACCGTCTCTCTACACCCCATACCCAATTTGTAGGCCTAATGCAGTGTAGTTTTCTACAACTACTAAACGAGAGTCGGAAGACCGAAGCAATGTGGACGAAACCTGGGGAACACCTTGGAGTGGAACACACCATCTCTCTACACTCCATACCCAATTTGTAGGCCTAATGCAGTGTAGTTTCCAACAACTACTAAACGAGAGCATGAAGATCGAAGCAATGGACAGGAAACCTGGGGAACACCTTGGAGTGGAACACACCATCTCTCTACACCCCATACCCAATTTGTAGGCCTAATGCAGTGCAGTTTCCAACAACTACTAAACGAGAGCATGAAGATCGAAGCAATGGAGAGGAAACCTGGGGAACACCTTGGAGTGGAACACACCATCTCTCTACATCACATACCCAATTTGTAGGCCTAATGCAGCGTAGTTTCCAACAACTACTAAACGAGAGCCAGAAGATCGAAGCTCAGGAAAGGCAACCTGGAGAACACCTTGGAGTGGAACACACCATCTCTCTACACCCCATACCCAATTTGTAGGCCTAATGCAGCGTAGTTTCCAACAACTACTAAACGAGAGCATGAAGATCGAAGCAATGGAGAGGAAACCTGGGGAACACCTTGGAGTGTAACACACCATCTCTCTACACCCCATACCCAATTTGTAGGCCTAATGCAGTGTAGTTTCCAACAACTACTAAACGAGAGCCGGAAGATCGAAGCTCAGGAAAGGCAACCTGGAGAACACCTTGGAGTGGAACACACCATCTCTCTACACCCCATACCCAATTTGTAGGCCTAATGCAGCGTAGTTTCCAACAACTACTAAACGAGAGCATGAAGATCGAAGCAATGGAGAGAAAACCTGGGGAACACCTTGGAGTGTAACACACCATCTCTCTACACCCCATACCCAATTTGTAGGCCTAATGCAGTGTAGTTTCCAACAACTACTAAACGAGAGCCGGAAGATCGAAGCTCAGGAAAGGCAACCTGGAGAACACCTTGGAGTGGAACACACCATCTCTCTACACCCCATACCCAATTTGTAGGCCTAATGCAGCGTAGTTTCCAACAACTACTAAACGAGAGCATGAAGATTGAAGCAATGGAGAGGAAACCTGGGGAACACCCTGGAGTGTAACACACCATCTCTCTACACCCCATACCCAATTTGTAGGCCTAATGCAGTGTAGTTTCCAACAACTACTAAACGAGAGCCGGAAGATCGAAGCTCAGGAAAGGCAACCTGGAGAACACCTTGGAGTGGAACACACCATCTCTCTACACCCCATACCCAATTTGTAGGCCTAATGCAGTGTAGTTTCCAACAACTACTAAACAAGAGCATGAAGATCGAAGCATTGGCGAGGAAACCTGGGGAACACCTTGGAGTGGAACACACCATCTCTCTACACCCCATACCCAATTTGTAGGCCTAATGCAGTGTAGTTTCCAACAACTACTAAACGAGAGCATGAAGATCGAAGCATTGGCGAGGAAACCTGGGGAACACCTTGGAGTGAAACACACCATCTCTCTACACCCCATACCCAATTTGTAGGCCTAATGCAGTGTAGTTTCCAACAACTAGTAAACGAGAGCATGAAGATCGAAGCAATGGAGAGGAAACCTGGGGAACACCTTGGAGTGTAACACACCATCTCTCTACACCCCATACCCAATTTGTAGGCCTAATGCAGTGTAGTTTCCAACAACTACTAAACGAGAGCATGAAGATCAAAGCAATGGAGAGGAAACCTGGGGAACACCTTGGAGTGGAACACACCATCTCTCTACACCCCATACCCAATTTGTAGGCCTAATGCAGTGTAGTTTCCAACAACTACTAAACGAGAGCATGAAGATCGAAGCATTGGCGAGGAAACCTGGGGAACACCTTGGAGTGGAACACACCATCTCTCTACACCCCATACCCAATTTGTAGGCCTAATGCAGTGTAGTTTCCAACAACTACTAAACGAGAGCATGAAGATCGAAGCAATGGAGAGAAAACCTGGGGAACACCTTGGAGTGTAACACACCATCTCTCTACACCCCATACCCAATTTGTAGGCCTAATGCAGTGTAGTTTCCAACAACTACTAAACGAGAGCCGGAAGATCGAAGCTCAGGAAAGGCAACCTGGAGAACACCTTGGAGTGGAACACACCATCTCTCTACACCCCATATTCAATTTGTAGGCCTAATGCAGTGTAGTTTCCAACAACTAGTAAACGAGAGCATGAAGATCGAAGCAATGGAGAGGAAACCTGGGGAACACCTTGGAGTGGAACACACCATCTCTCTACACCCCATACCCAATTTGTAGGCCTAATGCAGTGTAGTTTCCAACAACTACTAAACGAGAGCATTAAGATCGAAGCAATGGCGAGGAAACCTGGGGCACACCTTGGGGAGGCAGAAACCGTTAGTAGGCCCTACCAAAGTTGTACCCCCAATGCAGTTTTAAAATTCCTAGAGGCTGAAAACAAGACTATTGACGCTCAGCTTTTTTCAAAGGAACACAGCTGAATTGAGTGGCGCAGACAGACACAGGTAGTAGGACTTAAACCAAAAATGTGGCTCACTGCAGCTTAAAAAAGTTACAGGGGTACACAAGCAGCAGTGCTCTGGGCAGTGGAGGACAATTTCAATAGTGGACCGCAGACGCCTACTATTAAAGAAAGGATGCTCTATGCAATTAAAAATAGGTTCCAGGGGTCCACGGGCAGCAGTGGTGTGGTCAGTGGACGAGTATTGGAAGGAGGGACCTCAGACAGGCGTAGTAGGCCTAACATAACAAAATTAGGCTGTAGACACTCTAAAATTGGTTCCAGGGGTACACGGGCAGCAGTGGTGTGGTCAGCGGAGGAAAATTGAAATTAGGGACTGCAGACAGACTTTGTAGGCTGTCCCCTGTGGACCATGCATCCAACACATTAACCCAGTGCGCCGTAATGGACACGTAACTTTTTGTGGACATGCCTACTGGTCCATACATCTCTTGTCAGGTGCACCTTTCTACTGTTTGATTGCCTGAGTGCTATGACAATGCAGACTTTTTCATGCCGCTGGAGGGCTGGGATGGCTTTTCTCGCAAAAGAAATGTCGACTGGGTAGCTTGAACCGTTGCACAGCGTAGTTCATCTGGGCTTTCTAAATATAAAACAAAGAAAAAAGGGAGGCTACATGCACTTTCAGCTGGGTTCCAGGGGTACACGGCCAGCATTGGTCTGGTCAGTGGAGAACTATTGGAAGGAAGGACCGCAGACAGGCTTCGAAGGCCTAACATAATAACAGATGGCTGTAGGCAATTTTAAATTGGTTCCAGGGGTACACGGGCAGCAGTGGTGTGGTCAGTGGAGGCCTAGTGGAAGGAGTGACCGCAGACAGGCATCGAAGGCCTAACATAATAACACATGGCTGTAGGCAATTTTAAATTGGTTCCAGGGGTACACGGGCAGCAGTGGTGTGGTCAGTGGAGGCCTAGTGGAAGGAGTGACCGCAGACAGGCATCGAAGGCCTAACATAATACCAGATGGCTGTAGGCAATTTTAAATTGGTTCCATGGGTACACGGGCAGCAGTGGTGTGGTCAGTGGAGGCCTAGTGGAAGGAGTGACCGCAAACAGGCATCGAAGGCCTAACATAATAACAGATGGCTGTAGGCAATTTTAAATTGGTTCCAGGGGAACACGGGCAGCAGTGGCCTGGTCAGTGTAGTAGTAGTAGAAAGAACGGACCACAGACAGGCTTCGAAGGCCTAACATAAAAAAATTGGGCTGGCTGTAGGCAATTTTAAATTGGTTCCAGGGGTACACGGGCAGCAGTGGTGTGGTCAGTGGAGGCCTAGTGGAAGGAGTGACCGCAGACAGGCATCGAAGGCCTAACATAATAACACATGGCTGTAGGCAATTTTAAATTGGTTCCAGGGGAACACGGGCAGCAGTGGCCTGGTCAGTGTAGTAGTAGTAGAAAGAACGGACCGCAGACAGGCTTCGAAGGCCTAACATAATAAAATTGGGCTGGCTGTCGGCAATTTTAAATTGGTTCCAGGGGTACACGGGCAGCAGTGGTGTGGTCAGTGGAGGCCTAGTGGAAGGAGGGACCGCAGACAGGCTTCGAAGGCCTAACATAAAAAAATAGGGCTGTTGGCAATTTAAAATTGGTTCCAGTGGTACAAGGGCAGCAGTACAATGGTCAGTGGAGGCCTAGTGGAAGGAGGGACCGCAGACAGGCTTCGAAGGCCTAACATAAAAAAATAGGGCTGTTGGCAATTTAAAATTGGTTCCAGTGGTACAAGGGCAGCAGTACAATGGTCAGTGGAGGCCTAGTGGAAGGAGGGACCGCAGACAGGCTTCGAAGGCCTAACATAAAAAAATAGGGCTGTTGGCAATTTAAAATTGGTTCCAGGGGTACACGGGCAGCAGTACAATGTTCAGTGGAGGCCTAGTGGAAGGAGGGACCGCAGACAGGCTTCGAAGGCCTAACATAACAAAAATGTCAATACAATGGTATTGTCAGTGCCAGGCATTGAAGGATGTCAGCGCATAGACTAAACATTGGTGGAGCTGTGAGAGATAATTTTGCAAGTGGTAGAGCACTGTTTGAGCTGGGGGGGGAACTGTCTTGTGGCCGGCGGTACAGGCCCAGGGCCCCTCATATTACAACGGTGTGTCTGACGTTGGGTGCGCACCACCACCGCCAGAGACACTTTATTGTACTATGAGGGACCCAGTGGCAGTGCTGTCGACCAAAAGCGGGCACACCCACCTCTTCAGACAAACAGCACTCTCACGGGTGCTGGTGCCAAGTGGCGATACCACGGCCCCGTGTGGGGAGTTTGGCCATTTAGTGAGGTGTAAACATGTCGTATGCTGGACAATCAGGTGCAGAAAATTACGAGATTGGAAAAGTCATTCAGAATAGTCCACAGGCAAGACCTTTTCATAGGAAAGCTAGGTGTCAGCCGGGCAAGGTGGGGCAAAAGATTTCGAAATCCAGTTGTGGTTCATTTTAATGAAGGTTAGATCATCTACATTTTGGGTAGCCAGACGAGTCCTTTTTTCTGTTAGTATTGAACCTGCAGCACTGAATACTCTGTCTGATAGGACACTAGCTGCCGGGCAAGCAAGCTCCTGCAATGCATATTCTGCCAATTCTGGCCAGGTGTCTAATTTGGATGCCCAGTAATCAAATGGGAATGACGGTTGAGGGAGAACGTCGATAAGGGATGAAAAATAGTTTGTAACTATACTGGACAAATGTTGTCTCCTGTCACTTTGAATTGATGCTGCAGTACCTGTCCTGTCTGCGGTCATAGCAAAATCACTCCACAACCTGGTCAGAAAACCCCTCTGGCCAACGCCACTTCTGATTTCTGCCCCTCTAACACCTCTGGTCTGCTGGCCCCTGCAGCTCGTGTGAGAACGATCACGGGCGCTGTGTGCAGGGAATGCCAGAAGCAAACGGTCAACAAGAGTTGATTGTTTGGTTGCTAATATTATTTCCAAGTTGTCATGTGGCATTATATTTTGCAATTTGCCTTTATAGCGAGGATCAAGGAGGCAGGCCAACCAGTAATCGTCATCGTTCATCATTTTAGTAATGCGTGTGTCCCTTTTGAGGATACGTAAGGCATAATCCGCCATGTGCGCCAAAGTGACAGTTCTCAAATCTGCGGTTGTGCTTGGTTGAGGGGCAGTTTCAGGCAAATCCACGTCACTTGTGTCCCTCCAAAAACCAGAACCCGGCCTTGCCGCGCCAACAATTTCCAGTGGCCCCGGAAAAGCTTCCTCATTAAAAATATAATCATCCCCATCATCCTCCTCGTCCTCCTCCTCCTCTTCGCCCGCTACCTCGTCCTGTACACTGCCCTGGCCAGAGAATGGCTGACTGTCATCAAGGCTTTCCTCTTCCTCAGCTGCAGTCGCCTGATCCTTTATGTGCGTCAAACTTTGCATCAGCAGACGCATTAGGGGGATGCTCATGCTTATTATGGCGTTGTCTGCACTAACCAGCCGTGTGCATTCCTCAAAACACTGAAGGACTTGACACATGTCTTGAATTTTCGACCACTGCACACCTGACAACTCCATGTCTGCCAGCCTACTGCCTGCCCGTGTATGTGTATCCTCTCACAAAAACATAACAGCCCGCCTCTGTTCGCACAGTCTCTGAAGCATGTGCAGTGTTGAGTTCCACCTTGTTGCAACGTCTATGATTAGGCGATGCTGGGGAAGGTTCAAAGAAAGCTGATAGGTCTGCATACGGCTGGAGTGTACGGGCGAACGGCGGATATGTGAGCAAAGTCCACGCACTTTGAGGAGCAGGTCGGATAACCCCGGATAACTTTTCAGGAAGCACTGCACCACCAGATTTAAGGTGTGAGCCAGGCAAGGAATGTGTTTCAGTTGGGAAAGGGAGATGGCAGCCATGAAATTCCTTCCGTTATCACTCACTACCTTGCCTGCCTCAAGATCTACAGTGCCCAGCCACGACTGCGTTTCTTTCTGCAAGAACTCGGACAGAACTTCCGCGGTGTGTCTGTTGTCGCCCAAACACTTCATAGCCAATACAGCCTGCTGACGTTTGCCAGTAGCTGCCCCATAATGGGAGACCTGGTGTGCAACAGTGGCAGCTGCGGATGGAGTGGTTGTGCGACTGCGGTCTGTGGACGAGCTCTCGCTTCTGCAGGAGGACGAGGAGGAGGAGGAGGGGGTGCGAACGGCTACAGCCAACTGTTTCCTAGACCGTGGGCTAGGCAGAACTGTCCCAAACTTGCTGTCCCCTGTGGACCCTGCATCCACAACATTCACCCAGTGTGCCGTGATGGACACGTAACGTCCCTGGCCATGCCTACTGGTCCATGCATCTGTTGTCAGGTGCACCTTTGTGCTCACAGATTGCCTGAGTGCATGGACGATGCGCTCTTTAACATGCTGGTGGAGGGCTGGGATGGCTTTTCTGGAAAAAAAGTGTTGACTGGGTAGCTCGTAGCGTGGTACAGCGTAGTCCATCAGGGCTTTGAAAGCTTCGCTTTCAACTAACCGGTAGGGCATCATCTCTAACGAGATTAGTCTAGCTATGTGGGCGTTCAAACCCTGTGTACGCGGATACGAGGCTAAGTACTTCCTTTTTCTAACCATAGTCTCATGTAGGGTGAGCTGGACTGGAGAGCTGGAGATCGTGGAACTAGCGGGGGTGCCGGTGGACATGGCAGACTGAGAGACGGTGGGAGATGGTATTGTTGCCGCCGGTGCCCTAGATGCAGTGTTTCCTACTACGAAACTGGTGATTCCCTGACCCTGACTGCTTTGGCCTGGCAAAGAAACCTGCACAGATACTGCAGGTGGTGCGGAAAATGGTGGCCCTACACTGCCGGAAGGGATGTTGCGTTGATGACTAGCTTCATTGGCCGAGGGTGCTACAACCTTAAGGGACGTTTGGTAGTTAGTCCAAGCTTGCAAATGCATGGTGGTTAAATGTCTATGCATGCAACTTGTATTGAGACTTTTCAGATTCTGCCCTCTGCTTAAGGTAGTTGAACATTTTTGACAGATGACTTTGCGCTGATCAATTGGATGTTGTTTAAAAAAATGCCAGACTGCACTCTTTCTAGCATCGGATACCTTTTCAGGCATTGCAGACTGAGCTTTAACCGGATGGCCACGCTGTCCTCCAACAGGTTTTGGCTTTGCCACGCGTTTTGCGCAAGATACGGGCCCGGCAGATGGAACCTGTTGCGATGTTGATGCCTGCTGCGGCCCCTCCTCCTCCGCTTCAGAACTGCTGCCGCTTGCACCCTGTTCCCCCAATGGCTGCAAATCGGGGTCAAGAACTGGGTCATCTATTACCTCTTCTTGTAGCTCGTGTGCAACTTCGTCTGTGTCACCGTGTCGGTCGGTGGTATAGCGTTCGTGATGGGGCAACATAGTCTCATCAGGGTCTGATTCTTGATCATTACCCTGCGAGGGCAATGTTGTGGTCTGAGTCAAAGGACCAGCATAGTAGTCTGGCTGTGGCTGTGCATCAGTGCACTCCATGTCAGATTCAGCTTGTAATGGGCATGGACTGTTAACTGCTTCACTTTCTAAGCCAGGGACGGTATGTGTAAAGAGCTCCATGGAGTAACCCGTTGTGTCGCCTGCTGCATTCTTCTCTGTTGTTGTTTTTGCTGAAGAGGACAAGGAAGCGACTTGTCCCTGACCGTGAACATCCACTAACGACGCGCTGCTTTTACATTTACCAGTTTCACGAGAGGAGGCAAAAGAGCTAGAGGCTGAGTCAGCAAGATAAGCCAAAACTTGCTCCTGCTGCTCCGGCTTTAAAAGCGGTTTTCCTACTCCCAGAAAAGGGAGCGTTCGAGGCCTTGTGTAGCCAGACGACAAACCTGGCTCCACAGCTCCAGACTTAGGTGCAATATTTTTTTCCCACGACCACCTGATGCTCCACCACTACCACTACCCTCATTACCAGCTGACAATGAACGCCCCCGGCCATGACCTCTTCCACCAGACTTCCTCATTGTTTTAAAAACGTAACCAAACTAACGGTATTTGTTGCTGTCACACAACTTACACGGTGAGCTATAACTTCAGTATGATTTAGCTACCCCTTTACAGGTGGGTGAGACCACAACGAAAATCAGGCACAATGTTACACACTCTGTTTTTGGTGGCACCAAATGAGAGAGATGCCACACACGCAGGACTGTCACTGAAGCACAAATGTTAATATTAATCTCCCACTGTTTTTTTTAATTTTTTAATTTTTTTTTTCAGGGAGACTTTAGAAACAAAATAAAATAAAATGATTTTTTCAGGAAGAATTTAGAAACCAAATAACATAAGATGATTTTTCCAATGACAATTTAGAAACCAAATGAAAAAAAAAAAAAAAAAAAAGGCTTTCTATGCCCCACTGAGTGAGAGATGCCACACACAGGAGTCAGGAGTGGCACACAAGCCCAGAGGCCAATATTTTTCTCCCAATGATTGATGTAGTGATTTTTTCAGGTAGATTTTGGAACCCAAATCAAGCAAAAAAAATAATAGGCTTTCTATGGCCCACAATTGGAGAGAGAGAGAGAGATGGCACACCCAGGAGTCAAGACTGGCACACAAGCAGAAAGGGCAATATTAATCTCCCACTGATTTTTTTTTTTTTTTTCAGGGAGACTTTAGAAAAAAAAAATAATAGAATAAAATGATTTTTTCAGGAAGAATTTAGAAACCAAATAAAATAAAATGATTTTTTCAGGTAGAATTTAGAAAACAAATAAAACAAAAAATAGGCTTTCTATGGCCCACTGAGTGAGAGATGACGCACACAGGAGTCAGGAGTGGCACACAAGCCCAGAGGCCAATATTGTTCTCCCACTGATTGATGTAGTGATTTTTTCAGGTAGATTTTGGAACCCAAATCAAGCAAAAAAAATAATAGGCTTTCTATGGCCCACAATTGGAGAGAGAGAGAGAGATGGCACACCCAGGAGTCAAGACTGGCACACAAGCAGAAAGGGCAATATTAATCTCCCACTGATTTTTTTTTTTTTTTCAGGGAGACTTTAGAAAAAAAAATAATAGAATAAAATGATTTTTTCAGGAAGAATTTAGAAACCATATAAAATAAAATGATTTCTTCAGGGAGAATTTAGAAAACAAATAAAACAAAAAATAGGCTTTCTATGGCCCACTGAGTGAGAGATGACGCACACAGGAGTCAGGAGTGGCACACAAGCCCAGAGGCCAATATTTATCTCCCACTGATTGATTTAGTGATTTTTTCAGGTAGATTTTGGAACCCAAATCAAGCAAAAAAAATAATAGGCTTTCTATGGCC
This sequence comes from Ranitomeya imitator, assembly GCF_032444005.1. Lineage (NCBI taxonomy): Eukaryota > Metazoa > Chordata > Amphibia > Anura > Dendrobatidae > Ranitomeya > Ranitomeya imitator. The sequence continues at coordinate 712,568,844 of NC_091284.1, read as the reverse complement.
CACAATTGGAGAGAGAGAGAGAGATGGCACACCCAGGAGTCAAGACTGGCACACAAGCAGAAAGGGCAATATTAATCTCCCACTGATTTTTTTTTTTTTTTCAGGGAGACTTTAGAAAAAAAAATAATAGAATAAAATGATTTTTTCAGGAAGAATTTAGAAACCATATAAAATAAAATGATTTCTTCAGGGAGAATTTAGAAAACAAATAAAACAAAAAATAGGCTTTCTATGGCCCACTGAGTGAGAGATGACGCACACAGGAGTCAGGAGTGGCACACAAGCCCAGAGGCCAATATTTATCTCCCACTGATTGATTTAGTGATTTTTTCAGGTAGATTTTGGAACCCAAATCAAGCAAAAAAAATAATAGGCTTTCTATGGCCCACAATTGGAGAGAGAGAGAGAGATGGCACACCCAGGAGTCAAGACTGGCACACAAGCAGAAAGGGCAATATTAATCTCCCACTGATTTGTTTTTTTGTTTTTTTTTCAGGGAGACTTTAGAAAAAAAAAATAATAAAAAAAAAAAGATTTTTTCAGGAAGAATTTAGAAACCAAATAAAATAAATTGATTTTTTCAGGGAGAATTTAGAAAACAAATAAAACAAAAAATAGGCTTTCTATGGCCCACTGAGTGAGAGATGACGCACACAGGAGTCAGGAGTGGCACACAAGCCCAGAGGCCAATATTGTTCTCCCAATGATTGATGTAGTGATTTTTTCAGGTAGATTTTGGAACCCAAATCAAGTTAAAAAAATAATAGGCTTTCTATGGCCCACAATTGGAGAGAGAGAGAGAGATGGCACACCCAGGAGTCAAGACTGGCACACAAGCAGAAAGGGCAATATTAATCTCCCACTTTTTTTTTTTTTTCAGGGAAAATTTATAAACCCAATAATAAAAATTATAAATAGGCTTTCTATGGCCCACTATCTGAGAGAGAGAGATGGCACGCTTAGGACTGGCACACAAGCCCAAAGGCTAATATTAATCTCCCACTGATTGATTTATTGATTTTTTCAGGTAGAATTTAGAACCCAAATAAAGCAAAAAAAAAAAAATAGGCTTTCTATGGCCCACTGAGTGAGTGATGATGCACACAGGAGTCAGGAGTGGCACACAAGCCCTGAGGCCAATATTTTTCTCCCATTGATTGATGTAGTGATTTTTTCAGGTAGATTTTGGAACCCAAATCAAGCAAAAAAATAAATAGGCTTTCTATGGCCCACTGACTGAGAGATGGCACACACAGGAGTCAGGAGTGGCACACAAGCCCTGAGGCCAATATTTTTCTCCCACTGATTGATGTAGTGATTTTATCAGGTAGATTTTAGAACCCAAATCAAGCAAAAAAATAAATAGGCTATCTATGGCCCACTGAGTGAGAGATGGCACAGACAGGGATGGCACTCTAGCAAAAATGCCAATCTTAATCTCCCACAAAAAAAAAAAAAGGAACTGTCCTTCAATTACTATCTCCCTGCAGTAATCTCAGCCAGGTATGGCAGGCAGCAATAAGGAGTGGACTGATGCACAAATTAAATAAAAAGTGTGGACAAACAAACAAGATAGCTGTGCAGAAAGGAAGGAACAAGAGGATTTGTGCTTTGAAAAAAGCAGTTGGTTTGCACAGCGGCGTACACACAGCAATGCAGCTATCAGGGAGCCTTCTAGGGCAGCCCAATGAGCTACAGCGCTGAGGAAAAAAAAAAATGTAGCTTCCACTGTCCCTGCACACCGAAGGTGGTGTTGGACAGTGCAAATCGCTACAGCACAAGCGGTTTGGTGGTTAATGGACCCTGCCTAACGCTATCCCTGGTTCTGACGAAGCGGCAGCAACCTCTCCCTAAGCTCAGATCAGCAGCAGTAACATGGCGGTCGGCGGGAACGCCCCTTTATAGCCCCTGTGACGCCGCAGACAGCAAGCCAATCACTGCAATGCCCTTCTCTAAGATGGTGGGGACCAGGACCTATGTCATCACGCTGCCCACACTCTGCGTTTACCTTCATTGGCTGAGAAATGGCGCTTTTCGCGTCATTGAAACGCGACTTTGGCGCGAAAGTCGCGTACCGCAAGGCCGACCTCGCACAGGGGTCGGATCGGGTTTCATGAAACCCGACTTTGCTAAAAGTCGGCGACTTTTGAAAATGAACGACCCGTTTCGCTCAACCCTAGTGGGGATCATAAAATGGGAAGTGCTGTGGAGAGCATAACATATTAGCAGTTGTGGTGACCAACATACTGTGTAGGAGGACAGTGTAAGGAGTGGTTACAGTTTGAAGAAGGCAGTGTAGGGTATACAAGGGCATAGTGTGAAGAGGGGCAAATAATGGATATGGAGAGGAGACAGCGTGAAAAGGATACACAGTTTTGAGGGGGGTTAGCATGGTGGGGACAGTGTGGTATTACAGAAAGTGTAATGGAAAATTAGAGAGTGGCAGCCATGGTACTGTATAAGCCATCAAGTAGAGTAAATCCAGAATCCAGAAATTCTGTAAAATCATTCATTTTAATGGAGTCATGTAAAAAAATATATGCATATGCATGCAATGATTAAAGACCCATTGGTCTGAAACGCGTTTGCCAATCCATTTTTTTTAAGCGGTTGTGACATCACTGATATATTGTTTTTACGTGGATCTAATAAAATGAATGAGTTTATGGAATTTCTGGATGCTGGATTTACTCTATTTGATTGCAATTCTCGTGTGTCACTACTGGTTTCCAAGCATTGGACTTCCAAGCTGTTGAGATGACTTTTTTTCCTTTTATTACCATGGTATAGGCAGTGGTTCATAAGGGTGAATGGTGTGGCGGTTATAGCTGATATTGCTACACAGTGTGTAGGTCATATACCATAGGAGGTTTATTTAGGACATAATATGAACATATATTTTTATGCATAGGGAATTTTAATAACACTCTTATTTTTAAGGGCACTGTGTGGGAATGTGCTGTAAAAGACTGGAGAAGAGGGAGGTCTGCAAATAGTAGCTGTGCATGTGAAAAGTCATCCTGGCTTATAGACAAGATGGAGATGAAAAGAAAGTGACGACTCCACAGAAGATGTCATTGGTAAGGTACCTGGATGTAAATGTTTGTTTGTGATACGGACTAATTCTCATCAGTACTGTAGTTCCTGATGATGGCTGTGAATAACAACTCCTAGTTTCTCCTTGCCATTGTTAATGATATACTTGGAGTTGTAGGGTTGTAGGTTCATGCGATACAAGTGTTTATGGGACTGACTTTACATTATAATTGATCGCTGAGCTAAGCTTGGTTCTTGTATTCAAGTACTTTTGGTTCTGGTCATGTATTCATATACTTATGATTGTTCTGGTGACGTATTCACATAATCATGGAGTTTCTGGAGATGTATTAATTTACTGATGGTGGTTCTGGTGATGTAGTCATGTACTGATGGTGGGTCTGTTGATGTATTCATGTATTTATGATGCATCTAGTGATGTATTCATGTGCTAATGGTGATTTTGGTGATGTATTCATGTACTGATGGTGATTATTGTGAAGTATTTACAGTATTTTTTGATGATGTTGCCATATTTATGTACTATTGATGGCTCTGGTACTCTTATTATGTACTGATGATGATTTTGGCTTCATATTCATGTACTGATGATGGTTCTGGTGATGAATATATCACCAAAATCATCATCACTACATGAATGCAACACCAGAACAACCATCACTACATAGATATGTCACCTGAACAGGAATAGGTCACCAGAACCAGCATCTGTGCATGAATAAATCACCAGAACCACCATTAATTTTGTGCAATCTGTATTTGTCGCATGACGGGTGCAAAAAACATCAGAAAAATCCCATTATCTATAATGGGGTTCTGTTTACTTTCCAATAGGTTATCTGCCAAATACTGGACACCTTAATTGAAATCAAATGGCCCCGATTATAGATGTGCTTTATTAGTTTCCATAACTATTCTTTAGTTCTACATTTAAAATATAAGATGAATATCGCTATTTTTTCCCCTGTATTGTCTAAACGGTCTGCAAAAAAACAATTGATTCAGTATCTAACTTTGAAATTGCACTCCTTGTTAAGTCACATCCCTAAAGTACACCACTTTTTTTTTTACTATTGATAACTATTTTTGTGAAAAAAGTAACAATTCTAGTAGAAATGGTCATCAGAGTTTGCTACCTAACCTATCTGAGGGTGAGGGGTGAGGTACATTAGCAGTCCTGTTACCTTAGTTTCTGTCCCATTCCTTTGTTTTGGGGTGGGAGAATGCCATTAACGTTATCTGCCTAGGCCACCAAAATACTTTTTCCCGGCCAGAAAATACACGTGGTGGAAAGGAGACAAGAGAGTGAGAACCCCGCTGACCATTAGAACCTATACTTCACAGGTGAGAAAGAGAACCCTGCTAACCATAAGAGCTTACAGTTTACAGACTCTGCTGTACAACTGTGCTTTTTGGGAAATGCTGATCTGTGATGGCCCAGGGGCTGACCACCACTGTATGAAGTATGATAATCCATAGGATGTCATAGCTGCAGGGCATTATAACTCTCTGATACTTCAACAGTGTGGGAATTATGCCAAGCAAGTTTTCTCTTTTTCCAAACTGTGAATTGAATCTCAAAATGTTTGAATTCACGTGAAACCATGAATATCAGGAAATTCAATGAGAACTTGATCCTGTGTAGATTGATCAACTTATCGCTAGCTCCTGTATTTTCTGATACCTTATTTTAACCACGATGAAATAAATGTTAAGTCTTATGGGATTATCTCTGCTTTGCTGGACTATTTCTAAGTTTCAGAACCCTTCAATAAGAAATCATGTACAACAAACAAAAAGTGCTGGTTTCAACCTGTACCGTACTCCACACAGACCAAAACAGAGCTCTACTGGCAAAAGCCAAGGGGAACCCAACTGATTAAAGTAAGACATAAAAAAGACTGACTGAACTTTGTAAAAAGCTACGAGATAAACCTCAATCCTTCTGGAAAAATGTTCAATGGACAGATAAAACCAAACTAGAACTCTTTAGCAATATATTTCAGCGTTATTTTTATAGATGACATGAATGAAGTTTAAAAGCTTATGGAACCTATTTACAGTGAAACCTATCGGAGGATCCATAATGTTGTGGGGCTTCTTTGTTGTGTCTTTGACAAGGTTTGATTAGAACATAATAACTTAGAAAAAGATAATGATGACTCAAGTCGCCTCTCCACTGCATCCAGCGTCGGACTGGAGCACCTTGGGCCCACCAGAGAAAATCATTCTTGGGGCCCACTATGTAGCTACATAGAAATAAATACAAGACCATCAACTGTGTGGTAAAACACGTTAATATCAGGGTATAATATAAGGTAGTACACGTCTTAGTTATGTAGCAGGGGTTGGGGTAGTCCCCTCATAGAATATAATGTAGCCCTCCTCATAGAATATAATGCAGCCCCCCTCATAGGGTATAATACAGCACCCCACAAAATATAATGCAACCCCCTCATAAGGCATAATGCAGCCCCCCCGATCGCGCCACTTTGATTGGCCACGGGCGTACATGTGACCGGGTCGGCGGGGTATTAGAAGGTCCTGAAAGATCCCATTGTCATCCCCTTGATAAAGTGGCGTGGCAGTGCCGCGAAACACGCATCGGGGTTCATATCCGGCTTCCTCCCTCCTCACCCATCCTCCGGTAAGTCTATTTTCACAACATATTGCGGCGCCAAGGATAATTGATGGTCTCTCTCCCATGTGGGCACCTGGGCCATGCTACATAGCATATTTTTTTATAGAGGCTTACCTGGTATATATTTGGTATGGACATTCTCCCACTAATTACTCTCTTTTGGGGATGATAAGGGCGGATGTTTTTTCTGCATTGGATTGTAAAAGATTGTGCTATGTGATGTTACTGAAAGACATTTTAATGTTTATATTTGGATTAATAAAGACATTTTTATATTTATAATCCCTGTGTATGCTCCTTGTCCTCCTTTTTCCATAGAATATAATGTAGCACCCTCATATGACTAATGCAGCCCCCTCATATAGTGCAGCCCATCCACAGAATATACTGTATCCCCCTCAGACTATAATGCAAGCCCCTCATAAGGCAGCCTCCCCCATACAATATACTGTAGCCCCCTAATAGGGCATAATGCAGCTCTCCTCATATAGTATGATGGAGCTCCATGAGAGAATAATGCAGCCCCCACACAGAATATAATGCAACCCCCACAGAATATAATGTAGCCCCCTCATAGGGTATAATGCAGCCCCCCTCAAAGGGTATAATGCAGCCCCCCGCAAAGGGTTCTCCCACTCCACCCCATCATTGTCTTCATCACCACCTCCATCATTGCCATCTCACCCACCACCTCCATCATTGTCTCCTCACCACCACCATTGTCCTTTACACCACTACCATCATTGTCCTTTACACCAAAACCATCATTGCTTTCTCCACCACCATCATTGCCCATTCCAACACCTCTATCATTGCCTCCCCCACCACCATCATCATTGTCCTTTCCACTACAACCATTATTGCCTTCTCCCCCACCACCCCATCATTGCTCATTCTACCACCTCCATCATTGCCTCCCCACCACAATCATCATTGCCTCCCCCCACAACCTTTGTCCTTTACACCACTACCATCATTGTCCTTTACACCACAACATCATTGGTTTCTCTCCCACCACCCCCATCATTGCCCATTCCAACACCTCCATCATTGCCTCCCCCCACCACCATCATTGCCTCCCCCACTACCATCATTGCCTCCTCACTCACCACCTCCATCATTGCTTCCTTCCCCACCACCCATATCGTCCTTTCCACCACCAACAACATTGCCTACGGCTAACGCTGCCTGCTATTAAAGTGAAATGGTATTCACTCCTCTCCACACCCATGGGGGCATAGGAAAGCGTGAATATTCAATTCTCCTTAGCAGCAAGGACAGGCTCCTGTCTCCAGCTGCTGCTCCTTTGGCACCAGGATGGCTCCACTTGACTCAGGGGCCCCATAGCAGCTGGGTGTGCCGCTATTAGTGACACGCCACTGGCTGGGGGCCTCTGGAGCAGTGGGGGCCCTAGGCAGCTGCTGGCCATTATGCCAGCAGGTGTCATTGCCTGGGCTCACCGGAGAATCCTCTAATTCTTCGGTGGGCCAGTACGACTCTGACTGCATCCATGAGTTCTTTTCTTGTGTGGTTTTGTCTTGTGTGCAACATCTGACCGCTGCAGCTCATTACTATTCTCAATGACCATGCCAAGGTATCTAGCATAAGACAGCTGAATGGCTGCACGGGTCACATTTTGCAGACAGAATGCCACCACTACAACCCTGTTATTTCTTTGTGTGGACCATTTTTATTTTGAAAATGGACAACCTTTTATCTTTTATTTTAAGATCACCTATAGAGAATAGTAAAGATATGGTAAATGGTTTATAGAGAACTATGCTACCACTAAGGGTATGGGCACGCAACGCCTTTTTCAAGTGGATTTAGCACCCCATGTGCTGTGCTCATGCTCCATTTTATGTCATTTCTTTTAACTGCTTCAAGGTTATGAAACCTTCAAATGGTTAAAAGAACTGATGTAATTATTCTTCTATACTGTATACTTCATGGTATAGAGTAATGACCAATGACGTTCTCCTGAAGCTGCTTTGCCTGAGAAAACCCAGTGGCTGTACCATTGTCTAAAAAGCACTGTGAAGACATGGGGGGGTCGGTGAGCACCCTGGGTCCACTAGCGGAAACTGCATAGACCATGGATTGTCCCACTGAACGCCCGCTCTCCTTATAACTTGGGCACAACGATATTCAGACAACACAGGGTAAGGGTAAAACAGTGTGGCAATGCTTTATTGAACCACAAAACAGGCAGATAACACATACAACAGTCCCAGCACAGTAACCAAGATGGTGCACATTACAGAGTCTCACCCTTCCGCTGAGTCGCCGGCATAATAGCAGCTGTGACCTCAGATCTTCCAGAGTCGCTACCCCACCTATGGCATGCACACAGAGGGGAGGTAAAGACAAGCATAGGAAGATGATAGTCCATTCAGTCAATACAAAGCCAGTTGTAAGATCACAACCTGGCTTCATCTTCCAGGGTCGGTTACTCCACCTGTGGCACGCATACAGAGATGAGGTAATGACAAGCATAGGAAAATGTCAGTCCATTAAGGTACAAGGCCAGTTAACCCAAGAGTCACAACCTGGCTTCTCAAACGTATCCATGGTTCAGCGTTGGTCAATGGAACAGATCTGTATTCTTCCAATCGGGGCCGAAAACCCCTAGGTTGTTTCCTGTAGAATGATAGATCCGTGTCTCTCGTGATGGAGCCATGATGTAAAGTGGATGCTATCCTGTCTCTGGTCCTTTTGAGTGTTAGGATGTCTTGGCAGAATCTCTGGCTGTCTCTCTTTCTCAGTCTCTTTATACAGAGGCATGTAACCTATTTTTAGATTTAGCAAGTGTCCTTCAGTCCAGCATCACAGATATGGGGAAGAATGGTGATGAGATTAAGTAGCATTACTTGATTATTTAAACTATTTTCATAGATTTTCCTGCAAGCAAATCTGGCAGGCAAGGACAATGGATCTAATTAACATAACAGCAAACTTTATTGTTCAGTGGCGATGTATTACTGTTTTGCAAAGATAGCAGAAAATAAAGTGTAGGAGATAATATTAGAGGTAAATATTCGTTCTACAAGAAGAGTCTATACTCAAGACAACATTCTGGGCCTACACAATTTAGATCTGGCTAATTAAGATACAAGGCTGTACAGACGCCATGTGGACATAGCCTTAAGTAAGGGTATTGAGCAGTCTAATTATCTGAATACTCCTATAGAAGAAAGTAATATATGAAAATATTACACATAACAGTAGTGGTCTCTCAATGTTAATACCCAATACAATAGGGATAGCAGCAAGGTGTATATAATATTAAAATATAACTTTTATTCTAGATACTAAAAAAAAATGACAAAATTAATTTTAAAAAAGCACAGATAAAGGAACAGTTATTTTATTAGTATCTAGAATAAAAGTTACATTTTAATATTTTATACCCTTGCAGCTATGCCAAAAATATTACACACCAACATTCAAGTGAGGATAAAATAATATTAGTCTATTAAAAATCCACATATAAATAATTCCTCACTAATCATTTGCTATATTCCCCATGGACAGTGTTGTACAGCAACACTGTACCCCATACTGACTACAAAATAATATTAGTTTATTTGCTAAAAACAAACACACAAACACAAATAAAACCAAAATATTTTTATTTTATTTGTAATTATTTTATTTTTATCATGTTTTAGCTTTTTTGTTTTATTTATGCTTGTTTGTTTGTTTTTAGTAAGTAAACATATTATTTTGTAGTCAGTATGGGATACAGTGTTGTTGTACAACACTGTCCATAGGGAATAAAGCAAATGATTAACGAGGAAGTATTTATATGTGGAGTTTTTTAAATTTATATTGTATTCACTAAAATACCCAATTGAATATAATTTAGACTCTGTACTGGACCCTAAAAATTATTTTAACATAAATTTAGAGCCACACCATTGAACTATATAGAAACATGACTAATATACCTAATGTCACCTTTACTAATATATTGTTTACTCAATTAATAAAACCACAAACCAAGCAAACATAGCCTCCATGATTTTCTAATACGTCATTAATTGATATAATATCCTAACGATTACAGGAGTATGAAGGCTTCATTGGTGTCTTTGGACATACCGGTACATGGGGGATAATTGGAGCTTGACACAGGACAGTGACCCATAAGAAACAATCAGCAGTTAGGTTTGCTCTGTTGAGTACTAGGAATACTGATGAAAACAAGTCTCTGATTGATTGCTATATACTATAGACTGGGTACCACATTGAATGTTAGTCATTGTAATAAACAAGCCATGCAGAATCGGTCACTATATAATTTGTATCCATTTAAGTAATTTCTCTTGAATATGAAAGAATCGTGAATGCATACACAAGTGATTTATCACAATCCTCGAATTTAATATACTGCTGAGCCGTTTAACAAATTTAATTGTTACCATTTGTAGGCAAAAGTTTTACAGCAAAGCTAAGTCAGCCCTTGGTTGTCTTTCAAACAATTCTCGAAAGCTCATTCATCTGCGGCTCTTATGCAATGACTTATTACTAAAATCATCATATCATTATTAAACTTCTGCCCAGAGCAGGAAACCTAAACTAATATGGAGAATGACAATGTGCATAAAGGAGAAAATAAAAATGGGCATTTACTGGGAACGGATTGGCACCAAATGGTATGAAACAAGTTTCATAATCACATGAAGATTTGCAGTTTTTTTCTCCAATATTAAAGGGAACCTTTCACGTGAAAAGACGCTATTAACCTGCAGATATCTGGATATCCTGCAGGTTAGTATAGTTTTGCACCAGCCTAGCACCTGCACTTAGAGCCTCGCTGCCAGGACGAAAAGAACTTTAATTCCCCGGCAGCGTTCAGGTTTCAGTCATGGGGGCGGCACTGGCGTGTGTTCAGGCATTCTGTGTATAGAGAGCGGCGGCTGTTACGGCATCCCCGGCACTGACTGACACTGGCTCTGAATTGGGGCCGGCTGTCAGTCATTGCCAGGGCGAGGTTACAGCCACCTTTCTGTATAACACAGAATGGTGCCTGAATCTGAATGTTACCAGGAGGACTAAAGTTCATTTCCTCCCGGCAGTGGGGGTCCAAGTGCCAGCGCCGGACAGCTTCATAACACAATATCTGCAGGTTAATAATGTTTTCTCATGTGACAGGTTCCCTCTAACGTATAAACTTGACTCTTATTAAATGCATTGAAGCAATGGAAAAAAAATCAGGAGGGAATCAGAGTAGAATACTTTAAATATGTTAAAAGCTATGTACAGCTGACACAATGGGGCCAGAATTGAACAGAATTTACATCCGTATATGCCTATTGGAGGCGGGCACAAAGATGTAGTAGACTACGTTTTGTTGCCCCATCAACTAGGCGTATATGGCTGAAAAATAATATATGACAGAGCACACTGTGACTACTTCATTATAGTCAATGACTCCATCAGTGCATATAATCTTGTTTTTCTGGGTCCTGGACTTAGACCCTGACAGAGCCACTGAACATAGGGCCATATGCTATGTGAGCATAGCCTTAATGGTTGCTTGAGGAATATTCTCCACACTGAATGCACTTGGGCAAATCGTTAAGATCCGCTGCTGGCCAGTGATATCAGAGATGTGCTTGAAGGAAGGCAAGTCTGGAGACGCTGTTGGCCATGGTAGCACCTTTATCCAATGTAGGATGCTCACAATAGCCAATAGACTACAATGGTGTTGTCATGTTGATAAATGCCTACCGGGATGCTTTGGAGTAAAAGTTGTCCCACGGTTTCCACAACCAAATCAATATAACACTGAGCTGTTAATGTACATGGAATGAAGATTAGCACAGAAAAACGGTCCACAACAACATAATAATGTATAAAAGTATGTATCACGTTTTATTATTTATATAAATATGACAATATATCAGTAACAGCAAAATTCCAAAACTGCATATATGTGCTGTATGCACTATGCATATAAAAGAGGACAATAGGGAGGAGACATGATAGTAGCTAATTTAGGGGGGATAATACAATGCATCCCTAGGCAAGAGACATAAGCCAATACCAAATATAGAAAGGGTCCCGCAGGCTCCCCAATAACATAAGTGGCAGAGAATGAGCTCAAATTATCAAGATTCAGGCTTACCCATTGCGATCGACAGGGAAAGTATCCCCACCTTTCTCAGCACCGTTTTGCGTTCTAGCTTTTTCAACAGGGTTTAGTTATAGCCAGTCTTATTGTGTTTAAGTAGCGATAAAACCAGAAATGGCGCCGGGAAGACAGTGTTTTTTCGTGTTAACTTCTGTTTGGAGTTGTCCTGGTGATTTGGTGCCCTTTGGGTGCTTTGGGAGAGCTAGAGTTGTTTGCTCTCAGCTACAATATACATTAGTGCTTCACGATTGTGTTATTAAATGGAATGAAGATTATAAGGGTCCAACTATTTGGCATTTACCATGCGGTCTCCAGACCTATATGTGGCTATCACTGCATCCAACACAAAAGCAGAAAAGCTTCATTCCAGCCTCTATTTATCAATTTTAGCCTCTGGTCTTCATCAGGAGTCATGTGGGCAATGCCATGATGGTAATGTCACTCTGGTCTTACTCCTGGAATTAAGGTCTGTGGTGGCATAAAGTCTTGATTCCAGTTACACAAACAACTTTGAATTACATTGATTTGGCCATGGAACCAGTTATTTCTCTAAAATGTCCCCGGAGCATTTTTCCAACACAACACCAGTCCGAACTTTGTTCATGTGACTGTGAGCAACCTATCAAGCTTAATAATGCTACCATGTCTTGCAGCACTTTTGAACCTTTCTCCCATCAGTACATCTGCAAAGGGAGCTGCCAGCAGTGGATCATGATGATTTCTGAGCCCAAGTGTATTCAAAGTGGCAAAACAGACAGTCATTAATAACCTCATTGATAGCAGTCAAGATGTGTAGTTCTGCTTGTGGCGCTAATTCTCAAATTTGAATGAATTGGTTGTTTGGAAAATTTTGTTTCCATTTTTAAATCAATTGCATAATATAAGCATGAAAATAGATCCATTTATTTCCATAATTCCATGACTTTCTTTCTTGATGTTGTAATTTCAATGTTGAGGAGTGTATTTCAATTTTCACATTTCAAAGTACGAAGTCCACGCTACCATATGTAATATGAATGTACATTCTACAGATACTGTGGATATTCTCCAAAGTGTATGCACAAGACTTCTAAATCTAATCTTTTACACTGCAATATTAATAATAGTCCTGGATTGGTCGTTCTGCTGAGATTTGCTCTCATGCCACAAATGTGACTGTACATCACCAGCCTGATTCTGTCCATAAACTCTAAAATAGTAATCGATCCTAGACTTGTCTATTCATTTTTTGGCCTTCCTATGTTCTCTTTCCCTCAGAATATTATTTTTGCTGATGTGAAAAAGGCAAAAAATTTAATCAATTTAAACTTCACTTTGTGGTTTTATTATGGCCCCACATAAAAGGTAAACCAGAAATGAGTATATTGTTTAATGAACATTTACAACGCTCAACAATCAAGAATACATTGCAATATGATATATGAACTCGTCAAAGGAAATAAATTAGTTGCATATTAAGAAAACATGAAATAATTGTTTTTGTGAAGAGAAGACTATAGATGAAGTGTGTATTATATAACTTTCACCAGAGGCTTTTAAGAACATATGGAATGCACACAGCATGGCCTCAAGGTATGTCGCGGCCCCTTGCAGTGTTTGTTGCAGTTTTCAAGCCCATCTGGTTTGCATTAAAAGTATGAGTGATACAGACCCCTGTGAAGAAGTGAATGGGGAACTGGATCATCTAGTTAACAAATCTCAGGGGCAACTCAGATTCGGGGAAAGATTTGTCCAAAGGAGCAAAATACTTGACTTTTCTATTTTTACTATGAAATAAATCATATTGTACACTCTACAGTAACTAATTCCTCACTGGCAGAAAATAAAGTGGTAAACAGGTGGAGGGAGGGGCAGCTTTAGCTTTAGGTCACACTGAAGTCAACGAAACATCATTTTTAATAGAAACCTACTGCATAGGATTCATTCACAATTACGATGCTGCTCACGAAAGGGATAGCCATAAAAAAAAAAGCATCTTCAGAGCGGGAGAGCTGCTCGCTAAAGTACAGAACATGAGTTTCAAAAGTGGCATAAAGCGGTCACAGCTAAAAGGAGGAGTAAAATGTGCAAAATTTATTACAAAATTAAAATTATTAAAATATAGCAAACCATTGATGTAAATGTTTGTAGGTCATTTGGTGGAAAAGTGCCTGACCAGGCTAGGAAGGTGCACCAGATTTATCATGTCATCAGCGTCTAAGGTCTCCTTCATACATCCGTATAAAACACATAGGTGAAAAACCAATGACAACAATGTGTCATCCTGGTGTCCATTTTACAATCCGTGTGTCATCAGTGTTTTTCCAGTAAAGATTAAAAAATTAATGATAAAGTTCTCCTATACTTTTCAATGTTAAACACGGACATCACACGGACGGTACACTGATGCCATCCATGTGCTGTATGTGTTTTTCACAGACCTTTAGTCTTGTACTGGCTCATTTCATCTGTGCTGCCATGAAAAACAGACACTCTTCTTTTGCACGGACACACGGTCTGTGTAAAAACACCGACATGTGCATAACTCCATAGGTTATGATGTGGTATCCGTGAAAAAAACAAGTACTGTAAACATGGACGTGTGAAGGAGGCCTTGTTGAGAAAGATGTTACAATTTCCACAATTTTTTTCAACATTTTCAAAGCTACCATTGTTGGTTAGACCTAATTGTTTCTAGTTGTTAAATTTGACTTGAGCTTTGAGAATATAATGTTTAAATCTCTCCTTCCTAATTTGTATTCAGATTCTGCCCAAGGCAAGCCACCTTTGGCTCTGCTCTCGGTGTATCTGTCAGACAAATGTATCCATCATGTGCTCTGCTTGTGGTAGATCAACTCACTCAGCTGTACATGAAGGTAGACACTGGGACACTGACTCTCTAAGAACATCCTTGGTTTATTAGATGCAGCATAAACCAAGGTGAAGCACAAAGTAAACACGGCCCTCTGAGCAAAAACAGCAAAACAAAATAGTAGCACAAAGCACAGTCCTTGTGTTAGCAGGGATAAACCCGCTCAGGGTTAGCAAGACCCATGGTTAAAGTTTTAGCAAAACACAAAGCACTTCTCTGGAGTTCTCCTCTACAGACACTGAACAACTACTGCCTCTGGAGGCCAGCTATTTAAGCTGCTGTCCGCACCCTGGGGTGGAGATAAGGTGGACAACCTCCCATCTGCTCTGTGGTTGTCCGCCAAAATCCAGCCTTTCAAAAATATTGGCTACTTAACCCCTTCCAACACTGGAGGATAAACTTCTGGGTTTTTAAATCACTGAAGCCATTAGCCTCAGTGAAACACATCTCCCCTCCAGCACCTTGCTAGTGACTTTGTCACAAGCTATATGATGTGAAATACTACATTTCTTCAGCACTGTTGCTTAAGGAATCTGATGTACACACCTGCAGTTTCACATGGCATTGTTAGCTGATCACCTGGGTTTTTCAGCTAGAACCAACTCATTTAGTATGATGAGAATAGGTCACAATTTCCACATCATTTACAGCTATGTTCAAGCATTTAGCTTTGGTGCAGCCAGAGCTTTTACCTCAGGTGTCGGGAGTCAAGGATGACCCAACAAGCCACTTTGCTTGAGCTGAGATATCTAGATATGTGGGGCACAGATTTTATCTAAGTATCAGTACAAGATAAGCAATGCAAACTATGTACAAAGCAACATTTTTTTTGGCCTCATTCAGATGTCCGTGATGCACATACGTGTTCTATATTTCATGGATAGAACATGTAATGTACCTGTTATAATAATATATAGTGCTATTCACATGTCTGTGTATTTTCAAAGCCTGTGTGTGCGTGCAAAAAATCACGGAGACAAGTCTGTATTTTCTGGTATCAAGGATGAAAAGGGCCAATATAAGTCTTGGGCTAGGTGCACACGTAGGAAATGTGGTGCAGAATTTTCTGCACAAAATCCGCATCTGCGGATTTGCCGCGGTTTTTATGCGGATTTTGTGTGGATTTGCCGCGGAATTGATGCTGATTTTGAGCGGAATTTCTGCAGTTTTTGCCACTGCGGATTTCTATCATGGATGGGGTGCAGAAACGCTGCAGATCCGCACAAAAGAAGTGACATGGACTTCTTTTAAATCCACAGCAATTCTGCACTGATTTTTCAGCAACCATCAGCACAACTTTTTTTTTTTACCCATTGATTTACATTGTACTGTAAATCACAGTGCGGATCTGCAGCATTTCTGCGCAGAAAAATCCGCTGCAGATCCGCAGCAAATCCGCATCGTGTGCACATAGCCTACGGCCACATTCACATGGTGAGTATTTTGTCTATATTTTACTGTACCTCAGTATTTGTAAGCCAAAATCAAGAGAGGGTGACAAATGCAGAAGTGGTGTTTCTATTGCACTTTTCCTCTGATTGTTCCACTCCTGGCAGTATACTGACCAAATACTGAACGAGTGAATACTTCCATGGGTCTGTAAAAACCACATACAACTCATGGATGGCATCTACTGTATGTGCCATCCGTGTTTAACATTGCAAAGTATAGGAGAAGCTTTGTAATTTATTTTTCCATCCATGAAAAACCACTGATGGCACACGGACCAAACACTGATGACACACTGATGGTAAAATCAGAGACACGGACCCTACGCTGATGACACTAATACCATTTTTTCACGTACTGTACGTGTTTAAACATGGACATCTGAATGAAGCATCATACATAGATTTGGGTCAGGACCAGAGCGACGTGTCACACAACTATGGCAGTGTCATGGCATCTTGCGAGCAGGGTCCTCACTCCTCTTGGTATCTATTTTGAACTGTGATTTCTGTTATGCTGTAATGTCTATTGTCTGTACAAGAGACCCCCCAATATAATTTGTAAAGCGCTGCGGAATATGTTGGCGCTATATAAATAAAAATTATTATTATTATTATTATCTGATGATTTCCTATACTGTCACATTGTGACTTGTGACCTACTGTGACACAAATGTTTTCAAATGTGTTGGATTTTTTGTCACATGCCACTTACTTTCCATAGACTTCAATGAACAGTACATTGTACATTTGCTCCAGGTGAAGGAAAGCCCAGCTACGAACCTGGAAATGTCTCTGATATAAGGTGACTTGGCCATAAGTACGAACAGTGGGGGACAGGGGAGCCAAGGGTCCACCAATAACCAACGTCAGGGCCCCCTCACTTTTCAGCTCCATGCAAATGTGACATTATCGTCAATCACAAATCTATATAACAATGAACTGGGTAGATTGTTAAATGAATAAGAGGCCGCTTTATCCGTAAATAGTAATTCAAGTATATTGAGCCAAGTACTGCTCATACAAGAGGATGATGGCTTAGTCTTGCACAGGGGCCCATCGGAGGATTCCCCTGTTCTCCTGTGGGCCAGTCCAAGCCTGAGTACAAATATGCTGCCACTGTAATTTTTTCCAACCCTAAGAGACCAGACACCAATATCGCTTGAACAGTAGGGTTGAGCGAAACGGGTCGAAATTTTTCAAAAGTTGCCGACTTTTGGCAAGGTCGGGTTTCATGTAACCCGACCCGACCCCAGTGTGGGGTCGGCCATGAAGTCGGCGATCTTTTGAATCTAGAATCGGAATTCCGATACCGATTCCCGATATGTTTAAGATGATATTCCTATTAGGTATATACTCACCCTCGGACGCGCCCTGCTTCTTTCCGGCAGCCTTCCTTCCTAAGAATCAGCCCTTCCAGGACCTTCGGTGACGTCGCGGGTGATGTCGCGGCTTGTGATTGGCCGCGCGAGCGGTCACATGGGCGGCCGCACGGCCAATCACAAGCCGCGACGTCACCGCGACGTCACCGCAAGGTCCTGGAAGGCTGATTCTAAGGAAGGAAGGTTCCCGGTTAGTACCAGGGCGCGTCAGAGGGTAAGTATTGCGATATTTTTTATTTTAATTTTTTATTTTACACTAAAATATGGATCGCAGGGCCTGAAGGAGAGTTTCCGCTCCTTCAGACCCTGGGAACCATGGAAACCCAATGCACTGCATTGGGTTTCGGGTTTCGTCCGACCCCGACTTTTTTATAGGATCGGCCGATTTCACTCGACCCGACTTTTTCAAAAGTCGGGTTTCGTGAAACCCGACCCGATCCTATAAAAGTAAAGGTCGCTCAACCCTAATGAACAGTACTGTAGGTCAGTAAAGCACACATCCATCCTACTGTAGGGGTCCAGGTGCTGCCTGCTAAAAATCGAAGGGCACTAGCATGTATCATATGTATATGAAAATACACCCTAAGGCTATGTTCACACGCAGCATATTTGTTTCTGCATCCAACACCTGCTCTCATATGGCATTAAAAACGCTACATTCAAAAAGCCCATTTTTCAGCATTTTTGCAGCGTTTTTGGTAGCATTTATTTGGTGCGGATTAATATATATGCTTTGTCTGCAGTAAATGTTTAATAAAGTTAGTTTTATTCTTCAAAAATGCTTAAGAAACTGCTCACAAACGTTTGTTGAGTCCCTTACGGCATATTCTCACTGCTTCATTGCTTTCTATAGGTGACAAAATGATTCAAAAGTGCTGAAAGAATTGACATTGTGCAGATTTTAAAAAAAGCTGAAGTGCTCCAATTCAGTCAGGAATAAAAAATATGTGTGGTTTTGCTTGCACTGTAAAAAATGGCTTTTAATTTGCATTTATTTTAGTTTAAAAAAAATAAACACCGCAAAAGTGCTGCATGTGAACATAGCTCAAGACTGGTTTCGCACTACATTTCTGCCTTTGCTGTGTCAATCAGGGGCTTTCATCTAAAGCCTAGAAAAATGGGATCAAATGAAACCTCAATGGAATATAATGAGGTGAGCGGAGTTCAAAGTCTCAAGCAAAAGCCAAGAGCTGCTGACGGGCACAGGAAAGTCAGAAACATAGTGTGAGATCAGCGTCATTATGACTAGTGAAATAGATCGCACTAATTACAGCCTGTTATTCAGTAACTGTAAATGTGAATTATTGTTAAGGAGGATTGAAATCACCATTGTCTCAGCCGCTTTTACTTGTATGATGGACAATTGAAGGAATTCTTGAAGGAAGAATGTTTTTTTCTCAAATGTCTTTCAAATTGCTTATTCCTTTTCCCCCCTATTCAGTATAGAGATAGAGTAGACTTTAGTGTATAGCTGTAACATTGTGATGTACGTGCATAAAATGTCCTGTGAATGGAAAGCAAAACTATATCTAAGCAGTAATAAACACTATATCTAGTTGGAGTTAATGAGCTAAACGAGAGCCTATCCGATACCGCATGATAGAACGTTTGGAAAGTGTTTTCATTCTCCTGCCTTGAACGTGAGCCAGCTACACAGACATCAGTCATCCATTTTTTCTCCTGACGTACATCTGTGCCTCCACTATACATCTGACATCATTTGACAATTCCTGCCTCTTAGACCATGCATTAACATTGGTCATCGGGATCACAGACAGTGAGACCTGTGTTTCCGATATTAAAAATGAAAAATAGACCACAGATTGTACAAGTGTTTTTATTACAGACTCCGCCTCGCTGACATAAGTATTGTCTGCTCCCTCAGCAAAAATGAGTCAGAGATGCTTAAGAGCCACAGTCCTTGGTTATGACTCTCATGTGTCTAATGCCAGAGGGCTAGCAAGACATTTCCACAAACAGACGGTAATTACCTCACCTCTCTTCCCAGCTTTCTGATGATTTTTTTTCAAGAAAAACTGTTTTAAATTCCCATTGCCGATTCTAAGCATGTGAAGTAGACACAACACAGAGGACTACATCCAACACAGAGGACTACATCCAACACAGAGGACTACATCCAACACAGAGGACTACATCCAACACAGAGGACTACCACTACCCACATCTACTATGTATGCTATAAACCACCAAGCTTATAATACAGAATGAAGCGTTTGGTAATTAACTCTTTAAAAAAAATGGTCTCTAATCTGCAGGCAGAATGATAGAAAGAAGGAGAAGCTGATCAGATTGATAAACATTTTTTGCAGGAAAATTTTTGGTAAAACTTGCATTTTTTTAATTGATTCAATTTTAAAAGCTGCACTCCTCAAATACTTCAAAACTGCTGTCAGGAAATGGTTTAACCCTTCAGGTGCTACACGGGAATTAATACAAAGTGGAATGAAAAAAAAATAAATTAAATTTTACCTCTAAAATGTTGTATTAACTCCAATGTAATCACTTTTAAAGTGATAGCATGATAAAATGGACTTCAAAATGTGTTACCCAGTTTCTTCTGAGTGTGCTCATACCCCACATGTGGTGAGAAACCTCTGTTTGGACAAACGGCAGGGCTTGGAAAGGGAAGGAGCACCATTTGAATTTTGGAACACAAATTTGGCTGAAATAGATTGCGAGTGCCATAAGGTGCACAAACAGCAGAAACCCCCAAAAGTGAACCCATTTTTGAAAACTACACTCCATAAGGATTTTATAATGGGTATAGCAAGCATTTTGAACCCACAGATACTGCAGAGAATTTGATAACATTAGGTTGTTATATTGAAAATGTTCATTTTTTTCACGAAAATGTTGCTTTTGTCTCAAATGTTTACCTTTGTGAGAGGTAACATGAAAAAATATACCCAACAGTTTGTTACCCACTTTCGGCTGATCACGGCAATACCCAACATGTAGTCAAATAAATTCTGTTTGGACACACAGCAGACCTCAGAAAGGCTACTTTCACACTAGCGTCGTACGACACACAACACAATGCGTCTTTTGGAGAAAAAATGCATCCTGCAAAATTGCTTGCAGGATGCGTTTTTTCTCCATAGACTAACATTAGTGTCGCATTGCGACGTGCGTCGTACGACGCTAGTGTGAAAGTAGCCAAAGTGAAAAACTATGGTATTTGGAATGTAAATTTGGTTATAATAGATTGCAGACGCCATGTCTTATATGCAGAGCCCCTGAGATACCAAAGCAGCCGAAAACCCCACAAACAACACCTCTTTGGAAATTAGACCTATCAAGATTAATCTAGGGCTGTGTTGAAACTATTATGTGTTTCACAGAACTTTCTAAAATGTGGACGTGAAAATGAAAATGTTGTTTTAGCCTCAAATTTGTAATTTTCACAATGGATAATAGGAGAAAACGGACCCCATAATTTGTTACACAATTTCTCCTGAACGCGATGTGGTCAAAAACGTTTGTTTGGGCACATGGCAAGGCTCGGAAAGGGAAGAGCGCTATTTGATTTTTGTAGTGTAAATTTGTCTGGAGTAGACTGTGAATGCCATGTCAGGGTATGTCAGGGGCTCAGCCAAACAGCAGAACCCCCCCAAAAGTCACCTCATTTTGGAAACTAGACCCCTCAAGGAGTTCATCTATTGGTATACTCAGCATTTTTAACCTACAGGTGATTCACAAAACGTTTTAACATTTAGATGTGAAAATAGAGCAATAACAGGAGAAAATAGACCCCATAATTTGTTATGCAATTTTTACGGAACCCCATATGTGGTTGTACACTACTGTTTGGGCACATGGAAGGACCGGATGGGAAGGAGCGCTACTTGACTTTTAGGCCGGCATCACACACTGGCGACTTAAACAGACTAGTGCAATGCGGTAAAAAAAAAATCGCATTGCACTCGGACCAATGTTACACTATGAGGCAGCTCCTAGCAGCCGATTTTTTGTCGGCCGTTTTCCTCGGTCCGAGACAATCGCAGCATGCTGCGATTGTCACGGACACTCGGCTGACTCTCGGCTCACTCGCACCCATATAAGCCTATGGGTGTGAGTGAGACAGCGCACATCACTCGGATATAATCCGAGTGCTGTGTGCTAAACGCTGACTTCGGCAATGGAGGAGATGGAGAAATTAGTTTCTCCGCCTCCTCCGCAGCTGTGCTCTGATCTGCTCTGTGCGAGAGGCTTGGAGCAGAGCAGGAGCCGAGGATCATTAGCATATCGCATCTGATGCTCTCGCATCGGATGCAATACGCTAGTGTGACGCCGGCCTTAGAACGCAGATTCTGTTTCAATACATTGTGAGCTCCATTAGCAAAGCCCCTGAGGTGCCAGAACAGCAGAAACCATCACAAGTGACCCCATATTGGAAACTTCACTGCTTAAGGATTTCACCTAGGTGTGTAGTAAGTATTTTAAACCCACAGGTGCCTCACAGATTTTTATAACATTGGGACGTGGAAAGATAACATTTTAGGGGTAAAAATGTAATATTTTTATTTGCTGCAAATTTATCAGTTATACAAGGGCTAATTGAGGAAACTGGACCCCAAAATGTATTGTGCAATTTCTCCTGAGAGTGGTGATGGCCTATAGGTCATCAAAAACTACTATTAGGCAACACGTCAGGCCTGAGAAGGCAAGAGCGCTATTAGAATTTCACAGAGCAGACTTTGCAAGAATACCGTAATTTGCGAGAGACATTTGCAGAGCCCCTAAGGTGCCAGAACAGCAGAAACCCCCCCAAAGTAACCCCAATTGCATCTTTCCATGCTCAATGAATTCATCTATGGCTTCAGTGACTATTTTGTAACATCCACTCCGTGTTTTTTATGGAGAATTACAAATATGGCAATTTATTGCCCATACATTGTACCTCCACACAGTGTAGTGCCCCTAAATATTGTAGCACCCCCATATATTGTATATATAAAAAAGGTGAAAGCGGCGCTGGTGATATAAGGTATCTCGATACCTGCAGCGAATTTAAAACAATCACCACCAGATTGTAAAAAACAAATACAACGTTATAGAAAAAAATTGCGCTGGTATACCCTAGTTTTTAAATAACAAATGAATATGCCTGAATAGATTAAACAGAATCATATATAATATGTGGCTAACAAGACCTAAATATCTGTGTGGATGCCTTCCACAGTGCGTTTGTACGATCAATAGTTTAGTGCATAGATATCAGTTAATAGTCAATGCCCAGATAGAAAGACAAATGCTGTAGCCAAATATTGAACACTCCGGTCTCCTACTGGAACTGTAGCATAAAATCATGTAATCATGTAACAGTCAATACTTTGAGAAGTAGAGGTAGATCGTCTCCCGGTTTGAGAGGATTTCCAGCGGTGTTAAATAGCACGTATAGAGTCTTTTAGAGAGCGTGATGCCGGAGAGCTGCTCCGGCCGGTAGCAGCTATCTCTGGGTGTCGGGTTCCAGCAGGGGGCGGAGATCCTCCGTCTTGGTCCAGCAACGCCGCGAGGTGCGAGCGGTGTGAGCGGCGCGTCTAGGACCTGCGTGATGTAAGTGATCAAGTGACCGCCCCACGTGACTGGAAAACTCCGTACGGATCGCTGTAAGGACAAAAGAAAAACAACGCGTTTCGAAAACTGCTGTTTTCTTCCTCAGGGCTGGTCCTTGCCCAGTTACGGAGTCCTTTTATAGCCTCCACGATCCTAATTGCTAATAGAAGCCGAACAACTCGACTCCACAGTTAAGTCCTCTAGGGGTCAGTGTGTCAAGCAAAAAGATCCACTTACTTTCAATCCTGGACATGGCTTTTATATAATTGCCACCTCTCCAGTGTGGATGTACAATTTCGATCCCCGAAATGTCCATTTTCTTGGTCATTCCTCCATGAATTTCTATAAAATGTTTAGAGATTGGATGACCCATGAATTTATTCCTGATATTGCGTATATGCTCATTGATTCTGATCTTCAAGGGCCTTTTTGTTCGCCTGACATACAATTTCTGGCATGGACATTTAATGATATAAATCTCTCCTGTAGTTGAACACGTAATAAAATCATTTATCTTAAACTTCAGATCCCCTTTGTCAAAACTGGTGATTTTATGTGAATTAGTTTGTTTGCACACACTACACCTACGACATGGATAAAAACCTTTTATTCAATTGTGAAAAAAGGAGGAATTATTGACCAAAAGGGATCTATTCTGAATGGTAGGAGCAATCATATTCCCCAGGTTCAAGGCCTTCTTATATATGAATCTGGGATGGGTAGACATTTTATCCCCAATGATCTTATCATCTTTTAATAAGTGCCAATGTTTATTTACAATTTTGCGTAACAAATATGAATTGGCATTATACTGGGTAATTATGGGGACAAATTCATTGGTCGCCTTCTGTTTACCAGTAAAATTGATCAGATCCTGGCGTGATATAATAAGAACACTGTCTTTGGACATTCCAAATGTGTCTTGTTTATACCCTTTTTGCAGGAATTTTTTTGTCATCGTTTCAGCCTCCATGTTGAAATCTTCGATCCTCGAGCAGTTCTGATAAATACGCATATATTGACTTTTGGGAACATTCAACAACCAGGCAGGGAGGTGACAACTATCTAGCGGAATAAAACTGTTCGTATCCGTAGGTTTCTAAAAAGTCCGAGTTTGGATAGTGCTATTATCAATAAAAATCTGTAAATCTAAAAAATTGATGACATTCGTACTAATATTAGAAGTAAATTTTAAAAGAAAATCATTTTTATTTAAATCATTTAAAAATGTATTATATTATATATTGTGCCCAGCTTGTGCTCCTGGACACTTGTACCCTGTAAATTGTTAAGTGCTCTGTCTCCACTTCAACAATGCCAAACATGAAGGCGGTTACTGCAGTTTAGGCACAGTGGAGCTAAGAAGGAGGGGGTCATAAATTTTATTAAGGTCCCTCATTTTAATAGTCAGTAAATAGTAAGTATACAGTTGTGAGCTGATATTAATAGCATTTTATTGATTAAATACATGTACAGTAAGCTGCACACATACTGTACTAATTGTATATGTCACTGACATCTGTACTGACTATCTATACTGTGTGCAGAGTTATTATTTGTAATGTTGTTGAGTTGTATTTTGATCACATGATACTTTTTATACATGTTGTCCTACTCCAAGCTGTTCAGGCTTGAGAGCCAACTACCAATTAAGTAAATCAGGTGATGTGCATCTCTGTAATGATGAGGGGTGTTGTCTAATGACATCAAAACCCTATATAAGGTGTGCTTAATTATTAGGCAACTTTCTTTCCTTCGGCAAAATGGGTCAGAAGAGAGATTTGACGGGCTCTGAAAAGTCCAATTGTGAGATGTCTTGCAGAGGGATGCAGCAGTCTTGAAATTGCCAAACTTTTGAAGCGTGATCACCGAACAATCAAGCGTTTCATGGCAAATAGCAAACAGGGTCGCAAAAAGCATGTTGGGCAAAAAAAGATGCAAAATAACTGCCCATAAATTGAGGAAAATCAAGCGTGAAGCTGCCAAGATGCCATTTGCCACCAGTTTTGCCATATTTCAGAGCTGGAACGTTACTGGAGTAACAAAAAGTACAAGGTGTGCAATACTCAGGGACATGGCCAAGGTAAAGAAGGCTGAAAAATGACCACCTTTAAACAAGAAACATAAGATAAAACATCAAGACTGAGCCAAGAAATATCTTAAGACTGACTTTTCAAAGGTTTTATGGTATGGACTGATGAAATGAGAGTGACTCTTGATGAGCCAGATGGATGGGCCAGAGGCTGGATCAGTAAAGGGCAGAGAGCTCCACTCCGACTCAGATGCCAGCAAGGTGGAGGTGGGATACTGGTATGGGCTGGTATCATCAAAGATGAACTTGTGGGACCTTTTCGGGTTGAGGATGGAGTGAAGCTGAACTCCCAGACCTACTGCCAGTTTCTGGAAGACTACTTCTTCACGCAGTGGTACAGGAAGAAGTCGGTATCGTTTAAGAAAAGCATGATTTTCATGCAGGACAATGCTCCATCACATGCCTCCAACTACTCCACAGCGTGGCTGGCCAGTAAAGGTCTCAAAGAAGAAAAATAATGACATGGCCCCCTTGTTCACCTGATCTGAACCCCATAGAGAACCTGTGGTCCCTCATAAAATGTGAGATATACAGGGAGGGAAAACAGTCCACCTCTCAGAACAGTGTCTGGGAGGCTGTGGTGGCTGCTGCACGCAATGTTGATCGTAAACAGATCAAGCAACTGACAGAATCTATGGATGGAAGGCTGCTGAGTGTCATCATAAAGAAAGGGGGCTATATTGGTCACTAATTTTGGGGGGTTTTGTTTTTGCAGGTCAGAAATGTTTATTTCTAAATTTTGTGCAGTTATATTGGTTTACCTGGTGAAAATAAACAAATGAGATGGGAACATATTTAGTTTTTATTAAGTTGCCTAATAATTCTGCACAGTAATAGTTACCTGCACAAACAGATATCCTCCTAAGATAGCCAAATCTAAAAAAAAAAACCACTCCAACTTCCAAAAATATTAAGCTTTGATATTTATGGGTCTTTTGAGTTGATTGAGAACATAGTTCTTGATCAATAATAAAAATAATCCTCTAAAATACAACTTGTCTAATAATTCTGCACACAGTGTATTCTATGTGTATTTACTGTGTGTAATCCATCTCTTCTATGCTGTCAGCTCCTGCTGTAATTTTACAGAACGTGGCTTCTGAATTGCCGGCTTTTCAAAGGACATCCGTCCAAGTGCTGTGCGATTGTTTTCTCGCACCCATAGGCTTGCATTGGCGAGTCTTGGTGACAATCGCAGCATGCTCAGATTTTACACGCACGTGGAATACGCCTGAGAAAAAAAAGCTGATGTGAGCTGCTTCATAGATTAATACTGGGCCGAGCGCTATGCGATGATTTCTTGCATAGCACTCAGCAGTATTTTTTGATAGTGTGACTCCGGCCTAAGACCCCAGCTTATATCAGGATCTTGCAGGTCATCGGATGACCTCAGGGTACCACAGCAACAATCAGCACCCGCGATTACGATCGTGGGGGGGGTCGATCCTACCATAGTGGGTCTTTTATCCCCTTTTAACCTTTTAGATACCGCTGTCACAATTGTCACTGGTATTTAAGGGGTTAGTTGGCCCTGATCGGTTTCACAGGGTGTCAGCTGCCATGTACAGTTGTCACCTGCAGAAATATTAGCAGAGGGGCGGCGCAATTCACTTATTATTTAAAAAAGTGGCGTAGAGAAATGAGGCCCCTTAACAGCTGCAGTTAAAATGCATATCAGCGGTCATTAAGGGGTTAATAGAATATAAGTTATTCTGAATTCTTTCATACAAATTTATACATCATTCTGCTCAGCTTCTCATTCTCTTAAGAGAATGTGTAGACAACCATAGTTTAGGTCCAAGTGCGATCCGTCAAAACATCGGACCAATGTTATTCTATAAAGCCGTGCACATGTCCGATTTGTATCTCAGACCGAGTGGTCTGGGGAAAATAATGCAGCATGCACAAATTGCCTCCAATTATCGTATGGCACTCGCTCATTTATGTCTATGGGTCTGTTGAAAACATTGGACTGCACTTGGATGTCATCCGAGAATGTTCCAATTTTCACGGACTGACTGAATGGAGAAGGTGGAGCAACTTTATTTTTTTAATTCTGCACATAAAAGAAAACAAGATCACAACATGATCAAACTTAAATCAAACTCTGATCATAGTTTACTCAGATGGAGAATATACGTCGTGTGACATTAGCCTTAAGGTGTTTTTTTGTAAATTATAATTGTTAGATTTAGCTAAAGCAGATTGCTGTCCTATGTACAATACAGATAGTAATGCCGTATTAGAGAATAATGAGCTGTAAGATCAGAAATGAGATCACAAATTGATTATTCTGGTGCTTTATCAATAACAGATAATATATTATATCCAATAACAAAAGAAATGCTGTCCTGAGAAAGTAGACCAGTCATATAAAGCATCCACGTGGCTCAGTCATCACTCAGGCACTGGGACTATGTCTTCCAATACATCAGATACATGCATTTTGCGTTGTACATCAAGTTGACGACTTTATACAAACACAGAAAAGCTAAATTAGTCAATAATGGCTCCTATACAGTAAAATGAAAATGACTTTAAATTGTATTCCTGTTTCAGAAAAGCGCAAGTCCTGTTCTCAAATATATTCGAAACACCCATAGCGTGTTCATCCATCTTTCCATCAATGGCAGCATGAGACGGGGCTCATCTCTCGAGAGCTCCAAACTAAGGCTAGTTTCACATTTGCGTTTAAAAACGCAGCATTTTAAACGCAAATGCAGGTAGTGAAAAAACGCATGAAAACGCGTGCAAATGCTGCGTTTTTTAGACGCATGCATTTTTGCATGTGGTAAAAAAACGTGGCATTTTGATGCATTTACATGCGTTTTTTCCTGCGTTTGCGTTTTTGAAACGCATGATGAGAAGTGTGTGACAGCTGCCAATCATCAAAATCAACTAGAAAACCCACTATAAACAGAAATAGCTAGGGTTGGGGTTAGGGTTAGGGTTAGGATCCCTAGGGTTAGGGTTAGGATTAGGATCCCTAGGGTTAGGGTTAGGGTTAGGGTTAGGATCCCTAGGGTTAGGGTTAGGGTTAGGGTTAGGATCCCTAGGGTTAGGGTTAGGGTTAGGACCCTAGGGTTAGGGTTAGGATCCCTTTAGGGTTAGGGTTAGGATCCCTTTAGGGTTAGGGTTGGGGGGTGGCTTATCAGTGTGTATTCTTGTGTTTTTCTATTGAAACGCATGCGTTTAAAAATGCTTGCAATCGCATGTGCTTAAAAACGCATGCGTTTACATAGACAGCAATACGTTTTTTTGTCGCAAAAAAACGCATGTGTTTTTTTGCGGCAAAAAAACGCCTCTAGAAATTACTACATGTTGCATTTCCGCAACAAAACGCAAGCATAGAAACGATGCATGTGTCATCAAAACGTGGCAAAACGCATGCAAAAAAACGCATGCGTTTTTAATGTTAAGTATAGAAAAAAAACACATGCTTTTTTTGCGCTAAAACGCAGCGGCAAAAAATGCAAATGTGAAACCAACCTAAGGCTGGCCATACACATGAGATCGCAGAGAACTACTGTATCTCTCTCAACTCACCCACACACTCGTACACTTAGCTCAGAAGAAAGGAGAAACCTGCCAGACATTATCTCCCCTAAAAACAAAAGGATCAAGTGTTGAAATTTCAAGTGACCAATCCTTAAAAGGGTATTCCCATCTCCAAGATCTTATACCAATATGTAGTAAGTGTAATAATAATGATAATATTAGCAAATATCTCCATTTAGAAAGGTATTATGGTTCTTCTGATTCGCTGTCTCTTTCCTCATGTGCAGGCAATGCAGGACCTTAGGTATCCATGGATTTGACCACTGATACAGTGAAAGTTAGCTGGTTGCTAGTGGTCGTAACCATGGATACCTAAGGTCCTGCACATAGCAAAAGAAACCTAGTGAATCAGAAAAACTTCTACATTTCTAATTGGAGGTATTTGCTAATACTATTATTACACCTACTACATATTGGGATATGATCTTGGAGATGGGAATACCTCTTTAAGTCCCCCAACATCATCAGATGGTCGCTGTGTATTAGGGTCTTAAGAGACCTGCATGTAACAGGTATTTGTGACCTATTCTGTGTTATGATCCGGTGGTTAGGACAAATAATGGACCTGATTGTTACTGATAATAAGGACGAGCTCTGGGACGTGGGAACTCTGCTGACCGCAATCCCTAAACCTATCAAAACACACTAGAAATAGCCGTGGATTGCGCCTAACGCTCCCTATGCAACTCGGCACAGCCTAAGAAACTAGCTAGCCCTGAAGATAGAAAAATAAAGCCTACCTTGCGTCAGAGAAATTCCCCAAAGGAAAAGGCAGCCCCCCACATAAAATGACTGTGAGTAAAGACGAAAATACAAACACAGAGATGAAATAGATTTAGCAAAGTGAGGCCCGACTTACTGAACAGACCGAGGATAGAAAAGGTTACTTTGCGGTCAGCACAAAAACCTACAAAAGACCACGCAGAGAGTGCAGGGAAAAATACCTTCCGCACCGACTCACGGTGCGGGAGGCGCCCCTCTGCATCCCAGAGCTTCCAGCAAGCAAGGCAATATTGACAAAAGCAAGCTGGACAGAAAAAATAGCAAACAAGCAAAATAGCACAGAGGAACTTAGCTTCTGCTGGAGCAACAGGAACTCAGAACGATCCAGGAGCGAACTGGAGCCATAGTACAACATTGACAGCTGGCATGGGGCAAAGATCTAAGTGGAGTTAAATAGAGCAGCCCACTAACGAATTAGCCTCGTCACCTGTGGAAGGAAACTCAGAAACACCCACAGGCACCAGAGAAGGTCCATGGACAGAACCAGCCGAAGTACCATTCATGACCACAGGAGGGAGCCTGACAACACAATTCACAACAATTCTGTGGATATACTATAAATGGGAGAAATGGTGATAATCCATTTAATTATTTGAACTCAAAAGGTCCAATTCATCAATACTTTCACACCAAAATTCTGGCATAAAAGCTTTGAATAATTGCAAAATTGAGGCAAAGTTGCACCTAAATTTTGCAACTTTTGACATCTTCACACCGCTGTGGCTTTCCCAATGACAGAAATGTAACTCCAGTACCAGACTGGAGTGACTTTTCTGGTGTAATGCACCTCATCAAGACGTGATCAAACGATGGTCTTGATGAATTGGGCCCAAAGGCTCCTCAATAAAATGACACACCCAAGAGTATGGCATCTGACAACTCAACCACATCCCCATATTTGTGGAATATCTACATCATTGTTGCTCAGCATATAAATAAAAACGATCAATTGGAACTGGCCCTGGGATGTTGTTACATGTGTCTGATAGAAACAGCAGAGTGAGAGCTACAGCAGAGTAAATTAATTCTCTCTACAGCACTTTCACATATGCTGGAGCTATAAATATCAGGCAATTTATATAAAACACAGGTCTTATCCCATAAAACATACCTTTTTCCATAGAAATGAAGAGCAGTAATTTAGAACATTCTTGTCATATCGTCAGATTCTGCATTATCTATCATATATTAAACTACTATTTGCTCTTGGCCTATGTTCACACAGAGCTTTTTTGGAGAGGAGTTTTTCAACTGAAATCTGCTCCCAGAAACATTCTTTACGGAATTTTTATAGAAGTTTTTTTTTAACAGAAGAGGTTTTGAATAATTATTTTTTTCAGAAGTTATTTTTTCAGACATTTAAATTGACGAGTTTGGAACAGATTCCATCATTATGGCTGTCAAAGAAGTAACATGCACTTTTTTAGAGAAGACATTTTTCAAAACCTTTTCGGGGGTAAAGGAATAGCTCTCAAAATCTCTGAAAACCAAGGAATAGCTCTCAAAATCTCTGAAAACCAAGGAATAGCTCTCAAAATCTCTGAAAACCAAGGAATAGCTCTCAAAATCTCTGAAAACCAAACTGGATTTTCACCAGAAACGATTGGTAAGAGTTTTGCAGGTGTTTTTTAAAAGTGTTTTTTGGTGCGGATCCAAAGGACTATGGAATGGATTTGCCCTAAATATCTCCTCAATAAAAACTCCTTGTGAACATAACCCTACTGTTAAATTAACGTGATTAATTCATAGCAATGAAGCACAGTTAAACGAATCACATAAAAGTTCTAATTTTTCATACATTTTGATAATTGACTGATGTAGTAGGTAGGTCTACCTGCAGTCTTAGGGCCCATTCACATGTCAGTTTTTTGCGTACAAGTACTCTCTGCGTTTTGTATGGATAGTACTTATACATATAACAGTGAATGGGGCTGTTCACAAGTCCCTGATTTTTCAGAGACCGAGCAGTCCATGCAAAATTACGGAGACACGTCCACTATTGATCCGAGTGTCGGATCAAAACCGAAAATGCAAGTCTAGGGGTCCATGAAAAAAATCAGACAGCACTGAGATGTCATCTGAGAGTGGTCCGATTTTCATAGATAGGAGAAACTTTTTTCACGTACGAGAAAAACTGATGAAACTCGGACGAAACTCTGATAAAATGCTGACCAAAATCAATGATGGAACTCAGCTTTTCAAGTACGTGGAAAATAACTGACATGTGGATGAGCCCCTATAAAAAGCCATAGAGAGCAGATTGTGATCTTAACCAATTCAGCATTGTCAAACTTGGCTTGCTTCTACTTTATAATATAATCTGAATATGTTTTATCCCCCACTAACAGCATGTTAAAGACAGACATTCTATCTTTCCCTTTTACAAGTTTTGGAAACTTTCTAACATTATTTACTATGACCGTTTCGCTATTCCTATTACCTGCACATCACTTATAGGTCATTGTGTAACATTTTACTAGAGTCATTAGTGCTTTTTTGTATATAAATGCATCATCTCACATAAACACAGTCCCAATCATATCTCTCGTGAACGTCATCGCCTAAATTTAGTTTTACAGAAAAATGTTATTTCTTTCTGAAGTAGTGATTAGAGAAATTCCACTGCCTCGCTTCCCTAGAAAGCATTCGCAGGTTAAACAAAAACGCCAGATTATTTTACAAGAAGATGAACAAATTCCTTGCAAGAAAAGCCTTGTAGCCGAAGAATCTGAACTAAATTAACCTTTTCTGTTTGTGGGATGGGAATCTATCCATTGAGCTGAAGGCGTATATAAACTGATAAGCCCATTATACAAACTTTGATATTTTGTATGAAAAACTCCCCTAGATACGGTTTGCATTTATGGTTTGTGTAAAAAAAAAAGAGTGGGTTGTCATTTATTTTTCATAGAAATTGGCTGTAGGACAAAGATTTTTTTTTTCTTTTGGCTTCTGCAAGAACACAACAAAAATAACTGGAAATGAGTCAAGAAGGGGGGAAATTGTATTCAGTGCACTTGGATATGGTGTAGCAGAGAAGACAAGAGCGCTGGACATGCATAGAAGGCATGGAGAGACTCACCAGTGGTGTGTGTCTGTGCGGCAATTCCTACAGCTGGGAAACCATAGTGAGAGGATGTTGTTCTGCAAAGTTCCTTTGAAACATCACAAGATCCACTCTTTGCAGTCGGAGAGAGTGAGAGTAGCAGCAGCCACAAGGACAGAGAGTGAGAGGAGAGGAGGGAAGGGGAGGACCCATACAGGAGGGATCTAGGGCTCCCTTCAATTGACAATAGAAGGAAATGCTTTACTTGCCCTTAACCCCAGTGCTACCAGAAGGGTCCGCAAAGATGTTTCACCTAAAGTGACAGATGAAAACAGTGTCAGGAACCAATTTCAGCTGCGGCTTTGAAGCGAGCCTGGTGTATACATTATCATATATAAGAAGTGGATGGAAGCGCCCCGAGTAGTAGCGTACGCTGGCGGGATGGAATATGCCTGGGATTAATAAATATAGGCTATAAATAGTTGGAGCCGTCCAAACGTGCATCAGATTATCTCCAGGGATATTTTAGAAACTTTCATTAATTGTATCAAGTGTTCATTCAGAAATCTGTATCACAGCAGAATTTTCTACATGAGGCTATGTTCACACAATGAGATTTTGGTGCATTTTTGATGTTGCAGATTTTTTGCATCTATTAAGCAAATGAGGTTACCTGTGTGTTTTCATTGCGTTTTTTAGTAGGGTTTTTACGTGCATTTTTTGTCACATTTTTGGACGCTGCATTTTTTTTTTCTCTTGCTCTTAATATTATTATTATTTTGTTATTATAGCGCCATTTATTCCATCGCGCTTTACAAGTGAGGAGGGGTATATATAATTAAAAAAAATAGGTACAATAATTTTAATCAATACAAGTCATGACTGGTACAGGAGGAGAGAGGACCCTGCCCGCGAGGGCTCACAATCTACAAGATTATGTAATATTTTAAAAGCTTCTTTGTTTTTAATACATTTTTTATGCATTTCTGCTGCGGAAAATGCACTAAAGATGCATGTGCATTACTTTACCTACTGTTTTCTTTTTGCATCTAATACAAGTCTATAGGAAAAATCTGCATATAAAACTTAGCGTACCAGCAAGAAAAATTGACATGTTGCGGATTTGAAACTCACACCGCAGATCAGTTTATGCTGCATAATAAAAAGCACAGCAGGCAGGAGATTGCTATAAATCGCATCCACTCTGATCAAACTGGTCACACGTTCAGTATTTGGTCAATATTTTACATCAGTGTGACGCTAGTCACTTCTCATGGCTAAGCCGTGAGTCAGAGTGGTCAAGGAGTCCAAAGTCAGAAGCCAGCAGGGTAGAAATCAAGGAAAAGAGACAGCATCCAAACCAGGTGAATCGTATCCAAAAAGCGGTCTTTATTCAGCCATAAAACAGATGCAACGTTTCGGCCACATTGGCCTTTGTCAAGCATGGTAGGTCATAAACAGAAGGAGGAGACAAAAGTGTAGTCAGGTAAAGTTCCGAGGTCAGAGAATCGGGAATATAACGGATAATAATGATAATCTTTACCTATATAGCGCCAACATATTCCGCAGCGCTTTACAGTTAAACAGTTTCAAACACTAAGGTCATAAGTAACAATGTTAACAATAATATAATGATTAAAGCAATATAAAACAACCCTGCTCGTGAGAGCTTACAATCTACAATGAGGTGGGGGAGATACAAAGTACAGGTGTGTATTTACAATGATGTATTTACAGTGAAGGCCCAGCCATCTTCAGGGGGTGGAGGATAGATCGAGATAGTGAATGGGCTACACACACACTTACACATAAAATGACTTTGATTAGGTAACGTGATAGGCCGCTCTGAACAAATGTGTTTTGAGGGAGCGCATAAAACTGTGCAAGTTGTGGCTGGTCCTAATTTCTTGGGGTAGAGCATTCCAGAGGATTGGCACAGCACGGGAGAAGTCTTGGAGTCGGGAGTGGGAGGTACGGAATAGTGCAGAGGTTAGTCAAACGTCGTTTTCAGAGCTCAGCGATCGGCTAGGTTGATAGAGAGAAATGAGGGAGGAGATGTAAGGGGGTGCAGCACTGTGGAGAGCTTTGTGGATGAGAACAAGTACTTTGAATTGGATCCTATAATGAATGGGCAGCCAGTGTAACGACTGGCGAAGAGCGGATGTGTCCGTGTACTGATTAGCCAGGTGGATGACCTTGGCTGCTGCATTAAGGATGGACCGGAGAAGGGAAAGTTGAGTGAGGGGGTGGCCAATTAATAGAGCATTACAGTAGTCCAGGCTGGAGTGGATCAGGGCAACAGTGAGGGTTTTTGTTGTTTCCATGGAGAGAAAAGGGCAGATTCTAGAGATGTTCTTTAGGTGTAAGCAGCAAGAGGGGATAAGAGAATGTATATGGGAGGTGAAGGAAAGATTGGTGTCAAACATAACACCCAGACAGCACACCTGCTGCCAAGGTGTTATTGTGGTGCCACCCACGGAGAGGGAAATGTCAGATATAGTGAGATTAGTTGACGGTGGGAGCAGAAGAAGTTCAGTTTTGGAAAGGTTGAGTATCAGATAGAGAGCGGACACGATGTTGGAGACTGCGGACAGACAGTCACTGGCGTTCTATAGTACAGCGGGGGTAAGGTCAGGGGATGACGTGTATAGTTGTGTGTCATCAGCATAAAGATAGTACTGAAAGCCAAATCTGCTGATTGTCTGTCCAATTGGGGCCGTGTAGAGGGAGAAGAGAAGGAGGCCAAGGACTGAGTCCTGAGTTACCCCAACAGTGAGAGGAAGAGGAGATGAAGTGGAGCCAATGAACAGAACACTGAAGGAGTGGTCAGAAAGATAGGAAAAGAACCAGGAGAGAGCAGTGTCCTTAATGCCTAGTGACTGGAGCCTAGAGAGTAGAAGGTGGTGGTCAACAGTGTCAAAATCTGCAGAAAGGTCGCGAAGAATGAGCAGAGAGTGGTCACTGTTACATTTTGCTGTCAGAAGGTTGTTGGTCACTTTGACGAGTGCAGTTTCTGTCGAATGTAGGGGGCGGAAGCTGGACTGTGAAGGGTCTAGGAGGGAGTGGAGAGGTAATGGGTGAGTCTGGAGTAGACCAAGCGCTCCAAGAGTTTAGAGATGAAGGGGAGTTTAGAAACTGGTCTGTAGTTGTTTGTGCAGGATGGATCAAGGGCGGGTTTCTTTAATAATGGAGTAATGATAGAGTGTTTGAAGGAGAAGAGGAAAATGCCAGAGGAGAGAGAGATATTAAAGATTGTAGTTAGGTGAGTTGTGACGACTGGAGAGAGAGACTGGAGGAGATGTGAGGGAATGGGGTCAGAAGTGCATGTAGTCGGACAAGAAGAAGAGAGGAGCTTGGAGACTTCTTCTTCAGAGATGGGACTGAATGAGGAGAGTGAGCCAGGGGAAATGCAGGGAGGGATGGGAGTCACTGCCCCTGGGGTCTGGGACCAGATTTCCTGACGGATATTATCTATTTTCTCTATAACGTGGGAGGCTAGGTCATTGGCACAAATGTCTATGATAGGAGCTTGTGCTTTCAGCCTTAGAAGGGAGTGAAAGGTGTCAAAAAGTTTCTTGGGGTTGTTGGGTAGTGAGGAGATCAGGGTGGTGAGTAAGTCTGTTTGGCAAGGTGAAGGGCAGAATTATAGGTGCTTAACATAAATTTGAAGTGGATGAAGTCTTCTGGTGTGCGAGTTTTCCTCTATAAGCGTTCAGCACTCCTAGAGTATCGCTAGAGAAATCGAGTTTGCAATGTGAGCCAGGGCTGCTTTACTCTGTGCTTGGAGGTTCTGAGGGTGAGGGGAGCTACTTGGTCAAGGGTCCTTCTAAGAGTGTCGTTGTAGTGATGTTCAGGCAGATCAGGAGAGGAAAAAGAGGAGATTGGGGACAATGCTGAGTGTAGGGAGTCTGAAAGTGTATGAGGGTTAATGGCATGAAGATTTCTGACTGTGTGGTAGGTAGGAGCGTGGTGGGGTCGGCGATGAATTGTGAGCGTGAAGGAAAGAATGTTGTGGTCAGAGAGGGGAAGCAGTGAGTTATTTAGGTAGGAGATTGAGCAGAGCTGGACAAAGACCAGGTCAAGGGTGTTACCGTCTTTGTGTGTTTCAAAGCTTGAGAGCTGTGAGAGGCCTAGAGAAGGGGTTAGTGACAGAAGCTGGGATCCAGATGTGGAAGTGGGTTGTTAATGGGGATGTTGAAGTCTCCCAGGATAAGAGTTGGTAGTTCTGAGGACATGAAGTGCGGCAGCCAGGCAGAGAAATGGTCCAGGAAGCGGGTGGGTGAGCCCGGGGGCCTGTATATAACCGTTACTTTGAGGGAGAGGGGACGGAAGAGCCTGATGGTGTGGACCTCAAAAGAATGGAATGAGAGTGATGGAACTGGGGAAATGACCTGGAAGGTGTGAATCGCCCACCAGGGCAATGGGGATACTCGGTACTGGGTCCGGTCACACTTAAAGGGGATGTCACGGTGGCTATGACCCGGTCCGTGGCCCTGGGCAATCAATTAAAGGGGAAAAGTCTTTTAAGGGGCTTTGTAATAACGTTTGTATTCGTGACGTCACCTGCGGTTCTCGGTCAGAGGGGACTGACGCTGCTTAAATGGGTCCTCTGGGGTGATGTTACTGCAGCATAGATGGTGACGCTTCCCACAGGTGAAGCGGGGTCCCCAGGGCTCCCAGTGCTATGGGCAAGGATGGTGGGTTGCCAGTAAATAAATGGAGGACACAGGGTTGCAGTCTTTACCTGGTTTACTGATGGTAGCAGGCCACAGTCCAGGATACCGGCAATAGGTGTAGATGGAGTCCAGGCAGACTGAAGACAGGTGAAAAACCCCCTTGGCAGCCCAGGTTGGGAGCCTTCCACTTTGCGCTGACTATTAGTCCCTTGCTGCCTGAAGTGTCCTAACAAGGTCCTTGTTTCCTACTGTCCTGGGACAAAACCTGTATGGTAGGCAACCTGAGCCATTCCTCTGGGGTTTCTGTATACGGTGACTCCGGGCTCTGGAATGCTGCTGTACCTCAGGTTTAATGGGGCAGGTTACTTTCAGCACTCTGCGCTCCGGTTTTGCTTTGGGACTTGCAGTTACCCACAACCTCGGGCTCCCAGCCTCTGCGCTCAGCTTTGATGGGCTCAATCACAGCCCTCCTCAAGCTCCTAATCACTCCTCTGCTCTTTCCCTGTCTGTTCCAGACTGAACTAACTTCTCCAAACCAGGAAGAAAATAGGGAAGTTCCCCTGAAAACCAGGTTTTGAGCTCCCCGTTCTGGCCTGGAGTCAGAAAGTGTTGTATGTGAGATTACCTGCCAAAGTATCTCCAGGCATGGCATTATCCTCCCTGAGGGGAAGGCAATACCACTGTGGTACCCGAACTCCTGTGGTGCCACAGGTGCATTGTGGGGACATGAGTATGCCGACTCTACCACCACTAATATACATTGTGACCAAGAGCAGATAGCACCAACTCTCCCAAAACCCCTCTCGGGTACCGAGTCACCAGGACAACTCCAAGTAAAGATTAGCACAAGAAAACGGAGTGGAAACGTCCACAACAACATAATTGAATAAAAATATGTAGAATTTTATTGATTAAATCTATATAACAAATATCAGTGCAAAATATCACAAATCTGCATATAAGTGCTGTATGCACTATGCACTTATCAGAGAATAATAAGGAGGAGACATGACGGAAACCAGATCGAGGGGGGGAACATAACAATACATCCTTATGGCATAAGCATAAACCAATATCACATCAGTAGGAAATCCCATAGATTCTCAATGGCATTAGCCATATATAGAGAATTTCACAGTTCCACAGGCACATGCTTACCCATTTGAGATCATCAAGAGATCGCCCCCACCTCTCATGGCACCCCCGGAAGTGTGTTTCGCGTTCTAGCTTTTTCAACAGGGTCTGATCTGTGGCCAGTCTCATTGTGTTTAAATATCATTAAAGGGAACCTGTCACCTGAATTTGGCGGGACCGGTTTTCGGTCATATGGGCAGAGTTTTCAGGTGTTTGATTCACCCTTTCCTTACCCGCTGGCCGCAATATTGGATTGAATTGCCGCATGCTGGCCGCAATATTGGATTGAAGTTCATTCTCTATCCTCCGTAGTAGATGCCTGTGCAAGGCAAACATCCGAAAACTCCGCCCATATGCCCGAAAACCGGTCCCGCCAAATTCAGGTGACAGGTTCCCTTTAAAACCAGAAGTGGCGCTGGAAAAGCGGCGCATGCACGCCGGTGTCCAGTGCACGCCATCACTTAGGCCGTCACAGTAGAGCGCACTTGGGGGCGGAACTCCACCGTAGGACGTCCAGTGACACGTGCGCTCCACTGATATTGATAGCCCCAGGGAGGGATGGGCACAATGGACAGCACCTAGCATGCGCACCACCAGCGGCCATTTTTTAAAAGACCACGGCAGCAGCCATATTTGCAGGGACAAGATTTAACAAATCGCCGTGGATTCACAAACACCGTCCCCCCACACATAAGAAGCATACAGTGTTTAGTGCAATCAATAATATGTGAGTAAAAGGACATTACAAATGCGTCCATTAATAGTACAATTATGTACAGATGACAATGCAATTTAGAGCAAATGTTATATATATCAACAGCAATATTAAAGTGACAGCGCATTAGTGACAATGAACAAATAAAAAACAGTAAACAAATAGAGAATTGTGCACATATTATGTAATACATAAATATGAAAAATAAAAAAATAATAAAAAATAAAAAAATAAACGGACAGCAACAAAGAGGAAAAAAAACTTCTTATTTCTTTATAGCTTCCACATGTGGGGAAGAGGGGATCCAACTCGGCCTATGTAATATCCAGAGCCATGATATTAGCAGAAAATATACTAAAATCAAAAGAAACACACAAGACAATTAGTACAAGAACAATTTAAAAAGAATGGTGGAAAGACAAAATTATCATACGTCTATATTTAGTCAAAACACTGCACAGACTCAACGAAAAGGCAGTGTATATGTATTATAGGGCGGGAATCGTCACAGAAAGGGAGCAAAGCTTAGCTTTTCATTTAATCCCTTGGGGGCAAGGGTATCAAGGGTGACAATCCATTTGCACTCACATTGTGCCAATATTTTGGCCAGATTGCCACCCCTGATCCCTCCGTGTATCCTGTCTATGCCCCTTACCTTAAGCCACGGGGATCAGATCCGTGACGCATCCGGAAGTGTCTTGGTATAGTCTTCAGACTCGACAGGTCCACCACTTCTTTTTCAGCCAGAATATCCCGTACATGTTCACTTGTCCGAACTTTCAATTCCCTA
Organism: Ranitomeya imitator; assembly: GCF_032444005.1. Taxonomy (NCBI): domain Eukaryota; kingdom Metazoa; phylum Chordata; class Amphibia; order Anura; family Dendrobatidae; genus Ranitomeya; species Ranitomeya imitator. The sequence continues at coordinate 712,528,955 of NC_091284.1, read as the reverse complement.
GTAGTGAGACCAATATAAATAAGGGAGCAGGGACACATAGTTAGTAAGGCCGAAAAAAGACATTTGTCCACGAATGTTGTATTACATGAGATATATTCTCGTATCTTAAATTCCCTGCTCCCGTCTGAGGTCTTAAAGGTCCCACACCTAAGGATGTTCGGACACACGACACATGAACCATGGGAATAACAACCCTGTCTTGGACTATTCAAATCAAAGAAGCTTTTATTTTTCGCCACGTAGTGACTCCTCACTAAATTATCTTTCAGATTTTTTCCCCTTCTTTGCGTCATTAAGGGGAACTCTGTCAAGTGTGAAGCCAAAACACTATCAGTTTGCAACACAGGCCAATGCCTGCTAAATATTTCTCGGATGCGACTCCACTGGCAATTAAAGGTAGAGACAAATCTAACCTCAATTTCATTGTCCGATCTGGACTTTTTAGGTTGTAGTAATAGATCCTCCCTCTGTGTCGACTTAGCCCAACCATATCCTGCCCTGATACACCGGCGACTGTATCCCCGTGCCTTAAAACGTTCAGTGAGGATGGCGGACTGCCTCTCAAAGCGGGTCTCTGTGGAGCATACCCGCCTGTTCCTTAAGAACTGACCAACCGGGATGGCTTTGATAGTTGAATAGTCGTGTGCCAAGGAGGCATGTAATAACGAATTCACAGATGACTCTTTCCAATATAAATCGGTCTCAATAGAACCATCCTTGGCAACACAAAAAGTAATATCCAGAAAATCAATTTTGTTAACATGCCAAGTATACGTGAATTTTAAATTGAAATCATTATTATTAAGCTCCTGCATGAATTTGGATAGGCTGGTCTCACCACTGTTCCAAATCATAACAGTTTGATATAAGAACATCATCAATGTAGCGAAACCAGCCCACCACATTCCTACTGATGTGATATTGGTTTATGCTTATGCCATAAGGATGTATTGTTATGTTCCCCACCTCGATCTGGTTTCCGTCAAGTCTCCTCCTTATTATTCTCTGATAAGTGCATAGTGCATACAGCACTTGTATGCAGATTTGTGATATTTTTGTAATGATATTTGTTATATAGATATAATCAATAAATTCTACATATTTTTATTCAATTATGTTGTTGTGGACGTTTCCACTCTGTTTTCTTGTGTTAATTTTCACCATGTTTGTTTGTAGGTCTCGGGGAATGGGAGAATTGTAAGCCACCATGGGAAATAGCAGCAGGGGAGGCAGTGTCAGAATCCTGAATCCAGGTTTCCAGATCAGAACTGAAGGGGTTAAACAGGCGGATGGTCAGAACGCAGTCCAAAGTCAGGCAATAGATCAACCATATAGAACTCAAGGCACAGGGAGCAAAAAACACAAACCTCACAAGATGAATATTCTTCTGGCAGTGGTCTGGGAGAAGCTGCTCAGTTTAGTAGGCATGGCCATTACCCGGGATAGTGAACACCTGTGACAGCCGATGCCTCCCAGTCACAGATTGGCTAGACGAGCTGTCAATAAACACACCGACAGCTCAGCACGCCTCTATACTAGACTGGATTGTCATGCTGTCAAAGTACTGACAGCTTCAGCACACCCCTGTACCAGATTGGACGGCGGAGCTGTCAGTAACTGCATCCCAGACACCCTGAGGGGTGGAACCGTGACAATCAGTATATGTAAGCCAAAACCAGGAGTGGGTGTTAAATACAGAAGTGGTGACGTGTTTCTATTATACAGTACTTTTCCTCTGATTGTTTCACTCCTGGTTTTGTCTTACAAATACTGATGTACAATACTCACCAAATACTGAATGAGTGAGTGGCCTAATAATTCTCACAGATTAGACCACAATCACATCTTATTTTTTGCTTCTATATAAGCTCATAAGCCTTTCCCCACACACGCGCATTACAGTACTTTGTTATGCCATCGGCAGGGCAGAGATGTGCGCCTGCACAGCAGCGCAATGCCTAGGAGGAACCATCAGATCAAGATTACCAGCGCCCATGGGACCTGACCGCCCTGTAGGTGAGTATAATAAAAGCTATTTTTTGTTATATGGAGAGAGTATTGGGGACATACAGACAGCATAGAATGCTGTAAAAGAGGGCTAACAGCTGTCGGCCCTATTTTGCATGGGAAAAACCTGGTGACAGGTTCCCTTTAAATAACCACCAATCAACTGCATGCTACATTTTGTCAGGTTAATGCCTCCTTCACACGTCCTGATATTGCCAGCTCTGTAAAAACCAGTTCTGATGTTATCCGTGACAGAAAAACTGGAACAGCACCAATACCTTGTAGAAAAAATAGGCCCCTCAAGTGAATATTCAGACAAAAGAGATAAAAAATTAAAAAGAGGCAGCACTCCAAAATAAGAAAAAATAAAAATAGATATGGGCAGATAGATAGCTAGATAGAGATCCATGAAATATATTATTAGTGCTTTGCATATGTAGTTTAGGGTACATGCATTAAGCCAATAAATAAAAATGCCTAAAGAAAAATAAGTAGCCTAAAAATACCAGCTCTCACTCACCCCAGAAGTGGCGCATCACATTAGATGCACCAATTCTGATGCTGTGCCTCACTCTTCCCGATTGTGTGGTGGCAATCAAGGTAATGGTAATTGGGGTTGATGTCAGCTGTGATGTCAAAAATCATACCTGGCGTCACCATTCATATCCCAGTAGTAATCCACCAAATCCGATGTTGTCCACAATGGATACCTGAAAAGCATAAAAAAAGAGAACTATAAACAAAACACTGCCCAATATATTTGAAAAAATGTTCCCACACAGCCCCGATGCAGTGCAGCGTTAACCGAATACGGCCCCGGTGAGAGTGAATATCAATAAAGTTACCGCTATTTACAGTCACCGGGTACTGATATCAACACTCATCAGCGTCGCCGGGTCTCGGTGAGCCAGAAACGCTGATAAGCACTATTGTAAGTACCATGCAACTGTGTATAGCAGTAAGTTTACTGCTATTCCCAGTTGCCGGGGCCGGATTCGGGGAGTGCTGGACTACATCGAAGCTCTGTAGCAACATTTTTTCCAATTAATAGGTATATTTGTGTATTGCATTTATTTCTCTCTTTTTAATGTTTTTCAGGTTTGCATTTCTGGAGTCAGTGAACAGTAAACAATCAACAAGAGAAATAAAGGGTTACCGTGACAGTTTGATATTTAAACGGCACATATCATAGTCTTCTCTGGTCCTCATGCACATACAATCCAATGGGAGTTGCGCTACCGGCAATGGCTGGCGTGATGTCCTCAAATGAAGCCTGGCAAATTACGGTCCAGCTTCTGGTGGCAACAGGTGGTCACCGTTTTTTTCCGCTGAGCCCATTGTCCATAAATCTGTGCAAAAGAGGTGGGGAGCACTGCAGGAGTCTCTGTCCACCACGTGTGCTGCTGCGCATCTGTTGGTAATGGAGAACGCACCTGGCACCCGCTCCTCTGTGCGAACACTGGACTCTGTCTAGCCGGGCACACAGAGCACTACACCCTGGCTTACTCGAGCATCTGTGCAAGTTCTGCCGGGCACGACTACGCGCTGCCTCTCTCCCTGCAGAACACGCCACGCACCTTCCTCCGCTCTCACTGCCGGCGGGAAGCTCACTCCTCTTTCCCCCACTTCTTGTACACTGCCCGACTTAGCCAAGCCCCCTCTACCTGGGTCATGGGACCTATCCTGTCCCCCATTCTTTCCCCACGGTAATGCTGGATGCAGCCTTGACAGTTCCGGACCCGGCATGATGCAGGTACCCGCAGCCCGGACTTCCTCTTTACACCTGCATAAAAGTTGCCTGTCCACACACTTAATCAGTCACACTCCAACCTGAGGACAATAGACACACAGCTTGGAGAGAAGACAACAAATGTTGGCACAATTATTAGAAAATGGAAGAAACACAAGATGACTCTCAATGTTCCTTGGTCTGGGGCTCCATGCAAGATCTTGCCTCATGGGGTAAAGATGATTCTGAGAAAGGTCAGGAATCAGCCCATAACTACATGGGAGAACTTGATCAATGACCTGAAGAGAGCTGAGACCACAGTCTCAAACATTACCGTTAATTACAAACTATGCCGTCATGGATTAAAATCTTGCAGGGCATGCAAGGACCCACTGCTCATGCCAGCACATGTAAAAACCTGTCTAAAGTTCACCAAAGACCATCTGGATGATCCAGAGGAGGCATGGGAGAAGATCATGTGGTCAAAATAGACCAAAATAGAACTTGGATATCAACTCCAATTGCTGTATTTGGAGGAAGAATAAGGATGAATACAACCCCAAGAGCACCGTCCCAACCGTGAAGCATGATGCGGGAAACATTATACTTTAGGGGTTCTTTTCTGCAAAGCGGACAACACGACTGCACTATATTGAAGGGAGGGTGGATGGGGTCATGTATCTTAAGATTTTGGTCAAAAACATTCTTCTCTCAGTAAGAGCACTGAAGATGAGTTGTGGCTGGGTTTTCCAGCATGATAATGACCCGAAACGTACACCCAGGCCAACTAAGGAGTTTTCCGTAAGAAGCAATTTAAAGTCCTGGAGTAGCCTAGCTAGTCTCCAGACCTGAAACCAATAGAAAATTTTTGCAGAGTGCTAAAACTCAATGTTGCCCATCAACAGCTCCAAAACCTAAAAGATCTGGAGAAGAGCTGTATGGAGCAGTGGGCCAAAATCCCTGCTGCAGTGTGTGCAAACTTGGTCAGGAACTACAGGAAACATCTGACCTCTGTAATTGCAAACATAGGTTTCTGTACCAAATATTGAGTTCTGTTTTTCTATTGTATCAAATACTTATTTCAAGCAATAAAATGCAAATTAATTATGTTAAAATCATACAATGTGATTTTGTGGATTTTTTTTTTTACATTTTGTCTCTGACAGTTGAAGTGTACCTACGATAAAAATTAGAGACCTCTCCATTCTTTGTAGGTGGGAAAACTTGCAAAATCGGCAGTGCATCAAATACTAATTTTCCCCACTGTAGGTGCCGCCGAATAATACACTTGTTTTCAATGGTAGTGAGTTATTTCAAATTGGCCAACAATTTTTTAAGTTGAAATTACGTTTTATACACTTTTATATGTTTTTAACATTCTCCTGATCATCTACAGAATTTTTGATTATCTAGCACCGATTTTTGCCTGGTAAGTCATAATAAATTAAATATATTGTACACATGTACTGTGCTGTATCACTTTAATACAATAGATTTTGCAGTGTTTTCCTTTTTTTGTCAGACTGAGTCAGCTCTTCACTCTGAAACAGAGAACTGTCTGAAAATGTGTCTGAACACAACTAAGAATAACTATAAAATGTCTAATTTTCCTAACAGAGCATATAAATAACAAAAATAGCAATTTTTACATCTTGAGAAAAAATATACTTTTTAACTGTGTACCATGAAATTTTAATTACTCCATCAAAGATTTGTAATTGTTCCATGAAAGATTCCTTCTCTTTTATGAAATCGCACCCCTACCCTCTTCCACATGAGCTTGTTTGTCCTTTTATTTGCAAATTGATTTTGCCTTGAGCTTTACATGGAAGTAAAGGAACAGTCTTTTGTTCTGGAGAAGTTTTCCATCTTCTTTTATATAAAGGAAAAACTGTGTTTTAGGACTCATAAAAAGACTACAGGTCTACACCATGGACACGTTGGCACTTCATGTGATGTCCTATGGTGATCTGTGCAAGGAAGCACAGTCTCAGTCTCAGTCTCTAGAGGTTATGTTCCATAATAAAAGACAAAGGGTGTGTTTTTCTATTTGAATGTGAATTAGCTCACCTCCAGAAGGAGGAAAACTGTCTTGTGGCCAAAAATAACATTCATTAGTTATTCTTGTTCTTTTATTAGCACGCAGAGTTAAGTTGGTCAACTGTTGGCGGGATGAGATGCCTTTGACACAATTGTGGAGGGGTACTGGTTTGCATTGAAGACATATATGGATCGCCCCCAAGGGCCGTGGGGTACTCGGTACCGGGTCCTGCAGTTCACAGGGGGATGTCACGGTGGCTGACCCAGTCCGTGGCCCTGGGACGTCCATATAAAAGGGAAAGGTCTTTAAAGGGATAAAGTTTATGTTCGTGACGCCACCTGTGGTATTCGGTCAGGGTGATCAACGCTGCTTTATGGGGTCCGCTGGGGTGGTGTTATGGCAGCTAGATTGTATACCTTTCCACAGGTGAAGTATGTCCTCAGGGCTTCCTAGTGTGTAGATGGTGGTATGGTGAATGGCGCAGTGAAGAACGAGGAAACAAGGTTGCAGTCTCTTTACCTTTACTGAAGACTTCAGCATCCACAGTCCAGGGAACCAGATCACAGGGCAGGCAGAGTCCGGCTGGTTTGGAGGCAAGTCCAGAGTTCCCTTGTCCAGGTGGAAATCAGTAGCCTTCCCTTGTGCTGCGGTGGTGCAGTCCCTTACTGCCTATAGCTTCACATAAGGGTCTCACAGATGTTTTGCTCTCTCTGTCCCCAGTATAGGATTGGACAAAACTCGTATGACTGGTGACTTGAGCCTGTTTATAGGGTCTCGTAGATAACCCAGCTCTGTAGGTGTCACCGTGCCTCCTGGATGTAGGTGCGGACAGGTAACCTGCAATTAACTGTCCTGCTGGTCTCTGAAATAAGGTGTAGAGGTCCTTACTCCCTCGGTGTTCTGGTAACCGGGATTTTGCACCTCAGAAGGAGACAGCTTGAGCGGGGCTGGTCCCCTTCTGGTATCCTCTCCTTTGCTTCGACTTCCTTCACGCTCGCTGCAATACAATTCTGCCTTTCAATGTCTCTTTCTGGGAGTTGCAGCTCTGAGGGCATGCACAGCTCCGTTTACCTTCTGTCCTCCTCAGACTCTGGTCTGAAACTTTCTAACAGAACTCCTGACTGGAGCTCTGTCAGGAACTAATTCCTGTCTGGAACTGCCTAACTTTCCCTACAGACTCTCTCTCTATATATATAGGGAGTGTCCTAATAAATAGGAGCAGAAGCTCCCCCTGGTGGCCTGGAGTGTGAATGTGTTGCATGTTTGTGATACCTGGATGCAGTTATCCTTTTTTTGCCTCCAAACATAGCATCACTCTCCCCTAGAGGAAAGCAATACCACTGCAAAGACCAGGACCCTGGGGCACCGCATGTACATTTGAAAGAACTCATAACTAGAGATGGGTGAACCCGAAAAGTAAAGTTTGGCGTCCGTACCGAACACCTACTGATCGGGCACAGACACTGAACACAAACTTCACCAGGAAGTCTGTGTTACTGTTCAGGTTCGGCTACCCAAACACCGAGTGTTTGTTGCGCTCTCATGTGCATAACAGCACGGCAAACACTGCTTCTGATTGTCGGTGAAATCATCCCCGCCGGTCAGAGAGCCGTGGTTCCCAAGCTGTCAAAAAACAGCGTGAGCTCTCAGCTGTAATCGGAGGTATAATGTTCACCTCTGGTCACTGGTGTCAGCCGATGGGACTACAGCTCCCATCATCCGATACCTGGTGTATTCATTAGCCGGCTCCTGTAAATAAATGATTAAATAAAACAACTGGCGTGGGTCCCCCTGTATTTTTGATAACCAGCCAGGCAAAATTCACAGCTGGGGGCTGCGACCCTCAGCTGTCAGCTTCAACAAGGCTGATTATCAAGAATTGAGAGGTCCCTACACTGGTTTTTTAAATTATTTAAATAAATAATACAAAAATAGTATGGGGTCCCTCCCATTTTTGGCAACCTGCCTTGCTAAATCAGACTGCTAGGGGCTGGTATTCTCAGGCTGGTAAGGGGCCATAGATATTGCCCCTCCCCGATCTAAATTTGCTTCATGGCCAGACCAGAATTGGCCATCATTTCAGCAACACCAGTACCACTGAGTTACAGGCTGTTGATGATATGCAGACTAATTCTGGTCTGACCATAAGACAATGTGACAAGGAGGATTAGTATTACCATATTGGATACAGCATTATATATGAAATTAGCCTATGACATATTGGGTGACTGTGAAAGCAGGTTGCGGGATGCAGTGACAGACAGAAGGCAGAGCAAGGGTTTTACAGTTTGCAGTTTTAATTTAACAGGGGGTTAACTCCTCGCAGGGAGTTGAAGGGTTATATGGGGGGAATAGCAGTCCAATTGTGAAGGATATGCAGGGTTAATAAACAAAGGGACAGTAGTTCTGTTGTGCACTTATCGTGTCAGGAGTTCTTCAGAATGAAGGTATAACTTGGGGGTTGGTAGTGTCGGCAACGGCTGGCGAGATTCGGTTGGTAAGGGTGGTCCGCCTTCTGGCGGCATGGCAGACCCTATGTATCCCTACAAATAACATTACTGAGCATGGCCTGTAAGGAAGTTTCCATACTTGTAAGGAAGTTTACATACTTTGTAAAGACAACCAGTAACCCCTTCCACCCTAGAGTTTCTAATGGATTCATACAGTAAATGTCTTGATCTAAAATTGTAAGCATATGTGCTACACACCTGGCTCGGGTCTCAGGTCTGTTCCCTTCACCCAATCTGCTGAATTTTCTTGTGCTCCATCTTGGGCTTTGCAAGTAGCCCAGTGTGCTCCAATGTGTTGAACTTCCTAGGCCTATATAAGAACACCCAATACACACACCTATGTCTTGGTATTAAAATTTTCTAGTAAGACTTCAGTTTCCCTAAGAATATGAGTTTCTCTGTGTATCTCAACCTGCTATACCAGCTGTCTGCTGTCCCCAGGACATCTCCCGCCTGCCTGCAGTTTCCAGTATCCCAGCTTCTGTCTGTGGTCTCCGGGATGTCTCCTGTCTGCTTGCGACTTACAGTATCTCTGCTTCCTGTGTTTGGTTTTCAGGACACCTCCTGTCTGCTTATGGCTTCCTTTAACCCTGATGTTTGTGTTCTCCAGGATCTTTCCTGTCTGCCTGTGACTTCAGTAACTCTGCAAACTGTCTGCAATCTCCAAGACATCTCCTGGCTGGCCAAAGCTTCCAGTCCCCAGTTAACTGTCTGTGTTCTCCGTGCCTCACCTCTGCTGCATCAACGCTTATGGCCCGTGTGTCCACCTAGACCTTGGGCTTAGAGGATCCACCTCACCTAGTGGATTCCAAAGGCGCAGCAACAACAACACTATTGCCATGACTTACTGGCTTTTTTTAGAGGGGCCCTTTGAGGGGGGTACTGCACCTGTCTTGGGTCTGCAATCTGCTCACCACACCCCAGTCCGCTTTCTTGTGATCCATGTCGGGTTTTGCCAGGGTGCTCTCATGTGTTGAACTTCTTAGGCCTATGTAAGGACTCACAAGGCACACATCTGTGTTTTAGTATTAACCCCTTCACCCCGAAACCTGTTTTCAACTTCCTGACCAGGCCATTTTTTTCAATTTTGACCACTGTCACTTTATGAGGTAATAACTCTGAAACGCTTCAACGGATCCTGGTGATTCTGAGAATGTTTTCTCATGACATATTGTACTTTATGATAGTTGTAACATTTCTTCGATTTGATTTGTGTTTATTTGTGAAAGAAATGGAAATTTGGTGAAAATTTTGAAAATTTTGCAATTTTTAAACTTTTAGTTTTTATGCCCTTAAATTAAAGAGTCATATCATACAAAATAGTAAATAAATAACATTACCCACATGTCTTTTTTATTTTACCACAATTTTGTTAACATAATTTTTTTGTTAGGAAGTTATAAGGGTTAAAAATTGACCAGCAATTTCTCATTTTTACAACAAAATTAGCAAAACCATTTTTTTTAGGGACCACCTCACACTTGAAGTGACTTTGAGGGGTCTATATGACAGAAAATGCCCAAAAGTGACACCATTCTAAAAACTGCACCCCTCAAGGTACTCAAAACCACATTCAAAAAGTTTATTAACCCTTCAGGTGCTTCACAGGAATTTTTGGAATGTTTTAAAAAAATTGAACATTTAATTTTTTTTCACAAAATTTTTAGTTCAGATCCAATTTGTTTTATTTTACCAAGGGTAACAGGAGAATTTGGACCACAAAAGTTGTACGCCGATACACCATATATTGGGGTAAACCATTGTTTGGGCACATGGCAGAGCTCGGAAGGGAAGGAGCGCCATTTGACTTTTCAATGCAAAATTTGCTGGAATTGAGATCGGACACCATGTCGCGTTTGGAGAGCCCCTGATGTGCCTAAACAGTGGAAACCCCCAACAAGTGACACCATTTTGGAAAATAGACCCCCTAAGGAATTAATCTAGATGTAAGGTGAGCACTTTGAACCTTCAAGTGCTTCACAGAAATTTATAATGTAGAGCCGTAAAAAAAATCATATTTTTTTCACAAAAAATGATTTTTTCGCCCCACATTTTTTATTTTCCCAAGGGTAACAGGACAAATTGGACCCCAAAAGTTGTGCAATTTATCCTGAGTACGCTGATACCTCGTGTGTGGGGGTAAACCACTGTTTGGTCACATGGCAGAGCTCGGAAGGGAAGGAGCGCCGTTTGACTTTTCAATGCAAAATTGTCTGGAATTGAGATCTGAACCCATGTCGCGTTTGGAGAGCCCCTGTTATGCCTAAACAGTGGAAATCCCCCACAAGTGACCCCATTTTGGAAAGAAACCCTCCTAAGGAACTTATCTAGATGTGTGTTGAGCACTTTTAACCCCCAATTGTTTCACTAAAGTCTAGAATGTAGAGCCATGAAAATTAAAAAATATTTTTTTCTTTCCACAAAATGATCTTTTAGCCCACAATTTTTTTCCCCAAGGGTAACAGGTGAAATTGGACCGCAAAAGTTGTTGTACAATTTGTCCTGAGTACGCTGATACCCCATATGTGGGGGGAACCACTGTTTGGGCGCACGGCAGAGCTCGGAAGGGAAGGAGTGCCGTTTGGAATTCAGACTTAGATGGATTGGTCTGCAGGCATCACGTTGCATTTGCAAAGCCCCTGATGTACCTAAACAGTAGAAACCCCCCAAAATTTACCCCATATTGGAAAGTAGACCCCCAAAGGAACTTATCTAGATGTGTTTTGAGAACTTTGAACCACCAAGTGTTTCACTACAGTTTATAACGCAGAGCCGTAAAAATTAAAAATATATTTTTTTACACAAAAATGATATTTTAGCCCCCAAATCTTTATTTTTCCAAGGGTAACAGGACAAATTGGACCTCAAAAATTGTTGTACAATTTGTCCTGAGTACGCTGATACCCCATATGTGGAGGGAACCACTGTTTGGGCGCACAGCAGAGCTCGGAAGGGAAGGAGCGCCATTTGGAATGCTGTTATGAACAGGTAATTCAGAACCACAGTGGACCTTGAAGTTCAGAGCACACAAGGTGACCTGACATTTACCAAAAACATAGGACAAGCTCTGAGACGTAGAAACTCTGCTGACCGCAATCCCTAATCCTAACACACCACACTAGAGGTAGCCGTGGATTGCGCCTAATGCTCCCTATGCAACTCGGCACAGCCTGAGAAACTAACTAGCCCTGAAGATAGAAAAATAAGCCTACCTTGCCTCAGAGAAATTCCCCAAAGGAAAAGGCAGCCCCCCACATATAATGACTGTGAGTAAAGATGAAATACAAACACAGAGATGAAATAGATTTAGCAAAGTGAGGCCCGACTTACTGAATAGACCGAGGATAGGAAAGATAGCTTTGCGGTCAACACAAAAACCTACAAACAACCACGCAGAGGGGCAAAAAGACCCTCCGCACCGACTAACGGTACGGAGGTGCTCCCTCTGCGTCTCAGAGCTTTCAGCAAGCAAGAAAAAACCAATATAGCAAGCTGGACAGAAAATATAGCAAACAAAAATAACACAAGCAGAACTTAGCTTATGCAGGATAGAGAGGCCACAGGAACGATCCAGGAGGAAGCAAGACCAATACTAGAACATTGACTGGAGGCCAGGATCAAAGCACCAGGTGGAGTTAAATAGAGCAGCACCTAACAGCTTAACCTCATCACCTGAGGAAGGAAACTCAGAAGCCGCAGTACCATTCTCATCCACGAAAGGAAGCTTATAGACAGAACCAGGCGCAGTACCACTCACGACCACAGGAGGGAGCTTGGCCACAGAATTCACAACAGTACCCCCCCCTTGAGGAGGGGTCACCGAACCCTCACCAGAGCCCCCAGGCCGACCAGGATGAGCCACATGAAAGGCACGAACCAGATCGGCAGCATGGACATCAGAGGCAAAGACCCAGGAATTATCCTCCTGACCATAACCTTTCCACTTAACCAGATACTGGAGTTTCCGTCTCGAAACACGAGAATCCAAAATCTTCTCCACAATATACTCCAATTCCCCTTCAACCAAAACCGGAGCAGGAGGATCAATAGATGGAACCACAGGTGCCACGTATCTCCGCAACAATGACCTATGAAACACGTTATGGATGGAAAAAGAAGCCGGAAGACTCAAACGAAAAGACACAGGATTAAGAACCTCAGAAATCCTATATGGACCAATGAAACGAGGCTTAAATTTAGGAGAGGAAACCTTCATAGGAATATAACGAGATGACAACCAAACCAAATCCCCAACACGAAGTCGGGGACCCACACAGCGCCTGCGGTTAGCGAAAAGTTGAGCCTTCTCCTGGGACAAGGTCAAATTGTCCACTACATGAGTCCAAATCTGCTGCAACCTATCCACCACAGTATCCACACCAGGACAGTCCGAAGACTCAACCTGCCCTGAAGAGAAACGAGGGTGGAACCCGGAATTGCAGAAAAGCGGCGAAACCAAAGTAGCCGAGCTGGCCCGATTATTAAGGGCGAACTCAGCCAAAGGCAAAAAGGACACCCAATCATCCTGATCAGCAGAAACAAAACATCTCAGATATGTCTCCAAGGTCTGATTGGTTCGTTCAGTCTGGCCATTTGTCTGAGGATGGAAAGCCGAGGAAAAAGACAAATCAATGCCCATCCTAGCACAAAAGGCTCGCCAAAACCTCGAAACAAACTGAGAACCTCTGTCAGAAACGATGTTCTCTGGAATGCCATGCAAACGAACCACATGCTGAAAAAACAATGGCACCAAATCAGAGGAGGAAGGCAATTTAGACAAGGGCACCAAATGGACCATCTTAGAGAAGCGATCACAAACCACCCAAATGACCGACATTCTTTGAGAGACGGGGAGATCCGAAATAAAATCCATAGAGATATGTGTCCAAGGCCTCTTCGGGACCGGCAAGGGCAAAAGCAACCCACTGGCACGAGAACAGCAGGGCTTAGCCCGAGCATAAATCCCACAGGACTGCACAAAAGAACGCACATCCCGCGACAGAGACGGCCACCAAAAGGATCTAGCCACCAAATCTCTGGTACCAAAGATTCCAGGATGACCAGCCAACACCGAACAATGAACCTCAGAGATAACTTTATTCGTCCACCTATCAGGGACAAACAGTTTCTCCGCTGGGCAACGGTCAGGTCTATTAGCCTGAAATTTTTGCAGCACCCGCCGCAAATCAGGGGAGATGGCAGACAAAATTACCCCCTCTTTGAGAATACCCGCCGGCTCAGACAAACCCGGAGAATCGGGCACAAAACTCCTAGACAGGGCATCCGCCTTCACACTTTTAGAGCCCGGAAGGTACGAAACCACAAAGTCAAAACGGGAGAAAAACAGCGACCAACGAGCCTGTCTAGGATTCAACCGTTTGGCAGACTCGAGATAAGTCAAGTTTTTGTGATCAGTCAAGACCACCACGCGATGCTTAGCTCCTTCAAGCCAATGACGCCACTCCTCGAATGCCCACTTCATGGCTAGCAACTCTCGATTGCCAACATCATAATTTCGCTCAGCAGGCGAAAATTTCCTGGAAAAGAAGGCGCATGGTTTCATCACCGAGCAATCAGAACTTCTCTGCGACAAAACAGCCCCTGCTCCAATCTCGGAAGCATCAACCTCAACCTGGAACGGAAGCGAAACATCTGGTTGGCACAACACAGGGGCAGAAGAAAAACGACGCTTCAACTCCTGAAAAGCTTCCACAGCAGCAGAAGACCAATTGACCACATCAGCACCCTTCTTGGTCAAATCAGTCAACGGTTTAGCAATGCTAGAAAAATTAGCGATGAAGCGACGATAAAAATTAGCAAAGCCCAGGAACTTCTGCAGACTCTTCAGAGATGTTGGCTGAGTCCAATCATAAATGGCCTGAACTTTAACAGTTTCCATCTCGATAGTAGAAGGAGAAAAAATGAACCCCAAAAATGAAATCTTCTGAACACCAAAGAGACACTTTGACCCCTTCACAAACAAAGAATTAGCACGCAGGACCTGGAACACCATTCTGACCTGCTTCACGTGAGACTCCCAATCATCCGAGAAGACCAAAATATCATCCAAGTATACAATCAGGAATTTATCCAGGTACTCTCGGAAGATGTCATGCATAAAGGACTGAAACACGGATGGTGCATTAGAAAGTCCGAATGGCATAACCAGGTACTCAAAATGGCCTTCGGGCGTATTAAATGCTGTTTTCCATTCATCGCCCCGTTTGATACGCACAAGATTATACGCACCACGAAGATCTATCTTGGTGAACCAACTAGCCCCCTTAATCCGAGCAAACAAATCAGACAGCAACGGCAAGGGGTACTGAAATTTAAAAGTAATTTTATTTAGAAGGCGGTAATCAATACAAGGTCTCAGCGAACCATCCTTCTTGGCCACAAAAAAGAAACCCGCTCCCAATGGCGATGATGACGGGCGAATATGACCCTTCTCCAAAGACTCCTTCACGTAACTCCGCATAGCGGCGTGCTCAGGTACAGATAAATTAAACAGTCTACCCTTAGGAAACTTACTACCAGGAATCAAATCGATAGCACAATCACAATCCCTATGCGGAGGTAGGGCATTGGACTTGGGCTCATCGAATACATCCCGGTAATCAGACAAGAACTCTGGGACCTCAGAAGGGGTGGATGATGAGATAGACAGAAATGGAACATCACCATGTACCCCCTGACAACCCCAGCTGGACACAGACATTGATTTCCAATCTAATACTGGGTTATGGACTTGTAGCCATGGCAACCCCAACACGACCACATCATGCAGATTATGCAACACCAGAAAGCGAATATCCTCATGGTGCGCAGGAGCCATGCACATGGTCAGCTGGGTCCAATACCGAGGCTTATTCTTGGCCAAAGGCGTAGCATCAATTCCTCTCAATGGAATAGGACACTGCAAGGGCTCCAAGACAAACCCACAGCGCCGAGCATACTCCAAGTCCATCAAATTCAGGGCAGCGCCTGAATCCACAAATGCCATGACAGAATAGGAAGACAAAGAACAGATCAAAGTAACGGACAAAAGAAATTTCGACTGTACCGTACCAATGGTGGCAGACCTAGCGAACCGCTTAGTGCGCTTAGGACAATCGGAGATAGCATGAGTGGAATCACCACAGTAGAAACACAGCCCATTCTGACGTCTGTGTTCTTGCCTTTCAGCTCTGGTCAAAGTCCTATCGCACTGCATAGGCTCAGGTTTATGCTCAGATAATACCGCCAAATGGTGCACAGATTTACGCTTGCGCAAGCGTCGACCGATTTGAATGGCCAAAGACATAGACTCATTCAGACCAGCAGGCATAGGAAATCCCACCATGACATCCTTAAGGGCTTCAGAGAGACCCTTTCTGAAAATAGCTGCCAGCGCAGATTCATTCCATTGAGTGAGCACGGACCACTTTCTAAACTTCTGACAATAAATCTCTATCTCATCCTGACCCTGACACAGAGCCAGCAAATTTTTCTCTGCCTGATCCACTGAATTAGGTTCGTCGTACAGCAATCCGAGCGCCAGAAAAAACGCATCAATATTACATAATGCAGGATCTCCTGGCGCAAGGGAAAATGCCCAGTCTTGAGGGTCGCCACGTAATAAAGAAATAATGATTTTAACTTGTTGAACTGGGTCACCAGAGGAGTGGGGTTTCAAATCCAAAAACAGTTTACAATTATTTTTAAAATTCAAAAACTTAGCTCTCTCTCCAGAAAATAACGCAGGAATAGGAATTTTAGGTTCTAACATAGGATTCTGAACCACTAAATCTTGAATGTTCTGTACTCTTATAGTGAGATTATCCATCAAAGAGGACAGACCCTGAATATCCATGTCCACACCTGTGTTCTGAACCACACTGATGTAAAGGGGAAAAGAAAGACAGAACACAGTGCAAAGAAAAAAAAATGGTCTCAGAACTTCTCTTTTCCCTCTATTGAGAAGCATTAGTACTTTGGGCCTCCAGTACTGTTATGAACAGGTAATTCAGAACCACAGTGGACCTTGAAGTTCAGAGCACACAAGGTGACCTGACATTTACCAAAAACATAGGACAAGCTCTGAGACGTAGAAACTCTGCTGACCGCAATCCCTAATCCTAACACACCACACTAGAGGTAGCCGTGGATTGCGCCTAATGCTCCCTATGCAACTCGGCACAGCCTGAGAAACTAACTAGCCCTGAAGATAGAAAAATTAGCCTACCTTGCCTCAGAGAAATTCCCCAAAGGAAAAGGCAGCCCCCCACATATAATGACTGTGAGTAAAGATGAAATACAAACACAGAAATTAAATAGATTTAGCAAAGTGAGGCCCGACTTACTGAATAGACCGAGGATAGGAAAGATAGCTTTGCGGTCAACACAAAAACCTACAAACAACCACGCAGAGGGGCAAAAAGACCCTCCACACCGACTAATGGTACGGAGGTGCTCCCTCTGCGTCTCAGAGCTTCCCGCAAGCAAGAAAAAACCAATATAGCAAGCTGGACAGAAAATATAGCAAACAAAAATAACACAAGCAGAACTTAGCTTATGCAGGATAGAGAGGCCACAGGAACGATCCAGGAGGAAGCAAGACCAATACTAGAACATTGACTGGAGGCCAGGATCAAAGCACCAGGTGGAGTTAAATAGAGCAGCACCTAACGACTTAACCTCATCACCTGAGGAAGGAAACTCAGAAGCCGCAGTACCACTCTCATCCACCAAAGGAAGCTTATAGACAGAACCAGGCACAGTACCACTCACGACCACAGGAGGGAGCTTGGCCACAGAATTCACAACAGAATGCAGACTTAGATGGATTGGTCTGCAGGCGTCACGTTGCATTTGCAGAGCCCCTGATGTGCCTAAACAGTAGATACCCCCCACAAGTGACCCCATATAGGAAACTAGACCCCCCAAGGAACTTATCTAGATGTGTTGTGAGAACTTTGAACCCCCAAGTGTTTCACTACAGTTTATAACGCAGAGCCATGAAAATAAAACATCTTTTTTTTTTCCACAAAAATTATTTTTTTGCCCCTGGTTTTGTATTTTCCCAAGGGTAACAGGAGAAATTGGACCCCAAAATTTGTTGTCTAATTTGTCCTGAGTACGCTGATACTCCATATGTGGGGTAAGCCCCTCTTTGGGCACACGGGAGAGCTCGGAAGGGAAGGAGCACTGTTTTAGTTTTTCAACACAGAATTGGCTGGAATTGAGATCGGATGCCATGTCGCTTTTGGAGAGCCCCTGATGTGCCTAAACAGTGGAAACGCCCCAATTCTAACTGAAACCCTAACCCAAACACACCCCTAACCCTAATCCCAACCATAACCCTAACCACACTCCTAACCCTAATCTCAACGCTAATCCCAACCATAAATGTAATCCAAACCCTAACTTTAGCCCCAATCCTAACCCTAACTTTAGCCCCAACCCTAACCCTAACCTCAATCCTAACTTTAGCCCCAACCCTAACCCCAACCCTAACTTTAGCCCCAACCCTAACCATAACCAAAACCCTAACCCTAACCATAACCCCAACCCTAACCCCAACCCTAACCCTAACCCCAACTCTAACTCTAACCCTAACCCTAACAAGAAAATGGAAATAAATACATTTTTTAAAATTTAATTTACTTTTATAGCGTTTTTTTGGCGGATTTTTATGATTGGCAGCCGTCACACACTAAAAGACGCTTTTTATTGCAAAAAATTGTTTTTGCATCACCACATTTTGAGAGCTATAATTTATCCATATTTTGGTCTTGTTTTTTGCGGGACGAGTTGACATTTTTATTGGTACCATTTTCGGGCACATGACACTTTTTGATCGCTTTTTATTCTGATTTTTGGGAGGCAGAATGAACAAAAACCAGCAATTCCTGAATTTCTTTTAGGGGGGGCATTTATACCGTTCCATGTTTGGTAAAAGTAATAAAGCAGCTTTATTCTACAGGTCAGTACAGTTACAGCGATACCTCATTTATATAATTTTTTATGTTTTGGCACTTTTACACAATAATAACTATTTTATATAAAAAATACTTGTTTTTGCAGCGCATTATTCTGAGAGCTATAACTTTTTTATTTTTCTGCTGATGATGCTGTATGGTGGCTTTTTTTTTGTGGGACAAAATGATGTTTTCATTGGTACCATGTTTATTTATATCCGTCTTTTTGATCATGTGTTATTCCACTTTTTGTTCGCCGGTATGATAATAAAGCGTATGATAATAAAGCGTTGTTTTTGCCTCGTTTTTTATTTATTTTTTTGCAGTGTTCACTGAAGGGGTTAACTAGTCGGATAGTTTTATAGAGCAGGTCATTACGGACACGACGATACGAATTATGTGTACTTTTATTGTTTTTTTTATTTACACAAATAAATGTTTTTATTGGGAATTTTTTTTTCTTTATTTGGGGATTTTTTTTTTATACATTCTATTTATACATTCATTTATTTTTTTTCTATTAGCCAGCTAGCTACCTCACTTCAGGACCCGGAAGGAGCCCCGCGGCCATCTTGGATCCGGTGACTCCTTCCAGAACACCGGAACAACGCGATGGGAGAGCCCAGGGAGCCTCCGTCCCTGTGCGATGCCCCTCTATGTCGCAGTCACTACTGACAGCGGCATCAGAGAGGTTAAATGCCCACGATCGGCGCTAGCAATACATGGAGCTGCACGCTCCGCTCCGGAGTGCCGGTGCCAGAGCTTGGTTTTAACCTGCGAGACTTGGCCGTATCTTGCCTTGTGTGATCCCGACATTACTCTGCTACTTGTCTGCAGTCTCCAGGATGTCTCCTGTTTGCATGCAACTTCTGTGTGACTGCAGACTGCAGCAGCATTTAAATGGCGCTATAAGCAAACACGCCGGAAATAAGAACACCGGTGACCCTGTCACGTGATCTCGGGTCACCGGTGTGTCAGCATGAGTACCCGAGGTCTCCTGGAGACCTCTATGGTTGTCAGTGCCGGATTGCTGTGAGTGGCACCCAGTGGTCGGAGCTCATAGCAAGTCAGCAATTCTACTAAATAGAGGCGATCTGACCATCGCCTCTATGTAGCAGAGCAGACCGAGTTATGCCAGCTTCTAGTCTCCTATGGAGACTATTGAAGCATAGCAAAAGGTGTAGAAGAATTGTTTTTAAAAATATATAAAAAAATAAAAAATATAAAAGTTCAAATCACCCCCCTTTCGCCCCATTCAAAATAAAACAATAAAAATAAAAACAAACCTACACATATTTGCTATTGCCGTGTTCACAATCGCCCGATCTATCAGTAAAAAAAAGGATTAATCTGATCGCTAAACGGCGTAGTGAGAAAATGTCAAACTGTCAAAATTACGTGTTTTGGTTGCCGCGACATTGCATTAAAATGCAATAACGGGCGTTCAAAAGATCGTATCTGCACCAAAATGGTATAATTAAAAACGTCAGCTTGGCGTGCAAAAAATAAGCCCTCACCTAACCTCAGATCACGAAAAATGGAGATTCTATGGGTATTGGAAAATGGCGCAATTTTTTTTTTTAACAAAGTTTGGAATTTTGTTTCACTACTTTGATAAAAAATAACCTAGACATGTTTGGTGTCTATGAACTCGTAATGATCTGGAGAATCATAATGGCAGGTCAGTTTTAGCATTTAGTGAACCTAGTAAGAAAGCCAAACAAAAAACAAGTGTAGGATTGCACTTTTTTTGCAATTTCACCGCACTTGGAATTTTTTTCCCATTTTCTATTACACGACATGGTAAAACCACTATTCAACTTTTGGAGCACAAAATTTTCTGGAATAAGTAGCGGATGCCATGTGTAAAGCCCCTGATGTGCCTTAATAGTGGAAATTTACCCAGAAGTTATCCCATTTTGGAAACTATATTCCTCTAGGAACTTATCTAGAGCACCTTGAACTCACAGGGGCTTAACAGAATTTTATAACGTTGAGCCGTGAAAATAAAAAAATATTTTTTTTGGCAAAAATGTTTCATTTTCACATGGGTAAATGGAAAAAATGTACCATAAAATGTGTTGTGCAATTTTTCCTGAGTACGATGATACCCCACATGAGGTGAAAAACTACTGTTTAGGCGTTCGGCAGGAATTGGATTGGAGGGAGCACCATTTGACTTTTGTAGCACTAAATTGGCTGAAATAAATAGCGGAAGCCATGTCACACTTGTAGAGCCCCTGTTGTGTCTAAACAGTGGAACCCTCCCGCAAGTCACTCCCTTTTGGAAACTACACCTCTCAAGGAACTTATCTAGAGGTCTGGTTGGCACTTTACACCCACAGGTGCTTCACAGAATTTTATACATTTTTCCCACCAAAATGTTGCTTTAGCCTCACATTTTTCCTTTACAGAAGGGTAACAGGAGAAAATGTACCCCAAAATATGATGAGCGGTTTCTCCTGAGTATGCTGTTGCCATATATGCAGTGGAAAACTACTAATATCGCTCGGAAGGGAAAAAGCACCAATGGAATTCTGAAGAGCAATTTTGGCTGTAATAGATTGCCGATGTCATGTCACAGTTGAGGAGCCCCTGACATGCCAAACTGCAGAAATACTCACTAGTAGCCTCAGTTTAAAAACTACACTTCTTGAGAAATTCATGCAGGGGTGTAGTGAACAGTTGATTGACAGAAATGTACAACATTTGTCTGAGTCATTGAAAAAAGATTGTCTCATAATTTCTGCTGAATGTGGCAGTACTCCATATGTGTCATCTCCATTCTCTAGCTTCCCAAATACTGTAATTAACCCCTTAATCCCATATGATGTACTATCCCATCGAGGTGCCCTGGGACTTAATTCCCAGTGACGGGATAGTACGTCATATGCGATTGGCCGCGCTCACGGGGGGAGCGCGGCCGATCGCGGCCGGGTGTCAGCTGCCTATCGCAGCTGCCTATCGTCACGGACCGCTCCCGGCACATTAACCCCCGGCACACCGCGATCAAACATGATCGCGATGTGCCGGCGGTATAGGGAAGCTTCCCGCAGGGAGGGGGCTCCCTGCGGGCTTCCCTGAGCCCCCCGCAGCAACGCGATGTGATCGCGTTGAGGCGAGGGTCTTACCTCCCTCCCTGCCTGCTCCAGACCCGGATCCAATATGGCCGCGGCATCCGGGTCCTGCAGGGAGGGAGGTGGCTTCACAGAAGCCTGCTCAGAGCAGGCACTGTGAAGCCTGCAGCACTGTAAGTCAGATCAGTGATCTGACAGAGTGCTATGCAAACTGTCAGATCATTGATCTGTGATGTCCCCCCCTGGGGCAAAGTAAAAAAGTTAAAAAAAAAATTTCCAAATGTGTAAAAAAAAATAAAAAAAAATATTCCAAAATATTGAAAAAAAAATATTATTCCCATAAATACATTTCTTTATCTAAATAAAATAAAATAAATAAAAGTACACATATTTAGTATCGCCGCGTCCGTAATGACCCGACCTATAAAACTGGGCCACTAGTTAACCCCTTCAGTAAACACCGTAAGAAAAAAAAAAAAAAAAACGAGGCAAAAAACAACGCTTTATTATCATACCGCCGAACAAAAAGTGGAATAACACGCGATCAAAAAGACAGATATAAATAACCATGGTACCGCTGAAACCATCATCTTGTCCCGCAAAACACGAGCCACCATACAGCATGATCAGCAAAAAAATAAAAAAGTTATAGTCCTCAGAATAAAGCGATGCAAAAATAATTATTTTTTCTATAAAATAGTTTTTATCGTATAAAAGCGCCAAAACATAAAAAAATAATATAAATGAGGTATCACTGTAATCGTACTGACCCGAAGAATAAAACTGCTTTATCAATTTTACCAAACGCGGAACGGTATAAATGCCTCCCCAAAAAGAAATTCATGAATAGCTGGTTTTTGGTCATTCTGCCTCACAAAAATCGGAATAAAAAGCGATCAAAAAATGTGACATGCCCAAAAATGTTACCAATAAAAACGTCAACTCGTTCCGCAAAAAACAAGACCAAGATATGGAAAATTTATAGCTCTCAAAATGTGGTAACGCAAAAAATATTTTTTGCAATAAAAAGCGTATTTCAGTGTGTGACGGCTGCCAATCATAAAAATCCGCTAAAAAACCCGCTATAAAAGTAAATCAAACCCCCCTTCATCACCCCCTTAGTTAGAGAAAAATAAAAAAAATGTATTTATTTCCATTTTCCCATTAGGGCTAGGGTTAGGGTTGGGGCTAGGGTTAGGGCTAGGGTTAGGGTTGGGTCTAGTGTTAGGGCTAGGGTTAGGGTTGGGGCTAGGGTTAGGGCTAGGGTTAGGGCTAGGGTTAGGGCTAGGGTTAGGGTTGGGGCTAGGGTTAAGGCTACAGTTAGGGTTGGGGCTAAAGTTAGGGTTAGGGTTGGGGCTAAAGTTACGTTTAGGGTTTAGATTACATTTACGGTTGGGAATAGGGTTGGGATTGGGGTTAGGGGTGTGTCAGGGTTAGAGGTGTGGTTAGGGTTACTGCTGGGATTAGGGTTAGGGGTGTGTTTGGATTAGGGTTTCAGTTATAATTGGGGGGGTTTCCACTGTTTAGGCACATCAGGGGCTCTCCAAACGCGACATGGTGTCCGATCTCAATTCCAGCCAATTCTGCGTTGAAAAAGTAAAACAGTGCTCCTTCCCTTCCGAGCTCTCCCGTGTGCCCAAACAGGGGTTTACCGCAACATATGGGGTATCAGCGTACTCAGGACAAATAGGACAACAACCTTTGGGGTCCAATTTCTCCTGTTACCCTTGGGAAAAAACAAAACTGGGGGCTAAAAAATAATTTTTGTGGAAAAAAAGGAATTTTTATTTTCACGGCTCTGCGTTATAAACTGTAGTGAAACACTTGGGGGTTCAAAGTTCTTACAACACATCTAGATAAGTTCCTTGGGGGGTCTAGTTTCCAAAATGGGGTCACTTGTGGGGGGCTTCTACTGTTTAGGCACATTAGGCGCTCTGCAAACGCAATGTGACGCCTGCAGACCATTCCATCTAAGTCTGCATTCCAAATGGCGCTCCTTCCCTTCCGAGCCCTCCCATGCATCCAAACGATGGTTCCCCCCACATATGGGGTATCAGCGCACTCAGGACAAATTGGACAACAACTTTTGAGGTCCAATTTCTCCTGTTACCCTCGGGAAAATACAAAACTGGGGGCTGAAAAATAATTTTTGTGGAAAAAAATTTTTGTTTTATTTTTACGGCTCTGCATTATAAACTTCTGTGAAGCCCTTGGTGGGTCAAAGCGCTCACCACACATCTAGATAAGTTCCTTAGGGGGTCTACTTTCCAACATGGTGTCACTTGTGGGGGGTTTCTACTGTTTAGGTACATTAGGGGCTCTGCAAACGCAATGTGACGCCTGCAGACCATTCCATCTAAGTCTGCATTCCAAATGGCGCTCCTTCCCTTCCGAGCCCTTCCATGCGTCCAAAAGGTGGTTGCCCCCCACTTATGGGGTATCAGCGTACTCAGGACAAATTGGACAACAACTTTTCGGGTCCAATTTCTCCTGTTACCCTTGGGAAAATACAAAACTGGGGGCTGAAAAATAATTTTTGTGGGAAAAAATTTTTGTTTTATTTTTACGGCTCTGCATTATAAACTTCTGTGAAGCCCTTGGTGGATCAAAGCGCTCACCACACATCTAGATAAGTTCCTTAGGGGGTCTACTTTCCAACATGGTGTCACTTGTGGGGGGTTTCTACTGTTTAGGTACATTAGGGGCTCTGCAAACGCAATGTGACGCCTGTAGACCATTCCATCTAAATCTGCATTCCAAATGGCGCTCCTACTCTTCCGAGCCCTTCCATGCGTCCAAACGGTGGTTCCCCCCCACATATGGGGTATCAGC
Organism: Ranitomeya imitator; assembly: GCF_032444005.1. Taxonomy (NCBI): domain Eukaryota; kingdom Metazoa; phylum Chordata; class Amphibia; order Anura; family Dendrobatidae; genus Ranitomeya; species Ranitomeya imitator. The sequence goes on along the minus strand of NC_091284.1, from coordinate 712,504,797 downwards.
GCACTCAGGACAAATTGGACAACAACTTTTGGGGTCCAATTTCTCCTGCTACCCTCGGGAAAATACAAAACTGGGGGCTAAAAAAATAATTTTTGTGGGAAAAAAGTTTTGTTTTATTTTTACGGCTCTGCATTATAAACTTCTGTGAAGCCCTTGGTGGGTCAAAGCGCTCAAAACATATCTAGATAAGTTCCTTAGGGGGTATACTTTCCAAAATGGTGTCACTTGTGGGGGGTTTCAATGTTTAGGCACATCAGTGGCTCTCCAAACGCAACATGGGGTCCCATCTCAATTCCTGTCAATTTTGCATTGAAAAGTCAAATGGCGCTACTTCCCTTCCGAGCTCTTCCATGCGCCCTAACAGTGGTTTACCCCCACATATGGGGTATCAGCGTACTCAGGACAAATTGTACAACAACTTTTGGGGTCCAATTTCTTCTCTTACCCTTGGGAAAATAAAAAATTTGGGGTGAAAAGATAATTTTTGTGAAAAAATATGATTTTTTATCTTTACTGTTCTGCATTATAAACTTCTGTGAAGCACTTGGTGGGTCAAAGTGCTCACCACACCTCTAGATAAGTTCCTTAGGGGGTCTACTTTCCAAAATGGTGTCACTTGTGGGGGGTTTCAATGTTTAGGCACATCAGTGGCTCTCCAAACGCAACATGGCGTCCCATCTCAATTCCTGTCAATTTTGCATTGAAAAGTCAAATGGCGCTCCTTCCCTTCCGAGGTCTCCCATGCGCCCATTCAGTGGTTTATCCCCACATATGGGATATCAGCGTACTCAGGACAAATTGTACAACAACTTTTGGGGTCCAATTTCTTCTCTTACCCTTGGGAAAATAAAACATTGGGGGCGAAAATATAATTTTTGTGAAAAAATATGATTTTTTATTTTTACGGTTCTGCATTATAAACTTCTGTGAAGCACTTGGTGGGTCAAAGTGCTCACCACACCTCTAGATAAGTTCCTTAGGGGGTCTACTTTCCAAAATGGTGTCACTTGTGGGGGGTTTTAATGTTTAGGCACATCAGGGGCTCCCCAAACGCAACATGGCGTCCCATCTCAATTCCAGTCAATTTTGCATTGAAAAGTCAAATGGTGCTCCTTCGCTTCCGAGCTCAGTCATGTGCCCAAACAGTGGTTTACCCCCACATATGGAGTATCGGCGTACTCAGGACAAATTGTACAACAACTTTTGCGGTCCATTTTTTCCTGTTACCCTTGGTAAAATAAAACAAATTGGAGCTGAAGTAAATTTTTTGAGAAAAAAAGTTAAATGTTCATTTTTATTTAAACATTCCAAAAATTCCTGTGAAGCACCAGAAGGGTTAATAAGCTTCTTGAATATGGTTTTGAGCACCTTGAGGGGTGCAGTCTTTAGAATGGTGTCACACTTGGGTATTTTCTATCATATAGACCCCTCAAAATGACTTCAAATGAGATGTGGTCGCTAAAAAAAAATGGTGTTGTAAAAATGAGAAATTGCTGGTCAACTTTTAACCCTTATAACTCCCTAACAAAAAAAAATTTTGGTTCCAAAATTGTGCTGTTGTAAAGTAGACATGTGGGAAATGTTACTTATTAAGTATTTTGTGTGACATATCTCTGTGATTTAATTGCATAAAAATTCAAAGTTGGAAAATTGCGAAATTTTCAAAATTTTCGCCAAATTTCCATTTTTTTCACAAAAAAACGCAGGTAATATCAAAGAAATTTTACCACTATCATGAAGTACAATATGTCTTGAGAAAACAGTGTCAGAATCACTGGGATCCGTTGAAGCGTTCCAGAGTTATAACCTCATAAAGGGACAGTGGTCAGAATTGTAAAAATTGGCCTGGTCATTAACGTGCAAACCACCCTTGGGGCTTAAGGGGTTAATATTGATCATGGCTTTCAGGGGGTTAAACAGCCAGGGGCGGTGTGGACACCACTTTGCCTGTGACTTCTGGGGCTTGGCTATCAGGTAAGCTGAGCTCTATGCGAATTGCGTGGGCACAGCTTCTGTGCCAAGCACAATTGCCATGACATACCCATACATCAAAGGTCAGTTACCCCAACCCAACGATGACTTATGCATATATCAAAGGTTATAAAGGGGTTAATGGATTTTTTTACAAGAGGTGTCTAAAGTGTTTTTGGCATAACAGATGACCATCAATTATGATCTGTTTCCCAAAGACATTAATGTTAAATATATTAATTCAGTTCCTATTTTTTTTTTGTATACAAGTAGTGCAAACTACTTTCTTGGCCAGACAGTAGAGCAGACTAATATTCTTAGTTCTGAACGAAAATTTTTTTATTGCTGTTGGACTACAGTCAAATGGAAGACAATTTACAACAGTTTCAGCCCAATTCAAATGAATGGATACTGTACTGGATTCCTTAAATTTCAATTTTGTTATCCCAAATGCCAAAAAATGGAAATAACTACTGGACATGTAAATATATCCTTAAATGGTTGAGTCAATAAATATTTACATTGCAGCACAGTGGATTTGTCACGATGCGACATGACCCAACGGATGGTCGGTCAGCAGACAGCACAAAAAACTCAACAGGATGGAAAAGGGGGGAGGAAGGCCCTTTCAATAAGGAAATGAAGGAATGGCAAACCTCCTGCGCACTGGCCAGCAAGGAGCGCTAGCCTCACCACTGCAGATGGGACCACACAGGGGATAGTGATGAACACAAAACAGACAAGGAGTAAACACAGCACTTAGCTTCCAGACACCTCTGCCAAACTCCTTACTGCAGATAGCACAGCAACGGGACTCCAAAACTCCACTCAGCATAGGATAGGACACAGGACCTCAAACAGCTGATACACACTGGCACTAGAGAGCTCCTCATACATCGGCTGGTCTTCAGAGAAACTTTATCACCAACAGTCAGCTGATGCATAAGGTGACCATTTAAAGGATGGTGGGAGTGGTCACCACCCACATCAGCTGACCCAGCAGCACTGTAGTTACACCAGATTGCCAGTGAGGGAAAAAACTGACATTAATCCCCGATGGTCTTGAGAGGAAAAAAAAGCTACTTTTAAAACAGAGTGGAACCAGAGCTGCCATGAATCCAAAAATGGATCGTGACAGGATTCGGTGGAATTTGGCTATCACCAGCTTTATTATCAACATGGCAAAATAAGCCACAGCTTTCCCTGGCTGAGAGCAACAGTGTGAGCACAACACACCTTTTTCAAATGATGCTTGGTGTTTCATGGCATGGCCATGGACATTTGACCAGAAAATGAAATATCCTTCCCACCTTTAAAGGGAGTCTGGCAGCACAGAATAAAAGCATAAGCAAAGTACAGAAGCTTGGTGCACCCCTGTTGTGGTGAAACATTTCGAAGTACCTTCCCATCTTCTGTTTTCTGTTGTGAATTCTGTGGCAGAGCTCCCTCCTGTGGTCACAAGTGGTATTTTGGCTGATTCTCTCTGTGAGCTTCTGTTGGTGGAGGGAAGTGGTACTGCGGCTTCTGAGTTTCCTCCCTCAGGTGATCTGGTGAGGTCGTTAGGTGCTTCTCTACTTAACTCCACCTAATGCTTTGATCCTGGCTTCCTGCCAATGTTCCAGTGTTGGACTTGCTTTTCCCTGGATCATTCCTGTGGCCTGCTGCTCTGCATAGCTAAGTTCTTCTTTGCTATTTGTTTGCTATTTTTTCTGTCCAGCTTGTCTGATTTGTTACTGGAAGCTCTGGGACGCAAAGGGTGTACCTCCGTGCCGTTAGTTCGGTACGGAGGGTCTTTTTGCCCCCTTTGCGTGGTTTTCTTTAGGGTTTTGTGTAGACCGCAAAGTTACCTTTTCTATCCTCGATCTGTTAAGAAAGTCGGGCCTCACTTTGCTGAATCTATTTCATCTCTACGTTTGTCCTTTCATCTTAACTCACAGTCATTATATGTGGGGGGCTGCCTTTTCCTTTGGGGTATTTCTCTGAGGCAAGGTAGGCTTATTTTCTATCTTCAGGCTAGTTAGTTTCTCAGGCTGTGCCGAGTTGCATAGGCAGAGTTAGGCGCAATCCACGGCTGCCTCTAGTGTTGTTTGGAGAGGATTAGGGATTGTGGTCTGCAGAGTTCCCACGTCTCAGAGCTCGTTCTATGATTTTGGGTTATTGTCAGATCACTGTATGTGCTCTGACCGCTATGTCCATTGTAGTACTGAATTGCCTTTCATAACAGTACAGGAAGACAAAAGTACTAATGATTCTCAATAGAGGGAAAAAAGAAGTTCTGAGACCATTTTTTTTTGCCTTTTTTTTCCCCTAGACATTTGGGTGGTTCAGTACACAGGTGTAGCGATGGACATTAGAAGTCTGTCTTCATTTGTGGATCAGCTCTCGGCAAGAGTACAAAAGATTCAAGACACTATTGATCAGAAAGCTATGATGGAACCAAGAATTCCTATTCCTGATTTGTTTTTTGGAGATAGAACTAAGTTTCTGAGTTTCAAAAATAATTGTAAATTATTTCTGGCCTTGAAACCTCGCTCCTCTGGTGATCCAGTTCAACAGGTTTTGATTGTTATTTCTTTTTTGCGCGGCGACCCTCAGGACTGGGCATTTTCTCTTGCGCCAGGAGATCCTGCATTGATTAATATCGATGCGTTTTTCCTGGCGCTCGGATTGCTGTACGATGAACCTAATTCAGTGGATCAGGCAGAGAAAAATTTGCTGGCTCTTTGTCAGGGTCAGGATGAGATAGAGGTATATTGTCAGAAATTTAGAAAGTGGTCCGTGCTCACTCAATGGAATGAATCTGCGCTGGCAGCTATGTTCAGAAAGGGTCTCTCTGAAGCCCTTAAGGATGTCATGGTGGGATTTCCTATGCCTGCTGGTCTGAATGAGTCTATGTCTTTGGCCATTCAGATCGGTCGACGCTTGCGTGAGCGTAAATCTGTGCACCATTTGGCGGTATTACCTGAGCTTAAACCTGAGCCTATGCATTGCGATAGGACTTTGACCAGAGTTAAACGGCAAGAACACAGACGTCTGAATGGGCTGTGTTTCTACTGTGGTGATTCCACTCATGCTATCTCTGATTGTCCTAAGCGCACTAAGCGGTTCGCTAGGTCTGCCACCATTGGTACGGTACAGTCAAAATTTCTTCTGTCCGTTACCTTGATCTGCTCTTTGTCATCGTATTCTGTCATGGCATTTGTGGATTCAGGCGCTGCCCTGAATTTGATGGACTTGGAGTATGCTAAGCGTTGTGGGTTTCTCTTAGAGCCCTTGCAGTGTCCTATTTCATTGAGAGGAATTGATGCCACGCCTTTGGCCAAGAATAAGCCTCAATACTGGACCCAGCTGACCATGTGCATGGCTCCTGCACATCAGGAGGTTATTCGCTTTCTGGTGTTGCATAATCTGCATGATGTGGTCGTGTTGGGGTTGCCATGGCTACAAGCCCATAATCCAGTATTAGATTGGAAATCCATGTCGGTGTCCAGCTGGGGTTGTCAGGGGGTACATGGTGATGTTCCACTTCTGTCAATTTCGTCATCCACCCCTTCTGAGGTTCCAGAGTTCTTGTCTGATTACCGGGATGTATTTGATGAGCCCAAGTCCGATGCCCTACCTCCACATAGGGATTGTGATTGTGCTATCAATTTGATTCCTGGTAGTAAATTCCCAAAAGGTCGACTGTTTAATTTATCCGTGCCTGAGCACGCCGCTATGCGCAGTTATGTGAAGGAATCCCTGAAGAAGGGGCATATTCGCCCGTCATCGTCACCATTAGGAGCAGGGTTCTTTTTTGTAGCCAAGAAGGATGGTTCGCTGAGACCTTGTATAGATTACCGCCTTCTAAATAAGATCACGGTTAAATTTCAGTACCCCTTGCCATTGTTATCTGATTTGTTTGCTCGGATTAAGGGGGCTAGTTGGTTCACCAAGATAGATCTTCGTGGTGCGTATAATCTGGTGCGAATCAGGCGAGGAGATGAATGGAAAACTGCATTTAATATGCCCGAGGGTCATTTTGAGTATCTAGTGATGCCATTCGGACTTGCCAATGCTCCATCAGTGTTTCAGTCCTTTATGCATGACATCTTCCGAGAGTACCTGGATAAATTCCTGATTGTGTACTTGGATGACATTTTGATCTTCTCGGATGATTGGGAGTCTCATGTGAAGCAGGTCAGAACAGTTTTTCAGGTCCTGCGTGCTAATTCTTTGTTTGTGAAGGGATCAAAGTGTCTCTTTGGTGTGCAGAAGGTTTCATTTTTGGGGTTCATCTTTTCCCCTTCTACTATCGAGATGGATCCTGTTAAGGTCCAAGCCATCCATGATTGGACTCAGCCGACATCTCTGAAAAGTCTGCAAAAGTTCCTGGGCTTTGCTAATTTTTATCGTCGCTTCATCTGCAATTTTTCTAGTATTGCCAAACCATTGACCGATTTGACCAAGAAGGGTGCTGATTTGGTCAATTGGTCTTCTGCTGCTGTGGAAGCTTTTCAAGACTTGAAGCGTTGTTTTTCTTCTGCCCCTGTGTTGTGTCAACCAGATGTTTCTCTTCCGTTCCAGGTCGAGGTTGATGCTTCTGAGATTGGAGCAGGGGCTGTTTTGTCGCAGAGAGGTTCTGATTGCTCAGTGAAGAAACCATGCGCTTTTTTTTCCAGGAAGTTTTCACCTGCTGAGCGAAATTATAATGTGGGCAACCGAGATTTGCTGGCCATGAAGTGGGCATTCGAGGAGTGGCGTCATTGGCTTGAAGGAGCTAAGCATCGCGTGGTGGTATTGACTGATCATAAGAACTTGACTTATCTTGAGTCTGCTAAGCAGTTGAATCCTAGACAGGCTCGTTGGTCGCTGTTTTTTGCCCATTTTGACTTTGTGATTTCGTACCTTCCGGGCTCTAAAAATGTGAAGGCGGATGCTCTGTCTAGGAGTTTTGTGCCCGACTCTCCGGGTTTGTCTGAGCCGGCGGGTATCCTCAAGGAAGGAGTAATTGTGTCTGCCATCTCCCCTGATTTGCGGCGGGTGCTGCAAAAATTTCAGGCTAATAAACCTGATCGTTGTCCAGCGGAGAGACTGTTTGTCCCTGATAGGTGGACCAATAAAGTTATCTCTGAGGTTCATTGTTCGGTGTTGGCTGGTCATCCTGGAATCTTTGGTACCAGAGAGTTGGTGGCTAGATCCTTTTGGTGGCCGTCTCTGTCGCGGGATGTGCGTGTTTTTGTGCAGTCCTGTGGGATTTCTGCTCGGGCTAAGCCCTGCTGTTCTCGTGCCAGTGGGTTGCTTTTGCCCTTGCCGGTCCCGAAGAGGCCTTGGCCTATGGATTTTATTTCTGATCTTCCCGTTTCTCAAAAGATGTCAGTCATTTGGGTGGTCTGTGATCGCTTTTCTAAGATGGTCCATCTGGTACCCTTGTCTAAATTGCCTTCCTCCTCTGATTTGGTGCCATTGTTCTTCCAGCATGTGGTTCGTTTACATGGCATTCCAGAGAATATCGTTTCTGACAGAGGTTCCCAGTTTGTTTCAAGGTTTTGGCGAGCCTTTTGTGGTAGGATGGGCATTGACTTGTCTTTTTCCTCGGCTTTCCATCCTCAGACTAATGGCCAGACCGAACGAACCAATCAGACCTTGGAAACATATCTGAGATGCTTTGTTTCTGCCGATCAGGATGACTGGGTGTCCTTTTTGCCTTTGGCTGAGTTCGCCCTTAATAATCGGGCCAGCTCGGCTACCTTGGTTTCGCCATTTTTCTGCAATTCTGGGTTCCATCCTCGTTTCTCTTCAGGACAGGTTGAGTCTTCGGACTGTCCTGGTGTGGATACTGTGGTGGACAGGTTGCAGCAGATTTGGACTCATGTAGTGGACAATTTGACCTTGTCCCAGGAGAAGGCTCAATGTTTCGCTAATCGCAGACGCCGTGTGGGTCCCCGACTTCGTGTTGGGGATCTGGTTTGGTTATCTTCTCGTCATATTCCTATGAAGGTTTCCTCTCCTAAGTTTAAACCTCGTTTCATTGGTCCGTATAGGATTTCTGAGGTTCTTAATCCTGTGTCTTTTCGTCTGACCCTTCCAGATTCTTTTTCCATACATAACGTATTCCATAGGTCATTGTTGCGGAGATACGTGGCACCTATGGTTCCATCTGTTGATCCTCCTGCCCCGGTTTTGGTGGAGGGGGAATTGGAGTATATTGTGGAGAAGATTTTGGATTCTCGTGTTTCTAGACGGAAACTCCAGTATCTGGTTAAATGGAAGGGTTATGCTCAGGAAGATAATTCCTGGGTTTTTGCCTCTGATGTCCATGCTCCCGATCTTGTTCGTGCCTTTCATGTGGCTCATCCTGGTCGGCCTGTGGGCTCTGGTGAGGGTTCGGTGACCCCTCCTCAAGGGGGGGTACTGTTGTGAATTCTGTGGCAGAGCTCCCTCCTGTGGTCACAAGTGGTATTTCGGCTGATTCTCTCTGTGAGCTTCTGTTGGTGGAGGGAAGTGGTACTGCGGCTTCTGAGTTTCCTCCCTCAGGTGATCTGGTGAGGTCGTTAGGTGCTTCTCTACTTAACTCCACCTATTTGGCTATCACCAGCTTTATTATCAACATGGCAAAATAAGCCACAGCTTTCCCTGGCTGAGAGCAACAGTGTGAGCACAACACACCTTTTTCAAATGATGCTTGGTGTTTCATGGCATGGCCATGGACATTTGACCAGAAAATGAAATATCCTTCCCACCTTTAAAGGGAGTCTGGCAGCACAGAATAAAAGCATAAGCAAAGTACAGAAGCTTGGTGCACCCCTGTTGTGGTGAAACATTTCGAAGTACCTTCCCATCTTCTGTTTTCTGTTGTGAATTCTGTGGCAGAGCTCCCTCCTGTGGTCACAAGTGGTATTTTGGCTGATTCTCTCTGTGAGCTTCTGTTGGTGGAGGGAAGTGGTACTGCGGCTTCTGAGTTTCCTCCCTCAGGTGATCTGGTGAGGTCGTTAGGTGCTTCTCTACTTAACTCCACCTAATGCTTTGATCCTGGCTTCCTGCCAATGTTCCAGTGTTGGACTTGCTTTTCCCTGGATCATTCCTGTGGCCTGCTGCTCTGCATAGCTAAGTTCTTCTTTGCTATTTGTTTGCTATTTTTTCTGTCCAGCTTGTCTGATTTGTTACTGGAAGCTCTGGGACGCAAAGGGTGTACCTCCGTGCCGTTAGTTCGGTACGGAGGGTCTTTTTGCCCCCTTTGCGTGGTTTTCTTTAGGGTTTTGTGTAGACCGCAAAGTTACCTTTTCTATCCTCGATCTGTTAAGAAAGTCGGGCCTCACTTTGCTGAATCTATTTCATCTCTACGTTTGTCCTTTCATCTTAACTCACAGTCATTATATGTGGGGGGCTGCCTTTTCCTTTGGGGTATTTCTCTGAGGCAAGGTAGGCTTATTTTCTATCTTCAGGCTAGTTAGTTTCTCAGGCTGTGCCGAGTTGCATAGGCAGAGTTAGGCGCAATCCACGGCTGCCTCTAGTGTTGTTTGGAGAGGATTAGGGATTGTGGTCTGCAGAGTTCCCACGTCTCAGAGCTCGTTCTATGATTTTGGGTTATTGTCAGATCACTGTATGTGCTCTGACCGCTATGTCCATTGTAGTACTGAATTGCCTTTCATAACAGTTTTCCATCTATCATCACTCTCCCTCTTCTTCCATTGACAGCTCTGGCATTATAGAGCCAAAGAAAGGCGGAGATAGATGGGATACTGTTTGGACACACGAAGGGTGCACCAAGCACCTGTACTTGGTACACAGTCATCCTGTGTTGACAGATTCCTTTCAAGGAACTGTCAAAACTTCTCCTCATTAGGCTCGTTAATGACCCAAACCCTTGACAGTCCGGTATAGGGCGGATTATTTTGTCTTCTAACATTAGCGAGGTCCTTTCCAAGTTTTTCGCACCAGCAACAAAAAAAATACAGGAGAGTCAAATAATATCACCTGCTTACCTAAAATGTCACAGTTACTGTGTAATGATATATTTTGCATTTGTCATAAATTCTCTTCTAGGTCTGTGTACGGTGGTTGCAGTATATACAAAGGCAGAGGCAGCTGAAGGTAAAAATTTCCACAAAACATATCTTATATGAAAGTCAAAATATGATCATGGTTTTACAAAAATAGATTATGGGTATGGAATTTTCCACTGACAGCTAATTACAAAAAAATAATTCTCATATACTGTATGAAATGAATACCAGTAGGCGGTGTTGTAAGAGTGAACATTAGACAATGCTGACTGCTAGTAATGACCTTATATTTACCCTATTTAAAATGAGTAATGTCCATAACAAATAATTAAATTAAATAGACATATTAGTGCAGAAGTATACTTTGATACTGCAGTGGTACAAATATTTATCTCACCATATTGCCTTACTGAAAAATCTATTTGCATTATTAACCCCTTAGTGACCGAGCCAATTTTGTCTTTAACCCCTTAGTGACAGAGCCAATTTGGTACTTAATGACTGGGCCAATTTTTGCAATTCTGACCACTGTCACTTTATGAGGTTATAACTCTGGAACGCTTCAATGGATCCCGCTGATTCTGAGAATGTTTTTTTGTGACATATTGTACTTCACGTTAGTGGTAACATTTCTTTGATATTACTTGCGATTATTTATGAAAAAAACGGAAATATGGCGAAAATTTTTAAAATTTTGCAATTCTCAAAATTTGTATTTTTATGCCCTTAAATCAGAGAGATATGTCATGAAAAATAGTTAATAAATAACATTTCCCACATGTCTACTTTACATCAGCACAATTTTGGAAACAAAATTTTTTTTTGTTGGGGAGTTATAAGGGTTAAAAGTTGACCAGCAATTTCTCATTTTTACAACACCATTTTTTTTTAGGGACCACATCACATTTGAAGTCATTTTGAGGGGTCTATATGATAGAAAATAATGAAGTGTGACACCATTCTAAAAACTACACCCCTCAAGGTTCTCAAAACCACATTCAAGAAGTTTATTAACCCTTTACGTGCTTCACAGGAACTGAAACAATGTGGAAGGAAAAAATGAACATTTAACTTTTTTTTGCAAACATCTTAATTCAGAACCATTTTTTTTATTTTCACAAGTGTAAAAACAGAAATTTAACCATAAATTTTGTTATGCAATTTCTCCTGAATACGCCAATACCCATATGTGGGGGTAAATTACTTTTTGGGCGCACCGCAGAACTTAGAAGTGAAGGAGCGCCGTTTGACTTTTTCAATGCAGAATTGTCTGGAATTGAGATCGGACACCAGGTCACGTTTAGAGAGCCCCTGATGTGCCTAAACAGTGGAAACCCCCCACAAGTGACACCATTTTGGAAACTAGACCCCTTAAGGAACTTATCTAGATGTGTGGTGAGCACTTTGAACCCCCAAGTGCTTCACAGAAGTTTATAACGTAGAGCCGTGAAAATAAAAAATCGCTTTTGTTTACACAAAAATGATCTTTTCGCACACAAATTCTTATTTTCACAAGGGTAACAGGAGAAATTAGACCACAAAAGTTGTTGTGCAATTTCTCCTTAGTACGCTGATACCCAATATGTGGGGGTAAACCACTGTTTGGGCGCACCGCAGAGCTTGGAAGAGGAGTGCCGTTTTACTTTTTCAATGTAGAATTGGCTGGAATTGAGATTGGACGCCATGTCGCGTTTGGAGAGCCCCTGATGTGCCTAAACAGTAGAAATCCCCCACAAGTGACCCCATTTTGGAAACTAGACCCCCCATGGAACTTATCTAGATGTGTGGTGAGAACTTTGAATGCCCAAGTGCTTCACAGAAGTTTATAATGCAGAGTCGTGAAAATAAAAAAAAATTTTTTTCCACAAAAAAGATTTTTTTAGCCCCCAAGTTTTTATTTTCACAAGGGTAACAAGAGAAATTGGACCCCAAAAGTTGTTGTCCAATTTGTCCTGAGTATGCTGGTACCCCATATGTGGGGGTAAACCACTGTTTGGGCGCACGGCAGAGCTCGGAAGGAAGAAGCGCCGTTTTGGAATGCAGACTTTGATAGAATGGTCTGCGGGCATTATGTTGCGTTTGCAGAGCCCCTGATGTACCTAACCAGTAGAAACCCTCCACAATTGACCCCATTTTGGAAACTAGACCCCCCAAGGAACGTATCTAGATGTGTGGTGAGAACTTTGAATGCCCAAGTGCTTCACAGAAGTTTAGAATGCAGAGTCGTGAAAATAAAAAATATTTTTTTTTCACAAAAAAGATATTGTAGCCCCCAAGTTTTTATTTTCACAAGGGTAACAGGAGAAATTGGACCACTATAGTTGTTGTCCAATTTATCCTGAGTATGCTGATGCCCCATATGTGGGGGTAAACCACTGTTTGGGCGCACGGCAGAGCTCGGAAGGGAAGGAGCGCCTTTTTGGAATGCAGACTTTGATAGAATGGTCTGTGGGCATTATGTTGCGATTGCAGAGCCCCTGATGTACCTAAACTGTAGTAACCCCCCACAAGTGACCCCATTTTGGAAACTAGACCCCCCAAGGAACTTATCTAGATGTGTGGTGAGAACTTTGAATGCCCAAGTGCTTCACAGAAGTTTAGAATGCAGAGTCATAAAAAAATATATATATATATTTTTCCACAAAAAGGATTTTGTAGCCCCCAAGTTTTTATTTTCACAATGGTAACAAGAGAAATTGGACCACAGAAGTTGTTGTCCAATTTATCCCGAGTATGCTGATGCCAAATATGTGGGGGTAACCCACTGTTTGGGCACATGGCAGAGCTCAGAAGGAAGGGAGCACCATTTGACTTTTTGAGCGCAAAATTGGCTGTCGTGTTTGGAGACCCCCTGATGTACCTAAACAGTGGAAACCCCCCAATTCTAGCTCCAACCCAACTCCAACACACCCCTAACCCTAATCCCAACCCATTCCATAATCCTAATCACTAACCCTAACGGTAATCCCAACCCTTACCCCAAAACAACCCTAATGTCAACCCTAACCATAACCCTAATCAAAACCCTAAATACAACACACCCCTAATCCTATTCTCAACCCTAACCTCAAACCTAACCCTAATCCCAATACACCCCTAATCACAACCCTAAACTTAACCCTAATCCCAAACCTAACCCTAATCCCAAGCGTAACCCTAATGCCAACCCTAACCCTAATACCAACCCTAATCCAAACCCTAACCCTAATCCCAACTCTAACCCTAACTTTAGCCCCAACCCTAGCCCTAACTTTAGCCCCAACCCTAACCCTAGCCTTAAGGCTACTTTCACACTTGCGTCGTTTGGCATCTGTCGCAATCCATCATTTTGGACAAGAAACGGATCCTGCAAATGTGCCCGCAGGATGCGTTTTTTGCCCATAGACTTGTATTGCCGACGGATCGTGACGGATGGCCACACGTCGCGTCCGTAGTGCACTGGTTCAGTGTTTTGACGGACCGTCAGCACAAAAAAAGTTCAATGTAATGTTTTTTTGTACGTCGCATCCGCCATTTCTGACCGCGCATGCGTGGCCGTAACTCCGCCCCCTCCTCCCCAGGACATAGATTGGGCAGCGGATGCATTGAAAAACTACATCCGCTGCCCACGTTGTGCACAATTTTCACAACGTGCGTCGGTATGTCGGGCCGATGCATTGCGACGGCCCCGTACCGACGTAAGTGTGAAAGAAGCCTAACCCTAAATTTAGCGCCAACCCTAACTCTAAATTTAGCCCCAACCCTAACCCTAAATTTAGCCCTAACCCTAACCCTACCCCTAACCCTAGCCCTAACCCTAGCCCTAACCCTAGCCCTAACCCTAACCCTACCCCTAACCCTAGCCCTAACCCTAGCCCTAACCCTAGCCCTAACCCTACCCCTAACCCTACCCCTAACCCTAGCCCTAACCCTACCCCTAACCCTAACCGTAGCCCTACCCCTACCCCTAGCCCTAACCCTAGCCCTAGCCCTAACCCTAGCCCTACCCCTACCCCTAACCCTAGCCCTAACCCTAGCCCTAACCCTACCCCTAACCCTACCCCTAACCCTAGCCCTAACCCTAGCCCTAACCCTACCCCTAACCCTACCCCTACCCCTAACCCTACCCCTAACCCTAATTTTAGCCCCAACTGCTCTTCTCCTGCCGGCCGGCAGATGGAGACAGATGGCGGGCGCACTGCACATGCGCCCGCCATTTTCTTTTGCCCAGAAGATGCCGGCGGCCAGGAGGAGAAGCAGGAGGATCCAGGGACACAGGTGAGTATTGTAGGGTCCCCGAATCCCCCTATTTCTCTGTCCTCTGATGTGCGATCACATCAGAGGACAGAGAATTACACTTTGCTTTTTTTTTTTTTTGCGGTCGCCGGTAAACAGTTAATTACCGGCGATCGCAAAACAGGGGTCGCTAAAACCGACCCCCGATCATGCTCTTTGGGGTCTCGGCTACCCCCGGCAGCCGAGACCCCAAAGATTCCCGCGGGGCCGGCCGGCGGGCGCACTGCGCATGCGCCCGCCATTTTCAAGATGGCGGCGCCCACCGGGAGCCACGAGGAGCATCGGGGGAGATACAGTGGGGCAAAAAGTATTTAGTCAGTCAGCAATAGTGCAAGTTCCACCACTTAAAAAGATGAGAGGCGTCTGTAATTTACATCATAGGTAGACCTCAACTATGGGAGACAAACTGAGAAAAAAAAATCCAGAAAATCACATTGTCTGTTTTTTTATCATTTTTTTTGCATATTATGGTGGAAAATAAGTATTTGGTCAGAAACAAACAATCAAGATTTCTGGCTCTCACAGACCTGTAACTTCTTTTTTAAGAGTCTCCTCTTTCCTCCACTCATTACCTGTAGTAATGGCACATGTTTAAACTTGTTATCAGTATAAAACGACACCTGTGCACACCCTCAAACAGTCTGACTCCAAACTCCACTATAGTGAAGACCAAAGAGCTGTCAAAGGACACCAGAAACAAAATTGTAGCCCTGCACCAGGCTGTGAAGACTGAATCTGCAATAGCCAACCAGCTTGGAGTGAAGAAATCAACAGTGGGAGCAATAATTAGAAAATGGAAGACATACAAGACCACTGATAATCTCCCTCGATCTGGGGCTCCACGCAAAATCCCACCCCGTGGGGTCAGAATGATCACAAGAACGGTGAGCAAAAATCCCAGAACCATGCGGGGGGACCTAGTGAATGAACTGCAGAGAGCTGGGACCAATGTAACAAGGCCTACCATAAGTAACACACTACGCCACCATGGACTCAGATCCTGCAGTGCCAGACGTGTCCCACTGCTTAAGCCAGTACATGTCCGGGCCCGTCTGAAGTTTGCTAGAGAGCATTTGGATGATCCAGAGGAGTTTTGGGAGAATGTCCTATGGTCTGATGAAACCAAACTGGAACTGTTTGGTAGAAACACAACTTGTCATGTTTGGAGGAAAAAGAATACTGAGTTGCATCCATCAAACACCATACCTACTGTAAAGCATGGTGGTGGAAACATCATGCTTTGGGGCTGTTTCTCTGCAAAGGGGCCAGGACGACTGATCCGGGTACATGAAAGAATGAATGGGGCCATGTATCGTGAGATTTTGAGTGCAAACCTCCTTCCATCAGCAAGGGCATTGAAGATGAAACGTGGCTGGGTCTTTCAACATGACAATGATCCAAAGCACACCGCCAGGGCAACGAAGGAGTGGCTTCGTAAGAAGCATTTCAAGGTCCTGGAGTGGCCTAGCCAGTCTCCAGATCTCAACCCTATAGAAAACCTTTGGAGGGAGTTGAAAGTCCGTGTTGCCAAGCGAAAAGCCAAAAACATCACTGCTCTAGAGGAGATCTGCATGGAGGAATGGGCCAACATACCAACAACAGTGTGTGGCAACCTTGTGAAGACTTACAGAAAACGTTTGACCTCTGTCATTGCCAACAAAGAATATATTACAAAGTATTGAGATGAAATTTTGTTTCTGACCAAATACTTATTTTCCACCATAATATGCAAATAAAATGTTAAAAAAACAGACAATGTGATTTTCTGGATTTTTTTTTCTCAGTTTGTCTCCCATAGTTGAGGTCTACCTATGATGTAAATTACAGACGCCTCTCATCTTTTTAAGTGGTGGAACTTGCACTATTGCTGACTGACTAAATACTTTTTTGCCCCACTGTAGGTAAGTATTGGGGGGCTACCTGGGACCCCTTTTCTCTATCCTCCGATGTGTGATCACATCGGAGGATAGAGAAATTAAAAAGAGATCGCGTTTTGTTTTTTTTGCGATCGCCGGTAAACGGTTAATTACCGGCGATCGCAAATGCGGGGTGGGTTAAAAAACCCCCGAATCATGTTCTCTGGGGTCTCGGCTACCCTCGGCAGCCGAGACCCCGGAGAAAATCCGACTCTGGGGGGCGCTATTTACTTTTTCCACAGCGCCGTTAATTAACGGCGCTGTGGTTTAAGTACCCTTAGTGGCCGCCGTTAAAAGGCGTATCGGCGATCGCTAAGGGGTTAATGACCAAGCCAATTTTTACAATTTTGACCACTGTCACTTTATGAGGTTATAGCTCTGGAATGCTTCAACGGATACCACTGATACAGAGAATATATTTTCATGACATTATGTATTTCATGTTAGTGGTAAAAAATTTTTGACATGACTTGCATTTATTTATGAAAAAATGGACATTTGGCAAAAATTTTGAAAATTTAGCAATTTTCAAACTTTTAATTTTTGTGTCCTTAAATTAGAGAGTCGTATCACACAAAATAGTTAATAAATAATATTTCCCACATGTCTACTTCACATCAGCACAATTCTGGAAACATAATTTTTTTGTTAGGGTGTTATAAGGGTTAAAAGTTGACCAGCGATTTCTCATTTTTCCAACAAAATTTACAAAACCATTTTTTTCAGGACCACCCACATTTCAAGTGGGTTTGTGGGTTAATATGACATAAAATACCCAAAAGTGACACCATTCTAAAAACTGCACCCCTCAAGATGCTTAAAACCACAATCAAGAAGTTTATTAACCCTTCAGGTGCTTCACGAAAACTAAAGCAATGTGGAAGAAAAAAATGAACATTTTACTTTTTTCGCAAAAAAAATTCTTACGACCCAAACTTTTTTATTTTCACAAAGGTAACAAGAGAAAATGGACCACAAAACTTGTGCAATTTTTTTTTAGTACAATGATACCCCATGTGCAAGGGAAAGCCACTCTTTGGGCGCAGGCAGGGCTCAGGAGGAAGGGAGAACCATTTGACTTTTTGAACCCAAAATTGGCTGGAATCAATGGCGAGTGCCATGTCGTGTTTGGAGACTCCCTGATGTACCTAAACAGTGGAGCCCCCCAATTCTAACTCCAACCCTAACACAGCCCTACCACTGACCCTAATCCCAACCCTAATCCTAATCCCAACCCTAATGCTAACCACACTCTAACCCCAACTCCAACACCACCCTAACCCCAACCACAACCCCAACACAACCATATCCCCAACACAATCCTAACCCCAACAGAACTCTAACCCCAACAGAACCCTAACCCCAACACCACAACTGTACCCCACACCACAGCTGTAACCTCAACACAACCCTAACCCTAGCCCCAACCCTAACTCTATCCCAACCCTAACCCTAGCTCTAACCCCAACCCTAGCCCTAGGTCTACCCCTAACCATAATGGGAAAATGGAAATAAATACATTTTTTATTGTATTATTTTTACCTAACTAAGGAGGTGATAAATGGAGGTTTAATTTACTATTTTGTTTATTTTGATCACTGTGATAGGGTCTATCACAGTGATCAAAATTAACCAATAGGAAAAATCTCCTATTGTTGCCAGGTGCCAGCAGGCAGATCTCGGCGGGCGCACTGCGCATGCTCCCGCCATTTTCTTCACGGAAGGAGACACCGAGTGCCAGGGGACAAAACCTGTGATTGCCGTTATTCCATGAATAATGGTGATCATCATGAGATGGGGGATGGTAAAACCCGACCCGAACTATGTTCTTCAGTGTCTCAGCTACCCTCTGTAGCTGAGACTCCAGAGGTTTTCTGATGCTGGGGGCGTATAACTTTATTTCTCAGCACCATTAAAAAGTGGCATTGAGGAATAAGTACCCTTAACTGCCACCATTAAAAGGCGTATCAGTGGTCGTTAAGGGGTTAACACTCCAATATTAACCATCTTCAGATGACCAACTTTAAAAAAAAATAATGATATGTATATACTGTACATATATACACACATATATATATATATACAGTGGGGCAAAAAAGTATTTAGTCAGTCAGCAATAGTGCAAGTTCCACCACTTAAAAAGATGAGAGGCGTCTGTAATTTACATCATAGGTAGACCTCAACTATGGGAGACAAACTGAGAAAAAAAAAATCAAGAAAATCACATTGTCTGTTTTTTTATCATTTTTTTTTGCATTTTATGGTGGAAAATAAGTATTTGGTCAGAAACAAACAATCACGATTTCTGGCTCTCACCGACCTGTAACTTCTTTTTTAAGAGTCTCCTCTTTCCTCCACTCATTACCTGTAGTAATGGCACATGTTTAAACTTGTTATCAGTATAAAAAGACACCTGTGCACACCCTCAAACAGTCTGACTCCAAACTCCACTATGGTGAAGACCAAAGAGCTGTCAAAGGACACCAGAAACAAAATTGTAGCCCTGCACCAGGCTGGGAAGACTGTATCTGCAATAGCCAACCAGCTTGGAGTGAAGAAATCAACAGTGGGAGCAATAATTAGAAAATGGAAGACATACAAGACCACTGATAATCTCCCTCGATCTGGGGCTCCACGCAAAATCCCACCCCGTGGGGTCAGAATGATCACAAGAACGGTGAGCAAAAATCCCAGAACCACGCGGGGGGGACCTAGTGAATGAACTGCAGAGAGCTGGGACCAATGTAACAAGGCCTACCATAAGTAACACACTATGCCACCATGGACTCAGATCCTGCA
The DNA here is from genome assembly GCF_032444005.1 of Ranitomeya imitator. Classification (NCBI taxonomy): domain Eukaryota; kingdom Metazoa; phylum Chordata; class Amphibia; order Anura; family Dendrobatidae; genus Ranitomeya; species Ranitomeya imitator. The sequence goes on along the minus strand of NC_091284.1, from coordinate 712,485,851 downwards.
GTGCCAGACGTGTCCCACTGCTTAAGCCAGTACATGTCCGGGCCCGTCTGAAGTTTGCTAGAGAGCATTTGGATGATCCAGAGGAGTTTTGGGAGAATGTCCTATGTTCTGATGAAACCAAACTGGAACTGTTTGGTAGAAACACAACTTGTCGTGTTTGGAGGAAAAAGAATACTGAGTTGCATCCATCAAACACCATACCTACTGTAAAGCATGGTGGTGGAAACATCATGCTTTGGGGCTGTTTCTCTGCAAAGGGGCCAGGACGACTGATCCGGGTACATGAAAGAATGAATGGGGCCATGTATCGTGAGATTTTGAGTGCAAACCTCCTTCCATCAGCAAGGGCATTGAAGATGAAACGTGGCTGGGTCTTTCAACATGACAATGATCCAAAGCACACCGCCAGGGCAACGAAGGAGTGGCTTCGTAAGAAGCATTTCAAGGTCCTGGAGTGGCCTAGCCAGTCTCCAGATCTCAACCCTATAGAAAACCTTTGGAGGGAGTTGAAAGTCCGTGTTGCCAAGCGAAAAGCCAAAAACATCACTGCTCTAGAGGAGATCTGAATGGAGGAATGGGCCAACATACCAACAATAGTGTGTGGCAACCTTGTGAAGACTTACAGAAAACGTTTGACCTCTGTCATTGCCAACAAAGGATATATTACAAAGTATTGAGATGAAATTTTGTTTCTGACCAAATACTTATTTTCCACCATAATATGCAAATAAAATGTTAAAAAAACAGAAAATGTGATTTTCTGGATTTTTTTTTCTCAGTTTGTCTCCCATAGTTGAGGTCTACCTATGATGTAAATTACAGACACCTCTCATCTTTTTAAGTGGTGGAACTTGCACTATTGCTGACTGACTAAATACTTTTTTGCCCCACTGTATATATACACTGTGTTCCAAATTATTATGCAAATTGGATTTAAGCTTCATAAAGACTTATTTTTTTTGTTTTTCAAATAAACTCGTGGATGTTATTGTGTGTCAGGACTCAATGGATCACTGAAAGCAATCTTAAACACATGTGATAATTAGTTTTCCAGGTGATTCTAATTAAAGGAAAACTACTTAAAAATGATGTTCCATATTATTAAGCAGGCCACAGTTTTTAAGTAACATGGGAAAGAAAAAGGATCTCTCTGCTGCTGAAAAGCATCAACTAGTGCAATGTCTTGGTCAAGGGATGAAAACATGAGATATTTCCCGAAAACTTAAGCGTGATCATCGTACTGTTAAGAGATTTGTGGCTGAATCTGAGCACAGACATATTTGTACTGATAAAGGCAGAATGAGGAAGGTTTCTGCCAGGCAAGTTCATCGGATTAAGAGACCAGTTGCTAAAACGCCATTACAAACCAGCAAACAGATATTTGAAGCTGCTGGTGCCTCTGAAGTCCCTCGAGCCTCAAGGTGTAGGATCCTTCAAAGGCTTGCTTTGGTTCATATACCTACTATTCGGCCACCCCTGAACAGTGTTCACAAGCCGAAACTGTTGCAGTGGGCCCAGACATACATGACGACTAATTTTCAAACAGTCTTGTTTACTGATGATTGTCGAGCAACCCTGGATGGTCCAGATGGATGGAGTAGTGGATGGTTGGTGGAGGCCACAATGTCCCAACAAGGCTGCAATGTCAGCAAGGAGGTGGAGTCATGATTTTGGGCCGGAATCATGGGGAAACAGCTAGTAGGGCCCTTTAAGGTTCCTGAAGGTGTGAAAATGACCTCTGCAAAGTATATAGAGTTTCTGACTGACACCTTTCTTCCATGGTCTAAAAAGAAGAAACATGCCTTCAGGAGCAAAATCATCTTCATGTATGACAATGCACCATCTCATGCTGCAAAGAAAACCTCTGAGTCATTGGCTGCTATGGGCATAAAAGGAGATAAACTCATGGTGTGGCCACCATCTTCACCTGACCTCAACCGTACAGAGAACCTTTGGAGTATCATCAAGCAAAAGATCTATGAGGGTGGGAGGTAGTTCACATCGAAACAGCGGCTCTAGGAGGCTATTCTGACTTCATGCAAAGAAATACAAGCAGAAACTCTACAAAAACTCACAAGTTCAATGGATGCAAAAATTGTGAGGCAATGTGCACACGTACAGGTTTTTTCACATTTTTTTCGCGCTAAAAACGCTATAAAAACTCATTAAAAACGCATACATTATGCATTCTATCATTTAGAATGCATTCTGCATGTTTTGTGCACATGAATGCGTTTTTTTCCGCGAAAAAAACGCATCGCGGTAAAAAAAATGAGCAAGTTCATTATTTTTGCGGATTTTCTGCGTTTTTCCCGTAATTCTATGCATTTGGGAAAAACGCACAAAAAACGCACCAAAAACGCGTCAAAAACGCATCAAAATCGCGGTAAAAACGCATGTGGATTTCTGGCAGAAATGTCCGTTTTTTGTCAGGAAAATTTCTGCAAGAAATCCTGACGTGTGCACATACCCTGAAGGTGATATCAAAGAAGGGGTCCTATGTTAACATGTAACTTGGCCTGTTAAGAGGTTTTGGAGTTAAATAGCTGTTTTGTTCAGTGAATGTGACCTCCTAATGCTGAAAATTCCACAAATGAGCATTTTCAGTTCTTTAAAACATATCAAATGTATAGAAATTCTGCTGTGCCTAATAATTTGGAACAGTGCACTTTGAGTTTTTATTTATTTTTGAGATTATACTGTTATCATTGGGAGGTCTCTTCAATAAAATTCGATGTATAATCTAACGGGTGATGACTAGAGTTGAGCGACCTTGACCTTTTTAGAGTCGAGCCGGGTTTCGCGAAACCCGACTATCTCAAAAGTCGGGTCGAGTGAAATCGGCCGATTATGACGTAAAGTCGGGATCGACCGAAACACGAAACCCAATGCAAGTCAATGGGGCAGCATAGTCGGCAGTGAGTGGGGGCCAGGAAAACACCTAGAGTGCCCATTTTAATGTCAAAACCATCCATTCTTCTTAATGAAGCTTGTCAAGCGTAATTTACCTTATAATAATTGGAAGGCATTTGAAATTGGGGGTCATTTGGCTAAAGTTGTGGTGGGTAGGGCTGGTTCAAGTAATTAGTGGGCCCAGGAAATCTGGACCACGTCACGGCAGTGGAGCAGGGAGAGGTAAGTATTTCAACTTTGCAAGTGCTGTGAACCTGAGCAAGCAGGGGGGGCCCACTCGTTGGCATTGGCACTGGCACAGGGCCCCTCAAAGTACAGCGGTGTGTTTGCACGGCGGGGGCGCCTCCCACCGGCAGCAACACTTTTGCGTACCATGAGAGGCCGTGTGCCAGTGACGTCGCCAACTAGTATTCCTCCCCCCACCTGATGAAGGAACCTGCACTTTCATCTGCACCTTCCTGTTTGTCCCCGTGTAAGGTGGTATGGTATGCGGGAAGGGGGACCTGACTTTCAGCAGGGTCACAATCTTGCAGTGTAGCGTGCACGGGAAATGTTGCGTTATGGGTCAATGTACCAGCAGACTCATCTATCACTGGCTGGGCAATGGGCAGGATGAGGAGGAAACACAGATATAGGCCCAAAGAATAAAGTGGGCTAAATGCAGTTCAAAATTGGTAACACAGGACTAATCAGGGGGCATTGCAGTGGAGGACAACTGGAATGAGAGGCTGACACAGAGAGTAGGCCCAAATCAGTAAGTAGTCGAAATGCAGTTCAAAATTGGCAACAGTAGTAAACAGGCGGCACAGCTTTGTTCAGTGGAGGAGAACAGCAAAGAGTGGCAGACACCGATAGTAGGCCCCAACCCAACTAGTAGGCCAAATGCAGTCTAACATTAACAACTACTTAACGAGCGCCTGAAAACGGAATTTCAGGACAGGAAACCAGGAGAACAGCAAGGAGCGGCAGACACCTATAGTAGGCCCCAAACCAACTAGTACGCCAAATGCAGTTGTTCCGTTTAACCACAATTTAATGAGAGCCTGAAGATAGAAGTTCAGGAAAGGCAACCTGGAGAACACCTTGGAGTGGAACACACCATCTCTCTACACCCCATACCCAATTTGTAGGTCTAATGCAGCGTAGTTTCCAACAACTACTAAACGAGAGCATGATGATCGAAGCATTGGCGAGGAAACCTGGGGAACACCTTGGAGTGGAACACACCATCTCTCTACAGTGGAACACACCATCTCTCTACACCCCATACCCAATTTGTAGGCCTAATGCAGCGTAGTTTCCAACAACTACTAAACGAGAGCCGGAAGATCGAAGCAATGGAGAGGAAACCTGGGGAACACCTTGGAGTGTAACACACCATCTCTCTACACCCCATACCCAATTTGTAGGCCTAATGCAGCGTAGTTTCCAACAACTACTAAACGAGAGCCGGAAGATCGAAGCTCAGGAAAGGCAACCTGGGGAACACCTTGGAGTGTAACAAACCCTCTCTCTACACCACGGAAGGGCTGATTCTTAGGAAGGAAGGCTGTCGGAAAGAAGCAGGGCGCGTCCGAGGGTGATTATATTCTTATTAGGTATATACTCACCCTCGGACGCGCCCTGCTTCTTTATTTGTAATGAATGTTTATTTGCAATGTGGTTTTGACTTACTCTATTTTTTTGGTAAATAATGATTTTATTATTTTCATTGTTTTGCATCTTCTTGGCAATAATATAAAGAAGACGCGACAGGACAACACTCGGTGGATGCCATATCTGTGTTTAAAATTGAAAAAACCTTTCAGTTAAATACTTGCAGGAGAAAGTTATTGTAGCTGGTGGCCATTTTTAGTACTGTACCAGATTTTTGTTGTATGTGTTTGTTTTTAATGTTAAAATGTCTGCATTTGATATCTCTCCAGTATTTTCTTTTTTATAAGCAAAATACTTATTTTTATATTTTCTGATGTTGGTTCCAGGGGTACACGGGCAGCAGTGGTGTGGTCAGTGGAGGCCTAGTGGAAGGAGTCACCGCAGACAGGCATCGAAGGCCTAAAATAATAACATATGGCTGTAGGCAATTTTAAATTGGTTACAGGGGTACACGGGCAGCAGTGGTGTGGTCAGTGGAGGCCTAGTGGAAGGAGTGACCGCAGACAGGCATCGAAGGCCTAAAATAATAACACATGGCTGTAGGCAATTTTAAATTGGTTCCAGGGGTACACGGGCAGCAGTGGTGTGGTCAGTGGAGGCCTAGTGGAAGGAGTGACCGCAGACAGGCATCGAAGGCCTAAAATAATAACACATGGCTGTAGGCAATTTTAAATTGGTTCCAGGGGTACACGGGCAGCAGTGGTGTGGTCAGTGGAGGCCTAGTGGAAGGAGTGACCGCAGACAGGCATCGAAGGCCTAAAATAATAACACATGGCTGTAGGCAATTTTAAATTGGTTCCAGGGGTACACGGGCAGCAGTGGTGTGGTCAGTGGAGGCCTAGTGGAAGGAGTCACCGCAGACAGGCATCGAAGGCCTAAAATAATAACACATGGCTGTAGGCAATTTTAAATTGGTTCCAGAGGTACACGGGCAGCAGTGGTGTGGTCAGTGGAGGCCTAGTGGAAGGAGTGACCGCAGACAGGCATCGAAGGCCTAAAATAATAACACATGGCTGTAGGCAATTTTAAATTGGTTCCAGGGGTACACGGGCAGCAGTGGTGTGGTCAGTGGAGGCCTAGTGGAAGGAGTGACCGCAGACAGGCATCGAAGGCCTAAAATAATAACACATGGCTGTAGGCAATTTTAAATTGGTTACAGGGGTACACGGGCAGCAGTGGTGTGGTCAGTGGAGGCCTAGTGGAAGGAGTGACCACAGACAGGCATCGAAGGCCTAACATAACAAAAATGTCAATACAATGGTATTGTCAGTGGCAGGCATTGAAGGATGTCAGCGCATAGACTAAACATTGGTGGAGCTGTGAGATAATTTTGCAAGTGGTAGACCACTGTTTGAGCTGGGGTGGGGGGAAACTGTCTTGTGGCCGGCGGTACAGGCCCAGGGCCCCTCATATTACAACGGTGTGTCTGACGTTGGGTGCGCACCACCACCGCCAGAGACACTTTATTGTACTAGGAGGGACCCAGTGGCAGTGCCGTCGACCAAAAGCGGGCTCACCCACCTCTTCAGACAAACTGCACTCTCACGGGTGTTGTCGCCAAGTGTCGATACCACGGCCCCGTGTGGGGAGTTTGGCCATTTAGTGAGGTGTAAACATGTCGTATGCTGGACAATCAGGTGCAGAAAATTACGAGATTGGAAAAGGCATTCAGAATAGTCCACAGGCAAGACCTTTTCATAGGAAAGCTAGGTGTCAGCCGGGCAAGGTGGGGCAAAAGATTTCGAAATCCAGTTGTGGTTCATTTTAATGAAGGTTAGATCATCTACATTTTGGCTAGCCAGACGAGTCCTTTTTTCTGTTAGTATTGAACCTGCAGCACTGAATACTCTTTCTGATAGGACACTAGCTGCCGGGCAAGCAAGCTCCTGCAATGCATATTCTGCCAATTCTGGCCAGGTGTCTAATTTTGATGCCCAGTAATCAAATGGGAATGACGGTTGAGGGAGAACATCGATAAGGGATGAAAAATAGTTTGTAACCATACTGGACAAATGTTGTCTCCTGTCACTTTGAATTGATGCTGCAGTACCTGTCCTGTCTGCGGTCATAGCAAAATCACTCCACAACCTGGTCAGAAAACCCCTCTGGCCAACGCCACTTCTGATTTCTGCCCCTCTAACTCCTCTGGTCTGCTGGCCCCTGCAGCTCGTGTGAGAACGATCACGGGCGCTGTGTGCAGGGAATGCCAGAAGCAAACGGTCAACAAGAGTTGATTGTTTGGTTGCTAATATTAGTTCCAAGTTCTCATGTGGCATTATATTTTGCAATTTGCCTTTATAGCGAGGATCAAGGAGGCAGGCCAACCAGTAATCGTCATCATTCATCATTTTAGTTATGCGTGTGTCCCTTTTGAGGATACGTAAGGCATAATCCGCCATGTGGGCCAAAGTTCCAGTTCTCAAATCTGCGGTTGTGCTTGGTTGAGGGGCAGTTTCAGGCAAATCCACGTCACTTGTGTCCCTCAAAAAACCAGAACCCGGCCTTGCCGCGCCACCAATTTCCAGTGGCCCCGGAAAAGCTTCCTCATTAAAAATATAATCATCCCCATCATCCTCCTCGTCCTCCTCCTCCTCTTCGCCCGCTACCTCGTCCTGTACACTGCCCTGGCCAGACAATGGCTGACTGTCATCAAGGCTTTCCTCTTCCTCAGCTGCAGACGCCTGATCCTTTATGTGCGTCAAACTTTGCATCAGCAGACGCATTAGGGGGATGCTCATGCTTATTATGGCGTTGTCTGCACTAACCAGCCGTGTGCATTCCTCAAAACACTGAAGGACTTGGCACATGTCTTGAATCTTCGACCACTGCACACCTGACAACTCCATGTCTGCCATCCTACTGCCTGCCCGTGTATGTGTATCCTCCCACAAAAACATAACAGCCCGCCTCTGTTCACACAGTCTCTGAAGCATGTGCAGTGTTGAGTTCCACCTTGTTGCAACGTCTATGATTAGGCGATGCTGGGGAAGGTTCAAAGAACGCTGATAGGTCTGCATACGGCTGGAGTGTACGGGCGAACGGCGGATATGTGAGCAAAGTCCACGCACTTTGAGGAGCAGGTCGGATAACCCCGGATAACTTTTCAGGAAGCACTGCACCACCAGGTTTAAGGTGTGAGCCAGGCAAGGAATGTGTTTCAGTTGGGAAAGGGAGATGGCAGCCATGAAATTCCTTCCGTTATCACTCACTACCTTGCCTGCCTCAAGATCTACAGTGCCCAGCCACGACTGCATTTCTTTCTGCAAAACTCGGACAGAACTTCCGCGGTGTGTCTGTTGTCGCCCAAACACTTCATAGCCAATACAGCCTGCTGACGTTTGCCAGTAGCTGCCCCATAATGGGAGACCTGGTGTGCAACAGTGGCAGCTGCGGATGGAGTGGTTGTGCGACTGCGGTCTGTGGACGAGCTCTCGCTTCTGCAGGAGGACGAAGAGGAGGAGGAGGGGGTGCGAACGGCTACAGCCAATTGTTTCCTAGACCGTGGGCTAGGCAGAACTGTCCCAAACTTGCTGTCCCCTGTGGACCCTGCATCCACCACATTTACCCAGTGTGCCGTGATGGACACGTAACGTCCCTGGCCATGCCTACTGGTCCATGCATCTGTTGTCAGGTGCACCTTTGTGCTCACAGATTGCCTGAGTGCATGGACGATGCGCTCTTTAACATGCTGGTGGAGGGCTGGGATGGCTTTTCTGGAAAAAAAGTGTCGACTGGGTAGCTCGTAGCGTGGTACAGCGTAGTCCATCAGGGCTTTGAAAGCTTCGCTTTCAACTAACCGGTAGGGCATCATCTATAACGAGATTAGTCTAGCTATGTGTGCGTTCAAACCCTGTGTACGCGGATGTGAGGCTAAGTACTTCCTTTTTCTAACCATAGTCTCATGTAGGGTGAGCTGGACTGGAGATCTGGAGATCGTGGAACTAGCTGGGGTGCCGGTGGACATGGCAGACTGAGAGACGGTGGGAGATGGTATTGTTGCCACCGGTGCCCTAGATGCAGTGTTTCCTACTACGAAACTGGTGATTCCCTGACCCTGACTGCTTTGGCCTGGCAAAGAAACCTGCACAGATACTGCAGGTGGTGCGGAAAATGGTGGCCCTACACTGCCGGAAGGGATGTTGCGTTGCTGACTAGCTTCATTGGCCGAGGGTGCTACAACCTTAAGGGACGTTTGGTAGTTAGTCCAGGCTTGCAAATGCATGGTGGTTAAATGTCTATGCATGCAACTTGTATTGAGACTTTTCAGATTCTGTCCTCTGCTTAAGGTAGTTGAACATTTTTGACAGATGACTTTGCGCTGATCAATTGGATGTTGTTTAAAAAAATGCCAGACTGCACTCTTTCTAGCATCGGATACCTTTTCAGGCATTGCAGACTGAGCTTTAACCGGATGGCCACGCTGTCCTCCAACAGGTTTTGGCTTTGCCACGCGTTTTGGGCAAGATACGGGCCCGGCAGATGGAACCTGTTGCGATGTTGATGCCTTCTGCGGCCCCTCCTCCTCCGCTTCAGAACTGCTGCCGCCTGCACCCTGTTCCCCCAATGGCTGCCAATCGGGGTCAAGAACTGGGTCATCTATTACCTCTTCTTGTAGCTCGTGTGCAACTTCGTCTGTGTCACCGTGTCGGTCGGTGGTATAGCGTTCATGATGGGGCAACATAGTCTCATCAGGGTCTGATTCTTGATCAGCACCCTGCGAGGGCAATGTTGTGGTCTGAGTCAAAGGACCAGCATAGTAGTCTGGCTGTGGCTGTGCATCAGTGCACTCCATGTCAGATTCAACTTGTAATGGGCATGGACTGTTAACTGCTTCACTTTCTAAGCCAGGGACGGTATGTGTAAAGAGCTCCATGGAGTAACCCGTTGTGTCGCCTGCTGCATTCTTCTCTGTTGTTGTTTTTGCTGAAGAGGACAAGGAAGCGACTTGTCCCTGACCGTGAACATCCACTAACGACGCGCTGCTTTGACATTTACCAGTTTCACGAGAGGAGGCAAAAGAGCTAGAGGCTGAGTCAGCAAGATAAGCCAAAACTTGCTCTTGCTGCTCCGGCTTTAAAAGCGGTTTTCCTACTCCCAGAAAAGGGAGCGTTCGAGGCCTTGTGTAGCCAGACGACGAACCTGGCTCCACAGCTCCAGACTTAGGTGCAATATTTTTTTTCCCACGACCAGCTGATGCTCCACCACTACCACTACCCTCATTACCAGCTGACAATGAACGCCCCCGGCCACGACCTCTTCCACCATACTTCCTCATTGTTTTAAAAACGTAAACAAACTAACGGTATTTGTTGCTGTCACACAAATTACACGGTGAGCTATAACTTCAGTATGATTTAGCTACCCCTTTACAGGTGAGTGAGACCACAACGAAAATCAGGCACAATGTTACACACTCTGTTGTTGGTGGCAACAAATGAGAGAGATGCCACACACGCAGGACTGTCACTGAAGCACAAATGTAAATATTAATCTCCCACTGATTTGATTTTTTTTTTTTTTAAGGGAGACTTTAGGAAAAAAAAATAATAGAATAAAATGATTTTTTCAGGAAGAATTTAGAAACCAAATAAAATAAAATGATTTTTTCAGGGAGAATTTAGAAAACAAATAAAACAAAAAAAGGCTTTCTATGGCCCACTGAGTGAGAGATGACGCACACAGGAGTCAGGAGTGGCACACAAGCCCAGAGGCCAATATTTATCTCCCACTGATTGATGCAGTGATTTTTTCAGGTAGATTTTGGAACCCAAATCAAGCTAAAAAAAATAATAGGCTTTCTATGGCCCACAATTGGAGAGAGAGAGAGAGATGGCACACCCAGGAGTCAAGACTGGCACACAAGCAGAAAGGGCAATATTAATCTCCCACTGATTTGTTTTTTTTTTTTTTTTCAGGGAGACTTTAGGAAAAAAAAAATAGAATAAAATGATTTTTTCAGGAAGAATTTAGAAACCAAATAAAATAAAATGATTTTTTCAGGGAGAATTTAGAAAACAAATAAAACAAAAAAAGGCTTTCTATGGCCCACTGAGTGAGAGATGACGCACACAGGAGTCAGGAGTGGCACACAAGCCCAGAGGCCAATATTTATCTCCCACTGATTGATGTAGTGATTTTTTCAGGTAGATTTTGGAACCCAAATCAAGCTAAAAAAATAATAGGCTTTCTATGGCCCACAATTGGAGAGAGAGAGAGAGAGATGGCACACCCAGGAGTCAAGACTGGCACACAAGCAGAAAGGGCAATATTAATCTCCCACTGATTTGTTTTTTTTTTTTTTTTTTTTCAGGGAGACTTTAGGAAAAAAAAAATAGAATAAAATGATTTTTTCAGGAAGAATTTAGAAACCAAAGAAAATAAAATGATTTTTTCAGGGAGAATTTAGAAAAGAAATAAAACAAAAAAAGGCTTTCTATGGCCCACTGAGTGAGAGATGACGCACACAGGAGTCAGGAGTGGCACACAAGCCCAGAGGCCAATATTTATCTCCCACTGATAGATGTAGTGATTTTTTCAGGTAGATTTTGGAACCCAAATCAAGCTAAAAAAATAATAGGCTTTCTATAACCCACAATTGGAGAGAGAGAGAGAGAGATGGCACACCCAGGAGTCAAGACTGGCACACAAGCAGAAAGGGCAATATTAATCTCCCACTGATTTGTTTTTTGTTTTTTTTCAGGGAGACTTTAGGAAAAAAAAAAATAGAATAAAATGAGTGAGAGATGACGCACACAAGAGTCAGGAGTGGCACACAAGCCCAGAGGCCAATATTTATCTCCCACTTTTTTGTTCCAGGGAAAATTTATAAACCCAATAAAAAAAATAATAAATAGGCTTTCTATGGCCCACTATCTGAGAGACAGAGAGAGATGGCACGCTTAGGACTGGCACACAAGCCCAAAGGCCAATATTAATCTCCCTTTTTTTTTAAGGGAGAATTTATAAAACCAAAAAAAAAAAAAAAAAATATGCTTTCTATGGCCCACTATTTGTGAGAGAGATGGCACGCTCAGGACTGGCACACAAGCCCAGAGGCCAATATTAATCTCCCACTTTTTTTTTTTTTTCCAGGGAAAATTTATAAACCCATTTAAAAAAAATAAAATAAATAGGCTTTCTATGGCCCACTATCTGAGAGAGAGAGAGATGGCACGCTTAGGACTGGCACACAAGCCCAAAGGCCAATATTAATCTCCCTTTTTTTTTAAGGGAGAATTTATAAAACAAAAAAAAAATAAATAAATAGGCTTTCTATGGCCCGCTATTTGTGAGAGAGATGGCACGCTCAGGACTGGCACACAAGCCCAGAGGCCAATATTAATCTCCCACTTTTTTTTTTTTTTTCCAGGGAAAATTTATAAACCCATTAAAAAAATAAATAAATAAATAGGCTTTCTATGGCCCACTATCTGAGAGAGAGAGATGGCACGCTTAGGACTGGCACACAAGCCCAAAGGCCAATATTAATCTCCCACTGATTGATTTATTGATTTTTTCAGGTAGAATTTAGAACCCAAATAAAGCAAAAAAAAAAAAAAAAATGGGCTTTCTATGGCCCACTGAGTGAGTGATGATGCACACAGGAGTCAGGAGTGGCACACAAGCCCTGAGGCCAATATTTTTCTCCCACTGATTGATGTAGTGATTTTTTCAGGTAGATTTTAGAACCAAAATCAAGCAAAAAAATAAATAGGCTTTCTATGGCCCACTGAGTGAGTGATGATGCACACAGGAGTCAAGAGTGGCACACAAGCCCTGAGGCCAATATTTTTCTCCCACTGATTGATGTAGTGATTTTTTCAGGTAGATTTTATAACCCAAATCAAGCAAAAAAATAAATAGGCTTTCTATGGCCCACTGAGTGAGAGATGACACAGACAGGGATGGCACTCTAGCAGAAATGTCAATCTTAATCTCCCACAAAAAAAAAAAAAAACAGGGAGTGTCCTTCAATTACTATCTCCCTGCAGTAATCTCAGCCAGGTATGGCAGGCAGCAATAAGGAGTGGACTGATGCACAAATTAAATAAAAAGTGTGTACAAACCAAAAAGATAGCTGTGCATAAAGGAAGGAACAAGAGGATTTGTGCTTTGAAAAAAGCAGTTGGTTTGCACAGCGGCGTACACACAGCAATGCAGCTATCAGGGAGCCTTCTAGGGCAGCCCAATGAGCTACAGCGCTGAGGGAAAAAAAAATGTAGCTTCCACTGTCCCTGCACACCGAAGGTGGTGTTGGGCAGTGGAAATCGCTACAGCACAAGCGGTTTGGTGGTTAATGGACCCTGCCTAACGCTATCCCTGCTTCTGACGAAGCGGCAGCAACCTCTCCTTAAGCTCAGATCAGCAGCAGTAACATGGCGGTCGGCGGGAACGCCCCTTTATAGCCCCTGTGACGCCGCAGACAGCAAGCCAATCACTGCAATGCCCTTCTCTAAGATGGTGGGGACCAGGACCTATGTCATCACGCTGCCCACACTCTGCGTTTACCTTCATTGGCTGAGAAATGGCGCTTTTCGCGTCATTGAAACGCGACTTTGGCGCGAAAGTCGCGTACCGCATGGCCGACCCCGCACAGGGGTCGGATCGGGTTTCATGAAACCCGACTTTGCCAAAAGTCGGCGACTTTTGAAAATGAACGACCCGTTTCGCTCAACCCTAGTGATGACTTTTATTAGACTGACTGACACCATTTAGGAAAATCCGAGAAAAATATCATTTGCATAATAATTTGGAACACAGTGTGTATATATATATATACAGTGGGGCAAAAAAGTATTTAGTCAGTCAGCAATAGTGCAAGTTCCACCACTTATAAAGATGAGAGGCGTCTGTAATTTACATCATAGGTAGACCTCAACTATGGGAGACAAACTGAGAAAAAAATATCCAGAAAATCACATTGTCTGTTTTTTTTATCATTTTATTTGCATATTATGGTGGAAAATAAGTATTTGGTCAGAAACAAAATTTCATCTCAATACTTTGTAATATATCCTTTGTTGGCAATGACAGAGGACAAACGTTTTCTGTAAGTCTTCACAAGGTTGATATACACTGTTGCTGGTATGTTGGCCCATTCCTCCATGCAGATCTCCTCTAGAGCAGTGATGTTTTTGGCTTTTCGCTTGGCAACACGGACTTTCAACTCCCTCCAAAGGTTTTCTATAGGGTTGAGATCTGGAGACTGGCTAGGCCACTCCAGGACCTTGAAATGCTTCTTACGAAGCCACTCCTTCGTTGCCCTGGCGGTGTGCTTTGGATCATTGTCATGTTGAAAGACCCAGCCACGTTTCATCTTCAATGCCCTTGCTGATGGAAGGAGGTTTGCACTCAAAATCTTACGATACATGGCCCCATTCATTCTTTCATGTTCCCGGATCAGTCGTCCTGGCCCCTTTGCAGAGAAACAGCCCCAAAGCATGATGTTTCCACCACCATGCTTTACAGTAGGTATGGTGTTTGATGGATGCAACTCAGTATTCTTTTTCCTCCAAACACGACAAGTTGTGTTTCTACCAAACAGTTCCAGTTTGGTTTCATCAGACCATAGGACATTCTCCCAAAACTCCTCTGGATCATCCAAATGCTCTCTAGCAAACTTCAGACGGGCCCGGACATGTACTGGCTTAAGCAGTGGGACACGTCTGGCACTGCAGGATCTGAGTCCATGGTGGCGTAGTGTGTTACTTATGGTAGGCCTTGTTACATTGGTCCCAGCTCTCTGCAGTTCATTCACTAGGTCCCCCCGCGTGGTTCTGGGATTTGTGCTCACCGTTCTTGTGATCATTCTGACCCCACGGGGTGGGATTTTGCGTGGAGCCCCAAATCGAGGGAGATTATCAGTGGTCTTGTATGTCTTCCATTTTCTAATTATTGCTCCCACTGTTGATTTCTTCACTCCAAGCTGGTTGGCTATTGCAGATTCAGTCTTCCCAGCCTGGTGCAGGCCTACAATTGCTGACTGACTAAATACTTTTTTGCCCCACTGAATATATATATATACTAGATGACTAGATGGTGGCCCGATTCTAACGCATCGGGTATTCTAGAATATGTATGCGTAGTGTATAGCACAGCCCACGCAGTACATTGCGCAGCCCACGAAGTACATTGCGCAGCCCACACAGTACACGTTGTATATTGCCCAGCCCGCGTACTATATTGCGCAGCCCATGTTGCATATTGCGCAGCCCACATAGCATATTGCGCAGCCCACGTAGTATATTGCCCAGCCCACATAGTACATACGTCATCATCTCGCGAGACCGGAATGCATGCAGCGGTCACCGGGGCGTCGCGAGGAGCATCGGTAACCGGCCGGTTCGATCCGGAGGCTCCAGAAGGTGAGTATGTAACTATTTTTTATTTTTTTATTATTTTTAACATTAGATATTTTTCCTATTCATGCTGCATAGGCAGCATGAATAATAAAAAGTTGGTCACACAGGTTTAATAGCAGCGTTAACCGAGTGCGTTACACCGCGGTCAACGCTGCCATTAACCCTGTGTGAGTGCTTACCGGAGGGAAGTACGGAGCAGGCGCTGTGACCGGAGGAGAGTACGGAGCGGGCGCTGTGACCAGAGGGGAGTACGGAGCAGGCTCTGTGACTGGAGGGGAGTACGGAGCAGGCGCTGTGACTGGAGGGGAGTACGGAGCGGGCGCTGTGACCAAAGGGGAGTACGGAGTGGGCGCTGACTGCGGGGAGGAAGGAGCTGCCATTTTGTTCCGGACTGTGCCGTCGCTGATTGGTCATAGCTGTTTTGCTATGACCAATCAGCAACTTGGATTTCCATGACTGACAGAGGCCGCGACCAATGAATATCCGTGACAGACAGAAGGACAGACGGAAGTGACCCTTAGACAATTATATAGTAGATATATATATATATATACAGTATATATACAGCTCTGGCAAAAATTAAGAGACAACTGAACAGTTTTATAAAAATCAGCTTCTCTACATGTCTGACAGCCATTCCATTCCAGTGTCAGTTGAATTCCAACTAGAGTACACCTCATTCTACTTAATGTGCTTCTGATTAGGTGATCACCTGAACCAAATCTTATTTAACGAAGGAAAGTATAAAAAACACTGCTGTGGTATTCACAATCCTCTTGCAATAGGACAAGCTGGATGGCAAAACAAGTGCTAGTAATATCCCAAAAGTAATAGGCATGAAAAAATAACTTTTAACCATGTCAAAGGAGTTGAAAAGAAAAGTCTTGAATGAGGAAAATTCTGGCTTTACTAGCATAGGGACACAGTGAGCGTCTTGTTGCCTCCATCCTTAAAATTTCTAAGATGGCAATCCATTACAACAAGGTCAAGCAGCAGACATTGGGGACAACAAAGCTACAGACCGGCAGAGGGCAAAAACGACTCTCCACTGACCGCAATGACCATCATCTTATTCAAATTCACTCAGCAACCACAGGATGATATCAAGTGACCTACAAAACGAATGACAAATGGCAGCTTGGGTGAAGTGCACGGAAAGAACAATTCGTAACAGGCTCCTAGAAGCAGGACTCAAGTCATGTAGAGCTAGAAAAATGCCTTTCATCAATGAGAAACAAAGGAGAGCCAGGCTGAAGTTTGCCAAATACCATAAGGATTGGACCATAGAGGACTGAAGTAAGGTAATCTTTTCTGATAAGTCTAATTTTCAGCTTTGCCCAACACCTGGTCATCTAATGGTTAGACGGAGACCTGGAGAGGCGTACAAGCCACAGTGTCTTGCACCCACTGTGAAATTTGGTGGAGGATCAGTGATGATCTGGGGATGCTTCAGCAAGCCTGGAATTGGGCAGGTCAATCTTTGCGAAGGACGTATGAATCGAACCGCATACAAGGTTTTCCTGGAAAAACAGTTGATTCCTTCTGCTCAGGTAATGTTCCCCGACTCTGAGGTACATTTTTTACAGCAAGACAATACGCCATGCCACACAGCTAGGTCAATCAAGGTGTGGATGAAGGACCACCACATCAAATCCCTTTCATGGCTAGCCCAATCTCCAAACCTGAACCCCATTGAAAATCTCTGGAATGTAATCAAGAGGAAGATGGATAGCCACAAGCCATCTGTTTTGCTACTGTTCAAAGAATTGTGATGAATAAATAAATGCTCACACAACAATTGAATAAGACAAACATGAATTTACTCAATAAAAGATAATAAATATAAACAGTCACTCAAAATAACACATAATCAATAATCATAAGTCATACATTACTTTGGAAATGGTAGGAGTCAAAATCAGCCTTCTCTCTGTGTCCTCACTCATCCAAATCTGTCTGTCTCTCTGTCTGTCCCTTGTCTCAGGCAATCCCTTTATATGTTAAAGGCTTTTGATCTATACCCTATTATCTTAGGCTTTGCCATCTAGCCTCCCTGGGCCTTTGGTTCTCATCTTTGAAGATAAGTGTAAAGTGTACTCTAAATGTAAATTACTGGGTCATTTACATTCACTTTGCTTAAGGTACCTTCACACATAACGATTTAGTTAACGATATCGTTGCAACGTCACGCTTTTTGTGACGTAGCAACGATCCCGCTAACGATATAGTTATGTGTGACAGCGACCAACGATCAGGCCCCTGCTGGGAGATCGTTGGTCACTGGAGAATGATCAGGACCTTTTTTTGGTCGCTGATCACCCGCTGTCATTGCTGGATCGGCGTGTGTGATGCCGATCCAGCGATGTGTTCACTGGTAACCAGGGTAAATATCGGGTTACTAAGCGCAGGGTCGCACTTAGTAACCCGATATTTACCCTGGTTACCATTGTAAAAGTAAAAAAAAAAAACAGTACATACTCACATTCCGATGTCTGTCACGTCCCCCGGCGTCAGCTTCCCTGCACTGACTGTCAGCACCGGCCGGCCGTAAAGCAGAGCACAGCGGTGACGTCACCACTGTGCTCTGCTTTACAGCCGGCACTGACACAGTCAGTGCGGGAAGCTGACGCGGGGGGACGTGACAGACATCGGAATGTGAGTATGTACTGTTTTTTTTTTTAACTTTTACAATGGTAACCAGGGTAAATATCGGGTTGCTAAGCGCGGCCCTGCACTTAGTAACCCGATGTTTACCCTGGTTACCCGGGGACTTCAGCATCGTTGAAGACAGTTTCAATGATGCCGAAGTCTTTCCCCTGATCGTTGGTCGCTGGGAGAGCTGTCTGTGTGACAGCTCCCCAGCGACCACACAATGACTTACCAACGATCACGGCCAGGTCGTATCGCTGGTCGTAATCATTGGTAAGTCGTTTAGTGTAACGGTACCTTTAGACTGACCATTTGGAACAATTGACATGTGGCTGGACAAGTTTTCAATTAGCTTTCTGTGGACTCCATTGAAAATACATATATATATCTAATATATAAAGCTGAATGTGTGTGTGAATGTGTGTATGTCCGGGATTGGCATCTGCACCGTCGCAGCTACAGCCACAAAATTTTGCACTGTCACACGTCTGGACCCCGAGAGCGTCATAGGCTATGTTGTGAGGCGAAATTTTAACCCCGCGTGTTCCAATTCACCAAACAATTTTGCCCCTATCTACATAATGGGGAAAAAGTGAAAGGAAAAGTGTTGGAGGCAAATTGACAGCTGCCAGATGTGAACAAGGGGGACTTAAAGAGTGAGAGCGATGGTGCCAAAGAGTATATACCATACAGTTACTAAGGTAGGGCCCCGACATGGGATATACACCACACACGGGGATATGAACACACACACAAAATGCGCCACACACTACCACGTGTTTGAACACATATACCATATGCCTCATCACCAACGAAGCTACCGCCTCACCAACACCGGAGCTACCACCTCACCAACACCGGAGCTACCACCTCACCAACACCGGAGCTCCTGCAACCCTCAACCTACTGTCTCCTTCCCCATAATCCTGTAGAATGTAAGCCCGCAAGGGCAGGGTCCTCGCCCCTCTGTATCAGTCCGTCATTGTTAGTTTGTTTACTGTATGTGATATTTGTAACTTGTATGTAACCCCTTCTCATGTACAGCACCATGGAATCAATGGTGCTATATAAATAAATAATAATAATAATAATATACCACCCTCAGCACACATTTCACAACACATACACCAACCTCGCCACATAAAAGTAAAAAAACAAAAGTTGACGCTCAAAATTTGCCACGTGCAAAACTCGCCACATGCAAAACTAGGCTCACGCAAAACTCGCCACACATGCAAAACTCACCTCATGGAAAACTCGCCACACGCAAAACTTGCACACGTGGAGAGATTGCCACATGCACAAAAGTTGCAACACATGCAAAAGTTGCCTCACACAAAATTTGCACATACTCAAAACGCACCACACATAAAACTCGCCACGCGCAAAACTCGCCATGCGCAAAACTTGCTGCACACAACTTGCTACACTAGCCTGTCACATGTCACATGCAACCATGCAACTTGACACAAAAAGTTGCTACCTGCATGTCGCCACACAAAACTCATCTCACAAAAGTCGCTACATGCATGTCGCCACATGCAACTCAACACACACAACTTGACACTTGAAACTCGCCCTAAAACACACACAAGTCTGGTATTATCCTTCAAAAACACACAGGTATATACTATATACAGGAAGAGATGACACACTGGTATATACTATATACAGGGGAGATGACATACAGGTACATACTATATACAGGGAAGATGACACATAAGTATATACTATATACAGGGGAGATGACACACAGGTATATACTATATACAGGAGGAGATTACACACAGGTGCATACTATATACAGGAGGAGATGACATACAGGTACATACTATGTACAGGGGAGATGACACACAGATATATACTATATACAGGAGGAGATAACACACAGGTATATACTATATACAGGAGGAGATGACACACAGGTATATACTATATACAGGGGAGATGACACACGTACATACTATATACAGGAGGAGATGACACACAGATATATACTATATACAGGAGCAAATGACACACAGGTATATATTATATACAGGAGGAGATGACATACAGGTACTTACTATATACAGGAGGAGATGACACACAGGTATATACTATATACAGGAGCAGATGACACACAGGTACATACTATATACAGGAGGAGATGACATACAGGCATATACTATATAAAGGAGATGACATACAGGTGTATACTATATATAAGGGAGATGACAAACGTGGGATTTGGATGTTTCGCCCCAAGCAGTTCGCCCCAGGGTACATTTCGCCCCCAAACATTTCGTCCCTAGCATTTGGCCCCCAGGATGTTTCGCCCCCGCACAATTTGGCCCCAGCAGTTCACCCCCAGCAGTTCGCCCTTGGGTACATTTCGCCCCCGCACATTTCATCCCCAGCATTTGGCTCCCAGGATGTTTTGCCCCCGGCAGTTCACCCCCAGCAGTTCACCCCCGGATGTTTGTACCCTTGCGGTTCATGAATTCCTGTCTGTCATCAATATTTCCCCCCCAGCAGTTCGCCCCCAGATGTTTTGCCCCTGAATGTTTCCCCTACAGCATTTTGTCCCTGGATGATTCCTTGCAGAAATTTCCTGAATAAAACCGGACATTTCTGCAAGAAATCCGCATGCGCTTTTTTTCACGTTTTTCTCACGTTTTCTTCCGTGGATTTTTTGTATTTTTTTCTGGTGGTTACCAATGCAATAATATAGTGGGAAATCCACAAAAAATCCGCAAAATTAATGAACAAGCTGCGTTTTTTACCGCGATGGTAAAATGGGCGAACTGCTGGGGGCAAAATTTGTGGGGGTAAAATGTGCGGGGGCGAAACATCCTGGGGGGCCAAAATGTGTAAGGGAGAAATGCACCCAGGGGCGAACTGCTGGGGGTGAAATGTGCGGGGGCAAAACATCCTGGGGGCCAAATGCTGGGGACAAAATGTACGGGGACGAAATGTACCCAGGGGCAAACTGCTGGGGTCGATCCGCTGGGGGCTTACTGCTGGGGACGAACTGCTGGGGGCGGAACATCCTATAACCGACAAACGTATATACTGAGGGTAAAATCAGAGGTGTGAGGTGAAAATGAGAGGTGTGATGTGAAAATGAAAAGGTGTGAGTGCAAAATGAGAGGAGTGAGGGAAAATAGTGGAGTGATCGGAAAATGACAAATGTGAGGTCGAAATGACAAGTGTTAGGGGGGAATGAGAGGAGTGGGGGGGAATGAGAGGAGTGAGGGGGAATGAGAGGCGTGATGGGAAAATAAGAGAAGTGAGGTGCTATAACTAACCACAGATATTTACTATGCCCAGGCAACGCCGGGCTCTTCAGCTAGTATATCTATATATATATATATATATATATATATATATATACTGTATGTATATATATATATATATATACTAATAACAAAACCAATCTGTTAGGAGTCGAGTTTCCTCTGCTGCACAGGGGGAATCTCGATCCGTCTCCGCTGCGGTCTCCCATTCCCCTCCAGCCGCAGTGGAGTCTGCTCAGCAGGGACGTCGATCCCAGCGTCTCGCTCAGTCTGACTCTGTGAGAAGAGTTATTGCTGCTTCTCCAGCTTCTGCCTTTGAAGCCTATTCTGGTCAGCAGCGAGCGGACTTCTCTGGGACTAAGTCCTTATCTGCACACACTGAGCATGCCCAGGGCAAGATCTCCCGTTGGAGATCGAGGGTCATGTGCTCAGGCTCTGCGGCACATTCCATTGGTCCTCTTGGCAGGTCCTAGAAGGGCAAAAGTTCTATAGCCATTTCCTGTGCTGCAGCTATATAAACTGCGCATGACCGCACGGCCATGCGCTAGTATTGTCTTACAATTGATATGTGTGTATGTGTGAGTGCAAGTCGTTCTTGGTTACCCCTTCCCTATTGAATGTCTGTTCGCGGAAGGTGTACGGCTGCTATCTAGCGCCCGACTTAGCTTACTACACTAAACACACATCACAGCGTCCTGTAGCTGTGCCTGCCAGTACGGCGCCGTGCGCCTGCCTTGCGCTTTCCATACCCAAGTCTGGGTGGTTAGTGGCGTCCGTTAGTGCGGCATCGCTCGCGCACTTGTGCGCTTATATTTCTGAAGGTTCTCTACACACCCAGTTGCGGTGTTGTGCCAGCAAGGGCCTAATCGGGCTTCAATCCCTTCTGGGGTTAAGTCCGCTGGCCACTTGCTCGCACTCTAGTGCGGTATTGCGGTCCTGTGAATTAACAGGATCGCTTTCCTCACGCTGGGTGAGGTTTAACCCACGCGTGTTTACTTTAGTGTACCGCTATATAGTCTGCAAATTGCTAGCAGCAGGTTCTCACCTGCACGGTGGACCCCGGACTGCGAACGCATCTTTGTCACCTGTCTTGGTGCGTTCCGCCAGTCCTAACATAATACTAGCGCCAGGGTCTGGCTAGTAAATGGCAGACGGTCAGCGTCTACAGCAGTACATCCAGCAGCTGGAGGGTAGGTTGGCGGCTCTCGAGCGCACAACCTCAGCTGTGGACGTTACTGCTGTCGCTGTTCAGGCTGCAGGTGCAGCTGCAGCCAGTTTGTCCGCTGCTACCCCTGCTCCGACCTTATCCCGTCTCCCGCTTCCAGACAAGTTTGCTGGTGACAGTAAGCCATGTCGGGGATTCGTGAGCCAGTGCTCCATACATCTCGAGCTGCTGGCTGCACGTTTTCCTACGGAACGGGCGAAAGTGGGATTCATTATATCTCTCTTGTCGGGCAGGGCGTTGGAGTGGGCAACGCCGCTTTGGGAACGTGGTGATCGTGTGGTGCAGAGTGCTCCTATCTTCCTGGACGCTCTGAGGCAGGTCTTTCTGGGACCTCGTGTCACCCACGATACCGCGCTCCAATTGTTGGCAATTACTCAGGCTTCGTCCATGGTCAGCCAGTTTGCCATCCTATTCCGGACTCTAGCTTCTGAGCTGGAATGGCCGGATAAAGTCCTTATTCCGGTGTTCTGGAAAGGACTGGCAGATCATGTGAAGGACGCCTTGGCCACCAGGGAGATTCCCGCCACACTGGAGGAGCTTATTACTATAGCTACCCGCATCGATCTCCGTTTTAACGAGCGGAGGTTGGAGCGTACCCAGTGTAGGCAGAGGTTTCGGCTGGCTCCCATCTTTGCCAAACCTCTAGAATCTCCTGTTATGGCGTCCGACTCCCATGAGGCCATGGAGGTTTCTCGAGCGGGATCTAGGTCTCAGACCGCTCGAGTACCTGTGCTATGTAAAAATTGCCAGCAACCGGGACATTTCGCTAATAAATGTCCACGGCGGTCGGGAAAACGATCGCGTCTAGTGTCCATTGGAGGAGGTTCACTGGACACCGCGGCATTTTCCTCAAAATTGTCCTTTAAAGGGACAATCCTGTTAGGCACATCCACTCTTACAGTAGAGCTTTGTGTGGATTCAGGAGCAGAGGGAAATTTTATGTCTTCTGCTTTTGCTCAGCGCCACGCAATACCTCTGGCTATGCTAGCCAAACCAGTAACCGTGAGAGTGGTGAATGGGTCGACACTTCCATTACAGATCACACATCAGACTGTCCCTTTCACGTTAGCCATGTCCCCATCCCACCAGGAGACTATTTCCCTTCTTGTCCTTCCCGAGGGAATGGATGAGATTCTGCTGGGAATGCCCTGGCTTCGTTTCCACTCCCCACATATTGAGTGGACCTCTGGGAGGATATTGGGTTGGAGTGAATCCTGCAAGGGCAGATGTGTGAAAGAGTGCGTTCAGGTTTCCACCACTGAGATACCCGCAGATCTCTCTACTCTCCCCAAACACTATTGGTCTTATGCAGACGTCTTTTCCAAAAAAGCCGCGGAGACCCTTCCGCCTCACCGTCCCTATGACTGTCCTATAGATCTCTTGCCTGGAGCAGAACCTCCTCGGGGACGTGTCTATCCCCTCTCTCTCCCGGAAACGGAGGCTATGTCCCAATACATCCAGGAGAATTTGGCAAGAGGATTTATTAGGAAGTCAGTGTCACCAGCTGGGGCAGGGTTCTTCTTCGTACAGAAGAAGAATGGAGAGTTGCGTCCTTGCATAGACTGCAGGGGTCTTAACGCCATCACCGTTAAAAATAAGTACCCGCTGCCCCTGATTTCTGAGCTTTTTGATAGGCTACGGGGAGCTAAGGTATTTACCAAATTAGACCTGCGGGGAGCTTATAACCTGATTCGCATTCGTGAGGGGGACGAATGGAAGACGGCGTTTAACACCAGAGATGGGCATTATGAGTATCTGGTGATGCCCTTCGGGCTCTGTAATGCCCCAGCCGTTTTCCAAGACTTTGTCAACGACATCTTCCGGGATATGCTTTCCACCTCGGTCGTAGTCTATCTGGATGATATTCTCATCTTCTCTCCAGATATTGACTCCCACCGGAGAGATGTTGGCAGAGTCTTCGACCTCTTACGGGCAAACTCTCTTTACGCAAAGTTGGAGAAGTGTGTGTTTGAGCAGGAGTCTTTACCTTTCCTGGGCTATATCATCTCTGCCCAAGGATTGGCTATGGATCCTGCCAAACTACAGGCTGTGATGGACTGGCAAGAACCCCATTCACTTAAAGCGGTGCAGCGCTTTATGGGGTTCATTAATTATTACCGCCAGTTCATCCCTCATTTCTCAACTTTGGTAGCTCCCTTGGTAGCCCTCACCAAGAAGGGAGCAAATCCCAAAGTGTGGTCTGAAGAGGTCTCCAGGGCCTTTTCTTCTACTAAGTCTCATTTTGCTAGCGCTCCCATCCTACATCGTCCCGATGTCGATAAGCCGTTTATAATGGAGGTGGATGCCTCTTCCGTTGGTGCTGGAGCAGTCCTCTTCCAGAAGGATGCTCAAGGTCGGAAGCATCCGTGCTTTTTCTTCTCCAAGACCTTCACACCAGCGGAGAGGAATTATTCCATCGGGGACAGGGAGTTGCTAGCGATGAAATTGGCTTTCTCTGAGTGGAGACATCTCTTGGAGGGGGCTCGTTTTCCCTTTCAAGTATTTACAGACCATAAAAATTTGCTATATTTGCAAACAGCCCAGAGGCTAAATTCTCGCCAGGCCAGATGGTCCTTATTCTTCTCTCGATTCCACTTCACCCTCCATTATGTCGCTGGGGAGAAGAACATTCGAGCTGATGCTCTTTCTCGCTCTGTTGTGTCATTTGAGGAGGAGGAAGGAGAGCCTCGGCTTATTGTTCCTTCTGAGAGCTTGAGAACCGTGGCTCCGGTGTCGCTTGAGTCTGTGCCTCCGGGCAAGACTTTTGTGCCCATAAATTTGCGACCGGAGGTTCTCTCTTGGGCTCATTCCTCCAGGGTGGGTGGACACTTTGGGACTAAAAGGACATCTGAGCTGCTGGCGAGGACGTACTGGTGGCCGCATATGCTGCGAGATGTCAGGGATTACGTTCTGGCGTGTGTCTCATGCGCCAAAAATAAGTCTCCTCGACAACGGCCGTCTGGGTTACTCTATCCCTTGCCGGTGGCAGACAGGCCCTGGGAGATGGTCGGGATGGACTTTGTAGTGGGTTTGCCCAAGTCTCGCGGCTGTACCGTCATTTGGGTAATTACCGATCATTTCTCGAAAATGGTGCACTTGGTGCCGCTCCCACGGTTACCTTCTGCACGGGCCTTGGCAGCGTTGTTCATAAGACACATCTTCCGCCTACACGGCATGCCAGACAAAATTGTCAGTGACCGGGGTCCCCAGTTTGCGTCTCGGTTCTGGAGAGAGCTTTGTCGTCTTCTCAGCATTGAGTTAAATCTCTCTTCCGCATATCATCCCGAGACGAATGGGTTGGTAGAGAGGGCCAATCAGACTCTGGTCACATATCTGCGACATTTTGTTTCTGCCAGGCAGGATGACTGGGCATCTTTATTACCATGGGCAGAGTTCGCCCTTAATAACGCTGTTGCCGATTCCACCGGTCAGACTCCTTTCCTCCTTAATTACGGCCAGCATCCGCGGGTTCCTGTGCCTATGCCCGTGTCCTCTGCTGACTCCAGGGTGGCAGACTGGGCAGTGGAGGCACGGGACATTTGGGACCGCACTCAGGATGCCATTCGGGCCTCGAAGGAGAGAATGAGGTCCTCCGCCGATGCACATCGGCGCCCTGCCCCGGCCTTTGCTCCTGGCGACTTGGTGTGGCTCTCCGCCCGTAACATCAGGCTGCGAGTTGAGTCCACTAAGTTTGCTCCTCGCTAATTGGGCCCATTCAAGGTCCTCGAGCAGGTTAATCCCGTGGTCTACCGCCTGGCTCTTCCTCCACGCTTGGGTATCACCGACACCTTTCATGTGTCCCTCTTGAAACCCGTATACATGTCCCGGTTTTCCGAGTCATCTGCCGGGACATCGGGTTCGTCTACGGACGATTACGAGGTGAACGCTATTTTGGGGTGCAAGGTGGTACGCGGCAAAAAGTTTTATTTGGTGGATTGGAAGGGTTATGGTCCAGAGGACAGGTCTTGGGAGCCTGCTGAAAACATTCGGGCCCCACAGCTCATTGCTGCCTTCGAGCGTAGCGAGGCCCAAGGAGGGGGGGGCCCTAGGAGGGGGGGTAATGTTAGGAGTCGAGTTTCCTCTGCTGCACAGGGGGAATCTCGATCCGTCTCCGCTGCGGTCTCCCATTCCCCTCCAGCCGCAGTGGAGTCTGCTCAGCAGGGACGTCGATCCCAGCGTCTCGCTCAGTCTGACTCTGTGAGAAGAGTTATTGCTGCTTCTCCAGCTTCTGCCTTTGAAGCCTATTCTGGTCAGCAGCGAGCGGACTTCTCTGGGACTAAGTCCTTATCTGCACACACTGAGCATGCCCAGGGCAAGATCTCCCGTTGGAGATCGAGGGTCATGTGCTCAGGCTCTGCGGCACATTCCATTGGTCCTCTTGGCAGGTCCTAGAAGGGCAAAAGTTCTATAGCCATTTCCTGTGCTGCAGCTATATAAACTGCGCATGACCGCACGGCCATGCGCTAGTATTGTCTTACAATTGATATGTGTGTATGTGTGAGTGCAAGTCGTTCTTGGTTACCCCTTCCCTATTGAATGTCTGTTCGCGGAAGGTGTACGGCTGCTATCTAGCGCCCGACTTAGCTTACTACACTAAACACACATCACAGCGTCCTGTAGCTGTGCCTGCCAGTACGGCGCCGTGCGCCTGCCTTGCGCTTTCCATACCCAAGTCTGGGTGGTTAGTGGCGTCCGTTAGTGCGGCATCGCTCGCGCACTTGTGCGCTTATATTTCTGAAGGTTCTCTACACACCCAGTTGCGGTGTTGTGCCAGCAAGGGCCTAATCGGGCTTCAATCCCTTCTGGGGTTAAGTCCGCTGGCCACTTGCTCGCACTCTAGTGCGGTATTGCGGTCCTGTGAATTAACAGGATCGCTTTCCTCACGCTGGGTGAGGTTTAACCCACGCGTGTTTACTTTAGTGTACCGCTATATAGTCTGCAAATTGCTAGCAGCAGGTTCTCACCTGCACGGTGGACCCCGGACTGCGAACGCATCTTTGTCACCTGTCTTGGTGCGTTCCGCCAGTCCTAACACCAATCAATATCTCTATCATTAATTAATTGGAGTGTTGAAATCATATTAAAAAATATATAATATATAACACAACACACCATCAAAGAAGAACTGCTTACATTTTTGTACCAGTGGCATAATGTCACCCAAAAGCAGTGTGAAAGACTTGTGGAAAGCATGCCAAGATGCATGAAAGCTGTGTCTAAAATTCATGGTTATTCCACAAAATATAGATTTCTGAACTCTTCCTGAGTTAAAACATTAGTATTGCTGTTTCTAAATGATTATGAACTTGTTTTTTTTTTTTGCATTATTTGAGGTCTGCAAGCAATGCGGGTTTTTTTTTTGTTATTTTGACCATTTCTCATTTTCAGAAAATGAATACAAAATTTATTGCTTGGAAATTCAGAGACATGTTGTCAGTAGTTTATAAAATAAAAGAACAATTTACATTTTACTCAAAAATATACCTATAGAGAAAAATCAGACACACTGAAAATTTTGCAATGGTCTCTTAATTTTTGCCAGAGCTGTGTATTTATCTATCTATCTATCTATCTATCTATTATATTAGGTACACAAATCTTGTTTGCAATTACAGAGATCAGACTTTCCTGTAGCTCTTGATCAAGTTTGCTCACACTGCAGCAGGGATTTTGGCTCATTCCTCCTTACAGATCTTTTCCAGATGGTTCAGATTTTGGGGCTGTCACTTTCAACTGTCACATTCGGAGCGGGTAGGTCCAACGGATGGAACAATATAAACCAACAACAGGATGGAATAGAAAGTGGAAGGCCCTAACAGTAGGGAGCGAGGGATGCGACACCTCCTGACTCCAACCTGTGTATATCCCTAAGCTCCCCTAACGCCCTATGCGGATCTTCCACCTGCCGCTGCCACGTGCCTAGTCCCTAATTGTCACCTCAATATACCCTGGCTAGTTCACTGGCCAACAAGGATGCTAACCTGGAGGGGAAGTGACAAACACAAGACAGACCAAGATCAGGGAAACAATACTCAGCTTCTGCCTCTGCTGCAGAGCTCTAAACAGCAGAGGATACAGCTCCAGGACCCAAAACTCCACAGACGCAGCAGATATACCACTTCTAACTCCAGGCTGGTCTTCATAGAATAACTCTATAACCGACAGTCAGCTGATGCGTCATGTGACTATTTAAAAGATGGTGGGAGTGGTCATCACCCTCATCAGCTGACCAGCAACAAAGCAAAAACAAGGATACTGACATTAATCCTTGCTGGCCCAAAAGAAAATAAGAAAAATGTAAATTATAGCAGAATTAGAGCTGCCACTAATCCAAAAATGCATAGTGACAAAAACTTTGAGTTTCAGCTCCCTTCAAAGATTTTCTATTGGATTCAGGTCTGGAAACTGGCAAGGTCATTCCAGGACCTTTTTATGGAACCACTCCTTAGTTGCCCTGGCTGTGTATTTTGAGTCATTGTTATGCTGGAAAACCCAGCCATGACCCATCTTCAATGCTCTTACTGAGGAAAGGAGGCTTGGCCAAGATCTCGCAATACGTTACCCCATCTATTCTCCCTTCAATACGGTACAGTCGTCCTGTTCCCTTTGCTGTGAAGCACTCCCAAAGGATGATATTTCCTCCATCATGCTTAATGGTTGGGATGGTGTTCTTGGTGCTGTACTCATCCTTCTTCTTTCTCCAAATACGGCAAATGGAGTTTATACCAAAAAGTTCTATTTTGGTATCATCTGACGACATGTCCTTCTCCCATGCCTATTCTGGATCATACAAATGGTCATTAGTGAACTTCAAATGGGCCTGGACATGCGCTGGCATGAGCAAGGGGACCTTGCATACCCTGCAGGATTTTAATCCATGACGATGGAATGCCCATATCAGGGCAGCGGGGTACTCTGTACCGGGTCCTGTCTTAAAGGGGATTTGTAATGTCTATGTTCGTGATGCCACCTGTGGTTTTCGGTCAGTGAGGACCAACGCTGCTTAAAGGGGTTCTCTGGGGTGATGGTATGCAGCAAGATGGTGACGCTTCCCACAGGTGAAGCGGGGTCCCCAGGGCTTACCAGGTGTAAGGCACCAATGGTGTGGTGAATGGTGTGGCAAAGAACGAGGACACAGGTTTTCAGTCTTTCCCTGGTTTACTGATGATAGCAGTCCTCAGTCCAGGATACCAAGTGCAGGGTAGCTGTGGTCTGGCCGGCTTGGAGGCAATAGGAGATCCCTCTCCCAGGTGAGGTCCATAAGCCTTTCCTACTTGCGCTACTTTAGTTGGCGAGGTCCCTGCCACATGAAGCTTAGTTGCAAAGTCCCCTCTCTCCTGTCCTAAGACAGATGTCTGTAAGATAGGCAGTGCGAGCCCGTTTATAGGATCTCTATCATCACCCAGGCTTTCAAGTTACTGCTTCACCTCAGACTTGGTGCAAGCAATTGACATACAGTTCTATGCCCTCCGGTTCTGTCGAGCATCCTGGAAAACAACACGACCTCGGGCTCCCGGTACCCCGTTTCTGCGCTCTGGCTCCTAGGGTGTCCTTCCGCTATTCCCCTCCTGAGCCTCTTCCTCCTCTGTGCTTCTTCCCTTTAAACTCCTCCACTATTCAACTCCTCACGATATCACTCTTTCCAGGGGTTGCAGCTCCTTCGTGGCTGCTCAAACCCTACGTCTGCTCCAGACGTCCTACTGCTCTCCTCTCCCAGACTGGCTGACTCCTCCCCCAGACCAGGATACATAATGTCTAAGGAAACTCCCCTGAATCCGGGTCCTGAGCTCCCCCTCCTGGCCTAGATTCAGATGTGTTGAATGTGAGTGCCTTACCTGATAGAAAGAATCTCCCTTGCCTCCAAGCGTGACATTACCCTCCCCAAAGGGAAGGCAACATCACTGCAACAGCCCGTTACCTGGGGTGTTGCAACAGTGTAGCGTGTTACTAACGGCAATGTTTGAGACTGCTGTCCCGGAAAAAATAACAGGTCTGTGAGGGCCAGAATTTTTTTTTTTAGATTCTGTATCTCACACTTGAAGTGTATCTACAATTAAATTTACTGACCTCTCCATTCTTTGTAGGTGGGAAAGCTTGCTAAATTGGCTATGTATCAAATACTTATTTCCAACACTATATATACAGTGGGGCAAAAAAGTATTTAGTCAGTCAGCAATAGTGCAAGTTCCACCACTTAAAAAGATGAGAGGCGTCTGTAATTTACATCATAGGTAGACCTCAACTATGGGAGACAAACTGAGAAATAAAAATCCAGAAAATCACATTGTCTGTTTTTTTAACAATTTATTTGCATATTATGGTGGAAAATAAGTATTTGGTCAGAAACAAACAATCAAGATTTCTGGCTCTCACAGACCTGTAATTTCTTCTTTAAGAGTCTCCTCTTTCCTCCACTCATTACCTGTAGTAATGGCACCTGTTTAAACTTGTTATCAGTATAAAAAGACACCTGTGCACACCCTCAAACAGTCTGACTCCAAACTCCACTATGGTGAAGACCAAAGAGCTGTCAAAGGACACCAGAAACAAAATTGTAGCCCTGCACCAGGCTGGGAAGACTGAATCTGCAATAGCCAACCAGCTTGGAGTGAAGAAATCAACAGTGGGAGCAATAATTAGAAAATGGAAGACATACAAGACCACTGATAATCTCCCTCGATCTGGGGCTCCACGCAAAATCCCACCCCGTGGGGTCAGAATGATCACAAGAACGGTGAGCAAAAATCCCAGAACCACGCGGGGGGACCTATTGAATGAACTGCAGAGAGCTGGGACCAATGTAACAAGGCCTACCATAAGTAACACACTACGCCA
This sequence comes from Ranitomeya imitator, assembly GCF_032444005.1. NCBI lineage: Eukaryota > Metazoa > Chordata > Amphibia > Anura > Dendrobatidae > Ranitomeya > Ranitomeya imitator. Next base: position 712,454,934 of record NC_091284.1, on the reverse strand, counting down.
CCATGGACTCAGATCCTGCAGTGCCAGACGTGTCCCAATGCTTAAGCCAGTACATGTCCGGGCCCGTCTGAAGTTTGCTAGAGAGCATTTGGATGATCCAGAGGAGTTTTGGGAGAATGTCCTATGGTCTGATGAAACCAAACTGGAACTGTTTTGTAGAAACACAACTTGTCGTGTTTGGAGGAAAAAGAATACTGAGTTGCATCCATCAAACACCATACCTACTGTAAAGCAAGGTGGTGGAAACATCATGCTTTGGGGCTGTTTCTCTGCAAAGGGGCCAGGACGACTGATCCGGGTACATGAAAGAATGAATGGGGCCATGTATCGTGAGATTTTGAGTGCAAACCTCCTTCCATCAGCAAGGGCATTGAAGATGAAACGTGGCTGGGTCTTTCAACATGACAATGATCCAAAGCACACCGCCAGGGCAACGAAGGAGTGGCTTCGTAAGAAGCATTTCAAGGTCCTGGAGTGGCCTAGCCAGTCTCCAGATCTCAACCCTATAGAAAACCTTTGGAGGGAGTTGAAAGTCCGTGTTGCCAAGCGAAAAGCCAAAAACATCACTGCTCTAGAGGAGATCTGCATGGAGGAATGGGCCAACATACCAACAACAGTGTGTGGCAATCTTGTGAAGACTTACAGAAAACGTTTGACCTCTGTCATTGCCAACAAAGGATATATTACAAAGTATTGAGATGAAATTTTGTTTCTGACCAAATACTTATTTTCCACCATAATATGCAAATAAAATGTTAAAAAAACAGACAATGTGATTTTCTGGATTTTTTTTTCTCAGTTTGTCTCCCATAGTTGAGGTCTACCTATGATGTAAATTACAGACGCCTCTCATCTTTTTAAGTGGTGGAACTTGCACTATTGCTGACTGACTAAATACTTTTTTGCCCCACTGTATATGTATATGCATTGTGGTAATGGCACTCAGTTGTCTCCTACTGAGGTAGACACAGGAACACTTGATATTAAAGTCTTTGGCTGGTTTATTGCTTCATAAACCAGAAAGCAAAATAGTAACACAAAACAGTCTTTTCTGGCACAAGTGGAAATAAACAGTTCATACAAAAGTCCTTTCCAAAGTGGCTCCAGCTTTCTGGAAAATAACACACTTCAGCTCCCACTGGAGCTCGAGACTGGAGACTTTCCTGTCTCCAAACACATAGCAATGAAAAAACTAGCTGGATTTATAACTTTTCTAACCACACCCTAGAGGTGGAGATATGGTGAGTGGTCATCCCACCCATCTCTTACAACCACTCACAAAAAACCCAACCCTGTCATGGCAGTTTAACCTCTCTCATCACATAACATGCTGGAGGGAAACTTCTGGGTTTTCACATTGCGAAGATAGCAATCTTTGTGAGACATATCCCCTTCCCACATCACATACATTGTCACTGACCCTGTCACAGTATATATATACAGTGGGGGAAATAGGTATTTGATCCCTTGCTGACTTTGTAAGTTTGCCCACTTACAAAGACATGAACAGTAAGTTGAGTTAATGCCAAAGATCTAAATTTTTGTCTCATCTGACCACAGCACCTTCTCCCAATCACTCACAGAATCATCGAGGTGTTCATTGGCAAACTTCAGATGGGCCTGCACATGTGCCTTCTTGAGCAGGGGGACCTTGCGGGCACTGCAGGATGTTAAACCTTTACGGCGTAATGTGTTACCACTGGTTTTCTTGTTGACTGTGGTCCCAGCTGCCTTGAGATTATTAACAAGTTCCTCCCGTGTAGTTTTAGGCTGATCTCTCACCTTCCTCATGGTCAAGGATACCCCACAAGGTGAGATTTTGCATGGTGCACCAGAACAATGTCAACTGACAGTCATTTTGTATTTCTTCCATTTTCTTACTATTGCACCAACAGTTGTCTCCTTCTCACCCAACGTCTTACTTGTGGTTTTGTAGCCCATTCCAGCTTTGTGCAGGTCTATGATCTTGTCCCTGATATCCTTATAAAGCTCTTTGGTCTTGCCTATGTTGTAGAGGTTAGATTCTGACTGATTAATTGAGTCTGTGGCAGCAGACTTTTCTCAGACTAGTTTCACATTTGCGTCTATGTGCGCAGCGTATCATCTGCAACCGCAAATGCATGCAAAGACGTATGCAAACTCATAATAACGCAGCGTTTTTATCCGCATCAGCTTACGCATGACGGCAAAAAAAAGCTGCGTTTGTGTGCATTTTTGCATGCTTTTGCACTTTTTCTGCGCATGCGTTTCATATTTCCAGGAGGGCGTGTCTCAATGGTTGTGTCTAAATAAATTCCTGGACATGCGCAGTTCAAAGTACACAAGCGCATCGAACGCATGCCTACGCAAAGACTTGCGTAGGCATGTGTTCCCATAGACAGTAATGCATTTTTTATTGCACTCATCCGCATGCGCATCCCTACGCATATTTGACGGAAATTTGCCGCCTCAAAAATTCCAACATGGTGCGTTAGCTGCGCCCCACCGCACACCGTAAAAAAAGCATGTGTAAGCAAACGTGGGTGAACGCTTGCAAACGCATGCACCTGCGTCTACAATGTTAAAGATAGGAAATCAAGATGCATGCGGATGTATGCGTCAGAAACGCTGCAGACACATCCGCAAATGTGAAACCAGCATAAACGAGATTTTGTAAGACAGCTGTCTTTAATGTATGTAATGAGTTGATTAGGAGAGTCTAACCTGTCTGTAGGAACCAGAACTCTTAATGGTTGGTAAGGGATCAACTACTTATTTCTCACTGCAAAATGCAAATAAATTTATATAATTTATACAATGTGATTTTCTGGATTTTATTTTTGATATTCTATCTTTCAATGTTAAAATTCACTTACTCTTAACCCCTTAATGACAGCCAATACGTCTTTTAACTGACCTGAGATATAAGAGAATAGCATCACCATACAGGTGACAATCCAGCAGCTGTTGGCTGGACACTATAGCTGACAACTTGCTGCATCAGCCACGATCAGTGTTTGCCCTGTCGAAATCTGTTTAACCCCTTAGATGCTGCTGTCAATAGTGACTACATCATATAAATGGTTTATCCAAAATTGTGCCCTCACATCATGATTGTGTGGTCCTGATGTTTTCCATGGCAATTCATGACCAAATAGCGGCCTTAGAGTCTGACGACTGTTGTAACCTGTTCAGAAGTAAAAATACACATTTTCATTTCTGTTATGCCACTTTGCATTAATTCCTGAAAGATGCCTGAAGGGTTTATAAACTACCTGACTGCAGATTTCAGTATGTCAGGGGGTGCTGTTTTTAAAATGGCATTATTTTTTGGGGTTTCCCAATATATGAGACTTCTAAAGGCACTTTAAACATGGATAGGCCCCTAAAAAAATAATTTTTCTAAATTTCCATGAAAAAATGAAAAATTACTGCTCCATTTTTAAACCTCCTAAAATGCTAATAAAATAAAATAACATTTTACAAATGGTGCTGATGTAAAGCAAACATGTGGGAAATGTTATTTATTAATGTTTTTGTGTGGCATGACTATCTGGATTAAAGGGATAATCATGAAAAGTTTGAAAATTGCTAATTTTTTAACATTTTTCTCAAATATCTGATATTTTTTTTATAAATAAACACAAAACTGTTATGATAAGGTAATTCAGTACCACAATGGACATAGAGGTCAGAGCACATACAGTGACCTGACAATAACCCAAAAACATAGATGAGCTCTGAGACGTGGGAACTCTGCTGACCGCAATCCCTAATCCTCTCCAACCACACTAGAGGCAGCCGTGGATTGCGCCTAACGCTCCCTATGCAACTCGGCACAGCCTGAGAAACTAGCTAGCCTGAAGATAGAAAATAAGCCTACCTAGGAAAGGTAACTTTGCGGCCAACACAAAACCCTACAAAAACCACGCAAAGGGGGCAAAAAGACCCTCCGTACCGAACTAACGGCACGGAGGTACACCCTCTGCGTCCCAGAGCTTCCAGCAAGCAGGAAAAAACAAATATACAAGCTGGACAGAAAAAACAGCAAACAAAATAACAAAGCGAAACTTAGCTATGCAGAGCTGCAGGCCACAGGAACGATCCAGGAGGAAACAGGTCCAATACTAGAACATTGACTGGAGGCCAGGATCAAAGCACTAGGTGGAGTTAAATAGAGCAGCACCTAACGACTTCACCACAGCACCTGAGGAAGGAAACTCAGAAGCCGCAGTACCACTTTCCTCCACCAACGGAAGCTCACAGAGAGAATCAGCCGAAGTACCACTTGTGACCACAGGAGGGAGCTCTGCCACATAATTCACAACACAAAACATATCGACCTAAATTTACCATTATCAAAAAGTGTAATGTGTCATGAAAAAGCAATCTCAAAATTACTGGGATTTGTTGAAGCGTTCCAGAGTTATTAACACATAAAGTGACACTAATCAGATTTCAGAAATTTGGCTCCTTCACTAAGGGGTTAAAATTAAACACTGTTCATGTCTTTGTCGGTATGCAAACTTGCAAAATCAGCAAGGGATCAAATACTTATTCCCCCCACTGTGTGTGTGTATATATATATATATAAATATATAAATATAGTTGTATATATATATATATATATTATATATATATATATATATATATATATATATATATATATATATATATATATATATATATATATATATGTATACAGCTCTGGCCAAAAATTAAGAGACCACTACAAAATGTTCAGTTTGTCTGATTTTTCTCTTTATAGGTATATTTTAGAGTGAAATCTAAACTGTTCATTTATTCTGTAATCTTCTGACAACATGTCTCCGAATTTCCAAGCAATAAATTTTGTATTTTTTTTCTTAAAAGGAGAAATGGTCAAAATAAAAAAACAGTGCTTTCAGACCTCGAATAATGCAAAGAAAACAAGTTCATAATCATTTAGAAACAACAATACTAATGTTTTAACTCAGGAAGAGTTCGGAAATCAATATTTTGTGGAATAACCATGACTTTTAATCACATCTTTCATGCGTCTTGTCATGCTTTCCACCAGTCTTTCATACTGCTTCTGGCACAAAAATAATATAAGCAGTTCTTCTTTGTTTGATGGCTTGTGACTATCCATCATCCTCCTGATTACATTCCAGAGGTCTTCAATGGGGTTCAGGTCTGGAGATTGGGCTGCCCATGACAGGGTTTTGATGTGGTGGTCTCTCAATGTTTGACAGAGCTGTATGTATATATCTACTATATAAAGCTGAATGTGTGTGTGTGTGTGTATGTGTGTATGTCCGGGATTGGCATCTGCACCGTCGCAGCTACAGCCACAAAATTTTGCACGGTCACACGTCTGGACCCCGAGAGCGTCATAGGCTATATTGTGAGGCGAAATTTTAACCCCGCGCGTTCCAATTCACCAAACAATTTTGCCCCTATCTACATAATGGGGAAAAAAGTGAAAGGAAAAATGTTGGAAGCGTCGCAGCTACAGCAACAAAATTTTGCACAGTCACACGTCTGGACCCCGAGAGCGTCATAGGCTACGTTGTGAGGTGAAATTTTAACCCCGCGCTTTCCAATTCACCAAACAATTTTGCCCCTATCTACATAATGGGGAAAAAAGTGAAAGGAAAAGTGTTGGAGGCGTCACAGCTACAGAAACAAAATTTTGCACAGTCACACGTCTGGACCCTGAGAGCGTCATAGGCTATGTTGTGAGGTGAAATTTTAACTCCGCGCTTTCCAATTCACCAAACTATTTTTCCCCTATCTACATAATGGGGAAAAGTGAAAGGAAAAGTGTTGGAGGCAAATTGACAGCTGCCAGATGTGAACAAGTGGGACTTAAAGAATGAGAGCGATGGCGCCAAAGAGTATATACCGTACAGTTGCTAAGGTAGGACCCCGACATGGGATACTCACCACACGGGGATATGAACACACACACAAAATGCGCCACACACTACCACGTGCTTGAACACATATACCACCCTCAGCACACATTTCACCACACATACGCCAACCTCGCCACATAAAAGTCGAAACACAAAAGTCGCCGCTCAAAACTCACCACGCGCAAAACTCGCCACATGCAAAAAATAGGCTCACGCAAAACTCGCCACAAGTGCAAAACTCACCTCATGGAAAACTCGCCACACACAAAACTTGCACATGCGGAAAAATTGCCATATGCACAAAATTTGCAACACATGCAAAAGTTGCCTCACACAAAACTTGCACATACTCAAAATGCACCAGACATAAAACTCACCACGCGCAAAACTCGCCATGCGCAAAACTTGCTGCACACAACTTGCTATACTAACCTGTCACATGCAACTCGACACACAAAAAGTTGCTACACGCATGTTGCCACACAAAACTCATCTCACAAAAGTCGCTACATGCATGTCGCCACACACAACTCAACACACACAACTTGACAAACGAAACTCGCCCTAAAACACACACAAGTCTGGTATTAGCCTTCAAAAATAAAATTCTGATTAATAAGCAGACAAACTACAAGAGCAACAAATGTACCATATAGGAAATACGGCAGCTGTCAGTCACATGACCTGTCTATTATGTGTATGTGTCAGCTAATATATACTACCAGGGGGAGGGCTTCCTGTTGGCTAGGGATTTATCAGGCTGCCAATTTATCTTACAAATACTGAGGTAAAAATACTGAGCAAATAACGTGTTAACGAGGTCTAATACAGGAGATCACACAGGTATATACTATATACAGGGGAGATGACACACAGATATATACTATATACAGGAGAGATGACACACAGGTATATACTATATAAAGGAGGAGATGACATACAGGTATATACTATATACAGGAGGAGATGACACACAGGTATATACTATATACAGGAGCAGATTACCTACAGGTATATACTATATACAGGAGGAGATGACATACAGGTATATGCTATATATAGAAGATGACATACAGGTATATACTATATACAGGAGGAGATGACATACAGGTATATACTATATACAGGGGAGATGACACACAGGTATATACTATATACAGGAGATGACATACAGTTATATACTATATATAGGAGGAGATGACATACAGGTATATACTATATATAGGAGGAGATGACATACAGGTATATACTATATATAGGAGGAGATGACATACAGGTATATACTATATATAGGAGGAGATGACATACAGGTATATACTATATATAGGAGGAGATGACATACAGGTATATACTATATATAGGAGGAGATGACATACAGGTATATACTATATATAGGAGGAGATGACATACAGGTATATACTATATACAGGAGGAGATGACATACAGGTATATACTATATACAGGGGAGATGACACACAGGTATATACTATATACAGGAGGAGATGACATACAGTTATATACTATATATAGGAGGAGATGACATACAGGTATATACTATATATAGGAGGAGATGACATACAGGTATATACTATATATAGGAGGAGATGACATACAGGTATATACTATATATAGGAGCAGATGACATACAGGTATATACTATATATAGGAGGAGATGACATACACTTATATACTATATACAGGGGAGATGACACACAGCAGGTATATACTATATACAGGGGAGATGACATACAGGTATATACTATATACAGGAGATGACATACAGGTGTATACTATATATAAGGGAGATGACAAACATGTATATACTGAGGTGAAAATGAGAGGTGTGAGGTGAAAATGAAAAGGTGTGAGTGCAAAATGAGAGGAGTGAGGGAAAATAGTGTAGTGATCGGAAAATGACAGATGTGAGGTCGAAATGACAAGTGTTAGGCGGGAATGAGAGGAGTGAGGGAGAAAATGAGAGGTGTGAGGGAGAAAATGAGAGATGTGAGGGGGAAAATTAAAGATGTGATTGGGAAAATGAGAGGCGTAATGGGAAAATAAGAGAAGTGACGTGCTATAACTAACCACAGATATTTACTATGCCCAGGCAACGCCGGGCTCTTCAGCTAGTATATATATATATATATATATATTCATATATATACAGTATATGGACTCTGTGTCAGGTGGGTAGGCCAGCACTATTGTATGAACTTCCTGTGATGTGGCTTATGACGACTGCAATAAACCAGCCGACTTTTCTATAGAAATGGTTCCTGTTATACCTCATATTGCTTCCAAGTGAGTAGCATTGTCATATTTGGTATTAGAAGTACGGGCAGCATTCCTAAGGGAACACATGTGACTGCTAGAAAAGTACTGCATGCCATGGGCGAAGGCAGCTAAAAGTGAGAGCGCAATGATAGACAGAATGGAGGACCCGATTAAACATCTGTTGCAAGTCCAGTAGCAGCAGCAACGGCTGGCACAACAGGAGGCAAGTAAGCTGCTTGTTCAAAAGCTCCAGCAGCAGCAGAACCAACAACAGTAGCTGCAGATTGAATTACTCACCAAGGTGATTCGTGGCAGGCGGCAGCTCCGACTCCAAGGTCAGATGACGATTTTTCTATCTGGAAGGCGGTGAGGAAAGCCTTGCCGAAAATGATCATGGGAGATGACATAGAGGCCTTTTTACCAATTTTTGAATGGGTTGGCTATCGGGAGATATTGCCCTTTCAGAGCAATGGAAGGAAGTTCTAGTGCCATATTTATAATATATAAATAGAATATGCAAAAATGGAAATTTTGGAGCTTCTGGGGGTGACAATGTCTATCAGGGCACAACAGGTCTACGGCTGGGCATATCACCATGGCAAAACCCCTCATTCCCAAATATTTTATCTACTGCACCTTGTCCAAAAGTGGTTGCAGCCAGAGATAGTAGAGCAAGTTGTAATGAATTGGTTTGTGCACTCCCTTCTGAGCCTGATGCAGACTTGGGTTGCTCAGAGAAATCCCTGGAATGTTGATGACTTGGTCGGATTGGTCAAAAGGTATCAGGGGGGCAATCATTACTTGAGAGGCAACCCACTCCAGACTGGGGGTCCCATCAGGGGGGGAAGCCAAAAACGGGGTGGGGAGTACAAAGTCCAAGGAAGCGGCAGAGGTCATGCCGAGGGTCTCATCGGGGATTGTAATTTGCTGGAGATGTGAGAGCCCAGGTCATATAGCCCTTTGTCCCCTTACAACCAAACAAATGGAATGTAACATGGGATGCCAGTGTTTTTTCTACACATATCCAGCCTGCAGTGTGGACAGTCCACCAGGTTAGGGGTCCAAAGCTTGTCTTGTAAAAGTGAATGGTCTGCAAATGACTGGAGTAATAGACTCAGGGAGTTTGCTGACCCTTGTGAGGGCCACACTTCCTCTCCAGTTATTGATCTCTGGGAAGAAGGTGGGGGGCGCTTGCTGCATTTGCAAGGATGCTGAAGTCTATCCGGTGGCCAGTGTGCTCATTGAAACAGCCCAAGGTACTGAGTCCCATGAGGTCGGTGTGCTGTTTTTGGACTTTTAGAGGAGTGGCGGAGACCGCAATTGCTCGGGTAAGAGACTGGTTGACCCTATAGAAGTCTCACCACCCCCGAGAGTCTGATAGGTTTCCATTCTGTGTAATGCTGGAAGAAGAGGTAGTATTCCCTGAGGCTGACGTTCCTGAGATAGGGGTGACCGGAGAAAATTTTGGGTCTGCCCAACATAGGGACCTAACCCTAAAAGAAGTGTTCCATAAGGTAACCATTATAAATGGCATAGCACAAGATCTGGGGGCTGACAACAGTTTTCTCTAATTCATGTTCAGTGGGGACTTATTATACCTGGTTACTAAGGTGAGGGAAAAGATAGTGTAGCAATTGTTGGTGCAAGGACCCTATAGACAAAGAGTGTTGGACATGGCCCATTCACATGACTTGGGTGGCCATCTAAGGGTGAACAGAACTTAAGAACAAGTCATGAGGATGTTCTATTGGTAGATATGACACCAGAAATTCCTAAGGTATTGCAAGTCCTGTCCCACCTGCCAGTTAACAGCTCCAGCCTTTCAATTCCGAAATCGCCTCGTGCCGCTACCCATCAAGACATGGCAAGAAGGGACCCCTTTGAAACTCCATATTTACTGGTTAAGCCAGTAGAGGAAATTGAAGACCTCACAATAGCAGAGATGCGGGAATTGTTGCAGCAGAAAGGGGACCTGTTCTCAGATTTGCCAGGGTGTACAGAGGTCAAAGAACACAAGGTTCTGATGGAACCCTATGTGCTGATGATTTTCAAGCCCTACCAATTTCCAGAGGCCCACCGAGAACTGCTTGCCAAGGAAGTGAAGTGTATGCTGAAACTTGGAAGCTGAATGAAGTTTCCAACTTCAACGCATATCCGGTGCCTCGTGTTGATGAGCTGATAGAGAGACTTGGGCTGGCAAGGTACATAACCACCTTGAATCTAACAAAGGGATATTGGTAAATTCCCATGTCAGAAGAAGCCAAGGAGAAGATGTCTTTCGCTAGGTCCATTGGATGCATCCAATATGTCCAGATGCCGTTCGAACTGCTGGGAGCTCTGGCTACCTTCTAGACGGCCATGGACCGGATCCTCACACCCCATAAGAAGTACGCTGTGGCATACCTGCACGATATCATAATCTTCAGCCCAGTTTGGGGCCGTCGTCTGAGAAAGGTCCAGGCGTTGTTTGTTGCTCTCAGTAAGGCGGGGTTCTCTATAAATCATAAAAAATGTACCATGGTGAAAGAGGAGGCCAAATACATTGGATATTTCGTTTTAACAGGTGAAATCAAACACTATATCAGTAAAGTGGACACAATCCAGTACTGTCCGAAACCACTCTCAAAAAAGCAAGTTAGCGCTTCCTATGAATTGTGGGGTACTGCAGGAGGTTTATTCAAAACCTTGCACCCTTGATCGACTTTTTTAAGGGAACAAAATCAGACTTTGCCAAATGAATGTCAGAAGTGGAGACGGTCTTTTAAGAATTGAAAGTATATCTTAAAGTCCTGATTGTCCCCATCTTTAAGAAGGAATTTTTACTCCAAACGAATGCCTCAGAAATCGAATTAGGAGTGGTATTTTCTCAGGACAGGAGGCACACAGAGAGGAGCATTTTGTTCTCTACCTGAGTAGATAACTCTTAGCATGTGAGAAAAATTATTCCAGTGTAGAAAAGGAATGCCTGTCCATGAAGTGGGCAGCGGACACATTGCGATACTATCTCTTAGGGCAAGAATTTAAATTTAATGTTAATTAATTAAATGACTTTGTTTCACTTTGTGCTGGCAATGGCTGTATTTGAATTTCCTGTGATGTGGTTTATGAGGACTGCACTAAACCAGCTGGAATTTTAAATACAAGTGGTTCCTATGATACCTCATATCACTTCCAAGTTAATAGCATTGTTTTATATAAGTATTTAAACTGGTCATCTCAAGAAACACATCTTGGGATAAGTTTATGCTTGACCCAAGAGAAAAGGTTTGGAAGAGCAATTTGCTGACCCCATGGCATACATTGTCATTCATTGGACTCTTTGTTACATAGGCAGCTATTTGGCAAACAATATGGCTCAGGCTCACTGACTATTTGAGTATTAGAAATACTTGGCAAACGTTCATTTTATCTTCAGGATTTGCATTACTGAACTGACCAACAACAAACCTGGGAAAAACACATTCGCCAGAAGACTCGCTACACTCATCAGGAGGGCGTTAAACTAGAAGAAGAGGGGACGGGAAGAAAAACATTAGACTTGAACAAAGAAGATCCAGGAAAACATACTCAGAAGGGAGGTAAGAACATTTCTAAAACAATCCACAGCGAGGAGATTGGAACAAAACAAAATCCTCTAAACTGCATGCTCGCAAACGCCAGAAGCCTGACAAACAAGATGGAAGAACTAGAAGCAGAAATATCTACAGGTAACTTTGACATAGTGGGAATAACCGAGACATGGTTAGATGAAAGCTATGACTGGGCAGTTAACTTACAGGGTTACAGTCTGTTTAGAAAGGATCGTAAAAATCGGAGAGGAGGAGGGGTTTGTCTCTATGTAAAGTCTTGTCTAAAGTCCACTTTAAGGGAGGATATTAGCGAAGGAAATGAGGATGTCGAGTCCATATGGGTCGAAATTCATGGAGGGAAAAATGGTAACAAAATTCTCATTGGGGTCTGTTACAAACCCCCAAATATAACAGAAACCATGGAAAGTCTACTTCTAAAGCAGATAGATGAAGCTGCAACCCATAATGAGGTCCTGGTTATGGGGGACTTTAACTACCCGGATATTAACTGGGAAACAGAAACCTGTGAAACCCATAAAGGCAACAGGTTTCTGCTAATAACCAAGAAAAATTATCTTTCACAATTGGTGCAGAATCCAACCAGAGGAGCAGCACTTTTAGACCTAATACTATCTAATAGACCTGACAGAATAACAAATCTGCAGGTGGTCGGGCATCTAGGAAATAGCGACCACAATATTGTACAGTTTCACCTGTCTTTCACTAGGGGGACTTGTCAGGGAGTCACAAAAACACTGAACTTTAGGAAGGCAAAGTTTGACCAGCTTAGAGATGCCCTTAAGCTGGTAGACTGGGAAAATATCCTCAGAAATAAGAATACAGATAATAAATGGGAAATGTTTAAGAACATCCTAAATAGGCAGTGTAAGCGGTTTATACCTTGTGGGAATAAAAGGACTAGAAATAGGAAAAACCCAATGTGGCTAAACAAAGAAGTAAGACAGGCAATTAACAGTAAAAAAAAGCATTTGCACTACTAAAGCAGGATGGCACCATTGAAGCTCTAAAAAACTATAGGGAGAAAAATACTTTATCTAAAAAACTAATTAAAGCTGCCAAAAAGGAAACAGAGAAGCACATTGCTAAGGAGAGTAAAACTAATCCCAAACTGTTCTTCAACTATATCAATAGTAAGAGAATAAAAACTGAAAATGTAGGCCCCTTAAAAAATAGTGAGGAAAGAATGGTTGTAGATGACGAGGAAAAAGCTAACATATTAAACACCTTCTTCTCCACGGTATTCACGGTGGAAAATGAAATGCTAGGTGAAATCCCAAGAAACAATGAAAACCCTATATTAAGGGTCACCAATCTAACCCAAGAAGAGGTGCGAAACCGGCTAAATAAGATTAAAATAGATAAATCTCCGGGTCCAGATGGCATACACCCACGAGTACTAAGAGAACTAAGTAATGTAATAGATAAACCATTATTTCTTATTTTTAGGGACTCTATAGCGACAGGGTCTGTTCCGCAGGATTGGCGCATAGCAAATGTGGTGCCAATATTCAAAAAGGGCTCTAAAAGTGAACCTGGAAATTATAGGCCAGTAAGTCTAACCTCTATTGTTGGTAAAATATTTGAAGGGTTTCTGAGGGATGTTATTCTGGATTATCTCAATGAGAATAACTGTTTAACTCCATATCAGCATGGGTTTATGAGAAATCGCTCTTGTCAAACCAATCTAATCAGTTTTTATGAAGAGGTAAGCTATAGGCTGGACCACGGTGAGTCATTGGACGTGGTATATCTCGATTTTTCCAAAGCGTTTGATACTGTGCCGCACAAGAGGTTGGTACACAAAATGAGAATGCTTGGTCTGGGGGAAATTGTGTGTAAATGGGTTAGTAACTGGCTTAGTGATAGAAAGCAGAGGGTGGTTATAAATGGTATAGTCTCTAACTGGGTCGCTGTGACCAGTGGGGTACCGCAGGGGTCAGTATTGGGACCTGTTCTCTTCAACATATTCATTAATGATCTGGTAGAAGGTTTACACAGTAAAATATCGATATTTGCAGATGATACAAAACTATGTAAAGCAGTTAATACAAGAGAAGATAGTATTCTGCTACAGATGGATCTGGATAAGTTGGAAACTTGGGCTGAAAGGTGGCAGATGAGGTTTAACAATGATAAATGTAAGGTTATACACATGGGAAGAAGGAATCAATGTCACCATTACACACTGAATGGGAAACCACTGGGTAAATCTGACAGGGAGAAGGACTTGGGGATCCTAGTTAATGATAAACTTACCTGGAGCAGCCAGTGCCAGGCAGCAGCTGCCAAGGCAAACAGGATCATGGGGTGCATTAAAAGAGGTCTGGATACACATGATGAGAGCATTATACTGCCTCTGTACAAATCCCTAGTTAGACCGCACATGGAGTACTGTGTCCAGTTTTGGGCACCGGTGCTCAGGAAGGATATAATGGAACTAGAGAGAGTACAAAGGAGGGCAACAAAATTAATAAAGGGGATGGGAGAACTACAATACCCAGATAGATTAGCGAAATTAGGATTATATAGTCTAGAAAAAAGATGACTGAGGGGCGATCTAATAACCATGTATAAGTATATAAGGGGACAATACAAATATCTCGCTGAGGATCTGTTTATACCAAGGAAGGTGACGGGCACAAGGGGGCATTCTTTGCGTCTGGAGGAGAGAAGGTTTTTCCACCAACATAGAAGAGGATTCTTTACTGTTAGGGCAGTGAGAATCTGGAATTGCTTGCCTGAGGAGGTGGTGATGGCGAACTCAGTCGAGGGGTTCAAGAGAGGCCTGGATGTCTTCCTGGAGCAGAACAATATTGTATCATACAATTAGGTTCTGTAGAAGGACATAGATCTGGGGATTTATTATGATGGAATATAGGCTGAACTGGATGGACAAATGTCTTTTTTCGGCCTTACTAACTATGTTACTAACCATGTTACTATGACCAGTTGAGCAAATGAATAGTAATGGTGTTTCACCTGTGGATGAAGCCTCTGGTGGATCTATATCGGAAGCCATCATTGGTGCACATAACTTTGTGCTTGGTTGATTGCTGACAATTCGGACTGTATGCTAAGATACAGTAAATTATCCTTGTCCATGATGACCTCAGAAACTTATCAGGCCATCTCTGGTGGATACCATAAGGGTATATGCCCATGATCAGGAATAGCAGGGTTTTGTATTGCAAGCACAGTGGATGAGATTTATAGAAATCCCATGCTTCTACTTAACGCTGCATAAACTCACCCATAGTGCGGGTTTACGAACTGCAGCATGTCAATCATTTGTATTGGAGATGCTAGTCTCCGCTCCATAGTTTCAACCATAGCCATTCATTAGATGCGAGAAATGCGCATGGTTCAGTGAACACATGCGAATTTACCTGCGTGATTAGAACAAAAATATACTGTGTCCAAAACGCTGCTCTTTCCTGACGGTTGGCATATAGCCTAACAGGTTTTCTCAGAGTTTTTCGAGAATGTATGCTGATCCTTATAAGCCCTGAAGATTGGATTATAAGTTCATACTTGACTTATGTTGCTTTGTTTATGTAGATACAGTAAAACTAGAAGGAGGAAGTCATGAAGGTGAAGGATGTGTGTGAGAGAATGACGGCCCAGGACGCTGTGTCTACAATGTATATTTCTGAAGCAACTTGAAGGATGAGATATGCTGTGTTATTTTTGTCATTTTTAAAACACCCCACAGCAATGAACAAGATGTTCTCTAATGATTACATGTAAAGAGACTTACGGTAAAAAACATTATCACCAATAAAGCTCTAGGGTAGCCTACAAGCCAATTTAAGAAGCTGTGGACACTTTGCTTTTTGATCATAAAGGCTGGAATGCATTTATCCTGATTCTGCATACCTCCAACCTTTATGTACTGTCTTGAATGGAAAATCTGCTCACATTACTTTTTCTGAGTTATACTTATGTTAGAAATTAACAAAACACATCTACTATATAATTGTCTAAGGGTCACTTCCGTCTGTCTGTCTGTCTGTCCTTCTGTCACGGTTATTCATTCGCTGATTGGTCTCGGCAGCTGCCTGTCATGGCTGCCACGACCAATCAACGACGGGCACAGTCCGGAAGAAAATGGCCGCTCCTTACTCCCCGCAGTCAGTGCCTGGTGCCCGCATACACCCCTCCGGTCATTGCTAACACAGGGTTAATGCCGGCGGTAACGGACCGCGTTATGCCGCGGGAAACGCACTCCGTTACCGCCGCTATTAACCCTGTGTGTCCCCAACTTTTTACTATTGACGCTGCCTATGCGGCATCAATAGTAAAAAATGTAATGTTAAAAATAATTAAAAAAAAAAACCTGCTATACTCACCCTCCGTTGCAGCTCGCGCCGGCCGCCATCTTCCGTTGCAGGTTTCGGTGGCAGAAGGACCTGCCATGACGTCATGGTCATGTGACCACGACGACATCTCAGGCCCTGCGCGCCTGCGCGACAAGGACCTGCCATGACATCACGGTCATGTGACAGTGACGTCATCACAGGTCCTGCACTAATATCAACCCTGGGACTGGAACCTGCCGTGGACTACAAGGGCTCCCTCAGAAAGGTGAGTATATGTTTATTTTTTATTTTTTCATCTGTGACAAACCTGGCTGGGCAATATACTACGTGGCTCTGTGCAGTATACTACGTCACTGGGCAATATACTACGTGGCTGCGCAATATACTACGTAACTGGGCAATATACTATATGGCTCTGTGCTGTATACTACTTCGCTGTGCAATATACTATGTGGCTGGGCAATATACTACATCACTGGGCAATATACTACGTGGCTCTGTGCTGTATACTACGTCACTGGGCAATATACTACATGGCTGGGAAATATACTACGTCACTGGGCAATATACTATGTGGCTGGGCAATATACTACGTGGCTGCACAATATACTACATCACTAGGCAATATACTACATAACTGGGCAATACACTACGTGACTGGGCAATATACTACATCACTAGGCAAAATACTACGTGGCTGCCCAATATATTACATCGCTGTGCAATATATAATAATAATAATCATTTTTATTTATATGGCACCAACATATTCCGCAGCGCTTTACAACTTATAGAGGGGACTTGTACAGACTATAGACATTACAGAATAACAGAAATCACAGTTCAAAACAGATACCAAGAGGAGTGAGGGCCCTGCTCGCAAGCTTACAAACTATGAGGAAAAGGGGAGACACGAGAGGTGGATGTTAACAATTGCTTTAGTTATTCGGACCAGCCATAGTGTAAGGCTCGGGTGTCCATGTAAAGCTGCATGAACCAGTTACCTGCCTAAGTATGTAGCAGTACAGACACAGAGGGCTATTAACTGCATAAAGTGAATGAGAACATGATGCGAGGAACCTGATTATGTTTTTTTTTTTTTTTAATAGGCCACACAGGGATAGTTAGGTTAATGCATTGAGGCGGTAGGCCAATCTGAACAAATGAGTTTTTAGGGCACGCTTAAAACTGTGGGGATTGGGGATTAATTGTATTAACCTGGGTAGGTAGTGCATTCCAAAGAATCAGCGCAGCACGTGTAAAGTCTTGGAGACGGGAGTGTGAGGTTCTGATTGAGGATGCTAACCTCAGGTCATTAGTGGAGCGGAGGACACGGGTAGGGTGGTAGACTGAGACCAGAGAGGAGATGTAGGGTGGTGCTGAGCCATGGAGTGCTTTGTGGATGAGGGTAGTAGTTTTGTACTGGATTCTTGAGTGGATGGGTAGCCAGTGTAATGACTGGCACAAGGTAGAGGCATCGGTGTAACGGTGGGTGAGGAATATGATCCTGGCTGCAGCATTCAGGACAGATTGGAGCGGGGAGAGTTTGGTAAGAGGGAGGCCGATTAGTAGAGAGTTACAATAGTCCAGACGAGAATGAATAAGTGAGACAGTAAGAGTTTTTGCAGAGTCGAAAGTAAGAAAAGGGCGAATTCTAGAAATTTTTTTGAGGTGCAGATAAGAAGAGCGAGCCAGTGATCGGATGTGGGGGGTGAATGAAAGCTCAGAATCAAGGATGACCCCAAGGCAGCGGGCATGTTACTACGTAGCTCAGCAATATACTACGTAACTGGGTAATATACTATGTGGTTGGGCAATATACTACGTGGCTGCGCAATGTACTACATCACTAGGCAATATACTATGTAACTGGGCAATATACTACGTGGCTGGGCAATATACTATGTGGCTGGGCAATATACTACGTCACTGGGAAATATACTACGTGGCTGGGCAATATACTACGTGGCTGGGCAATATACTACGTGGGCTGTGCAATATACTACTCTACCATCGCCTACTGAATCCTCACCTATCCCTTGTAGATAGTGAGCCCTCACTGGCAGGGTCCTCTCTCCTCCTGTACCAGCCGTGACTTGTATTGTTTAAGATTGCTGTACTTGTTTTCATTATGTACACCCCTCCTCACATGTAAAACGCCATCAAATAAATGGCACTATAATAATAATAATAAATAATAATAATAATAATAATAATTACACGTACTTGACTTCTGGACAAGTATGTGTTATAGTCTTACAGGCAGAGCAGATGAATTTTATAGAAATGTAATCATACAAACCACAAGACTGTGGAAATGCTTTTTGACTCAGTATGAGGCTGCCATCACACCAGGCTCGGACTGGCCCACCGGGGAACCGGAGGATCCTCCGGTGGGCCCTGGCACTGACACCTGCTGGCAGGGCCCCCCCCCCCGCTCCAGGGCCCCCCCCCGCTCCAGGGCCTCCCCCCCCGCTCCAGGGCCCCCCCCCCCCCGCGCTGCCCGCCTTGAATACTCACCCTGCTCCAGCGATGGTCTCGGCGTCTGCACTGCAGCTCATCCTGAACGAGCGGTCACGTGACAGCGCTCATTAAGATCATGAATATGCGCATATTCATGATCTTAATGAACGGTGTCACATGACCGCTCAAGCAGGAAGAAGGTGCTGCGCCTGCGCCGCCACCTGGAGTCGGGACAGAGCGCAAGGGATGTCGGCACGGCCGTGCAGTGGGACAGGTGAGTATGAGGGACGGGGACGGGGGACAGGGGACGGGGGGGGATGAAGGAGGACATAAGCCGGCGCGCCGAGCGGGTGCAGAGAGATAAGCCGCCATGCAGGGGGGAATATATGAGCCATACAGGGGGGAATATGAGCCATACAGGGGGGAATATGAGCCATACAGGGGGAATATATGAGCCATACAGCGGGGAATATATGAGCCATACAGGGGGGAATATATGAGCCATACAGGGGGGAATATATGAGCCATACAGGGGGGAATATATGAGCCATACAGGGGGGAATATATGAGCCATGCAGGGGGGAATATATGAGCCATGCAGGGGGGAATATATGAGCCATACAGCGGGGAATATATGAGCCATACAGGGGGGAATATATGAGCCATACAGGGGGGAATATATGAGCCATACAGGGGGGAATATATGAGCCATACAGGGGGGAATATATGAGCCATACAGGGGGGAATATATGAGCCATACAGGGGGGAATATATGAGCCATACAGGGGGGAATATATGAGCCATACAGGGGGGAATATATGAGCCATACAGGGGGGAATATATGAGCCATACAGGGGGGAATATATGAGCCATACAGGGGGGAATATGAGCCATACAGGGGGGAATATATGAGCCATACAGGGGGAAATATATGAGCCATACAGGGGGGAATATGAGCCATACAGGGGGGAATATATGAGCCATACAGGGGGGAATATGAGCCATACAGGGGGGAATATATGAGCCATACAGGGGGGAATATATGAGCCATACAGGGGGGAATATATGAGCCATACAGGGGGGAATATATGAGCCATACAGGGGGGAATATGAGCCATACAGGGGGGAATATATGAGCCATACGGGGGGAATATATGAGCCATACAGGGGGGAATATATGAGCCATACAGGGGGGAATATATGAGCCATACAGGGGGGAATATATGAGCCATACAGGGGGGAATATGAGCCATACAGGGGGGAATATATGAGCCATACAGGAGGGAATATATGAGCCATACAGGGGGGAATATATGAGCCATACAAGGGGGAATATATGAGCCATACAGGGGGGAATATATGAGCCATACAGGGGGGAATATATGAGCCATACAGGGGGGAATATATGAGCCATACAGGGGGGAATATATGAGCCATACAGGGGGGAATATATGAGCCATACAGGGGGGAATATAAGCCATACAGGGGGGAATATATGAGCCATACAGGGGGAATATATGAGCCATACAGGGGGGAATATGAGCCATACAGGGGGGAATATATGAGCCATACAGGGGGGAATATGAGCCATACAGGGGGGAATATATGAGCCATACAGGGGGGAATATATGAGCCATACAGGGGGGAATATATGAGCCATACAGGGGGGAATATATGAGCCATACAGGGGGGAATATATGAGCCATACAGGGGGGAATATATGAGCCATACAGCGGGGAATATGAGCCATACAGGGGGGAATATATGAGCCATACAGGGGGGAATATATGAGCCATACAGGGGGGAATATATGAGCCATACAGGGGGGAATATATGAGCCATACAGGGGGGAATATATGAGCCATACAGGGGGGAATATGTGCCATACAGGGGGGAATATAAGCCATGCATACAGGGGGGAATATAAGCCATGCATACAGGGGGGAATATGAGCCATGCATACAGGGGGGGGGGATATGAGCCATGCATAGGGGGGGGGGTCATTATACAGTATTGAGCATCATGTGTGGCCGTTATACAGTATGGAGCATCATTTGTGGCCATTATACAGTATTGAGCATTATGTGGGATCATTATACAGTATGGAGAACTGTGTGGCCGTTATACACTATGGAGCACTATGTGTGGGTGGCCATTATACAGTATGGAGCACTGTCTGGCCATTATACAGTATGGAGCAATGTGTGGCCATTATACACTATGGAGCATCATGTGTGGCCATTATACACTATGGAGCATCATGTGTGGCCATTATACAGTATGGAGCATCATGTGTGGCCATTATACAGTATGAAGAACTGTGTGTCGCCATTATACAGTATGCAGCATCATGTGTGGCCATTATACAGTATGGAGCATCATGTGTGGCCATTATACAGTATGGAGCACTGTCTGGCCATTATACAGTATGGAGCAATGTGTGGCCATTATACAGTATGGAGCAATGTGTGGCCATTATACACTATGGAGCATCATGTGTGGCCATTTTACAGTATTGAGCATCATGTGTGGCCATTATACAGTATGTATGGAGCATCATGTGTGGCCATTATACAGTATGGAGCATCATGTGTGGTGGCCGTTATACAGTATTGAGCATCATGTGTGGCCATTATACAGTATGGAGCATCATGTCTGGTGGACATTATACAGTATGGAGCATCATGTGTGGCCATTATACAGTATGGAGCACTGTGTGGCCATATTTTTGTTTGCTTATAATTATCGTATATAAAACAGTGTGATCAGCAGTGCTAAATGGCTGTGGTTGGGATGTGGATATGGGTGTGACTAGTTGTGAAATGGGTCTGGTCAGAGGCGTGGCCTAAAATTTGCCGCGGCGCACTACGCGCGCCGCAAACTTTATACCTCCTTCCCTTCTTCAAAAGTTGGGAGGTATGGTACCACATTTGCCAGATCATGGCAAGTGCCGCAAATCCCATAGGGAATGAATGAGGCCGAACGCAGTGTTGCCGTAAGTGATCTGTTATGCAGCAGATGCAGAAAAACTGCCCGATCTTCTGCAAAAGGCGACTTTCACATCAGCGATTCTTGCCAAAGTCACTGCCGATAGTGTCATACTCACCAATGGGGGAGGCAGCACTAAAAGTGCCTAGGGCAGCAGAAACACTAAATACGGCCCTGGGGGGCTACATTATATTCTGTGGGGGGAATGCATTATACTCAAGGTACTACATTATATTATGGGGGGCTACATCATACTATATGAGGGGTTACAGTATACTCTATGGGGGGCTGTATTATATTCTGTGGTGGGGCTGCATTATTCTCTCAGGGGACTACATAATATTATGGGGGCTACATCATACTATATGAGGGGGCTACAGTATACTCTATGGGGGGGCTGCATTATATTCTGTGGTGGAACTGCATTCTCTCGGGACTACATTATATTCTGTGGTGGGTGGCATTATACTATATGGGGGGTGCTGCATTATACCCTATGGGGTGCTACATTATATTCTATGGTGGGGACTGCGTCATACCTGAGAGCGTTGCATTATATTTTGTGGGGTGCTGCATTATATTCTATGAGGGGGGACTGCATTATATTTTATGAGGGGGCTACATTATATTCTGTGAGGGGGCTACCACAACCCTTGCTACATAATTAAGACGTGAACTACCTTATATTATACCCTGATATTAGCGCTTTTTACCACACAATTGGTGGTCTTGTATCTATTTCTATGTAGCTACATAGTGGGCCCCAAGAATGATTTTCTCTGGTAGGCCCAAGGTGTTCCAGTCCGACGCTGCATCACACTAGCAGTATTTGGTCAGTATTTTACATCAGTATTTGTAAGCCAAAACCAGGAGTGGGTGATATATACAGAAGTGGTGCATAAGTTTCTATTATACTTTTACTCTATTTGTTCCACTCATGGTTTTAGCTTACAAATACTGATGTAAAATACTGACCAAATACTGCTAGTGTGACGGCAGCCTGAGTAAGTGAAGTTCATACAGATTATTGCCTTTATGCTGTGAACAGTAATAATGGATAATTCATTAATTTGGTTGGGTACAATTTGTTACCCTTGGTCCAATCTTCTATAGACTCATCTGTCACACCTGCAACATTTCCGTAATAAAATAGGAACAATTTGTACTGTTAATCATGTTACACTTGAGTCTAATGTATACTAGTGTTCCAAGTAAACTTTATTACTGTGAAATAATATTTAAATGTAATTTGTTAAAGTGAGAACAAAGTAGAAAGATTCCCAACCCTGGGATCTGCAGCTTTTCAAGATGTGATGAGTCAAAAGTTAGCAATGTGTTACAAAAATGTTACCAATTTGGAATGCACCATCTGAGGAGGTTTAACTCGTAAAACTTGTGATTCTTGGCCGAGACACTTTGACTTTGCACAGTTCTGGCTTTTTTGTCTGTATAGAATTGACATCTTCACAAGGAGCAGTTAACCCATTTATAGAGACCTGGGCAGTAATCTCCACTATGCTTTGCCAAGCACTCATGATACACCCAAGAGTCATGTGCCTGTATTTGAATACTCCGGTGTTTCCCAAATCCCACTTTTAAGTCTTGAACAGTACAGTTATTAACATTATCAGCTAGTAAACCAGTGTCAAAGTCATAATGATGATTATTCATCTGGGGAATATTAAGGGAGCTATGGCCTCAATACTAGAGAAAAAAGATAATTAATTACATATGTATGTGAAAGTGAATGGGCTGTAACCAGCATGTGCCACCTCATTTTGTTCTTCTATGGGGGAGGATGAGAGGCCTGTAGTTGACATCATAGGTAGACCACAACTATGATAGTCAAAATGAGAAAACAAATCCGGAAAATCACCTTGTCTGATTTGGCAAGATTTATTTTGCAAATTATGGTGGAAAATAAGGATTTGGTCACCTAAAAACATGCAAGATTTCTGGCTCTCACAGATCTGTAACTTCTTCTTAAAGAGGCTCCTCTGTCGTCCACTCATTACCTGTAGAAGTGGCACCTGTTTGAACTTGTTATCAGTATAAAAGACACCTGACCACAACCTAAAACAGTCAAACTCCAAACTCCACTATAGTGAAGACCAAAGAGCTGTCGAACGGCACAAAAAACAAAATTGTACCCCTGCACCAGGCTGGGTAGACTTAATCTGCTATAGGCAAGCAGTTTGGTGTGATCAAATGAACTGTGGGAGCAATAATAAGAAAATGGAAGACATACAAAACCACTGATAATCTCCCTTAATCTGTGGCTCCACGCAAGATCTCACCCCGTGGGGTCAAAATAATCACAAGAACGGTGAGCAAAAATCCCAGAACCACATGGGGGGGACCTAGTAAATGAACTGCATAGAGCTGGGACTACCGTAAAAAGGCTACCATAAGTAACACACTACGCTGCCAGGGACTGAGATCCTGCAGTGCCAGACATGTCCCCCTGCTTAAGCCAGTACGTGTCCAGTCCCGTCTGAAATTTGCTAGAGAGCATTTAGATTATACAGAAGAGTATTGGGAGAATGTCATATGGTCTGATGAAACCAAAGTAGAACTGTTTGGTAGAAACAAAACTCGTCGTCTTTGGAGGAGGCAGAATGCTGAGTTGCATCCAAAGAACACCATACCTACTGTGAAGCATAGTGGTGGCAACATAATGTTTGGGGCTGTTTCTCTGCAAAGGGACCAGGAAGACTGGTCCGTGTACATGAAAGAATGAATGGGGTCATGTATCGTGAGACTTTGAGTGCAAACCTCCTTCCATCAGCAAGGGCAATGAAGATGAAACGTGGATAGGTCTTTCAGCATGATAATTATCCCAAGCACACCGCCAGGGCAGCGAAGGAGTAGCTTCGTAAGAATAAACAGTGTTAGGACTGGCGGAACGCACCAAGAGAGATGTAATGGATGCGTTCGCAGTCCGGGGTCCACCGTGCAGGTGAAACCTGCTGCTAGGACATGACAGACGATATGGCGGTACTCATAAGTATACACGCGTGGGTTAAACCTCACCCAGCGTGAAGAAAGCGATCCTGTTGCGTCACAGGATCGCGGTACCGCACATAGAGCGCGAGCAAGTGGTCAGCGAACTAGACCCCAACAGGGATAGTATTTCGATTAGACCCTTGCTGGCACTACACCACAACTGGGTGTGAAAAGTATATACAATAGAGGCACCGAAGTGCAAACTGTGCCGTGCTGGCAGGCACCACTAAGTACCCAGACATGGGTCAGGAAGCGCACACAGGCGCGTGGCGCCGCACTGGCGGTCACAGCAGAGGACGCTGACACGTGTGTGACACGTTGAGTGTTAAGTCGGGCACTAGATAGCAGCCATACACCATACGCGAACAATCATACAGTAGGGTAGGGGTATTTAAAGGACGACTTGCACTCACAACAAACACACGTATAAAGTTGTACACTAGCGCATGGCCGTGCGGTCATGCGCAGTTTATATAGCTGCAGGACAGGAAGCGGCCACAGAAACTTTGCCCTTCCAAGACCTGCCAAGAGGACCAATAGAATGCGCTGCAGAGTCTGAGCACATGACCCTCGATCTCCAACGGGAGATCTTGCCCTGGGCATGCTCAGTGTGCGCAGACAAGGACTTAGTCCCAGAGAAGTCCACTCGCTGCTGACCAGTATTGGCTTTAAAGGCAGAAGCTGGAGAAGCAGCAGTAACTCTTCTCACAGAGTCAGACTGAGCGAGACGCTGGGATCGACGTCCCTGCTGAGCAGGCTCCACTGCGGCTGGAGGAGAATGGGAGACCGCAGCGGAGACGGATCGAGATTCCCCCTGTGCAGCAGAGGAAACTCGACTCCTAACATTACCCCCCCTCCTAGGGCCCCCCCCTCCTTGGGCCTCGCTACGTTCGAAGGCAGCAATGAGCTGTGGGGCCCGAATGTTTTCAGTAGGCTCCCATGACCTGTTCTCTGGACCATAACCCTTCCAATCCACCAGATAGAACTTTTTGCCGCGTACCACCTTACACCCCAAAATAGCGTTCACCTCGTAATCATAGTAACATAGTAACATAGTAACATAGTTAGTAAGGCCGAAAAAAGACATTTGTCCATCCAGTTCAGCCTATATTCCATCATAATAAATACCCAGATCTACGTCCTTCTACAGAACGAATCGTCCGTAGACGAACCCGATGTCCCGGCAGATGACTCGGAAAACCGGGACATGTATACGGGTTTCAAGAGGGACACATGAAAGGTGTCGGTGATACCCAAGCGTGGAGGAAGAGCCAGGCGGTAGACCACAGGATTAACCTGTTCGAGAACCTTGAAGGGACCCAAGTAGCGAGGAGCAAACTTAGTGGACTTAACTCGCAGCCTGATGTTACGGGCGGAGAGCCACACCAAGTCGCCAGGGACAAAAGTCGGAGCAGGGCGCCGATGAACATCGGCGGAGGACCTCATTCTCTCCTTGGAGGCCCGAATGGCATCCTGCGTGCGATCCCAAATGTCCCGTGCCTCCACAGCCCAGTCTGCCACCCTGGGATCAGCGGAAGACACAGGCATGGGCACTGGAACACGCGGATGCTGGCCGTAATTTAAGAGGAATGGAGTCTCACCGGTGGAGTCGGCTACGGCATTGTTAAGTGCAAACTCTGCCCACGGTAGCAAGGATGCCCAGTCATCCTGTCTGGCAGAAACAAAATGTCGCAGATATGTGACCAAGGTCTGGTTGGCCCTTTCTACCAACCCATTCGTCTCGGGATGATATGCCGAAGAGAGATTTAACTCAATACTGAGTAAACGACATAGCTCCCTCCAGAATCGAGATGCAAACTGGGGACCCCGGTCACTAACAATTTTGTCTGGCATACCGTGTAAGCGAAAGATATGCTTGATAAACAAGACAGCCAACGCCCGTGCAGATGGTAGCCGTGGAAGAGGCACCAAATGCACCATTTTGGAGAAATGGTCGGTGATCACCCAGATAATGGTGCAATTACGAGACTTGGGTAAGCCCACCACAAAGTCCATCCCGACCATCTCCCAGGGCCTGTCAGCCACGGGCAGAGGGTAAAGCAAACCAGCTGGCCGTTGCCGAGGAGTCTTGTTCCTGGAGCAAGAAACACACGCCCGAACGTACTCCGCGACATCACGAGCCATATGCGGCCACCAGTATGTCCTCGCCAGTAACTCAGATGTCCTTTTAGTACCAAAATGTCCACCCACCCTGGACGAGTGCGCCCAAGAGAGAACCTCCGGCCGCAAACTAGATGGAACAAAAGTCTTGCCCGGGGGCACAGACTCCAGCGAAACCGGGGCCACGGTTCTCAAACTCTCGGTGGGGACAATAAGCCAAGGCTCCTCCTCCTCCTCCGCAGATGACACAACGGAGCGAGAGAGAGCATCGGCCCGAATGTTCTTCTCCCCAGAAAGGAAATGGAGGGTGAAATGAAACCGGGAGAAGAACAAGGACCATCTGGCCTGGCAAGAATTCAACCGCTGAGCTGTCTGCAGATACACCAAATTTTTGTGATCTGTGAAGACTTGGAAGGGAAAACGTGCTCCCTCCAAGAGATGTCTCCACTCCGAGAAAGCCAACTTCATGGCTAGCAACTCCCTGTCCCCGATGGAATAATTCCTCTCTGCTGGTGCGAAGGTCTTGGAGAAAAAGAAGCAAGGATGCTTCCGACCTTGAGCATCCTTTTGGAAGAGGACTGCTCCAGCACCAACAGAAGAGGCATCCACCTCCATGATAAATGGCTTATCAACATCGGGGCGATGAAGTATGGGAGCGCTAGCGAAGTGTGACTTTATAGAGATAAAGGCCTTGGAGACCTCCTCAGACCACAATTTAGGATTTGCCCCCTTCTTGGTGAGGGCAACCAAGGGAGCTACCAAAGTTGAGAAATGCGGGATGAACTGGCGATAATAATTGATGAACCCCATAAAGCGCTGCACCACTTTAAGAGAATGAGGTTCCTGCCAGTCCATCACAGCCTGTAGTTTGGCAGGATCCATAGCCAATCCCTGGGCTGAGATGATGTAGCCTAGGAAAGGTAAGGACTCCTGCTCAAACATGCACTTCTCCAACTTGGCATAGAGGGAGTTTGCCCGTAGGAGGTCGAAGACTTTGCAAACATCTCTCCGGTGGGAGTCAATATCTGGAGAGTAGATGAGAATATCATCCAGATAGACTACGACCGAGGTGGAAAGCATATCCCGGAAGATATCGTTCACAAAGTCTTGGAAAACGGCTGGGGCATTACAGAGCCCAAAGGGCATCACCAGATATTCATAGTGCCCATCCCTGGTGTTAAAAGCCGTCTTCCATTCGTCCCCCTCACGGATGCGAATCAGGTTGTAAGCACCCCGCAGATCTAATTTAGTAAATACCCTTGCTCCCCGAAGCCTATCGAACAGTTCAGATATCAAAGGCAAAGGGTATTTATTCTTAACGGTGATGGCGTTAAGACCCCTGTAGTCTATGCATGGACGCAATTCCCCATTCTTCTTCTGCACGAAGAAGAACCCTGCCCCAGCAGGTGACACTGACTTCCTGATGAACCCTCTTGCCAGATTTTCCTGTATGTACTGTGACATTGCCTCCGTCTCCGGGAGAGATAGCGGATAGACTCGACCCCGGGGAGGCTCAGCACCAGGCAAGAGGTCAATAGGACAGTCATAGGGGCGATGGGGCGGAAGGGTCTCCGCCGCCTTTTTGGAGAATACGTCTGCATATGACCAATACTGCTTGGGGAGAGAGGATAGATCTGCGGATACCTCAGTAGTAGCAACCTGAACGCACTCCCTCTGACACCTACCCCCACAAGATTCACCCCAACCCAGAATTCTGCCTGAGGACCACTCGATATGAGGAGAGTGGTACCGTAGCCAAGGTATTCCCAACAGGATCTCATCAATTCCTTCCGGAATGACGAGCAGAGAAATTATCTCCTGATGAGATGGCGACATGGACAGAGTAAAAGGGATGGTCTGGTGTGTTATCTGTGAGGGCAATGTCGACCCATTCACCACTCGCACCGTTACTGGTTGAGCAAGCATAACCAAGGGTATTGCGTGACGTTGGGCGAAGGCAGAAGACATAAAGTTGCCCTCCGCCCCAGAATCCACGCAGAGCTCTACCGAGTGGGAAAATGAGCCAATAGTAATTGTCCCCTTAAAGGACAACTTAGAGGCAAACGTCGCCGTGTCTAGTGTACCTCCACCAACTACCACTAGACGCTGACGTTTCCTCGACCGCTGAGGACATCTGGTGGCTAGATGTCCTGACTGCTGGCAAACATGACAGACCCTGAGTGCACAAGCGGTCCGGGACTTAGATCCTGCTTGTGACACCTCCCTGGCCTCATGTGACTCAGGAACCAGGAAATTCAAGAGGTTTGGCAAAAGTAGGAGCCAGCCGAAACCTCTGCCTACACTGGGCTCGCTCTAACCTCCGCTCGTTAAAACGGAGGTCAATTCGAGTGGAGACAGTTATTAACTCCTCCAGTGTGGCAGGAATCTCCCTAGTGGCCAGAGCGTCCTTTACGTGGTCAGCCAAGCCCCTCCAAAATATGGGGATAAGAGCTTTATCCGACCAATCCAGCTCAGATGCTAAGGTGCGGAATTGGACGGCAAAATGACTGACCAAGGACTCACCCTGAGTTAATGCCAGCAATTGGAGCGCAGTATCATGGGTGACTTGAGGTCCTAAAAAGACCTGTTTCAGAGCGCTCAGAAACAGCGGAGCACTCTGCACCACATGATCGCCATGCTCCCACAGCGGCGTAGCCCATTCCAACGCCCTGTCCGACAATAGAGACAAAATAAATCCCACCTTAGCCCGCTCTGTGGGAAAACGTGTAGCCAGGAGCTCGAGATGAATAGAGCACTGACTCACAAATCCCCTACAAAACTTGCTATCACCAGAAAATTTTTCTGGCAGCGGGAGGTGAGATAATGTCGGAACAGGGGTGGCAATGGACATAGTAGCTGCAGCCACGCTGGCAGCCTGTACAGCTACTGCAGTAACATCCACAGCTGAGGTCGCGCTCTGGAGAGCCGCCAACCTACCCTCCAGCTGCTGGATATGCCGCAGAGATTGCTGTATGTCTGTCATCACTAGCCAGACCCTGGCGCTAGTGTAATGTTAGGACTGGCGGAACGCACCAAGAGAGATGTAATGGATGCGTTCGCAGTCCGGGGTCCACCGTGCAGGTGAAACCTGCTGCTAGGACATGACAGACGATATGGCGGTACTCATAAGTATACACGCGTGGGTTAAACCTCACCCAGCGTGAAGAAAGCGATCCTGTTGCGTCACAGGATCGCGGTACCGCACATAGAGCGCGAGCAAGTGGTCAGCGAACTAGACCCCAACAGGGATAGTAGTCCGATTAGACCCTTGCTGGCACTACACCACAACTGGGTGTGAAAAGTATATACAATAGAGGCACCGAAGTGCAAACTGTGCCGTGCTGGCAGGCACCACTAAGTACCCAGACATGGGTCAGGAAGCGCACACAGGCGCGTGGCGCCGCACTGGCGGTCACAGCAGAGGACGCTGACACGTGTGTGACACGTTGAGTGTTAAGTCGGGCGCTAGATAGCAGCCATACACCATACGCGAACAATCATACAGTAGGGTAGGGGTATTTAAAGGACGACTTGCACTCACAACAAACACACGTATAAAGTTGTACACTAGCGCATGGCCGTGCGGTCATGCGCAGTTTATATAGCTGCAGGACAGGAAGCAGCCACAGAAACAAATTTTAAGGGTAGGTTAATTTTAACATTGAAAGATAGAATATCAAATATAAAATCCAGAAAATCACATTGTATAAACTATATTAATTTATTTGCATTTTGCAGTGAAAAATAAGTATTTGATCCCCTGCCAAACATCAAGAATTCTGGGTCCTACAGACCAGTTAGACCCTCTTAATCAACTCGTTACGGCTACGTTCACATTAGCGTCGCGTCGCCGTTGCGTCGGCGACGCAGCGGCGACGCACGGAAAAACGCGCGCGTTTTGCGACGCGTGCGTCGTTTTTGACGAAAATCGGACGCACAGAAAATGCTACATGTAGCGTTTTCTTGCGTCCGACGCTAGCGTCGGAAACGACGCACGTGGCGAAAAACGCCACCAAAACAACGCACGCGTCCCCTATGTTAAACATAGGGGCGCGTCGCCGCTGCGTCGCCGCTGCGTCGCCGACGCAACGGCGACGCGACGCTAATGTGAACGTAGCCTAACTGCATTAAAGACAGCTGTCTTACATAGTCACCTTTATAAAAGCACACAAAGCTGGAATGGGCCACAAAACCATAAGTAAGATGCTGGGTGATAAGAAGACAACTGTTGGTGCAATAGTAGGGAATTGGAAGAAATACAAAATGACTGTTAGGCTTCTTTCACACTTCCGTCTTGAGACGGCCGACATAATGAGTACCTTAAGAGGTAAGTTCCGGACTGGACCAAGGGAACCCAGTAGATGTAGTGTATATGGACTTTTCAAAAGCTTTTGATACGGTGCCACACAAAAGGTTGATACATAAAATGAGAATAATGGGGATAGGGGAAAATATGTGTAAGTGGGTTGAGAGCTGGCTCAGGGATAGGAAAGAAAGGGTGGTTATTAATGGAACACACTCGGACTGGGTCGCGGTTAGCAGTGGGGTACCACAGGGGTCAGTATTTGGGCCCTCTTCTTTTTAACATATTTATTAATGACCTTGTAGGGGGCATTCAGAGTAGAATTTCAATATTTGCAGATGACACTAAACTCTGCAGGGTAATCAATACAGGGGAGGACAAGTTTATATTACAGGATGATTTATTTAAACTAGAAGCTTGGGATGATAAATGGCAAATGAGCTTTAATGGGGATAAATGTAAGGTCATGCACTTGGGTAGAAGTAATAAGATGTATAACTATGTGCTTAATTCTAAAACTCTGGGCAAAACCGTCAATGAAAAAGACCTGGGTGTATGGGTGGATGACAAACTCGTATTCAGTGGCCAGTATCAGGTAACTGCTACTAAGGCAAATAAAATAATGGGATGCATTAAAAGAGGCATAGATGCTCATGAGGAGAACATAATTTTACCTCTATACAAGTCACTTGTTCAACCACACTTAGAATACTGTGTACAGTTCTGGTCTCCGGTGTATAAGAAAGACATAGCTGAACTGGAGTGGGTGCAGAGAAGAGCGACCAAGGTTAGTAGAGGACTGGGGGTCTGCAATACCAAGATAGGTTATTACACTTGGGGCTATTTAGTTTTGAAAAACGAAGACTAAGGGGTGATCTTATTTTAATGTATAAATATATGAGGGGACAGTACAAAGACCTTTCTGAGGATCTTTTTAATCATAGACCTGAGACAGGGACAAGGGGGCATCCCCTACGTCTGGAGGAAAGAAGGTTTAAGCATAATAACAGACGTGGATCCTTTACTGTAAGAGCAGTGAGACTATGGAACTCTGCCGTATGAGGTTGTAATGAGTGATTTGTTACTTAAATTTAGGAGGGGACTGGATACCTTTCTTGAAAAGTATAATGTTACAGGGTATATATACAAGATTCCTTGATAGGGCGTTGATCCAGGGAACTGGTCTGATTGCCGTATGTGGAGTCGGGAAGGAATTTTTTTCCCCAATGTGGAGCTTACTCTTTGCCACATGGTTTTTTGCCTTCCTCTGGATCAACATGTTAGGTTAGGCTATGGGTTGAACTAGATGGACTTAAAGTCTTCCTTCAACCTTAATAACTATGTAACTATGTTGTAAAAAGCTTGGGAAATGGATGTAACGCATCCAGTAAACTGACGGATCCGTCGAATTCGGTAGTACCTGAATTTTAATGCATAAAATTCTGGAGAGAGAGATTTTTCCCGTACTAGAAAATCCTTCCAGGCATGCTCAGAATGAAAAAACGGGATACGTCGCTGGATTCCTGTGTTTGATGGTCAGCGATGGATCCTGCGTCCATAGGCTTCCATTATAGCCAA
Source organism: Ranitomeya imitator (assembly GCF_032444005.1). Taxonomy (NCBI): domain Eukaryota; kingdom Metazoa; phylum Chordata; class Amphibia; order Anura; family Dendrobatidae; genus Ranitomeya; species Ranitomeya imitator. Next base: position 712,422,413 of record NC_091284.1, on the reverse strand, counting down.
TGACGGACAGCGCAGGACTCGTCGCTGTGCGATTTTCTGGCGTGCAAAAAAAAGTTCCTCTGAACTTTTTCTCTGACAGACTGCTATTTTCCGACAGATCCAGTGCACAATGGATGAAACGGATGGCCATCCGTCACAATCCGTCGCTAATACAAGTCTATGGGAAAAAACAGGATGCTGCAGAAAAATTTGCAGGATCCTGTTTTTTCAAAAATCGACGGATTTTGACGGAAGGAAAAAGACGGAAGTGTGAAAGAGGCCTTAATCGACATTGATCTGGCGCACCATGCAAAATCTCATCTTGTTGGGTATCCTTGATCATGAGGAAGGTGAGAGATCAGCCTAAAACTACACGGGAATTAACTTGTTAATGATTTCAAGGCAGCTGGGACCACAGTCACCAAGAAAACATTGCGCCGTAAAGTTTTAAAATCCTGCAGTGCCCGCAAGGTCCCCCTGCTCAAGAAAGAACATGTGCAGGCCCGTCTGAAGCTTGCCAATGAACACCTGGATGATTCTGTGAGTGATTGGGAGAAGGTGCTGTGTTCAGATGAGACAAAAATCGAAGTTTTTGGCATTAACTCAACTCGCCAAGTTTGGAGGAAGAGAAATGCTGCCTATGACCCAAAGAACACCATCCCCACTGTCAAGCATGGAGCTTGAAGCATTATGTTTTGGGGTGTTTCTATGCTAAAGGCACAGGACTACTTCACCGCATCAATGGGAGAATGGATGGAGCCATGTGCCGTAAAATCACGAGTGACAACCTCCTTCCCTCCGACAGGACATTAAAAATAGGTCATGTAGGGGTTTTACAACAAGACAATGACCCAAAACATACAGCCAATGCATCGAAGGAGTGGTTCAAAAAGAAGCACATTAAGGTCATGGGGTGGCCTAGCTAGTCTCCAGACCTTAATCACATAGAAAACTTATGGAGGGAGTTGAAGCTCTCTGTTGCCAAATGACAGCCTCAAAATCTTAATGATTTAGAGATTATTTACAAAGAGGAGTGGACCAAAATTCCTCCTGACGTGCACAAACCTCATCATCAACTATAAAAAAAAGTCTGCTGTGCTTGCCAACAACGGTTTTGCTACCAAGTACTAAGTCTTGCTTGCCAGAGGGATCAAATACTTATTTCTCACTGCAAAATGCAAATACTGTACATTTGTATAATTTATACAAAGCAATTTTCTGGATTTTATTTGTGATATTCTATTTCTCAATGTTAAAATTAACCTAACCTTAAAATTATAGACTGTTCATGTCTTTGTCAGTGGGCAAACTTACAAAATTAGCAAGGTATAACTCCATCCAAGTGTGCCTGTATATGGGGGAGTTCAGAGAGATAGTAGTCAGGTAAATAGTCAGCTATGAGCCTCAGTATCCAGTGTGTATTTCCAGCTTCAATAGGTTGTCTTCTACATGGATAACCACTTCCATAATGATTGAGTTAAATAGGAAAAGCTCATGCTCACGTCCCCCATTTGCGTGACATTGTAATCTCATATAAGCCCTGCAGCCGATCAGTGGCTGCAGCCATTGCTCTTGAATATTGATGAGCATTGCTAGTGTAAGAGGTGAGTATAAACGTTTATTTTACTTCTAACTGTTAATTAAAGTGTTTTCTTCCAGAAATAGTGCCACTCCTGTCAACAGTGTGTGCTGAATATAGCAGCTCAACCTTATACTCTTTGATCTGGTCTAGTTGATCTGTAATGCCAAACACATTCTGTGGAAACTTATGGTGCGCTTTTTGGAAGAAAGCAGTCAATTCTTTTCTAGCCCTGTACAACCCCTTTAAGCTAATATGTGGTAGACAGGAAACAGAGGCTGAAGTTGAGCGGACATGTTTGCTGTAGGGACTTATTATTTCATCAGTAGTGTTGAGCATTCCGACACCACAAGTATCGGGTATTGGCCGATATTCGCGGTATCGGAATTCCGATACCGAGTTCCGATACTTTCAGTATATTGGATACTGGAATCGGAAGTTCCCATAATTCAAACAGCCAGAATTCAGCCAATGAAGAATGATTAGAAGTGTGGGCACATCCTGTTCTACATGGTAGGCATGTAACTACTGGCATGGCTGTGATTGGCTGCTGAAATGATGTCATAATGCGCTATAAATGTCGCTGCCGCCATTTTGGGTTCACTCTGCTGTGAATTCAGTTAGGGACAGGATGCTGTGTTCTGACTGAGGGCCAGTTTAGAGATAGCGATTTGCGTCATTGTGCCTTACCCAGGCTAATTTAGCAACCGCTGTGTGAGAACCTTGTTTTTGCCTTGCAGCGCTGTTCACAGCTGTCTGCAAGGTGTCTGTGTGTGTGAGAGCAGCTCACTCTGTGGTCTGGTCTGCAGCCACCGCTGGTTGTAGTCAGCTCAGGGTGCATCACTGCCTCATACCGTTCCATTGTACATTTTTCAATTAGTGCAGCCTGCTGCACATTTGTTCAAATTTAACCTATTAGTGGCTTCCCATCTGTATACAGCTAGATTGTGGGAAAACACTATAGGATTGCATAGAGGAGCTTGGGCTAAACCTCTATGCTTTTAATGTCTCCTCCACCTCCCCCAATACATCCTACATTATTCTTAGTTGTTTTCCTTCATGTAGAATTAACCTACAAGGAAAGAAAGGGTTTATTTTAATTCCAATATTTTTGTCTTATTGACTTGCATTGGTATCGGGTATCGGTATCGGCGATATCCGATATTTTTTGAATATCGGCCGATACAATCCGATACCGATACTTATGGATATCGGAAGGTATCGCTCAACACTATTCATCAGACAAAAACATAATACTATTATATTGCCAAAGATTAGATATCCATCAAAACATTTTTTTCATGTGATGCTCTAATAGTAAAATCTTTGTTAACCCCTTTATCCCCCCAAGCCAGTTTTAATCTTTATGATCAGGCCAAATTTTACAATTCTGACCAGTGTCTCTTTATAGGGTAATGCGCTTCATTGAATGTTTTTTGTGACATATTGTACTTTGTGATAGTGGTAAAATTAGTTCGATATGATTTGCTTCTAGTTGTGGCAAATATCGTAAAGTTGTCAAAAAGTTAAAAAATTATGCAATTATTATTCTTATGCCCTTAACCAGAGACTTATATCACACAAAATTGTTAATAAATAATATTTACCAAGTGTCTAATGTACATCTGCATTGTTTTTAATCATCTTTTTTTTGTTAGAAAGTTAGAAAAGTTAAAAGTTGATCAGCAATTTCTCATTTTTACAGAAATTAAAAAACAAACAAACATTTTTTAGGGACCTCATCACATTTGGAGGGCCTATATGAGATAAAATATCCAAAAGTGATACCATTCTAAAAACTACACCCCTTAAAGTCCTTTGAATAGGTTTTTTAACCCTTCAGGTGCTTCACAGGAATTAATATAATGCGTAAGGAAAAAAAAAAAACATTTTACTTTTCTTCACAAAAATTTTGTAATAAGAGAAAAAAAGACCATAAAATTTTTTGTGCAATATCTCCTGAGTATGCCTATAGACAATATGCGCAGGAAAACGACTGTTTGGGCGTGCATCAGGGCTTGCAAGGGAAGGAGCGCTGTTTGACATTTAGAATGCAACATTTTCTGGAATCATTAATGGGCACCATGTCCTGTATGGAGAGCCCCTGATGTGCCTAAACAGTGAAAAAAAAACACAAGTGACCCTATTTTGGAAACTAGACCCCCTCAAGGAATGTATCTGGATGAATAGTGAGGACCTTGAATCTCCAGGTCCTTCACAGAAGTTTATAATGTTGAACTGGGAAAATAAATTTAATAAATCTAATTTTTCCCACAAAAAATTTATTTTAGCCTCAATTTTTTTTATCTTCACAAGGATTAGAGATGGACGAAACTGAACAGTAAAGTTTGGCATCCGTACCGAACAGCTACTGTTTGGGCACGGACACCAAACACGGACTTCACCAGTAAGTCTGTGCAGGCTCGGACTGGCCAACAGGGTAACAGGAGAATCCCCCGATGCGCCCCTGTGTAGATCTGAGCCCCCAACCCCACTGGATGGGCAGTACTTGGCATAATTCACTTGATTTACTCTGTACAGGAGAAACAGCATCTCATCATTCATTAACCACACTACCCAGTTTATTATTATATAGAGATATAGGTAAATTTGTGAACGAAGGTAGTATAATATTTACATGCAGGTGAAAAGTGGACCCCCCAAAGTCAATGCTATTGGTGGGCCCTTGTCACCCCAGTCCGACACTGAGTCCGTGTTATTGTTCGAATTCGACTACCCAAACATCGGGTGTTTGTCACGCTCTCATGTGCATGACAGCGCGGCAAACACCGCTTCTGATCGTTTGTGAAATCATCCCCGCCAGTCAGAAAGTCACACAAAAGACAGTGAAAGGAGGATGGAGGTATCACTCATGCGCTGCTGATGACAGCTCATAGATAAAATTGAAAAGATTTATTAAACAGGTTTAAAAGTCTACATGTTTCAAGGTCATGCAGGACCTCTTGATCAGGACAAACCTAGCTCAAAAGACAGCGTGAGAGCTCAGCTGTGATCCGAGGTGTAACGTTTACTTCCGGTCACTGGTGTCTGCTGATGGGACTGACGCCTTCTGCCGTTAATGACAGGGAGAGCAGGATCGGCTGATGGGATTATTCATTGGCTGGCTCCTGTGCTGTAAATAAATAATTTTAAAAAAATGGCTTGGGTTCCCCTGTATTTTTGAAAATCAGCCAGACAAAACTCACAGCTGGGGGCTGCAACCCTCAGCTGTCAGCTTCAGCAAGGCTGGTTATCAAGAATAGAGGGGTTCCCACACCATGTTTTTTAATTATTTAAATAAATCATTTTAAAAAACTGCGTGGGGTCCCCCCATTTTTGACAACCAGCCTTGCAAAAGCAGACAGCTGGGGGGCTGGTATTCTTAGGCTGGTAAAGGGCCATAGTGTGGCACCCCAGGAGTCCGGTTGCCCCAGTGGCATTGCCTCCCTCATAGGGAGTAATGTCATGCCTGGAAGCAAAGAGGGGTCCCCTTACCAGATGTCAGTAGGAGAAAAATAGAGCAGAACCTGGGGAGTGGAGCTGTGATTAAACTCACCCCAGAGCTGAGTGCTGGAACCAGATACCTGAGTCCATGGTTGCATTGGTACTGAAGTCCCAGCAGCTAAATCCGGAGGGCAGGGGACTGTAGGTCCCATTGCCCAATCTAATACCCGGGGGCACAGCAGCATACCAGAGCCTGGAGCCGACACAAAGAAGCTGCACCTGTGATAGGCTTGAGCTACCTGTCATGTGGGCAATGGTGAGGATTTTTTAAAAAAAGAGAGAGAGAGACAGTTAGCAGCAGGGGGGTGAGCTGTTAGGCAGCAAGGAAAAAGGGAGGACAGTGCAGAAGGAAGGCCTCCATACCTACCTGGCCAGGTGCATCCAAAAATTGCTTCCAGGCTGCCCGGCTCTCCATTACAATCTGTTACCAGTGCCCCGGTCTGTACTATCAACAATCAAGAAAAGAAGAAAACTACAGCCCTTGTGTCATTCAGTGATCTCTTGCACCCAGAGTTCTGCACCACAAGGTACACGAAGCCTGACATAAATGGGACCGGCAGCCCTGGGGACTCGCTCCACCTGTGGGGAGCAGAACCATTCCAGCTGCGACACCATCAGCCCCAGTGGTTTCCATTAGCAGCGTCGGCCATCCGTTGCCGAACACCACAGGTGGCATCATGTTAAATCCCATATACATATTCCCCATTTTACGGCACAGCCAGGGTCACGGAGTTGGGTCACGGCCCTGTGACTTCCCTAAAGAATTGTGCGACCCGGTTCTGAGTGCCCCACGGCCCTGGTGGGTGTGTCATTTTTGGCGTCATGAACAGGATTTCGTAGCCCGGTATTACCACGTACTGTGTGCCATAGACTTTATTGAACTGTATAATAGCCGCGATTACTGTGCCACACGGAATGCAGAAAGCAGGAGGCCCCGACTTGGAAACCCCTGGGAGCTCAATCCATCCTGCCTGCGGAGCAGCCGCTTACTACGGTAACGATACCCAGAACCTGGCTGAGGTTCACTAGGAGGGAAAGAAATGCCCAATCAAGGAGAGGATCCAGCGGCGGGTGTGGCCGCAGCCACAAAAATACCTTTATCCATGCCATATATCCCAGGGGCGGCGTGGCTACCTCAGCACTCACCCTGAGTGACTTTAAGGAGAGACTGCATAGTTTATTTGAAGTGTATCCCCTGTCAGAGAGCCAAAAAGTCAGCATCCTTATTGACCAGCTAACCGGTGCGGTACAGAGGGAGGTGAAGTCCTGGCCAGACACCGACAAAAGAACTGTTAGGCAAATCCTGGCCCTGCTGAAGGATACTTTGGACACCCACACAGCAGCGGAGTTTAAAATGAAATTCTACGGGTGCAAACAAAGGGTGCAGGACAGTGTATGGGACTATGCCCTAAACCTGCAAGAGGCGCTGCAGGCCATTAAACAGGTAGACCCTGACAGTGTGCGAGACAAAGACAGATTGCTAACCAAGCAGTTTACTGAGGGGCTCCTTTCTACTGCTCACCGGACACAGCTGCGCATTATGGCCCCACAAAACCCTGGCCTGGACTTTGCACGATTTAAAGACCAGGCCATCCGGGTGCTGCGACAACCAACCCCAAGTGGCACTGCACCCCTCCAGCGTCCAGCCATCACATACCACCAGGAGGTGGCGTCCCTTTCCCCGACACCCGTGAAGGCCGATGCCCAGACCCTTAGATAGTGACTTTTCTGCAGGCCTTTGTCTCCAGGTCCAGGAGCTAACATAACATAGTAACATAGTTAGTAAGGCCGAAAAAAGACATTTGTCCATCCAGTTCAGCCTATATTCCATCATAATAAATCCCCAGATCTATGTCCTTCTACAGAACCTAATAATTGTGTGATACAATATTGTTCTGCTCCAGGAAGACATCCAGGCCTCTCTTGAACAACTCGACTAAGTTCGCCATCACCACCTCCTCAGGCAAGCAATTCCAGATTCTCACTGCCCTAACAGTAAAAAATCCTCTTCTATGTTGGTGGAAAAACCTTCTCTCCTCCAGACGCAAAGAATGCCCCCTTGTGCCCGTCACCTTCCTTGGTATAAACAGATCCTCAGCGAGATATTTGTATTGTCCCCTTATATACTTATACATGGTTATTAGATCGCCCCTCAGTCGTCTTTTTTCTAGACTAAATAATCCTAATTTCGCTAATCTATCTGGGTATTGTAGTTCTCCCATCCCCTTTATTAATTTTGTTGCCCTCCTTTGTATTCTCTCTAGTTCCATTATATCCTTCCTGAGCACCGGTGCCCAAAACTGGACACAGTACTCCATGTGCGGTCTAACTAGGGATTTGTACAGAGGCAGTATAATGCTCTCATCATGTGTATCCAGACCTCTTTTAATGCACCCCATGATCCTGTTTGCCTTGGCAGCTGCTGCCTGGCACTGGCTGCTCCAGGTAAGTTTATCATTAACTAGGATCCCCAAGTCCTTCTCCCTGTCAGATTTACCCAGTGCTTTCCCGTTCAGTGTGCAATGGTGATATTGATTCCTTCTTCCCATGTGTATAACCTTACATTTATCATTGTTAAACCTCATCTGCCACCTTTCAGCCCAAGTTTCCAACTTATCCAGATCCATCTGTAGCAGAATACTATCTTCTCTTGTATTAACTGCTTTACATAGTTTTGTATCATCTGCAAATATTGATATTTTACTGTGTAAACCTTCTACCAGATCATTAATGAATATGTTGAAGAGAACAGGTCCCAATACCGACCCCTGCGGTACCCCACTGGTCACAGCGACCCAGTTAGAGACTATACCATTTATAACCACCCTCTGCTTTCTATCACTAAGCCAGTTACTAACCCATTTACACACATTTTCCCCCAGACCAAGCATTCTCATTTTGTGTACCAACCTCTTGTGCGGCACGGTATCAAACGCTTTGGAAAAATCGAGATATACCACGTCCAATGACTCACTGTGGTCCAGCCTATAGCTTACCTCTTCATAAAAACTGATTAGATTGGTTTGACAGGAGCGATTTCTCATAAACCCATGCTGACATGGAGTTAAACAGTTATTCTCATTGAGATAATCCAGAATAACATCCCTCAGAAACGCTTCAAATATTTTACCAACAATAGAGGTTAGACTTACTGGCCTATAATTTCCAGGTTCACTTTTAGAACCCTTTTTGAATATTGGCACCACATTTGCTATGCGCCAGTCCTGTGGAACAGACCCTGTCGCTATAGAGTCCCTAAAAATAAGAAATAATGGTTTATCTATTACATTACTTAGTTCTCTTAGTACTCGTGGGTGTATGCCATTCGGACCCGGAGATTTATCTATTTTAATCTTATTTAGCCGGTTTCGCACCTCTTCTTGGGTTAGATTGGTGACCCTTAATATAGGGTTTTCATTGTTTCTTGGGATTTCACCTAGCATTTCATTTTCCACCGTGAATACCGTGGAGAAGAAGGTGTTTAATATGTTAGCTTTTTCCTCGTCATCTACAACCATTTGTAGAGCTGACCAAAAGTGTGGCAGCACTAACCAAAACCATGCAGTGCATGCAAGTGTCCCCAAAGGAGAAGATCCAGCTGGCCTCCAGTCCAGATGATGTCCCATGGTGACAACAGAGGAGAATCCCACCGATCAGAGGGAGAGACAACTATAGATACGACGAGGATGGAAGACTCATCTGTCGCAGCTGCAACAAGGTGGGGCACATCGCAAGATTCTGTAATTTAAACAAGCAACCCCTGGGGCAGAGGGCCAACCCCCAGGAGTAAGATGACTGGACCCACAAAGATGGCGAGTCAAGTATGTGGGAGGATGGCCAGTCCTGCCCGTCGTGCTTAATGGCATTCTGCTCAACGATGTATTGGACACCGCCTCCCAGGTGACAACGATGCCATATATTCTTTTTAAAAGGTATTGGCTGATTGAAACATTACTCGCAGCCCAGATGACCACTTTAACATCTTTGCCAGCAATGGTCAGCCCTTGCCAAAGGTGTGGTATAAGGAGGTGACCATCAAGGATGGTCGAGTAGAATTGCAGTCGCAAAGTTTGATTATAGTTGATATTGACAGACAAGAATGCCATCCTATGATTACTCTGGGCACCAATGTAATAGAGAATTTTCTTGGAGAAATTATTGCTTTGTTGCATCAGACAGCCGAGACCGCCAGTTCCATTCAGCAGGGTGTCCTGCAAAAGGAAATTAGAGCCCTGATGCAGAGACAACAGGTAGTGCTGTCTGGTGGAGAAGTCGACAGTGTCAGAGTGAGTGATCCATTCCCTATTGCAATACCCCCTGTAGTGTGTGTTACTTGTGTGTGAGGTATCTGCAGTGTGTGTGTTACTTGTGTGTGAAGTATCTGTAGTGTGTGTTACTTGTGTGTGAGGTATCGGTAGCGTGTGTTACTTGTGTGTTAAGTATCTGTAGTGTGTGTTACTTGTGTGTGCAGTATCTGCAGTGTGTGTTACTTGTGTGTGAAGTATCTGCAGTGTGTGTTACTTGTGTGTGAAGTATCTGTAGTGTGCATTACTTGCATGTGAGGTATCTGCAGTGTGTGTTACTTGTGTGTGAAGTATCTGTAGTGTGTATATTACTTGTGTGTGAAGTATCTGCAGTGTGTGTTACTTGTGTGTGAGGTATCTGCAGTGTGTGTGTTACTTGTGTGTGAGGTATCTGCAGTGTGTGTTACTTGTGTGTGAAGTATCTGTAGTGTGTATGTTACTTGTGTGTGAAGTATCTGCAGTGTGTGTTACTTGTGTGTGAAGTATCTGTAGTGTGTGTGCTACTTGTGTGTGAGGTATCTGCAGTGTGTGTTACTTGTGTGTGAAGTATCTGCAGTGTGTGTTACTTGTGTGTGAAGTATCTGTAGTGTGTATGTTACTTGTGTGTGAAGTATCTGCAGTGTGTGTTACTTGTGTGTGAAGTATCTGCAGTGTGTGTTACTTGTGTGTGAGGTATCTGCAGTGTGTGTGTTACTTGTGTGTGAAGTATCTGTAGTGTGTGTTACTTGTGTGTGAAGTATCTGCAGTGTGTGTTACTTGTGTGTGAAGTATCTGTAGTGTGTATGTTACTTGTGTGTGAAGTATCTGCAGTGTGTGTGTTACTTGTGTGTTAAGTATCTGCAGTGTGTGTGTTACTTGTGTGTGAAGTATCTGTAGTGTGTGTGTTACTTGTGTGTGAAGTATCTGTAGTGTGTGTGTTACTTGTGTGTTAGGTATCTGTATTGTGTGTGTTACTTGTGTGTGAAGTATCTGTAGTGTGTATGTCACTTGTGTGTGAAGTATCTGTAGTGTGTGTTACTTGTGTGTTAAGTATCTGCAGTGTGTGTTACTTGTGTGTGAAGTATCTGTAGTGTGTATGTTACTTGTGTGTGAAGTATCTGCAGTGTGTGTGTTACTTGTGTGTTAGGTATCTGTATTGTGTATGTTACTTGTGTGTGAGGTATCTGCAGTGTGTGTTACTTGTGTGTGAGGTATCTGTAGTGTGTATGTTACTTGTGTGTGATGTATCTGTAGTGTGTGTGTGTTACTTGTGTGTGATGAGTGCTGTATTGTTTAGTTTATTCTGCAGTGTGATAAAAGTCTGCAGGCCATCTGTATTGAACTGATGTCTATTCCACCTATGGCCACTACAGCTTACATATGTAACACATTTGATTGGTGTAACAAATAAAGCAAAAAAGTTGGCACAACCTGTCAGTGCTCTACGATTTGATTCTACGACACTCGTATATGGACTGGTGAATTTTTATTTGTGCCAGGGCTGCTTTTTGGTCCCAGTCCGGCACTGCAGAGGAGTAGTTGATGTCTGCAAGGGGAGAGTACCAATACGCATCCTGAATTGTGGGGAGAAAGAGGTCTATTTACCCCGGTGTAACAGGCCAGTTTAACCCAGAACATACCCGGGGTTAAAGTGGCCTAGGCCAGATTATACCCCGGGTATATTCTGGCCTAGCCCAAACTATACCCCGGGGTATAAATTGGACTAGTCCAGTTTATACCTCTCTGGGCCACAATATACCCCGGGTATATTCTGGCCTAGCCCAAACTATACCCCGGGGTATAAATTGGACTAGTCCAGATTATACCCCTCCAGGTCAGAATATACCCCAGCTGCTGTAGATCAGGCAGCGCACAGGGCCCCAGGCAGCGCACAGGGCCCCAGGCAGCACACAGGGGCCCCAGGCAGCGCACAGGGCCCCAGGCAGCCCACAGGGGCCCCAGGCAGTGCACAGGGCCCCATGCAGTGCACAGGAGCCCCAGGCAGCGCACAGGGCCCCAGGCAGCCCACAGGGGCCCCAGGCAGCGCACAGGGCCCCAGGCAGTGCACAGGGGCCCCAGGCAGCGCACAGGGCCCCAGGCAGCGCACAGGAGCCCCAGGCAGCGCCCAGGCCCCCAAGCAGCGCACAGGGCCCCAGGCAGCGCACAGGGCCCCAGGCAGCGCACAGGGACCCCAGGCAGCCCACAGGGGCCCCAGGCAGCACACAGAGCCCCAAACAGCACACAGGGGCCCCGGGCAGCCCACAGGGCTCCCGGCAGCACACAGGGCCCCCAGGCAGTTCACAGGACCCCAGGCAGCCCACAGGGACCCCAGGCAGCCACAGGGCCCCAGGCAGCCCACAGGGGCCCCAAGCAGCGCACAGGGGCCCCAGACAGTGCACAGGGGCCCCAGACAGCGCATGGAGCCCCAAACAGCGCTCGGTGCCCCAGGCAGTGCACAGGACCCCAGGCAGCCCACAGGGGCCCCAGGCAGCGCACAGGGCCCCCTGGCAGCGCACAGGGCCCCAGGCAGTGCACAGGGGCTCCAGGCAGCGCAAGGGGCCCCAGGCAGTGCACAGGGGCCCCATTCAGAGCCCAGGGCCCCAGGCAGCGCACAGGGCCCCAGGCAGCGCACAGGGGCCCCAGGCAGCACACAGGGCCCCAGGCAGCGCACAGGGGCCTCAGGCAGTGCACAGGGCCCCAGGCAGCACCCAGGGCCCCAGGCAGGGCACAGGGGCCCCAGGCAGCACACAGGGCCCAAGGCAGCGCACAGGGGGTCCCAGGTAGCGCACAGGGGGGCAGAGACAGTGAGCAAGGGGGTAAGAGATAGCATGCAAGGGGGTGAAATAGACAGAGCGCATGTCCCCTGTGCGCTGTCTGGGCCCCCTGTGCGCTATCTGGGACCCACTGTACGCTGTCTGGGACCCCTGTGCGATGTCTGGGGCCCTGCTCTTGAGTATATCACTCAATCCTAGTTTCACATTTGCGTACAGCCGTGCGCATGCGTACTCTCTCAGTGAAGCCTTGATTACTGCTGCACCCCGCCGGTTAAGCTCCACCGATGTTCTTTTGACGGTGCTGCAACCCGCGACGAAGGCAACAAGCTTTTCTTGCGTTCACCGAATCGTCAAAACAACGCATGTGGCCGCAAACGCAAACATCCGCAGGGCCTGCGTACCCAATGATAAAGATAGGGTATGCAGGCTGCATGCGTCCGCATGTGCTCCTGGGCGGAGCTTAATTAGCGGGCGCGACAATGGGCTTCACTGAGAGCGTACACAGTCGTGCGCAAATGTGAAACTAGCCTAAGATGTCTAGGGCCTCTGTGCGATGTGTGATGTCTGGGGCCCCTGTGCGATGTGTGGGGCCCCGTTCTTGAGTACATCACTCAATGGTTCTCTAAGCGTGAAAAATCAGATCTTTAATATGCTTTCATCTTTAATATACTCAAGAACGGGGCCACAGACATCACACAGGGGGTCCCAAACAGCGCACATGTGATCCCAGACAGCGCACAGGAGGCAGAGACAGCGCACAGGGGCCCTGCGCGCTGTCTCTTGCCCCCTTGCACACTGTCACTTCCCCCTCCCTTGTGCACTGTCTCTGCCCCCCTGTGCGCTGCCTGGGACCCTGTGTGCTGCCTGGATCCCCGTTCACTGTCTCTTCCCCCCTTGCACACTGTCTCTTCCCCCTCCCTTGTGCACTGTCTCTGCCCCCCTGTGCGCTGCCTGGGGCCCTGTGTGCTGCCTGGGGCCCCGTGCGCTGCCTGGGGCCCCTGTGCTCTTCCTGGGGCCCCGTGTGCTGCCTGGGGCCCCGTGTGCTGCCTGGGGCCCCTGTGCGCTGTCTAGTCCCCCGTGCTCTGCCTGGGGCCCCGTGTGCTGCCTGGGGCCCCGTGTGCTGCCTGGATCCCCGTTCACTGTCTCTTCCCCCTCCCTTGTGCACTGTCTCTGCCCCCCTGTGCACTGCCCGGGGCCCCGTGTGCTGCCTGGGACCTCGTGTGTTACCTGGGGCCCATGTGCGCTGCCTGGGGCCATGTGCGTTGCTTGGGGCCCTGTGGGCTGCCTGGGGACGTGTGCGCTGCCTGGGGACCCTGTGCTCTGCCTGGGGCCCCGTGTGCTGCCTGGGGCCCCGTGTGCTGCCTGGGGCCCCTGTGTGCTGTCTGGGCCCCCGTGCTCTGCCTGGGGCCCCGTGTGCTGCCTGGGGCCCCGTGTGCTGCCTGGATCCCCGTTCACTGTCTCTTCCCCCCTTGCACGCTGTCTCTTCCCCCTCCCTTGTGCACTGTCTCTGCCCCCCTGTGCACTGCCTGGGGCCCCGTGTGCTGCCTGGGACCTCGTGTGTTGCCTGGGGCCCCTGTGCGCTGCCTGGGGCCCCTGTGCTCTGCCTGAGGCCCCATGTGCTGCCTTGGGCCCCGTGCTCTGCCTGGGGCCCCGTGCGCTGCCTGGAGCCCCCTGCGCTGCCTGGGGCCATGTGCGCTGCCTGGGGTCATGTGCGTTGCTTGGGGCCCTGTGGGCTGCCTGGGGACCTGTGCGCTGCCTGGGGACCCTGTGCTCTGCCTGGGGCCCCGTGTGCTGCCTGGGGCCCCGTGTGCTGCCTGGGGCCCCTGTGTGCTGTCTGGGCCCCCGTGCTCTGCCTGGGGCCCGTGTGCTGCCTGGGGCCCCGTGTGCTGCCTGGATCCCCGTTCACTGTCTCTTCCCCCCTTGCACGCTGTCTCTTCCCCCTCCCTTGTGCACTGTCTCTGCCCCCCTGTGCACTGCCTGGGGCCCCGTGTGCTGCCTGGGACCTCGTGTGTTGCCTGGGGCCCCTGTGCGCTGCCTGGGGCCCCTGTGCTCTGCCTGAGGCCCCATGTGCTGCCTTGGGCCCCGTGCTCTGCCTGGGGCCCCGTGCGCTGCCTGGAGCCCCTGCGCTGCCTGGGGCCATGTGCGCTGCCGTGGGCCATGTGCATTGCTTGGGGCCCTGTGGGCTGTCTGGGGCCCTGTGCGCTGCCTGGGGACCCATGTGCTGCTTTGGGCCCCGTGCTCTGCCTGGGGCCCCGTGTGCTGCCTGGGGCCCCTGTGTGCTGCCTGAGACCTCGTGTGTTGCCTGGGGCCACGTGTGCTGCCTGGGGTCCTGTGTGCTGCCTGGGGCCCCTGTGTGCTGCCTGGGACCTCGTGTGTTGCCTGGGGCCCCGTGTGCTGCCTGGGGTCCTGTGTGCTGCGTGGGGCCCCTGGGGTCCTGTGTGCTGCGTGGGGCCCCTGTGCGCTGCCTGGGGCCCTGTGCTCTGCCTGGGGCCCTGTGGGCTGCCTGGGGCCCTGTGCGCTGCCTGGGGCCCCTGTGTGCTGCCTGGGGCCCTGTGGGCTGCCTGGGGCCCCTGTGCGCTGCCTCAGACCGCGTGCGTTGCCTGGGGCCACGTGTGCTGCCTGGGGTCCTGTGTGCTGCCTGGGGCCCTGTGTGCTGCCTGGGGTCCTGTGTGCTGCCTGGGGCCCCTGTGCGCTGCCTCAGACCGCGTGCGTTGCCTGGGGCCACGTGTGCTGCCTGGGGTCCTGTGTGCTGCCTGGGGCCCCGTGTGCTGCCTGGGGTCCTGTGTGCTGCCTGGGGCCCCTGTGCGCTGCCTGGGGCCCTGTGTGCTGCCTGGGGCCCCTGTGGGCTGCCTGGGGCCCGTGCGCTTCCTGGGGCCCCATGTGCTGCCTGGGGCCCCATGTGCTGCCTAGGGCCCCTGTGTGCTGCCTGGGAGCTCGTGTGTTGCCTGTGGCCCCTTGTGCTGCCTGGGGCCCCATGTACTGCCTGGGGCCCGTGTGCTGCCTGGGACCTCGTGTGTTGCCTGGAGCCCCGTGTACTGCCTGGGGTCCTGTGTGCTGCTTGGGGCCCCTGTGTGCTGCCTGGGGCCCTGTGCGCTGCCTGGGGCCCCTGTGTGCTGCCTGGGGCCCCTGTGTGCTGCCTGGGGCCCTGTGGGCTGCCTGCGGCCCCTGTGCGCTGCCTCAGACCGTGTGCGTTGCCTGGGGCCACGTGTGCTGCTTGGGGTCCTGTGTGCTGCCTGGGGCCCTGTGTGCTGCCTGGGACCTCGTGTGTTGCCTGGGGCCCCGTGTGCTGCCTGGGGTCCTGTGTGCTGCCTGGGGCCCCTGTGCGCTGCCTGGGGCCCTGTGTGCTGCCTGGGGCCCCTGTGGGCTGCCTGGGGCCCCGTGTGCTTCCTGTGGCCCCTTGTGCTGCCTGGGGCCCCATGTACTGCCTGGGGCCCCTGTGTGCTGCCTGGGACCTCGTGTGTTGCCTGGAGCCCCGTGTACTGCCTGGGGTCCTGTGTGCTGCTTGGGGCCCCTGTGTGCTGCCTGGGGCCCTGTGCGCTGCCTGGGGCCCCTGTGCGCTGCCTGGGGCCCCGTGCACTGCCTGGGGCCCTATGCGCTCCCTGGGGCCCTTGTGTGCTGCCTGGGGCCCTGTACTCTGCCTGGGGAGAATTATGTTCTCCTCATGAGCATCTATGCCTCTTTTAATGCATCTCATTATTTTCTTTGCCTTTGTAGCAGCTGCCTTACCCCTTTCACGACATGCGCCGTACATGTACTGCGCATGCCGTGAATCCCCCTTTGATGTGGGCTCCGGCGGTGAGCCCGCATCAAAGTCGCGACATGTCAGCTGTTTTGTACAGCTGACATGTGCGCGCAATAGAGGCGGGTGAAATCGCTATTCACCCGCCGCTATTAACCTGTTAAATGCCGCTGTCAAACACAGAAAGTGGCATTTAACTACCGCATCCGTCCGGGCGGCCGGAAATGACGTCATCGCTGACCCCGTCACATGATCGGGGGTCGGCGATGCATCAGGAAGGTAACCATAGAGGTCCTTGAGACCTCTATGGTTACTGACGCAGGCCTGCTGTGAGCGCCCCCCTGTGGTCGGCGCTCACAGCACACCTGCATTTCAGCTTCATAGCAGCGATCTGATGATCGCTGTTATGTAGCTGAGCCGATCAAGTGGTGCCAGCTTCTAGCCTCCCATGGAGGCTATTGAAGCATGGCACAAGTAAAAAAAATGTTTTTAAAAATATGAAAAAAATATAAAAAATATAAAAGTTTAAATCACCCCCCTTTCGCCCCATCCTAAATAAAACAATAAAAAAAAATCAAACAGACACATATTTGGTATCGCCGCGTTCAGAATCGCCCGATCTATCAATTAAAAAAAAGCATTAACCTGATTGCTAAACGGCGTAGCGAGAAAAAAATCCGAAACGCCAGAATTAAGTTTTTTTGGTCGCCGCGACATTGCATTAATATGCAATAACGGGCTATCAAAAGAACGTATCTGCGCAAAAATGGTATCAATAAAAACATCAGCTCGGCACGCAAAAAAAAAAGCCCTCACCCGACCCCAGATCACGAAAAATGGAGATGCTACGGGTATCGGAAAATTGCACTTTTTTTTTTTTTTTTTAAGCAAAGTTTTGAATTTTTTTTCACCACTTGGATAAAAAATAAACTAGACATGTTAGGTGTCTATTAACTCGTAATGACCTAGAGAATCATAATGGCAGGTTAGTTTTAGCATTTAGTGAACCTAGCAAAAAAGGCAAACAAAAAACAAGTGTGGGATTGCACTTTTTTTGCAATTTCACCGCACTTGGAATTTTTTTCCCGTTTTCTAGTAAAAGACATGGTAAAACCAATGGTGTCATTCAAAAGTACAACTTATCCCGCAAAAAATAAGCCCTCACATGACCATATTGACGGAAAAATAAAAAAGTTATTTCTCAGGGGAGGAGGGAAGTGAAAAACAAAAACGCAAAAATGAAAAAGGGCCGCGACTTGAAGGGGTTACACTGGCCACTAAATGTGAGTTTGTCATCCACCCATACTCCCTGGTCTTTTTTGTTGATGGTTTTGCTCAGTGATTTAAAATTAAACACATAATTATACATCTTATTACTAGGGTTGAGCGAAACGGATCGGTCATTTTCATAAGTTTCATGAAACCCGACCCGATCCCTGTGTGGGGTCGGCCACGCGGTCGGCGACCTTCGCACCAAAGTCACGTTTCGATGATGCGTTCAGCACCATTTCTAAGCCAATGAAGCTGGACGCAGAGTGTGGGCAGCGTGATGACATAGTTCCTGGTCCCCACCATCTTAGAGAAGGGCATTGCAGTGATTGGCTTGATTTCTGTGGCGTCACAAGGGCTATAAAGGGGCGTTCCCGCCGACCGCCATCTTACTGCTGCTGATCTGAGCATAGGGAGAGGTTGCTGCCGCTTCGTCAGAAGCAGGGATAGCATTAGGCAGGGTACATTAACCCCCAAACCGCTTGTGCTGTAGCGATTTCTACTGTCCAACACCACCTTTTGTTTGCAGGGACAGTGGAGGCTACATTTTTTTTCCTCAGCGCTGTAGCTCATTGGGCTGCCCTAGAAGGCTCCCTGATAGCTGCATTGCTGTTTGTACGCCGCTGTGCAAACCAACTGCTTTTTTCAAAGCACATATCCTGTTGCTCCTTCCTTTCTGCACAGCTATCTTGTTTGTTTGTCCACACTTTTGACTTTTTTGTGCAGCAGTCCACTCCTTGTTATTGCTGCCTGCCATACTTTGCTGAGATTACTGCAGGGAGATAGTAATTGTAGTACAGTCCCTTTTTTTCCGTTATATCTCTTCAAGCCACTTTCTGCCACAGAAAATATACTCTAATACAGTGGCCCAAATTTATTCACTAGTCTCCCTGAAGAAGAAAAAAAAAAGGGTGCAGATTAAAATTGGCAAATCTGCATCAGTGGCAGTCCTGTTTGTCGCATCTGTGTCTCATTTTCTGGCACAGAAAACATACAGTCTAACAGTGGGCCTGATTTCTTGCCAATTCTCCCATAAATAAAAAAAAATAGTGGGAGATTAAGATTGGCATTTCTGCCTCAGTGCCAGTCCTGTGTGTGCCATCTGTCTCTCATTTTGTGCCACATAAAACCTAGTGTGTAACACTGGGCCTGATTTCTTGACAATTCTCCCACAATAAAGTAAAACAAGTGGGAGATTAAGATTGGCATTTCTGCCTCAGTGCCAGTCCTGTGTGTGGCATCTGTCTCTCATTTTGTGCCACAGAAAACCTAGTGTGTAACACTGGGCCAGATTTTTTGACAATTCTCCCAGGAAAAAAATAAAATAGTGGGAGATTAAGATTGGCATTTCTGCCTCAGTGCCAGTCCTGTGTGTGGCATCTATCTCTCATTTTGTGCCACATAAAACCTAGTGTGTAACACTGGGCCAGATTTTTTGAGAATTCTCCCAGGAAAAAAAAAATAGTGGGAGATTAAGATTGGCATTTCTGCCTCAGTGCCAGTCCTGTGTGTGGCATCTGCCCCTCATTTTGTGCCACATAAAACCTAGTGTGTAACACGGTGCCAGATTTTTTGACAATTCTCCCAGGAAAAAAAATAGTGGGAGATTAAGATTGGCATTTCTGCCTCAGTGCCAGTCCCGTGTGTGGCATCTGTCTCTCATTTTGTGCCACAGAAAACCTAGTGTGTAACACGATGCCAGATTTTTTGACAATTCTCCCAGGAAAAAAAATAGTGGGAGATTAAGATTGGCATTTCTGCCTCAGTGCCAGTCCTGTGTGTGGCATCTGTCTCTCATTTTGTGCCACAGAAAACCTAGTGTGTAACACTGGGCCTGATTTCTTGACAATTCTCCCACAATAAAGTAAAACAAGTGGGAGATTAAGATTGGCCATTCTGCCTCTGTGCCAGTCCTGTGTGTGGCATCTGTCTCTCATTTTGTGCCACAAAAAACCTAGTGTGTAACACTGGGCCTGATTTCTTGATAATTCTCCCACAATAAAGTAAAACAAGTGGGGGATTAAGATTGGCCATTCTGCCTCTGTGCCAGTCCTGTGTGTGGCATCTGTCTCTCATTTTTTGCCACAGAAAACCTAGTGTGTAACACTGGGCCAGATTTTTTGACAATTCTCCCAGGAAAAAAATAAAATAGTGGAGATTAAGATTGGCCATTCTGCCTCTGTGCCAGTCCTGTGTGTGGCATCTGTCTCTCATTTTGTGCCACAGAAAACCCAGTGTGTAACACTGGGCCAGATTTTTTGACAATTCTCCCAGGAAAAAAATAAAATAGTGGGAGATTAAGATTGGCCATTCTGCCCCTGTGCCAGTCCTGTGTGTGGCATCTGTCTCTCATTTTTTGCCACAGAAAACCTAGTGTGTAACACTGGGCCAGATTTTTTGACAATTCTCCCAGGAAAAAAATAAAATAGTGGAGATTAAGATTAGCAATTCTGCCTCTGTGCCAGTCCTGTGTGTGGCATCTGTCTCTCATTTTGTGCCACAGAAAACCCAGTGTGTAATACTGGGCCAGATTTTTTGACAATTCTCCCAGGAAAAAAAATAGTGGGAGATTAAGATTGGCATTTCTGCCTCAGTGCCAGTCCTGTGTGTGCCATCTGTCTCTCATTTTGTGCCACAGAAAACCTAGTGTGTAACACTGGGCCAGATTTTTTGACAATTCTCCCAGAAAAAAAAAATAGTGGGAGATTAAGATTGGCCATTCTGCCTCTGTGCCAGTCCTGTGTGTGGCATCTGTCTCTCATTTTGTGCCACAGAAAACCCAGTGTGTAACACTGGGACAGATTTTTTGACAATTCTTCAAAAAAAAAAAATAGTGGGAGATTAAGATTGGCATTTCTGCCTCAGTGCCAGTCCTGTGTGTGGCATCTGCCCCTCATTTTGTGCCACATAAAACCTAGTGTGTAACACGGTGCCAGATTTTTTGACAATTCTCCCAGGAAAAAAAATAGTGGGAGATTAAGATTGGCATTTCTGCCTCAGTGCCAGTCCCGTGTGTGGCATCTGTCTCTCATTTTGTGCCACAGAAAACCTAGTGTGTAACACGATGCCAGATTTTTTGACAATTCTCCCAGGAAAAAAAATAGTGGGAGATTAAGATTGGCATTTCTGCCTCAGTGCCAGTCCTGTGTGTGGCATCTGTCTCTCATTTTGTGCCACAGAAAACCTATTGTGTAACACTGGGCCTGATTTCTTGACAATTCTCCCACAATAAAGTAAAACAAGTGGGAGATTAAAATTGGTCATTCTGCCTCTGTGCCAGTCCTGTGTGTGGCATCTGTCTCTCATTTTGTGCCACAAAAAACCTAGTGTGTAACACTGGGCCTGATTTCTTGATAATTCTCCCACAATAAAGTAAAACAAGTGGGGGATTAAGATTGGCCATTCTGCCTCTGTGCCAGTCCTGTGTGTGGCATCTGTCTCTCATTTTTTGCCACAGAAAACCTAGTGTGTAACACTGGGCCAGATTTTTTGACAATTCTCCCAGGAAAAAAATAAAATAGTGGGAGATTAAGATTGGCCATTCTGCCTCTGTACCAGTCCTGTGTGTGGTATCTGTCTTTCATTTTGTGCCACAGAAAACCTAGTGTGTAACACTGGGCCAGATTTTTTGACATTTCTCCCAGAAAAAAAAATTGTGGGAGATTAAGATTGGCATTTCTGCCTCAGTGCCAGTCCTGTGTGTGGCATCTGTCTCTCATTTTGTGCCACATAAAACCTAGTGTGTAACACTGGGCCTGATTTCTTGACAATTCTCCCACAATAAAGTAAAACAAGTGGGAGATTAAGATTGGCCATTCTGCCTCTGTGCCAGTCCTGTGTGTGGCATCTGTCTCTCATTTTGTGCCACAGAAAACCTAGTGTGTAACACTGGGCCTGATTGCTTTACAATTCTCCCAGGAAAAAAAAACTAGTGGGAGATTAAGATTGGCAATTCTGCCTCAGAGCCAGTCCTGTGTGTGGCATCTGTCTTTCATTTTATGCCACAGAACATATACTGTATAAGAGTGGGCCACATTTCTTCAATATTCTCCCTGAAAAAATAAAAAGGGGGAGATTTT
Organism: Ranitomeya imitator; assembly: GCF_032444005.1. Classification (NCBI taxonomy): domain Eukaryota; kingdom Metazoa; phylum Chordata; class Amphibia; order Anura; family Dendrobatidae; genus Ranitomeya; species Ranitomeya imitator. The sequence goes on along the minus strand of NC_091284.1, from coordinate 712,401,207 downwards.
TATTGGTAGTGTGTGCATCTGCGTCAGTCCTGTAAGGGTACGTTCACACTAGCGTTGCGCCGCCCTGCGTCGGCGACGCAACGCGCGACGCATCGAAAAACGCGCGCAAACGCGCGCAAAAACGCGCGCGTTTTGCGACGCGTGTGTCGTTTTTGACCAAAATCGGACGCACAGAAAATGCAACTTGTAGCGTTTTCGTGCGTCCGACGCCAGCGTCGGAAACGACGCACACGGCGAAAAACGCAAACAAAAAGACGCACGCGTCCCCTATGTTAAACATAGGGGCGCGTCGCCGCTGCGTCGCCGCTGCGTCGCCGACGCAACAGCGGCGCAACGCTAATGTGAACTTAGCCTTAGTGGCATATCTGTCTGCCACTGAAGCTGTGTACTGTTATACATTGGGCCTGATTTTCCCTGCAGTCTCACCCACCTATAAAGGGATATACAGGTCCTTCTCAAAAAATTAGGATATAGTGTTAAATTTCATTATTTACCATAATGTAATGATTACAATTAAACTTTCATATATTATAGATTCATTATCCACCAACTGAAATTTGTCAGGTCTTTTATTGTTTTACTACTGATGATTTTGGCATACAACTCCTGATAACCCAAAAAACCTGTCTCAATAAATTAGCATATCAAGAAAAGGTTCTCTAAACAACCTATTACCCTAATCTTCTGAATCAAGTAATTAACTCTAAACACATGGAAAAGATACCTGAGGCTTTTATAAACTCCCTGCCTGGTTCATTACTCAAAACCCCCATCATGGGTAAGACTAGCGACCTGACAGATGTCAAGAAGGCCATCATTGACACCCTCAAGCAAGAGGGTAAGACCCAGAAAGAAATTTCTCAACAAATAGGCTGTTCCCAGAGTGCTGTATCAAGGCACCTCAATGGTAAGTCTGTTGGAAGGAAACAATGTGGCAGAAAACGCTGTACAACGAGAAGAGGAGACCGGACCCTGAGGAAGATTGTGGAGAAGGACCGATTCCAGACCTTGGGGAACCTGAGGAAGCAGTGGACTGAGTCTGGTGTGGAAACATCCAGAGCCACCGTGCACAGGCGTGTGCAGGAAATGGGCTACAGGTGCCGCATTCCCTAGGTAAAGCCACTTTTGAGCTACAGAGAAGCAGCACTGGACTGTTGCTAAGTGGTCCCAAGTACTTTTTTCTGATGAAAGCAAATTTTGCATGTCATTCGGAAATCAAGGTGCCAGAGTCTGGAGGAAGACTGGGGAGAAGGAAATGCCAAAATGCCTGAAGTCCAGTGTCAAGTACCCACAGTCAGTGATGGTGTGGGGTGCCATGTCAGCTGCTGGTGTTGGTCCACTGTGTTTCATCAAGGGCAGGGTCAATGCAGCTAGCTATCAGGAGATTTTGGAGCACTTCATGCTTCCATCGGCTGAAATGCTTTATGGAGATGAAGATTTCATTTTTCAGCACGACCTGGCACCTGCTCACAGTGCCAAAACCACTGGTAAATGGTTTACTGACCATGGTATTACTGTGCTCAATTGGCCTGCCAACTCTCCTGACCTGAACCCCATAGAGAATCTGTGGGATATTGTGAAGAGAAAGTTGAGAGACGCCAGACCCAACACTCTGGATGAGCTTAAGGCCGCTATTGAAGCATCCTGGGCCTCCATAACATCTCAGCAGTGTCACAGGCTGATTGCCTCCATGCCACGCCGCATTGAAGCAGTCATTTCTGCCAAAGGATTCCCGACCAAGTATTGAGTGCATAACTAAACATTATTATTTGTTGGTTTTTTTGTTTGTTATTAAAAAACACTTTTATTTGATTGGATGGGTGAAATATGCTAATTTATTGAGACAGGTTTTTTGGGTTATCAGGAGTTGTATGCCAAAATCATCAGTATTAAAACAATAAAAGACCTGACAAATTTCAGTTGGTGGATAATGAATCTATAATGTATGAAAGTTTAATTGTAATCATTACATTATGGTAAATAATTAAATTTAACACTATATGCTAATTTTTTGAGAAGGACCTGTATAAAGCCAACAGAAGTTTGAGTTCACCTTGTAAGTTGTTTTACAGTAACAAATACCGTTAGTTTGGTTACGTTTTTCAAACAATGAGGAAGTCTGGTGGAAGAGGTCGTGGCCGTGGGCGGTCATTGCCAGCTGGTAATGATGGTAGTGGTGGTGGAGCATCAGGTGGTCATGGGAAAAGCAATATAGCACCTAAGTCTCGAGTTGTTGAGCCAGCTTCGTCGTCTGGCTACACAAGGCCTCGAACGCTCCCTTTTCTGGGAGTAGGAAAACCGCTTTTAAAGCCGGAGCAGCAAGAACAAGTTTTGGCTTTCCTTGCTGACTCTGCCTCTAGCTCTTTCGCCTCCTCTTCTGAAACTGCTAAATGTAAAAGCAGCGCGTCGTTAGTGGATGTTCATGGTCAGGGACAAGTCGCTTCCTTGTCTTCTTCACCAAGAACAACAGAGAAGGATGCGTCAGGCGACACAACGGGTTACTCCATGGAGCTCTTTACACATACTGTTCCTGGGTTAGAAAGTGAAATAGTTAGCAGGCCATGCCCTTTACAAGTTGAATCGGACATGGAGTTCACAGATGCACAGCCACAGCCAGATTACTATGCTGTTCCTTTGACTCAGACCAGAACATTGCCCTCGCAGTGTACTGATCCAGAATCTGACCCTGATGAGACTATGGTGCCCCGTCACGAACGCTATACCACCGGCTTACAAGGTGACACAGACGAAGTTGCACACGAGATAGAAGAGGAGGTCATAGATGACCCAGTTGTTGACCCCGATTGGCAGCCATTGGGGGAACAGGGTGCAGGCGGCAGTAGCTCTGAAGCGGAGGAGGAGGAGCCGCAGCAGACATCAACATCGCAACAGGTTCCATCTGCCAGGCCCGTATCTGGCCAAAAACGCATGGCAAAACCAAAACCAGTTGTAGGACAGCGTGGCCATCCGGTTAAAGAAGCTCAGTCTGCAATGCCTGAAAAGGTATCCGATAGTAGAAAGAGTGCAGTCTGGCATTTTTTTAAACAACATCCAAATGATCAGCGCAAAGTCATCTGTCAAAAATGTTCAACTACCTTAAGCAGAGGTCAGAATCTTAAAAGTCTCAATACAAGTTGCATGCATAGACATTCAACCACCATGCATTTGCAAGCCTGGACTAACTACCAAACGTCCCTTAAGGTTATAGCACCCTCGGCCAATGAAGCTAGTCAGCAACGCTACATCCCTTCCCTCACTGTAAGCCCACCATTTCCTGCACCACCTGCAGTAAATGTGCAGGTTTCGTCGCCAGGCCAAAGCAGTCAGGGAATCAACAGGTTCGTGGTAGGAAACACTGCATGTAGGGCACCGACAAGAATACCAACTCCAACCCTCTCTCAGTCTGCCATGACCACCGGCACCCCCGCTAGTTCCACGATCTGCAGCTCTCCAGTCCAGCTCACCCTACATGAGACTCTCGTTTGGAAAAGGAAGTACTCATCCTCGCATCCGCGTACGCAGGGTTAATCTCGTTAGAGATGATGCCCTACTGGTTAGTTGAAAGCGAAACTTTCAAAGCCCTGATCGACTATGCTGTACCACGCTACGAGCTACCCAGTCGACACTTCTTTTCAAGAAAAGCCATCCCAGCCCTCCACCAGCATGTAAAAGACTGCATCGACCATGCACTCAGGCAATCTGTGAGTACAAAGGTGCACCTGACAACAGATGCATGGACCAGTAGGCATGGCCAGGGACGTTACGTGTCCATCACGGCACACTGGGTTAATGTGGTGGATGCAGGGTCCACAGGGGACAGCAATATTGGGACAGTTCTGCCTAGCCCACGGTCTAGGAAACAGTTGGCTGTAGGCGTTGGCCCCCCTCCTCCTCGTCCTCCTGCAAAAGCGAGAACTCGTCCACAGACCGCAGTCGCACGAGCACTCCATCCGCAGCTGCCACTGTTGCACACAAGGTGTCCCATTATGGGACAGCTAGTGGCAAGCGTCAGCAGGCTGTATTGGCAATGAAGTGTTTGGGCAATAACAGACACACCGCGGAAGTTCTGTCCGAGTTCTTGCAGCAAGAAACTCAGTCATGGCTGGGCACTGTACATCTTGAGGCAGGCAAGGTAGTGAGTGATAACAGAAGGAATTTCATGGCTGCCATCGCCCTTTCACAACTGAAACACTTTCCTTGCCTGGCTCACACCTTAAACCTGGTGGTGCAGTGCTTCCTGAAAAGTTATCCGGGGTTACCCGACCTGCTTCTCAAAGTGCGCAGACTTTGCTCGCATATCGGCCATTCGCCCGTGCACTCCAGCCGTATACAGAACCATCAGCGGTCTTTGAACCTTCCACAGCATCGCCTAATCATCAACGTTGCAACAAGGTGGAACTCCACACTGCACATGCTTCAGAGACTGTGCGAACAGAGGCGTGCTGTTATGTATTTGTGGGAGGATACACATACACGGGCAGGCAGTTGGATGGCAGACATGGAGTTGTCAGGTGTGCAGTGGTTGAAGGTACAACACCTGTGTCAAGTCCTTCAGTGTTTTGAGGAATGCACACGGCTGGTTAGTGCAGAAAACGCCAAAATATGCATGAGCATCCCCCTAATGCGTCTGCTGATGCAAAGTTTGACGCACATAAAGTAGCAGGCGTCTGCAGCCGAGCAAGAGGGAAGCCTTGATGACAGTCAGCCATTGTCTGGTCAGGGCAGTCTACAGGACGAGGTAGCGGGCGATGAGGAGGAGGACGAGGAGGATGATGGGGATGAGTATTTTTTGAATGAGGAAGCTTCTCCGGGGCCAATAGAAATGGGTGGCGTTGCAAGGCCGGGTTCAGGCTTTTTGAGGGAGACACATAACGTAGATTTGCCAGAAACTGCCTCTCCACCCAGCACAAGCGCAGATTTGACAACTGGAACTTTGGCCCACATGGCGGATTATGCCTTAAGTATCCTCAAAAGGGACCCACGCATTATTAAAATGATGACCGATGACGATTACTGGTTGGCCTGCCTCCTTGATCCTCGCTATAAAGGCAAATTGCAAAATATCATGCCACATGAGAACCTCGAACAAATATTAGCAACCAAACAAGCAACTCTTGTAGACCGTGTGATTCAGGCATTCCCAGCACACAGTGCCAGTGATGGTTCTCACACGAGCTGCTGGGGGCAACAGGGCAGAGGTGTTAGAGGTGCACAAATCAGAAGTGGCGTTGGACAGAGGGGTTTTCTGACCAGGTTGTGGAGTGATTTCGCAATGACCGCAGACAGGACAGGTACTGCAGCATCAATTCAAAGTGACAGGAGACATTTGTCCAGTATGGTTACTAACTATTTTTCATCCCTTATCGACACCTGGCCTGAATTGGCAGAATATGCATTGCAGGAGCTTGCTTGCCCAGCAGCTAGTGTGCTATCAGAAAGAGTATTCAGTGCTGCTGGTTCAATATTGACTGAAAAAAGGACTCGTCTGGCTACCCAAAATGTTGATGATCTAACCTTCATTAAAATGAACCACTCATGGATTTCAAATTATTTTGCCCCACCTTTCCCGGCGGACACCTAGCTTTCCTATAAAAAGGTCTTGCTTGTGGACTGGTCTTACTGACTGTTCCAATCTCTTAATTTGCAGCAGCTGTTTGTCCAGCATACGACATGTTTACACCTCCCTAAATGGGCTAACTCCCCCCACGGGGCCGTGGTCTAGCCACTTGGCGCAAGCACCCGTGCGAGTGCCGTTTGTCTGAAGAGGTGGGTGTGCCCGCTTTTGGTCGACGGCACTGCCACTGGGTCCCTCATAGTACAATAAAGTGTCTCTGGCGGTGGTGGCGCGCACCCAACGTCAGACACACCGTTGTAACAAAAGAGTTTCCCCCCCAGCTCAAACAGTGCTCTACCACTTGCAAAATTATCTCTCACAGCTCCACCAATGTTTAGTCTATGCGCTGACATCCTTCAATGCCTGGCACTGACAATACCAATTTGTTGACATGTATGATGCTAGTTAAAATAGTCAGGGTCAGTGTCCTATATTGACACCAGTAAATACTTAGCGCCAAATTACTGTGTCTGAAACTCAGCAGATGAGCCCACCCCTGTACCTAAGTATGCCACCCTTTTTTTTTTTGGTTTTGTTATTTTGCAAGACATTAATATCTATTTCTTTTTTGGGAGTACTAACTGTGTCAGACACTCCTTCCAATCGTCCTCCGCTGACCACACCAATGCTGCCTGTGTACCCCTGACACATAATCGAAGGTGCTTTGAGCCTATTGTTTTTAATTTTAGGCCTACTAAGTCTGTCTGTGGTCCCTCCTTCAAATTGTCCTCCGCTGACCACACCAATGCTGCCTGTGTACCCCTGCAAGATAATTCAAACTGCATTGAGCCTAATTTTTTTTAATTTTAGGCCTACTTAGTCTGTCTGCGGTCCCTCCTTCAAATTGTGCTCCGCTGACCACACCAATGCTGCCTGTGTACCCCTGCAAGATAATTCAAACTGCATTGAGCCTAATTTTTTTTATTTTAGGCCTACTAAGTTTGTCTGCGGTCCATTCTTCCAATTGTCCTCCGCTGACCACACCAATGCTGCCTGTGTACCCCTGCAAGATAATTCAAACTGCGTTGAGCCTATTTTTTTTTATTTTAGGCCTACTAAGTCTGTATGCGGTCCCTCCTTCAAATTGTCCTCCGCTGACCACACCAATGCTGCCTGTGTACCCCTGCAAGATAATTCAAACTGCTTTGAGCCTATTTTTTAAAATTTTAGGCCTACTAAGTCTGTCTGCAGTCCCTCCTTACAATTGTCCTCCGCTGAGCACACCAATGCCGACCGTGTACCTATGTAACCTTTTTTCAACCTGCAGTGAGCCAACTTTGTGGTGTAAGGCCTACTAGCAGTGTCTGTCTGCGCCACTTAATACAGCTGTCCTCCTTCTAAAAAAAACCCACAATTGTCTGGTTTTCAGCCTGTCGGAATTATAAAACTGCATTGGTGCCACAAGTTTCGTTGTGGTCTACAAACTGAGTCTTCCGCTCCAAGGTGTTCTCTATGTTGCCTCTCCCTTGCTTCTATCTTGAAGCTGTTGTTAAGTAGTTGTTGAAACAACACTAAAGTAGGCCTACAAGTTGGGTCTGGGTTGTAGAGACAGTGTCTGCCGCTCCAAGGTGTTCTCCTGGTTGCCTCTCCCTAGCTTCTATCTTGAAGCTCTTGTTAAGTAAGTGTTGAAACAACACTACATTTGGCCTACAAGTTGGGTCTGGGTTGTAGAGACCGTGTCTGCCGCTCCAAGGTGTTCTCCAGGTTGACTCTCGATAGCTTCTAGCTTGTAGCTCTTGTTAAGTAGGTGTTGAAACAACACTGCATTTGGCCCACAAGTTGGGTCTGGGTTCTAGAGACGGTGTCTCCCGCTCCAAGGTGTTCTCCAGGTTCCCTCTCCCTGGCTTCTATCTTGAAGCTCTTGTTAAGTAGTTGTTGTAACAACACTGCATTAAGCCCACAAGTTGGGTCTGGGTTGTAGAGACGGTGTCTCCCGCTCCAAGGTGTTCTCCAGGTTGCCACATAATCGAAGCTGCAAAGAGCCTATTTTGTTATTTTAGGCCTACTAAGTCTGTCTGTGGTCCCTCCTTCCAATAGTCCTCGACTGACCACACCAATGCTGCCTGTGTACCCCTGGAACCTATTTAAAAGTGCATAGAGCCTACTTTTTTATTTTAGGCCTACTAAGTCTTTCTGCGGTCCCTCCTTCCAATTGTCCTCCACTGAGCACACCAATGCAGACCGTGTACCCATGTAACCTTTTTTAAACCTGCGTCGAGCCAACTTTGTGGTGTAAGGCCTACTAGCAGAGTCTGGCTGCACCACTCAATACAGCTGTCCTCTTTAAAAAAATGACCTGCAATTATCAGGTGTTCAGCCTATTGGAATTTTAAGACTGCAGTGGGGCTACTAGCTTGGTTGGGGCCTACTAACAGTGTCTACCGATCCAAGGTGTTCTCCTGGTTGCCTTTCCTGAGCTTCTATCTTGAGGCTCTTGTTAAATAGTTGTTAAATGGAACAACTGCATTTGGCCTACTAGTTGGGTTGGGGCCTACTAACGGTGTCTGCCGCTCCTTGCTGTTCTCCTGGTCTCCTGTCCTGAACTTCCATTTTCAGGCTCTCGTTAAGTAGTTGTTAATATTATACTGCATTTGGCCTACTAGTTGGGTTGGGGCCTACTAACGGTGTCTGCCGCTCCTTGCTGTTCTCCTGGTTTCCTGTCCTGAACTTTCATTTTCAGGCTCTCGTTAAATAGTTGTTAATATTACACTGCATTTGGCCTACTAGTTGGGTTGGGGCCTACTAACCGTGTCTGTCGCTCCTTGCTGTTCTCCTGGTTTCCTGTCCTGAACTTCCATTTTCAGGCTCTCGTTAAGTAGTTGTTAATATTACACTGCATTTGGCCTACTAGTTGGGTTGGGGCCTACTAACGGTGTCTGCCGCTCCTTGCTGTTCTCCTGGTTTCCTGTCCTGAACTTCCATTTTCAGGCTCTCGTTAAGTAGTTGTTAATATTACACTGCATTTGGCCTACTAGTTGGGTTGGGGCCTACTAACGGTGTCTGCCGCTCCTTGCTGTTCTCCTGGTTTCCTGTCCTGAACTTCCATTTTCAGGCTCTCGTTAAGTAGTTGTTAATATTACACTGCATTTGGCCTACTAGTTGGGTTGGGGCCTACTAACGGTGTCTGCCGCTCCTTGCTGTTCTCCTGGTTTCCTGTCCTGAACTTCCATTTTCAGGCTCTCGTTAAGTAGTTGTTAATATTACACTGCATTTGGCCTACTAGTTGGGTTGGGGCCTACTAACGGTGTCTGCCGCTCCTTGCTGTTCTCCTGGTTTCCTGTCCTGAACTTCCATTTTCAGGCTCTCGTTAAGTAGTTGTTAATATTACACTCCATTTGGCCTACTAGTTGGGTTGGGGCCTACTAACGGTGTCTGCCGCTCCTTGCTGTTCTCCTGGTTTCCTGTCCTGAACTTCCATTTTCAGGCTCTCGTTAAGTAGTTGTTAATATTACACTGCATTTGGCCTACTAGTTGGGTTGGGGCCTACTAACGGTGTCTGCCGCTCCTTGCTGTTCTCCTGGTTTCCTGTCCTGAACTTCCATTTTCAGGCTCTCGTTAAGTAGTTGTTAATATTACACTGCATTTGGCCTACTAGTTGGGTTGGGGCCTACTAACGGTGTCTGCCGCTCCTTGCTGTTCTCCTCCACTGAACAAAACTGTGCCGCCTGTTTACTACTGTTGCCAATTTTGAACTGCATTTAGACTACTTACTGATTTGGGCCTACTTTCTGTGTCAGCCTCTCATTACAGTTGTCCTCCACTGAACAAAGCAATGTCACCTGGTTAGTCCTGTTACCAATTTTGAAATGCATTTAGCCCACTTTATTATTTGGGCCTAGATCTGTGTTTCCTCCTCATCCTGCCCATTGCCCAGTCAGTGCTAGATGACACTGCTGGTATAGTGACCCAGACCGCTACATTCCCCTTGCACGCTACACAGCCAGATTCTGATACAACAAAAGAACAAATGGAGTTTAAGTCCATAGATAAATACCTTTTATTTCACAAAAGTAACAACCATACAGAAAACATACAAAAATGATGATGTTCTCAAGTAACCTATATATAAACAATTGCAAAAGAGGGTGAATGGTAGCAGAAGATGGAAAACAGACACCTTATGGGGTATCCCAATGCCCAGTTATTACCTTTTAAAGTGCATAGTGCTGTAAAGTTAAAGGGCCAAGGACCGAAAAGTATGAGGTTCTCATATAAAACTGTTAAGCTGATGTAAGTAGTATAAGTAGTGTCAGCCCTGCGCACAGGCTAAGTGACCCAAGTAACGTCAGTAGTGAACCAGCCAGACAAAGGGAACCGCTATAAATCAGTCAATATGATCCTTACCCAGATAAGAGGCAGTTAGGATAACCCACGCGGTGGCCCCAACGTGCGTTTCACATCAGCTTCGTCAGGGGGCGATGTCAGATTCTGACCCTGCTGAAAGTGAGGTTTCCCTTCCCGCATACTATACCACCTTACACGGGGACAAATAGGAAGGTGCAGATGAAAGTAGGTAGGGGGGCCCACTCGTTCGCATTGCCATTGGCACAGGGCCCCTCATAGTACGCAAAAGTGTCGCTGCCAGTGGGAGGCGCCCCCGCCGTGCAAACACACCGCCGTACTTTGAGGGGCCCTGTGCCAGTGGCAATGCGAACGAGTGGGCCCCCCATGCTTGCTCTGGATCACAGCACTTGCAAAGTTGAAATACTTACCTCTCCCTGCTCCACTGCCGTGACGTGGTCCACGTTTCCTGGGCCCACTAAAAACTTGACCCAGCCATACCCCCCACAAATTTTGCTAAATTACCCCCAATGTCCAATGCCTAACTATTATTATAAGGTAAATTAAGATTGACAAGATTCAGTACCAAGAATGGATGTTTTGGCCATTAAAATGGGCACTGTAGGTGTTTTCCTGGCCTCCACTCACTGTCGACTATGCTTCCCCATTGACTTGCATTGGGTTTCGTGTTTTGGTCGATCCCTGACTTTTTGCGATAATCGGCCGATTTCACTCGACTCGACTTTTGAGATAGTCGGGTTTCGTGAAACTTGACTCGACCCTAAAAAACTAAAAGTCGCTCAACCCTACTTATTACTTCTGCCCAAGTACACGACCTTACATTTATCCCTGTTAAAGCTCATTTGGCATTTATCAGTCCAAGCTTCTAGTTTAAATAAATCCTCCTGTAATATAAAATTGTCCTCCTCTGTACTGATTACCCTGCAGATTTTAGTGTCATCTGCAAATATTGAATTTCTGCTCTGTAAACCCCCTACAAGGTCATTAATAAATATGTTAAAAAGAAGAAGGTCCAATACTGATCCCTGTGGTACCCCACTGCTAACCCCGAACCAGTCCGAGTGTGCTCCATTAATAACCACCCTTTGTTTCCTATCCCTGAGCCAGCTCTTAACCCACTTACACATATTTTCCCCTATCCCCATTATTCTCATTTTATGTATCAACCTTTTGTGTGGCACCGTAACAAAAGCTTTTGAAAAGTCCATACACACTACGTTCACTGCATTCCCTTGGTCCAGTCCGGAACTTACCTCTTCATAGAAACTGATCAGATTAGTCTGACAGGAACGGTCCCTAGTAAACCCGTGCTGATATTGGGTCATGAGGTTATTCCTCTTCAGATACTCCAGCATATCATCTCTTAGAATACCCTCCAAGATTTTACCCACAGTAGAGGTTAAGCTTACTGGCCTATAATTTCCGAGTTCAGTTTTGTCCCCTTTTTGAATATTGGCACCACATTTGCTATACACCAGTCCTGTGGTACAGACCCTGTTATTATAGAATCTTTAAAGATTAAAAATAATGGTTTATCAATGACTGTACTTAATTCCTGCAGTACTCGGGGGTGTATCCCATCCGGGCCCGGAGATTTGTCAATTTTAGTGATTTTTAGACGCCGCCGCACTTCCTGCTGGGTTAAGCAGATGACATTTAATTGGGAATTTTTATCACTAGTCATTTTGTCTGCCATGGAATTTTCTTGTGTAAATACTGATGAAAAAAAGGAATTTAGCATATTGGCTTTTTCCTCATCCTCATCCACCATTTCACCTAGACTATTTTTAAGGGGGGCAACACTATCATTTTTTAGTTTCTTACTATTTATGTAGTTAAAGAATATTTTGGGATTATTTTTACTCTCTCTGGCAATGAGTCTCAATTTTTGCTGCCTTGATTTGCTTTTTACAGAACTTATTTAATTTTCTATATTTATTTAATGCCTCATCACTACCTACTTCCTTTAATTCTCTAGATGCTTTCTTTTTGTCACATATTGCAGCATAATGCACCCCATAGTGTAATGCACCCCCATAGGGGTATAATACAGTCCCATAGGGATATAATGCAACACCATAGTATAATGCACCCCATTGGGGTATAATGCAGAACCAAGATATAATGCTCCCCATACGGATATAATGCAGCCGCATTGGGGTATAATGCAGCCCCATAGGGGTATAAAGCACCCCAATAGTATAATGCATCCACATAATATAATGCTCCTCCATAGGGGTATAATGCACCCCCCATAGTATAATGCAGCCCCATAGCAGTATAATGCACCGCCATAGGGGTATAATGCAGCCCCATAGGGGTATAATGCAACCTTATAGCATATTGCACCTCATAGGGGTATAATGCAGCCCCATAAAATAATGCTCCCTCATACGGATATAATGCAGCCCCAAAGGGGTATAATGCACCCCCATAATGAAATGCTTCCCCATAGGGGTATAATGCAGCCCTATAGTATAAAGCACTCCCATAATATAATTCTCCCCCATAGGGGTATAATGCACCCCATAATATAATGCTCCCCCATAGGGGTATAATGCTCCCCGATAGAAGTTTAATGCAGCTCCATACCACGGCTTTACAAAAAAATAAAAAAAAGGTTCTCCTTACCTGGCCGAGAACCAGCGATGTCCTTGGCTAGATACACCTGAGGTGTGCAGAGTTGTTCTGGCATATGACAGTGATGTCATTCGCCAGCAACGTGCCCGCTGACGTCAGCTACCGGCCTGTGATTGGTCGGTGGCTGTTAACTGTTGCCATGTGGGAATCTCCTGCATGGAAACAACTTTTAACTGCTCATGCCTCTGAGGACGCATGGGCAATTACTGAGCCGGCGGCATCCTGCCACTGGGGCCCGCTGAGCAGAACAGAGGGGGGCCCACTGTAGGCCCCTTTGCTCATCAGGCCCCATACACTTGTAAGAGCAGTAATGCCCTGATGGCGGCCCCACCTGGTGACATCAATCCATTACTAGAAGACACCTATCCATTATTAATCCTATAGTTATATGGTAAATAAACACACAGCATGGTTTAACAAGCTTGCTAGCCCTGGTGACCCGAATGTCGGGTCACCATGGCAATGATCAGCACCTCTCGATGACTTTGAGAGGGTACTGATCAGAGGGAAGATGAAGCCCCCTTCCTCTCCCTGCCTTCTAAGTGCTGCAATCAATATCGTTTTCAGCATTTAAGGGTTTAAACTGCCCCGGTCGGTGTTGACATCATTACCGGCAGTAAGAGCTGGGTGTCAGCTGTCAGACTCGATGAACACCCCGCAATAATCACACACGCACAGCTCCTATTTGAGAAAAATTACCCTGGCATATCTATACTTCCAAGGTCGGGAAGTACTTCCCTACCTGGACGCATGACTAGGTCTAAGGTCAGGAAGGTGTTAAAGAGTTTGTGTGGTCAGTCATGTAGTCAGCCTAATTTATGGTAAACTTTTCTCTAATGTATTGCTATTCAGATTACTTTGTTTTTTCCTTTATTTAAAAGCAAGCTGAGTTTCCATAATTTCACAGACCTTTATAAACAGTAAAACCTGGATTATTTTTCCATATAATCACATTATGAAAATGTGGGAATCTTTACTTCCATGGGCCATTCACTTGCTGTCCTTGGAGAGATTTTCATCTAACACCACACCTCATGGCGTAGACATTTATGATGCGGGTCTGCAAATGAAATCATTCACAGAGCTGGTGTTTCAACCCATGGGGCATTTGTAAAGCTCCCAGTTCATCAAGAATGGATGAGATTGTGACACATTTGCTGGCATGGGAAAATGCTTTGCTAAGTATACCCTCAATTCCATCAAATATATTCATACAAAATCATTTCCAAAGCAATTGCCTACAGATTATGTGGGGTTTCTGTGCTGATATGGGATGAGTGGTGTGTGGAGAGAATCGTAGGGAATGGGGATTCCAGCTCACCAGCCTTACAGTATCATCCTCCTACAGGAGCATGGCCACATGAGCTTGTCAGACATTAAAGGTGAAGAGATATCCTGCACTTTGTGAGTAGACTAAAGTCTTCAAATGTATTTAATTATTTTGACTGGACAGCCCAGTCGGCAAAGCTAAGGTGTTTCGACTCAATGGTCTCAATCATTGTTGCAAACCATATTTAAGATTTGGTCAAAAAACACATTGGCTTTTACTACTGAACTTACCTTTATATATTATGTTCCTGAAATAAGTTTGAAGATTTTAGGCCACCCACAGAATCTATCATAGGGCAGCTTCTCTGCTTTGAGGCTTCAGACAAAGGAGCTGTCAGCCAAACAAGGGGAGACGGCTGCCGGGCAATAGAGCTGGAGTGAGAGAGGTTTTACAAATCAATTCAAAACCTGATTTCTCAGCAATGGAGGAAAGGACTGGCCAAGAAAAGGTGTTGCTGGACTTGTGTTTTACAGAGCTACTCGATCAAATAAATAAGTTGTGGGGTACAATCCTGCTGACAGATTTTAGAGAGGTGCATGCACATATAAATAGTTTGTGGGGTGGAATCCTGTTGACAGATTCCCTTTAAATTCTTACATACATGGGCACTTTAGTCTTGCATGTAACCTTGAAAAGAAATTGGTGTGAGCCAGATAGGAAGTGGGAGAAGATGGTAAAATATCCAAGTGAATCCTGGCCCTTGTTTCCCAGGATGTGTGAAAAGATGTATTCCAGCACCATAAAGGGGCCCCATTGCTCAAAGACATCAGTTTGATTTTACGCATTGATAACATCTCCTCAGATAACATAATTGGTTAGCGCATTAGACCTATGCTACATTTCAGAAAGTTCTCTCCTCCTGTATGAGGATAATAATAAGCAGCTATATTGTGGGTGAGGCCATTGCAGACACCTAGGCGTGCTCACAGCTTGTACAGACTAAGCAAATAACAGAAATAACAGTCTGACTTTTTCATGCATTTGTGGCTACCTATAAAAGTGTAATAACACTGACACTGATGTGAAAAGGAAATATTAGTCGTATTTTTACATTTACTTCATTGAAACCAGCATGTCAGTTTTTACATCTTCAATGGTAATACTTATGCAGGACAGCTTGTGAAGTAACAGAAAATATTAGTTGTTCAGCAGGGTAGGCATGAATGAAAATGCAATTGTACCTATGTTACTTTACGACGTGACAGTTATATTTCAATTTTATCAGGTTTTCCAATTATTTATTATGTCTTATGCTTGTGTCCAGTATGATTAATCCCTTAACCATTCATGATCAGACTAATTTAATCTTTCCTTTTTTTTTTACTCTTCTTCCCGAAACCATAACATTGTGTTTTTCCCTATTAGTATAGCCTTTTGAGTGCTTGTTTTGGGAGGGATAAGTTGTAATTTTGAATGGCAAGATTAATTTTATCATTTAATGTACCGTATATATTCGTGTATAAGCCGACCTGAGTATAAGCTGAGTTAACTAATTTTGCCACAAAAAGACTGGGAAAACTTATTGACTTGAGTATAAGCCGGGTATGCATTGCCTCCTCATCCCCATCCTGGTATGCATGGCTCCTTATTCCCATCCTTGTCTGCATGGCTCCTTATTCCCATCCTTGTCTGCATGGCTCCTCATCCCCATCCCAATCCTTGTATGTATGGCTCTTCATCCTCATCCTTGTCTACATGACTCTTTATTCCCATTGACCCACCCTATTACTTTAAAGAAACAATAAGAACAATGAGTTGAGTGGGAATCAGAAGCAGCTTTTATCTATAAAATATATAAACTTCCATATAAAGCAAACATAAGCCCGGTCCGAAGAGATATGCTATCAACTCTTGTGTTGTGTAAATCCGCTCTCGTAAGCAGCTTCTTCAAATTCACTGCTGTGACCCTAAAGTGCATAAGAGTGTATGTACAAGCAATAGCATCTTCAAAATCTTAACTCTTCAAAATTAGGGAGAGGAGAAGGACAAGCTAATAGGACCCAGTACACTTTTGAAGAAGAGGATGTGAGGGCATGTGACAGGCTGCTAAGTGATTGGGAACAGAAGGGAGAGGCTAGGTACAATTCACACTGGATAATAACGTGGGGAGGAGTACCTCATACTCTGGGTGAAGGTGCATTAATCCCTTCAGTGCCCTACTTTGTGATGGTTGATTTGTTAGCTGACTTGTTTGGTAGAATTGGTGCAAATTGATTTGCAGGGCCCAGTCCATCGGCCACATCAGTGAAATTTAGTCAGCAGGTGAAAATTCTCAGGACCGCCTCGTACCAGACGGCTCTTCTCTTCTAGTCTGGCGCAATATCACATGTGTATCTTGCCGCAATGATCGCATCGTTCCAGAAAAGCTAAGTAAAAAAAGAGCCAAGGATGTTGTCAAGTAGGAGGCAGTTCCCATGGCTCCTGTCCAATGGCCATTCGTTACTGTACTGTGGACTGGGTCCTGTGAATCAATTCGCACCAGTTCTAGTGTCTGATTATAAAAGTGATCTTTTATTTTTGTTGGATTGTTGGAGACAAGTTGTCAATAGAAGAATTCATTTTGTTTCACATACTGTAGTTCACAACTTTTTACAAGGCAATTAGGAATTGCCTTGGTGGGGTTGTTCTGATTTAATTAGGAATAAAGGAATTTTGATTCCTGTATTCCTGTATTTTCCTGGTTTGACAAGTACTATCAAGATCTAGCTATCCTAACAGGATATTTGGGGGAATTATGGATTGTAGGTGATAGTTCATTAATTATCTGTATCAGAATAACAGCTATTTTCCTATAAAATCCATGGAACAAGTTTGATAATGTATAATTGCTTTAGAAGAACAGATATAACAGAACAGGCAAGTATTCCCTTGCCTTGGATACAAAAAATAAGGCACCATACATGAGCATGTTACGAGAAGACAACGTACTTTGCAGATCATTATCATATCGTTTCTTGAATGAAAAAATATGTGCCAAAGGTATAAAAACTAAATATGGCAGCAAAAAAAAATAATATCTAATACCTTTTTGATTTGTCTAAGAGCTTCTGTTATCAGGTATGAACATTTGAGGATCAATTTTAGGAAGGGTGGTTGGTTCACAATATAGTGAAATAGGTTAAAAACTGGCTAAATCAGTTTTATTATTTTCATACAGATAGCAAAAATACATCACACATATATAATTCTATACATAAACATATAGGGCTCAGTTATTAATAATAATAATAAATAATAATCTTTATTTTTGTATAGCGCTAACATATTCCGCAGCGTTTTACAGTTTTGCACACATTATCATCACTGTCCCCGATGGGGCTCACAATCTAGAATCCCTATCAGTATGTCTTTGAACACATGCGGAATCACCGCACATACTACAGGGGGTGGCGCTTGGGCGGAGCGGGGTATCCGCTACATCTAAAGCGCTGGGTTTCCTGAATGTGGAAACATACCCTAACTCTACAGAGGATCAGAACAAGGTTTCATAGGACTATAATAGCAATTTGCAGCTCACACATAAAGCGATGTATGATCCATCTGGCCAGAATTGAAATCACCTGAGTGTGGCACTTGGCAGAAATTCAACTGAAAATAAGTTCTATACTTTTGAGTTGGATGGGTCCTGCAGCCTGAAAATTGACATAGATGAACAGAACGGCAACTATCATCGCTGAAAATTAGTGCTGCTAGCAGTAGTGTCTGCATCTTAACTAATCTTTCTCATTCATTCAATTATTTTACAGTTCATTTGGAGGTCTCATAAATGGATGAAAAATAATATTGATTTGATATTGAAAGAAATTTACAATTGGGGTGCTGGGCCGGCCGGCTGAGACTGGAGGCCAGCTGAAGGACAAGATTACACATTGGTGTACACCACCGGTAAATTATAGATAAAGTTCAAGAGAGAAAAGAAATGTCACAATGTGTAATTTAAATTTTACTTTTATTCCATAAAGATTAAACTTTTTGCAGATTATGTACAAACACCCAGTGTGGATGTATATTGGGTCAAGCTCTGACATACTAACGTGACATTGCTCCCACTCTTGCCGCATATTCAAACAGCTGATAGCGGCTTCTAGCTCGTGGCTGTGTTAGCCGCATGGCTCGACTCTCACATCCATGAGCCCGCACGCAAAGGATTTATAGACACAAGCAAACATTTTTCTGCTAATTTTCAGCTGAGTTTTAAGGTACCAGCAAAGCCTATGAGATTTCAGTAATCTCATGCACACACATTGTTTTCTTTTTAGCAGTATTTTGTGCTTTATATGCTTTCTTGGACATAGATTATGTCACTTCTTTCAGCATTTTTCAGCAATTTTCACACATTGAAAGCAATGTGTAATGAAAAAAGCAAGTACAATAGTATATTAAACCCATTTCCCATTTATTTTTGTGATTTTTTTCCAGGTTTACCATCTTGTCTTGGTCACCTGAAATGGCAGTTGTGATTTGTACAGTTTAACTAAATTAGTGATGTGTACAAAGTAAATATTCGCCAACAAAGGTGTGAGATTGAAGAATGCCTATGGCTGACCAAGGTGTGAGATGGCACAATGCCTGAGCAACTCAATGGCAGACCACAGTGACAAAGTTAAACAGTGTCCTAGAAACTCAATGCACTGCAAATGTCTAGGGTAAATTATTCCAGACCAATTCTCCTCCCTCAGCTGTTACATTTGTATGTGTATTATCTCATGAACATATGTCTTGTATTGGTGACCTGCGTTCATGCTTCTGTGCTGGAAGCAAAGCTGAACTTTGGGATCCTGAAAAACGCAGCAAAAAATGCACCAAAAACAAACCAAAACATGCGTTTTTGACGCTGCTTCTATTCTGCCAAGAATGCAGATTTTGCTGCAGAAAAAAGCACAGCAAAAATGCCTAGTGGGACCTTTGCCTTAAAGGACACACTTTTTCCCCAAAAAAAATTTAAGGGGAAAATGGTGGTGCACTTTATAATCAGAATGTAGCTTGCCAGGAAGGGAGGCTGTGGTGGAGTGGAGTGATGTTGCGTGCCCTCGGCAGGGAGGATATGGTGTTTGGTGTGAGGTTGTTGTGGTGGACTTTGGGAAAATGGCTGCCGAATGTGGTGCATGCACAGATTGAAATCTCGCTTGCTAAGATCTTAATTTCTGCATTTGCTGCTTCCAGCGGCCATTTTCCCAAAGTCCACAGCATTGAAAAGGATGGTAATTGTGGGGACTCCAGACATTTCGTGAAAGCTCTGGCCCCGCAGCAGCCTCGTACCACTGATCATCCAGCCCGAACTCCAGAATATCGTGCCACTCATGCCACTGCTGCCAGATCCCAGCAGCAGCGACCCTGCCTTCTGGGACCCCACTCTACCACAGCCACCCCTCCCCGGTAATCTACCATTAAAGCAGACTATAAGATGCACCACCATTTTATTAAAAGCATTATTTTCTTATTTTCCTCCCCAAAATTTGGAGTGCATGTTATGTTCTGGTGCGTCTTATAATCTGCAAAATACGGTACTCTATTTTTTTTTATGTATACTGTTAAAAAAGTGACCTATTTTTATTAGCTGTCTTAGAATGTATACACAGCTGGCAACCTGGATTGTGTGGTGATATTTTAATGGACCTTTTTCCACAGGATTGTAACTGTGGCGAGTTCAAACATTAAGAAATCAAATAAATACTTTTTCCTGGAACATCTTATCTTTACCGATAAACATATGCCGTCTAACAGTTCACTGCCGCTGCCCGAATGTGATATGCCATCTATTTGTATGACTTGTGTTTTTATGAGAAAAGGGATTATATTTTTAGATCTCCAAATCTAACACATGTTGACAAGAAAGGAAAATGAAGAGGCCTATTGTGTGCAACTTCCAAGAATCCGCTCTTGTTTTCAATCTTCTGCTTGAGGGCAATGCTTGGCCGTTGTAGGGTTAAAGCAATCCTTCTTTGTCTTTCTCTCAGTTTCTGACTGGGCACAAGCTCTTTTTGTTTTGTTTTTGAATATAATTTTGCAGCTTGTTTTGTGCCCTCAGTTCTTAACCTTTGCACCCGGCTCATACCAATCTACTCCAAAATAAGAAAATATTTCCGGGTCTATTTTTTCTGGAGATGCCTCAGGCTCTTTAATATGCTCATGGGAAAAGGGAATCATTTAGAAAAAACCCTTTCAATTAAGGATCTTCCATATTAATCCTACTCACATCCTTGTGCTGTATTTTAACCCCTTGTTTTTTCATACTCCATTTTATATCATTTAGATTCTTGTGTTCCATTGTGTTTATGTCCAGTACTACTTTTCGATAACCTCCCGATTATTGTCTATAACAAGTTTCACCAGAGTCTAAATAACCTTCCAGTATTTTGGTTAATTTGGTTAAAATTGGGGTCTGACCTATAAACGTATAGTGGGTAGTTAATTGCCAACTTTATATTGGTATTGAAAAGATACATATTTAGGGGCAAGAACTTTTTAGGTTTCTACTTTGTGTTCATCATTTTGTTTAAGAAATGGACAAGGCTTAGCGTGAAAAGGCCGATCTTCTGTCATCCAATACAGTTAGACTTAATACAGGTTTTTTTGCAGATCAGTGTGCATTATAGTGCAGATTTAGTTTTCTGGTGCACAAACTAGATGTTATAAATCTATTAAGAGACCTGTGCCTCGTAATAACTTTGTTGTATTATTAAGCATGCCTTGGGCTTAGACTGGCATATGAAATGTTCATCTTAGTAAATTCCCCAATAATAATACATGTCAGGTTCCACCTCTTAAGTCCAATGCTATAAATGTTCATATTATAAGGATATGGTACTTGGCTCATTTGTATGAACACTGTTTTGGCTAACACATTTATGTAAGCAATGTTCGCAATGGAGCGTTGGAGTAACTACTCTATTTTGGCATTAGAATTTGACCTAAATGTCTTTCTTGGCACTGTTTTGAAGAATAGTTATAGTCTGCAAATGACAAGTATTAGGTAAATCAGCAAGTTTTAAAAAATGTTAATATAATTGATAAAAAGTAGATTTTTTTTAAGGACTAGAACTTTGCGTTATTATATCATCTAAAAGGGAACCTGTCACCCGGTTTGTCCCATATGAGATAAGACCACCACCTTTCAGGCCTGATATACAGAATTCTTTAATGCTGTACATCTTCCCCCAATCCGGCCTGCAACAAAAGAAAAACACATTTTATTATACTCACCTACGGGGCGGTCCAGTCCGATGGGCGTCGCTGGTCTTGGTCATCCTTTCTTCTTTCCATGCCGTCTTCATTCTGCGAGGTCTTTACTCTGAGCTTGACAGAGGAGAGAAGTATGCCTATGCAGGAGCACAAAGCCGGGGACACTTTGTGGATGACATAGGACATGTAATCTACATGAAGCATAAAAGGAGGATGGCATCGAACCAAGACCAGCGATACCATTGGACCAGACCACCCCATAGGTGAGTGATATAGAAGGTATAATATATAATATATAATAAAATGTCATTTTCTTTTGTTGTAGGCTGGATTGGAGGCATATATACAGCATATTATAATTCTCTATATCAGGGCTGAAAGATGGTGGTCTTATCTCACATTGGACAATCCTGGTGGCAGGTTCCCTTTAACTATAGCACAGTAGATTTTTAGAGTGCTGCTAAGGCTATGTTCACACTAGGCCTTTTTGCTGTGTCTTTTTCTGCAGCAAAACCCGATTTCTTGGCAGGAAAAAAGCAGCAGCAAAAAAACAGGATTTGGTCCTTTTTTGCTGATTTTTAATGTGGTTTTTGTGCATTTTTTCCTCTGTTTTTGTCATGCTACATTTGTCTCTTGTGCATGCTGGTAAAGTTTAGTGCAAGAAAAAAAACTGATGCCTGCATTTTTTGGTGCATATTTTCAGCATTTTTTCACCACTCGCTAATGTCAAAGGGTCAAAAACACAGAAAAACATGGCGAAAGAAGTGATATCCTCTATTGTGCAAAAAACATGCAAAGCACAAAATACCGATGACAAAAAAACCAAGGTGTGTGCATGAGATTTCTGAAATCTCATAGACTTTGCTAGTACTGCAAAATGCAGCTGAAAATATGCATAAAAAATGCATTAAAAATCACTGAAAACACACATGGTGTGTACATATGCCTTATACTCCACTGCTGAAAAATCTTCTGCAATGATTCATTTGGTTGCAATGGGATCATTTTGGTGTCTACTATGGAAATTAGGTTTATAACAACATTTAATGAATAAGAAATTCTAATCCAGCTCACCCACAGTCAGGGAAGGTGCCAGGGAATCGGCTCGGATGAAAAACCACTCACGCTCAGTGGTAGAAATAGTAGTAGAAATAGTAAATAGATAGGAATATGAAGCCATTTTTTAGAAATAAATAAAGCAGAACATTCCTAGTACTATAGAAAAAATAATAAATGTGAGAGCTTTTCCTACATCTTTGGATCTGAATCTCAGTCCTTACTGCAAGAAATAGCTGGATGTCCCTCTTTTTCTTATAACAAAATTTACAAATTTTCTGCTGTTGGCACTAAACCAATAAGACAAGAACAATTTAAAAAAAAACTCATGAAAGCTAATAAAACAAACGGTTTCTCCAAAATCACAAAATGGCACTTTTACTGACTACAACAGTCTCAGAATTATTCCACCTATTCATGACAAACATTTAAAGTACTTGGTATAGCAATATTTAGCTGATATTAACGATTCCAAACATTATGCATAGCTAAATACCGGCTTCTGGTAGCATTACCAAGAAATATAAAAAAGTTAGCAGAGGATTTTATGGATAATATGGCACATGACTCGTCTAGCAGCAGGATGATATCACTCCTGACAGTAAAATCATCTGCACAGTCTCCCTCAACAACTTCTTCCAGGTGAGTTAATGGATAACATGAGCAGTCAGTGTTTATATTTGGTTGAGTTGGGGGCAAAAGAGATGGAGAACTTGATTCATTTTTCTAGCCGTGTTGTTGGTCCTGTGAGCCATGGCAGTAGGGACACTGTAAGTGGCAACTGAGTTGGTAGAGGCACTCTGAGTCAGGATAAATCTAGAGCTAGAAATCAGGAGGGGAAACAGAGGACATTTTTCACACTTATACAACTGTTAATGGTGTCAGTAATATTAATATTGATTCTGTGATTCGTAGAACCTAAAATCCAGATTGGGGTGATGAAAAGGTGATGTCATCAGAGTACAAAGGTTGTAGCTTGGTTATAAAGAGCAGGGCCGATGTTCAAACACAAGATCTTCAGGGACTGATCTGTTTCTTCTGTGGTCAGCTTGAAAGCAGCTGATGCCACAAAATCTGTTCATAGAGGAGACTCAACACTGTCTGAAAGATGTGGGAATTCTTTTCCATGTTTCTAGTGAATGAATCTTTTTGCAGTGTGCAGGCTTTTCAGAAGAAAAATGAATCATGGACGTCATGGCTCAAATAGTCTAATACAGGGGTGTCAAACTGCATTCCTCGAGGGCTGCAAACCATGCGTGTTTTCAAGATTTCCTTAGCTTTGCACAAGGTGCTGTAATCATTATGTCTGTAGGTGATTAAATTATCACCTGTGCAGTACAAGGAAATCCTGAAAACATGACTTGTCTGCAGCCCTTGAGGAATGCAGTTTGACACCTCTGGTCTAATAAGTACTGCTCTCCCTCAGCACATGAAGCAGCATTACCTGCTCATATGGGAAAACCTAGCTGGCCAGCAATATGGCCAAAGAACTTTGTTGGTGTCATCGTCATTAACATCTTCTTCTGCTTATTCTGACTAATCTCTCTTTTCCTTCGCTGTCATACTGTCAAATATCCATATGTGATTGTGTACCCTGTAAACAGCAATATGGTGGGAGTGATTCCCTTGTGTACCAAATCAACTTCCACATGGACAAGTTGCTAAGATGCACTTAATGTCATATCTCTTAATCGATTTTAATGCTTTTTGAGGAATGATGACGTGGGCTCAGCGTTGCTAGAAAATATTCAGCCACCATTATTTGTTGCAGAAAAGGGCATCTGTTTTCTGCTCTCATGTGGACTGCTCTTTAGACATTCCATTAAAAATGGAAGTGCATTACATCTTCAACACGTGGAGTAACAATTATGGACTGGGTGAGTACATGTCTTTCATGGCCCGTTGGATCAATGTTTCCAGTGGCAGAGATGTAATACAGCAATCATGACAGGAATTGACGTTTCTACAGTGGACATGACCCTATTTCCAACAACAACAAGGCAGAATGTTGCATCCACTCACCACTCTGTCTTTTTGTACTTGCAAGCTTAAGCAATGCCAGGCTGTTTTACAGCTTATGATCATGTGTGACAAAAGCCATAGAATGGGTGAGTTGCTCCTCTGCATCAAGCAGCAAATCTCAAGCGGGATGACTCTCCATCAACTGCAACTGGGCATTGCCAAAAAGAACAATGCCTCGGATATTCTTATTGCACTAACTTGATTGTTCAAAATTTCTTAAACAAATATTTGCACTTGTAGTAGGTTGTGGCCATGTCCAGAAGAGTGTCTGGGCATTTCAACCATTTCTACGTGGTTCAGCATGTGCTCCAGGCTTTGTAAAAACAGAACAATCTTTCTGAATACCACTTGATTTGAGATGATGTAACCTAATTAAATTAAATGCTGTGTATGTTAGGTGTCGAGTTCCCGCTTCTGCACAAGGGGAATCTCGAGCCATCTCCGCTGCGGTCTCCCATTCTTATCCAGCCGCAGTGGAGTCTGCTCAGCAGAGACATCGGTCCCAGCATCTTGCTCAGTCTCACTCTGTACAAAGAGTTACTGCTGCTTTTCCTGCTTCTGCCATTGAAGTCAGTGTTGGGCAGCGGCGAGCAGATGCTTTGGGGGCTAAGTCCTGCTTTTCTCTTTCTGAGCATGCCCAGGGCAAGATCTCCCATTGGAGATCGAGGGTCACATACTCAGGTACTGCAGCACATCCCATTGGTCCTCCAGGAAGGTCCTGAAAGGGCAAAACTTTGGTAGCAGCTTCCCATTGGTCCTTTATTGGAAGGTCCTGAACGTGCTGCAACTATATAAGCTGCGCATGACCGCACGGCCATGCGCTAGTGTACATTTGTGAATGTGTGTGTGTTGTGAGTGAAAGTCGCTCTTTAAATAACCCTCCCTATTGGATGACTGTTCGCGGAAGGTGTATGTTTGCTATCTAGCGCCCGACTTAGCCATCAGCACGTAAACACACAATACAGCGTCTTATTGCTGTGACCGCCAGTGCGGCGCCTTGTGCTTTCACAGCGCTTTCCTGACCAAAGCCTGGGTGGTTAGTGGCGTTCGCCAGTGCGGCACTGCATGCACTCTCGTGCTTCTATTGCTGTCACTCTGACACCTCAGTAGCGGTGTCGAGCGCATGAGGTCTATGTACTCAAATCCTGTGTCTTGAGAATGAGTTCTGAGACTCGTTGCTTGCGCTCTTGGTGCGGTACCACGGCCCTGTGACGTAACAGGGTTCGCTTCCTTCACACAGGGTGAGGTTAGCCCATGTGTGTATTCACTTTGTACCGCCATATAGTCCGTCATTACTTGGCAGCAGGTTCCATCTCTGCACGGTGGACCCCGGGCTGCGAACGCACCATACTCTATCTGTCTTATTATTTGGTGCGTTCCGCTAGCCCTAACAGTGTATGTTGGAACGTCTTTTTAAGCAGTGTAAAGCGACGACTGATACCATTCATCAGACAAACTTGATCTTGGGTTGCTCTGAAATCTGTCATTGGCAGTTGATGCATGTCACCTAAAGAGGCCCTTGAAATAGGCTTCTAAATTTGTCAGTAGGCACAATGCTGGCATTAACTATGTCAACCCCCTCATATTTAAATAGCAATGTGGGATGTTCCGAGTCTTTGTGTCTGTTCCAAAGTAAATTGTAAAATTCAAATACGTGCACAGAAGAGATATGCTGACACATTAAACATCATAGAAGATCTCTCTTTATTGCCTGATTCGGTCAGTCTTTACATAGGTTAGTATTCATGCAATGTAACAATATAATTGGCTCAGCCTATCTCTAAATATGTGCTGGCATTAGCATACTGTGGTAGATCCAGGGGCGGACATACCGCCGGTTCAAACAGTGCAACCGCACCGGGGCCCAGAGCGGGAGGGGGGCCCAGAGCAGGAGAGGGGGCTCCGATGGCGACGGACATACACGGCATTGTTGTGATACCTGTAATCCTGTAATGAGCGCCGCGGTACCCAGTGACCGCTGGTGAAGAAGCTGCCGTGCCCGGAGTCCGCGGAGACCATCTGTCCACAGTCCGGGAGAAGGAGCCAGGAGCAGGTGAGTATCATATTTACCTGTCCACGATCCACACGCCGGGCGCCGCTCCATCTTCCCGGCGTCTCTCCGCTCTGACTGTGCAGGTCAGAGGGCGCGATGACGCATATAGTGTGCGCGCCGCCCTCTGCCTGAACAGTCAGTGCGGAGAGACGGGACGGTGAGGACCAGCGGGCAGAAACGAGAGGTGAGTATGTCATTTTTTTTATTTTATTGCAGCAGCAGCATTTATATGTGGCACAGCGTTATATGGAGCATCTATGGGGCCATAATGAATTGTATGGAGCATTACGTGTGGCGGCACAGCTTTATATGGACTCCATATAAAGCTGTGCCGCCACATATAATGCTCCATACAATTCATTATTACCCCATAGATGCTCCACAGCATCTATGCGGTAATAATGAATTGTATGGAGCATTATATGTGGCAGCACAGCTTTATATGGAGCATCTATGGGGCAATATTCAATAATGAATTGTATGGAGCATTATATGTGGCGGCACAGCTTTATAGGGAGCATCTATGGGGCGATATTCAATAATGAATTGTATGGAGCATTATATGTTGTGGTATGGGGGGGGCCCAGGAAGATTTCTTGCACAGGGGCCCTCTGCAGTCTGTGTCCGCCCCTGGGTAGATCATCTCACTTAGGGATACACGGAGGTAGAAATGGGAACACTGTCTATTTAAATCTACAGTTGGTTTATTTTACAGGCAGCATAAACCGATCTGATAATAAACACAGCCCTTCGGGCAAAACAGGAAGCACAAGACAAAATGGTGTACAGTCTCTGCATCTGCGGGGATCTGCCCGGTCTGGATAATAACCACACACTGGTTCAGTTTTTCCTCCTCAGGACACAAAAACTGGAATTTTTCTTTCCAGCCCTACTGAATACTGACTGCCTCTGCAGTCTGACTATTTAAGCCCCAGAACACACCCTTGGGTGGAGATAAGGTGGACAACCTCCCACACGCTCTATGGTTCTCCACAAATACCCAGCCCAAACAAAATAGCTAATATACCCCTCTCCACACTTAATGTGCTGGAGGGAAACTTCTTAGTTTTAAATTACTGAAGCCAACAGCCTCAGCGAAACATATCTCCCCTCCAGCACTTTGTCAGTGACTTTGTCACAATACATATGGTACTTCTAATTGGCTAAGTTAACATTATTGACACCCAGCTTTTGGGTCTAGGTGTTGTACTAACCCCTTTAGTTTAGTTTTTCTCTGTTATCTCTGTCTTTAAACACATTCCTGAGGTCCCTTAAATGATCATAGCCTCCATATTGCAAGGAAGTAGATACATGTATAAAGAAGCCAAGATGGAGTCAGGATAGATAAATATAAATCCTGCTCTCACACTCGTTAGGATGTACCAGAGAATTAAGGAAGAACAGCAACTTTACATGTTTACTGTTGCCCTGGGGTTGTGGGGGGGATGCCCAATGACAAAGTTACATACAGCAGGATATAGAATAGAGGGAGGAAGGAGGAGGATGAGCAGGTGGTGGTCATGGAGGGAGACCAAATAACCAAAAGATAGCCAGATGGAGACACATATAAAAAATTAAAACCAAAAAGACCTTTAAATGGTATCAGAAATAACTTAGGACTTTATTAGATATTTGAAAATCTAATAGTATAATTATAATGAAAGAGTAAGAGTGAAACGTAATGTATTATTATTATTATTGCGCCATTTATTCCATGGCGCTTTACATGTGAGGAGGGGTATACATAATAAATAATAAGTACAATAATCTTAAACAATACAAGTCATGACTGGTACAGGAGGAGAGAGGACCCTGCCTGCGAGGGCTCACAATCTACAAGGGATGGGTGAGGATACAGTAGGCGAGGGTAGAGCTGGTCATGCAGCGGTTTGGCGGATCAGTGATTACAGCAGGTTGGTAGGCTTGTCAGAAGAGGTAGGTCTTCATGTTCCTTTTGAAGGTTTCCATGGTAGGTGAGAGTCTGATATGTTCATAAAAATACACAAGACCAATTGTATTTGGTATCAATTCTTTATCAGCTAACTTGGACACTTAAAGTATCTTAATTATTTTCTGCAACGATATATAAAAACTATAGAATCATATCTGGAAAGCTTAAATTATGTAAATAGGAAAATAGAATGAACAATATGGAATGCCACTTTGCTCTTATGCACCATAGCTACAGTATGTAATCTTTGCACACAATTATCCCATATAATTTGGGGTTCGATGCATTAAAATCTTATTTGAACATCAAATCTGTGATGAATGGTGCACAGAAAAATTGTATTTTGGAGGGTATAGAATTTTAGATCACCCACAACTGTTTTTATTGGGAGGAGTGATATTATGTTCAAGAGACCGGCATTGGCATGGAGACAAAATTTGCCCCCAGTTATACTAATCTCATTATGGTGATGTGTGAGGAGACTTGCGTCTCATTATTTGGGAAGGAGTACAGGAAAAGTTAGCTCAGTTTCTGGTTTACATCAAAATACCTGGAATGTAAAGTTGTCTTGGGACATTAGCTTATTATTGCAAAGTTTTTGGACAATTCATAGAAAATGAAATGTGTAGTAAAACATTTTTTAAACCCACTGATTGCAATGATTTTGTAGAAAAAGTTGCCATAATGCACCTTGGCCTTGTAATGTTCCAAAAAATCAGATGAATAAGAAAAAATGTACAAAGCAAGATTATTTGGAATGTTAGAAAACAAAAGAAATCCAAACGTTTACGAAACCTAATTGAAGTTGGAAAAATGGATGGAAAACAATTAGTAACATCTGAAAAAATTGAACAACAACAGAACAGGAGAAGAAAATCCTGTTTTCTTAATAACATGAAAAACAATTATGGTGATTTTATTTTTAAAAGCTCAGATATTTTTAAAACAAATAAAGTCCTGGGACCATTATTACCAGAGACATCTAAAATGTTTTTTTTATTTAATCGTATGAACATATATTTAAACATCATATAAAAACACATAAATGATAAACAGTGATTGAAAAGAACAAAGGAACATAAATCAGAGTCGGATATAGAGATTTTTTATGTATGCAATAACATTGTCATTTTTTTAGAATAGAAATCATTCTTGTTACCAGTATAAGATCTGAGGGGGCATTCCTCAACAATGTGCTGAATTGTTTGATGGTCAGCTCCACAGTCACAGGCAGGAGAGTCAGGTTTTCCCCACTTATGCATAAGATCTGCACAGACACCAAAGTTTATTCTGATACGATTCAAAGTGACCCAGGTTTTCCTTGGCAGATTGAAGCCTGGTGGTGGATTTTGAAAGTGAGGAAACGTTTGAGGCTCACCGTCTACTGCACTGACCCAAAGTTCACGCCATTTCTTTTCTAAATTGAAATCATGTTCATACAGGGTAATTGCGGTTCGGATGGGTGGATGTCTTGATTTCAGTCGCTGTATTTGAACATCTTGGATATTTTGATGTATTGGAGGTTTTCATTATTCACTACTTTGGTGTATTCTTTAAGTAGGAGTTTTTACCTTCTCAGATTTGCAGGTGCGATATGGGTCAAGACAGGTAACCAATGGACGGGCGTAGGTCTGATAGCACCAGAAATTATGCGCATAGAGTTGTTTAACTGATTGACGATTGCATTCACATGACAACTATTCAGCCATACTGGAGCACAATATTCTGCGGTAGAGTACACTAAGGCAAGGGTAGACGTTCGCAAGACAGGTGTGGAGGAACCCCAGGAGGATCCGCAGAGTTTTTGAATAATATTATTGTGTGCTTTCAGTTTCTGAGCTGCCTTTTCCAAGTGAGGCTAGGCTTCTATCAAGGATTATCGCCTAAATACTTGGGATTGGAGTTGTGTTTGACAAGTTGACCTTCAAAACGTACTTTGAGTTCAGTCTTAGCACTTGCGTTGTGTAAATGAAAGCAACATACTTCCGTTTTTGATGGATTGGGCTTTAGCCTCCATTGTCGAAAATACTTTCCCATTACACTAAGATCTTCTGTTAGAACTTCCTCTGCTTCCTCCATTGTTTTGCTCACTGTAGCAAGTGCCCAGTCATCAATGTATCCAAATTTCCGTGATATTGTGTCAGGAATGTCAGCTAGGTACAAAGCAAACAGGAGAGGTGCCAGCACTGATCCCTGGCCAAACCATTGTTTAAGGTTTTCTTACAACTGGTTGAATCACCCATGATAAGTTGAAAGGTTCGATTTGCAATCATATTATTCAAGAGGTACATAATTTTCTTACATGGAATCACCTTCAGAAACATATAGAAGTCCTTCCCTCCACACAGTGTCATATGCGGCAGAAAGACCGATGAACGCCACTGAAACCTTCTTGTTCTTTTGAAATTCAGCTTCAATTAAAGTTGTCAAGGCTAAAACTTCACTGCAGTTTCAAGCAGGTCTAAAGCCGGCTTGCTCTATAGGTACTGAGTCAAAAATCTTTAAATTGATCTTGTTATAGATTAAGCGTTCTAACAGCTTGTAAAGGCAGCTGAATAAAGCAATGGGTCTATAGCTTGATGGATTATCTTCAGGCTTCCCAGGTTTTAACAATGCAATGATCTTGGCGTGTTTTAATTTACTGGGGACTTGGACATTCTCCATGATATCTGAGAAGAACTTTTCCAGCCATTTTTTCGCAAAAGGTCCACAATTTTTGAGAAATTCGGGATAAATCCCATCAAATCCAGGAGCTTTGTTACTTTTAGTATCAACAAGGGCAATTTCAATGTCACAGGTTGTAAAAAGATGGGAATATTCTTCAGTTGATGCCACAGATGATTTTAGTAGCTTAAACTTATTTTTAACTTCTATGGTATGAGCTCAGTCTTTAGGGGTTCTTGAGGTGTTCACAATGTGTGCTGCAATTTGATTTGGAGTTACAGCATTCGTTTTCTGTTTTGCTTTATGGTTTCCTTCTAGTTTTCTTAAAAGAGACCACGCTTTTCTACTGGACCTTTTAAAGTCCAAGTTCTCAACTGTTTCCATCCATTTGAAACACCGTGCTGCATTCAGTTTGTTCAGCAACTCATCACCAATTTCACCATCTTCACTCTCTGTATAGTTGTTCACATTCATCAGTCCAGCCTGGAATGTATTCTTTGCGGAAGCCACGTGGTATTGATTTCTTTGCAGCTTTAATAACAGCTTTACAGAACCGCTCATAGTTTTTACTGATTGGAGGCATCCAACCAATACACTTGTCAAGATGATCTGCAAACTTTTTCCAGTTGGCTTTAACAAAATTCCATCGAGGACGTGGGTACGAAGTTACAAGAGGAATGGATACTCCAACAGTGATGATGACAGGGCGATGCTGACTATGAGGGAAATGTTTGACAACACTCCGAGATGTAGATAAAGGTTGTTTGTTTCTATTGCGTGATACGAAACATAAATCAAGGTTGTATCCTCTCTGCCAGGCTGCTGATTGAAAGGTTGGAAAATCCTTTGCATCAAAAACCAAGAATGTGTTGTACACATCAGACCAGTGTACCAGGTGCTCACCATTGTCGTCATTACTAGCATATTGCCAGAGCTCATGGTGACTGTTGAAATCTCCTATGTACACGGTAGGATGTGGATGGGCATGGATAACTTTAGTAGGCCATTGTACTGCAGGAGGCTTGTAAATATTAACAATTGTGATATCACCAACTTT
This sequence comes from Ranitomeya imitator, assembly GCF_032444005.1. Taxonomy (NCBI): domain Eukaryota; kingdom Metazoa; phylum Chordata; class Amphibia; order Anura; family Dendrobatidae; genus Ranitomeya; species Ranitomeya imitator. The sequence goes on along the minus strand of NC_091284.1, from coordinate 712,369,336 downwards.
AATCAAAGCTTCATGGATGTAATTTTCAACAAATGTAGATACAAGCTTTACATTTTCAATGTTGCCTTTCACATACGTAGCTACACCGTAGTGTGGGTCATATGTAGCACCAATTACATCAAAACAAGCAATGGAGCCACGAGCTAGAAGTTGGTCTTCATTTTCAACATGAGTTTCCTGAAGAACAACAACGTCTATTTTGTTAGCAGTGAGAAACTTTTGAAGGAAATCACATTTTGAGCAGCTGATACCTTCAATATTAATTTGGCAGATTTTCACAGTGGGTCCAAGGTCTTTCGTTTGAGGAGTGTCATTTGTGACGGTACCATTATTTGTAGACATTATCAAATTTGATCCTTTGCTGTCCTTTGTTGATTATCAAATATGATGTAAAATATATTGACCAGGAGATCCAGATTTAGTTTGATTGTTTGGTCATCAAGATTGTTAGTCCTTTAGCGTTACCCAAGCTGCACCACGTGGAAGCAGACTAACGTTACACCCCATCTAAAATGGTTAACAATAGAAATTGCAATATAAAAGTCTGTCTGGAGCATAGTTATCTAAAAGATAACAATTATTTTTTTTCCCATGTAGGGGATGCCAACCCTATAGGAAATGAAAGCTGAAAAAAACATTACATATAAAGGTAGGAATAGTAAATAAAATAACATTATGGAACATATGAGCTGTAATACAGTTAGTTTATCTGGGCCGCCTGAGATGGCAGTCTGAGAGGACGCTCAGTGGGCTGCATCATCCTGTAAAAGTTTTAACTGTATTGGCATCATCAGGACACTGATACTGTTAACAGCTGTGGCAGAACATAAAGCACAGAGCCATCAACTCCTTACTCTGCCACTTTCTCTGGGAGACTGCAGGCTACTTCTTGCCTGCGAACGGTTGGAGTCCATCAACACGCAGGGGATGTAAGTTGGTGCTATGACATCACTAGATCGCTCTACTCAACATCCCACTGCTAGACAAACCAAAGGAGATGGAGGATGTGGTGGATGAGGAATAAGGGTTAAGCAGTATATATTTTTTATTAATATGGGGTCCAGAAGTTGGGGGTGGGGACTTGCTGAGAGCAGCGCTGGCATTGTAATGGGAAATGTATGGTAAGATATCTCGTCTCATTCGTCAGTCTGAGGTATCTCTCAGGGGTGGTAAAATGTGAAATCCCTGCCTAAAAACTCATACTTGAAATGCCACAGTTATTATGAAGCGGATCTGGATGTGTGGAATAGCATCTGTCTATTTCAGGAGTGCACCAATCGCTGCTGTTAATCATTTAGATGCTGCTGTCAGTCTCTGACAGCGGCAATCATATGGGGTGGTCATCCGTGACATGATCTATGCATAGCCTTGTGCAGGGACACCCGTGGCTTCCCTGCGTAAACGAACATGCAACGTCTTTCTAGACAGCAGCATATTTAATTATCTTGCGGAGACACTCTGTCTCCACAAGATAAAAATCATCATCCTTTGTATAGAATGCGGTGATTCCGCAAGGTTCAATGAACACATGTGGAATCACCGTGCATACAAAAGACCGTGGAAACATACCCTAATACTTTATATAACCCAATCAATCAATTGCAAAATCAAGTGGCTCAGGAGGACTAAAATAAAAAAAAAGTTTTAAAAATATTAAACAAATATTTTAAAAATACTAAAACATGACTCACTGCTGGTTTCTCCCATTATAAATAAACATATTAGAATATAATCATATTCCCCATTGCCACTTTTGTAAAGGTTCAATCTATCAAAATCTGAAATTATTTTACCCATAAGGAAAATGTCATGAAGAAAAATACAGAATTGCGGGTTTTCTTGGTCCTCCTCACTCTCCTTCACCATCCCCAAGCCCCAAAAATGCAATGAAAAGCAATTAAAATGTGTGTACTGTAAATTAACATTAATAAAAAAAAATCAACTTGTCATGCAAATGCCATGTAAATGACACAGTTCCATCAATAAAAAAATGAAAATGTTTGTTTTTACAAACTTCCGGACAAAAATAAAGGATACAGCAGAAATATGCCCGAAAAATACCCCCTGCTATAGATGCTTCATTATTATTACTATGCTTCATAGCGCCTGGCAAGGACAGATACTGCATGTTTGGTTACTGCTACCCTTCTAGGTTCAGCCATTATAACTAGTGCTGTTCGGCGGCAAGCAGGCGCTCTTGGGACTAAGTCCTACTTTTCCCCTCCTGAGCATGCTCAGGGGAAGACCTCTCATTGGAGGTTGGGGGTCACACGCTCAGGTCCTGAGGCAGCTCCTATTGGTCCACTAGGAAGGTCCTGAACTGCTACAGCTATAAAAGGTTCACATGGCCGTACGGCCATGCGCTAGTATCATTTGTGTTTGGCAGTTGCCAGTGGATACTCTGCCACACTGTATATAAGTGGTGTGAGTCTGTTTAGCCTTGGGGCTGTACACTCAGGCAGGCAGCTAGCATGAGTGGGGGCAATTAGCCTTGGCTTAGCATCTGGTTCCTTCATGTGTGCGGTTAGCACAGAAGAGTTCCAGAGCAAGCACAACTTTTAGTTAGGGTTTTAGTCCCTGTGTACAGCACGACTCTGTGAGGCAACAGAGCTCGCTTTCATTTCACACGGGGTGAAGTTTAACCCACGTATGAGCTCAGTGTCCATCCGCCTTTACTTGTAGCAGGTATCTCTGCATGGTGGACCCCCAGCGGCGAACGCACCTCTTATCTATCACCCTATTACTTGGTGCATTCCGCTAGCCCTAACAATGCCTAACCACGGTTATTTAATATACTAAATTTCTTTCTCTTTTCCTCCACACTTACTCTCATCATGCTAACATACACTCCAACAGTTTGGGTTCCATTACTCCTCACTTTCCTTCACCATCCCCAAGCCCCAGCACCCTCTAACCAAGTAATAATCTCTCCTTCCCTCTTGCCTCCCCAACTGACCTACTCTGCTGACCTGCTCCTCAACCTCAGATCTCTCCTAATAAAACACAAAACAAACCGCCCACTATCCCTCTCCCACCTGCTCTGTCTATCTCTACTTCTCCTCACTGGTGGTGACATATCTCCCAATCCTGGACCGCCACTTCTCATACCTCCTATTATTACCCCCTTATATCGCTCCCAACCCAATACAAATCTTGCCCACCTCAAACCTGTGCCCTTGACACCCACCACCCTGCTCCCTCTCTCTGGATCACTCTGGAATGCCCGCTCCGTCTGTAATAAACTCCACATGATTCAAAGCAATACTACCTCTTCATCTCGCTCCCTCAAGGTTCTGTCCTAGGACCCATTCTCTTCTCAATCTATACCCTTGGCCTGGGACAACTCAAAGTCCCATGGCTTCCAGCATCATCTATAGGCTGATGACACTCAGATCTACCTCTCTGGCCCAGATGTCACCTCTCTGCTCTCCAGTGTCTATCAGCCATATCCTCCTTCTTCTCCTCTCGCTTCCTCAAACCCAATGTGGAGTAATGTGAACTAATTATCTTTCCTTCATCTTGCATACCCCCCCTACCTGATCTATCTCTCACAGTAAATGAATTCACTCTTTCCCCTGTCCCGGTAATCCACTGCCTCGGTGTAACCCTTGACTCTGCCCTGTCCTTCAAACCGCACACCCAAGCTCTCACCACCTCCTGTCACCTCCAGCTCAAAAATATTTCCAAAATCTGTCCTTTCCTCAATGCTCGCTCTAGCAAAATGCTTGTGCATTTACGCCTCGACTATTGCAACATCCTCCTCTGTGGCCTACCTTCTAACACTCTCTCACCTCTCCAGTCTGTCCTCAACTCTGCTGCCTGACTAATTAATCTATCTCTTCGCTACACTCCTCTAAATCCCTTCACTGGCTCCCAATTTCCCAGCGTATCCAGGTTAAACTACTAATACTGACCTACAAAGCCATCCATAACCTTTTTCCTCTGAACTAATCTGTCAATATCTTCCCTCGCGGAATCTCCTCCCAAGCCCTCCTTCTCTCCTCCACGCTTATTCGCTTCTCACCCAATCACCTCCAAGACTTCTCCCGAATATCCCCCATCATCTGGAATTCTGTGCCCCAACATGTCCAGTTCTCCACCACATTTGGATCTTTCAAACGGAACCTGAAAACCCATCTCTTCAAAGAAGCTTACAAACTGTAATGACCACACGCCACCTCAACACCATCGGAGCTACTGCAACCCCCGACCTACTCTCTCATTCCCAATAATCCTGTAGAATGTAAGCCCGCAAGGGCAGGGTCCTCCTCCCTCTGTATCAGTCTGTCATTGTTAGTTTTGTTTACTGTAAGTGATATTTATATTTTGATGTAACCCTGTCTAATGTACACACCATGGAATTAATGGTGCTATATATATACAGTGCCTACAAGTAGTATTCAACCCCCTGCAGATTTAGCAGGTTTACACATTTGGAATTAACTTGGCATTGTGACATTTGGACTGTAGATCAGCCTGGAAGTGTGAAATGCACTGCAGCAAAAAAAAATGTTATTTCTTTGTTTATTTTTTTTTTAAATTGTGAAAAGTCTTTTCAGAGGGTCATTTATTATTCAACCCCTCAACCCACCAGAATTCTGTTTGGTTCCCCTAAAGTATTAAGAAGTAGTTCAGGCACAAAGAACAATGAGCTTCACATGTTTGGATTAATTATCTCTTTTTCCAGCCTTTTCTGACTATTTAAGACCCTCCCCAAACTTGTGAACAGCACTCATACATGGTCAACATGGGAAAGACAAAGGAGCATTCCAAGGCCATCAGAGACAAGATCGTGGAGGGTCACAAGGCTGGCATGGGGTACAAAACCCTTTCCAAGGAGTTGGGCCTACCTGTCTCCACTGTTGGGAGCATCATCCGGAAGTGGAAGGCTTATGGAACTACTGTTAGCCTTCCACGACCTGGACAGCCTTTGAAAGTTTCCTCCCGTGCCGAGGCCAGGCTTGTCCGAAGAGTCAAGGCTAACCCAAGGACAACAAGGAAGGAGCTCCGGGAAGATCTCATGGCAGTGGGGACATTGGTTTCAGTCAATACCATAAGTAACGTACTCCACCGCAATGGTCTCCGATCCAGACGAGCCCGTAAGGTACCTTTACTTTCAAAGCGTCATGTCAAGGCTCGTCTACAGTTTGCTCATGATCACTTGGAGGACTCTGAGACTGACTGGTTCAAGGTTCTCTGGTCTGATGAGACCAAGATTGAGATCTTTGGTGCCAACCACACACGTGACGTTTGGAGACTGGATGGCACTGCATACGACCCCAAGAATACCATCCCTACAGTCAAGCATGGTGGTGGCAGCATCATTCTGTGGGGCTGTTTCTCAGCCAAGGGGCCTGGCCATCTGGTCCGCATCCATGGGAAGATGGATAGCATGGCCTACCTGGAGATTTTGGCCAAGAACCTCCGCTCCTCCATCAAGGATCTTAAGATGGGTCGTCATTTCATCTTCCAACAAGACAACGACCCAAAGCACACAGCCAAGAAAACCAAGGCCTGGTTCAAGAGGCAAAAAATCAAGGTGTTGCAGTGGCCTAGTCAGCCTCCTGACCTTAACCCAATTGAAAACTTGTGGAAGGAGCTCAAGATTAAAGTCCACATGAGACACCCAAAGAACCTAGATAACTTGTAGAAGATCTGCATGGAGGAGTGGGCCAAGATAACTCCAGAGACCTGTGCCGGCCTGATCAGGTCTTGTAAAAGACGATTATTAGCTGTAATTGCAAACAAAGGTTATTCCACAAAATATTAAACCTAGGGGTTGAAGAATAATTGACCCACACTTTTATGTTTAAAATTTATAAAAATTTAACTGAGCAACAAAACTTTTTGGTTTGTAAGATTTATGCATCTGTTAATAAATCCTGCTCTTGTTTGAAGTTTGAAGGCTCTAACTTATTTGCATCTTATTAAACCTTCTAAATCTGCAGGGGTTGAATACTACTTGTAGGCACTGTACATAAATAATAATAATTAATACAAACTTTTTTACAATTTTTTTTCACCATTTACAGTTAAAAAAAAGAAAAAATCCATAGATTGTTGGTATTACCATACACAATCATATGGTATTACCATAATTGTACTGAACTGTAGAATCACGTTAACAGGTCATTTTTGCAATACAAAAAAAATTTCCTCCACAAAACCCTGAAACTGTCATAATTATTATTATTATTATTATTTATTAATATAGCACCATTTATTCCATGGTGGTTTACATGTGAAAAGGGGTATGTATAATAAATAATTGTGTTCATTTACTGCTGGTTTATATTGTAGGGGGGCCATTTCAATTATTTAGGGGTCTATTCTGAGTTATAACTTATCACGTAATTTAGGGTATCATACCTCCAAGTGCATTCACACCCTTAGGAGCTATTATAAAGTATTTTGAATAATATTTGAGGGCACCTTGCAGTGCTATAAGTATAGTATTGGGGGCTTCTTTACTTTCCAAACAGCAACACTGTTGCTGCTCCTCAATAAAAAGAATAATCCTTTTAAGGCTTGTTTAAAAGCTATTACTTAATTTTCCAAACAACAATAAACCTGTTGCTACTCTCCAAAAATGGATAATTTTTGGACTACCACTTGTCAAAAAAACATAGGTTCTTAAAGGAAAACATGGTTTAAAAACCAACATGGCATCTGTTCCAAAAATTGATTGTTAATCGTTTTTTCATTTTGAAAAGACTGTCAGTGTGGTGTGTTATTTCACTGACTGTTGTTACCACCAATTACCATCTGTTTTTCCACAGCCATATATGTTGAGGTCACTTACTGTACAGCACATTGCTAAGGATGTGCTTATATGAAAGAGCTTGAAATGGGTTGCATATAATTCTAGGAGGTCTCAAAGTGTTAGACACATCTTTTCAGGGCAATTGGAGGGTTTGCAGTACTTGTAATTATTAATTAATCGATTTGTCACATATTGAGTTTTTGGGAACAAATTCAGCGAAACAGGTAAATTTGAAGTTCAAAAGATTTGCTTATCTCTAGGAGTGAATCATTTTATTTGCAACTGTACAGTATATGTTAATAAATGAACATATCATCAATAGTCTTTCCAGAAGGAACGTCTTACAGAATACATGTAGGAACTTGTGTGACTAATACGCAGAGCGCTAAGTATTCTGAGGACAGCTGTTTTCAAATTCCAAACACATTCCCTGTTGTAAGAAGCGACACTTTCTATTCAATCTTACTGTAAATCCTATATGAAGCTAGCTGACATTTGGAATTCTATAATACAACAGGGATTACACTGAATATTCCAAAACATAATACACACTGACACAATTAGAGGTTTGAGGAGAGCCGCTGGAAACACAGAGCATAACCAGAGTGTTTTTCCCACTGCTGTGCTGTGATGCCCTTCCAACAGACATCTTAAAGCATGGATTACATGATAACAATAGAAAATAGAAAATGCCAAGGTTATTTCATTGACATTGCTATATGTGTATGCATGTATATTGTTATATTATATGTTCATGAAGCTATATCAAATGTGTAACAATGAGATCCCAGAGAGTATTTTACATACATTTTGAATAGAATCAGTTTCAAACTAGACAACAAATATTGCTTCAAATATTATTTGAACACTCTTTGTTGTGGACTTTGAAGCGGATGTGCTTCAAAACCCCGTTAAGCAAATTCAATGTGAATTTCTCGTGGCTATTGGTCCATATAATAATAATAATTTTTATTTTAATGTAGCGCTAACATATTCCACAGCACTTTACAGTTTGCACACATTATCATCACTGTCCTCAATGGAGCTCATAATCTAAATTCCCTATCAGTATGTCTTTGGAATGTGGGAGGAAACCAGAGAACCCGGAGGAAACCCACACAAACACAGGGAGAACATACAAACTTCTTGCAGATGTTGTCCTTGGTGGGATATGATATATTGGTTGCCTATACTGAACACTTTGTTTTCTCTTTATTTTTCTGTTCCCTCATCAATTTGAGCAAAATAACTGGTAGGAGATTAACCTCTGATTCATTCATTTTGGGGTCTTCAGAACCCCGACTCAGGATCAGAAGGGGTCCTAATGGTTGAACCACCATGAGCGAGATGTTACCTCCTATCCTATGGTTCAAGTAAAACTTTCAAGAGTCTAGCATACTCCTTTAATGTTCAAATATCATGTGTATACTCGAGTATGAGCCGACCCGAGTATAAGCCGTGACCCCTAATATTGCCACAAAAAACTGGGAAAACTTAATGACTCGAGTATAAGCCTAGGGTGGGAAATGCAGCAGCTACTGGTAAATTTCAAAAATAAAAATAGATACCAATAAAAATAAAATTAATTGAGACATCAGTAGGTTAAGGGTTTTTGAATATCCATAGTGAATCAGGAGCCCCATAAGATGCTCCATACAAAATACGCCTCATATAATGCTCCATACAAAATGCATCCCATATAATGCTCCATACAGTTCATGATGGGCCTCATAAGATGCTCTATACAAAAATATGCCCCATATAATGCTGAACAAAGGTTGAATATGGCCCCATAAGATGCTCCATAGAACCATTTGCCCCATATAATGCTGAACAAAGGTTGATTATGGCACCATAAGATGCTCCATAGAAACATTTTCCCCATATAATGCTGCATAAAGGTTGATTATGGCCCCATAAGATGCTCCATGGAAACATTTGCCCCATATAATGCTGCATAAAGATTGATTTTGGCCCTATAAGATGCTCCATAGAAACATTTGCCCCATCTGCTGCGATTTAAAAAAAATGACATACTCACCTCTTGTCCTGAGCAGGCAGGGACACCAGCACTTGCGATATTCACCTGTCCCCGTTCCACCACTGCACGCCGCTCCATCTTCTGGCTCTCTGCAGTGACTGTTCAGGCAGAGGGTGCGCACTAAATATGTCATCGCGCCCTCTGACCTGAACGTCACAGCCAGAGGATGCAGAAGACAGAGCGGCGCGCAGTGGTGGAACGGGGACAGGTGAAAATCGTAATGCTCACCCTCCCCTGTCATACTCACCCTCCTGGCGCGGTCTGCACGTCCCTGCTCAGATATGATGGTCTCTCCGGCGCCGGTAGCTTGTTACTGTGTTCAGCGGTCACTGGTACCGCTCATTAAAGTAATGAATATGCGCTCCACCCCTATGGGAGTGGAGTCGCGTCCATATTCATTACTTTAATGAGTGGTACCACAGGGACCGCAGAACACAGGAAGAGCTGCTGATGCCCGGAGACCATCAGAGAAGCAGGGACTGCACTGGGAGCAGGTGAGTATGATGTGACAGAGAGACGGACCAGGGAGAGGGGAGACAGACTAGTGGGGGGTAACAGGAGACAGACCAAACAGAGTGATCTATTTCAAGTGTTTATTTCTGATAATGTTGATGATTATTGCTTACAGCCAATGAAAACCCAAAAGGCATTATCTCAGTAAATTAGAATACTTTATAACACCAGCTTGAAAAAATGATTTTAAAATCTGAAATGTTGGCCTACTGAAATGTGTACTCAGAAAATGCACTCAATACTTGGCCGGGGCTCCTGTGGCATCAATTACTGCATCAGTGCGGTGTGGCACGAAGGCGAGTTTGCTGACCAATCAACCACAGTAATACTGTTGTTTTTAAACTAAGAATTGGTACTTTTGACAGTGTGGACATGTGACAAGTCCTGCTGGAGATTGAAATGTCCATCTCCAAAAAGCTTGTCTTCAGAGGGAAGCATGAAGTGCTCTAAAATTTCCTGGTAGACGGCTGTGCTGACTTTGGTCTTGTTAAAACACAGCAGATGACATTTGTGAGATGCACCTGTACATCACCAGAACTCTAATTAGAACATAAATACATACAGCACCAGAATGAACATCAGAGCATAAATTAAAAAACAGAACCATTATCAGTAAAGAAATACATCACCACATCCACCATCAAAACACTTATACATCCCCAAAATTACCCCAGTACATGAATACAGGACCAAAACCATTATCAATACACAAATGCAGTAATAGATCTACCATTAGTACATAATGTATTTTTAAGTAAACAAGATGCACTTTTTTCTCCAAATTTTGGAGGAAAATGGGGGTGCTTCTTATAATCCGAAGTGAGCTTAAAATGGGGTGGCAGCAGTGAAGGAGGTAGGATCGCTGCTTGAGCAGGCCGTCTGTGGCAGGAACGTGGCGATACTGCGGTGCCTGTGCTCATAGGAGATATCGGCACTGGTTAGCGAAGTCCCCTTTCTCTTAGATTTCCCTGCGGTAGGCAGCGAGAAAATGTGCACATAGAGGTCTCGGGAGACGAGATCTCAGGAGACTCGAGGTAATTTAATCTTAATGAAAATATGTACACAACCTTCAACATAGCAAGTATATACACAGGTAACTGATCATGAGTTAGCAGACACTATGGAGCAGATTAAAATTGGTAAACAGGTTGTCCTGTTAGGAGAGCCCTAATTCATCGGTAATATTAGTGCATATGCATAATCACCAGGTGTCGATGGGTTTCCCTCAGGTCGACCAACAAGGTTCACCTATTAGGCATTATTTTCAAACTTTAGTATGATACATTTCAGCATCAGGCCAGCTGCCTTCTTTATTCAAGGATATTGGGAAACTTTTCTTTTATAAGATGTAGCATCTAATAAATATATATAAATTCTGAGCTACGACCACACATGAGAGCACAGTAATAAGACACCTGCAAGAGAAACTTCCCTGTTCATCTTTACAAAAAAGAAGTGTGAGCCTTCTGATTGTCGTCCTGGTACTAGAAATGTTAGGCCACCTGTCAGGTTGTTACTTATTAGTACAGTGTCTACAATGTCAGCAGGTTCTCCAGTTTCTCTTGGTTTCTGAGAAATACCACATTAAAGTCCCAATAAACTACCCACTTCAATGTTTTTGCCAGGTTTTGTAACGGCTATGTGACTCGAGAACCGTGTAGGTTAAAGTAGGCATTTCTATGATGTTGTTACCGTGCACGATTGCTCTTCAGCAGCAAGAAAAAGGCTTATTATTCTGTTCGTATTGGTGTATACAATACGTAGACATCACTTGATGCTATCAAGCATAGTATTTTTATTTGTAGCAAAAAACCATAAAAATGTAAATATGCATACTCATATATGTTTTGTGATTTTAAGTTTGTTAATAATTATCCTTGACTTGCTGTAAAATGAAAAACACATGTTTTTTTTATTTTCTCAAATTCATGCTCTTTAGCATGGAAAAAAGTTCTCAATAGAGAAAACAAACGTCCCTTGACTCTAAACTGATCAGAGTATGTCCTGCTGCTGAGACCCTAGCAATCAGTTGTTACCTGTGGGGAACCCATGAAATACATGTTAACTTTCCCAACAGCACCACTGAAGGGAAATAAAGCATTACATAGTTTCTATTGAAATCAGTGGACTGACAGTTCTTAAAGATGACCTGACTCAAAGACAAAAGTGTTCTGTTTTGGGTCTGAATCTATTCCCGTTGCTCCATCAGTACCACACGTTTTTCATTTTTAAAATTCAACATATGGTTTTAGAGTTGAGCCTTTTAACTTAGTTCTGTTTTTCATGGTCATTACCAAGGGGGAGTAAGTAATTATGGAGAGTAGGCAAAAGACATGCACCCAAAGAATCAGATGAGCCGACCACCCTACAGCCCGAATTAGGTACAGTGGACTGTTGTGAATTCCGCTCTTGGGCTCCCTCCGGTGGTTGTAAGTGGCACTTTTGTGAGTTCTGCTCTTGGGCTCCCTCTTGTGGTTTCTAGTGGTATGGCTGCTCCTTGGAGTTAGCTGTCATCAGCTGCCTCCACTTATCGTCTCTTCTGCTCGGCTATTTAAGTCTGGCTCTTTCTTCAGCCAGTGCCACTTGTCAATGTTTCCTGGCTGGATTCACATCTCTGCTTGGATTCTCCTAGTTTCCTGACCAATTTCTGCAAAGATAAGTTCTGGCTTTGCTCATTTCAGTCCACATGTTGTGGACTTATTGTTCTGTGCATTCTATATTTGTCCAGCTTGTCAGTATGGATTATTTCTGTTAGCTGGAAGCTCTGGGAAGCAGATTTACCCTCCACACCTTTAGTCAGGTGTGGAGATTTTTGTAAACTCTGTGTGGATTGTTTTGTAGTTTTTTTACTGACCGCACAGTATCCTTTCCTGTCCTATCTATCAAGCTAGACTGGCCTCCTATGCTAAAATCTGATTTCATTTCTGCGTATGTTATTTTCCCCTCCTCTCACCGTCAATATTTGTGGGGGGCTATCTTTCCTTTGGGGATTTTCTCTGAGGCAAGATAGGTTTCCTGTTTCCATCTTTAGGGGAAGTTAGAACTTAGGCTGTGCCGAGGGGTCTAGGGAGCATCAGGTACCCCCCACGGCTATTTTTAGTTGCGCTGCTAGGTTCAGGGTTTGCGGTCAGTACAGATACCACCTCTTTCAGAGCTTGTCTCATGTTGTTCCTAAACCACCAGATCATAACAGTACAAGTGGCCAAAAATGAATTAAATGCATCTCATAAGAAGGAAAAGAAAGTTCTGAACCATTTTTTTTTCTGTGCTTTGGTTTGTCTTTTTTTTTTCCTCTGGATATCTGGGTGGTTCAGGATATATGCTTTGGCATGGATGTTCAGGGTTTGTTTTCTCGTGTGGATCAACTTGCTGCAAGAGTACAGAGTATCCAGGACTATGTTGTCCAGACTCTGGCTTTAGAGCCCAGAATTCTTACTCCTGATTTGTTTTTTGGGGACAGATCCAAGTTTTTGAACTTTAAAAATAACTGCAAATTGTTTTTTGCTTTGAAACCCCGTTCTTCTGGTGATCCCATTCAGCAAGTAAAAATCATCATATCCTTGGTGCGTGGTGACCCTCAAGACTGTGCTTTTTCTCTTGAAACAGGGAATCCGGCATTATTGAATGTAGATGCATTTTTTCAAGTGCTCGGATTATTGTATGACGAACCTAATTCTGTGGACCATGCAGAAAAAACCCTGTTGGCCTTGTGTCAAGGTCAGGAAGCGGCAGAGTTATACTGCCAGAAATTTAGAAAATGGTCTGTGCTCACTAAATGGAATGAGGAGGCTCTGGCTGCTATTTTCAGAAAAGGTCTTTCTGAAACCCTTAAAGATGTTATGGTGGGCTTTCCTACGCCTGCCGGTTTGAGCGAATCTATGTCTCTAGCCATTCAGATTGATCGGCGTCTGCGCGAGCGCAAAGCTGTGCACCATCTGGCAGTGTCCTCTGAGTGAAGTCCTGAGCCTATGCAGTGTGATAGGATTTTGACTAGAATAGAACGGCAGGAATTCAGACATCAGAATAGGCTGTGTTTTTACTGTGGTGATTCGGCTCATGTTATCTCTGATTGCCCTAAGCGTACTAAGAGAGTCGCTAGGTCTGTTACCATTAGTACTATACAGCCTAGATTTCTCTTATCTGTGACCCTGATTTGCTCATTGTCGTCCTTTTCTGTCATGGCATTTGTGGATTCAGGCGCTGCCCTGACCTTAATGGACTTAGAATTCGCCAGGCGCTGTGGTTTTTCCTTGCAGCCTTTGCAGAGCCCTATTCCTTTGAGGGGCATTGATGCTACACCCTTTGGCAAGGATAAACCTCAGTACTGGACACAGATGACTATGTACATGGCTCTTGCACATCAGGAAGATTGCCGTTTTCTGGTGTTGCATAACCTGCATGATGTTGTTGTACTGGGATTTCCATGGTTACAGGAACATAATCCGGTGCTGGATTGGAAAACTATGTTGGTGACTAGTTGGGGTTGTTGAGGAGTACATAGTGACGTTCCTTTGATGTCAATTTCCTCTTCCCCCTCTTCTGAGGTCCCTGAGTTTTTGTCGGATTTCCAGGATGTATTTGATGAGCCCAAGTCCAGTTCCCTTCCTCCACATAGGGACTGTGATTGTGCTATTAACTTGATTCCTGGTTGTAAGTTCCCTAAGGGCCAACTTTTCAATCTGTCTGTGCCAGAGCATGCCGCCATGCGGAGCTATGTTAAGGAATCTTTGGAGAAAGGGCATAATCGGCCCTCTTCGTCACCATTGGGAGCGGGTTTCTTTTTTGTTGCTAAGAAGGATGGCTCCTTGAGACCCTGTATTGATTATCGTCTTCTTAATAAGATCACGGTCAAATTCCAATACCCCTTGCCTTTGCTTACTGATTTGTTTGCTCAGATTAAGGGGGCTAGTTGGTTTACTAAGATTGATCTCCGAGGGGCATATAATCTTGTTCGTATTAAACAGGGTGACGAATGGAAAACTACATTTAATACACCCGAAGGCCATTTTGAATACCTTGTGATGCCATTTGGGCTCTGTAATGCTCCATCTGTGTTCCAGTCTTTCATGCATGATATTTTCCGCAATTATCTTGATAAATTCATGGTCGTATATTTGGATGATATTTTGATTTTTTCCGATGATTGGGAGTCTCATGTGAAGCAGGTCAGGATGGTGTTCCAGATCCTTCGTGATAATGCTTCATTTGTGAAGGGGTCTAAGTGCCTATTCGGAGTTCAGAAGGTCTCTTTTTTGGGTTTTATTTTTTCTCCCTCGTCTATAGAAATGGATCCTGTTAAGGTCCAAGCTATTTATGACTGTATCCAACCCACATCTGTGAAGGGTCTTCAAAAATTTTTCGGCTTTGCTAATTTCTATCACCGTTTCATTGCCAACTTTTACAGTGTGGTTAAGCCCCTTACTGATTTGACGAAGAAAGGCACTGATGTGACGAATTGGTCCTCTGAGGCTGTTGAGGCCTTTCAGGAGCTTAAACGCCGATTTACTTCCGCCCCTGTGTTGCGTCAACCGGATGTTTCTCTTCCTTTTCAGGTTGAGGTCGACGCTTCTGAGATTGGGGCAGGGGCCGTTTTGTCTCAGAGGGAGTCTGATAGTTCTTTGATGAAACCGTGTGCTTTTTTTTCCAGAAAGTTTTCGCCTGCGGAACGCAATTATGATGTCGGCAATCGGGAGTTGTTGGCTATGAAGTGGGCGTTTGAGGAGTGGCGACATTGGCTTGAGGGAGCTAAGCACCACGTTGTGGTCCTGAACGATCATAAGAATCTGATTTACCTCGAGTCGGCCAAGCGGCTTAATCCTGGACAGGCTCGATGGTCCCTGTTTTTCTCCCGTTTTGATTTTGTGGTCTCGTATCTTCTGGGATCTAAGAATGTTAAGGTTGATGCCCTCTCTAGGAGTTTTTCGCCTGATTCTCCTGGAGTCCTTGAGCCGGTTCGCATTCTTAAGGAGGGGGTGATTCTTTCTGCTATCTCCCCTGATTTGCGGCGGGTGCTTCAGGAATTTCAGGCTGATAGGCCTGACCGCTGTCCAGTGGGGAAGCTGTTTGTTCCTGATAGATGGACAAGTAAGGTTATTTCTGAGGTTCATTGTTCAGTGTTGGCTGGTCATCCTGGGATTTTTGGTACCAGAGATTTGGTTGCTAGGTCCTTTTGGTGGCCTTCCTTGTCTCGCGATGTGCGTGCTTTTGTGCAGTCCTGTGGGATTTGCGCCCGGGCCAAGCCTTGCTGATCCCGCGCTAGTGGGTTGCTTTTGCCTTTGCCGGTTCCTGAGAGGCCCTGGATGCATATTTCCATGGATTTTATTTCGGATCTTCCTGTTTCCCAGAAGATGTCTGTTATCTGGGTTGTTTGTGACCGGTTCTCTAAAATGGTCCATCTGGTACCTTCGCCTAAGTTGCCTTCCTCCTCAGATCTGGTTCCATTATTTTTTCAGCATGTGGTTCGTTTGCATGGCATTCCGGAGAATATTGTGTCTGACAGAGGTTCTCAGTTTGTCTCTAGATTTTGGCGGGCCTTTTGTGCTAGGATGGGCATTGATTTGTCTTTTTCTTCGGCGTTTCATCCTCAGACTAATGGCCAAACTGAGCGAACTAATCAGACCTTGGAGACCTATTTGAGAGGCTTTGTGTCTGCTGATCAGGATGATTGGGTGTCTTTCTTGCCGTTGGCTGAGTTTGCCCTTAATAATCGGGCTAGTTCGACTACTTTGGTTTCACCTTTCTTTTGTAATTTTGGTTTTCATCCTCGTTTTTCTTCTGGGCAGGTTGAGCCTTCTGATTGTCCTGGTGTTAATTCTGTGGTGGACAGGCTGCAGCAGATTTGGACTCATGTGGTGGACAATTTGACGTTGTCTCAGGAAAGGGCTCAACGTTTTGCTAACCGCCGTCGGTGTGTTGGTCCCCGGCTTCGTGTGGGGGATTTGGTTTGGTTGTCTTCTCGTCATGTTCCTATGAAGGTTTCTTCTCCTAAGTTTAAGCCTCGGTTTATTGGTCCTTATAAAATTTCTGAAATTATTAATCCGGTGTCTTTTCGTTTGGCTCTTCCTGCCTCTTTTGCCATTCATAATGTTTTCCATAGATCTTTGTTGCGGAGATATGTGGTGCCCGTTGTTCCCTCGGTTGACCCTCCTGCCCCGGTGTTGGTTGAGGGAGAGTTGGAATATGAGGTTGAGAAGATTTTGGATTCTCGTTTTTCGAGGCGGAGGCTTCAGTATCTTGTCAAGTGGAAGGGTTATGGCCAGGAGGATAATTCTTGGGTTGTTGCCTCCGATGTCCATGCCACCAATTTGGTTCGTGCTTTTCACTTGGCTCGTCCTGATCGGCCTGGGGGCTCTGGTGAGGGTTCGGTGACCCCTCCTCAAGGGGGGGGTACTGTTGTGAATTCCGCTCTTGGGCTCCCTCCGGTGGTTGTAAGTGGCACTTTTGTGAGTTCTGCTCTTGGGCTCCCTCTTGTGGTTTCTAGTGATATGGCTGCTCCTTGGAGTTAGCTGTCATCAGCTGCCTCCACTTATCGTCTCTTCTGCTCGGCTATTTAAGTCTGGCTCTTTCTTCAGCCAGTGCCACTTGTCAATGTTTCCTGGCTGGATTCACATCTCTGCTTGGATTCTCCTGGTTTCCTGACCAATTTCTGCAAAGATAAGTTCTGGCTTTGCTCATTTCAGTCCACATGTTGTGGACTTATTGTTCTGTGCATTCTATATTTGTCCAGCTTGTCAGTATGGATTATTTCTGTTAGCTGGAAGCTCTGGGAAGCAGATTTACCCTCCACACCTTTAGTCAGGTGTGGAGATTTTTGTAAACTCTGTGTGGATTGTTTTGTAGTTTTTTTTACTGACTGCACAGTATCCTTTCCTGTCCTATCTATCAAGCTAGACTGGCCTCCTATGCTAAAATCTGATTTCATTTCTGCGTATGTTATTTTCCCCTCCTCTCACCGTCAATATTTGTGGGGGGCTATCTTTCCTTTGGGGATTTTCTCTGAGGCAAGATAGGTTTCCTGTTTCCATCTTTAGGGGAAGTTAGAACTTAGGCTGTGCCGAGGGGTCTAGGGAGCATCAGGTACCTCCCACGGCTATTTTTAGTTGCGCTGCTAGGTTCAGGGTTTGCAGTCAGTACAGATACCACCTCTTTCAGAGCTTGTCTCATGTTGTTCCTAAACCACCAGATCATAACAGTACAAGTGGCCAAAAATGAATTAAATGCATCTCATAAGAAGGAAAAGAAAGTTCTGAACCATTTTTTTTTTCTGTGCTTTGGTTTGTCTTTTTTTTTTCCTCTGGATATCTGGGTGGTTCAGGATATATGCTTTGGCATGGATGTTCAGGGTTTGTTTTCTCGTGTGGATCAACTTGCTGCAAGAGTACAGAGTATCCAGGACTATGTTGTCCAGACTCTGGCTTTAGAGCCCAGAATTCTTACTCCTGATTTGTTTTTTGGGGACAGATCCAAGTTTTTGAACTTTAAAAATAACTGCAAATTGTTTTTTGCTTTGAAACCCCGTTCTTCTGGTGATCCCATTCAGCAAGTAAAAATCATCATATCCTTGGTGCGTGGTGACCCTCAAGACTGTGCTTTTTCTCTTGAAACAGGGAATCCGGCATTATTGAATGTAGATGCATTTTTTCAAGTGCTCGGATTATTGTATGACGAACCTAATTCTGTGGACCATGCAGAAAAAACCCTGTTGGCCTTGTGTCAAGGTCAGGAAGCGGCAGAGTTATACTGCCAGAAATTTAGAAAATGGTCTGTGCTCACTAAATGGAATGAGGAGGCTCTGGCTGCTATTTTCAGAAAAGGTCTTTCTGAAACCCTTAAAGATGTTATGGTGGGCTTTCCTACGCCTGCCGGTTTGAGCGAATCTATGTCTCTAGCCATTCAGATTGATCGGCGTCTGCGCGAGCGCAAAGCTGTGCACCATCTGGCAGTGTCCTCTGAGTGAAGTCCTGAGCCTATGCAGTGTGATAGGATTTTGACTAGAATAGAACGGCAGGAATTCAGACATCAGAATAGGCTGTGTTTTTACTGTGGTGATTCGGCTCATGTTATCTCTGATTGCCCTAAGCGTACTAAGAGAGTCGCTAGGTCTGTTACCATTAGTACTATACAGCCTAAATTTCTCTTATCTGTGACCCTGATTTGCTCATTGTCGTCCTTTTCTGTCATGGCATTTGTGGATTCAGGCGCTGCCCTGACCTTAATGGACTTAGAATTCGCCAGGCGCTGTGGTTTTTCCTTGCAGCCTTTGCAGAGCCCTATTCCTTTGAGGGGCATTGATGCTACACCCTTTGGCAAGGATAAACCTCAGTACTGGACACAGATGACTATGTACATGGCTCTTGCACATCAGGAAGATTGCCGTTTTCTGGTGTTGCATAACCTGCATGATGTTGTTGTACTGGGATTTCCATGGTTACAGGAACATAATCCGGTGCTGGATTGGAAAACTATGTTGGTGACTAGTTGGGGTTGTTGAGGAGTACATAGTGACGTTCCTTTGATGTCAATTTCCTCTTCCCCCTCTTCTGAGGTCCCTGAGTTTTTGTCGGATTTCCAGGATGTATTTGATGAGCCCAAGTCCAGTTCCCTTCCTCCACATAGGGACTGTGATTGTGCTATTAACTTGATTCCTGGTTGTAAGTTCCCTAAGGGCCAACTTTTCAATCTGTCTGTGCCAGAGCATGCCGCCATGCGGAGCTATGTTAAGGAATCTTTGGAGAAAGGGCATAATCGGCCCTCTTCGTCACCATTGGGAGCGGGTTTCTTTTTTGTTGCTAAGAAGGATGGCTCCTTGAGACCCTGTATTGATTATCGTCTTCTTAATAAGATCACGGTCAAATTCCAATACCCCTTGCCTTTGCTTACTGATTTGTTTGCTCAGATTAAGGGGGCTAGTTGGTTTACTAAGATTGATCTCCGAGGGGCATATAACCTTGTTCGTATTAAACAGGGTGACGAATGGAAAACTACATTTAATACGCCCGAAGGCCATTTTGAATACCTTGTGATGCCATTTGGGCTCTGTAATGCTCCATCTGTGTTCCAGTCTTTCATGCATGATATTTTCCGCAATTATCTTGATAAATTCATGGTCGTATATTTGGATGATATTTTGATTTTTTCCGATGATTGGGAGTCTCATGTGAAGCAGGTCAGGATGGTGTTCCAGATCCTTCGTGATAATGCTTCATTTGTGAAGGGGTCTAAGTGCCTATTCGGAGTTCAGAAGGTCTCTTTTTTGGGTTTTATTTTTTCTCCCTCGTCTATAGAAATGGATCCTGTTAAGGTCCAAGCTATTTATGACTGTATCCAACCCACATCTGTGAAGGGTCTTCAAAAAATTTTCGGCTTTGCTAATTTCTATCACCGTTTCATTGCCAACTTTTACAGTGTGGTTAAGCCCCTTACTGATTTGACGAAGAAAGGCACTGATGTGACGAATTGGTCCTCTGAGGCTGTTGAGGCCTTTCAGGAGCTTAAACGCCGATTTACTTCCGCCCCTGTGTTGCGTCAACCGGATGTTTCTCTTCCTTTTCAGGTTGAGGTCGACGCTTCTGAGATTGGGGCAGGGGCCGTTTTGTCTCAGAGGGAGTCTGATAGTTCTTTGATGAAACCGTGTGCTTTTTTTTCCAGAAAGTTTTCGCCTGCGGAACGCAATTATGATGTCGGCAATCGGGAGTTGTTGGCTATGAAGTGGGCGTTTGAGGAGTGGCGACATTGGCTTGAGGGAGCTAAGCACCGCGTTGTGGTCCTGACCGATCATAAGAATCTGATTTACCTCGAGTCGGCCAAGCGGCTTAATCCTGGACAGGCTCGATGGTCCCTGTTTTTCTCCCGTTTTGATTTTGTGGTTTCGTATCTTCTGGGATCTACGAATGTTAAGGCTGATGCCCTCTCTAGGAGTTTTTCGCCTGATTCTCCTGGAGTCCTTGAGCCGGTTCGCATTCTTAAGGAGGGGGTGATTCTTTCTGCTATCTCCCCTGATTTGCGGCGGGTGCTTCAGGAATTTCAGGCTGATAGGCCTGACCGCTGTCCAGTGGGGAAGCTGTTTGTTCCTGATAGATGGACAAGTAAGGTTATTTCTGAGGTTCATTGTTCAGTGTTGGCTGGTCATCCTGGGATTTTTGGTACCAGAGATTTGGTTGCTAGGTCCTTTTGGTGGCCTTCCTTGTCTCGCGATGTGCGTGCTTTTGTGCAGTCCTGTGGGATTTGCGCCCGGGCCAAGCCTTGCTGATCCCGCGCTAGTGGGTTGCTTTTGCCTTTGCCGGTTCCTGAGAGGCCCTGGACGCATATTTCCATGGATTTTATTTCGGATCTTCCTGTTTCCCAGAAGATGTCTGTTATCTGGGTTGTTTGTGACCGGTTCTCTAAAATGGTCCATCTGGTACCTTCGCCTAAGTTGCCTTCCTCCTCAGATCTGGTTCCATTATTTTTTCAGCATGTGGTTCGTTTGCATGGCATTCCGGAGAATATTGTGTCTGACAGAGGTTCTCAGTTTGTCTCTAGATTTTGGCGGGCCTTTTGTGCTAGGATGGGCATTGATTTGTCTTTTTCTTCGGCGTTTCATCCTCAGACTAATGGCCAAACTGAGCGAACTAATCAGACCTTGGAGACCTATTTGAGAGGCTTTGTGTCTGCTGATCAGGATGATTGGGTGTCTTTCTTGCCGTTGGCCGAGTTTGCCCTTAATAATCGGGCTAGTTCGGCTACTTTGGTTTCACCTTTCTTTTGTAATTTTGGTTTTCATCCTCGTTTTTCTTCTGGGCAGGTTGAGCCTTCTGATTGTCCTGGTGTTAATTCTGTGGTGGACAGGCTGCAGCAGATTTGGACTCATGTGGTGGACAATTTGACGTTGTCTCAGGAAAGGGCTCAACGTTTTGCTAACCGCCGTCGGTGTGTTGGTCCCCGGCTTCGTGTGGGGGATTTGGTTTGGTTGTCTTCTCGTCATGTTCCTATGAAGGTTTCTTCTCCTAAGTTTAAGCCTCGGTTTATTGGTCCTTATAAAATTTCTGAAATTATTAATCCGGTGTCTTTTCGTTTGGCTCTTCCTGCCTCTTTTGCCATTCATAATGTTTTCCATAGATCTTTGTTGCGGAGATATGTGGTGCCCGTTGTTCCCTCGGTTGACCCTCCTGCCCCGGTGTTGGTTGAGGGAGAGTTGGAATATGAGGTTGAGAAGATTTTGGATTCTCGTTTTTCGAGGCGGAGGCTTCAGTATCTTGTCAAGTGGAAGGGTTATGGCCAGGAGGATAATTCTTGGGTTGTTGCCTCCGATGTCCATGCCACCAATTTGGTTCGTGCTTTTCACTTGGCTCGTCCTGATCGGCCTGGGGGCTCTGGTGAGGGTTCGGTGACCCCTCCTCAAGGGGGGGGGGGTACTGTTGTGAATTCCGCTCTTGGGCTCCCTCCGGTGGTTGTAAGTGGCACTTTTGTGAGTTCTGCTCTTGGGCTCCCTCTTGTGGTTTCTAGTGATATGGCTGCTCCTTGGAGTTAGCTGTCATCAGCTGCCTCCACTTATCGTCTCTTCTGCTCGGCTATTTAAGTCTGGCTCTTTCTTCAGCCAGTGCCACTTGTCAATGTTTCCTGGCTGGATTCACATCTCTGCTTGGATTCTCCTGGTTTCCTGACCAATTTCTGCAAAGATAAGTTCTGGCTTTGCTCATTTCAGTCCACATGTTGTGGACTTATTGTTCTGTGCATTCTATATTTGTCCAGCTTGTCAGTATGTGGAGATTTACCCTCCACACCTTTAGTCAGGTGTGGAGATTTTTGTAAACTCTGTGTGGATTGTTTTGTAGTTTTTTTTACTGACTGCACAGTATCCTTTCCTGTCCTATCTATCAAGCTAGACTGGCCTCCTATGCTAAAATCTGATTTCATTTCTGCGTATGTTATTTTCCCCTCCTCTCACCGTCAATATTTGTCGGGGGCTATCTTTCCTTTGGGGATTTTCTCTGAGGCAAGATAGGTTTCCTGTTTCCATCTTTAGGGGAAGTTAGATCTTAGGCTGTGCCGAGGGGTCTAGGGAGCGTCAGGTACCCCCCACGGCTATTTTTAGTTGCGCTGCTAGGTTCAGGGTTTGCGGTCAGTACAGATACCACCTCTTTCAGAGCTTGTCTCATGCTGTTCCTAAACCACCAGATCATAACAGTGGACCATGCCTTTACCACTCTCCAGAAGGAATAGTCGGATGGGGAACCTTTTCAGAAAAGTGGATCAGAACTAGTGTTGAGCCACCTCCCTAGTGTTCGGCTTCGGTTCGTCGAACAGGAACGTGTTCGACGAATGTTCGTCGAACGTTCGACGAACACCGTCAAACCCCATTGGAACCAATGGCAGGCAAACACAAACACATACAAACACATGGAAAACACATAGAAAACACCTTAAAAGGTGTCCAAAAGCTGACAAACTGTTCAGAAGACACAACAAACACATGGAAAAGTCACAACTACATATAGTCATGCAAAAAGAAAAGAGGAGGAGGAGAAAAGGAGGAGGAGACACAGATATAGGCATGTCATGCCCTTCTAAAATCAAGAAAGGCTGGAGTAAAAATCTAAAATCACTCTACCAACACCCAGACGTCTTGACAAAAAAAATAAAAAAAGAAATATCTTTAGGTAGAATAGCGGCGGGTCCATTCAGAACACTTTCCTTAGAAGACATAGTGGTATCCACGTTGGGAGTTGTGCCAAAAAATGAACCCAATATATTCAAACTAATCCACCATTTGTCACATCCAAGGGGCAGGTCAGTAAATGACAACATCGACGCGAAACCAATTACAGTACTATGTACTGTACCTCCTTTGATGAGGCAATCAGGGGGGTCAAGAAGTTGGTAAGGGGCACGTTAACCCCTTTACCCCCAAGGGTGGTTTGCACGTTAAGGACCGGCCCAATTTTTACAATTCTGACCACTGTCCCTTTATGAGGTTATAACTCTGGAACGCTTCAACGGATCCCAGTGATTCTGACATTGTTTTCTCATGACATATTGTACTTCATGATAGTGGTAAAATTTCTTTGATATTTCCTGCGTTTATTTGTGAAAAAAACGGAAATATGGCGAAAATTTTGAAAATTTCGCAATTTTCCAACTTTGAATTTTTATGCAATTAAATCACAGAGATATGTCACACAAAATACTTAATAAGTAACATTTCCCACATGTCTACTTTACATCAGCACAATTTTGGAACCAAAATTTATTTTTGTTAGGGAGTTATAAGGGTTAAAAGTTGACCAGCAATTTCTCATTTTTACAACACCATTTTATTTTAGGGACCATATCTCATTTGAAGTCATTTTGAGGGGTCTATATGATAGAAAATAACAATGTGTGACACAATTCTAAAAACTGCACCCCTCAAGGTTCTCAAAACCACATTCAAGAAGTTTATTAACCCATCAGGTGTTTCACAAGAATTTTTGGAATGTTTAAATAAAAATTAACTTTTAACTTTTTTTCACAAAAAAAAATTCAATTCAGCTCCAATTTGTTTTATTTTACCAAGGGTTACAGGACAAAATGGACCCCAAACCTTGTTGTACAATTTGTCCTGAGTACGCCGATACCCCATAAGTGGAGGTAAACCACTGTTTGTGCGCATGACAGAGCTTGGAAGCGAAGAAGCGCCATTTGACTTTTCAATGCAAAATTGACTGGAATTGAGAGGAGACGCCATGTTGCGTTTGGAGAGCCACTGATGTGCCTAAACATTGAAACCCCCCACAAGTGACACCATTTTGGAAAGTAGACCCCCTAAGGAACTTATCTGGATGTGTGGTGAGCACTTTGACCCACCAAGTGCTTCACAGAAGTTTATAATGCAGAACCGTAAAAATAAAAAATCATTTTTTTTTCACAAAAATTATCTTTTCACCCCCAATTTTTTATTTTCCCAATGGTAAGAGAAGAAATTGGAACCAAAAAGTTGTTGTACAATTTGTCCTGAGTACGCTGATACCCCATATGTGGGGGTAAACCACTGTTTGGGCGCATGGGAGAGCTCGAAAGGGAAGGAGCGCCGTCTGACTTTTCAATGCAAAATTCGCAGGAATTGAGATGGGACGCCATGTTGCGTTTGGAGAGCCACTGATGTGCCTAAACATTGAAACCCCCACAAGTGACACCATTTTGGAAAGTAGACCCCCTAAGGAACTTATCTAGATGTGTGGTGAGCACTTTGACCCACCAAGAGCTTCACAGAAGTTTATAATGCAGAGTCGTAAAAATAAAACAAAAATTTTTCCCACAAAAATTATTTTTTAGCCCGAGGATAACAGGAGAAATTGGACCCCAAAAGTTGTTGTGCAATTTGTCCTGAGTGCGCTGATACCCCATATGTGGGGGGGAACCACCGTTTGGGCGCAAGGGAGGGCTCGGAAGTGAAGGAGCGCCATTTGGAATGCAGACTTAGATGGAATGGTCTGCAGGCGTCACATTGCGTTCCTAAACAGTAGAAACCCCCCACAAGTGACTATATGATAGAAAATACCTAAGTGTGACACCATTCTAAACTGCACCCCTCAAGGTGCTGTAAACCACATTTAAGAAGTTTATTAACCCTTCAGGTATTTCACAGGAATTTTTGGAATGTTTAAAAAAATGAACATTTAACTTTTTTTCACAGAAAATTTACTTTAACTCCAATTTTTTTTTTTTACCAAGGGTAACAGGAGAAATTGGACACCAAAAGTTGTTGTACAATTTGTTCTGAGTATGCTGATACCCCATTTGTGGGGGCGGACCACCGTTTGGGCGCATGGCAGAGCTCGGAAGGGAAGGTGCGCTGTTTGGAATGCAGACTTAGATGAAATGGTCTGCAGGCGTCACATTGCATTTGCAGAGCCCCTGATGCACCTAAACAGTAGAAATCCCCCACAAGTGACCCCATATTGGAAACTAGACCCCCCACGAACTTATCTAGATGTGTTGTGAGAACTTTGAGCCCCCAAGTGTTTCACTACAGTTTATAACGCAGAGCCGTGAAAATAAAAAATCTTTTTTTTCCCACAAAAATTATTTTTTAGCCCCCAGTTTTGTATTTTCCCAAGGGTAACAGGAGAAATTGGACCCCAAAAGTTGTTGTCCAATTTTTCCTGAGTACGCTGATACCCCATATGTTGGGGTAAACCCCTGTTTGGGCACACGGGAGAGCTCGGAAGGGAAGGAGCACTGTTTTACTTTTTCAACGCAGAATTGGCTGGGAATTGAGATTGGACGCCATGTCGCGTTTGGAGAGCCCCTGATGTGTCTAAACAGTGGAAACCCCCAATCATAACTGAAACCCTAATCCAAACACACCCCTAACCCTAATTCCAACGGTAACCCTAACCACACCTCTAACCCAGACACACCCCTAAACCTAATCCCAACCCTATTCCCAACCGCAAATGTAATCCAAACCCTAACCCTAACTTTAGCCCCAACCCTAACTGTAGCCTTAACCCTAACTGTAGCCTTAACCCTAGCCCTAACCCTAGCCCTAACCATAACCCTAGCCCTAGCCCTAACCCTAGCCCTAACCCTAGCCCTAACCCTAATGGGAAAATGGAAATAAATACATTTTTTTAATTTTTCCCTAACTAAGGGGGTGATGAAGGGGGGTTTGATTTACTTTTATAGCGGGTTTTTTAGCGGATTTTTATGATTGGCAGCCGTCACACACTGAAAGACGCTTTTTATTGCAAAAAATATTTTTTGCGTTACCACATTTTGAGAGCTATAATTTTTCCATATTTGAGTCCACAGAGTCATGTGAGGTCTTGTTTTTTGCGGGACGAGTTGACGTTTTTATTGGTTGACGTTTTTATTTCGGGCACGTGACATTTTTTGATCGCTTTTTATTCCGATTTTTGTGAGGCAGAATTACCAAAAACCAGCTATTCATGAATTTCTTTTGGGGGAGGCGTTTATACCGTTCCACGTTTGGTAAAATTGATAAAGCAGTTTTATTCCTTGGGTCATTACGATTACAGCGACACCTCACTTATATCATTTTTTTTATGTTTTGGCGCTTTTATACGATAAAAACTATTTTATAGAAAAAATAATTATTTTTGCATCGCTTTATTCTGAGGTCTATAACTTTTTATTTTTTGCTGATGTTGCTGTATGGTAGCTTGTTTTTTGCAGGACAAGATGACGCTTTTAGCGGTACCATGGTTATTTATATCCGTCTTTTTGATCGCGTGTTATTCCACTTTTTGTTCGGCGGTATGATAATAAAGCGTTGTTTTTTGCCTCGTTTTTTTTTTTCTTACGGTGTTTACTGAAGGGGTTAACTAGTGGGACAGTTTTATAGGTCGGGTCGTTACGGACGCGGCGATACTAAATATGTGTACTTTTATTGTTTTTGTTTTTTTCTTTAGATAAAGAAATGTATTTATGGGAATAATATATATATTTTTTTCATCATTTAGGATTTTTTTTTAAATTTTTTTTACACACTTGTAAAAAATTTTTTTTACTTTTTTACTTTGTCCCAGGGGGGGACAATACAGATCGGTGATCTGACAGTTTGCACAGCACTCTGTCAGTTCACCGATCTGTCAAAGAGCGCTGCAGCGTTACCAAGTGCCTGCTCTGAACAGGCACTTGGTAAGCCACCTCCCTCCCTGCAGGACCCAGATCCGCGGCCATCTTGGATCCGAGACTTGCTGCAGGGTGGAAGGTAGGAGACCCTCGGAGCAACGCGATCACATCGCGTTGCTGCGGGGGTCTCAGGGAAACCCGCAGGGAGCCCCCTCCCTGCGCGATGCTTCCCTGCACCGCTGGCACATCGCGATCATGTTTGATCGCGGTGTGCCGGGGGTTAATGTGCCGGGGGCGGTCCGTGACCGCTCCTAGCACATAGTGCCGCATGTCAGCTGCGATAAGCAGCTGACACCCGGCCGCGATCGGCCGCGCTCCCCCGATCGCCTATGACGTACTATTCCATCCTTGGGAAGTAGGGCCCACCCCACATGGACGGAATAGTACGTCTAATGGCAGAAAGGGGTTAATGGCCAAAACAGACATTGAGGGGGTGTTCCGGTTACTACCTGTGCCTCCGAATAGTGTCCTCCCATTGGGCTGCTTCTGTGAAGGAGCATACTACATAGATCGCTGTTTGCCCATAGGGTGCTCCATATCCTGCTCACTATTTGAGGCATTTAGTTGCTTTCTCGAATGTGTCATCATGGACGTTTGTAAAGTGGCACATATTATCCATTACCTCGACGACTTCTTATGCCTGGCCCCAAAAAGATTCGCCACAGTATGAAAACACGCGGTAGTCCACCTGTGAGAAGGAGAGAGCTGGAGGGAGGGTGGACACCCCAGAGCCGAGGGGTTAGATTGAGAAAGAAAGAAGGCGGTGTAGCTTGCTTCATGGGTGGGGTACTCTGCTGAGTAGCAGAAATTGCTACTAGGCCCAAAAGGATTTCCTGGGCCAGATGCCATTAAAAAATAGTACTTAGGTAAACAGGCGGTGTAGCTTGCTTCATGGGTGGGGTACGCTGCTGAGTAGCACTAAACTCTACTAGGCCCAAAAGGATTTCCTGGGCTAGATGCCGTTACAAAATAGTAGTTAGGTAAACAGGCGGTGTAGCTTGCTTCATGGGTGGGGTACTCTGCTGAGTAGCACAAAATGCTATTAGGTACAAAACGATTTCCTGGGCTAGATGCAGTTAAAAATTAGCAATTAGATCAACAGGGGGTGTTGGTTGCTTCATGGGTGGGGTACTCTGCTAAGTAGCACAAAATGCTATTAGGTACAAAACGATTTCCTGGGCTAGATGCAGTTAAAAATTAGTAATTAGATCAACAGGCGGTGTAGCTTGCTTCATGGGTGGGGTACGCTGCTGAGTAGCACCAAATTCTACAAGGCCTAAAAGGATTTCATGGGCTAGATGCCATTACAAAATATTAGTTAGGTAAACATGCGGTGTAGCTTGCTTCATGGGTGGGGTACGCTGCTGAGTAGCACCAAATTCTACTAGACCGAAAAGGATTTCCTGAGCTAGATGCCGTTACAAAATAGTATTTAGGTAAACAGGTGGTGTAGCTTGCTTTATGGGTGGGGTATGCTGCTGACGTGCAGACACTGCTCCTAGGCCCAAAAATATTAACTGGATTAGATGCAGTCAAAATTGAGATACACAGGCGGTATAGTTAGTTTCACAGGCGGGCTACTCTGCTGACGTGCAGACACTGCTCCTAGGCCCAGAACTATTAACTGCATAGGCAGCATCAATAGTAAAAAGAGAAAGAGAGCGAGCGAGAGAGAATTTCCCTGATGAGAATTTCTTCCATGCATGCTCTCTTTGAAAAGGTGGGGCTCGTCGCTGGATTCCTGCTTTTCACAGGCAGCGACGCATAGGCTTCCATTGTAGCCAGTGACGGGCAGTGCAGGATGCGTCGCTAAGGCTACTTTCACACTTGCGTCGTGCACCGCACGTTGCTATGCGATGTTGCGGCGCACCGACGCAAGCAGCGAAAGTGCCACACAACGGGGCCAGCGGATACATTTTTACAGCGCATCCGCTGCCCCATTGTGAGGTGCGGGGAGGTGTAACGTTTTTTGCTCCCGGCGGACCGCCACAACACGGCGCAACCGTTGCACGACAGTTGCGACGTGTGTCAATGCGTCGCAATGCATCGCCAATGTTAGTCTATGGGGCAAAAACGCATCCTGCAGACAACTTTGCAGGATGCGTTTTTTCCCCTAAACGACGCATTGCGACGTATTGAAAAAAACGCTAGTGTGAAAGTAGCCTAACCGATTTTCCGACGTGCAGAAAAAACGTTCCTCTGAACGTTTTCTCTGCCTGACGGACCGTTTTATTATGCAGGATCCAGTGAAAGACGGATGAAATGGATGGCCATCCGTCACAATCCGTCGCTAATACAAGTCTATGGGAAAATGCAAATTTTTTGCAGGATCCTGCATTCTCAAAAATCGACGGATTGTCACGGGAGCTGAAAGATGGAAGTGTGAAAGAGGCCTTATGGGGCCATGTGCAGCGTTATATGGGGGCAAATATCTCTATGGAGCATCTTATGGGGCCATGTGCAGCGTTATATGGGGCAAATATCTCTATGGAGCATCTTATGGGGCCATGTGCAGCGTTATATGGGGGCAAATATCTCTATGGAGCATCTTATGGGGCCGTGTGCAGCGTTATATGGGGCAAATATCTCTATGGAGCATCTTATGGGGCCATGTGCAGCGTTATATGGGGGCAAATATCTCTATGGAGCATCTTATGGGGCCATGTGCAGCGTTATATGGGGGCAAATATCTCTATGGAGCATCTTATGGGGCCATGTGCAGCGTTATATGGGGCAAATATCTCTATGGAGCATTTTATGGGGCTATAATCAGCATTTGTGCAGCATTATACGGGGCAATTGTGTCTATGGAGCATCTTATGGGGCCACAATCAGCATTTGTGCAGCATTATATGGGTGCAAATCTCTGTATGGAGCCATAATCAGCATTTGTGCAGCATTATATGGGGCAAATGTGTCTATGGGGCTTCTTATGGGGGCCATAATCAGCATTTGTGCAGCAATATATGGGGCAAATGTGTCTATGGAGCATCTTATGGGGTCATAATCAACATTTGTGCAGCATTATATGGGTCATATTTTAATATGGAGCATCTTATGGGGCCCATCATAAACTGTATGGAGCATTATATGGGGCGTATTTTGTATGGAGCATTATATGGGGCCCACCATGAACTGTATGGAGCATTATATGGAGCTCCTGATTTAATATGGATATTCAAAAACATTTAACCTACTGATGTCTCAATTAATTTAACTTTTATTGTTATCTATTTTTATTTTTGACATTTACCGGTAGCTGCTGCATTTCCCACCCTGGGCATATACTTGAGTCATTAAGTTTTCCCAGTTTTTTGTGGCGAAGTTAGGGGTCTCGGCTTATACTCGGGTCGGAGTATATACGGTAATAGGAATGAAAAAATAACTTTTAACCATGCCAAAGGAAATGAAAAGAAAAGTCTTGAGTGAGGAAAAGAAGGGCTCATTTTTGGCATTACTAGTAGAGGGACTCAGTGAGGGTTATGTTGCCTCCATCCTTAAAATTTCTAAGACAGCAGTCCATCACAACAAGGTCAAGCAGCAGACATTGGGGACACAAAGCTACAGACCGTCAGAGGGCGAAAACGACTCTCCACTGACCGTAATGACTGCCATCTTATTCGAATGTTACTCAGCAACCGCAGGATGACATCAAGTGACCAACAAAAGGAATGACAAATGGCAGCTGGGGTGAAGTGCACGGCAAGAACGGTTCACAACAGCATCCTAGAGGCAGGTCTCAAGTCATGTAAAGCTAGAAAAAAGCCTTTCATCAATGAGAATCAAAGGAGAGCCAGGCTGAAGTTTGCCAAAGACCATAAGGATTGGACCATAGAGGACTGGAGTAAGGTAATCTTCTCTGATGAGTCTAATTTTCAGCTTTGCCCAACACCTGGTCATCTAATGTTTAGACGAGACCTGTAGAGGCGTACAAGCAACAGTGTCTTGCACCCACTGTGAAATTTGGTGGAGGATCGGTGATTATCTGGGGATGCTTCAGCAAGGCTGGAATTAGGCAGGTTAATCTTTGCAAAGGACATATGAATCAAGCCGCATACAAGGTTATCCTGGAAATACAGTTGATTCCTTCTGCTCAGGCAATGTTCCCCAACTCTGAGGACTGTTTTTTTTTCAGCAGGACAATGCACCATGCCGCACAGCTAGGTCAATCATGGTGTGAATGAAGGACCACCACATCAAATCCCTGTCATGGCCAGCCCAATCTCCAGACCTGAACCCCATTGAAAACCTCTGGAATCAGGGTTGGACTGGCCCACTGGAGAACCGGAGGATTCTCCGGTGGGCCCAGGCACTGACACCTGCTGGCATACTGGCCAGCAGCATAGGGCCCCCAGCCAGTGGTGTGTCGCTAATAGCAGCACTCCCTGCAGCTATGGGCCCCAGTGCCAGCTGTGCAGCAGCTGGAGACAGGAGCCTGTCCCTGCTGCTAAAGAGAAATGAATATTCACACTTCCCCATGCCCCCATGGGCGTGGAAAGGACTGAGTATTCATCTCACATAATACTATATGGGGGGTTGAATTATGCCCTATGAAGAGGCATAATTCTATGAATTATGCCCTATGAAGAGGTATATTCTATGGGGGGCTGCATTATACCTTATGAGGGGGTTGCAATACACTGTGTGCAGAATTATTAGGCACGTTGTATTTTGATCACATGATACTTTTTATACATATTGTCCTACTCCAAGCTGTTCAGGCTTGAGAGCCAACTACCAATTAAGTAAATCAGGTGATGTGCATCTCTGTAATGAGGAAGGTTGTCTAATGGCATCAAAGCCCTATATGAGGTGTGCTTAATTATTAGGCAACTTCCTTTCCTTTGACAAAATGGGTCAGATGAGAGTTTTGGCGGGCTCTGAAAAGTCCAAAATTGTAAGATGTCTTGCAAAGGGATGCAACAGTCTTAAAATTGCCAAACTTTTGCAGCGTGATCACTGCACAATCAAGCGTTTCATGGCACATAGCCAATAGGGTCGCAAGAAGCGTGTTGGGCAAAAAAGGCGCAACATAACTGCTCATGAATTGAGGAAAATCAAGCGTGAAGCTGCCAAGATGCCATTTACCACCAGTTTTGCCATATTTCAGAGCTGCAACATTACTGGAGTAACAAAAAGCACAAGGTGTGCGATACTCAGGGACATGGCCAAGGTAAGGAAGGCTGAAGAACGATCACCTTTGAGGACCATTTGGGGGATGTAAAACGTCAAGACTGGGCCAAGAAATATCTTAAGACTGACTTTTCAAAGGTTTTATGGACTGATGAAATGAGTGACTCTTGATGGGCCAGATGGTTGGGCCAGAGGCTGGATCAGTAAAGGGCAGAGAGCTCCACTGCGACTCAGACGCCAGCAAGGTGGAGGTGGGGTACAGGTATGGGCTGGTATCATCAAAGATGAACTTGTGGGACCTTTTCAGGTTGAGGATGGATTGAAGCTCATCTCCCAGACCTACTACCAGTTTCTGGAAGACAACTTCTTCAAGCAGTGGTACAGGAAGAAGTCAGTATCATTCAAGAAAAAACATGATTTTCATGTAGGACAATGCCCCATCACATGCCTCCAACTACTCCACAGCGTGGCTGGCCAGTAAAGGTCTCAAAGAAGAAAAAATGACATGGCCCCCTTGTTCACCTGATCTGAACGCCATAGAGAACCTGTGAGATCTAGAAAATGTGAGATCTACAGGGAGGGAAAACAGTCCACCTCTCGGAACAGTGTCTGGGAGGCTGTGGTGGCTGCTGCACGCAATGTTGATCGTAAACAGATCAAGCAACTGACAGAATCTATGGATTGAAGGCTGTTGAGTGTCATCATAAAGAAAGGTGGCTATATTGGTCACTAATTTTTTTCGGTTTTGTTTTTGCATGTCAGAAATGTTTATTTCTAAATTTTGTGCAGTTATATTGGTTTACCTGGTAAAAATAAACAAGTGAGATGGGAATATATTTGGTTTTTATTAAGTTGCCTAATAATTCTGCACAGTATTAGTTACCTGCACAAACAGATGTCCTCCTAAGATAGCCAAATCTAAAAAAAAAAACACACCAACTTCCAAAAATATTAAACTTTGATATTTATCTTATATTTAGTCTTTTGGGTTGATTGAGAACATAGTTGTTGATCAATACTAAAAATAATCTTCTAAAATACAACTTGCCTAATAATTCTGCACACAGTGTATACTCTGAGTGACTACATTATATTGTGTGTGGAGGGGCTGCATTATATTGTATAAGGGGGCTGCATTATACCATATGAGGGTGCTACATTATATTCTATTGGGGTGCTGCATTAGACCCTATGAGGGGGGCTGCACTATATTCTACGAGAGGCTGCATTGTATTCTGTTAGGGGGGCTACATTATATTCTGTGAGGGGGGCTGCATTATATTCCATGAGGGAGCCTACATTATGTTCTATGAGGGGGATACATTATATTCTATATTAGTGTGTTTTACCATAGAATTGGTGGTCTTGTATTTATTTCTATGTAGCTACATAGTGGACCCCAAGAATGATTTTCTCTGGTGGGCCCAAGGTGCTCCAGTCCGATGCTGTCTGGAATGTAATCAAGAGGAAGATGGATAGTCACAAGCCATCAAACAAAGAAGAACTGCTTAAATGTTTGTACCAGGAGTAGCATGAGGTCACCCAAAAGCAGTGTGAAAGACTGGTGGAAAGCATGCCAAAATGTATGAAAGCTGTGATTAAAAATCAGGGTTACTCCACAAAATATTGATTGCTGAACTCTTCCTTAGTTAAAACATTAGTATTGTTGCTTCTAAATGTTTATGAACTTCTTTTTTTGCATTATTTGAGGTCCTTCAAGCAATGCATTTTTTGTTATTTTGACCATTTCTCATTTTCAGAAAATAAATACCAAAAAATAAATACAAAATGTATTGCTTGGAAATTCGGAGACATGTTGTCAGTAGTTTATAGAATAAAAGAATAAATTACATTTTACTCAAAAATATACCCTATTAAGAGAAAAATCAGACAAACTGAACATTTTGCAGTGGTCTCTTAATTTTTTCCAGAGCTGTATGACCCTCATCACTGCCAGGCTAGCACCTCAGCTTAGTTCTCTCCATTTAGTTTTATGGGCACATTATCACTACAGCAGTGCTTAATAAATATCACAGTACAGCTCTAAATACCTCCTTACTAGAACTACATCATCATAATGTTCATCACCATCAAGTCTCTTTCCACTCTAATCCCCTTCCGCCAATGGTAGCATATCAACCTTACCTCCTTACTGACTGCAGATCAACATCACCTAAATGGTGGCAGGTAATCCTAACCTCTGCCCCCTACTAGTAGCAGATCAACATCTTCCCTCCTCTGGTATCAGCATCAGATTTCCCCAATAATACCAAATCAGCACCTTCCCATCCAATAGTAGAAAATCACAAAAAAGTTCTATATTCCAGATCAGTAACAGGAAGTCTCGCTGACATGTAAAAATAGTGAAACAGAAGATTGCTTCACTTCAGCCCAATCCAGTCTTTTATTAAAGGGCCAGAGATTTCATTGCTAAATTAAACTAAAATTTTATTTCACTTTTCCCAATCTATATAAATAATTGTCTAAGGGTCACTTCCGTCTGTCTGTCTGTCCTTCTGTCACGGTTATTCATTCGCTGATTGGTCTCGGCAGCTGCCTGTCATGGCTGCCGCGACCAATCAGCGACGGGCACAGTCCGGAAGAAAATGGCCGCTCCTTACTCCCCGCAGTCAGTGCCTGTCGCCCGCATACTCCCCTCCGGTCACCGCTAACACAGGGTTAATGCCGGCGGTAACGGACCATGTTATGCCACGGGTAACGCACTCCGTTACCGCCGCTATTAATCCTGTGTGTCCCCAACTTTTTACTATTGACGCTGCCTATGCGGCATCAATAGTAAAAAATGTAATGTTAAAAATAATAATAATAAAAAAAACCTGCTATACTCACCCTCTGTTGCAGCTCGCGCCAGCCGCCATCTTCCGTTGCAGGTTCCGGTGGCAGAAGGACCTGCCATGACGTCACGGTCATGTGACCGCGACGTCATCACAGGCCCTGCGCGCCTGCGTGACAATGACCTGCCATGACATCATGGTCATGTGACCGCGATGTCATCACAGGGCCTGCGCTACAAAGACCGGCCATGACGTCACGGTCATGTGACCAAGACGTCATCACAGGTCCTGCGCTAATACCAACCCTGGGACCAGAACCTGCTGTTGACTACAAGGGCTCCCTCGGAAAGGTGAGTATATGTTTATTTTTTCACCTGTGACAAACCTGGCTGGGCAATATACTACGTAGCTGGGCAATATATTACGTGATTGGCCAATATACTACGTGGCTCTGTGCTGCATACTACGTCACTGGGCAATATACTACGTCACTGGGCAATATACTACGTCACTGGGCAATATATAATAATAATAATAATTTTTATTTATATAGCGCCAACAAATTCCGCAGCACTTTACAATTAAGTGGGGACATGTACAGACAATAAATTCAGTACAAGTTAACACAATTTAAACAGTGACATTAGGGGTGAGGTCCCTGCTCACAAGCTTACAATCTACAAGGAAATGGGGGGACACAATAGGTGAAAAGTGCTTGTTATTTCAGGTCTGGCAATTATAATAAATAGGGATTTTCATATAAAGCTGCATGATCCGGTCATCAGCCCGTGTATTTAAGTGTAATAGTCAAGTATCAAGTGCAGTTATGTGCATGGAGGGTGTGGAGACAGATGAATAGTAGGGTGCAGATTCACATGCAGATAATATTTAGAAGGAGGGAACAGGACAAAGTTAGTTTACTGAGTAGTTGATTTGGTAGGCTTGTTTGAAGAGATGGGTTTTTAAAGCGCGATACATATACTATGTGGCTGCGCAATATACTACATAACTGGGCAATATACTATGTGGCTGGGCAATATACTACGTGGCTGCGCAATATACTACGTCACAAGGCAATATACTACGTCACTAGGCAATATACTATGTGGCTGGCCAATATATTACGCGACTAGGCAATATACTATGTGGGCTGTGCAATATACTATGTGGCTGGGCAATATACTATGTAACTGGGCAATATACAATGTGGCTGGCCAATATACTACGTCACTAGGCAATATACTACGTGGGCTGTGCAATATACTACGTGGCTGGGCAATATACTACATGGCTGGGCAATATACTACGTCACTAGGCAATATACTACGTGGGCTGTGCAATATACTACGTAGCTCGGCAATATACTACGTAACTGGGCAAAATACTATGTGGCTGGGCAATAGACTACGTGGCTGCGCAATATACTATGTAACTAGGCAATATACTACGTAACTGGGCAATATACTATGTGGCTGGGCAATATACTACGTCACTGGGCAATATACTACGTGGCTGGCCAATATATTACGTCACTGGGCAATATACTACGTGGCTGGGCAATATACTACGTCACTGGGCAATATACTACGTGGCTGGGCAATATACTACGTGGCTGGGCAATATACTACGTGGCTGGGCAATATACTAAGTGGGCTGTGCTATATACTACGTGGGCTGTGCAATATACTACGTGACTGGGCAATATACTACGTGGGCTGTGCAATATACTTCACTATCCTACAACCCAAAAGAACTATTCAGCACATTTACCTCCCTCCTCCGCCCACCACTGCCACCTCCAACTCCCCTCATCTCCTCCGAGGACTTTGCCACCTACTTCAAAAACAAGATTGACCAAACAAGGCTAACCTTTACAGTTCCATCACCCCAACCACTCCATATACCAGACCTCTGCCCTTCCCTAATAACCTCCCTCTCCAACATCACTGAAGGAGAGCTTACTCGCCTCTTCTCCAAATCGCACCTCACCACCTGTGCACTTGACCCCATCCCCTCCCACCTGCTCCCCAACGTCACTAACATGCTCATTCCAGCCCTAACCCATCTCTTCAACCGATCGCTATCTTCTGGTACCTTCCCCTCGGCCTTCAAACATGCCACCATCACACCCATCCTCAAAAAAACTAACCTGGACCCAACTGCTATACCCAGCTACCGCCCCATATCACTGCTCCCGTTCGCTTCAAAACTCCTTGAGCAGCATGTCCATGCTCAAATTTCCTCCCACCTCTCATCTAACTCTCTCCTTGACAACCTCCAATCTGGCTTCCGCCCCCACCACTCCACCGAAACTGCCCTGACAAAAATTACTAATGACTTACTCACAGCCAAAGCTAACAGACAGTTCTCCATCCTCCTCCTTCTTGACCTGTCCTCTGCTTTCGACACAGTCGATCACTACCTACTGCTATAGATTCTTTCTTCCCTTGGCATCAAAGACCTTGCCCTGTCCTGGATTGCCTCATACCTTTCCGACTGCACATTTAGCGTTTCCCACTCCCACACCACCTCCTCATCCCGCCCTCTCTCTGTTGGAGTCCCTCAGGGCTCTGTCCTAGGGCCCCTACTTTTTTCCATCTATACTCTTGGCCTAGGACAACTCATAAAGTCCCACGGCTTCCAGTACCACCTGTATGCGGACGACACTCAGATCTACCTCTCTGGCCCTGATGTCACCTCTCTGCTGTCCAGAATCACGAAGTGTCTGTCAGCCAGATCCTCCTTCACCTCTCGCTTCCTAAAACTCAATGTAGACGAAACCGAACACATCATCTTTCCCCCATCTCACGTATCCCCCTTACCTGACCTATCTATTATAGTAAACGGCATCACGCTCTCTCCCGCACCTAAAATCCGCTGTCTCGGGGTAACTCTCGACTCTGCCCTATCCTTCAAACCGCACGTCCAAACTCTTGCCACCTCCTGTTGCCTCCAACTCAAAAATATTGCCAGAATCCGTTCCTTCCTCAGCCCACAATCTACCAAAACTCTTGTGCATGCCCTCATCATCTCACGCCTCAACTACTGCAACACCCTCCTCTGTGGCCTCCCTGCTAACTCTCTTGCACCACTCCAGTCTGTCCTCAACTCTGCTGCCCGGCTAATCCACCTCTCTCCTCGCTACTCCCCTGCTTTTCCCCTTTGCAAATCCCTCCACTGGCTCCCAATTCCCCAACGAATCCAGTTCAAACTACTAACTCTGATCTACAAAGCCATCCACAACCTGTCCCCTCCCTAAATCTCTGAACTAATCTCCCAATATCTTCCCTCACGTAATCTCCGATCCTCCCAAGACCTCCTACTCTCCTCCACACTTATTCGTTCCTCACACAACTGCCTCCAAGATGTCTCCCGAATTTCCCCCATCCTCTGGAATTCCATGCCTCAACACGTCCGACTATCCACCATCCTCGGCTCCTTCAGACGGAACCTGAAAACCCATCTCTTCAAGAAAGCCTACAGCCTGCAATAACCATTCTGCTGCCTCACCATCGCCAGAGCTGCCGCCTTGCCATTGCCAGAGCCGCCGCCTCGCCCCTACTTTCTGTCTCTTCCCCACTTTCCCATAGAATGTAAGTCCGCAAGGACAGGGTCCTCTCCCCTCTGTACCAGTCTGTCACTGTAAACCTGCTTACTGTAATCGATATCTATAACCCTGTATGTAACCCCTTTCTAATGTACAGCACCATGGAATTAATGGTGCTATATAAATTAATAATAATAATAATAATAATAATATACTACGTGGACATGCATATTCTAGATTACCCGATGCGTTACAATCGGGCCACCATCTAGTTATATATATTTGAGTAACGTTATATATTTCTATTTTATATTCTTCATGCAGTTTGTCTGGAAGTGATAGAATCTGTTTAACTCCTTAATAGCTTATAAGTTATGACATATTTTCGTCACAGTCACTGAGGGGGTCTGTGGAGTTGGCTCACATCACTAGAATCAGGTCTCTGGCCCTAAATTATGCTGCTCTTAAAAGGGGTAGCAAAAGCCTGCTGACAGATTCCATTTAAAGGAGTTGTCCACTACTTGGGGAATGAGAAGGGGTTGTCCAAGTTTGGCCCCGATAAAATAAAAACACTTATACTCCCCTTTTATGCTGGCGCTGAACTAGCAGTGTTGGCATTCACGTTCCAGGGGCTCTCGTGCATTTGTTATGACACGTGAGCCTGGGGCGCAATCAGCGCTGACATCACTGTCCCTGCCTTCAGACGTATCAGTAATTAACTGGTAGCGAGCAGCCAGCCACAGCTCTGACTTCCTCTTGATTATATACAAATGCATCTCACAAAATTAGAATATCATCAAAAAGTTCATTTATTTCAGTTCTTCAATACAAAAAGTGAAACTCATATATTATATAGAGTCATTACACACAGAATGATCTATTTCAAGTGTTTATTTCTGATAATGTTGATGATTATGGCTTACAGCCAATGAAAACCCAAAAGTCATTATCTCAGGAAATTAGAATACTTTATAACACCAGCTTGAAAAAATGATTTTAACATCCAAAATATTGGCCTATTATTATTCATTTATATTGCACCATTAATTCCATGGTGCTGTACCTGAGAAAGGGTTACATACAGAGTTATTGATATCGTTCACAGTAAACAGGTTTACAGTGACAGACTGGTACAGAGGGGAGAGGACCCTGTCCTTGCGGACTTACATTCTATGGGATAGTGGGAAAGAGGCAGAAGGTAGGGGGCGAGGCGGCGGCTCTGGCGATGGCAAGGCGGCGGCTCTTTCGATGGCCTACTGAGATGTATGTTCAGTAAATGCACTCAATACTTGGTCTGGGCTCCTTTTGCATCAATTACTGCATCAATGCTGCGTGGCATGGGGGCGATCAGCCTGTGGCACTGCTGAAGTGTTATGGAAGCCCAGGTTGCTTTGATAGCAGCCTTCAGCTCATCTGCATTATTGAGTCTGGTGCCTCTCATCCTCCTCTTGACAATACCCCATAGATTCTCTATGGGGTTAAGGTCAGGCGAGTTTGCTGGCCAATCAAGCACAGTGATACTGTTGTTGTTCAACCAGGTATTGGTACTTTTGGCAGTGTGGACAGGTGCCAAGTCCTGCTGAAGTATGAAATTTACAGCTCCAAAAAACTTGTCGGCAGAGGGAAGCATGAAGTGCTCTAAAAATTTCCTGGTAGACGGCTGCACTGACTTTGGTCTTGATAAAACACAGTGGACCTACACCAGCAGATGACATGGCTCCCCAAGCCATAATCATCAACATTAACAGAAATTAAAGCTTGAAATAGATCACTTTGTGTAATGACTCCGTATAATATATGAGTTTCACTTTTTGTATTGAAGAACTGAAATAAATTAACTTTTTGATGGTATTCTAATTTTGTGAGATGCACCTGTATACATTTGAAGGCGGAGACAGTGACGCCAGTGCTGATTGGGCGCCGGGCTCACGTGTCATAACAACCACACGAGAGCCCCAGGAACACAAATGCTGACACTGGTGGTGGCACAGGAGGTTTGTATAGGTGAAGTATTTTATCAGGGCCAAACATGAGGAATGAGTAGAGGTTGTACTGGTAGAGGACAACCCCTTTAAGTACTACAGTTAAATTCTTTCCGAGTAAGAGTAGAGTTGCAGATAAGAAGAAATAGAATAAGACATCTCAGAGACTTACGGTTGCAATGCCTTATTTATGGGGGGAAATGGTGTTAAAAAAGGCTTGTTAGGAATTTTATAGAATGAAGAATCATAAAAAAAAAATTTGAAGATGCCAAAAATGTTACATAGATGTGGATCTTAACTCTAGGAGTCTGGATTCCTAACAGATCTTAAGAATGGGGCACTCCTATTAGGAATGGAGAGGTGTCGGCACCTGAACAGCTTTTTATTTATTTCTTTGGGAATTCCAAAAATGGTGAGCAAGGATAATATTGAGATTTTGAAGCTCTGAAACGAATGGAGAAAGTGGATCTCAGGAGTGGCAATTTTCAGACGTTGATATCCTGTTGATATGTTATAAATGTAAAAGATGAGAATCCTCTAACATCGGAGGTCTGGTGTCCCCTGAGACATCAGGCGGTACCATGTTATATTATACCACGTTCTGTAGCTTTATATTTCAGGGTTTTACCAACATCTATTACCTCTGAAACACATACACGCTGACACTTTGAGAACTTTAGCGCAGAATTGTCTGAATAGAGCTAACTGAAGCTCATCTAGATAGGAGACCTAGGACACATTACCAGAAATATAGCTCCATGGATTGGAGAGATGACAGGCTCCAGTTTACAATTAATAAAAGCCACAGTATACACATATGGAATCCTTCCCGTACATGCCTTGCCATTAATATTTAAAAAAAACAATAACATAGAAAGCAAACTAGTCAAATTTGTTCATCATGTAAACCAAACAAAGATGGAATTTAATGGAAATTTATTGACTCCTGTCATGTAGATACAATAAAAATCAGCAAAAGTTTACAAGACTGTGAAGCTTTTCCTCTTGCTTGAAGGGATTTTGAATGAGTTCAATATGCTAAACCGAGGTATGGTTCATATTAAAAAGCATTTATTTTAGAAAAGAAATACACAAAAGTTCAGAGTAAAAAACAAAGCTGCTGCCTGTTCATACTTTTTTAATAGGCGAAATAAGAATAGTAAATAATTGTTAATGTACAAATCATTTATTGATCTAAATGTGACACAGATTAAGAGATGGGCGGAAGAAACAATTACCAAGGAGCCTCACAATCCAACAAGAAATGGGATTTGTTTTAGGCCGGTATCACACGTCAGTGGCTCCGGTACGTGAGGTGACAGTTTCCTCACGTACCGGAGACACTGACTCACGTAGACACATTAAAATCAATGTGTCTCTGCACATGTCAGCGTGTTTTCACGCACCGTGTGTCCGTTTGGAAAACACGGAGACATGTCAGTGTTCGTGGGAGCGCACGTATTACACGGACCCATTAAAGTCAATGGGTCCGTGTAAAACACGTACCGGACACGGATGTTGTCTGTTTGCAGTCCGTGTGCCGTGCAGGAGACAGCGCTACAGTAAGCGCTGCCTTCCAGTGTGGTGCTGAAGCCGCTATTCATTTCTTCTCTCCAGCATTGTTCGCTGGAGAAAAGATATGAAAAACCTTTTTTTTTTTTTTTTTTTTTGGGTGTTTAAAAAAAACATATAGCACATGAAACATAACATATATAAAGTATTTTCAGGAAAAATCTTAAAGTGGTTATCCATTACCCTGCACCAGGTCTCCAGGACTCCTGTGACATTATTATGCCTCATGATCCCTGCAGATGATCAGCTTCTGCTATTGGGCACTTGCGCTCTTATTATTTCTACTTGTTCAAGTTTCGTCCAAAGGCAAGAAACTTGGACAAGTGGAAAAAGTAATAGCTCAGAAGCCAATAGCAGCTATCACTAGCGAGGTGAGTTACTAAAGTAGGATCCATCCTGATTGAGTTCTTCTTGTCATAGTGAGATAGCTTTTATGCTTTTTGATAAACAAAATATTATAAGTAGCCTATGTCTTTTTTCATGTGTTACTATTTACTTGCTGCAATATTTCTGGAAAGCCCGCTAGGACCGTGGGGTACTCGATACCGGGTCCGGCGGTACTAAAAGGGGTTGTCACGGAAGTGGTGACCTGGTCTGTGGTCCTGGGTGTCCAATTAAAGGTGATGAAGTGTAGTGGATAATAAAGTCTATGGGGAAATGTTCGTGACACCACCTGTGGTATTCGGCCAGGCATGGCCGACGCTGCTTAAAGGTGACCAATGGGGCTGATGGTATTGCAGCAAAGTTGGTGTAGCTCCCCACAGATAGAGCTTAGTCCCTAGGGCTACCGATGCAGTTGATAAGGGATGATAGATGGTGTGGTGCAGGACTGAGGGTGCTGGAAATAATTGGAGGACACAGAGATTGCAGTTTCCTTTCCCTTTTACCGGTGATGTGCAGGTGCAGTCCGGGGCACAGGATACAAGTGTTGTTGGAGTCCGGGCAGCCTGGAGGTGACTTGGGATCCACCTAGCCAGGTGGGTTTGGAGGCCTTCCTTCTGCGCTGAATTCTCTGTCCCTTGCTGCCTGAAGCTTTACACAAGTTCCTCTTAGTGTCTGTTTCTCCTAACCCCTATGGTTAACAGCATGAGCCTTTCATGGGCTCTGTCTTCTCACTGGCAGCCCCAGGCTCCTGACCTGCTGTGGTGCCTCCAGATATTAGATGGGCCAGGAGACCTGCAATCTCCTGCACTCCAGTTCAAGCTGCTGGGTCTTTAGTACCCATGCAACCATGGACTCCAGTGTCTGGTTTCTTTGCTCTTAATCCTGGGAAGAGCTCAGTTATTGCTCCATTCCCAGTCTCTCTCCTCACGTGCTTCCTTTCCCTTCAGTGTCTCACACTAAACTCCCTCACCCCGCCTCCAGACCAGAACTTATAGGGAAGCTACCCTGAAACTGGGATTAGAGCTCCCCCTTCTGGCCTGGAGTCAGGAAGGTGTTGAATGTTTGTGCTACCTGCCAAGGGGATCATCCAGGCATGACATCACACCCCCCCCCCCTTCCCGTGAGGAAGGCAATGCCATTGTAGCAATCGGACTCCTGGGGTGCCACATTTCTATGCATTGTTTTTATTCTAGATTATATTTATATGTTAATGGCCTCTGTACATTTGAGGGTGTGACCAAGTGTGTTACACAGACCTTATATATTCAACTTTCTATATCCAGTTGTAACACACATTGAGGCCCAGGTCCTGCTCTGCTCTTGTCTATTTTGCATCCTGCTGGCACTTAGCAAGGTGACCTACTAGTGAAGGGACAATCCAGATTGGGTACACCTTGTCATTGTTGGATGGCTTTTACACTTTTTTTTAATAGAAAAATGTAAACTGAGTACCCTGTGTATTTTGCATGTGTTACTATTTTATTAGTGCAGGGATCCTATGTATTGCTTTTATTTAACCCCTTTACCCCTGAAGGTAAGTTGCACGTTAATGATCAGGCCAATTTTTACAATTCTGACCACTGTCACTTTATGAGGTAATAACTCTGGAATGCTTCAACAGATCCCGGTGGTTCTGAAATTGTTTTCTCATGACATATTGTCCTTCATGATAATGATAAAATTTATTTGGTATGAATTGCAATTATCTGTGAAAATATTTAAATTTAGGGAAAATTTCACACATGTCCAACTTTGAATTTTAATGCCCTTAATTCACAGAGATATGTCATGAAAATAGTTAATAAATAACATTGCCCACATGTCTACTTTACATCAGCACAATTTTTAAATCAAGTTTTTTGTTAAGAAGTTATAAGGGTTAAAAGTTGACCAGCAATTTTTCATTTTTCCAACCAAACTTACAAAGCCATTTATTTAGTTACCACTTCACACTTGAAGTCATTTTGAGGGGTCTATATGAAAGAAAATACCCCAAACTGAGACAATTCTAAAAACCGATCCCCCCAAGGTGCTCAAAACCACATTCAAGTAGTTTATTAACCCTTGAGGTGCTTCACAGAAGTATTTGGAACGTGGAAAAAAATGAACATTTAACTTTTTTTCACAAACAATTTACTTCAGAGCCAAATTGTTTTTATATGACAAGGGTAACAAGAAAAACAGATCCCAAAATTTGCTGTGTAATTTCTCCTGATCACTCTGATACTCCATATGAGGGAGAAAACCACTGTTTGGGCACATGGCAGAGCTTGGAAGGGAGTTATAACTTTTTGAATGCAAAATTTGCTTGAACAATTGGTGGATGCCTTGTCGCGTTTGGAGAGCCTCTGATGTGCCTAAACAGTGAAAATCCCCTACAAGTTACA
Source organism: Ranitomeya imitator (assembly GCF_032444005.1). Lineage (NCBI taxonomy): Eukaryota > Metazoa > Chordata > Amphibia > Anura > Dendrobatidae > Ranitomeya > Ranitomeya imitator. The sequence goes on along the minus strand of NC_091284.1, from coordinate 712,324,603 downwards.
CCATTTTAGAAACTAGACCCACCAGGGAACTGATCTAGATGTGTGGTGAGCACATTGAACCCTCAGATGCTTCACAAAAGTTTATAATGTTGAGCCGTAAAACAAAAAAATCAATTTTTCCCCACATATATGATTTTAGCCCAAAATATTGCATTTTCATAAGGGTAACAGGAGAACTTGCACTATACAATTTCTAGTGCAATTTCTCCTGAGAAGGTTAATACCCAATTTGAGGCAGAAAACTACTGTTTGGGTGCACAGTAGGGCTCGGAAGAGAAGGAGCGTCATTTGACTTTTTGAATGTAAAATTTCCTGGAATCATATGCGGATGTAATATCCTATTGGGAGAACCCCTGATGTGCTAAGACAATGAAAACCCCCACAAGTGACCCCACTTTGGAAACTAGACCCCTCAAGGAATGTATTTAGATGCATGGTGAGCACTTTGAATCCCCAGGTGCTTCACAGAAGTTTCTAACATTGAGCCGTGTAAATAGTAAACTCACATTTTCCTCACAAACATGTTATTCCAACCCCAAATTTTGCATTTTCATAAGGGTAACAGGTGAAATTGCACCATCCAATCTATAGTGCAATTTCTAGTGAGTACACCGATACCCCATATGAGGGAGAAAACTACCGTTTGGGCGCATGGCAGGGCTCGGAAGGGAAGGAGCGTCATTTGACTTTTTGAATGTAAAATTTCCTGGAATCATTAGCGGACATCATGTCCCATTTGGAGAGCCTTTGATGTGCTTAAACAGTAGAAAACCCCCACAAGTGACAACATTTTGGGAACTAGACCTCTCAAGGAATGTATTTAGATGCGTGGGGAGCACCTTGAATCCCCAGGTGCTTCACAGAAGTTTATAACATTGAGCTGTAAAAATAATAAAATCACATTTTCCTCACAAAAATGTTGTTTTAATTTTTCTAAGGGCTAATGGGAATTTTTTTTTTTTTTACAACAAACTGAGGTCCATTTTTCCTGAGTGAACCAATACCCTACATGAAATTGGGAAATATTTTTCAAGCACAGTGCACAGCTCAGAAGGCAAGGAGCGCCAGATTTTACTGTTATGGTTTGCAGGTGTCATAACCCACTGGGAGAGCCCATGAGGTGCCAGAACAGCAGAACTCTCCATAACTGACCCCATTTTACAAACTACTCCTCTCAAATAATTCATCTAGGGTGCAGTGATCATGTTGACATCAGAGGTGTGCGGCAGAATTTTATACCATTGAGTAGTGAAGAAAATATAACTACATTTTTACCACCAAAATTTTGTTTTATCCAAAGATTTTACATTTTCACACAAGAAGTCAGTAAAAAAGGCGCTATAAATTGTCCCAAAGTTTCTACTGAACGTGGCAATACCCCATATGTGGCTGTACAGTACTACTTGGCCATATGGAGAGATTCAGGAGGAAAGTAGATTTTCCTAGAACAGTTTGCGGACTCCATTTGCAGAGCCCTTAATTGCTAAAAGAGTAGAATCCCCCTCAAATAACACCATTTTGGAAATTATACCCCTTTGGGAATTTATCTACAGTTGTAGTGCCGATTTTGACTCAATGGGTGTTTTCCAGAAACAAGCAGCAATAAATGTTGCAGATTGAAAATTGCAAACTGCCATTGTAGTGACCAGAACACTGTAGTGAACAGTACATTGCAGTCAGCAGTACGTTATGCCCAACGCGTGCTTCTGGAGACATATACCCAATGACGTGAGGAAAAGTTGTGTGAAACATTAGCCTAAAATAAGAGTGAACAGCGTTTAGCAGAAGGTTCGCATCCATGAGGTGTGTATTTTGGCCTGATCAGTTCGTGAAGTATAGGGGATTGAACAGAAGTGTGATGCAGGTGGGTCTTGTTGGAAGGGGCTATTACAAACAGGGCCAAACGAGTTGTTACCTGCTTCCTTTACAATTGAACTTAAATTGTTTACTTATTATGACAAGCTCAGAAGTCAACACTATCCAAAGAAGAAAAACGAAAAAATAGGGCCTACACACCATTAGCATTAAATTCATGTACAAGTGCACAAACACGCTATGTGGCCAATACACAAACATACAAATATACAAAATACTATCCAACTAGCCACTACCTATTGAAAACTGTTATGTTCTAGAGAGTTCAAGCAATAGTGCCACATATTGTAAACTTCTACCACCAAATATCTCATATGAGATTTGTAGCTCTTAGCTTGTTGAGCCATTGTGAGTGAAGAAAGGCACAATTTTTTTCCCACAGAACTTTGAAAAAGCAGTATTTATTCCTCTTCTCTACATAAAAAGTAATATTAAAAGAAATATTAACCCCTAAATGACCAGAGGTATTTTTGTTTTTGCATGTTCGATTTTTGCTCCCCTTCTTCCCAGAGCCATAACTTTTTTATTTTTCAGTCAAAATGGCCATATCAGGGCTTGTTTTTTGCATGACAAGTTGTACTATTGAATGACACCATTGGTTTTAACATATCATGTACTGTAAAATGGGGAAAAATCCAAATGCTGTGAAATTGCAAAAAAAATGCAATTACACAGTTGTTTTTTGTTTTTTTTATTTACCATGTTCACTAAATGCTCAATCTGACCTTCCACTATGATTCTTCAGGTCATTACGAGTTCATATGCAAGTAAAGACACCAAACATATCTAGGTTCTTTTTTATTTAAGTGGTGAAAAAAAATCCAAACTTTGATTAAAAAAAAGGGCGCCATTTTCCGAGACTTGTAGTGTCTCCATTTTTCATGATCTTGGCTGGGTGAGGGCTTATTTTGTGCGTGCCGAGCTGACATTTTTATTGATACCATTTTTGCTTAGATACGATCTTTTGATTGTCCGTTATTGCATTTCATTGCAATGTCGCTGCGACCAAAAAAAGTAATTCTGACATTTTGAATTTTTTTCTCATTACGCCATTTAGAGATTGGGTTAATTCTTTTTCATATTGATAGATCGAGCGATTCTAAAAGTGGCGATACCAAATATGTGTATATTGGATTTTTGTTATTGTTTTATTTTGAATGGGGCAAAAGGAGGTGATTTATATATATATTTTTATTTTTTGAATATTTTTAAAAACTTTTTCTTTACTTTTTGCATGATTCAATAGTCTCCAGTACTTTGATCAGCTCTGCTACATACAGGTGATGATCAGATCGCCTGTATGTAACAGAAATGCTCACTTGCTATGAGCAGCAACCACCGAGGAGCGCTCATAGCAATCCAGCTATGACAACCATAGAGGTCTACTGGAGACCCCTGGTTGTCATGCCAACCCATCGGTGACCCGCGACCATGTGACGGGATCACCGATGGGCTGGTTTTCTGGCGTGCTTCCGGAAAGCGAGAGTTAAATGCCACTGTCAGAGATTGACAGCAGCGTTTAACAGGTTAACAACCGATTCTACTCGCGGCTGTTAGAGCCACATGTCAGCTGTTCAAAACAGCTGGCATGTGCGGGGAAAGATGTGGGCTCAACGCCGGAGCCCACATCAAAGGGAGGGATTCTGATGTGGGCGTACTATTACACCCCAACATCGGAAAGGGGTTAAGAAGAACCTGTCAGCAGGATTGAGCCCTATAAAATATAGGCATGGCCATAATGGCACTGTGATGCTGACTAATCTGATACCTGATGTTAAGGGATCCGCTCAGTAGCTGATAAATACTCACATTATAAAGTTTTCATAAAATGATGTCTGGTGTGATTCAGGGCAGGAGGTGGGGGCCGGGTTTTCTTCTCCTTCTCTGTCCCCCACCAGCAACCGGTTTAGGCGGAGAACGAGAAGACCCTGCCCCCACATCCAGCCCCAAAGCACACAAGATATCATTTTATGAAAACTTCATAAGGTGAGTATTAAACAACCATCTTCATACATGATGTATGGAAAAAAATACTGAGCCTTGGGTACTTCTGTTTGTAGAAGCCCAGATGGAGTAAAAAGTGAATCCAGCGAGATGTAGTAAAATAAGTATTTTATTCATAAAAAGTGCTCAAAATCATAAAAACAACAAACAAGGATAGAGTGGAAGATAAAAATTCCATGTGAAGCATTTCAATGCTGCATCGACATCTTCATCAGGCATTGAAATGCACTGCATGATCTTTTTACCTCCCACTTTATGCCTGCTTGTGTTTTTCTCTGATTTTTAGTAATTTGCGTCAATAAAATATTAAGTTTACTACATCCTGCTGAATCCACTTTGAACTCAAGCTGGACTTCCTCAACCAGAAGCGACAAAAATCAAATATTTTTTCCATAAATCACGTCCAGTTTTTGCATTAACGCCCAGATATCACATACGCTCTTGAGCAGCTATTGCAACTGGTTTCTCATTCACAAGTATATCAATCATACACTGACCGCCTAGTGTTGAGTCTCCTTGCTGTACAACCACCTAAGGTGAGCGACTCTTATGGGTTGGTACTAGCCTGAGGCTGTTAACCGACCATGAAATTATTGTGCTAATAGGCGCCTTTTTCCCCCTCTTGTTCCACCTCTTCTTTCTCTTGCTTTCTCCCTAGCTGCTTTTTTTTGTACTTTTACCAATACTTCTCACAATTCCTTTACATTCTACCTATCAACTAATAATTCTGGGGCATATATTAAAACTACTAGTGCAGTTTCTTCCACAAAATCTAATGCACATGCAGTGCACTATTATTAGTGGAAGTTTGGTCCCACCAGTTTAATGGATCCACATATCTCCGATCACGTGTCAACACTCCATGGTTTAATGTACTATAGAGACATCTTACTTATACATTGGAAAACTACATATTTTATACAGCCCATCAATGCCTACAAACCTGCCCGTCAGTCATGCTGCCATTACAAGCCATCGAAATAGTTACAAGTTGTGGTAGCAGTAATTACATGAAATGCCTTTGTAATAAAAATTTCACATTTATATGGTTTTATTTAGCTGACTTTGTTTCTTTTATTGAGAATTTTACGACCTACTCAATAGGCTCAAACAATCAAGTATGTGAGAATTGAATGCGTGCCTGGAATTTGAAGGGGAGGCTATACATATTGTCTAAAAATATAAGGCAACAAATGCATAATAGATCACTAAGGCCCTTTCTGTACTTTCATTTAATCTCTGTATTATGCCTCCACCCTCTAAGAGGCCAATAACTTGCGAGCATATGGTTTGCTTTAAGGTTGTATATGTGAAGAGTGAACACAAATACAACCTTCTGGGAAATGCTATTATAATTTTCATGTTACTAAAACAGAGAAACAAATGTGAACCTAGATTTATGAGATAGGTAGGAAAATGCGAGTTTCTAAGCTAAGCAATGAGGCCAACTCTAGTTAGGAAACAGCTGTTTAGATTTTGAGTAGTAGTAGTAGTAGTAAGTAGTCAGAGAGAGTCATATGCAACAGTAGTAAATATTAGTGATGAGCGAGTATACTCGTTGCTCGGGTTTTCCCGAGCATGCTCGGGTGATCTCCGAGTATTTGTAAGTGCTCGGAGATTTCGTTTTCGTTGCCTCAGCTGCATGATTTACAGCTGATAGACAGCTTGAATACATGTGGGGCTTCCCTAGCAACCAGGCAACCCCCACATGTACTCAGGCTGGCTAACAGCCATAAATCATGTAGGTGTGTCAACAAAAACTAAATCTCCGAGCAGTTTCAAATACTCAGAGACCACCCGAGCGTGCTTGGGAAAACCCAAGCAATGAGTACACTCACTCATCACTAGTAAATATCAATCTGCTTTGTTCTGACTACTATGCAATATTCCAAAATGTTGTTCCATTGCAAAACAAGTAGATCGATACAGGATTATTGCATTGTATGATTCCACTCCCCTCTTGAAAAAAAGAATGTCAAAATCATGGGCTCTCCCACTACTATCCAACAAGATATCTGAAAAAATTAAAGCATCATACACATCCGTTAAATTGTGGACCCAGTAGTGTAGCTGTAGGTGGGTGGTGCTGTTATGGACAGTAAGGAACACACTGCCACTTTAAGAGACAGCACCTCCTTGTCTGGTGTGATGGAATGTTCTGCTCCTCCTGCAATAGACTGTGTGAATGAACTGCCCTGTGCTGAGGGGAGGGCTTGAGCCTTTAGAGTATGTGAGCAAAATCTGCTGCAGAGAACGTCTGTGCTTGTAGCTGAGAAAGAGGACCCACAGCCTGGGACGGAGTGGACTCGTGAAATTGGACAGACTCTTCGGGTGCAGAAAGGGTGGCTGCCCTGTGCTAGTTGGAGAAGCCACAAAGATACCGAGAAAGGGACTTATAGTTTCCAGGAGCACGTCCCGGACCCAGAACCAAGGAGAAGACCACGTTTCACGGAGCTGGCAGAGAGCCGTGCGCACCACCATACTAGACTGTTGGGGGCCCCAGGGACTGGATCTGAGTCCCCAATATCACTGTGAGTTTGTTCCTGTTTTGTGCACATGTCAGGGCCTAGTGTAGGCTTCAACAGACAGAGCACGGCAGCCTTGAGGCCTGGGAGGCTATACGTAGAGTAGCATCATTCTTTGTTTATTGTTTGCATTTGCTTGTGTACGTATATTGATTCTGTAATAGTTGGAGCACTGTGCTATTTGATGGTCCAGCTAAAGAATACAACTTTTGTAAATTATCTTTTGCCATTGCACACCCCTGTTTGCACCTTCCTCTTCCACTTCATTCCTTGTCTTCCAATAAATTTACCCTTTGTTGTTTACACCTCATCTTGTGTATGGTAGTCTCCCTGCACTGTGGAGGTTCCCCAGCCATCACTTCATAGCTACCATACGGCAGAGGGTGCGGCCCACTCAGAGCTAAGGTACATTTAACTGCTGCGCACTGATACAGTTAAGTCCCATGGTAGAAAAGGGAGACACAATCTTCCTGCTCTTCCACTCTCTGTACACTGACAACTTAGAGCCCCTGTGCAAGAAATGTGTCTGGGCCCCCCTCCTTTTATGGTGACAAAGCTACATATATATATATATATATATATATATATATGTATATATATATATATATATATATATATATATATATATATATATATATATACTTCCTTCTCACCCCCATTGGAAGTGGTCTTTTGTTGTCCTTTCTCATTCTCGGGTCCTCTACCAGAGGCCTGGGAGGTTGAAGATTCTGTGCAGGATCTTAGTTGTTCCCTTCATTGTGATTTTCTGGACAGAGAGCTTGGATGTTGCTCCTGGGATCTTTTGTAGCCTGTCACGGTTCACACAGTGCTGCCACAATATGTCACGGATCACACCAATTTGTCACGAATTGGGGTTGCTTTGGTTGCCCCTGGTTCCTTCTGAAGGGGATTTATCTACATCCCACTTCCCAGTTCCGGTTTGGAAATTGCAGCTCTCTGGCGCTCCCCTTACCCTCAGGTCAGATTAGGTACTGCACCTAGGGTAATTAGTCGCCAGAAAGGTTGCCTGCTATGTACTTGCTATTGGGCACAATGCAGCGAGGGCAATATAACTACTTCCACACAGGCAGGAACAATAATTATCAATGCCACCGTCGCTATAAAGATTCCCAATCGCACAGAACAAAGTATGCTGCCACCAGCTCCAATTCTCACCAAAAATTAACGGGTCCGGAGCCACCCCAAATCAGTAGCGTAATTCACCTCAGAGGACGCATAGTTTGATATAGAGCATGAAGAGACAAGCTAGTAAAATTATATATTTTACTCCATAAAAAGTTAGGCAGTATTTACACAAATATGAAAAAATATTATAAAGAAGATGAATCATGTGTATAGTATAATTACAAATAAAAGGGATTAACGGTGAAAATTGACTTACGATTCTTTTATATCATTCAATGGTACACCATGTGCTGGCTGGGGGGGGAGGGGACCTTCCCCACTTAGTTTCAGGTCAGATTGCACAGCCTGTCACAGCTGAATCCCCTGGCAAAAGACACTGCAGGAATCCTGCTGTACACAGATATTCCCTAGCCTAAAGCCTAGGCACTCCCCCTGTGGTGACATCACTTAGGGGATGAAAACCTCCCCTTCACCTACAGTATGAAAACCATTTTTTAAGCATATCTCGCTGTAGGAACCTTGTATCCGGAATACACCGGGTCCTGAGGTGCACCACTTCGGGGTGGTTCTTTTAAGTGCAAGCACGGCGTACTTACATGAATTGCTTAAGGAGAAATCCGCACTTTGCACTTGTTGTATTTAGCTGCTAGCGCTTACCGTGATTGACAGATCTACCGATGGACATTCGTAATATGTACTCCTTATATTCCTAGCCCGGATCGGTAGCCCAATATATCACTATAACAGAACAAAGAAATCCATGCCTTTTCAGAGGGACTATACCAGTTTCAGCTGGTACTAGATGGGAGAATTGTCTACTGCAGCTACAAGGGCCATAAACATTCTATTGCGAGGAGGAAATGAGAGGTTTAGGATTCACACACACACAAGTCACAGGCAGAAGAGAAGAGGGTGGTCGGAATAGCCCTCAGCGTGTCTCTTGTAAAGCTAGGCAGACTCAAACATGGCCTATTCACATTATCGTGACATAGCCATTCTTCCAACTTAGGGTCACAGGTCCAAGTACTCCTATCACCACTGGAATCACTGTTACCTTCACCTTCCATATCTTCTCCAGTTCTCCTTTGAGGCCATGGTATTTTTGCAGCTTCTCATATGTCTTCTTTCTGATGTTGCTGTCACTTGCCACTGCTACATCTATTATAATTGCTGTCTTCTGATCCTTGTCTACTATCACAATGTCTGGTTGGTTAGCCAACATCTGATTATCCATCTGGATCTTGAAGTCCCACAGGATTTTAGCCCTTTCATTCTCCACCACTTTCTCTGGGGCCTCCCACATGGTCTTATGCTGTGCAGATGTTCCTGTATACAATTCCCACTACTTGGTTGTGGCGTTTGGTATATGCTGTTCCTGCTTGAATTTTGCATCCTGCCACTATGTGTTGGACTGTTTCAGAGGTTTCTTTGCATAGTCTGCACCTTGGGTCTTGTCTTGTGTGGTAGATTCCTGCTTCTATGGATCTGGTACTTAGTACTTGCTCTTGTGCCGCTATGATTAGTGCCTCTATTCTGTCTCAGAGTCCAGCTTTCTCCAGCCACTGGTAGGATTTCTCCATGTCAGCCACATTCATTATCTGTTGATGGTACATCCCATGCAGCAGCTTGTCTTGCCATGATGCTTCATTTTCCTGTTCTTCCTTCCAGATCTGTTGTTGTTGCTGCCTTAGGCTTTCTCTCAGCAACTTATCTTTTGGTGCCATTTTTCTAATGTATTCCTGGATACTCCTTGTTTCATCCGTGATGGTGGCTTGGATGCTTATCAAGCCTTGCCCTCCCTCCTTTCTGTTGGTATACAATCTTTGGGTGTTAGACTTAGGGTGGACGATAAGGAGAAAATGGTGTGCACTCTGGTCTAGAATATGAGATGCAGGTGGAACGGACTATGATAGCCCCAATAATAGTAGTAGTAGAGATTCACCGCACAATCTCTTGGATAGTTTGCAAGTTTATTCCAAAAATAAGTTCAAAAGAAAATTACAAGCCACAAGCAATGAAGTTGTACAGTCTGATTCAAACCCTAGGCAATACATACAGTATGCCCTGCCAGTTATCAGATTTATATGTATATACAGTATATATATATATATATATCTATATATATAATTGTCTAAGGGTTTTTCCGTTTGTCTGTCTGTCTTTCTGTCTGTCTTTCTGTCTGTCTGTCCTGGAAATCCCGCGTCTCTGATTGGTCGAGGCTGCTAGGCCTCGACCAATCAGAGACCGGCACAGCATCGACGTAGAAATCCCGCGTCTCTGATTGGTTGAGGCCGCCAGGCCTCGACCAATCAGCGACGGGCACAGCGATGATGATGTCATAAAGGACGTAGACATCCCGCGTCTGATTGGTCGAGGCCGCCAGGCCTCGACCAATCAGCAACGGGCACAGCGACGATGATGTCATAATGGTTGCCATGGCGACGATGATGTCATAAAGGTTGCCTCAACCAATCAGCGACGATGATGTCATAATGGTTGCCATGGCGATGATGATGTCATAAAGGTTGCCTCAACCAATCAGCAACGGGCACAGCGACGATGATGTCATAAAGGACGTAGACATCCCGCGTCTCTGATTGGTCGAGGCCGCCAGGCCTCGACCAATCAGCAACGGGCACAGCGACGATGATGTCATAATGGTTGCCATGGCGACGATGATGTCATAAAGGTTGCCTCAACCAATCAGCGACGGGCATAGCGACGATGATGTCATAATGGTTGCCATGGCGATGATGATGTCATAAAGGTTGCCTCAACCAATCAGCAACGGGCACAGCGACAATGATGTCATAATGGTTGCCATGGCGATGATGATGTCATAAAGGTTGCCTCAACCAATCAGCAACGGGCACAGCGACGATGATGTCATAATGGTTGCCATGGCGATGATGATGTCATAAAGGTTGCCTCGGCCAATCAGCGAAGGACACAGTCTGCCGCGAATTCTGGAATCATCATTGTCCATATACTACGGGGACATGCCTGGCGGCCTCGACCAATCAGCAACGGGCACAGCGACGATGATGTCATAAAGGATGTAGAAATCCCACGTTTCTGATTCAGCGACGGGCACAGTATCGACGTAGATGTCATAATGGTTGCCATGGCGACGATGATGTCATAAAGGTTGCCTCGACCAATCAGCGACGGGCACAGTCTGCCGCGAATTCTGGAATCATCATTGTCCATATACTACGGGGACATGCATATTCTAGAATACCCGATGCGTTAGGCCTCGACCAATCAGCAACGGGCACAGCGATGATGATGTCATAAAGGATGTAGACATCTCACGTTTCTGATTCAGCGACGGGCACAGTATCGACGTAGATGTCATAATGGTTGCCATGGCGACGATGATGTCATAAAGGTTGCCTCGACCAATCAGCGACGGGCACAGTCTGCCGCGAATTCTGGAATCATCGTTGTCCATATACTACGGGGACATGCATATTCTAGAATACCCGATGCTTTAGAATCGGGCCACAATCTAGTATATATATATATATATATATATATCCACACACACACACACACACACACACACACACACACACATACATGTGTATATATTACATAGTCTCCTTTATTGCCGTCCCTATTATACAGTGCCCTCTCTTGTTATGCACAGTACCATAACTTACATATCTACTATACAATTGTCTAAGGGTCACTTCCATCTGTCTGTCTGTCACGGATATTCACTGGTCGCGGCCAGCCAGTGGGCGGTGACAAAAGGGCAGGGGAGGCCAGGAAGTATGCAGAGCGAGTTCCCGCCCACTCCATCTGCATCTGGCCAGACCTTCATGTTGACATCTCTCAGCCACGACTCTTCTTGTCACGATGATCATCGCAGTCCTGAAAATAACAAGGTCACATACATTGTATGCGTACATGTGTATCCTCCGAATACAGATATGTATCCCCCAATAATATACTATTAGCTGCTCACCATTAAAAATATAAAGTGATAAGCAGCACTGTGCCCTCCCCCATTTACAATATAATCTCTGCCGCCCAATAATATAAACTATTCAGTCTGTGACTTCCCCAATTAACTGTAAGGCTATGTGCACATGGAACATATGTAAGGTTTTAACCCATTAGCGACCGCCGATACGCCTTTTAACGGCGGCCACTAAGGGTACTTAAACCACAGCGCCGTTAATTAACGGCGCTGTGGAAAAAGTAAATAGCGCCGCCCAGAGTCGGATTTTCTCCGGGGTCTTGGCTGCCGGGGGTAGCCGAGACCCCAGAGAACATGATTCGGGGTTTTTTTTACCCACCCCGCTTTTGCGATCGCTGGTAATTAACCGTTTACCGGCGACACAAAAAAAAAAACACGATTTCTTTTTCATTTCTCTGTCCTCCGATGTGATCGCACATCAGAAGACAGAGAAAAGGGGAGAAAAGAGGTCCCAGATAGCCCCCCGATACTCACCTGTCTCCCCCGATGCTCCTCGTGGCTCCCGGTGGGCGCCGCCATCTTCAAAATGGCAGGTGCATGCGCAGTGCGCCCGCCGGCCGGCCCCGGGAGAATCTTTGGGGTCTCGGCTACCGGGGGTAGCCGAGACCCCAAAGAGCATGATCGGGGTCGGTTTTACCAACCCCTGTTTTGCGATCGCCGGTAATTAACTGTTTACCGGCGACCGCAAAAAAAAAAAAAAAAAGCTAAGTGTAATTCTCTGTCCTCTGATGTGATCGCACATCAGAGGACAGAGAAATAGGGGGATTCGGGGACCCTAGCATACTTACCGGTGTCCCTGGGTCCTCCTGCTGCTCCTCCTGGCCGCCGGCATCTTCTGGGGAAAAGAAAATGGCGGGCGCATGCGCAGTGCGCCCGCCATCTGCCTCCATCTGCCGGCTCGGCAGGGGAAGAGCAGTTGGGGCTAAAATTAGGGTTAGGGGTAGGGTTAGGGCTAGGGGTAGGGTTAGGGGTAGGGGTAGGGGTAAAGCTAGGGTTAGGGGTTGGGTTGGGGCTAGGGTTAGGGCTAAGGTTAGGGCTAGGGTTAGGGGTAAAGCTAGGGTTAGGGCTAGGGTTAGGGGTAAAGCTAGGGTTAGGGCTAGGGTTAGGGCTAGGGTTAGGGCTAGGGTTAGGGGTAGGGGTAGGGGTAGGGCTAAATTTAGGGTTAGGGTTGGGGCTAAATTTAGAGTTAGGGTTGGCGCTAAATTTAGAATTAGGCTTCTTTCACACTTACGTCGGTACGGGGCCGTCGCAATGCATCGGCCCGACATACCGACGCACGTTGTGAAAATTGTGCACAACGTGGGCAGCGGATGTAGTTTTTCAACGCATCCGCTGCCCAATCTATGTCCTGGGGAGGAGGGGGCGGAGTTACGGCCACGCATGCGCGGTCAGAAATGGCGGATGCGACGTACAAAAAAACGTTACATTGAACGTTTTTTTATGCTGATGGTCCGCCAAAACACTGATCCAGTGCATGACGGACGCGACGTGTGGCCATCCGTCACGATCCGTCGGCAATACAAGTCTATGGGCAAAAAACGCATCCTGCGGGCACATTTGCAGGATCCGTTTCTTGTCCAAAACGACGGATTGCGACGGATGCCAAACGACGCAAGTGTGAAAGTAGCCTTAGGGCTAAGGTTAGGGTTGGGGCTAAAGTTAGGGTTAGAGTTGGGATTAGGGTTAGGATTAGGGTTGGTATTAGGGTTAGGGTTGGCATTAGGGTTACGCTTGGGATTAGGGTTAGGTTTGGGATTAGGGTTAAGGTTAGGGTTGTGATTAGGGGTGTATTGGGATTAGGGTTAGGTTTGAGGTTAGGGTTGAGATTAGGATTAGGGGTGTGTTGGATTTAGGGTTTTGATTAGGGTCATGGTTAGGGTTGACATTAGGGTTGTTTTGGGGTAAGGGTTGTGATTATCGTTAGGGTTAGTGATTAGGATTATGGATCAGGTTGGGATTAGGGTTAGGGGTGTGTTGGGGTCAGGGTTGGAGCTAGAATTGGGGGGTTTCCACTGTTTAGGTACATCAGGGGGTCTCCAAACACAACAGCCAATTTTGCGCTCAAAAAGTCAAATGGTGCTCCCTCCCTTCTGAGCTCTGCCGTGCGCCCAAACAGTGGGTTACCCCCACATATGGGGCATCAGCATACTCGGGATAAATTGGACAACAACTTCTGGGGTCCAATTTCTCTTGTTACCCTTGTGAAAATAAAAAGTTGGGGGCTGCAAAATCCTTTTTGTGGAAAAATATATATATATATATATATATTTTTTTTTTTATGACTCTGCATTATAAACTTCTGTGAAGCACTTGGGAATTCAAAGTTCTCACCACACATCTAGATAAGTTCCTTGGGGGGTCTAGTTTCCAAAATGGGGTCACTTGTGGAGGGTTTCTACTGGTTAGGTACATCAGGGGCTCTGCAAAACGCAACATAATGCCCGCAGACCATTCTATCAAAGTCTGCATTCCAAAGCGGCGCTCCTTCCTTCCGAGCTCTGCCGTGCGCCCAAACAGTAGTTTACCCCCACATATGGGGTACCAGCATACTCAGGACAAATTGACAACAACTTTTGGGGTCCAATTTCTCTTGTTACCCTTGTGAAAATAAAAACTTGGGGGCTAAAAAATCTTTTTTGTGGAAAAAAAAATATTTTTTATTTTCACGACTCTGAATTCCCAAGTGCTTCACAGAAGTTTAGAATGCAAAGTTCTCACCACACATCTAGATAAGTTCCTTGGGGGGTCTAGTTTCCAAAATGGGGTCACTTGTGGAGGGTATCTACTGGTTAGGTACATCAGGGGCTCTGCAAAACGCAACATAATGCCCGCAGACCATTCTATCAAAGTCTGCATTCCAAAGCGGCGCTCCTTCCTTCCGAGCTCTGCCGTGCGCCCAAACAGTAGTTTACCCCCACATATGGGGTACCAGCATACTCAGGACAAATTGGACAACAACTTTTGGGGTCCAATTTCTCTTGTTACCCTTGTGAAAATAAAAACTTGGGGGCTAAAAAATCTTTTTTGTGGAAAAAAAAATATTTTTTATTTTCACGACTCTGCATTATAAACTTCTGTGAAGCACTTGGGCATTCAAAGTTCTCACCACACATCTAGATAAGTTCCATGGGGGGTCTAGTTTCCAAAATGGGGTCAATTGTGGGGGATTTCTACTGTTTAGGCACATCAGGGGCTCTCCAAACGCAACATGGCGTCCGATCTCAATTCCAGCCAATTCTACATTGAAAAAGTAAAACGGTACTCTTTCTCTTCCAAGCACTGCGGTGCGCCCAAACAGTGGTTTACACCCACATATTGGGTATCGACGTACTCAGGAGAAATTGCACAACAACTTTAGTGGTCTAATTTCTCCTGTTACCCTTGTGAAAATAAGAATTTGTGGGCGAAAAATCATTTTTGTGTAAACAAAAGCAATTTTTTATTTTCACGGCTCTACGTTATAAACTTCTGTGAAGCACTTGGGGGTTCAAAGTGCTCACCACACATCTAGATAAGTTCCTTAAGGGGTCTAGTTTCCAAAATGGTGTCACTTGTGGGGAGTTTCCACTGTTTAGGTACATCAGGGGCTCTCTAAACGTGACATGGCGTCCGATCTCAATTCCAGCCAATTCTGCATTGAAAAAGTCAAAACGGCACTCCTTCTCTTCCAAGTTCTGCGGTGCGCCCAAAAAGTGGTTTACCCCCACATATGGGGTATTGGCGTATTCAGGAGAAATTGCATAACAAAATTTATGGTTACATTTCTGTTTTTACACTTGTGAAAATAAAAAAAATGGTTCTGAATTAAGATGTTTGCAAAAAAAAGTTAAATGTTCATTTTTTCCTTCCACTTTGTTTCAGTTCCTGTGAAGCACGTAAGGGTTAATAAACTTCTTGAATGTGGTTTTGAGAACGTTGAGGGGTGTAGTTTTTAGAATGGTGTCACACTTCATTATTTTCTATCATATAGACCCCTCAAAATGACTTCAAATGTGATGTGGTCCCTAAAAAAAATGGTGTTGTAAAAATGAGAAATTGCTGGTCAACTTTTAACCCTTATAACTCCCTAACAAAAAAAAAAATTTTTCCAAAATTGTGCTGATGTAAAGTAGACATGTGGGAAATGTTATTTATTAACTATTTTTCGTGACATATCTCTCTGATTTAAGGGCATAAAAATACAAAGTTTGAAAATTGCAAAATTTTAAAAATTTTCGCCATATTTCCGTTTTTTTCATAAATAATCGCAAGTAATATCGAAGAAATGTTACCACTAACATGAAGTACAATATGTCACGAAAAAACATTCTCAGAATCAGCGGGATCCGTTGAAGCGTTCCAGAGTTATAACCTCATAAAGTGACAGTGGTCAGAATTGCAAAAATTGGCTCGGTCATTAAGTACCAAATTGGCTCTGTCACTAAGGGGTTAAAGGACAGGAAAAGTGAATGAGATCCCTGAAGTCTCATGCACACGCTGCTTATTTTCTCCTTGCAGATTTGCAGCAGATGAAAATCTGCATATTGTCAATTCTTGCAGCGTATTTCACCCGTGCTGATAGGGAAAAATATGTAACAAAAGCATGGCAAAAATGTGGAAAAATATAAATGTATTTAACGCAATTTTCTTCCTGCCAACACGTTAGGATATGCAGCAGAATTTTCTCCTGCAAATCCTCAACGTGTGCATATAGCCTTAGTCCCTTTCCTGTGTCCCGCATCATTCATTATAAGTCCTTGATAGCATCACAATGAATTGTGAGATGGAGAAGGATGCTATCAGGGACTTAGTGGGGGGAGAAGACGTTATCAGATACTGAGCATCCTTGGCCACCTCACAATTCATTACAAGTCCTATGCACCTTATCGCCTCCTCTCCCAATCCCCAAAACATTTTAAGTCACTGCTAGCATCACAATGAATTGTAAGATAGAGAAGGATGCTATCAGGGGCTTGGCATCCTCCTCCACCACTCAATTCATTTTACATCCATATCTAACACAAACACCTCACCTCTCTGCACATTCCCCGCTGCATCTTTGTCGCCGGCAGCTTTCTGACACAGAAGCTCGCTGAATGCTGATGTCATCCAGCTGCGCTGCTGTATCAAACAGGAAGCGCAGGCAGGAAGAGGAGGATGGATCCCTCCAGCTCCGCTCCGCTGCCATTTTCTCCTGTAGGTAGCAGAGAGGCAGGGATCGCTCCCTGCCCGCCATACATGAAAGCAATCTGGCCTGGGGCCCCCAGAGCCTTGAGGCCAGATAAACAGGCCAAATTGCCCTCAGTGTTAGCTGCCCTGCAGGGGCCCCCTCCACCTAGGGCTCCGGTGCAGCCGCATCGGCTGCACATGCGGTATGTCAGCCACTGCTCTGTTCTGTAGACCACAGGTCGCTTTAAGCCTGTGGTCTAAAGAACTGGCTGAGGTGATGACTCATGTGCAGAACATCAGAGTCCCAGCGCAGTGATGTAATCATGCTGTGCTGTGACTCTGACATCCTGTGCGTGCACCATCACTACGACAGCGCACTGGCCTACCTTTGCCTTGTCAGGATACACGTCAGGATCCGGGATTAGGCGAGTATAGATGTTTTTTATTTTGAATAAAACTTGTTGGGGCTTCATAAACAATGAGGGACCCTGAAACAGTGGGGGCCTCATACATTCCACAGACTACTGTAGGTGCCCCTATCAAGTGTGGGTGACATTATATAGTGTAGAAGCTAATGTAGGGACCAATGAACAGTTTTGAATCTATTGTGGGGCCCATCATACAGTTTTGGAGCTATTATGGGGCCATCATACAGTTTGTGGACTAATGTGGTGCCCATTATACAGTTTAGGGGCTAATGTGAAGGCCACTATACAGTTTGGGGGCCATTATACAGTGTGGATTCAAATGTGGGGGCAATTATATAGTGTGAGTTCTTCTGTGGGGTTCATCATACTGTGTTTTGGTAGAGCAGTGGGGACATCTTACTATGTATAGAGATGTGGGATATATATATATATATATATATATATATATATATATATATATATATATATATAGCGGAGCTATGGGCCCATCATACTGTGTATGGAAGAGCTTTGGGGGTATCATACTGTGTATAGCAGAGCAATGAGCCCATCATATTGTGTATAAGGGAGCTATGGATTCATCATACTGTAGATTGGGGAGCTGTGGGACATCATACTGTAAATAGTGGAGCTGTGGGGACATCATACATTATATAAAAAGGAGCTAAGGGCTCACCATACTGTGTTAAGAGTAGCTGTGCATTGGTGGAGTCAATGGACATTGTTAACTGTTATGCGGGCACTTAAAAAGCATTATCGCTATGGGGGCACTCAGAGTATTGTGGCTGTCAATGTAGAAAAATGTGGACACTGCTTTCTAGGGCAATTGCTCGGGGCATTAATATTTTCTTGGGGCAAATTTACCATCTAGGGGGCACTGTAATATCCCTGACAGCATCATTGCTTGACTTCTTACCCCCCAACCAGGAAAATACACCAACTTACTCACCACTCTGGGCCATGCAGTGAATTCTGTCATCTGATTGCTGCATGCTGTAAACCATGTGCTCTCTGCTTGCTGTGTGCATACTTCATGGCTGTATGTTTAGGACAGTGGCACCTGCTCTCCCTGATTCTTAAAGAGACAGTGTGCGCATTCCTAATGTGTCCCCAGCCTTTTGCCACGTGGCACCTGGTACTTAAGACATCTCCACCAATGGGAATATGCCTGAGTAAAATCACTGTTCTGTTTCTGCTCTTGTTTCCACCTCCCTGGGGGCTCTATGCCCAGGCCTGAATTATTTATCCTGAACTAGAACCTGTGTCTGACCTTGTCTAAACTAAGTCTTATAGCTGAACCTGTTTGTATCCTAGTATCCTAGTCTGGAGCTTTCTTTACTCTGCTGTGTCTATCCTTGTTCCTACTCTTTAAACTTGCCTTATCTGAACCGGCACCTATCTCTATTCTGTTGTCTCTGCACAAGGTTAGTGCCCTTGATATACCCTTCTTACTTCTTTGTAAAAACTTGTGTGAATCTGTTCCTTTCTGCCTCTCCTCTGCACTAGCTCTGAATCAATTATTGTAGAATGAGTACTATTTCAGGTGCCTCTGCCTTAGGGGAGGCGCCAGAGCAACAAGTGTTTCCTGTTGCTAGCTTCCGGTTCCTTATATTGTCATCCCTGTGCCCTGTCTGTGTACCGTCAGTGTCCGGCCAGTATCCCGCTAACACTGTTTGTCTTCTCAGACTGTCTGCCGCTCATCAGTTCACTACCTGCGCTGCCAGTGTGATTCCCATCTCGTTCAGCTGCTCGTCATTCCTCATCCAAGACAACATCTGTACTGCCAGTGCCAGTTCCACCATACTCAGCTGCTTGTTGCCGGTCTAGCCCACAACTACATGTTATCTCGACCTGTCTACCTGCTATGCTGGGCCAGCTGCCACTTGTCTGTTGTCTAACTGGAGGTAGCACCTGCGTCCCTCGGACATTCGAATCTGACCCTGCTTGAGGGGTCTTACTATGGGTGTCAGTGGTTCCACTAAAATAGCAATAAACGAATGTACACTGCAACATCTGTGCCTCCGCTTCCATTCGTTACAGATTGCTCCGGCCATGGAACCCCTGCATCCCAAGCACCTCCAGGTGCAGAGTTATGCCTGAGAGACCAGCAGGAGAAGATCACAACCTATGTGCGCAAACTGTGTACATGCTTGGACTCTGTGGTATCTTCGGCTTCTTCTGTCTCTGCCCCGGTTATGAGTACCTCTACTGCATGATTCCAGATTCCCTGTTGCATGGCAGGTAAAGGACTCCATCTGGTGGCTCCCACTCAGTTTGAAGGCTATCCCGCTCTTTATCAGGGTATCATTAACCAGTGCACACTGCACTTTGAACTCTTGGGGCATATGTTTACTTCCAATTGGGCTAAGGTAGGCTTCATTATGTCACATCTTGCGGCAAAAGCTTTCACCTGGCTGAATCCATTGTGGGAGAGAGGGGTTCCCCTGGTTAATAACCTGCAGTTCTTCTTTATGCCTTCCACAGGACCTTTGATGAGCCTGGCCATGCCTCTTTGACAGCTTCCTCTCTTCTCCATCTCCACCAGGAAGGTCTTGCGGTGGCTCAGTATGCGGTTCAGTTCCGTAACCCTTTCCTCTGAGTAATCCTGGAATAACGAGGCCTTGGCGGCTACCTTCTGGGGAGTCCTGGCTGGAAAAATAAAGGACGAGTTGGTGGGTCGATATACACCTGCGACTCTGGATGACTTGCTATCCCTGGCAACCCAGATTGACCTTCGTTTCAGGAATGTTCCAAGGAATCTTGGTGAGAGAGGAGGCCGTATCGCCTGGCTCCTACTTTCCAAAAGCCACTTGGCTTCATCTTCAGCCTCTCTTTCAGAGGCTATGCAAATGGACTAAGTTAACTTGGCTAAACAGCGTCAGGCGGAGCGCTGATCAGTGGGGAAGTGTGTCTACTGCGGTAGTCCAGAACATCTGATCCACTTCTGTCCTGTGAGGCTGGGTAACTCCAGAGCTTAGGGTCGGTAGGAGAGGCTTCCCTGGGTGAGGATCATCACTCTCTTTCACTGTATTCGACTGTGTCCCTATCCTTCGGCATGGTCAGTTTTTCGGAGACTGGCTACCTGGATTCCTGGGCCACAGGAAATTTAATCCAGCAAGCGGTGGTGGAGAGATGTCAATAAAACACCTATCCATTATTAATCCAGTAGTAATAAAGAGTTAAATAAACACACACACATTATGAATAAAGTATTTTAATGAAACAAATACACATGGGGTTTTAATATCTTTATTGTTCTCTCAATCCAACTGACGACCCTCGATCTTCTGAAAAAAAAGAAAAAATTAAAAAACAACAATATCCCATACCTGTCCGCCATACAGTCATGTCCCACGATGTAAATCCATCTGAAGGGGTTAAATAATTTTACAACCAGAAGCGCTGCTAATGCAGCTGCCCCTGGCTGTAAAAACTCTGGAATGAATGGAATGCAGCTTCGTTGACTTGCGGTACTTCTCCCTCTGGTGGCATAAACTCATATGAACTCTAGCGTTGGAATTTTTCTGAATATTTTCTCCCGCTAGAGTTCCTATGAGTTTATGCCACCAGGGGTCGCAGCACCGCAAGTCAACAAAACTGCATTCCATTCATTCCGCAGTTTTTACAGCCAGGGGCAGCAGCATTAGCAGGCTCCTTGTTGTAAAATTATTTAACCCCTTCAGATGGATTTACATCAGGGGACATGACTGTACGGCGGACAGGTATGGGATACTGGTGTTTTTTTACTTTTCAATTCTTTTTCAGAATATCGAGGGTCGTCAGTTGGATTGAGTGCATAGTAAAGATATTAACTCCTTCACGCCGTGGCCCTTTTTTGTTTTTACGTTTTCGTTTTTCGCTCCCCTCCTTCCCAGAGCCATAACTTTTTTATTTTTCCGTCAATATGTTCATGTGACGGCTTATTTTTTGAGGAATGAGTTGTGTTTTTGAACGACACCATTGGTTTTACCATATCGTGTACTTGGAAACGGGAAAAAAATAAATTCCAAGTGTGGTGAAATTGCAAAAAAGTGCAATCCCACACTTGTTTTTTGTTTGCCTTTCTTGCTAGGTTCACTAAATGCTAAAGCTGACCTGATATGATTCTCCAGGTCATTACGAGTTCATAGACACCAAATATGTCTAGGTTATTTTTTATCTAAGTGGTGAAAAAAAATTCAAAACTTTGCTTAAAAAAAAGCGCCATTTTCCGATACCTGTAGCGTCTTTATTTTGCATGATGTGGGGTCGGGTGAGGACTTATTTTTTGCGTGCCGAGCTGACGTTTTTAATGATGCCACATTTGTGCAGATACGTTCTTTTGATCGCCCGTTATTGCATTTTAATGCAATGACACGGCGACCAAAAAAACGTAATTATGGTGTTTCTAATTTTTTTATCGCTACACTGTTTAGCGATCAGGTTAATGCTTTTTTATTGATAAATCGGGCTATTCTGAATGCACAGATACCAAATATGTGTAGGTTTAATTTTTTTTTAATTGTTTTATTTTGGATGGGGCGAAAGGGGGGGTGATTTAAACTTTTATATGTTTTTTACTTTTTTCATATTTTTTAAAAACTTTTATTTACTTTTGCCATGCTTCAATAGCCTCCATGGGAGGCTAGAAGCTGGAACCACTTGATCGGCTCAGCTACATAGCAGCGATCTGCTATGCCTGCTGCTGCCTGCTGAAATGCAGGCTTGCTATGAGCGCCGACCACAGGGGGGCGCTCACAGCAGGCTGGCATCAGTGACCATAGAGGTTTCAAGGACCTCTATGGTTACCATCCTGACGCATCGCCGACCCCCGATCACGTGATGGGGGTCAGCGATGCACTCATTTCCGGCCGCGCTGCCGGAAGCGTTAGTTAAATGTCGCTGTCAGCATTTGACAGCGGCATTTAACAGGTTAATAGCGGCGGGTGAATCGTGATTTCACCCGCCACTATTGCGCGCACATGTCAGCTGTACAAAACAACTGACATGTCGCGAATTTGAGGTGGGCTCACCGCCGGAGTGTGTATTTATTTCATTAAAATACTTTATTCATAATGTGTGTGCGTTTATTTAACCCTTTATAACTATTGGATTAATAATGGATAGGTGTCTTATTGACATATCTACATTATTAACCTGGCTTAATGTCACCTTACATTACCAAGGTGACAGTAACCCCTTATTACCCCTTATCCCACCTCTACTCGAAAGTGGGGAGATAGTGGCTAAGTGCCAGAATAGGCGCATCTTACAGATATGCCTTTTCTGGGGTGGCTGGGGGCAGATGTTTTTAGCCAGGGGGAGCAATAACCATGGTCCCTCTCTAGGCTATTAATATCTGCCCTCAGTCACTTGCTCTCCCACTCTGGTGAAGAAAATTGTGCGGGAGCCCATGCCAGTTTCTTCCGTGATTTAAACCCTTTATTTTAACACCTAGAGCTCCCAAATTTTGCACACACACCACTAACATTATTAGTGAGGAATATGTAAAAATCAAACGGATATAAAATGGTTTACTGTATGTAAACCATGTCTCATATCCTGTCGAGTTTGATAAGGAGATAGCAAAAGACGGCAATTGAATTATCGGCTTTTCTGCTATCTAGGTCTGTATCAAATATAAATATGCTATATATAGATATAGATATAGATATAGAGAGAGAGAGAGAGAGTATATGTTTTCATTAATATTTGAGCCCATGGATCCATTATATGTCCATTTTGCAAGCCGGTGAGAAAATCTCGCCGTACGGATGCCATATGGAGGTTTACATGCGCAAAATACGAGTCACACCTTGCCAACGGATGACATATGGATCACTGTTCAGGGAACATTTCTGCGTATTTGGTCCGTAAAAAATGGACCGCATTTTTATATGTTGTGTGTGACTCCAGCCTTAAACTTGTGATGGAAACCATGAATACCTGGTCATGGCATTTGGCCTCAGTAATGCAACCGTGGTCTTCCAAGAGTTCATAAATAACATTTTTAGAGATCTTCTCTATTCATGTGTAGTTGTCTACTTGGATGACATCCTGATTTTCTCCATTGATTTAGCCACCCATTGAAGGCATGTTCGCCAGGTCTTGCAAAGGCTCAGGAATAACAAATTATACACCAAGTTTGAGAAATGCGTCTTCGAGCAATCCTCTATGCCTTTTCTCGGTTATATCGTCTCGTCATCAGGTCTAAAGATGGATCTGGAAAAGTTATTTGCTATCCTCAAATTACCTCGCTCATTTGGGTTTAAAGCGATACAATGGCAATATTACCGGCAATTCATTCCACACTTCTCAAATCGAGTGGCACCCATCTCGGCTCTAACTCGGAAAGGCATTAACCCTAAGGATTGGACTCCAAAGGCAGAGGAGGCCTTTACTTCACTGGAGAGCCTTCTCTTCTGCACCTGTGCTCCATCAATCTGTAACTGATAAACAATTTTTTCTTGAGGTAGATGCTTCCTCCATAGGCGCTGGAGAGGTTCTTTTGCAAAAGTCTTCTACCCGTCATAGGGTCTCTTGTGGGTTTTTTCTCTAAGGTTTTTCCACTTCCAAAATGAATTGTTCCATTGGAGATTGGGAATTACTGGCAATAAAGTTGGCTCTGCAAGAATGATGACACCTGTTGTGAATTCTGTGGCTGAATTCACTCCTGTGGTCACAAGTGGTACTGCAGCTTCTGAGCTTCCTCCCTCAGGTGTTCTGGTGAGCTCGTTAACTGCTTCATTACTTAACTCCGCCTGATGCTGCTATCCTTGCTCCTTGTCAATGTTTCAGTGTTGGATCTGAGCTTCTCCTGATTGTTCCTGCGACCTGCTGCTCTGTATAGCTAAGTGCTTTTTGCTTTTTTGTTGCTTTTTTTCTGTCCAGCTTGTCTTTTGTTTTGCTGGAAGCTCTGAGACGCAAAGGGTGTACCGCCGTGCCGTTAGTTCGGCACGGTGTTTTTTTTTTTGCCCCCTTTGCGTGGTTTTGCTTTAGGGTTTTTTGTAGACTGCAAAGTTCGCTTTACTGTCCTCGCTCTGTCCTAGAATATCGGGCCCCACTTTGCTGAATCTATTTCATCCCTACGTTTTGTCTTTTCATCTTACTCACAGTCATTATATGTGGGGGGCTGCCTTTTCCTTTGGGGAATTTCTCTGGGGCAAGTCAGGCCTATTTTTCTATCTTCAGGCTAGCTAGTTTCTTAGGCTGTGCCGAGTTGCCTAGGTAGTTGTTAGGCGCAATCCACAGCCGCTTTTAGTTGTGTTTAGGATAGGATCAGGTGTGCAGTCTACAGAGTTTCCACGTCTCAGAGCTCGTTCTTGTATTTTTGGGTATTTGTCAGATCACTGTGTGCGCTCTGATCGCTAAGCACACTGTGTTTCTGGATTGCCTTCATAACACCTGTCATTAGCAAACATAACAGTACAAGGAGCCAAACTAATGATTCTCAATAGAGGGAAAGAAAAAGTTCTGACATCACTTTTTTTTTTTTCCCCTAGACATTTGGGTGATTCTGGACACAGGTGTGGACATGGATATTCAGGGTCTGTGCTCTTCAATGGATAAACTCGTTATAAATGTACAAAAAATTCAAGATACTATTGATCAGAAATCTATGTTAGAACCAAGAATTCCTATTCCTGATTTGTTTTTTGGAGATAGTACTAAGTTTCTAAGTTTCAAAAATAATTGTAAGCTATTTCTGGCCTTGAAACCTCATTCTTCTGGTAATCCTATTCAACAGGTTTTGATTATTATTTCTTTTTTGCGTGGCGACCCTCAAGACTGGGCATTTTCTCTTGCGCCAGGAGACCCTGCATTGAGTAGTGTCGATGCGTTTTTCCTGGCGCTCGGATTGCTGTACGATGAGCCTAATTCAGTGGATCAGGCTGAGAAAAATTTGCTGGCTTTGTGCCAGGGTCAGGATGATATAGAAGTATATTGTCAGAAATTTAGGAAATGGTCAGTACTCACTCAGTGGAATGAATCTGCGCTGGCAGCTTTGTTCAGAAAGGGTCTCTCTGAGGCTCTTAAGGATGTCATGGTGGGATTTCCTATGCCTGCTGGTTTGAATGAGTCTTTGTCTTTGGCCATTCAGATCGGTCGACGCTTGCGCGAGCGTAAATCTGTGCACCATTTGGCGGTACTGCCTGAGGTTAAACCTGAGCCTATGCAGTGCGATAGGACTATGACTAGAGTTGAACGGCAGGAATAAAGACGTCTGAATGGTCTGTGTTTCTACTGTGGTGATTCCACTCATGCTATTTCTGATTGTCCTAAGCGCACTAAGCGGTCCGCTAGGTCTGCCGTCATTGGTACTGTACAGTCCAAATTCCTTCTGTCCATTACCTTGATATGCTCTTTGTCGTCGTTTTCTGTCATGGCGTTTGTGGATTCGGGCGCTGCCCTGAATCTGATGGATTTGGATTATGCTAAACGTTGTGGGTTTTTCTTGGAGCCTTTGCGGTGTCCTATTCCATTGAGAGGAATTGATGCTACACCTTTGGCCAAGAATAAACCTCAATACTGGGCCCAGCTGACCATGTGCATGGCTCCTGCACATCAGGAAGTTATTCGCTTTCTGGTGTTGCATAATCTGCATGATGTGGTCGTGTTGGGGTTGCCATGGCTACAAACCCATAATCCAGTATTGGATTGGAATTCCATGTCGGTATCCAGCTGGGGTTGTCAGGGGGTACATGGTGATGTTCCATTTTTGTCGATTTCGTCATCCACCCCTTCTGAGGTCCCAGAGTTCTTGTCTGATTATCAGGATGTATTTGAAGAGCCCAAGTCCGATGCTCTACCTCCGCATAGGGATTGTGATTGTGCTATCAATTTGATTCCTGGTAGTAAATTCCCTAAAGGACGATTATTTAATTTATCCGTGCCCGAACACGCCGCTATGCGCAGTTATGTGAAGGAATCCCTGGAGAAGGGACATATTCGCCCATCGTCATCACCACTGGGAGCAGGGTTCTTCTTTGTAGCCAAGAAGGATGGTTCGCTGAGACCGGGTATTGATTACCGCCTTCTTAATAAGATCACTGTTAAATTTCAGTATCCCTTGCCATTGTTGTCTGACTTGTTTGCTCGGATTAAGGGGGCTAGTTGGTTCACTAAGATAGATCTTCGTGGTGCGTATAATCTGGTGAGAATCAGGCAAGGAGATGAATGGAAAACTGCATTCAATACGCCCGAGGGTCATTTTGAGTATCTAGTGATGCCGTTCGGACTTGCCAATGCTCCATCTGTGTTTCAGTCTTTTATGCATGACATCTTCCGTGAGTATCTGGATAAATTCCTGATTGTTTACTTGGATGACATTTTGATCTTCTCAGATGATTGGGAGTCTCATGTGAAGCAGGTCAGAATGGTTTTTCAGGTCCTGCGTGCTAACTCTTTGTTTGTGAAGGGATCAAAGTGTCTCTTCGGTGTGCAGAAAGTTTCATTTTTGGGGTTCATCTTTACCCCTTCTACTATCGAGATGGATCCAGTTAAGGTCCAAGCCATCCAGGATTGGATTCAGCCGACATCTCTGAAAAGTCTGCAAAAGTTCCTGGGCTTTGCTAATTTTTATCGTCGCTTCATCTGTAATTTTTCTAGCATTGCCAAACCATTGACCGATTTGACCAAGAAGGGTGCTGATTTGGTTAATTGGTCTTCTGCTGCTGTGGAAGCTTTTCAGGAGTTGAAGCGTCGTTTTTGTTCTGCCCCTGTGTTGTGTCAGCCAGATGTTTCTCTTCCGTTCCAGGTCGAGGTTGATGCTTCTGAGATTGGAGCAGGGGCGGTTTTGTCACAGAGAGGTTCTGATTGCTCAGTGATGAAACCATGTGCTTTCTTTTCCAGGAAGTTTTCGCCCGCTGAGCGTAATTATGATGTGGGCAATCGAGAGTTGCTGGCCATGAAGTGGGCATTCGAGGAGTGGCGTCATTGGCTTGAAGGAGCTAAGCATCGCGTGGTGGTATTGACTGATCATAAGAACTTGACTTATCTCGAGTCTGCCAAGCGCTTGAATCCTAGACAGGCCCGTTGGTCGTTATTTTTTGCCCGCTTCGACTTTGTGATTTCGTACCTTCCGGGCTCTAAAAATGTGAAGGCGGATGCTCTGTCTAGGAGTTTTGTGCCTGACTCTCCGGGTTTATCTGAGCCAGCGGGTATCCTCAAGGAAGGAGTCATTGTGTCTGCCATCTCCCCTGATTTGCGGCGGGTGCTGCAAAAATTTCAGGCGAATAAACCTGATCGTTGTACAGCAGAGAAACTGTTCGTCCCTGATAGGTGGACTAATAAACTTATCTCTGAACTTCATTGTTCGGTGTTGGCTGGTCATCCTGGAATCTTTGGTACCAGAGAGTTAGTGGCTAGATCCTTCTGGTGGCCATCTCTGTCACGGGATGTACGTACTTTTGTGCAGTCCTGTGGGATTTGTGCTAGGGCTAAGCCCTGCTGTTCTCGTGCCAGTGGGTTGCTTTTGCCCTTGCCGGTCCCAAAGAGGCCTTGGACACATATTTCGATGGATTTCATTTCTGACCTTCCCGTTTCTCAAAAGATGTCAGTCATTTGGGTGGTCTGTGATCGCTTTTCTAAAATGGTCCATCTGGTGCCCTTGGCTAAATTGCCTTCCTCCTCTGATTTGGTACCTTTGTTCTTTCAGCATGTGGTTTGGTTGCATGGCATTCCTGAGAATATTGTTTCTGACAGAGGTTCCCAGTTTGTTTCAAGGTTTTGGCGAGCCTTTTGTGGTAGGATGGGCATTGACTTGTCTTTTTCCTCGGCTTTCCATCCTCAGACTAATGGCCAGACCGAACGAACCAATCAGACCTTGGAAACATATCTGAGATGTTTTGTTTCTGCAGACCAGGATGATTGGGTGTCCTTTTTGCCGTTGGCTGAGTTCGCCCTTAATAATCGGGCCAGCTCGGCTACCTTGGTTTCTCCATTTTTTTGCAATTCTGGGTTCCATCCTCATTTCTCTTCAGGACAGGTTGAGTCTTCGGACTGTCCTGGTGTGGATTCTGTGGTGGATAGGTTGCAGCAGATCTGGACTCAGGTAGTGGACAATTTGATCTTGTCCCAGGAGAAAGCTCAACTTTTCGCTAATCGCAGACGCCGTGTGGGTCCCCGACTTCGTGTTGGGGATCTGGTTTGGTTATCTTCTCGTCATATTCCTATGAAGGTTTCCTCTCCTAAATTTAAACCTCGTTTTATTGGTCCGTATAGGATTTCTGAGGTTCTCAATCCTGTGTCTTTTCGTTTGACCCTCCCAGACTCCTTTTCCATACATAATGTATTCCATAGGTCGTTGTTGCGGAGATATGTGGCACCTATGGTTCCATCTGTTGAGCCTCCTGCCCCGGTTTTGGTGGAGGGGGAATTGGAGTATATTGTGGAGAAGATTTTGGATTCTCGTGTTTCTAGACGGAAACTCCAGTATCTGGTTAAATGGAAGGGTTATGCTCAGGAAGATAATTCCTGGGTTTTTGCCTCTGATGTTCATGCTTCCGATCTTGTTCGTGCCTTTCATGCGGCTCATCCTGGTCGGCCTGGGGGCTCTGGTGAGGGTTCGGTGACCCCTCCTCAAGGGGGGGGTACTGTTGTGAATTCTGTGGCTGAATTCACTCCTGTGGTCACAAGTGGTACTGCAGCTTCTGAGCTTCCTCCCTCAGGTGTTCTGGTGAGCTCGTTAACTGCTTCATTGCTTAACTCCGCCTGATGCTGCTATCCTTGCTCCTTGTCAATGTTTCAGTGTTGGATCTGAGCTTCTCCTGATTGTTCCTGTGACCTGCTGCTCTGTATAGCTAAGTGCTTTTTGCTTTTTTGTTGCTTTTTTTCTGTCCAGCTTGTCTTTTGTTTTGCTGGAAGCTCTGAGACGCAAAGGGTGTACCGCCGTGCCGTTAGTTCGGCACGGTGGGTTTTTTTTTGCCCCCTTTGCGTGGTTTTGCTTTAGGGTTTTTTGTAGACTGCAAAGTTCGCTTTACTGTCCTCGCTCTGTCCTAGAATATCGGGCCCCACTTTGCTGAATCTATTTCATCCCTACGTTTTGTCTTTTCATCTTACTCACAGTCATTATATGTGGGGGGCTGCCTTTTCCTTTGGGGAATTTCTCTGGGGCAAGTCAGGCCTATTTTTCAATCTTCAGGCTAGCTAGTTTCTTAGGCTGTGCCGAGTTGCCTAGGTAGTTGTTAGGCGCAATCCACAGCCGCTTTTAGTTGTGTTTAGGATAGGATCAGGTGTGCAGTCTACAGAGTTTCCACGTCTCAGAGCTCGTTCTTATATTTTTGGGTATTTGTCAGATCACTGTGTGCGCTCTGATCGCTAAGCACACTGTTTCTGGATTGCCTTCATAACACCTGTCATTAGCAAACATAACAGACACCTCCTCGAAGGGGCAGTTCATCAGGTTGTCATATTCACCGATCATAAAAACCTTGCCTACCTCCAGTCAGCGCCTAGGTTGAATCCCCGCCAGGCCTGGTGGGCCTTGTTCTTTGCTAGATTTAATTTTGTTCTTCATTTTCACCCAGTTGAGAAGAACATCAAGGCCGATGCACTCTCTAGAGCCTTCCTGCCTCCCGACCTTGGAGAAGAACCTCAACACATCATTGAGCCATCCAGATTAGTGTTAGTAGCCTCTGTCAATCTTTCTTGGCTTCCTCCGGAATAAACTCTTGTGTCCGCCTCTAACAGGAATCGTGTCCTTTAGTTGGGTCACTCCTCCAAGTTGGGCGGTCATCCCGAAAAAAGGAAAACTTATTTCCTGCTATTATTGGTGGCCAACTATGGGGAAAGATACACTGGAATATGTAACAGCCTGTCCTTCGTGTGCCCGTAACAAGACTACTAAGCGTCATCAGGCTGGCCGTCTCTTGCCACTTCCTCTCCCATCTGTCCCCTGGCAGCACATTGCCATGGACTTTATTATGGATCTTCCCATCTCTTCTGGCTGTACCACTATCAGGGTTGTGATGGATTGCTTTTCTAAGATGGCTCACTTCGTTCCCCCATCAGGTCTTCCGTCTGCTTCTGAGCTTGCCGATTACTTCATACAGCATATTTTCGGTCTCCTTAGGTTTCCTCTCCACATTGTGTCTGACAGGGGTGTCTAGTTCTCTTCACAGATTTGGAGGGCGATCTGCAAACTAATGAAGGTGGAGCTGGATTTTTCTTCTGCTTATCATCCCCAATCTAATGGGCATGTCGAGAGGACCAATCAAATGGTGTCCGGATTCCTGCGTCATTTCATCCATCATGATGACTGGGTCAAGTTACTGCAGTGGGCGGAATTCTCCTACAATAATCACGTAAGTGAATCCTATGGAAGATCTCCCTCCCAGATTGTCTTTGGACTTCAACCTGGAATCCCTCTTCCCATCTCTGGGCCTTCAGGCATTCCAGCAGCTGACACTTTTGCGGAGGAGTTTTCTGAAGTGTGGAGAGATACCAAGTCCACTTTGGAAAAAGCCTCACAATGGATGAAGAAAAATGCAGACAAATGGCACCTGGATGCTCTAACCTTTCAGCCTGGGGATAAGGTATGGCTCTCCTCCAAGTACATCAATTTAAAAATGCCCTCTTACAAATTGGGTCCCCGCTTCATTGGTCCCTTTCAGGTCCTGAAACGAATCAACGCAGTCTTGTATAAATTGAAACTGCCTGCCTCATTATGTGTGCCTAATTGTTTTCATGCTTCCCTCCTTCTTTAAGAACCCGGGCATCACTCCTGATCCCATCAGCGAGGAGGATGTCTATGAGGTAAAGAATATTTGGGCCACAAAAAGGGTAAGGGGAAAAACCTTTTTCTTTGTGGTTTGGAAGGGCTTCGGTCCTGAGGAGAGGTCTTGGGAGCCCAAAGAGAATATCCAGGCTCCTCTCCTATTGGAGAGATTTCTCCCAGGCTTGGAAAAAGGAGGCATAAAGGGGGGTACTGTAGCGCCGTAGCCCATACCTCCACAGGGGTCCTGTTGGGGTCCCCGCTCTCGGACCACTCACCGCTGCCTGGCCTCGGTCCCTGGCTCCTCATCTGCTGCTGCTTCTTGGTGTGCAGTCAGCAGGTCTCTGGGTATGACTTTAAGGTTGCGCGCATGCTCCTGGTCTCTTAAAGAGACAGCGCACATTTTTCAAATATGCTCCAAACCAATGATTGTAGAGTGAGTACTATTTCTGATGCCTCTGCCTTAGAGGAGGCGCCGGAGCAACACGTGTTTCCTGTTGCTAGCTTCTGGTTCCTTTAATTGTCATCCCTGTGCTCTGTCTGTGTACCGTCGTTGTCCAGCTAGTATCCCACTAACACTGTTTGTCTTCTCAGATTGTCTGCTGCTCATCAGTCCGCTACCTCGGACGATATCTGCGCTTTCTGTGCCAGTCCCATCTCGTTCAGATGCTCATCATTCCTCATCCAGGATGACATCTGTACCGCTAGTGCCAGTTCTACCGTGCTCAGCCGCTTGCCGCTGGTCTAGCCCACCACTACCTGTTATCTTGGCCTTTCTACCTGTTTTTCTGGGCCAGCTGCCACATGTCCAGTGTCTAACTGGAGGTAGCACCTGCATCCTTCGGACATTCCAATCTGACCCTGCTTGAGGGGTCTTACTATGGGTGTCTGTGGCTCACATAGTCACGCCCCCTTCGGAGCCCCCCGGGCCATGGTCCAGTGGTTTCATTAAAATAGCAATAAATGAATTTACACTGTGCCTCCACTTCCATTCGTTACAGGCACCCTGAATATCTGCTGTTTCCAACGCTGTCATCTGTTTGAAAGTGCGAGAAACACCAGCGGCTCTAACCGGCAATAATGATTTTACTGCTGATCAGAGTGCTGCGGTTCCCATGTTGTCAGATTACAGCCAGCAGCTAACCTTTTTACCATGGATTACAGGCGTTGGCTGATGAGAGAGTCCTACTCTCATCATCGTATGCCTGCTGTCACTGATAACAGCAAGAGCTAGAGCCGATTATGGGACAATTCATAAGCACGTACCTGTGCTATAAATAAATACATTTAAAAAAATGACAAGGGGTCTCTTTTATTTTTGATAACCAGCGCAGATAAAACTGACAGCTGCGGGCTGCAGCCCTCAGCTGCCAGCTTTATCATGGCTGTTTATTAAGAATTACCAACCTAACCATTACTAACCTGTGGGTTTGACGTCAGTGGCCATAAAACAGCTGACATGAACCCCACAACTATTACCCCACTTGCCACAGCACCATAGCAAGTCCCACACTTTTTAAAATTGTTTAAACAAACAAGTTTTTAAAAAAATCATGGGGTCCCCCCATTTTTGACAACCAGCTAAGCTAAAGCAAACAGCTGGTGGCTGATATTCTCTGACTGGTAAGGGATGACAGCATGTGAGAAAGCATCTTTGACTGATGGTGAAAAGGTATTCCCCTGTCACAGGCGTCAGATAATGAGAGTACTACTCTCATCATCATACCTCTTTTCTTGCTGATAGCAGCGTAAGTAGGAGTATGATGATGAGAGTATTAACTAGCCTGCACCTATGCAATAAATAAATAAAATTAAAAAATGGCTTGGAGATCTCATCTATTCTTGCTAACCAACGCAGGTTAAGCTGAAAGTGCTCAGCTGTCATCTTTGTCTTGGATTGTTATAAAAATATAGTGTCCCCTTAATGACGTCACCACAAAATATGTTCTGGCTGGAATGGAGAGCAGTCACATAACTGATGTGACTGCTCCCCAAATCATCCAGATTGTCCTGGGACAAGGGCAATAATGGACTAGGTAAGCATAACTTTATTTTTGTTGAATAAATGAGTAAAAGAGAGTCGGGAATTTTTATTTCAATTAAGGACTTTACTCTGTCTTTATTAAATTTGACTATGGGGTTAGTAATGGGGGTGTCTATAGAGATGAGTGAACCTTTCTTGGTTCCTTTCGGATTTGCCGAACGGGCTGATGTTCGCCGAACAGTTCGCTGATTGGTTTGTCGAATGTATCCAAACCTTATTGAATTCAATGGGAGGCAAAATCAAATGCATAGACAACACGTTTGGGGGGAGGGGCAAAAAGCTGCCCAGAAAATTCAAATTAGGGGCAGATACCATGAAAAGTGGCATCACTTGACCCACAGTAGAAATTTTATAATGCGCAGCAGTCAGTCATGGGCCATGCATGAGACATGGTCTGAGCTAGCATATAAAGCTTGAAATTGAAGATCTAATGAGGACCACGTGGTTATGGGAGAGGTGCAAGCCTTCTTAGCTGGGAGATCTGATACCTCATGCAACACCTCCAATTTTTCTTCTTTTTTGTACTCCAGCCACACTCAAATGGAACAAACATCAGTTTCATACAGTACTATTGGTAGAAAAATGTAAGGAAAGTAACATAGGTAGTTGACTGAAAGTGAGTGTAGGCCTGCCTGTCTGGGAGTCCTACTTACACAGGCAACCCACCAGATGGAGACCCAACTTGGAGTCTCCACGTTTCAAAAAAAATAATTGTCACACACCACTAAAGTGGCATCAATTTCCACAGAGTAGATACAGTATAATAGGCCTCTGACACACTATCCATCACAGACAACCCACCTGATCGATACCCAACTTGGAGTTTCAACATTTCAAAAAAAATATTGTCACTCACCACTAAAGTTGCATCAATTTCCACAAAGTAGAAACAGTATAATGGGCCTCTAACACCTTCTACTACAGGCAACCCACAAGATGGAGATCCAACTTTGAGTCTCCACATTTAAAAAATTGCTTATAACATTAGCAGCAGTAGCAACAGGAGTTAGAGAAGACAGCACAAAGATGGCACAGATTGCAATAACGCAAGATAAACACATAATAACACTAAAGACTACACCACAGCCTAATTTCACCAATCTGCGACTGGGGTGCAAAAGTCATTGGAGAATGCAGCCTTTCAACAAGATTTATTAGGATGACGAACCCAAACAGGAAACCGGATATACTTGTTGGGGTCGGGTACAGGACACCATAAGTTCAGTATGAACCCTGAACTTTCCAGTATTTGAGGCATACAGGGAGGACTTTTTTTTAGAAGTCTATAACCTGTATGCCCGTATTAACAGGTTAGATAGCTCAAATGTGGTCACAGATTTGCCTTAAAGGGGTTGTCCACTACTTTCAGTTAACCCCCCAATGTATCCCCCCGGGGCCCCTAATGAATTTTATAAATACCTTCTGTTGCCGTTTTTTCCTGTGAGCGGCACTATGGCGGCGGCTGGGTCCGGGTCACGTGAACCCCAGGCTGCAACGTCGCTAACTTCTGCCGACATCACGTCAATTTCCAGACTTTGGAAATTGACGTGACGACAGCAGCAGGTGTGACCCAGCCTCCACAGACAGCGGTCACTCAAGAGAGACTGGGCTGTGGGCGGGGCTGGGGTCTGCCTGCGGGGGGGTGCTGGGAGTGGGCGGGGCTGTGCTGGGATCTGCGGGTGGGCGGGGCTGTGCTGGGATCTGCAGGTGGGTGGGGCTGGGGTCTGCTGGCTGGCCGAACTCATGTGCTGAGATGTGCGGGCGGTGCGGTGGTGGCGGCGGCCGGTGCGGGGGATGGGGGTCTGCGCGGAGGGTCTGCCGAAGGTGCTGGAGTGTGTGGGTGGGGGTCTGCGGGGCTGTGCGGTGGGGTCATTGGTGTGTGTGTCTCTGTGTGCAGGCATCGTCCGATGGGACTTGTAGTCCCATCGGGCTCTGCCTGCTACAGTGATAGCGAGTGACACATTAGCCAATGATTGGACAGTAGTAGTCCCATCATCCGGCTAATGTGTTGAATGTAAAAAAAACAAACACATACACACATATACAGTACATACATACGTACATACAACATACATTACACACATACAGAACATGCACCATGCGACATGTACCATGTGACGACATGCTACAACATGTACCATGCGACATGCTACAACATGCACCATGCACCATGTGACATGCACCATGCGACATGCATATGTGACAACATGGGATGGCATGCACCATGCGACATGCACCATGTGACATGCACCATGTGACAACATGTGACATGCACCATGCGACATCATGAACCATGCGACAAGCACCATGCTACATGCACCATGCGGCGACATGCGACAACATGTGACATGCACAATGCGACATGAACCATGCGACATGAACAAGCGACATGAACATGCGACATGCACCATGCGACATGCACCATGCGACGACATGCACATGTGACATGTGACATGCACCATCCGACATATGACATGCACATGTGACATGCACCATGCAACATGCACCATGTGACAACATTCGACATGCACCATGTGACGACATGCACATGTGACATGCACCATGCGGCAACATGCAACATGCAACATACAACACGCACCATATGACACACAACATGCCACATACAGTACATACATACAGTACATACATATAGACATACAGTAAATATAACATAGAGTTCATACTCACCATCACTTGTCACTTTGTTCCCTGAAGCCAGTGGCACCTGTAAAAAAATTTAAAATAATAAACAAACACTATACTCCCTGATCCGCAGATATCCAATTAAAATGAGTGTCCCACGATGATCTCCCGTGGAGAGCAGGAGCATCAGATGATGTGACCGCTCTCCAGGAATACAATGATGGAAGGTATCCTTCCACAATGTATTCCCCACAATGTATTCCTACGACCCTGTGAGAAAATAGTCCCTAGTCTCACTTTTGGCATTGCTGTGTGAGAAAGTTCCCAAGCAGCAAATGCCATAAAGTGAGACCAGTGAACTATAGTAACCTCTCAGTGATACACTGCAGGAGCCATTGTCTCCTGTCAGTGTGTCACTGAGGGTCCTATAGAGCAGTGACATCACACGATGTCACTGTTCTATAGGGGAGATCGCTGTGGGACACTCGTTATTAATTGGACTACGACGGACAGGTAGTATACGGTTTATTATTTTACATTTTTTGCAGGTGCTGAAGTATGGTAAGTATGGTTAAATGAAGAATATTAAAATACTTTTTTCTGGCTGTCTTTTTTTGTTAACTCTTTCACTACTCTAGGATTAATAATGGATAGGCGTCTTATTGACGCCTCTCCTTTATTGACCTGGCTTAATGTCACCTTACAATAGCAAGGTGACATTAACCCCTTATTACCCCATATCCCACCGCTACAATGGGAGTGGGAAGAGAGGGGCTAAGTGCCGGAATAGGCGCATCTCACAAATGCGCCATTTCTGGGGCAGCTGCGGGCTGGTATTTGTAGCCAGGGGGGCCAATATCCATGGCCCCTCTCTAGGCTATGAATATCAGTCTGCCTTTCTGGCTATAAAATATAGGGGGACCCTGTGTCATTTTTTGGGAAGTCCCCCTATTTTAATAGCCAGTAAAAGCTACGCAGACAGCTGCGGGCTGATATTTACAGCCTGGGAGGGACAATGGGTATTAAACCCTTCCCAGGCTACAAATATTTGCCCCCGGCCATCGGCTTTCCCCCTCTGGCGCAGAAAATTGCCATTTTTTGTTGTTGTTGTTTTTTAACTGAAACATATTGTTCATTACCCCCTTTCTGACAGCTGACGGAATAGTACGTCAGCTGGCAGTATCCCCCGCTTTGAGGTGCGCTCCAGCGGTGAGCCCACTTCAAAGCCACAACATGTCAGCTGTTTTCAATACAAAAAAAAAATTACATGATCGCTAAACTGCGTAGCGAGAAAAAAATCAAAAGCCAATAACGGGCGATCAAAGGAACGTATCTGCACAAAAGTGGTGTCATTAAAAACGTCAGCTCGGCACTCAAAAAATTAGCTCTGACCCTACCCGATATCTCAGAAAATATAGACGATACGGGTATCAGAAAATGGCGCAATTATTTTATTTATTTTTAGCAAAGTTTGGAATTTTTTTTTCACCACTTAGATAAAAAATATAACCTAGACTTGTTTGGTGTCTATGAACTCGTAATGACCTGGAGAATCATAATGGCAGGTCAGTTTTATGCTGTGTGCACATGTTGCAGATTTGGGTGCAGAATTTTCTGCACAAAATCTGCATCTTCTTGCAGAAAACGCAGCTGCGTTTTTTATGCATTTATTTTCAATTTTTTCCACTTTTTTGCGCAGTTTTGATGCGGGTTTTGTGTGCGGTTTTGATGCAGTTCTTGGTGGGGTTTTTGGTGCATTTTTTGTGCGGTTTTGATGCAGTTTTTTTATTTTTTTTAGGTGCGGTTTTTATGCTTTTTTGTATGCGTTTTTGAAAGCTAAATAAATATGTATTATTGAACAAAAAAAAGATTTGTGATGTCATTATTGTCCAACCTCCTCTTTTACATTTGTCCAACCCACACTCAATTACCAACAGATAGACAGATAGATGATAGATGAAATGGATATACAGATCTACATATAGATAGATCTATAGATGCATACATCTATCTATTCATATATCTATCTATAGATATATCTGGATAGATATATCTATTGATAGATGTATGGATAGTGTAGGGTGTGTGTCCACTGTCCGGATTACATCCAAATTAGCTGCAGATTGGATGCTGCGTACTTGTAGTCCCATCGGATTATGCCTGCACACACACCCCAAAAGACCCCCGCACACACCCGAAAAGTCCTGCACACACCCAAACAGTCCCACACATCCGAACAGTCCCACACAGCCCCACACATCCGAACAATCCCGCACAGCCCCGCACATACCCGAACAGCCAGGCACACACCCACACACATCCGAACAGCCAGGCATACACCTGCACAGTCCTGCACACATCCGGACAGCCCGCAGACCCTGCACACACCTGAACAGTCCCACACAGAGCCTCACACATCCGAACAGCCTGCAGGCCCCACCCGCACACACCTGAACAGTCCCGCACACATCCGAACAGCCTGCACATACCTGAATAGTCCCGCACAGTGCCGCACACATCCGAACAGCCCGCAGACCCCGCCCGCACACACATACATGCACACAGTCACCGCCCACACACTTCCCTCCTCCCAAACTGCAGCGTTTCTCGGACCCACATCCGCAGCAGAACTGCAGATTTTTTTTACATCTGCGGTTTTGCTGCGGATGTGCCCGACTCAATGAACGTCTAAGGGTGCAGAAACGTTGCTGTTCGGCACAAAAGAAGTGACATGCTGCGGAAAAAAAAGCTGCATTTTGGTGTAGCTTTTTCCACACCATGTGCACGACAAGTCTGCGGCTCCCATAGACTTACATTGGTTGTGCACTACACTGCGGATTTGATGCAATTCTGTGCAGCAAAAAACCCTACGGATCTGCAATCAAATCTGCAACGTGTGCATACAGCCTTAGCATTTAGTGAACCTAGCAAAAAAGCCAAGCAAAAAACAAGTGTGGGATTGCACTTTTTTTTGCAATTTCATCGCACTTTGAATTTTTTTCACATTTTCTGTTACACGACATGCTAAAACCAATGATGTCGTTCAAAAGTAGAACTTGTCCCGCAAAAGATAAGCCCTCACATGGCCATATTGACGGAAACATTATATCTCTGGAAAGAAGGGGAGCGATAAACGAAAAAAGCTCCAGGAGTGAAGGGGTTTAGAAACGTGGATATGGACATATCTATGTAAATAGACATAGATATATAGATACATATCTATCTATCTATTATCTATCTATCCATCCATCCATCCGTGTGTAATGGAGTGTGGGTTGGACAAATGTAAAAGACGAGTTGGACAGAAATGACATCACAAATCTTTTTGAAGAGAGAGGAGGGAGGGGAGGGAGGGGTTTGGGTGTGTTTTGGAGTGGGTGTGCTAGGTTCGGGCTTAGTAGCCTGTACAATGCATCATGGAACTTGTAGTATTAGAGCACAATGACTCAGGAGAAAGGAAGTTGTCGATTAACCCCATGAGAGCCGGATCCAGCACTGAAGATGTGCTGCTACAGCATGATAACAGGTAATATTGCTAAAATAAACACAATGGATTATTTCAGTGGCACATAATAGCAAGATTTATGAAAAAAAAATTATTGTAGTGGACAACTTCTTTAAGTCTAAAGTTACCTTATAAAAAAATTATTCTCATTTCCAGGAATTGCCAGAAATAGCATCACAGGACTGTCACCTATCGGAAAAATGGAAGATCCTAGTCTTTTAGTTCCCAGCTGACATTTTCCATACACTTCATTAGAGGTGCAAGATCAGTTACAGTACCTTTCTATTGAAGTATATGGAGAATGCCGTGGTCGGCAATTGGCACTCGAGGGTCAGTGTGTAAACACGAGAAAGGATGCATGCTGTTTGTGAATGGTGGAGTGATTAACACAGCGGACACAATGTTAAGATTGCAGCGATTAAAACTTTACTGAATAAGCATGGTGGGTACAAAATAATTAAGCTTATATATTGCTTCAATGCTGGTGGTTACAGTTTCTCAATATCGGGGCACATCATGTCAACATAAACAAGAATGTATCACACAAATTCAGCATATACTATCACTGTAACAAGGACAGATGACAAGTACAAATCTATCGTAGGTGTCTGGTGGCCACAGTCAGTTGTCTCTCTCCTGCAGCTTCATTATAAAGCTTTCATACAAGCCAGAATTGTATACCCTACATGGCCACGTGGTAGCTAACCCTACTGGTGGGGACCTCATATGCTGATAAATCTGTTTTTTGGTTTGTATTTCTTTGCTGCAATGACCATCATAGCACACGCTTCTACCTCCAGACAATGTCCAGTGATTCTGTACTGTATTCCTCACTGGACCACAATGATCCTCTTGTCGGTAGGTTTCTTCCTTTCCACCTGCACCTTGCGCTAAGCATGTTGTCTCTCCTATCTCTCCCAATGTACTAGGTAGGATGAACCTATTCCAACTGCAAGACTTTTTTCAGTAGTGCTGTCATTCGTCAGTCAATCTTCTCTTATTGTCACAAGTGGCGAACCTTATTCTGTCTACTGTACTTCTCCACTATGTCAAACATGTGCCTTAGCCTAGCAGGGAGGGAACCTCCCTTTTCTCCCATTTCCAGTGGCATATGAAGCTCTGGAGCTCTTGTCTGCTTTCCCACATGATTTTACCACCAATCAGCTGCTTTAGTTTCAGACGTTGCCAGATTTAGCCATGAAAAGGAGCTGCATGGCAATTTACCGTTCAATGATTAGCAGTTGCTGCAAGTGGAGTAACTACTAGTGTTGAGCATTCCGATACCGCAAGTATCGGGTATCGGCCGATACTTGCGGTATCGGAATTCCGATACCGAGATCCGATACTTTTGTGGTATCGGGTATCGGTATCGGATACATAGAGATGTGTAAAATAAAGAATTAAAATAAAAAATATTGATACATTTACCTCTCCGGCGGCCCCTGGACTCAGCGCGGGTAACCGGCAGGCTTCGTTGTTCAAAATCAGCGCTTTTAGGACCTGAGAATCACGTCCCGGCTTCGGATTGGTCGCGGGCCGCCCGTGTGACCGCCACGCGACCAATCACAAGCCGCGACGTCACCGCAAGCTATTAGCGCGCTCATTTTTGAAAATGAGCGCGTGGCCGCGACCAATCACAAGCTGCTACGTCTTTGAAAGTCATTAACGCGCTCATTTTTAAAAATGAGCGCGTTAATAGCTTGTTAAACATAGGGGCGCATGACGCGTGCGTCGCCGCTGCGTCGCCCGACGCTAGCGCGACGCACACTAGCCGAACGCTAGTGTGAACGTAGCCTAAGTGCACCATTCTGTCCACTGGTTTTGCATGCACACTCCTTCGTCACTGATGAGCGACAGCAATGGTTTGCCTGGAGCTGATGCTGTCTGCGGAGAAAGCCAAAGCAAGTCGGCGCAATAAATCACTAGTGATGGAGGATAGGGCATGTAAAACCAGTGGCCAGAGCAGTGAACTGAGCCTCTTGGCTAATCCAGGGGTGCACTGAGCACAATAATGATCAAGTTTGATTAAACTTCAGTTTCTGCAGAACAATTGCAGCAATTAGAACATTGAAGATACAATTTTTTGTTGGGGTATATCCCCTACAGGGGTGTGTGCTTAGTTTCTGTTATCCAGAGTTGATTTCCTTGTGTTATTCCCATTTTTGTACAGTTGTGTGACCAATTCTGGCCCTACATGAATAAATAGAATACTAGCTAGGAACATGCATAGTAGAATGATGCATATTTATGAGTGCCTAATAACATGCACCATGTAGAAACTAAGCATTATAAACTAGGAGCATACAGACCACAGACCTAGAGTGCATTGTATGTTACAAGGCTCATTATTAAAGCAGAAATGGCCATAACAGTGCAATACTTGGATGGTCTGCGATGTCAGGACATGCAGTCTGGCTGAGAACCAGTGGAAACATCTGTTGAGACATTAATAATTTCACTGTTTGAGTTGCTCCTCCTCAGAATTTGGCAGTGGTATTTTAAATGCCACCCTGCCCGGGGACGTTCACACCCATAGAGTTTGCCTTGTTCTGACGCAAGGATAAAGCCTCCCGGTGAGGTTCGAGGCGTCGTTGTGGCTTGCTGCGTCATGGCTAAACTCTGTGGAAAAACTTGTTCTATTCTACATTAGTCTTTGGATCGGCTGATCCCGTAATGTGGAAACATAGTCTCAGTTTGTAGTTGCATTGTTTTGGCTCTGCATACTGGCAATATTTAGGAATCATAGAAATGTTCTTATAAAACTATCACATGAAATATTAAGCAAATATTATCCCGTATTCCTCTGCTGTACCAGACCAATAGTTTTATTCTTTAAAGGAGTTTTCTTGGTTCAAATTTTTATCATCTATAGGCTAGCAAAGGTATAAAATGACAAATTAAGTCATTGTCTCCCTGCCACTTCTTAGGGGATTATTTACAGGCTGCATAGTGACATCATGACGACACGGCTGCAGCCAAACATTGGGCTCAGCAGCTAGTCTAGTGATTGGCTGCAGTGGTGTAGTTGTGATGTCTTGTAAACGATCACTGCAGAAGCACCAGAGACAGAATTGTACCCCGAAAGGATGAGTATCAGCTCAGTTTATTATTTTATACCAATTTTAGCCAAAAAAAATTTAAATTGGAAAAACCTTTTAAGCTATTTTGACAAATATTTATATGAAAAGATAATCATACAACTAGGTAAGAAAGAAGTATAACTGATACATGTAGCAATCAATTAGATTTTGAGATTTCTTTGCCAAGAGCAAGTTTGATTTATTTATTTTTGCATGATACTGTATGTATGTTGTATCTTTTTGTGTCCCCATAGTTTGTAAGCTTGC
This sequence comes from Ranitomeya imitator, assembly GCF_032444005.1. NCBI lineage: Eukaryota > Metazoa > Chordata > Amphibia > Anura > Dendrobatidae > Ranitomeya > Ranitomeya imitator. The sequence goes on along the minus strand of NC_091284.1, from coordinate 712,282,257 downwards.
GAGCAGGGCCCTCACTCCTCCTGGTATCTGTTTTGAACTGTGATTTCTGTTATGCTGTAATGTCTATTGTCTGTACAAGTCCCCTCTATAATTTGTAAAGTAGTAGTAGTAGCTGAATATTTCCTTTTTCTCAAACTTTTGCAGGAGCCCAAGGACATTCTCACTAGTCTTAATCATAAAAGACAATTTAGCAGGAAATAATATTGCCACAAAGTGATTGTTTTTGGAATCAGTTGCTATGGATGAGACATTATTACAGAAGACACGGTGGGGACAGAGGACACCATTGGTAAGAGAATGGAATCTTAGAGCTTAAAGCGAACCTGTCACCAGGTTTGGCTGATATAATATACGGCCACTACCTTTCAGGGCTGATATACAGCACTCTATAATGCTGTAGATAAGCCACCGATCTGACCTGAAAGATAAGAAAAATAGGTTTTATTATACTCACCCAGGGGGCAGGTTCGGATCCAGCACCTCCCACCTTCTTGTGATGCCTCCCTCCTGGTTGCTTCACAGGCTCCCTGGCATCATGCTCCTGAGCAGGCGTACTTATCTGCCCTACTGAGGGCAGAGCAAGTACTGCAGTCCGTAGACACCGGGAAAGGACAGAGAGGCCCAGCGCCTGCGCACTGCAGATAAGTACGCCTGCGCAGGAGCACGATACCGGGGAGCCTGTGAAGCAAGCAGGATGGCGGCGATCACAAGAAGATGGGAGGTGCTGGACCAGGACCAGCAACACCCATTGGACTGGACCGCCCCCTGGATGAGTGTAATAAAACTTATTTTTCTTATCTTTCAGGTCGGATTGGGGGGCTTATCTACAGCATTATAGAATGCTGTAGTTAAGCCCTGAAAGGCAGTGGCCATATCTTATATCAGCCAAACCTGGTGACAGGTTCCCTTTAATGCATGGGCCGATCAGAAAACAAGTGCTCATAAGAGGGCTCATCCCCAATTACCAGCCTGTATTAACATGGCATCGACCAGTTAACATACTGACAAAATGCTCATTCTGTGGGCTCTTGAAGACGAGTGTAAAATCGGACTAGTGTTTTCCGTCATCTTAATAGCATCGTCTGTGGGGCCATACACATAACTGATTTTTTTTCCTTGGAATGTGTGGTCATACATACTGTATGTATGTTGTATCTTTTTGTGTCCCCATAGTTTGTAAGCTTGCGAGCAGGGCCCTCACTCCTCCTGGTATCTGTTTTGAACTGTGATTTCTGTTATGCTGTAATGTCTATTGTCTGTACAAGTCCCCTCTATAATTTGTAAAGCGCTGCGGAATATGTTGGCGCTATATAAATAAAAATTATTATTATACTATTTATATATTATTATATCCTACAGCCTATACAGCAATTATCATCACTCATTTCAGGTTTGAAAAATGACTGTTCACATATTGTGGATGTGGAGTGGATTTGAAAGTGGACGTAGCACTAGAAAGTCACTAAAGACAAACATTAATTCTGGGGATTAGAATAATTTCTTTAAGGCTATGGTCACACCAGCAATGATTCTCTCTTCCAAGAAAAACGGGTCAATTACTTAAATGACACTTGGCTCAAACTCTGTCAAAGTTAGATCTGAATGTCAGCTTAGGCTGCTTTCACACATCAGGTTTTTTGTTTCAGGCACAATCCGGCAATTTTTGTAAAAAACGGATCCGTTTTTTTTACGCCGGATCCGTTTTTTTCCCATAGAGTTGTATTAGCGCTGGATTGTGCCTGATGGCCACATGTTTCATCCGTTTTTTTGCCGGATCCTTCCAAATAGTCTTTTCCGGCGGACGGACAAAACGTCCACTGCAACGTTTTTTTCTCCGGTGGAAAAAACCGCACAGTGACGGAATCGGCCAAAAACAGATGAAACGGAGGCGTGAAAGAAGAATCTGGCGTTCTCACAGTATTTTGTATGCAAATCCCGTTCTGGGGTCTCTCTCTCTCTCTCTCCCTCTCTCTTTCTCTCGCCTTTTCCAGTTTTTCGCCAAAAAAAAAGTCGGATCCGTTTTTACAACATTAGTCGGATTTAGCCTGACACAAAAAACCTGATGTGTGAAAGTAGCCTTAGTGTTATCCGATTCTCTCAGGTGAGGAGAAGACAGAACTTAATTTCTCCATCTTCTCCAATTTCTGTGTCCACAGCGCATCCGTGCGCAGTCCGATGTTTCACATGCACCCATAGACTTGAATGGGTACGTGTGATGCGATTTGCAGTGCCACTCGCAGCATCTCATCTGAGTTATACGCTGGGGTGGCGAAGCCCTAAATGGCCTTTCTGGGATTTTATAAAAAGTGTTGAAGAGTAGGTAATGATGAATAGAAAGTCATCACTGCCGGACTGATGGCACCCACCAAAGCTGCAGGGGAGTTAAAGGTAAGTAATGGTTATTTACTGTATTTATTTTATAACATTACCCATTTCGCCTCTGGAGTGTTTCCAAAATCCTAGAAAACTCCTTTAAGTTTCGTAATTTTTTAAATGGTATACATTTAAGGTAGAGATCCTTTTCTGTGACTCAGTCTCTGACAGGGATGAAATAATGGTCTGTTGTTCATATAATAAATACTGGCAAGTCCTTCGACAGTGAAATTAGAGACAGATTTAGAAACTTCTACATACAAGATCCTAACATTAGTAAAATGTATTACCCAATGACGTTTTTAAGATTTCACCCTAATCTCTTATATCCGGACTCTGAAGGCCTCCATGTGCAACACAGCTCATGTTATCGAGCCAAATGCAATAGTGAAAACTATCCAGGACAAATAATGTAACATATAACTGGGATACAAAGAGAATGTATCAGCTGCAATGTAAAAGACAACTTGTGGGATTTGTTCAGTTATATTCTGTTTATTCCATATTCATAGAGCAGATTAGAACCAAGGATGTTTCTTGCACAATGTGATACTTTCCAATGTGCAATGCTTTACTGTAGTAGCTGAATATTTCCTTTTTCTCAAACTTTTGCAGGAGCCCAAGGACATTCTCACTAGTCTTAATCATAAAAGACAATTTAGCAGGAAATAATATTGCCACAAAGTGATTGTTTTTGGAATCAGTTGCTATGGATGAGACATTATTACAGAAGACACGGTGGGGACAGAGGACACCATTGGTAAGAGAATGGAATCTTAGAGCTTAAAGCGAACCTGTCACCAGGTTTGGCTGATATAATATACGGCCACTACCTTTCAGGGCTGATATACAGCACTCTATAATGCTGTAGATAAGCCACCGATCTGACCTGAAAGATAAGAAAAATAAGTTTTATTATACTCACCCAGGGGGCAGGTTCGGATCCAGCACCTCCCACCTTCTTGTGATGCCTCCCTCCTGGTTGCTTCACAGGCTCCCTGGCATCATGTTCCTGAGCAGGCGTACTTATCTGCCCTACTGAGGGCAGAGCAAGTACTGCAGTCCGTAGACACCGGGAAAGGACAGAGAGGCCCAGCGCCTGCGCACTGCAGATAAGTACGCCTGCGCAGGAGCACGATACCGGGGAGCCTGTGAAGCAAGCAGGATGGCGGCGATCACAAGATGATGGGAGGTGCTGGACCAGGACCAGCAACACCCATTGGACTGGACCGCCCCCTGGATGAGTGTAATAAAACTTATTTTTCTTATCTTTCAGGTCGGATTGGGGGGCTTATCTACAGCATTATAGAATGCTGTAGTTAAGCCCTGAAAGGCAGTGGCCATATCTTATATCAGCCAAACCTGGTGACAGGTTCCCTTTAATGCATGGGCCGATCAGAAAACAAGTGCTCATAAGAGGGCTCATCCCCAATTACCAGCCTGTATTAACATGGCATCGACCAGTTAACATACTGACAAAATGCTCATTCTGTGGGCTCTTGAAGACGAGTGTAAAATCGGACTAGTGTTTTCCGTCATCTTAATAGCATCGTCTGTGGGGCCATACACATAACTGATTTTTTTTCCTTGGAATGTGTGGTCCGAGGGAAAACGAAAAAAATCGCACCCTGTATGAGTTGCATCCTGTTGTCGGATGGCACGAGGCAATTCATGTCTATGGCTCTGTGGAAAAATAAAAATCGGACCACACTCGGATGACATTTTGAATCCAAGTTTCTTAAACTGACAGAATGGAGATAAAGGAGATTTATTTTTTTAACTCTCCACATCTGAGAAAATCGAATCACACTCTGCTCAAATTCCAATCGAACTTTGATGAGATTGTAATTAGCCTAATTGGACCTATGAACAAAAAACAATCGTCTGACCCTAGACTTTGGCTGATTAGATCATTCATGTTGGACATTAATCAATCATTAGTGGGAGTCACATAAAAAAGAAGACATCCTGCTGACAACATGCAAACTGTATGGGGACAAAACATGGTATTAACTTGTTCTGTCCTCACATACGGTTTTACAACCAGTGTGAATGGGCCATAAGGAAGCGCCGATTGATTGGCATACAGTTGATTGGCACTCTTTCATGGGCAGTTTACATTTATTAAGTGTGATAAAAGTTTTTTTTATTTTTGTTTTCTGAGTGTAAATTAGTGATTTTCAAATTCATAATAACCCCTTCAAGTTTTCGACAGAAATAGCTAACATTAGTTTCAACTACATTTATGGAACACTGTTGGCGCAAATGCCAATAAGTCTGTCAATAATAAACAGATGTATATCAATTCTTTTGGCTCAAATATATGGCAATCTCAATTAAACTGAACATTTAGTGCAGTTTTCATTACATCTGTATAAATCAAAATACACAGTACCAGTCAAAAGTTTGGACACACCTGTTCATACAATGTTTTTTCTTGTTCTAACTGAAATGTGCACATTATAGATCCAGACTGAATAGCGCAAAACCATGAAGGAAGCAAAGAGTAAAGAAACGTTAAACAAACCATTATTTGTGTTATACCTTAGATTCCTCAAAGTAGCCCCTTTTATATGGTGACAGATTTACACTATCGGCATTCTCTCATGGAACTTCATCTCCTGGAATGGCTTTCCAATAGTTTTGAAGGAGTTGCCAGAGGTGCTGACTGAGCATTTGTTGGCTGCTGTGCTTTCACTTTGCGGTCCAACTCATTCCAAGCCAACTGGACTGAGGTTGGGTGATTGCGGAGGCCATGTTATCTACAGCAGCAATCCATCCCCTTCTTGGTCACATAGCCTTTACATAGCCTGGAAGTGTGTTTTGGGGTCATTGTGCTGTTGTAGCACAAATGATAATCCCACTAAGTGCCAACCAAATGGGATGGCAAGTTATTGCAGAGTCCAAAGCTAGCCTTGCTGGGTAAGTGAATCTTGAATTTGAAATAAATTGCCAACCATGTCACTAGCAAGGAACCCTCACACCATCAGATCTCTCACTACAGGCGGGCTTCACACATATAGAGATCATTCAATTACCTTTTCTGTGTGTCACAAAGGTACCAAAAATCTCAAATTTTCTTCATCAGACCATAGTACCGATTTCCACTGATCTAATGTCATGTCTTTGTGCTGCTTGGCACAAACAAATCTCTTCTTCTTGTTTACAATCTTCTGTTGTGGCTTTTTTTGCATATTCGACCATAAAGGTCTGCTTCTTACAGTCTCCTCTAGGGCTGTGTACATCATTTAAGAGGACTGTAATCTGAGATACTTTAAGTGTTTGCTCACACTGCAGTATTACACGGCCCAATGTTATACTATGGGCCGGTGCAGAGCTACGAGTCGGCATGAGAAAATACTCGCAGCCTACTGTGAGTGCATCTGATCAGATCGCACTCACCTATTCAAGCCTATGGGTGAGAGTGAAAAATTGGATTGCACTCAGATGTTATCTGAGTACAGTCCGATATACTCGCACAGAGTCAATGGAGAAGATGGAGAAATTAAGTTCTCCGTCTTTTCCACATATGTGCTGTGATTCTCTCATGCAAAAGAATCAGAGCACACTTTGATGACACTTGTATAAAACTGTGACAGAGGTTAATCTGAGTGTCATTAGCATAATCAGCCCAATTCTCTTGCAAGAGAGAATATATGGCAGTGTGAGTGGCCTCTAAAATTGTAGTTTCTGAGATTGGTAACTCTGATGAACTTATCCTCTACAGCACAGCGGAGGTCGTTCTTGCTCTTTTTTTTACCTGGAGTAGTCTACATGAAAGACAATTTCTTCAGAGCAATTGATGGCTTTCATGACTACACCTAGGATACCTTCAAAGTTCTAGCAATTTTGTAGATTTTCTGACCTTTATGTCTTAAACTAATTATGAACTATCATTTCTCTTTACTGAATTGAATGGTTCTTGCCATATTCAGACTTAGAGAAGTTGAGGAATAGGGCTCAGCAATGTATGGAACTGATATAAAACTGTACCAACACTACCTCTGCAAAACACACCTCATGGTGACAAATATCGGAAGGCTGGTAACACCACAAGTGAACTCCTGATGAAGAATACCGTTTGTTGGAAGCCATTCCACATGAAGCCAACAACTGCTCAACACTTCTGGGAACTCCTTCAAGACTTGAAAGCCATTCCAGGTGACTACCTGATGGAGCTACTTGCCTCACCCCTCTCTTCTGCTCTTGATCTCGGGCAGATCTAGCCCTGGTTATTTCTTAGAGCTGGTTCTATGGCTTCTATGTCTGACAGCCCATAGACGTATACTGCCTTCTTAGGTCCTCATGCTCTGCCCGGTGATTCTCTGCCAGGTTGCATGTCTGGGCTATATTATCGCTACTCTTTAGACCTGTGACACAACTATCATTGTGGCATCTTATCTCTCTCATGCTTTTGTGCATGCACCATTTTTATATATTGTTTTTGTGCTTGGGACTCCAATATAGTGGGAATCCACTCCCATGCTATGGGGGTATAGTTTCATATGTTGTGATTGATTGTATGGTATTATATGTGCCTGCTATAGTGCCACAAAAAATGGTCTTAGTACATTATTTATAACTATTTTCTAGGAGAAGCATTCGGGACATTCTACCTTACATTATCTTAGCTTAATGCTAATATCTTATGGTCTGCTGTTGACATACTATTGCTTAAATACTCATGCACCTACTGTATTTATTAGACATACAGAACATGATCTGTTATTGATATTGCATGTCTACATAACCAGCTTAATTATTTCTATGTCTTATTCCTATGGTCTATATAACCTGAAGGGGTGTAGGTTCATTGGTCTTGTACTCGTGTTTTTAAATGATTTTACTAGTGTGTAATTGAGGTATAATAAGGTTTTTTCTATGTCTTACAATTAGTGGTTGTGCAGACCATCATTATTCTAGTCTTTTTCTCCTCGTTCTTTCATCTTGATTTTCACAGACTAGGTTTTGCACCCCATATTATTACTGTCATATGATATTGTTATAGGAGTGCACCCTATGTATACATTTACAGTCTTAATCTACAATGTGCACATTCGAATAAGAACAAGGAAAACCATTGTATGAATAGATGTGTCCATACTTTTTCTTGGTACTGTACATTGTATGCAGTAGCAGGCAATGGCAGATGATTGCAACTGCATAGAATTGTATGTCGGTCCATATAGCCAGTAGAACCTGGCGTGATGTTTTTTTACTCCTATTAAGGAGCAGATCTCCAAAAAAAAAATTATTTCGGGGTCTCCAGCTATGTTGGATAGATCTAGCCAATGATTATGTAAAATAGACAAAAACAAAGTATAGAATCATATATTCAGCAAAAGTTGAGGTATGTGGTAAGGTTTGCTGCCACATCTGCAGTATATATTGGGTCATCTATGTTGACAATAAGGCACCTTTGCTCGTATTAGGAGGGTAGCTGATATGGCTGTTTTTTTCTTGTTAATAATTCTTAAATGTGTCAATGTAAGCAGAGATAGTTTTACCGTAGGAAGGCCAGAGAAAGAAAAACTGATTGAAAGTGTTTCTCATTATAGAACTATTGGAAAGAATATTACCCAGCGATTTGTACAGGGCGACCTGCTATGGTAAAGGAACATCCTTGTATTAAAAATCTTGTTCTGTAGAATAGTTTATTACAATATAAAAAGGAATGGAAATGCGAAGGGTAACAAAGATGCACCATATTTTATATTTAGGATATTTTTCTTATTTTGTATTTTGCACATTACAAAAACTTAACTTCTTTACATTTTCTCTGACACAGCTACTGTCCATGGACAAGTACCGTAGTAGCATGGAACATACTGAAGAGGTCACTGACTTAGGCTAAGTTCACATTTGCGTTCGGCAGCCCTGGGTAGGGCTACATACTTTTTCCCTTCATATCCGCAGCGCATGCATCCTGCGTACCTATGTTTAACATTGGGTACGCAGGGACATGCATTGTATGCGGATGCTGCGTTTTGACGTGCCCGCCGGCCGCACGGGAACGCAACTTAAGCTAAAGCCACATTCAACAATGTTTATGTTGTGGTTCTTATTACTGGTTTCACATATAGTGTACAAAACTGTTAGCGTACTACCGCTCTGCCTTCTGTACAAGGGCAGACCCCCCCCCGATGTAACCTGAAAGATAAGAAAAACAAGTTAGATTATACTCAACTGGGGGCGGTCTGGTCCACCCTAAACACTCATGCCCAGTCAGGCAAAACATCGCTCGCAGACCTATCCGGGGCTGCCACTTCACCAAAGCAGCAAATGTCTGACCACCGATGAGCAGCCGCAACGTTACGGGCATACTCATTCGGGCGAACTCTGGACTTAAGGTACCGTCACACTGAACGATATGGCTAGCGATCAGTGACGTTGCAGCGTCCTGGCTAGCGATATCGTTCAGTTTGACAGGCAGCAGCGATCTGGATCCTGCTGTGACATCGTTGGTCGGAGCAGAAAGTCCAGCACTTTATTTCGTTGCTGGACCTCCCGCAGTCCGCACTACGGACCTCACACGGCCGGACCCCCGTCACGGATTCATGTACAGGTTTTCTTGAAAAAGGCATACAGGCCGAAACGTTGAAATAATTACCTGTGAAGTGATGAATAGCATAGTTTTCTTCATTTCACTACGTATGCGGTGTTAATTAATTTTTTCTTTGAACGGATTTAACGTCATTTGAAACGTCATTTGCAACGTGATGGGAATTTCCTAATAAACTCATATGTGAATTATATTGACTTTCATTGTGTGAAGAGCGACCGGACCCGATACCGAGTATCCCCATTGCTCTGGTGGGCGACTCATCAGAAAGAGTAAAGAGAACTGTCAGAGGGCTTAAAAACCAAAATTGTTAAAAAAGATTTCAACTATCTCAAGATTACAAGTTTATCTCCAGTGATCTTGATGTTCCTTTGTCCAAAGTGCCCAATATAGAGGTTACATCCCATAGAACTGCAGCTTATCTCCCTGGACGTGGACGGCAGAGAAAAACTGATGAAAGGTTGCAACCCAGAATAGTTTGGATGGTGTATAAGCAGCCTCAATCAAGTACCAAAGAAATTCAAGCTGTCTTGCAGGCTCAGGGTGCATCAGTGTTAGGGTACCGTCTCACAGTGCCACTTTTGTCGCTACGACGGTACGATTCGTGACGTTCCAGCGATATCCATACGATATCGCTGTGTCTGACACGCAGCAGCGATCAGGGATCCTGCTGAGAATCGTACGTCGTAGCAGATCGTTTGGAACATTCTTTCGTCGCTGGATCTCCCGCTGTCATCGCTGGATCGGTGTGTGTGACACCGATCTAGCGATGCGTTCGCTTGTAACCAGGGTAAACATCGGGTTACTAAGCGCAGGACCGCGCTTAGTAACCCGATGTTTACCCTGGTTACCAGCGTAAATGTAAAAAAAAACAAACCAGTACATACTTACATTCCGGTATCCGTCAGGTCCCTTGCCGTCTGCTTCTCGCACTCACTGCCTGCCGGCCGTAAAGTGAAAGCAGATAAAGGCTTGGAAAAGCAGAAAGTTGATTCATGTACCTTATTAATTTGTACCATTTGATCACCGAGTGTTGGACATATAATAAATTATAATCTTCGAAATTGTAATAAACTGTATCATCTGTTTTTTATGTGTGCCACACTATTAGCAGAAAAAATTTAGATTAACGAATGTGGCCTGGTATCTGGACCAAACTATTAGCAAAAAGAATTTAGATGCAGAAATGTCTCCTAGTGTCATGGTGTGTCAGGGGACACATCCTTTATCCAGCTGTAGAAGGTCTTTGCAATTAGCTCAAGCACCTTCTTGATTATTGCATCGCTGTTGTGGAGCAATATCCCTCTCCTTTTAGGACCAAATGGTTACCTCCATCTTCTGCTGTTAATTAGACACCTTGGCTGAAGGTTTATATTCATTCCGTGTCTGCAGCATGTTGCTGGTGTTAGTACTTCCAACTAGACAGAGACAAGTAAGAGCTAACAGTTGGTTAGTTCCTTCTCAGAGGATTCTTGGAGGATTGCTGGCGTGACATCTCAGTTGTCTTCTCAAGCTAAGTTTTCCCTACATTTGTCTACCCTCTCTGTCTTTAGTTGTAGTGGGGACTGACTATTTAGACCCCAACGCCTCCCTAACCAGGGCCTAGCGCTAGAGTTAGGCAATGATTAGGTTCCTGCTCGGCTGTAGGTGCAGAACCTATATAGGGACAGTTAGGGCAGATAGAATGATTTTAGATCTGCCTAGGGGTCTCCACTCCCCACTTCCCTAGTGTTTGGGCTCCCCTCTCCAGGTTGTGCACTTACTTATCCTTCACCCAGTGTGACACCTAGTGTCTGAGCCACACTATCTGCAGTGTCTGCAGGCTGCAGTGTGATCCCTAGAAGTGTGTCCTAAAAGTGTGGATTACATTAGAATTAAAACCTGAAAGATGTATACAGACTGTGCCCTGCTACCTGCCACCATCGCACTCTAACAAGCATCTCTATTCTTCCAACAGGTATGTTCATTTACCCAGCTCTGCTGCTGTCTGTCTATGAAGTGCACATAGTACATCACCCAGCTTTGCACATAGATTTCCCTCTGCTCCTAGCTTCCACATGGTATGTCTTTCAGCTAACCCCAGCTTACCCTGTGATATTTATGACCTTGTTTACTCAGGCCTGATTGTATGCATCTGGTCCACTCTTAATTCTCTGACCAAGATGAGCAGAGACCACTCCTCTCTGCTTCACACCTGAATGCACTTAGTTTTCCATATATTGCATAGCAAAAGTCTGCATAGACTTCAGTCTGCAGTGTGATCCCTAGAAGTGTGGATTACATTAGAATTAAAACCTGAATTGAACCTGAAGGGAACTGAAGGTAACTGGCCAATCACTGTAAACAATGTTTCTGTTTGTTTTCACTTTCACCCCTATAATCCTTCACTTTCTGCTACCTCCCCCAATCCCCACACCAAGTAAGGAACTGTTCATCTCCTCTTCAATCCTCCCCATCCATCTCACCTCCTCCTCTGAACTGTTCCTTAACATACAATCCTCTGTCTCAAAGAACAGACAGCCCTCTTATGCCCTCTCCTGATCCCACCTGCTAACACTTTCTCTGCTCCTTCTCACTGCTGGTGATATCTCTCCAAATCCTGGCCCTCCTCACCATATTCCCACAGTCATTTGTACCTCCTATCCACGCTCTATCACAACCTTCCGTAACCTCTCAAACCTTATACCCATCTACCCAGTCCCCGCAACCCCAGTCCCTCTAACAGGAGCTCTGTGGAACGCTCACTCTGTCTGCAACAAGCTTTCCTACATCCATGATCTTTTTGTTACTACCAAACTTTCCTTCCTCGCCATCACCGAAACCTGGCTCACCCCTTCTGACACAGCCTCCCCTGCTGCACTCTCTTACGGTGGCTTCCACCTTTCTCACACACCCCGCCCCAGCAGCAAACATGGCGGAGGAGTTGAATTTCTCCTGTCAGATAACTGCTCCTTCACCCCAATCCCACTTCCACCCTCTGTTACCCTCCCTTACTTTGAGGTGCACTCTGAGCGCATCTACTCCCCCTCCAACCTCCAACTGGCTGTCATTTACCGCCCCCCAGGGCCAGTCACCACCTTCTTTGACTGCTTCACCACCTGGCTACTTCATTTCCTTTCTGCGGACATTCCCACTATCATCATGGGTGACTTCAACATCCCCATTGACACTTCCCTCTCAGCTGCCACTAAACTTCTAACTCTCACTTTCTCCTTCGGCCTCACTCAATGGTCTTCTGCAGCCACTCACAAAGATGGTCACACACTGGACCTCATCTTCACTCGCCTCTGCTCTCTATCTAACCTCTCACTCACCTCTTCCCCTCTCTGACCACAACCTTCTCACATTCTCATCTCTCTCCACTCCATGCCTACAATCCCCACCCCACAAACTTTCACACCCTCGCAGAAATCTTAAACATCTTGACCTACATTAATTCTCTGAATCCCTCCTCCCCCTCACAGACATAAGTTCCATACACAAGGCGGATGACGCTGCTGCTCTATATAACACCACAATAGCTGTAGCTTTGGAATCTGCTGCCCCACTTACACATACCAAAGCTCGCAAAATCAACAGACAGCCCTGGCACACCAGCCTGACCAAAGAACTGAGGCGAGCTTCCAGGGCTGCTGAGCGCAGATGGAAAAGATCCCACTCCAATGAGCACTTCATCTCATTCAAACAGTCCCTCACTACTTTCAAGACCACACTCGCCACAGCTAAACAAACCTACTTCTCATCTCTCATATCCTCTCTGTCTCACAACCCTAAACAGTTATTCAACACCTTCAATTCTCTCCTCCGTCCCCAGCACCTCCTCCCTCCCCACTTATCTCCGCTGAAGACTTTGCCTCATTTTTCAAGCAGAAGATTGATAGCATCAGAGACAGTTTTGGTCAACAACCCCCAGAGCCCTTCCTCCCGACTTCCCAGCCCTCCACCTCCAAAACCAACTTCTCCACCATTACAGAAGTTCAACTCTCCACTCTACTCTCAAGATCGCATCTCACCACCTGTGCACTTGACCCACTCCCATCCCACCTCATCCCAAACCTCACCACAGTCTTCATCCCAACCCTAACCCATCTCTTCAACCTATCACTAACAACTGGTGTTTTCCCCTCAAGTTTTAAACATGCCTCCATCACACCTATCCTCAAAAAGCCCTCTCTTGACCCATCCTCTGTATCTAGCTATCGCCCTATATCACTTCTCCCTTATGCCTCCAAACTACTGGAACAACACGTCCATCTTGAACTGTCCTCCCATCTCTCTTCTTGCTCCCTCTTTGACCGTTTACAATCTGGCTTCCGGTCACACCATTCCACTGAAACTGCCCTAACTAAGGTCACCAATGACATCTTAACCGCCAAGAGCAAGCAACACTACTCTGTCCTACTCCTCCTCGACCTGTTGGCTGCCTTTGACACAGTGGACCATTCCCTGTTATTACAGACCCTCTCATCCCTTGGCATCACAGACTTGGCCCTATCCTGGATCTCATCATACCTAACAGACCGGACATTCAGCATCTCCCACTCACACACCACCTCCTCACCTCGCCCCCTATCTGTCGGAGTCCCACAAGGTTCAGTCCTTGGGCCCCTGATCTTCTCCATTTACATCTTTGGCCTGGGACAGCTCATAGAATCTCATGGCTTTCAGTATCACCTCTATGCTGATGACACACAGATCTACATCTCTGGACCAGATATCACCTCCCTACTAACCAGAATCCTTCAATGTCTGTCCACTATTTCATCCTTCTTCTCCGCTAGATTTCTCAAACTTAACATGGACAAAACAGAATTTATCATCTTTCCCCATCTCATGCGACCCCCCAACGAACCTATCCATTACAGTAAATGGCTGCCCACTCTCCCCAGTCCCACAAGTTCGCTGCCTCGGGGAAATCCTTGATGCTGATCTCTCCTTCAAACCACATATCCAAGCCCTTTCCACTTCCTGCCGACTTCAACTCAAAAATATTTCATGAATCCGTTCATTCCTCAACCAAGAATCTGCAAAAACCCTAGTCCATGCCCTCATCATCTCTCGCCTTGACTACTGCAACCTCCTGCTCTGTGGCCTCCCCTCTAACACTCTCGCACCCCTCCAATCTATTCTAAATTCTGCTGCCCAACTAATCCACCTGTCCCCCCGCTATTCCCCGGCCTCTCCCCTCTGTCAATCCCTTCACTGGCTCCCCATTGCCCAGAGACTCCACTACAAACCCTAACCATGATGTACAAAGCCATCCACAACCTGTCTCCTCCGTACATCTGTGACCTCGTCTCCCGGTACTTTCCTGCATGCAACCTCCGATCCTCACAAGATCTCCTTCTCTACTCCTCTCTCATCTCCTCTTCCCACAATCGTATACAAGATTTCTATCGCGTATCACCCCTACTCTGAAACCCTCTACCACAACACATCAGACTCTCGCCTACCATCGAAACCTTCAAAAAGAACCTGAAGACCCACCTCTTCCGACAAGCCTACAACCTGCAGTAACCACCGATCGACCAAACCACTGCAGATCCAGCTCTATCCTCACCTACTGTATTCTCACCCATCCCTTGTAGATTGTGAGCCTTCACGGGAAGGGTCCTCACTCCTCCTGTACCAGTTATGACTTGTATTGTTTAAGATTATTGTACTTGTTTTTATTATGTATACCCCTCCTCACATGTAAAGCGCCATGGAATAAATGGCGCTATAACAATAAATAATAATAATAACACTATTAGTAGATAAGATTTAGATTAAAGGTACCGTCACACTAAGCGACGCTGCAGCGATACCGACAATGATGTCGATCGCTGCAGCGTCACTGTTTGGTCACTGGAGAGCTGTCACACAGACAGCTCTCCAGCGACCAACGATGCCGGTAACCAGGGTAAACGTCGGGTTACTAAGCGCAGGGCCGCGCTTAGTAACCCGATGTTTACCCTGGTTACCAGCGTAAAAGTAAAAAAAAAAAAAAACACTACACACTTACATTCCGCTGTCTGTCCCCTGGCGTTCTGCTTTCCTGCACTGTGTAAGCACAGCGGCCGGAAAGCAGAGCGGTGACGTCACTGCTGTGCTCTGCTTTCCGGCTGGCCGGCGCTCACAGTGCAGAGAAGCACAGCGGGGGACAGACAGCGGAAGGTAAGCATGTAGTGGTTGTTTTTTTTACTTTTACGCTGGTAACCAGGGTAAACATTGGGTTACTAAGCGCGGTCCTGCGCTTAGCAACCCGATGTTTACCCTGGTTACCAGTGAAGACATCGCTGAATTGGCGTCACACACGCCGATTCAGCGATGTCTGCAGGGAGTCCAGCGACGAAACAAAGTGCTGGACTTTCTGCAGCGACCAACGATGGCACAGCAGGGGCCTGATCGCTGCTGCCTGTCAAACTGAACGATATCGCTAGCCAGGACGCTGCAACGTCACGGATCGCTAGCGATATCGTTCAGTGTGAAGGTACCTTCAGAAATGTCACCTGGTGTCTGGACTACACTATTACTAGAAAGGATTTAGATTCAGAAATGTGGACTCCCTGCTGGACCACGGTATTAGCACAAACTATTTAGATTCCGAATGTGCAATCTTCGTGCCAGATTTGAGATTGGCGAACATTTTCTGAACAAGTTTCCTCATCTTTATCAATGAGCTTCAAGTTACAGCACTGCAAAAAAAAAAAAAAGTATATTTTTATTCCTACATCATTCTAAATAATTTCTATAAAATTTAATTTGTATGACAATGTATTTAAGGGAAATATTGTGTTTCAGTTCATCTTCTAGTTTCTTATTCTAATGCATGTTTTTGCTTACAGTAATTTTGAGTTCAATTTTGTTTTCAGGGTCAAAATAATTTAATTTTCTTCCCTTAAACTTAACTTGGGTATCGCAGGAATTCATATACAAATGCTGTAAACATGCACCGTAATCACTGTGCCAATCGTTGAGCCACAGGGGAAACCCTGATTAAAAGATCTTAGGGTACCGTCACACTGAAACGACGCTGCAGTGATACGACAACGATGCCGATCACTGCAGCGTCGTTGTTTCGTCGCTGTGTGGTCGCTGGAGAGCTGTCACACAGACAGCTCTCCAGCGACCAACGATCCTGAAGTCCCCGGGTAACCAGGGCAAACATCGGGTTACTAAGCGCAGGGCCGCGCTTAGTAACCCGATGTTTCCCTGGTTACCAGCGTAAATGTAAAAAAACCAAACACTACATACTTACATTCCGTGTCTGTCCTCCGGCGCTGTGCTTTCCTCAGCACTGTCAGCGCCGGTCAGCCGTAAAGCAGAGCGGTGACAAATTTTTTTGGTGAGATTGTTATGCCAGAGTTGCCTATTAATCTGTCGCACTTTGCCATGCATGAGAGGGGCGACTGAATTTATGGCTGATCTGAGGGTGGCGTTATAGAAAGCGGTGGCACTGTCCGCGTCTTGGAGTGAAGATATGGAGGTCAGAGGTAGAAGAGAGTCAGAGTTTGTGAATGTCTAGGTGAGCAAGGTTTCTGCAGGGATATGCTAGTGGCTGGACATGAAGTATGATACATGGAATTAAAGTCAGGGAAAAAGCAGCAACATACCAGTTAGAACAGAGGGACAGAAGTACATGGGATTCTGGGGTGCAGTGTGTATTCCAGATTAGGAGATAGTTCAGATGTACCTGTGGATGAAAGCAGATGGATCAGGGCATGACAGCATGAAGCAGAATATACCATAGGTTACCATTCTGGTATATTTTTGATGATAGACTTAAAAGATGTCACTTTAAATAATGTCACATCTGACCAAGGTCATATCTGACTGCTCCATTCAACTTAAACCATTCAAGTGTCATACCATGCAGTTGATGACTTGGGGGTGGTAAGAGCAAATAATGATGAATTAAGGGTCAGGGAGAACACATAATGATAAATTGAGGGTGTGCGGGAGAGCAAATTATAATGAATTGAGGGTGCTGTACAGCAAATGGTAGGTGGGGAAAATGGCTATTTATAGTTAGCGGGGGCTCAGTGGTGGATTACAATTTATATTTGAAATGATGGTTGTATAATAACTAATTATACATTAATTTTTGGGGAATGTCTGTATTCAGCTGCGTAGCATAGAAATTGAGGAACGTGCTCTACATAACTGTTATTTTATGCAGAGACGAGTCCTGGCTGGAAGAAGTGATGGCAGTCTGCGCTGGATGAAGAAAAGTGAAGATGAAGGTCTTCAACTAGAGAAATCACCGGTGAGTCAGTGTGTTACCTGTACACTTACACTATTCTCTGTATACTATGTACAGAGCTCCTGTGTATAATGTCACTGGTGATCACTGTATTATCTGTACACTTACTCTATACACTGTATAATATGCACAGAGCTCCTGCGTATAATGGCACTTATGGTAATATTAGCATTGTAGGTTTTTTTGATTAAGAAGGTCAGTATTGTAGTATTCAGTCACTATGTGGTGATAATATGTAGTCTGGTCATGGTGTGACAGTATTTGTTACTTGTATGTGGTATTATTCAGTCACTATGTGGTGGTAATTAGTGATGGGAACCCATGAATATTTGGGTCTGGTGGGTTCGGACGATCATTTAAAAAAGTTTGAGTGGTACTTTAAGTGAGGTGACCAGGGTTCATCAGCTATGAACTCCATTGACCTTTCTCTCTTCACCACTACATACTGCAAGAGCATTCTCACGCTCCTGGCTTAGTGTGAGATGGCTAGCATGGATAGTAGTTGCATCACTGATGTGATCACTGAGGTTTCTCCCCAACAGCTGCATTTTGCACCGCCTAACTAGGAGTCAGCATTCTCAGAGCTGGTTGTCAAGCTGACAAATCAGCTCAGAGAAAGTGCAGAGATCAAGAAACTAAAGGTAAACGAAAAAGGTTTTGTTTAATAATCAACAATGCAAACAAAAAACAATATTAAAAGCAAAAACTGGTAAGTATATGGCTATGTGCACACCTCAGGATTTTTTCCTGACATAATCCTGAGAATTCTGCCAGACATCCGCGTGCTTTTTTCGCGCGGATTTCTCGCGGAATTTGCGCGTTTTTTTGCATTTTTTTATTTTTCGGAATGTCCTTTTTGATAGGAAATCCGCAAAAAGATAGAGCATGTCCGGATTTTTTGTGGTATGCGTTTTTTTTGCGGAAAAAAACGCTAACATCTGCACAAAAAATGCGGAATGCATTCTAAATGATAGGATGCATAATGTTAGCATTTTTTTAGCGGATTTATAGAATTTTTATGGCGAAATTCCGCAAAAAAAAACGCTAAAAATCCGGACGTGTGCACATACCCTATATGTGATGTCCATAATATGGCAGTAACACACTTCCAAAAAACTGTTCACAAATTTTTCTCAAATTTTGCGCGGCCCCAAATATGAATATATGCAGGCTGTTTAGTATTGGACACTCAAATAGGTTAGTAGACCAAGCTGAAAACATAAGTGTGCATTAGAGAAGCTCAATGTGCCCAGCATATAATAGGTCTAAATTCACAGCACCATGCAAAAAGAAAAAAAAAAATTATATATATATATATATATATATATATATATATATATATATATATATATATTGAACAGCGACCAACAATAGAACAGCCAAATAAACTTGAGCAAAAGTGCATATACGAGTAGATCCTATAACACATAATAGTGTAATAAGAGAAAGAGGATCAAGCCATGTAAATGTAGAAAGTGCATGAGGAGGAAGCGACCCCACACGTATTGCCAACGACGTATGTGGCTTCTTCAGGGGAGAGGTCTTTGCTCTGCCGTCGCAGGGGTTGGACTACCTGGCAGCAGGTTTACTAGTCCTCTAGTATTAACCTCCCGGTAATAAAACATAGATTTTAAAAAAGAAACACAAAGCAGCTCAATAAGCGACACCAATGGTTTCTGCCCCTACATTATGCTTTTCTCAGATTAGGTAGCACAAATCTAAACATATTCTAGTTACATTTTTGTGCACATTAATTAGTAGATTTCCCAATGTTAATAAAGAAAAGAAAACCAATGTGTCAAATATCGGACTTTAATGAATTTTGTGCAAATTGAAACTTTTGATGGAAGTTAACAATGGTTGTAACTTAAATACATTTGTTCCACGCCTTTTTAAGACAGCTCTGACCTGTCTACAATATACAACTTTTTAACGACTTATGTAGAAATGCAATTATAAATGTCCCACCTGAGGCCCCAAAAAAATAACCTTATCCCTCTACCCCATTTTCTTGTTACTCTTACACAGGTGTTAAAAGTGGTTTTACAGGAATCTGTCAGCAGTTTTTGCTATGTAATCTGAGGACAGATTTCAGGGATGCTTCACCTATGTTTGTAGGTACAATAAAACATTAATTTTATCACCAGGAGATTATCACTGCCTGGACTACAGCTCCTGTGAGCCCTTATCTGACCACACCCCTCCTCTGATAAGCAGCTTACTGTCAATAGACAATATACACTGAAAGCTGTGGTGTGGGCAGGGTTAGGTGTCTGAGCTCTGCTACATCTAAAAATTCTGATTGTGTCACAACTAGGGTTGAGCGAAACGGGTTGGCAATTTTCAGAAGTTGCCGACTTTTGGCAAAGTCGGGTTTCATGAAACCCGACCCGACCCCTGTGTGGGGTCGGCCATGAAGTCGGCGATCTTCTGAATCTGGAATCGGAATTCCGATACCCGATATGTTTAAGATATCGGGAATTGGTATCAGAATTCAGATTTAAGTGTAAAATAAAGAATTAAAATAAAAAATATCGCTATACTTACCCTCTGACGCACTCTGGTACTAACCGGGAACCTTCCTTCCTAAGAATCAGCCCTTCCAGGACCTTGCGGTGACGTCGCGGCTTGTGATTGGTCGCGCGGCCGCCCATGTGACCGCTCGCGCGACCAATCACAAGCCGCGACGTCACCGAAGGTCCTGGAAAGGCTGATTCTTAGGAAGGAAGGCTGCCGGAAAGAAGCATGGCGCGTCCGAGGGTGAGTATATACCTAATAGGAATATACTCACCCTCGGACGCACCCTGCTTCTTTCCGGCAGCCTTCCTTCCTAAGGAAGGAAGGTTCCCGGTTAGTACCAGGGCGCGTCAGAGGGTAAGTATAGCGATATTTTTTATTTTAATTCTTTATTTTACACTTAAATATGGATCCCAAGGCCTGAAGGAGAGTTTCCGCTCCTTCAGACCCTGGGAACCATTGGAAACCCAATGCACTGCATTGGGTTTCGAGTTTCGGCCGACCCCGACTTTTTTATAGGATCGGCCGATTTCACTCGACCCGACTTTTGAAAAAGTCGGGTTTCATGAAACCCGACCCTATAAGGCTGCGTGTCCACGTTCAGGATGGCCAGCGGTATCGTCGGAGCGGCAAACCCGCTCTGCGGTAAGCCCCGCCCCCTTTCTGGGACGCGATGATGCCGGATGTGTTCACAGCACACATCCGGCATCATTGCTCCCCACCATAGGGCCCTGTGCTATATCTTGCGGCGACGCAGCGTCGCTGCAAGATATACGGACATGCTGCGATCTGAAAAGACGCGCATCATGTCCGGAGTCGCAGGGCCGCCGCGTGCGTGTTACAACGCATAGTGGAGACGGGATTTCATTAAATCCCCTCCACCATGCTGTAACATCTGGACGCTGCGTGTCTGACGCTGCGGCTCTATGCTGCGTCAGACACGCAGCGTTTACTGCACGTGGAAATATACCCTAAAAGTAAAGGTCGCTCAAGCCTAGTCACAACTACTGTACCCAATAAACTAATTGATACATTGCTAGAATCCTCAGCCCCTACATTTTGCTGTTCTCAGGTGAGATAGTAAAAACCTGATATCAGATTCCCTTTAATAAATGGTGCAAAATATTGATCAATTTAGCTTAAGAATTTATGACAAGGAAATCTCACAATTTGCGCAAATATTTTTATGCAACTGCAAACGCAATGATAAATGTATCACAAAATGTCCATGTGATTGGATAATTCAGTCTTTAAAGCCACCAAAGTTCATGTGCTACCGGTATTAAGGATGGGAGGATTTTAACATATCCTTTCTTATTGTCCCCTGCGCAAAAAACAGTATAGGTGACCTGCAATACTAAACACAGCCTGTAAACAAGAGAGGCGCTGCTTCTGGAAAAAGTAGACCTTTTTTTTCTAATCCTGAACAACTTTTTTTTTTATATATTATCAGCCATTTAGAGAACATTGAAATGGGAACAGAGAAGTGCGAACTCGTTTGTATGCCAACAATCTGGCAGGAAATAGTCTGTTTATCAATGAAATCATTGTTTACTGTGCACAAGTCCTGCAACTGAGAAAACATGGATGCAAGTATGAAACGCCTGCAAAAGATATCCAACTATATTATGTAAAGCTGGATCCTTCAGCCTACAACATACCGTAGACGGAGCTTGAAATTATTGAAATGAGTTTTTGTGGTCTAATGATGGTCTTTAATAAACAGAAACAGATAAAGGGAATGTGTCCTCCGAAAAATAACCTACTTTTTAAATCAGGTTTTATCTTAAATGTATTTTTTTTTTAATTGAGGTTTTTTTTACTATTCATGTCACGATCTGTATTTATGAAAATAAAAATCTTGCAATATTCACACTGGCCACTTTGGGCTATTCTAGACTCATACTTCCTGCACTTATAGGAAATCTACGTGTACATTTTTTTAATTTATTTTACTTGCTTATATAGCATCATTAATTTCACCGCACTTTATAGCCATCATCATCTCTGACCCCATTGGGGCTCACAATCTAAATTCCCTATCAGTATGTCTTTGGAGTGTGGAAGGAAACCAGAGAACCATCATACAAGCACATAGAAAATCATAATCATAAAAATAATTGTGTTTCTATAGCGCCAACATATTCTGTAGCACTTAAGCAGACACATGTACAGACAATAAAGACATTACAGAGTAACATATAATTCAACAGTTACAGTAGGAGTGAGGGCCCCGCTCACTAGCTTGCAATCTATAAGAAAATAGGGAGGAGACAATAGGTAAAAGTGCTGCTCCTATATGGTCCAGCATCATAATAAATAGGGCATTTCAAAAAAAGCTGTATGATCCGGTCATCAGCCAGTATCTACTGTAAGTGCAGTTACCAACTGTTATTGGTTACATGGAGGATGTGGTGACAGATGAATAGGAAGGACCAGATCCTGAGGAAAATTTAGAAACAGGGAAAAGGGGACGTTAGATAAGTGCATGGAGGTGATTGGCTTGTCTAAAGAGATGTTTATAAAGCATGTTTATAAAGTGTCAGCTAGGTATTAGTCGGATCATCCGGGATAGTGAATTCCAGAAAATTGCCGCAACACGAGAGAAGTCTTGGAGACGGAGGTGCGAGGTTCGGATTATGAGGATGTTAGTCTTAGATCAAATTGCAGAACAGAGAGCATGGGTAGGGTGACAAACAGAGATGTGGGAGGAGATGTGCAGAAATGTGGAGAACTTTTTGGGTGAGAGCGGTGAGCTTTTTGGGTAAGTTTATATTGTACTCTATAGCAGGTGGGCAACCAGTGCAATGACTGGCACAAGTTGGAGGCATAGGTGAAGCAGCTGGACAGTGTAGTGCAGTGGTATTCACATTGTGCAGTCATGAAGCAGTGACCCAACAAAGTTCAAAGCAAAATGTCTCTTTAATGCTCAACTCACAAAAACACAGCACACGATATCCTCCAGATCGCAGTCGGGAACC
This sequence comes from Ranitomeya imitator, assembly GCF_032444005.1. Taxonomy (NCBI): domain Eukaryota; kingdom Metazoa; phylum Chordata; class Amphibia; order Anura; family Dendrobatidae; genus Ranitomeya; species Ranitomeya imitator. The sequence goes on along the minus strand of NC_091284.1, from coordinate 712,259,579 downwards.
ATATTCTCTGGATTGCAGCCACCATTAAACATGCCAGTCCACCTCCATGACCAGTTGCTGTGGGCAACTGCACTGCCGTGTCTCACAAAAATACACAGCACACGATATCCTCCTGATCACAGCCAGGAACTTTTTCCTTTGGATTGCAGCCAATAAACATGCCAGTCCACCTCCGAGACCAGTTGCCATGGGCTACTGCACTGCCGAGTACACTGTGGGTGCCAGCTGCCTTGGCTGTTTGGCACCACTTGCCTGTGTTGCCTCACACAGGTGGAGCTCTACAGGGCTTTCTGCTCTGCACTCTAGCAAACACCAAACTGACACGGACCCTGACACACCCAAACCCTTTACAGAAGGGATTTTAACTGGAATCTATGGCATGGGCCACATGGAAAACCCAGGCCAGGAATGACTGACCCGTAAATGCTGCAGCCCGTGTCCCAGGGTCCGTCACTCAATGACGGCACATCGCTAGTGCACACCTATTTTGGGCGTGCACTAGCGATGCGCCCGAAATAGAGATTAATGGCAGCGTTAACGGACTGCATTACACCGCGCTATGCCATGGTGTAACGCAGTCCGTCTAAAGGACTGCCCTAATGTAATGTGAACCCAGCCTAAGACATGCACCAGTCCTTTGTACAGACAACACATATGTTAAGATATATAAATAAGATCCCCTCTGAGGTGTCTTTTTTCTAATCTAAACATGCCCAACTTTTTCAACCTCTCATCATCTGAAAGGCCTAACATCCCTTGTACTAATCTAGTTGCCCACCTTTGATTCTAATTTCTGGATGTCCTTTTTAAAATGTGGGGCCTAAAACTGGATCCCATATTCTAGATGTGGCCTCGCAAGCAATTTATAAAGGGTAATAATATGCAAAATCTTGTTTGCTTTTGCGGCTACTGCTTGACATTGAGTACTACTGCTCAGCTTACTTGTAACCAGAATACCCAAGTCCTTCTCCTGATCTGTAGTCCAAAGTATGGTCCCATTTAATGTATATGCAGCAATAGGATTACTCTGTCCTAGGTGCATTACTTTACATTTATCTACATTAAACCTCATTTGCCAAGTGTTTGCCCATTCAGTCATCTTATGCAGATCGTTTTGCAATATTGTAATGTCAAGGTCAGATTTTAATATCTTACAGTTTGGTGTCATCACCAGCAAGGACTGACACATTACTCTCAATTCCATCCAAATTGTCTTTAATAAAGAAGTTAAAAATAATTGGTCCTAGCACAGATCCCTGCAGTGCCCACTGTTGAATATATCCCATTTAGAGAACGTACCATTTATTACAACTCTTCTCGTTTCTGGTCATTTAGCCAATGCGTCACCCATCTGCATATAGTTTCCCCCAGTCCCTGCGTATGGAGCTTCAGTATAAGGATGTTATGTGGTACAGTATCAAATGCCTTTGTAAAGTCCAGATAAATCACATCAGCTGCATTACCAACATCCAGACTTGCATTTACCTCCTCATAGAAACCCAACATGTTAGTTAGACGCGACCTATCTTTCAAGAATTCATGCTGGTTGTCAGTTATTACTTTATTCTCTGCAATATATTTTTGCAGGTCATCTCTTATAATGCCCTCAAAAATTTTGCACACTACTGATGTCAGGCTTACCGGAAGGTAGTTGCCTTGCTCCACCTTCTTACCTTGTTAATGATCGGTACCATATCAGCCATCCTCCAATCCTGTGGCATCACACCTGTTACAAGAGAGTTTATAAGAATATAAGATACAGTGGTCTGTCAATTACTGAGCTCCCTTCCCTCAGTATTCATGGATGAATGCCTTCTGGGCCTGGGGGATTTGTCAATGTTTAATTTACTCAGACGCAGGTATACTTCTTGTGTTAAACTAATTATATCAGTTGGTGAACTTTGATATTTTGCTTGTTGAATGATCCCTGGAATAGTTAGTTCATTGGTGAACATTACATGGATGAAAAGTGCCTGTTTAATATCTCAGCCTTTTCTTTGTCCTCTATTATTATCTTGTTATTATCGTCTTTTTAGAGGCCTATACCATCTTTTTATTTCTTTTTGACATTGATGTGTTTACAAATTTTGGGGAATTTATTTTAATGTCACTGGCAATTTGTTTCTCTGTGGAAAACTTTGCTAGCTTGATTTCTTTTTTGCATTTCTTACTTAGATCTTTATATTCCTAAAATGCTATTTCTGTATTCTCGGCCTTCAGGATTTTGAATGCCCTTTGTTTTAGTCTGATTAAACTTTGTAGTGTCTTATTTATCCATAATGGTTTCTTTTTATTCATGGACATTTTATTACCAGAGGGTATAAGTTTTCTACAGGATTCTAGTAGCATATCCTTAAATATGTCCCATTTATGGTTAGTATCCCCAATTACCATGAGATGGTCCCAGTCTACATGATTAAAGGGAATCTGTCACCCCAAAAATCTTATATGAGCTAAGGCCACCGGCATCAGGGGCTTATCTACAGCATTCTGTAATGCTGTAGATAAGCCCCCGATGTAACCTGAAAGGTAAGAAAAACAGGTTATATTATACTCACCCAGGGGCGGTTCCACTGCGGTCCGGTCCGATGGGCATCGCGGTCCAGCACCTCCCATCTTCATACGATTACGTCCTCTTCTTGTCTTCCTGCCGTGGCTCCAAAGCAGGCGTACTTTGTCTGCCCTGTTGAGGGCAGAGCAAAGTACTGCAGTGCGCAGGCACCGGGAAAGGTCAGAGAGGCCTGGCGCCTGCGCACTGCAGTACTTTGCTCTGCCCTCAGCAGCAGGGCAGACAAAATACGCCTGCGCAGGAGCCACGGCAGGAAGACAAGAGGACGTCATCGTATGAAGATAGGAGGCGCCGGACCCGGACGCCCATCGGACCGAACCGCTGCGGGCCCGCCCCTGGGTGAGTATAATATAACCTGTTTTTCTTACCTTTCAGGTTACATCGGGGGCTTATCTACCGCATTACAAATTTCTGTAGATCAGCCTCTGATGCCGGTGGCCTTAGCTCATATACGATTTTTGGGGTGACAGATTCCCTTTAATCTCTTCTCTTAAATTGTTGAACTCAGCTTTCCTAAAGTTCCAGGTTTTTGGATTTCCCCTTTTGCATGTCTGATGGAAAATTACTTTGAAACCTACCATATTATGGCCACTGCATCCCAAATGTTCCCTGACCTGTAGATCTGAAATTGCATCTGGTTTATTTGACAGAACCAGAATCACGAGGCACTTAACAATCAGACATCCACAAATAATGAATGTATTTTATATATGGTGATGATGATCAATGAGTGGAACAAGCTGCCATGAGAGGTGGTGAGTTCTCCTTCAATGGAAGTATTCAGACTGGAGGCTGGACAGACGTCTGTCTGAGATGGTTTAGTGAATCCTGTTTTGAGCTGGGGGTTGGAGACGATGACCCTTGAGCTCCCTTCCAACTCTAACATTCTATGATTCTATATAATGCAATCAGAACAATGGAGCATAATGGCAAAAATTGTACACATTTTATTAATTGACAACAATAAAATAACATACAAAAACACACAAGAAGACAATAGGAAGACAAAGAACCTGGTGCCCTGGTGACAAGTAATAAACATGGTGCATCAGTCGTCAGTATATAAATCCATGACCTAATATGAAATGGCAGGGATTCATGGAAATACAGAGCACTAGTAAATAAGGGTGTGCAATACAAATGAAGTTGACTTTCTCAATGAACCTACATTAAACCCTTTTCCCCATTCTGCTAGTGCAGTATTATATAAATATCATAAGCATTGCAGACAGAAGGTAGAAAAATTACCAGGGGGTAGAAACAAACCCCAACGTACTTCTTGCATCTTGTATATGACTGCTTTATCGGGGGGCTTTTATTGGGAATATTTTACATAACATTTGGGATCACATTTATCCTGCGCTACACACTGAGCACTTACATTGGGGTTTCCATCAAAATCTCCGAATTACATCATTTAGATGTCATGCCTGACGAGTCCATTTACCATAATGAGGCAGCAGAGTTACTTTGGACTCCGTTTGGCCTCTGTTCAGCTGTGTCCTTCTTTTCAGGCGTGCACAAAACTGTGGCAAAACACGCTATTATGCACACCTAAAAAGAAGGGCCCCGCTGGATCACAGGCCAGATAGCATACACAGTGCCTCTATCTACTTCATTATAGGGAATTTTCTGCCGGAGGTTCCATCTGAATAACATATTTTAGAGATTTACATGAAAAACCCAGTGTAAGTGCTTAGCGCAGGATAAATGTGCACTAAGCCTTACTGCGATTGTTGGGAGGCAGAATAAACAAATTAAATAGTAGGTGAAGAATTGTTTTTATTTATTTCGTACGCCATTCTTCGTGTGGGATAAGTGATTAGATGCCTTTGTTCTTCAGGTTTGTGCGATTACACTGGATTTATATAGTTTTTTTATGTTCGCTTGCTGTCACACACTAAAAGAAGCTTTTCTATTGTAAAAACTAGTTTTTCCATCGCCATATTTTGAGAGCTATAATTTTGCCATATTTCTACCAAGAGAGTCATGTCAGGGCTTTTTTTTTGCGGGACGAATTGATGTTTTTATTCGCACCATTTTTAGACACATAATATTTTTTGATAGCTTTCTATTCTGATTTTGGGGTGGCAGAATCAGCAAAAAACAGCAATTCAGGAATTTTTGTTTTGTTTTTTAATGCTGTTCCGCATGTCGTAAAATTGATAAAGCAGCTTTGTTCTTCACGTCGGTATGATTACAGCGATATCGCATTTACTGTATGTATATCTTTATGTTTTGGCACTTTTACATAATAAAAGCATTTTTTATAAAACATAATTATTTTTGCATCACTTTTTCTGAGAGCTATTTTTGTTTTATGTTTTCACTGATGAAGTTGTGTGGCAGTGGTATCTATCCATCTATATCTGTATATAACCTTGCTTTGTTAGTTTGAAAACTAGTTTTAACTGACAGAGAATTACAGTATGTAATAGCTGATTGCATACAAATTGCATACGCATGTCATACAGATGCCAGTTGAGAAAAATCGCATAGCACTCGTATAACATTCGTCCTGGATGGATCAACATCGGAGCGATTTTTTTTTTTTACGCACATGAGAGCATGCCCTAAGAGAGTGTGGTGCCCCTCAGGGTCCAGTCGCCACAGAGGTACTGCACCCCACCCAGAGATTTGGTACCCGACTCTCAGGTAAGGAGGGGCGCCTCCCGAGACCCACACACTAGCATCCAACACTAGACCTCTCCAGGCCAGGGAGGGAGTAGGTAGAAGGTGTGGGTGGAGAGAGTGTCAGTTGTGAGGAGTTGTCATGGAAACAAGAGGGAGGAGTTGGTCAGTCAGAAGTTGGGAAGAGAAGGGAGCAGAAGTAGAGAGAGAACCTCCAGAGAGTGGAGGAAGGAAGGAGTCCTAGGGGCCAGGGAAGTGAGGAGTCCACCCTGGTGCCCGAATCCACGCCGACCGTAGGTTGCAGTGGGGGAACTGACCCCCAGACTAGTGGAGAGCTACAAGGCTCAGTTAGCAAGCCAGAGGCTGTGGTAACTGTAAGTGCCACAGTCACATCCACATATACTTACTGAAAAGGCAGCCACATAGAATCAAGGGGACCAGAAGGAAGTCACCTGGCAGGATCCGAGGCTGCTGGCTTGGGACACTGTGTGAGGCGCAGGGCAGGAGGGCAAAGCCAGCGCAGAGAGATGGCCAGGGAAGGCACATAAGAAAGGGAGTATCGGGAAAGTGAATCCCAATTTACCAGAGAGCTGGCTGGACCACAGACCCGGGGGACACAGCACCCAGCTGGGGACTGCATCTAAGGATTGTGAGTAAAGTGTGGAAACTGAACCCTACTGTGTCCTCTGAATTATTGCTGCATCACCTGCCTGCACCACAACATTCACCATCATTGACTGTAACTCTTTAACTGCCCTGGGGCCTAGCTCTGCCTGTGGAGAGCTGTGACATCTTTGCTGCATTACCAACTGCCCCAGTAGACCTGAACCGCAGCGTTAGCCATTTTCGTATTGCCGAGCACCATCGGTGGCGTTACGAACAAATCTCCTATAAACTTCATTTCATTCCCTTTTAATTGACTTTTATTTTATGCCCAGGGCCACGGACCGGGTCACTGCTGCCGTGTCCACCCCCTTAAAGAACCGTCGGACCTGGCCCGAATACCCCATGGTCCTGGTCGGCGCTTCAAGAGCTCATGACCGAATACATTCGGTGTTTATCCACCAATCCTGACTGACAACTGCAGTTTGTACTGACAACTTTGAGATCTCAACAACAGCAAGGAGCATGGACACCGTGTAGCTGTCAACACATTGGTTTGGTGCAGAGTGAATTAAACTTTCCCCCAGCTATTTTTATATAGATATTCTGACCTCTGGATTTTCAAAGTAAATGCAGCATCCATATCAGGAAATCTAACTAATAATGTATGCATTTTGTTAACTCTTGTGACAGATTCACTTTACACAGTCACTTCAATCTACAAATTAATGGTCAGCACATCAGCTGTTAATGTGGAAAGATGTACTGCCGACAGGAAAGATTTTAGGGCCTGTAGAAACTGTTCGATCAACTGACAAGAATGTTGTTCCTTTTTCTGCACACTGGTGTTATCTTTACATAAATCAAAGATCTTATAAGCACTTGTTTAACCCCTTAATGACAGAGCCAATTTGGAACTTAATGACCGAGCCAATTTTTACAATTCTGACCACTGTCATTTTATGAGGTTATAACTCTGGAACGCTTTAACGGATCCCGCTGATTCTGAGACTGTTTTTTCAATTTTTCATGGCATATTGTACTTCATGTTAGTGGTAACATTTCTTCGATATTACTTGCGATTATTTATGAAACAAATGGAAATATGGCAAAAAATTTTAATATTTTGCAATTCTCAAACTTTGTATTTTTATGCCCTTAAATCAGAGAGATATGTCACGAAAAATAGTTAATAAATAACATTTCCCACATGTCTACTTTACATCAGCACAATTTTGGAAACAAAATTTTTTTTTGTTAGGGAGTTAAGGGTTAAAATTTGACCAGCAATTTCTCATTTTTACAACACCATTTTTTTTTTTAGGGACCACATCACATTTGAAGTCATTTTGAGGGGTCTATATGATAGAAAATAACAAAGCGTGACACCATTCTAAGAACTACACCCCTCAAGGTTCTCAAAACCACATTCAAGAAGTTTATTAACCCTTTACGTGCTTCACAGGAACTGAAACAATGTGGAAGAAAAAAATGAACATTTCACTTTTTTTTGCAAACATTTTACTTCAGAACCATTTTTTTTATTTTCACAAATGTAAAAACAGAAATTAAACCATAAATTTTGTTGTGCAATTTCTCCAGAATACGCCGATACCACATATGTGGGGGTAAACCACTGTTTCGGCGCACCGCAGAGCTTGGAAGTGAAGGAGCGCCGTTTGACTTTTTCAATACAGAATTGGCTGGAATTGAGATTGGATGCCATGTCACGTTTAGAGAGCCCCTGATGTGCCTAAACAGTGGAAACCCCCCACAAGTCACACCATTTTGGGAACTAGACCCCTTAAGCAACTTATCTAGATGTGTGGTGAGCATTTTGAGCCCCCAAGTGCTTTACAGAAGTTTATAACGTAGAGCCGTCAAAAAAAAAAAAATCATATTTTTTCTACAAAAATGATCTTTTTGCCCCCAAATTTTTAGTTTCACAAGGGTAACAGGAGAAATTAGACCACAAAAGTTGTTGTGCAATTTCTCTTGAGTACATCAATACCCTATATGTGTGGGTAATCCACTGTTTGGGTGCACCGCAGAGGTTGGAAGAGAAGGAGTGCCGTTTTACTTTTTCAATGTAGAATTGGCTGGAATTGAGATTGGACGCCATGTTGCGTTTGGAGAGCCCCTGATGCACCTAAACAGTAGAAATCCCCCACAATTGACCCCTTTTTGGAAACTAGACCCCCCATGGAACTTATCTAGATGTGTGGTGAGAACTTTGAAAGCCCAAGTGCTTCACAGAAGTTTATAATGCAGAGTCGTGAAAATAAAAAATATTTTTTTTTCCACAAAAAAGATTTTGTAGCCCCCAAATTTTTATTTTCACAAGGGTAACAGGAGAAATTAGACCACTAAAGTTGTTGTGCAATTTATCCCAGTACGCTGATGCCCCATATGTGGGGATAAACCACTGTTTGGGCGCACGGCAGAGCTCGGAAGGGAAGGAGCGCTGTCTTGGAATTTACAGTAATGAATATGCGGCTCCACCCCTACGGGAGGTGGAGCCACATATTCATGACTGTAATCGGTGGCCCCACGTGACCGCTCATACAGTAGAAGGTGCAGCCAGGACAGAAAGCAGCGCCAGCCAGCCGGGTGAGTATTTTAAGAACAGCGGGCGGGCGCACAAAAGTGATAGGGGGGTGGGCACATGGATCTTTATTTTAAACACGAGAAACAAAAAAAAAAAAGAAATATTCATATCTTCTCTACAGCAAACGCTGCTGCAAAGAAGATATGAATGGCGGCTTCAGCACCAGTGGGGGGGACAGCGCTTACTATAGCGCTGTCTCCCACACGGCACACGGACTGCACACGGACAGCGTCCGTGTGCAGTACATGTTTTACACGGACCCATTGACTTTTAATGGGTCCGTGTAATCCGTGCGCTCCCATGAACACTGACATGTCTCCGTGTTTGGCACACGGAGACACGGTCCGCAAAAAATCAATGACATCTGCACAGATGCATTGATTTCAATGTGTCTACGTGTGTCAGTGGCTCCGGTACGTGAGGAAACTGTCACCTCACGTACCGGAGCCACTGACGTGTGAAACCAGCCTTAGTAGGGGTCCAATAATTCACAGATGATGCGTTGTGTGAATGCAGTCCTGGGAAAGAGAGGACGAGGGGAAAAGATGGAGAGCGCTATCTAAGGCTACTTTCACACTAGCGTCGGCCTGACGTACTGACGCAAACTGCAAAAAAAAAAAATGAACAGCGGGGGCAGCGGATGCAGTTTTACAACGCATCCGCTGCCCCATTGTAAGGTCCGGGGAGGAGGGGGTGGAGTTCTGGCCTCGCATACGCAGTGGGAAATGGGGGACACGACGCACAAAAAAACGTTACATGCAACTTTTTTTGTGCCGACGGTCCGCCAAAACACGATGCATCCGTCGCACGACGGATGCGACGTGTGGCCATACGTCGCAATGCGTCGCTAATGCAAGTTTATGGAGAAAAAAAGAACACATCCTGCGGGCAACTTTGCAGGATGCGTTTTTTCTCCAAAACAAATGCATTGCGATGTACGTCACACGACGCTAGTGTGAAAGTAGCCTAAGCGTAGCAGATGAATAAATATTTCTGGATGTGACAAGCACAACTTGAATCTTGCTCACCTGATGTGGTTGTGCAAAGAGGCACAACACTGGGTTTGCAAACAAAGAAGACACTTCCACTGGTGCGCAGCTCGTCACAGAAGTTCCAGAGGCGAGAGGTAGCTGAATGAAGAAAGGCAGATCACCGAGTAGTGAGCAGAAGAAGCAGGGAGTTCACCAGCAAACCGGCAGAAGCTCAGGAGACAGCAGCACAAAATACTCAGGCACCTTAGAACACATGACCCGGACTTAAATAATCAGAGCAGACAGGAAGTTCCATGACTGGGCGAGATCCAAAACTCCATCTTGGATCAGGGCGAACAGGCACCAGGAAAGTCCAGAATCCTTACACGCACCTCCACCCAAGCTAAAGCAGGAGCTTTAAATCTATGAAGTGGCCTCACCTCACTTTACATAGACATTTTAACTTATTTTCTTTGAATTATTATTATTATTATACATTTTTATAGCGCCATTTATTCCATGGCGCTTTACATGTGAATACGGGGCAAATATAGACAAGTACATTAAACATGAGCAAATAACAAGGCACACGGGTACATAAGGAGGGAGGCATTAAACTATTGGCTGGAGTACAGTGGCTTGTGAAAGTATTCACCCCCCTTGGCATTTTTTGTGTTTTACTGCCTCACAACCTGGAATTTCATTGTTTTTATAAAGGTTCGCATCAGTTCATGTATAGAGCATGCCTACGACTGTGAACACAATAAGCAGGACAAAATAACTGAAATCTTCAGTGTGCATAACTATTCACTGCCCCTAAAGTCAGTATTTTGTAGATAATATGCAGCAGGGTAGAAATGGTACTATATTAAATAAAAATTAACTTTTAATATTAGTATTTAAAATCATTAAAGACAAGAACAGCAACACACAAAATACATATACCGCATGCCACCCCAGGTAGCAAAAAAACCCACAGTTCCAAGCAAATCACCTTTTGGTTGTATCACAAATAAGCTACTCGGATGGATTGACAAATCTCGGTCTATAAATTTAAAAGATCCGAGCAAATAATCACAATACAGCAGTGTCTTTGGGTGTCATACGATTGATATCAGCAACCTCAAATGCAGAGAGTCCAACTGTATCATATCAACATCATATGTCATATGGCTACCCACACATAAAACAAGACATCTGCTTGAAAAATGACAATAAATGGAACGGTCTCACCCAGGTAGATCGTGCTTCATGTTCCTCCTGGTCCTTCTGGCAGTTCCAAAAAAGGATGCTACAGGTAAATCCCAGAATGTGGGGAAACGGATATACCTCAATCACCGTAATATTACAAACCCATCATTAGGATCCCCGAGCTCCCAAAATTAACCCCGTGGCCTCCCGACGCGTTTCATTGTTCCAAATCATCAGGGGAGGAATGAATGAATAGATGCATTGCCAGTTTGGGGAATGAAGGGGTTTTCCGTGCACAGAATAAACCTCCTGCTTGTTTAAGATCTTCCAGCCATTTGGTGGTGTTCTGGGGGATCATCAGAGATTGGGATAGTTTTATAACCCAACAATGACTTGTATTTCTCAAGACTTGAATCCATTAGAAAAATCTTTGCATCAATGTTGCCCATAAAAGTTCCAAAACCTGAAGGATCTAGAGATCTGTATGGAGGAGTTGGCCAAAATCCCTGCTGCAGTGTGAACAAACATGGTCAAGAACTACAGGAATCATCTGACCTCTGTAATTGCAAACAAATGTTTAAATAAATAAGTTCTGTTTTTCTATTACCGTATATACTCGAGTATAAGCCGACCCGAGTATAAGCCGACCCCCTAATTTTGCCACAAAAAAAATGGGAAAACTTATTGACTCGAGTATAAGCCTAGGGTGGAAAATGCAGCAGCTACTCGTAAATTTCAAAAATAAAAATAGATGCTCCATACCGTTCATTATTGCCCCATAGATGCTCCATATAAAGCTGTGCCACATATAATGCTCTGCACCGTTCATTATGGCCTCATAGATTCTCCTTATAAAGCTGTACCCCATTTATAATGCTCTGCACCGTTCATTATGGCCTCATAGATGCTCCTTATAAAGCAGTGCCCCATATATATTGCTCTGCACCGTTGATTATGGCCCCATAGATTCTCCTTATAAAGCTGTGCCCCATATACGGTATATTGCTCTGCACCATTAATTATGGCCCCATAGATGCTCCTTATAAAGCTGTGCCATATATAATGCTCTGCACCGTTCTTTATGGCCCCATAGAAGTGCCATATAAAGCTGTGCCATATATAATGCTCTGCACCACACTTTTTGGCCCCATAGATGCTCCTTATATAATGCTGTGCCATATATAATGCTCTGCACCGTTCTTTATGGCCCCATAGATGTGCCATATAAAGCTGTGCCATATAGAATGCTGCTGGTGCTGCCATAAAAAAAAAATCACATACTCACCTCTCTTGCTCAGGACGCCGGCGCTTTCAATATTTACCTGCTCCTCGTGCGGCTCCGTCTCCAGCACTGACGCTCAGAAGAGGGCGTGCACTGACTACGTCACAGCGCCCTCTAACCTGAGCGTCACTGCTAGAGGACGCTGCAGACGGAGCCGCACCGGAGCGAGGAGCAGGTAATTATAGCGCTGCGCTCCCCTTACCTGCTCCTGGCGCGGTCCCTGCAGTCCCTGGCTTCCCCGGCGCTTCAGCTTCTTCCTGTAATTGAGCAGTCACAGTTACCGATCATTTACAGCAATGAATATGCGGCTCCTCCCCTATGGGAGGTGGAGCCGCATATTCATTTCTGTAATGAGCGGTACCATGTGACCGCTCAGTACAGGAAGAATCTGCAGCGCCGGGGAAGCCAGGGACTGCAGGGACCGCGCCGCAGCAGGTAAGTATAACTACACAGCCCCCGCTCCCCCTCACCTGCCGACCCCCGGGTATATGACTCGAGTATAAGCCGAGAGGGGGACTTTCAGCCCAAAAAAGTGGGCTGAAAATCTCGGCTTATACTCGAGTATATACGGTATATCAAATACTTATTTCATGCACTAAAATGCAAATTAATTATTTAAAAATCATACAATGTGATTTTCTGTATTTTATTTTTAGATTCTGTCTCTCAGGCCGGCGTCACACTAGGCGTATGAAAATACTGTCCTTTTTTACGGCGGTAATACGCAGAAATGTTCCCAAAATAGTGATCCGTATGTCATCCGTAGGCAGGGTGTGGCAGCATATTTTGCGCATGTAAACCTCCATATGGCATCCGTACAGCGAGATTTTCTTGCCGGCTTCCAAAATGGACATAGAATGGATCCATGGGCTCAAATATTAATGAAAACATATATATATACAGTATGAGACACATATATATTTATATTTAATACAGCACTAGATAGCTTAAAAGCCGGTAATTCAATTGCCGACTATTGCTATCTCCTTCTCAAACCCGATATGATATGAGACATGGTTTACATACAGTAAACCATCTCATATCCCTTTTTTTTTTACATATTCCTCAATAGTAATGTTACAAGTGTATTTGTTTAAAATTTGGGGGCTCTAGCTGTTAAAATAAAGGGTTAAATCACAGAAAAAATTGGCGTGGGCTTCCGCGCAATTTTCTCCACCAGAGTGGGAAAGCCAGTGACTGAGGGCAGATATTAATAGCCTAGAGAGGGTCCACGGTTATAGGACCCCCCCGGCTAAAAACATCTGCCCCCAGCCACCCCAGAAAAGGCACATCTGGAAGATGCGCCTATTCTGGCACTTGGCCACTCTCTTCCCATTCCCATGTAGCGGTGGGATATGGGGTAATGAAGGGTTAATGTCACCTTGCTATTGTAAGGTGACATTAACCCCTTCATGACCTTGGGATTTTTCGTTTTTCCGTGTTCGTTTTTCACTCCTCTCCTTCCCAGAGCCATAATTTTTTTATTTTTCCGTCAATTTGGCCATGTGAGGGCTTATTTTTTGCGGGACGAGTTGTACTTTTGAACGACATCATTGGTTTTAGCATCTGGTGTACTAGAAAATGGGAAAAAATTTCCAAGTGCGGTGAAATTGCAAACAAAGTGCAATCCCACATTGGTTTTTTGTTTGGCTTTTTTGCTAGGTTCACTAAATGCTAAAACTGACCTGATATTACGATTCTCCAGGTCAGTACGAGTTCATAGACACCTAACATGTCTAGGTTATTTTTTACCTAAGTGGTGAAAAAAAATTCCAATCTTTGCTAAAAAAAAAAAAAAAAAATTGCGCCATTTTCCGATACCCGTAGCGTCTCCATTTTTCATGATCTGGGGTCGGTTGAGGGCTTATTTTTTGCGTGCCGAGATGACATTTTTAATGATAGCATTTTGGTGCAGATACGTTCTTTTGATCGCCCGTTATTGCATTTTAATTCAATGTCGCGGCGACCAAAAAAAACGTAATTCTGGCGTTTCGAATTTTTTTCTCGCTACGCTGTTTAGCGATCAGGTTAATGCTTTTTTTTAGTTGATAGATCGGGCAATTCTGGGCGCGGCGATACCAAATATGCGTAGATTTGATATTTTTTTATTGATTTATTTTGATTGGGGCGAAAGGGGGGTGATTTAAACTTTTATATTTTTTTTATTTTTTTCACATTTTTTTTAAACTTTTTTTTTTTTACTTTTGCCATGCTTCAATAGCCTCCATGGGAGGCTAGAAACAGGCACAACGCGATCGCCTCTGCTACATAACAGCGATCTGCTGTTCGCTGCTATGTAGCTGAAAATCAGGTGTGCTGTGAGCGCCGACCACAGGGTGGCGCTCACAGCTGCCGGGGATCAGTAACCATAGAGGTCCCAAGGACCTCTATGGTTACTATTCTGCAGCATCGCCGACCTCCGATCATGTGACGGGGGTCGGCGATGATGTCATTTCCGGCCGCCCGGCCGGAAGCGGTAGTTAAATGCCGCTGTCTGCGTTTGACAGCGGCATTTAACTAGTTAATAGGTGCGGGCAGATCACGATTCTGCTCGCGCCTATTACGGGCACATGTCAGCTGTTCAAAACGGCTGACATGTCCCGGCTTTGATGCGGGCTCACCGCCGGAGCCCGCATCAAAGCAGGGGATCTGACCTCGGACGTACTATCCCGTCCAAGGTCAGATAGGGGTTAAGCCAGGTTAATAATACAGAGGCGTCAATAAGACACCAATCCATTAATAATCCAATAGTAGTAAATGGTTAATAAAACACACACACATTATGGAAAAAGTATTTTAACCCCTTCAAGTCGTGGCCCTTTTTCATTTTTGCGTTTTTGTTTTTCACTTCCCTCCTTCCCTGAGCCATAACTTTTTTATTTTTCTGTCAATATGGTCGTGTGAGGGCTTATTTTTTGCGGGACAAGTTGTACTTTTGAACGACACCATTGGTTTTACCATGTCTTTTAGAAAACGGGAAAAAAATTCCAAGTGCGGTGAAATTGCAAAAAGAAGTGCAATCCCACACTTGTTTTTTGTTTGGCTTTTTTGCTAGGTTCACTAAATGCTAAAACTGACCTGCCATTATGATTCTCTAGGTCATTACGAGTTCATAGACACCTAACATGACTAGGTTATTTTTTATCCAAGTGGTGAAAAAAAATTCCAAACTTTGCTTAAAAAAAAAAAAAAAAAAAAAAAGTGCCATTTTCCGATAACCGTAGCGTCTCCATTTTTCGTGATCTGGGGTCGGGTGAGGGCTTATTTTTTGCGTGCCGAGCTGATGTTTTTAATGATACCATTTTTGCGCAGATATATTCTTTTGATCGCCCATTATTGCATTTTAATGCAATTTCGCGGCGACCAAAAAAACGTAATTCTGGCATTTCGGATTTTTTTTTCACTACGCCGTTTAGCGATCAGGTTAATGCTTTTTTTTAATTGATAGATCGGGCGATTCTGAACACGGCGATACCAAATATATGTATGTTTGATTTTTTTTTATTGTTTTATTTAGGATGGGGCGAAAGGGGGGTGATTTAAACTTTTATATTTTTTATATTTTTTTCATATTTTTAAAAACTTTTTTTTTTACTTGTGCCATGCTTCAATAGCCTCCATGGGAGGCTAGAAGCTGGCACCACTTGATCGGCTCAGCTACATAACAGCGATCATCAGATCGCTGCTATGTAGCTGAAATGCAGGTGTGCTGTGAGCGCCGACCACAGGGGGGCGCTCACAGCAGGCCTGCATCAGTAACCATAGAGGTCTCAAGGACCTCTATGGTTACCTTTCTGATGCATCGCTGACCCCCGATCATGTGACGGGGGTCGGCGATGACGTCATTTCCGGCCGCCCGGCCGGATGAGGTAGTTAAATGCCGCTGTCTGTGTTTGACAGCGGCATTTAACAGGTTAATAGTGGCGGGTGAATAGCGATTTCACCCGCCGCTATTGCGCGCACATGTCAGCTGTACAAAACAGCTGACATGTCGCGACTTTGATGCGGGCTCACCGCCGGAGCCCACATCAAAGGCGGTGACACGGCATGCGCAGTACTAGTACGGCGCATGTCGTGAAGGGGTTAATGAAATAAAGACACAGTAAATCCATCCGACGGGGGTTAAATAAATTTACAAGCAGGAGCCTGCTAATGCAGGCGCCCCTGACTGTAAAAACCCGGGAAATGAATGGAAGCAGGGGAACATAGCTACCTAGACTTGCGGTGCTGCGCCCCTTGCTGACATTCCCCTGGTTTTTACAGGCAGCGGCGGCTGCATTAGCAGGCTCCTGCTTGTAAAATTATTTAACCCCTTCAGATGGATTTACAGCGTGGGACAAGACTGAACGACGAAAGGTATGGGATATTGTTGTTTTTTATTTTAACTTTGTTTCAAGTGACAAGGGTCTTCAATTGGATGGAGAGTAGAATAAACTATTACAACACCCTGTGTCTTTATTTCATTAAAATACTTTTTCCATAATGTGTGTGTGTGTTTTATTAACCATTTACTACTATTGGATTAATAATGGATAGGTGTCTTATTGACGCCTCTCCATTATTAACCTGGCTTAATGTCACCTTACAATAGCAAGGTGACATTAACCCTTTATTACCCCATATCCCACTGCTACAGGGGAGTGGGAAGAGAAAGGCTAAGTGCCAGAATAGGCGCATCTTCCAGATGTGCCTTTTCTGGGGTGGCTGGGGGGCAGATGTTTTTACCCGGGGGGGTCCTATAACCATGGTCCCTCTCTAGGCTATTAATATCTGCCCTCAGTCGCTGGCTTTACTACTCTGGCAGAGAAAATTGCGCGGAAGCCCACGCCAATTTTTTCTGTGATTTAACCCTTTATTTTAACAGCTAGATCCCCCTAATTTTACACACATATACTTGTAACATTACTAATGAGGAATATGTAAAAAAAAAAAGGGATATGAAATGGTTTACTGTATGTAAACCATGTCTCATATCCTGTCGGGTTTGAGAAGGAGAAAGCAAAAGCCGGCAATTGAATTACCGGTTTTTCTGCTATCTAGCGCTGTATGAAATATAAATATATGTATATATATGTGTCTCACTGACATATATATATATATACCTATACTATGTGTAGACACTTATTCTATCTATTCTAATAAAACCTGTCAGTGTGATTTTACTGTACACCGCACTGAATTGCCGGCTTTTCTATAGAACACCGCTGCGTATTTCTCGCAAGTCACACTGTTGGTCCGTGTGTAATCCTTATTTTTCTTGCCCCCATTGACTTTCAATGGCGGATTTTTTGCGCAATACGCTGACAAACGCAGCATGTTGCGATTTTCTACGGCCGTACAAGACTGTATAATACGGATGCGTAAAATACGGCAGATAGGAGCTGCCTCATAGAAAATCATTGATCCGTGTCCAATGCGTATTTTCTCCGCCACTCATACATCCGTAAAACTCGCTAGTGTGACGCCGGCCTCACAGTTGAGCGTGTACCTACGATAAAAATTACAGACCTTTCCATTCTTTGTAGATGGCAAAACTTGCAAAATCAGCAGTGTATCAAATACTTATTTTCCCCTCTGTATATACTGACAGACCATGTGACACTTAGATTGCACACACACTAAGCATCTGACTCATGAAGATAAATGCACCAGAAATTATTAGCAAACGGATGAATAAATATTCACATGTCAATTTTTAGTTATTTGATCCCATAAATTTAATTTATGCCTATATTTTTCTCTCTTCACTTCACCAACTTGGAGTATTTAGTTCTGATGTATTACACACAAATCAGATTAAATATTTTTGGAAACACAGGTTGCAATATAACAAAATAGGTAAAAATCCAAGGGGGTGAATACTTTTGCAAGAAATTGTACATTTTACTTTAAAGTTTTGTGCCAAATTAGGGGCATCTACTGCTGATCAGAAGGGAATAAAACTTCTAAAACACGTAAATATGACATCAACCGTCAAGTTAATTCTTATCACAATTTACATTTTGCTATGCAATTCAGTATATTAGAAATATACTAAAATGCATTGCATCTATGGACCCAGAAGTTTATCTAGTTATCATTTATATGCCTAAGGCCGCCGTCACACATGCGAGTTTTACGGACGTAAGAGCGCAGAATCTACGTCCGTAAAACTCGCAAAAAATACGGCACAATTATTCTCTATGCCCCTGCTCCTATTTGCCGTATTTTACTGATCAGTATTATACGGCTTTCTACGGCCGTACAAAATCGCAGCATGCTGCGTTTGTCACCGTACTGCGCAAGAAATACGCCAATGAAAGTCTATGGAAGCGTGAAAAATACGGATTACACACGGACAAGCAGTGTGACTTGCGAGAAATACGCAGCGCTGTTAGAGAGAAAAGCCGGTAATTCAGTGCGGTGTACAGTAAAATCACACTGACAGCTTACAGTAGAATAGGTAGAATAAATGTGTACACATAGAATAGGTATATATATATATATATATATGTCAGTGAGACACATATATGTATATATATTAATATTTATTCCAGCGCTAGACAGCTTGAAAGCCGGTAATTCAATTACCGGCTTTTTCCTTCTCCTTCCTAAAACCCGACATGATTTGAGACATGGTTTACATACAGTAAACCATGTCTTCTCTCCATTTTTTTTGCAGATTCCACACTACTAATGTCAGTAGTGTGTATCTGCAAAATTTGGCCGTTCTAGCTCTTAAAATAAAGGGTTAAATGGCGGAAAAAATTGGCGTGGGCTCCCGCGCAATTTTCTCCGCCAGAGTAGTAAAGCCAGTGACTGAGGGCAGATATTAATAGCCTGGAGAGGGTCCACGGTTATTGGCCCCCCCCTGGCTAAAAATATCTGCCCCCATCCACCCCAGAAAAGGCACATCTGGAAGATGCGCCTATTCTGGCACTTGGCCACTCTCTTCCCATTCCCGTGTAGCGGTGGGATATGGGGTAATGAAGGGTTAATGCCACCTTGCTATTGTAAGGTGACATTAAGCCTAATTAATAATGGAGAGGCGTCAATTATGACACCTATCCATTATTAATCCAATACTAGTAAAGGGTTAAATAAAACACAAACACATTTTTTAAAATTATTTTAATGAAATAAAAACAATGGTTGTTGCAGTATTTTATTCAACGCCCAATCCAGTCACTGAAGACCCTCGTTCTGTGAGTAAAAAAACATAATAAACCAACAATATACTTACCCTCCGCAGATCTGTAACGTCCAACGATGTAAATCCTTCTGAAGGGGTTAAAACATTTTGCAGCAAGGAGCTGTGCTAATGCAGGCTGCTCCTCGCTGCAAAACCCCAGGGAATGAGGCTAAAAATAGATCAATGATCTATATTTAGCTTCATTTGCGGTGAGGCGCCCTCTGCTGGCTGTTCATAGATCGTGGGAAATTACCTAGAAAGCTCCCTGGCTCCCTGGCTTTCTAGGTAATTTCCCACGATCTATGCAGCTCCTTGCTGCAAAATGTTTTAACCCCTTCAGAAGGATTTACATCGTTGGACGTTACAGATCTGCGGAGGGTAAGTATATTGTTGGTTTATTATGTTTTTTTACTCACAGAACGAGGGTCTTCAGTGACTGGATTGGGCGTTGAATAAAATACTGCAACAACCATTGTTTTTATTTCATTAAAATAATTTTAAAAAATGTGTTTGTGTTTTATTTAACCCTTTACTAGTATTGGATTAATAATGGATTGGTGTCATAATTGACGCCTCTCCATTATTAATTAGGCTTAATGTCACATTACAATAGCAAGGTGGCATTAACCCTTCATTACCCCATATCCCACCGCTACACGGGAATGGGAAGAGAGTGGCCAAGTGCCAGAATAGGCGCATCTTCCAGATGTGCCTTTTCTGGGGTGGCTGGGGGCAGATATTTTTAGCCAGGGGGGGGCCAATAACCGTGGACCTTCTCCAGGCTATTAATATCTGCCCTCAGTCACTGGCTTTACTACTCTGGCGGAGAAAATTGCGCGGGAGCCCACGCCAATTTTTCCCGCCATTTAACCCTTTATTTTAAGAGCTAGAACGGCCAAATTTTGCAGATACACACTACTGACATTAGTAGTGTGGAATCTGCAAAAAAAATGGAGAGAAGACATGGTTTACTGTATGTAAACCATGTCTCAAATCATGTCGGGTTTTAGGAAGGAGAAGGAAAAAGCCGGTAATTGAATTACCGGCTTTCAAGCTGTCTAGCGCTGGAATAAATATTAATATATATACATATATGTGTCTCACTGACATATATATATATATATACCTATTCTATGTGTACACATTTATTCTACCTATTCTACTGTAAGCTGTCAGTGTGATTTTACTGTACACCGCACTGAATTACCGGCTTTTCTCTCTAATATATGTGTCTACTGACACATATATATATATATATATATATATATATATATATATATATATATATAGACAGTATATATATATTTTCTTTTCTTTTTGGGACACATGGATCACTTCTATAGCGGTATGTTGGTTTTGCTAGCCTGCGAGAAAACCACGCAGTATGGATGCCATACGAATTACATACGGAGGATGCCATGCGCAAAAAACGCTGACACACCCTGCCTACGGAGGAGCTACGGACCACTTTTTTCGGGACTTTTCAGCGTATTACGGCCGTAATATACGGACCGTATTGTTTTACGCTGTGTGTGACGCCGGCCTAAGAAATTCAGTTTCTCCATTATTCTGCCGTACAATCCCTATGTGTTCTCATGCACGCTATATGGAGAAAGCCAAAGACCAAGACATTCCTCCATTTGCAGGGTTTGAGAGTTTGGTCATTTTAACAAGACTTTCTTTCATCTTCCCGTGTCGTTCATTCTTTTGGTTTTGCCTGTGGCACATGGTGAACCACAGTTAAATGTATTAGGGAAAATGTCCTTTATATCCAGATTTTTAAGTTGCATCAACATCCCTCATCCTTTTTCCATTACAATAACCACTAAGATCTGCATGGATCACAAGTACTACACACTGGAACACACAAAACATTTCATTTTTCGAGGGCAACGATAAATGAATGTTCTTTCCAAGAAAAACAGTTTATTGAAGTCAACCAACTATATATGCCAAATGGAAATTTATTGAAAAATGTAGTTTTGATTCGTTATTAAAATTCATTATTTTGGGTTCTGCTCCATGCTGATAGAATCTGCTTTTATCTACCTTTGTCATTGATTTAGGAAAGTATAAAGTTGCCTACAATCTACGTGTCAGAGCTGTTTAAGATATCAACATCTCAGTTCAATATGGATGAAAAATGAAGCTTGTAAGGATGATGACACCCCCCTTTCTTCCAGATTGTGATTGTGTGGGTCTTAGTATTTTGAGCCCACCTGAAGCTCAAGTCGTAAGGCCATGTGCACACGTTCAGGTTTTTTCGCGTTTTTTTCTGTGTTTTTTTGCGCTAAAAACGCTATAAAAACTCATTAAAAACGCATACATTATGCATTCTATCATTTAGAATGCATTCTGCATGTTTTGTGCACATTTTTTTACCGCGATGCGTTTTTTTCGCGGAAAAAAACGCATCGCGGTAAAAAAATGAGCATGTTCATTATTTTTGCGGATTTTCTGTGTTTTTCCCGCAATTCTATGCATTTGGGAAAAAACGCACAAAAAACGCACCAAAAATGCGTCAAAATTGCGGTAAAATCGCGGTAAAAATGTATGCGGATTTCTGGCAGAAATGTCCGGTTTTTGTCAGGAAAATTTCTGCAAGAAATCCTGACATGTGCACATACCCTAATACTTATTTCTGTTATCAGAGCAACAATAGATTGGGATGTAGCAAAAAAACCTGATTTAAATAAGTTATTTTCGGACAAAAGCTTCGATTTAAGTAAACAGCCTAGATTGGCACTAAGGCTATGTTCACACGTGGTGTTTTTGAGCCTTTTTTTTCTGCAGCAAAACCTTATCTCTAGGCAGGAAAGAAGCTGTGGCAAAACCGCAGTTTTACTGTATTTTTTTTTTTTTTGCTGCAGTTCTTATGTTTTTTTGTGCACGTTTTTTCCTGCGACATTTCTGCACGGTGATAAAGTTTGGTGGCAAAAAAAAAAAATTAATTTTATTTAATCAGATTTTGGAACAAAAAACACTGCAAAACCTGATACCTGTGTTTTTGGTGCGGATTTTCAGCGTTTTTTCACTGTCTATTACTAGAAAAACGCAGAAAAAATGCTGAAAGAGGTGACATGCTCTATTGTGCAAAAAAAAAAAAAAATTAAAAGCACAAAATCCTGGTGAAAAAAAAAACAATGTGTGTATGAGAGTTCTGAAATTTCATAGACTTTATTGGTAATGTAACACGCAGCTGAAAATTTTTATAAAAAAACTAATTGAAAGAACGTTTAGTGTGAATATAACCTAAAGTAGGCACCATTTTTTTTTTTGCATATACACATTTTAAATTATAACATTGCGAACTTGGCCTTCACTCCTCTTGTTTGAATAAAGTACTGCTGTGTAATGTCTTCAGAGAGAAAGACGATTTGAATTCTATTGCCACCCATTTACCGAGCCTTGCCACATGACTTAGGATGAAAGCCAAACTCAAATCTCAATAAAGAAATACGGTGTTTCAGGGTATCACATCTCCTTAATGCACAGCATGAGATCTGATTGGGCAGTATGAGTATGAGTGGCCTCTACCTGTGGTCTACACTGTGTTCCAAATTATTATGCAAATTGGATTTAAGTGTCATAAAGGTTTAATTGTTTTGTTTTTCAAATAAACTCGTGGATGGTATTGTGTCTCAGGGCTCAATGGATCACTGAAATCAATATTGAACACACATGATAATTAGTTTTCCAGGTAATTCTAATTAAAGGAAAACTACTTCTAAATGATGTCCCACATTATTAAGCAGGCCACAGGTTTCAAGCAATATGGGAAAGAAAAAGGATCTCTCTGCTGCCGAAAAGCATGAAATAGTGCAATGCCTTGGTCAAAGAATAAAAACATTAGATATTTCCCAAAAAGTTAAGCACGATCATCTTACTGTTAAGAGATTTGTGGCTGAATCTGAGTACAGACGTGTTCATGCTGATAAAGGCATAATGAGGAAGGTTTCTGCCAGGAAGTTCATCGGATTAAGAGAGCAGCTACTAAAAAGCCATTACAAACCAGCAAACAGATATTTAAAGCTGCTGGTGCTTCTGGAGTCCCTCGAACCTTAAGGTGTAGGATCCTTCAAAGGCTTGCTTTGGTTCATAAACCTACTATTCGGCCACCCCTAAACAGTGTTCACAAGCAGAAATGGTTGCAGTGGGCCCAGACATACATGAAGACTAATTTTCAAACAGTCTTGTTTACTGATAAGTGTCGAGTAACCCTGGATGGCCCAGATGGTTGGAGCAGTGGATAGTTGGTGGGTGGCCACCATGTCCCATCAAGGCTGAAACATTAGCAAGGAGGTGGAGGAGTCATGTTTTGGGCTGGGATAATGGGGAAACAGCTGGTAGGGCCATTTAAGGTTCCTGAAGGTGTGAAAATGACCTCTGCAAAGTATATAGAGTTTCTGACTGACAACTTTCTTCCATGGTATAAAAAGCTGCTATGGGCATAAAAGGGGATAAACTCATGGTGTGGCCACCATCTTCCCCTGACCTCAACCCTATAGAAAACCTATGGAGTATCATCAAGCAAAAGATCTATGAGGGTGGGAGGCAGTTCACATCAAAACAGCAGCTCTGGGAGGCTATTCTGACTTCATGCAAAGAAATACAAGCAGAAACTCTCAAAAAACTCACAGGTTCAATGGATGCAAGAATTGTGAAGGTGATATCAAAGAAGGGGTCCTATGTTAAAGGGACACTGTCACCTGAATTTGGAGGGAACAATCTTCAGCCATGGAGGCGGGGTTTTGGGGTTTTTGATTCACCCTTTCCTTACCCGCTGGGTGCATGCTGGCTGCAATATTGGATTGAAGTTCATTCTCTGTCCTCCATAGTACACGCCTGCACAAGGCTAGAGGACAGAGAATGAACTTCAATCCAATATTGCAGCCAACATGCAGCCAGCGGGTAAGGAAAGGGTGAATCAAAAACCCCAAAACCCCACCTCCATGGCTGAAGATTGTTCCCTCCAAATTCAGGTGACAGTGTCCCTTTAACAAGTAACCTGACCTGTTAGGAGGTTTTGGAGTCAAATAGCTTTTTTGTTTTGTGAATGTGACCTCCAAATGCTGCAAATTCCACAAATGAGCATTTTCAGTTCTTTAAAACATATCAAATGTTTAGAAATTCTGCTGTGCCTAATAATTTGGAACAGTGCATTTTGAGTTTTTATTCATTTTGGAGATTATACTGTTATCATTGGGAGGTTTCTTCAATAAAATTTGATGTATAATCTAACGGGTGATGACTTTTATTAGACGGACTGTCATTTGCACCGACCATTTAGGAAAATCCGAGAAAAATATAATTTGCATAATAATTTGGAACATGGTGTATTAGTTATTGTTTCTCCTTATGGAGAATGACAGGTCTCATATTGCCAAATCAAATTTTATGAAATGCACTGGGGAGGAGTAAAACCCCAAAACATGTCTGTATATTGCTACTTCCAATAGGTGGCACTAGAGTTCAAGTCCTCTTCCTGTCTGAAGAGGCAATTTGCATATCTCTTACTCTAGTGTCAACAGCTTCATTGTCTGTGGTACACGCCATTAGCTGTTGGTTTGAGCACTTTCTATTAGCTTGAAATGCCATTTAGGCTATATGCACACTTTCCGGATTTTTTGCGTTTTTTGCTCGTTTTTTGACGGTTTTCCGCTGCAAAAACGCTTAAAAAATGCATACATTAAGCATCCCACCATTTTTAATGCATTCAGCAATTTTTGTGCATATGTTGCTCTTTTTCCGCAATAAAAGCGCATCGTAGAAAAAAACGCAGCATGTTCATTAATTTTGCGGATTTTTCGAGGATTTCCTGCTATTTAATGCATTGGGAAGCTCCGGAAAAAACGTGAAAAATCTGCACAAAAGACACGCAAAAAAGTGAGTAAAACTCGAGAAAAACGTGCAAAAAAACGCATGCGGATTTCCTGCAGAAAAAGTCCGGTTTTGTTCAGGAAATTTCTGCAAAGAATCCTGACGTGTGCACATAGCCTAAAGGCTTTGTCCATTGTTCTGTCTTCACTAATGCAGGACTCCCAGCCTCCCACCTTTCTGCTGGCCAGGAGAGGTTATGCTCTTGATGTCTGATAATTCACACAAGAAGCATGGTTGAGCCTCTGACCCGAACTGTTCATTTTCCAATGCTGCAAGGATAAACAGCCTTGTCTATGCAGCATCAGAAGAGCACAGTGGCACTGAAGCCGGCACGATCCAGTGATTTGGCCAGCTTTAGGGACATGCTTGCAAGGGCTAAACATTATACCAACATGTTAGCAAAACATTCGATAGATTGCTATTTGCATCACAGCCACATAAAGTATGAACATTAGGCCGGGGTCACACTAGACCGTAATACGGACGAGTGCAATGCGATAAAAAATCGCATAGCACTCGTCCCAATGTTAATCTATGGGGCAGCTCCCATCATCCGATATTTTCTCGGCCGTATTCAGGATCCGAGTGAAATCGCAGCATGCTGCGATTGTCAGCGTTTCGCGGCCGAGAATCGCCAATGAAAGTCTATGGAAGCCCCAAAAATACGGATCACACACGGACCAGCAGTGTGACTTGCGAGGAATACGCAGCGCTGTTAGAGAGAAAAGCCGGCAATTCAGTGCGGTGTACAGTAAAATCACACTGACAGCTTAGAATAGAATAGGTCGAATAAATGTGTACACATAGAATAGGTATATATATATATATATGTCAGTGAGACACATATATATATATATATATACATATATATATATATTAATATTTCATCCAGCGCGATATAGCAGAAAGCCGGTAATTTAATTGCCGGCTTCTGCTTTCTCCTTCCTAAAACCCGACATGATTTGAGACCTGGTTTACATACAGTAAACCATGTCTTCTCCCCATTTTTTTTGCATATTCCACACTACTAATGTCAGTATTGTGTCTATGCAAAATTTGGCCGTTCTAGCTATTAAATTAAGGGGTTAAATGGCGGAAAAAATTGGCGTGGGCTCCCGCACAATTTTCTCTGCCAGAGTAGTAAAGCCAGTGACTGAGGGCAGATATTAATAGCCTGGAGAGGGTCCACGGTTATTGGCCCCCCCCTGGCTAAAAACATCTGCCCCCAGCCACCCCAGAAAAGGCACATCTGGAAGATGCGCCTATTCTGGCACTTGGCCACTCTCTTCCCATTCCCGTGTAGCGGTGGGATATGGGGTAATGAAGGGTTAATGCCACCTTGCTATTGTAAGGTGACATTAAGCCTAATTAATAATGGAGAAGCGTCAATTATGACACCTATCCATTATTAATCCAATTGAATGAAAGGGTTAAATAAAAGACAAACACATTATTATAAATTATTTTAATGAAATAAAAACAATGGTTGTTGGAGTATTTTATTCTACGCCCAATCCAGTCACTGAAGACCCTGGTTCTGTAAGTAAAAAAACATAATAAACCAACAATATCCTTACCCTCCGCAGATCTGTAAAGTCCAACGATGTAAATCCTTCTGAAGGGGTTAAAACATTTTGCAGCAAGGAGTTCCGCTAATGCAGGCTGCTCCTTGCTGCAAAACCCCGGGGAATGAGGCTAAATATAGATCAATGCTCTATATTTAGCTTCATTTGCGGTGAGGCGCCCTCTGCTGGCTGTTCATAGATCGTGGGAACTTACCTAGAAAGCCTGGGAGCTTTCTAGGAAAGTTCCCACGATCTATGAACAGCCAGCAGAGGGCGCCTCACCGCAAATGAAGCTAAATATAGAGCATTGATCTATATTTAGCCTCATTCCCCGGGGTTTTGCAGCAAGGAGCAGCCTGCATTAGCGGAACTCCTTGCTGCAAAATGTTTTAACCCCTTCAGAAGGATTTACATCGTTGGACTTTACAGATCTGCGGAGGGTAAGGATATTGTTGGTTTATTATGTTTTTTTACTTACAGAACGAGGGTCTTCAGTGACTGGATTGGGTGTAGAATAAAATACTCCAACAACCATTGTTTTTATTTCATTAAAATAATTTATAATAATGTGTTTGTCTTTTATTTAACCCTTTCATTCAATTGGATTAATAATGGATAGGTGTCATAATTGACGCCTCTCCATTATTAATTAGGCTTAATGTCACCTTACAATAGCAAGGTGGCATTAACCCTTCATTACCCCATATCCCACCGCTACACGGGAATGGGAAGAGAGTGGCCAAGTGCCAAAATAGGCGCATCTTCCAGATGTGCCTTTTCTGGTGTGGCTGGGGGCAGATGTTTTTAGCCAGGGGGGGGGCCAATAACCGTGGATCCTCTCCAGGCTATTAATATCTGCCCTCAGTCACTGGCTTTACTACTCTGGCGGAGAAAATTGTGCGGGAGCCCACGCCAATTTTTTCCGCCATTTAACCCCTTAATTTAATAGCTAGAACGGCCAAATTTTTCATAGACACACTACTGACATTAGTAGTGTGGAATATGCAAAAAAAATGGGGAGAAGACATGGTTTACTGTATGTAAACCAGGTCTCAAATCATGTCGGGTTTTAGGAAGGAGAAAGCAGAAGCCGGCAATTGAATTACCGGCTTTCTGCTATATCGCGCTGGATGAAATATTAATATATATACATATATGTGTCTACTGACATATATATATATATATATACAGTGGGGCAAAAAAGTATTTAGTCAGTCAGCAATAGTGCAAGTTCCACCACTTAAAAAGATGAGAAGCGTCTGTAATTTACATCATAGGTAGACCTCAACTATGGGAGACAAACTGAGAAAAAAAAATCCAGAAAATCACATTGTCTGTTTTTTTATCATTTTTTTTGCATATTATGGTGGAAAATAAGTATTTGGTCAGAAACAAACAATCAAGATTTCTGGCTCTCACAGACCTGTAACTTCTTCTTTAATAGTCTCCTCTTTCCTCCACTCATTACCTGTAGTAATGGCAACTGTTTAAACTTGTTATCAGTATAAAAAGACACCTGTGCACACCCTCAAACAGTCTGACTCCAAACTCCACTATGGTGAAGACCAAAGAGCTGTCAAAGGACACCAGAAACAAAATTGTAGCCCTGCACCAGGCTGGGAAGACTGAATCTGCAATAGCCAACCAGCTTGGAGTGAAGAAATCAACAGTGGGAGCAATAATTAGAAAATGGAAGACATACAAGACCACTGATAATCTCCCTCGATCTGGGGCTCCACGCAAAATCCCACCCCGTGGGGTCAGAATGATCACAAGAACGGTGAGCAAAAATCCCAGAACCACGCGGGGGGACCTAGTGAATGAACTGCAGAGAGCTGGGACCAATGTAACAAGGCCTACCATAAGTAACACACTACGCCACCATGGACTCAGATCCTGCAGTGCCAGGCGTGTCCCACTGCTTAAGCCAGTACATGTCCGGGCCCGTCTGAAGTTTGCTAGAGAGCATTTGGATGATCCAGAGGAGTTTTGGGAGAATGTCCTATGGTCTGATGAAACCAAACTGGAACTGTTTGGTAGAAACACAACTTGTCGTGTTTGGAGGAAAAAGAATACTGAGTTGCATCCATCAAACACCATACCTACTGTAAAGCATGGTGGTGGAAACATCATGCTTTGGGGCTGTTTCTCTGCAAAGGGGCCAGGACGACTGATCCGGGTACATGAAAGAATGAATGGGGCCATGTATCGTGAGATTTTGAGTGCAAACCTCCTTCCATCAGCAAGGGCATTGAAGATGAAACGTGGCTGGGTCTTTCAACATGACAATGATCCAAAGCACACCGCCAGGGCAACGAAGGAGTGGCTTCTTAAGAAGCATTTCAAGGTCCTGGAGTGGCCTAGCCAGTCTCCAGATCTCAACCCTATAGAAAACCTTTGGAGGGAGTTGAAAGTCCGTGTTGCCAAGCGAAAAGCCAAAAACATCACTGCTCTAGAGGAGATCTGCATGGAGGAATGGGCCAACATACCAACAACAGTGTGTGGCAACCTTGTGAAGACTTACAGAAAACGTTTGACCTCTGTCATTGCCAACAAAGGATATATTACAAAGTATTGAGATGAAATTTTGTTTCTGACCAAATACTTACTTTCCACCATAATATGCAAATAAAATGTTAAAAAAACAGACAATGTGATTTTCTGGATTTTTTTTTCTCAGTTTGTCTCCCATAGTTGAGGTCTACCTATGATGTAAATTACAGACGCCTCTCATCTTTTTAAGTGGTGGAACTTGCACTATTGCTGACTGACTAAATACTTTTTTGCCCCACTGTATATATATATATATATATAGACAGTATATATGTTTATTTGTTTTTTGACACATGGATCCCTTGTATTGGCGTATGTTGGTTTTGCAAGCCTGCGATAAAAACACGCAGTACGGATGCCATACGGATGTCACACAGATCATTTGATGCGAGAAAATCGCATCCTCGCACTGCACTCGGATCACTGTTTTGTAAAAATGTTTGCGATTCTCCTCCGTCAAAAACGGACCGTTTTTTTATACGTTGTGTGTGTCCCCGGCCTTAGGGGGATGATCAAACACCAAAATGCTCAGTACTCGGCATTCGAATAGAGCAGACCACTCGCTCAGATGGGCTCGACTCAAGTGAAGAGTTTAATGGAAGTCAATGGGAAACTTGAGCATTTTACGGGGCAGGAAAAGCGCTGAAATGGAAGAAAATATAGCTTAAATGGAATGGGAACAACATGGGGAAAATGCCTGGACGCATCTCTGACTCCCAGGTTGCCACTGGGAACAATGTTGTCAAAGTATTAGGCAAATTTTACAGACTGACAATAAAACGAAAAATAAAATGGATTTTACAGGAAAAAATGTTAGGAAACATTCTTTCCTGTATATTGACTTGTATATAAAGAAAATTAAAAGAGAAAAAAAAGCCTCCTCCACCCCTTCATCGCTGGGCCATCTCCTACCGTGGCCAATGACTACAGTAGATGACATAGAAGAGGGAGAAATAAAACTACACCCACTGGTAGTCACTGGTAAAGGTAATTTTAACATTTTGCTATCTTTTCTGGGCATTTGCTGTGTATGACATGATCTGATACATCCTGTTTTATTTATAAGGCCAGAGTCACACTAGACCGTAATACAGACAAGTGCAATGCGATAAAAAAAAAATCGCATAGCACTCAGCCCAATGTTATTCTATGGGGCAGCTCCTATTATCCGTTGCTTTCTCGGCCGTATTCAGGATCCGAGTGAAATCGCAGCATGCTGAGATTGTCAGCGTATCTCGGCCGAGAATCGCCAATGCAAGTCTATGGGTGCGAGAAAAAAATGGATTACACATGGACCAACAGTGTGACTTGTGAGAAATATGCAGCGGTGTTCTATAGAAAAGCCGGTAATTCAGCGCGGTGTACAGTAAAATCACACCGACAGGTTAGAATAGAACAGATAAAATTAATGTCTACACATAGTATAGGTATACAGTACAGACCAAAAGTTTGGACACACCTTCTCATTTAAAGATTTTTCTGTATTTTCATGACTATGAAAGTTGTAAATTCACACTGAAAACATCAAAACTATGAATGAACACATGTGGAATTATATACCGTACTTAACAAAAAAGTGTGAAACAACTGAAAATATGTCTTATATTCTAGGTTCTTCAAAGCAGCCACCTTTTGCTTTGATGACTGCTTTGCACACTCTTGGCATTCTCTTGATGGTTCCTTTGACTCGTACAACTGTGGTAATTCTAGAACTAATAAGTCCAAACGAGTACTGACTGCCAGGTATGCGTCCATTTATCAGACGAAAGCCAATCCAGGGTCGCGAGCACAGCGTCGGGATGGTCCTCAGTGGCCTCACCCCTGCCATTCTCTCATCGTAAGTGTTGCGACTTTGGATACCCTTGGAGATGTTCCATTCAGGTGTCTGCCCTATCAACTTTCAATGGTACTTTTTGTGCCTACCATGCAGCAGTAAAACATTATACTCTAGTTTAAGGGGGTAGGGACATGGAACAGTTTCTGTACCCCTTTACAATATTATGGTTGAAACAAAATCATAGTGCTTCAATGGTAATCTTGTCACAACAAACCCTTTATGATTTAAACTGTCCCTTGAATCTCCCAATCTCTGAAAACTGGCTTAAAAATATTAGAATCAACTCTTAGGCTATGTTCCCATGATGATCTTGTGGTGCATTTTTAACGCTGCATATGTGTATGGGATTTGTAGAAATCTCACGCCCACTGTGTTTTTTACTCAAAGTAAACTGACCTGTGGTGTTTCAAATCTGCAACAAAATCATGTCAATTTCTCTTGCATAATCACTGAGTTTTCTGTGCCGATTTTCTCCATATACTTGTATTAGATGAATTGTTAGTGCATTTCTAAGGCGAAAGCACATCAAAAACGCATGTAATATGCACCTAAGTATGTTAATAAAGTTTTGCAGCATCAAAATCTCACCAAAAAGCTCATACTGGGAACTTAGCCTTAGGCCGGGATCACACATATGCGAGATATGGCCGAGTCTCGCAGGTGAAAACCCAGCTCTGACGCCGTCACTCCAGAGCAGAGCGTGCAGCTCCATGTATTGCTGTGCGGCTGCACGCTCTTCTCCGGAGTGCCGGCGCCAGAGCTGGGTTTTCACCTGCGAGACTCAGCCATATCTCGCGTATGTGTGATCCCGGCCTTACAGCTATGGAAAACTCTGTTTGGCCATAGATTTCCTCTAGAGTGTTCTCTTGGCTAATATAGGGGTGTCTAGCTAAAATACGGCATATAACCTGTCATAGTCACAGTGAAAGAATCTGGGTGCACATGAAATGACCGCTTTCAGAATATCGTGGCATTATTATCCTGGCAAACAGGTTCTTTCTCCTATTTTGGAGACTACATTGGAATCCTGGACCAACTCCCCACAAGGCAGATGGCAGCAATTAAACAATAATCAGCCACCATGTAAATTTATCAAGAAAAACGATTTATTATGGAACCACTTTGATGCTTGGGAAAGTTGAAAAAAAATAACTCAACATTCATATTTTATGGGCATAATGAATGCCTGATTCTACAAACATAACTGGAAAAAAACAAGACAGACTGAAATGCTTTATACCTAGGTGGTCTCTAATTCTAAAATTGGAAACCTAACTTTCAATATGTTTTGTATCATAAAAGCGTATCATCCCACCCTGTGGGTAAGGATGGGGAATGTTTACTATCAAGGATGACCGGGAAACTACAGTTATATTGACTCAGTGCAAACTTCGGATGAAGAATGAAAGATATATCAGTCGTCAGAATCTATTTGCATCACATTACACTGCTGTGAAGCCAAGCTGTCAATCAGTAGGACTATTCATATCTGAGCACTCATCCAGCTGCTTCTTTCATTTAGGGATTCGGCTTCCCAGAGAAAATGGACCTAGTTCTCAATGAAATAAGCAAAGTTCCTTCTCTTGCGGCACAGATGTAACATTTCACTCTGCATGTGACAGGGTTTTTACATTCTATCTGTATCAGATCTTCTACGTGCCAAGAAATAATGGTGAATTTGGAATGAGACAGAATGGTAAAGAAATGATGTCTGATGGGTTCTTGTATTGTTTGACTGCTTACAGCTGTATCCAGCACTAAAAGTGAATACATTACGTACTCATAAAGTGTAATGCAATTTAATGTGATATCTATTAAGGTTTATTCAGGTATAATAAAACAATGACATGCCTTAAAGAAGTTGCATATAGAAAGCTAGATACAGTGCCTTGAGAAAGTATTCGGCCCCCTGGAAGTTTTCAACCTTTTTCCACATATCATGCTTCAAACATAAAGATACCAAATGTAAATTTTTGGTGAAGAATCAGCAACAACTGGAACACAAGTGCAAAGTTAAAAGAAATTTATTGGTTATTTGAAATTTTTGAGGAAATTCAAAAACTGAAAAATGGGGCGTGCAATATTATTCGGCCCCTTTAACTTAATACTTTGTTGCGCCACCTTTTACTGCGATTACAGCTGCAAGTCGCTTGGTGTCTGTCTCTATCAATTTTGTACATCGAGAGACTGAAATTCTTGCCCATTCTTCCTTGGCAAACAGCTCGTTGCTCAGTGAGGTTTGTTGGAGATCGTTTGTGAACAGCAGTTTTCAGCTCTTTCCACAGATTCTCGATTGGATTGAGGTCTGGACTTTGACTTGGCCATTCTAACACCTGGATACGTTTATTTGTGAACCATTCCATTGTAGATTTTGCTTTATGTTTGGGAAAAGGTGTAAGTTACTACTGTATGGGTGCTACTGGGAATAACCTCTATTTGGGGACAAAGACAGACATTACTGCTGTATGGGGGAAG
The DNA here is from genome assembly GCF_032444005.1 of Ranitomeya imitator. Classification (NCBI taxonomy): domain Eukaryota; kingdom Metazoa; phylum Chordata; class Amphibia; order Anura; family Dendrobatidae; genus Ranitomeya; species Ranitomeya imitator. The sequence continues at coordinate 712,226,243 of NC_091284.1, read as the reverse complement.
AAAAGGAAAATTTACTATTGTAAATGGGAGTGGCCGTGATGACGCAGCCCAATGGGATTACACTGCTGATGTACAGTTAGGGCCAGAAATATTTGGACAGTGACACAATTTTCGCGAGTTGGGCTCTGCATGCCACCACATTGGATTTGAAATGAAACCTCTACAACAGAATTCAAGTGCAGATTGTAACGTTTAATTTGAAGGGTTGAACAAAAATATCTGATAGAAAATGTAGGAATTGTACACATTTCTTTACAAACACTCCACATTTTAGGAGGTCAAAAGTAATTGGACAAATAAACATAACCCAAACAAAATATTTTTATTTTCAATATTTTGTTGCAAATCCTTTGGAGGCAATCACTGCCTTAAGTCTGGAACCCATGGACATCACCAAACGCTGGGTTTCCTCCTCCTTAATGCTTTGCCAGGCCTTTACAGCCGCAGCCTTCAGGTCTTGCTTGTTTGTGGGTCTTTCTGTCTTAAGTCTGGATTTGAGCAAGTGAAATGCATGCTCAATTGGGTTTAGATCTGGAGATTGACTTGGCCATTGCAGAATGTTCCACTTTTTGGCACTCATGAACTCCTGGGTAGCTTTGGCTGTATGCTTGGGGTCATTGTCCATCTGTACTATGAAGCGCCGTCCAATCAACTTTGCAGCATTTGGCTGAATCTGGGCTGAAAGTATATCCCGGTACACTTCAGAATTCATCCGGCTACTCTTGTCTGCTCTTATGTCATCAATAAACACAAGTGACCCAGTGCCATTGAAAGCCATGCATGCCCATGCCATCACGTTGCATCCACCATGTTTTACAGAGGATGTGGTGTGCCTTGGATCATGTGCCGTTCCCTTTCTTCTCCAAACTTTTTTCTTCCCATCATTCTGGTACAGGTTGATCTTTGTCTCATCTGTCCATAGAATACTTTTCCAGAACTGAGCTGGCTTCTTGAGGAGTTTTTCTGCAAATTTAACTCTGGCCTGTCTATTTTTGGTATTGATGAATGGTTTGCATCTAGATGTGAACCCTTTGTATTTACTGTCATGGAGTCTTCTCTTTACTGTTGACTTAGAGACAGATACACCTACTTCACTGAGAGTGTTCTGGACTTCAGTTGATGTTGTGAACGGGTTCTTCTTCACCAAATTAAGTATGCGGCGATCATCCACCACTGTTGTCATCCGTGGACGCCCAGGCCTTTTTGAGTTCCCAAGCTCACCAGTCAATTCCTTTTTTCTCAAAATGTACCCAACTGTTGATTTTGCTACTCTAAGCATGTCTGCTATCTCTCTGATGGATTTTTTCTTTTTTTTCAGCCTCAGGATGTTCTGCTTCACCTCAATTGAGAGTTCCTTTGACCGCATGTTGTCTGCTCACAGCAACAGCTTCCAAATGCAAAACCACACACCTGGAATCCACCCCTGACCTTTTAACTACTTCATTGATTACAGGTTAACGAGGGAGACGCCTTCAGAGTTAATTGCAGCCCTTAGAGTCCATTGTCCAATTACTTTTGGTCCCTTGAAAAAGAGGACGCTATGCATTACAGAGCTATGATTCCTAAACCCTTTCTCCGATTTGGATGTGGAAACTATCATATTGCAGCTGGGAGTGTGCACTTTCAGCCCATATTACATATATAATTTTATTTCTGAACATGTTTTTGTAAACAGCTAAAATAACAAAACTTGTGTCACTGTCCAAATATTTCTGGCCCTAACTGTATCTTTAGGACACGTCTCCATGGTAACTGCCTTATGACCACAGACGCGGTCCAATTAAAGAGTGCGCTTCTACCGCATCATTATGTCATGTTACCATATATAAACGGATCTCAGCACAGCTGATGACTGGCCAAGTACCGGCAATGATGTCAGACGCCGGGTAACAGAATCAAAAATGGTCCACCTTTATATATGTCCCAAGTGCTCAGCCTCATTTGCCCAGACACCTATTATTTATATACTAGCCATGCAGCACTCTGCAGTTCACTTCAGGGCACCTTGCCACTGCAGGCCCTGATCCCTTTCATCCATTTTTCAAGTACACTCCCCTGAGTCCCCTTTCACCAGGGACGAAATGAGTTGGGAGGAGCACTAGGGACATTTTTAGTTGAACAGGGCCACAATTGGGTACTGTCCTTGTTTGTATGGGAGATAATGAATAGGGCACAACAGGGAGATTAGTACCCATGTCCATTCTCACCTATCCTGATCTACTCTGGACCGTCTCCATCGACATCTAAGGCGTGGCATCCAACCATTTATTTTTCTGCATGGTTTTATGAGCACCGTATAAGTGTATGAAGTAATTACATGCTCACATATTGTTTGTGTCTATGTTTGATCTTGATGGGCATTGTTCCCAATTTTAAATCTATAGAATAAAAGTTAGGTTTTAATTTCAGTCTTCGCCTTGCTGTGTACTCTAATTGATACATCAATAAGGCAATTGCTGACTCTACAAATACATATTTCTCACACCAAATAAATATTGTCTGCTTATAGATAAAATGCTTTTTGCATCTTTGTTTGCCATTGTATAGCAGAAACCATTAAGTAAAGTGTTTGATTGCTATGTCATTGTCTGCAACCTGGGTAATACTCACCCTGTGTTTTCTTGCCGTGTTCCCTTTTCGTATTTAACGTTCTTCAGCCAATTTCTCCCTGGGAAAAAAAAAACCTGGAACACTGAAGACAGATAGAATTAATGTGACAAAGATTAGTGAAAAGCATTCCTACCCCCTGAAGAGATGGCGGATGGCCTAGAATATGAGTGGAGATTAGGGAGGAAATATTCTGAGCAGGGGATCTCCATTTGAGGTTTAGGCCAGACCGTTACAGGGCGGGGATACCCACAATACCTAAAGAGAGAGGCCAGCAGGAGAGCAGCAATTGAAGGCCATGCCAACAGCATTTTAGTGTTTCACAATCTGTGATATATAAACCAGACCGGCCTTTCCTTGTGCAAACTGATATATGACTGGCCCATAAAGTAAGGAAATGTTTAACCTCTCTTGAGTTGTGCCAACAGTCTATTCTGAAGTAAAATGAATGGGACGGACATTAACACTATACTTGCAGCACCATTACTTTGAGCATTGAGCTGAATTAGATTATCATGAAATGAAATACTATTTTTTCATGTGTAATGCTGCCCAGTGAAAAATATCAGCTATAGCATTGATGCACAACTTATTTTTGGCCCAAGAGCCACAATATCAGATTCAACCGAATATATCAAAAGCTTATGGCAGAAATGTCAGAAAAGTGGATGAGGGTCTTCTCCCACATTTACAAACCCCAAAATTCTCCATCCATTGTGCGTTATCTTACCAACATTAAAAAAATGTTCAATTTGGTATGCTTAGACTTTGGTGAATGCTTCCATAGTGGACACTTTTGTATATGATTTCACTAAGACCCTTCCATTTTTGTGGAACAGATTGCAGGACCTTGTTGGCTTTTTGGCAATTGTGGTTTATGTGAGATTTTACTACTTTTGCTTATGCTACTGCAATGAAATGATAGCCTCATTACTGCATGGACAGAACTCCACCTTATCTATTCCTTTCTGGAGTAGATCAGGTCATTCCATTATCAATATGGGTGCACCAAAGATGGCCAAACTGTGCATCATTAGTACTTACGTGTCCTGACTCCCAGCTTGTGCTCTACTCCCCACTGACGTGGTAATTACCGTACATGTGAGCTGCTAACAGGTGCAGGCAAGCATGTCTGTGACCAGATAGTTGACGGCCACACAGACTGGCATTTCAGTCTGCATGTGGCCCTGAACTTCTAGTTGTATACCCTTGTGCTCTAGGTTATCCGTGACAATGTCTCAGATTTGCAGCACAGCCAAACGTCCATTTGTGATCAGTTGTTTGTTCCCACAAAACATGTTTTTATTACCTGCGGATCTGCATCTAATAAAATTCTATGGGAAAAATTTGCATATAAAACTAAGAGTACCCGCAAGAGAATTTGACCTTTTGCGGAATTCAAACACACAACGCTGAGTTAAGAAAAAGGTCAGTGGGCATGACATTTCTATAAATCCCATCCACTTTGCTTTAGCTGAAGGTTTCTGCATCTTATATCAAAATATCATCGTAGAAACTTAACCTTAAACATCTGGCCTGGGACCATAGAGACGAGACCAGTCAGGCACTGCCCTATTGCCGGCTTCTCCCAGCGCCGCTCCAGCTGATTGACATGATTCTCACTATGAGGTGGGTTGTACTGAAGATTTGAAGCAAACAAGAATGTCTCTGAAATTAAGGGTATACATGTGTTTTCTGTGTCTTTGGCAAGTGGAGGCAGAAAAGTGATTCATTTTATTTTGCTACCTGTACAGGACTTAGCATTCTTGTTTGGGCTCATCTCCACTTGTGAGGAAAACGGACGAGTGCAATCCGATAAAAAATCGGATTGCACTCGGACCAATGTTAATCAATAGATGACACTCCATTTGCGATTTTTTTTCCCAGCCGAAATCGGACTGAGAAAAATCTGTGTCGGCTGAGAAAAAAATTGCAGCATGCTGCGTATTGCTGAGATTCTCGGACGAGACTCGCCAATGCAAGTCAATGGGTGCGAGAAAAAAAACGCACAGCACTCGCACCATGCGAGTGCTGTCCGATTTTTACGCACCCGTGTCCTTAGAAAAGCCGGTAATTCAGCGCAGAGTACAGTAAAATCACACTGACAGGTTAGATTAGAGTAGATATATACACATAGAATAGGTATATATACATATATATATGTCAGGGAGACACCTATATATATATATTTATATTTAATGCAGCGTGAGAGAGCTTTAAAGCTGGTAATTCAATTACCGGCTTTTGCTTTCTCCTTCACAAACCCGACATGATATGAGACCTGGTTTACATACAGTAAACCATCTCATATCACCATTTTTTTTGCATATTCCACACTACTAATGTCAGTAGTGTGTATATGCAAAATTTGGCCGTTCTAGCTATTATATTTAAGGGTTAAATGGCGGAAAAAATTGGCGTGGGCTCCCGCGCAATTTTCTCCGCCAGAGTAGTAAAGCCAGTGACTGAGGGCAGATATTAATAGCCTGGAGAGGGTCCACGGTTATTGGCCCCCCCCTGGCTAAAAATACCTGCCCCCAGCCACCCCAGAACAGGCACATCTGGAAGATGCGCCTATTCTGGCACTTGGCCACTCTCTTCCCATTCCCGTGTAGCGGTGGGATATGGGGTAATGAAGGGTTAATGCCACCTTGCTATTGTAAGGTGACATTAAGCCTAATTAATAATGGAGAGGCGTCAATTATGACACCTATCCATTATTAATCCAATTGAATGAAAGGGTTAAAAAAAACACACACACATTATTAAAAATTATTTTAATGAAATAAAAACAAAGGTTGTTTTAATATTTTATTTAACGCCCAATCCAATCACTGAAGACCCTCGATCTGTAAATAAAAAAACATAATAAACCAACAATATACTTACCTTCCGAGGATCTGTAAAGTCCAACGATGTAAATCCTTCTGAAGGGGTTAAAACATTTTGCAGCAAGGAGTTCTGCTAATGCAACGCTACTCCTCGCTGCAAAACCCCAGGGAATGAAGGTAAAGTAAGTCAATGACCTATATTTACCTGCATTTGCGGTGAGGCGCCCTCTGCTGGCTGTTCATAGATCGTGGGAGCTTTCCTTGAAAGCTCCCAGGCTTTCTAGGAAAGTTCCCACGATCTATGAACAGCCAGCAGAGGGCACCTCACCGCAAATGCAGGTAAATATAGGTCATTGACCTACTTTACCTTCATTCCCTGGGGTTTTGCAGCGAGGAGTAGCGTTGCATTAGCAGAACTCCTTGCTGCAAAATGTTTTAACCCCTTCAGGAGGATTTACATCGTTGGACTTTACAGATCCTCGGAAGGTATGTATATTGTTGGTTTATTATGTTTTTTTATTTACAGATCGAGGGTCTTCAGTGATTGGATTGGGCGTTAAATAAAATATTAAAACAACCTTTGTTTTTATTTCATTAAAATAATTTTTAATAATGTGTGTGTGTTTTTTTTAACCCTTTCATTCAATTGGATTAATAATGGATAGGTGTCATAATTGACGCCTCTCCATTATTAATTAGGCTTAATGTCACCTTACAATAGCAAGGTGGCATTAACCCTTCATTACCCCATATCCCACCGCTACACGGGAATGGGAAGAGAGTGGCCAAGTGCCAGAATAGGCGCATCTTCCAGATGTGCCTGTTCTGGGGTGGCTGGGGGCAGGTATTTTTAGCCAGGGGGGGGGCCAATAACCGTGGACCCTCTCCAGGCTATTAATATCTGCCCTCAGTCACTGGCTTTACTACTCTGGCGGAGAAAATTGCGCGGGAGCCCACGCCAATTTTTTCCGCCATTTGACCCTTAAATATAATAGCTAGAACGGCCAAATTTTGCATATACACACTACTGACATTAGTAGTGTGGAATATGCAAAAAAAATGGTGATATGAGATGGTTTACTGTATGTAAACCAGGTCTCATATCATGTCGGGTTTGTGAAGGAGAAAGCAAAAGCCGGTAATTGAATTACCAGCTTTAAAGCTCTCTCACGCTGCATTAAATATAAATATATATATATAGGTGTCTCCCTGACATATATATATGTATATATACCTATTCTATGTGTATATATCTACTCTAATCTAACCTGTCAGTGTGATTTTACTGTACTCTGCGCTGAATTGCCGGCTTTTCTAAGGAGACCCGTGCGTAAAAATCGGACAGCAATACGGATGTCATACGGATGTTGCGATAAAAAAATTGCATCACACTCGCATGACACTCGCATGGCACTCGCATGGCACTCGCAGACGTTACATCAGTTTTTTCGGTCCGTAAATCGGACCGTTTTTTTCGCACACAAGTGGAGATGAGCCCTTTGTGTTGCAAAATCCCCTACCATATTATAGGCCCATTCTAATCTTAGCTATGAGGTCCACTCTATTTTAAGTGCGATGCTGTCTGAGCTGTAAGCCACCTGATGAAAGTTGGTCATGGAAATTTATTCTGACTTCATAACTAGACTGGAAGTATGGGGATCTTGAGACAGTGTTTCTATGGATGTCTGTATTGAGCCAGTACTCACACCAAGAAGTTCATCAAATAGCTGCAACTTGACTGCAGAGGCACGTATGAAGATTCCAGAAGAAGTTTATTCTGTGGCTAAATTCTTGTATTATGTACAATAGCAACAGCAGTAGCTATAGCACCTGCAGTGAGTAAAGACAATTCTGAAGCATAGACGAACGATGAATGATGGCTGACAAACACTAACTGAGGAAGAATGGTGGGTTTACATACATCAGAGCTGGGCTACAGCGGGAGAGACAAGACAAATCTCTAAAAGGGACAAACCTGATTGCATAGCAGTAAAACAATAACAATACAAGGACAATACAATACTGGATGATTCCTAAGTGTAACAGGGTCTACCAAGCTGGGGTACCTCTTTCAGTACCACCCCGTGTTTCAGGAGGTCCACTCTGCTTTGGCTGGAGTCTGAATGAAGGACGCTGGCTGGAATTCCTTGGTTACCTGGGAGCATATAAAACATCACTGCTTCTCCACGCATTTCCAGTCTGACAACACTTTATTCACAGGACACAGAATATATCACACAGATACAGAGGGCAGGCCAGACATACATTACAATAGCCGCAGGAGGCCGGAGCCTGCCGATATTTACTGTGGGAATTACAAAGGTGGGGGAGGACAGAAGGGGAATATCTTGTCCCCTCTGCCCAGGGGCGCAGCCTGTGGGCTGATGCATCTCACATGTAACCTATTATACATGCATATAACTGCACAACATATTCTGAGAGCTGAGTGGTTCCGTAACATGTAACACTAAGTAATGGGACATGACAAAATACATAATTTGTTTTATTTTTCCAGTCTTTATTTCCAGTTCTGTATGGAGTAGTCTTTAGGTATCATTGCTCTAATTGTTTACATTCAGTACCATATAGGTAGCTTATATGGGACTCATTAGAAGGCAAGGTGGGGAAGCTCTGATTTTGTTCATCTCTCAACCCCCAATGGTAGTGTGAATCTGCATGTGGCTTCCCAGATGCGGGATTGTGATGAATGGTGTATGCACCATTTGATTGCAGTCAGGGGTCTCCTCGCCTTAATTGACAATCAATCTGCATGTCCTTTGCTCTATTTTGCGTCACATTTTAGAGCGCATGGTCAACACTATATACTGTATTTGATATCTAAGTTACACCATGCTCTGGCAGGCAGGTCTAGAATAATAATTGTGAGCCTGATAACAATCAAGCGATTCTTTGAAATTTCGGAATATTCTATAAATAGAATGAAAGAACAATGCTATTTTTATAGCGGAGTATTTTCCTTCCAGCGTAGGCATTTTAGTTTCTTGTTTGACTTCTCTGTGAATATTTTCTCATAAAGCACTGGGGCTGCTTCCCAGGTCAAGGTATCCAACTTCTCTTTAGCTCACAGAAAGACAAGACTCACATATGTAACTGCATAGATTGAAATCATAGAATATGTATTTATATAAGCTGCACACCCTATGTATTCCCTGTCAGAAGTATAAATTATGGCTGCTGAAGCTGACGGAGAGGCCGCATTCCTCTGCCAGAATTTTTTTTTTTTTCAGTTCGATTTTCCACACATTACCATAAATAATAATAACAATCTGTGGCAAGGTTTACTTATGCACTTAACCCCTAAAGCTTTTACCTCCTCCCTTTCTAGTACATTCATAAGAATGAAGCTATATTTCATGCCGAAAATAGTAATATCATTTCTAATATGGTTCAGGTGGGAAACTTTTATTTTTGTCAAAAATGGGTTTAGATCCTTTTATAACAAAGCAGTGATATCTTTAGAAAAACCTGCCTTGTTTTCATTGAATCATATTCCACTTGTGGCACAATATCTAGGACTGTCACATAAGGCTATAAAGTATAACAGGCATAATAATATGCAAAGTGAGGCCCTGGCCAAACGTAGGGCCCTAAATGCTACTATACTGCACCATCACACTGAAACATTTAAGGCCCCTTCACATTAAGCGACGCTGCAGCGATACCGACAACGATTCGGATCGCTGCAGCGTCGCTGTTTGGTCGCTGGAGAGCTGTCACACAGACCGCTCTCCAGCGACCAACGATGCCGGTAACCAGGGTAAACATCGGGTAACTAAGCGCAGGGCCGCGCTTAGTAACCCGATGTTTACCCTGGTTACCATGCTAAAAGTAAAAAAAAACAAACACTAGATACTTACCTACAGCCGTCTGTCCTCCAGCGCTGCGCTCTGCTTCTCTGCTCTCCTCCTGCACTGACTGTGAGCCGGAAAGCAGAGCGGTGACGTCACCGCTCTGCTTTCCGGCTCACAGCCAGTACAGGAGGAGAGCAGAGCGCAGCGCTGGAGGACAGACGGCTGTAGGTAAGTATCTAGTGTTTGTTTTTTTTTACTTTTAGGATGGTAACCAGGGTAAACATCGGGTTACTAAGCGCGGCCCTGCGCTTAGTTACCCGATGTTTACCCTGGTTACCAGTGAAGACATCGCTGGATCGGTGTCACACACGCCGATCCAGCGATGTCTCCAGGGAGTCCAGCGACGAAATAAAGTTCTGGACTTTGTTCAGCGACCAACGATCTCCCAGCAGGGGCCTGATCGTTGGTCGCTGTCACACAGAACGATTTCATTAACGATATCGTTGCTACGTCACAAATAGCAACGATATCGTTAACAATATCGTTATGTGTGAAGGTACCTTTAGGTTGAATTCATTTACATGCGCTGAGTTCAGACCATTAAATCGGCACGATCGACAATATTGACGTTGTTTGGCGCTTGTTTACCAACCTTTTTACACAAATTAATGAAGAATGATGGGTACAGAACAATCACTAGTAGATCCATCTGTCCCCATAGAGTATTATGTTATCAGCAGCACATCTACAGTTTACACAGGGCGATGTGCTGCTGAGAACAATGATTTTTGTTCCACCATAAACAATCCAATCACCTGATGAATGAGGAGCATTTTTCTAGTTCGTTGGGCGATTGCCAACATGCTTACACCCATGAACTCTTGTTTGTGCAGCCAGATTTATAATGCATGCTACATACACACAATATGTAACACAAACTATGCAGGTACACATATACCTAACAGGAGCCCATAGATTCTAATGTCTTCACTAATATATACCTACCAGGAGCAAACACATTTTGATATTTCAGAATGAGTGGACCCGGGAAAGTTCAGGTTCTGGTACCCAATCCGAGTTTTATTCCAAAGTTCGGGAACCAGAACTGTACAAGTCCTTTTTCTGGACTTCCTCCAGAGCTCCGATTATTGCAACAGACTTCAGGGAGAGGCATTTAGCACAGGGCACTAACTGTTTGGTACGAACCCCAAACTTTTAAGTTTGGGTTCAGTCATCTCTAGTCTTCACTAATCTATAGGACCAGGAACTCCAACATTCTATTGTCTTCACAAATATATACCTACGAAGAGCCTATACATTCTGATGTCTTCACAAATATATACCCACCAGAAGCCCATACATTCTGATGTCTTCATTTATGTATACCTACCAGGAGCCCATACAATCTGATGTCCTCACTAATATACAGGTCCTTCTCAAAAAATTAGCATATAGTGTTAAATTTCATTATTTACCATAATGTAATGATTACAATTAAACTTTCATATATTATAGATTCATTATCCACCAACTGAAATTTGTCACGTCTTTTATTGTTTTAATACTGATGATTTTGGCATACAACTCCTGATAACCCAAAAAACCTGTCTCAATAAATTAGCATATTTCACCCATCCAATCAAATAAAAGTGTTTTTTAATAACAAACAAGAAAACCATCAAATAATAATGTTCAGTTATGCACTCAATACTTGGTCGGGAATCCTTTGGCAGAAATGACTGCTTCAATGCGGCGTGGCATGGAGGCAATCAGCCTGTGACACTGCTGAGATGTTATGGAGGCCCAGGATGCTTCAATAGCGGCCTTAAGCTCATCCAGAGTGTTGGGTCTTGCGTCTCTCAACTTTCTCTTCACAATATCCCACAGATTCTCTATGGGGTTCAGGTCAGGAGAGTTGGCAGGCCAATTGAGCACAGTAATACCATGGTCAGTAAACCATTTACCAGTGGTTTTGGCACTGTGAGCAGGTGCCAGGTCGTGCTGAAAAATGAAATCTTCATCTCCATAAAGCATTTCAGCCGATGGAAGCATGAAGTGCTCCAAAATCTCCTGATAGCTAGCTGCATTGACCCTGCCCTTGATGAAACACAGTGGACCAACACCAGCAGCTGACATGGCACCCCACACCATCACTGACTGTGGGTACTTGACACTGGACTTCAGGCATTTTGGCATTTCCTTCTCCCCAGTCTTCCTCCAGACTCTGGCACCTTGATTTCCGAATGACATGCAAAATTTGCTTTCATCAGAAAAAAGTACTTGGGACCACTTAGCAACAGTCCAGTGCTGCTTCTCTGTAGCCCATTTCGGCACCTGTAGCCCATTTCCTGCACACGCCTGTGCACGGTGGCTCTGGATGTTTCCACACCAGACTCAGTCCACTGCTTCCTCAGGTTCCCCAAGGTCTGGAATCGATCCTTCTCCACAATCTTCCTCAGGGTCCGGTCTCCTCTTCTCGTTGTACAGCGTTTTCTGCCACATTGTTTCCTTCCAACAGACTTACCATTGAGGTGCCTTGATACAGCACTCTGGGAACAGCCTATTTGTTGAGAAATTTCTTTCTGGGTCTTACCCTCTTGCTTGAGGGTGTCAATGATGGCCTTCTTGACATCTGTCAGGTCGCTAGTCTTACCCATGATGGGGGTTTTGAGTAATGAACCAGGCAGGGAGTTTATAAAAGCCTCAGGTATCTTTTGCATGTGTTTAGAGTTAATTAGTTGATTCAGAAGATTAGGGTAATAGGTCGTTTAGAGAACCTTTTCTTGATATGCTAATTTATTGAGACAGGTTTTTTGGGTTATCAGGAGTTGTATGCCAAAATCATCAGTATTAAAACAATAAAAGACGTGACAAATTTCAGTTGGTGGATAATGAATCTATAATATATGAAAGTTTAATTGTAATCATTACATTATGGTAAATAATGAAATTTAACACTATATGCTAATTTTTTGAGAAGGACCTGTATACGTGCCAAGAACCCATACATTCTGTTGTCCTCACTAATATGTACCTACCAGGAGCCTATACATTCTGATGTCTTCACAAATATATACCTACTTAGGAGCCCATGCATTCTGATGTGTTACTAATATATACCCACCAGAAGCCCATGCATTCTGATGTTTTCATTTATGTATACCTACCAGGAGCCCATACAATCTGATGTCCTCACTAATATATACGTGCCAAGAACCCATACATTCTGATGTCTTCACTAATATATACCAACCAGGAGCCCATACAATCTGATGTCCTCACTAATATATATGTGCCAAGAACCCATACATTCTGATGTCTTCACTAATATATACCTACCAGGAGTCCATACATTCTGATGTCTTCACTAATATATACCTACCAGGAGCCCATACATTCTGATGTCTTCACTAATATATACCTACCAGGAGTCCATACATTCTGATGAATTTACTAACATATAACACTGGGAGCCCATGCATTCTGATGTCGCAGCTAATATATACCTACCAGGAGCTCATACATTCTGATATTGTCACTAATATATACCTACCAGGAGCTCATACATTCTGATATTTTTACTAATATATACCACCAGGAGCCCATACATTCTGACTTATTCACTAATATATATCACCAGTAGCACTTACATTTTGATATGTTTAATAATGTATACCACCAAGAGCCCATTCATTCTGATGTCTTTACTAATATATACCTACCAGGAGCCCATAGATTTTAGCCTCAACCACACACACACAGACTTAGCATCAGTCTATATCCTCGTCAATTCTTCTGACTCCCGCAGAGTGCAGGACCTGTGGAAACATCATGGTCACATGACCGATCACATGATCATGTCACCAAAGGTCCTAAAATCCCACAGAATACACGACCGACCTGTGGTGACATCACTGTCATATGATCAGTCACATGATTGTGATGTCACCAAAGGTCCTGAATCAGTCTCCACTATTATCAGTGTAGCTCCTACTGTAGATGCTGCTTGCGCCCAAGGATTTGCCCAGTCTGCCTCTCCCTTAACCCCAGCCCTGAATAAAAGCCATTGACTGGAGTTGGTGTCTGGAAAAAATGCACCTACATGTGTTTTGCCACAAGTTGAAAAAAATTATGTTAATAGCTGAGTTTTTCTGGAGATTAAAATTTCCTGTAAAAATCCACCTCAGCTTGACATCGGGCTGCTACATCTACTGCATTGGCGGACACAAACAGAAAAGGGCTGCTGTGCATGAACAATATATAGGCCTTTTGCAGTCCAATGGCTCATCATAATGCACAATTCTACATGCTTTGCAGGTGAAATTGGGACCCCTTATCTCTTGGGCCCATGTGTGGCTACAGAGGCTGCACCAATGATATGTCTGCTTCTGATCTACTGCTGCTGTTTGTTTTCTTGGTACCAGATGCATGTTATCATTAGAGCTAATGTTACAAGTATCCATACTTATTTTACTACTTGTAACGTGCTAACATGTAAATATATATGCTAGAATATATCAAAACAGTCATATCTGTATTATTCAAACAAGACGCCAATTAAAATAAAAATATGTTGTACAAGTTAGGATGCCAAATAAGATGCAATAGTGATCTGTAAAAAAAGAAGTCATAAATAGATCAAAATAGGGATTCAAAAATTAATCACAGATACATCAATTCCATCATCTAGATATTCAAAATATTGTGTAGTAATTACCAACCAAATCAGAAGAAGATCCCTGTGCAGCAACAGTATAAGGGCCCTTTGCAGTCCAATAGCTCATCATAATACACTCCTTTATGCGTCTGTGACAAAATCTGTTTTCTGCTTTGAAGCTGAAAGTGCTCCTCCTTACCTTTTGGGTCCTGGTATAGTAGTATGTCTGCTCCTGTACAAGATGCTATAATAAAAAGGTCAGTGTCCAGAAGTTAACTTTGACAAAGCTCGTGTATGGAGTTGGGTTAGCCTCTAGAATGTGGAGTGCCTATCCAAAGGGCTGCAAACCGGTATCTTCTGGAGTAGGGATTGCCACATTTGGCCAGTATGAATTAGGTCACAGGACTGGAATACAATACATCACATACTGTATGGGTATAGAATGAATTCCAGGTACTCTGTTTGCTAACAGCTGATATTCACCATGGCTTCAGAAGTATAAACAGACAGATCTGGAAAAACTCACTAATTCAAAATCCTAGCAAGACGTCAGCAGTTGAAAATTCTCTGGATTTAAAAGGAGCTGCTGCCAATTAACATGGTGTCTTTAAAACCTCATTATAAACAGCAGTTGTGATTGACGGGTGGCTATTTCATGCAGGTCTGCAGAAGCCTTGGTGTTGAGTGGCATCTAACTATATCCTTTATGTCCTAAGCTTTCTGAAACTTAAACATTCTTACACTTCAATGGTTGTATTAGTGTACTCACACATTGAAGTCAAACTTAATTTTTTGCATAAAACAGAAGCCATAATATGATCACAATGTGTCAATATACCCATGAAAACATATTTCTGGACCAATTTTAAAACCAACATAAAGCACTCCATTACTTACTTATATTTCCCTAGATTTAAGATGTCAGAGGGCCAGAGGTGAAAAACAAAAGAATTGTTTATTGTTGGAGAAAGATTGATCATTAATAGTAACCTGTCACTTCTGGAAAAGTAATTTACCTGCAGATACAAGGGGTGTTTCAATAAGTTACCTACCCAAGCATGCTCTGTCAATGTTAGAGAGCTGAGCTTTTCTGTGTATGTTGAGACATGTATGGACACGCAACAGACAGTAGAAGTTCAGCATTATGAATGTACTGGAAGTGACAGGATGGCAAGTGCAGTACAGTGCGCCTGTACAAAGACAGAGAGTTCTGTGATTTATTTCCTTACAAGAGAAGAAAAGTCTAAAGACATCCATGAAAGGATGAATGATGTATTTAGTGATGATGCAGTTTCCTACTACCATGCAAAGTTTGGGCCCAAGCAGTTTAAATTGGCAATCAATTGAATATGACCACCCGTTCAGGGTGACCTGTTTAGCGCCTTCAGAGGAAATGTGCTGTAAAGTAGAGGCCATGATTTTGGAAGATCGTTATGTTAAAGTCAGTGTTATAGCTCATGAATTAGACATTTCATTTGACATTGTTTCCGCTATCGTTTATGATGTTTTGATGATGTCAAAGAAAAAAACATGAAAAAACTCATGTCACCAGCAATTTAGCCATGAGAATTTAGTCATTCTTAGATAATAACCAGTAGACTTCTGTTCTCGAGTTATTATGGGTGATGAAATTTGGGTCCATCACCATGATCTTGACATCAAACAAGAGTTCATGCAATGGAAGCACAAGGGGTCACTAACTCCAAAGAAATGTTATGTCTAGCAATCCAGCTGGTGAGATCATGGCAACAGTTTTTTTTCTGCATACAGAAGGCATTTAATTACCACACAAGACAACAATTACTGGAGACACCTATGGTTCAACAATACAAGTATTATATGAGGCAATTAAAAAGAAATGTCATGGGAAGTTGTCAGCAGGTTTGTTGCTGCTTCATGACAATGCACCAGTCTCGCAAATCATAAGCTATTACCAGGGAATATGACTTCATGGAGCTTAAACATCCACCCTAAAGTCCAGACCTGGCTCCCAGTGATTACATTTTATTTTGGAACCTTAAGAAATTTCTGAATGGTCAATGATTTCCTTATGATAATTCAGTCAAAGAGGGAGTAACAGGGTTCTTGCAGCAGCAGGAAGTCTCCTATTCTGAGGGCATCCGATCACTGGAGGCGAAGTGGAATAAGTGTGTTGAAGTAAAGGGGGATTAGACTGAAATGTAGTAAGTTCAATTTTCTCAATAAATTTGGTTTTCCTAATCAGGTAAATTATTAAACACCCCTGTTATAGTGGTAATCTGCAGTAAATAGTGCTTAAACCAAGCCTGATTGCCTTACTATAGCAGCAGGTTCAGGGAGAGAAAATGAAGTTTTATTATCCTTGCAGCCACCCATTTACAGTCATCCATGTGGTGCTGGAAGCTGTTATAGTCACCGATCACTATACAATGAGAGTACAGTTATCCTTCCCTGGCACATTGGTTGACAGCTTGCTGTGCAGCATGTTTGCAGAAATGACTGTCAATAGTGTCAGGGAGTGATTACAGAAGTGGAAAGAGATTATAGGTATGGTCCTCCATGCATTATTATAATATTTGACGTGCTCTTCTTTAGCTGCTCAGCCAATCTTCTTCAGTAGGCATGAAGAAGGGGGCATGTCCTCCCAAATCGTCACGTGAGACTACTTGTAGAGAAGCACTGCTTGTCAGCCCAATAAAGAAAGCAGACTATGTCTATAAAGCATGGGTCATACTACTATATTTTCTCTCATTGAAGAAAATTTGACAGATTATGCTAACCACACTCTGATCACAGTGTGATCCGTTTTTCTCAGATGAGGAGAAGATGGAGAAAAAAATTCTCCATCTTTTCCATTCTGTCAGTCCATGAAAAGTGGACATACTTGGATGTCATTTAAGTGTGGTCCGATTTTTCATTGACTTGCATGGCCGAGTGCAATGTGAATATTGTAGGCAAATAAATCATCACCAATGTGCATGCACTATCAGATCGCACTCAGACTGAAAATTCGGTCATTTGCACGAGTCCTAAGGCTGCTAAATGTGAATCATACTTTTTTCTTAGATTTTTTCATCTGTTTTTTTTCGGTACTACAAAGCATATGAAATGGTCATCTAAAATGGCTGAAGCCTGTCAGGTTAGTAAGGAGTTAAACTCAAATTACGCAATGTGTAAACCTGTCTTTCAGGAGGCCGGGTAATACTGTGCTGAGTGATACATCACAGATCCCTCTGCCTTCAAATAAGAGATATCTATGTTCGGAGGAGAGACGCTCGATAAGCTAAAATATGTTCTAGAGAGAAAGCAGCTTCCATGGAGAATTTCAAAAACACATGAAGTGAGGATGAAAGGCTCACATGGAGGTTTACCCTCCGTGCCTCACAACCTCCACATTGTAGTAATGCAGGTGTATAGAGAAAGAAACCCACACACTTCATAACAACCATAGCGACTAAAAAGAAAATGTACAGTACAGCTGTAATATTGTACTGAACTGACTGTGGATCATATAACTCAACTCAATGGGAAAGTGCTAAGTACTAAAAAAGGGGCCGCTAAAGCTCTCGGCTGTGGCAGGTCCTATGAGATGAATTTCCTAAGAACTATTTTACATGCAGGACAGGATAATTAGGCTACATTCCCACGATGAGCTTTGGTGATTTTTTGATGTTGCAGATTTTGTGCACCTATTAAGTAGGGTTAGGTTACTTGCGTTTTTTATTTGCGTTTTTGAATGTGTTTTTTTTAATGCGTATTTATTGTGCTTTAGATGATGCACTTTTTTATCTCATGTTTTAAATAAAGCTGCTTTGTTTTTTATACTTCCTGCCGGTATTTGGATTTAACAAAACTTGATTGATACAGTCATGTGCGGATTGCATTTTTGATGCGTTTCCGCACTAAAGCCATGAGTGTTTTTTGCCTGTGGAAGAAAACTCAGAGAAGAGAAATTGATAAGTTGTGGATTTGATATACGCACCGCAGGTTAGTTTAGACTTAGTTAAAAAAAAAACTCAGAGCGCAGGAGATTTCTATAAAACCCATCCACTTTGCAGGATCTGTATGACGTTGAGTTTTTTACTCAGCGAAAATACACAGTGACAAAAACTCACCACAAACTCTTCATGGGCACACAGCCTGTTTGAAGAAATGTCGACACATTTACTATATGTTCTAAAAAAAATAATTTCAGCTGCGAAGTTTCCAAAACAATTCATTTTTTAAAGCATTTTTTTTTTTAAATTGGGTGTGTGCAAATTCAGGAAAGTGGCAGCCACCCAGCTGCCATTTTTTCTGGATTCTGAGGGAGGGGAATTGGTTAAAAACAATAAACTATTATATTCACCTCTTCTCAGTCCTTCCCCATACCTGCCCTGCTGCCACTCAGTCCTTCAGTTGCTTCTCTTTGGCCTCCTTCATCTTTTGGATCTTCTCTCCTGGAACTGCCGTTGACTAGGTGCCATGCGGTCAGTGACAGTAGCTGCATCTCACCTGACAGCATGGCGCCTAGTTAATGGGAGCACCAGAGGGGAGAAGAGGAAAACCCAGGAGCAGCGATTGGAAGTCTGGGCAGTGACAAAACAGGAAAGGTGAGGGCCCAGGAGATGTGAGTATAAAAGTTTATTTGTAGATGGGACAGGTATGGTGAGGGCCGAGGAGATGTGAGTATAAAGGTTTATTTGTAGATGGGACAGGTATGGTGAGGGCCCAGGAGATGTGAGTATAAAAGTTTATTTGTAGATGGGACAGGTATGGTGAGGGCCGAGAAGATGTGAGTATAAAGGTTTATTTGTAGATGGGACAGGTATGGTGAGGGCCCAGGAGATGTGAGTATAAAAGTTTATTTGTAGATAGGACAGGTATGGTGAGGGCCGAGGAGAGCGGGTATAAAAGTTTATTTGTAGATGGGACAGGTATGGTGAGGGCCCAGGAGATGTGAGTATAAAGGTTTATTTGTAGATGGGACAGGTATGGTGAGGGCCGAGGAGATGCTGGTATAAAAGTTTATTTGTAGATGGGACAGGTATGGTGAGGGCCGAGGAGATGCTGGTATAAAAGTTTATTTGTAGATGGGACAGGTATGGTGAGGGCCGAGGAGAGCGGGTATAAAAGTTTATTTGTAGATGGGACAGGTATGGTGAGGGCCCAGGAGATGTGAGTATAAAGGTTTATTTGCAGATGGGACAGGTATGGTGAGAGCTGAGGAGATGTGAGTATAAAAGTTTATTTGTAGATGGGACAGGTATGGTGAGGGCCCAGGAGATGTGAGTATAAAGGGTTATTTGTAGATGGGACAGGTATGGTGAGGGCCCAGGAGATGTGAGTATAAAGGTTTATTTGTAGATGGGACAGGTATGGTGAGGGCCGAGGAGATGTGAGTATAAAAGTTTATTTGTAGATGGGACAGGTATGGTGAGGGCCGAGGAGATGTGAGTATAAAGGTTTATTTGTAGATGGGACAGGTATGGTGAGGGCCGAGGAGATGTGAGTATAAAAGTTTATTTGTAGATGGGACAGGTATGGTGAGGGCCGAGGAGAGCGGGTATAAAAGTTTATTTGTAGATGGGACAGGTATGGTGAGGGCCGAGGAGAGCGGGCATAAAAGTTTATTTGTAGATGGGACAGGTATGGTGAGGGCCGAGAAGATGTGAGTATAAAGGTTTATTTGTAGATGGGACAGGTATGGTGAGGGCCCAGGAGATGTGAGTATAAAGGTTTATTTGTAGATGGGACAGGTATGGTAGGGCTGAGGAGATGCGAGTATAAAGGTTTATTTGTAGATGGGACAGGTATGGTGAGGGCCCAGGAGATGTGAGTATAAAAGTTTATTTGTAGATGGGACAGGTATGGTGAGGGCCGAGGAGATGTGAGTATAAAAGTTTATTTGTAGATGGGACAGGTATGGTGAGGGCCCAGGAGATGTGAGTATAAAAGTTTATTTGTAGATGGGACAGGTATGGTGAGGGCCGAGGAGATGTGAGTATAAAAGTATATTTGTAGATGGGACAGGTATGGTGAGGGCCGAGGAGATGTGAGTATAAAGGTTTATTTGTAGATGGGACAGGTATGGTGAGGGCCGAGGAGAGCGGGTATAAAAGTTTATTTGTAGATGGGACAGGTATGGTGAGGGCCCAGGAGATGTGAGTATAAAAGTTTATTTGTAGATGGGACAGGTATGGTGAGGGCTGAGGAGATGCAAGTATAAAGTTTTATTTGTAGATGGGACAGGTATGGTGAGGGCCGAGGAGATGTGAGTATAAAAGTTTAATTGTAGATGGGACAGGTATGGTGAGGGCCGAGGAGATGCTGGTATAAAAGTTTATTTGTAGATGGGACAGGTATGGTGAGGGCCGAGGAGAGCGGGTATAAAAGTTTATTTGTAGATGGGACAGGTATGGTGAGGGCCGAGGAGATGCGGGTATAAAAGTTTATTTGTAGATGGGACAGGTATGGTGAGGGCCGAGGAGAGCGGGTATAAAAGTTTATTTGTAGATGGGACAGGTATGGTGAGGGCCGAGGAGAGCGGGTATAAAAGTTTATTTGTAGATGGGACAGGTATGGTGAGGGCCGAGGAGAGCGGGTATAAAAGTTTATTTGTAGATGAGACAGGTATGGTGAGGGACGAGGAGATGTGAGTATAAAAGTTTATTTGTAGATGGGACAGGTATGGTGAGGGCCGAGGAGATGTGAGTATAAAGGTTTATTTGTAGATGGGACAGGTATGGTGAGGGCCCAGGAGATGTGAGTATAAAGGTTTATTTGTAGATGGGACAGGTATGGTGAGGGCCGAGGAGATGTGAGTATAAAGGTTTATTTGTAGATGGGACAGGTATGGTGAGGGCCCAGGAGATGTGAGTATAAAGGTTAATTTGTAGATGGGACAGGTATGGTGAGGGCCGAGGAGATGCTGGTATAAAAGTTTATTTGTAGATGGGACAGGTATGGTGAGGGCCGAGGAGAGCGGGTATAAAAGTTTATTTGTAGATGGGACAGGTACGGTGAGGGCCGAGGAGATGTGAGTATAAAGGTTTATTTGTAGATGGGACAGGTATGGTGAGGGCCTAGGAGATGTGAGTATAAAAGTTTATTTGTAGATGGGACAGGTATGGTGAGGGCCGAGGAGAGCGGGTATAAAAGTTTATTTGTAGATGGGACAGGTATGGTGAGGGCCGAGGAGATGCTGGTATAAAAGTTTATTTGTAGATGGGACAGGTATGGTGAGGGCCCAGGAGATGTGAGTATAAAAGTTTATTTGTAGATGGGACAGGTATGGTGAGCTCCCAGGAGATGTGAGTATAAAGGTTTATTTGTAGATGGGACAGGTATGGTGAGGGCCCAGGAGATGTGAGTATAAAGGTTTATTTGTAGATGGGACAGGTAAGGTAGGGCTGAGGAGATGCGAGTATAAAGGTTTATTTGTAGATGGGACAGGTATGGTGAGGGCCGAGGAGAGCGGATATAAAAGTTTATTTGTAGATGGGTCAGGTATGGTGAGGGCCGAGGAGATGTGAGTATAAAAGTTTATTTGTAGATGGGACAGGTATGGTGAGGACCAAGGAGATGTGAGTATAAAAGTTTATTTGTAGATGGGACAGGTATGGTGAGGACCGAGGAGATGCTGGTATAAAAGTTTATTTGTAGATGGGACAGGTATGGTGAGGGCCGAGGAGATGCTTGTATAAAAGTTTATTTGTAGATGGGACAGGTATGGTGAGGGCCGAGAAGATGTGAGTATAAAAGTTTATTTGTAGATGGGACAGGTATGGTGAGGACCGAGGAGATGTGAGTATAAAAGTTTATTTGTAGATGGGACAGGTATGGTGAGGACCGAGGAGATGTGAGTATAAAAGTTTATTTGTAGATGGGACATGTATAGTGAGGGCCGAGGAGATGCTGGTATAAAAGTTTATTTGTAGATGGGACAGGTATGGTGAGGGCCGAGGAGATGTGAGTATAAAGGTTTATTTGTAGATGGGACAGGTATGGTGAGGGCCGAGAAGATGCGGGTATAAAAGTTTATTTGTAGATGGGACAGGTATGGTGAGGGCCCAGGAGATGTGAGTATAAAGGTTTATTTGTTGATGGGACAGGTATGGTGAGGGCCCAGGAGATGTGAGTATAAAGGTTTATTTGTAGATGGGACAGGTATGGTGAGGGCCCAGGAGATGTGAGTATAAAGGTTTATTTGTAGATGGGACAGGTATGGTGAGGGCCGAGGAGATGCGGGTATAAAAGTTTATTTGTAGATGGGACAGGTATGGTGAGGGCCGAGAAGATGTGAGTATAAAAGTTTATTTGTAGATGGGACAGGTATGGTGAGGGCCGAGAAGATGTGAGTATAAAAGTTTATTTGTAGATGGGACAGGTATGGTGAGGGCCGAGGAGATGTGAGTATAAAGGTTTATTTGTAGATGGGACAGGTATGGTGAGGGCCCAGGAGATGTGAGTATAAAGGTTTATTTGTAGATGGGACAGGTATAATGAGGGCCGAGAAGATGCGGGTATAAAAGTTTATTTGTAGATGGGACAGGTATGGTGAGGGCCGAGGAGATGCTGGTATAAAAGTTTATTTCTAGATGGGACAGGTATGGTGAGGGCCGAGGAGATGTGAGTATAAAGGTTTATTTGTAGATGGGACAGGTATGGTGAGCGCCCAGGAGATGTGAGTATAAAGGTTTATTTGTAGATGGGACAGGTATGGTGAGGGCCGAGGAGATGCTGGTATAAAAGTTTATTTGTAGATGGGACAGGTATGGTGAGGGCCCAGGAGATGTGAGTATAAAGGTTTATTTGTAGATGGGACAGGTATGGTGAGGGCCGAGGAGATGTGAGTATAAAGGTTTATTTGTAGATGGGACAGGTATGGTGAGGACCGAGGAGATGAGGGTATAAATGTTTATTTGCAGATGGGACAGGTATGGTGAGGGCCGAGAAGATGTGAGTATAAAGGTTTATTTGTAGATGGGACAGGTATGGTGAGGGCCGAGGAGATGTGAGTATAAAAGTTTATTTGTAGATGGGACAGGTATGGTGAGGGCCGAGGAGATGTGAGTATAAAGGTTTATTTGTAGATGGGACAGGTATGGTGAGGGCCAAGGAGATGCTGGTATAAAAGTTTATTTGTAGATGGGACAGGTATGGTGAGGGCCGAGGAGATGCGGGTATAAAAGTTTATTTGTAGATGGGACAGGTATGGTGAGGGCCGAGAAGATGTGAGTATAAAAGTTTATTTGTAGATGGGACAGGTATGGTGAGGGCAGAGAAGATGCGGGTATAAAAGTTTATTTGCAGATGGGACAGGTATGGTGAGGGCCGAGAAGATGTGAGTATAAAAGTTTATTTGTAGATGGGACAGGTATGGTGAGGGCCTAGGAGATGTGAGTATAAAGGTTTATTTGTACATGGGACATGTATGGTGAGGGCCAAGGAGATAGTGGTATAAAAGTTTATTTGTAGATGGAACAGGTATGGTGAGGGCCAAGGAGATGGTGGTATAAAAGTTTATTTGTAGATGGGACAGGTAAGGTGAGGGCCGAGAAGATGTGAGTATAAAAGTTTATTTGTAGATGGGACAGGTATGGTGAGGGCCGAGAAGATGTGAGTATAAAAGTTTATTTGTAGATGGGACAGGTATGGTGAGGGCCTAGGAGATGTGAGTATAAAGGTTTATTTGTAGATGGGACAGGTATGGTGAGGGCCAAGGAGATGGTGGTATAAAAGTTTATTTGTAGATGGGACAGGTATGGTGAGGGCCAAGGAGATGGTGGTATAAAAGTTTATTTGTAGATGGGACAGGTAAGGTGAGGGCCGAGAAGATGTGAGTATAAAAGTTTATTTGTAGATGGGACAGGTATGGTGAGGGCCGAGAAGATGCGGGTATAAAAGTTTATTTGTAGATGGGACAGGTATGGTGAGGGCCGAGGAGATGTGAGTATAAAAGTTTATTTGTAGATGGGACATGTATGGTGAGGGCCAAGGAGATGGTGGTATAAAAGTTTATTTGTAGATGGGACAGGTATGGTGAGGGCCAAGGAGATGGTGGTATAAAAGTTTATTTGTGGATGGGACAGGTATGGTGAGGGCCTAGGAGATGTGAGTATAAAGGTTTATTTGTAGATGGGACATGTATGGTGAGGGCCAAGGAGATGGTGGTATAAAAGTTTATTTGTAGATGGGACAGGTATGGTGAGGGCCAAGGAGAGCGGATATAAAAGTTTATTTGTAGATGGGACAGGTAAGGTGAGGGCCGAGGAGAGCGGATATAAAAGTTTATTTGTAGATGGGACAGGTAAGGTGAGGGCCGAGAAGATGTGAGTATAAAAGTTTATTTGTAGATGGGACAGGTATGGTGAGGGCCGAGAAGATGCGGGTATAAAAGTTTATTTGCAGATGGGACAGGTATGGTGAGGGCCGAGAAGATGTGAGTATAAAGGTTTATTTGTAGATGGGACAGGTATGGTGAGGGCCGAGGAGATGTGAGTATAAAAGTTTATTTGTAGATGGGACAGGTATGGTGAGGGCCGAGAAGATGTGAGTATAAAAGTTTATTTGTAGATGGGACAGGTATGGTGAGGACCGAGGAGATGCGGGTATAAAAGTTTATTTGTAGATGGGACAGGTATGGTGAGGGCCGAGAAGATGTGAGTATAAAGGTTTATTTGTAGATGAGACAGGTATGGTGAGGGCCGAGGAGATGCGGGTATAAAAGTTTATTTGTAGATGGGACAGGTATGGTGAGGGCCGAGAAGATGTGAGTATAAAGGTTTATTTGTAGATGGGACAGGTATGGTGAGGGCCGAGGAGATGTGATTATAATAGTTTATTTGTAGATGGGACAGGTATGGTGAGGGCCCAGGAGATGTGAGTATAAAAGTTTATTTGTAGATGGGACAGGTATGGTGAGGGCCGAGGAGATGCTGGTATAAAAGTTTATTTGTAGATGGGACAGGTATGGTGAGGGCCGAGAAGATGTGAGTATAAAGGTTTATTTGTAGAGGGTACAGGTATGGTGAGGGCCCAGGAGACGTGAGTATAAAAGTTTATTTGTAGATGGGACAGGTATGGTGAGGGCCGAGGAGATGTGAGTATAAAAGTTTATTTGTAGATGGGAGAGGTATGGTGAAGGCCGAGGAGATGCTGGTATAAAAGTTTATTTGCAGATGGGACAGGTATGGTGAGGGCCGAGGAGATGTGAGTATAAAGGTTTATTTGTAGATGGGACAGGTATGGTGAGGGCCGAGAAGATGTGAGTATAAAAGTTTATTTGTAGATGGGACAGGTATGGTGAGGGCCGAGGAGATGTGAGTATAAAAGTTTATTTGTAGATGGGACAGGTATGGTGAGGGCCGAGGAGATGTGAGTATAAAAGTTTATTTGTAGATGGGACAGGTATGGTGAGGGCCCAGGAGATGTGAGTATAAAGGTTTATTTGTAGATGGGACAGGTATGGTAGGTCTGAGGAGATGCGAGTATAAAGGTTTATTTTTAGATGGGACAGGTATGGTGAGGGCCCAGGAGATGTGAGTATAAAAGTTTATTTGTAGATGGGTCAGGTATGGTGAGGGCCGAGGAGATGCTGGTATAAAAGTTTATTTGTAGATGGGACAGGTATGGTGAGGGCCGAGGAGATGTGAGTATAAAAGTTTATTTGTAGATGGGACAGGTATCGTGAGGGCCGAGGAGATGTGAGTATAAAAGTTTTTTTGTAGATGGGACAGGTATGGTGAGGGCCGAGGAGATGCTGGTATAAAAGTTTATTTGTAGATGGGACAGGTATGGTGAGGGCCGAGGAGATGTGAGTATAAAGGTTTATTTGTAGATGGGACAGGTATGGTGAGGGCCGAGGAGATGTGAGTATAAAAGTTTATTTGTAGATGGGTCAGGTATGGTGAGGGCCCAGGAGATGTGAGTATAAAAGTTTATTTGTAGATGGGTCAGGTATGGTGAGGGCCGAGGAGATGCTGGTATAAAAGTTTATTTGTAGATGGGACAGGTATGGTGACGGCTGAGGAGATGTGAGTATAAAAGTTTATTTGTAGATGGGACAGGTATGGTGAGGGCCGAGGAGATGTGAGTATAAAAGTTTATTTGTAGATGGGACATGTATGGTGAGGGCCTAGGAGATGTGAGTATAAAAGTTTATTTGTAGATGGGACAGGTATGGTGAGGGCCGAGGAGATGTGAGTATAAAAGTTTATTTGTAGATGGGACAGGTATGGTGAGGGCCGAGGAGATGTGAGTATAAAGGTTTATTTGTAGATGGGACAGGTATGGTGAGGGCCCAGGAGATGTGAGTATAAAGGTTTATTTGTAGATGGGACAGGTATGGTGAGGGCCGAGGAGATGCTGGTATAAAAGTTTATTTGTAGATGGGACAGGTATGGTGAGGGCCAAGGAGATGCTGGTATAAAAGTTTATTTGTAGATGGGACAGGTATGGTGAGGGCCGAGGAGATGCGGGTATAAAAGTTTATTTGTAGATGGGACAGGTATGGTGAGGGCCGAGAAGATGTGAGTATAAAGGTTTATTTGTAGATGGGACATGTATGGTGAGGGCCAAGGAGATGGTGGTATAAAAGTTTATTTGTAGATGGGACAGGTATGGTGAGGGCCAAGGAGATGGTGGTATAAAAGTTTATTTGTAGATGGGACAGGTATGGTGAGGGCCGAGAAGATGTGAGTATAAAGGTTTATTTGTAGATGGGACAGGTATGGTGAGGGCCGAGGAGATGTGAGTATAAAAGTTTATTTGTAGATGGGACAGGTATGGTGAGGGTCGAGAAGATGTGAGTATAAAAGTTTATTTGTAGATGGGACAGGTATGGTGAGGGCCGAGAAGATGTGAGTATAAAGTTTTATTTGTAGATGAGACAGGTATGGTGAGGGCCGAGGAGATGCGGGTATAAAAGTTTATTTGTAGATGGGACAGGTATGGTGAGGGCCGAGGAGATGTGAGTATAAATGTTTATTTGTAGATGGGACAGGTATGGTGAGGGCCGAGGAGAGCGGGTATAAAAGTTTATTTGTAGATGGGACAGGTATGGTGAGGGCCGAGAAGATGTGAGTATAAAAGTTTATTTGCAGATGGGACAGGTATGGAGAGGGCCCAGGAGATGTGAGTATAAAAGTTTATTTGTAGATGGGACAGGTATGGTGAGGGCCGAGAAGATGTGAGTATAAAGGTTTATTTGTAGATGGGACAGGTATGGTGAGGGCCGAGGAGATGCGGGTATAAAAGTTTATTTGTAGATGGGACAGGTATGGTGAGGGCCGAGAAGATGTGAGTATAAAAGTTTATTTGTAGATGGGACAGGTATGGTGAGGGCCCAGGAGATGTGAGTATAAAAGTTTATTTGTAGATGGGACAGGTATGGTGAGGGCCGAGAAGATGTGAGTATAAAGGTTTATTTGTAGATGGGACAGGTATGGTGAGGGCCGAGGAGATGCGGGTATAAAAGTTTATTTGTAGATGGGACAGGTATGGTGAGGGCCGAGAAGATGTGAGTATAAAGGTTTATTTGTAGATGGGACAGGTATCGTGAGGGCTGAGGAGATGTGAGAATAAAGGTTTATTTGTAGATGGGACAGGTATGGTGAGGGCCGAGGAGATGTGAGTATAAAAGTTTATTTGTGGATGGGACAGGTAAGGTGAGGGCCGAGGAGATGTGAGTATAATAGTTTATTTGTAGATGGGACAGGTATGGTGAGGGCCGAGGAGAGCGGGTATAAAAGTTTATTTGTAGATGGGACAGGTATGGTGAGGGCCCAGGAGATGTGAGTATAAAAGATTATTTGTAGATGGGACAGGTATGGTGAGGGCCGAGGAGATGTGAGTATAAAGGTTTATTTGTAGATGGGACTGGTATGGTGAGGGCCGAGGAGATGTGAGTATAAAGGTTTATTTGTAGATGGGACTGGTATGGTGAGGGCCCAGGAGATGTGAGTATAAAGGTTTATTTGTAGATGGGACAGGTATGGTGAGGGCCGAGGAGATGTGAGTATAAAGGTTTATTTGTAGATGGAACAGGTATGGTGAGGGCCCAGGAGATGTGAGTATAAAGGTTTATTTGTAGATGGGACAGGTATGGTGAGGGCCCAGGAGATGTGAGTATAAAGGTTTATTTGTAGATGGGACAGGTATGGTGAGGGCCGAGGAGATGTGAGTATAAAAGTTTATTTGTAGATGGGACAGGTATGGTGAGGGCCGAGGAGATGCTGGTATAAAAGTTTATTTGTAGATGGGACAGGTATGGTGAGGGCCGAGGAGATGCTTGTATAAAAGTTTATTTGTAGATAGGACAGGTATCGTGAGGGCCGAGGAGATGAGAGTATAAAAGTTTATTTGTAGATGGGACAGGTATGGTGAGGGCCGAGGAGATGCTGGTATAAAAGTTTATTTGTAGATGGGACAGGTATGGTGAGGGCCGAGGAGATGTGAGTATAAAGGTATATTTGTAGATGGGACAGGTATGGTGAGGGCCGAGGAGATGCGGGTATAAAAGTTTATTTGTAGATGGGTCAGGTATGGTGAGGGCCGAGGAGATGTGAGTATAAAGGTTTATTTGTAGATGGGACAGGTATGGTGAGGACCGAGGAGATGAGGGTATAAATGTTTATGTGTAAATGGGATAGGTATGGTGAGGGCCGAGGAGAGCGGGTATAAAAGTTTATTTGTAGATGGGTCAGGTATGGTGAGGGCCGAGGAGATGTGAATACAAAAAGGTTTATTTGTAGATGGGACAGGTATAGTGAGGGCCGAGGAGATGTGAGTATAAAATTTTATGTGTAGATGGGACAGGTATGGTGAGGGCCCAGGAGATGTGAGTATAAAGGTTTATTTGTGGATGGGACAGGTATGGTGAGGTCCGAGAAGATGTGGGTATAAAAGTTTATTTGTAGATGGGTCAGGTATGGTGAGGGCCGAGAAGATGTGGGTATAAAAGTTTATTTGTAGATGGGACAGGTATGGTGAGGTCCGAGAAGATGTGGGTATAAAAGTTTATTTGTAGATGGGTCAGGTATGGTGAGGGCCGAGAAGATGTGAGTATAAAGGTTTATTTGTAGATGGGACAGGTATGGTGAGGGCCGAGGAGATGTGAGTATAAAAGTTTATTTGTAGATGGGACAGGTATGGTGAGGGCCGAGGAGATGTGAGTATAAAAGTTTATTTGTAGATGGGACAGGTATGGTGAGGGCCGAGAAGATGTGAGTATAAAAGTTTATTTGTAGATGGGTCAGGTATGGTGAGGGCCGAGAAGATGTGAGTATAAAGGTTTATTTGTAGATGGGACAGGTATGGTGAGGGCCGAGGAGATTTGAGTATAAAAGTTTATTTGTAGATGGGACAGGTATGGTGAAGGCCGAGGAGATGCTGGTATAAAAGTTTATTTGTAGATGGGACAGGTATGGTGAGGGCCGGAGAGATGTGAGTATAAAAGTTTATTTGTAGATGGGACAGGTATGGTGAGGGCCGAGGAGATGCGGGTATAACGGTTTATTTGTAGATGGGACAGGTATGGTGAGGGCCAAGGAGATGCTGGTATAAAAGTCTTTTTGTAGATGGGACAGGTATGGTGAGGGCCGAGGAGATGTGAGTATAAAGGTTTATTTGTAGATGGGACAGGTATGGTGAGGGCCAAGGAGATGCTGGTATAAAAGTTTATTTGTAGATGGGACAGGTATGGTGAGGGCCGAGGAGATGCGGGTATAAAAGTTTATTTGTAGATGGGACAGGTATGGTGAGGGGAGAGAAGATGTGAGTATAAAAGTTTATTTGTAGATGGGACAGGTATGGTGAGGGCAGAGAAGATGCGGGTATAAAAGTTTATTTGCAGATGGGACAGGTATGGTGAGGGCCGAGAAGATGTGAGTATAAAAGTTTATTTGTAGATGGGACAGGTATGGTGAGGGCCTAGGAGATGTGAGTATAAAGGTTTATTTGTACATGGGACATGTATGGTGAGGGCCAAGGAGATGGTGGTATAAAAGTTTATTTGTAGATGGAACAGGTATGGTGAGGGCCAAGGAGATGGTGGTATAAAAGTTTATTTGTAGATGGGACAGGTAAGGTGAGGGCCGAGAAGATGTGAGTATAAAAGTTTATTTGTAGATGGGACAGGTATGGTGAGGGCCGAGAAGATGTGAGTATAAAAGTTTATTTGTAGATGGGACAGGTATGGTGAGGGCCTAGGAGATGTGAGTATAAAGGTTTATTTGTACATGGGACATGTATGGTGAGGGCCAAGGAGATGGTGGTATAAAAGTTTATTTGTAGATGGGACAGGTATGGTGAGGGCCAAGGAGATGGTGGAATAAAAGTTTATTTGTAGATGGGACAGGTAAGGTGAGGGCCGAGAAGATGTGAGTATAAAAGTTTATTTGTAGATGGGACAGGTATGGTGAGGGCCGAGAAGATGCGGTTATAAAAGTTTATTTGTAGATGGGACAGGTATGGTGAGGGCCGAGAAGATGTGAGTATAAAGGTTTATTTGTAGATGGGACAGGTATGGTGAGGGCCGAGGAGATGTGAGTATAAAAGTTTATTTGTAGATGGGACAGGTATGGTGAGGGCCTAGGAGATGTGAGTATAAAGGTTTATTTGTAGATGGGACATGTATGGTGAGGGCCAAGGAGATGGTGGTATAAAAGTTTATTTGTAGATGGGACAGGTATGGTGAGGGCCAAGGAGAGCGGATATAAAAGTTTATTTGTAGATGGGACAGGTAAGGTGAGGGCCGAGGAGAGCGGATATAAAAGTTTATTTGTAGATGGGACAGGTAAGGTGAGGGCCGAGAAGATGTGAGTATAAAAGTTTATTTGTAGATGGGACAGGTATGGTGAGGGCCGAGAAGATGCGGGTATAAAAGTTTATTTGCAGATGGGACAGGTATGGTGAGGGCCGAGAAGATGTGAGTATAAAGGTTTATTTGTAGATGGGACAGGTATGGTGAGGGCCGAGGAGATGTGAGTATAAAAGTTTATTTGTAGATGGGACAGGTATGGTGAGGGCCGAGAAGATGTGAGTATAAAAGTTTATTTGTAGATGGGACAGGTATGGTGAGGACCGAGGAGATGCGGGTATAAAAGTTTATTTGTAGATGGGACAGGTATGGTGAGGGCCGAGAAGATGTGAGTATAAAGGTTTATTTGTAGATGAGACAGGTATGGTGAGGGCCGAGGAGATGCGGGTATAAAAGTTTATTTGTAGATGGGACAGGTATGGTGAGGGCCGAGAAGATGTGAGTATAAAGGTTTATTTGTAGATGGGACAGGTATGGTGAGGGCCGAGGAGATGTGAGTATAATAGTTTATTTGTAGATGGGACAGGTATGGTGAGGGCCCAGGAGATGTGAGTATAAAAGTTTATTTGTAGATGGGACAGGTATGGTGAGGGCCGAGGAGATGCTGGTATAAAAGTTTATTTGTAGATGGGACAGGTATGGTGAGGGCCGAGAAGATGTGAGTATAAAGGTTTATTTGTAGAGGGTACAGGTATGGTGAGGGCCCAGGAGACGTGAGTATAAAAGTTTATTTGTAGATGGGACAGGTATGGTGAGGGCCGAGGAGATGTGAGTATAAAAGTTTATTTGTAGATGGGAGAGGTATGGTGAAGGCCGAGGAGATGCTGGTATAAAAGTTTATTTGCAGATGGGACAGGTATGGTGAGGGCCGAGGAGATGTGAGTATAAAGGTTTATTTGTAGATGGGACAGGTATGGTGAGGGCCGAGAAGATGTGAGTATAAAAGTTTATTTGTAGATGGGACAGGTATGGTGAGGGCTGAGGAGATGCTGGTATAAAAGTTTATTTGTAGATGGGACAGGTATGGTGAGGGCCGAGGAGATGTGAGTATAAAAGTTTATTTGTAGATGGGA
The DNA here is from genome assembly GCF_032444005.1 of Ranitomeya imitator. NCBI lineage: Eukaryota > Metazoa > Chordata > Amphibia > Anura > Dendrobatidae > Ranitomeya > Ranitomeya imitator. Next base: position 712,194,483 of record NC_091284.1, on the reverse strand, counting down.
CAGGTATGGTGAGGGCCGAGGAGATGTGAGTATAAAAGTTTATTTGTAGATGGGACAGGTATGGTGAGGGCCCAGGAGATGTGAGTATAAAGGTTTATTTGTAGATGGGACAGGTATGGTAGGTCTGAGGAGATGCGAGTATAAAGGTTTATTTGTAGATGGGACAGGTATGGTGAGGGCCCAGGAGATGTGAGTATAAAAGTTTATTTGTAGATGGGACAGGTATGGTGAGGGCCCAGGAGATGTGAGTATAAAAGTTTATTTGTAGATGGGTCAGGTATGGTGAGGGCCGAGGAGATGCTGGTATAAAAGTTTATTTGTAGATGGGACAGGTATGGTGAGGGCCGAGGAGATGTGAGTATAAAAGTTTATTTGTAGATGGGACAGGTATCGTGAGGGCCGAGGAGATGTGAGTATAAAAGTTTTTTTGTAGATGGGACAGGTATGGTGAGGGCCGAGGAGATGCTGGTATAAAAGTTTATTTGTAGATGGGACAGGTATGGTGAGGGCCGAGGAGATGTGAGTATAAAAGTTTATTTGTAGATGGGACAGGTATCGTGAGGGCCGAGGAGATGCTGGTATAAAAGTTTATTTGTAGATGGGACAGGTATGGTGACGGCTGAGGAGATGTGAGTATAAAAGTTTATTTGTAGATGGGACAGGTATGGTGAGGGCCCAGGAGATGTGAGTATAAAAGTTTATTTGTAGATGGGACATGTATGGTGAGGGCCTAGGAGATGTGAGTATAAAAGTTTATTTGTAGATGGGACAGGTATGGTGAGGGCCGAGGAGATGTGAGTATAAAAGTTTATTTGTAGATGGGACAGGTATGGTGAGGGCCGAGGAGATGTGAGTATAAAGGTTTATTTGTAGATGGGACAGGTATGGTGAGGGCCGAGGAGATGCTGGTATAAAAGTTTATTTGTAGATGGGACAGGTATGGTGAGGGCCAAGGAGATGCGGGTATAAAAGTTTATTTGTAGATGGGACAGGTATGGTGAGGGCCGAGGAGATGCGGGTATAAAAGTTTATTTGTAGATGGGACAGGTATGGTGAGGGCCGAGAAGATGTGAGTATAAAGGTTTATTTGTAGATGGGACAGGTATGGTGAGGGCCTAGGAGATGTGAGTATAAAAGTTTATTTGTAGATGGGACATGTATGGTGAGGGCCAAGGAGATGGTGGTATAAAAGTTTATTTGTAGATGGGACAGGTATGGTGAGGGCCAAGGAGATGGTGGTATAAAAGTTTATTTGTAGATGGGACAGGTATGGTGAGGGCCGAGAAGATGTGAGTATAAAGGTTTATTTGTAGATGGGACAGGTATGGTGAGGGCCGAGGAGATGTGAGTATAAAAGTTTATTTGTAGATGGGACAGGTATGGTGAGGGTCGAGAAGATGTGAGTATAAAAGTTTATTTGTAGATGGGACAGGTATGGTGAGGGCCGAGAAGATGTGAGTATAAAGTTTTATTTGTAGATGAGACAGGTATGGTGAGGGCCGAGGAGATGCGGGTATAAAAGTTTATTTGTAGATGGGACAGGTATGGTGAGGGCCGAGGAGATGTGAGTATAAATGTTTATTTGTAGATGGGACAGGTATGGTGAGGGCCGAGGAGAGCGGGTATAAAAGTTTATTTGTAGATGGGACAGGTATGGTGAGGGCCGAGAAGATGTGAGTATAAAGGTTTATTTGTAGATGGTACAGGTATGGTGAGGGCCCAGGAGATGTGAGTATAAAAGTTTATTTGTAGATGGGACAGGTATGGTGAGGGCCGAGGAGATGTGAGTATAAAAGTTTATTTGCAGATGGGACAGGTATGGAGAGGGCCCAGGAGATGTGAGTATAAAAGTTTATTTGTAGATGGGACAGGTATGGTGAGGGCCGAGAAGATGTGAGTATAAAGGTTTATTTGTAGATGGGACAGGTATGGTGAGGGCCGAGGAGATGCGGGTATAAAAGTTTATTTGTAGATGGGACAGGTATGGTGAGGGCCGAGAAGATGTGAGTATAAAAGTTTATTTGTAGATGGGACAGGTATGGTGAGGGCCCAGGAGATGTGAGTATAAAAGTTTATTTGTAGATGGGACAGGTATGGTGAGGGCCGAGAAGATGTGAGTATAAAGGTTTATTTGTAGATGGGACAGGTATGGTGAGGGCCGAGGAGATGCGGGTATAAAAGTTTATTTGTAGATGGGACAGGTATGGTGAGGGCCGAGAAGATGTGAGTATAAAGGTTTATTTGTAGATGGGACAGGTATCGTGAGGGCTGAGGAGATGTGAGTATAAAAGTTTATTTGTAGATGGGACAGGTATGGTGAGGGCCGAGGAGATGTGAGTATAAAAGTTTATTTGTGGATGGGACAGGTAAGGTGAGGGCCGAGGAGATGTGAGTATAATAGTTTATTTGTAGATGGGACAGGTATGGTGAGGGCCGAGGAGAGCGGGTATAAAAGTTTATTTGTAGATGGGACAGGTATGGTGAGGGCCCAGGAGATGTGAGTATAAAGGTTTATTTGTAGATGGGACAGGTATGGTAGGTCTGAGGAGATGCGAGTATAAAGGTTTATTTGTAGATGGGACAGGTATGGTGAGGGCCGAGGAGATGTGAGTATAAAGGTTTATGTGTAGATGGGACAGGTATGGTGAGGGCCGAGGAGATGTGAGTATAAAGGTTTATTTGTAGATGGGACAGGTATGGTGAGGGCCCAGGAGATGTGAGTATAAAAGATTATTTGTAGATGGGTCAGGTATGGTGAGGGCCGAGGAGATGTGAGTATAAAGGTTTATTTGTAGATGGGACAGGTATGGTGAGGGCCCAGGAGATGTGAGTATAAAAGATTATTTGTAGATGGGTCAGGTATGGTGAGGGCCGAGGAGATGTGAGTATAAAAGTTTATTTGTAGATGGGACAGGTATGGTGAGGGCCGAGGAGATGCTGGTATAAAAGTTTATTTGTAGATGGGACAGGTATGGTGACGGCCGAGGAGATGTGAGTATAAAAGTTTATTTGTAGATGGGACAGGTATGGTGAGGGCCGAGGAGATGCTGGTATAAAAGTTTATTTTGTAGATGGGACAGGTATGGTGAGGGCCGAGGAGATGTGAGTATAAAAGATTATTTGTAGATGGGACAGGTATGGTGAGGGCCGAGGAGATGTGAGTATAAAGGTTTATTTGTAGATGGGACTGGTATGGTGAGGGCCGAGGAGATGTGAGTATAAAGGTTTATTTGTAGATGGGACTGGTATGGTGAGGGCCCAGGAGATGTGAGTATAAAGGTTTATTTGTAGATGGGACAGGTATGGTGAGGGCCGAGGAGATGTGAGTATAAAGGTTTATTTGTAGATGGAACAGGTATGGTGAGGGCCCAGGAGATGTGAGTATAAAGGTTTATTTGTAGATGGGACAGGTATGGTGAGGGCCGAGGAGATGTGAGTATAAAAGTTTATTTGTAGATGGGACAGGTATGGTGAGGGCCGAGGAGATGCTGGTATAAAAGTTTATTTGTAGATGGGACAGGTATGGAGAGGGCCGAGGAGATGCTTGTATAAAAGTTTATTTGTAGATAGGACAGGTATCGTGAGGGCCGAGGAGATGAGAGTATAAAAGTTTATTTGTAGATGGGACAGGTATGGTGAGGGCCGAGGAGATGCTGGTATAAAAGTTTATTTGTAGATGGGACAGGTATGGTGAGGGCCGAGGAGATGTGAGTATAAAGGTTTATTTGTAGATGGGACAGGTATGGTGAGGGCCGAGGAGATGCGGGTATAAAAGTTTATTTGTAGATGGGTCAGGTATGGTGAGGGCCGAGGAGATGTGAGTATAAAGGTTTATCTGTAGATGGGACAGGTATGGTGAGGACCGAGGAGATGAGGGTATAAATGTTTATGTGTAAATGGGACAGGTATGGTGAGGGCCGAGGAGAGCGGGTATAAAAGTTTATTTGTAGATGGGTCAGGTATGGTGAGGGCCGAGGAGATGTGAATACAAAAAGGTTTATTTGTAGATGGGACAGGTATAGTGAGGGCCGAGGAGATGTGAGTATAAAATTTTATGTGTAGATGGGACAGGTATGGTGAGGGCCCAGGAGATGTGAGTATAAAGGTTTATTTGTGGATGGGACAGGTATGGTGAGGTCCGAGAAGATGTGGGTATAAAAGTTTATTTGTAGATGGGTCAGGTATGGTGAGGGCCGAGAAGATGTGGGTATAAAAGTTTATTTGTAGATGGGACAGGTATGGTGAGGTCCGAGAAGATGTGGGTATAAAAGTTTATTTGTAGATGGGTCAGGTATGGTGAGGGCCGAGAAGATGTGAGTATAAAGGTTTATTTGTAGATGGGACAGGTATGGTGAGGGCCGAGGAGATGTGAGTATAAAAGTTTATTTGTAGATGGGACAGGTATGGTGAGGGCCGAGGAGATGTGAGTATAAAAGTTTATTTGTAGATGGGACAGGTATGGTGAGGGCCGAGGAGATGCGGGTATAAAGGTTTATTTGTAGATGGGACAGGTATGGTGAGGGCCGAGGAGATGTGAGTATAAAAGTTTATTTGTAGATGGGACAGGTATGGTGAGGGCCGAGGAGATGCGGGTATAAAGGTTTATTTGTAGATGGGACAGGTATGGTGAGGGCCGAGAAGATGTGAGTATAAAGGTTTATTTGTAGATGGGACAGGTATGGTGAGGGCCGAGAAGATGTGAGTATAAAAGTTTATTTGTAGATGGGTCAGGTATGGTGAGGGCCGAGAAGATGTGAGTATAAAGGTTTATTTGTAGATGGGACAGGTATGGTGAGGGCCGAGGAGATTTGAGTATAAAAGTTTATTTGTAGATGGGACAGGTATGGTGAAGGCCGAGGAGATGCTGGTATAAAAGTTTATTTGTAGATGGGACAGGTATGGTGAGGGCCGGAGAGATGTGAGTATAAAAGTTTATTTGTAGATGGGACAGGTATGGTGAGGGCCGAGGAGATGTGAGTATGAAGGTTTATTTGTAGATGGGACAGGTATGGTGAGGGCCGAGAAGATGTGAGTATAAAGGATTATTTGTAGATGGGACAGGTATGGTGAGGGCCGAGGAGATGTGATTATAAAAGTTTATTTGTAGATGGGACAGGTATGGTGAGGGCCGAGAAGATGTGAGTATAAAGGTTTATTTGTAGATGGGACAGGTATGGTGAGGGCCGAGGAGATGTGAGTATAAAAGTTTATTTGTAGATGGGACAGGTATGGTGAGGGCCGAGAAGATGTGAGTATAAAAGTTTATTTGTAGATGGGTCAGGTATGGTGAGGGCCGAGAAGATGCGGGTATAAAAGTTTATTTGTAGATGGGACAGGTATGGTGAGGGCCGAGGAGATGCGGGTATAAAGGTTTATTTGTGGATGGGACAGGTATGGTGAGGGCCGAGGAGATGTGAGTATAAAAGTTTATTTGTAGATGGGACAGGTATGGTGAGGGCCGAGGAGATGCGGGTATAAAGGTTTATTTGTAGATGGGACAGGTATGGTGAGGGCCGAGAAGATGTGAGTATAAAGGTTTATTTGTAGATGGGACAGGTATGGTGAGGGCCGAGAAGATGTGAGTATAAAAGTTTATTTGTAGATGGGTCAGGTATGGTGAGGGCCGAGAAGATGTGAGTATAAAGGTTTATTTGTAGATGGGACAGGTATGGTGAGGGCCGAGGAGATTTGAGTATAAAAGTTTATTTGTAGATGGGACAGGTATGGTGAAGGCCGAGGAGATGCTGGTATAAAAGTTTATTTGTAGATGGGACAGGTATGGTGAGGGCCGGAGAGATGTGAGTATAAAAGTTTATTTGTAGATGGGACAGGTATGGTGAGGGCCGAGGAGATGCGGGTATAACGGTTTATTTGTAGATGGGACAGGTATGGTGAGGGCCGAGGAGATGCTGGTATAAAAGTTTTTTTGTAGATGGGACAGGTATGGTGAGGGCCGAGAAGATGTGAGTATAAAGGTTTATTTGTAGATGGGACAGGTATGGTGAGGGCCGAGGAGATGTGAGTATAAAAGTTTATTTGTAGATGGGACAGGTATGGTGAGGGCCGAGAAGATGCGAGTATAAAAGTTTATTTGTAGATGGGACAGGTATGGTGAGGGCAAGGAAGATGTGAGTATAAAAGTTTATTTGTAGATGGGACAGGTATGGTGAGGGCCGAGAAGATAGGGGTATAAAAGTTTATTTGCAGATGGGACAGGTATGGTGAGGGCCGAGAAATGTGAGTATAAAGGTTTATTTGTAGATGGGACAGGTATGGTGAGGGGCGAGAAGATGCGGGTATAAAAGTTTATTTGTAGATGGGACAGGTATGGTGAGGGCCGAGAAGATGTGAGTATAAAGGATTATTTGTAGATGGGACAGGTATGGTGAGGGCCGAGGAGATGTGATTATAAAAGTTTATTTGTAGATGGGACAGGTATGGTGAGGGCCGAGAAGATGTGAGTATAAAGGTTTATTTGTAGATGGGACAGGTATGGTGAGGGCCGAGGAGATGTGAGTATAAAAGTTTATTTGTAGATGGGACAGGTATGGTGAGGGCCGAGAAGATGTGAGTATAAAAGTTTATTTGTAGATGGGACAGGTATGGTGAGGGCCGAGAAGATGTGAGTATAAAGGTTTATTTGTAGATGGGACAGGTATGGTGAGGGCCCAGGAGATGCTGGTATAAAAGTTTATTTGTAGATGGGACAGGTATGGTGAGGGCCGAGGAGATGTGAGTATAAAGGTTTATTTGTAGATGGGACAGGTATGGTGAGGGCCGAGGAGATGTGAGTATATAGGTTTATTTGTAGATGGGACAGGTATGGTGAGGGCCCAGGAGATGTGAGTATAAAGGTTTATTTGTAGATGGGACAGGTATGGTGAGGGCCGAGGAGATGCGGGTATAAAAGTTTATTTGTAGATGGGTCAGGTATGGTGAGGGCCGAGGAGATGTGAGTATAAAGGTTTATTTGTAGATGGGACAGGTATGGTGAGGGCCCAGGAGATGTGAGTATAAAAGATTATTTGTAGATGGGTCAGGTATGGTGAGGGCCGAGGAGATGTGAGTATAAAGGTTTATTTGTAGATGGGACAGGTATGGTGAGGGCCGAGGAGATGTGAGTATAAAAGTTTATTTGTAGATGGGACAGGTATGGTGAGGGCCGAGGAGATGCGGGTATAAAGGTTTATTTGTAGATGGGACAGGTATGGTGAGGGCCGAGGAGATGTGAGTATAAAAGTTTATTTGTAGATGGGACAGGTATGGTGAGGGCCGAGGAGATGTGAGTATAAAAGTTTATTTGTAGATGGGACAGGTATGGTGAGGGCCGAGGAGATGTGAGTTTAAAAGTTTATGTGTAGATGGGACAGGTATGGTGAGGGCCGAGGAGATGCGGGTATAAAGGTTTATTTGTAGATGGGACAGGTATGGTGAGGGCCGAGGAGATGTGAGTATAAAAGTTTATTTGTAGATGGGACAGGTATGGTGAGGGCCGAGGAGATGTGAGTATGAAGGGTTATTTGTAGATGGGACAGGTATGGTGAGGGCCCAGGAGATGTGAGTATAAAAGTTTATTTGTAGATGGGTCAGGTATGGTGAGGGCCGAGGAGATGCTGGTATAAAAGTTTATTTGTAGATGGGACAGGTATGGTGACGGCCGAGGAGATGTGAGTATAAAAGTTTATTTGTAGATGGGACAGGTATGGTGAGGGCCGAGGAGATGCTGGTATAAAAGTTTATTTTGTAGATGGGACAGGTATGGTGAGGGCCGAGGAGATGTGAGTATAAAAGATTATTTGTAGATGGGACAGGTATGGTGAGGGCCGAGGAGATGCTGGTATAAAAGTTTATTTTGTAGATGGGTCAGGTATGGTGAGGGCCGAGGAGATGTGAGTATAAAGGTTTATTTGTAGATGGGACTGGTATGGTGAGGGCCGAGGAGATGTGAGTATAAAGGTTTATTTGTAGATGGGACTGGTATGGTGAGGGCCCAGGAGATGTGAGTATAAAGGTTTATTTGTAGATGGGACAGGTATGGTGAGGGCCGAGGAGATGTGAGTATAAAGGTTTATTTGTAGATGGGACAGGTATGGTGAGGGCCCAGGAGATGTGAGTATAAAGGTTTATTTGTAGATGGGACAGGTATGGTGAGGGCCGAGGAGATGTGAGTATAAAGGTTTATTTGTAGATGGGACAGGTATGGTGAGGGCCGAGGAGATGCTGGTATAAAAGTTTATTTGTAGATGGGACAGGTATGGTGAGGGCCGAGGAGATGCGGGTATAAAAGTTTATTTGTAGATGGGTCAGGTATGGTGAGGGCCGAGGAGATGTGAGTATAAAGGTTTATCTGTAGATGGGACAGGTATGGTGAGGACCGAGGAGATGAGGGTATAAATGTTTATGTGTAAATGGGACAGGTATGGTGAGGGCCGAGGAGAGCGGGTATAAAAGTTTATTTGTAGATGGGACAGGTATGGTGAGGGCCGAGAAGATGTGAGTATAAAGGTTTATTTGTAGATGGGACAGGTATAGTGAGGGCCGAGGAGATGTGAGTATAAAATTTTATGTGTAGATGGGACAGGTATGGTGAGGGCCCAGGAGATGTGAGTATAAAGGTTTATTTGTGGATGGGACAGGTATGGTGAGGTCCGAGAAGATGTGGGTATAAAAGTTTATTTGTAGATGGGTCAGGTATGGTGAGGGCCGAGAAGATGTGGGTATAAAAGTTTATTTGTAGATGGGACAGGTATGGTGAGGTCCGAGAAGATGTGGGTATAAAAGTTTATTTGTAGATGGGTCAGGTATGGTGAGGGCCGAGGAGATGTGAGTATAAAAGTTTATTTGTAGATGGGACAGGTATGGTGAGGGCCGAGGAGATGCGAGTATAAAAGTTTATTTGTAGATGGGACAGGTATGGTGAGGGCCGAGGAGATGCGGGTATAAAGGTTTATTTGTAGATGGGACAGGTATGGTGAGGGCCGAGGAGATGTGAGTATAAAAGTTTATTTGTAGATGGGACAGGTATGGTGAGGGCCGAGGAGATGCGGGTATAAAGGTTTATTTGTAGATGGGACAGGTATGGTGAGGGCCGAGAAGATGTGAGTATAAAGGTTTATTTGTAGATGGGACAGGTATGGTGAGGGCCGAGAAGATGTGAGTATAAAAGTTTATTTGTAGATGGGTCAGGTATGGTGAGGGCCGAGAAGATGTGAGTATAAAGGTTTATTTGTAGATGGGACAGGTATGGTGAGGGCCGAGGAGATTTGAGTATAAAAGTTTATTTGTAGATGGGACAGGTATGGTGAAGGCCGAGGAGATGCTGGTATAAAAGTTTATTTGTAGATGGGACAGGTATGGTGAGGGCCGGAGAGATGTGAGTATAAAAGTTTATTTGTAGATGGGACAGGTATGGTGAGGGCCGAGGAGATGCGGGTATAACGGTTTATTTGTAGATGGGACAGGTATGGTGAGGGCCAAGGAGATGCTGGTATAAAAGTTTTTTTGTAGATGGGACAGGTATGGTGAGGGCCGAGAAGATGTGAGTATAAAGGTTTATTTGTAGATGGGACAGGTATGGTGAGGGCCGAGAAGATGTGAGTATAAAGGTTTATTTGTAGATGGGACAGGTATGGTGAGGGCCGAGGAGATGTGAGTATAAAAGTTTATTTGTAGATGGGACAGGTATGGTGAGGGCCGAGAAGATGCGAGTATAAAAGTTTATTTGTAGATGGGACAGGTATGGTGAGGGCAAGGAAGATGTGAGTATAAAAGTTTATTTGTAGATGGGACAGGTATGGTGAGGGCCGAGAAGATAGGGGTATAAAAGTTTATTTGCAGATGGGACAGGTATGGTGAGGGCCCAGGAGATGTGAGTATAAAGGTTTATTTGTGGATGGGACAGGTATGGTGAGGGCCAAGGAGGTGCTGGTATAAAGGTTTATTTGTAGATGGGACAGGTATGGTGAGGGCCGAGGAGATGTGAGTATAAAAGTTTATTTGTAGATGGGACAGGTATGGTGAGGGCCGAGAATATGTGGGTATAAAAGTTTATTTGTAGATGTGTCAGGTATGGTGAGGGCCGAGAAGATGTGAGTATAAAGGTTTATTTGTAGATGGGACAGGTATGGTGAGGGCCGAGGAGATGTGAGTATAAAAGTTTATTTGTAGATGGGACAGGTATGGTGAGGGCCGAGGAGATGTGAGTATAAAAGTTTATTTGTAGATGGGACAGGTATGGTGAGGGCCGAGGAGATGCGGGTATAAAGGTTTATTTGTAGATGGGACAGGTATGGTGAGGGCCGAAGAGATGTGAGTATAAAAGTTTATTTGTAGATGGGACAGGTATGGTGACGGCCGAGGAGATGCGGGTATAAAGGTTTATTTGTAGATGGGACAGGTATGGTGAGGGCCGAGAAGATGTGAGTATAAAAGTTTATTTGTAGATGGGTCAGGTATGGTGAGGGCCGAGAAGATGTGAGTATAAAGGTTTATTTGTAGATGGGACAGGTATGGTGAGGGCCCAGGAGATGTGAGTATAAAGGTTTATTTGTAGATGGGACAGGTATGGTGAGGGCCGAGGAGATTTGAGTATAAAAGTTTATTTGTAGATGGGACAGGTATGGTGAAGGCCGAGGAGATGCTGGTATAAAAGTTTATTTGTAGATGGGACAGGTATGGTGAGGGCCGAAGAGATGTGAGTATAAATGTTTATTTGTAGATGGGACAGGTATGGTGAGGGCCGAGGAGATGCGGGTATAAAGGTTTATTTGTAGATGGGACAGGTATGGTGAGGGCCGAGGAGGTGCTGGTATAAAGGTTTATTTGTAGATGGGACAGGTATAGTGAGGGCCGAGGAGATGTGAGTATAAAAGTTTATTTGTAGATGGGACAGGTATGGTGAGGGCCGAGAAGATGTGGGTATAAAAGTTTATTTGTAGATGGGTCAGGTATGGTGAGGGCCGAGAAGATGTGAGTATAAAGGTTTATTTGTAGATGGGACAGGTATGGTGAGGGCCGAAGAGATGTGAGTATAAAAGTTTATTTGTAGATGGGACAGGTATGGTGAGGGCCGAGGAGATGCGGGTATAAAGGTTTATTTGTAGATGGGACAGGTATGGTGAGGGCCGAGAAGATGTGAGTATAAAAGTTTATTTGTAGATGGGTCAGGTATGGTGAGGGCCGAGAAGATGTGAGTATAAAGGTTTATTTGTAGATGGGACAGGTATGGTGAGGGCCGAGGAGATTTGAGTATAAAAGTTTATTTGTAGATGGGACAGGTATGGTGAAGGCCGAGGAGATGCTGGTATAAAAGTTTATTTGTAGATGGGACAGGTATGGTGAGGGCCGAAGAGATGTGAGTATAAAAGTTTATTTGTAGATGGGACAGGTATGGTGAGGGCCGAGGAGATGCGGGTATAAAAGTTTATTTGTAGATGGGACAGGTATGGTGAGGGCCGAGGAGATGTGAGTATAAAGGTTTATTTGTAGATGGGACAGGTATGGTGAGGGCCGAGAAGATGTGAGTATAAAGGTTTATTTGTAGATGGGACAGGTATGGTGAGGGCCGAGGAGATGTGAGTATAAAAGTTTATTTGTAGATGGGACAGGTATGGTGAGGGCCGAGGAGATGCGAGTATAAAAGTTTATTTGTAGATGGGACAGGTATGGTGAGGGCCGAGAAGATAGGGGTATAAAAGTTTATTTGCAGATGGGACAGGTATGGTGAGGGCCGAGAAATGTGATTATAAAAGTTTATTTGTAGATGGGACAGATATGGTGAGGGGCGAGAAGATGCGGGTATAAAAGTTTATTTGTAGATGGGACAGGTATGGTGAGGGCCGAGAAGATGTGAGTATAAAGGTTTATTTGTAGATGGGACAGGTATGGTGAGGGCCGAGGAGATGTGATTATAAAAGTTTATTTGTAGATGGGACAGGTATGGTGAGGGCCGAGAAGATGTGAGTATAAAGGTTTATTTGTAGATGGGACAGGTATGGTGAGGGCCCAGGAGATGTGAGTATAAAAGTTTATTTGTAGATGGGACAGGTATGGTGAGGGCCGAGGAGATGCGGGTATAAAGGTTTATTTGTAGATGGGACAGGTATGGTGAGGGCCGAGAAGATGTGAGTATAAAAGTTTATTTGTAGATGGGACAGGTATGGTGAGGGCCGAGGAGAGCGGATATAAAAGTTTATTTGTAGATGGGACAGGTATGGTGAGGGCCGAAGAGATGTGAGTATAAATGTTTATTTGTAGATGGGACAGGTATGGTGAGGGCCGAGGAGATGCGGGTATAAAGGTTTATTTGTAGATGGGACAGGTATGGTGAGGGCCGAGGAGGTGCTGGTATAAAGGTTTATTTGTAGATGGGACAGGTATAGTGAGGGCCGAGGAGATGTGAGTATAAAAGTTTATTTGTAGATGGGACAGGTATGGTGAGGGCCGAGAAGATGTGGGTATAAAAGTTTATTTGTAGATGGGTCAGGTATGGTGAGGGCCGAGAAGATGTGAGTATAAAGGTTTATTTGTAGATGGGACAGGTATGGTGAGGGCCGAAGAGATGTGAGTATAAAAGTTTATTTGTAGATGGGACAGGTATGGTGAGGGCCGAGGAGATGCGGGTATAAAGGTTTATTTGTAGATGGGACAGGTATGGTGAGGGCCGAGAAGATGTGAGTATAAAAGTTTATTTGTAGATGGGTCAGGTATGGTGAGGGCCGAGAAGATGTGAGTATAAAGGTTTATTTGTAGATGGGACAGGTATGGTGAGGGCCGAGGAGATTTGAGTATAAAAGTTTATTTGTAGATGGGACAGGTATGGTGAAGGCCGAGGAGATGCTGGTATAAAAGTTTATTTGTAGATGGGACAGGTATGGTGAGGGCCGAAGAGATGTGAGTATAAAAGTTTATTTGTAGATGGGACAGGTATGGTGAGGGCCGAGGAGATGCGGGTATAAAAGTTTATTTGTAGATGGGACAGGTATGGTGAGGGCCGAGGAGATGTGAGTATAAAGGTTTATTTGTAGATGGGACAGGTATGGTGAGGGCCGAGAAGATGTGAGTATAAAGGTTTATTTGTAGATGGGACAGGTATGGTGAGGGCCGAGGAGATGTGAGTATAAAAGTTTATTTGTAGATGGGACAGGTATGGTGAGGGCCGAGGAGATGCGAGTATAAAAGTTTATTTGTAGATGGGACAGGTATGGTGAGGGCCGAGAAGATAGGGGTATAAAAGTTTATTTGCAGATGGGACAGGTATGGTGAGGGCCGAGAAATGTGATTATAAAAGTTTATTTGTAGATGGGACAGATATGGTGAGGGGCGAGAAGATGCGGGTATAAAAGTTTATTTGTAGATGGGACAGGTATGGTGAGGGCCGAGAAGATGTGAGTATAAAGGTTTATTTGTAGATGGGACAGGTATGGTGAGGGCCGAGGAGATGTGATTATAAAAGTTTATTTGTAGATGGGACAGGTATGGTGAGGGCCGAGAAGATGTGAGTATAAAGGTTTATTTGTAGATGGGACAGGTATGGTGAGGGCCCAGGAGATGTGAGTATAAAAGTTTATTTGTAGATGGGACAGGTATGGTGAGGGCCGAGGAGATGCGGGTATAAAGGTTTATTTGTAGATGGGACAGGTATGGTGAGGGCCGAGAAGATGTGAGTATAAAAGTTTATTTGTAGATGGGACAGGTATGGTGAGGGCCGAGGAGAGCGGATATAAAAGTTTATTTGTAGATGGGACAGGTATGGTGAGGGCCGAGGAGATGTGAGTATAAAGGTTTATTTGTAGATGGGACAGGTATGGTGAGGGCCCAGGAGATGTGAGTATAAAGGTTTATTTGTAGATGGGACAGGTATGGTGAGGGCCGAGGAGATGTGAGTATAAAGGTTTATTTGTAGATGGGACAGGTATGGTGAGGGCCCAGGAGATGTGAGTATAAAGGTTTATTTGTAGATGGGTCAGGTATGGTGAGGGCCGAGAAGATGCGGCTATAAAAGTTTATTTGTAGATGGGACAGGTATGGTGAGGGCCGAGGAGATGTGAGTATAAAAGTTTATTTGTAGATGGGACAGGTATGGTGAGGGCCGAGGAGATGTGAGTATAAAGGTTTATTTGTAGATGGGACAGGTATGGTGAGGGCCGAGGAGATGTGAGTATAAAGGTTTATTTGTAGATGGGACAGGTATGGTGAGGGCCCAGGAGATGTGAGTATAAAGGTTTATTTGTAGATGGGTCAGGTATGGTGAGGGCCGAGAAGATGCGGGTATAAAAGTTTATTTGTAGATGGGACAGGTATGGTGAGGGCCGAGAAGATGTGAGTATAAAAGTTTATTTGTAGATGGGACAGGTATGGTGAGGGCCGAGGAGAGCGGATATAAAAGTTTATTTGTAGATGGGACAGGTATGGTGAGGGCCGAGGAGATGTGAGTATAAAGGTTTATTTGTAGATGGGACAGGTATGGTGAGGGCCCAGGAGATGTGAGTAATAAGGTTTATTTGTAGATGGGACAGGTATGGTGAGGGCCGAGGAGATGCTGGTATAAAAGTTTATTTGTAGATGGGACAGGTATGGTGAGGGCCGAGGAGATGTGAGTATAAAGGTTTATTTGTAGATGGGACAGGTATGGTGAGGGCCCAGGAGATGTGAGTATAAAGGTTTATTTGTAGATGGGACAGGTATGTTGAGGGCCGAGGAGATTTGAGTATAAAGATTTATTTGTAGATGGGACAGGTATGGTGAGGGCCCAGGAGATGTGAGTATAAAGGTTTATTTGTAGATGGGTCAGGTATGGTGAGGGCCGAGGAGATGTGAGTATAAAAGTTTATTTGTAGATGGGACAGGTATGGTGAGGGCCGAGGAGATGCTGGTATAAAAGTTTATTTGTAGATGGGACAGGTATCGTGAGGGCCGAGGAGATGAGAGTATAAAAGTTTATTTGTAGATGGGACAGGTATGGTGAGGGCCGAGAAGATGCGGGTATAAAAGTTTATTTGTAGATGGGACAGGTATGGTGAGGGCCGAGGAGATGTGAGTATAAAAGTTTATTTGTAGATGGGACAGGTATGGTGAGGGCCGAGGAGATGCTGGTATAAAAGTTTATTTGTAGATGGGACAGGTATCGTGAGGGCCGAGGAGATGAGAGTATAAAAGTTTATTTGCAGATGGGACAGGTATGGTGAGGGCCGAGGAGATGTGAGTATAAATGTTTATTTGTAGATGGGACAGGTATGGTGAGGGCCGAGGAGATGTGAGTATAAAGGTTTATTTGTAGATGGGACAGGTATGGTGAGGGCCCAGGAGATGTGAGTATAAAGGTTTATTTGTAGATGGGACAGGTATGGTGAGGGCCGAGAAGATGCGGGTATAAAAGTTTATTTGTAGATGGGACAGGTATGGTGAGGGCCGAGGAGATGTGAGTATAAAAGTTTTTTTGTAGATGGGACAGGTATAGTGAGGGCCGAGGAGATGCTGGTATAAAAGTTTATTTGTAGATGGGACAGGTATGGTGAGGGCCGAGGAGATGTGAGTATAAAGGTTTATTTGTAGATGGGTCAGGTATGGTGAAGGCCGAGAAGATGTGAGTATAAAGGTTTATTTGTAGATGGGACAGGTATGGTGAGGGCCGAGGAGATGTGAGTATAAAGGTTTATTTGTAGATGGGACAGGTATGGTGAGGGCCCAGGAGATGTGAGTATAAAGGTTTATTTGTAGATGGGTCAGGTATGGTGAGGGCCGAGAAGATGTGGGTATAAAAGTTTATTTGTAGATGGGACAGGTATGGTGAGGGCCAAGGAGATGTGAGTATAAAAGTTTATTTGTAGATGGGACAGGTATGGTGAGGGCCGAGGAGATGTGAGTATAAAGGTTTATTTGTAGATGGGACAGGTATGGTGAGGGCCCAGGAGATGTGAGTATAAAGGTTTATTTGTAGATAAGACAGGTATGGTGAGGGCCGAGGAGATGCTGGTATAAAAGTTTATTTGTAGATGGGACAGGTATGGTGAGGGTCGAGGAGATGTGAGTATAAAGGTTTATTTGTAGATGGGACAGGTATGGTGAGGGCCGAGGAGATGTGAGTATAAAAGTTTATTTGTAGATGGGACAGGTATGGTGAGGGCCGAGAAGATGTGAGTATAAAAGTTTATTTGTAGATGGGACAGGTATGGTGAGGGCCGAGGAGATGCTGGTATAAAAGTTTATTTGTAGATGGGACAGGTATGGTAAGGGCCGAGGAGATGTGAGTATAAAGGTTTATTTGTAGATGGGACAGGTATGGTGAGGGCCGAGGAGATGCTGGTATAAAAGTTTATTTGTAGATGGGACAGGTATGGTGAGGGCCCAGGAGATGTGAGTATAAAGGTTTATTTGTAGATAAGACAGGTATGGTGAGGGCCGAGGAGATGCTGGTATAAAAGTTTATTTGTAGATGGGATAGGTATGGTGAGGGTCGAGGAGATGTGAGTATAAAGGTTTATTTGTAGATGGGACAGGTATGGTGAGGGCCGAGGAGATGTGAGTATAAAAGTTTATTTGTAGATGGGACAGGTATGGTGAGGGTCGAGGAGATGTGAGTATAAAGGTTTATTTGTAGATGGGACAGGTATGGTGAGGGCCGAGGAGATGTGAGTATAAAAGTTTATTTGTAGATGGGACAGGTATGGTGAGGGCCGAGAAGATGTGAGTATAAAAGTTTATTTGTAGATGGGACAGGTATGGTGAGGGCCGAGGAGATGTGAGTATAAAAGTTTATTTGTAGATGGGACAGGTATGGTGAGGGCCGAGAAGATGTGAGTATAAAAGTTTATTTGTAGATGGGACAGGTATGGTGAGGACCGAGGAGATGCGGGTATAAAAGTTTATTTGTAGATGGGACAGGTATGGTGAGGGCCGAGAAGATGTGAGTATAAAGGTTTATTTGTAGATGAGACAGGTATGGTGAGGGCCGAGGAGATGCGGGTATAAAAGTTTATTTGTAGATGGGACAGGTATGGTGAGGGCCGAGAAGATGTGAGTATAAAGGTTTATTTGTAGATGGGACAGGTATGGTGAGGGCCGAGGAGATGTGAGTATAATAGTTTATTTGTAGATGGGACAGGTATGGTGAGGGCCGAGGACATGCTGGTATAAAAGTTTATTTGTAGATGGGACAGGTATGGTGAGGGCCGAGAAGATGTGAGTATAAAGGTTTATTTGTAGAGGGTACAGGTATGGTGAGGGCCCAGGAGATGTGAGTATAAAAGTTTATTTGTAGATGGGACAGGTATGGTGAAGGCCGAGGAGATGCTGGTATAAAAGTTTATTTGCAGATGGGACATGTATGGTGAAGGCCGAGGAGATGCTGGTATAAAAGTTTATTTGTAGATGGGACAGGTATGGTGAGGGCCGAGAAGATGTGAGTATAAAGGTTTATTTGTAGATGGGACAGGTATGGTGAGGGCCGAGGAGATGTGAGTATAAAAGTTTATTTGTAGATGGGAGAGGTATGGTGAAGGCCGAGGAGATGCTGGTATAAAAGTTTATTTGCAGATGGGACAGGTATGGTGAGGGCCGAGAAGATGTGAGTATAAAGGTTTATTTGTAGATGGGACAGGTATGGTGAGGGCCGAGGAGATGTGAGTATAAAAGTTTATTTGTAGATGGGACAGGTATGGTGAGGGCCTAGGAGATGTGAGTATAAAAGTTTATTTGTAGATGGGACAGGTATGGTGAGGGCCAAGGAGATGGTGGTATAAAAGTTTATTTGTAGATGGGACAGGTAAGGTGAGGGCCGAGAAGATGTGAGTATAAAAGTTTATTTGTAGATGGGACAGGTATGGTGAGGGCCGAGAAGATGCGGGTATAAAAGTTTATTTGCAGATGGGACAGGTATGGTGAGGGCCGAGAAGATGTGAGTATAAAGGTTTATTTGTAGATGGGACAGGTATGGTGAGGGCCGAGAAGATGTGAGTATAAAAGTTTATTTGTAGATGGGTCAGGTATGGTGAGGGCCGAGGAGATGTGAGTATAAAAGTTTATTTGTAGATGGGACAGGTATGGTGAGGGCCGAGGAGATGTGAGTATAAAAGTTTATTTGTAGATGGGACAGGTATGGTGAGGACCGAGGAGATGCGGGTATAAAAGTTTATTTGTAGATGGGACAGGTATGGTGAGGGCCGAGAAGATGTGAGTATAAAAGTTTATTTGTAGATGGGACAGGTATGGTGAGGGCCGAGAAGATGTGAGTATAAAGGTTTATTTGTAGATGGGACAGGTATGGTGAGGGCCCAGGAGATGTGAGTATAAAAGTTTATTTGTAGATGGGACAGGTATGGTGAGGGCCGAGGAGATGATGGTATAAAAGTTTATTTGTAGATGGGACAGGTATGGTGAGGGCCCAGGAGATGTGAGTATAAAAGTTTATTTGTAGATGGGACAGGTATGGTGAGGGCCGAGGAGATGTGAGTATAAAAGTTTATTTGCAGATGGGACAGGTATGATGAGGGCCGAGGAGATGTGAGTATAAAGGTTTATTTGTTGATGGGACAGGTATGGTGAGGGCCGAGGAGATGTGAGTATAAAGGTTTATTTGTAGATGGGACAGGTATGGTGAGGGCCGAGGAGATGCGGGTATAAAAGTTTATTTGTAGATGGGACAGGTATGGTGAGGGCCCAGGAGATGTGAGTATAAAGGTTTATTTGTAGATGGGACAGGTATGGTAGGTCTGAGGAGATGCGAGTATAAAGGTTTATTTGTAGATGGGACAGGTATGGTGAGGGCCCAGGAGATGTGAGTATAAAAGTTTATTTGTAGATGGGACAGGTATGGTGAGGGCCGAGAAGATACGGGTATAAAAGTTTATTTGTAGATGGGACAGGTATGGTGAGGGCCCAGGAGATGTGAGTATAAAGGTTTATTTGTAGATGGGACAGGTATGGTGAGGGCCCAGGAGATGTGAGTATAAAGGTTTATTTGTAGATGGGTCAGGTATGGTGAGGGCCGAGGAGATGCTGGTATAAAAGTTTATTTTGTAGATGGGACAGGTATGGTGAGGTCCGAGGAGATGTGAGTATAAAGGTTTATTTGTAGATGGGACAGGTATGGTGAGGGCCGAGGAGATGCTGGTATAAAAGTTTATTTTGTAGATGGGACAGGTATGGTGAGGGCCGAGGAGATGTGAGTATAAAGGTTTATTTGTAGATGGGACAGGTATGGTGAGGGCCCAGGAGATGTGAGTATAAAGGTTTATTTGTAGATGGGACAGGTATGGTGAGGGCCGAGGAGATGTGAGTATAAAGGTTTATTTGTAGATGGGACTGGTATGGTGAGGGCCCAGGAGATGTGAGTATAAAGGTTTATTTGTAGATGGGACAGGTATGGTGAGGGCCGAGGAGATGTGAGTATAAAAGTTTATTTGTAGATGGGACAGGTATGGTGAGGGCCGAGGAGATGCTGGTATAAAAGTTTATTTGTAGATGGGACAGGTATGGTGAGGGCCGAGGAGATGCTGGTATAAAAGTTTATTTGTAGATGGGACAGGTATGGTGAGGGCCGAGGAGATGTGAGTATAAAGGTTTATTTGTAGATGGGACAGGTATGGTGAGGGCCCAGGAGATGTAAGTATAAAGGTTTATTTGTAGATGGGACAGGTATGGTGAGGGCCCAGGAGATGTGAGTATAAAAGTTTATTTGTAGATGGGACAGGTATGGTGAGGGCCGAGAAGATGTGAGTATAAAAGTTTATTTGTAGATGGGACAGGTATGGTGAGGGCCGAGGAGATGCGGGTATAAAAGTTTATTTGTAGATGGGACAGGTATGGTGAGGGCCGAGAAGATGTGAGTATAAAGGTTTATTTGTAGATGGGACAGGTATGGTGAGGGCCGAGAAGATGTGAGTATAAAAGTTTATTTGTAGATGTATTTGTAGAGATTTGTCATCTCTTCCGACAAGCCTACAGCCTGCAGTGATCCTCAACCTACTGAACAGCCGTACAGCCAGCTCTTCCCTCTCCTAGTGTATCCTCACCCACCCCCTGCAGACTGTGAGCCCTCGCGGGCAGGGTCCTCCCTCCTTATGTACTCGTGTGCCTTGTTATCTGCTCATGTTTAATGTATTTGTCTATATTTGCCCCGTATTCACATGTAAAGCGCCATGGAATAAATGGCGCTATAAAAATGTATAATAATAATAATAATAATAGATGGGACAGGTATGGTGAGGGCCGAGAAGATACGGGTATAAAAGTTTATTTGCAGATGGGACAGGTATGGTGAGGGCCGAGAAGATGTGAGTATAAAGGTTTATTTGTAGATGGGACAGGTATGGTGAGGGCCCAGGAGATATGAGTATAAAAGTTTATTTGTAGATGGGACAGGTATGGTGAGGGCCGAGGAGATGCTGGTATAAAAGTTTATTTGTAGATGGGACAGGTATGGTGAGGGCCGAGGAGATGCCGGTATAAAGGTTTATTTGTAGATGGGACAGGTATGGTGAGGGCCGAGAAGATGTGAGTATAAAGGTTTATTTGTAGATGGGACAGGTATGGTGAGGGCCCAGGAGATGTGAGTATAAAAGTTTATTTGTAGATGGGACAGGTATGGTGAGGGCCGAGGAGATGCTGGTATAAAAGTTTATTTGTAGATGGGACAGGTATGGTGAGGGCCGAGGAGATGCGGGTATAAAGGTTTATTTGTAGATGGGACAGGTATGGTGAGGGCCGAGAAGATGTGAGTATAAAAGTTTATTTGTAGATGGGTCAGGTATGGTGAGGGCCGAGAAGATGTGAGTATAAAGGTTTATTTGTAGATGGGACAGGTATGGTGAGGGCCGAGGAGATGTGAGTATAAAGGTTTATTTGTAGATGGGACAGGTATGGTGAGGGCCAAGGAGATGGTGGTATAAAAGTTTATTTGTAGATGGGACAGGTATGGTGAGGGCCGAAGAGATGTGAGTATAAAAGTTTATTTGTAGATGGGACAGGTATGGTGAGGGCCGAGAAGATGTGAGTATAAAAGTTTATTTGTAGATGGGACAGGTATGGTGAGGGCCGAGAAGATGCGGGTATAAAAGTTTATTTGCAGATGGGACAGGTATGGTGAGGGCCGAGAAGATGTGAGTATAAAAGTTTATTTGTAGATGGGACAGGTATGGTGAGGGCCGAGAAGATGCGGGTATAAAAGTTTATTTGTAGATGGGACAGGTATGGTGAGGGCCGAGGAGATGTGAGTATAAAGGTTTATTTGTAGATGGGAAAGGTATGGTGAGGGCCGAGAAGATGCGGGTATAAAAGTTTATTTGTAGATGGGACAGGTATGGTGAGGGCCGAGGAGATGTGAGTATAAAAGTTTATTTGTAGATGGGACAGGTATGGTGAGGGCCGAGAAGATGCGGGTATAAAAGTTTATTTGTAGATGGGACAGGTATGGTAGGGCCGAGAAGATGTGAGTATAAAAGTTTATTTGTAGATGGGACAGGTATGGTGAGGGCCGAGGAGATGCGGGTATAAAAGTTTATTTGTAGATGGGACAGGTATGGTGAGGGCCGAGAAGATGTGAGTATAAAGGTTTATTTGTAGATGGGACAGGTATGGTGAGGGCCGAGGAGATGTGAGTATAAAAGTTTATTTGTAGATGGGACAGGTATGGTGAGGGCCCAGGAGATGTGAGTATAAAAGTTTATTTGTAGATGGGACAGGTATGGTGAGGGCCGAGGAGATGCTGGTATAAAAGTTTATTTGTAGATGGGACAGGTATGGTGAGGGCCGAGGAGATGTGAGTATAAAGGTTTATTTGTAGATGGGACAGGTATGGTGAGGGCCAAGAAGATGTGATTATAAAGGTTTATTTGTAGATGGGACAGGTATGGTGAGGGCCGAGAAGATGTGAGTATAAAGGTTTATTTGTAGATGGGACAGGTATGGTGAGGGCCGAGAAGATGTGAGTATAAAGGTTTATTTGTAGATGGGACAGGTATGGTGAGGGCCAAGGAGATGCTGGTATAAAAGTTTATTTGTAGATGGGACAGGTATGGTGAGGGCCGAGAAGATGCGGGTATAAAGGTTTATTTGTAGATGGGACAGGTATGGTGAGGGCCGAGAAGATGTGAGTATAAAGGTTTATTTGTAGATGGGACAGGTATGGTGAGGGCCGAGAAGATGCGGGTATAAAGGTTTATTTGTAGATGGGACAGGTATGGTGAGGGCCGAGAAGATGCGGGTATAAAGGTTTATTTGTAGATGGGACAGGTATGGTGAGGGCCGAGAAGATGTGAGTATAAAGGTTTATTTGTAGATGGGACAGGTATGGTGAGGGCCGAGAAGATGCGGGTATAAAAGTTTATTTGTAGATGGGACAGGTATGGTGAGGGCCGAGGAGATGTGAGTATAAAAGTTTATTTGTAGATGGGACAGGTATGGTGAGGGCCGAGAAGATGCGGGTATAAAAGTTTATTTGTAGATGGGACAGGTATGGTGAGGGCCGAGGAGATGTGAGTATAAAGGTTTATTTGTAGATGGGACAGGTATGGTGAGGGCCGAGGAGATGTGAGTATAATAGTTTATTTGTAGATGGGACAGGTATGGTGAGGGCCCAGGAGATGTGAGTATAAAAGTTTATTTGTAGATGGGACAGGTATGGTGAGGGCCGAGAAGATGCGGGTATAAAAGTTTATTTGTAGATGGGACAGGTATGGTGAGGGCCGAGAAGATGTGAGTATAAAAGTTTATTTGTAGATGGGACAGGTATGGTAGGGCCGAGAAGATGTGAGTATAAAAGTTTATTTGTAGATGGGACAGGTATGGTGAGGGCCGAGGAGATGCGGGTATAAAAGTTTATTTGTAGATGGGACAGGTATGGTGAGGGCCGAGAAGATGTGAGTATAAAGGTTTATTTGTAGATGGGACAGGTATGGTGAGGGCCGAGGAGATGTGAGTATAAAGGTTTATTTGTAGATGGGACAGGTATGGTGAGGGCCGAGGAGATGTGAGTATAAAAGTTTATTTGTAGATGGGACAGGTATGGTGAGGGCCCAGGAGATGTGAGTATAAAAGTTTATTTGTAGATGGGACAGGTATGGTGAGGGCCCAGGAGATGTGAGTATAAAAGTTTATTTGTAGATGGGACAGGTATGGTGAGGGCCGAGGAGATGTGAGTATAAAGGTTTATTTGTAGATGGGACAGGTATGGTGAGGACCGAGGAGATGTGAGTATAAAGGTTTATTTGTAGATGGGACATGTATAGTGAGGGCCGAGGAGATGTGAGTATAAAAGTTTATTTTGTAGATGGGACAGGTATGGTGAGGGCCGAGGAGATGTGAGTATAAAGGTTTATTTGTAGATGGGACATGTATAGTGAGGGCCGAGGAGATGTGAGTATAAAAGTTTATTTTGTAGATGGGACAGGTATGGTGAGGGCCGAGGAGATGTGAGTATAAAGGTTTATTTGTAGATGGGACAGGTATGGTGAGGGCCGAGAAGATGTGAGTATAAAGGTTTATTTGTAGATGGGACAGGTATGGTGAGGGCCGAGAAGATGTGAGTATAAAGGTTTATTTGTAGATGGGACAGGTATGGTGAGGGCCGAGGAGATGTGAGTATAAAGGTTTATTTGTAGATGGGACAGGTATGGTGAGGGCCGAGGAGATGTGAGTATAAAGGTTTATTTGTAGATGGGACAGGTATGGTGAGGGCCGAGAAGATGTGAGTATAAAGGTTTATTTGTAGATGGGACAGGTATGGTGAGGGCCAAGGAGATGGTGGTATAAAGGTTTATTTGTAGATGGGACATGTATGGTGAGGGCCGAGGAGATGTGAATAAACATGTGCTGGCATGTTTCTGAGGAAACAAGATTTTACACCTTATGTCTTTGAAATGTGTTTGAACCTTTCAGGCTTAAATTCTTCTATTTTCAATGGTTGACGCAAAGTTGTGAATTTCAGGGACAAGCAAATTATGAAGATACAGAGGAAATGAAATAAAAACATAATAAATGGTGCCATCCAAGTGGTTAGTCCTAGTGTCCGGCAGCACGAGGCACTTGGATCTTTGTTCTGTTCTTTATGATTCGTTCGCTGCGTTTGTCTGCTATGCTTCCCATTTGGAATTCATGCATGAAAACACTTTATTGCCCATAGCAACCAATCACAGCACAGCTTTCATTTTTAAAAAGCAGAATACAGAATGAAAGCTACGCTGTGATTGGTTGTTAGGGGGAACAAAACCAAATTTTCTTTTAAACACATTCATAAATCTTAATTATATTTTATATTCTACTTTCTTCTGTAAAAAGATATTGTCAGGAGTACGTTACATTTTATTTCTTTTATACTGTTTGCCCTGAAAGCAAACCTAAATTAATTATGCTATATCTTTCAGTTATTTCATATAGCACAAAAAAAAACCAAAGCACAAACATTCTTATGAGAGTACAAAAATGGATACATATACCCCATCTCCCCTTCCCCCACCCCCAGAGATATAGTACAACATTCCTACTCTGTAATACTGCAGTGGAGTGAGGGGTCAGAGCTACTTCCAATTATATAATTGTATTAGACATTTGTTTGTAATCTATTATGTTTTATTTCTGTTATAATATATTTCTAAAGTCCCCAAGATAAAGTTGCACTATAATTATTGTAAATTACCATAGCACAAGGGACAATACATCAAATTAATTTGCAGTGGAGTAATTTGCAATACATCACTGGGGAGAACTACCCTATTAATGAGTTATTGCTCTGCTTAGATTCCATTTGTGTATTTGAAAAAAAAAAAAAGTTGGCTTCCTTCACTGCGCTGCAATGAAGAAATCTAAATATATCATTGTTCTGGAATTTCTGAAATTCTTTACCAGATGGCCACAGGTAATCTGTATTTTGAACTTGAGCTCCACCTAGTGGCTACTTTTGGGGTGACCACATTAGTTGGAAGAGTTCAGGCAGTTTCCCATATTTTGGTTTGTTCAGAAAACCAGGTATAGGTATGTTAACGAGCAATGGACGATATTAACTCTGATTTTGGTGAATTTGTACTAAATCTGTCAGTCAATATTTTTAATATCTCAATTTTGAAAACATGCCGACGTTTATTTACACGTATTGTTTTTTTTTAAGATGAGCAGCAGATGTTCTAAAATAAAGAAGACATTGGAAACAACAAACAAAAATAATTAGGTTCGCAGTCGACAGCTCATTTCTGTACTGCAGAGAGTATAAACCGAAAAACAAGGGGCGTAAAACTGTTAAATATTATTAATTGCATTGAAAGATGTTCTGTTCCGTGCCAACTGCGCCCTTCTAAATGTATTTGAAGACTTGTGCTTATAACAGGCATCCCGACCACAGCAGCTGCTCAATGCCAAGCAGATGAGACTCTCTTATCTGATATCTTGGGTTGCATCCTCCAGGTGTGCAGCATACAGTGATAAGGGAATGCATGTGAAAGACTGTGTGTGGTAAGAGTGCGGTGAATGTGCGGCCTAACTACGTACCCGGCGTTCGCTCCCTGTGATGTCTGTGCATGTGATCACTGTCATTGCTGAAATATCATACAAATGTAAAAGTCAGATCTTTATCTCTTTATCTCTCTAGCTTTTTTTCTCTTTCATTTTTGTATGGGGCATTTTAGCTATACTTTACTTCACCGCCTCATTATTTATAATATATTGTCTATGTAATCGATATAACAGGGTAAATGTTGTGATTGTTCAATTACAAAATGCATTTAAATATTCATTTATCTATATATACAGCACATGTATCTATATATGTGTGTGTGTATTGTGTGCATACAGTATAAATGACTTACAAAACCTCCTCTAAGATATTAATGTTTATTAGGTACAATTCAAAAAAGGAAAAAAGAATATAACCCCAAATCCAAAAACAATTTGAGGATGTGCAAATATGCACGTCCCTATCTTTAACAGGTTAACTGAAAACAGATATTACCTAGGGTTGAGCGAAACGGGTCGTTCATTTTCAAAAGTCGCCGACTTTTGGCACAGTCGGGTTTCATGAAACCCGACCCGATCCCTGTGTGGGGTCGGCCATGCGGTACGCGACTTTTGCGCCAAAGTCGCGTTTCAATTACGCGAAAAGCGCCATTTCTCAGCCAATGAAGGTGGACGCAGAGTGTGGGCAGCGTGATGACATAGGTCCTGGTCCCCACCATCTTAGAGAAGGGCATTGCAGTGATTCGCTTGCTGTCTGCGGCGTCACAGGGGATATAAAGAGGCGTTCCCGCCGACCGCCATCTTACTGCTGCTGATCTGAGCATAGGGAGAGGTTGCTGCCGCTTCGTCAGAAGCAGGGATAGCGTTAGGCAGGGTCCATTAACCCCCAAACCGCTTGTGCTGTAGCGATTTCCACTGTCTAACACCACCTTTTGTTTGCAGGGACAGTGGAAGCTACATTTTTTTTCCTCAGCGCTGTAGCTCATTGGGCTGCCCTAGAAGGCTCCCTGATAGCTGCATTGCTGTGTGTACGCCGCTGTGCAAACCAACTGCATTTTTCAAAGCACAAATCCGGTTGTTACTTCCTTTCTGCACAGCTATCTTGTTTGTTTGTCCACACTTCTGATTTAACTTGTGCAGCAGTCCATTCCTTGTTATTGCTGCCTGCCATACCTGGCTGAGATTACTGCAGGGAGATAGTAATTGTAGGACAGTCCCTGTTTGTTTGTTTTTTTTTAATTCTCCCTGAAAAAAAAATAAACAGTGGGAGATTAATATTGGCCTTTGTGCTTGTGTGCCAGTCCTGTGTGCCATCTCTCTCAAATAGTGGGCCACAGAAAGCCTAGTGTCTGTTTTTGGTCTTTAAATTCTCCCTGAAAAAAAAAAATAAACAGTGGGAGATTGATATTGGCCTTTGTGCTTGTGTGCCAGTCCTGTGTGCCATCTCTCTCAAATAGTGGGCCACAGAAAGCCTAGTGTCTGGTTTTTTTTTTGTTTTTTTTTGTTATGGTTTTTAAATTCTCCCTGAAAAAAAAATAAACAGTGTGTTAGGGGTCGAGTTCCTACCTCTGCACAGGAGGAATCTCGGGCCATCTCTGCTGCGGTCTCCCATTCTTCTCCTGCCGCAGTGGAGCTTGCTCAGCAGAGACGTCGATCCCAGCGTCTCGCTCAGTCTGACTCTGTGCTTAGAGTTACTGCTGTGTTTCCTGCTTCTCCCATTGAAGTCAGTGCTGGGCAGCGGCGAGCGGACGTTTCTGGGGCTAAGTCCTGCTTTTTACATTCTGAGCATGCCCAGAGTAAGATCTCTCAGTGGAGAGCGAGGGTCACATGATCAGATACTGCAGCTAAGGTCCTTGTAGCTGCTAGGACTAAATCCTGCTTTGCACTCTGAGCATGCCCAGGGTGAGATCTCTCAGTGGAGATCCAGGGTCACATGCTCAGGTGCTGCAGCACTCCATTGGTCCTTCTTTGGAAGGTCCTAAACATGCTGCAGCTATTTAAGCCTCGCATGGCCGCACGGCCATGCGCTAGTATTGTCTTTTGTAAATGTGTGTGTGTTGTGAGTGAAAGTCGTTTTTTAAAATCCCCTCCCTATTGTATGACTGCTCACGGAAGGTGGGTGATTGCTACCTAGCGCCCGACTTAGCCATCAGCACGGTACACACATTACAGCGTCCTATTGCTGTGACCGCCAGTGCGGCGCCATGCGCTTTCTCTGCGCTTTCCTAACCCAAGCCTGGGTGGTTAGTGGCGTCCGCCAGTGCGGCACCGCACGCACTTTCGTGCCTCTAAATATATTCTCTTGGTGCGGTACCGTGGCCCTGTGACTCAACAGGGTTCGCTTCCTTCACACTGGGTGAAGTTAACCCAAGTGTGTATTCATATTGTACCGCCATCTCGTCCGTCTCTACTAGCAGCAGGGTTTTCACCTGCACGGTGGACCTCGGACGGCGAACGCACCTAATACCATTACACCTTATACTTGGTGCGTTCCGCCAGTCCTAACACAGTGGGAGATTAATATTGGCCTTTGTGCTTGTGTGCCAGTCCTGTGTGCCATCTCTCTCAAATAGTGGGCCACAGAAAGCCTAGTGTGTTTTGGGTTTTTAAATTCTCCCTGAAAAAAAAAAAATAAACAGTGGGAGATTAATATTGGCCTTTGTGCTTGTGTGCCAGTCCTGTGTGCCATCTCTCTCAAATAGTGGGCCACAGAAAGCCTAGTGTCTGTTTTGTTTTGTTTTGGTTTTTAAATTCTCCCTGAAAAAAAAAAAAACAGTGGGAGATTAATATTGGCCTTTGTGCTTGTGTGCCAGTCCTGTGTGCCATCTCTCTAAAATAGTGGGCCACAGAAAGCCTAGTGTCTGTTTTTTCTTTTTTTTTCTTTTTGTTTTAAAATTCTCCCTGAAAAAAAATAAACAGTGGGAGATGAATATTGGCCTTTGTGTGTTAGGTCTCGAGTTCCCGCTTCTGCACAGGGGGAATCTCGAGCCGTCTCCGCTGCGGTCCCCCATTCCTATCCAGCCGCAGTGGAGCCTGCTCAGCAGGGACGTCGGTCCCAGCGTCTTGCTCGGTCTCACTCTGTTCAGAGAGTTACTGCTGCTTCTTCAGCTCCTGCCATTAAAGTCAGTGCTGGTCAGCAGCAAGTGGACTTCTCTGGGACTAAGTCCTTGTCTGCGCACACTGAGCATGCCCAGGGCAAGATCTCCCGTTGGAGATCGAGGGTCATGTGCTCAGACTCTGCAGCGCATTCTATTGGTCTTCTTGGCAGGTCTTGGAAGGGCAAAGTTTCTGTGGCCACTTCCTGTCCTGCAACTATATAAACTGCGCATGACCGCACGGCCATGCGCTAGTGTACAATTTAATACATGTGTTTGTTGTGAGTGCAAGTCGTTCTTTAAATACCCCTACCCTATTGTATGACTGTTCGCGTATGGTGTATGGCTGCTATCTAGCGCCCGACTAATCACTCAACGTGTCACACACGTATCAGCGTCTATTGCTGTGACCGCCAGTGCGGTGCTACGCGCCAGTGTGCGCTTCCTGACCCACGCTGGGTGCTTAGTGGTACCTGCCAGCACGGCACAGTTGGCACTTCGGTGCTATAATTATATATTTCCTTACACACCCAGTAGCGGTGTAGTGCCAGCAAGGGTCTAATCGGACTACAATCCCTGTTGGGGTTAAGTTCGCTGACCACTTGCTCGCGCTCTATGTGCGGTACCGCGGTCCTGTGACGCAACAGGATCGCTTTCTTTACGCTGGGTGAGGTTTAACCCACGCGTGTATACTTTTGGATACCGCCATATAGTCTGTCATTTCCTAGCAGCAGGTTTCACCTGCACGGTGGACCCCGGACTGCGAACGCATCTATATCATCTCTCTTGGTGCGTTCCGCCAGTCCTAACATTACACTAGCGCCAGGGTCTGGCTAGTGATGACAGACAAACAGCAATCTCTGCGGTATATCCAGCAGCTGGAGGGTAGGTTGGCGGCTCTCGAGAGCGCGACTTCAGCTGTGGATGTTACTGCAGTAGCTGTACAGGCTGCCAGCGTGGCTGCAGCTACTATGTCCATTGCCACCCCTGTTCCAACATTATCTTGCCTCCCGCTGCCAGAAAAATTTTCTGGTGATAGCAAGTTTTGTAGGGGATTTGTCAGTCAGTGCTCTATTCACCTCGAGCTCCTGGCTGCACGTTTTCCCACAGAGCGGGCTAAGGTGGGATATATTCTGTCTCTATTGTCGGACAGGGCGTTGGAGTGGGCTACGCCGCTGTGGGAGCGTGGCGATCATGTGGTGCAGAGTGCTCCGCTGTTTCTGAGCGCTCTGAAACAGGTCTTTTTAGGACCTCAAGTCACCCATGATACTGCGCTCCAATTGCTGGCATTAACTCAGGGTGAGTCCTTGGTCAGTCATTTTGCCGTCCAATTCCGCACCTTAGCATCTGAGCTGGATTGGTCGGATAAAGCTCTTATCCCCATATTTTGGAGGGGCTTGGCTGACCACGTAAAGGACGCTCTGGCCACTAGGGAGATTCCTGCCACACTGGAGGAGTTAATAACTGTCTCCACTCGAATTGACCTCCGTTTTAACGAGCGTAGGTTAGAGCGAGCCCAGTGTAGGCAGAGGTTTCGGCTGGCTCCTACTTTCGCCAAACCTCTGGAATCTCCGGTCCTGGTTCCTGAGCCACATGAGGCCAGGGAAGTGTCACAAGCAGGATCTAAGTCCCGGACCGCTTGTGCACTCAGGGTCTGTCATGTTTGCCAGCAGTCAGGACATCTAGCCACCAGATGTCCTCAGCGGTCGAGGAAACGTCAGCGTCTAGTGGTAGTAGGTGGAGGTACACTAGACACGGCAACGTTTGCCTCTAAGTTGTCCTTTAAGGGGACAATTACTATTGGCTCATTCTCCCACTCGGTAGAGCTCTGCGTGGATTCTGGGGCGGAGGGCAATTTTATGTCTTCTGCCTTCGCCCAACGTCACGCAATACCCCTGGTAATGCTTGCTCAACCAGTAACGGTGCGAGTGGTGAATGGGTCGACATTGCCCTCACAGATAACACACCAGACCATCCCTTTTACTCTGTCCATGTCGCCATCTCATCAGGAGATAATTTCTCTGCTCGTCATTCCGGAAGGAATTGATGAGGTCCTGTTGGGAATACCTTGGCTACGGTACCACTCTCCTCATATCGAGTGGTCCTCTGGCAGAATTCTGGGTTGGGGTGAATCTTGTGGGGGTAGGTGTCAGAGGGAGTGCGTTCAGGTTGCTACTACTGAGGTACCCGCAGATCTATCCTCTCTCCCCAAGCAGTATTGGTCTTATGCAGACGTGTTCTCCAAAAAGGCGGCGGAGGTCCTTCCGCCTCATCGCCCCTATGACTGTCCTATTGATCTCTTGCCTGGTGCTGAGCCTCCCCGGGGTCGAGTTTATCCGCTATCTCTCCCGGAGACGGAGGCAATGTCACAGTACATCCAGGAAAATCTGGCAAGAGGATTCATTAGGAAGTCAGTGTCACCTGCTGGGGCAGGGTTCTTCTTCGTGCAGAAGAAGAATGGGGAATTGCGCCCATGCATAGACTACAGGGGTCTTAACGCCATCACCGTTAAGAATAAGTATCCTTTGCCCTTGATATCTGAGTTATTCGATAGACTTCGGGGAGCAAGGGTATTTACTAAATTAGATCTGCGGGGTGCTTACAACCTGATTCGCATCCGTGAGGGGGACCAATGGAAGACGGCCTTTAACACCAGGGATGGGCACTATGAATATCTAGTGATGCCCTTCGGGCTCTGTAATGCCCCAGCCGTTTTCCAAGACTTTGTGAACGATATCTTCCGGGATATGCTTTCCACCTCGGTCGTAGTCTATCTGGATGATATTCTCATCTACTCTCCAGATATTGACTCCCACCGGAGAGATGTTTGCAAAGTCTTCGACCTCCTACGGGCAAACTCCCTCTATGCCAAGTTGGAGAAGTGTATGTTTGAGCAGGAGTCTTTACCTTTCCTGGGCTACATCATCTCGGCCCAGGGATTGGCTATGGATCCTGCCAAACTACAGGCAGTGATGGACTGGCAGGAACCCCATTCTCTGAAAGCGGTGCAGCGCTTTATGGGGTTCATAAATTACTATCGTCAGTTCATCCCCCACTTCTCAACCCTGGTAGCTCCCTTGGTATCCCTCACCAAGAAGGGAGCGAATCCTAAATTGTGGTCCGAAGAGGTCTCCAAGGCCTTCACTTCTATTAAGTCCCACTTTGCTAGCGCTCCCATCTTACATCGTCCCGATGTGGATAAGCCATTCCTAATGGAGGTGGATGCCTCATCCGTTGGTGCAGGAGCAGTCCTCTATCAAAAGGATGCTCAAGGTCGGAAGCACCCATGCTTCTTCTTCTCAAAGACCTTCTCACCAGCGGAGAGAAATTACTCCATCGGGGATAGGGAGCTGCTGGCAATGAAGTTGGCCTTTTCGGAATGGAGACATCTCTTGGAGGGTGCTCAGTTCCCATTCCAAGTCTTCACGGACCACAAGAATTTGGTCTATTTACAGACAGCCCAGCGGCTGAATTCTCGTCAGGCCAGATGGTCCTTGTTTTTCTCCCGGTTCCACTACACTCTACATTATCTCGCCGGGGAGAAGAACATTCGTGCTGACGCTCTCTCTCGCTCCCTGGTGTCAACTGTGGAGGAGGAGGACGAGCCTCGGCTCATTGTCCCTTCAGAGAGTCTGAGAACCGTAGCTCCGGTTTCGCTTGAGTCTGTGCCTCCGGGCAAGACTTTTGTTCCCATCAATTTGCGTCCGGAGGTTCTCTCGTGGGCTCATTCGTCCAGAGTGGGTGGACACTTTGGGGCAAAGAGGACATCTGAGTTGTTGGCGAGAATGTATTGGTGGCCACATATGGTTCGTGACGTAGGAGACTACATTCGGGCATGTGTCTCTTGTGCCAAAAGTAAGTCTCTCCGTCAACGGCCAGCTGGGTTGTTATACCCTCTGCCGGTGGCAGACAGGCCCTGGGAGATGGTCGGGATGGACTTTGTGGTGGGTTTGCCCAAGTCACGTGGCTGTACTGTCATTTGGGTTATCACCGACCATTTTTCTAAAATGGTGCATTTGGTGCCGCTTCCTCGGCTACCTTCTGCACGGGCCTTGGCAGCATTGTTTGTTAAACACATCTTCCGTCTTCACGGTATGCCAGACAAAATTGTCAGTGACCGGGGTCCCCAGTTTGCGTCTCGGTTCTGGAGAGAGCTTTGTCGCCTTCTCAGTATCGAGTTGAATCTCTCTTCGGCATATCATCCCGAGACGAATGGGTTGGTGGAGAGAGCCAACCAGACCTTGGTCACATATCTGCGACATTTTGTCTCTGCTAAGCAAGATGACTGGGCATCTTTGCTACCGTGGGCGGAGTTTGCTCTTAACAATGCTGTAGCTGACTCCACTGGACAGACTCCATTCCTCCTTAACTATGGTCAGCATCCGCGGGTACCTGTGCCCATGCCCGTGTCTTCCGCCGATTCCAGGGTGGCAGACTGGGCTGTGGAGGCACGGGACATTTGGGATTGCACTCAGGATGCCATTCGGGCTTCCAAGGAGAGAATGAGGTCCTCCGCCGATGTTCATCGGCGCCCCGCTCCGACCTTTGCTCCTGGCGACTTGGTGTGGCTCTCCGCCCGTAACATCAGGCTGCGAGTTGAGTCCACTAAGTTTGCTCCTCGCTACTTGGGTCCCTTCAAGGTTCTCGAACTGGTTAATCGTGTGGTCTACCGCCTGGCTCTTCCTCCACGCTTGGGTATCACCGACACCTTTCATGTGTCCCTCTTGAAACCCGTATACATGTCCCGGTTTTCCGAGTCATCTGCCGGGACATCGGGTTCGTCTACGGACGATTACGAGGTGAACGCTATTTTGGGGTGTAAAGTGGTACGCGGCAAAAAGTTCTATCTGGTGGATTGGAAGGGTTATGGTCCAGAGAACAGGTAATGGGAGCCTGCTGAAAACATTCGGGCCCCACAGCTCATTGCTGCCTTCAAGCGTAGCGAGGCCCAAGGAGGGGGGGCCCTAGGAGGGGGGGTAATGTTAGGTCTCGAGTTCCCGCTTCTGCACAGGGGGAATCTCGAGCCGTCTCCGCTGCAGTCCCCCATTCCTATCCAGCCGCAGTGGAGCCTGCTCAGCAGGGACGTCGGTCCCAGCGTCTTGCTCGGTCTCACTCTGTTCAGAGAGTTACTGCTGCTTCTTCAGCTCCTGCCATTAAAGTCAGTGCTGGTCAGCAGCGAGTGGACTTCTGTGGGACTAAGTCCTTGTCTGCGCACACTGAGCATGCCCAGGGCAAGATCTCCCGTTGGAGAACGAGGGTCATGTGCTCAGACTCTGCAGCGCATTCTATTGGTCCTCTTGGCAGGTCTTGGAAGGGCAAAGTTTCTGTGGCCACTTCCTGTCCTGCAACTATATAAACTGCGCATGACCGCACGCCATGCGCTAGTGTAAAATTTAATACATGTGTTTGTTGTGAGTGCAAGTCGTTCTTTAAATACCCCTACCCTATTGTATGACTGTTCGCGTATGGTGTATGGCTGCTATCTAGCGCCCGACTAATCACTCAACGTGTCACACACGTATCAGCGTCTATTGCTGTGACCGCCAGTGCGGTGCCACGCGCCAGTGTGCGCTTCCTGATCCACGTCTGGGTGCTTAGTGGTACCTGCCAGCACGGCACAGTTCGCACTTCGGTGCTATAATTATATATTTCCTTACACACCCAGTAGCGGTGTAGTGCCAGCAAGGGTCTAATCGGACTACAATCCCTGTTGGGGTTAAGTTCGCTGACCACTTGCTCGCGCTCTATGTGCGGTACCGCAGTCCTGTGACGCAACAGGATCACTTTCTTCACGCTGGGTGAGGTTTAACCCACGCGTGTATACTTTTGGATACCGCCATATAGTCTGTCATTTCCTAGCAGCAGGTTTCACCTGCACGGTGGACCCCGGACTGCGAACGCATCTATATCATCTCTCTTGGTGCGTTCCGCCAGTCCTAACATTGTGCTTGTGTGCCAGTCCTGTGTGCCATCTCTCTCAAATAGTGGGCCACAGAAACCCTAGTGTCTGTTTTTTTTTTGGTTTTTAAATTCTCCCTGAAAAAAAAAAATAAACAGTGGGAGATAATTATAGTGGCCTTTGTGCTTGTGTGCCAGTCCTGTGTGCCATCTCTCTCAAATAGTGGGCCACAGAAAGCCTAGTGTCTGTTTTTTTTTTTTTTTTGGTTTTTAAATTCTCCCTGAAAAAAAAAAAAACAGTGGGAGATTAATATTGGCCTTTGTGCTTGTGTGCCAGTCCTGTGTTCCATCTCTCTCAAATAGTGGGCCACAGAAAGCCTAGTGTCTGTTTTGGGTTTTTAAATTCTCCCTGAAAAATAAAATAAACAGTGGGAGATTAATATTGGCCTTTGTGCTTGTGTGCCAGTCCTGTGTGCCATCTCTCTAAAATAGTGGGCCACAGAAAGCCTAGTGTCTGTTTTGGGTTTTTAAATTCTCCCTGAAAAAAAAAAAAACAGTGGGAGATTAATATTAGCCTTTGTGCTTGTGTGCCAGTCCTGTGTGCCATCTCTCTCAAATAGTGGGTCACAGAAAGCCTAGTGTCTGTTATTTTTTTTTTTTTTTTTGGTTTTTAAATTCTCCCTGAAAAAAAAAAAAACAGTGGGAGATTAATATTGGCCTTTGTGCTTGTGTGCCAGTCCTGTGTGCCATCTCTCTAAAATAGTGGGCCACAGAAAGCCTAGTGTCTGTTTTTTTTTTTTTTTTAAATTCTCCCTGAAAAAAAAAAAAAACAGTGGGAGATTAATATTGGCCTTTGTGCTTGTGTGCCAGTCCTGTGTACCATCTCTCTCAAATAGTGGGCCACAGAAAGCCTAGTGTCTGTTTTGGGTTTTTAAATTCTCCCTGAAAAAAAAAAAACAGTGGGAGATTAATATTGGCCTTTGTGCTTGTGTGCCAGTCCTGTGTGCCATCTCTCTCAAATAGTGGGTCACAGAAAGCCTAGTGTCTGTTATTTTTTTTTTTTGTTTTGGTTTTTAACCCCTTCCCGACCTTTGACGCCACGTAGGCGTCATGAAAGTCGGTGCCATTCCGACCCATGACGCCTATGCGGCGTCATGGAAAGATCGCGTCCCTGCAGATCGGGTGAAAGGGTTAACTCCCATTTCACCCGATCTGCAGGGACAGGGGGAGTGGTAGTTTAGCCCAGGGGGGGTGGCTTCACCCCCTCGTGGCTACGATCGCTCTGATTGGCTGTTGAAAGTGAAACTGCCAATCAGAGCGATTTGTAATATTTCACCCATTATAACGGGTGAAATATTACAATCCAGCCATGGCCGATGCTGAAATATCATCGGCCATGGCTGGAAATACTAGTGTGCCCCCACCCCACCCCTCCGATCGCCCCCCCACCCCCCCGATCTGGCCGGTACACTGCTCCGGCTCCCCTCCGTCCAGTGCTCCGCTCCCCCCCCCCGTGCTCGTGTCCGCTCCCCCCGTGCTCCAATCACCCCCCCGTGCTCCAATCACCCCCCCTGCACTCCGATCCACCCCCCCCCGTGCTCCGTTCCACCCCCCCGTGCTCCATTCCAGCCCCCCCGTGCTCCGTTCCACACCCCCCGCGCTCCGTTCCACCCCTCCCGCGCTCCGATTCCCCCCCCCGTGCTCCGATCCCCCCCCCCGTGGTCCCCCCCACCCCATCATACTTACCGATCCAGCCGTGGTCCCGTCCGTCTTCTCCCGGGCGCCGCCATCTTCCAAAATGGCGGGCGCATGCGCAGTGCGCCCGCCGAATCTGCCGGCCGGCAGATTCGTTCCAAAGTGCATTTTGATCACTGAGATATAATCTATCTCAGTGATCAAAATAAAAAAAATAATAAATGACCCCCCCCCTTTGTCACCCCCATAGGTAGGGACAATAAAAAAATAAAGAAATTTTTTTTTTTCCACTAATGTTAGAATAGGGTTAGGGGTAGGGTTAGGGTTAGGGTTAGGGGTAGGGTTAGGGTTAGGGTTAGGGTTAGGGTTAGGGCTAGGGGTAGGGTTAGGGTTAGGGTTAGGGGTAGGGTTAGGGGTAGGGTTAGGGGTAGGGTTAGGGGTAGGGTTAGGGGTAGGGGTAGGGTTAGGGCTAGGGTTAGGGTTAGGAATGTGCACACGTATTCTGGTCCTCTGCGGATTTTTCCGCTGCGGATTTGATAAATCCGCAGTGCTAAACCGCTGCGGATTTATGGCGGATTTACCGCGTTTTTTTCTGCGCATTTCACTGCGGTTTTACAATTGCGATTTTCTATTGGAGCAGTTGTAAAACCGCTGCGGAATCCGCACAAAGAAGTGACATGCTGCGGAATGTAAACCGCTGCGTTTCCGTGCAGTTTTTCCGCAGCATGTGTACAGCGATTTTTGTTTCCCATAGGTTTACATTGAACTGTACACTCATGGGAAACTGCTGCGGATCCGCAGCGTGTGCACATACCTTTAGAATTAGGCTATGTGCACACGGTGCGGATTTGGCTGCGGATCCGCAGCAGTGTTCAATCAGGTTTACAGTACCATGTAAACATATGAAAAACCAAATCCGCTGTGCCCATGGTGCGGAAAATACCGCGCGGGAACGCTGCGTTGTATTTTCCGCAGCATGTCAATTCTTTGTGCGGATTCCGCAGCGTTTTACACCTGTTCCTCAATAGGAATCCGCAGGTGAAATCCGCACAAAAAACACTGGAAATCCGCGGAAAATCCGCAGGTAAAACACAGTGCCTTTTACCCGCAGATTTTTCAAAAATGGTGCGGAAATATCTCACACGAATCCGCAACGTGGGCACATGGCCTTAGGGTTAGGGTTGGAATTAGGGTTGTGGTTAGGGTTAGGGGTGTGTTGGGGTTAGTGTTGTGGTTAGGGGTGTGTTGGGGTTAGGGTTGTGATTAGGATTATGGCTACAGTTGGGATTAGGGTTAGGGGTGTGTTGGGGTTAGTGTTGGAGTTAGAATTGAGGGGTTACCACTGTTTAGGCACATCAGGGGTCTCCAAACGCAACATGGCGCCACCATTGATTCCAGCCAATCTCGTATTCAAAAAGTCAAATGGTGCTCCCTCACTTCCGAGCCCTGACGTGTGCCCAAACAGTGGTTTACCCCCACATATGGGGTACCAGCATACTCAGGACAAACTGCGCAACAATTACTGGGGTCCAATTTCTCCTGTTACCCTTGTGAATCTAAAAAAATGCTTGCTAAAACATAATTTTTGAGGAAAGAAAAATGATTTTTTATTTTCACGGCTCTGCGTTGTAAACGTCTGTGAAGCACTTGGGGGTTCAAAGTGCTCACCACATATCTAGATAAGTTCCTTGGGGGGTCTAGTTTCTAAAATGGGGTCACTTGTGGGGGGTCTCTACTGTTTAGGCACACCAGGGGCTCTGCAAACGCAACGTGACACCCGCAGACCATTCCATCAAAGTCTGCATTTCAAAAGTCACTACTTCCCTTCTGAGCCCCGACGTGTGCCCAAACAGTGGTTTACCCCCACATATGGGGTATCAGCGTACTCAGGAGAAACTGGACAACAACTTTTGGGGTCCAATTTCTCCTGTAACCCTTGGGAAAATAAAAAATTCTGGGCTAAATAATTATTTTTGAGGAAAGAAAACGTATTTATTATTTTCACGGCTCTGCATTATAAACTTCTATGAAGCACTTGGGGGTTCAAAGTGCTCACCACACATCTAGATAAGTTCCTTTCAGGGTCTAGTTTCCAAAATGGGGTCACTTGTGGGGGGTTTCTACTGTTTAGGCACATCAGGGGCTCTGCAAACGCAACGTGACGCCCGCAGAGCATTCCATCAAAGTCTGCATTTCAAAACGTCACTACTTCAATTCCAAGCCCCGGCATGTGCCCAAACAGTAGTTTACCCCCACATATGGGGTATCACCGTACTCAGGAGAAACTGGACAACAACTTTTGGGGTCAAATTTCTCCTGTTACCCTTGGGAAAATTAAAAAATTCTGGGCTA
The DNA here is from genome assembly GCF_032444005.1 of Ranitomeya imitator. Taxonomy (NCBI): domain Eukaryota; kingdom Metazoa; phylum Chordata; class Amphibia; order Anura; family Dendrobatidae; genus Ranitomeya; species Ranitomeya imitator. Next base: position 712,156,006 of record NC_091284.1, on the reverse strand, counting down.
AATAATTATTTTTGAGGAAAGAAAACGTATTTATTATTTTCACGGCTCTGCATTATAAACTTCTATGAAGCACTTGGGGGTTCAAAGTGCTCACCACACATCTAGATAAGTTCCTTTGGGGGTCTAGTTTCCAAAATGGGGTCACTTGTGGGGGGTTTCTACTGTTAAGCCACATCAGGGGCTCTGCAAACGCAACGTGACGCCCACAGAGCATTCCATCAAAGTCTGCATTTCAAAACGTCACTACTTCACTTCCGAGCCCCGGCATGTGCCCAAACAGTGATTTACCCCCACATATGGGGTATCAGCGTACTCAGGAGAAACTGGACAACAACTTTTGGGGTCAAATTTCTCCTGTTACCCTTGGGAAAATAAAAAATTGCAGGCTAAAAGATCATTTTTGAGAAAATAATTTTTTTTTTTATTTTCATGGCTCTGCGTTATAAACTTCTGTGAAGCACTTGGGGGTTCAAAGTCCTCACCACACATCTAGATTAGTTCCTTTGGGGGTCTAGTTTCCAAAATGGTGTCATTTCTGGGGGATCTCCAATGTTTAAGCACACAGGGGCTCTCCAAACGTGACATGGTGTCCGCTAATGATTGGAGCTAATTTTCCATTTAAAAAGCCAAATGGCGTGCCATCCCTTCCGAGCCCTGCCGTGCGCCCAAACAGTGGTTTACCCCCACATATGGGGTATCAGCGTACTCAGGACAAACTGGACAACAATATTTGGGGTCCAATTTCTCCCATTATCCTTGGCAAAATAGGAAATTCCAGGCTAAAAAATCATTTTTGAGGAAAGAAAAATTATTTTTTATTTTCATGGCTCTGCGTTATAAACTTCTGTGAAGCACCTGGGGGTTTAAAGTGCTCAATATGCATCTAGATAAGTTCCTTGGGGGGTCTAGTTTCCAAAATGGGGTCACTTGTGGGGGAGCTCCAATGTTTAGGCACACAGGGGGCTCTCCAAACGCGACATGGTGTCCGCTAACAATTGGAGCTAATTTTCCATTCAAAAAGTCAAATGGCGCGCCTTCCCTTCCGAGCCCTGCCGTGTGCCCAAACAGTGGTTTACCCCCACATATGAGGTATCGGCGTACTCGGGAGAAATTGCCCAACAAATTTTATGATCCATTTTATCCTACTGCCCATGTGAAAATGAAAAAATTGAGGCGAAAATAATTTTTTTGTGAAAAAAAAGTACTTTTTCATTTTTACAGATCAATTTGTGAAGCACCTGAGGGTTTAAAGTGCTCACTAGGCATCTAAATAAGTTCCTTGGGGGGTCTAGTTTCCAAAATGGGGTCACTTGTGGGGGAGCGCCAATGTTTAGGCACACAGGAGCTATCCAAACGCGACATGGTGTCCGCTAACGATGGAAATAATTTTTCATTCAAAAAGTCAAATGGCGCTCCTTCCCTTCCGAGCCTTACCATGTGCCCAAACAGTGGTTTACCCCCACATGTGAGGTATTGGTGTACTCAGGAGAAATTGCCCAACACATTTTAGGATCCATTTTATCCTGTTGCCCATGTGAAAATGAAAAAATTGAGGCTAAAAGAATTTTTTTGTGAAAAAAAAGTACTTTTTCATTTTTACGGATCAATTTGTGAAGCACCTGGGGGTTCAAAGTGCTCACTATGCATCTAGATAAGTTCCTTGGGGCGTCTAGTTTCCAAAATGGGGTCATTTGTGGGGGAGCTCCAATTTTTAGGCACACGGGGGCTCTCCAAACGTGACATGGTGTCCGCTAAAGAGTGGAGCCAATTTTTGATTCAAAAAGTCAAATGGCGCTCCTTCCCTTCCAAGCCCTGCCGTGCGCCCAAACAGTGGTTTACCCCCACATATGAGGTATCAGCGTACTCAGGACAAATTGGACAACAACTTTCGTGGTTCAGTTTCTCCTTTTACCATTGGGAAAATAAAAAAATTGTTGCTAAAAGATAATTTTTGTGACTAAAAAGTTAAATGTTCATTTTTTCCTTCCATGTTGCTTCTGCTGCTGTGAAGCACCTGAAGGGTTAATAAACTTCTTGAATGTGGTTTTGAGTACCTTGAGGGGTGCAGTTTTTAGAATGGTGTCACTTTTGGGTATTTTCAGCCATATAGACCCCTCAAACTGTCTTCAAATGTGAGGTGGTCCCTAAAAAAAATGGTTTTGTAAATTTCGTTGTAAAAATGACAAATCGCTGGTCAAATTTTAACCCTTATAACTTCCTAACAAAAAAAAATTTTGTTTCCAAAATTGTGCTGATGTAAAGTAAACATGTGGGAAATGTTATTTATTAACTATTTTGTGTCACATATCTCTCTGGTTTAACAGAATAAAAATTCAAAATGTGAAAATTGCGAAATTTTCAAAATTTTCGCCAAATTTCCGTGTTTATCACAAATAAATGCAGAATTTATTGACCTAAATTTACCACTAACATGAAGCCCAATATGTCACGAAAAAACAATCTCAGAACCGCTAGGATCCGTTGAAGCGTTCCTGAGTTATTACCTCATAAAGGGACACTGGTCAGAATTGCAAAAAACGGCAAGGTCTTTAAGGTCAAAATAGGCTGGGTCTTGAAGGGGTTAAATTCTCCCTGAAAAAAAATAAACAGTGGGAGATTAATATTGGCCTTTGTGCTTGTGTGCCAGTCCTGTGTGCCATCTCTCTAAAATAGTGGGCCACAGAAAGCCTAGTGTTGTTTTTTTTTCTTTTGTTTTTTTTTAATTCTCCCTGAAAAAAAAAATAAACAGTGGGAGATTAATATTGGCCTTTGTGCTTGTGTGCCAGTCCTGTGTACCATCTCTCTCAAATAGTGGGCCACAGAAAGCCCTAGTGTCTGTTTTGGGTTTTTAAATTCTCCCTGAAAAAAAAAAATAAACAGTGGGAGATTAATATTGGCCTTTGTGCTTGTGTGCCAGTCCTGTGTGCCAGCTCTCTCAAATAGTGGGCCACAGAAAGCCTAGTGTCTGTTTTGGGTTTTTAAATTCTCCCTGAAAAAAAAAAAACAGTGGGAGATTAATATTGGCATTTGTGCTTGTGTGCCAGTCCTGTGTGCCATCTCTCTCAAATAGTGGGCCACAGAAAGCCTACTGTCTGTTTTTTGTTTGTTTTTTTGGTTTGGTTTTTAAATTCTCCCTGAAAAAAAAAAATAAACAGTGGGAGATTAATATTTGCCTTTGTGCTTGTGTGCCAGTCCTGTGTGCCATCTCTCTCAAATAGTGGGCCACAGAAAGCCTAGTGTCTGTTTTGGGTTTTTAAATTCTCCCTGAAAAAAAAAAAAAACAGTGGGAGATTAATATTGGCCTTTGTGCTTGTGTGCCAGTCCTGTGTGCCATCTCTCTCAAATAGTGGGTCACAGAAAGCCTAGTGTCTGTTATTTTTTTTTTGTTTTGGTTTTTAAATTCTCCCTGAAAAAAAAAAAACAGTGGGAGATTAATATTGGCCTTTGTGCTTGTGTGCCAGTCCTGTGTGCCATCTCTCTAAAATAGTGGGCCACAGAAAGCCTAGTGTCTGTTTTTTTTTTTTTTTTTTTAAATTCTCCCTGAAAAAAAAAAAAACAGTGGGAGATTAATATTGGCCTTTGTGCTTGTGTGCCAGTCCTGTGTACCATCTCTCTCAAATAGTGGGCCACAGAAAGCCTAGTGTCTGTTTTGGGTTTTTAAATTCTCCCTGAAAAAAAAAAAACAGTGGGAGATTAATATTGGCCTTTGTGCTTGTGTGCCAGTCCTGTGTGCCATCTCTCTAAAATAGTGGGCCACAGAAAGCCTAGTGTCGTTTTTTTTTCTTTTGTTTTTTTTTTAATTCTCCCTGAAAAAAAAATAAACAGTGGGAGATTAATATTGGCCTTTGTGCTTGTGTGCCAGTCCTGTGTACCATCTCTCTCAAATAGTGGGCCACAGAAAGCCTAGTGTCTGTTTTGGGTTTTTAAATTCTCCCTGAAAAAAAAAAATAAACAGTGGGAGATTAATATTGGCCTTTGTGCTTGTGTGCCAGTCCTGTGTGCCATCTCTCTCAAATAGTGGGCCACAGAAAGCCTAGTGTCTGTTTTGGGTTTTTAAATTCTCCCTGAAAAAAAAAAATAAACAGTGGGAGATTAATATTGGCCTTTGTGCTTGTGTGCCAGTCCTGTGTGCCATCTCTCTATAATAGTGGGCCACAGAAAGCCTAGTGTCTGTTTTGGGTTTTTAACCCCTCTGTGACCTTAGACGTACTATCCCGTCGAGGTGCCCTGGGCTTATCTGACCCTGGACGGGATAGTACGTCATAGCCGATCGGCCGCGCTCACGGGGGGAGCGCGGCCGATCGCGGCCGGGTGTCAGCTGCTTATCGCAGCTGACATCCGGCACTATGTGCCAGGAGCGGTCACGGACCGCCCCCGGCACATTAACCCCTGGCACACCGCGATCAAAGATGATCGCGATGTGCCGGCGGTGCAGGGAAGCACCGCGCAGGGAGGGGGCTCCCTGCGGGCTTCCCTGAGCCCCCCGCAGCAACGCGATGTGATCGCGTTGCTGCGAGGGTCTCCTCACCTCCCTCCCTGCTCGAGCCCCGGATCCAAGATGGCCGCGGATCCGGGTCCTGCAGGGAGGGAGGTGGCTTCACAGAGCCTGCTCAGAGCAGGCACTGTGAAGCAGCCTGCACTCCTATCAGATCAGTGATCTGACAGAGTGCTGTGCAAACTGTCAGATCACTGATCTGTGATGTCCCCCCCTGGGACAAAGTAAAAAAGTAAAAAAAAAAATTTCCAAATGTGTAAAAAAAATAAAAAAAAATATTCCAAAATAATGAAAAAAAAAAAAAAATATTATTCCCATAAATACATTTCTTCATCTAAATAAAAAAAAAAAACCAATAAAAGTACACATATTTAGTATCGCCGCGTCCGTAACGGCCCGACCTATAAAACTGGCCCACTAGTTAACCCCTTCAGTAAACACCGTAAGAAAAAAAAAAAAAAAACGAGGCAAAAAACAACGCTTTATTATCATACCGCCGAACAAAAAGTGGAATAACACGCGATCAAAAGGACAGATATAAATAACCATGGTACCGCTGAAAGCGTCATATTGTCCCGCAAAAAAAGAGCCGCCATACAGCATCATCAGCAAAAAAATAAAAAAGTTATAGTCCTGAGAATAAAGCGATGCAAAAATAATTATTTTTTCTGTAAAATAGTTTTTATCGTATAAAAGCACCAAACCATAAAAAAATGATATAAATGAGGTATCGCTGTAATCGTACTGACCCGAAGAATAAAACTGATTTATCAATTTTACCAAACGCGGAACGGTATAAACGCCTCCCCCAATAGAAATTCATGAATAGCTGGCTTTTGGTCATTCTTCCTCACAAAAATCGGAATAAAAAGCGATAAAAAAATGTCACGTGCCCAAAAATGTTTTCAATAAAAACGTCAACTCGTCCCGCAAAAAACAAGACCTCACATGACTCTGTGGACCAAAATATGGAAAAATTATAGCTCTCAAAATGTGGTATTGCAAAAAATATTTTTTGCAATAAAAAGGGTCTTTCAGTGTGTGACGGCTGCCAATCATAAAAATCCGCTAAAAAACTCGCTATAAAAGTAAATCAAACCCCCCTTCATCACCCCCTTAGTTAGGGAAAAATAAAAAAAAATGTATTTATTTCCATTTTCCCATTAGGGCTAGGGTTAGGGCTAGGGTTAGGGCTAGGGCTAGGGTTAGGGCTAGGGTTAGGGCTAGGGTTAGGGCTAGGGTTAGGGTTAGGGTTAGGGTTAGGGCTAGGGTTAGGGCTAGGGTTAGGGCTAGGGTTAGGGCTAGGGCTAGGGCTAGGGTTAGGGCTAGGGTTAGGGCTAGGGCTAGGGCTAGGGTTAGGGCTAGGGTTAGGGCTAGGGTTAGGGCTAGGGTTAGGGCTAGGGTTAGGGTTAGGGCTAGGGTTAGGGCTAGGATTAGGGTTAGGGTTAGGGTTGGGGCTACAGTTAGGGTTGGGGCTAAAGTTAGGGTTAGGGTTTAGATTACATTTACAGTTGGGAATAGGGTTGGGATTAGGGTTAGGGGTGTGTCAGGGTTAGAGGTGTGGTTAGGGTTACCGTTGGAATTAGGGTTAGGGGTGTGTTTAGATTAGGGTTTCAGTTATAATTGGGGGGTTTCCACTGTTTCGGCACATCAGGGGCTCTCCAAACACGACATGGCGTCCGATCTCAATTCCAGCCAATTCTGCGTTGAAAAAGTAAAACAGTGCTCCTTCCCTTCCGAGCTCTCCTGTGTGCCCAAACAGGGGTTTACCCCAACATATGGGGTATCAGCGTACTCAGGACAAATTGGACAACAACTTTTGTGGACCAATTTCTCCTGTTACCCTTGGGAAAATACAAAACTGGGGGCTAAAAAATAATTTTTGTGGGAAAACAAAAAGATTTTTTATTTTCACGGCTCTGCGTTATAAACTGTAGTGAAACACTTGGGGGTTCAAAGTTCTCACAACACATCTAGATAAGTTCATTGAGGGGTCTAGTTTCCAATATGGGGTCACTTGTGGGGGGTTTCTACTGTTTAGGTACATTAGAGGCTCTGCAAACGCAATGTGACGCCTGCAGACCAATCCATCTAAGTCTGCATTCCAAATGATGCTCCTTCCCTTCCGAGCCCTCCCATGCGCCCAAACGGTGGTTCCCCCCCACATATCGGGTATCAGCGTACTCAGGACAAATTGGACAACAACATTTAGGGTCCAATTTCTCCTGCTAACCTTGGAAAAATACAAAACTGGGGGCTAAAATATAATTTTTGTGGAAAAAAAAATATTTTTTATTTGCATGGCTCTGCGTTATAAACTGTAGTGAAATACTTGGGGGTTCAAAGCTCTCACAACACATCAAGATGAGTTCCTTAGGGGGTCTACTTTCCAAAATGGTGTCACTTGTGGGGGGTTTCTACTGTTTAGGTACATTAGGGGCTCTGCAAACGCAATGTGACGCCTGCAGACCATTCCATCTAAGTCTGCATTCCAAATGGCGCTCCTTCCCTTCCGAACCCTCCCATGCGCCCAAACGGTGGTTCCCCCCCACATATGGGGTATCAGCGTACTCAGGACAAATTGGACAACAACTTTTGTGGTCCAATTTCTCCTCTTACCCTAGGGAAAATACAAAACTGGGGGCTAAAAAATAATTTTTGTGGGAAAAAAATTTTGTTTTATTTTTATGGCTCTGCATTATAAACTTCTGTGAAGCCCTTGGTGGGTCAAAGTGCTCACCACACATCCAGATAAGTTCCTTAGGGGGTCTACTTTCCAAAATGGTGTCACTTGTGGGGGGTTTCAATGTTTAGGCACATCAGTGGCTCTCCAAATGCAACATGGCGTCCCATCTCAATTCCTGTCAATTTTGCATTGAAAAGTCAAACGGCGCTCCTTCCCTTCCGAGCTCTCCCATGCGCCCAAACAGTGGTTTACTGCCACATATGGGGTATCAGCGTACTCGGGACAAATTGGACAACAACTTTTGAGGTCCAATTTCTTCTCTTACCCTTGGAAAAATAAAAAATTGGGGGCAAAAATATAATTTTTGTGAAAAAATATGATTTTTTATTTTTACGGTTCTGCATTATAAACTTCTGTGAAGCACTTGGTGGGTCAAAGTGCTCACCACACCTCTAGATAAGTTCCTTAGGGGGTCTACTTTCCAAAATGGTGTCACTTGTGGGGGGTTTCAATGTTTAGGCACATCAGTGGCTCTCCAAACGCAACATGGCGTCCCATCTCAATTTCTGTCAATTTTGCATTGAAAAGTCAAACTGCGCTCCTTCCCTTCCGAGCTCTCCCATGCGCCCAAACAGTGGTTTACTGCCACATATGGGGTATCAGCGTACTCAGGACAAATTGGACAACAACTTTTGAGGTCCAATTTCTTCTCTTACCCTTGGAAAAATAAAAAATTGGGGGCAAAAATATAATTTTTGTGAAAAAATATGATTTTTTATTTTTACGGTTCTGCATTATAAACTTCTGTGAAGCACTTGGTGGGTCAAAGTGCTCACCACACATCCAGATAAGTTCCTTAGGGGGTCTACTTTCCAAAATGGTGTCACTTGTGGGGGGTTTCAATGTTTAGGCACATCAGTGGCTCTCCAAACGCAACATGGCGTCCCATCTCAATTCCTGTCAATTTTGCATTGAAAAGTCAAATAGCGCTCCTTCCCTTCCGAGCTCTCCCATGCGCCCAAACAGTGGTTTACTGCCACATATGGGGTATCAGCGTACTCAGGACAAATTGGACAACAACTTTTTGGGTCCAATTTCTCCTGTTACCCTTGATAAAATAAAACAAATTGGAGCTGAAGTAAATTTTTTGTGTAAAAAAGTTAAATGTTCATTTTTATTTAAACATTCCAAAAATTCCTATTAAACACCTGAAGGGTTAATAAACTTCTTGAATGTGGTTTTGAGCACCTTGAGGGGTGCAGTTTTTAGAATGGTGTCACACTTGGGCATTTTCTATCATATAGACCCCTCAAAATGACTTCAAATGAGACGTGGTCCCTAAAAAAAAATGGTGTTGTAAAAATGAGAAATTGCTGGTCAACTTTTAACCCTTATAACTCCCTAACAAAAAAAAAAATTGGTTCCAAAATTATGCTGATGTAAAGGAGACATGTGGGAAATGTTACTTATTAAGTATTTTGTGTGACATATCTCTGTGATTTAATTGCATAAAAATTCAAAGTTTGAAAATTGCGAAATTTTCAAAATTTTCGCCAAATTTCCGTTTTTTTCACAAATAAACGCAGGTACTATCAAAGAAATTTTACCACTATCATGAAGTACAATATGTCACGAGAAAACAATGTCAGAATCACCAGGATCCGTTGAAGCGTTTCGGAGTTATAACCTCATAAAGGGACAGTGGTCAGAATTGTAAAAATTGGCCTGGTCATTAACGTGCAAACCACCCTTGGGGGTAAAGGGGTTAAATTCTCCCTGAAAAAAAAAAAACAGTGGGAGATTAATATTGGCATTTGTGCTTGTGTGCCAGTCCTGTGTGCCATCTCTCTCAAATAGTGGGCCACAGAAAGCCTACTGTCTGTTTTTTGTTTGTTTTTTTGGTTTGGTTTTTAAATTCTCCCTGAAAAAAAAATAAACAGTGGGAGATTAATATTTGCCTTTGTGCTTGTGTGCCAGTCCTGTGTGCCATCTCTCTCAAATAGTGGGCCACAGAAAGCCTAGTGTCTGTTTTGGGTTTTTAAATTCTCCCTGAAAAAAAAAAAAAACAGTGGGAGATTAATATTGGCCTTTGTGCTTGTGTGCCAGTCCTGTGTGCCATCTCTCTCAAATAGTGGGCCACAGAAAGCCTAGTGTCTGTTTTTTTTTTTTTTGTTTTTTTTTTGTTTTTAAATTCTCCCTGAAAAATAAAATAAACAGTGGGAGATTAATATTGGCCTTTGTGCTTGTGTGCCAGTCCTGTGTGCCATCTCTCTCAAATAGTGGGCCACAGAAAGCCTAGTGTCTGTTTTGGGTTTTTAAATTCTCCCTGAAAAAAAATAAAATAAACAGTGGGAGATTAATATTGGCCTTTGTGCTTGTGTGCCAGTCCTGTGTGCTCTCTAAAATAGTGGGCCACAGAAAGCCTAGTGTCTGTTTTGGGTTTTTAAATTCTCCCTGAAAAAAAAAATAAACAGTGGGAGATTAATATTGGCATTTGTGCTTGAGTGACAGTCCTGCGTGTGTGGCATCTCTCTCATTTGTTGCCACAGAAAACCGAGTGGGTAACATTGTGCCTGATTTTCCTTGCAGTCTCACCCACCTATAAAGGGATATCTAAATCCTACAGAAGTTTTAGTTCACCTTGTAAGTTGTTTTACAGTAACAAATACCGTTACTTTGGTTACATTTTTAAAACAATGAGGAAGTCTGGTGGAAGAGGTCGTGGCCGTGGGCGTTCATTGCCAGCTGGTAATGATGGTAGTGGTGGTGGAGCATCAGGTGGTTGTGGGAAAAACAATATAGCACCTAAGTCTCGAGCTGTGGAGCCAGGTTCGTCGTCTGGCTACACAAGGCCTCGAACGCTCCCTTTTCTGGGAGTAGGAAAACCGCTTTTAAAGCCGGAGCAGCAAGAGCAAGTTTTGGCTTACCTTGCTGACTCAGCCTATAGCTCTTTTGCCTCCTCTTCTGAAACTGGTAAATGTAAAAGCAGCGCGTCGTTAGTGGATGTTCACGGTCAGGGACAGGGACAAGTCGCTTCCTTGTCCTCTTCAGCAAAAACAACAAAAGAGAAGGATGCGTCAGGCGACACAACAGGTTACTCCATGGAGCTCTTTACACATACCGTCCCTGGGTTAGAAAGTGAAACAGTTAACAGGCCATGCCCATTACAAGTTGAATCGGACATGGAGTGCACTGATGCATAGCCACAGCCAGATTACTATGCTGTTCCTTTGACTCAGACCACAACATTGCCCTCACAGTGTACTGATCCAGAATCAGACCCTGATGAGACTATGGTGCCCCGTCACGAACGCTATACCACCGACTTACTTGGTGACACAGATGAAGTTGCACACGAGATAGAAGAGGAGGTCATAGACGACCCAGTTGTTGACCCTGATTGGCACCCATTGGGGGAACAGGGTGCAGGCGGCAGTAGTTCTGAAGCGGAGGAGGAGGGGCCGCAGCAGGCATTAACATCGCAACAGGTTCCATCTGCCGTGCCCGTATCTGGCCCAAAACGCGTGGCAAAGCCAAAACCTGTTGGAGGACAGCGTGGCCATCCGGTTAAAGCTCAGTCTGCAATGCCTGAAAAGGTATCCGATGCTAGAAAGAGTGCAGTCTGGCATTTTTTTAAACAACATCCAATTGATCAACGCAAAGTCATCTGTCAAAAATGTTCAACTACCTTAAGCAGAGGTCAGAATCTGAAAAGTCTAAATACAAGTTGCATGCATAGACATTTAACCACCATGCATTTGCAAGCTGGGGCTAACTACCAAACGTCCCTTAAGGTTGTAGCACCCTCGGCCAATGAAGCTAGTCAGCAACGCAACATCCCTTCCGTCACTGTAAGGCCACCATTTTCCGCACCACCTGCAGTATCTGTGCAGGTTTCGTTGCCAGGCCAAAGCAGTCAGGGTCAGGGAATCACCAGTTTCGTAGTAGGAAACACTGCATCTAGGGCACCGGCGGCAAAAATACCATCTCCAACCGTCTCTCAGTCTGCCATGTCCACCGGCACCCTCGCTAGTTCCACGATCTCCAGCTCTCCAGTCAAGCTCACCCTACATGAGACTCTCGTTAGAAAAAGGAAGTACTTAGCCTCGCATCCGCGTACACAGGGTTTGAACGCCCACCTAGCTAGACTAATCTCGTTAGAGATGATGCCCTACCGGTTAGTTGAAAGCGAAGCTTTCAAAGCCCTGATAGACTACGCTGTACCACGCTACGAGCTACCCAGTCGACACTTTTTTCCAGAAAAGCCATCCCAGCCCTGCACCAGCATGTTAAACAGCGCATCGTCCATGCACTCAGGCAATCTGTGAGTACAAAGGTGCACCTGACTACAGATGCATGGACCAGTAGGCATGGCCAGGGACGTTACGTGTCCATCACGGCACACTGGGTGAATGTGGTGGATGCAGGGTCCACAGCGGACATCAATTTCGGGACAGTTGTGCCTAGCCCACGGTCTAGGAAACAGTTGGCTGTAGGCATTCGCACCACCTCCTCCTCCTCCTCGTCCTCCTGCAGAAGCGACAGCTCTTCCACAGACCACAGTCGGCCAACCACTCCATCGGCAGCTGACACTGTTGCACACCAGTTGTCCCATTATGGGCCAGCTACTGGCAAGCGTCAGCAGGCTGTATTGGCTATGAAGTGTTTGGGCGACAACAGACACACCGCGGAAGTTCTGTCCGAGTTCTTGCAGAAAGAAACGCAGTCGTGGCTGGGCACTGTAGATCTTGAGGCAGGCAAGGTAGTGAGTGATAACGGAAGGAATTTCATGGCTGCCATCTCCCTTTCCCAACTGAAACACCTTCCTTGCCTGGCTCACACATTAAACCTGGTGGTGCAGTGCTTCCTGAAAAGTTATCCGGGGTTATCCGACCTGCTCCTCAAAGTGCGCGGACTTTGCTCGCATATCCGCCGTTCGCCCGTACACTCCAGCCGTATGCAGACCTATCAGCGGTCTTTGAACCTTCCCCAGCATCGCCTAATCATCGACGTTGCAACAAGGTGGAACTCAACACTGCACATGCTTCAGAGACTGTGCGACATACACGGGCAGGCAGTAGGATTGCAGACATGGAGTTGTCAGGTGTGCAGTGGTCGAAGATACAAGACATGTGTCAAGTCCTTCAGTGTTTTGAGGAATGCACACGGCTGGTTAGTGCAGACAACGCCATAATAAGCATGAGCATCCCCCTAATGCGTCTGCTGATGCAAAGTTTGACGCACATAAAGGAGCAGGCGTCTGCAGCAGAGGAAGAGGAAAGCCTTGATGACAGTCAGCCATTGTCTGGTCAGGGCAGTGTACAGGACGAGGTAGCGGGCAAACAGGAGGACGAGGAGGACGAGGAGGATGATGGGGATGATTATTTTTGTAATGAGGAAGCTTCTCCGGGGCCAATAGCAACTGGTGGCGTTGCAAGGCCGGAGTCAGGTTTTTTTAGGGAGACAAGTGACTTAGATGTGCCTGAAACTGCCCCTCAACCCAGCACAACCGCAGATTTGACAACTGGAACTTTGGCCCACATGGCGGATTATGCCTTACGTATCCTCAAAAGGGACACACGTATTTGTAAAATGATGGCCGATGACGATTACTGGTTGGCCTGCCTCCTTGATCCTCGCTATAAAGGCAAATTGCAAAATATTATGCCACATGAAAACCTGGAACAAATATTAGCAACCAAACAATCAACTCTTGTTGACCGTTTGATTCAGGCATTCCCAGCACACAGCACCGGTGATCGTTATCACACGAGCTGCGGGGGTCAGCAGGCCAGAGGTGTTAGAGGTGCACAAATCAGAAGTGGCGTTGGACAGAGGGGTTTTCTGACCAGGTTATGGAGTGATTTTGCTATGACCGCAGACAGGACAGGTACTGCAGCATCAATTCAAAGTGACAGGAGACAACATTTGTCCAGTATGGTTACTATTTTTCATCCCTTATCGACGTTCTCCCTCAACCGTCATTCCCATTTGATTACTGGGCATCCAAATTAGACACCTGGCCAGAATTGGCAGAATATGCATTGCAGGAGCTTGCTTGCCCAGCAGCTAGTGTCCTATCAGAAAGAGTATTCAGTGCTGCAGGTTCAATATTAACCGAAAAAAGGACTCGTCTGGCTACCCAAAATGTTGATGATCTAACCGTCATTAAAATGAACCACAACTGGATTTCGAATTCTTTTGCCCCACCTTGCCCGGCTGACACCTAGCTTTCCTATGAAAAGGTCTTGCTTGTGGACTGCTCTGACTGACTTTTCCAATCTCGTAATTTGCAGCAGCTGTTTGTCCAGCATACGACATGTTTACACCTCCCTAAATGGCGAAACTCCCCCCACGGGGCCGTGGTCTCGCCACTTGGCTGAAGCACCCGTGAGAGTGCCGTTTGTCTGAAGAGGTGGGTGTGCACGCTTTTGGTCGACGGCACTGCCACAGGGTCCCTCATAGTACAATAAAGTGTCTCTGGCGGTGGTGGTGCGCACCCAACGTCAGACACACCGTTGTAACATGAGGGGCCCTGGGCCTGTACCGCCGGCCACAAGAGAGTACCCCCCCCAGCTCAAACAGTGCTCTACCGCTTGCAAAATTATCTCTAACAGTTCCACCAATGTTTAGTCTATGCGCTGACATCCTTCAATGCCTGGCACTGACAATACCAATGTGTTGACATGTATGATGGCACTCAATAGTCAGGGGCAGTGTCCTATATTTACACCAGTAAATACTTAGAGCCAAATTACTATGTCTGAAAATCAGCAGAGGAGCTGTACCTCATTATTCCACCCTTTTGTGTTTTGGTTTTGTTGTATTGCGAGACATTAACATCTATTTATTTTTTGTGAGTACTAACTGTCAGACACTCATTACAATCGGCCTCCGCTGACAACACCAATGCTGCCTGTGTACCCCTGCAAGAGAATTCCAAGTGTCTACAGCCCACTTTTGTTATGTTAGACCTACTATGTTATGTTAGAACAGAAGCATCTCTACTGGTCACAGAAGGTGAAAAAAGTGTCAGAGAACCTCCAAAAGCAGATGAGTGGAAGCATGTGACCAAAAGAAGCAAGAAGACCATGGAGAAATCACCAACCACACAACTGAAGAACCGATATCAAATCTTTGTAGAGGATGAAGATGGCACACCTAAGGATGAAGCAATACCAGCAAGCAAAAAAGAAAAGGGCACACAGCAACAAGTGACAGCAAAAAGTACAGCCAAGAAGCAACGAAGAGTGGTGGTGGTGGGAGACTCACTACTGAGAGGCACAGAAGCAGCCATCTGCAGACCGGACATAACTGCAAGAGAAGTATGCTGCCTTCCAGGTGCGATGATCAAGGATGTGACCGATAGGATACCAAAGCTCTTCAACTCCAAGGACGTCCACCCATTTCTTCTGATACATGTTGGCACCAATGACACGGCAAGGAAGGACCTACCGACAATCTGCAAAGACTTTGAAGAGTTGGGGAAGAAAGTAAAGGAACTGGATGCACAGGTAGTTTTTTCTTCTATATTTCCAGTAGACGGGCATGGCACCAGGAGATGGAACAGGATCCTTGATGCAAACAACTGGCTAAGACGATGGTGCAGACAACAAGGATTCGGATTCCTGGACCACGGTGTGAATTACTTGTACGATGGACTCCTCGCCAGAGACGGACTACACCTCAACAAACCTGGGAAACACACATTCACCAGAAGACTCGCTACACTCATCAGGAGGGCGTTAAACTAGAAGAAGAGGGGACGGGAAGAAAAACATTAGACTTGAACAAAGAAGATCCAGGAAAACATACTCAGAAGGGAGGTAAGAACATTTCTAAAACAATCCACAGCGAGGAGATTGGAACAAAACAAAATCCTCTAAACTGCATGCTCGCAAACGCCAGAAGCCTGACAAACAAGATGGAAGAACTAGAAGCAGAAATATCTGCAGGTAACTTTGACATAGTGGGAATAACCGAGACATGGTTAGATGAAAGCTATGACTGGGCAGTTAACTTACAGGGTTACAGTCTGTTTAGAAAGGATCGTAAAAATCGGAGAGGAGGAGGGGTTTGTCTCTATGTAAAGTCTTGTCTAAAGTCCACTTTAAGGGAGGATATTAGCGAAGGAAATGAGGATGTCGAGTCCATATGGGTCGAAATTCATGGAGGGAAAAATGGTAACAAAATTCTCATTGGGGTCTGTTACAAACCCCCAAATATAACAGAAACCATGGAAAGTCTACTTCTAAAGCAGATAGATGAAGCTGCAACCCATAATGAGGTCCTGGTTATGGGGGACTTTAACTACCCGGATATTAACTGGGAAACAGAAACCTGTGAAACCCATAAAGGCAACAGGTTTCTGCTAATAACCAAGAAAAATTATCTTTCACAATTGGTGCAGAATCCAACCAGAGGAGCAGCACTTTTAGACCTAATACTATCTAATAGACCTGACAGAATAACAAATCTGCAGGTGGTCGGGCATCTAGGAAATAGCGACCACAATATTGTACAGTTTCACCTGTCTTTCACTAGGGGGACTTGTCAGGGAGTCACAAAAACACTGAACTTTAGGAAGGCAAAATTTGACCAGCTTAGAGATGCCCTTAATCTGGTAGACTGGGACAATATCCTCAGAAATAAGAATACAGATAATAAATGGGAAATGTTTAAGAACATCCTAAATAGGCAGTGTAAGCGGTTTATACCTTGTGGGAATAAAAGGACTAGAAATAGGAAAAACCCAATGTGGCTAAACAAAGAAGTAAGACAGGCAATTAACAGTAAAAAGAAAGCATTTGCACTACTAAAGCAGGATGGCACCATTGAAGCTCTAAAAAACTATAGGGAGAAAAATACTTTATCTAAAAAACTAATTAAAGCTGCCAAAAAGGAAACAGAGAAGCACATTGCTAAGGAGAGTAAAACTAATCCCAAACTGTTCTTCAACTATATCAATAGTAAAAGAATAAAAACTGAAAATGTAGGCCCCTTAAAAAATAGTGAGGAAAGAATGGTTGTAGATGACAAGGAAAAAGCTAACATATTAAACACCTTCTTCTCCACGGTATTCACGGTGGAAAATGAAATGCTAGGTGAAATCCCAAGAAACAATGAAAACCCTATATTAAGGGTCACCAATCTAACCCAAGAAGTGGTGCGAAACCGGCAAAATAAGATTAAAATAGATAAATCTCCGGGTCCGGATGGCATACACCCACGAGTACTAAGAGAACTAAGTAATGTAATAGATAAACCATTATTTCTTATTTTTAGGGACTCTATAGCGACAGGGTCTGTTCCGCAGGATTGGCGCATAGCAAATGTGGTGCCAATATTCAAAAAGGGCTCTAAAAGTGAACCTGGAAATTATAGGCCAGTAAGTCTAACCTCTATTGTTGGTAAAATATTTGAAGGGTTTCTGAGGGATGTTATTCTGGATTATCTCAATGAGAATAACTGTTTAACTCCATATCAGCATGGGTTTATGAGAAATCGCTCCTGTCAAACCAATCTAATCAGTTTTTATGAGGAGGTAAGCTATAGGCTGGACCACGGTGAGTCATTGGACGTGGTATATCTCGATTTTTCCAAAGCGTTTGATACCGTGCCGCACAAGAGGTTGGTACACAAAATGAGAATGCTTGGTCTGGGGGAAATTGTGTGTAAATGGGTTAGTAACTGGCTTAGTGGTAGAAAGCAGAGGGTGGTTATAAATGGTATAGTCTCTAACTGGGTCGCTGTGACAAGTGGGGTACCGCAGGGGTCAGTATTGGGACCTGTTCTCTTCAACATATTCATTAATGATCTGGTAGAAGGTTTACACAGTAAAATATCGATATTTGCAGATGATACAAAACTATGTAAAGCAGTTAATACAAGAGAAGATAGTATTCTGCTACAGATGGATCTGGATAAGTTGGAAACTTGGGCTGAAAGGTGGCAGATGAGGTTTAACAATGATAAATGTAAGGTTATACACATGGGAAGAAGGAATCAATGTCACCATTACACACTGAATGGGAAACCACTGGGTAAATCTGACAGGGAGAAGGACTTGGGGATCCTAGTTAATGATAAACTTACCTGGAGCAGCCAGTGCCAGGCAGCAGCTGCCAAGGCAAACAGGATCATGGGGTGCATTAAAAGAGGTCTGGATACACATGATGAGAGCATTATACTGCCTCTGTACAAATCCCTAGTTAGACCGCACATGGAGTACTGTGTCCAGTTTTGGGCACCGGTGCTCAGGAAGGATATAATGGTACTAGAGAGAGTACAAAGGAGGGTAACAAAATTAATAAAGGGGATGGGAGAACTACAATACCCAGATAGATTAGCGAAATTAGGATTATTTAGTCTAGAAAAAAGACGACTGAGGGGCGATCTAATAACCATGTATAAGTATATAAGGGGACAATACAAATATCTCGCTGATGATCTGTTTGTACCAAGGAAGGTGACGGGCACAAGGGGGCATTCTTTGCGTCTGGAGGAGAGAAGGTTTTTCCACCAACATAGAAGAGGATTCTTTACTGTTAGGGCAGTGAGAATCTGGAATTGCTTGCCTGAGGAGGTGGTGATGGCGAACTCAGTCGAGGGGTTCAAGAGAGGCCTGGATGTCTTCCTGGAGCAGAACAATATTGTATCATACAATTAGGTTCTGTAGAAGGACGTAGATCTGGGGATTTATTATGATGGAATATAGGCTGAACTGGATGGACAAATGTCTTTTTTCGGCCTTACTAACTATGTTACTATATGTTACTATGTATGTTACTAAGCCTGTCTGCGGTCCCTCCTTCCAATAGTCCTCCACTGACCAGACCACTGCTGCCCGTGTACCCCTGGAACCTATTTTAAAGTGCCTACAGCCTAATGTTGTTATGTTAGGCCTACTAAGCCTGTCTGCGGTCCCTCCTTCCACTAGTCCTCCACTGACCAGACCACTGCTGCCCGTGTACCCCTGGAACCTATTTTAAATTGCATAGAGCATCCTTTTTTTAGGTATACAAACTCTGGCTGCGGTCCATAATTGAAATTGTCCTCCACTGAAGAGACCAATGCTGCCTGTGTACCCCTGTAACCTTTTTTAAACTGCATTGAGCCAAATTTTGTGTTTAAGGCCTACTACCTGTGTCTGTCTGCGCCACTCAATACAGCTGTCCTCCTTTTAAAAAAGCTGAGCGTCAATAGTCTGGTTTTCAGCCTATAGGATTTTGAAAACTGCATTGATGCTACTACTACTACTTCGGTAGGACCTACTTACGGTGTCTGACGCTCCAAGGTGTTCCCCAGGTTGCATCTCCATAGCTTTGATCTTCTAGCTCTCGTTTAGTAGTTGTTGAAAACAACACTGCATTAGGCCTACAAGTTGGGTCTGGGTTGTAGAGACGGTGTCTTCCACTCCAAGGTGTTCCCCAGGTTTCCTCTCCATAGCTTCGAGCTTCTAGCTCTCGTTTAGTAGTTGTTGAAAACAACACTGCATTAGGCCTACAAGTTGGGTCTGGGTTGTAGAGACAGTGTCTTCCACTCCAAGGTGTTCCCCAGGTTTCCTCTCCATAGCTTCGAGCTTCTAGCTCTCGTTTAGTAGTTGTTGAAAACAACACTGCATTAGGCCTACAAGTTGGGTCTGGGTTGTAGAGACGGTGTCTTCCACTCCAAGGTGTTGCCCAGGTTTCCCCTCCATAGCTTCGAGCTTGTAGCTCTCGTTTAGTAGTTGTTGAAAACAACACTGCATTAGGCCTACAAGTTTGGTCTGGGTTGTAGAGACGGTGTCTTCCGCTCCAAGGTGTTCTCCAGGTTTCCTCTCCATTGCTTCAATCTTAAAGCTCTCGTCTAGTAGTTGTTGAAAACAACACTGCATTAGGCCTACAAGTTGGGTCTGGGTTGTAGAGACGGTGTCTTCCGCTCCAAGGTGTTCCCCAGGTTTCCTCTCCATAGCTTCAATCTTAAAGCTCTCGTTTAGTAGTTGTTGAAAACAACACTGCATTAGGCCTACAAGTTGGGTCTGGGTTGTAGAGACGGTGTCTTCCGCTTCAAGTTGTTCTCCAGGTTTCCTCTCCATTGCTTCAATCTTAAAGCTCTCGTTTAGTAGTTGTTGAAAACAACACTGCATTAGGCCTACAAGTTGGGTTTGGGTTGTAGAGACGGTGTCTTCCGCTACAAGGTGTTCCCCAGGTTTCCTCTCCATAGCTTCAATCTTAAAGCTCTCGTTTAGTAGTTGTTGAAAACAACACTGCATTAGGCCTACAAGTTGGGTCTGGGTTGTAGAGACGGTGTCTTCCGCTCCAAGGTGTTCTCCAGGTTTCCTCTCCATTGCTTCAATCTTAAAGCTCTCGTTTAGTAGTTGTTGAAAACAACACTGCATTAGGCCTACAAGTTGGGTCTGGGTTGTAGAGACGGTGTCTTCTGCTCCAAGGTGTTCTCCAGGTTTCCTCTCCATTGCTTCAATCTTAAAGCTCTCGTTTAGTAGTTGTTGAAAACAACACTGCATTAGGCCTACAAGTTGGGTCTGGGTTGTAGAGACGGTGTCTTCCACTCTAAGGTGTTCCCCAGGTTTCCTCTCCATAGCTTCGAGCTTCTAGCTCTCGTTTAGTAGTTGTTGAAAACAACACTGCATTAGGCCTACAAGTTGGGTCTGGGTTGTAGAGACGGTGTCTTCCACTCCAAGGTGTTCCCCAGGTTTCCTCTCCCTAGCTTCGAGCTTCTAGCTCTCGTTTAGTAGTTGTTGAAAACAACACTGCATTAGGCCTACAAGTTGGGTCTGGGTTGTAGAGACGGTGTCTTCCACTCTAAGGTGTTCCCCAGGTTTCCTCTCCATAGCTTCGAGCTTCTAGCTCTCGTTTAGTAGTTGTTGAAAACAACACTGCATTAGGCCTACAAGTTGGGTCTGGGTTGTAGAGACGGTGTCTTCCACTCCAAGGTGTTCCCCAGGTTTCCTCTCCATAGCTTCGAGCTTCTAGCTCTCGTTTAGTAGTTGTTGAAAACAACACTGCATTAGGCCTACAAGTTGGGTCTGGGTTGTAGAGACGGTGTCTTCCACTCCAAGGTGTTCCTCAGGTTTCCTCTCCATAGCTTCGAGCTTCTAGCTCTCGTTTAGTAGTTGTTGAAAACAACACTGCATTAGGCCTACAAGTTGGGTCTGGGTTGTAGAGACGGTGTCTTCCGCTCCAAGGTGTTCTCCAGGTTTCCTCTCCATTGCTTCAATCTTAAAGCTCTCGTTTAGTAGTTGTTGAAAACAACACTGCATTAGGCCTACAAGCTGGGTCTGGGTTGTAGAGACGGTGTCTTCCGCTAAAAGGTGTTTCCCAGGTTTCCTCTCCATAGCTTCAATCTTAAAGCTCTCGTTTAGTAGTTGTTGAAAACAACACTGCATTAGGCCTACAAGTTGGGTCTGGGTTGTAGAGACGGTGTCTTCCGCTCCAAGGTGTTCTCCAGATTTCCTCTCCATTGCTTCAATCTTAAAGCTCTTGTTTAGTAGTTGTTGAAAACAACACTGCATTAGGCCTACAAGTTGGGTGTGGGTTGTAGAGACGGTGTCTTCCGCTCCAAGGTGTTCTCCAGGTTTCCTCTCCATTGCTTCAATCTTAAAGCTCTCGTTTAGTAGTTGTTGAAAACAACACTGCATTAGGCCTACAAGTTGGGTCTGGGTTGTAGAGACGGTGTCTTCCGCTCCAAGGTGTTCTCCAGGTTTCCTCTCCATTGCTTCAATCTTAAAGCTCTCGTCTAGTAGTTGTTGAAAACAACACTGCATTAGGCCTACAAGTTGGGTCTGGGTTGTAGAGACGGTGTCTTCCGCTCCAAGGTGTTCTCCAGGTTTCCTCTCCATTGCTTCAATCTTAAAGCTCTCGTTTAGTAGTTGTTGAAAACAACACTGCATTAGGCCTACAAGTTGGGTCTGGGTTGTAGAGACGGTGTCTTCCACTCCAAGGTGTTCTCCAGGTTTCCTTTCCATTTCTTCAATCTTAAAGCTCTCGTTTGGTAGTTGTTGAAAACAACACTGCATTAGGCCTACAAGTTGGGTCTGGGTTGTAGAGACGGTGTGTTCTGCTACAAGGTGTTCCCCAGGTTTCCTCTCCATAGCTTCAATCTTAAAGCTCTCCTTTAGTAGTTGTTGAAAACAACACTGCATTAGGCCTACAAGTTGGGTCTGGGTTGTAGAGACGGTGTCTTCCACTCCAAGGTGTTCTCCAGGTTTCCTCTCCATTGCTTCAATCTTAAAGCTCTCGTTTAGTAGTTGTTGAAAACAACACTGCATTAGGCCTACAAGTTGGGTCTGGGTTGTAGAGACGGTGTCTTCCGCTCCAAGGTGTTCTCCAGGTTTCCTCTCCATAGCTTCGAGCTTCTAGCTCTCGTTTGGTAGTTGTTGAAAACAACACTGCATTAGGCCTACAAGTTGGGTCTGGGTTGTAGAGACGGTGTCTTCCGCTCCAAGGTGTTCTCCAGGTTTCCTCTCCATTGCTTCAATCTTAAAGCTCTCGTTTAGTAGTTGTTGAAAACAACACTGCATTAGGCCTACCAGTTGGGTCTGGGTTGTAGAGACGGTGTCTTCCGCTCCAAGGTGTTCTCCAGGTTTCCTCTCCATTGCTTCAATCTTAAAGCTCTCGTTTAGTAGTTGTTGAAAACAACACTGCATTAGGCCTACAAGTTGGGTCTGGGTCGTAGAGACGGTGTCTGCCGCTCCAAGGTGTTCTCCAGGTTGCCACATAATCGAAGCTGCATAGAGCCTATTTTGTAATTTTACGCCTACAAAGTCTTTCTGCGGTCCCTCCTTCCAATTGTCCTCCACTGAGCACACCAATGAAGACCGTGTACCCATGTAACCTTTTTTAAAACTGCGTCAAGCCAACGTTGTGGTTTAAGGCCTACTTGTAGTGTCTGGCTGCGCCACTCAATGCAGCTGTCCTCTTTACAAAAAATGACCTACAATTATCTGGTTTTCAGCCTATCGGAATTTTAAAAATGCAGTGGGCCTACTAGTTGGGTTGGGGCCTTCTATCGGTGTCTGCCGCTCCTTGCTGTTCTCCTCCAGTGAACAAAGCTGTGCCGCCTGTTTACTACTGTTGCCAATTTTGAACTGCATTTAGACTACTTACTGATTTGGGCCTACTCTCTGTGTCAGCCTCTCATTCCAGTTGTCCTCCACTGAACAAAGCAATGCCCCCTGGTTAGTCCTGTTACCAATTTTGAACTGCATTTAGCCCACTTTATTCTTTGGGCCCATATCTGTTTCCCCCTCATCCTGCCAATTGCCCAGCCAGTGATAGATGAGTCTGCTGGTACATTGACCCAAAACACAACATTCCCCATGCACGCTACACTGCAAGATTGTGACCCTGCTGAAAGTCAGGTTCCCCTTCCCGCATACCATACCACCTTACACGGGGACAAAGAGGAAGGTGCAGATGAAGGTGCAGGTTCCTTCATCAGGTGAGGGGAGGAATACTCATTGGCGACGTCAGTGGCACAGGGCCCCTCATAGTATACAAAAGTGTTGCTGCCGGTGGGAGGCGCCCCCACCGTGCAAACACACCGCTGTAGTTTGAGGGGCCCTGTGCCAGTGCCAATGCCAACGAGTGGGCCCCCCCTGCTTGCTCAGGATCACAGCACTTGCAAAGTTGAAATACTTACCTCTCACTGCTCCACTGCCGTGACGTGGTCCAGATTTCCTGGGCCCACTAAATACTTGAACCAGCCCTACCACAACTTTAGCCAAATGACCCCCAATTTCCAATGCCTTACTATTATTATAAGGTAAAGTTAGATTGACAAGCTTCAGTAACAAGAATGTATGTTTTTTGCCATTAAAATGGGCACTGTAGGTGTTTTCCTGGCCTCCACTCACTGCCGACTATGCTCCCCCATTGACTTGCATTGGGTTTCGTGTTTCGGTCGATCCCCGACTTTTCGCGATAATCGGCCGATTCCACTCGACTCGACTTTTGAGATAGTCGGGTTTCGCGAAACCCGACTCGACTAAAAAAGTCAAGGTCGCTCAACCCTAATATTAACATTCGTAATGTACAGTGTGTATAGAAAGTATTCAGACCCCTTTAAATTTTTCACTCTTTGTTTCATTGCAGCCGTTTGGTAACTTCAAAAAAGTTCACTTTTTTCTCATTAATGTACATTCTGCACCTCATCTCGACTGAAAAAAAAAACAGAAGTGTAGAATTTTTTACAAATTTATTAAAAAATAAAAACTGAAATATCACATTTTCAAGTATTCAGACCCTTTGCTCAGACACTCATATTTAAGTTACATGCTGTCCATTTCCTTGTGATCCTCCTTGAGATGGTTCTACTCCTTCATTGGAGTCCAGCTGTGTTTAATTAAACTGATAGGACTTGGTTTGGAAAGGCGCACACCTGTCTATATAAGACCTCACAACTCACAGTGCATGTCAGACCAAATGAGAATCATGAGGTCAAAGGAATTGGCCAAGGAGCTCAGAGACAGAATTGTGGCAAGGCACAGATCTGGCCAAGGTTAGAGCAGAATTTCTGCAGTACCCAAGGTTCCTAAGAGCAGAGTGTCCTCCATAATCCTTAAATGGAAACAGTTTGGGACCACCAGAAGTCTTCCTAGACCGGGCCGTCCAACCAAACTGAGCAATCGTGGGAGAAGAGCCTTAGTGAGAGAGGTAAAGAAGAACCCCAAGATCACTGTGGCTGAGCTCCAGAGATGCAGTGCAGGGAGACGGGAGAAAGTTCCACAAAGATAACTATTACTGCAGCCCTCCACCAGTCGGGCCTTTTTGGCAGAGTGGCCCGACAGAAACATCTCCTCAGTGCAAGACATATGAAAGCCTGTATAGAGTTTGCTAAAAAACACATGAAGGTCTCCCAGACTATGAGAAATAAAATGTTAGGACTGGCGGAACGCACCGAGTAAATAGTGAGATGATATTTGGTGCGTTTGCAGCCCGGGGTCCACCGTGCAGGAGAGAACCTGCTGCTGGCCAATGGCGGCACTATATGGTGGTGGAAGCGAACTCTGTTACGTCAGAGGGTCGTGGTACCGCACGAAGAGCGCAAGCAAGGAGTTACAGAACTCAATCCCAAGACTCGGGAATAGAGTTCGTCTAGACCACTTGCGCTCTACACCGCTACTGGGTGTCAGACTATAACTAATAATAGTAAAATTAAGCACAAGAGTGCGAGTAGTGCCGTACTGGCGAACGCCACCAACCACCGAGACTTGGGTTAGAGAAGCGCTCTAATAGTGCACGGCGCCGCACTGGCGGTCACAGCAATAGACGCTGTATTGTATGTTTAATGTTGATAGCTAGACAGCAGATATCCACCTTAAGCGAGCAGTCATACACAAGGGAGGGGATTCTTAAAGACAGGGACAGGATGACTGGTTGCCATTGAAGGAAACATAAATGCTTTAGTGTATGTATTCACTTTTTTTCTGTTTTGTGGTGTTTGTTTGGGTAGTGGCTTTTGGTAGGGATACCTATTAGGGTCTCCAGGGTCAGTCTATGTTGAGCGGGGGCGCCATTTCGTATCCCAGAGTGCCAACCTCCGCTGCAAGGAAGGGAATAGTTTAGGGTGAGGCACCACTATCCTCTCTAGTCCTTTATTATTATTACATTTTTTTGTGTTCTGTATTTTATTACTAGCAGATCCTGACCCGTAGGCTCCCTACTTTTGGTTTATAGGTTATAAGTGGTTCCTAATTTTAAATCTATTGATAATAAAGCATATTCTTTTAGGTCTGTTTTTGAATTTTTTTGGTTTTTCTCTGAAACATAAATGCGGCCAAGTACAGAGATATCCTGGATGAAAACCTCTTTCAGAGTGCTCTGGACCTCACACTTGGCCGAAGGTTCACCTTCCAACAAGACAATGACCCTAAGCACACAGCTAAAATAACAAAGGAGTGGCTTCAGAATAACTCTTTGACCATTCTTGACTGGCCCAGCCAGAGCCCGGACCTAAACCTAATTAAGCATCTCTGGAGAGACCTGAAAATGGATGTCCACCAATGTTCACCATCCAACCTGACGGAACTGGAGAGGATCTGCAAGGAAGAATGGCAGAGGATCCCCAAATCCTGGTGTGAAAAACTTATTGCATCTTTCCCAAGAAGACTCGTGACTGTGCTAGCTCAAAAGGTTGCTTCTACTCAATACTGAGCAGGGTCTGAATACTTATGACTATGATGGTTCAAGGAGTGAAAAACAGAAAGCGGACCCTCTAGACCGCGGCGACGAACCCCCCACGGACAAGCTGACCAAATAGACCGCCCCCTATACAGGGATAGTTAGGGGCAGGCCCATGAAGGACTATCACCACGGAAGCTGGAGGACCAGGATGGGAGAAGACCAGGGAGTAGCGGAGAGGGTAGGAACACAGGATAGGTGAGTACCGCAGAGACACAGAGCCGATGGACACGACAGGGACAAAAGGATGGCGGGAACACTGCTGCAACACAGACACTGCCGAAGCACTACAGAGGCACGGGAGCTGACGGAGATATTGCAGCGGTGCGGAGAATGACGGGGAGACTGTAGAGACACAAGGTTAGAAGAGATGCTGCAGGGGCACAGGTCCTGGCGAGGCAAAGGCGAAAACACAGAAACTGGCAGGGTTCTGGAAAGACAAGATAAACCCAAGGTCAGAGAGTAACGAACACACAGAGACCAAGAGCGGCCGGAAGCACTTGAAAGTACAAATGATCATCAGGAACAGAGGGGCAGATGGAAGCAGTTTACATACCAGCACGGCGCAGCACTTCCTGGTGAAGGTCCTCCAAGAAAACAGAGAGGATGGGAAGAAGCGCCGGCAAGAAAGGTTAGAAGTGCGCAAGTGCAGTGCTGAGCCTGGCGTGCGCGCACTCCCGATGACCAGCAGAGGGCGGAAGCGCGCACTGAGAAGAAGACGCTGCAGGAGAGGAGACGCGCCGGGACACCAAGGACAGGTAAGTATGACAGGGCGGAGGAGGTGGCAGCAGTGGTATAATAGTACCCCGTCTTAACATTCCTCCCTCCTCTTTAGGCTACAAAGAAACTTAGCTAAAATTCGAGGAGTCTGAATATTCTCTCGAGGCTCCCAGGATCTCTCCTCAGGACCGAATTCCTTCCAGTCGACCAAAAACAAAGTTCTACCTCTAATTTTTTTCATGGCCAAAATATCCTTAACCTCAAAAACATTGTCTGCGGAAACTGGCGAAGGTGGAGAGAGAGTCGAGGAATGAAATTGATTAAAAACCACAGGCTTTAGGAGAGATACATGAAAAGAATTAGGGATATGAAGAGAGGCAGGTAACTTTCAAGTGAGATTTTCAATGACTTACAGACAGCGTCGGACTGGGGTGTCTGGGGCCCACCAGGGGAATGGACTCTAGGGGCCCACCCTACAGCTATATGCAAATATCTGTCATTATAGTGGTGCATCGGCTGTAAAACACTGGCGGCTGCTGCACATCTACCGTGTGCCCCAATAACCGGGATGTATAATTACGGTAGTTTACATTAATGGGGTTCTTGGTTAAAACAAGTTATCACCCATACATGGGCTCCACAGGATAGGTGATTGCTTAGGTCCGACCATTAGAAACTGCACCGATCAGAAGAATGGGGAAGTTTTATCCCTGACAAGACACTTTTATCACTATTTTAAAATGCAGCGGCAGGTGGGATGTCTGACCGCAGCTCCATTCATTCTCTTTGGGGTTTCCAGAAAAAAACAAGTGCAGCCACTGAGGGAATGAATGGATCAGTGATCTAGTCGGACATGCCACTCCAGTCTAATGGGGATAACAAGTTCGACATTTTGCTGAATGGGTCCAAGCAGTCAGACCCCCCCCCCCCACCAATCAATACATTATCACTTATCCTGTGGAGAGGTGATTACTTTTTTCCACAGGAAACCCCCTGTAAGTGCATCTCAGCCGCTGTGTACAAAGCATTAAAACTCTAATGGAAATAAAGAAACTTCTCCTAATTAATATCAGAGAGACCAAATGACCACCATACACAACACAATCCACTATACCAAGACCAATATTACCACATACAGGATGAAATACCACCACGCCATGACCAGACCGCATAGTGACCGAATAATACTACATACAAGGGACAAATACCACCACATCGTGAACAGATCACATATTACCACCACACAGTGACCGAATATTATTACATATTAGGGCAGCCCGGTTCAGAGGTTAGCACTGCAGCCTTGCAGCACTGGGGTCCTGGGTTCAAATCCCAGCAAGGACAACATCTGCAATATATGTTCTCCACGTGTTTACGTGAGTTTCCCCTGGAGTCTCTGGTTTCCTCCCACATTTACAAAGACATACTGCTAGGGAATCTAGATTGTGAGCCCCATCGGGGACAGTCGCAATAATTTCTGTAAAGGGCTGTGAAATTAATAGCGCTATATAAATGAGTAAAAATACATAAAAATAAATATTACCAGCATATAGGGACCAAATGATACCACATACAAGGAGAAATACTGCCACGCCGTGACCAGACCACAAATTACCAACACATAGTGCCTGAATACTGCAATATTGATTATGAATGCAAACCACAATACTAACAACACTGTTATTACCACCAGTGACAATGTACACAGTACCTCTGTATATAGTGTCAGTGTACAGGTAATACAGTGATCATCAGTGACATTATACACAGGAGCTCTGTATATATTGTATAGTGTAAGGGTAATACAGTGATCACCAGGGACAATATACACAGGAGCTCTGTATATAGTGTCAGTGTACAGGTAATACAGTGACCACCAGTGACAGTACACACAGGAGCTCTGTATATAGTGTCAGTGTACACATAATACAGTGATCACCAGTGACATTATACAAAGGAGCTCTTGCTCTGTATATAGTATATAGTGTAAGTGTACAAGCAACACACTGACTCACCGATGTGTTGTGAATTCAGCTTTTGGACTCCCTCCGGTGGTTGTAGAGGGTAATGCAGTTGTGCCTGGACTGCAGGAGTGGACAGGTGTATCTACTAATTGCAAAACTGACTGGGGTATATAGCTTTGCAGGATCCTTTAGTCAGTGCCAGTTGTCCATTGTTCTTGAAGGATTCACTTCCCTGCTGGTCTCTCCAGTTTGCTGTGCTTTTCTACAAAGATAAGTCCTGGCTTTGTTTTTGCTGTCCACCTGCTGGACCTTATAGTCCTGTGCATTTTCATGTTTTTGTCTTGTCCAACTTAGTCTGTGAAGGATTTTTTGCAGCCTAGCTATTTCTCTGGAGATGCAGATATACCCCCCATGTCTTTAGTCAGATGTGGTGATTCGTATTTTCTGCGGTTGATATTTTATAGTGTTTTTATACTGAACGCATAG
The DNA here is from genome assembly GCF_032444005.1 of Ranitomeya imitator. NCBI lineage: Eukaryota > Metazoa > Chordata > Amphibia > Anura > Dendrobatidae > Ranitomeya > Ranitomeya imitator. Next base: position 712,127,473 of record NC_091284.1, on the reverse strand, counting down.
TACTCTGTTCTATTCTTTCTTTTTAGCTAGTATAGCCTCCTATGCTAAAATCTGATTTCATATCTGCGTATGTTATTTCCCTCTCCTCTCACAGTCAATATTTGTGGGGGGCTATCTATCCTTTGGGGATTTTTTGCGGTCAGTACAGGGACCACCTTCTCCAGAGTCCGTCTCATGCTGCTCCTAGGCCACCAGATCATAACACCGATGACATCTGTAGTTGAGGTCTTTTTTCTTCATCCAGTGCAGACCGCCATTACTTCTTCCAGCAAAGACTCGTCTCTGCAGAAAATAACACAGTTAGCTATAGCTGATCGCTTCCAGAGTACATTCCCCACTATTTTCCTCGACTTCTATACTATGTCAGATGAAGAAAAAAAAGACATAGTGCCACCCTGCTCAGTAGCAGGACCCTTTTGTTCTCTCCATGGAAGACAGTAAGATCAAAAGTAAATTACAGCAGTAATAATGTCCCCTGATTGGCCCCTACAGCAATTATGTCCCCATTTGCCACCATAAACCAATAATGTATGTTCCTCATCCTGACCTCAATACAGTAATTATGTCACCCATTTATTTAATAAGGTGCCAGATCCTTGGCCCCTTCATTTAATGTCTCCATCTTGGACCCCAATGTCCACCTTAATAAGGTCCTCATCCTGGGCCCCTTTATTTAATGTACCCTCCCTGGGCCCCTATGTCCGTCCCTATATAGTCCTCCATACAGTATTATGGGCACCTCATAGTCCGCCATACAGTATTATGGTCAACACATGGTGCTCCATACAGTATTATGGTCAATCACATAGTCCTCCATCATCCATGTAGTACAATTCACTTCACATAGTATAATGCACCCCATAGTTCTTCATATAGTATAATGTATTCCCCATAGTCCTCGATACAGTATAATGCAGCCCATATATAGTATAATCATGCCACGCCAGAGTATAATGCAGCCACCCCACAGAATATATTGTAGCCCCCCGAGTATAATGTAACCCCCCAGAGAATATAATACAGCCCCCTCATATAGTATAATGCAGCCCCTGCATATATAATATATGGTAGCCCCCTGATAGAGCATGATGCAACCCCCATAGAATATAATTTAGCCTCTCCATAGAATATAATACAGCCCCCCCATAGAATGCAATACAGCCCCCGATAGAATGTAATACAGCCCTCCCCATAGAATGTAATACAGCCCCCCCATAGAATGTAATGCAGGCAGCCCCCATAGAATGTAATGCAGCACAGCCCCCATAGAATGTAATGCAGCACAGCCCCTTAGAACATAATGCAGCACAGCCCCCATAGAATGTAATACACCACAGCCCCCATAGAACGTAATGCAGCACAGCCCCCATAGAATGTAATACAGCACAGCCCCCATAGAATGTAATACAGCCAGCCCCCCATAGAATGTAATGCAGCACAGCCCCCATAGAATGTAATGCAGCCAGCCCCCATAGAATCCAATGCAGCACAGCCCCCATAGAATGTAATGCAGCACAGCCCCATAGAATGTAATACAGCCTAACCCCATAGAATGTAATACATCACAGCCCCCATAGAATGTAATACAGCCTGACCCCATAGAATGTAATGCAATGCAGCCCCCATAAAATGTAATGCAGCACAGCCCCCATAGAATGTAATACAGCCTGACCCCATAGAATGTAATACAGCCTGACCCCATAGAATGTAATGCAGCGCAGCCCCCATAGAATGTAATGCAGCGCAGCCCCCATAGAATGTAATGCAGCCAGCCCCCATAGAATGTAATGCAGCCAGCCCCTATAGAATGTAATGCAGCACAGCCCCATAGAATGTAATGTAGCACAGCCCCCATAGAATGTAATGCAGCACAGCCCCCATAGAATGTAATGCAGCACAGCCCCCATAGAATGTAATACAGTACAGGCCCCATAGAATGTAATGCAGCACAGCCCCCATAGAATGTAATACAGCACAGCTCTCATAGAATGTAATACAGCCTGACCCCATAGAATGTAATGCAGCGCAGCCCCCATAGAATGTAAAGCAGCCAGCCCCCATAGAATGTAATGCAGCACAGCCCCATAGAATGTAATGCAGCACAGCCCCCATAGAATGTAATACAGCACAGCCCCCATAGAATGTAATGCAGCACAGCCCCCATAGAATGTAGTGCAGCACAGCCCCATAGAATGTAATGCAGCACAGCCCCTATAGAATGTAATGCAGCACAGCCCCCATAGAATGTGATACAGTACAGGCCCCATAGAATGTAATGCAGCACAGCCCCCATAGAATGTAATAAAGTACAGGCCCCATAGAATGTAATGCAGCACAGGCACAGCCCCCATAGAATGTAATACAGTACAGGCCCCATAGAATGTAATGCAGCACAGGCACAGCCCCCATAGAATGTAATACAGTACAGGCCTCATAGAATATAATGCAGCACAGGCACAGCCCCCATAGAATGTAATACAGTACAGGCCCCATAGAATGTAATGCAGCACAGGCACAGCCCCCATAGAATGTAATACAGTACAGGCCTCATAGAATGTAATGCAGCACAGGCACAGCCCCCATAGAATAGACATAAAAAAAAAAATCCTCACCTCTCCCGTTCCCAGCGCAGGTTCGGTGCACTCAGCGTCTCTCTGGCTCTGCAACGCTCAGGACAGAGAGGCTGAGCGGCGCGCGCAGTGATGACATCATCGCGCCCTCTGCCCTGAGACATCGCAGAGTCAGAGGGCGCTGAAGACGCTGCAGCTGCCGCAGGAACCAGGAGAGGTGAGTGTTAGAACGGGGGGCCCGATGCCAGCGCTGGCACCGTGGGGGGAGGCCTGGTCGTGGCGGCGCTCGGCGCCGCCCGAAGATTTAAGGGGCCCACATCTTTTTTTTCTTTTTTCTTCCTCCTCCTCCTCTCTGGGTCGGGGCCCACCGGGCATTTCACCGGTATCCCGGAGGGCCAGTCCGACCCTGCTTACAGAGAGATCTTCAGAATCGAGCGGTGAACTGAACTCCACGGTCAGAAACAATATGCTGTGGAAGACCATGAATGCAGAAAATATGTTGAACAAAAATCTTCGCTAACACAGGAGCCAAAGGCAGAACAGGGAGAGCAATGAAATTTTAGAAAAACGGTCTACAACCACGAGGATGACGGTACAACCACAGGAACGAGGCAGATCAGTTAAGAAATCCATTGCAATATGTTGCCACGGAGCAGTAGGCATCGGAAGAGGATGAAGAAGCTCAGAAGGTAGCCGCCTGGGTACTTTGTTCTTGGCACAGGATGGACAGGAGACGACAAAAGCTTTGACATCCTTCAAAATAGTCGGCCACCAGTAGTAGAGACATTAGATCAAGGGTTTTCTTGAAACCGACATGGCCCGCTAGCTTGGAGGCATGTCGAGGACAGGTAAGTATGACAGGGCGGAGGAGGAGGCAGCAGCGGTATAATAATGACCATTGACCATGTGATATTTCAGTTTTTCCTTTTTAATAAATTTGCAAAAATTACTACATTTCTGTTTTTTTAGTCAAGATGGGGTGCAGAGGGTACATTTATGAGAGAAAAAATGAACTTTTTTGAATTTACCAAATGGCTGCAATGAAACTAAGAGTGAAAAATTTGAAGGGGTATGAATACTTTCCGTACCAACTGTACATCTCTTTGCAGTGTCCCCCTGTATTGAAAAGTGCAATCTGCTGTGCTTTATATACAGTTACATAAGTGCATATCCGCCTGACAGAGGCTGAAAGAACACACTTTTAGCCTGCTTCTGGTGAGTGGTCAGCCATGGTGATGTTACAGTATACGTCTGAAAAAGAGAGTTTTAAAAAATTTTGGCGATGGAGCTATATAAGGGTTTGTTTTTTGCAGGACAAGAAGATGTTTTTATTTATATAAATTTTTTGTCATGTGATTTTTTTTATCACTTTTTATTCTAGTTAGTAACGTCACTTTACTCTCTAACCTAAAATTGATATTTACTTTATACTGTGATCCTGGTATTTGTTAATTTAGGAGCTGCATAAAGGCTAATCTTCTTATTACATGAAACTATTGATGCCGAATTTAGGGGCCCCCGTACTGGACACTTTTTGTTCTTTTATCTTTTTGTCTTGTATATTTTAATAATTTCTAATAGAGTCTTGTGCTTTTAAATTTATGGTTCGCTTCTTTGGACCACGGGTTTGAAAGTTCATTAGTGTTTGTATAATGTTTTTGCAATGCAGAGTATTAGAGCTCTCAATCAGACACATGCAGGAGGTGTGTCAGGTTCGCTCAAATCCCCGGACCTTACAGGCTACCATTCCTGGGTGGGCCCGTGGCCATTATTTGGCCAGGGGTCACCATGGAGACCATCAGCACAAAGCGATCACAATTGCATTATGCCGATCAGAGAAAAGAGGGATCCTCCTCCCTCCATAGGCAGATCGATGCTGCTTTCAATATTGACCCCAGTATCAGAGTGGTTAAACACCCACTTTTGGTGCTCGTACTGATTGTGGGCATTACTGATGATGTCAGTTATGTATAGCTGAAACATGATAGTGATTTCTGTTAGTGAGAAGGCATGATCGTCTTGCCGTACTCGTAGTATAGTGACTTGTGGCGCATGTCATGAAGGGGTTACATTTATTCACACCCTAGGCCAGACTGAAAAAAAACTTCCCCACCAGACCCAATATTATTCCTGCCTGGGCCTCTTCACTTTAGGATGCTGTTGAATGGATGTTGTATGTGTTGACTTTGTATCAACCATCATCAGTACTTTATGTTCTTGGCTAGGTCCCATAGCAGCTCATCAGCAACACAGAGGAAACCATACTTTGCATCATGAAGTTCACAAAACTATCCATTCAGATAACTGCTGCACTTTTCGCCCCCTTCCAAGACCAGTGGGCACAATAAGTGGCCAAACTTCTGCACAGTGGTAGAGACAAACCATACGTGGCTGTAACTGAGCAGATTTCTGCCTTTTTGTACTGGGTGTCCATGTTTTCCAGAAAGCCATCTAACCAGCACATGAACAATTTTCCATGCAGCCATATTTCCTCAGTGACATATATTTTTTCGTCCTATAGAATAAATCCCCTTAGCATCTACTGTAAAAACACACCGACTAGTCATAATGGATTGAAACTGTGTCAAAATCCATGTTTTATCTCCAGTTATCTATAAGTACTGTAACTAAAGTCATAAGTTGGAGGTGTTGGCAGCAGCTAATGATGATATTATCAAAAGTGTTTTGTGAAATTCCACAAAAAAATGAAGACTGAGGCTAAGCCAAAATGTTTAATTGGGAAAAGATAACATCCAAACCATTAACGTAAATCAACAGAATAGAAAGATCATAGAGAGAACAGAAGCCAGCATTAGAAACATTCAGTTCCTTTCTAAGCATACGCTATTCATTTACTGTTTTGCATAATACAATATTCAGATACATTCTCTTCTCATACATCTGGGAAGATACTGTATGTACCCTATTTCCTCCTTCTTCCCTGCTAGATTTCTAAAACTTTGGACAATTTGGACATAACTTCACACAAAACTCTCAAAATGGGCCAGACAAAATTGTTGGCACCCTCAACTTAATATTTGGTTTCACACCCTTTGGAATAAATAACTGAAATCAATCATATAGCCATCAACAAAATTCTTACACCTCTCAACTGTTATTTTGGACCACTCTTCTTTTGGAAACTGTTCAAGGTCTCTCATATCTGAAGGCGCCTTCTCCCAACAGCAATTTTAAAATCTCTTAACAGTTGTTCAATGGGATTTAGGTCCGGAATTATTGCTGGCCACTTCAGCTTTAGCGCTTTGTTTCCATCCATTTCTAGGTGCTACTTAAACTAAGTTTTGGGGTCAATGTCCTGTTGGAAAACTCATGACCTAGAACATAAACCCAGTTTTTTGTAACTAAGCACTACATTGCAACCCAAAATCCCTTGTAATCTTCAGATTTCAGATTTGCAAGACACCCAGGTCCAGAGTTTGTAGGCAAAAAAAAACACCAAAACATCTTTGAACCTCCACAATATTTGACTGTAGGTACTGTGTTCTTTTATTTGTAGGTCTCATTCCATTTTCGGCAAACAGAGGAATGATGTGCTTTACCAAAACGCTTTATCTTGGTCTCATCTCTCCACAAGACACTTTCGCAGAAGGATTTTGGCTTACTCAAGTACACTTTGGCAAACTGCAGTCTAGCTTTTTTGTTTCTGTGTCAGCAGTAGGGTCCTCCTGGGTCTCCTGCTATAGTGGTTCAATTCATTCAAATGTCGATATACAGTTTGCGTTGACACTGATGCACCCTGAGCCTGCAGGACAGCTTTAATTTCTTTGCAACTAGATTGGGGCTGCTTATCCACACTCCAGACTATCCTGCGTAACAACCTTTCATCAATTTTTCTCTTCCGTCCACATTCAGGAAAATTAGCTATAGTGCCATGGGTTGTAAACTTCTTGATTATGTTTCGCACCATGGACAAAAGAACATCAAGAGCTCTGGAGATGGACTTGTAACCTTGAGATTGTTGATATTTTTCAATTTTGGTTGACAAGTCCTCAGACAGTTCTCTTCTCCTCTTTTTGTTCTCAATGCTAAGTGTGGAACACACACAGATACACAATGCAAAGATTAAGTCTCTTCTTTTTTTCTCGTTTCAAGTGTGATTTTTGTATTGACCACACATGTTACTTGCCACAGGTTAGTTTGAATGATCATCAAGTTTGAAACAAAGTTGTTTACCCATAATTTTGGAAAGGTGCCAGCAATTTTGTCCAGCCCATTTTGGGGGTTTTGTGTGATATGATGTCCAATGTGCCTTTTTTTCTTTTTTTTTTTTTTTTGGGTTGTTCCAATACACACAAAGGAAATAAACATGTGTATAACAAAACGTGTATTTACAATAATTTTCTGGGAGAAATACTTCATTTTCTAGAACATTTTCAAGGGTGCCAACACTTTCAGCCATGACTGTAGCGTATTTTTTCAGTAGACAAGAAAAGATATATCTAAGTAACAAAAAGGCTTTTACAGTAGTGGCTCATGCGTTGTATGATTATTGACCTACTTGGTATTGCAACATTTTTCTGCCTGATACAAATTTTCTGTCAGCTTTCAAAAACATTATATAGCCATTCTACTTGAATTTTTAATGTAAGTATACCAGCCTGCAAAATCTATTCATTAATGTATTGTATTGAAAAATCTGGTGATAAATCTCCCTTAATAATTTATGCTGACAGACAATACATAAATGAAGATAGGGATAGACAAGGAGCACAATGTGCCTTAAAAAGATATAGGCACCGATTTATCAAAGTGATTATGCAGAAGTCTGGCTGTTGCAAAGTTGCTAAATTTTCACATGGGAGGTGACGTGAAGCCATAGCCCGCCTAATTCATGACAAGTTGTATTGTACCTTAACCATACATCTTACTGCAGTTCCTGAATGGAGTAAGATTTGCAGCAAGGCGCATGCCATTTGCCAGATGTGCTGGATTCATTAAAGGGAACCTGTCACCCCCAAAATCGATGGCTCACCATCATCAGGTGCTTATCTACAGCATTCTGTAATGCTGTAGATAAGCCCCCGATGTAACCTGAAAGAGGAGAAAAAGAGGTTAGATTATACTCACCCAGGGGCGGTCCCACTGCGGTCTGGTCAAATGGGTGTCTCAGGTCCGCTCTGGCGCCTCCCATCTTCATTCCATGACGTCCTCTTCTGGTCTTCACACCGCGGCTCCGGCGCAGGCGTACTTTGTCTGCCCTGTTGAGGGCAGAGCAAAGTACTACAGTGCGCAGGTGCCGGGCCTCTCTGACCTTTCCGGCGCCTGCGCACTGCAGTACTTTCCTCTGCCCTCAACAGGGCAGACAAAGTACCCCTGCGCCGGAGCCGCAGCGTGAAGACCAGAAGAGGACGTCATGGAATGAAGATGGGAGGCGCCGGAGCGGACCAGAGACACCCATTTGACCAGACCGCAGCGGGACCACCCCTGGGTGAGTATAATCTAACATCTTTTTCTCCTCTTTCATGTAACATCAGCGGCTTATCTACAGCATTACAGAATGCTGTAGATAAGCCCCTGATAACGGTGAGCTTACCTCACCATCGATTTTGGGGGTGACAGGTTCTCTTTAAGGGACATGAACCACTAAATGAATCCGAAGCATCTGACTCCAACATGCCTCTTCAACAAGACCAGCGTTGTTCATGTCGGTCTTGATGAATTGGAGCCATAGCATATCTACCATAGTGTCTAGTACTGGATACATCTATGACCACATGCATAACAGAACAATGCTCAGTAGACTGTATGGCCAATGTTTACTCAACTCCAAAAGGTAGCACTTTTTTCAAAACAGAAGGATTTTCCTCTGAACACGTAGAGGGATTTCCCGGGCTATTACAGCTGGAACATCAGTCATTTATATTTATATCTCATTGTATTGGATCTTGTAAACATCCTTTTTACTTTATGCATATGGCAAACAGACTCTACTAATTGTTCTGTGCCTGGATGGAATTTCTGATGTCATGAGACCTGAATATGTGTAACAGCGAGGCACAAAGCATTAAATAATACTGACAAAATGCTGACATTTATAATTGTGTGTAAACTGTGACTTGACATTTCTAGAGATTGGATGAATAATAAGCTTATTTCTCTACTTTACTTGAGACGATCATTTCGGTCATGCTGTGCAAAAATGTGCACATTGGGAGCAGGGCAGGGATTTGAGGCAAACATGAATTGTACAGCTTGCACTCATATATTATTGGGAATACCCAAATGATGACACGAGTGGTACGGAAAAATCTACACAACTTACCTAGCGTCAAATACTAAAGAGTAGGGTTGAGCGACCTTGACCTTTTTAGAGTCGAGCCGTGTTTCGCGAAACCCGACTATCTTAGAAGTCGAGTCGAGTGGAATCGGCCGATTATCGCGAAAAGTCGGGTATCGCCCGAAACACAAAACCCAATGCAAGTCAATGAGGGAGCATAGTCGGCAGTGAGTGGAGGCCAGGAAAACACCTACACTGCCCATTTTAATGGCAAAAACATCCATTCTTGTTACAGAAGCTTGTCAATCGTAATTTACCTTATAATAATTGGAAGGCATTTGAAATTGGGGGTCATTTGGCTAAAGTTGTGGGGGGTAGGGCTGGTTCAAGTAATTAGTGGGCCCAGGAAATCTGGAACACGTCACGGCAGTGGAGCAGGGAGAGGTAAGTATTTCAACTTTGCAAGTGCTGAGATCCTGAGCAAGCAGGGGGGGCCCACTCGTTGGCATTGGCACTGGCAGAGGGCCCCTCAAAGTACAGCGGTGTGTTTGCATGGCGGGGGCGCCTCCCACCGGCAGCAACACTTTTGCGTACTATGAGAGGCCCTGTGCCAGTGACGTCGCCAACTAGTATTCCTCCCCTCACCTGATGAAGGAACCTGCACTTTCATCTGCACCTTCCTCTTTGTCCCCGTGTAAGGTGGTATGGTATGCGGGAAGAGGAACCTGACTTTCAGCAGGGTCACAATCTTGCTGTGTAGCGTGCACGGGGAATTTTGCGTTATGGGTCAATGTACCAGCAGACTCATCTATCACTGGCTGGGCAATGGGCAGGATGAGGAGGAAACACAGATATAGGCCCAAAGAATAAAGTGGGCTAAATGCAGTTCAAAATTGGTAACACAGGACTAACCAGGGGGCATTGCAGTGGAGGACAACTGGAATGAGAGGCTGACACAGAGAGTAGGCCCAAATCAGTAAGTAGTCGAAATGCAGTTCAAAATTGGCAACCGTAGTAAACAGGCGGCACAGCTTTGTTCAGTGGAGGAGAACAGCAAGGAGTGGCAGACACCGATAGTAGGCCCCAACCCAACTAGTAGGCCAAATGCAGTCTAACATTAACAACTACTTAACGAGAGCCTGAAAATGGAATTTCAGGACAGGAAACCAGGAGAACAGCAAGGAGTGGCAGACACTGTTAGTAGGCCCCAAACCAACTAGTACGCCAAATGCAGTTGTTCCATTTAACCACTATTTAACAAGAGCCTGAAGATAGAAGCTCAGGAAAGGCAACCTGGAGAACACCTTGGAGTGGAACACACCATCTCTCTACACCCCATACCCAATTTGTAGGCCTAATGCAGCGTAGTTTCCAACAACTACTAAACGAGAGCATGAAGATCGAAGCAATGGCGAGGAAACCTGGGGAACACCTTGGAGTGGAACACACCATCTCTCTACACCCCATACCCAATTTGTAGGCCTAATGCAGTGTAGTTTTCTACAACTACTAAACGAAAGTCGGAAGACCGAAGCAATGTGGACGAAACCTGGGGAACACCTTGGAGTGGAACACACCATCTCTCTACACCCCATACCCTTTTTGTAGGCCTAATGCAGTGTAGTTTCCAACAACTACTAAACGAGAGCCTGAAGATCGAAGCAATGGAGAGGAAACCTGGGGAACTGTTGTGAATTCTGTGGCTGAGTTCACTTCTGTGGTCACAAGTGGTATTGCAGTCTCTGGGCTTCCTCCCTCAGGTGTTTTGGTGAGCTCGTTGGCTGCCTTGCTATTTAGCTCCACCTGAGTCTGTCTTCCTTGCTCCTTGTCAATGTTCCAGTGTTGGATCTGAGCTACTGCATCTTTCCTTGGGCCTGCTGCTCTGCTAGATAAGTGCTTCTAGTTTGTTTTCTGTTTTTTCTGTCCAGCTTGCTATTAACTTTTGCTGGAAGCTCTGAGAAGCAAAGGGGTGCACCGCCGTGCTGTTAGTTCGGCACGGTGGGTCTTTTTGCCCCTTTGCGTGGTTTTCGTTTTAGGGTTTTTTGTAGACTGCATAGTTCTCTTTGCTATCCTCGCTCTGTCTAGAATATCGGGCCTCACTTTGCTGAATCTATTTCATTCCTACGTTTGTCTTTTCATCTTGCTAACAGTCATTATATGTGGGGGGCTGCCTATTCCTTTGGGGTATTTCTCTGAGGTAAGTCAGGCTTGTATTTCTATCTTCAGGCTAGTCAGCTCCTCAGGCAGTGCCGAGTTGCATAGGTAGTTGTTAGGCGCAATCCACTGCTGCTTATAGTTGTGTGAGGATAGATCAGGTACTGCAGTCTACAGAGATTCCACGTCTCAGAGCTCGTCCTATTGTTTTTGGTTATTGCCAGATCTCTGTATGTGCGCTGATTACTGCACGCTGTGTTGCCTGATTGCCAGCCATAACAGTACAAGGAGCCCTTCAATGATTTCCAATAGAGGGAAAAAAGAAATCCTGACATCATTTTTTTTTCTTAGCTCTGTCTTCAGTCTTTTTTTTCCCCTAGACATTAGAGTGCTTCAGGACACAGCTGTGGACATGGATATTCAGGCTCTGTGCTCCTCAATGGATAATCTCGTTGTAAATGTACAAAAGATTCAAGATACTATTGATCAGAAATCGATGCTAGAACCAAGAATTCCGATTCCTGATTTGTTTTTTGGTGACAGAACTAAGTTCCTGAGCTTCAGAAATAATTGTAAGCTATTTTATGGCCTTGAAACCTCATTCTTCTGGTAATCCTATTCAACAGGTTTTGATTATTATTTCTTTTTTGCGCGGCGACCCACAGGACTGGGCGTTTTCTCTTGCACCAGGAGATTCTGCATTGAGTAATGTTGATGCATTTTTCCAGGCGCTGGGATTGCTTTACGATGAGCCTAATTCAGTGGATCAAGCTGAGAAAAATCTGCTGGCTTTATGCCAGGGTCAGGATGATGTAGAAGTATATTGTCAGAAATTTAGGAAATGGTCAGTACTCACTCTGTGGAATGAATCTGCACTAGCGGCTTTGTTCAGAAAGGGTCTCTCTGAAGCTCTTAAGGATGTAATGGTGGGATTTCCTATGCCTGCTGGTTTGAATGAGTCTATGTCCTTGGCCATTCAGATCGGTCGTCGCTTGCGCGAGCGTAAATCTGTGCACCATCTGGCGGTATTGTCTGAGAGTAAGCCTGAGCCTATGCAGTGCGACAGGACTATGACTAAAGTAGAACGGCACGAACACAGACGTCTGAACAGACTGTGTTTCTATTGTGGTGATTCTACTCATGCTATTTCTAATTGTCCTAAACGCACTAGGCGGTTCGATAGCTCTGCCGTTATTGGTACTGTACAGTCCAAATTCCTTTTGTCCATTACCTTAATGTGCTCTTTGTCATCATATTCTGTCATGGCGTTTGTGGATTCAGGCGCTGCCCTGAATCTGATGGATTTGGATTATGCTAAACGTTGTGGATTTTTCTTGGAGCCTTTGCGGTGTCCTATTCCGTTGAGAGGAATTGATGCTACACCTTTGGCCAAGAATAAGCCTCAGTACTGGGCCCAGCTGACCATGTGCATGGCTCCTGCACATCAGGAAGTTATTCGCTTTTTGGTACTGCATAATTTGCATGATGTGGTCGTGTTGGGGTTGCCATGGCTACAAACCCATAATCCAGTATTGGATTGGAACTCTATGTCGGTAACCAGCTGGGGTTGTCAGGGAGTACATGGTGATGTTCCATTTTTGTCTATTTCGTCATCCATTCCTTCTGACATCCCAGAGTTCTTGTCGGACTTTCAGGATGTATTTGAAGAGTCCAAGTCTGATGCCCTACCTCCGCATAGGAATTGTGATTGTGCTATCGATTTGATTCCTGGTAGTAAATTCCCTAAGGGTCGTTTATTTAATTTGTCCGTACCTGAACACACCGCTATGCGCAGTTATGTGAAGGAGTCCCTGGAGAAGGGACATATTCGCCCATCGTCGTCACCATTGGGAGCAGGGTTCTTTTTTGTAGCCAAGAAGGATGGTTCGCTAAGACCGTGTATTGATTACCGCCTTCTTAATAAGATCACTGTTAAGTTTCAGTATCCCTTGCCATTGATTTCTGACTTGTTTGCTCGGATTAAGGGGGCTAGTTGGTTTACTAAGATTGATCTTCGTGGTGCGTATAATCTGGTGAGAATCAGGCAAGGAGATGAATGGAAAACGGCATTTAATACGCCCGAGGGTCATTTTGAGTATCTGGTGATGCCGTTCGGACTTGCCAATGCTCCATCTGTTTTTCAGTCTTTTATGCATGACATTTTCCGTGAGTATCTGGATAAATTCTTGATTGTTTACTTGGATGACATTTTGATCTTCTCAGATGATTGGGAGTCTCATGTGAAGCAAGTCAGAATGGTTTTCCAGGTACTGCGTGCTAATTCCTTGTTCGTGAAGGGATCAAAGTGTCTCTTCGGTGTGCAGAAAGTTTCATTTTTGGGGTTCATCTTTTCCCCTTCTACTATCGAGATGGATCCGGTTAAGGTTCAGGCCATCCAGGATTGGACTCAGCCGACATCTCTAAAAAGTCTGCAGAAATTCCTGGGCTTTGCTAATTTTTATCGTCGCTTCATCTGTAATTTTTCTAGCATTGCCAGACCATTGACCGATTTGACCAAGAAGGGTGCTGATTTGGTTTATTGGTCTTCTGCTGCCGTGGAAGCTTTTCAGGAGTTGAAGCGTCGTTTTTGCTGTGCCCCTGTGTTGTGTCAACCTGATGTTTCTCTTCCGTTCCAGGTCGAGGTTGATGCTTCTGAGATTGGTGCAGGGGCGGTTTTGTCACAGAGAGGTTCTGGTTGCTCAGTGTTCAAACCATGTGCTTTCTTTTCCAGGAAATTTTCTGCTGCTGAGCGTAATTATGATGTGGGCAACCGAGAGTTGCTGGCCATGAAGTGGGCATTCGAGGAGTGGCGTCATTGGCTTGAGGGTGCTAAGCATCGCGTGGTGGTTTTGACTGATCATAAGAACCTTACTTATCTTGAGTCTGCCAAGCGCTTGAATCCTAGACAGGCCCGTTGGTCGTTATTTTTTGCTCGTTTTGATTTTGTGATTTCATACCTTCCGGGCTCTAAAAATGTGAAGGCGGATGCTCTGTCTAGGAGTTTTGTGCCCGACTCTCCGGGGTTATCTGAGCCGGCGAGTATCCTCAAGGAAGGAGTCATTGTGTCTGCCATCTCCCCTGATTTGCGGAGAGTGTTGCAGAAATTTCAGGTTAATAAACCTGATCGTTGTCCGGCCGAGAAACTGTTCGTCCCTGATAGGTGGACTAGTAAAGTTATCTCTGAACTTCATTGTTCGGTGCTGGCCGGTCATCCAGGAATCTTTGGTACCAGGGAGTTGGTTGCTAGATCCTTCTGGTGGCCATCTCTGTCACGGGATGTGCGTGCTTTTGTGCAGTCCTGTGGAATTTGTGCTAGGGCTAAGCCCTGCTGTTCACGTGCCAGTGGGTTGCTTTTGCCCTTGCCGGTCCCGAAGAGGCCTTGGACACATATTTCGATGGATTTCATTTCTGACCTTCCCGTTTCTCAAAAAATGTCGGTCATTTGGGTGGTCTGTGATCGCTTTTCTAAAATGGTCCATCTGGTGCCCTTGGTTAAATTGCCTTCCTCCTCTGATTTGGTGCCTTTGTTCTTCCAGCATGTGGTTCGTTTACATGGCATTCCTGAGAATATTGTTTCTGACAGAGGTTCCCAGTTTGTCTCGAGGTTCTGGCGAGCCTTTTGTGGTAGGATGGGCATTGACCTATCTTTTTCCTCGGCCTTCCATCCTCAGACTAATGGCCAGACCGAACGAACCAATCAGACCTTGGAAACATATCTGAGATGTTTTGTTTCCGCTGACCAGGATGATTGGGTGTCATTTTTGCCGTTGGCTGAGTTCGCCCTTAATAATCGGGCCAGCTCGGCTACCTTGGTCTCTCCATTTTTCTGCAATTCTGGGTTCCATCCTCGTTTCTCTTCAGGACAGGTTGAGTCTTCGGACTGTCCTGGTGTGGATTATGTGGTGGACAGGTTGCAGCAGATCTGGACTCAGGTAGTGGACAATTTGACCTTGTCCCAGGAGAAGGCTCAGCTTTTCGCTAATCGCAGACGCCGTGTGGGACCCCGACTTCGTGTTGGGGATCTGGTTTGGTTATCTTCTCGTCATATACCTATGAAGGTTTCCTCTCCTAAATTTAAACCTCGTTTTATTGGTCCGTATAGGATTTCTGAGATTCTCAATCCGGTGTCTTTTCGTCTGACCCTCCCAGACTCCTTTTCCATACATAATGTATTCCATAGGTCGTTGTTGAGGAGATACGTGGCACCTATGGTTCCATCTGTGGAGCCTCCTGCCCCTGTTTTGGTGGAGGGGGAATTGGAGTATATTGTGGAGAAGATTTTGGATTCTCGTGTCTCTAGACGGAAACTCCAGTATCTGGTCAAATGGAAGGGTTATGCTCAGGAAGATAATTCCTGGGTTTTTGCCTCTGATGTCCATGCCCCAGATCTTGTTCGTGCCTTTCATGTGGCTCATCCTGGTCGGCCTGGGGGTTCTGGTGAGGGTTCGGTGACCCCTCCTCAAGGGGGGGGTACTGTTGTGAATTCTGTGGCTGAGTTCACTTCTGTGGTCACAAGTGGTATTGCAGTCTCTGGGCTTCCTCCCTCAGGTGTTTTGGTGAGCTCGTTGGCTGCCTTGCTATTTAGCTCCACCTGAGTCTGTCTTCCTTGCTCCTTGTCAATGTTCCAGTGTTGGATCTGAGCTACTGCATCTTTCCTTGGGCCTGCTGCTCTGCTAGATAAGTGCTTCTAGTTTGTTTTCTGTTTTTTCTGTCCAGCTTGCTATTAACTTTTGCTGGAAGCTCTGAGAAGCAAAGGGGTGCACCGCCGTGCTGTTAGTTCGGCACGGTGGGTCTTTTTGCCCCTTTGCGTGGTTTTCGTTTTAGGGTTTTTTGTAGACTGCATAGTTCTCTTTGCTATCCTCGCTCTGTCTAGAATATCGGGCCTCACTTTGCTGAATCTATTTCATTCCTACGTTTGTCTTTTCATCTTGCTAACAGTCATTATATGTGGGGGGCTGCCTATTCCTTTGGGGTATTTCTCTGAGGTAAGTCAGGCTTGTATTTCTATCTTCAGGCTAGTCAGCTCCTCAGGCAGTGCCGAGTTGCATAGGTAGTTGTTAGGCGCAATCCACTGCTGCTTATAGTTGTGTGAGGATAGATCAGGTACTGCAGTCTACAGAGATTCCACGTCTCAGAGCTCGTCCTATTGTTTTTGGTTATTGCCAGATCTCTGTATGTGCGCTGATTACTGCACGCTGTGTTGCCTGATTGCCAGCCATAACAGGGAACACCTTGGAGTGCAACACACCATCTCTCTACACCCCATACCCAATTTGTAGGCCTAATGCAGCGTAGTTTCCAACAACTACTAAACGAGAGCATGAAGATCGAAGCAATGTGGACGAAACCTGGGGAACACCTTGGATTGGAACACACCATCTCTCTACACCCCATACCCATTTTGTAGGCCTAATGCAGTGTAGTTCCCAACAACTACTAAACGAGAGCCTGAAGATCGAAGCAATGGAGAGGAAACCTGGGGAACACCTTGGAGTGCAACACACCATCTCTCTACACCCCATACCCAATTTGTAGGCCTAATGCAGCGTAGTTTCCAACAACTACTAAACGAGAGCATGAAGATCGAAGCAATGGAGAGGAAACCTGGGGAACACCTTGGAGTGGAACACACCATCTCTCTACACCCCATACCCAATTTGTAGGCCTAATGCAGTGTAGTTTCCAACAACTACTAAACGAGAGCATGAAGATCGAAGCAATGGAGAGGAAACCTGGGGAACACCTTGGAGTGCAACACACCATCTCTCTACACCCCATACCCAATTTGTAGGCCTAATGCAGCGTAGTTTCCAACAACTACTAAACGAGAGCATGAAGATCGAAGCAATGGAGAGGAAACCTGGGGAACACCTTGGAGTGGAACACACCATCTCTCTACACCCCATACCCAATTTGTAGGCCTAATGCAGTGTAGTTTCCAACAACTACTAAACGAGAGCATTAAGATTGAAGCAATGGAGAGGAAACCTGGGGAACACCTTGGAGTGGAACACACCATCTCTCTACACCCCATACCCAATTTGTAGGCCTAATGCAGTGTAGTTTTCTACAACTACTAAACGAGAGTCGGAAGACCGAAGCAATGTGGACGAAACCTGGGGCACACCTTGGGGCGGCAGACACCGTTAGTAGGCCCTACCAAAGTTGTACCCCCAATGCAGCTTTAAAATTCCTAGAGGCTGAAAACAAGACTATTGACGCTCAGCTTTTTTCAAAGGAACACAGCTGAATTGAGTGGCGCAGACAGACACAGGTAGTAGGCCTTAAACCAAAAATGTGGCTCACTGCAGCTTAAAAAAGTTACAGGGGTACACAGGCAGCATTGCTCTGCGCAGTGGAGGACAATTTCAATAGTGGACCGCAGACAGACTTTGTACGCCTACTATTAAAAAAATGATGCTCTATGCAATTAAAAATTGGTTCCAGGGGTCCACGGGCAGCAGTGGTGTGGTCAGTGGATGAGTATTGGAAGGAGGGACCGCAGACAGGCTTAGTAGGCCTAACATAACAAAATTAGGCTGTAGGCACTTTAAAAATGGTTCCAGGGGTACACGGGC
This sequence comes from Ranitomeya imitator, assembly GCF_032444005.1. Lineage (NCBI taxonomy): Eukaryota > Metazoa > Chordata > Amphibia > Anura > Dendrobatidae > Ranitomeya > Ranitomeya imitator. The sequence goes on along the minus strand of NC_091284.1, from coordinate 712,109,933 downwards.
AGCAGTGGTGTGGTCAGCGGAGGAAAATTTGAATTAGGGACTGCAGACAGACTTTGTAGGCTGTCCCCTGTGGACCATGCATCCAACACATTAACCCAGTGCGCCGTAATGGACACGTAATTTTTTGTGGACATGCCTACTGGTCCATGCGTCTCTTGTCAGGTGCACCTTTCTACTGTTTGATTGCCTGAGTGCTATGACAATGCAGACTTTTTCATGCCGGTGGAGGGCTGGGATGGCTTTTCTCGCAAAAGAAATGTCGACTGGGTAGCTTGAACCGTGGTACAGCGTAGTTCATCTGGGCTTTCTAAATATAAAACAAAGAAAAAAAGGAGGCTCCATGCACTTTCAGCTGGGTTCCAGGGGTACACGGCCAGCATTGGTCTGGTCAGTGGAGAACTATTGGAAGGAAGGACCGCAGGCAGGCTTCGAAGGCCTAACATAAAAAAATTGGGCTGTAGGCACTTTATAATTGGTTCCAGGGGTACACGGGCAGCAGTGGTCTGGTCAGTGGAGGCCTAGTGGAAGGAGTGACCGCAGACAGGCATCGAAGGCCTAACATAATAACAGATGGCTGTAGGCAATTTTAAGTTGGTTCCAGGGGAACACGGGCAGCAGTGGCCTGGTCAGTGTAGTAGTAGTAGAAAGAACGGACCGCAGACAGGCTTCGAAGGCCTAACATAAAAAAATTGGGCTGGCTGTAGGCAATTTAAAATTGGTTCCAGGGGAACACGGGCAGCAGTGGTCTGGTCAGTGGAGGCCTAGTGGAAGGAGTGACCGCAGACAGGCATCGAAGGCCTAACATAATAACAGATGGCTGTAGGCAATTTTAAATTGGTTCCAGGGGAACACGGGCAGCAGTGGCCTGGTCAGTGTAGTAGTAGTAGAAAGAACGGACCGCAGACAGGCTTCGAAGGCCTAACATAAAAAAGTTGGGCTGTAGGCACTTTATAATTGGTTCCAGGGTTACACGGGCAGCAGTGGTCTGGTCAGTGTAGTAGTAGTAGAAAGAACGGACCGCAGACAGGCTTCGAAGGCCTAACATAAAAATATTGGGCTGGCTGTAGGCAATTTAAAATTGGTTCCAGGGGAACACGGGCAGCAGTGGTCTGGTCACTGGAGGCCTAGTGGAAGGAGTGACCGCAGACAGGCATCGAAGGCCTAACATAATAACAGATGGCTGTAGGCAATTTTAAATTGGTTCCAGGGGAACACGGGCAGCACTGGCCTGGTCAGTGTAGTAGTAGTAGAAAGAACGGACCGCAGACAGGCTTCGAAGGCCTAACATAAAAAAATTGGGCTGTAGGCACTTTATAATTGGTTCCAGGGGTACACTGGCAGCAGTGGTCTGGTCAGTGGAGGCCTAGTGGAAGGAGTGACCGCAGACAGGCATCGAAGGCCTAACATAATAACAGATGGCTGCAGGCAATTTTAAATTGGTTCCAGGGGAACACGGGCAGCAGTGGCCTGGTCAGTGTAGTAGTAGTAGAAAGAACGGACCGCAGACAGGCTTCGAAGGCCTAACATAAAAAAATTGGGCTGGCTGTAGGCAATTTAAAATTGGTTCCAGGGGTACACGGGCAGCAGTGGTCTGGTCACTGGAGGCCTAGTGGAAGGAGTGACCGCAGACAGGCATCGAAGGCCTAACATAATAACAGATGGCTGTAGGCAATTTTAAATTGGTTCCAGGGGAACACGGGCAGCAGTGGCCTGGTCAGTGTAGTAGTAGTAGAAAGAACGGACCGCAGACAGGCTTCGAAGGCCTAACATAAAAAAATTGGGCTGGCTGTAGGCAATTTAAAATTGGTTCCAGGGGAACACGGGCAGCAGTGGTCTGGTCACTAGAGGCCTAGTGGAAGGAGTGACCGCAGACAGGCATCGAAGGCCTAACATAATAACAGATGGCTGTAGGCAATTTTAAATTGGTTCCAGGGGAACACGGGCAGCAGTGGCCTGGTCAGTGTAGTAGTAGTAGAAAGAACGGACCGCAGACAGGCTTCGAAGGCCTAACATAAAAAAATTGGGCTGGCTGTAGGCAATTTAAAATTGGTTCCAGGGGTACACGGGCAGCAGTGGTCTGGTCAGTGGAGGCCTAGTGGAAGGAGTGACCGCAGACAGGCATCGAAGGCCTAACATAATAACAGATGGCTGTAGGCAATTTTAAATTGGTTCCAGGGGAACACGGGCAGCAGTGGCCTGGTCAGTGTAGTAGTAGTAGAAAGAACGGACCGCAGACAGGCTTCGAAGGCCTAACATAAAAAAATTGGACTGGCTGTAGGCAATTTAAAATTGGTTCCAGGGGAACACGGGCAGCAGTGGTCTGGTCAGTGGAGGCCTAGTGGAAGGAGTGACCGCAGACAGGCATCGAAGGCCTAACATAATAACAGATGCCTGTAGGCAATTTTAAATTGGTTCCAGGGGAACACGGGCAGCAGTGGCCTGGTCAATGTAGTAGTAGTAGAAAGAACGGACCGCAGACAGGCTTCGAAGGCCTAACATAAAAAAATTGAGCTGTAGGCACTTTATAATTGGTTCCAGGGGTACACGGGCAGCAGTGGTCTGGTCAGTGGAGGCCTAGTGGAAGGAGTGACCGCAGACAGGCATCGAAGGCCTAACATAATAACAGATGGCTGTAGGCAATTTTAAATTGGTTCCAGAGGAACACGGACAGCAGTGGCCTGGTCAGTGTAGTAGTAGTAGAAAGAACGGACCGCAGACAGGCTTCGAAGGCCTAACATAAAAAAATTGGGCTGGCTGTAGGCAATTTAAAATTGGTTCCAGGGGAACACGGGCAGCAGTGGTCTGGTCAGTGGAGGCCTAGTGGAAGGAGTGACCGCAGACAGGCATCGAAGGCCTAACATAATAACAGATGGCTGTAGGCAATTTTAAATTGGTTCCAGGGGAACACGGGCAGCAGTGGCCTGGTCAGTGTAGTAGTAGTAGAAAGAACGGACCACAGACAGGCTTCGAAGGCCTAACATAAAAAAATTGGGCTGGCTGTAGGCAATTTAAAATTGGTTCCAGGGGAACACGGGCAGCAGTGGTCTGGTCAGTGGAGGCCTAGTGGAAGGAGTGACCGCAGACAGGCATCGAAGGCCTAACATAATAACAGATGCCTGTAGGCAATTTTAAATTGGTTCCAGGGGAACACGGGCAGCAGTGGCCTGGTCAGTGTAGTAGTAGTAGAAAGAACGGACCGCAGACAGGCTTCGAAGGCCTAACATAAAAAAATTGGGCTGTAGGCACTTTATAATTGGTTCCAGGGGTACACGGGCAGCAGTGGTCTGGTCAGTGGAGGCCTAGTGGAAGGAGTGACCGCAGACAGGCATCGAAGGCCTAACATAATAACAGATGGCTGTAGGCAATTTTAAATTGGTTCCAGAGGAACACGGACAGCAGTGGCCTGGTCAGTGTAGTAGTAGTAGAAAGAACGGACCGCAGACAGGCTTCGAAGGCCTAACATAAAAAAATTGGGCTGGCTGTAGGCAATTTAAAATTGGTTCCAGGGGAACACGGGCAGCAGTGGTCTGGTCAGTGGAGGCCTAGTGGAAGGAGTGACCGCAGACAGGCATCGAAGGCCTAACATAATAACAGATGGCTGTAGGCAATTTTAAATTGGTTCCAGGGGAACACGGGCAGCAGTGGCCTGGTCAGTGTAGTAGTAGTAGAAAGAACGGACCGCAGACAGGCTTCGAAGGCCTAACATAAAAAAATTGGGCTGGCTGTAGGCAATTTAAAATTGGTTCCAGGGGAACACGGGCAGCAGTGGTCTGGTCACTGGAGGCCTAGTGGAAGGAGTGACCGCAGACAGGCATCGAAGGCCTAACATAATAACAGATGGCTGTAGGCAATTTTAAATTGGTTCCAGGGGAACACGGGCAGCAGTGGCCTGGTCAGTGTAGTAGTAGTAGAAAGAACGGACCGCAGACAGGCTTCGAAGGCCTAACATAAAAAAATTGGGCTGTAGGCACTTTATAATTGGTTCCAGGGGTACACGGGCAGCAGTGGTCTGGTCAGTGGAGGCCTAGTGGAAGGAGTGACCGCAGACAGGCATCGAAGGCCTAACATAATAACAGATGGCTGCAGGCAATTTTAAATTGGTTCCAGGGGAACACGGGCAGCAGTGGCCTGGTCAGTGTAGTAGTAGTAGAAAGAACGGACCGCAGACAGGCTTCGAAGGCCTAACATAAAAAAATTGGGCTGGCTGTAGGCAATTTAAAATTGGTTCCAGGGGAACACGGGCAGCAGTGGTCTGGTCAGTGGAGGCCTAGTGGAAGGAGTGACCGCAGACAGGCATCGAAGGCCTAACATAATAACAGATGGCTGCAGGCAATTTTAAATTGGTTCCAGGGGAACACGGGCAGCAGTGGCCTGGTCAGTGTAGTAGTAGTAGAAAGAACGGACCGCAGACAGGCTTCGAAGGCCTAACATAAAAAAATTGGGCTGGCTGTAGGCAATTTAAAATTGGTTCCAGGGGAACACGGGCAGCAGTGGTCTGGTCAGTGGAGGCCTAGTGGAAGGAGTGACCGCAGACAGGCATCGAAGGCCTAACATAATAACAGATGGCTGTAGGCAATTTTAAATTGGTTCCAGGGGAACACGGGCAGCAGTGGCCTGGTCAGTGTAGTAGTAGTAGAAAGAACGGACCGCAGACAGGCTTCGAAGGCCTAACATAAAAAAATTGGGCTGGCTGTAGGCAATTTAAAATTGGTTCCAGGGGAACACGGGCAGCAGTGGTCTGGTCAGTGGAGGCCTAGTGGAAGGAGTGACCGCAGACAGGCATCGAAGGCCTAACATAATAACAGATGGCTGTAGGCAATTTTAAATTGGTTCCAGGGGAACACGGGCAGCAGTGGCCTGGTCAGTGTAGTAGTAGTAGAAAGAATGGACCGCAGACAGGCTTCGTAGGCCTAACATAAAAAAATTGGGCTGTAGGCACTTTATAATTGGTTCCAGGGGTACACGGGCAGCAGTGGTCTGGTCAGTGGAGGCCTAGTGGAAGTAGTGACCGCAGACAGGCATCGAAGGCCTAACATAATAACAGATGGCTGTAGGCAATTTTAAATTCGTTCCAGGGGAACACGGGCAGCAGTGGCCTGGTCAGTGTAGTAGTAGTAGAAAGAATGGACCGCAGACAGGCTTCGAAGGCCTAACATAAAAAAATTGGGCTGTAGGCACTTTATAATTGGTTCCAGGGGTACACGGGCAGCAGTGGTCTGGTCAGTGGAGGCCTAGTGGAAGGAGTGACCGCAGACAGGCATCGAAGGCCTAACATAATAACAGATGGCTGTAGGCAATTTTAAATTGGTTCCAGGGGTACACGGGCAGCAGTGGTGTGGTCAGTGGAGGCCTATTGGAAGGAGTGACCGCAGACAGGCATCAAAGGCCTAACATAATAACATATGGCTGTAGGCAATTTTAAATTGTTTCCAGGTGAACACAGCCAGCAGTGGCCTGGTCAGCGGAGGATGATTGTAATGAGTGTCTGCCAGTTAGTAGTCCAAAACAATACATAAATGTGAATGTCTCACATTAAAATCCAGCGAAAACACTAAAGGGTGCAATCTTTAGGTACAGGGGTGGGATCCTCTGCGTTGTTTCTGACCTACTAATTTGGCGCAAAGTTTTTACTTGGGTAAATAGAGGACACTGCCCCTGACTATGTTAAGTACCATTATACATGTCAACACAATGGTATTGTCAGTGGCAGGAATGGAAGGATGTCAGCGCATAGACTATACATTGGTGAAAGTGTGAGAGATAATTGTGGAAGTGGCAGAGCAATGTTTGACCTGGGGGTGGGTGAACTCTCTTGTGGACGGCGGTACAGGCCCAGGGCCCCTCATGTTACAACAGTGTGTCTGACGTTGGGTGCGCACCACCACCGCCAGAGACAGTTTATTGTACTATGAGGGACCCAGTGGCAGTGCCGTCGACCAAAAGCGGGCACACCCACCTCTTCAGACAAACAGCACTCTCACGGGTGCTTGCGCCAAGTCGCGATACCACGGCCCCGTGTGGGGAGTTTGGCCATTTAGGGAGGTGTAAACATGTCGTATGCTGGACAATCAGCTGCAGCAAATTAGACATTTGAAAAGTAATTCACAGTAGTCCACAGGCAAGAGCTTTTCGTAGGAAAGCTAGGTGTCTGCCGGGCAAGGTGGGGCAAAAGAATTCGAAATCCAGTTGTGGTTCATTTTAATGAATGTTAGATCATCAACATTTTGGGTAGCCAGACGAGTCCTTTTTTCGGTTAATATTGAACCTGCAGCACTGAATACTCTTTCTGATAGGACACTAGCTGCCGGGCAAGCAAGCTCCTGCAATGCATATTCTGCCAATTCTGGCCAGGTGTCTAATTTTGATGCCCAGTAATCAAATGGGAATGACGGTTGAGGGAGAACATCGATAAGGGATGAAAAATAGTTAGTAACCATACTGGACAAATGTTGTCTCCTGTCACTTTCAATTGATGCAGCAGTACCTGTCCTGTCTGCGGTCATAGCAAAATCACTCCACAACCTGGTCAGAAAACCCCTCTGTCCAACGCCACTTCTGATGTGTGCACCCCTAACCCTGGTCTGCTGCCCCCTGGAGCTCGTGTGAGAACGATCACGGGCGCTGTGTGCTGGGAATGCCTGAAGCAAATGGTCAACAAGAGTTGATTGTTTGGTAGCTAATATTAGTTCCAAGTTCTCATGTGGCATAATATTTTGCAATTTGCCTTTATAGCGAGGATCAAGGAGGCAGGCCAACCAGTAATCATCATCGTTCATCATTTTAGTAATGCGTGTGTCCCTTTTGAGGATACGTAAGGCATAATCCGCCATGTGGGCCAAAGTTCCAGTTGTCAAATCTGCGGTTGTGATTGGTTGAGGGGCAGTTTCAGGCAAATCTACGTCACTTGTGTCCCTCAAAAAACCAGAACCCGGCCTTGCCACGCAACCAATTTGGAGTGCCCCCGGGAAAGCTTCCTCATTAAAAATATACTCATCCCCATCATCCTCCTCGTCCTCCACCTCCTCTTCGCCCGCTACCTCGTCCTGTACACTGCCCTGACCAGACAATGGCTGACTGTCATCAAGGCTTTCCTCTTCCTCTGGTGCAGACGCCTGATCCTTTATGTGCGTCAAACTTTGCATCAGCAGACACATTAGGGGGATGCTCATGCTTATTATGGCGTTGTCTGCACTAACCAGCCGTGTGCATTCCTCAAAACACTGAAGGACTTGACACATGTCTTGTATCTTCGACCACTGCACACCTGACAACTCCATGTCTGCCATCCTACTGCCTGCCCGTGTATGTGTATCCTCCCACAAATACATAACAGCCCGCCTCTGTTGGCACAGTCTCTGAAGCATGTGCAGTGTTGAGTTCCACCTTGTTGCAACGTCTATGATTAGGCGATGCTGGGGAAGGTTCAAAGACCGCTGATAGATCTGCATACGGCTGGAGTGTACAGGCGAACGTCGGATATGTGAGCAAAGTCCACGCACTTTGAGGAGCAGGTCGGAGAACCCAGGATAAGTTTTCAATAAGCACTGCACCACCAGGTTTAAGGTGTGAGCCAGGCAAGGAATGTGTTTCAGTTGGGAAAGGGAGATGGCAGCCATGAAATTCCTTCCGTTATCACTCACTACCTTGCCTGCCTCAAGATCTACTGTGCCCAGCCACGACTGCGTTTCTTGTTGCAAGAACTCGGACAGAACTTCCGCGGTGTGTCTGTTGTCGCCCAAACACTTCATAGCCAATACAGCCTGCTGACGCTTGCCAGTAGCTGGCCCATAATGGGACAACTGGTGTGCAACAGTGTCAGCTGCCGATGGAGTGGTTGGCCGACTGTGGTCTGTGGAAGAGCTGTCGCTTCTGCAGGAGGACGAGGAGGAGGAGGAGGTGGTGCGAATGCCTACAGCCAACTGTTTCCTAGGCACAACTGTCCCGAAATTGATGTCCCCTGTGGACCCTGCATCCACCACATTCACCCAGTGTGCCGTGATGGACACGTAACGTCCCTGGCCATGCCTACTGGTCCATGCATCTGTAGTCAGGTGCACCTTTGTACTCACAGATTGCCTGAGTGCATGGACGATGCGCTGTTTAACATGCTGGTGCAGGGCTGGGATGGCTTTTCTGGAAAAAAGTGTCGACTGGGTAGCTCGTAGCGTGGTTCAGCGTACTCCATCAGGGCTTTGAAAGCTTCACTTTCAACTAACCGGTAGGGCATCATCTCTAACGAGATTAGTCTAGCTATGTGGGCATTAAAACCCTGTGTACGCGGATGCGAGGATAAGTACTTCCTTTTTCTAACCAGAGTCTCATGTAGGGTGAGCTGGACTGGAGAGCTGGAGATCGTGGAACTTGCGGGTGTGCCGGTGGACATGGCAGACTGAGAGACGGTTGGAGACGGTATTGTTTCCGCCGGTGCCCTAGATGCAATATTTCCTCCTACAAAACTGGTGATTCCCTGACCCTGACTGCTTTTGGCTGGCAAAGAAACCTGCACAGATACTGCCGGTGGTGCGGAAAATGGTGGCCTTACAGTGACGGAAGGGATGTTGCGTTGCTGACTAGCTTCATTGGCCGAGGTTGCTACAACCTTAAGGGACGTTTGGTAGTTAGTCCAGGCTTGAAAATGCATGGTGGTTAAATGTCTATGCATGCAACTTGTATTGAGACTTTTCAGATTCTGACCTCTGCTTAAGCTAGTTGAACATTTTTGACAGATGACTTTGCGCTGATCAATTGGATGTTGTTTAAAAAAATGCCAGACTGCACTCTTCCTTGCATTGGATCCCTTTTCAGGGATTGCAGACTGAGCTTTAACCGGATGGCCACGCTGTCCTCCAACAGGTTTTGGCTTCGACACGCGTTTTGGGCCAGATACGGGCCCGGCAGATGGAACCTGTTGCGATGTTGATGCCTGCTGCGGCCCCTCCTCCACCTCCGCTTCTGAACTACTGCCGCCTGCACCCTGTTCCCCCAATGGCTGCCAATCGGGGTCAACAACTGGGTCATCTATTACCTCCTCTTCTAGCTCGTGTGCAACTTCGTCTGTGTCACAGTGTCGGTCGGTGGTATAGCGTTCGTGACGGGGCAACATAGTCTCATCAGGGTCTGATTGTGGATCAGTACCCTGAGAGGGCAATGTTGTGGTCTGAGTCAAAGGACCAGCATAGTAGTCAGGCTGTGGCTGTGCATCAGTGCACTCCATGTCAGAATCTACTTGTAATGGGCATGGCCTGTTAAGTGTTTCACTTTCTAAGCCAGGGACGGTATGTGTAAAGAGCTCCATGGAGTAACCCGTTGTGTCGCCTGCTGCATCCTTCTCTCTTGTTGTTGTTTTTGCTGAAGAGGACAAGGAAGCGACTTGTCCCTGACCGTGAACATCCACAAGCGACGCGCTGCTTTTACATTTACCAGTTTCAGAAGAGGAGGCAAAAGAGCTAGAGGCTGAGTCTGCAAGGTAAGCCAAAACTTGCTGTTGCTGCTCCGCTTTAAAAGCGGTTTTCCTACTCCCAGAAAAGAGAGCGTTCAAGGCCTTGTGTAGCCAGACGACGAACCTGGCTCCACAGCTCCAGACTTAGGTGGAATATTTTTTTCCCACGACCACCTGATGCTCCACTACCACTACCATCATTACCAGCTGACAATGAACGCCCACGGCCACGACCTCTTGCACCAGACTTCCTCATTGTTTTAAAAACTTAACCAAAGTAACTTTATTTGTTGCTGTCAAACAACTTACACGGTGACCTATAACTTCAGTATGATTTCAATATCCCTTTACAGGTTGGTGAGACCACAAGGAAAATCAGGCACAATGTTACACACTCTGTTTTCTGTGGCACCAAATCACAGAGATGCCACACACGCAGGACTGTCACTCAAGCATAAATGTCAATATTAATCTCCCACTGTTTTATTTATTTATTTTTTTTCAGGGAGACTTTAGAAACAAAATAAAAAAAATGATTTTTTCAGGAAGAATTTAGAAACCAAATAAAAAAACAAAAAAAGGCTATCTATGGCCCACAATTTGAGAGAGAGAGAGAGAGATGGCACACCCAGGAGTCAAGACTGGCACACAAGCAGAAAGGGCAATATTAATCTCCCACCTATTTTTTTTTTTCAGGGAGACTTTAGAAACAAATTAAAATAAAATGATTTTTTTTCAGGAAGAATTTAGAAACCAAATAAAATAAAATGATTTTTTCAGGGACAATTTAGAAACCAAATAAAAAAAAAATAAAGGCTTTCTATGCCCCACTGAGTGAGAGATGGCACACACAGGAGTCAGGAGTGGCACACAAGCCCAGAGGCCAATATTTTTCTCCCACTGATTGATGTAGTGATTTTTTCAGGTAGATTTTAGAACCCAAATCAAGCAAAAAAATAAATAGGCTTTCTATGGCCCACTGAGTGAGAGATGGCACACACAGGAGTCAGGAGTGGCACACAAGCCCTGAGGCCAATATTTTTCTCCCACTGATTGATGTAGTGATTTTTTCAGGTAGATTTTAGAACCCAAATCAAGCAAAAAAATAAATAGGCTTTCTATGGCCCACTGAGTGAGAGATGGCACACACAGGAGCCAGGAGTGGCACACAAGCCCTGAGGCCAATATTTTTCTCCCACTGATTGATGTAGTGATTTTTTCAGGTAGATTTTAGAACCCAAATCAAGCAAAAAAATAAATAGGCTTTCTATGGCCCACTGAGTGAGAGATGGCACACACAGGGATGGCACTCTAGCAGAAATGCCAATCTTAATCTCCCACAAAAAAAAAAAAAAAACAGGGACTGTCCTACAATTACTATCTCCCTGCAGTAATCTCAGCCAGGTATGGCAGGCAGCAATAAGGAGTGGACTGATGCACAAATTAAATAAAAAGTGTGGACAAACAAACAAGATAGCTGTGCAGAAAGGAAGGAACAACAGGATTTGTGCTTTGAAAAAAGCAGTTGGTTTGCACAGTGGCGTACACACAGCAATGCAGCTATCAGGGAGCCTTCTAGGGCAGCCCAATGAGCTACAGCGCTGAGGAAAAAAAAATGTAGCTTCCACTGTCCCTGCACACCGAAGGTGGTGTTGGACAGTGGAAATCGCTACAGCACAAGCGGTTTGGTGGTTAATGGACCCTGCCTAACGCTATCCCTGCTTCTGACGAAGCGGCAGCAACCTCTCCCTAAGCTCAGATCAGCAGCAGTAAGATGGCGGTCGGCGGGAACGCCCCTTTATAGCCCCTGTGACGCCGCAGACAGCAAGCCAATCACTGCAATGCCCTTCTCTAAGATGGTGGGGACCAGGACCTATGTCATCACGCTGCCCACACTCTGCATTCACCTTCATTGGCTGAGAAATGGCGCTTTTCGCGTCATTGAAACGCGACTTTGGCGCGAAAGTCGCGTACCGCATGGCCGACCCCGCACAGGGGTCGGATCGGGTTTCATGAAACCCGACTTTGCCAAAAGTCGGCGACTTTTGAAAATGAACGACCCGTTTCGCTCAACCCTACTAAAGAGCAATGTTGGCCATTTTTGTTTCATAATGGAAACCACTAGTTTAGAAATATTGACTAGTATCTAACCTCAACATCTTGTGTTCTACTATTTGCTTTGAATAACAGAAGTACTGTAAACCATTAATACATATATAGTGGGTGAAATAAGTATTGAACAGTATGAAATTCTCACCAGATGTCAGATCCCCGGCTTACACATAACTTAATTTATGGGCATTTAAGGTTTGATTTCTTTGCCTGTGTGGATTAGATGGGTTGTTATCGACATCTAGTGAGAATTTCATGTGAATAGCACATTTAGAAATATATTTACTAAGAAAATTGGTCACGTATTCAATACTTTTTTCACCTGCTGTATATGTAATGTAATGTTTATATTTGTCTATACAGACAAAAGTATTGGTGTGTAGCCCTCACATTAGATTCACATATATCTGAAAGTAGCCCACCCTTTTAACTAAAGCGATAAAAGGCAATAGGTCATCAGAAAGTGAAATATTGTTCAAATAATAGTTGTTTTTGTATTATTTTTCTACATTTGTGTTAGTATTTTTTTCCTCATACCACAATTTTGATTAAAACTAGAAACTAAAAATCTCTCAATATTCTCACTGGGTTTTTTGGACTTTAATTTTCTGCTATTTCAAATTAATTTGAATATATATTTTAGCCAGAGATACTGAATTAGATAGGGACAAGATTGATTTTTATCTTTTTCATTTATGTTAATAGAATTCTCAAGATTTGTCAAAACCATAATCTGTTTAAATTAAAATAATTCTAAAGTGTTAGTGAAGTGAAAGTGGGACCACTAAGGTAATAATAATAATAATATAATAATAATTTTTATTTATATAGCGCCAACATATTCCGCAGCGCTTTACAAATTATAGAGGGGACTTGGGAAAAGCCAATCATTTCAAATCACTTTGTTTTCTCAGGTCTCTGGAAACGCGTTGTGTTTGCCATGTTTTATGGTTGATAGCTTTGGTATTTTTCTCAATACTTCTCATGATCTGTGTGCAGACCATAGATCTTAACAGCTCATTTACATATTACAGATACAATCACATTTTTCTTAATAAGACATCAGATCGCAGATATCAAGGAATAATTTTATTCAGCTTCCTATGACCTGCATGCCCATAGAAACAGCTCATGATTCTTACATAAGTCTCGTCAGCACTAAAAGTTCTGTTTTATAATGTATGTAGTTTCTATTGTGAAATCTGGTTACAGATCAGCTTTAAGCTAATGTTCTAAACACCAGGTTTTTTTTGCATACTGTACCCTAGATAATGCGGTACTGTACATGGTGCATAAAAGAGCTGTATAATAATATTATTATTATTAATAACAATTAACCATGTTTAAGTTAACTAATAATATTTTAGTGTGCTTTGAACATTGCAGTATGTTCACATTAATGACTTATGGCGCTTGCATTCTTTTTTCTAACTGAAGCTGTTGATGTACACTACCGTTCAAAAGTTTAGGGTCACTTAGAAATTTCCATATTTTTTAAAGAAAAGCACAGTTTTTTTCCAATGAAGCTAACATTAGATGATTCAGAAATACACTCTATACATTGTTAATGTGGTAAATGACTATTCTAGCTACAAGCGTCTGGTTTGTAATGCAATATCTTCATAGGTGTATAGAGGCCCATTTCCAACAACCATCACTCCAGTGTTCTTATGGTACTTTGTGTTTGCTAACTGTGTAAGAAGGCTAATGGATGGTTGGAATACCCTCGAAAACTCCTGTGCAAGTATGTTAGCACAGCTGAAAACAATTTGGCTGATTAAAGAACCTATAAGTAAAAAACTCGGCACTCAAAATGTATCGTGTTGAAAAAATCATGTGTCCTGGAGCAAGGAATATGGAGAGCTGTGTCGCCTGTGATGAGCGCTTATCACAGGCGACGCAGCTCGCCATATTCCCTGCGCCCGGACACATGATTTATTTATAAAGCGGAAAACAGACTATACAATGGATTATCCTATTTACCCTAACCGCTACATCGTTCTACATTTACCCGGTCTGTTTATCAGATCCACGGCACTGGTAATTTTCCCTGTGCTAGGACACGTGATTCCCTAAACAAGCAGCAAACAGTTTCTGATGAAGGTCTATACCCAGACCAAAAACGTTTAATTGATCACTGTATGCAAAATAAATTGGAACCCCTTTTTTTCAACAAGATACATTTTGAGTGCCAAGTTTTTTGCTTATATTGATTTTGGGATGGATACCTTACTTGAGCACGTATTCCAATGACTTTGAGTGCCGTATATAATCCATTAGAAAACCTATAAACCTGACCTTCCTTTGAGCTAGTTGAGAATCCGGAGCATTGCATTTGTTGGTTCCATTAAACTCTCAAAATGGCCAGAAAAAAACCTTTATCGAATTTTTATATTGTACTTAATTAGCTTTAATTTGCCTCATTCTCTCCCAAACATTGAAACAGCACTACAGCATAATGTCCTATGTCAAAACATTTCAAAGGGAAAAAAACTCCAAGTAAATGTGGCGCTAAGCACATATGGATTTTTTGAATGCATCCACTTCAAGTGAAAAATGTTAATAAAAATTCATTTATTTTCTCAAAATAAAAAAATAAAATATATTTGTAAAATATTTTTTAAAAACAGTACAACGCGTTTCGGCTGCTATTTTTACAGTGCAGCCTTCATCAGGTAGCAAAAAAAACAAAAAAACAAAAAGAACAAACAATACAATAAGCACTATAAAATGATGTTACAACCTCCAAGTTCTCTTATTTATGAGGGTTCCTAGAAGGGATTAGCAGGGCGGGACTGGGGATCAGGTTCTCCTTTCCTGATGACTAGCTACGAAAAAAAGTGATGTTTATTAAAGCTGTAAATGTAGGAAGGTGATAAACAAAAAAAATCTGGCCGTCAAAACAAGCACATCATACAAATGTCTGTGTTTATAAACTTTTGTGTATATGCAAGGGGTTCATTTCATTTATTATGTTTCTGATACACCATACACAGTGGGGGAAAACGTATTTGGTCAGCCACCAATTGTGCAAGTTCTCCCACTTAAAAAGATCAGAGAGGCCTCTAATTGATATCATATGTAGACCACAACTATTGATAAAGGTGAGAACAGTTTATATATGTGTGTGTGTGTGTGCGTGTGTGCGCGTGAGCGTGTGTGTGTTTTCGTGTGTGAAGAGTATTAGGATGATGGACATTATTACAGTATTGAGGACATTACTACAGGAAGGAGGACATTATTACAGAATGGGGACATTATTACAGGATGGGGATGTTGCTGCAGAATAGTGGAAATTATTATAGGATAAGGACATTATTACAGGATGAAGGCTAAAATTACTAAATGAGGCCAAAAAGACAATAATTTTGTATGCAGACAATTGGGGATAATAAAAGTAAAAACAAATCTAACATATAAATAAAATAAAATGAAAAATATTTTGCTTCTAAAAATGCTGTTTTATGCATTGCTATACCTTATACCTTGCTATACTCAGTAAAAAAAAAAAGTTGTAAAAATATATTTTCTTAAATTACAAAATAAAAAATATATACAGTATATATTATTATACCCATAAATAAATATTATGACAGAAAACAAAAAAAAAAACAATAAAAGTACAGATATTTGGTATCTCTGCGTTCGGAATGACCCGTACTATAAAACTATCCCACTAGTTAACCCCTTTAATGAACACTGAAAAAAAATGAGGCAAAAAAAATGAGGCCAAACAAAAAATGGAATAAAACACGATCAAAAAGATGAATGTAAATAAAAACGGTACTGCTGAAACCATCATCTTGTCCCGCAAAAGTAAAGCTGCCACTCAGCTCCATCAGGCGAAAATTAAAAAAGCTATAGCTCTCAGAATAAAGCGATGCAAAAATAATTAGTTTTTCTATAAAATAGTTTTTATTGTGTAAAAGCGCCAAACCTTTAAAAAATATATAAAGGGGCTATCGCTGTAATCGTACTTACCTGAAGAATAAAGCTGCCCTATCAATTTTACCAAACGCGGAATGGTATAAAAAGAATAAATACATAATTAATGATTAATGAATTGCTGGGTTTTGTTCATTCTACCTCCCAAAAATTGTTATAGAAAGTGATCAAAAATGTCATGTGCCCGAAAATGGTACCAATAAAAACGTCAACTCGTCCCACAAAAAACAAGACCTCACATGATTCTGTAGACTGAAATATGGAAAAATTATAGCTCTCAAAATGTGGTGATGCAAAAACTAGTTATAGCAATAAAAAGCGTCTTTTAGTGTGACAGCAGCCAAACATAAAAACTCAATATAAATATGGTATCGCTGTAATCGCTTATACCGCACAAGGAATGGCATAAAAACTAAATAAAGCCAATTCTTCACCTGCTGTTCGGCTCACATTTATCCTGCATTCGGCTGAGCGTTTTCACTAGGTTTTCCATGTAAATCTCTGAAATACGTGATTCAGACAGAACCTCTAGTGGATGATTCCCTATAATGAGGCAGATGGCGGCACTGTGGACACCATAGGACCTGTGGTCTGTTAGTGTACGTCTTTTTATTAGGTGTGCATAAAAATGCGGTCCACCACAGGTTTCTGCAGCTCTGAAAAGAATGACACCGCTGAACAGAGGCCAGACGGAGTCCAGAGTAACTCTGCTGCCTCATTATAGTGAGTGCCTCCCTCGGAGGTTTCATCTGAATTACGTCACTCGAAGATTTAAAGGGAAACCCCGATGTGAGTGCTCAGCATAGAGTGTCGGATAAATGTGAACCAAATTGTTATGTAAAATGTTCCCAACAAAAGTTTCAACTCAATCCACAAAAAAAGACCCAACTCAGGTCCTTCATCTGGTAACGAAAATATAGGGGGTTTCCACGTTACTGGTAGCACAAAGGCTCTGGAAAAGCTAAATGGCTTTTCACCCCCAAATGAAATATGGGGTATTGGTGTACTCAGGAGAAACTGCACAAAAAATTTGTGGTCCATTTTCTCCTGCTATCCTTGTGAAAAGAAACAAATTGGGGCTGAAACAACATTTTGGGGGGGAATATTGTATGTGATATTTTTTTGTTTTCACTGCTCTATGTTATAAACGTCTCAGAAACCGCTGGGGGTTCAAGGTGATCGTCACCACACATCTAAATACATTTCCTGAGGGGTCTAGCTTCCAAAATGCTGTAACTTGTGGGAGTTTTCCACTGTTTAGGCACATCAGGGGCTCTCAAAACCGAGAGATGACACCGGCAGCCCATTCTATCAAAGTCTGCATTCCAAAATGTCGCTCCTTCTTTTCAGAGCCTTGTCATGAGCATAAACAGCAGTATTTTACATATGGGGTATTTGCTCAGCAAATTGTATGGTGCAATTTCTCCTGTTACCCTTGTGAAAGTGCAAAATTTGGGGCTAAAAATCATTTTTGTGGGGAAAATGTGATTTTTTTTTAATTTTCACAGCTTAGGCTATGTGCACACGTTCATGTTTTTTAGCTATAAAAACGCGAAAAAAACACTCACATTAAGCATCCTATTTTTAGAATGCATTCCGCATTTTTTCTGCACATGCTGCGTTTTTTTCCGTGGTGGAATCGCATTCTGGGAAAAAACACAGCACACATAAGAATGCATTGATCCGCTCACTTCCCGCATGGGGCTATGCCCACCATGCGGGAAGTAGGCGGATCATTGGCGAATGGTACCCAGGGTGAAGGAGAGGAGACTCTCCTCCATGCCCTGGGTACCATATAATTGTTAAAAAAAAGAATTAAAATAAAAAATCATGATATTCTCACCTTCCGGCGTCCCCCGGCAGGCTTCCTGCTTCTCGGGACACTCCGGTCCCAGTAATGCATTGTGAAAATTACCTGTGATGATGTAGCGGTCTCGCGAGACCGCTATGTCATCTGGGGTCATGCCACAAAGCATTACTGGGACCGGAGCATCGCGAGGAGCAGGAAGCCTGCCGGGGGACGCCGGAAGGTGAGAATATCATGATTTTTTATTTTTTTAAATTATTTTTAACACTCTATCTTTTACTATTGATGCTGCATAGGCAGCATCAATAGTAAAAAGTTGGTCACATTTGTCAAACACTATGTTTGACAAGAGTGACCAACCTGTCAATCAGTTTTCCAAGTGATGCTACAGATCGCTTGGAAAACGCTAGCATTCTGCAAGCTAATTACGATTTCAAAACGCTAGTGTTTAGCAGGAAAATGCATGCCAATTCCGCATGCGATATACAAGCGGCAGGAGTTGTAGAATTGCTGCAGAAATATGCTGCTCCATAAAGGTTGATGGCCCCTTAAGATGCTCCATAGCATAATTATTATTATTATTATTATTTTTTATTATTATTTATTTATATAGGACCATTAATTCCATGGTGCTGTACATGAGAAAGGGGTTACGGTATGTACAGAGTTATAGATATTGTTTACAGTAAACAAATTACAATGACAGACTGGTACAGAGGGGAGAGGACCCTGTCCTTGCGGCGTACCTACTGGGGAAGGGGCAGAGGGTGCGGGCGCCCCGGGCCCGCTGCTCTGAGGGGGCCCACCCAGAGCTACGCAGCGCACCGATACAGTTACATTCTGCGGCACAGCAGGGAGAATCAATGTCCCTGCTCTGCCACCCAGCCGCCATGGGGCCCCTGAGCTGGCAGGGGTCTGGTGCCAGCAGTGGGCCCTCCACCGTCATCAGAAGATCAGCTGTACCAGCATTTAGCCGATACAGCTGACCGCAATGATGGGAGAATGAGCGCTGCGCTCCTTCTCCCATCATCCCCCTGTCAGTGCCTCATTACAGGGTCTGACTATAGGGGTGCTGCCTCATTACGGGGTCTGACTATGGGGGCTGCCTCATTACAGGGTCTGACTATGGGGGTGCTTCCTTATTACAGGGTCTGACTATGGGGGCTGCCTTATTACAGGGTCTGACTATAGGGGTGCTGCCTCAATACAGGGTCTGACTATGTGGTGCTGCCTTTTTACAGGGTCTGACTATGGGGGTGCTGCCTTATTACAGGGTCTGACTATGGGGGTGCTGCCTTATTACAGGGTCTGCTGCCTCATTACAGGGTCTGCCTATAGGGGTGCTGCCTTATTACAGTGTCTGAGTATGGGGGCTGCTTTATTGCAGAGTCTGACTATGGGGGTGCTGCCTTATTACAGGGTCTGCCGCCTTATTACAGGGTCTACCTATGGGGGTGCTGCCTTATACTATAGAGTCTGCCTATGGGGTTATTGCCTTATTACAGTGCCTGCCTATAGGGGCTGCCGTATGCTATACAGTCATGGCCAAAATTTTTGAGAATGACACCAAAATTATATTTTCACATGATCTGCTGCCCTCTGGTTTTTATTAGTGTTTGTCTGATGTTTATATCGCATACAGAAATATAATTGCAATCATATTATGAGTACCAATAGGTTATATTGACAGTTAGAATGAGTTAATGCAGCAAGTCAATATTTGCAGTGTTGACCCTTCTTCTTC
Organism: Ranitomeya imitator; assembly: GCF_032444005.1. NCBI lineage: Eukaryota > Metazoa > Chordata > Amphibia > Anura > Dendrobatidae > Ranitomeya > Ranitomeya imitator. The sequence goes on along the minus strand of NC_091284.1, from coordinate 712,090,886 downwards.
AAGACCTCTGCAATTCTCCCTGGCATGCCCTCAATCAACTTCTGGACCAAATCCTGACTGATAGCAGTCCATTCTTGCATAATCAATGCTTGCATTTTGCCAGAATTTGTTGGTTTTTGTTTGTCCACTCGTCTCTTGATGATTGACCACAAGTTCTCAATGGGATTAAGATCTGGGGAGTTTCCAGGCCATGGACCCAAAATCTCTATGTTTTGTTCCATGAGCCATTTAGTTATCACCTTTGCTTTATGGCAAGGTGCTCCATCATGCTGGAAAAGGCATTGTTGGGCGCCAAACTGCTCTTGGACGGTTGGGAGAAGTTGCTCTTGGAGGACATTCTGGTAACATTCTTTATTCATGGCTGTGTTTTTAGGCAAGACTGTGAGTGAGCCGATTCCCTTGGCTGAGAAGCAACCCCACACATGAATGGTTTCAGGATGCTTTACAGTTGGCATGAGACGAGACTGGTGGTAGCTGTTGTGAATTCTGTGGTCAAGCTCCCTCCTGTGGTCATGAGTGGTACTTCGGCTGGTTCTGTCCATGAGCTTCCTCTGGTGGATGTGAGTGGGGCTGCGGCTTCTGAGTTTCCTTCCTCAGGTGACGAGGTTAAGTTGTTAGGTGCTGCTCTATTTAACTCCACCTAGTTCTTTGTTCCTGGCCTCCAGTCAATGTTCCAATATTGGTCTTGCTCTCTCTCCTGGATCGTTCTTGTGGCCTGTCTGCCCTGCATAAGCTAAGTTCTGCTTGTGTTACTTTTGTTTGCTATTTTTTCTGTCCAGCTTGCTATATTGGTTTGTCTTGCTTGCTGGAAGCTCTGGGACGCAGAGGGAGCACCTCCGTACCGTTAGTCGGTGCGGAGGGTCTTTTTGCGCCCTCTGCGTGGTTGTTTGTAGGTTTTTGTGTTGACCGCAAAGCTATCTTTCCTATCCTCGGTCTATTCAGTAAGTCGGGCCTCACTTTGCTAAAATCTATTTCATCTCTGTGTTTGTATTTTCATCTTTACTCACAATCATTATATGTGGGGGGCTGCCTTTTCCTTTGGGGGATTTCTCTGAGGCAAGGTAGGCTTATTTTTCTATCTTCAGGGCTAGCTAGTTTCTCAGGCTGTGCCCGAGGCGCCTAGGTCTGGTCAGGAGCGCTCCACGGCTACCTCTAGTGTGGTGTGATAGGATTAGGGATTGCGGTCAGCAGAGTTCCCACGTCTCAGAGCTCGTCCTATGTTATTAGTAACTATCAGGTCACTTTGTGTGCTCTTAACCACCAGGTCCATTGTGGTTCTGAATCACCAGTTCATAACAGTACTGGAGGCCCAAAGTACTAATGCTTCTCAATAGAGGGAAAAGAGAAGTTCTGAGACCATTTTTTTTTCTCTGCACTGTGTTTTGTCTTTCTTTTCCCCTAGACATTTGGGTGGTTCAGGACACAGGTGTAGTGATGGACATTAAAGGTCTGTCTTCTTGTGTGGATCATCTCACTGCAAGAGTACAAAATATTCAAGACTTTGTGGTTCAGAATTCTATGTTAGAACCTAGAATTCCTATTCCTGATTTGTTTTCTGGAGATAGAGCTAAGTTTCTGAGTTTTAAAAATAATTGTAAACTATTTCTGGCTTTGAAACCCCGCTCCTCTGGTGACCCAGTTCAACAAGTTAAGATCATTATTTCTTTATTACGTGGCGACCCTCAAGACTGGGCATTTTCCCTTGCGCCAGGAGATCCTGCATTATGTAATATTGATGCGTTTTTTCTGGCGCTCGGATTGCTTTATGATGAACCTAATTCAGTGGATCAGGCAGAGAAAAATTTGCTGGCTCTGTGTCAGGGTCAGGATGAGGTAGAGATATATTGTCAGAAGTTTAGGAAGAGGTCTGTGCTCACTCAATGGAATGAATGTGCGCTGGCAGCAATTTTCAGAAAGGGGCTCTCTGAAGCCCTTAAGGATGTCATGGTGGGATTTCCTATGCCTGCTGGTCTGAATGAGTCTATGTCTTTGGCCATTCAGATCGATCGACGCTTACGTGAGCGTAAAACTGTGCACCATTTGGCGGTATTATCTGAACATAAACCTGAGCCTATGCAATGTGATAGGACTTTGACCAGAGCTGAACGGCAAGAACACAGACGTCGGAATGGGCTGTGTTTTTACTGTGGTGATTCCACTCATGCTTTTTCCGATTGTCCTAAGCGCACTAAGCGGTTCGCTAGGTCTACCACCATTGGTACGGTACAGTCGAAATTTCTTTTATCCGTTACTTTGATCTGCTCTTTGTCGTCCTATTCTGTCATGGCATTTGTGGATTCAGGCGCTGCCCTGAATTTGATGGACTTGGAGTTTGCTAGGCTTTTTCTTGGAGCCCTTTCTTTTTTGCTGTGGGTTTTTCTTGGAGCCCTTGCAGTATCCTATTCCACTGAGAGGAATTGATGCTACGCCTTTGGCCAAGAATAAGCCTCAGTACTGGACCCAACTGACCATGTGCATGGCTCCTGCGCACAAGGAGGATATTCGCTTTTTGGTGTTGCATAATCTGCATGATGTGGTCGTGTTGGGGTTGCCATGGCTACAAGTCCATAACCCAGTATTGGATTGGAAATCTATGTCTGTGTCCAACTGGGGTTGTCAGGGGGTGCATGGTGATGTTCCATTTCTGTCTGTTTCGTCATCCACCCCTTCTGAGGTCCCAGAGTTCTTGTCGGATTACCGGGATGTATTTGATGAGCCCAAGTCCAGTGCCCTACCTCCGCATAGGGATTGCGATTGTGCTATCAATTTGATTCCTGGTAGTAAGTTTCCTAAAGGTCGACTGTTTAATTTGTCTGTGCCTGAGCACGCCGCTATGCGGTGTTACGTAAAGGAATCCTTGGAGAAGGGTCATATTCGCCCGTCGTCGTCACCATTGGGAGCAGGGTTCTTTTTTGTGGCCAAGAAGGATGGTTCGCTGAGACCTTGTATTGATTACCGCCTTCTAAATAAAATCACAGTCAAATTTCAGTACCCCTTGCCGCTGCTGTCTGATTTGTTTGCTCGGATTAAGGGGGCTAGTTAGTTCACCAAGATAGATCTTCGTGGTGCGTATAATCTTGTGCGTATTAAACAGGGCGATGAATGGAAAACAGCATTTAATACGCCCGAGGACCATTTTGAGTACCTGGTTATGCCATTCGGGCTTTCCAATGCTCCATCAGTATTTCAGTCCTTTATGCATGACATCTTTCGAGAGTACCTGGATAAATTCCTGATTGTATACTTGGATGATATTTTGGTCTTCTCGGATGATTGGGAGTCTCACTTGAAGCAGGTTAGAATGGTGTTCCAGGTCCTGCGTGCTAATTCTTTGTTTGTGAAGGGATCAAAGTGTCTCTTTGGTGTTCAGAAGGTTTCATTTTTGGGTTTCATTTTTTCCCCTTCTACTATCGAGATGGACCCTGTTAAAGTTCAGGCCAGTTATGAGTGGACTCAGCTAACATCTCTGAAGAGTCTGCAAAAGTTCCTGGGCTTTGCTAATTTTTATCGTCGCTTCATCAATAATTTTTCTAGTATTGCTAAACCGTTGACTGATTTAACCAAGAAGGGTGCTGATGTGGTCAATTGGTCTTCTGCTGCTGTGGAAGCTTTTCAGGAGTTGAAGCGTCGTTTTTCTTCTGCCCCTGTGTTGTGCCAGCCAGATGTTTCGCTCCCGTTCCAGGTCGAGGTTGATGCTTCTGAGATTGGAGCAGGGGCTGTTTTGTCGCAAAGAATTTCTGATGGCTCGGTGATGAAACCATGTGCCTTCTTTTCCAGGAAGTTTTCGCCTGCTGAGCGTAATTATGATGTTGGCAATCGAGAGTTGCTGGCCCTGAAGTGGGCATTCGAGGAGTGGCGTCATTGGCTTGAAGGAGCTAAGCATCGCGTGGTGGTCTTGACTGATCACAAGAACTTGACTTATCTCGAGTCTGCCAAACGGTTGAATCCTAGACAGGCTCGTTGGTCGCTGTTTTTCTCCCGTTTTGACTTTGTGGTTTCGTACCTTCCGGGCTCTAAGAATGTGAAGGCGGATGCCCTTTCTAGGAGTTTTGTGCCCGACTCTCCGGGTTTGCCTGAGCCGGCAGGTATTCTCAGAAAGGGGGTAATTTTGTCTGCCATCTCCCCTGATTTGCGGCGGGTGCTGCAAAAATTTCAGGCTAATAGACCTGACCGTTGCCCAGCGGAGAAACTGTTTGTCCCTGATAAATGGAAGAGTAGAGTTATCTCTGAGGTTCATTGTTCGGTGTTGGCTGGTCATCCTGGAATCTTTGGTACCAGAGATTTGGTGGCTAGATCCTTTTGGTGGCCGTCTCTGTCGCGGGATGTGCGTTCGTTTGTGCAGTCCTGTGGGATTTGTGCTCGGGTTAAGCCCTGCTGTTCTCGTGCCAGTGGGTTGCTTTTGCCCTTGCCGGTCCCGAAGAGGCCCTGGACACATATCTCCATGGATCTTATTTCGGATCTTCTCGTCTCTCAAAAGATGTCGGTCATTGGGTGGTTTGTGATCGCTTCTCTAAGATGGTCCATTTGGTACCCTGTACTGTATTGCCTTCCTCCTCTGATTTGGTGCCATTGTTTTTCCAACATGAGGTTCGTTTACATGGCATTCCGGAGAACATCGTTTCTGACAGAGGTTCCCAGTTTGTTTCGAGGTTTTGGCGAGCCTTTTGTGCTAGGATGGGCATTGATTTGTCTTTTTCCTCGGCTTTCCATCCTCAGACAAATGGCCAAACTAAACGAACCAATCAGACCTTGGAAACATATCTGAGATGTTTTGTTTCTGCTGATCAGGATGATTGGGTGTCCTTTTTGCCTTTGGCTGAGTTCGCCCTTAATAATCGGGCCAGCTCGGCTACTTTGGTTTTGCCGTTTTTCTGCAATTCTGGTTTCCATCCTCGTTTCTCTTCAGGACAGGTTGAGTCTTCGGACTGTCCTGGTGTGGATACTGTGGTGGATAGGTTGCAGCAGATTTGGACTCATGTAGTGGACAATTTGACATTGTCCCAGGAGAAGGCTCAACGTTTCGCTAACCGCAGGCGCTGTGTGGGTCCCCGACTTCGTGTTGGGCATTTGGTTTGGTTGTCGTCTCATTATATTCCTATGAAAGTTTCCTCTCCTAAGTTTAAGCCTCGTTTCATTGGTCCGTATAGGATTTCTGAGGTTCTTAATCCTGTGTCTTTTCGTTTGACCCTTCCAGCTTCTTTTTCCATCCATAATGTATTCCATAGGTCATTGTTGCGGAGATACGTGGCACCTGTGGTTCCATCCGTTGATCCTCCTGCCCCGGTTTTGGTTGAGGGGGAGTTGGAGTATATAGTGGAGAAGATTTTGGATTCTCGTATTTCGAGACGGAAACTCCAGTACCTGGTTAAGTGGAAGGGTTATGGTCAGGAAGATAATTCCTGGGTCTTTGCCTCTGATGTTCATGCTGCCGATCTGGTTCATGCCTTTCATTTGGCTCATCCTGGTTGGCCTGGGGGCTCTGGTGAGGGTTCGGTGACCCCTCCTCAAGGCGGGGGGTACTGTTGTGAATTCTGTGGTCAAGCTCCCTCCTGTGGTCATGAGTGGTACTTCGGCTGGTTCTGTCCATGAGCTTCCTCTGGTGGATGTGAGTGGGGCTGCGGCTTCTGAGTTTCCTTCCTCAGGTGACGAGGTTAAGTCGTTAGGTGCTGCTCTGTTTAACTCCACCTAGTTCTTTGTTCCTGGCCTCCAGTCAATGTTCCAGTATTGGTCTTGCTCTCTCTCCTGGATCGTTCTTGTGGCCTGTCTGCCCTGCATAAGCTAAGTTCTGCTTGTGTTACTTTTGTTTGCTATTTTTTCTGTCCAGCTTGCTATATTGGTTTGTCTTGCTTGCTGGAAGCTCTGGGACGCAGAGGGAGCACCTCTGTACCGTTAGTCGGTGCGGAGGGTCTTTTTGCGCCCTCTGCGTGGTTGTTTGTAGGTTTTTGTGTTGACCGCAAAGCTATCTTTCCTATCCTCGGTCTATTCAGTAAGTCGGGCCTCACTTTGCTAAAATCTATTTCATCTCTGTGTTTGTATTTTCATCTTTACTCACAGTCATTATATGTGGGGGGCTGCCTTTTCCTTTGGGGAATTTCTCTGAGGCAAGGTAGGCTTATTTCTATCTTCAGGGCTAGCTAGTTTCTCAGGCTGTGCCCGAGGCGCCTAGGTCTGGTCAGGAGCGCTCCACGGCTACCTCTAGTGTTGTTTGATAGGATTAGGGATTGCGGTCAGCAGAGTTCCCACGTCTCAGAGCTCGTCCTATGTTATTAGTAACTATCAGGTCACTTTGTGTGCTCTTAACCACCAGGTCCATTGTGGTTCTGAATCACCAGTTCATAACAGGTAGCGCTCACCTCTTCTTCTCCGAATAAGCTGTTTTCCAGATGTCCCAAACAATCGAAAAGGGGATTCATCAGAGAAAATGACTTTGCCCCAGTCCTCAGCAGTCCACTCCCTGTACCTTTTGCAGAATATCAGTCGGTCCCTGATGTTGTTTTTTCTGGAGAGAAGTGGCTTCTTTGCTGCCCTCCTTGAAACCAGGCCTTGCTCAAAGAGTCTCCGCCTCACAGTGCATGCAGAAGCACTCACACCAGCCTGCTGCCATTCCTGAGCAAGCTTGGCACTGCTGGTAGTCCGATCCCGCAGCTGAAACAGTTTTAAGATACGGTCCTGGCGCTTGCTGGTCTTTTTTGGGTGCCCTGGATCCTTTTTGACAACAATGGAAGCTCTCTCCTTGAAGTTCTAGATTATGCAATAGATTGTTGACTGAGGTGCAATCTTTGTAGCTGTGATACTGTTCCCTGTTAGGCCATTTTTGTGCAGTGCAATGATGGCTGCACGTGTTTCTTTAGAGATAACCATGGTTAACTGAAGAGAAACAATGATACCAAGCACCAGCCTCCTTTTAAAGTGTCCAGTGATGTCATTCTTACTTAATCATGACTGATTGATCGCCAGCCCTGTCCTCATCAACACCCACACCTGTGTTAATGGATCAATCACTAAAACGACGTTAGCTGCTCCTTTTAAGGCAGGACTGCAATGATGTTGAAATGTGTTTTGGGGGTTAAAGTTCATTTTCTGGGCAAATATTGACTTTGCAAGTACAGTAATTGCTGTTAAGCTGATCACTCTGACATTCAGGAGTATATGCAAATTGCCATTAGAAAAAAGGAAGCAGTAGACTTTGGAAAAATTAATATTTGTCTCATTCTCAAAATTTTTGTCTATGACTGTAGAGTCTGCCTATGGAGAGTGCATTATACTATATTGTGGACTATTTGGTGCATTATGCTACTGTATATGGACGCTATCTAGGGGGCCATCATACAGTATGGAGATTACAGTGTGGGGGTCATTATACATTGTTGGAGCGATCAAACAGTTTGGGAGCTACTAAGGAGTCAGTATACTGTGTGGGTGCATTATACTGTGTATAGGGGAGCTGTACAGGGGGAGACTCTGGACTTTATTAAATGTAAAGTGAGCACTTATTGTTATAGGGGAACTCAGGTTACTGTGGCTATCAAAGGGGCACACATGGCATTATTACTTTCTAGGGGCAAAATATGGGCACTGTTTTCTAGGGCACTTGCACCTGGCATTACTATATTGTAGAGAGATGCTTTAGAATTTAGAGGCCACAGAGAACCACACAGCAGGTGCAGTAATAGGGACACATACGGCAGCAGCGACTCAGTATTGGAGTATCAGGTGCAGTAATAGGGACACATACGGGAGCAGAGGCTCAGTATTGGGGTATCAGGGGCAGTAATAGGGACACATATAGCAGCAGAGGCTCAGTATTGGGGTATCAGGGGCAATAATAGGGTCACATACGGCAGCAGCGGCTTAGTATTGGGGTATCAGGTGCAGTAATAGGGACACATATGGCAGCAGCGGCTCAGCATTGGGGTATCAGTAGGATGAGGAGTTTGTGCAGGTTGGGAATAGATTGTGATGGGGCTGGAATATGAGAAATTAAATGTGTCTTTGCTGTAATCTCTGCAGACGAGTTGTAGCTGGAAGAAGTTGTCATGTTGGTCTGGGCCAGATGGAAAAGACGGGAAAAATGAACGATTCCATCAGAAAGAACGTCAGTGGTAAGACATTATATGTAACTGTGCTGTGATCTATTATATGTTCTGTAGGGCTGGTATCTACCACTGACCATATGGCGGTAATATCCATATTGGTCTTTATATAGAGATTATCTTCAGTAACAGCACAGTCATCTGCTGAGGTTCTCCTCCAGTATTAGGGCGCGTCACCGAGTTGTAATCAAGGTTACCTGGTTAGGGGCCCACTCAGAAGTTTCGCCCCCCTGAACCAAAACCCTAGCTACGCCTCTGCATTGCGGACTTACATTCTACAGGATAATGGGGAAGAGACAAAAGGTCGGGGTTCCGTCAGCTCTGATGATGGTTAGGCGGTAGTTCTGGTGGTGGTGAGGTGGCAGCTCTGGTGGTGTGACACGGCAGCTCTGGCGTTGGTGACACGGCAGCTTGGGTGGTGGTGATGCCGCAGCTCAGGTGGTGTTGAGGCGGCAGAGTAGGAGGTCTTGGGAGGATCAAAGATTATGTGAGGGAAGATATTGGGAGATTAGTTCAGAGGTATAGGGAGGGGACAGGTTGTGGATGGCTTTGTAGATCAGTGTTAGTAGTTTGAACTGGATTAATTGGGGAATTGGGAGCCATGGAGGGATTTGCAGAGGGGAGAAACAGGGGAGTAGCGGGGAGAGAGGTGGATTAACCAGGCAGCAGAGTTGAGGACAGACTGGAGTGGTGCAAGAGAGTTAGCGGGGAGGCCACAGAAGAAGGTGTTGCAGTAATCGAGGTGAGAGATGATGAGAGCATGCACAAGAGTTTTAGTAGATTGTGGGCTGAGGAAGATACCGATTCTGGCAATATTTTTGAGTTGGAGGCGACACAAGGTGGCAAGAGTTTGAAGGACAGGGCAAGAAGGAGGAGGATGGAGAACTGTCTGTTAGCTTTGGCTATGAGTAAGTAATTAGTAATTTTGGTCAGGGCAGTGGTGGGGGTGGAAGCCAGATTGGAGGTTATCAAGGAGAGAGTTGGATGAGAGGTGAGAGAAAAGTTGAGCATGGACATGCTGCTCAAGGAGTTTTAAAGCAAACGAGAGCAGTGATATGGGGTGATAGCTGGGCATAGCAGTTGGGTCAAGTTTAGTTTATTTGAGGTTGGATTTGATGGTGGCATGTTTGAAGGCAGAGGGGAAGGTACCAGAAGACAGCGATAGGTTGAAGAGGTGGGTTAGGGCTGGAATGAGCATGTTAGTGAGGTTGGGGAGCAGGTGGGAAGGGATGGGGTCAAGTGCACAGGTGGTGAGGTATGATTTGGAAAGGAGGTGCCGCATATGCTGCTCCATAAAGGTTGATGGCCCCATAAGATGCTCCATAGCATAATATGCCCCATATAATGCTCCATAAAGGTTGATGGCCCCATAAGATGCTTCATAGCATAATATGCCCATATGCTGCTGCTGCGATTAAAAAAAAATGACATACTCACCTCTCGTCGCTGGACGTGCCGGGGTCCTGACCAAGCAGGGACACCTGGCAGCTCCCGTTTCCAGTAATGCATTGCGAGACAATGACCTGCGAGGCAATGCATTACTGGGAACGTGAGCTGCATTATGAGCATAGGGAAGGCTGCGGTGGATGCCGGAAGGTCAGAATATCAAGATTTTTTTATTTTTTTTATTATTTTTAACATTATATATTTTTACTATTGATGCTGCATAGGCAGCATCAATAGTAAAAAGTTGGTCACACTAGTCAAACACTATGTTTGACAAGTGTGACCAACTTGTCAATCAGTTTTCCAAGCGATGCTACAGATCGCTTGGAAAATGCTATGGATCCGTCAAAAAAACAGATCCATTGCATCAGTTTTTTACAATCTGCACAGGATCCGTCTTTTCAACATCTTGACGGATTGTGACTGATTGTGAAAAACGGAAGTGTGAAAGAGGCCTAACATTTATTTTTTTCTAATGTCATCGTAGGGTTGATACAATGTTTTGATCGCCTCTTATTGCATTTTATTTCAATGTTACAGTAGACAAAAAAAGTTATTCTGTTTCGATTTTTTTTATCGTTACGGTGTTTACTGATCAGATTGATTTATTTTATATTTTGATAGATCAGATTTTTACAAATGCAGCAATACCAAATGTGTATATTTTTTAAATTGTTTTAATTTTTAATTGAGCAAAAAGGGGATGGATATGACAAGTGATGAGCAAATATACTCGTTACTCGAGATTTCTCGAGCACGCTCGGGTGTCCTCCGAGTATTTTTTAGTGCTCAGAGATTTAGTTTTCTTCACCTCAGCTGAATTATTTACATCTCTTAGTCAGCTTGATTACATGTGGGGATTCCCTGGCAACCCCCACATGTACTTATGCTGGCTAACAGATGTAAATCATTCAGCTGCGGGAACAGAAAACTAAATCTCCGAACACTAAAAAATACTCGGAGGACACCCGAGCGTGCTCGAGAAATCTCGAGTAACGAGTATATTCGCTCATCACTAGATATGACCTTTTTTCCATTATTTTTAAACACTTTTTTAAACATTTTCTTTACTTTTTTACTGTATTTAATAGTCCCCTTAGAGGACTTGAAGCTACGATTGTCCGATTCCTTGCGCTGTGCTTTACATAGCAGTACTTTAGCACTACTATGTATAGTGAAAATCACAATCTCTTATGAATGCCAGCTATAATTACACTGGCTTTTATAGGAGAATTATAATGACAGTCACAGGGGTCTTCAGCAGACCCTCAACTGTCATGGCAACCCATTGAGGCTCCGCGATCACGTCATGGGCGTGCTAATGGTTCCGTTGAATGATGTGCCCCCCCCTGCATATTAAATGCCACTGTCAGAGATTGACAGCGACATTTAACAGCTTAACAGCCTGTTGAAGGCACATGATAGATGAGTAAATCAGCCATCATCTGCAGAATGTGTGAGCCTGCATCAACGGCAGGGACACGACATAGGATATACAGGTTATATATAGGATATATATGTTGTGCAGGGTTTAATAAAAGTTATTTTGATTGCTTTCTATATTTCGAGTCACATAATTCCCACAAACAAAAGTTCGTTTTAACCCCTTCATGACCGGAGCTGTTTTCAGTTTTGAGTTTTCGTTTTTGCTCCCCTTCTTCCAAGAGCCATAACTTTTTTATTTTTGCGTCAATTTGGCCGTGCGAGGGCTTATTTTTTGCGGGACGAGTTGTACTTTTGAACAACACCATTGGTTTTAGCATGACGTGTACTTGAAAAGAGGAAAAAAAAATTGCAATCCCACACTTGTTTTTTGTTTGGCTTTCTTGCTAGGTTCACTAAATGCTAAAACTGACTTGTCATTATGATTCTCCAGGTCATTGTGAGTTCATAGACACCAAACATGTCTAGGTTCTTTTTTTATCTAAGTGGTGAAAAAAAATCCAAAATCTGCTAAAGAAAATTTGCGCAACTTTCCGAAACTCGTAGCGTCTCCATTTTTCGTGATCTGGGGTCAGGTGAGGGCTTATTTCTTGTGCGCTGAGCTGACGTTTTTAATGATACTGTCGATTCGATTTTTTTCTCACTACGCCGTTTATCAGATTAATCCTTTTTTTTATTGATAGATCGGGCAATTCTGAAAGCGGCAATACCAAATATGTATATGATTGATTTTATTTTTATTGTTTAATTTTGAATGGGGCGAAAGGGGGGTGATTTGAACTTTTGCCTTTTTTTCATTTTTTCATATTTTTAAACATTTTTTTTACTTTTGGCATGCTTCAATAGCCTCAATGGGAGTCTAGAAGCCAGCACAACATGCTCAGATCGCCCCTATGTAGTAGAATTACAGCATTGCCACAGGATGGCGCTCATAGCAATCTGGCATCAACAACCATAGAGGTCTGAAGGAGACCTCTGGTTGTCATGCCGATGCACTGCTGACCCCCGATCAGGTCACGGGGTTCAGCAGTGCGCGTATTTACGGCCCGATGGCTGGAAGCGCTTGTTAAATACCACTGTCAGAATTTGACAGCGGCATTTAACTAGTTAATGATCATACTACAGCTCCTGGGCAGGGGAGGAAGAGAAAATGTATACAGATATACAGATATTACAGCAAGGGATGGCAGCTGATTGTTTCTATGAAGTGAAATATTGTTTAAAAACAGGCAGTGAAATGTTTTATCTCACAGAAAGAATCTACTGCGATCCCGTGCTGTCCTGTCTGTATACTCTTTTGCTTCCTCCCCTGCCCGGGGCTGTGGTATGATCAGACCATATTCCTGCACAGTCAGACTCGGCTATTACACAGTACACAGCAGGGGCACATTTATAAGATTATCTCAGCACAGGAACATTTTATTTAAACACATCCAATTGTGGAATTTATTACTATTACAAAATGTATTGATTAAAATCAACTTTTGTTCATGGGAAAACACTTTAACCCCTTCATGACCTTGGGATTTTTCATTTTTCCGTGTTCGTTTTTCACTCCTCTCCTTCCCAGAGCCATAACTTTTTTATTTTTCCGTCAATTTGGCCATGTGAGGGCTTATTTTTTGCGGGACGAGTTGTACTTTTGAACAACATCATTAGTTTTAGCTTGTCGTGTACTAGAAAACGGGAAAAAAATTCCAAGTGCGGTGAAATTGCAAAAAAAGTGCAGTCCCACACTTGTTTTTTGTTTGGCTTTTTTCCTAGGTTCACTAAATGCTAAAACTGACCTGACATTATGATTCACCAGGTCAGTAAGAGTTCATAGACACCTAACATGACTAGGTTATCTTTTACCTAAGTGGTAAAAAAAAATTCCAAACTTTGCTTAAAAAAAAAAAAAATTTGCGCCATTTTCTGATACTCGTAGCATCTCCATTTTTCGTGATCTGGGGTCGGTTGAGGGCTTATTTTTTGCATGCCGAGATGACGTTTTTAATGATAGTATTTTGGTGCAGATACGTTCTTTTGATCGCCCGTTATTGCATTTTAATGTAATGTCGCAGCGACCAAAAAAACGTAATTCTGGCATTTCTAATTTTTTTATCGCTACACCGTTTAGTGATCAGGTTAATGCTTTTTTTTAATTGATAGATCGGGCGATTCTGAACGCGGTGATACCAAATATGTGTAGATTTGATTTTTTATTGATTTATTTTGATTGGGGCGAAAGGGGGGTGATTTAAACTTTTATATTTTTTTTAATTTTTTTCACATTTTTTTTTTACTTTTTTTTTTTACTTTTGCCATGCTTCAATAGCCTCCATGGGAGGCTAGAAGCAGGCACAGCACGATCGCCTCTGCTACATAGCAGCGATCTGCTGTTCGCTGCTATGTAGCAGAAAATCAGGTGTGCTGTGAGCGCCGACCACTGGGTGGCGCTCACAGCTACCGGCGATCAGTAACCATAGAGGTTTCAAGGACCTCTATGGTTAGAATGTACAAGCATCGCCGACCTCCGATCATGTGACGGGGGTCGGCAATGCAGTCATTTCCGGCCTCCCGGCTGGATGCGGTAGTTAAATGCCGCTGTCTGCGTTTGACAGCGGCATTTAACTAGTTAATAGATGCGGGCAGATCGCGATTCTGCCCGCGCCTATTACGGGCACATGTCAGCTGTTCAAAACAGCTGACATGTCCAGGCTTTGATGCGGGCTCACCTCCGGAGCCCGCATCAAAGAGGGGCTTCTGACCTCGGACGTACTATCCTGTCCTAGGTCAGAAAGGGGTTAAGTTTATTATTTTTACATGCTTGTGTGTGCTTTGGTACAAGTTGACTTGGTATGATGGAGCAGGTCCAGACACATCCAGCTTTGGGGTTTATCACTGTCAGTCCGCCTTTGGTTAAATTTTTGCATAAACATTGAAAAATGTCATTAACAGGTTTTTTTTCTGTAAATATAGAAATCTCTCGTTTAATTGCTACTTTGAAGGCTCCATTCAAGGATTAGGACAGTTCAAAGAGTAATGTATTAAACACCGAATGCTCCATGAAGCATGAGTTATATAAACCCAGTGAGCTTGGAATAATTTGTAAAAATAAAAAACATCTGATCATTTGACTTTCCCACCCAGGGTGAATGTGAATGTAGAGATGGAGGTCTACTTCCTGTTTTCATTAAACTTTGCAAACTATTTTGGATGCTATGGAAACTATTTGAGGGAAGATCCGGTTACTTTTGTTTTATTCATGAACTAAACAGACTTGTTTGTCTGGAGCAGCAGAGAACTGACTACACTAAGAAACTATAAGCAAAAACATCTGAAAAATGCTGTATGTCCTCCATGCATGTTGCCATGATAGCAAAACATAGGCTTATATTTAGTTTGTGACTTGAGATCTAACAGAGACTGCTCCCTGTTGTCACCTGGGATTGTGAACAGAGCTGGGACTGCCATTAAGGAAAAGTTACAGTGAATCAATTAGCTTAATGTCTACCATAGAGAGTCCACATGTCTGTGTTCTCTTCACTGCCTGCGGGGATGGAAGTTATTGTCAGTTTGGCATCAAATCAACCAAGATGGTTAGAGCAAACAGAATTTCTGCTGAGTCCAAAAATACTGCGGGGTGTCTAAAAAAGAAGAAAAACTGGATCTAAATCATGTTTTGGTTAATGACATCATTTACACTGAAAAAATAATTCAGAGCCATATTTCTAATAAAACTAAAATGCAACTAGTGGAGACCATAAAACCCCTTAAAGCATGGGTGGGGAACCTCTGGCTCAAGAGGCCCACAATATCCTTCTCTCCAGTCTTTGGGAAGATTCCTATGTGATGGATATACACCAGCCCCAGTGTCTCCTATGTGATGTATATGCAGCAACGGCAGCATTTCCAATGTGATGTATACAACAGTCTCTGTGTATCCTACATGATGTATACAGTAGTTTCAGTGTATCCTTTGTGATATACAGTGGGGCAAAAAAGTATTTAGTCAGTCAGCAATAGTGCAAGTTCCACCACTTAAAAAGATGAGAGGCGTCTGTAATTTACATCATAGGTAGACCTCAACTATGGGAGACAAACTGAGAAAAAAAATCCAGAAAATCACATTGTCTGTTTTTTTTATCATTTTTTTTGCATATTATGGTGGAAAATAAGTATTTGGTCAGAAACAAACAATCAAGATTTCTGGCTCTCACAGACCTGTAACTTCTTCTTTAAGAGTCTCCTCTTTCCTCCACTCATTACCTGTAGTAATGGCACCTGTTTACACTTGTTATCAGTATAAAAAGACACCTGTGCACACCCTCAAACAGTCTGACTCCAAACTCCACTATGGTAAAGACCAAAGAGCTGTCAAAGGACACCAGAAACAAAATTGTAGCCCTGCACCAGGCTGGGAAGACTGAATCTGCAATAGCCAATCAGCTTGGAGTGAAGAAATCAACAGTGGGAGCAATAATTAGAAAATGGAAGACATACAAGACCACTGATAATCTCCCTCGATCTGGGGCTCCATGCAAAATCCCACCCCGTGGGGTCAGAATGATCACAAGAACGGTGAGCAAAAATCCCAGAACCACGCGGGGGGACCTAGTGAATGAACTGCAGAGAGCTGGGACCAATGTAACAAGGCCTACCATAAGTAACACACTACGCCACCATGGACTCAGATCCTGCAGTGCCAGACGTGTCTCACTGCTTAAGCCAGTACATGTCCGGGCCCGTCTGAAGTTTACTAGAGAGCATTTGGATGATCCAGGGGAGTTTTGGGAGAATGTCCTATGGTCTGATGAAACCAAACTGGAACTGTTTGGTAGAAACACAACTTGTCGTGTTTGGAGGAAAAAGAATACTGAGTTGCATCCATCAAACACCATACCTACTGTAAAGCATGGTGGTGGAAACATCATGCTTTGGGGCTGTTTCTCTGCAAAGGGGCCAGGACGACTGATCCGGGTACATGAAAGAATGAATGGGGCCATGTATCGTGAGATTTTGAGTGCAAACCTCCTTCCATCAGCAAGGGCATTGAAGATGAAACGTGGCTGGGTCTTTCAACATGACAATGATCCAAAGCACACCGCCAGGGCAACGAAGGAGTGGCTTCGTAAGAAGCATTTCAAGGTCCTGGAGTGGCCTAGCCAGTCTCCAGATCTCAACCCTATAGAAAACCTTTGGAGGGAGTTGAAAGTCCGTGATGCCAAGCGAAAAGCCAAAAACATCACTGCTCTAGAGGAGATCTGCATGGAGGAATGGGCCAACATACCAACAACAGTGTGTGGCAACCTTGTGAAGACTTACAGAAAACGTTTGACCTCTGTCATTGCCAACAAAGGATATATTATAAAGTATTGAGATGAAATTTTGTTTCTGACCAAATACTTTTTTTCCACCATAATATGCAAATAAATTGTTAAAAAAACAGACAATGTGATTTTCTGGATTTTTTTTTCTCAGTTTGTCTCCCATAGTTGAGGTCTACCTATGATGTAAATTACAGACGCCTCTCATCTTTTTAAGTGGTGGAACTTGCACTATTGCTGACTGACTAAATACTTTTTTGCCCCACTGTATATATATACATTAGTTTCAGTGTATCCTGTGTAATGTATATACAGCAGTCTCAGTGTCTCCTATGTGCAGTATATACAGCAGTTTCAATGTTTACTATGTTATGTACACAGCAGTCTCCGTGTCTCCTATGTTATGTATATTTCAGACCACTTACTGCTTGAGTTCTACAAATATTACGTGAGAGGTGGTTAATTAACCTTCAGTGTAATATATATCTATCTGTGTTCAGGACAACTTTCTGCTGAGATCAAATGTTTAAGGAAAACTTATAAAAAAAAGTCAACTGCAGACCAACGCAAACTTTGAAATGCAGATACGAGTAGCAACATCATTCATGCAATCTAATATCTTAGCCACACCAAAGAGAAGAAGCTCCAGCCATCACGTTAGGAGTGAGTTAGTTGAATGTTTGACCAACTATAGCAAGGTAAATGTCAAGTTGATAATTTTGAACTGCCCCTCAGTGATGGTATAAATATCCAAATGGCCCCCAGCAGAGAAAAAGTTTCCCACCCCTGCTTTATAAACTATGGCCTCAAATCATCATTGGGGTTTCTCTAGTTTTATAGAGTAATTTACTCCTTTTTAGTGCCATTAGTATTTGAGCCTTATTTTATATGTGTTCTCTGATACGTTTTAGTTTCTCATTCTCAGCTATAGTTCTTTTTTATGTTTTTCTGAGCAACCTTGATTATTAAGATTTTATAGAAAGATTCATGAAATATGACTTTTACCAAAATGTCCTACTTTTTGGAGCATCTCACTCCATCCACATTCTGCGAAAAGTTTTCTGAAGGAGTTTTCAATTTGGCCCCTTTTTTTTACGATGCTTAGTTTTGAAAAGTTACTAAAAAACATTTAAAGGCCAAAAAAATAATAAACTTTATGGGCCATTTTGAATAATTTTGCACAAAAAAGTCAGCAACTACTTCAAGACAAGAGAAAAATGGCTTAAAAAAATCACAAATGATGAATTGGCCCTATGTATAGTCAGTTTTTACTGATCTGATCCATCCTAAAATGAAAAGTGAAACAATTTTGTAAATAGTCATGAGTATAAAAATATCCTTTTCATTGGGGTATACATTTCCTATGCAGACTTGTCTTTCTCAATGGTTACAGACTACAACAAAACTTGTGTGTGGTCTAATGCATGCTTTCATTTTCCCCCTTCACTACTGTACATAGGGTAGCAAGAACTATACTAGTCAGGAAAACAAAGCTGAAGGTCAATAACCTGCATTTTTTTTAAACCATGTTCAGTCAGCAGTGCACCTCAAGTTATATCCATTCAATCACAAAGAAAATACAACAGCATGGAGACTGCAATCCAGTGGTGGACATACTATTAGTGCCACCTGTACACCTGCACTGAGGCCCAAGAGTTAATGGGGTCCACTTTTTTTCGCCTCAAAACCGGTATGCAGTATTTGTCACAGAGGCAAAGAACCCATATACTGCTCTTGCATTGGAACATCCTCTGTGTTTTCCACTGTTGAAATCTGTGCTTTTATAGAGATGCACGCAACCATTGGATAGCATTGTAATTGTGCTGTAGTGCTAAAAGGGGTGGTGTCACTCACTGCTTTTGGCACCACCCCTGATGACAACTAGTTTGAGGGCAGTGCTAGAAGCTGTTGGGCAGCGCTGGTGTCACTCACTGCTTCTATTTCTGACCCCTGATTATATCTTTTACAGGAGCAACGGCGCCAGAGACAGAAGCAGGGGGCAGGTCTCTACACTCACATCTGCCTCAGCACCCATCACCCAGGGTCCTTAATGACTTCAGAGGGTGCAAAAAACTGTAGCATGTAACTGCAGCACTGCCCCCTGTGACATCCTGTTCCAGTAGTGGCAATTGACACTGCAGAGAGTGAGTGCAGCCCCAGCCTCCTATGACATAACCTTTGAGACTCCTCTCAAGTGAAACATCACAGGAAGTGCAGTAAAAACACATTTAAAGAGTAGCTAGATAGGGAGAAAAGTGTAGGGAATTGTGTAATAAATAAAATTACAAAAGTGGTTAGGGTGTAAAAATAGTTACAAAATACATTATAGATGCCAGATCACTTCTTTAACCCCTTCAAGACCCAGCCTATTTTGACCTTAAAGACCTTGCCGTTTTTTGCAATTCTGACCAGTGTCCCTTTATGAGGTAATAACTCAGGAACGCTTCAACGGATCCTAGCGGTTCTGAGATTGTTTTTTCGTGACATATTGGGCTTCATGTTAGTGGTAAATTTAGGTCAATAAATTCTGCATTTATTTGTGATAAACACGGAAATTTGGCGAAAATTTTGAAAATTTCGCAATTTTCACATTTTGAATTTTTATTCTGTTAAACCAGAGAGATATGTGACACAAAATAGTTAATAAATAACATTTCCCACATGTTTACTTTACATCAGCACAATTTTGGAAACAAAATTTTTTTTTGTTAGGAAGTTATAAGGGTTAAAATTCGACCAGCGATTTGTCATTTTTACAACGAAATTTACAAAACCATTTTTTTTAGGGACCACCTCACATTTGAAGTCAGTTTGAGGGGTCTATATGGCTGAAAATACCCAAAAGTGACACCATTCTAAAAACTGCACCCCTCAAGGTACTCAAAACCACATTCAAGAAGTTTATTAACCCTTCAGGTGCTTCACAGCAGCAGAAGCAACATGGAAGGAAAAAATGAACATTTAACTTTTTAGTCACAAAAATTATCTTTTAGCAACAATTTTTTTATTTTCCCAATGGTAAAAGGAGAAACTGAACCACGAAAGTTGTTGTCCAATTTGTCCTGAGTACGCTGATACCTCATATGTGGGGGTAAACCACTGTTTTGGCGCACGGCAGGGCTTGGAAGGGAAGGAGCGCCATTTGACTTTTTGAATCAAAAATTGGCTCCACTCTTTAGCGGACACCATGTCACGTTTGGAGAGCCCCCGTGTGCCTAAAAATTGGAGCTCCCCCACAAGTGACCCCATTTTGGAAACTAGACGCCCCAAGGAACTTATCTAGATGCATAGTGAGCACTTTGAACCCCCAGGTGCTTCACAAATTGATCCGTAAAAATGAAAAAGTACTTTTTTTTCACAAAAAAATTCTTTTAGCCTCAATTTTTTCATTTTCACATGGGCAACAGGATAAAATGGATCCTAAAATGTGTTGGGCAATTTCTCCTGAGTACACCAATACCTCACATGTGGAGGTAAACCACTGTTTGGGCACATGGTAAGGCTCGGAAGGGAAGGAGCGCCATTTGACTTTTTGAATGAAAAATTATTTCCATCGTTAGCGGACACCATGTCGCGTTTGGATAGCTCCTGTGTGCCTAAACATTGGCGCTCCCCCACAAGTGACCCCATTTTGGAAACTAGACCCCCCAAGGAACTAATTTAGATGCCTAGTGAGCACTTTAAACCCTCAGGTGCTTCACAAATTGATCTGTAAAAATGAAAAAGTACTTTTTTTTCACAAAAAAATTCTTTTCGCCTCAATTTTTTCATTTTCACATGGGCAGTAGGATAAAATGGATCATAAAATTTGTTGGGCAATTTCTCCTGAGTACGCCGATACCTCATATGTGGGGGTAAACCACTGTTTGGGCACTCGGCAGGGCTCGGAAGAGAAGGCGCGCCATTTGACTTTTTGAATGGAAAATTAGCTCCAATTGTTAGCGGACACCATGTCGCGTTTGGAGAGCCCCTGTGTGCCTAAACATTGGAGCTCCCGCACAAGTGACCCCATTTTGGAAACTAGACCCCCCAAGGAACTTATCTAGATGCATATTGAGCACTTTAAACCCCCAGGTGCTTCACAGAAGTTTATAACGCAGAGCCATGAAAATAAAAAATAATTTTTCTTTCCTCAAAAATGATTTTTTAGCCTGGAATTTCCTATTTTGCCAAGGATAATAGGAGAAATTGGACCCCAAATATTGTTGTCCAGTTTGTCCTGAGTACGCTGATACCCCATATGTGGGGGTAAACCACTGTTTGGGCGCACGGCAGGGCTCGGAAGGGATGGCACGCCATTTGGCTTTTTAAATGGAAAATTAGCTCCAATCATTAGCGGACACCATGTCACGTTTGGAGAGCCCCTGTGTGCCTAAACATTGGAGATCCCCCAGAAATGACACCATTTTAGAAACTAGACCCCCAAAGGAACTAATCTAGATGTGTGGTGAGGACTTTGAACCCCCAAGTGCTTCACAGAAGTTTATAACGCAGAGCCATGAAAAAAAAAAAAAAAATTATTTTCTCAAAAATGATCTTTTAGCCTGCAATTTTTTATTTTCCCAAGGGTAACAGGAGAAATTTGACCCCAAAAGTTGTTGTCCAGTTTCTCCTGAGTACGCTGATACCCCATATGTGGGGGTAAATCACTGTTTGGGCACATGCCGGGGCTCGGAAGTGAAGTAGTGACGTTTTGAAATGCAGACTTTGATGGAATGCTCTGTGGGCGTCACGTTGCGTTTGCAGAGCCCTTGATGTGGCTTAACAGTAGAAACCCCCCACAAGTGACCCCATTTTGGAAACTAGACCCCCAAAGGAACTTATCTAGATGTGTGGTGAGCACTTTGAACCCCCAAGTGCTTCATAGAAGTTTATAATGCAGAGCCGTGAAAATAATAAATACGTTTTCTTTCCTCAAAAATAATTATTTAGCCCAGAGTTTTTTAATTTTCCCAAGGGTAACAGGAGAAATTTGACCCCAATATTTGTTGTCCAGTTTCTCCTGAGTACGGTGATACCCCATATGTGGGGGTAAACTACTGTTTGGGCACATGCCGGGGCTTGGAATTGAAGTAGTGACGTTTTGAAATGCAGACTTTGATGGAATGCTCTGCGGGCGTCACGTTGCGTTTGCAGAGCCCCTGATGTGCCTAAACAGTAGAAACCCCCCACAAGTGACCCCATTTTGGAAACTAGACCCTGAAAGGAACTTATCTAGATGTGTGGTGAGCACTTTGAACCCCCAAGTGCTTCATAGAAGTTTATAATGCAGAGCCGTGAAAATAATAAATACGTTTTCTTTCCTCAAAAATAATTATTTAGCCCAGAATTTTTTATTTTCCCAAGGGTTACAGGAGAAATTGGACCCCAAAAGTTGTTGTCCAGTTTCTCCTGAGTACGCTGATACCCCATATGTGGGGGTAAACCACTGTTTGGGCACACGTCGGGGCTCAGAAGGGAAGTAGTGACTTTTGAAATGCAGACTTTGATGGAATGGTCTGCGGGCGTCACGTTGCGTTTGCAGAGCCCCTGGTGTGCCTAAACAGTAGAAACCCCCCACAAGTGACCCCATTTTGGAAACTAGACCCCCCAAGGAACTTATCTAGATATGTGGTGAGCACTTTGAACCCCCAAGTGCTTCACAGACGTTTACAACACAGAGCCGTGAAAATAAAAAATCATTTTTCTTTCCTCAAAAATTATGTTTTAGCAAGCATTTTTTTAGATTCACAAGGGTAACAGGAGAAATTGGACCCCAGTAATTGTTGCGCAGTTTGTCCTGAGTATGCTGGTACCCCATATGTGGGGGTAAACCACTGTTTGGGCGCACGTCGGGGCTCGGAAGTGAGGGAGCACCATTTGAATTTTTGAATACGAGATTGGCTGGAATCAATGGTGGCGCCATGTTGCGTTTGGAGACCCCTGATGTGCCTAAACAGTGGTAACCCCTCAATTCTAACTCCAACACTAACCCCAACACACCCCTAACCCTAATCCCAACTGTAGCCATAATCCTAATCACAACCCTAACCCCAACACACCCCTAACCACAACCCTAACCCCAACACACCCCTAACCCTAACCACAACCCTAATTCCAACCCTAACCCTAAGGCTATGTGCCCACGTTGCGGATTCGTGTGAGATATTTCCGCACCATTTTTGAAAAATCTGCGGGTAAAAGGCACTGCGTTTTACCTGCGGATTTTCCGCGGATTTCCAGTGTTTTTTTGTGCGGATTTCACCTGCGGATTCCTATTGAGGAACAGGTGTAAAACGCTGCGGAATCCGCACAAAGAATTCACATGCTGCGGAAAATACAACGCAGCGTTCCCGCGCGGTATTTTCCGCATCACGGGCACAGCGGATTTGGTTTTTCATATGTTTACATGGTACTGTAAACCTGATGGAACACTGCTGCGAATCCGCAGCCAAATCCGCACCGTGTGCACATAGCCTAATTCTAAAGGTATGTGCACACGCTGCGGAAAACGCTGCGGATCCGCAGCAGTTTCCCATGAGTGTACAGTTCAATGTAAACCTATGGGAAACAAAAATCGCTGTACACATGCTGCGGAAAAACTGCACGGAAATGCAGCGGTTTACATTCCGCAGCATGTCACTTCTTTGTGCGGATTCCGCAGCGGTTTTACAACTGCTCCAATAGAAAATCGCAATTGTAAAACCGCAGTGAAATGCGCAGAAAAAAACGCGGTAAATCCGCCATAAATCCGCAGCGGTTTAGCACTGCGGATTTATCAAATCCGCAGCGGAAAAATCCGCAGAGGACCAGAATACGTGTGCACATTCCTAACCCTAACCCTAACCCTAGCCCTAACCCTACCCCTAACCCTACCCCTACCCCTAACCCTAACCCTACCCCTACCCCTAACCCTAACCCTACCCCTACCCCTACCCCTAACCCTACCCCTAACCCTACCCCTAACCCTACCCCTAACCCTACCCCTAACCCTACCCCTAACCCTAACCCTACCCCTAACCCTACCCCTAACCCTATTCTAACATTAGTGGAAAAAAAAAAATTTCTTTATTTTTTTATTGTCCCTACCTATGGGGGTGACAAAGGGGGGGGGTCATTTATTATTTTTTTTATTTTGATCACTGAGATAGATTATATCTCAGTGATCAAAATGCACTTTGGAACGAATCTGCCGGCCGGCAGATTCGGCGGGCGCACTGCACATGCGCCCGCCATTTTGGAAGATGGCGGCGCCCGGGAGAAGACGGACGGGACCACGGCTGGATCGGTAAGTATGATAGGGTGGGGGGGGACCACGGGGGGGGGGATCGGAGCACGGGGGGGGGAATCGGAGCGCGGGAGGGGTGGAACGGAGCGCGGGGGGCGTGGAACGGAGCACGGGGGGGCTGGAACGGAGCACGGGGGGGTGGAACGGAGCACGGGGGGGGGTGGATCGGAGTGCAGGGGGGGTGATTGGAGCACGGGGGGGTGATTGGAGCACGGGGGGAGCGGACACGAGTACGGGGGGGAGCGGAGCACAGGGCGGAGGGGAGCCGGAGCAGTGTACCGGCCAGATCGGGGGGGGTGGGGGGGCGATCGGTGGGGTGGGGTGGGGGCACACTAGTATTTCCAGCCATGGCCGATGATATTTCAGCATCGGCCATGGCTGGATTGTAATATTTCACCCGTTATAATGGGTGAAATATTACAAATCGCTCTGATTGGCAGTTTCACTTTCAACAGCCAATCAGAGCGATCGTAGCCACGAGGGGGTGAAGCCACCCCCCCTGGGCTAAACTACCACTCCCCCTGTCCCTGCAGGCCGGGTGAAATGGGAGTTAACCCTTTCACCCGATCTGCAGGGACGCGATCTTTCCATGACGCCGCATAGGCGTCATGGGTCGGATTGGCACCGACTTTCATGACGCCTACGTGGCGTCAAAGGTCGGGAAGGGGTTAATAAAGCATAGAATGAGATCAACCACGTTTTCTAGATTATAGGAAATCTATCAATAATCCTAAATGCAAACTGATAGCAGAAAACCGAATGTGGTTTATGTTTTTGTTTACCCCGGTTGGCAGCAGTTGCTATATAAGTGAGTAAAACAAATAATTATTAAAAATAAAAATAAATTAGCAAATAGGGACCTTAAAACATAACATTTATTAATTAACTAGATGGTGGCCCAATTCTAACGCATCGGGTATTCTAGAATATGTATGTAGTTTATTTATGAAGTTTTAAGAATAATGCAATGAATACACAGGATTCGGCTGTCTGACCGGGTGCGACAGATCAGCGAAGCATGGTTCAAATCCCGCGCCAATTCGCGGACTGACTGCGCCTGTCGCTGATTGGTCGTGCCCGGCCGAGCACCACCAATCAGTGAAACCAGGGCCGGCTCCAGGTTTTTGAGGGCCCCCAAATGAAAGAATCTCAGTAGGCCTCCCCTTTAAAACATACCACGATTCATGATGCACAGATACAGTAGAGAAATATAGCACAGCCACGTAGCATATAACACAGCCCATGTAGAATGTAACACAGCCGACATAGCATATAGCACAGCCATGTAGCATATAACACAGCCCACGTAGTATATAACACAGCCACATATTATATTGCACAGCCCATGTAGCATATAACACAGCCCACATAGTATATAGCACAGCCATGTAGCATATAGCAGTCACGCAGCATATAACACAGCCCACATAGTATATAGCACAGCCATGTAGTATATAGCACAGCCACGTAGTATATAGCACAGCTACAAAGTATATAACAGCCCACATAGCATATAACACAGCCCATGTAGTATATAACACAGCCACATAGTATATAGCACAGCCACGTAGTATATTGCACAGCCATGTAGTATATTGCACAGCCACATAGTATATAACACAGCCCATGTAGTATATAACATAGCCCATGTAGTATATTGCACAGCCCATGCAGTATATAACACAGCCCACATAGTATATAACACAGCCCACATAGTATATAGCACAGCCCACATAGTATATAACACAGCCCATGTAGTATATAACACAGCCATGTAGTATATAGCACAGCCACATAGTATATTGCACAGCCATGTAGTATATTGCACAGCCACATAGTATATAACACAGCCCACATAGTATATAACATAGCCCATGTAGTATATTGCACAGCCCATGCAGTATATAACACAGCCCATGTAGCATATAACACAGCCCACGTAGTATATAGCACAGCCCACGTAGTATGCAACACAGCCCACATAGTATATAGCAGAGCCATATAGTATACAGCACAGCCACGTAGTATATTGCCCAGCCCATGCAGTATATAACACAGCCCACGTAGTATATAACACAGCCCACGTAGTATATAGCACAGCCCTCATAGTATATAACACAGCCCATGCAGTATATAACAGCCATGTAGTATATAGCACAGCCACGTAGTATATTGCACAGCCATGTAGTATATTGCACAGCCACATAGTATATAACACAGCCCACGTAGTATATAACATAGCCCATGTAGTATATTGCACAGCCCATGCAGTATATAACACAGCCCATGTACCATATAACACAACCCACATAATATATAACACTGCCCATGTAGTAAATAGCACAGCCCACGCAGTGTATAGCACAGCCCATGTAGTATACAACACAGCCCACGTAGCAAACAGCACAGCCCACATAGTATATAGTACAGCCCACATAGTATATAGCACAGCCCATGTAGTGTATAACACAGCCCATGTAGTATATAGCACAGCCACATAGTATATAGTACAGCCATGTAGCATATTGCACAACCACATAGTATAGAGCACAGCTCACCTAGTATATAGCACAGCCCACATGGTATATAACACAGCCCACGTAGTATATAACACATCCCACACAGTATATAGCACAGCCCATGTAGTATATAACAGCCCATGCAGTATATAGCACAGCCCACATAGTATATAACACAGCCCACGTAGTATATAACACAGCCCACGTAGCATATAACACAGCCCACGTAGTATATAGCAAAGCCCAATTAGTATATAACACAGTCCACGTAGTATGTAGCAAAGCCATGTAGTATATAGCACAGCCATGTAGTATATAGCACAGCCATGTAGTATATAGCACAGCCATGTAGTATATTGCACAGCCATGTAGTATATTGCACAGCCATGTAGTATATTGCACAGCCACATAGTATATAGCACAGCCACATAGCATATTACACAGCTCACGTAGTATATAACACAGCCCACATAGTATATAGCACAGCCCATGCAATATATAGCATAGTCCACATAGTATATAACACAGCTCACATAGTATATAACACAGCCCACATATTATATAACACAGCCCATGTAGTATATAACACAGCCATGTAGTATATAGCACAGCCACATAGTATATTGCACAGCCATGTAGTATATTGCACAGCTACATAGTATATAACACAGCCCACGTAGTATATAACACAGCCCACATAGTATATAGCACAGCCCACATAGTATATAACAGCCCATGTAGTATATAACACAGCCATGTAGTATATAGCACAGCCACATAGTATATTGCACAGCCATGTAGTATATTGCACAGCCACATAGTATATAACACAGCCCACGTAGTATATAACATAGCCCACGTAGTATATAGCACAGTCCATGCAGTATATAACACAGCCCATGTAGCATGTAACACAGCCCACGTAGTATATAGCACAGCCCACGTAGTATATAGCACAGCCCACGTAGTATGCAACACAGCCCACATAGTATATAGCAGAGCCATATAGTATACAGCACAGCCACGTAGTATATTGCACAGCCCATGCAGTTTATAACACAGCCCACGTAGTATATAACACAGCCCATGTAGTATACAGCACAGCCCACATAGTATATAACACAGCCCATGTAGTATATAACACAGCCATGTAGTATATAGCACAGCCACGTAGTATATTGCACAGCCATGAAGTATATTGCACAGCCACATAGTATATAACACAGCCCACGTAGTATATAACATAGCCCATGTAGTATATTGCACAGCCCATGCATTATATAACACAGCCCATGTAGCATATAACACAACCCACATAATATATAACACAGCCCACGTAGTATATAGCACAGCCCACGCAGTGTATAGCACAGCCCATGTAGGATACAACACAGCCCACGTAGCAAATAGCACAGCCCACATAGTATATAGTACTGCCCACATAGTATATAGCACAGCCCAGGTAGTATATAACACAGCCCATGTAGTATATAGCACAGCCACATAGTATATAGTACAGCCATGTAGCATATTGCACAACCACATAGTATAGAGCACAGCTCACCTAGTATATAGCACAGCCCACATGGTATATAACAAAGCCCACGCAGTATATAACACAGCCCACACAGTATATAGCACAGCCCATGTAGTATATAACAGCCCACGCAGTATATAGCACAGCCCACGTAGTATATAACACAGCCCACGTAGTATATAACACAGCCCACGTAGCATATAACACAGTCCACGTAGTATATAGCAAAGCCATGTAGTATATAGCACAGCCATGTAGTATATAGCACAGCCATGTAGTATATAGCAGAGCCATGTAGTATATTGCACAGCCATGTAGTATATTGCACAGCCACATAGTATATAGCACAGCCACATAGCATATAACACAGCCCACGTAGTATATAACACAGCCCACATAGTATATAGCACAGCCCATGCAGTATATAGCATAGTCCACATAGTATATAACACAGCTCACGTAGTATATAACACAGCCAACGTAGCATATAGCACAGCCCATATAGTATATAGTAGAGCCCACATAGTATATAGCATAGCCCATGTAGTATATAGCACAGCCACGTAGTATATAGTACAGCCACGTAGCATATTGCACAGCCACATAGTAAATAGCACTGCCCATGTAGTATATAGCACAGCCCACATAGTATATAACTCAACCCATGTAGTATATAACACAGCCCACGCAGTATATAGCACAGCCCATGTAGTATATAACACAGCCCATGCAGTATATAGCACAGCCCACGTAGTATATAACACAGCGCATGTAGTATTTAACACAGCCGACGTAGCATATAACACAGCCCACATAGTATATAGCACAGCCCACGTAGTATATAACACAGCCCACATAGTATATAGCAGAGCCACATAGTATATAGCACAGCCACGTAGTATATTGCAAAGCCATGTAGTATATAGCACAGCCATGTAGTATATTGCAAAGCCATGTAGTATATAGCACAGCCATGTAGCATATATCACAGCCCACGTAGTATATAGCATAGCCCACGCATTATATAGCACAGCCCATGCCGTATATAACACAGCCCATGTAGTATATAGCACAGCCCATGTAGTATATAGTACAGCCGACGTAGTATATAGCACAGCCCATGTAGTATATAACACAGACCACATAGTATATAGCACAGCCACATAGTTTATAGTACAGCCACGTAGTATATTGCACAGCCACATAGTATATAGCACAGCCCACATAGTATATAACACAACCAAATTAGTATATAGCACAGCCCACATAGTATATAGCACAGCCCACGCAGTATATAACACAGCCCACGTAGTATATAACACAGCCCACATAGTATATAACACAGCCCACGTAGTATAAAGAACAGCCCATGTAGTATATAGCACAGCCCACGCAGTATATAACTCAGCCCACATAGTATATAGCAGTGTGGGCACCATATCCCTGTTAAAAAAGAATTAAAATAAACGATAGTTGTATACTCACCTTCCGGCGGCCCCCGGATCCAGCCCAGGCCCGTTTCCAGTGATGCTTTGCGGCAATAATCCGTGATGATGTAGTGGTCTCGCGAGACTGCTACGTCATCTAGGGTCATTACCGCAAAGCATTACTGGGACCGGAGCATGGCGAGGAGCGGGAAAAGCTGCGGGGCGCCGGAAGGTGACAATATCATGATTTTTTTTTTATTATTATTTTTAACATTATATCTTTTAACTATTGATGCTGCATAGGCAACAACCATAAAAGTCTCTCAACAAGACAAGCAAAGAACTAGGCAGAATTGTCAAGTCAGACGACCAACTGTCTATCATAGAACCACCAATCCCAGTACCACTGGCAGTGTAGCAAAAATAGATCTAATAAACCAAAAGGGCTAGAGCCAAGTACATACAATAAATAATTAGCTCATATTGCCCCACATATACAATGAAGATCCATGAGATAAAACAACAGGAACAATCTCACCCATCCAGTAAGGAGTAGGATCTCCAAGGTAATTCAAAAAGTCTGCTGTGGAGCTGAAGGCATAACACCAGACATCCAAATCAGGAGAAAGGAAATTATTTATGCCATTCCAAATGGGGACCGCCTCCCAACACATTTTATCCCATGGGGCAGCATGGTGGCTCAGTGGTTAGCACTGCATTGCTGGAGTCTTGGGTTCAAATCCCTCCAAAGACAACTTCTGCAAGGAGTTTGTATGGTCTCCCCGTGATTGCATGAGTTTCCTCCGGGTTCTCCTGTTTCCTCCCACATTCCAAAGACATACTGATAGGGAATAAAGATTGTGAGCACCATCTGGGACAGTGGTGATGATGTATGCAAAACTGTAAAGCGCTGTGGAATATGATAGCACTATATAAAAAGAAAGATTATAATTATTATTATTATTATTATTATTATGGCGTCTCATCAGGGGATATGACAGCTGGGGAAGGAGAGCTCCACCATGCCAGGTAATACACAAGAGCCTCCCAGAAATCTTGCAACTTTCACACTGGCTAGTTAGGTCATTTTTAGACTGCAATTTTCTTTTGTTTTTAGGAAACAATCTACCATACATTAGCAGCAATGAACAGAGTACAACCCTCTATTTTGTACTGAATCATCTAATGAGGGTGTGCAAAGGTCATAGTGAAGGAAGGGGAATGTGTGACATCAACTAATGTGATTGGTGGATTCTGTGTTATTAGCTGTGTATAGAGGTTTTCCCTGTCATTATAATCCTGCATCTACCGATAAGGCACCTGCTGAAAACTCTTACATAATGGACAGGCATTATGAGTCTATGAAAGCCCCATATTGCAAAAAATGAAAAATAGTTTTTAAAAATACATGTAAAACAAAACTAAACAATATTCAACAAAATAAAGTAGTACTCTGTAGCAGTATACTATGCAAACATGAAATATGTGAAATTTGAATTGCATTACTGCTCTAGAAAACATGAAAAATTGAAAATACTTTGCACATAAATTGGCCAATTCATGTGTACACGGCAGTCACTATAAGGTGATTCTCGCTGCTGGGACCTATCCTGTGGGGACTCCTCTCATGGGCTGACAGCCTACATTTATATGGGAAAGTAGAATCCTGCTGTATTTAAAACCACCAGAGGCTGAGGGGTGGAGTGATCAATCATAGAGCCAATGTATACAAATATTAAAAAACTGACCAACACATCCAAACAGAAATCAGGTGTGAACAGGTGTTACTAAGAGTAGCCATCTCCATGTATAACCAACAAATAAAGCAGCAATCTGTAGCACTATAGCATGCAAACATGAAATATATGAAATCTGAATTGCATTACTGCTCTAGAAAATATGAAAAACTGAGAATACTTAGCGCATACATTGGCCAATTCAAGTGTGCCTAGCAGCCGTGAAAAGGTGATTCCCGTTGCTGGGACCTATCCTGTGGGGACTCCTCTCCTAGGCTGATAGCCTACATTTATATGACAAAGTAGGATGATGCTGTAATTAAAACCGTGAGAGGAGCCTTCTCCACTCTATGTGCCTGCAGACTTGTGAATCCTCACATTGCATGCACTGTGCACTGTAAGGATTCTCCGATGATTTGTGATTTGCATAAATGCGGTCACATGCTGACTAGATGGGCGCTGTCTTGCTCAATGTAAGTTTATTGAATGAGGCCAGACAAATCTGACTGGAATGTTGACGGAAGTATGCAAATTACATACTTGTGGTCATATGACCATCCACATCTGGAGCCGGCAGCGGAGATCCCTCACAGCACATAGTGCATGTGATATGAGGATTCGCAAGTCTGCAGTCACATAGAGTAACTGCAGACTTGTAGCCTAAGTATTATCTTTTCCATTAGGTCTATGACATCAGGTGATTAAAAACTGACTAGCTGAATCTTTCTACGCTCTGTGCAGAAACATGAGGTCTGTACAATCATATCTCACCATCCACTACTGCTTCAAACATGATACTTTTATAGACAGTCATCTTGGCCAGGGGTGTCAAACTGCATTCCTCGAGGGCCTCAGACCATGCGTGTTTTCAAGATTTCCTTTGCATTACACAAGGTGCTGGAATCATTCTGTGCAGGTGATTAAATTATCACCTGTGCAATACAAGGAAATCCTGAAAACATGACCTGTTTGCGGCCCTCGAGGAATGCAGTTTGACACCCCTGATCTTGGCTATCTCATACATAAATATGACTTCCAACAATTTAGTACAGTGGGGGAAAAAAGCATTTAGTCATGTGCTGATTTCTATTATGTACTAATGATCGCTTGCCGTTTCTATATTATGCACATATATATAGGGGCAAGTTACACCAGGGGATACTCACCTTTTCTTTAACCATCCTTTCACTTTGTATTATATATTGATTTGTTATGCACTTTTGCTTGTTAACTTAATAAAAATTTTGTACTTTTTCATTACCTCTATGCTCCGTTGGTACTCCTTTTTTTTCTAGTAGCTTGTATGGAGTTGGTTTGTTGCTTTGGCTGTGGGTTCTTTGGGCACTACTTAGTACTCTAATCTCCCGTAGATCTGATTATGTTGCCTGGTCTTGCTGTCACCTATGGAGGAAGTGTCTACCTCAAGAAAAAATTGCTCATTAGAATTCGAACGATGGAGAACGGATGCGGAAGCGAAGGCTTTTTTGAGAGAAACAAAGGCCTCCTCTGCCTCAGAGGACCACTCCTTGGAGTTTACCCCTTTCCAGGTTAAAGCTGTGATGGGCGCCACTCGGGTGGAAAAGTGTGGGATGAATTGCCGGTAGTAGTTGGCGAACCCCAGGAATCGTTGTACGCCTTTTAGCCCAGACGGACGAGGCCACTTGAGGACGGCAGACAACTTCTCTGGGTCCATCTTTATTCCTGTGGAGGATACAATGTAACCGAGGAAAGGCAAAGAGGATTGTTCAAAGAGGCATTTCTCAAATTTGGCATAAAGCCTGTTCTCTCTGAGTCTTTGTAGGACCAGATGCACTTGCCTCCGTGCGAGACCAAGTCTGTAGAGAAAATCAAAATGTCGTCCAGGTAGACAACGACACAAATATAGAGCATGTCCCTGATAATGTAATTAACGAATTCTTGAAAGACCACGGGTGCATTGCTTAGGCCAAACGGCATTACCAGATATTCTTAGTGGCCATCACGGGTGTTGAAGGCTGTTTTCCATTCGCCTCCTTCTCGGATTCGGTTCAGGTTGTAGGCCCCTCTGAGATCCAATTTGGAGAAGATCTTGGCCCCTAGGAGACGATTAAACAGCTCTGAAATAAGAGGTAATGGATATCTGTTTTTTTACCGTGATCTGGTTTAGGCCTTGGTAGTCAATACAGGGCCGCAGGGATCCATCCTTTTTCTTCACAAAGAAGAATCCTGCTCCTGTCGGTGAAGAAGACTTTCGGATAAACCCTCTTGCCAGGTTCTCTTGGATGTAGTCCGACATGGCCTGAGTCTCTGCTTGAGAAAGAGGATAAACTCTCCCTCGAGCAGGAGATGTTCCAGGGAGAAGATCAATCGGACAGTCATACAACCTGTGTGGAGGTAGTCTCTCAGCCTCTTTTTTCTCAAAGACATCAGGGAAGGACCAGTAAAAGGAAGGTAACCCTGGCAGGGAAACTGGTCAGACTGGAGGCGAAATGGGATGAATCCAGGTTAAGCATCATTCCATGCAGCAATCTCCCCAACACAGAACCTCACCTGTTCTCCAGTTTAGGACCGGTTCATGCATCTTAAGCCATGATAAACCTAAAAGTAAGGGATGAGACAAACCAGGATACACATAAAAATGGATTCTTTAATAATGCTTTAGACCTACCCGGAGTTCCACTGACTCGGTCTGGAACTGTACGGGCTCGGTCAGTGGTTTGCCATCGACGGCGGTCACCTGCAAAAGATCAGGAAGACACTGGACTGGTATGCGGTAACGATCCACAACGGCCTGCTGGATGAAGTTCCCTGCAGCTCCAGAATCCAGCAAACAGAGTTGAGAGAATTCTATTGCTCCGAAGGATATGGAGACTGAGATTTGCAATGATGGAGAGGAATGTTCTCTACCTAGGGTGGCCTCTCCAACCGAACCTAGGCACTGGAGTTTTCTGACCTCTTTGGACAGGTACAAATCAGGTGTTCAAGACTACCACAGTAGAGACAACTTCCCTCTTTGCGACGCGCCTCCTGGCGGTGGCTGGTCAGACTTACACGATCAACCTCCATGGCCTCAGGGGAGGAAGACGAGGTAGCCGACTTAGGTGAAGTAGAACACAGGTGGTAGGGCCTTTTGGCTCGTTTGATCTCCTTGGCACATTCCTGAAAACGACAATCTATTCGGGTTGCAAGGGATATCAGGTCATCTCATCCTAGGTGATAGGCCTGTCCCGTCCCACCAGCTCATCCTTGATTCTTCCTGGCAAACCCTCCCAGAAGGTAGCCAGCAAGGACTCATTGTTCCAGGATAATTCGGATGAGAGAGTGTGAAACCGAACAGCATACTGAGCCACCATGAGCGTTCCTTAACGTCAGCGGAGCAGAGCTGAAGCTGTCGATGTGACATGACCAGGTTCATTGAAGGTCCTGCGAAATGCTTCTAGGAAAGACTGGAGATCATCAACCATAGGGTCCCCTCTGTCCCATAGAGGGTTCAGCCAAGTGAGGGCCTCTCCAGCAAGGTGTGAAATTATGAAGCCATCCTTGGCTCAGTCAGAAGCAAACATATGCCCCAGGATTTTGAAGTGCTGTGTGCACTGATTAATGAAACCCCGACACTTAGTGGAATTCCCATGGAAGCGAGTAGGAACTGCCAAGCGAGGACCTTTACTTGTCTGCAGGTGGGTACCTGGGTGCTGTCAGATGAGTCAGTTGCAGTCAGGGTCAGCAGGTAATCCATGCGGGTAGGCAAGCTGTGAAGATAAGTCATGATCTTAACCTGTTGATCATTTAGACGGATCACCTCTTGGTAAAGCTCGACAGTCGGAGGTCTCTGGGATCCAGCGGGTTCCATGCAGTCTGTAACCAATGGAAGTGGAGGCACAGGTGATGAAGTCCGAAGGGGGCATAAATAGTGAGCCCCAGGTATCCGTAGTAAGATCCCTCGAACAGGACCAGAATTGAATGCCTGGGGGACACAGGTGCTACCTCCAGCTACACCCCGAACACGTGACAGCTGTCCCAGCGAGATAAACGGATGAACAGATATAACAGATATGGTGGAGCTGACCGGCGGACAGCGGGTATGAGATATGAAGCTGGCTCTGGCGAGGGAAGTCAGATTCCAGGTAGATGCGAGGAAGCTGGCTCTAGCACCTTTAGCGTTGTCCAGGGGTTCGGATGGCGAGTGGCGGAATGGGATGGCACTTGAGTATAAAGGTACAGGTGTCGTCTTAGGATAGCCGAACCACTGGTCACTGATATTCAGCAGAAATAAACAGTATAAGCAGAGTGCAAAATGGAATGCTATAACAGCACAGACAGAAAAGGAACAGAACCAGAATTAGCAAGAGTAGATACTCGTTGCTCCGGCACCCTCCCTATGACGGAGGGGCTAGAAGTAGTAATCAGTGCGTGGCCATTGGTTAATTGGAATTTTCAAAAAATGCGCGCTGTCCCTTTAAGATACTGGAGGTAAGTGCCTGTGTGTCCTAAGCACTCTCCCTGGAGGCCTCCTGGCAGCATGCCAGGAAGTGGGGGAGAGAGAAGCAGCAGCAGACAGACACTGAGGGACAGACAGTGAGTGAGGATCCAGACAGGGACCTCGCAGAGGTACAGTGGCAGCCTCGGGAGCAGAAGCGGGTGAGGGACCAGAACTTGGAGCAGCACCCGAACTGGGTGCAAGGCCTGAAAAGGGTGTAACATATTCCAGTACCTCTACTTCATTGCCATTGACTCATTCTGGGTCAATCTCAACGTATTCTTTGGGTCGTTGTCATGCTAGAGCACTATGTAGTCCCTTTCATACTCTTAGTACTCGAGTGTACAAAGTAACCCATCTTGTAGGATACTCACATATAGTTCAGCATTGCAATCACTATCGATCCTGGTCAAGTATCCAACTCCTTTGGCTGTGAAACAATCCCATATCATCAGGCTTCCTCCACCGAACTTGATAGTTCCTTCAATTTCTCCATCCGTTATTCCTTTTTACCTTGTTTCTTCCAGACCTACTTGCACCCATTAGAGCATCTCCTCGCTCCAAATCACCTGCCTCCAGTCTTCTACTGTCCACTTTTCATACTTTTTTGCAAACTCGAGCAAACACTTCTTATGACGATATTGAAGTCAAGACTTTGTCATCTTTTTTCAAGCTACCATTCCAGATATGTGTAACGTGTGTTGCATGGTGCTTGCATGGACATATGTGATCTCACTGTTACAAAGCATATGAGCCACCTCCACTGACTTATTTTTCGCACTTTAACTGATAAACCTTGTAATGAATTGTTGACGGCGATGTTTTGCGTGGATGTCCATCTCTTGGCTTCTGAATGGATGGGGCAGACTTAATTTCATATTCTTCCAATTGTGATGGCACTCACATGATGACGTTTGGCAATTGTCTTGGACGAGAGACTGCTACTGATGAGCTGGATGATGATGTTTCTCTTTTCTTGGGAAATCTTCTTCATAGCTGCGCCTCGATTCGAACCAGTGACCATTCACTTGGGATTCAACCTAGTAACACACTGAGTTATCAGGAAATGTAAGAGCAGGTTGTATTTTGTAGTATACAAGAAGAACAATACTTTTCCACCATCATTAGCAAAACAGTAACAATGCAGTGACATGGCAAGAATCTGCATAACTATTCATATGCTAAATAGTAGCAAGTCAGATTTATGTATGAGATAGCCAAAATGATTTCTATAAAATGATGGTAGTCTCATATTCAAAACAGTAGCAGATAGTGAGATATAGAGCCTAAAAGTCAATAGTTGAAAACATTGCTATCCTTTTGCTCGTCGGTGTAAGCTCTGGAGACAGATTCTCAGTGAAATCTATGCCCCATCCATAGATCTTAACTGCTCATTTACATATTAGAAAAAAAACATGGATTTCTCTGGAATAAGACATTGGATCCCAGATATCAAGGCATCATTTTATTTAGCTTCCTATGACCTGCATGCCCATATACAGTAGATTGCTTATGATGGTATATCCTACTGACAGATATAATATGATATTTCAGCAAAACAGGTTGCCTCCTTGAATCATGCTAAACCATAGCGGCTGAACATACTTGGTCGACCAAGGCTTTGAGATTGGTCACATCAAGGTTAGTCCTGACTCTGAGTTTGAGGCGTTTTTAACTTAGTTTAGAATATGCACAAAACATGTATTTCCAGTCATATGACCATATATTTAGTGAGTCTTTGTGTGGTATAATAACTTGCTACAACTGCTTGTAACATATTTTCTGAATTATTGTTCACAATTTGTAACTATTTACAAAACCATAAAACCACAGATTCGTGACATGAAACATATTGACTGTCCAGATGAGGAGCGTCTGTTATAAATTCCTGGTATTAGAAAGGAAGTTAAAAGGTCCATCCCTTAACTCCTTTATTTTTATCAGAGGTTACAAGTTATCTCAGGTCTACAAGTCACCACTAGAATATATTATCTGCACATTCCGTTGTGTCAATAGAAACTCGTTATTTACACTGAATAGTAAAAAAAGTTTTGAGGAAGCCACTAGTCCTAAATCCTTTCTTACAAACAGTGGAGATGACGCAAGGCCATGAGGATTATTTGAAGATCTGATGGTGCAGGCAGAATATTAGTTGATTTAGTAGATGGTAGCTTTAACTAGATCATTATCCTGTCCTCAAGTCACCCATCAGGTAGGGTTTTCAGGCACAAAAACCTATTTCATAGAATCATAGAATCATAGAAAGTTAGAGTTGAAAGGGACCTCCCGGGTCATCGTGTCCAACCAATGTAGGATTCACTAAACCATCTGAGACAGATGTCTGCCCAGCCTCTGTTTGAAGACTTCCATTGAGGGTGAACTCACCGACTCTCGTGGCAGCCTGTTCCACTCATTGATCACCCTTCTGTCAGAAAGTTTTCTCTAATAGCTAATCTGTATCTTCTCCCAGTTTCATTCCATTGCTTCTCATGTTTCCAAGTGCAAATGAGAATAAGGATGTCCCCTTTACACTGTGACATTCCGTCAGATTGTCATGATCCCAGTGCAGGGTTTCACCTGCACGCCAGGGGTTAATGTGTTGATCAGTGCAGGCTCTGACCTGCACACCTGGGGCTTATTATTGGCCTCTCTTTGGTTCGGGGTGAGCTTCTTATAGCCCTGGGAAGCTCCAATCTCTGTCAGTAATACTTTTGCTATTGGCTGAGTGTGTTGACCTCTGTTTGCTTTTGCGTTGTGCCAGTATTCTAGTTTGCTTGTATGGTTCTGACTCGGTTCTGTTCCCTGGGGTGATTTTGCCTTTTGATTCTGTACTGTGTATCTGCTTCTCTGGTTTTCTGACTCCTGCCACGTCCCTGACTATTCTTTATTTCCTTGCTCCTTGTGTACTGCGTTTCCGCTCCCGTTTATTGACCTCGGCTTGTCTTGGATTGTGCCTCCCTCTGCCTCATCCTTTCCCTGGTGTCCAGTGACTCCCTTTCCCTTCTCCTGTACCCTTTGTTCCTGTAGTATCCTGCATACTCCTGCTACAGGACACTAAGCCCTGCCCCCTGTTGTCACGTGACCACAGGTCCTTTCAGTACATTCACTACCTGGCGTTCTGCTCACTCCAGCTCAGCTGTTACGGTGTTTTCTTGCCCAGCTCTCGGGCGCTGTGAGTATAGCTGTCACAGGCTGTCTGAGACTCTGGGTTCTCACTGTCAGGGCAGCATAAACCACTGGGAAGTGCCACCTGGTGGTTTCTCCTGATACAGATATTTGTAGAAAGCTATTAAGTCTCCTTTTAGCCTTATTTTTTGCAAGCTAAACATTCCCAGATCCCTTAACCGTTCCTCGTAGGACC
Organism: Ranitomeya imitator; assembly: GCF_032444005.1. NCBI lineage: Eukaryota > Metazoa > Chordata > Amphibia > Anura > Dendrobatidae > Ranitomeya > Ranitomeya imitator. The sequence goes on along the minus strand of NC_091284.1, from coordinate 712,052,292 downwards.
TACTTTGCAGTCCGCTCACCGTCCTGGTAGATCTTCTCTGAATTTACTCCAGTTTTTCTATGTCTTTTTTAAAATGTGGTGCACAAAACTGGACACAGTATACCAGATGAGGCCTGACCAAGGAAGAGTAGAGGGGGATTACTGCTTAACGTGATCTAGACTTTATGTTTCTCTTAATACTTCCTAGAACTGATTCCCTTTTTTGCTGCTGCATCACACTGTTGACTTATGTGCAATCTGTAATCTATTAGTATACCCAAGTCTTTTTCATTCATGCTGTTGCTTAGTTCTCAATATTTCAATGGGACCAACTGAACATCTAAGGCTGGAGTCACACTAGCGAGTTTTACGGACGTATGAGTGCAGAAAATACGTCCGTAAAACACGCCTAACAAACGTCCCAATTATTCTCTATGCCCCTGCTCCTATCTGCCGTATTTTACTGATCAGTATTATACCGCTTTCTACGGCCATAGAAAATCGCAGCATGCTGCGTTTGTCACCGTATTGCGCAAAAAAACGCCAATGAAAGTCTATGGAAGCCAGAAAAATACGGATTACACACGGAACAGCAGTGTGACTTGCGAGAAATACGCAGCGGTGTTAGAGAGAAAAGCCGGCAATTCAGTGCGGTGTACAGTAAAATCACACTGACAGCTTACAGTAGAATAGGTAGAATAAATGTGTACACATAGAATAGGTATATATATATATATATATATATATATATATATATATATATATATATATATATGTCAGTGAGACACATATATGTATATATATTATTACTTCATACAGCGCAAGATAGCAGAAAGCCGGTAATTCAATTACCGGCTTTTGCTATCTCCTTCCTAAACTCGACATGATATGAGACCTGGTTTATATACAGTAAACCATCTCATATCACCTTTTTTTTTGCATATTCCACACTACTGTTAGTAGTGTGTATATGCAAAATTTGGCCGTTCTAGCTATTAAATTAAAGGGTTAAATGGCGGAAAAAATTGGCGTGGGCTCCCGCGCAATTTTCTCCGCCAGAGTAGTAAAGCCAGTGACTGAGGGCAGATATTAATAGCCTGGAGAGGGTCCACGGTTATTGGGCCCCCCTGGCTAAAAACACCTGCCCCCAGCCACCCCAGAAAAGGCACATCTGGAAGATGCGCCTATTCTGGCACTTGGCCACTCTCTTCCCATTCCCGTGTAGCGGTGGGATATGGGGTAATGAAGGGTTAATGCCACCTTGCTATTGTAAGGTGACATTAAGCCAAATTAATAATGGAGAGGCGTTAAATATGACACCTATCCATTATTAATCCAATACTAGTAAAGGGTTAAAAAAAACACAACCACATTATTAAAAATTATTTTAATGAAATAAAAAACAAAGGTTGTTGTAATATTTTATTCTACGCTCAATCCAATCACTGAAGACCCTCGATCTGTAACAAAAAAAAAATAATAAACCAACAATATCCATACCTTCCGCAGATCTGTAACGTCCAACGATGTAAATCCATCTGAAGGGGTTAAAATATTTTGCAGGTACGAACTCTGCTAATGCAGAGTTGTTCCTGGCTGCAAAACCCCGGGGAATGAAGGTAAAGTAGGTCAATGACCTATATTTACATTCATTTGCAGTGAGGCGCCCTCTGCTGGTTGTACCTAGATCGTGGGAACTTTCCTAGAAACCTCCCAGGCTCGAGTTCATATGAGGACAACCAGCAGAGGGCGCCTCTTATGAACTCGGGTCCATTTTCTCCTGTTACCCTTGGTAAAATAAATCAAATTGGAGCTGAAGTAAATTTTTTGTGAAAAAAAGTTAAATGTTCATTTTTTTTAAACATTCCAAAAATTCCTGTAAAACACCTGAAGGGTTAATAAACTTCTTGAATGTGGTTTTGAGCACCTTAAGGGGTACAGATTTTAGAATGGTGTCACACTTAGGTATTTTCTATCATATAGATCCCTCAAAATGACTTCAAATGTGATGTGGTCCCTATAAAATATTGGTGTTGTAAAAATGAGAAATTGCTGGTCAACTTTTAACCCTTATAATTTCCTAACAAAAAAAAAATTTGTTTCCAAAATTGTGCTGATGCAAAGAAGACATGTGGGAAATGTTACTTATTAATTATTTTGTGTGACATATCTCTGTGATTTAAGGGCATAAAAATTCAAAGTAGGAAAATTGCAAAATTTTCTAAATTTTCGCCAAATTTCAGTTTTTTTCACAAATAAACGAATGTTATATCTAAGAAATTTTACCACTATCATGAAGTACAATATGTCACGAGAAAACCGTGTCAGAATCACCAAGATCCGTTGAAGCGTTCCAGAGTTATAATCTCATAAAGGGACAGTGGTCAGAATTGTAAAAATTGGCCCGGTCATTAACGTGCAAACCACCCTTGGGGCTTAAGGGGTTAAACTTTATCAGCATGCACAAGAGACAATAGTAGCATGCCAAAGCCACAGAACACACAAAAACACTACAAAAATGCAAGGAAAAAACAAGCCATACCTGCTCTTTTCTGTAGCTTCTTTACTGCCATGAGAGCAGATTTTGCTGTGGAGAAAAAATGCTGAAAAAACTCCTAGTGTGAACATAGCCTTAGAGTTTTGAAAATCTAGCATTCAGTGTGCCCTTTGTTTACATTTAATTGTACCAGAACATATATGCATCTCAAATTGTACAATGCACATGCTATACCAGTAGTGTATAGAGAGGTATGTCCTTAATGATGTACAGTATGTATTTTGTTTTAAATCTTAAGGGTCAGTCATGTGTCAGTAATGTTGCCCTTACAAGAAAAAAAGATCCAAGTTTAATCAGAGTTTTGTCAGTGTGTCAGTTTTTACCATTAGAGTTTGGTCAGAGTTTCATCCGTTTTTCTCTGATGAAAAAAAGCGAGATTTCTCAAACTTCTCATGGCATCCAATTAATGCCCTATTTTTTCACTGATCCAATTGCTCTGGCAATTTCAATACAATTCTCTGATCAATATCAAGCAATCAATATCAAGCTTGGACTGATGAAAAGAATTGAACATGTGAACTACCCCAAAGATTATCATAAAACACGCATAGCAGTCATACAAGATAAAATGATGTAGAGATGGGTGGACCCCTGGATGTTCAAATCAACGCCATGGGTTCCCCTGTATTTTAGATAACCAGCCAGGCAAAACTGACAGCTGGGAGCAACCCTCATCTGTCAACTTTAGTCAGGTTGGCTATCCAAAATAGTGGGATCCCCACGCTGTTTTTTCATTATTTAAATACATTTTAAAAAAAACATTGTGGGTCCCACCCATTTTTGACAAACAGCCTTGCTAAAGCAGACAGCTGGGAGTTAGCATTCTCAGGCTGGTAAGGGGCTATGGATGTTGGCCCCCCAGCCTACAAAGAGCATCCTGCTGCAGCCCAGAAATGCCACATCTATTAGATGCGCCAATTCTGGCGCTTTGCCAACTCTTCCCACTTGCTCTGTAGCTGTGGCAAGTGAGGTAATATTTGTGGGGTTGATGTCACCTTTGTATTGTTCATCCATTACTAATCCTATAGTTAGTTGGTAAATAAAGACACAGCAAGTATAAAGTTCTTTATTTGAAAGATAAACAAAACACACTTTTCCCTTTTTTTATTTAAAAATAACAAACGCAGTTATACTCTTCTAATGACCATTCCATTGAATACCTCGTCTCCCGTAATAAAGCAAAATAAAAACCAACCATATCTCTCACCTGTTCGTCATTCTATCCCACGCCGTAATCTATGTCTGGGGATAAACAGTTTTTGACTTGGACGGTGTCAAGATGTGACTGTCCAGGCTGAGAACCACTGACGAATGAGCTGCTAAGAGCGCAACCTCGGTGACTAGCGGTGATGTTATCAAAGTTACCACAAGCACTGAGGATGGGTTCCCAGCTGGGCTCATGAACTGTGGTGATCTTGGTGAGCTCAGCGCTGCACCTTGAGACTTTTTCTCACTGAATTAGTGGTGATCTCCAGGTCCAGATAGGCTGACGCAACAAAACGAATGTTACCACAGAAGATTGATACTGACAGGTTCAGTGATGGAGAGGGATGAGCCATGGCAGAGCCTCGCTAGTAAGATGGATCATGATGAAAGCCACTTTGGCCCGATTGGAAACAAACTGATGAGCTAAGAGTTCAAAGTGTAGCGTACACTGGTTAATGTACACCCTATAAAGAGCAGAATCACCAACATAATGTGAAGGAGCTGACAGAGGTGGTCTAGGGCTTGGTACATAGCTGGTAGGCTGATGAGTCATGTTCCGAGTTGTTGCAGCTTGGGTAGGTGCGGATGCAGCCAGAGTTGTCAGCGTGTCTAGGTGGGTGTTTACACGCCCCCGGAAGAAGATTAGGAGAAACGCACATCGGGGTGAGATGCAGCAGCACTCACACACCATTCAGGTACTATGTGACTACATGCACTTTATTTAAATTTATAAGACAGCACTATGGACACGAACACTTTAGTGAATTGGCTCTATATGTGGTAATGTGGGAAACTAACCTTTGCCAGGTTGAATTATTCAGGCTCTATGATTGGCACTTTGCTTCAAAACTTGCTTAGACTATCTTCAGTTTATTTTCCATAGGCTCCACGTGACCACATCATTTTAGTGTTACAAATTATTTCAAGGCAATTGGTGTGTGTTTTTTCTGCTGAAGGTCCTTAGTCGTTTTTTGAGGCATCCATTATGTATTATTAACATTATTTTATATATATTCTTTTGCATAAAAAAACTTCTTTGATTTTATTTATACACTTCATGTGCCTTCATTGGTTCTTAGTATAATAACATTATTAGGAAATACATAAAGTTAATGAGGTTAAAAACAATAAGCATTGTCTAATGCGAATATCTCCAGCCCATTGCTCTCTTAGGTATCCCAATGTATGAGTCAGAAAGAAGAGCTACTCAAATACTCCTAATTTGTATGGCACTGTAAGACATGTCTGGCCAGCGAAGGCTATCCTTTGCAATATAAGTTGTTCACTAAGGGTCCAGGAAGTTGGATGCTGAGTCCGAGAGACAAAATCCCTTTAAAAGCAATTACCATTTTTTGCAGTTAAGCACAAGCAGTTTTGTATTTTGTACAAAAGCTGCATTGTGTGTGGGCTTTTCTCTGATCATTCACCACTATGTTCCCTATGAATTTCCCACTACTGAGATCTCCCACAATGATTTGAACCATAGAATGAGGTAAAACCACATAAAAACCACAAAAGCTAAAATTATGAGGACCTAATTAATTGCATAAGATGTTGTTTAATTAATTACTGATTTAATTTAAAACACTTGAATTGTCTATTTCCTGGCGTCTACTGACATTTTTCTGCTTCGGAGATGAGCAGCATTGTTTACTCGATTAAATGTGCATATGGCCTACAAGCCACCGACAAATTGTACAAAATATTGAAATTCCAGTAATAGCAATTATCGTAATCATACCAATAAGTATAATACAATACATATTCTGTCTTCAGGTTTATTTGAAGCCATATGCCTTAGGCTCTGTTCACATCTGCACTTTGCATAGACACAATCATCTGCCGGATCCATTGGAATACAAATGCAAAGGGGACCTGTCAGCAGGATTTCACACCCAAAACTATTTACAGTGGCTAGAAAAAGTATTCATAGCCAGTGAACTTTTCCACATTTTTTTCATGTTACACTCACAAACGTCCTCTTCTGATCTTCAGCCACGGCTCCGGCGCAGGCGTACTTTGCTCTGCCCTGTTGAGGGCAGACAAAGTACTGCAGTGCGCAGGTGCCGAGCCTCTGACCTTTCCGGCGCCTGCGCACTGCATTACTTTGTCTGCCCTCAACAGGGCAGAGCAAAGTACGCCTGCGCCGGAGCCGTGGCTGAAGATCAGAAGAGGACGTCTTGTAATGAAGATGGGAGGCGCCGCAGCGGACCGGAGACGCCCATTCGACCTGACCAGCAGCCGGACCGCCCCTGGGTGAGTATAATATAATGTCTTTTTCTCCTCTTTCAGGTAACATCGGGGGCTTATCTACAGCATTACAGAATGCTGTAGATAAGCCCCTGATGCCGGTGGGCTTACCTCACCCGCGATTTTCGGGGTGACAGGTTCCCTTTAATGACCAAGCTGGCACAAATTGTTTCTCACGATAGTGGTAACATTTCTTCGATATGACAAATCGCAAATTTCAAACTTTTAATTCTTATGCCCTTAAATCAGAGAGTCATGTCACACAAAATAGTTAATAAATAACATTTCCCACATGTCTACTTTACATCAGCACAATTTTTGAAACACACTTTTTTTTTATTAGGAAGTTATAGGGGTTAAAAGTTGACCAGCGATTTCTCATTTTTCAAAATTTACAAAACCATTTTTTTAGCGACCACATCACATTTGAAGTGACTTTGAGGGGTGTGCATGACAGACAGTACCCAAAAGTGACAACATTCTAAAAATTGAACCCCTGGAGGTCCTCAGAACCACATTCAAATAGTTTATTAACCCTTCAGATGCTTCACAGGAACTGAAGCAATGTGGAAGGAAAAAAAACGAACATTTAATTTTTTTCACAAAAATTTTACTTTAGCTCCAAATTTTGTATTTTCACAAGGGTAACAGGAGAAAATGGACCCTAAAATATGTTGTCCCATTACTCCTGAGTATGCCAATACCTCAAATGTGGGGGAAATCCACTGTTTGGGTGCATGCAAGGGCTCGGAATGGAAGAAGCACTGTTTGACTTTTTGAAACCAAAAATGGCTCGAATCGAGAGCGGACATCATGTTGCATTTGAAGAGCCCCTGATGTGCCTAAACAGTGGAAACCCCCACAAGTAACCTCATTTTGGAAACTAGACCCTTTAAAGAATGTCTAGATTTGTTATGAGCACCATGAACCCCTAGGTGTTTCAGAGAAGTTTATAATGTAGAGCTGTAAAAATAGAAAATCACATTTTACCCACAAAAACGTACTTTTTTATTTTCACAAGGGTAACAGGAGAAAATGGACCCTTACATTTAGTGTGTAATTTCTCCTGAGTACGCCAATACCCCATATGTGTGTTTGAGCCTATGGCAGGTCTCGGAAAGGAAGGAGTGACGTTTTGGAAAGCAGACTTTGATGGAATGGTCTGTGGGCGTCATGTCGCATATGGAGAGCCCCTGAGGTGCCTAAACAGTGAAAAAAATGCAACTACACCACTCAAGGATTTATCCAGAGGTATAGTGCGCATTTTGAACTCATAGGTATTACACAGAATTTGATAACCTTAGGTCGTCATATTGAAAATTTTCTATTTCTTCACGAAAATGTTGTTTTAGCCCCAAATTAGTAATTTTGATAATGGATAATAGGAGAAAGCTGACTCCATAATTTGTCCCAAATGCGTATATATGCGTATATGTGGTGAAAAACTTCTGCTTTGGCACCTGGCAGGACTAGGAAAGGAAGGAGCGCAATTTGCCTGGTATAGATTGTGAATGTTATGTTGCATTTGAAGAGCCCCTGATATGTGAAAACAGCAGAAAACCCCCCACAAGTGTCCCCATTTTGAAAACTAGACCCCTAAAGGAATTCATCTAGTATTTTGAACCCATAGCATAGGTTCCTCCCCCAATTTTATAATATTGAGATGTGGAAATATGACATTTTAGTGGTAAAAATGTAATTTTTGTATTTGCTGCAAATTTGTCAGGTGCACAAGGGTTTATAAGTGAAACTAGACCCCACAATTTTTGGCACAATTTCTCCCAAAGTGCTGCCCCATATGTTGTCAGAAATTACTGTTTTGGCAGCAGCATCCTTTACTTTCGCCCATGATGGGGAAAATGGACAGGGAGCACCAGGAACAAGCTAGTCTGACTACTCAGGAAGCTGCAGTACCGAAGGATACGGTGCAGAAGCAAATGGTGACAGGAAGAACCAGGGATAGTTCAGGGGAATGAATGCCCATCCTGTATGAAGATTGCTGTGCGGTGTCTGTATTTAAAGTGAATGAGCTCAGTAAAGTTGGTATGTTTGAATTGAACTTGGACTATAATGGTTATTATGTGTTGCTGCAGAAGACCAGGACCCTGCAACCCGAGAAGGACTCTGATTCCCAAGTGAGTGAAATACGCACACACACCACACCAAACAAGGGACATGATGTTTATGTAGTCGCGTGCCAGGGTGTGCCAGAATAGCAGCCCCTCGCCACGACTAGCACCTTGGTCCCCATTGCATTAACCTAGCTTCCTGTCCCACTTTGTAAAGGGGCATGGAACACCACTCTTGAAGCCAGACCAATGTGAAAAGGTTGTTGGATGGATAGCAGATAATGCTTCCAGTCATTTGACAGCACCAGCCTGTCTTCCACACGGTCCAGTCTCAGTAGCTGTGATTCTGGACCACAAAATTCTCACCCTGACCCTCCTTTCTCCCACCATGCCAAGTGCCCAGATACAAGTGATCCCCCACTTGGACACTCCAAAGAACTGTTCACATTTCCAATTAGATTCTTGCCTCTCGCCCTGCCCGTTTCAAGTGGGACATAAGGAGATCACAGGTAGAGATGCCCAAATATTTGAGCACCCCAGAGCCGGCATTAGGGGCAGGCAGAGCAGGCAGCTGCCTAGGGTCCTCGCTCCCCCAGGGGCCCCCAGCTAGCGGCACATCATGCAGCCACTATGGGGACCCTGTGAGGCAGGGGGGCCCGCCTGCCACCAGCACCGACTCCCCCGCTGCCGCATTGAGCTGTACCAGCATCTACCAGTACAGTTCAAAGCAATGATGGAGGAGAGAGCATCAGCTGATGTTCCCTCTCCCATCATTCACCGCTCTGCCTCTGACACTGTGGGTGCGCAATGACGTCATCGCGCCCTCACTGTGTGCTAGGCAGTGCAGGCACTGAGACAGGAGCAGGGTGTATAGCGGGCACAAGGAGAGGTGAGGAGTGTTTATTTTTACTATAACAATGAGTACTGGACTGTGGGGCCATTCTTGGGGGGGAGATGTGGGCTGTGCTATATACTATGCGGGCTGTGCTATATACTACGCGGGCTGTGCTATATACTAAGTGGGCTGTGCTATATACTATGCGGGCTGTGCTATATACTATGCAGGCTGTGTTATATACTATGCGGGCTGTGCTATATACTATGCGGGCTGTGCTATATACTACGTGGGCTGTGCTATTTACTACGCAGGCTGTGTTATATACTATGCGGGCTGTGCTATATACTATGTGGGCTGTGCTATATACTACGTGGTCTGTGCTATTTACTACGCAGGCTGTGTTATATACTATGCGGGCTGTGCTATATACTATGCAGGCTGTGCTATATACTATGTGGGTTGTGTTATATACTATGTGGGCTGTGCTATATACTGTGCAGGCTGTGTTGTATACCACGGGAGGTATATTCTATTCTATGGGGGAGGCGGTGTTACATACTATGTGGCTGAGTTATATACTATTGGGGGGTATATTCTATTCTATGGGGGAGGCTGTGTTATATACTATGGGGGTATATTATATTCTAAGGGGGAGGCTGTCTTATACACTATATGGCTGTGTTACATACTATGGGGGGTACATTATATTCTATGGGGGAGGCTGTGTTATATACTATGGGGGGTACATTATATTATATGGGGAGGCTGTGTTATATACTATGGGGGGCTGTATTATATTCTATGGGGTGCTACATTATATTCTTTGGGGGGCTGTGTTACATTTTATGAGGGAGAATTGCATCATACTCTTTGATGGGGCTACATTATATTCTATGGGGAGGTGGGTTGTATTATATTCTATTCGGAGCTACATTATATTCTATGGGGGCCTGTATTATATTTTTTTATATTTATGTTCTATGAGGGGTGATTGCATCATGCTCTTTGAGGGGGCTACATTATACTATATGAGGGGAGCTGCATTATATTCTATGGGGGGTTACATTATACTTTGTGGGGTGGCTGCATTATGCTCTATGGGGTGGCTGCATTATACTATATGTGGGCTGCATTATACTGTATTGAGGACTAAGGGGAATACATTATACTATATGAAGATCTATGGGGTGCATTATACTATGGGAAGTGAATTGTACTACATGGATGACTATGGCGGTGCATTATACTATTTGGAGCACTATGAGGAGCATATTATACTATGTAGAGGACTGAGCAGTGTATTTTAATATATGGAGGACTATGAGGAGTGTATAATACTATATGGAGGACTATGGGAAGTGTATAATACTATATGGAGGACTGAGGAGTGTATTATACTATATGGGGGAATATGGGGCATATTATGTTATATGGAGGACTGTGGGGTGTGCATTTTACAATATGGAGCACTGTGGTGCACATTATAATATATGGAGCATTATGGGGTGTATTATACTAAACAAGTAAAATACTACTTATTCATCGAGTGATTGGATTGTTTATGCCGGAACAAAAATCATTGTTCTCAGCAGCACATCGCCAGTGTAAACTGTAGATGTGCTGCTGATAACATGATACTGTATGGTGATCTGTTAGTGATCTATTAGTCATCATTCTGTCCCCATCATTCTTTCTCAGACAGTGGAAAGAGACTGGGAAGCAAGCGTTGAACGATTTCAATATTATCGATCACACTCATTTAGCGGCCTGAACTCAGCGCACATAAATACAACCAAAATGCTTCTGCGTGATGTGCAATATGATAGCATTTGGGGCTCCATTTTAACTTTGCCTAGGACCCCACTTTGCCTAAAACCGGCTCTGGAGCAGCCATGGTCACAAGAAGGCAATTGTGTGAAAATTCAATTACTGTCGTAAGAGGTAGATAATGATGAGCCACATTTGCAAACAACTGATGTTGTTAAGTCAGCAAGTCATGAGAAAGACCAGGGTGCGGAAGTGGAAGATGAAATGGTGGACAAAGAAGTCACTGACTCAACCTGGGAAGGTGACATGCAGAGCTAGGACAGCAGTTTAGAGGATAAGGTAACCACAGCTCTACAAGAGGCAGGAAAAGGCAGTGGAGTGGCAAGAGACAAAAGGCAGGCAACTGTTCCTCAGAGCACCCACACAGGTGAAGTTGCTAGGCAAAGGGTTAGGCTTTCCCAAGTCTGACACTTTTTAAAGACAGTCCAGTTAACACAAAAAAGGCCATTTTCAACATTTGCTATGCCAACATCACCACGAACAGCACAATTACCAGCTTGACCACAACCAGTATGCTCAAGCACATGACAAGAAAGCACCTGATTAGTTGTGTCGAACGCCAGGGTCCAGAAACATTGTCTGTGGGTGGAGCCACTACCTCATCGCCATAGATATGCTGCCACCCATCCACAGGCCACAAAAATAAATGGCTACATTTCCAGATTGCTTGCCTTGAAAATGTTGCCATTTAGGCTTGTGGAGAGAGAAGCTTTCCGTAACCTCATGGCAGCGGCCATCACTCGGTCCCCAGCTGCCACTATTTCCCAAGGTGTGCCATCCTCACCTTATACAAGCACGTGTCCCATAACATCAGCCATGCCTTGACCAATGCAGTTGTTGGGAAGGTCCACTTAACTACGGATGCATAGACAAGTGCTTGTGGCCAGAAATGCTACATTTGCCTGACAGCACACTGTGTAAACATTGTGGAAGCTGGGGCCCAGTCAGACTCTCGGACAGAACATGTCCTACCAACACAGGACCTACTTGTGAAAGTATACCGCATGTATGCCCATTTCTGGAAAGTCAGCTACAGCTGACACCACCATTGCTGCAGAAGTGTTTGCAACTTGCAGCTCACCGACTGGTGTGCGATGTCATCACACGTTGGAACTCAACGTACATTACGTATGTTGGCAAGGCTTTATGAGCAGCAGAGGGGAATAGTTGAATACCAGCTACAACATGCCTATCAGTATTACAGTCAGCCTCTGCAAACAAGAGCTAATGAGTGGGCATGGATGTCTGACAACTGTGTGGCTCTCAAAAACTTTAAGGACTTGACCAAGATGGTGAGCAGCGATGATGCCATAAGCAGTGTAACCATCCTGCTTCTCTGTCTATTGAAATTCTCACTGATCACAATTAAAGAAAAGGCTTTGTAGGTGGAGCAAGGTGAGAGGGAGCAAGAAACTATACAGGGTGATGCTATACAGCCCAGCCTCATCTCTTCTTCAAAACATAGATTGGGTGATAATGAGGATGAGGAGTAACAGGAGGTGGTTGCCTGCACTACCGACCTTACTACCCACACGTCACCTTCATCCCATCTGTTCAGCGTGCATGGCCTGAAGACAAGGAGGAGAGGGAGGATGAGGATTAGGAGAAATGGACAGTCATCCTCTTGGTGGGGCTAGGGAAGTCTTCGCTGTTGTCATCACTCTTCTAGACCCAAGCTACAAGGAGAACTTTCCATCACTCCGTCCTGTGAAAGAGAGGTCTAGTAAATTGTTACAGTACCAGAAGGCCTTAGTTGAAGAATTATTACAATGATTCCTATCTGACAACACTGGTGGCAGAGGTCACAGTTCGTTGGACAACCAAGGAGTAAAGTCGAGGGAGACAGACACCAGAAGCAGCAGAGACAGGGGAACATAATCAAAGGTCTGGGACAGTTTTTCAGCCCTCCCATCACTCAGGCCCTGATTAGTGGGGTACTCTGACAAGGAGGGAAAAGTTTTGGAAGATGCTGAAGGAGTAGCTTGCTGACCGTACCAGCATCCTCTGTGATTCCTCTGTGCCTTACAACTATTGGATATCCTAGCTAGACACAGGGCACCCTGTCTACACCCTGCAGGTCCTGGCCTGCCCTGTGGCTAGTGTTTTGTCAGAGCGGGTTTTTAGTGCCACAGGGGGTATTATAACTGATAGGCACATCCGTCTGTGAACTGAAAATACTGACAGACTGACTCTTATCAAAATGAACAAGGATTGGATTGGCCCAGACTTCTCAACACCACCGGTTGACAGCAGCGGAACATAAGTTCAAATGCAGTGTTTTGGGGTTGTTTTTTTTGTCTATTCCCATGCACACGTAACAAAAAATTCCCCTTAAAAATCTAAGCTTTATTAAATATTAGTTAAAAAATACCAAAATCACCCAGGTATGAATTAGTGAGTAATATTAAACATAATCAATCTCCTAAATAGGGATTTTACAGAATAATGGTGTAGTTGACTCTATTGGGTCTATAGGTAGGGTCAAACCATGATCTTCAACCCTACCTAAGCCACGAAGGTTGGCTATGTAGGGACACAACAATGGTGCTCCCACTCAACGTCGGCTTATCCTAATAATCCCTTACCTTTTTACTAAAGATGAAACCAAACTATCTCAATATTAATAGAAATCTACCACTTTACAAGTGTAGACACAAACTGAAACCACTTGTTTCAATATAGAGGGATCTTACCACTTAGACAATATAAATAATAAAAATGTTTCATATAATCCCCATCTATATGCGCAACTCATGTGTCTCTTTGTTGGTCATAGATATAAACATCACTACCAGATTCTATTTTTATTAAACAATCATCTATTGGGATTAGAGAAAACAAAACACCATCTCTCTGAACTGATAGAAAGCTCCCTTATAATATACGGTAAGCCTAATTATTAGGGTGAATTCTGTCAGTTCAGCCATCAGTCCGTTATCATTTTTTATGTTTTATGTTGAACTGTGCTTCACAAATAAAATGGTCACTCTATGAATAATAATTGTAGGGCTTTACCCTGATGCTGCCCCCTACCTTTCAATGAAGGTTGGCAACCTAGGGTAGTCGACAGTGGTGCCCTCGCTCCTCATCGGCTGATCTTCAAAACCCTACCTCTGCACGGTATCACAGATATACAGTGTAAAGGGATTGAACATACTTGACCAATATGATACTGAAAGCTTATCTACTATTCTGCATCATTGCAGTAAAGATACAAAAGTAGCCATAACATACTGCACATGTGTCCTATCAATAATGTATAGACACATAAGTAAACTGTAACGCCAGTGTCTCTGCATCCCCTTCCCCAGCAGAGACACTGATGCTCTCACCGATGCTGCCCTGCACGTCCCGCTCCTCTTCCTGCCTTGTATCAGACACCTTTGCTCTCTGCCTCCTTCCCCCAGCAGAGGCACCCACATACTCCCTGCCACGGTCCCGCGCCCCGTCCTCATTCTCCTGCAGATGCCCAGGCACAGTGCTAAGGGCGCATACGTGCGGTCCCGATTTTTAAAGGCACAGAAAGCCCCATCCTAAAGTGTTCCCAGCCAATGGCTGGGGAGAGCTTATTATTTAAAGCACCTCCATCAGGTAGGAGGTACATGTGCAATGTTGTAACTGTGTTCTTAAACACACTTCTCAGTTCTCAGGTTCCAGCACTCGTATTTCTGTATACCAGCCTGTCTATCAGCCGTGCCCACCAGCCTGTCTATCAGCCGTGCCCACCTGCCTGTCTATTAGCCATGTCCGCCAACCTAGCTATTAGCCATGCCCATAAGCCCATCTATCAGCATGCCTATCCACCAGCCCAGCCTGCACCTGCCAGTGCTCAAATTCTCTCCAGCCGGGCCCATCTGCATCTATGGTACCTGTCGTTTTACTCTGCCTGCCTGCATCAATTGGACATTCCCTCGAGCCACCACAGCTCGTTCCTAGGGACTCAGCTACCATCTACCCAAGGTCAGTCCTGGAGTAGCACCTGGACCACCTCCCTTGTCTCTCATCTGATCTCGGTATCGTACGCTGCTGCGTATCCATCGTCAGATTAGTTAAGGCTCCTAGCTAAGCCCCTCCAGGTCGTTCTTGGGCTCCGGCACAGTGGTTCCACCACCCTGCCCATTACATAAGCTTAGATAAGCAATCCTTCAAAACATTTTTGAGTAAAAGTAGCATGTATTAAATATCCACTTATCTGTATACATTCTACACCGCCACACATTTCCCGTATTATATTGTCAGGTTCATCAGGAGGTGCTGGTGAAGGATATTATCTCATGGACTGGTGGAGTCCTGCTGCAGATGTATTACATTCATTATGACCCACCATCTTTACATATACCGCTCATAAAGTTGGCGTTCTGTTTCCAGAGGCAGACCTTCCCATTCAATCTACGGCTCCAGCGTCCATCCTCTCCTTGCGCACATGATTCAGATTGTTCAGTTGCTAGGGGGCTTGTTTGTGGCACTTGCGTATAAAGGAATTGGATGTTCTGTCTCAGTTTCCCCTCTCACTGAGTGCGCATGTCCAAGCCGGCTCTCCGCAAAAAGCTGATCTATTCTGACCACCTTGGTAAACTGGATCTGTGCAACACATGCCAATGTCCTTTATCATATCAGACTTGATTAATCCCTCATGTGGTTTCCCTCTTTCTACTTATTAGTTATGAACATGGCAAAGGTGACAATGTCAGTATATTCCAATTAATATTCTTAAAGGCCCCTGTAGTTTGAAAATATATAGGACAAATTCAGTGGTATATAATAGCGGAAAAAAAATTCCTCTAAAAAATATGAATAAAGATGAAGTATTTAATAATTCATATCTCAATGGGATCAGTGACAATAATTACTTATTTCCTTGTTTATAAACATTGGTATTATCAATGGTTTATTATCACATACAGTAGGGGAAAGATGAGAAGAAGAGAGGAGAATAAATAAGAGAGGCTTTATCATGAGAAACTTTGAGCTGAATATTTATGGAGAAATATTTAGGTATACAGATAACGGAAATACGGTAATTTACTTATGTGATCTAGTAACTTAAAAATACATCAAACATCCCTCTTGAATGGCGAATCAAGATTTTATGTTCCTAGTACCGTATATTGATCAGAAAAAACAACCATAGGACATCTGTTCAATTAACCCATTAGGTGTGTAACAACTCTGCTGGCATCACAGCATGGCCTCACATCTCTCACACAATCTTACCCACTGCTCCAGGCCATGATGTGCTTTCTGTTTCATGCCAGCTCCATGTTCTGTGTCTCTGCTCTCTGCATGCCTCATGGCTATGTGTATAGGGGGCCGGCGCCTGAACTCTCTGGTTCTTATAGGAATCAGGTGTATCTGTCTAATCAGTTCCTGACCAATTATCAAGAGGCCTCCTGTATATAGTGCAGCTCCACCCTGTGGTCTGCGCCTGTGCAATGTGTTAGCTCAGTTAGTGTTTAGCTGCTGAGTTTGCCTGGCCTTGCTCTGAGTTACTCCCTCTCTGGAGGCTTTTCTCTGTGCTATTGCCTCGATCTTGTAGTCCGCCCTCCAGGAGGCAGAATATCCTGGTCCCTGTGTCTTTGTCCCTGTGTCTTGTTCTATTGCCTTGTCTGTACTTTGTCTTTTCTCGGTCTCCTTGTCTGTGGCTTCCTTCCCTGCTTTCTTTCCTTGTGTTTTCTGTCTGCTTACACTCCGCACTCTTGCGGCTCTGCACTCAGACCTTGCTTCGCACTCTCTGGCTTTGCTCTGTGGCTCCGCTCTTTGCGGTTCTATCTGGCTCCGCTCTTTGCGGTACTATCTGGCTCCGCCTCCTGTGTTTCTGCACTTGGCTCCGTCTCTGCTCTTGGCTCCACCTCCAGCGTCTCCGCTCTTGGCGTTACCTCCAGCGTCTCCGCTTTTGGTTCCGCCTCCAGCGTTTCCGCTCTTGGCTCTGCCTCTAGCATCTCCGCTCTTGGCTCCGCCTCCAGCGTCTCCGCTCTTGGCTCCGCCTCCAGCATCTCCGCTCTTGGCTCCGCCTCCAGCATCTCCGCTCTTGGCTCCGCCTCCAGCGTCTCCGCTCTTGGCTCCGCCTCCAGCGTCTCCGCTCTTGGCTCCGCCTCCAGCGTCTCCGCTCTTGTCTCCGCCTCCAGCGTCTCCGCTCTTGGCTCCGCCTCTTGCGTCTCCGCCCTTGGCTCTGCCTTCTCCTTCTCTTCTCTTAGTTCCACCTCCTACTTGTTACTTGGTCCTCCTGTCTGAACAGGTTCCAACCTGTTTCACATACCTGCCTGCAGACCGGTCCCTACCGGCTCTTCCTATGTTCCAGCCGTACCCGCTTGCCTACCAGAGAGCCAGCCGTGTCCGCCTGCCTGCCAGTGTCTCTGTTGTACCCGTCTGCCTGCCTGTGTTCCAGCCGTGCCCGCCTGTCAGCCAGAGTGCCAGCCGTGCCAGCTCCGTTCCTTAGTGGGATCAGCAGCCACAGCCAGACATCACCCTGGAGTGGCACCTGGTAGCTTCCTATTGCACAAGTCTGACCTCACCATCAGAGGCTCCAGCGAACACCTAGGAAGCTACTTAGTTACGCCTCTTCCAGGGAAGTTTGGTCTGTGGTCCAGTGGGGCCACACCCCCGTATGCCCGCGCCAACCAGTCTGGGCGCGTGCGTGACAGTTTGCACAGGCCATGGCCTCCGCTGTATCCCATGTCCTACCGCTCTCTGAGCATGATGAACTTTCTCTCTACCAGTATGAGCAAGCTGAAGAATTTGTTCCGCCCTGTGTCGTTCCAATTGAGGAGACCTCGGGCCCAATCATAATTTCAAACGCTCTCTACAATCAACTTCGGGCCTATGAGGAAGAGCACAACCCAGCAGACCCACCTAGGTTCTATGGGAATCCAGAGGAATGCCAAAGCTTCCTGGAACAGTGCTTGCACTACATCCTGCAGAATGCAGCTTGTTTTCCCTCTGACCAGATTAAGGTGGGCTATATCATGTCCTACCTAGCAGGAGATGCTTTATTATGGATTTGTCCCCTCTGGGAAGCAGGGGATCCTATCGTCATGAGTCTTGGGGCCTTCCTGGTGGCATTCCGTAAACTCTTTGACAAGCCTCGTCCTGCTGCTCCTGTGAAGTCTTCCCCATCTAGATCTGAGAGGCGGTCCAGACGGGCGAAACCCGTGAAGAAATCGTCACGTCTGACCAAGTCCGTCCAAGACCCACCTGTTCCTCTACCTGTCCCAGCAGCTACCCAAGCAAAACCCCAGAAGGCTGATAAAAGTGGGCTGGCAAAACAGCAGCCCAAATCTAGCTGCAAGAAGGGAACGCGGTATCGCTGCGGTTGCAAGGAACATCCTGACGGTCTCTGCCCTGTAGATCTAAAACTCCAAAACCCTGGGCCAGCAGGAGAGGCTGCCCTAGGTGTGAGTTCTTCCTCTCCATTAAAATCAAAGACTGTGTCTCTGTTTTCCGGGAGCTTTGGTGTGGTAAAGTCGCCAACCATTCGGTTTCGGTGTGTGGTTTCTGTCATACAGCTCCAGAACCCGGTAAGGGCGTTGTCTGAAGTTGGTCAAGCCCTACTCAAGAGCAGTCTAGTCCTGCAAGGACAACTACAGCTCCAAGTTGGAGCCTTATACACGAAGAAGTTTGTCTACCGTATGCTGTCTGTTATGCTCATGGGTCATTCTGAGCCAAGGACTCTACCACCCGCTCTGGTCAAGAGTTCCAGTAAAGTGCTTCGTTTGAACTTTCCCAGTCTTGAGAAGTGTCTGGTTCCCATGCGTCAAAGACACTCAGTAGTGTCATCTTCTTCAGCTGGTCTGCTAGTCGTCGAGTCAAGGTGTGCTGACGTCACCGAAGATGGGGAAACGGTGACGATGTCTCCACACATCTCCAGCGACTATACCAGAAAACAGTTAGTCGTCGAGTCAAGGTGTGCTGATGTCACTGAAGATGGGGAAGCGGTGACTATCTCTCCACACATCTCCAGCGACTATACCAGTAAACAGTTAGTCGTCGAGTCAAGGTGTGCTAACGTCACTGAAGATGGGGAAGCGGTGACTATCTCTCCACACATCTTCCACGACTATTCCTGTAATCCGTTCCTAGGAACATCCCCGCCATTTGGACGATTTCTTCTGGATAACGGGCAGAGGATGGTTCCTATGTGGATACCTTCAGCGTCCTTGTGGCCGGCTGGTTAAGATTTCAAAACAGAAGTTTGTTCACCTCAATTTTTCTCTGACCCGGTGGAGCTGTTGTTCTCCACTCTCATCTCTAATGACTTTTCTTGTGTTCCGTACCTAAGAACATCTCTGCTACCTGTCGGGCAAAAGTTGAATCCTATAAGAAGGCTTCCAGTTTCCATGTGTCCGGCTGGTGAAGATGTCAAGACAGCAGCATTCTATTCCCTGTTACCTGTCTACCTGAAGGAGGTGGTCCAGCTCATTGTGGAAGCTAACCCTGTTGAGCACCAAGAGACTTTGTTTTATGAGATTCCTGGTGACCCGCCTGCCTTATTCTACCCTGAAGATGTTATGTTGGCCTGGACTATGTGTGCTCCTATCCTTCTTCTACAAGTTATTCTGGTGGGCTTGAAGGAGAGGGGCCGTAAAGGGGGGGTACTGTAACAACTCTGCTGGCATCACAGCATGGCCTCACATCTCTCACACAATCTTACCCACTGCTCCAGGCCATGATGTGGTTTCTGTTTCATGCCAGCTCTATGTTCTGTGTCTCTGCTCTCTGCATGCCTCATGGCTATGTGTATAGGGGGCCGGCGCCTGAACTCTCTGGTTCTTATAGGAATCAGGTGCATCTGTCTAATCAGTTCCTGACCAATTATCAAGAGGCCTCCTGTATATAGTGCAGCTCCACCCTGTGGTCTGGGCCTGTGCAATGTGTTAGCTCAGTTAGTGTTTAGCTGCTGAGTTTGCCTGGCCTTGCTCTGAGTTACTCCCTCTCTGGAGGCTTTTCTCTGTGCTATTGCCTTGATCTTGTAGTCCGCCCTCCAGGAGGCAGAATATCCTGGTCCCTGTGTCTTTGTCCCTGTGTCTTGTTCTATTGCCTTGTCTGTACTTTGTCTTTTCTCGGTCTCCTTGTCTGTGGCTTCCTTCCCTGCTTTCTTTCCTTGTGTTTTCTGTCTGCTCACACTCCGCACTCTTGCGGCTCTGCACTCAGACCTTGCTTCGCACTCTCTGGCTTTGCTCTGTGGCTCCGCTCTTTGCGGTTCTATCTGGCTCCGCTCTTTGCGGTACTATCTGGCTCCGCCTCCTGTGTTTCTGCACTTGGCTCCGTCTCTGCTCTTGGCTCCGCCTCCAGCATCTCCGCTCTTGGCGTTACCTCCAGCGTCTCCGCTTTTGGTTCTGCCTCCAGTGTTTCCGCTCTTGGCTCCGCCTCTAGCGTCTCCGCTCTTGGCTCCGCCTCCAGCGTCTCTGCTCTTGGCTCCGCCTCCAGCGTCTCCGCTCTTGGCTCCACCTCGAGCGTCTCCGCTCTTGGCTCCGCCTCTTGCATCTCCGCCCTTGGCTCTGCCTTCTCCTTCTCTTCTCTTAGTTCCACCTTCTACTTGTTACTTGGTCCTCCTGTCTGAACAGGTTCCAACCTGTTTCACATACCTGCCTGCAGACCGGTCCCTACCGATTCTTCCTATGTTCCAGCCATACCCACCTGCCTACCAGAGAGCCAGCTATGTCCGCCTGCCCGCCAGTGTCTCTGTTGTACCCGTCTGCCTGCCTGTGTCCCAGCCGTGCCCGCCTGTCAGCCAGAGTGCCAGCCGTGCCTTAGTGGGATCAGCAGCCACAGCCAGACATCACCCTGGAGTGGCACCTGGTAGCTTCCTATTGCACAAGTCTGACCTCACCATCAGAGGCTCCAGCGAACACCTAGGAAGCTACTTAGTTACGCCTCTTCCAGGGAAGTTTGGTCTGTGGTCCAGTGGGGCCACCCCCCCGTATGCCCGCACCAACCAGTCTGGGCGCGTGCGTGACAAGGTGTTAGGGAACTCAGACAAAAAATCCATTGACCTTCCTTTTGGAATATCAGTCTGTTCCAGTTACCTTTCCTGACACTTTGTCCAACAACCCCTAGTACACAAAAATCTGAGAGTTCAGGAGACGTACAGGTGAACACATAGGGGACATGAGAAATGGCAGGGATACCCCATTACCGAGACATGCTAAAACATTTCATCAAGAGATATAAGGGCTTTTGATTTTTGTGTACTAGCGGTTGTTCAGGAAAGGTGATTGGGACAGATGATGTTCCCAAAGGAATGTCAATGGATTTTCTGTCTGGGTTCCCTAACACCTAATGGGTTAAATGAACACATGTCCTATGGTATGTTCTTACCTAAAACAACATAAAAAATGGTAATGGACTGGTTGCTGAACTGACAGAATTCACACTAATAATTAAGCTTCTATTGTATGGGAGCTTTCTATCAGCTCAGAGAGATGGTGTTTTGTTTTCTCAAACCCCAATAGATGGTTGTCTAATAAAATAGAATCTGGTAGTGATGTTTATATCTATGACCATGACCAACGGAGAGTCATGTATATAGATGGGGGTTATATGAAACTTTTTTTTATTATTTATCCCTAAGGTGCCAATCTCCAAAGGTATGGATGAAGATTAGGGTGAGAACCTACCCATAGACCCAATAGAGTCAACTACATGATTACTCTGAAAAATTCCAATTTAGGAGATTGATTATGTTTTATATTACTCACTAATTCATACCTGGGTGAATTTGGTGTTTTTTAATGAATATTTAATAAATCTTAATTTTTTAAGGGAAATTTTTTACACTTTTTTAAGTCCTCCTTTATAATTAACCCCTTTACCCCCGAGGGTGGTTTGCACGTTAATGACCTGAACAATTTTTACAATTCTGACCACTGTTCCTTTATGAGGAAATAACTCCGGAACGCTTCAACGGATCTTGGCAATTCTGGGATTGTTTTCTCGTGACATATTGTACTTCACTATAGTGGTAAAATTTCTTCAATATTACTTGCGTTTATTTGTGTAAAAACGGAAATTTGGAGAAAATTTGGAAAATTTTGCAATTTTCAAACTTTGAATTTTTATGCCTTTAAAACAGAGAAATATGTCACACAAAATAGTTAATAAATAACATTTCCCACATGTATACTTTAGATCTGCATAATTTTGGAACCAAAACTTTTTTTCGTTAGGAAGTTATAAGGGTTATAAGTTAACCAGTGATTTCTAATTTTTACAACAAAATTTACCAAACCATTTTTTTAGGGACCACTTCACATTTGAAGTCACTTTGAGGGGTCTATATGGCTGAAAATACCCAAAAGTGACACCATTCTAAAAACTGCACCCCTCAAGGTACTCAAAACCACATTCAAGAAGTTTATTAACCCTTCAGGTGTTTCATAGGAGCAGAAGCAACGTGAAAGGAAAAAAATAACATTTATCTTTTTTGTCACAAAAATGATCTTACAGCAACAATTTTTTTATTTTCCCAAGGGTAAAAGGAGAAAATGGACCACAAAAGTTGTTGTCCAATTTGTCCTGAGTACGCTGAAGCCCCATATTTGGGGTGTAACCACTGTTTGGGCACACGGTAGGGCTTGGAAGGGAAGGAGCGCCGTTTGACTTTTTCAAGTTAAATTTGGCTGGAATTGAGATTGGACTCCATGTCACGTTTGACGAGCCCCTGATGTGCCTAAACAGTAGAAACCCCCCACAAGTGACCCCATTTTGGAAACTAGACCCCCTAAGGAACTTATCTAGATGTGTGGTGAGCACTTTTATTCCCAGGTGCTTCACAGACGTTTATAACGCCGGGGCGTTAAAATAAAAAATCATATTTTTGCAACAAACATGATCGTTTAGTCCCCATTTTTTTATTTTCACAAGGGTAGCAGAATATATTGGACCACAAAAGTTGTAGTACAATTTGTCCTGAGTACGCCGATACCCCATATGAGGGCGGGAACCACTGTTTGGGCGCACGGCAGGGCTCAGAAGGGAAGGAGTGCTGTTTGTCTTTTTCAAGCTTAAATTAGCTGGAATTGAGATCGGATGCCATGTTGCATTTGGCCAGCCCCTGATGTGCCTAAACAGTGGAAACCCCCCACAAGTGACTTCATTTTGGAAACTAGACCCCCTAAAGAACTTATCTAGATGTGTGGTGAGCACTTTTATTCCCCAAGTCCTTCCCAGAAGTTTATAACGCCCGGGCGTGAAAATAAAAAATCATATTTTTTCCATAAACATGATCGTTTAGTCCCCAATTTTTTTTTCACAAGGGGAACAGAAGAAATTGGACCACAAAAATTGTAGTCCAATTTGTCTTGAGTATGCCGATACCCCATAATATGTGGGGGGAACCACTGTTTGGGCGCACGGCAGGGCTCAGGAGGAAAGGAATGCCGTTTGACTTTTTCAAGCTAAAATTAGCTGGAATTGAGATCGGATGCCATGTCGCGTTTGGTGAGCCCCTGATGTGTCTAAACAGTGGAAACCCCCCACAAGTGACCCCATTTTGGAAAGTAGACCCCCTAAGGAACTTTTCTAGGTATGTGGGGAGAATTTTGAACCCCCAAGTGCTTCACTAAAGTTTATAATGCCCGGGCGTGAAAATAAAAAATCCTATTTTTTCCCACAAAAATGCTCTTTCAGTCCCCAATTTTTAATTTTCCCAAAGGTAACAAGAGAAATTGGACCCCAAAAGTTGTACACTTTATCCTGAGTACGCTGATACCCCACATGTGGGAGAAAACTACTGTTTGGGTACACTTCGGGGCTCGGAAGGGAAGTAGTGACATTTTGGAAAGCAGACTTTGATGGCATGGTGTGCGGGCGTCATGTTCCGTTTGCAGAGCCCCTGATGTGTCTAAACAGTAGAAAGCCCCCACAAGTGATCCCATTTTGGAAACTAGACCCACTAAGGAACTTATCTAGGTGTGTGGTGAGAATTTTGAACCCCTAAGTGTTTCACTAAAGTTTACAATGCCAAGGCGTGAAAATAAAAATCATATTTTTTCCCACAAAAATTATGTTTTAGTCCCCAATTTTTAATTTTCCCAAGAGTAACAGGAGAAATTGGACCCCAATAGTTATTGTCCATTGTGTCCTGAGTATGCTGGTACCCCATATGTGGGAAAAAACTGTTTAGGCACACGTCGGGGCTCGGAAGGGATGTAGTGACGTTTTGGAAAGCAGACTTTGATTAAATGGTCTGCGGTCGTCATGTTCCATTTGCAGAGCCCCTGATGTGCCTAAACAGTAAAAAAAAAAACACAAGTGACATTTTGTAAACTAGACCCCCAATGAACTTATCTAGATGTGCCCCCTTTTTTGAACTAATCTACTGTTTCCTGTAAAGTAAATTAGTAGTACATGGAGGTATGGTACAATTTGAAGCAATCCTTCATACACAGGCAAAGTTTTTGGGGGCAGGTGTCGCATTGATAAATGGTGTCCTTGCGTATTCCCCTTTTGTAACACACTCGACACCTTTTTTGCGACTTACCTCTTTTTCCAGTTTGCGGGACCTCCCCCGGGAAATGCTGACCTGGTACGATATGAGCACCTTCAGTTCTGGAAGTACTGGGGCCCGCTCCTTCCCTCGTGCCAAATATCAGGGTCTTTACCACTATCTCCTGGAATTGAAGGTACGATGTATCGGTGTGGCGTGCACATCGTGACAGCAGGAAAGTGTTGAGTATTGTCATTTGTACGATGTACACAGACAGCTTTTTGTACCACACTTTGGCCTTTCTCAAAGCACTGTATGGTTGGAGGAGTTGATCAGAGAGATCAACGCCACCCATGTTTTTGTTGTACCCCGGTTCACAGTCCGGTTTGCTGACCTGTGTAGAGGTACCCCGTACAGTACCGAGGGCACTGCCATCACCGTGTATGGTGGTCAAGAGAAGTACATCCCTCTTGTCCTTGTACCTGACCACCAGCAGGTGGTCGCTACATTGGGCACTGTTGACACCCCCTCTGAGCATCTGCCCAAATAGTGTTTTTGGGAGGCCTCTCTGATTTTTGCGGACAGTACCGCAGGCTGCAGTGCCTCGCACAGAGAGGGATTTGAAGAGTGGGATGCTGGAATAAAAGTTATCAGTGTAGAGGTGATAACCTTTATCCAGCAGTGGGTGCTCCAAATCCCACACAATTTTCCCACTCTCTCCCAGGACCGGGGGACACTCAGGGGGTTCAAACCTGGTGTCCTTCCCTTCGTAGACTCTAAAGCTGTAGGTGTACCCTAAGGTACTTTCACACAGCTTGAAGAGTTTGATTCCATACCTGGCCCTCATGCTAGGCAGGTACTGACGGACTCTGAGCCGCCCCTTTAAAATGACCCAAGGACTCATCCACGCAGATGTCCCTTTTGGGCACGTACACTTCACCAAACTTTTTGTTGAAGTGTTCGATGACAGGCCGAACTTTGAACAAACCGTCAAAGTTGGGGTCATGTTGTGCGGGACACTGTGCATTATCGGAATAATGCAGGAACTTGTGGATGGCCTTAAAATGCTTCTGGACCATGACCATTCGGAACACTGGAGTGTTGTAGAAAATATCAACACTCCAATATTGCTGAATTTCTGGCTTCTTCAGGAGCCCCATATGAAGGATCAGGCCCCAAAACTGCATCATTTAAACTGCGTCTACAGGAGACAAATTAGTTTGCTCCACCATGAGGTTAACAAAATCCTCAGAGAAAAAGACTTTGAAAAAGTCTATTTCTGTGAGTCCGGTGGTGTCAAACTTGACTCCTGATTCTGCCACAAAATCAGGAATCAGTGGCTCATAATTTTCAAGGGGCGAGGTCCATACAGGGTCTGAAGAGGGGCGCGATGGTTCAACTTCAGGAGTGGGCGCTGCTTCATCTTAATCTTCATCTGTAGTGGGCGCTGCTTCTGTCCTGCGATGTCTGCATGGTGGTTCCGCAGGACCTGAGGTGGAAGATGAGGAGGAAGAGGAGGAAGAATCTGAAGAGTAAAGGAATGTGGGATCCTCTCCCTCGCTATTAGTGTCGGAGGCAATGAAAGAATATGCCTCCTCCAATGAATAGCGCTGTTGGGATGAACGTGATGGCGGGACATTTTTTCATGTGAATATGGTGCTTGGGTGTACTTTATGTAAAACTATATGCGTGTGTGTAGGGGGATAGTGATTGGTGCAAACTTGTCTGAAAAAGAAAAAGCTGAAAGAAAAAAAGCAAATAGGGAGAAAAAATTGCCTGTGAGAAGAAGTCTAAAACAGCAGGCCCTAGCTCTGATAAGTGAACCGCGTCACTTATCAAAGTTCGGCGGCTGCTGAGTGTGCAAACGGGGATGTGGAAAAACAAAAAAGAAAACGGAAGGCATGGTTTAGACACGGCTACTGGGTGCACGCACGGATATGTGGAAAGAAAAAAGAAAACGGAAGGCACGGGTTAGACGCGGCTGCTGGGTGCGCGCACGGGGATGTGAAAAAAAAGAAAACGGAAGGCACGGGTTAGATGCGGCTGCTGGGTGCACGGACGGGGATGTGGAAAAAAAAGAAAGAAAACAGAAGGCATGGGCTAGACGCGGCTGCTGGGTGTGCGCGCGGGGATGTGAAAAAGAAAAGTGAGCATGAGTGTTGATCGGTGAACTGTGTCACCAATAAACGCTCGGCGGCGCTAAGGGGGGTGAAAAAGAAAAGCGAGCATGAGTGTTGATCGGTGAACTGCGTCATCAATCGGCTGCTAAATTTGGACACGGAGGCGGTGCAAAGTGGGGGTGGAGGGGGAAAGGGAACGGGGGGATGGGGGATGGGGGGATGAAGAAAGATCGGGCCGGGATCAGGGAACAACACTTACGGTTGTAGTCTCTCGTCTTTCTTCTGTCTTCTTTCTTCTGTCTTCATTCTTCTTTCTTTAGCAAGTAGCCTGTGACACCACAAGTCCCAGCACAGGAGGGGATCTGGCATCGTGACAACTCTGCAGGAATCCTCAACTAGTGTGAGGATTCCTGCAGAGCAGTCAGACAGGTCAGGGAGAGGTGAGAGACAGGTCACAGAGCGGTCATACCGCTGCTATCACCTGTCATTGGTGGGATCGATGATCACATCAATCCCACCAATCAAAGGTGGCCCTGGTGATGCCGGTGTTGCTATGCACCAGTCTATGAGTGGAGCTCGCAGCTCTGATCCTAGGCAGGTCACTGGCAGGTCACCAGCAGGTGACCGGCAGGTCACCGGCAGGTCACCATTGGTGCACAGTGCGGTCACACCGCTGCTGTGCCCTGTGATTGGTGCAATCGACGATCACATCGATCGTGCCAATCAGTTGCAGGCTCTGGCGTAGGATCGGTGCTACCTGGATCGGTGCTGTAATAGCACCGATACGGGAAGTTACCAACAGGCGAGATCGATTTGATTGGCGCAATCGATGTGATTGTCGATCGCGCCAATTCAAGGGGTTTTGGCTGATGCCTGGCGTTGCCAGGCACCGGCCTAGGATCGAGTACATCCTTACT
Organism: Ranitomeya imitator; assembly: GCF_032444005.1. Taxonomy (NCBI): domain Eukaryota; kingdom Metazoa; phylum Chordata; class Amphibia; order Anura; family Dendrobatidae; genus Ranitomeya; species Ranitomeya imitator. Next base: position 712,025,106 of record NC_091284.1, on the reverse strand, counting down.
CGATCCTAGCCTGAGACCTCACTGTTTCAGCCAATCTGATTGGCTGAAACAATGAGAAAGGCTGCGATTGGCTGTTCAGAGTTGAACAGCCAATCACAGCAATCGGGAGGCCGGATGGGGGAGGACACAGCCCAGGATGCTGACACCATCTTCCTCCAGGTAAGATGGCGTCGGAATTTTAATGCGATCACCGAGTCTATTCCGTCCATGGGAAGTAGGGCCCGGGTCACATGGATGGAATAGTACGTCTAATGGCAGAAAGGGGTTAATAGTGTAAATCTATTCCCATGCAACCGTTCCCACCCAAACATAGCTACAGGATATGCTACAGAATTTCATCTTCATTGTTTGGTCCTCCTACTTCTCCTTCTCCACCAAATCAACAAGAAGATCATACTACCCTCTCTAAAACAATTTTAAGGGTGTTTATGATGCCCACATTTCAAATTTTGAGAGTCCTACCTCTAACATTCTTTGATATATACAGTATGTATACCCCCAGGGGTAAATGTTTCTCAGCCCATGCACTTAGTGCATGCATATTACCAGTCTAGGATATCCACTCCTTAATAATGGGAAAAAAAGGTTTTCTGATGCCCTCCCGTATGTCTTGGAGGGCCACCTTCTAATTTTTGGCATCCCTTGCACTTAGTGCATCCACTTTACCAGTTTAAGAGACCCACTTCTTAGTAATGGAAAAAATGCTTTTGTGAGGCTCCATCTTCTAGTTGTGGGAACATTTTTGGAAACTAAAAGAGCCGGTGGGTTCTATTATTATATAATCCAGTGCCTTGCTGTCACGTAGGGAATTCTTACACTGCATACACAATTTCACAGCCTGGACAGGAGACATTGTACATTAAGTACAGAAGATCCTGGTTTCCTCTGTATCAGGATGAGTAGATGTGAAATGCTCCACTATATTCCCCAGCAGGGTGGATGAAATAACAGTCCTTGATGCTGCTATGTTAAACTAATTTTTTTTTTCAGGGCTAAAATTCAAATACCGGTATATTCTATTCTCTCATACCACTCTTACCTGCAATTAGTGTAGTGTGAGCTGTCACATTAGGGATAGTGTATTACAGGCATCTACTCAGGGATTATTGCCTTATAATTTAAAATCCTTGCTGCTGCAACATAAAAAAATGATCAAAGGTAATATCTATTATATTCCTTTTTTATTCCGCTGTTAGCTGAGTTTAGGGTAGGGATAGAAATGAGCATTCATTTAGGTCACATACATCTCTTCTACAGACCATAACTTGATTGTTTTTTTCCATGCACTCATTGACAGATTCATGTTTTGTATGGTGATCTGTACTCAGAAATTCATCAAAGCAGGCAGGGTTGCTTGTGTTCCTCCAGATAGTCGCAGATAGTGTATTACAGGCATCTAGTCAGGGATTATTGTTTTATAAATTATAATCTTTTGTGCTGCTTTTTTCCATTCACTCATTGACAGATTTATGATTTTTTACGGTGATCTGTACTCAGAACTTCATTAGAGCTGTCAGTGTCGATTGCGTTCCTTCAGAGTTTGTTGCCGTCACACGCAAGAAAAAATATTTTCAGGGCCAATTCAAATTCCTTCTAAATTGTACAATAATACTGCTCCTATCTGCAATTCATCTAGGGTGAGCTGTCGCAGTAGGGAGAGCGTACTACAGGCATCTAGTCAGGGATTTTTGCCTTATAAATTATAATCCTTGCTGCTGCAACCTAAAAAAAAATATCAAGGTAAATGTATTCTTTTACCTATTAATACCGCTGTTAACTGTGTTTAGAGGAAGGGATATGTGCTAGATATCATCTGCTGGAAATGAGTGTTCATTATGGTCACATACATCTCTTCCAGAGTCCATAACTTGATTGCTTTTTTCCATACACTCATTGATTGATTTGTGTTTTGTTATGATGATCTGTACTTAGAAATTCATCAAAGCAGGCAAAATTAACTGATTTAATGTGTCCTTTTTCAGTGTTACTGTATCAGATGTATGTAAAAGGTAGTGGTGGAAGTCTTTACGCTACTGGAGCTGGAATTATCACTTCTGAACTCTTCAGTGCTTTGTTTCCATCCATTTCAGGGTGTTTCTTGAAGTATGTTTGCTGTCATTGATGGAAGACCTATGATCTAAGATGAAAGCGCCCATTGCAACCCAAAAATCCTATTGGAATCTGCACATTTCATGATGCCTTGCACACAGTAAAGGCACCCAGTGCCATAGGCAGCAAAATAACCCCAAAATATATTTGAACCTCCACCATATTTGAATTTAGCAACTGTGTTCTTTTATTTGTAGGCTTCATTCCATTTACAGTAAACAGTAGAATGATGTGCTTTACCAAAAAGCTCTATCTTGGCCTCAGCTGTCCATAAGACACCTTCTGGCACTTTAATAGTGGGGGTCGCCTGCTGGTGCTCTATATATTGTGAAGGCTGGCTTCTGACCCTATACATTTAGAGCGAGGTCCACCTGATGGCCCTCTAACAATAGTGAGCGCCGACTGCTGGCCCTCTAACAAATAATAGGGGCTGCTGTTGTGAATTCTGTGGTCAAGCTCCCTCCTGTGGTCATGAGTGGTACTTCGGCTGGTTCTGTCCATGAGCTTCCTCTGGTGGATGTTAGTGCGGCTGCGGCTTCTGAGTTTCCTTCCTCAGGTGACGAGGTTAAGTCGTTAGGTGCTGCTCTGTTTAACTCCACCTAGTTCTTTGTTCCTTGCCTCCAGTCAATGTTCCAGTATTGGTCTTGCTCTCTCCTGGATCGTTCTTGTGGCTTGTCTGCCCTGCATAAGCTAAGTTCTGCTTGTGTTACTTTTGTTTGCTATTTTTTCTGTCCAGCTTGCTATATTGGTTTTTCTTGCTTGCTGGAAGCTCTGGGACGCAGAGGGAGCACCTCCGTGCCGTTAGTCGGTACGGAGGGTCTTTTTGCGCTCTCTGCGTGGTTGTTTGTAGGTTTTTGTGCTGACCGCAAAGCTATCTTTCCTATCCTCGGTCTATTCAGTAAGTCGGGCCTCACTTTGCTAAAACCTATTTCATCTCTGTGTTTGTATTTTTCATCTTTACTCACAGTCATTATATGTGGGGGGCTGCCTTTTCCTTTGGGGAATTTCTCTGAGGCAAGGTAGGCTTATTTTTCTATCTTCAGGGCTAGCTAGTTTCTAAGGCTGTGCCCGAGGCGCCTAGGTCTGGTCAGGAGCGCTCCACGGCTACCTCTAGTGTGGTGTGATAGGATTAGGGATTGCGGTCAGCAGAGTTCCCACGTCTCAGAGCTCGTCCTATGTTATTAGTAACTATCAGGTCACTTTGTGTGCTCTTAACCACCAGGTCCATTGTGTTTCTGAATCACCAGTTCATAACAGTACTGGAGGCCCAAAGTACTAATGCTTCTCAATAGAGGGAAAAGAGAAGTTCTGAGACCATTTTTTTTTCTCTGCACTGTGTTTTGTCTTTCTTTTCCCCTAGACATTTGGGTGGTTCAGGACACAGGTGTAGTGATGGACATTAAAGGTCTGTCTTCTTGTGTGGATAATCTCACTGCAAGAGTACAAAATATTCAAGACTTTGTGGTTCAGAATTCTATGTTAGAACCAAGAATTCCTATTCCTGATTTGTTTTCTGGAGATAGAGCTAAGTTTCTGAGTTTTAAAAATAATTGTAAACTGTTTCTGGCTTTGAAACCCCGCTCCTCTGGTGACCCAGTTCAACAAGTTAAGATCATTATTTCTTTATTACGTGGCGACCCTAAAGACTGGGCATTTTCCCTTGCGCCAGGAGATCCTGCATTATGTAATATTGATGCGTTTTTTCTGGTGCTCGGATTGCTTTATGATGAACCTAATTCAGTGGATCAGGCAGAGAAAAATTTGCTGGCTCTGTGTCAGGGTCAGGATGAGGTAGAGATATATTGTCAGAAGTTTAGAAAGTGGTCTGTGCTCACTCAATGGAATGAATGTGCGCTGGCAGCAATTTTCAGAAAGGGTCTCTCTGAAGCCCTTAAGGATGTCATGGTGGGATTTCCTATGCCTGCTGGTCTGAATGAGTCTATGTCTGTGGCCATTCAGATCGATCGACGCTTACGTGAGCGTAAAACTGTGCACCATGTGGCGGTATTATCTGAGCATAAACCTGTGCCTATGCAATGTGATAGGACTTTGACCAGAGCTGAACGGCAAGAACACAGACGTCGGAATGGGCTGTGTTTTTACTGTGGTGATTCCACTCATGCTATCTCCGATTGTCCTAAGCGCACTAAGCGGTTCGCTAGGTCTGCCACCATTGGTACGGTACAGTCGAAATTTCTTTTGTCCGTTACTTTGATCTGCTCTTTGTCATCCTATTCTGTCATGGCATTTGTGGATTCAGGCGCTGCCCTGAATTTGATGGACTTGGAGTTTGCTAGGCGCTGTGGGTTTTTCTTGGAGCCCTTGCAGTATCCTATTCCATTGAGAGGAATTGATGCTACGCCTTTGGCCAAGAATAAGCCTCAGTACTGGACCCAATTGACCATGTGCATGGCTCCTGCGCATCAGGAGGATATTCGCTTTTTGGTGTTGCATTATCTGAATGATGTGGTCGTGTTGGGGTTGCCATGGCTACAAGTCCATAACCCAGTATTGGATTGGAAATCGATGTCTGTGTCCAGCTGGGGTTGTCAGGGGGTACATGGTGATGTTCCATTTCTGTCTATTTCATCATCCACCCCTTCTGAGGTCCAAGAGTTCTTGTCGGATTACCGGGATGTATTTGATGAGCCCAAGTCCAGTGCCCTACCTCTGCATAGGGATTGCGATTGTGCTATCGATTTGATTCCTGGTAGTAAGTTTCCTAAAGGTCGACTGTTTAATTTGTCTGTGCCTGAGCACGCCGCTATGCGGAGTTACGTAAAGGAATCCTTGGAGAAGGGTCATATTCGCCCGTCGTCATCGCCATTGGGAGCAGGGTTCTTTTTTGTGGCCAAGAAGGATGGTTCGCTGAGACCTTGTATTGATTACCGCCTTCTAAATAAAATCACAGTCAAATTTCAGTACCCCTTGCCGCTGCTGTCTGATTTGTTTGCTCAGATTAAGGGGGCTAGTTGGTTCACCAAGATAGATCTTCGTGGTGCGTATAATCTTGTGCGTATTAAACAGGGCGATGAATGGAAAACAGCATTTAATACGCCCGAAGGCCATTTTGAGTACCTGATTATGCCATTCGGGCTTTCTAATGCTTCATCAGTATTTCAGTCCTTTATGCATGACATCTTCCGAGAGTACCTGGATAAATTCCTGATTGTATACTTGGATGATATTTTGGTCTTCTCGGATGATTGGGAGTCTCACGTGAAGTAAGTTAGAATGGTGTTCCAGGTCCTGCGTGCGAATTCTTTGTTTGTGAAGGGGTCAAAGTGTCTCTTTGGTGTTCAGAAGGTTTCATTTTTGGGTTTCATTTTTTCCCCTTCTACTATCGAGATGGACCCTGTTAAAGTTCAGGCCATTTATGATTGGACTCAGCCGACATCTCTGAAGAGTCTGCAAAAGTTTCTGGGCTTTGCTAATTTTTATCGTCGCTTCATCAATAATTTTTCTAGTATTGCTAAACCGTTGACTGATTTAACCAAGAAGGGTGCTGATGTGGTCAATTGGTCTTCTGCTGCTGTGGAAGATTTTCAGGAATTGAAGCGTCGTTTTTCTTCTGCCCCTGTGTTGTGCCAACCAGATGTTTCGCTTCCGTTCCAGGTCGAGGTTGATGCTTCTGAGATTGGAGCAGGGGCTGTTTTGTCACAAAGAAGTTCTGATGGCTCGGTGATGAAACCATGTGCCTTCTTTTCCAGGAAGTTTTCACCTGCTGAGCGTAATTATGATGTTGGCAATCGAGAGTTGCTGGCCATGAAGTGGGCATTCGAGGAGTGGCGTCATTGGCTTGAAGGAGCTAAGCATCGCGTGGTGGTCTTGACTGATCACAAGAACTTGACTTATCTCGAGTCTGCCAAACAGTTGAATCCAAGACAGGCTCGTTGGTCGCTGTTTTTCTCCCGTTTTGACTTTGTGGTTTCGTACCTTCCGGGCTCTAAAAATGTGAAGGCGGATGCCCTGTCTAGGAGTTTTGTGCCCGACTCTCCGGGTTTGCCTGAGCCAGCGGGTATTCTCAAAGAGTGGGTAATTTTGTCTGCCATCTCCCCTGATTTGCGGCGGGTGCTGCAAAAATTTCAGGCTAAGAGACCTGACCGTTGCCCAGCGGAGAAACTGTTTGTCACTGATAAATGGACGAGTAGAGTTATCTCTGAGGTTCATTGTTCGGTGTTGGCTGGGCATCCTGGAATCTTTGGTACCAGAGATTTGGTGGCTAGATCCTTTTGGTGGCCGTCTCTGTCGCGGGATGTGCGTTCGTTTGTGCAGTCCTGTGGGATTTGTGCTCGGGCTAAGCCCTGCTCTTCTTGTGCCAGTGGGTTGCTTTTGCCCTTGCCGGTCCCGAAGAGGCCCTGGACACATATCTCTATGGATTTTATTTCAGATCTCCCCGTCTCTCAAAAGATGTCGGTCATTTGGGTGGTTTGTGATCGCTTCTCTAAGATGGTCCATTTGGTACCCTTGTCTAAATTGCCTTCCTCCTCTGATTTGGTGCCATTGTTTTTCCAGCATGTGGTTCGTTTACATGGCATTCCGGAGAACATCGTTTCGGACAGAGGTTCCCAGTTTGTTTCGAGGTTTTGGCGAGCCTTTTGTGCTAGGATGGGCATTGATTTGTCTTTTTCCTCGGCTTTCCATCCTCAGACAAATGGCCAAACTGAACGAACCAATCAGACCTTGGAAACATATCTGAGATGTTTTGTTTCTGCTGATCAGGATGATTGGGTGTCCTTTTTGCCTTTGGCTGAGTTCGCCCTTAATAATCGGGCCAGCTCGGCTACTTTGGTTTCGCCATTTTTCTGCAATTCTGGTTTCCATCCTCGTTTCTCTTCAGGGCAGGTTGAGTCTTCCGACTGTCCTGGTGTGGATACTGTGGTGGATAGGTTGCAGCAGATTTGGACTCATGTAGTGGACAATTTGACATTGTCTCAGGAGAAGGCTCAACGTTTCGCTAACCGCAGGCGTTGTGTGGGTCCCCGACTTCGTGTTGGAGATTTGGTTTGGTTGTCGTCTCGTTATATTCCTATGAAAGTTTCCTCTCCTAAGTTTAAGCCTCGTTTCATTGGTCCATATAGGATTTCTGAGGTTCTTAATCCTGTGTCTTTTCGTTTGGCCCTTCCGGCTTCCTTTTCCATTCATAATGTATTCCATAGGTCATTGTTGCGGAGATACGTGGCACCTGTGGTTCCATCCGTTGATCCTCCTGCCCCGGTTTTGGTTGAGGGGGAGTTGGAGTATATAGTGGAGAAGATTTTGGATTCTCGTATTTCGAGACGGAAACTCCAGTACCTGGTTAAGTGGAAGGGTTATGGTCAGGAAGATAATTCCTGGGTCTTTGCCTCTGATGTTCATGCTGCCGATCTGGTTCGTGCCTTTCATCTGGCTCATCCTGGTCGGCCTGGGGGCTCCGGTGAGGGTTCGGTGACCCCTCCTCAAGGGGGGGTACTGTTGTGAATTCTGTGGTCAAGCTCCCTCCTGTGGTCATGAGTGGTACTTCGGCTGGTTCTGGCCATGAGCTTCCTCTGGTGGATGTTAGTGGGGCTGCGGCTTCTGAGTTTCCTTCCTCAGGTGACGAGGTTAAGTCGTTAGGTGCTGCTCTGTTTAACTCCACCTAGTTCTTTGTTCCTTGCCTCCAGTCAATGTTCCAGTATTGGTCTTGCTCTCTCCTGGATCGTTCTTGTGGCTTGTCTGCCCTGCATAAGCTAAGTTCTGCTTGTGTTACTTTTGTTTGCTATTTTTTCTGTCCAGCTTGCTATATTGGTTTTTCTTGCTTGCTGGAAGCTCTGGGATGCAGAGGGAGCACCTCCGTGCCGTTAGTCGGTACGGAGGGTCTTTTTGCGCCCTCTGCGTGGTTGTTTGTAGGTTTTTGTGCTGACCGCAAAGCTATCTTTCCTATCCTCGGTCTATTCAGTAAGTCGGGCCTCACTTTGCTAAAACCTATTTCATCTCTGTGTTTGTATTTTTCATCTTTACTCACAGTCATTATATGTGGGGGGCTGCCTTTTCCTTTGGGGAATTTCTCTGAGGCAAGGTAGGCTTATTTTTCTATCTTCAGGGCTAGCTAGTTTCTAAGGCTGTGCCCGAGGCGCCTAGGTCTGGTCAGGAGCGCTCCACGGCTACCTCTAGTGTGGTGTGATAGGATTAGGGATTGCGGTCAGCAGAGTTCCCACGTCTCAGAGCTCTTCCTATGTTATTAGTAACTATCAGGTCACTTTGTGTGCTCTTAAGTTAACCACCAGGTCCATTGTGTTTCTGAATCACCAGTTCATAACAGGCTGCCTGATGGCCCTGAAAAATAAAAATTTGTGACTTTCAGAGTCCCTCCTTCATAAATTAAACAGGATGTGTCTGATCATGTCTCGCACACCACATGGCCAGATAAGGTAGTAAAATGTTAAAATTACATTTCCTGGTGAATGTTTTTTTTTGCCATAGAAAGCAATGCAAAGGTGCAAAAACCAGGCAAAAATGTGTGAACATAGCCCAAGGTGTGAAGGAGCAATTTTTTTCTCTTTATTTATTTTGCCTTATCTTCAAATCATTATCCTAGAAAGGTTTATTCTTAACATTTTTTCCAGTAAAATCCATTTTATCTTCAGTTTCATATGTTTTATTGTCAGTCAGTAAAAGTGGCATAATACTCTGACAACATTGTTCCCATCGCGACCTGGGATTCAGAGATGCTTCCAGGTGTCTTCCCATGCTGTTCCCATGCCTTTTCAGTGCTGTTTCCATTGATTTGAGCAATCCTTAGACCCCTTCAAATCTCCAGGGTCACCAGAAAAATGGTCGAGTTTGACTTGTATTATACTCGTTACTCGGGTCCAGTACCCGAGTATTACAATTTTCTCGACTCGAGTAACTCGAGTTAGTGCTCCCTCATCGCTACTGCCAATGTATTCTTTTTGTGTTTCATGTGTATATGAACTTGAGTTCACTGAGAAAGTGCTCAAATTTTAAGAGGGTTAAAAAGCAGTCTGCAAGTAAAGTGAAGTGTGGCCATTTCCGAATCCCATAGGTCTTTGAGACTAATTCTCTCTTGTGTTGTGCCATTTTGGCCACCATTGTGTTGAGTGGACTGCCCTCTCTTTTGTTGGATATTTAAGATGTACTGTATGTTATAATGCTTTTCTCATAGTACTTTTAAGAACGTAAGTGTAGGACTTTATATGCCAGTGAATGTTAATACCAGTTTGGTTGCTACCTCGCTTTGAAGGTGTACTCACTTGTCTGAAGTGCCACCTTCTAGAGGGGATAAATGTGCATTTTGTATGTGTGTAATGACTAAAATCTTGTAAGGTGCACAGTATGAGTTGGGTCAATGGGCAGCTTCAGGTCTGCATTAGTATTCTGCTTTAGTGTAACAGGTATAAAAGTTTCTATTTTAATACCTGTCAATATATAGATGCAGCGCCCCAGAGTCCTGGTCGTTGCAGTAATGTCGCTCTGCCACTAAGGGGAGTGATGTTATGTCTGATTGCACTAAAGGAGTTCACCTGACCAGGTATCACAAGCACACATTACACTTCACACTCTGGCCACTAGGGGGAGCAAAAGGCACTATGTATTAGGCCACTCCTCACACTGGTAAAACTGGGGGTCGGATAGGAAGTTAGGACAGAACGCAGCCTGGGAGAGCTCCAGGGAGGACCTGCCAGGGGTGGGATCCTGGCAGGAACCTAGCAGAAAGGACAGAAAGTGACGGAACCGCGCCTGCACTACCTTGCGGCGGTATCCTAAGAAAGGACATGAAGAGAAGGATATTGTGGAAAGTGAGAAACGAGATCAAGGCACAAAGGAGAGCCAGTAGGAGTCGTGCCCCGAGAATGGCAACATCCTACTGAGGTGCGTAGCCGGTGACCGGAACACCGAGGAAGTAACTGACTCTATGCCTTACTTCAAATACCGCAGGACAGTTAATTATAGGTTGGCTGTCTACCATACATCACCTAAGCAGGCATAGGGGGCAAGCGTGGAGAGGGGCGTCTCTAGGGTCCCAGAATAGCTCCGAGCCTTCCCGTCAAATGGGTGCGTGCTATCCAGATAAACTTGGGGGACGGAGAGAGAGGAAGAGAAAGAACGAGAACAGAAGTTGTGAGGACTATCCCGAATGCTCAGCAGGGAAGAACTACAACACACAGGCGCTAGTGGTAGGCACTGATTTCCACCTGCAAAGGGAACTCTGGATGTGCCTTCGGACCGGCCGGTCTCAGACAGCCCTGTTGACAGTGCTCTGGATTGTGGATCCCGAAGCCTTCAGTAAAAGGTAAAGAGACTGCAACCCTGTGTCCTCGTTATTGACTGCACCCAACACCATCGCCACCTACATTACTGGGAAGCCTTGGGGATGTACTTAACCTGTGGGAAGGTATACCATCTAGCTGCCATCACATCACCCCAGTGGACCCCAAGCAGCGTCGGTCGACCTGACCGAATACCACAGGTGGCGTCACGAAACTTTAGCTGACTTTCATCACCCCTTTTATTGGACGCCCCTTAGCAGGGTCACGGACCGGGTCCAGCCACTGTGACAACCCAAGAACTGAGACAGAGAGGACCGGTACCGAGTAACCCGCGGCCCTGCGTCTGGGGGCGCTCCATAGATGCTTTGAGAACAGAAGTGCAGAGGAGCTGTGTGAGCTACTGTATTCAAAACCTTCACCACCCCAAGGCTTGTTATAGACAAGGGGGTATCAAAGTGTTATATGAGTGAGAGGTCCTTATGTATTGTTTAGGACAGAAGTAGATCGTCCTGCCTGCAATAATTGAGATTTTGCAGTCCATGTCTATCAGGGACAAGGCCACCATAGAGGGGAGCCAATGAGGAAAAGAAAGAGTGTACCTGCAGCGCCCCAGGGTCCTGGTCGTTGCAGTAATAGCATTCTCCTCTAGGGGGGAGTGATGTTACATTTGGAGGCAAAGAAAGACAACCGAATCCAGGTATCACAAACATGCAACACATTTCAAACTCCAGGCCACCAGGGGGAGCTCCGCTCCTATTTATTAGGGCACTCCTCACACTTAGGTAAAATTGGTTGCCTGGGGAGGAAGTTAGTTAGTTGCTGGCTGAGCTTTGCTCAGGTAGTTGGTCCCTGACAGGGGTGGGATCCTGTCAGAGATCGAGACAGAAGGACACGGAGCTGTGCCTGCCTGTATTGTTGAGAGGGTGAAAAAGTCATAGCAAAGGAGTGGATGTCAGAGGAGTTCTGCCCTACACAGGCTGCCTCCTTCTGAGGCGCAGGATCCCGGTAGCCGGAACACCGAGGGAAGCAATGATCCTTTATGCCTTGCTCCAGAGACCAGCAGGACAGCTAATTTCATGTTAGCTGTCCACCCTTACACCCAGGAGGCACGGTGGCACCCCTTAGAGGCTGGGGCATGCTAGAGCCCCTGTAAAACGCCTCAAACCACCGGTCATGCGGGTTTGTCCTATCCATCTGGGAGACAGAGAGAGACATAACATCTGTAACATCTTTAACAGTTGTGAGGACCTTATGAGAAGCTTAGCAGTAAGGTACTACAACACCACAGCGCTAGAGGAAGGCTACTGATTTCTACCTGGACAAGGGGACTCTGGATTTGCCTCCAAACCATCCGGACTCTGCCTGCCCTGTGGTCTGGTGCTCTGAACTGTGGATGCTGAAGTCTTTAGTAAAAGGTAAAGAGACTGCAACCTTGTGTCCTCGTTCTTCTCTGCGCCTCTCACCATACCACCATCTACACACCGGGAAGCCCTGGGGACACACTTCACCTGTGGGAAGGTATACCATCTAGCTGCCATAACATCACCCCAGCGGACTCCTTAAAGCAGCGTCGGTCACCCTGACCGAATACCACAGGTGGTGTCACGAACATTCCCCTTTAAAGACCTTTCCCTTTAACACGGACGTCCCAGGGCCACGGACCGGGTCAGCCACCATGACATCTGTTATGATCAGGTAATTCAGAACCACAATGGACATTGAAGTTCAGAGCACACAAAGTGACCTGACAATTACCGAAAACAAAGGACGAGCTCTGAGACGTGGGAACTCTGCTGACCGCAATCCCTAATCCTAACACACCACACTAGAGGTAGCCGTGGATTGCGCCTAACGCTCCCTATGCAACTCGGCACAGCCTGAGAAACTAACTAGCCCTGAAGATAGAAAAATAAGCCTACCTTGCCTCAGAGAAATTCCCCAAAGGAAAAGGCAGCCCCCCACATATAATGACTGTGAGTAAGATGAAAATACAAACACAGAGATGAAATAGATTTAGCAAAGTGAGGCCCAACTTAATGAACAGACCGAAGATAGGAAAGATAACTTTGCGGTCAACACAAAACCCTACAAACAACCACGCAGAGGGGCAAAAAGACCCTTCACACCGACTAACGGTACGGAGGTGCTCCCTCTGCGTCTCAGAGCTTCCAGCAAGCAAGAAAAACCAATTAAGCAAGCTGGACAGATAAAATAGCAAGCAAAAATAACACAAGCAAAACTTAGCTTATGCAGGATAGACAGGCCACAGGAACGATCCAGGAGGAAGCAAGACCAATACTAGAACATTAACTGGAGGCCAGGATCAAAGCACCAGGTGGAGTTAAATAGAGCAGCACCTAACGACTTAACCTCATCACCTGAGGAAGGAAACTCAGAAGCCGCAGTACCACTCTCATCCACCAAAGGAAGCTCATAGACAGAACCAGCCGAAGTACCACTCTCGACCACAGGAGGGAGCTTGGCCACAGAATTCACAACAGACATCCCCCTGTGAACTGAAGGGCCTGGTACCGAGTACCCCTAGCCCTTGGGGGCGCTCCATACCTGTAAGATCAGAGAGTGACCACCAGACAAGCCAAGCATCGCCAGTTATGAGGTTGGGGTCAGGTGAGAGTGGTGGTGCCAAACCCAAAGATGCGTAGTGCATATATGACAAGCCTGTGAGTGATGCGACAAGCTACTGCAGAGCTGGCTAGTGCTTAGTACAGGTGAGTGAAGTTGAAGTGTATTAGTGGCCAAGTGTAGGACACTGATGGCCAAATATGCAATGTCAGACAGTAGTCATGGCCCATGCACCCTGAACAAAGGGGAAGGAGTGACCTCTATAACTGAGCTCGGGTGGAGAATAAGAGGAAGTAATATTAGGGAGAAAAATTAACAAGTGTCCATTGCATGTAACTAAGAATCGAGTGAGACCCATTCCTTAGAGATAAGTTTGGAGCAAAGGTCAAAATGCTGGGAAGGCCCTGACTGGGTGACTAGGTTTAGCTGTGTCCAATACTATTGCGGATACTTGTGTCACACTTAAAAGACTATTAAAAGTTTATGCAACAATGTAAGTCAAAGGCCTCTCAGGGGACGGCAAAGAATGTTGAGCAAAATGCTTTCCCAGTTCTGTGTCTCCCTGGATTTTGGCACTAATATGTTGTATCATGTAAGATGTTATCTGTGTTTTTGGTTTTTTGTTGATGATCAGCTTTATCAGCAGGCCGCTGTGGGCCGGTTCAAGCATGGTTGTTATGATCGCAATGATACCAATATGACCATAGTATTTACTGGTTTGTAACATTTAATTTTAAATGATTATCGTATTTGTTTTTGTCAATTTATGGGAAAAAAATTATTTTACCCCTCATATATCAATAGAGATATATATTGCTGTATAGAGATGTATCTCTATGTACCAGCACTATGTGCCAAAAAAGAATAATTTTTTGATCTTCAAGACTTACAGTTGTTTAGTTGAGTACAATGGGAAAACTCCAGAAAAAAATGTTCAACTGATCCACAACATACATTCACATGCTGCAGACATGTCAATTTGCATGCAGATTTTTTCCTGGTTGTGTGTGGGTGAGATTTCTTAAAATCTCATACGCTTTGATGCCCCTTCATTCTCACTATTGCCAAGAATCCCAGAGGTCGGGCCAGGGTTGCCAACTTAACTTTCTTTTCTTTCTGGATAACTTGTCAAAAAATCACAGACAGACAATATTTTTATGGACATATTGAAAATCAATAACAAATTATTATGATATGTGATCCATGTCTGCATCCCATAATTCTGATATAAAGACATCAGCTGCATTTTCTGTAAACTGTAAAATGGTGATAATTAATTATAGTTAAAATAATTATAAGATTCTTCAATTCTTCGAATTCTTCAAATTCTTTGATTGTTCAAAAATGTATTTATAAGATTCTTCAGCTTAACCAAAAGGCACCTTTATTTTTAGAATGGGGTAAAAAGTGCCCTACTTTTACGGACTGTACTGGAATTTATGGACGGTTGGCAACCCGGGGTCAGACCCTCGCCGATTTATAAAGTGATTACATATACAAGTGAAATGCCATCACTTAAGTAAATGGTAATAACCTACTAAATCTCTTCAGCAATTTAAAATAGATCTGAGTTTTCATTGTGATCTGCCAAATTCCAGAATTAACTGATTTCGGGGCAACAGAATCAATGCCAGGACATCTATTTGAAGAAAATTTGACAGCTTATGAAAAATCTCCCAAAAGCCGACTGTGAGAAGACCATCCCTATATTCCATCATATACCATGCATACCGTTCATTTCTTTAAGTGGAACACATCTCAGAACACAGTTTTTCATTGCAATTTATAATGTTTTCTCATACACCTTTTTGCGATGCTGTTTCAGCAACTTTCTATAATTTTGCTTCATAAAGACAGCAAATACTGTCCTCAAGTGGTTGCTATCAGCATTGCACGTTTCTTCGTTTCCTTAAGGTCTTGAATGATTAGTGCTATAAAGGAAATGAATGTTTGACAGCATACAGAAAAAAGTAAAATAAGTTTAGGAAAAATAAACACACGCTATTATATTGAATTCTGTTATTGAAACTTACAAAATAAATAATACAAGTAGGAGCAACAGCTACAGATTTAGCCTTTTTTAGATGGTTTGCAACACAAATTCACTTTCATCCCAAATCCATATCTATTTACTGCCATAATGTAATCCATTTTCTAATATATTTTACCCCTTAGTGACAGAACCAATTTGGTACTTAATGACCATGCCAATTTTTACAATTCTGACCACTGTCACTTATAACTCTGAAACGCTTTAACGGATCCCGCTGATTCTGAGATTGTTTTTTCGTGACATATAGTACTTCATGTTAGTGGTAACATTTCTTCAATATTACTGGCGTTTATTTATGAAAAAAGCGGAAATATGGTGAAAATTTTTTAAATTTTGCAATTTTCAAACTTTTAATTTTTATGCCCTTAAATCAGAGAGATACTATACAGACCAAAAATTTGGACACACCTTCTCATTTAAAGATTTTTCTGTATTTTCATGACTATGAAAATTGTGCATTCACACTGAAGGCATCAAAACTATGAATTAACACATGTGGAATTATATACTTAGCAAAAAAGTGTGAAATAACTTAAATTATGTCTTATATTCTAGGTTCTTCAAAGTAGCCACCTTTTGCTTTGATGACTGCTTTGCACACTCTTGGAATTCTCTTGATGAGCTTCAAGAGGTAGTCACCGGGAATGGTTTTCACTTCACAGGTGTGCCCTGTCAGGTTTAATGAGTGGGATTTCTTGCCTTATAAATGGGGTTGGGACCATCAGTTGTGTTGTGCAGAAGTCTGGTGGTTACAAAGCTGATAGTCCTACTGAATTGACTTTTAGAATTTGTATTATGTCAAGAAAAAAACAGCTAAGTAAATAAAAACGAGTGGCCATCATTACTTTAAGAAATGAAGGAAGTCAGTCCGAAAAATTGGGAAAACTTTGAAAGTGTCCCCAAGTGCAGTGGCAAAAACCATCAAGTGCTACAAAGAAACTGGCTCACATGAGAACCACCCCAGGAAAGGAAGACCAAGAGTCACCTCTGCTTCTGAGGATAAGTTTATCCGAGTCACCAGCCTCAGAAATCGCAGATTAACAGCAGCTCAGATTAGAGACCAGATCAATGCCACACAGAGTTCTAGCAAAAGACACATCTCTAAAAGAACTGTTAAGAGGAGACTTTGTGCAGCAGGCCTTCATGGTGAAATAGTTGCTAGGAAACCACTGCTAAGGACAGGCAACAAGCAGAAGAGACATGTTTGGGCTAAAGAGCACAAGGAATAAATATTAGACCAGTGGAAATCTGTGCTTTGGTCTGATGAGTGCGACGCAGAAAAGGTGAACGGATGGACTCTGCATGCCTGGTTCCTATCGTGAAGCATGGAGGAGGAGGTGTGATGGTGTGGGGGTGCTTTGCTGGTGACACAGTTGGGGATTTATTCAAGATTGAAGGCATACTGAACCAGCATGGCTACCACAGCATCTTGCAGTGGCATGCTATTCCATCCGGTTTGCGTTTAGTTGGACCATCAGTTATTTTTCAACAGGACAGTGACCCCAAACACACCTCCAGGCTGTGTAAGGGCTATTTGACCAAGAGGGAGAGTGATGGGGTGCTACGCCAGATGACCTGGCCTCCACAGTCACCAGACTTGAACCCAATCGAGATGGTTTGGGGTGAGCTGGACCGCAGAGTGAAGGCAAAAGGGCCAACAAGTGCTAATCATCACTGGGAACTCCTTCAAGATTGTTGGAAGACCATTCCCGGTGACTACCTCTTGAAGCTCATCAAGAGAATGCAGAGAGTGAGCAAAGCAGTCATCAAAGCAAAAGGTGGCTACTTTGAAGAACCTAGAATATAAGACATAATTTAAGTTATTTCACACTTTTTTGCTAAGTATATAATTCCACATGTGTTCATATTCATAGTTTTGATGCCTTCAGTGTCAATGTACAATTTTCATAGTCATGAAAATACAGAAAAATCTTTAAATGAGAAGGTGTCCAAACTTTTGGTTTGTACTGTATGTCACACAAAATAGTTAATAAATAGCATTTCCCACATACCTATTTTACATCAGCACAATTTTGGAAACAACATTTTTTGTTAGGAAGTTAAGGGTTAAAAGTTGACCAGCGAATTCTCATTTTTACAACAAAATGTAAAAAACCATTTTTTTTAGCGACCATCTCTTTAAAGTCACTTTGAGGAGCCTACATGACAGAAAATACCCAAAAGTGACAGCATTCTAAAAACTACACCCCTCAAGGTGCTCAAAACCACTTTCAAGAAGTTTATTAACCCTTTACGTGCTTCACAGGAACTGAATCAATGTGGAAGGAAATAATTAACATTTAACTTTTTTTTTCCAAACATTTTACTTCAGAACCATTTTTTTTATTTTCACAAGTATAAAAAGAGAAAATGAGCCACAAAATTTGTTGTGCAATTTCTCCTGAATACACCGATACCCCATATGTGGGGGTAAACCACTGTTTGGGCGCACGGCAGAGCTTGGAACAGAAAGAGTTCCATTTGACTTTTTCAATGCAAAATTGGCAGGAATTGAGATCGGAAGCCATGTCGCACTTGGAGAGCCCCTGATGTGCCTAAACAGTATAAACCCCCCACAAGTGACCCAATTTTGGAAACTAGACCCTTTAAGGAACTTGTCTAGATGTGTGGTGAGCACTTTGAACCCCCAAGTGCTTCACAGAAGTTTATAACGTAGAACCGTGAAAATAAAAAATCACATTTTTTCTACAGAAATGATCTTTTCGCCCACAAATATTTTAGGCTACGTTCACATTAGCGTCATGCGACGCTGCGTCGTCGACGCACGACAACGCATGCGTCATGCGCCCCTATCTTTATCATTGGGGACGCATGCGTTGCGTTGTCGTGCGTTTTCGGTAAAACGCACGACGCATGCGTCGTTTCACCGCACCTGGGTGGCGTCGGAGACGCTACATGTTGCATTTTTGTAGCGTCAAAAAAACGCACGCATCACACTTGCATCGCTCGTGCATCGTCATTGCGTTACAATTTCCCATTGAAACCTATTGACAACGCACTTGCGTCGCGTGTGTGCGTCGTGCGTGCGTTGTGCGACGCATGCGTCGTTAGATAAAATTAAACAAAAAAGTGTCTAGACAGTGTCTAGACAGTGCAAACAGTGATAAAAACATCCCCCATATATAAAGAAAATGTTGTATTGTTTGTCACTTCTGCTGCAGCATCTAGAGGCAAGACATCACACCAGACGACTTCTACTTTTATTCATCCGCTGTTCAGAGATGTAAGTATAGAATGATTCTGTGCATTTTCTACATGTTTTTTAAAATTGTTTTTGCAAGTTGTGTATTATATTCTGCACTGTGGTTGTTTAAAGATATTTTTGTATTTTTAGTCTGGTTGTGATGTATGGCGTTGTATAGAATGGCGTTTCATTGTCTGCGGCCTTGATTATTGTTCTTTCCAGGATAGATTTTTCTTTTCCATTTTTTGGTTTGGTGGTGTTTTTTGTATTCAGTTGTGATGTTTTATTCTTGCGTTATATGATGGCGTTTAATAGTCTCCGGCCCTGTCGGTTTTATTGTAAAGTATGGTAGTATAGAATGATTCTGCGCCCTTTTATTAAATGTAATAATTTATATTGCAAGTTGTGTATTATGTTCAGCACTGTGGTTGTGTAAAGACATTGTTGTATGTTTCTGGTTGCGATGTATGGCGTTGTATGGCCTTTTATTGTATCCGTCCCTGTCGGTTTTATTGTAAAGTATGGTGTGTTATTGCCGTTTCTGCCCTTAATTTTTGGGTGTTGTTAATTTTTTCCTTTCAAAAATCTATTGTGTTTTTTGGGTTGCTCCATGCATACTGTACTTTAAAAAAAAAAAAAAGCTCTCTTTTGGGATTACTACATAGGGTCTGTTGTAGATTAGTTTTCTTATCTTTAGGCTTTTGTTTACTCTGGCATTGGGTTGTCTCTGCCATTGTTTCTTTTAATCAATGTGGCAGTGTTGTTTGCTCAGCGTTAGTTCAGTTGGAGTGCAATGTTCTTTGTTGTTGAAATGAAAATTTTTTTTTTTTTTTTTTTATTGCTGGATTGTGCATAGGAGCATAGGATCAATGTTATTTTGTTCTTTTTTTCAGAATCAGAATTGCATTATGGCCAGCGATTCCAGCAACACCCCACCGCTGAGGAGTCCGGTGAGTACATGATCTACTATTGCTTACTATATTCACTGTCATTTGTAGATGGGTCACTCAACTTTTTGGTAAACTATTTTGCAGGCTTCTTCAAGTGAGGAGGAGAACCAGGAGGAACAGAGGGAGCAGAGACCACGGGGCCAAGCTGTGGTTGCAGGACGGAGAGTAAGTTTTTATTTCAATCCTATTCCTTTTTTTTCGTTAATTTTTTTGTTTTTGTGGGTATGGGGGGTGGTGGGAGGGGGTGGTGGTGTGTGTGGTAGGTGGCGGTGGAGGAGGTAGGGACAACATTTTTTTATCTTGCAGACATTAATATTTTCCATTTATTCTAGGTTTCACAACGGGCCCTGGATGACCCACTGGATATCGATATGATGGTGGCATCCATAGAAGCACGGGGCCCGTTGTGGGACAGCCGTGACCCCTGGCACGCGGACCAGGGCATATTGCGCCGTTTGTGGATAGAGGTGGCACAATCGCTGTGGGATGGCTTCGACAGCGCTTCCCCCAAGGGCAAAGCTAGTTTTCGTAAGTATTTCCAAAATGCTGCTGTGACCCATCATGCCAGGATTACACAACCGTCTGTGATGTCCTCTATTGGGATTGCACACGGTTGCGTAATCGTTTTAAATATATTCTCTAAAACCTTTTTTATTTTTTTAATTTATACACAGTTAAACAATTGAAGACCAGATGGCGCTCCATGAAGGACCGTTTCAGGAGGGGCCTGAAAAAGGAGGGACAGACCCGTAGTGGTGCTGCAGCTTCAAGGACCTCTGTGTACAAATACAACCGTATATTGCAGTTCTTGCGACCGGTCCTTGAAAGCAGAGAGTAAGTATAGTACCTATGCACACACCTAGTTTTTACAACATGCATATTCACCTACTATATTCCAGCCACGTAGCTTATTGCCCAGCCATTTATTTTGGCAAGTACAAAGTATAGAAATGATGAAAAAAAGGCAAGCTCACCGAGGCGTGAAAAGTAAAAAATACATACTTTTATCCTCTTCAATCATAAGCAGAGGATGAAACATCAGCACAATACAATAGACACTATCTACGCGTTTCAGGTGACAGGGAACATCAGACCTGAAACGCGTAGATAGTGTTTTTATTGTATTGTGCAGATGTTTCATCCTCTGCTTCTGATTGAAGTGAATAAAGTATTTAGTTTTTACTTTTCACGCCTCGTTGACCTCAAATTTTTTTATTAATTTCTGGTCTTCTCACACTTGACACAGCGGCTCCCTTCTGGGATTACTACAATGGTGAGCTTGACTTACTAGTTATTTCCCTGAAATCAGAAGTATACAGAACACAGAAAGATAGTAGATTGGCCATGCCCAGGCAATATTTCATAGTGGAGTAGTATAGTGCCCATCCAGGTGTATCCCAGTTTTTTTATACACAAAAAATTAAAATATAATAGACACGGCATACCTTCTACTGCAAGGCAGGTTATGTTCCCATGGTTGCTCAGCTCGCAGGACCTGTGATGACGTCTCGGTCACATGACCGTGACGTCATGGCAGTTCCAACGTAAGCATAATTGTCTGGCGTTACAAACCGCAACCATGGGTGACTATTTTGAATTAAATAAATGCATTTTTTTTTAATATTGATGGTGCATATGCAGTGTCAATATTAAAAATAGGTTAATATTAACGGCGGCAATGGATACCGGCGGTAAAGTTAATTAATGACGCATGTGAAATGTTATATTTAGTATACTAATGGTTTCTTTATGTTTTCACAGAACACACAGCAGCACCCGCGAGACTGTCCGACCCTCTGGAGCGGTCCTTTGTGAAGCGCCATCTGAACTGTCGCAGCCATCCCACAGCGAGAGCAGGTCTGCACCACCACAATCTGGCGAACCGGCAGCCGGTCCATCAGATGTTCCCCTGGCCGAGGCCTCTGGCGCTCCTTCCTTCGGGTCTACCTGACAGCGTCAGCTGGCCTCGGACAGGGCGGTCATGCCCGAATTTTTACATTTGAGCACCGTATTTCAGAATGGTTTCAAGGCGCTGTGCGATAAAATGTCCAATATCGACCGGCGTCTTGAAAACATCGAATCGGAGCTCTCGAGGCCGGCCAAACATTTTTTTAGTGCCATTCACAAGGGCATGGTTGAACATCTTACGCCGGAACTCCAGATTTCGGTCATGCAGGGCTGCAACAACGCATATGTCACTGCTCTGCAGCAGGCTCGGGTCATGCAGTCAGCGACAAATGTGCCCGCAGTACCATCGCTGGCTGCCATGACTCCGACTCCTGCTGCAGAGCACCACCAAAGAGCTCCGCGTGCCGAGGGCCACCGCCACCGCCACCGCCACCACAGAACAGAGCCCCAAAGTTATGATCATGCCAGGCCTTCAAGGGCACACAGATGGGAAGCCGACCCACACCCAGAGGGAGAGAGGAGGAAAAAAAAGAAGAAGACGACGACAAGCACTACAACCTTGGCTATGGCTGCTCCCAAAACAACCACCAGTACACAGCCTGGGTCGACCCGGAGCACTCCAAGTACCCAGCCTGGGTCTACACGGAGTACACCCAGTACCCAGCCTGGGTCTACAAGGAGTACACCGAGTACACAGCCTGGGTCTACCCGGAGCCGGAGTAGCCAGCCAAGGACACTGGTCGTCCCTCCTCCTCCCTCACCTCCTGCTTTGGCAGTATCGCCACCGTCAACTGGCTGGATTGATGTCGGCATCCCGTCTAGTGTCATAGACTATGCTGCTTCCTCCCCCTCGTCCTCCTCCTCGGTCTCCTCAACACCCCCCAAAAGTGGGGGATATCAATCCCCCTTAATTGCTGATATCGATACCCCCTAACATTTCCCATTTCTTTTTTTTGTGTCCCTAATAAAATTGTTATTTTTTTTTAAAAAATTTATTTTTTATTGTCTCAAATAAAGTTTGCACCAAATCACACCGTGCGCCGTATACACAAATCTTGTCTTTGTAACAACTGATGTGCAATGTCTGACAATATTTTATACATTTTTTTTTTCATTTTTTTATAGGGCTGTCGTTCATTGTACTATGAGATGTTACAAACACAAACAGCATTGCTCAATATGTCAAGTTTAAAATGTACCATCACACAACGATTTCAGTAACGATATAGTTGGTTTTTGTGTGTAACCAACGTTATCTTTTCTGAAATCGTACAACGATTAGGCCCCTGCTGTGAGATTTTTGGTGTCAGCGAATGATTAGGAATTTCTTGGGGTAACTGATCACACGCTGTCATTGTTGGATCGGCGTGTTTGACACCAATCCAGCAATGTCTTTGTTTTAAACAAGGGAATATTGGGTTACTAGCGCAGTGTTTTAAACACTCAAATAAGTGAACAATACCCCCCCCCCAAAAAAAAGGTGTCAACCACGTCCCTCGCCGTCATCTTTCCGCAGTCACTGACACTGTTTCCCGCCCGGAAAGCAGAGCACACCGTTGACTTAAACGCTGTGCTTTGCTTTAGGGCTGGCACAGTACGGAAAGCTGACGGCGATGGACGTCTCACACACTGTAATGAAAGGTTTTTTTATTTTTTTTATATTACATTTACAATGGTAAACAGGGAAAACATCGTGAGTGCGGCCATGCGCTTCATAACATTACCCAGATTACACGGGGACTTGTTCTTTTTTGGTCGCTGGAGAGCTGTCTGTGTGACAGCTCTCCAGCAACCACGCGACGACTAAACAACGGTCACGGTCCGGTCGTATCACTGGTCGGTATCGTTGGATAATAGTTTTATTAATGTACCTTAAGATTATTGGTCAGGTGAGGTGGTAGCAATGTTCACAGTGTCGCCACTATTTGACTCTGGACGTATTCCAGCATCCTGAGTGCAATAGTGTTAACTCTGTAGAGTTTTGCAAACATGATCGTCTCCCTCCTTGTCAAGCCAGGTTCCATATGCAAATAGTCTGCAGGATTAAAAATGGTTGACAAGGTGGGAGCCGATTATGTTATACGTCAAAACTATGGAACACACGGCTGAAATATTTTTTTGTTTTGTCACAGTCCATTTGGGTACTGGTGCTCACATAAATTTTGTGGGACACACATTACTTTACATAACATTGGATTTTACAATTTGATTTCTATGGAAAAACATATGGGAGATTTTTTTTGTGAAAACGGAAAGGCACAAGAACTTTATTTCAAAACACAACGCATTAGAAAATCAGGGGACATTATAACAATAACCTTACATAGGATGGTTAAATGACATGGACTCCACAGTGTTTACATGACATCATAATAACAAGATGAATTAAACCATTTGATCTTGCCATGAAACACGGCCAACATCTGAAACAAAGTATGCAGCAAATTGGTCCCTCATATGAGCAATCTCCACAGTTGTCCGCAGAGGATGATCTTGATAATCAGGCAATGGATTTGGTATGGGTTCATCGAGTTCCACGTTGACTCTCTCTTTATCAATAATAAAATTGTGGAGAACCACACACGCCTTCACCAACTCATCCACTGTCTCAATTTTCAAATTTATAGCGGATCCTAAGATACGCCATTTGGAGACAAGGATTCCAGAGGCGCACTCCACAGTTCTTCTGGCCCTGGACAGTCTATAATTAAATATACTTTTGGTGCGGTCCAACCCCCGACTGGAGTACGGTTTAAGTAGGTTGCCACTCATTTGAAAAGCCTCATCCCCAACCACAACAAATGGCAGGGCCGGGCCTTCGGTGTTGGGAAGAGGTCGTGGATGGGGGAAATTAAAATTGTTATCGTACAATCTTCGGCCCATATCAGACTCCTTAAATGTCCGTGAATCATTTGCATGGCCAAACGCTCCAATGTCCACAGCGAGAAACCTGCAGTCCGCACCTGCAATTGCCATCAGCACGGTGGAAAAGTATTTTTTATAATTAAAAAACAGAGATCCACTTCTTGAAAGCTTGGTAATCCTAATGTGCTTCCCATCCACGGCTCCAATACAGTTAGGGAAAGAACACACTTGTTCGAATTTTTGGGCATTGGCCTGCCATAATTCTCTTGTAGGGATAGGTAAAAATTCCTCCCGGAGGTTGTCCCACAATGCGCGGCATGTGTCGGCAATGATACCAGACAGTGTGGAGAATCCAATCCGAAACTGGAAATGCAGTGATCTCAAGGTCTCTCCAGTAGCAAGGAAACTGACAAGAAGAAAAATAAATAAATGAAATTAATTAAATTGTTATGAAAGAATTTTTCATTCTTAATTACAATCCCCCACCCCACAAAACCAAAACACGTTAGTTACTTGAAAAAATGGCAAGAACATATAAATCCTTCACATTGCATTACGTACCGTAGAGTCACCAGCAGACGTTCCTCGGGGGAAATCGATTTACGGAGCTGCGTGTCCTGCCTGGAAATGGTTCCTTCCACCAGACGCAGCAGATATCGGAAGCTGTTTTGTGACATCCTGGTGTATTCAAAGTATTTCTCCTGGTTCTCATTTAATTCGCCAAACAGACAATGGTAGGCTCCACGACTCTCTCGGACTTCCACTATAGGGTGTAGCCAAAAACGCCGATGACTCCTTCTCCGTAGTTTGTCTCTTTTCCTTTGTTCATGACAGGCAATAGCATAAGCAATAGCAAGGGCTAATTCCAGCTCAAAATTGAGGTAGATACTCTCCATGGGACGATCCATCTTGATGCTGTATGGTTGGAAATAATCTATGCCAGGGTATATATACCACTATTACATTAATACCCACCCTCATCTACCCATTGGTGGCATTATCTATTGTCTAGACACTAGACCCACCCTCTTCTATTCATTGGTGGTGTTATCTAGTGTCTAGACACTAAATTGTGTGTAAAGATATAATCATTGTTTGACAATGCATGCGTCGTAAAACGCTGCGTTTTTTGTAAAAATGCAACAAAAACGCACAAAAAACGCTGCGTTTTACGACGCATCCGTCCGACGCTTGCGTCAAAAAAGGTGCGTTTTTGCGTGCGTTTCCGATCCGTCGTGCGTTGCGTCGGCGACGCAGCGTCGCATGACGCTAATGTGAACGTAGCCTTATTTTCACAAGGGTAAACGGAGAAATTAGACCATGAAAGTTGTTTTGCAATTTATCCTGAGTATGCTGATACCCAATATGTGGGGGTAAACCACTGTTTGGGCGCACGATAGAGCTTGGGAAGAGACGCTGTTTGACTTTTTCAATGCAGAATTGGCTGGAATTGAAATCGGACGCCATGTCGCGTTTGGAGAGCCCCTGATGTGCCTAGACAGTGGAAACCCCCCACAAGCGACACCATTTTGGAAACTAGACCCACTAAGGAACTTATATAGATGTGTGGTGAGTACTTTGAATCCCCAAGTGCTTCACAGAAGTTTATAATGCTGTTGAATCTGTCCTGAGTACGCTGATGCCCCATATGTGGGATAAAACTACTGTTTGGACACACGTCGGGGCTCAGAAGGAAAGTAGTGATGTTTTGGAATGCAGACTTTGATGGAATGGTCTGCGGGCGTCATGTTGCATATGCAGAGCCCCTGATGTGCCTAAACAGTAGAAAGCCCCCACAAGTCACCCCATTTTGGAAACTAGATCCCCCCAAGGAGCTTATCTAGATGTGTGGTGAGCATTTTGAACACCCAAGTGCTTCACAGAAGTTTAACGCAGATCCGTGAAAATAAAAAATCATTTTTTTCCACAAAAGATTTTTTAGCCCCCAATTTTTTTATTTTCCCAAGGGTAACTGGAGAAACTGGACCCCAAACGTTGTTGTACAATTTGTCCTGAGTACGCTGATGCCCCATATTTGGGGGTAAACCACTGTTTGGGCGCACGGCATAGCTCAGAAGGGAGGGAGCACCATTTGACTTTTTGAACGCAAAATTTCCTGGAATCAATGGTTTAGACATGTTGCGTTTGGAGACCGCCTGATGTACCTAAACAGTGGAAACCCCCCAATTCTAACTCCAACCCTAACCCCAACACATCCCTAACCCTAATCCTATCCCGATCCCTAATCCTAATCACAACTCTAACCCCAACAGACCCCTACTCCCAACCCTAACCATAACCCTAATCACAACCCTAACCCTAACCGCAAACCTAACCCTAATCCCAAAACACACCTAACCCTAATCCCAACCCTAACCATAACCCTGATCCCAAACCTAACCCTAATCCCAAACCTAACCCTAATCCAAACCCTAATCCCAACTCTAACCCTAATCCCAACTCTAAGCCTAACTTTAGCCCCAACCCTAACCCTAACTTTAGCCCCAACCTTAACCCTAAGTTTAGCCCAACTCACTTTAGCCTAACTGTAACCCTAATTGGAAAATGGAAATAAATACATGTTATTATTTTTTCTTAACTAAGGGGGTGATAAAGGGGGGGTTTATTTACTATTTTTTTCCAAAGTGAAACAATAGGAAAAATCTTCCTCTTGTTACCGGGTTCCGTCCAACAGATCTCGGCAGGCACACTGCACATGCGCCCGCCATTTTCTTACTGGAGGAAAACGCCAGCGGCTGTGAGGGGAAGCAGGAGGACCAAGGACACCAGGAGACACTGGTAAGAATATGGGGGGGACCAGGACCCTATTTCTCTGTCCTCTGATGTGCGATCACATTGGAGGACAGAGAATTGAAACGGCAAATCGCGCTTTTTTTTTGCGGTCGCCGGTAAATGGTTAATACCGGCGATCGCAACCCAGAGGTCGGTAAAAAACAACCCGAATCATGTTCTTTGTGGTCTTGGCTATGCCCAGCAACTGAGACCCCAGAGAAAATTTGACTCTGGGGGGAGCTATACACTTTTTCCACAGCGCCGTTAATTACGCATGCGTACTTTAGACTGCGCATGTCCAGAAAATGATGTCACCGCCTCCACCATGCGCACAAAAAACGCAAATGCATGGCAAAACGCATTTAAACGCATGCACAAGCAGCATTTTTGTTTACTTCATGCACAAGATGATGCGCAGGAGTAAGCATGCTTTTGCATGCGCTTTGGCATGCAATTGCACATGCAGATGATACGCTGTGCACAAAATCGCTAATGTAAACTTAGTCTTAAGCCCTGATTTTTTTATTTTCACAAGAGGAGAAACTGGACCACTAAAATTGTTGTGCAAATTCCCCTGAATATGCCGATACCCCATATTTGGGGGGAAACCACTGTTTGGGGGCACGGCAGGGCTCAGAAGGGAAAAAGCATCGTTTGACTTTTTGAACGCAAAATTGGCTGTAATTGAGAGTAGTCGCCATGTCGCATTTGCAGGGCCCCTGATGTGCCTAAAATGGTGAACCCCTCAAGTGTCCCCATTTTGGAAACTAGACCCCTCAAGGAACTTATCTAGATGTGGTGATGAGCACCTTAAACCCCCAGGTGCTTCACAGAAGTTTTTAATGTAGTGCCTTGAAAATAAAAAATCTAATTTTTTAGACAAAATGATCTTTTAGCTCCAAATTTTTTATTTTCGCAAGGGTAAGAGGAGAAATGGACCCAAAAAATTGTTGTGCAATTTCTCCTGAGTATGCTGGAGCATGGCAGGAATCAAGAGAGGACACCATGTTGCGTTTGTAAAGCTTGTTTAAACTCCAAACAGGTGTCCCCATTTTGGAAATAGACCCCTCACAGAACATATCTAGATGGTGATGAGCACTTTGAACCTTCAGGTGCTTCACAGAAGTTTATAAAATCGAGCCGTGAAAATAAAAAAATCACATTTTTTTTCCACAAAAATGATCTCTTAGCCCCAATTGTTTTATTTTCACAAGGGTAAGAGTAGAAAATGGCTCCCAAAAATTGTTGCACAATTTCCCCTGAGTATGACAATACCCCATATATGGGGGAAAACCACTGTTTGGGTCCACGGCAGTGCTCGGAAAAGAAGGAAAATAATTAACTTTTTTTAACGCAAAATTGGCTGGAATTGAGAGCAATGTTGCATTTGGAGAGCCCCTGATGTGCCTAAACAGTGGAACCCCCCCTGAATAATGACCTTATTTTGGAAACTAGACCCCTCCAGGAACTATTCTAGATGCGTGGTGAGCACCTTAAGCCCTCAGGTGTTTCACAGAAGTTTATAACATATAGCCATGAAAATAAAAAAAATCAACTTTTTCCACAAAAATGGTCTTATAGCCCCCAATTTTTTAATTTTCACAAGAGTAAGAGTATGCCAATGCCCTATGTATGGGGTAAACCACTGTTTGGGTGCACGGCAGGCTCAGAAAAGCAGCAGCACTGTTTGACTTTTTGAACGCAAAATTGCCTGGAATGGAGATAGAATGCCATGTCATGCTTGGAGAGCCCCTGATGTTCCTAAACAGTGGAAACCCTCCACAATTACCACCTTTTGGAAACTGGACACCTCAAGGAACTCATCTAGATATGAGGTGGTGAGCAACTTTAACTCCCAGGTGTATCTCAAAAATGTTTAACCTTGAGTCATGAAAAAAAAACATTTTGGCGCACGGCAGGGCTCAGAAGGGAAGGAGTGCCGTTTTAAAATGCAGACTTTGATGGAATGATCTACGAGCATCGTGTCGCGTTTGTAGAGCTCCTAAACCATGGAAATCCTCTACAAATGACCCCATTTTGGAAACTAGACCTCCCAAGGAATTTATCTAGATATGTGGTGAGCATCTTGAACCCACAGGTGCTTTACACAAAATTATAATGTTTGATTCATGAAAATAAAAAAAAATCATATTTTTTCAACAGAAATTGTTTTTAGCTCCAATTTTTTTAATCTTGACAAGAGTAAAAGGAGAAAATGGACCCCCAGATTTGTTGTGCAATTTCTCCTGAGTGTGCTGATACCCCATATGTTGAGGAAATCTACTGTTTGGGCGCATGGCAGGGTGTCATGTCGCGTTTGGAGAGCCCCTGATGTGGCTAAGGGTATATCCACACATTCAGTATTAGGCAGCACTTTGGAAGCAGCACATGTCCGCTGCATCCAAAGCGCTGCTGGCTTTTGAATGCAGGTGACTCCGCATCTGTTCATTGAACCATGCGGAATCACCGCGCCCAATACATTTTACGGGTGAAATTTATCTTGCGGAGACTCGCGTCTTTACAAGAGAAATAGACACGCTGAGGTCTGGAAAGATGTACTGCATGTGCATCTCCACAGGTAACACGTGGGCGCCAGTGCACGTATAGTGGGCATGGGATTTCTTGAAATCCCATCCACTATGCTGTAACATCTGGCCGCAGCATTTACTGACTATGGGAACATACCCTCAACAGTGGAAATCCCCCACAAGTGACCCCATTTTGGAACCTAGATCCCTCGAGGAATTTATTTAGATGTGTTGTTAAGCACCTTGAACCCCCAGGTGCAAATCAGAAAATTATAACGTTGAGACGTGAAAATAAAAAAATCACGTACTTTTAATAAAAAGTTATCTTAGCCCCAAATTATATTTATTATCACAGGGGTAACATGAGAAAATGGACCCCAAAATCTGTTGTGCAATTCCTCCTGAGTATGCTAATACCACATATGTGTTGGAAAACATCTGTTTGGGAGCATGGTAGGGCTCTTGTGACCTTCCTTACTTTGTGGTTTGAGGGAGCTCCCCATGGAAATGTTGGCCTAGTGCGATATGAACACCTTCAGTTCCAGAAGTACTGGGGCCCACTCATTCCTGACTTCTAAAGATTAGGGCATTGATCACTACCTCCTGGAACTAAAGGTATGACGTACCTTCTGGTCGGTATATCGTGATAACATGTAAGCTTTGCACATTGCCATCTACATGGCCAGCTTCTTATGCCATACCTTGGCTTTTCTCATTGCACTGTACGGCTGGAAGACTTGATCAGAGAATTCAACTCCTCCATGTTCTTGTTGGTCCCCAGTATACAGTCTGATTTGATGACCTATGTAGAGGTACCTCGTACAGCAGTGAGGGTGCAGACAGGGTCAAGAAAAGGACATCTCTCTATTCCTCGTACTTGACCAACAGCAATGTGTCGCTACATTGGGCTGTGCTTTCACCTTTTCTGAGCAGCTGCCCAGTTAGTGTCTATGGAGGCCTCTCTGATCTATGTTGGGGTTAATATCCTTGTTCGAGCAGTGGATGCACCGAATCCCACACAACTTCACCACTCACTTCAAGGACAGGGGGATCTTCAAGAGGTTCAATCTGGGTGTCTTTCCCTTCATAAACTCTAAACCTGTGGGTGTACCCTGTGGTACTCTTGCACAGCTTGTAGAGATTAATTCCATACCTAGCTCCCTTACTTAGCAGGTATTGCAAGAATTTGAGCCTCCCCTTGAAATGTATTATAGACTCATCCACAGAGATGTCCCTTTTGAGGAACATGCACTTCAGCAATCTTGTTGCTGAAGTGCTCAATGACCAGCCGAACTTTGAAAAGACTGTGCATTATCATTGTAATGCAAACATTTTTGGATTGCCTCAAATCATTTACAGTCATAGCCATTCCAAACAGTGTAGTGTTGTATAAAACATCAACACTCCAATATTGCCAAAGTTATGTCTTCTTCAGTAATCCCATGTGAAGGACAAGGCCCCAAAACATCATCTACTACTGCATGCTCAGAGGTCCAGTTAGAAAATTATGAAGAGTGGTTTTGTGGCAAAAATTGCTGGGCATACAAATTTGCTTGGGCCACCAGGAGGATTACAAAATCCTCGGCGAAAAAGACTTTTAAAAATTCTATTTCCATGTGGCCAGTGGTGTCAAATCTGATTCCTGATTGCGCCACAAAATATGGCACAAAATATTCTGGGGGTGAGGTCCATATGGGGTCAGCACTGGTGGGTGTTGGTTCAGTTGCTGTCCTGGGGCATCTGCATGGTGATTCAGTATCACTTGAGGAAGAGGATGAGGAGGAAAAATAAAGGAAGCTGGGATCCTCTCCCTCACTATCAGTGTTGAAGGCAAGGAAAGTGTATGCCTCCTTCACTAAATACCACGTCGGGACAAGCGGGACATTTTTTCATGTACGCAATGTTTGTGCGTGTGTGTACCAAATTTTATTCCGGTGTGTGAGTGACTGGTGTAAATAGGACGCCCCAGGGTCCTGGTTGTCACAGTAGCAATGCTTTCCTCACGGGGAGAGTGATGTCACGCTTGAAGGCGATGAAGAATTCCTTTTATCAGGTAACCACAATGCACACAACATGTTCACACTCCAGGCCAGAAGGGGGAGCTCTGGTTTTCAGGGGAATTCCCCTATTGATATATTCTGGTTTGGAGGGAAAGCAGTCAGTCGGTCCAGGGAGATCAAGAGAGAAGGAAGTCTGTCAGAGGGACAGAGCAGAGTGAGTAAGAGGGCCAGACAGCAGACTGGAGCAGTCTGAGGCTGGAAGGAGAGTTGGAGATAGCCAGAGAAAAGCTTGTCATGGAACTTCAGCTGAGGCGGAGCTGGTACGATAGGAGAGTAGCTGAGCAGATGTGGGGGTCCTGATAGAGACCCTGTAAAAAGGCTCGATCCACCTGTCATTCGGGTTTGTGTCCCATCTTTATGGAGGACAGAGAAAACTGTGAGGACCTTGCCAGAAGCCTTAGGCAGTAATGGACTACAACACCACCGTGCTAATAGGAAGGCTTTTAACTCCACCTGGTAAAGGGGTCTCTGAATTTGCTTCCAAGCCGGCCGGACCCTGCCTGTACCTGTGACTGGTTGCCTGAAGCCTTCAGTAAACCAGGTAAAGAGACTGTACACCTGTGTCCTCCGTTCTTTACTGTACCATTCACCATCCTCCATCTACACACCAGGAGCCCTGGGGACCTACTTCACCTGTGGGAAGTTATACCATCCTAGCTGCCTTAACATAACCCCAGTGGACCCCTTTAAGCAGCGTCGGTCCTCACTGACCGAATACCACAGGTGGCGTCACGAACACAAACTTTATTCAAACCCCTTTAAGGACATTCCCTTTAACATGGGCGCCAAGGGCCATGGACCGGGTCGCCGCCACCGTGACATCTGTGACATTAGAATTGAACAGCCAATCACATTGATCGTAGTTGTCGAGCTTCGTCACCACCCCTGCTGACGATGCTCTATTATTTTTGGCCGGAGCCTCCAAAACATTACTTGTAGCTATGGAGACAATTAAGAAGTTTGAAGTTTGGGAAATGTTCGGGTTTGGTGATTATTTGGACTAAATTGGTATTGATTCCACTGGATTACGGGAACATTAATGCACCTCACTATATTGATTCAGGATTACAAGTGGTCACTGAATTTACCCCCTTTCTGCCACTAGATGTACTATTCCGTCCTTGTGGGGTGGGCCCTACTTCCCATGGACGGAATAGTACGTCATAGGTGATCGGCCGCGCTCATGGGGGGATTGCTGCCGATCGCCGCCTGGTGTCAGCTGATTATTACAGCTTACATCCGGCACTATGTGCCATGAGCAGTCACGGACCGGTTCCGGCACATTAACCCCCGTAACACTGCGATCAAACATGATCGCAGTGTTCCGGCGGTATAGGGAAGCATCGCACAGGGAGAGGGCTCCCTGCATGCTTCCCTGAGACCCTCGGAGCAACGCGATGCGATTGCGATGCTCTGAGGGTCTCCTACCTCCTCCTCCCTGCAGGCCCTGGATCCAAAATGGCCGCGGGGCTCCTTCCGAGTCCTGCAGGGAGGTGGCTTGCAAGCGCCTGCTCAGAGCAGGCGCTTGCAAGGCTGCAGCACTGCCTGTCAGATCACTGATCTGACACAGTGCTGTGCAAAGTGTCAGATCAGCGATCTGACACTATAACATGATATCCCCCCCCTGGGGCAATGTTATAAAGTTAAAAAAATATATTTACATATGTAAAAAAAATATGTAAAAAAAAAAAAGCATTCCTAAATAAAGAAAAAAAAATATTGTTCCACTAAATACATTTGTTTATCTAAATAAAAAAAATTTTTTAGTATCGCCGCGTCCATAACGACCCGACCTATAAAACTGTATAACTAGTGAACCCCTTCAGTGATCACCGTAAAAAAAAGAGGCAAAAAACAACGCTTTATTATCATACCGCCAAACAAAAAGTGGAATAACACGCGATCAAAAAGACGGATAAAAATAAACATGGTACCACTGAAAACGTCATCTTGTCCCGCAAAAAACGAGTTACCATACAGCATCATCAGCAAAAAAATAAAAAAAGTTAGAGTCCTCAGAATAAAGCGATGCAAAAATAATTATTTTTTATATAAAATAGATCGTATAAAAGCGCCAAAGCATTAAAAAAAATAAGTGAGGTATCGCTGTAATCGTACTGATCCAAAGAATAAAACTGCCTTATCAATTTTATCAAACGGGGAACGGTATAAACATCCCCCCCCAAAGAAATTCACAAATTGCTGTTTTTTGTTCATTCTGTCTCACAAAAATCGGAATAAAAATCGTTCAAAAAATGTCATGTGCCTGAAAATGATACCTATGAAAACGTCAACTCATCCTGCAAAAAACAAGACCTCACATGACTCTGTGGACCAAAATATGGAAAAATTATAGCTCTTAAAATGTGGAGATGCAAAAACTATTTTTTGCAATAGAAAGCATCTTTTAGTGTGTGACAGCTGCCAATCATAAAAATCCGCTAAAAAACCCACTATAAAAGTAAATCTAACCCCCTTCATCACCCCTTAGTTAGGGAAATATAATAAAATGTAAAAAATGTATTTATTTCCATTTTCCCGTTAGGGTTAGGGTTGGGGCTAAAGTTAGGGTTAGGGTTGGGGCTAAAGTTAGGCTTGGGGCTAAAGTTAGGGTTGGGGATAAAGTTAGGATTAGGTCTACAGTTAGGGTTTGGGCTACAGTTAGGGTTGGGGCTACAGTTAGGGTTAGGTCTACAGTTAGGGTTAGGGTTGGGGCTACAGTTAGGGTTAGGGCTACAGTTAGGTTTAGGGTTGGGGCTACAGTTAGGGTTAGGACTACAGTTAGGCTTGGGGCTACAGTTAGGGTTAGGGTTGGGGCTAAAGTTAGGGTTAGGGCTAAAGTTAGGGTTAAGGTTGGGGCTAAAGTTAGGGTTGGGGCTAAAGTTAGGGTTAGGGTTGGGCTAAAGTTAGGGTTGGGGCTAAAGTTAGGGTTGGGGCAAAAGTTAGAGTTAGGGTTTGGATTACATTTACGGTTGGGATTAGGGTTAGGGGGGTGTCAGGGTTAGGGGTGTGGTTAGGGTTATGGTTGGGATTAGGGATAGGGGTGT
Source organism: Ranitomeya imitator (assembly GCF_032444005.1). NCBI lineage: Eukaryota > Metazoa > Chordata > Amphibia > Anura > Dendrobatidae > Ranitomeya > Ranitomeya imitator. The sequence continues at coordinate 711,990,756 of NC_091284.1, read as the reverse complement.
GTTGGAGTTAGGGGTGTGGTTAGGGTTGGAATTAGGGTTAGGAGTGTGTTTGGGTTAGGGGTGTGGTTAGGATTATGGTTAGGGTTGGGATTATTGTTAGGGGTGTGTCTGGGTTAGGGTTTCAGTTAAAATTGGGGAGTTTACACTATTTAGTAGTGTTGAGCGATACCTTCCGATATCGGAAAGTATCGGTATCGGTTTGGATCGGCCGATATTCAAAAAATATCGGATATCGCCGATACCGATACCCGATCCCAATGCAAGTCAATGGGACCAAAATATCGGAATTAAAATAAACCCTTTCTTTCCTTGTAGGTTCATTCTACCTGAAGGAAAACAACTAAGAATAATGTAGGATGTATGGGGGAGGTGGCGGAGACATTAAAGGCAATGAGGATTAGTCCAATCAAATAGAATAGCATGTTTTTTTTTTTTTTTTAAAGAAGTTCGGATTGAAAAAGATATTGAGTATGTAAATTTTTTTTATTTTGTCAGATATTGATGTTTCACTATTCCACGCCCTTCCCCTTCTTTTTTTTCTTTTTTTTTTTTTTCTTTTCCCACACTTTCATCTTCATCATCATCAGCATCCTTGACATCAACTTCTTCACCTTATTCATCTTCTTCTTCATCTTCTACCTATTTTTTTTTTTATTACATTCTTCATATTCATTTTCTTCAACTATTATTATTCTTCCTATTCTACATATTCTTTTTATTCCACTGTTATTATTCTTCCTATTCTACTTCTTCATCATATTCTCATTTGTGACAGGCATTCCCGTAGTTGTTATCTATAAAAGTTGGAAGATTACACCTTCCGTTCTGCCAGTCACAAAAGTTACATTTGTCCGCGTTCAGTTTGGCCTGCAGCATCAGGCTTTATCCAGGGGCACCACGAGGAGGAACGGACTCACCCCCATACACTGCTTAGTCTTCTTCTGCATATAATTTAGATAATATCTTTTGCTCTGATATTAAGTCTTATGCTTAATGTTCTTCTGCTCTTTGTTCTGCAGCCTCTTGTTCTTCTGCTTCTCGGTCTTCCATGTTGTCGTCTCCAGGGTCTTCGTCTCCAGTGTCGTCATCTCCGCCGTCGTCGTCTCAGCCGTCGTCGTCTCCGCCGTCGTCGTCGTCGTCGTCATCGGGGTGGTCTTCCGGGTCGTCGTCATCGGGGTGGTCTTCCGGGTTGTCGACGTTAGGGTCTTCAACTTGGAAATGTAGCAGAAGGTACAAGAAGGCTGAGAAAATGCCAAGAACCAGCTGATGGAACTGGAACTCGGATGGCTACCCGAAGGTTCAAGAGCCTATGGAACTACCGAGGACCAGCTGACGTTACTGGAACCCGGTTACTAAGCAGGAGGTACCCGTGCTAAAAAGCACTACCAAGGACCGCCTGACGTTGGCGGAACTCGGATACCCAGAAGGAGGCACCTAAGCCAAAGGCTCTGCCCGGAACCAGATGACGTTACTGGAACCAGGATGGGGAGCAGAAGGTACAAGAGCAAAAGACACTGCCGAGAACCAGCTGACGGTACTGGAACCCGGATGGGTAGCCGAATGTCCAAGAGCCAATGGAACTACCAAGGACCAGCTGACGTTACTGGAACCCGGTTACTAAGCAGGAGGTACCCGTGCCTGAAAGCACTACCAAGGACCACCTGACATTGGTGGAACTTGGATACCCAGAAGGAGGCACCTAAGCCAAAGGCTCTGCCCGGAACCAGCTGACGGTACTGGAACCAGGATGGGGAGCAGAAGGTACAAGAGCAAAAGACACTGCCGAGAACCAGCTGACGGTGCTGGAACCAGGTGGTGGACCCCAAGGCCCACAGGAGAGGAGAGAACAGCTAGGCCGCGAGGCAGCCGCAGTTACCGAACCCCAACAGTCCTACAGGGGGAGCTGGGCCTACTGGCACTACAGAACCAGCCTTGACTACCAGTTCACGCAGCCCACATAGGAAGCTCCTAAACTGGAGGCACCCTGGAGTTGGCTAACTCGACCGCCCCACGACGGGGCAAGCATAGGCGTCTCAGTGAAGTTGACACAACCCGGAAACAGCTGACGGTGCTGAAACCAGGCTTGGCACGAGGGAGTACCTGTGACAAGAACACTGCCGAGAACCAGCTGGCGGTGCTGGAACCCGGATGCGTTGCCCCAGTGTGCAAGAGCCAATGGCACGACCGAGGACCAGCTGACGGTGCTGGAACCCGGTTACTAAGCTGTAGGTGCCCGCGCTTAAAAGCACTACCAAGGACCGCCTGGCGTTGGCGGAACTCGGATACCCAGGAGGAGGCACCTAAGCCAAAGGCTCGGCCCGGAACCAGCTGACGGTGCTGGAACCAGGTGGTGGACCCCAAGGCCCACAGGAGAGGAGAGAACAGCTAGGCCGCGAGGCAGCCGCAGTTACCGAACCCCAACAGTCCTACAGGGGGAGCTGGGCCTACTGGCACTACAGAACCAGCCTTGACTACCAGTTCACGCAGCCCACATAGGAAGCTCCTAAACTGGAGGCACCCTGGAGTTGGCTAACTCGACCGCCCCACGACGGGGCAAGCATAGGCGTCTCAGTGAAGTTGACACAACCCGGAAACAGCTGACGGTGCTGAAACCAGGCTTGGCACGAGGGAGTACCTGTGACAAGAACACTGCCGAGAACCAGCTGGCGGTGCTGGAACCCGGATGCGTTGCCCCAGTGTGCAAGAGCCAATGGCACGACCGAGGACCAGCTGACGGTGCTGGAACCCGGTTACTAAGCTGTAGGTGCCCGCGCTTAAAAGCACTACCAAGGACCGCCTGGCGTTGGCGGAACTCGGATACCCAGGAGGAGGCACCTAAGCCAAAGGCTCGGCCCGGAACCAGCTGACGGTGCTGGAACCAGGTGGTGGACCCGAAGGCCCACAGGAGAGGAGAGAACAGCTAGGCCGCGAGGCAGCCGCAGTTACCGAACCCCAACAGTCCTACAGGGGGAGCTGGGCCTACTGGCACTACAGAACCAGCCTTGACTACCAGTTCACGCAGCCCACATAGGAAGCTCCTAAACTGGAGGCACCCTGGAGTTGGCTAACTCGACCGCCCCACGACGGGGCAAGCATAGGCGTCTCAGTGAAGTTGACACAACCCGGAAACAGCTGACGGTGCTGAAACCAGGCTTGGCACGAGGGAGTACCTGTGACAAGAACACTGCCGAGAACCAGCTGGCGGTGCTGGAACCCGGATGCGTTGCCCCAGTGTGCAAGAGCCAATGGCACGACCGAGGACCAGCTGACGGTGCTGGAACCCGGTTACTAAGCTGTAGGTGCCCGCGCTTAAAAGCACTACCAAGGACCGCCTGGCGTTGGCGGAACTCGGATACCCAGGAGGAGGCACCTAAGCCAAAGGCTCGGCCCGGAACCAGCTGACGGTGCTGGAACCAGGTGGTGGACCCGAAGGCCCACAGGAGAGGAGAGAACAGCTAGGCCGCGAGGCAGCCGCAGTTACCGAACCCCAACAGTCCTACAGGGGGAGCTGGGCCTACTGGCACTACAGAACCAGCCTTGACTACCAGTTCACGCAGCCCACATAGGAAGCTCCTAAACTGGAGGCACCCTGGAGTTGGCTAACTCGACCGCCCCACGACGGGGCAAGCATAGGCGTCTCAGTGAAGTTGACACAACCCGGAAACAGCTGACGGTGCTGAAACCAGGCTTGGCACGAGGGAGTACCTGTGACAAGAACACTGCCGAGAACCAGCTGGCGGTGCTGGAACCCGGATGCGTTGCCCCAGTGTGCAAGAGCCAATGGCACGACCGAGGACCAGCTGACGGTGCTGGAACCCGGTTACTAAGCTGTAGGTGCCCGCGCTTAAAAGCACTACCAAGGACCGCCTGGCGTTGGCGGAACTCGGATACCCAGGAGGAGGCACCTAAGCCAAAGGCTCGGCCCGGAACCAGCTGACGGTGCTGGAACCAGGTGGTGGACCCCAAGGCCCACAGGAGAGGAGAGAACAGCTAGGCCGCGAGGCAGCCGCAGTTACCGAACCCCAACAGTCCTACAGGGGGAGCTGGGCCTACTGGCACTACAGAACCAGCCTTGACTACCAGTTCACGCAGCCCACATAGGAAGCTCCTAAACTGGAGGCACACTGGAGTTGGCTAACTCGACCGCCCCACGACGGGGCAAGCATAGGCGTCTCAGTGAAGTTGACACAACCCGGAAACAGCTGACGGTGCTGAAACCAGGCTTGGCACGAGGGAGTACCTGTGACAAGAACACTGCCGAGAACCAGCTGGCGGTGCTGGAACCCGGATGCGTTGCCCCAGTGTGCAAGAGCCAATGGCACGACCGAGGACCAGCTGACGGTGCTGGAACCCGGTTACTAAGCTGTAGGTGCCCGCGCTTAAAAGCACTACCAAGGACCGCCTGGCGTTGGCGGAACTCGGATACCCAGGAGGAGGCACCTAAGCCAAAGGCTCGGCCCGGAACCAGCTGACGGTGCTGGAACCAGGTGGTGGACCCCAAGGCCCACAGGAGAGGAGAGAACAGCTAGGCCGCGAGGCAGCCGCAGTTACCGAACCCCAACAGTCCTACAGGGGGAGCTGGGCCTACTGGCACTACAGAACCAGCCTTGACTACCAGTTCACGCAGCCCACATAGGAAGCTCCTAAACTGGAGGCACCCTGGAGTTGGCTAACTCGACCGCCCCACGACGGGGCAAGCATAGGCGTCTCAGTGAAGTTGACACAACCCGGAAACAGCTGACGGTGCTGAAACCAGGCTTGGCACGAGGGAGTACCTGTGACAAGAACACTGCCGAGAACCAGCTGGCGGTGCTGGAACCCGGATGCGTTGCCCCAGTGTGCAAGAGCCAATGGCACGACCGAGGACCAGCTGACGGTGCTGGAACCCGGTTACTAAGCTGTAGGTGCCCGCGCTTAAAAGCACTACCAAGGACCGCCTGGCGTTGGCGGAACTCGGATACCCAGGAGGAGGCACCTAAGCCAAAGGCTCGGCCCGGAACCAGCTGACGGTGCTGGAACCAGGTGGTGGACCCGAAGGCCCACAGGAGAGGAGAGAACAGCTAGGCCGCGAGGCAGCCGCAGTTACCGAACCCCAACAGTCCTACAGGGGGAGCTGGGCCTACTGGCACTACAGAACCAGCCTTGACTACCAGTTCACGCAGCCCACATAGGAAGCTCCTAAACTGGAGGCACCCTGGAGTTGGCTAACTCGACCGCCCCACGACGGGGCAAGCATAGGCGTCTCAGTGAAGTTGACACAACCCGGAAACAGCTGACGGTGCTGAAACCAGGCTTGGCACGAGGGAGTACCTGTGACAAGAACACTGCCGAGAACCAGCTGGCGGTGCTGGAACCCGGATGCGTTGCCCCAGTGTGCAAGAGCCAATGGCACGACCGAGGACCAGCTGACGGTGCTGGAACCCGGTTACTAAGCTGTAGGTGCCCGCGCTTAAAAGCACTACCAAGGACCGCCTGGCGTTGGCGGAACTCGGATACCCAGGAGGAGGCACCTAAGCCAAAGGCTCGGCCCGGAACCAGCTGACGGTGCTGGAACCAGGTGGTGGACCCCAAGGCCCACAGGAGAGGAGAGAACAGCTAGGCCGCGAGGCAGCCGCAGTTACCGAACCCCAACAGTCCTACAGGGGGAGCTGGGCCTACTGGCACTACAGAACCAGCCTTGACTACCAGTTCACGCAGCCCACATAGGAAGCTCCTAAACTGGAGGCACCCTGGAGTTGGCTAACTCGACCGCCCCACGACGGGGCAAGCATAGGCGTCTCAGTGAAGTTGACACAACCCGGAAACAGCTGACGGTGCTGAAACCAGGCTTGGCACGAGGGAGTACCTGTGACAAGAACACTGCCGAGAACCAGCTGGCGGTGCTGGAACCCGGATGCGTTGCCCCAGTGTGCAAGAGCCAATGGCACGACCGAGGACCAGCTGACGGTGCTGGAACCCGGTTACGAAGCTGTAGGTGCCCGCGCTTAAAAGCACTACCAAGGACCGCCTGGCGTTGGCGGAACTCGGATACCCAGGAGGAGGCACCTAAGCCAAAGGCTCGGCCCGGAACCAGCTGACGGTGCTGGAACCAGGTGGTGGACCCCAAGGCCCACAGGAGAGGAGAGAACAGCTAGGCCGCGAGGCAGCCGCAGTTACCGAACCCCAACAGTCCTACAGGGGGAGCTGGGCCTACTGGCACTACAGAACCAGCCTTGACTACCAGTTCACGCAGCCCACATAGGAAGCTCCTAAACTGGAGGCACCCTGGAGTTGGCTAACTCGACCGCCCCACGACGGGGCAAGCATAGGCGTCTCAGTGAAGTTGACACAACCCGGAAACAGCTGACGGTGCTGAAACCAGGCTTGGCACGAGGGAGTACCTGTGACAAGAACACTGCCGAGAACCAGCTGGCGGTGCTGGAACCCGGATGCGTTGCCTTGCCTATTAAAGATTGTCTTCCTAGAGCCCCAACTAGCGGTGTTGGAGCAAAGGGTAAGCAGGGGGAGATGAGTGTAGGCCGAAGCCTGCACTGGAGGCAGCTTTGTGTCTGCGTTGCGTTTGCAGGACACTTTGCCGGCTACACACTGGGGGAACAGCTGGCGTTGCTGAACCCCACTAACACAATGGCGTGTGTTTTTATCTGTGCAGCTAGCACTTGCGGGCAAAAACTTGCGATGTTAGAGCCCGTGTTGAAGCAGGAGGAGGAGGAGAGGAGCAGAGTGTAGGCCGAAGCCTAGTTGAACCAATTTCAAAGGAAACCTTTAACCCCCCCCTCAGGTGTTACAAAGTACAAGAGACACACCTTGTGCAGTATTAATGCTGCACAAGTGAAAGGTTGCTCTATTAATTTGTCTACTTGCACACGCTGAATGAAAGACATACACAATTTACCCCATTCTACAGTCAAACTGTAGTGGATGCGTGACTTGGTTTTTTGATGAGACGCAGCACAGGTGTCCAAAATAACGCCTTGGTGCTTGGCGCAGCTTCCTGAGCGTTGTTATTTGCTGTACAGGAGTCTGCGCTCTTGTGTTATCCCTTGGCAATGCCCTGTTAGCGCTGCCCATCTTATGACCTCATTTCATGTTGGCCGGTGCGGTTAACGATGGCCATAAATCCCAGACCCACAGTGTCTTTTCATAAAGCCACACTGCGGTGCTGGGATTCGTGGCCTTGAGCAGTAAATATTTTGGCCGCTCACACACGTCCTTACACCTGCTTCAGACTGGGCGGCCTCTGCTGATCCCTTCTCGCATGCCGCGGCCATGAGGCTGCACAGTCTGAAGAAGGCGGAAGGAGATGAGTTAAGACAGGCGAAGATATGCACTGCTCGTGCCCATCAATCACACCCTCGCAGTCAAAATAATTAAGACAACGAGGAGCATTTTATTCAGGCAGGGCGGACGAACAGGCGCAAGTAGCCAACCAATGATGTCAGAAGACGGGAAGCGCTACCAAGGGGGGTGCTGCGTATCATTAGAAAGGAAAGTCACACCTCAGGGACAGTGGAATGGTCTCAAAGAGACACATTTTGTACGTGTTGAGTTCCACGTGGGCAAGGAGAAAACGTCAGCCACCTTGTACAAATGCAGCAGTACTGCTGTACAAGGTGGCTGTTATACATAGAAACACCTGGGGGTGGTGGCCAGGCTCCCTTCAATTTCAGTTCATGTGCCTGCGTGGCGTTTGCAGGTCACGTTGCAAGCTGCACAGCAGGGGAACAGCTGGCGGTGCTGAACCCCACTAACACATTGGCTGGTGTTTTTCTCTGTGCAGCTAGCATGTCCGGGCAGAAACTGGCGTTGTTTGAGCCCAGGGTCAGCAGGAGGAGGAGAGGAGCAAAGTGTAGGCCGAAGCCTGCACTGGTGGCAGCTTTTGTTCTGTTGTGCCAGCGTGGCTTGTGCTGGACACGTTGCCGACTACACAGCAGGGGAACAGCTGGCGGTGCTGAACCCCACTAACACATTGGCTGGTGTTTTTCTCTGTGCAGCTAGCATTTCCGGGCAAAAACTAGCGGTGTTTGAGCCCAGGGTCAGCAGGAGGAGTAGAGGAGCAGAGTGTTGGCCAAAGCCTAGTTGAACCAATTTCAAAGGTTACCTTTAACCCCCCCCTCAGGTGTTGCAAGGTACAAGAGCCACACCTTGAACAGCATTATTGATGCACAAGTCAAAGGTTGCTCTATTTAATTTTGCTCCTTGCACACGCTGAATTAAACACGTACACTATTTAGCCCATTATACTGTCAAACAGTAGTGGAGGCGTGACTACTAGTCTTTTTAAGGAGACGCAGCACAGGTGTACAAATTTACACCTAGGTGCTGTGCGCAGATTCCTTACCGTTGTTATTTGCAGTACAGGAAACTGCGCTCTTGTGTTATCCCTTGGCAATACCCTGTTAGTGCAGGCCGTCTCATGACCTCATTTCATGTTGGCCGGTGCGGTTAACGATGGCCATAAATCCCAGACCCACAGTGGCTTTTCCTAAAGTCACACTGCGGTGCTGGGATTCGTGGCCTTGTGCAGTAAATATGTTCGCCGCTCACACATGTCCTTACACCTGCTTCAGACTGGGCGGCCTCAGCTGATCCCTTATCGCATGCCGCGGCCATGAGGCCGCACAGTCAGAAGAAGGCGGAAGGAGGGGAGTGAAAACAGGGGAACATATGCACTGCTCGTGCCCATCAATCACACCCTCGCAGTCAAAATATATGAGACAACGGGGGGCGTTGTGTCGGGCAGGGGGGACGCACAGGCACAGCCAGCCAACCAATGATGTCAGGAGACGGGCAGCGCTAACAATGGGGGTGCTGCGTGTCATTAAAAAGGAAAGTCACACCTCAGGGACATTGTAATGGTCTGTAATGAGACACATTTTGTACTTGTTGAGTTCCACGTGTGCAAGGAGAAAAAGTCAGCCACCTTGTACAAATGCAGCAGTACTGCTGTACAAGGTGGCTGTTATACATAGAAACACCTGGGGGGGTGGGGGGCAGGCTCCCTTCAATTTCAGTTCATGTGCCTGCGTGGCGTTTGCAGGTCACGTTGCAAGCTACACAGCAGGGGAACAGCTGGCGTTGCTGAACCCCACTGACACATTGACTGGTGTTTTTCTCTGTGCAGATTGCATGTCCGGGCAAAAACTAGCGGTGTTAGAGCCCAGGGTCAGCAGGAGGAGGAGGAGAGGAGCAAAGTGTAGGCCGAAGCCTGCACTGGTGGCAGCTTTTGGTCGGTTGTGCCAGCGTGGCTTGTGCTGGACACGATGCCGGCTACACAGCGGGGGAACAGCTGGCGGTGCTGAACCCCACTAACACATTGGCTGGTGTTTTTCTCTGTGCAGCTAGCATGTCCGGGCAGAAACTGGCGTTGTTTGAGCCCAGGGTCAGCAGGAGGAGGAGAGGAGCAAAGTGTAGGCCGAAGCCTGCACTGGTGGCAGCTTTTGTTCTGTTGTGCCAGCGTGGCTTGTGCTGGACACGTTGCCGACTACACAGCAGGGGAACAGCTGGCGGTGCTGAACCCCACTAACACATTGGCTGGTGTTTTTCTCTGTGCAGCTAGCATTTCCGGGCAAAAAATAGCGGTGTTTGAGCCCAGGGTCAGCAGGAGGAGTAGAGGAGCAGAGTGTAGGCCGAAGCCTAGTTGAACCAATTTCAAAGGTTACCTTTAACCCCCCCCTCAGGTGTTGCAAGGTACAAGAGCCACACCTTGAACAGCATTAATGATGCACAAGTCAAAGGTTGCTCTATTTAATTTTGCTCCTTGCACACGCTGAATTAAACACGTACACTATTTAGCCCATTATACTGTCAAACAGTTGTGGAGGCGTGACTTGTCTTTTTAACGAGACGCAGCACAGGTGTCAAAATTTGCACCTAGGTACTGGGCGCAGATTCCTGAGCGTTGTTATTTGCTGTACAGGAGTCTGCGCTCTTGTGTTATCCCTTGGCAATACCCTGTTAGTGCAGGCCGTCTCATGACCTCATTTCATGTTGGCCGGTGCGGTTAACGATGGCCATAAATCCCAGACCCACAGTGGCTTTTCCTAAAGTCACACTGCGGTGCTGGGATTCGTGGCCTTGTGCAGTAAATATGTTCGCCGCTCACACATGTCCTTACACCTGCTTCAGACTGGGCGGCCTCAGCTGATCCCTTATCGCATGCCGCGGCCATGAGGCCGCACAGTCAGAAGAAGGCGGAAGGAGGGGAGTGAAAACAGGGGAACATATGCACTGCTCGTGCCCATCAATCACACCCTCGCAGTCAAAATATATGAGACAACGGGGGGCGTTGTGTCGGGCAGGGGGGACGCACAGGCACAGCCAGCCAACCAATGATGTCAGGAGACGGGCAGCGCTAACAATGGGGGTGCTGCGTGTCATTAAAAAGGAAAGTCACACCTCAGGGACATTGTAATGGTCTGTAATGAGACACATTTTGTACTTGTTGAGTTCCACGTGTGCAAGGAGAAAAAGTCAGCCACCTTGTACAAATGCAGCAGTACTGCTGTACAAGGTGGCTGTTATACATAGAAACACCTGGGGGGGTGGGGGGCAGGCTCCCTTCAATTTCAGTTCATGTGCCTGCGTGGCGTTTGCAGGTCACGTTGCAAGCTACACAGCAGGGGAACAGCTGGCGTTGCTGAACCCCACTGACACATTGACTGGTGTTTTTCTCTGTGCAGATTGCATGTCCGGGCAAAAACTAGCGGTGTTAGAGCCCAGGGTCAGCAGGAGGAGGAGGAGAGGAGCAAAGTGTAGGCCGAAGCCTGCACTGGTGGCAGCTTTTGGTCGGTTGTGCCAGCGTGGCTTGTGCTGGACACGATGCCGGCTACACAGCGGGGGAACAGCTGGCGGTGCTGAACCCCACTAACACATTGGCTGGTGTTTTTCTCTGTGCAGCTAGCATGTCCGGGCAGAAACTGGCGTTGTTTGAGCCCAGGGTCAGCAGGAGGAGGAGAGGAGCAAAGTGTAGGCCGAAGCCTGCACTGGTGGCAGCTTTTGTTCTGTTGTGCCAGCGTGGCTTGTGCTGGACACGTTGCCGACTAGTCTACACAGCAGGGGAACAGCTGGCGGTGCTGAACCCCACTAACACATTGGCTGGTGTTTTTCTCTGTGCAGCTAGCATTTCCGGGCAAAAACTAGCGGTGTTTGAGCCCAGGGTCAGCAGGAGGAGTAGAGGAGCAGAGTGTAGGCCGAAGCCTAGTTGAACCAATTTCAAAGGTTACCTTTAACCCCCCCCTCAGGTGTTGCAAGGTACAAGAGCCACACCTTGTGCAGCATTAATGCTGCACAAGTAAAAGGTTGCTCTATTTGTTTTGCTCCTTGCACACGCTGACTAAAACACGTACACTATTTAGCCCATTATACTGTCAAACAGTTGTGGAGGCGTGACTTGTCTTTTTAACGAGACGCAGCACAGGTGTCAAAATTTGCACCTAGGTACTGGGCGCAGATTCCTGAGCGTTGTTATTTGCTGTACAGGAGTCTGCGCTATTGTGATCCCTTGGCCATGCGCTGTGAGCGCTTCCTGTCTTCTGACCTCATTTCATGTCGGCCGTTGCGGTTAGCGATGGACATGAATCCCAGACCCACAGTGTGTTTTTAAAAAATCACACTGCGGTGCTGGGATTCGTGCCCTGGTGCACTAAATATGTTTGCCGCTCACACATGTCCTTACACCTGCTTCAGACTGGGCGGCCTCATCTGATCCCTTATCGCCTGCCGCGGCCATGAGGACACCCAGTCTGAAGAAGGCGGAAGGAGATGAGTGAACACAGGCAAACATATGCACTGCACATGCCCATCAATCACACCCTCGCTGTCCAAAAAAATAAGACACCGAGGGCCGTTGTTTCGAGCAGGGGAGATGCACAGGCGCAGCCAGCTAACCAATGATGTCAAAAGACGGGCAGCGCTAACAAGGGTGGTGCTGCGTGTCATTACAAAGGAAAGTCACACCTCAGGGACATTGTAATGGTCTCTAATGAGACACATTTTGTACGTGTTGAGTTCCACGTGGGCAAGGAGAAAAAGTCAGCCACCTCGTACAAATGCAGCAGTACTGCTGTACAAGGTGGCTGATATACATAGAAACACCTGTGGGTGGGGGGCAGGCTCCCTTCAATTTCAGTTCATGTGCCTGCGTGGCGTTTGCAGGTCACGTTGCAAGCTACACAGCAGGGGAACAGCTGGCGTTGCTGAACCCCACTGACACATTGACTGGTGTTTTTCTCTGTGCAGATTGCATGTCCGGGCAAAAACTAGCGGTGTTAGAGCCCAGGGTCAGCAGGAGGAGGAGGAGAGGAGCAAAGTGTAGGCCGAAGCCTGCACTGGTGGCAGCTTTTGGTCGGTTGTGCCAGCGTGGCTTGTGCTGGACACGATGCCGGCTACACAGCGGGGGAACAGCAGGCGGTGCTGAACCCCACTAACACATTGGCTGGTGTTTTTCTCTGTGCAGCTAGCATGTCCGGGCAGAAACTGGCGTTGTTTGAGCCCAGGGTCAGCAGGAGGAGGAGAGGAGCAAAGTGTAGGCCGAAGCCTGCACTGGTGGCAGCTTTTGTTCTGTTGTGCCAGCGTGGCTTGTGCTGGACACGTTGCCGACTACACAGCAGGGGAACAGCTGGCGGTGCTGAACCCCACTAACACATTGGCTGGTGTTTTTCTCTGTGCAGCTAGCATTTCCGGGCAAAAACTAGCGGTGTTTGAGCCCAGGGTCAGCAGGAGGAGTAGAGGAGCAGAGTGTAGGCCGAAGCCTAGTTGAACCAATTTCAAAGGTTACCTTTAACCCCCCCCTCAGGTGTTGCAAGGTACAAGAGCCACACCTTGTGCAGCATTAATGCTGCACAAGTAAAAGGTTGCTCTATTTGTTTTGCTCCTTGCACACGCTGACTAAAACACGTACACTATTTAGCCCATTATACTGTCAAACAGTTGTGGAGGCGTGACTTGTCTTTTTAACGAGACGCAGCACAGGTGTCAAAATTTGCACCTAGGTACTGGGCGCAGATTCCTGAGCGTTGTTATTTGCTGTACAGGAGTCTGCGCTATTGTGATCCCTTGGCCATGCGCTGTGAGCGCTTCCTGTCTTCTGACCTCATTTCATGTCGGCCGTTGCGGTTAGCGATGGACATGAATCCCAGACCCACAGTGTGTTTTCAAAAAATCACACTGCGTGGCTGGGATTCGTGGCCTTGTGCAGTAAATAGGTTTGCCGCTTACACATGTCCTTACACCTGCTCCAGACTGGGCGGCCTCAGCTGATCCCTTATCGCCTACCACGGCCAGGAGGCCGCACAGTCTGAAGAAGGCGGAAGGAGATGAGTTAAGACAGGCGAACATATGCACTGCTCGTGCCCATAAACCACACCCTCGCTGACAAAATAAATATGACAACGAGGGGCGTTGTTTCTAGCAGGGCGGATGCACAGGCGCAGCCAGCTAACCATGATGACAAAAGACGGGAAACGCTACCAAGGGGGGTGCTGCGTATCATTACAAAGGAAAGTCACACCTCAGGGACAGTGGAATGGTCTCAATGAGACACATTTTGTACGTGTTGAGTTCCACGTGGGCAAGGAGAAAAAGTCAGCCACCTTGTACAAATGCAGCAGTACTGCTGTACTAGGTGGCTGTTATACATAGAAACACCTGGGGGGGTGGGGCCAGGTTCCCTTTTAATTTCAGTTCCTGTGCCTGCATGGCGTTTGCAGGTCACGTTGCCGGCTACACAGCAGGGGAACAGCTGGCGTTGCTGAACCCCACTAACACATTGGCTGGTGTTTTTCTCTGTGCAGCTAGCACTTCCGGGCAAAAACTAGCGGTGTTTGAGCCCAGGGTCAGCAGGAGGAGGAGAGGAGCAGAGTGTAGGCCGAAGCCTGCACTGGTGGCAGCTTTTGTTCTGTTGTGCCAGCGTGGCTTGTGCTGGACACGTTGCCGACTACACAGCAGGGGAACAGCTGGCGGTGCTGAACCCCACTGACACATCACCTAGTGTTTTTTTCTGTGTAGACAACACTTCCAGGTGGCAACTGACAGTGTTGAAACCCAGGGAATCAAAGAGGAGCAGAGTGTAGGCCGAAGCCTGCAGTGGAGCAAGTTGAAAGGGAACCTTTAACCCCCCCCCCCCAGGCATTTGTTGCTGAAAGAGCCATCTTGTACAGCAGTAATACTGCACATGGAAAATGGTGGCTCCGAAAATTATGCTCCTTGCAAACGCTGAAGTACACACTCATATAATGTGTCCCCTCACACCGTCAAACCATCCCGGAAGTGGGACTTTCCTTTGTAATGTGACACAGCACAGCCGTCATTCCAACCCCCTTGGTGCCGGGCACCACCTCCTCAACGTTGTTTGGTTCTGTCACGGAGCCCGCACTGTAATGTTATCCCTTGGCCATGCACAGTTAGCGGTGCCCGTCTTCTGACATCATGTAGGTGTCAGGCTGGCAGTGCCTGTGCGTCCAAGCTGCCCGAGATCCAACCTTGCAGTGTCATCTAATGTAGTCCCACTGCGGGCCAGGGATCCATGGGCATGCGCAGTGCATATCATCGCCTCTCACTCACCTCCTTCCTGCTTCTTCAGACTGTGCGGCGTCACGGCCGTGGCATGCTATTAGGGATCAGCTGACGCCGCCTAGTCTGAAGAAGCGTGAAGAAGGGGAGTGAGAGGCTAGTATATGCACTGCGCATGGCCATGGATACCAGGCCCACTGTGGGATCACATTAGACGACACTGCGAGGTGTGATTTCGGGCAGCGTGGACGCACAGGCGCAGCCAGGACGACAACAAATGATGTCAGAGGACGGGCAGCGCAAACTGTGCATGGCCAAGGGATAACATAACAGCGCAGGGTCCATGACGGAATCAAACAACGCTAAGGAGGCAGCGCACGGTGCCAAGGGGGTAGCAATGACGGCTGTGCTGCATCACATTACAAAGGAAAGTCCCACCTCCGGGACGGTTGGACGGTGTGAGGGGACACATTACATGAGTGTGTAGTTCAGCGTTTGCAAGGAGCATAATTTCAAGAGCGACCTTTCCCTTGTGCAGTATTAGTGCTGCACATGGTGGCTCTTTCAGTAACAAACGCCTAGGGGGGGGGGGGACAGGTCCCCTTACATTTTAGTTGTGCCAGCGTGGCGGTCGCATGACACGTTGCCGGATACACAGCTGGGGATCAGCTGACGTTACTGAACCCCAATAACAGAGGAGCGACTGTTGACTGTGCACACAGCACTTCCAGGCACCAACTGGCGGTGTTAGAGCCCAGGGACAGCAGGAGGAGCAGATTGGAGGTATTGCCGCACACACAGCTGGGGATCAGCTGACGTTACTGAACCCCAATAACAGAGGAGCGACTGTTGACTGTGCACACAGCACTTCCAGGCACCAACTAGCGGTGTTAGAGCCCAGGGACAGCAGGAGGAGCAGATTGGAGGTATTGCCGCACACACAGCTGGGGATCAGCTGACGTTACTGAACCCCAATAACAGAGGAGCGACTGTTGACTGTGCACACAGCACTTCCAGGCACCAACTGGCGGTGTTAGAGCCCAGGGACAGCAGGAGGAGCAGAGGAACAGAGTGTAGGCCGAAGCCTGATTGGAGCAAGTTGAAAGGAAACCTTTAACCCCCCCCCCCCAAGACGTTTGTAGCTGAAAGAGCCATGTTGTGCAGCACTAAGGATGCAAAAGGAAAAGGTTGCTCTTTTAATTATGCTCCTTGCGAACACCGAAGTAAACACTAAAAATGTGTCCCTTTATACCGTTAAACCGTTCCGGAGGTGCGAATTTCCTTCGTAATGGGACACAGCACAGCTGTCATTCCTATCCCCTTGATGCCGTGCGCTGCCTCCTCAGCGTTGTTTTAAGCTGCCACGGAGCCTGCGCTGTTCTGTTAGCCCTTGGCCATGCCCAATTAGCGCTGCCTGTCTTCTGACATAATTTGGTGTCAGGCTGTCAGTGCCTGTGCGTCCACGCTGCTCCAGATCCCACCTCGCAGTCTCATCTAACGTAATCCCACTGCGGGCCTTGGAACCATGGGCATGCACAGTGCATAACCTCGACTCTCACTCCCCTCCTTCCCTCTTCTTCAGACTGTGCGGTGTCACGGCCGTGGCATGCTAGGGATCAGCTGACGGCGCACAGTCTAAAGAAGGCGGAGGGAAATGAGCGAGAGCCCGAGGGGAAGATATGCACTGCGCATGCCCATGGATCCCAGGCCCGCAGTGTGACTCAATCAGAAGACACTGCGAGGCGGGATCTCGGGCACCGCGGCCGCACAGGCGCAGCCAGCCTGACACCAAATTATGTCAGAAGACAGGCAGCGCAAATAGGGCATGCCCAAGGGATAACAGAACAGCGCAGGCTCCGTGACAGCTTAAAACAACGCTGAGGAGGCAGCGCATGGCACCAAGGGGGTAGGAATGACGGCTGTGCTGCGTCACATTACGAAGGAAAGTCCCAGCTCCGGGACGGTATAACGGTATCAGTGAACACATTTTATAAGTGTTAAGTTCTGCGTGTGCAAAGAGCTAAAAAAAAAGAGCTACCTTTTCCTTGTGCAGCATTACTGCTGCACAAGATGGCTCTTTCAGTAACAAACGACGGGGGGGGGGGGGACAGGTTCCCTTACATTTAGGTTGTTGTGCCAGCGTGGCGGTCGCAGGACACATTGCCGGCTACACAGCTGGGGATCAGCTGACGTTACTGAAACCCAATAACACTGGGTCGTATGTTTTTACTGTGCAGCCTGCACTTCTGAGCCGCAACTGGCGGTGTTGGAGCCCAGGAATAGCAGTTCAGGTGGTAGAAAGATGAACACAGCAGGAGACCTGGATGACACCCAATTACTTAATCAGGCAGAGGAGTGGCAAATTCCTGCGAGATCCAGGCCTGGTTCATTTTCAGGAAAGTAAGCCGGTCAACGTTATCGGAGGATAGTCGCATGCGACGGTCTGTTAGTACACCACCTGCGGCACTAAAGACACGTTCCGATAAGACACTAGCCGCAGGGCAAGCCAGCACCTCCAATGCATACTGGCTTAGCTCTGGCCATGTATCCAGCTTAGAGACCCAAAACTTGAACGGGGAAGAGCCGTCTGGGAGTACAGTAAGAGGGCAAGCCATGTAGTCTGTCACCATCTGACGGAACCGTTGCCTCCTGCTGACTGGAGCCGCCGGTGATGGTGTAGACATTTGGGGCGGGCACACAAAAGTGTGCCAGAGTTGTGCCATACTGGGCTTGCCTTGGGCAGAGGCACTGCTTCTGCTCCCTCTTTGGGCAGAGCCTCCCCCACTGCCTCGACGCACTGAGCTGCTTTGTAAAGCACTAGCAGCACTCCTCTCAGTTGGACAGGAGAAGATGATGGAATTCACCAGTGTGTCGTGGTACTCCCGCAATTTACGCTCCCGGGTCAACGCAGGGATGAGGTTTTGGACGTTGTCCCGGTAGCGAGGATCGAGGAGGGTGAACACCCAATAATCAGGCATGTTGAGAATGTGGTCGATGCGGCGGTCGTTTCTCAGGCACTGCAGCATGAAATCCACCATGTGCTGCAGAGTGCCAACCGGCCCAGAAACGCTGTCCCCTGCTTGAGACATGATCTCTGCCCGCTCGTCATCACCCCACCCTCGCTGTACACACTGACCACTGGACAATTGTGTCGCTCCCTCCTCTGGACGGAGCTCTTCCTCCTCCATTGACTCCTCCTCATCCTCCTCACAAATTGGCCCCTGCGTACCCCTTTGTGAGGAACCACGTGGCGCTGACTCTCCAGAAGCTGATGGAAAAGGTGACTCCTCATCCTCCACCTCTTCCACCACATCATCCCTTAACCCTTGCAAAGTTTGCTGAAGCAGGCAGATAAGGGGGACAGTCATGCTGACTAGTGCATCATCTGCACTTGCCATCCGCGTGGAATAATCAAAAGGACGCAAAACCTGGCAGACGTCCTTCATAGTGGCCCACTCTGTGGTTGTGAAGTCTGATCGGCGCTGACTGCGACTTCTTTGCGCCTGATGCAGCTGGTACTCCATAACTGCTTGCTGCTGCTCACACAACCGCTCCAACATATGTAACGTGGAATTCCACCGGGTAGGTAGGTCACATATGATGCGGTGTTCCGGAAGGCGGAATCGGCGCTGCAGAGCAGCAATGCGGGATCTGGCCAAGCTGGAACGCCGCAAGTGAGCACACTCTAGGCGGACCTTGTGCAGCAGGGCATCAAGATCCGGATAGTCCCTCAGAAAACTCTGCACAACCAAATTGAGCACATGTGCCAGACATGGGATGTGAGTGAGGTTGCCAAGGGCCAAAGCTGCCACCAGATTTCGGCCATTGTCACACACTACCATGCCTGGCTGGAGATTCGCTGGCAGTAACCACACATCGCTCTCCTGCTTTATGGCATTCCAGAGCTCCTGCGCTGTGTGGCTTCGATGCCCCAATGAAACTAGTTTCAAGACGGCCTGCTGACGTTTGGCCACGGCTGTGCTCATGTCGGTCATAGGTAAACGTTCACGGGTCCATGTGGGGGTGGACTGTGACGGATCCTGCAGAGAGGAATCAGAGGAACTGGTGTAAGAGGAGGAGTCGATGCGTACAGACTGGATTCCTGCAATCCTTGGAGTGGGCAGGACACGTCCTGCGCCACTCGCACGATCTGTACCTGGCTCAACAACATTAACCCAATGGGCAGTGAGGGAAACATATCGCCCCTGTCCATGCTGACTGGTCCACGCATCGGTGGTGAGGTGGACCTTGCTACTGACGGCGTTCAGTAGCGCATGTTTTATGTTTGCCTCAACATGCCTGTGCAGGGCAGGGACAGCCTGCCTGCTGAAGTAAAAGCGGCTGGGCACCTTGTACTGTGGGACTGCCAATGCCATCAAGTCACGGAAGCTGTCAGTCTCCACCAGCCTGAACGAGAGCATTTCCAGGGACAACAGTTTGGCAATGCCTGCATTCAGAGCCTGTGCTCGGGGGTGGTTGGCCGAGAATGCCCGCCTTTTCTCCCATGCCTGTACTACCGATGGCTGTAGAGTAGACTGGGAGTGTGAGGATGACTGGGAAGGTGGTGCTGTGGGTGGAATTACACAAGGTCTCTGGGAGGAAGCCAAACCAGCTGTGCGTGAGCTGGAGGAAGAGGCAACACGAGCTGAAGAGGTGGTAGCTGCCGCTGTTGGTTGGCCTACATCTTCAGTGTGTTTCTGTAACTCCACCGCGTGCCTGGTCCGCACATGTTTCCACATATTTGTGGTATTGAGGTTGCTGACATTTTTCCCTCTTTTTACTTTATGATGACACAGCTTGCATTTGACAAAACAAATGTCATCTGCAACTGTGTCAAAAAAGGACCAGGCACTGCAAGTCTTGGGAGCGCCCTTTTTGGCTTTGGAAAGAGACAGGCTCCTAACGGGTGCCAAAGTGGAGGCTACAGGCTCCGCAGTCTTCCCCCTCCCTCTCCCTCTTTGGCCCGTAAGAGGAAGCTCTTCCTCTGAGCTGCTCCCACCACCTTCCTGTTCCTCACGCCACGATGGGTCAAGGACCTCATCATCTCCACTACCCTCTGCCACCAACTGCTCCTCCTGGGTAGTCTCAGCAGCACAGTACGCACGAGAAAGCGGCACCTGAGTTTCATCATCAGATGCGTACTGCGCTGTGGTCACCGGAGGCACTGGCCCACCTGCCTCTTCAGAGTCAGAGAGAAAAAGGTGTTGGGCATCACTGCACACTGCCTCTTCTTCCATTTCTCCAATGCTGCTTGGCTGGCCCCCTGTTTCCAAGCCAAGAGATTCAGAGAACAGAAGTAGAGACGGCTCCTGTCCTGGGCTCTCTGACTGCCTGGCCAATTTGGCAGGTGGTGAAGAGACAGATGGCTGCTCTCCAGTGCTCTGTGCCTGAGAGGATGTGGCACTAACTGAAGTCGATGCCGAGGCGTTAGCTGCCATCCACCCGACAACGGCTTCAATTTGGTCTTCACGCAGCAGCGGTGCACGGCGCTCTCCGACAAAGCTGCGCATGAAGGACTGTTCCCTGCTGAAACTGAGTGACGACGAGTCACCGGCGCCCGCAGCAGGCACAGAATCACCACGTCCTCTCCCTGCTCCTCTCCCTGCTCCGCGCCCACGCCCACGTGCCTTACTCCCTGCCCTCTTCATCTTGGTTGACAGATAAAGATAAGCAGAAAAGTACTAAGGCCTTAGTGTGCTTATTCCTGTAATGCTCCTCCTAACAGGTGTAAGAAACACTAATGTTGTAAATTGTGGACTAAACTTTATTATTTTTCAAATGTGGCCTACACAAGTGTAAGTTGTGTTTGGTGAACTTAACCTTTTTTTTGGTGCAGATCGGGCTACAGAGCTAGTTTAAATCACACGGAGACCGTGCAGACAGCCGTAAACGGCGCTGCAAGGCCAAGAAACCCTCCTCTAGGTTATCCTATATAGTGTTTTTCCACTATTTAGCTGGATACAAGTGGAAAGACACTAATAGGAATTTTTTTTTTCAAATTTTAAACTGGCTGCACTATTTGAAAAAAAGGAAATTGTTTTTCAAGGTATGAGGCAGTAACGCACCCTGAGCTGAATCCAACCGGCTATGGCTGCACACAGACTACAGGGCGAGCTGCGCTCACACAGAGACCGTGCAGACAGCCGTAAACGGCGCTGCAAGGCCCCCAAAAAAACCTCTAGGTTATCCTATGTAGTGTTTTTCCACAATTGAGCTGGAGACTGGTGGAAAGACACTAATAGGAATTTTTTTTTTTTTCAAATTTTAAACAGGCTGCACTATTTGAAAAAAAGGAAAATTTTTCTCAAGGTATGAGCCAGTAACGAACCCTGAGCTGAATCCAACCGGCTATGGCTGCACACAGACTACAGGGCGAGCTGGGCTCACACGGAGACCGTGCAGACAGCCGTAAACGGCGCTGCAAGGCCAAAAAACCCTCCTCTAGGTTATCCTATATAGTGTTTTTCCACTATTTAGCTGGATACGAGTGGAAAGACACTAATAGGAATTTTTTTTTTCAAATTTTAAACAGGCTGCACTATTTGAAAAAAAGGAAAATTTTTCTCAAGGTATGAGCCAGTAACGAACCCTGAGCTGAATCCAACCGGCTATGGCTGCACACAGACTACAGGGCGAGCTGGGCTCACACGGAGACCGTGCAGACAGCCGTAAACGGCGCTGCAAGGCCCAAAAACCCCCCTCTAGGTTATCCTATGTAGTGTTTTTCCACAATAGAGCTGGAGACTGGTGGAAAAACACTAATAGGAAATTTGAGAAAAAATGTGCAGCAGGCTGCACTAAGAGCAAAAAAGAACAACTGTGTGAGGCAGTGTGAACCCCCCCTGAGCTGAATACAACCGGGTATATGGCTGCACACAGACTACAGAGTGAGCTGCACACACACACACACACAGAGACCTTGCAGAACGCTGTTAAAACAGCGCTGCAAGGCAAGAGCAAGGTGAACAGTGAAGAACACACAGCGTTTTGCTAAATTAGCCTTTGGAAAGGAAAATAAAGCAATTAGCTAGCTCGACTGGCCCTCAGTTAGAACACAGCGTCCTGTCCCTAACTGAAATCACAGCAGAGTGAGCGCAAAATGGCGGCAGCGCTTTTTTATAGTGCAGAGTGACATCATTTCAGCAGCCAATCCCAGCCTTGCCAGTACTTACATGCCCACCATGCTAAACAGGATGTGCCCACACTTTCATTCATTCCTCATTGGCTGCTGCGTTCAATTTGAATTCTGGGAACTTCCGATTCCGGTATCCGATACGCGGGAAGTATCGGAATTCAGTATCGGAATTCCGATACCGCAAATATCGGCCGATACCCGATACTTGCGGTATCGGAATGCTCAACACTACTATTTAGGCACATCAGAGGTTCTCCAAACGCGACATGGCGTCCGATCCGAATTCCAACCAATTCTGTGTTAAAAAAGTAAAACAGCACGCATGTGTGGGGTCGCACGCATTCAGCAAAGCATCGCATTAGCTAAGCATCAAGTTTTAGCAGTTATTTCATGGCAAAGAACTAATATCCATCTCCTCTCCTCTTTTCACACAGGTATGCAGTGAATATCCCCAACTCTCCCTGGATCCTGAATGCTCTGTATTTTGCAATGATTTTCTGTGTGTCAGCTAGCACCCTGAATGGTAATTTCATGTCATTCAACTCCTGTGCTAGAATTCATCATCAGCTACATGGTTTTCAGTACTCACTGTTGTAGCTCCAGGGGGGTCTCTGTAGATGCTTATCACAGATGAGGTGTTAGTATAGAGATGTTATCAGGACTGCATCTTTGATCATATATCCACACCAGGATGTGTGGAGCAGCTGTCCCTAATTTATAACTAACCAGCTCCCATAATCCCGCTGTCCTCTCCCTGCACTGGGGGCCTATACATTTAGATTCATTCTTAGGGGTGCATGCATGTGTGGGGTCGCATGCATTCAGCAAAGCATCGCATTAGCTAAGCATCAAGTTATTGCAGTTATTCTATGGCAGTTAGTCAGGGCAGCAGTCAGGTAACCCACACTCTGCTCTCCCTTCTATCCATGTGCTTTATTCCTATCCTCCTATGTTCCCTTGCAATCCACATCCACCGCCCCATCCCCCCTCCATCACAACTCATATACATCACCCCCTCTATACTTCCCCCTCCCATGTACAGCTCCCATGCACTTCTCACCTTCCTGAAAAACCTCAGTCATCTTGCCAAAACACACTGCACAAAAAAACTTCTTACAATTCAAAAAACTTCTTGCTTTTTATCTTCCTACTCCTACTGATTTCGGGAGACATCTCCCCCAACCCTGGTCCACCATCCCACAACCTCAACTGCTACCCTACCTCACATCAAATCCATTCTAACCTTATTAATATCACTTGCACTCCCTCATCTCCCTCTTTTATTTGTGCCCTTTGGAATCCACGGTCCGTATGTAACAAGCTTCCTTTCCTACACAACTACTTTCTGATCAACTCTCTAAATCTATTGGCCCTCACTGAAACCTGGATCCAGGATTCTGACACTGTCTCCCCTGCTGCCATTTCCCCTGGTGGCCTACAATTCTACCATTCCCCGAGACCCACAAACAGACCTGGTGGTGGAGTTGGCATACTCCTCTCCCCACAATGCACCTTCCAGGTCATCCCACTAACTCCATCACTCTCATTCCCTTCTTTTGAGGTCCACACCATCAGGCTCTTCCATCCCCTCTCCCTCAGAGTAGCGGTCATATACCGGCCCCCAGGCTCACCCACCCACTTCCTGGACCATTTCTCTGCCTGGCTGCCGCACTTCATGTCCTCAGAACTCCCAACCCTTATCCTGGGAGACTTCAACATCCCCTTAAACAACCCCACTTCTACATCAGCATCCCAGCTTCTATCACTAACCACTTCGCTCGGCCTCTCACAGCTCTCAACCTCTGAGACACACAAGGACGGTAACACCCTTGACCTGGTCTTTGTCCGGCTGTGTTTAATCTCCTACCTAAATAACTCACCGCTTCCCCTCTCTGACTACAACATTCTCTCCTTCATGCTCACAAATCCTCCCTCACCCCAGCACCCTCCTACCAACCATTCAGTCAGAAATCTACAAGCCATTAACCCTCATACACTTTCAGACTCCTTACACTCATCACTGTCCCCAATCTCTTCTTTTTCCTGTCCAGATCTGACGATACATCACTACAATGACACTGTTAGAAGCACCCTAGACCAAGTAGCTCCCCTCACCCTCAGAACCTCCAAACACAGAGTAAAACAGCCCTGGCTCACATCACAAACCCGATTTCTCCAGCGAGGCTCTAGGAGTGCTGAACGCTTATGGAGGAAAACCCGCACACCAGAAAACTTCATACACTTCAAATTTATGTTAAAAACCTATAACTCTGCCCTTCACATCGCCAAACAGACCTACTTCACCACTCTGATCTCCTCACTATCCAACAACCCCAAGAAACTTTTTGACACCTTTAACTCCCTCCTCAGGCCAAAAGCTCAAGCCCCTATCACAGACATTTGTGCTGATGACCTGGCCTCCTACTTTATAGAGAAAATAGAAATATCCGTCAGGAAATCCGCTCCCAGACACCAAGTTCAGTGACTCCCATCCCTCCCTGCATCTCCGCTGGCTCACTCTCTCCATCACAGAAGAAGAAGTCTCCAGGCTCCTTTCTTCTTCTCGTCTGACTACATGCTCTACTGACCCCATTCCCTATCATCTCCTCCAGTCTCTCTCTCCATTCGTCACTACTCACCTAACTACAATCTTCAATCTCTCACTCTCCTCAGGCATTTTCCCGTCCTCCTTCAAACACTCTATCATTACTCCGTTACTGAAGAAACCCACCCTCGACCCATCCTGCACAAACAACTACAGACCGGTCTACAATCTCCCCTTCATCTCTAAACTCTTGGAGCGCCTAGTCTACTCCCGCCTTACCCGTTACCTCTCCATTCACTCCTTCCTAGACCTTTCCCAGTCTGGCTTCCGCCCCTACTCTCGACAGAAACTGCACTTATCAAAGTGACCAACGACCTTCTGAAAGCAAAATGCAACGGTGACCACTCTCTGCTCATTCATGTTTAATGTATTTGTCTATATTTGCCCCGTATTCACATGTAAAGCGCCATGGAATAAATGGCGCTATAAAAATGTATAATAATAAAAAAAATAATAAAATAAATTCTTCTCGATCTTTCTGCAGCTTTCGACACTGTTGACCACCATCTCTTACTCTCTAGGCTCCAGTCACTTGGCATTAAGGACACTGCTCTCTCCTGGTTCTCCTCCTATCTTTCTGTCTGCTCCTTCAGTGTTCTGTTCTCTGGCTCCACTTCATCTCCTCTTCCTCTCACTGTCGGGGTACCCCAGGGCTCAGTCCTTGGCCCCCTTCTCTATTCCCTCTACACGGCCCCAATTGGACAGACCATCAGCAGATTTGGTTTTCAGTACCATCTTTATGCCGATGACACACAACTATACACGTCATCCCCTGGCCTTACTCCTGCTGTACTACAGAACACCACTGACTGTCTGTCAGCAGTCTATGACATCATGTTCGCTCTCTATCTGAAACTCAACCTCTCCAAAACTGAACTTCTTCTGCTCCCACCATCTACTAACCTCCCTAAACCTGACGTTTCCCTCTCCGTGGGTGGCACCATAATAACACCCCGGCAGCAGGTGCGCTGTCTGGGTTTTATGTTTGACTCCGATCTCTCCTTCACATCCCATATACAATCTTTTACCTGCTCATGCCGCTTTCACCTAAAGAACATCTCTAGAATCTGCCCTTTTCTCACTATAGAAACAACAAAAACCCTCACTGTCGCCCTGATCCACTCCCGCCTGGACTACTGCAACGCTCTATTGGCCACCCCCTCACTCGACTTTCCCCTCTCCAGCCTATCCTTAATGCAGCAGCCAGGGTCGTCTATCTAGCTAATCGTTATTCAAACGCGTCCGCTCTTTGCCAGTCATTACACTGGCTGCCCATTCATTAAAGGATACAATTCAAAGTACTTGTTGTCACCCACAAAGCTCTTCACAGTGCAGCACCCCATTACATCTCCTCCCTCATTTCTGTCTATCGGCCTAACCGACCTCTGCGCTCTGCGAATGACTTTCGACTAACCTCTGCACTAATCCCTACCTCCCACTCCCGACTACAAGACTTCTCCCGTACTGCTCCAATCCTCTGGAATACTCTACCCCAAGAAATTAGGACCATCCACAATTTGCATAGTTTTAGGCGCTCCCTCAAAACACATTTGTACAGAGCGGCCTATCATGTTCCCTAATCAGTAATTTTGTTTGTGTGTAGCCCATTCACTACTTCCATCTATCCCCCACTCCCTGAAGATGGCTGGACCATCATTGTAAATACATCATTGTAAATACACACCTGTGCTTTGTATTTCCCCACCTCATTGTAGATTGTAAGCTCTCACGAGCAGGGTTGTCTTGTGTTGCTTTAATTATTGTATTGTTAACATTGTTACTTATCACTGTTGTGTTTGAAGCTGTTAAACTGTAAAGCGCTATGGAATATGTTGGCGCTATATAAATAAAGATTATTATTATTATTAGTGCTCCTTCCCTTCCGAGCTCTCCCGTGCACCAAAACAGGGGTTTACCCCAACATATGGGGTATCAGCGTACTCAGGATAAATTGTACAACATCTTTTGGGGTCCAATTTCTCCTGTTACCCTTGGGAAAATAAAAGTTTGGGGGCTTAAAAAATCATTTTTGTGGGAAAAAAAAGATTTTTTTATTTTCACGGCTCTGCTTTATAAACTGTAGTGAAACACTTGGGGGTTCAAAGTTCTCACAACACATCTAGATAAGTTCTTTGGGGGGTCTAGTTTCCAATATGGGGTCACTTGTGGGGGATTTCTACTGTTTAGGTGCATCAGGGGCTCTGCAAATGCATTGTGACGCCTGCAGACCATTTCATCTCAGTCTGCATTCCAAACAGCGCACCTTCCCTTCCGAGCTCTGCCATGCGCCCAAACGGTGGTCCGCCCCCACAAATGGGGTATCAGCATACTCAGAACAAATTGTACAACAACTTTTGGTGTCCAATTTCTCCTGTTACCCTTGGTAAAAAAAAAAAAATTGGAGTTAAAGTAAATTTTCTGTGAAAAAAAGTTAAATGTTCATTTTTTTAAACATTCCAAAAATTCCTGTGAAATACCTGAAGGGTTAATAAACTTCTTAAATGTGGTTTACAGCACCTTGAGGGGTGCAGTTTAGAATGGTGTCACACTTAGGTATTTTCTATCATATAGACCCCTCAAAGTGACTTCAAATGTGATGTAGTCCCTAAAAAAAATGGTTTTGTAAAAATGAGAAATTGCTGGTCAAATTTAACCCCCTATAACTCCCTAACAAAAAAAATGTTGGTTCCAAAATTGTACTGATGTAAAGTAGACATGAGAGAAATGTTACTTATTAAGTATTTGGTGTGGCATATCTCTGTGATTTAAGGGCATAAAAATTCAAAGTTGGAAAATTGCGAAATTTTGAAAATTTTCACCAAATTTTCATTTTTCACAAATAAACGCAGGTAATATCAAAGAAATTTTACCACTAACATGAAGTACAATATGTGGCGAGAAAAGAGTGTCAGAATCACCAGGATCCGTTGAAGCATTTCAGAGTTATAACCTCATAAAGGGACAGTGGTCAGAATTGTAAAAATTGGCCCGGTCATAAATATGCAAACCACCCTTGGGGGTGAAGGGGTTAAATATTTATGTATTAACTTAACTTCTAAAATTACTATGAGAAACTTAACCTTAACCCATTGCTGGCGAGATTCAAAGGCAAATTGGACACGTGGTCTAAACTACCACTGTCAGTTGTGGGTTGCACCAACTTGGCCAAAATGATTTGGATGCCACAATTGCTATATGTGTTGCCTAATGCCCCAGAGATATTTCTTTAACTCCTTTCTGACATTGGGCGTGCATTTACATGTCGGTCCCATTCCTCTTGATGT
The DNA here is from genome assembly GCF_032444005.1 of Ranitomeya imitator. Lineage (NCBI taxonomy): Eukaryota > Metazoa > Chordata > Amphibia > Anura > Dendrobatidae > Ranitomeya > Ranitomeya imitator. The sequence goes on along the minus strand of NC_091284.1, from coordinate 711,963,224 downwards.
GGGCTCTGGCAGTGAGCCCACATCTTTCCGGGGACATGTCAGCTGTCTTGAACAGCTGAAATGCGCCCGCAATACCCGTGGGCGGAATTGCAATTGTAGCAGAGTCGATCGGGTCGTGGCAGCTTCTAGTCTCCTACAGAAAAAATAAAAAAAATATAAAAGTTCAAATCACCCCCTTTCGCCCCATTCAAAATAAAACAATAAAAATAAAATCAAACCTGCACATATTTGGCATTGCCACATTCAGAATCGTCCAAACTATCAATAAAAAATGATAAACCTGATCGCTAAATGGCGTAGCGAGAAAAAAAGTCCAAATGCCAGAATTATGTTTTTTTGGTCGCTGCGACATTGCATTAAAATGCAATAACGGGCGATCAAAAGATCGTATCTGCAGCAAAATGGCATCATTAAAAACATCAGCTCGACACGGAAAAAATAAACCCTCACCCAACCTTAGATCACGAAAAATTAAGACGTTACGGGTAGAGTTGAGCGACTTTTACTTTTATCAGATTGAGTCGGGTTTTGCGAAACCTGACGTTGTCAAAAGTCGGGTCGGGTGAAATCGGCCGATTATTGCGAAAAGTCGGGGGCTGACCGAAACACGAAACCCAATGCAAGTCAAAGGGGAATCCAAGTCGGCAATGAGTGGAGGACAGGAAAACACCTACAGTGCCCATTTTAATGCCAGAAACATCAATTCTTATTACTTAAGCTTGTCAATCTTAATTTACTTTATAATAATAGTTAGGCGTTGAAAACTGGGGGTCATTTGGCTAAAGTTGTGGGGGTAGGGCTGGCTCAAGATTTTCGTGGGCCCAGGAAATGTGGAATACGTCACGGCGGTGGAGCAGGGAGAGGTAAGTATTTCAACTTTGCAAGTGCTGTGATCCTGAGCAAGCAGGGGGGGCCCACTGGTTGGCACTGGCACAGGGCCCCTCATAGTACGGCGGTGTGTTTGACGGCGGGTGGCGCCTCCCACTGGCAGAGACACTTTTGCGTACTATGAGGGGCCCTGTGCCAGTGACGTCTCCAACGAGTATGCCCCCCCACCTGATGAAGGAACCTGCACTTTCATCTGCACCTTCCTCTTTGTCCCCGTGTACGGTGGTATAGTATGTGGGAAGGGGAACCTGACTTTCAGCAGGGTCAGATTCTAGCTGTGTAGAGTGCAAGGGGAATGTAGTGGTCTGGATCAATGTACCAGCAGACTCATCTAGCAGTGGCTGGGCAATGGGCAGGATTAGGAGGAAACACAGATATAGGCCTAAATAATAAAGTAGGCTAAACGCAGTTCAAAATTGGTAACAGGACTAAACAGGCGGCATTGCTTTGCTCAGTGGAGGACAACTGTAATGAGTGGCAGACACAGTTAGTAGGCCCAAATAATAAAGTAGGCTAAACGCAGTTCAAAATTGGTAACAGGACTAAACAGGCGGCATTGCTTTGTTCAGTGAAGGACAACTGTAATGAGTGGCAGACACAGTTAGTAGGCCCAAATAATAAAGTAGGCTAGATGCAGTTCAAAATTGGTAACAGGACTAAACAGGCGGCATTGCTTTGCTCAGTGGAGGGCAACTGTAATGAGTGGCAGACACAGTTAGAACGCCCAAATAATAAAGTAGGCTAGATGCAGTTCAAAATTGGTAACAGGACTAAACAGGCGGCATTGCTTTGCTCAGTGGAGGACAACTGTAATGAGTGGCAGACACAGTTAGTAGGCCCAAATAATAAAGTAGGCTAGATGCAGTTCAAAATTGGTAACAGGACTAAACAGGCGGCATTGCTTTGCTCAGTGGAGGACAACTGTAATGAGTGGCAGACACAGTTAGAAGGCCCAAATAATAAAGTAGGCTAAACGCAGTTCAAAATTGGTAACAGGACTAAACAGGCGGCATTGCTTTGTTCAGTGAAGGACAACTGTAATGAGTGGCAGACACAGTTAGTAGGCCCAAATAATAAAGTAGGCTAAATGCAGTTCAAAATTGGTAACAGAACTAAACAGGTGGCATAGCTAGGTACAGGGGTGGGCTCCTCTGCTGAGTAGCAGACAGTGGTAGTAGGCGCAAAGTATTAACTGGTCTAAATGGAGGCCAGGGCCCCTGTATATTTTAACTATCATCTATCATTTCAACAAATTTGTTTTGTATTGGCAGTGTCATTGAAGGATTTAACAGCACAGACTACACAGTGGTGGAGCAGGGAGAGGTAAGTATTACTAGTGGTAGAGCACTGTTCGAGCTGGGGGAACACTCTCGTGGGTGGCGGTACTGGCACAGGGCCCATCATATTACGACGGTGTGTCTGACGTTGGTTGTGCACCACCACCGTCAGAGACACTTCATTGTACTATGAGGGACCCTGTGCCAGTGCCGTCGCCCAAGAGTGGGCCCAGCCACCTGTCCAGGCAAATGGCACTCGCAGGGGTGCTTGCGCCAGGTGGTAACCTATGGGGGGAGTCAGCCCATTTAGAGAGGTATAAAAATGGCCTATGGTGGACATTCAGCAGCTGCAAATGGAGGAATTGGAGAAGTCAGTAAGAGGAGGCCAAAAGCAAGACATTTTTCCGGCAAGCTACGTGTCAGTAGGGGAAGGTGGGGCAAAATAATTTGAAATCCATGATTGGTTCATTTTAATGAAGGTTAGATCATCAACATTCTGGGTAGCCAGACGTGTCCTTTTTTTGGTCAGTATTGAACCAGCAGCATTGAAGACTCTTTCTGATAGCACACTAGCAGCAGGGCAAGCGAGCTCCTGCAATGCATATTCTGCCAATTCAGGCCAGGTGTCTATTTTAGATGCCCAGTAATCAAAGGTGAATGACCTGTGAGGGAGAACATCGATAAGGGAGGAAAAGTAGTTCGTAACCATACTGGACAAATGCTGTCTCCTGTCACTTTGAATCGATGCAGCAGAACCTGTTGTGTCAGCGGTCATTGCAAAATCACTCCACAACCTGGTCATAAAACCCCTCTGTCCAACGCCACTTCGGATTTGTGCACCTCTAACACCTCTGCCATGTTGCCCCCTTTGGCTCGTGTGAGAACCATCACCGCCGCTGTGTGCTGGGAATGCCTGAACCAAATGGTCTACAAGAGTTGCTTGTTTGGTAGCCAATATTTGCTTAAGGTTCTCATGTGGCATGATATTTTGCAATTTTCCTTTATATCATGGATCCAGGAGGCAGGCCAACCAGTAATCGTCATCGGTCATCTTTTTGATAATGCGGGGGTCCCTTTTTAGGATACGCAAGGCATACTCAGCCATGTGGGCCAATGTTCCAGGTGTCAATTCACTGCTTGTGCTGGGTTGAGGAGCACTTTCTTGCAAATCAACATCACTTGTGTCCCGCAAAAACCCTGTACCTGACCTTGCAACGCCACTAGTTTGTATTGCCCCCTGAGAAGCATCTTCCTCCCATAAATATTAATCTCCATCATCCTCCTCTTTCTCCTCTTCGTCCGCCACCTCGTCCAGGAGAGCTCCCTGAGCAGACAATGGCTGACCATCATCAAGGCTTCCCTCCTCTTCGGCTGCAGACACCAGCTCCTTAATGTGCGTCAAACTTTGCATCAGCAGATGCATTAGTGGGATGCTCATACTTATGATGGTGTCGTCTGCACTTACCAGCCGTGTGCATTCCTCAAAACACTGAAGGCCTTGACAGAGGTCTTGTAGCTTCGACAACTGCATACCAGACAACTCCATGTCTGTCATCCAAGTGCCTGCCCGTATATGTGTATCCTCCCACAAATTAATTACAGCACGCCTCTGTTCGCACAGCCTCTGAACCATGTGCAGTGTGGAGTTCCATCTTGTTGCAATGTCAATTATTAGGCGATGCTGGGGAAGATTCAGCGATCGCTGATGGTTCAGCATGCGGCTGGAGTGTACGGGCGACCGGCGGATGTGCGAGCAAAGTCTTCGCACCTTCAGGGCTGGTAACTCCGGATAATTTTTGAGGAAGCACTGCACCACCAGGTTAAAGGTGTGAGCCTGGCAAGGTATGTGTTTAAGTTCCGAAAGGCCTATGGCAGCCATAAAATTCCTTCTGCTATCACTGACTACCTTGCCTGCCTCAAGATGTACACTGCCCAGCCATGACTGAGTTTGTTGCTGCAAGTACTCGGCCAGTACTTCCGCGGTGTGTCTGTTGTTGCCCAAACACTTAATTTGTAACACAACCTGCTGACGCTTACCACTAGCTGTTCGAGGGGTGGTATATCCACTTTGTGAGAATTAGAATCTCCCTTTTTTTGGCAGACTGAACCAAAACTCAGGCCCAGTGTATATAACAACGCAATCTAAGTGGCAGAAAGTGGCTGGCTGATATACGACAAACTAACAGGACAGAAGTATATCCACTTTGTGAGAATTTGAATCTCACTTTTTTGGGGGAGACTGAACCAAAACTCAGGCCCAGTGTATAAAACAACGCAATCTAAGTGGCAGAAAGTGGCTGGAAGATATATGAAAAAATATAAGGACTGTAGTACAATTTCAATCTCCCTACAATGATCTCAGGAAAAGTATGGCAGCAATAAAAAGGACTGCTGCACACAAAAGTGTGGACAAATAAACAAGATAACTGTGCAGAAAGGAGCAACAGGATTTTTGCTTTTAAAAAAGCAGTTGGTTTGCACAGCAGCATGCAAACAGCAATGCAGCTATCAGGGAGCCTTATAAGGCAGCCTAATAAGCTACAGAGATGATGCACAAAAATGTAGCCTCCACTGTCCCTGCAAACAAATGGTGGTGTTGGACAGTGGAAATCGCTACAGCACAAGCGGTTTGGGGGTTAATCTTCCCTCCCTAACTATATCCCTTCTTCTGATGAAGCTGCAGCAACCTCTCCCTATGCTCAGATCGGCAGAAGTAAGATGGCGGTCGGCGTGCACGCCCCTTTACAGCCCCTGTGACGCCGCAGAAAGCAAGCCAATCACTGTCATGCCCTTCTCTAAGATGGAGACCGAGACTATGTCATCACGCTGCCCACACTCTGTGTCCTCCTTCATTGTCTGAAAAATGGCGCTGAAAGCGTCATACGAAACGTGACTTTTGCGTGCAGATCGCTGACCTCATGGCCGATCCCACACTAGTATCGGGTCAGGTTTCATGAAACCCTACTTTGCCGAAAGTCGGCGATTTTTGAATTTGTCCGATCCGTTTCGCTCAACCCTAGTTACGGGTATCGGAAAATGGCACAATTTTTTTTTAACAAAGTTTGAAATTTTTTTTCACCACTAAGATAGCGTCAAATGATGTGGACATGTGGAAACTTTCTGGAGGGATGTAATAGTGATCATTAATAGAACATTCTTAGTATGTTTACCATTAGTATGTATACTGGGATGTATAGAAGATCTGAGCATTGACGAACATGGCAACATAGCGGTGGCACGCATGTTATACATGGCCAGGAAATTGATAGCCCAACATTGGCTATCAGAGCAGGTGCCCACAGTAACAGAATTTATAACTAAAATGAATTGATTATTAAATCTGGAATGAAGCTTATATGTGAAAAGGAATGCTATCTCCAAATTAGAAAAAATATGGGCTCCATAGATTGATTTATGTATAGATTCAATTTAAAGACATGGTAGGTGCTTATTCCATGTTGGGCAGCTTTAGACACATATATAACTGTGCCAAACCAGGATCTAGATTCCCCATTAATATTGTTATAATAGTGGTTATTCATGTTGCAAGACTTCTGATGTGCTGTGGACAGAACTGTGCAATATTTATGTTAAGATGTTATGTTTAAAAGGGTGACATGTTGTGGGGGGATAGAAGAGGGTCTGGTTCCCTTTCATGGTTGAGTTGTTTTGTACTGTTGTGTAAAAATAATCATTTTAATAATAAAAAATATTTGATTTAAAAAAAATGTTTGATATTGGTTGCTTTCCAGAGACCAATATTCTCCTAATTCACATGCACTATTTCCTTTTGCCCATGTGTACTTCTCACTGCTGTGTATATACACTTCCATTTTTTATTCACATGCACTCATTCTCACTGTATGCCATGACTGGCATTTTTATGCCCCCGTATTGACCCTTAACTGTTTTTGTACTTTACCACGAGAGGAGATTGGATGTAATGCATTAATCCATGTAAAATACTATTAATGTTTTATTGCTTTTTCACCCATAGGTGGCGATGTCACAGTGTTGAATGATTCACTGTATGGCTAAAAGTATTGGAGCACACATTGAATGCAGGTTTTTCACTCAGTCACACAGCCATAAAATATAAAATCCAGCCTTTCGCCATTCAGCCTGCTTTTTGCAAACATTTCTGAAAGAATGCACAGCACAGTGTTTGGCCATTTTTGGCATTCGTGTAGACATTGAATGGAGTTGAGGTAGTGCATGTCCTGTCCATTCTTCTGCAAGAGATCTGGGATCTTTGGGAGACAATGTAGTCAGATACTCGGCAATCAGTAACTTACGATCCATAATTTACTATGTTGGGAATATCTTTTATATCTGTAGAGGTTTGGTACTATAGAAACATCTGAGCATTGGTGTCTTTCATGCACTAGGTGATCCCGCCCTGTGACTTTACGTACTTTCCAATGTGTGACTGAGCTCCTGTGCTCCTAAACACTTTTCAATAATCCCAGTAGAATATTTAGGAGGGAAGACATTTAACAAACCAACTTGTTATAACTATGATATCCTATTGCAGGACTACATTCGTATAAAAGCCATTCTCTGGCAGTCCCATCTACTATATAATTGTCTAAGGGTCACTTCCGTCTGTCTGTCTGTCTTTCTGTCATGGATATTCATTGGTCAAGGCCTCTGTCTGTCATGGAAATCCAAGTCGCAGATTGATCGCGGCAAAACAGCCACGACCAATCAGTGACCGGCACAGTCCGGCGGAAAGATGGCCGCTCCTTCCTCCCCGCAGTCAGTGCCCGCTCCATACTCCCCTCCATTCAGCCCCCACACAGGGTTAATGCCAGCGTTAATGGACCACCGTGTAACGCATTCCATTAACGCAGCTATTAACAATGTGTGACCAATTTTTTACTATTGATGATGCGTATGCATCTAATGTTACAAATAATAATAATAATAATAATAATAATAAAAAAAGGTTATTCTCACCCTTCGCCGTTGCGTCATCTCCTCGGCAGTGCAAGCAGCAGGTTCCGGGGCCAAGGATGCTATGCGAGAAGGACCTTCCATGACGTCACAGTCATGTGACCGCGAGGTCATCACAGGTCCTGCGCTCATACCAACCCTGGGAGCGGAAGCTGCCACGTGCACCGCACACAAGCGCTAGGACTACAAGGGCCCTTGGATGGTGAGTATATGTTTATTTTTTACTAGATGGCAGCCCGATTCTAAAGAATCGGGAGTCTAGAATCCATATATACTTTATTTATTCAAATGTAAGAATAATACAATTAATAAATAATAGTAAGAAAGAACAAAAATAATAGGCAGTATATGGAGAAAACACCAAACATAAGTTCAAAATTGGTGTGAAAATGTCACTGAACCACTTCACAACTGAATATATATAGTTTTGGTAAATGGTATTATCATTTTTTTGACGAAATTCGGCAGGAGCTTGAAGAGCAACGTCACTGGGCCCGCCTCCACGCAGTAGAAACTTGCTGTGAGGTAAAAATTCAAAAATCACACCAAAATGGCGGGCGGAGTGTGTCACAGTACGGCACGTTTCTGATTGGTCGCTCGCAGCAGGCGGCAACCAATCAGACACTGGACACTGTTGACGTCACTTATCTCCGGACATTAGCTCCGGACATTAGCTCCGGACATTAGCTCTGGACATTATCTCCGCACATTAGCTCCGGACATTAGCTCCGGACAAAGCCACGGAAGTTGGCACAAATTGCAGGAAGTAGTATTCTAGGCAATTATATATTAGATTTTAAATCTTTTTTAACCTGTTACATACGTGGCTGGGCAATATACTACGTGACTCTGTGCTGTATACTGCGTGGCTGTGCAATATACTACGTGGCTGGGCAATATACTACGTGACTGGCCAATATACTACGTGGCTGGGCAGTATACTACGTGTCTGAGCAATATACTACGTGGCTGGGCAATATACTACGTGGCTGTGCAATATACTACGTGGCTGGGAAATATACTACGTCACAGGGCAATATACTACGTGGCTGGGCAATGTACTACATGACTGGGCAATATCCTACGTGACTGGGCAATATACTACGTGACTGGGCAATATACTACGTGGCTGGGCAATATACTACGTGACTGGGCAATATACTACGTGGCTGGGCAATATGCTACGTGGCTGGGCAATATACTACGTGACTGGGCAATATACTACGTGACTGGGCAATATACTACGTGTCTGTGCTGTATACTACGTCGCTGTGCAATATACTACGTGGCTGGGCAATATACTACGTCACTGGGCAATTTACTACGTGGCTGGGCAATATACTACGTGACTGGGCAATATACTACGTGACTGGGCAATATACTACGTGACTGGGCAATATACTACGTGGCTGGGCAATATACTACGTGGCTGGGCAATATACTACGTGGCTGGGCAATATACTATGTGACTGGGCAATATACTACGTGGCTGGGCAATATACTACGTCACTGGGCAATATACTACGTGGCTGGGCAATATACTACGTGACTGGGCAATATACTACGTGACTGGGCAATATACTATGTGGTTGGGCAATATACTACGTGGCTGGGCAATATGCTATGTGACTGGGCAATATACTACGTGACTGGCCAATATACTACATGATTGGGCAGTATACTACGTGTCTGTGCTGTATACTACGTGGCTCTGTGCTGTATACTGCGTCGCTGTGCAATATACTACGTGGCTGGGCAATAAACTATGTCACTGGGCAACATACTACGTGACTGGGCAATATACTACATGACTGGGCAATATACTATGTGGCTGGACAATATACTACGTCACTGGGCAATATACTACGTAGCTGGGCAATATAGTACGTGACTGGGCAATATACTACGTAGCTGTGCAATATAGTACGTGGCTGTGCAATATACTACATGGCTGGGCAATATACTACGTGGTTGGGCAATATACTACGTAGCTGGGCAATATACTACGTGGCTGGGCAATATACTACGTGGCTGGGCAATATACTACTTGACTGGGCAATATACTACGTAAGCTGGGCAATATAGAACGTGACTGGGCAATATACTATGTGGTTGGGCAATATACTACGTGACTGGGCAATATACTACGTGTCTGTGCTGTATACTACGTCGCTGTGCAATATACTACGTGGCTGGGCAATATACGTCACTGGGCAATTTACTACGTGGCTGGGCAATATACTACGTGACTGGGCAATATACTACGTGACTGGGCAATATACTACGTGGCTGGGCAATATACTACGTGGCTGGGCAATATACTACGTGGCTGGGCAATATACTACGTGGCTGGGCAATATACTACGTGACTGGGCAATATACTACGTGGCTGGGCAATATACTACGTCACTGGGCAATATACTACGTCGCTGGGCAATATACTACGTGGCTGGGCAATATACTACGTGACTGGGCAATATACTACGTGACTGGGCAATATACTATGTGGTTGGGCAATATACTACGTGGCTGGGCAATATGCTATGTGACTGGGCAATATACTACGTGACTGGCCAATATACTACATGATTGGGCAGTATACTACGTGTCTGTGCTGTATACTACGTGGCTCTGTGCTGTATACTGCGTCGCTGTGCAATATACTACGTGGCTGGGCAATAAACTATGTCACTGGGCAACATACTACGTGACTGGGCAATATACTACATGACTGGGCAATATACTATGTGGCTGGGCAATATACTATGTGGCTGGACAATATACTACGTCACTGGGCAATATACTACGTAGCTGGGCAATATAGTACGTGACTGGGCAATATACTACGTAGCTGTGCAATATAGTACGTGGCTGTGCAATATACTACATGGCTGGGCAATATACTACGTGGTTGGGCAATATACTACGTAGCTGGGCAATATACTACGTGGCTGGGCAATATACTACGTGGCTGGGCAATATACTACTTGACTGGGCAATATACTACGTAAGCTGGGCAATATAGAACGTGACTGGGCAATATACTATGTGGTTGGGCAATATACTACATGGCTGGGCAATATGCTATGATGTGACTGGGCAATATACTACGTGACTGGGCAATATACTACGTGACTGGGCAATATACTATGTGGCTGAGCAATATACTACGTCACTGGGCAATATACTACATGACTGGGCACTATACTACGTGACTAGGCAATATACTACGTAAGCTGGGCAATATAGTACGTGACTGGGCAATATACTACGTGGCTGGGCAATATAGTACGTGGCTGTGCAATATACTACATGGCTGGGCAATATACTACGTGGTTGGGCAATATACTACGTAGCTGAGCAATATACTACGTGGCTGGGCAATATACTACGTGACTGGGCAATATACTACGTGACTGGGCAATATACTACGTAAGCTGGGCAATATAGAACGTGACTGGGCAATATACTATGTGGCTGGGCAATATGCTATGTGACTGGGCAATATACTACGTGACTGGGCAATATACTACATGACTGGGCAATATACTACGTGACTAGGCAATATACTACGTAAGCTGGGCAATATAGTACGTGACTGGGCAATATACTACGTGGCTGGGCAATATGCTATGTGACTGGGCAATATACTACGTGACTGGCCAATATACTACATGATTGGGCAGTATACTACGTGTCTGTGCTGTATACTACATCGCTGTGCAATATACTATGTGGCTGGGCAATAAACTATGTCACTGGGCAACATACTACGTGACTGGGCAATATCCTACGTGACTGGGCAATATACTACATGACTGGGCAATATACTATGTGGCTGGGCAATATACTACGTCACTGGGCAATATACTACGTAGCTGGGCAATATAGTACGTGACTGGGTAATATACTACGTGGCTGGGCAATATACTACGTGGCTGTGCAATATACTACGTAGACATGCATATTCTAGAATACCCGATGCGTTAGAATCGGGCCACCATCTAGTCTACTATATAATTGTCTAAGGGTCACTTCCGTCTGTCTGTCACGGATATTCATTGGTCGTGGCCACTGTCTGTCATGGAAATCCAAGTCGCTGATTGGTCACCACAAAACAGCCACGACCAATCGGTGACGGGCACAGTCCGGAAGAAAATGGCCGCTCCTTACTCCCCGCAGTCAGTGCCCGGCGCCCGCAAACTCCCCTCCAGTCACCGCTCACACAGGGTTAATGCCGGCGGTAATGGACCGCATTATGCCGCGGGTAACGCACTCCGTAACCGCTGCTATTAACCCTGTGTGTCACCAAGTTTTTACTATTGATGCTGCCTATGCGGCATCAATAGTAAAAAAATGTAATGTTAAAAATAATAAAAATAAAAAACTTGCTATTCTCACCCTCCGTAGTCCGCCGAGCCGCACGCGCCTGCCGCCATCTTCCTTTCCCGATGATGCCTCGCGAAATTACCCAGAAGACTTAGCAGTCTCGCGAGACCACTAAGTCATCTGGGTAATTTTGCAATGCATCCTGGGAACGGAAGATGGCGGCAGCCGCACGGGTATCGCCGGAGCTTCGCTGGATCCCAGGGGTTTTTTATTTTAATTATTTTTTTAACAGGGATATGGTGCCCACACTGCTGTATACTATGTGGGCTGTGTTAGATACCGCATGGATGCTATAAACTACATGGGCAGTGTTATATACTGCGTGGGCTGTGCTATATATTACATGGCCAGTGTTATATACTGCGTGGCCTGTGTTATATACTGCATGGCTGCTATATACTGCGTGGGATGTGTTATATAGTACGTGGCTGTTATATACTGCACGGCCACTGTTATATATTGCGTGGCCTGAATTAACGCATCGGGTATTCTACAATATGTATGTATATAGCAGCCACATAGTACATAGCACAGGCCACGTAGTATTTGTCTGCTATATACGTGGCCTGTGCTATATACTATGTGGCTGCTATATACATACATAAATACATATTCTAGAATACCTGATGCGTTAGAATCGGGCCACCATCTAGTAGACAATAAATGACATGCTCAACTCCGCTCCATTCAAGATAGAGTTCTGCAGAGTCCAGGTCCTTGGCTACAGAGCCCCATTCTCGGGATTATTGGGGTCTCCATCTTCTCCATCTGGTTGTCTGATAGAAGAGTCTAGGATTAATGAACTCCAGGGAAATGTCACGTGCGTGACAGCATTGTGACAACTTTAACATGTGGTGGTGGAGGAGGGATGTTGGTGTTGTTCTTCAGTGGCTGTCTTAGGTCCCTCAGTTCCAGTGAAGAAAAATCCTAGTACTTCAGCGTACCAAAACATTTTGGACAATAATATGCTTTCAACTTTGGAGAAGGCACTATACTTTTCCAGTATGACTGTACCCTGGAGCGTAACAATATTCTATCTTACAGTTATTAGGATATTTAGAAGGACGTAGATCTGGGGATTTTTTCTGATGGAATATAAGCTGAACTGGATGGACAAATGTCTTTTTTCAGCCTTGCTAGCTATGTTACTATGTTACCCTAGTGCTCTAAGCAAGGCCCATAAAGGCATGATTGGGTGAGTGTGGTGTGAAAAAACATGAGTGGCCCGCACAAAGACTTGATCTCAACCCTATTGAACACCTTTGGGATAAACCAGAATGTAAATTGCAAGCCCAGATCTCTAATCCAACATCAGCATCTGATCTCACAAATGCCCCTCTGGAAGAATGGGCAAAAATTCACACAGACACCTCTAAAAGTTTGCAAAAAGCCTTCCCAGAAGAGTAAAAGCTGCAAAGGCGATACACTCGCTATTAATGCCTATGAATTTAGAATGAAATGAAAGTTTAGGTTTCCTAATATTATGGTCCATATTGTGTATATTCTTACAGCTACACCTCAGGATAGATTGTAGATGTGACTATAAACCTCTGCAACTTTGGACCAGAGTTGAGTATGTTCAGAAATGATCGCCGAATCTGAATTTGCCATATTCATGCCATATTGGTATCCGATTTGTGACAAATTTATATTCTTTCATTTCTACTCCAATTGATTCCAATGACATTCGACTGCGGTCGGCGAATATTGCCAATACAATATTCACCGCCGATCGTAATCCGAACCGAATTTTGAAAAATTTGCTCAACTCTACTTAGGACAAGGCATTGCATACCATTATATCGATTTTAAAATTACCACCTTACGTAAGAGTCTCCACATACATTGGATTGTTTCCGCTCTCGCTTTTTATCGTTATAGTGAAGGACATTTGATCAAGTGTTGGGAACGTTAACTGTCTCCAACTTGATACAACGGAGAAACATACAAACAAGAAATAAAAATGACAAGAGGCTAAAGCCACAAACTAAACACAGTTTATTATAAACATCAAGGGCACAGGCATCGTCATGTCCCTTTTACTGTCGGATTAGACTTTAAAAACATCTCACAATCACAGCTGGAAAAGGCAAATAAAACACTTCAGATTTCTTAAACCAGAATTATAACATCTATAGATAGAAATTAAATCTTTCCTGTATAAAGTGCATAACATTAGAACATATACAATCTATTACACCAAAATAGACTTTTTTTTTCTTTTTTTCACAGTAAATTTTACCGAAATACATACAAATAAAACAACAAATTCTACCTGGATTGTAAGACACATTTTACATTTGTACAAATAATGTGAGTTTATTTGCTTCGAAAACATTTCAGGTATAATGACACCGGTCTTTTTTATTCGGGTGATGAAAGCAGCTAATGTACTAAAGGTCTTAAAGGAACAGTATGACACATAGTACACCTCAGACAGAATAATGATATACCAATGTTTACGTGTAATTTCACTTTCATCCCTTATATCATCTCAGCATTTACGGACACCTCAATTCTGTTATTAAGAATAATGGCTTCATCCTCATATTGTACCACTTGAAGAAGCCAATAGGCGAAACCTGAATTGGGGTATGGATATTGTAGATGTCTGCATTGTCATTGTTGGAAATAAGCTTTTACACTTTCCTTATTTGGGGAGAGGTGTGGGGGGCAGATAGGCTTTTAATAGCTGTGTCTTTAGCTTTCGTGTTGTTGTTTTTTTTTTTTAAAGTCAGATTTGATCACTACATCCATTTTTACTCTCTGTGATTTTTTTGTGTGCACACAAAAAACATTGCCAAGCTTCTCCTACCCAAAACGGACATCACACGAGTTAAGCATGGATTGCAAACATGTGTTGTCCATGATTTTCATAGATCATAGATTTGTATGGGTGATCCATTAGGACCAAAATGGACATAACTCTGCAGTTCTATTATAATGGATGTGGGTTCTGCGAAAAACACGGATTCTACTGTATGACCAGTGAATGTGTATTCAATTTAGCTTTTTTTCATCTTTTAATAGCTGCACATTTTGGTTGCATTTTTATTTAGTTGCGTTTTAACATGTGATCCATAGATCATGTTATTCCAAGATGCCCCTCACAGCCACAAGTTGTGATGTAAAAAAATAAAACAAAACAGAGGCACCACTAAAAAACATAATACAAATTAACAATCTTTTTTTTCCTAACTGTTTTTTATACCATACCTTAATTAAAAAAAAAAAAAAAAAAAATTCAAAAAAGCAAATATAGTAGATAACAAGTGTCCCCGAAAAAATGCAGTATATATTGCATTTAATATTGTACTACTGATGCAAAGCGCAAAACACCACTAAAATTGCTGCAAGCACCAAAATAATGTTTTTTTTTTTTTTTAAGTCAACTATTTATTTTTTTCATTCAATTAACAGCCATTTATACCATTTCATTATCAATTTAGTGGATATAAAACTCTAAATAAAACTGATCAGTTGATGGCTTTTCCATGGCATTTGGCTGCCATGTGCTGAGATACAAGCTCTGTTAGGTGTTAATCTCTCCTAAACTTAACTACCCATGGACAAAATTGGCATAAGACATTATATCTGGATTTACCTAAAGTAGAAGCATTTTTATTTAAAATTTATAGGACAAAAATGTAGATTTGAGCAATTTGATACACACTGCCCTTGTCTGGCTTCCAATCACAGCTGGCCTACAATTCTGTGCTCGGAGTCCTCTGCTTGGCATCTTGGGTTCCTCGTGTGCTCACCGGACCTTGCATTGTCATGACGTTGCAGGACAACTCACATCATGATGCCATGTAAGGCTTAGTAAGTAGGCCGTATGCGGCATCACAACATTGAGGGGCCTGGTAAGTGCCAAAAAACACACAAAATACTGCGCCAAGGATGCCGGCGACAGAAGATGGAAACTAACAGTGCGAGTGACCGGATGGATGCTGGACCAAAGCAGCACAAACAGAATCGCTCATCTCTTGGGGACAGAGAATTACAATTCCTTTCAACTACTCAATAACTAGTAACGGATTCGGTCTGTAGAACTAATGACACAAGCTGTCATAAAATAGCAATGACCAAGTTAAACCCACACTTTAATATGTAAACAAGACAGTAACCGAAAAAGAGTGATACATTCCTCATGTCATTTCTTTCACGTACTCTGATCACTAATTGAATCGTAGACTGATCGGTAAATAACAAGTACAATTCATTGGGATTCATCAAAAAGTGATACGACTGTCAAGATGTTCATCAATGGATAACTGAAAGTGTCAATTTCCCTCTATTTAGCACGGTATTGTGTCTTTCTAGTTAGTGTTTTACCAGACCTGACAGTCTCGTTAATTATTACATTTATGATATATTCTTTTGACAGTAAACTAGTTCATAGAATTATTTTATGTTCAGGTAGTGGTGGTAAAGGGAATGTATCAGATATTAAGTTATGTTACTTTAATTTAGGCATTTCTTTAATGTTGTATTATTTTATTTTTAGTTGTACATGCATATTTCGGCACACATGCTTTATGACATCTGTAAATAAGTGGAATTCCATGGAAGAAAAGTTTTCCATAGACTAGTACTGATCTTCCCCCGGAAAGCAGAAAGCAGGCAGTAGCAGCTGCATAGAAGACCTTACTGAAACATCAATTTTTCTCGTACGCAAAAAAAATGGACCAAATTTCAACAGTGTTGTGTCTCAGATTTTCATCAGTGATTGGCAGTATGTCAGGATTTACCATCACTATGAAAAAAAATATTGCAAAGCTTTGTCAATAATCAAGGGTGTAAAATAACACTATTAACCAGAAGATATGGGGTTAATCTGTACATTAATAGTGTTATTATACATGACAGATTCCTTTTAAAACAGATTGCCCACTGATTGCAATGTGTGCTGTTAGTGATTTTTCACAGACCCATAGATTTGTATTGTATCTAATCTATGACTCAGATCAAAAATGAACCCATGGTCCTGTGAACACCCATGTATAAGGCTGTCATCACACTAGCAGTATTTGGTCAGTATTTTACATCAGTATGTGTAAGCCAAAACCAGGAGTGGGTGATAAATACAGAAGTGGTGCATATGTTTCTATTATACTTTTCCTCTAATTGTTCCACTCCTGGTTTTGGCTACAAATACTGATGTAAAATACTGACCAAATACTGAATGTGTGAAAGTGGCCTTATAGGTATGTGTTGCATCCATGTAGGTACTGATTAATGAACATCTTAAATACTATTTATGCATATTTACCTTTCCAGGTATACTATAAAACTGCTACAGACAAAGGTTAAATTATTGGCACATACATACAATTTGGCCTATATATACAGGCAAATACACTAATCCTTTGAATTAATTTGGCACAATTCTCATCAGTTACCGTTTCCAATTTCAATAATGTAAAAATACGCCATGATTAGTGAATAGATTTAATCAAATCGATCAAATTTAATCAAATGGATTAAGAACACGCCATATGGCCAACTGCACACCTGATGTAGATTTCTATAAAGAGGCCCAGATATATTACAAAAGAGATTCATGGAAAAGAAATATCCAACACAGCTTCTTAAAGACGCATTCAAATGTACCAGTAAATTAAGTCAGAAGATATGTTCTGAAAAGAGAAACAAACAGAATCAAGAATTCAAAAAGAAGAATTTTAATCACTACTTTCAATCTATCTAATAGGACCCTGAGAAATATGTTACAGCACCACTCCAGAGTTTTTTGTTGTTGTACCATTGGAGTGGTGCTTTAAATGCAATTCCCCTGCCCTCTCTCTCATACTCCACTGCCGCCGCCTTCATCGTTTTCCAGTGTCGCTCCTGTCGGCCTCCGGCGAAAAGCGACCTGCCGGCTGCTTCA
The DNA here is from genome assembly GCF_032444005.1 of Ranitomeya imitator. Classification (NCBI taxonomy): domain Eukaryota; kingdom Metazoa; phylum Chordata; class Amphibia; order Anura; family Dendrobatidae; genus Ranitomeya; species Ranitomeya imitator. The sequence goes on along the minus strand of NC_091284.1, from coordinate 711,945,824 downwards.
GTGTTTCAAGTGACTGTGCAGAGGTCACTTTTCAACACAAGTCTGTGAGAACCTCGTTCTGGCTCTCAGTCTCGCTTTGAGAGCTTGTGGCATAGCCTCTGACTTCCAGTCAGCCAGAAGCAGCCCTCACAAGATGGCGCCGTGCCGAAAAATGGTGAAGATGTCGGAGTGTGAATATATGACCGGGAGAAGGGAGTTTACAGTTAAAGCGCCACACCAGCGCTGAAAAATACCCTAAAACGCTGGAATGGTGCTTCAACCAAATACTGACCCATAATCAGGAATGATCTGATTCTCACAAGGATATTACCTGACAAACCTCATCTTCCGCAAAAATAGGAGTTTAAAAAATTAAGTTGCACCTAGCATGATGAGAACTATACAATCTATTAAATCTACTTGCTCAACACAAACTATAGGAGAAAAAAATGCCTGTGTTGCGGCATGATAAAAACACATTGCAAAGCATTCAAATCCACAATCACCCGAGAGATTTTCCCTAGAATGCAACTTTTAAATTGTAATTTATTTATTACAATGTAACTGTAATCTTCAATATATAGAAAGAACTATACAACCAGTACATAAAAGGAAAAATAAACGCAGACAAAACATATGAAATGGAATAATCACTCTCCATCTAAACATTTGATGGAACATAATAAAGATCTTAGCTGTTTAAAATGAACAGTAATATATATAATAGAACGAATATCTGACAGTACTCCGAATCGTTACCAAAAACTCATCAATCGTGAATCCTACTGGATCTTTAAACTATTTACTTTAGCACCGGATGGTTTACATGAACGCATAGAAAATATTAATTAATGCAACACTAATGTTAATTGGTATTCATATAATCATTTAGTGGGAGTATAACGATACCATTAGGTCATCCAGTACGACACTGGAGGGGATCTTTTGATATATAAGATTATGTAGCTTTGTTTGTGTGTTTTACGTTTTTTTTTGTTTTCCTATTTGCATGTATAATGACTCTGGCATATGAATGGTGTCCCAATACCAACACAATGAGACACGGCCAGAATTAACCCTGAAACAGCAGGTATGGCTCACTAGATGTGTTTACAAAGTCACTAAATGACGTCAGTACTACGTCCTATATATATTTTGAATTATACTACCAAAAGGCTTTAGTGATGAATATAGTTAAAGGAACAGTGCAATACTATATACTGCATTTATAATAATTTCCTTTATGTTTTTTTTTTATTGCACATTTTGTGCTTGTTACTTCACATATTAATCTGTATAAAGAACGGGCTATTCCCTGTTTTTAGTGTACCTGATGAAAGGGTCTGATCGATCCCAAAACGTGCGGTTAACTAATAAATTATTTTCTTTACCCTTGTGGATACCTCCTTCCTGGCAGCGTTCATTCATTGATTGCCCCAAAACATTCCTTTTTTGTTTTAAGGACACAATTTTAAACTAAGGGACCAAAGAGTTTTTCATATGAAAGATAATAATGTATCAAATATGTTTGTAGTAAAGATAAGAAAAACTGACCCAATAGAGACAGAGGACCCAAAACAGATCTGTATGCAGAAAAGCATCAAAATCAGATGTTACAACACAAGAAATGTCTGGTTGAATATCATATGAAATTGAAATCCGCAGTGTAAATGCGTCCTATATTTGTCCAATATTTTACAGCAGACGCTAAACTGAGCATTAGGGCTCGTTCACACGACCATATTTTCGCTCCAAGTGCTGTCCGAAAAGAAAAACAACCAATGTTAGTCACTGGGGGAGCACAGATGAGCGTTTTTTTTTTCACGGATTGTATCTGCGTGAAAAAAAAAAATCACAGTATGCACCAGTTTCTTCCATAAATCAGAGGAGACTCGCCCATTCACGTCTATGGGTGCGCAAAACAAATCGAATGCCGTACAGAGCTGCAGTAAAAAATCTGAGTTTTAGGGATACATTGCAAATCTGTAAGATAGGAAACTATATAAATGGTCACTTCAATTATTAATAGCTGTTGCTGTAAGAAAAAATTATTGCATACGGATGGATGACAAATTAAGAAAAAAAATCATCCCACTTTTCTGGATGAAAAGCTGAATGTTTTTTTTATCGGCTCACGTGAACCTCCCTTACAATGAGAGAAATCCATGGCAATGCCAGAAGAAATCCAAAATAGATAGGGCGCGCTGTGGATTTTAAAATCTGAAGGACTCTCTCAAGTTTTCCATAGATTTCTTCCCTGGAGTGTATTGGGGTTTTTTTTTTACTTGCATTATATAGAAGCCTTCATGCTGAAAATCTGCCAGGAATACACGACAATGCAGAAGCGGTCACATTATTTACCATCAGGTGGACTTTAGGCTCTCAATAGCAAACATGTGAAAGAATAAAAGTAGATAACAACAGTACTTTCTACTGATCAAAGTCTAAAAGTAATATATAAGGAATCACTGATAAAGACTTCAGTCCGGTAAGTTATTTGGACTACAATTGGCTCTGGCTGAAGGTGATGTACATGCGATGGAGGCCATTATGACCAGAGCTGTCCAGCATACACTACAGGAGATCAGTGGACATATTCACTATGAACTAAGTGCCGCTTAATATCACTCATCTGAAAGAAGTGACACAATCACTCCAACAAATAAAAGAAATCCTGAGCCGCTTCCCACCAGTGATGTCTGCGGCAGCTCCGGGAGTGCTCTCCATTCTTCAAGATAACAGCTATAAGGTTGGAGTCACACATGCGAGAAACACGTCCGTGTCTCGCATGTGAAAAGCAAGCTCTGGCGCCGGCACTTCGGAGCGGAGCGTGCGGCTGCATAGCAACATATGAAGCCGCACGCTCCGCTCCCAAGTGCCGGCGGCAGAGCTTGGATTTCACATGCAAGACACGGACGTGTTTCTCGCATTGTGACTCCGGCTTTACAGAGTAATGTGGAAAATGTACCAAGAGGTCCAAGAATATGAAATGCTACTGTATATATTGGTGTTCCAGAAGTAAAATGATTATTATTTACCACATTTAAGAGGATTTTCAGACCCCATATAATGTTATAAAACCAGCGGCCAATGGTGTTAAAAAAAAAAAAGCGTAAAATCCCATACAGCCCCTTTTACCTGGTCCCTCTCTCGTCTCTGTTTACTGGACTCCAATGATGACAAGGGGTATGTACAAGTGACCGCTGCAGCCAATTACTTGATATAATGCCAGTGATTGATTCCATCGGTCACATGTCGGAGCAGTATAATGTATCTGGAGCCGGTATACCGTAGACCAGCGGCACAGAAGCAAAGGAATAACAAACGTGAGTCTTATTTCTTTGATTTTAAATCACATTAAACTATCAGTAAAAAATATTGGGTTTTTAAAGAATACCCTTTTTTTCCCCATAAATCAATAGTGAACATTAAAATAAGCAACTTTGTAATATAATTTATCAAATAAATCGGCTTATTTCTCCTCCTGGACTGATACTTCAATCTCAATTCACAGGTAGAATATGTATTCAGTGAAAACAGATTTCCCCATTACTGAGATAGGAGATGACAGTCAGTGCTCATGAAGTCCTATGGAGAACTGTCGTTCCATCACAATGTCTGTATATGCCTCTAGCTCCTCCCCTTCCTCTTCTCCATAGAACATTATAAGCACCAGCTGCCAGTAATAGGGAAATCTGCATTCGCTGAATACATATTGTACCTGTGAATTGAGAATGAAATATAAATCCAGGAGGAGAAAGAAGCAGATTTTTCATGTGTACTTTTGATTTATGAACTAAAAATTAAAGTGATGATTACTCTTTACGTGAGAATGTGAACACATCACCGGTATGTTTAAACTTTAAAGTTTTATCTTACTATTTGGTGCAGTTTTGGTAAAATAGAAAAAGAGGGTGAAGACAGGTATGTATGAATACACTGTAAGAATTTCTGCATACAGTCCATTTTGATGCATTAAAAATATACCTCTCAAATTGTAATGTTTTTCTGCATACAGTCCTGGCGTATTAAGGTTCTAAACTCTAAGGGTATGTGCACACATTCAGGATTTCTTGCAGAAAACCGGACATTTCTGCCAGAAATCCACATGCGTTTTTTTCGTGTTTTTTCCCGGAGCTTTCCCAATGCATTAAATAGCGGGAAAAACACGAAAAATCCGCAAAGTTAATGAACATGCTGCTTTTTTTTTTACCGCGATGCGTTTGTGCATCATGTGCACAAAAATTGTGGAATGCTTTCTAAATGATAGGATGCATATGTATGCGTTTTTTGTGCGTTTTTATAGCGATAAAACGTGGAAAAAAAGCGAAAAATCCTGAACGTGTGCACATACCCTAAGTTGTAAGGTCGTGTTATCCACGAGAAGCATTGTATGGGCGTTATACAGCAGCGCGTCGAGTACCGTACTTCTGCACAGTCTTATTACTATTCCTTTTGCATAAAATGTGATCTTCTTCATGTGCGTATGTTCACACACAACAGATACTCCTGAAACTAAAAATCTATTCCATACATCTGAATCAAGTTGTGCATTATGTATTCTCCAACCACATTCAGCTGTAAGGAATAATCACAAAAATTCTGTCACATGTCGACATACCCTTATAAAATACTACAAAGCACCATCAGGATGAATAAAATCCCAATTTTACTGACTAGTATTGTCTTTTCATATAGAAAATGGTGTATATAGCAGGATGGACCCCTAACGTTATTCAGCAGCAACAGATCAGGGTCTAAGGTGATGTGTGCAGCAGCATGCAACTATTACATAGCAAAAATACGGCCTTGTCTTTACTTTCAAAAGTAATTTATATTAAAATATAACCATTTGCAATCCAAAATATACATTTTCTCACATTTACACATAAAAGGTGTTCACATGTGGCAGATTGGTAGCAATCCATAGACCAGGCTATAGTACCAAACAATCAAATCTTGCCGCATGAATACATGTAGGTAGATCTGTCTGTCTACAGTTATAGCACAGGTATATCTGTTTGTGTACGAGTCTCTGTGTATTTATATATTGTTTAATTATTTTTTTATATATATATTTACACTATAAAATGTCAATTAAAGACTTTAAGGCTTCCACAGTCCTTTAGATTTGAGTAGATGCAAAATTAGCAAACAATGGCTTTAGTACATAAAATAATCCTAAAAAAGCTAACTTTATCAAGGATGACATTCTGACATTTGCTGTCTAAAAGGCACAAAAACATGGCAGAGCTTCTCATATTGAAACATTACATCAAGAGCTTGGCAAGAGAACGCATCCCTATTTGCAGAAGAATTACAGAAAGCGAGCTAAGCATCCATTTTTTTCCTTGTCCCGATGCTTCTTAAATAGTATGCTCTATATACAGCTGCAGCTAACCATCTCTTGTATAAAGACTCCCACCTTACCATATAACCCAATTCACACCCAAAGAAGTACGGTATTTTTATTCTAATTCACTCATTGCCGAAAACTTCCAAGACAAGTGGGGTGAGCTGCATACTGTGCTCCGGCTGGAAAGAGAGAAAGCGATACTGTTTGGAATGCTCTTCATTCAGGCTGCGCAGGTCCGCCAATTTCTGGATCATCTTTGGGTACAAGAGACGACTTCCCGGAGGTGGGTGTTTGCAGAGGATGTAGGTCTGCAGAATGGAGGAAAGACGATCCTGGATTGCTTCAACGAGCGCTTTGTCTTGGACCCCTGGACGATCTATAAATCACACAGTAAATATCAGTGCAATCCCGTAGAAATAATTTAAACTCAAATGTAGCACAGATTACTTTGTCCCTGAATGATTTCCTGTGCGCACCATAAAGACATACATCCCGATTAATCAAATTCTACCAGAATTCTGATGAAAATTGCACTGAAAAATCTCAAAACTTTTGCACATCTTGGAGTTGCGCAAAAATTTGGGGGCCTTTGGAATTTCACAACAATTTTTCCTAGTACCCACAAAATGGGTGGCATTGGGGAGGGAAAGGGGAGCAGCAGGCTGCACGCCACAGCTCATCTAATTCGTGATGAGTTGGTGTCCCTACTCTAGTCATTGACTTTCATTAATCAGGAGCCTCTGACTCCACAACAACTCTTCATTAACGCTGGCTTGAAAATCTCTGGTCTTGATGAAGCAATACCTCTGTGTTTAATAATTAGATTGAGTGGACACATAAGATCCCATCCAAATGTAAGCAAAAAAAAAGGGAATGTCTCAAGAAAAATATTCCTTCTCTAAAATATTCACAACAAAAACATTTCTTCTTCCTACCCCCTTGGCAAATTCACCGTAAGGGCAGAGACAGACTGCCGTATTTCTCATGCGAGAATCTCATTGTAAAACTCGTACTGACCATTGGCTCTCCTGACCTGAGCTTGACAGCTGCATAGTAATCCAACACGCTGTCATGCTCAGGTCAGGAGAGGTGGCGGCCAGTCCGTGCAGTGTGATGTGATTCTCACACGAGAAATACGGCAGTCTGTCTCTGCCCTTAATGAGCAGATATCACATGTGAGAAGTTTTGCTTGGCTGTGCACAGTTCCTGCAGTCAGAAATCTAATATTATAAGGCAAATATTTAGAATTGAGAGTCCTCAGTGGTTGATACCTTTTAATGGCTAACTGAAAAGATGGTAACAAATTGCAAGCTTTAGGGGCTACTCAGGTCTCTTCATCAGGCATAGACTAAAAGAAATTCTGGAGAATCACATACATATTTGTGTGTTTCTCCAGAATTTCTTTTAGTCTATGCCTGATGAAGAGACCTGAGTAGTCTTGAAAGCTTGCAATTTGTTACCATCTTTTCAGTTAGCCATTAAAAGGTATCAACCACTGAGGACTCTCCATTCTAAATATTTTTCTATCTACTGGCTAACAAGGTACCAAGATATATATTTTTCTTATATTATAAGGCAGACATTTAACCCCATTCTGGTTGATACAGGGAATCGTGACCAAGGTATTCCATAACTGGGCCCATGGACTAGGGATGACATAATAAAATAAAACAACCCCTTCACATATGGACAATTCACACTTTTTAGCACTGACCTGGTGAGAGAATACAAATAGCCATTAATAGTACATGCTCTTCTTCGTGAAGATTCAATTTCTTCAGTCCAACCTGAAATTTCACCAATGGTTCTAGAAGTTCCATATTATGACCAGCTGCAGATGACAACACGTAAAACATTATCAGCCACAGTTTTCTCTAAATATCACTATTTATTCATCTAAAGCATGGCAGAGTCCCTATTCTCAGAACCTGGTGTTAGGTAGAGTAAAGGCATAATATAATAATATATAAAAACATAGTATAACAACATCCTATAAAGCATAATATAGAGAAGTCGGGCAATATATTTTCCCAAAGGGCGCTATGAGAAACTAACTGTTGTGGAAGTCCCAGCCTTCCAGCCAGACTTAATTCTGTTTATCTATATTATTTTATCTTAATTTTTACTACTGAATATTGAGCAGAATTAAAGGGACTCTGTCACCTGAATTTGGAGGGAACAATCTTCAGCCATAGGGGCGGGGTTTTCAAGTGTTTGATTCACCCTTTCCTTACCTGCTGGCTGCAATATTGGATTGATGTTCACTCTCTGTCCTCCGTAGTACATGCCCGCACAAGGCAATCTTGCCTTGCGCAGGCGTGTACTATGGAGGACAGAGAATGAACTTCAATCCAATATTGCAGCCAGCGGGTAAGGAAAGGGTGAATCAAACACCTGAAAACCCCGCCCATATGACCAAAAACCGGTCCCGCCAAATTCAGGTGACAGGTTCCCTTTAAAAGGTATCAACCACTGAGGACTCTCAATTCTAAATATTTTTCTATCTACTGTCTAACACGGTACAAAGATATAGATCTTTCCTGTAGCAATATACCATACATGAATATGCTATACTGTGTATATAATATTCACATACCATTAGAAATACTCTTATAATTCAGGAAGTGAATGATACTGTAAATTCATTTTGCAAAAAATAGTTAAAAAAAAAAGAAAAAGAAGAAGAGGAGGTGAATGAGAGCGAAACATATCAAAGCATATTCAGCAACTTAATATTCATTAGCTTCCTTCAGAAAAATGAAATACTTTTAACGATGATGTTTCTCAAGATGTTGGATATCTTTCTATTATCCTCTTTATATTTTTATTTATACAGTCCGCACTTTCGGAATTCACTGGCTAAAAGACATCAAAGTGAGAAATGTCTCATTACCCTGGTCTAATGCTGCATTCACACATGTGTATGTTACGGTCTAAGCATGGACCATGATTTATGGAGTGGTCGTGAGTTTCCTGATCTAAACTTGACTGAGTCTGTCAAGTTTGGTTCAGGAGACCTGGAACCAGTCCGTGAATCACGGTCCATAGTCGGATGTGTGATTGCACTGACTAATCTTGGTCATAATTTCTGGACCTGTTATGGTTGCATCTCATGAGGTACAAGTTACATGTCTTGAGGTAAATGTGGTGGCTCCATGACATACTTCTGTTTTCTAAAGATTTGGTAGTAAGACACCAATACTGGTACCGAATTATTCAAGGTCCTGATGTGCAATATATGGGAGCCCTACATACCCTGCACGTTTTAAAGTCATGCTAAACTATGTGTAATAAAAAGGCTCTCTCAACACCCACCATACCCATTTGTCCCAAAAATCCTATAGAAAGAAAACAGAATACGGGACAACAACCACTGATCAACTCATAACTGATCATAGATGAAATAGAATTTTTGAGGAGAGGAGAAAAACGTAGATATAGATGGCTGGATAAGTAACATAGTAACATAGTAACATAGTTAGTAAGGCCGAAAAAAGACATTTGTCCATCCAGTTCAGCCTATATTCCATCATAATAAATACCCAGATCTATGTCCTTCTACAGAACCTAATAATTGTATGATACAATATTGTTCTGCTCCAGGAAGACATCCAGGCCTCTCTTGAACCCCTCGACTGAGTTCGCCATCACCACCTCCTCAGGCAAGCAATTCCAGATTCTCACTGCCCTAACAGTAAAGAATCCTCTTCTATGTTGGTGGAAAAACCTTCTCTCCTCCAGACGCAAAGAATGCCCCCTTGTGCCCGTCACCTTCCTTGGTATAAACAGATCCTCAGCGAGATATTTGTATTGTCCCCTTATATACTTATACATGGTTATTAGATCGCCCCTCAGTCGTCTTTTTTCTAGACTAAATAATCCTAATTTCGCTAATCTATCTGGGTATTGTAGTTCTCCCATCCCCTTTATTAATTTTGTTGCCCTCCTTTGTACTCTCTCTAGTTCCATTATATCCTTCCTGAGCACCGGTGCCCAAAACTGGACACAGTACTCCATGTGCGGTCTAACTAGGGATTTGTACAGAGGCAGTATAATGCTCTCATCATGTGTATCCAGACCTCTTTTAATGCACCCCATGATCCTGTTTGCCTTGGCAGCTGCTGCCTGGCACTGGCTGCTCCAGGTAAGTTTATCATTAACTAGGATCCCCAAGTCCTTCTCCCTGTCAGATTTACCCAGTGGTTTCCCGTTCAGTGTGTAATGGTGACATTGATTCCTTCTTCCCATGTGTATAACCTTACATTTATCATTGTTAAACCTCATCTGCCACCTTTCAGCCCAAGTTTCCAACTTATCCAGATCCATCTGTAGCAGAATACTATCTTCTCTTGTATTAACTGCTTTACATAGTTTTGTATCATCTGCAAATATCGATATTTTACTGTGTAAACCTTCTACCAGATCATTAATGAATATGTTGAAGAGAACAGGTCCCAATACTGACCCCTGCGGTACCCCACTGGTCACAGCGACCCAGTTAGAGACTATACCATTTATAACCACCCTCTGCTTTCTATCACTAAGCCAGTTACTAACCCATTTACACACATTTTCCCCCAGACCAAGCATTCTCATTTTGTGTACCAACCTCTTGTGCGGCACGGTATCAAACGCTTTGGAAAAATCGAGATATACCACGTCCAATGACTCACCGTGGTCCAGTCTATAGCTTACCTCTTCATAAAAACTGATTAGATTGGTTTGACAGGAGCGATTTCTCATAAACCCATGCTGATATGGAGTTAAACAGTTATTCTCATTGAGATAATCCAGAATAACATCCCTCAGAAACCCTTCAAATATTTTACCAACAATAGAGGTTAGACTTACTGGCCTATAATTTCCAGGTTCACTTTTAGAGCCCTTTTTGAATATTGGCACCACATTTGCTATGCGCCAGTCCTGCGGAACAGACCCTGTCGCTATAGAGTCACTAAAAATAAGAAATAATGGTTTATCTATTACATTACTTAGTTCTCTTAGTACTCGTGGGTGTATGCCATCCGGACCCGGAGATTTATCTATTTTAATCTTATTTAGCCGGTTTCGCACCTCTTCTTGGGTTAGATTGGTGACCCTTAATATAGGGTTTTCATTGTTTCTTGGGATTTCACCTAGCATTTCATTTTCCACCGTGAATACCGTGGGGAAGAAGGTGTTTAATATGTTAGCTTTTTCCTCGTCATCTACAACCATTCTTTCCTCACTATTTTTTAAGGGGCCTACATTTTCAGTTTTTATTCTTTTACTATTGATATAGTTGAAGAACAGTTTGGGATTAGTTTTACTCTCCTTAGCAATGTGCTTCTCTGTTTCCTTTTTGGCAGCTTTAATTAGTTTTTTAGATAAAGTATTTTTCTCCCTATAGTTTTTTAGAGCTTCAATGGTGCCATCCTGCTTTAGTAGTGCAAATGCTTTCTTTTTACTGTTAATTGCCTGTCTTACTTCTTTGTTTAGCCACATTGGGTTTTTCCTATTTCTAGTCCTTTTATTCCCACAAGGTATAAACCGCTTACACTGCCTATTTAGGATGTTCTTAAACATTTCCCATTTATTATCTGTATTCTCATTTCTGAGGATATTGTCCCAGTCTACCAGATTAAGGGCATCTCTAAGCTGTTCAAACTTTGCCTTCCTAAAGTTCAATGTTTTTGTGACTCCCTGACAAGTCCCCCTAGTGAAAGACAGGTGAAACTGCACAATATTGTGGTCGCTATTTCCTAAATGCCCAACCACCTGCAGATTTGTTATTCTGTCAGGTCTATTAGATAGTATTAGGTCTAAAAGTGCTGCTCCTCTGGTTGGATTCTGCACCAATTGTGAAAGATAATTTTTCTTGGTTATTAGCAGAAACCTGTTGCCTTTATGGGTTTCACAGGTTTCTGTTTCCCAGTTAATATCCGGGTAGTTAAAGTCCCCCATAACCAGGACCTCATTATGGGTTGCAGCTTCATCTATCTGCTTTAGAAGTAGACTTTCCATGCTTTCTGTTATATTTGGGGGTTTGTAACAGACCCCAATGAGAATTTTGTTACCATTTTTCCCTCCATGAATTTCAACCCATATGGACTCGACATCCTCATTCCCTTCGCTAATATCCTCCCTTAAAGTGGACTTTAGACAAGACTTTATACATACTTTAAGTATGTATGCAATACTTTCCGTTTGTGGTATCACAATGAGTTGGGTCAAAAGTCAATCCATTTCTTTGTCAAGCTCCGATCCTCTGATACATGTGTGCTATAGTAATCAGTAATAATAAACTTCTACTAGGTAAATGCTAAAGTCTGTAATGGTTATTGTTGTGTAAACTAGAACATTAGCAGAGTGATCGACTTGCATTACCATGGCTAATCAGTACTTTGTGCGCCTCATTATATCTTTAGGGCAGACAAATAGGTACAGTAGTGTAATTTTCCCACTCCATTAAGCCGATTTGCTGTCTGACCTCACTATTGAATAGAGAAGCAATTACGGGATACAGAAACATTGTGAACATTATTTTTTGTGATATATCTCCCTGTACAAGGACATTACCGTACCTTGAGTTACATCGTCTACTTTGTACTTGAAGTCTTCACTGCCACATGTCCAGGACATATCTTCTAAGGTAAAAGACTGGTTGGATCGTAGCATTATAACTTCTATGACAGAAGACTTCAGCAAGGCAATTTGGTCCTCGGCAGTAAGATCGCTGTTTTTTAATAAAAAATCACTGATGTTAGTTTTTTTTAATCAAGAATGAGGATGCTGCAGCCATGTCATTGTCATGCACGGTCATTGCAGAACACACTGACTCTTCTGGAAACCTTACATATTGAGTAATCCTAAAAATAATTGCTGAATCTACACGCACAAAAGGATCAACAATAAAACTATCAAGATAAAAAAAAAAGGACTTATTCTGGCATTTAGTGGCATCAATGTGCAATATTCTGTTATGATTACTGGAAAACTGCGGCATAGGTCTAATGATTTCATGCTCAGAATAAATTTCTCCATGTCAAAATTATATTAGATCCAATTTCAGATTAATTTAGATACTGTATTTTTTGGATTAAGAGACGCTCCGGATTATAATACGCACCCCAAATTTTCATGAGAAAAATAGGAAAATACTTTTTTTAATAAAATGGTGGTGCTTCTTATAATCCATGCGTCTTTTTGCTTACCGGGAGTGGTGGCTGCGGTGAAGCGAGGTCCCAGGCTCGCTGGTGGAGGAGGCAAGAGTGGAACCTTGCCGCAGGCTGGGATGAGGGGGAACTCCGATATGCGGCACACTGCTGTGGGTGTCCCGGTGGCGGTGCTGCGCTGTGTCCCAGTGGCAGTGCTGTGCTTTGTCCATGGTGGCGGTGCTGCACTGTGTCCCTGGTGCTGCGGGGGGGCTCTGCCAACCTTTTGTGAAAGGCCAGAGCCCCCCGCAGTCCTCCCATGGTTTCCTATGCGGCGGTGGACTTCGGGAAAATGGCCCCCGGGAGGCGGCGCATGCGCAGATGGAGATCTCGGGGAGATAAGATCTCAGTGCTGAAATCTCACCGCCACCGGGGACACAGCGCAGCACCACCACCGGGGACACAGCGCAGCACCACCACCGGGGACACAGCGCAGCACAGTCACCGGGGACACAGCGCAGCACAGCCACCGGGGACACAGGGCAGCACAGCCACCGGGGACACAGCGCAGCATCGCCACCGGGGACACAGCGCAGCACCGCCACCGGGGACACAGCGCAGCACCGCCACCAGGGACACAGCGCAGCACCGCCACAGGGACACAGCGCAGCACCGCCACCATATTATAAGTTGCACCCCTATTTTCCCCCCAAATTTGGGAGGAAAAAAAGTGGGTCTTATAATCCGAAAAACGTCTCACATTTAATATAAATGTAAAAGTTAGCTTTTTTTCCAGTAGCTACACTGGTTAAGAAATTGTAGGAAACTAGTTTTCTATGCATTTACTAATATACATGGACATAGAAGACATAACTTATTTTATGGACTGTCTGCAGACTTATGATGCATGCTAGTCTTAAATTACTGGAACTGCCCCTTCCTACAAAATCAACTTTTCTATTATCAATGTCAGATTGTAGATACTGTCACAGGAATATCAACATATCTAATGGGATTGACTTATGACTACAACCCCCTTTCATTATGCCCTACTATAGCATATGAAAGGCACAGGCAGGGATCCCACAAGTGGGACTTTCTTTGATCCAGAATGACTGGGCTATCCACTTGATAGGGTATGTACAGATGATCAGGAATTGGCAGTGCTTTGGACGTAGAACATGTCCCATGCGTCCAAAGCGCTGCCGGCTATTGAATCTGCATGTGTTCACCGAACCGTGTGGATTCACCGCTTCCAATACATTCACACAGGTAATATACAGATGATCAGGTTTTTAAATACATCAGATAGGGATTGCATACATTAGTTAGGACTGCTCTGATAAGGGTATACCGTGAAGATTGGTAGAGCAGCTTAGTATACATTTTTTGCAAAAAACGTATCAACCAAATACCCTGTTTTTTACATCTTTTACTAGCACTTGCGGATTACTGCAACATTTTTTCAAACTGAGTGTTTTTGGTTTTACCATTCTCTTTTGTGTCTTCAGGTTTCTTGGTGGTGTGTGAACATGATCCTACAGACTTGTTCACTGTGCAAGTAGCCCATGTGTTCCTGTTTCCATAATTGTTCTCTTGTGTCTACAAGACTGGGGAGTTCCACCACTCCTCTTGGGCTAGCTGCACATGCAGCGTCAAACACGCAGCGTTTACTGCACGTGGACACATACCCTAACAACCCAATGTAGCCAACGAAGTCGCTGGGGACAGTGTCTGAAGAAGATGGCAGTCTTCGTGTTCTTCAGGCATGCACAAAAATGTACCTGTATAGTAGGCTTGGTTTTTGCACTTAACTTGGTTTTTCCAATACATTAAGCTTTTCTATTATGAAATGCTGCATACGGTAAGTTTGGGACACTATCTACGCTGGAGTCTGCCCAATGACCACCCTAAATAAACAGCAATATAAAAATGACACTTTCTATAAGTTACCAATCAAAGATCTGAACAAATTCAAATGTCTTTCCTTTAAAAACGGTATGGTTGTAAAATTAATCAGTAAGGCGGAATATGTTGGAGCTATATAAATAAAATTATTATTATATTATTATTAAGGTTTTGTTTACACAGACCGACTGGCAGCACAATGCGTCCGCTGATCGGTAAACGTTTTCTGATCGGCAGTCATGTGACTGCCTGGTTAAACAGGCAGACCAAAGCAAATGATGCGCCCCAAGCAATCTATACTAATGCAAGCCTTGTGTTCATAGGACAATGCACCACCATAATTGGGCGAGTGCACGGCGCAGGCGTGGGATTCCGGCACCCCAACTGCACGTCACATGGCACTGTGATGTGCATGGGAGGGGGGTGGTATGCAAATTAACACCAGAGGCAGAGTATTCTTCCAGGCACCGCACGCACAGGAGCCTGGAAGAGCTAATTAACATAAAAGATTACAAGTCTATTTCTCAGCAACAAGACAGCAGCTGTGAGGCATACAGGTAGGACCAGGGCCACCATTAGGGCATTACAGCCATGACTGGCGTATGGGGCCCGGTGGGCAGAGGGGGCCCGCATCGGGCCCCGTCTCATCTGCTCACCGGGTCCCCCCTACAGGCGCTGCGGCACGCTATTGACATTGTCGGAGGCTTGCAGCGGACTTGAGCCGCAGTGCGCACTTTGCTGGCGTCTGACGTCATTGTCAGCCGCCGGCAAGTACGTGCTTCACCTGCGCGGAGGGAGTGAGCTTCGCCCGCCGCAGGAGCGCAGCCAGGTAAGAACTCGTGTTTTTTTTTTTTATGCGGCGATCCAGAGGGCCCCGGGGCAGAATGCTGGACACGCTGGGGCAGAGATGCTGGACACAGGGGCAGAATGCTGGACACGAGGGGCAGAATGCTGGACACGGGGACAGAAAGCTGGACACGGGGGCAGAATGCTGGACACGAGGGGCAGACTGTGAGACATGGGGGCAGAATGCTGGACACGAGGGGCAGACAGACACAGGGGCAGAATGCTGGACATGGGGGGCAGAATGCTGGACACGGGGCAGAATGCTGGACACGAGGGGCAGACAGACACAGGGGCAGAATGCTGGACACGGGGGGCAGAATGCTGGACACGAGGGGCAGAATGCTGGACACGAGGGGAAGACAGACATGGGGCAGAATGCTGGACACAGGGGCAGAATGCTGGACACGAGGGGCAGACAGACACGGGGGCAGAATGCTGGACACGAGGGGCAGAATGCTGGACACGAGGGGCAGAATGCTGGACACGAGGGGCAGAGTGCTGGACATGAGGGGCAGACTGAGACACAGGGACAGAATGCTGGACACGAGGGGCAGAATGCTTGACACGAGGGGCAGACTGAGACACAGGGGCAGACTGAGACACAGGGGCAGAATGCTGGACACGGAGGGCAGAATGCTGGACACGGGGCAGAATGCTGGACACGGGGGGCAGAATGATGGATATGGGGAACAAACTGCTGGACACGGGGGGCAGAATGCTGGACACGGGGGACAAACTGCTGGACACGGGGGGCAGAATGCTGGACACGGGGGGCAGAATGCTGGACACGGGGGGCAGAATGCTGGACACGGGGAAAGTGTGAGACATGGGGGCAGAATGCTGGACACGGGGAAAGACTGAGACATGGGGGCAGAATGCTGGACACAGGGGCAGAATGCTGGACACGAGGGGCAGACTGTGAGACATGGGGCAGAATGCTGGAGACGGGGCAGAATGCTGGATATGGGGAACAGACTGCTGGACATGGGGGGCAGAATGCTGGACACGGGGGACAAACTGCTGGACACGGGGAAAGACAGACATGGGGGCAGAATGCTGGACACGGGGGCAGAATACTGGACACGGGGGCAGAATGCTGGACACGGGGAAAGACAGACATGGGGGCAGAATGCTGGACACGGGCAAAATGCTGGACACGGGGCAGAATGCTGGACACGGGCAGAATGCTGGACACAAGGGGCAGAATGTGAGACACAGGGGCAGAATGCTGGACACAGGGGCAGAATGCTGGACACAGGGGCAGAATGCTGGACACAGGGGCAGAATGCTGGACACAGGGGCAGAATGCTGGACACGAGGGGCAGAATGCTGGACACGGGGGCAGAATGCTGGACACGAGGGGCAGAATGTGAGACACAGGGGCAGAATGCTGGACACAGGGGCAGAATGCTGGACACAGGGGCAGAATGCTGGACACAGGGGCAGAATGCTGGACACAGGGGCAGAATGCTGGACACAGGGGCAGAATGCTGGACACAGGGGCAGAATGCTGGACACAGGGGCAGAATGCTGGACACAGGGGCAGAATGCTGGACACAGGGGCAGAATGCTGGACACAGGGGCAGAATGCTGGACACAGGGGCAGAATGCTGGACACAGGGGCAGAATGCTGGACACAGGGGCAGAATGCTGGACACAGGGGCAGAATGCTGGACACAGGGGCAG
The DNA here is from genome assembly GCF_032444005.1 of Ranitomeya imitator. Taxonomy (NCBI): domain Eukaryota; kingdom Metazoa; phylum Chordata; class Amphibia; order Anura; family Dendrobatidae; genus Ranitomeya; species Ranitomeya imitator. Next base: position 711,928,916 of record NC_091284.1, on the reverse strand, counting down.
AATGCTGGACACAGGGGCAGAATGCTGGACACAGGGGCAGAATGCTGGACACAGGGGCAGAATGCTGGACACAAGAGGCAGACTGTGAGACATGGGGGCAGAATGCTGGACACAGGGGCAGAACGTGAGACACGAGGGCAGAATGCTGGACACGAGGGGCAGACTGTGAGACACAGGGGCAGACTGTGAGACACGGGGGCAGAATGTTGGACACAGGGGCAGACTAAGATATGGGGGCAGAATGTTGGACACGGGCAGACTGAGACACGGGCAGAATGCTGGATACAGGGGCAGAATGCTGGACACAGGGACAGAATGCTGGACACAGGGACAGAATGCTGGACACAGGGACAGAATGCTGGACACAGGGACAGAATGGAGATACAGGGCATGACTGAAGACTCTGGGGGCATGACTGGAGACAGATGGGGCAGAATGGAGACACAGGGGGCATGATTGGAGACATGGGGGCATTATTGGAGCCATAGGGGGCAGAATGGAGATACGGGCATGATTGGAGACACGGGGCAGAATGGAGATACACGGTATGATTGGAGACACGGTGCAGGATGAAAGACATGGGGGCATGATTGGAGACAGATCGTGCAGGATCATGGGACAGGATGGATACGATGGAGACAGATGGGGCAGGATGGGGAGATCATATGGGGCAGGATGGGTGAACATATGGCTGAAGCCAGGAATGAGACACCAGGGGCCAGGGTGGGGGATATTGTTATTACCATAGGGGCTAATTAAGGCATATTAATACTGCAGTGATGTATTTATTTTATTTTTTGAGGACACTGTTTTATGGGGAAGCGGTCCTGTTACTGTGTAGAGTGACACTATGTCGCCTTTTTTCTTCTTGTGGTTAATGTAGAAGTTGGAAAATATTAAGTAATGTGTTCTACAAGTGGAGCTCGAGATAACTGTGTTATTTCCTGCAGAGACAACCCCTGGCTGGAAGAAGTGATGGCGGTCTGTGCTGGATGAAAGATGAAGGACTTCACCTACAGACGTCACTGGTGAGTAAGTGTGTTACCTATACACTGACACTATACACTGTATACTATATACAGAGGTCCTGTGTATAATGTCAGCGGTGATCACTGTATAACCTGTACACAGACACTGCATACTAAGTACACATTCCTGTGTATAATGGCACTGATGGTGATATTAGTATTGTGGGTTTTTTAATTACTGATCAGTATTGTATTCAGTCACTATGTAGTGGTAATATGTGGTCTGGTCATGGTGCGGTGGTATTTGTTCCTTGTATGTGATATTATTCGATCACTTTGTGGTGGTAATATGTGGTCTGGTCATGGTGCGGTGGTATTTGTTCCTTGTATGCGATATTATTCGGTCACTGGTGGTAATATGTGGTCTGGTCATGGTGTTGTATTTGTTCCTTGTATGTGATATAATTGGTCATTTTAAAAATTGAAAAATAAATAAAAATATACCTAAATTGTATTGCATATTTTAACAAATATTTAGTAGGTTACAGCAGAGTAGGGCCCGGCCAAAAGTGTCTACCGTGTTATGGTGGTGTCTTAAAAAATCTTTTGGCCAAAACAAAAGCTGCTGGCTATATGTGTGATCTGGTGATGGGAACTGTTATTGTGTGATAGGTGTGAAGTGGAGTTTTTCCAAGAGCGAGCGGTGGGACTGTGGACAGTTCGAGGGGTGGAGGCTGGGCGGAGTCTCAAGGGGGCCCCGAAAATTTTGCCAGTATGGGGCCCCGAAATTTCTAGTGCCAGCCCTGGGTAGGACTATGTTAACATTTCATTCCCCTGTATGCCCATAGCAATAGCTTAAATGCATCCCAGGGAGTGACAAGTTCCCTTTAAAGTACATTTCTGGATTTACATAAAATTTTCAGGTGGCATGAATGGTGTCAAAATAATACATACTCAGTTGCTCTAACCTTGTGGATCCAGGGCCAGGATAAGAAGCAATGAGGTCCTGTTCTCTGATCACTTGTGATTGACTACAGCGTTTCGGTAACTGGAACAGAGCACCTTCAGTGACAACTGATGACAAACTCCTCCAGACAGTTGTGCATGTCTTGATTTTATTTATATCTGTGTTTACACCATCAATGCTACCTGTAAATTTTGTGTAGATGCCACAGTGCTGATTTAGTGCTGTATCCCCTTAAATGTTTTCCTTGCCCAGCAGCACTTTGTCAGAAGCTGTTCAGGGAAATACAGGGAAACAGTCAATGGGAGGCAGTATTACATTAGTGCTGCAGCCCCTTCAATAGCAAGATCTGTGAAAGTTCCATAAGTCAGATCCCCAACAATCCCAAAATAATGGTACTACTTTAAAATATGGAAATAACCCTTCGTAAGGCAACGTTATTGCAGGGTAAAACAGGTAACAATCTGTTTATAGTATATTGCATTCTTAGCTTAATCTCTTCTTCTATAAGAAGCAAAATTCTTACCGGAATCCAGGAATCATCTTTGCAAATCCAATAACTTTCTGTATACTATAACTGACCAAATCTGCAAGGTGAGGGAGCATGGAGAGCTCAGGGGAACCAGAGGGTGAGCTGCCACCGGTAAGTTCAGCAAATAGTGAACCGGGGAAAAAGCTGCTTTCAGAATGATCTGAAAAGTCATAGGAAATATTTATTCAGCATAGAGTAAATAGACATATAGTAGGGAACATTTCAGGGCCTGATTTTAGGCATAGAGAAGCAGAACAGAAATCTAAGGCAGACTCACTGACTAATGAGCCATATATGTATTATGAGGCTTTACAGCACTACTTCATTGATAAAAGACCACTAAAACTGGGGGTTTGACAGCCACAGATGACCTATCAAAAGTATGTCCCCAACAAGGTGCATGCTTGCAGCAGATGCACGGCAGTGTTTGCTAACCGGTATACCAAATGTGTTGTGATCAGTGCCCAGCAGTTGATCCTGATTGATTATGTAACCTGTGCTACAAATATTTATTATTGGAATTTATTTTTAACCCTACCTGAAAAGAAATGCCTTAAATATGACATGAAATATTACTGACTAGTATATATTGCTAATGTACTAATCAACTAAACAACTGTTACAAGTCTTCAATATAGTCCTTATTCGGACATCTGAGAAGAGAGCTTATTGATTGTTTGTATTCATTATATCTTACCATCTAGTGGTTTGTGTCAGTGCCATTCCTGTTTTCTACTTGCGGTACTAGTTTGTTGTCTTTCACTTTTTCAATTGTGTCTACTTATTATCTTCAATAGTTTTTTTAATCTGTGTTTTTAATTGTCTTTAATAAAATTGATATTGTGTATATTGTGCTCTAGTGCCTATTTTTCTTGGGTTTCAATAGTTTTAGCCATTTACACTATTTTAGTACATGGATAAATGGAATAATTACATTATACCCTCAGGTGAGTGTATATATATATATATATATATATTTATTTATTTTTTTTTTCTTTCTTCATCTTTTACATTTTAAGAGTTTCAAAAAGGAATATAGGCAGATGAAAAACTTTCGGCCCTCTGCAAGGTTAGTACCTAGTAGCACCCCCTTTTGCAAGTATCTCAGCTTGTAAACGCTTTTTGTAGCCAACCAAAAGTCCTTCAAGTCTTGTTTGAGGGATTTTCATCCATTCTTCCTTGGAAAATTCTTCCAGTTCTCTGAGATTCCTGGGTCGTCTTGTATGCATTGCTATTTTGAGATCTAGCCACAGATTTTCAATTATGTTCAGATCAGGGGACTGTGAGGGCCATTGTAAAACCTTCAGCTTGCGCCTTTTGAGGTGGTCTATTGTGGATTTTGACAAGGGTTTAGGATCATTATCCATTTACTGAAGCCATCCTCTTTTCAGCTTCAGATTTTTTGCATATGGTCTTATGTTTGTATCAAGAATTTGTTGAAATTTCATTGAATCCATCCTTCCCTCTCTACCCGTGAAATGTTCCGGTGCCATAGGCTGCAACACAACCGAAAAGCATGACTGATCCACCACCATGCTTAAAGGTTGTCAAGATGTTCTTTTCCTGAAATTCTGTGCCCTTTTATCTTCACACATACCTTTGTTCTTTGAGGTTCAAATAGTTCTATTTGAACCTCATTGGTCCACAGGACTTGTTTCCAAAATGCATCAGGCTTGTTTAGATGTTCTTTTGCATACTTCTGACACTGATTTTTATGGTGAGTACACAGAAAAGGTTTTCTTCTGATGACTATGACTCTTCCATGAAGGCCGTTTTTTATGATAGTGTGTCTGGACAGTAAAACAATATACCACAACTCCAGAGACTGCAAAATACCTTCAGAAAGATTTAGCAGTCTCTGGAGTTGCCTCTCTAGCAATCCCACGAGCAGCTCTCACTGAAATTTTGCTTGGTCTTCCAGACCTTATCTCCATGTTCACTGTTCCTGTTAGCTGCCATTTCTTAAATACATTTCAAACAGAGGAAAGGACAACTTGAAAAGGCTTTGCTATCTTCTTATAGCCTTCTCCTGCTTTGTGGACCTCCACCAATTTCATTTTCAGAGTGCTATTCAGCTGCTTACAAAAACCCAAGGCTGCTGTTTTTTGGCACAAGGTGAGAGGAGTCTGGGTTTTTATAAAGCTGTGAAATTTGCATCACCTAGCCTTTCCTAATGATGCTAGTGAACAAGCCATAACCCTAACAGGCTATTAAAGGTCTGAAACCATGGTATCTGAGCACACAAATCTCCAAGGGTGCCAACATTTTTGCACTGATCCATTTTCCTTTTTGTACTTTTTAAAATGCAAAAGATGAAAATATAATGTTTTGCTAAAATACAAAAGGACGTGTGCCATCTTTAACTTTAGGCCTTTTAGAGATAATTTCATCTTTAACTTAACTGTTCTCAATAACAGTAATTTTGACCAGGGGTGCTCAAAGGTTTATATGCCACAGAAATATATATTATTATATATATATCTGTGCATCTCAACAGTAATAGCAGTGAGTTGAATCAGCTCAAGTGTGTATGGACAGCATTACAGTGTCACAAGTGAAGTTTAAGGTAGTCTGGCAGCTCTTAATATGGCATCCATAGACAGGCTTAGCACTAGCCACTGTGTCTACTAGATCCCGGTGGTTGCCATGGCCTTCACCCTTTATCTGCCATACAGGGTTCTGAACTTATACAATAGACCCTGGTTTGGAGCCACAGAGTAAGATGCTGGCAGGTGGAGTAAGTTGGTGGCAAGAAGGGCACGTCATGCAAGCTTGGTGGTCAAATTCAGAGGCAAAATTGTCATGAGAATCATCAGAAAACCAGTTAAGTCAGAACAAGGAAAATGCAGGCAGAATAGGAGCAAACAGTCAGCAAATAACCAGAGTAGTAGTCCTTGTAACTGGCACTGAAAACTGACTCTCAAGAATTTTAATAAAGAGCAGCCTTCCCAGGGCTGACAACATGGAGAATCACTAACTAGCCAGGAATTACCGTAACTCCCAAGCTTCCAGGAAAGGTGGAACCACCAGTACAGGATGAAACAGGGCTATGGCATTGTCACCCTGCATCACTTGCCAGCCGAAACAGACACAGAGGGAACAGGCATCAGCACGAACATCACATACAGTGTAACCTGAAAATACTGTCACTATATGCCTTCCATTTCTCTATTTATTAACGTACCTACATATTTAAGAAGTACATGGCAACATTGGCAGCAGATCATTATTTATGCTCAGTTTATAGACTTATCATGTAGTTAATTACTGCATTTACAGATATACACAATTACGCAAGCAAATACCATTTATATGCCTTTCACATAATTGCTTTGCATTGCTACTTTGTAATTATCGTAGTAATGGCAGCTAACAGATTGGGAGATCTACAAGTTGTATCATTGCTGTTATTTAAATGTTACCAACTGGATCACAGGATTGTACCTGATAATAGAAAACACAAAAAATATCGGGTCATGAATAGTGTTGAGTATTCCGCTACTGCAATATCGGGTATCAGCCGATATTCGCGGTATCGGAGTTCTGATACTGAGTTCCGATACTTTTACAATATCGAATCCCGGAATCGGAAGTTCCCATAATGCAATGAGCCAGTTTGATTTTATTCAGCCAATGAGGAATCCTAAGAAGTGTGGGCACATCATGTTATGCATGTTAGGTATGTTAACTAATGGCATGGCTGTGATTGGCTGCTGAAATGATGTCATGATGCACTATAAAAGCCAGCGCCGCCATTTTGGGTTCACTCTGCTGTGAATTTACTTAGGGACAGGACGCTGCTGTTCTGACTCTGAGGGACAGTTTGAGCTAGCGATTTGCTTTATTGTGCTTTACCCAGGCTACTTTAGCAACCGCTGTGTGAGAATTGAGAAGCTTTCTTTTGCCTTGCAGCGCTGTTCACGGCTGTCTGTGAGGTCTCAGTGTGTGAGTGCAGCTCACGCTGTAGTGTGTTCTTCAGCCACCTCCGGTTGTAATCCGGTCAGTGTGCGTCACTGCCTCATACATTGTCCTTTTTTGCATTAGTGCAGCTCGTTCTTCCTGATTTCTCCAATTAGTGTGGGTCCATCCGTATCCAGCTAGATTGCTTGAAAACACTATATAGGAGTAGATAGAGCCTTTCTGCAGCCTTGTGCCCTGCAGCCCCAGCCAGATTAGTATCTATTGCATTGTAGGTTACCTTCCTGCACTGTAATAGCTACAAAACAGTGTCTTTTTGTAAAAAAAAAACAAAAAGTTAATAAAGTTCACCAAACACTCCACTTTACAGTTGTGTAGGCCACATTAGCTCAGATTAAAGTCTAATCCACACTTTATAAAATTAGTGTTTCTTATACCTGTTAGCAGTTATTCAGGAATAAGCACACTAAGCCCTTAGTACTTTTCTGCCTATCTTTATCAGTCTACCAAGATGAAGAAGGCAGGGAGTAAGGCACGTGGTCGTGGGCATGGAGTTTCTGCAGGGAGAGGACGTGGGGATTCTGTGCCTGCTCCGGGCACCAGTGACTCAGCATCCCCCAGTATTACCAGGGAACAGTCCTTTATGTGCAGCTATGTAGGAGCTCGCCGTACCCCACTGCTGCGGGACGAACAAATTGAAGTCGTTGTTGGATGGATGGCAGCTAACGCATCGACTTCAATTAGTTTCAGATCCTCTCAGGTCCAGAGCACTGAAGAGCACCCATCTGTCTTCTTCACCACCTCCCAAATTGCCCAGGCACTCAGAGAGCCCTGGACAGGAGCTATCTCTACTTCTGCTCTCTGAATCTGTTGGCTTGGAAAGAGGGGCCCAGCCAAGCAGCATTCGAGAATTTGAAGAAGAGGTAGTATTCAGTGATGCGCAACATCTTTGTCTCTCTGAATCTGAAGAGGCGGGTGGGCCAGTGCCTACGGTCAGCACACCTCAGCACGCATCTGATGATGAGACTCAGGTGCCACTTTCTGGTGTGTACTGTGCTGCCGAGACTATCCAGGAGAAGCAGTTGTTGGAAGAGGGTAGTGTAGATGATGAGGTCCTTGACCCATCATGGCGTGAAGTACAGGAAGGTGGTGGGAGCAGCTCTGAGGAAGAGATTCCCCGAACAGTCAAAAAAGGAGGGAGGGGGAGGTGGCAGACTCTGTTGCCTGTAGCCTCCACTTCGGCACCCATTAGGAGCACGCCTCTTCCAAAACCCAAAACGGGCACTCCCAAGACTTGCAGTGCCTGGTCCTTTTTTGACACAGTTGCAGATGACATTTGCTTTGTCAAATGCAAGCTGTGTAATCAGAAAGTGAAAAGAGGGAAAAGTGTCAGCAACCTCAATACCACAAATATGTGGAAACATGTGCGGATCAAGCACATGGTGGAGTTAAAAAGACACACTGAAGACCTAGGCCAACCTACAGCGCCACCTACCACCTCTTCAGCTCATGTTGTAGCCTCTACCTCCAGCTCACACACAGCTGGTTCGGCTTCCTCACAGGATCGCCATGGAAGAACCTCTGGCACTGTTGTACAGACACACAGTGTCATTCCACCCACAGCACCACGTTCCCTGTCATCCTCACACTCCCAGGTCAGTCTGCAGCCATCGGTAGCAAAGGCATGGGAGAAAAAGTGCCCATACTCGGCAAACCACCCCTGAGCACAGGCTCTGAAAGCTAGCATTGCAAAACAACTGTCCCTTGAAATGCTCTCATTCAGGCTGGTGGAGACTGACACCTTCCGTAACTTCATGGCATTGGCAATCCCACAATACAACGTGCCCAGCCGCTTTTATTTCAGCAGGCATGCCGTCCCTGCCCTGCAAAAGCATGTGGAGGGAAAAATTGAACATGCGCTACTAAACGCCATCAGTAGCAAGGACCAGCTGACCACCAATGCGTGGACCAGTAACCATGAACAGGGACGATATCTTTCCCTCACTGCCCATTGGGTAAATGTTGTGGAGCCGGGTACAGATCTTGAGAGTGGCGCTGTACGTGTTCTACCAACTCCAAGGATTGCAGGAATCGAGTCTGTACACAATGACTCCTTCTCATACTCCAGTTCCTCTGAATCAGCTCTGCAGGAGCAATCACAGTTTACCTCCACATGGACCCGTGAACACTTACCTGTTACGACCGATATGAGCACAGCCGTGGCCAAAAGTCAACAGGCCGTATTGAAATTAATTTCTTTGGGGAATCAAAGCCACACAGCGCAGGAGCTCTGGAATGCCATCAAGCAGAAGAGCGACGTGTGGTTTGTGCCAGCGAATCTCAAGCCAGGCATGGTAGTGTGTGACAATGGCTGAAATCTGGTGGCAGCTCTGGGCCTAGGCAACCTCACTCACATCCCATGTCTGGCACATGTGCTCAACTTGGTCGTGCAGAGTTTTTTGAGGGACTATCCGGATCTTGATGAACTGCTGCACAAGGTCCGCATAGAGTGCGCTCACTTGCGACGTTCCAGCATGGCAAGATCGCACATTGCAGCGCCGATTTCGCCTTCTGGAACATCGCATCATATGTGACCTACCCACCAGGTGGAATTCAACATTACATATGTTGGAGAGGTTGTGTGAGCAGCAGGCAACAGTAATGGAGTACCAGCTGCATCAGGCGCAAACAAGTCGCAGTGCGTGCCGTTCACACTTCAGCACAATTGAGTGGGCCTCTATGAAGGACATCTGCCATATTTTGCGTGCCTTCGATGATTCCACGAGGATGGCGAGTGCAGATGATGCACTAGTCAGCATGACTATCCCCCTTATCTGCCTGCTTGAAAAAACACTGCAAGCGCTAAGAGAGGAGGTTGTGGAAGAGGTGGAGGATGAGGAGTCACAAATGCCATCTGCTTCTGGACAGTCTGCGCAACGTGGTTCCTCACAAAGGCCTAGGCAGGGGACACTTTGTGAGGAGGATGAGAAGGAGTCAATGGAGGAGGAAGACATCTGTTCAGAGGAGAGAGGTACACAATGCTCTAGTAGTCAGTATGTACAGCAAGGGTGGGGTGCTGCAGAGCAGGCAGAGATGACGCCTCAAGCAGGGGACAGCGCTTTTTGGCCAGTTGGCAGTCTACAGCACGATTGATTTCATGCTGCAGTGACTGAGAAACGACCGCCGCATCGCCCACATTCTCAACACGGCTGATTATTGGGTGTACACCCTCCTAGATCCTCGCTACTGGGGCAACTTACAAAGCCTCATCATAATACCTTTGAACCGGGAGCGTAAAATGCGGGAGTACCAAGACACACTGGTGCATTCCATCATGTTCTCCATTCCACCTGAGAGCAGTGCTGCTAGTGCTTTACAAAGCAGCTCAGTGCGTTGAGGCAGTGGAAGAAGCTCTGCACAAAGAGGCAGCAGAAGCAGCGCCTCATCACAAGGCAAGACCAGCATGGCCCAAATGTGGCAAAGTTTTCTGTCCCCGCCACAAATGTCTACACCATCACAGACGGCTCCAGTCAGCAGGAGGCAACGTTTCCGTCAGATGGTGACAGACTACATGTTTTGCCCTCTCAGTGTTCTCCCACACAGCTCTTCCCCCTTCAAGTTTTGGGTCTCTAAGCTGGATACATGGCCAGAGCTTAGCCAGTATGCATTGGAGGTGCTGGCTTGCCCTGCTGCTAGTGTATTATCAGAATGCGTCTTTAGTGCCGAAGGTGGTGTACTAACAGACCGTCGCATGCGACTATCTCCGATAAAGTTGACCGGCTTACTTTTCTGAAAATGAACAAGGCCTGGATCTCGCAGGAATTTGCCAGTCCTCTTCCAGATTAAATAATTGGTTGGCAACAGTATCCAGGTCTCCTGTTGTGTTCATGTTTCTACCATCTGAACTGTAATCCCTGGGCTCCAACACCACCAGTTGCTGCTCAGAAGTGCCGTCTGCACAGTCAACACATGCTCCAGTGTTATTGGGGTTCAGTAACGTCGGCTGATCCCCTGCTGTGTGTCCGGCAATTTCTCCTGCTCCGTCCACATTCACACTACTACAGATATTAAACTTGCTCCAATTAGGCCTCTGGCTACACACTCTGTTTCTAGTATTTACCCTGGGCTCCAAAACTGCCAGTTGCTGCTCAGAAGTGTCTTTGGCACGGGTACTCCCTCCTGCCCAGCCTGGTTCCAGCACGCCAGCTGTTTCCGGGTAGTGTCAACGTCACTTTGCCTCCAATACATTGTCCTGTCGGGTTGCGTTCGGGGTGGCCGACTCTATGGTGCCTGCAGTTTGGGTGCTTCCAATGTGGGCTGCGGGATCTGGCAATGAAGGCTGGTTCCGTAGTGCCAATAGGACAAGCTCCCCCTGTAGGACTGTGGGTTTCGGTAACTCCGGCCGGCTCGCAGCCTTGCAACTTTTTTTTTCATGTGTACCTTCTGCTGCCTATCTGAGTTCCAGTACCATTAGCTGGTTCTTTGGAAGTCAATCTTGAATATGTCCCCCTGGGTTCCAGTAACGTCAGCTGGTTCCAGGCAGAGCCTTTAGCTTAGGTGCCTCCTTCTCGGTATCTGAGTTTCACCAACGTCTGCTGGTCCTTGGTAGTGCTTTCTGGCACGGGTACCTCCTGCTTAGTAACCGGGTTCCAGTACCATCAGCTGGTTCTCGGCAGTTCCTCAGCCTTCTTGTACCTTCTGCTACATTTCCAAGTTCAAGCTTTTTGAAATGGTTTTTGATAATCACTCTGGATCTCCCTGACGACGACGACCCTGAAGACCACCCCGAAGAAGACGACGACCCCGAAAACGAAGACCCTGGAGATGACGACCCTGAAGACCACCCCAAAGAAGACGACCCTGAAGACCACCCTGAAGAAGACCAAGAAGATGATCCTGAAGAAGATGACCAAAAGGACAAAGAACAAGAAGACAACCACCAAGATATAGAAGACCTAGAAGAAGAACAAGAAGCTGCAGAACAAAAAGCATAAGAACATTAAGCATAAGACTAAAAATCAGAGCAAAAGATATTATCTAAATTATAAGCAGAAGAAGACTAAGCAGTGTATGGGGGTGAGTCCGTTCCTCCTTGTGGTGCCCCTGGAAAATACCTGCTGCTGCAGGCAAAACTGAACGCGGACAAATCCTGTTGTAAATCTTTTGTGACAGGCAGAACGAAAGGTGTAATCTTCAAAACTTTTATAGATAACAACTACAGGAATGCTGTCACAAATAATAATATGATGATGAAGAAGAATATGAAGAAGATGAAGAAGTAGAATATGAAGAAGAATAATAGTTGAATAAGAAGAATATGAAGAATGTAAAAAAGGAATAATAGGAAGAAGGTGAAGAAAAAGAAGATGAATAAGGTGAAGAAGAAGTTGATGAAAAATATGCTGCTGCTGAGGATGATGAAGGAGAAAGTGTGGGAGAAGTAAAAAAGAAGGTGAAGAGCATGGAAGTAATGAAACATAAATATCTGATAAAATATAAAAAAGCTTAACATAGTCAATATCTTTGTAACTCCGAACGTCTTAAAAAAATGTAATTCCTGCTATTCCATTTGATTGGGCTAAACCTCTATGCCTTTAACGTCTCCTCCACCTCCCCCAATACATTCTACATTATTCCTAGTTGTTTTCCTTCATGTAGAATTAACCTACAAGAAAAGAAAGGGTTTATTTTCATTCCGATATTTGTGTCCCATTGACTTGCATCGGCGATATCCGATATTTTTGGGGTATCGGTCCAATCCGATCCGATATTTCCCGATATCGGAAGGTATCGCTCAACACTAGTCATGAAGTTCAGCCATTAATACATTGAAATGAACTTTATGGCACAGTTTAATTCTCAGCATATGGTTGAGATTTCTATCATACTCTAAAGACTGGAAAGATTATTGCTTGTACATTAACCAAATGTTGCAGAAGTTTTTTGCACACCCAAAAACATTAAGAACCCAGGCATAGCAAGTGGTAAAACAAACTGGCGATAAAATTACAGTGTAAGGCCATGTTCACACGATCCTTTTTTTCATGCGGAATTGCCGCGATTTTCCCGCTGCGGGTCCGCAGCTGTTTTCCATGCAGGGTACATTACATTGTACCCTATGGAAAACAGGAACTGCTGTGCCCACAATGCGGAAAATAAAAAAAAAAGCCGCGCTGAATAGCTGCGGGAAAAAAGAAGTACCATGTCACTTCTTTTTTCGGAGCCGCAGCGGTTCTGCACTCATTGACCTCCATTGTGAGGTCAAACCCGCAGTAAAACCCGCAGATGAAAAAAATATCTGCGGGATTTACTGCGGTTTGTGGTGCAGAACCGCTGCAGCAGGAAGTGCGGGGAAGCGGGCGGAAGTGCGTGGGCGGAGTGTGGCTGCCCCCCCGTGCTCCGATCCCGCCCCCCCGTGCTCCAATCCCACCGCCCCGTGCTCCGATGCCCGCCCCCAGTGCTCCGATGCCCCCCCCCCGTGCCCTAATCTCCCCCCCTTATACTTACCCGGCGTCCCGGTGTCCGTCCGGCCGTCTTCTCCCTGGGCGCCGCCATCTTGCAAAATGGCGGGCGCATGCGCAGTGCGCCCGCCGAATCTGCCGGCCGGCAGATTCATTCCAAAGTGCATTTTGATCACTGAGATATAACCTATCTCAGTGATCAAAATAAAAAAAAATAGTAAATGACACCCCCCCCCTTTGTCACCCCCATAGGTAGGGACAATAAAAAAAAATTAAGAATTTTTTTTTTCCACTGTTAGAATAGGATTAGGGGTAGGGTTAGGGGTAGGGTTAGGGTTAGGGGTAGGGTTAGGGGTAGGGTTAGGGGTAGGGTTAGGGTTAGGGTATTTTCAGCCATTTTAACCCTAAAAAACTTCCTAGAAAACACACAGACTCTGCATAGAAAACTGCATAAAAAAAAGGATCAAAAAAAGGATCAAAAAACGCATCAAAAAACGCATCAAAAAAGGACAAAAATAGGACCAAAAAAAGGACCTGCGTTTTCTGCCAAGAGCTGCAGTTTTTTAAAAAACAGTCCTGAAAAAAAAAGGATGGAAATCAGGAACGTGTGAACATACCCTTAACATAAAAAAAAAAAAAAAAAAAAAAAGCAAAAACTGGGTAACCTTGCCTTGGCCAGTAGACTATGTCCTTACACAGTCGACATGGAAATTATACGACATCCAGTTGAAAATGACGTATTCCAATGAGGAATAACAGAGAAACGGTACAAAGCAAAAATGCCCTAACATTGTTATTTTATGGTGAATATATGTCATGAGAGAGGACGGATAATATTTTCATGGTAAAATCTGTACCTGGGGAGGAGTTACAGGTGTCCGAATCTGTGGAATAGTTCTGAGTTTGGACCGATGAAGATCTTGTCATTCTTTTACACTGCTCAATTTCTCTGACTGGCGGCTGCACAAAACAAAACAAATCATAATGTTCAAAAGCATGTTTTGCTCTAAAGAAGAACCAAAAAACTAACATTATGACCATACTGACTATATTGTCTACAATTTTACCTATGATGGGTCATAATGATCAAATGTCAGTGGTTCTCAACCCATGTAAAATGTACCCTATGGAATGAGCCAACTGTGAATCCATCGGTGAGCTGGTGCTGAATAAGTCTTAACTTTTTCTAGAGCATTGTTCTAAGCTGATTTATGACCACAAAATTCAACTCTGATGTGTAACATGTGAGACTATAGTGACAGACGGCGAATGAAAGGCATTTGTGGGAGGTATTTCACACAGCCAACCAGTCACCAACTCCAATATGTTCTGCAAAGGAGAGGTATGTCTGATAGACAAGGTTAGGGTCTTACTAAAAAAAGGGAATTAGACCTACCGGTAATTCGGTTTCCAGATAGTCCCTCAGGACAGCACCATGGAGGTCGTCCTTCCTTGACCTATAGCAGGACAGGATCACAGAGAGTTTAAAAGGACCCTCCCACCTCCACCCTCCAGTGTTTTTTCAAAGTACCACAGAAGGATTGAAAGAAATGGTATAAACGCACCCTTACAAACACGTGTGTAATAAACCATTTAACGGCTTCATCTTAATCTCGAGCCATGGCGACCCGATAGATGAACAATCTGCTGGAAGATTAATCCCATGCAAGTCTAAAGAGAAACATAAGGGAGGGAAATAAGGGTGCTTTCCTGAGGGACTACCTGGAAACTGAATTACCGGTAGGTCTATTTCCCTTTTTCCATTACGTCCCTTCAGACAGCACCATGGAGAATATCAAAGAAAAACTCCCAGGGTGGGTACAGAAGCCCAAGAACCATAGTCCCAAAGACCTGACTAAATATATAAATGATCCGAAAGATCAAAAAAAATATAGATATCTAAAGAGATCCGCAAAGATAATTACCGTAGTTAGTGTCTGATATTCATCTATAATGGCCAATTTCAGTATGAAAAACGAGGTATGCAGCAGAAACAGAGAGGGAAATACACCCATTGTACTCCAATACCAATAATGAACCGCAGTGAAAAATTACAGTTATTGTGATAGACACTTATACACATTGCAGCCACAGAATAGGTTTAGAAAACCTTATTGCCCAGCAAAATATGGTGATAGTCACAGCCACCACACAATGAGGACTGTACCGACCAATAATAAGAAGTGTTGAGCATTCCGATACCGCAAGTATCGGGTATCGGCCGATACTTGCGGTATCGGAATTCCGATACCGAGATCCGATACTTTTGTGGTATCGGGTATCGGATCCATAGGGATGTGTAAAATAAAGAATTAAAATAAAAAATATTGATATGCTCACCTCTCCGGCGGCCCCTGGACATCACGCTGGTAACCGGCCGGCTTCTTTGTTTAAAATGAGCGCCTTTAGAACCTGCGAATGACGTTGCGGGTCCTGATTGGTCGCGTGCCGCTCATGTGACCGCCACGCGACCAATCAGAAGCCGCAACGTGATTCTCATTCACTAAACTCCTAATTCTAGGAATTAAGGACCTGCGAATGACGTCGCGGCTTCTGATTGGTCGCGTGGCGGTCATATGGGCGGCACGCGACCAATCAGAACCCGCGACGTCATTCGCAGGTCCTAAAGGCGCTCATTTTAAACAAAGAAGCCTGCCGGTTACCAGCGTGAAGTCCAGGGGCCGCCGGAGAGGTGAATATATCAATATTTTTCATTTTAATTCTTTATTTTACACCTTAATATGGATCCCAGGGCCTGAAGGAGAGTTTCCTCTCCTTCAGACCCTGGGAACCATCAGAATACCTTCCGATACTTGGTGTCCCATTGACTTGTATTGGTATCGGATATCGGTATCGGCGATATCCGATATTTTTCGGGTATCGGCCGATACTATCCGATACCGATACTTTCAAGTATCGGACGGTATCGCTCAACACTAATAATAAGCTGTATGTGCTTAACAACCCAGGACTGTTCCTTCATCGGTCCTTCTGGGCTCAGGTTAAACCTTGGCTACAGACCAGATTACCATACTACAAGGAGACCTGTAAGACAGAGACCCTGGACTGTGGGAAGATCAAACCAATAACAGTTAGTACATGGATAATGGCAGAGCATTGGGATGTACGCACATTACTCATCCAGGAGATCACGTCTATTACGAATCCTTAGATGTCTAAACCCCTAGTAAGGGTTGGATATTATTGAAACTAAGGAATACACCATCCAGCAGGTAATATCTCCTGCCATAACCAACGTCGGGCTTCTCATTAGAAGCGCTGAAAGAGAAACATGGATCATCACTCCTGTTTTACTGATTTTAGACACAGGGAGTCCGGACTCTGAATCGATGAAGGTGGTGGTGGTGCTGGTAAAAATCTTCCGACACCTGAAATTATTCGAAACTGCCTCTATACAAGTCATATGTCCAGACATTATATGTATGTCAACTTATTTGTCTACATACAGTATGTATATATACACATATATGCACATACATATCCCAAGAGGCAATCTTCTCAGGGATATTTATACACCCAGACAGCCATGGTGGGAGTAACCATATTCTATGGCTAGAGAAAAAGAAGATTTCTTCCCACCACAGAGGGAGATTATCTACTGTGAGGCAGTGAGACTGAGTTCTTAACTGTAAGGCTAGGGTCACATTGCGTTAGTGCAATCCGTTTAGCGCTAGCGGATTGCGCTAACGCAATGTTTTTAAAGGGTCGCGTTTCGGGGTCGCGTTAACGTCCCCGCTCTCGCAGATCCCCGATCTGCGAGAGCGGGGAACGGACCTCGGGCGCGCCGCGGACGCTGCAAGCAGCGTCCGAGGCGCGCTACAAAAGACCGGCGCGTCGCTAGCGCGTGCCGAAAATGACACGCGCTAGCAATGCGCTGGTACATTGCGGGCAATGGGAGCGCTAACGGACGCGTTGCATGGCGTTAATTTCGCCGTGCAACGCTGTCCGTTAGCGCTCTGACCAAAACGCAATGTGACCCCAGCCTAAGAGCCCCGGATACAGTTTCATTTATCTTAGGAGCCGTGACTGCTGTAAGAGCCGCAGGAATGGGATCCTGTGCCACATGACAGTGCTGCTGCTTCACCACAAGGTACAAAAGGCAGTGATGATGTCCTTGGTAAATGAAACGCAACAGACTTATGGGACAAGAATCTGTCTACTGAATGTTGATCAAGGCAACTAGTCTGATTGCCGAATGTGGCGTTGGGAAGGATTAATAATAATAATAATAATAATAATAATCTTTATTTATATAGCGCCAACATATTCCGCAGCACTTTACAGTTTGAAAGTTTCAAACACAACAGTCATAAGTAACAACAATATAATAATTAAAGCAAAATAAAATGACCCTGCTCGTGAGAGCTTACAATCTACAATGAGGTGGGGGAGATACAAAGTACAGGTGTGTATTTACAATGATAGTCCAGCCATCTTCAGGGGGTGGGGGATAGCTGTAAGTAGTGAATGGGCTACACACACACAAACATAAAATTACTTTGATTAGGGAACGTGATAGGCCGCTCTGTACAAATGTGTTTTGAGGGTGCGTCTAAAACTATGCAAATTGTGGATGATCCTAATATCTTGGGGCAGAGCATTAAGAGGCGGAAGGATTCCTTCCTTATACCTCATGGGATTTTCCGCTCCCAGGACAGTAGTATGTCCTTTTATAGGATGTACCAAAAAGACGTATGTCATCTTTTAAAGCTAATTATAAAACAGACTTGCCTTTAGCACTCAAGGTAGAAGCTCACCTGAGAGATCTGTTCTAAACGGAAGAAATGTTAATTTGCTAAGCTAATTCAAGCATAGCTGTTTGCTTGGCTAAGCCCTGATGTAAAGAATGAAGTAACAGAAGCTGGATCTTGGTCCAAAAACACGAGGACTCCATATCCAGAGTTGAGGCCCAAGACAAAAATATGAAGTGGTAGGCCGACGATACAATGTGCGGCCACACAACAAGGCACCAGTCAGAAGGCCTAAGGCTAGGTTCACATTGCGTTCATGTCGTCCGTTAAACGGACTACGTTACACCGCAGCATAACGCGGGGTAACGTAGTCCGTTAGCGCCGCCATTGAAAGCAATGTCGGACGCATCGCTAGCGCACGCCCACAATGGGCGTGCGGTAGGGATGTGCCGTCATTGAGTGACGGACCCGAGACGCGGGCTGCAGCGTTTCCGGGTCCGTCACTGCTAGCGCAGATAGAGCTAGCAGATGCTCTACCTGCGCTAGCGTGATGCAAATGGCGGCACTTGCGTTACAGCAGCCCGTTAGCGTATGTGCTGAACGGGCTGCCGCTAACGCAGTGTGAACCGAGCCTAACCCAGTCACTATGAAGCGCCATGATACATATAGGAGCTATGAAGCAATATGATGAAATATGATGCACAAAGGCAATATGAAGCGCTATGATGCATATACGAACAATAAAGCAATATGATGCACAAAGTCACTATGAAGAGCTATGATGCATATAGGAACCATGATGCAATATGATGCATATAGGAATCATGAAACAATATGAAGCACTATGATGCATATAGGAACTATGAAGCAATATGATGCACAAAGTCCCTATGAAACACTATGATGCCGTATGTGCACAGAGGCACTCAATATGATGCATAGAGGCACTATGATACAGTATGATGCATAGAGGCACTCAATATGATGTATAGAGGCACTATAGAAACCAGGCCATGCTTGAAGGTTCCAAACAAGAGATCAGACTAAAGGTACCATCACATTAAGCGACACTGCAGCGATCTAGACAATGATGTCGATCGCTGCAGCGTCGCTGTTTGGTCGCTGGAGAGCTGTCACACAGACAGCTCTCCAGCGACCAACGATGCCGAAGTCCCCGCTTAGTAACCCGATGTTTACCCTGGTTATCAGTGAAGACATCGCTGAATCGGTGTCACACACGCCGATTCAGCGATGTCAGCGAGAGATCCAGCGACGAAATAAAGTCCTGGACTTTCCCCAGCGACCAACGATCTCCCAGCAGGGGCCTGATCGTTGGTCGCTGTCACAGAAAACAATTTTGTTAACGGTATTGTTGCTACGTCACAAAAAGCAACGATATCGTTAATGATATCGTTATGTGTGACGGTACCTTTACACTTTCAAGGAAAAGAGCAATTTATCAGAGTTCCAGATAAATCTCCACTCTGAATAGTACATCTCATTTGTCAGACCGACTCCACCCGAAGGAGCTAATTAATGAGCCACAGCTGGAGGGCAGTCTTCATGGAGACAATGTGCTGAATTAACACTGTGTCCTCCTATGAATGGAGTAGTTAAGTTGCAAAGAAAAGTGAAACACTTGTTTATTGAACAAAAAAATGGAAAACATGCTTCCAAAAAGTCACTCTGAAGGCCAATCATATGGCTCTGTGCAGACAAGACCTGCAACTAACTGAAGTCCAGTCATGAGATGTAGCCTGGACATATGGCTCTACATAGCCTAGAGGTCCAATGCCTAGCTGCATATATGTGGAAACATACCTCTGCTCATGGGTTCCAGGTACAGCTTTGACACAAAGGCATGAGACTAGAGTCAGCCCAGAGGCCTAGGCCATCAATGCAACATTCCACCATGCACTCACCTGTGCCGGTTCCATACCTGCTAGAAAACAGGGGGAGCTGGTAACGCCGAGAGCTTACTGTAGAAGGAAGCGGTGTCCCGCCAGGAATGCTGCATTACTGCCAATGATTTCTTCTCCTGTGCCCCTTTCCGCGCTCCACCGTGGAATGCACGCCGACCTTATGTCCCGGCGCGCAGCTCTGAATGTCACCGGAAGCCCAACGGCCTTCTCAACCAAGGGACTTCCTGAAGTAGCAGTGTTTTGCTGACCGGCGTCCGAGCCGAGAGCTCCCTATCAAGAGGAAGCGGCTCTACCCAGGAGCCCGTCTGCTCGACTGGTCTCTGGGGCTGAGGGACTTCCCATCCGCGAGTTTCCACCCTGAGCTTCCTGACAGGGGGAAGGAATGGACATGCCACACGATCCCCCTGAGCCCATTGCACAGGCTGGCTGTTGGCTGAGGAACCTCTCAAAGAGGAGTCGGCCACAGTCCTTCTGACTGGGGGAAGGAAAGGCTGAGACCCCCGATCCCTGAGTCCTTCTGGTACAGCAGTGATAGCTGAGTGACCTCTAACCGCTGACAGGGGAAAGAAAAGGCAATAGAC
This sequence comes from Ranitomeya imitator, assembly GCF_032444005.1. Classification (NCBI taxonomy): domain Eukaryota; kingdom Metazoa; phylum Chordata; class Amphibia; order Anura; family Dendrobatidae; genus Ranitomeya; species Ranitomeya imitator. The sequence continues at coordinate 711,908,858 of NC_091284.1, read as the reverse complement.
GTCCACAGGCTATCTTCGCTCTAGGAGCAACCTCTCATACAACCGTCCCTGTAGGGACACGAAAAACACTGGAGGGTGGAGGTGGGAGGGGCCTTTTAACCTCTCTGTGATCCTGTCTCGCTACAGGTCAATGAAGGACAACCTCCATGGTGCTGTCCGGAGGGGCGTAATGGAAAATATGGTTGCCTTATGGGCACACATGAATTGGCCAATTTGTATCTTTTACAATCATATTCTAAATGGCAATAATGCAGTTTAAATTTCACATATTCATATATATCTTGACGCCAGGGCCGCCATCAGGGCATTATTGCCCTTACTGCTGTACGGGACCCGATGACAAGCGGCACACAGGGGAGCCTGCAGGGCCCCACCTCTTGTGCTACTGCTCATGGGGCCCCATCCTGCAGACCTGCACTAATGTGCTGTAGGCCTGCGGCGCACGCGTCGGCGCCGGGGTCCTGGATCTTTCTGGGAGCTGTGCATGGCCGTCTTTACCAGGCACTGCTCCGATTCCCTCCGCTCTCCCTTGGTTTCTGGTCAGGTGTCGGCGCATACGCGATGACGTCATCGCGTACGCGCCGATATGTATGAGGACACTGACCAGAAGCGGAGCTGCGCCTGCTGAGGATTGCTTATGAGGTAAGTATGTAAAATGTTTGTTTTTTCCTACATAAAATGAACTAAATGGGTGAGGAGGGGGTGAGGGGGCACTGGACATGATGAAGGGGGCACTGTACATGAAGGGGGCGCTGCACGAGATAAAGAGGGCGCTGCACATGAATGGAGGGCTGCACATGATAAAGGGGGCTGCACATGAATGGGGGCGGCACATGATAAAGGGGTGCTGCACATGATAAAGGGGGTGCTGCATATGATAAAGGGGGCACTGCACATGATAAAGAGCGCTGCACAAGATAAAGGGGTGCTGCACATGAATGGAGGGCTGCACCTGAAAAAGGGGGTGCTGCACATGATAAAGGGGGCTGTACATGAAAAGGGGCACTGCACATGAATGGGGGCTGCACATGATAAAGGGGTCTGCACATGATGAAAAGGGGGGTCTGCACATGATTATGGGGGTGTCTGCACATGATGAAAGGGGGTCTGCACATGATGAAAGGGGAGATCTGCACATGTTGGAGGGGGCTGTAAATGATGATGGAGTGGGGGCTGCAAATGATGGAGGGGGCTGCAATTGATGTTTTGAGGAACGGGACTCTGGACTGCACATGAACGGAAGGGGACTGCACATGATGAAGTGAGGGGTGAGGAGGACAGCAAATGATGAAGTGTGGGGGGAAAGGTCAGAGGGGCCCGGCGCCTGCCCACTGCAGTACTTTGCTCTGACAAAGTACGCCTGCGCCGGAGCCGCAGCATGAAGACAAGAAGAGGACGTCATCCTATGAAGATGGGAGGCCCTGGACCGTGACGCCCATCGGATCGGACCGCCCCCCAGGTGAGTATAATCTAACCTCTTTTTCTCATCTTTCACGATACATCAGGGGCTTATCTACAGCATTACAGAATGCTGTAGATAAGCCCCTGATGCCGGTGGGATTAGCTCATCTTTGATTTTGGCGGTGACAGGTTCCCTTTAAGAGTTGATAAACTTTCAGCATCAGGATGGGACTGCCCTTTTAAATTGTGAATGAGATGTGGTTACGATTTTTCCATCTATTTCTATTACACTGACAATAGACCCATATATATCTGTACATCATTCTGCTAATACTAGTGGATCTGAAAGGTAAACAGCTCACGTCATATGTAATGTCATATGACCGATAATATTATTACCAGACTATCGTCTGCCTTTTTGGAGTAGTGAATATACCGTAATTAATAAAATTAGTTGTACATATACATTTCCACCTATGCTGCAATTGTTTCCCTTGAACTGTGAGTCATCCATTTCTAGGGCTGCTGGTTACTTGCTCAATATGATTTACAGCTTTCCATGGAAGTAATGTGTGGTCACAGAACATCGAAAAGTACCATTAAAAAGAATGACATCCCCAGTAGCAGCACCCACAATCCCCCCTCGAATAACCGTAGATCCAGAAATAATACTGTAATTGTCCTGACCAGTTTCTGCTGAACTCCAGTGAAGTGCTCACACACAATGGAAGAGCAAATCACAAGAATCTGATAGCCAACAAGCAGAGAGAGTCCAGTCTTATGTTTTGTTTTGTCTCTTTGTGTTTTGTCCAATCTATTTGCATAGAAAGTCAGACTCCTCCTTCAGGACTCTGCTCTGTAAACTCTGCTCTGCGCCAGTGACAGGCAAGGAACCCCCCCCCCCCTCCAGATTTTTAAGAAAGCTTTAAAAGGCATTTAAAGGGCCAAAACAGCTGAACGTTTGGTAGTTTGGTGCTCTGGGACACTAAGGCGGAGGTCTACATTACGGAAAGAATAAAGATGGCATCTGTCACAACATCAGAAAAGGAATTCTTGCTGCTCTTCAGCCTTGGAAGGATTAGAAGTCCGCCAAATAACGCCAAACGAATTTACATTCACTATTCTTTCATTAATTTATTAATAGGTGTCCTAGCAAATTCTGTCAAAGGTCAGATGCTTTATTACATCCAAAAATTCCAAACTCTGCATTACAAGACTTAAGGACCCCATACACATTAGACAAAAGTTGGCGAAACACACCAATGGGATTGACATATCATCTAATGTGTAGGAGGGTGTCACGATCCATGTTTGGATCTGTGGCAGATCTGGTCATTGGGGGTTAATGCAGATCCCCCCACCCCCCGGTGGCCGCTGGTGTTATTGCATTGCATTGCTGCTGGGTCAGCTGATGTTTGGGACCACTTCCACCATCCTTTATAAGGTCACCTAGTGCTTCAGCTGACTGTTGGTTATACAGTTCCTTTCAGGAGACCAACCTCGCAGTAGCAGCTCCCTGGTGTCAGCCAAGTCTGGTGTTTGGAGCTCAGTTGCTGAACTATCTATGTTGTGGAGTCTGCAGCGGCGTGCACAAGCTAAGTTCTGAGTTTGCTACTTTGTAATTTGTGCATTCACCTTTTGGTATCGTGTTCCCCTCACTCTTAAGCCCCCGTCACACATAGCGAGATTTTTTGATCGTTGAGGTCCGGCTGGGTAGCACACATCGCTGTGTTTGACACCTTACCAACGACCTCGTTGACAGGACGTCCCATTGAATCATCATGAAATAGCATCGTTCTACAGGTCGCTACAGGTCGCCGCATCGCTGCTGCGTCGTTGGAGAGATCGCACTGTGTGACATCTCACCAGCGACCACATAGCGACGCAGCAACGATCCCTGACAGGTCGTATCGTTGTCGGGATCGCTTAAGCGTCGCTATGTGTGACGGGGCCTTTATATTGTTTTTTCCTGTTTATTTGCTTTGTGGTGCTGTTTACACTGTTCACCCCCTTGGGTGGGGGTTGGGGGTTTAGTTCAGGGTTTAACAGGAGACAGGGACAGGTCGGTGACTTGGGCCTCCCTACCTTCAAGGGTACTCCCAAGTTAAGGAAAGACAGGGCTTCTCCTAGCCTGAGGAGCAGTTCAGGGGCCCAGATTCCTCACCTCCTGTTTTCCTATTTCTGCCTCGTGACATTATAACCAACCCCTTCCGTTTCAGTGGGGGCAACAGAGGTGCTGCCAGGGACTAAGGGTAAGACTTTACCCTCACTACAGGTTTACCCGGTGGGTCAGAGACCTCTTAGGAGGAGGGGTCAGATGAGGGTGGTGATTCCCTCGGAGCATTGTGGGGGTGTGAGTGTAGTAACACAGGGGGACGCCTCTGTTGTCAATTCCACAAAGAATTCTCCGTCCTGTGGCAAACGTTTGCATGGAAATAAACTTTCAGGTCTGGACCTGTGGGTGAATGAGTACATATGGGTGTCCACCAAAAACATCAGGTGGAAGTGTGCAACTGGGATCTGGAGATCCAGGGTGATTGGGCCATATCGGGTGTTGGCCATTCTCAGCCCGGGGACTTTTCAGTTGGAGTTACCCCCAGTTATGCATGTACACAACTCATTTCCCAGGTCAGCCCTCTGGAGTTTTGTGGCGCCTTTGTTGGTGGCATTTTCATCAGTTCGCGTTTGCCATAAACCTGAGAGTCAGGTGCCTGACGAGGTGAACTCTGGTGGATCGAGGCGCCCTCACTGTAGGTAGGTCTGGTGAGGTCTGATGTTGAGTGTCCAGAGGCCACTCATTGAAAGGGGGGTACTGTCACGATCCATGTTTGGATCTGTGGCAGATCTGGTCATTGGGGGTTAATGCAGTTCACCCCCTCCCCCGGTGGCCGCTGGTGTTATTGCATTGCATTGATGCTGGTCAGCTGATGTTTGTGACCACTCCCACCATCCTTTATAAGGTCACCTGGTGCTTCAGCTGACTGTTGGTTAAACAGTTCCTTTCAGGAGACCAACCTTGCAGTAGCAGCTCCCTAGTCTCAGCCAAGTCTGGTGTTTGGAGCTCAGTTGCTGAACTATCTATGTTGTGGAGTCTGCAGCGGCGTGCACAAGCTAACTTCGGAGTTTGTTACTTTGTAATTTGTGCATTCACCTTTTGGTATCGTGTTCCCCTCACTCTTATATTGTTTTTTCCTGTTAATTTGCTTTGTGGTGCTGTTTACACTGTTCACCCCCTCAGGTGGGGGTTGGGGGTTTAGTTCAGGGTTTAACAGGAGACAGGGACAGGTCAGTAACTTGGGCCTCCCTACCTTCAAGGGTACCTCCAAGTTAAGGAAAGGCAGGGCTTCCCCTAGCCTGAGGGGCAGTTCACGGGCCCAGATTCCTTCTCTCCTGTTTTCCTATTTCTGCCTCGTGACAGAGGGCCTCCAAATGCTCCCCTGACAAACATTTCTACACCAGTCTTGAATAAAAGGATGCCTACTAATAAATTTGTCCTATCTTTTGGGTCTGCATGTGCCTGAATCGGAAACATATGTCATATACAAGTAATTTAACCCACGGTTAGGTTTAAATTTACAGCCTCACCTTCTGCTAAGTGATGTCCATTTTTCAGAAAAGTTTATACGCCAGACATCTGGTTGAAAGTCTTTGATGACTATAACCCCCTAAATGTTTAGATTCATGCCATGTCTAGTACGCATTAGGAGTCCATGCGCTCACCACGCCTCTCAGTCCTGTAGTTGTACATGTAGAACGGAGCAGCCTATCAATCTCTGCATAGAGGGGCAGGGAGGCAGGAGGAGCGCACTCCTCATAAATAAAATGGACTGTGTCTGGGGCATTCTTTCAGCGCTCGTTGAAGAAAATTGAAGAATATATTTTGCCTACTAGAAGTGCAGACCTGAATCTGTAATATGCTGCCCTTACTGTGGGGCGCACATTAGGGGAGAACCTGTCACAAGTTTTATGCTGCCCAAACCACAGACCGCAAGAAACAAGCAATGATCCAGTGGTTATAAACATCTACCGGTATGTTCTACTCTGAAATGGTGTGATATTTTAGAGAAAGCAGATTAAAACTGAGCCAGGAATGTGGGACACTTGGCAGATCTCCTCCATGTTCTACGTATCAGCCATGGCTTAAAGGGCTTGTCAACTACTTGGGCATCCCCTTCTCAATCACTGCAGTTCTCCCAAGTAAAATATTAACACTTATACTCTCACCTTGTGCTGCTGCTCCAGTGGTGTTGGCACTGGCTATCCTGGGATATGTGTTACATTATGATGTCTTGTGATCCCTGCAGCCAGTCAGCAGCCACTTCACTGTCCCCTACTTTGAATAAATCAGACTTCCTCAGGATGTCAGTTATGTCTTGAGGAGAAGGCAGTGAAGTGGCTGCTGATTGGGATTGTTATGTCTCGCGAGCCTCGGGAGAGACGGTGCCAACACCATTGGAACGGCGTCCACGTACAGCCACGTGACCGCCCATCATACACCCAAAAAAAGTCAACATTTCAAGAGAATCAAGGTTTAGCTGACAAAGTAGTGTTCAAAAGCAAAAAAAATTGTGTGTATTTTTCTTTTTTTTAAAAAAAAAAAAAAAAGCTTTGGCATGTGGAGCTTTGTATCCATGTGAGTCACTGGTAGCCCTACCTATGCTGGTAAATGAGTATGAGTCATAGAAAATAATAGTGATCAAGAATGATCGGAAAACAGGATGTTTGACTTAAATAGTGAGAATCTTTTTAATTCCCATATTACATGTTCTCTTGGAGGATTATTATATAATACACTATTGTATAATTATATAGCTGTGCAAAACAACAAACCTTACAGAAGGACATGGATGACCAGGCAGATTGCAATAGTACAAAATACGGTACTTACCCGGAACTGAGAAAAATCTGAGTATGTTTCATCAAAAGTCTTGCGATGTGCTTCCAAAAGAATATCAATAACTTTTTGTTGTTCCTCTGCCATATTAGGTCTTTGTGATTCACGCAGCGCCTCCTCATTTTTACGTTTCATTATCATGTCCCTCTTCCGTTGGACTTCTTCATCAGTTAGGATAACTAAAACAATACAAAAAATATTGTTTATGACATTAAATATCATTCATGTTTGAAATGATTATTAAACATCAGCGTCCGGTCTACAGGAGGACATCAGAACCAGGGAGCTGAGTTTAAGTAAACAGAGTATTTCCCATTCCTCTGGTTCATTCTATGGGGCTATTCACATTTTTTTTTTTCAAACCATATGGGACCTGTCCTACTTTGGCCCGATTTGTGGACCAAACTTGCCTAATCAAGTTGAATTGGTCAGCAGAAAAGAATGGCACACAAATGCCATTAATGTTGCTTCTGTGTATGCCATTAATGTTGCTTCTGTGTACATCTGTCTTTCATGACTGGTGGCTAGGGGAAAGTGCTCAAACCGGTTCAAAATAATTTAAGAAATTAATCCCCATTTTTGCACTTTCATCTTCAATATGCTGGAAATGGCCATTCCTTAGTTGAGGTGAGTTACAGTGATGCCAGTGATTGGCTGTAAAGAGCAATTCTGGCCATTTACAGTGTTTCTAGGACGTGACCAGGAAGCACAAACCAACGGGAATGAAGCCTACAGCATATCGGGGAGGGAGAGTATCATTCTTTTATTACTTTTTAACTGGGGCTGGATCCTTTCAGGATTTATTTTAAACACCTAGAAAACCTCTTCAACCTGTTCAGCATAAAACTGAAAAAAATCTTGGTTGATCATCCTTTTCCTTTATGTTTGTCAACCAAAATCACAGTCCTATGCCTACTGTCATCTAGTATATATGTGAGACTCTCAAGGCATTCCTACAATGAGGTATGAACACCCCCAATAACAGCCCCCAGGCATGCTTGAAACTGGCAAGGTAATACTCTGACACATGGCTGCACTCACATATTGCCGCTATGTTGTTTCTGAGATATTGCCTAAAAACTGCTGATCCTCGCAGTTTGCAAATGACATAATCTAGAGCACTTTTACTGATAAGAGCCCTGCAGTTATGCAGAGAAACAACACTTCATAGTCCATTAACAAAAAAAGTGCTTTTAGCTGGTGTCATTGGCAAAACATGTTGATCACCATTTTGCTGCTGGTTTCAGCCATAGTCCAGGCCCAGTAAACGGACCAAAAGGCCACATTCACACATCCTTGTCACACATCCTAAAGCTGTCAATTATTTTTTTGGACAGTACACTAACCCATAGAAGTTCACTGAGCCATGCACATATTCATTTTAAAAACAGATCTGTGTCTCCAGTCCATGAGACTCATCCATTTTGGGGAGCAGACTTGGCCATAAAGTCTATGGGGATCTATATAAACAGATGAAGCACAGAAAACATAGTAACATAGTAACATAGTTAGTAAGGCCGAAAAAAGACATTTGTCCATCCAGTTCAGCCTATATTCCATCATAATAAATCCCCAGATCTACGTCCTTCTACAGAACCTAATTGTATGATACAATATTGTTCTGCTCCAGGAAGACATCCAGGCCTCTCTTGAACCCCTCGACTGAGTTCGCCATCACCACCTCCTCAGGCAAGCAATTCCAGATTCTCACTGCCCTAACAGTAAAGAATCCTCTTCTATGTTGGTGGAAAAACCTTCTCTCCTCCAGACGCAAAGAATGCCCCCTTGTGCCCGTCACCTTCCTTGGTATAAACAGATCCTCAGCGAGATATTTGTATTGTCCCCTTATATACTTATACATGGTTATTAGATCGCCCCTCAGTCGTCTTTTTTCTAGACTAAATAATCCTAATTTCGCTAATCTATCTGGGTATTGTAGTTCTCCCATCCCCTTTATTAATTTTGTTGCCCTCCTTTGTACTCTCTCTAGTTCCATTATATCCTTCCTGAGCACCGGTGCCCAAAAAAGATACTGTGCACTTCAATCTTTCTTTAAGTTTTAGCCCTGATTAACTGGTACATTGCTAAAAGTCCATGGCTAAAACCAAGGTGACACCAGGGGAAAATAAAATCGGTCCATTTCTCTTGGATGTTACTATTCACATATACAGTATGTGTAAATGTAGCCAAATGTAGGAAAATCAGTACAAATAGGGATGAGCAAATCTTTGGAAATAAAATTTGCAAGCTTGTCTCAGGAAATGCCACAAATCAAGAAGTACTGCAAAGCCTCAAATTCTCCTGAAAAAAAAAATGTATGGCACAGCCATGGCCAACGGTGTTGGTACCTTTAAAAATTGTTCCAGAAAATGAAGTATTTCTCCCAGAAAAGTATTGCAATTACACATGTTTTGTTATACATGTGCTTATTTCCTTTGCCTTTTTTTCAGTTTTTTTGTTTTGATCCAATATAGACAAATCGGACAGAATTTCTTACAAAACCTCCAAAATAATCTGGACTAAATTGTTGGCACCTTCAACTTAATATTTGCTTACACACCCTTTGGAATAACTAACTGCAATCAATCGCTTCCTATAACCATCAACAAGCTTCTTACATCTCTCAACTGGAATTTTGGACCACTCTTTTGCAAACTGCTCAAGGTATCCCTTATTTGAAGGTTTCTTCTCCCAACAGCAATTTTGAGATCTCTCCACAGGTGTTCAATGGGATTTAGATCCAGACACATTGCTGGCCCCTTTTCAGAACTCTCCATCCCTTTATTTCCATCCAATTCTGGGTGCTTCTTGTCGTATGTTTGAAGTCATTGTCCTCTGAAAGACCCATGACCTACAGTAGGACTCAACCAACTATGTGACACTGGGCAATACATTATGATCCAAAATCCATTGTTAATCTTCAAATTTCATGATGCCTTGCAATCAAGGCACCTAGTGCCAGAAGCAGCAAGACAACCACAAAACATCTTTGAACCTCCACCATATTTCACTGAAAGGGCTGTGTTCTTTTCTTTGAAGGCCGAATTCAATTTTGAGTAAACAGTAGAATAATGTGCTTTACCAAATAGCTCTATATTGTTCTCATCTGTCCACAAGACGCTTTCCCGGAAGGATTTTGGCTTACATACAGTCTGCAGTCTAACTTTTTTATGTCTCTGTGTGAACAGTGGGGTCTTCCGGGGTATCCTGCCATAGCATTTCATCTCATTCAAATGTTGACGGATAGTTCACGATGATACTGATGCACCCTGAGCCTGCAGGACAGCTTGAATTTCTTTGGAACTTGATTGACTATCCTGCGTTGCAACCTTTCATCAAATTTTCTCTGCCGTCCAGATCCAAGGAAATTAGCTACAGTGCCATGGGTTGTAAACTTCTTGATTATGTTGTGCACTGCGTACAAAGGAACATCAAGATGTCTGCAGATTGACTTTTAACCTTGAGATTGTTGATATTTTTCAAAAATATTAGTTTTCAAGTCTTCAGACAGTTCTCTTTTTCTCTTTCAGTTCTCAATGCTTAGTGTGGCACACAGACACATAATGCAAAGATTGAGTCAACTTCTCTTTTTATCTGGTTTCAGGTATGATTTTCATATTGCCCACACCTGTTACTTGCCACAGGTGAGTTTGAACAAGCATCACACACTTGAAACAAAGTTGTTTACCCACAATTTTGGAAAGGTGCCAATAATTTTGTCCGGCCCTTTTTTGTGAGTTTGTGTGAAATTGTGTTCAATTTGCCTTTGCTGTCTGTTTTTGTGTTGCTCCACTACACACAAAGGAAATAAACATGTGTATAACAAAACATGTGTAATTGCAATAATGCTCTGGAAGAAATACTTCATTTTCTGATACTTCATTTTCTGGTACAATTACAAGGGTGCTAACACTTATGGCCATGCCTGTATATCTGTATTGCTGTCACACACACTATCCAGTTTCTTCCGTATTTTTAGCGTTCTCTTCCTATCTCTATGAGTGAGCTGTGATGTCCTCGCACTATCCAGATTCATTACAAAATGACTGCTGCATTCTTTGTTTCTGCTTTTATACAGTCTATAACAATTCCTCCCGATTGGCTGTGCTATACCATGTGACGTAATAGCTGCATTCCATTATGGGGAAGCTTGATCGAGAATGCCAAAGATCTTTCTCTGGCTGATGCAATCTTCTATAATGTGTAAAATGACGGTGGAAATTTTGGCAATTCGCGCAAAGTGCATTGCGAATTGTTCAAATTTGCCAGTCACAGTGAATTCCTAAAAATTCAACACTAATTCAATTTGCATTGAATTAATTCATCTCTAAATACAGGCAATGGTTCTAAAATTGAGAAAATTTAATTCTTACATGAACATGGTGCAACTAGAGTTTATAATAAATAATTAACAATGTATTCTTTACTGTAATGTGGTTAGTAAATTAAGAATTCTGTAAGTAGAGCAACAAACTGATATTACATACAAATTATGTTTTATGTCAGGTCAGACAGTTTGTGATTTTCCTTCTCCGTATGGTCACTTCTAATAAAAGCTTTTTTTTTCTATATTTGTTCAGCAAACTGACAAAAGATTAACATTATAATTATACTCTGCCTGTGGCCTCTTCATTATCTATTAGAGGTTCAGGATAAAGTTTGGAAAGACATGGGCACAGTTATGTAATTTCCTTCAGTAGACAAAAATAATCAATATTTGTGAACTTACAAATGTTAACGTAAAACCATAGGCTGTATAGTCTGGCTAGAGAAATCGCAATGGGTGTTTTTTCTTTTAATTAAAGACTCCAAACATAGAGCAGGAAGATAGTCATCATCTGGGCGTCTAGCTAATGTGGTTTGAATGAAGTCTTTGTAACTAATCAGCAAAGAAAAATAATGTTCAGAAAGAACTTTAAATAACATTAAAGCCACGTTCACAAGTTCAGTATTTGGTCAGAATTTAACCTCAGTATTTGTAAGCCAAAACCAGGAGTGGAACAGAGGAAAAGTATAATAGAAACATATGCACCACTTCTGCATTTATCACCCACTCCTGGTTTTGGCTTGCAAATACTGATGTAAAATCCTAACCAAATACTGAACGTGTGAACGTGGCCTAACACGGACATCCTAGGGTCAGTCCACATCCCCTTGAGGCACTTACTTGGCTTTGTGAGATAATGACCTTACCATGCAGTTTGGGCATCCAGGGATCATTACGATTATGGTGCTTCTCTACTGCTGCTATATTCACCTTCTAGGGTCTATCATCATAGTGACAAAGGCCCCCTCTGTATATGTAAGGGAAAGCGATGGCACCCCTGAAGAGTCCCTGTGTGACATGACCAGGTCCGGTTTTAAACAAAGTGGGGCTCTGGGCAAAAGTTTAAAGTGGGACCCCAAATGCTCACATATTGCAGCATCACGCAGAAACATTTTGGTTGCATTTACATGCGCTGAGTTCAGGCCGTTAAACAAGAGTGATTGAAAATATTGAAGTCATTTGACACTTGTTCCCGAGTTTCTTTACAGTGGCTGAGGAAGAATGATGGGGACAAAGTCCTCGAAATACTGCATATATTACATATAGTATAATGCACTCCCCATTGTCCTTGATAGAGTATAAGGCAGCCCCCCTCAGATATATAATGCAGCCCCCTCAGAGTATACTGCAGATTCCTCAGAATATACTGCAGCCCTCCTCAGAGTATAATGCAGCCCCCCTCAGAGTATAATGGAGCCCCACACACACAGTATAATGCAGCACCCTCAGAGTATAATGCAGCATCACTCAGAGTACACTGCAGCCCTCCTCAGATCTTACTGCAGCCCCCCTCAGTGTATACTGCAGCCCTCTCAGAGTATAATCAAACCCCCTCGGCTATGTGCACACGTTGCGGTTTTTACCGCGGAACCGCAGCGATTTTGATGCTGCGGGTCTGCAGCAGTTTCCATTGCGTTTACAGTAAACATGTAAACCTATGGGAAACCGCAAACCGCTGTGCATATGCTGCGGGAAAAAACGCGCAGAAACGCAGCGGTTTACAATCCGCAGCATGTCACTTCTTTTGTGCAGAATCGCAGCGATTCTCCACACATAGAAATGCATTGATCCACTTACTTCCCGCATGGGGCTATGCCCACCATGCGGGAAGTAAGCGGATAATGTGCGGTTGCTACCCGAGGTGGAGACTCTCCTCCAGGCCCTGGGAACCATATTTGTGTAAAAAAAAAAAAGAGTTAAAATAAAAAATAATGATATACTCACCTCTCAGTGCTGCACGTGGCCATCCGGTCTCAGGGTTGCTATGCGAGCAGGGCCTGCGATGACGTCACGGTCACATGACCGTGACGTCACGAAGGTCCTTCTCGCATAGCATCTTTGGAACCGGACCGCCGCGTGCAGCCCCGAGGAGATCGGGACGTCAGAGGGTGAGTACAACCATTTTTTTTTTTTAATTATTTTTAACATTACTATTGATGCTGCATATGCAGCATCAATAGTAAAACAAGTGCAGGAGTAAAACCCGCAGCAGAAACCGCAAGACAAACCGTGATAAATCTGCAGGGATAACCGCAGCGGTTTTGCCCTGCAGATTTATCAAATCCGCTGCGGGAGAACCCACAGGGACACTTCCTACGTGTGCACATAGCCTGAGTATACTGCAGCCCCCACAGAGTATGCTGCAGCCCTCACTGTATACTGCAGTCCCCCTCATAGTATACTGCAGCCCCACATACACACACAGTATAATGTAGTCCCTCAGAGTATAATGCAGCCCCCTCAAAGTATAATGAAGCCCCCCACACACAGTATAATGCAGACATACACAGTATAGTGCAGCCCCCCTCACACACAGTATAATGAAGGCCCCCCTACACACACACACAGTATAATGCAGCTCCTCCCACACAAAGTATAGTGCAACTGGATTTTTTTTCACCACTTAAATAAAATAGACCCTAGAAATATTTGGTGTCTGTTAACTCTTAATGACCTGGAGAATCATAATAGCAGGTTAGTTTTAGCATTTAGCGAACATGGTAAGGCCGGTTTAACACATCCTGATATTTCCTTTACCGGAAAACACGGTACCGGAGATATCCGTGTCCATGTGTGTACTACATGTGGCACACATGTGGCAACTGTTGGTCGCCCGTGTGCCGCATGTGTACTACATGGACGGCTGCCAGGGAAGAAGCTCTACAGTAAGCGCTGTTCCCCTGCGTGTGGTGTTGAAGCTGGCTGTCATCCCTTCTCCCCTGCTCGGCCGGCGAGCAGGGGAGAATGAATGAAAGAAAAAACCGACGTGGGGTCCCCCCTATAGTTTGAAACCAACCCAGGGGAGAAGGAATGTCAGCCAACTTCAGCACCACACGCAGGGGATCCGCGGCTTACAATAGCGCTTCTTCCCCAGCGGCCGTCCGTGCACACAAAGGACAGTGCACATTATTCTGCGTGTAACCAGCAGAAAGAAAAGTATCACTCCAGTTATGCACACCACGTATAAAAAATGAAAACATAATGTAGGAAAAAACACAAGATTTTATTGACACACAACATAATAAAACATACTTAAAAACAGAAAGGCAAGGCCCTGTCCATAACACTCAGTAAATACAGAGTACAATAATATATATAACCCATAATAAGCATACTGATAACCAATGCTATAAGCCTGCCTGTACCCTAGGACTAGATGCAGACCATACGTGGCCAGCTCACAGGACAAACTAACCAACCCAGGCGGATGTATACAAAATCCTAAGTGGCCAGTAAACACCCAAATAGTGCATTTAGCCCGAACGGCTCATGGGACAAAAATATCTACCCTAAGCCAGTAAGCCAACAGGATCCCAAAATAACAGTGGGAGAAAAAAAAAAAAAAAGAGCACTGGAACCGCCAGGAAAAACCTCAGAGCACTAGAAGAAGGGGTTACCCAAATGGTGACCAGAGCGGAGTCCGTGGGTAGCCAGGCAAGCAAGCAGGACAGGGACCAGAGCAGCCCCACGCGTATCGCCCTTCAAGAGAGGGCTTCGTCAGGGGAAGTCATTATTCTGCGTGTGCACATGTGTGGCACGTTTTGCAACCCGTGTGTCCGGGTAAAAACGGACATGTCTGCGTGTTTTTCAAATGGACACACGGTCAGTCAAAACACGCTGACATGTGTATAGACCCAATCATTTGAATGGGTCTACGTGTGTCAGTGTCTCGGTACGTGAGAAAACTGTCACTAAACGTACCGGAGACACTGACATGTGAAACCGGCCTAACAGAAATGCTCACTTGTACAAGTGCCAACGACGGGGCGGCGCTCATAGCAATCTGGCAATGACAACCACAGAGGTCTGCTCCAGACGACAGGTTGTCCTGCCGACCCATCAATGACTTGTGATCATGTGAGGAGTCAACAATGGGCGGAGCCAGTGACGTGCTTCCTCTAAGCACGAGTTATATGCCGCTGTCAGAGATTGACAGCAGAATTTAACTAGTTACCAGCCGTGGGTGGATCGCGTTTCCACCCGCGGCTGTTGCGGGCACATGTCAGCTGTATAGACCAGCTGTCATGTGCCCGGAAAGATGCAGGCTCAGAACCGGAGCCCACACTAAACACTGGGAATCCAGCATGTGCGTATTATTACGGCACATGTTGGAAAGGGGTTAAACCATTCATTCCCTGTTCTTGCCTCATGCGTTCTGTGTTGCATCCGTTCATCTGCATTACATATACAAAACTTTACACTGTACGTACATGGTTGAGATTAATAAAGTATAAACGGTATCTAAATTTAAAATGTATAGTTTAATTTATCAATTTTTCTTCCCATAGATGCTCAGAAAACCTCTTTTGAGGAGTTATTGGAATTTTATGAACTGATGTTTGTTTTTAAAGGGATCCTCTCTGGTCAAATAATGCTACTAACATGTATATATAGGGTTAGTCTGCAGGTTAACTGCGCTTGGAAGGTGCCCGGCCACAGTTCTGAAAGGCTATGTGCACACGTATTCTTGAGGTCTGCAGATTTTTCCTCAGCGGATTTGAGACATCCGCAGGTAAAAGGCACTGCGTTTTACCTGCGGATTTTATGCATATTTTGTGCGGATTCCGCCTGCGGATTCCTATAGATGTAGGTGTAAAACGCTGCGGAATCCGCACAAAGAATTGACATGCTGTGGAATGTAAACCGCAGCGTTTCCACGTGTTTTTTTCCACAGCATGGGCACAGCAGTTTCTGTTTTTCATAGGTTTACATGGTACTGTAAACTCATGGAAAACTGCTGCGGACCCGCAGCTGCAGATCCGCAGCTGCAGATCCGCAGCAAGATCCGCAGCAAAATCCGCAACGTGTGCACATAGCCAAAGAGTGTCACCCAGGAGAAAATTAAACTTTTTTCCTTCCAGAAGCTGCCAGCTTTCAGTCAGACAGGCATGCCGGCACAGCTGCAGTCATCGCTCACTATACTGTGATTAGCGGGTGTAAGCACACTCCGACACTCTGACTGACAGCCGACTCTGTAGTGAGGGATTGCAAAGTTGGCTTTGGATCAAAGTGCCGAAGCATGGTGACAGCCGCCGCTCACAGTGCTTCAGGGAGGAATACAGTAAATCTTCTCCCAGGTAAAGCTCTTTCAGTACAACGGCCAGCCACCTTTTAAAGCTATTAACCTTAACCCCTTCATGACCCAGCCTATTTTGACCTTAATGACCTGGCCGTTTTTTGCAATTCTGACCAGTGTCCCTTTATGAGGTAATAACTCAGGAACGCTTCAACGGATCCTAGCGGTTCTGAGATTGTTTTTTCGTGACATATTGGGCTTCATGTTAGTGGTAAATTTAGGTCAATAAATTCTGCGTTTATTTGTGATAAAAACGGAAATTTGGCGAAAATTTTGAAAATTTCGCAATTTTCACATTTTGAATTTTTATTCTGTTAAACCAGAGAGTTATGTGACACAAAATAGTTAATAAATAACATTTCCCACATGTCTACTTTACACCAGCACAATTTTGTAAACAAAATTTTTTTTTGCTAGGAAGTTATAAGAGTTAAAATTTGACCAGCGATCTCTCATTTTTACAACGAAATTTACAAAACCATTTTTTTTAGGGACCACCTCACATTTGAAGTCAGTTTGAGGGGTCTATATGGCTGAAAATACCCAAAAGTGACACCATTCTAAAAAATGCACCCCTCAAGGTGCTCAAAACCACATTCAAGAAGTTTTTTAACCCTTCAGGTGCTTCACAGCAGCAGAAGCAACATGGAAGGAAAAAATGAACATTTAACTTTTTAGTCACAAAAATTATCTTTTAGCAACATTTTTTTTATTTTCCCAATGGTACAAGGAGAAACTGAACCACGAAAGTTGTTGTCCAATTTGTCCTGAGTACGCTGATACCTCATATGTGGGGGTAAACCACTGTTTGGGCGCACGGCAGGGCTTGGAAGGGAAGGAGCGCCATTTGACTTTTTGAATGAAAAATTGGCTCCACTCTTTAGCGGACACCATGTCACGTTTGGAGAGCCCCCGTGTGCCTAAAAATTGGAGCTCCCCCACACGTGACCCCATTTTGGAAACTAGACGCCCCAAGGAACTTATCTAGATGCATAGTGAGAACTTTGAACCCCCGGGGGCTTCACAAATTGATCCGTAAAAATGAAAAAGTACTTTTTTTTTCACAAAAAAATTCTTTTAGCCTCAATTTTTTTCATTTTCACATGGGCAACAGGATAAAATGGATCCTAAAATTTGTTGGGCAATTTCTCATGAGTACACCGATACCTCACATGTGGGGGTAAACCACTGTTTGGGCACATGGTAAGGTTCGGAAGGGAAGGAGCGCCATTTGACTTTTTGAATGAAAAATTATCTCCATCGTTAGCGGACACCATGTCGTGTTTGGAGAGCCCCCGTGTGCCTAAACATTGGAGCTCCCCCACAAATGACCCCATTTTGGAAACTAGACCCCCCAAGGAACTTATCTAGATGCATATTGAGCACTTTAAACCCTCAGGTGCTTCACAAATTGATCTGTAAAAATGAAAAAGTACTTTTTTTTTTCACAAAAAAATTATTTTCGCCTCAGTTTTTCATTTTCACATGGGCAATAGGATAAAATGAATCCTAAAATTTGTTGGGCAATTTCTCCCGAGTACGCCGATACCTCATATGTGGGGGTAAACCACTGTTTGGGCACACGGCAGGGCTCGGAAGGGAAGGCGCGCCATTTGACTTTTTGAATGGAAAATTAGCTCCAATTGTTAGCGGACACCATGTCGCGTTTGGAGAGCCCCTGTGTGCCTATGCATTGGAGCTCCCCCACAAGTGACCCCATTTTGGAAACTAGACCCCCCAAGGAACTTATCTAGATGCATATTGAGCACTTTAAACCCCCAGGTGCTTCACAGAAGTTTATAATGCAGAGCCATGAAAATAAAAAATAATTTTTCTTTCCTCAAAAATGATTTTTAGCCTGGAATTTCCTATTTTGCCAAGGGTAATAGGAGAAATTGGACCGCAAATGTTGTTGTCCAGTTTGTCCTGAGTACGCTGATACCCCATATGTGGGGGTAAACCACTGTTTGGGCGCACGGCAGGGCTCGGAAGGGAAGGCACGCCAATTGGCTTTTTAAATGGAAAATTAGCTCCAATCATTAGCGGACACCATGTCACGTTTGGAGAGCCCCTGTGTGCCTAAACATTGGAGATCCCCCACATATGACCCCATTTTGGAAACTAGACCCCCAAAGGAACTAATCTAGATGTGTGGTGAGGACTTTGAACTTCCAAGTGCTTCACAGAAGTTTATAACGCAGAGCCATGAAAATAAAATAAAAATTTTATTTTCTCTAAAATGATTTTTTAGCCTGCAATTTATTATTTTCCCAAGGGTAACAGGAGAAATTTGACCCCAAAAGTTGTTGTACAGTTTCTCCTGAGTACGCTGATACCCCATATGTGGGGGTAAACCACAGTTTGGGCACATGTCGGGGCTCAGAAGGGAAGTAGTGACTTTTGAAATGCAGACTTTGATGGAATGGTCTGCGGGCGTCACGTTGCGTTTGCAGAGCCCCTGGTGTCCCTAAACAGTAGAAACCCCCCACAAGTGACCCCATTTTGGAAACTAGACCCCGAAAGGAACTTATCTAGATGTGAGGTGAGCACTTTGAACCCCCAAGTGCTTCACAGAAGTTTATAACACAGAGCAGTGAAAATAATAAATACGTTTTCTTTCCTCAAAAATAATTTTTTAGCCCAGAATTTTTTATTTTCCCAAGGGTTACAGGAGAAATTGGACCCCAAAAGTTGTTGTCCAGTTTCTCCTGAGTACGCTGATACCCCATATGTGGGGGTAAACCACTGTTTGGGCACATGTCGGGGCTCGGAAGTCAAGTAGTGACGTTTTGAAATGCAGACTTTGATGGAATGGTCTGCGGGCGTCACGTTGCGTTTGCAGAGCCCCTGGTGTGCCTAAACAGTAGAAACCCCCCACAAGTGACCCCATTTTGGAAACTAGACCCCCCAAGGAACTTATCTAGATATGTGGTGAGCACTTTGAACCCCCAAGTGCTTCACAGACGTTTACAACGCAGAGCCGTGAAAATAAAAAATCATTTTTCTTTCCTCAAAAATGATGTTTTAGCAAGCAATTTTTTATTTTCTCAAGGGTAACAGGAGAAATTGGACCCCAGTAATTGTTGCCCAGTTTGTCCTGAGTACACTGATACCCCATATGTGGGGGTAAACCACTGTTTGGGCACACGTCGGGGCTCGGAAGGGAAGGAGCACCATTTGACTTTTTGAATAAAAGATTGGCTGGAATCAATGGTGGCGCCATGTTGCGTTTGGAGACCCCCTGATGTGCCTAAACAGTGGAAACCCCTCAATTCTAACGCCAACACACCCCTAACCCTTATCCCAACTGTAGCCGTAACCCTAATCACAACCCTAACCCCAACACACCCCTAACCCTAACCACAACCCTAATTCCAACCCAACCCTAACCCTAAGGCTATGTACCCACGTTGCGGATTCGTGTGAGATTTTTCCGCACCATTTTTGAAAAATCCGCGGGTAAAAGGCACTGCGTTTTACCTGCGGATTTACTGCGGATTTCACCTGCGGATTCCTATTGAGGAATAGGTGTAAAACGCTGCGGAATCCGCACAAAGAATTGACATGCTGCGGAAAATACAACGCAGCGTTTTCGTGCGGTATTTTCCGCACCATGGGCACAGCGGATTTGGTTTTCCATAGGTTTACATGGTACTGTAAACCTGATGGAACACTGCTGCGGATCCGCAGCGGCCAATCCGCTGCGGATCCGCAGCCAAATCCGCACCGTGTGCACATAGCCTAATTCTAAAGGTATGTGCACACGCTGCGTTAAACGCTGCGGATCCGCAGCAGTTTCCCATGAGTTTACATTTCAATGTAAACCTATGGGAAACAAAAATCGCTGTACACATGCTGCGGAAAAACTGCACGGAAACGCAGCGGTTTACATTCCGCAGCATGTCACTTCTTTCTGCGGATTCCACAGCGGTTTTACAACTGCTCCAATAGAAAATCGCAGTTGTAAAACCGCAGTGAAATGCGCAGAAAAACCGCGGTAAATCTGCCATAAATCCGCAGCGGTTTAGCACTGCGGATTTATCAAATCCGCTGCGGAAAAATCCGCAGAGGACCAGAATACGTGTGCACATATCGAAACCCTAACCCTACCCCTACCCCTAACCCTACCCCTAACCCTAACCCTACCCCTACCCCTAGTTCTAACTCCAACCTTAGTGGAAAAAAAAAAAAATTCTTTATTTTATTATTGTCCCTATCTATGGGGGACAAATGGGGGGGGTCATTTACTGTTTTTTTATTTTGACCACTGTGATAGATTATATCACAGTGATCAAAATTCACATTGGAACGAATCTGCCGGCCGGCAGATTCGGCGGGCGCACTGCGCATGCGCCCGCCATTTTGGAACATTGCGGCGCTCGGGGAAGAAGACGGACGGACCCCGCCAGGATCGGTAAGTATAAGGGGGGGGAGATCAGGGCACAGGGGGGGGGAGATCAGGGCACGGGGGGGCGTCGGAGCACGGGGGGGGAGGGATCGGAGCATGGGGGAGAGTGATCGGTGTGCGGGCGGGTGGATCGGTGTGCAGGGGGGGTGGATCGGTGTGCAGGGGGGGTGGATCGGAGCACGGGGGGGATCGGAGTGCGGGGGGGTTTGATTGGAGCACGGGGGGTGTGATTGGAGCACGGGGGGAGCGGACAGGAGGACGGGGGAGCGGAGCACAGGACGGAGGGGAGCGGGCCACAGATCGGGGGGCTGGGGGGGCGATCGGAGGGGTGGGGTGGGGGCACATTAGTATTTCCAGCCATGGCCGATGATATTGCAGCATCGGCCATGGCTGGATTGTAATATTTCACCATTTTTTTAGGTGAAATATTACAAATCGCTCTGATTGGCAGTTTCACTTTCAACAGCCAATCAGAGCGATCGTAGCCACGAGGGGGTGAAGCCACCCCCCCTGGGCTAAACTACCACTCCCCCTGTCCCTGCAGATCGGGTGAAATGGGAGTTAACCCTTTCACCCGATCTGCAGGGACGCGATCTTTCTGTGACACAGCATATGCGTCACAGGTCGGATTGGCACCGACTTTCATGACGCATACGCTGTGTCACAGGTCGGGAAGGGGTTAAAATTGTAGATTAAAAGTGTTGTCCAATTTCACAAGTTCTCTTTAAGAAACACCAGATTAGGATGCTGTGGATTAGTCATATTTACGGGGTGACCTTGTGGAGATCTACAGCACTTAAAACTTCACATCTGAGTTATTTCTGCTGTAAAATGCGAGTCGGAAATTGAAGACGCAGACCTGAGCCACATATACTGTATATATAAGTAGTATTAGGATTACATGGATATAATCTTAACGGTATGTGCACATGGGGAGCAAACACAGATTTTACATCTAGGAGTCTGCTGTTTTTACATATATATTACAGTATATACATAGTTTATACATAGTATATAAGACTTTAAGAAATCTGATGCACACATCAGAAATGATGCCTGCAGAGTAAATTATCCTACAATGCAGACTTGAAATCTACAGCTATTAAATTTAAGCTCTGTGCGAAATGTGCATCTTAACTGCAACCTATGTGCACAAACATCCCCAGCTGTATTTATTATAACCGCTTTTCTATTCTGGAAAGTCCACAGCGGAAATGTCCCATGTACACAGACCCTTACAGAGCACTAGGGGACCTTGGGACAACTTTCTTGCGGGAGGGTGGTGGAGTTTGTAAGCCTATACTGCTCCCAATGGAACAAATATAAGAGTTGTGTTTTACTAAACACTGTAAATGGCAAACTTAAAAGGGTAACGCTTGCAAGGGTGGATGAAATAACTATATACGGTAATTAGAAACATTTATGTACAATTTATATTCAATATAATTACAAAACATAACGGCTTGCTAAATATAATATTCCATCATAACCCATGATATACCGTATACACTGCATTATCTGGCTAAAAATCAATTTTTCAATAAAGTTACTATACATACTTGTGTATAAGCAGAATTTTTCAGCACATGTTTTTGTGCTGAAAACGCCCCACTTGGCTCATACACGAGTCAATTATTCCAGAAAGCCGCCGGGGGAGGGGAGCGACAGAGCAGCAGGTCACAGAGGCAGGAACTGGCAGCTGAAGTTATGAATATTCATTTCTCTGTAATAGATCACAGTGACAGCCGCAGCCGCTGGCTTCCAGCAACTGTCCTACGTTCCTTCCTGCGTGCCCTCGTTACATCTCGTTCATTCCAGTGCCAGCAGCGTTTCCGGAAGACCGATCATGTGGCCCCACTCATTAAGGTAATGAATATGCACGCATCTCCACTGCAATAGGTGTGGAGTGAATATTCATTACCTTAATGAGCGGGGAAAGGTGATCGCTCAGCAGGAAGACATGTCGGCTCAGGAACAAGATGCAGCGAGGGTGCGCAGGCAAGGTAAGTAGGATGTTTTTTTTTTTAATAGGAACCATACGTACAGGGATAGGGGATAAGGAGCCAAGAATACAAGGACGAGAGGGAGGAGCCATGCATACGAGGACAGCGATGGAGGAGCCTTGCATACAAGGACAGGGACGGTGGAGCCATGCATACCAGGATAGGGATGAGGGGACAATGCATACCCGGCTTATACTCGAGTCAATAAGTTTACCCAGTTTTTCATGGCAAAATTAGGTGCCTTGGCTTATACTTGGGTTGACATATACTCGAGTACACTATGTTCCAAATTATTATGCAGATGACATTTTTCTTGGATTTTCCTAAATGGTCGGTGCAAATGACAGTCAGTCTAATAAAAGTCATCACCCGTTAGAGTATACATCAAATTTTATTGAAAAAACCTCCCAATGATAATAGTATAATCTCCAAAATGAATACAAACTCAAAATGCACTGTTCCAAATTATTAGGCACAGTAGAATTTCTAAACATTTGATAGAAAAATATTTAGAATTGAGAGTCCTCAGTGGTTGATACCTTTTAATGGCTAACTGAAAAGATGGTAACAAATTGCAAGCTTTCGAGACTACACAGGTCTCTTCATCAGGCAAAGGCTAAAGAAATTCTAAAGAATCACATACCGTATTTTCCGCTTTGTAAGACGCACTTTATTTCCCCCAAATTTGGGGGGGAAATGGGGGTGCATCTTACAAAGCGGATATACCACTTACAGGCTGGGATGAGGGGGTGTCCACCGCCGCCGCCCGCCACCGCTGTCACCTCGCCCGCCACCGCTGCTGCCCCGGGTGATGCTGGAGGCTCTGGTGCTGCGGGGGGCTCTGGCGACATTTTGTGAAAGACCAGAGCCCCCGGCACTTCTTCCATGCGTTCCTGTATGACTGACTCCGGGAAAATGGCCGCCGGAATCTCGGGAGATGAGATTTCAGCGCTGAGATCTCATCTCTCGAGATTCCGGCGGCCATTTTCCCAGAGTCAGTCATACAGGAACGCATGGAAGATCTCATCTCCTGAGATTTCGGCGGCCATTTTCCCGGAGTCAGTCATACAGGAATGGAACGCATGGAAGAAGTGCCGTGGGGCTCTGAACTTTCACAAAATGTCGCCAGAGCCACCCGCAGCACCGGAGACAGCCCTGCAGCACCGGAGCCCCCCTGCAGACCCCCTCATCCCAGCCTGCAGCACAGGAGCCCCCTGCAGACCCCCTCATCCCAGCCTGCAGCACAGGAGCCTCCTGCAGCACCGGAGCCTCCCTGCAGACTCCGTCATCCCAGCCTGCAGCACAGGAGCCCCCTGCAGCACAGAAGCCCCCCTGCAGACCCCCTCATCCCAGCCTGCAGCAATGCTCCACTCCTGCCTCCAGCAACGACCTTGGGATCCTGATCCACCGCAGCCACAACCTCTGGTAAGTAATAAGACGCATGGATTATAAGACGCCCCACCAATTTATTAAAAAAAGTTTTTTCCTATTTTTCTCCTCAAAATTTGGGGTGCGTCTTATAATTCGGAGCGTCTTACAAAGCGAAAAATACGGTATTTAAACATTTAAAAATTTGATATGTTTTAAAGAACTGAAAATGCTCATTTGTGGAATTTGCAGCATTATGAGGTCACATTCACTGAACAAAAAAGCTATTTAACTCCAAAACATCCTAACAAGCCAAGTTACATGTTAACATAGGACCCCTTCTTTGATATCACCTTCACAATTCTTGCATTCTTGAGTTTTTGGAGAGTTTCTGCTTGTACGTCTTTGCATGAAGTCAGAATAGCCTCCCAGAGCTGCTGTTTTGATGTGAACTGCCTCCCACCCTCATAGATCTTGTGCTGGATGATACTCCAAAGGTTTTCTATATAGTTGAGGTCAGGTGAAGATGGTGGCCACACCATGAGTTTATCTCCTTTTATGCCCATAGCAGCCAATGACTCAGAGGCATTATTTGCAGCATGAGATGGGGCATTGTCATGCATGAAGATGATTTTGCTCCTGAAGGCACGTTTCTGCTTGTTATACCATGGAAGAAAGTTGTCAGTCAGAAACGCTATTTACTTTGCAGAGGTCATTTTCACATCTTCAGGAACCTTAAAGGGCCCCACCAGCTGTTTCCCCATGATTCCGGCCCAAAACATGACTCCTCCACCTCCTTGCTGACGTTGCAGCCTTGTTGCGACATGGTGGCCATACAACAACCATCCACTACTCCATCCATCCGGACCATCCACGGTTGCTCGACACTCATCAGTAAACTAGACTGTTTGAAATTTAGTCTTCATGTATGTCTGGGCCCACTGCAACCGTTTCTGCTCATGAACACTGTTTAGGGGTGGCCGAATAGTAGGTTTATGCACCACAGTAAGCCTTTGAAGGATCATACACCTTGAGGTTTGAGGGACTCCAGGAGGTACCAGCAGCTTCAAATAACTGTTTGCTGCTTTGTAATGGTATTTTGGCAGCTGCTCTCTTAATCCAATGAATTTGTCTGGCAGAAACCTTCCTTATTATGCCTTTATCTGCATGAACTCTGCCTGTGCTCTGTTTCAGTCACAAATCTCTTCACAATATGATGATCACAAAGTTTTTGTGAAGTATCTAATTTTTTCATACCTTGTCCAAGGCATTACACTATTTAACGCTTTTCAGCAGCAGAGAGATCCTTTTTATTTCTCATATTGCTTGAAAACTTTGGCCTGCTTAATAATGTGGAACATCATTTTTAAGTGGTTTTCCTTTAATTAGAATCACCTGGAAAACTAATTATCACGTGTTTAAGATTGATTTCAGTTATCTATTGAGCCCTGAGACACAATACCATCCACAAGTTTATTTGAAAAATAAAACAATTAAATCTTTATGACACTTAAATCCAATTTGCATAATAATTTGGAACATAGTGTATATGTGGTATGTGAAAAATTGTGCACGGTTTGGCATTAACAGGCTCCTTGTTGCCAGTAAATTCAATTTTGATGTGGTCCATGGTCATAAATCAGCTTAGAGCAGCTAACAAAAAATACAGATAAGGGCTCATTCAGAAGTCCGATATTCATGCACAAGTGATATCAGAGTTTTTCAGATACTATCCGTACCTGTGATTTTCTATGGTGCCATTCACATGCCCGTCTTGTCAAAAGGGAACAGATTTCTTTAAAAATTGTTGGAAGTGACTTTCATAAAGAGTTGAAAATGAAGATGTAAGGTTAATTCCTAAATACTTAAGAGCCTCATCCTTCCAATGATACTCGAAGTTATCGCGGAGGATATTCAGTTGGGAATCTGGTATATTTAATGGGAGAGCTTCTGTTTAGTTGTGAAACAAAGATGGAGATTGGTGAGAATTAGAAGAATGTCATCTGCAAAGAGGGAAATTTGAATTCTCTTTTTAACCCAGACCCCTTAGATATCTGGGATTAATCGCATGGCAGTAGCCAGGGGTTCAATGCCCAGGACAAAAAGCAGTGGAGATAGTGGGAACACCTGTCTAGTGCCGTTCTTTATAATGCTTTAGGAGAACTATGGGCAAACCTAAATGTTGCAGAGGCTTGGAGTATAGACTTTCGAAAGAAGTCTTTAGAAAGGGACCCTTTATACCATATGCTTCAAGGGTTTTAAGCTTGAATAGCCAGAAGAGGCGATTACCAGTAAACGCCTTCTGCGCGTCTAAGCTTAAGGGGAGAGTAGGGACTTTGGGTTTTTCGACTATATCTATGAAGTCAATTGCTTGTTTGGTACTGTCACCTCCTTGTCTAAATGGAATAAAACCTACCTTATCTTTATGACTCAGAAAAGACAGGTAAAGATTTAAACGAACGGCAAAAAGTTTAGTAAATATTTTGATGCCCGAGATAAGGAGGGCTATATAGGTCTATAGTTCTTACAATTCATTCTATCCTTACCTGGCTTAGGGAATAAGGTTATATAATAATGTAGCATGGATTCAGGAACAGGAGATCCATTGAAACAGGAGTTAAAAAGGGAAGGCAGGGTTGGTAGAAGCTCATTTTGGAAGGTTTGGTGCCAAATTTTGAATGTCCCAAATGAAAAAAATAGTTTGAGCCAAAATACATACATTCAACTAAAAATAAATATCTACAAAGGGGGACATTCACTTTAATTGCTGGATTCAGGTTTTTCATTCTATGGAGATTGCAAGCCAGGGTGTTCAGCGATTCTGACAACTGACACCCGGCACTTTAACATCCTAAATGCTGCGATCGATATCGATTGCAGTATTTAGGAGACAGTCAGAGGGAGGGAGTCCGCTCTGCCCTCCCGTCGGACTGCAGAAAGTGAAAGTCCCATAGTGGGACTAAGTAAGTAAGTAAAAAAAAGTCAAACATTTTTAAATATTAAAATATACACCGCTGTGCTCAAAAGTTTACATACCCTGGCAGAATTGTTGCTTTTTAGGTCTTTTTTTCAGAAAATATGAATGATAACACCAAAACTTTTTCTCCACTCATGGTTAGTGGTTGGGTGAAGTCATTTATTGTCGAACTACTGTGTTTTCTCTTTTTAAACCATAATGACAACCCAAAACATCCAAATGACCCTGATCAAAAGTTCACATACCCTGGTGATTTTGGCCTGATAACATGCACAGAAGTTGACACAAATGGGTTTGAATGGCTACTAAAGGTAACATCCTCACCTGTGACCTGTTTGCTTGTAATCATTGTGTGTGCATAAAAGGGGGTGATAAAGGGGGGTTTCATTTACTATTAATAGCGGGTTTTTATATCGTTTTTTTATGTTTGGCAGCTGTCACATGCTAAAAGACTCTCTATTGCAAAAAATATTTTTTGCACCACCACATTTTGAGAGCTATAATTTTTCAATATTTTGGCCCACAGAGTCATGTGAGGTCTTGTTTTTTGCAGGACAAGTTGACGTTTTTATTGGTACCATTTTCGGGCACATGACTTTTTTTTATCGCATTCTATTATGGTTTTTGGGAGGCAGAATGAACAAAAACCAGCAATTCATGAATTTCTTTTGGGTGGGGCGTTTATACCATTTCGTATGTGGTAAAATTGATAAGGCAGTTTTATTCTTCGGGTAAGTACGATTACAGCGATTCCTCCATTAAATCATTTTTTTATGTTTTGGCCCTTTTATACAATGAAAACTATTTTATATAAAAAATTACTGTTTTTGCATCTCTTTATTCTGAAAGCTATAACTTTTTCATTTTTTCGCTGATGACGCTGTATGGTGTCGCGTTTTTTGCGGGATAAGATAACTTTTTCAGAGATACCATTTATATCTGTCTTTTTGATCGCGTATTCTTCCACTTTTTGTTCGGAGGTATGATGATAAAGCATTGTTTTTTGCTTCGTATTTTTATTTATTGTTTACGGTGTTCACTGAAGGGGTTAACTAGTGGGACAGTTTTATAGGTCGGGTCATTACGGACGCGGGGATACCAAATATGTTACTTTTATTGTTTTTTTATTTACATAAAGAAATGTATTTATTGGAACAATATTTATTAATTTTTTTCTTTATTTAGGAATTTAAAAAAATCTATTTTTACACAGTATAATATATATTTTTTAAACTTTTTTACATTGTCCCAGGGTGGGACATCACGATATAGTGTCAGATCGCTGATCTGACACTTTACAGAGCACTGTGTCAGATCAACGATCTGACAGGCAGTGCAGGAGGCCATCAGCAGGCACTGACAAGCCACCTCCCTGCTGGACCCGGAAGGATCCCACGGCCATCTTGGATCCGGGGGCCTGCAGGGAGGAGACCCTCCGAAAAAAGCAATCATATTGCGTTGTTCTGAGGGTCTCAGGGAAGCACGCAGGGAGCCTCCTCCCTGAACGATGCTTCTCTATGCCACCGGAATGCTGCGATCTTGTTTGATGGCGGTGTTCCGGGGGTTAGAATGCCGAGAGCAGTCCATGACCCCTCCTGGCACCTGGTGCCGAGTGTCAGCTGTGATAATCAGCTGACACCCGGCCCCGCTCCCCCCCCCCGTGAACGTGGCTGATCGCATATGACGTACTATCCCGTCGATGGTCATATGGGGCCAGGTCACCTCGATGGGATAGTATGTCTGATGTCAGAAAGGGGTTAAAAAAGAAAAACTGAAATATCACATGGTCATAAGTATTCAGACCCTTTGCTCAGACACTCATATTTAAGTTACATGCTGTCCATTTCCTTGTGATCCTCCTTGAGATGGTTCTACTCCTTCATTGGAGTCCAACTGTGCTTAATTAAACTGATAGGACTTGATTTGGAAAGGCACATAAGACCTCGCAGCTTACAGTGCATGTCAGACTAAATGACAATCATGAGGTCAAAGGAACTGGCCAAGGAGCTCAGAGACAGAATTGTGGCAAGGCACAGAGAAGCCCAAGGTTACAAAAGAATTTCTGCAGTACTCAAGGTTCCTAAGAGCACAGTGGCCTCCATAACCCTTAAATGGAAGAAGTTTGAGACCACCAGAAGTCTTCCTAGACCTGGCCGTCCAGCCAAACTGAGCAATCATGGGAAAAGAGCCTTGGTGAGAGAGGTAAAGAAGAACCACAAGATCACTGTGGCTGAGCTCCAGAGATGAAGTAGGGAGATGGGTTAAAGATCCACAAAGTCAACTATCACTGCAGCCCTCCACCAATTGGGCCTTTATGGCAGAATGGCCCGATGGAAGCCTCTCCTCAGTGCAAGACATATGAAAGCCCGAATAGAGTTTGCTAAAAAAACACATGAAGGACTCCCAGGCTATGAGAAATAAGATTCACTGGTCTGATGAGACGAAAATAGACCTTTTTGGTGATAATTCTAAGCGGTATCTGTTGCAAAAACCAGGCACTGCTCATCACCTGCCCAATATAATCCCAACAGTGAAACATGATGGTGGCAGCATCATTCTATGAGAGTGTTTTTAAGCTACAGGGACAGGACGATTGGTTGTCATTGAAGGAAACATGTACAGAGATATCCTGAATGAAAACCTCTTCCAGAGTGCTCTGGACCTCAGACTTGACCGACGGGTCACCTTCCAACAAGACAATGACCCTAAGCACACAGCTAAAATAACAAAGGAGTGGCTTCAGAACAACTCTGTGACCATTCTTGACTGGCCCAGACAGAGCCCTTACCTAAACCCAATTGAGTATCTCTGGAGAGACCTGAAAATGGCTGTCCAACAATGCTCACCATCCAACCTGATGGAACTGGAGAGGATCTGCAAGGAAGAATGAGCCAAGAAAGGATGAGCCAGACTTGTGAAAGTCCACAATTCTCTTCCTGATATCTTGGCTGATTTCTTGAGACTTTCTCATGCTGCTACACAAAGAAGCAGTGTGTTTCAGGTGTGCATTAAAGTACATCCAAAGGTGTGTCTCTAATAAACTCAGATGTTGCCAAAACACATGACATCATCATATGGGCAGTCCAGATCTGTTTAAAGGCATAGTAATCTTAAGCTACTTTCACACTTCCGTTGTTTGGCCAATGTCGCAATGCAAAGTTGCCCGCAGGATGCGTTTTTTTCTCCATAGACTTGCATTAGCGACGCATTGCGACGTATGGCCACACGTCGCATCCGTCATGCGACGGATGCGTCATGTTTTGGCGGACCGTCGGCACAAAAAAACATTCCATGTAACTTCTTTGTGCGTCGCGTACGCCATTTTCAACCGCGCATGTGCGGCCGAAACTCCGCCCCCTCCTCCCTGGACTGCAGAATGGGCAGCGGATGCATTGAAAAACTGCATTCGCTGCCCACGTTGTGCAGTTATTTTCACAACGTACGTCGGCCCGGCGACGGGCCCGTACCGACGGAAGTGTGAAAGTAGCCTTAGTGTAAGTAAACTTTTGACTTTGCAGTAAGTAATAAAAATGCCTTAAAACATTATCTCTCTTTCATTATTCTGGCATTAGGCAAATATTAATAATTATGGAA
The DNA here is from genome assembly GCF_032444005.1 of Ranitomeya imitator. Taxonomy (NCBI): domain Eukaryota; kingdom Metazoa; phylum Chordata; class Amphibia; order Anura; family Dendrobatidae; genus Ranitomeya; species Ranitomeya imitator. The sequence continues at coordinate 711,878,590 of NC_091284.1, read as the reverse complement.
ATCCTAATTGACTTAAACGGGAAAGGTTTGTTTTGATTTCATGTCAGATATTGATAAAAATAAGCATATGTGTCTTTTTATATAGTGTATGTAAACGTCTTGTTTCAACTGTGCATATATATGCAGAGTTTGCAAAGAAACCTCATAAACAGTCCAACACATTGTGGCAAAATGCAAAATGTAAGCAGGAACAGCGTATACCGAATGCCACAACCAAGTAGTGGGAATTGTATACAGGAATATCTGCACAGCATATGGGCTAAGTCCCCCTAAGATCAGGTGGGAGACCACAGAGAAAGTGGGGGAGAATGAAAGGGCTAAAATCCTGTGGAACTTCAAGATCCAGACGGATAAGCAGGTGTTGGCTAACCAACCAGACATTGGGATAGTAGACAAGGATCAGAAGACACCAATGATAATAGACGTGGCAGTGTCAAGTGACAGCAACATCAGAAAAAAGGAATATGAGAAGCTGGAGAGATACCAGGGCCTCAAAGGAGAACTGGAGAAGATGTGGAAGGTGAAGGCAACAGTGATTCCAGTGGTGATAGGAGCACTTGGAGCAGTGACCCCTAAGTTGGGAAAATGGCTACAACAGATTCCAAGAGCAACATCTGAACTCTCTGTCCAGAAAAGCGCAATGCTGGGAACAACTAAGATCTTGCGCAGAATCCTCAAACTCCCAGGCCTCTGGTAGAGGACCCGAGAATGAGAAAGGACAAAAAAAGACCATCCCCAAGGGTGAGAAGGAAGTTACAACCCAACCTACAAAACTGTCCTACTAGTTAACCCCTTCAGTGAACAAAAATAAAAAATAAAAATCAAGGCAACAAACTATGCTTTTTCATCATACTGCCAAACAAAATGTGGAATAAAATGCAATAAAAAAGACGAATGTAAATAAAAATGGTATCTCTGAAAACGTCATCTTGTCTCGCAAAAAACCAAGCCAACATACAGCTCCAACTGCAGAAAAATAAAGTTAAAGCTCTCAGAATAAAGTGATGCAAAAATAATTATTATTTCTATAAAATAGTTTTTATTGTGTAAAAGCGCCAACACACACAAAAAAAACTATATACATGTGGTATCGCTGTATCGTACTGACCCAAAGAATTAAACTGCCTTATCAATTTTATCACACACAAAAAGGTATAACCCCCTCCCCCTCCAAAAAAAACAAACTATTCGTGAACTGCTGGTTTTTGTTCATTCTGCCTCCCAAAAACTGGAATGGAAAGCAATCAAAAAATGTGCTAGAAAATGGTACCAATAAAAACGTCAACTTGTCTTGCAAAAAACAAGCCCTCACATATCTGTCAGCAGAAATATGGAAAAACTATAGCTCTCAAAATATGGTGATGCAATAGTTTTTGCAATAAAAAGCAGCCAAACAGAAAAAAGGATATAAATCGCTGTAATCACACCAACCCGAAGTATAAAGTCATCTAATCACTTATACCGCATGAGGATAAAAAATAAATAAAACCAATTCTTCACCTGCTGTTGATTTTTTCATTCTGCCTCCTAAAAAATGCAGTAAGGCTTGGATCAAATTTATCATGCAATCTGCACTGAGTTTCCGAGTAAATCTCTGAAATACGCGATTCAGACAGAACCCCCAGCAGAAGATTCGCTATAATGAGGCAGATGGAAGCACTGTGGACGCCGTCTGACCTATGATAAGGCAGTGACCGTCTTTTTAGGCGTGCATAAAAGCGAGGTCTGCCACAGTTTTGTGCACTTCTGAAAAGAAGGACAACGCTGAACAGAGACCAGATGGAGTACAGAGTAACTCTGCTGCATCATTATAGTGAATTAAACCCTCGGGGGTTTCATTTGAATCACGTCTTGCGGAGATTTAGATGGAAACCCAGATATAAGTGCTAAGCTTAGAGTGCCGGAAAAAAAAGGGATCCCAAACATTATGTAAGATGTTCCTAACAAAAGCTTCAAATCAATCCACAAAAAAGCACCCACTCAGGAAATATCGGGGCTTACATGTTATTTGTAGTACAAAGGCTCTGAAAAAGCAAATTTGGGGCTAAAAAATTTTTTGAGGGAAAAATGTTATTTTTTTTAATTTTACGGCTCAACATTATAAACTTCTTTCAAGCACCTCGGGATTCAAGGTACTCAACACACATCTAGGTAAGCTTCCTGAGTGGTCTAGTTTCCAGAATGGTGTCATCTGTGCACTAGGCACATCAGGAGCTCTCCAAACACGACATGATGTCCTCTAATTATTACAGCAAATTTTACATTCGAAATGTTAAGTGGCGCTCCTTCCCTTCTGAGCTCTGCCGTGCGCAAAAACAGTGGTTTTCCCCCACCATGTTCATTTTTTCCCTCCACATTCCATTAATTATGAACCTAAGGGGTTAATAAACTTTTTGAATGTGGTTTTTGAACACCTTGAGGGGTGTAGTTTTTCGAATGGTGTCATTTTGGGGTATTTTATGTCATATCGTCTTCAAGTCACTTCAAATGTGATGTTGTCCCTAAAAAAACGGTTTTTACGTACCGGTAATAGGATTTTACGGAGCCACGACAGCACCCCTACGAGAGAGGGGATCCGCCCACCTTCCGGACAGGAACCTACAGGATTTAAAGGGGCGGTCCCCCTCACCACTCCAGTTTGTGTTTCAGAGTATAAGGGACACCGCCATTGAGTTAGTACATAAACATATATACTTAAACATTACTAAATACCATCACCTTCTAAAGAGTGATTTTTAACAAGCACACTTTCCCCAAAGGGTGCAGAAACCAGTGAATAACTACGGGGGGGAATGTGCGGGTGCTGTCGTGGCTCCGTAAAATCCTATTACCGGTACGTAAAAACCGGTTTTCCTATCGCCACGACAGCACCCCTACGAGAGATTTTCAAAGATCAATCACCTGGGAGGGACTACAGCACTAAGTACTGTACGGCCAAAAACTAAATTGGCCTCTGAAGATAAATCAAGACGATAATGTCTATAAAAGGTGGAAGGAGATGACCAAGTTGCCGCCTTACATATTACGTCTATGGAGACGTCCGCTCTTTCCGCCCAGGATGAGGCCATGGCTCGAGTGGAGTGGGCCCTGATGCCATCTGGTGGTGTCTGGCCTTTAGCAGTATAAGCAAGATATATGGCATTTCTTATCCATCTGGCGATAGACGCTTTAGTTACACTCGCCCCTTTCCTTGGATTCTGAAAGGAAATAAACAGAGCCCTACTCTGCCTCCATGGTTCTGTTTTGTGTAGGTACTCTAATAGAGTTCTTCTGACATCTAACGTGATATTTCTGCTCGTCAGCTGAATTCGGATTGTTACAGAAAGATGGTAAAATTATTTCTTGACTTCTATGAAATTTGGAAGCTACTTATGGTAGGTATGCTGGATCAGGTATTAACACTACCCTGTCCTGAAAGACCATTAAATAAGGAGGGTCTATCGACAAAGCTTGTAAGTCACTCACTCTCCTAGCAGAGGTCAGGGCTACTAGGAAGGCTGTTTTTAAGGTTAAATTTTTTATGGAGACAGAATCTAATGGCTCAAAGGGGGGTTCTGTTAAGGCGTCTAAGACCAAATTTAGATCCCATGGTGGTAATCTAGGAATATATACTGGGTTACTACGTTCAGTGGCCCTTATAAATCGGGAAACCCATCTATTTCCCGCCACATCACTGTTATATAACGCTCCCAAAGCTGATACTTGGACTCTAAGGGTATTTACCGCCAAGCCCAATTCTCGGCCCCTCTGTAAAAACTCCAGAATAGCCGGAATTGGGACCTTGCCAGAAAAGGGATTTTGGTAGAAGGCAAGGAACTTTTTCCAAGTTTTAGCATAGATTTTAGTGGTAACTTCTTTCCGGCTATTTAAAAGGGTAGATATGAGAGCTTCTGAAAACCCTCTTCTCCTCAATAACTCCCTCTCAAATTCCACGCCGTCAGATGCAGGGATTCCACATTGGGGTAACGGAATGGACCCGGAGAAAGAAGCTCCGGGCTGGTCAGCAGTACCCAGGGGTCGGACACAGACATTTCCCTGAGTAACGAGAACCATGCCCTCCTGGGCCAAAAGGGGGCAATCAGGATCACTCTCGCCCTGTCCTCCCTGATCTTCCTGAGGACTAACGGGATCAGACACATTGGAGTGAACGCGTAAGCTAGAGGAAAATTCCAGTGTATTTGAAGGGAGTCTATTATACAGGGCCTGTCCGCCACCCGAAGAGAAGCGAACTTCCTGGTCTGCCTGTTCTCTCTCGTTGCGAATAGATCGATAACGGGCAATCCCCACAGGTCCACTATCTGTCTGAACACCCGTCGATCTAGAACCCATTCTCCCTGATGTAGAGAATGACGGCTGAGGTAATCTGCCTCTGTGTTGAGCTCTCCCCGAATGTGCACAGCTGATAGAGAGCGAAAGTGGGCTTCGGCTATTTCGAGTATGTCTGTGGCAGTGTTCATTAGGGATCTTGACCTTGTACCCCCTTGATGGTTGAGATACGCCACTACTGTTGTGTTGTCTGTCTGGACTCTTACATGTGAATCCTGCAGAGATGGAAGCAACCTGAGTAAGGCCTTCTTTACTGCTGTGAGCTCTTTCCAATTTGAGGACTCTTGAGCCTCTAAGAGAGACCATTGCCCATGAGTCCAAACATCTCCTATGTGAGCTCCCCAACCTATTGGACTGGCATCGGTTGTGACCGTGTTGTCTGGTACTACACTCCAGCGTACTCCTTTCCCTAAATGTCTTCTGTTTAACCACCATCTCAGACTGTGGAGAGCCTGAGTCTTCCGCCTAATTGCTCTTGAAGACTTCTCTCTGTATCCAAGACTTGGGCCTGTAACACTCGAGTGTGGAATTGAGCCCACTGGACGGCTGGTATGCAGGACTAGGGTTGAGCGAAACGGATCGTTCATTTTCAAAAGTCGCCGACTTTTGGCAAAGTCGGGTTTTATGAAACCCGACCCGATCCCTGTGTGGGGTCGGCCATGCTGTACGCGACTTTCGCGCCAAAGTCGCGTTTCGTATGACGCGCTTGGCGCCATTTTTTTCAGCCAATGAAGGGGCGTGGGCAGAGTGATGACATAGGTCTTAGGGTACTGGCGTGGACGCCTATCGCCATGTTGTCGCATGTGCGCTGTAGCGATTTGCACTGTGTAACACCAGCTTTTCGGTTCAGGGACAGACGGAGGAGAGGGGAGAGAGAGAGGGGGGAGAGAGAGAGAGAGAGAGAGAGAGAGAGAGAGAGAGAGAGAGAGAGAGAGAGAGAGAGAGAGAGAGAGAGAGAGAGTGTTTCGGTCGATCCTCGACTTTTCGCCATAATCGGCCGATTTCACTCGACTCGACTTTTGAGATAGTCGGGTTTTGCGAAACCCGGCTCGACCCTAAAAAAGTCAAGGTCGCTCAACCCTATGCAGGACGTTAGAGATCCCAGAAGGGACATAGGGTCTCTTAAAGTCAGATCTGGCTTCCTTGTTACCGTACTGACTTTGTGCACAACCCTCTGCTTTTTCTCCTCCGGAAGGAAACATTGTTGCACTTCCGAATCCAGCAGAATACCTAGGAAAGTCTGAGTTGTTGATGGGTCGAGTCTTGACTTCTCCAATTTGACTATCCAACCCAAGTCCTGTAAGGAAGATATGACATGATTTAGGAGAGTACTACACTGGCCAAAGGAATTTCCTACTACCAGGAAGTCATCCAAGTAGGGTATAATTAACGTATCCTGTTCTCTGACATAGGCCATTACTTCTGCCATGACTTTAGTAAACACCCTCGGTGCCATAGATAGACCAAAGGGCATTGCAGCAAACTGAAAGTGTCTGACCTGGTCGTTTAAGCGCACCGCCATTCTGAGGAATTGTTGATGATCCTGGTGAATGGGCTGATGGTAATACGCATCTTTTAAATCCAGGACTGTCATATAACATCTGGGAAAGAGAAGATTAGTTGCCGTCTTAATAGATTCCATCTTAAAGGCATGATACTCTAGATGTTTGTTTAATCTCCGTAAGTTTATGATGGTTCTAAAGGATCCATCTGGCTTGGAGATTAAAAATAAAGGGGAATAGAACCCTTTCCCCTGTTGATGTTTTGGAACCTCCACTATGACTTTCTTCCGTCTTAGCATTTGGACCTCTTTTTCAAGGGCCTTTTGTTGGTCTAAGGAATCAGGGGCAGTTAAGATATAAAATTCAGAAGGTCTTTCCCGGAACTCTAATTTTAACCCTGAATTGATTATACCTAGAACCCAATTGCTCGAAGTTATTATGGCCCATTGAGCATGGAAGTATTTTAACCTGCCCCCTACTGGAAGATCTCTATTAACGATAGTTTCTTCTTCTTCTTGAGGAAGATGACGAAGCGTTAAAGTCCGAACCTTTCTTTTTTGGGTCTGATGGTTCCCAGTCTCGGTTGTGGTAAGGTCTTCGGTATTGGAAGCGTCTCCTGAAGGTATTCCTAAAGGTAGGATTGAAAGCTTTAGGAAAACCTTTCTTCCTATCCTCAGCCTTAGCTAGGATATCATCCAATACCAGGCCAAACAGGTACTCACCCCTACACGGTATTGTACACAGTTTAGCTTTCGCCTGGGCATCCCCTTTCCAGGTCTTAAGCCATAGGGCTCGGCGAGCAGCATTTGAGAGACCTGCTGATCTTGCCGCCAATTTTAAAGAATCCACTGACGCGTCCGCTAAATACGCCACCCCTTCACGTATTTGCGAAAGTGAGTTCAACATCTTGTCTCTGGGCACCTTGGACTTCAGCTGTTCTTCCAGTTGGGATATCCACACCATGACGGATCTAGCCGTACACGTGCTAGAGATAGCAGGTTTGAACGCCCCTGCAGTTGATTCCCATACTTTCCTCAAAAACATGTCCGCCTTCCTATCTGATGGGTCTTTCAGAAGGCCCACGTCCTCCAGCGGCAAGGTACCGGCTTTAGATGTAGAAGCCACCGCTGCATCCACTTTCGGGACTTTCATCCACTCTGCCAGCTCATTATCTTCAAAGGGATACCTTCTTTTAGCTGATGATGGAAGGAAACCCTTATCCTGCTTATCCCATTCTCTTTTTATAAGAGTCTTAACCGTATCCACCACCGGGAACGCCTTACGACTCCTCTGGCACAAGCCCGCAAACATTATGTCCTGTGCGGACCTTGGTTCCTTGCTCTCTGCAACACCCATGGTAGCTCGGACTCCTTTAACTAACATGTCCATGTTGTCCACTGAGAAACAAGGCCTTCCCTCTTCATCTGAGGAGGATGGAGATGAGGAGCGGGAACATTCCCCTTCTTGCAGGGACAGGCTAGATCCTGGCGATATGTCCCTGCCCGACCTTTCCTGGCGGCTGCCTCTAAGGGAATAGCTAATTTCTTCCCTGATGACCGCTCTAAGGTCTGATGACCGAAGGGGAGCTTCCTCTTCTAAGGTCTGAGATATGCATGCCTGACACAGCCTTTTGGTATAACTGTCAGGCATTGGTGTCATGCATAGAGCACATTGCTTGTGCTTAGATTTTGTGGTCTTTTTTCCCTAAAGCAAAGCACAAATAACAGACCATATCAGCACCAGGTGTCTGATTTAACACTCACCATAAGGCTGATCCTGTGAATACCGGTTCTGGAGGAGTAGGATCCAAATGTGACGCTGGGGCGCTCGGACGCTGCTGCCCCCGTACCACGCCTCTGCTGCTTCTCCTTGAGCGGCCGCTACCGCTCTTACTGCGCTGTTCCGTTCCCTCTCCATGAGGGTGCTTGGCGTCCCCTACTGAGGACATGGTTGCGCGCCTCCTATCCTAGGCGTCGCTCTTTTACAGCGCTGCAGCGCTCCTCCCCCGGCTTACCCCGGAAGCGTACCAACTACTTCCGGGTTCACCAGCGCCGGTGTGGGCGCTGCACACCGCGCTCAACCGCGGACCAGGACGCCACTGCCCGACTCCTGGGACGCGCTCCTCATGGCCAGACGAGGGGGGGTCTGCACGCAGGACACCCCCGACGCTGCTTCCGAGCCCCTGATTCCGCCGTTCCTAAAAGACACCGCGCGGAGGCATGGAGGCCCGGGTAAGACTGCTGATCCTGCAGGCTCCCGCCATCCGGACAGGAACCCAAACTGGAGTGGTGAGGGGGACCGCCCCTTTAAATCCTGTAGGTTCCTGTCCGGAAGGTGGGCGGATCCCCTCTCTCGTAGGGGTGCTGTCGTGGCGATAGGAAAAATGGTTTTGCAAACTTTGTTGGAAAAATGAGAAATCGTTGGTCAATTTTTAACTCTTTAACTTCCTAATGAAAAAATGATGTTTGAAAAACTGTGCTGATGTAAAGTAGACACGTGGGAAATGTTATTTATTAACTATTTTGTGTGACACAACTCTCTGATTTATGGGCATAAGAATTAAAAGTTTGCTACATTTTCTCCAAATTAGTTTTTTTTTACAAATAAACACAAGTCATATCAAAACAAGTTTGTTCCAATATCATGAAGTACGGTATGTCACGAAAAAACAGTCTTGGAATCAGTGGGATCCATTGAAGCGTTCCAGAGTTATTACCTCCTATAATGACACTGGTCAGAATTCTAAAATTTGGCCTGGTCAGGAAGGTGAAAAAAGGCTGGGGTGTGAAGGGATTAGGCAATTCACACTTAAGTAGTTTTAGTATATAACAATCAATAAGTATAAGACTAGGGTGACACGGCCATATTATCTCTCATCTGAGAGAATCGGACTGATTATGCTGATCACACTGATCAGAGTTTGATCACAGCGTTTTCCGATGTTCTCAGATTAGAAGTTTCATTCAGGCCATGAAAGTGTTTTCTGATATTCCCACGGACTAACTGACTTGCATGGCCAAGTATGATGCAAATGGAGCATGCTGCGATTTTTTCCTTGGACAGTTGGACATGTGCATGGCCCCATAGACTAACATTAATCCGAGTATGATCAGATATTTTCTTGGATCGCACTTGGATCAAAAATACAGTCGTCTGCACGAGCCCTTAATATGTTGAGTTATGCAATTATAGCAGGTATATACACAATATTGCCTCCATAACTCCCCCTGGCTTAGCGATGGTGCAGAACAGTCAATAATAAAAATATAGCAAAATATTTACTAAACTTTTCATGTCGAAATAAGAAGTAAAACTTGTTTACAAATGTTGGAATTTACAGTAAATTCTGCTTTTCATTTAAATACAGGTATTAACAATTACGAAACATTGAAAACGTGACTTTTTGGCAAAGAAAAACTTTCCATGTCAGTCTCTATTTTTATCTGTCTAGATTACTGTCCTTTAATAAATGAGCACTTTATAACTAGGTTTACTGATTAACTTGACGGAAACTGTTTCAGTGAATTAAGTCTATGGTAAGGTCATGGATGTGTGTTTGCTAATGAACTGGTATACTAACAAATCAGATCACGTGCTAACACAATACTTCATATTTTAGATATTTTATATACCGTATTTATATTAAAAAAACTGCATCTCCTGTGTTTTACCTCATCTGTTCTTCCTTAGCCTGACCTTGAAATGTATTTTCTTATCTTCACAAATAAAATGTTCGCTTACAATGTCAAGTAGAAAGCATCTCTACTTCATGCCATACAACTTTTAGCTTCAAGTTTGTATTGAATGTGGTGCTTTTCGCATTGTTCAATCTTGCTGGTTAACAGTATGGCTGTGTGCACATGTTCAGCATTTTTCACGTTTTTTTTTTCTCGATAAAAACGCATTAAAAAGCATGCATGTGCATCCTATCATTTAGAATGCTTTCTGCAATTTTTGTGCACATGAAAAAAAACGCATAGCAGTAAAAAAAAAAAAAAAAAGCAGCATGTTCATTAATTTTGCGGATTTTTCGCGTTTTTTCCGCTATTTAATGCATTGGGAAAGCTCTGAAAAACCCCCCCACAAAAAACGCGTAAAAAACGCATAAAAAACGTGAAAAAAAACGGATGTGAATTTCTGGCAGAAAATGTCCGTTTTTTGTCAGGAAATTTCTGCAAGAAATCCTGAACGTGTGCACATAGCCTAAAGCTCGGGGAAAGCATTCAGGGGTCATCATTGGCTTTCTACAATTAAAACTAAAGTTTCTACTTTCAACTGTTATTTTGAGAACAAAGCCTTCTGAAACAACGGCGTGTACCAATCCACGAACAGTAACACAAAGCAATGTCACGTCAGTCACAATAACGAGGTCACATTTCCTACTCCACCAGTTCCCATCTCCCAAAAACGTGTTGTCAGACTACGTAGCTTTTACTTACATTCCTTCATCATTCCTGCATCAATGCAGCGCTTCAGTCGACAGGACTGGCAGTGCCGTCTATTATCTTTGGTTATTCTACAGTCGCCATTAAAGGGACAAGTGAAAACTGCTTTCCTCTTCATGCTTCTCCTAAAAAAAATAGAGCACAAAAGCTAAAATCAAAGGGAAAACATAAGGCTAATATAAGGCAACATTCACACTTCCATGCAGACATTCCATTTGTCGACTTCCTCAAAATGGAATTACAGGAAATGTCCAAAAGAGCTGGCTCATATGTTTTCACGGATAGCACTTTATCTGTGATAGTCTATGGGGCTATTTCTACGTACGTGATTTTTTGTGGACAGAGATCTCTGCGGAAAATCACGGAGATGTGTCCGATTTTGATCCATGGGTTGAATCAAAATCGGCAATGCAAGTCAATGGGTTCGTCAAAAAAACTGGACCACACTCAGACAGCATGGACTGTCAGAAAGGAGAAAGTGGAGAAGCTTTTCTTTTTTAAATTCTCAACTTACAAGAAAAACGATGATCCTCGGAGCATGCCCTGATCAAACTCTCATCAAAATAATCGGTCGGTCTGTTTTTTTCGTACGTGGAAAAATAGTTTGCGTAATTGATGAAAATGGAAGCAGAGGTATCACATTGATTGTTACAGGATCCATCTGGGTTCCGTTGTGTGCCTGATTTCTGAGTGGAAGACAGAGACGGTTCTTCAATTTGAGCTTTTTCTTCTGTTCTAGGAATGTACACATAAAAGAATCCCGTAATAATAAATGTGGTCCCTTTGCTTCCGTCTGCATCAGTTATGTATGGGATCCATTTTAGGTACTAATTTCAGGTGTCTGTTCCTAAAAGGGAACAGATAAAAGGAATGTGTAAATGGAAGTGTGAACATAGCCTGATGATGTTTCACTAAGATCTTTTAGAACTATTATACATTGGTATTTTTCTGTGGGAGACAATGTTATTGAATAACTGAAAGCAAAAATACTCTGACTATTGAGATAAAAAAGCAGAAATTAAACCATGTGATGGTTATGGTTTCTATACCCTGCACTGAAGGATGCCAACAGAACTGAACCAGAAGAAATAACTATGTTGTGGTTTTTACTGATATCTGTGCGACACCAACATTTCTGGATATTTACTGTGGTCTCTATACTAATAACATCTGAGTATTTCCTTTTACATGTACGAAGATGTGGTCTTATCCCAACTATTTGCTTTGTACTTCTTGATAGGTGTTATGCTGCAGGTTAGTACATATAGGTACATAGTATTGGCGTCTTATTTCTGGATTTGGCCATGTTCACACGGTCAGTATTTGGTCAGTTTTTTACATCAGTATTTGTAAACTAAAACAAGAAGTACGGTAACTTAACAATATAGAAATGGTGACGTGTTTCTATTATACTTTTCCTCTGATTGTTCCAGTCCCAGTTTTGGCTTATAAACACTGATGTAAACTACTGACCAAATACTGAACGTGGCCGTCAGCTGAACATGGCAGACAAATGATTTTCATGGCTTCCTCACTACTATGAGAGCCTAGTGGTTGAGTTTTCAAAGTTTCGGGCAATGCTATCCCCTATTATCTTCCATTACTGGATTAGTATAGATCATTCACTGTAAGACTGGGCACCTTGGGCCCTCTAACAGAAATTAATTAGCACACAATGAGAGAGATTTTCTATGAGAAAAAACAAAGAAAAGGCACAAATGAATGCAACACAATTATTAGCTAGTTTTATAATGATCCAGTAGGTGTAGCTCAGTAGAAAGGAGTGTGACTTGTGTAAAGAGGTGTGGATTGAAATACCAAAATTGAGACAAATTTTCTGTCCAAAATATTTACATAAACTAAGTTAACCAATAACAGGTTAAGCCATCCAATAGGTTAGCTTAAAGATCTACAAAACTGTTTCATCAAGCATCATCCACTGTGATAAATGCGGTGTGCTTTCAGACTGCCTAGTGCAAGGTTAGATCTAAATATTAGGCAGGAGTGTTGTACCTGCCTCATTATTCCCATTGTGAAGCTGTAAGGGATGGGCTCCAATTCAACTTCAAGTACGGATGTTTTCTGCTGCCGTTTTGGGGCCTGTTACGGTATGAGGTGGGCCCACTAGATGATCCGTTGGTTAGTCCAGTCCTGAAATTTCAAATCAGTTTTATATCTACAAAAATTGTACTGCTTTTTAATTAGTATTATTTTTTTTAGCCCCAGTGGTTTAAAGACTGCAGCAAAATCAGCGAGGTGATCAGCAGTCAAACTGCCTGCAATGTAATCTGTTTATTATGATGGGATATTGCAAGGAATATGAATAGTTTGAACACTCAACAAAAACAGAAATATGACCAATTCACATTAAATTAAAGTCATGGGATGCGGTTTCGCACCCCAAGAAGAGATGTGAAACCGGCTAAAGATTAAAAGAGATAAATCTCTGGGTCCGGATGGCATACACCCACGAGTACTAAGAGAACTAAGTAATGTAATAGACAAACCATTATTTCTTATATTTAGGGACTCTATAGCAACGGGGTCTGTTCCACAGGACTGGAGCATAGCAAATGTGGTAAAAATAATCAAAAAGGGCTCTAAAAGTGAACCTGGAAATTATAGGCCAGTAAGTCTAACCTCTATTGTTGGTAAAATATTTGAAGGGTTTCTGAGGGATGTTATTCTGGATTATCTCAATGAAAATAACTATTTAACTCCATATCAGCATGGGTTTATGAGGAATCGCTCCTGTCAAACCAATCTAATCAGTTTTTATGAAGAGGTAAGCTATAGACTGGACCAAGGTGAGTCATTGGATGTGGTATATTTTGATTTTTTCAAAGAATTTGATACCGTGCCACACAAGAAGTTGGTACATAAAATGAGAATGCTGGGCCTGGGGGAAAATGTGTGTAAATGGGTTAGTAACTGGCTTAGTGATAGAAAGCAGAGCAGAGGGTGGTTATAAATGGTACTAGATGGTGGCCCGATTCTAACGCATCGGGTATTCTAGAATATGCATGTCCACGTAGTATACTGCCCAGCCACGTAGTATATTGCCCAGCCACGTAGTATATTGCCCAGCCACGTAGTATATTGCCCAGCCACGTAGTATATTGCCCTGTCACGTAGTATATTGCCCAGTCACGTAGTATATTGCCCAGTCACGTAGTATATTGCCCAGTCACGTAGTATATTGCCCAGCCACGTAGTATATTGCCCAGTCACGTAGTATATTGCCCAGCCACGTAGCATATAGCAGAGGCACGTAGTACGGTATATTGCTCAGTCACGTAGTATATTGCCCAGCCATATAGTATATAGCAGAGCCATGTAGTATATTGCCCAGTTACGTAGTATATTGCCCTGTTACGGAGTATATTGTCCAGCCACATAGTATATTGCCCAGCACAAAGCCACGTAGTATAGAGACGTAAAAAATAAATAAACATATACTCACCTTCCGAAGGCCCGTTGGAAGTCCTGCTATACTTACCATCTGCCGCCTTTGCCGCTCCTCGCCACGCTCCCGGGACCGCTCCATTGCAAGCAGCAAGGTCGTGCAGGACCTGCTGTGACGTCGCGGTCACGTGACCGTGACGTCACGGCAGGTCCTTTTCGCGCAGGCGCACAGGACTTGTGATGACGTCGAGGTCACATGACCGTGACGTCATGGCAGGTCCTTCTGCCACACCATCCGTGCGACCGGAACGTGCCGGTTGCATCGCGAGGAGCGGGAAAGGCGGCGTAGGTGAGTATATAATCATTTTTTATTTTTTTTACTTTTTTTTTAACATTCGATGTTTTTACTATTGGCGCTGCATAGGCTGCGTCAATAGTAAAAAACTTGGTCACACAGGGTTAATAGCAGTGGTAACGGACTGCATTACACCGCGGCATAACACGGTCCGTTACCGCTGCCATTAACCCTGTGTGAGGGCAGACTGGAGGGGTGTATGCGGGCGCCGGGCAGTGAGTGCGGGGAGTGAGGAGTGGCCAATTTCTTCCGGACTGTGCGCGTCGCTGATTGGTCGCAGCAGCCATGACAGGCAGCTGCCGCGACCAATCAGTGAACGAATAACCGTTACAGACAGACAGACAGACAGAAGGACAGACGGAAGTACCCCCTAGACAATTATATAGTAGATATCCTCTAACCGGGTCGCTGTGACCAGTGGGGTACTGCAGAGGTTGGTGTTGGGACCTACTCTCCAACATATTTATTAACAATCTGGTAGAAGGTTTACACAGTAAAATATCGATATTTGCAGATGATACAAAACTATGTAAAGCAGTCAATACAAGAGAAGGTAGTGTTCTGCTACAGATGGATCTGGATAAGTTAGAAACTTGGGCTGAGAGGTGGCAGATGCGGTTTAACAGTGATAAATTTAAGGTTATACACATGGGAAGAAGGAATCAATATCACCATTACACACTGAACGGGAAACCACTGGGTAAATCTGACAGGGAGAAGGACTTGGGAATCCTAGTTAATGATAAACTTACCTGGAGCAGCCAGTGCCAGGCAGCAGCTGCCAAGGCAAACAGGATCATGGGGTGCATTAAAAGAGGTCTGGATACACACGATGAGAGCATTACACTGCCTCTGTACAAATCCTTGGTTAGACCGCACATGGAGTACTGTGTCCAGTTTTGGGCACCGGTGCTCAGGAAGGATATAATGGAACTAGAGCGAGTACAAAGGAGGGCAACAAAATTAATAAAGGGGATGGGGGTACTACAATACCCAGAGAGATTAGCAAAATTAGCATTATTTAGTCTAGAAAAAAGACGACTGAGGGGCGATCTAATAACCATGTATAAGTATATAAGTGGATAATACAAATATCTCTCCGAGGATCTGTTTATACCAAGGAAGGTGACGGTCACAAGGGGGCATTCTCTGCGTCTGGAGGAGAGAAGGTTTTTCCACCAACTTAGGAGAGGATTCTTTACTGTTAGGGCAGTGAGAATCTGGAATTCCCTGCCTGAGAAGGTGGTGATGGTGAACTCAGTTGAGGGGTTCAAGAGAGGCCTGGATGTCTTCCTGGAGCATAACAATATTGTATCTTACAGTTATTAGGTTCTTTAGAAGAACGTAGATCTGGGGATTTAGTCTGACAGAATATAGGCTGATCTGGTTGGACAAATGTCTTTTTTGGCCTTGCTAACTATGTTACTAAAGTCATCTGAACCCTCCTGTATCAGCAGAATCGGCCAACTGTCGAACAATGCAGAGGAAAGAAGGACCTGGTTTGTCGGCTTTCGAAAGGCTGATACATTTGTTCTCACTCTTGATATGGCTCTGTCAGAGAAATCTGGCGAAGGCTCTCTCATAGAGAGTAGAGTAGAGCGAATATGTTCGGAAACGATCGCCGAAACCGAATTTGCAATATTCGTGCCATACTGGTATCCTATTCATGCCGAATTTATGCTTGACGATCATTTCTGAACATATTTGCTCATTTCTACTCCCAATGATTCACCGGAGAACATAATCTGAACCGAATATTGAAAAATTGGCTCAAATCTAATAGAGAACACATGAGCACTCGGCCAAAGCAAGCATTCCTGTGTATGGAGAGGTTCATCCGATAGTAGGTTAATATGAATGGGGCCATAAGAGGAAACGCAGGTACTGTAAATGAACATATAATAGGAGAGGAGCACGGCAGGACATCACTGTTATTCACTTGAGGGTTATATTTTATCTTTTTTTTTCCCAGCAACATGTCTCATGAAAAAAAATCCCCATCAAAAGCCGAGGTCAAAATACTCTATTTATTGTACTCCTATATCAGGAAAAAATGTATTTACTATGGTAGACAAAAGCACTAGGTTAATGCCGCATCATAAGTGCAATGATACAAAATGTTCCCTTGTTAAAAATAAAATCAATAATAATATACATCAAAAAACAAAACAGGAAATTGTGCCCACAGACAAACACCAACATTGCAGGCTGGCATGGCGCTATTCCTGAGCCTACCAAATAAAACAGGACTTGAGCCATAAATTCTGATAAAAATGACTAGGAGCCAATGACAGCACAAGGGCTGGTGTTACAAACTGCTGTGAGGGTGCCACATAAATGTCTATAAATGCCTCCGCTCTGGAAGTCATGTTGTTCATAATAACCACGAGTGTACTTGGAAAGGAGATTCACCGCAGTGAGGAGGAAAATATTGGTTATTTAAAGCAAATGCTATTCCACTTTCCACTCTGGCATTACTGTACAACCTCCTTTATGTGTGAGTGAGAACCACAAGATTATAAATAAGCAGAGTGTAAATTGTATGTTACCATCCACCCTGACTTATCCCAAGAAGAATCGAAGGAACTGAGAGATTTTAAAGAAAAACCCCACCAAAAATACTCAATACAAGGACAAGGATATACAGAGTACAATATTTGTCCACCGTATGCGGCTCTAACGAGCCCGGCACCCCTCCTCCACGACTATACATGGGGAATACAACTTTTACTCCTACCTGGACAAAAACAATAGACCATGGTTGGAGAAAAAATACTCGGCATCCAGCTAACTGAGGGTCACTGGTGGTCCACTGAGGACATGTTACCTTCATTATGTACAAAGTGCTGGAATCTGTGGGAATATGTGAGGCAGCAGGGAGAAAATTAAGTTCTATTTTCCCTGCAGCTACTGGCTACCATTGAAGAGGTCGCACCAGGGCAGTGAGCAGTCAGTGCTCACTACACAGCCACTCCTCTGCTCCTTGAGGCCTCAATTATTATTTTTATTACAGTTTGATCATAGTGTGGTCAGCGTGTAATGAGTTTTTCTTGTACGTGGAGAAAATAAAAGTTTCTCCATCGTCTCCTTTCTCACAGCCTTTGAAAATCGGACAGCAGTTCACGGACTCACAGACTTGCATTGACAATTTTGATCCGACTCTCTGACAGGTGTCTGCAATTTTGTGTGACTTTCAGCAGATTGCTTGGTGAATGCCCCATAGACGTTCACTGGTACGAATGATATCTGTGAAAACCCCAGATAGCACTTGTACGCGACAAACAGCCATCTGAATGAGGAATGACTGACATCTTGTTCTACTGCAGGTGCGCACAGCATGATGTCAGTCGAATAGCAGGGTGATGCTCACGGTGTACTGACTACTCGCTACCCCGATGACTGGAGACGAGTAGCTCAGGAAAATATTGGTTATGTATACTACCCCATAGACTATAGTAAGTATAAGCACTCATACAAGGAAAACTGACCTGTAAAGGAGCCTTTAGGCTGATGCACATGTTTAAATTGTATTTACCTGCAAATTACCATTATGACTGCATTGAAATGTTTTTGTTGTTTTGTTTTTTGCTGCCTGTTCCCTTTAAGTGGAAATTGGCTGTGAATCACTGGTGTAGTAATTTAAAGGGAATACTAAAGCATAGATAATAAGCTAATTTCTAGTTTTCTCCAACTCATTTGGCATTTATTGTCCTCTATTGTCCCCTGGCAGTAAGACTTGTGCCCTGTAGCTCCCTCCATTCATTGTCTATTGGCGTGACAATGGAAGCTAAGTGCTGCTATGTTTGTCAGTACCATAGACACTGGGATAGCCATAAGTCCTCCATTTCGGAAGTCTATGGTGATCCCAGTGGAGTAACCATTGTCTGTTATCAAACTGGTTTAGAACAAATGCTGTCACTGCCTCGATTAGGTTCCCGAATTTCCATCAGACCTCTACAACAAATCATCATTGGCCTCAGAGTAGGATTATGTGAGTGTTTTGGTCACATTGTCGTAGCAGGACAGACTGGCGGGGACCAGGCCATCAAGAATGAGCTTTGAGAACTTTCCGAAAAATCACTCACTGCTTGCATGGCTGCACATAGCCCTTAGTGGTCACTTGAGAGTGGTACAATAATATGATCAATATCAAAAACTTCAGAGTATAAATATATAAATATATACCAGATGCACAGAAGCATAAGACTCCGGGAGTCTCAACCAAATCAATCTCAGATACACAACCACTCATACCAGTCATTCAAGAAGCGTATAGACATACAGACACACCAGCCCCATCCCATCCTATCCCAATCAGCCTATGACGTGCAAGGGAGTCTCCCCATGCACAAGTAGTCAGACGTTATAAGAGAATATTGGGCTAGCACTCTTACAGAACCGTTTCTGTATTTACCAGCCACCTGCCCAAAACTTTTTCAAATGTTTATGCATATGTTCTATTAACGTATAAAACTTTATACATCGGAACATAATTATAACAAAATTTAAACTATTAGTATAGGGCAAACAATGATCACTGACAAAATGGTGGTAAAATGGAAACCTCCCCCCTGAGGAAGCTGTATAAGTGAAACATGTAGAACAAAAAAGATTATTTCAGCTCACCCTTATAGAAGAATTTCTCATAGTCCAAATAAAGTCCGAGCACGGAAGAGATCTGTCCAACGCTGTAGCGTGTATGCAGAAAAAAGGGGAAAAAATCCAGCTCTGGAATAAAAGTATCAAAATTTTTATTTCGGCATGTTAAAATTGGAAACCTGCTTACCGACGATCAATCACATCATTTAGATAGAAACTGCCATCAGACTGCTGGATGCGTTTCGAGCACTGCCAGTGCTCTTAGACTTCAGCATAAGTCGAAGTGCTCGAAACGCGTCCATCAATCTGATGACAGTGTCTATCTAAATGATGTGATTGATCGTCTGTAAGCAGTTTTCCAATTTTAAAATGCTGAAATAAAAATTTTGATACTTTTATTCCGGAGCTGGATTTTTTTCCCTTTTTTCTGCATAAGCGAAACATACATTGGGGTTAGTGGCTGGTATGCCATTTGAGCACATTAAGGGTATTGACTGTTGTTGTTTACATCGGACATTTGTATAATGTGACATTCATCGTTCTACTTGCACTTTGAAATGCAGTCAATGATTGTTGTGTATACAGGATTCACCAATTACATGATGTGTCATTTATTATCGTACCCATACTTTGATATGTATGCATTTATACTTATGTACATACAGTGCCTACAAGTAGTATTCAACCCCCTGCAGATTTAGCAGGTTTAATAAGATGCAAATAAGTTAGAGCTTTCAAACTTCAAACAAGAGCAGGATTTATTAACAGATGCATAAATCTTACAAACCAAAAAGTTTTGTTGCTCAGTTAAATTTTTATAAATTTTAAACATAAAAGTGTGGGTCAATTATTATTCAACCCCTAGGTTTAATATTTTGTGGAATAACCTTTGTTTGCAATTACAGCTAATAATCATCTTTTATAAGACCTGATCAGGCCGGCACAGGTCTCTGGAGTTATCTTGGCCCACTCCTCCATGCAGATCTTCTCCAAGTTATCTAGGTTCTTTGGGTGTCTCATGTGGACTTTAATCTTGAGCTCCTTCCACAAGTTTTCAATTGGGTTAAGGTCAGGAGACTGACTAGGCCACTGCAACACCTTGATTTTTTGCCTCTTGAACCAGGCCTTGGTTTTCTTGGCTGTGTGCTTTGGGTCGTTGTCTTGTTGGAAGATGAAATGACGACCCATCTTAAGATCCTTGATGGAGGAGCGGAGGTTCTTGGCCAAAATCTCCAGGTAGGCCGTGCTATCCATCTTCCCATGGATGCGGACCAGATGGCCAGGCCCCTTGGCTGAGAAACAGCCCCACAGCATGATGCTGCCACCACCATGCTTGACTGTAGGGATGGTATTCTTGGGGTCGTATACAGTGCCATCCAGTCTCCAAACGTCACGTGTGTGGTTGGCACCAAAGATCTCGATCTTGGTCTCATCAGACCAGAGAACCTTGAACCAGTCAGTCTCAGAGTCCTCCAAGTGATCATGAGCAAACTGTAGACGAGCCTTGACATGCCGCTTTGAAAGTAAAGGTACCTTACGGGCTCGTCTGGAACGGAGACCATTGCGGTGGAGTACGTTACTTATGGTATTGACTGAAACCAATGTCCCCACTGCCATGAGATCTTCCCGGAGCTCCTTCCTTGTTGTCCTTGGGTTAGCCTTGACTCTTTGGACAAGCCTGGCCTCGGCACGGGAGGAAACTTTCAAAGGCTGTTCAGGCCGTGGAAGGCTAACAGTAGTTCCATAAGCCTTCCACTTCCGGATGATGCTCCCAACAGTGGAGACAGGTAGGCCCAACTCCTTGGAAAGGGTTTTGTACCCCTTGCCAGCCTTGTGACCCTCCACGATCTTGTCTCTGATGGCCTTGGAATGCTCCTTTGTCTTTCCCATGTTGACCATGTATGAGTGCTGTTCACAAGTTTGGGGAGGGTCTTAAATAGTCAGAAAAGGCTGGAAAAAGAGATAATTAATCCAAACATGTGCCTGAACTACTTCTTAATACTTTAGGGGAACCAAACAGAATTCTGGTGGGTTGAGGGGTTGAATAATAAATGACCCTCTGAAAAGACTTTTCATAATTTAAAAAAAAAAATTAAACAAAGAAATAACATTCTTTTTTGCTGCAGTGCATTTCACACTTCCAGGCTGATCTACAGTCCAAATGTCACAATGCCAAGTTAATTCCAAATGTGTAAACCTGCTAAATCTGCAGGGGGTTGAATACTACTTGTAGGCACTGTATTAGTAACTGGTATTGCTGTATAGCCATAGATATTTATATTTGTAGTTCTGTATTGGAACTGGTCCCCTCGTACAGCTACGTCGATGGAAAAATAAAAAAGATCTTGGAAAAAGGGGATGAGAAAAATGTGCAAAAATTGAAAATAGCCATGTCGGGAAGGGGATAAGAACTAACTAATACTTCTAATCAGGACCATTTTATTCTAGATTTATTTGCTATGGTTTAACAATTGTGTAGTGGAAGGAAGTCTTCAGTGCGGCGTCTCCTCCTCTATGATGTACATATACCCCTAACAAATGTCTTAGTTCAACATTTTATAGGATGCAAAAACATAGCGAATTGATCAGGTGTCTGATTTTAAAAGTTTCAAAGCGTACTTAATTTCAATATCTCTGTAAGAGCCGAATAATGGCGTCTCGTCTGAAACCTCTTGGATCAGGTTATCTGGTTGACTTCGGCAGGTTAATGGGTTTTTGCTCTGTAGGTGTAATGTAAGACAGGAACCACTTTACAGTTTCTAGCAACACGCAAGAAAGTAACATTGGTCTGTTACAGAAATCATAATCGCTATTGACTTCTCCACTGGATGTAAGTACCGGTATATTTGAAAACTATTTTAGCATAATGGAAAAAAAAGAAAATCTCAGAAAAGCAGATTATAGCAGTTATATTCCCATTATGCATATGTTACACAGAGATGCATCGGTTTATCGGTTTCCATATATCGCGTTCCAGAACAGGAAGTTATGTGGCAACAACTATTAGAACCAGAAGACGTACAGTACAATGCAAATCCCATAATGCACATAAAGTCTGTGCGGATTTGAGGACAAGTACCGTATGTAATCAGCTCTCATCTATCCTTTTACAGAAATGTCTATGCAAGTTTTGTATTGCAATAATGAAAATACTAATAAATATCTAAATGTTATTAAAATTAAGGTAGTGCTTAAATTGGAACTATTTCATCGTCTACTACTAATGCCATGGTGATGTATCATCAGCTCCATCCACTTGACTGTAGCTTGCTGGGGTTGTCCGGTCTTTTGATAAGAGTTTGCAGTCACTCTATGTGACTGCAGACTTCTTTACAGTTTGCTTTCTGCCCACTGTAAGGATTTTCCAGAGTGCAATTCTACAACTCTTTTTTTGGATTTCTTTTTACCATGTTCACCAAATGCTTAAACTGACCTGTTATTATGATTCCCCAGGTCATTACGAGTTCATAGACACCTAACATGTCAAGGTTCTTTTTTTATTTCAGTGATTAAAAAAAATTCAAACTTTGTTAAAAAAAAAAAAAAGTGTCGTTTTCCGACACCCGTAGCCTCACCATATTATACTGGTG
The DNA here is from genome assembly GCF_032444005.1 of Ranitomeya imitator. Classification (NCBI taxonomy): domain Eukaryota; kingdom Metazoa; phylum Chordata; class Amphibia; order Anura; family Dendrobatidae; genus Ranitomeya; species Ranitomeya imitator. The sequence goes on along the minus strand of NC_091284.1, from coordinate 711,856,368 downwards.
AGGGACTGGTGAGGGCTTATATTTGCGTGCCGAGCTGATCTTTTCTAATTATACTATTTTGGTGTGTGTATGACCTTTTCATCGCCCGTTATTGCATTTTAATGGATTGTTGCGGCGACTAAAAAAAACGTAATTCCCGGGTTTTGACTTTTCTTTTTTTTACTATGCCATTTACCGATTAGATTAATTCTTTCTATAGCTTTATAGTTCGGGAGATTCTGAGAGTGGCGATACCAAATATGTGTATGTTTGATTGTTTTTATTATTTTACTTTGAAAGTGGAAAAAGGGGGGGTGATTTTAAACTTTTGTACATTTTTCGTTCTTTTAATATTTTTAAAATCTGTTTTTTTACTTTTTGCATGTTTCAATAGAGGCTAGAAGCTGCAGTTGTCTGATCACCTATGCTACACACTGGCGATGATCAGATCGCTCCTATGTAGTAGAAATGCTCACTTGCTATGAGCGCAGAACAGCGGGCGGCGCTCATAGCAATCTGGCAATGACAACCATAGAGGTCTGCTGGAGACCTCTGGTTGTCATGCCAACCCATCGGTGACCCGCGATCACGTGACAGGGTCACCAATGGGCAGGATTTCTGGCACACTTCCAGTAAGTGCAAGTTAAATGCTGCTGTCAGAGATTGAGAACGGCATTTAACAGGTTAACAGCTGCAGGTGGATCGCGATTCCACCCACGGCTGTTAGGGGCATGAATATCATGCATGTGTGCGATGTTCTGCCTCTCTGGGCATGTCCAGTGCGTATACTCAGCTTCATTTCACATAACCAGGGAGAGAAAACATTGCACACATGCGTGAAACTCAATAATAAAGTCTCCGCTGTTTTTCATGACAACCAAGAGGTACGTGCCTACAAGATCGGAGGCTGGACTAGTCTAGTGACAGCGACTCCCAGCCGGACTAGTCCTGGCTAATTTGCACATCACAAGGGGGATTATCAATTTATTTTTGAACATGTGACATTAAGGAGTTTGTTATAATACAGCAATATACTTTCATACAGTCATGGTGGTGGTTTAGCATTGGAGGGGAGATGACAGGTTCAATTATCAGCTATTTTCAAAGCAAGAATCATTTTTCAATAATGAAATATATTATAAACTTGACTTAAAACTTTCCTAATACTAATAAATCAATTGACAGACAACCGTGTCTACTTGACATCGTGCCCTTGGCATTGTACTCTCAGCCCGATCATGTACAGACACAACCATCTGCAGCAATCTAATCTAATGACAGATAGGCGCTCTATAAATAACCATCGTCACGTAAAAACGACCTTTTGGATGAATTTGTGCATCCACCCAGAATTTCCAGGTAAACAGCACTTACTCTTGCACGCTCCACAAAGATTTCCAGGAGGGAGGAGGCATTACCTAATCTAAGCTGGCATTTTCCAGATGATTACTACTTTAATGAGACAAGTTAACCGTTACGGGTCTGGGTGCAGGCACAGCTGGCCACATGGAGAAAAAAAAAAAACGAATGGCCCATCCTGTTCCCACCGTCCTATAATAAGGGACAAGCTTCTGGTTTGTGGAATTTAGAATGTTTGGCTTAAGGAGCAGGCGGCATATATGACCGAGGTGGGAATCCAATATCCCTAAACATGGCAGCATATCACACAGCCGTGACCAGCAGGTTGTGGTCCACAGTGACAGCCGTAGTAAAGATGATTCTGTCAGACGCGTGACATCCATGTTGAGTTACTTATTATATGACAATGGGGGCAGTCGAGGCTTCACGGTGCTGAGATGGTCCCTCTGCATCATTACACAAATCTTACACTACAACAAGTCTTGTTGACTGCAATTACTATCAGTTTGTGCCACCATTGTGCACAGCAAACAGTCTGAATCTGCTCCTTTTCACTTCTTGCATTCAGATCCACTGTTTAAATAAGGCCTTAAAGGGAACCTGTCAGGACCCCCGTGCCCCCTGAACAAGCAGCAGTTGTCAGCATGTAACTTCCCTGAAACAGTCCCTTTATTACATTGCACCCATAAACAGATCTATAGAACAAGTATTTCTAAAGTCAGTTTATGATATGGAAGTGAGGGATCTGACCAGTCGAGGGGGCGTTAGTGTCCCCAGACAGTCGGCCCACTTAGCATGTTATCACGCCCCTGTGGGAGTGATAACATGACAAGCGCCGGTGTAATCGTCAGCGCTATACATACCTTCCACATGCATGCGGTTTCTTTTCCCCAGTGCACCGATTCCTCTGAAGCCAGGTGTACGCGTCCCGGGTATATACAGGTGCACTGCGGATCGGGAGTGCAGAAGATGGGGGACACTAACCCCCCACTGACTAGTCAAAGCCCTCATTTTCTTATCATAAACGAACTTTAGAAATACTTTTTGTAAAGATCTGTTTATGTATGTAATGTACTAAAAGCATTGTTAAGCAGGGTGTTTACATATGCAGACACAACTGATGGTGGTTCTGGGGACCTGACAAGTTCTCTTTAAAGGGAATATGTCAGCAGTGTTTTTGCTCTGAAATCTGATAGCAGCACGATGATGTGTCACTTACTGGACTTTGTGTTGCTGTTTCAATACAATCAGTATTTTATCAGCATTAGATTATCACTGCAGGACAGGGGTAGTCCAACCCTGCTCCCAGCACTGATTAGCAGCTCTCTGTTACTATACAATGTACACAGAAAGCTGTGGTGTGGATGAGGTTATACACAGCTAAACATCTGAGCGCTGCTAGATCTACAGCAGGGAAAACTGAGTGATACATCACTGGAAACATGGTCTCTGTCCCTACCTCGTGCTGTGGTCACATTAAATAGCAATCACCTGCTGACAGATTCCCTTTAAAGCAGGGGTGTCAAACTGCATTCCTCAAGGGCCGCAAACCATGTGTGTTTTCAAGATTTCCTTAGCATTGCACAAGGTGGGTGCTGTAATCATGATGTGTGTAGATGATTAAATTATTACCTGTGCAGTACAAGGAAATCCTGAAAACATCACCTGTTTGCAGCCCTCGAGGAATGCAGTTTGACACCCCTGGGTTAAAGGATTTGTCCTAGCTCACTTTTTCCATGCTTCCTAGTCACCTGACTTCCTGATTTATGTTGGGCGGGTTCTCTGGATTGAGTGACAGTTCAGACCAGCAGGATCATCACTGCACTACTGGCCTGATCCAGGCCGTCTGGTGCTGCTATATAAGGCAGCTTTTCCTCGGCACTACTGGAAGCGCAGTAGCACTGAAGCTGGCTGGGATCAGGAGCCAATAGTGCAGTCCAGTGATCCCAGGCGACTTCAGAGTATTGCTTACAAGCGGGCTACAAAAGAGCTTGTAAGCACTGCACATCTTCCGCCATATGGACTAGATAATATCGGTGGTCAGCCCCGTTGGCAATAAACAGTAAGCAATAAAAAAGAAAACAATGACTAAAATAGGGATAGTGTGCATATTGGGAGCTGGTGGAAAGCTTTAAAAATACAAACGCATGTGGCTTAACCATTTGCATACGTGTTTAGCTCCCTGAGTATGGATGTCATTTTTTTAGTGCATAATGTAAAAGCAGTTTACGACAACTCCTGATCACATTTCTGGTAGAGAAAACAAGATCATTATAGGAAAAACCCAAGGCAAATAGCGATTTATTATTCCCAAAATATGTGTCCAATATCACGATTGACTCATTACCCATTTAAAGGTGTTTAGGGGTAAAGCCACATATAGGAGCCACAAACTACAATGTCGTGTGGGTTGACGGGAGACTGAAACCTGTGGTTCTACCATCAATTATTGTGGTTATATAACCAAACTATTCTATTATTTAATGCTAAGTCATTTAAACAGTATAAATGTTCTTTAAAAGTTTAGGTGAAACCTTTAAAGCCACAAATGACTCTTGAACATGTTCTATATCACTAAATACAATATCAAATAACACTTGAAGCGACTGATACTATGTGTATAATCAACATACTAATAACATGGGAAAAATGTATTACCGGTAATTAAAAAAAATTAAATATCCATAATATACAGTACCTGAAAAAGCCTTTGCAGCCCTCACACGTCATGGCATTAAAGTGGAAACCAGTAGCTTTGTCCCCACAGACTCCACATATTCGGGGGACATTCTTATCAATCTCCATGTCACACTCCGAGAGGGAAGTACTTGCTTGCATGTAATCCATGACTAAAACAGACAGGGGAAATATGTCATTTATTGGAATGAAAAACTAAAAGCAGCGTTAAAAGACATAACTGACATTTTACGAAATTATCAGGACACATTAATGTGTGATCAAAGAGGTTCAACCACTGATAACCCATGATCTGTATGGACGCAGGCGCTGCAGCACATCTTTACAGGAGGTTGGAAATGGCACTGGAGATCAGCCCCATTATGAGAATGTCACATATACATCATGTCTGTCTTCTGCCAGGTTCAGAAAATAAGTATAAAGCGATGCTTTAGGTGCATATGTGTCAACTGTATGGCTTAGGCCAGGGGTGTCAAACTGCATTCCTCGATGGCTGCAAACAGGTCATGTTTTCAGGATTTCCTTGTACTGCACAGGTGATAATTTAATCACCAACTCTTTATTTGTGTAGGTGATTAAATTATCACCTGTGCAGTACAAGGAAATCCTGAAAACATGACCTGTTTGCAGCCCTCGAGGAATGCAGTTTGACACCCCTGGCTTAGGCTATGTTCACACACAGTGTTTTTGCAGCATTTTTTTTCTGCAAATAAGAAGCTGCTTTTTTTTTTTTTTACAACAAAAGCTGTAAGATTTCAGAAATCTCATACACACGCTTGTTTTTTTCTTGACTGAATTTGAACAGTGCAGCGTTTCTGTAATCTGCAGCATGTCACTTCTTTCAGCGTTTTTGCAGCGTTTTTCCACCCATAAAAAGCAATGAGAAAGTGCAAAAACGCTACAAAAATGGAGCAAACAGGTTATGTTGCGCATTGGCGGCGTTTTTTTTTGCTGCGCTTTTGATTGAATAAAACTTACTTTATTAAACATGAGTTGTACACAAATCATACGTAATCTGAACAAAAAAAAACGCGACATAAATGCAACAAAACCTGCATTTCGAATACAGCTTTTTTACTGCCAAAAGAATAAGTTTCGGATGCGGAAAGTAAAAAAGCGCTGCATGCCCTAAAAGTGCAAACAACTGGGAATGACGAGTGGGCAGATAGAAAAAAAAAGTGATTTTCTGTAATATTATTATTATTATTATTTATTTATATAGCACCGTTGATTCCATGGTGCTGTACATGAGAAGGGGTTACATTTGTACAGGTATTTGCTTTATCTGATGAAGCATTACGACTACACACGTTCACTACACCAGGCAGTTACATTGCAGTTTATAAGATTACCTGCTCTGGATAGAAAAATTCCTAAATTTCACAACAGATTATTCACTGGGAGTTCCCTGCAGTGGGTCTGGTTCTCCAGCAGTGACATAATCCAGATTTACTGGAAGAGACGTGAAATCGGGTTGTTATTCTAATACAAATACAAGCTACACTATTATTAACCCCTTGGACATGTGGACAGTTTTTGCCTCTGTCCTTTAGCATTTTTTCTATTAACATAGCCGAGTGATGGTTTGTTTTTTGGGGGATGAGTTGTACTTTTGTATGATACCAGTCACTTAACCATAAAATGTACTGAAAAAGGAATAAAAAAATCAGGGAGGTTAAACGGTGAAGAAAACTCTATTGAGCTATTGTTTTTTTGGGCATTGTTTTGAAGGTATTTATTGAGCAGCAAAAATGACCTGGTAACTAGTGCTATGGAGTAGAGGGAATCATGGAGTAGCTATCTATTTCGGTGGAGTCGGAGCAGAAGCTGGTAAAAAATGAACTGACTGACTTAAAATATATAATAAATTGGGTGCAGTAGTTCAATGGAGATTGTGCTGTAAATGTTTTCATAAGAATTTGGGAAAGTTATGAAATGTCCTTTAAATATATGTTCTGTTCCTGATCTAGGCTTTTAGTTGAGATGAATGTGTGCTGCACTTTATGTACATGCTCAGTAGTGAGGCAGTGCTGTGGAGTTGCAGTGGAGATGAATCTGTGCTGCACTTTATGCACATGCTCAGTAGTGAGGCAGTGCTGTGTAGTCGGAGTTGAGATGAATCTGTGCTGCACTTTATGTACATGCTCAGTAGTGAGGCAGTGCTGTGGAGTCGGAGTTGAGCTGAATCTGTGCTGCACTTTATGCACATGCTCAGTAGTGAGGCAGTGCTGTGGAGTTATAGTTGAGATGACTGTGCTGCACTTTATGTACATGCTCAGTAGTGAGGCAGTACTGTGGAGTCGGAGTTGAGATGAATCTGTGCTGCACTTTATGCACATGCTCAGTAGGGAGGCAGTGCTGTGGAGTTATAGTTGAGATGAATCTGTGCTGCACTTTATGCACATGCTTAGTAGTGAGGCAGTGCTGTGTAGTCGGAGTTGAGATGAATCTGTGCTGCACTTTATGCACATGCTCAGTAGGGAGGCAGTGCTGTGGAGTTATAGTTGAGATGACTGTGCTGCACTTTATGTACATGCTCAGTAGTGACCAGTGCTGTGAAGTCGGAGTTGAGATGAATCTGTGCTGCACTTTATGTACATGCTCAGTAGTGAGGCAGTGCTGTGGAGTCATAGTTGAGATGAATCTGTGCTGCACTTTATGTTCATGCTCAGTAGTGAGGCAGGGCTGTGGAGTCGGAGTTGAGCTGAATCTGTGCTGCACTTTATGTACATGCTCAGTAGTGAGGTAGTGCTGTGAAGTCGAAGTCAGGTAAATTGAGGAGTCAGAGGTTTGGCTTGACTCCATAGCCCTGTGGTAACATGACTCTTCAGGCCAGTATAATAACAGTGATAACAAATGTATTTTGTTTGTTGTATTATCATTAATAATAATAATAATAATATTATTATTATTTTAGTGGCTTAAAAAAGACCTCTGAACTTTGTAAAAGAAAATCTGTGTCATCTAATTCTCTACACCCATCATATATTTGACAAAGGTGTGCGATGGGCTTGTGTGCCGATTTGTAATTCTAAAAGGTATCATTTTGGACGTACATCTGACATTTTGATTTTTTTTTTTAAGTTCTTTATTTTTAAATATGGAAATATCAAATTTACAGTCATTGGAAAAACTTAGTACACCCATTCTGAATTACATCTTACATAGCAAGACATTATAATAGTGATAATAATAATTTTAAGACCTTTTAAAGAGCAAATGTTTATTATTATCTAAAATAAAAGCAACCTAAGATAAACATTCAGAGACAGAAAAAGCTGAAGGGATGTTCTCATCTCCAAAATCCTATCCAAATATGTAGTAGGTGTAATAATAATAATAATATTAGCAAATACCTCCAATTAGAAATGTAGTATAGTTCTACTGATTCGCTCTGTCACTTACCCCATGTGCAGGTCATTGCAGTTGCTTACGTATTCATGTTTACAACCACTAACAACTAACTGTCACTATGTGAGGTTTTTACTTAATACTAGATGGTAGCCCGATTCTAACGCATCGGGTATTCTAGAACATGTATGTAGTTTATTTATGAAGTTTTCAGAATAATACATTGAATACACAGGATTCGGGCAACCATGACCAATTAGCGAAGCGTGGTTAAAATCCTGCGCCAATTTGCGGCCGGACTGCGCCTGTCGCTAATTGTTGGCGGCCGGCCACGTAGTTTATAGCACAGCCACGTAGTATATAGCACAGCCCACGGAGTATATAGCACAGCCCACGGAGTATATAGCACAGCCCACGGAGTATATAGCACAGCCCACGGAGTATATAGCACAGCCCACGGAGTGTGTAACAGCCCACATAGCATATAACACAGCCACGTAGTTTATAACAGCCCACGTAGCATATAACACAGCTCACGTAGTATATAACAGCTCACGCACGCAGTATATAAACACAGCCCACATAGTATATAACAGCCCACTTAGTATATAGCACAGCCCACGTAGAATATAACAGCCCATGTAGTGTATAACACAGCCACGTAGTATATAGCACAGCCACGTAGGATATTGCACAGTCACGTAGTATATTGCACAGCCACATAGTATATTGCATAGCCACGTAGTATATTGCACAGCCCACGTAGTATATTGCACAGCCCACGTAGTATATTGCGCAGCCCATGTAGTATATTGCACAGGCGACGTAGTATATAGCAATGTGGGCATCATATCCCTGTTAAAAAAAGAATTAAAATAAAAAAGTTATATACGCACCCTCCGTCGGCCCCCGGATCTAGGCGAAGCGTTTACCAATGCTCCTCGCGCGCTCTGGTCCCAAGAGTGCATTGCGGTCTCGCGAGATGTTGACGTAGCGGTCTCGCGAGACCGCTACGTTATCATCTCGCAAGATCGCAATGCATGGAGCGGTCACCGGAGCGTTGCGAGGAGCCGGAAAGGCCTGGGCTGCATCCGGGAGGCCGACGGACGGTGAGTATATACCGTAACTATTTTTTATTTTTTTTCATTATTTTTAACATTAGATCTTTTTACTATTGATGCTGCATAGGCAGCATCAATTGTAAAAAGTTGGTCACACAGGATTAATAGCAGTGTTAACGGACTGCGTTACTCCGCGGCATAACGCGGTCTGCTAACGCTGCCATTAACCCTGTGTGAGCACTGACTGCGGGGAGTATGGAGCGGGTGCTGACTGCGGGGAGTAAGGAGCAGCCATTTTGCCGCCGGACTGTGCCCGTCGCTGATTGGCCGCGACCAATCAGCGACTTGGGATTTCCGTTACAGACAGACAGAAAGACAGACAGACAGACGGAAGTGGACCTTAGACAATTATATAGTAGATATTAGAACATATCAAATAAATTCTAACATTCTAACATTAATTAGCTGGATTTTTTATGAGATTTTTGCTATTATTGTGGAAACCCCTGGTGTATATAGATTTAGAATCTGAGCTGTAGCTCTTGGGTATTTTGCCGCTTCTCTGAGTAATGCAGAATGTGAGTTTGGAGACATCTACTCCTTGGAAAAATGTTAACTGTATAAATCACAGACGACTATATATATATATATATATATATATATATATATATATATATATATATAGTTAATTAGAAAACGACTAAACAAGTATAACTTGTTTGGAAAGGTTGCCAAGAGAAAGTATTTTTTTCTAAAAAAGAACACACATACATATATATGTATATATATATATGTTTGTATGTGTGTGTGTGTGTGTGTGTGTATGTGTGCATATACGTATGTACGTATATATATATATATATATATATATATATATATATATATATATATATATATATATACGTACATACGTATATGCACACATACACACACATACAAACATATATATATATACATATATATGTGTGTGTGTGTATGTGTGTATGTACGTATATATATATATATATATATATATATATATATATATACATATACATATATATATATATATATATATATATATATATATATATATACGGTATATATATACTGCCGTGTTTTCTTTTTTAGAAAAAAATACTTTCTCCTGGCAACCTTTCCAAACAAGTTATACTTGTTTAGTCGTTTTCTAATTGTACTAAAAGAGACTTAAACATTTAACATGCTGAGGCCTTTAGAATCTGAGCTGTAGCTCTTGTGTATTATGTCGCTTCTCTGAGTATTGCAGAATCTGAGTTTGGAGACATCTACTCCTTGGAAAATTGTTAACTGGATAATTCACCGACAACTAGATATATATACAGTACAGACCAAAAGTTTGGACACACCTTCTCATTTAAAGATTTTTCTGTATTCTCATGAATATGATAATTTTACATTCACACTGAAGGCATCAAAACTATGAATTAACACATGTGGAATTATATACTTAAAGGGACACTGTCACCTGAATTTGGAGGGAACAATCTTCAGCCATGGAGGCGGGGTTTTTGATTCACCCTTTCCTTACCCGCTGGCTGCATGCTGGCTGCAATATTGGATTGAAGTTCATTCTCTGTCCTCCATAGTACACGCCTGCGCAAGGTAATCTTGCCTTGCGCAGGCGTGTACTACGGAGGACAGAGAATGAACTTCAATCCAATATTGCAGCCAGCATGCAGCCAGCGGGTAAGGAAAGGGTGAATCAAACACCCAAAAACCCCGCCTCCATGGCTGAAGATTGTTCCCTCCAAATTCAGGTGACAGTGTCCCTTTAACAAAAACGTGTGAAACAACTGAAATTATGTCTTATATTCTAGGTTCTTCAAAGTAGCCACCTTTTGCTTTGATAACTGCTCTGCACACTCTTGGCATTCTCTTGATGAGCTTCAAGAGGTAGTCACCAGGAATGGTCTTCCAACAATCTTGAAGGAGTTCCCAGAGATGCTTAGCAATTGTTGGCCCTTTTGCCTTCACTCTGAGGTCCAGCTCACCCCAAACCATCTCGACTAGGTTCAGGTCTGGTGACTGTGGAGGCCAGGTCATCTAGCGTAGCAGCCCATCACTCGCCTTCTTGGTCAAATAGCCCTTACACAGTCTGGAGGTGTGCTTGGGGTCATTGTCCTGTGGAAAAATAAATTATGGTCCAACTAAACGCAAACCGGATGGAATAGCATGCCGCTCCAAGATGCTGTGGTAGCCATACTGGCTGAAGTATGCCTTCAAATTTTGAATCAATCCCCAACAGTGTCACCAGCAAAGCACCCCCACACCATCACACCTCCTCCTCCATGCTTCACGGTGGGAACCAGGCATGTAGAGTCCATCCGTTCACCTTTTCTGCGTTGCACAAAGGCACGGTGGTTGGAACCAAAGATCTCAAATTTGGACTCATCAGACCAAAGCACAGATTTACACTGGTCTAATGTCCATTCCTTGTGTTCTTTAGCCCAAACAAGTCTCTTGTGCTTGTTGCCTGTCCTTAGCAGTGGTTTCCTAGCAGATATTTTACCATGAAGGCCTGCTGTACAAAGTCTCCTCTTAACAGTTGTTGTAGAGATGTGTCTGCTGCTAGAACTTTGTGTGGCATTGGCTCTAATCTGAGCTGCTGTTAACCTGCGATTTCTGAGGCTGGTGATTCGGATAAACTTATCCTCAAAAGCAGAGGCGACTCTTGGTCTTCCTTTCCTGGGGCGCTCTGTTGTGAATTCTGTGGCGGAGCTCCCTCCTGTGGTCACAAGTGGTACTTCGGCTGGTTCTCTCTGTGAGCTTCCGTTGGTGGAGGAAAGTGGTACTGCGGCTTATGAGTTTCCTTCCTCAGGTGATGTGGTGAAGTCGTTAGGTGCTGCTCTATTTAACTCCACCTAGTGCTTTGATCCTGGCCTCCTGTCAATGTTCTAGTATTGGACCTGTTTCCTCCTGGATCGTTCCTGTGGCCTGCTGCTCTGCATAGCTAAGTTCCTCTTTGCTATTTGTTTGCTGTTTTTTTCTGTCCAGCTTGTCAATTTGTTTTTACTGCTTGCTGGTAGCTCTGGGACGCAGAGGGTGTACCTCCGTGCCGTTAGTTCGGTACGGAGGGTCTTTTTGCCCCCTTTGCGTGGTGTTTGTAGGGTTTTGTGTTGACCGCAAAGTTACCTTTCCTATCCTCGCTCTGTTCAGAAAGTTGGGCCTCACTTTGCTAAATCTATTTCATCTCTACGTTTGTCTTTATATCTTAACTCACAGTCATTATATGTGGGGGCTGCCTTTTCCTTTGGGGTATTTCTCTGAGGCAAGGTAGGCTTATTTTCTATCTTCAGGCTAGCTAGTTTCTCAGGCCGTGCCGAGTTGCATAGGGAGCGTTAGGCGCAATCCACGGCTGCCTTTAGTGTGTTGGAGAGGATTAGGGATTGCGGTCAACAGAGTTCCCACGTCTCAGAGCTCGTTCTTGTTTTTTGGGTTATTGCCAGGTCACTGTATGTGCGCTGATCTCTATGTCCATTGTGGTACTGAATTACCTTTCATAACAGCGGTCCTCATGTGAGCCAGTTTCTTTGTAGCGCTTGATGGTTTTTGCCGCTGCACTTGGGGACACTTTCAAAGTTTTGCCAATTTTTCAGACTGACTGACCTTCATTCCTTAAAGTAATGATGGCCACTCATTTTTCTTTACTTAGAATCTTAGCTGCTTTTTTCTTGCCATAATACAAATTCTAACAGTCTATTCAGTAAGACTATCAGCTGTGTATCCACCAGACTTCTGCACAACACAACTGATGGTCCCAACCCCATTTATAAGGCAAGAAATTCCACTTATTAAACCTGACAGGGCACACCTGTGAAGTGAAAACCATTCCCGGTGACTACCTCTTGAAGCTCATCAAGAGAATGCCAAGAGTTTGCAAAACAGTCATCAAAGCAAAAGGTGGCTACTTTGAAAATATGTCTTATATTCCAGGTTCTTCAGTTGTTTCACACTTTTTTGTTAAGTATATAATTCCACATGTGTCATAGCTTTGATGCCGTCAGTGTGAATGTACAATTTTCATAGTCATGAAAATACAGAAAAATCTTTAAATGAGAAGGTGTGTCCAAACTTTTGGTCTTTACTGTATATATATCTAGCTGTCGGTGATTTATCCAGTTAACAATTTTCCAAGGAGTAGATGTCTCCAAACTCAGATTCTGCAATACTCAGAGAAGCGACAAAATACACAAGAGCTACAGCTCAGATTCTAAAGGCCTCAGCATGTTAAATGTTTAAGTCTGTGATAGTACAATTAGAAAATGACTAAACAAGTATAACTTGTTTGGAAAGGTTGCCAGGAGAAAGTATTTTTTTCTAAAAAAGAAAACACGGCAGCACAGGTATAGTTTGCAAAATTTATTCTACACAAACCACAAGACTTCTGGACAGATGACAACTTCGGAAAAACAAGACCAAAGCGGAGCTGTTTGGCATTAATGGCCTGCCCCATGTTTGGTCGAAATAAAACACAGCATATCGGCACAAATACTTCCTATCAACAGGTCAAACACTAGTGGAGGGGTGATGATTTAAACTTATTTTGCAGTCACAGGACTGGGTAACCTTGTGATCATTAAGTCAACCCTGCGCTCCTTTGTAAACCTAAGTCGTCTAGAGTCAGATGTATGACCATCTACCCAAAAGGTAAAGCTTGGCTGAAAATAGTTCAAACAACAGGCCAAAAATCCAAAGCACACCAGCAAATCCTCACCAGTATGGCTGAATGGAGAAACCCAATGGAGATCATTGTATTAGAGGTACATTGGAAGTATACAAATCGCTAAACACACTCCATCAGCTGTTTCCACACCTCTTATGTTATAGGGGTTGGGCTACTGGCAATCAAACGTTCATGGCCGTAAAATGAATTTGTTGGAATGTTTTTTTTTTTCTCACTTGTCATCTGTGTGCAGTCCGGATGCAATCGCTTTATTTTTTTTAATCATTTATCATCAAGACCATTTACAGTTTCCTACTTTACAGAACTGCAATGTATCTGTAAAAATCGGATGTTATACTGAGGCTCTGCATAGCATAGGTGCATAGGTGATTTTTTTCACACGCAGATTTGGTACATCCATAAAGGCTTTTTCGCTCTGTCCAGTAAGAAACTGACCACAGATGGGCAACGCTAGGAGCAATGTTATTCACTTAGACTGTTCAGATGAAAATTTCTTCACATGGACCAAATGTACATGTGAGAAAAAAAAATTGCAGCATGAAATTCGATGTGACTCGGAAATTCAAGTCTATGGGTGAAAAAAATCAGATCAGTATAGCATACATAGTAACATAGTAACATAGTTAGTAAGGCCGAAAAAAGACATTTGTCCATCCAGTTCAGCCTATATTCCATCATAATAAATCCCCAGATCTACGTCCTTCTACAGAACCTAATTGTATGATACAATATTGTTCTGCTCCAGGAAGACATCCAGGCCTCTCTTGAACCCCTCGACTGAGTTCGCCATCACCACCTCCTCAGGCAAGCAATTCCAGATTCTCACTGCCCTAACAGTAAAGAATCCTCTTCTATGTTGGTGGAAAAACCTTCTCTCCTCCAGACGCAAAGAATGCCCCCTTGTGCCCGTCACCTTCCTTGGTATAAACAGATCCTCAGCGAGATATTTGTATTGTCCCCTTATATACTTATACATGGTTATTAGATCGCCCCTCAGTCGTCTTTTTTCTAGACTAAATAATCTTAATTTCGCTAATCTATCTGGGTATTGTAGTTCTCCCATCCCCTTTATTAATTTTGTTGCCCTCCTTTGTACTCTCTCTAGTTCCATTATTTCCTTCCTGAGCACCGGTGCCCAAAACTGGACACAGTACTCCATGTGCGGTCTAACTAGGGATTTGTACAGAGGCAGTATAATGCTCTCATCATGTGTATCCAGACCTCTTTTAATGCACCCCATGATCCTGTTTGCCTTGGCAGCTGCTGCCTGGCACTGGCTGCTCCAGGTAAGTTTATCATTAACTAGGATCCCCAAGTCCTTCTCCCTGTCAGATTTACCCAGTGGTTTCCCATTCAGTGTGTAATGGTGACATTGATTACTTCTTCCCATGTGTATAACCTTACATTTATCATTGTTAAACCTCATCTGCCACCTTTCAGCCCAAGTTTCCAACTTATCTGTAGCAGAATACTATCTTCTCTTGTATTAACTGCTTTACATAGTTTTGTATCATCTGCCAATATCGATATTTTACTGTGTAAACCTTCTACCAGATCATTAATGAATATGTTGAAGAGAACAGGTCCCAATACCGACCCCTGCGGTACCCCATACGATATGTACAGATATACTGCAATTGTTCAAGCAGGGAAACTATTGTTCTTGTATCATTTACTAACTGCTCATGTATAAAACAAATGCAATACAGCCTTAAAAAAGAGAAATATGATGACATATGGATGGCACTCAGATGACAATACAGGTGAGAAATCTTGCTAAAAATCGTACACATTTTTTATGGACTTAGACTAATACTGAACTAATACAGAAGATTTGGCACACATGAATTAACCTAAATGTCAAGCTTCTGGGCAAAGATGGAGAGATTCATGTATTTGGCATTTAATTATGATCGTAACCTATAAAATATTCTGAAGAAACTGAGAAATAAGATGACACAAATGAAACAAACCCACTAATGGAAAAACCCACAAAAACGTAAGAAGTTGCATTTTCATCAACACAAAGGATGATTGTTGGCAATTGTGGGTGGAGATGAAACGTTATCTAGATGAAGAGAGAGGCTTTTCACTAGTGAGTAGGTCATTTATTTGCCTGATTTGAGTTTACATTATTCAAATCTGTTTTGGCCTGACATAAGGATATACTGGGTGAATGGATCTCAGTGACCTTATCACGCAGGGATCTAATCTTGTGTAGGCAGATCTAGAATACAGGCAATCCTCCAATTTTTTTAAAATCAATTGTTATTCCATTAATTACTCCACAAATCCCCATAGATACCATTCATAGAGATTTAGACCCCCACCCCCCCCCCAATTACTTGCCTTGTCTGTTCCCATCCCTTAAATCCAGTTGCTTCATCTATCACTACAGATTACACAAGTTACCAGTGTCCTTTGTGTTCGAACCACCCTTCACGGCTCATGTCACTCTGTTGAGTCTGCTTTTTAGACTATCTTAAGACTCTAGATGCAGTGGAGAAGAGGACTTGCAAATAAGCTCTCTGAACTTTCATCTTCTGGTCACCAGCCCCACTGGTATGATATCACGTGACGTTGCGTTGCCGAAGTTTGTCACATGAGCAGACCATGTCACCTTAGAGCGGTGGTGTGACAAGCGCTTGTGCAGGAGCTCATCGACCTTTGGCTGACAAGTCCTAACTCCTGAAGACAACAGCACTTGACTTAGGACATGTTGCCCTGAGCACTGATAGGCCATGGGGCACAGTGTGAGAATAGCACTTGACAAAGTGCTGAGCACTTGGCGGTTTTCTTTGCAACAAATTCACGATATTTGGATGCAAGTCGCTTATGAGAAAAATGTTTATCTGAGGGTTTATTATTTCCAGGTTGGGTAACTTAGGACTGGAATGAGAAAAAATTATTTATTTGATTTTTAATTTTTTTTATTTACCGTAATTACTTTTATAATTCTTTGTTGTGCTCTTTGTACCAAAGCATTTATGAATGTCAGCAATACAATGCCAGGCAATGTATTAAGTTGCACCTTCAGCACAACCTAAGGCAGCATTTACACATCCGTGTGTCATGGTCCGAAAATAATAATATATAATAATAATAGTTTTTATTTATATAGCGCCAACATATTCCGCAGCGCTTTACAAATTATAGAGGGGACTTGTACAGACAATAGACAGTACAGCATAACAGAAATACAGTTCAAAACAGATACCAGGAGGAGTGAGGGCCCTGCTCGCAAGCTTACAAACTATGGGGAAAAGGGGAGACACGAGAGGTGGATGATAACAATTGCTTTAGTTATTCGGACCAGCCATAGTGTAAGGCTCAGGTGTTCATGTAAAGCTGCATGAACCAGTTCACTGCCTAAGTATGTAGCAGTACAGACACAGAGGGCTAATACTGCATAAAGTGTATGAGAACATAATGCGAGGAACCTTTTTTTTTATTATAAATAGGCCACACAGGGATCGTTAGGTTAATGCATTGAGGCGGTAGGCCAGTCTGAACAAATGAGTTTTTAGGGCACGCTTAAAACTGTGGGGATTGGGGATTAATCGTATTAACCTAGGTAGTGCATTCCAAAGAATCGGCGCAGCACGTGTAAAGTCTTGGAGACGGGAGTGGGAGGTTCTGATTATTGAGGATGCTAACCTGAGGTCATTAGCGGAGCGGAGGGCACGGGTAGGGTGGTAGACTGATACCAGGGAGGAGATGTAGGGTGGTGCTGAGCCATGGAGTGCTTTGTGGATGAGGGTAGTAGTTTTGTACTGGATTCTGGAGTGGATGGGTAGCCAGTGTAATGACTGGCACAGGGTAGAGGCATCGGTGTAACGGTTGGTGAGGAATATGATCCTGGCTGCAGCATTCAGGACAGATTGGAGCGGGGAGAGTTTTGCAAGAGGGAGGCCGATTAATAGAGAGTTACAATAGTCCAGACGAGAATGAATAAGTGAAACAGTCAGAGTTTTTGCAGAGTCGAAAGTAAGAAAAGGGCGAATTCTAGAAATGTTTTTGAGATGCAGGTAAGAAGAGCGAGCCAGTGATCGGATGTAGGGGGTGAATGAAAGGTCAGAATCAAGGATGACCCCAAGGCAGCGGGCATGTTGCTTTGGAGTAATGGTGGAACCGCACACGGAGATGGCAATGTCAGGCAAAGGTAGGTTAGTAGAGGGAGAGAACACGAGGAGTTCAGTTTTTGACAGGTTTAGTTTCAGGTAGAGGGAGGACATGATGTTAGAGACAGCGGTAAGACAATCACTGGTGTTTTCTAAAAAGGTCGGTGTGATATCAGGAGCAGAAGTGTATAATTGGGTGTCGTCAGCATAGAGATGGTACTGGAAACCAAATCTACTGATTGTTTGTCCAATAGGGGCAGTATACAAAGAGAAGAGGAGGGGGCCTAGGACTGATCCTTGAGGAACCCCAACCGTAAGGGGAAGGTGAGAGGAGGAGGAACCAGCAAAACATACAGTGAAGGATCGGTCAGAGAGATAGGAGGAGAACCAGGAGAGAACGGTGTCCTTGAGGCCGATGGAGCTGAGCATAGTGAGGAGGAGCTGATGATCCACAGTGTCGAATGCTGCAGAGAGATCCAAGAGAATTAGCATGGAGTAGTGACCATTAGATTTAGCTGTTAGTAGGTCATTGGAGACTTTAGTGAGGGCAGTTTCAGTAGAGTGTAAAGAGCGGAAGCCAGATTGAAGAGGGTCGAGAAGAGAGTTATCTGAGAGATAGCGGGTAAGACGGGAGTGGACCAGGCGTTCGAGGAGTTTAGAGATGAAGGGAAGATTAGAGACAGGTCTATAATTAGTGGCACAGTTTTGATCGAGGGATGGTTTTTTAAGTAATGGATGTATGATGGCATGCTTAAATGAGGAGGGAAAAATACCGGAAGTGAGGGAAAGGTTGAATATTTTTGTTAGGTGAGAGGTGACAGCCGGGGAAAGGGACTGGAGGAGATGTGATGGAATGGGGTCACTGGTGCAAGTGGTCGGGCGAGAAGATGCAAGGAGCCTGCTTACTTCTTCTTCTGTAACTGCTTCAAAGTCAGAGAGTGAACTAGATGCAGTGGGGGAGGGAGGACAGTGCATGGTATGAAGGGATTGGGAGATGATTTCCTGTCGAATGTGGTCAATTTTTTCTTTGAAGTAATTGGCCAGATCGTCAGCACGGAGATCCGTGGTTGGGGCCTGCTCTCTTGGGTTGAGTAGGGACTGGAACGTGTCAAAGAGACGTTTAGGGTTATTGGACAGGGAGGTGATGAGGGTGTTGAAGTAGGTTTGTTTGGAGAGGTGAAGGGAAGAATTGTATGTCTTTAGCATGAACTTATAATGGATGAAATCTTCGGGTAGATTAGATTTTCTCCACAAACGTTCTGCGCACCTGGAGCACCACTGCAGGAAACGTGTTTGCAGCGTGTGCCACGGTTGTTGCCGTCTGTGCCGAGTTGTTTTATGTATAGGAGGAGCAGCTTCATCCAGAGCACTTTGCAGGGTTTCATTGTAATGCTTCAATGCAGAATCAGGACATGAGATGGAGGAGATAGGGGCCAATGAGGACTGCAAGTTCTTCATAAGTTTCTGGGTGTTAATGGCCTGGATGTTTCTATAAGTGTGGAAAGTGGGGGTGACCTGAGCGGGATGGCAGTTCTTGATAGAGAATGAAAGAAGGTTGTGGTCTGAGAGCGGGAGAGGGGAGTTTGTGAAATCATCCACTGAGCAAAGTCGGGAGAAGACCAAGTCAAGGGAGTTTCCATCTTCATGTGTTGGAGAGTTAGTATGCTGCGAGAGGCCAAAAGAGGAGGATAGAGATAAAAGGTGAGAAGCAGATGGGGAGAGGGGAGAGGCAATGGGGATGTTGAAATCACCCATGATAAGGGTGGGGGTGTCACAGGAGAGAAAGTGTAGAAGCCAGGTGGCAAAGTGATCCAGGAACTGATGACAGGGGCCGGGAGGACGATACACCACCGCCACTCGCATGGAGAAGGGGACGTAGAGTCTGACCACATGGACCTCAAAGGAAGGGAAGACAAGTGAGGGTACTTGGGGGATAACTTGGAAAGTACATTTGGGTGAAAGGAGCAGGCCAACGCCTCCACCTGCTCTGTTGTCTGATCTTGGGGTATGAGAAAAGTGTAGTCCACCATATGAAAGAGCAGCAGCAGCAGTGGTGTCTGACTGCTGGATCCAGGTTTCAGTAAGAGCCAGGAGATTAAGAGAATTAGAAAGGAAGAAGTCATGAATGAAGGAGAGTTTATTACACACAGAGCGAGAATTCCAAAGGGCACAATTGAAAGAGACAGCAGGCATGCAGGGAATATTAATAAGGTTAGAGGGGTTTCTGGGTGTAGCAATTGGGAGGTTTGACTGGCTATAACATGGGGGGCCGGGGTTTGGAGATATGTCTCCAGCAACTAGGAGAAGGAGGATCGAAAGAGTGAGCAGATGGTTAAGTGATTTGTGAGAGCGTCTCTTGTGTTGGATGGTGGGACTGAATGGATCTGCGCTGTTAAGCAATGTGAATAGAGCATGAGTGCTATACATAGGAGAGGCAAGGACAATAACCCATAATGTACAGACTGTCCGCATATGAGGCTGTCCAACTTGGGTCAGGAGACCCGCGACGATACATGCTCAGACCATGACACACGGATGTGTGAATATGGCATAATACTGATCTGGTGATGGTAGGTCATTAGAGCCCTAACTGTCATGGTAATCAGAAGCCCCCCATCGAGATTGTGACTGCTTTATCACAAGTGGCAAATGCTATAATAAAGCTATGTCAATAAAGTAGTCTAGCTTAAAGAGACTGTCTAGTAAATACAAGTTGTCATCTATCCGCAGGGTAGGGTAATGACTTATTGATCGGTGGGAGTCCAACTGCTATGACCCGCACCAATCAGCAGAATAGGGACATTTTATCTTCAACGGGTGAATTATATAGCCATTAGACTGGGGTGGCAGTGTGTATACCCGACTGCTGCTTCCTCTATTCTCAATGAGGCTGCGGTAAAAAGCCGAGCGCTTAGAGAATGAATAGATCAGAAGTCGAGCACGCACACTACCGCTCCGGTCCAGCCGGGAAATAGTGCCCAATTCTGCCGATCAGTGCAGATCCTGACTCCTTGCTGTCGGATCCCCACCAATGAAGAAGTCAATACCTATTCTATGGATAAGTGATAACATTTTCGCTAAGTGACCACTTAGACATTGGATTAAATAATACCCTAACTGATAAATGTCTTCAAGATTTTCTCGATCGCTGCCACCACCACTTTGGCCTTTTCGCTAACGGACAGCCTTGAAAGAAAAACAAAAATGGAAATCACAGTTCTTCTATCAAGAAAGAGGTGGAGAAAGTGTAAAGAATAATTTGCCAGTAAGCTCATGATCCAAATATTATAAATCCTGCTTTATGATTCCCAGCACAATTAATTCTACACGGTGTCCCGCTTTATAGCCATTTCCGTTTCTAAATGTACCGTGATTACTACAACTGAATAAATGCCTCATAGAAAATAACCTTGTCCTTCCCACATTACACTAGTAATGACCAGTGAATGCCAGTCACGTTTATGGGCAATTTTCCAAATAGAAAAACAGAACCCAAAATAACGCCACTGTTCACACTGTGTCCAATACTGCCATTTGTCAGGAAGGACAAGCGAAGGGATCTTCGTTATGTTACTGGCCATGCTTTTGATGCTTTTTTCCACTAATAGTCAAAGTCAGGAATGAAGGAAAAGTACATCTCTAGTTTCAGATCAAATCCTAATTTTTACTGAAAAAGAAAGATGCATTTTCCGTAGTGTTTTTTACTGGTATTTTTGGGAGTGGGGCAAAAACAATGGGGTCAGATATTTGTTTTTCCGCTAATAGTAAAATATGATAACGTGTACTACATGTCATGTCAATGGCCAAAACACAGCATGATCTACAGTAGGGTCCTTGTTTTTTTCTGGCTTATTTATCGAATAGAAAACTCCAAGAAAATTGCTTTTATTTTTGTTTACTTGCGTTGTAAAACACACCCACACGAAAAAGTGAAGGAGGCCTAATTGTGGCCATTTGTTATTTACTGCACTCCTATAAGTGAGGCTACTGCTAAGTGCAGCCATATTATCCTGACCTGCGTAACCAAAATCTAAAAGATGGACTCCTTCCCAAGATCCACAGGATATGTAAAGCTGAAGCCTGAAGAAGGTATATTGAGCAGGCTCCTAAAGCCGCGAGACGGGCTGCAAACCATGTGATAAGACATAACTCTGACTTGACACTTTTACCTCTAACAGGGAACCTATCAGAAAGATCAACCTCTCCAATCCACACATATGAGCATGCAGATCTTTGAAATGTAAATCCAGTGACACCTTTATATTTTTTACCTGTTGCTGCATTCATGAGTGATTTCTATTTTTATTTATATGCAAATTAAGTGTTAAGTGCTCTGGGCATGACAAAGCACTTAAGGAATCACTACATTCTGAACTTGGTTCTCTCTCCAGCACCAGCCTCTTTAGCTTGATTGATAGCTCATTGTCTGATTTCCTTGACTGGTGCCTGACATCACACATGGAGTTATTAATAAAACTAAAGAGGCTGCTACTGTGTGGGAAAACAACTTCAGGAGATGAAGGATGGTTAAGTTTTATGTCATGCCCAAAGTACGTAATGCCTCATTTGCATATGAAATAAAATGCAAAGTAATAAGAAATGCAGCAACAAACAAATGATATAAAGGTCAATTAATTTAAAATACCCGTATGCCTATACATGCGAATTGTGGGGGAGGTGATCTTACTGAAATTAAGTATTTGTAATTCCATTTAAATCAAATTGGTTAAAACTAAGAGGGTCTCACTCCCCTGAATGAGTGTCAATCATTGGATACGATGACAGCAAGGGTTCTAATAAAGTCCTCTGTGCCTGTTATATTAGCGGCCCTATGCAACACGGCGCAATTTAAGTGAAGTTGCAGTGTGGCCAGGAGCTCTGCTGTGTAAGTAAAATCTCTGCAGCTCTTTTATTCATATGATGTTATGGTAATGGTATATTACCTTGAGAATTCCTACTTATTGTTACATTTTTCAAAATTTTTAGATGAGCTTTCCTTTTTATGTCACCTTTTAGAGAAATATGCTGCAGCCAGATTTGCGTTCTCATTCTACAGGAACGTATCTGAGCTCATAGCATTTACATTTGCAGAGTTTTTTTTCACCTTTTGATTTCTACTTTTTTTCTATGCTAATAGCTTTTTAAAGCATTTTTCATAGCGTTTTGTACCTCAGACATCACTATTCCTCCTTTTTATTTGCCTTTTGAATAGCAAAATACATTTATGAAAACACATATGAAAAAGCCACAAAACAAGCATAGTAATATAGATTACTTCATTTGTTTGTTTTTGTAATATTTCTTTTGTTTTGCGGTTTAAAAAAATTGAGTGTTTCCTGCTTTAGGCCACGCTCACACATTCAGTACATGGTCAGCATTTTACGTCAGTATTTGTAAGCCAAAACTAGGAGGAAAAGTATAATAGAAACACGTCACCATTTCTGCATTTATCACCCACTCCTGGTTTTGGCTTACAAATACTGATGCAAAATACTGACCAAATACTGGTCATGTTAACGTGGCCTAATAGTGGTAATTTTGCACTTTCGTGCGAATATTTGTTGAGACTCGCCAACTTGCTTAGGTTATGCTGTTTTCTTCCAAGGAGAAAAATACAAAACACATTTTACTTGATCCCTGGAAAGTGGCCTTGCTTTGCTTATCTTTATATGTGAACTGTGCCCTTTCTGGTAAATCTGCAGCGTCAGCAATCACCCCACCCTACAATCCAGCAACAAGTCAGTTAAGCGTTCAGGGAGCTGACAAAGTCCATATAAACAGCTCAGCTCTCAGCAGCTCGCATACAACACACTGGACCATACAGGACATACAGGTTTTACACCATTCAGCCAGTGAATCACCTACATTCATAGTGTCAATCTACGATTTCCTCTTATGTAAAGTCTTCTAATATTCTATTCAGCTCCTTGATTGATCTTGGTCTTCTACATGCTGGATTTCCAAATGTGCCAACCACTAATGGTGGCTACATCACCCACAGTGCCATCACGAAGACGTCAATAGCTTCAGGCATAATGTACACAAAACTTATGTTCAATCATCCTTTTGTGTCTCTATTTTGCCTGTGCTAATAGTATAGTACTTTTGACAAACATTATATGGTTCTATCACCATATTGGAGTGCAGGGGTGATCAGCCAGAAGAAGATGACAGGTCCAATCCTGCTGTGGGGCAAGGACAAAAAACCCATCAAACTAAAACAGAAAGGTTTTGATCACAAAATCGTTGTTTGCATTGGCATACACCTTTCAGAGAAGGCTCCATACATTGGCATGTATTGTTCATAGACTCCTACTGTGAAAAACGTTTACTATCCAGTATGCTTTTATTATGGCACCCATTTGTAGAGAAAGCAGACTATCTACTATATAATTGTGTAAAGTTCACTTCCGTCTTTCTGTCTGTCTGTAATGGAAATCCCAAGTCGCTGATTGGTCGCGGCAAAACAGCCACGACCAATCAGCGACGGGCACAGTCCGGCGGCAAAATGGCCGCTCCTTACTCCCCACAGTCAGCGCCCGCTCCATACTCCCCGTAGTCAGCGCTCACACAGGGTTAATGGTAGCGTTAGCGGACCGCGTTATGCCGCGGTGTGACGCACTCCGTTAATGCTGCTATTAACCATGTGTGACCAACTTTTTACTATTGATGCTGCCTACGGAGCATCAATAGTAAAAAGATGTAATGTTAAAAATAATGAAAAAATAAAAAAGTTATACACCAACCGTCATTCGCCCTTCCTCCCCCCCCACTCCCCCGGATGCAGCCCAGGCATTTCCCGCTCCTCGCGACGCTCCCGTGACCGCTCCATGCATTGCGATCTCGCAAGATGATGACGTAGCGGTCTCGCTAGACCGCTATGTCAACATCTCGCGAAACCACAATGCACTCTTGGGACCGGAGCGCGCGAGGAGCATCTGTAAACGCTTCGCCTGGATCCGGGGGCTGACGGAGGGTGAGAATATTATTATTTTTTTATTTTAATTCTTTTTTTTTAACTGGGATGATGCCCACATTGCTATATACTACGTGGGCTGTGCAATATATTACGTGGGCTGTGCAATATACTATGTGGGCTGTGCAATATACTACGTGGGCTGTGCAATATACTACGTGGCTGTGCAATATACTACGTGGCTGTGCAATATACTACGTGGCTGTGCAATATCCTACGTGGCTGTGCAATATCTTACGTGGCTGTGCTATATACTACGTGGCTGTGCTATATACTACGTGGGCTGTGCTATATACTACGTGGGCTGTGCTATATACTACGTGGGCTGTGCTATATACTACGTGGGCTGTGCTATACACTACGTGGGCTGTGTTATACACTACGTGGGCTATGTTATACACTACGTGGGCTGTTATACAGTCATGGCCAAAAGTATTCACACCCCTGCAATTCTGTCAGATAATACTCAGTTTCTTCCTGAAAATGATTGAAAACACAAATTATTTGGTATTATTATCTTCATTTAATTTGTCTTCAATGAAAAAACCCAAAAGAGAATGCAGCAAAAAGCAAAACATTGATCATTTCACACAAAACTCCAAAAATGGGCCAGACAAAAGTATTAGCACCCTCAGCCTAATACTTGGTTGCACAACCTTTAGCCAAAATAACTGCGACCAACCGCTTCCGGTAACCATCAATGAGTTTCTTACAATGCTCTGCTGGAATACTCTGCTGGAATACTCTGCTGGAATTTTAGACCATTCTTCTTTGGCACACTGCTCCAGGTCCCTGATATTTGAAGGGTGCCTTCTCCAAACTGTCATTTTTAGATCGCTCCACAGGTGTTCGATGGGATTCAGGTCTAGACTCATTGCTGGCCACCTTAGAAGTCTCCAGTGCTTTCTCTCAAACCATTTTCTAGTGCTTTTTGAAGTGTGTTTTGGGTCATTGTCCTGCTGGAAGACCCATGACCTCTGAGGGAGTCCCAGCTTTCTCACACTGGGCCCTACATTATGCTGCAAAATTTGTTGGTAGTCTTAAGACTTCATAATGCCATGCACACGGTCAAGCAGTCCAGTGCCAGAGGCAGCTAAACAACCCCAAGCAACATCAGGGAACCTCCGCCATGTTTGACTGTAGGGACCGTGTTCTTTTCTTTGAATGCCTCTTTTTTTCTCCTGTAAACTCTATATTGATGTCTTTGCCCCAAAAGCTCTACTTTTGTCTCATCTGACCAGAGAACATTCTTCCAAAACGTTTTAGGCTTTTTCAGGTAAGTTTTGGCAAACTCCAGCCTGGCTATTTTATGTCTCGGGGTAAGAAGTGGGGTCTTCCTGGGTCTCCTACCATACAGTCTCTTTTCATTCAGATGCCGACGGATAGTACGGGTTGGCACTGTTGTACCCTCAGACGGCAGGGCAGCTTAAACTTGTTTGGATGTTAGTCGAGGTTCTTTATCCAACATCCGCACAATCTTGCGTTGAAATCTCTTGTCAATTTTTCTTTTCCGTCCACATCTAGGGAGGTTAGCCACAGTGCCATGGGCTTTAAACTTCTTGATGACACTGTGCACGGTGGACACAGGAACATTCAGGTCTTTGGAGATGGACTTGTAGCCTTGAGATTGCTCATGCTTCCTCACAATTTGGTTTCTCAAGTCCTCAGACAGTTCTTTGGTCTTCTTTCTATTCTCCATGCTCAATGTGGTACACCCAAGGACACAGGACAGAGGTTGAGTCAACTTTAATCCATGTCAACTGGCTGCAAGTGTGATTAAGTTATTGTCAACACCTGTAAGGTGCCACAGGTAAGTTACAGGTTCTGTTAATTACACAAATTAGAGAAGCATCAAATGTTTTTTTGAACAGTGCCAATACTTTTGTCCACCCCCTTTTTTATGTTTGGTGTGGAATTATATCCATTTTGGCTTTATTTGGATTTGTGTTTGCAATCATTTTCAGGAAGAAACTGAGTATTGTCAGACAGAATTGCAGGGGTGTGAATACTTTTGGCCATGACTGTATACTACGTGGTCTGTGTTATACACTACGTGGGCTCTGTTATATACTGCGTACGTGAGCTGTTATATACTATGTGAGCTATGTTATATGCTACGTGGGCTGTTATAAACTACGAGGCTGTGTCATATGCTATGTGGGCTCTTATACACTCCGTGGGCTGTGCTATATACTCCGTGGGCTGTTATATACTATGTGACAGTGCTATATACTACGTGGCTGTGCAATATACTACGTGGCTGTGCAATATACTACGTGGCTGTGCTATCTAATATGTGGGCTGTTATATACTACGTGGCTGTGCTATATACTACGTGGCCGGCCGCAAACAATCAGCGACAGGCGCAGTCCAGCCGCAAATTGGCGCACGATTCGAACGGCGCTTCGCTAATTGGTCGCAGTTGGCCGAATCCTGTGTATTCAATGTATTATTCTAAAATCTTCAGAAATAAACTACATACATATTCTAGAATACCAGATGCGTTAGAATCGGGCTACCATCTAGTGGTGACATAAACTGGCCCAGCATATAGCCAAGGACACTCTTTTGGCAGCCACTTGGATCACATGGGTTAGTGTTGTGAATTCCGCTCTTGGGCTCCCTCCAGTGGTTGTAAGTGGCACTTTTGTGAGTTCTGCTCTTGGGCTCCCTCTTGTGGTTTCTAGTGGTATGGCTGCTCCTTGGAGTTAGCTGTCATCAGCTGCCTCCACTTATCGTCCGCTATTTAAGTCTGGCTCTTTCTTCAGCCTGTGCCACTTGTCAATGTTTCCTGGCTGGATTCACATCTCTGCTTGGATTCTCCTGGTTTCCTGACCAGTTCTGCAAAGATAAGTTCTGGCTTTGCTCATTTCAGTCCACATGTTGTGGACTTATTGTTCTGTGCATTCTATATTTGTCCAGCTTGTCAGTATGGATTTTTTCTGTTAGCTGGAAGCTCTAGGAAGCAGATTTACCCTCCACACCTTTAGTCAGGTGTGGAGATTTTGAAAAACTCTGTGTGGATTGTTTTGTAGTTTTTATACTGACCGCACAGTATCCTTTCCTGTCCTATCTATCAAGCTAGACTGGCCTCCTATGCTAAAATCTGATTTCATTTCTGCGTATGTTATTTTCCCCTCCTCTCACCGTCAATATTTGTGGGGGGCTATCTTTCCTTTGGGGATTTTCTCTGAAGCAAGATAGGTTTCCTGTTTCCATCTTTAGGGGAAGTTAGATCTTAGGCTGTGCCGAGGGGTCTAGGGAGCGTCAGATACCCCCCACGGCTACTTTTTAGTTGCGCTGCTAGGTTCAGGGTTTGCGGTCAGTACAGATACCACCTCCTTCAGAGCTTGTCTCATGTTGTTCCTAAACCACCAGATCATAACAGTACAAGTGGCCAAAAATGAATTAAATGTATCTCAAAAGAAGGAAAAGAAAGTTCTGAACCATTTTTTTTTCTGTGCTTTGGTTTGTCTTTTTTTTTTTCCTCTTGATATCTGGGTGGTTCAGGATATATGTTTTGGCATGGATGTTCAGGGTTTGTTTT
The DNA here is from genome assembly GCF_032444005.1 of Ranitomeya imitator. Classification (NCBI taxonomy): domain Eukaryota; kingdom Metazoa; phylum Chordata; class Amphibia; order Anura; family Dendrobatidae; genus Ranitomeya; species Ranitomeya imitator. Next base: position 711,828,572 of record NC_091284.1, on the reverse strand, counting down.
CTCGTGTGGATCAACTTGCTGCAAGAGTACAGAGTATCCAGGACTATGTTGTCCAGACTCCGGCTTTAGAGCCCATAATTCCTACTCCTGATTTGTTTTTTGGGGACAGATCCACTTGTTTTTGAACTTTAAAAATAACTGCAAATTGTTTTTTGCTTTGAAAGCCCGTTCTTCTGGTGATCCCATTCAGCAGGTGAAAATCATCATATCCTTGCTGCGTGGTGACCCTCAAGACTGGGCTTTTTCTCTTGAAACAGGGGATCCGGCATTATTGAATGTAGATGCATTTTTTCAAGCGCTCGGATTATTGTATGACGAACCTAATTCTGTGGATCATGCAGAAAAAACCCTGTTGGCCTTGTGTCAAGGTCAGGAAGCGGCAGAGTTATACTGCCAGAAATTTAGAAAATGGTCTGTGCTCACTAAATGGAATGAAGAGGCTCTGGCTGCTATTTTCAGAAAAGGTCTTTCTGAAACCCTTAAAGATGTTATGGTGGGCTTTCCTACGCCTGCCGGTTTGAGCGAATCTATGTCTCTAGCCATTCAGATTGATCGGCGTCTGCGCAAGCGCAAAGCTGTGCACCATATGGCAGTATCTTCTGAGCATAGTCCTGAACCTATGCAATGTGATAGGATTTTGACTAGAATAGAACGGTGTTATGACCTGGTGGTTAGGAGCACCCGGCACGACCTGATAGTTAAACTCAAGCAGGACAAGCTCTGGGATGTGGGAGCTCTGCTGACCGCAGGCCCTAATCCTATCACAACAACTAGAAATAGCTGTGAAGCGTTCCTGACTCTCCCTAGACGCCTCTTCACAGCCCAAGAGTTAGCTAGCCCTAGAGATAGAAAATAAAGCCTACCTTGCCTCAGAGAAATTCCCCAAAGGAAAAGGCAGCCCCCCACATATATTGACTGTGAGTAAAGATGAAAGTCACAAACGCAGAAATGAAACAGGTTTCAGCAAAGGGAGGCCAGACTTACTAAACAGACAGAGGATAGGAAAGGTATCTTTGCGGTCAGCACAAAAAACTACAAAAGACCACGCAGAGTGTGCAAAAAGACCTCCGCACCGACTCACGGTGCGGAGGTGCCACTCTGCATCCCAGAGCTTCCAGCTAGCAAGACAAAATCATGATAACCAGCTGGACAAGGAAACAATGAACAAATAATAACTATCAGGAACTTAGCTTCTGCTGGAGAAGACAGGTCACCAGAAAGATCCAAGAGCGAACAGAACCAATGCAGGAACATTGACAGCTGGCATTGAGTAACGATCTGAGAGGAGTTAAATAGAGCAGCAAACCAAAGGATAAACCACGTCACCTGTGTAAGGAACCTCAGAAGCAGCAGCTTCACTCACAGCCACCAGAGGGAGCCCATAGACGGAACTTGCCGAAGTACCATTCACGACCACAGGAGGGAGCTTGACAACAGAATTCACAACAGTACCCCCCCCTTGAGGAGGGGTCACCGAACCCTCACCAGAGCCCCCAGGCCGATCAGGATGAGCCAAATGAAAGACACGAACAAGATCGGCAGCATGAACATCAGAGGCAAAAACCCAGGAATTATCTTCCTGACCATAACCCTTCCACTTGACCAGGTACTGGAGTTTCCGTCTCGAAACACGAGAATCCAAAATCTTCTCCACCACATACTCCAACTCCCCCTCAACCAACACCGGGGCAGGAGGATCAACGGAGGGAACCATAGGCGCCACGTATCTCCGCAACAACGACCTATGGAACACATTATGGATGGCAAAAGAAGCTGGAAGGTCCAAACGAAATGACACAGGATTAAGAACTTCAGAAATCTTATATGGCCCAATGAAACGAGGCTTAAACTTAGGAGAGGAAACCTTCATAAGAACATGACGAGATGACAACCAAACCAAATCCCCAACACGAAGTCGGGGACCAACACAGCGCCAGCGGTTACATAGTTACATAGTTACATAGTTATTAAGGTTGAAGGAAGACTATATGTCCATCTAGTTCAACCCATAGCCTAACCTAACATGTTGATCCAGAGGAAGGCAAAAAAACCCCATGTGCAAAGAGTAAGCTCCACATTGGGGAAAAAAATTCCTTCCCGACTCCACATACGGCAATCAGACTAGTTCCCTGGATCAACGCCCTATCAAGGAATCTAGTATATATACCCTGTAACATTATACTTTTCCAGAAAGGTATCCAGTCCCCTCTTAAATTTAAGTAATGAATCACTCATTACAACATCACACGGCAGAGAGTTCCATAGTCTCACTGCTCTTACAGTAAAGAATCCGTGTCTGTTATTATGCTTAAACCTTTTTTCCTCCAACCGCAGAGGATGCCCCCTTGTCCCTGTTTCAGGTCTATGATTAAAAAGATCATCAGAAAGGTCTTTGTACTGTCCCCTCATATATTTATACATTAAAATGAGATCACCCCTTAGTCTTCGTTTTTCCAAACTAAATAGCCCCAAGTGTAATAACCTATCTTGGTATTGCAGACCCCCCAGTCCTCTAATAACCTTGGTCGCTCTTCTCTGCACCCGCTCCAGTTCAGCTATGTCTTTCTTATATACCGGAGACCAGAACTGTGCACAGTATTCTAAGTGTGGTCGAACTAGTGACTTGTATAGAGGTAAAATTATATTCTCCTCATGAGCATCTATGCCTCTTTTAATGCATCCCATTATTTTATTTGCCTTTGTAGCAGCTGCCTGACACTGGCCACTGAATTTAAGTTTGTCATCCACCCATACACCCAGGTCTTTTTCATTGACGGTTTTGCCCAGAGTTTTAGAATTAAGCACATAATTATACATCTTATTACTTCTACCCAAGTGCATGACCTTACATTTATCCCCATTAAAGCTCATTTGCCATTTATCAGCCCAAGCTTCTAGTTTACATAAATCATCCTGTAATATAAAATTGTCCTCCTCTGTATTGATTACCCTGCAGAGTTTAGTGTCATCTGCAAATATTGAAATTCTACTCTGAATGCCCCCTACAAGGTCATTAATAAATATGTTAAAAAGAAGAGGGCCCAATACTGACCCCTGTGGTACCCCACTGCTAACCGCTACGCAGTTCGAGTGTGCTCCATTAATAACCACCCTTTGTTTCCTATCCCTGAGCCAGCTCTCAACCCACTTGCACATATTTTCCCCTATCCCCATTATTCTCATTTTATGTATCAACCTTTTGTGTGGCACCGTATCAAAAGCTTTTGAAAAGTCCATATACACTACATCCACTGGGTTCCCTTGGTCCAATCCGGAACTTACCTCTTCATAGAAACTGATCAAATTAGTCTGACATGAACGGTCCCTAGTAAACCCGTGCTGATACTGGGTCATGAGGTTATTCCTCTTCAGATACTCCAGTATAGCGTCCCTTAGAATGCCCTCCAGGATTTTACCCACAGTAGAGGTTAAGCTTACTGGCCTATAGTTTCCGAGTTCAGTTTTTGTTCCCTTTTTGAATATTGGCACCACATTTGCTATACGCCAGTCCTGTGGCACAGACCCTGTTATTATGGAGTCTTTAAAGATTAAAAATAATGGTCTATCAATGACTGTAATTAATTCCTGCAGTACTCGAGGGTGTATCCCATCCGGGCCCGGAGATTTGTCAATTTTAGTGATTTTTAGACGCCGCCGCACTTCCTGCTGGGTTAAGCAGGTGACATTTAATTGGGAATTTTTATCACTAGACATTTTGTCTGCCATGGGATTTTCTTGTGTAAATACTGATGAAAAAAAGTCATTTAGCATATTGGCTTTTTCCTCATCCTCATCCACCATCTCACCCAGACTATTTTTAAGGGGGCCAACACTATCATTTTTTAGTTTCTTACTATTTATGTAGTTAAAGAATATTTTAGGATTATTTTTACTCTCTATGGCAATGAGTCTCTCTGTCTCAATCTTTGCTGCCTTGATTTACTTTTTACAGAATTTATTTAATTTTCTGTATTTATTTAATGCCTCATCACTACCTACTTCCTTTAATTCTCTAAATGCTTTCTTTTTGTCACTTATTGCGCCCCTTACAGCTCTATTTAGCCATATTGGTTTCTTCCTATTTCTAGTATGTTTATTCCCATACGGTATATACTGTGCACAGGTCCTATCCAGGATGCTAATAAATGTCTCCCATTTTCTTTGTGTATTTTTGTGTCTCAGGATATCGTCCCAGTTAATTGCACCAAGATCCTCTCTCATCCGTTGGAAATTTGCCCTCCTGAAGTTTAGTGTCCTTGTAACCCCTCTACTACACATCTTTTTAAAGGATACATGAAAACTTATTATATTGTGATCGCTATTTCCCAAGTAACCCCCAACCCTTATATTTGATATGCGGTCTGGCCTGTTGGTTAATATTAGGTCTAGCAGTGCCCCCCTTCTTGTTGGGTCCTGAACCAGTTGTGAAAGGTAATTGTCTCTCATAATTGTCAAAAACCGATTACCTTTGCTGGAACTGCAGGTTTCTGTTCCCCAATCTATTTCAGGGTAGTTGAAGTCCCCCATAATAATGACTTCTCCTTGAGTCGCAGCTTCATCTATTTGCTTTACGAGGATATTCTCCATTGCTTCCATTATTTTTGGAGATTTATAACAAACCCCTATCAGTAATTTATTATTTTTTCCCCCTCCCCTTATCTCCACCCACAGGGATTCTACATTTTCATTAAATTCACCTATATTATCGCGCAGGATGGGTTTTAAGGATGATTTTACATATAGACACACCCCTCCCCCTCGCTTATCTGTACGGTCATTTCTGAACAGGCTATAGCCCTGCAAGTTAACAGCCCAGTCATGGCTGTCATCCAGCCACGTTTCAGATATCCCCACCATGTCATAATTATGCTCCAACAACATTAGTTCTAATTCGTCCATTTTGTTGGCGAGGCTTCTGGCATTAGTATACATGCACTTTATGTTCCTCTCTGTACTTCTATTTCTTAAATTATTAACTGTTCTGACCCCACCCCCCATGCCACCGCCACCCCCAACTTCCTTATTTGTGCCCAGGACTCTGTCTGCACTATCTTCCCCTCCTATAAAATGAATACCCTCCCCCCCAATTCCTAGTTTAAACACTCCTCCAACCTTCTAGCCATTCTCTCCCCCAGCAACGCTGCACCCTCCCCATTGAGGTGCAGCCCGTCCCTAGCGTAGAGCCTGTAGCCAACTGAGAAGTCGGCCCAGTTCTGCAGGAACCCAAACCCCTCTTTCCTACACCAATTCTTGAGCCACTTATTAACCTCCCTAATCTCCCGTTGCCTCTCTGGCGTGGCACGTGGTACTGGCAGTATTTCGGAAAATACCACGTTGGAGGTCCTTGCTTTCAGCTTGCAGCCTAATTCCCTGAAATCATCTTTAAGGACCTTCCACCTACCTCTAACTTTGTCATTAGTGCCAATGTGCACCATGACCGCTGGGTCCTCACCAGCCCCTCCCAATAATCTGTCCACCCGATCAGCGATGTGTCGGACTCGAGCGCCAGGTAGGCAGCACACCGTTCGACGATCCCTGTCTTTGTGACAGATTGCCCTATCTGTTCCCCTAATAATTGAGTCGCCCACTACCAGCACCTGTCTGGCCTGCCCTGCTCTCCTATTTCCCTCCTTACTGGAGCAGTCCCTCCTCCGGCTTTCAGAGGACATGCCTGGCTGCAGCAGTGCTACCCCTGTACTGGCACCCCCCTCATCTGCCAACTTAGCAAACTTATTGGGGTGTGCCAGATCAGGACTAGCCTCCCTGGCACTCTTCCCTCTACCCCGCTTCCTAACTGTCACCCAGCTTGCTACTTCATTGTCCTGCAGCTCCATCCCACCATCCCCCCCCTCATCTGTCCCATTGAGCGTCTGCTCCGTGAGCAGAAGACTCCTCTCCATGTTGTCTATGGATCTCAGTGTTGCCAGCTGCACATTTAGAGTCAGAATCTGGGTTTCCAAATGCACAACGTGCTCACATCTCGCACAGCAGTATGCACCCTCGATCGGCTGCTCAAGGACTGCATACATGTGGCAAGATGTGCACTGGATGGCATTAACAATCGTGGAGCACATTTCCTAATGGGGATTGCACCAGACAGAACAGTTCAATAAAAAAAATAAATAAATACAAAGTATTAATAAAAATCAGACAGCAATTCAGTAATTCCTCCCCTGAAAACTCCCTGACTCCAAAGTCACTGAATCACAAGTCACACTTACCGCCGTCCACACTTACGCTCAGCTCACACTCAGCTCGCTCACACTCGCTCTGCTGAAGATATATAGAGATTTTTTTTTTTTTTTTTTTTCCTAGTTCCCCACAACAGCAATCAACCTTGCTGTTCAAATGCACTTCCAAAAAGGACTTGAGCCCCAAACAGCTGCCCCTTATAAACCCTTAACTATGAGCCCCCACCCTAAGTTAACCCTTATGAATATAGCTACCCCCAATTCAGCAACTCACACCAATTCACACAGGTATTTGTTAAAGGCTTTCCAAATACCTCTTCACTGAAGAGCGAAACGTTGAGCCTTCTCCTGGGACAATGTCAAATTGTCCACCACATGAGTCCAAATCTGCTGCAACCTGTCCACCACCGTATCCACACCAGGACAGTCCGAAGGCTCAACCTGCCCTGAAGAGAAACGAGGATGGAAACCAGAATTACAGAAAAAAGGATAAACTAAAGTAGCCGAGCTGGCCCGATTATTAAGGGCGAACTCAGCCAAAGGCAAGAAGGACACCCAATCATCCTGATCAGCAGAAACAAAGCATCTCAGATATGTTTCGAAAGTCTGATTAGTTCGTTCGGTTTGGCCATTAGTCTGAGGATGGAAAGCCGAAGAAAAAGACAAATCAATACCCAACTTAGCACATAAGGACCGCCAAAACCTCGAAACAAACTGGGAACCTCTGTCCGAGACGATGTTCTCTGGAATGCCATGCAAACGAACCACATGCTGGAAAACCAAATCAGAGGAGGAAGGCAATTTAGACAAAGGTACCAAATGGACCATCTTAGAGAAGCGATCACAAACCACCCAAATGACCGACATCCTTTGAGAAACAGGGAGATCAGAAATAAAATCCATGGAAATATGCGGGATCGGCAAGGGCAAAAGCAGCCCACTGGCACAAGAACAGCAAGGCTTAGCCCGAGCACAAGTCCCACAGGACTGCACAAAAGAACGCACATCCCGTGACAAAGAAGGCCACCAAAAGGATCTAGCCACCAAATCTCTGGTACCAAAGATTCCAGGATGACCAGCCAACACCGAACAATGAACCTTAGAGATAACTCTACTAGTCCATCTATCAGGGACAAACAGTTTCTCCGTAGGACAACGGTCAGGTCTATCAGCCTGAAACTTCTGCAGCACGCGCCGCAAATCAGGGGAGATGGCAGACAAAATTACCCCCTCTTTAAGAATACCCGCCGGCTCCGGAACACCCGGAGAGTCAGGCACAAAACTCCTTGACAGGGCATCAGCCTTCACATTCTTAGATCCCGGAAGGTATGAAACCACAAAATCAAAACGAGAGAAAAAGAGCGACCATCAAGCCTGTCTAGGATTCAACCGTTTGGCAGACTCGAGATAAGTCAAATTTTTGTGATCCGTCAAGACCACCACGCGATGTTTAGCTCCTTCAAGCCAATGTTGCCACTCCTCGAATGCCCACTTCATGGCCAACAACTCTCGATTGCCAACATCATAATTGCGCTCAGCAGGCGAGAATTTTCTAGAAAAGAAGGCACAGGGTTTTATCACCGAGCCATCAGAACTTCTTTGCGACAAAACAGCCCCTGCTCCAATCTCAGAAGCATCAATCTCAACCTGAAACGGGAGCGAAACATCTGGCTGGCACAACAAAATAGGGGCAGAAGAAAAATGACGCTTCAACTCCTGAAAAGCCTCTACAGCCACAGAGGACCAATTGACCATATCAGCACCTTTCTTGGTCAAATCAGTCAACGGTTTAGCAATACTAGAAAAATTAGCGATGAAGCGACGGTAAAAATTAGCAAAGCCCAGGAACTTCTGCAGGCTTTTCAAAGATGTCGGCTGAGTCCAATCGTAAATGGCCTGAACTTTAACAGGGTCCATCTCGATAGTAGAAGGGGAAAAAATGAAACCCAAAAATGAAACCTTCTGAACTCCAAAGAGACACTTTGACCCCTTCACAAACAAGGAATTCGCACGAAGGACCTGGAACACCATTCTGACCTGCTTCACATGAGACTCCCAATCATCCGAAAAGACCAAAATGTCATCCAAATATACAATCATGAATCTATCCAGGTACTCTCGGAAGATGTCATGCATAAAGGACTGAAACACAGATGGAGCATTAGAAAGCCCGAATGGCATAACCAGGTACTCAAAATGGCCCTCGGGCGTATTAAATGCTGTTTTCCATTCATCGCCCTATTTAATTCGCACAAGATTATACGCCCCTCGAAGATCTATCTTGGTGAACCAACTAGCCCCCTTAATCCGAGCAAACAAATCAGACAGCAGCGGCAAAGGATACTGAAATTTGACTGTGATCTTATTAAGAAGGCGGTAATCAATACAAGGTCTCAAAGAGCCATCCTTCTTGGCCACAAAAAAAAACCCCTGCTCCCAATGGTGACGACGACAGGCGAATATGACCCTTCTCCAAGGATTCCTTTATATAACTCCGCATAGCGGCGTGCTCTGGCACAGATAAATTAAACAGACGGCCCTTAGGAAACTTACTACCAGGAACCAAATTAATAGCACAATCGCAGTCCCTATGAGGAGGTAGGGCACCGGATTTGGGCTCTTCAAATACATCCCGGTAATCTGATAAAAACTCAAGGACTTCAGAAGGAGTGGAAGGCGAAATTGACAACAATGGAACATCACCATGTAAGCCCTTGACAACCCCAGCCGGACACAGACATAGATTTCCAATCCAACACTGGATTATGGACCTGTAGCCATGGCAACCCCAAAACGACCACATCATGCAGATTATGCAACACCAAAAAGCGAATATCCTCCTGATGTGCAGGAGCCATGCACATGGTCAATTGAGTCCAGTACTGAGGCTTATTCTTGGCCAAAGGCGTAGCATCAATTCCTCTCAATGGAATAGGATACTGCAAGGGCTCCAAGAAAAAACCACAGCGCCTGGCAAACTCCAAGTCCATCAAATTCAGGGCAGCGCCTGAATCCACAAATGCCATAACAGAATAGGACGACAGAGAGCAAATCAGAGTAACGGACAAAAGAAATTTAGACTGTACCGTAACAATGGTGGCAGACCTAGCGAACCGCTTAGTGCGCTTAGGACAATCGGAGATAGCATGAGTGGATTCACCACAGTAAAAACACAGCCCATTCCGACGTCTGTGTTCTTGCCGTTCAGCTTTGGTCAAAGTCCTATCACACTGCATAGGCTCAGGCCTATGCTCAGAGAATACCGCCAGATGGTGCACAGCTTTGCGCTCACGCAAGCGCTGATCGATCTGAATGGCCAAGGACATAGACTCATTCAGACCAGCAGGCGTGGGAAATCCCACCATGACATCCTTAAGGGCTTCAGAAAGACCCTTTCTGAAAATTGCCGCCAGGGCACACTCATTCCACTGAGTAAGCACAGACCACTTTCTAAACTTCTGACAGTACACCTCCACTTCATCCTGACCCCTGACACAAAGCCAGCAAGATTTTCTCTGCCTGATCCACTGAATTTGGTTCATCATAAAGCAATCCAAGCGCCAGAAAAAACGCATCAACATCACGCAATGCAGGATCTCCTGGAGCAAGGGAAAATGCCCAGTCTTGAGGGTCACCACGCAACAAAGAAATAATGATTTTTACTTGTTGAACGGGGTCACCAGAGGAGCGGGGTTTCAAAGCTAGAAACAGTTTACAATTATTTTTGAAATTCAAGAACTTAGATCGATCCCCAGAAAATAAATCAGGAATAGGAATTCTAGGCTCTAACATAGGATTCTGAACCACAAAATCTTGAATGTTTTCTACCCTTGCAGTGAGATGATCCACACAAGAGGACAGACCTTGAATGTCCATATCTACACCTGTGTCCTGAACCACCCAAAGGTTTAGGGGAAAAGAAAGACAAAACACAGTGCAAAGAAAAAAAAAATGGTCTCAGAACTTCTCTTATCCCTCTATTGAGATGCATTAATACTTTGGGCCAGCTGTACTGTTATGACCTGGTGGTTAGGAGCACCCGGCACGACCTGATAGTTAAACTCAAGCAGGACAAGCTCTGGGATGTGGGAGCTCTGCTGACCGCAGGCCCTAATCATATCACAACAACTAAAAATAGCTGTGGAGCGTTCCTGACTCTCCCTAGACGTCTCTTCACAGCCTAAAGGTACCTTCACACTAAACGATATCGCTAGCGATCCGTGACGTTGCAGCGTCCTCGCTAGCGATATCGTTCAGTTTGACACACAGCAGCGATCAGAATCCTGCTGTGATGTCGTTGGTCGGGGCTAGAGGGCCAGCACTTTCTTTGGTCGCTGGCTCTCCCGCTGACATCGCTGAATCGGTGTGTGTGACACCGATTCAGCGATGTCTTCGCTGGTAACCAGGGTAAACATCGGGTTACTAAGCGCAGGGCCGCGCTTAGTAACCCGATGTTTACCCTGGATACCATCCTAAAAGTAAAAAAAAAAACGCTACATACTTACCTTCGGCTGTCTGTCCCCGGCGCTGTGCTTTCATGCACTCACTGTGAGCACAGCAGCCGGAAAGCAGAGCGGTGACGTCACCGCTCTGCTTTCCGGCCGCTGTGCTCACAGCCAGTACACAGAAGCAGAGCGCCGGGGACAGACAGCAGTAGGTAAGTATGTAGTGGTTATTTTTTTTTACTTTTAGGATGGTATCCAGGGTAAACATCGGGTTACTAAGCGCGGCCCTGCGCTTAGTAACCTGATGTTTACCCTGGTTACCGGCATCGTTGGTCGCTGGAGAGCGGTCTGTGTGACAGCTCTCCAGCGACCAAACAGCGACGCTGCAGCGATCCGGATCGTTGTCTGGATCGCTGCAGCGTCGTTTAGTGTGAAGGTACCTTAAGAGTTAGCTAGCCCTAGAGATAGAAAATAAAGCCTACCTTGCCTCAGAGAAATTTCCCAAAGGAAAAGGCAGCCCCCCACATATTTTGACTGTGAGTAAAGATGAAAGTCACAAACGCAGAAATGAAACAGGTTTCAGCAAAGGGAGGCCAGACTTACTAAACAGACAGAGGATAGGAAAGGTATCTTTACGGTCAGCACAAAAAAGTACAAAAGACCACGCAGAGTGTGCAAAAAGACCTCCGCACCGACTCACGGTGCCACTCTGCATCCCAAAGCTTCCAGCTAGCAAGACAAAATCATAATAACCAGCTGGACAAGGAAACAATGAACAAATAATAACTATCAGGAACTTAGCTTCCGCTGGAGAAGACAGGTCACCAGAAAGATCCAAGAGCGAACTGGACCAATGCAGGAACATTGACAGCTGGCATGGAGTAACGATCTGAGAGGAGTTAAATAGAGCAGCCAACCAAAGGATAAACCACGTCACCTGTGTAAGGAACCTCAGAAGCAGCAGCTTCACTCACAGCCACCAGAGGGAGCCCATAGACAGAACTCGCCGAAGTACCATTCACGACCACAGGAGGGAGCTCGACAACAGAATTCACAACAGAACGGCAGGAATTCTGACGTCAGAATAGGCTGTGTTTTTACTGTGGTGATTCGGCTCATGTTATCTCTGATTGCCCTAAGCGTACTAAGAGAGTCGCTAGGTCTGTTACCATTAGTACTATACAGCCTAAATTTCTCTTATCTGTGACCCTGATTTGCTCATTGTCGTCCTTTTCTGTCATGGCATTTGTGGATTCAGGCGCTGCCCTGAACTTAATGGACTTAGAATTCACCAGGCGCTGTGGTTTTTCCTTGCAGCCTTTGCAGAGCCCTATTCCTTTGAGGGGCATTGATGCTACACCCTTGGCCAAGGATAAACCTCAGTACTGGACACAGATGACTATGTACATGGCTCCTGTACATCAGGAAGATTGCCGTTTTCTGGTGTTGCATAACCTGCATGATGTTGTTGTGCTGGGATTTCCATGGTTACAGGAACATAATCCGGTGCTGGATTGGAAAACTATGTCGGTGATGACTAGTTGGGGTTGTCGAGGAGTACATAGTGACGTTCCTTTGATGTCAATTTCCTCTTCCCCCTCTTCTGAGGTCCCTGAGTTTTTGTCGGATTTCCAGGATGTATTTGATGAGCCCAAGTCCAGTTCCCTTCCTCCACATAGGGACTGTGATTGTGCTATTAACTTGATTCCTGGTTGTAAGTTCCCTAAGGGCCGACTTTTCAATCTGTCTGTGCCAGAGCATGCCGCCATGCGGAGCTATGTTAAGGAATCTTTGGATAAAGGGCATATTCGGCCCTCTTCGTCACCATTGGGAGCGGGTTTCTTTTTTGTTGCTAAGAAGGATGGCTCCTTGAGACCCTGTATTGATTATCGTCTTCTTAATAAGATCACGGTCAAATTCCAATACCCCTTGCCTTTGCTTACTGATTTGTTTGCTCAGATTAAGGGGGCTAGTTGGTTTACTAAGATTGACCTCCGAGGGGCATATAATCTTGTTCGTATTAAACAGGGTGACGAATGGAAAACTGCATTTAATACGCCCGAAGGCCATTTTGAATACCTTGTGATGCCATTTGGGCTCTCTAATGCTCCATCTGTGTTCCAGTCTTTCATGCATGATATTTTCCGCAATTATCTTGATAAATTCATGGTCGTATATTTGGATGATATTTTGATTTTTTTCAATGATTGGGAGTCTCATGTGAAGCAGGTCAGGATGGTGTTCCAGATCCTTCGTGATAATGCTTTATTTGTGAAGGGGTCTAAGTGCCTATTCGGAGTTCAGAAGGTCTCTTTTTTGGGTTTTATTTTTTCTCCCTCGTCTATAGAAATGGATCCTGTTAAGGTCCAAGCTATTCATGACTGGATCCAACCCACATCTGTGAAGGGACTTCAAAAATTTTTGGGCTTTGCTAATTTCTATCGCCGATTCATTGCCAACTTTTCCAGTGTGGTTAAGCCCCTTACTGATTTGACGAAGAAAGGCGCTGATGTGACGAATTGGTCCTCTGAGGCTGTTGAGGCCTTTCAGGAGCTTAAACGCCGATTTACTTCTGCCCCTGTGTTGCGTCAACCGGATGTTTCTCTTCCTTTTCAGGTTGAGGTCGACGCTTCTGAGATTGGGGCAGGGGCCGTTTTGTCTCAGAGGGAGTCTGATGGTTCTTTGATGAAACCGTGTGCTTTTTTTTCCAGAAAGTTTTCGCCTGCGGAACGCAATTATGATGTCGGCAATCGGGAGCTGTTGGCTATGAAGTGGGCGTTTGAGGAGTGGCGACATTGGCTTGAGGAAGCTAAACACCGTGTTGTGGTCCTGACCGATCATAAGAATCTGATTTACCTCGAGTCGGCCAAGCGGCTGAATCCTAGACAGGCTCGATGGTCCCTGTTTTTCTCCCGTTTTGATTTTGTGGCCTCGTATCTTCCGGGATCTAAGAATGTTAAGGCTGATGCGCTCTCTAGGAGTTTTGCGCCCGATTCTCCTGGAGTCCTAGAGCCGGTTGGCATTCTTAAGGAGGGGGTGATTCTTTCTGCTATCTCCTCTGATTTGCGGCGGGTGCTTCAAGAATTTCAGGCTGATAGGCCTGACCGCTGTCCAGTGGGGAAGCTGTTTGTTTCTGATAGATGGACAAGTAAGGTAACTTCTGAGGTTCATTGTTCAGTGTTGGCTGGTCATCCTGGGATTTTTGGTACCAGAGATTTGGTTGCTAGGTCCTTTTGGTGGCCTTCCTTGTCTCGCGATGTGCGTGCTTTTGTGCAGTCCTGTGGGACTTGCGCCCGGGCCAAGCCTTGCTGTTCCCCGCGCTAGTGGGTTGCTTTTGCCTTTGCCGGTCCCTGAGAGGCCCTGGACGCATATTTCCATGGATTTTATTTCGGATCTTCCTGCTTCCCAGAAGATATCTGTTATCTGGGTTGTTTGTGACCGGTTCTCTAAAATGGTCCATCTGGTACCTTTGCCTAAGTTGCCTTCCTCCTCAGATCTGGTTCCATTGTTTTTTCAGCATGTGGTTCGTTTGCATGGCATTCCGGAGAATATTGTGTCTGACAGAGGTTCTCAGTTTGTCTCTAGATTTTGGCGGGCCTTTTGTGCTAGGATGGGCATTGATTTATCTTTTTCTTCGGCGTTTCATCCTCAGACTAATGGCCAAACTGAGCGAACTAATCAGACCTTGGAGACCTAATTGAGATGCTTTGTGTCTGCTGATCAGGATGATTGGGTGTCTTTCTTGCCGTTGGCCGAGTTTGCCCTTAATAATCGGGCTAGTTCGGCTACTTTGGTTTCACCTTTCTTTTGTAATTTTGGTTTTCATCCTCGTTTTTCTTCTGGGCAGGTTGAGCCTTCTGATTGTCCTGGTGTTAATTCTGTGGTGGACAGGCTGCAGCAGATTTGGACTCATGTGGTGGACAATTTGAAGTTGTCTCAGGAAAGGGCTCAACGTTTTGCTAACCGCCGTCGGCGTGTTGGTCCCCGGCTTCGTGTGGGGATTTGGTTTGGTTGTCTTCTCGTCATGTTCCTATGAAGGTTTATTCTCCTAAATTTAAGCCTCGGTTTATTGGTCCTTATAAAATTTCTGAAATTATTAATCCAGTGTCTTTTCGTTTGGCTCCTCCTGCCTCTTTTGCCATTCATGATGTTTTCCATAGATCTTTGTTGCGGAGATATGTGGTGCCCGTTGTTCCCTCGGTTGACCCTCCTGCCCCGATGTTGGTTGAGGGAGAGTTGGAATATGAGGTTGAGAAGATTTTGGATTCTCGTTTTTCGAGGCGGAGGCTTCAGTATCTTGTCAAGTGGAAGGGTTATGGCCAGGAGGATAATTCTTGGGTTGTTGCCTCCGATGTCCATGCTACCGATTTGGTTCGTGCTTTTCACTTGGCTCGTCCTGATCGGCCTGGGGGCTCTGGTGAGGGTTCGGTGACCCCTCCTCAAGGGGGGGGGTACTGTTGTGAATTCCGCTCTTGGGCTCCCTCCGGTTGTAGTAAGTGGCACTTTTGTGAGTTCTGCTCTTGGGCTCCCTCTTGTGGTTTCTAGTGGTATGGCTGCTCCTTGGATTTAGCTGTCATCAGCTGCCTCCACTTATCGTCCGCTATTTAAGTCTGGCTCTTTCTTCAGCCTGTGCCACTTGTCAATGTTTCCTGGCTGGATTCACATCTCTGCTTGGATTCTCCTGGTTTCCTGACCAGTTCTGCAAAGATAAGTTCTGGCTTTGCTCATTTCAGTCCACATGTTGTGGACTTATTGTTCTGTGCATTCTATATTTGTCCAGCTTGTCAGTATGGATTTTTTCTGTTAGCTGGAAGCTCTAGGAAGCAGATTTACCCGCCACACCTTTACTCAGGTGTGGAGATTTTGTATACTCTGTGTGGATTGTTTTGTAGTTTTTATACTGACCGCACAGTATCCTTTCCTGTCCTATCTATCAAGCTAGACTGGCCTCCTATGCTAAAATCTGATTTTATTTCTGCGTATGTTATTTTCCCCTCCTCTTACCATCAATATTTGTGGGGGGCTATCTTTCCTTTAGGGATTTTCTCTGAGGCAAGATAGGTTTCCTGTTTCCATCTTTAGGGGAAGTTAGATCTTAGGCTGTGCCGAGGGGTCTAGGGAGCGTCAGGTACCCCCCACGGCTATTTTTAGTTGCGCTGCTAGGTTCAGGGTTTGCGTCAGTACAGATACCACCTCCTTCAGAGCTTGTCTCATGTTGTTCCTAAACCACCAGATCATAACAGGTTAGTGCACATATTTACTGAGATCTTTCCTAGCACACAACATGTTCAGAAAACAAAATGTGAACAGAACCTTAGATGGGATTTTTTTTCTATAAAATGTGACAGATCAGTAAACAACTCTGCTCTATAATGGAAAATCTTGGAGACGTTCTATAATAGCATAGAAGTGAAAATAGAATATTCTTCTGACAGGTCTTTAAAGGGAACCTGGCACCAGATTTTCCCAATATAAAAGTACAGCAAGCACCTTTAAGCCCTCTTTACAGCATTCTAGTATGCTGTATATATATTGGGGAAAATAAGTATTTGATACACCGACAATTTTGCACGTTTTCCCACCTACAAAGAATAAATAGGTCAGTAATTTTTATCGCAGGTACACTTGAACTGAGAGAAACAGAATCTTACAAAAAAAAATGAAAATCACATTGTATGATTTTTACATAACTAATTTGCATTTGTTTTTGCATGAAATAAGTATTTGATACAACAGGACTTAATATTTTGTACAGAAACCTTTGTTTGCAATGACAGAGGTCAGACGTTTCCTGTAGTTCTTCACCAAGTTTGCACACACTGAGGCAGGGATTTTGGCCCACCAGAGGATTCTCCTGTTCTCCTGTGGGCCAGTCTGTGCCTGCACATGTATATCCTGAAGTGAATAGCAGCAGGCATGTGTCAAAGAAATTGTTGCCATGCAAGTGCCAAAGATGGCAAGTATATAATTTTTTATATTTACGGTATTGGGGAGGGGGGGGAGGGGTTGGGTGCTTAAAGGGACACAGTCACCTGAATTTGGAGGGAACAATCTTCAGCCATGGAGGCGGGGTTTTTGGGTTTTTGATTCACCCTTTCCTTACCCGCTGGCTGCATGCTGGTTGCAATATTGGATTGAAGTTCATTCTCTGTCCTCCATAGTACACGCCTGCGCAAGGCAAGATTGCCTTGTGCAGGCATGTACTACGGAGGACAGAGAATGAACGTCAATCCAATATTGCAGCCAGCATGCAGCCAGCGGGTAAGGAAAGGGTGAATCAAAAACCCCAAAACCCCGCCTCCATGGCTGAAGATTGTTCCCTCCAAATTCAGGTGACAGTGTCACCTTAACTAGACTTGGTGTAAGTTCTTGCAGCATTGTTGTGTACATTTTGCTTAGCAATTCTGCTTCATGTGAACGTACCCTTGTTGTAGCAGTTTCTCAATGTATACCGGCTTATCTCCTGAGCACACAATGTCAACCTTGCTAAGCTGAATAAATAAGGTTTTCCAGCTTTTTTGTTTTTCACGTAACAGTTATTTGCATTCATATTTCTATATAAAAAAAACAATGATGGGAACATTTCCTGATAGTTTCCTGTTGGAAAATACAGTCCGTGTAGTAAAACAAGACATGATACAGATGGTGGCATTAGTGGCACAAGCCTCAAACTGTTTCTCCAGTAGTGCTCTAGGTGGGCTCATCATCTATAGAGAAGTGCTGAAGACCTGGACACAACTTACTTCTAAGATTAAAGGGAACCTGTCAGCTGATTGATGCTGCCTAAACCATGTGTTACAGCCGTGTAAGCTTCACTCTGAAACGTTCCAGCTTTTCAGAGAAAATATACTTTGGAAGGATTCTACCTATGCACACAAGGATAGACCTGTAAATTTAGGGTATTGGGGTGAGGAGAAGCCACCAGGGGCTGGCCTCTTGGACTAGTCATCCTATTCCAATGATCTCCGACCATGCACAGCTCCCTAAAATGTCTCAACATTTCACCACTCCTGGTTTTGGCTTACAAATACTGATGTAAAATACTGACCATGTACTGAACGTGTGAACGTGGCCTTAGTGATACTATTCCCTCACAACATGCCGAGTCTCTATAAGGCCAGTCTCACTCGTCCAGATATTTCCGGTACTGGAAGAAACGGTCCCAGAGCTATCCGTGTCCGTGTGTGCACGTAGGGCATCCGTGTGTCATCCGTGTGCTATCCGTGTCCATGTATTGAAACAATTTGTTTTAATTTTAACCCTATGACTTTAAAAAAAGCACACGGACGGCATCCGTGTGCGGTATGTGTTTACACACACCCATTGACTTTAATGGGTCCGTGTGATCCGTGCGCTCCCACGAACACTGACATGTCTCTGTGTTTTGAACACGAACACACGGTCCATGAAAACATTCTGACATGTGCAGAGACACATTTATTTTAATGTGTCTACGTGTGTCAGTGTCTCCGGTACGTGAGGAAACTGTCACCACGTACCGGAGCCACTGACGTGTGAAACCTGCCTCATAGAGCTGTGACTACTCACCAAACTATACTACTTAACCTCTATTGTCTTTTGGTATCCTTTCCTTCTCTTTTGACAACTCCCCAATGTTTTGAAATGTATTGGTGATCATGATTCTGCAATAATTTGGGGAGTCGGCTCTCAGAGACAGGAAGGAGTAGTGAAGCTTCCAGCTCAGGTCCTGCCAATCATAGGATCGACAGGTGCCGGGAGGGTGAAGGAATTGCTTTTCATCAGCAACACCGGATCACTTGCGCAGTGGAGACAAGAAGCTGAATTTGTCCTGAAAACTCAGGAAATTTGCAATGTATTTTAACCTTTAATTCCTTTACAATCCAGGACGTACCTATATGTCATAGGTCGCCTCCCACCTTTTGATGAAGGCTGCGGGGCCGATTTGATCAGCCATTATGTGCCCCTAACAACTTCAAGTAGAATCTCGATTCAACCACGGCTCTTAACATGTTAAATGCCGCTGTCAATCTCTGACAGCGGCATCTAACACGAGTGCGCCGGAAGCATGTCACAAACCCTGCCCATCGGCACCCCTTGTAAAATGATTCAGCCCTGCTATGTGCAGAACAAGTAATCAGAACATCGCAGGTTCAAGTCTCCTACGGAAACTATTGAAATAAGTAAAAAGTGCAAAAAAATGTTTTAAAAATATTAAAACAAAACATATAGAAAAGTTCAAATCACCCCCCCTTTAGCTCCATTCAAAATAAAACAATAAAAAAATACACATATTTAGTATCGCTGAATTCAGAATCGCCTTATCTATCAAAATATAAAAACTATTAATCCGATCGGTAAATGGCGTAGCGAGAGAAAAAAAAACAAAATGCCAGAATTACTTTTTTTGGTCGCAATCCAATAACAGATGATCAAAATCTTGTAACAATAAAAACGTCAGCTCAGCACACAAGAAATAAGCCCTCACCCAGCCCCAGATCCCAAAAAATGAAGACGCTATGGGTCTTGGGACATTTTTTTCATCACTTAAATAAAAAAGAACCTAGACATGTTTGGTAGCTACAAACTCGTAATGGCCTGGACAACCGTAATGGCAGGTCTGTTTTAGCATTTAGTGAACATGGTAAAAAAAAAAAATTGTGGAAATAAATTTTTTTTGCAACTTGATCGCACTTGGCATTTTTCCCCCATTTTCCAGTAGACTAAATGGTAAAATCAATGGTGTCACTCAAAAGAACAACTCATCCTGCAGAAAACAAGCCCTCGCATGGCCATTTAAAAGTTATGGCTCTGGGAAAAAGGGGAGCAAGAAACAAAAATGCGAAAGTGAAAAATCCCAAGGTCGTGAACAGGTTAATGTTCAGACGACCCCCCAAGAGTCTTCATGGAGGTCACAGTGTCTGATCTCATAGGAAGCAGAGTGTGTGAAATAAATTAAAAAGTATACATAAAAACAAAGAAAAACCATGAAAAAAAAAGACAAAATTAAACAAAGATATTGCAAGTCCAAACCACTTTTCTAACCCCACCCGAACCCCCCAAACAAAATATATAAATTAACATATATATATATATATATATATATATATATATATATATATATATATATATATATATATATGTATACACACACACCGTATTTTCTGGCGTATAAGACGACTGGGCGTATAAGACAACCCCCAACTTTTCCAGTTAAAATATAAAATCTTCTCAAAAGTCGGGGGTTGTCTTATATGCCGGGTGTCGTCTTATAGGGTGGGTGCGGAGCAATTTGCGGTCGACGTATATAGTGGGGGGGGGGGGGGAGTGGTCCCGATGACGAGGTGAGGAAGCGAGGGAGCGCCTCACCAGGAAGGTGTAAGTGAAGCAAACTGTCAGCGTCTGGGATGCCAGGGGTATGCAAATGAGAGAGAGCGATGCTGTGCCTAGAAAAACACTCCTCTTTCACTCATCTGGCTCGCCCTTGTATCCTATCATCTCCTTCTCTGCCTCTGCTTCACTTACACCTTCCCGGTGAGGTGCCCCCTCACCTCGTCATTGGGGTCGCTCCCCCCACAATATGCGGCGACCGCAGATTACTCCGCACCTGCCCTATAAGACGACACCTGGCGTATAAGACGACACCCGACATTTGAGAACATTTTCAGGGGTTAAAAAGTAGTCTTATACGCCAGAAAATATGGTATATATAAAAATAGTTGTAACGGAAAGAGGAACACAATCGCAAAAGGGGAAGACCTATCACTTCTTGGAAAATTCCTCGTATGAACAGCAACATAGATTTCCCTTACAAACAAATAGGAACGGTTTTCCAAGAGTTTTTTATGAAGTTTTTAAGGAGAATTTTAGAAAACATCTGCTCCCAAAAACTTTTAAAAAAAACAACTCAGTGTGAACATATCCTGACAAGGTTAGATAGTGTCAACCTTGCATTCATTGCATTTTTTAGATATAACAACAAATATAAAAATACAAGGATTAGCGCCAAATCTAGTGTCAAAATCTAACGCACTGGCACTAGTTAGTAAAAGGATCAAGGTTAGTGTAGCCTGTATGTGCAGACGCAGGGCACTGAGGTGCACTGTCCTCAGCCTCACTTGTGCAATGCGGTACCGATCCAGACAAGGGTATATTTTTAAGCCTCTAAGCCCCGGCAGCATAAAAGACAATATACGATAATTGTTACGTAACACCAGTCACCAGACCCACTTTGTCAAAGTGGCTAAACAAAAACGTGCACACAAACAAAGAAACAATGTTACCGTTCCTGAAATGCCTAAATGCCTGCTTCAAGATTGCCTTGTGCAGGCGTGTAATACGGAGGACAGAGAATGAACTTCAATCCAATATTGCAGCCAGCATGCAGCCAGCGGGTAAGGAAAGGGTGAATCAAACACCCGAAAACCCCGCCTCCATGGCTGAAGATTGTTCCCTCCAAATTCAGGTGACAGTGTCTCTTTAAGGGTTATTTTCTTTGAATTTGGAAGCATATCTGCTTCTAAATCCACATCAAAAGTAGCTTCAAATACTGAAATTGTGGATCTCCGCATGACATACGTGCAGACAATAACTTTTACATTCTGCCTTGGAAAACTCCTGAAAAACTTATAAGAATATGCTCAAAAGACAGACAATATCTACATCTATAAGTCTTTAACCGTTTCCAGATTCCAAAGCCGTCAATTGGGTTAAAACAAGTGAAATGTCCATTCTAGGTGTTTTCCTCTCGGTAGATGCTCTGTACTTTACAATGAAAGTCAATGGGAAAGCTCAAAAGATGTCTGGCAGATGCCATGGTGGTTTTTTGAGTGTTTTGCAAGTATATTTGCTTTAAAAACTGCCAGATGTTCCATCATTATTCTATAGAGTAAAAAAACGAGAGTAAAAAGGGCTCTTGAAAAACCATGAGAAAACCCTCCATCCCTTGGAATATGTGCAGAAGACATCTGTTAAATTCGGGTGAACCTGACAAGTTTTTCAAATAGAAGACGCTTCCAAAAATTCTAGCGTTTTTTTACCGACTTGTCTTTTGTGCCATTTTTTCAGTCCTTTCTTGAGCACTTTTTTTCTGAAGATTTTGGCTACTGACATTTTTTGGCAGGTTTTCTCCATGATTTTCGTGTTGCCATTTTTTTTTTATGGTCTTCTTACGATCATTTTTTTTTCCTCGCCATTAAGAAAGAAAAAAACACTAACAGGTTTTTAAGTAAAATTCATGACAAACACTCTGTTAGGCCAGTCTCACACGTCCAGATAATTCCGGTACCGGAAAAGTCGGTACCGGAATTATCCGTGTCCGTGTGCTCCCGTGGTACATCAGTGTGGCGTGCAGGAGACAGCGTTAGAGATAAGCACTGTCCCCTGCATTTTTTTTGTCCACGGGTTTAAAATAAAGATCCATCGCCAAAAGGCCCTCTTCCAACCCCTGTGCGCCCCCCCCCCCCACGCTGTTACTAAAATACTCACCCGCTCCCTCGCAGCGTCCTGTCCTCGCCGCACCTTCTCCTGTATGACCGGTCACGTGGGGCCGCTTATTCCAGTAATTAATATGCGGCTCCACACCTATGGGAGGTGGAGCCGCATATTCATGACTGTAATCGGTGGCCCCACGTGACCGCTCATAGAGGAGAACGTGCGGCGAGGACAGGAAGCTGTGAGGGAGCGGGTGAGTATTTTAGTAACAGCGGGGGGGCGCCCAGGGGGTGGGAGGGGGGTGGCGACAGGGATCTTTATTTTAAACCCGAGGACAAAAAAAAAAAAGGATTTTCATATCTTCTGAAGAGCCATCTTTCTTTTGCCCCGCGCGATCTCCATGGACGCTACCGACCGGAGCATCCCTGGTTGCACATTGCGCTTTACCATCTAAGGCACACGGTGCTGCAGTCCCTGACGTCTGCTCTAAACCAGTGAGTCTGCACCTTACAGACACGGAAGCACATCGCACGCTGCAGCACCCAACATTCACAGGCAAGCTCGCAGTTATATATGGTCCCACCGCTGGGACTAGTGGACAGACATATCATATGCTTTCTAGCCACTAGAGGGATTTTGTTGGTATTCATAAAGCCACCTAACGGTGGGTAAGGTGAAGCTTTGGTGTACTGTTTACTCTAACCTACGTAAAGCATCTCTTTTCTATTCTACCCTTAAGCATGGGATCGGTATTGTATTACTGCTTATGTTCATTGTTTTGAGCATTTACGGATAGCTTTTTTCAGGCAGATTCTGAGACAGAATCTGCTTGAAAAAAGACATTTTGTGCACATAAACTTTGTGAGTTTCTGTTCCGAAAACTCAGCAAAAGAGACACCATATGGTATGAAGACACTATTAGGGTATGTGAAAGCGGCAGACTCCAGGCAATTCCATTTTTCAGGAACGTAGCAATGTCTTGTTGCATTTGTCCCTCTTCCCAGAATCTGCAAAAACCCTAGTCCATGCCCTCATCATCTCCCGCCTCGACTACTGTAACCTCCTGCTCTGTGGCCTCTCCTCTAACACTCTCGCACCCCTCCAATCTATTCTAAACTCTGCTGCCCGACTAATCCACCTGTTCCCCTGCTATTCCCTGGCCTCTCCCCTCTGTCAATCCCTTCACTTGCTCCTCATTACCCTGAGACTTCAGTACAAAACTCTAACCATGACATACAAAGCCATCCACAACCTGTCTCCTCCATACATCTGTGACCTCGTCTCCCGGTACTTTCCTGCACGCAACCTCCGATCCTCACAAGATCTCCTTCTCTACTCCCCTCTTATCTCCTCTTCCCACAATCGCATACAAGATTTCTCTCACGTATCACCCCTACTCTGGAACTCTCTACCACAACATATCAGACTCTCACCTACCATCGAAACCTTCAAAAAGAGCCTGAAGACCCACCTCTTCCGACAAGCCTACAACCTGCAGTAACCACCGATTGACCAAACCGCTGCATGACCAGCTCTACCCTCGCCTACTGTATCCTCACCCATCCCTTGTAGATTGTGAGCCCTCGCGGGCAGGGTCCTCTCTCCTCCTTTACCAGTTGTGACTTGTATTGTTCAAGATTACTATACTTGCTTTAATTATGTATACCACTCCTCACATGTAAAACGCCATGGAATAAATGGCGCTATAATAATAAATAATAACTACACTAATTTGCTGTATTTAATAATAAATAAAATTTCAGCATTATAAAATCTTCAAGATCTTCATGCGAGTGCGGTCGATTTTCATATGACTTCCATTTTTCAGCAGTCTTTTTATGATGGAAACACAAAAAGAGAAAAAAAAAAAATCGGGCATGAAAGCCCTAGCCAGCTCACCACTCCAGCCGCAGGTGCACGGGACTTTGTCTGAACCCGACGTGTAGTAGCACTGAAGAAAAAATGGTATTGTCCCAGCTCCTTAAACGAATATCTTTATTGAAGACACATTTAAAATTACAAGAGCGGCTCAATCCTCCTTCTGTGACTGTGCGCTTAGCATGCCAATAGTCCAGCAACGCGTTTCGATCTATTACGATCTTTATCACGTGAATGCCGCATTTGTGCTGCACAAGGTGGCACTTTTAGTTACAAACGCCTGAGGGGGGTGACAGGTTCCCTTTAAGCATCGGGGTGGATCAATCATACTTTGGGGTTGTGTTGCAGCCAATGGCACAGGAACATTTCAGGGGTAGAGGGAAATATGGATTAATTGAAATTTTAACAAATTCTTGGGGCAAACATAACACCATCTGTGCAAAGCTGAATTTGAAAAGAGGATGGCTTAAAAATGGATAATGATCATAAACACAAGTCAAAATCCACAACAGATTACCTCAAATGGCACAAGCTGAAGGTTTTCAATGGCCCTCACAGTCCCCTGATCTGATCATCATTGAAAAGCTGTAGCTAAACCTCAAAATAGAAGTGCATACAAGATGACCCAGGAATCTGACAGAACTGGAATAATTTTCCAAAGAAGAATGGATGAAAATCCCTAAACCAAGAATTAAAACACTGGCTACAAAAAGTGTTTAGCCGTGATGCTTTCAAATGGGGGTGCTACTAGATACCAACCATGGAGGGTTCCCAAACTTTTACATCGGACGATTTTCCTTTCAGTAATTTTTAAAATGTAAGAGATATATATACACAAATACATACATACATACACACATACAGTATGTATGCTCTATTCATAGTGGTCTTGCTGCATTTATTACAAACCCACTTTTGCTTTTCATTACTTGATCCGGTTATATTTTTAGTGTTTAGCATTTTGTACACCTACAACATGTTGCAGCCGTGTCCTCCCTCCAGCAGACTCTTTAGCCGGGAATGTTTCCTGCGACTTCTATCTTCACTCATGTTGTTTAGCACTATTGGCAGGTGTTATTCCAGGTAATATAAATATATTACAAAGATCATACTAAGTGTACAGTAAAACCCAGACACGAGCTGTGTTATTCCCCTGGAATGTATTTTCCAGACATATGAGCAGATGAAAGAAACTGGAAAGTGGTACGTAAGTGATAAACAGAAAGATTTTTATTCATTCCTGCTCACTTTGGACAATATTCACACAATGTGCTTGTTTTCAAGCAATCATAATAGTTGATAGCGTTGGCAGCCATAATAATCATGGTTATTGGTTGTCATGATAAATGCTGCTAATAGAAACATTTCTTTCAATCTTTGTGACAATTATCTCTGCCAGTGAGGCAGGTAGAGTTTTCTGGTGGACACTGAGAAAGTTAAAGGGGTTTTCTATTTTGAAAAATTGGTCCCCAAACGATTGGGTTCTTGTAAAAAAAAAAAACCACACAAACACAGATAGTAGTCACCCTCCCCTGGTCCATGTCTCTGTGTTTCGGCTGCAGCAGTGATGCTATGAATTAAGCTCACATCAGCACTGCAGCCAATCACTGAACTCAATGGCTCTATTGGAAGGCTAAGTGCACACGTTGTAGAATTGCCACGGAAATTTTCACGGCAATTCCGCAACTCCTGCCGTGGGTATATCGCATGCGGAATTGGCATGCGTATTCCCGCTAAACACTAGCGTTTTACAAGCGTAATTAACTTGCAGAATGCTAGCATTTTCCAAGCGATCTGTAGCATCGCTTGGAAAACTGATTGACAGGTTGGTCACACTTGTCAAACATAGTGTTTGACAAGTGTGACCAAAATTTTACTATTGATGCTGCCTATGCAGCATCAATAGTAAAAAGATAGAACGTTAAAAATAATTAAAAAAATAATAAAATGTGATATTCTCACCTTCCGGGGCCCTCGCAGCGTTCCCGCTCCTCGCGATGCTCCCGTTCCCAATTATGCCTAGCGGCAATGACTTCAGATGACGTAGCGGTCTCGTGTCACAGGTCATTTTCGCAATGCATTATTGCGCCGGAGGGATGCCGAAAGGAGAGGATATCACAATTTTTTATTTTAATTATTACTAATTTTTTTTCACAATTATATGGCTCCCAGGGCCTGGAGGAGAGTATCCTCTCCTCCACCCTGGGTACCAACTGCACATGATCTGCTTACTTCCCACATGGCGGGCATAGCCACATGCAGAAAGTAAGTGGATCAATGCATTCCTAGGTGTGCGGAATCCCCGCGATTCCGCACAAAGAATGAACATGCTGCGTTTTTTCCGGAACGCGATTCCGTCGCTGAAAAAAACGCAACATGTGCACAAAAATTGCGAATTGTATTCTAATAGGATGCTTAATGTATGTGTTTCTTTGTGGTTTTATCCCGTTTTTATAGCGTAAAACAGCAAAAATAAACCGCAAAAAATCTTGAAAGTGTGTACACAGCCTAAATGTCACAAGCTGCTGAACTCAGTAAAAAGCTGCAGCGCTGCCAAATTAAGGAGATCACTATTTGTGAAAAGAGAAAACCCGTTGAAAGAAGATTGGTCATTATATGATGATCTTTTTAAGGGTGGCATACTATAGGGACAGCTTTTCTGTACTAACAGCTCAAAATAAATCATGCTGTTCGGCTAAGGCTACTTTCACACTTCCGTCGGTACGGGGCCGTCGCCATGCGTCGGCCCGATGTACCGACGGACGTTGTGAAATAAATGAACACGTCGCACAAAAAAAGATACTTTTTTTTGTGCCGACAGACCGCCAAAACACGACGCATCCGCCGCACGACGGATGCGACGTGTGGCCATACGTCGCAGTGTGCCGCTAATGCAAGTCTATGGAGAAAAAACGCATCCTGCGGGCAACTTTGCAGGATGCGTTTTTCTCCAAAACGACGCATTGTGACGGCCGTCATAAGATGGAAGTGTGAAAGTAGCCTAAGGCTGGTTTCACATTTGCGGTTGTGTCCGCAGCGTTTCTGACGCATGTATCCGCATGCGTCTTGGTTTCCTATCTTTAACATTGTAGACGCAGGTGCATGCGTTCGCCCGCATTTGCTTACTCATGCGTTTTTTCGCTGTGTGCGGTGGGGCGCGGCTGATGCACCATGTTAGCATTTTTAAGGTGGCAAATTTCCGTCAAATATGCGCAGGCATGCACATGCAGATGAGTGCGTTAAAAAACGCATTACTGTCTATGGGAACGCATGCGTACGCATGTCTTTGCGTACACATGCGTTCTATGCACTTGAGTACTTCGGACTGCACATGTCCAGGAACTGATTGAGACACGTCCATTGAGATACGCCCTCCTGGAAATTTCAAACGCATGTGCATAAAAAACGCGAACGCATGCAAAAAACGCATATAAATGTGTGCAAACCTTCATGCGTAATGTGATGCGGATAAAAAAAAAAAACAGCGTTAGCATGCGTTTTGCAATGCATTTGCGGATGAGATGCTGCGGACTCAACCGCAAATGCGAACCTAGCCCAACACATCTCCAAAACCACACCAGGCATATAGTTATCAATTTTTTGTGTGTTATGAGCAGCACATTCCCGTCCTTGTCACAAATGATTGGTGAAAAGATGCATAGCAGGAGATCTGTCCCCGCTGAGAGGGATGAGGGCAGTATAGTATGTTGATAGAGCTGTTCAATACAACACGTCTTACAAATTGTGTATGCTGTAAGGATATGTGCACACGTTAAGTATTTGTTGCAGACATTTCTGCATCAAAAACATGTCTCTTGGTAGGACTTGAACTCTAGCGCCACCTATTGGAAGCAGCAATCCTAAAAGTCAATATTGACCCTTTAACGAGTCTTGTCGCATAACTTAGATCAAAAGCCAACCCAGAATGTCAATTTGCCGACTCGTGTTTTGGCATGTTGCTCCTTCACAGTGCAAAGCATGACATTTGAGTTGGCTGTGTGAGAGGCCTCCGACTGGAGTGTGAGGGGTAAAGTATCTTCTTATGGAAAGTGACATGCCTGACATGCTAGTGTAAAGAGACTTATAGGCCTCTTCCTCTCTGAAGAGACAATTTGCATACTTAAATTCTCAGGGGAACATTGCATAGTTTATAAGTCTCTTTTACACTGGCATGTCTGGATTGTCACTCTACATATGGAGAGACATTACCCCTTAGACCTCTTGCCAAGAAAAAGGCTGCATGAAAAAATGTGGATATTTGCATGCATTTTTTTATGAATTTTTGTTTTTTGCCAGTCTCTCATACAACAAAATCAGATATAATTTGAACTGACGAGGGGCAATATCCTGAAACACCATGTCTGCAACCTGAGATTCTGGTTTGGAATTTATCCTAAGTCATATGGCAAGGCTCATTAAAGTGTTGATATTGATTTTTAGGATTGTTACTTTCAATATGTGGTGCTAGAGTACAAGTCCTCTTCCTCTCTGAAGAAGCAATTTGCATATTTAATTTCCATGAGGAGCATTACATGGTTTATATGCCTCCCTACACTAGAATGCCAACCATGTCACTCTCCACAAGGAGAAACATTACCCTTTAGATCCAACTAAGAAGTCTTTTATACTGCCAATTTGCATATCATACTTTGTGCTGAGGAGGGGCACCATCCCGAAACACGTGTCTACAAATCGAGATTCTGGTTTGGTTTTTATCCTAAGTCATGCGGCAAGACTTGGTAAAGGGACAATACTGATTTAGAATTTCTGCTTCCGATATTTTCCGAACGATTATTAAAAAAATCTCTGATACAGAGGAACTTTTTATGGCAACTTGGCAGATCTCTAACCCTCACCTAAATGTAAATATTCTAATGGTAAAAAGATAGTTATACAAATGACCGTGCATACATTACTTCACCAATAGTTTGGCACAATAGATTTCTAATCAGTTATGGAAGAAAAAAAAACCATTGGGATTGTTTCTTCCATTGCTCCTTTTTGGCAGACACCCTTTATGAATATAACTATGGGCATTAGTCTCCTTTTAGCCACAAGAGCATTCATGAGCAAAGTCAGAATATTCATCTTTACGATTCATCCTAAACGACTTTGATGAATCTATGATCAGAGCTTTGTGCAGGGTGTGTCAAGTGCAAAATTGTGAAATAATTTTCAAGAGACCCTGTTTTTTTTCTTACAAAAGGACTTTAAAAATTATTTAAGTATTATTGTTTTTTATGTGATTCTTTCTTAACATACTATAGTTAGGGCAAACTTTACAAGCCTAGGACTGGTGTGAGAGCCTACTGTGACAAATGGCACAAACAATATTATGCTCCGTGACAATAGCTCCAATTGTAAGAAAAGAAGCACTCACTGGACAGAGGCTTAACGTTTACTGTATTTTCATAATTGTCTTATCTTTCAAAGTGTAATTTGTCTGGGCCTCTGTTAAAACCAACCATGTGCCTTTTGCTTTTGCAGCTGTAGCGTAGAGTTCGGAGACCTGTATTTTACAAATTGTTGGACGCCATGGGGCTTTGGTAGCAGCCCTTTTCTTTTCCATGCAGTGTTATCTGTGCCAACATTTCAACAATTTACAGAGTAAACTCTTAAAAAAGAAAACGTTAAAGATCTGGTTTATACCAAACTAATCTGACATATTGTATGCAATCTAGAAATACCATAACTAAAATCACACAGTAGCATCAATAAAACTGCTGATTTGGCAATGCAGAAGTACACCGCCCATGGTAATAAGTGTATATTGATGTAAACATTAATAAAACAAAGGTGAACGCCCAATAAAAAACAAGCTCAAGTTCCTCGACTGCACGCATACCATCATGTGTCACAGTCTACATACACCAAGCACACAATTTGATACCATCACCTACCATGTTCTGGGTCAGATTGTACCCAATACTAGAGTTGAGCGAATACGGTATGTTTGGATTCGGTCGACGAATATGAATTTGCTTTTTTCGTGCCATATTGCTACCCTATTCGTGCCAAATTTATGTTTGATGATCGATTTTGAACATATTCGGTAATTTATACTCCCATTGACTCCAATGACGTTCGGCGAATATTGAAAAAACAACATAATAGAGTCCCCTAAAAGTGTTGCACATTGGTGGAGATCCGATCTGGCATTGAGGACCTATCCTAAAAGATAAACCAACAGTATCATACGCTACAATTACTTTTTTGGTAGATGCAACATTGCAATAAAATGACATTACAACATTGTATCAATCACAAAATTGGATCAATAAAAACATCAGCTCAGCGCACAAAAAAAATAAGCCCTCACCCAGATTCCGAGAAATGGAGTTGCTATGGGTCTCGGAAAATGGTGCAATTTTTTTGTTCCTACAAACTCTGAATTTTTTTTCACCACTTAAAATTAGAAAAAAAAGAATAAGTAAAAAAAGAACCTTTACGAGTTTGATATCTACGAACGTGTAATGACCTGGGGAATCATAATGGTAGATCAGTTTTAACATTTAGTGAACATTCTAAAAATTAAAAAAAAATTAAAATTGTGGAATAGCACTTTTTTTTGCAATTTTACCACACTTACAATTCTTTTCCTGGTTTACAGTACACAATATGGTATAAGCAATGGTGTCGTTCAAAAGTAAAACTCGTCCCCAAAAAAAAAACCCTCACATGGCAATATTAACTGAAAAATAAAAATGTCATTGCTCTGGGAAGAAGGGGAGCAAAAAACAAACGCAAAAACGGAAATATCCCTGGTCGTTAAGTGGTTAAAGATGAAATAATAATGACATGGCCCCTTCCTCACGGACTTAAATCCTATTGAGAACTTGTGGACACCTCCTTAAATAGGAGATATACTGTGTAGTAAAAGAGCACACCTCTAATAACAGTATCTGGGGGGCTGTGGTTGGTGCTGCCCAAAAAGTTTATCATCAACATATTAAGAAGCCGACAATTTCCATGGATGGAAGACTCTGACTGTTATTGAAAAGAAGGGCAGCTATATTGGTCACTGATTACTTTTTCTCATGTTAAAAATGTATTTTTGTACATTTTGAGTAGTTTAGTTATTGTTCTCACTTTAATAGCTGAAAATAAACTGAGATGGGAATATCAAAATTTTTCATTTAGTTGAATAATAATCTCAATAATTACACCCATCGGATCCGGACGGCACCGGACCGTCCCCGGGTGAGTATAATCTCATTTGTTTTTCTGATCTTTCAGGTTAAGATACCTTCACACTCAGCAACTTTACAACGAGAACGACAGCGATCCGTGATGTTGCAGCATCCTGGATAGCGATCTCGTTGTGCTTGACACGCAGCAGCGATCTGGATCCCGCTGTGATATCGCTGGTCGGAGCTAGAAGTCCGGAACTTTATTTGGTCGTCAGGTCGGCGTGTATCGTCATGTTTGACAGCAAAAGCAACGATGCCAGCAACGTTTTACATGGAGCTAACAACCAGCGAGAACGATAAGTACGTCACTGGATCGCTCCTGCATCGTTCTGCTGTTGCCGTGTTTGCCGTCTCTACAGCGACCTAAACAGCGACGCTCCAGCAATCGGCTCGTTGTCTATATCGCTGCAGCATCGCTGAGTGTGACGGTACCTTTACATCGGGGACTTATCTACAGCATTATGCTGTAGATAAGCCCCTAATGGCGGTGGCCGCAGCTTATATGCGAAAAAGTAGGTGACAGATTCCCTTTAACTTTCTTAAAAATTCAGGTTTCAGATTTAGTAACCTTTTGAATTGGCCGACAGCACTGGAGTTATTCAATAACAAAATGAATCATCACAAATACAAATTGCCTAATAATTGTGCACACAGTGTATAGAGCAATACTTGTTCTCACAGAAGGTGGACAGAGAACAGGACGTCTGAACTCCTTGTATAGGTGATAAAGTATTGCAGTGCTGTATAGTGTGCGGAGAATCACACACGACATGCGTGCACTGCAGACTACTTATTATGTAAGAGTTGTCAAACATTTTTACGGCAGTCTGTCAGCACTATTGATCTTGCAAACCTACTGACAGTGCTGGCAGGACAGGTGGAGACTGGTGTTTAGATGTACCTTTATTAGAGTTTTAGCATTATGAACTTGAGTACAGTCTTAATCCAGTGCACACCAGCTGCCTCCAGTACCCAAAAGTGGTTCCTTAACTTTGCAGAATTGCATGAGGGTCTCTGCACCAAGTTTTTATTTGCTATAGTTTGGAGCAAAAACCCCACAGAACCAGCACATGTACATATACGCTAAGACCTCGTTCAGATGCCCCTGAATAATGTTTGTCTTCTATCTGTGATTCTTATAATGCAAAAATACTGTCTCATCCTATGTTTTACTGGTAGAGAATTCTCAATGTTGGTTGTTTACCAGCATTGGATCAATCCCAGCACAATCTGGGCACACAGGAGGATGATCTGGTATTTTCATGGCCCATGTGAAACTTGCCTCGATTGCACTGTTTGTGAAAGCCTATCAGCTGTTAATAGATCTGCCACAGAGAAACTTAGAGCAAGCCATGACACAGGGGCTGCCCTGGTATTCACCATTTATCTGCTGCACAGGGATCAAAACTTCAAAGGGGTCTTTGGACTGGGGCCACAGAGTCAGCTGCTTGCCGGAGGAGCAAGCTAAAGGCAAGAAGAGTTGCTACGCAAGGTCAATGTCAAAAGGTCATGTCAGGGACAAAATCAAAAAGCAAATGAAAGGTCATAAAACAAGCTGAAGTCAGAAAATGGAAGAAATCAGGAAGAAAACACAAGAGCAATAACTAGAGCTACTACACGCCAGGTAAGCAAACCTTAATGACTGCAAGTGGAAGTCAGAGACCCTGGGGTTTAAATAGCAAACAGTCCCACCCAAGGCTCTAGACAACCCCTTTAACTAACTTGTAAATGGGTGCCAAGTTTTTAATATAATGCATCATGGTATATATTGTAACCCTTTTTGACTATGTTTATACTACTGGTTTCATGATTTCCATTTTTACATTACACTTAAAGGTTCGCTCCTTCCACCGGTGTAGAAGAAGTTCCTCAAGCATCTTTTTTCCATACTGAATAGAATAACACATTAAGCAACATTATTGTGGCTGAAGTAACGTAATTGTGAACAGAGCACAAACTGTGTAAACTGAATACATGGTCATCAGGTGTATGATAATGCTGTGAATGCTTGTTAGAGAGCATGGATCATCACTGCTCACTGGATGAGTTTTCGTCTTTTCCAGCCAGTGCTGAGATCAGAGAGTCAAGCATCACGTGGTGGTTATGGTGAGGTATCTAGACAAAATTAAAGAATCCCTCCTACTGAAGTTTTTTTTTTACTGCCATGAAGTTGTTTGTTTTTTTTAACTAAATCTGTATATACAGTATAATGTGTCTTAATATACTCATCCACCGCTGCCTTCTCTGGTGTCCACAGCAGTTCCATTCCTCTTCTAAGAGACGTCACCACTTTTCAGACTGTACGCATGAGCTGGAAGTCTCTGGAACCTCATTCTGGTGATCCATAGGTTACATTGTAAGAGCCACATTCGGGTCACATAGAGATATATGACCCCAAGAGTCTGAAGAGTGCTGATGTCCCTGAGAAGAGGAGCGGTACAGCGTTGGACACCAGAGAAGATGGTGGTGAGCATTTTAACATACACTACACGCACATATTAGTAAAAAAAAGATAAACTTCATGGGAGTGTTTCTTTAAGTGAGCATTTGCTGATGCGTCCATGTTAAAGGATGAAACATCATAGGTGTCTTCCTTCCAAGGTGAAAAATGGTACCCAAGAGAAAACCTTGCCCACTGCACGTGCCCATTGTGGGAAACACAACATCAAAAATGAAATTACATTAAGTTGTGGGGGGTTGAACCCCATAATAAAGTTTGAGTGAGTTGTGTTGGGTGGTCACAAGCGAGTGCAAGGAAATAAGTTGGAAGGAAGTTGAAGGCACCAGAAACTGATGTACTTTGTGTTTGTGAGAGTTGGAGGAACATCAACATGCGGAGTAAGGCTCGGTCAACACTTGAATATTCGAGTTTCATTTCTCTGTTCCATGCACTTTTTTTCCCCATGAATAAAAATGGACATATAAAATAAACCAGATGATTCACGCTATAGTCAATGGGAACATTGTGCTTATGTTTGCATTCGCTATATAATAGATCAGTAGTCAACATATGATAAATCCAGGAATTTAAAAATGCAGGTGTAAATATAGTTTAAGCTGGGTGGGGGACTTTGTTGCACCACTACACAGCCAAGGATCCTTTTTTAAAAAAAATCTGAATATTATCCCACAAAACCCCTATAAGAATTCATTTTTATCTAATGCAATATATACCAAAGTAAGACTATATAACCACATATGAAAAGTCAGTGAAACTGTTCGAACTGTCCTAAAAGAATGTGGAGATGAGATCCTGGTATTCATTTAGCGTTAAGCATATGGGTGAAAGGAATAAGGTTTACCGTAATAAAGCACCAGCAGAACAATAAATGTTCTGTGCTATTTTGCATCACCAAATATACTGCTCATATAGCTAGATTTCATAATGCTGTTTGATCCCTAATGTTCTTCTGAGGCCTTCACAGAACTTTCTGTAGTTATACTTGGCCTTCGAGGAGGACCTTTTCCCACCAAATCCACCGGCACCAACCACAAACACAGAGAACTGGTTATATTAATAACATTATATTGATGCTTTGAATGCTGCATTTTCAGAGGAGTGTCCTTGAAATATAAATAACTTGGAGATGCCGGCTCCTCAATACTGGGCTTGTTTCAACGATAATGTGCAATTGTCAAAGTACAACTCTATTAACCAGATGTAAACAGCACAGAGTTATTACTAAGAACAGACACGGACTCTATCTTACCTAAATTAAATGTCTCTGAAGCACTTAGTGCAAAAAGCACTGGAAAATATCTACTTTTCCTATGGTTTGTTAGCGATCACTCTTAAACTTACCCAGTGCTGCAAAGCAACGCAGAGCTATCAAAAGAAGAACTTCAGAGACAGACACCATCAAAGTGAATCATAATTTCACATATTGCAAAATCGAACCACTCCTTTAGCTGCTGATTAATGACTGAAGTGTAAGTAGATAGTGCGGTATGAGGAAAAGCGATTAACTGCTTCTAGCTTGCGAGAAAATCTGAAAAACGCATTATGGACGGGTTTAACTTAAAGGCAAGACAACAAGGGGAGGCTCTGGCTGCAGTCAGTCGTCTCACGGTCAAAAAGAAGTGAATAAAAGTGAAGAAGGGGGAGATGGCTGATCTCTTGGGATATCACAATTTCAGTTGCCATAAAGGAGCAAAGAATGGATGGACATTTGCAAATGTTTACTCCTTTAAGAGGAAATATTCGGGAAATATTTCATTGTTAAGAATTTATTAAATAAAAGTTCCTTCAACTAAGAACAACTTTTCTTCAAAAGAATTTTCCTGGAAAGGTTGCTTATTTCCACGGTATTATTGAGTATGTGGCAGGCTGAGCAATAGCAATTGTCAATATGTATTAGAATGTGTATGGTTGTGTTAGCATAACGATCAATCACCAGATCACAGTTCGTTCACTGGTTGATTATCCATAAAACTGCTTTGATCTAATGTATTAGCCACCTTTGCTCTCTAGGCAGGGGTGCGGAACCTTTTTTCTGTCAATGGTCATTTGGATATTTATCATTCAGGGCCCGCAACAAATTATCAGCTTTAAAATTACCCTGGTATATTTTGTCAAACAATTAACTCACCCCTAATGTGATGGATGGATTTGCTTTTCTTTGATATGGTGTGTGATGTTATGTGATCTTGTTGATTCTCACAACAGCTTTTCCAGATTTGTGTCAATCCGGAGCGCAGTCAACTTTGTGATGATAAGTTTTGTAACTAACTTGCAGTAGTAAGTTGTTAAGAACACAGATGTACAGTATATTACACTACAGGTCTCCTCACATTGGGAAATTCATCACTCATGTTCATGTTACATTTATAGAACTCAAGCAGTAGCAAATATGCAGTGTAAATCACATAGGAGGCATCTTCACTGCAGTATACATCACACAGGAGACGCTGGGACTGCTGAATATACATCACATAGGAGATGCTAGTGCAAGAGCATATACATCACACAGGACACTATGGGGCTGGAGCATGTACATCACAGGAGACGGTGGGGCTACAGAATATACATCACAGGAGACACTGTGGCTGAAGCAAATACTTCAAAAGAGACATTGACACTGCAACAACAAAGTTAAGGTTACAGGAGGCCAGGCGATTTTCAGCTTTACAAAAACCTAGCCTCCTTTAACCTTGTATCAAAAAACTGCAGCCATAGGTTCTTATAAGTAGAGATGAGCAAATTTGCTGGTTTTCCCTCTTATTGGGTAAGCTATAGTGCTTGCCAAATAAGCTGCAGAGGGAACCCGGCTTCTTGGATCGTGACGGCCCATCAGCTGATCGGCGCCGCAGCTACATGTATTGCGGCTGTGTGCCAAGCATAACACAAGTATGGAGAGCCTATTAGTTGGGCTATAGCTTGCCGAATAAGAGGGAACTCAAGCAAATTCGCTCATCTCTACTTATAAGCAGCTGCCGAGCACTCTGGAAATGATAATAGTGGAGGTCCACAAAGAAGGAGAAGGCTATAAGTAGATAGCAAAGCATTTTCAAGTTGCCCTTTCTTTAGTTCAAAATGTAATTAGGAAATGGCAGTAAACAGGAACAGTGGAGGTCAAGATAAGGTCTGGAAGAGCAAGCAAAATTTGTACATTTGCTAAAGAAGCAAATCAGAATCCCCGATTAACTGCAAAGACCTTTAGAAAGATTTCACAGTCTCTGGAGTTGTGGTAATTTGTTCCACTGTTCAGTGACACCTGCATAAATTTGGCCTTCATGGAAGAGTCATCAGAAGAAAACCTCTCCTGCGTTCTCATCATA
This sequence comes from Ranitomeya imitator, assembly GCF_032444005.1. Taxonomy (NCBI): domain Eukaryota; kingdom Metazoa; phylum Chordata; class Amphibia; order Anura; family Dendrobatidae; genus Ranitomeya; species Ranitomeya imitator. The sequence continues at coordinate 711,791,678 of NC_091284.1, read as the reverse complement.
AAATTCAGAGTCAGAACTATGCAAAAGAACATCTAAACAAGCCTGATGAATTTTGGAAACAAGTCTTGTGGACCAATGAAGTTAAAATAAAACTCTTCTGCCACAGTGATCAAAGGTATCTTGCACAGGGGCCCACCAGAGGATTCTCTTGTTCTCCTGTGGGCCAGTCCAAGCCTGTTTGTATGTATATTTTATACTAAAAATAAAAAGTACTAACTACATGGACCATGTGGTCTATTTCAGGGGATTCTAAGGAAATAAGACACCACACAAACTCAGGTCCTCTGTTGAGCCCCTTTAAAGCATTATCCGGCACAGCTCACTTTGGCATCTGGAGGCGAGTGGCACTGATGTCCCATCAACAGGTGTCTGCCAAGACGTGTCCATGGTCGCCATGTATTGTGCACTCCTCCTATTCAATGCTATGGTACACATCTGTGATACCTGATGGCTGTGCAAACTTTCTGGCAGGTACCTATCAATGGAACACCATGAGTGCTGTTCACCTCCTGATGCTGAAGTGAGCGATGTCAGAGCAGTCCTTTAAGACTATAAGAGAGTGACATAAATATATTACAGACCAAAATATTTATCAGATACTGGCTGATTCTATTAAGTATATTATACCGTTACCATGTGTGTATGGACCAGTATGGAGGTTTACAAACAGCAGTGAGTCCCTAAGGCAGCTCTCGAGACACTAATCACTTTATATTAATTGGCTATGTAAGGCAGCAGCTTAGAATCAATTCTGTAAAATGAATTTGCCCTAATATATGGCACATGGCACTTTTTATTTCCCATTGATTAAAGTCTTTATAATTATACAATTATAGTATTTAGGAAATTTTATTTAGGTTGCATGAAAGCAATTTAATTTTAACACTTATCGCAGCCATTCTACACTGAAACTGGTCAGCGGGATTTCACATCCCAAAATATTTATAAGCACATATAGCAAAGACAAGTCCAGAAATACCTTTACCTGGCCAATCCGTTCCTCCATTACTGAATAATTAGCATTTAAATTGATGTGCAAATGAGGCTAAAGAGCTCTTTGTTTATTCTGAAGCCTCTGTCACTCCAGCTCTATTCCCTCTATTCTATTGCCTTATCCTGCTTGACTGACATCCTTTATGCTGTGTGACTTTAGGCAGAGGAGGAGGCGGCAGCACTAAGCGGAGAATAGAGCTGGAGTGACGGAGGCTTTAGATTTACAAATAGCTCTTCCGCCTCACTTGCATAATAATTAAAATGCTGAGGAACGGACTGGCTATGTAAAGATATTGCTGGACAAACTCCCATTAATGCTGGTATTTTATGTTGTAGCCATACTTGAATCCACAAGCAGTATTCAATGACTATGAGAATTTCAAGGTAATACCTGTTTTACCTGGAAAATCGGATCTATACATGTGCGTATTTGTTTGACCGTCATAGAATGGAAACTAGCCTAAGGGACTTGCACACGTTAAGTACCGTATTTGTTGCCTTATTTTTTCAACACAGTTTTGTCACAAAAATTGAAGCATTTGCTGGTACCAGCAGAGTGAATGAGGTTCATGAAGTCTCATGGACAAGTTGCTTATTTTTTAATCCAGATTTGAAGCACTTTTCCTGACGCATCTCAAGTCACATTTTTCAGTCATTTCCTGTGTGTTTTTCCGACAGTTTTAGCCCCTGGCAGTTATTTTGAGGGTTTTGACATAGTAAAAAAAACATCACAAAAACGATCATTTCCAGACATTTCTTTTTACTGCCTTGAATAATAAAGATGCCACTAGCATTTTGTTACGCAACATCAATGGAGCAAAACCCCCAAAGAAGTCCGAGCAACTTTTTAGCTTTCTTATTGACTTGTACTTATTTTGGGCAGACATATAATAATAATCTTTATTTTTATATAGCGCTAACATATTCCGCAGCGCTTTACAAGTTGCACACATTATCATCACTGTCCCCGTTGGGGCTCACATTCTAAACTCCCTATCAGTATGTCTTTGGAATGTGGGAGGAAACCGGAGTACCCGGAGGAAACCCACGCAAACACGGAGAGAACATACAAACTCTTTGCAGATGTTGTCCTTGGTGGGGTTTGAACCCAGGACTCCAGCGCTGCAAGGCTGCTGTGCTAACCACTGCGCCACCGTGCTGCCCCGACATATCACTTCCTTTAACTGCTTTGCATTTTTAGAGACCTGAAGTGGTTAAAAGATATTCAGGAGACTGAAGTCATGCTTACATAGAAATGCATACGGTAAGTTGAGTGTTTTCAGAACCCACCTGAAAAAGACACTGTGTGCACTTGCCTTTAAGGTGCCATAGCAAATTGTGACCCCCCGGGCAGTGGCAAGTCTTGTGCTTCCTGGCTAAGCGGCACACCATCGCCCTGCAGCCACACTGTGTCATACGCACAAGAAATCGACTTCCGTGCTGTTATTTACATGGTCCTTGCACTGAAGCGCTGCCATAGTTCGCATGCCTGCATGCTTGACGTGAAGGGAACAGGTTTGTCATCAGAGACCAACAACATACTGGCCCCGCAAGGTTAAGTAGTCAAAAATAGAGACACTGTTTTGTCACGTCAGTTCTACAAATACAGCTACAGCTGAAAAAGAAAAAGTGTGACGACTTTCCAAATGTCACCTTACTGGTGCAAAGACCAGATATGTTCTTTATAGGGGCAGTAAATTGTGAGAGGTGGCCAGAAGGATTGTTGTGAGAATGAAGAAGGAAAAAATATCATTTGAAATCAATACATGTAAAAGAAGGGTAATATAACGGTTGCTCTATTGATAAAGAGATTGGCCACTATTTAACTGAAGGGCTATCCTTTGGAGAGGCCATCAATATCGCATCGGTAGGGATGCGATACTCGACACCCCCCACTAAACAGCTGTTTCTGATGGCGGTAGTCTTAAAGAGAACCTGTCAGCAGGATTGAGCCCTATAAACTAAAGGCATGGCCATTATGGCGCTGCGATACTAATTAATCTGATACCTCATATGAGGGCATGCGTGCAGTGGCTGATGAATACTCACCCTATGACGTTTTCATAAAATGACATCTCCTGTGCGTCTGTGTGCTTTGGGGCATGACGTGGGGGCACGGTCTTCTTCTCGTTCTGCCTCCTTTAAAAAAATTCTGCGCTGCCGAAGCATCATTGTGTGGGTGGCGCATGCGCATTTCAGAGCCGGAATCTCGATCCGTGCGTGTGCCGCATCCAGCGCCATTTTATAGAATTTCTGCACACAGGATGCTGGCTGTGCCACCCACACAATGATGGCAGCGCGGAATATTAAACAGGAGGCAGGTCAGAAGCAGAGGAGGCTAGTGGGGGGCGGAGAACGAGAAGAAGACAATGCCCCCACATCCTGCCCCGAAGCACACAGAAGTAGCAATTTTATGAAAACTTGATAAGGGGAGTATTCAGCAGCCAATGAGTGGATCCCTTCACATCAGGTATCAGATTAGTCAGCATCACAGCGCCATTATGGCCATGCCTTTAGTTTATAGGGTTCAATCCTGCTGACAGGCTCTCTTTAAGTTCTCGGATGTTACTGGAACACAGCAGCTCTGTTATTTCTAGAGTGGCAGTGGCTGGATACTGCAGATCAATTAAAAAGGGGGTGGGCCTGCAGTACCTGGCTGTGACCACTATAGCTTTGATGGCGCAGCAGCATACCAGAACTTTCGCAACTGTTGGTGCCAGTAATGGCTGATCAGCGGAGATGTCAGGTGTCGCACCTCCACTAATTAGATTTTGATGGACTGAAGCATACGCCCTCATTAAAAAAAAGTAGCAGCCAAACCCTTTAATGCAGAGTTTTAATGAAAAGGCTTCTTTTGTAGTCATAGGGGAGACAGGGGAGACAGGAGAACAAGGGATGGGGCTGAGGTTCGAGCACAAAGCACAGATCTTACATCACTAGCAGAGAAGTCCACCCTCTCTAATAAGCTTCTAATATGTACAGCTGCCTAAGGAGGGACTGGGATTTTTTTTTTTTTGGAGATATGATTTATTTAACAAAAGTCTCATCTGGAAAATTTGGGCTCTTACACCAAAAGAGCACTCATTATTGTCCACAGAACGGCTCACTGCAAATGCTGCCTTGTCTCATTCTCTGCTATTCTCAATGGCGAGGTATGAATTAGCTCCCATCTGTTCCTCTGCCAATAGGGTTCGTCCCTGACACTCTCCAGACAGTCCGGCCAAGCTGACCATGCGTTTCCATACGATTCTATGCAAATATTAGTAAGCGGGATCTTTACTGGGAGCCCATGTAACGTTATGCGCGTATAGCTGTACGTGTTCTGGCTGGCAATCAGGCAACACAGCGTGCAGTAATCAGCGCACATACAGAGATCTGGCAATAACCAAAAACAATAGGACGAGCTCTGAGACGTGGAATCTCTGTAGACTGCAGTACCTGATCTATCCTCACACAACTATAAGCAGCAGTGGATTGCGCCTAACAACTACCTATGCAACTCGGCACTGCCTGAGGAGCTGACTAGCCTGAAGATAGAAATACAAGCCTGACTTACCTCAGAGAAATACCCCAAAGGAATAGGCAGCCCCCCACATATAATGACTGTTAGCAAGATGAAAAGACAAACGTAGGAATGAAATAGATTCAGCAAAGTGAGGCCCGATATTCTAGACAGAGCGAGGATAGCAAAGAGAACTATGCAGTCTACAAAAAACCCTAAAACGAAAACCACGCAAAGGGGCAAAAAGACCCACCGTGCCGAACTAACAGCACGGCGGAGCACCCCTTTGCTTCTCAGAGCTTCCAGCAAAAGATAATAGCAAGCTGGACAGAAAAAACAGAAAACAAACTAGAAGCACTTATCTAGCAGAGCAGCAGGCCCAAGGAAAGATGCAGTAGCTCAGATCCAACACTGGAACATTGACAAGGAGCAAGGAAGACAGACTCAGGTGGAGCTAAATAGCAAGGCAGCCAACGAGCTCACCAAAACACCTGAGGGAGGAAGCCCAGAGACTGCAATACCACTTGTGACCACAGAAGTGAACTCAGCCACAGAATTCACAACAGTACCCCCCCCTTGAGGAGGGGTCACCGAACCCTCACCAGAACCCCCAGGCCGACCAGGATGAGCCACATGAAAGGCACGAACAAGATCTGGGGCATGGACATCAGAGGCAAAAACCCAGGAATTATCTTCCTGAGCATAACCCTTCCATTTGACCAGATACTGGAGTTTCCGTCTAGAGACACGAGAATCCAAAATCTTCTCCACAATATACTCCAATTCCCCCTCCACCAAAACAGGGGCAGGAGGCTCCACAGATGGAACCATAGGTGCCACGTATCTCCTCAACAACGACCTATGGAATACATTATGTATGGAAAAGGAGTCTGGGAGGGTCAGACGAAAAGACACCGGATTGAGAATCTCAGAAATCCTATACGGACCAATAAAACGAGGTTTAAATTTAGGAGAGGAAACCTTCATAGGAATATGACGAGAAGATAACCAAACCAGATCCCCAACACGAAGTCGGGGTCCCACACGGCGTCTGCGATTAGCGAAAAGCTGAGCCTTCTCCTGGGACAAGGTCAAATTGTCCACTACCTGAGTCCAGATCTGCTGCAACCTGTCCACCACAGAATCCACACCAGGACAGTCCGAAGACTCAACCTGTCCTGAAGAGAAACGAGGATGGAACCCAGAATTGCAGAAAAATGGAGAGACCAAGGTAGCCGAGCTGGCCCGATTATTAAGGGCGAACTCAGCCAACGGCAAAAATGACACCCAATCATCCTGGTCAGCGGAAACAAAACATCTCAGATATGTTTCCAAGGTCTGATTGGTTCGTTCGGTCTGGCCATTAGTCTGAGGATGGAAGGCCGAGGAAAAAGATAGGTCAATGCCCATCCTACCACAAAAGGCTCGCCAGAACCTCGAGACAAACTGGGAACCTCTGTCAGAAACAATATTCTCAGGAATGCCATGTAAACGAACCACATGCTGGAAGAACAAAGGCACCAAATCAGAGGAGGAAGGCAATTTAACCAAGGGCACCAGATGGACCATTTTAGAAAAGCGATCACAGACCACCCAAATGACCGACATTTTTTGAGAAACGGGAAGGTCAGAAATGAAATCCATCGAAATATGTGTCCAAGGCCTCTTCGGGACCGGCAAGGGCAAAAGCAACCCACTGGCACGTGAACAGCAGGGCTTAGCCCTAGCACAAATTCCACAGGACTGCACAAAAGCACGCACATCCCGTGACAGAGATGGCCACCAGAAGGATCTAGCAACCAACTCCCTGGTACCAAAGATTCCTGGATGACCGGCCAGCACCGAACAATGAAGTTCAGAGATAACTTTACTAGTCCACCTATCAGGGACGAACAGTTTCTCGGCCGGACAACGATCAGGTTTATTAGCCTGAAATTTCTGCAACACTCTCCGCAAATCAGGGGAGATGGCAGACACAATGACTCCTTCCTTGAGGATACTCGCCGGCTCAGATAACCCCGGAGAGTCGGGCACAAAACTCCTAGACAGAGCATCCGCCTTCACATTTTTAGAGCCCGGAAGGTATGAAATCACAAAATCAAAACGAGCAAAAAATAACGACCAACGGGCCTGTCTAGGATTCAAGCGCTTGGCAGACTCAAGATAAGTAAGGTTCTTATGATCAGTCAAAACCACCACGCGATGCTTAGCACCCTCAAGCCAATGACGCCACTCCTCGAATGCCCACTTCATGGCCAGCAACTCTCGGTTGCCCACATCATAATTACGCTCAGCAGCAGAAAATTTCCTGGAAAAGAAAGCACATGGTTTGAACACTGAGCAACCAGAACCTCTCTGTGACAAAACCGCCCCTGCACCAATCTCAGAAGCATCAACCTCGACCTGGAACGGAAGAGAAACATCAGGTTGACACAACACAGGGGCACAGCAAAAACGACGCTTCAACTCCTGAAAAGCTTCCACGGCAGCAGAAGACCAATTAACCAAATCAGCACCCTTCTTGGTCAAATCGGTCAATGGTCTGGCAATGCTAGAAAAATTACAGATGAAGCGACGATAAAAATTAGCAAAGCCCAGGAATTTCTGCAGACTTTTTAGAGATGTCGGCTGAGTCCAATCCTGGATGGCCTGAACCTTAACCGGATCCATCTCGATAGTAGAAGGGGAAAAGATGAACCCCAAAAATGAAACTTTCTGCACACCGAAGAGACACTTTGATCCCTTCACGAACAAGGAATTAGCACGCAGTACCTGGAAAACCATTCTGACTTGCTTCACATGAGACTCCCAATCATCTGAGAAGATCAAAATGTCATCCAAGTAAACAATCAAGAATTTATCCAGATACTCACGGAAAATGTCATGCATAAAAGACTGAAAAACAGATGGAGCATTGGCAAGTCCGAACGGCATCACCAGATACTCAAAATGACCCTCGGGCGTATTAAATGCCGTTTTCCATTCATCTCCCTGCCTGATTCTCACCAGATTATACGCACCACGAAGATCAATATTAGTAAACCAACTAGCCCCCTTAATCCGAGCAAACAAGTCAGATATCAATGGCAAGGGATACTGAAACTTAACAGTGATCTTATTAAGAAGGCGGTAATCAATACACGGTCTTAGCGAACCATCCTTCTTGGCTACAAAAAAGAACCCTGCTCCCAATGGTGACGACGATGGGCGAATATGTCCCTTCTCCAGGGACTCCTTCACATAACTGCGCATAGCGGTGTGTTCAGGTACGGACAAATTAAATAAACGACCCTTAGGGAATTTACTACCAGGAATCAAATCGATAGCACAATCACAATTCCTATGCGGAGGTAGGGCATCAGACTTGGACTCTTCAAATACATCCTGAAAGTCCGACAAGAACTCTGGGATGTCAGAAGGAATGGATGACGAAATAGACAAAAATGGAACATCACCATGTACTCCCTGACAACCCCAGCTGGTTACCGACATAGAGTTCCAATCCAATACTGGATTATGGGTTTGTAGCCATGGCAACCCCAACACGACCACATCATGCAAATTATGCAGTACCAGAAAGCGAATAACTTCCTGATGTGCAGGAGCAATGCACATGGTCAGCTGGGCCCAGTACTGAGGCTTATTCTTGGCCAAAGGTGTAGCATCAATTCCTCTCAACGGAATAGGACACCGCAAAGGCTCCAAGAAAAATCCACAACGTTTAGCATAATCCAAATCCATCAGATTCAGGGCAGCGCCTGAATCCACAAACGCCATGACAGAATATGATGACAAAGAGCATATTAAGGTAATGGACAAAAGGAAATTGGACTGTACAGTACCAATAACGGCAGAGCTATCGAACCGCCTAGTGCGTTTAGAACAATTAGAAATAGCATGAGTAGAATCACCACAATAGAAACACAGTCTGTTCAGACGTCTGTGTTCGTGCCGTTCTACTTTAGTCATAGTCCTGTCGCACTGCATAGGCTCAGGCTTACTCTCAGACAATACCGCCAGATGGTGCACAGATTTACGCTCGCGCAAGCGACGACCGATCTGAATGGCCAAGGACATAGACTCATTCAAACCAGCAGGCATAGGAAATCCCACCATTACATCCTTAAGAGCTTCAGAGAGACCCTTTCTGAACAAAGCCGCTAGTGCAGATTCATTCCACAGAGTGAGTACTGACCATTTCCTAAATTTCTGACAATATACTTCTACATCATCCAGACCCTGGCATAAAGCCAGCAGATTTTTCTCAGCTTGATCCACTGAATTAGGCTCATCGTAAAGCAATCCCAGCGCCTGGAAAAATGCATCAACATTACTCAATGCAGAATCTCCTGGTGCAAGAGAAAACGCCCAGTCCTGTGGGTCGCCGCGCAAAAAAGAAATAATAATCAAAACCTGTTGAATAGGATTACCAGAAGAATGAGGTTTCAAGGCCAAAAATAGCTTACAATTATTTCTGAAGCTCAGGAACTTAGTTCTGTCACCAAAAAACAAATCAGGAATCGGAATTCTTGGTTCTAGCATCGATTTCTGATCAATAGTATCTTGAATCTTTTGTATATTTACAACGAGATTATCCATTGAGGAGCACAGAGCCTGAATATCCATGTCCACAGCTGTGTCCTGAAGCACTCTAATGTCTAGGGGAAAAAAAAGACTGAAGACAGAGCTAAGAAAAAAAAATGATGTCAGGATTTCTTTTTTCCCTCTATTGGGAATCATTGGTCTGGCTCCTTGTACTGTTCTGGCTGGCAATCAGGCAACACAGCGTGCAGTAATCAGCGCACATACAGAGATCTGGCAATAACCAAAAACAATAGGACGAGCTCTGAGACGTGGAATCTCTGTAGACTGCAGTACCTGATCTATCCTCACACAACTATAAGCAGCAGTGGATTGCGCCTAACAACTACCTATGCAACTCGGCACTGCCTGAGGAGCTGACTAGCCTGAAGATAGAAATACAAGCCTGACTTACCTCAGAGAAATACCCCAAAGGAATAGGCAGCCCCCCACATATAATGACTGTTAGCAAGATGAAAAGACAAACGTAGGAATGAAATAGATTCAGCAAAGTGAGGCCCGATATTCTAGACAGAGCGAGGATAGCAAAGAGAACTATGCAGTCTACAAAAAACCCTAAAACGAAAACCACGCAAAGGGGCAAAAAGACCCACCGTGCCGAACTAACAGCACGGCGGAGCACCCCTTTGCTTCTCAGAGCTTCCAGCAAAAGATAATAGCAAGCTGGACAGAAAAAACAGAAAACAAACTAGAAGCACTTATCTAGCAGAGCAGCAGGCCCAAGGAAAGATGCAGTAGCTCAGATCCAACACTGGAACATTGACAAGGAGCAAGGAAGACAGACTCAGGTGGAGCTAAATAGCAAGGCAGCCAACGAGCTCACCAAAACACCTGAGGGAGGAAGCCCAGAGACTGCAATACCACTTGTGACCACAGAAGTGAACTCAGCCACAGAATTCACAACATGTACGTATCTGGAGGGCAGAACGAATGTCCAAGTGGGGAGAGTCGAGGCTTATTTGCATGTCTGGATTAATAATCCTGGTATGTGTTTGTCATAACTTTCTCCACTTCTCCAAGTTTTGACATCAGAGGCCTTCAGCTATCATCGATGCTAACAGGCGAGATATGGCTTATCGGCCGCAGGCAGTGAGCGATTAATAGAGTAGAAAATTATATAATCTACTAATAATTCTACTGGTGATAAGGACAGAACTAGGGCAGAGGATGAGATAGGGTGCTGCTGATAAACGGGACCAGATAGCTGTGAGGAGGAAAGAGAAGTCACACCGCTGCCTACAGAAGGCCGACAGGAAGGTGAATGACGTCGTTATGTGTTTTGCAATTATGGTACAAAAACATTCACTTAACCCAAAACGGCATCATCATTACAGAAAAACATGCGATGACTAATGCCACCTAGAGATATTAATATCTCACTGCTAAAAGCAAAAAAATAGAGGAAATAGCTACCAGATTATATCGGTTTGTGGGTCAGCGTGAGGCGTCTCTGAAGAAATAGTAGAAGGTGTCGCTCCACGACAGCTGGATGGCCACATGTTACAGCTCACGACTGCATGGCTTAGATCAGGCCTTCTCAGAAATTTCCCACTGGGACTCATCAGCCAGGACATGGCGGATCCCGGACACACATGTGTCAGAATACCCGCCAAAATCAACACTACAGTTCGTTCATGGCCCTTAACGCTTAATATGTCCTTCATGGAGCTGGGTCACCGTGTGTATTCGGAGGGCTCAGGAGCCAAGTTAAATTGCCAAAATATGCACCTAACAGCGGCAGCTTTTAAATGGTGCAGTTGCCGACACTCGCATACTCTGGCTTACATCTGCTCCCCGCGTCATGATCGCGGAGAACCAAAGGGTTACCATGGCAGTTGGGGGCATGCTGAAGGCCCTCATTGCTGTCATCGGGGTACATAGTATAAGCGATCAGACTACTACGACAGGTTCAAGTCTCTTAAGGGTGCTGAAAATGAACAGTAAGAAATAATAATTAAAAAAAAAAAAGTTTTCAAAAATATAAAACAATGTAAAAATATAAAACTTCATATCTGATATCACCGCATCAGTAAAAGTCAGGCCAATCAAAATATAAAACCTTTAAGGTAAACACCACAGAAAGAAGAAAATAGCATTTTTTTTCAGGCACTGAACGGCATCAAAATGTTGTATCCACTCCAAAATGCTATCACTAGAACAGTCCGCTTGCCACCCATAAAGTAAGCCTTCCATCAGCTCCATCAATGGGAAAATAAAAACCGTATGGGTCAAGGAAAATTATGACAAATGCCACTTTTTTTTGTCAATTACAAACTTCAATTTTTTTCAGCACTTAAAGGGAACCTGTCACATTACATAACGCTATTAACTTCCAGATACGGGGTTATTCTTCAAATTAATAATGTTATGAAGGCGCCCGGGTGCTGAACCGACAGCGAGGATGCTGAGAGAAAATGAACTGAACCCCACACAGTTTTCAGTTGCAAAGACCTACTGGCACGGCTACAGCCACCACTCCAGCACTTTGTGTGGCGGCAGTAAGCACGCCCCGACACTTTGACTGACAGCTCTGCACTGATCGTCATTCCCAGAACAGTGAGCGGTGGCTGTAGCGGTTCCCTCCACGCCTGATTGGCAGCTCCTAAGATGAATAAAGTAAACTTTTTCGCGTGAGCCGCTCCTGGGCACCTTTCTGATGAAATTCACCGGCAGATTAACCCTATATCTGCAGGTTAATAACGTTATCTGATGTGACAAGTTCCATTTAAATTAAAAACAAATCAGTGCAAGAGCAGTATTGTAACTGTACTGAACTGGAAAATTTTTCTCATGCAACGAAAATCAAAATCCAAACCTAAACAACTATGGCAGAATTGCTTTTTTCACCATTTCATACTACTTGGAATTATTTTATTCCATTTTGAAGTATTTTGTATGGTAAAATGAATGGCGTCATGCAAAAGTACAACTCATCCCGCAAAAATACAAGCCCTCATATGTCTATGTCGATAGAAGAATAAATAAGCTATGGCTCTTGGAAGAAAGAAAAAACTGAAGGCACAATAATGAAAAAATAAATAAATAAATCACTCGGGTGCTAAGGGGTTAATTTCTCGTTTACCACCTACCTTGTGAAATCAGCCCAAAAAGAGTTAAATTATGCTTACACTTAAATAACTAAAAAAATCTACTCACTGTTTGTAGTCAGACAGCAATCATCAACAGTCCGGGATCTACTGTTGTCAAACTGGAAGTGGCTTCTCACCACAGGATTTCAGTGGTCTGCGCTGCCCTGTCCCTGCAAACAAAAAACCTGGTAATGGCATCACTGTTTCCCAGCATAACAACGATAAAATACACCAGTCAACATATGTACGCTCCCACTTAAGAAGATTATTATTATTATTTATTGTTATAGCGCCATTTATTCCATGGTGCTTTACATGTAAGGAGGGGTATACATAATAAAAACAGGTACAATAATCTTAAACAATACAAGTCACAACTGGTACAGGAGGAGAGAGGACCCTGCCCGCGAGGGCTCACAATCTACAAGGGATGGGTGAGGATACAGTAGGCGAGAGTAGAGCTGGTCGTGCAGCGGTTTGGTCGATCGGTGGTTACTGCAGGTTGTAGGCTTGTCGGAAGAGGTGGGTCTTCAGGCTCTTTTTGAAGGTTTTGATGGTAGGCGAGAGTCTGATGTGTTGTGGTAGAGGGTTCCAGAGTAGGGGGGATACGCGAGAGAAATCTTGTATACGATTGTGGGAAGAGGAGATAAGAGGGGAGTAGAGAAGGAGGTCTTGTGAGGATCGGAGGTTGTGTGTAGGTAAGTATTGGGAGACGAGGTCACAGATGTATGGAGGAGACAGGTTGTGGATGGCTTTGTACGTCATGGTTAGGGTTTTGTACTGGAGTCTCTGAGCAATGGGGAGGCAGTGAAGGGATTGACAGAGGGGAGAGTTCGGGGAATAGCGGGGGGACAGGTGGATTAGTCGGGCAGCAGAGTTTAGAGTAGATTGGAGGGGTGCGAGAGTGTTCGAGGGGAGGCCACAGAGCAGGAGGTTGCAGTAGTCAAGGCGAGAGATGATGAGGGCATGGACTAGGGTTTCTGCAGATTCTTGGTTGAGGAATGAACGGATTCGTGAAATATTTTTGAGTTGAAGTCGGCAGGAAGTGGAAAGGGCTTGGAAATGTGGTTTGAAGGAGAGATCAGCGTAAAGGATTACCCCGAGGGAGCGAGCTTGTGGGACTGGGGAGAGTGGGCAGCTATTTACTGTAATGGATAGGTCCGTTAGGGGGGTCACGTGAGATGGGGGAAAGATGATGAATTCTGTTTTGTCCATGTTAAGCTTCAGAAATCTAGTGGAGAAGAAGGCTTAGGAGTCCGCCAACTGGACTCCTAAGCCAAGAATGGGCAGAGATTTTAAAGGGAAACTATCATCAGAAAATGATCTTATGCTTAATTCAGGTTAATACGTTAAATATTTTGGTTGTTTTTTTCTTTCTGTATTACAATCTGTATTAAAAATAAAAAATAGAACTTTTACAATCTTCATACTGATCAATAGGACTATTTTAGACTCTAACTTCCTGTTGTTTCAAAAGATTCACATGTACATTAGCAGCAATGAACAGACTCCAAACCTATCTTTTGTATTGAAGCATCTAATGAGCGTGTACAGTTATCAGCTATGTATAGAGGTGCTATTTGTCATTCTAATCCTGATTCTGCTGATAAGGAGCCCTGCTTAACACCTTAAAGGGGTTACTGGGGACCGTTTTTCCCCATGTTGCGAAGCACTTTGCGGTACGTAATATAACAGTTACTTTAACCCCTTCATGACCCAGCCTATTTTGACCTTAATGACCTGGCAGTTTTTTGCAATTCTGACCAGTGTCCCTTTATGAGGTGATAACTCGGGAACGCTTCAACGGATCCTAACGTTTCTGAGATTGTTTTTTCGTGACATATTGGGCTTCATGTTAGTGGTAAATTTAGGTCAATAATTTTTGTGTTTATTTGTGAAAAAAATGGAATTTTGGCTTAAATTTTGAAAATTTCGCAATTTTCAAATTTTGAATTTTTATTCTGTTAAACCAGAGAGTTATGTGACACAAAATAGTTAATAAATAACATTTCCCACATGTCTACTTTACATCAGCACAATTTTGGAAACAACATTTTTTTTTGCTAGGAAGTTATAAGGGTTAAAATTTGACCAGCGATTTCTCATTTTTACAACGAAATTTACAAAACCATTTTTTTAGGGACCACCTCACATTTGAAGTCAGTTTGAGGGGTCTATATGGCTGAAAATACCCAAAAGTGACACCATTCTAAAAACTGCACCCCTCAAGGTGCTCAAAACCACATTCTAGAAGTTTATTAACCCTTCAGGTGCTTCACAGCAGCAGAAGCAACATGGAAGGAAAAAATTAACATTTAACTTTTTAGTCACAAAAATGATCTTTTAGCAACAATTTTTTTTATTTTCCCAAGGGTAAAAAGAGAAACTGAACCCCAAAAGTTATTGTGCAATTTGTCCTGAGTACGCCGATACCCCATATGTGGGGGAAACTACTGTTTGGGCGCACGACAGGGCTCGGAAGGGAAGGAGCGCCATTTGACTTTTTCAATGAAAAATTTGCTCCAATCTTTAGCGGACACCATGTCGCGTTTGGAGAGCCCCTGTGTGCCTAAACATTGGATTTCCCCCACAAGTGACCCCATTTTGGAAACTAGACCCCCCAAGAAACTTATTTAGATGCATAGTATGCACTTTGAACCTCCAGGTGCTTCACAAATTAATCCGTAAAAATAAAAAAGTACTTTTTTTCACAAAAAATTTCTTTTAGCCTCAATTTGTTCATTTCCACATGGGCAACAGGATAAAATGGATCCTAAAATGTGTTGGGCAATTTCTCCTGAGGACACCGATACCTCATATGTGGTCACAAACCACTGCTTGTGCATACAGCAAGGCTCGGAAGGGAAGGAGGGCCATTTGACTTTTGAATGAAAAATTTGCTCCAATCGTTAGCGGACACCATGTCGCGTTTGGAGAGCCCCTATATGCCTAAACATTGGAGCTCCCCCACATGTGACCCCATTTTGGAAACTAGACCCCCCAAGGAACTTATCTAGATGCATAGTGAGCACTTTGAACCCCCAGGTGCTTCACAAATTGATCCGTAAAAATGAAAAAGTACTTTTTTTTTCGCAAAAAATTTCTTTTAGCCTCAATTGGTTCATTTCCACATGGGCAACAGGATAAGATGGATCCTAAAATGTATTGGGCAATTCCTCCTGAGTACACGGATACCTCACATGTGGGGGTAAACCACTGTTTGGGCACATGGCAGGGCTCGGAAGGGAAGGAGCGCCATTTGACTTTTTGAATGAAAAATTACCATATATACTCGAGTATAAGCCGAGATTTTCAGCCCAAATTTTTGGGCTGAAAGTGCCCCTCCCGGCTGATACTCGAGTCACAGTGGGTGGCAGGGTCGGCGGGTGAGGGGGGGAGAGGTCTGAGCCATACTCACCTAGTCCCGGCGCTCCTGACGCTGCCCCTGCCTGTCACACGGTCTTCGGGTGCTGCAGTTCTTCCCCTCTTCAGCGGTCACGTGGGACCGCTCATTAGGAAAATGAATATGGACTCCACTCCCATAGGGGTGGAGCCGCATATTCATTTCTCTAATCAGCGGTAACGGTGACCGCTGATAGAGGAAGAGGCTGCGGCACCGAAGACCAGCTGTCCGGGAGAAGGAGCGGGACGCCGGGAGCAGGTAAGTATGTCATATTTACCTATCCCCGTTCCACACGCCGGGCGTCGCTCCATCTTCCCGGCGTCTCTCCGCTCTGACTGCAGGTCAGAGGGCGCGATGACGCATATAGTGTGCGCGCCACCCTCTGCCTGATCAGTCAGTGCGGAGAGACGCCGGGACCGGACGCTTGGGGAGCTGCAAGCAAGAGAGGCGAGTATGGCATTTTTTTATTGCAGCAGCAGCAATGGCACAGCTTTATAAGGAGCATATATGGGGCAATAATGAACGGTGCAGAGCACTATATGGCACAGCTTTCTATGGTACATCAATGGGGCAATAATGAACGGTGCAGAGCACTATATGGCACAGCTATGGGACAGAAATGAACGGTGCAGAGCACTATATGGTACAGCTATGGGGCAATAATGAACGGTGCAGAGCACTATATGGCACAGCTATGGGACAAAAATGAACGGTGCAGAGCACTATATGGCACAGCTATGGGGCAATAATGAACCGTGCAGAGCATTGTATATGGGGCACAGCTTTATATGGAGCATCTATGGGGCAATAATGAACTGTATGGAGCATTATATGTGGCACATTTTTATATAGAGCATCTTATGGGCCCCATCATGAACTGTATGGAACATTATATGGGGCTCCTGATTCAATATGGATATTCAAAAACACTTAACCTACTGATGTCTCAATTAATTTTACTTTTATTGGTATCTATTTTTATTTTTGAAATTTACCAGTAGCTGCTGCATTTTCCACCCTAGGCTTATACTCGAGTCAATAAGTTTTCCCAGTTTTTTGTGGCAAAATTAGGGGGGTCGGCTTATACTCGGGTCGGCTTATACTCGAGTATATACGGTAGCTCCAATCGTTTAGCTGACACCATGTCGCGTTTGGAGAGCCCCTGTGTGCCTAAACATTTGAGCTCCCCCACATGTGACCCCATTTTGGAAACTAGACCTCCCATGGAACTAACCTAGATGTGCGGTGACCACTTTAAACCCCCAAGTGCTTCACAGAAGTTTATAACGCAGAGCCGTGAAAATAAAAAATCATTTTTCTTTCCTCAAAAATTATTTTTTAGCCCACAATTTTTTATTTTCACAAAAGTAACAGGAGAAATTGGACCCCAAAAGTTGTTGTCCAGTTTGTCCTGAGTACGCTGACACCCCATATGTGGGGGTGAACCACTGTTTGGGCATACGTCGGGGCTCAGAAGGGAAGTAGTGACGTTTTGGAATGCAGACTTTGATGGAATGGTCGGCGGGCATCATGTTACGTTTGCAGAGCCACTGATGTGCCTAAACAGTAGAAACCCCCACAAGTGACCCCATTTTGAAAACTAGACCCCCAAGGAACTTATCTAGATATGTGTTGAGCACTTTGAACCCCCATGTGCTTCACAGAATTTTACAACAGAGCCGTGAAAATAAAAAAATAATTTTTCTTTCCTCAAAATGATGTTTTAGCAAGCAATTTTTTATTTTCACAAGGGTAACAGGAGAAATTGGACCCCAATAGTTGTTGCCCAGTTTGCACTGAGTATGCTGGTACCCCATTTGTGGGGGTAAACCACTGTTTGGGCACACGTCGGGGCTCGGAAGGGAAGTAGTGATGCTTTGAAATGCAGACTTTGATGGAATGGTCTGTGGGCGTCATGTTGCATTTGCAGAGCCCCTGATGTGCCTAAACAGTAGAAACCCCCCACAAGTGACCCCATTTTGGAAACTAGACCCCCCAAGGAACTTATCTAGATATGTGTTGAGCACTTTGAACCCCAATAGTTGTTGCGCAGTTTGTTCCGAGTATGCTGGTACCCCATATTTGGGGGTAAACCACTGTTTTGGCGCATGTCAGGGCTCGGAAGGGAGGGAGCACCATTTGACTTTTTGAACGCAAGATTGGCTTGAATCAATGGTGGTGCCATGTTGCATTTGGAGACCCCTGATGTGCCTAAACAGTGGAAACCCCTCAATTCTATCTTCAACACTAACCCCAACACACCCCTAACCCTAATCTCAACTCCAGCCATAACCCTAATCCCAACCCTAACCCCAACACACCCCTAACCACAGCCCTAACCCCAACACACCTCTAACCCTAATCCCAACCCTAAACATAATCCTAACCCTAATCCAAACCCTAACCCCAACACACCCCTAACCACAACCCTAACCCCAACACACCCCTAACCCTAACCCTAACCAGAAGCCTAATCTTAACCCTATTTCCAACCCTAGCCCTAATTCCAACCCTAACCCTAAGGCTATGTGCCCACGTTGCGGATTCGTGTGAGATTTTTCTGCACCATTTTTGAAAAATCCGCGGGTAAAAGGCACTGCGTTTTACCTGCGGATATACCGTGGGCTTCCAGTGTTTTTTGGTCAGATTTTACCTGCGGATTTCTATTGAGGAACAGGTGTAAAACGCTGCGGAATCCGCACAAAGAATTGACATGCTGCGGAAAATACAACACAGCGTTCCCGCACGGTATTTTCCGCACCATGGGCACAGCGGATTTGGTTTTCCATAGGTTTACATGGAACTGTAAAGCTGATGGAAAACTGCTACGAATCCGCAGCGGCCAATCCGCTGCGGATCTGCAGCCAACCCGCTGCGGATCCGCAGCCAAATCCGCACCGTGTGCACATAGCCTAATTCTAAGGGTATGTGCACACGATGCGGAAAACGCTGCGGATCCACAGCGTTTCCGCCGCTGCGAGTCCGCAGCAGTTTCCCATGAGTTTACAAAAAACGCGACGCACATGCTGCGGAAAAAACTGCGCGGAAACGCAGCGGTTTACATTCCGCACATTTCACGTATTTCTGCGGATTCCGCAGCGGTTTTACAACTGCTCCAATAGAAAACCGCAGTGAAATCCGCAGAAAAACCGCGGTAAATCTGCGATAAATCCACAGCGGATTTGAACTACGGATTTATAAAAACCGCTGCGGAAAAATCCGCAGAGGACCAGAATACGTGTGCACATTCCCTAACCCTAACCCTAGTTCTAACTGTAGTGGGAAAAAAAAATGTTTCTTTATTTTATTATTGTTCCTACCTATGGTAGTGTTAAAGGCGGGGTTCATTTATTTTTTTTTTATTTTGACTACTGTGATAGGTTATATCACAGTGATCAAAATGTACATGGAACGAACAGTTTTTTAGGTGAAATATTACAAATCGCTCCGATTGGCAGTTTCACTTTCAACAGCCAATCAGGGCGATCGTAGCCACGGTGGGGTGAAGCCACACACCCCCCACCCCCCTGGGCTAAAGTACCACTCCCCCTGTCCCTGCAGATCGTGCGAAATTGGAGTTAACCCTTTCACCCGATCTGCAGGGACGCGATCTTTCCATGACGCCACATAGGCGTCATGGGTCGGATTGGCACCGACTTTCATGACGCCTACGTGGCGTCATGGGTCGGGAAGGGGTTAATTTCTACTCTGCTCCATTAGCAAGGAATCACTCCTGACATCATGTAGATTGACAGTTGATTGACATGATGTCACAGGAAGACGAATCGCTGACTAAAGTGTTCAGGACTGCTCTGAGTCAGGAAACAACTAGCTGCCGATAAATACTTAGGGGGTAATAGTCCTTTTAAGAACTGGGTGATTTTTCATTTTTGCACTCTTCCTTCCCTTCTTACAAAAGCCATAAACTATTTTATTTTTCTGCCGACATAGTCATATGAGATTTTGGGTTTTTTGGCACTAGTTGTAATTTTGAATAACCACATTCATTTTACCATTCAAAGTACTGGAAAATAGGCAAAAAATCCAAGCAATCCAGTGAATTTGTGAAAAAAACTGTGATACAGGAAAGATATATATCTTGGTACCGTGTTAGCCAGTAGATAGAAAAATAGTAGATAGAAAAATAGAATTTTTTTTTTCTCTATGTTGTGCATAAATATGTGATTCTTCAGAATTTGTTTTAGTCTTTGCCTGATGAAGAGACCTGTGTAGTCTTGAAAGCTCGCAATTTGTTACCATCTTTTCAGTTAGTCATTAAAAAGGTATCAACCACTGAGGACTCTCAATTCTAAATATTGAAAAAAACTGTGACATTGTTTTTAGTATTTTGCTTTTGCGGCGTTCATTATGTGACAAAAATGACCTGGTATGATTCACCACATCAGAGCAATTACGGCAGGGATGTCAAACTCAAATACACAGAAGGTCAAAAGTATAAGTTTTGACAAACTCGCAGGCCAACCATGATATTTATTAAAGAGGTTGTCCACTACAATGTGTAGTGGGCAGATCAATTTAAACCTTGGAAATAAGGCTATGTGCATACGTTGCAGATTATTTGCTCTTTTTTAGCGTTTTTGCGCTATAAAAACACTATAAAACCGCAAATAATCTACATACATTAAGCATCCCATCATTTATAATGGAATCCGCAATTTCTGTGCACATGATGTGTGTTTTTCTGCATGAAAAAGAAATGGCGGAAAAATAATGAACCTGTTCATTAATTTTGCGTTTTTTTCGCGGATTTCCCACTGTCTAATGCATTGGGAAATGTCCGGAAAAAAACGAGCAAAAATGCGCAAAAACCGCATCAAAACTGCGCAAAAAAACGCATGCGGATTTTATGCGGAAATCTGGCAGAAATGTCCGGATTTCCACAGGAATTTTCTGCATGAATTCCGGAACGTGTGCACATAGCCTAAGGTTTTCTTCAAATATCTTGCATTTCCAAATGTGCCTGTGAGCGGCGCTATTGCTGTTTGCTCATCCCCATCACGTGACCCCATTTTCACAGCAGAACACCGTGAGAATTTTTTACTGTGATCTGCTGTGAAGACACTGAGCTTGAACTGCAAGGACCTCATCACTGGCATTTTCCCACAGTGCCAAGGTCATCGCAGTTCAGGCTGTGAGGGAGCGCAGCTTCAGTGACGTCACCGCTAGTCACTGAAGCTGCGCTCGAAGCATCTCATTCACCTGTGGTTTTCAGCCAGGGCGGTCGCATCTTGGCACCATCCATGTTGAAAACTGTATATTCCCCAGATATGGATTACTGCGTGGGACATACAGGTCCTTCTCAAAAAATTAGCATATAGTGTTAAATTTCATTATTTACCATAATGTAATGATTACAATTAAACTTTCATATATTATAGATTCATTATCCACCAACTGAAATTTGTCAGGTCTTTTATTGTTTTAATACTGATGATTTTGGCATACAACTCCTGATAACCCAAAAAACCTGTCTCAATAAATTAGCATATCAAGAAAAGGTTCTCTAAACAACCTATTACCCTAATCTTCTGAATCAACTAATTAACTCTAAACACATGCAAAAGATACCTGAGGCTTTTATAAACTCCCTGCCTGGTTCATTACTCAAAACCCCCATCATGGGTAAGACTAGCGACCTGACAGATGTCAAGAAGGCCATCATTGACACCCTCAGGCAAGAGGGTAAGACCCAGAAAGAAATTTCTCAACAAATAGGCTGTTCCCAGAGTGCTGTATCAAGGCACCTCAATGGTAAGTCTGTTGGAAGGAAACAATGTGGCAGAAAACGCTGTACAACGAGAAGAGGAGACCGGACCCTGAGGAAGATTGTGGAGAAGGACCGATTCCAGACCTTGGGGAACCTGAGGAAGCAGTGGACTGAGTCTGGTGTGGAAACATCCAGAACCACCGTGCACAGGCGTGTGCAGGAAATGGGCTGCAGGTGCCGCATTCCCCAGGTAAAGCCACTTTTGAGCTACAGAGAAGCAGCACTGGACTGTTGCTAAGTGGTCCCAAGTACTTTTTTCTGATGAAAGCAAATTTTGCATGTCATTCGGAAATCAAGGTGCCAGAGTCTGGAGGAAGACTGGGGAGAAGGAAATGCCAAAATGCCTGAAGTCCAGTGTCAAGTACCCACAGTCAGTGATGGTGTGGGGTGCCATGTCAGCTGCTGGTGTTGGTCCACTGTGTTTCATCAAGGGCAGGGTCAATGCAGCTAGCTATCAGGAGATTTTGGAGCACTTCATGCTTCCATCGGCTGAAATGCTTTATGGAGATGAAGATTTCATTTTTCAGCACGACCTGGCACCTGCTCACAGTGCCAAAACCACTGGTAAATGGTTTACTGACCATGGTATTACTGTGCTCAATTGGCCTGCCAACTCTCCTGACCTGAACCCCATAGAGAATCTGTGGGATATTGTGAAGAGAAAGTTGAGAGACGCAAGACCCAACACTCTGGATGAGCTTAAGGCCGCTATTGAAGCATCCTGGGCCTCCATAACATCTCAGTAGTGTCACAGGCTGATTGCCTCCATGCCACGCCGCATTGAAGCAGTCATTTCTGCCAAAGGATTCCCGACCAAGTATTGAGTGCATAACTGAACATTATTATTTGATGGTTTTTTTGTTTGTTATTAAAAAACACTTTTATTTGATTGGATGGGTGAAATATGCTAATTTATTGAGACAGGTTTTTTGGGTTATCAGGAGTTGTATGCCAAAATCATCAGTATTAAAACAATAAAAGACCTGACAAATTTCAGTTGGTGGATAATGAATCTATAATATATGAAAGTTTAATTGTAATCATTACATTATGGTAAATAATGAAATTTAACACTATATGCTAATTTTTTGAGAAGGACCTGTAACAACGGACAAGTATGGTATATTGTTGGTTTGTTACTTTACTTTTAATGCAGGAGATCGAGGGCTTCACAGGAATTAGGTGTGGTTGTAAGTATGGTTTAATTAAGAATAATAAAGGAGTCTGTGTCATTATTTAAATTAAAGGACTTTAGTCTGGCTGTGTCTTTATTTACCATGTAACAACTATAGGATTAGTAATGGATAGGTGTCTCAAGGAAGCTTCTCCATTACTAATCCGTGGGCTTGATGTCACCAGACAAAACAAAAGTGACAACACCACAAATATGAACCCCACTTGCTACCGCTACAGGGTAAGTGGGAAGAGCGAGGCTAAGTGCCAGAATTGATGCATTTTAGATATGCGCCTTTTCTGGGGTGGATGAGAGCTGATCTTTTTAGCCGGGGGGGGCAATATCCATGGCCCCTTCCTAGGCTATTAATATCAGCCAGCAGCTGTTTGCATAGCCTTTGCTGGAAATTAAATTATAGGGGGACCCCACATCATTTTTTGGGGGCTCCTCTATTTAAATAGCCAGTAAAGCTAAGCATACAGCTGTGAGCTGATATTAATAGCCTGGGAAGCTCCATGGGTATTACCCCCTTCCCAGGCCATAAACATCTATCCCCAGTCGTTGGCTTTCCCTCGGCTGGTTACAAAAATTGCGCGTGAGCCCACACCCTTTCTTTCCCAAAAATAAACTTTTATTAATTTAAAACATGTCCAGTAATTTGCACACTACAGTAATTGTATTTGGCACTGAAATCTATATAGGAGTGATTTTACACTAGTGCGGCTGCTGAATTACCGGCTTTTCTTCTATCTATCTATCTATGTAATATAAATATATATATATATATATACCATATACTCGAGTATAAGCCGAGATTTTCAGTCCATTTTTTTAGGGTGAAAATGCCCCTATCGACTTATACTCGAGTCAGTGCCCCAGGGGGTCGGCGGTGGAGATGGAGCGGCAGCTGTCAAATCATACTCACCTGCTCCCAACGCATCTCTGCACGTCCCTCCCCATAGGGGTGGAGCGCATATTCATCACTTTAATGAGCGGTAAGAGTGACCGCTGAACACAGGAGCAAGATGTCGGCGTCAGAGACCATCCCATCTGAGAAGCAGGGACCGCGCCGGGAAGGTGAGTATAACGGGGAAGGGTGAGCATTGCAATATTCACCTGTCCCCGTTCCACCGTGGCGCGCCGCTGTGTCTTCCACGTCCTCTGGCTGTGACATTCAGGTCAGAGGGCGCGATGACGTGTTTAGTGTGCGCGCCGCCCTCTTCCTGAACAGTCACTGCAGAGAGACGGAAGACAGAGCGGCGAGCGGTGGTGGAACGGGGACAGGTGAATATTGCAAGTGACGGTGTCCCCGCCTTCTCAGGACAAGGGTGAGTATGTCATTTTTTTTAATCGCAGCAGCAGCATATGGGGCATATGTTTCTATGGAGCATCTTATGGGGCCATAATCAACCTTTATGCGGCATTTTATAGGGCAAATGTGTCTATGGAGCATCCTAATAGGTCAATAATCAACCTTTGTGCAGCATTATATGGGGCAAATGTTTCTATGAAGCATCTTATGGGGCCATAATCAACCTTTATGCAGCATTATATGGGGCACATTTTCTATGGAGCATCTTATGGGGCCATAATCAACCTTTATGCAGGATTGCATGGGGCAAATGTTTCTATGGAGCATCATATGGGGCCATAATCAACCTTTGTGCAGCATTATATGGGGCATATTTTTGTATGAAGCATCTTATGGGACCCATCATAAACTTTATGAAGCATTATATGGGGCGTATTTTATTATGAAGCATCTTATGGGGCCCATCATGAACTTTATGGAGCATTATATGGGACGTATTTTGTATGAAGCCTCTTATGGGGCCCATCATGAACTTTATGAAGCATTATATGGGGCTCCTAATTCAATATGGATATTCAAAAACACTTAACCTACTGATGTTTCAATTAATTTAACTTTTATTGGTATCTATTTTTATTTTTGAAATTTACCAGTAGCTGCTGCATTTTCCACCCTAAGCTTATACTCGAGTCATTACGTTTTCCCAGCTTTTTTGTAGCACAATTAGGGGTCTCGGCTTATAAATATATATGTGTGTGTGTCACTCACATCTATACACACTGCTCAAAAAAATAAAGGGAACACTTAAACAGAATATAACTCCAAGTAAATCAAACTTTGGTGAAATCAAACTGTTCACTTAGGAAGCAACACTGTTTGACAATCAATTTCACATGCTGTTGTGCAAATGGAATAGACAACAGATGGAAATTATTGGCATTTATGAAGACACACTCAATAAAGGAGTGGTTCTGCAGGTGGGGACCACAGACCACATCTCAGTACCAATGCTTTCTGGCTGATGTTTTGGTCACGTTTGAATGTTGGTTGTGCTTTCATACTCGTGGTAGCATGAGACGGACTCTACAACCCACAGAAGTGGCTCAGGTAGTGCAGCTCATCCAGGATGGCACATCAATGCGAGCTGTGGCAAGAAGGTTTACCATGTCTGTCAGCGTAGTGTCCAGAGGCTGGAGGCGCTACCAGGAGACAGGCCAGTACACCAGTAGACGTGGAGGGAGCCGTAGGAGGACAACAACCCAGCAGCAGGACCGCTATCTCAGCCTTTGTGCAAGGAGGAACAGGAGGAGCACTGCCAGAGCCCTGCAAAATGACCTCCAGCAGGCCACAAATGTGCCTGTGTCTGCACAAACGGTTAAAAACCGACTCCATTAGGATAGTCTGAGTGCCCAACATCCACAGATGGGGTTGTGCTCACAGCCCAACACCGTGCAAGGACGCTTGGCATTTGCCACAAAAAGCCAGGATTGTCAAATTCGCCACTGGTGCCCTGTGCTCTTCACAGATAAAAGCAGGTTCACATTGAGCACATGTGACAGACGTGACACAGTCGGAAGACGTCGTGAAGAGCGATCTGCTGCCTGCAACATCCTTCAGCATTACCGGTTTGGCAGTGGGTCAGTAATGGTGTGGGGTGGCATTTCTTTGAAGTGCCGCACAGCCCTCCATGTGCTCGCCAGAGGTAGCCTGACTGCCATTAGGTACCAAGATCAGATCCTCAGACTCCTTGTGAGATCATATGCTGGTTCGGTTGGCCCTGGGTTCCTCCTAATGCAGGACAAAGCCAAACCTCAGGTGGATGGAGTGTGCCAGCAGTTCTTGCAAGATGAAGGCATTGAAGCTATGGACTGGCCCGCCCGTTCCCCAGACCTGAATCTGATTGAACACATCTGGGACATCATGTCTCGCACCATCCACCAATGTCACGTTGCACCACAGACTGTCCAGGAGTTGGCGGATAATTTAGTCCAGGTCTGGGAGGAGATCCCTCATCAGGAGACCATCCGCTGCCTCATCAGGAGCATGCCCAGGCGCTGTAGGGAGGTCATACAGGCACGTGGAGGCCATACAGGCACGTGGAGGCCACACACACTACTGAGCATGGTTTCCTTGTCTTGAGGCATTTCAAGTGAAGTTGGATCAGCCTGTAACTTAATTTTCCACAATGTTTGAGCATCATTCCAACTCCAGACCGATTATATATATATATATATATATATATATATATATATATATATATATATATATATATATATATATATATATATTCATTCTATGTGTATATATCTATTCTCTCTATTCTATTCTAGCCTGTCGGTGTGAATTGCCGACTTTTCAAAGGAAACCGCTGCGTAAAAATCGGACAGCACTCGCATGGTCCGAGTGCAGTGCAATTTTTTTTTCTTGCGCCCATTGACTTGCATTGGCGAATCTCATCTGAGATACGCAGCAAATGGCAGCATGCTGCAATTTTTTTTCTCAGTCCGATTTCAGCTGAGAAGAAAAATCGCAGATGAGATGTAACTCATTGAATAACACTGGTCAGCGTCAGATTTTTTATCGGATTGCACTTGTCCGTTTTTCTCGCAAATGAGTATGAGCCCTTTGGGAAATTGTTGGAGGGAATATGAGTGGGACATGTTAAGTTTCAATATGTCTGATCTTTTGTTCTAAGAGATGCCTTCAGCTAAATGAGAAAACACTCAATCCATCCAAGTCTGCTTATGTGTAGCGGTGGTAGGAATATCTGTTGACAGCTACCCAGGGTGTATGGCCACCTTTAGAATTGGATATATAGCTTAACTATTTAGCAGGATCATAAATATCATTACTTCATTGACAAATAACATTACCTTGGCCTTTGTCCAACAAACATGTCTGAAGCATATTAAGGTTCATGTTAGTATAAGGAAGTCTGTAAAAAGGTTCAAAGCTTATTCTATCTAGTGATATGTCAGAGAGATATGTCACCACTGTGGAACTCCACTAGCTCCTGACGTATACGTGTAGTGGCACAGACAAAAACACTGAGGCCATATTCACACGTGGAATTTTTGCAGCATTTCTTCTGCAGAAAATAAATACATTTCACAATCTCAAATCTCATGTACACACTAGCTTTTATTTCCTGAGAACTGCAAAGTTTTCAAAATCTGCAGTATGTAAATTCTTTCAACGTTTTTTCAGCATATTTTCACTCACAGAAAGGAATAAGAAAGTGCAAAAAAAATGCAACAAACAGGTTGAATGCATATGGAATGCAGTGTTTTTACAGCCCAGAGAGAAAGAAGGTTTTTGCTGCAAAAGGATACATTGCAAGAAAGGCTTCTTGTGAACAAAGCTTAGCTCCATACTGACCAGTGATTTCCATCACAGTATTTTTAGAAAGCGCCTCAATCTGATTTACCCCTGAGCAGAAAATGAAGTTTTCAATTTTTTTACTTTAATATTTTCATCTCTTCCCATGAGCACAAGTAATTTTATTTATTAGTGTACGTAGCAGTTTAAGTGCATATTTCTGCAGGGAGTGGAACTTTTTAATGGCCCCATTTAATTTACCATTTACGGTACTGAAGAAAGGAAATGCCGGTACATTGTCGTGGGGTTAAAAATAGGGCAAGTTTATTACATGTAGTTTTGACTTTTATTTGAATTCGTAAAGTGTCGAAAATAACTTTTAGGATTGTTACTTTCAACTTATGGCACTAGAGATCCTCTTCTGTACTTCTCTGAAAAGACAATTTACATACCGTATATACTCGAGTATAAGCCGACCCGAGTATAAGCTGACCCCCTAATTTTGCCACAAAAAACTGGGAAAACTTAATGACTCAAGTATAAGCCTAGGGTGGAAAATGCAGCAGCTACTGGTAAATTTCAAAAACAAAAATAGATACCAATAAAAGTAAAATTAATTGAGACATCAGTAGGTTAAGTGTTTTTGAATATCCATATTGAATCAGGAGCCCCATATAATGCTCCATACACTTTATGATGGGCTCCATAAGATGCTCCATATTAAAATATGCCCCATATAATGCTGCACAAATGTTGATTATGACCCCATAAAGATGCTCCATACAGACATTTGCCCCGTATCATGCTCCACAAATGTGGATTATGGACCCATAAGATGCTCCATACAGATAATTGCCCCATATAATGCTGCACATGGCCCCATAAGATGCTCCATACAGATATTTGCCCCCATATAATGCTGCACATGGCCCCATAAGATGCCCCATACAGATATTTGCCCCCATATAATGCTGCACATGGCCACATAAGATGCTCCATACAGATATTTGCCCCGTAAAATGCTCCACAAATGTGGATTATGACCCCATAAGATGCTCCATACAGATATTTGGCCCCATATCATTCTGCACATTGCCACACAAGATGTTCCATATAGACATTTGCTCCCATATAATGCTGCACCTGGCCCCATACAGATGCCCCATACAGATATTTGCCCCCATATCATTCTGCACATTGCCACACAAGATGCTCCATATAGACATTTGCCCCCATATAATGCTGCACCTGGCCCCATGCAGATGCCCCATACAGATATTTGCCCCCATATCATTCTGCACATTGCCACACAAGATGCTCCATACAGATATTTGCCCCCATATAATGCTCCATACAGATATTTGCCCCATATGCTGTTGCTGCGATTAAAAAAATAAAAAAATTACATACTCACCTCTCAGGCCCCCGACACTTGCTATACTCACCTTTCCCGTTCCACCGCTGACCGCCACTGTGTCTTCCCATCCTCTGCGCCGACGTTCAGGAAGAGGGCGGCACGCACTAATCACGTCACCGCGCCCTCTGACCTGAGCGTCACTGCGGAAGACACAGCGGTGTCGCCGGTGGCACGAGGAGCAGGTGAGTATCGCGCACTGTCCCCCATCATACTTACCTGCTCCTGGTGCCATCGCTGCACCTCTGTTCCCCGGCACCGCATTTTCTTCCTGTAGTGAGCGGTCACCGTTACCACTCATTACAGTACTGAATATGCGGCTCCACCCCTATGGGAGGTGGAGCCACATATTCATTACTGTAATGAGTGGTACCATGTGACCCCTCAGTACAGGAAGAAGCTGCAGCGCTGGAAGAAGCAGGGACGTGCAGGGACCGCGCCGGGAGTGAGTATAATTGGACAGCCCTCGCTCCCCCTCCCCTGCCGACCCCTGGGTATGACTCGAGTATAAGCCGAGAGGGGGACTTTCAGCCCAAAAAAGTGGGCTGAAAATCCCGGCTTATACTTGAGTATATATGGTATTTAATTTCCCAAAGGAGCAGTGCATGGCCTTTAACTCCTTCACGATGTTGTACGGCACTGCGGGAGAAAAGTTCCCGCAAACTACAGAGCGCCGACGCAATCAAAAGCAGGTGTCAGTGATGTATGAGAGCTGACACCCTGCAGCAACGCCCACAACTGATGCCAGCGCCAATCACAGGCGTTTAACCCCTCTGATGCCACTGTCAATAGTGTTAGCGTCATTGATAGACATAGCAGAGGAAAGGAGCTCCCTCTCTGCTCCCATCGGCACAACGCATTGAGCCGATGGTCTCAATGGTGACCCCAGGGCAAAACATGGCCGTTGTCACAGGGTAACCATGACAGAGAGAAGCCAGAAGACTGCAGTATCTGATTGCTCCTACTCCTGTGCTGAAAAGAAGCACTTCACCTAATTTTTAAACAGGGTAAATTTCTTTTGGAAGCACAGGGATTAATCGGCTATGTTGGGAGCTCTGGGAGTCTGAGCACTCAGCTAAGCCCGGTTAGCCACTCCCATCCCCTACATAATCTGGATCCAGACTGACATACATCGTCAGAGCTAGCTTATGCTGCATGGCTCGGAGGACAGTTGTTGGTGGTTATATGAGAAGAAGTTTGGTGGATTTATCTGCGACTGTTGCTTGGTTTAATAAGTGTGATAATTCCCTTTCCTTCTCCTACTTTGTTTCATCCCATCCTCCACTCCCCAGTGCATTCCTCTGTTATATGTGAGTGAATATTTCTATGCCTGGTATTTTCTGTTTCCCCTGTTCATGTTACTTTGCTCGTCTGGTTGGTGTACTACGGTGCACAAGTGCTCCTCTCGTCCCTGGGTGGGGGAATGGAACAGACGGAAGGCAAATTCAGGAGATAAGGCAAGGTACGTGGCCCCGGCATCTTAACCTTCAGAAGTAACCCGGGAAACAGGGCGAGCTAAGGCACCCCCAGTGTTACGGACAAAAATTGAGTCCCAGGTCCAGGGTCTCACGACAACAGAATCGTGATAGTCGTGGTGTCTCCCAGGTAGAATAGAATGTAAGCTCCTGCTGGAGCAGACAGGCTTCCTCCCTGTGTGTCAGACGCTGATCTAATGCCCTGCAATGCAAAAGCATTGCAGAGTATTAGATCAGCGATCAGGGCAGGGAAAGTTGATGTCTCATCCTGGGACAGGGTAAAAAAGTTAAAAAATAGTTTTCAAAAATTGCAAAAATATAAAAAAATTAAGAAAATAATATAATTCAATAAAAACATATATTCATGTAAAAACAAAAATAAAGAAATAAAGTACACATATTTGGTATTGCCCCGTCCATAACGACTTGACCTAAAAAAACAGTTTTTTCCTCCTGCTACCCTTGTGAAAATGAAAAATTTGGAGCAAAAGGAACATTTTTGTGAGAAAATTTTTTTTCATTTTCACAGCTCAACATAATAAAATTCTGTGAAACACCTGTGGGTTCAAGGTGATCATCACACATCTAATTAAGTTCCTTGAGTAGTGTAGTTTACAAAATGGGGTAACTTGTGGGGATTTTCCAGTATTTGGCCATATCAGGGCCTCTGCAAATGCAACATGATGTCTGCTATCTATTCCAGCCAAATTTGCACTCCAAAACTCAAATAGCACTCCTTCAATTCTGAGCGCCCAAATAGAAGTTTTCCTCAACGTATGGTGTTTTTGATGTACTCAGGAGAAAAATTTGTTTCGTACAGTTATTTTTTTCCTGTTACCCTTGGCAAAATGCTAAATTTGGGGCTAAATTAACATTTTTGTTGGAAAAATGAAA
This sequence comes from Ranitomeya imitator, assembly GCF_032444005.1. Lineage (NCBI taxonomy): Eukaryota > Metazoa > Chordata > Amphibia > Anura > Dendrobatidae > Ranitomeya > Ranitomeya imitator. Next base: position 711,760,714 of record NC_091284.1, on the reverse strand, counting down.
ATGTTATTTTTTCCACATTGCTTTAGTTCCTGTGAAGCCCCTACAAGGTTAATTATATTCTTGAATGTGGTTTTGAGCAGTTTGATGGGTGAATGTTTTTAACAATGGTTTCACTTTTGGGTATTTTCTGTCATACAGACAAAAAAAAGTCTGACGTCCCATTCATTTCTCTCTACTCTGATATAATCTAGCATACCAGAGGAGAGAGAAATGGGGTCCCCCGATCCCCCCTGGTACTTCCGCCATCCCTGGACTCTGTCCCCTGGTCCTCGGCATCTTCTTCCTGGAAGACAATGGCAGGCGCATGCGCAGTGTGCCCGCCAAGATCTGCCGGCCGGTACCCAGCAACAATAGGAGATTTTTCCTATTGGTTCATTTTGATCAGTGTGATAGACCCTATCACAGTGATCAAAATAAAAAAATTGAAAATCAATCCCCCTTTGTCACCCCCTTAGTTAAAAGTAATAAAATAAAAATATACATTTTTTCCATTCTTTGCAGTTATGGTTAGGGTTGGGGCTAGGGTTGTGTTGGGTTACGGTTGGGTTATTGGGGTTGTGAGTAGGGTGAGTAGGGTTATGATTAGGGTTGGGATTACGTGTAGGACTGTGTTAGGGTTGGAGTAAGAATTGGGGGGATTTCCACTGTTTAGGTACATCAGGGGGTCTCCAAACGCGACATGGCACCCACCATTAATTCCAGTCAATTTTGCGTTCAAAAAGTCAAACGGTGCTCCCTCCCTTCTGAGCCCAGCCATGCACTCAAACGCTGGCTTTCCCCCACATACGGGCTATCGGCGTACTCAGGAGAAACTGCACAACCAATTTTGTGGCCTATTTTCTCCTGATACCCTTGTGAGAATAAAAGTTTGGGTCTAAAATACATTTTTTGTGAAAAAAGTAAAATGTTCATTTTTTTCTTCAACGTTGCTTTAGTTCTCGTGAAGCACCTGAAGGGTTAATAAACTTCTTGAATGTGGTTTTGAGCACCTTGAAGGGTGCAGTTAGAATGGTGTCACTTTTGGGTATTTTCTGTCATACTGACCCCCCAAACACACTTCAAATGTGAGGTGGTCCCTAAAAAAACGGTTTTGTAAATTTCGTTGGAAAAATGATAAATTCGCTGGTCAACTTTTAACCCTTATAACGTCCTAACAAAAAAAAATATGTTTCCAAAATTGTGCTGATGTAAAGTAGATATGTGGGAAATGTTATTTATTATGGTAACTATTTTGTGTGACACGTCTCTCTAATTTAAGGGCACAAAAACTAAAAGTTTGAAAAATGCAAACTTTTCTAAATAGGGATTTTTGTGTACTCACCATAAAATCCTTTTCTCCGAGCCATTCATTGGGGAACTCAGATCGTGGGTGAGGCGAAGGAGAAATTTTTGCAAAATTTCCATTTTTTTCATAAACAATTCATATCGAATACATTTTACCACTAAAACGAAGTACAATATGTCACAAGAAAAACTCTCAGAATCAGTGGAATCCGTTGAAGCCTTCCAGAGCTATAACCTCATAAAGTGACAGTGGTCAGAATTGTAAAAATTTGCTTGGTCATTAAGGTCAAAATTGGATTGGTCACTAAGGGGTTAAGGATATAACAAAATCAAAGTTTGAAAATTGCAAAATGTTCACCAAAATTCTGAGATTTTCACAAATAAAATGCAAAAAAAAGTTACCTAAATTTATCACTACCATGAAGTACAATGTGTCACGAAAAAAACTATCTTAGAATCACTGGGATTCGTTGAAGCGTTTCAGAGTTATTACCACATAAACACTGTGACACTGGCCAGAATTGTAAAATTTGGCCTGGTCAGGAAGGTGAAAATAGGCTTGGGGGTGAAGGGGTTAAGACTACATTCCCACAATGAACTTTGGTGGATTTTTGATGTTGGAGAATTTCTGCACCTATTATTAAAATTAGGTTACTTGTGGTTTTTCATGACATTATTTATGGCTTTTTTTACATGCGTTTTTATCACTTTTGTTGCCTCTTTTTGGCATGTCATGCTTTAAATAAAGCTGATTGATACTTCTGCCATTTTGCTTTGATAAAACTTTATCAACATACTCAGGTAGGGATTAGATACGTTTTTGGCGTGGTTTCGCTGCGGCAACGCACAAAAAGTGCATGTGCATTTTTTAACTGCTGATTTTCCGCATCTAATGTATGTATAGCGGGGAAAATCCACACAGCACATAAAACTCCGCGAACCCGCAAGAAACATTGACATGCTGTGGATTTTAAACAGTTTGGGCTTAGTGAAAAAGAAGCACACTGTGGTCTGTATAAAAGAAAGGTTTGATCCGACATCTAAAATATGGGGCACTACACTTAGTTCTGTATAAGGACACGTTCACACATAATCGCACTCTCTTCAAACAGCGCATTGTAGGAAAGAAAAAACAAGCAAAAAAAAATAATGCTATACACTACAATCAATAAAACAGCACAAAAGGCCACTACTGTAAAGGCAATGATTTTTGAGAAAAAATCCTTTGTCCTTAGCATAAATTCACAGGCTATTACCTGTATACAATTAGAACAAGTTCAAACAAGTCTTTAAGATACCACTGAACATTTACGTGAAACTATTGAGAAATTGTAAGGATATTTAGAAGCAGAAGTATTCCTCTAAAATACCGTAATAACGTATGGACGTTACAATAAATTGTACCTCCAGGCAAACCCTGTTTTGACATTGAGCTTTGATCAAGGCTTCATTTAATGTTTTAGGGACTGATATAGGGAGGATAATGCTGGGCTTCATGCTTTTCACAGGCTTTTACACCAAATTTATTAAGATGTAACACACGATCCCACAATGATCTCAGTGGAACCAAGAAGAGATCCCACAAATAGAATATAAAATCATAATTTTATTAATAGATAAATATAAAAACAGTGACTAAATTCAAAATAACACAAAATACCGTACCAAGGGACGCCACAGAACATAATACATACAGGGAAACGATGTACAGCAACCCTCTGCAAAAAAACACCTGCTAGAGGATGACCACAAGTGCCTAGGCCAATAACATGCTAACATCTATATCCATGTAACAGAGCAGCAAAGCGGCATATAGACCTCCGAGACCCAAACGTCTCAATACACCATATTAACCCTCCCCATCTCCTATGTACTTGCCACAATGGGCCAATATACAGGGCACCGAGCCTCACAAGATAAGGAGGGGTGAAAGTAATAGATAACGGGCATATATTACCTGCCGCTCAGCTGCTCCTGGACGTCCCTTCACCCCGACGCGCGTTTCGCCGCCAGCTTCTTCCGGGGGCGAAACGCGCCCGGACGCCCCCGGAAAAAGCTGGCGGTGAAACGCGCGTCGGGGTGAAGGGACGTCCAGGAGCAGCTGAGCGGCAGGTAATATATGCCCGTTATCTATTACTTTCACCCCTCCTTATCTTGTGAGGCTCGGTGCCCTGTATATTGGCCCATTGTGGCAAGTACATAGGAGATGGGGAGGGTTAATATGGTGTATTGAGACGTTTGGGTCTCGAGGTCTATATGCCGCTTTGCTGCTCTGTTACATGGATATAGATGTTAGCATGTTATTGGCCTAGGCACTTGTGGTCATCCTCTAGCAGGGGTTTTTTTGCAGAGGGTTGCTGTACATCGTTTCCCTGTATGTATTATGTTCTGTGGCGTCCCTTGGTACAGTATTTTGTGTTATTTTGAATTTAGTCACTGTTTTTATATTTATCTATTAATAAAATTATGATTTTATATTCTATTTGTGGGATCTCTTCTTGGTTCCACTGAGATCATTGTGGGATCGTGTGTTACAGTATTGTTGAAGTGCCCTCTGCGATTTTTGGACATTTGGTGATAAATTTATTAAGATGCCACATGACAAAATTGTGCTCCTTTTAGGGAGTTTTTTTAAGACTTTCTTTTTCTCAAGAGTATTTTTTTTTCCACAGAATTTGGACTTGTTGAGTCAACTTTGGAGAAGATTCCAAGAAGGATCCACCTAAAAGTTGTATCATGCACTTCTTTTTTTTCTACTAGATATTTTTCAAAACTTCTCCAGGAAAAAAGAATGCCCAAAATTACTCCTTATACTAAAGAGGATATGACATTAACATGAATAGGAAGAGCCTTTTCAGCATTTTGCAGCTATTTTGGAGGCAGTTTTTCTTGCGGACCCTCTAAAAAAACTCCATAGGAACCCAATCTACATTTGGAGAGATATTATGCGATAGACTGGGAGAAGATGGGCGTCTGTACCGCAGCTGCAACACATCGACGGACTGTCATGTTACTGAACCAACTGCCATAGATCCGTTGAGTTATCTAAGTTTAGTTCTGGTGAAAATACCGTACTTGTATTTTAAGGCCCTATTAAAGCAATTGTAAGATTTAATTCCCAAGCCGATGCCCCCACCTCAACTATAGTTGAAAGTGACCAAACAGGAGTTTATTAATGACCATGTTTTCCGTTCACCCACACTATGTACTCAAATTCCAAAAGCAAAACAACCCTTGAGAACACAGTGTCGTAATGCTCCGCCGTACAAGCACCGTGTCTAGTCTTGTTCCTTGGCTGTCTCCGCTCTGATCTTCATATCTCTACAAATCTCTAAAATTAGTTCTTCAATACAAACAAGTGTTTCACGAACAGTTATGTAATTAATGGTTATTTTCTTCATTTTTCTAGACTAGTTCTCATGAAGGCATCAGATGTAGTTGATGATACAGCTACACAAGAGTTTGTCCAATACATATAAAGTCTTTTTAAGAAGACTCTGATTGGTACAAAAGATAATAGTAATGCTCCCAATACACAGATTCCCTGCTGCTCTCATTCCCATGACCTGGTGCCCATTGGTCTCTGCTTTCTGGTCCTCAATACTCAGGAAATGCCAGCTCTTTAGTCAGCAATTGGTTGAGAGGACATTTCCTGCCATGTTCAACCTGTTGGAACAGTTCGAGAAAGTAGAGACCAGCGGGAACTTGGTAAGTGCTTTAACAGGCACTGAGAGGGACCTTGAGAAGGAGCTTCAGGTCTTATGTTTTGTTTAAGGGTATGTTCACACGTTCCTGATTTCCATCCTTTTTTTTTCAGGACTGTTTTTTAAAAAACTGCAGCTCTTGGCAGAAAACGCAGGTCCTTTTTTTGGTCCTTTTTTTGTCCTTTTTTGATGCGTTTTTTGATCCTTTTTTTTATGCAGTTTTCTATGCAGAGTCTGTGTGTTTTCTAGGAAGTTTTTTAGGGTTAAAATGGCTGAAAATACCCTAACCCTACCGCTAACCCTACCCCTAACCCTATTCTAACCTTAGTGGAAAAAAAAAAATTCTTAATTTTTTTTTATTGTCCCTACCTATGGGGGTGACAAAGGGGGGGGGTATCATTTACTATATTTTTTTATTTTGATCACTGAGATATAATCTATCTCAGTGATCAAAATGCACTTTGGAACGAATCTGCCAGCCGGCAGATTCGGCGGGCGCACTGCGCATGCGCCCGCCATTTTGCAAGATGGCGGCGCCCAGGGAGAAGACGGCCGGACAGACACCGGGACGCCGGGTAAGTATAAGGGGGGGAGATTAGGGCACGGGGGGGGCATCGGAGCACTGGGGGGGGCATCGGAGCACGGGGCGGTGGGATTGGAGCACGGGGGGCGGGATCGGAGCACGGGGGGGCAGCCACACTCCGCCCACGCACTTCCTGCTGCAGCGGTTCTGCACCACAAACCGCAGTAAAACCCGCAGATATTTTTTTCATCTGCGGGTTTTACTGCGGGTTTGACCTCACAATGGAGGTCAATGGGTGCAGAACCGCTGCGGCTCCGAAAAAAGAAGTGACATGGTACTTCTTTTTTCCCGCAGCTATTCAGCGCGGCTTTTTTTTTTGATTTTCCGCATTGTGGGCACAGCAGTTCCTGTTTTCCATAGGGTACAATGTAATGTACCCTGCATGGAAAACAGCTGCGGACCCGCAGCGGGAAAATCGCTGCAATTCCGCATGAAAAAAGGATCGTGTGAACATGGCCTAATAGTAAGCCCTTTCACTTTTTTCAGTTTGACATTCCTTAGGCCATGTTCACACGATCCTTTTTTTCATGCGGAATTGCCGCGATTTTCCCGCTGCGGGTCCGCAGCTGTTTTCCATGCAGGGTACATTACATTGTACCCTATGTAAAAAAGGAACTGCTGTGCCCACAATGCGGAAAATAAAAAAAAAAAGCCGCGCTGAATAGCTGCGGGAAAAAAGAAGTACCATGTCACTTCTTTTTTCGGAGCCGCAGCGGTTCTGCACCCATTGACCTCCATTGTGAGGTCAAACCCGCAGTAAAACCCGCAGATGAAAAAAATATCTGCGGGTTTTACTGCAGTTTGTGGTGCAGAACCGCTGCAGCAGGAAGTGCGGGGAAGCGGGCGGAAGTGCGTGGGCGGAGTGTGGCTGCCCCCCCCCGTGCTCCGATCCCGCCCCCCCGTGCTCCAATCCCACCGCCCCGTGCTCCGATGCCCCCCCCCCCAGTGCTCCGATGCCCCCCCCGTGCCCTAATCTCCCCCCCTTATACTTACCCGGCGTCCCGGTGTCCGTCCGGCCGTCTTCTCCCTGGGCGCCGCCATCTTGCAAAATGGCGGGCGCATGCGCAGTGCGCCCGCCGACTCTGCCGGCCGGCAGATTCGTTCCAAAGTGCATTTTGATCACTGAGATATAATCTATCTCAGTGATCAAAATAAAAAAAAATAGTAAATGACACCCCCCCCTTTGTCACCCCCATAGGTAGGGACAATAAAAAAAAATTAAGAATTTTTTTTTTTTCCACTATGGTTAGAATAGGGTTAGGGGTAGGGTTAGGGTTAGGGGTAGGGTTAGGGGTATTTTCAGCCATTTTAACCCTAAAAAACTTCCTAGAAAACACACAGACTCTGCATAGAAAACTGCATAAAAAAAAGGATCAAAAAAAGGATCAAAAAACGCATCAAAAAAGGACAAAAAAAGGACCTGCGTTTTCTGCCAAGAGCTGCAGTTTTTTAAAAAACAGTCCTGAAAAAAAAAAGGATGGAAATCAGGAACGTGTGAACATACCCTTAAAGGGATTTTTCAATAAAGTTAATTTTAATCAACATTTTAATTAATCAATAGATCTTTGAATAATAAGTTTCACAATTGGATGTGTTAAAAAACCATGTGCTGAATTAATCTTATAAATGTGCCCCTGCTGTGTACTGTGTAATGGCCGTGTCTGACCGTACAGGGACATGGTCTGATCATACCGCAGCTCCTGGGCAGGGGAGGACACAAAAGAGAGGATACAGACAGGACAGAATGAACCCCAGCTGATTCTTTTTTTGAGGTAAAACATTTCACTGTCTGAGAAAGAAAGAAAGAAAGAAAGAAAGAATCATTTGGAATCCCATGCTGTCTGATCATACCACATCTCCTGAGCAGGGAGGAAGCAATAGAGTACAGACAGAGCAGCATGGGATCACAGTTGACTCTTTCTGTGAGGTTATACATTGCTTAAAAACTGGCAGTGACATGTTTTACCTCACAAAAAAGAATCAGCTGCCATTCTATGCTGCCCTGTCTGTATACTTTCTTTTGCTCCCCCCTTCCCAGGAGCTGTGGTATGATCAGACCATGCCCCTGAACGGTCAGACACAGCCATTACACAGTACACAGCAGGGACACATTTATAAGATTATCTCAGCACAGCAACATTTTTTTTAAACACATCCAATTGTGGAATTTCTTATTATTATAAGAACCATTGATTAAAATGTACTTTGTTCTTGGGACAACCCCTGTAAGTATGCAAACAACAATCCTGATGGGTGCTAGATTATCAAATACTCTGCAAAATTAGTTATAGTAAAGTAATAAAATAGAGCTTTGATCAAAAATGCAAAAGCGCAACAGGGTCTTATGCAAGTAATAAAGAGAAAACAAAGGGTTGGTGAGCCCACCTTATGGGGTTATGAGAAACAGAACCCCTAGAATTGCATAAATTACAGCCGCTGTAACTTCTTAAAGATATACAAATAAGCCAAGGCCTATGGAAGTACCCTGCGCTGCTGATTAAATGGCAAGCCCCGATGAGATGAAAAAATGCTAGTTTAACGGCAACACATTTCAGAGTCACTCCAACTCCTTCCTTTTTTTGTGTGGGGTTCCTGAAGAAGGAGTCGGAGCAGCACGGGATACTTCTTTGTTCTTCTGGCCTTGACACATTTGTATAAAATAGAGCCTTGAGGCAGACAACACAAATTAAAATGCCAATACATTGTACATATGCAGCCAGGCTAAAATTACACACAATGTTTATATCTGATTTTAGTATTATTTTTTCAAACATTTTTTGCTAGCTAAAAACAAAGGGATCGGATGTTTTATGGAACCTTTCTTTGCATTTTCCTGATTTTCCTTTTTTTCCCCAAAATGTTGAAGTGCTAACTACAGTTTGCACATAACTTTTTTTTTTTGTTTTGCTCAGTTTTTAAAGCAGAAACTCTACACAATCCTCCTCCAAAAAACTTGAGAGTTTCTCTTTCAAAAAATTCAACAAAAAAAACTCAGTACAGACACAAACCTAGGCTAACGACCTGTCCTTCCAGAAACAAGCCAATGCCCTCACAACTAGATTTGAAGAGTAGGGTTACTCCAAAAGAAGCATTAAGAAAGGATTTAAGAAGGCCAGCAAAGCCAAGCGTTCTGATCTGCTGCAACCATGTAAGAAAACCGCCACTGAGTCAACTGTGCGATTTATTTCCACATACAACGGCAAATGGTTCGAAATGAGAGAGGCTTTGAGAAAATTTTGGCCTATTCTGACGACTGATAGTACCCTTACAAAGCATCTGCCACAGCATCCGTCAATTACATTTCTTCGATCACCCAATTTAAAGGACCAGCTTGTTTATAGCTACTATCAGGGTCCACAAATAGGAAAGAGCTTTACCTCCAAAGGCCCGAAATAGGGTTTCTACCCATGTGGTGAATGCATCGCTTGTCCCAATATGCTACATGCGACTGAGTTTAAATCCAGTGACGGTAAGAAAACGTTTACCATCACGCAGCACATCAACCTGTAACACCATAGGTGTAGTCTACCTAGCGACTTTCACGTGCTCCAAGCCATATGTGGGCCTTACTTCTAGACCACTTAAGGTTAGTGCAAGAGAGCATTATCGAGATATTTTAAATGCACTTGATGTAGATGACCTTTCACTCCTGAAGCCCATAAACATTTTAAAAAATACCACGGCTGTGACGCTACACTATTATCCATTACTGGTATCGACAAGGTATATTTTGACACCCGAGGAGGGAACTGGAGAAAAAATTAGCCCAGTTAGAGACCCAGTGGATTTTCAGGGTGGGTTCCGTACAACCATCAGGTTTAAATGAGGTCCTAAGTTTTGCCCCTTTTTTGTAAATGTTTTTTGTAAATCTATTTTTAGTATGCTTTTATTGCTTTTCCTTAGCTGTTTTTAACCCACGTTGTTTTTATATTCTTTAGTAACCTATACACACACACGATGTCCTTTCGATGATATCATGAAATATTGGCGGTTTTAATACATCCATCTCTGCGTATTCTGGTGGTGCTATGAATTTTCCGTCTACATCGAATCATATCTATCTGCACGAGAAGCAGCAACATGGGAGCTGTCATAAGATAAACTAAGCCCTGTACTGATATTTGTCTCTAGTGAATCCATATATTGCTTATTTATTATATGTATTTTACCAATTTCTCTATTTTTATGGCATTTTTATAGTCCATTTTTTCTTCTTTATGTAAGGCCGGCGTCACACTACCGTGTTTTACGGACGTAAGAGAGGTGCTGAAAATACGGATTGCATACGGTACAATGCTTCTCTATGCCCCAGCTCCTATCAGCAGTATTTTACTGATCCGTATTATACGGTGTTCTATGGCCGTAGAAAATCGCAGCATGCTGCGTTTGTCACCGTATTGCGCAAAAAATACGCCAATGAAAGTCTATGGGGGCGAGAAAAATACGGATTATACACGGACCAGCAGTGTGACTTGCGATGCGGTGTTAGAGAGAAAAGTCGGCGCGGTGTACAGTAAAATCACACTGACAGCTTACAACAGAATAGGTAGAATAAATGTCTACACATAGTATAGGGGTATATATATATTATTTCATCCGGCGCGAGATAGCAAAGTCGGCAATTGAATTACCGGCTTTTAAGCTATCTCCTTCCTAAACCCGACATGATATGAGACATGGTTTACATACAGTAAACCATCTCATATCCCCATTTTGTTTACATAATCCACCACACTACTAATGTTAGTAGTGTGTATGTGCAAAATTTGGGCTGGCCACCTATTAAATTAAAGGGTTAAATGGCGGAAAAAATTGGTGTGGGCTCCCGCGCCATTTTCTCCGCCAGAGTAGTAAAGCCGGTGACTGACGGCAGATATTAATAGCCTGGAGAGGGTCCATGGTTATTGGCCCCCCCGTGTTGTGAGTTCGGCTTTTGGGCTCCCTCCGATGGTTGTAGAGGGTAATGCAGTTGTGCCTGGACTGCAGGATTGGACAGGTGTATCTACTAATTGTAAAACTGACTGGGGTATATAGCTTTGCAGGACTCTTTAGTCCCTGCCAGTTGTCCATTGTTTTTGGAGGATTCACTTCCCTGCTGGTCTCTCCAGTTTGCTGTGCTTTTCTACAAAGATAAGTCCTGGCTTTGTTTTTGCTGTCCATCTGCTGTGGACCTTATAGTTCTGTGCATATTCATGTTTTTGTCTTGTCCAGCTTTGTCTGTGAAGGATTTTTTGCAGCCAAGCTGTGTCTCTGGAGATGCAGATATACCCTCCATGTTTTTCGTCAGATGTGGTGATTTGTATTTTCTGTGGTGGATATTTTCTAGTGTTTTAATACTGACCACATAGTAGTCTGTTCTATTCTTTCTTTTTAGCTAGTATGGCCTCCTATGCTAAAATCTGATTTCATATCTGCGTATGTTATTTCCCTCTCCTCTCACAGTCAATATTTGTGGGGGGCTATCTATCTTTTGGGGATTTTCTCTGAGGCAAGATGGGTTTCCTGTTTCTGTCTTTAGGGGAAGTTAGATCTTAGGCTGTGCCGAGGGGTCTAGGGAGTGTTAGGTACCCCCCACGGCTACTTCTAGTTGCGCTGCTAGGTTCAGGGTTTGCGGTCAGTACAGGGAACACCTTCTCCAGAGTCCGTCTCATGCTGCTCCTAGGTCACCAGATCATAACACCCCCGGCTAAAAACATCTGCCCCCAGCCACCCCAGAAAAGGCACATCTCTTCCTAGGAGCCACTCTCTTCCTATTCCCGTGTAGCGGTGGGATATGGGGTAATGAAGGGTTAATGTCACCTTGCTATTGTAAGGTGACATTAAGCCAGATTAATAATGGAGAGGCGTCAATTATGACACCTATCCATTATTAATCCCATAGCATGAATTACCGGCTTTTAAGCCATCTCGCACTGGATGAAATTATATATAATACATTATATATATATATATATACACACACATACATACACACAGTACATACGTTTTTATGTTTCTGGGAGCACATGGATCCATTGTATGTCCGTATGTCCGTTTTGCAAACATGCGAGAAAATCTCGCAGTACGGATACCATACGGATTACATACTGAGGATGCCATGCGCAAAATACGCTGACACACCCTGCCTACGGAGGAGATACGGACCACTATTTTGGGGACTTTTCCGCTTATTACGGCCGTAAATTACAGACCGTATTTTTATACGCTGAGTGTGACGCCGGCCTAAAGGTACCTTCACACATAATGATATCGTTAACGATATCGTTGCTTTTTGTGACGTAGCAACGATATCGTTAAGGAAATCGTTATGTGTGACAGCGACCAACGATCAGGCCCCTGCTGGGAGATCGTTGGTCGCTGAGGAAAGTCCAGAACTTTATTTCGTCGCTGGACTCCCTGCAGACATCGCTGGATCAGCGTGTGTGACACCGATCCAGCGATGTCTTCACTGGTAACCAGGGTAAACATCGGGTTACTAAGCGCAGGGCCGCGCTTAGTAACCCGATGTTTACCCTGGTTACCAGCGTAAAAGTAAAAAAAATAAACACTACATACTTACCTACCGCTGTCTGTCCCCGGCGCTCAGCTTCTCTGCACTCCTCCTGCACTGGCTGTGAGCGTCGGTCAGCCGGAAAGCACAGCGGTGACGTCACCGCTTTGCTTTCCGGCCGCTGTGCTCATAGCCAGTGCAGGAGGAGTGCAGAGAAGCACAGCGCCTGGGACAGACAGCGGTAGGTAAGTATGTAGTGTTTGTTTTTTTTTACTTTTACGCTGGTAACCAGGGTAAACATCGGGTTACTAAGCGCGGCCCTGCGCTTAGTAACCCGATGTTTACCCTGGTTACCTGGGGACCTCGGGATCGTTGGTCGCTGGAGAGCTGTCTGTGTGACAGCTCTCCAGCAACCAAACAGCGACGCTGCAGCGATCGACATCGTTGTCGGTATCGCTGCAGCGTCGCTGAGTGTGAAGGTACCTTTAGACGTGCACCTGTTCACTTTATATGCATTCCTTGCATAGTAAGCATCTTTTTTCACCAGGATTCACATTAGTTTCATTAGACAATATAGGCACAAGTTGTTACAGAACCCCCCAGCACCAAGAATGTTATGCAGTATATGTACCGTATGTATAATAGTTTCCATGTGAAATGCATCAGTCCACAGGCTGCGCCCCTGGACAAGATATTCTCTTTCTGACCTCCCCCCACCTTTGTAATTCCCACAGTAAATAGCAGCAGGCTCCGGCCCCCTGCGGCTATTGTAATGTATGTCTGGCCAGCTATTTTCCTATTGGCCTGTCCTGTGTATCTGTGCTATATATTCTGTGTGCTGAAAATAAATTGTGTTCTTAGACTGGAAATAAGTGAAGAAGCAGTCAGCTTTTATATGCTCTCACGTAACCAAGGAATTCCAGCCAGCTTCCTTCATTCAGAATCTACATTAAAAGCAGAGGGGACTTCCTGAAACACGGGGTGGTACGGTAAGAGGTACGCCAGCTTGGTAGACCCCGTTACACAAGTATTTGGCGTTTATTTTTTGTTTATTTTTATTTCCTAATCTTTAATCTTAGACTTCATGTATTTAAATGGTGTTCTTTTTTCTCCCTTAAGTGCATGCACCTTTGGTATAGGGATGGCCCTGCTGCACACACACCATAAGAATCTGAACAATCCATCTCTAACACTTACCAGCGCAGTGTGCGCTTGTGTCGGCTTCCTGCCTTGAGGTTGCTGTGGAGACACGTCTCTGCTGGCGCCTGGTCTGCCCTTCGCTCTGACGCGTCGGGCGGGGGAGTAGTCAGGCGTCACATGACACCGACCAGCAGCGACATCACTCAGTACCGCCGACGGAAGCGCCATTAAACTGCCGCCACTCATAATCAAGCTAGTGCTATTTAAGCAATTCGTAACCCATATTCAGTATGCACTTCCCCCCCCAGACGAAGCTATACGCGAAACACGCGTCGGGCTGCTGCCACCACCTTGAGGTAATAACCCAGCATGTTTCTCCTGTAACCTACAATGCTTCCCATATGTGAACTACCTTGTGTTTAAGCTGCTATTCCATTCAGGATACTGCACGTTCATTGAACCATTTGGTCTTATTTTTTGCCTTGTATGAGACTTGGTCTCACTGGCTGTGTATAAAGGGTCACATTCCTTTATTTCTCCACTCCCTGAATAGCCTTTTTTATTGTATGTATTATTTTAAATCTATTATAAACTATTCATTTCGGGGCATGCATTGTTAGAAAGACACCTGGGTTTACCATCATGTGCCTACTGCCGCCACTGTTTTCTTGGGCGTGTTTTACACAATAAGAAGTCTCTCCCCTCTTTTGGACTCTTTCAATTGTACTGTTTCAGTGTTATAAGTTTTGCGCATGACATATATTTACTTTTTGTATTTGATTATGAACTTTTTCGCATATTTAACGATATAATTTATTGCCTCTCTTGGTGGTCCCTCTTTTGCATATTTCTATCCCCACTTTTTATTTGTTTGACTAATTTTGTTTTTATGTATGTCCTAAATAAAAAAAATTTCATTTTATGGTTAATTGCTTCTATGTCCGTTTTTTTGATGTATATGTATACACAGAGTTTTTCAAGGAGTTTTAGAGCAGAAACTGAGAAACTCTGCAAAACTCAAAATGCCTTAAAAACTCAGCAAAAACACTGCTATGGGAAATGCCAAAGACAATGAGAATGCGCAAACAATTTTGCAGCATTCATTAGGTTGGGCAACCAGATAGATCATCATCTTTTTTATGTATTTCCAAATGGATCCATATAGGTTCATTGATAGAAAAGTCACATAAAAGGCCTAATTTCTCCCCAAACTTGGAGAAACAGGTTCAGCAACCAATTATAAAGAAAGCTGGACAACAAAAAATGCAATGTATGTTAGAAAATAAAATGCTGTTCTGACCTTGTTCAGCAAGACTCCACAACATGGCACTCATTGCCCAGTTTAAGAATGTGGGCTCAGCCGTGTCTCACTACAGTGAATTTGTCTACCTATAAACTCACCCTTAAAAAATTTCAGCTGACCCAAACTGTCCGTGGTTAGGTGTTGTACAGCCACGTTCCCAAGATTGCTTGTGATTTAAAAAAATAAATAAATAAAAAAAAAATATATACGGTATATATATATATATATATATATATATATATATATATATATATATATATATATATATATATACCGTATATATATATATATATATATATATACACATATTTTAACAAATTACCCCTCTCTTCCCCCCGTTAGGAAATGAAAAAAATAAATTTGGCATCACTGAATTTGTAAAGATTAGCTCTAACAAAATGTAACAGTAATTTTGCTAAAAGTCATACGGTGGAAAAAAATTAAAATACCAAAATTGCTGTTTTTCGGTCACCGCGACTCTGCCGAAATATGCAATAAGTGATCAAAACATCGTATCTACCACAAATTGGTAGCAATAAAAATGGCAGCTCAACATTAAAAAAAAAACAAGCCCTTATACAGTTCTACTGACAAAAAAATTAGAATGCTATAGGTCTCAGAGAATAACACAAACCAGATTTTAATTTTTTTTTTACAAATTTCAGAATTTTTTTTTCATTATGTTAATAATAAAAACTTTTGAAGTTTAGTATCACTGTAATTGCACTGACGTGTAGAATTAAACTGCTGGATAATTTTTAATGTATAATGAATGATGTAAATAAAAAACAAAAACAATCACGACACTGTATTGCTTCCGAGATTTAACAACACTTGGATTTGTTTTCCTGTTCTCCATTACATTGTATGGTAAAATGAATGGTATCATTCAAAACAACAACTTGGCCCCCAATAAACAACTATTATTATTATTATTATTATTTTTTTTTTTTTTTATGTAACACCATTGAGTCCATGGTACTGTACATGAGATATGACTATCAGCATAAACATAAAAAAAGTTGTGGCTCTTGGACGAAAACAAGGAGAAAATTAAACGCAAAAAATGGAAATCGCCTGCTCGGGAAGGTGTTTTTCAAGCTGAAAAGTTTGCAGTTTGCAGTGACTGCTGAATCGTAACTGTGTACAATGCACATACTGTCACGATTCCCCTGTACCACAGCGATTTGCATACTTATTTATTAATTATGATTTGCTTATATAGCGCCATCATATGCTGCAGCGCTTGCCGAATACAGTCCCAGCTGCTTCTTTCAAGGTTCTACATAGAGAAGTAGATAAAAATCCAACCAGAATGTGACCGAAAATATGCAAATCACTGCAGTACAGGGTATTCGTGACAGTGTGCCCAATGTCCCAATTTGGCATTCTGCAGTCACTCAGAGTAACTGGCTTTTTCAGCCTGAAATCCAAACCCCCTTTAAAATTTGTGTCTCTGAATATGTTGTGGATGAGCAAAAAGATTCAAACTACCCTATTTTGGCAACTATTTCGGTCCTTCTTGACAGCAGGACCAAGGCAGTGTTGACTTCTGTACCGAAAATCCTCTACTTGGAATCCTAGGCGCCTCTGCTGCTTACTAGGCTCCCGTGTCAATAATGATGCTGTGGTGTGAAGAACGTCATGTCAACACTTTAGGGCTAGTGAAATTGTGGAGACCTAGTAGGCAGCAGAAGTGGACAGGATCCCAGGAACAGCATTGCCGATGCAGAAGTGAACATTGCCCTGGTCCTGCTGACACAAAAGATCGAATTGAGCTCCAGACTAGGGTAATTTGAACGTTCTTACTCATCTCTAAAAAATAAATTGTACAACAAGGTAATCACATACTGTACTTTGAGCGGAGATGGTAGGTACAGAATGGTCTCACAGGCTCCGCTGCTTCTAAATTCCAAAACAGGACAGACAAGCCTACAAAGTATACATCAACATGCTATAAATAACGTCCAAATCTAAAGAAGCGCTGTACAGCCTATATATCACGGAAGACGGACTGCACAAGCACCAGCACGTGACCTCAGTTATTTGACACTTGTGATTAGAAGGCCACATATTACATGTGAGACAAGGTATTTTTCAGAGCAGATACTTACGGTCCTCTACTGTGTGTAAAGTTCGGGTATATTCTCTTACGACAGATTTGTTGCAGGCACGTTTGTCACCAATTACACATTTTATATGTTTAGATGGGGCTTGTATTGTACCACATCTAACAGATTTTACAACCTTCATTCGGTCACAAAAGATTCTGCAATAAATATGCTACATATAAACAGCTGACGAAAATTATTCACAACACGAAAGGTGATTTCACAATGTGTTTTGGAAAAATGCAACTGCAGTTTCTGGTGCGGCTTTATTGACCAAAGTCAGAGAGGTATAGTATGTTCACATTATGTTTTGTTTTAAGGTGGAAAAAAACAATGTGATTCTCGAGAGAAAGTCTCCTCAGTAATGTAAGGCCAGGTTCACATTACATCCAGGCAGTCCGTTAACGCTGCCATTAAGCTCTATTTCGGGCGCATCGCTAGCGCAGGCCCAAAATGGGCATGCGCTAGCGATGAGCAGTCATTGAGTGACGGACCCTGGGACGCGGGCTGCAGCGTTTCCGGGTCCGTCACTGCTAGCGCAGATAGAGCATCTGCTAGCTCTATCTGTGCTAGCGCAATCAAATTTCGGCACTTGCGTTAACGCAGTCCATTTAACTCATGTGTTGAACGGGCTGCATTAACGCAATGTGAACCTGGCCTAAGAAATGTTTCACTTTCTTGTCAAGTTTGGTGCAGATTACTTGTGGAATTGATATCAAAGAAGCAGAAGGGACGTCGCATCTATTTTTTTCTTGCTGCAGTTTTCAAAAACCTCATTAAGAAAATTCAGCTAAAAAAACTAAAGAGAAATGCTCATGGTTGATTTCTGCTCTGACCAATTAATAAATGGGGCCCAATTCTTCAAAGCTTTTATTTCAGAATTCTGGCATAAGAAGCCTTAAAGGGAACCTGTCCCCCCCGCCCCCCCCCCGCCCCAGGCGTTTGTAACTAAAAGCCATCTTGAGCAGCATAGAACTAATGCTGCATTTTGACAAGGTGGCCCTTTTAGCTCGGGTCCCTGGCACTGCTGAAATAATCGTTTTTGAAATTTGTCCCTCATACCTCGAAATCGCCAGAGAGGCAGGTCTTTCCCCCCTAATCCAGATGCCTCCCAGCCGTCACTCATGTCCTCTGCACGCCGGGCGCCGCCTCCTCTTCCTTTATTATCGTTCCCGGCGCCTGCTCTGTAAGTTTGACGGGCAGCATAACTGTGCATGCCTGAAAAAAAAAAATAACAGCGCAGACGCCGGGAACGCTAATGAAGGAAAAGGAGGTGGCGCCCGGCGTGCAGAGGCCCAGAGTGACGGCTGGGAGGCATCTGGATTAGGGGGGAAAGACCTGCCTCTCTGGTGATTTCGAGGTATGAGGAACAAATTTCAAAAACGATTATTTCAGCAGTGCCAGGGACCCGAGCTAAAAGGGCCACCTTGTCAAAATGCAGCATTAGTGCTGCACAAGATGGCTCTTTTAGTTACAAACGCCTGGGGGGGGGGGGGGTGACTGGTTCACTTTAAATTGTGTGGCGTGATGCCACGGCTCACCTAATTCCTGATGAGCTGAGACGTTTCGTTACTCCAGTCAGTAAGATATGTGGCTAGACTCACCAAAGTTATGCCTGGACTAAGATATATGGCGAGGCTCACCAAAGCCCTGAGTGGAATACGATATGTGGAGAGGCTCACCAAAGCCCTGACTGGAGTAAGATATGTGGTGAGGCTCACCAAAGCCCTGACTGGAGTAAGATATGTGGAGAGGCTCACCAAAGTTCTGCCTGGAGTAAGATATATGGCGAGGCTCACCAAAGCCCTGACTGGAGTAAGATATGTGGAGAGGCTCACCAAAGGCCTCACTGGAGTGAGATACGTGCCGAGGCTCACCAAAGGCCTGACTGGAGTGAGATATGTGGCGAGGCTCACCAAAGGCCTGACTGGAGTGAGATATGTGGTGATGCTCACCAAAGCCCTGACGGGAATACGATATGTGGCGAGGCTCACCAAAGGCCTGACTGGAGTGAGATATGTGGTGATGCTCACCAAAGCCCTGACGGGAATACGATATGTGGCTAGGCTCACCAAAGGCCTTACTGGAGTAAGATATGTGGAGAGGCTCACCAAAGCCCTGATTGAAGTAAGATATGTGGTGAGGCTCACCAAAGCCCTGACTGGAGTAAGATACGTGCCGAGGCTCACCAAAGGCCTGACTGGAGTAAGATATGTGGAGAGGCTCACCAAAGGCCTGACTGGAATAAGATATGTGGCAAGGCTCACCAAAGCCCTGACTGGAGTAAGATATGTGGCGAGGCTCACCAAAGCCCTGACTGGAGTAAGATACGTGCCGAGGCTCACCAAAGGCCTGACTAGAGTGAGATATGTGCCGAGGCTCAAAGGCCTTACTGGAGTGAGATATGTAGTGAGGCCAGTGGCGTATCCAGGGGGGGCAGCCGGGGCCTGTGCCCCGGGCACAGCCGGCAGGGGGGCGCAGTCGGGCCGCCTAATGTGGCAGTCCGCAGTGTCTCCCCCGGCGGCTGTATTCTGCCGCCCCCGGTCTGGGAGTCAGCTGTTCTCTGTGCCGACTGTCAAGCTGACAGCCGTCACAGAGAAGCTGCAGAGTGCCGGCTCCCAACATGTGCGGAGGGGGAGGGAGAAATCCCTGCAGCGGAGCTGCAGCGATCTGTCTTACTGCTTCCTGCCCGCGCTTCCTCTCACACAGATGCGCCATTGGATGACATCATGATTCAGCGGCTGGCTGTGTCAGAGGAAGGCGATGGAGATGCTGCGGCAGAGCGCGAGGAGAGGTGAGAGGGGTGTGTGTGTGTGTGTGTGTGTGTGTGTGTGGGGCGCGCTGCAGGGGAATGTACAGAGAAGTAAATGGTGTGTGTGTGTTTAGGGGGAATAGAGGGCAATGATGGGGCTGACGGGGAGAGGGCAATGATGGGGCTGACGGGGACTGGGCAATGATGGGGATGGTGGGGGAGGAGAGGGCAATGATGGGGCTGAGGGGGAGAGTGCAATGATGGGAATGGTGGGGGAGGAGAGGGCAATGATGGGGCTGACGGGGAGAGGGCAATGATGGGGAAGGAGAGGGCAATGATGGCGCTGATGGGGAGAGGGCAATGATGGGGCTAACGGGGAGAGAGCAATGATGGGGATGGTGGTGGAAGAGGAAATGATGGAAGTGGTGGAATGAGCAAGGATGGGGATGGTGGGGGAGGAGGAAATGATGGAAGTGGTGGAGTGGGCAAGGATGGGGATGGTGGCGGAGGAGGAAACAATGGATGTGGTGGAAAGGGCAATGATGGGATTGGGGGGAGGAAATGCTAGAGGTGGTGAAGAGAGCAATGATGGGGTGGGGTAGAGGACAATAATATGTGTGTGGACAATTTGAGTGGGGATAGGGGGATTTATTATGTGTGGGGAGAATTTGGGGATGGTGGAATTATTATGTGTGGGGATGGGGAATTTAATGTGTGGGGGAGATTTGAGGACCACAATGAAGAGCAAAAGGGGAGATGGGGGCATATATGAGGAAACAGTACATGGGAATTGGGGTCATGCACGAGGAAACAGTATTGGGGAATGGGGGGCATGTATGAGGAAACAGTATGAGGGAATGGGGGGCATGCATAAGGAAACAGTACGGGGGAATGGGGGGCATGTATGAGGAGACAGTACGGGGGAATGGGGGGCATGTATGAGGAAACAGTATGGGGGAATTGGGGGCATGTTTGAGGAAACAGTATGGGGGAATGGGGGGCATATACGAGGAAACAATATGGGAGAATGAGGGCACAGTATGAGGAGCGATGTGAAAAATGTATGTGGACAGAGTACGGGGAGTGAGGGTGATGGGATGTGTGCAGACACAGTATGGGGAGTAAGATGAGCAGGTAGTATAGAAAGTGAGGGGGTAAATATATGAGGAGACATTATGGTTAACAGGGGGATGTGAGAGGAGACAGTATGGTGAACAGGAGGGATGTGAGAGGAGACAGTATGAGGAGGGAGGGAAATAGTGTGTGAGACAGTATGGGGGGACAAAAGTGAGTGGGCACAGAATAGAAACTGAGTAGTGGGTTCGTAACATGGGGGACAGTGTAAGGGCACAGCCAGGAGGAGACAGTATACCAAGGAGGAGGAGTGTGATGAGAGAGTACAGTATAAATACTGGGCCCTCTAGGGCGGACACAGTGTGAGAGGACAGTGTGAAGAAGGGGCAGGTATAGAAAGGGGAGGTCAGTGTGAAGAGCATGTACCATAAAAGGCACAGTGTGGGGGTCATATTTTGTGCAGACAATATAGTGAGGGGCAATTTTTTATTCAGGAGCATTTTAATGACACTTGTATCTTTAAGGGTATCATGTGGAGATTTTCTGCAAAAGAGCGGAGAAGATGGAAGTCTGCAGAGATGAGCTGTGGATGAGAACACGCATCATGTGATCTGGACAAGATGAAGAAAAGAAGGAGAACGGCTCCAGAGAAGACATCATCTATAAGGTACCTCGATGTAAATGTTATGTGTGATACTAACTAACTCTCATGGTTTTATTTATGTTAGGATCTTTAAATGGGATGTCGAGGTTTGTGATGAGTCTGCAGTCATTCTTTGTGACTGCAGACTTCTGAGTTCTCACAGTGCGCCCTGCACGCTGTCAGGATTCTCTCGTGCTGGCGAATTAGATACATGCGGTCATGTGCTGACTAGACATGTGTGGCCTCACTCAATGAAAATGAACTGAGTGAGGCCGGGCACGTCTAGTCGGAATGTGGCCAGAGGTATACAAATCACATGCTTGTGCTGACATGACTGTCCACAGGCAAGGGAGAATCCTAAAAGTGTGCATTAGTTGTGCGTATGCAGAAGCCTGCGATGTCAGGATTAAGCTCTGCAGGTTCCAGTAGTCATCACATGGACACTTCACTTATATTTGACTTTTATACTTGTAGTCCTGTGACAACGAGCTTCTCTTCTGCTTCTCTCAGTTTTCACTGATCATTGAGAGCATTAGGGAGAGGAGCTCGTTGGAACATGACTAAGTGTGAAAATCGCATATGTCCTTGGTGGGGGGGGCGCCAAAATGAATTCTTGCCCCGGGTGCCAGAAACCCTAGATACGCCTCTGGGCGAGGCTCACCAAAGGCCTTACTGGGATGAGATATGTGGCGAGGGCAGCTCACCAAAGGCCTGACTGGCGTGAGATACGTGGCGAGGCTCACCTCAGCGCTCGCCAGTTCGCACCTCGCATGATTCATTTAATGAGTTAGGCACCCGATTCCAGTTTTGATTAACCGGGGCCATGGAGTGTAGGTGTACAATGTGTGCAAAAGTTATTATACTAGTGAGCATTTTGACCATATCATCATTTTTATGCAGATTTTCCAACTCCGAGCTGTATAAAAGTGAATGCTTATTGGATTAAGTAGATCAGGTGATGAGTATTTGTGTAATGAGAGGGATGAGGCCTAAGGATACAACACCCTTTATCAAGGTGTGCAGAAGTATTAAAGGGAACCTGTCACCCCCAAAATCGATGGTGAGGTAAGCTCACCGTTATCAGGGGCTTATCTACAGCATTCTGTAATGCTGTAGATAAGCCGCTGATGTTACCTGAAAGAGGAGAAAAAGACGTTAGATTATACTCACCCAGGGGTGGTCCCGCTGCGGTCTGGTCAAATGGGTGTCTCAGATCCGCTCCGGAGCCTCCCATCTTCATTTTATGACGTCCTCTTCTGGTCTTCACGCCGCGGCTCCGGCGCACGCATACTTTGTCTGCCCTGTTGAGGGCAGAGCAAAATACTGCAGTGCGCAGGCGCTGGAAAGGTCAGAGTCCCGGCGCCTGCGCACTGCAGTACTTTGCTCTGCCCTCAACAGGGCAGACAAAGTACGCCTGCGCTGGAGCCGCGGCGTGAAGACCAAAAGAGGACGTCATGGAATAAAGATGGGAGGCGCCAGGGCGGACCTGAGACACCCATTTGACCAGACCGCAGTGGGACCACCCCTGGGTGAGTATAATCTAACCTCTTTTTCTCCTCTTTCAGGTAACATCAGCGGCTTATCTACAGCATTACAGAATGCTGTAGATAAGCCCCTGATGACGGTGAGCTTACCTCACCATCGATTTTGGGGGTGACAGGTTCCCTTTAAGCAGCTTCTTTTCCTCAGTTCAAAAAAGAGATTTAACTGACTCTGAAAGGTCAAAGAATGTTACAAGTCTTATACAGAGGAATGCAGCACTCGTGAAATTGCTAAGTTATTGGGGCGTGAGCACAGAACCAACAAGTTTTGTTGCAAAAAATCAACTGAATAACCAAACACGTGTAAAGTAAAAAAGACACACAGTAACTGAAAAAGATCTGAGAAGAATCAAACATGAAGCGGCCAAGAAACTATTATCCTCCATTGCTGTCATATTCCAGAACTGCAGCCTCCCTGGAGGCCCAGCCGCCCAGAAGTACAAGGTGTTCAGTGCTCAGAGAGATGACCGAGGTAAGGGAGGCCGAAACCCAACCACTACTCTTCATTGCCAACCGTCCATAAAAGCCAGGTTGTTTTCTCTGCCATCCGTAATCCAACAGAAAAAAGCACCGCCCGTTAGATGCTAGAATGTATGGGCTCCTGGGAGGTCTGCTGTCATTCCCGTCACATGCTGTAGGCGTCACTTCCGGCCCAGAGCACAGCGCTTCATGTGTCTGTGGGACTCGAGAGAGATGTGACTGAGGTGCATGCTCCATCATTAGCCCTCGCTGTTCACTGCATCAAGGAGAAGCTGCAGGTGAAAAGGGGCGAACAGTGGTGACATTTGGGGGCTCTGTAATGCTGGGAGCGATGCCTGTGGTGGGATTTTGGGGTCTATAATGCTGTGGGATGCCTGGGATGGGATTTTTTGGGGGAGAAAGGGGTCTGCACTGTTGGGGGATGCCTGTGGTGGGATTTGGGGGGGATGTACAATACTTAGTAATGCCTGTGAGGTGTTTGGGGGGGGGGTGTACAATGCTTAGTAATGTGTTGTGAATTCTGTTGTCAAGCTCCCTCCTGTGGTCATGAATGGTACTTCGGCTGGTTCTGTCCATGGGCTTCCTCTGGTGGTTGTGAGTGGAGCTGCTGCTTCTGAGTTTCCTTCCACAGGTGACGAGGTTAATTCGTTAGCTGGTTGCTCTACTTAACTACACTTAGATCATTGCTCCATGCCACCTGTCAATGTTCCAGTATTGGTCTTGTTCTCTCCTGGATCGTTCTTGTGACCTGTCTTCCCAGCAGAAGGTAAGTTCCTGCTTGCTTTTCTCTGGTTTGCTATTTTTCTGTCCAGCTTGCTATTTTGATTTTGTCTTGCTTGCTGGAAGCTCTGGGACGCAGAGGGAGCGCCTCCGCACCGTGAGTCGGTGCGGAGGGTCTTTTTGCGCCCTCTGCGTGGTCTTTTTGTAGTTTTTTGTGCTGACCGCAAAGTTACCTTTCCTATCCTCTGTCTGTTCAGTAAGTCGGGCCTCACTTTGCTAAATCTATTTCATCTCTGTTTGTAATTTTCATCTTTACTCACAGTCATTCTATGTGGGGGGCTGCCTTTTCCTTTGGGGAATTTCTCTGAGGCAAGGTAGGCTTTATTTTTCTATCTTTAGGGCTAGCTAGTTTCTTAGGCTGTGTCGAGTTGCATAGGGAGCGTTAGGAGCAATCCACGGCTATTTCTAGTGTGTGTGATAGGATTAGGGATTGCGGTCAGCAGAGTTCCCACGTCTCAGAGCTCGTCCTATATTATTAGTAACTATCAGGTCATTCCGTGTGCTCTTAACCACCAGGTCCATTATTGTCCTTACCACCAGGTCATAACAGTAATGCCTGCGTGGGGGAAAGGGGTCTGTAATGTTGGGGATGCCTGTGGGGGGTTGTGAAATGTACAATGCTGGGGGATGCCTGTCGGGTGATTTGAGGGGGTGTACAATGTTGGCAGGATGCCTGAGATGGGATTTGGGGAAGAAAGGGACTGCAATGCTGTGGAATTCCTGCTTGTGCTGGGATTTGGTAGGGGGGTGAAGGGGCCTGTAATGCTGGGGGATAACAGTTGGTGGATTTAGGGGGTTGTACAATGCTTAGTAATGCCCGTGGGATAATTTGGGAGGGGGTGTACAATGCTGGGGAGACGCCTGTAGTGGGGTTTGGGTGGGGAGTGATCTGTAATGCTCAGAAATGCCTGTGGTGGATTTTGGAGAGTGCACAATGCTTAGTAATGCCTATGGAGGGATTTGGCGGGCTATCCAATGCTCGAGTGATGTCTGTGGAGGGACTTTGTGGGGGTATACAATGTCGGGGGATGCCCGAGTGGGATTTGGGGGTGTGCGCAATATTGGGGATGCCTGTGGTGGGATTTGAGGGTGTGTGTAGGGCTCAGGGATGGATTTGGGGGATGTGCAATTCTTAGGGTTCTGTTGTGAATTCTGTGGCTGAATTCACTCCTGTGGTCACAAGTGGTACTGCAGCTTCTGAGCTTCCTCCCTCAGGTGTTCTGGTGAGCTCGTTAACTGCTTCATTACTTAACTCCGCCTGATGCTGCTATCCTTGCTCCTTGTCAATGTTTCAGTGTTGGATCTGAGCTTCTCCTGATTGTTCCTGTGACCTGCTGCTCTGTATAGCCAAGTGCTTTTTGCTTTTTTGTTGCTTTTTTTCTGTCCAGCTTGTCTTTTGTTTTGCTGGAAGCTCTGAGACGCAAAGGGTGTACCGCCGTGCCGTTAGTTCGGCACGGTGGGTTTTTTTTGCCCCCTTTGCGTGGTTTTGCTTTAGGGTTTTTTGTAGACTGCAAAGTTCGCTTTACTGTCCTCGCTCTGTCCTAGAATATCGGGCCCCACTTTGCTGAATCTATTTCATCCCTACGTTTTGTCTTTTCATCTTACTCACAGTCATTATATGTGGGGGGCTGCCTTTTCCTTTGGGGAATTTCTCTGGGGCAAGTCAGGCCTATTTTTCTATCTTCAGGCTAGCTAGTTTCTTAGGCTGTGCCGAGTTGCCTAGGTAGTTGTTAGGCGCAATCCACAGCCGCTTTTAGTTGTGTTTAGGATAGGATCAGGTGTGCAGTCTACAGAGTTTCCACGTCTCAGAGCTCGTTCTTGTATTTTTGGGTATTTGTCAGATCACTGTGTGCGCTCTGATCGCCAAGCACACTGTGTTTCTGGATTGCCTTCATAACACCTGTCATTAGCAAACATAACAGTACAAGGAGCCAAACTAATGATTCTCAATAGAGGGAAAGAAAAAGTTCTGACATCATTTTTTTTTTTTTTTTTTCTGCTCTGTGTTCACTTTTTTTTTTTCCCCTAGACATTTGGGTGATTCTGGACACAGTTGTGGACATGGATATTCAGGGTCTGTGCTCTTCAATGGATAATCTCGTTATAAATGTACAAAAAATTCAAGATACTATTGATCAGAAATCTATGTTAGAACCAAGAATTCCTATTCCTGATTTGTTTTTTGGAGATAGAACTAAGTTTCTAAGTTTCAAAAATAATTGTAAGCTATTTCTGGCCTTGAAAGCTCATTCTTCTGGTAATCCTATTCAACAGGTTTTGATTATTATTTCTTTTTTGCGCGGCGACCCTCAAGACTGGGCATTTTCTCTTGCACCAGGAGACCCTGCATTGAGTAGTGTCGATGCGTTTTTTCTGGTGCTCGGATTGCTGTACGATGAGCCTAATTCAGTGGATCAGGCTGAGAAAAATTTGCTGGCTTTGTGCCAGGGTCAGGATGATATAGAAGTATATTGTCAGAAATTTAGGAAATGGTCAGTACTCACTCAGTGGAATGAATCTGCGCTGGCAGCTTTGTTCAGAAAGGGTCTCTCTGAGGCTCTTAAGGATGTCATGGTGGGATTTCCTATGCCTGCTGGTTTGAATGAGTCTTTGTCTTTGGCCATTCAGATCGGTCGACGCTTGCGCGAGCGTAAATCTGTGCACCATTTGGCGGTACTGCCTGAGGTTAAACCTGAGCCTATGCAGTGTGATAGGACTATGACTGGAGTTGAACGGCAGGAATACAGACGTCTGAATGGTCTGTGTTTCTACTGTGGTGATTCCACTCATGCTATTTCTGATTGTCCTAAGCGCACTAAGCGGTCCGCTAGGTCTGCCGTCATTGGTACTGTACAGTCCAAATTCCTTCTGTCCATTACCTTGATATGCTCTTTGTCGTCGTTTTCTGTCATGGCGTTTGTGGATTCGGGCGCTGCCCTGAATCTGATGGATTTGGATTATGCTAAACGTTGTGGGTTTTTCTTGGAGCCTTTGCGGTGTCCTATTCCATTGAGAGGAATTGATGCTACACCTTTGGCCAAGAATAAACCTCAATACTGGGCCCAGCTGACCATGTGCATGGCTCCTGCACATCAGGAAGTTATTCGCTTTCTGGTGTTGCATAATCTGCATGATGTGGTCGTGTTGGGGTTGCCATGACTACAAACCCGTAATCCAGTATTGGATTGGAATTCCATGTCGGTATCCAGCTGGGGTTGTCAGGGGGTACATGGTGATGTTCCATTTTTGTCGATTTCGTCATCCACCCCTTCTGAGGTCCCAGAGTTCTTGTCTGATTATCAGGATGTATTTGAAGAGCCCAAGTCCGATGCTCTACATCCGCATAGGGATTGTGATTGTGCTATCAATTTGATTCCTGGTAGTAAATTCCCTAAAGGTCGATTATTTAATTTATCCGTGCCCGAACACGCCGCTATGCGCAGTTATGTGAAGGAATCCCTGGAGAAGGGACATATTCGCCCATCGTCATCACCACTGGGAGCAGGGTTCTTCTTTGTAGCCAAGAAGGATGGTTCGCTGAGACCGTGTATTGATTACCGCCTTCTTAATAAGATCACTGTTAAATTTCAGTATCCCTTGCCATTGTTATCTGACTTGTTTGCTCGGATTAAGGGGGCTAGTTGGTTCACTAAGATAGATCTTCGTGGTGCGTATAATCTGGTGAGAATCAGGCAAGGAGATGAATGGAAAACTGCATTCAATACGCCCGAGGGTCATTTTGAGTATCTAGTGATGCCGTTCGGACTTGCCAATGCTCCATCTGTGTTTCAGTCTTTTATGCATGACATCTTCCGTGAGTATCTGGATAAATTCCTGATTGTTTACTTGGATGACATTTTGATCTTCTCAGATGATTGGGAGTCTCATGTGAAGCAGGTCAGAATGGTTTTTCAGGTCCTGCGTGCTAACTCTTTGTTTGTGAAGGGATCAAAGTGTCTCTTCGGTGTGCAGAAAGTTTCATTTTTGGGGTTCATCTTTACCCCTTCTACTATCGAGATGGATCCAGTTAAGGTCCAAGCCATCCAGGATTGGATTCAGCCGACATCTCTGAAAAGTCTGCAAAAGTTCCTGGGCTTTGCTAATTTTTATCGTCGCTCCATCTGTAATTTTTCTAGCATTGCCAAACCATTGACCGATTTGACCAAGAAGGGTGCTGATTTGGTTAATTGGTCTTCTGCTGCTGTGGAAGCTTTTCAGGAGTTGAAGCGTCGTTTTTGTTCTGCCCCTGTGTTGTGTCAACCAGATGTTTCTCTTCCGTTCCAGGTCGAGGTTGATGCTTCTGAGATTGGAGCAGGGGCGGTTTTGTCACAGAGAGGTTCTGATTGCTCAGTGATGAAACCATGTGCTTTCTTTTCCAGGAAGTTTTCGCCCGCTGAGCGTAATTATGATGTGGGCAATCGAGAGTTGCTGGCCATGAAGTGGGCATTCGAGGAGTGGCGTCATTGGCTTGAAGGAGCTAAGCATCGCGTGGTGGTATTGACTGATCATAAGAACTTGACTTATCTCGAGTCTGCCAAGCGCTTGAATCCTAGACAGGCCCGTTGGTCGTTATTTTTTGCCCACTTCGACTTTGTGATTTCGTACCTTCCGGGCTCTAAAAATGTGAAGGCGGATGCTCTGTCTAGGAGTTTTGTGCCCGACTCTCCGGGTTTATCTGAGCCAGCGGGTATCCTCAAGGAAGGAGTCATTGTGTCTGCCATCTCCCCTGATTTGCGGCGGGTGCTGCAAAAATTTCAGGCGAATAAACCTGATCGTTGTCCAGCAGAGAAACTGTTCGTCCCTGATAGGTGAACTAATAAACTTATCTCTGAACTTCATTGTTCGGTGTTGGCTGGTCATCCTGGAATCTTTGGTACCACAGAGTTAGTGGCTAGATCCTTCTGGTGGCCATCTCTGTCACGGGATGTACGTACTTTTGTGCAGTCCTGTGGGATTTGTGCTAGGGCTAAGCCCTGCTGTTCTCGTGCCAGTGGGTTGCTTTTGCCCTTGCCGGTCCCAAAGAGGCCTTGGACACATATTTCGATGGATTTCATTTCTGACCTTCCCGTTTCTCAAAAGATGTCAGTCATTTGGGTGGTCTGTGATCGCTTTTCTAAAATGGTCCATCTGGTGCCCTTGGCTAAATTGCCTTCCTCCTCTGATTTGGTACCTTTGTTCTTTCAGCATGTGGTTCGGTTGCATGGCATTCCTTAGAATATTGTTTCTGACAGAGGTTCCCAGTTTGTTTCAAGGTTTTGGCGAGCCTTTTGTGGTAGGATGGGCATTGACCTATCCTTTTCCTCGGCTTTCCATCCTCAGACTAATGGCCAGACCGAACGAACCAATCAGACCTTGGAAACATATCTGAGATATTTTGTTTCTGCAGATCAGGATGATTGGGTGTCCTTTTTGCCGTTGGCTGAGTTCGCCCTTAATAATCGGGCCAGCTCGGCTACCTTGGTTTCTCGATTTTTTTGCAATTCTGGGTTCCATCCTCGTTTCTCTTCAGGACAGGTTGAGTCTTCGGACTGTCCTGGTGTGGATTCTGTGGTGGATAGGTTGCAGCAGATCTGGACTCAGGTAGTGGACAATTTGATCTTGTCCCAGGAGAAAGCTCAACTTTTCGCTAATCGCAGACGCCGTGTGGGTCCCCGACTTCGTGTTGGGGATCTGGTTTGGTTATCTTCTCGTCATATTCCTATGAAGGTTTCCTCTCCTAAATTTAAACCTCGTTTTATTGGTCCGTATAGGATTTCTGAGGTTCTCAATCCTGTGTCTTTTCGTTTGACCCTCCCAGACTCCTTTTCCATACATAATGTATTCCATAGGTCGTTGTTGCGGAGATACGTGGCACCTATGGTTCCATCTGTTGAGCCTCCTGCCCCGGTTTTGGTGGAGGGGGAATTGGAGTATATTGTGGAGAAGATTTTGGATTCTCGTGTTTCTAGACGGAAACTCCAGTATCTGGTTAAATGGAAGGGTTATGCTCAGGAAGATAATTCCTGGGTTTTTGCCTCTGATGTTCATGCTTCCGATCTTGTTCGTGCCTTTCATGCGGCTCATCCTGGTCGGCCTGGGGGCTCTGGTGAGGGTTCGGTGACCCCTCCTCAAGGGGGGGGTACTGTTGTGAATTCTGTGGCTGAATTCACTCCTGTGGTCACAAGTGGTACTGCAGCTTCTGAGCTTCCTCCCTCAGGTGTTCTGGTGAGCTCGTTAACTGCTTCATTACTTAACTCCGCCTGATGCTGCTATCCTTGCTCCTTGTCAATGTTTCAGTGTTGGATCTGAGCTTCTCCTGATTGTTCCTGTGACCTGCTGCTCTGTATAGCTAAGTGCTTTTTGCTTTTTTGTTGCTTTTTTTCTGTCCAGCTTGTCTTTTGTTTTGCTGGAAGCTCTGAGACGCAAAGGGTGTACCGCCGTGCCGTTAGTTCGGCACGGTGGGTTTTTTTTGCCCCCTTTGCGTGGTTTTGCTTTAGGGTTTTTTGTAGACTGCAAAGTTCGCTTTACTGTCCTCGCTCTGTCCTAGAATATCGGGCCCCACTTTGCTGAATCTATTTCATCCCTACGTTTTGTCTTTTCATCTTACTCACAGTCATTATATGTGGGGGGCTGCCTTTTCCTTTGGGGAATTTCTCTGGGGCAAGTCAGGCCTATTTTTCTATCTTCAGGCTAGCTAGTTTCTTAGGCTGTGCCGAGTTGCCTAGGTAGTTGTTAGGCGCAATCCACAGCCGCTTTTAGTTGTGTTTAGGATAGGATCAGGTGTGCAGTCTACAGAGTTTCCACGTCTCAGAGCTCGTTCTTGTATTTTTGGGTATTTGTCAGATCACTGTGTGCGCTCTGATCGCCAAACACACTGTTTCTGGATTGCCTTCATAACACCTGTCATTAGCAAACATAACAGGGTTCCCAGTGGTGGGATTTGCGGTGCATGCAATGGTAAGATTTTGGGGGCTGTGCTGTTCTGGGCGCACCCCTGTGGGGAGACTTGGGTGGGGGGGGGGGGGGGTGCAATGCTTGGGGGATGCTTGGAGTGGAACCTGAAGGAGGAGATGCTGGGGGCGATATACGTGTCTTTGAATTTGGGGGGTGTACAATGTTGAAGGATGCCTATAGTAGTATATGGGGGAACTGCAATGCTGGGGGCTGCCTGTGGTGGAATATGATGAGTGTATAAAGTTGGGCTCTTTGTAATGTTTAAGGAGGATTGGAGGAGCGTATAAAGGGGGTTTTTCTCTGCAGGTTTTGTGCAGTTAGAAGGGTCTGCAATAAGGTAGACCTCTGTTCTGTTATGCGGTTCTGAATAATGCAATAAGCGATCCAGTGACGTAACGGCGACTCACTTATCGTTCTCGCTGGTTATTAGCTCCATGTAAAACGTTGCAGGCATCGTTGCTTTTGCTGTCAAACATGACGATACACGCCAACCTCACGACGAAATAAGGTTCTGGACTTCTAGCTCCGACCAGCGATGGCACAGCGGGATCCAGATCGCTGCTGCGTGTCAAACACAACGAGATCGCTATCCAGGACGCTGCAACGTCACGGATTGTTGTCGTTCTCGTTGCAAAGTTGCTGAGTGTGACGGTTCCTTTAGTCGTCTTCCCTATCGCTGTTGTGATGGCTCTGCCGCTGGTTTTTATTTTGTTCTATACTCTCTCCAAGAATTAAAGTTCACCTGTCTTGTAAAAGTATGATATTAACCTGCAGATATGTAATTAATCTGGAGCTTAATAGTGTTCTGAAGCTGTCCGGCACCATTAATGAATGCCTGGCTACATAGAGGAAATTACCGTATATACTCGAGTATAAGCCGAGATTTTCAGCCCAAAAAAATGGGCTGAAAGTGCCCCTCTCGGCTTATACTCGAGTCATGGTCGGCGGGTAAGGGGGAGCGACGCCTGTCAAATACTCACCTGCTCCCAGCGCTCCTGACGCGGTCCCCGCATGTCCCACGTCTTTGGGAGCGGCAGCTTCTTCCTCTGTTCAGCGGTCACTGGTACCGCTCATTAAAGTTATGAATATGGACTCCACTCCCATAGGGGTGGAGCCGGATATTCATTACTGTAATGAGCGGTGCTACGTGACCGATCACTACAGGAAGAAGCTGCCGCTCCCGAAGACGTGGAACATGCAGGGACCGCGCCGGGAGCAGGTGAGTATGTCATATTCACCTTTCCACGTTCCACCGACGCTCCGTCTTCCGCGTCCTCTGCACTGACTATTCAGGTCAGAGGGCGCAATGAGGTATTAGTGTGTGTGCCACCCTCGGCCTGAACAGTCAGTGTGGAGAGAGGGGACGCTGAGGAGCAGCAGGCAGAAATGAGAGGTGAGTATGTCATTTTTTTTTTATTTTTTTTTTAGTGCAGCAGCAGCATTACATGTGGCACAATGTTATATGGAGAATCTATGAGGCCATAATGAACTGCATGGAGCATTATATGGGGCATCTATAGGGCCATTAAGAACTGCATGGAGCATTATATGGGGCCATAAAGAACTGCATGGAGCATTATATGGAGCATTATATGGAGCATCTATGGGGCCATAACTGCATGGAGCATTATATGGAGCATCTATGGGGACAAAACTGCATGGAGCATTATATGGGGCATCTATGGGGCCATAAAGAACTGCATGGAGCATTATATGGGGCATTTATGGGGCCATAATGAACTGCATGGAGCATTACATGGAGCATTACATGGGGCCATAACGAACTGAATGGAACATTATATGGGGCCTATTTTGTATGGAGCATCTTATGGGGCCATAATGAACAGTATGGAGCATTATATGGGGCCTATTTTGTATGGAGCATCTTATGGGGCTCCTGATTCAATATGGATATTCAAAAACACAACTTACTGATGTCTCAATTAATTTTACTTTTATTGGTATCTGTATTTATTTTTGACATTTACCGGTAGCTGCTGCATTTTCCACCCAATGCTTATAGTCGAATCAATAAGTTTTCCCAGTTTTTTGTTGCAAAATTAGGGGGGGGTCGGCTTATACTCAGGTCGGCTTATAATCGAGTATATACGGTAACTTTATTCCTCCCGGCAGCCGCAGGCTTTCAGTCATAGAGGTGCGAGTGACCATACAGAAGGACTAAGACTAGAGAAAAAACTCTCGTCTGTGCTCAGTCAGTAAGGAGATGTCACAGCCCTGCTCAGTGGCTGAATGACATATTTTTGATCCTCTGACAGTTGTCACATTTCTCTAGCTGTGTTTCTTCAGTCTGCAACCCGTCCTGACATGAGACAGGATGGGTTGCAGTTTGAAATGTGAGGAGGGCCATTTTTATCACATTCCAGGAGAATCCCTTTAAGATAAAGTAAATTGGTCAGTTTTATTGCTTTTGGCATATCTGAATGCTGTGTTAATCCATGCATATTAAGGAGAATCAGTCTGAAAGCTGCAATTAGTCATCACCTGCTCATTAAACGTAGTTGTCCAGGACTGGCATGCATACCAAAGACCAGAAAAATGAACTACTAAATAGAAACCACCCTCACAGATGCCAAATCAGAAAACAACCCGCTAAATAATAAAGATCTCAAAACTGTTTTCAATACAACACAGGGAAAATTTGGGGCTGTCTGAGAATTTTGGTCCAGTTGTCCACTTTTACTTTCTAAATATTCAAGTTTATTAATCTTTTGGATTGACCGACAACGCTATAGTTGTTCAATAATAAAATTAATCAACAAAAATAAGTATTGCATAATAATTGTGCACATGTTGTACATTCAGAGTAGGAAGTAGAAGAAATCATAAGAGATTACGAATTTTGACTGTACATTAACATAAGTCTATAGACTTTTTTTCAAACAGAAGTTTTCTAAACTTTCTGTATTTCTCTTACAAAAGCTGAAAGCAGATAATAGGAACGTTTCACTTATGTCTTCATTTAAAAGTCAATGTATAGAAATAGAGTGAGTGAGTCTCCAAAGCATAGCTCTCATTTCAAAGTTATCATCATTAACCACAAGTGGCAGTAAGTTGATTTTAGCTACATTATACGGTATTCTGAAAGTGCACAAACATCGTATGATGCATTTACTATTTTAAAGACGATGTACCGTACTTTTAAAGTTTGTTTCTACTGAGAAGTATTTGTACTTCTAAGAGCAACGGTAAATTAATTAAAAGAAAAAAAAATGTTTGGTGCCGTGTTAGCCAGTTGAAAAAAGATTGCTCTCAGTGGGAAAAACACAATAATAATCTTGTAGTTATTGTACCTAACAAAAATAAAATAAATGGTGTAACAAATCTAGCTTCTGAGACTTCTTAGGTCTCTTCATCAGGCATGGTATCGCAAAGTTCTACATATACTCGTGTATAAGCCGAGTTTTTCAGCACATTTTTGGGGCTGAAAATACCCCCCTCGGCTTATACACGAGACATTGTCCCAGACCACGGCGGGAGAGGGAGAGTGGCGGAGCAGCGGGTGACAGGAGGCAAGAGCCTGTGCCAGCTGCTAAAGATAAATTAATATTCACTGCACTGGCAATGAATATTCATTTCTCTTATAGCGTGCGTACAGTTACAGCCGCCGGCTTCCAGCAGCTGCCGGGCGATCATGGGTGCCCGCTTATTAAGGTAATGAATATCCACCTCTCTCTCTCTCATAGGCGTGG
Organism: Ranitomeya imitator; assembly: GCF_032444005.1. Classification (NCBI taxonomy): domain Eukaryota; kingdom Metazoa; phylum Chordata; class Amphibia; order Anura; family Dendrobatidae; genus Ranitomeya; species Ranitomeya imitator. Next base: position 711,726,186 of record NC_091284.1, on the reverse strand, counting down.
AGAGAGCTGAGTATTTATTACCTTAATGAGCGGGGACACGTGATGGCCCGGCCGCAGGAGCTGCTGGCACCGGATCGAGATGCTTTCGAGGGTGTGCAGGGAAGGTAAGTAGGATATTTTAGGTTTTTTTATGCTTTTCTAATGGGGGACATACATACAAGGATGGGGATGAGGAACCATGTAGACAAGGATGGGAATAAGGAGCCATGCAGACAAGGATGGGAATAAGGAGCCATGCATACAAGGATGGGGATAAGGAGCCATGCATACAAGGATGGGAATAATGATGGGAATAAGGAGCCATGCATACAAGGATGGGGATAAGGAGCCATGCATACAAGGATGGGAATAAGGAGCCATGCATACAAGGATGGGAATAAGGAGCCATGCATATACAAGGATGGGAATAAGGATGGGAATAAGGAGCCATGCATACAAGGATGGGGATAAGGAGCCATGCATACAACGATGGGAATAAGGAGCCATGCAGACAAGGATAGGAATAAGGAGTCATGCAGACAAGGATGGGAATAAGGAGCCATGCAGACAAGGATGGGAATAAAGAGCCATGCAGACAAGGATGGGAATAAGGAGCCATGCAGACAAGCATGAGAATAAGAATGGAAATAAGGAGCCATGCATACAAGGATGGGAATAAGGAGCCATGCATACAGGGATGGGAATAGGAAGCCATGCAGACAAGGATGGGAATAAGGAGCCATGCAGACAAGGATGGGAATAAGGAGCCATGCAGACAAGGATGGGAATAAGGAGCCATGCATACAAGGATGGCAATTAAGAAGCCATGCAGACAGGGATGGGAATTAAGAAGCCATGTAGACAGGGATGGGAATAAGGGGCCATGCAGACAAGGATGGGAATAAGGAGTCATGCAGACAAGGATGGGAATAAGGATGGGAATAAGGGGCCATGCATACAAGGATAGGAATAAGGAGCCATGCATACAAGGATGGGAATAAGTAGTCATGCAGACAAGGATGGGAATAAGGAGCCATGCAGACAAGGATGGGAATAAGGGGCCATGCAGACAAGGATGGGAATAAGGGGCCATGCATACAAGGATGGGAATAAGGAGCCATGCATACAAGGATGGGAATAAAAAGCCATGGGGACAAGGATGGGAATAAGGAGCCATGCAGACAAGGATGGGAATAAGGATGGGAATAAGGGGCCATGCATACAAGGATGGGAATAAGGAGCCATGCATACAAGGATGGTAATAAGGAGCCATGCAGACAAGGATGGTAATAAGGAGCCATGCAGACAAGGATGGGGATAAGGAGCCCATGCAGACAAGGATGGGGATAAGGAGCCCATGCAGACAAGGATGGGAATAAGGGGCCATGCATACAAGAATGGGAATAAGGAGCCATGCAGACAAGGATAGGAATAAGGGGCCATGCATACAAAGATGGGAATAAGGATGGTAATAAGGAGCCATGCATACAAGGATAGGAATAAGGAGCCATGCATACAAGGATGGGAATAAGTAGTCATGCAGACAAGGATGGGAATAAGGAGCCATGCAGACAAGGATGGGAATAAGGGGCCATGCATACAAGGATGGGAATAAGGAGCCATGCATACAAGGATGGGAATAAAAAGCCATGCAGACAAGGATGGGAATAAGGAGCCATGCAGACAAGGATGGGAATAAGGAGCCATGCAGACAAGGATGGGAATAAGGAGCCATGCAGACAAGGATGGGAATAAGGATGGGAATAAGGGGCCATGCATACAAGGATGGGAATAAGGAGCCATGCAGACAAGGATGGTAATAAGGAGCCATGCAGACAAGGATGGTAATAAGGAGCCATGCAGACAAGGATGGGGATAAGGAGCCCATGCAGACAAGGATGGGGATAAGGAGCCCATGCAGACAAGGATGGGAATAAGGGGCCATGCATACAAGAATGGGAATAAGGAGCCATGCAGACAAGGATAGGAATAAGGGGCCATGCATACAAAGATGGGAATAAGGATGGTAATAAGGAGCCATGCAGACAAGGATGGGAATAAGGAGCTATGCAGACTGTGAGCCCACGCGGGCAGGGTCTTCCCTCCTTATGTACCAGTCCTGACTTGTATTGATGAAGATTATTGTACTTGTCTTTAATTATGTATACCCCTCCTCACATGTAAAGAACTATGGAATAAATGGCGCTATAATAATAATAATGCAGATAAGAATGGGAATAAGGAGCCATGCAGACAAGGATGGGGATGAGGAACCATGCATTCCAGAATAGGAAATACGGGACAATGCACATCCGGCTTATACTCGAGTCAATACGTTTTCTCAGTTTTTCGAGGCAAAATTAGGTGCCTCGGCATATACTCGGGTCGACATACACAAGTATATACGGTATCTGAAATAACACAAATATTTACACAAAAAAAGCAGAGACAAGGCATAATATGGAGTAAATTAATTGTTCTACATGTTTTAAAATATATAATCATCTATGAACTCTGCAACCCTATATTACTTCCACGATGAGCGTTTGGTGAATTTTTGATATTGCAGATATTCTGCACCATTTCTGCACCCATTAACCCCTTTACCCCCAAGGGTGGTTTGCACGTTAATGACCAGGCCAATTTTTACAATTCTGACCACTGTCCCTTTATGAGGTTATAACTCCGAAACGCTTCAACGGATCCTGGTGATTCTGACATTGTTTTCTCGTGACATATTGTACTTCATGATAGTGGTAAAATGTCTTTGATAGTACCTGCGTTTATTTGTGAAAAAAACGGAAATTTGGCGAAAATTTTGAAAATTTCGCAATTTTCAAACTTTGAATTTTTATGCAATTAAATCACAGAGATATGTCACACAAAATACTTAATAAGTAACATTTCCCACATGTCTCCTTTACATCAGCATAATTTTGGAACCAATTTTTTTTTTTGTTAGGGAGTTATAAGGGTTAAAAGTTGACCAGCAATTTCTCATTTTTACAACACCATTTTTTTTTAGGGACCACGTCTCATTTGAAGTCATTTTGAGGGGTCTATATGATAGAAAATGCCCAAGTGTGACACCATTCTAAAAACTGCACCCCTCAAGGTGCTCAAAACCACATTCAAGAAGTTTATTAACCCTTCAGGTGTTTAATAGGAATTTTTGGAATGTTTAAATAAAAATGAACATTTAACTTTTTTACACAAAAAATTTACTTCAGCTCCAATTTGTTTTATTTTACCAAGGGTAACAGGAGAAATTGGACCCAAAAAGTTGTTGTCCAATTTGTCCTGAGTACGCTGATACCCCATATGTGGCAGTAAACCACTGTTTGGGCGCATGGGAGAGCTCGGAAGGGAAGGAGCGCTATTTGACTTTTCAATGCAAAATTGACAGGAATTGAGATGGGACGCCATGTTGCGTTTGGAGAGCCACTGATGTGCCTAAACATTGAAACCCCCCACAAGTGACACCATTTTGGAAAGTAGACCCCCTAAGGAACTTATCTAGAGGTGTGGTGAGCACTTTGACCCACCAAGTGCTTCACAGAAGTTTATAATGCAGAACCGTAAAAATAAAAAATCATATTTTTTCACAAAAATTATATTTTTGCCCCCAATTTTTTATTTTTCCAAGGGTAAGAGAAGAAATTGGACCTCAAAAGTTGTTGTCCAATTTGTCCCGAGTACGCTGATACCCCATATGTGGCAGTAAACCACTGTTTGGGCGCATGGGAGAGCTCGGAAGGGAAGGAGCGCCGTTTGACTTTTCAATGCAAAATTGACAGGAATTGAGATGGGACGCCATGTTGCGTTTGGAGAGCCACTGATGTGCCTAAACATTGAAACCCCCCACAAGTGACACCATTTTGGAAAGTAGACCCCCTAAGGAACTTATCTGGATGTGTGGTGAGCACTTTGACCCACCAAGGGCTTCACAGAAGTTTATAATGCAGAGCCATAAAAATAAAACAAAATTTTTTTCCCACAAAAATTATTTTTTAGCCCCCAGTTTTGTATTTTCCCTAGGGTAACAGGAGAAATTGGACCCCAAAAGTTGTTGTCCAATTTGTCCTGAGTACGCTGATACCCCATATGTGGGGGGGAACCACCGTTTGGGCGCATGGGAGGGTTCGGAAGGGAAGGAGCGCCATTTGGAATGCAGACTTAGATGGAATGGTCTGCAGGCGTCACATTGCGTTTGCAGAGCCCCTAATGTACCTAAACAGTAGAAACCCCCCACAAGTGACACCATTTTGGAAAGTAGACCCCCTAAGGAACTCATCTTGATGTGTTGTGAGAGCTTTGAACCCCCAAGTATTTCACTACAGTTTATAACGCAGAGCCATGCAAATAAAAAATATTTTTTTTTCCACAAAAATTATATTTTAGCCCCCAGTTTTGTATTTTTCCAAGGTTAGCAGGAGAAATTGGACCCTAAATGTTGTTGTCCAATTTGTCCTGAGTACGCTGATACCCGATATGTGGGGGGGAACCACCGTTTGGGCGCATGGGAGGGCTCGGAAGGGAAGGAGCATCATTTGGAATGCAGACTTAGATGGATTGGTCTGCAGGCGTCACATTGCGTTTGCAGAGCCCCTAATGTACCTAAACAGTAGAAACCCCCCACAACTGACCCCATATTGGAAACTAGACCCCTCAATGAACTTATCTAGATGTGTTGTGAGAACTTTGAACCCCCAAGTGTTTCACTACAGTTTATAACGCAGAGCCGTGAAAATAAAAAATCTTTTTGTTTTCCCACATAAATTATTTTTTAGCCCCCAGTTTTGTATTTTCCCAAGGGTAACAGGAGAAATTGGTCCACAAAAGTTGTTGTCCAATTTGTCCTGAGTACGCTGATACCCCATATGTTGGGGTAAACCCCTGTTTGGGCACACAGGAGAGCTCGGAAGGGAAGGAGCACTGTTTTACTTTTTCAACGCAGAATTGGCTGGAATTGAGATCGGACGCCATGTCGTGTTTGGAGAGCCCCTGATGTGCCGAAACAGTGGAAACCCCCCAATTATAACTGAAACCCTAATCTAAACACACCCCTAACCCTAATTCCAACGGTAACCCTAACCACACCTCTAACCCTGACACACCCCTAACCCTAATCCCAACCCTATTCCCAACTGTAAATGTAATCTAAACCCTAACCCTAACTTTAGCCCCAACCCTAACTGTAGCCCCAACCCTAACCCTAGCCCTAACCCTAGCCCTAACCCTAGCCCTAACCCTAGCCCTAACCCTAGCCCTAACCCTAGCCCTAACCCTAGCCCTAACCCTAACCCTAGCCCTAGCCCTAACCCTAGCCCTAACCCTAGCCCTAACCCTAACCCTAATCCGAAAATGGAAATAAATACATTTTTTTTTATTTTTCCCTAACTAAGGGGGTGATGAAGGGGGGTTTGATTTACTTTTATAGCGAGTTTTTTAGCGGATTTTTATGATTGGCAGCCGTCACACACTGAAAGACCCTTTTTATTGCAAAAAATATTTTTTGCAATACCACATTTTGAGAGCTATAATTTTTCCATATTTTGGTCCACAGAGTCATGTGAGGTCTTGTTTTTTGCGGGACGAGTTGACGTTTTTATTGAAAACATTTTTGGGCACGTGACTTTTTTTATCGCTTTTTATTCCGATTTTTGTGAGGAAGAATGACCAAAAGCCAGCTATTCATGAATTTCTATTGGGGCAGGCGTTTATACCGTTCCGCGTTTGGTAAAATTGATAAATCAGTTTTATTCTTCGGGTCAGTACGATTACAGCGATACCTCATTTATATCATTTTTTTATGGTTTGGTGCTTTTATACGATAAAAACTATTTTACAGAAAAAATAATTATTTTTGCATCGCTTTATTCTCAGGACTATAACTTTTTTATTTTTTTGCTGATGATGCTGTATGGCGGCTCTTTTTTTGCGGGACAATATGACGCTTTCAGCGGTACCATGGTTATTTATATCTGTCCTTTTGATCGCGTGTTATTCCACTTTTTGTTCGGCGGTATGATAATAAAGCGTTGTTTTTTGCCTCGTTTTTTTTTTTTTTTCTTACGGTGTTTACTGAAGGGGTTAACTAGTGGGACAGTTTTATAGGTCGGGTCGTTACGGACGCGGCGATACTAAATATGTGTACTTTTATTGTTTTTTTTTTTTATTTAGATGAAGAAATGTATTTATGGGAATAATATATTTTTTTTTTTTCATTATTTTGGAATATTTTTTTTTATTTTTTTTACACATTTGGAAAATTTTTTTTTTACTTTTTTACTTTGTCCCAGGGGGGGACATCACAGATCAGTGATCTGACAGTTTGCACAGCACTCTGTCAGATCACTGATCTGACATGCAGCGCTGCAGCCTTCACAGTGCCTGCTCTAAGCAGGCTCTGTGAAGCCACCTCCCTCCCTGCAGGACCCGGATCCGCGGCCATCTTGGATCCGGGGCTCGAGCAGGGAGGGAGGTGAGGAGACCCTCGCAGCAACGCGATGACATCGCGTTGCTGCGGGGGGCTCAGGGAAGCCCGCAGGGAGCCCCCTCCCTGCGCGGTGCTTCCCTGCACCGCCGGCACATCGCGATCATCTTTGATCGCGGTGTGCCGGGGGTTAATGTGCCGGGGGCGGTCCGTGACCGCTCCTGGCACATAGTGCCGGATGTCAGCTGCGATAAGCAGCTGACACCCGGCCGCGATCGGCCACGCTCCCCCCGTGAGCGCGGCCGATCGGCTATGACGTACTATCCCGTCCAGGGTCAGATAAGCCCAGGGCACCTCGACGGGATAGTACGTCTAAGGTCACAGAGGGGTTAAAGGGAACCTGTCACCCCCAAAATCGAAGGTGAGCTAATCCCACCGGCATCAGGGGCTTATCTACAGCATTCTGTAATACTGTAGATAAGCCCCCGATGTATCCTGAAAGATGAGAAAAAGAAGGTATATTATACTCTCCTGGGCGGGCGGTCCGATCCGATGGGTGTCGCGGTCCGGTCCGGGGCCTCCCATCTTCTTACGATGACGTCCTCTTCTTGTATTCATGCTGCGGCTCCGGCGCAGGCGTACTTTGTCTGCCCTGTTGAGGGCAGAGCAAAGTACTGCAGTGCGCAGGCGCCGGGCCTCTCTGACCTTTCCCGACACCAGCGCACTGCAGTACTTTGCTCTGCCCTCAACAGGGCAGACAAAGTATGCCTGCGCCGGAGCGTGAATACAAGAAGAGGACGTCATCGTAAGAAGATGGGAGGCCCCGGACCAGACCGCGACACCCATTGGATTGGACCGCAACGGGACTGCCCCTGGGTGAGTATAATCTAACCTCTTTTTCTCATCTTTCAGGTTACATCGGGGGCTTATGTACAGCATTACAGAATGCTGTAGATAAGTCCCTGATGCTGGTGGGCTTAGCTCGTCTTCGATTTTGGGGGTGACAGGTTCCATTTAAGTAAATTCTTTGGAGTGAATTTTTTTTTTTACATGCCTTTTTATCATGCATTTGACGCTTTAGTTTTTGGTCTCTTTTTAGTGTGTCATGTTTTTAATAAAGCTGCTTTGTTTTTGATACTTTGGTACTTCCAGGTATTTGGCTTTAACAATATTTCATGTATTTTTAGTGTAATTCCAAAGCAGAAATGATTTTTTACATTTGGATATTCTGCATCCAATGCGGAATCTATTGAGAAAATCAGCGTGTAAGGCCATAATCCCATGATGAGCTTTTGGTGAGTTTTTGAGGCTGCAGAATTTCTGCACCTATTGTTTAAATTAGGTTACTTGCATTTTTTCTTTGCGTTGTTCTCTATGTTTTTTTAACATGCCTTTTTATCTAATTTTTGACTCTGTGTTATTTTGTCTGCTTGTTGTGTATTTCTTTAAATAAAGCTGCTTTGTTTTTTATACTTATTGTGTTTTTGCTTTGATAAAAGTTTAATGCTATAGTTAGGTGTGGGTTATAAGCGTTTTTGATGGGTTTTCGTGGCGGAAACGCATTAAAAATTAATGTGCGGATTTTCTGCATTTAATGTAAGTCTATGGAGGAAATCCGCACAGAAAACTGAGCGTACCCGCAAGATAAATTGGCATGCTGTGGATTTGAAACTCGCACTGCAGGTCAGTTTACTCAGCGTTATGAAGAAGCACAATCCCATCCAGTTTGCTAGAAATGTAAGACGCTGCGTTTTTGATACAGCAAAAACACACTGCGTCAAAAATGTACCAAAAGCTCATCACGGGAATGTAACCTAAGGCTTCTTTCACACGTCTGTCGGTAGTCGCCCGTCACGAAGCGTTGGCTTGACGTACCGACGGAAGTGTTTGCTTTCACATTTCCGTCTGCTTTGCCGGGCAGGAAAGAGTCATTTCCTGCCGGGCTTGCGCAGACGGGAAAACTGGATGTGACGTACAGAAAAACGTTCCCTTGAACGTTTTTCTGTGACGGCGGTCCATCAAAACCCGAAGCAATCCAGTGCACGCCGGATGCAACGTGTGGCCATACGTCACGATCCGTCAGCAATACAAGTCTATGGGAAAACGCAGGATCCTGCATTTTCAAAAATCGACGGATTGCGACGTGACACAAAAGACGGAAATGTGAAAGTAGCCTAACTCATCGTATTCGCAAACAAAATTGACATGTTGCGGATTTGAAACCCGCACTACAGGTCAGCTTATGCAGCGTAAAAAAAGCACAGTGGGCATGAAATTTACTGAGATTACTATGGGGGTACTTCCTCTTTGAAAATCAAATGGTCCTTATCAGATGGCACCTATCACCGAGCGGGATTGTTAAGATATAAGTAATCGCTGTTATGTTTGGCATACATTACCTAAGATTATTACAGCCGTTGAACCTTATGCTAAAAGGGGAAATGCATAGAGTTTGTGTTTTGGTAATGGAAGTTAAGATTAGTGATGAGCGAGTATACTCGTTGCTCGGGTTTTCCTGAGCACGCTCGGGTGACCTCCGAGTATTTATGACTGCTCGGTGATTTTGTTTTGCATGATTTACAGCTACTAGCCTGCTTGATTACATGTGGGGATTCCCTAGCAACCAGGCAACCCCACATGTACTCAGCCTGGCTAGTAGCCATAAATCATTCAGCTGCAGCGATGAAAACTGAATCTCAGAGCAGTCATAAATACTCGGAGGTCACCCAAGCGTGCTCGGGAACGAGTATACTCGCTCATCAATAGTAGATCCTTGATTCCACCTAAAAAAAAATAGAGGGGGCACCCCATTATACAAGATTTATCTGCCTTCACCTACTTGGATTGGGAAGGCTTCTGAGCTGTACATCAGTGTCTGACCATAAGGGATTTCCTCCATATATGACACCTTTAATAGGCTGTTGGACTGTCGGCACATGAGGATAGCATCAGTATCTGATACATCAGTCTTTCAGGTCATATCACTTTCTCCCCTCCCATTTCTTGTTAATAAGGCCAGGTTCACATAGCATAACAGCAGCCCTTTCAACACATGCGTTGAACGGGCTGCGTTAACGTAAGTGCTGATATGTCATCGCGCTAGTGCAGATAGAGCTAGCAGATGGTCTATCTGCACTAGCGGTGACGGACCCGGAAACGCTGCAGCCCATGTCCCAGGGCCCGTCACTCAATGACGGCACATCGCTAGCGCTCGCCCATTTTGGGCGTGCGCTTGTGATGCGTCCGAGATAGGGCTTAATGGCAGCTTTAACGGACTGCGTTACACCGCGTTATGCCGCAATGTAACGCAGTCCGTCTAATGGACTACGGAAACGTAATGTGAACCCAGCCTAACACATCTGTGCTAGGTGGAGTGTGTATCTCATTTTCCCGTACATCAATAGTGAATTAATAGGGTGAGAAGGGTCAGCAGCCATCAAGTGGTGGCGCCATGTGCACAGGTCTAGGGTGCCAACCCCGCTGCCAGGCAGGTGAAAAATTTAAGATGAGATAGGGATAGATTGTGTCCCTTTTGTTGTACATATTTGAGTTAAATAGTGTCCCAGCCAATTAATATCAGCCCACAGCTGTCTGTTAAGCCTTTGCTGGTTAGTAAATATATGGAGGACCCCACTTCATTTTTGGTGGGTCCCCCTTTACTAACCAGTAAAGTTTACAGAAACAGCTGTGAGCTGATGATATTAATAGGCTGGGAACCTTTCTGACTATTGAACACTTCTCCTAGTATTAACACCAGCCCCCAGCTGTCTACTTTCCCTCAGCTGGTAAGGAACATTAAGGGGTACCCCCACACCGTTTTATTTGTTTACTTAAAGGGAACCTGTCACCTGAATTTGGCGGGACTGGTTTTGGGTCATATGGGTGGAGTTTTCAGGTGTTTGATTCACCCTTTCCTTACCTGCTGGCTGCATGCTGGCTGCAATATTGGATTGAAGTTCATTCTCTGTCCTCGGTAGTACACGCCAGTGTAAGGCAAGGGTGAATCAAACACCTGAAAACTCCGCCCATATGACCCAAAACCAGTCCCGCCAAATTCAGGTGACAGGTTGCCTTTAATAGGTGCGATACTCAGACGGCGGGTGCTGACTACAAGTCTCATCAGCGTTGCTAGGTCGAGCTGATCACAGAATGATCAGGCGACAATGAGGAGAATTTGATTCAGCACCCGGAGCCGGGAACCAGAGGAAACTGTACTGCTTTTTTCCAGAAGCCGGTATGTGTCACACTGATGCAGCACACGGATGGCAGGGGGGAAGCAAAAGAGATTATAAAGCCATTACAGCACAAGATCACAGCTGATTCTTTACGTGAGGCAAAACATATCACTGCCTGTTTTTAAGCAATATTTTACCTGAAAGACAGAATCATTTGCGATCCCATGCGGTCCTGTCTGTATACTCTTTTGCTTCCTGCCCTGCCCAGGAGATGTGATATGATCAGACCATGTTCCTCTACGGTCAGACACAGCAATTACACAGTACACAGCAGGGACAGATTTATAAGATTATCTCAGCACAGGAACATTTTTTTTAAACACATCCAATTGTGGAAATTACTATTATTATTATTATTATTATTATTATTCAAAGATCTATTGCTTGAAATGTTGCTTTAAATTAACTTTGTTGGTGGGAAAACCCCTTTAACCTGACAACTTGATGTGTCCTTACCGTCTGCGATTGTGAAATCACTGTTATCAGGCACATACGCTCAGGCGGTATGCATCCAACAGTGTGTACAGTCAGGATAGATGCCGAGGCATCCGTCTACTATAGGGACCCCTTGTAAAGAAATGTACATCGCATGGTATCTGTTTTTTTTTGCAGTGGCCCTCTATATAGTAAAGCACAGACTGCTCCCCTTTCCCAGAAAATTAATCAAATCAAATGGTATGCAGTCGCATGTAGGCCAGAAGAGCACACTTTTGGCCTCTGTTTAGTGCATGGGGTTTTATGGCAATGTTAAAGTTATGTTCTGAAAAGCTCTGTGAGCCCTATCCCAGCAGAGCACCAGTACAATACAGATACAAAGCTTAGAGAAAAGATGCTAGGTAACTTCTCCAACTCATATACAGCCTTCCTGTCATCATTAGCACTGAAATGTTGCAACAGGAGACCTAGAGTGGTTTACAAAACTACAGACATCATTCTTATTATATAACGACAAAGCATTCTGCAACTGTAATATATTTTACAAGCACATTTCGGATAAATTACAAGATCTTTGCTTGCTATCAGTGAATAAAGACATAAGTACGGTACCTCTCTGAGGTCCAGGCTGTTTAGAGAAAATCCCCAGTATGCCTATAGGTGCCCATTCATATTAGATACAAGTAGTCAAACTCACTGATTTGGAGGGGACTGGATGACTTTTGTGTACGAGGTTCTCGGAGGCTATGTTGTACAATGAGTTTTTGGTGAGCTTTTTACACTGCGTATTTTCGAAAAAATACAAGTAACGTATTTTACTTAATGAGTATGGAAATAGTATAGAAAATCTGCAACATCAAAAATTCACCAAAAGCTTATCATGTGAATACAGCCGGACTGGCAGGAAAAAGATGGGGCAAGTTGGTTTTCAAGATGGCCAATGATTTGTTTCCATAGGTAATAGGCTGCTACCAGAGATTTCGACCCGCGGCTTAATCCCCTCTCCCACTGAAATTATATGCATTCGGGGGAGTTAGGCCAGTAGCCCTCAGCAGAACAAGCATTCGGCAGACAGCTATATAACGCTACTTTTATACATATTTTTAGTCCATGTATATAATGAACTAGATGGTGGCCCGATTCTAACGCATCAGGTATTCTAGAACAGGGGTGTCAAACTGCATTCCTCGAGGGCTGCAAACAGGTCATGTTTTCAGGATTTCCTTGTACTGCACAGGTGATAATTTAATCACCTACACAAATAATGAGTTGGTGATTAAATTATCACCTGTGCAGTACAAGGGAATCCTGAAAACATGACCTGTTTGAGGCCCTCGAGGAATGCAGTTTGACACCCCTGTTCTAGAATATGCATGTCCACGTAGTATATTGCCCATCCAACGTAGTATATTGCCCAGCCCACGTAGCATATTGCACAGCCCACGTAGTATATGGCCCAGCCCACGTAGTATATGGCCCAGCCCACGTAGTATATTGCCCACCCACTGAAATCATATGCATTCGGGGGAGTCAGGCCAGTAGCTCTCAGCAGAACAAGCATTCGGCAGCTATATAACGCTACTTTTATACATATTTTTAGTCCATGTACATAATGAATTGCACACACACCCAATGTCAGCTTGTATACCGGTGCATATGGGCTATGCTCCACACGGTCCTTAGTTCCAAGTAGTGAAAAACTGCAACATGTGCCAGTCTGATCCACATGGCGGACCAAACTAATGCATGTTTATATCAGGGAACTCCTACATCGGTCACACGCAGCTAGCATAGTCTGTCATTTACAGATATGACTTGTCCGATAATCTAAGCCAGGGGTCCCCAACTCCAGTCCTCAAGGCCCACCAACATGTTATGTTTTCAGGATTTCCTTAGTCTTGCCCAGGTAATAATTGCATCACCTGTGCAATGCAAAGGAAATCCTGAAAACATGACCTGTTGGTGGGCCTTGAGGACTGGAGTTGGGGACCCCTGATCTAAGCGGCCTGTGTGAACACAGCCTAATGCTTTATCCAGACTTCTGTGGTCTGCGGTTTTCACGGATAGAACATGTTCCAGTTATAATATATTTGGCCATTCACATGTCCATGATTTTTGTGGACTATTTGTTAGTAACCTCGGCTCCTGATCTGCTGTGAGCGTGAGCCAAGTGACAGTGCTCTGTGCTCCGATCCTCTCGCCTGCGAGAATCGCAGCATAGGTGTGGAGGAGACGGAAAAAGTCATTTCTCCATCTCCTCTGCTGCCGGCGTCAGCGGGAATTGCACTGCACTTGGGTGATATCTGAGTGCAGTGCGATGTTTCACACCCACCCATAAACTTATAGCATAGGATTAAATTGGTACGAATGCAATCCGATTTTTAATCGGATTGCATTCGTTCAATTTATTCGTGAGTGGGAATGAACCCGAGACTTGTGACCGTTATATCCGACTTCCGGTCAGTCGGAAGTTGCGGTCATAAGATGGTGACACAGGACTTCAGTGGCTCCGGGAAGAGCTGCAGACAGCGCCTGGTAAGTATATGGCCAGGGGCAGGGAACTTACATTAGTGATATCACGCCAGTAGGTAAATAAAAAACAAAACGCTGGAGTGGTGAACTCCAGACATAATGCCAGAAAAGAAATACCGTAAACCAGAACATAACCAGCCCCCTTACACAAATATAGATCCCAGCCACCGAAGTAGCCGAACACAGACCCTTGGGAGAAGATAACTTATAGACTGTTGGGGGTCAAACCCCTGGGATCTGCACCAATTGGTAAAACGGGGCACTTTTATGCCCGTTAGGCCGGGGACACACACAACATATAAAAAAACGGTCCGTTTTTGACGGACGAGAATCGCACAAATTTTTACAAAACAGTGCGATTTTCTCGCATCAAATGATCCGTGTGACATCCGTATGGCATCCGTACTGCGTGTTTTTATCGCAGGCTTGCAAAACCAACATACGCCAATACAAGGGATCCATGTGTCAAAAAAAACAAACATATATACTGTATATATATATATATATATATATATATATATATATATATATATATATATATATATATATGTATATATGTATATATATATATATATATATATATATATATATATATATATATATATATGTCAGTAGACACATATATGTATATATATTAATATTTCATCCAGCGCGATATAGCAGAAAGCCGGTAATTCAATTGCCGGCTTCTGCTTTCTCCTTCCTAAAACCCGACATGATTTGAGACCTGGTTTACATACAGTAAACCATGTCTTCTCTCCTTTTTTTTTGCAGATTCCACACTACTAATGTCAGTAGTGTGTCTATGCAAAATTTGGCCGTTCTAGCTACTAAATTAAGGGGTTAAATGGCGGAAAAAATTGGCGGAAAAACTTACCTAGAAAGCCTGGGAGCTTCCAGATGTGCCTTTTCTGGGGTGGCTGGGGGCAGATGTTTTTAGCCAGGGGGGGGCCAATAACCGTGGACCCTCTCCAGGCTATTAATATCTGCCCTCAGTCACTGGCTTTACTACTCTGGCGGAGAAAATTGTGCGGGAGCCCACGCCAATTTTTTCCGCCATTTAACCCCCTAATTTAATAGCTAGAACGGCCAAATTTTGCATAGACACACTACTGACATTAGTAGTGTGGAATATGCAAAAAAAATGGGGAGAAGACATGGTTTACTGTATGTAAACCAGGTCTCATATCATGTCGGGTTTTAGGAAGGAGAAAGCAGAAGCCGGCAATTAAATTACCGGCTTTCTGCTATATCGCGCTGGATGAAATATTAATATATATATATATATATATATATATGTGTGTCTCACTGACATATATATATATATATATATATATATATATATCCCTATTCTATGTGTACACATTTATTCGACCTATTCTATTCTAAGCTGTCAGTGTGATTTTACTGTACACCGCACTGAATTGCTGGCTTTTCTCTCTAACAGCGCTGCGTATTCCTCGCAAGTCACACTGCTGGTCCGTGTGTGATCCGTATTTTTGGGGCTTCCATAGACTTTCATTGGCGATTCTCGGCCGCGAAACGCTGACAATCGCAGCATGCTGCGATTTCACTCGGATCCTGAATACGGCCGAGAAAATATCGGATGATGGGAGCTGCCCCATAGATTAACATTGGGACGAGTGCTATGCGATTTTTTATCGCATTGCACTCGTCCGTATTACGGTCTAGTGTGACCCCGGCCTTAGTATGGAGCAGCAGTGTGTATGCCCAGCCGCAACTTAATTTATTCCGTTATTCCAGCAGCCCCACAGAAAATAAGTCATTGTCTTCCCTGTGGATAGGTGATAATGTATCTTCACTGAATCACTGGATAACCCCAGTAAATACAGACACTAGACCAGACTATTCCTAAATAAACACAACCCAATCCCCCTGCCTGTACCCTGACCAGATTATTCACAAACTAGAGCCACAGACCTCTCTGACCATCCCAGAACCGATTACCAGGCCGCTACTACACAAATGCCTCAACCAAAATACTAACTAAAGACCCCAATCAGACTATAATAGTGTAGACCCAATGGTAGGCTATCCCTAACATACTCCAGAGCAGAATACCCTTAAATACAGACCCCAAAACAGACAATTCTTAAGCAGACCACTCCTCCCCCAGAACATGATAATAAATGCAGGCTCCCATACCGGACTATTCCCAAAATACAGACTCCAGAGCAGTCTACCCCAAAATCCAGACCTCAGCTGAGATAACCCCTGAATGTAGATACCAGAACAGTCTACCCCAAAATACACTCCTGATGAGATTACCTCTAAATACAGACCCCAGACGAGAGTACCCCTAAATACAGACCCCCAGATCAGACTACCCCTAAATACCGACCCCCAGATCAGACTACACTCCTGATGAGATTACCTCTAAATACAGACCCCAGACGAGAGTACCCCTAAATACAGACCCCCAGATCAGACTACCCCTAAATACAGACCCCCAGATCAGACTACCCCTAAATACTGACCCCCAGATCAGACTACACTCCTGATGAGATTACCTCTAAATACAGACCCCAGATGAGAGTACCCCTAAATACCGACCCCCAGATCAGACTACCCCTAAATACAGACCCCCAGATCAGACTACCCCTAAATACAGACCCCCAGATCAGACTACCCCTAAATACAGACCCCCCAGATCAGACTACCCCTAAATACCGACCCCCAGATCAGACTACACTCCTGATGAGATTACCTCTAAATACAGACCCCAGACGAGAGTACCCCTAAATTTACACCCCCAGATCAGACTACCCCTAAATACAGACCCCCAGATCAGACTACACTCCTGATGAGATTACCTCTAAATACAGACCCCAGACGAGAGTACCCCTAAATACCGACCCCCAGATCAGACTACCCCTAAATACAGACCACCAGATCAGACTACCCCTAAATACCGACCCCCAGATCAGACTACACTCCTGATGAGATTACCTCTAAATACAGACCCGACGAGAGTACCCCTAAATACAGACCCCCAGCTCAGACTACCCCTAAGTACAGCCCCCCAGATCAAACTATCCCTAAATACAGACCCCCAGATCAAACTATCCCTAAATACAGACCCCCAGAACAGACTATCCCTAAAAACAGACCCCAGGTCAGACTACCCCTAAATACAGACCCCAGACGAGACTATCCCTAAATACATACCCCCAGATCAGACCCCCAGATAAGACTAACCCTAAATACAGACCCCCACATGAGACAACCCGTAAATACAGACCCCAGATCAGACTACCTCTAAATACAGACCCCGAGAAAAGACTACCCCTAAATACAAACCCCAGACGAGACTATCCCTAAAGACAGACCCCCAGGTCAGACCCCCAGATTAGACTACCCGTAAATACAGAACCCAAGCTAAGACTATTCCTAAATACACTTCTCCGACCAGACTGCTAAATCCGGACTCCAGACCAGTCTATGCCTAAAATCCAGACCCCAGGCCAGAAGAGCAGATACCCTTCCCTACTCCTGTGCTCCCCTCACTTTCTAGTGGCACAGTATAGCCACATCCCAGTGCCGTACGTTGCCAGTGGCGGTGCCCAGGATTTGTGAGAATGGTGACTTGCCTACTTTTCTCTGACATCTCCGCTTCTAATGTTCATTGAATTACATTCTCCAGAAAGTCAGAGCAGAACAAAAAAGTCACAAGAACGGACAAAAAAACCTAATAGATGGAAACGCGTCAGGCAGATGAGATGTTTCTGGGGAGCAAAGTGCAGATCGGGATGGCGCCCCTGTGGGGATGGGGATGGCGCCCCTGTGGGGATGGCGCCATGTGGGGATGAGGATAGCGCCATGTGGGGATGGCGCCCTGTGGGGATGGGGATAGCGCCCTGTGGGGATGGGGATGGCGCCCCTGTGGGGATGGGGATGGTGCCCCTATGGGGATGGGGATGGCGCCCCTGTGGGGATGGGGATGGCACCCTGTGGGGATGGGGATGGCGCCCCTGTGGGGATGGGGATGGTGCCCCTGTGGGGATGGGGATGGCGCCATGTGGGGATGAGGATAGCGCCATGTGGGGATGGCGCCCTGTGGGGATGGGGATAGCGCCCTGTGGGGATGGGGATGGCGCCCCTGTGGGGATGGGGATGGTGCCCCTATGGGGATGGGGATGGCGCCCCTGTGGGGATGGGGATGGCACCCCTGTGGGGATGGGGATGGCGCCCCTGTGGGGATGGGGATGGCGCCCCTGTGGGGATAGGGATGGCGCCCCTGTGGGGATGGGGATGGTGCCCCTATGGGGATGGGGATGGCGCCCCTGTGGGGATGGGGATGGCACCCTGTGGGGATGGGGATGGCGCCCCTGTGAGGATGGGGATGGCGCCCTGTGGGGATGGGGATGGCGCCCTGTGGGGATGGGGATGGCGCCCCTGTGAGGATGGGGATGGCGCCCCTGTGAGGATGGGGATGGCGCCCTGTGGGGATGGGGATGGCGCCCCTGTGAGGATGGGGATGGCGCCCCTGTGGGGATGGGGATGGCGCCCCTGTGAGGATGGGGATGGCACCCTGTGGGGATGGGGATGGCGCCCCTGTGGGGATGGGGATGGCGCCCCTGTGAGGATGGGGATGGCACCCTGTGGGGATGGGGATGGTGCCCCTGTGGGGATGGGGATGGCGCCATGTGGGGATGAGGATAGCGCCATGTGGGGATGGCGCCCTGTGGGGATGGGGATAGCGCCCTGTGGGGATGGGGATGGCGCCCCTGTGAGGATGGGGATGGCGCCCTGTGGGGATGGCGCCCCTGTGAGGATGGGGATGGCGCCCTGTGGGGATGGGGATGGTGCCCCTGTGGGGATGGGGATGGCGCCCCTGTGAGGATGGGGATGGCACCCTGTGGGGATGGGGATGGCGCCCCTGTGGGGATGGGGATGGCGCCCCTGTGGGGATGGGGATGGCGCCCCTGTGGGGATGGGGATGGCGCCCCTGTGGGGATGGGGATGGCGCCCCTGTGGGGATGGGGATGGCGCCCTGTGGGGATGGGGATGGCGCCCTGTGGGGATGGGGATGGCGCCCTGTGGGGATGGGGATGGCGCCCCTGTGAGGATGGGGATGGCGCCCTGTGGGGATGGGGATGGTGCCCCTGTGGGGATGGGGATGGCGCCCCTGTGAGGATGGGGATGGCACCCTGTGGGGATGGGGATGGCGCCCCTGTGGGGATGGGGATGGCGCCCCTGTGGGGATGGGGATGGCGCCCTGTGGGGATGGGGATGGCGCCCTGTGGGGATGGGGATGGCACCCCTGTGAGGATGGGGATGGCACCCTGTGGGGATGGGGATGGCGCCCCTGTGGGGATGGGGATGGCGCCCCTGTGAGGATGGGGATGGCGCCCCTGTGGGGATGGCGCCCCTGTGGGGATGGGGATGGCGCCCCTGTGAGGATGGGGATGGCGCCCTGTGGGGATGGGGATGGTGCCCCTGTGGGGATGGGGATGGTGCCCCTGTGGGGATGGGGATGGCGCCCCTGTGAGGATGGGGATGGCGCCCCTGTGAGGATGGCGCCCCTGTGGGGATGGGGATGGCGCCCCTGTGGGGATGGGGATGGCGCCCCTGTGGGGATGGGGATGGCGCCCCTGTGGGGATGGGGATGGCGCCCCTGTGGGGATGGGGATGGCGCCCCTGTGGGGATGGGGATGGCGCCCCTGTGGGGATGGGGATGGCGCCCCTGTGGGGATGGGGATGGCGCCCCTGTGGGGATGGGGATGGCACCCATGTACCCTGCAGCAGCTCTCAGGTCCTGACACAAGTTCTCTTTGGGATTTCTCCAGAAGAGATGTCACACAATGGAGCCCACTGCGGACGTCCCGGGGCTGAGTTGCCGGTGACAGAGCGGCTGTAGAAGTGACAGCAGCACCTTGTATCATGGAGGAGCTGGCAGGCTGAGCACTACTACTCCCAGCACACACGCCTCCCTGCCATACATGCTGCCTCGCACCAGTTACTACAAGCTGTGGTCACAGGGAGAGGTGAATGTCAGTGACGCGTCTGTGCCCGGAGCAGAGGCAGTCCCCGCACTCACCGCTGTAGTTAGTGCATTACCTGTGTCCGGACCCCACGGCTCCAGCGCTCTCCGTACACGCAGCTTCCAGTCACAGGAACTGGGGGAAAACACGAAAGGACGTGACAAGTTTCCCCGGCCGGGCGGAGAGAGGGGAATGTCCCGGCAGTGGGCGGAGGCGGCGGCTGACAGCACGGAGCGTGCCCCAGTCACAGGCGGCTCTGTCACCGGCGGGGCGGGGCTGCGCGGGTTAACCCTTCACTGCGCGGCAAGCGCTGCATAAATTACAGCGGCTACTACTCATAAACACCCGCAGTCACCGGGGGCTCTCCCTTCCTGCTGGGACCGAGTTTTAGGGTTTTTGCACTTTCTTCCCCTTCTGCCAAGAGCCATAACTTTCTGTGACCGTAGTTGTGAGGGCTGTATTTATGGAGCAGGTGTAGTTCGGATTTATACCACTCACTTTACCGTATAATGTGCTGGAAACTGGGGAGAAAACCCAGTGGGATAAAATGGTGGGAAAAAACACCAGTCCAACATTTTTTGGATTGTGCAGTGGAAATTACCTGGTGACTCAGGTCAGTACGTTGCCAAACCTATAGGCATGGCCGCATACCTCACAACTTTTGAAGATGGGAAGAGGGACAAAGTTTGCGGCACGCCGTACCAAATTTTAGGCCACGCCTCTGACCACACCCATTCACAACTAGTCACACCCATATCCACGTCCTGACCACACCCATTTAGCACTGCTGATCACACTATTTCATATACAATAATTATAAACAAAAAAATATGGCCACACAGTGCTCCATACTGTATAATGGCCACACATGATGCTCCATACTGTATAATGGCCACACATGATGCTCCATACTGTATAATGGCCACACATGATGCTCCATACTGTATAATGGCCACACATGATGCTCCATACTGTATAATGGCCCCACATGATGCTCCATACTGTATAATGACCGTACATGATGCTCCATACTGTATAATGGCCACACATGATGCTCCATACTGTATAATGGCCGCACATGATGCTCCATACTGTATAATGACCGCACATGATGCTCCATACTGTATAATGACTGCACATGATGCTCCATACTGTATAATGGCCGCACATGATGCTCCATACTGTATAATGACCGCACATGATGCTCCATACTGTATAATGGCCACACATGATGCTCCATACTGTATAATGGCCCCACATGATGCTCCATACTGTATAATGGCCCCACATGATGCTCCATACTGTATAATGACTGCACATGATGCTCCATACTGTATAATGGCCACACATGATGCTCCATACTGTATAATGACCACACATGATGCTCCATACTGTATAATGGCCACACATGATGCTCCATACTGTATAATGGCCACACATGATGCTCCATACTGTATAATGGCCCCACATGATGCTCCATACTGTATAATGACCGCACATGATGCTCCATACTGTATAATGGCCACACATGATGCTCCATACTGTATAATGGCCACACATGATGCTCCATACTGTATAATGGCCCCACATGATGCTCCATACTGTATAATGACTGCACATGATGCTCCATACTGTATAATGACTGCACATGATGCTCCATACTGTATAATGACTGCACATGATGCTCCATACTGTATAATGACTGCACATGATGCTCCATACTGTATAATGGCCACACAGTGCTCCATACTGTATAATGGCCACACATGATGCTCAATACTGTATAATGACCACACATGATGCTCCATACTGTATAATGGCCACACAGTGCTCCATACTGTATGATGGCCACACATGATGCTCAATACTGTATAATGACCGCACATGATGCTCCATACTGTATAATGGCCACACATGATGCACCATACTGTATAATGGCCACACATGATGCACCATACTGTATAATGGCCACACATGATGCTACATACTGTATAATGGCCACACATGATGCTCCATACTGTATAATGGCCGCACATGATGCTCCATACTGTATAATGGCCACACATGATGCTCCATACTGTATAATGGCCACACAGTGCTCCATACTGTATAATGGCCACACATAGCGCTCTATACTGTATAATGGTCACTGTTATGATCCGGTGACCTTGGAGCAGCATGAAAACTTTCACTGGAGTAGGTGGTAACTATACTGACCGCAAATCCTGATCTTAACACCGCAACTAGAAGTAGCCGTGGGGTGTACCTAACAAACCCTAGACACCTCGTCACAGCCGGAGGACTAGATACCCCTATAGATGGAAATAGGAATACTACCTTGCCTCAAAGCAGAACCCCAAAAGATAGGCAGCCCCCCACAAATATTGGCTGTGAGTTGGAGAGGAAAGACAAACGCAGGCAGAAAACAGGATTTAGCGCAAGAGGCCACTCTAGCCAAATAGGAAAGGATAGAACAGAGTCCTGTGCGGTCAGTATTAAAACCCTTCCAAAAATATCCACAGCAGATTATACCAAAAATTCCTCCATCTAACTAAAGACGTGGAACGTATATCTGCAACTCCAGAGACTCCTACACTCAGAGCAGGAATACAATCAAAAAACAAGCACACAGCTTGTGTGCCATAGAAAAAGAAACAGACACTTACCTTTGCTGAATTGACAGCTAAGCAGGAGAAGCCAGACAGAGATCCAACACTTCCCAAGAAACATTGACAACTGGCAAGGACTAATGAGTCCTGCAAACCTAAATACCCCAGTCAGAATTGCAATCAGCAGATACACCTGTCCAGGACTGCAGGCCAGGGACAACTGCATTACCACCTACAACCACCGGAGGGAGCCCAAAAGCAGAATTCACAACAGTACCCCCCCCCTTGAGGAGGGGTCACCGAACCCTCACCAGAGCCCCCAGGCCGGTCAGGATGAGCCAGATGAAAGGCACGAACCAAATCAGCGGCATGGACATCAGAGGCAAAAACCCAAGAATTATCCTCCTGGCCATAACCCTTCCATTTGACAAGGTACTGAAGCTTCCGCCTCGAAAAACGGGAATCCAAAATCTTCTCAACAACATATTCCAACTCCCCATCAACCAACACAGGGGCCGGAGGATCAACAGAGGGAACAACGTGCTCCACATATTTCCGCAATAAAGATCTATGGAAGACATTATGGATCGCAAAAGAGGCCGGAAGCGCCAGTCGTAAAGACACCGGATTAATAATCTCAGAAATCCTATAAGGACCATTAAACCGAGGCTTAAACTTAGGAGAAGAAACCTTCATAGGAACATGACGGGAAGACAACCAGACCAGATCCCCAACCCGAAGCCGGGAACCAACACACCGACGACAGTTAGCAAAACGTTGAGCCTCCTCCTGAGACAACACCCAGTGGCGTAGGAAGGGGGGTGCGGGGGGGGGCGGTCCGCCCCGGGCGGCACAATGCTGGGGGCGGCCGGCGCTGCAGGAGAAGAAGATGAAAAAAAAAAAAAAAAAGACGCCCCTTTAAATCTTCGGGCGGCGCCGTCCGCCGCCACGACCAGGGCCAGCTCCCCCCACCCCCGGGTCCCGGGTCCCGCCCCCGCCCCCGCCCCCCGCTCTATACTCACCTCTCCTGGTTCCTGCGGCGCCGGCAGCTGCAGCGTCCTCTGACTCTGCGACGTCTCAGAGCAGAGGGCGCGATGACGTCACTACTGTGCGCGCCGCTCTGCCTCTCTGTCCTGAGCGTCGCAGAGCCGGAGAGACGCTGACTGCACCGGACCTGCGCTAGGAACGGGAGAGGTGAGGATTTTACTTTTTTTTTTTTTTCTTTATGTCTGACTGTCTGGGGCTGGGGCAATGCTGGAGACCATGGGGCAATACTGGAGACCATGGGGCAGATTGCTGGACACACTGGGGCAGTACTGGAGACCATGGGGCAGAATGCTGGACACACTGGGGCAATACAGGAGACCATGGGGCAGATTGCTGGACACACTGGGGCAATACAGGAGACTATGGGGCAGATTGCTGGACACACTGGGGCAATACAGGAGACCATGGGGCAGATTGCTGGACACACTGGGGCAATACAGGAGACCATGGGGCAGATTGCTGGACACACTGGGGCAATACAGGAGACTATGGGGCAGATTGCTGGTCACACTGGGGCAATACAGGAGACTATGGGGCAGATTGCTGGACACACTGGGGCAATACAGGAGACCATGGGGCAGATTGCTGGACACACTGGGGCAATACAGGAGACTATGGGGCAGATTGCTGGTCACACTGGGGCAATACTGGAGACCATGGGGCAGAATGCTGGACACACTGGGGCAACACTGGAGACCATGGGGCAGAATGCTGGACACACTGGGGCAATACTGGAGACCATGGGGCAGAATGCTGGACACACTGGGGCAATACTGGAGACCATGGGGCAGAATGCTGGACATACTGGGGCAATACTGGAGACCATGGGGCAGATTGCTGGACACACCGGGGCAATACTGGAGACCATGGGGCAGAATGCTGGACACACTGGGGCAATACAGGAGACCATGGGGCAGATTGCTGGACACACTGGGGCAATACTGGAGACCATGGGGCAGAATGCTGGACACACTGGGGCAGTACAGGAGACTATGGGGCAGAATGCTGGACACACTGAATACTGGAGACCATGGGGCAGATTTCAGGACACATTGAGGCAATGCTGGAGACCCTGGGGCAGACTTCTGGACATACTGGGGCAATACTGGAGACCATGGGGCAGATTGCTGGACACACCGGGGCAATACTGGAGACCATGGGGCAGAATGCTGGACACACTGGGGCAATACAGGAGACCTTGGGGCAGATTGCTGGACACACTGGGGCAATACTGGAGACCCTGGGGCAGATTGCTGGACACACTGGGGCAATACTGGAGACCCTGGGGCAGATTTCTGGACATACTGGGGCAATACTGGAGACCATGGGGCAGATTGCTGGACACACCGGGGCAATACTGGAGACCATGGGGCAGAATGCTGGACACACTGGGGCAATACAGGAGACCATGGGGCAGATTGCTGGACACACTGGGGCAATACAGGAGACTATGGGGCAGATTGCTGGACACACTGGGGCAATACAGGAGACCATGGGGCAGATTGCTGGACACACTGGGGCAATACAGGAGACCATGGGGCAGATTGCTGGACACACTGGGGCAATACAGGAGACTATGGGGCAGATTGCTGGTCACACTGGGGCAATACTGGAGACCATGGGGCAGAATGCTGGACACACTGGGGCAATACTGGAGACCATGGGGCAGAATGCTGGACACACTGGGGCAATACTGGAGACCATGGGGCAGAATGCTGGACACACTGGGGCAATACTGGAGACCATGGGGCAGAATGCTGGACATACTGGGGCAATACTGGAGACCATGGGGCAGATTGCTGGACACACCGGGGCAATACTGGAGACCATGGGGCAGAATGCTGGACACACTGGGGCAATACAGGAGACCATGGGGCAGATTGCTGGACACACTGGGGCAATACTGGAGACCATGGGGCAGAATGCTGGACACACTGGGGCAGTACAGGAGACTATGGGGCAGAATGCTGGACACACTGAATACTGGAGACCATGGGGCAGATTTCAGGACACATTGAGGCAATGCTGGAGACCCTGGGGCAGACTTCTGGACATACTGGGGCAATACTGGAGACCATGGGGCAGATTGCTGGACACACCGGGGCAATACTGGAGACCATGGGGCAGAATGCTGGACACACTGGGGCAATACAGGAGACCTTGGGGCAGATTGCTGGACACACTGGGGCAATACTGGAGACCCTGGGGCAGATTGCTGGACACACTGGGGCAATACTGGAGACCCTGGGGCAGATTTCTGGACATACTGGGGCAATACTGGAGACCATGGGGCAGATTGCTGGACACACCGGGGCAATACTGGAGACCATGGGGCAGAATGCTGGACACACTGGGGCAATACAGGAGACCATGGGGCAGATTGCTGGACACACTGGGGCAATACTGGAGACCCTGGGGCAGATTGCTGGACACACTGGGGCAATACTGGAGACCCTGGGGCAGATTTCTGGACACATTGAGGCAATGCTGGAGACCCTGGGGCAGACTTCTGGACACACTGGGGCAATGCTGGACACTGGGGCAGATTGCTGGACACACTGGGGGTAATATACTGGACACACTGGGGCAATGCTGGACACACTGGGGCAGACTGCTGGACACACTGGGGAAAGGCTGGACACTGGGGCAGATTGCTGGACACACTGAGGGCAGATTGCTGGACACACTGGGGGTAATATGCTGGACATACTGGGGCAGATTGCTGGACACACTGGGGGTAATATGCTGGACACACTGGGGCAGATTGCTGGACAACATGGGGGTAATATGCTGGACACACTGGGGCAGATTGCTGGACAACATGGGGGTAATATGCTGGACACACTGGGGGCAGGACTTGAGGCATGGGCAGAATGTAGATACGGGGCATGATTGGAGACACGGGGCAGGATTGGATCATGGGGCAGGACGGATACGATGGAGGCTGGTGGGGCAGGATGGGGAGATCATATGGGGTAGAATGGATACTCATGAGGGCAGGATACGACAACATATGGCTGGAGCCAGGAATGAGATAAACGGGGCCAGGGTGGGGAATATTATTACCATAGGGGATAATTAAGGGATATTATTACTGCAGTGATGTATTTATTTTATTTTTTGAGTATACTGTTTTAAATGGGGGGGCGGTCCTGTTACTGTGCAGAGTGACACTATATCACCTTTTTTTCTTCATGTGGTGTAATGTAGAAGTTGTGAAAAATTAAGTAATGTGTTCTGCAAGCGGAGCTCGAGATAACTGTGTTATTTCCTGCAGAAACGAGTCCTGGCTGGAAGGAATGATGGCGGTCTGTGCTGGATGAAAGATGAAGGACTTCACCTAGAGACGTCACTGGTGAGTCAGTGTTACCTATACACTGACACTATACACTGTATACTATATAGAGGTCCTGTGTATAATGTCACCAGTGATCTCTGTATTACCTCTACACAGACACTGCATACTAAGTACAGATCTCCTGTGAATACTGGCACTTATGGTGATAGTATTGTGGTTTTTTTTTTATTACTGATCAGTATTGTAGTATTCAGTCACTATGTGGTGGTAATATGTGGTCTGGAAATGGTGCGGTGGTATTTGTCCCTTGTATGTAGTATTATTCGGTCACTATGTGGCCTGGTCATGGTGTGGTGGTATTAAGTCACAGGTGTGGCATGTGGGGGTGACACCATTAGGCCCAGTTTAAGTTCTACAAAACAGGAAAACCATTTTTGGTAACCTTTGTGTGTATTGAGCTAGGGGGGGGGGGATGGGGGGGGGCGCCAAACTCGGGATCAGCCCCGGGCGGCAAAAGCTCTAGCTACGCCTCTGACAACACCAAATTGTCCACCACATGAGCCCAAATCTGCTGCAACCTGTCAACCACAGAATCCACACCAGGACAGTCAGAAGGCTCAACCTGCCCAGAAGAAAAACGAGGATGAAAACCAAAATTACAAAAGAAAGGCGAAACCAAACTAGCCGAAATAGCCCGATTATTAAGGGCAAACTCGGCCAATGGCAAGAAAGCCACCCAATCATCCTGATCAGCAGACACAAAGCATCTCAAATAAGTCTCCAAAGTCTGATTAGTTCGCTCGGTCTGACCATTTGTCTGAGGATGAAACGCAGAAGAAAAAGACAAATCAATGCCCAGCCTAGCACAAAAGGCCCGCCAAAACCTAGAAACAAACTGGGAACCTCTGTCGGACACAATATTCTCTTAATATTCTACGGAATACCATGCAAACGGACCACATGCTGAAAAAACAACGGAACCAAATCCGAAGAGGAAGGCAATTTAGGCAAAGGCACCAAATAAACCATCTTAGAGAACCAGTCACAAACAACCCAGATAACCGACATCCTCTGGGAAACCGGAAGATCGGAAATAAAATCCATAGAAATATGCGTCCAGGGCCTCTCAGGGACCGGCAATGGCAAAAGCAACCCACTAGCACGGGAACAACAAGGCTTGGCCCGCGCACAAGTCCCACAGGACTGCCCAAAAGAACGCACATCACGCGACAAAGAAGGCCACCAAAAGGACCTACCAACCAAGTCTCTGGTACCAAAAATGCCAGGATGCCAGCCAACACCGAACAGTGAACCTCAGAAATCACTCTACTAGTCCATCTGTCAGGAACAAACAGTTTCCCCACAGGACAGCGGTCAGGTTTGTCAGCCTGAAATTCCTGAAGAACCCGTCGCAAATCAGGGGAAATGGCAGAAAGGACCACCCCTTCTTTCAGAATACCGACCAGTTCTAAGACCTCAGGACATTCAGGCAAAAAACTCCTAGAGAGGGCATCAGCCTTAATGTTCTTAGAACCCGGAAGGTACGAGACTGTTGTGAATTCTGCTTTTGGGTTCCCTCCAGTGGTTGTAGGTGGGAATGCAGTTGTCTCTGAGTCGCAGTCCTGGCCAGGTGTATCTGCTGATTGCAGTTCTGACTGGGATATTTAGGTGTGCTGGATTCATTGGTCCTTTCCAGTTGTCTATGTTTCTTGTGAAGTGTTGGATCACTTCCTGGCTTCTCCTGCTTAGCTGCCAATTCAGCAAAGATAAGTGTCTGTTTCTTTTTCTGTGGCACACATGCAGTGTGCTTATATTCTGTGCTATTCATTTGTTTTTCTCTTGTCCAGCTTAGACTGTGTCAGTGTTTTCTCACTCTTGTTGGGTTCTCTGGAGTTGCAGATATACGCTCCACATCTTTAGTTAGATGGTGGAGTGTTTGTATTTTCTGCTGTGGATATTTTTGGAAGGATTTTTTATACTGACCGCTTAGTATCCTGTCCTATCCTTTCCTATTTAGCTAGTGTGGCCTCATTTGCTAAATCCTGTTTCCGGCCTGCGTGTGTCTTTTCCTCTACTACTCACAGTCAATATTTGTGGGGGGGGCTGCCTATCCTTTGGGGTTCTGCTCTGAGGCAAGGTAGAATTCCTATTTCCATCTATAGGGGTATTTAGTCCTCCGGCTGTGTCGAGGTGTCTAGGTTTTGTTAGGCACACCCCACGGCTACTTCTAGTTGCGGTGTTAAGATCAGGGTTTGCGGTCAGTATAGTTACCACCTACTCCAGTGAAAGTTCTCATGCTGCTCCAAGGTCACCGGATCATAACAGTACAACTG
Source organism: Ranitomeya imitator (assembly GCF_032444005.1). NCBI lineage: Eukaryota > Metazoa > Chordata > Amphibia > Anura > Dendrobatidae > Ranitomeya > Ranitomeya imitator. Next base: position 711,697,277 of record NC_091284.1, on the reverse strand, counting down.
GCCAATAATGAGTTAAATGCATCTCAGAAGAAGGGAAGAAAGGTCTTGAGCCATTTTTTTTTCTTCAGTCTACTTTGTCTTCTCCTCCCTCTTTATCTCTGGGTGGCTGAAGAGCCTTGTGCTAGCATGAATGTTCAGGAATTAGCTTGTTGTGTAGATCAGCTTGCTGCTGGGGTACAGGGTATTTCTGATTATATTGTTCAGACTCCTGTTTTAGAACCGAAGATTCCTACTCCTGATTTGTTTTTTGGTGACAGGTCCAAATTTTTGAGTTTTAAAAACAACTGTAAACTATTTTTTGCTCTGAGACCCCGATCCTCTGGTGATTCCATTCAGCGGGTTAAAATCGTCATCTCCCTGCTGCGTGGCGACCCGCATGATTGGGCATTTTCCCTGGAATCTGGGAATCCGGCTTTGCTTGATGTAGACTCCTTTTTTCAGGAGTCTTTTTTCAGATCTTTATTGCAGAAATATGTGGTGCCCGTGGTTCCCGCTATTGATCCTTCGGCCCCTGTGTTGGTTGATGGAGAGTTGGAGTATGTGGTTGAGAAGATTTTGGATTCTCATTTTTCGAGGCGGAGGCTTCAGTACCTTGTCAAATGGAAGGGTTATGGCCAGGAGGATAATTCTTGGGTTTTTGCCTCTGATGCCAATGCTGTTGATTTGGTCCGTGCCTTTCATCTGGCTCATCCTGATCGTCCTCAGGGCCCTGGTGAGGGTTTGGTGACCCCTCCTCAAGGGGGGGGGGGTACTGTTGTGAATTCTGCTTTTGGGTTCCCTCCAGTGGTTGTAGGTGGGAATGCAGTTGTCTCTGAGTCGCAGTCCTGGCCAGGTGTATCTGCTGATTGCAGTTCTGACTGGGATATTTAGGTGTGCTGGATTCATTGGTCCTTGCCAGTTGTCTATGTTTCTTGTGAAGTTTAGGATCACTTCCTGGCTTCTCCTGCTTAGCTGCCAATTCAGCAAAGATAAGTGTCTGTTTCTTTTTCTGTGGCACACATGCAGTGTGCTTATATTCTGTGCTATTCATTTGTTTTTCTCTTGTCTAGCTTAGACTGTGTCAGTGTTTTCTCAGTCTTGTTGGATTCTCTGGAGTTGCAGATATACGCTCCACATCTTTAGTTAGATGGTGGAGTTTTTGTATTTTCTGCTGTGGATATTTTTGGAAGGATTTTTTATACTGACCGCTTAGTATCCTGTCCTATCCTTTCCTATTTAGCTAGTGTGGCCTCATTTGCTAAATCCTGTTTCCGGCCTGCGTGTGTCTTTTCCTCTACTACTCACAGTCAATATTTGTGGGGGGCTGCCTATCCTTTGGGGTTCTGCTCTGAGGCAAGGTATAATTCCTATTTCCATCTATAGGGGTATTTAGTCCTCCGGCTGTGTCGAGGTGTCTAGGTTTTGTTAGGCACACCCCACGGCTACTTCTAGTTTCGGTGTTAAGATCAGGGTTTGCGGTCAGTAAAGTTACCACCTACTCCAGTGAAAGTTTTCATGCTGCTCCAAGGTCACCGGATCATAACACGAGACCACGAAATCAAAACGGGAAAAAAACAAGGACCATCGAGCCTGTCTAGGATTCAGCCGTTTGGCAGACTCGAGGTAAATCAAATTCTTATGATCGGTCAAGACCACAATACGGTGCTTAGCTCCCTGAAGCCAATGTCGCCACTCCTCAAACGCCCACTTCATAGCCAACAACTCCCGATTGCCGACATCATAATTGCGTTCAGCAGGCGAAAACTTATGGGAAAAGAAGGCACACGGTTTCATTAAGGAACCAACAGGATCCCTCTGAGACAAAACGGCCCCTGCCCCAATCTCAGAAGCGTCAACCTCAACCTGAAACGAAAGAGAAACATCCGGTTGGCGCAACACCGGAGCAGAAGTAAATCGACGTTTAAGCTCCTGAAAGGCAGAGACAGCCGCAGAGGACCAATTCTCCACATCAGCACCTTTCTTCGTCAAATCGGTCAAGGGTTTAACCACGCTGGAAAAATTAGCAATGAAACGGCGATAAAAATTTGCAAAACCCAAAAATTTCTGAAGGCTCTTCACGGATGTGGGTCGAATCCAATCATGAATGGCCTGAACCTTAACCGGATCCATCTCTATAGACGAGGGAGAAAAAATAAAGCCCAAAAAGGAAACCTTCTGCACCCCAAAGAGACACTTAGACCCTTTCACAAACAGGGCATTGTCACGAAGGGTCTGAAATACCATCCTGACCTGTTCCACATGAGACTCCCAATCAGCGGAAAAAAATCAAAATATCGTCCGAATATACAATCAAGAACTTATCAATATAAGTCCGGAAAATATCATGCATGAAGGACTGAAAAACAGATGGAGCATTAGTGAGCCCGAATGGCATCACAAGGTATTCAAAATGGCCTTCGGGCGTGTTAAACGCAGTTTTCCATTCATCACCCTGCTTAATACGAACAAGATTATATGCTCCCCGAAGGTCAATCTTCGTAAACCAACTAGCTCCCTTAATCCTAGCAAACAAATCGGTAAGCAAAGGTAAAGGGTATTGAAACTTGACCGTGATTTTTTTCAAGAGGCGATAATCAATACAGGGTCTCAAGGAACCATCTTTTTTAGCAACAAAAAAGAACCCCGCTCCCAACGGTGAAGAAGATGGCTGAATATGCCCTTTCTCCAAAGACTCCTTAATATAGCTCCGCATGGCGGTATGTTCAGGCACAGACAGGTTGAAAAGTCGACCCTTAGGAAATTTACAGCCTGGAATCAAGTCAATAGCACAATCGCAGTCCCTGTGCGGTGGAAGGAAACTGGACTTGGGCTCATCGAATACATTCTGAAAATCAGACAAAAACTCTGGAATTTCAGAAGAGGAAGAAGAGGAGATTGACATCAAAGGAACATCATTATGAACCCCCTGACAACCCCAACTAGTCACAGACATGGACTTCCAATCCAACACAGGATTATGTACCTGCAACCACGGAAAACCCAGCATGATAGCATCATGCAAATTATGCAACACCAGAAATCGACAACCTTCCTGATGGGTTGGCGCCATGCGCATGGTCACCTGTGTCCAAAACTGGGGCCTATTTTTAGCCAAGGGTGTAGCATCAATGACCCTTAAAGGAATAGGGTTCTGCAAAGGCTGCAAGGGGAAAACCACAACGCCTGGCAAACTCAAAGTCCATTAAGTTCAAGACGGCGCCTGAATCCACAAACGCCATGACAGAAAATGATGACAATGAGCAGATCAAGGACACAGATAACAGAAATTTAGGTTGTACAGTACTGATGGTAAATGAACTAGCGTTCCTCTTTGTCCGCTTAGGGCAGACTGAAATGACATGAGAAGCGTCGCCACAATAATAACACAACCCATTCTGACGTCTGAATCCTTGTCGTTCCGTTCTAGACAGAATCCTGTTATGATACGGTGGTCTAGGAGCAACATGGAACAAGCTCTGAAGGAAGTGGTAACTGTACTGACCGCAGTCCCTAAGCTCATCACAACACTAGAAATAGCCGTGGGATGCTCCTAACTCTCCCTAGGCACCTCGTCACAGCCTAAGAGCTAACTACCCCTAAAGATAGAAGCAGGAAAACTATCTTGCCTCAGAGAAAATCCCCAAAGGATAGATTAGCCCCCCACAAATAATGACTATGAGTAGAGAGGGAAAAGACATACACAGAATGAAACCAGGATGAGCACAGGAGGCCAGTCTAGCTAAATAGATAGGACAGGATGGAATACTGTGCGGTCAGTATAAAACACTACAAAAATCCACGCAGAGTTTACAAAAAAATCTCCACACCTGACTAAAGGTGTGGAGGGTAAATCTGCTTCCTAGAGCTTCCAGCGAGACAGAATTAATTCATACTGATAAGCTGGACAAACATAGAAAGCACAGAACGGATAAGTCCACAAACTATGGACAGAAAAGAGCAAGCAAAAACTTAGCTTAGCTGAACTGGTCAGGATAACAGGGAAATCCAAAGAGATGTGAATCCAACCAGGAACAATTTACAAGTGGCACTGGCTGAAGGAAAGAGCCAGGCATAAATAGCCGAGCAGAAAAGACGATAAGTGGAAGCAGCTGAAGACAGCTAAATCCAAGGAGCAGCCATACCACTAGAAACCACAAGAGGGAGCCCAAGAGCAGAACTCACAAAAGTGCCACTTACAACCACCGGAGGGAGCCCAAGAGCGGAATTCACAACAGAATCCTATCACACTGCATTGGCTCAGGAATCTGCTCTGAGGACAACGCCACAGCGCGCACAGTTCTGCGCTCCAGCAAGCGCCGGTCAATCTGAATGGCCAAAGACATAGAATCACTCAGACCGGAAGGCGTGGGAAACCCCACCATAACATCTTTAACGGATTCAGAAAGACCCTTTCTGAAAATTGCCGCCAAAGCATCATTATTCCATTTAGTCAACACACACCATTTTCTGAATTTCTGACAATACAATTCTGCCGCCTCTTGACCCTGAGACAGGGCCAACAAGGTCTTCTCAGCTTGATCCACAGAGTTAGGTTCATCATATAATAATCCTAAAGCCTGAAAAAAGGAGTCTACATTAAGCAAAGCCGGATTCCCAGATTCCAGGGAAAACGCCCAATCCTGCGGGTCGCCTGTTGTGAATTCTGTGGCCAAGCTCCCTCCTGTGGTCGTGAGTGGTACTTCGGCTGGTTCTGTCTATGAGCTTCCTTTGGTGGATGAGAGTGGTACTGCGGCTTCTGAGTTTCCTTCCTCAGGTGATGAGGTTAAGTCGTTAGGTGCTGCTCTATTTAACTCCACCTAGTGCTTTGATCCTGGCCTCCAGTCAATGTTCTAGTATTGGTCTTGCTTCCTCCTGGATCGTTCCTGTGGCCTGTCTTCCTGCATAAGCTAAGTTTTGCTTGTGTCATTTTTGTTTGCTATTTTTTCTGTCCAGCTTGCTATATTGGTTTTTCTTGCTTGCTGGAAGCTCTGGGACGCAGAGGGAGCACCTCCGTACCGTTAGTCGGTGCGGAGGGTCTTTTTGCCCCCTCTGCGTGGTTGTTTGTAGGGTTTTGTGTTGACCGCAAAGCAATCTTTCCTATCTTCGGTCTGTTCAGTAAGTTGGGCCTCACTTTGCTAAATCTATTTCATCTCTGCGTTTGTATTTTCATCTCAACTCACAGTCATTATATGTGGGGGGCTGCCTTTTCCTTTGGGGTATTTCTCTGAGGCAAGGTAGGCTTATTTTTCTTTCTTAGGGCTAGCTAGTTTCTCAGGCTGTGCTCGAGGCGCATAGGACTGGTCAGGAGCGCTCCACAGCTACCTTTAGTGTGGTTGGATAGGATTAGGGATTGCGGTCAGCAGAGTTCCCACGTCTCAGAGCTCATCCTATGTTTTTGGTAATTGTCAGGTCACTTTGTGTGCTCTGAACTTCAAGATCCATTGTGGTTCTGAATTACCTGTTCATAACAGTACTGGAGGCCCAAAGTACTAATGCTTCTCAATAGAGGGAAAAGAGAAGTTCTGAGACCATTTTTTTTCTTTGCACTGTGTTCTGTCTTTCTTTTCCCCTTTACATCAGGGTGGTTCAGAACACAGGTGTGGACATGGACATTCAGGGTCTGTTCTCTTTGATGGATAATCTCGCTATAAATGTACAGAATATTCAAGATTTAGTGGTTCAGAATCCTATGTTAGAACCTAAAATTCCTATTTCTGAGTTATTTTCTGGAGATAGAGCTAAGTTTTTGAATTTTAAAAATAATTGTAAACTATTTCTGGCTTTGAAACTCCGCTCCTCTGGTGACCCAGTTCAACAAGTTAAGATCATTATTTCTTTATTACGTGGTGACCCTCAAGACTGGGCATTTTCCCTTGCGACCGGAGATCCTGCATTATGTAATATTGATGCGTTTTTTCTGGCGCTAGGATTGCTGTACGATGAACCTAATTCAATGGATCAGGCAGAGAAAAATTTGCTGGCTCTGTGTCAGGGTCAGGATGAGATAGAGATTTATTGTCAGAAGTTTAGAAAGTGGTCCGTGCTCACTCAATAGAATGAATGTGCGCTGGCAGCTATTTTCAGAAAGGGTCTCTCTGAAGCCCTTAAGGATGTCATGGTGGGATTTCCTATGCCTGCTGGTCTGAATGAGTCTATGTCTTTGGCCATTCAAATCGGTCGACGCTTGCGTGAGCGTAAATCTGTGCACCATTTGGCGGTATTATCTGAGCATAAACCTGAGCCTATGCAGTGCGATAGGACTTTGACCAGAGCTGAAAGGCAAGAACACAGACGTCAGAATGGGCTATGTTTCTACTGTGGTGATTCCACTCATGCTATCTCCGATTGTCCTAAGCGCACTAAGCGGTTCGCTAGGTCTGCCACCATTGGTACGGTACAGTCGAAATTTTTTTTGTCAGTTACTTTGATCTGCTCTTTGTCTTCCTATTCTGTCATGGCATTTGTGGATTCAGGCGCTGCCCTGAATTTGATGGACTTGGAGTTTGCTAGGCGCTGTGGGTTTGTCTTGGAGCCCTTGCAGTGTCCTATTCCATTGAGAGGAATTGATGCTACGCCTTTGGCCAAGAATAAGCCTCAGTATTGGATCCAGCTGACCATGTGCATGGCTCCTGCGCACCTGGAGGATATTCGCTTTCTGGTGTTGCATAATCTGCATGATGTGGTCGTGTTGGGGTTGCCATGGCTACAAGTCCATAAACCAGTATTAGATTGGAAATCAATGTCTGTGTCCAGTTGGGGTTGTCAGGGGGTACATGGTGATGTTCCATTTCTGTCTATCTCATCATCCACCCCTTCTGAGGTCCCAGAGTTCTTGTCTGATTACCGGGATGTATTCGATGAGCCCAAGTCCAATGCCCTACCCCCGCATAGGGATTGTGATTGTGCTATCGATTTGATTCCTGGTAGTAAGTCTCCTAAGGGTCGACTGTTTAATTTATCTGTACCTGAGCACGCCACTATGCGGAGTTATGTGAAGGAGTCTTTGGAGAAGGGTCATATTCGCCCGTCATCGTCGCCATTGGGAGCGGGGTTCTTTTTTGTGGCCAAGAAGGATGGTTCGCTGAGACCTTGTATTGATTACCGCCTTCTAAATAAAATTACGGTCAAATTTCAGTACGCCTTGCCGCTGCTGTCTGATTTGTTTGCTTGGATTAAGGGGGCTAGTTGGTTCACCAAGATAGATCTTCGTGGTGCATATAATCTTGTGCGTATTAAACAGGGCGATGAATGGAAAACAGCATTTAATACGCCCGAAGGCCATTTTGAGTACCTGGTTATGCCATTCGGGCTTTCTAATGCACCATCAGTGTTTCAGTCCTTTATGCATGACATCTTCCGAGAGTACCTGGATAAATTCCTGATTGTATACTTGGATGATATTTTGGTCTTCTCGGATGATCAGGAGTCTCATGTGAAGCAGGTCAGAATGGTGTTCCAGGTCCTGCGTGCTAATTCTTTGTTTGTGAAGGGGTCAAAGTGTCTCTTTGGTGTTCAGAAGGTTTCATTTTTGGGGTTCATTTTTTCTCCTTCTACTATCGAGATGGACCCTGTTAAAGTTCAGGCCATTTATGATTGGACTCAGCCAACATCTCTGAAGAGTCTGCAGAAGTTCCTGGGCTTTGCTAATTTTTATCGTCGCTTCATCAATAATTTTTCTAGTATTGCTAAACCGTTGACTGATTTAACCAAGAAGGGTGCTGATGTGGTCAATTGGTCTTCTGCTGCTGTGGAAGCTTTTCAAGAGTTGAAGCGTCGTTTTTCTTCTGCCCCTGTGTTGTGCCAACCAGATGTTTCGCTTCCGTTCCAGGTCGAGGTTGATGCTTCTGAAATTGGAGCAGGGGCTGTTTTGTCGCAGAGAAGTTCTGATTGCTCGGTGATGAAACCATGCGCCTTCTTTTCCAGGAAATTTTCGCCTGCTGAGCGAAATTATGATGTTGGCAATCGAGAGTTGCTAGCCATGAAGTGGGCATTCGAGGAGTGGCGTCATTGGCTTGAAGGAGCTAAGCATCGCATGGTGGTCTTGACTGATCACAAGAACTTGACTTATCTCGAGTCTGCCAAACGGTTGAATCCTAGACAGGCTCGTTGGTCGCTGTTTTTCTCCCGTTTTGACTTTGCGGTTTCATACCTTCCGGGCTCTAAAAATGTGAAGGCGGATGCCCTGTCTAGGAGTTTTGTGCCCGATTCTCCGGGTTTGCCTGAGCCGGCGGGTATTCTCAAAGAGGGGGTAATTTTGTCTGCCATCTCCCCTGATTTGCGGTGGGTGCTGCAAAAATTTCAGGCTAATAGACCTGACCATTGCCCAGCGGAGAAACTGTTTGTCCCTGATAGGTGGACGAATAAAGTTATCTCTGAGGTTCATTGTTCGGTGTTGGCTGGTCATCCTGGAATCTTTGGTACCAGAGATTTGGTGGCTAGATCCTTTTGGTGGCCGTCTCTGTCGCGGGATGTGCGTTCTTTTGTGCAGTCCTGTGGGATTTGTGCTCGGGCTAAGCCCTGCTGTTCTCGTACCAGTGGGTTGCTTTTGCCCTTGCCGGTCCCGAAGATGCCTTGGACACATATCTCTATGGATTTTATTTCGGATCTCCCCGTCTCTCAAAGAATGTCGGTCATTTGGGTGGTTTGTGATCGCTTCTCTAAGATGGTCCATTTGGTGCCCTTGTCTAAATTGCATTCCTCCTCTGATTTGGTGCCATTGTTTTTCCAGCATGTGGTTCGTTTGCATGGCATTCCAGAGAACATCGTTTCTGACAGAGGTTCCCAGTTTGTTTCGAGGTTTTGGCGAGCCTTTTGTGTTAGGATGGGCATTGATTTGTCTTTTTCCTCGGCTTTCCATCCTCAGACAAATGGCCAGACTGAACGAACCAATCATACCTTGGAAACATATCTGAGATGTTTTGTTTCTGCTGATCAGGATGATTGGGTGTCCTTTTTGCCTTTGGCTGAGTTCGCCCTTAATAATCGGGCCAGCTCGGCTACTTTGGTTTCGCCATTTTTCTGCAATTCTGGGTTCCACCCTCGTTTCTCTTCAGGGCAGGTTGAGTCTTCGGACTGTCCTGGTGTGGATACTGTGGTGGATAGGTTGCAGCAGATTTGGACTCATGTAGTGGACAATTTGACTTTGTCCCAGGAGAAGGCTCAACGTTTCGCTAACCGCAGGCGCTGTGTGGGTCCCCGACTTCGTGTTGGGGATTTGGTTTGGTTGTCATCTCGTTATATTCCTATGAAGGTTTCCTCTCCTAAGTTTAAGCCTCGTTTCATTGGTCCATATAGGATTTCTGAGGTCCTTAATCCTGTGTCTTTTCGTTTGACTCTTCCAGCTTCTTTTTCCATCCATAACGTGTTCCATAGGTCATTGTTGCGGAGATACGTGGCACCTGTGGTTCCATCTATTGATCCTCCTGCTCTGGTTTTGGTTGAAGGGGAGTTGGAGTATATAGTGGAGAAGATTTTGGATTCTCGTGTTTCGAGACGGAAACTCCAGTATCTGGTTAAGTGGAAAGGTTATGGTCAGGAAGATAATTCCTGGGTCTTTGCCTCTGATGTCCATGCTGCCGATCTGGTTCGTGCCTTTCATGTGGCTCATCCTGGTCGGCCTGGGGGCTCTGGTGAGGGTTCGGTGACCCCTCCTCAAGGGGGGTGTACTGTTGGGAATTCTGTGGCCAAGCTCCCTCCTGTGGTCGTGAGTGGTACTTCGGCTGGTTCTGTCTATGACCTTCCTTTGGTGGATGAGAGTGGTACTGCGGCTTCTGAGTTTCCTTCCTCAGGTGATGAGGTTAAGTCGTTAGGTGCTGCCCTATTTAACTCCACCTAGTGCTTTGATCCTGGCCTCCAGTCAATGTTCTAGTATTGGTCTTGCTTCCTCCTGGATCGTTCCTGTGGCCTGTCTTCCTGCATAAGCTAAGTTTTGCTTGTGTCATTTTTGTTTGCTATTTTTTCTGTCCAGCTTGCTATATTGGTTTTTCTTGCTTGCTGGAAGCTGTGGGACGCAGAGGGAGTACCTCCGTACCGTTAGTCGGTGCGGAGGGTCTTTTTGCCCCCTCTGCGTGGTTGTTTGTAGGGTTTTGTGTTGACCGCAAAGCAATCTTTCCTATCTTCGGTCTGTTCAGTAAGTTGGGCCTCACTTTGCTAAATCTATTTCATCTCTGCGTTTGTATTTTCATCTCAACTCACAGTCATTATATGTGGGGGGCTGCCTTTTCCTTTGGGGTATTTCTCTGAGGCAAGGTAGGCTTATTTTTCTTTCTTAGGGCTAGCTAGTTTCTCAGGCTGTGCTCGAGGCGCATAGGACTGGTCAGGAGCGCTCCACGGCTACCTTTAGTGTGGTTGGATAGGATTAGGGATTGCGGTCAGCAGAGTTCCCACATCTCAGAGCTCATCCTATGTTTTTGGTAATTGTCAGGTCACTTTGTGTGCTCTGAACTTCAAGGTCCATTGTGGTTCTGAATTACCTGTTCATAACAGTCGCCACGCAGCAGGGAGATGACGATTTTAACCCGCTGAATGGAATCACCGGAGGATCGAGGTCTCAAAGCAAAAAACAGTTTACAGTTGTTTTTAAAACTCAAAAATTTTGACCTGTCACCAAAAAACAAATCAGGAGTAGGAATCTTCGGTTCTAAAACAGGAGTCTGAACAATATAATCAGAAATACCCTGTACCCTAGCAGCAAGCTGGTCTACACGAGAAGCTAATTCCTGAACATTCATGCTAGCACTAGGCTCCTCAGCCACCCAGAGATAAAGAGGGAAGAGAAGATAAAGCAGACTGAAGAAAAAAAAATGGCTCAACACCTTTCTTCCCTTCTTCTGAGATGCATTTAACTCATTATTGGCCAGTTGTACTGTTATGATCCGGTGACCTTGGAGCAGCATGAAAACTTTCACTGGAGTAGGTGGTAACTATACTGACCGCAAATCCTGATCTTAACACCGCAACTAGAAGTAGCCGTGGGGTGTACCTAACAAACCCTAGACACCTCGTCACACCCGGAGGACTAGATACCCCTATAGATGGAAATAGGAATACTACCTTGCCTCAGAGCAGAACCCCAAAGGATAGGCAGCCCCCCACAAATATTGGCTGTGAGTAGGAGAGGAAAGACAAACACAGGCAGAAAACAGGATTTAGTACAAGAGGCCACTCTAGCTAAAATAGGAAAGGATAGAACAGAGTCCTGTGCGGTCAGTATTAAAACCCTTCCAAAAATATCCACAGCAGATTATACAAAAAATTCCTCCATTTAACTAAAGACGTGGAACGTATATCTACAACTCCAGAGACTCCTACACTCAGAGCAGGAATACAATCAAAAAAAAGCACACAGCTTGTGTGCCATAGAAAGAGAAACAGACACTTATCTTTGCTGAATTGGCAGCTAAGCAGGAGAAGCCAGACAGAGATCCAACACTTCCCAAGAAACATTGACAACTGGCAAGGACTAATGAGTCCTGCAAACCTAAATACCCCGGTCAGAATTGCAATCAGCAGATACACCTGTCCAGGACTGCATGCCAGGTACAACTGCATTACCCCCTACAACCACCGGAGGGAGCCCAAAAGCGGAATTCACAACAGGTCACACATGATGCACCATACTGTATAATGGCCACACAGTGCTCCATACTGTATAATGGCCCCACATGATGCTCAATATTGTATAATGGCCACACATGATGCTCCATACTGTATAATGGCCACACAGTGCTCCATACTGTATAATGGCTGCACATGATGCTCCATACTGTATAATGGCCACACATGATGCTCCATACTGTATAATGGCCACACATGATGCTCCATACTGTATAATGGCTGCACATGATGCTCAATACTGTATAATGACCACATAGTGCTCCATACTGTATAATGGCCACACATGATGCTCCACACTGTATAATGGCCACACATGATGCTCCATACTGTATAATGACTGCACATGATGCTCCATACTGTATAATCAGCAACAGGAAGGACACCACGTGCTTCCTGTTGCTGATGAGGCGGATAGTGCGCACTATTCTTGCAGCCCAGACTGGCGGTGTATACCGTGTGGCCCCTGCTTCATTCAGCAGTTTGTGCCTTCCCCTTGAGCACTATTTTGCAGCTTCATTCAGCAGATAGTGTCAGTCCATGACACATTACCCTATCTCAGTAGCTTGTTTCTACCTCATGCGCACTATTTTGCAGCCCATACTGGCAGTACATTCCGCGTGGCTCCTGCTCGATCCAGCAGTTAGTGTCACTTGTGACACACCATTGTATCTCTGCGGCTTGTGCCTACCCCCGCGACCTATATGTCTTCAGGCTTTTTATTGATGCAATCTAACCTTGCTACTCAGGGCTTCTCTAAGCATACTAGTATATTAGCACACTGATGAAGGTCCAGTAACGACCAAAACATTTGTGAATACTGTATGTAAATAAAAACCCCACTTTGCATCACAACACTTTTGGAGTGTGCTAGTCACTTGCATTTTACATACATTTTGGCAAACTGCAGTCTAGCTTTTTTAATGTCTTTGTGTCAGCAGTGGAGTGTTTCGTTTCATTCAAACGTTGACTCTGACACTGATGCACCCTGAGCCTGCAGGACAGCTTGAATTTCTTTGGGGCTGCTTATCCACCATCCGGACTATCCTGCGTTGCAATCTTTCATCAATTTTTCTCTGCCATCCAAATCCAGGGAGATTAGCTACAGTGCCATGAGTTGTACTTTTCTTATTTATGTTGCGCTCCGTGGACAAAGGAACACCGAGATCTCTGAAAGACAGACTTGTAACCTTGAGATTGTTGATATTTTTCAACAATATTGGTTCTCAAGTCCTCTGACAGTTTCGTTCTCCTCTTTTTGTTCTCTTTGCTTAATGTGGCACAAACAGCCAGAATGCAAAGATTTTGTTAACTTCTCCCTTTTTTACCAAGTTTTAGGAGTGATTTTGATATTGCTCACACCTGTTACTTATCACAGGTTAGTTTGATCGAGCATCACATGCTTGAAACAAAGTTCTTTACCCACAGTTTTGGAAAGGTGCCAATAATTTATGTCTACCACACTTTTGGGATTGTGGTAGAGCAGCTCACTCAGCGGTACATGGATGTAGAAAATGGGAACATTGTCTCTTTAAATCTTCGGTTGGTTTATTATACAGATTGCATAAACCAACATGAAAAATAAACAAAGCTATTCGGGGGGGAAAACAGGATAAAAAAACCAAATGGTGTATCACATTCCATACATCTGTAGGGACCTGTCTGCTCTGAAGAATTTAGCATCCAGTGGTTCAAGGTTTCCTCTACAGAACACAAGCCTCTGGAGTTCCTCTCTCCAGCCCTACTGAACACTGACTGCCTCTGAAGGCCATATATTTAAGCCCCCAAACAATACCCTGAGGTGGAGATAAGGTGAATAACCTCTCACCCGCTCTATGGTTGTCCAAAAAAAATACCTTAAAGGGAATCTGTCACCCTAAAATTCGCCAATAAGCTAAGGCCACTGGCATCAGGGGCTTATCTACAGCATTCTGTAATGCTGAAGTTAAGCCCATGATGTCACCTGAAAGATAAGAAAAATAGGTTATATTATACTCACCCAGGGGTGGTCCCAATGCGGTCCGGTCCGATGGGCATCGCAGTCCTGGTCCAGCGCCTCCCATCTTCATATGATGACGTTCTCTTCTTTGCTTCCTGCCGCGGCAATACTGCAGTGCGCAGGCGCCAGGATAGGTCAGAGAGGCCCGGCGCCTGCGCACTGCATTACTTTGCTCTGCCCTCAACAGGGCAGATAAAGCACGCCAGCGCGGGAGCCACGGCAAGAATCAAAGAAGAGGACATCATCGTATGAAGATGGGAGGCGCTGGACCCGGACTGCGATGCCCATCGGACCGGACAGCATCGGGACCGCCCCTGGGAGAGTATAATATAACCTGTTTTTCTTATCTTTCAAGTGACAGCGGGAGCTTATCTACAACATTACAGAATGCTATAGATAAGCCCCTGATGCCGGTGGCCTTAGCTTAAAGGCGGATTTTGAGGTGACAGATTCCTTTTAAACAAATTGGCTAGTTAACCCCTCGCAACACTTAATATGCTGGAGGAAAACTTCTGCGTTTTAAATCACTGAAGCCTTTAGCCTCTGTAAAACATATCTTCCCTCCAGCACCTTGCCAGTGACTTTTCCACATTTCCCTTCCCCCCCCCCGTGCCCAAAGCCAGGGGTCCTGTTACCTTCACTAGCTAAACGGGGAAGTCTGGACAGGGTACCTACGTTACCATGTTAAGCTACGTTCACATTTGCGGTGTTGGGCGCAGCGTCATGCGCCCCTATCTTTAACATGGGGGGCGCATGGACATGCGCCGGTATGCGTTGTATTGCGTTTTAAGACCCATGCGTCAATTTGACGCACCAGACAGGGCGCGGACGACGCTACTTGTAGTGTTTTCCCTGCACCAAAATTCATTAACATTAGTACTTTATGACAACGCATGCGTCAAAAAACGCAGCGTTGTGTGATGCGTTGTTGGTTGCGTCGACGATGCTGCGCCCAACAACGCAAATGTGAACATAGCCTAACTTCCCGAGCCTGTGTTCCACACGAAAACTAAAGTCCTGGAGCGCTAGAAGCCACTTAGTCACCCGGGCATTCTTCCCCTTCTTTCCCTTATCTACCTTAGGGGCGCGTGATCTGACACTAACCTGAACTATCTGCCTAGCAAGTAGTATCTCAGGGTGTCCATTGCCCACTTGATGGTCAGGCACTCTTTCTCTACAATGGCATAGTTCCTTTCACAGGAGGAGAGGTTCCTATTCAGGTATAGGATTGGATGTTCGTCCCCATCTACTGGGACAACACAACTCCTAAATCGACGTCGGCGGTGTCCATCTGGAATACGAACTCATTAGTGAAATCCAATGCAACCAAGATCGGCTGTCTGCACAGGGCGAGCTTCAACTCCAGGAATGCCATCTCTGCTTCAGAGGACCACTTGGCCATCAAAGTCTTTGTGCCCTAGAGAAGATTAGTCAGGGGGGCGGCTATCATTGCAAAATTCTGGATAAATCACCGACAGTATCCTACAATTCCCAGAAACTCCCTAACCTGCTTTTTGGAGACCGGTTGTGGCCACTTTTGGATTGCCTCCACCTTATCTATTTGCGGCTTTATTTCACCTCTCCCAATGATGTAGCCCAAGTATTTTGCTTCTTCTTTCCCCAAGGTGCACTTCGTTGGGTTCAAGGTAATACCTGCGTTCCTCAGTGTATTCAGTACCACCTGGACCTTCTGCATGTGACTTCCCCAATCTGGCAATGTTGTCCAGATAAGTGATGGTGTACTTTTTACGAGATGATGGGATCCTGTCCGTGGCCCTCTGAAAGGTAGCTGGGGCTTCTTGTATTCCATCCTTGTATACTGGAAGCACCCATCAGGTGTAGAGAAGACCGTATTCTCCGTGGCCCTTGAGGACAGGATAATTTGCCAGTACCCTTTCGTTAGGTCCAGGATGGCGATATATCTGGCTGACCTTAGCCTTTCAAAGAGCTCAAAGGCCCATTTAGCTTCCTGTAGTCGTTACAGAACTTCAACTCTCTGACCAGCTTTGGCACAAGCTCTTTACTCCTTGATGATACACAGGCTCAACATTCTCCTCACCTTCTTTGAGATCACTTTGTGGTGGGCTTCGGGATTCCGATACGACCTTTGGTTCACCCTCACATGCGGTTTAGTCAGGATTTTCATACTCCACAACCTGCGTACATCCTGGTAACTATGTAAACAGGTACAGGTTTCGCTGAAGCAGCTCACGGTACTGTTGTTTCTGGGCCGGTGACAGTGTCTCTGCCAATGTGACATCATTGATCCTGGCTTATAGGACTGGCCTCCAGGCATGTAGCTTCCACCGGTTCCCTGTCTCGACAGAGTTTGAGCAGGTTGATGTGGTATACTTGGTACGGTTTTCTTCCCCCTGGCTGATGGACTTTGTAGTTGAGATCACTCGGTTTTTCAACCACTTTGTATGTCCCTTGCCACTTGGCCAGGAACTTACTTTCCACTATGGGGATCAACACCTGGTCTCCAGGGCTAAACTGTACAGGTCCTTCTCAAAAAATTAGCATATAGTGTTAAATTTCATTATTTACCATAATGTAATGATTACAATTAAACTTTCATATATTATAGATTCATTATCCACCAACTGAAATTTGTCAGGTCTTTTATTGTTTTAATACTGATGATTTTGGCATACAACTCCGGATAACCCAAAAAACCTGTCTCAATAAATTAGCATATCAAGAAAAGGTTCTCTAAACGACCTATTACCCTAATCTTCTGAATCAACTAATTAACTCTAAACACATGCAAAAGATACCTGAGGCTTTTATAAACTCCCTGCCTGGTTCATTACTCAAAACCCCCATCATGGGTAAGACTAGCGACCTGACAGATGTCAAGAAGGCCATCATTGACACCCTCAAGCAAGAGGGTAAGACCCAGAAAGAAATTTCTCAACAAATAGGCTGTTCCCAGAGTGCTGTATCAAGGCACCTCAATGGTAAGTCTGTTGGAAGGAAACAATGTGGCAGAAAACGCTGTACAACGAGAAGAGGAGACCGGACCCTGAGGAAGATTGTGGAGAAGGACCGATTCCAGACCTTGGGGAACCTGAGGAAGCAGTGGACTGAGTCTGGTGTGGAAACATCCAGAGCCACCGTGCACAGGCATGTGCAGGAAATGGGCTACAGGTGCCGCATTCCCCAGGTAAAGCCACTTTTGAACCATAAACAGCGGCAGAGGCGCCTGACCTGGGCTACAGAGAAGCAGCACTGGACTGTTGCTAAGTGGTCCCAAGTACTTTTTTCTGATGAAAGCAAATTTTGCATGTCATTCGGAAATCAAGGTGCCAGAGTCTGGAGGAAGACTGGGGAGAAGGAAATGCCAAAATGCCTGAAGTCCAGTGTCAAGTACCCACAGTCAGTGATGGTGTGGGGTGCCATGTCAGCTGCTGGTGTTGGTCCACTGTGTTTCATCAAGGGCAGGGTCAATGCAGCTAGCTATCAGGAGATTTTGGAGCACTTCATGCTTCCATCGGCTGAAATGCTTTATGGAGATGAAGATTTCATTTTTCAGCACGACCTGGCACCTGCTCACAGTGCCAAAACCACTCGTAAATGGTTTACTGACCATGGTATTACTGTGCTCAATTGGCCTGCCAACTCTCCTGACCTGAACCCCATAGAGAATCTGTGGGATATTGTGAAGAGAAAGTTGAGAGACGCAAGACCCAACACTCTGGATGAGCTTAAGGCTGCTATTGAAGCATCCTGGGCCTCCATAACATCTCAGTAGTGTCACAGGCTGATTGCCTCCATGCCACGCCGCATTGAAGCAGTCATTTCTGCCAAAGGATTCCCGACCAAGTATTGAGTGCATAACTGAACATTATTATTTGTTGGTTTTTTTGTTTGTTATTAAAAAACACTTTTATTTGATTGGATGGGTGAAATATGCTAATTTATTGAGACAGGTTTTTTGGGTTATCAGGAGTTGTATGCCAAAATCATCAGTATTAAAACAATAAAAGACCTGACAAATTTCAGTTGGTGGATAATGAATCTATAATATATGAAAGTTTAATTGTAATCATTACATTATGGTAAATAATGAAATTTAACACTATATGCTAATTTTTTGAGAAGGACCTGTATCAGTCTTGCCAACCAATCATAGACCCTTGCTTGGGCCTCTGGTGCTTGGGCTCTCCCTCACAATCGGCATCACCCTCGTGATCCTGTCCTGCATTTGGGCCACTTATTTAATGATGATTTGGTGGGGTGGGCTTCCCAGATCTTTTTTGCAATGTCCTGAAGTCCCTGAGGGTGCCATCCTTATAGCAGCTGGAATGGCGAGAACCCTGTAGGGGCCTGTGGGACTTCTCTAATGGAGAACAGTAGGTATGGTAATAGGCAATCCCAGTCCCAGCCATCCTCCACGACCTTCTTAAGCATAGACTTCGAGGTCTTGTTGAACCTTTCCACGAGGCTGTCCATTTGCAGATAGTACAGAGATGTCCTGAGCTAGCTAAACTGAAGGGCCTTACATAACTCTCTCATTACCTTGAACATGAACGGTATTCCTTGTCCTGTCAGAATTTCTCTGGGGAGACCCGTTCAAGAAAAAAATATGGACTAGCTCTTGGGCTATACTCCTGGCTGAGGAGTTCCTCAGTGGTACTACCTCCGAGTTACGTGTTGCATAGTCCATGACCTCCAAGCTGTACTGGTGGCTTCTGACAGACTTAACTAGGGGTCCAATAAGGTCCGGGGTAATCCTGTCAAATGGGATCTCTTTAATGGGTAACGGAACTAGGAGACTGCAGAAGTGGGAAATGGGAGCAGTTTACTGACATGTAGGACAGGACCGGCAATAATTAACAATCTCCCGGTGACACCCAGGCCAGTAGAACCTTTGAAGGATCTGCTCTTGGGTTTTATCTATGCCTAGATGCCACCCAAGACAAGAGAATGGGCCAGATCTAGTACCTTACGTCTATAGGTTCCCAGGACTAACAGGTGCTCCAATACTTAACCTTGCTGTTTAGTGGTGTTGGCCCCCGGCTCTTGTGCAACCCCATTTAACACAGTCAAATTTTCCCATGCCCTTTGTAACGTAAGGTCCTCCATTTGATCAGTCTCAAAATTCCCCCCAGAATTCCCCAACTCAGGAATCAAATTGTCATGGGTCACTGTCTCGTTCTCATCGCCAGCAAGGGCACACAGAGGGAACTCATCTACCTCTGACTGCAAAGGGGATTCTTCGTGGGTGAATAGACTTCTGTCTGAGTTAGCAGGCACCACCTCAAGTCCCAGAAAAGGCTTTAGTCCCTCCCAATTATCACAGGGTTTAGTAAGTCCTTGATTACACCAACATCATGAGACTCAGTGCCACTGTGCATTGTTATGGTCCCTCTGACGATGGAGTAGTCCCCGTGAATACAATGGACACCCACGGTTTTACCGGAGACCAACTGGTGGGGAAGTGTGGCCATTACCAGAGTCAGCAAACTCCCCGAGTCCAAAAATCCCAACACCAGTACGCCATTTATTGTCACGGGACATGATTGTGGCCCCTCCCCGGGCTTATAGTCCACACTGCAGGCGGGATAGGCATAGTACCAACATCGTCTCTCTAGGCTGCAGTCCATCTGCTCGGAGGACATAGGACAACGTGCAGCTATGCGTCCAGGACCGTGGCATCTCCAGCAGACCAGGTCTTTACCAGCCTTCGGCAACCTCTCAGCGAATCATGAGATCTCTGACTCCCGCAACCGATGACTCTATTACCCCTCTTTTGGCACTCAGGCTCCCACCGGGAACCCCAGTATGGAGGTGCTCCACCCCCGGCTTCCTTAGGGACCTCTCGACCACCTGGTACCTTTCTATGAGGCCCACCAGGTCTTCTGCATTCTGGGGGTCTCCCTGGGCAACCCAGGTCTGCACCGGCCTAGGAAGGCAGTGAATACATCTGTTCATGACAACCCTCTTTACCATCTGGGCTGGAGTGGAGGACTCTGGCTGCAACCATTTCTGTACCAGATGCGGTAAGTCAAACATCTGAGAGCAAGGGGGTTTGTCACCATAATATGAAAAGTGATTAACCCTTTGGTCTCTGACAGACAAAGTGACTCCGGAGCATGCCAATTGTTGTGAGTTCCGTTCTGGAGCTCCCTCCTGTGGTTGCTAATGGTATTTTTGCGAGTTCTGCCCTTGGGCTCGCTCTGGTGGTTTCAAGTGGAACTGCTGCTCCGTTAGGTAGCTGTGGCAGCTGCCTTCACTAATCGCCTTGCCTGGGTTTGTTATTTAAACCTGCTCTGGGCCTTAGTCCATGCCTGCTATCAATGTTCTTGGTTGGATTTGATTCATCCCTTGGATTTCTCATATGGCCAGTCCTTGTCTGCAAAAGATAAGTTTTGCTAGTTTTGTTTGTCCATTTGCTTGGACTCTATTGCTTTGCATTTTGTCTCTTTTGTCCAGCTTGTCACTATGTCTTATTCAGGCTACCTGGAAGCTCTGGGAAAGCAGATTTGCCCCTCCACACCGTGAGTCGGTGTGGAGTTCATTTTTGTAAACTCTGCGTGGATTTTGTAGTTTTTAATACTGACCGCACAGTATCCTTTGCTCTCTGTCTATCTAGTTTAGTTTTGGCCTCCCTTTGCTGAAATCTAATTTCATTACTGTGTTCGTCATTTACCTCTCCTTTCACAGTCAATATTTGTGGGGGGCTGTCTTTCCTTTTGGGGGTTTCTCTGAGGCAAGATAGCTTTCTTTTTCCTTCTTTAGGGGTAGTTATATCTGAGGCTGTGACGAGGTGTCTAGGGAGTGTCAGGAACATCCCACGGCTATTTCTAGTTGTGTTGTTAGGATTAGGGACTGCGGTCAGTAGAGATACCACCTTCTCAGAGCTCGTTCCATGTTGCGTTTTAGCCACCAGGTCATTTCAGTGTGGCCTCTTAACCACCAGGTCATAACAGCCAATATCTCTGTTTTGAATTTGGCATATTCCCGGGCATCTTGTAAGGCCAAGTCATAATAAGCCTTCTGGGGTTCGCCAGCCAGATAGGGGGCCAGCACATCCACCTACTGCTCTGGGAGCAGCCTCTCCCACTCTGCAACCCGTTCCAAAACAGTCAAAAAAGGCTCTACATCATCACCTGCGTCATTTTTTGCATCGCTCATCTTATCGCTTTCCGGACATATGTGTCGTCACCTGGAATTGGGGAATGGGCTTCCAGCCTCCCACAAACCACCTCTGCAAGCAACTTAATCAGGTGCTGTTGCCTGAGGTGCTGCTGTTGTTCGAGCTGCTGCTGTTGATGCATCTGTTGGATAAGCATCTTACTTGTCTCCTGATGTGCCAGCTGTTGCTGCTGCTGTGCGTTCACCAGATGCTTAATCAGGCCCTCCATACTGCCTTTGTCTCCTGGCTTATGGCCGCTTTTAGCCAGAACATGCGGTCTATCCATTGCCACCACCTGTGTTCCTGGAACGTTGCCCGCATTTGAAACCCCACTTGTGATAGATCAGCTCACTCAGCGGTACACAGAGGTAGAAAATAGGAACACTGTCTCTTTAAATCTTCTGTTGGTTTATTATACAGATGGCATAAACCAACATGAAGTGAAAAATAAACACAGCTCTTTGGAAAAAATCAGGAAAACAAAACAAAATGGTGTATCACAGCCCATACATCTGCGGGGACCTGGCCGCTCTGGAAAATTGAGTATTATCCACAGGTTCAGTCTTTCCTCCTCAGAACACAAACCGCTGTAGTTCCTCTCTCCAGCCCTACTGAACACTGACTGCCTCTTGAAGCCAACTATTTAAATCCCAGACCACACCCTTGGTGGAGATAAGGTGGACAACCTCCCACCAGCTCCATGGTTGTCCTCAAAAAACCCAGCCCTTTAAAAAATTGGCTAGTTAGCCCCTCATAACACTTAACATACTGGAGAAGAAACTTTATTAGATTCAGTAAAACATATCTCTCCTCCAGCACATTGCCAAGGACTTTGTAACAGGGTTTATTGTGAAATTATGTCCAATTTGCCTTTTTTCTTCTGCTTTTTATGTGTTGTTCCAATACACACAAAGGAAATAGACATGTGTATAGCAAAATGTGTAATTGTACTAATTTTCTGGGAAAGATACCTGATTTTCTTCAACAATTTCAAGGGTGCCAACTAGTGATGAGCGAACGTGCTCACCGCTGCTCGTTACTCGCCCGAGTATCACTATACTAGATTATTTGGTAATTGGTGTCTCCACCCATCGTTTTTGGCGGACTTTAAAGACCCAATCACGGTGCAGGGATTGTCTGCTAGGCCATGAAACGCCGCAGCCATCTTTGTTGTGGTCACGTAGTGATTGGATTGGCCGTACAGCATCATCCCGAGTATAAGAGACCTGGCGCCGCCCTGCTCACCACATTCTGTTACTGTTTCAGTGAGAGTAGGGAGAGCTGGTGCCAAAATAGGGTCAGAATTGTGGTTTTTAGAGGTAGTGTAGGTCTGCAACTCTTACATCCATAACTCCTGGGAAAACAACAGTCATTTTTAGGGCTAATTTGTGGGTTCCGATATTGTAGCGCTAGGTAGGCAGGGCACAGCATATCCACATCAGTGCAAGTCCTGCAGGCACTGTATGTGCATCCAATGCTCCCACTGCATCCCTCCCAAAGCTTCATAACTGTCTGCTGCTGCAGCAGCATCTTTACTATATGCCTAGTTGCATTTTTTTGTTTTCAAAAATGTACCCCCAAAAAACAAAAATATACAGTCTGTTCTGTCAGACTGAGGCCTGTTGAAAAATCATAGTTTGTCAGGCATACGTAGCATAGTTGTGAGTTCTAGCCTTGTGCCACATTTTTTTGTGTGTTTTAAATTCACCGAAAAAGGCCTCATATATCTGCGTGCTCCAACTTTGGGCATTGTAGGTCATTGGACCCCTTTTTTTTGCTGTCTGAGACTCTAATTCTATTCAGCACTATTTATCTTTCAAAATTACAAAAAGGCCACAAATTTGCCGGTGTGGTATTTCCGTGACAGCCCTCATATATCTGCGTGCTCCAAATTTGGGCATTGTAGGCCGGTGTACCTCTTTTTTTGCTGTCTGATACTGTAATTCTATACAGCACTATTTAGCATATAAAAAAGGCCACATATTTGCCCATGTGGTATTTCCGTGACGGCCCTCATATATATGCGTGCTCCAAGTTTGCTCATTGTAGGCCGGTGGACCACTGTTTTTGCTGTCTGTTACTCTACTTAAATACAGCACTATTTTGCATAAATTAACTTCACAAAAAAGTCCCCAAAAATTGAATGCAGTCTGTTATGTCAGGCTGAGGCCTGCCTGGTGTTTGGGTTTGAAAAATCGTAGATTTGCAGGCATACTGATCAGATATTATTTTGCTACTAATAAACACATTTGTGTTGAGCATTTGAAATAGTGCAGTAGTCCATTTAAAATGGGCAAGGCAAGGGGCGGTGAAGTGGATGTGATGCTGATGGTGCATGCAGAGGACAAGGCCGTGGACAAGGTGAAAGTGGGCAACAACAAAGACCCACATCTTCTCACTCGACCTTCCTGTCCCAGTTTCTAGGGGATTGCAGCACACCACTATTGAAGCCAGAGCAGTGTGAAACGGTTGTTGGTTGGATAGCGGATAATGCTTCCAGTCACTTAGCCACCACCACCATGTCTTCCACACGGTCAAGTCTGAGTAGCCGTGAGTGTGGCCCGGATATTCCTCACTCTGATCCTCCTTCCTCCCACCATGCCGAGTGCCCTGAGACAACTGATCCCACACTTGGACACTTTGAAGAGCTGTTCAGTTTTCCATTTCAAGATTCTGGACTCTCGGCCGGTCAACTTGAAGTGGGGACAGATGAAATTGCATGTAGCGATGCCCAAAGCTTTGACCACCACGGTCACACGAAGGCGATGGTGGGAAAGTGTCAGAAGAGGTGGACGATGATGAGACACAATTGCCAGAAAGTCAGGAGGAGGAGCAGGGTGCGGATGTGGAAGACGAGGTGGTGGATGACTATGTGACTAACCCAACCTGACAGGAGGACATGCAGAGCGAGGGCAGCAGCACACATGGGGAAGGAGGCATATCACCCCAACAGGCAGGAAGAAGCAGTGTGGTGGCCACAGACAGAAGGCGTGCATCCGTTCCCTGTAACACCAACATGAGGGAAGTAGCCATTCCAACTGTTAGATCTTCCTGAGTCTGGTTATTTTTTAAAGACTCTGCCGATAACTCCAAACAGGCCATTTGCAGCACCTGCCATGCCTGCATCAGCAGGGGTAGCAAAACAACCAGCCTGACCACCACCAGCATGATCAGGCACATGGCAGCAAAGCACCCGACTTTGTGGGCCGAACCCCAGGCTCCAGGACCACTACCTGCCGGTCACACCACTACTTCTTCCACTGTTTTGCATAGAAACCAATTCCCAGTACACCGTGCATGTGAAGATGCCTCTAGCCCTGCACCTGTTGTGGCCCACAGTCAAGCAGCACCATCAGCAAGCCCGTCCACATCCTTGTCCCAGCACAGCGTTCAATTGTCTATTACCCAGTCTTTGGAACACAAGCGGAAATACCAAGCCAACACCCCACAGGCCACAGTCCTCAATTCTAATATTTCTCTTCTGCTTGCGCTAGAAATGCTGCCTTTTAAGCTCGTTGAGACGGAAGCTTTCCGCAACCTGATGGCGGCGGCCGTACCAAGGTACTCAGTCCCCAGTCGCCACTATTTCTTCTGGTGTGCCGTATTGGCATTACACCATCATGTGTCCCACAACATTACCCGTGCCCTCAACAATGCTGTTACAGGGAAAGTCCACCTAACCATGGACACGTGGACAAGTGCTTGTGGGCAGGGATGGTACATCTCACTGACGGCACACTAGGTTAACATAGTGGAAGCCGGGACCCAGTCGGACCTTGGGATGGAACACATCCTCCCCACACCGAGGTTTGCTGGCCCTACGTCAATCAGGGTTGCCCCCACAGTCTACAGCTCATGCACCTCCTCCTCCTCTTCATCCTCCATCTCTGAAATCAACACATCAGTCAGAAGCTGGAAGCACTACAGCAATGCCTCAGCCAAGCGGCAACAGGCTGTGCTGAAGCTAATCTGCATAGGTGACAAACCGCACAATGCAGAAGAGTTGTGGACAGCGCTGAAAGAGCAGTCAGATGTTTGGATGACACCGCTGAACCTACAGCCAGGCATGGTTGTGTGTGACAATGGCCTTAACCTGGTGGTGGCTCTGAGGCAAGGTGAGCTCACACACGTACCTTGCTTGGCCCATGTGCTTAACCTCATGGTTCAACATTTTCTGATAAGCTACCCTGAGCTGCCGGATCTGCTAGTGAAAGTACGCCGTCTGTCTGCCCATTTTAGAAAGTCAGCTACATCTTCAGCCGCCCTTACCGTGCTTCAGCAGCGTTTGCAGCTTCCAGCTCACCGGCTGGTGTGTGATGTCCCCACGCACTGGAACTCTACGCTGCTTATGTTGGAAAGGCTTTGTGAGCAGAAGAGGGCAGTTGTTGACTACCAACATCAACAAGGCCATCGATATTCAGTTCAGACTCCACACATAAGACCTCAGGAGTGGACATGGATGTCCGACATATGTACCATCCTCCAAAACTTTGAGGACTGCACCAAGATGGTGAGCGGTGATGACGCCATAATTAGCATCACCATCCCGCTTCTCAGCATTCTGAAAACCTCTCTGCTCATAATTAAAGAGGATGCATTGCAGGCAGAGCACGAAGACATGGATCAAGGAACCATACAGGGCGATTATACTCAGCCCAGCCTCATGTCTTCTTATCGTGGATTGGTAGTTAATGAAAAGGAGGAAGAACAGGAGCTACTTTCATGCACTATATATGGTACAACAAACACAGCTGTCATACTGTCTGTTCAGCGTGGATGGCCTGAGGACAGGGAGGAGGAGGATGACTAGGAGGAGGACAGCATGATCAGTCATCCTGTTGATGAGGACACGGAAGTCTTGCCTGTTAGCAGTCTGGCATTCAAGTCTGACTTGCGCTGCGTTTCACGTGACACTCGCATTATAAAAATTTTGGGTGACACTCATTACTGGTTGGTGACACTTCTAGACCCACGCTACAAGGAGAACTTTCAATGTCTTCTACCAGAGGCAGAGAGGTGTACTAAAATGTTGCTGTACCAGAGGGCCCTTGTAGCAGAATTACTTAGAAAATTCCCATGTGAGAACAGATAAGCGCATCCTGCTGTCAACTGAAAATGCTGACAGGCTGACTCTTATAAAAATGAACAAGGGCTGGAATGGGAAAGACTTCTGAACACCACCAAGTGAAACCAGCGAAACATAACCTCAAATACATTCTCTCTTTTGGGGAGGTGTATTCTCATGCACCTCTTCACAACCACACATGGGTATACGCTTCCATATTTGGTCTGTTTGTTGTTATCCTCCTCCTTATCCGCATCCTCATCATCCGCAACCACTAGATGACCAGGTTAACGTGCTCTGTACTGTTATAGGCCTGTGAATTTTTGGACACGGGGGCTGTGATGGCAATCTTTCATTTTTTTTAAAAAAAGGACCCCACATTGGGGAATTGGGCATGAATCAGGCTGGTGAAGGGTGGTGGACAAACCCCATTTTGCGTGTGTATTCTTGTGCTTTCTGTTATGCTGTATAACAGAGATCAAACATACAAGGTGGCAACTCAAGCATGGTGCTCGAGCACTCACGATACTCGATCGAGTGCTGAGTAGTGGTGAGCACGCTCTCTCATCACTACTTGTGAATATTACTCCTCCTCACTTCGGTCAGTCAAAAGTTGAAGTCTCAAGATGGTGCCGTGGGACTGGAGTGGCGCTGGTAACAGATGAAGATGGTGCCTGATAAATATAAAACTAGGGGCAGGGAACTTAGATTTGAAGCATCACTCCAGTGGTGAAATACAGAAAACTCTGGAGTGATACTTTATTTTTATCTTAAGTCATGTGACAAGGCTTATTAGAGAGTCGATATTGACTTTTAGGATTGCTACTTCCTATAGTTGGCACTAGAGTTCTAGTCATCTTCCTCTCTGAAGTGACAATTTGCATATTTCCTAGAGGAGTATTGCGACTTAAGCGGTGGTAGTGGCTCCAGTGGAAATTTCTCTTTTGGATATATTAAAGAAAAAATGGCTTGCCCGTCTTATAGTTCAAGTAGCACAGTTTCTATGAAACACAAGCTTTGGTTTCATGATTTTATTTTAGTAACAAATTAACACTGAGGGGTTTCATACTGCCTTCCCTGTTTTCAGTGTGCAAAGAATTGAATACAGGCTGTTATCAAGGTGACGTTACCCATATCTCAGATCAATCAATTCACAGTCACTATACTGACTAAGGACTATACACATACAGCAGTTTCCTATATCATTTGAATCTTTGAATTAGCATTCATAGACTGAGACCACCACTCCCATTTTCAATATGCTTCAGCAGTGTAGTAGTACAACAGCATCAAAGTATTGTTTTTTATATTGAGATGTGGGCTCTGGTCTCCACTACATGCACAAATGGTGCTCCTTGGCTGCCTCTCATCTTTTATACTGGTTATATGATACCACCCTGATTGGTTGTGATGTGACACTGCACATATCAGCAAGTCTACTGACAGAATGGGGTTAAATATTAGAAATAATGGTCTATCATTTAATATAATTCTTGCACAAATCAGAATATTTAGACTGCTGCTCTCCCTTCCTCCAGACATTTGATTGATATGTGAAATAACCACTGATTAGCTGCAAACCCTGGGAGAGTTAGTACTGACACCACTAGAATGGCATCTGCACAGTAGGTGAATATAGGGGTTATTATTTTATGAGGGGTGTCGACTCACAGGGATACTGCAACAGAGATGGGCCAGATTGCAGCATCCGGTTTCACGAACTCCTGCGCTGGTTAGAAGTACTTCACTATCTTATTAAATAGTGCAGTTTTTTTCCTTGCTGGCAGTGTAAGGGTTAATCTGTTCAGTTGAAGCTCCTGGAGCTTTCCTATCTGGATTGTCTCAGTTGTTCAGTGCTTTCAACTCCCCTCTGCTATATATGCTCCCCTTTGGCATTTAGGAATTGCAAGAGTTAGTTCTTACTGCCTGGTTTGGAGGTGTAGTTCTTAGTTGGAGTTGGCAATTGGATATTTGTTCAGGAAATTATGCTTAGAATTTTGTTTGTGTGCACATCCTCATCCACTCCTATTTGGTTTCTCCTTCTTTTTACTTCCGTGTTCCACTCTGTTTTTTGGTGAGTGTATTTTGTATGATTGTTATTTGTGGCATATGTGCTTAATTTATGGAGGACCTGTCACCAGGTAGAAAATGGCCAGTTTTGCTCTTATTGTATTCCTGTTGATGCCCTTAGTATGCATTTTTTTTGTAATCCACCATAGAGATCAAACTATATATGGCTTTTTATGTAGTGCTAATTGTTATGGTTTTTATTAGGGGGCCGTGGCTTACAGGGTAATAATGCAGAAGAACAGCCTAAAGACATGCTCCCAGAGAACTCAATATCTTGAAACTTAAGGTGGATTTAAAGAAAAAATGTGACATACTTAGAAGAGCAGTGAGAATAAGATCAAAGCAAACACTGGCCACTTCTCCAGTCATTGATTATTCTAACTGAGCCCTACAGGCTTTCTCACTTGGAATTTTTTTCTGAAACTTTGTAGTTCGATCTGATTTTAACCTGTCTCCTAATCACGTCTCTGTTTTATCTTTCGTTTTGTCAAATCTAGACTGCTCTCCCAGTCGCCACCCTTTGCTTTTCTCCTGACATTGCATCTGCCTATGCTCCAGACAATCCTTGGAGCACTCCTGCCAGGCTGAATACTCTGAACCCCAGGTGAGAATTCAGCCAGGAAAATATTAAAAGCAAATTTACTTAAAGAGTTTGTGAGAAGCAGAAACCTTAGATAAACCATCCTTTAAGCGCGCGGATTACAATGAGAATTCCAGAGACAATTCAGGTATAAAGTCCAAATTGGCTTTATTAATCAAAAGTAAACAGTGCAGATACATTGAGCACACTTGCAAATAAACAAAATACTTTTCAATCTTGTTAGTTGTCTTCATCTTTACAATTAGTATTTTGTGAGTCAGACTTCCTAAAGCAGACTCTTGTTCTCCCAGACTTTGAACCTGCCTATGTTCAGAGTAGACCTTTAAGGCTGGAGTCACACTCAGCGTAAGACAATACGGTCCGTATATTACGGCCGTAATACGCTGAAAAGTCCCCAAAATAGTGGTCCGTAGCTCCTCCGTAGGCAGGGTGTGTCAGCGTTTTTTGCACATGGCATCCTCCGTATGTAATCCGCATGGCATCCGTACTGCGTGTTTTTATCGCAGGCTTGCAAAACCGACATACGGCTATACAAGGGATCCATGTGTAAAAAAAAAAAAAAAAACATACATACTGTCTATATATATATATTTTCTCCGCCAGAGTAGTAAAGCCAGTGACTGAGGGCAGATATTAATAGCCTGGAGAGGGTCCATGGTTTTTGCCCCCCCCCCCGGCTAAAAACACCTGCCCCCATCCACCCCAGAAAAGGCACATCTGGAAGATGCGCCTATTCTGGCACTTGGCCACTCTCTTCCCATTCCCGTGTAGCGGTGGGATATGGGGTAATGAAGGGTTAATGCCACCTTGCTATTGTAAGGTGACATTAAGCCAAATTAATAATGGAGAGGCGTCAATTATGACACCTATCCATTATTAATCCAATAGTAGTAAAGGGTTAAAAAAAACACAAACACATTATTAAAAATTATTTTAATGAAAAAATCACAAAGGGTTGTAATATTTTATTCTACGCTCAATCCACTCACTGAAGACCCTCGATCTGTAACAAAAAAAAAAAATAAACTAACAATATCCATACCTTCCGAAGATCTGTAACGTCCAACGATGTAAATCCATCTGAAGGGGTTAAAATATTTTGCAGCCACGAGCTCTGCTAATGCAGCGTTGTTCGTGGCTGCAAAACCCCGGGGAATGAAGGTAAAGTAGGTCAATGACCTATATTTATCTTCATTTGCGGTGAGGCGCCCTCTGCTGGTTGTCCCTAGATCGTGGGAACTTTCCTAGAAAGCTCCCAGGCTCGAGTTCGTATGAGGACAACCAGCAGAGGGCGCCCTGTTATGAACTCGAGCCTGGGAGCTTTCTAGGAAAGTTCCCACGATCCAGGGACAACCAGCAGAGGGCGCCTCACCGCAAATGAAGGTAAATATAGGTCATTGACCTACTTTACCTTCATTCCCCGGGGTTTTGCAGCCACGAACAACGCTGCTTTAGCAGAGCTCGTGGCTGCAAAATATTTTAACCCCTTCAGATGGATTTACATCGTTGGACGTTACAGATCTTCGGAAGGTATGGATATTGTTGGTTTATTATTTTTTTTTGTTACAGATCGAGGGTCTTCAGTGAGTGGATTGAGCGTAGAATAAAATTTTACAACAACCTTTGTGATTTTTTCATTAAAATAATTTTTAATAATGTGTTTGTGTTTTTTTTAACCCGTTACTACTATAGGATTAATAATGGATAGGTGTCATAATTGACGCCTCTCCATTATTAATTTGGCTTAATGTCACCTTACAATAGCAAGGTGACATTAACCCTTCATGACCCCATATCCCACCGCTACACGGGAATGGGAAGAGAGTGGCCAAGTGCCAGAATAGGCGCATCTTCCACTACTCTGGCGGAGAAAATTGCGCGGGAGCCCACGACAATTTTTTCCGCAATTTAACCCTTTAATTTAATAGCTAGAATGGCCAAATTTTGCATGTACACACTACTAACATTAGTAGTGTGGAATATGCAAAAAAAAAAATGGGGATATGAGATGGTTTACTATATGTAACCATGTCTCATATCATGTCGGGTTTAGGAAGGAGATACCAAAGGAGGCAATTGAATTACCGGCTTTAAAGCTATCTAGCGCTGGATGAAATAATAATATATATACATATATGTGTCTCACTGACATAAATATATATATATATACCTATTCTATGTGTACACATTTATTCTACCTATTCTATTGTAAGCTGTCAGTGTGATTTTACTGTACACCGCGCTGAATTGCCGGCTTTTCTCTCTAACAGCGCTGCGTATTTCTCGCAAGTCACACTGCTGGTCCGTGTGTAATCCGTATTCTTGGGGCTTCCATAGACTTTCATTGGCGTTTTTTTTGCGCAATACGGTGACAATCGCAGCATGCTGCGATTTTCTACGGCCGTAGAAAGCCGTATAATACTGATCAGGAAAATACGGCAGATAGGAACAGGGGCATAGAGAAGCATTGGGACGTTTATTTGGCGAGTTTTACGGACGTATTTTCTGCGCTGTTACATCCGTAAAACTCGCTAGTGTGACGCCGGCCTAAATGTACTGTAATTAGATGAGCACAATCACCTGAGCTTTCTGAAGACCACACAAATCCATATCAGAGGGAGAAGAATGGGAGGACCACTACAGTCTACCCACCATTTAATAAAAATACCAAGGCCAAGCAAAGAATCTTACCAATAGTCTCAATAAATTAATTTTGCCGAGGAAACCAAAGATTTTTTTTATGTTGCTTAGAAATCTGAGTGATATATACACTGCCTTGAATATTTTTCCTGCTTCGCTTCAAAAATATATAAGTGCCTCTACGAGTCACTGTCAAGTCCTGACTCATGAAGTTTTGTACGCCAGTCATTTGTATTCCCAGTACTTTGTACTGTGGGACAAACATCATGTCAGCTCTGCATTAAATGCAGTTGTTTAAAGTATGAGTGCAGCGCCCCAGAGTCCTGGTCATTGCAGTAATGTCGTTCTTCCACCAGGGGGAGCGATGTTACGTCTGATGGCACCAAAGGAGTTCACCCTGCCAGGTATCACAGCCACACACACACTTCACACGCCGGTCCACCAGGTGGAGCTAAGGGTTCTATGTATTAGGCCACTCTTCACAAAGGGTAAAACTGGTGGGTTGGTTAGGAAGTTAGGGAGTCTGAGAGAGTCGGAGGAAGGAGAAGGAGAGGAGAGGAGCAGACTGGGCTTGGCCCAGGAAAAGGGAAAGAAGGACACGGAGCTGCGCCTGCAACCCATGTGGCAGCCTCCTAAGAAAGGACACAAAAGGAAGTGTGCCATAGTGAGTGAGCACAGAAGTCATAGCAACAGGAGTAAAACATCAGTGGGAGACCAGCTAGAAGCAGGCTGCCTCCATCTGAAGCGCAGATCTGGTGGCCGGAACACCGAGGAAGTAATAGACTCTATGCTTTACTTCAGAGACCGGCAGGGCAGTCGATTCCAAGTTGGCTGTCCGACCTAAACACCTAAGCAGACAAGGTGGCAACGCGGAGGAGGGGCGACACTAGGGTCCATATAAAATAGCCTCAGGCCACCACCGTCATACGGGTTATGTCCTATCCATCTGGGGGACAGAGATAGAGAAGTAACAAGAGTAAGGACCTTATGGTAGCTAATGCAAGTAGGGACCTACTACGTTACTGTGCGCAAGGGGAAGACTACTGATTTCCACCTGGATAAGGGGACTCTGGAATTGCCATCAGACCGGCCGGACTCTGCCTACCCTGTCATCCGGCACTCTGGACTGTGGATGCTGAAGCCTTCAGTAAAGGTAAAGAGACTGCACCCATTGTGTCCTCGTTATTTGCCGCGCCTTACATCATCCACCATCACTATCTACACTTCTGGGAAGCCCTGGGGATATAATTCACCTGTGGGAAGGTATACCATCTAGCTGCCATTCCATCACCCCAGCGGACCCCCAAGCAGCGTCGGTCACCCTGACTGAATGCCTCAGGTGGCGACACGAACATTACCGTTATCTACAAACTCTACCCTTTATTGGACGCCCCTCATAGGGCCACAGTCCGGGTCGGGCCACCGTGACATCCTCGCTGAGGGAACTGAAGGACCCAGTACCGAGTACCCCATTGCCCTTACGTGGGGGGCAATCCATGAACATTGTCTTCTGCTTTAACTTCTAATCAAAAAGCCTTTGCCTATTTTGCTTTTGCTAGCCCCAAAACAATAATGTATTACTAAAAAACTTTGAAGGTATTATCAATGCAAGGCTTAAAGGTAACCTGTCACCCCCAAAATGGAAGTTGAGCTAAGCCCACCGACATCATGGGCTTAACTACAGCATTCTGTAGCATAATATATAACATAATATATAACATATGTGGAGCCATGTTTGTACATGCCATACAGTCAGAGCTGGGAAAAAACCCATCTTGGTCCCGTCGATATTAAACAGTGTGGTCATTTTAGCCACATAGTGGCTTCTCACAAGTAGATCCTTCTTATTTCTGTTCCTTCGTGCTGTCAAAAAGGGTTTATCAGGTAAGGTCACAGCTAACGTGGAGTCCGACTTGAGAATACACCAAAGTTTGTTTAGGATGTGGCGAATATCTTCCCATTGTGAAATTTGTGTAGGGATAAATCTCACAGTATAATCATCCTGTGGCTTTTTTAGTGAATTGGTGAGCAATCTGGACCAGGATATAGATTTGACTCTCTGGTATGCATTTTTGATACTCCTGTTGATATAACCTAGAGATAAAAATCTGTCTTTGAGCACTTTTGCTTGTTTCTCAATTTTCCTTTGAGGAGCAAATCCTTCTTAAGAATTGGCCAGTTGGAATAGCTCATATAATTGACGTATTATGAGCTGAAGATGCGTGTAACAAAGAATTAACTGAAAAGGTAATTCTAAAGACATCAGCATGCATCAGGCCATTATCTGATACCACCAATTGAATATCCAGAAAATCAATTTTTTGTTGGTGATACTTATATGTGAACCTTATGTTGGAGTTGTTGTTGTCCAAAAATGTCATAAAGTCTCTTAATCCATTTTCTGTACCTTGCCAGAATATCAGCAGGTCGTCAATGTATCTGTATCAGCACTGCACTTGGGGAGAGGCGTGAATGCCCCCACAACAACCTCCCTATCCCAGTATCCGAGAAAGAGGTTTGCATATGATGGTGCACGTTCTGTACCCATGACAATGCCTTGCTTTTGTACAAAAAACTATTTTTGAAAGTTAGGAAATTATGTGTTTATATGAACCGCAAGAACTCCAAGATCAGGTCACATAAAGGAGGGTCCAGATTGCTCATTATGAGAAAAAATTGTGTTGCCTCCAAACCATTCTCAAGATGTATACTTTTATAAAGGGATTCCACATCAGCCGTTACCATAAGCATGTCAGGTTCGAGGAAAATGCCATATACTTGCACAGGACGTCCGTCGTATCTCTGACATAGTAAGGCGGGATCTCCGCAATTATGTACTTTAGCTATATAGCTCAAGGTATCCCATATGTGGGAACGTTGCAGACATTTTTCTCTTGATTTGTAACAGCTGGACATTATAATAAGAGGTGCTCGAGCTGCCTTCTCAGAAACCCAAATGTGTAGCAGAATAACACTGGTGAAGGTTGTTGTAAAGTCGTGGGTGAATACTTTGCATCCCAGAGGCTTTTCATGTTTAGCAGATAAGTCTGTAGCTAGAGCAAGCATTGTGAATGTTCTGTTTGTAGAATGGATACTGTGCTTTCTTTTTTTATTATTAATTATTATTATTATTATAAAGAACTATTAAACTATTTTATGTACATCAATTATTATTTAGAATCCATCTTTGTTATATATTACTCCATCCCTTCATACATAGCATCCTCTAGTTATGAACAGTGTGATGTCTTATTTCAGGCCTGTGCGACATACGGCCCACCGAAGGTTGTTGTGCTGCCCTGGAGACGTCACTCTTTCTTTCCTAAATTCAAATGTATTCACATCTTTGAGATGCAAATACAATTGAACACTGCAGTGCCAGTAAAGATGCAGTGCAGCCCTTTTCAGCCCCAGCCCCAACAGTCATCAGTGTGTTTAGGTCATCATGCTGCTGCCATTATCACACTGCTGCTGGTGGAGAGAAAGATGAAGTGTGTTTGTTTCTTATTCATTACAGAGCAATGGGGAAACTATGTGGGCATTATGGGGCAATAGAAGACATTATGGGGCAATGGGGACATTATAAGGCAAAGGGGGACACTATGAGGGCCATTATGGAGCAATGGGGGCCATTATTGGTAATGGGAGCCACTATAGAGGTAATTGGGACCATTATGATGCAATGGGAGACACTATGGGGGCCATTATGGGGCAATGGGAAATATGGTGCTATGTGAGACACTATGGAGGTCAGTATGGGTCAATGGGGGCCATTATGGGGCAATGGGGGCACTATGGGAGGATATTATGGAGGAATTGGGGATATTATGGGTCAATTTGAGACATTTAAGGGGATTGTGAAATGGGGTATTGTAAAGTATACGGTGGAGGGGACTTTATGCAGAGAGGCAGTGTGGGTGGAGGTATGGAAAGGTGCAGTTTGGGGGACATTATGGAGAGGGACAGTGTGTGGGGGACATTATAAAGAGGGCAGTGTGTGTGTGTGTGGGGAACATTATGAAGAAGGGCTGTGTGGAGAGGATATTATGGAAAGGGGCTGTGGGGGAGAAATTATTGAGAGGGGCACTGTGGGTGGATATTATGAACAGGAGTACTGTTGATGGGAAATTATGGAGAGGGGCAGTGAGGGGGGATACTATGGAGAGGGACAGTGTGAGAGGGATATTTTGTGCCATAAGCCAATTATTTATTCTGTGATGCAGTATAAGAGATATTATTTTCTGATGCAGTATCATGATACATTTATTTCTATGGGCACCATGTTGGAAAGTGCTGCTGAATATAAAGAAGAGAGAAGTCTGCAAAGACGATCTATGGGCCTAAAATCTCATAATGGCATCTGTACTACATGAAGACAAAAGCGATATTACCGATACGGTACCTGGATGTAAATGTTTATAGGTGATGCTGCCTGTGTCTCATGCCAGTGTCCCATCAGTGCTATGATTCTTATATAACCTTGTATCTTCACTATCCTACAACCCAAAACAACTGTTCAGCACATTTAACACTCTCCTCCGCCCACCACTGCCACCTCCAACTCCCCTCATCTCTTCTGAGGACTTTGCCACCTACGTCAAAAACAAGATCGACCAAACAAGGCAAACCTTTACTTTTCCACCACCCCAACCACTCCATATACCAGACCTCTGCCCTTCCCCAATAACTTCCCTCTCCAACATCACTGAAGGAGAACTTACTCGCCTCCTTTCCAAATCACGCCTCACCACCTGTGCACTTGACCCCATCCCTTCCCACTTGCTCCCCAACCTCACTAAAACTCTCATTCCAGCCCTAACCCATCTCTTCAACCTCTCGCTATTTTCTGGTACTTTCCCCTCTGCCTTCAAACATGCCACCATAACACCCATCCTCAAAAAATCTAACCTTGACCCAACCGCTATGCCCAGCTATCTGTTATGATACGGTGGTCTAGGAGCAACATGGAACGAGCTCTGAAGGAAGTGGTAACTGTACTGACCGCAGTCCCTAAGCTCAACACAACACTAGAAGTAGCCGTGGGATGCTCCTAACTCTCCATAGGCACCTCGTCACCGCCTAAGAGCTAACTACCCCTAAAGATAGAAGCAGGAAAGCTATCTTGCCTCAGAGAAAATCCCCAAAGGATAGATTAGCCCCCCACAAATAATGACTGTGAGTGGAGAGGGAAAAGACATACACAGAATGAAACCAGGATGAGCACAGGAGGCCAGTCTAGCTAAATAGATAGGACAGGATGGAATACTGTGCGGTCAGTATAAAACACTACAAAAAATCCACGCAGAGTTTACAAAAAATCTCCACACCTGACTAAAGGTGTGGAGGGTAAATCTGCTTCCCAGAGCTTCCAGCAAGACAGAATTAATTCATACTGATAAGCTGGAAAAACATAGAAAGCACAGAACGGAAAAGTCCACAATCTATGGACAGAAAAGAGTAAGCAAAAACTTAGCTTTGCTGAACTGGTCAGGATAACAGGGAAATCCAAAGAGATGTGAATCCAACCAGGAACCATTTACAAGTGGCACTGGCTGAAGACAGAGCCAGATCTAAATAGCCAAGCAGAAAAGACGATGAGTGGAAGCAGCTGAAGACAGCTAAATCCAAGGAGCAGCCATACCACTAGAAACCACAAGAGGGAGCCCAAGAGCAGAACTCACAAAAGTGCCACTTACAACCACCGGAGGGAGCCCAAGAGCGGAATTCACAACAGAACCCCCCCCTTGAGGAGGGGTCACCGAACCCTCACCAGAGCCCCCAGGCCGATCAGGACGAGCCATGTGAAAAGCACGAACCAAATCGGTGGCATGGACATCGGAGGCAACAACCCAAGAATTATCCTCCTGGCCATAACCCTTCCACTTGACAAGATACTGAAGCCTCCGCCTCGAAAAACGAGATTCCAAAATCTTCTCAACCTCATATTCCAACTCTCCCTCAACCAACACCGGGGCAGGAGGGTCAACCGAGGGAACAACGGGCACCACATATCTCCGCAACAAAGATCTATGGAAAACATTATGAATGGCAAAAGAGGCTGGAAGAGCCAAATGAAAAGACACCGGATTAATAATTTCAGAAATTTTAAAAGGACCAATAAACCGAAGCTTAAACTTAGGGGAAGAAACCTTCATAGGAACATGACGAGAAGACAACCAAACCAAATCCCCCACACAAAGCCGGGGACCAACACACCGACGGCATTTAGCAAAACGTTGAGCCCTTTCCTGAGACAACGTCAAATTGTCCACCACATGAGTCCAAATCTGCTGTAGCCTGTCCACCACAGAATCAACACCAGGACAATCAGAAGGCTCAACCTGCCCAGAAGAAAAACGAGGATGAAAACCAAAATTACAAAAGAAAGGTGAGACCAAAGTAGCCGAACTAGCCCGATTATTAAGGGCAAACTCGGCCAACGGCAAGAAAGACACCCAATCATCCTGATCAGCAGACACAAAGCATCTCAAATAGGTCTCCAAGGTCTGATTAGTTCGCTCAGTTTGGCCATTAGTCTGAGGATGAAACGCCGAAGAAAAAGACAAATCAATGCCCATCCTAGCACAAAAGGCCCGCCAAAATCTAGAGACAAACTGAGAACCTCTGTCAGACACAATATTCTCCGGAATGCCATGCAAACGAACCACATGCTGAAAAAACAATGGAACCAGATCTGAGGAGGAAGGCAACTTAGGCAAAGGTACCAGATGGACCATTTTAGAGAACCGGTCACAAACAACCCAGATAACAGACATCTTCTTGGAAACAGGAAGATCCGGAATAAAATCCATGGAAATATGCGTCCAGGGCCTCTCAGGGACCGGCAAAGGCAACAGCAACCCACTAGCGCGGGAACCGCAAGGCTTGGCCCGGGCGCAAGTCCCACAGGACTACACAAAAGCACGCACATCGCGCGACAAGGAAGGCCACCAAAAGGACCTAGCAACCAAATCTCTGGTACCAAAAATCCCAGGATGACCAGCCAACACTGAACAATGAACCTCAGAAATTACCTTACTTGTCCATCTATCAGGAACAAACAGCTTCCCCACTGGACAGCGGTCAGGCCTATCAGCCTGAAATTCCTGAAGCACCCGCCGCAAATCAGGGGAGATAGCAGAAAGAATCACTCCCTCCTTAAGAATGCCAACCGGCTCAAGGACTCCAGGAGAATCAGGCGAAAAACTCCTAGAGAGGGCAACAGCCTTAACATTCTTAGATCCCGGAAGATACGAGACCACAAAATCAAAACGGGAGAAAAACAGGGACCATCGAGCCTGTCTAGGATTCAGCCGCGGTAAATCAGATTCTTATGATCGGTCAGGACCACAACGCGGTGCTTAGCTCCCTCAAGCCAATGTCGCCACTCCTCAAACGCCCACTTCATAGCCAACAACTCCCGATTGCCGACATCATAATTGCATTCCACAGGCGAAAACTTTCTGGAAAAAAAACACACACGGTTTCATCAAAGAACCATCAGACTCCCTCTGAGACAAAACGGCCCCTGCCCCAATCTCAGAAGCGTCGACCTCAACCTGAAAAGGAAGAGAAACATCCGGCTGACGCAATACAGGGGCAGAAGTAAATCGGCGTTTAAGCTCCTGAAAGACCTCAACAGCCTCAGAGGACCAATTCGTCACATCAGCGCCTTTCTTCATCAAATCAGTAAGGGGCTTAACCACACTGGAAAAGTTGGCAATGAAACGGCGATAAAAATTAGCAAAGCTCAAAAATTTTTGAAGGCCCTTCACAGATGTGGGTTGGATCCAGTCATGAATAGCTTGGAGCTTAACAGGATCCATTTCTATAGATGAGGGAGAAAAAATAAAACCCCAAAAAGAGACCTTCTGAACTCCGAATAGGCACTTAGACCCCTTCACAAACAAAGCATTATCACGAAGGATCTGGAAAACCATCCTGACCTGCTTCACATGAGACTCCCAATCATCGGAAAAAATCAAAATATCATCCAAATATACGACCATGAATTTATCAAGACAATTGCGGAAAATATCATGCATAAAAGACTGGAACACAGATGGAGCATTAGAGAGCCCAAATGGCATCACAAGGTATTCAAAATGGCCTTCGGGCGTATTAAATGCAGTTTTCCATTCGTCACCCTGTTTAATACGAACAAGATTATATGCCCCTCGGAGGTCAATCTTAGTAAACCAACTAGCTCCCTTAATCTGAGAAAACAAATCAGTAAGCAAAGGCAAGGGGTATTGGAATTTGACCGTGATCTTATTAAGAAGACAATAATCAATACAGGGTCTCAAGGAGCCATACTTCTTAGCAACAAAAAAGAAACCC
Source organism: Ranitomeya imitator (assembly GCF_032444005.1). NCBI lineage: Eukaryota > Metazoa > Chordata > Amphibia > Anura > Dendrobatidae > Ranitomeya > Ranitomeya imitator. Next base: position 711,657,829 of record NC_091284.1, on the reverse strand, counting down.
GCTCCCAATGGTGAAGAAGAGGGCCGAATATGCCCCTTCTCCAAAGACTCCTTAACATAACTCCGCATGGCGGCATGCTCTGGCACAGACAGATTGAAAAGTCGGCTCTTAGGGAACTTGCAACCAGGAATCAAGTTAATAGCACAATCACAGTCCCTGTGCGGTGGAAGGGAACTGGACTTGGGCTCATCAAATACATCCTGGAAATCCGACAAAAACTCAGGGACCTCAGAAGAGAGGGAAGAGGAAATTGACATCAAAGGAACGTGACTATGTACCCCTTGACAACCCCAACTAGTCACCGACATAGTTTTCCAATCCAGCACCGGATTATGTTCCTGTAACCATGGAAAACCCAGTACAACAACATCATGCAGGTTATGCAACACCAGAAAACGGCAATCTTCCTGATGTGCTGGAGCCATGTACATAGTCATCTATGTCCAGTACTGAGGTTTATCCTTGGCCAAGGGTGTAGCATCAATACCCCTCAAGGGAATAGGGCTCTGCAAAGGCTGCAAGGAAAAACCACAGCGCCTGGCGAATTCTAAGTCCATTGAGTTCAGGCCAGCGCCTGAATCCACAAATGCCATGACAGAAAAGGATGACAATGAGCAAATCAGGGTCACAGATAAGAGAAATTTAGGCTGTATAGTACTAATGGTAACAGACCTAGCGACTCTCTTAGTACGCTTAGGGCAATCAGAAATAACGTGAGCATAATCACCACAGTAAAAACACAGCCTATTCTGAGGTCTGAATTCCTGCCGTTCTGTTCTAGTCCAAATTCTATCACATTGCATAGGTTCGGGACTCTGCTCAGAGGACACTGCCATATGGTGCACAGCTTTGCGCTCGCGCAGACGCAGATCAATCTGAATGGCTAGAGACATAGATTCGCTCAAACCGGCAGGCGTAGGAAAGCCCACCATAACATCTTTAAGGGCTTCAGAAAGACCTTTTCTGAAAATAGCAACCAGAGCCTCCTCATTCCATTTAGTGAGCACAGACCATTTTCTAAATTTCTGGCAGTATAACTCTGCCACTTCCTGACCTTGACACAAGGCCAACAGGGTTTTTTCTGCATGATCCACAGAATTAGGTCCGTCATACAATAATCCGAGCGCTTGAAAAAATGCATCTACATTCAATAATGCCGGATCCCCTGTTTCAAGAGAAAAAGCCCAGTCTTGAGGGTCACCACGCAGCAAGGATATGATGAATGGGATCACCAGAAGAACGGGGTTTCAAAGCAAAAAACAATTTGCAGTTATTTTTAAAGTTCAAAAACTTGGATCTGACCCCAAAAAACAAATCAGGAGTAGGAACTCTAGGCTCTAAAGCTGGAGCCTGGACAACACAGTCCCGGATACTCTGCACTCTTGCAGCAAGTTGATCCACATGTGAAAACAAACCCTGAACATCCATGCCAAAGCATATATCCTGAACCACCCAGATATCAAGAGGAAAAAAAAGACAAACCAGAGCACAGAAAAAAAAATGGTTCAGAACTTTCTTTTCCTTCTCTTGAGATGCATTTAATTCATTTTCGGCCACTTGTACTGTTATGATACGGTGGTCTAGGAGCAACATGGAACGAGCTCTGAAGGAAGTGGTAACTGTACTGACCGCAGTCCCTAAGCTCAACACAACACTAGAAGTAGCCGTGGGATGCTCCTAACTCTCCCTAGGCACCTCGTCACCGCCTAAGAGCTAACTACCCCTAAAGATAGAAGCAGGAAAGCTATCTTGCCTCAGAGAAAATCCCCAAAGGATAGATTAGCCCCCCACAAATAATGACTGTGAGTGGAGAGGGAAAAGACATACACAGAATGAAACCAGGATGAGCACAGGAGGCCAGTCTAGCTAAATAGATAGGACAGGATGGATACTGTGCGGTCAGTATAAAACACTACAAAAAATCCACGCAGAGTTTACAAAAAATCTCCACACCTGACTAAAGGTGTGGAGGGTAAATCTGCTTCCCAGAGCTTCCAGCAAGACAGAATTAATTCATACTGATAAGCTGGACAAACATAGAAAGCACAGAACGGATAAGTCCACAATCTATGGACAGAAAAGAGTAAGCAAAAACTTAGCTTTGCTGAACTGGTCAGGATAACAGGGAAATCCAAAGAGATGTGAATCCAACCAGGAACCATTTACAAGTGGCACTGGCTGAAGAAAGAGCCAGGCATAAATAGCCGAGCAGAAAAGACGATGAGTGGAAGCAGCTGAAGACAGCTAAATCCAAGGAGCAGCCATACCACTAGAAACCACAAGAGGGAGCCCAAGAGCAGAACTCACAAAAGTGCCACTTACAACCACCAGAGGGAGCCCAAGAGCGGAATTCACAACAGCTATCGCCCCATATCACTGCTCCCGTTTGCTTCCAAACTCATTGAGCAGCATGTCCATGGTCAACTTTCCTCCCACCTCTCATCTAACTCTCTCTTTGACAACCTGCAATTTGGCTTCCACCCCCACCACTTTACCGAAACTGCTCTGACCAAAATTACTAATGACTTACTCACAGCCAAAGTGACAAGGAAACTGGATTCAAAAGAAATAACAGAGCTATGAACCTTATTCTCTGGCAACTTTATTAAAAAGTGATTAAGGTTCCATTAAAGAAATTGAAAAATACTTATGATGAAACTTGCGTATTTTGTAATATCTGTAAATGATGTTACTTGATAGGTTAGGTGACGGTCTCATTCAGATTTTTTTTTCTCATGCATAAAAAAACAGACTGATTTTCATCATTATTTTGGATCCAATTTTCTTTAGTGCTTCATCGGTGTTTCAGTTTTTATCAATTTCCATCAGTGTTTGGTCAGTGTGTCAGTTTTTAACATCAGTGTTTCATCAGTAATTTTCTTGGTTGTTAAAAAAATTTGTAAAACTTCTTCCATCCATTACAATGATCAAAACAAATAGTACATAGATTGCATCGGTGTGCTAACTGTGATTTTCTCAGATTTATTGATGTTAGGCATCGAGGTTTTCCAGCTGAGCGGGATAGATCCCAAGCATTGCCTGCTTCTGCATTGTGCTCCAGCCGCTGCGGGTGCTGCCCAGCACAGATGTCGGTCCCAGCGTCTTGGTATACGCTTAGTTCCTGCTGGCTCTCCAGCCAAGTCTATACTAACCAGTGATATGCAGGCGCTGCCTTGTGCTCTGGAGTCTAAGTCCAGAGGTGACCTTACTGAGCATGTCCGTGATGTGGCGTCTTCTCATTGGTAGTTGGACATTAGCTGCTCTGGTGATGTGGCAGTGCCGAACTGGCCTGCGGGCGATATCTTGCTCGGCTGGGCGTGAGTGTTTGGGGTGGAGCCTAATGTATAAAAGGCTCTCAGCGGCGCACATGAGCGCACTAGTGTCATTTATGTTTGGGTGGATACTCTACCACTCTATCTGCACATTCATGCAGTTTCGTTCCCTTGGATCAATGACCTATATTTACCTTCATTTGCGGTGAGGCGCCCTCTGCTGGTTGTCCTCATATGAACTCGAGCCTCGGAGCTTTCTAGGAAAGTTCCCACGCTCCAGGAACAGCCAGCAGAGGGCGCCTCACCGCAAATGAAGGTAAATATAGGTCATTGACCTACATTACCTTCATTCCCCAGGGTTTTGCAGCCAGGAGCAGCTGCATTAGCAGAGCTCCTGGCTGCAAAATATTTTAACCCCTTCAGATGGATTTACATCGTGGGACGTTACAGATCTTCGGAAGGTATGTATATTGTTGGTTTATTATTTTTACTTTGTTACAGAGCGAGGGTCTTCAGAAGGATTGAGCGAAGAATAAATTATTACAACAACCTTTGTTATAAATAATTTTTATTAATGTGTGTGTGTTTTTTAACCCTTTACTAGTATTGGATTAATAATGGATAGGTGTCATAATTGACGCCTCTCCATTATTAATTTGGCTTAATGTCACCTTACAATAGCAAGGTGGCATTAACCCTTCATTACCCCATATCCCACCGCTACACGGGAATGGGAAGAGAGTGGCCAAGTGCCAGAATAGGCGCATCTTCCAGATGTGCCTTTCCTGGGGTGGCTGGGGGCAGATGTTTTTAGCCGGGGGGGGGGGGGGGCAATAACCATGGACCCTCTCCAGGCTATTAATATCTGCCCTCAGTCACTGGCTTTACTACTCTGGCGGAGAAAATTGCGCGGGAGCCCACGCCAATTTTTTCCGCCATTTAACCCTTTGATTTAATAGCTAGAACGGCCAAATTTTGCACATACACACTAATAACATTAGTAGTGTGGAATTTGCAAAAAAATGGTGATATGAGATGGTTTACTGTATGTAAACCATGTCTCATATCATGTCGGGTTTAGGAAGGAGATAGCAAAAGCCGGCAATTGAATTACCGGCTTTAAAGCTATCAAGCGCTGTATGAAATAATAATATATATACATATATGTGTCTCACTGACATATATATATATATATATATATATATACCTATTCTATGTGTACACATTTATTCTACCTATTCTATTGTAAGCTGTCAGGGTGATTTTACTGTACACCTCACTGAATTGCCGGCTTTTCTCTCTAACACCGCTGCGTATTTCTCGCAAGTCACACTGCTGGTCCGTGTGTAATCCGTATTTTTGGGGCTTCCATAGACTTTCATTGACGTTTTTTTTGCGCAATACGGTGACAAACGCAGCATGCTGCGATTTTCTACGGCCGTAGAAAGCCGTATAATACCGATCAGTAAAATACGGCAGATAGGAGCAGGGGCATAGAGAATAATTGGGACGTTTGTTTAGGCGAGTTTTACGGACGTATTTTATGCGTTCATATGTCCGTAAAACTCGCTAGTGTGACGCCGGCCTAATAGGTACATATTCTATATGGGTAAAATGGAATCTGATGAGGCTTTGTTTTCTGTGGCTATTTTGCACTATGACGATTTGGATTAATCAGTCTCTGACAGCGGCATTTAACATGCACGTGCAGGAAGCGCATCGCTAATCCCACCCATCGGCACCTGTATCACATGACCGGGGGTTGCTGATGGGTTGGCATGACAACCCGGGGTCTGCAGGAGACCTCTGTGGTTGTCATTGCTGGATCACTATGAGCACAGCCTAGCGACAAGTGAACATTTCTGCTACACACAGCAGGGCTGCAGGCCTTCTGTGTGCAGCACAAGCAATCAGATGATCACAGCAAGTAAAAGAAAGAAAAAAGTGAAAAAAAATGTTTTTAAAAATATGTGATATATATATATATATATATATATATATACATATATATGTATATAAAAGTTCAAATCACCCCCATTCGCCCCATTCAAAATAAAACAATTATAATTGTTTTTAAAACCACATTTTTTTATCGCCTCGTTCAGAATCGCCAGATTGGCACGCAAAAAGTAAGCCTCATCAAACATCAGATCACGAAAAATGGAGATGCTACAGGTCTCTGAAAATGTCCAAATTTTGTTTTACATACTTTGGATTTTTTTTCACCATTTAGATAAAAAAGAACCTACACATATTTGGTATCTCCGAACTCGTAATGGCCTGGAGAATCATAAAGTCAGGTCAGTTTTAGCATTTAGTGATCATGGTATCCCTCCCCCAAAAAATGAAAAATTGTGGAATGGCACTTTTGTTTTGCAATTTCACTGCACTTTGAATTTTTTCCCGTTTTTCAGTACATGATTTGGTAAAATCATTGGTGCTATTCAAAAGTACAACTTGTCCTGTAAAAAACAAGCCCTCACATGGCTATATTGATGGAAAAATAACAACGTTATGGCTCTGGAAAGAAGGGGAACAAAAACTGGAAACGCAAAAACGCAAGTACCCCTGGTTCTTAAGGGGTTAATGCAATGTTGTGGTGACCAACAAATCATAATTCTGGCATTTTGATTTTTTTTTCTCATTATACCATTTACCAATTGGATTAATTCTGTTTATATATTGATAGGTCGTGCATTTCTATACCTGACGATACCAAATATGTGCATTTTTTATTGTTTTATTTTGAATGGGGCAAAATGGGGTGATTTGAAGTTATATATATATATATATACCGTATATACTCGAGTATAAGCCGAGATTTTCAGCCCAAATTTTTGGGCTGATAGTGCCCCTCTCGGCTTATACTCGAGTCACGGTCGGCGGTGGGGTCGGCGGGTGAGGAGGGGAGAGGGCACTGAGGCATACTCACCTAGTCCCGGCGCTCCTGACGCTGCCCCTGCCTGTCACACTGTCTCCGGGTGCCGCAGCTCTTCCCCTGTTCAGCGGTCACGTGGGACCACTCATTAGAGAAATGAATATGGACTCCACTCCCATAGGGGGTGGAGCCACATATTCATTCCTCTGAGCGGTGCCAGTGACCGCTGACAGGAAGAGCTGCAGCACCCGGAGACAGTGTGACAGGCAGGGGCAGCGTCAGGAGCGCCGGGACTAGGTGAGTATTTTATATTCACCTGTCCACGTTCCACACGCCGGGCGCCGCTCTGTCTTCGCGTCCTCTTGCACTGACTGTGCAGGTCAGAGGGCGCGATGACGCATATAGTGTGCGCGCCGCCCTCTGCCTGATCAGTCAGTGCGGAGAGACACCGGGACGGGACGCTGGGAGCTGCAAGCAAGAGAGGTGAGTATGGCATTTTTTTTAAAATTATTGCAGCAGCAGCAGCAATGGCACAGCTTTATACGGAGCATCTATGGGGCAAAAATGAACGGTGCAGAGCACTATATGGCAGAGCTATGGGGCAAAAATGAACGGTGCAGAGCACTATATGGCACAGCTATGGGGCAAAAATGAACGATGCAGAGCACTATATGGCACAGCTATGGGGCAAGAATGAACGGTGCAGAGCACTATATGGCGCAGTTATGGGGCAAGAATGAATGGTGCAGAGCACTATATGGCACAGCTATGGGGCAATAATGAACGGTGCAGAGCACTATATGGCACAGCTATGGGGCAATAATGAACGGTGCGGAGCACTATATGGCACAGCTATGAGGCAAGAATGAACGGTGCAGAGCACTATATGGCGCAGTTATGGGGCAAGAATGAACGGTGCAGAGCACTATATGGCACAGCTATAGGGCAATAATGAACGGTGCAGAGCACTATATGGCACAGCTATGGGACAATAAAGAACGGTGCAGAGCACTATATGGCACAGTTATGGGGCAATAATGAACGGTGCAGAGCACTATATGGCACAGTTATGGGGCAAGAATGAACGGTGCAGAGCACTATATGGCACAGCTATGTGGCAATAATGAATGGTGCAGAGCACTATATGGCGCAGTTATGGGGCAATAATGAACGGTGCAGAGCACTATATGGCACAGCTATGGGGCAATAATGAACGGTGCAGAGCACTATATGGCAAAGCTATGGGGCAATAATGAACGGTGCAGAGCACTATATGGCACAGCTATGGAGCAATAATGAACGGTGCAGAACACTATATGGCACAGCTATGGGGCAATAATGAACGGTGCAGAGCACTATATGGCACAGCTATGGGGCAATAATGAACGGTGCAGAGCACTATATGGCACAGCTATGGGGCCATAATGAACGGTATGGAGCATCTATTTTTATTTTTGAAATTCACCGGTAGCTGCTGCATTTTCCACCCTTGGCTTATACTCGAGTCAATAAGTTTTCCCAGTTTTTTGTGGCAAAATTAGGGGGGTTGGCTTATACTCGGGTCGGTTTATACGCGAGTATACGGTATATATTTTTTTTTACATTTTCTTGTTTTACTTTTAACTGGCTTCAATAGTCTCCAAGGGAGACTAGAAGCTGTGATCATCAGCCATGCTATGTGTAGCAAAAATGCTCATCTGCTAATGAAATCTGCTGACATGTTTCATAGGTCATAAAGGAGTTAAAGCACTCCTGTTATTTAAAGCAACTTCTCAGAATAAGTTTTGTTGTGTGTACAGTGGGTACGGAAAGTATTCTGACCCCTTTAAATTTTTCGCTCTTTGTTTCATTGCAGCCATTTGGTAAACTCAAAAAAGTTATTTTTTTCACATTAATGTACACTCTGCACCCCATCTTGACTGAAAAAAAAGATAGAAATGTAGAAATTTTGCAAATTTATTTAAAAAAAAAAAAACTCTGAAACATCACATGGTTATAAGTATTCAGACGCTTTGCTCAGTATTGAGTAGAAGCACCCTTTTGAGCTAGTACAGCCATGAGTCTTCTTGGGAATGATGCAAGTTTTTCACACCTGGATTTGGGGATCCTCTGCCATTCTTCCTTGCAGATCCTCTCCAGTTCTGTCAGGTTGGATGGGGAAGGTTGGTGGACAGCCATTTTCAGGTCTCTCCAGAAATCCTCATTTGGGTTTAGGTCAGGGCTCTGGCTGGGCCATTTATTAATGGTCACAGAGTTGTTCTGAAGCCACTCCTTTGTTATTTTAGCTGTGTGATTAGGGTCATTGTCTTGTTGGAAGGTGAACCTTCGGCCAAGTCTGAGGTCCAGAGCACTCTGGAAGAGGTTTTCATCCACGATATCTCTGTACTTGACCTCATTGTTTCCTTCAATGGCAATCAGTCATCCTGTCCCTGCAGATGAAACATACCCCCATAGCATGAGGCTGCCACCATCATGTTTCACTGTTGGGATTGTATTGGGCAAGTGATCAGCAGTGCTTGGTTTCTCCCCACATACCATTTAGAATTATCATATCACCAAAAAGATCTATCTTCCTCTCATCAAATCAGAGAATCTTATTTCTCATAGTCTGGGAGTCCTTCATGTGTTTTTAGCAAACTCTATGTGGGCTTTCATATGTCTTGCACTGAGGAGAGGCTTCCATCGGGCCACTCTGCCATAAAGGCCCGACTGGTGGAGGGCTGCAGTGATAGTTGACTTTGTGGAACTTTCTTCCATCTCCTTACTGCATCTCTGGAGCTCAGCCACAGTGATCTTGGGGTTCTTCTTTACCTCTCTCATCAAGGCTCTTCTCCCATGATTGCTCAGTTTGGCTGGACAGACAGGTCTAGGAAGACTTCTGGTGGTCCTAAACTTCTTCCATTTAAGGATTATGGAGTCCACCGTGCTCTTAGCAACCTCGAGTACTGCAGAAATTCTTTTGTAACCTTGGCCAGTTCCTTTGACCTCATGATTCTCATTTGGTCTGACATGCACTTTGAGCTGTGAGTTATACAGACAGGTGTGTGCCTTCCAAATCATGCCCTATCAGTTTAATTAAGCACAGCTGGACTCCAATGAAGGAGTAGAACCATCTCAAGGAGGATCACAAGGAAATGGACAGCATGTGACTTAAATATGAGTGTCTGAGCAAAGGGTCTGAATATTTATGACCATGCGATATTTCAGTTTTTCTTTTTTAACCCCTTACCGGCATCGGACGTACTATACCGTCCGATGCCGGCTCCCCTGCTTTGATGCAGGGCTCCGCGGTGAGCCCGCACCAAAGCCGGGACATGTCAGCTGTTTTGAACAGCTGACATGTGCCCGTAATAGGCGCGGGCAGAATCGCGATCTGTCCGCACCTATTAACTAGTTAAATGCCGCTGTCAAACGCAGACAGCGGCATTTAACTACCGCTTCCGGCCGGGCGGCCGGAAATGACGTCATCGCCGACCCCCGTCACATGATCGGGGGTCGGCGATGCTTGTGAATGGTAACCATAGAGGTCCTTGAGACCTCTATGGTTACTGATTGCCCGCCGCTGTGAGCGCCACCCTGTGGTCGGCGCTCACAGCACACGTGCAATTCTGCTACATAGCAGCGATCAGCAGATCGCTGCTATGTAGCAGAGCCGATCGTGCTATGCCTGCTTCTAGCCTCTCATGGAGGCTATTGAAGCATGGCAAAAGTTAAAAAAAAAAGTTTAAAAAAATGTGAAAAAAATAAAAAAAACATAAAAGTTTAAATCACCCCCCTTTCGCCCCAATCAAAATAAATCAATAAAAAAAATATCAAATCTACGCATATTTGGTATCGCCGCGCTCAGAATCGCCCGATCTATCAATTAAAAAAAAAGTATTAACCTGATCGCTAAACAGCGTAGCGGGAAAAAAATTAGAAACGCCAGAATTACGTTTTTTTGGTCGCCGCGACATTGCATTAAAATGCAATAACGGGCGATCAGAAGAACGTATCTGCACCTAAATGCTATCATTAAAAACGTCATATCGGCACGCAAAAAATAAGCCCTCAACCGACCCCAGATGATGAAAAATGGAGACGCTACGAGTATCGGAAAATGGCGCAATTTTTTTTTTTTTTTTAGCAAAGTTTGGAATTTTTTTTCACCACTTAGATAAAAAATAACCTAGTCATGTTTGGTGTCTATGAACTCGTAATGACCTGGAGAATCATAATGGCAGGTCATTTTTAGCATTTAGTGAACCTAGCAAAAAAGCCAAACAAAAAACCAATGTGGGATTGCACTTTTTTTGCAATTTCACCGCACTTGGAATTTTTTTCCCGTTTTCTAGTACACGACATGCTAAAACCAATGATGTCGTTCAAAAGTACAACTCGTCCCGCAAAAAATAAGCCCTCAAATGGCCAAATTGACGGAAAAATAAAAAAGTTATGGCTCTGGGAAGGAGGGGAGCGAAAAACGAACACGGAAAAACGAAAAATCCCCCGGTCATGAAGGGGTTAATAAATTTGCAAAAATGTCTACATTTCTGTTTTCTGTTTTTCAGTCAAGATGGGTTGCAGAGTGTACATTAATGTGAAAAAAAAACTTTTTTGAATTTACCAAATAGCTGCAATGAAACAAAGAGTGAAAATTTAAAGGGGTCTGAATACTTTCTGTACCCACTGCATATGAGCTCTATCATGCTTTTTCACTAGTTATCCCTTTGCATTCTCTACCGTAGCTCTAATTTTCAGTTGTTTCTGATCTGATAGTCTACAACCATCTGTTAAAATGTCTCTCAAACATGGCATGCAGAGACATGAGGAATTCCTGCTCTCCTGTCTTTACTCGAGGACTTTATGCATAAGTACTTAGCAGTGTAGCTGTGAATTCAACTTTGGGATATGATACAACACTAATTTGAAATCTGCAGCAGGGGTCTGTTTATGTCTAGCTGCCTGTTTTTCTCCATATTCCCCTTTCCATAGACTTCCATGTATCCTGGGCAGGCAGTTTGTGCGCGTTTGATCGAAATGGATTTTAGCTGTTTCTGATAACTTCAGGAGGCAGGGTGGATTTGAAGTAGTGCCCCATAAATAAAGAAAGAAGCAAATTTATCTGATAAGATATCATATAATACAAAGTTTTGTATTTGCTTGCACTATTGATTTATACAGAGTTTAGTGAAATAATGTGACAATTTATCACTGAATTCCTTGAAAATACTGCAATGATAGTTATTATTGGCCTGTAAAATAAATTAAGGTTGATTTATTTGCAGTATACACTATAGTTAATACAGTAATAAAATATTGCATAACTATTATCAAAGACATTGGTGAACTGTTCTGAACTATAATAAAATTTAATGACAGTATCGAATCTCATCCTGAATTGTAAGTCATAAGGCTCGTAAATATGTTCATACGGCAGTGAATATTTTGTATCAGTCTTTGTAAGACAAGACAAGTAGTGGAACCTTTTGAAGTATAAACGAAATACATACAATTTTTCAGGTTTTTTTTGTTGCTTATTTCTTCATTCAGCTTACTTATAGTGATACAAAGTATTGACCAAAATACTGTTGTCTAAAAGTATCATACACTTTGTTCACACATAACAGATCTATTGCACATTTTTTTTTTTTAAATGTACAAAAAACTCCACAACAAAATTCAGTACAAAGTCGTTTACAAATTCTGCTCAGTGAATGCTGGTGAAATTCAGATTTCTAGAGTAATATAAATATAATTAAAAGTGTAAATTCACAATAAATCTGCAGCAAAATTTACAGAATAATCATCATATAAGGCAAGTATATAACCATGGGTGCATAGGAACTTCCCTGGATCTTGTTAATTTACGGCAAAATCTTCAACTGTACATATCCATTATGTCTGAACGTTGCTTAATGTGAACAAAAATTTGTTCCCTAGCAATTGACATGAAGTGTGACATCAGTTTAAACAGCTGTTAAAAAATGTCTCCAAAAATTAGGACATCTAACTTTGTCCTTACAAATCCACAACTTGTTAAAAGCTCTTACTGTTTACTTATGTCACAATGTTACCATGTACTGTACATCATGTCCAAAAATTTCTAAAAAACTCCATTTCAACCTTAAATTTCACAAGATGTGCAGTCAGAGGAGGTGACACCAATTTTGTATCTCTGAAAGAGGATGTCCACTTTGGCAAACCCTCTCTCAAATGAAAAGTTAAAGTGAATCTAACTGCAGGACTATTCAATAGAGATGAGCAAATAAATGTATGTAGAACTGAATTCTACGCGAATTTTACAAAAATCTGCATACGAAAAAACAGACTTTTTGTAATTTGCTTTAGAATGGATTTAGCGAAAAGGTGGCCACTGGCTGACATTTTTCTGATCCATAGTGGACCATTAAAAGGAAAAAAATAATTGTTATACTTACCTCACTACTCACCTTTTCAGCCCCTCAGCTATTCACAACCACCCATCCAGTCCTAACCACATCTTCTGATCCCCTGACGGTTGCGATGGAATCTTTGGACCTTTTGCACTGTGCTGGACTTCCGGGTATCATAATGTGGCACCCCTAGGGGTATTTGCCACAAAAATAGTTACTGACAGTAAATGCAAATACTAAAATAGCAAGACTGCACTACCACCTCCGGCCAGAAGGGGGAGCTCCAGAGACTCCCCTTGATCCATTCTGGTCTGAGAGAAGAACTGGCAGTTGAGCTAAGGAGCTGATAGTGAGAGGTCATACAGTTGAATCTCTAACAGCCCTGTGACTGTTACCAGGCCTAAATCACCGGCCTGAGGAGAAGAGGGATAGAGAAAAAGGACATTGTGAGAACCGGGTAGCATTAATCACTACCCAGAACAGGCGCAAAGACGGATACCGGATCCGTGGCTGTATTCATTACATATAATACAGCAACCGGAAATACGTGAGGTGATATCAGCTTCACTAGGGTCGGACGCAGCAACAGACACAGAGTTCAGCGGTACTCCTGGAGGGGGTAAGCCGATAAAAGGACTCGGGTTGCCCGTCGAACCAGGACCCGGAGGGGACAGATTGGGCCGGCAGCCAGTTCACATACAGCAGCAGGGCCACACAGAAATTGCGCACAATAAGAGGCGAAGACCCCGGCAGGGTCAAAGTAACTCAGAGTTCCCATACAGACTCCGGTGACAGGACTGGTTGTAAATCCTTTTTTGTTAAAGTAAACTGGTTAAACGTTTCAGTGCCTCAGTCTTTCATTTGGACAATAGCCATCTATCCAGGATTGGGATCATCACCGCTGGGAGAACCTGCTGCTGATCAAGTAAGTGCCTGTTCCCTCACGATACCCTTTACACTGTGCATTGCCTGAGACCACAGCACCGGGTCAAGCCACCCGTGACACCCCCCTCAAGAGACAGACCCCATTGGTCCGATGCTGGGTACCCCGGTCTCTTGGGCGTCACAATTGTAACCGAGATCTGTGCTCAGGAAGTCAACAGCGTCATGATGGCACAACATAAGGCGCACCTATGCAGAACCCTCTTAGCTCAGTAATGTGAGAGTCTTTCTTCACTGAATATAGATTTTACTTCAGAATTGAGAATTTTGGTAATGAATAATCAATTCAATTTTTCAGATAACATATATTACAAAGTTTCTTATTTTCATGAGTATTACTGATTTATGAAATCAAAATTAAAATGATGGGTATGCTTTAACCCCTTTAACAACTTAGACGTATCCATATGTCCCTGTGGCCTGGTACTTATTGACCAGGGAGGTATGGATGCTGTTGTGAATTCTGCTCTTGGGTTCCCTCCAGTGGTTGTAGGTGGGAATGCAGTTGTCTCTGAGTCGCAGTCCTGGCCAGGTGTATCTGCTGATTGCAGTTCTGACTGGGATATTTAGGTGTGCAGGATTCATTAGTCCTTGCCAGTTGTCAATGTTTCTTGTGAAGTGTCGGATCACTTTCTGGCTTCTCCTGCTTAGCTGCCAATTCAGCAAAGATAAGTGTCTGGTTTTTGTTTCTGTGGCACACATGCAGTGTGCTTATATTCTGTGCTATTCATTTGTTTTTCTCTTGTCCAGCTTAGACTGTGTCAGTGTTTTCTCAGTCTTGTTGGATTCTCTGGAGTTGCAGATATACGCTCCACATCTTTAGTTAGATGGTGGAGTTTTTGTATTTTCTGCTGTGGATATTTTTGGAAGGATTTTTAATACTGACCACTTAGTATCCTGTCCTATCCTTTCCTATTTAGCTAGTGTGTGCCTCATTTGCTAAATCCTGTTTCCTGCCTGCGTGTGTCTTTTCCTCTACTACTCACAGTCAATATTTGTGGGGGGCTGCCTATCCTTTGGGGTTCTGCTCTGAGGCAAGGTAGAAATTCCTATTTCCATCTATAGGGGTATTTAGTCCTCCGGCTGTGTCGAGGTGTCTAGGTTTTGTTAGGCACACCCCACAGCTACTTCTAGTTGCGGTGTTAAGATCAGGGTTTGCGGTCAGTATAGTTACCACCTACTCCAGTGAAAGTTATTCATGCTGCTCCAAGGTCACCTGATCATAACAGGATGCATCCACGCGATTTTGCATGCACAGAAGCTGTGCACTCGATCACCGACAAATTTCAGCTGATTCTGACAGATGACACCCGGCACTCAGTGCCAGGAGAAGTCCTGCACCGTTCCCAGCACTTTAACCCCCCAAATACTGCGATCGATCGCAACATTTTGGGAGCAGAAAAAGAAGAAAGCTCCACCGCCCTTGGATTGGAGACGTTGTGGGGTCTCCGATCCAAGGGCTGAGGGGCTTTCCCAATCATTGCCATGGTGACCCGATGTTGGTTGTTCATGCTCTGAGCATGATGAAGCAAGTTTGATTATCAGCGCAGTGCTGACAGATTGCATAGCATACAGATGCTCCTACATCTCTATGCTATACAAGCGATCAGCCTGCAAAAAATGAAAGTCCCCTAGTAGGACAAAGTAAAAAAAATGTAAAAAAAATTGTAAAAATATAAAAAAAAAATCTAAATATATTGTACCCTTGAATAAATGTTTTTATGGAAAAAAATATAAACAATAAAAGTACAAATATTTGGTAACCGAAAAGAGCGACCCGACCTATAAATCTGTCCCACTAATTAACGCCTTTAGTGAACACCATACAAAATAAATTAGAAACAAGGCAAAAAAACAAGGCTTTATCATCATACCACCAAAGAAAAAGTGGAATAAAACGCAATAAAAAAGATGAATATAAATAAAAACGTTACTGCTGAAAACGTCATGTCCTGCAAAAAAAACGCCATCATACAGCTCCATTAGCTGAAAAATAAAAAGGTTATAGCTTTCAGAATAAAGCGATGCAAAAATATTTTTTTTTTATTTTAAATAGTTTTTATTGCGTAAAAGCTCAAAAACATAAACAATTATAAATGTGGTATCACTGTAATCGTATTTGCCAGAAAAATACGTCTGTCTTATCAATTTTACCACATGCGGACCGACATAAAAAAAACAAAGCAAAAAAGCAATTCCTGAATAGCTTTTTTTTTTTTCATTCTGCCTCCCAAAAAAATCGGAATAGAAAGTGATAAAAAAAATGTTATGTGTCTGAAAATGGTACCAATAAAAAACATCAACTCGTCCCACAAAAAACAAGCCCTCACCTAACTTTGTTGGCAGAAATATTAAAAAATTATAGCTCTCAAAATATAGTGATGCCTAGTTTTTGCAATAAAGAGTTTTAGTGTGTGACAGCAGCCAAACAATAAAAAAACTATATAAATCGGATATCGCTGTAATCTCACCGACTCGAAGAATAAAGTCACCATATCACTTATACAACACAAGGAACAACGTAAAAAAAAAATTAAACCAATTCTACACCTGCTGTTAATTTGTTAATTCTGCCTCTCAAAGATCGCAGTAAGGCTCGGTGCACATTTATCCTGCGCTCTTTGCTGGGCAGGTACACCAGGGTTTCTGAGTAAATCTCTTAAATACTTATAATGAGGCAGATGGAGGAACTGTGGATGTCATAGGACTTGTGATCCAGCGGTGTCCGTCTTTTTAGGCGTGCATAAAAGTGCAGTCGGCCACAGTTTTGTGCACTTCTGAAATGAAGGACACCGCTGAACAGAGGCCAGACTGAGTCCAGAGTAGCTCTGCTGCCTTATTATAGTGAATGAATTAATCAGCGGTTTCATCGGAATCACATCACTCAGAGATTTAGATGGAAATCCTGACGTAACTGCTCAGAGTTGAGCGTCGGATCAATGTGATCCTAAACGTTATGTAAAATTTTCCTTACAAAAGCTTCAACGCAATCCACAAAAAATGTAAGTCCCCACGTTACTGGTAGTACAAAGGCTCTGGAAAAGCAAAATGGCTCCTCACCCTCCAAAAGAAATTCAGCAAATTCTGTGCTCCCAAATCCAAATGCCCTCTTCCGTTCTGAGCCCCACAGTGTGACTAAACCACATATAGTGTCCACAGGTTTGGCATTTCTGAAGTGATGGGAGCCAGCCTAATTTACGGGTGCATGTCTCCAGAAGCATGAGCTGGGCATAACGTACTGGTCACTATAAGATACTGGTCACTACAAACGGCAGTTTGCAATTTTCATTCGGCAATATTCATTGTTGCTTGTTTCTGGAAAACCCCCATGGAGTCAAAATCATCACTACACATTTAGATAAATTCCCAAATGGGTATAATTTCCAAAACGGGGTCAATTGAGGGGGGATTCTGCTTTTCCAGCACTTTGGGCTCTGTGTACAGAGTCCGCAAACTTCTAGGAAAATCTGGGCTCCAGGAGGCAAATAGCGCTCCATCCTTCCCGAGTTTTGCCATGTGGCTAAGCAGTGCTCTGCAGCCACATATGGGGTATTGCCACGTTCAGAAGAAAATGTGGGACAAATTTTTATGCCATTTTTACCCACTTCTTGTGTGAAAATGTAAAACCTGGGGATAAGACAAAATTTTGGTGATAAAAATGTAATTACACAGGTCTGCGACTAAAAAGTTGTTTGATTATTTTTCATATAATTTCCATGTATTTTGGTGTTTTGATAACAAAAAAATTGAAAAATTGATTGAAAACAACAGGACTTGCCACAAACCTATAGGTTCTTTTGAAAACTCTGGTGTGAATCATCGGCAGGCAGCTTATTTTCTTTCCTCCATTAACATCAATAGGAACTGCGTGATTGGCTGTTGGCAGTCAGGTGGTTAGTGACATAATGAAAGGTCATTATGCTTTCAAGAAACTTGCAATTTCATTAATCAACCGTGCTTCCCCAAATTAGCGTTATGGCTTTGTGAAAGTTTATTAATTCGCCTGACTGTTTCTGTTTCATTTGTGGTGAATATATAGTGTTGATTCAACGGCTTAATATTACAGACTTTGTGAAAAAAGTATACTTTGCATACTTCAGACTAAAACTTGGAGATCAAGATAACGTTTGGGCGATCATAAAGTGTGCAAACGGTATGTTGAGGACCTTTGAAATTGGAACAAGGGTATCGAAAAAGCATCCCGTTATAGGATTCCTATAGTGACGTTACTTTTATTCATGCAATGTGAAACGGTTTAATTCCAAATGGAAGCATTCCATTTCATACCCCAATCTTGACTCAGCAATTCATCCCATCCCCCATGGCACAGATATATCAGTACCCAAGGCCCATGCTACCTTGGAAGAGTTATCTAGCTCCAATGAAGGTGGAATCATACCTGAACCAGATTATCTGTTCTGACTTTGAAGCTGATACATGACCAATATTTTTTTCCCCAAGAGGAGATAAAGGATTTAATAAGAGACTTGAATTTTCCCAAAGATGCCGCTGAGTTACTCGGATCAAAAGCAGGAATTTAATGTTACCAGGAGTGTCTTTTTCATGGTTCAAACATCATGAAAAGGAGTTTGTTCCTCACTTTTTCCAGGAAGACAAGTAGGTTTATTGCATCGATATCGAAGGTTTGATGGATCAATTCAAAATCCAATATGATTCAGCGCAATGGGATCTTTTTATAGATTCTTCACAAATAAGTCTCAAAGCAATCTTACTCCACAATGGCATTTTTTTACGCTTCCATCCTTGTAGGTCATTCCATACACTTGAAGGAAACCTATGAAAACTTGGAATTGGTTCTTCGTAATCCTAAATATGAAGACCACGGTTGGCAAGTGTGTGGGGATTTGAAGGTGTTGTGCATGCTGCTCGGGCAACAAGCTTGGTATACCAATTACCCTTGTTTTCTGTGTCTGTGGGACAGTCGAGAGTTGGCAGCTGAGGGTGCTCACAGTTGGTGAAAAAAATGTCCTCCGAGAAACTTTGGTACCTCCGTATAAAGTTCTACCACCTCTCCACCTAAAATTGGGCTTGATGAAGCAATTCATAGAATTATTCCAAGAGATGGGGAATGCTTCAAATACTTGGTTGCTAAGTTTCCGAGCCTCTCGGAGGCAAAATTGAAGGAATGTGTATTCGTCGGACCAGACATTAGAAGGCTTATAGCTGATGAAGAGTTTGTCAATACCATGATGGATCCTCAAAAAGAAGGGTGGATTGTATTTAAAGAAGTTGTAGATAAATTTTTAGGCAATAAAAAAGATCCTGACTGCAAAAATATTTTCAGACTTATGATGAAATAATTTCAAGCTTTAGGCTGCCTGATGAGTTTGAAAGTGCATTTCCTCCATTCCCACCTTGACTGCTTTCCTGAAAATTTGGGAGCTGAGAGTGAAGAGAAAGGTGAACGATACCACCAGGATCTTAAAGAAATAGAAAGAATATACTAGGCAAAATAGAGCTTTACTGTTCGATGCTTCAGAGAGACATTCCAGATGCTACTCCCAATCGTAAATGTACCAAGAGGAGCCTCAAAGGGGAAAAAAACTATTTTAGTGAGTGTTAGTGAGCTCACTCTGGTTCAAAAATGATTTTCATGAAAAATTTGTAATATAAAAATTAATTTTATAAGTCTATTTTCATTTATTTCATGGTATTGCCTTATTTAACATAGTTACCTGAATTGTCAGGAAATGTGATGTCCTATGACAAAACAGGGCGTCATTTTCGTATTCAGTGCACTAAAAAACCTAAAGATTACATGAAGTAACCAAAACAGCTCTTGAAATTTTTTTTTTGCAGATTTGTGTTATTTTTACTTCACTACCCAATGGTATAAAATTCTGTGACACACCAGTAGTGTCAATATGATCACTGCACCTCTATCGGTGTTGCTGCTGTTCTGGCAACTCAGTGGCTCTCCCAATGGGTCATGGCATCTGCAACCCATAACAGAATAATCTGCACTATAGTATGGCATGCCTTCCCTTCTGAGCTTTGCACTGTGCTTGAAAAATATTTCCCAATTTACATTTTGGGTATTGGTGCAGTCAGGAAAAAATAGACCTCAGTTTGTTGTAAAATTTCCTATTAGCCTTTAGAAAAATTAAAAACTTGGCGCTAAAAACATTTCAGTGGTAAAATGTAATTTATTCTTTCTTCAACACTCAGTGGTATAAAATTCTATGAGGCACATGTGGTGTCAATGATCACTGCACCCCAAGATTAATTCTTTATGGGGTGTAGTTTGTAAAATGAGTTCACATATTTCTGATGTTCTGGCTCCTCAGGGGCTCTCTCAATGTGACATGGCACCCTCAAACCATCCAGCAAAATCTGAACTCCCAAAAAATGCACATTAATGAGGCTTGTGTAGAGTGCCACTCACACAGGTATGTGTGATGCAAAATGTCCGGCTTACAGCCTAATGATGGCGCCCATAGTATTCTCAGGTGGGCTGCCCAGCATTATGTACATGCAACCCCACAGGGACAGACGCCCCAGTACACCAAGCCATCAATAAGGGGCCTGGCTGCATCCTGCAAAAAATGATAAAAACTGCAATAAAAGATGAAAAAATTAATGCATGCATATGCAGCACCCCAGGTAACCGGTTGCTGCAGTGATGTTGCTTTTCCTTCAGGGAAGGTAATGTCATACTCTGAGGCAATGGAGTTCTGTTCACCAGGTAAGGCACACACATGCAACACATTCTGAGTCCAGGCCAGGAGGGGGAGCTCAAGACCCGGATTCAGGGGAGCTTCCCTAGGCTTTATGTATCCTGACCTGGAGGAGGAGCTAGTTTAGTTTGGGAGAGACACTAAAGGAGAAGGAAGTCTAGAACTGAGTGCAGACAGAGAAGCCTGGCAGCCACGAAGGAGCTGCAGCCTCTAGAAGGACTGATAACCTGGAAGGGACCTCACCTTTAAAGGCGCTAGTTGGAAAGGCCCACGGACCTCCACTGGAAAAGGGAACCATATATTGCCTATGAGCCGGCTGGACCACCATCACCCGTGCCTGGTACCCTGGACTGTGGCCAGCAACCTGCAGTAAACCAGGTAAAGACTTACGACTTGTCTCCTCTATTCACCGGCACATACTGTACCATCCACGCCTTACACCATAGGACCCCTGGGGACCCCGCTTCACCTGTGGGAAGTGTAACATCTGTGCTGCTGCAACATCCTCCAGGGGACTCCTTCAATGCAGCGTCGGTCCAACTACTGACCGAACTCCACATGTGGCATCACGACAATCTTTCAACATTTTTAATTTAACGTTGAGGCCCAGGGCCATGGACCAGGTCACAGCCACCGTGACATCCCCCTTGCGACCGGACCCAGTACCGAGTACCCCACTGCCCTGATGGTGACTCACATATGATAAATACATTAAATGAGGTATTGGTTGATATTTTGGCCAAAATAGATAGGCTCACAACCCAACGTCAAGGGTTGTCACTAGTGTTGAGCATTCCGATACCGCAAGTATCGGGTATCGGCCGATACTTGCGGTATCGGAATTCCGATACCGAGATCCGATACTTTTGTGGTATCGGGTATCGGTATCGGATACATAGAGATGTGTAAAATAAAGAATTAAAATAAAAAATATTGATATATTTACCTCTCCGGCGGCCCCTGGACTCAGCGCGGGTAACCGGCAGGCTTCGTTGTTCAAAATCAGCGCTTTTAGGACCTGAGAATCACGTCCCGGCTTCTGATTGGTCGCGGGCCGCCCATGTGACCGCCACGCGACCAATCACAAGCCGCGACGTCACCGCAAGCTATTAACGCGCTCATTTTTGAAAAATGAGCGCGTTAATGACTTTCAAAGACGTAGCGGCTTGTGATTGGTCGCGGCCAAGCGACCAATCACAAGCCGCGACGTCACCGCAAGCTATTAACGCGCTCATTTTTAAAAATGAGCGCGTTAATGACTTTCAAAGACGTAGCGGCTTGTGATTGGTCGTGGCCACGCGACCAATCACAAGCCGCTACGTCTTTGAAAGTCATTAACGCGCTCATTTTTAAAAATGAGCGCGTTAATAGCTTGCGGTGACGTCGCGGCTTGTGATTGGTCGCGTGGCGGTCACATGGGCGGCCCGCGACCAATCAGAAGCCGGGACGTGATTCTCAGGTCCTAAAAGCGCTGATTTTGAACAAAGAAGCCTGCCGGTTACCCGCGCTGAGTTCAGGGGCCGCCGGAGAGGTAAATATATCAATATTTTTTATTTTAATTCTTTATTTTACACATCCCTATGGATCCCAGGGCCTGAAGGAGAGTTTCCTCTCCTTCAGACCCTGGGAACCATGAGAATACCTTCCGATACTTGATGTCCCATTGACTTGTATTGGTATCGGATATCGGTATCGGCGATATCCGATATTTTTAGGGTATCGGCCGATACTATCCGATACCGATACTTTCAAGTATCGGACGGTATCGCTCAACACTAGTTGTCACACTTGCAAGTCCTAATACTAATTTCAAAAAGAGCTAACATAGAAAAATTGAGAAAAACATACCAGCTAACAATTTCTCCTGTTACACTTTTTAAAAAAATTGGGGATAAAATAACATTTTTGTGGGGAAAATTTGATTTTTTTTTATTTTCACGGCTCAATGTTAGAAACTTCTGTGAAGCACTTGGGGGTTTAAGGTGCTCACCACACATCTAAAAACATTCCTTTAAGGGATCTAGTTTCCAAAATTGGGTCACTTGTGGGCGAGTTCCACTGTTTAGGCACATCAGGGGCTTTCCAGATAGGACATGACATCCATTAATGATTCCAGGATATTTTGCATTCAAAAAGTCAAATGGCGCACCTTCCCTTCTGAGCTCTGCCGTGCACCCAAACAGTGTTTTTCCTGACATATTTGCACAGCATATTTTGGGCTCCATTTTTTCCTGTAACCCTTGTGAAAATAAAAAAAATTGGGGTCTAAAGTAAAATTGTTGTGAAAAAAAGATAAAATGTTCATTTCATTTTTTTTTTTCAATATTCCCAAAATTCCTGTGAAGGACCTGAAGGATTAATAAACTTCTGAAATGTAGTTTTGAGCACCTTGAGGGGTGCAGTTTTTAGAATGGTGTCACTTTTGGGTATTTTCTATCATATGGACCCCTCAAAGTCACTTCAAATGTAATGTGGTTCCTAAAAAAAAATTAAAAAACAATGCTGATGTAAAGTAGACATGTGGGAAATGTTATTAACCCCTTTCTGCCATTAGACGTACTATTGCGTCCATGTGGGGTGGGCTTTACTTCCCAAGGACGCAATAGTACGTCATATGCGATCGGCAGCGCTCACGGGGGGAGCGCCGCCGATCGCGGCCGGGTGTCAGCTGTTTATCGCAGCTGACATCCGGCACTATGTGCCAGAAGCGGTCACGGACCGCCCCCGGCACATTAACCCCCGGCACACCGCGATCAAAGATGATCGCGATGTGCCGGCGGTACAGGGAAGCACCGCGCAGGGAGGGGGCTCCCTGCGGGCTTCCCTGAGCCCCCCGCAGCAACGCGATGTGATCGCGTTGCTGCGAGGGTCTCACCTCCCTCCCTGCTCCCTCCAGCCCCGGATCCAAGATGGCCGCGGATCCGGGTCCTGCAGGGAGGGAGGTGGCTTCACAGAGCCTGCTTAGAGCAGGCACTGTGAAGGCTGCAGCGCTGCATGTCAGATCAGTGATCTGACAGAGTGCTGTGCAAACTGTCAGATCACTGATCTGTGATGTCCCCCCCTGGGACAAAGTAAAAAAAAAAATTTCAAATGTGTAAAAAAAAATTAAAAAAAATATTCCAAAATAATGAAAAAAAAAATAAAAATATTATTCCCATAAATATATTTCTTTATCTAAATAAAAAAAACAAAACAATAAAAGTACACATATTTAGTATCGCCGCGTCCGTAACGGCCCAACCTATAAAACTGGCCCACTAGTTAACCCCTTCAGTAAACACCGTAAGAAGAAAAAAAAAAAAACGAGGCAAAAAACAACGCTTTATTATCATACCGCCGAACAAAAAGTGGAATAACACGCGATCAAAAAGACAGATATAACTAACCATGGTACCGCTGAAAACGTCATCTTGTCCCGCAAAAAACGAGCCGCCATACAGCATCATCAGCAAAAAAATAAAAAAGTTATAGTCCTGAGAATAAAGCGATGCAAAAATAATTATTTTTTCTATAAAATAGTTTTTATCGTATAAAAGCACCAAAACATAAAAAAATGATATAAATGAGGTGTCGCTGTAATCGTACTGACCCGAAGAATAAAACTGCTTCATCAATTTTACCAAACGCGGAACGGTATAAACGCCTCCCCCAAAAGAAATTCATGAATAGCTGGTTTTTGGTCATTCTGCCTCACAAAAATCGGAATAAAAAGCGATCAAAAAATGTCACGTGCCCGAAAATGTTACCAATAAAAATATCAACTCGTCCCGCAAAAAACAAGACCTCACATGACTCTGCGGACCAAAATATAGAAAAATTATAGCTCTCAAAATGTGGTAACGCAAAAAATATTTTTTGCAATAAAAAGCGTCTTTCAGTGTGTGACGGCTGCCAATCATAAAAATCCGCTAAAAAACCCGCTATAAAAGTAAATCAAACCCCCCTTCATCACCCCCTTAGTTAGGGAAAAATTAAAAAAATGTATTTATTTCCATTTTCCCATTAGGGCTAGGGTTAGAGTTAGGGCTAGGGTTAGGGCTAGGGTTAGGGCTAGGGTTCGGGCTAGGGTTAGGGTTAGGGCTAGGGTTAGGGTTAGGGCTAGGGTTAGGGTTAGGGCTAGGGTTAGGGCTAGGGTTAGGGTTAGGGCTAGGGTTAGGGCTAGGGTTAGGGCTAGGGCTAGGGCTAGGGTTAGGGCTAGGGTTAGGGCTAGGGTTAGGGCTAGGGTTAGGGCTAGGGTTAGGGCTAGGGTTAGGGCTACAGTTTGGGTTGGGGCTAAAGTTACAGTTAGGGTTTAGATTACATTTACGGTTGGGAATAGGGTTGGGATTAGGGTTAGGGGTGTGTCAGGGTTAGAGGTGTGGTTAGGGTTACTGTTGGGATTAGGGTTAGGGATGTGTTTGGATTAGGGTTTCAGTTATAATTGGGGGGTTTCCACTGTTTAGGCACATCAGGGGCTCTCCAAACGCGACATGGCGTCCGATCTCAATTCCAGCCAATTCTGTGTTGAAAAAGTAAAACAGTGCTTCTTCCCTTCCGAGCTCTCCCGTGTGCCCAAACAGGGGTTTACCCCAACATATGGGGTATCAGCGTACTCAGGACAAATAGGACAACAACTTTTGGGGTCCAATTTCTCCTGCTACCCTTGGGAAAATACAAAACTCGGGGCTAAAACATATTTTTTGTGGGAAAAAAAAAGATTTTTTATTTTCACGGCTCTGCGTTATAAACTGTAGTGAAACACTTGGGGGTTCAAAGTTCTCACAACACATCTAGATTAGTTCCCTGGGGGGTCTAGTTTCCAATATGGGGTCACTTGTGGGGGGTTTCTACTGTTTAGGTACATTAGGGGTTCTGCAAACGCAATGTGACGTCTGCAGACCATTCCATCTAAGTCTGCATTCCAAATGGCGCTCCTTCCCTTCCGAGCTCTGCCATGCGCTCAAACGTTGGTTTCCCCCAACATACGGGGTATCAGCGTACTCAGGACAAATTGGACAACAACTTTTGGGGTCGAATTTCTCCTCTTACCCTCGGGAAAATACAAAACTGGGGGCTAAAAAATAATTTTGGGGGGAAAGATTTTTTTTTTTAATTTTCACGGCTCTGCGTTACAAACTGTAGTGAAACACTTGGGGGTTCAAAGCTATCACAACACATCTAGATGAGTTCCTTAGGGGGTCTAGTTTCCAAAATGGTGTCACTTGTGGGAGGTTTCTACTGTTTAGGTACATTAGGGGCTCTGCAAATGCAATGTGACACCTGCAGACCATTCCATCTAAGTCCTCATTCCAAATGGAGCTCCTTCCCTTCCGAGCCCTCCCATGCGCCCAAACAGTGGTTCCCCCCCACATATGGGGTATCAGCGCACTCAGGACAAATTGGACAACAAATTGTGGGGTCGAATTTCTCCTGTTACCCTCGGGAAAATACAAAACTGGGGGCTAAAAAATAATTTTTGTGGGAAAAAATTTTGTTTTATTTTTACGGCTCTGCATTATAAACTTCTGTGAAGCACTTGGTGGGTCAAAGTGCTCACCACACCTCTAGATAAGTTCCTTAGGGGGTCTACTTTCCAAAATGGTGTCATTTGTGGGGGGTTTCAATGTTTAGGCACATCAGTGGCTCTTCAAACGCAACATGGCGTCCCATCTCAATTCCTGTCAATTTTGCTTTGAAAAGTCAAACGGCGCTCCTTCCCTTCCGAGCTCTCCCATCCGCCCAAACAGTGGTTTACCCCCACATATGGGCTATCAGCGTACTCAGGACAAATTGTACAACAACTTTTGGGGTCCAATTTCTTCTCTTACCCTTGGGAAAATAAAAAATTGGGGGCGAAAAGATAATTTTTGTGAAAAAATATGATTTTTTATTTTTACGGTTCTACATTATAAACTTCTGTGAAGCACTTGTTGGGTCAAAGTGCTCACCACACCTCTAGATAAGTTCCTTAGGGGGTCTACTTTCCAAAATGGTGTCACTTGTGGGGGGTTTCAATGTTTAGCCACATCAGGGGCTCTCCAAACGAAACATGGCGTCCCATCTCAATTCCAGTCAATTTTGCATTGAAAAGTCAAATGGCACTCCTTCGCTTCCGAGCTCTGCCATGCGCCCAAACAGTGGTTTACCCCCACATGTGGGGTATTGGCATACTCAGGACAAATTGTACAACAATGTTTGGGGTCCATTTTCTCCTGTTACCCTTGGTAAAATAAAACAAATTGGAGCTGAATTAAATTTTTTGTGAAAAAAGTTAAATGTTCATTTTTATTTAAACATTCAAAAAATTCCTGTGAAGCACCAGAAGGGTTAATAAACTTCTTGAATATGGTTTTGAGCACCTTGAGGGGTGTAGTTTTTAGAATGGTGTCACACTTGGGTATTTTCTATCATATAGACCCCTCAAAATGACTTCAAATGAGATGTGGTCCCTAAAATAAAATGGTGTTGTAGAAATGAGAAATTGCTGGTCAACTTTTAACCCTTATAACTCCCTAACAAAAAAAAATTTTGGTTCCAAAATTGTGCTGATGTAAAGTAGACATGTGGGAAATGTTACTTATTAAGTATTTTGTGTGACATATCTCTGTGATTTAATTGCATAAAAATTCAAAGTTGGAAAATTGCGAAATTTTCATAATTTTCGCCAAATTTCCGTTTTTTTCACAAATAAACGCAGGTACTATCAAATAATTTTTACCATTGTCATGAAGTACAATATGTCACGAGAAAACAGTGTCAGAATCACCAGGATCCATTAAAGCGTTCCAGAGTTATAACCTCATAAAGGGACAGTGGTCAGAATTGTAAAAATTGGCCCGGTCATTAACGTGCAAACCACCCTTGGGGGTAAAGGCAGTGGCGTAACTACAAAGTTAGGGGCCCCGGTGCGAACTTCCAAATGGGGCCCCCCCCCTGCAGCCCTGCCATACAACTCAATGTAACCCCCATAGAATAATGGCCACACATGATGCTCAATACTGTATAACGGCCACCACACATGATGCTGCATACTGTATAATGGCCACACATGATGCTGCATACTGTATACTGGCCACACATGATGCTCCATAGTGTATAATGGCCACACATTGCTCCATACTGTATAATGGCCAGACAGTGCTCCATACTGTATAATGACCACCCACACATAGTGCTCCATAGTGTATAATGGCCACACAGTTCTCCATACTGTATAATGATCCCACATAATGCTCAATACTGTATAATGACCACAAATGATGCTCCATACTGTATAACGGCCACACATGATGCTCAATACTGTATAATGACCCCCCTCCTGTATGCATGGCTCATCTCCCTCCTATCCCATATACATAGCTCATATTACCCCTCCTGCATGCATGACTCATATCTCCCCCTGTATGCATGGCTCATATTCCCCCCCTGTATGCATGGCTCATATTCCGCCCCTGTATGCATGGCTTATATTCCCCCCTGTATGCATGGCTCATATTCCCCCCCCCCCCGTATGCATGGCTTATATTCCCCCCTGCATGGCTCATATTCCCCCCTGCATGGCTCATATTCCCCCCTGCATGGCTCATATTCCCCCCTGCATGGCTCATATTCCCCCCTGCATGGCTCATATCCCCCCCTGCATGGCTCATATTCCCCCCTGCATGGCTCATATTCCCCCCTGCATGGCTCATAGTCATATTCCCCCCTGCATGGCTCATATCCCCCCCTGCATGGCTCATATCCCCCCCTGCATGGCTTATATTCCCCCCGGCATGGCTCATATCCCCCCCTGCATGGCTTATATTCCCCCCTGCATGGCTTATATTCCCCCCTGTATGCAGGCTTATCTCTCCGCTCCTGCTCGGCGCGCCGGCTTATGTCCTCCTTCATCCCCCGTCCCCCCGGCCCTCATACTCACCTGTCTTCCCACTGCACGGCCGTGCCGACATCCCTCGCGCTCTGTCCCGACTCCAGGCGGCGGCGCCGGCGCAGCACCTTCTTCCTGCTTGAGCGGTCATGTGACACCGTTCATTAAGATCATTAATATGCGCATATTCATGATCTTAATGAGCGGTGTCACGTGACCGCTCAAGCAGGAACGAGCTGCAGTGCAGACGCCGAGACCATCGCTGGAGCAGGGTGAGTATTCAAGGCAGCGGCGGCGGCGGGGGGGGCCCTGGAGCGGGGGGAGGCACTGCCAGTCCGAGCCTGCCTGCCGGGCCCGGGCCCCTGACCTGCCGGGCCCGGTCGCACTGGCGACCGCTGCGACCGCGGTAGTTACGCCACTGGGTAAAGGGGTTAATTAACTACCGTATTTTGTGTGACATATCTCTCTGATTTAAGGGCATAAGAATTCAAAGTTTGAAAATTGCAAAAGTTTCCAAAATTTTGCCAAATTTCCTTTTCTTTCACAAATAAACGCAAGTCATGTCAAAGAAATTTTACCACTATCATGAAGTACAACTATCTCAGAATCAGTGGGATCCGTTGAAGCGGTCCAGAGTTATTACCTCATAAAGTGACAGTAGCCAGAATTGTAAAAATTGGCCTGGTCATTAACATGCAATAATATAAAGGGGTGATAAAGGGGTTAAGTTCTCCATACCTCTGAAATGATTCTCGCATGCACAAGAATACACTAAATTGACACACGGCTCACACTCAGATTAGAGTTTGTCATTAGCATAATCAAGCCAATTCTCTCGCATGAGAGAATATACGCTCTTGTGAACCTGACCTTAGACTTAAAATACAAAAAGTTTCGGGTACTTACTTATTTCTGCATTTTAATTCCAAAATTGTAGATATTTGCACTTAACCATTCAATGAACGTTACGTAAGGGCATGCTGTTGGTTTGCCTATTGTAAATGCAGATTGCTTCCATTATTCTTTAAAAACAAATACATGGTAAATGTGTTTTCTTTCAAAATGTCTTCCATTATCACTAGTGTAAGCAATGTATATACCTGAATACAGAACTACAACAATACAAGAAAGTTATTCATAAAGTACAAGAAACCCCGGCTGAAGAAAACATATTTCTTACATAACTGCCATGTTTCTTGCTTATGTTACTAGGAATTTACGCACTTTCAGGTTGTACTTTTCCCTTGTTCATTGTGTTAATGCCGAGTAGTACATGGAAAACCAGAAAATCAATTAGATGCCAGATGAATACGCTTCAATTATAATAGTTGTGTAGGATTTGAATTCTCATCCTACATATGTCTTTGCAGATACAGTAGTTCCACCCAGGGTGACATCAACATCTATAAATATTGTGCAATTTTGTTTCATTTTCTGGTTTTCTGATTAAGAACAATGATGTTTTAGAGTGAGGCTCGAGATTTTAATATCGTGACTGTACTAAATACTAAAGTATTGCAGTATATAGTTAAATTGACATTCTCTTATGAAGCCCAGACCCGGTGGGGTGAGGGGAGAGTTATAGCAACCCCGTGATATCATTGTGGGGGTGATTAAGTGTTGGGAGTAGATGTACAAGGGCAACTAGACTCGGCCGCACAGGGGAGAGCGGTGCCTCAGGGCAGTGAGGTGGCCGCAAACGTGTCAGCAGAGCCAGAAGCTCAAGGAGTTACAGGCCCACCACTGGAGGGAGTGTGGAGCCGGAGGATGTTAATTGGTGACAGTTGCACCCAGCAAATATGAGGGACTGTTTTGCATCCCAATGGACCTTACATGGCGGCCAAGAGTAATGACGTTTGTAGTGGGCACCGGTGAAGGGCAATATTTGTTTTCCCCCTCCCAGTTTTGTTTACACCCATTGGTGTTCCACCTGCTGGATCACGGGACCAGGACCCTATGGGGTTATTAGCGGTAGACTCTGGATGTGGCTGCTGGACTGTATGTTCCTGAGTTTTGCCCTACTTCAACCCTTGGACTAGCCCCATGATCCACCGAGAGGAGGGAGGGGGGAGACTGTCCTCAGAAGGACCAGGGTCACATGGACCCCTACACAGGACAAGGACTGTCTTGTCTGAGTGAGACCCACTTCAACGACTGTAGTCGCCCATGTTAAACGGCCAACCGGCTCTTGTGGAATATGAACTAAAATTCTGAGGGACTGAGACTCTGAGGTTATGTGCTATAGAGAAAAAAATATGTGTTCCAGCTCCTTAAATTTTGAAAAAGTCTTTATTGATCCATATAAAATATAAAATATTACAAAATCCTTGCACCCAATGGATGCGAACAGGAGGAGATAACAGCTTAAAGCGACGCGTTTCAATCTAAAAGATCTTAATCATGGCTATAAGGAAAATAAAAAAGCAACAATATCCCATACATATCCGCCGTACAGTCATGTCCCACGCTGTAAATCCATCTCAAGGGGTTAAATACATTTACAACCAGGAGCCTGCTAATGCAACCGCTCATGGATGTAAAAGACTGGGGAATGAATGGAATGCAGGTAACGTAGCTTTGTTGACTTGCGGTGCCGTCATAGAAGCTGCGCCCCCTGGTGGCATAAACTCATATGAACTGTAGCGTGGGAATTTTTCTGATAATGTCTCACGCTACAGTTCATGTGAGTTTATACCAACAGGGGGCGAAGCTTCGGTGAAAGAAAGAAGAAAAGCAGGCCCAAACCATGATGCTGCCACCACCATGTTTGACAGTGGGGATGGTGTGTTCAGGGTGATGAGCTGTGTTGCCTTTACGCCAAACATATCTTTTGGCATTGTTGCCAAAAAGTTCGATATTGGTTTCATCTGACCAGAGCACCTTCTTCCACATGTTTGGTGTGTCTCCCAGGTGGCTTGTTGGGAACTTTCAATGACACTTTTTTATGGATATCTTTGAGAAATGGCTTTCTTCTTGCCACTCTTCCATAAAAGCCAGATTTGTGCAGTGTACGACTGATTGTTGTCCTTTTGATAGACTGTCCCACCTCAAATGTAGATCTCTGCAGTTCATCAAGAGTGATCATGGGCCTCTTGGCTGCATCTCTGATCAGTCTTCTCCTTATTTGAGATGAAAGTTTAGAGGGACGGCGGGTCTTGGTAGATTTGTAGTGGCATATTACTCCTTGCATTTCAATATGATCGCTTGCACAGTGCTCCTTGAGATGTTTAAAGTTTTGGAAATCATTTTGTATCCAAATCCGGCTTTAAACTTCTCCACAACAGTATCACGGACCTGCCTGTTGTGTTCCTTGGTCTTCATGATGCTCTCTGTGCTTCAAACAGAACCCTGAGACTATCACTGAGCAGGTGCATTTATACGGAGACTTGATTACACACAGGTGGATTATATTTATCATCATTTTGCATTTAGGAGAACATTGGATCATTCAGAGATCCACAATGAACTTCTGGAGTGAGTTTGCTGCACTGAAAGTAAAGGGGCCGAATAATATTGCACACCCCACTTTTCAGTTTTTGAATTTCCACAAAAATTTAAAATAACTAATACATTTCGCTCAACTTCACAATTGTGTTCCACTTGTTGTTGATTCTTCACCAAAAATTTATATTTGGTATCTATGTTTGAAGCATAATATGTGGGAAAAGGTTGAAAAGTTCCAGGGGGCTGAATACTTTCGCAAGGCACTGTAAATATTCACCTGTAACATTCAGCTTGGGAGACATATCCACATTTGCCCACTCCTGCATGTTTTAATTGGCAATCCTATGACCTGCTGTGGTTTTGTGAACCAATGCACCTTACACTGTGAGTTGTGTCATAAGCAAAATGTTTCTGACTAGTCCAAAATGGCATATGTTTTTTCTGTATTGTTTGGAGATGGCTTGGCTTGGGCTTTGCCATTGTATGAACAGGATGATCCTGTAATGCATTCTCTACCTTCGTTTCTTACTGCCTTTTGTCAAGTGTTTGACGAACCAGGTCGTGTTCACTCAGCTGCTGATTCCATTCTGCAGCTAAAGCCACTTTCACACATCCATGTTTCTGGTACGTATGGCATCTGTTTTTTACCATGGGTGTATGGATACCACATGTACCCATTATAACCCGGAAACATGTCTGTTTTTTTACTGGCATCACAGATTACAAGGACCAATACAAGTCTATGGGTCCGTGTAAAACACATCCATGTGCCATCTGTGTGTTGTACAGTATGTGTTTAACATTGTAAAGTATAGGAGAAGCTTTGTCTTTTCGTTTTTTTCAGCTATACCGGAAAAAACACTGATGACACACTGATCTAAAACACTGATGACACTGGTATTGTTTTTTTCTGGTATTGGTTTTAAACTGACGTCTGATGGGGGCCTAAGACAAGGAACTAACACTGTGGGACATTATATCATCCAGTTCTGCATGCTATCTGCTGAAATGTCCCAAACGATAATGCTTTTCTGCCTGTACAGTCGGGTCAAGATGAACTTGCAGGTAGATAATTTAATTTCCCTCGCTAGTCATATGGACTTATGTTTCAAAAAATGATCTAGTAAAAAAAATGGATTTCCAGGCCTCCATTCCCAGAGTCTTCAAAATCTCCTCCCAGAGCTGAAGTATCAAAACCTATGCAAATTGGTCAAAAGAGATTGCCATTGGTCAAAAGAAGGACTCACAGAAGGACTCTGTTTATATTATGGTAAAGGGGATCACTCTCATGTTAACTGCTCCAAACTAAAGGCCAAACAGGGAAACTTCAGACCCTAGATGAAGAAGGAGGAAACACTCTGGGACTAACTCTATCCTGCACTAAAGATAATTGACTTGTGCCCATGTCTGTTTCTTTCGGTTCCTCTGTGTTCACAGGACAAGCATTCATTGATTCTGGAGCAGCAGAAAATTTAATAGACTTTTTTGGCCAAGACGCGGAAAATTATTATTTTTTTCTTGAGGAGAGCTTTAATGCTAATCTCCACAAATGGTTTTTCAATTCTTGGTGTTCATATCCAATTCTGAACAGGGAAGGTAACGCTTTAGATTGATGCACTACATATTGAGCACATTTCTTTTTTAGTTTTGCCAACTTCTGACATACTGATGCTTTTGGGACTTCCATGGCTATGGCATATGCTTTGGTAATTGGATGACTGACCAGATGAAACACTGGGGCCATCTTATTTTCATAATTACCTCAAAGCTCGATCCCAGTCATCTTTTCTGAAACTCTGTTCTGCATCCACTGCCTACAATTTGCCTACCACCTTTCAGGACTTTGCAGATGTCTTGTCTAAGATAGAATACTATTATATCACCTCGGGAATCAATATATAAAACCATAAACTAAATTAAAATTATTTTAAAATATTCAAATAATTACCCTCACTGTTATAACAAAGAAAAAGTGGAAACCACTCAAAACCAGTAAACAACCCAATCACCAAAACTATGGATACACCATGGAAGACCAGACAGGATCACATAATTCAGAATAAATATCTTCATTTACTAGTAGCAGTGATATAAAAAAATGAATAAAAGTTAAATACTACATAGACAAAGTGTGTGCGTATCAGGACAGTACATATAAATCAATAAAAAATGAACCCATATGCATGAATTAGGTCCTATGTGGGATATCAATAGTGGACCTATACAAGATAATGGTCACCCAAAATAGGGTATAGAAAATCCCCCCAAAAATTTCTTAGAGTGAAACAACCTAACATACATGAAACGTGAAAATCAATGCTAAAAGTATACACGTGCCAAAGTGAAAAGATATAAGAAAAACTGACAACGTATGTAAGTGCAGCAGTGCAGGGAATCACATGGTAAGTATGCAATCCTCAATATAAAGTGGTATGTGCAAAAAGTAATTAAGAGGGAGATCATGACCGTCATTACCTTGAAGTACCACTCTGTCCTGGAAGTGCACACACCCCGACGCGCATTTCAGAACTAAATTCCTTCGTCAGGGGGTGGCGTTTAGGCAGGCTTCCTGTGTTTATATAGTATATGCCACCAATGATGGCGACCGAAGCATAAACGGCGCATGCACAGCCAGGAGGACTCGGGAGCTCCTACCCACACGCCATGTGACCAGACGCACGGGGATGTGGTGCCCGGCGTATCCTAGGTAACAATGGCGCAAAAGGCCAGAGCGCCCGAACGCAGGCCGCGCATGCGCACCAGCGAGGTGCACAGATCATGAGCGGCAGAACAATTATGTGAGTTCATATTACATTATGACTAAATAGGGCATGTTTCGCAATGTTTAATTAATTCATAAACTATTACATTATATATGATAGGAGAAGAAACAACAAAAGTATATATTCTAAAATTTAGATGTGACAGTATCTATATTAAGTTATTAAACAGACAATCCCTGCATATATAAAAAAGGGGGTATACATAGAACACCATGTAATCCGATATTATTCCAAAAAGGGTACTAATAGAATGAATCTATTAGCATCGTAATTAACACATAATCCACCTGAAAAAAGCTTTCAACCCAATATATAAGACAAATATATAGTAAGCTTATTGGTAAAAATAATTAGACATGAATCAGGAGGAGCAGGCTGTATAAATGTATCCATAGCTCAATATTATAATAACGATGCTATATGTGTATGTGATACTCCCAAAAAAATGCAAATAATGCATACATAGTTAGTTGTCATACATTATAATAGCTCATATTTCTCCCTTTCTTTTCCTTGTAAAATGGGTCAGAGATTGGTTAAGCCTTCAGTTCTTCCTGCTACAGAGACTCAATCACAGTCCTTATTGAAGAAATTCATGTCCACGGATCATCATCATCACCTTATTGGACAACATGGACCTCAGGATTATTCCATTCTAGGACTGCCACATCTAAATTATACCTGGTAAGTTACAGAATCACCCTAAAATCAAAAAAATTGGTATATACAATAAATAAACAGATAAAACGGCCTAAAATTTTAATTAAAACAGTGGATTACAAAAAAGGGGCAAAAAATGAAATGGTTTCTAATGTCCATCTCCATTTAGTTTCCATTTTGGCTAGGGGTACACCAATTTTACCTTCCCTTTCCTTGGGTTCGATCAGATCTATGCCAATCACCTTCAACAGGGCAGCATCACAGCCATGATACATTTTAAAATGTTTGGGAATCGTTTTTAAAAGAGAAACATCTTCCATTTCTCTTGCCGCTTGTATTCCCAGGACATGTTCACGTATGCGGACTTTTAATTGGCGGGTGGTTAGTCCTACATATATAAGAGAGCAAGCACATGTCGCATAGTATATCACGGCCTTGGAAGTAGAGGTAATTGCGTGTTTTATTTTGTATGTAACCGCTTTTTTTGAATTTAAAAAAGTTTGTGCTCTTAAAATATTTGGGCACGCCACGCATTTACCACAGGGTTTGCAACCCACTTGTGGTCTAGAATTAGACAGAAAGGAAGGTG
This sequence comes from Ranitomeya imitator, assembly GCF_032444005.1. Classification (NCBI taxonomy): domain Eukaryota; kingdom Metazoa; phylum Chordata; class Amphibia; order Anura; family Dendrobatidae; genus Ranitomeya; species Ranitomeya imitator. Next base: position 711,622,343 of record NC_091284.1, on the reverse strand, counting down.
TCTTATGCGTATAGTGACTTTTAATGAGTTGGTCTCTTAAATTTCTAGATCTTCCATATGTAATATTTGGTTTTTGCCCAACATATCTGGATAAAATTGGATCGGCCTGTAAAATTGACGAAGATTCGGTCATATAAAATCGCATCAAGTCAGTTTGACCATGATATTGTGTAATAAAACAAACAACTTGGTTTGGAGTGGATGGTTTGGTGGAATATAAAGCCTGATGTCTGGTTGTATTTTGGGCTCGATTATAGGCTTTTTTGATTGACCGTTTGCTATAGCCTCGGTCCAAAAATCTCCTCTTGAAATCCTCAGCTTGTTCTTCAAAATCAATGTCCTCTGAGCAGATCCTACGTAGTCACAAAAATTGATCTATAGAGATAGAGCGTATCATAGCTGGAGGATGTGCCGGTGTAGCATGTAACAATGAATTCACTGGTCTATTTTACGATACAGATTGATTTGTAGGCAGTTATTCTCTCCTCTCTGGACACTGACATCTAAAAACTCGATCTGATTCTTATCACATTTATAGGTCAAACGTATGTTATTTGTATTCTGATTTAACATGGACATAAAGTTTTGGAGTGTTTCAACAGATCCTTGCCAAATAAAAAATATATCATCAATAAAGCGCACCCAAATAAGGATTGGGTGCTCAATTGACGGCATGTGACCAGACATAAAGAGGTCCCTCTCCCACAGCCCCAGGAATAGATTAGCATAGGTTGGTGTGAAAGAAGCACCCATTGCAGTGCCCTGGAGCTGCAGGTAGAGGGACCCTTTAAAAAAGAAAAAATTGTGTGAAAGTGAAAATTGCAAAAGTTGATCCACCAATTGGCTCATAGAAGGAGGCATAGAAGAGCAGCTCGCAAAGTATTGTGCTGCTTGAATACCATCATTATGGCGAATATTGGTATACAAGGATTCCACATCGCATGTCACCAAAAGGGTGTCAATATCAATGTGCAAACCATCTACCTTTTTCAAAAATTCGTTGGTGTCTTTAATATATGATGGAAGTACCTCAACCAGAGGTTGCAGCTTAGCATCCACAAATTTATTCACATTTTCAAGGTAATTACCGCACCCTGAGATAATAGGTCTCCCAGGGGTGATTTCACTATTTTTGTGGATCCTTGGTAATAGATAAAGTGTTGGTATCATGGGTTCTGTAATTGGGAGGGCTAAAAATAATTCTTTTGTTATAACCTCCATCTCCATGGCTTCCTTTAAAATTGATAAAAGTTCGGAACTAAATTTTTCCAAGGGATTAAAAGTTAGTTTTTTATAACATACTATGTCCCTCAATTGTCTGAAGGCTTCCATCTCATATAGTGTTTTTAGCCAAACCACCACATTTCCACCCTTGTCAGCTGGTTTAAATACTACATCATCTAATTCTTCTTGTTTATTTAAATGGTCAAATTTTGGGTAGTGACTGGTGAGGAATATTTGCTTACCGTTTTGACAAAAACATCAATTGTAGGATGAGCTGACAGGGGTGGAAACCTATGGGATCTAGGTTGAATAGACTTCGGAATCTTACCTCCCTGTGGTTCGTTATGTTCCTGTGCCAATTCATTTAGAGTTGCTAGTGCCTCCTGTTCCGCCTCTGTTGGAAACATTTGAAACAAATTTTCACTGTAGAAATATCGCTTAAAGATCAGTTTTCTGGCAAATATATGCAGATCCTTAATGGCCGTGAATTTGTCAAATTGTACTGACGGACAAAACATAAGTCCTCTACTCAAAATATTAATTTCAACATCCGAAAACACATGCGCACTCAAATTAATTACCTTCAGGTTATTTTTAATCCTATTTTAATTCTCTCTTGTGTTTTGGAGTTGAAATAGTTGAAACAATTGACAAGGCAGAAGAGGAGGCACCAGAGATATCACACAAAGGCTTGTTTGATGAAGTTGATAAAGTCAGATCCTTGGTACCTTCACTGGGATGATGTTTACGCCATCTGTAGATCTTCCCACTGGAAAAATCTTTTTGGTCCCTTGTAAGTTTACTCATTTGTTTCATCTGAATGTCCTTAACCCATTGGTCAATCAATTTATCCAATTGTGGATTAATTGATTGGAACTGTTCAATAGAAAGATTGGATTTAGCCTTAACAAAAGCTTCATCCAATAATGAATCAATCTTGGATAAGGTTCCCAAATTATATTTAATTAATAACTCCATTAGTTTTTTAGAAGTCTCATTACAAATGCTCTCCCAGTTTTTTTATAAAGTCATCATCATCAATCAGGAATGAGGGGGTAACTTGGATTCTCAAGCCCCTTGGGATAAGCTGCCTTTGAATAATAATTTTTTAGGGGTTGAGGGGAGATTCCTTCCGGTCTGGACTTACGATGTGTAAGCACATTACTTAGCATAGCACTTTACTTTGGGGCAGTGATATAAGGGTATTGACTATGTAGCAATATGCGTTTGGTGATTGATTATACAATGTGGACGTTAGTCTGCACCTGAGTGCTGCTGCCTGTGTTTGCCCATGTCATACTATTGACCGGTTATATCTCCTCAGGGTACTGGCATTGTTTCCTCCTTATTCTATTTTATTCCTTTATACTTAAAAGTTATACTTGTTTTTTTGTAAATTTATTTAATAAAGGAATTTTCTTTTATTTCTCCGGTAGTGTTTTGTTTACTCCTTCCTCTTGTATTTACACACTTTGTCTATGTAGTATTTAAATGTATTCATTTTTCTGTATCACGGCTACTAGTAAATAAAGATATTTATTCTGAAATATGTGATCCTGTCTGGTCTTCCATGGTGTATCCATAGTTTTGGTGATTGGGTTGTTTTTTAGATGTCTTGTCTAAGCAGAGGGCCGAGATGTTACCTCATTATTAGCCATTTGACTGTGCCGTTTCCCATCTTCCACATATAGAACCATCCAGAGTGAGAATTTATCCTCTAACTCTCCCAAAAACTAATGAGATGTCCACCTACATTAAAGAGAACCTGAAAAAAAGGGATTCATCAGAAAATTTTCAATCTTCTTCCTCAGGCAGTGCAAGCTTCTTCTTGGTTAAAAGTTAAAAAGACGGATGGGTCTCGGAGACTGTGCACAGACTGTCAGGGTATGAGTAAAATAATTCTGAAAATATTCATCGCCAAAACCAAATTAGATCAACGTTCAACACCCACGATGGTCACTATCTAGTGATGTCGTGCACTGTTTTGTCATATCACATGACTTTCGATTGGCTGCACTGTTGCCTGGACATTAAACATTCAAAACTACTACTGGAAAATGTCGGAACATTTCACTGTTTCATGGTATTTAAAGGGAACCTGTCACCCCCCTCAGGCGTTTGTAACTAAAAGAGCCACCTTGTGCAGCACTTATGCTCCATTCTGACAAGGTGGCTCTTTAGTAACAAATGCCTGCACACGCTTAAATAAACACTTATAAAATTTGCCCCCACATACCCTGAATCTGTCCCGGAGGTGGGACTTTCCTTTCTAATGAGACGCCTCACAGCCGTTACTCCTGGCTTGTGCGCGCCGGCGCCGCGTCCTCTTCCTGCATTATCGTTCCTGGCGCCTGCTCTGTAAGTTTTTTTTCTGAGCATGCGCAGTTGCGCTGCCCTTCGCACTTACAGCGCAGGCGCCAGGAACGATAATGCAGGAAGAGGAGGCTGCGCCCGGTGCGCACAGGCCAGGAGTGACAGCTGTGAGGCGTCTCATTAGAAAGGAAAGTCCCACCTCCGGGATGGATTCAGGGTATGTGGGGGCAAATTTTATAAGTGTTTATTTCAGCGTGTGCAGGCATTTGTGACTAAAGAGCCACCTTGTCAGAATGCAGCATTAGTGCTGCATAAGGTGGCTCTTTTAGTTACAAACGCCTGACGGGGGTGACAGGTTCCCTTTAAGATTTGCAATCTATATTTTTTCTCCAAAGGAATTACAGTATTTAATTGGTGACTAAAAGCTCTTAGACAAAAAATTGGGTCTTGATGAATGGCAATATCTTCTTGAAGATGTTAAGTTCCCTGTGACCATCTATACTGATCACAAAAATTTGAATTATATTAAGTATGCTTATAGGCTGCGTCCCTGCTACTCGATGGTCACTCTTTTTTCTCATGGTATGGTTTCATCGTCACTGTCACGGATCCCACAGCGCTGCCACCAATTTCTCGCGTACCCGCTCTCAGCACACGACTTGGGGTCTTTCTCCCCTCTCTCAGTCCAGTATTCAACCTCTGTCCTATGCTGTAATGGGAGCATAAATCACACACCGACCCAGGCCACACACCCGCTCATACAGCTGCCACCACTCACCGAACACACGGGCTATGAGTCCCGGAAATATTACCACTACTGTCTGCCAATCCTAAGGCTCACACAGTTTAAGGCTATGGATTCTTTAGAACATACAAGGTTCAACTAGTTAAAGTTTTATGCTTTAATATAAAAAGGTACAGTGCTTACAATAAAAAAGTATAAAAATAAGGTAATAAAAAGACATACAAATATGCAAAACAGTTATAAAAATAAACAGGAGAAAACTTACAGAAATAGCTATCTTTGTAGTATGCTTTCTGCTCCCTGAGGGAGGGATGAATATGGACTGGAACACATCAGCTCAGCTGCCCTCAATCTGTGAACAACTCTATATGTATACAGGCCTAATTTATAGAGTCACCCTGGAGGTCAGATTTCTAGACCAGCCACTCCACTTGATATGATAATTGCTTGTTTTTCACTGGGCCATGGACACTCCACCAATGAATATATTATTTTCTCTGAAATTCTTTGTGTAAAGTTTCCCATAGATAGATAGTGTCAGGCTGTAATTGACATCTCTCTTCAAAAGAGCTAGAAGGTGTGAAATGTTTCCCTTTCCTGGTTCCCAGCAAGACCCCCTTGGCGAGATTGGACACAGTAGACTGCTTGCTCGGGATAACATATGCTGTGACCCCCTGTGAGACCTGCAGTCTCCGGACAGATGTTAAATTATTGCTAGTCACACATATATACCTATACATATTTTACTACAGTCACCTTTCTGCCCTCACATATAATCGGAAGGGATTGCTGCCATCCCTTCCAATTCCACACCCAAGGGATGTTGTCTGTTTTTCAAAGACACTGCACCGGACTATCTTCTTCAGGGGTCATTCGTCCTTCCTCTATGATTATCCAAGAATTAAACGTACCAGTGAACTTCTTTCCCTTGCCTACTGGTGGTCCAAATCAAGACAAGGTACCAAGGAGTTCATAGCACCCTACCCTCAGTGTTCAAACATTCATAACACACCTCTTGGTCCCCTTCAGTCTCTTTCTATCCCACAAGAGCTTTGGGCAGAAAGGTCTATCACAATAGATTCATGCTAAGCTTTTTTCCTTCTGCTATCACTGACTCTTCTTGTATGGGTCCTAGGTGGGGTTACTGTTACACGCTTGTCTTGGGCATCTTGGGCTCTGCTTCCTTTTCCCTGGGAAATCTGCCATCTGTTGTACTCCATGACAGGTATATCAAGTTGCTCGATGTGGCTTGATGACATCTTCTCACTAGACCTATTTGTACCCCACTAAGACACACACCTGTTTCATAGGATTAAGACACCAAGGCCTTTGTTTGGATTATCCTTCCATCTCAAAAATACAAAGGCTATATTTGACTTTGTTCATATCCTTCACTCAGCCATTGTATCCTGTCCTCATATGGTCTCCAGTGTGCCAAATCCTCAATCCTCAAATGCCTTCCTGCCAGTTGCACCAGTCTGTGTGCCCATCTGGACCCGAGGCTTTGTGGATCTAACTCATAAGTTGAGCTTAACACCATCCAGGCAATGTCTCTTTCAGCAAAGGCCTTGCATATCTCAGCAAAACAATGCTAAATCACATACTGCATCCATCACAATAGTATGGCTTCACAGAAGAATTTGGGTGAAGAACTGGTCGCCTGCAGTCCATACCTTACACCAATCATTCGGCGCACTACGAATAGAAAAATCTGGCAAAGAAGACCCAGGACTGTGGAGCATGTAGAATCCTACACCAGACAAGACTAGGACAACACATTCCTCTCCCCAAACTCCAACAATTAGTCTCACTTCTCAGACATTTACAGACTTATAAAAAGAAGAGGGGATGCTACATAATGGTAGACATGGCCCTGTCCCAACTTTGTTGAGCTATAGCTGCAATCAATTTCTAAATTACTGAATTTTTTCAAATGAAATGGGAAAATGTCTAACCTGCATTACATAATATTTGTTCTATGCTCTATTGTGGATAAAATATAGTTATAAGAGCTTTCCAAATTATTGCATTCTTTTTTCAGTGTCCCAACGTTTTTGGAATTGAGGTTATACTATTATTAGCAATTTGTTTTTCTTTTTCTATTGTCTATTCATATTTCAAAGAACTGATTTTTCTGTGAGGACACGGAGGAGTTAATTTGATGTTGTGTCTTTTTATCCCTTGCCTATTATTAGTATTATAGTTATAAGAGTTTTAGCCATCTGCATAAATAATTAGCACGACAGTACCATAGCTATTACTCTGTATCTATAAGAAGATGTTAATAAATACTGTAGCTCTCAATGACGTTCGTCTTTCTTACATTAATAAGTATTGTTTTCTATGAGAAGATGCTGTAGACAATTTCTGAGACATATATCAACAAAACATTATACTAGCTCCATTGAAAACATCTAGCACTTCACTGTAATTCAGCTAGCAATTTCCATTAATAATCTCAACTATAAGAGCATCATTAGAAGTGGTGTACATGCTCATACACAGTCATTTTACTATTACCCCATCCATAAATTGTAAATGAGTTGAAATACCAGTTCCCTATAGATTCATCCTAGGAGACTTCAGTCCATACAGTACAATTCATTCTTCATAACTCAATAAATGAAGACTAATCTAATTTTCACTTACAAATAAAATATATTATGGCTAAAATGATAGTGTAAAGTAAATACTGGACATACTGCTAGTGTCCGCAGTGGTGCAAATAAAAATACTGGCAATGATTTTGTTTTAATGCCTAAAGAAAATTCCTGAATAAAGAAGAAGAGTTGCGTTCTTAATGGAACGTTTAGGGTGGAGATGAAAAAGGCATATATGATTAAAATAAGCACGTGCAGCATCAGTGCCTTATGGTGACGTAAATAAGGTGAGCGGAGTTCAGAGCTGAAGAACTCATTTCAGCTCACTGACATCACCGCTAGGGCGTGCAAACTTTCTCACGGTAGCAGTGACGTCAGTGAGATAAACAGAGTTCATCAGCTATCAACTTCGCTCACCTTATTCACGTCACTGTGAGAGACTGATGCTGCACTATAACGCGCAGCTCAGTGTCGCTACTGGTTGCCAGGCTCAACGTTTTCATCATGTCAGCGTTTAGCATAGCATCTAGAAGTAGCAGAGCGAGACACGTCGCTGGACAACTGGATTATCTTCTCGCTGGACAGGTGAGGAATATGGTTGTTTATTATTTTTGGTCTTTGGTCTAATAAATGCACCTTTTCTGGGGCAGCTGTGCGCTGCTATTTTTAGCTTGGAGTGGCGAGTGTCGCCTAGATACTTGCTTACCACTCCATCATAATATACTTCAAAAGGAGAAACATAGGAGTTTGTGGTAAAAGAATCTTATAGCAATCTTTATTGAAACAATTCAAAATATATCAACAGACAAAGATTTAAAGATGTGATAAAAAAGGAAACCAACACAGGCCGCACTCAGTACCATGTGAAATGTCAGTCCAAAGGACTCAACCAAAAATGTATTTTGGAAACCCCATCAAATTCAATGTCCATCCACATGCTCCCAATTGTTGCTGGAGGGAGGACATCGGCCGATGTGACCTAGTGGCTAGTGCAAAATTACATTTAGAGATCCGTCTCCCATGCAGCCACCTTAATAAATATAATTGTAACATTAACCTGTATTAAATTGAATAAGGGGTAATCTTACCTGTACTAAGGCACACCGCTAGACGCATTCCGATGCGCGTTTCGCTGCTCTATAGCCTTGCTTTTTCAAGGGGAGAAAGCTGTAGCAGTTGGAACTTGTGTTTCATCACCACCCCTGCCACGATCCTCTACATGTCTTTGCAACAACGATAACTTCACACCCATTCATCCAGCCCCCACTTCCCTGCTCCCCCTACCTGGAGCACTATGGAACGCACGCTCTGTCTGCAACAAACTGTCATTCATCCATGACCTCTTTATCACTAACAAACTCTCATTCCTTGGCATCACTGAAACCTGGCTCACCCCCTTTGACTCAGCCTCTCCATCTGCACTTTCTTATGGCGGACTCAATCTCTCTCACACCCCTCGCCCCACCAGCAAAGGTTCTGGAGGAGTTGGCTTACTCCTGTCCGATACCTGCTCCTTTACCCCAATTCCTCTACCACCCTCCATTACTCTTCCCTCATTTGAGGTGCACTCCATCCGCATTTACTCCCCCTCCAACCTCCAGCTGGCTGTCACCGCCCCCCAGAGCTAACCATCTCCACCTTTCTTGACTACTTCACCACCTGGCTACTTTATTTCTTCTTAGCCGACATGCCCACTATCATTATGGGTGACTTCAACATCACATGGGTGAATGGCCCAGTATTGCCAAGCGCAGGTGAAGTGGAAAACCCGACACGTGTTGCCACACAGAGGTGGCTTCACCTGCGCTTGGTAATACTGGGCCATTCACCACTTGTCTGGCTCATGGTATCGTATGCAATTTGCTCTATGGGTGGTCCTTCGTTATCATCTACAGTCAGATATTACTGCTGCTGTGAGTTAGGGACACTGGGATTCCATTTTTGTACACAATAACTCTCTCCCCTATTTACATTGCATTGTTGGCAGGGAGGAGAGACTATTAGGGGTTATTTCACGCATTTATGTGTTGTGTCTTATTACTTGACAGTCAATCACATTGCTGTTCATATAGGCACCCTATTTGGGGACAGGGGTCCTAGTATACCTGCGCAGGCGTTAGTCATATTGTGGGCTGTATGCAGTAAGGAACAAAGTGTTGTCCTTTTTTTCACTGTTTTTAAACTGTGTATGTTTTTTCTATTATATGTTCCTATGTGTTATTGCATTCAATAAAGAGCTGTGTTCACTTTAGCCAAATCCATGTGTATGGTGATCCCCGATCTTTTATGACCTACACTTTTCTGTCTTTTTTGTATCTTGTTCAATTTGGTAGGTCAGGGCTTAGATCCCACTGTTTAGACTGTGGTGCCCCCTCAATGCTTTTATCCTGTTATTTTGTTCACAGGTTGCAACAGACATGGCACCGGCTCCAGGCACGTTATCCTGTTTTCACAGTCACACATGTGCAGCCTGCAGGAGCCTATACACTAGGTCAGCATTCATCCACTGCGGGCTTTGTAGACTACTAGCTACGTTGCTTTGATCTATTTTGTATGATTCACAGGTTGTAACAAGCTCGTTACTGTTCACGCAACTTGGGCTCTCTAGTCTATGATCTATCCCCCCTTTTAAGGTAATTCATTGCTTGGCTATCTCCCACTATATCTGTATAGGGTGATCCCCAATATTTGTACAGATTTTTTTGTGCACACTTGTTCTTGAGATTCCATTCCCTTAAGCGCGGTTTTGATTTTTTTCTTGTACTGGTATTTCTCATGACAGTTTCAGCACCTACCTGTCTCTATCCCAGCCGCTGAGGGCTACTCCTGGAGTGTAGCGCTGGTGTATTCTCTCATACACTTTAAATTTTCTACTCCATCCTCCAGCACTTCCTCCCTCTCCTCTCATTTCTGCTGAAGACTTTGCCTCTTTCTTTAAGCAGAAGATGGATAACATCGGACAAAGCTTTGGCCTGCAGCCCCCAATGCCCCTCCTCTTGACTGCTCAGCTCTGTTCTTCTGAAGCTAGCTTCTCCACCATGACAGACGATCGGCTCTCCACCCTTCTGTCAAAATCACATCTCACCACTTGCACGTTTGACCCGCTCCCGTCCCACCTCATCCCTAACCTTGCCAAAGTCTTCATCCCAACCCTAACACAACTCTTTAATCTCTCACTTACAAATGGTGTCTTCCCTTCATCCTTCAAACATGCATCAATCACACCTATCCTCAAAAAACCCTCCCTCAACCCATCCTCTGTGTCCATCTATCGCCCAATATCCCTTCTCCCTTATGCCTCAAAACTACTGGAATAGCATGTCCATCTTGAACATTCCACCAACCTCTCCTCCTGCTCCCTCTTTGACCAGTTACAATCTGGTTTCCGACCATATCACTCAAATTGAAACTGCCCTAAATAAAGTGACTAATGACCTACTAACCGCCAAGCTCAAGCGACACTACTCTGTCCTCCTCCTCCTGTATCTGTCTTCTGCCTTTGACACTGTGGACCATCCCCTCCTACTACAGATTCTCTCATCTCTTGGCATCACAGACATGGCCCTATCCTGGATCTCATCATATCTAACAGACCGGACATTCAGTGTCTCCCTCTCCCACCCCACCTCCTCATCTCGCCCCCTGTCTGTCGGTGTTCCCCAAGGCTCAGTTCTAGGACCCCTACTCTACTCCATCTACAACTTTGGCCTGGGACAGCTCATAGAATCCCATGGTTTACAATATCATCTCTACGCTGATGACACACAGATCTACCTTTCTGGACCTGACCTCACTTCTTTACTGACCAAAATCCCACAATGTCTGTCTGCTATTTCATCTTTCTTTTCTGCTCACTTTCTAACACTGAACATGAACAAAACAGAATTCATCATCTTTCCCCCATCTCACTCTACCCCTCCATCCGACCTATCCATCAATGTCAATGGCTGCTCACTTTCTCCAGTCCCGCACGCTCAATGCCTCGGGGTGATCCTTGACTCTGAACTCTCTTTCAAGCCACATATCCAAGCCCTTGCCTCCTCCTGCCGATTCCAACTCAAAAACATTTCCCGGATCCGTGCATTCCTTGACCATGAAACCACAAAAACACTAGTGCATGCCCTTATCCTCTCCCACCTCGACTACTGCAACCTCCTACTCTCTGGCCTCCCCTCTAGCACTCTGGAACCACTCCAATCCATCCTAAACTCTGCTGCCCAACTAATCCACCTGTCTCCCCGTTACTCCCCAGCCTCTCCTCTCTGCCAGGTCCTTCATTGGCTTCCTATTGCCCAGAGGCTACAATTCAAAACACTAACAATGACATACAAAGCCATTCACCACCTGTCTCCTCCATACATCTGTGACATGGTCTCCCATTACCTACATACACGCAACCTTCGATCCTCTCATGATCTCCTTCTCTACTCCTCTCTCATCTCTTCCTCCCACAACCGCATACAAGACTTCTCCCGTGCTTCCCTTATACTCTGGAACTCTCTACGCCAACATATCAGACTCTCGCCTACCACAGAAACCTTCAAAAGGAACCTGAAGACCCATCTCTTCCGTCAAGCCTACAACCTGCAGCGATCCTCTGTCTGCTGAACCGCTGCATCACCAACTCTACCCTCTCCTAGTGTATCCTCACCCATCTCCTGTAGACTGTGAGCCCTCGCAGGCTGGGTCCTCTCTCCTCATGTACTTATCTGTGCCTTGTTTTAATCATGTTTATTGTACTTGTCTATATGCAGCGCCCCAGAGTCCTGGTTCGTTGCAGTAATGTTATTCTTCCACCAGGGGAGTGATGTTACGTGTGAAGGCAATGAAGGAGATCTGCTGTCCAGGTATCACAGCAACACACACTTCACACGCCAGTCCACCAGGGGGAGCTAAGGGTTCTATCTATTAGGCCACTCCTCACATTAGGGTAAAACTGGGGGGTTGGTTAGGAAGTGAGTCAGAGTCAGGACGAGAAGTCTGAGGAGAGTTCCTGGCTGGGTACCGACGAGGAAAGGTCTCCCGGTCGAGCTGGCTAGGGTGATCTCTGGTCAGATCCAGACTGAAGTCTGAAGAGGGAGAAGGACACGGAGCTGCGCCTGCAACCCATGCGGCAGCATCCTAAGAAAGGACGAGAAAGGAATTGTGCTATAGTGAGTGAGAAAAGAAGTCATAGCAACAGGAGTGAAACATCAGTGGGAGACCAGCTAGAAGCAGGCTGCCTCCATCTGAAGCGCAGATCCGGTGGCCAGAATACCGAGGGAGTAAAGAGCTCTATGCCGTTACTTCAGAGACTGGCAGGGCAGTTAATTCCAAGTTGGCTGTCCGACCTTTATACCTAAGAAGACACAGTGGCAACTTGTGGGGGTCGGGGCGTCTCTAGGGTCCTTATAAACAAGCCTCAGGCCATCAGTCATACGGGTTTTGTCCTATCTGCACCACCTGGGGGAAAGAGAGGAGTAACAACAGTGAGGACCTTATGGTTGCTTATGCAAGTAGGGACCTACTACGTTACTGTGTGCTAGGGGAAGGCTATTGAATTCCTCCTGGATAAGGGGACTCTGGAATCGCCTTCTGACCGGCCGGACTCTGCCTACCCTGTGGTCCCTACCCTTGACTGTGGATGCTGAAGCCTTCAGTAAAAGGTAAAGAGACTGCACCCCTGTGTCCTCGTTATTCACTGCGCCTTGCACCATCCACCATCTACACTCTGGGAAGCCCTGGGGACATACTTCACCTGTGGGAAGGTATACCAACTAACTGCCATAACATCACCCCAGCGGACCCCTAAGCAGCGTCGATCACCCTGACTGAATACCACAGGTGGCGTCACGAACACTATCCTATAAACTACTGTCCACCTTTTATTGGACGCCCCCCCTCAAAGGGCCATGGACCGGGTCCAGCCACCGTGACATCCCCATCGACTGCAGAAAGGGGCCCGGTACAGAGTACCCCATTGCCCTTACCCTGGGGGCAATCCATATATTTGACCTGTTCACATGTAAAGCGTCATGGAATAAATGACGCTATAAAAATGTATAATGATAATAATAATAATCATAAGAGATGTGCTGCGGTGGTGCTCTGACTGTTTGCATTACCCCTCCCATGTACTCATACTCCAACAGATTATGTTATTGCGCATCAGTGCACTCAATTTCTTCCATTTGTTGGCCAGGTCCAGGTGGATGGCTCATTGAACCACAGCCAGCAGAGTCATCAAAAAGCAAAAGTGACTGCTGCATGACTTGGGGCTGAGACTGCTTGCCTGATTTGCAAGGGAGTAAAATGGAAGACAGATGCCTATAAGCCGCAGGTACAAAATCTGCACTTTCAACAGGGGACCAGGTGGAAGACCAAGCAAAGGAACTGTAGGCACCCTCAGACAACCAATCTAAAACCACCTCTACTTGTTCAAGCCTCACTTTTCGTCCAGCAGTACTCGTGCCTATGAAATTATGCCTGCATGCAACAGAGTAGGGTCTTCCATTTGGGCATGTAGCAGGCAGGGTTGTGGAGTTGGTAAGCCAAACCTACGACTCCTCAATTTCCCTGATTCTTGACTACATAACTCCAACTCCACAGCAATGCCTGACTACTGAGCATGTACATGAAGTGCAGCAAAGATTCATCTAAACTAAAAGCAGAGATCCTTAGATCAGGAATAGAATAGACATTTATTGGACATTTCATAACTTTCCCAAATTCTTATTCAAAAAATGACAGCAGATATTGCATTGAATTACTGTATCCAATTTATTAGATATTTTAGGACTTAGTAACATAGTAACATAGTTAGTAAGGCCGAAAAAAGACATTTGTCCATCCAGTTCAGCCTATATTCCATCATAATAAATACCCAGATCTACGTCCTTCTACAGAACCTAATAATTGTATGATACAATATTGTTCTGCTCCAGGAAGACATCCAGGCCTCTCTTGAACCCCTCGACTGAGTTCGCCATCACCGACTGAGTTCGCCATCACCGACTTGGTCCATTTTAAACCGACTCCACCAAAATGAACACTGATTCCGCCTCCATGACTCCCAACGCCAGAGCCCTGGTAGCAGGCACAGATCTACCACATCCTCTCTCTCTGTAGCAGTTAGGCTACGTTCACATTAGCGTTGCGCGCCGGTGCGTCGGCGACGCAACGGCGACGCAACGCACGACGCACAAAAAACGCGCGCAAACGCACGCAAAAACGCTGCGTTTTGCGACGCGTGCGTCGTTTTTTTACGAAAATCGGACGCACGAAAAATGCAACTTGTTGCATTTTCTTGCGTCCGACGCTAGCGTCGAAAACGACGCACGTGTCGGAAAACGCAACAAAAAAAACGCACGCGTCCCCCATGTTAAACATAGGGGCACGTCGCCGCTGCGTCGCCGCTGCGTCGCCGACGCAACAGCGACGCACATTAGCGGAACGCTAATGTGAACGTAGCCTAACACCACCACCAGCAGAAACACATCCACGTCTCCTATTTGAGGCTCTCCTCATTGTTTTCAACCCAAAAAAGTGCAGTGTATTACATGGCATGTATACACAAAAACAGGGAACAGCAAATTATTACACTGCGTGTTTTCATAGCACCCCCTCCAAAACACAAAAAAAAAAAAAAAACAATGTTGGCTATCTCTTCCTCCTGCACCACGTCCACCTACACCTCAACTTGGACATTTGCCTCCTGCTTCTACATCGTTTTTTTGTATTCTATGTTCTTTTAAGCCTGTTCCCTATGTGAGGCAGTGACTCATGTCACAGGTAGGGGTCACTGTGTCTTCTCCCCAAATTGTGCATGCAGACTGGTGAAGTCCATAGGTGTGCATGGGAGTCACGGATTTCCGATCTGGGTTTTCCATGTGGCTGAAGGACACAGGTTTGTGAGTGTAAAAAGCCCTGCAGTAAGAGGGATGGGTGTGTCAGGTGAAAGGTGCACGTCAGTGTCAGTCTGGTGTGTGCTGGTGTGCAGAGCAGAGGCCTTCAGAGCGCTGGCTGAGTGCATGGAGGCACAGGCCAGTGGAGCCAGCACCCAGGGCAGCTAAGTAACGTGGCACCTGCAGAGTATACAGAGATGCAAGTCATCCATGGTATTGGTCTCGGATATGGACAGTCCTGTGCCCGGAGGTGGATGTCCTGTGCATGAAAGAGATGGATGTGGACAGTCCTGTGCCCGGAGCTGGATGTCCTGTGCCCGAAAGAGGACTAGCATGTGTAACAATTGCAAACAGGTGGATATGGTGCCCGGCTGCTATCCGGAGCACATCCTGGGCAGTGTACCTCTGTGTGAGTAAAGAGACTGTAAAAGACTGTGATACCGTGACGCAGGACACCGACGGGAACTATTCAGAGGGGGGCTGGAGTGTGTAGTGTCTGCAACATATGAGGCTGTGTATATGGAGACTGTAATATGGTGTGCAGTTGCCCAGGGAAACTGGACAAGAGAAGTCTGTTGTGAATTCTGCTCTTGGGTTCCTTCCAGTGGTTGTAGGTGGGAATGCAGTTGTCTCTGAGTCACAGTCCTGGCCAGGTGTATCTACTGATTGCAGTTCTGACTGGGATATTTAGGTGTGCAGGATTCATTTGTCCTTGCCAGTTGTCAATGTTTCTTCTGAAGTGTTGGATCACTTTCTGGCTTCTCCTGCTCAGCTGTCAATTCAGCAAAGATAAGTGTCTGGTTTTTGTTTCTGTGGCACACATGCAGTGTGCTTATATTCTGTGCTATTCATTTGTTTTTCTCTTGTCCAGCTTAGACTGTGTCAGTGTTTTCTCAGTCTTGTTGGATTCTCTGGAGATGCAGATATACGCTCCACATCTTTAGTTAGATGGTGGAGTTTTTATATTTTCTGCTGTGGATATTTTTTGAAGGATTTTTAATACTGACCGCTTAGTATCCTGTCCTATCCTTTCCTATTTAGCTAGTGTGTGCCTCATTTGCTAAATCCTGTTTTTTGCCTATGTGTGTCTTTTCCTCTACTACTCACAGTCAATATTTGTGGGGGGCTGCCTATCCTTTGGGGTTCTGCTCTGAGGCAAGGTAGAAATTCCTATTTCCATCTTTAGGGGTATTTAGTCCTCCGGCTGTGTCGAGGTGTCTAGGTTTTGTTAGGCACACCCCACGGCTACTTCTAGTTGCGGTGATAAGATCAGGGTTTGCGGTCAGTATAGTTACCACCTACTCCAGTGAAAGTTTTCATGCTGCTCCAAGGTCACCTGATCAAAACAGAAGTCTGGCCTGTTTAGGGACTGTAAATCTAAAGCGATATGATATGTATTGCTATGAACTGGTGTGAACTGAACTCTGATAATATACACTGAAGTTATATACATTTGTGTGAATTGGACTTTAACGCTGTGAGGAAACACATTAAAGAGACTTTTGTGTTGGAACTTTGTGGGTCACTGCTTCTTCACTATGTACGATGCTACTACAATCTTACACCTAACTAAAAAAAAAACAAACAAACAATAAAACAGTGTTGGATGCCTCCTCTTCTGCCTTTTCCACCTTCACAGGCATGTCCACATCCTCTACTTGGACCTCCACCTCCTGGTTCAAGATTATTATTTTTTCTTGTTTTTTATTCTGCTTTATTTTAAATAATTTCCCTATCAGCATTTGTTTGTAGGGCGATTGCCTTGCTTTTACCCCCATTCTGCTTCCTTTTGCAGCCTCCCTGCCCTGACTATGACCATTTTACAGCCATTTTAAAGCACTGAAGTTTGGGTCCCTTTTGACTTCTATTGGGTTTGGTTCCGGGGTCAAGTTTGAGGTGAAGTTTGGCCCTGAACCGAACTTATTACTGTATGTTCGGCGAACCCAAACATCCACGGGTTTGCTCATCTCTATCTGTAACAGCAGAGATGCTCCCCTTGCACGCCATGTAAATCAAGTGACACACATTCAATTTCTTTTAAAGTCATTGAAGTAATCCTTCCCTCAGTGAGACTAGGGGATTTGGATAAAAATATCCTACAGCATGAAGCTAGATGGATCTTTTGGCTGGAATCTGTGGCCCCGGGAGAAAGTGTGGAACATGATTGCCCTCCAGTGGGCACCAATTATAGACATCCAGGGTTGGATGGAGTAGGGTTAGACAACATACTGGGGCCACAGGGATGGCCTTAACCTGGAAACAATGAACTCTCGTTCATTAAAAGTGTGGAACGCTGAGAGCGTTCCAAATCAGCATGCCATCACTTCAGTCTGGGAGAGCGCCCCTTTAAGAAATCATGTTCTTGTACACAGATCCCCTGATGAATCCCTACCATTAGAGAGGGAAAATGCGTTGGGTGGGAATCACAATAATAAAGATAAGTATGGTACCTTGTTAGTTTTATTTATAAATATGTTACTGTACTTGTATACATCCCCCTTGGGCAAGTTTGTTTTTTGGTAATATACCCCTTGGCATATTTTTTGATTACTAATTGTTGAGAACCATTGCTCTTGGACACATATATTTTTGTTAACCTTTTGGAGCAACTGCAAGGTGACAATCCTGTACCTGCCTGGGCATACAGGTCTGGCAAACCTGAATTTCAGGATATGTTCAGTCTATCTTAATTTTCCTAGGTCATTTGAGCATGTGCAATGGAATCATTGTGTGCTACCTGGGTAACATAAAAAGCGCTCTACCAAGAATATAAGAGAGGCATATTAGAGAGGCACTTTTAAGGCCATTGGGCTTGTGCAATATACCCCACTTGTTTTTTTGAGGGACTATACAGGAACATACTTTGATCTGATCTTAAAAAAACTCTCAGAACATTATTTTTATTTTTAATGGTGTCTCGGACATGACTATGTCTATACACATATTGCCATTATATTCCAATTAGAGTTTCCTTTTTCCTCTGGCAACTTATACCCTTTCATGAAGGGAGAGCCAACTTCGAGCAGGGGCGCCATATTGTTGTTTAGGATGACAACCTCCGTGGCAAGGTAGGAAAAGTTTCAGGCCAAAACTAGGGTCAGTATCTCTATTGGCCAGTTATGTGACCTACCCAGCCTGGCAATTTATATCATCTTTTTGATTGAGAGCTCAGCACCTACAATCTTTATTTTCTCATGTGATGAGATACGTTTGAGCTACCTGGAACTACGTAACCCATCAAATATGACTGTCATATGCTGTGTCTTAGACAGGGCTGTTTTTTCTTTGAATTGTCATATTTTCAAGGCATCCATATTGATGACCTTTGAATCACATACAGTATACCTGTTTGTTTGCTTTTTACTAATAACAGTTGATTTTTTGCAGAGTTTAACAAGGTGATCTGATATTGAGCGGGGGCGCCATATCACTTTCTATGGTGTCAACCTCCGCGGCAAGGTAGAAAAGCCACTAGACCATAATCAGGGCCTGTATTCCTATCCACTCATATTTTGCAACATATCCCTGCATTTCATAAGCCCCCCCTTTTAAACATTAGATAATATAGCTTGTGTATATAGTAGGAGGGTCTTTTTTAGTGTTTTGAAAAGTTTGGGACTCCAGTTGTTAATTGTTTTTGTGGTTTTTAGGTGAGGATCCCAGAGGTGGGACTCACAACTATCTAGTATTTATCGCTTATCCTTTAGTACTTCATATTGGAATTTGACAGAATATTCCCATTGACAAGCTTACAGCTATTGGAATTCTATTATTCGTAACAGAAAATAATTGTATTTATAGGGGTAAGAGCCACTGCAGAGCTATTATTGGAATTGAATTCTGCCATATAAAAATAACGATAAATGACAGCTAAACATTAGAATCTGTGATAAAAAGTGTGAATTGATACAGACGTTTGTGGCTCTAGGCAAGTTTAATCATACAATTTGACTTAACCATCATAGTATTAATAGGTGCTGACAAATTGAATTTAAAGGATACTGAAATAATGATACATTATTTAGTAGCTATGTGACTCAGTTGACAAAATTAGACGTCAATAGCTTTGACATTTATTACTAATTTTGACTCCCTGTTGTACAAATGTCTTTTTCATTCTACAATGTCAGCAATTTACATTATGCAATCAAATCAGCGCTTGGATTGTGTGGTCGGACAAAGCAAAACCTGTTTACCCTGTTGAATAGCAAGAAGATTGTGTGTTGCAGTAAGTCAGTGAGGGAGGAGCTGCAAAGAGAAGATGATTCCTTTCCCATCACATTCAATGACGCACTTAAGATGAATGGAATGTTGTTATATCCATTATGCTTGTTTCAGGTACATTAGTTCAGTGCTGCCTTTTGTTTGGAACCCACATGATTGTAGTACATCTGTATCTGTCATTATGATAGTAGTGAGTGATGAGCCTGTTCTTATTGCTTAAAATGGAACATGCCCTGCATGGAAGAAATAGACAATTATTAGTAGACAATTGTCTTCTTGATACCCAAATTCTCAGGCTTCATAGTCCTAGTCAGCAGATAAGAAGAAGAATTGCGGCACTCATCATATTGAAATAAATCTGAAAGACCTTTTATTTCACCTTTACGGAAGAGACATTGAACAAGAAGTGTGGGCTAAGGAGGCATGCGGGGAGAGAAGGGGTGGACAGTGGCCGTTTTGCGTTTGATTGCTTCAACGGGTCCAGGTTTGAGATTTATTTCAACATGGTGAGTGCCGCAATTCTTCTTCTTATATGCTGATTATGGAATTGTTTTCTCATTGCAGAGCACCATACACCTGCTGACAACGCTGTGGCACTTCAGTAATCACAAGGATCGTTCATTAATAAGAGTGAGATCAATACCCCACTGGTGACGTTAACCACGTCTTTGCTACATAGTCATAGTCCTTGTCTCCTGGCTCTAATTGGAGATGTTGCTTAATCAACTTTGACCATTTTCGGGAAAGACTATTATGTAGAGTTATCCACTAGAGATGAGCGAGCACTAAAATGCTCAGGTGCTCGTTGCTGGAACCGAGCAAATCCTAATACTCGAATGCTCATTTCGAGTAACGAGTATAATGAGAGTCAATGGGAAAACCAAGCTTTTTTCTGGCAAACCCTACCAAGAGATCTGGGAAGCAGTAAAAATCTGCAAATGGATGGGAAAAGTGCGGAAAGGAAGGAGAATAGCATTAGGAAAACCCCTGGTTAGCATCTCTGACTCCCAGATCCCTGCTAAGAACAATGGTGTCACACTTTTACTCCACTTTAAGGATTGACAATAAAACATTTCAACACCGTGAATTAGACATAAAGGAGGGACTCATACACTTTCTGTTCAAATTGTCATGTATTGGTACTCCTAGACTCATAAAGGCTATGCATTCTTGAGGGTTATCTACCAAAGAAATGGACTCCAGACCATGGAATAGTCTATGGGTGAGCAATATAATGCCGATAAGGGTATATCCACACTTTGATAAAAATTTCTGCACCATCTCTGCATCTCTTGGTAGTTTTGGTGCATTTTTTATGTGTTTTTGTCAGTGTGTTTTTTGATTTGCATTGATCTGCATTTTTGATTGATTTGAGTAAAGTCAGTGGTGAAAAATGCAGGGCAAAAACACATAATTGACATGCTGCAGATTATTTTCTGCATCAAATCTGCAAGTCAAAAATACTGAACATGTTCATGACATTTCAGGTTTTTCATTCACTTTGATGGTGTCAGGTTTTAATTCAGGTTTTGTCACAAATCTGCGCATACAAAAAAACGTTACAAAAAGGCTCCAAATCTGTAACGTGTGCATACAAAAGGTAAAGATAGGAGAAGCTATGAGTATCAAATAATCATGGTAAAAAATATGTAGATTTTATTAAAGTATTCTTAAAAAATATGTCAGTCGAGTAAGATGACGAAGTACAGAGGCAGACACATACAGCAGGATCGTGTGCTATAAATATTATATACTGTATTTTTTTTATGCTGTTTTTAAAATGTTTGATTTTCTTTTCCACACAGAACCTGGAACACCACAACACAACATGTATTTTTTTACTAATGTGTTTCTTTTCTTTTCCACATAGAACCTAGTGCAGCACAACACAACCTGGATCATCCTCTGTTGAAGCGGCCCCTCATCGACCAGCCACTGAACAGATGCAGTCCCAATCATCCACCAGCCATAGAGCAACCTGGCAGGCTTCACAGGCTGGGGTACAGGTAACTGGTCCATCTGGTTTTCCCCTCTCCCAGCGGCAGAGGGCCTGGGAGAGGATAGGCATGCCCAAGTTTATGCACTTAAGGTCGTAAGGGCATGCCCAAGTTTATGCACTCCAGGATGGGATTAGGGTGCTTGGTGATACACTGAAGAGTGAGTTCATCCATGTGAACACACTTTTACAGGATGTGAATACACACCTTGACCGCCTGGAAGCCAACCTTGAGAGACTGGCGCAAGATTTTTTTTCAGCCTGTGAGTGGAGTGTGTCGGAAAACCTTACACCTCAACTCCATCTGGATGTCATGCAGTTCTGCCAGGCTGCATACAGCTATGCATTTCAGCAGCAGCAGTCCCAGTAGCAGTCCCAAAGCTTCCATCCACAGGCCGGAGGATATTAAGAGCAACCGATCATCTTTCCAACTTCCACAGCACCGAACTATCCTCCTCCACCACCTCCAGTTCACCAATCCACCACGCTGCCGAGTCCAGCACCCCTGCCCACTCCAGCAACCATGCCCACTCCAGCACACCTGCCAGCACCCCTGCCCACTCCAGCACCATGGCCAATGACTTTGGCAGAGGCAACCACTCCCAATGGGCCAACAAAAAAGAGGACTAAAGTGCATCATCTTAGGACCAGGACGAAGACCCAGAGCCAGAAATCCCTCCCAAAATGGGAGCCACCACCTCCACCCTCACCTACAAATGTTTCCCTATCTTGCTTCCCGAATGTGTCCACTCCCATCCCTGATCCAATCCTTCAATTTGTTTCCCCTTCCCCTGTAACCCCTTCATCAACTACCACTCAATCCTCACACCTCCACACCCCCAAGGTCCACCTCATTTCACCCTCTGATACACCCTGACCCTAAACCCAATCATCACCCCGACCCTTACGACCCTTTTTTTGTTATTATTGTAAATAAAATTTGTATTTTTTTTCCACAATATCTTGTGTTTTCTTTGAGTTTTGCTCTGCCGCTGCAAGCAAATACATTTGTTTATTGTATTTTTGAGGGAACTTGTAAGTTTTAATGGAACGTATTTTAATATAACAGGTACATTTGAATAGAACAGGTAAATATTAATATAACAGGTACATTTTAAAATTACATGTACATTTTAACATAACACGTACATTTTAACATAACATGTACATTTTATCATAACATGTACATTTTATCATAACATGTACAGTACAGACCAAAAGTTTGGACACACTTTCTCATTTAAAGATTTTTATGTATTTTCATGTCTATGAAAATTGTACATTCACACTGAAGGCATCAAAAGTGGGATTTCTTGCCTTATAAATGGGGTTGGGACCATCAGTTGTGTTGCGTAGAAGTCTGGTGGATACACAGCTGATAGTCCTACTGAATAGACTGTTAGAATTTGTATTATGGCAAGAAAAAAGCAGCTAAGTAAAGAAAAACGAGTGGCCATTATTACTTTAAGAAATGAAGGTCAGTCAGTCCGAAAAATTGGGCAAACTTTGAAAGTGTCCCCAAGTGCCGTGGCAAAAACCATCAAGTGCTACAAAGAAACTGGCTCACATGAGGACCGCCCCAGGAAAGGAAGACCGAGAGTCACCTCTGCTTCTGAGGATAAGTTTATCCGAGTCACCAGCCTTAGAAATCGCAGGTTAACAGCAGCTCAGATTAGAGACCAGGTCAATGCCACACAGAGTTCTAGCAGCCGACACATCTCTACAACAACTGTTAAGAGGAGACTTTGCGCAGCAGGCCTTCATGGTAAAATAGCAGCTAGGAAACCACTGATAAGGACAGGCAACAAGCAGAAGAGACTTGTTTGGGCTAAAGAACACAAGGAATGGACATTAGACCAGTGGAAATCTGTGCTTTGGTCTGATGAGTCCAAATTTGAGATCTTTGGTTCCAACCACCGTGTCTTTGTACGATGCAGAAAAGGTTAACGGATGGACTCTACATGCCTGGTTCCCACCGTGAAGCATGGAGGAGGAGGTGTGATGGTGTGGGGGTGCTTTGCTGGTGACACTGTTGGGGATTTATTCAAAATTGAAGGCATACTGAACCAGCATGGCTACCACAGCATCTTTCAGCGGCATGCTATTCCATCCAGTTTGCATTTAGTTGGACCATCATTTATTTGGGGACACTTTCAAAGTTTTCCCAATTTTTCGGACTGACTGACCTTCATTTCTTAAAGTAATGATGGCCACTTGTTTTTCTTTACTTAGCTGCTTTTTTCTTGCCACAGCTCTGTGTACAAGGAGTGATATGCTCCACGGCTCTCTCGGAGTTCAAGGATGGGGTGTTGCCAATATCGATGACATCTCCATCTTTCTCTTCTTTGTTCTTGACAAGCAAAAGCAAAGGCAGCAGCCAATTTCAATTGTAAATCCAGATCTTCATAGAAGCTGTTCATGTCAAGATCCATCTTGCAGCTTGATACAACAGCCAAAGACTATGGTTTAATCAGTGCAGTGTGTCTCTATATATAGAAATCCCATGAGACACACCCATTGGGTGTCTTATGTCAACTGAAAGCTACTGAAACACATTGAAAATATTGAATGTATGCGCATAAACAACGCAAACGCATGCAAAAACCCATGCACACACAGTGTTTTTTGGTGTTGTGCGTAAGCTGATGCGGATAAAAAAAACCTGCGTAAGTATGCATTTGCATGCATTTTTGCATGCGTTTGCGCATGCAGAAGATACGCTGCGCACATATACACAAATGTGAACTTACCCTTACTTGTGTAAGATTTGGTGACTTTTTTAGCAGTTTTTCTCAGAACCTCAGTACCTCAAGCTGTGGGTTGTAGGTCACCACAAGAGGTACACAATTATTTTACTTTTTTTTCCATATTGAAGTAATTGACTTCTAGGGATTCTATTGGCTCTAACGATCTGATCATCTATGAAGGTGGAGTGGCAGCCTTGATTTAAAAATGTCTTTTTAATAATATAGGTTAAGTGTTCAATCTCTGTCTGTCGAGATGGAACAGATACAATTTAATCTAAGGGCCTGGCTGTAGATGATGGACTTTTTAATGTGTTTCAGGTGGAAGCTGTCCCATCTGAGGTATGTGGGCGAGTCCATTGGTTTCTGATACACTGATGTCTGGATTGAACCAATCGAACCATCTGGAATTTTTATGATGGTATCTAGAAAATGTATTTCCATTTTTGAGTGGTCCAATGTTAAAGTTATGGAGGGATGAAATTTATTGAATTTGTCATGGAATTTTAGAAGTTCTTACACACTGAGAATTCATCAAGTTAACATTTAAATCTATCTGCAAATATGTATATACTGTATATTATGCCTTTTGTAGGTTTGGTATTGAAGGAAGAGGAGCCTCAAGCACACTTCTTAAACAGAGGCCATCCAGTGTCAGTGTCCACCCCTGCTCCAGTGCATTATTCCTTATGATTGGTAGGCAAAATTACAGGAATAATAAACAAAGACCATGATACAAGTATCAGAAGAGGATAAGCAACAATGGTAATCTCAATTCTTTTCTACCTAGATCTGAAACTTTAATAATAAAATGAGAGCAAATGAAGTAATTTGACTGAGATTATGGCCCACCCATGGATAAGCCACATACTTTTAGTCACTAGAACTGAATGAATTTGATTTGATTCAAACAAGTTGTACCCGTTTGATTCTAAAACTATGTGAATTTGTCATAAATAGGATTATTGTAAAAGGGACAGACATTTATGATATATTGTGCGTCATCCATTAAAAGTAACTACAATGGAGAATTGTTTAAGGTATTTTGAAAAGTCTGTCACGTGACAGAGTCAACTGTAATGTACATAAATTATTGTAATTATTGCATATAGTAATGACTTATTAGTTCCTGTTACACTAGCACCAGATAACAAAAGTAAAAATCTGCCTCTTGGATCAAAATTATGGTGAGCAGAACTGAATGACAAAAAGAGATCCCAACTGTATAGCAAAGGTAAGGCAACTGGTTTTAATTTTTGTCAAGGCATAAAACATCTGAAGGAATCCTTGGTATCTGGGATTATAACTAGAGTGAATTTGTTCTCGTGTAACTGGATTTCTACTCAAATTTTACAAAAACTGTAATCTCCAGAATGTGAAATTTTAAGCACATTGCAGCATTAAGTAGAGGTACTGAGGAATGTACAGGAGACAGTGAGGAGCAGAGAAGAGGAGTAATTGGTTTTTTTTTGTCCTGGAGACTCTACAGACCTCAGAGCATAATAAGGGGTCTGGAGCTTTGGTGATTTGGTAAATTTTTCAAATCCGCTCATCTCTATTTATCACCAGATTCTTTAATAAAATCACCAGTCTATATCTGTCCATTCATTTATTATAAAAAATGGTAACCCCAGATTGGTGATAGGTACTCTTTTGTCTGAAGAGCAAAGTCTTTGTGGATTGGATATCTTTTTCCAGCCCATTCCACATATGCTCAATTGGTTTGAGTTCTGGAGAATTTGGAGCCCAAAAAAACACCTTGAACGCTATCATGTTCTGCAAAACATTCTGGAACAATTTTTGCTCTTGAAAGAGTGACCTAAAGAGCAGAGACTATAGAGAACAAAACAACCATGACCTAATGAAAGCTTGAACCTCCCCAGGGTGATCTGAATAGTAGGAAAAAATGGACACATATTTAACTTTGATGGGTGGAGTTGGCCACTGCTTTATTTAAGATTCTATTTTTTTTCTAAACAACTCTTTTCCACACAGAAACCAGAGCCCAAAACGGTATGCACCAGAAGACTACCAGTGGGCAAGTCCGTCTTCATTTTGTTTAAATCTCGAAATTGCCATGGAGGGGCTTGTGTAAACCTACATGAACCCCGACCCCCACTCAGCAAGAATAAGGCCTGTTCGACTCCGTCCTGTAAACAAGAAAGAAATATGTCCAAACCTATGTTATTTAGATGAACACTGTCTTGACCCATAAGACGACAATTGTCACCCTCTGGTGCTCAATAATGCATTACAACCAAAGACCTGGACCTGACAAAATGAGAAACCCTACAATTGTCAGTTCTGTGGGTCCTCTCTAGGGCTAACGCATCCTTGGCTTCTTGCTAAGTAACCCGAGGAATAATTTCGGACTGTAACAAGATTATTTCCAGAAAGAAACATATTATACATTCTAGAAAACAAAGCTTTATGCCCGCAGCATGTATAACCAGAACAACTGGGGAACCAGATGACTTACTGATCTCAAAAGCCTCGGGTAACACCTGAGACCAGGTTGAACTCCGGATTCCTCTCCATAGAACCTCAATCTTCTGAAACCCCAGATTCCTGCTGCCGTGTCTGCATTCAGTTCTCTGTGCCACACAAAAGACATAGAAATGACCAAAAAAGCATACCAAAGGCCTCAAAAACCTAAAAGATAAGTAAGTTAGTTTAACAGGTCAGGGCAAATATAACCTGCAAAGTATTCAGATGTCCAATGACCAATTCTTTGTACCTCCTCATTAGAAAAACCCACCCTGGATGCTTATATAGCTACCCCGATTTTAAACGAGTAGGTGCCAAAATAGCCAGGATGAATACCTGCTTCTGTTAAACAATGCTTTAGAATGGAAAAAGGTTTTTCCCACAGGGCAAAAAGACAGATATTTCAAAACTGTATAAACTGGGCATACTGCACCATCTACTTTTCTCCAAGGGATCCACATGCCACGTTCAAACTAGTTTGTTTTTGAGAGACAAATCCACAGGAAAATTGACTCATTTGTCTTTTAACAAACCATCTGACCTTATTTTTGATGGTGCTATTAGCTCCCCGATTCTTAGCTCCCGGAAAAATGTTAGGTAAAAAGATGTACTTTATAAAGCAGACTCAATTTGCACTTACAGATGGTTTTAGCCGCCAACATCAAATGGCCTAATAGGGAATAAAAAAAACCATAAGAGGAAAAACCTCCACTATTCTAGACAAAAAAAACACCAGTACACAGGCAGAGATGCTTACCTGTCCAGTGCCTCCAAACAATTGTACTAACCAAGGTGCAGTGGACACAAATAAAGATGGCAAATACACAGGTGCAATAATACCGATAAAGCAGCCAGCCTACAATCAGGAATTGGCCGCTTGGTACACCTGTGCAAGCGTGTTGGCTGTGAGGATAAAGCTGCTATGGCCCCTTCCTGCCATAGCAGCTTTTTCCTCACAGCCAACTGACTGTCTGCTCTCACTGCTTCATGCACCTTGCCCTGGGCAAGGTTGCTCGGGCTCTGCTCTCTAATCAGGAAGTGCCTGTCCTATATCCCTTCCTTTGCAATGCACTGCCCTATAGCTCCTCCCACCTGCTAAACCCATATGCTAACTGTCTATTCCATCCTATTCTATGATGCCCCCGCCACTATTCTAATCCCCCTACAGTCTTATGCTAACTAAGAGCCTATCATAGCCCTAATTCTACACAATACACATTTTAAAGACATCCACTTTACAGTACATGACACATAACAAATACATCTACATTAACCCCTTACCGGCATTGGACGTACTATACCGTCCGATGCTGGCTCCCCTGCTTTGATGCAGGGCTCCGCGGTGAGCCCGCATCAAAGCCGGGACATGTCAGCTGTTTTGAACAGCTGACATGTGCCCGTAATAGGCGCGGGCAGAATCGCGATCTGCACGCACCTATTAACTAGTTAAATGCCGCTGTCAAACGCAGACAGCGGCATTTAACTACCGCTTCCGGCCGGGCGGCCGGAAATGACGTCATCGCCGACCCCCGTCACATGATCGGGGGTCGGCGATGCTTGTATATTGTATGGTTACTGATCGCCGGTGGCTGTGAGCGCCACCCTGTGGTCGGCGCTCACAGCACACCTGCATTTCTGCTACATAGCAGCGACCAGCAGATCGCTGCTATGTAGCAGAGTCGATCGAGTTGTGCCTGCTTCTAGCCTCCCATGGAGGCTATTGAAGCATGGCAAAAGTTAAAAAAAAAAGTTTAAAAAAAATGTGAAAAAATTAAAAAAAACATAAAAGTTTAAATCACCCCCCTTTCGCCCCAATCAAAATAAATCAATAAAAAAATATCAAATCTACGCATATTTGGTATCGCTGCCCTCAGAATCGCCCGATCTATCAATTAAAAAAAAGTATTAACCTGATCGCTAAACAGCGTAGCGGGAAAAAAATTTGAAACGCCAGAATTACGTTTTTTTGGTCGCCACGACATTGCATTAAAATGCAATAACGGGCGATCAAAAGAACGTATCTGCACCGAAATGCTATCATTAAAAACGCCAGCTCGGCACGCAAAAAATAAGCCCTCAACCGACCCCAGATCATGAAAAATGGAGACGCTACGAGTATCGGAAAATGGCGCTTTTTTTTTTTTTTTTTTTTTTTTTTTTTTTTTAGCAAAGTTTGGAATTTTTTTTCACCACTTAGATAAAAAATATCCTAGTCATGTTAGGTGTCTATGAACTCGTACTGACCTGGAGAATCATAATGGCAGGTCATGTTTAGCATTTAGTGAACCTAGCAAAAAAGCCAAACAAAAAACCAATGTGGGATTGCACTTTTTTTGCAATTTCATCTCACTTGGAATTTTTTTCCCGTTTTCTAGTACACGACATGCTAAAACCAATGATGTCGTTCAAAAGTACAACTCGTCCCGCAAAATATAAGCCCTCACATGGCCAAATTGACGGAAAAATAAAAAAGTTATGGCTCTGGGAAGGAGGGGAGCGAAAAACGAACACGGAAAAACGAAAAATCCCCCGGTCATGAAGGGGTTAATGAACATGAATAAACTGTACGTGATATATATGCTCAATGTCCAAGGGAGGGAAGGCACGTGATGAACCGCGTCACCTCCTTACAATTGTACAACAAAGCAGGTGCTGTAGGACGCATACGGCAGCAGTTTGAACAGAATGAGTAGTTTGTAGTTGGGGATAGATATGGACGGTGCTAGAAATGTCGGTCTGAGCCAGATAGAAAAGACGGGAAAAGTGAACGAGTCCACCAAAAAGAATGTCAGCTGTAACCAACTGTAAAGGTACCTTCACACATAACGATATTGTTAACGATATCGTTGCTTTTTGTGACGTAGCAACGATATCGTTAATAAAATCGTTATGTGTGACAGCGACCAACGATCAGGCCCCTGCTGGGAGATCGTTGGTCGCTGAAGAAAGTCCAGAACTTTATTTCGTCGCTGGATCTCCCGTGGACATCGCTGGATCGGCGTGTGTGACACCGATCCAGCGATGTCTTCACTGGTAACCAGGGTAAACATCGGGTAACTAAGCGCAGGGCCGCGCTTAGTAACCCGATGTTTACCCTGGTTACCATCCTAAAAGTAAAAAAAACAAACAGTACATACTTACCTACCGCTGTCTGTCCTCCAGCGCTGTGCTCTGCACTCCTCCTGTACTGGCTGTGAGCGTCGGTCAGCCGGAAAGCAGAGCGGTGACGTCACCGCTCTGCTTTCCGGCCGCTGTGCTCACACAGACAGTACAGGAGGAGTGCAGTTTACCCTGGTTACCGGCATCGTTGGTCGCTGGAGAGCTGTCTGTGTGACAGCTCTCCAGCGACCAAACAGCGACGCTGCAGCGATCCGGATCGTTGTCGGTATCGCTGCAGCGTCGCTTAATGTGAAGGGGCCTTAAGTGTACTGTGATCTCTTATGTGGTCTGCAGCACTTGTAACTACCACTGTATGGTAATATCAATGTTCCTTTTTGTATATAGATTTATTTTCAGTCACAGTGCCTTCATCTGCTGATGTTCCCCTATGCTCACAATTAGGGTGCACCATGTAGCTGTAGTCAGGATTACCCGGTTAGAGGCCCACTCAGATTTTTCACCCCTCCCCCTAAGCTGAAACCCTAGCTATGCCTCTGCCCTGGAGGTCCTTTCCAACTCTAACATTCTATGATTTTATGATTCTATTATATGATTCTACTCCACTCAAACCTATTAAAAAATGTCCAATTCTATTTGTAGGTACATTTTTTTATTTTGATTCAAGAGAATGAGTCACATGCATTTTTAAAAATATTTTTTCATAATCTATTTCTAATTGCAGATTGTATACTGTTTTCTGTATACCGTATATACTCGAGTATAAGCCGAGATTTTCAGCCCAAATTTTTGGGCTGAAAGTGCCCCCCTCGGCTTATACTCGAGTCACGGTAGCGGTGGGGTCGGCGGGTGAGGGGGTGAGGGCGCTGAGGCATACTTACCTAGTCCCAGCGATCCTCGCGCTGTCCCTGCCGTCCCACGGGCTTCGGCGCTGCAGCTTCTTCCTCTCTTCAGCGGTCAGGTGGGACCGCTCATTACAGAAATGAATAAGCGGCTCCACCTCCCATAGGGGCGGAGCCGCTTATTCATTTCTCTAATCAGCGGTGCCGGTGACCGCTGATAGAGAAAGAAGCTGCGGCACCGAAGACAGGAGGGGACAGCGCGAGGATCGCCAGGACTAGGTGAGTATAGCATATTCACCTGTCCTCGTTCCAGCCGCCGGGCGCCGATCCATCTTCCCGGCCGGCGCCTCCATCTTCCCGGCGTCTGCGCTCTCTGACTGTTCAGGCAGAGGGCGCGATGACGCATACAGTGTGCGCGGCGCCCTCTGCCTGATCAGTCAGAGCAGAGACGCCGGGAAGATGGAGGCGCCGGAACGAGACGCCGGGAGCTGCAATCAAGGGAGGTGAGTATGTGTTTTTTTTTTCTTTATTGCGGCAGCGGCGGCACAAATTTATGTGGAACATCTATGGGGCACAGTGAACGGTGCAGAGCACCGTATATGGCACAGCACAGCTATGGGGCACAGTGAACGGTGCAGAGCACCGTATATGGCACAGCACAGCTATGTATGGGGCACAGTGAACGGTGCAGAGCACTGTATATGGCACAGCACAGCTATGTATGGGGCACAGTGAACGGTGCAGAGCACTGTATATGGCACAGCACAGCTATGGGGCACAGTGAACGGTGCAGAGCACCGTATATGGCACAGCTATGGGGCACAGTGAACGGTTCAGAGCACCGTATATGGCACAGCACAGCTATGGGGCACAGTGAACGGTGCAGAGCACCGTATATGGCACAGCTATGGGGCACAGTGAACGGTGCAGAGCACCGTATATGGCACATCTATGGGGCACAATGAACGGTGCAGAGCACTATATGGTTCACACCTATGGGGAAATATGAACGGTGCAGAGCACTATATGGCACAGCTATGGGGAAATAATGATCTATTTTTATTTTTGAAATTCACCGGTAAATGCTGCATTTCCACCCTAGGCTTATACTCGAGTCAATAAGTTTTCCCAGTTTTTTGTGGCAAAATTAGGGGGGTCGGCTTATACTCGGGTCGGCTTATACTCGAGTATATACGGTATTTATGAAGGCTGCTCTATTGCCTGTTTGGAGATATGGACATTGAACCTACGTATGTCTGTATATCACAAAACATTATGGGGGACTTTTTATTTGCTTTTGAGAGTTTTTTTTTATATATATGTTCTCATGTTTAGTGACATGCAAATGTCATCGTGCAGAAAAGGGGAAGAGGTGAGCTGTGGCACTACCTACTATGTATGATCGATTGTGTTATCTCTCATTTTAATCCTGCTAGTTATGATAATCAGTTAACTGCTGAAAAGGGATATTTTTTGGATGTGTGAGTCTATTAGAACAGCAGTTTCTGTTTATTTATTATTTTATGATAATGGGAATGAGAGATCGGACCGGCGAGTGGATGGGTTAGTGGTCAGGTGGGTGAGCACGCCTCAGCACTTTCGGGCCCTCAACTGCTGCATATAATGTGTCACAAGGGCTCGGGAGGTGTTGACAACTTATAAACGGAGGGTGGGCTCTTTGACTAAGCACTCCACCTATCAGCCTCTGGTGGTTTTAATTACAGCAGGATCCTGCCTTCCCATATAAAAGTGCTACTTACTAAATTAGAATATCATCAAAAAGTGAATTTATTTATTTCAGTTCTTCAATTCAAAAAAATTAAACTCATATATTATATGCAGTCTTTATAAACAGAGTGACCTATTTCAAGTGTTTATTTTTGTTAACTTTGATGATTATGGTTTACGGCCAATGAAAACCCAAGAGTAATTATCTCAGTAAATTAGAATAATTAACAGAAAACATCTGCAAAGGCTTCCTAAGCATTTAAAAAGGTCCCTTAGTCTGTTTCAGTAGGCTCCATAATCATGGGGAAGACTGCTGACTTGGCAGATGATCAGACGGCAGTCACTTACACTCTCCACAAGCAGGGTAAGCCACAAAAGGTAATTCCTAAAGAAGCTGTCTGTTCACAGAGTGCTATATCCAATATTAATGGAAAGCTGAGTGGAAGGAAAATGTGTGGTAGAAAAAGGTGCACAAGCAACAGGGATAACCGCAGCCTTGAAAGGATTAAGAAAAGGCCATTCAAAAATTTGAGGGAGAGTCACAAGGCATGGACTGCTGCTGGAGTCATTGCTTCAAGAGCCACCACACACAGACGTATCCAGGACATGGGCTACAAGTGTCGCATTTCTTGTGTCAGGCCACTCATGAACTCAAGACAATGCCAGAAGCATCTTCCCGGGCCAAGGAGAAAAAGAACTGGACTGTTGCTCAGTTGTCTAAGGTGTTTTCAGATGAAAGTACATTTTGCATTTCATTTGGAAATCAAGGTCCCAGAGTCTGGAGGAAGAGTGGAGAGGCCACAATCCAAGTTGCTTGAGGTCTAGTGTGAAGTTTCCACAATCAGTGATGGTTTGGGGAGCCATGTCATCTGCTGGTGTAGGTTGTTATGATCTGGTGGTTTAGGAGCAACATGGAACGAACTCTGAAGGAAGTGGTATCTGTACTGACCGCAGTCCCTAAGCTCAACACAACACTAGAAGTAGCCGTGGGATGCTCCTAACTCTCCCTAGGCATCTCGTCACAGCCTAAGAGCTAACTACCCCTAAAGATAGAAGCAGGAAAACTATCTTGCCTCAGAGAAAATCCCCAAAGGATAGATTAGCCCACCACAAATAATGACTGTGAGTGGAGAGGGAAAAGACATACACAGAATGAAACCAGGATGAGCACAGGAGGCCAGTCTAGCTAGATAGGACAGGATGGAATACTGTGCGGTCAGTATAAAACACTACAAAAATCCACGCAGAGATTACAAAAATCTCCACACCTGACTAAAGGTGTGGAGGGTAAATCTGCTTCCCAGAGCTTCCAGCAACACAGAGATAATTCATACTGATAAGCTGGACAAACATAGAAAGCACAGAACGGATAAGTCCACAATCTGTGGACAGAAAAGAACAAGCAAGAACTTAGCTTTGCTGAACTGGTCAGGATAACAGGGAAATTAAAAGAGATGTGAATCCAACCAGGAACCATTTACAAGTGGCACTGGCTGAAGGAAAGAGCCAGGCATAAATAGCCGAGCAGAAAAGACAATCAGTAGAAGCAGCTGCTGACGGCTAAATCCAAGGAGCAGCCATACCACTTGAAACCACAAGAGGGAGCCCAAGAGCAGAACTCACAAAAGTGCCACTTACAACCACCGGAGGGAGCCCAAGAGTGGAATTCACAACAGTACCCCCCCTTCCTTGAGGAGGGGTCACCGAATCCTCACCAGAGCCCCCAGGCCGATCAGGACGAGCCAAGTGAAAAGCACGAACCAAATCGGTGGCATGGACATCGGAGGCAACAACCCAAGAATTATCCTCCTGGCCATAACCCTTCCACTTGACAAGATACTGAAGCCTCCACCTCGAAAAACGAGAATCCAAAATCTTCTCAACCTCATATTCCAACTCTCCCTCAACCAACACCGGGGCAGGAGGGTCAACCGAGGGAACAACGGGCACCACATATCTCCGCAACAAAGATCTATGGAAAACATTATGAATGGCAAAAGAGGCTGGAAGAGCCAAACGAAAAGACACCAGATTAATAATTTCAGAAATTTTATAAGGACCAATAAACCGAGGCTTAAACTTAGGGGAAGAAACCTTCATAGGAACATGACGAGAAGACAACCAAACCAAATCCCCCACACGAAGCCGGGGACCAACACACCGACGGCGGTTAGCAAAACGTTGAGCCCTTTCCTGAGACAACGTCAAATTGTCCACCACATGAGTCCAAATCTGCTGCAGCCTGTCCACCACAGAATCAACACCAGGACAATCAGAAGGCTCAACCTGCCCAGAAGAAAAACGAGGATGAAAACCAAAATTACAAAAGAAAGGTGAAACCAAAGTAGCCGAACTAGCCCGATTATTAAGGGCAAACTCGGCCAACGGCAAGAAAGACACCCAATCATCCTGATCAGCAGACACAAAGCATCTCAAATAGGTCTCCAAGGTCTGATTAGTTCGCTCAGTTTGGCCATTAGTCTGAGGATGAAACGCCGAAGAAAAAGACAAATCAATGCCCATCCTAGCACAAAAGGCCCGCCAAAATCTAGAGACAAACTGAGAACCTCTGTCAGAGACAATATTCTCCGGAATGCCATGCAAACGAACCACATGCTGAAAAAATAATGGAACCAGATCTGAGGAGGAAGGCAACTTAGGCAAAGGTACCAGATGGACCATTTTAGAGAACCGGTCACAAACAACCCAGATAACAGACATCTTCTGGGAAACAGGAAGATCCGAAATAAAATCCATGGAAATATGCGTCCAGTGCCTCTCAGGGACCGGCAAAGGCAAAAGCAACCCACTAGCGCGGGAACAGCAAGGCTTGGCTCGGGCGCAAGTCCCACAGGACTGCACAAAAGCACGCACATCGCGCGACAAGGAAGGCTACCAAAAGGACCTAGCAACCAAATCTCTGGTACCAAAAATCCCAGGATGACCAGCCAACACTGAACAATGAACCGCAGAAATAACCTTACTTGTCCATCTATCAGGAACAAACAGCTTCCCCACTGGACAGCGGTCAGGCCTATCAGCCTGAAATTCCTGAAGCACCCGCCGCAAATCAGGGGAGATAGCAGAAAGAATCACCCCCTCCTTAAGAATGCCAACCGGCTCAAGGACTCCAGGAGAATCAGGCGAAAAACTCCTAGAGAGGGCATCAGCCTTAACATTCTTAGATCCCGGAAGATACGAGACCACAAAATCAAAACGGGAGAAAAACAGGAACCATCGAGCCTGTCTAGGATTCAGCCGCTTGGCCGACTCGAGGTAAATCAGATTCTTATGATCGGTCAGGACCACAACGCGGTGTTTAGATCCCTCAAGCCAATGTCGCCACTCTTCAAACGCCCACTTCATAGCCAACAACTCCCGATTGCCGACATCATAATTGCGTTCCGCAGGCGAAAACTTTCTGGAAAAAAAGCACACGGTTTCATCAAAGAACAATCAGACTCCCTCTGAGACAAAACGGCCCCTGCCCCAATCTCAGAAGCGTCAACCTCAACCTGAAAAGGAAGAGAAACATCCGGCTGACGCAACACAGGGGCAGAAGTAAATCGGCGTTTAAGCTCCTGAAAGGCCTCAACAGCCTCAGAGGACCAATTCGTCACATCAGCGCCTTTCTTCGTCAAATCAGTAAGGGGCTTAAACACACTGGAAAAGTTGGCAATGAAACGGCGATAGAAATTAGCAAAGCCCCAAAATTTTTGAAGGCCCTTCACAGATGTGGGTTGGATCCAGTCATGAATAGCTTGGACCTTAACAGGATCCATTTCTATAGGCGAGGGAGAAAAAATAAAACCCAAAAAAGAGACCTTCTGAACTCCGAATAGGCACTTAGACCCCTTCACAAATAAAGCATTATCACGAAGGATCTGGAACACCATCCTGACCTGCTTCACATGAGACTCCCAATCATCGGAAAAAATCAAAATATCATCCAAATATACGACCATGAATTTATCAAGATAATTGCGGAAAATATCATGCATGAAAGACTGAAACACAGATGGAGCATTAGAGAGCCCAAATGGCATCACAAGGTGATGGTACACATGGTACACAAAATGAGAATGCTTGGTCTGGGGGAAAATGTGTGTAAATGGGTTAGTAACTGGCTTAGTGATAGAAAGCAGAGGGTGGTTATAAATGGTATAGTCTCTAACTGGGTCGCTGTGACCAGTGGGGTACCGCAGGGGTCAGTATTGGGACCTGTTCTCTTCAACATATTCATTAATGATCTGGTAGAAGGTTTACACAGTAAAATATCGATATTTGCAGATGATACAAAACTATGTAAAGCAGTTAATACAAGAGAAGATAGTATTCTGCTACAGATGGATCTGGATAAGTTGGAAACTTGGGCTGAAAGGTGGCAGATGAGGTTTAACAATGATAAATGTAAGGTTATACACATGGGAAGAGGGAATCAATATCACCATTACACACTGAACGGGAAACCACTGGGTAAATCTGACAGGGAGAAGGACTTGGGGATCCTAGTTAATGATAAACTTACCTGGAGCAGCCAGTGCCAGGCAGCAGCTGCCAAGGCAAACAGGATCATGGGCTGCATTAAAAGAGGTCTGGATACACATGATGAGAGCATTATACTGCCTCTGTACAAATCCCTAGTTAGACCGCACATGGAGTACTGTGTCCAGTTTTGGGCACCGGTGCTCAGGAAGGATATAATGGAACTAGAGAGAGTACAAAGGAGGGCAACAAAATTAATAAAGGGGATGGGAGAACTACAATACCCAGATAGATTAGCGAAATTAGGATTATTTAGTCTAGAAAAAAGACGACTGAGGGGCGATCTAATAACCATGTATAAGTATATAAGGGGACAATACAAATATCTCGCTGAGGATCTGTTTATACCAAGGAAGGTGACGGGCACAAGGGGGCATTCTTTGCGTCTGGAGGAGAGAAGGTTTTTCCACCAACATAGAAGAGGATTCTTTACTGTTAGGGCAGTGAGAATCTGGAATTGCTTGCCTGAGGAGGTGGTGATGGCGAACTCAGTCGAGGGGTTCAAGAGAGGCCTTGATGTCTTCCTGGAGCAGAACAATATTGTATCATACAATTATTAGGTTCTGTAGAAGGACGTAGATCTGGGTATTTATTATGATGGAATATAGGCTGAACTGGATGGACAAATGTCTTTTTTCGGCCTTACTAACTATGTTACTATGTAAGGTATTCAAAATGGCCTTCGGGCGTATTAAATGCAGTTTTCCATTCGTCACCCTGTTTAATACGAACAAGATTATATGCCCCTCGGAGGTCAATCTTAGTAAACCAACTAGCCCCCTTAATCTGAGCAAACAAATCAGTAAGCAAAGGCAAGAGGTATTGGAATTTGACCGTGATCTTATTAAGAAGACGATAATCAATACAGGGTCTCAAGGAGCCATCCTTCTTAGCAACAAAAAAGAAACCCTCTCCCAATGGTGACGAAGAGGGCCGAATATGCCCTTTCTCCAAAGATTCCTTAACATAGCTCCGCATGGCGGCATGCTCTGGTACAGACAGATTGAAAAGTCGGCCCTTAGGGAACTTACAACCAGGAATCAAGTTAATAGCACAATCACAGTCCCTGTGCGGAGGAAGGGAACTGGACTTGGGCTCATCAAATACATCCTGGAAATCTGACAAAAACTCAGCGACCTCAGAAGAGGGGGAAGAGGAAATTGACATCAAAGGAACGTCACTATGTACCCCTTGACAACCCCAACTAGTCACCGACATAGTTTTCCAATCCAGCACCGGATTATGTTCCTGTAACCATGGAAATCCCAGTACAACAACATCATGCAGGTTATGCAACACCAGAAAACGGCAATCTTCCTGATGTGCAGGAGCCATGTACATAGTCATCTGTGTCCAGTACTGAGGTTTATCCTTGGCCAATGGTGTAGCATCAATGCCCCTCAAAGGAATAGGGCTCTGCAAAGGCTGCAAGGAAAAACCACATCGCCTGGCGAATTCTAAGTCCATTAAGTTCAGGGCAGAGCCTGAATCCACAAATGCCATGACAGAAAAGGACGACAATGAGCAAATCAGGGTCACAGAGAAATTTAGGCTGTATAGTACTAATGGTAACAGACCTAGCGACTCTCTTAGTACGCTTAGGGCAATCAGAGATAACATGAGCCGAATCACCACAGTAAAAACAAAGCCTATTCTGACGTCTGAATTCCTGCCGTTCTGTTCTAGTCAAAATCCTATCACATTGCATAGGTTCAGGACTTTGCTCAGAGGATACTGCCATATGGTGCACAGCTTTGCGCTCGCGCAGACGCCGATCAATCTGAATGGCTAGAGACATAGATTCGCTCAAACCTGCAGGCGTAGGAAGGCCCACCATAACATCTTTAAGGGTTTCAGAAAGACCTTTCTTAAAATAGCAGCCAGAGCCTCTTAATTCCATTTAGTGAGCACAGACCATTTTCTAAATTTCTGGCAGTATAACTCTGCCGCTTCCTGACCTTGACACAAGGCCAACAGGGTTTTTTTGCGCATGATCCACAGAATTACGTTCGTCATACAATAATCCGAGCGCTTGAAAAAATGCATCTACATTCAATAATGATGGATCCCCTGTTTCAAGAGAAAAAGCCCAGTCTTGAGGGTCACCACGCAGCAAGGATATGATGATTTTTACTTGCTGAATGGGATCACCAGAAGAACGGGGTTTCAAAGCAAAAAACAATTTGCAGTTATTTTTAAAGTTCAAAAACTTGGATCTGTCCCCAAAAAACAAATCAGGAGTAGGAATTCTGGGCTCTAAAGCCGGAGTCTGGACAACATAGTCCTGGATACTCTGTACTCTTGCAGCAAGTTGATCCACATGAGAAAACAAACCCTGAACATCCATGCCAAAGCATATATCCTGAACCACCCAGATATGAAGAGGAAAAGAAAAAAAAAAAAGACAAACTAGAGCACAGAAAAAAAAAATGGTTCAGAACTTTCTTTTCCTTCTTGTGAGATGCATTTAATTCATTTTTGGCCACTTGTACTGTTATGATACGGTGGTCTAGGAGCAACATGGAACGAGCTCTGAAGGAA
Organism: Ranitomeya imitator; assembly: GCF_032444005.1. NCBI lineage: Eukaryota > Metazoa > Chordata > Amphibia > Anura > Dendrobatidae > Ranitomeya > Ranitomeya imitator. The sequence continues at coordinate 711,583,354 of NC_091284.1, read as the reverse complement.
GTGGTAACTGTACTGACCGCAGTCCCTAAGCTCAACACAACACTAAAAGTAGCCGTGGCATGCTCCTAACTCTCCCTAGGCATCTCGTCACAGCCTAAGAGCTAACTACCCCTAAAGATAGACGCAGGAAAGCTATCTTGCCTCAGAGAAAATCCCCAAAGGATAGATTAGCCCCCCACAAATGACTGTGAGTGGAGAGGGACAAGACATACACAGAATGAAACCAGAATGAGCAAACGAGGCCAGTCTAACTAAATAGATAGGACAGGATGGAATACTGTGCGGTCAGTATAAAACACTACAAAAATCCACGCAGAGTTTACAAAAAATCTCCACACCTGACTAAAGGTGTGGAGGGCAAATCTGCCTCCCAGAGCTTCCAGCAAGACAGAATCAATTCACACTGATAAGCTGGACAAACACAGAAAGCACAGAATGGATAAGTCCACAATCTATGGACAGAAAAGGGCAAGCAAAAACTTAGCTTAGCAGAACTGGTCAGGATAACAGTGAACTCCAAAGAGAAGTGAATCCAACCAGGAACCATTTACAAGTGGCACTGGCTGAAGATAGAGCCAGACTTAAATAGCCGAGCAGAAGAGACGATAAGTGAAGGCAGCTGATGACAGCTAACTCCAAGGAGCAGCCATACCACTAGAAACCACAAGAGGGAGCACAAGAGCAGAACTCACAAAAGTGCCACTTACAACCACCGGAGGGAGCCCAAGAGCGGAATTCACAACAGTGGACCCCCCGACTTACTGGCCCCTTAACGGCTGTGTGGTGTGCTGCTATTAGCAACACACCACTGACTGGGGGCCCCTAATGCCGATCCTGCATTGACACACTCCACAAGGAGGGTAAGCCACAAAAGGTCATTGCTAAAGGAGCTGGCTGTTCACAGAGTGCTGTATCCAAGCATATCAATTGAAAGTTGAGTGCAAGGAAAAAGAGTGGTAGAAAAAGGTGCACAAGCAACCGGGATAACCGCAGCCTTGAAAGGATTGTTAAGGCCATTCACAAATTTGGGGGAGAATTACAATGATTTGACTGCTACTGGAGTCATTGCTTCAAGAGCCACCACACACAGACGTATCCAGGACATGGGCTACAAGTGTCGCATTTCTTGTGTCAAGCCACTCATGAACTCAGGACAATGTCAGAAGCATCTTGGCTGGTCCAAGAAGAAAAAGAACTGGACTGTTGCACATAGGTCCAATGTGTTGTTTTCAGATGAAAGTAAATTTAGCATTTAATTTGGAAATCAAGGTCCCAGAGCCTGGAGGAAGAGTGGAGAGGCCACAATCCAAGCTGCTGGAGATCTAGTGTAAAGTTTCTACAATCAGAGATGGTTTGGAGAGCCATGTCATTTGCTGGTGTAGGTCCACCGTGTTTATCAAGACCAAAGTCAGTGCAGCCGTCTACCAGGAAATTTCAGAGGGCTTCATGCTTCCCTCTGCCGACAAGCTTTTAGGAGATAGAAATTTCATTCTCCAGCAGGACTTGGCACCTGTCCACACTGCCAAAAGTATCAACACCTTGCTTAAAAACAACAATATCACTGTGCTTGATTGGCCAGCAAACTCACCTGACCTTAACCCCGTAGAGAATCTATGGGCTATTGTCAAGAGGAAGATGAGAGACACCAGACCCAACAATGCAGATGAGCTGAAGGCTGCTATCAAAGCAAACTGCTGCTCCACACTTTTTGTGACGTCACACAGTGAGCGCTCCCTTCGGCCATTTTTTTTCTCTTTTCCTTCACTGTCTCCAGGGTCGCCACTGGCCGGGGCGTTCCTGGTTTCCACGCCGACTCACCGCCTTCCTGTTTGGCTGCTGCCACCTGGCACTGGCTTCCTCGCCCAGTACTTGTTCCTCAGGATCAGCGTCTCATGTGCTGGACTCACTTTCCAGGCGCTCGGATCCTTGGTACCTCTGGCACTACATCTATCATCAGACCTCGGTGAGTCAAACTTGTATTGGTTAGTGCCAACACCTCTGGTACCATGTTGTGCTCCGCATAGTATTTATCACAGTGCACTTATCCTTCCACTTTTTTCCATCACATGTAGCAGGGACTCAGCGGGGAGTTTATTAATAGGGGCAACTTTTGTATACTCCACCTATTGATATATAGATTCCTCAGCACAGACATTTCCCTTTAGCGCGGGTATCATCCTGTTTTACTAATATTGTTTACTTACTGTTATGATCTGGTGGCCTAGGAGCAGCATGAGACGTACTCTGGAGAAAGTGGAACCTGTACTGACCGCAGACCCTGAACTTAGCACCGCAACTAGAAGTAGCCGTGGGATGTACCTATCACTCCCTAGACACCTCGACACAGCCTAAGAACTAACTTCCCCTAAAGATAGAAACGGAAGACTATCTAGCCTCAGAGAAAATCCCCAAAGGATAGACAGCCCCCACAAATATTGACTGTGAGAGGAGAGGGAAATGACATACGCAGACTGAAATCAGGATTTAGCAAAGGAGCCCTTTGTAGCTAAAAAGAAAGAATAGGACAGAGTACTATGCGGTCAGTATTAACACACTAGAAAATATCCACCACAGAAAATACAAATCTCCACATCTGACTAAAGACATGGAGGGTATATCTGCATCTCCAGAGATACAGCTTGGCTGCAAAAAATCCCTACACAGACAAAGCTGGACAAGACAAAACATGAAAATGCACTGAACTATAAGGCCCACAGCATGTGGACAGCAAAAACAAAGCCAGAACTTATCTTTGTTGAAAAGAACAGCAAAACAGGAGAGACCAGGTAGGGATGTGAATCCTCCAAAAACAATGGACAACTGGCACTGACTAAAGGATCAAGCAAGACTAAATAGCCCAGTCCCAATTGCAATAAGTGGACACACCTGATAAATGCTGCGATCCAAAGACAGCAGCACTACCACTCATAACCACCGGAGGGAGCCCAAGAGCAGAATTCACAACAACTTACATTGACAGCCCTGGCATCTGGCTGTTTTGATACCAGCCGCAAAGGGTATCTTTTCTGTTGGTAGCGCTGGTGTTTTCCTTTGTTGTATACAAAATATCCTATAATAAGTAAATAGTAATAGGACCGGTCTCCAATCTCCCCTTCATCTCTAAAATCTTGGAGCACCTAGTCTACTTCCGCCTTACCCGTTACCTCTCCATTCACTCCCTCCTACACCTTCACAGTCCGGCTTCCGCCCCTTACACTCGACAGAAACTGCACTCATCAAAGTGACCAACGACCTTCTGACAGCAAAATGTAAGGGTGACCACTCTCTGCTCATTCTTCTCTATCTTTCTGCAGCTTACGACACTGTTGACCACCCTCTCTTACTCTCTAGGCTCCAGTCACTTGGCATTAAGGACACTGCTCTCTCCTGGTTCTCCTCTTATCTTTCTGACCGCTCCTTCAGTGTTCTGTTCTCTGACTCCACTTCATCTCCTCTTCCTCTCACTGTCGGGGTACCCCAGGGTTCAGTCCTTGGCCCCCTTCTCTTCTCCCTCTACACCACCCCAATTGGACAGACCATCAGCAGATTTGGCTTTCAGTACCATCTTTATGCCGACGACACACACAACTATACACGTCATCCCCTGGCCTTACTCCTGCTGTACTACAGAACACCACTGACTGTCTGTCCGCAGTCTCCGACATCATGTCCGCTCTCTATCTGAAACTCAACCTCTGCAAAACTGAACTTTTAATTGGCCTCCCCCTCACTCGACTTTCCGCTCTAGAGTTTATCCTTAATGCAGCAGCCAGGGTCATCTATCTAGCTAATCGTTACTCAAACGCGTCCGCTCTTCGCCAGTTATTACACTGGCTGCCCATTCATTACAGGATACAATTCAAAGTACTTGTTCTCACCCACAAAGCTCTCCACAGTGCGGCACCCACATACATCTCCTCCCTCATTTCTGTCTATCGGCCTAACCGACATCTGCACTCTGCAAATGACTTTTGACTAACCTCTGCTCTAATCCGTACCTCCCACTCCCGACTCCAAGACTTCTCCCGTGCTGCACCAATCCTCTGGAATGCTCTTCCCCAAGATATTAGGACCATCCACAATTTGCATAGTTTTAGGCGCACCCTCAAAACACATTTGTTCAGAGCAGCCTATCATGTTCCCTTATCAGTTATTTTGTTTGTGTGTAGCCCATTCACTATCCCCATCTATCCCCCACCCCCTGAAGATGGCTGGACCATCATTGTAAATACAACATTGTTAATACACACCTGTACTTTGTATCTCCCCACCTCATTGTAGATTGTAAGCTCTCACGAGCAGGGTCGTTCTTGTGTTGCTTTAATTATTATATTGTTAACATTGTTACTTATGACTTGTGATTTAAGCTGTTAAACTGTAAAGCGCTGCGGAATATGTTAGCGCTATATAAATAAAGATTATTATTATTATATTATTACATGTAAATGACATGGGGTACTTAGTAAACACTATTTTGATTTTAAAAGAAAGTGTAAAAGCCATCCAACCATGAAAAGATGTACCCAATTGGGACATTCCTATCAAGTCTCTTTTGTCAGCCGGCCTCTATGTGAAACCGAAAAAACACCTTTAATTTAGTCATTGCTCATTTTGAGCTTAGCATTCAATGGTGGTCACACTTAGTGATGACAGCAATTTCGGTATCCATTCTTATACAGGGAGGAGGGCTGATTAGGGACCCCCACTTGACTGCTATGTGTGCTTCATAATTCCCAATATTGTGATGTTTTCTTTGTACTCAGCAATTGTTTTGTACCCATTGAGTTATGACACCAGAAAGTTGTCTCCTCTTTTTTCTTTCCAGCGCTAAGAATATGACAACCCAAAAATATTTTCTTCTTCTTTTCCAGTAAAAAGTGCTTTCATTTTAGAAAAGTAATACAGGGTAAGTGAAAAAAAGACAGACTAGATGCTACAATAAAACAAATCCTTAGCTACATTGATGAAGAATATAAACCGCTTTCCTGTAGGGTTAAGTGTGCGTATATTTTCAAGCAATAGGGAACACATGAAGATCTTAATTTAGTAAGTTACAAAACTTTCCATTATACAACAATTAAACTTTATTTACCGGAAGACAGAAAACAGTATAAGCAGATGTAGCCAAGAAACTTTTGCTTACTGCAATGACTCAATTCTATTAATACGAAAATGTATGCTTTCTGGCTAAATCATTTATTAATGGAACATCATGATCAATATAGTCAGAACATTTGTTTTTTTTTTAATTTGTTTTAATAGGTTCTATCTGCTTTTTGGTGGCACGTACATTAAGTACCCTTGTTTCTAGGCTCTTGAAGCTTAGAGGTCTGGAGTGGTTAGCAAACTAAAAGGAATGTTGTAGTTTCAAGAGGACAGAGAAAAAAATGATGAAATGTTCTGAGCAAAACAGAAAAAAACAGTAGCAAAAGGTTAGTTTGGTTGGTAAACAACATAATTGCTCCTTCCATAGCAAAGAAGCCTTTTATCATTCCTAAATGATTGCACCAAAATTAATTTATTGCTAAATCTTTTTTTTTTTTTTTTTTACAGATAAACAAATTATCAAATTCGTTTTTGGTTTTATGTAATGTAAATTTTATTCCCATAGAATGTAAGTCCGCAAGGACAGGGTCCTCTCCCCTCTGTACCAGTCTGTCACTGTAAACTTGTTTACTGTAAACGACATCTATAACTCTGTATGTAACCCCTTTCTCATACACGGCACCATGGAATTAATGGTGCTATATAAATAAATAATAATAATAATAAAAGGGGTTGTGCTGATAGTGGTTAACTTAAAGAGTTAAAAAACAAAAGAAGTAATATTTCTTCTGATTCCCCTATCGCTCCAGTTCTGCTTCCTCTAATTTCCTACTGGTTTTTATTTTTGCTTCCCGATTATTCTCCAGAAGGGAATACAAATTGATAGCGGATTGTGATTCACTGTTGTAGTGAATGATTGGCTAAGCAGCATTTCCTCAACTTTTGTGTCAAAGGACTAGTTTATTTTTTTTCACTATGGGCCTAAGATCTAAGAGGCAGGTTGCTGCTAAGTACTCACCAGTTATACGTGGCACCAGCTCAGAGTGGTGATGGACCACTCCTACCTGTGATTCTGCTGCTTCAAATCAACAGAGCAGCTCTTTCTCTTCTGGTCTGCTCTGTAGAGGGGCATCACTAACAACATCATGCTGATTAACCCACTCCTGACATGCGCCGTACATATACTGTTCTGCAAGGACACAGTCAACAACCACAAGCTCCACAGTCACAGGCAGGAGAGTCAGATTTTCCCCACTTATGCAGAAGATCTGCAGAGACACCAAAGTTTATTCTGATACGATTCAAAGTGACCCAGGTTTTCCTTGGCAGATTGAAGCCTGGTGGTGGATTTTGAAAGTGAGGAAACGTTTGAGGCTCACCGTCTACTGCACTGACCCAAAGTTCACGCCATTTCTCTTCTAAATTGAAATCATGTTCATACAGGGTAATTGCGGTTCGGATGGGTGGATGTCTTGATTTCAGTCGCTGTATTTGAACATCGTGGATATTTTGATGTATTGGGAGATTTTCATTATTCACTACTTTGATGTATTCTTTAAGTAGGAGTTTTTGTCTTCTCAGATTTGCAGGTGCGATATGGCTCAAGACAGGTAACCAGTGGACGAGCGTAGGTCTGATAGCATCAGATATTATGCGCATAGAGTTGTTCAGCTGATTGTCGATTGCATTCACATGACAACTATTCAGCCATACTGGAGCACAATATTCTGCGGTAGAGTACACCAAGGCAAGGGTAGACGTTCGCAAGACAGGTGTGGAGGAACCCCAGGAGGATCCGCAGAGTTCCTGAATAATATTATTGCGTGCTTTCAGTTTCTGTGCTGTCTTATCCAATTGAGATTTGAAGGTTAGGCTTCTATCAAGGATTATCGCCTAAATACTTGGGATTGAAGTTGTGTTTGACAAGTTGACCTTCAAAATGGACTTTGAGTTCAGTCTTAGCACTTGCGTTGTGTAAATGAAAGCAACATACTTCCATTTTTGATGGATTGGGCTTTAGCCTCCATTGTCGAAAATACTTTCCCATTACACTAAGATCTTCTGTTAGAACCTCCTCTGCTTCTTCCATTGTTTTGCTCACTGTAGCAAGTGCCCAGTCATCGGCGTATCCAAATTTCCGTGATATTGTGTCAGGAATGTCAGCTAGGTACAAAGCAAACAGGAGAAGTGCCAGCACTGATCCCTGGGCCAAACCATTGTTTAAGGTTTTCTTACAACTGGTTGAATCACCCATGATAAGTTGAAAGGTTTGATTTGCAATCATAATATTCAAGAGGTACATAATTTTCTTACATGGAATCACCTTCAGAAACATATAGAAGTCCTTCCCTCCACACAGTGTCATATGCGGCAGAAAGACCGATGAACGCCACTGAAACCTTCTTGTTCTTTTGAAATTCAGCTTCAATTAAATTTGTCAAGGCTAAAACTTGGTCACTGCAGTTTCGAGCAGGTCTAAAGCCGGCTTGCTCTATAGGTACTGAGTCAAAAATCTTTAAATTGATCTTGTTATAGATTAAGCGTTCTAACAGCTTGTAAAGGAAGCTCAATAAAGCAATGGGTCTATAGCTTGATAGATCTTCAGGCTTCCCAGGTTTTAACAATGCAATGATCTTCGCGTGTTTTAATTTACTGGGGACTTGAGCATTCTCCATGATATCCGAGAAGAAATTTGCCAGCCATTTTTTCGCAAAAGGTCCACAATTTTTGAGAAATTCAGGATGAATCCCATCAAATCCAGGAGCTTTGTTACTTTTAGTATCAACAAGGGCAATTTCAATGTCACAAGTTGTAAAAGGATGGGAATATTCTTCAGTTGATGCCACAGATGATTTTAGTAGCTTAAACTTATTTTTAACTTCTATGGTATGAGCTCAGTCTTTAGGGGTTTTTGAGGTGTTCACAATGTGTGCTGCAATTTGATTTGGAGATACAGCATTCGTTTTCTGTTTTGCTTTTTGGTTTCCTTCTAGTTTTGTTAAAAAAGAACAAGCTTTTCTACTGGACCTTTTAAAGTCCAAGTTCTCAACTGTTTCCATCCATTTGACACACCGTGCTGCATTCAGTTTGTTCAGCAACTCATCACCGATTTCACCATCTTCACTCTCAAGAAATTGTCTGTATAGTTGTTCACATTCATCAGTCCAGCCTGGAATGTATTCTTTGCGGAAGCCACGTGGTATTGATTTCTTTGCAGCTTTAATAACAGCTTTACAGAACCGCTCATAGTTTTTACTGATTGGAGGCATCCAACCAATACACTTGTCAAGATGATCTGCAAACTTTTTCCAGTTGGCTTTAACAAAATTCCATCGAGGACGTGGGTACGAAGTTACAAGAGGAATGGATACTCCAACAGTGATGATGACAGGGCGATGCTGACTACGAGGGAAATGTTTGACAACACTCCGAGATGTAGATAAAGGTTGATTGTTTCTATTGCGTGATACGAAACATAAATCAGGGTTGTATCCTCTCTGCCAGGCTGCTGATTGGAAGGTTGGAAAATCCTTTGCATCAAAAGCCAAGAATGTGTTGTGCACGTCAGACCAGTTTACCAGGTGCTCACCATTGTCATCATTACTAGCATATTGCCAAAGCTCATAGCGACTGTTGAAATCTCCTATGTACACGGTAGGATGTGGATGGACATGGATAACTTCAGTAGGCCATTGTACTGCAACTTTTCTGTGGTCACTGCATGTCTGTCACACTGCACCAACCCCGCTGCACTACAACTATCATGTGATCAGTGATACCTTTTGGTGTGGCATAACAGTCCAGAAAGTGTTGGAATATTTTTCTGTATTTAGTTACTCATTCACATACTATTATGTGGTCTGTGGTACATTTTGATGTAATATAATACTCCAAAAAAGAGTTGAAACATTTTTTGATTCAATTACTCATCCATAGAGTATTATGTGATTTGTGGTACATAATTAAAAATAAACTTGGTTTCAAGAGACCTAGCAATTAGAAAATGCATAAGGCGCGTGGTAAGGGACAGGAAAGTGTAAGTGCTCATGATGGTAAACACAGATGCTGAGGATGTGGGGCAGGTGTGACTACGCCTTTTTCTGGAGAACAATAAACACCCCCATCCATAACACATAACTTCCTGTCCCACTATGCAGGGAGGCACGGTACACCACTTCTGAAGCCAGAGCAGTGCGAACAGGTGATTGGATGAATAGAAAATAACCCAGTCTTCCATACAGTTGTAAAGTGGTGATGTCTTTTTTCTATCATAAACAGTGTTGATACAGTAACTGTGTTCAGCCACCGGAGGTCAGCCTTGAGTAATAGACAGGATAATTACAATGTTGCAGTAATTTTGTGCAGCCACCGGAGGTCACCCATGAGTTAAAGACAAGAAGATTCTGGAAACAGGACAGTTACCTCAGAGAGAGTTTCTGGGCATTCGAGAAGAAGCAGCGAAGTGATGGAGAGTGGGTAATCCAGATCTTGAGGCATTCCTGTTTTGGGACTGTGTGACTTCAAGAAAGCTATTCTTGTGAGTAAACAGAGAAGTGTGACCGGTCACCGACTGTGTAGTTAGCTAGGGATAGCTAGATAGGAATCACAGCCTAATTAAGGACAGTCTTGCATTAAGAATTGCATGATAACTAATAACTGCGCTTCATGATTCTGGCTATGGGATATTCCTGGAATTATTTGTGAACTTTATCTGGATCTGCATCAGAAAATTTGGTGGCTCAAATACCTATTTAATCCGCTGCTGGACATCGGTATAACATATTCAGTTATTTACCGTTGAAGCATATATTGCAAAAGAGTACACTCTGAGCACTCAACAATAAGACAGTGCACTGCGCATACATTGAGTATATACTGTGATATATACTGTATATATATGTTGGGAAAAACCGAGTACCCATGATTTATTGTAAACTAGGCGGGAGGCGGGTGTAAGATTGTATTCCTGAGAGGACCACGTGTCACAAGCACAGTATAACCCCGTGTAGGCCCATTACAGTTAAGGAAGGGGGTGATATAGTTGTGGGGTAGACTGATTCCTGTCTGTGAAGCTGGCACTTGGGGTCTCTCAGGCTGCATAACTTGTATTCTGTGAGTTGTGGCTGTTGTGGCCCATATTGTGTTGGGAGAGAAAATTCTGTCATTTTTGCATAAGTTATAAAGAAAAGTTGGTTTAATATCATATTGTGCCCTGAGTCATTCATAGCAGCGCCGTATTCTGTTCTCGAGCAGCGACCAGCATAACGGTCGTTACATTTTGGCGTAGTCAGCAGGATACGGTGCTCGCTATGGATGCTACTGATGGAACAGAAGGCGCTGTCGCTCCTGCTGTAGTTATTCCCCCCCCTTCCACCATTGTTTCTGGTAGAGATCGATTAGTGGGTTGCTCTGCCACGGGAGCGCTGCTGAATCACCTGGCCAAGTTTGATGGATACAATCTGCTGCTCAGTGATTGGGAAGGCAGGTTAAAGAATGCCATTGCCTTGCTCGGTGTTAGCCCCCGACTGCAGCCAGAAGTCGCGCTGAATGCTTTGGAGGGGGATGCCCGCAAAGTGGTCTTGTTGAAATCCGAGGATGAGCGAAGAACAGTTGATGACATCATTCGGATATTGAAAAAAGCATTTGATCACGTGGCGGCGGCAGGGTAACTGCGAGTACAGTTTTTCGCTCGGACCCAGAGAGACGGAGAAAGTCTGATTCAGTATGCTATAGCGCTGGAGGAGCTGCATCAGGAGGTTAAAAGGAAGTCACCTGTGACTGTGGGTACTGAGGCTGAGGTTGACAGCATTCTTCGGGATCAGTTCATTGCGGGGATCCAAAGTGAGACACTAATGAGTGAATTGTTACTGAAAGCACGAAGTATTCCTGGTATTACATATGCTGAAATTCAGGAAGAAGCAGTAGCATGGACCTTAAAAGTGAAGCCCGTTCTGCAGAGGAGTAACCTGCAAGTGGCTGATACACGAGGGCCGGGGCCAGATCCCATCCCGACACAGCTGGCGGCTTTGCAAAAAACAGTGGAAAGATGCAGCAGATGCAGGTTCAGGAGAAGCCTCCAATGTACACGGCACCACCTAACCCCTCTATTCCGTTGTATGGGCGGTTACCCCATACCTCAAGGGAAATGTAGACTAATATAAGACCCTGGCCATCCAGAGGTTGGGCAAGAAGACCGGTGCAATGCTGGCGATGCATGGAATTTGGTCATTTGTGGCCCATATTGTGTTGGGAGAGAAAATTCTGTTATTTTTTGTATAATTTATAAAGAAAAGTTGGTTTAATATCATATTGTGTCCTGAGTCATTCATAGCAGCACCGTATTCTGTTCTCGAGCAGCGACCGGCATAACGGTCGTTACACCGTCCAGTCTTACCAGCCTATATTTTGGATCACTTAATTGTCACCCTGATACTCCTTTCTCCCACCATGTTGAGTCTCAGGAGACTAGTGTTCCCACACTAGGAATGTCTGAGGAAGTCTTTATTGCTTCTTGATTGTGGCCTCTCACCTTGCATGTTACAAGAGGGTGAGGAAGAGGTGCTGTTTAGTGATATACAAAGCTTAGAACAGAACCAAGAAACAATGGACCAAGGAAAAACGACCAAACAGTCAGTATAGATAAACGTAGAAAAACTTTATTAGCATAAAGATAATAAAAGTGTAGGACAACAAAGAGACAGGTGGAAGCGAGTACCGCATGGTGTGCACATCTGCTTCACCGATGCGTGAACCACCACAGGCACCCGGTACCAGGGAAGGGAAGCATCTGCATACAGGTATAGACCAGTGACTACAAGAAAGCTGGAAACTACCGCGACCACATATGGCTCATATTTATAGTAGTAATACCGAACAGTGCTTAAGGTAAACAGAGATCACATAGAAAAATGAGTAAACTCCTCAAACTAGCATGTACACTGAAACTCTGTTAACCAGATATCAGCACCGCAACTGAAGCAATGTGTAAATAAAGGCCATGGTGCGGCGCTTACCTCAAGTGTGCAGAGCAGAGCAGCCTTCCCCGGGACCGTGCGCCCTCCCCGACGCCATATGTGGTCGCGGTAGTTTCCAGCTTTCTTGTAGTCACTGGTCTATACCTGTATGCAGATGCATTCAAACGTTTAGCAGCATCCAAGTAGATCAGGTTCTTATCATCAGTAAAGACTTGTATAGGATGTCTAGCGCCCTCCAAAAAATGTCGCCAATGCTCAAACGCAAGCTTAATAGCCAGCAATTCTCGGTTCCCAACATCGTAGTTGAGCTCCGCCTCTGAAATTTTTTTAGAAACAAAAGCACAGGGATGCACCCCATCCTCCCCCTCCTGGGACAGAACAGCCCCCACTCCTACAGATGAGGCATCCACCTCTACCAGAAAGGGCTTAGTCTCATCTGTCTGGATCAAAACAGGAGCAGAGCTAAACCTCTCCTTCAGATGCTCAAAAGCCTTAACAGCCTCAGGGGATCATTGGACAGTTTTTCTAACCCTTCTTAGTAAGATCAGTAAGGGGTTTCGCGATAACAGAAACATTCTTTATGAATTTTCTATAATAACTAGCAAACCCCCAAAATCTCTGAATCGACTTCAAGCATTCAGGTCTAGGCCACTCCAATACCGCCTGAACCTTCACTGGGTCCATCTCAAAACCATCACTGAAAACGAAGTACCCCAAAAAACTAATTTTCTGTTTCGCAAACTCGCATTTCTCCAGTTTAGCAAAGAGTGTGTTTTCTCTCAGAATCTGCAGAACCTCACGGACTCTCTGCCAATGCGACTCCAGATCGGGTGAATAGATCAAAATATCATCCAAATAAACAATCACACTCCTACCGATCTATGGTCTCAGGGTGTCGTTAATGAAATTTTGAAAGCACGCCGGAGCATTTGTAAGGCCGAAAGGCATAACTATACACTCAAAATTACCTTCCAGGGTATTAAAGGCTGTCTTCCATTCATCGCTTTCTTTAACCCGCAGAAAATTAAATGCGCCATGGAGATCGATCTTAGAGAGCCACTTGGCTCCAACTAATTGGTTAAACAAATCTTAGAATTAGCGGCAAGGGGTAAGGATTGCGCACAGTGATCTTATTAATCTCCCTGAAATCCAGACATGGCCTAAGACCCCCATCTTTTTTTTTTTACAAAAAAACCCCACTGCAACAGGGGACTTAGAGAGTCTTATATGACCTGCAGCAAGACTAGTCTGCAGGTATTCATGTTCCAGGAGGGAAAGAAAATCTGTGCGCTTAGCTTCCACCTTCCAAAGGCCGATTACCCAGCAAGCCCCTGCTGTGGCACCACTCCTTGAATCTATGCAGATTGACCAGGTGAAGTGTCATCAGGAGTTTCGTCGAACAGAAGGAACGTGTTTCTATTGCTATTACTTTATCCGATCCTGCCCCAAGAGACCGGGAAACGCCAGTGCCCAAGATCTGTAAAAGAGGCTACACTGGGCAAGAATTACTCCTTTCCATCGCTGACTCTGACAGTATCGGTCTCCTGCGGCAACATTTCTTTCATCGAATCGACCTACCTGGACTCCGGTTTCGCAGGCAATTTTGTTCAACAAGCCATGGTCTCTGCTATGTTTGAGGTAAATTATTGTGTAATTATTTATGACTTAGAGCTGCATAGGCATTCTCCTCACTGTTGGGTACCAGCCTCTTGGCTATGGAAACACACCCTAACCTATAAAGCTGCAGTATTATATAGCATTCATATTTCACTGGGAATCTTGTATACCTGTTATTGTATTTGTCATTTGTATAGATTGCATATTATACTATATAACTACCAAAACCATTGCTTTAGGATACCTATCCATACTATGTCCTTATCTTCCCTCCCTGCTTTTCTACCAACCTTTTTTGCGAGGTCATTCTTGATTCGTCCGGAGAAACCCTCCCACCCCACAATGAATGCTATAGTGTATGCTATATATCACACAAAAATTATGGCTGCAACCACCCAGTGATTAACTGTCTAAAAAAAGAACACCAAACCATCTTCAATAATTGTATACAGGACAATACACCATACAAAGGACAGAAGGAAAGTTGGTGGTCTAAACTATTAAACAATACCACAACACTATGGACCATCGCTATATTCATGCCCATGCCCTTGTATTTCCCACATTCACAATGTATTACATACTGTATATACTTTCTATGTACAGTGTTATCTCATGCATACCAGTGGCGTAGGAAAGGGGGTGTGGGGGGGCGGGCCGCCCCGGGCGGCACACTGCGGGGGGCGGGTCACCGGGCCGCGGCCGGCACTGCAGGAGGGAAAAAAAAAAAAAAGATGTGTGCCCTTTAAATCTTTTGGCGCCCCCCCCCCCCGTACCAGCGCTAATACTCACCTTTCCTGGTTCCTGCGGCTGCGCGGTAGCTGCAGCGTCTTCAGCGCCCTCTGACTCTGCGACGTCTCAGGGCAGAGGGTGCGATGACGTCATCACTGCGCGCTCAGCCTCTGTCCTGAACGTTGCAGAGCCGGAGAGACGCTGAGGGCACCGGACCTGTGCTGGGAACGGGAGAGGTGAGGATTTTACTTTTTTCTTTTTTTCTTTGTCTGACTGTCTGTCTGGGGGCAATGCTGGAGACCCTGGGGCAGATTTCTGGACACTGGGGCAATGCTGGACACTGGGGCACATTGCTGGACACGCTGGGGCAATGCTGGACACTGGGGCAGATTTCTGGACACACTGGGGGCAATGCTGGACACACTGGGGGCAATGCAGGACACACTGGGGGCAATGCAGGACACACTGGGGCAATGCTGGACACACTGGGGCAGATTGCTGGACATACTGGGGCAGATTGCTGGACACACTGGGGGCAATATGCTGGACACACTGGGGCAGATTGCTGGACAACCTGGGGGTAATATGCTGGACACACTGGGGCAGATTGCTGGACAACCTGGGGGTAATATGCTGGACACACTGGGGGTAATATGCTGGACACACTGGGGCAGATTGCTGGACAACCTGGGGGTAATATGCTGGACACACTGGGGCAGATTGCTGGACAACCTGGGGGTAATATGCTGGACACACTGGGGGTAATATGCTGGACACACTGGGGCAGATTGCTGGACACACTGGGGCAGATTGCTGGACACACTGGGGGCAGGACTGGAGGCATGGGCAGAATGTAGACACAGGGCATGATTGGAGACATGGGGCAGGATTGGATCATGGGGCAGGATGGATACGATGGAGAGAGATGGGGCAGGATGGGGAGATCATATGGGGTAGAATGGATACTCATGAGGGCAGGATGCGAGAACATATGGCTGGAGCCAGGAATGAGATAAACGGGGCCAGGATGGGGAATATTATTACCATAGGGGCTAATTAAGGGATATTATTACTGCAGTGATGTATTTATTTTATTTTTTGAGTATACTGTTTTAAATGGGGGGGTGGTCCTGTTAGTGTGCAGAGTGACACTATATCACCTTTTTTTCTTCATGTGGTGTAATGTAGAAGTTGTTAAAAATTAAGTAATGTGTTCTGCAAGCGGAGCTCGAGATAACTGTGTTATTTCCTGCAGAAACGAGTCCTGGCTGGGAGAAATGATGGCGGTCTGTGCTGGATGAAAGATGAATGAAGGACTTCATCTAGAGACGTCACTGGTGAGTCAGTGTTACCTATACACTGACACTATACACTATATACTATATACTGCGGTCCTGTGTACAATGTCACCAGTGATCACTGTATTACCTATACATTATATACAGAGCTCCTGTGTATAATACCACCAGTGATCTTCGTATTACCTCTACACAGACACTGCATACAAAGTACAGATCTCCTGTGAATACTGGCACTTATGGTGATAGTATTGTGTTTTTTTGTCTTTATTACTGATCAGTATTGTAGTGTTCAGTCACTATGTTGTGGTAATATGTGGTCTGGAAATGGTGTTGTGGTATTTGTCCCTTGTATGTGCTATTTGGTCACCAAGTGGTGGTAATATGTGATCTGGTCATGGTGAGGCGGTATTTTTCCCTTGTATATAGTATTATTCGGTCACTATGTGGTCTGGTCATGGTGTGGTGGTGTTTCTTCCTGTATGTGATATTATTGGTCTTGGTATAGTTGATTCTGTTGTGTATGGCGGTCATTTGTTCTCTCTGATATTAATTAATTAAAAGTCACAGGTTTGGTATGTGGGGGTGACACCATTAGGCCCAGTTTAAGTTCTACAAAACAGGAAAACTATTTTTGGTAAACTTTGTGTGTATTGAGCGGGGGTGTGGGGGGGGGGGGGGGCAAACTCGGGAGCAGCCCCGGGCGGCAAAAGCTCTAGCTACGCCTCTGATGCATACTCTTTGGTCCATTCTTGGTACACTAATTTGATTAATTCTATGTTTTCCAGTTATTTTAATGCATATTTTCATTTTTCCCTAATATACCTTTTTGTTGCACATTTTTTCAAGAAAAAATAATCTTTACACAATTTTAGCTATTGGACAAAAGTAAGTAAACATAAAAGGAGTACTATTTTTTGCTGTATACTATTGAAAATCCTTTGTGATCAATCATTTCCAAGACCTGAAGACAAAAATCAGATGTTTAAAGGGGTATTCTCACTTCAGAAGCATATATCACATTTACAGGATATGTTATACATGTTTGATGGATACATGTCCCACCTTTGGACTTGCGTTTGTACTGAGAACAGGGGTCTCCTGACTACCATTCTGCTTAATGGGATGTCCACCAGCCACTGAATTCATGATGAGAAATAATGGATAGGTGGTTACCCCTGGCTTTCTCCTTAATTTTTCTATATGACTTGGGGGGCCTAACCCTGACGGACTCTCACTCTTCAGGCATTTTTGTCATGCCTTAGATGGGAGTATCAATTTAAATAAGATGTAAAGGTGGAAGACAAAAATATGTAATTAGTTTTTTTTTTTTTTTAAAGGAAGTTGGGCAAACTACTCTATTTCTAAATCATGTAATTTGGGTTGGCAACAAAATGTATAATTTACTAACTTAACTTAAGGGTTTAGAATTTGTTCCCAACGCTTCAAAAGGCTCAATCATAAGATTTGTGTACATGATGTCCAAGATGCAGAACTGATGTTTTGAGATTAGTTTACTTAGTATCAACCCACACTGTTCCTTATTTTGAAGAAAGCCATAAATAACGAAAAATCATTAGTTGTGTGAAAAACCGTTTCTGCATCACAGTCAGTGCATAATCCAATGTTTTTCAAAGCTTCTCCTATAACATGCTCAGAGAAAAGCAGACAGCACTCTAATGACACACACACAAGTGCCAATCCGTATTTTTTTATGGACATATAAATTTATTTATATATATATATATATATATATATATATGTATATATATATATATACATACACACACACTTTAATGGGCAAGCATTCATCAACAAATTAGGTTTAAAAAGGTCATGTCTCAATTTTTATACATAAAAAAATGGACATAAACTATAAAGTGTTGTCTATATAACAGTGTTCTTACTATGAAACAGGAAAAAAATGTATCTTTGTACCATGTTAGTCAATAGATGAAAAAATATTAAAAACTCACACAGACACAGGGAAGCAGAACTATCAATGTAGGACGGGAGAAATCAGTTATGGCAATAAATGTCAGTGCAGCTTATAGATAAGGATTGTGAAAGCTTTGTTGTCCACTGATTGATGTGTAATCCGGGCTTGTGATGCCCCGACGAGGTTTGAGGAGCATTAAAAGTCTTTGCAAAATCTCCAAATGGTATATACATAGCCACCGCTTTGTCCAGGTGTATACTCGCCTCTTCATAAAATTAAATCAGCTTTGTTTTAAAACTGCTGTCTCTAGTAAATTAATGCTGGCAATCCCTTCTAAAGGTATCTTCACACTAAACGATATCGCTAGCGATCCGTGACGTTGCAGCGTCCTCGCTAGCGATATCGTTCAGTTTGACAGGCAGCAGCGATCAGAATCCTGCTGTGATGTCGTTGGTCGAGGCTAGAGGGCCAGCACTTTCTTTGGTCGCTGGCTCTCCCGCTGACATCGCTGAATCGGCGTGTGTGACACCGATCCAGCGATGTCTTCACTGGTAACCAGGGTAAACATCGGGTTACTAAGCGCAGGGCCGCGCTTAGTAACCCGATGTTTACCCTGGATACCATCCTAAAAGTAAAAAAACAAACGCTTCATACTTACCTTCAGCTGTCTGTCCCTCGGCGCTCTGCTTTCCTGCACTCACTGTGAGCACAGCGGCCGGAAAGCAGAGCGGTGACGTCACCGCTCTGCTTTCTGGCCGCTGTGCTCACAGCCAGTACAGAGAAGCAGAGCGCCGGGGACAGAAAGCGGAAGGTAAGTATGAAGCGTTTATTTTTTTACTTTTAGGATGGTATCCAGGGTAAACATCGGGTTACTAAGCACGGCCCTGCGCTTAGTAACCCGATGTTTACCCTGGTTACCGGCATCGTTGGTCACTAGAGAGCTGTCTGTGTGACAGCTCTCCAGTGACCAAACAGCGACGCTGCAGCGATCGACATCGTTGTCTGGATCGCTGCAGCGTCGTTTAGTGTGAAGGTACTTTAAGGCTATGTGCACACGTATAATGGTCCACTGTGGATTTTTCCGCAGCAGATTTGATAAATCTGCAGGGCAAAAACGCTGCGTTTTTGCTGCAGATTTATCGCGGATTTACCGCGGTTTTTCTGCGGATTTCACTGCGGTTTTACAACTGCGTTTTTTTTATAGGAGCAGCTGTAAAACCGCTGCGAAATCCGCAGAAGGTGACATGCTGCGGAATGTAAACCGCTGCATTTCCGCTCGTTTTTTTTCTGCAGCATGTGCACAGCATTTTTTGTTTCCCATAGGTTTACATTGTAATGTAAACTCATGGGAAACTGCTGCAGACCCGCAGCTGCGGAAACGCTGCGGATCCGCAGCGTTTTCCGCATTGTGTGCACATACCTTTATACTATTTTCCATCACATAACCCTGTGCACAGTCACTTAAGGAGATTGTCCACTAGTACTTTTACTCCGCAAGTAAGTGCTTCCGGCACTAGGCCACCACCACCGATTACAGCTAATCGGCGGGGGTGCCAGGCGTTAGACCTCGCCAAACAGTAGTAGACAACCACTTTAAAGGGAGCATGTCACCTGAATCTTGCTGCCCAAATCACAGGCAGCATGAATTAGAGTCTAGCTGCACATTTCCAGCCAGATATACAGTACAGACCAAAAGTTTGGACACACCTTCTCATTTAAAGATTTTTCTGTATTTTCAGGACTATGAAAATTGTACATTCACACTGAAGGCATCAAATCTATGAATTAACACATGTAGAATTATATACGTAAAAAAAAAAGTGTCAAACAACTGAAATTATGTCTTATATTCTAGGTTCTTCAAAGTCGCCATCTTTTGCTTTGATGACTGCTTTGCACACTCTTGGCATTCTCTTGATGAGCTTCAAGAGGTAGTCACCGGGAATGGTTTTCACTTCACAGGAGTGCCCTGTCAGGTTTAATAAGTGGGATTTCTTGCCTTATAAATGGGGTTGGGATCATCAGTTGTGTTGTGCAGAAGTCTGGTGGATACACAGCTGATAGTCCTACTGAATAGACTGTTAGAATTTGTATTATGGCAAGAAAAAAGCATTTAAGAAAAAAAAATGAGTAGCAATCATTACTTTAAGAAATGAAGGTCAGTCGGTCCGAAAAATTGGGCAAACTTTGAAAGTGTCCCCAAGTGCAGTGGCAAAAACCATCAAGAGGTACAAAGAAACTGGCTCACATGAGGACGGCCCCAGGAAAGGAAGACCAAGAGTCACCTCTGCTTCTGAGGATAAGTTTATTTGAGTCACCAGCCTCAGAAATCGCAGGTTAACAGCAGCTCAGATTAGAGACCAGGTAAATGCCACACAGAGTTCTAGCAGCAGACACATCTCTACAACAACTGTTAAGAGGAGAATTTGTACAGCAGGCCTTCATGGTAAAATAGCTGCTAGGAAACCACTGCTAAGGACAGGCAACAAGCAGAAGAGACTTGTTTGAGCTAAAGAACACAAGGAATGGACATTAGACCAGTGGAAATCTGTGCTTTGGTCTGATGAGTCCAAATTTGAGATCTTTGGTTCCAACCACCGTGTCTTTGTGCGACGCAGAAAAGGTGAACGGATGGACTCCACATGCCTGGTTCCCACTGTGAAACATGGAGGAGGAATTGTGATGGTGTGGGGGTGCTTTGCTAGTGACACTGTTGGGGATTTATTCAAAATTGAAGGCATACTGAACCAGCATGGCTACCACAGCATCTTGCAGCGGCATGCTATTCCATCCGGTTTGTGTTTAGTTGGACCATCATTTAATTTTCAACAGGACAATGACCCCAAACACACCTCCAGGCTGTGTAAGGGCTATTTGACCAAGAAGGAGAGTGATGGGGCGCTACGCCAGATGACCTGGCCTCCACAGTCACCAGACCTGAACCTAATCGAGATGGTTTGGGGTGAGCTGGACCTCAGAGTGAAGGCAAAAAGGCCAACAAGTGCTAAGCATCTCTGGGAACTCCTTCAAGATTGTTGGAATACCATTCCCGGTGATTACCTCTTGAAGCTCATCAAGAGAATGCCAAGAGTGTGCAAAGCAGTCATCAAAGCAAAAGGTGGCTACTTTGAAGAACATAGAATATAAGACATGATTTCAGTTGTTTCACACTTGTTAAGTATATAATTCCACATGTGTTAATTCATAGTTTTGATGCCTTCAGTGTGAATGTACAATTTTCATAGTCATGAAAATACAGAAAAAATCTTTAAATGAGAAGGTGTCCAAACTTTTGGTCTGTACTGTATTTTTCTCTGAAAATAAGATTAGAAATGAAAAAGTAAAAATTACATTTTACTCAGCTCTGCAGCCACTATTCAATAACGTGGTCATTTAACATGATAAAAATGGTGAAAGGTGCCTTTAAGGGCTACTCACACTACCGTATAACTTGGCTGAGTACCATGCAATGTTTTATGTGATAACATCCGGCCAAGTGTTATATTATAGGGCAGTGCACATCTGTGATTATTTTTTTACGCCAATTCGCAATGAGAAAGCAATCACAGCATGCCGCGAATGGCTCTAAACTTTGGATCACAGGCACCTATATAAGTCTATGGGTTTGCGTGAAACATGAGATTGTACTCGGACATCATCCGAGTGTAGTCCAATGTACGCTCACAGAGACAATGGAGAATATGGAGAAATTAAGTTCTCTGTCTTCACACATGTGCTTCGATTCTCTCACGCGACAGAGCTTGAGCCGGACATCACTAGCATAATTGTCCCATTTCTCTGTTAGGCCTTCTTCACATGTCCATTGTTTATGTCTGTTTATGGTCCGTTTTTTAAAAAAATCACAAATATATACATACACAAACCCACTGTATTCAATAGTGTTGTGCACATGTCAGGTTTTTTACACGGACCGTGTGTTTGTGTGAAAAACCTGTAGACATGTACCTTTTTAATGTGCCATGGCCAAAATGAATGCTGCACACGTGCACATCCACGTCTCATTAGTCTGGCACGTACCGGCACCTGGGAAAAAGCAATTCTGTTCATGCTGTTACCAGGCGTCGGGTGCTATCATGTTCCATATCACTATCTTAGTTTTTGAACATCTTTAATACATAAAACTCTTCAATTTCTATCCCGTATTTCATTTCATATGTGTCACAATGACATCACAATGACACACAAATATCACACAGTTGTCACATACGTACACACGGAAGACACACAGACATGGATTCACCAGGACGTGTCAAGGAGGCCTTAGAGATAATATACAGCAGTGAGAACATGCTCTTCAAGAGAATCTGTTACTCAATTCATGCTATCCAAACTGAAGGTAGCATGAGTCAGCGCATGAATTGCAGCCTTGCTGCAAAATTATATACAGCTCTGGCAAAAATTACCCGTATATACTCGAGTATAAGCCGAGATTTTCAGCCCAATTTCTCGGCTTATACTCGAGTCAAGGTGGGTGGCAGGGTCGGCGGGTGAGGGGGTGAGGGCGCTGAGGCATACTTACCTAGTCCCGGCGATCCTGGCACTCCCCCTGCAGTCCCACGGTCTTCGGTGCTGCAGTTCTTCCCCTCTTCAGCGGTCACGTGGGACCGCTCATTAGAAAAATGAATAGGCGGCTCCACCTCCCATACGCGTATTCATTTCTCTAATCAGCGGTAACGGTGACCGCTGATAGAGAAAGAAGCTGCGGCACAGAAAACCGTGGGACAGGCAGAGGGAGCCAGACGTCGGGACCAGGTAAGTATGTAATATTCACCTGTCCACGTTCCAGCCGCCGGGCGTCGCTCCATCTTCCCGGCGCCTCCATCTTCCCGGCGTCTGCGCTCTGACTATTCAGGTCAGAGGGCGTGATGACGTATATAGTGTGCGCAGCGCCCTCTGCCTGATCAGTCAGAGCAGAGACGCCGGGAAGATGGAGGCGCCGGAACGAGACGCCGGGAGCTGCAAGCAAGAGAGGTGAGTATGTGTTTTTTTTTTTTTATTGCAGCAGCAACGGCACAGATTTATGTGGAGCATCTATGGGGATATATGAACGGTGCAGAGCACTATATGGGGCACAGCTATGGGGCACAATGAACGGTGCAGAGCACTATATGGGGCACAGCTATGGGGCACAATGAACGGTGCAGAGCACTGTATATGGGGCACAATGAACGGTGCAGAGCACTGTATATGGGGCACAGCTATGGGGCACAATGAACGGTGCAGAGCACTGTATATGGGGCACACCTATGGGGCACAATGAACGGTGCAGAGCACTGTATATGGGGCACAGCTATGGGGCATAATGAACGGTGCAGAGCACTGTATATGGGGCACAGCTATGGGGCACAATGAACGGTGCAGAGCACTGTATATGGGGCACAGCTATGGGGCACAATGAACGGTGCAGAGCACTGTATATGGGGCACAATGAACGGTGCAGAGCACTGTATATGGGGCACAGCTATGGGGCACAATGAACGGTGCAGAGCACTGTATATGGGGCACAATGAACGGTGCAGAGCACTGTATATGGGGCACAGCTATGGGGCACAATGAACGGTGCAGAGCACTGTATATGGGGCACAGCTATGGGGCACAATGAACGGTGCAGAGCACTGTATATGGGGCACAGCTATGGGGCACAATGAACGGTGCAGAGCAATGTATATGGGGCACAATGAACGGTGCAGAGCACTGTATATGGGGCACAGCTATGGGGCACAATGAACGGTGCAGAGCACTATATGGGGCACAGATATAGGGCACAATGAACGGTGCAGAGCACTGTATGGGGCACAGCTATGGGGCACAATTAACGGTGCAGAGCACTGTATATGGGGCACAGCTATGGGGCACAATGAACGGTGCAGAGCACTATATGGGGCACAGATATGGAGCACAGCTATGGGACAAAATGAACGGTGCAGAGCATTGTATATGGGGCACAGATATTGGGCAATAATGAACGGTGCCGAGCACAGTATGGGGCACAGCTATGGGACAAAATGAACGGTGCAGAGCACTGTATGGGGCACAGCTATGGGGAAATATGAACGGTGCAGAGCACTATATGGCACAGCTATGGGGAAATAATGATCTATTTTTATTTTTGAAATTCACCGGTAAATGCTGCATTTCCACCCTAGGCTTATACTCGAGTCAATAAGTTTTCCCAGTTTTTTGTGGCAAAATTAGGGGGGTCGGCTTATACTCAGGTCGGCTTATACTCGAGTATATACGGTAAGAGACCACCACATCAAAACCCTGTCATGGGCAGCCCAATCTCCAGACCTGAACCCCATTGAAAACCTCTGGGATGTAATCAAGAGGATGATGGATAGTCACAAGACATCAAACAAAGAAGAACTGCTTACATTTTTGTACCAAGAGTGGCATAAGGTCACACAAAAGCAGTGTGAAAGGTTGGTGGAACGCATGCCAAGACGCATGAAAGCTGTGATTAAAAATCATGGTTATTCCACAAAATACAAATTTCTGAACTCTTCCTGAGTTAAAACATTAGTATTGTTGATTCTAAATGATTATGAACTTGTTTTCTTTGCATTATTTGAGGTCTGAAAGCACTGTTTTTTTTTTTATTTTGACCATTTTCCTTTGTCAGAAAAAAAAATCTAAATTTATTGTTTGGAAATTCGGAGACATCTTGTCAGAAGTTTATAGACTAAAAGAACAATTTACATTTTACTCAAAAATATTCCTATAAAGAGAAAAATTAGACAAACTGAACATTTTGCAGTGGTCTCTTAATTTTTTCCAGAGCTGTATATTTTTCTCTGAAATTCTCAAGCATTTTACACATAATATACTTTAATCCCTTCACTACCAGTTAAATCCCGCTGTCAATCACTAACAGTGGGATTTAACATGCACCAGCCAGAAGCGTGTCATTCATCCCAGTTCCCACACATCGGCACCTCCGATCATATAACGGGGCACCGACGGGTTGTCATGAATGACAGCCGGGCGCCTACTGAGGACAACCATGCCTATCATTATGAGCCTCCTGTAAATGCCGTCCCGTGGTTTTAACACAAGAACTTCAAGTCACCCTCCGTTTGTCTCACTTTAAAAATAAAACAATTAAAAAAAATACACATATTTGGTATCGCTGTGTACAGAATAACTAATCTATCAAAACATAAAATAAATTAATGTGATTGGTAAACGACATAACGAGAATAGAAATCTAAACAGCAGAATTTACTAATTTCCTTTTTTTTCACCACTTAAATAAAAAAAAACTATACAGGTTTGGTATCTGCATACTCGTCCTGACCTGGAGATACTTTATAATACCTTTGTGCATATTGTACATAAGCTCAGGTGAACAATGAATTAAATGCTTGCTTCCTATTTTTGCTTTTTTGTTTTGTGCAGAGCACAGTGAAAAAAAAAAAATTTTGTTGCTAATAATGTGCTCCTACCACACTATCTGAGAAACATGACTGGGAAAAAATGAGGTTGTGGTGCAAGGTGGATTAGGCTTGGTGTTCAAGATGTATGTGGGGTAGATGGTAATGTTAGTGAAAGCACTAATGACCCAACAGCGTCACGTCCAATACAAACGCAACTAACAACTTCTGTTACTGGACGAGCTACTCCACTCTACCTTCCTTTGTCAGCCGCACAGCGGAACACCTTGTGGATGAGGCCCAGAAAGAGCCCCCTCACATCACAACTCTCCAACCGCCCAACTGACTGTAGGTAACCACAGTTGGGTGAGTCTGCAGAGCTGTTCACACATTCTATGCCATGAGCATCAGAAGTTTACTCAAAAGAATCCCAAAGTCAAGAGTAGGAAATCATCTGAACTGATGCCCAAAATGTTTTTAGCTCAGATCTGGGCAGAACGAAGTAGGGTCCGAGCAGCATCTTCACCCTCATGACTAGACGTTAACCTCCGAGGGGAGGTGATCCTGTGAGAGTCAGATATCTGAGGCTCTCACAGACGGGACTGTCAGGGCAGGAAGAGGAGGAGGGTGACACTCAGGGTGAAGAATGTGATAACAAAGAAGATGATGAGGTTGTAGATTTCAGTTGGCGTGAACACATAGGCATACATTTAAGCAGGTCATCTGAGGAGGTGGACGAGGAGGAAGACAAGGAAGTTACATTGCGCTGTACAGTGCAGAACACATAGTGATGCAGCCAAGACTAGCACTGCATCCTCAGCCAAAACTGTGTCTGTGGCCAGAAGCGTTTGCATGTCTGCAGCTCATAGGGGCGCAAAGGGTTGTCTAGACTGGGCCTTTTTTTACACCGCACAGGATGAGCTAACTCCCGTTATCTGCCAACTTTGCAACAAAGTAGTGGGGAAAAGTGCAATAATTTGACCACTACATGCATGCAATTTCCACAAAGAAATGAAGTATACTACCTCAGATTAATCCATAAAACTATCATTTTATTTCAAATGTTTAAAAAAGAACAAAATATAGTTCAGACAATAAAGATATAAATACAGAGATATTTGAATATAAGGAAAGTGTGCACCACAACACCCACTATCACATCCAAGGAGGGGTGGAGGACATAAATTCTAAAAGAAGATGATAGTCAGTCCCTGTAAACACTTATTGAAATCTAAAGTGCCAGTGCTCAATATCCATCAGGGCAATAACAATCTTACCCTTCTCCGTCTCCATAGATAATAAAACACGCCCCAACGCGCGTTTCGCCCTCGGCAGATGCGGGCCCCCCCCCCCCCCCGTGTTTTATTATCTATGGAGACGGAGAAGGGTAAGATTGTTACGTGAGGAATAGAAGTTTAGCTGCATATATGGGGACGATGGGTCACTAGATCTTGGGAGTTCTCCCTGACATTTGTCCGCAGCATTAACAGAAGTCTGTAATGCCCTGATGGATATTTGACATTTGAAATAAAATGATAGTTTTATGGATTAATCTGAGGTAGTATACTTCATTTCTTTGTGGTTATTCATATAATGGGAAGTATCTCTAGGTAATATTCCATGTAATATTGTCAACTCTTGACAGGACCAATTTATGAGTATGGTCTCTGGACCTGAGTTTCTGTTTCTATGCATGCAATTTCACATGCGCAATCAACGTGCGTTACTCTGGCAATACCACTGCACTAAAATGTGGAAAAGCGGACTTCAACAATCATCAGCCGCCCCATCAACCTCATCTGCTGCTTCTTCCTCCTATTCTGTTACCGTGCCAAATATTGTTATGCAGGTCTCTGACGGCAGAACCTCCATTTCTTTACCCGCTCCAGTCAGGTTGAGTGAGAGCCCGCCATCAGCTTTTACAGAAGCGGACATGCCTGCTGTTTTTGACCGATCTCAGAGAAAGAGCAATCAAGGCTGGTTCCGTATTGCCAACAGGACAAGCTCCCCCTGTAGGACTGTGGGTTTTCGGTAACTCCGGCCGGCTTGCGGCCTTGCAATTTTTTTTCATGTGGACCTTCTGCTGCCTATCTGAGTTCCAACACCATTAGCTGGTTCTTTGGAAGTCAATCTTCAATAGATCCCCTTGGGTTCCAGTACCGTCAGCTGGTTCCAGGCAGAGCCTTTGGCTTAGGTGCCTCCTTCACAGTATCCGAGTTCCACCTGGTGTCTGGTGGTCCTTGGTAGTGCTTACTGGCACAGGTACCTCCTGCTTAGTAACCGGGTTTCAGTACCGTCAGCTGGTCCTCGGTAGTTCCATTGGCTCTTGTACCTTCATCTACCCAAACGGGTTCCAGTACCGTCAGCTGGTTCTCAGCAGTTCCTCAGCCTTCTTGTACTTTCTGCTACATTTCCAAGTTCAAGCTTTTGAAATGGTTTTTGGTAATCACTCTGGATCTCCCTGATGACGACCCTAAAGATGACGACCCTGAAGACCACCCCGAAGAAGTCGACCCCGGAGACGACGACCCGGGAGACAACGACCCTGAAGACCACCCTGAAGAAGACGACGACCCCGGAGACGATGACCCCGGAGATGACGACCCTGGAGATGACGACCCTGAAGACCACACCGAAGAAGACCAAGAAGCAGAAGAACAAGAAGCTGCAGAACAAAAAGCAGAAGTACATTAAGCATAAGACTAAAAATCAGAGCAAAAGATATTATCAAAATTATAAGCAGAAGAAGACCAAGCAGTGTATGGGGGTGAGTCCGTTCCTCCTCGTGGTACCCCTGGAAAAAACCTGCTGCTGCAGGCAAGACTGAACGCGGACAAATCCTGTTGTAAATCTTTTGTGACAGGCAGAACGGAAGGTGTAATCTTCAAACTTTTATAGATAACAACTACAGGAATGCCTGTCACAAATGAGAATATGATGAAGAAGTAGAATATGAAGAAGAAGAATAGTTGAATAAGAAGAATATGGAGAATGTAAAAAAAAGAAATAATAGGAAGAAGGTGAAGAAGAAGATGAATAAGGTGAAGAAGAGGTTGATGAAAAAGATTCTGCTGCTGAGGATGATGAAGGAGAAAGTGTGGGAGAAGTAAAAAAGAAGGTGAAAAGCATGGAAGTAGTGAAACATAAATATCTGACAAAATATTAAAAAGCTTAACATAGTCAATATCTTTGTAACTCCGAACGTCATTAAAAAAAATAATTCCTGCTATTCCATTTGATTGGCCTAAACCTCTATGCCTTTAATGTCTCCTACACCTCCCCCAATCCATTCAACATTATTCTTAGTTGTTTTCCTTCATGTAGAATTAACCTACAAGGAAAGAAAGGGTTTATTTTAATTCCGATATTTATGTCCCATTGACTTGCATTGGTTTCTGGTATCGGTATCAGCGATATCCGATATTTTTTGGATATCAGCCGATCCAGGGCAGGTGTCAGCACCTGACATACCCGGGCGAGTGCCGGGGCCCTGGCGAGACAGGGGGGCCCATTCAAGGCCGGCGTTAAAGGCAGGCAGCTGCCAGTGCCTAGGACCACTGCTCCCCCAGTGGCCCTCAGCTAGCGGCACATCACGGAGCTGACTCGGCAGGTGGGGGAGTGGCCGGGGGCTGTCTAATTATACTCACCTACTCCTGGCAGCTGGCGCGGTCCCTGCAGGTCCCCGGCTCCCCAGCTTCTTCCTGTACTGAGCGGTCACATGGTACCGCTCATTACAGTAATTAATATGCGGCTCCATCTCCCTTAAGGGTGGAGCCGCATACTCATTACTGCAATGAGCGGTAACAGTGACCACTCAATACAGGAAGAAGCTACCGGCGCCGGGAAGCAGGGACTGCACAGTGCCAGGAGCAGGTGAGTATAACGGGGAGGGGAGCGCAGCACTGCACGATATTCACCTGCTCCTCGTTCCGGCCGCTCCTCCGTCTTCAGCGTCTTCTGCAGTGACGCTGAGGTCAGAGGGCGCAGTGACGTGGTTAGTGCGCGCCCTTTGCCTGAGCATCAGTGCAGAAGACGCTGAAGAAGATGGAGCGGCGGCTGGAACAAGGACAGGTGAATATTGAAAGTGCCAGGGGCCTGAGCAATGGAGAGGTGAGTATGTGATTTTTTTTTATCGCCGCAACAGCAAATGGGGCAAGTGTCTGTATGGAGCATCTTATGGGGCAATAACGTTTGTGCAGCATTATATTGGGCAAGTGTCTGTATGGGGCCATAACATTTGTGCAGCACTATATGTGGCAAGTGTCTGTATGGAGCATTTATGTGGCCATAACGTTTGTGCAGCACTATATGGGGCAAGTGTCTCTATATACTACATGGCTGTTCTATAAACTATCTGGGCCATGTTATAAACTATGTGGCTGTGCTATATACTATATGGGCTGTGCTATATACTATGTGGCTGTGTTATATGCTGCGTGGGCTGTTATATACTACATGGCTGTGTTATATGCTATGTGGCTGTGTTATATGCTACGTGGCCTGTTATATACTACATGGCTATGTTATATGCTACGTGGCTGTGCTATATACTACGTGGGCTGTGTTATATACTACATGGATGTGTTTATATGCGATCATGAATCGCGGTATGTGTTAAAGGGGGGGCCCACTGAGACTCTTTCGCCCGGAGCCCTCAAAAACCTGGAGCCGGCCCTGGGCCGATCCAATCCAATACTGATATTTCTGGATATCGGAAGGAATCGCTCATATAGCATGGGCCAGTGCAGTACGAACGTGGCGCATATCACGTTTATGGAGTGGGCACAGATTAAGGACCTCCACACCCTTCTGCACAGCTTAGAAATGGCTACTAAGATGGATAGTAATGACGATGCCATCATTAGCATCACTATTCCGATCATCTACATGCTGGTGCAGACTTTGAATAGATTGCCGGAGGATGTGGTGGTCCCAGAGGAAGAGCAGGAATCAGAGGAAGATGCGGAAGGGATAACATTGTCTCAAAGTCCCAGACTGTCGTCACACAGGTGGATGCCAAGGGATGGTGGATTACAGTGATCAAGGGGGTCTGGTGATACCAGGCAAACTGTTATTGCTGAGGAACAAATGGATGAGGAAGTGGAGACGGGCTGAGCAACTGTCAGGAGATGAAGAGGATAATCATCTCCTCTCTGTTGTTTGTGGTTGGCGGAAGGGACAGAGGAAACAAGCTTCATTGTTACCTAGCCACCAACACAGCATGCGTGGAAGATCCTGACATATGAGTGACTTCTTGCAGCACTATCTGCAACATGATTCCCGTATAGTTATGATTCGAAATAGTGCTACTGGGTTACCACTCTGTTAGATCCATGTTATAAGACAACAATTTGTCAGATGCTTACCGCCCTGGAAAGTGACTCGCGAATGCTGGAGTATTGAAACACGCTTTTACACAACCTTAAGAGACGTTTTCCCCAAGACAGCAGTGAGGCACACAGTGTGCATCGCAGCTCTAGACTTCCAACCTCCGGCACGTCAATTAGTCAATGCCAAAACATTAGCAGCAGCATCAGCAGCAGCAGTGTAAGTAGCAGAAGCAATTTTTGTGAGTCCTTTGCCACATTTTTTAGACAAGCTCATGCACCAGCACAACAGAGTCCAATTCTGACATGTCATGAATGACTGTAAAGGATGGTGCAGTAGTATCTAGAAGTCAATATCAATACCACCAGTGAAGGTTTGGACTTTTTCACATTTTGGACTTCAAAAATGGATGAGTGGCCTGAGAACGCCTCTCACGCCTTGCAGGTTTTATTGTGCCCAGCAGGCAGCGTTCTCTCAGAATGTGTCTTCAGCGCTGCTGGAGGTGTCCTGAAGGATTAGCGCAGCTGGCTGTCCCCTGAAAGTGTAGACCACCTAACGTTCATCAAGAAAAACAAGTCATGGATCGCCAAGAACTTTTGCACCCCAATCGTAGACTGTTGTAGGTTTTAGTGTGCTGCATTGATCTCACGTAATTGCAGTTTGTGATATCTTTAGTGGGGCTTCTGTGCCTGCTGTTGCCGCAGATGTTAACACTAATTTGAGGAATTGTGAACAGTCCTGGTTGGGTGTCCATCTGCTAGGTTGGCTGTAGTGGAAGAGGTGTCGCTACCCATTATACTATCTCTACTCTGCTGAAATTGATGACATGTTGTTGGTGTCTGCCAATAATTGTTGGAAATGCGAACACTCCTGGTTGAGTCAACATCTGCTGGGTTGGCTGTAGTGGAAGATGTTTCAGTCCCTATTATACTATTTCTACTCTCGAGAAATTGATGCCACTGCAGTGGTGTCAGGTCCAATTTTTTTAAAATTTGAAGACTCCTGATTGGGTCTCCATCTGCTGAGTTGGCTGTAATGGAAGACGTATCGGTCCCTATTATACTATTTCTATTCTGGTGAAATTGATGCCACTTTGTTGGTGTCTGCCACTAATTTTTGAAAATATGTACACTCCTGGTTGGGTCTCCACTTGCTGGGTTAATTGTAGTGGAAGATGTGTCAGTCCCTATTATACTATTTCTACTCTCATGAAATTGATGCCACTTCGGTGGTGTCTGCCCCTTATTATTTAAAATTTGAAAACTCCTGGTTGGGTCTCCATCTGCTGAGTTGGCAGTAGGGGCAGACGTGTCGGTCCTTACTATACTATTTCTACTCTGGTAAAATTGATGCGACTGTTGTGGTCTCAGACCCTAAATATTTTAAACTTGAAGACTCCTGATTGGGTCTCCATCTGTTGGGTTGGCTGTAATGGAAGATGTGTTGGTCCCTATAATACTATTTCTACTGTCGTAAAATTGATGCCACTTCAGAGGTGTCAGGCTCTAATTTTTTTAAAGTTCAAGACTCCTAATTGGTTCTACATCTGCTGGGTTGGTTGTAGTGGAAGAGATGTTGGTCCCCATTATACTATTTCTACTCTAGTGAACTTGATGCCACTTTTTTTTTATTTTATTCGTTTATTTATTAAACATAGAATAAAATTACAGTATACATATTTGCCCTTGTCGTTAATCTGCGTGGTTACATTACAGGGATTGAAAGGACAGAACATACATATGTCAATCATTTCACACATAGAAAACGTGTGTACTAAATTACTAAATTATGAAACAGTCAGAACATAAGGTTCTTGAACTACAACCAAACTAAACCTCCAGAACTACTAAGCCGCCACTTGACCAAAGTTGAATACATTATTTATTTTGTTCCTTTCCCATTGCGCAATATTTGCAGATCAAAGGACCAGGTAAACCACATTTCTCCCAATTAGTCAGGTCACAGAGTGAGATGAGAGGCGTTCCATCTATCCCAAATTTTGTTGAACTTATACGGGCAGCCCCTATTTTGATAAAGAGTGCGCTCATAGGGGACGACTGCATTCACCAGTTCAATCCAGGACCTAACGGAGGGGGATGAATTCCCCATCCACCGCATAGCTAGCAACTTTATTGCCAAGAAAAGTGTTTCTCGTAGAAAAATCCCCGTATAGTGTTCCCAGGCCTCCTCGTCCCACACTCCAAACAGGCAAATTAAGGGTTCAAGAGGAATCGGAATTGCCAGTATTGAAGTTAATAATGACGTCACCTCCCTCCAGTAGTGAGAGACTATGGGGCACTGCCATATCATGTGTATAAAATCAGCGTCAGGTGAGTGGCAACGCAAACATTCCGACGTCAAGTAACGACCCATCCGACAAAGTCTCAACGGAGTCAAATATGACTGGTGGATTATATATAATTGGGTCATCTTATTATTGGCTGATGGGGAGACTCCGAGGGGGGATTCCAAAATATCCTCCCATTCCTCACTTTGCATATCAGGAAGAAGCCCCTCCCATTTGCCTCTCACCGAATCCACAACAGAGTTCGTTCCCGCTGATAGCAGATATGTGTATAGGGACGAGATTAGACCCTGAGGTCCCTGGGACTTAAGAATACCTATCAGAGGTAAAGATGAGATGTTACGGTTCATCCCCTCATTCCTGACAAATGACTGAACGGCAGATCTGAGTTGCAACTTGATGCCACTTTGTTGGTGTCTGCCACTAATTGTTGGAAATGTGAACACTCCTTGTTCGGTCTACATCTGCTGGGTTGGCTGCAGTGGAAGAGATGTCCCTGCCCATTATACCATTTCTACTCTGGTGACATTGATGCCATTTTGGTGGTCTCTGCCCCTAATTATTTTAAATTCGAAGACTCCTGATTGGGTCTCCATCTGCTGGGTTGACTTTAGTGGAAGACGTGTCGGTCCCTATTATACCATTTCTACTCTGGTGAAATTGATGCCACTTTGTTGGTGTCTGCCACTAATGTTTGGAAATATGTACACTCCTGGTTGGGTCTCCATCTGCTGGGTTGCAGTAGTGGAAGAGGTGTTGATGTTGGACCCTATTACACTATTTCTACTCTGAAGAAATTGATGCCACTTTGTTGGTGTCTGCCACTAATGTTTGGAAATGTGTACACTCCTGGTTGGGTCTCCATCTGCTGGGTTGGCTGCAATGGAAGGCGTGTTGGTCCCTATTATACTATTTATACTCTCATGAAATGGATGCCACTTCAGAGGTGTCAGGCCCTCATTTTTTTAAATTTCAAGACTCCTAATTGGGTCTACATCTGCTGGATTGGCTGCAGTGGAAGAGATGTCGCTCCCTATTATAATATTTCTACTCTGGTGAAATTGATGCCACTCTGGTAGGGTTTGACACTAATTTTTGAAAATGTGGAGCGTCCCGATTGGATATCTCCGTCTGCTGGGTTGGCTGTAGTGGAAGAGATGTCGCTCTTCATTATACTATTTTTACTCTGGTGAAATTGATGCCACTTTGTTGGTGTCTGCCATTAATTTTTGGATATGTGAAGACTCCTGGTTGGGTCTCCTTCATGTGTGTTGCCTGTAGCAGTAGGCCTCCGAGACCGGCAGGCCTCCACCACCTTTGAGTTATTTACCCTTGTTACTATCCTTACATTTTTCTGACAATAGAAGTATATAAAACTGATATTTGTGCCACCTGAGTGTGGCTGAGTATAAAAGGAGGTTGAGCTGTTGCATATGGTATCAGGGCTCCCAGCACAGCAGGCCTCCACCGATCCCCCACCCACCTTGTATAAATTTGAATTTCAATTCAAAGCTGTAAATGCTGGCCCAGACGCTGTTACCTCATGCATGGCTGATTGCTGCTGTGCTATTCTAAAATTTGTACTATGGGTGAATTGAGGCCATTTTCCTGGTGTCTGCCCCATATTTTATATATTTTGGCAGCTTTTGGAATGGTTTGAAGGTGTTGTGTGTGCATTTGTTTTTGCCTCCGAATAACTCCAATGGTGTTCAACTATATTCGGCAAATAATCGACTAATAAATCAGGGAATATTGCAAAATCAGCGATCATAATCTGAATCGAACATTGAAATATTCGCTCATCGCTAATTATAATAAATATCTCAGAAAAGGGATTTCCTGCTGAGAACATACATTTCTCTGGTTTGACATATAATTTATTGTCCCTAAGTATTTGTAGGACTTGCCTAACATGTATCTGATGTGACTCGGCATGCAGATAGACTACTACAAATCTACCTGCCAGGTGATATATAATTTTCAAAATGTTGAAAAAACGGCATAACAAGGTATTTGTAGTGTCCTTCTGGCATATTAAAAGTGGTCTTCCACTCATCCCCCTCCTTAATACGTATGAGATTATAGGCCTCCCTAAGGACCAGTTTGGAAAACCACTTAGCCCCAACGATGTGTTTAAAGAGATCTGGAATAAGAAGGAATGGATATGGATCCCGAATAATGATCCAATTTAATTCCCTGAAATCCAAGCAGGCACAGCTCCCCATCTTTTTTCTAAATGAAAAAAATTTCTGCTGACACTTGAGATGAGGATGGTCTGATATGTCCCTTTGCCAGACTCTGTAATATAATCTTTCATGGCCTGTCTCTCAGGACCAGAAATATTATACAACCTGCTCTTTGCCTCAGGAAACAGATCCACTGAGAAATCGTAAGGACACTGAGGTGGTAGTTCTTGACACCCTTTGTCACGATCCATTTTTGGTTTTGTGGCAGCTCTGGTTCCAGTATGACTTAAATGAAGCTTTTTCCTTTCAGGACTAGTGGAGGTTAATATCAGGGACGAGGTTCCTGACGGCGGTGGGGGAAGTACACACTTAGGGCATTAGGGGAGTGCAGAGTCAGGCTCAAGTTTGAGAAGGAGTTGACCATTCCTCATTTCCCTATTGGTAGGGCCTTCCTCACTCCTTTACCTTCCCGTTATGTGTCAGGCCATCTGCTGACCGACCCCCCGTGGGTTCGCTTTATATATCTTGACACCCTTGTTCTGAAACCACATCCTGCTAATCAGTGAAATACCCTGGTAGTTACCATGGATAAACAAGCACACATGCAGTTATTTTGACAATATCTGCTCCACCTCACTATATCCCGTGCTTTCCCGTACACTACAGGATTATGTAACATCAATCTAGGCCTAGAACCACCAGGGAAGGCAAGCCCTCTAACACAGTCCATGGCCACTACCTGAACATGTATATCGTGGACGAGTTGAGTGAAATGCTCCTGACTTAAGCACAGAATATATTGCGATTATTAGGTCTTGACAACTTAAGAGGAGTAAGGCCTTAGGTCTGGACAAACTGGGAGTTAACCAGAGTAAACTCCGTCTCACTGTCCAAAATGGCAGAAGTAAACACTATTTTAAGTCTGCTACCTCCAGGCTGAATTGTTATACCTGCCCTGCCAGAGCAGCCACAGGATCCATCATGGATCCAAAAAGGTATGGCAAGTGATAATGTCAAGTTTTGAACTCAGATCATCCTAGTCTATCCCTGTCCCCGGATTACTCCTGAAGGTGGAGACACTAGGGTCATGTGCCTTGTTGTGCTCCTATATTAACCTTTATCTGTTCCCTTTCTCAACTAGAATTGTGTGAGGCTGAATTATGTACGATAGCACTAACCAGAAGGTGAAGGTGAAACCAAATAGGAGAAAATGAGGATGTGCACACAAATAAACTCCAGGCAACTATCCCCTGAACAACTCTCCAAACGCCTTCTAAAAACATGAACTTTACCTCCAACTTCTAACCAGGCAATAAAACACCTATACATATATATATATATATATATATATATATATACACTAGATGGTGACCCGATTCTAACGCATCAGGTATTCTAGAATATGCATGTCCATGTAGTATATTGCACAGGCCACGTAGTATATTGCCCAGTCACGTAGTATGTTGCCCAGCTATGTAGTATATTGCCCAGTCACGTAGTATATTGCCCAGCCACGTAGTATATTGTCCAGTCACGTAGTATATTGCCCAGTCACATAGTATATTGCCCAGTCACGTAGTATATTGCCCAGCGACGTAGTATACAGCACAGACACGTAGTATATTGCCCAGCCACGTAGTATATTGCCCAGCCACGTAGTATATTGCCCAGCCACGTAGTATATTGCCCAGTCACGTAGTATACAGCACATAGCCACGTAGTATACTGACCAGTCACGTAGTATATAGCACAGCCCACGCAGTATATAACAGTGGTCACGTAATATATAGCACAGTCCACGGAGTATATAACACTGCCTATGTAGTATACAGCATAGAGCCACGCGGTATGTAACACAGCCCACGTAGTATACAGCAGTTAAAAAAAATAATTAAAATAAAAAATAGTTATATACTCACCTCCTGGAATCCAACGGAGCTCCGGTGTTAGGCGCGCGGCTGCCGCCATCTTCCGTTCCCAGGATGCATTGCGAAATTACCCAGATGACTTAGTGGTCTCGCGAGACAGCTAAGTCTGCTGGGTAATTTCACAAAGCATCGCTGGTAACGGAGGATGGCGGCAGGCGCGAGCGGCTCAGCGGACAACGGAGGGTGAGTATAGCAGGTTTTTTGTTTTTTTTTATTATTTTTAACATTACATTTTTTTACTATTGATGCCGCATAGGCAGCATCATTAGTAAAAAGTTGGGGACACACAGGGTTAATAGCGGCGGTAGCGGAGTGCGTTAACCTGCGGCATAACGCGGTCCGTTACCGCCGGCATTAAACCTGTGTGAGCGGTGAGTGGAGGGGAGTATGCGGGCGCCAGCAACTGACTGTGGGTAGTAAGGAGCGGCCATTTTCTTCTGGACTGTGCCCGTCGCTGATTGGTCGTGGCTGTTTTGCCGCGACCAATCAGCGACTTGGATTTCCAGGACAGACAGAGGCCGTGACCAATGAATATCCGTGACAGACAGAAAGAAAGACAGACAGACAGACGGAAGTGACCCTTAATATATATATCTACTATATAATTGTCTATCTCTATGCCATAAAGCATAAACCGATAAGGAAACACCTACTGTATAAAGAAAGATCTATTGAAAGGCAGGTCAAATGGATAGAATCAAGCTTATTGAATACAATAATAAAACTGAACCATAAAGGCAAAGTAAAAAAAGTAAACAAAATGAAACAACACAGATTAGGTAGAAAGGTGGCAGGACAGCGGGACTGGGTCATCAAACTGGGGCCGTCCTGCGGAATCTAAGATGATTGGGAGCTATGTTGGTGTGTAAGGCTGCTTTCACACATCAGTTTTTTTTACGTCAGGCACAATTCGGCAAATTTTGAAAAAAACGGATACGGCAAAAGTTGCCGCCGGATCCATTTTTTCTCATAGACTTGTATTAGCGACTGATTGCGATGGATGGCCTCATGGTTCATCCTTTTTTCACCGAATCCGTCGAAAATTCTTTTTCCGGCGGCCAGAAAAAATGAACATAACTTTTTTGTGTCCATCGAAAAAACGGACAGCGACGGATTCATCGCCATCCGTCATTTGCTAGAATGGAACCCTATAGCGCCGGATCCGTCAAGTGACGGGATCTGGCGATGGATTTTTTTTTTTTTTAACTGAGCATGGTCCGATTTGTTTAGGATCCATTTAGCTGTATCGGCTAGTCGGATCCGTCGAAAAAAGGATCAGTCGCATCAGTTTTTCACAATCTGTGACGGATCCGTTTTTTTCAACATTCGACGGACTGAGCCTGACGGCAAAAAATTTGATGTGTGAAAGCAGATTAAGTTGAAAACTAGCTTAGGCAGGAAGGGGTTAAACTGAATCCTTTGAAAACAATAAATAAATGTAATGTTTATCTGCAGCTAGTTAATTTTCTTTTAAAACATAAGGGGGCAAAAAAACTCCAGCCTCTCCAGGGATCCTTTAAATGTTCTTAAAAAAACATTTGAATTTGTTTGCCAAAAATGCACGCTGTTTTTGTTCAAACAAATTTGTACTACCAGCAAAGTCCTAAATTAAACAAAAATACTTGGGGATAAAAGGTGAGAACAAAAATGCACTAAGCGCTTTAGTTTCAAGGGGCCCAATTCTGTTCAAGAGTGGTGCCTGCCCCTTTCAATGGAAATTGTGAAGACATTCTTAGAAGATTGATAGAACACTTCATGATTTAGCTACCTCTTCACTTCTTTTCTTACCAAAATCCCATGACCTTTCAGGGTATCTATTAATGCTTGCACAAGTTTTACATGCAACTAATTGCAAGATATCCCTGACAACTACAATATTCTCTGGTCAGAGGACAGTAGGCGTTTTATTTACCGTATTTATTATTTACCCTGGTAGTTTTTTTTATCAAGTTCTGTAGAAAAAGTGCCTTACTTTGAAATGTCGAAAAAACTCCTGTATTTTCATTTATTGTTTCCAACAAAAGGTCAAGAGAAAGACAACTCAGGCGTTGTCTTGGAAACAAATGGATTTCTGTGCCATCTTATTTTCAACATACATTTTTGTTCCATCGTCTGCGTATGTCTGCTTTGACAGTTTAGAAATAAATGAAGCTGGCTCACATTAGTTTTTGGTTTCTTTTCGCTTTGTTTGTTATACTATTATTTATGCAACAAAAGGCATTTTTGAGCATTTCAAGGGAGCTCACTCTACTTATTGGGGAATTGAATGCCAACTAAGCTTAAAATATGCAGTTCATATCTTATTAAACTTGTTAACCAATTGGTGAAAATGAAAAAACATATTTATTTTGCTTGCTTGTATAGCGTCAACATATACTGCGGCACTTTACAGACATCATCATCATCATAACTCCCAACAGTCCTGAATTCAGTTGGAATGTACCAGCCCGTCAGAGCTTTGTCCTGGCTTCTATACTCATCTCTCCAATGTCTTCATAGCTCCATAGCTCCTCCTTGGGGGTGGGGCACATAGTCTGCATACATTTAATTTATCCACTTCTCCTGCCACCAGGATGTAAACTCACTTTCCTATGTTCACATGCGGCAGCTTGCTTTAGCTATGAGCCACAGGT
Source organism: Ranitomeya imitator (assembly GCF_032444005.1). Taxonomy (NCBI): domain Eukaryota; kingdom Metazoa; phylum Chordata; class Amphibia; order Anura; family Dendrobatidae; genus Ranitomeya; species Ranitomeya imitator. Next base: position 711,543,974 of record NC_091284.1, on the reverse strand, counting down.
CATAATGATAACCATGGGAGATTTTGGTAATCTTGACACGTATTGCATATATACAAAAACGTATTTTTTTGGGTTTTGTGATTCTCCCCAGGTGTCGAACCCACAACCACCATCAACATCACCGGCATGATCTAAAACTATTGAGCCACAAGCTTTAGTGATGTAACGGGGAGAATTTTGTATACTTGATCTGTATTGCAGGCTCTGACTCCACATGCAGATTGTACTGATATATTGTACACAGTAGAATATTTCTATGTTTTTGTGTTCTAGATGAAGATTAAAATACATTTCTCACCGTGATCTGCGGTGAAGTCACTGAGCTTGAACTGCAGTGAACTCAGTGACTTTTTCCCACTGTGCTGAGGTCACCCCAGTGCAGCCTAGCTGGGAACACAGCCTTAGTGACCGGAGGTAACTTTGATTACGTCACTGCTAGTCACCGAGGCTGCCCTCGCTGCAGCTCATTCACCAGTGGTTCTCAGCCTGGACAGTCGCATCTCGGCACCGTCCAGATTGAAAACTATTAATGCCCCGGACATGGATTACAGCATGAGACAGAAAGACTGACAGGTGAGGGGTATGGTTTTTATTATTTTTGTTTTATTACAGAAGACAAAGGATTCATTGGAATTAGGTGTTAGGTGAATATAACTGTGCTTGTTATTTTTAAATACAAAAGGAAAAGTGTGTTTACTCTTATTTCTAATAAAGGACTTTATTCTTGCTGGGTCTTTATTTACTACTAGATGGTGGCCCGATTCTAACGTATCGGGTATTCTAGAATATGTAGGTAGTATATAGCACAGGCTACGTACTATATTTCACAGTGACGTAGTATATAACACAATCGACGTAGTATATAACAGAGCTACGTAGTTTGTAACACAGCATACGTAGTATATAGCAGAGCCACGTAGTATATAACATAGCCACGTCGTATATCGTAGTATATTGCATGCCACGTAGTATATAACAGAGCCACATAGTATATTGCACAGTCCACGTAGTATATAACAGAACCGACACAGCCACATAGTATATTGCACAGCTACGTAGTATATAGCACAGAGCACGTAGTATATTGGACAGTCACGTTGTATATTGCACAGTCACGTTGTATATTTCCCAGCGACTTAGTATATAGCATAGAGATGTAGTATTTAACAGAGCCCACGCAGTATGTAACACATTCCACGTAGTATATAGCAATGTGGGTACTATATGCGTGGTTAAAAAAGACTTAAAATAAAAAATAAACATATACTCACCTTCCGAGGGCCCCTTGTAGTCCTGGCGCCTGTGTGCGGTGCACGCGGTAGCTTCCAGTCCCAGGGTTGGTATGAGCGCAGGACCTGTGATGACGTTGCGGTCACATGACTGTGACATCATGGCAGGTCCTTCTCGCATAGCATCCTTGGCACCGGAACCTGCCGCTTGCACTGCCGAGGACAGCGCGCGACCTCGGAGGGTGAGAATAACCTTTTTTTCTATTATTATTATTTTTAACATTAGATCGTTTTACTATTGATGCTGCATATGCAGCATCAATAGTAAAAAGTTGGTCACACAGGGTTAATAGCAGCGTTAATGGAGTGCGTTACACTGCGGTCCGTTAACACTGGCATTAACCCTGTGTGAGCGCTCAGCGCTGACTGCAGGGCAGTAAAGCAGCGGCCATTTCGCTGCCAGACTCTGGCCGTCACTGATTGGTTGTGGCAATGGTCATGGGCGTTTTGCCACGACCAATCAGCGACTTGGATTTCCATGACAGACAGAGGTCGCGACCAATGAATATCCATGACAGACAGACAGACAGAAAGACAGACAGACGGAAGTGACCCTTAGACAATTATATAGTAGATACAACTATAGAATTAGCAATGGATAGGTGTCTTATAGATGCCTCTCCATTACTAAGCCGTGGGCTTGATGTCACCTGAACATACAGAGGTGACATCAACCCAGCAAATATGAACCCCACTTGCCACCGCTACAGGCCAGTGGGAAGAGCCGGGCAAAGAGCCAGAATTCGCACATCTAATAGATGTGCCTTTTCTAGGCAGCTGCGGGCTGCTATTTTTAGGCTGGGGGATCCTATATCAATGGCCCCTTACCAGCCTGAGAATACCAGCCTCCAGCTGTTGGGGGGGGACCCCACACCGTTTTTTAAATTATTTATTTAAATAATTAAAAATAAGGCGTGGGGACCCCTCTATTCTTGATAACCAGTGTAGGGATTCGGACAGAAATCCGAGAGTGGACCCTCTGGGTCGTGACTCTAGAGCCCCCGGGGTCGAGCGGACCAGATGGAATCACCCCCTATACAGGAAGTGTTAGGAGCAGGACCTCGGGGGAATGGAGACACAACAGCTAGAGCCAAAGGGACGACCCAAGAGAAAGAAGGAGACCACAGAGCTATTGGAATGGCGGGGAACAATAGGAAAACAGGACTTAACTGATAATGACAGGAACACGAGACGATGCAGGACACGGCAGGAACACAGGACTTGGCAGGAGACGGCAGGAACACGGAACTAGGCAGGACACAGCAGGAACACGGAACTTGGCAGGACACAGCAGGAACACGGAACTTGGCAGGACACAGCAGGAACACGGAACTTGGCAGGACACAGCAGGAACACAGGACTAGGCAGGAGACGGCAGGAACACGGAACTTGGCAGGACACAGCAGGAACACGGAACTTGGCAGGACACAGCAGGAACACGGAACTTGGCAGGACACAGCAGGAACACGGGACTAGGCAGGACACAACACTGAGACAAAGAGAGAACTAAGCAGGGAAAAGATACGAATACTGGGGAGCCTAGGGCATAGGGACACTGACGGCAGACAGTGCACCTACAAAGCAAAGGCGTCTTGCCTGGAAAGACGCCGGGACGAAATACCTGATGGGCGCCGCCATGTTGGGGCGGAGCCATCGGGTCGCGACCTCCCAGAGGGCTCAGCGACGGAGGAGACGCGACCGCGCATGCGCAGAGAGACCGGACGCCGTGAGCCGGCGAAGGAGGAGGCAGAGCGGCGAGGGACAGGATCGAGAGTGCGCCGAGGGATGGAAGAAGCCGGGTAAGTATGTGCAGCGGACGTGACAACCAGCCTCGCTGAAGCTGGCAGCTGAGGGTTGCAGCCCCCAGCTGTGAGTTTTGCCTGGATTCAGAAATACAGGGGAACCCATGCCGTTTTTTTCATTTATTTGTTTATAGCATAGGAGCCAGCTGATGAACACTCCCATCAGCCGCTTCTGTTCTCGCTGTTATTAGCAGAAGCAGGTGTAGGCTGATAGGAGTAATAGTCCCAAAAGCCGGCGCCTGCTGTCATTGTTCTCACTTGAACTCTAATCATTCTCCCTTGTTCGTGCTGATCGCCTGCACAGCAGAGTGATGAGAGCCGTTTTCAGCACCTGGCACCAGAGAACAGCGCTTACTGCTTCCCTGGTGCCCGCTGTGTGGTTCTGATGGGGCACACGCGGTTGCCACATGTGTGCCGCAAGTATTACACACACGGATACTGACATCTCCGGTACCGTTTTGATGTTAGCGCGAGCGCCATGGGAAAATTTCTAATGGCGCTCATGCTAATGTCAGATAGGTGAAATTAGTTTATTGGCTGTGAACTTCAAGGACCTTTCTGAAGGCACTGGGAGTGTGAGAACTTTCTCACGCTCGCGGTGATGTCAGACTGGTCCTATGAGTTCACCGCGAGATACTGGGCAGCAGTAGTAGATGCTGCTCAGTGTCTCTGCTAGAATGCAGCCTGCCATCTAGCTGTAGCAGAGCTAGACCCATCGCAAAATAAATGGATTATCTTCTCAGCAGAAAGGTGAGGAATATTGTTTTTTATTTTAACTCTTTGCAGAAGACAATGACGTCGGTGGAAAGGGTGAGGTCATAAGTATGGTTTAATTAAGGAGATTAAGGTTAATTAAAGGCATCTGTGTCATTCTTTCAATTAAATAACTTTTTATCTGGGTGTGTGTGTGTGTTTTTATAAGATATGACTATGGGGTTAGTAGTGGGGTGTCTTATTGACACCTCTTCATTACTAACCTTGGGACTTGCTGTCACTTGGCAATACAAAGGTGAAATCAACCCCCCCCCCCCAACTATCACCTCACTTGCTCCCGCTACAGGGCAAGTGGGAAGAGTGAGCCTAAGTGCCAGAATTGGTGCACCTTATAGATGCGCTTTTTCTGGGGTGCCTGAGAGCTGGGGCAGGTCTCTGACAGTGAAAACGATCTACCGACGGTAGCATTACCGCTGATCAGAAGCGCTGCCCTGGTGTTTCCCACACTGTTACACAGTGTGGGAAACACCGGCTTTTGTCTTGTGCATGTTCGGCTATATTTGGTGATTAAAACGATGATTAAATCAGCGAATATTGCAAATCCGGTGATCGTGAACAGAACCCAATATTGAATATTCGCTCATTTCTAATAACAACCAAAAGTATTACCGCGTGGGCTGATTTCTGAATGGGCATGCATGGCACCTTTACACTGACAGTGACACACAAAGAGGCCTCATACTAGATATGGATGCAGGTTCCAGCTATGGATCTGGTGGATATGCAATAAATGCTCGAGCTAGAAATAGCCCGTAAAGAGCACCGATTATACTATTAAAATGTTAGAATTAGTATAGGGGATGGGTGATACTTTTGCCTTAACAAATTATTTTAGAACAAGCAATTTCAAAATGAAGGTTTATAGGGTAAAAACAAAGTGGTTTTCAAAATTTGAGGATGCTTTGCATGTGAAGTTATTTGAATTATATTATTTGCGCACTTAAGTATAATTGCTTTTGGTTTGAGGACACTTATTTCTTGCAATTAATTAGTTCAGCTGTGGGTTCAAATTATACAAATACACTCCTTACCGTTTATAAGTTTGCGGAAATGCTGATATATAAGTTTAACCCCTTAATTACCAGAGGTCTTATTGGTTTTGCATTTTTATTTTTTTTTCCCTTTCTTCCCAAAGCCATAACTTTTTATTTTTTGGTCAAAATGAACATGTGAGGGCTTGTTTTTTTGGGGGACTTATTGTACTTTTGAACAACACCATTGCTTTTAACATATCGTGTACTGGTAAAGGGGAAAAAATTCAAAGTGCGTGAAATTGCAAAAAATGTGCAATCCCACATTTTTTTTGTTTTGCTTTTTTACTATGTTCACTAAATGCTAAAACTGACCTGCCATTATGATTCTCCAGGTCATTACAAGTTCATACATGTAGAAAAGCCGCGGAGACACCATCACGTGTTTCTCAATGCAAGCAATAAATAGCCAGGTCTTTCACCGGGAAGGAACAACCACGGGAAGGGCAGCATCCAAAAGGAAAACCACCTATACCAAAACATGGTATCCATCCACAGACAGCTGTTTCGGGATATTTGCCCCTCATCAGTATGGAGTAGGAAACTGGCTATTATTGCTTGCGTTGAGAAACACGTGATGGTGTCTCCGCGGCTTTTCTACATGCATTTGCATATTTCCCATAAAGGGATGGGGGCAGTGTTCTGGATCACTGCGTTGAGAAACACGTGATGGTGTCTCTGCGGTGTTGGATGTTTTGATCTCCCCGAGGTCATTCATCCTTATGTTTATATTACAAGTTCATAGACACCAAACATGTCTAGGTTTTTTTTTTATCTAAGTGGTGAAAAAAAAATCCAAACTTTGTTAAAAAAAAAATTGCGCCATTTTTCGATACCTATAGTGTCTACATTTTCCATGCTCTGGGGTCGGGTGAGGGCTTATTTTTTTGTGCACCGAGCTGACGTTTTTAATGATACATTTTGGTGCAGATATGTTCTTTTGATCGCTTGTTATTGCCTTTTAATGCAATGTCGCGGCAATCAAAAAAAGTAATTCAGGTGTTTGGACTTTTTCTCTCGCTACGCTGTTTAGCGATCAAGTTAATCCTTTTTTTATTGATAGATCAGGCGATTCTGAACACGGTGATACCAAATATGTGTATGTTTGATTTTTATTTTTTATTGTTTTATTTTGAATGGAGCGAAAGGGGGGTAACATAGTAACATAGTAACATAGTTAGTAAGGCCGAAAAAAGACATTTGTCCATCCAGTTCAGCCTATATTCCATCATAATAATTCCCCAGATCTACGTCCTTCTACAGAACCTAATAATTGTATGATACAATATTGTTCTGCTCCAGGAAGACATCCAGGCCTCTCTTGAACCCCTCGACTGAGTTCGCCATCACCACCTCCTCAGGCAAGCAATTCCAGATTCTCACTGCCCTAACAGTAAAGAATCCTCTTCTATGTTGGTGGAAAAACCTTCTCTCCTGCAGACGCAAAGAATGCCCCCTTGTGCCCGTCACCTTCCTTGGTATAAACAGATCCTCAGGGAGATATTTGTATTGTCCCCTTATATACTTATACATGGTTATTAGATCGCCCCTCAGTCGTCTTTTTTCTAGACTAAATAATCCTAATTTCGCTAATCTATCTGGGTATTGTAGTTCTCCCATCCCCTTTATTAATTTTGTTGCCCTCCTTTGTACTCTCTCTAGTTCCATTATATCCTTCCTGAGCACCGGTGCCCAAAACTGGACACAGTACTCCATGTGCGGTCTAACTAGGGATTTGTACAGAGGCAGTATAATGCTCTCGCTGCCTGGCACCGGCTGCTCCAGGTAAGTTTATCATTAACTAGGATCCCCAAGTCCTTCTCCCTGTCAGATTTACCCAGTGGTTTCCCGTTCAGTGTGTAATGGTGATATTGATTCCTTCTTCCCATGTGTATAACTTTACATTTATCATTGTTAAACCTCATCTGCCACCTTTCAGCCCAAGTTTCCAACTTGGGGTGATTTGAAATTTTTTTTTTTTTAGTTTTTTATACTTTTAAAACATTTTTTTCTACTTTTGGCATGCTTCAATAGTCTCCATGGGAGACTAGAAGCTGCCATAACCCAATCGGCTCTGCTAAATACAGTCAATGATCAGATCACCTGTATATAGCAGAATTATTCACTTGCTATGAGCACCGACCACCGGGCAGCGCTCATAGCAATCCGGCAGTGACAACCATAGAGGTCTGCAGGAGATCTCTGGTTGTCATGTCAACCCATTGGTGATCCACGATCACGTGACAGGGGTCCCCGATGGGCGGATTTCCGGTGCGATTGCCAGAAGCGCATGTTAACCCTAGAATGCGTGACCATAGAAATCTACACTATTACGTACCTGGGGCCTTTGAGGCCTGTTTTCAAATAACATGGAATAACTCAAAAAAATATTTTTTTCAAAGTTATTTGAAAGTAAGCATGCATTCCCACTAGCTCTGGGGTCCGCCTGGACGGGATTTCGTAATGGATCTGACCTCCTGGTGACCCCGGCTAAGGCTGGTAGAACGCGTACCTGGGGCCTCGCAGGCCTGTCAGGTTACTTTTTTATTATTTTCTGTAAAACTACTTTAGTTACAATTTTGAAACTCTAGGTATTCCTCAGCTATATAGTTGTTAGTAATTTCCAGTTGTTTGTATATTTTTATGTTATAGGCATTTCGTATAGCAACGCTACGCAAGTAGAACAGAAACGCTCCGATTTTCTTTCTTTCTTTGCTGGACAAATATAGCAGTGCTTTCTTTTTTTTTCTCTTTGCTCTGGCTGTTCCTGAAAGCATATTCCACATCGGATCATTGCCTCTGTAATTTGCCTTACATAGTAACATAGTAACATAGTTAGTAAGGCCGAAAAAAGACATTTGTCCATCCAGTTCAGCCTATATTCCATCATAATAAATCCCCAGATCTACGTCCTTCTACAGAACCTAATAATTGTATGATACAATATTGTTCTGCTCCAGGAAGACATCCAGGCCTCTCTTGAACCCCTCGACTGAGTTCGCCATCACCACCTCGTCAGGCAAGCAATTCCAGATTCTCACTGCCCTAACAGTAAAGAATCCTCTTCTATGTTGGTGGAAAAACCTTCTCTCCTCCAGACGCAAAGAATGCCCCCTTGTGCCCGTCACCTTCCTTGGTATAAACAGATCCTCAGCGAGATATTTGTATTGTCCCCTTATATACTTATACATGGTTATTAGATCGCCCCTCAGTCGTCTTTTTTCTAGACTAAATAATCCTAATTTCGCTAATCTATCTGGGTATTGTAGTTCTCCCAACCCCTTTATTAATTTTGTTGCCCTCCTTTGTACTCTCTCTAGTTCCATTATATCCTTCCTGAGCACCGGTGCCCAAAACTGGACACAGTACTCCATGTGCGGTCTAACTAGGGATTTGTACAGAGGCAGTATAATGCTCTCATCATGTGTATCCAGACCTCTTTTAATGCACCACATGATCCTGTTTGCCTTGGCAGCTGCTGCCTGGCACTGGCTGCTCCAGGTAAGTTTATCATTAACTAGGATCCCCAAGTCCTTCTCCCTGTCAGATTTACCCAGTGGTTTCCCATTCAGTGTGTAATGGTGATATTGATTCCTTCTTCCCATGTGTATAACCTTACATTTATCATTGTTAAACCTCATCTGCCACCTTTCAGCCCAAGTTTCCAACTTATCCAGATCCATCTGTAGCAGAATACTATCTTCTCTTGTATTAACTGCTTTACATAGTTTTGTATCATCTGCAAATATCAATATTTTACTGTGTAAACCTTCTACCAGATCATTAATGAATATGTTGAAGAGAACAGGTCCCAATACTGACCCCTGCGGTACCCCACTGGTCACAGCGACCCAGTTAGAAACTATACCATTTATAACCACCCTCTGCTTTCTATCACTAAGCCAGTTACTAACCCATTTACACACATTTTCCCCCAGACCAAGCATTCTCATTTTGTGTACCAACCTCTTGTGCGGCACGGTATCAAACGCTTTGGAAAAATCGAGATATACCACGTCCAATGACTCACCGTGGTCCAGTCTATAGCTTACCTCTTCATAAAAACTGATTAGATTGGTTTGACAGGAGCGATTTCTCATAAACCCATGCTGATATGGAGTTAAACAGTTATTCTCATTGAGATAATCCAGAATAACATCCCTCAGAAACCCTTCAAATATTTTACCAACAATAGAGGTTAGACTTACTGGCCTATAATTTCCAGGTTCACTTTTAGAGCCCTTTTTGAATATTGGCACCACATTTGCTATGCGCCAGTCCTGCGGAACAGACCCTGTTGCTATAGAGTCACTAAAAATAAGAAATAATGGTTTATCTATTACATTACTTAGTTCTCTTAGTACTCGTGGGTGTATGCCATCCGGACCCGGAGATTTATCTATTTTAATCTTATTTAGCCGGTTTCGCACCTCTTCTTGGGTTAGATTGGTGACCCTTAATATAGGGTTTTCATTGTTTCTTGGGATTTCACCTAGCATTTTATTTTCCACCGTGAATACCGTGGAGAAGAAGGTGTTTAATATGTTAGCTTTTTCCTCGTCATCTACAACCATTCTTTCCTCACTATTTTTTAAGGGGCCTACATTTTCAGTTTTTATTCTTTTACTATTGATATAGTTGAAGAACAGTTTGGGATTAGTTTTACTCTCCTTAGCAATGTGCTTCTCTGTTTCCTTTTTGGCAGCTTTAATTAGTTTTTTAGATAAAGTATTTTTCTCCCTATAGTTTTTTAGAGCTTCAATGGTGCCATCCTGCTTTAGTAGTGCAAATGCTTTCTTTTTACTGTTAATTGCCTGTCTTACTTCTTTGTTTAGCCACATTGGGTTTTTCCTATTTCTAGTCTTTTTATTCCCACAAGGTATAAACCGCTTACACTGCCTATTTAGGATGTTCTTAAACATTTCCCATTTATTATCTGTATTCTCATTTCTGAGGATATTGTCCCAGTCTACCAGATTAAGGGCATCTCTAAGCTGTTCAAACTTTGCCTTCCTAAAGTTCAATGTTTTTGTGACTCCCTGACAAGTCCCCCTAGTGAAAGACAGGTGAAACTGCACAATATTGTGGTCGCTATTTCCTAAATGCCCAACCACCTGCAGATTTGTTATTCTGTCAGGTCTATTAGATAGTATTAGGTCTAAAAGTGCCGCTCCTCTGGTTGGATTCTGCACCAATTGTGAAAGATAATTTTTCTTGGTTATTAGCAGAAACCTGTTGCCTTTATGGGTTTCACAGGTTTCTGTTTCCCAGTTAATATCCGGGTAGTTAAAGTCCCCCATAACCAGGACCTCATTATGGGTTGCAGCTTCATCTATCTGCTTTAGAAGTAGACTTTCCATGGTTTCTGTTATATTTGGGGGTTTGTAACAGACCCCAATGAGAATTTTGTTACCATTTTTCCCTCCATGAATTTCGACCCATATGGACTCGACATCCTCATTCCCTTCGCTAATATCCTCCCTTAAAGTGGACTTTAGACAAGACTTTACATAGAGACAAACCCCTCCTCCTCTCCGATTTTTACGATCCTTTCTAAACAGACTGTAACCCTGTAAGTTAACTGCCCAGTCATAGCTTTCATCTAACCATGTCTCGGTTATTCCCACTATGTCAAAGTTACCTGTAGATATTTCTGCTTCTAGTTCTTCCATCTTGTTTGTCAGGCTTCTGGCGTTTGCGAGCATGCAGTTTAGAGGATTTTGTTTTGTTCCAATCTCCTCACTGTGGATTGTTTTAGAAATGTTCTTACCTCCCTTCTGAGTATGTTTTCCTGGGTCGTCTTTGTTCGAGTCTAATGTTTTTCTTCCCGTCCCCTCTTCTTCTAGTTTAACGCCCTCCTGATGAGTGTAGCGAGTCTTCTGGCGAATGTGTGTTTCCCAGGTTTGTTGAGGTGTAGTCCGTCTCTGGCGAGGAGTCCATCATACCAGTAATTCACACCGTGGTCCAGGAATCCAAATCCTTGTTGTCTGCACCATCGTCTTAGCCAGTTGTTTGCATCAAGGATCCTGTTCCATCTCCTGGTGCCATGCCCGTCTACTGGAAGGATAGAAGAAAAAACTACCTGTGCATCCAGTTCCTTTACTTTCTTCCCCAACTCTTCAAAGTCCTTGCAGATTGTCGGTAGGTCCTTCCTTGCCGTGTCATTGGTGCCAACATGTATCAGAAGAAATGGGTGGACGTCCTTGGAGCTGAAGAGCTTTGGTATCCTATCGGTCACATCCTTGATCATCGCACCTGGAAGGCAGCATACTTCTCTTGCAGTTATGTCCGGTCTGCAGATGGCTGCTTCGGTGCCTCTCAGTAGTGAGTCTCCCACCACCACCACTCTTCGTTGCTTCTTGGCTGTACTTTTTGCTGTCACTTGTTGCTGTGTGCCCTTTTCTTTTTTGCTTGCTGGTATTGCTTCATTCTTAGGTGTGCCATCTTCATCCTCTACAAAGATTTGATATCGGTTCTTCAGTTGTGTGGTTGGTGATTTCTCCATGGTCTTCTTGCTTCTTGATAAGCATTTTGTGCTGCTTCTCTCTAGCATAGTAGGCATCAAAAGTTCATAACAAAGTTCTGTCAAAAATAGACATCTCTTGTCATTCCTGTTGGCATGGAATTCTGGATTAGTTTGACAATAAACAATATAGCTATTGAGGGATGACACATCAAGGATATTGGAAAAAAGGGCAACAGGCCAACGTTTAGTCTGCCTTTTACACGAATATTCAGTAATCATTTCGTCCATCTTGTCGACACCTCCTTTTGTCTTATTATAATGAAGTATAATTTCAGGTTTTTGTTTCCTGTCATTGGTGTCAATACTTTCATCGTGATGCATTGTGCTCAGTAATATCACAGATTTTTCTTTCTTGGCTTTATAGGACACCATTGTTGCCTCATTGCAGAAACCGAATACACTCTCATAGATTGGTCGCTGTGCATTGTGCTTCATTATTGGTGGAATTTCGCGGCGGTTTGGTCTCATTGTACCAACAAGTGTTAGTTGTTTCTGAAGCAAAAAATTGGGCAGTTCTAAATTAGTAAAATAATTATCCATAGTGATATTTTTTCCAGAATGGAAAATTGGTAAAGCTAGTGTTTTCACTATGTTGGAACATAGATCTTTCTGGACTGGAGCATCAGCTTCTTTTCCACAGTAAATCATGCCATTCATCCCATAATAAGTTGCTGAATCGCACATCCAGAAAATTTTTATGCCGTATTTAGCTGGCTTACTGGGCATATATTGGATAAATTTGCAACGTCCCCTAAAGGCAAGAAGTTGTTCGTCCACTGTCACATATTCGTTAGAATTGTAAAGTTTGTAACAGTTCTTGATGAAAAGATTCCATATATAGCTAATAGGCGCTAATTTATCGGTTGCCAACCTCACAGGCCGAGTTCTCTTTTCATCAAAACGAATGCATCTCCGAATAGCCTCAAATCTATCTACGGACATAGTGGCTTTGTAATGTGGATCTGCAAATGGGTTCAGAAATAACTCTCTGATTGGCACATCATATGATTTAGTCGACCCTGCCAGAAGAGTAAGGCCAATATAGGCATATAGTTCCTCTTTAGTTAAATTTTTCCAAGTTTTTTTTTTTTCCGAAGCAATACGTTTACCTTCCACATTCGTACACAAAACTACCTCATCTGCAATATCATCTGAAACAAATTTACTGAAAACATCTTTTTTGGACATGAATTGGGAAATTCCGACAGCTCCTTGAGGAACTCTAATAATGTTATGTGATGGGGTGCGTGCATGAGCCACAGCAGTGCTGTTCCAAAAAACATTTGTTTTAGATGCTCTACTTGCACATTCTGCTGGATCCATTACTTCTTCATCATCTGAGGAATCGCTGGACGATGAAGTTGATACATTAGCTGGTGGAATATACTCTTCATCCGACAAAGAAATGTCATTGTCTTCATCACTATTGAAAATAATCGCCTCAATTTCTTGGACAGTCAATCCCCTTGATGTAGACTGTGCCATTGTAATCTTAGATGTGAGTAAACTAAAATGAAAAGTAAAAAATAAAGATTACAATCAGGCTTGTGCACTATACACTGTGTGTGCTAAGACTTTGTTAGTGTTTGTGTGCTTAGGGTAAAGTACAGGCCCCCTACTCTTACCTTCAACAGATCACTTTCTTGTAAGTGCAGTAGAAGCCTCTGGTTTTGGAGCTCAGAAAGGTTGTTTGTTACAGACCAAAGAAAGCTGACTTCTTCCTCCAAAGTCTCTCCAGCAACTAGGATTTAGGACTAAAGGACCTGTACTGACATCATAATCACGTTACTTTGTGAGGGGAAACTCCCTTCCAGGATCACATTACCATGTCAGGCAGAATCCACACTCTTCCCAGCAACAGCCAACGACCAATAGTCATAAAGACTGAGTCATAAGTTCTTCCCCAACAACAGTACAGACAAAAAGACTGAGGAGTACATGTAAACCAAAGCAGGCCTCAAAGGCCCCAGGTACGTGAATCTGGGGTAGTCACAAAAAAAGCGTTGCTATACGAGATGCCTATAACATAAAAATATATGAACAACTGGATATTACTAACAACTATATACCTGAGGATTACCTTGAGTTTCAAAATTCTAACTAATGTAGTTTTACAGATAATAGAAAACAAGTAACCTAGCAGGCCTGCGAGGCCCCAAGTACGCGTTCTAGAGTTAAATGCTGCTATTAGAATTTGACAGCGGGATTTAACGTGTTAATAGCCGCGGGTGGATCGCGATTCCACCCGCGGCTGTTTTTGGGCACATGTCAGCTGTTCAAAACAGCTGACATATGCCAGGAAAGATGTGGGCTCACAGCCAGAACCCATATGAAAGATAGGGAATCCGACATCGGCGTACATTTACGCCCGATGTCGGAAAGGGGTTAAGGGTAGGTGTAGATGGCCATATTACACAGGTATGCAAAATTTGGGTTTATGAAAATTGTTTCAAATTTAATAACTATTTTTGTATGCTTTGGTTAAAAAAGATACCTCTATTTTTAACCATCACGTATGAATTTTGCACAAAACACATATGAAATTACATACAAGCGATATGAACAAGAAATGTCTCTGCAACTATGTTAAGTCCAGGTTGCAAAGATGTTCTCATTGGCCAACTTCTTTGGCTCCAGTGATGAGACCTATCCCATCTGACCCATTCACACAAAAAGTATGGGTACTTCGTGTATCCTCCTTGCTGCCCAAGGAGCAAAGAAAGAACTTTCAGACCACATAGTGAACTTCCTTGATACTCATAGTTAAGTTTCTTGAGAATAAAGTCTACATTTTACACTCAATGTTCAATTCTTCCAGCCCAGCTTAAAAACATCACTGCTAGAGATGAGCGAACCTGAACTGTAAAGTTTGGGGTTTGTACCGTACACAGTGTCTGGTGCTGAACTCCGAACACGGACTTGTCCCAGAAGTCTGTTTTACTGTTTGGAGCACTCTCTCAGGTTCCTTTCCTTTCGTCTAGAGCAGTGTTTTTCAACCAGTGTGCCGCGGCACACTAGTGTGCCGCGACACATGGTCAGGTGTGCCGCGGGGAACGGGAGTCAGCTGTTCTCTGTGCCGACTGTCAAGCTGACAGCCGGCACAGAGAAGCTGCAGCGCGCCGGCTCCCGGAGATCAATTGTACTCGCAGACATCTACCAGCTGCGAGTACAATTGAGGCTCTGACCGCTGGGTCAGAGCGACGCCAGCAGCGTGATCAAGTCATGTGATCACGCTGCTGACGTCACTATCCGGCGCGCAGGAGACAGAAGACACTTGGTGGTAAGCGCTCCTGTGCTGTGGAGCTGAAGACACCGAAGATTCAGCATGGGGTGGGTTTATGGGGAGTATGTGGGGGGATTTATTAAGTGTGTGGGGGGATTTATTAAGTGTGTGGGGGGATTTATTAAGTGTGTGGGGGGGATTTATTAAGTGTGGGGGGATTTATTCAGTGTGTGGGGGGGATTTATTCAGTGTGTGGGGGGATTTATTCAGTGTGTGGGGGGATTTATTAAGTGTGTGTGGGGGGGATTTATTCAGTGTGTTTGGGGGGATTTATTCAGTGTGTGGGGGGGATTTATTCAGTGTGTTTGGGGGGATTTATTAAGTGTGTGGGGGGATTTATTAAGTGTGTTTGGGGGGGATTTATTCAGTGTGTTTGGGGGGATTTATTCAGTGTGTGGGGGGGATTTATTCAGTGTGTGGGGGGGATTTATTCAGTGTGTGGGGGGGATTTATTCAGTGAGTGGGGGGATTTATTCAGTGTGTGGGGGGGATTTATTCAGTGTGTGGGGGGATTTATTTAGTGTGTGGGGGGGATTTATTCAGTGTGTGGGGGGGATTTATTCAGTGTGCGGGGGGGATTTATTCAGTGTGTACGTGGGGGGGCTGGAATTTATTTAGCATGTGTGGGGCAGGGTGCATTTATTCTGTGGAAGGGGATGGATTTATTCTATCGGAAGGGCAGTGGATATATTCTGTGGGGGTGAGTGGGGAGATGGGGGTGGACACAGTAGCGAGGGGAAAAATGTGTGCTGACAGTACTGGGAGCAACGGTGATGGGATGTGTGAGGACAGTATGGGAAGTCGGGGGAATGTGTGAGGGGGGAATGTGTGAGGAGGAAATACGGAGAGAGCAAAGGGGTATGTTAGCAGGGGGGGGATGTACAGGAGGAGGCTATTAGAAATGTGTGCAGACAGTATGGGGGGATGAAAGTGTGAGTGGACACATAATAGATACTGAGTAGTGTGAGGGTAACAGCCAGGAGGAGACAGTATGCCAAGTAGGAGGAGTGTAATGAAGGGGCACAGTAGAGAGACTGGGCTCTCTGAGGGACACAGTATGAGAAGGTAGTGTGAAGTATAGAAAAGAGAGAGAGGGTAGTGTGGATGGCATGTACCATAAGAGGGACAGTGAGGGTCATATTATGTGCTGGGAATAAAGTGAGGGGTAGGGTTGAGCGAAACGGGTCGTTCATTTTCAAAAGTCGCCGACTTTTGGCAAAGTCGGGTTTCATGAAACCCGATCCGACCCCTGTGCGGGGTCGGCCATGCGGTACGCGACTTTCGCGCCAAAGTCGCGTTTCAATGACGCGAAAAGCGCCATTTCTCAGCCAATGAAGGAAAACGCAGAGTGTGGGCAGCATGATGACATAGGTCCTGGTCCCCACCATCTTAGAGAAGGGCATTGCAGTGATTGGCTTGCTGTCCGCGGCGTCACAGGGGCTATAAAGGGGCGTTCCCGCCGACCGCCATGTTACTGCTGCTGATCTGAGCTTAGGGAGAGGTTGCTGCCGCTTCGTCAGAAGCAGGGATAGCGTTAGGCAGGGTCCATTAACCACCAAACCGCTTGTGCTGTAGTGATTTCCACTGCCCAACACCACCTTCGGTGTGCAGGGATAGTGGAAGCTACATTTTTTTTTTTCCTCAGCGCTGTAGCTCATTGGGCTGCCCTAGAAGGCTCCCTGATAGCTGCATTGCTGTGTGTACGCCGCTGTGCAAACCAACTGCTTTTTTCAAAGCACAAATCCTCTTGTTCCTTCCTTTCTGCACAGCTATCTTGTTTGTTTGTCCACACTTTTTATTTAATTTGTGCATCAGTCCACTCCTTATTGCTGCCTGCCATACCTGGCTGAGATTACTGCAGGGAGATAGTAATTGAAGGACAGTTCCTTTTTTTTTTTTTTTTTTTTTTTTTTTGTGGGAGATTAAGATTGGCATTTCTGCTAGAGTGCCATCCCTGTCTGTGTCATCTCTCACTCAGTGGGCCATAGAAAGCCTATTTATTTTTTTGCTTGATTTGGGTTCTAAAATCTACCTGAAAAAATCACTACATCAATCAGTGGGAAAAAAATATTGGCCTCAGGGCTTGTGTGCCACTCCTTACTCCTGTGTGTGCCATCTCTCACTCAGTGGGCCATAGAAAGCCTATTTATTTTTTTGCTTGATTTGGGTTCCAAAATCTACCTGAAAAAATCACAACATCAATCAGTGGGAGAAAAATATTGGCCTCAGGGCTTGTGTGCCACTCCTGACTCCTGTGTGTGCCATCTCTCACTCAGTGGGCCATAGAAAGCCTATTAATTTTTTTGCTTGATTTGGGTTCTAAATTCTACCTGAAAAAATCAATAAATCAATCAGTGGGAGATTAATATTGGCCTTTGGGCTTGTGTGCCAGTCCTAAGTGTGCCATCTCTCTCTCTCAGATAGTGGGCCATAGAAAGCCTATTTATTATTTTTTTTATTGGGTTTATAAATTTTCCCTGGAAAAAAAAAAAAAGTGGGAGATTAATATTGGCCTCTGGGCTTGTGTGCCAGTCCTGAGCGTGCCATCTCTCTCACAAATAGTGGGCCATAGAAAGCCTATTTATTTTTTGGGTTGATTTGGGTTCTAAATTCTACCTGAAAAAATCAATAAATCAATCAGTGGGAGATAAATATTGGCCTCTGGGCTTGTGTGCCACTCCTGACTCCTGTGTGCGTCATCTCTCACTCAGTGGGCCCTAGAAAGCCTATTTTTTGTTTTATTTGTTTTCTAAATTCTCCCTGAAAAAATCATTTTATTTTATTTGGTTTCTAAATTATTCCTGAAAAAATCATTTTTTTTGTATTTTTTTTTTCTAAAGTCTCCCTGAAAAAAAAAAAAAAAAATCAAATCAGTGGGAGATTAATATTGCCCTTTCTGCTTGTGTGCCAGTCTTGACTCCTGGGTGTGCCATCTCTCTCTCTCTCCAATTGTGGGCCATAGAAAGCCTATTTATTTTTTTGCTTGATTTGGGTTCCAAAATCTACCTGAAAAAATCACTAAATCAATCAGTGGGAGATAAATATTGGCCTCTGGGCTTGTGTGCCACTCCTGACTCCTGTGTGCGTCATCTCTCACTCAGTGGGCCCTAGAAAGCCTATTTTTTGTTTTATTTGTTTTCTAAATTCTCCCTGAAAAAATCATTTTATTTTATTTGGTTTCTAAATTATTCCTGAAAAAATCATTTTTTTTGTATTTTTTTTTTTCTAAAGTCTCCCTGAAAAAAAAAAAAAAATCAAATCAGTGGGAGATTAATATTGCCCTTTCTGCTTGTGTGCCAGTCTTGACTCCTGGGTGTGCCATCTCTCTCTCTCTCTCCAATTGTGGGCCATAGAAAGCCTATTTATTTTTTTGCTTGATTTGGGTTCCAAAATCTACCTGAAAAAATCACTAAATCAATCAGTGGGAGATAAATATTGGCCTCTGGGCTTGTGTGCCACTCCTGACTCCTGTGTGCGTCATCTCTCACTCAGTGGGCCATAGAAAGCCTATTTTTTTTTTTATTTGTTTTCTAAATTCTCCCTGAAACAATCATTTCATTTTATTTGGTTTATAAATTCTTCCTTAAAAAATCATTTTTTTTTATTTTTTTTTTTTTCTAAAGTCTCCCTGTTAAAAAAAAAAAAACAAATCAGTGGGAGATTAATATTTACATTTGCGCTTCAGTGACAGTCCTGCGTGTGTGGCATCTCTCTCATTTGTTGCCACCAACAACAGAGTGTGTAACATTGTGCCTGATTTTCGTTGTGGTCTCACCCATCTGTAAAGGGGTAGCTAAATCATACTGAAGTTATAGCTCACCGTGTAAGTTGTGTGACAGCAACAAATACCGTTAGTTTGGTAACGTTTTTAAAAAAATGAGGAAGTCTGGTGGAAGAGGTCGTGGCCGGGGGCGTTCATTGTCAGCTGGTAATGAGGGTAGTGGTAGTGGTGGAGCATCAGGTGGTCGTGGGAAAAAAAATATTGCACCTAAGTCTGGAGCTGTGGAGCCAGGTTCGTCGTCTGGCTACACAAGGCCTCGAACGCTCCCTTTTCTGGGAGTAGGAAAACCGCTTTTAAAGCCGGAGCAGCAAGAGCAAGTTTTGGCTTATCTTGCTGACTCAGCCTCTAGCTCTTTTGCCTCCTCTCGTGAAACTGGTAAAAGTAAAAGCAGCGCGTCGTTAGTGGATGTTCACGGTCAGGGACAAGTCGCTTCCTTGTCCTCTTCAGCAAAAACAACAACAGAGAAGAATGCAGCAGGCGACACAACGGGTTACTCCATGGAGCTCTTTACACATACCGTCCCTGGCTTAGAAAGTGAAGCAGTTAACAGTCCATGCCCATTACAAGTTGAATCTGACATGGAGTGCACTGATGCACAGCCACAGCCAGACTACTATGCTGGTCCTTTGACTCAGACCACAACATTGCCCTCGCAGGGTGCTGATCAAGAATCAGACCCTGATGAGACTATGTTGCCCCATCACGAACGCTATACCACCGACCGACACGGTGACACAGACGAAGTTGCACACGAGCTACAAGAAGAGGTAATAGATGACCCAGTTCTTGACCCCGATTGGCAGCCATTGGGGGAACAGGGTGTAGGCGGCAGCAGTTCTGAAGCGGAGGAGGAGGGGCCGCAGCAGGCATCAACATCGCAACAGGTTCCATCTGCCGGGCCCGTATCTTGCCCAAAACGCGTGGCAAAGTCAAAACCTGTTGGAGGACAGCGTGGCCATCCGGTTAAAGCTCAGTCTGCAATGCCTGAAAAGGTATCCGATGCTAGAAAGAGTGCAGTCTGGCATTTTTTTAAACAACATCCAATTGATCAGCGCAAAGTCATCTGTCAAAAATGTTCAACTACCTAAAGCAGAGGGCAGAATCTGAAAAGTCTCAATACAAGTTGCATGCATAGACATTTAACCACCATGCATTTGCAAGCTTGGACTAACTACCAAACGTCCCTTAAGGTTGTAGCACCCTCGGCCAATGAAGCTAGTCATCAACGCAACATCCCTTCCGGCAGTGTAGGGCCACCATTTTCTGCACCACCTGCAGTATCTGTGCAGGTTTCTTTGCCAGGCCAAAGCAGTCAGGGTCAGGGAATCACCAGTTTCGTAGTAGGAAACACTGCATCTAGGGCACCGGCGGCAACAATACCATCTCCCACCGTCTCTCAGTCTGCCATGTCCACCGGCACCCCCACGATCTCCAGCTCTCCAGTCCAGCTCACCCTACATGAGACTATGGTTAGAAAAAGGAAGTACTTAGCCTCGCATCCGCGTACACAGGGTTTGAACGCCCACATAGCTAGACTAATCTCGTTAGAGATGATGCCCTACCGGTTAGTTGAAAGCGAAGCTTTCAAAGCCCTGATGGATTACGCTGTACCACGCTACGAGCTACCCAGTCGACACTTTTTTTCCAGAAAAGCCATCGCAGCCCTCCACCAGCATGTTAAAGAGCGCATCGTCCATGCACTCAGGCAATGTGTGAGCACAAAGGTGCACCTGACAACAGATGCATGGACCAGTAGGCATGGCCAGGAACGTTACGTGTCCATCACGGCACACTGGGTAAATGTGGTGGATGCAGGGTCCACAGGGGACAGCAAGTTTGGGACAGTTCTGCCTAGCCCACGGTCTAGGAAACAGTTAGCTGTAGCCGTTCACACCCCCTCCTCCTCCTCCTCGTCCTCCTGCAGAAGCGAGACCTCGTCCACAGACCGCAGTCGCACAACCATTCCATCCGCAGCTGCCACTGTTGCACACCAGGTCTCCCATTATGGGGCAGCTACTGGCAAACGTCAGCAGGCTGTATTGGCTATGAAGTGTTTGGGCGACAACAGACACACCGCTGAAGTTCTGTCCGAGTTCTTGCAGAAAGAAACGCAGTCGTGGCTGGGCACTGTAGATCTTGAGGCAGGCAAGGTAGTGAGTGATAACGGAAGGAATTTCATGGCTGCCATCTCCCTTTCCCAACTGAAACACATTCCTTGCCTGGCTCACACCTTAAACCTGGTGGTGCAGTGCTTCCTGAAAAGTTATCCGGGGTTATCCGACCTGCTCCTCAAAGTGCGTGGACTTTGCTCACATATCCGCCGTTCGCCCGTACACTCCAGCCGTATGCAGACCTATCAGCGTTCTTTGAACCTTCCCCAGCATCGCCTAATCATAGACGTTGCAACAAGGTGGAACTCAACACTGCACATGCTTCAGAGACTGTGTGAACAGAGGCGGGCTGTTATGTTTTTGTGGGAGGATACACATACACGGGCAGGCAGTAGGATGGCAGACATGGAGTTGTCAGGTGTGCAGTGGTCGAAGATTCAAGACATGTGTCAAGTCCTTCAGTGTTTTGAGGAATGCACACGGCTGGTTAGTGCAGACAACGCCATAATAAGCATTAGCATCCCCCTAATGCGTCTGCTGATGCAAAGTTTGACGCACATAAAGGATCAGGCGTCTGCAGCTGAGGAAGAGTAAAGCCTTGATGACAGTCAGCCATTGTCTGGCCAGGGCAGTGTACAGGACGAGGTAGCGGGCGAACAGGAGGAGGAGGACGAGGAGGATGATGGGGATGATTATATTTTTAATGAGGAAGCTTTTCCGGGGCCAGTGGAAATTGTTGGCGCGGCAAGGCCGGGTTCTGGTTTTTGGAGGGACACAAGTGACGTGGATTTGCCTGAAACTGCCCCTCAACCAAGCACAACCACAGATTTGAGAACTGGAACTTTGGGCCACATGGCGGATTATGCCTTACGTATCCTCAAAAGGGACACACGCATAACAAAAATGATGAACGATGACGATTACTGGTTGGCCTGCCTCCTTGATCCTCGCTATAAAGGCAAATTGCAAAATATAATGCCACATGAGAACTTGGAACTAATATTAGCAACCAAACAATCAACTCTTATTGACCGTTTGCTTCTGGCATTCCCTGCACACAGCGCCCGTGATCGTTCTAACACGAGCTGCAGGGGCCAGCAGACCAGAGGTGTTAGAGGGGCAGAAATCAGAAGTGGCGTTGGCCAGAGGGGTTTTCTGACCAGGTTGTGGAGTGATTTTGCTATGACCGCAGACAGGACAGGTACTGCAGCATCAATTCAAAGTGACAGGAGACAACATTTGTCCAGTATGGTTACTAACTATTTTTCATCCCTTATCGACGTTCTCCCTCAACCGTCATTCCCATTTGATTACTGGGCATCAAAATTAGACACCTGGCCAGAATTGGCAGAATATGCATTGCAGGAGCTTGCTTGCCCGGCAGCTAGTGTCCTATCAGAAAGAGTATTCAGTGCTGCAGGTTCAATACTAACAGAAAAAGGACTCGTCTGGCCACCCAAAATGTAGATGATCTAACCTTCATTAAAATGAACCACAACTGGATTTCGAAATCTTTTGCCCCACCTTGCCCGGCTGACACCTAGCTTTCTTATGTAAAGGTCTTGCCTGTGGACTATTCTGAACGACTTTTCCAATCTCGTAATTTGCAGCACCTGATTGTCCAGCATCCGACATGTTAACACCTCCCTAAATGGCCAAAGTCCCCACACGGGGCCGTGGTATCGCCACTTGGCGCCAGCACCCGTGAGAGTACTGTTTGTCTGAAGAGGTGGGTGTGCCCGCTTTTGGTCGACGGCACTGCCACTAGGTCCCTCATAGTACAATAAAGTGTCTGGCGGTGGTGGTGCGCACCCAACGTCAGACACACCGTTGTAATATGAGGGGCCCTGGGCCTGTACCGCCGGCCACAAGACAGTCCCCCCCCAGGTCAAACAGTGCTCTACCACTTGCAAAATTTTCTCTCACAGCTCCACCAATGTTTAGTCTATGCGCTGACATCCTTCAATGCCTGGCACTGTCAATACCATTGTATTGACATTTTTCTTATGTTAGGCCTTCGAAGCCTGTCTGCGGTCACTCCTTCCACTAGGCCTCCACTGACCTGTCTACTGCCGCCCGTGTTCCCCTGGAACCAATTTTAAATTGCGTACAGCCAGCCCAATTTATTATGTTAGGGCTTCGAAGCCTGTCTGTGGTCCCTCCTTCCACTAGGCCTCCACTGACCTGTCTACTGCTGCCCGTGTTCCCCTGGAACCAATTTTAAATTGCCTACAGCCAGCCCAATTTATTATGTTAGGGCTTCGAAGCCTGTCTGCGGTCCCTCCTTCCACTAGGCCTCCACTGACCTGTCTACTGCCGCCCGTGTTCCGCTGGAACCAATTTTAAATTGCCTACAGCCCAATTTTTGTTATGTTAGGCCTTCGAAGCCTGTCTGCGGCCCGTTCTTTCCACTACTACTACACTGACCTGGCTACTGCCGCCCGTGTTCCCCTGGAACCAATTTTAAATTGCCTACAGCCAGCCCAATTTATTATGTTAGGGCTTCGAAGCCTGTCTGCGGTCCCTCCTTGCACTAGGCCTCCACTGACCTGTCTACTGCTGCCCGTGTTCCCCTGGAACCAATTTTAAATTGCCTACAGCCAGCCCAATTTATTATGTTAGGCCTTCAAAGCCTGTCTGCGGTCCCTCCTTCCACTAGGCCTCCACTGACCTGTCTACTGCCGCTCGTGTTCCCCTGGAACCAATTTTAAATTGCCTACAGCCAGCCCAATTTATTATGTTAGGGCTTCGAAGCCTGTCTGCGGTCCCTCCTTCCACTAGGCCTCCACTGACCTGTCTACTGCTGCCCGTGTTCCCCTGGAACCAATTTTAAATTGCCTACAGCCAGCCCAATTTATTATGTTAGGCCTTCAAAGCCTGTCTGCGGTCCCTCCTTCCACTAGGCCTCCACTGACCTGTCTACTGTCGCCCGTGTTCCCCTGGAACCAATTTTAAATTGCCTACAGCCAGCCCAATTTATTATGTTAGGGCTTCGAAGCCTGTCTGCGGTCCCTCCTTCCACTAGGCCTCCACTGACCTGTCTACTGCTGCCCGTGTTCCCCTGGAACCAATTTTAAAATTGCCTACAGCCAGCCCAATTTATTATGTTAGGGCTTCGAAGCCTGTCTGCGGTCCCTCCTTCCACTAGGCCTCCACTGACCTGTCTACTGCCGCCCGTGTTCCCCTGGAACCAATTTTAAATTGCCTACAGCCAGCCCAATTTATTATGTTAGGGCTTCGAAGCCTGTCTGCGGTCCCTCCTTCCACTAGGCCTCCACTGACCTGTCTACTGCTGCCCGTGTTCCCCTGGAACCAATTTTAAATTGCCTACAGCCAGCCCAATTTATTATGTTAGGGCTTCGAAGCCTGTCTGCGGTCCCTCCTTCCACTAGGCCTCCACTGACCTGTCTACTGCCGCCCGTGTTCCCCTGGAACCAATTTTAAATTGCCTACAGCCAGCCCAATTTATTATGTTAGGGCTTCGAAGCCTGTCTGCGGTCCCTCCTTCCACTAGGCCTCCACTGACCTGTCTACTGCTGCCCGGGTTCCCCTGGAACCAATTTTAAATTGCCTACAGCCAGCCCAATTTATTATGTTAGGGCTTCGAAGCCTGTCTGCGGTCCCTCCTTCCACTAGGCCTACACTGACCTGTCTACTGTCGCCCGTGTTCCCCTGGAACCAATTTTAAATTGCCTACAGCCAGCCCAATTTATTATGTTAGGGCTTCGAAGCCTGTCTGCGGTCCCTCCTTCCACTAGGCCTCCACTGACCTGTCTACTGCTGCTCGTGTACCCCTTGAACCAACATCAGAAAATATAAAAATAAGTATTTTGCTTATAAAAAAGAAAATACTGGAGAGATATCAAATGCAGACATTTTAACATTAAAAACAAACACATACAACAAAAATCTGGTACAGTACTAAAAATGGCCACCAGCTACAATAACTTTCTCCTGCAAGTAGTTACCTGAAAGTTTTTTTCAATTTAAAACACAGATATGGCATCCACCGAGTGTTGTCCTGTCGCGTCTTCTTTATATTATTGCCAAGAAGATGCAAAACAATGAAAATAATAAAATCATTATTTACCAAAAAAATAGAGTAAGTCAAAACCACATTGCAAATAAACATTCATTACAAATAAAGAAGCAGGGCGCGTCCGAGGGTGAGTATATACCCAATAAGAATATAATCACCCTCGGACGCGCCCTGCTTCTTTCCGACAGCCTTCCTTCCTAAGAATCAGCCCTTCCGTGGTGTAGAGAGAGGGTGTGTTACACTCCAAGGTGTTCCCCAGGTTGCCTTTCCTGAGCTTCGATCTTCATGCTCTCGTAGTTGTTGTCGGAAAGTAGGCTGCATTAGGCCTACAAATTGGGTATGGGGTGGAGAGAGATGGTGTGTTCCACTCCAAGGTGTTCCCCAGGTTTCCTTGCCATTGCTTCGGTCTTCCGACTCTCGTTTAGTAGTTGTAGAAAACTACACTGCATTAGGCCTACAAAATAGGTATCGGGTGGAGAGAGATGGTGTGTTACACTCCAAGGTGTTCCCCAGGTTTCCTTGCCATTGCTTCGGTCTTCCGACTCTCGTTTAGTAGTTGTAGAAAACTACACTGCATTAGGCCTACAAATTGGGTATCGGGTGGAGAGAGATGGTGTGTTACACTCCAAGGTGTTCCCCAGGTTTCCTTGCCATTGCTTCGGTCTTCCGACTCTCGTTTAGTAGTTGTAGAAAACTACACTGCATTAGGCCTACAAATTGGGTATCGGGTGGAGAGAGATGGTGTGTTACACTCCAAGGTGTTCCCCAGGTTTCCTTTCCATTGCTTCGGTCTTCCGACTCTCGTTTAGTAGTTGTAGAAAACTACACTGCATTAGGCCTACAAATTGGGTATGGGGTGTAGAGAGATGGTGTGTTGCACTCCAAGGTGTTCCCCAGGTTTCCTCTCCATTGCTTCGATCTTCATGCTCTCGTTTAGTAATTGTTGGAAACTACACTGCATTAGGCCTACAAATTGGGTATGGGGTGTAGAGAGATGGTGTGTTCCACTCCAAGGTGTTCCCCAGGTTACCTCGCCATTGCTTCGATCTTAATGCTCTCGTTTAGTAGTTGTTGGAAACTACACTGCATTAGGCCTACAAATTGGGTATGGGGTGTAGAGAGATGGTGTGTTCCACTCCAAGGTGTTCCCCAGGTTTCCTCTCCATTGCTTCGATCTTCTTGCTCTCGTTTAGTAGTTGTTGGAAACTACACTGAATTAGGCCTACAAATTGGGTATGGGGTGTAGAGAGATGGTATGTTACACTCCAAGGTGTTCCCCAGGTTTCGTCCACATTGCTTCGGTCTTCCGACTCTCGTTTAGTAGTTGTAGAAAACTACACTGCATTAGGCCTACAAAATGGGTATCGGGTGGAGAGAGATGGTGTGTTACACTCCAAGGTGTTCCCCAGGTTTCCTTGCCATTGCTTCGGTCTTCCGACTCTCGTTTAGTAGTTGTAGAAAACTACACTGCATTAGGCCTACAAAATGGGTATGGGGTGGAGAGAGATGGTGTGTTCCACTCCAAGGTGTTCTCCAGGTTGCCTTTCCTGAGCTTCTATCTTCAGGCTCTCGTTAAATTGTGGTTAAATGGAACAACTGCATTTGGCGTACTAGTTGGTTTGGGGACTACTAACAGTGTCTGCCGCTCCTTGCTGTTCTCCTGGTTTCCTGTCCTGAAATTCCGTTTTCAGGCGCTTGTTAAGTAGTTGTTAATGTTAGACTGCATTTGGCCTACTAGTTGGGTTGGGGCCTACTATCGGTGTCTGCCTCTCATTCCAGTTGTCATCCACTGCAATGCCCCCTGGTTATTCCTGTGTTACCAATTTTGAACTGCATTTAGCCAACTTTATTCTTTGGGCCTATATCTGTGTTTCCTCCTCATCCTGCCCATTGCCCAGCCAGTGATAGATGAGTCTGCTGGTACATTGACCCATAACGCAACATTCCCCGTGCACGCTACACAACAACATTGTGACCCTGCTGAAAGTCAGGTTGCTCTTCCCGCATACCATACCACCTTACACGGGGACAAAGAGGAAGGTGCAGATGAAAGTGCAGGTTCCTTCATCAGGTGGGGGGAGGAATACTAGTTGGCGACGTCACTGGCACAGGGCCTCTCATAGTACGCAAAAGTGTTGCTGCCGGTGGGAGGCGCCCCCGCCGTGCAAACACACCGCTGTACTTTGAGGGGCCCTGTGCCAGTGCCAATGCCAACGAGTGGGCCCCCCCTGCTTGCTCAGGTTCACAGCACTTGCAAAGTTGAAATACTTACCTCTCCCTGCTCCAATGCCGTGACGTGGTCCAGATTTCCTGGGCCCACTAATTACTTGAACCAGCCCTACCCACCACAACTTTAGCCAAATGACCCCCAATTTCAAATGCCTTCCAATTATTATAAGGTAAATTACGCTTGACAAGCTTCATTAAGAAGAATGGATGGTTTCGACATTAAAATGGGCACTCTAGGTGTTTTCCTGGCCCCCACTCACTGCCGACTATGCTGCCCCATTGACTTGCATTGGGCTTCGTGTTTCGGTCGATCCCGACTTTACGTCATAATCGGCCGATTTCACTCGACCCGACTTTTGAGATAGTCGGGTTTCGCGAAACCCGGCTCGACTCTAAAAAGGTCAAGGCCGCTCAACTCTAGTGAGGGGCAATTATTTACTCAGGGGCTCAGCCTAGGGCAGATATTGTTATTCTGGAGCATTATAATAACACTGCTATCTTTAAGGGTGTTGTGTCGGGATGTGCTGCAGAAGACAGGAGAAGATGGAAGTCTGCAGAAACGAGCTCTGCCGGTGGATGAGAAGAGTCATCATGGCATCTGGACAAGGTGAAGATGAAAAGAAAGAGGCGACTCCACAAACAACGTCATCTATCAGGTACCTGGATGTAAATGTGTTTTTTTTGTGATACTAATTCTCATTTTTATTTGTTAGGAACATTAAAGGGGATGTCCAAGGTTGTGATGAGTCTGCAGTCATACTATGTGACTGCAGACTTCTGAATTCTCACAGTGCACACTGCTATCATAATTCTCTGATGTTGGTGATTTACATACATGCGGTCACGTGCTGACTAGACATGTGTGGCCTCATTCAATGAAAATGAATTGACTGAGGCCGGACACGTCTAGTTAGAATGTGGCCAGAAGTATCCAAATCACATACTTGTGCTGTCATGACCGTCCACTCTGGCCACCGGCAAGGGAGAATCCTGAAAGTGTGCAGTGCTTGCGCTGTGAGAATTCAGAAGCCTGCAGTCACATAGAATGACTGCAGACTTTCATCTCAAACCTGGACGCACCATTTTGTGCCATTTTGGTTGGTGGTGTGCCTCGGGATTTTTTAAGTATAAAAAGTGTGCCGCGGCTCAAAAAAGGGTGAAAATCACTGGTCTAGAGCATAAAAGTTCTGCAGAATGTTTAGGAAGGTCCAAGTCCGTGACTAAATCATTTAATTTGCGCTGTGAAAAAAGCTGTGGCTCATTGGGACTAGCGTGAAAGTCCTCGTCAGATTGCTGCTCTTTATGTTCTGAATCTTCTGAATCAGGTGTATCGTCATGTTTCTCCAGAAGTGAAGGGACAAGTATACCTGGATCGTGAAGCACCAGGTGAATCGCTAATGGGCGGTCCGGATATATGATGTTCCTCTTATTTTTAAAGGTGAATCCCCCCACATTCAAAAGTAGCAGTCCTCACTATGATTTTTCGGTTCCCTACAGATCATAGGTACGCCAAAACAAAAGCTCTCTGTCTAATAGGAAATCTGTCTCCCCATACCAACCAATCACAGTGCAGCTTTCAGTTCTTATACTGGTGAGGACAAATTAAAGCGGTGTTCTGGTTGTTATGGACACCACCACACTGCTATGAACTGTGACTAAAAATGTGTCTTTACTGCCCTCAGTAGCCAATCGCAATACAGTATTCATTAATTTGTAACCAATCTAATTACACTAAAATCATTCATGGAAGGTCATGCAAAGCGGTCAAATTATGGTGCAAAAAAACCCTATGGAGTCAGTGTTTGTGAAAAAAACTGTACATGATGGAATTTTTTCCATAGTTTTACTGAGTTCATTGATCGTAAGTATACAAAAATCACCTGTTACTTTTCATATAATTTTACTTTTGCAGACCTGTGTTATCTGTTCAAGTGCAATTCGACAAAATACCGTATCACACCCAGACCAATGTGGGTCTATGGAGCTGTGCATATGTCCGATTTTTTCCTCAAACTGCATCTGTCTGAGGAAAACATTGCTGCATGCCCACGATTGATCTAATATTCAGATCGCAATTGGCCATGGAAGTTAGTGAGCGTGCATGGAAATCATCAGACTAAACTCGGATGCCATCTGAGTGCAATCCAATTTCCATATACTGACAGAATGAAGAAGAGTGAGACATTTTTTTCTCCATCTTCTCATCCGAGAGAATCGTATCACACTATGATCACACTATGATCAGACAACAAAAACAAAACGAGGGACAGAAAATGGCCTTGGAGGAATATATAATTAACTAGATGGTGGCCCGATTCTAACGCATCGGGTATTCTAGAATATGTACCGTATGTAGTTTATTTGTGAAGATTTCAGAATAATGCAATGAATATACAGGATTCGGCCGGCGGGGTGCGACCAATTAGCGAAGCGTGGTTCAAATCCAGTGCCAATTCGTGGCCCGACTGCGTCTGTCGCTGATTGTTTGCGGCTGGCCGGGCGCAACCAATCACTGAAGCCAGAGCCAGCTCCAGGTTTTTGAGGGCCCCGGGCGAAAGAGTCTCACAGCCCACGTAGCATATAACACAGCCCACGTACTATATAGCACATCCACATAGTATATAGCACAGCCGCGTAGTATATAACACAGCCTCGTAGTATATACAGTTGTGACCAAAGTATTGACACCCCTGCAATTCAGTCAGATAATACTCAGTTTCTTCCTGAAAATGATAGATACAGGAAAGAAATATATCTTGGTACCGTGTTAGCCAGTAGATAGAAAAATATTTAGAATTGAGAGTCCTCAGTAGTTGATACCTTTTAATGGCCAACTGAAAAGATGGTAATAAATTGCAAGCTTTCGAGACTACACAGGTCTCTTCATCAGGCAAAGACTAAAACAAATTCTGAAGAATCACATATTTATGCACAGCATAGTATAGAAGAAAAAAAAAGGGGGGGGGGGGGGGAACCTGGCTTATCCATGTTCCCCCCCCCCCTTTTATTTTTTTTTCTCTATACTATGTTGTGCATAAATATGTGATTCTTCAGAATTTGTTTTAGTCTTTGCCTGATGAAGAGACCTGTGTAGTCTCGAAAGCTTGCAATTTATTACCATCTTTTCAGTTGGCCATTAAAAGGTATCAACCACTGCGGACTCTGCAATCATTTTCAAATATTTAGAATTGAATCACAAATTCTTTGGTATTATTATCTTCATTTAATTTGTCTTAAATGAAAAAACACAAAAGAGAATGAAGCAAAAAGCAATACATTGATCATTTCACACAAAACACCAAAAATGGGCCAGACAAAAGTATTGGCACCCTCAGCCTAATACTTGGTTGCACAACCTTAAGGCAAAATAACTGCGACCAACCGCTTCCGGTAACCATCAATGAGTTTCTTACAATGCTCTGCTGGAATTTTAGACCATTCTTCTTTGGCAAACTGCTCCAGGTCCCTGATATTTGAAGGCTGCCTTCTCCAAACTACCATTTTTAGATCTCTCCACAGGTGTTCTATGGGATTCAGGTCTGGACTCATTGCTGGCCACCTTAGAAGTCTCCAGTGCTTTCTCTCAAACCATTTTCTAGTGCTTTCTGAAGTGTGTTTTGGGTCATTGTCCTGCTGGAAGACCCATGACCTCTGAGGGAGACGCAGCTTTCTCACACTGGGCCCTACATTATGCTGCAAAATTTGTTGGTAATCTTCAGACTTCATAATGTCATGCACACGGTGAAGCAGTCCAGTGCCAGAGGCAACAAAGCAACCCCAAAACATCAGGGAACCTCTGCCATGTTTGACTGTAGGGACAGTGTTCTTTTCTTTGAAAGCCTCTTTTTTTCTCCTGTAAACTCTATGTTGATACCTTTGCCCATAAAGCTCTACTTTTGTCTCATCTGACCAGAGAACATTCTTCCAAAATGTTTTAGGCTTTTTCAGATAAGTTTTGGCAAACTCCAGCCTGGCTTTTTTATGTCTTGGGGTAAGAAGTGGGGTCTTCCTGGGTCTCCTACCATACAGTCCCTTTTCATTCAGACGCTGACGGATAGTACGGGTTGACACTGTTGTACCCTCGGACTGCAGGGCAGCTTGAACTTGTTTGGATGTTAGTCGAGGTTCTTTATCCAACATCTGCACAATCTTGTGATGAAATCTCTTGTCAATTTTTCTTTTCCATCCACATCTAGGGAGGTTAGCCACAGTGCCATGGGCTTTAACCCCTTAAGCCACAAGGGTGGTTTACACGTTAATTACCGGGCCAATTTTTACAATTCTGACCACTGTCCCTTTATGAGGTTATGACTCTGGAAGGCTTCAATGGATCTTGGCGATTCTGACAATGTTTTCTCGTGACATATTGTACTTCATGATAGTGGTAAAATTTCTTCGATATAACTTGTGTTTATTTGTGAAAACAACAGAAATTTGGCAAAGATTTTGAAAATTGTGCAATTTTCCAACTTTGAATTTTTATGCCCTTAAATCACAGAGATATGTCATGTAAAATAATTAATAAGTAACATTTCCCACATGTCTACTTTACATCAGCACAATTTGGAAAACAAAAAGTACCACAAAGTTGGATGAGCTAGATAGAGAGTTGAACTTAGTTCAGGAAGAAATCAATAAACTCCTATCTGGTGATATGGCTGTGAAATTTAAGGAAGAAATTGATGCCGAGCTATTTAAATGGGAAGGCGATGTAGTGAATAGGAAAACCAAGAAATATCAACGTGATCTCTCTGATTCCAAAAATAATCGGGTATATAGATGGCGGGGAGCTAATCATCAGAGTAGTAGAGTACAATCACGTGGCCGATCGGTCTCCGTTTCATCTATGTCATCAGTTGAGGAGAAGAGTACTAATGGTGATGCTGGGAAAAGCTTTATTGGCCGGAAAGAACAGAATAAGGAGAATTGGTTTAAAAACGGCAAGTTTAGCAACAAACGGAAAATGACGATATCACCCCCGAGGGATAAAAAACCGAGATCAAACGCCCTAGAGGTAATTAATCTCTCTACCCATGCCCTATCTAGGGCACAAATTGAGGTGTTGGGACTAGGATTATCATTTTCACCAGCTAATAACTTTGATTATTTTCTAGCTTTAAAAGATCTACACCTCTTCTCCAGAAAACTGATTTTGACACGACTACACTCCAAAGATGATCCTAGGTGTACGAGTGATACCGCACAAGATCTGGAGATCATTAGTGCATTGGAGGAGTTGGAATCTGAGTCTTATCCTGTGAGTGTGAGTATTTCTCCGCCGTCCATTACTCCTAAATCCACCACCTTCCCCCCTTTAGCATTGTGTTCCCAAGTGGATATATTCACGAAGTTGGTTGCTAATGAATTCAAAGCTATTGGCAACAAAGGTAGGAGGGATAATTTATCCTTTCAGCAAAGGAAGGCATTGGAGGAATTGGGACACTTAGATGATGTGGTAATTAAACCTGCCGATAAAGGGGGGAATGTGGTGGTGTGGCCGGTGGAGAAATACGAAAAAGAGGCTTTCAGACAACTACGTGACAGGAAGACTTATTCCCTGTTATATGAGAACCCCATGAAAGATTATCAAAATAAGATTGAGATTATACTTGATATAGCGTTTGAGAGGGGTATTATCTCTAAGAAGATACATGATGGCTTGTTGGTTCATAACCCTAGGGTGCCCACGTTCTATCTCCTCCCTAAGGTCCATAAGGATGCTGCCAGTCCACCAGGGCGTCCGATTGTCTCGGGCATGGGAGGGCTTTGCGACCCTATATGTAAATATATTGATCATTATTTGAAATCACAGGCCGAAACACTGCCCTCCCATGTCCGGGACACTACGGACGTCCTGAGGAGATTGGATGGGATGTATCTGGAGCCCGACATGTTGCTGGTGACTGCTGATGTAGAATCACTCTACACTTGTATTGATCATGAGGAAGGTTTGATGGCATCACAATTCTTTTTGGAAGCGAGTAATATTGACCCTGATGTACGAAGTCTGGTGCTTGAGTTGTTGCGATTTGTCCTTACACATAATTTTTTTACTTTTAAAGATCGTTTTTATTTACAGCAACGCGGGACCGCCATGGGGGCGGCATGTGCACCGGCCTATGCAAATTTGTTTTTGGGCCTTTGGGAACGAACTATCTTCCCTGATGATGCACATGCCGTCCCCCAAATTATTGGCTGGTTCCGCTTTATTGATGATATTCTTTTTATTTGGCAGGGTACGGTTCAGGATTTGGATTTATTTATGTTGGATTTAAATCGCAATGACTCAAATATCAGACTCACTTACACATATCATAAGCGGGAGATCTCCTTCCTGGACATCAATATACAGGTCAGGGAGGATGGATCTGTGGTGACGGATGTCTTCAGGAAGGAGACCTCCGTAAATGCTTTGCTTCATGCGTCATCAGCACATGTCGGGTCCACGATTAAGGCTATCCCTACGGGACAATTTCTCCGTATGCGAAGGATCTGTACTTCCTCGGATGACTTTGAAAAACAAGCATTGGACCTTAGGGAGCGATTGATCGAACGTGGGTACAGTAGGAGGATTATCAAAAAGGGATATGAGAGAGCTAAAAAAACCAATAGAAATGTACTTCTTTCAAGCCATCATGGGACGAATCGAGATAAGAGAAAGGGTGGCCAGTCTACTACTAGGTTTATATCGACCTATAATCACCAATGGGAAACCATGAGAGTAATACTATCTAAACATTGGTCGATATTAAAAACAGACCCGATTTTGGCTAGGCACTTACCTGATAGACCGATGATGACAGCAAGAAGATCGAGAAATCTACGCGACATGCTTGTCGATAGTCATTATATAGCCAAGCCAAATGACCCCTTTGGGGCAGGGAGACCTAAAGTAGGTTTTTTTACTTGTGGGAAATGTTTGGCCTGTAAGAACCTGACAAGGGCTACATCCTTCACATCGAGTGATGGC
This sequence comes from Ranitomeya imitator, assembly GCF_032444005.1. NCBI lineage: Eukaryota > Metazoa > Chordata > Amphibia > Anura > Dendrobatidae > Ranitomeya > Ranitomeya imitator. The sequence goes on along the minus strand of NC_091284.1, from coordinate 711,510,139 downwards.
TCCCGTGAATTCAAAATTAAGGAGTATATTACCTGTAACACTACTCATGTAGTGTACTATGCCAGGTGTACCTGTTCACTGGTGTACGTAGGTTTAACCTCCAGAGAACTCCGCGTGAGAACGCGGGAACACGTAAGGGACATCATGGCTGCGATCAATGTGGAGGATGTCAGTGCCCTTAAAACCCTGCCCAGACATTTCAGGGAGAAACACAACTGTGACCCGAAATGCCTAACTATATTTGGTATAGATAGAGTCAGACTGGGAATTAGAGGGGGCGATTATAAGCGCATTTTAGCTCAAAGAGAATGCAGGTGGATAGCAACTCTTGGAACTATGGTCCCTGATGGGTTAAACGAACAGTTGAGCTTTGCCTCATACCTATGATTTTGATTTAGCTTTTATTATGTATGTCTGTTTTCTAATTTGTTTTTTTCTTTTTAGTTTTTACGTCTTTGTACATTATATGATTCCTTGATTGAGCTTATTGCGTCCCATATGTGGAGATCTATGAGAATTATGCCGTACTACCCGGAATATGGACTTCAGCCGTTTATGAGTGAGAATTATTACCCACCTGACTATGGCCGGACATATGAAAATTCCTACTGATGGATTCGAATTTATATTATTATCACTTTTTGTTTGTTATTATAATAATATTTAATTACTTATGTTTACATTGTGATATGTTTTTTGTTGTGTTTTCACTTTTATTATGATTTGCACATTTTTTTGATTGATAGTTATGGTCTTATATTGAGACTTATTATATACTCACTGTGTTCATGTTTATACACTTATCCGGCGTATATTCAATTTGGGGTTAAACATCTCTTTGGGACATTGCCAGGCTTTATAGACATATGTATTACCATGGTTACTATACTCACTCAGGACGCACCTCGACGGTATGTGTTGTGGTGCGTCATATCCGGTGATCACTGTGTGGATGCGGGAGAGTGCGGCATTGATTTTATGTGGAGACATGTGCGCATGTCTGTGGTGTGTGCGGGCGGTGGCATTGCCTCGGCGTCTGTATTGCGGCGCGTGCTGGCTGCGGTTACCATGGCGATGGCCGGGGCTGGCGCGCGTCGCATGGGACGCCTTGCGGTGATGTCATTTCCGGTCCTGCGGACTTCACTGACATGCGCCGCTGATTGTATCCACATTTGGGACAGGTGTGTTAGGTATTTATAGAGCGGAGACAGACATGTGTGAGCACGGCCCCCTGAGGAAGCCCACGCGAAACGTGCGTTGGGGCTATGTCTGACCACACACACGGACTCATCTAGGTGAGATATTTTTACACTTGACTGGCACACATTTCACGGAGTCTGGGTCACTTAATTTTGGGCCACATTTGTGGTGATCTATGTGGGTTCCCCCTGGATCTTTCCTTTTTGACTAGTGAATGATGTTGCTAGTTGCTAGTTGCTGCTATATGTAACACCAGATATATAGGGTCCTGTGTATATTACTTTTGTGGTTGGTTCTTGTTTGTGTCCTTCACAATTTGTAGATTGTTGTCCAGAAGATATATATAATCTTTTATACTATTTTGTATTTTAGTGTATGTTATATTTTTTAGATTTATTATTAATAAATATTAGATTTTATTTACGGCTGGTTTGGTACTCCCTTTTTCTTTCTGTCTATATCCTTATTGGAGTATGTGTTGTGCCTGTTTTTGACAGTGCTGTTTTATTAGTATTTCTGGGTATTTTTTATCCAAAATAATTAATAAGTAACATTTCCCACATGTCTACTTTACATCAGCACAATTTGGAAAACAAAAAGTTTTTTTTAGGGAGTTATAAGGGTTAAAAGTTGACCAGCAATTTCTCATTTTTACAACACCAATATTTTTTAGGAACCACATCACATTTGAAGTCATTTTGAGGGGTCTATATGATAGAAAATAACCAAGTGTGACACCATTCTAAAAACTGCACCCCTCAAGGTGCTCAAAACCACATTCAAGAAGTTTATAAACCCTTCAGGTGTTTTACAGGAATTTTTGGAATTAAAAAAAAAAAAAACTTAACATTTAACTTTTTTTCACAAAAAATTTACTTCAGCTCCAATTTGTTTTATTTTCCCAAGGGCAAGAAAAGAAATTGGACACCAAAAGTTGTTGTGCCATTTGTTCTGAGTAAGCCGATACTCCACATGTGGGGGTAAACCACTGTTTGGGCGCACGGCAGAGCTCGGAAGGGAAGGAGCGCCGTTTGACTTTTCAATGCAAAATTGACTGGAATTGAGATGGGACGCCATGTTGCGTTTGGAGAGCCCCTGATGTGCCTAAACATTGAAACCCCCCACAACTGACACCATTTTGGAAAGCAGACCCCCTAAGGAACTTATCTAGCTGTGTTTTGACAGCTTTGAACCCCCAAGTGTTTCACTACAGTTTATAATGCAGAGCCGTGAAAATAAAAATTATTTTTTTTTCACAAAAATTATTTTTTAGCCCCCAGTTTTGTATTTTCCCAAGGGTAACAGGAGAAATTCAACCCCAAAAGTTGTTAACCAATTTGTCCTGAGTATGCTGATACCCCATATGTGGGGGGGAACCACCGTTTGTGCGCATGCCAGAGCTCGGAAGGGAAGGAGCACCATTTGGAATGCAGACTTAGATGGATTGGTCTGCAGGCGTCACGTTGCATTTGCAAAGCCCCTGATGCACCTAAACAGTAGAAACCCCCCAGAAGTGACACCATTTTGGAAACTAGACCCCCCAAGGAACTTATCTAGATGTGTTGTGAGAACTTTGAACCCCTAAGTGTTTTGCTACAGTTTTTAATGCAGAGCTGTGACAATAAAAAATCATTTTTTTTCCACAAAAATTATTTATTAGCCCCCAAAATTTTTATTTTCCTAAGGGTAACAAGAGAAATTGGACCCCAAAAGTTTTTGTCCAATTTGTCCTGAGTACGCTGATACGCCATATGTGGGGGGAACCACCGTTTGGGCGCATGGAAGAGCTCGGAAGTGAAGGAGCGCCATTTGGAATGCAGACTTAGATGGATTGGTCTGTAGGCGTCACATTGCATTTGCAGAGCCCCTGATGCACCTAAACAGTAGAAACCCCCCACAAGTGACACCATTTTGGAAACTAGACCCCCCAAGGAACTTATCTAGATATGTTTTGACAGCTTTGAAGCACCAAGTGTTTCACTACAGTTTATAACACAGTCGTGAAAATAAAAATTAATTTTTTTCCTACAAAAATGTTTTTTTAGCCCCCCAAATTTTTATTTTTCCAAGGGTAACAAGAGAAATTGGACCCCAAAAGTTGTTGTACAATTTGTCCTGAGTATGCGGATACCCCATATGTTGGGGTAAACCCCTGTTTGGGCGCACCGGAGAGCTCGGAAGGGAAGGACCACTGTTTTACTTTTTCAACGCAGAATTGGCTGGAATTGAGATCGGACGCTATGTCGCGTTTGGAGAGCCCTGATGTGTCTAAACAGTGGAAACCCCCAATTCTAACTGAAACCCTATCCCAAATACACCCCTAACCCTAATCCTAACCATAACCCTAACCACACCCCTAACCCTGACACACCCCTAACCCTAATCCCAACCGTAAATGTAATCCAAACCCTAACCCTAACTTTAGCCCCAACCCTAATTTAAGCCCCAACCCTAACTTTAGCCCCAACCCTAACAATAACTTTAGCCCCAACCCTAACTTTAGCCCCAGCCGTAACCCTAACATTAGCCCCAACTCTATCTGAAGCCCTAACCCTACCCCCAACCCTAACCCCAACCCTAACCCCAACCCTAGCCCTAACCCTAGCCCTATCCCTAATGGAAAATGGAGATAAATACATTTAAAAAAAAAAATTATGTTTCCCTAACTAAGGGGGTGATGAAGGGGGGTTTGATTTACTTTTATAGCAGGTTTTCCAGAGGATTTTTATGATTGGCAGCCGTCACACACTAAAAGACGCTTTTTCTTGCAAAAAAATATTTTTTGTGTTACCACATTTTGAGACCTATAATTTTTCCATATTTTGGTCCACAGAGTCAAGTGAGGTCTTGTTTTTTGCAGGACGAGTTGACGTTTTTATTGGTAACAATTTCAGGCATGTGGCATTTTTGATCGCTTTTTATTCCGATTTTTGTGAGGCAGAATGACCACAAACCAGATATTCATTAATTACTTTTTTTTTTTTGGGGGGGTGACACTGCGCACGGTAGACACAGGAACATTCAGGTCTTTGGAGATGGACTTGTAGCCTTGAGATTGCTCATGCTTCCTCACAATTTGGTTTCTCAAGTCCTCAGACAGTTCTTTGGTCTTTCTTTTCTCCATGCTCAATATGGTACACACGTGTGCTTTAGTTATTGCCAACACCTGTTAGGTGACACAGGTAACTTAGGCTAAGTTCACATTTGCGTTGTGCGGTGCAGTGTCGGCGACGCAACGCACAATGCAAATGTAAACGCATGCACAACGCGTGCCCAGCCGGCCGCAACCAATCAGCAATGGGGGATTTTCGTTACAGACAAACAGACGGAAGTGGACCTTAGACAATTATATATATACTAGATGGTGGCCCGATTCTAACACATCGGGTATTCTAGAATATGCATGTCCACATAGTATATTGCCCAGCCACGTAGCATATTGCCCAGTCACGTAGTACATTGCCCAGTCACGTAGTATATCGTCCATCCACGTAGTATATCGCCCAGTCACGTAGTATATTGCCCAGTGACGTAGTATATTGCCCAGTGACGTAGTATAGCTACATAGTATATTGCCCAGTGACGTAGTATATTGCCCAGTGACGTAGTATATTGCCCAGTGACGTAGTATATTGCCCAGTGACGTAGTATAGCTACATAGTATATTGCCCAGTGACGTAGTATATTGCCCAGTGACGTAGTATATTGCCCAATGACGTAGTATACAGCACAGAACCACATAGTATATTGCACAGCGACGTAGTATATTTCCCAGCAAAGTAGTATACAGCACAGAGCCACGTAGTATATTGCACAGCGACGTAGTATATTGCCCAGTCACGTAGTATATTGCCCAGTGACGTAGTATACAGCACAGAGCCACGTAGTATATTGCCCAGCTACATAGTATATTGGCCAGTCACGTAGTATATTGCCCAGTGACATAGTATATTGCCCAGCTACGTAGTATACAGCACAGAGCCACGTAGTATATTGCCCAGTTACGTAGTATATTGGCCAGTTACATAGTATATTGCCCAGTGACGAAGTATACAGCACAGAGCCACGTAGTATATTGCACAGCGAAGTAGTATACAGCACAGAGCCACGTAGTATATTGCCCAGTCAGGTAGTATATTGCCCAGCTACGTATTATATTGCCCAGCCAGGTTTGTCACAGGTTAAAAAATAAAAAATAAACATATACTCACCTTTCCGAGGGAGCCCTTGTAGTCCACGGCAGCTTCCGGACCCAGGGTTGGTATGAGTGCAGGACCTGTGATGACGTCGCGGTCACATGACCGTGACGTCATAGCAGGTCCTTCTCGCGCAGGCGCGCAGGGCCTGTGATGACGTCACGGTCACATGACCGTGACGTCATGGCAGGTCCTTCTGCCACTAGAACCTGCAACAGAAGATGGCGGCCGGCGCGAGCTGCTACGGAGGGTGAGTATAGCAGGTTTTTTTTTTTTTTTTATTATTTTTAACATTAGATTTTTTACTATTGATGCCGCATAGGCAGCGTCAATAGTAAAAAGTTGGGGACACACAGGGTTAATAGCGGCGGTAACGGAGTGCATTACCCGCGGCATAAGGCGGTCCGTTACCGCCGGCATTAACCCTGTGTTAGCGGTGACTGGAGGGGAGTATGCGGGCGACAGGCACTGACTGCGGGGAGTAAGGAGCGGCCATTTTCTTCCGGACTGTGGCCGTCGCTGATTGGTCGCGGCAGCCATGACAGGCAGCTGGCGAGACCAATCAGCGAATGAATAACCGTGACAGACAGAAGGACAGACGGAAGTGACCCTTAGACAATTATATAGTAGATAGATTATTAACAAAATGGAGAGGACCCCATATTAAAATTCCTATCTATCAGGCCATAAAACTTTTATTCTTATTTAAAATTCATACAGGGTATTCAATTATTGTCCCTAATCTGCCTATATCATTCTATTTATAGTAGCCACTTACATATTCATCTAATATCAAAGGCTGAATAGGACAATTGTTTAAAATAGCACACGTCCCCCCAACATGTTTCACTGCATATGCCAGTGTCCCATCCCTTGATGATGCCGCATATGCGGTGAAACATTTTGGGGGGACGTGTGCTATTTTAAACAACTGACCTATTCTATAATCACTCTGAACAGAGTTTTATCAGAGTATCATTTGCATAATCGACCAGATTCTCTCTGATAAGAGACTTCACGGATGCCTGCACAAGGCCTTATATGATGTAAATAGATAACTGTTTTTAAAAAATTGGTACTGTTTGAATATGAAGGTAAGAGAGCCAATAGAAAATTAAAGCCACTAAACAGAATAATGAATAGTTAGAAATATATTGCAATTAATTTTAATTTACTGCATAAAGAGTGACATCTATATATAAAGCTGAGTGTGTGTATGTATGTATGTATCAAGCCACGCCCACTCCACATAGCTCTGCCCATCCCGCATAGCCACACTCACTCCACACGCAAAGCTCTGTCCACACGTCTCACATTGATAGCGCACACGGACGAAGACACATTTACCTTGAAAGCCACCCTGTAAAACTCACCAGCTGCGACGTCCCAGCCGCTGCAAGCTACAATCAGGGCTGATGAGGTTCAAAGTATCAGTGCACACCAGGCACAGGCCACATCTAGCACCGTCGTGTTTAGAAAGGAGTTGCTCATGTGAGGCATGACGTCAATGGAAAGGAAGGCGCCTCATGAATTACACCTCTGTGCTCATAACAGGAAGTTGCTGTGCACGTGTGAGGGGAAGAGAGGTGTGAGGTGAAAATGAGAGGAGTGAGGGGAAAATAGTTGAGTGAAGGGAAAATGAGAGATGTGAGGGGAAAATGAGAGGAGTGAGAGGAAAATAGTGGAGTGATTGGAAAATGACAGGTGTGAGGGAAAAAATGAGAGGTGTGAGGGGGAAAATGAGAGGAGGGGAAAATGAGAGATGTGAGGGAAAAAATGACAGATGTGAGAGTGAAAATGAGAGGCGTGTTGGGAAAATTAGAGAAGTGAGGTGCTGCTGCAGTATGAGGCTGTGTATAGAGAAGAGTGAGGCGCTGCAGGTGGAGGCTGTGTCTAAGGCCACATTCACATGTTCAGTATTTGATCAGTATTTTACCTCAGTATTTATAAGCCAAAACCTCAAGTGGGAGAAAAATACAGAAGTGGTGACGTGTTTCTAATATACACTGCTCAAAAAAATAAAGGGAACACTAAAATCTCACTTCCTAGATGTCACTGAATTAAATATTCCGGTTGCAAATCTTTATTCATTACATAGTGGAATGCATTGAGAACAATACCTAAAAATGATGAAAGTAAATCATGACTAATATCCCATGGAGGTCTGGAGTTGGAATGATGGAAAATCAAATTGCAGGCTGATGCACCTTCAGTGGAAATGCCTCAAGACAAGGAAATGATGCTCAGTAGTGTGTGTGGCCTTCACATGCCTGTATGACCTCCCTACAATGCCTGGGCAATTTCCTGATGAAGTGGTGGATGTTATCCTGAGGGATCTCCTCCCAGACCTGGATTAAGGCATCAGTCAACTCCTTAACAGTCTGTGGTGCAATGCGGCATTGGTGGATGGAATGAGACATGATGTCCCAGATGTGCTCGATTGGATTCAGTGCTGGGGAACAGGCAGGCCAGTCCATAGCATTAATGCCTTCATCATGCAGGAACTGCTGACACACTTCAGCCACATGAGGCCTAGCATTGTCATGCATCAGAAGGAACCCAGGGCCCACTGCAACTGCATATGGTCTCACAATGGGTCTGAGGATCTCATCCTGGTACCTACTGGCAGTCAGGGTACCTCATGCTAGCACATGGAGGCTTGTGCGGCTCTCCCAAGAAAGGCCTCCCCACACCATTCCTGACTCACTGCGAAACCGGTCACGCTGGAGGATGTTGGAGGATGTGCTCAGTGTGAACCTGCTCTCATCTATGAAGACCACAGAGCGTCTTTGTCGAATCTGCCAATCTTGGTGTTATCTGGCAAATGGCAATCGCCCTGCATGGTGTTGGACTTTAAGCCCAACACCCACTTGTGGACGTCAGGCCCTCATAACACCCTGATGGAGTCTGTTTCTGACAGTTTCAGCAGACACATGGGTGTTAGTGGCCTGCTGGTCGTCATTTTGCAGGGCTCTGGCACTGCTCCTCCTGTTCCTTCTTGCACAAAGGAGGAGGTAGCAGTCCAGCTGTTGGGTTGTCGCCCTCCTACGGCCCCCTCCATGTCTCTTAGTGTACTGGCCTGTCTCCTGGTATCTGCTCCATGCTCTAGACACTGTAGGTGACAAGAGACAGGTACCCTTCTTGCCACAGCTTGCATTGATGTGCCATCCTGGATGAGCTGCACTACCTGAACAACTTCTGTGGGTTGTAGACAACGCCTCACGTTACTGTACAGGACCTCTAGGGGTGAGAGCAATGACAAAATGCAAAAGTGACAAAAACAGCCAAAAAAGGATGAGAACAGAGAAATGGTCTGTGGTCACCCCCTGTAAAACCACTCCTTTGTAGTGATTGTCTTGCTAAATGCCTATCATTTCTAACTGTTGTCTGTTACACTTGCACAACAGCAGGGGAAATTGATTCACAATCATTGTTGCTTGACTTGTAGTTACATTGTGATGTTTAAGTATTCCCTTTATTTTTTTAAAAAGTGTACTTTTCCTCTGATTGTTTTACTCCAAGTTTTAGCTTACAAATACTGAGGTACAAATACTGACCAAATAACGTGTGAATGAGGTGTACAGGAGAAAAGTGTGGTGCTGCAGAAGAAGTAGGTTGTGTATACAATACGCGTTATTACAATTGGTGCAATTTCTCTCGGGATCAAGTGTTTCCAATTGTATATGAAAGAGGGGTGTGAGGTGCTGCCGGAGGATGCGACTATAAAGTAGAAAAGTTGGGCTGCAGAAAAATGCTGTGTAAAAAGAAGGAGCATAAGGTGCAGGAGGAATAAAACCCCTTAAACTTTTGCCATTAAAAGTTGTATCGGCCGTCATTAAGGGGTTAATATTGTGTTAAAAAATACTTTTGCTTCAACAAAATGGAGCCGATTGTGTTCCGTGTACCAGTGTGGGAGTATTGCGATGGTCAATATTGACAATTTCTTTTTCACTCTGTTGAATATATGATGTGAACTGTTTTTATGTGCAATATAATCATTATCATTTGTTATAACTAACCACAGTTAGTTACTATGCCCGGGCAACGCCGGGCTCTTCAGCTAGTTCAGATGAAGTGCAAAGAATTTGGCACAGGTTAATCTGGCATACTCTTCATTAAGCATGGGGTACAACAGGGGTGTCAAACTGCATTCCTCAAGGGCTGCAAACAGGTGATGTTTTCAGGATTTCCTTGTATTGCACAGATGATAATTTAATCACCTAAACACATAATGATTACTGCACCTTGTGCAAAGCTAAGGAAATCTTGAAAACATGCATGGTTTGTGGCCCTCGAGGAATGCAGTTTGACACCCCTGGTGTACAAAACACCAATCTTGACGAATTAGGGCCTTAGGATCAACGCTTTATTAGAACAGAATACAGTTTTGCGAACCCTTTCACCACCTTGGGATTTTCCGTTTTTGTTTTTTGCTTCCCTTCTTCCCAGAGCCATAGCTTTTTTATTTTTCTGTATGCTGCACTTCTAAAGACTGACATAAATGGTACTCAGACCCCAAAATAATCAGTGCGGACCCTCTGCTTCCATTTGCATCAGTTATGTAATGAATCTGTTTTCCACGTTAATTCTGTTCCAATATCCCATATAACAAGATGGATATTACCAATGCTACCACTATTTAACCCCTTAGCGACCGCCGATACGCCTTTTAACGGCGGCCGCTAAGAGTACTTAAACCACAGCGCCGTTAATTAACGGCGCTGTGGAAAAAGTAAATAGCGCCCCCCAGAGTCGGATTTTCTCTAGGGTCTCGGCTGCCGGGGGTAGCCGAGACCCCAGAGAACATGATTCGGGGGGGGGGGTTTCGACCCCGCTTTTGCGATCGCCGGTAATTAACCGTTTACCGGCGATCGCAAAAAAAAAACAAAAAACGCGATTTCTTTTTAATTTCTCTGTCCTCCGATGTGATCGCACATCAGAGGACAGAAAAAAGGGGTCCCTGATCGCCCCCCGATACTCACCTGTCTCCCCCGGTGCTCCTCCTGGCTCCCGGTGGGCGCCGCCATCTTCAAAATGGCGGGCGCATGCGCAGTGCGCCCGCCGGCCGGCCCCGGGAGAATCTTTGGGGTCTCGGCTGCCGGGGGTAGCCGAGACCCCAAAGAGCATGATCGGGGTCGGTTTTACCGACCCCTGTTTTGCGATCGCCGGTAATTAACTGTTTACCGGCGACCGCAAAAAAAAAAAAAAGCAAAGTGTAATTCTCTGTCCTCTGATGTGATCGCACATCAGAGGACAGAGAAATAGGGGGATTCGGGGACCCTATCATACTTACCGGTGTCCCTGGATCCTCCTGCTGCTCCTCCTGGCCGCCGGCGTCTTCTGGGGAAAAGAACATGGTGGGCGCATGCGCAGTGCGCCTGCCATCTGTCTCCCTCTGCCGGCCGGCAGGTGAACAGCAGTTGGGGCTAAAATTAGGGTTAGGGCTAGGGTTAGGGCTAGGGTTAGGGCTAGGGTTAGGGTTAGGGCTAGGGTTAGGGTTAGGGTTGGGGCTAAATTTAGGGTTAGGGTTGGGGCTAAATTTAGGGTTAGGGTTGGGACTAAATTTAGGGTTAGGGTTGGCGCTAAATTTAGGGTTAGGCTTCTTTCACGCTTACGTCGGTACGGGGCCGTCGCAATGCGTCGGCTTGACATACCGACGCACGTTGTGAAAATTGTGCACAACGTGGGCAGCAGATGTAGTTTTTCAACGCATCCACTGCCCAATCTATGTCCTGGGGAGGAGGGGGCGGAGTTACGGCCACGCATGCGCGGTCAGAAATGGCGGATGCGATGTACAAAAAAACGTTACATTGAACTTTTTTTTGTGCTGACGGTCCGCCAAAACACAACTGATCCAGTGCACGATGGACGCGACGTGTGGCCATCCGTCACGATCCGTCGGCAATACAAGTCTATGGGCAAAAAACGCATCCTGCGGGCACATTTGCAGGATTCGTTTCTTGTCCAAAACGACGGATTGCGACGGATGCCAAACGACGCAAGTGTGAAAGTAGCCTTAGGGCTAGGGTTAGAGTTGGGGCTAAAGTTAGGGCTAGGGTTGGGGCTAAAGTTAGGGTTAGAGTTGGGATTAGGGTTAGGGTTTGGATTAGGGTTGGTATTAGGATTAGGGTTGGCATTAGGGTTACGCTTGGGATTAGGGTTAGGTTTGGGATTAGGGTTAAGGTTAGGGTTGTGATTAGGGGTGTATTGGGATTAGGGTTAGGTTTGAGGTTAGGGTTGAGATTAGGATTAGGGGTGTGTTGGATTTAGGGTTTTGATTAGGGTTATGGTTAGGGTTGACATTAGGGTTGTTTTGGGGTAAGGGTTGTGTTTATCGTTAGGGTTAGTGATTAGGATTATGGATCAGGTTGGGATTAATGTTAGGGGTGTGTTGGGGTTAGGGTTGGAGCTAGAATTGGGGGGTTTCCACTGTTTAGGTACATCAGGGGGTCTCCAAACACGACAGCCAATTTTGCGCTCAAAAAGTCAAATGGTGCTCCCTCCCTTCTGAGCTCTGCCGTGCGCCCAAACAGTGGGTTACCCCCACATATGGGGCATCAGCGTACTCAGGATAAATTGAACAACAACTTTAGTGGTCCAATTTCTCCTGTTACCCTTGTGAAAATAAAAACTTGGGGGCTACAATATCTTTTTTGTGGAAAAAAAAATATTTTTTATTTTCACGACTCTGCATTCTAAACTTCTGTGAAGCACTTGGGCATTCAAAGTTCTCACCACACATCTAGATAAGTTCCTTGGGGGGTCTAGTTTCCAAAATGGGGTCACTTGTGGGGGGTTACTACTGTTTAGGTACATCAGGGGCTCTGCAATCGCAACATAACGCCCACAGACCATTCTATCAAAGTCTGCACTCCAAAACGGCGCTCCTTCCCTTCCAAGCTCTGCCGTGCGCCAAAACAGTGGTTTATCCCCACATATGGCACATCAGCGTACTCGGGATAAATTGGACAACAACTATTGCAGTCCAATTTCTCCTGTTACCCTTGTGAAAATAAAAACTTGGGGGCTAAACTATCTTTTTTGTGGAAAAAAAAATATTTTTTATTTTCACGACTCTGCATTATAAACTTCTGTGAAGCACTTGGGCATTCAAAGTTCTCACCACACATCTATATAAGTTCCATGGGCGGTCTAGTTTCCAAAAAGGGGTCAATTGTGGGGGGTTTCCACTGTTTAGGCACATCAGGGGCTCTCCAAACGCGACATGGCGTCCGATCTCAATTCCAGACAATTCTACATTGAAAAAGTAAAACGGCACTCCTTCTCTTCCAAGCTCTGCGGTGCGCCCTAACAGTTGTTTACCCCCACATATTGGGTATCAACGTACTCAGGAGAAATTGCACAACAACTTTTGTGGTCTAATTTCTCCTGTTACCCTTGTGAAAATAAAAATTTAGGGGCAAAAAGATCATTTTTGTAGAAAATATGCGATTTTTTATTTTCACGGCTCTACGTTATAAACTTCTGTGAAGCACTTGGGGGTTCAAAGTGCTCACCACACATCTAGATAAGTTCCTTAAGGGGTCTAGTTTCCAAAATGGTGTCAATTGTGGGGAGTTTCCACTGTTTAGGCACATCAGGGGCTCTCTAAACGTGACATGGCGTCCGATCTCAATTCCAGCCAATTCTGCATTGAAAAAGTCAAACGGCGCTCCTTCACTTCCAAGTTCTGTGGTGCGCCCAAAAAGTGGTTTACCCCCACATATGGGGTATTGGCATATTCAGGAGAAATTGCATAACAAAATTTATGGTTACATTTCTGTTTTTACACATGTGAAAATAAAAAAAATGGTTCTGAATTAAGATGTTTGCAAAAAAAAGTTAAATGTTCATTTTTTCCTTCCACATTGTTTCAGTTCCTGTGAAGCACGTAGAGGGTTAATAAACTTCTTGAATGTGGTTTTGAGAACCTTGAGGGGTGTAGTTTTTAGAATGGTGTCACACTTCATTATTTTCTATCATATAGACCCCTCAAAATGACTTCAAATGTGATGTGGTCCCTAAAAAAGAATGGTGTTGTAAAAATGAGAAATTGCTGGTCAACTTTTATCCCTTATAACTCCCTAACAAAAAAAAATTTTGTTTCCAAAATTGTGCTGATGTAAAGTAGACATGTGGGAAATGTTATTTATTAACTATTTTTCGTGACATATCTCTCTGATTTAAGGGCATAAAAATACAAAGCTTGAAAATTGCAAAATTTTAAAAATTTTCGCCATATTTCCGTTTTTTTCATAAATAATCGCAAGTAATATCGAAGAAATGTTACCACTAACATGAAGTACAATATGTCACGAAAAAACAATCTCAGAATCAGCGGGATCCGTTGAAGCGTTCCAGAGTTAAAACTTCATAAAGTGACAGTGGTCAGAATTGTAAAAATTGGCTCGGTCATTAAGTACCAAATTGGCTCTGTCACTAAGGGGTTAAGGGTAAAAACATCTTAGAGATAATCACCAACCACGACTGAACAAACATCAATATTACCATAAATACTGTGATATAAAAGACAAATAGGAACAACTGGTCATAACCAGATAGTACCAGCATATACAGTAGTTTTCTCATCACAAATGGATAAAATGGCAATGTCATTGTAAAAAAAAAAAAGCAACTTTGCAATTTACCTCTTTGGCTTACAAATCCTGGCTATTCTCAATAGCAGAGGGATTTTTAATTTGATAGTTTACTGCTCATTGCCTAGTTTATGGGCCACTTCTGCAATCTATAAGAGCTGTCTGGTTTCCTGGGCAAGGAGCACATGATGGCCAGCTCTGTTGTATAAAGATTGCACCCAATACGCTAAAGCTGGATGGATTGCTGTATCTGGCCAGCTTCAGTGTCCCTGTGCTCCTCAGATCTTGCAGAGGCAAATTTTCTCTGTTTACGGCACCAGTGAGAGCCACAGCGCGACATGGTCCCCAACACCAGTGTGTCCCGATTTCCCCACGTGCAGGTAAAAACTTGAAAAAATTTCTGTGAATGAGAAATAAGCCATTGTGTTCAGCATAATTATTTCCTTAATTTGTGTGCCGAAGTAATGCTCATGATTGGTTTCTATTCTTCTGAGCACCTTTTCCATTTAAGCAGTGAGCAAGCTATCCGGTATTTCAGAGTTTCTGTTGCTCCGCCAGCAGTTCCCCAAAGTGGATAATTACGGTCACTTAGACCATTCCAAAAACCAGGCTAACATACTCAGCTAGGCAATCAGATGAAAAACTAAGAGTTGCTACCCACGACCATTAACATGTCCACTCCTGGCATGTTAGATACAAAGGGTTTTCAATGAGGCCTAGTTAGGCTTATTACACAATTTTAAAAAGTGTCATCATTTTCACAATGAGGCTTTAGGATGGGAAGGACACAGGAAGTTCAACTGGTCAACATGGCAGCATTTGCGCATTTCCTTTGGAGTGGCTATTCACTAAAGAAAAGCTTTGGTCGTTTGTGTGCGTAGATTAGAATCATTTTAAGTAGGTTATTGGCGCAGTCTCAGAATACAGCTCCTCCGCCTTCATAACGATGAGGTACTCAAACGTTAGTAATGGGAACATGAGAAGGAAGGACAAAGGAGTTATAGGCTGGGTACAGATCTCAAGGAGGTCCTTAATTATGTGCCCACTTTCTTCACTTTCTTTAGTTGTTTTTTTTTTACATATGTGACTTATATGTGATATATTGTGGGGAACTGAAACAACATCGTCCATCCCATTCTAAGTTTTTATCGGGGCCTGAAAAGAAATTGTGTCCTAGAAAACATGAAAGAAAATATGGGCATCCTTTCATTCAGTAGCATACAGCAATACCTTTCTATTAATGTATGATTTTAAAGAATTTCAATGAATGCGAGTTTCATAATTTCATTGTTGTAAAACAAGCCCAAATCATGACCCCCTCAATCACCATGGTAGTCAGTTGGCATGTGTCATTTTTCACGATATCCTGTGTTTTGTGTTACAGTATTGTTTTAAAGAAGGTCTTTACTAGTGATGAGCGAACGTGCTCGCCACTACTCTGTACTCGCCGGAGTATCACTATGCTCGGTGTACTCGTCGAGCACCGAGTATTTCCGGGATTATTCGGCAGGAGCTCGGGTCTCCTCCTTTTAATTTTGGCGCTTTTTAGAGCGCCAAACATGCAGGGATTGTCTGCCATGCAATGTAATACCGCAGCCATCTTTGTTGTGGCATTACAGTGATTGGCTGGCTGCACCCTAACTGTCAAACAGTTTTTTCTAATATCTAATCTGTGTCTCCTACCATTCAGTTTCATCCCATTGCTTCTAGTCTTTCCTTGTGCAAATGAAAATAGAGATGATCCTTCTACAATGTGACAGCCCTTGAGATATTTAGTTAACAAGAACTGACATCGCGGATCCTCATGACCAAAAAACCTATACGCATTTTGCAAAGAAGCAAAAAGGAGTAGCTCCAGAATATTATATGAACCTACATAGAAAAATGGAGCTCTGTACTCGAAGGATTAATATATAATTAGGCAGTATTTTATGAATAATCAAATCACAATTGTATTAGCTCACACAATTAAGAATATACGGGTTACACAAACCCTAGGTACAGTACAATGGGGGAGTATAGGATAGAGGAAGGAGACAAGAGAAAAAGGGGTGTATATGGCAGAAACGCTACTCAAAGAGGCGCACCACACGCATGGCATCTGTTGTAAATGAGACCAATCAGGCCTAATCAAGCCAAAAAACACACAGATTATCTATCTGACCACAAAGAGGATAAGTATCCAATCTAACTAAAGTGCAAAGCAGGGTGGATTTGATTTAAATCTAACTGATTTAAATCACGATTTAAATCACTAGTCAGTAAGGCTTGATTTAAATCAGTGATTTAAATCAAAGTTTCTACCTAACTGAATTTGACTCCGTAGAGGTCCCAGCCTCTACTTCACGGCAAAAATGTTACAACATGAACAGAGTTGAGAAAAAGACCTTAATCCTATTGTTCTACAAACCTATGAATACAGAATCAACCCCTTCAGTGCCAAGTCCAAGAAGTTAGACAATACATTTCTGAATGTTTGGAGTGGAATAGATCTGCACAACACAAGAAGAATGTGAATCTAAGTGTGAGGAGGAGGAAGGGCAAGCAGAAAATGAAAGTGAAACTTTGAGCACAATACTGCAGCATAGCCACAGACAGACAAGTCTGGATCTGTTTGTGTGTACGATCTGAGGTTTATTACATTCTTTCCTTATAATGGCAGCAGGCCGTAAAAGAGACCCAGTTTGGGAATATTTTAATGAAGCTCCTTCGCCTATCGGTAAGGCAGGCATGCGTGCAAAACACAGCATTCATCTTTTTTTCTTGCTTGCGGCTACAATACCCCTGATGAACCCCCGTTCCATCCACATGGGGGGGAAACGCGTCGGGCACTGGTCGGGGAGACTGCTGTTGTCTGCTTAATTAGATGTCCGGATTCATCTGAAGAAACCGTATACCCACCACGGACCCGGGCTACTTGTATCTATCCAACATCACCCCATATCTACTACGGGCTTCCAGATGAGTATTGATCGCTCTCTGTTGTGTTTTTTGTGAGGGGGATTATTGTGTCCTGCCCCATCATTTGGTGCACCTATGGAGGTTTTGTGGTGGGCTGTGACGATATCTGTCACTTTGAAACTCATATTGAAACAGTAACATCTGCTCTTGTGAGATATATATTGCTATTATAAATAAGAGCATACGCAACCTATGGAGGTTTTGTGGTGGGTTGTGACGATATCTGTCACTTTGTAACACATATTGAAACAATAACACTTGCTCTTGTGAGATATATATTGCTATTATAAAAACAGCATACGCAAATTTGGTGCGACTTAGTGTTAAATATTGTTTCAAATGTGACTACGGGCAATCTTTATTAAGCATTGATGCTTCTTTGTTTGGGCTTTAGGAGTTATATATCTGATTCTCTAGCTGCTGTATTTTGCTGCTTAATTGAGGTTTCTGATGATAGTGTACTATATGGTTGACTTTTTGTATAGCGGGTGACCATGTTTGTATACCATAGCATTTGACTATACACCTCAAATATTTCTCTACTCCTTTAGCCAGATAAGCATCGCATGTTTATATCAAATATGGACAATACTAATATTTATTCATTCACCCCATTTTTGTGAATTCTTTGTTACTTATGGTTATTACTATAGACATAACTGTCTATTATATCAAATAGACGTATATCCAAGCAATGCATCAGATCCTTTATATATTTTTGATTATTATATCTCTCTGCTTTTTTGTTTTATTTTTATTTATTATTTTTTCTTCTTTTTGGGGTGTTTGGGTTTGTTTGTGGGACATTCTCTTTATTCTATTCCTATTAGGGACAGTTTAGGGCTTCTAGGGTCAGTCGACGTTGAGTGGGGGCGCCTACCGCTTCACATTAGGGTGCCAACCCCCACTGCTAGGTAGGTCTTCCGTTAGGGATCTGCTAGGTCTTTTTTAGGGTTCCCTATTTAGGGTCCTCCAGGGATTTCCTAGGGTTAGTCGACGCGGAGTGGGGGCGCCAACCGCAGAAACTTAGGGTGCCAACCTCCACTGATAGGTAGGTCTCAGTGCAGACTCTTCCTAGGGCCCTATAGGTACATAATTATATGTTTGTTAGTATTTTGTTTGTCATTTATGGAAAGAGTATTTTTTAGGGATCTATAATAAAGGTTATTTTTTAGGTATCCTTGTTTGTTTTGGTTTTTTTATGCGTGCAAAATGCAAACGATGCAACAAAGAGATGCAAGGCCTGGTGGCGCGAATGAGGCAACATCATGAGAAGTGCGGTGACGAAGATGACTTCTTATCTCAGAAGATTCACATTCTTCTTGTGTTGTGCAGATCTATTCCACTCCAAACAATCAGAAACATATTGTCTAACTTCTTGGACTTGGCACTGAAGGGGTTGATTCTGTATTCATAGGTTTGTAGAACAATAGGATTAAAGTCTTTTTCTCAACTCTGTTCATGTTGTAACATTTTTTCCGTGAAGAAGAGGCTGGGACCTCTGCAGAGTCAAATTCAGTTTTGAGAACTGCGTAAGTAAAGCGAGCGTCTGTGATAATATAGGAGAGAAACTGCCCACTAATCCTACAGAAACCTCTGGAAGAACATGGCATTGTGAATGTTACACATATACAGCCTTTATTCTACTGAGTTAAACAACTCAGCTTTATCTCATGATGGAAGAACCTTTGGATGGTAAAATATTTTCCTCAAAAAGCAGTTTATTGAAAAAAATCCGATTTAAATAAAAAAAATCCGATTTAAATAAAAAAAATCCGATTTTTTTGATTTTTTTTAAAAAAAACATTGATTTTTATCCACCCTGGTGCAAAGCAGAAAGTGCCAATAATAGTGCAAATACAATATGGTGAGCTTTTAAATTTCTTACCCATGTGGGGGAGCAACGTGTCCAGCCATATACACCCGATGCCCCGACGCGCGTTTCGCGTTGCAGGCTTCTTCGGTGGGCAGCCCTTGAGATATTTGTAGACAGCTATTAAGTCTCCTCTCAGTCTTCTTTTTTGCAAGCTAAACATTCCCAAATCCTTGGCCCACTTAGTGTATGGATATTACAAGTCTAGGAGACCCGCTCCTTTAAATTGGGCCTAATTTTTAGTGAGGCCCTCATCAACGTCTCATCATTCTCCGCTTCTAGATCACCAGGGTTAACGAGTTCCGTTCTGCTACAGCCAGTCAATTTTTGAGCAAGGGTGTCTATCATCCCCATAAAATATTTTTTTTAAATGTACCCCCCATAGGGAAATGTTTGTCAGCCCATGCACTTAGTGTATGGGAATTACAAGTCTAGGAGACCCGCTCCTTTAAATTGGGCCTAGTTTTTAATAAGGCCTTCCTCCACGTCTTATCATTCTCCGCCACTAGATCACCAGAGTTAATGTGTTCTGTTCAGCTACAGCCAGTCAATTTTTTGGCAAGGGTGTCTATGATCCTCATAAAATGTTTTTTAAAAATGTACCCCTAATAGGGAAATGTTTGTCAGCCCATACATTTAGCGTATGGGCATTACGAGTCTAGGAGACCCGCTCCTTTGTAATGGGACAGTTTTTTTATGAGACCATCCTCCATGTTTCTTCCAAGGGGGATTGTGGTGCATGCAAATTTGGGTCAAGGCGGCCCTTGCAGTTAATACAAAAAGAAAACAGTATGCAGAGGCGTATCTAGGGTTTCTGGCACCCGGGGCAAGAATTCATTTCGGCGCCCCCCCCCAGGACATATGTGATTTTCACACTTAGTCATGTACCCACGAGCTCCTCTCCCTAATGCTCTCAATATTCAGTGAAAAACTGAGAGAAGCAGAAGAGAAGCTCGTTGTCACAGGACCACAAGTCTGAAAGTCGCATATGAGTGAAGTGTCCATGTGACGACTACTGGAACCTGCAGAGCTGAATCCTGACATCGCAGCTTCTGAATTCTTTTAGGATTCTCCCTTGCCGGTGGACGGTCATGTCAGCAAAAGCATGTGATTTGTATACTTCTGACCACATTCCGACTAGACGTGCCGGCCTCGCTCAGTTCATTTTCATTGAGTGAGGCCACACATGTCTAGTCAGCACGTGACCGCATGTATGTAAATCACCAGCACGAGAGAATCCTGACAGCGTGCAGGGCGCACTGTGAGAATTCAGAAGTCTGCAGTCACAAAGAATGACTGCAGACTCATTACAAACCTGGACAACCCCTTTAATGCTCCTAACATAAATAAAAACATGAGTTAGTCAGTATCACAATGTTATGATTAGGTAATTCAGAACCACAATGGACCTTGAAGTTCAGAGCACACAAGTGACCTGACAAAACCCACAAAACATAGGACGAGCTCTGAGACGTGGGAACTCTGCTGACCGCAATCCCTAATCCTATAATACCACACTAAAGGTAGCCGTGGAGCGCTCCTGACAGACCTAGGCGCCTCGGGCACAGCCTGAGAAACTAGCTAGCCCTGAAGGTAGAAAAATATGCCTACCTTGCCTCAGAGAAATTCCCCAAAGGAAAAGGCAGCCCCCCACATATAATGACTGTGAGTAAGATGAAAATACAAACACAGAGATGAAATAGGTTTAGCAAAGTGAGGCCCGACTTACTGAATAGATCGAGGACAGGAAAGATAGCTTTGCGGTCAACACAAAAACCTGCAAACAACCACGCAGAGGGGCAAAAAGACCCTCTGCACCGACTAACGGTACGGAGGTGCTCCCTCTGCGTCTCAGAGCTTCCAGCAAGCAAGCAAAACCCAAAAAGCAAGCTGGACAGAAAATATAGCAACAAAATAAACACAAGCAGACTTAGCTTATGCTGAGCAGACAGGCCACAGGAAAGATCCAGGAGGAAGCAAGACCAACACTAGAACATTGACTGGAGGCCAGGAGCAAAGCACTAGGTGGAGTTAAATAGAGCAACACCTTACGACTTCACCACATCACCTGAGGAAGGAAACTCAGAAGCCGCAGTACCACTTGTGACCACAGGAGGGAGCTCTGCCACAGAATTCACAACACACAAATAACATTTACATCCAGGTACCTTATAGATGTCGTCATCTCTGGAGTCGTTCTACTTCTTTTCTTCATCTTGTCCAGACCCCATGATGAGTTTTCTCATCCACAGCCGTCTCTGCAGACTTCCATCTTGTCCGCTCTTTTGCAGAAAATCTCCACATGACGCCCTTAAAGATACAAGTGTCATTATAATGCTCCTGAATAAAAAATTGCCCCTCACTATATTGTCTGCCCAAAATATGACCCCCACACTGTCCCTCTTATGGTACATACTCTTCACTCTAACCTCTCCTTTCCATACCGGTCCCCTCTTCACACTGTCCTCTCACACTGTGCCCCCCTCTATAGGGCCCAGTATTTGTACTGTACTCTGATTACACTCCCCCCTCCTTGGTATACCGTCCTCTGCTGGCTGTGCCCTTACACTGTCCCCTCATTCTACACCCCTACTGCTCAGTTTCTATTCTGTGCCCACTCACTTTTCTCCCGCATACTGTCTCCTCACACTATTCCCTTCCCTCCTCATACTGTCTCCTCTCACATCCCTCCTGTTCACCAAACTGTCTCCTCATATATTTACCCCCTCGCTTTCTATACTGCCTGCTCACCTGACTCCCTATATTGTGTCTGCACACATCCCATCACCCTCACTCCCCGTACTCTGTCCACATACATTTTTCACATTGCTACTCATACTGTGTCCACATACATTCCCCCGTTCGCTCCTCATACTGTCTGCACCCATCCCCCATACTGTTTCCTCAGATATGCCCCCCATTCTCCTGAACTGTTTCCTCATATATGCCCATTATTTTCCTCTACCCCACCCCATCATTGCTCTCTTCACCACCTCCATCTTTACTTTCTCCACCACCACTATAATTGCTTTCTCCCCCACCACCCCATAATTTCCCATTCCACCACCTCCATCATTTCCTCCTTTGCCTTTTCTACCATATCCATCATTTTCTTTTCCCCCACCATCTCCATCTTTGCCCTTTCCACCACCATCATCATTGTCCTTTCCACCATCACCATACTTGCCCATTCCACCACCTCCATCATTTTCTCCCCCTCCAATATCATCAGTGTGCTTTCCACCACCACCATCCTTGTCCATTCTACCACCTCCATCATTTCTTCCCCCCCTCATTATTGCCCATTCCACCACATCCATCATTTCCTCCTCCCCCTCCATCCCAATTATTGCCCTCTCCCCGTCAGTCCCATCATTGCCCTCGCCTCTCCTCTCCGTACACACACAAAACCATTTACGTCTCTGCACATTCACCCGCAGCGCTACGCATGCACGCACAAACACACACACACACACACTGAGTACAGTAATGTAATGGCCACACCTAGTTACTCCTACACACGTGGCTGAGCTCCGTACAGCTTGCACACACGGCTCCGCTCCGTACACACGTGGCTCCACTCCATACACCTCGTATACACACGGCTCAGCTCCGTACACCTTGCACACACGGCTCCGCTCCGTACACCTCGTACACACACGACTCCGCTATGTACACCTCGTACACACACGGCTCCGCTATGTACACCTTGCACACACGCAGTTCAGCTCTGTACACCTCGTACACACACACACGGCTCCGCTCCGTACACACACACACGGCTCCGCTCCGTACACACACACACACGGCTCCGCTCCGTACACACACACACGGCTCCGCTCCGTACACACACGGCTCCGCTCCGTACACACACGGCTCCGCTCCGTACACACACACACGGCTCCGCTCCATATACACACACACGGCTCCGCTCCGTACACACACACACGGCTCCGCTCCGTACACACACACAGCTCTGCTCCGTACACACATGGCTCCGCTCCGTACACACACACACGGCTCTGCTCCGTACACACATGGCTCCGCTCCGTACACACACACACAGCTCTGCTCCGTACACACATGGTCCCGCTCCGTACACACATGGCTCCGCTCCGTACACACACACGGCTCCGCTCCGTAAACACACACGGCTCCGCTCCGTACACACACACACGGCTCTGCTCCGTACACACATGGCTCCGCTCCGTACACACACACACAGCTCTGCTCCGTACACACATGGTCCCGCTCCGTACACACATGGCTCCGCTCCGTACACACACACGGCTCCGCTCCGTACACACATGGCTCCGCTCCGTACACACACGGCTCCGCTCCGTACACACACGGCTCCGCTCCGTACACACACACACAACTCCGCTCCGTACACACACGGCTCCGCTCTGTACACAGACACGGCTCCGCTCCGTACACCTTGCAGACACGGCTTCCGCTCTGTACACCTAGTACACACATGGCTCTGCTACATCCACACAAACCACTCCTGACCCTTACCCTCGTCCAGCACCGAGCACCATGACAATCAGCAGAGTCCTGCACTACACAGAAGCCCTTCATCATGTGACTCCTGACTCCTCCCCCCCGTGACCTCATCACAGGTCCTGTGAGCACAGAGCTGCACAAGCAATAGCTGTGGTGTGCGGCTCTCTGCGGTGGAGGGGCTCTGCTCAGCTGCGGGACAAGTGCAGTCCCACCCGAGCCTCCTTGGACCGCCGCATCATCAGGCGGCCCGCTGGCGCCCCCCTGTCGGCTGCGCCCGGGGCACATGCCCCGGCTGCCCCCCCCTGGATACGCCACTGACAGTATGGCAGGACCAACTGAATATTGTGAAGTGGGTTTTCCTGTGGCCATCCAGTACATGGGTTCATAGGCTTATTGGGGTGCATATGACTTGATAGCAGGGCAGGCCTTGCATTCAATGCAACATTTTTTCAGGAGACCCTCCTGTACCTCTAGTGAAAGGGATATTTGGGTGCGTCTTAATTCTTGGCAGCCCAGCCACTCACTGAATCTACTATATAATTGTCTAAGGGTCACTTCCGTCTGTCTGTCTTTCTGTCTGTCTGTCACAGATATTCATTGGCCGCGGCCTCTGTCTTGGAAATCCAAGTCGCTGATTGGTAGTGGCAAAACACCCACGACCATTGCCACGACCAATCAGCGACGGGCGCAGTCCGGCGGCAACATGGCAGCTGCTTTACTGCCCTGCAGTCAGCGCTGAGCGCTCACACAGGGTTAATGCCAGAGTTAACGGAGCGCGGTGTAATGCACTCCGTTAACGCAGCTATTAACGCTATGTGACCAACTTTTTACTATTGATGCTGCGTATGCAGCATCAATAGTAAAACGATCTGTTACAAATAATAATAATAAAAAAAAGGTTATTCCCACCTTACGACGTTGCTCGCTGTCCTCGGCAGTGCAAGCGGCAGGTTCCGGGGCCAAGGATGCTATGCGAGAAGGACCTGCCATGACATCACGGTCATGTGACCGCGATGTTATCACAGGTCCTGTGCTCATACCAACCCTGGGACCGGAAGCTGCCGCGTGCAGCGCACACAGGGCCAGGACTTCAAGGGGCCTTCGGAAGGGGAGTATATGTTTATTTTTATTTTAAGTCTTTTTTAACCACGTATATAGTGCCCACATTGCTATATACTACGTGGGCTGTGTTACATACTGCGTGGGCTTTGTTATATACTACGTGCTCTGTGCTATATACTATGTAGCTGGGCAATATACAACGTGACTGTGCAATATACAATGTGGCTGTGCAATATGCTCTGTGCTATATACTACGTGCAATATACTATGTGGCAGTGTCGGCTCTGTTATATACTATGTCGACTGTGCAATATACTACATGGCTCTGTTATATACTATGTGGCAGCACAATATACTACGATATACGACGTGGCTATGTTATATACTACGTGGCTCTGCTATATACTACGTTGCTGACCATCTAGTTAGAAATAACAGCATAGGAGACCCATTGTTTAATAATGGCCCTTTAATAATATTAATGCTGCCTGATGCCCCTCTAAAAATAGGCTTTGTGATTTTAAGAGTCCCTCCTTCATAAATTATTATTATTATTATTATACATTTTTATAGCGCCATTTATTCCATGGCGCTTTACATGTGAATACGGGGCAAATATAGACAAATACATTAAACATGAGCAGATAACAAGGCACACGAGTACATAAGGAGGGAGGACCCTGCCCGCGAGGGCTCACAGTCTGCAGGGGGTGGGTGAGGATACACTAGGAGAGGGAAGAGCTAAATGAAACAAGATGTGTCTCCTTATGTGTCACACACCACATGGCCAGCTAGGGTTGTTAAATGTTACAATGACATTTCCCTGTGACTGCATTTGTATTAGTTGAAAGCAATTTTAAAGTTGAAAAACGCATTAAAAACGCTGCGTGTAAACATAGCCCAAATGGTGGAGGAACATTTTTGTCTGGAGTTACGGTAATTATTTTGCCTTATATACAAGTCATTACTCTGGAAAGGCTGCACCTTAACATATTTCCCAGCAAAATCCATTTTGGTTTTGTTTTTGGGTGCACCTGTAAAAATAGCGTGAAACTCTGACAACATTTGTTACAGCTGTGACCTAGGAGTCAGGAATGCGATCTCCATGATCTTCCTGTGTCATTTGAGCAGTGTTTCCATTATTTTCAGATGTTTTTAGACATTACAGGGACCCCCGGTGGGGATCGCGGTAAAAATACTCGGGTTTCCCATAGACTTGCATTGGGCTCGTTGCTCGGGTCGAGTACCCGACTATTCCAATTCACTCGACCTGAGCAACGAGCACCTGAGCATTTTAGTACTCGCCCATCACTAGTCTTACCTAAGCATTCTAATAAAAGCCATAATACTGCAGCATTTCCAATTGTTCTGTGTATCTTCTAATTGACCTCCATTAAGATGTCTGTATTATGGGCAGCCATAAGCCATTAAGCTAAATGTGCCCTTCTGATTCAGTCCTTAACTATGCTAAAAGATATAATGACAAATAAACAAACACTGCCAGATGTTTGCTTATAAAAGCAACTGTTATTAGAAAAAGAGAAATGAGTGGCATCTACATGGGTAAAAATGTTAGAATTTAGAACATCTTGTCTGTATTTCCAGCACATAGTTTATCTATCATAAAAAGAAGGCTTACCTCTGGCTCCCCCTTGTGGTACATATTACAAAATTAAAGCTACTTTTAGTTTCCTCTTTATTTATTTATTTTGGAATACATACTCATACTTAGATTAATTGGTAGGCTTTATGCGTGTCTTTTTTTTGGAATATAATACAAACAAAAGAAAATATATTTTCCCTCTCCCCTTTGTTATTCTGCATTCTGTTCTACTTTGTTTTTGGATATTTTGAGTAATGAATATCATTTACAGAGGACTTTTCACTACATTTTCATTACTAAGAGTATGTACTGTAAGGCTGCAGTAGCATCGTACGCAGTGAAGAAGCGGTGACCCACAAATTCAAACACAAAAGTCTCTTTTAATGTGTTTCTTCACAGCATTAAAGTCCAATTCACATAAATACATATAACTTCAGTGGATATTATCAGTGACCAGTTTACACCAGTTCAAAGCAATACATATCACATGGCTTTAGATTTGCGGTCCCTAAATAGGCCAGACTTCCCTTGTCCAGTTTCCCTGGGCGACCGCACGCCATTTCACAGTCTCCATACGTCTCCGTACACACAGCCTTATATGTTGCAGACACTACACACGCCAGCCCTCCTCTGACTAGTTCTCGTGGGTGTCCTGCATCGCTGTATCACAGTCTCTTTACTCACACAGTCGTACACAGTTCAGAATATCCTCCGAATAGCAGCCAGGCACCATATCCACCTGTTTGCAATCGTTGCACATGGTAGTCCTCTTTCGGGTACAGGACATCCACCTCCAGGCACAGGACTATCCACATCCGACTCCTACGGGCACAGGACATCCACCTCTGGGCACAGGACTGTCCACATCCGACTCCTACGGGCACAGGACATCCACCTCCGGGCACAGGACTGTCCACATCTGACTCCTTTGGGTACAGGACATCCACCTCCGGGCACAGGACTGTCCACATCCGAGACCAATACCATGGATGACTTGCATCTCTGTGTACGCTGAGGGTGCCAGGCTATTCAGCTGCCCTGGGTGCTGGCTCTGCTGGCCTCCATGCACTCTGCAGACCAGCACACGCCAGACTGACACTGACGTGCACCTCGCACACCTGGCCTGACCTGGCCACACACCTGACACACCCATACCTCTTACTGCAAGGTTTTTAAACACACACAAACCTGTGGCCTTCAGCCACCTGGAAAACCCAGACCGGAGATCCGTGACTCTCATGCACACCTATGGACTTAATCCGTCTGCATGCACATTCTGGGGAGAACAAACAGCGCCCCCTAACTGTATCAGAGGCCACAGCCTCAAAGTACCCATACGCGAGAAAAATGAAGGAGTGCAATCCGATTAAAAAAAAAAAAAAATCGGATTGCACTCTGACCAATCTTATTCAATGAGTTATATCTCATCTGCGATTTTTTTCTCAGCTCAAATCGGACTGAGAAAAAAAAAAATCGCAACATGCTGCGATTTGCAGCGTATTTTGGACTAGACTCACCAATGCAAGTCAATGGATGCAGGAAAAAAATGCACAGCACTCGGACCATGCGTGTGCTGTCCGTTTTTTACGCACCGGTGTCCTTTGAAAAGCCGGTAATTCATGTGCGGTGTACAATAAAATCACACTGACAGGCTAGAATAGAATAGATAGAATAGAAATATACACATAGAATACATATACAGTACAGACCAAAAGTTTGGACACACCTTCTCATTTAAAGATTTTTCTGTATTTTCATGACTATGAAAATGGTACATTCACACTGAAGACATCAAAACTATGAATTAACACATGTGGGATTATATACTTAACAAAAAAGTGTGAAACTGAAAATATGTCTTATATTCTAGCTTCTTCAAAGTAGCCACCTTTTGCTTTGATGACTGCTTTGCACACTCTTGGCATTCTCTTGATGAGGTTATGCCACGATACAGATAGGGGTAAACTATAATATCCCTCTAACCCAGGGGTCGGGAACCTATGGCTCGCGAGCCAGATATGGCTCTTTTGATGGCCGTATCTGGCTCGCAGACAGGGGGCCGGCAAGTAGGAAGCGGGGAGAAAAAAAAAAAAAGACGCCCCTTTAAATCTTCGGGCGGCGCCGTCCGCCGCCATGACCAGCTCCCCCCACCCCCGGGCCCCGCCCCCGCTCTAATACTCACCTCTATTGGTTCCTGCGGCGCCGGCAGCTGCAGCGTCCTCTGACTCTGCGACGTCTCAGAGCAGAGGGCGCGATGACGTGACTCCTGTGTGCGCCGCTCAGCCTCTCTGTCCTGAGCGTCGCAGAGCCGGAGAGACGCTGACTGCACCGGACCTACGCTAGGAACGGGAGAGGTGAGGATTTTACTTTTTTTTTTTTTTTCTTTATGTCTGACTGTCTGTGGGCAATGCTGGACACACTGGGGCAATACTGGAGACCATGGGGCAGATTGCTGGACACACTGGGGCAATACATGAGACCATGGGGCAGATTGCTGGACACACTGGGGCAATACAGGAGACCATGGGGCAGAATGCTGGACACACTGGGGCAATACAGGAGACCATGGGGCAGATTGCTGGACACACTGGGGCAATACTGGAGACCATGGGGCAGAATGCTGGACACACTGGGGCAATACAGGAGACCGTGGGGCAGAATGCTGGACACACTGGGGCAATACAGGAGACCATGGGGCAGAATGCTGGACACACTGGGGCAATACAGGAGACCATGGGGCAGAATGCTAGACACACTGGGGCAATACAGGAGACCATGGGGCAGATTGCTGGACACACTGGGGCAATACAGGAGACTATGGGGCAGATTGCTGGACACACTGGGGCAATACAGGAGACCATGGGGCAGATTGCTGGACAACATGGGGGTAATATGCTGGACACACTGGGGCAGATTGCTGGACAACATGGGGGTAATATGCTGGACACACTGGGGCAGATTGCTGGACAACATGGGGGTAATATGCTGGACACACTGGGGCAGATTGCTGGACAACATGGGGGTAATATGCTGGACACACTGGGGCAGATTGCTGGACATGGGGGTAATATGCTGGACACACTGGGGCAGATTGCTGGACAACATGGGGGTAATATGCTGGACACACTGGGGCAGATTGCTGGACAACATGGGGGTAATATGCTGGACACACTGGGGCAGATTGCTGGACAACATGGGGGTAATATGCTGGACACACTGGGGCAGATTGCTGGACAACATGGGGGTAATATGCTGGACACACTGGGGCAGATTGCTGGACAACATGGGGGTAATATGCTGGACACACTGGGGGCAGGACTTGAGGCATGGGCAGAATGTAGATACGGTTACTGTGCAGAGTGACACTATATCGCCTTTTTTTCTTCATGTGATGTAATGTAGAAGTTGTGAAAAATTAAGTAATGTGTTCTGCAAGCGGAGCTCGAGATAACTGTGTTATTTCCTGCAGAAACGAGTCCTGGCTGGAAGGAATGATGGCGGTCTGTGCTGGATGAAAGATGAAGGACTTCACCTAGAGACGTCACTGGTGAGTCAGTGTTGCCTATACACTGACACTATATATACACTGTATACTATATACTCAAATCTGGCATTCTCTCAACATCAGGTGGGAAGAATGCCAGCTTCCAGTCATGCGCAGGAAAAAGAAGAAGCCAGACTGCTGGACTGATGTCATGCATCGCAAGCTCACAATGTAAGTTATTTATTTAATTTTTTACTGCTAATTACCATTGTTTCAGTCCAGTTGTGGCTTTATACAGCAGGGAGGAGCATTCCTTGCTGTACTAAGTGAACATTGGAGCGATTGATCTGTCAATGGCCCTTTAAACATATTGTACGGCTCTCGCGGAATTATATTTCAAAATATGTGGCGTTTACGGCTCTCTTAGCCAAAAAGGTTCCTGACCCCTGCTCTAACCTATCTATATCTGAGAGGCAGGCCTTAAAGTCCCTCCAACAAGATAAAGACCTCATAATCAAGCCAGCAGACAAAGGCGGCGCCATTGTAGTAATGGATAAATCACTATATAAAACTCAGGTACATTGTCAACTTAGTCATTCCGCTACCTACAGGACACTACCAGCCAATCCAACAAGCCAGACTCAGCGCTTGATCCAGGCTACTTTAGACCGTTTTCAACACCTAGGCATATTGGACACTATGACACGGGATTTTCTGACCAAAAAACACCCTATCACTCCAGTCATGTACATTCTCCCTAAAATTCACAAAAATCTACAAAATCCTCATGGCAGACCTATAGTAGCCTCTACTGACTCTCTCGTAGCCCCTATCTCCATATACCTGGAGAAAATTCTTACTCCATTGGTCTGTAATACCAGTTCTTTTCTTCTTGACACAGGTGCTTTCCTTACAACAATCCATGATATTAGTCCTGTACCTCCTGACACCATCTTAGTCTCCTTCGATGTGAAGGATTTGTACACATCTATACCTCACTCTAATGGCATTGAATCCACCCGTTGGCTCCTGTCTACCTCTAATATAGACCCCATTCTCATCGATTTTTGTTGCGACCTCCTCTCCATTGTCCTCACTAACATCTTCTTCCTTTTCGAGGACACTTATTACCTCCAAATCAAAGGCTCGGCCATGGGCTCCAACGTGGCACCTCCGTACGCCAATGCTTACATAGCCCATTTTGAAGATACCCTCATTTATGCCCACAATCTCTTCTACAGCCACTGTGTGGTGTGGAGGAGATATATAGATGATATTTTTTGTATCTGGAAAGGTGACCTGACATCCCTAGACAATTTTTTTCAGTTCCTTAAAACTTCCTGGCCGGGACTAGACTTCACTATGACATACCATCATACTCAGATCAGTTTTCTTGACACCCTCATCATTAAGGATGACCATGGTAGCTTATCAACTGACTTGTACTTCAAACCTACAGATCGCAACAGTCTGTTGCACTATGACAGCTTCCATCCATGTAGTATAAAGAACCCCATACCCAAATCACAAATACATAGAGTTGACAAAATAGTTTCCGATCCCCATTTAAAAGATATACGCATCAATGAAATGAAGTAAAATTTTCAGGACAGGGGCTACCCTCTACAAGTCCTAGATACGACTAACAACATCACCAGGAGGCTTTACACGCCGCCGGATTCCGTTCGTACATCAATATCACCCTTCAGCATACAGCATCCATAGAACAATTTGCAAACATTGGCACATTCTACAGAAAGCCTAGCCTACCATTGAAGAATTTAAGAATCCCTTCTTACCCTGCTTCAGAAGAGCACGTAATATAAGAGATATTCTTGTTTCGGCAGACATTGGCCCTGCCCGATTTTCCCCTAGCCAACACTTTCTACGCAATCCAAAAACAGGTACATTTCCCTGTCTGAACTGTAATCAGTGCAGTAATGTCCTAAGGGGTGATATTATCCATCACCCACATATTGGGAAACGATACATTAACCATTTCTTCACCTGCGACTTAAATTTCATAGTGTATCTGTTAAAGTGCCCTTGTGGCCTACTGTATGTGGGAGAAACCACCCAATCTGTCAAAGACAGAATATCTAAACATAAGTCTACCATCAGGTGCAAGAACCTATTACTCCCCATACCACACCATTTTCTTTCCAAAGGTCACAGCGTGTCGCAATTACGATTTCAAGTAATAGAACAAGTGACTCCTCCACGTTGCGGCGGCAACCGCATCTCTATCCTCAAACAAAGAGAAGCTTTCTGGATCCACAAACTTAATGCTTTAACCCCGAAAGGACTGAATAGAGACCACGATTTACAATCGTTGATGTAATACAGATTGACATTAGCGCCACTTTATTCCCGTTGTTTTCTTTCCATATGTTTCTAACCAAGATGTTATTTACATTATGTCTATCCCTTGCTGCTCTATTTCATTTTCATGTTCATCTTTTTAATTGTCATCTCTCTACTAAATTCTCTTTTGTGTGCTCATCATCATATGGTTACATGTAGAATTGTTACTAACTCCCTATTTCTTCTCCACAGAGCCATCTGTATTGAATATTTTCTCCTTTGAGAAACCGCTTTACCACGGACAATCAACTTCTCTAGTGACACGCAGGGTCTCACTCCCTCTGGAACGCATGTCTGCTGCCTCTGCCGGTGGAACGGACTAAGATACGCATAGATCCACCTTGTGACACGCACGCGTCACTTCCGGTCCCCCGTTTCCGGTCTCAGAGCACGACTTCAGTGAGCGCACTCCTTCATAGTATTTCAGGGACCACAGACCCCATACCCTCATTCTCTGACTTGCGGTGGATTCCGCGTCTCTCCCTCACGCTCTAGCCTCTTTCGGCTCGGTAAGTAATGCACTCTCATGGCCCTCTCCTACTGTTTCCTATCAGCAGTTCTCTGTGCAAATAAGCGGTCAGATTTCTCCTTAGATTGGAAAGCCTTTTTGGCCTTCCATCTTACCATCATTCCCGGTTCACTTCAATTTTTGGTAGGTACAGTAATACATCACCTCACCTATATCAATCCTATTATAATCTTTCAAGCTTTGTGGTTTCTTTACTCCAGATGCCAACATCCGTTTTATGGGTTAAATCATACATACCCCATCTGGTATATCAATAGGTATGTTCTCTCTCCTTCATGCCATCCTGTAGCACTGCTGCCCACCTTGCTATGTCCCTTTTACGTCACTCTGAATTTCTTCCTCTCAATGTATGGTTTTTGAGTCGATATTGCTGACGTTATACTCTGGATTGTCTTACAAATGCTATTTACGATCATTTGTTTACTTCTCTTGCTGTATATACTTTTGTTTATTATGTTTATGCACATTTTCTTTTCTTTTGTAGCACACTGATGAAGGTCTTTACAGACCGAAACGTTTGTGACTACTGTATGTATTGCATTAAACACCCCTTTTGCATCACAATTACTGGAGTGTGCTAAGTATATTCTATACCAAAAATGGTGTGGGGTGGCATTTCTTTGGAGGGCCGAACAGTCCTACACGTGCTCGCCTGAGGTAGCCTGACTGCAATTAGGTACTGAGATGAGATCCTCAGACCCCTTGTGAGACTATATGCTGGTTTGTTATTTTACTTTTATTACAGGAGATTGAGGGCTTTGAATTAATTAGGTGTGGTTGTAAGTATAGTTTAATTAAAAATAATAAAAGAGTCTTTGTCTTTATTTCAATTAAAGGATTTTTTAGTGGGTGTCTGTGTTTTCTTAAAAATTTGACTATGGGGTTAGTAATAGAGGCGACTTATAGATGCCTCCCCATTGCTAAATTCAGGGTTTGATGTCACAAAGGTGACATCAACCCCCACAACTATTACCCCACTTGCCACTACTACAGGGCAAGTGGGAAGAGCGAGGCTAAGTGCCAGAATTGGCGCATCTAAGAGATGCGCCTTTTTTGGGGTGGCTGAGTGCTGATGTTATTAGCCGGGGGGGGGGCAATATCCATGGCCCCTTCCTAGTCTATTAATATCAGCCCACAGCTGTCTGCATAGCCTTTGCTGGTTATTAATTCCAGGAGAGTCACATGTCATTTTTGGGGGTGCTCCCTTATTTTAATAACCAGTAAAGGCTAAGTATAGCTTTGAGCTGATATTAATAGACTGGGAAGCTCCATGAGTATTACCCACTTCCCAGGCTACTGGTCACAGCGACCCAGTTAGAGACTATACCATTTATAACCACCCTCTGCTTTCTATCACTAAGCCAGTTACTAACCCATTTACACACATTTTCCCCCAGACTAAGCATTCTCATTTTGTGTACCAACCTCTTGTGCGGCACGGTATCAAACGCTTTGGAAAAATCGAGATATACCACGTCCAATGACTCACCGTGGTCCAGACTATAGCTTACCTCTTCATAAAAACTGATTAGATTGGTTTGACAGGAGCGATTTCTCATAAACCCATGCTGATATGGAGTTAAACAGTTATTCTCATTGAGATAATCCAGAATAACATCCCTCAGAAACCCTTCAAATATTTTACCAACAATAGAGGTTAGACTTACTGGCCTATAATTTCCAGGTTGACTTTTAGAGCCCTTTTTGAATATTGGCACCACATTTGCTATGCGCCAGTCCTGCGGAACAGACCCCGTCGCTATAGAGTCCCTAAAAATAAGAAATAATGGTTTATCTATTACATTACTTAGTTCTCTTAATACTCGTGGGTGTATGCCATCCGGACCCGGAGATTTATCTATTTTAATCTGATTTAGCCGGTTTCGCACCTCTTCTTGGGTTAGATTGGTGACCCTTAATATAGGGTTTTCATTGTTTCTTGGGATTTCACCTAGCATTTCATTTTCCACCATGAATACCGTGGAGAAGAAGGTGTTTAATATGTTAGCTTTTTCCTCGTCATCTACAACCATTCTTTCCTCACTATTTTTTAAGGGGCCTACATTTTCAGTTTTTATTCTTTTACTATTGATATAGTTGAAGAACAGTTTGGGATTAGTTTTACTCTCCTTAGCAATGTGCTTCTCTGTTTCCTTTTTGGCAGCTTTAATTAGTTTTTTAGATAAAGTATTTTTCTCCCTATAGTTTTTTTAGAGCTTCAATGGTGCCATCCTGCTTTAGTAGTGCAAATGCTTTCTTTTTACTGTTAATTGCCTGCCTTACTTCTTTGTTTAGCCACATTGGGTTTTTCCTATTTCTAGTCCTTTTATTCCCACAAGGTATAAACCGCTTACAGTGCCTATTTAGGATGTTCTTAAAAATTTTCCATTTATTATCTGTATTCTTATTTCTGAGGATATTGTCCCAGTCTACCAGATTAAGGGCATCTCTAAGCTGGTCAAACTATGCCTTCCTAAAGTACAGTGTTTTTGTGACCCCCTGACAAGTCCCCCTAGTGAAAGACAGGTGAAACTGCACAATATTGTGGTCGCTATTTCCTAAATGCCCAACCACCTGCAGATTTGTTATTCTGTCAGGTCTGTTAGATAGTATTAGGTCTGTATGTAATCCATCTCTTCTATCCTGTTGGCTCCTGCAGTGATTTTACAGAAGTCGGCGGATGAATTACCCGCAATTCTTCTATCTTTCTGTGCAATATAAATACATAAATATATGTGTGTGTTAGTGACATGTGTGTATATATATATATATATATATATATGTATTCTATGTGTATATTTCTATTCTATCTATTGTATTCTAACCTGTCAGTGTGATTTTATTGTACACCGCACATGAATTACCGGCTTTTCAAAGGACACCGATGCGTAAAAAACGGACAGCACACGCATGGTGCGAGTGCTGTGCATTTTTTTCTCGCATCCATTGACTTGCATTGGTGAGTCTAGTCCGAAATACGCTGCAAATCGCAGCATATTGCGATTTTTTTCCCAGTCCGATTTGAGCTGAGAAAAAAAAATCGCAGATGAGATATAGCTCATTGAATAAGATTGGTCAGAGTGCAATCCGATTTTTTTATCGGATTGCACTCGTTCATTTTTCTCGCATATGGGTACAGACCCTTAGTAATGAAAATGTAGTAAATACTCCTCTGTAATTGATATTCATTGCTCAAAATATCCAAAAACAAAGTAGAACAGAATACAGAATAAAAAATGGGAGAGGGGAAATATATTTTCTTCTGTTTGTATTATATTCCAAAAAAAGACACGCATAAAGCCTATCAATTAATCTAAGTATGAGTATGTATTTCAAAATAAATAAATAAAGAGGAAACTAAAAGTAGCTTTAATTTTGTAATATGTACCACAAGGGGGAGCCAGAGGTAAGCCTTCTTTTTATGATAGATAAACTATGTGCTGGAAATACAGACAAGATGTTCTAAATTCTAACATTTTTACCCATGTAGATGCCACTCATTTCTCTTTTTCTAATAACAGTTGCTTTTCTAAGCAAACATCTGGCAGTGTTTGTTTATTTGTCATTATATCTTTTAGCATAGTTAAGGACTGAATCAGAAGGGCACATTTAGCTTAATGGCTTATGGCTGCCCATAATACAGACATCTTAATGGAGGTCAATTAGAAGATACACAGAACAATTGGAAATGCTGCAGTATTATGGCTTTTATTAGAATGCTTAGGTAACACTAGTGATGGGCGAGTACTAAAATGCTCAGGTGCTCGTTGCTCAGGTCGAGTGAATTTGAATACTCGGGTACTCGACCCGAGCAACGAGCCCAATGCAAGTCTATGGGAAACCCGAGAATTTTTACGGCGATCCCCCCTGGGGGCCTTTTTAAGGTCTAAAAACGTCTGAAAATGATGGAAACACTACTCAAATGACACAGGGACCTCATGTGGATCGCCCCTGGAAGCATTTCTGACTCCTAGGTCACAGCTGTAAGAAATGTTGTCAGAGTTTCACGCCATTTTTACAGGTGCACCCAAAAACATACAAAAACAAAACCAAAATGGATTTTGCTGGGAAATATGTTAAGGTGCAGCCTTTCCAGGGTAATGACTTGTATATAAGGCAAAATAATTAA
The DNA here is from genome assembly GCF_032444005.1 of Ranitomeya imitator. Classification (NCBI taxonomy): domain Eukaryota; kingdom Metazoa; phylum Chordata; class Amphibia; order Anura; family Dendrobatidae; genus Ranitomeya; species Ranitomeya imitator. The sequence continues at coordinate 711,473,635 of NC_091284.1, read as the reverse complement.
CTCCAGACCAAAATGTTCCTCCACCGCTATGTTCACACGCAGCGTTTTTGATGCGTTTTTCAACTTTAAAATTGCTTTCAACCAATACAAATGCAGTAACAGGGAAATGTCACTGTAACATTTAACAACCCTAGCTGGCCATGTGGTGTGTGACACATAAGGAGACACATCTTGTTTCATTTGTGAAGGAGGGACTCTTAAAGTCACAAAGCCTATTTTTAGAGGAGCATCAGGCGGCATTAATATTATTAAAGGGCCATTATTAAAGAGTGGGGCTCCTATGCTGTTATTGCCTATACAGTGAGTAGCTGGGCTGCCAAGAATTACGACGCACCCCAATACCCCTTTCACTAGAGGTACAGGAGGGTCTCCTGAAAAAATGTTGCATTGAATGGCAGGCGCGGTACTGAATAAGGTGCTCGTCTCTGACTGGGGAGCACACATAGAGAGCAGCATGAAAAGGATGTCAGTGCCATTTCACCCCTAGCATCACTCCCCCCTTAGTGGTGCACTAATTAGAAGACCCCCAGCCGGCCAGTGGTCACTAGAGGGGAGGTGTCCTACGGCCACTCCTACAGGGGTTAAATCCAGGTGTCCAGCCGGGAACTTCCTCTTTCCTCCTGGCGGACAACTGGAAGCTTTTGTCCCACCCTCCCTCCCTTTTAAGAGCTAATAGCGATACTAACCTGCGGGATAATGTAAATTTGTAAATTCTATTGTAATATATTTAAAAAAAAATGTATATACGTATGTTGATATAACTAACCTTAGTAATCTTTATTAAGTCACAGCGGAAGAAGCGGAGGAGGGCAAAGGTCGTAACCGCTAGTTGGGCCAATTCCCCTGTCGATCACGGACAGGAGCTCGGCGCGAGCCGCCCGTTACGATATGTAATTGCCTTTCTCTGCTTATTTAATTAATAAACTGTGACCGACCTGTTCAACCCACCTAGGACTGTGGGTGTTTCATTACGGGAGTGTTGGGAGGGGGGAAGGCACTGGTTATGACACCCAGGTCTCCACAGTCTGCAAGGCCTGCCCTGCTAACAAGTCATGTTGCACACCAATAAGCCTATGAACCCAGGTACTGGATGGCAACAGGAAAACCCACTTCACATTCTTCAGTTGGTCCGGTCGTACTGTTTTCTTATGTATTAACTGCAAGGCCTGCCCTGCTATCAAGTCATATGCACCCCAATAAGCCTATGAACCTAGGTGCTGGATGGCCACAGGAAAACCCACTTCACATTCTTCAGTTGGTCCGGTCGTACTGTTTTCTTATGTATTAACTGCAAGGGCCACCTTGACCCAAATTTGCACGCACCACAATCCCCCCTTGGAAGAAACATGGAGGATGGCCTCATAAAAAAACTGTCCTATTAAAAAAGGAGCGGGTCTCCTAGACTCGTAATGCCCATACACTAAGTGCATGGGCTGACAAACACTTTGGGAGTACATTTTTTAAAAACATTTTATGAGGATCATAGACACCCTTGCCAAAAAATTGACTGGCTGTAACAGAAAGGAACACGTTAACCCTGGTGATCTAGTGGCGGAGAATGATGAGACGTTGATGAGGGCCTCATTAAAAACTAGGCCCAATGTAAAGGAGCGGGTCTCCAAGACTTTTAATGCCAATACACTAAGTGGGCCAAGGATTCCGGAATGTTTAGCTTGCAAAAAAGAAGACTGAGAGGAGACTTAATAGCTGTCTACAAATATCTCAAGGGCTGCCCCCTGAAGAAGCCTGCAACGCGAGTCGGGGTACCGGGCATATACGGCTGGACACGTTGCTCCCCCACATGGGTAAGAAATTTAAAGGCTCACCATATTGTATTTGCACTATTATTGGCACTTTTTGCTTCGCACTTTAGTTAGATTGGATACTTATCCTCTTTGTGGTCAGATAGATAATCTGTGTGTTTTTTGGCTTGATTAGGCCTGATTGGTCTCATTTACAACAGATGCCATGCGCGTGGTGCGCTTTTTGAGTAGCGTTTCTGCCATATACACCCTTTTTCTCTTGTCTCCTTCCCCTATCCTATACTCCCTCATTGTACTGTACCTAGGGTTTGTGTAACCCGTATATTCTTAATTGTGTGAGCTAATACAATTGTGATTTGATTATTCATAAAATACTGCCTAATTATATATTAATCCTTCGAGTACAGAGCTCCATTTTTCTATGTAGGTTCATATAATATTCTGGAGCTACTCCTTTTTGCTTCTTTGCAAAATACGTATAGGTTTTTTGGTCATGAGGGTCTGGTGCGCCCCCAGACACAGGGCCGCGGGTTACTCGGTACTGGTCCTGTTCTGCCCATTCTAGCGAAGGTCAGGTTTCGTATCTAGCTTTAAAAAGGTTTAATATCATAGTTTTGGTTTTGCTGTGTTATAGCACCACCCAGTGGTGGTTAAATTTATTACGTGTGTTTTTCAGTAACTATTAGAGTGTTGCATTCTGGGATTCACCAAGGTATCATGGGAAGGGGAAACTCCATTTTCTCTCTGTGTATTTCCCTGGACACACGTGTTAATCTGCTGTGTTGAACTACCTCACTTACTTGCCATTTCGGTTAAGATTATCCGGTAAGACCATTATCCCTGTTCTTGCTATGTAATGTTGTACAGAGTGTGATTAACTGTATAGCAGCTACAGATGAGTCGGCAGTCAGTCTCCTGAAAAGGGCGCAAGAAATGCTCGCTTCATCCAATGAAGTTGCACAAAATTGCTTCCAACAGCCAAAAACTAATGGCAGCCTTTCCCTCTCAAGATTACTCAACCGATTTAAAAGACTTGGATTTAAGCACGGACTCCCTCCCTATGCAGCGGAGCCTGGGTTTACTTTGGGATTTGAAAAGGGATGCATTCACCTTCCAGATCAGCGAAGAAGAGAAACCTTTCACGCGTAGAGGCGTACTGTCCGTTGTGAACAGCTTGTACGATCCTCTGGGATTTGTAACTCCTGTAACTATCCAAGGTAAAATGATGTTGAGAGACTTCACCCAAGAGACGTCCGATTGGAATGATCCGCTTCCCAGTGAGAAAAGAGACTTGTGGGTAAGATGGAAGAACTCGTTAGAAGCCCTGTCAAGTCTCTACGTTGCACGACCATATGCTTCTGTGCCATCAACAGAAATCAAGATGCAAAGGCTTTGTATCTTCTGCGATGCCTCAACCAAAGCAATTGCAGCAGTGGCGTATTTGAAAACTACTGACATCAATGAACAATGCCACGTGAGGCTTGTTATGAGCCGAACAAAATTGGCCCCGCTCCATGAACACACAGTACCCAGACTGGAACTCTGTGCAGCTGTGTTAGCAGTAAAGTTAGCTGAGCTTATCTCAACAGAAATGGACCTGGAGGTCAAAGAAATCGAGTTCTACACTGACAGCAAGGTAGTGTTGGGGTACATTTGCAATGAAACTCGTCGTTTCTATGTCTACGTCAGCAATCGGGTGCTAAGGATCAGGAGATCCACTGACCCTAAACAGTGGCATTATGTGTCCACAAACCACAACCCTGCGGACCACGCAACCAGATCCATTGAAGCAAGACTCACACATGAAAGTTTAACCACATTCCTGGCAGAAGTTTCGGCCATCATTAATGCTAGACCATTGACTTCACTTTCTAGTGACTCTGAGGATCCGACCATTCTCACTCCTGCCATGTTACTTACTCAGAAAGCCAGCGTTCTCAGCGCTCCACCTGGAGAATTTAGCAACAAGGACCTCTACAGACGACAATGGAGACAAGTCCAAAGTCTCTCCAATACCTTCTGGGACAGATGGAGGAAGCAGTACCTCTCTACCTTACAACCCAGGAAGAAGTGGCAGACCGACAAACCAAACATCAAAACCGGTGATGTCGTTCTCATGAAAGACAGCCAGTCTCACCGTAATGAGTGGCCACTAGGCCTCATCACTAAGATACTCCCAAGCAAAGATGGGAAGGTGCGTAAGGTCGAGGTCAAAGTAGGCAAGTCCGGGGAGAGTAAACTATTCCTCAGACCAGTTGCGGAACTTGTCTTACTGTTTTCGCCAAAAGAACCTGTGGGTGGCATCGGTTGATGCCAAGCGGGGAGTGTTCTGCCCATTCTAGCGAAGGTCAGGTTTCGTATCTAGCTTTAAAAAGGTTTAATATCATAGTTTTGGTTTTGCTGTGTTATAGCAACACCCAGTGGTGGTTAAATTTATTACCTGTGTTTTTCAGTAACTATTAGAGTGTTGCATTCTGGGATTCACCAAGGTATCATGGGAAGGGGAAACTCCATTTTCTCTCTGTGTATTTCCCTGGACACACGTGTTAATCTGCTGTGTTGAACTACCTCACTTACTTGCCATTTCGGTTAAGATTATCCGGTAAGACCATTATCCCTGTTCTTGCTATGTAATGTTGTACAGAGTGTGATTAACTGTATAGCAGCTAGTACACAGGAAATGTGATTTTTGGTTACCTGCTGTATGTAGTTATTATAGAAGTTGCATCATCCTGTATGCTTTCCCTGTTAGTTGCAGTCATGTTATTATTTGCCCAATACTTATACAAATCATTTGTATTCTTATAGTTTTACCTCGCTCATGTTTACCAATAAACAAGTTAGACTACAGTAGTAGCAGTAGTAGTAGTAGCAGTAACAGTAGTTAGACTACATCGGTTACACCGATGCCTCTACCCTGTGCCAGTCATTACACTGGCTACCCATCCACTCCAGAATCCAGTACAAAACTACTACCCTCATCCACAAAGCATTCCATGGCTCAGCACCACCCTACATCTCCTCCCTGGTATCAGTCTACCACCCTACCCGTGCCCTCCGCTCCGCTAATGACCTCAGGTTAGCATCCTCAATAATCAGAACCTCCCACTCCCGTCTCCAAGACTTTACACGTGCTGCGCCGATTCTTTGGAATGCACTACCTAGGTTAATACGATTAATCCCCAATCCCCACAGTTTTAAGCGTGCCCTAAAAACTCATTTGTTCAGACTGGCCTACCGCCTCAATGCATTAACCTAACGATCCCTGTGTGGCCTATTTATAATAAAAAAAAAAAAAAAGGTTCCTCGCATCATGTTCTCATACACTTTATGCAGTATTAGCCCTCTGTGTCTGTACTGTTACATACTTAGGCAGGTAACTGGTTCATGCAGCTTTACATGAACACCTGAGCCTTACACTATAGCTGGTCCGAATAACTAAAGCAATTGTTACCATCCACCTCTCGTGTCTCCCCTTTTCCCCATAGTTTGTAAGCTTGCGAGCAGGGCCCTCACTCCTCTTGGTATCTATTTTGAACTGTGATTTCTGTTATGCTGTAATGTCTATTGTCTGTACAAGTCCCCTCTAGAATTTGTAAAGCGCTGCGGAATATGTTGGCGCTATATAAATAAAAATTATTATTATTATTATTATTACTACAGAGAACAGTCTGCTTATTTGGGAGACAGAAGTGGTTTATGCCGTATGTCGGATCACACACACAGTATCAACGTGTATGAAGACAGAACAATAAAACGGATTCTTGACGCCAGCTTGGCCAGTAAAACGGATTCTTGACGCCAGCTTGGCCAGTAAAACGGATTCTAGATACCAGCGGAGGCCAGTAAAACGCAGGCTAGATACCAGCAAGCAGTAAAACAGAAGCTAAATACCAGCGGAGGCTAGCAAAACCAGGCTAGACGCCAGCAATAACAAGACCACTTACACAGCCGCTTGTACCTCACCGCACAGCCTGCAGATACCGCAGCGGCCGCCATATTGCCCGCCAAGCGCTACACGTCTCAGTCTACGCTGAAGTCATTCCTACCCGCTCTGAGACGTCCTACAGCCTGCAAACGGACACACGATGTCTGCAAGTCGAGCATCCTCAGTCAAGACGAGGTCTCAAACAAGCCGCTCTAGCAAGTCTTCCTCGAAAAGGTCTGTCACCCTCGCCCGAGCAGAAGCTGAGGCGGCGAAGGTAAGATCCTCCTTCGCTGCACAATAGATGCAGTTAAAGTTAAGACAAGCAGAGCAAGAAGCAGAAAGAGCCCGCCTGCAAGCAGAGCAAGAAGCAGAAAGAGCCAGCCTGCAAGCAGATAGAGAAGCAGAAAGAGCCTGCCAAGAAGCAGAAAGAGCCCGCCTGCAAGCAGAGCAAGAAGCAGAAAGAGCCCGCCTGCAAGCAGATAGAGAAGCAGAAAGAGCCCGCCTGCAAGCCGATAGAGACGCAGATACAGCACGCCTGCGAGCGACCTTAGAAAGGCTTTCCGCCGAAAAAGAAGCAGCAGCCGCAATAGCCAAAGCTGAGTTCTTAGAAGCCGTGGAGTTTCCCGAATCTGAGCGTGACAGCGACGTACGTGGACCAGACCTTGATCGTCAGGACCCTGCTCAACGCGTCTCAGAATATGTCCACCAACATCCCGGAATTGAAGACAACTCTGATCCGTTACACCAACCAGCCTATACAGATTACCAGAGATCCTTCCCCCAAACACCGTACTGGAAGCAGGAAGGTATACTGCGAAACGACGTCGACCACCACTACCGTCTTACAGAACAGAAGGTACGGCCTCCTCCCAGACTGACAGGGACACCCTTCGCTTCAGAACGGTTTTATACAGACTTTCCTAAGCCAGAAGCTCCTACCAGGTATGAGGATGCACCACACACACTGCATGACAACAGCACACCAGCTCATGTTGACACTGACTCAGCCACTATGAACTTTGCAAGGTTCTTTACCCGCCGGGAGCTGGTGACCAAGGGACTTGTAAAGTTCACCGATCGAGCTGAAAGCTACAGAGCTTGGCGAGCCTCCTTCCAGAACGCCATCAGAGACTTGCATCTTTCCAGTAGTGAAGAGTTAGATCTACTGGTTAAGTGGCTTGGGAACGAGTCAGCTGAACATGCCAAAAGAATCAGGAACATTAACATAAAGTACCCACACACAGGACTTCGCATGGTGTGGGAGAGACTCAAAGAATGTTATGGGTCAATAGAAGCTATAGAAAATGCTTTGTATAAAAGAATTGATGATTTCCCCAAGATAGCAAATAAGGGTTGTCAAAAGCTCAGGGAACTGAGCGACTTGTTAATGGAGGTACATGCTGCTCAGGCAGAAGGTGACCTACCAGGGTTGGCATTCCTGGACACTGCCAGAGGTGTCAACCCGATTGTCCAAAAGCTCCCTTACAATTTACAAGAAAAGTGGGTCAGTCACGGGTCCCGTTACAAACAGGCTCATAAGGTGCCATTTCCTCCTTTCAGGGTGTTTGTAGACTTTGTTGCTCAGCAGGCTAAAGTTAGAAATGACCCCAGTTTCGATTTCACTATGTCATGTACCACTGCCTCCGGTGTAAAACCCAGTAAAACACCAGTGGCAGTACACAAAACTAATGTTACCTCCACAGGTTTTCCTTACAGGGCAAGTAAGTCCTCTCCAGAGGAGGACAAACCTCAGGATCTCAGCAAACACTGCCCCCTACACAAGAAACCTCATCCTCTACTAAAATGTAGAGCATTCAGGGAGAAGCCTCTAGAAGACCGTAAGAGCTTCCTAAGGGAAAACAAGATATGCTTCAGATGCTGCGCGACTACCTCACACTTCGCCAAGAACTGTGAAACCAGTGTGAAATGCGCAGAATGCAGTAGTGTGGAGCACAACACGGCTTTACACCCTGGACCACCCTCAGGGGTATCGTCACGAGTAGAAGAGTCTGCCGAAAAACAGACGGACACTGACATTGACACCCCAGTGGTCACTTCTCAGTGTACAGAGATCTGCAAGGAATTTGTAGCAGGGAGATCCTGCTCGAAGATCTGTCTTGTCAGAGTATTCCCAGTGAGCCAACGGGATAAGGCAATCAAGGTATATGCAATATTGGACGATCAGAGCAACAGGTCTCTAGCTAAGTCCTTTTTCTTCAACACCTTCAACATTGCTGGTCCCGGCTCTCCGTACTCCTTGAAGACATGTGCAGGTACTGTCGAGACGGTGGGGAGAAAGGCGACCGGATTCAAAGTAGAGTCTATAGACGGTCAAACCTGCTTATCCTTGCCATCGATACTGGAGTGCAATCAAATTTCCGACAACAGGTCGGAGATACCTACACCAGAGGTAGCAGCTCATCATACCCACTTGAAATGTATAGCTCACCTGATACCGGAGCTTGACCAAGGAGCTCCTATCGTCTTACTCCTCGGAAGAGACATTTTACAGGTCCACAAGGCTAGAGGACAGATCAACGGTCCACAAAACGCCCCATATGCTCAGAGACTTGACCTAGGATGGGTCATTGTGGGAGACGTCTGTTTGGGTGGAGCACACAGGCAGACATCAGTCAACAGCATGCTCACCAATACCCTCGAGAATGGACGCCCGTCTCTCTTCCAGCCATGCGAGAGCAGTTTCCTGATTAAAGAATTGCCACACAACGCCCTTCCACCTTGTCCGTTAGCTGATCCTTCCTGTGAAGACCATGCAAGGAAGATCATATAGGGTGCACAGTTTTCCACAGGACAAGAGAAGACAACCAGGTAGCAACGTCCATAGAGGACAGACTGTTCTTGGACATCATGGAGCGGGAGATAGTAAGAGATGAATCAAAGAGTTGGGTCGCACCTTTATCATTCAAACCACAGAGGCAACGCTTACCCAACAACAGAGAACTTGTGTACAGTCGATTTGTCTCCCTTACACGCAAACTGCAGAAGTCACGAGAGACAAAAGAACACTTCTTTACCTTCATGGAGAGAATATTCCAGAGTGGCCACGCGGAAATTGCACCTGTACTTCAAGATTCCGAGGAATGTTGGTACTTACCTATTTTCGGCGTGTATCATCCGAAGAAACCTGGTCAGATAAGAGTGGTATTTGACTCAAGTGCCAGATACGAAGGTGTTTCTTTAAACGACGTCTTTCTATCTTATCCAGACCTCAACAACAGACTTCTGGGAGTACTTCTTCGTTTCTGCAAAGATGCAGTAGCATTTATGGCCGACATACAACAGATGTTTCACTGCTTCCTTGTTAAAGAAGAACACAGAAACTACTTGAGGTTTTTCTGGTACCGCGATAATGACCCCTACAAGGACATCGTGGAATATCATATGAAGGTACACATCTTCGGGAACAGCCCTTCCCCTGCTGTCGCTATCTATGGGCTTAGACATTCAGCCAGAGAGGGTGAAGCAAAGTACGGATCGGATGTAAGATCTTTTGTGGAAAAGGATTTCTACGTAGATGACTGCCTGAAATCCACACCCACAGATGAGTCGGCAGTCAGTCTCCTGAAAAGGGCGCAAGAAATGCTCGCTTCATCCAATGAAGTTGCACAAAATTGCTTCCAACAGCCAAAAACTAATGGCAGCCTTTCCCTCTCAAGATTACTCAACCGATTTAAAAGACTTGGATTTAAGCACGGACTCCCTCCCTATACAGCGGAGCCTGGGTTTACTTTGGGATTTGAAAAGGGATGCATTCACCTTCCAGATCAGCGAAGAACAGAAACCTTTCACGCGTAGAGGCGTCCTGTCCGTTGTGAACAGCTTGTACGATCCTCTGGGATTTGTAACTCCTGTAACTATCCAAGGTAAAATGATGTTGAGAGACTTCACCCAAGAGACGTCCGATTGGGATGATCCACTTCCCAGTGAGAAAAGAGACTTGTGGGTAAGATGGAAGAACTCGTTAGAAGCCCTGTCAAGTCTCTACGTTGCACGACCATATGCTTCTGTGCCATCAACAGAAATCAAGATGCAAAGGCTTTGTATCTTCTGCGATGCCTCAACCAAAGCAATTGCAGCAGTGGCGTATTTGAAAACTACTGACATCAATGAACAATGCCACGTGAGGCTTGTTATGAGCCGAACAAAATTGGCCCCGCTCCGTGAACACACAGTACCCAGACTGGAACTCTGTGCAGCTGTGTTAGCAGTAGAGTTAGCTGAGCTTATCTCAACAGAAATGGACCTGGAGGTCAAAGAAATCGAGTTCTACACTGACAGCAAGGTAGTGTTGGGGTACATTTGCAATGAAACTCATCGTTTCTATGTCTACGTCAGCAATCGGGTGCTAAGGATCAGGAGATCCACCGACCCTAAACAGTGGCATTATGTGTCCACAAACCACAACCCTGCGGACCACGCAACCAGATCCATTGAAGCAAGACTCACACATGAAAGTTTAACCACATTCCTGGCAGAAGTTTCGGCCATCATTAATGCTAGACCATTGACTTCACTTTCTAGTGACTCTGAGGATCCGACCATTCTCACTCCTGCCATGTTACTTACTCAGAAAGCCAGCGTTCTCAGCGCTCCACCTGGAGAATTTAGCAACAAGGACCTCTACAGACGACAATGGAGACAAGTCCAAAGTCTCTCCAATACCTTCTGGGACAGATGGAGGAAGCAGTACCTCTCTACCTTACAACCCAGGAAGAAGTGGCAGACCGACAAACCAAACATCAAAACCGGTGATGTCGTTCTCATGAAAGACAGCCAGTCTCACCGTAATGAGTGGCCACTAGGCCTCATCACTAAGATACTCCCAAGCAAAGATGTGAAGGTGCGTAAGGTCGAGGTCAAAGTAGGCAAGTCCGGGGAGAGTAAACTATTCCTCAGACCAGTTGCGGAACTTGTCTTACTGTTTTCGCCAAAAGAACCTGTGGGTGGCATCGGTTGATGCCAAGCGGGGAGTGTTCTGCCCATTCTAGCGAAGGTCAGGTTTCGTATCTAGCTTTAAAAAGGTTTAATATCATAGTTTTGGTTTTGCTGTGTTATAGCACCACCCAGTGGTGGTTAAATTTATTACCTGTGTTTTCCAGTAACTATTAGAGTGTTGCATTCTGGGATTCACCAAGGTATCATGGGAAGGGGAAACTCCATTTTCTCTCTGTGTATTTCCCTGGACACACGTGTTAATCTGCTGTGTTGAACTACCTCACTTAGTTGCCATTTCGGTTAAGATTATCCGGTAAGACCATTATCCCTGTTCTTGCTATGTAATGTTGTACAGAGTGTGATTAACTGTATAGCAGCTAGTACACAGGAAATGTGATTTTTGGTTACCTGCTGTATGTAGTTATTATAGAAGTTGCATCATCCTGTATGCTTTCCCTGTTAGTTGCAGTCATGTTATTATTTGCCCAATACTTATACAAATCATTTGTATTCTTATAGTTTTACCGCGCTCATGTTTACCAATAAACAAGTTAGACTACAGAGAAGTCTGCTTATTTGGGAGACAGAAGTGGTTTATGCCGTATGTCGGATCACACACACCGTATCAACGTGTATGAAGACAGAACAGGTCCTCTCTGCCTCGGTGCTGGGGTTGTCACGGTGGCTGGACCCGGTCTGTGACCCTGCTAAGGGGCGTCCAATGAAAGGGTGATGTAGTTTGTCAAGGGTTCGTCACGCCACCTGTGGTATTTGGTCAGGATGACCGACGCTGCTAGGGGTTCCGCTGGGGTGAATGAATGGCAGCTAGATGGTGTACCTTCCCACAGGTGAAGTATGTCCCCAGGGCTTCCCAGTAGTGTAGGTGGCGATGATGTGAGGCGCAGTTAATAATGAGGACACAGGTTTGCAGTCTCTTTACCTTTTACTGATGACTTCGGGCTCCGCAATCCAGAGCACTGCTAACAGGGCTGGCTGAGTCCGGCCGGTCCGAAGGCACATCCAGAGTTCCCTTTGCAGGTGGAAATCAGTGCCTACCAACTAGCGCCTGTGTGTTGTAGTTCTTCCCTGCTGAGCATTCGGGATAGCCCTCGCAAATTTCGTATCTGTTCTTTCTCTTGCTCTCCGTCCCTCAAGCTATTGTGTGGATAGGATGCACCCGTTTGACGGGAAGGCTCGGAGCTATTCTGGGACCCTAGAGACGCCCCTCTCCAACTTTGCCCCATATGTCTGCTTAAGTGATGTAAGGTAGACAGCCAACCTAAAATCAACTGTCCTGCCGCTGTTCGAAGTAATGCTTGGAGTCTGTCACTTCCTCGGCGTTCCGGCCACCGGCTACGTGCCTCAGTAGGATGTTGCCGATCTCGGGGCACAACTCCTACTGGATATCTCCTTGTGCTGTGATTTCGTTTCTCACTTCTCCACAATATCCTTCGCTTTGTGTCCTTCCTTCGGATGCCGCCGCAAGGTAGTGCAGGCGCGGCTCCGTAATATTCTGTCCTTTCCGCTAGATACTTGCCAGGAACCCACCCCTGACAGGTCCTCCCTGGAGCTCTCCCAGGCTGCGTTCTGTTCTAACTTCCTATCTGACCCCTAGTTTTACCAGTGTGAGGAGTGGCCTAATACATAGTGCCTTTTGCTCCCCCTAGTGGCCGGAGTGTGAAGTGTAATGTGTGACTGATACCTGGTCAGGTGAACTTCTTTAGTGCAATCAGACATAACATCACTCCCCTTAGTGGCAGAGCGACATTACTGCAACGACCAGGACTCTGGGGCGCTGCAGATCCGTGATGTCAGTTCTTGTTAACTAAATATCTCGAGGGTTGTCACATTGTAGAAGGATCATCTCTATTTTCATTTGCACAAGGAAAGACTAGAAGCAATAGGATGAAAGTGAATGGGAGGAGACACAGATTAGATATTAGAAAAAACTTTTTGACAGGGTGTGGCCAGCCAATCACTGTAATGCCACAACAAAGATGGCTGCGGTATTACAGTGCATGGCAGACAATCCCTGCATGTTGATTGGCGCTCTCAAAAGCGCCAAAATTAAAAGGAGACCCGAGCTCCTGCCGAATAATCCTGGAAATACTCGGTGCTCGATGAGTACACTGAGCATAGTGATACTCGGGCGAGTACAGAGTAGTGGCGAGCACGTTCGCTCATCACTAGTAAAGACCTTCTTTAACCCCTTCCCGACCTTTGACGCCACGTAGGCGTCATGAAAGTCGGTGCCATTCCGACCCATGACGCCTATGCGGCGTTATGGAAAGATCGCGTCCCTGCAGATCGGGTGAAAGGGTTAACTCCCATTTCACCCGATCTGCAGGGACAGGGGGAGTGGTAGTTTAGCCCAGGGGGGGTGGCTTCACCCCCTCGTGGCTACGATCGCTCTGATTGGCTGTTGAAAGTGAAACTGCCAATCAGAGCGATTTGTAATATTTCACCCATTATAACGGGTGAAATATTACAATCCAGCCATGGCCGATGCTGAAATATCATCGGCCATGGCTGGAAATACTAGTGTGCCCCCACCCCACCCCTCCGATCGCCCCCCCACCCCCCCGATCTGGCCGGTACACTGCTCCGGCTCCCCTCCGTCCAGTGCTCCGCTCCCCCCCGTGCTCGTGTCCGCTCCCCCCGTGCTCCAATCACCCCCCGTGCTCCAATCACCCCCCCTGCACTCCGATCCACCCCCCCATGCTCCGTTCCACCCCCCCGTGCTCCATTCCAGCCCCCCCGTGCTCCGTTCCACGCCCCCGCGCTCCGTTCCACCCCTCCCGCGCTCCGATTCCCCCCCCCGTGCTCCGATCCCCCCCCCCCGTGGTCCCCCCCACCCTATCATACTTACCGATCCAGCCGTGGTCCCGTCCGTCTTCTCCCGGGCGCCGCCATCTTCCAAAATGGCGGGCGCATGCGCAGTGCGCCCGCCGAATCTGCCGGCCGGCAGATTCGTTCCAAAGTGCATTTTGATCACTGAGATAGATTATATCTCAGTGATCAAAATAAAAAAAATAATAAATGACCCCCCCCCCTTTGTCACCCCCATAGGTAGGGACAATAAAAAAATAAAGAATTTTTTTTTTTTTCCACTAATGTTAGAATAGGGTTAGGGTTAGGGGTAGGGTTAGGGTTAGGGGTAGGGTTAGGGTTAAGGTTAGGGCTAGGGGTAGGGGTAGGGGTAGGGTTAGGGGTAGGGTTAGGGTTAGGGCTAGGGTTAGGGTTAGGGTTAGGAATGTGCACACGTATTCTGGTCCTCTGCGGATTTTTCCGCTGCGGATTTGATAAATCCGCAGTGCTAAACCGCTGCGGATTTATGGCGGATTTACCGCGTTTTTTTCTGCGCATTTCACTGCGGTTTTACAATTGCGATTTTCTATTGGAGCAGTTGTAAAACCGCTGCGGAATCCGCACAAAGAAGTGACATGCTGCGGAATGTAAACCGCTGCGTTTCCGTGCAGTTTTTCTGCAGCATGTGTACAGCGATTTTTGTTTCCCATAGGTTTACATTGAACTGTACACTCATGGGAAACTGCTGCGGATCCGCAGCGTTTTCCGCAGCGTGTGCACATACCTTTAGAATTAGGCTATGTGCACACGGTGCGGATTTGGCTGCGGATTCGCAGCAGTGTTCCATCAGGTTTACAGTACCATGTAAACATATGGAAACCAAATCCGCTGTGCCCATGGTGCGGAAAATACCGCGCGGGAACGCTGCGTTGTATTTTCCGCAGCATGTCAATTCTTTGTGCGGATTCCGCAGCGTTTTACACCTGTTCCTCAATAGGAATCTGCAGGTGAAATCCGCACAAAAAACACTGGAAATCCGCGGAAAATCCGCAGGTAAAACGCAGTGCCTTTTACCCGCGGATTTTTCAAAAATGGTGCGAAAATATCTCACACGAATCCGCAACGTGGGCACATAGCCTTAGGGTTAGGGTTGGAATTAGGGTTGTGGTTATGGTTAGGGGTGTGTTGGGGTTAGGGTTGTGGTTAGGGGTGTGTTGCAGTTAGGGTTGTGTTTAGGGTTATGGCTACAGTTGGGATTAGGGTTAGGGGTGTGTTGGGGTTAGTGTTGGAGGTAGAATTGAGGGGTTACCACTGTTTAGGCACATCAGGGGTCTCCAAACGCAACATGGCGCCACCATTGATTCCAGCCAATCTCGTATTCAAAAAGTCAAATGGTGCTCCCTCACTTCCGAGCCCTGACGTGTGCCCAAACAGTGGTTTACCCCCACATATGGGGTACCAGCATACTCAGGACAAACTGCGCAACAATTACTGGGGTCCAATTTCTCCTGTTACCCTTGTGAATCTAAAAAAATGCTTGCTAAAACATAATTTTTGAGGAAAGAAAAATGATTTTTTATTTTCACGGCTCTGCGTTGTAAACGTCTGTGAAGCACTTGGGGGTTCAAAGTGCTCACCACATATCTAGATAAGTTCCTTGGGGGGTCTAGTTTCTAAAATGGGGTCACTTGTGGGGGGTCTCTACTGTTTAGGCACACCAGGGGCTCTGCAAACGCAACGTGACACCCGCAGACCATTCCATCAAAGTCTGCATTTCAAAAGTCACTACTTCCCTTCTGAGCCCCGACGTGTGCCCAAACAGTGGTTTACCCCCACATATGGGGTATCAGCGTACTCAGGAGAAACTGGACAACAACTTTTGGGGTCCAATTTCTCCTGTAACCCTTGGGAAAATAAAAAATTCTGGGCTAAATAATTATTTTTGAGGAAAGAAAACGTATTTATTATTTTCACGGCTCTGCATTATAAACTTCTATGAAGCACTTGGGGGTTCAAAGTGCTCACCACACATCTAGATAAGTTCCTTTCAGGGTCTAGTTTCCAAAATGGGGTCACTTGTGGGGGGTTTCTACTGTTTAGGCACATCAGGGGCTCTGCAAACGCAACGTGACGCCCGCAGAGCATTCCATCAAAGTCTGCATTTCAAAACGTCACTACTTCAATTCCAAGCCCCGGCATGTGCCCAAACAGTAGTTTACCCCCACATATGGGGTATCACCGTACTCAGGAGAAACTGGACAACAACTTTTGGGGTCAAATTTCTCCTGTTACCCTTGGGAAAATTAAAAAATTCTGGGCTAAATAATTATTTTTGAGGAAAGAAAACGTATTTATTATTTTCACGGCTCTGCATTATAAACTTCTATGAAGCACTTGGGGGTTCAAAGTGCTCACCACACATCTAGATAAGTTCCTTTGGGGGTCTAGTTTCCAAAATGGGGTCACTTGTGGGGGGTTTCTACTGTTAAGCCACATCAGGGGCTCTGCAAACGCAACGTGACGCCCACAGAGCATTCCATCAAAGTCTGCATTTCAAAACGTCACTACTTCACTTCCGAGCCCCGGCATGTGCCCAAACAGTGATTTACCCCCACATATGGGGTATCAGCGTACTCAGGAGAAACTGGACAACAACTTTTGGGGTCAAATTTCTCCTGTTACCCTTGGGAAAATAAAAAATTGCAGGCTAAAAGATCATTTTTGAGAAAATAATTTTTTTTTTTATTTTCATGGCTCTGCGTTATAAACTTCTGTGAAGCACTTGGGGGTTCAAAGTCCTCACCACACATCTAGATTAGTTCCTTTGGGGGTCTAGTTTCCAAAATGGTGTCATTTCTGGGGAATCTCCAATGTTTAAGCACACAGGGGCTCTCCAAACGTGACATGGTGTCCGCTAATGATTGGAGCTAATTTTCCATTTAAAAAGCCAAATGGCGTGCCATCCCTTCCGAGCCCTGCCGTGCGCCCAAACAGTGGTTTACCCCCACATATGGGGTATCAGCGTACTCAGGACAAACTGGACAACAATATTTGGGGTCCAATTTCTCCTATTATCCTTGGCAAAATAGGAAATTCCAGGCTAAAAAATCATTTTTGAGGAAAGAAAAATTATTTTTTATTTTCATGGCTCTGCGTTATAAACTTCTGTGAAGCACCTGGGGGTTTAAAGTGCTCAATATGCATCTAGATAAGTTCCTTGGGGGGTCTAGTTTCCAAAATGGGGTCACTTGTGGGGGAGCTCCAATGTTTAGGCACACAGGGGGCTCTCCAAACGCGACATGGTGTCCGCTAACAATTGGAGCTAATTTTCCATTCAAAAAGTCAAATGGCGCGCCTTCCCTTCCGAGCCCTGCCGTGTGCCCAAACAGTGGTTTACCCCCACATATGAGGTATCGGCGTACTCGGGAGAAATTGCCCAACAAATTTTATGATCCATTTTATCCTACTGCCCATGTGAAAATGAAAAAATTGAGGCGAAAATAATTTTTTTGTGAAAAAAAAGTACTTTTTCATTTTTACAGATCAATTTGTGAAGCACCTGAGGGTTTAAAGTGCTCACTAGGCATCTAAATAAGTTCCTTGGGGGGTCTAGTTTCCAAAATGGGGTCACTTGTGGGGGAGCGCCAATGTTTAGGCACACAGGAGCTATCCAAACGCGACATGGTGTCCGCTAACGATGGAAATAATTTTTCATTCAAAAAGTCAAATGGCGCTCCTTCCCTTCCGAGCCTTACCATGTGCCCAAACAGTGGTTTACCCCCACATGTGAGGTATTGGTGTACTCAGGAGAAATTGCCCAACACATTTTAGGATCCATTTTATCCTGTTGCCCATGTGAAAATGAAAAAATTGAGGCTAAAAGAATTTTTTTGTGAAAAAAAAGTACTTTTTCATTTTTACGGATCAATTTGTGAAGCACCTGGGGGTTCAAAGTGCTCACTATGCATCTAGATAAGTTCCTTGGGGCGTCTAGTTTCCAAAATGGGGTCACTTGTGGGGGAGCTCCAATTTTTAGGCACACGGGGGCTCTCCAAACGTGACATGGTGTCCGCTAAAGAGTGGAGCCAATTTTTGATTCAAAAAGTCAAATGGCGCTCCTTCCCTTCCAAGCCCTGCCGTGCGCCCAAACAGTGGTTTACCCCCACATATGAGGTATCAGCGTACTCAGGACAAATTGGACAACAACTTTCGTGGTTCAGTTTCTCCTTTTACCATTGGGAAAATAAAAAAATTGTTGCTAAAAGATAATTTTTGTGACTAAAAAGTTAAATGTTCATTTTTTCCTTCCATGTTGCTTCTGCTGCTGTGAAGCACCTGAAGGGTTAATAAACTTCTTGAATGTGGTTTTGAGTACCTTGAGGGGTGCAGTTTTTAGAATGGTGTCACTTTTGGGTATTTTCAGCCATATAGACCCCTCAAACTGACTTCAAATGTGAGGTGGTCCCTAAAAAAAATGGTTTTGTAAATTTCGTTGTAAAAATGACAAATCGCTGGTCAAATTTTAACCCTTATAACTTCCTAACAAAAAAAAATTTTGTTTCCAAAATTGTGCTGATGTA
This sequence comes from Ranitomeya imitator, assembly GCF_032444005.1. Classification (NCBI taxonomy): domain Eukaryota; kingdom Metazoa; phylum Chordata; class Amphibia; order Anura; family Dendrobatidae; genus Ranitomeya; species Ranitomeya imitator. Next base: position 711,455,600 of record NC_091284.1, on the reverse strand, counting down.
AAGTAAACATGTGGGAAATGTTATTTATTAACTATTTTGTGTCACATATCTCTCTGGTTTAACAGAATAAAAATTCAAAATGTGAAAATTGCGAAATTTTCAAAATTTTCGCCAAATTTCCGTGTTTATCACAAATAAATGCAGAATTTATTGACCTAAATTTACCACTAACATGAAGCCCAATATGTCACGAAAAAACAATCTCAGAACCGCTAGGATCCGTTGAAGCGTTCCTGAGTTATTACCTCATAAAGGGACACTGGTCAGAATTGCAAAAAACGGCAAGGTCTTTAAGGTCAAAATAGGCTGGGTCTTGAAGGGGTTAAAACAATACTGTAACACAAAACACAGGATACTGTGAAAAACGACACATGCCAACTGACTACCATGGTGATTGAGGGGGTCATGATTTGGGCTTGTTTTGCAACAATGAATCATGAAACTTGCATTCATTGAAATTCTTTAAAATCATACATTAATAGAATGGTATTGCTGTATGCTACTGAATGAAAGGATGCCCATATTTTCTTTAATGTTTTCTAGGACACAATTTCTTTTCAGGCCCCGATAAAAACATAGAATGGGAAGGACGTTGTTTCAGTTCCCCACAATATATCACATATACGTCACATATGTAAAAAAAAAACAACTGAAGAAAGTGGGCACATAATTAAGGACCTCCTTGAGATCTGTACCCAGCCTATAACTCCTTTGTCCTTCCTTCTCATGTTCCCATTACTAAAGTTTGAGTACCTCATCGTTATGAAGGCGGAGGAGCTGTATTCTGAGACTGCGCCAATAACCTACTTAAAATGATTCTAATCTACGCACACAAATGACCAAAGCTTTACTTTAGTGAATAGCCACTCCAAAGGAAATGCGCAAATGCTGCCATGTTGACCAGTTGAATTTCCTGTGTCCTTCCCATCCCAAAGCCTCATTGTGAAAATGATGACACTTTCTTAAAATTGTGTAATAAGCCTAACTAGGCCTCATTGAAAACCCTTTGTATCTAACATGCCAGGAGTGGACATGTTAATGGTCGTGGGTAGCAACTCTTAGTTTTTCATCTGATTGCCTAGCTGAGTATGTTAGCCTGGTTTTTGGAATGGTCTAAGTGAACGTAATTATCCACTTTGGGGAACTGCTGGCGGAGCAACAGACACTCTGAAATACCGGATAGCTTGCTCACTGCTTAAATGGAAAAGGTGCTCAGAAGAATAGAAACCAATCATGAGCATTACTTCGGCACACAAATTAAGGAAATAATTATGCTGAACACAATGGCTTATTTCTCATTCACAGAAATTTTTTCAAGTTTTTACCTGCACGTGGGGAAATCGGGACACACTGGTGTTGGGGACCATGTCGCGCTGTGGCTCTCACTGGTGCTGTAAACAGAGAAAATTTGCCTCTGCAAGATCTGAGGAGCACAGGGACACTGAAGCTAATCAGCAATCCATCCAGCTTTAGCGTATTGGGTGCAATCTTTATACAACAGAGCTGGCCATCATGTGCTCCTTGCCCAGGAAACCAGACAGCTCTTATAGATTGCAGAAGTGGCCCATAAACTAGGCAATGAGCAGTAAACTATCAAATTAAAAATCCCTCTGCTATTGAGAATAGCCAGGATTTGTAAGCCAAAGAGGTAAATTGCAAAGTTGCTTTTTTTTTTTTTTCCTTCACAATGACATTGCCATTTTATCCATTTGTGATGAGAAAACTACTGTATATGCTGGTACTGTCTGGTTATGACCAATTGTTGCTATTTGTCTTTTATATTGCAGTATTGATGGTAATATTGATGTTTGTTCAGTCGTGGTTGGTGATTATCTCTAAGATGTTTTTTACCCTTAAATAGTGGTAGCATTGGTAATATCCATCTTGTTATATGGGATATTGGAACAGAACTAACGTGGAATACAGATCCATTACGTAACTGATGCAAATGGAAGCAGAGGGTCCGCACTGAATATTTTGGGGTCTGAGTACCATTTATGTCAGTCTTTAGAAGTGCAGCATACAGAAAAATAAAAAAGCTATGGCTCTGGGAAGAAGGGAAGCAAAAAAACAAAAACGGAAAATCCCAAGGTGGTGAATGGGTTCGCAAAACTGTATTCTGTTCTAATAAAGCGTTGATCCTAAGGCCCTAATTCATCAAGATTGGTGTTTTGTACACCATGCTTGATGAAGAGTATGCCAGATTGGTACCGTAGCCAAGGTATCCCTAACAGGACCTTAGGAGCAGAGATATAATCTCCTGATGAGATGGCGACATGGACAGAGTGAAAGGGATGGTCTGGTATCTGCATATAACACTGCTCCGCACATGTCCCCATAAGGCCTATAACTTATAACTATAATAAACACAAGACACCTTTATTGGTTGGAATAAAATGGCCGTGAGGTTTTATTTTGGGTTACAAAATTCCAATTAATTAAATAAATAACCAATAAATAATATCCATAAGTTCATAAGTCCAAATGTCCATAAACTTCCAGAAACCAAATCCACCCAAAGTTGAGTGATTTTTACCCAAAAGGCCAAGGTTCAAAGAGCCGAGGCCCCCCCCCCCCCCCAAACTGCACAGCCATTTCTCAATTATGTTGCCCATGTTAAGATTAAATATATCAAGTCCGATATCGGACAAATGAACCAAATCAGTTCTAAACATTCCAGGTAAAAAACCTTCTAAATCCGTGTGTCTAAAAGAAAACCCAGAAATAAGAGGTAAAAACTTCTTCATAGAGAAATTAACCCTCTTCCGGATCTTATCCAAAAATGAAAGTTGACTACAGTGCCAAGCACGCCTGGGAATGATTTCTGAAAAAACGACACCAGACAACGGAAAAGTCTGTCTTAAATAAGTAAGATCTGACCGCATAATGGCCAGCAAATTCAAAGTGTTGATTCTTCCTAAATCATTCCCAGCGAGATGCACTACAATTAAATCCGGATAAGGGAATTTCTCCAAACAACTCTTTACCTCGTACACCAAAGAAGGCCAATTCAGGCCGCGAATGCCGTGCCAAAAAACTTGAACTTTAGAGGAATGGAACGACAGATTTTCAGAATATGATCGAAGGCCGGCCCTCTTCTGAGCCCAGAAGACAAATGAATGCCCAACGATCAGCGTCGGACTGGAGTACCTTGGGCCCACCAGAGAAAAATCATTCTTGGGGCCCACCACGCAGTTTAAAAATACCACCCAGGATAGATCCTATGTACCACACCACACACGAGAGCTGACAGATCCTCTATATACTACACCACACAGGACAGATCCTCTATATACTACACCACACGGGAGAGCTGACAGATCCTCTATATACTACACCACACAGGAGAGCCGACAGATCCTCTATATACTACACCACACAGGAGAGCTGACAGATCCTCTATATACCACACCACACGGGAGAGCTGACAGATCCTCTATATACTACACCACACAGGAGAGCTGACAGATCCTCTATATACTACACCACACAGGAGAGCTGACAGATCCTCTATATACTACACCACACGGGAGAGCTAACAGATCCTCTATATACTACACCACACAGGAGAGCTGACAGATCCTCTATATACTACACTACACAGGAGAGCTGACAGATCCTCTATATACTACACCACACAGGAGAGCTGACAGATCATCTATGTACTACACCACACAGGAGAGCTGACAGATCCTCTATATACTACACCACACGGGAGAGCTGACAGATCCTCTATATACCACACCACACAGGAGAGCTGACAGATCCTCTATATACTACACCACACAGGAGAGCCGACAGATCCTCTATATACTACACCACACAGGAGAGCCGACAGATCCTCTATATACTACACCACACAGGAGAGCTGACAGATCCTCTATATACTACACCACACAGGAGAGCTGACAGATCCTCTATATACTACACCACACAGGAGAGCTGACAGATCCTCTATATACTACACCACACAGGAGAGCTGACAGATCCTCTATATACTACACCACACAGGAGAGCCGACAGATCCTCTATATACTACACCACACAGGAGAGCTGACAGATCCTCTATATACTACACTACACAGGAGAGCTGACAGATCCTCTATATACTACACCACACAGGAGAGCTGACAGATCCTCTATATACTACACCACACAGGAGAGCTGACAGATCCTCTATATACTACACCACACAGGAGAGCCGACAGATCCTCTATATACTACACCACACAGGAGAGCTGACAGATCATCTATATACTACACCACACAGGAGAGCTGACAGATCCTCTATATACTACACCACACGGGAGAGCTGACAGATCCTCTATATACCACACCACACAGGAGAGCTGACAGATCCTCTATATACTACACCACACAGGAGAGCCGACAGATCCTCTATATACTACACCACACAGGAGAGCCGACAGATCCTCTATATACTACACCACACAGGAGAGCCGACAGATCCTCTATATACTACACCACACAGGAGAGCCGACAGATCCTCTATATACTACACCAAACAGGAGAGCTGACAGATCCTATATATACTACACCACACAGGAGAGCTGACAGATCCTCTATATACTACACCACACAGGAGAGCTGACAGATCCTCTATATACTACACCACACAGGAGAGCTGACAGATCCTCTATATACTACACCACACGGGAGAGCTGACAGATCCTCTATATACTACACCACACAGGAGAGCTGACAGATCCTTTATATACTACACCACACAGGAGAGCTGATGGATCCTCTATATACTACACCACACGGGAGAGCTGACAGATCCTCTATATACTACACCACACGGGAGAGATGACAGATCCTCTATATACTACACCACACGGGAGAGATGACAGATCCTCTATATACTACACCACACAGGAGAGCTGACAGATCCTCTATATACTACACCACACAGGAGAGCTGACAGATCCTCTATATACCGCACCACACAGGAGAGCAGTAATGTAGGTCCAGTGTGTGTAGTAAAATACTTACCGGTGGCCATATTCCACTGCAATGAAGACACAAGCAACGACACAGCGGCAGAAGACGGCGACTGCTGCGTATTTTATTACACACAGGGAAGTTTTCTGTTGGTGGAGAGACATTGTTTTTGTTAGTACGATTTTGGGATAGATGTAATGTTTTCATCATTTGTTATAGCTTTTTTTGTGGAATTGTGGCGAACAGAAAAAAGGACATTTGGCATTTGTTTCTTTTTATGGTGTTTTCTGATCAAGTTAATTGTTTTTATAGTTTGATCGATCGGACTTTTCTGAACCCAGCAATACCAAATATTTGTTGTTTTTTATTTTTAAAATATATTTATTTTCAATGGGATAAAAAGGGTGATTTGAACTTTTAGGAATTTTTTTATTTTCTATTTACCTTTCACTGGTACAGTTAGTCCCCTTAGGTTATGTGCACACGTTGCGGATTCTCTGAGGATCCGCAGCATTTTTTGCAGTGCAGAAACACTGCAGATCCGCAATTGATTTACAGTACAATGTTTACTGCGGTTTAAAAGAAGTAGCATGTCACCTCTTTTTTGTGAAACTGCAGCGTTTTTGTACCCATTCCATTATAGAAAACCGCAGGGGTAAAAAGCGCAGCAAATCCGCAAGAAAACCGCAGCAAAAACGCACAAAAAACGCTGCGGAATTGCACAAAAAAAGCGACAAATCCGCAGGTGCGTTTTCTACCAGGAGAGGCTGAATACGTACCATATATTCCTAAGCCTAATCCATAACATGTGCACATAGCCTTAGAGGACATGAAGATGCGATCATCCGATCACATGTGCTATTATATACAGTGATGCCACAGCATCCCTGCATATAGGAGAAATTATGGTCTCCTTTAAAGCTCGGCTACAGAAAGAAGACCCCTGGCTGTCATTAAAACCCATCGGCGACCCACGATCACCTCATGGGCACCAATGGGTGAGAGAATGATACGCACGAATGCTGGCACGTGTTATATGCTGCAGTCAGAGATTGACACTGGCATTTAACACGCACCATACATGTAAGGCAGATGTCGTAAGGGTGTTAATCACCTGAGGACCCCCGTCACCACTGTGTCACCCAATATCCTATGGGCCCCCTCCCCCACTGTTTCACCTCTAATTTCCTATGGGCCCCCTCCCCCACTGTGTCACCCAATATCTTCCTCCCCCACTGTTTCACCTCTATTTTCCTGTGGGCCTGCTCAGAGAGTGAAAGGGAAGCCACAGTAAGACGATGCAGATTTTGCCGCGGATCCGCAGTATTTCCGCAGCTGCGGATCCGCAGCAGTTTCCCATGCGTTTACAGTACCATGTAAACCTATGGGAAACAGAAAACGTTGTGCCCATGCTGTGGAAAAAACCGCGTAGAAACGCAGCGGTTTACATTCCGCAGCATGTCACTTCTTTCTGCGTTTTCCGCAGCGGTTTTACAACTGCCCTTACGGAAAACCGCAGTTGTAAAACCGCAGTGGAAAATGCAGAAAAACCGCGGTGAATCCGCAGCGGTTTTCCACTGCGGATTTATCAAATCCGCTGCAGAAAAATCCGCAGTGGACCCAGAATACGTGTGCACATTACCCTAAAATAGAGGTAGGGGAGGGGGCCCACAAGAAAATTAGAATATCACTGTGGGCCCCCTCCCCTGTGTCACCTATAGGATGCATGGGGCCACCTCCCCTAACTGCCTCTGTGGCCGGAGATCTACTCAGGGTGCCGGCATCAAATAGCTATGTACTTACAGTCACACTGACTGCAGCCATCAGACTCCCTCTGCTCCACTGCTGCTTGGGTAGGACTGCTGACCAATCACAGCGCAGCTCCTTGCCTGAGCTGTGCTGTGAGCTCACACAAAGAAAACTAACGCTGATTGGCTGAATTGCAGCCAATCAGCGTTTACACTGCTGCCCAGAGCATTTTTGAAGAGGAGCAGAGCCGTGGAGCACAGGAAACAGGTGACTGCGGGGCAGCTGTGTGCTGTCTGCTCTCAGCCTCACAGTCAGCTGTTCCTGTGACTGCTGGCTGTATTGAGGGTCGGCACTCTGCACACACAGCTCTCCTGGCAGAGGAATGGCAGCGGCAGCAGGTGATGTGAAGGAGCTGCTCCTGCACTTCCCATCACCTGTGCAGTCTGCCAGCCGATGCCGGCTATACAATGCGGTGCCAGCTGGGTTTACACTATGAGCACATACCTCCCAACTTTTGAAGCTGGGAAAGAGGGACAAAGTTAGGCCACGCCTCTGACCACACCCATTCACTAGTCACACCCATATCCACGTCTCAACCACACCCATTTAGCACTGCTGATCACACTGTTCATAAAGAATAATTATAAACAAAAAAATATGGCCACACAGTGCTCCATACTGTATAATGGCCACACATGATGCCCCATACTGTATAATGGCCGCACATGATGCTCCATACTGTATAATGGCCCCACATGATGCTCCATACTGTATAATGACCCCACATGATGCTCAATACTGTATAATGGCCACACATGATGCTCCATACTGTATAATGGCCACACAGTGCTCCATACTGTATAATGGCCACACATGATGCTCCATACTGTATAATGGCCGCACATGATGCTCAATACTGTATAATGGCCACACATGATGCCCCATACTGTATAATGACCGCACATGATGCTCCATACTGTATAACGGCCACACATGATGCTCAATACTGTATAACGGCCACACATGATGCTCCATACTGTATAATGGCCCCACATGATGCTCCATACTGTATAATGACCCCACATGATGCTCAATACTGTATAATGGCCGCACATGATGCTCCATACTGTATAATGGCCACACAGTGCTCCATACTGTATAATGGCCACACATGATGCTCCATACTGTATAATGGCCGCACATGATGCTCAATACTGTATAATGGCCACACATGATGCCCCATACTGTATAATGACCGCACATGATGCTCCATACTGTATAACGGCCACACATGATGCTCAATACTGTATAACGGCCACACATGATGCTCCATACTGTATAATGGCCCCACATGATGCTCCATACTGTATAATGACCCCACATGATGCTCAATACTGTATAATGGCCACACATGATGCCCCATACTGTATAATGGCCGCACATGATGCTCAATACTGTATAATGGCCGCACATGATGCTCAATACTGTATAATGGCCACACATGATGCTCCATACTGTATAATGGCCGCACATGATGCTCAATACTGTATAATGGCCACACATGATGCCCCATACTGTATAATGGCCGCACATGATGCTCAATACTGTATAACGGCCACATATGATGCTCCATACTGTATAACGGCCACACATGATGCTCCATACTGTATAACGGCCACACATGATGCTCCATACTGTATAATGGCCACACATGATGCTCCATACTGTATAATGGCCGCACATGATGCTCAATACAGTATAACAGCCGCACATGATGCTCCATACTGTATATTGGCCGCACATGATACTTCGTACCGTATAATGGCCACACATAGCTACTTTTACACACGCGGCTGCGCTCCGTACACTTTGCATACACGGCTCCGCTCCACACGGCTCCACTCCATACATCTCAAACACACACGGCTCCGCTCCATACATCTCGTACACACGGCACTACGTACACCTCATACACACACCGCTCCGCTCCATACACATTGCAGAAGCTACTCCGCTCCGTATACCTTGCACACACACGGCTCCGCTGCGTACACCTCATACACACACGGCTCCGCTCCATACATCTCGTACACACGGCACTACATACACCTCATACACACACCGCTCCGCTCCATACACATTGCAGAAGCTACTCCGCTCCGTATACCTTGCACACACACGGCTCCGCTGCGTACACCTCATACACATACAGCTCCTCTCCATACATCTCGTACACACACGGCTCCGCTCTATACACATTGCACACACATGGCTCTGCTCCGCACACCTCGTACACACGTGGCTCTGCTCTGTACACCTCGTACACACGTGGCTCCACTCCATACACCTTTCACACTCTGCTCTCATCCGAACACCTCTTACACGACTCCACTCCGTACACACGCGGCTGTGCTCCATACACCTCGTACACACGACTCCGCTCCGTACACCTTTCACATGCTGCTCCGCTCCGTACACCTTGTACACACGCGGCTGTGCTCCGTACACCTCGTACACATGGCTCCGTACACCTTTCACACACTGCTCCGCTCCGCACACCTCGTACACACGCGGCTGTGCTCCGTACATCTCGTACACACGCGGCTGTGCTCCGTACACCTCGTAACACACGCGGCTGTGCTCCATACACCTCTTACACACGACTCCGCTCCGTACACCATTCACATGCTGCTCCGCTCCGTACACCTTGTAAACACGCGGCTGTGCTCCGTACACCTCGTACACACGCGGCTGTGCTCCGTACACCCCTTACACACACGGCTCCGCTCCGTACACCTTTCACATGCTGCTCTGCTCCGTACACCTCGTACACACGCGGCTGCGCTCCGTACACCTCATGCACACGGCTCCGTACACCTCGTACACACGCGGCTGCGCTCCGTACACCTCATGCACACGGCTCCGTACACCTCGTACACACGCGGCTGCGCTCCGTACACCTCATGCACACGGCTCCGTACACCTTGTACACACTCGGCTGCGCTCCGTACACCTCATGCACACGGCTCCGTACACCCTTTACACACACGGCTCAGCTCCATACACCTCGTACACACACGGCTCTGCTACATCCACCCTGTAAACACCTCCTGACCTCACACATACGCTGCCTTACCCTCCTCCGGCGCCATGGCAACCAGCAAAGTCCTGTACACGGAGGTCCTCCTCCCGAATCCGATAATGTGACCCCTGACTCCTCCCATCCTGTGACCTCATCACAGGTCCTGTGCACAGAGCAGCCATTATGTGCTGCTGTGCTGGCCGGGTGCAGGGAGCTCTCAGCTGACCGACCGGGTGATTCACATACCTCCCAACCAGTGCGGGACAATTAATGTCCCGCCCGGGATCGCGGGACTGTCAAAATCAGGACAGTCCCGCTGGATCCGGGACGGTTGGGAGGTATGTGAGCATGATGCAGCCAGGGGCCGGGCAGGCACAAATGAAGGAGGCAGGAGCTGGGGGCGGGGCCCACCGGAGGATTGTCCGGTGTCCCGGTGCCCCAGTCCGACCCTGCCAACGATCCCAATAACTGCGGGGTATAAGAGAAATGAATATTAATCGGGATATAAATCAGGACGAACATAAATTTTGAATCTTTTCGACTCCCATCTTCCCATTTTTTTAATTCTATCATCAGACAAGCCAGCTCTTGAGGCTTCTGTAGCCGCACCTATTCTGAAAGAATGGGAAGTAATTTTGAGATGACCTTTACCCAAAAATGCCAAACATTTCTTTAAAATAAAATTGAATTGAAAGACCGTCACCGGGGATGAATCCCCATGAATAAATAGGGAGCCATCAGCTGGAGGCCTAAACGTAATCCATTTGGACAGAATAGCCACAGGACAAATTTTAGAGTCAGGAAACGAATTCAATCTTAGTTCAGATCCCCTCCCCAGCTGATCCGTTTTAGACTTTCTAATAAACAAAAGAAGAAACGATTCAAAAATTCTGACGTCCGAGAGCATGAGCCCAGACGGGACAGATTTCTTGGCTGACACTACCTCGCTAACCCTCAGTGCCCCAAAAAAGGAGATAGAAAATATGGAATTAAACAAAAGCGCTTCCTCAAAGTTCTTACAAACATGCGCGAGGGCAGAACAAATGTCAATTAACAAAGAAATAGAAATAGGGCACCTTGAATCCGGGAAAAAACCTTTCCCTTTTCAGGCCCTTCAAAAATTGCTTAACTAAGAAAAATTCTGTTAACGCAGTACCGCCATGCAATTTCAAAAAGAAAGAGACTCCCGCAAAGCTTTTGGCTACTGCGGAGTAAGATAAGCCCTGCTTGACCAGAGACTCAGCAAATTTCAAAGCCGAAGTCGGGTCAGAAACAGAGGCGTCAAAACCGAAAAGTACAGAAAAATCAACCCATTTCTTCCATGCAGCTGAGTAATCAGCCCATGATCTGCTTGATAACGAGTTCTGAATAAAATAGGGGATTAAATCGGAATCAGGTCCTGAATTGAAAGGGGGCAATCGTACGCCTCTTTGTCTGCCATTGGGACCTGTAGATAAAAATCATGCCACTGACGATGCAATATAAAATCAGCTAAATAACTAACTTTACCACCTCCCGAGACTGCCTTTAACCAAATATTGCAATTTAACCCCTTTACCCCCAAGGGTTGTTTGCACGTTAATGACCGGGCCAATTTTTACAATTCTGACCACTGTCCCTTTATGAGGTTATAACTCTGGAACGCTTCAATGGATCCTGGTGATTCTGACATTGTTTTCTCGTGACATATTGTACTTCATGACAATGGTAAAAATTCTTTGATAGTACCTGCGTTTATTTGTGAAAAAAATGGAAATTTGGCGAAAATTATGAAAATTTCGCAATTTTCCAACTTTGAATTTTTATGCAATTAAATCACAGAGATATGTCACACAAAATACTTAATAAGTAACATTTCCCACATGTCTACTTTACATCAGCACAATTTTGGAACCAAAATTTTTTTTTGTTAGGGAGTTATAAGGGTTAAAAGTTGACCAGCAATTTCTCATTTCTACAACACCATTTTATTTTAGGGACCACATCTCATTTGAAGTCATTTTGAGGGGTCTATATGATAGAAAATACCCAAGTGTGACACCATTCTAAAAACTACACCCCTCAAGGTGCTCAAAACCATATTCAAGAAGTTTATTAACCCTTCTGGTGCTTCACAGGAATTTTTTGAATGTTTAAATAAAAATGAACATTTAACTTTTTTTCACAAAAAATTTAATTCAGCTCCAATTTGTTTTATTTTTCCAAGGGTAACAGGAGAAAATGGACCCCAAACATTGTTGTACAATTTGTCCTGAGTATGCCAATACCCCACATGTGGGGGTAAACCACTGTTTGGGCGCATGGCAGAGCTCGGAAGCGAAGGAGTGCCATTTGACTTTTCAATGCAAAATTGACTGGAATTGAGATGGGACGCCATGTTTCGTTTGGAGAGCCACTGATGTGTCTAAACATTGAAACCCCCCACAAGTGACACCATTTTGGAAAGTAGACCCCCTAAGGAACTTATCTAGAGGTGTGGTGAGCACTTTGACCCACCAAGTGCTTCACAGAAGTTTATAATGTAGAACCGTAAAAATAAAAAATCATATTTTTTCACAAAAATTATCTTTTCGCCCCCAATTTTTTATTTTCCCAAGGGTAAGAGAAGAAATTGGACCCCAAAAGTTGTTGTACAATTTGTCCTGAGTACGCTGATAACCCATATGTGGGGGTAAACCACTGTTTGGGTGGATGGGAGAGCTCGGAAGGGAAGGAGCGCCGTTTGACTTTTCAAAGCAAAATTGACAGGAATTGAGATAGAACGCCATGTTGCGTTTGAAGAGCCACTGATGTGCCTAAACATTGAAACCCCCCATTTGAATTGAGGAACACGAAAACCTAACGAGAAACCGTCATATAGTAAACTACTGATCTCCCTGTCTGGGTATTTGCTTAGCCAGTGGACCATTTTTTCCAGCCTCACTGGCGATTGAGCCCTTTGAAATTGATTCCTTAGAGGATTGCTGGGCAGCCTGCTTTTTAAAGCACTTGGACATTGAGTGGGAATTCCCACAGAAAGAACATTCGTGCCGAAAACGGCAACTATTGTTCCACTTACAGAAAGAATCATTGTAAGCAAAACAAACACCTTTTTTGCTGACAGAAACAGCAGGCTGCCTAGCAACAGCATTCCTCATAGGAAGCATTAGATTAATCCATAGCCCAATATCTTTGGAGCCCCATTTTACCTCCGGGTGAACTGACAGTTTATGTCTAAATGCCTCATCATAACTGAGCCATGCGGAGCCACCGAAATTCCTATAAGCCTCCAAAATAATGTCAACGTGTTGAAAGAGACTACTACAAAGGTTAGGTGATTTCTCTCCCAACACGGCAGCATAGATGGCAAACGCCTGGACCCAGTTATTAAAGGACCTAATACTACGTTTAGGGTCATCGTGCTCAGATTTGTCATCTTTTTTCTCAGGCTTAGGGGGGTGATCCCTACTAGGTAACAATGAAAACAGATCGACAAATTGATTATTCCAAATGAGCTCCTTCACAGACGGGCTCAGATGGAATCCCAGAGGGGAAAGCTCACAAGTTAAAGCCTCCTTGAACGGGTTCATAGGAGGCATGCTAAGGGCAGGATCTTCTGAGCGAAAATTAGCAGGAGAAGCTGCTGCCCGAGATGAGCTATTAGCCTCGCTTAATGCTTCGGCTACTACGGATTTAATTAGGTCTCTTAATTGGTTCTGAGGGGCAGACAAGGGGATATTACAAGCCTCACCCCTCGCAGGTCGGTCGTCCGGTCTTCCTCCTTTTTCACAGCCCGCGCTCCAGCCCACAGAGTGGGGCGAGCGCAGCTGCCTTGCGATTCTCGGATCATGGTCCTCCTCTTCGTCAGATGACAGGGGGGGCGGAGCGGACCTCGAGCCCCGTGCAGCAGCCGCAGGAGCCGACCAAGCGCCAGCGGGGAGGGGCACCGCAGCGCTTTTACGGCCGGTGCCCTTTCTGGCTCTTCCGGCCGCTCCTGATGACGTGGACGGCTCACCCAGCTGATGGCCGCCGAAATCCCGCGGAGGGCTGCGAGACTTCGACGCGCAGCAGCGGCGTGACTTCCGGCTTTCCTCTGACAGGCCGGGCCTGGACACCGCAGGAGACGGAGCAGGGGAGGAAGCCGCTTTCTGTCTTCTGGTCTTGATAGGAGTTCCTGAAGGAGCTTCCCCATCACTCGGTGAGGTCTCTTCTTTTCTTCAAGCGCCGGCGATCTGAGTATCCAAAGCCGGCGCCCAGGCATATATAACAACCAATTCTGCCCAGCAACTGATTGACAACCAATCAACTGTCAAAATTTAGGCGGGCAAAAAGCCAGTCAGAACCAGATCTGACTGCTTTTACATACATTAACAATAAATAGCCTGACCTCAAATTGACCCCCAATGAATATAATATTAATGAAGGTGCCAGGCCTATGTGGACATGGGACCCCCGCTATATTTCTGCTGTCTGAGCGGGGGGGCTTACATTACACACACTGCTCTGTATATAACACAAAAACACTCACAAAGATAACATGGGTCCCACATGAAATATATTTAGATTCAAATGAATATCTAATTCTACCCATGTAGGTATTAGGACAGTAAAGTATAATCTAAACAACAAAAAATTGGAGTTCCATACAAAATGTTATGATAACAATATATTTTATTACACAAAATTAGTTTACAATTAATACAAAAATGTAAAGAAGCAAGGAGACCCTAGTAAAAAGACATCCTAATTCCAGGCACGGGAATATATAATCATAATGTCACCATGATGTTAATGAACAGCACCAGTACAAAAAGGTATGGTGTATGCCCACTGGCTTTCATTAGCATATAGTATGAACAGGGCCGGCCTGGCCATCGGGCAGTTCTGGCAAATGCCAGAAGGGCCGATGGCAGTAGTGGGCTGCTCGAGTGTGCCGCTGTCGGCACACTCTCCCTGCTGTCGGCACACTTCCGGCCCCGCATTCAACTATACCGGCGTCATGGACGCCGGTACAGTTGAATGCAATGATGGAGGAGAAAGAGCGTCTGCTGTCGCTCCCTCTCCCATCATTCCCCGCTCTGCCTGCCGCTGACACTGCAGATGCGCGATGACGTCATATCATCGCGCACCTGCTGTGTCATCGGGCGGGCAGACTGCAGCTGCTGAGACTGGAGCCAGGAGCAGTGCGGGGCAAGAGGAAAGGTGAGTAGAGTGTTTTTTTTATTATTATATATCAATGAGTGATAACTGGATTGTGGGGCTATTGGGGGGGGGGGGGGCTGCATTACATTCTATGGGGCTGGGCTGCATTATATTGTATGGTGGCTGTGCTGCATTACATCCTATGGGAACTGGCTGCATTACATTCTATATGGACTGGCTGCATTACATTCTATGGGGTCTGTGCTGCATTACATTCTGTGGGGTCTGTGCTGCATTACATTCTATGGGGTCTGTGCTGCATTACATTCTGTGGGGTCTGTGCTGCATTACATTCTGTGGGGTCTGTGCTGCATTACATTCTATGGGGGCTGTGCTGTATTACATTCTATGGGGGCTTTGCTGTATTACATTCTATGGGGGCTGTGCTGCATTACATTCTATGGGGGCTGGCTGCATTACATTCTATGGGGGCTGGCTGCATTACATTCTATGGGGGCTGTGCTGTATTACATTCTATGGGGGCTGTGCTGTATTACATTCTATGGGGGCTGTGCTGCATTACATTCTATGGGGGCTGGCTGCATTACATTCTATGGGGGCTGGCTGCATTACATTCTGTGGGATCTGTGCTGCATTACATTCTGTGGGGTCTGTGCTGCATTACATTCTGTGGGGTCTGTGCTGCATTACATTCTGTGGGGTCTGTGTTGCATTACATTCTGTGGGGGCTGTGCTGCATTACATTCTATGGGGCTGTGCTGCATTACATTCTATGGGGACTGGCTGCATTACATTCTATGGGGACTGAGCTGTAATGCTGGATACAGCTGTAATATGTTATATAGTCGTGTTACACTCCCCTCACTTCTTGTAACCTACAAGTGTACAAAGATATTATACAGTCACCATGTGACAAGTGGTCCTGTGTAACTTCAAATGCCAGGGCTGAATTTTAGTCCCAGTCCGGCCCTGAGTATGAACCACCGTACAACAATAGATAACAACAGTTTCCATATAAACAAGTGTCACCCACACGGGAACGGAACTGAAACAGTTAAAGTACATACAAGGTGCATATTGAACAAGGTACCTTACCCATGGTGCAAGTAACCAGCGCCTGGAACCCTGGATAGATCCCCCTAAGGGGGTCACAATCAAACTTAACTGAACTGGAATTGTTTTGTAAAGAGGAATGGTCAAAAATACCTTCATCCAGGATCCAGGAACTCATTAAAAGCTACAGGAAGCGACTAGAAGCTGTTATTTTTGCAAAAGGAGGATCTACTAAATATTAATGTCACTTTTCTGGTGGGGTGCCCATACTTATGCACCTGTCAAATTTTGTTTGAATGCAGATTGCACATTTTCTGTTCGTACAATAAACCTCATTTCAAGGCAGAAACATGGCAGACGCGTTACTGAATAAGGTGCGCGTCTCTGACTGGGGAGCACATAGAGAGCTGCACGTAAAGGTGGTCTGTGCCAGTTCCCCCCTAGCATCACTCCCCCTTAGTGATGCACTAATTGGAAGACCCCCAGCCGGCCAGTGGGCACTAGAGGGGAGGGGTCCTACGGCCACTCCTACAGGGGTTAAATCCAGGTGTCCGGCCGAGAACTTTCTCTTTCACTCTCGGCGGACACCTGGAAGCTTTTGTCCCTGCATCCCTGTAGTAATGTCGGACTCCCTGGTCGAGGCCCTGCGGAAAGGATTGGAACAGAGAGGTGAGCACTGGCTTCAGGCCATCCTTACCGGCGTCAGGGCTCACCTCCCTGGGCCTTCTCCCGACCCCGCTCTGTCTTTCCTCACCCCTTCGTCCCCAGGTCCAGTAGGTCCGTCCTCCATTACCCCGTCGCCCTCTGGTCCCCTAGGTCCGTCCCCCAGTATCCCTTCTCCAGGGCTGTTCTCCCTTACCCCTCCGCCATCAGGCCCCCTCGGGCCTAGCTCACCTCTGCTGCCTTCGGGAGCACCAGCACCCTGTGGTCCGTCGTCTGGCCCGGCCCCGATCGTTGGACAGAGGCCCCTCTCTGTGCCGCTGCCGGTATCGGGGCCCTCGGCTGTAGAGGGTCTGGGGGCCTCTCGAAGGCGGCGGGGCAGAGCTGGGCGTCGCACCCGTCGGAGGGTGGCCGGTGTCTCCTCGCCGGCTCTTGTCCGGACTCCGGTGGGGGCGGAAGGCAGCGATGGGCAGCCGGCGCCGGTTACTCCGTCCCGGCTGTGCGGGGCTACATCCGGCGGCGCCCAGCGGCGGACGGTGTCGCCCCCTTCCCCGGCCGCTCCGGAGAGGCCGGTGGTGGCGCCAGGTGGCAGGCGATCCGCCCGCTTGCCCCGCGCCCCGGAGCGGCTCCAGGTCGGGGAGGAGAGGGCCTCACCGCCTCGCAGCTGTAGGCGTCTTCCGGAGGCCTCGGGCACCGCTCGGAGCTCTGGGGAGGCTCCGCCCAGCCACTTCCGGTCCCCGCCCGCCCACTTCTGGTCGCCGCATATCAGCGCTGAACACAGCGCTGGTCAGTCCTCGGTTGCCTTCCCTGCGGGCACATATACGCCGCCCGCAGGGGGTAACCTGGGGGCTGGTTTTAACCCCTCACATGCCACAGAGTGCGCTGTTCGGTCGAACTCGTCCGAACAGTGTGCTGATTTATCTCCTGGCGTGACCTCCAGCTTACCCCCGGCAGGAGCAGCACTGATGCCTGTACGGGGGTATCAGGGGTCAGGCCGGAGAGGTCACAGGGCGGCTGAAGAGCGCGTTGTTCGGTCCCATAGGACCGAGCAAGACGCTCAACAGCCGCACAGCGGGAATCACGGCGACATCTCAGTACACGCACCAAGCACAGATACATTATCACCTCCCCCCACAGCCCAAAATCTTAATAAAAATTTTCCGTTTACCACTGCCCCGTCAAATGCCAGCAATAGGGAGGAATACGGTTACCTCCTGACGCCCCCCCTTCCGATTAGCGCTACAGGACCAGCTACGGCCAATTATCCCCCTCTGTCCACCGATAGAATCCCCCCATTACACCGCATAACAACGGCGGACGAAGGCGTAGACGCCGCACGTCCTCCCAATCTTCCTCCGATAACTCCCGTCGCCGTTCCCGCTACTCCTCTAAACGCCCCTCCCGTCACCGTCGCAGACGCAGCTCCCATAGGAGCCGCCGCAGATCCCGGGCCACAGGATGGCCGTCATCAGCAACATCCGAGGGGTCCGAGGTGTCGCTAAGTCCGGATAAGAGTCATCATGCACGTGGTAAATCCTCTAAATCACGGCCACCCTCTAGGGCTTTCAGCCGGGGAGAACAATCCCCCGCGGCTTCCAGCCACAACACCCACCACGCAGTCGCTGAAGACGGAGCCATCAATCCGCCACTATGTGGTAGTAATCGGGCTCCAAAGCACGATACTCAGGACATCGGCCAGTCCCTCGCTGTAGCGGGAACCAGAGTTTCCCCGTCCTGCGACATCCCCCCGTCAACATCGGCGGGGGTTCCTCCAGGATCGGTGTCCACTCGTCCAGAATCACACAGCGGTGAGTGTACCAAGGATAGCGAGGAAACGTTACGCTACGGGGTTAATGTAAAGGAAATGGAGCTAACTTCAGCGTTAAAGGAGATAATCCTACAATTATCTCAGGCAAGGGGAAATGTGGTGAACAACACAACACCACAATCCGCTAATCTACACAAAGACGCCTTCTTCTGCGGGATCAGCCCGCTAGGCGCTCATATAGATCAGGAAACTAGACTGAAGATATGGAGCAACGATTACATAGATATATGGTCGCTGTTATCAGCAGACCAACAAACGGTGGAGAAAGCGAACGATAGGTGTTTTGATAGGGGGAGATCGAAAATTGCTCTAACCATGAATAATTGGATCCAGGCCTTCGCAGTATTGGGCTGTATTATGGGCCAGAAACATCCGGAACGCTGCTCGGAATTGTTTATATATCAGGACATGATATATAGTTCGTACAAGTCGCACGGCGGTTCAGCCTGGCGACGGTACGACGAGGAGTTCCGCAGGCGTCTGGCCCTACAGCCCGATCTAGGCTGGGGGGTAAAAGCGACAGACGTGTGGTTGCGTATGATGTTGTCTCAAAAGCAGCCCCCCTTTTCAGCCACGACCACTAATTACTCCGGAGCCGCAGGTCAGAACTCAGTGGTCGTGCGAAAACCCGGGGCCTGCTGGCTATATAACGAGGGGAACTGCCGTTTCCACGCGCTATGCAAATTCAGACACGAATGCTCCGCTTGCGGGGGGGGACACCAAGCATCAAGGTGCACTGGTCAGGCATACAAAGGGCCTACAAGGCAGAACCCCGGTGAGCGTAACCGCGATGGCCCCCTGGCTAAAGCTCTACCCCAATAAGAAAGCGGCTCAGCAGCTGCAGGCGGGATTCACCGACGGTTTCTTTATACCCTTTAGGCTAACAAGAACGCCAACCCTATCCGATAACCTTAAATCAGCTCGCGAATTCCCCAAAATTCTTAGGCAAAAAATTGGAAAGGAGGTAGAATTGGGTAGGGTAGCCGGCCCCTTTACGTCGCTCCCCTTCAAAAACATTAAAATATCACCGTTAGGCATCATACCAAAAAAGGAACCCGGTAAATACCGTCTAATCCATCATTTATCCCACCCAAAGGGCGATTCGGTTAACGACGCAATTACCCCAGAAGAAGCTTCTGTCTCATACGCGTCTTTTGATAAGGCGGTTGAATTAGTGCGGGCAGCCGGGTCCGGCACCCTGCTAGCCAAATCCGACATTGAATCGGCATTCCGTTTACTACCCGTGCACCCCGAATGTTTCCACCTTCTGGGCTGCAAAGTGGACCAATACTATTACTTCGACATGTGCCTCCCGATGGGATGTTCCATCTCATGTCACTATTTCGAGCTGTTCAGCACCTTCCTAGATTGGGTAGTTCGGTACGAAACGGGCAGTAAATCCCTAATTCACTACCTCGACGATTTCCTGTTCGTCGGCCCCAGAAATTCTAAACTCTGCTTCGATCCACTAGAAAAATTCAAATCTATCTCACTCAAATTCGGCGTGCCATTGTCACCGGAGAAAACGGAGGGTCCATGTAATATATTGCCCTTTCTGGGCACTGAAATAGATACCAACATGATGGTGTTCCGCTTACCAGAGGATAAAATACAAAAAACCCTGCAAATGTTGAAAGGCTTCCGCGAAGTTAAAAAGGTAACCCTACAGCAAATGCAGGCGTTATTGGGTCTACTGACATTCGCCTGCCGGGTAATGCCGGTCGGCAGAGCATTCTCGCGCAGACTATCGCTGGCAACAAAAGGTGCTTCTCAGCCCGGCCATAGAATTAGGCTCACTCGTTCGCTAAAAGCTGATCTGCTGGTATGGCAGACGTTCCTACAATCGTACAACGGTCACACGTGCGTCATGGCTAGAGAGATTACAAGCGAGGATTTAGGGCTGACATTAGGGTGGAACAAAAAAGAGGGTTTCGCAGCAATCTATAAAAAGCAATGGTGCAAATCTGGTTGGCCAGAGAGATGGACGACAACAAAGTGGGGGCAAGACCCAGCCCTATGGGAAGTGTTTGCGGTACTAGCAGCGTTGGAGATATGGGCCGATCAGTTGAGGAACATGAACATTCGTTTCCAAACTAAAAATACGAAAACAGCGAAGAGTTTAAATCACGGGAGATTAGGGAGGTTAATAAGTGAAAAGTTTAAATCACGGGAGATTAGGGAGGTTAATAAGTGGCTCAAGAATTGGTGTAGGAAAGAGGGGTTTGGGTTTCTGCAGAACTGGGCTGACTTCTCAGTTGGCTACAGGCTCTACGCTAGGGACGGGCTGCACCTCAATGGGGAGGGTGCAGCTGTGCTGGGGGAGAGAATGGCTAGAAGGTTGGAGGAGTGTTTAAACTAGGAATTGGGGGGGAGGGTATTCATTTTATAGGAGGGGAAGATAGTGCAGACAGAGACCTGGGCACAAATAAGGAAGTTGGGGGTGGCGGTGGCAAGGGGGGTGGGGTCAGAACAGTTAATAATTTAAGAAATAGAAGTACAGAGAGGAACATAAAGTGCATGTATACTAATGCCAGAAGCCTCGCCAACAAAATGGACGAATTAGAACTAATGTTGTTGGAGCATAATTATGACATGGTGGGGATATCTGAAACGTGGCTGGATGAGAGCCATGACTGGGCTGTTAACTTGCAGGGCTATAGCCTGTTCAGAAATGACCGTACAGATAAGCGAGGGGGTGGGGTGTGTCTATATGTAAAATCATCCTTAAAACCCATCCTGCGCGATAATATAGGTGAATTTAATGAAAATGTAGAATCCCTGTGGGTGGAGATAAGGGAAGGGGGAAAAAATAATAAATTACTGATAGGGGTTTGTTATAAATCTCCAAAAATAATGGAAGCAATGGAGAATATCCTCGTAAAGCAAATAGATGAAGCTGCGACTCAAGGAGAAGTCATTATTATGGGGGACTTCAACTACCCTGAAATAGATTGGGGAACAGAAACCTGCAGTTCCAGCAAGGGTAATCGGTTTTTGACAATTATGAGAGACAATTACCTTTCACAACTGGTTCAGGACCCAACAAGAAGGGGGGCACTGCTAGACCTAATATTAACCAACAGGCCAGACCGCATATCAAATATAAGGGTTGGGGGTCACTTGGGAAATAGCGATCACAAAATAATAAGTTTTCATGTATCCTTTAAAAAGATGTGTAGTAGAGGGGTTACAAGGACACTAAACTTCAGGAGGGCAAATTTCCAACGGATGAGAGAGGATCTTGGTGCAATTAACTGGGACGATATCCTGAGACACAAAAATACACAAAGAAAATGGGAGACGTTTATTAGCATCCTGGATAGGACCTGTGCACAGTATATACCGTATGGGAATAAACATACTAGAAATAGGAGGAAACCAATATGGCTAAATAGAGCTGTAAGGGGCGCAATAAGTGACAAAAAGAAAGCATTTAGAGAATTAAAGGAAGTAGGTAGTGAGGAGGCATTAAATAAATACAGAAAATTAAATAAATTCTGTAAAAAGCAAATCAAGGCAGCAAAGATTGAGACAGAGAGACTCATTGCCAGAGAGAGTAAAAATAATCCTAAAATATTCTTTAACTACATAAATAGTAAGAAACTAAAAAATGATAGTGTTGGCCCCCTTAAAAATAGTCTGGGTGAGATGGTGGATGAGGAAAAAGCCAATATGCTAAATGACTTTTTTTCATCAGTATTTACACAAGAAAATCCCATGGCAGACAAAATGTCTAGTGATAAAAATTCCCAATTAAATGTCACCTGCTTAACCCAGCAGGAAGTGCGGCGGCGTCTAAAAATCACTAAAATTGACAAATCTCCGGGCCCGGATGGGATACACCCTCGAGTACTGCAGGAATTAAGTACAGTCATTGATAGACCATTATTTTTAATCTTTAAAGACTCCATAATAACAGGGTCTGTGCCACAGGACTGGCGTATAGCAAATGTGGTGCAAATATTCAAAAAGAGGACAAAAACTGAACTCGGAAATTATAGGCCAGTAAGCTTAACCTCTACTGTGGGTAAAATCCTGGAGGGCATTCTAAGGGACGCTATACTGGAGTATCTGAAGAGGAATAACCTCATGACCCAGGATCAGCACGGGTTTACTAGGGACCGTTCATGTCAGACTAATTTGATCAGTTTCTATGAAGAGGTAAGTTCCGGATTGGACCAAGGGAACCCAGTGGATGTAGTGTATATGGACTTTTCAAAAGCTTTTGATACGGTGCCACACAAAAGGTTGATACATAAAATGAGAATAATGGGGATAGGGGAAAATATGTTCAAGTGGGTTGAGAGCTGGCTCAGGGATAGGAAACAAAGGGTGGTTATTAATGGAGCACACTCGGACTGGGTAGCGGTTAGCAGTGGGGTACCACAGGGGTCAGTATTGGGCCCTCTTCTTTTTAACATATTTATTAATGACCTTGTAGGGGGCATTCAGAGTAGAATTTCAATATTTGCAGATGACACTAAACTCTGCAGGGTAATCAATACAGAGGAGGACAATTTTATATTACAGGATGATTTATGTAAACTAGAAGCTTGGGCTGATAAATGGCAAATGAGCTTTAATGGGGATAAATGTAAGGTCATGCACTTGGGTAGAAGTAATAAGATGTATAATTATGTGCTTAATTCTAAAACTCTGGGCAAAACCGTCAATGAAAAAGACCTGGGTGTATGGGTGGATGACAAACTTAAATTCAGTGGCCAGTGTCAGGCAGCTGCTACAAAGGCAAATAAAATAATGGGATGCATTAAAAGAGGCATAGATGCTCATGAAGAGAATATAATTTTACCTCTATACAAGTCACTAGTTCGACCACACTTAGAATACTGTGCACAGTTCTGGTCTCCGGTGTTTAAGAAAGACATAGCTGAACTGGAGCGGGTGCAGAGAAGAGCGACCAAGGTTATTAGAGGACTGGGGGGTCTGCAATACCATGATAGGTTATTACACTTGGGGCTATTTAGTTTGGAAAAACGAAGACTAAGGGGTGATCTTATTTTAATGTATAAATATATGAGGGGACAGTACAAAGACCTTTCTGATGATCTTTTTAATCATAGACCTGAAACAGGGACAAGGGGGCATCCTCTGCGGTTGGAGGAAAAAAGGTTTAAGCATAATAATAGACGCGGATTCTTTACTGTAAGAGCAGTGAGACTATGGAACTCTCTGCCGTATGATGTTGTAATGAGTGATTCATTACTTAAATTTAAGAGGGGACTGGATACCTTTCTGGAAAAGTATAATGTTACAGGGTATATACACTAGATTCCTTGATAGGGCGTTGATCCAGGGAACTAGTCTGATTGCCGTATGTGGAGTCGGGAAGGAATTTTTTTCCCCAATGTGGAGCTTACTCTTTGCCACATGGGTTTTTTTGCCTTCCTCTGGATCAACATGTTAGGGCATGTTAGGTTAGGCTATGGGTTGAACTAGATGGACATATAGTCTTCCTTCAACCTTAATAACTATGTAACATGTCTTCTTCATCCTTGCCCATACTTGCTCTTTTGCGACGGCTTGCGCTGTTATGCCTAGAAAACAATATTTGGTGTAGAGCCACCGTGGTGGCGGAGGTTGACGAGAATATCATTAACCCATTGTTATTTTCCAATTGGCAGGCTTTCAGAATCCAGCAGCCCAACGCGCAACCCCTGGGTATCCTGTGTCCACTGTCCCTGTGGGATACAGTGGCCAATCATTGATGCCCTTAATCCGGGCCTCCGTTTCGCCAGCTACCTGGCGGGTGTATGGTAAGGCTTGGGAGGAGTGGTGCTCACTAATTCGGGGTAGGCCAGTCGATAAATACGATCAAGCACGAAGCGCGGTGACAACTGATTTTCTAGTGCGGATGAGAGAAGATGGGGCGTCGGGCACCTCAGCACAACGGAAATTATCGGGGCTAGCATTTTTCTTTCAATTATTGGGTTGGGTAGACGTAACTAAGTCCTTCTGCATAAGACAAGCCATAAAAGGTTGGAAAAGGCTTCAGCCAAGCCAAGAATGTCGCCGCCCCATCTCTCTGAGACTATTGCAGGATCTGATTGCGATATCCCCGTCGGTCTGCTCATCGCAATATGAGGCAGCCCTCTTATCGGCAGCTTTTGCGACCGTCTTTTTCGGAGCACTGCGTATCAGTGAATTGCTACCACGGTCAAAAAACGCGTCGGAAGGAGGCCTAATTAATGAGGACATGGTAATATGCAGCGACGCCCTGCGCATCAGGGTCAGAAAATCCAAATGCGATCCCTCCGGTAGGGGTACATGGGTCCTGGTTAACTCCACAGAGGGCCCAGCTTGCCCGCTAAAAATGGTTAGAAGATACGCCGTGATAAGACACGCTGGTAGATTTTTCTTCACTCATACAGACGGGTCCCCTCTGACCAAGTACCAATTCCAGGCGATGTTCAAGCTATGCTTGGAAAAAACCGGCGCTAATCCAAACGAGTACGGAACACATTCGTTCCGCATAGGGGCAGCCACAGAAGCGGCTAGGGCAGGAGTGTCAGAGGCCGAGGTGCAGAGAATGGGTCGTTGGAAGTCCGCATGCTTCGCCAGATACATAAGACCTGACTTGCTTAATTGACATGTGTTGTCTCTTACAGGGGTGGAAGTTTGGGTGGTAGGAGATTCCTACGTTTACTGGGCCGAAAAGAGGGCCAAACTGCGGCCAGGAGGAACAAATCTTTACCTCCCGGGCATAAAAGTAAACTGGAGGGGTATCAAAGGCCTCCAGTGGAAACAGGTGTTCAAAGAGATGGTTGGCATTGCAAGGATGGCGGAACACCCGGTGATAATGGTGGTACACGCGTGTGGCAATGACCTCGGGAAACAAAAGGTGGCCGATTTGTACAAATGGGTGACAACTGATATGGAAAGGTTCAGCTGTCTATTCAGGAACATGATCCTGGTGTGGTCGGATATAACACCACGGGCCGTTTGGCGAGGAGCAAGAGATAAAAAAGCCATAGAGCGGACAAGGGGTAAATTCAACGCGCGGATTGGAAAATATGTGAGAGGAAGAGGCGGTATCGTGATCCGGCACCGCCAGCTACAAGGGGATAACACGCCACAACTAAGACCAGACGGAGTTCACCTAACGGACATTGGCCTCGATATTTTTCTGTCTGGTTTACAGGATGGGGTTGAACAGGCCCTAACATCGAGGGGTGGGGTCGGAGTCCCGCGTAGGTAATACACGGGATCCTCCGTGGCGGAAGAAGCGGGGGAGGTCAAAGGTCGTAACCGCTCGTTTGGCCAATTCCCCTGTCGATCACGGACAGGAGCTCGGCGCGAGCCGCTCGTTACGATATGTAATTGCCCTTTCTCTGCTTATTAATTAATAAACTGTGACCGACCTGTTCAACCCACCTAGGACTGTGTGTGTTTCATTACAAGAGTGATGGTAGGGGGGAAGGCACTGGTTACGACACCCAGGTCTCCACAGTCTTACTGTGTCCAACAGTTATTAGATATATGAAACTGAAATAGCTTTTGCAAAAAAAAAAAACAATTTTTATAAAACATTAAGCTTAAGATTAATAGGGGTGCCCAAACTTTTTCATGTAACTAACACTGCTCTGCACATTACACACTGCTCTGTATATAACACACACTGCTCTGTATATAACACTCTGCTCTGTATATAACACTCTGCTCTGTATATAACACACTGCTCTGTATATAACACACACTGCTCTGTATATTACACTCTGCTCTGTATATAACACTCTGCTCTGTATATAACACTCTGCTCTGTATATAACACACTGCTCTGTATATAACACACACTGCTCTGTATATAACACTCTGCTCTGTATATAACACACACTGCTCTGTATATAACACTCTGCTCTGTATATAACACTCTGCTCTGTATATAACACACTGCTCTGTATATAACACACTGCTCTGTATATAACACACTGCTCTGTATATAACACACTGCTCTGTATATAACACACTGCTCTGTATATAACACTCTGCTCTGTATATAACACACTGCTCTGGATATAACACTCTGCTCTGTATATAACACACTGCTCTGTATATTACACTCTGCTCTGTATATAACACTCTGCTCTGTATATAACACACTGCTCTGTATATAACACACACTGCTCTGTATATAACACACACTGCTCTGTATATAACACTCTGCTCTGTATATAACACTCTGCTCTGTATATAACACTCTGCTCTGTATATAACACACTGCTCTGTATATAACACACTGCTCTGTATATAACACACTGCTCTGTATATAACACACACTGCTCTGGATATAACACACTGCTCTGGATATAACACACTGCTCTGTATATAACACACTGCTCTGTATATAACACTCTGCTCTGTATATAACACTCTGCTCTGTATATAACACTCTGCTCTGTATATAACACTCTGCTCTGTATATAACACACTCTGCTCTGTATATAACACACTCTGCTCTGTATATAACACTGCTCTGTATATAACACTGCTCTGTATATAACACACTGCTCTGTATATAACACACTGCTCTGTATATAACACTCTGCTCTGTATATAACACTCTGCTCTGTATATAACACTCTGCTCTGTATATAACACTCTGCTCTGTATGTAACACACTTCTCTGTATATAACTCTGCTCTGTATATAACACACTCTGCTCTGTATATAACACACTCTGCTCTGTATATAACACACTCTGCTCTGTATATAACACACTCTGCTCTGTATATAACACACTCTGCTCTGTATATAACACACTCTGCTCTGTATATAACACACTCTGCTCTGTATATTACACTCTGCTCTGTATATAACACTCTGCTCTGTATATAACACTCTGCTCTGTATATAACACTGCTCTGTATATAACACTCTGCTCTGTATATAACACTCTGCTCTGTATATAACACACTGCTCTGTATATAACACTCTGCTCTGTATATAACACTCTGCTCTGTATATAACACACTGCTCTGTATATAACACACTGCTCTGTATATAACACTCTGCTCTGTATATAACACACTGCTCTGTATATAACACACTGCTCTGTATATAACACACTGCTCTGTATATAACACTCTGCTCTGTATATAACACTCTGCTCTGTATATAACACACTGCTCTGTATATAACACTCTGTATATAACACACTGCTCTGTATATAACACTCTGCTCTGTATATAACACACTGCTCTGTATATAACACTCTGCTCTGTATATAACACACTGCTCTGTATATAACACACTGCTCTGTATATAACACACTGCTCTGTATATAACACTCTGCTCTGTATATAACACACTGCTCTGTATATAACACACTGCTCTGTATATAACACTCTGCTCTGTATATAACACACTGCTCTGTATATAACACTCTGTATATAACACACTGCTCTGTATATAACACTCTGCTCTGTATATAACACACTCTGCTCTGTATATAACACACTCTGCTCTGTATATAACACACTGCTCTGTATATAACACTCTGCTCTGTATATAACACTCTGCTCTGTATATAACACTCTGCTCTGTATATAACACTCTGCTCTGTATATAACACTCTGCTCTGTATATAACACACTGATCTGTATATAACACACTGATCTGTATATAACACTCTGCTCTGTATATAACACACTGCTCTGTATATAACACACTGCTATGTATATAACACTCTGCTCTGTATATTACACTCTGCTCTGTATATTACACTCTGCTCTGTATATAACACTCTGCTCTGTATATAACACTCTGCTCTGTATATAACACACTGATCTGTATATAACACACTGCTCTGTATATAACACTCTGCTCTGTATATAACACTCTGCTCTGTATATAACACTCTGCTCTGTATATAACACACTGATCTGTATATAACACACTGATCTGTATATAACACACTGATCTGTATATAACACTCTGCTCTGTATATAACACACTGCTCTGTATATAACACACTGCTCTGTATATAACACTCTGCTCTGTATATAACACTCTGCTCTGTATATACCACTCTGCTCTGTATATAACACTCTGCTCTGTATATAACACTCTGTATATAACACTCTGCTCTGTATATAACACACTGCTCTGTATATAACACTCTGCTCTGTATATAACACTCTGCTCTGTATATAACACACTGCTCTGTATATAACACACACTGCTCTGTATATAACACACACTGCTCTGTATATAACACCCTGTATATAACACTCTGCTCTGCATATAACACTCTGCTCTGTATATAACACTCTGCTCTGTATATAACACACTGCTCTGTATATAACACACTGCTCTGTATATAACACACTGCTCTGTATATAACACTCTGCTCTGTATATAACACTCTGCTCTGTATATAACACACTGCTCTGTATATAACACTCTGCTCTGTATATAACACTCTGCTCTGTATATAACACACTGCTCTGTATATAACACTCTGTATATAACACACTGCTCTGTATATAACACTCTGCTCTGTATATAACACACTCTGCTCTGTATATAACACACTCTGCTCTGTATATAACACACTCTGCTCTGTATATAACACACTGCTCTGTATATAACACTCTGCTCTGTATATAACACTCTGCTCTGTATATAACACACTGCTCTGTATATAACACACTGCTCTGTATATAACACTGCTCTGTATATAACACTGCTCTGTATATAACACTGCTCTGTATATAACACACACTGCTCTGTATATAACACTCTGCTCTGTATATAACACTCTGCTCTGTATATAACACTCTGCTCTGTATATAACACTCTGCTCTGTATATAACACTCTGCTCTGTATATAACACTCTGCTCTGTATATAACACTCTGCTCTGTATATAACACTGCTCTGTATATAACACGCTGCTCTGTATATAACACTCTGCTCTGTATATAACACTGCTCTGTATATAACACACTGCTCTGTATATAACACTCTGCTCTGTATATAACACTGCTCTGTATATAACACTGCTCTGTATGTAACACACTCTGCTCTGTATGTAACACACTCTGCTCTGTATATAACACTCTGCTCTGTATATAACACTCTGCTTTGTATATAACACTCTGCTCTGTATATAACACTCTGCTCTGTATATAACACTCTGCTCTGTATATAACACACTGCTCTGTATATAACACACTGCTCTGTATATAACACTGCTCTGTATATAACACTGCTCTGTATATAACACACACTGCTCTGTATATAACACACACTGCTCTGTATATAACACTCTGCTCTGTATATAACACTCTGCTCTGTATATAACACTCTGCTCTGTATATAACACTCTGCTCTGTATATAACACTCTGCTCTGTATATAACACTGCTCTGTATATAACACGCTGCTCTGTATCTAACACGCTGCTCTGTATCTAACACGCTGCTCTGTATATAACACTCTGCTCTGTATATAACACACTCTGCTCTGTATATAACACACTCTGCTCTGTATATAACACACTCTGCTCTGTATATAACACACTCTGCTCTGTATATAACACACTCTGCTCTGTATATAACACACTGCTCTGTATATAACACTCTGCTCTGTATATAACACTCTGCTCTGTATATAACACACTGCTCTGTATATAACACACTGCTCTGTATATAACACACTGCTCTGTATATAACACACTGCTCTGTACATAACACACTGCTCTGTATATAACACACTGCTCTGTATATAACACTCTGCTCTGTACATAACACTCTGCTCTGTATATAACACACTGCTCTGTATATAACACACTGCTCTGTATATAACACTCTGCTATGTATACAACACTCTGCTCTGTATATAACACTCTGCTCTGTATATAACACTCTGCTCTGTATATAACACACTGCTCTGTATATAACACTGCTCTGTATATAACACACTGCTCTGTATATAACACACTGCTCTGTATATAACACTGCTCTGTATATAACACTCTGCTCTGTATATAACACACTGCTCTGTATATAACACTCTGCTCTGTATATAACACACTGCTCTGTATATAACACACTGCTCTGTATATAACACACTGCTCTGTATATAACACTCTGTATATAACACTCTGCTCTGTATATAACACTCTGCTCTGTATATAACAGTCTGCTCTGTATATAACACACTGCTCTGTATATAACACTCTGTATATAACACTCTGCTCTGTATATAACACACTGCTCTGTATATAACACTCTGCTCTGTATATAACACACTGCTCTGTATATAACACACTGCTCTGTATATAACACTCTGCTCTGTATATAACACACTGCTCTGTATATAACACACTGCTCTGTATATAACACACTGCTCTGTATATAACACTCTGCTCTGTATATAACACTCTGCTCTGTATATAACACACTGCTCTGTATATAACACTCTGTATATAACACACTGCTCTGTATATAACACTCTGTATATAACACACTGCTCTGTATATAACACTCTGCTCTGTATATAACACACTGCTCTGTATATAACATACTGCTCTGTATATAACACACTGCTCTGTATATAACACACTGCTCTGTATATAACACACTGCTCTGTATATAACACTCTGCTCTGTATATAACACACTGCTCTGTATATAACACTCTGCTCTGTATATAACACTCTGCTCTGTATATAACACACTGCTCTGTATATAACACTCTGTATATAACACACTGCTCTGTATATAACACTCTGCTCTGTATATAACACACTCTGCTCTGTATATAACACACTCTGCTCTGTATATAACACACTCTGCTCTGTATATAACACACTGCTCTGTATATAACACTCTGCTCTGTATATAACACTCTGCTCTGTATATAACACTCTGCTCTGTATATAACACTCTGCTCTGTATATAACACACTGATCTGTATATAACACACTGATCTGTATATAACACACTGATCTGTATATAACACTCTGCTCTGTATATAACACACTGCTCTGTATATAACACACTGCTATGTATATTACACTCTGCTCTGTATATAACACTCTGCTCTGTATATAACACTTTGCTCTGTATATAACACTCTGCTCTGTATATAACACTCTGCTCTGTATATAACACACTGATCTGTATATAACACACTGCTCTGTATATAACACTCTGCTCTGTATATAACACTCTGCTCTGTATATAACACTCTGCTCTGTATATAACACACTGCTATGTATATAACACTCTGCTCTGTATATTACACTCTGCTCTGTATATTACACTCTGCTCTGTATATAACACTCTGCTCTGTATATAACACTCTGCTCTGTATATAACACACTGATCTGTATATAACACTCTGCTCTGTATATAACACACTGCTCTGTATATAACACACTGCTATGTATATAACACTCTGCTCTGTATATTACACTCTGCTCTGTATATTACACTCTGCTCTGTATATAACACTCTGCTCTGTATATAACACACTGCTCTGTATATAACACACTGCTCTGTATATAACACACTGCTATGTATATAACACACTGCTATGTATATAACACTCTGCTCTGTATATTACACTCTGCTCTGTATATTACACTCTGCTCTGTATATAACACTGCTCTGTATATAACACACTGCTATGTATATAACACACTGATCTGTATATAACACACTGCTCTGTATATAACACTCTGCTCTGTATATAACACTCTGCTCTGTATATAACACTCTGCTCTGTATATAACACTCTGCTCTGTATATAACACTCTGCTCTGTATATAACACACTGATCTGTATATAACACACTGATCTGTATATAACACACTGATCTGTATATAACACACTGATCTGTATATAACACTCTGCTCTGTATATAACACACTGCTCTGTATATAACACACTGCTCTGTATATAACACACTGCTCTGTATATAACACTCTGCTCTGTATATAACACTCTGCTCTGTATATAACACTCTGCTCTGTATATAACACACTGCTCTGTATATAACACTCTGCTCTGTATATTACACTCTGCTCTGTATATTACACTCTGCTCTGTATATAACACACTGCTCTGTATATAACACTCTGCTCTGTATATAACACTCTGCTCTGTATATAACACTCTGCTCTGTATATAACACTCTGCTCTGTATATAACACTCTGCTCTGTATATCACACTCTGTATATAACACTGTGCTCTGTATATAACACACTGCTCTGTATATAACACTCTGCTCTGTATATAACACTCTGCTCTGTATATAACACTCTGCTCTGTATATAACACTCTGTATATAACACTCTGCTCTGTATATAACACACTGCTCTGTATATAACACTCTGCTCTGTATATAACACACTGCTCTGTATATAACACACTGCTCTGTATATAACACACTGCTCTGTATATAACACTCTGCTCTGTATATAACACTGCTCTGTATATAACACTCTGCTCTGTATATAACACTCTGCTCTGTATATAACACTCTGCTCTGTATATAACACTGCTCTGTATATAACACTCTGCTCTGTATATAACACTCTGCTCTGTATATAACACTATGCTCTGTATATAACACACTGCTCTGTATATAACACACTGCTCTGTATATAACACACTCTGCTCTGTATGTACCACACTGCTCTGTATATAACACTGCTCTGTATATAACACACTGCTCTGTATATAACACACTCTGCTCTGTATGTAACACACTGCTCTGTATATAACACTGCTCTGTATATAACACTCTGCTCTGTATATAACACACTGCTCTGTATATAACACTCTGCTCTGTATATAACACACTGCTCTGTATATAACACACTGCTCTGTATATAACACACTGCTCTGTATATAACACTCTGCTCTGTATATAACACACTGCTCTGTATATAACACACTGCACTGTATATAACACACTGCTCTGTATATAACACACTGCTCTGTATATAACACACTGCTCTGTATATAACACTCTGCTCTGTATATTACACTCTGCTCTGTATATAACACACACTGCTCTGTATATAACACACACTGCTCTGTATATTACACTCTGCTCTGTATATAACACTGCTCTGTATATAACACACTGCTCTGTATATAACACACTGCTCTGTATATTACACTCTGCTCTGTATATTACACTCTGCTCTGTATATAACACACTGCTCTGTATATAACACTCTGCTCTGTTTATAACACTGCTCTGTATATAACACTCTGCTCTGTATATAACACTGCTCTGTATATAACACACACTGCTCTGTATATAACACACACTGCTCTGTATATAACACACTGCTCTGTATATAACACACTGCTCTGTATATAACACACTGCTCTGTATATAACACTCTGTATATAACACTCTGCTCTGTATATAACACTCTGCTCTGTATATAACACTCTGCTCTGTATATAACACTCTGCTCTGTATATAACACTCTGCTCTGTATATAACACACTGCTCTGTATATAACACACTGCTCTGTATATAACACACTCTGCTCTGTATGTACCACACTGCTCTGTATATAACACTGCTCTGTATATAACACACTGCTCTGTATATAACACACTCTGCTCTGTATGTAACACACTGCTCTGTATATAACACTGCTCTGTATATAACACTCTGCTCTGTATATAACACACTGCTCTGTATATAACACTCTGCTCTGTATATAACACACTGCTCTGTATATAACACACTGCTCTGTATATAACACACTGCTCTGTATATAACACTCTGCTCTGTATATAACACACTGCTCTGTATATAACACACTGCACTGTATATAACACACTGCTCTGTATATAACACACTGCTCTGTATATAACACACTGCTCTGTATATAACACTCTGCTCTGTATATTACACTCTGCTCTGTATATAACACACACTGCTCTGTATATAACACACACTGCTCTGTATATTACACTCTGCTCTGTATATAACACTGCTCTGTATATAACACACTGCTCTGTATATAACACACTGCTCTGTATATTACACTCTGCTCTGTATATTACACTCTGCTCTGTATATAACACACTGCTCTGTATATAACACTCTGCTCTGTTTATAACACTGCTCTGTATATAACACTCTGCTCTGTATATAACACTGCTCTGTATATAACACACACTGCTCTGTATATAACACACACTGCTCTGTATATAACACACTGCTCTGTATATAACACACTGCTCTGTATATAACACACTGCTCTGTATATAACACTCTGTATATAACACTCTGCTCTGTATATAACACTCTGCTCTGTATATAACACTCTGCTCTGTATATAACACTCTGCTCTGTATATAACACTCTGCTCTGTATATAACACACTGCTCTGTATATAACACTCTGTATATAACACTCTGCTCTGTATATAACACACTGCTCTGTATATAACACTCTGCTCTGTATATAACACACTGCTCTGTATATAACACACTGCTCTGTATATAACACACTGCTCTGTATATAACACACTGCTCTGTATATAACACTATGCTCTGTATATAACACACTGCTCTGTATATAACACACTGCTCTGTATATAACACACTCTGCTCTGTATGTACCACACTGCTCTGTATATAACACTGCTCTGTATATAACACACTGCTCTGTATATAACACACTCTGCTCTGTATGTAACACACTGCTCTGTATATAACACTGCTCTGTATATAACACTCTGCTCTGTATATAACACACTGCTCTGTATATAACACTCTGCTCTGTATATAACACACTGCTCTGTATATAACACACTGCTCTGTATATAACACACTGCTCTGTATATAACACACTGCTCTGTATATAACACACTGCTCTGTATATAACACACTGCACTGTATATAACACACTGCTCTGTATATAACACACTGCTCTGTATATAACACACTGCTCTGTATATAACACTCTGCTCTGTATATTACACTCTGCTCTGTATATAACACACACTGCTCTGTATATAACACACACTGCTCTGTATATTACACTCTGCTCTGTATATAACACTGCTCTGTATATAACACACTGCTCTGTATATAACACACTGCTCTGTATATTACACTCTGCTCTGTATATTACACTCTGCTCTGTATATAACACACTGCTCTGTATATAACACTCTGCTCTGTTTATAACACTGCTCTGTATATAACACTCTGCTCTGTATATAACACTGCTCTGTATATAACACACACTGCTCTGTATATAACACACACTGCTCTGTATATAACACACTGCTCTGTATATAACACACTGCTCTGTATATAACACACTGCTCTGTATATAACACTCTGTATATAACACTCTGCTCTGTATATAACACTCTGCTCTGTATATAACACTCTGCTCTGTATATAACACTCTGCTCTGTATATAACACTCTGCTCTGTATATAACACACTGCTCTGTATATAACACTCTGTATATAACACTCTGCTCTGTATATAACACACTGCTCTGTATATAACACTCTGCTCTGTATATAACACACTGCTCTGTATATAACACACTGCTCTGTATATAACACACTGCTCTGTATATAACACACTGCTCTGTATATAACACACTGCTCTGTATATAACACACTGCTCTGTATATAACACTCTGCTCTGTATATAACACTCTGCTCTGTATATAACACTCTGCTCTGTATATAACACACTGCTCTGTATATAACACTCTGTATATAACACACTGCTCTGTATATAACACTCTGCTCTGTATATAACACACTGCTCTGTATATAACACTCTGCTCTGTATATAACACACTGCTCTGTATATAACACACTGCTCTGTATATAACACACTGCTCTGTATATAACACTCTGCTCTGTATATAACACACTGCTCTGTATATAACACTCTGCTCTGTATATAACACTCTGCTCTGTATATAACACACTGCTCTGTATATAACACTCTGTATATAACACACTGCTATGTATATAACACTCTGCTCTGTATATAACACACTCTGCTCTGTATATAACACACTCTGCTCTGTATATAACACTGCTCTGTATATAACACTCTGCTCTGTATATAACACTCTGCTCTGTATATAACACTCTGCTCTGTATATAACACTCTGCTCTGTATATAACACTCTGCTCTGTATATAACACACTGATCTGTATATAACACACTGATCTGTATATAACACTCTGCTCTGTATATAACACACTGCTCTGTATATAACACACTGCTATGTATATAACACTCTGCTCTGTATATTACACTCTGCTCTGTATATTACACTCTGCTCTGTATATAACACTCTGCTCTGTATATAACACTCTGCTCTGTATATAACACACTGATCTGTATATAACACTCTGCTCTGTATATAACACTCTGCTCTGTATATAACACTCTGCTCTGTATATAACACTCTGCTCTGTATATAACACTCTGCTCTGTATATAACACACTGATCTGTATATAACACACTGATCTGTATATAACACACTGATCTGTATATAACACTCTGCTCTGTATATAACACACTGCTCTGTATATAACACACTGCTCTGTATATAACACTCTGCTCTGTATATAACACTCTGCTCTGTATATAACACTCTGCTCTGTATATAACACTCTGCTCTGTATATAACACTCTGTATATAACACTCTGCTCTGTATATAACACACTGCTCTGTATATAACACTCTGCTCTGTATATAACACTCTGCTCTGTATATAACACACTGCTCTGTATATAACACACACTGCTCTGTATATAACACCCTGTATATAACACTCTGCTCTGCATATAACACTCTGCTCTGTATATAACACTCTGCTCTGTATATAACACACTGCTCTGTATATAACACTCTGCTCTGTATATAACACTCTGCTCTGTATATAACACTCTGCTCTGTATATAACACTCTGCTCTGTATATAACACTCTGCTCTGTATATAACACACTGCTCTGTATATAACACTCTGCTCTGTATATAACACTCTGCTCTGTATATAACACACTGCTCTGTATATAACACTCTGTATATAACACACTGCTCTGTATATAACACTCTGCTCTGTATATAACACACTCTGCTCTGTATATAACACACTCTGCTCTGTATATAACACACTCTGCTCTGTATATAACACTCTGTATATAACACACTGCTCTGTATATAACACACTGCTCTGTATATAACACTCTGCTCTGTATATAACACTCTGCTCTGTATATAACACTCTGCTCTGTATATAACAAACTGCTCTGTATATAACAAACTGCTCTGTATATAACACTCTGCTCTGTATATAACACTGCTCTGTATGTAACACACTCTGCTCTGTATGTAACACTCTGCTCTGTATATAACACTCTGCTCTGTATATAACACTCTGCTCTGTATATAACACTCTGCTCTGTATATAACACTCTGCTCTGTATATAACACTCTGCTCTGTATATAACACACTGCTCTGTATATAACACTGCTCTGTATATAACACTGCTCTGTATATAACACTGCTCTGTATATAACACACACTGCTCTGTATATAACACTCTGCTCTGTATATAACACTCTGCTCTGTATATAACACTCTGCTCTGTATATAACACTCTGCTCTGTATATAACACTCTGCTCTGTATATAACACTCTGCTCTGTATATAACACTGCTCTGTATATAACACGCTGCTCTGTATCTAACACGCTGCTCTGTATCTAACACGCTGCTCTGTGTATAACACACTCTGCTCTGTGTATAACACACTCTGCTCTGTGTATAACACACTCTGCTCTGTATATAACACACTCTGCTCTGTATATAACACACTGCTCTGTATATAACACACTGCTCTGTATATAACACACTGCTCTGTATATAACACACTGCTCTGTACATAACACTCTGCTCTGTATATAACACACTGCTCTGTATATAACACACTGCTCTGTATATAACACTCTGCTATGTATACAACACTCTGCTCTGTATATAACACTCTGCTCTGTATATAACACTCTGCTCTGTATATAACACACTGCTCTGTATATAACACTGCTCTGTATATAACACACTGCTCTGTATATAACACACTGCTCTGTATATAACACTGCTCTGTATATAACACTCTGCTCTGTATATAACACACTGCTCTGTATATAACACTCTGCTCTGTATATAACACACTGCTCTGTATATAACACACTGCTCTGTATATAACACACTGCTCTGTATATAACACACTGCTCTGTACATAACACTCTGCTCTGTATATAACACACTGCTCTGTATATAACACACTGCTCTGTATATAACACTCTGCTATGTATACAACACTCTGCTCTGTATATAACACTCTGCTCTGTATATAACACTCTGCTCTGTATATAACACACTGCTCTGTATATAACACTGCTCTGTATATAACACACTGCTCTGTATATAACACACTGCTCTGTATATAACACTGCTCTGTATATAACACTCTGCTCTGTATATAACACACTGCTCTGTATATAACACTCTGCTCTGTATATAACACACTGCTCTGTATATAACACACTGCTCTGTATATAACACACTGCTCTGTATATAACACACTGCTCTGTATATAACACTCTGTATATAACACTCTGCTCTGTATATAACACTCTGCTCTGCATATAACACTCTGCTCTGCATATAACACTCTGCTCTGCATATAACACTCTGCTCTGCATATAACACTCTGCTCTGCATATAACACTCTGCTCTGCATATAACACTCTGCTCTGCATATAACACTCTGCTCTGTATATAACACTCTGCTCTGTATATAACACTCTGCTCTGTATATAACACTCTGCTCTGTATATAACACTCTGATCTGTATATAACACACTGCTCTGTATATAACACTCTGCTCTGTATATAACACACTGCTCTGTATATAACACACTGCTCTGTATATAACACACTGCTCTGTATATAACACACTCTGCTCTGTATGTAACACACTGCTCTGTATATAACACACTCTGCTCTGTATATAACACTCTGCTCTGTATATAACACACTGCTCTGTATATAACACTCTGCTCTGTATATTACACTCTGCTCTGTATATAACACTGCTCTGTATATAACACACTGCTCTGTATATAACACACTGCTCTGTATATAACACTGCTCTGTATATAACACTCTGCTCTGTATATAACACACTGCTCTGTATATAACACTCTGCTCTGTATATAACACACTGCTCTGTATATAACACACTGCTCTGTATATAACACACTGCTCTGTATATAACACTCTGTATATAACACTCTGCTCTGTATATAACACTCTGCTCTGCATATAACACTCTGCTCTGCATATAACACTCTGCTCTGCATATAACACTCTGCTCTGCATATAACACTCTGCTCTGTATATAACACTCTGCTCTGTATATAACACTCTGCTCTGTATATAACACTCTGCTCTGTATATAATACTCTGCTCTGTATATAACACTCTGATCTGTATATAACACACTGCTCTGTATATAACACTCTGCTCTGTATATAACACACTGCTCTGTATATAACACACTGCTCTGTATATAACACACTGCTCTGTATATAACACACTCTGCTCTGTATGTAACACACTGCTCTGTATGTAACACACTCTGCTCTGTATATAACACTCTGCTCTGTATATAACACACTGCTCTGTATATAACACTCTGCTCTGTATATTACACTCTGCTCTGTATATAACACACTGCTCTGTATATAACACTCTGCTCTGTATATAACACTCTGCTCTGTATATAACACTGCTCTGTATATAACACTCTGCTCTGTATATAACACTCTGCTCTGTATATAACACTCTGCTCTGTATATAACACTCTGTATATAACACTCTGCTGTGTAAATAACACACTGCTCTGTATATAACACTCTGCTCTGTATATAACACTCTGCTCTGTATATAACACTCTGCTCTGTATATAACACTCTGTATATTACACACTGCTCTGTATATAACACTCTGCTCTGTATATAACACACTGCTCTGTATATAACATACACTGCTCTGTATATAACACACTGCTCTGTATATAACACACTGCTCTGTATATAA
The DNA here is from genome assembly GCF_032444005.1 of Ranitomeya imitator. Taxonomy (NCBI): domain Eukaryota; kingdom Metazoa; phylum Chordata; class Amphibia; order Anura; family Dendrobatidae; genus Ranitomeya; species Ranitomeya imitator. Next base: position 711,414,967 of record NC_091284.1, on the reverse strand, counting down.
CACTCTGCTCTGTATATAACACTCTGCTCTGTATATAACACTCTGCTCTGTATATAACACACTGATCTGTATATAACACACTGATCTGTATATAACACACTGATCTGTATATAACACACTGATCTGTATATAACACTCTGCTCTGTATATAACACACTGCTCTGTATATAACACACTGCTCTGTATATAACACACTGCTCTGTATATAACACTCTGCTCTGTATATAACACTCTGCTCTGTATATAACACTCTGCTCTGTATATAACACACTGCTCTGTATATAACACTCTGCTCTGTATATTACACTCTGCTCTGTATATTACACTCTGCTCTGTATATAACACACTGCTCTGTATATAACACTCTGCTCTGTATATAACACTCTGCTCTGTATATAACACTCTGCTCTGTATATAACACTCTGCTCTGTATATAACACTCTGCTCTGTATATCACACTCTGTATATAACACTCTGCTCTGTATATAACACACTGCTCTGTATATAACACTCTGCTCTGTATATAACACTCTGCTCTGTATATAACACTCTGCTCTGTATATAACACTCTGTATATAACACTCTGCTCTGTATATAACACACTGCTCTGTATATAACACTCTGCTCTGTATATAACACACTGCTCTGTATATAACACACTGCTCTGTATATAACACACTGCTCTGTATATAACACTCTGCTCTGTATATAACACTGCTCTGTATATAACACTCTGCTCTGTATATAACACTCTGCTCTGTATATAACACTCTGCTCTGTATATAACACTGCTCTGTATATAACACTCTGCTCTGTATATAACACTCTGCTCTGTATATAACACTATGCTCTGTATATAACACACTGCTCTGTATATAACACACTGCTCTGTATGTACCACACTGCTCTGTATATAACACTGCTCTGTATATAACACACTGCTCTGTATATAACACACTCTGCTCTGTATGTAACACACTGCTCTGTATATAACACACTGCTCTGTATATAACACACTCTGCTCTGTATGTAACACACTGCTCTGTATATAACACACTGCTCTGTATATAACACTCTGCTCTGTATATAACACACTGCTCTGTATATAACACTCTGCTCTGTATATTACACTCTGCTCTGTATATAACACTGCTCTGTATATAACACACTGCTCTGTATATAACACACTGCTCTGTATATAACACTGCTCTGTATATAACACTCTGCTCTGTATATAACACACTGCTCTGTATATAACACTCTGCTCTGTATATAACACACTGCTCTGTATATAACACACTGCTCTGTATATAACACACTGCTCTGTATATAACACACTGCTCTGTATATAACACTCTGTATATAACACTCTGCTCTGCATATAACACTCTGCTCTGCATATAACACTCTGCTCTGCATATAACACTCTGCTCTGCATATAACACTCTGCTCTGCATATAACACTCTGCTCTGCATATAACACTCTGCTCTGTATATAACACTCTGCTCTGTATATAACACTCTGCTCTGTATATAACACTCTGCTCTGTATATAACACTCTGCTCTGTATATAATACTCTGCTCTGTATATAACACTCTGATCTGTATATAACACACTGCTCTGTATATAACACTCTGCTCTGTATATAACACACTGCTCTGTATATAACACACTGCTCTGTATATAACACACTGCTCTGTATATAACACACTCTGCTCTGTATGTAACACACTGCTCTGTATATAACACACTCTGCTCTGTATATAACACTCTGCTCTGTATATAACACACTGCTCTGTATATAACACTCTGCTCTGTATATTACACTCTGCTCTGTATATAACACACTGCTCTGTATATAACACTCTGCTCTGTATATAACACTCTGCTCTGTATATAACACTGCTCTGTATATAACACTCTGCTCTGTATATAACACTCTGCTCTGTATATAACACTCTGCTCTGTATATAACACTCTGTATATAACACTCTGCTGTGTAAATAACACACTGCTCTGTATATAACACTCTGCTCTGTATATAACACTCTGCTCTGTATATAACACTCTGCTCTGTATATAACACTCTGTATATTACACACTGCTCTGTATATAACACTCTGCTCTGTATATAACACACTGCTCTGTATATAACATACACTGCTCTGTATATAACACACTGCTCTGTATATAACACACTGCTCTGTATATAACACTCTGCTCTGTATATAACACTCTGCTCTGTATATAACACACTGATCTGTATATAACACACTGATCTGTATATAACACACTGATCTGTATATAACACACTGATCTGTATATAACACTCTGCTCTGTATATAACACACTGCTCTGTATATAACACACTGCTCTGTATATAACACACTGCTCTGTATATAACACTCTGCTCTGTATATAACACTCTGCTCTGTATATAACACTCTGCTCTGTATATAACACACTGCTCTGTATATAACACTCTGCTCTGTATATTACACTCTGCTCTGTATATTACACTCTGCTCTGTATATAACACACTGCTCTGTATATAACACTCTGCTCTGTATATAACACTCTGCTCTGTATATAACACTCTGCTCTGTATATAACACTCTGCTCTGTATATAACACTCTGCTCTGTATATCACACTCTGTATATAACACACTGCTCTGTATATAACACTCTGCTCTGTATATAACACACTGCTCTGTATATAACACACTGCTCTGTATATAACACACTGCTCTGTATATAACACACTGCTCTGTATATAACACTCTGTATATAACACTCTGCTCTGCATATAACACTCTGCTCTGCATATAACACTCTGCTCTGCATATAACACTCTGCTCTGCATATAACACTCTGCTCTGCATATAACACTCTGCTCTGTATATAACACTCTGCTCTGTATATAACACTCTGCTCTGTATATAACACTCTGCTCTGTATATAACACTCTGCTCTGTATATAATACTCTGCTCTGTATATAACACTCTGATCTGTATATAACACACTGCTCTGTATATAACACTCTGCTCTGTATATAACACACTGCTCTGTATATAACACACTGCTCTGTATATAACACACTGCTCTGTATATAACACACTCTGCTCTGTATGTAACACACTGCTCTGTATATAACACACTCTGCTCTGTATATAACACTCTGCTCTGTATATAACACACTGCTCTGTATATAACACTCTGCTCTGTATATTACACTCTGCTCTGTATATAACACACTGCTCTGTATATAACACTCTGCTCTGTATATAACACTCTGCTCTGTATATAACACTGCTCTGTATATAACACTCTGCTCTGTATATAACACTCTGCTCTGTATATAACACTCTGCTCTGTATATAACACTCTGTATATAACACTCTGCTGTGTAAATAACACACTGCTCTGTATATAACACTCTGCTCTGTATATAACACTCTGCTCTGTATATAACACTCTGCTCTGTATATAACACTCTGTATATTACACACTGCTCTGTATATAACACTCTGCTCTGTATATAACACACTGCTCTGTATATAACATACACTGCTCTGTATATAACACACTGCTCTGTATATAACACACTGCTCTGTATATAACACTCTGCTCTGTATATAACACTCTGCTCTGTATATAACACACTGATCTGTATATAACACACTGATCTGTATATAACACACTGATCTGTATATAACACACTGATCTGTATATAACACTCTGCTCTGTATATAACACACTGCTCTGTATATAACACACTGCTCTGTATATAACACACTGCTCTGTATATAACACTCTGCTCTGTATATAACACTCTGCTCTGTATATAACACTCTGCTCTGTATATAACACACTGCTCTGTATATAACACTCTGCTCTGTATATTACACTCTGCTCTGTATATTACACTCTGCTCTGTATATAACACACTGCTCTGTATATAACACTCTGCTCTGTATATAACACTCTGCTCTGTATATAACACTCTGCTCTGTATATAACACTCTGCTCTGTATATAACACTCTGCTCTGTATATCACACTCTGTATATAACACTCTGCTCTGTATATAACACACTGCTCTGTATATAACACTCTGCTCTGTATATAACACTCTGCTCTGTATATAACACTCTGCTCTGTATATAACACTCTGTATATAACACTCTGCTCTGTATATAACACACTGCTCTGTATATAACACTCTGCTCTGTATATAACACACTGCTCTGTATATAACACACTGCTCTGTATATAACACACTGCTCTGTATATAACACACTGCTCTGTATATAACACTGCTCTGTATATAACACTCTGCTCTGTATATAACACTCTGCTCTGTATATAACACTCTGCTCTGTATATAACACTGCTCTGTATATAACACTCTGCTCTGTATATAACACTCTGCTCTGTATATAACACTATGCTCTGTATATAACACACTGCTCTGTATATAACACACTGCTCTGTATATAACACACTCTGCTCTGTATGTACCACACTGCTCTGTATATAACACTGCTCTGTATATAACACACTGCTCTGTATATAACACACTCTGCTCTGTATGTAACACACTGCTCTGTATATAACACTGCTCTGTATATAACACTCTGCTCTGTATATAACACACTGCTCTGTATATAACACTCTGCTCTGTATATAACACACTGCTCTGTATATAACACACTGCTCTGTATATAACACACTGCTCTGTATATAACACTCTGCTCTGTATATAACACACTGCTCTGTATATAACACACTGCACTGTATATAACACACTGCTCTGTATATAACACACTGCTCTGTATATAACACACTGCTCTGTATATAACACTCTGCTCTGTATATTACACTCTGCTCTGTATATAACACACACTGCTCTGTATATAACACACACTGCTCTGTATATTACACTCTGCTCTGTATATAACACTGCTCTGTATATAACACACTGCTCTGTATATAACACACTGCTCTGTATATTACACTCTGCTCTGTATATTACACTCTGCTCTGTATATAACACACTGCTCTGTATATAACACTCTGCTCTGTATATAACACTGCTCTGTATATAACACTCTGCTCTGTATATAACACTGCTCTGTATATAACACACACTGCTCTGTATATAACACACACTGCTCTGTATATAACACACTGCTCTGTATATAACACACTGCTCTGTATATAACACTCTGTATATAACACTCTGCTCTGTATATAACACTCTGCTCTGTATATAACACTCTGCTCTGTATATAACACACTGCTCTGTATATAACACTCTGTATATAACACTCTGCTCTGTATAAAACACACTGCTCTGTATATAACACTCTGCTCTGTATATAACACACTGCTCTGTATATAACACACTGCTCTGTATATAACACACTGCTCTGTATATAACACACTGCTCTGTATATAACACACTGCTCTGTATATAACACTCTGCTCTGTATATAACACTCTGCTCTGTATATAACACTCTGCTCTGTATATAACACACTGCTCTGTATATAACACTCTGTATATAACACACTGCTCTGTATATAACACTCTGCTCTGTATATAACACACTGCTCTGTATATAACACTCTGCTCTGTATATAACACACTGCTCTGTATATAACACACTGCTCTGTATATAACACACTGCTCTGTATATAACACTCTGCTCTGTATATAACACACTGCTCTGTATATAACACTCTGCTCTGTATATAACACTCTGCTCTGTATATAACACACTGCTCTGTATATAACACTCTGTATATAACACACTGCTCTGTATATAACACTCTGCTCTGTATATAACACACTCTGCTCTGTATATAACACACTCTGCTCTGTATATAACACTGCTCTGTATATAACACTCTGCTCTGTATATAACACTCTGCTCTGTATATAACACTCTGCTCTGTATATAACACTCTGCTCTGTATATAACACACTGATCTGTATATAACACACTGATCTGTATATAACACTCTGCTCTGTATATAACACACTGCTCTGTATATAACACACTGCTATGTATATAACACTCTGCTCTGTATATTACACTCTGCTCTGTATATTACACTCTGCTCTGTATATAACACTCTGCTCTGTATATAACACTCTGCTCTGTATATAACACACTGATCTGTATATAACACTCTGCTCTGTATATAACACTCTGCTCTGTATATAACACTCTGCTCTGTATATAACACTCTGCTCTGTATATAACACTCTGCTCTGTATATAACACACTGATCTGTATATAACACACTGATCTGTATATAACACACTGATCTGTATATAACACTCTGCTCTGTATATAACACACTGCTCTGTATATAACACACTGCTCTGTATATAACACTCTGCTCTGTATATAACACTCTGCTCTGTATATAACACTCTGCTCTGTATATAACACTCTGTATATAACACTCTGCTCTGTATATAACACACTGCTCTGTATATAACACTCTGCTCTGTATATAACACTCTGCTCTGTATATAACACACTGCTCTGTATATAACACACACTGCTCTGTATATAACACCCTGTATATAACACTCTGCTCTGCATATAACACTCTGCTCTGTATATAACACTCTGCTCTGTATATAACACACTGCTCTGTATATAACACTCTGCTCTGTATATAACACTCTGCTCTGTATATAACACACTGCTCTGTATATAACACTCTGCTCTGTATATAACACTCTGCTCTGTATATAACACACTGCTCTGTATATAACACTCTGCTCTGTATATAACACTCTGCTCTGTATATAACACACTGCTCTGTATATAACACTCTGTATATAACACACTGCTCTGTATATAACACTCTGCTCTGTATATAACACACTCTGCTCTGTATATAACACACTCTGCTCTGTATATAACACACTCTGCTCTGTATATAACACTCTGTATATAACACACTGCTCTGTATATAACACACTGCTCTGTATATAACACTCTGCTCTGTATATAACACTCTGCTCTGTATATAACACTCTGCTCTGTATATAACAAACTGCTCTGTATATAACAAACTGCTCTGTATATAACACTCTGCTCTGTATATAACACTGCTCTGTATGTAACACACTCTGCTCTGTATGTAACACTCTGCTCTGTATATAACACTCTGCTCTGTATATAACACTCTGCTCTGTATATAACACTCTGCTCTGTATATAACACTCTGCTCTGTATATAACACTCTGCTCTGTATATAACACACTGCTCTGTATATAACACTGCTCTGTATATAACACTGCTCTGTATATAACACACACTGCTCTGTATATAACACTCTGCTCTGTATATAACACTCTGCTCTGTATATAACACTCTGCTCTGTATATAACACTCTGCTCTGTATATAACACTCTGCTCTGTATATAACACTCTGCTCTGTATATAACACTCTGCTCTGTATATAACACTCTGCTCTGTATATAACACTGCTCTGTATATAACACGCTGCTCTGTATCTAACACGCTGCTCTGTATCTAACACGCTGCTCTGTATATAACACACTCTGCTCTGTGTATAACACACTCTGCTCTGTATATAACACACTCTGCTCTGTATATAACACACTCTGCTCTGTATATAACACACTGCTCTGTATATAACACTCTGCTCTGTATATAACACACTGCTCTGTATATAACACACTGCTCTGTATATAACACACTGCTCTGTATATAACACACTGCTCTGTATATAACACACTGCTCTGTATATAACACACTGCTCTGTACATAACACTCTGCTCTGTATATAACACACTGCTCTGTATATAACACACTGCTCTGTATATAACACTCTGCTATGTATACAACACTCTGCTCTGTATATAACACTCTGCTCTGTATATAACACTCTGCTCTGTATATAACACACTGCTCTGTATATAACACTGCTCTGTATATAACACACTGCTCTGTATATAACACACTGCTCTGTATATAACACTGCTCTGTATATAACACTCTGCTCTGTATATAACACACTGCTCTGTATATAACACTCTGCTCTGTATATAACACACTGCTCTGTATATAACACACTGCTCTGTATATAACACACTGCTCTGTATATAACACTCTGTATATAACACTCTGCTCTGTATATAACACTCTGCTCTGCATATAACACTCTGCTCTGCATATAACACACTGCTCTGCATATAACACTCTGCTCTGCATATAACACTCTGCTCTGCATATAACACTCTGCTCTGCATATAACACTCTGCTCTGTATATAACACTCTGCTCTGCATATAACACTCTGCTCTGTATATAACACTCTGCTCTGTATATAACACTCTGCTCTGTATATAATACTCTGCTCTGTATATAACACTCTGATCTGTATATAACACACTGCTCTGTATATAACACTCTGCTCTGTATATAACACACTGCTCTGTATATAACACACTGCTCTGTATATAACACACTGCTCTGTATATAACACACTCTGCTCTGTATGTAACACACTGCTCTGTATATAACACACTCTGCTCTGTATATAACACTCTGCTCTGTATATAACACACTGCTCTGTATATAACACTCTGCTCTGTATATTACACTCTGCTCTGTATATAACACACTGCTCTGTATATAACACTCTGCTCTGTATATAACACTCTGCTCTGTATATAACACTGCTCTGTATATAACACTCTGCTCTGTATATAACACTCTGCTCTGTATATAACACTCTGCTCTGTATATAACACTCTGTATATAACACTCTGCTGTGTAAATAACACACTGCTCTGTATATAACACTCTGCTCTGTATATAACACTCTGCTCTGTATATAACACTCTGCTCTGTATATAACACTCTGTATATTACACACTGCTCTGTATATAACACTCTGCTCTGTATATAACACACTGCTCTGTATACAACATACACTGCTCTGTATATAACACACTGCTCTGTATATAACACACTGCTCTGTATATAACACACTGCTCTGTATATAACACTCTGTATATAACACTCTGCTCTGTATATAACACTCTGCTCTGTATATAACACTCTGCTCTGTATATAACACACTGCTCTGTATATAACACACTGCTCTGTATATAACACACTGCTCTGTATATAACACTCTGTATATAACACTCTGCTCTGTATATAACACACTGCTCTGTATATAACACTCTGCTCTGTATATAACACACTGCTCTGTATATAACACACTGCTCTGTATATAACACTCTGCTCTGTATATAACACACTGCTCTGTATATAACACTCTGCTCTGTATATAACACTCTGCTCTGTATATAACACTCTGCTCTGTATATAACACACTGCTCTGTATATAACACTCTGTATATAACACACTGCTCTGTATATAACACTCTGCTCTGTATATAACACACTGCTCTGTATATAACACTCTGCTCTGTATATAACACTGCTCTGTATATAACACACTGCTCTGTATATAACACACTGCTCTGTATATAACACACTGCTCTGTATATAACACTCTGCTCTGTATGTAACACACTGCTCTGTATATAACACTCTGCTCTGTATATAACACTCTGCTCTGTATATAACACACTGCTCTGTATATAACACTCTGCTCTGTATATAACACACTCTGCTCTGTATATAACACACTCTGCTCTGTATATAACACACTGCTCTGTATATAACACACTGCTCTGTATATAACACTCTGCTCTGTATATAACACTCTGCTCTGTATATAACACTCTGCTCTGTATATAACACACTGATCTGTATATAACACACTGATCTGTATATAACACACTGATCTGTATATAACACACTGATCTGTATATAACACACTGATCTGTATATAACACTCTGCTCTGTATATAACACACTGCTCTGTATATAACACTGCTATGTATATAACACTCTGCTCTGTATATTACACTCTGCTCTGTATATAACACTCTGCTCTGTATATAACACTCTGCTCTGTATATAACACACTGATCTGTATATAACACACTGCTCTGTATATAACACTCTGCTCTGTATATAACACTCTGCTCTGTATATAACACTCTGCTCTGTATATAACACTCTGCTCTGTATATAACACTCTGCTCTGTATATAACACACTGATCTGTATATAACACACTGATCTGTATATAACACACTGATCTGTATATAACACTCTGCTCTGTATATAACACTGCTCTGTATATAACACACTGCTCTGTATATAACACTCTGCTCTGTATATAACACTCTGCTCTGTATATAACACTCTGCTCTGTATATAACACTCTGCTCTGTATATAACACTCTGTATATAACACTCTGCTCTGTATATAACACACTGCTCTGTATATAACACTCTGCTCTGTATATAACACACTGCTCTGTATATAACACACACTGCTCTGTATATAACACACACTGCTCTGTATATAACACACACTGCTCTGTATATAACACCCTGTATATAACACTCTGCTCTGCATATAACACTCTGCTCTGTATGTAACACTCTGCTCTGTATATAACACACTGCTCTGTATATAACACACTGCTCTGTATATAACACACTGCTCTGTATATAACACTCTGCTCTGTATATAACACTCTGCTCTGTATATAAAACACTGCTCTGTATATAACACTCTGCTCTGTATATAACACACTGCTCTGTATATAACACACTGCTCTGTATATAACACACTGCTCTGTATATAACACTCTGCATATAACACACTGCTCTGTATATAACACACTGCTCTGTATATAACACACTGCTCTGTATATAACACACTGCTCTGTATATAACACACTGCTCTGTATATAACACTTTGCTCTGTATATTACACTCTGCTCTGTATATTACACTCTGCTCTGTATATAACACACTGCTCTGTATATAACACACTGCTCTGTATATAACACTCTGCTCTGTATATAACACTCTGCTCTGTATATAACACACTGCTCTGTATATAACACTCTGCTCTGTATATAACACTCTGCTCTGTATATAACACTCTGCTCTGTATATAACACTCTGTATATTACACTCTGCTCTGTATATAACACACTCTGCTCTGTATATAACACACTCTGCTCTGTATATAACACACTCTGCTCTGTATATAACACACTCTGCTCTGTATATAACACTCTGCTCTGTATATAACACTCTGCTCTGTATATAACACTCTGCTCTGTATATAACACTCTGCTCTGTATATAACACACTGCTCTGTATATAACACACTGCTCTGTATATAACACTCTGCTCTGTATATAACACTCTGCTCTGTATATAACACTCTGCTCTGTATATAACACACACTGCTCTGTATATAACACACTGCTCTGTATATAACACACTGCTCTGTATATAACACACACTGCTCTGTATATAACACTCTGCTCTGTATAACACACTGCTCTGTATATAACACACTGCTCTGTATATAACACTCTGCTCTGTATATAACACTCTGCTCTGTATATAACACACTGCTCTGTATATAACACACTGCTCTGTATATAACACACTGCTCTGTATATAACACACTGCTCTGTATATAACACTCTGCTCTGTATATAACACTCTGCTCTGTATATAACACTGCTCTGTATATAACACTCTGCTCTGTATATAACACTCTGCTCTGTATATAACACTCTGCTCTGTATATAACACACTGCTCTGTATATAACACACTGCTCTGTATATAACACACTGCTCTGTATATAACACTCTGCTCTGTATATAACACTCTGCTCTGTATATAACACTCTGCTCTGTATATAACACTCTGCTCTGTATATAACACTCTGCTCTGTATATAACACTCTGCTCTGTACATAACACTCTGCTCTGTATATAACACTGCTCTGTATATAACACACTGCTCTGTATATAACACTCTGCTATGTATACAACACTCTGCTCTGTATATAACACTCTGCTCTGTATATAACACTCTGCTCTGTATACAACACTCTGCTCTGTATATAACACTCTGTATATAACACTCTGCTCTGTAAATAACACACTGCTCTGTATATAACACTCTGCTCTGTATATAACACTCTGCTCTGTATATAACACTCTGCTCTGTATATAACACTCTGCTCTGTATATAACACTCTGCTCTGTATATAACACTCTGCTCTGTATATAACACTCTGTATATTACACACTGCTCTGTATATAACACTCTGCTCTGTATATAACACACTGCTCTGTATATAACACACACTGCTCTGTATATAACACACTGCTCTGTATATAACACACTGCTCTGTATATAACACACTGCTCTGTATATAACACTCTGTATATAACACTCTGCTCTGTATATAACACTCTGCTCTGTATATAAAACTCTGCTCTGTATATAACATACTGCTCTGTATATAACACTCTGCTCTGTATATAACACACTGCTCTGTATATAACACACACTGCTCTGTATATAACACACTGCTCTGTATATAACACACTGCTCTGTATATAACACACTGCTCTGTATATAACACTCTGTATATAACACTCTGCTCTGTATATAACACTCTGCTCTGTATATAACACACTGCTCTGTATATAACACACTGCTCTGTATATAACACACTGCTCTGTATATAACACTCTGTATATAACACTCTGCTCTGTATATAACACACTGCTCTGTATATAACACTCTGCTCTGTATATAACACACTGCTCTGTATATAACACACTGCTCTGTATATAACACTCTGCTCTGTATATAACACACTGCTCTGTATATAACACACTGCTCTGTATATAACACACTGCTCTGTATATAACACACTGCTCTGTATATAACACTCTGCTCTGTATATAACACACTGCTCTGTATATAACACACTGCTCTGTATATAACACACTGCTCTGTATATAACACTCTGTATATAACACACTGCTCTGTATATAACACTCTGCTCTGTATATAACACACTGCTCTGTATATAACACACTGCTCTGTATATAACACACTGCTCTGTATATAACACACTGCTCTGTATATAACACTCTGCTCTGTATATAACACACTGCTCTGTATATAACACTCTGCTCTGTATATAACACTCTGCTCTGTATATAACACACTGCTCTGTATATAACACTCTGCTCTGTATATAACACACTGCTCTGTATATAACACTCTGTATATAACACACTGCTCTGTATATAACACACTCTGCTCTGTATATAACACACTGCTCTGTATATAACACTCTGCTCTGTATATAACACTCTCCTCTGTATATAACACTCTCCTCTGTATATAACACTCTCCTCTGTATATAACACTCTACTCTGTATATAACACACTGATCTGTATATAACACACTGCTCTGTATATAACACACTGATCTGTATATAACACACTGATCTGTATATAACACACTGCTCTGTATATAACACTCTGCTCTGTATATAACACTGCTCTGTATATAACACTCTGCTCTGTATATTACACTCTGCTCTGTATATAACACTCTGCTCTGTATATTACACTCTGCTCTGTATATAACACACTGATCTGTATATAACACACTGCTCTGTATATAACACTCTGCTCGGTATATAACACACTGATCTGTATATAACACTCTGCTCTGTATATTACACTCTGCTCTGTATATAACACACTGATCTGTATATAACACTCTGCTCTGTATATAACACTCTGTATATAACACTCTGCTCTGTATATAACACACTGCTCTGTATATAACACTCTGCTCTGTATATAACACACTGCTCTGTATATAACACACACTGCTCTGTATATAACACACACTGCTCTGTATATAACACACACTGCTCTGTATATAACACCCTGTATATAACACTCTGCTCTGCATATAACACTCTGCTCTGTATATAACACTCTGCTCTGTATATAACACACTGCTCTGTATATAACACACTGCTCTGTATATAACACACTGCTCTGTATATAACACTCTGCTCTGTATATAAAACACTGCTCTGTATATAACACTCTGCTCTGTATATAACACACTGCTCTGTATATAACACACTGCTCTGTATATAACACACTGCTCTGTATATAACACACTGCATATAACACACTGCTCTGCATATAACACACTGCTCTGTATATAACACACTGCTCTGTATATAACACTCTGCTCTGTATATAACACTCTGCTCTGTATATTACACTCTGCTCTGTATATTACACTCTGCTCTGTATATAACACACTGCTCTGTATATAACACACTGCTCTGTATATAACACTCTGCTCTGTATATAACACTCTGCTCTGTATATAACACACTGCGCTGTATATAACACTCTGCTCTGTATATAACACTCTGCTCTGTATATAACACTCTGCTCTGTATATAACACTCTGTATATTACACTCTGCTCTGTATATAACACACTCTGCTCTGTATATAACACACTCTGCTCTGTATATAACACACTCTGCTCTGTATATAACACACTCTGCTCTGTATATAACACATTCTGCTCTGTATATAACACTCTGCTCTGTATATAACACTCTGCTCTGTATATAACACTCTGCTCTGTATATAACACACACTGCTCTGTATATAACACACTGCTCTGTATATAACACACACTGCTCTGTATATAACACTCTGCTCTGTATATAACACTCTGCTCTGTATAACACACTGCTCTGTATATAACACACTGCTCTGTATATAATACACTGCTCTGTATATAACACTCTGCTCTGTATATAACACACTGCTCTGTATATAACACACTGCTCTGTATATAACACTCTGCTCTGTATATAACACTCTGCTCTGTATATAACACTCTGCTCTGTATATAACACTCTGCTCTGTATATAACACTCTGCTCTGTATATAACACTGCTCTGTATATTACACTCTGCTCTGTATATAACACTGCTCTGTATATAACAAACTGCTCTGTATATAACACTCTGCTCTGTATATAACACTGCTCTGTATATAACACTGCTCTGTATATAACACACTCTGCTCTGTATGTAACACACTCTGCTCTGTATGTAACACTCTGCTCTGTATGTAACACTCTGCTCTGTATATAACACTCTGCTCTGTATATAACACTCTGCTCTGTATATAACACTCTGCTCTGTATATAACACTCTGCTCTGTATATAACACACTGCTCTGTATATAACACTGCTCTGTATATAACACTGCTCTGTATATAACACACTGCTCTGTATATAACACTCTGCTCTGTATATAACACTCTGCTCTGTATATAACACTCTGCTCTGTATATAACACTGCTCTGTATATAACACTCTGCTCTGTATATAACACTCTGCTCTGTATATAACACTCTGCTCTGTATATAACACACACTGCTCTGTATATAACACTCTGCTCTGTATATAACACTCTGCTCTGTATATAACACTCTGCTCTGTATATAACACTCTGCTCTGTATATAACACTCTGCTCTGTATATAACACTCTGCTCTGTATATAACACTGCTCTGTATATAACACTCTGCTCTGTATATAACACTGCTCTGTATATAACACTCTGCTCTGTATATAACACACACTGCTCTGTATATAACACTCTGCTCTGTATATAACACACTGCTCTGCATATAACACACACTGCTCTGTATATAACACTCTGCTCTGTATAACACACTGCTCTGTATATAACACACTGCTCTGTATATAACACACTGCTCTGTATATAACACACTGCTCTGTATATAACACACTGCTCTGTATATAACACACTGCTCTGTATATAACACACTGCTCTGTATATAACACTCTGCTCTGTATATAACACTCTGCTCTGTATATAACACTCTGCTCTGTATATAACACTGCTCTGTATATAACACTCTGCTCTGTATATAACACTCTGCTCTGTATATAACACTCTGCTCTGTATATAACACTCTGCTCTGTATATAACACACTGATCTGTATATAACACACTGATCAGTATATAACACACTGATCAGTATATAACACACTGATCTGTATATAACACTCTGCTCTGTATATAACACTGCTCTGTATATAACACACTGCTCTGTATATAACACTCTGCTCTGTATATAACACTCTGCTCTGTATATAACACTCTGCTCTGTATATAACACTCTGCTCTGTATATAACACTCTGCTCTGTATATAACACTCTGTATATAACACTCTGCTCTGTATATAACACACTGCTCTGTATATAACACTCTGCTCTGTATATAACACACTGCTCTGTATATAACACACACTGCTCTGTATATAACACACACTGCTCTGTATATAACACCCTGTATATAACACTCTGCTCTGCATATAACACTCTGCTCTGTATATAACACTCTGCTCTGTATATAACACACTGCTCTGTATATAACACACTGCTCTGTATATAACACACTGCTCTGTATATAACACTCTGCTCTGTATATTACACTCTGCTCTGTATATTACACTCTGCTCTGTATATAACACACTGCTCTGTATATAACACTCTGCTCTGTATATAACACTCTGCTCTGTATATAACACTCTGCTCTGTATATAACACTCTGCTCTGTATATAACACTCTGCTCTGTATATAACACACTGCTCTGTATATAACACTCTGCTCTGTATATAACACACTGCTCTGTATATAACACTCTGCTCTGTATATAACACTCTGCTCTGTATATAACACTCTGCTCTGTATATAACACTCTGCTCTGTATATAACACACTGCTCTGTATATAACACTCTGCTCTGTATATAACACACTGCTCTGTATATAACACTCTGCTCTGTATATAACACTCTGCTCTGTATATAACACTCTGCTCTGTATATAACACTCTGCTCTGTATATAACACTGCTCTGTATATTACACTCTGCTCTGTATATAACACTGCTCTGTATATAACAAACTGCTCTGTATATAACACTCTGCTCTGTATATAACACTGCTCTGTATATAACACTGCTCTGTATATAACACACTCTGCTCTGTATATAACACTCTGCTCTGTATATAACACTCTGCTCTGTATATAACACTCTGCTCTGTATATAACACTCTGCTCTGTATATAACACTCTGCTCTGTATATAACACTCTGCTCTGTATATAACACTCTGCTCTGTATATAACACTGCTCTGTATATAACACTGCTCTGTATATAACACACTGCTCTGTATATAACACTCTGCTCTGTATATAACACTCTGCTCTGTATATAACACTCTGCTCTGTATATAACACTGCTCTGTATATAACACTCTGCTCTGTATATAACACTGCTCTGTATATAACACTCTGCTCTGTATATAACACACACTGCTCTGTATATAACACACTGCTCTGCATATAACACACACTGCTCTGTATATAACACTCTGCTCTGTATATAACACTCTGCTCTGTATAACACACTGCTCTGTATATAACACACTGCTCTGTATATAACACACTGCTCTGTATATAACACACTGCTCTGTATATAACACACTGCTCTGTATATAACACTCTGCTCTGTATATAACACTCTGCTCTGTATATAACACTCTGCTCTGTATATAACACTCTGCTCTGTATATAACACTGCTCTGTATATAACACTCTGCTCTGTATATAACACTCTGCTCTGTATATAACACACTGCTCTGTATATAACACTCTGCTCTGTATATAACACTCTGCTCTGTATATAACACTCTGCTCTGTATATAACACTCTGCTCTGTATATAACACTCTGCTCTGTATATAACACACTGATCTGTATATAACACACTGATCTGTATATAACACACTGATCTGTATATAACACTCTGCTCTGTATATAACACTGCTCTGTATATAACACACTGCTATGTATATAACACTCTGCTCTGTATATTACACTCTGCTCTGTATATAACACTCTGCTCTGTATATAACACACTGATCTGTATATAACACTGCTCTGTATATAACACTCTGCTCTGTATATAACACTCTGCTCTGTATATAACACTCTGCTCTGTATATAACACTCTGCTCTGTATATAACACTCTGCTCTGTATATAACACACTGATCTGTATATAACACACTGATCTGTATATAACACTCTGCTCTGTATATAACACACTGCTCTGTATATAACACACTGCTCTGTATATAACACTCTGCTCTGTATATCACACTCTGCTCTGTATATAACACTCTGCTCTGTATATAACACTCTGCTCTGTATATAACACTCTGCTCTGTATATAACACTCTGTATATAACACTCTGCTCTGTATATAACACACTGCTCTGTATATAACACTCTGCTCTGTATATAACACTCTGCTCTGTATATAACACACTGCTCTGTATATAACACACACTGCTCTGTATATAACACACACTGCTCTGTATATAACACACACTGCTCTGTATATAACACCCTGTATATAACACTCTGCTCTGCATATAACACTCTGCTCTGCATATAACACTCTGCTCTGTATATAACACACTGCTCTGTATATAACACACTGCTCTGTATATAACACACTGCTCTGTATATAACACTCTGCTCTGTATATAACACTCTGCTCTGTATATAACACTCTGCTCTGTATATAACACTCTGCTCTGTATATAACACACTGATCTGTATATAACACACTGATCTGTATATAACACACTGCTCTGTATATAACACTCTGCTCTGTATATAACACTCTGCTCTGTATATAACACTCTGCTCTGTATATAACACTCTGCTCTGTATATAACACACTGATCTGTATATAACACACTGATCTGTATATAACACACTGATCTGTATATAACACTCTGCTCTGTATATAACACTCTGCTCTGTATATAACACACTGCTCTGTATATAACACTCTGCTCTGTATATAACACTCTGCTCTGTATATAACACTCTGCTCTGTATATAACACTCTGCTCTGTATATAACACTCTGTATATAACACTCTGCTCTGTATATAACACACTGCTCTGTATATAACACTCTGCTCTGTATATAACACTCTGCTCTGTATATAACACACTGCTCTGTATATAACACACACTGCTCTGTATATAACACACACTGCTCTGTATATAACACACACTGCTCTGTATATAACACCCTGTATATAACACTCTGCTCTGCATATAACACTCTGCTCTGTATATAACACTCTGCTCTGTATATAACACACTGCTCTGTATATAACACACTGCTCTGTATATAACACACTGCTCTGTATATAACACTCTGCTCTGTATATAACACTCTGCTCTGTATATAAAACACTGCTCTGTATATAACACTCTGCTCTGTATATAACACACTGCTCTGTATATAATCCTGCTCTGTATATAACACACTGCTCTGTATATAACACTCTGCATATAACACACTGCTCTGTATATAACACACTGCTCTGTATATAACACACTGCTCTGTATATAACACACTGCTCTGTATATAACACACTGCTCTGTATATAACACTCTGCTCTGTATATTACACTCTGCTCTGTATATAACACACTGCTCTGTATATAACACACTGCTCTATATATAACACACTGCTCTGTATATAACACACTGCTCTGTATATAACACACTGCTCTGTATATAACACTCTGCTCTGTATATAACACACTGCTCTGTATATAACACTCTGCTCTGTATATAACACTCTGCTCTGTATATAACACTCTGCTCTGTATATAACACTCTGTATATTACACTCTGCTCTGTATATAACACACTCTGCTCTGTATATAACACACTCTGCTCTGTATATAACACACTCTGCTCTGTATATAACACACTCTGCTCTGTAAATAACACACTCTGCTCTGTAAATAACACACTCTGCTCTGTATATAACACTCTGCTCTGTATATAACACTCTGCTCTGTATATAACACTCTGCTCTGTATATAACACACTGCTCTGTATATAACACTCTGCTCTGTATATAACACTCTGCTCTGTATATAACACTCTGCTCTGTATATAACACACTCTGCTCTGTATATAACACTCTGCTCTGTATATAACACACTGCTCTGTATATAACACACACTGATCTGTATATAACACTCTGCTCTGTATATAACACTCTGCTCTGTATAACACACTGCTCTGTATATAACACACTGCTCTGTATATAACACACTGCTCTGTATATAACACTCTGCTCTGTATATAACACTCTGCTCTGTATATAACACTCTGCTCTGTATATAACACTCTGCTCTGTATATAACACTCTGCTCTGTATATAACACTGCTCTGTATATAACACTCTGCTCTGTATATAACACTCTGCTCTGTATATAACACTCTGCTCTGTATATAACACACTGCTCTGTATATAACACACTGCTCTGTATATAACTCTGCTCTGTATATAACACTCTGCTCTGTATATAACACTCTGCTCTGTATATAACACTCTGCTCTGTATATAACACTCTGCTCTGTAAATAACACTCTGCTCTGTATATAACACTCTGCTCTGTATATAACACTCTGCTCTGTACATATTCTGCTCTGTATATAACACACTGCTCTGTATATAACACACTGCTCTGTATATAACACTCTGCTATGTATACAACACTCTGCTCTGTGTATAACACTCTGCTCTGTATATAACACTCTGCTCTGTATATAACACTCTGCTCTGTATATAACACTCTGCTCTGTATATAACACTCCTCTGTATATTACACTCTGCTCTGTATATAACACTGCTCTGTATATAACAAACTGCTCTGTATATAACACTCTGCTCTGTATATAACACTGCTCTGTATATAACACTGCTCTGTATATAACACACTCTGCTCTGTATGTAACACACTCTGCTCTGTATGTAACACACTCTGCTCTGTATATAACACTCTGCTCTGTATATAACACTCTGCTCTGTATATAACACTCTGCTCTGTATATAACACTCTGCTCTGTATATAACACACTGCTCTGTATATCACACTGCTCTGTATATAACACACACTGCTCTGTATATAACACACTGCTCTGTATATAACACTCTGCTCTGTATATAACACTCTGCTCTGTATATAACACTCTGCTCTGTATATAACACTCTGCTCTGTATATAACACTGCTCTGTATATAACACTCTGCTCTGTATATAACACTGCTCTGTATATAACACACTGCTCTGTATATAACACTCTGCTCTGTATATAACACACTGCTCTGTATATAACACTCTGCTCTGTATATAACACACTGCTCTGTATATAACACACTGCTCTGTATATAACACACTGCTCTGTATATTACACTCTGCTCTGTATATTACACTCTGCTCTGTATATAACACACTGCTCTGTATATAACACTCTGCTCTGTATATAACACACTGCTCTGTATATAACACTCTGCTCTGTATATTTCACTCTGCTCTGTATATAACACTTTGCTCTGTATATAACACTGCTCTGTATATAACACTCTGCTCTGTATATAACACTCTGCTCTGTATATAACACTCTGCTCTGTATATCACACTCTGTATATAACACTCTGCTCTGTATATAACACACTGCTCTGTATATAACACTCTGCTCTGTATATAACACTCTGCTCTGTATATAACACTCTGCTCTGTATATAACACACTGCTCTGTATATAACACTCTGCTCTGTATATAACACACTGCTCTGTATATAACACTCTGCTCTGTATATAACACTCTGCTCTGTATATAACACTCTGTATATAACACTCTGCTCTGTATATCACACTCTGTATATAACACTCTGCTCTGTATATAACACACTGCTCTGTATATAACACTCTGCTCTGTATATAACACTCTGCTCTGTATATAACACTCTGCTCTGTATATAACACTCTGCTCTGTATATAACACACTGCTCTGTATATAACACTCTGCTCTGTATATAACACTCTGCTCTGTATATAACACACTGCTCTGTATATAACACACTGCTCTGTATATAACACTCTGCTCTGTATATAACACTGCTCTGTATATAACACTCTGCTCTGTATATAACACTCTGCTCTGTATATAACACTCTGCTCTGTATATAACACTGCTCTGTATATAACACTCTGCTCTGTATATAACACTTTGCTCTGTATATAACACACTGCTCTGTATATAACACACTGCTCTGTATATAACACACTGCTCTGTATATAACACACTGCTCTGTATATAACACTCTGCTCTGTATATAACACTCTGCTCTGTATATAACACTCTGCTCTGTATATAACACACTGCTCTGTATATAACACACTCTGCTATGTATGTAACACACTGCTCTGTATATAACACTGCTCTGTATATAACACTGCTCTGTATATAACACACTGCTCTGTATATAACACACTGCTCTGTATATAACACACTCTGCTCTGTATATAACACACTCTGCTCTGTATGTAACACACTGCTCTGTATATAACATTGCTCTGTATATAACACACTGCTCTGTATATAACACACTGCTCTGTATATAACACACTGCTCTGTATATAACACTCTGCTCTGTATATAACACTCTGCTCTGTATATAACACTCTGCTCTGTATATAACACTCTGCTCTGTATATAACACTCTGCTCTGTATATAACACTCTGCTCTGTATATAACACACTGCTCTGTATATAACACACTGCTCTGTATATAACACTCTGCTCTGTATATAACACACTGCTCTGTATATAACACTCTGCTCTGTATATAACACACTGCTCTGTATATAACACACTGCTCTGTATATAACACTCTGCTCTGTATATAACACACTGCTCTGTATATAACACACTGCTCTGTATATAACACACTGCTCTGTATATAACACTCTGCTCTGTATATTACACTCTGCTCTGTATATAACACACACTGCTCTGTATATAACACACACTGCTCTGTATATTACACTCTGCTCTGTATATAACACACTGCTCTGTATAGAACACACTGCTCTGTATATAACACACTGCTCTGTATATAACACTCTGCTCTGTATATAACACTCTGCTCTGCATATAACACTCTGCTCTGCATATAACACTCTGCTCTGCATATAACACTCTGCTCTGTATATAACACTCTGCTCTGTATGTAACACTCTGCTCTGTATATAACACACTCTGCTCTGTATGTAACACACTGCTCTGTATGTAACACACTGCTCTGTATATAACACACTCTGCTCTGTATATAACACTCTGCTCTGTATATAACACACTGCTCTGTATATAACACTCTGCTCTGTATATTACACTCTGCTCTGTATATAACACACTGCTCTGTATATAACACTCTGCTCTGTATATAACACTCTGCTCTGTATATAACACTGCTCTGTATATAACACTCTGCTCTGTATATAACACTCTGCTCTGTATATAACACTCTGCTCTGTATATAACACTCTGTATATAACACTCTGCTGTGTAAATAACACACTGCTCTGTATATAACACTCTGCTCTGTATATAACACTCTGCTCTGTATATAACACTCTGCTCTGTATATAACACTCTGTATATTACACACTGCTCTGTATATAACACTCTGCTCTGTATATAACACACTGCTCTGTATATAACATACACTGCTCTGTATATAACACACTGCTCTGTATATAACACACTGCTCTGTATATAACACACTGCTCTGTATATAACACTCTGTATATAACACTCTGCTCTGTATATAACACTCTGCTCTGTATATAACACTCTGCTCTGTATATAACACACTGCTCTGTATATAACACACTGCTCTGTATATAACACTCTGTATATAACACTCTGCTCTGTATATAACACACTGCTCTGTATATAACACTCTGCTCTGTATATAACACACTGCTCTGTATATAACACACTGCTCTGTATATAACACTCTGCTCTGTATATAACACACTGCTCTGTATATAACACACTGCTCTGTATATAACACTCTGCTCTGTATATAACACTCTGCTCTGTATATAACACTCTGCTCTGTATATAACACACTGCTCTGTATATAACACTCTGTATATAACACACTGCTCTGTATATAACACTCTGCTCTGTATATAACACACTGCTCTGTATATAACACTCTGCTCTGTATATAACACTGCTCTGTATATAACACACTGCTCTGTATATAACACACTGCTCTGTATATAACACACTGCTCTGTATATAACACTCTGCTCTGTATATAACACACTGCTCTGTATATAACACTCTGCTCTGTATATAACACTCTGCTCTGTATATAACACACTGCTCTGTATTTAACACTGTATATAACACACTGCTCTGTATATAACACTCTGCTCTGTATATAACACACTCTGCTCTGTATATAACACACTCTGCTCTGTATATAACACACTGCTCTGTATATAACACACTGCTCTGTATATAACACTCTGCTCTGTATATAACACTCTGCTCTGTATATAACACTCTGCTCTGTATATAACACACTGATCTGTATATAACACACTGATCTGTATATAACACACTGATCTGTATATAACACACTGATCTGTATATAACACTCTGCTCTGTATATAACACACTGCTCTGTATATAACACTGCTATGTATATAACACTCTGCTCTGTATATTACACTCTGCTCTGTATATAACACTCTGCTCTGTATATAACACTCTGCTCTGTATATAACACACTGCTCTGTATATAACACACTGCTCTGTATATAACACTCTGCTCTGTATATAACACTCTGCTCTGTATATAACACTCTGCTCTGTATATAACACGCTGCTCTGTATATAACACTCTGCTCTGTATATAACACACTGATCTGTATATAACACTCTGCTCTGTATATAACACTGCTCTGTATATAACACACTGCTCTGTATATAACACTCTGCTCTGTATATAACACTCTGCTCTGTATATAACACTCTGCTCTGTATATAACACTCTGCTCTGTATATAACACTCTGTATATAACACTCTGCTCTGTATATAACACACTGCTCTGTATATAACACTCTGCTCTGTATATAACACACTGCTCTGTATATAACACACACTGCTCTGTATATAACACACACTGCTCTGTATATAACACACACTGCTCTGTATATAACACTCTGCTCTGCATATAACACTCTGCTCTGCATATAACACTCTGCTCTGTATATAACACACTGCTCTGTATATAACACACTGCTCTGTATATAACACTCTGCTCTGTATATAACACTCTGCTCTGTATATAAAACACTGCTCTGTATATAACACTCTGCTCTGTATATAACACACTGCTCTGTATATAACACACTGCTCTGTATATAACACACTGCTCTGTATATAACACTCTGCATATAACACACTGCTCTGTATATAACACACTGCTCTGTATATAACACACTGCTCTGTATATAACACACTGCTCTGTATATAACACTTTGCTCTGTATATTACACTCTGCTCTGTATATAACACACTGCTCTGTATATAACACACTGCTCTGTATATAACACTCTGCTCTGTATATAACACTCTGCTCTGTATATAACATACTGCTCTGTATATAACACTCTGCTCTGTATATAACACTCTGCTCTGTATATAACACTCTGCTCTGTATATAACACACTGCTCTGTATATAACACTCTGCTCTGTATATAACACACTGCTCTGTATATAACACTCTGCTCTGTATATAACACTCTGCTCTGTATATAACACTCTGCTCTGTATATAACACTCTGCTCTGTATATAACACTGCTCTGTATATTACACTCTGCTCTGTATATAACACTGCTCTGTATATAACAAACTGCTCTGTATATAACACTCTGCTCTGTATATAACACTGCTCTGTATATAACACTGCTCTGTATATAACACACTCTGCTCTGTATGTAACACACTCTGCTCTGTATGTAACACTCTGCTCTGTATATAACACTCTGCTCTGTATATAACACTCTGCTCTGTATATAACACTCTGCTCTGTATATAACACTCTGCTCTGTATATAACACTGCTCTGTATATAACACTGCTCTGTATATAACACACTGCTCTGTATATAACACTCTGCTCTGTATATAACACTCTGCTCTGTATATAACACTCTGCTCTGTATATAACACTGCTCTGTATATAACACTCTGCTCTGTATATAACACTGCTCTGTATATAACACTCTGCTCTGTATATAACACACACTGCTCTGTATATAACACACTGCTCTGCATATAACACACACTGCTCTGTATATAACACTCTGCTCTGTATATAACACTCTGCTCTGTATAACACACTGCTCTGTATATAACACACTGCTCTGTATATAACACACTGCTCTGTATATAACACACTGCTCTGTATATAACACACTGCTCTGTATATAACACTCTGCTCTGTATATAACACTCTGCTCTGTATATAACACTCTGCTCTGTATATAACACTCTGCTCTGTATATAACACTGCTCTGTATATAACACTCTGCTCTGTATATAACACTCTGCTCTGTATATAACACACTGCTCTGTATATAACACTCTGCTCTGTATATAACACTCTGCTCTGTATATAACACTCTGCTCTGTATATAACACTCTGCTCTGTATATAACACTCTGCTCTGTATATAACACACTGATCTGTATATAACACACTGATCTGTATATAACACACTGATCTGTATATAACACTCTGCTCTGTATATAACACTGCTCTGTATATAACACACTGCTATGTATATAACACTCTGCTCTGTATATTACACTCTGCTCTGTATATAACACTCTGCTCTGTATATAACACACTGATCTGTATATAACACTGCTCTGTATATAACACTCTGCTCTGTATATAACACTCTGCTCTGTATATAACACTCTGCTCTGTATATAACACTCTGCTCTGTATATAACACTCTGCTCTGTATATAACACACTGATCTGTATATAACACACTGATCTGTATATAACACTCTGCTCTGTATATAACACACTGCTCTGTATATAACACACTGCTCTGTATATAACACTCTGCTCTGTATATCACACTCTGCTCTGTATATAACACTCTGCTCTGTATATAACACTCTGCTCTGTATATAACACTCTGCTCTGTATATAACACTCTGTATATAACACTCTGCTCTGTATATAACACACTGCTCTGTATATAACACTCTGCTCTGTATATAACACTCTGCTCTGTATATAACACACTGCTCTGTATATAACACACACTGCTCTGTATATAACACACACTGCTCTGTATATAACACACACTGCTCTGTATATAACACCCTGTATATAACACTCTGCTCTGCATATAACACTCTGCTCTGCATATAACACTCTGCTCTGTATATAACACACTGCTCTGTATATAACACACTGCTCTGTATATAACACACTGCTCTGTATATAACACTCTGCTCTGTATATAACACTCTGCTCTGTATATAACACTCTGCTCTGTATATAACACTCTGCTCTGTATATAACACACTGATCTGTATATAACACACTGATCTGTATATAACACACTGCTCTGTATATAACACTCTGCTCTGTATATAACACTCTGCTCTGTATATAACACTCTGCTCTGTATATAACACTCTGCTCTGTATATAACACACTGATCTGTATATAACACACTGATCTGTATATAACACACTGATCTGTATATAACACTCTGCTCTGTATATAACACTCTGCTCTGTATATAACACACTGCTCTGTATATAACACTCTGCTCTGTATATAACACTCTGCTCTGTATATAACACTCTGCTCTGTATATAACACTCTGCTCTGTATATAACACTCTGTATATAACACTCTGCTCTGTATATAACACACTGCTCTGTATATAACACTCTGCTCTGTATATAACACTCTGCTCTGTATATAACACACTGCTCTGTATATAACACACACTGCTCTGTATATAACACACACTGCTCTGTATATAACACACACTGCTCTGTATATAACACCCTGTATATAACACTCTGCTCTGCATATAACACTCTGCTCTGTATATAACACTCTGCTCTGTATATAACACACTGCTCTGTATATAACACACTGCTCTGTATATAACACACTGCTCTGTATATAACACTCTGCTCTGTATATAACACTCTGCTCTGTATATAAAACACTGCTCTGTATATAACACTCTGCTCTGTATATAACACACTGCTCTGTATATAATCCTGCTCTGTATATAACACACTGCTCTGTATATAACACTCTGCATATAACACACTGCTCTGTATATAACACACTGCTCTGTATATAACACACTGCTCTGTATATAACACACTGCTCTGTATATAACACACTGCTCTGTATATAACACTCTGCTCTGTATATTACACTCTGCTCTGTATATAACACACTGCTCTGTATATAACACACTGCTCTATATATAACACACTGCTCTGTATATAACACACTGCTCTGTATATAACACACTGCTCTGTATATAACACTCTGCTCTGTATATAACACACTGCTCTGTATATAACACTCTGCTCTGTATATAACACTCTGCTCTGTATATAACACTCTGCTCTGTATATAACACTCTGTATATTACACTCTGCTCTGTATATAACACACTCTGCTCTGTATATAACACACTCTGCTCTGTATATAACACACTCTGCTCTGTATATAACACACTCTGCTCTGTAAATAACACACTCTGCTCTGTAAATAACACACTCTGCTCTGTATATAACACTCTGCTCTGTATATAACACTCTGCTCTGTATATAACACTCTGCTCTGTATATAACACACTGCTCTGTATATAACACTCTGCTCTGTATATAACACTCTGCTCTGTATATAACACTCTGCTCTGTATATAACACACTCTGCTCTGTATATAACACTCTGCTCTGTATATAACACACTGCTCTGTATATAACACACACTGATCTGTATATAACACTCTGCTCTGTATATAACACTCTGCTCTGTATAACACACTGCTCTGTATATAACACACTGCTCTGTATATAACACACTGCTCTGTATATAACACTCTGCTCTGTATATAACACTCTGCTCTGTATATAACACTCTGCTCTGTATATAACACTCTGCTCTGTATATAACACTCTGCTCTGTATATAACACTGCTCTGTATATAACACTCTGCTCTGTATATAACACTCTGCTCTGTATATAACACTCTGCTCTGTATATAACACACTGCTCTGTATATAACACACTGCTCTGTATATAACTCTGCTCTGTATATAACACTCTGCTCTGTATATAACACTCTGCTCTGTATATAACACTCTGCTCTGTATATAACACTCTGCTCTGTAAATAACACTCTGCTCTGTATATAACACTCTGCTCTGTATATAACACTCTGCTCTGTACATATTCTGCTCTGTATATAACACACTGCTCTGTATATAACACACTGCTCTGTATATAACACTCTGCTATGTATACAACACTCTGCTCTGTGTATAACACTCTGCTCTGTATATAACACTCTGCTCTGTATATAACACTCTGCTCTGTATATAACACTCTGCTCTGTATATAACACTCCTCTGTATATTACACTCTGCTCTGTATATAACACTGCTCTGTATATAACAAACTGCTCTGTATATAACACTCTGCTCTGTATATAACACTGCTCTGTATATAACACTGCTCTGTATATAACACACTCTGCTCTGTATGTAACACACTCTGCTCTGTATGTAACACACTCTGCTCTGTATATAACACTCTGCTCTGTATATAACACTCTGCTCTGTATATAACACTCTGCTCTGTATATAACACTCTGCTCTGTATATAACACACTGCTCTGTATATCACACTGCTCTGTATATAACACACACTGCTCTGTATATAACACACTGCTCTGTATATAACACTCTGCTCTGTATATAACACTCTGCTCTGTATATAACACTCTGCTCTGTATATAACACTCTGCTCTGTATATAACACTGCTCTGTATATAACACTCTGCTCTGTATATAACACTGCTCTGTATATAACACACTGCTCTGTATATAACACTCTGCTCTGTATATAACACACTGCTCTGTATATAACACTCTGCTCTGTATATAACACACTGCTCTGTATATAACACACTGCTCTGTATATAACACACTGCTCTGTATATTACACTCTGCTCTGTATATTACACTCTGCTCTGTATATAACACACTGCTCTGTATATAACACTCTGCTCTGTATATAACACACTGCTCTGTATATAACACTCTGCTCTGTATATTTCACTCTGCTCTGTATATAACACTTTGCTCTGTATATAACACTGCTCTGTATATAACACTCTGCTCTGTATATAACACTCTGCTCTGTATATAACACTCTGCTCTGTATATCACACTCTGTATATAACACTCTGCTCTGTATATAACACACTGCTCTGTATATAACACTCTGCTCTGTATATAACACTCTGCTCTGTATATAACACTCTGCTCTGTATATAACACACTGCTCTGTATATAACACTCTGCTCTGTATATAACACACTGCTCTGTATATAACACTCTGCTCTGTATATAACACTCTGCTCTGTATATAACACTCTGTATATAACACTCTGCTCTGTATATCACACTCTGTATATAACACTCTGCTCTGTATATAACACACTGCTCTGTATATAACACTCTGCTCTGTATATAACACTCTGCTCTGTATATAACACTCTGCTCTGTATATAACACTCTGCTCTGTATATAACACACTGCTCTGTATATAACACTCTGCTCTGTATATAACACTCTGCTCTGTATATAACACACTGCTCTGTATATAACACACTGCTCTGTATATAACACTCTGCTCTGTATATAACACTGCTCTGTATATAACACTCTGCTCTGTATATAACACTCTGCTCTGTATATAACACTCTGCTCTGTATATAACACTGCTCTGTATATAACACTCTGCTCTGTATATAACACTTTGCTCTGTATATAACACACTGCTCTGTATATAACACACTGCTCTGTATATAACACACTGCTCTGTATATAACACACTGCTCTGTATATAACACTCTGCTCTGTATATAACACTCTGCTCTGTATATAACACTCTGCTCTGTATATAACACACTGCTCTGTATATAACACACTCTGCTATGTATGTAACACACTGCTCTGTATATAACACTGCTCTGTATATAACACTGCTCTGTATATAACACACTGCTCTGTATATAACACACTGCTCTGTATATAACACACTCTGCTCTGTATATAACACACTCTGCTCTGTATGTAACACACTGCTCTGTATATAACATTGCTCTGTATATAACACACTGCTCTGTATATAACACACTGCTCTGTATATAACACACTGCTCTGTATATAACACTCTGCTCTGTATATAACACTCTGCTCTGTATATAACACTCTGCTCTGTATATAACACTCTGCTCTGTATATAACACTCTGCTCTGTATATAACACTCTGCTCTGTATATAACACACTGCTCTGTATATAACACACTGCTCTGTATATAACACTCTGCTCTGTATATAACACACTGCTCTGTATATAACACTCTGCTCTGTATATAACACACTGCTCTGTATATAACACACTGCTCTGTATATAACACTCTGCTCTGTATATAACACACTGCTCTGTATATAACACACTGCTCTGTATATAACACACTGCTCTGTATATAACACTCTGCTCTGTATATTACACTCTGCTCTGTATATAACACACACTGCTCTGTATATAACACACACTGCTCTGTATATTACACTCTGCTCTGTATATAACACACTGCTCTGTATAGAACACACTGCTCTGTATATAACACACTGCTCTGTATATAACACTCTGCTCTGTATATAACACTCTGCTCTGCATATAACACTCTGCTCTGCATATAACACTCTGCTCTGCATATAACACTCTGCTCTGTATATAACACTCTGCTCTGTATGTAACACTCTGCTCTGTATATAACACACTCTGCTCTGTATGTAACACACTGCTCTGTATGTAACACACTGCTCTGTATATAACACACTCTGCTCTGTATATAACACTCTGCTCTGTATATAACACACTGCTCTGTATATAACACTCTGCTCTGTATATTACACTCTGCTCTGTATATAACACACTGCTCTGTATATAACACTCTGCTCTGTATATAACACTCTGCTCTGTATATAACACTGCTCTGTATATAACACTCTGCTCTGTATATAACACTCTGCTCTGTATATAACACTCTGCTCTGTATATAACACTCTGTATATAACACTCTGCTGTGTAAATAACACACTGCTCTGTATATAACACTCTGCTCTGTATATAACACTCTGCTCTGTATATAACACTCTGCTCTGTATATAACACTCTGTATATTACACACTGCTCTGTATATAACACTCTGCTCTGTATATAACACACTGCTCTGTATATAACATACACTGCTCTGTATATAACACACTGCTCTGTATATAACACACTGCTCTGTATATAACACACTGCTCTGTATATAACACTCTGTATATAACACTCTGCTCTGTATATAACACTCTGCTCTGTATATAACACTCTGCTCTGTATATAACACACTGCTCTGTATATAACACACTGCTCTGTATATAACACTCTGTATATAACACTCTGCTCTGTATATAACACACTGCTCTGTATATAACACTCTGCTCTGTATATAACACACTGCTCTGTATATAACACACTGCTCTGTATATAACACTCTGCTCTGTATATAACACACTGCTCTGTATATAACACACTGCTCTGTATATAACACTCTGCTCTGTATATAACACTCTGCTCTGTATATAACACTCTGCTCTGTATATAACACACTGCTCTGTATATAACACTCTGTATATAACACACTGCTCTGTATATAACACTCTGCTCTGTATATAACACACTGCTCTGTATATAACACTCTGCTCTGTATATAACACTGCTCTGTATATAACACACTGCTCTGTATATAACACACTGCTCTGTATATAACACACTGCTCTGTATATAACACTCTGCTCTGTATATAACACACTGCTCTGTATATAACACTCTGCTCTGTATATAACACTCTGCTCTGTATATAACACACTGCTCTGTATTTAACACTGTATATAACACACTGCTCTGTATATAACACTCTGCTCTGTATATAACACACTCTGCTCTGTATATAACACACTCTGCTCTGTATATAACACACTGCTCTGTATATAACACACTGCTCTGTATATAACACTCTGCTCTGTATATAACACTCTGCTCTGTATATAACACTCTGCTCTGTATATAACACACTGATCTGTATATAACACACTGATCTGTATATAACACACTGATCTGTATATAACACACTGATCTGTATATAACACTCTGCTCTGTATATAACACACTGCTCTGTATATAACACTGCTATGTATATAACACTCTGCTCTGTATATTACACTCTGCTCTGTATATAACACTCTGCTCTGTATATAACACTCTGCTCTGTATATAACACACTGCTCTGTATATAACACACTGCTCTGTATATAACACTCTGCTCTGTATATAACACTCTGTTCTGTATATAACACTCTGCTCTGTATATAACACGCTGCTCTGTATATAACACTCTGCTCTGTATATAACACACTGATCTGTATATAACACTCTGCTCTGTATATAACACTGCTCTGTATATAACACACTGCTCTGTATATAACACTCTGCTCTGTATATAACACTCTGCTCTGTATATAACACTCTGCTCTGTATATAACACTCTGCTCTGTATATAACACTCTGCTCTGTATATAACACTCTGTATATAACACTCTGCTCTGTATATAACACACTGCTCTGTATATAACACTCTGCTCTGTATATAACACACTGCTCTGTATATAACACACACTGCTCTGTATATAACACACACTGCTCTGTATATAACACACACTGCTCTGTATATAACACTCTGCTCTGCATATAACACTCTGCTCTGCATATAACACTCTGCTCTGTATATAACACACTGCTCTGTATATAACACACTGCTCTGTATATAACACTCTGCTCTGTATATAACACTCTGCTCTGTATATAAAACACTGCTCTGTATATAACACTCTGCTCTGTATATAACACACTGCTCTGTATATAACACACTGCTCTGTATATAACACACTGCTCTGTATATAACACTCTGCATATAACACACTGCTCTGTATATAACACACTGCTCTGTATATAACACACTGCTCTGTATATAACACACTGCTCTGTATATAACACTTTGCTCTGTATATTACACTCTGCTCTGTATATAACACACTGCTCTGTATATAACACACTGCTCTGTATATAACACTCTGCTCTGTATATAACACTCTGCTCTGTATATAACATACTGCTCTGTATATAACACTCTGCTCTGTATATAACACTCTGCTCTGTATATAACACTCTGCTCTGTATATAACACTCTGTATATTACACTCTGCTCTGTATATAACACACTCTGCTCTGTATATAACACACTCTGCTCTGTATATAACACACTCTGCTCTGTATATAACACACTCTGCTCTGTATATAACACACTCTGCTCTGTATATAACACTCTGCTCTGTATATAACACACTGCTCTGTATATAACACACTGCTCTGTATATAACACTCTGCTCTGTATATAACACTCTGCTCTGTATATAACACACACTGCTCTGTATATAACACACTGCTCTGTATATAACACACTGCTCTGTATATAACACACACTGCTCTGTATATAACACTCTGCTCTGTATAACACACTGCTCTGTATATAACACACTGCTCTGTATATAACACACTGCTCTGTATATAACACTCTGCTCTGTATATAACACACTGCTCTGTATATAACACACTGCTCTGTATATAACACACTGCTCTGTATATAACACACTGCTCTGTATATAACACTCTGCTCTGTATATAACACTCTGCTCTGTATATAACACTCTGCTCTGTATATAACACTCTGCTCTGTATATAACACTCTGCTCTGTATATAACACACTGCTCTGTATATAACACTCTGCTCTGTATATAACACTCTGCTCTGTATATAACACTCTGCTCTGTATATAACACTCTGCTCTGTATATAACACTCTGCTCTGTATATAACACTCTGCTCTGTACATAACACTCTGCTCTGTATATAACACACTGCTCTGTATATAACACACTGCTCTGTATATAACACTCTGCTATGTATACAACACTCTGCTCTGTATATAACACTCTGCTCTGTATATAACACTCTGCTCTGTATACAAAACTCTGCTCTGTATATAACACTCTGTATATAACACTCTGCTCTGTAAATAACACACTGCTCTGTATATAACACTCTGCTCTGTATATAACACTCTGCTCTGTATATAACACTCTGCTCTGTATATAACACTCTGCTCTGTATATAACACTCTGCTCTGTATATAACACTCTGTATATTACACACTGCTCTGTATATAACACTCTGCTCTGTATATAACACACTGCTCTGTATATAACACACACTGCTCTGTATATAACACACTGCTCTGTATATAACACACTGCTCTGTATATAACACACTGCTCTGTATATAACACTCTGTATATAACACTCTGCTCTGTATATAACACTCTGCTCTGTATATAACACTCTGCTCTGTATATAACACACTGCTCTGTATATAACACTCTGCTCTGTATATAACACACTGCTCTGTATATAACACACACTGCTCTGTATATAACACACTGCTCTGTATATAACACACTGCTCTGTATATAACACACTGCTCTGTATATAACACTCTGTATATAACACTCTGCTCTGTATATAACACTCTGCTCTGTATATAACACACTGCTCTGTATATAACACACTGCTCTGTATATAACACTCTGTATATAACACTCTGCTCTGTATATAACACACTGCTCTGTATATAACACTCTGCTCTGTATATAACACACTGCTCTGTATATAACACACTGCTCTGTATATAACACTCTGCTCTGTATATAACACACTGCTCTGTATATAACACACTGCTCTGTATATAACACACTGCTCTGTATATAACACACTGCTCTGTATATAACACTCTGCTCTGTATATAACACACTGCTCTGTATATAACACTCTGCTCTGTATATAACACACTGCTCTGTATATAACACTCTGTATATAACACACTGCTCTGTATATAACACTCTGCTCTGTATATAACACACTGCTCTGTATATAACACACTGCTCTGTATATAACACACTGCTCTGTATATAACACACTGCTCTGTATATAACACTCTGCTCTGTATATAGCACACTGCTCTGTATATAACACTCTGCTCTGTATATAACACTCTGCTCTGTATATAACACACTGCTCTGTATATAACACTCTGCTCTGTATATAACACACTGCTCTGTATATAACACTCTGTATATAACACACTGCTCTGTATATAACACACTCTGCTCTGTATATAACACACTGCTCTGTATATAACACTCTGCTCTGTATATAACACTCTCCTCTGTATATAACACTCTCCTCTGTATATAACACTCTCCTCTGTATATAACACTCTGCTCTGTATATAACACACTGATCTGTATATAACACACTGCTCTGTATATAACACACTGATCTGTATATAACACACTGATCTGTATATAACACACTGCTCTGTATATAACACTCTGCTCTGTATATAACACTGCTCTGTATATAACACTCTGCTCTGTATATTACACTCTGCTCTGTATATAACACTCTGCTCTGTATATTACACTCTGCTCTGTATATAACACACTGATCTGTATATAACACTCTGCTCTGTATATTACACTCTGCTCTGTATATAACACACTGATCTGTATATAACACTCTGCTCTGTATATAACACTCTGTATATAACACTCTGCTCTGTATATAACACACTGCTCTGTATATAACACTGTGCTCTGTATATAACACACTGCTCTGTATATAACACACACTGCTCTGTATATAACACACACTGCTCTGTATATAACACACACTGCTCTGTATATAACACCCTGTATATAACACTCTGCTCTGCATATAACACTCTGCTCTGTATATAACACTCTGCTCTGTATATAACACTCTGCTCTGTATATAACACTCTGCTCTGTATATAACACTCTGCTCTGTATATAACACACTGCTCTGTATATAACACTCTGCTCTGTATATAACACTCTGCTCTGTATATAACACTCTGCTCTGTATATAACACTCTGCTCTGTATATAACACACTGCTCTGTATATAACACACTGCTCTGTATATAACACTCTGCTCTGTATATAACACTCTGCTCTGTATATAACACTCTGCTCTGTATATAACACTCTGCTCTGTATATAACACTCTGCTCTGTATATAACACTGCTCTGTATATAACACACTGCTCTGTATATAGCACACTGCTCTGTATATAACACACTGCTCTGTATATAACACTCTGCTCTGTATATAACATTCTGCTCTGTATATAACACTCTGCTCTGTATATAACACTCTGCTCTGTATATAACACTCTGCTCTGTATATAACACTCTGCTCTGTATATAACACTCTGCTCTGTATATAACACTCTGCTCTGTATATAACACTCTGCTTTGTATATAACACTCTGCTCTGTATATAACACTCTGCTCTGTATATAACACACTGCTCGGTATATAAAACACTCTGCTCTGTATATAACACACTGCTCTGTATATAACACTCTGCTCTGTATATAACACTCTGCTCTGTATATAACACTCTGCTCTGTATATAACACTCTGCTCTGTATATAACACTCTGCTCTGTATATAACACTGCTCTGTATATAACACTCTGCTCTGTATATAACACTGCTCTGTATATAACACTCTGCTCTGTATATAACACTCTGCTCTGTATATAACACTCTGCTCTGTATATAACACACTGCTCTGTATATAACACACTGCTCTGTATATAACACTCTGCTCTGTATATAACACTCTGCTCTGTATATAACACTCTGCTCTGTATATAACACTCTGCTCTGTATATAACACTCTGCTCTGTATATAACACTCTGCTCTGTATATAACACTCTGCTCTGTATATAACACTCTGCTCTGTATATAACACTCTGCTCTGTATATAACACTGCTCTGTATATAACACTCTGCTCTGTATATAACACACTGCTCTGTATATAACACTCTGCTCTGTATATAACACTCTGCTCTGTATATAACACTCTGCTCTGTATATAACACTCTGCTCTGTATATAACACTGCTATGTATATAACACTCTGCTCTGTATATAACACTCTGCTCTGTATATAACACTCTGCTCTGTATATAACACTCTGCTCTGTATATAACACTCTGCTCTGTATATAACACTGCTCTGTATATAACACTCTGCTCTGTATATAACACACTGCTCTGTATATAACACACTGCTCTGTATATAACACTCTGCTCTGTATATAACACACTGCTCTGTATATAACACACTGCTCTGTATATAACACACTGCTCTGTATAAAACACACTGCTCTGTATATAACACTCTGCTCTGTATATAACACACTGCTCTGTATACAACACACTGCTCTGTATACAACACTCTGCTCTGTATACAACACTCTGCTCTGTATATAACACTCTGCTCTGTATATAACACTCTGCTCTGTATATAACACTCTGCTCTGTATATAACACTCTGCTCTGTATATAACACTCTGCTCTGTATATAACACTGCTCTGTATATAACACTCTGCTCTGTATATAACACACTGCTCTGTATATAACACACTGCTCTGTATATAACACTCTGCTCTGTATATAACACTCTGCTCTGTATATAACACTCTGCTCTGTATATAACACTCTGCTCTGTATATAACACTGCTCTGTATATAACACTCTGCTCTGTATATAACACTCTGCTCTGTATATAACACTCTGCTCTGTATATAACACTCTGCTCTGTACATAACACTCTGCTCTGTATATAACACACTGCTCTGTATATAACACACTGCTCTGTATATAACACTCTGCTATGTATACAACACTCTGCTCTGTATATAACACTCTGCTCTGTATATAACACTCTGCTCTGTATACAAAACTCTGCTCTGTATATAACACTCTGTATATAACACTCTGCTCTGTAAATAACACACTGCTCTGTATATAACACTCTGCTCTGTATATAACACTCTGCTCTGTATATAACACTCTGCTCTGTATATAACACTCTGCTCTGTATATAACACTCTGTATATTACACACTGCTCTGTATATAACACTCTGCTCTGTATATAACACACTGCTCTGTATATAACACACACTGCTCTGTATATAACACACTGCTCTGTATATAACACACTGCTCTGTATATAACACAC
This sequence comes from Ranitomeya imitator, assembly GCF_032444005.1. Taxonomy (NCBI): domain Eukaryota; kingdom Metazoa; phylum Chordata; class Amphibia; order Anura; family Dendrobatidae; genus Ranitomeya; species Ranitomeya imitator. The sequence continues at coordinate 711,375,308 of NC_091284.1, read as the reverse complement.
TGCTCTGTATATAACACTCTGTATATAACACTCTGCTCTGTATATAACACTCTGCTCTGTATATAACACTCTGCTCTGTATATAACACACTGCTCTGTATATAACACTCTGCTCTGTATATAACACACTGCTCTGTATATAACACACACTGCTCTGTATATAACACACTGCTCTGTATATAACACACTGCTCTGTATATAACACACTGCTCTGTATATAACACTCTGTATATAACACTCTGCTCTGTATATAACACTCTGCTCTGTATATAACACACTGCTCTGTATATAACACACTGCTCTGTATATAACACTCTGTATATAACACTCTGCTCTGTATATAACACACTGCTCTGTATATAACACTCTGCTCTGTATATAACACACTGCTCTGTATATAACACACTGCTCTGTATATAACACTCTGCTCTGTATATAACACACTGCTCTGTATATAACACACTGCTCTGTATATAACACACTGCTCTGTATATAACACACTGCTCTGTATATAACACTCTGCTCTGTATATAACACACTGCTCTGTATATAACACTCTGCTCTGTATATAACACACTGCTCTGTATATAACACTCTGTATATAACACACTGCTCTGTATATAACACTCTGCTCTGTATATAACACACTGCTCTGTATATAACACACTGCTCTGTATATAACACACTGCTCTGTATATAACACACTGCTCTGTATATAACACTCTGCTCTGTATATAGCACACTGCTCTGTATATAACACTCTGCTCTGTATATAACACTCTGCTCTGTATATAACACACTGCTCTGTATATAACACTCTGCTCTGTATATAACACACTGCTCTGTATATAACACTCTGTATATAACACACTGCTCTGTATATAACACACTCTGCTCTGTATATAACACACTGCTCTGTATATAACACTCTGCTCTGTATATAACACTCTCCTCTGTATATAACACTCTCCTCTGTATATAACACTCTCCTCTGTATATAACACTCTGCTCTGTATATAACACACTGATCTGTATATAACACACTGATCTGTATATAACACACTGATCTGTATATAACACACTGATCTGTATATAACACACTGCTCTGTATATAACACACTGCTCTGTATATAACACTCTGCTCTGTATATAACACTGCTCTGTATATAACACTCTGCTCTGTATATTACACTCTGCTCTGTATATAACACTCTGCTCTGTATATTACACTCTGCTCTGTATATAACACACTGATCTGTATATAACACACTGCTCTGTATATAACACTCTGCTCTGTATATAACACACTGATCTGTATATAACACTCTGCTCTGTATATTACACTCTGCTCTGTATATAACACTCTGCTCTGTATATAACACTCTGCTCTGTATATAACACTGCTCTGTATATAACACTCTGCTCTGTATATAACACACTGCTCTGTATATAACACTCTGCTCTGTATATAACACTCTGTATATAACACTCTGCTCTGTATATAACACACTGCTCTGTATATAACACTGTGCTCTGTATATAACACACTGCTCTGTATATAACACACACTGCTCTGTATATAACACACACTGCTCTGTATATAACACACACTGCTCTGTATATAACACCCTGTATATAACACTCTGCTCTGCATATAACACTCTGCTCTGTATATAACACTCTGCTCTGTATATAACACTCTGCTCTGTATATAACACTCTGCTCTGTATATAACACTCTGCTCTGTATATAACACTCTGCTCTGTATATAACACACTGCTCTGTATATAACACTCTGCTCTGTATATAACACTCTGCTCTGTATATAACACTCTGCTCTGTATATAACACTCTGCTCTGTATATAACACACTGCTCTGTATATAACACACTGCTCTGTATATAACACTCTGCTCTGTATATAACACTCTGCTCTGTATATAACACTCTGCTCTGTATATAACACTCTGCTCTGTATATAACACTCTGCTCTGTATATAACACTGCTCTGTATATAACACACTGCTCTGTATATAGCACACTGCTCTGTATATAACACACTGCTCTGTATATAACACTCTGCTCTGTATATAACATTCTGCTCTGTATATAACACTCTGCTCTGTATATAACACTCTGCTCTGTATATAACACTCTGCTCTGTATATAACACTCTGCTCTGTATATAACACTCTGCTCTGTATATAACACTCTGCTCTGTATATAACACTCTGCTCTGTATATAACACTCTGCTTTGTATATAACACTCTGCTCTGTATATAACACTCTGCTCTGTATATAACACACTGCTCGGTATATAAAACACTCTGCTCTGTATATAACACACTGCTCTGTATATAACACTCTGCTCTGTATATAACACTCTGCTCTGTATATAACACTCTGCTCTGTATATAACACTCTGCTCTGTATATAACACTCTGCTCTGTATATAACACTGCTCTGTATATAACACTCTGCTCTGTATATAACACTGCTCTGTATATAACACTCTGCTCTGTATATAACACTCTGCTCTGTATATAACACTCTGCTCTGTATATAACACACTGCTCTGTATATAACACACTGCTCTGTATATAACACTCTGCTCTGTATATAACACTCTGCTCTGTATATAACACTCTGCTCTGTATATAACACTCTGCTCTGTATATAACACTCTGCTCTGTATATAACACTCTGCTCTGTATATAACACTCTGCTCTGTATATAACACTCTGCTCTGTATATAACACTCTGCTCTGTATATAACACTGCTCTGTATATAACACTCTGCTCTGTATATAACACACTGCTCTGTATATAACACTCTGCTCTGTATATAACACTCTGCTCTGTATATAACACTCTGCTCTGTATATAACACTCTGCTCTGTATATAACACTCTGCTCTGTATATAACACTGCTATGTATATAACACTCTGCTCTGTATATAACACTCTGCTCTGTATATAACACTCTGCTCTGTATATAACACTCTGCTCTGTATATAACACTCTGCTTTGTATATAACACTGCTCTGTATATAACACTCTGCTCTGTATATAACACACTGCTCTGTATATAACACACTGCTCTGTATATAACACTCTGCTCTGTATATAACACACTGCTCTGTATATAACACACTGCTCTGTATATAACACACTGCTCTGTATAAAACACACTGCTCTGTATATAACACTCTGCTCTGTATATAACACACTGCTCTGTATACAACACACTGCTCTGTATACAACACTCTGCTCTGTATACAACACTCTGCTCTGTATATAACACTCTGCTCTGTATATAACACTCTGCTCTGTATATAACACTCTGCTCTGTATATAACACTCTGCTCTGTATATAACACTCTGCTCTGTATATAACACTGCTCTGTATATAACACTCTGCTCTGTATATAACACACTGCTCTGTATATAACACACTGCTCTGTATATAACACTCTGCTCTGTATATAACACTCTGCTCTGTATATAACACTCTGCTCTGTATATAACACTCTGCTCTGTATATAACACTGCTCTGTATATAACACTCTGCTCTGTATATAACACTCTGCTCTGTATATAACACTCTGCTCTGTATATAACACTCTGCTCTGTATATAAAACTCTGCTCTGTATATAACACACTGCTCTGTATATAAAACACTCTGCTCTGTATATAACACACTGCTCTGTATATAACACTCTGCTCTGTATATAACACTCTGCTCTGTATATAACACTCTGCTCTGTATATAACACTCTGCTCTGTATATAACACTCTGCTCTGTATATAACACTCTGCTCTGTATATAACACTCTGCTCTGTATATAACACTCTGCTCTGTATATAACACTCTGCTCTGTATATAACACTCTGCTCTGTATATAACACACTGCTCTGTATATAACACTGCTCTGTATATAACACTCTGCTCTGTATATAACACTGCTCTGTATATAACACTCTGCTCTGTATATAACACTCTGCTCTGTATATAACACTCTGCTCTGTATATAACACACTGCTCTGTATATAACACACTGCTCTGTATAAAACACACTGCTCTGTATATAACACTCTGCTCTGTATATAACACACTGCTCTGTATATAACACACTGCTCTGTATACAACACTCTGATCTGTATATAACACTCTGCTCTGTATATAACACTGCTCTGTATATAACACTCTGCTCTGTATATAACACTCTGCTCTGTATATAACACTCTGCTCTGTATATAACACTCTGCTCTGTATATAACACTCTGCTCTGTATATAACACTCTGCTCTGTATATAACACTCTGCTCTGTATATAACACTCTGCTCTGTATATAACACACTGCTCTGTATATAAAACACTCTGCTCTGTATATAACACTCTGCTCTGTATATAACACTCTGCTCTGTATATAACACTCTGCTCTGTATATAACACTCTGCTCTGTATATAACACTCTGCTCTGTATATAACACTCTGCTCTGTATATAACACTCTACTCTGTATATAACACTCTGCTCTGTATATAACACACTGCTCTGTATATAACACTGCTCTGTATATAACACTCTGCTCTGTATATAACACTCTGTATATAACACTCTGCTCTGTATATAACACTCTGCTCTGTATATAACACTCTGCTCTGTATATAACACTCTGCTCTGTATATAACACTCTGCTCTGTATATAACACTCTGATCTGTATATAACACTCTGATCTGTATATAACACTCTGCTCTGTATATAACACTCTGATCTGTATATAACACTCTGCTCTGTATATAACACTCTACTCTGTATATAACACTCTACTCTGTATATAACACTCTGCTCTGTATATAACACTCTGCTCTGTATATAACACTCTGCTCTGTATATAACACTCTGCTCTGTATATAACACTCTGCTCTGTATATAACACTCTGTATATAACACACTGCTCTGTATATAACACTCTGCTCTGTATATAACACTCTGCTCTGTATATAACACTCTGCTCTGTATATAACACTCTGCTCTGTATATAACACTCTGCTCTGTATATAACACTGCTCTGTATATAACACTCTGCTCTGTATATAACACTCTGTATATAACACTCTGCTCTGTATAAAACACACTGCTCTGTATATAACACTCTGCTCTGTATAAAACACTCTGCTCTGTATATAACACACTGCTCTGTATATAACACTCTGCTCTGTATATAACACTCTGCTCTGTATATAACACTCTGCTCTGTATATAACACTCTGCTCTGTATATAACACTCTGCTCTGTATATAACACTGCTCTGTATATAACACTCTGCTCTGTATATAACACACTGCTCTGTATATAACACACTGCTCTGTATATAACACTCTGCTCTGTATATAACACTCTGCTCTGTATAAAACACTCTGCTCTGTATATAACACACTGCTCTGTATATAACACTCTGCTCTGTATATAACACTCTGCTCTGTATATAACACTCTGCTCTGTATATAACACTCTGCTCTGTATATAACACTGCTCTGTATATAACACTCTGCTCTGTATATAACACACTGCTCTGTATATAACACACTGCTCTGTATATAACACTCTGCTCTGTATATAACACTCTGCTCTGTATATAACACACTGCTCTGTATATAACACTCTGCTCTGTATATAACACTCTGCTCTGTATATAACACTCTGCTCTGTATATAACACTCTGCTCTGTATATAACACTCTGCTCTGTATATAACACTCTGCTCTGTATATAACACTCTGCTCTGTATATAACACTCTGCTCTGTATATAACACTCTGCTCTGTATATAACACTCTGCTCTGTATATAACACACTGCTCTGTATATAAAACACTCTGCTCTGTATATAACACACTGCTCTGTATGTAACACTCTGCTCTGTATGTAACACTCTGCTCTGTATGTAACACTCTGCTCTGTATGTAACACTCTGCTCTGTATGTAACACTCTGCTCTGTATGTAACACTCTGCTCTGTATGTAACACTCTGCTCTGTATGTAACACTCTGCTCTGTATGTAACACTCTGCTCTGTATGTAACACTCTGCTCTGTATATAACACTCTGCTCTGTATATAACACTCTGCTCTGTATATAACACTCTGCTCTGTATATAACACTCTGCTCTGTATATAACACTCTGCTCTGTATATAACACTCTGCTCTGTATATAACACTCTGCTCTGTATATAACACTCTGTATATAACACACTGCTCTGTATATAACACTCTGCTCTGTATATAACACTCTGCTCTGTATATAACACTCTGCTCTGTATATAACACTCTGCTCTGTATATAACACTCTGCTCTGTATATAACACTCTGCTCTGTATATAACACTCTGCTCTGTATATAACACTCTGCTCTGTATATAACACTCTGTATATAACACTCTGCTCTGTATAAAACACACTGCTCTGTATATAACACTCTGCTCTGTATAAAACACTCTGCTCTGTATATAACACACTGCTCTGTATATAACACTCTGCTCTGTATATAACACTCTGCTCTGTATATAACACTCTGCTCTGTATATAACACTCTGCTCTGTATATAACACTCTGCTCTGTATATAACACTCTGCTCTGTATATAACACTCTGCTCTGTATATAACACTCTGCTCTGTATATAACACTCTGCTCTGTATATAACACTCTGCTCTGTATATAACACTCTGCTCTGTATATAACACACTGCTCTGTATATAACACACTGCTCTGTATATAACACTCTGCTCTGTATATAACACTCTGCTCTGTATAAAACACTCTGCTCTGTATATAACACACTGCTCTGTATATAACACTCTGCTCTGTATATAACACTCTGCTCTGTATATAACACTCTGCTCTGTATATAACACTCTGCTCTGTATATAACACTCTGCTCTGTATATAACACTGCTCTGTATATAACACTCTGCTCTGTATATAACACACTGCTCTGTATATAACACACTGCTCTGTATATAACACTCTGCTCTGTATATAACACTCTGCTCTGTATATAACACTCTGCTCTGTATATAACACTCTGCTCTGTATATAACACTCTGCTCTGTATATAACACTCTGCTCTGTATATAACACACTGCTCTGTATATAACACTCTGCTCTGTATATAACACTCTGCTCTGTATATAACACTCTGCTCTGTATATAACACTCTGCTCTGTATATAACACTCTGCTCTGTATATAACACTCTGCTCTGTATATAACACTGCTCTGTATATAACACTCTGCTCTGTATATAACACACTGCTCTGTATATAACACACTGCTCTGTATATAACACTCTGCTCTGTATATAACACTCTGCTCTGTATATAACACTCTGCTCTGTATATAACACTCTGCTCTGTATATAACACTCTGCTCTGTATATAACACTCTGCTCTGTATATAACACTCTGCTCTGTATATAACACTCTGCTCTGTATATAACACTCTGCTCTGTATATAACACTCTGCTCTGTATATAACACTCTGCTCTGTATATAACACACTGCTCTGTATATAAAACACTCTGCTCTGTATATAACACACTGCTCTGTATATAACACTCTGCTCTGTATGTAACACTCTGCTCTGTATGTAACACTCTGCTCTGTATGTAACACTCTGCTCTGTATGTAACACTCTGCTCTGTATGTAACACTCTGCTCTGTATGTAACACTCTGCTCTGTATGTAACACTCTGCTCTGTATGTAACACTCTGCTCTGTATGTAACACTCTGCTCTGTATGTAACACTCTGCTCTGTATATAACACTCTGCTCTGTATATAACACTCTGCTCTGTATATAACACTCTGCTCTGTATATAACACTCTGCTCTGTATATAACACTCTGCTCTGTATATAACACTCTGCTCTGTATATAACACTCTGCTCTGTATATAACACTCTGCTCTGTATATAACACTCTGCTCTGTATATAACACACTGCTCTGTATATAACACACTGCTCTGTATATAACACTCTGTATATAACACTCTGCTCTGTATATAACACTCTGCTCTGTATATAACACTCTGCTCTGTATATAACACTCTGCTCTGTATATAACACTCTGCTCTGTATATAACACTCTGCTCTGTATATAACACTCTGCTCTGTATATAACACTCTGCTCTGTATATAACACTCTGCTCTGTATATAACACTCTGCTCTGTATATAACACTCTGCTCTGTATATAACACTCTGCTCTGTATATAACACTCTGCTCTGTATATAACACTCTACTCTGTATATAACACTCTGCTCTGTATATAACACTCTGCTCTGTATATAACACTCTGCTCTGTATATAACACTCTGCTCTGTATATAACACACTGCTCTGTATATAACACTCTGCTCTGTATATAACACTCTGCTCTGTATATAACACTCTGCTCTGTATATAACACTCTGTATATAACACACTGCTCTGTATATAACACTCTGCTCTGTATATAACACTCTGCTCTGTATATAACACTCTGCTCTGTATATAACACTCTGCTCTGTATATAACACTCTGCTCTGTATATAACACACTGATCTGTATATAAAACACTCTGCTCTGTATATAACACTCTGCTCTGTATATAACACTCTGCTCTGTATATAACACTCTGCTCTGTATATAACACTCTGCTCTGTATATAACACTCTGCTCTGTATATAACACTCTACTCTGTATATAACACTCTGCTCTGTATATAACACACTGCTCTGTATATAACACTGCTCTGTATATAACACTCTGCTCTGTATATAACACTCTGTATATAACACTCTGCTCTGTATATAACACTCTGCTCTGTATATAACACTCTGCTCTGTATATAACACTCTGCTCTGTATATAACACTCTGATCTGTATATAACACTCTGATCTGTATATAACACTCTGCTCTGTATATAACACTCTGATCTGTATATAACACTCTGCTCTGTATATAACACTCTACTCTGTATATAACACTCTACTCTGTATATAACACTCTGCTCTGTATATAACACTCTGCTCTGTATATAACACTCTGCTCTGTATATAACACTCTGCTCTGTATATAACACTCTGCTCTGTATATAACACTCTGCTCTGTATATAACACTCTGTATATAACACACTGCTCTGTATATAACACTCTGCTCTGTATATAACACTCTGCTCTGTATATAACACTCTGCTCTGTATATAACACTCTGCTCTGTATATAACACTCTGCTCTGTATATAACACTGCTCTGTATATAACACTCTGCTCTGTATATAACACTCTGTATATAACACTCTGCTCTGTATAAAACACACTGCTCTGTATATAACACTCTGCTCTGTATAAAACACTCTGCTCTGTATATAACACACTGCTCTGTATATAACACTCTGCTCTGTATATAACACTCTGCTCTGTATATAACACTCTGCTCTGTATATAACACTCTGCTCTGTATATAACACTCTGCTCTGTATATAACACTGCTCTGTATATAACACTCTGCTCTGTATATAACACACTGCTCTGTATATAACACACTGCTCTGTATATAACACTCTGCTCTGTATATAACACTCTGCTCTGTATAAAACACTCTGCTCTGTATATAACACACTGCTCTGTATATAACACTCTGCTCTGTATATAACACTCTGCTCTGTATATAACACTCTGCTCTGTATATAACACTCTGCTCTGTATATAACACTGCTCTGTATATAACACTCTGCTCTGTATATAACACACTGCTCTGTATATAACACACTGCTCTGTATATAACACTCTGCTCTGTATATAACACTCTGCTCTGTATATAACACTCTGCTCTGTATATAACACTCTGCTCTGTATATAACACTCTGCTCTGTATATAACACTCTGCTCTGTATATAACACTCTGCTCTGTATATAACACTCTGCTCTGTATATAACACTCTGCTCTGTATATAACACTCTGCTCTGTATATAACACTCTGCTCTGTATATAACACTCTGCTCTGTATATAACACACTGCTCTGTATATAAAACACTCTGCTCTGTATATAACACACTGCTCTGTATATAACACTCTGCTCTGTATATAACACTCTGCTCTGTATGTAACACTCTGCTCTGTATGTAACACTCTGCTCTGTATATAACACTCTGATCTGTATATAACACTCTGATCTGTATATAACACTCTGCTCTGTATATAACACTCTGATCTGTATATAACACTCTGCTCTGTATATAACACTCTACTCTGTATATAACACTCTACTCTGTATATAACACTCTGCTCTGTATATAACACTCTGCTCTGTATATAACACTCTGCTCTGTATATAACACTCTGCTCTGTATATAACACTCTGCTCTGTATATAACACTCTGTATATAACACACTGCTCTGTATATAACACTCTGCTCTGTATATAACACTCTGCTCTGTATATAACACTCTGCTCTGTATATAACACTCTGCTCTGTATATAACACTCTGCTCTGTATATAACACTGCTCTGTATATAACACTCTGCTCTGTATATAACACTCTGTATATAACACTCTGCTCTGTATAAAACACACTGCTCTGTATATAACACTCTGCTCTGTATAAAACACTCTGCTCTGTATATAACACACTGCTCTGTATATAACACTCTGCTCTGTATATAACACTCTGCTCTGTATATAACACTCTGCTCTGTATATAACACTCTGCTCTGTATATAACACTCTGCTCTGTATATAACACTCTGCTCTGTATATAACACTCTGCTCTGTATATAACACTCTGCTCTGTATATAACACTCTGCTCTGTATATAACACTCTGCTCTGTATATAACACTGCTCTGTATATAACACTCTGCTCTGTATATAACACACTGCTCTGTATATAACACACTGCTCTGTATATAACACTCTGCTCTGTATATAACACTCTGCTCTGTATAAAACACTCTGCTCTGTATATAACACACTGCTCTGTATATAACACTCTGCTCTGTATATAACACTCTGCTCTGTATATAACACTCTGCTCTGTATATAACACTGCTCTGTATATAACACTCTGCTCTGTATATAACACACTGCTCTGTATATAACACACTGCTCTGTATATAACACTCTGCTCTGTATATAACACTCTGCTCTGTATATAACACTCTGCTCTGTATATAACACTCTGCTCTGTATATAACACTCTGCTCTGTATATAACACTCTGCTCTGTATATAACACTCTGCTCTGTATATAACACTCTGCTCTGTATATAACACTCTGCTCTGTATATAACACTCTGCTCTGTATATAACACACTGCTCTGTATATAAAACACTCTGCTCTGTATATAACACACTGCTCTGTATATAACACTCTGCTCTGTATATAACACTCTGCTCTGTATGTAACACTCTGCTCTGTATGTAACACTCTGCCCTGTATGTAACACTCTGCTCTGTATGTAACACTCTGCTCTGTATGTAACACTCTGCTCTGTATGTAACACTCTGCTCTGTATGTAACACTCTGCTCTGTATGTAACACTCTGCTCTGTATATAACACTCTGCTCTGTATATAACACTCTGCTCTGTATATAACACTCTGCTCTGTATATAACACTCTGCTCTGTATATAACACTTCAACAAAGAATCATGAAGCACAAAAGTACTATAGGGCCGAGAGTAGTGCAATGCATCTCTCCCACTCGTAATACCCAGATAAACTGGTTTAATAGGGCCACTCCAAGGGTCATAAATACGAACAAAAAAATGGAGTAAGAAAATCCCAGATACCATAGTAAAAACAAATACCTTTATTTATACCATATAAACATTACAAAAAGTTCCAAAAATATAGCACCAATAAAATTGCAGATAAGCACCGTAACAGATGGAAACTAAGGAGGAAAAACTCTAGTAGTACAGGTGTACATGGGGAGTATAGCGTACATCCGGGGATAAGAATGTTACTAGTATAGGGCCATAGACATAGTTATATTATAAGGTTAAATCCTGCATATATCCCCCGCTGTCAATAGACAGTATTCTATGGGGTGAACCCTAAATCCATTAGTAAATGAACAATACCCACTGCATGCTTACCCATATGTAAACCGGACAGCTCACCCACTGCACACCAGGAACCCCTTGACGCACGTTTCGCCGCCAAGCTTTTTCAAAAGGGGATACTAGTCAGCTGTTCTGATGCCTTAATATAATGCCGAAACCGGAAGTGCCGCTAGGCTATTGGCGCATGCGCACCTGGATCCGGGCACCGCATCCCCAGCGGCCGTCACTGCCGTGCGAGCATAAAGGCGGAAGTCCGCCGTGTGACGTCATGACATGCGCACACACCAGTTCCAGATAGCCACAGGAGAGGCGGAGATAACCGCACCCAAGGAGCGCATGCGCCCACATAGCGGCCATTGAGATGGAGACCAAAGCTGCGGCCATACTTTGAAAGACCCATTAGTGTACGAACGTACTATAGATACGGTGGGGGCGGCCAATGTAACCAAAGCACCTACTCTGCCCCACCTCAACAATGCGCTGCGAGAAGCCTCAAGATAGTAAGAATACCAGCAGGTACTAAGTGTGACACAGTGAAAAAAATATGATATACACATATAGTGATATAAAATCTTAAATATACATAAGTGAACATATGTAGCTGCACCAACTACGGCTACAGCCACACATGGAACAATAAGGATATACAAGAAACATCCTATACTAATAAACAACATGAAATACACCATGGTAGCCTAATATTATAAAAATATATATATATATATAGTGCAGTAAAGTACATAAGATACACCATAGTAACCTATTATTATAAAAATATATATAGTGCAGTAGATGAAACCACAAGGATTCATATCAGTGATGCAGCACAGGGGCGATTCTCCAGCAGCAAAGGAAGACGATAGATGAAACCACAAGGATTCGTATCAGTGATGCAACACAAGGGTGATTCTTCAGCAGCAAGAAAAGAAGGCGGTCTCTAATAGGTTCCGCTAACCGGCAAGGCAAGAAAAATAAAATTAAAATAAGGAAAAAAGAACAATAAAATTACATACACATTAAAAACAAAGCGGGGACGATCCCACACAATATATTGAGAGAGGATGAGGACTCAGACTCCCAAATCTAATACCCTGCCCATATATATACCCCATCCAAGTAAAGAGGATAATTGAGATCATAAAAATGGGACAAAACTGATAGATTCATTTAGGCCCTTTGGGGCCATGGTGTCAAGGGTGACAATCCACCTACATTCACGTTGTGCCAACAATTGGTTTAGATTGCCACCCCTGACACCACCATGTACTCTATCAATACCCCTAATACTCAAGCCACTGGGATCGGACCGATGAAACTTTCTGAAGTGCCTCGGTAGAGTTTTAAGTAATGACACATCCAAGACATCCTTACCGGCTATAATATCCCGGACGTGTTCGCGCGTCCTAATCTTGAGTTCCCTAGATGTGAGACCCACATAAATGAGGGAGCAGGGACAAGTAGCATAGTACACAACATGGGTAGTACTACACGAAATGTAATCACGGATTTTATATTCCCTGCTCCCATCAGATGTTTTGAAGGTCCCACATCTAAGGATGTTAGGACACGCGACACACGACCCACACGGGAAACATCCAACGCGGGGAGGACAGTTGGTAAAAAAGGGTTTTTGTGCTGCCACATAGTGGCTATGCACCAAATTATCCCTAAGGTTTCTCCCTCTGCGTTGTGTCATCAATGGAGTCTGCGGTAATTGGGCCGCAAGAATACTGTCAGTTTTTAAAATTGGCCAGTGTCTAGTCAGAATTTCTCGCATCCGATCCCAGTGGCAGTTAGAGGTAGATATGAACCTAATTTCAGATCTGCCCGTAGATCTCATCCTCTTTGACTTAATAAGGAGATCCTCCCTTGCTGTGGCCTTTGCCCGTCTATAACCCGCCTTAATACATCTCCGACTGTATCCTCTGTTCCTGAATCTCTCAGCAAGGGCCAATGACTGCCCCTCGAAGCGGGCACTGGTAGAGCAGACCCGCCTCCCCCTCAAGAATTGACCAACTGGGATGGCTTTAATGACAGAATAGTTGTGTGCCGAGGAGGCGTGCAACAACGAATTAACAGATGTTTCTTTCCGGTACAAATCCGTTTCAATGGTACCGTCCTCCGCGACACACAACGTAATATCAAGAAAATTAATTTCCTTCTGATGCCAACAATAAGTAAACTTTAAATTAAAACAATTATCATTAAGGTACCGCATGAATGTGGATAGGCTGGTCTCGTCACCGCTCCAAATCATCAACACATCATCGATGTACCGAAACCAGCCCACCACTTGGTCCGCGGCATGTGCCCCGTCTCCCTGGAAGATAGATCTCTCCCAGTATCCAAGAAATAAATTTGCATAAGCCGGGGCACATGCCGCGCCCATCGCGGTACCTTGTAACTGTAAAAAAAACCGATCTTTGAAAACAAAATAATTATGAGTCAACACAAATTGAATCAAATCCAAAATAAACTCAGAAAAATGGCCATCCCAGTTTGTCGCCTCGAGGAAGAAGCGGGCCGCCCTAAGACCATCCTCATGCCTAATTGAGGTATATAATGACTCAATGTCTATGGTCACCAATAACATGCCCGCCTCGAGGGACAAGCCATTGACCCGAGACAGCACGTCAGTAGTGTCTCTGACATAGGAGGGGAGGGTTTCAACCAATGGTTTGAGATAGAAATCAATAAATTTACAAACCCCATCACTCAACCCTCCTATGCCAGAGACAATAGGACGGCCAGGGGGATTGATCATGTCCTTATGTACCTTTGGTAAAAGGTAAAAGGTCGGGGTTTTTGGAAACTTGGGCAATAGACCATCCAGGACCCTTCTAGGGACAATACCAGACTCACCAGCATTTGATAGAATTAAGTCCAACTCCCTAGAAAAAGTTGGTGTAGGGTTCTGTGATAACATTTGATAGGTAGTTTTATTTCTCAATTGCCGAAAGGCCTCTCTCTCATATTTGTCAGTTGGCCAGATCACCACATTCCCCCCCTTGTCCGCGGGCTTGATGACTACAGATTCCAATGCTTGCAATTCACTCAGGGCTCTCCTCTGTGGGCCCGTGAGGTTCTCATTACGTCTATACCCCGGGATCTTTCTCAGATCCTCCGTAACGAGTCTGCAGAAAATTTCCACTTGTGAACACAAGGACAAGGGGGGGAAAGTGAGAGATCTGGACCCAACAGGAGTAGGAAAATTACCTATATCCTCAGCATCTTGTTCCCTCAATAGATCTTCCAATGCTTCAAGAGCCTCCTGTTCCATATCATTAGAGAGATGTGGGTCTCCATTCCTTTGGCAGTGTAACTTCTTAAGAATAAGCTTACGACAAAACAGGTGTGTATCTTTCACAGCTGTGAAAAAATCAAAAGCAGCGCATGGAACAAAATTAAGACCCAGTCTCAATACTTCTAACTGTGTTTCTGACAAATTATGTGAGGAAAGATTTATTACCTCTAAATTTGTGTTTTTGGCTTTACGGTCATAAGTTGGAGAGGACAAAGGTTTTCTCTTATTATTATATTTCTCCTTGGCTAGTCTTCCTGGCTGTTGTTTTCTTTTTTTAGCACCCCCCGCTGTCCCAGATACATCGGAGGCTATGCTTGATTCATCTGCAGAGGTTAATGATGAAACAGAGCCTGACCTTATATGAGATTGAATCGGACGGGCCTTTTTATTGGCCCTCCAGCGGTACACTTTATTCTCTTTATAATCCGTGCCGTCTCTCTGTAGCTTTTTAGTTTTCACAGCTCCTATCTCCTGCTCCCACTTGGAGAAGTCTTTCTCCAAATCACCGTTAAGTTTATCCAGTGCCTCTGTTGTCAAATCATTTTTAACGGTGATCTGGATACTATCTATCTCCTTTTCAATATCCATCAATCTTGTCTCATCAAATTTCATCAGTAATTCCATAAACCCCCGGGAACATTTGGTGGCCAGATCTTCCCATTCTTTTTTAAAATTCTCATCCTCCACTGGAAATGATGGGAAAATCTGGACTCTTAGACCCCTTGGAATCAAGCTGCGAGCCAGGTACTGTATATAACACTCTGCTCTGTATATAACACTCTGCTCTGTATATAACACTCTGCTCTGTATATAACACTCTGCTCTGTATATAACACTCTGCTCTGTATATAACACACTGCTCTGTATATAACACTCTGCTCTGTATATAACACTCTGCTCTGTATATAACACTCTGCTCTGTATATAACACACTGCTCTGTATATAACACTCTGCTCTGTATATAACACTCTGCTCTGTATATAACACTCTGCTCTGTATATAACACTCTGCTCTGTATATAACACTCTGCTCTGTATATAACACTCTGCTCTGTATATAACACTCTGCTCTGTATAAAACACTCTGCTCTGTATATAACACACTGCTCTGTATATAACACTCTGCTCTGTATATAACACTCTGCTCTGTATATAACACTCTGCTCTGTATATAACACTGCTCTGTATATAACACTCTGCTCTGTATATAACACACTGCTCTGTATATAACACACTGCTCTGTATATAACACTCTGCTCTGTATATAACACTCTGCTCTGTATATAACACTCTGCTCTGTATATAACACTCTGCTCTGTATATAACACTCTGCTCTGTATATAACACTCTGCTCTGTATATAACACTCTGCTCTGTATATAACACTCTGCTCTGTATATAACACTCTGCTCTGTATATAACACTCTGCTCTGTATATAACACTCTGCTCTGTATATAACACACTGCTCTGTATATAAAACACTCTGCTCTGTATATAACACACTGCTCTGTATATAACACTCTGCTCTGTATATAACACTCTGCTCTGTATATAACACTCTGCTCTGTATATAACACTCTGCTCTGTATATAACACTCTGCTCTGTATATAACACTCTGCTCTGTATATAACACTCTGCTCTGTATATAACACTCTGCTCTGTATATAACACTCTGCTCTGTATATAACACACTGCTCTGTATATAACACTCTGCTCTGTATATAACACTCTGCTCTGTATATAACACTCTGCTCTGTATATAACACTCTGTATATAACACACTGCTCTGTATATAACACTCTGCTCTGTATATAACACTCTGCTCTGTATATAACACTCTGCTCTGTATATAACACACTGCTCTGTATATAACACTCTGCTCTGTATATAACACTCTGCTCTGTATATAACACTCTGCTCTGTATATAACACTCTGCTCTGTATATAACACTCTGCTCTGTATATAACACTCTGCTCTGTATATAACACTCTGCTCTGTATATAACACTCTGCTCTGTATATAACACTCTGCTCTGTATATAACACTCTGCTCTGTATATAACACACTGCTCTGTATATAAAACACTCTGCTCTGTATATAACACACTGCTCTGTATATAACACTCTGCTCTGTATGTAACACTCTGCTCTGTATGTAACACTCTGCTCTGTATGTAACACTCTGCTCTGTATGTAACACTCTGCTCTGTATGTAACACTCTGCTCTGTATGTAACACTCTGCTCTGTATGTAACACTCTGCTCTGTATGTAACACTCTGCTCTGTATGTAACACTCTGCTCTGTATGTAACACTCTGCTCTGTATATAACACTCTGCTCTGTATATAACACTCTGCTCTGTATATAACACTCTGCTCTGTATATAACACTCTGCTCTGTATATAACACTCTGCTCTGTATATAACACTCTGCTCTGTATATAACACTCTGCTCTGTATATAACACTCTGCTCTGTATATAACACTCTGCTCTGTATATAACACACTGCTCTGTATATAACACACTGCTCTGTATATAACACTCTGTATATAACACTCTGCTCTGTATATAACACTCTGCTCTGTATATAACACTCTGCTCTGTATATAACACTCTGCTCTGTATATAACACTCTGCTCTGTATATAACACTCTGCTCTGTATATAACACTCTGCTCTGTATATAACACTCTGCTCTGTATATAACACTCTGCTCTGTATATAACACTCTGCTCTGTATATAACACTCTGCTCTGTATATAACACTCTACTCTGTATATAACACTCTGCTCTGTATATAACACTCTGCTCTGTATATAACACTCTGCTCTGTATATAACACTCTGCTCTGTATATAACACACTGCTCTGTATATAACACTCTGCTCTGTATATAACACTCTGCTCTGTATATAACACTCTGCTCTGTATATAACACTCTGTATATAACACACTGCTCTGTATATAACACTCTGCTCTGTATATAACACTCTGCTCTGTATATAACACTCTGCTCTGTATATAACACTCTGCTCTGTATATAACACTCTGCTCTGTATATAACACTCTGCTCTGTATATAACACACTGCTCTGTATATAACACACTGCTCTGTATATAACACTCTGCTCTGTATATAACACACACTTCTCTGTATATAACACACACTTCTCTGTATATAACACTCTGCTCTGTATATAACACTCTGCTCTGTATATATCACACTCTGCTCTGTATATAACACACTCTGCTCTGTATATAACACACTCTGCTCTGTATATAACACACTCTGCTCTGTATATAACACTCTGCTCTGTATATAACACACTGCTCTGTATATAACACACTGCTCTGTATATAACACTGCTCTGTATATAACACACTGCTCTGTATATAACACACTGCTCTGTATATAACACTCTACTCTGTATATAACACACTGCTCTGTATATAACACTCTGCTCTGTATATAACACTCTGTATATAACACTCTGTATATAACACTCTGTATATAACACTCTGCTCTGTATATAACACTCTGCTCTGTATATAACACTGCTCTGTATATAACACTCTGCTCTGTATATAACACACTCTGCTCTGTATATAACACACTGCTCTGTATATAACACTCTGCTCTGTATATAACACACTGCTCTGTATATAACACACTGCTCTGTATATAACACTCTGCTCTGTATATAACACTCTGTATATAACACTCTGCTCTGTATATAACACTCTGCTCTGTATATAACACTGCTCTGTATATAACACTCTGCTCTGTATATAACACTCTGCTCTGTATATAACACACTGCTCTGTATATAACACACTGCTCTGTATATAACACTCTGCTCTGTATATAACACTCTGCTCTGTATATAACACTCTGCTCTGTATATAACACACTGCTCTGTATATAACACACTGCTCTGTATATAACACTCTGCTCTGTATATAACACACTGCTCTGTATATAACACTCTGCTCTGTATATAACACTCTGCTCTGTATATAACACACTGCTCTGTATATAACACACTGCTCTGTATATAACACTCTGCTCTGTATATAACACTCTGCTCTGTATATAACACTCTGCTCTGTATATAACACACTGCTCTGTATATAACACTCTGCTCTGTATATAACACTGCTCTGTATATAACACTCTGCTCTGTATATAACACACTGCTCTGTATATAACACTCTGCTCTGTATATAACACTCTGCTCTGTATATAACACTCTGCTCTGTATATAACACTCTGCTCTGTATATAACACTCTGCTCTGTATATAACACTCTGCTCTGTATATAACACTCTGCTCTGTATATAACACTCTGCTCTGTATATAACACTCTGCTCTGTATATAACACTCTGCTCTGTATATAACACTCTGCTCTGTATATAACACTCTGCTCTGTATATAACACACTGCTCTGTATATAACACACTGCTCTGTATATAACACTCTGCTCTGTATATAACACTCTGCTCTGTATATAACACTCTGCTCTGTATATAACACACTGCTCTGTATATAACACACTGCTCTGTATATAACACTCTGCTCTGTATATAACACTCTGCTCTGTATATAACACTCTGCTCTGTATATAACACTCTGCTCTGTATATAACACTCTGCTCTGTATATAACACTCTGCTCTGTATATAACACACTGCTCTGTATATAACACACTGCTCTGTATATAACACTGCTCTGTATATAACACACTGCTCTGTATATAACACTCTGCTCTGTATATAACACTCTGCTCTGTATATAACACACTGCTCTGTATATAACACACTGCTCTGTATATAACACTCTGCTCTGTATATAACACACTGCTCTGTATATAACACTCTGCTCTGTATATAACACTCTGCTCTGTATATAACACTCTGCTCTGTATATAACACTCTGCTCTGTATATAACACTCTGCTCTGTATATAACACTCTGCTCTGTATATAACACTCTGCTCTGTATATAACACACTGCTCTGTATATAACACTGCTCTGTATATAACACTCTGCTCTGTATATAACACTCTGCTCTGTATATAACACTCTGCTCTGTATATAACACACTGCTCTGTATATAACACTCTGCTCTGTATATAACACACTGCTCTGTATATAACACACTGCTCTGTATATAACACACTGCTCTGTATATAACACACTGCTCTGTATATAACACTCTGCTCTGTATATAACACACTGCTCTGTATATAACACACACTGCTCTGTATATTACACTCTGCTCTGTATATAACACTCTGCTCTGTATATAACACTCTGCTCTGTATATAACACTCTGCTCTGTATATAACACTCTGCTCTGTATATTACACTCTGCTCTGTATATTACACTCTGCTCTGTATATAACACACTGCTCTGTATATAACACTCTGCTCTGTATATAACACTCTGCTCTGTATATAACACTCTGCTCTGTATATAACACTCTGCTCTGTATATAACACACTGCTCTGTATATTACACTCTGCTCTGTATATAACACTCTGCTCTGTATATAACACACTGCTCTGTATATAACACACTGCTCTGTATATTACACTCTGCTCTGTATATAACACTCTGCTCTGTATATAACACACTGCTCTGTATATAACACTCTGCTCTGTATATAACACACTGCTCTGTATATAACACACTGCTCTGTATATAACACACTGCTCTGTATATAACACTCTGCTCTGTATATAACACACTGCTCTGTATATAACACACACTGCTCTGTATATAACACACACTGCTCTGTATATAACACACTGCTCTGTATATAACACTCTGCTCTGTATATAACACTCTGCTCTGTATATAACACACTGCTCTGTATATAACACACTGCTCTGTATATAACACTCTGCTCTGTATATTACACTCTGCTCTGTATATTACACTCTGCTCTGTATATTACACTCTGCTCTGTATATTACACTCTGCTCTGTATATAACACTCTGCTCTGTATATAACACTCTGCTCTGTATATAACACACTGCTCTGTATATAACACACTGCTCTGTATATAACTCTGCTCTGTATATAACACTCTGCTCTGTATATAACACTCTGCTCTGTATATAACACTCTGCTCTGTATATAACACTCTGCTCTGTATATAACACTCTGCTCTGTATATAACACACTGCTCTGTATATAACACTCTGTATATAACACTCTGCTCTGTATATAACACTCTGCTCTGTATATAACACTCTGCTCTGTATATAACACTCTGCTCTGTATATAACACTCTGCTCTGTATATAACACTCTGCTCTGTATATAACACTCTGCTCTGTATATAACACTCTGCTCTGTATATAACACTCTGCTCTGTATATAACACTCTACTCTGTATATAACACTCTGCTCTGTATATAACACTCTGCTCTGTATATAACACTCTGCTCTGTATATAACACTCTGCTCTGTATATAACACTCTGCTCTGTATATAACACTCTGCTCTGTATATAACACTCTGCTCTGTATATAACACTCTGCTCTGTATATAACACTCTGTATATAACACACTGCTCTGTATATAACACTCTGCTCTGTATATAACACTCTGCTCTGTATATAACACTCTGCTCTGTATATAACACTCTGCTCTGTATATAACACTCTGCTCTGTATATAACACTCTGCTCTGTATATAACACTCTGCTCTGTATATAACACTCTGCTCTGTATATAACACTCTACTCTGTATATAACACTCTGCTCTGTATATAACACTCTGCTCTGTATATAACACTCTGCTCTGTATATAACACTCTGCTCTGTATATAACACTCTGCTCTGTATATAACACACTGCTCTGTATATAACACTCTGCTCTGTATATAACACTCTGCTCTGTATATAACACTGCTCTGTATATAACACTCTGCTCTGTATATAACACTCTGTATATAACACTCTGCTCTGTATAAAACACACTGCTCTGTATATAACACTCTGCTCTGTATATAACACTCTGCTCTGTATATAACACTCTGCTCTGTATATAACACACTGCTCTGTATATAACACACTGCTCTGTATATAACACACTGCTCTGTATATAACACTCTGCTCTGTATATAACACTCTGCTCTGTATATAACACTCTGCTCTGTATATAACACTCTGCTCTGTATATAACACTCTGCTCTGTATATAACACTCTGCTCTGTATATAACACTCTGCTCTGTATATAACACTCTGCTCTGTATATAACACACTGCTCTGTATATAACACACTGCTCTGTATATAACACTCTGCTCTGTATATAACACTCTGCTCTGTATATAACACTCTGCTCTGTATATAACACTGCTCTGTATATAACACTCTGCTCTGTATATAACACACTGCTCTGTATATAACACACTGCTCTGTATATAACACTCTGCTCTGTATATAACACTCTGCTCTGTATATAACACTCTGCTCTGTATATAACACTCTGCTCTGTATATAACACTCTGCTCTGTATATAACACTCTGCTCTGTATATAACACTCTGCTCTGTATATAACACTCTGCTCTGTATATAACACTCTGCTCTGTATATAACACTCTGCTCTGTATATAACACTCTGCTCTGTATATAACACACTGCTCTGTATATAAAACACTCTGCTCTGTATATAACACACTGCTCTGTATATAACACTCTGCTCTGTATGTAACACTCTGCTCTGTATGTAACACTCTGCTCTGTATGTAACACTCTGCTCTGTATGTAACACTCTGCTCTGTATGTAACACTCTGCTCTGTATATAACACTCTGCTCTGTATATAACACTCTGCTCTGTATATAACACTCTGCTCTGTATATAACACTCTGCTCTGTATATAACACTCTGCTCTGTATATAACACTCTGCTCTGTATATAACACTCTGCTCTGTATATAACACACTGCTCTGTATATAACACTCTGTATATAACACTCTGCTCTGTATATAACACTCTGCTCTGTATATAACACTCTGCTCTGTATATAACACTCTGCTCTGTATATAACACTCTGCTCTGTATATAACACTCTGCTCTGTATATAACACTCTGCTCTGTATATAACACTCTGCTCTGTATATAACACTCTGCTCTGTATATAACACTCTGCTCTGTATATAACACTCTACTCTGTATATAACACTCTGCTCTGTATATAACACTCTGCTCTGTATATAACACTCTGCTCTGTATATAACACTCTGCTCTGTATATAACACTCTGCTCTGTATATAACACACTGCTCTGTATATAACACTCTGCTCTGTATATTACACACTGCTCTGTATATAACACTCTGCTCTGTATATAACACTCTGCTCTGTATATAACACACTGCTCTGTATATAACACTCTGCTCTGTATATAACACTGCTCTGTATATAACACACTGCTCTGTATATTACACTCTGCTCTGTATATTACACACTGCTCTGTATATAACACTGTGCTCTGTATATAACACTCTGCTCTGTATATAACACTCTCCTCTGTATATAACACTCTCCTCTGTATATAACACTCTGCTCTGTATATAACACTGCTCTGTATATAACACTCTGCTCTGTATATTACACTCTGCTCTGTATATAACACACTGCTCTGTATATTACACTCTGCTCTGTATATTACACACTGATCTGTATATAACACACTGCTCTGTATATAACACACTGCTCTGTATATTACACTCTGCTCTGTATATAACACACTGCTCTGTATATAACACTCTGCTCTGTATATAACACACTGCTCTGTATATAACACACTGCTCTGTATATTACACTCTGCTCTGTATATAACACTCTGCTCTGTATATAACTCTTCACATAAACAATCACATCCTAGCTGACGCCTCCCATACACGTGACTGATCACGTGGCCATGACATCATCGAAGGTCCTCTGGCTTACTGTTGTGAGCGCAGTTCCGGCTTTCTGCTTCCTGACCCCGCATAACTGGGGGACACCCGGCGCCCGTGCAGCCGGCAGGTGAGTGGCGGCTCCGTCCTGGCCTCCCCCTGCCCCCATCCGCCTGTCACGTGACGAGGGGCTCTGCATCTCTAGCGCTGACCTGGCCAGAGCCGGGTGTTATGGAGCGTCCCTTTAATTCTGCTTATGTACCTGTACATAAGCAGTTAGGGAAGAGGGCGCCTGAGCTTCATGTGTCTTGTTATTTTCTTCTCCCCTAACTGCATTACCCGTCTGCAGTACCGGTCCACATTACCGGTCCACGTTACCCGTCCGCAGCATTACCCGTCCACATTACCCGTCCACGTTACTAGTCCACGTTACTGCTCCAGAGTTGGTGTGTGGAGGTGGCCATGTTTATGTTTGTTGTTTCAGGGCACAGCCTCTGATTAATGGCCCAGGGAGGTGAAAAAGATAAAAAAATAAAGTGTCCCCCGGATTGTCGCTGCTGCTCCACACTGCTGTGTCCCCACTCTTCTGCTGATGGGGCGTCACATGAGCGCTGCAGCCAATCACCCTCTGACCATGTGGAGGAGCAGCGCCAGTCTGGGAGGGAAGTCTCCTGATGATCCCATTAATACAAGGATCTCCGGTAGAGGACAGCCCCTTTAAGTAGGTCTCTATCAAGGGTTAATTCAAAGTTTGCACATGGAATATCTGGATTATTACGCGGCGCCTTGGATTAGTTGGAAAATCTCGTTTCCCTGATGACGGCCGAGCTCACTGCTGTGTTTGCTCCGGTTTTGTCTGATTTTTGTTGTTTTCCGCCTCGTTTTCACTTGCGCCTTCTTCCTTAAACGTCGGCCCCTTTTAGGGTATGTGTCCACGTTCAGGATTGCATCAGGATTTGGTCAGGATTTTATGTCAGTATTTGTAGCCAAAACCAGGAGTGGAACAATTAGAGGAAAAGTATATCAGAAACATATGCACCACTTCTGTATTTATCACCCACTCCTGGTTTTGGCTACAAATACTGATGTAAAATCCTGACCAAATCCTGAACGTGGACACATACCCTTACTGCCCGCTGTTTTTCTGAACAGCAGATATTTTTGGCACTGATTTCCTAACATTTAGCAGCGCTCCTCACTTCTGCTAAACCGTGACAAAGCCGGAAAAGGGCAAAAATCAATTTCTTTCTTTCTTGAAGCGCAGGCGCCACTATGGCACAACAAGCTGCTACCACAAGACAAAAATGATTGAAAAACCTGCAAATGATGAATGTGGGTGTAATGTGATGAGACTGTATTCTTATTATAGGCCTGAGGCCAGGATCCCACGAGCGTACACTGTCACGCCAGAATTGGGCCGATTATTCTAACACTGGGCTCAAATGCTGATCCGATACTCTCGCGTGAGACAACAGTGTCACAGGTGCGGAGAACTTAATTTCTCCATCTTTTCTACTATCTGCATAATTCGGACTGCAGTTAGATGACATCAGAGTGCAGTCCGATCTTTCACAAGCACCCACAGGCTTGAATGAGTGAGTCTAATCCGATCTGCTGAGCCGATTCGGCATGGAAAAAAAAAGAAACGCAGATCTGCACTGCCCCATAGTATAACAGTGGGCCGAGGGCCATTCTGATAAAACATCAGGTAGCACTCACTCATATATGCGCCTGTGAATGAATCCGAGGAACTAACAGGCAGGTAGTTGCAGGCCATTCCTGCTGCGATTCTGTGGCTTCTGTTTGCTTCGCTGCCTAACTGCAAGGAGTCTTTTGTCAATCAACACAACGCCATATCTGTCGACAGATCAGCCGGCAAGAGGAAGAGCTGCCTTGTTGTCGTGAAGCAGCAGAGGCGCCGGTAGGAGCGGCCCACGATCACTCTGCGCTCAGGCCAGGTAGGACACTTAGGGGGCTAGTAACTACCTGCCTGCCTGTCCGTTCGTAGGACCATAGTAAAAAAAATCCACCCGTTCCTGATAACTCTATTAAGTGGCCATATGGATTTGATATCCCCATCATGCCAATTAATACTGCAGATATTGACTGCAGACATCACCTCTCGCTATGCGATGGCTGAAGTCTGCAGTATATCCCCGGCTGCAGAGGTTTCTACACGGTTTGTGCTGATTTTTTTGCTGTGAATTTGTGTGGACATCTCCCTATTGTCTCACTGCTATTGTAAATCCCATTTACTTTGTGGAATGCAAGAACAAAGCTTCCCAGTGATCTCCAGGGTGTCCTACACACAAGCTGTCCTACACACAAGCTGTCCTACACACACAAGGTGTCCTACGCACACAAGCTGTCCTCTGCACACACAGGCTGCCCTACACACACAAAATATCTCATACTTGGGCTGTAGATTCACAACAGCTGGAAAAGTCCTGCAGACATGTTAAGGTACCTTCACACTTAACAACGATAGCGATCCGTGACGTTGCAGCGTCCTGGATAGCGATATCGTTGTGTTTGACACGCAGCAGCGATCTGGATCCTGCTGTAACATCGCTGGTCGCAGCTAGAAGTCCAGAACTTTATTTCGTCGCTGGATCACCCGCTGACATCACTGAATCAGCATGTGTGACGCCGATCCAGCGATGTCTTCACTGGTAACCAGGGTAAACATCGGGTTACTAAGCGCAGGGCCGCGCTTAATAACCCGATATTTACCCTGGTTACCATTGTAAATGTAAAAAAAAAACAAACACTACATACCTACATTCCGGTGTCTGTCGCGTCCCTCGCCGTCAGCTTCCCTGCACTGACTGCGTCAGCGCCGGCCGTAAAGCACAGCGGTGACGTCACTGCTGTGCTCTGCTTTACGGCCGGCGCTCACCAGTCAGTGCAGGAAGCTGACGGCGAGGGACGCGACAGACACCGGAATGTAAGTATGTAGTGTTTGTTTTTTTTTTACATTTACAATAGTAACCAGGGTAAATATCGGGTTACTAAGCGCGGCCATGTGCTCAGTAACCCGTTGTTTACCCTGGTTACCCGGGGACTTCGGCATCGTTGGTCGCTGGAGATCTGTCTGTGTGACAGCTCTCCAGCGACCACACAACGACTAAACAGCGACGCTGCAGCAATCGGCATCGTTGTCTATATCGCTGCAGCGTCGCTTAATGTGACGGTACCTTTAGATGATAACCTCAGCAGGGGATTTCTAGCCTTGCTGCTTCATGAGAGCCTTCAGTCAGGCGAAGACTTGGGTCAGAAATACCAAAATAAATACTACCCATCACTCCTTTCCTAAGTGGTTGATACCTTTTAATGGCTAACTGAAAAGCGAAAACGCATACACAACACAAACCAGATTAAAAAACAAAAAAAAATTGCAGTATCCTCACCTAACGGCGTTCCCGCACAGCGATGCTCCCGGCAGCTAGCGTTACTTCCTAGTAATACATTGCGACTTCTCGCGAGATTTCGCAATGTAGTACTAGGAACGCTAGCTGCCAGGAGCAATGCTGCTCGGGACTCCGGTAGGTGAGGATATTGCGATTTTTATTTATTTTTTTTTTTTTTAATTATTTTTCACATTCTATCTTGTTACTATTGATGCTGCATAGGCAGCATCAATAATAAAAAGAGAAAGGGAGCGAGAGAGAAGTTTCCTGACTGGAAATTCTTCCACGCATGCTCTCTTTGCAAAAGTGGGACCCGTCGCTGGATTCCTTCTTTTCACAGGCAGCGACGCATCCTGCGCCCATAGACTTCCATTGTAGCCAGTGACGTGCAGCGCAGGATGCATCGCTGACCGATTTTCCGACGCGCAGAAAAAAACGTTCCTATGAACGTTTTCTCTGCTCGACGGACCGTTTTTTTACACAGGATCCAGTGAAAGATGGATGAAACGGATGGCCATCTGTCACTAATACAAGTCTATGGGAAAATGCAGGATCCTGCAGTCTCAAAAATCAACGGATTATGATGGGAGCCGAAAGACGGAAGTGTGAAAAAGGCCTTCTACAACATCTGAAGAATCACATATTTCTACACAACACATCAGAGAAGTAATGCAATAAATAAGACAAGTGACGTGATGCAGAACTATCATCATGGAGGGGGATAAACAGTCGTGTCCATAAATATTGGAGCTGTAATTTATAGTTTATATCAACTGTTCCAATATTTATGGACACGACTGTTTATCCCCCTCCCATGATGATAGTTCTGCTTCACGTCACTTGTCTTTATCTATTGCATTATTTCTCTGCTGTGTTGTGTAGAAATATGTGATTCTTCAGTTGTTGTTTTAGTCTTTGCCTGATGAAGAGACCTGTGTAGTCTCGAAAGCTTGCAATTTGTTACCATCTTTTCCGTTAGCCATTAAAAGGTATCAACCACTGAGGACTCTGAATTCTAAATATTTTTCTATCTGCTGGCTAACAAGGTACAAATATGTATCTTTCCTGGGATGATCGTCTTAAAGATTGTGAGAAAGCTGCTCTGGATAAGGGGGTGATCTTCCAAAAACGGGCATGTTGGCGAGGCTTGCAATATACAGATCCAGATCTTTATACTGACTGATGGTACTAGGAAAGTTATTCATTAGCCATCGCAGAGGTGATTGCTGACTTTTGTGTGACGTACAGATCAGGTGATTGCAGTTCGCATTCTTGGTATGAAGGTCTGAACTCTGGCGAGGTGACGTATGTTCTCTGGCATTGATATAGATTACGGTAGATATTCTATGGGCCCTGATTCAACATTGCATTTTCTCCTGTTTTTTTTGCGCGAATTCTTCCTCACTTAGGCTACATTCAGATTAGCGCTTCCCGACGCTGCGTCGGGAAACGCAGCGGCGACGCACGCGTCATGCGCCCCTATGTTTTACATGGGGACGCATGCGTTTTTCTTGTTGCGTTTTCCGACACGTGCGTCGTTTTTGACGCTAGCGTCGGACGCAAGAAAACGCAACAAGTTGCATTTTTCTTGCGTCCGATTTCGTCAAAAAAACGACGCACGCGTCGCAAAACGCAGCGTTTTTGCGTGCGTTTGCTCGCGTTTTTACGTGCGTCGTGCGTTGCGTCGCCGACGCAGCGGCGCGCAACGCTAATCTGAACGTAGCCTTAGTGACTGTTTTGTTTTGCAATAAATTCATCAAAAGATTTCCTCATTTTTGACACTGTGGTTTGCTGAGGGCCAGAAGCGGCTGTGTTTCTGTTGATCTCCTGAACAACCTTCAAGAGAAGCAACATCATGCACTGGGCAATATACTACGTGGCTGGGCAATATACTACGTGACTGGGCAATATACTACGTGTCTGTGCTATATACTATGTCGCTGTGCAATATACTACGTGACTGGGCAATATACTACGTGACTGGGCAATATACTACGTGACTGGGCAAAATACTACGTGACTGGGCAAAATACTACGTGACTGGGCAAAATACTACGTGACTGGGCAATATACTACGTGACTGCGCAATATACAATGTGACTGGGCAATGTACTACGTGAATGGGCAATATACTACGTGTCTGTGCTATATACTATGTCGCTGGTCAATATACTACGTGACTGGGCAATATACTACGTGGCTGGGCAATATACTACGTGGCTGGGCAATATACTACATGGCTGGGCAATATACTAAATGACTGGGCAATATACTACGTGGCTGGGCAATATGCTACGTGTCTGCTATATACTATGTCGCTGGGCAATATACTACGTGACTGGGCAATGTACTACGTGACTCGGCAATGTACTACGTGACTGGGCAATGTACTACGTGACTGGGCAATGTACTACGTGACTGGGCAATATACTACGTGGCTGGGCAATATACTACGTGTCTGTGCTATATACTATGTCGCTCGGCAATATACTACGTGACTGGGCAATATACTAGGTGGTTGGGCAATATACTAGGTGGTTGGGCAATATACTAGGTGGCTGGGCAATGTACTAGGTGGCTGGGCAATGTACTAGGTGGCTGGGCAATGTACTAGGTGGCTGGGCAATGTACTAGGTGGCTGGGCAATGTACTAGGTGGCTGGGCAATGTACTAGGTGGCTGGGCAATGTACTAGGTGGCTGGGCAATGTACTAGGTGGCTGGGCAATGTACTAGGTGGCTGGGCAATGTACTAGGTGGCTGGGCAATGTACTAGGTGGCTGGGCAATGTACTAGGTGGCTGGGCAATATACTAGGTGGCTGGGCAATATACTAGGTGGCTGGGCAATATACTAGGTGGCTGGGCAATATACTACGTGGCTGGGCAATATACTACATGGACATGCATATTCTAGAATACCCGATGCGTTAGAATCGGGCCACCATCTAGTTATTTTATAATTATTTTAGCACCTAATGTGCTGCAGATTCACAGAATTATGGGAGACCAACAATATGGAAGTAAATTCCCTGGATCAATGAAGAGACGAGCTTATGCTAAGGTGTCTGGGGAGAAGCTGAAGGCCACACGGCCTGTCTTCATACCACCAGCTGCATCACAGAAACAAATGAATGGGCCTGGACCTGCCAAGAATACAGTACAGCGTCTATATAGCAACCAGGAGAGTACAACAGCCAGGAATGGAGAGGAGGCAAATAGGTGATTGATGGACAAATGACAGGATTGTCTCCCTGTCAGACATAGGAGTCCATAGAGAGTGGCTGTTCACAGCAAGAGAGTGTCTGGGAACTGTCAGTGGCACTCACAGACCACTATTCCAATGTAAAACCTCCAGCCAAATAACACCCTGTAGGGAGAAGAACAACGACTTAGAGGAGTTAGGGAGTTTAAAGCAAACCTGTTGCCAAGTTTGGCTGATAAGAGATATGGACATCACCTTTCAGGGCTGATATACAGCATTTTATGATGCTGTATATCTGCCCCCAACCCAACAATAAAGATAAGAAAAAGAGCTTTTTCTTAAGCAGGGCGGTCCGTTCTGAGGGGTGTCGTTCTTTTTGGTCCGGTGCCTCCCTTCTTGTGAAGCCGTCCTCTTTCTTGCTTTGTGTGGATGGCATTTCCCTTCATCCACACAGTCTTCCTGGCAGCACGGTGGCTCAGTGGTTAGCAGTGCAGTCATGCAGCGCTGGAGTCCTGGGTTCAAATCCCACCAAGGATAACATCTGCAAGGAGTTTGTATGTTCTCCCCGTGTCTGCGTGGGTTTCCCCCTGGTTCTCCGGTTTACTCCAACGACATACTGATAGGGAATTCAGATTGTGAGCCCCATACGGGACAGTGATGATAATGTGTGCAAACTGTAATGTGCTGCGGAATATGTTAGCGCTATATAAAAATAAAGATTATTATTATCAAGCTCCTGTACAGGCATACTTCTCTGACCTGACTAGGACAGCATAAAATACTCAACATGTCCATTCCTTGTGTTCTTTAGCCCAAACAAGTCTCTTCTGCTTGTTGCCTGTCTTTAGCAGTGGTTTCCTAGCTGCTATTTTACCATGAAGGCCTTCTGCACAAAGTCTTCTCTTAACAGTTGTTGTAGAGATGTGTATGCTGCTAGAACTCTGTGTGGCATTGACCTGGTCTCTATATCTGAGCTGCTGTTAACTTGCGATTTCTGAGGCTGGTGACTCGGATAAACTTATCCTCAGAAGCAGAGGTGACTCTTGGTCTTCAATCCTGGGGCGGTCCTCATGTGAGCCAGTTTCTTTGCAGCGCTTGATGGTTTTTGTCACTGCACTTGGGGACACTTTCAAAGTTTGCCCAATTTTTCGGACTGACTGACCTTCATTTCTTAACCCCTTCAAGACCCAGCCTATTTTGACCTTAAAGACCTTGCCGTTTTTTGCAATTCTGACCAGTGTCCCTTTATGAGGTAATAACTCAGGAACGCTTCAACGGATCCTAGCGGTTCTGAGATTGTTTTTTCGTGACATATTGGGCTTCATGTTAGTGGTAAATTTAGGTCAATAAATTCTGCATTTATTTGTGATAAACACGGAAATTTGGCGAAAATTTTGAAAATTTCGCAATTTTCACATTTTGAATTTTTATTCTGTTAAACCAGAGAGATATGTGACACAAAATAGTTAATAAATAACATTTCCCACATGTTTACTTTACATCAGCACAATTTTGGAAACAAAATTTTTTTTTGTTAGGAAGTTATAAGGGTTAAAATTCGACCAGCGATTTGTCATTTTTACAACGAAATTTACAAAACCATTTTTTTTAGGGACCACCTCACATTTGAAGTCAGTTTGAGGGGTCTATATGGCTGAAAATACCCAAAAGTGACACCATTCTAAAAACTGCACCCCTCAAGGTACTCAAAACCACATTCAAGAAGTTTATTAACCCTTCAGGTGCTTCACAGCAGCAGAAGCAACATGGAAGGAAAAAATGAACATTTAACTTTTTAGTCACAAAAATTATCTTTTAGCAACAATTTTTTTATTTTCCCAATGGTAAAAGGAGAAACTGAACCACGAACGTTGTTGTCCAATTTGTCCTGAGTACGCTGATACCTCATATGTGGGGGTAAACCACTGTTTTGGCGCACGGCAGGGCTTGGAAGGGAAGGAGCGCCATTTGACTTTTTGAATCAAAAATTGGCTCCACTCTTTAGCGGACACCATGTCACGTTTGGAGAGCCCCCGTGTGCCTAAAAATTGGAGCTCCCCCACAAGTGACCCCATTTTGGAAACTAGACGCCCCAAGGAACTTATCTAGATGCATAGTGAGCACTTTGAACCCCCAGGTGCTTCACAAATTGATCCGTAAAAATGAAAAAGTACTTTTTTTTCACAAAAAAATTCTTTTAGCCTCAATTTTTTAATTTTCACATGGGCAATAGGATAAAATGGATCCTAAAATGTGTTGGGCAATTTCTCCTGAGTACACCAATACCTCACATGTGGAGGTAAACCACTGTTTGGGCACATGGTAAGGCTCGGAAGGGAAGGAGCGCCATTTGACTTTTTGAATGAAAAATTATTTCCATCGTTAGCGGACACCATGTCGCGTTTGGATAGCTCCTGTGTGCCTAAACATTGGCGCTCCCCCACAAGTGACCCCATTTTGGAAACTAGACCCCCCAAGGAACTAATTTAGATGCCTAGTGAGCACTTTAAACCCTCAGGTGCTTCACAAATTGATCTGTAAAAATGAGAAAGTAATTTTTTTTCACAAAAAAATTCTTTTCGCCTCAATTTTCTCATTTTCACATGGGCAGTAGGATAAAATGGATCATAAAATTTGTTGGGCAATTTCTCCCGAGTACGCCGATACCTCATATGTGGGGGTAAACCACTGTTTGGGCACTCGGCAGGGCTCGGAAGAGAAGGCGTGCCATTTGACTTTTTGAATGGAAAATTAGCTCCAATTGTTAGCGGACACCATGTCGCGTTTGGAGAGCCCCTGTGTGCCTAAACATTGGAGCTCCCCCACAAGTGACCCCATTTTGGAAACTAGACCCCCCAAGGAACTTATCTAGATGCATATTGAGCACTTTAAACCCCCAGGTGCTTCACAGAAGTTTATAACGCAGAGCCATGAAAATAAAAAATAATTTTTCTTTCCTCAAAAATGATTTTTTAGCCTGGAATTTCCTATTTTGCCAAGGATAATAGGAGAAATTGGACCCCAAATATTGTTGTCCAGTTTGTCCTGAGTACGCTGATACCCCATATGTGGGGGTAAACCACTGTTTGGGCGCACGGCAGGGCTCGGAAGGGATGGCACGCCATTTGGCTTTTTAAATGGAAAATTAGCTCCAATCATTAGCGGACACCATGTCACGTTTGGAGAGCCCCTGTGTGCCTAAACATTGGAGATCCCCCAGAAATGACACCATTTTAGAAACTAGACCCCCAAAGGAACTAATCTAGATGTGTGGTGAGGACTTTGAACCCCCAAGTGCTTCACAGAAGTTTATAACGCAGAGCCATGAAAATAAAAAAAAAAATTATTTTCTCAAAAATGATCTTTTAGCCTGCAATTTTTTATTTTCCCAAGGGTAACAGGAGAAATTTGACCCCAAAAGTTGTTGTCCAGTTTCTCCTGAGTACGCTGATACCCCATATGTGGGGGTAAATCACTGTTTGGGCACATGCCGGGACTCGGAAGTGAAGTAGTGACGTTTTGAAATGCAGACTTTGATGGAATGCTCTGTGGGCGTCACGTTGCGTTTGCAGAGCCCCTGATGTGGCTTAACAGTAGAAACCCCCCACAAGTGACCCCATTTTGGAAACTAGACCCCCAAAGGAACTTATCTAGATGTGTGGTGAGCACTTTGAACCCCCAAGTGCTTCATAGAAGTTTATAATGCAGAGCCGTGAAAATAATAAATACGTTTTCTTTCCTCAAAAATAATTATTTAGCCCAGAATTTTTTAATTTTCCCAAGGGTAACAGGAGAAATTTGACCCCAATATTTGTTGTCCAGTTTCTCCTGAGTACGGTGATACCCCATATGTGGGGGTAAACTACTGTTTGGGCACATGCCGGGGCTTGGAATTGAAGTAGTGACGTTTTGAAATGCAGACTTTGATGGAATGCTCTGCGGGCGTCACGTTGCGTTTGCAGAGCCCCTGATGTGCCTAAACAGTAGAAACCCCCCACAAGTGACCCCATTTTGGAAACTAGACCCTGAAAGGAACTTATCTAGATGTGTGGTGAGCACTTTGAACCCCCAAGTGCTTCATAGAAGTTTATAATGCAGAGCCGTGAAAATAATAAATACGTTTTCTTTCCTCAAAAATAATTATTTAGCCCAGAATTTTTTATTTTCCCAAGGGTTACAGGAGAAATTGGACCCCAAAAGTTGTTGTCCAGTTTCTCCTGAGTACGCTGATACCCCATATGTGGGGGTAAACCACTGTTTGGGCACACGTCGGGGCTCAGAAGGGAAGTAGTGACTTTTGAAATGCAGACTTTGATGGAATGGTCTGCGGGTGTCACGTTGCGTTTGCAGAGCCCCTGGTGTGCCTAAACAGTAGAAACCCCCCACAAGTGACCCCATTTTAGAAACTAGACCCCCCAAGGAACTTATCTAGATATGTGGTGAGCACTTTGAACCCCCAAGTGCTTCACAGACGTTTACAACGCAGAGCCGTGAAAATAAAAAATCATTTTTCTTTCCTCAAAAATTATGTTTTAGCAAGCATTTTTTTAGATTCACAAGGGTAACAGGAGAAATTGGACCCCAGTAATTGTTGCGCAGTTTGTCCTGAGTATGCTGGTACCCCATATGTGGGGGTAAACCACTGTTTGGGCACACGTCAGGGCTCGGAAGTGAGGGAGCACCATTTGACTTTTTGAATACGAGATTGGCTGGAATCAATGGTGGCGCCATGTTGCGTTTGGAGACCCCTGATGTGCCTAAACAGTGGTAACCCCTCAATTCTACCTCCAACACTAACCCCAACACACCCCTAACCCTAATCCCAACTGTAGCCATAATCCTAATCACAACCCTAACCCCAACACACCCCTAACCACAACACTAACCCCAACACACCCCTAACCCTAACCACAACCCTAATTCCAACCCTAACCCTAAGGCTATGTGCCCACGTTGCGGATTCGTGTGAGATTTTTCAGCATCATTTTTGAAAAATCCGCGGGTAAAAGGCACTGCGTTTTACCTGCGGATTTTCCACGGATTTCCAGTGTTTTTTGTGCGGATTTCACCTGCGGATTCCTATTGAGGAACAGGTGTAAAACGCTGCGGAATCCGCACAAAGAATTGACATGCTGCGGAAAATACAACGCAGCGTTTCCGCGTGGTATTTTCTGCACCATGGGCACAGCGGATTTGGTTTTTCATATGTTTACATGGTACTGTAAACCTGATGGAACACTGCTGCGAATCCGCAGCCAAATCCGCACCGTGTGCACATAGCCTAATTCTAAAGGTATGTGCACACGCTGCGGAAAACGCTGCGGATCCGCAGCAGTTTCCCATGAGTGTACAGTTCAATGTAAACCTATGGGAAACAAAAATCGCTGTACACATGCTGCGGAAAAACTGCACGGAAACGCAGCGGTTTACATTCCGCAGCATGTCACTTCTTTGTGCGGATTCCGCAGCGGTTTTACAACTGCTCCAATAGAAAATCGCAATTGTAAAACCGCAGTGAAATGCGCAGAAAAAAACGCGGTAAATCCGCCATAAATCCGCAGCGGTTTAGCACTGCGGATTTATCAAATCCGCAGCGGAAAAATCCGCAGAGGACCAGAATACGTGTGCACATTCCTAACCCTAACCCTAGCCCTAACCCTAGCCCTAACCCTAACCCTACCCCTACCCCTAGCCCTACCCCTAGCCCTACCCCTACCCCTACCCCTAACCCTACCCCTAACCCTACCCCTAACCCTACCCCTAACCCTAACCCTACCCCTAACCCTAACCCTACCCCTAACCCTAACCCTAACCCTATTCTAACAGTGGAAAAAAAAAATTTTCTTTATTTTTTTATTGTCCCTACCTATGGGGGTGACAAAGGGGGGGGGGGGTCATTTATTATTTTTTTTATTTTGATCACTGAGATAGATTATATCTCAGTGATCAAAATGCACTTTGGAACGAATCTGCCGGCCGGCAGATTCGGCGGGCGCACTGCGCATGCGCCCGCCATTTTGGAAGATGGCGGCGCCCGGGAGAAGACGGACGGGACCACGGCTGGATCGGTAAGTATGATAGGGTGGGGGGGGACCACGGGGGGGGGGGGATCGGAGCACGGGGGGGGGGAATCGGAGCGCGGGAGGGGTGGAACGGAGCGCGGGGGGCGTGGAACGGAGCACGGGGGGGCTGGAATGGAGCACGGGGGGGTGGAACGGAGCACGGGGGGGGGTGGATCGGAGTGCAGGGGGGGTGATTGGAGCACGGGGGGGTGATTGGAGCACGGGGGGAGCGGGCACGAGCACGGGGGGGAGCGGAGCACTGGACGGAGGGGAGCCGGAGCAGTGTACCGGCCAGATCGGGGGGGTGGGGGGGCGATCGGAGGGGTGGGGTGGGGGCACACTAGTATTTCCAGCCATGGCCGATGATATTTCAGCATCGGCCATGGCTGGATTGTAATATTTCACCCGTTATAATGGGTGAAATATTACAAATCGCTCTGATTGGCAGTTTCACTTTCAACAGCCAATCAGAGCGATCGTAGCCACGAGGGGGTGAAGCCACCCCCCCTGGGCTAAACTACCACTCCCCCTGTCCCTGCAGATCGGGTGAAATAGGAGTTAACCCTTTCACCCGGTCTGCAGGGACGCGATCTTTCCATGACGCCGCATAGGCGTCATGGGTCGGAATGGCACCGACTTTCATGACGCCTACGTGGCGTCATGGGTCGGGAAGGGGTTAAAGGGCCACTGTTACCCCCCTCCAGCCGTTATAAACTAAAAGAGCCACCTTGTGCAGCAGTAATGCTGCAGTCTAACAAGGTGACTCTTTTAGTTTTTGTTGCTGATATTCCCACAATAAAGGTATTTATAAATTTGCTCAAATACCTGTCTTTGTCCATGGAGGCGGGTCTGAAGCCTCCTCTTTGAAGCGCCCAACTGCCGTCAGTCATCTCTTCTGGGGCGATTGTCGCCGCCCCCTCAGCACTGTTATTGTCCGAAATCTGGCGCCTGCGCTCTGCTCTTCTGCCTGGAGCAGGCGCATAGAGCAGCGGCCGTCCTAGCTCTGATGCCGGGTTCCGGTATGCGCCTGTGCTGCCACCCTGTTACTGAATCCCCGCACTGTGCATAATGCATAACACAGTGCGGGGCGGGGATTCAGTAACAGGGTGGCCGCACTGCCCGCACAGGCGCAGACCGGAACCCGGCATCAGAGCTAGGATGGCCGCTGCTCTATGCGCCAGCTCCAGGCAGAAGAGCAGAGCGCAGGTGCCGGATTTCGGACAGTAACAGTGCTGAGGGGGCGTCGACAATCGCCCCAGAAGAGATGACTGACGGCAGTTGGGCGCTTCAAAGAGGAGGCTTCAGACCCGCCTCCATGGACAAAGACAGGTATTTGAGCAAATTTATTAATACCTTTATTGTGGGAATATCAGTAACAAAAACTAAAAGAGTCACCTTGTTAGACTGCAGCATTACTGCTGCACAAGGTGGCTCTTTTAGTTTATAACGGCTGGAGGGGGGTGACAGTGGCCCTTTAAAGTAATGATGGCCACTCGTTTTTCTTTACTTAGCTGCTTTTTTCTTGCCATAATACAAATTCTTACAGTCTATTCAGTAGGACTATCAGCTGTGTATCCACCAGACTTCTGCACAACACAACTGATGGTCCCAACCCCATTTATAAGGCAAGAAATCCCACTTATTAAACCTGACAGGACACACCTGTGAAGTGAAAACTATTCCCGGTGACTACCTCTTGAAGCTCATCAAGAGAATGCCAAGAGTGTGCAAAGCAGTCATCTAAGCAAAAGGTAAATCCAAAGGACCCGTGGAAGTGTGTATAACGCAAAACGGCCGTCATCCTTTTACTTGCACTGTCCCTGCTCTTATTACCTTGTCCATGAATTTATATTGGAAATAAAGGACTAAGGTTTCGTTGTCACATAACGGAAGTGTTGCTGCTTTCATCTTCCTTTGGATTTATCTACATGTTTTACTTCTGGCAAGCACCCTCCACCAAGTGACTCCACTCCCACAATGTGCCAATGATTCAGAGTGACCCCTCCATACCAGTAAGTAACTCATTACATTTAATCTCAGTGCCATTCATTTTTTCTTCTTTCTGGACATCTAAGCAAAAGTTGGCTACTTTGAAGAACCTAGAATATAAGACATAATTTCAGTTGTTTTACACTTTTTTGTTAAGTATATAATTCCACATGTGTTGATTCATAGTTTTGATGCCTTCAGTGTGAATGTACAATTTTCATAGTCATGAAAATACAGAAAAATCTTTAAATGAGAAGGTGTGTCCAAACTTTTGGTCTGTACTGTATATCATCAAAATAGTAGCTCAACTAATATAAAACATGCCCAACAATAAGATAGTTGCCAAGGCCTATAGGATCGCAAAGCCTCATTACATCTCTCCTGATATTCCAAGAGACGTTATAGTCACCTACTTCTTTCAAACAAGAAATAGCCTTTCTCTATCACCTCTCATTGGGGACACAGGAACCATGGGTGTATACTGCTGCCACTAAGAGGCTGACACTATGCAAATAAAAAAGTTAGCTCCTCCTCTGCAGTGTACACCCCACCGACAAGAAGTAGGATATTCAGTTTAGCTTAGTGTCAGTAGGAGGTGGACACGGGTCTTTCATTAGACCCTTATCTACCTCAATGTGCGTCGTTTTCTTTCAGGTTTTCTGGAGGGATACAGGGTGAACAGTCACACCTGTAATCCCACATTATGGACTATGAGTACGGCGTGTACTGCCACCCCGTATCCTCATAGATCCGACAGCAGGACCATGATCCTAGCACACAAGCGTGCTCAGAAGTCCAGTCCTAATTTAGGCCCGGCTTCTCGGGCCTACTCCGGTGCAGTAACTCCGCCCCACATTTGCTCTCCTTCGGGCAGGCTTTCTCCCGCCCGTACCTTCTTCCTGCAGCGGCGCCTAGCTCCGCCCCAATAGCAGTGCCCGCATCTGGCGCCATATTGGTTCCCCTGGTGTGCGCGCTTGTCTCCGCCCACTTCTTCCCAGCCACTGCTCTCTCTACAGCCGGCGCCATCTTTCTGCCCGAGGCTTGCGCTGTCGGCCCCTCTCATCTTCCAGCTTTAATGAGCAGGCCTTTTGCCCTCCCGCCCTTTTCCCTGCAGCACGCCTTTTCTGTTTCCTCTGGCGTCGCCATGGGTCATCGCATCCAGCGGTGCATCTGTCTGCAGGACTTGCTCCTCTACAGCCTGGAAGCTACAGGACATCTGATGTGAGTATATCTGCACAGCAGACTGACACTCCCCTCTGCTTCCGTCCCTTAACCCTGGAACCATGTCTAATTCTAAGGGAGAACGCTCCCGTCCTCCTGCTTCTTCTGCTATCTTGGTCCGTCACTTTGTACGTTCGCCCTACATAGCAGACTTCCCTCCCTCTGTCAGGACTGCAACAGCGCCACGGTGCCCACCGCCCTGGACACCCCTGGTGTCCGAGGGAGTGAGTTCCCTATCCTAGGGTGGGTCTCCTCTCTGTCCCAATCCCTGTGATCTCACCGAGTGTCTCAGACCCTAGTGTCTGTGCTTGAAAGGTTGCCCCTGATGACTTCCGCTGCGGCCATCGGGTCACAGGAAGCTCCGTCCGAGCCTACCAATATTGGCCGCAAAGGATCTAAACGGGAACGCCGGTCTGAGTTTTTTCCAGTTTTCCTCCTCCCGAGTCAGGCAAAGCATTCTCTGATGCGCCTTCGGAAGATGTTTTGAAGCGGGATTCTAACCAAATCGCTAGCATGAGGGATATGGTTCAGAACCTCATTGCTGCAGTTAACAGACCTGTGGCATCAAAGACTCCGTTACGGAACCCGCAGATCAGGCGGTTTCGTTTAGACGGTCCAAGCCACCTTCCAAAGTTTTCGCCCCTCATTCTGAATATGAGGAGCTGATGGCCAGAAAAAGAGAGAATCCGACCAGATGCTTTCAAAGAGGACAGTGCCTCGGCGTGTTATAACTTTTCCCCCCGGTGCACCGCCAACTGGACATCTCCCTCTGTGGACCCGCCAGTCTCCAGACTATCTACCTACATAGTCCGGCCCTCTTCCTGGTGCGGCATCTTTGAAGGAATCTAATGGTAGACTTTAGACTTTGCGAAGTCAGCCTTCGAAGCGGCTGAGTCCACTTTTTGCTCGGCTTTTGCCTCCTCATGGGTTTCAAAGTCTGTGGCCAAATGGGCAAAGCAACTCCGTCAATGCATTCTGGCTTGGCCCAACCAGAACAGGTAGCTGTGCTTGCCAACCAGATTTCTCACGTGAGTGAGTATTTGGTCTCTGCCTCCCTGGATGCCGCGTCTCGTGCAGCTTAGGCATCCAGCAATGTCGTTGCCATCCGCCGGACAGTTTTGCTTAAGGCCTGGCAAGCAGACATATTTCTAAGGAGTCCCTTACCACCTTGCCCTTTCAGGGATCGCGTCCTTTGGTTCCAGACCGGACCAAATTATTAAGAATGCGACCGGGGGGGACAAGTTTTTTATTTTTTCCCCAATCCAAACCTCGCCGACCTCTTCCTCCTGCAGCAGAGGTTGCAAGCGCGCCAAGATAGGAAGAAGTTTTCCTTTAGGCCCACTTCTTCCTGGCTCTCCCGCTATTCCCAAGGAAGATCCACCAGGTCTACACCTGGAAGATGTACCTCGGCATGATTCTCACTGGGATCCCGGTGCATCTCCCTAGCTGGGCAGTCGTCTTCTTTTCTTCAAAGGCGTTTGGCTTACGGCGATGGAGGATGCATGGGTCAGGGAAGTGGTATCCTCGGGATACAAAATCGATTTAGTTTCTTAGCCCTGGGATCGCTTTCTTCGAATCTCGCCCTCCAAAAGACCCGACTTTGGTTCCGGGTTTCCTTGCAGCCATCGTCTCTCTCCTCGGCGCAGGGGTAATAGTTCCTGTTCCAGAAAGAGAAGGATTCACAGGCTTCTACTCGGACCAATTCCGGATCTCAAGTTACTGAATAAAAGGGTTCGCCTCCGACTTTCAAAATGGTATCCCTTCGTTCGGTAATCACTTCCATGGAGGCATAGGAATTTCTATACTCCATAAACATTCTGGACGCCTATTTTCATGTCCCTATATTTCCAGGAAATCACAGATTCCTGCACTTTGCAGTACATCAGGAGAATTCCCAGTTTGTCGCCCTGCCTTTCGGTCTCGCAACCGCTCCCAGGGTCTTTACAAAGATCAGGGCAGCCTCGCTGGCCATCTGGTGGGTCAGAGGTCTGGTACTCGTTCCGTACCTCGATGATATTCTCTTCAAGACTCCATCCTTTTCTCAGGTCCAGGAAAACTTGTCCATCGTTCTCGACACCCTGTCCCGTTTCGGGCGGCTTGTCAACAAGAAGTCGTCTTGCCTTATTCCGACTCAGCGCCTCATGTTCCTAGGCATGCGGTCCGACACCTGTCGAACCAGGATTTTTTTTTTTCTTTCCGAGGAGAAGAGAGCTTCGCTCCGCCGGAAAATTCGCTTGTTTCAGGGTACCCAGCTTACATCCTTCAGAACGGCCATGAAGGCCCTAGGAAGAATGGTGGCAACATCACAAGTGTTCCCCTTTGCTCAATTCCACTCACGACCTCTTCAGCAAGCGATCCTTTGGCAGTGGGACAAGTCTGTCCTTTCTCTGGATCGTTCATCCCGCCTTTCGCCCTGAGTGAAACGGTCCCTCAATTGGTGTCTGACGTCTGCTCTCATCTTGTTAGGTCGGTCCTCCCTTCCGTTCCTGGCAGGTTGTGACGACGGAATACGGGCCTTTTTACCTGTCCCTCCTTCACTGGGAGAGACTTCTCATGGGTCTACCATTCCGAATTCAGACGGAGAATGCCAAGGCTGTGACATATGTCAAACACCAAGGAGGGATTCGGAGTTCCTTGGCGCTTTCCGAGGTCTCCAAGATCCTCCTTGGGTGAGGTGACGGTTTCCAGCGACATCCGCGGTGCATATCCCCGGTGTAGACAATTGGGCCGCCGACTTCCTCAGCCGGGAGGGCCTTGCGGCAGGGAAATGGTCCCTGCATTAGGTAGTCTACCAGCAAATTTGCCTTCTATGGGGGACGCCGGATGTGCACCTCATGGCGTCCCACCTGTATAGGAAGGTCCCTCGTTTTCGTCTCCAGACCCCACAATCCTCTCGCGGTGGGTGCCGACGCTCTGACCATTCTTTGGTTTCAGTTCGTGCTTCCCTATCTGTTCCCCCTCTTCCTCTGGTTCCCAAACTATTGAAGATCAAAGCGGAGGGGGTAACGGTCATCCTTATCGTTCCGGATTGGCCCAGGAGGTCTTGGTTCGCGGAGATCGTCAACCTTCTCGCGGACGCTCCCTGGAGGCTTCCAGACAGATCCGGTCTGCTGTCTCGAGATCGAGTGATTCACACCATGATCCAGGCTCGGAAGCCTTCATCTTCCAGGATCTACTATCGTACCTGGAAGGCTTACTTCCGTTGGTATAAGTCCAACCACGTTTCACCTGTGTACTTTTCCGTGCCTTCCATCTTGGCCTTCCTTCAGGCAGGACTGGGTTCGGGCCTTGCTCTTAGTTCCCTAAAGGGCCAGGTTTCTGCGCTCTCTATCCTTTTTCAGAAGACATTATCTTCTCGGCCACAGGTTAAGACCTTCCTTCAAGGAGTGGCCCATGCTCTTCCTCCGTACAGGGCCCCTGTGGACTCTTGGGATTTAAATTTGGTGCTGGATGTTCTGAAGGTTTTCCCCTTTTGCACCTCAGGGAGGTTCCTCTGTCAGTTCTATCTTGGAAGGTGGCCTTTTCTTGTGGCGATCACTCCTATCCGCCGCGTTTTCTGAGTTGGCGGCACTTTCTTGCTGACCTCCTTTCTTGGTTATCCACCAGGACAAGGTGGTCCTCAGACCTCCGCCTTCCTTCCTATGGTGGTTTCCACCTCAACGAGGACATTGTTCTGCCTTCCTTTTGTCCAGCTCCGACTCATCCCCTGGAGTGATCGTTGAACAAGCTGGACCTCGTCTGGGCAGTGAGGATCTACCTGGTTAGAACGGCCGCTTTCC
This sequence comes from Ranitomeya imitator, assembly GCF_032444005.1. NCBI lineage: Eukaryota > Metazoa > Chordata > Amphibia > Anura > Dendrobatidae > Ranitomeya > Ranitomeya imitator. Next base: position 711,331,321 of record NC_091284.1, on the reverse strand, counting down.
AGAAGACGGATTCTCTTTTCGTCATTTCTGATGTCACGCGTAGAGGCCTGCCGGATTTTAAGGCGACTATTGCTCGCTGGATCAGAACTGCAATTTTGGAGGCTTACCGGGTCAAGAGCAGAGTGCCTCCTCCTGGGATAAAGGCTCAGTCTACCTGGGCAGTCGGCGCTTCCTGTGCCACAGGGCTTTGTTTTGCAAAGCGGCAACCTGGTTTTCCATCCACACGTTCGCCAAATTTTACGAGGTCCAAGCGCCAGCCTGGTCAGAAGGATCCTGCAGGCGGCAGTGGTGGGTCCTCTGACCTGATGGAAGTCTGTTTTTCCCACCCCAGGGACTGCTTTGGGACATCCCATGGTTACTGTGTCCCCCAATGAGAGGCGATAGAGAAAACAGGATTTTTGGTTGCTTACCGTAAAATCTGTTTCTCGGAGCCTTCATTGGGGAACACAGCACCCTTCCAAGTTGAACAGCTCTGTTTATTGTGTTATACTGTTAACGTTTGAGTTCTTTAACACTCTTTGAGTGTTTGAAACTGTTAATCTGTGGAGCGCTGCGGAATTTGTTGGCGCTATATAAATAAAGATTATTATTATATTATTCTTTCTCTTTTACACGTTGCTTCTCCTACTGCTTTCTCACTAACTGAATATCCTACTTCCTGTCGGTGGGGTGTACACTGCAGAGGAGGAGCTAACTTTTTTATTTGCATAGTGTCAGCCTCCTAGTGGCAGCAGCATACACCCATGGTTCCTGTGTCCCCCAATGAAGGCTCCGAGAAACAAATTTTATGGTAAGCAACCAAAAATCCTGTTATTGGCCCCTTATGACCGTAATCTCTTTATTTAAAGTGAACCTGTCACCAGGTTTGACTGATATGAGATAATACCATCACCTTTCATGCCTGATATACACCATTCTATAATGCTGAATATCTGCCCCCAACCCGACCTGAAAAAGAAGAAAAATACTTTTTATTATACGTGCCTGCTGTCCGGTCCGAGTGGTGTTGCTGGTCTTGGTTCAGCTCCTCCCTTCTTCTTTCGATGCCGTCCTCCTTTTTGCTTCGCGTGGACGGCACGTCCCTACATCATCCACACAATCTCTCTGTCATCACGCTCCTTAGCAGGCGTACTTATCTGCACTGTTGAGGGCAGAGCACAGTACTACAGTGCACAGGTGCCAGGAAAGACCAAAGAGCTCCAGCGCATGCTCACTTCAGTACTTTTGTCTGCCCTTGTCAGAGCAGGTAAAGTACGCCTGCAAAGGAGCACCATCCCGGGGAGACTGGATGACATAGCGTAGCGTCATCCACAAGAAGCCAGAAGGAGGGAGGCAATCGTAAGAAGATAGGAGGCATCAGACCAGGACCAGCGACTCCTCTTGGACCAGACCACCCGCAGGTGAGTATAATAAAAGCTCTTTTTCTTCTCTTTCAGGTCGGGTTGGGGGCAGATTATAGAATGCGGTATATCAGGCCTGAAAGGCGATGGCCATACCTTATATCCAACAAACCTGGTGAGAGGTCGCTTTAAAGATCCATCAAGAGCAACTCTACAAGCCAGGAAATCTCCAACAAACTACAAAAGAACTACTCCATGTAGGAATAAGGCTAGGTTCACATTGTGTTAGGGCAGTCCGTTTAGCGCATAGCGCTACGGACTGCGCTAATGCAATGTCCCAAAAGGGATCACGTTTGCCGATCCCGCTAGCGCTGATGCCCGATCTGCAATGTGGGCGTGCGCTAGCGGTGCGTTCGCCATTACAAGCAATGGCGGCGTTAACAGACTACGTTACACCGCGTTATGCCGCTGTGTAACGTAGTCCGTTTAACGGGTTCACATAACGCAATGTAAACCAAGCCTAAAGGTACCTTCACACTGACCAACTTCACAACGATATCGCTAGCGATCCGTGACGTTGCAGCGTCCTGGATAGCGATATCGTTGTGTTTGACACGCAGCAGCGATCTGGATCCTGCTATGACATCGTTGGTTGGAGCAAAAATTCCAGAACTTTATTTCGTCACTGGATCTCCCGCAGGCATCGCTGAATCGGCGTGTGTGACGCCGATTCAGCGATGTCTTCACTGGTAACCAGGGTAATCATCGGGTTACTAAGCGCAGGGCCGCGCTTAGTAACCCGATGTTTACCCTGGTTACCAGTGTAAATGTAAAAAAAACAAACACTACATACTTACATTCCGGTGTCTGTCGCGTCCCTCGGCGTTCTGCTTCCCTGCACTGTCAGCGCCAGCCAGCCATAAAGCAGATTACAGCTGTGACGTCACCGCTGTGCTTTACGGCCAGCCGGCGCTCACAGTCAGTGCAGGAAAGCACAGCGCCGGGGGACAGACACCGGAATGTAAGTATGTAGTGTTTGTTTGTTTTTTACATTAGCACTGGTAACCAGGGTAAACATCGGGTTACTAAATGCGGCCCTGCGCTTAGTAACCCGATGTTTACCCTGGTTAACAGGGGACTTCGCATAGTTGGTCGCTGGAGAGCTGTCTGTGTGACAGCTCTCCAGCGACCACACAGTGACGCTGCAGCGATCGGGATCGTTGTCTAGATCGCTGCAGCATCGCTAAATGTGACGGAATGTTGAATTTGCAAAGGTAAAAAAAAAAAAACCACCACTGACCAAACCAAAGTGCATTTTATTTAGGCCAGCGTAGAAGTTAAGGGTTTTTTTCATGGTTAGGCTGGCAAAAAATTCACAATAAAATATACAATTGCTTTTGTGTAAGGGCTAAGTTCAGATTGTCGTATTTCATGGTCGATATAACAAGTGCACTACCCAACCTGAGCGAATTTACAGACCTATGAGACTGTAAGTTTGGGACAGAAGGTCCGCGGGCAATCGTGACATTAAGGTCTGTATATTGGCCATGAAATATGACCATCTGAACCCAAATGAAAAGAAACCGGCGTCAATAGCTCATGGTTCCCAGACTGGAGCCCTCCTACCGGTCGGCTTCCCCGTTACCTGTTCTGATAACTACAGTCATAACACCAGTATGACCAGTGTCATAATGGTTCCCCAGCTCCACAGTTTTTTGTCCATGGCTCTGTTTCATGTAAAGGGTTAGAAAGTTGTCCAAGGTGTAAAAATATAACTTTTTAGTATAATTCCATTTCTGTTCCTTTGCCACATCTCCTTTTGCGCTCCTACGTGACGATGGGTGGTGTGAGCAGATCAGTTATTTTTTTTGTCCCTATCCCTTCGCTGCGGCCCCTCGATGTGTTGTTTCATTGTTTCGGATGTGCTGACTGTACATAGCCCTGATCTCATTCTTTGTGTTCAGGCTACAATTTAACCTCTTGATACCACATATTCGCTTGTCCTTTCTTTTACCAGACTATTAGACCATTCCGTTCCTTTTCGAGTGCTTCGATTAACGCTGTATTTTTTTCGCAGATGCTGAACAACAGATTATGGGGTCTATTATGTCTACGTATACCAGCCATGTGACCTCCTCGAAGCAGGCTAGCCGCTCGCATGTTGAGGATGATGACGATTTGCTGGATGGGAAGGACAGAGAGGAGGATATCGCGCAGTTTCCCTACGTTGAGTTTACAGGACGGGACAGCATTACCTGCCCATCATGCCAGGGCACGGGCTGTATTCCAACAGGTGACGCCCACCTCTGTTACACATTATTCTAAAATGGGGCTTTTAGTTATGTCACAAAGTTTAAAATCAATTTACTCTACTTGAAGTTACTCTACAGATGCCAAATATGAAGAATTCATTATATTTTAATAGTTTTACTCCAAGTAATTTTTCTTCCTACTTTTGTTATAATTTTTTTTTTCCCCGAAAACTTTACTTTTATATATAATTTTTATTTTGTGTGTTTCACAAGAGGACTTGAACACGTGATCCCCTGATGGTAAACCATCGATTTTTTTGAATCAGTTCTTATCATACTTAAAGGGATATTCCCATCTCCAGGATCCTATCCCAATATGTAGTAGTAATAATAATATTAGCAAAAACCTCCAATTAGAAATGTAGTATTTTTTTATTTTTTGCGGTTTATAAGATCTCTTTCTTTTTGTTACTTTTCTGCTTCATACTTTTTTTTTTTTTTTAACTATAAATTCTGTTCATCTGTTCTAGAGCACGTGAATGAGCTGGTTGCACTAATACCATACAGCGACCAAAGGCTGCAGCCGCAGAGGACGTAAGTGTATATGTGGGCATGTGCGCGCTGGCGCTGTGTCCTAGGTGGGAATTATGAGGACACCGTGTTTCCACCAGAAATCCGAAGTTAGAAGTTCAGGTTGATGAGATAAATTAGGGCTGAGGGTTTGTTCCTCTGTGTCATACCTAACTGCTGGATACTGGTGGTGATCTTCCATCTGCTTGCACCCATTATGTCCTCCACCCTGCATACTATTAGCCAAGACAACTCCCAGTTATGTCCCAGCAGCTCCAGTATTCAGCTTGTATGGAGATGAGTAGTTGCCAAATTATTCACCTCGTCCTAGTTGATTAAAGGGGATGTCCAGGCTGTAACGAAAAGTCTCGACCACAAGAAGAAAAGGAGTAGCATCAAGCCACAACATGGATAAAAACTACAAAAGAATTTAATTGTACAAATATAAAAGACAAATCACACAACATCCATATAAACATAATAATTTAGACAAAGGAGGAGAGAGCGGTAAGTAAGGGGTGAGGAAATGGTCAGAAACGTAGAAGGACTAGGGAAAATGCAGCAGCTATACCAAAATAGTAAAGAGTCAACAATAGATGGGGAAATACACATAAAGGATGGCCATAGCAAGCTTCCCCATAATGAGTCCGGACCAAGACTGCTCACGTGTGAATATAGGGACGTCTGAGAGTAGGCTTCCTTTACCCCGGAGTAGCACTGCAGACAGGCACAGGTGAGTTAGTGGTGCCAGCCCATGCGTGCAGCCAGCTATTACAACAGACATAGACTTCAATGGAAAGAGTTACATTTGTGCAGGGTGTCCTCGTCTAGAACACTGATTGTGTGAGTCCTGGTGGACAGACCTGTATCTCTTAGACTTATAAAGATATTGTTCTGTCTAAAGTCCCTCTTTGTGACTGCACACTTGTGCATCCTCCCACTGCACGCTGGGAGTATGCTCAGCTACTGGGAGAAGTGGTCATGTGACCACATGTATGCGATGTGCATACTCCCAGCCACATTCCGACTAGACTTTCTGGCCTCGCTTAATCCTCTGGCATTGAGCGAGGATTCGCCCATCTGGCCAGAATGTGGCTGGGAATATGCATAGCGCATACTTGTGGTCACATGCTGGTGCGTGCGATGTGAGGATTCACAAGTCTGCAGTCACAGAGAGACTGCAGACTTGTAGTTTTAGACCGGTCAACCTCTTTAAGGCATGTACTTTAGATACGCCCTAAACCTCTCAAAAGGTAATACCCCTTTAAGTTTTACTGCTGCCCTTCTACGTTGCTCATTATGACAGTGTGCCCTGCACCAGGATGGGCTGTGCACCCCGCTGTGTACCCCTCAGCCTCCTCCTGTGGCATGTGATCCCATCACAGGGGCCCTGATTACAGAGGGACCAGCAGAGGACTCTGCCAGGAGAGCTGACAACAGTGGATGGGTTTTTTAAGGAGTTCTCCGTTTTTTCTGCAGATCTCACAGAGTTTGTTGAGGATTTTGATTTCCCAATTAGACTCAATGGGGAAAATCTGCAACTTCTCTGAAACAAATAATCTGACGTCTTGAGGATTGAAAACCCTGAAGTTTCTTAAATATATTCTAACGAGAACCTTACTTTGGACTATGCTGCTGTTTGGATGCTCAGGTCCGCTTAGCGGTTAGCCATGTCATCACAAATAAATATTTTCCTGTGTGGCTTCTTGGATTACCCAGATAATGCGCTGGATACATGCCCTGCCATGCTCACCGACAGGCAGCCAGCGGCTGTCATTCCCGGACCCCATGTTATGCCCCACCATATTGCTCAGCGGAGTCTGATGTCAGATCCTTTTTAACTCTGTGATGAAAGTTGCACAACTTCCTAAATATACTTTACGTATCTATTTTCCAATTTTCTCAGGAAACTTTATGTCGTCCTCTCCATTCTGCTGTGCCTCCTGATCTGTGGTTTGGTGGTGTTTTTCCTGTTTCCCCGCACTGTTCTTGTCCAAGATGGTGGCATCAGAATGGTACAAGTGTGGTTTGATAAGGAAAATGACATTGTGAACATTGCTATGACGGTAAGTACACTGTATGGGAGATCTGTGTGAATTTGTAGAGCAGCAACTAAAAAAAAGAAAAGAAAAAAAACCAGCAAACAACTATGCATATGTATCGGATGTAATCCGCAAGAAAGGCAGAGCATGCTGCTGAGGGCAGAGACAGACTGCCGTATTTCTCCTGCGAGAATCGCACGGTAAACCTCGTACTGACCATCGGTCTCCGGACCTGAGCCTGACAGCTGCATAGTAATCCATCACGCTGACTTGCTCGGGTCAGGAGTGGTGCCGGCCAGTCCGTGCAGTGCCATGTGATTGACACAGGAGAAGTACGGCAGTGTGTCTCTGCCCTTATTCTTATACTGATATTCACCACTGCCAGAAAAGTAATCTATAGATTAACCCCTTAGTGACCACCAGTGCATCTTTTTACTGACCTGCTATATAAGAGACTAGCATCCCCAATGGGTGACAATCCTGTGGCTGTCGGCTGTACGCTATAGGTGACAACTTTCTGCATCAGCCACAATCAGTGTTGGCACTGACTATGGTCGTTTAAGGCCTTAAATACTGCTGTGATAGTGACTACAGCATTCAGATGGTCAAAAAAGTGTTGGGGTTCCCTCTTTAAACTCATTGGCACCCTGAGATATTGATCGTGTGGCCCTAATGTTTGCCATGACATTTAACGGCCAAATAATGGCCTTAAAGTCTGCCAGCTATAGCGGCCTGTTGAAAAGTTACCAAAATTTAGGTGGTAAAAACAAACATTTTCATTCCTGTCATGCCACTTTGTATTAAGTCCTGAAAAGCACCTGAAGGGTTAATGAACTACACGAAAGCAATTTTAATTATGCTGAGGGGCGCTGTTTTTTAAATGGTATCACTTTTGGGGGTTTCCAATATATATGACCTCCCAAAGTCACTTCAAAAACTGAACTGGTCCCTAAAAATAAAAGTTTTGTAAATTTCTTGAAAAAATGAAAAATGACATTTTCAAACCTCCTCCTAAAATGCTAATAAAATAAAGCAACATTTTACAAATGGTGCTGATGTAAATTAGACATGAGGGAAATGTTATTTATTAATGTTTTTTGTCTAGTATGACAATCTGGATTAAAGGGATAATCATTGAAAGTTTGAAAATTGCAATTTAAAAAAAAATTGATATTTTTATAAATACCGTATTTTTCGTACTATAAGATGCACTTTTTCCAACAAAAATGTGGAGGAAAATTGGGGGTGCATCTTATAGTCTGGATGTACCTGCTCTGGCTGTTGTGGGGGAGCGGCAGAGCAGTGGGTCATAGGAGACAGGAGCCGGCGGCTGCAGCTAATGCCTATGCCCACTGCTAAAGAGAAATGAATATTCACTACATGCCACATCCATAGGTGTGGAATGCAGTGAATATTCATTCAGTTTAGTAGCGGGCACACGTGAACGCCTGCCAGCAGCAGGAAGCCGGCAGCTGTGGCTAACACTGTGCCCACTATTAAAGAGCAATCAATATTCACTACTGTCCACGCACATAGCCCCGGCGTGGAGAGCAATGAGTATTCTGGCAGCTGTCCTCTGTTTATAGGCAGCACTTTATATCACTGCCATGCTCTGCTTCCAAGCATAAATAAGCTGCTGGCATCTGAACAACATGCCACAAGGAAGCGCAGGAAGGTTATTATAATGGTTTTTTTTTTTAGGCTTTTCTGATGGGGGTCCATGCATACCAGGATAGGAATGAGGGGGCCGTGCATACCAGGATGGGGATGAGGGGGCCGTGCATACCAGGATGGGGATGAGGGGGCCGTGCATACCAGGATGGGGATGAGGGGGCCGTGCATGCCAGGATGGGGATGAAGGAGCCGTGCATACCAGGATGGGGATGAGGGGGTCGTGCATGCCAGGATGGGGATGAGGGGGCCGTGCATACCAGGATGGGGATGAGGGGGCTGTGCATACCAGGATGGGGATGAAGGGGCCGTGCATACCAGGATGGGGATGAAGGGGCCGTGCATGCCAGGATGGGGATGAAGGGGCCGTGCATACCAGGATGGGGATGAAGGGGCCGTGCATACCAGGATGTGGATGAGGGGGCCGTGCATACCAGGATGGGGATGAGGGGGCCGTGCATACCAGGATGGGGATGAGGAGGCCGTGCATACCAGGATGGGGATGAAGGGGCCGTGCATGCCAGGATGGGGATGAAGGGGCCGTGCATGCCAGGATGGGGATGAGGGGGTCGTGCATGCCAGGATAGAGAATATTAGTACAAAATTGACCAAATTTTTTGCTACAAATTTTTTTTTCTAATTTCCTCCTCTAATTCCTAGGTGCATCTTATGGTCCACTGTGTCTTATAGTTCGGTAAATGCAAAACATTTCAATCTAAATTTTACCACTATCATAAAGTAGGATGTGTCATGAAAAAGCAATCTCATCCATTGCACAGCTGCGCTGTAGTCTGCGGATAGGTGCTGTCTGTACGAGGCATTTTACTGACTGACCTCTGCTTGTGTCCTCTCTGTTACAGAGCACCCTGCACATAACCAACTCCAACTTCTATTCCATCAATGTAGACAGCCTCATAAGCCAAGTGCAGTACATGAACACGGTGATCGGCACTCAGCAGCAGACCAACGTGTCTGTCCTCCAGCCGCTCAGCGAGAAACTGGTACATTACTGCTTTCTTCTATTCTCACCTCACAATGTTCATTTTACCATTTAAGGCTATCTTCATACTTTGCTGCTTTTCTTGCTGCATATTTTGCCACATTTTTCAGGATCCCAGAATTCAGTTTTTCCTTCCGCCAGACAAGCCATGAGCATTTCACATAAATCGTTTTTGTTTTTTAAAAAAGGGCAAATTGATCAAATTATTTTGTGGAAAAAAGATGTTTGTCTGAAAAAAAAATAGTGACTATTGTGAACAAAAAAGCTCATGAAAAATAAATAATTACAAATGTAACAACAGCAGAGGGCGGTGAATTGGTCAGGAATAGTTTACTTAACACATTGACACTGCATTTTGTAGGGCGGACATTGTTTACTTTTACAGGCAGGTCAGGGCTATTGAGTTGGTCAGGTACTGTTCAATTTCACACATTGGTCAGGCAATATTTAGTTTCACACATTGGTTGGTCAGTGAATTGCTCAGGCAATCCTGCTGTACCTGTTGTTTTTTTTTTGTTTGTTTGTTTTAATTAAAATCACAGAAAAAACTGACAACAGTTTTTGCTGCTTTTTTTTTTTACACTTACCCATTGCGTTTTATGAGTTAAAAAAAAACGCTGCAAAAATGCTGAAGTGGCATGAAAAAACCAATGTGTGTGCATGAGATTTCTGAAATCTCATTGCTTTTGCTGGTACTGTAAAACTCCGCTTTTAATTCGCATAAAAAATGCAGCTAAAAAAAGCGCAGCAAAAACACAACATGTGAACATAGCCTAAAAGTACCGAGACCTACAACTGGATGTTTAGCTATTGTGTACGGCAGGGTATTATAGCCACTTGTGACATATACGTTAACTTTGCACCGTAGGGTGTAATATTTATATTTTATGCTTTTGGTAAAGATATTTTTACCTCTTGGCTCCTGATTTTGGTATTCTGCATGAGCCCGCTGCGACTTCTATGACAATGATCATTAAATGGAATCTGTCAACAGGTTTGTTCTGCTGAGATATTCCATTTAATGATATTAATTAAAGGGAAGCTAAGTTAGGGACTGAGACACTGATTTCAGGGGTGTCATTAATTAGGCTTTGTGCTGTTGTTTCGATACAATGAGTGTTTTATCAGCAGGAGATTATCACTGCCTGATTTGGTGCTTGCTTACCTCCTGGTCCAACCCCGCCACCAGCCGTAATTTAACATCTTAGGCCGTAGGCACACGACCGTACAATACGGCCAAGTGCTATGCGATAAGACATCTCATAGCACTCGACCCAGTGTTACTCTATGGGGCAGCTCACATCTGCGAGCTGTGATTGGCGCCGAGACTCTGCTCACTTCCACTCTCACCTCTTACAACACACCGCCTATATATTCAGTGGTGTAACTCTAGGCTATGTGCACACGTTCAGGATTTCTCGCAGAAAATTCCTGAGAATTCCGGACATTTTCTGCAAGAAATCCACAAGAAAACTGCATGCGTTTTTGCCGCGGTTTTGACGCGTTTTCTCTGATCGCCCATGACGGCACCACGGAGAGAGGGGATCCGCCCACCAAGGACAGGAAACCTACGGATAAAAAGGCGGTACCACTCTCCTGCATCAGTTGGTTTCCTGTCCTTGATGGGAGACCTACGGACTTACCAGTCATCGTTGGAATTCCGGGGCCAACCAGTCCGATTCAGGCAGCTGGGGTCCCTCTGCCTCGGCTAGGGTGGTGACCCGAAGCGCCACCGCTGGGAGCTGTGAGCCGACAGGGTGTGCGGGGGAGGTGACAAGGAATTCGCGGTCACCTCCCCAGGTAAGATGCAGCAGCGACAACATCCAGGGGGGTCCCTCTGTGGTTGTGGGAGGTGCAGCGCAACCCTCCCTAAAAACTAGCATAAGTCTGCACGCTGCACTGCCATCGGGCGTGCAGAAAAAGCGCTACAGGGCTGCATAGGACTGGGGGTGCCGGTCAGCAGCGCCTTTCTGCCTCCAGCACGCCGGGATCTAGGTGGTCTCGCGGTGCGCTTGTGCGCCGGTATATGCAGGCTTCCGACCGGGTGCTTGTGCGTTCCATGCAGGCGCCGGTGTATTTCCGGGTGCGTTCTGCGCAGGCGCCGGCGGGACTTCCGGCCGGGCGCCTGTTACGCTCTGCGCAGGCGCCGGCGGGGTTCCGGCCGGGCGCTGGGGCGCATGCAGCGGCCGGTATGTTTCCGGCCGGACGCTTAGCACAGGTTCCGGCGGATCTGCCGGCCGGGCGCCTGGTGCGCTGTGCGCAGGCGCCGGCGTGGCCCGGCCGTCAGTTTGGACGATTTGCGCAGGCGCTAGCAGGAGGCTGTTAGGGACCATGTAGGAGTTATTGCGCAGGCGCCGGCGTTCAGCGCTCGCTTCTGCGCAGGTGCGGACAGCGGGAGGATTCAAATAGGAGAATCTACTTCCTCCCAGTGGCTCTGCAGTAAAAAGCAGGAGCCTCAAGAGATAAAAGCGCTAGCTCAGCCAAGCTCGAGGCAGCATCTGCAAACAGCAGCAGTATGAGTAATCCGGCATCACCTTTGCCCGAATCACCTCCACCTGCAACATCGCCACAGCAGCAGCAGCAGCAAAAAAGGCGACAGCAGAAGGGACACCAGGACACCAGCAAGGAACGCCAAAGGTCTCAACACAGTAAGGAGTCCAGTACGGCGTCGGGGAGAAAGCCAGAGGCAGAAAACCCCCAACCGGTATTTATGGGTCCTGGAGGTGGTAAGTGGATCTTCGTGAATGTCAGAGACAGTAAGAGTGTTATTTGTCTCTTTTAGGGGAGGAAAAGCGTAGCTAAAACTAAGCACAAAAGTTGCGCCATCTGTAGAGAGGATCTTCCACCTACATGGGATAAGAGACTATGCAATACCTGCATTCAGCAGACTGTATCTGAAAACCTTCCAGGGTTTGCAACAGATCTTAAAACCCTAATTAAGGAGCAAGTGGAGGACACCTTTAGGTCACTAAAAAGTGGGAAAAAAAGGAGGAAGTCCAAACACAGGTCCCCATCTCCGGTCTCGAAATCCGAAAGTGATAGTGAGAGTTCAATGTCTTCACCCTCCTCTGATTCATCTGCATCATCTACTTCTTCCTCTGGGGGACATAATTGTTTCCCTCTAGAGGATACTGATGGCCTCATAAAGGCGGTGAGAAGTACCATGGGGTTGGTAGACTCCCATCCTAAAAAAACAGTACAAGACATCATGTTTGGGGGCCTAGAACAAAAAAAGAGAAGAGCTTTCCCGCTTAACGAAGCAATCGCGGCCTTAATTAAGAAGGAATGGAAGAAGCCCGTGAGGAAGACTCTCTTGACGCCAAAAAGGAAGTACCCCTTTGAGGAGGAATCGTGCTCCTTTTGGGAAAAGGCCCCCAAATTAGACGTGGCAATTGCTAAAGCCTCAAAGAAATTCGCCCTCCCGTTTGAGGACATGGGGGTTCTGAAGGACCCAATGGACAAAAAGGCAGATGCATTTCTCAAGGGCTCTTGGGAGGCAGCGGGAGGAGGCCTGAAGCCAGCAGTTGCAGCAGCATGTACTTCACGCTCGCTGATGATCTGGCTAAACCAACTAGAAGGTCAATTGAAGGGGAAAACTTCCCGGGACTCAATTCTAAACACACTACCCGTAATGAGAGGGGCCGCGGCTTTTCTAGCCGACGCCTCAGCCGACTCCATCAGGCTATCCGCCAGAGCAGCAGTGTTTGCTAATGCGGCTAGACGTGCTCTCTGGCTTAAGAATTGGCCGGGCGACCTGCAGACAAAAACGAAATTGTGCACCATCCCTTGTGAGGGAGAGTTTCTGTTCGGGTCAACTCTAGATGACATCCTGGAAAAAGCAGGAGACAAGAAAAAGTCCTTCCCCTCTCTGGGTCTCCCTTCTTATAGAAAGCCCTTTCGGAACAAGAGGTTTTTCCGTAAGAACCCAGGGAGAGGCCAGGGGAAGTGGGAAGATAAGAAGACGAAGAATAAAGGGTTCATCTTTAACAAAAACCTCAATGACAACAAGAAACCTCCACAATGAAGGTTCGCCCCAGGTGGGAGAGAGATTATCCCTCTTTCTCCCAGCCTGGGAAAAGATCACCTCCAGTCAATGGATCTTAAGTATCATAAAATCAGGACTAAGATTAACATTCAAGAGGTACCCTCGTCCCTCTTTCAAGATAACACCTATGAGATCCTCGGCAGAAGAACAGTTAACACTGGAGAAAGAGATTGTGGGGTTAGTAAAAAAAGGAGTACTCCTGGAAGTTCCCCCTCAAGAAAGAGGGCAAGGGTACTATTCCCCTCTATTCCTGAGGAAGAAACCAGACGGTTCCTTCAGGACTATTATCAATTTGAGGAACCTAAACAATTACCTAGAGGTTCAGGCGTTCAAGATGGAAACAATAAAGTCATCAATCAAAATGCTGTTTCCTCAATGCTTCATGGTGGTCCTGGACCTGAAGGACGCGTATTATCACGTCCCAATACACAAGGATCACCAAAGATTCCTGAGAATGGCAATCCACATCAAGGGAGTCCTAAGTCACTTCCAGTTCACAGCCCTACCATTTGGCCTAGCAATAGCCCCGAGGGTCTTTACAAAACTGGTCGCGGAGGTAATGGCTCACCTCAGGGAAGAAAACACCCTGATCGTACCATATCTGGACGATTTTCTGGTGATAGGCTCCTCCCCGCAACATTGTATGAATCAGCTAGATTTAGTGATTCACTCTCTAAAAGACCTGGGCTGGCTAATAAACCTAGAGAAATCCAGACTGGTGCCTTCTCAGGTTCAGGAGTACCTAGGTCTCACTCTAGACTCCAGGAAAATGGAATGCCGGCTCCCAGAGAACAAGATACAAAAGATAATGAGTTTAGCGTTAAGAGTACAATCTCTCCCCTCTATAACTCTCCGTCAGGGCATGTCCCTGTTGGGCTCTATGACCTCGTGCATTCCTGCGGTCCAGTGGGCCCAACTACACTCAAGAGATCTCCAATGGCAGCTACTTTCAGAGCAAATCCTCCTAGGAGAGTATTTAGAAGGGCGGTTAGCATTATCTCCTCGCACCAATCACTCTCTGATTTGGTGGACGTTGCGGGAAAATCTTTCCCAGGGAGTTCCATGGGTGATCCCAATATCAAAGGTCCTAACTACGGACGCAAGCCCCTCAGGGTGGGGAGCTCATCTGGGCGACTTGGTAGCTCAGGGCATTTGGTCCCCTTCCCTGGCAAACAGTTCCTCCAATATGAAGGAACTCCTGGCCGTAAAATTTGCCCTTCAGGAATTCTCGGGGGTCCTTCAATCTCACCACGTAAGAGTAATGTCAGACAATCAGGTAGTAGTATCCTACATAAACCATCAGGGGGGTACCCGTTCCAAAAGCCTAATGGAAGTGACCAACTCAATCCTTCAGTTAGCCGAGAACAACCTTCTATCCCTGACAAGTCTACACATAAAGGGGGTAGACAATTACAAGGCAGACTTCCTCAGTCGATCCAGCCTAAAACAGGGGGAATGGGAACTAAATGCGGAGATATTCACCCAGATCACACAAAAATGGGGTGTTCCCAAAATAGATCTCTTCGCGAGCCATTTAAACAAAAAAGTAGCCTCCTTTTGCTCCCTATCTCCCCTGGGGAACCCAGTAGCTGTGGACGCGTTCCTGATCCCCTGGGGTCATCATCTGGTCTATGCCTTTCCTCCCCTCTTTCTGATTCCAGCAGTGCTGAGGAAGATTCGGGAGGACGGGGCGCTGGTCATCTTAATTGCCCCGTTCTGGCCGAAGAGACCTTGGTTCTCATGGATGAGGAAAATGTCAATATCCGACCCTTGGGTATTACCAGACCTCCGGGATCTGTTGTCACAGGGCCCTATCTGTCATCCACAAGTCAAGAACTTGCACTTGACAGCTTGGCTCTTGAGAGGAAAATATTAGAAAACAGAGGGTTCTCTTCGGGGTTAATTTCAACTCTGTTAAAAAGTAGGAAGCCGGTTACAACGAAACAGTACGGTAAAATATGGAAAAAGTTCCTGTCCTTTTCAGGTGCAAAAATAGGGAAAGAGATTCCCATCAATTCCATATTAGAGTTCCTACAAAATGGCCTGGATATGGGGTTAGCCACCAGTACACTAAAAGTTCACGTGGCAGCATTAGGAGCCCTATTTAATTTTGACCTAGCTTCAAATAGATGGATCTCTAGATTCATTAAGGCAGCAGGAAGATCTAGGCCTCTACCAGTAAAAGTGGTTCCTCAATGGGACTTAAACTTGGTCCTTAAAGCACTGACTAGTCCTCCATTTGAACCATTGCATGAATCTACTATAAAAACGCTATCCCTCAAAACCGCTCTATTAGTTGCACTCACTTCTGCCCGTAGGGTCAGTGACTTACAAGCTCTGTCAGCCTGCCTTCCTCACACACAATTTCTAGAGGATAGGGTTATTCTAAAAACAGACCCAGCATATCTCCCGAAAGTGGCTTCAAAATTTCACAGGTCTCAAGAGATATCTCTCCCCTCCTTCTACCCCAATCCTAAGAACGAGGAGGAACAAACACTACATACACTAGATGTAAGAAGATGTCTCTTACACTACCTAGAAGTCACTAGAGAGAGTAGGGAGGATTCCTCTCTGTTTGTGTGTTTTCAGGGTCCCCGGAAGGGGAAAAAAGCATCTAAGGCCACCATAGCAAGATGGATCACAGACGCCATCAGTCTATCTTATTCAGCAAGTGGGATGTCCGTTCCTGGGGAGGTTAAGGCTCACTCAACGAGGGCAGTAGCAACTTCCTGGGCGGAGAAGGCCGGAGCTTCCATAGACCAGATATGTAGAGCTGCTACCTGGTCCTCACCATCCACATTCTATAGGCACTATAGATTGGACCTAATCTCCTCTTCAGACCTTACTTTCGGTAAAAGGGTTCTGGAGGCGGTGGTCCCTCCCTGAATGTACCATCTATTCAAATCTCTCCGTGGTGCCGTCATGGGCGATCAGAGAAAAATATAGTTCTTACCGATAACGGTATTTCTCTGAGCCCATGACGGCACCCGTACATTCCCTCCCTTCACTTATGGGTGTACACCTTGAAATAGTGCCATAATCCATTTATAGTTGGAAGTCACGCGGTATCTTGTTATGCTAAGCAGTTAAAATTATTTTACAAATGTCTTAGTAGTCTCCCATCGTTATCTATGTAAACAAACTGATGCAGGAGAGTGGTACCGCCTTTTTATCCGTAGGTTTCCTGTCCTTGGTGGGCGGATCCCCTCTCTCCGTGGTGCCGTCATGGGCTCAGAGAAATACCGTTATCGGTAAGAACTATATTTTTTGCCGTGGTTTTTTCCGGACACTTCCAAATGCATTTTGGAGTGGGAAATCCGCAAAAAAAACCTGAAAATTGATGAACATGCTGCGTTTTTTGCCGCGATGCGTTTTTTTCGCGGAAAAAAAACGCATCATGTGCACAAAACATGCGGAATTCATTCTAAATGATGGGATGCTTATTGTATGCGGTTTTGTTTGCGGTTTTATAGCGTTTTTATCGGGGAAAAAACGCAACATGTGCACACAGCCTAAGGGTTGTAGCCAGAATCTTTACACTACTCAACTCTTTATAGCGAGCTTTCCAGTTTTCTATGTATAAAATTAATGATTTTTTTAATTTAAAAACTATATAGTGGTGTAATTTTCGTTGTGTGTTCCTGTGTATAGTCTATATGTGGCCCTACACTACAGTATACACCAATGCGATTCATGGAGTAAATAATAATAACTTATATTTCAGGTGAATTTTACAGTAAAGTTGGAATTGGGGGGAATCCTGTCTTATTTATAGTAAGTATATGACTTCTTTAAAACAAAAAAAAAAACTTAAAGATCAATACAAGATGCACATTTTAAAAACACATGTTGTCTGCATTCACCTTTTTCTATGACATTGGCTATAATCTAATATACAGGAACCTCCACCTGTGCCGGATAGCAGATGTGTTGGGAAGGGGGCATCGATGAGGGAATAACAAAAGTTTTCCAGCTCTCGAAGATAAAACTCCCAATGCTTTGTTACAGAAGTTATTCAAAAACTCCACCTGCAATCACATTTTATTGAATTTTGAGATATTTTTTTTTACATTTTTTTTTACATTGGACGTTTTATCTTCAAGTACTAGAAGACTTTTGTTATTACCTTAGTTTTGTGTACCATAGTGGTCATAGACCAAAGAAAGCTGAGGAGAGTTGTCTCAGGTGATTAGATAAAAAATGATAGACAAACATGTTAAAAGTAAAGGTTATTAGATTGGTTTTTTTTGTTTGTTCTTAAACTCTGGTATAACAGAAAAATAGTGTTTTATTCTCAATAGTTAATATTCAGTATATTTTAAACAGAAAATTGCTTTCCTCCGTTTGAAATAATTTTGGTGGCCACTGTGAGTATCTCTTACGCTAACGGAAGGCACTGATATATATTTGAAGCAGTGAAGCTCGTAGGAAATGTATATTACCAGGTTAATCTTTTTCTTGTTTCAGTAACTTCTGCACCCTGACCACAGTTAAAGTGCACAACATTGTCGTCTTTGTCCGGTATGTGGAGCTATGTTTTTGCTTAATGTGTACTTTATCAATTATGTAATGCTTTTATATTTCTTAACATTGAAGGTTTCTCGTAAATGATCAAAGAGTCTACGACTACATATGTTGTCTAATTAGTTTTCTATATTTGGGGCTATTTTAGTGGTTATTTGTCTTTCTCCTTTTTTTGACTTTCTAGTTTATTTGGGGAAGTTAGTTAAGTATTATGAGGAATCATTTGGCCCCTTCCGGCATCGATCTTAGGTGCAGCTTCAACCTCTGCACCTCATATACCCCCACTCCTTTGAAATTGCACGCCGTGATGTCACTGCATCAGAATAATTATTGTGGAGCCATATAAAGATAATAAACTCAGTAAAATTATAACATGGGCGTAAAATATAAAGAATTGTCACAATGTAAAGAGTCCTCTCTCCTCGAATGAATAATAAAGACAATGATGTCGCAAAAGCTGGAAAAGGGTAACGATTAAATTAAAGTAACAAGGTGACAGTGATGTCATGGGTAGTGCACAAAGTGATTAAGTAAACGTGATAATATCGTAGCTCACTGATGTGTGATGTCATAGGAAAGAATAATTCCAAGCAATGATCTCCGTGTTGTCACACAACCGTGGTAATAAACTCAGCCTCATAAACAAGCTTAATACACTGATGTCCCACCAGAGTGATCAAAAACACA
The DNA here is from genome assembly GCF_032444005.1 of Ranitomeya imitator. NCBI lineage: Eukaryota > Metazoa > Chordata > Amphibia > Anura > Dendrobatidae > Ranitomeya > Ranitomeya imitator. The sequence continues at coordinate 711,313,190 of NC_091284.1, read as the reverse complement.
GTATCTTCACCTGATAATGACCAAGCCATGCAAATATGATTTCTTGGGCAACTTATGATATGAAAACAAATTGAAAAATAATTATATGTATGTGTATTTATCAAATTAGCTACCAAAGAATAATATATACAGCACTGTCAAAAGTTTTAGGCAAGCGTGGGAAAATGCTATAAAGTAAGAATGCCATAAAAAAATAAAAATTGAAGTGTTAATTTTTATCAATTAACAAAATGTAAAGTGAATGAAGAAAAGAGAAATCTAAATCAAATCAATATTTGGTGTGACCAATCTTTTGCCTTCAAAACAGCATGAATTTTTCAAGGTATACAGTTTTTGAAGGAGCTCAGCTGAGAGGTTGTTCCAACATCTTGGAGATCTAACCACAGATCTTCTGTGGATGTTCCTTGTGCAAATCCTTCTGTCTAAATGAAATCTCAGACAGACTCAATGTTGAGATCAGGGCTATATCATCACTTCCAAGGCTCCTTGTTCTTTCTTAAGCTGAAGATAGTTCTTAACCCCTTTCCGATGTTCGGCATAATAGTATGCCCACGTCAGAATCCCTCCCTTTGATGTGGGCACCGGCGCTTAACCCACATCTTTCCCGGCACATGTCAGCTGTTTTGAATCGCGATCCACCCGCGGCTGTTAGCTAGTTAAATGCCGCTGTCAATGTCTGACAACAGCATTTAACTCGCACTTTCCGGAAGCGCGCCGGAAAAACCCGCTCATCGGAGACACCGTCACATGATCGTGGGTCACTGATGGGTTGGCATGACAACCAGAGGTCTCCAGCAGACCTCTATGGTTGTCACTGTTGGATTGCTATGAGCGCCCCACATAAGAACTACTGCATCTAGTATTTTGTATAACTGCCATGAATTTTAAAGACAGCACCAAATCTTGTAGGCCTGGAATGAACAGGTTAACGACAAATTGCAACATCTATCTTTTTCCATTCTTCAAGAACAATCTCTTTTAGAGCCTGGATGCTGGATGGAGTGTGATGGCAACTTGTCTCTTCAGAATCCCCCATAGGTGTTCGATTGGGTTCAGATCAGGAGACACTTGGCCACTGAATCACTTTCATCCTGTTCTTTCAGAAATGCAACGTGTGCTTTGGATCACTATCATGTTGGAAAAGTGCACGTCTACCAAGGGCATGGAGTGATGGTGGCATCTTTTAATATAGAACAGTACATCTATGAGTTGACGATACCATCAATAAAAGCTAGCTCCCTGACCCCAGCAGCCCTCATGAGCCCCCACATAAGGACACTGCAACCACCATGTTGCAGTGCAGTCAATAATCTACTATATAATTGTCTAAGGGTCACTTCCATCTGTCTGTCTGTCTTTCTGTCTGTCTTTCTGTCTGTCTTTCTGTCTGTCTTTCTGTCTGTCCTTCTGTCTGTCACAGATATTCATTGGTCGTGGCCTCTGTCTGTCATGGAAATCCAAGTCGCTGATTGGTCGTGGCAAAACACCCACGACCATTGCCACGACCATTCTGCGACGGGCACAGTCCGGTGGAAAAATGGCCGTTCCTTCCTCACCGCAGTCAGTGCCCGCTCCATACTGCCCTCCAGTCAGCGCTCACACAGGGTTAATGGCAGCGTTAATGGACCGCGTTATGCCGCGGTGTAATGCATTCCATTAACGCAGCTATTAACCCTGTGTGACCAACTTTTTACTATTGATGCTGTGTATGCAGCATCAATAGTAAAAAGATCTAATGTTACAAATAATAATAATAAAAAAAAAAGGTTATTCTCGCCCTCCAACGTGCGTCCTGTCCTCGGCAGTGCACGTGGCAAGTTCCGGTTCCAAAGATGCTATGCAAGAAGGACCTGCCATGACGTCACGGTCACGGACATGCATATTCTAGAATACCCAATGCGTTAGAATCGGGCCACCATCTAGACCGGAAGCTGCCACATGCACCGCACACAAGCGCCAGGACTAGAATGGGCCCTCGGAACGTGAGTATATGTTTATTTTTTATTTTAAGTCTTTTTTAACCTGTTACATACGTGGCTGGGCAATATACTACGTCGCTGTGCAGTATACTACGTGGCTCTGTGCTGAATACTACGTCGCTGTGCAATATACTACGTGGCTGGGCAATATACTACGTGGCTGGGCAATATACTACGTGACTGGGCAATATACTACGCGACTGGGCAATATACTACGTGGCTGGGCAATATACTACGTGACTGGGCAATATACTACGTGACTGGGCAATATACTGCGTGACTGGGCAATATACTACGTGACTACGTGACTGGGCAATATACTACGTGACTGGGCAATATACTACGTGACTGGGCAATATACTACGTGACTGGGCAATATACTACATGACATACAAAGCCATCCACAACCTGTCTCCTCCATACATCTGCGACCTCGTCTCCCGGTACTCTCCTGCACGCAACCTCCGATCCTCACAAGATCTCCTTCTCTACTCCCCTCTTATCTCCTCTTCCCACAATCGCATACAAGATTTCTCTCGTGCATCCCCCCTACTCTGGAATTCTCTACCACAACATATCAGACTCTCGCCTACCATCGAAACCTTCAAAAAGAACCTGAAGACCCACCTTTTCCGACAAGCCTACAACCTGCAGTAACCACCGATCGACCAAACCGCTGCACGGCCAGCTCTACCCTACCTACTGTATCCTCACCCATCCCTTGTAGATTGTGAGCCCTCGCGGGCAGGGTCCTCTCTCCTCCTGTACCAGTTGTGACTTGTATTGTTCAAGATTATTGTACTTGTTTATTATGTATACCCCTCCTCACATGTAAAGCGCCATGGAATAAATGGCGCTATAATAATAAATAATAATACTACGTGACTGGGCAATATACTACGTGACTGGGCAATATACTACGTGACTGGGCAATATACTACGTGGCTGGGCAATATACTACGTGGCTGGGCAATATACTACGTGGCTGGGCAATATACTACGTGGCTGGGCAATATACTACGTGGCTGGGCAATATACTACGTGGCTGGGCAATATACTACGTGACTGGGCAATATACTACGTGACTGGGCAATATACTACGTGGCTGGGCAATATACTACGTGGCTGGGCAATATACTACGTGGCTGGGCAATATACTACGTGGCAGGGCAATATACTACATGGTTGGGCAATATACTACATGGGCTGGGCAATATACTACGTGGCTGGGCAATATACTACGTGGCTGGGCAATATACTACGTGGCTGGGCAATATACTACGTGGCTGGGCAATATACTACGTGGTTGGGCAATATACTACATGGGCTGGGCAATATACTACGTGGCTGGGCAATATACTACATGGGCTGGGCAATATACTACATGGGCTGGGCAATATACTACGTGACTGGGCAATATACTACATGGGCTGGGCAATATACTACGTCGCTGGGCAATATACTACGTGGCTGGGCAATATACTACGTGACTGGGCAATATACTACGTGACTGGGCAATATACTACGTGACTGGGCAATATACTACGTGACTGGGCAATATACTACGTGACTGGGCAATATACTACGTGGCTGGGCAATATACTACGTGGCTGGGCAATATACTACGTGGCTGGGCAATATACTACATGGTTGGGCAATATACTACGTGACTGGGCAATATACTACATGGGCTGGGCAATATACTACGTGGTTGGGCAATATACTACGTGGCTGGGCAATATACTACATGGGCTGGGCAATATACTACGTGGCTGGGCAATATACTACGTGGCTGGGCAATATACTACATGGGCTGGGCAATATACTACGTGGCTGGGCAATATACTACATGGGCTGGGCAATATACTACGTGACTGGGCAATATACTACGTGGCTGGGCAATATACTACGTGGCTGGGCAATATACTACATGGGCTGGGCAATATACTACGTGGCTGGGCAATATACTACGTGACTGGGCAATATACTACGTGACTGGGCAATATACTACGTGACTGGGCAATATACTACGTGACTGGGCAATATACTACGTGGCTGGGCAATATACTACGTGGCTGGGCAATATACTACGTGGCTGGGCAATATACTACGTGGCTGGGCAATATACTACGTGACTGGGCAATATACTACGTGACTGGGCAATATACTACGTGGCTGTGCAATATACTACGTGGCTGGGCAATATACTACGTGACTGGGCAATATACTACGTGGCTGGGCAATATACTACGTGACTGGGCAATATACTACATGGGCTGGGCAATATACTACGTGGTTGGGCAATATACTACGTGACTAAACAATATACTACGTGGGCTGTGCAATATACAACATGGACATGCATATTCTAGAATACCCGATGCGTTAGAATCGGGCCACCATCTAGTAACTGTATAATTATGCGTGTGTGTGTAAAATATATATATATATATATATATATATATATATATATATATATATATATATATATATATATATTTACAAAACTATTCACCCCCTTGGTATTTTTCATGTTTTGCTACCTCCCAACCTGGAATTTCACTGTTTTTTTGTTTGTTTTTTTGATGGTTTGTATCAGTTCATGTAAAGAACATGCCTACAACTGAACAATTTGGTTTTCTTATTTTGTGAAGCAAACAACAAATAGGAAAAAGTAACTGAAAACTTCAATGTGCATAACTATTTACCCCCTAAAATCAGTACTTTTGTAGAGCCTCCTTTTGCAGCAATTACATCTGCAAGTCTCTTTGGATAGGTCTCGATGAGCTTTCCACATCTTGCCACTGGGATTTTTGCCCATTCCTCAAGGCAAAACTGCTTCAGCGCTTTCAAGTTACCGTAGTTGGTTTCCTTTGGTAATCAGCAATCTTCAAGCCTCACCACAGATCTGGGATTTGACTGGGCCGCTACAAAACATTTACATGTTTACCCTTGAACCACTCGAGTGTTGCTTTAAGTCTTTGGGTATGTGCACACGTTGCGGTTTTTGCTGCGGATCCGCAGCGGTTTTGACGCTGCGGATCCGCAGCAGTTTTCTATGCGGTGTACAGTACAATGTTAACCTATGGAAAACAAAAACCGCTGTGCACATGCTGCGGAAAAAAACGTGCGGAAACGCTGCGGTTTATTTTCCGTCGCATGTCAATTCTTCGTGCGGAATCCGCAGCGGTTTGGCACCTGCTCCATGTTAAAAATCCGCAGGTGTAAAACCGCAGTGGAAACCGGACAAAAAACCGCGATAAATCCGCAGTACTTTTTGCACTGCGGATTTAATCAAATCCGCTGCGGAAAATTCCGCAACGGAATCCGCAGCGTGTGCACATGGCCTTAGTCTCGTGGAAAATTGAACCTCTATCCCAGTCTCAAATCACTTTGCACCATCCATCTTCCTTTTAGCTCGTGCCATTTTCCCTGTGCCTGCTATGAAAAACATCACCGCAGCAGTAAAAAAAAAAGACAAAAAAAAATCTAAAAAGTAAAGTAAACCAAAAAGTTGCCTTTTTTCCATGTTTGCTTTGCAATATATATGTGTATATACATATAGCAGTAATTTTATATGTAGCCCAAAACGGCACTAACATAATACATTTTTGTCTCACATTAACCAAAGCCTCAAATGGCCACATCAGTGAAGAAAATAATTATGGCTGCTGAAAGGCAAAAATGTAAAAAACTGTCAGTAAGGCCCTTCTGTTTGTGTGTGCCACAACTTATCTTATCTTATCTTTTTTTTTTTCTCCATTTATAAGGAAGATTTTTATGTCTGTTTTATAAATCTAGCACATTAGCAGTACTGTGGTCTTCCAAGTCCAGTATGAAATACACTTACAGATTCATGCTGCCCGAAAATACTATGTTGAAAAGCTGGCCGGTGACTATCTCTGCTGACTAGTCCGATGCGGCTTCTAGACGGCTTCTTCCTGCCCCAATCCCTTTGACGGACAGATCTCTCCTTATGTATGTACATAGTGGGAGACTTGTCAGTCACTTTGAGCGGGGCAAGGAGAAGCTGTTCAGAGGTGACCGGACTAGTCAGCCGCCACACACAGTCCGGCCTCTCCAAATTTACTTACTCTGAAACACCGCAGCATGGTTCGGGCAGCATGGATTTGACAGGTTCCCTTTAACAGGTAAGGCATTGCATTACTGATTTTTTTTTTTTTTTCTTTCCGTCTTGCAGAACATCGGTGAAGTTTTCTTACGTCGGGCACACCTCGCAGAGCTCCCTGGAGACTTACCAATATATCGATTGTGGTGCAAATTCTACAATACTGGTTGACCACCATGCTTTATAAACTAGCTGAAGCATCCTTAGCAATATGCGATCTTCTCCAGGGCGTCATCCACAGAAGCGAAGAAGCTACAATGGCACCAGCTTGGCACACATGTTTACAATGTAAAGTACTGGAATCTGCACTGGCGCTTTTTTTCTTGAGCATGCAGAGTTTGCATGATCACTGGATACTGGTGAAGAGGATCGATCACTGTTTTCTGAGTGGCATTATTTTTATTGCACTGGTGCCCCTTTTTTTCTGTACTATATTTTAGTCGGTTGTAAACTGTTTTCTAGTGATTAAAGACAGAGTTTTCAAAGTTTTAACATTTATTTTGTTAAGTTGTCCATGTTGTGCTGCAGTGTATAGCACAACGAGCCGCACAATGTGTCCCAAGTAAAATAGCAAAACTGGAGAAATGGCTAAAATACTTTTACCGTCGAAAGCTACAGGTAATTATTGCCCGGTAGAAGTATCGGAGCCATTGTGAAATTTTAAGTAGATATTTTCGTCATGTTTTGCTGCAGTATAAAATGTAACCTTCCCTTTATACATGGTATTATTGACCTTTGTGCTGAATGTTTTGCTTCTCCTTAGAGGGCTTGTCCAGCTAAAGAAAATGTATTTTTAAAATGTGTCTCTAATCTAAATATACTAATTTGAGGGGAATTAAATTCTCGAATTTAACAGAAAAAAAAAAATTCTCTAGAATAGTTTTTTTTTTTGTCATTCGCCCCACAAAGAGAGGAGCGGATCGCTTTGTGCAAGCCCGATCTATGGTCCAGGTCAGTGCATTTTGGCTGTGGCAGGAGATGTGTGAAGTTACTTACCCCATTGGGATCCCAGGCTCAGCTTATGAGTAGCCAAGCTGGCGAGACGTCACCTGTGTCCCACGTAGAAGATGCCAGGCCAGTGGATCAAACTGTTGAGGAACCTGAGGAAATTCTTAGATATCTTCTCCATGGCCTGAGAGCACTGACCTAGACTGCACAAAGTGATCTTTATCTCTAGCGCCATACTAATTCAGTGACATGGCAGGCAGCTGCGGCTGCCATTATGCTGATCCGTAGAAGGCCAGGCAAGCTTTTAAAAAGAAGACTAATACTCACCTTACCGCTCACCTGAACCGCCGTCCCTTCAGTCCATCGTCCAGTTTTCGACAACTCTTCTTTTCCCTTTATTTTGTCGTTCGGATTCTCTTTGGCCTCTTCACTCCAAGCCAGCACCTGTGATGTGAATAGTTCTCTGCTGTCCAGCGCACCATGCAGTCCCCCTAGTAATGGTACGGGGCACACTGACGTCTGAAGCTTTGGTGGAAGTCTTGGCCTGGAGGGAAGAGACCGAAGAAAATCTGTATGACGGGGAATGCAGAAAAGAAGAGATTTGGAGTACCGGATGACAAGCTGCAGTGTTGGTGGCACCAGTGATCAGTAAGATGACTATTCATTTTTCTTTGCGTTCTATCCTAGAGACCCTAGACCATAATAAGCCATTCAATTTGCAGAGAATTGAATGTGCCTGTAAAATCGACACGATTTTCCAAATTTGAATTGCATAATCTGACTGAAGAAATTCCCTGAAAATGTCTCGCGTTGACATATATTAAGGGATCCTGAACTGTTATATGTTCTGTTCAGATCAATGGACGCAATTTATTAGTCTTCAAAGATAAAAACCAAAAATGTTTAGGGAACACGCTTGCTAGATGGGTTTTTTTTTTTTTTTTTTTTCCACACAGGCGTACCCAGAATAATACCTTCAATGTATTATGTTAAAAAAAAAAAAGCTTACAAATATTATTTAGTAATTTTCTAGGAAATACTTATGCAAAACATAGAATTTCTACTGTACAAAGTGTAAAGAATTGTAAGATTGTGTATATGTCAAATAGTGGAAGCCAGTATAGTGTTTAAAGGGGCCTAGTTCTTTTAGATTAAACACTATCACCACAGTATTTGCAGACTGTCGCCACCTTCTCTGTCGCCACCTTCTCTGTATCCACTCTCCTTATTACTCCATTTTATCACAAAAATAAACTTTGCAAATAGTTTTTATAGAAAATGCCCATGGTCACTCACTGCAAACACTGACCTAGTACATGTCACTTCTTTGAAGCAAATCCTGACAGAAATCCCTTCAATCTAGGCCTAGGCACTGTCCAAACAGCTGCAGTCAGTACTTCAGGGGAAAAAAACTCTTCCAAAACTGCTTCAAGAAAAGAAAAACTTTCCCAATTCATGAAACACTTTCTCTTTGAAAAACACATGTTTTTTGAACATCTCAAAAAGCTTAATGTGAACACTGCCTCTCCGAGAAAGCTTAAACGTATCTCTTGTAAATAAAGTATTAAAGTGGTTGTACAGGACTTGTATATTAAGGACCTATCGGTACGGTAGGTAATTGATATCCCATTGATGGGGGCCCAATACTTGTTACCCCCATCGATCAGCTGTTATCTGCTCCAGCGGTTGCTGGATAGAAGCAATGTACAGGGTGGAACACCGCAGCCCCGCACATTGTATAGTGGTTGTTCTTGGGTATTGCAGCTTTGCTATTATTAAGTGCACTAGATGGAGGCACGATGCTATCGCATCGGGAAGGCGGTAGTGTCACGATGGGGGCAGGCATGCAGCGCTGTTGTTGCCTAATGGCATCCTGTGATAATCTAATGACTTTTGCATCAGGGGACTCATGTGCTTGACGCCTACGCTTATATGCATTGTTTTTTTTCCCAGCGATGTTGTTGCTCTTCAAGAGTCTCATTTGCCGTTTGTTGTCTTCGACGTTGTGCCTTTGCTGCTTTCCTTTCATTTTCATTGGCGTACTTTTTAGGAGGAGCCATGTTGGCGTTGATCTTTGCTTTTTTAAAGGGGTTTTCCCACGGACAAAAGTTCATTTTAAAAATTGACTGTGTCTGACCATGTACCGAACATACCACAGCTCCTGGGCAGGGGAGGAAGCAAAAGACAATACTGACATTACAGCAGGAGATCGCAGAGGATACATTTTGTGAGGTAAAATATTGTTTTTAAAACAGTCAGTGAAATATTTTACCTCACAAAATGAATCCTCTGTGATCCCCTGCTGTAATGTCAGTATTGTCTTTTGCTTCCTCCCCTGCCCAGGAGAGGTTGCATGCTCCGTACACGGTCCGACAAAGTCAATTTTTAAAATTAACTTTCGTTCGTGGGAAAACCCCTTTATTGTGACCGGCTTCCTCTGCCAGTAGACACGTCGCGCATCTGCTGCCGGGATCAGCCGAATGATTCACTGCGCCTGCGCGTAGTTCACGCTGGTGCAGTAAATCAGACCGCCACCATCTTTGTGCAGACAGATAGCGGCGGTCACATTAAAACTGCGCATGCGCTCCTCCTGTACAAAGCTGGCGGCAGTGAATCATTCGGCTGATCCCGGCGACGGCGTGTTCACGACGGTGTTCCACTGCTGGTACCGCGCAAGAGGCTGCGTAGAGCGTATACAGTGTGTGAGTGTGTGTGGTGCGTACGGCGTATACAGTGTGTGTGTGGTGCGACGGTGTTCCGCTGGTGGTACCGAGCAATAGATTGGTATCAGCAGCAGTTTCCATATTGAGACACCCATCACTTGGGTGTCCCAATGTGGCGGTCAGTGAACTTCCTCCGCTTGGAATTCTGGGATACGGTTACATCTGGGCAAAACAGGAAATGAAAACATTACAAGGCAATTATATAAATAGGAGATAAAGTGCAGAATGTGGGACAGACCACTAAACAATGTACGTAGCTGTGCTGTTCTGCTTGATACTTCGCTTATATCAGCGAATCACTGGAGCAGATAACAGCTGACTGGCAAAGTGCCGGACCCCTCACCTATCTGATATAGATGACTATACTGACCGCTACAAATGTCCATTCTGTTGTTTTTATATTTAAAATGTATAAAGAAAAAAAAAAAGCTCACCAGATGGTATAACAGTCTAAGGCCTGAAGTAAGGTCACCAAGGGTTAATTGGAGTCTGTCCAAACCGTTGATTGACAGCTCTGGCTGAGAGCAAGGCAGAGAGAGGTGGAAAACATGTTGGTGGTGCACTGAGCACATCATTAGAGTATTTGTATAAAAAATTATTTCTGAAAAACGCAGCAACAATTTTGGACATTGAGTATGATATTTATTATGTGACCCCTTTCTGCAGGCTGCCCTTGGTTTGCAGAGTCACTTTGTGCGGACAGACCCCCTTTAACATTCCACAGAGCATTACATATTATACCTCGCTGTCTGTTTGGTTTTACCTCATTTTAGTTTTGATGTCACTTGTCTGACATGTTGGTGTTAATTATTAAAGGTCAGTCGTGTGTTGTCAATACTTGGAATACTTTAGACTTCATGTTTTGACTGTTCAACTTCATGAAGTGGGATCTGTTTGCATTCTTATCTTGATTGTGGACATTGGTGACCTCTCTGATTTTCCTATATTTAAATTGTAAGATAATGTCCAGGATTTAGATATTGAGAACCTATGCTTAGGATCGCTATCACATCAGTGGAGGCTGTACACCTGGCATCTCCATCGATCAGTTGCTTGCTTGTCCCAGGGTGGCCAGAACCAAGCACCACAGCTCGATACACTGTGTAGTGGTCGCTCTTGGGTACTGCAGTTCAGCTCCTATTCTCTTCAATCAGAGCTGAGCTGCAGTACCCCAGAACAGCCACTAGGTGTGTACTGACTGTGTGGCGCTCCAGGTGTATGAGCTGTCTACATCCAGCCACACAGCGGATCTGTGGGATGCCTGATATTGATGACCAATCCTAATGACAAGTCGGTATTATTTTACTTCTGGACATCCCCTTTAAGAGTTTTGCAGGGATAGAACTAATGGTCTGCTTTTTTTGTCCCCCAGTTTAAGCTTTTGTTCATGAGTTGTTTGGTATTTTAGCTCGGCCTAATTTACCTAAATTGGAGCTGCCTTCAGTACTAAACCTAACCCATGGACAGGAGTTTTGCATTGTCTGTGCTGCCGATTCTCGGGTCATTTATTCCAATCCTGGAAACCCCTTTAGTGTATAATTATACAACTGTAGAGATCATTATTTTCTATGATTAGGATAAAATGTCCGTGTTTTTGGGATCTATAGTTTTCTGATATCCGTTAGTTACACCATGCTCGCCAGCGTTTACTCATATATAATAGTCTTATTATTTGCTTTTCTCTGTGTCCTTTATGAGAAAATAGGACATATTTCTATTTAATTGTTGCTTTGGCAACATCACTAAGCGCAAACTCTTTATTACTGCACATAGACCTAGATTTACTAGTTTAATTTCAGTGGTACAAATGGGATTAAAACCCATCACATTAATAAAATGATGTTTTTTATGTATTGTTTGCCTCCATGTATGTTCAGTAGATGTTCTAGTGCAATAATAAGGCTGGGTCCATTAGATGTTCTTCTCATGCAATAACATAAATAAACTCCTACAATAACCTTTGTGCTTCTACATTTTTATGTTATGTTAGAGAACTTATTTTTTGTATTTATTTTATATTCTCAGGTCAAAAATCATCACGGTTGGTAAAATGTGGTTGTGATGAGGACAAGAGACTGTGGATGTGACTCAAGTAGTTCTGCTCTTCGGTACCGTAATGGTATCTTTTACATAAGAAGTGTAAATTGCAAAGTGCCTGTAAGGGTACCGTCACACAGTGCAATTTTGATCGTTACGACGGCACGATTCGTGACGTTCCAGCGACATAGTTACGATCTTGCAGTGTCTGACACGCTCCTGCGATCAGGGACCCCACTGAGAATCGTACGTCGTAGCAGATCGTTTGAAACTTTCTTTCGTCGTCTAGTGTCCCGCTGTGGCGGCATGATCGCATGGTGTAACAAAGGTGTGCACGATATTGTATACGATGTGCGCATAGTAACCAACGGCTTCTACATCGCACATACGTCATTGCAAAGTGTGACAGCAGTCTACGACGCTGGAGCGATATTGTTACAATGCTGAAGCGTCACGGATCATGCCGTCGTAGCGATCAAAATGCTACTGTGTGACGGTACCCTAAAAACAAGCAATTTACTGCTCTTTAAAATTCCTCTCTGTTCAAAGATCGAAGTGCTTTTTAATTTGATGCTTTGCAATTCGTTCCCTAGGTTACAAGTATCGGAGGTGGACGGTTACCTAGGCAAGGAGCGTGCACTTGTACTCTTTGCTACAGAGCTGGTAAGTGCTGCTGTGAAGCTGGTCAGGTCTCTGGATCCTCCCAGCTTCAGTGTCCCTGCACTCCCTGATGCTGAAGCGCTCACAGTTCAGGCCAGCAATGCAATAATGCCTCTGGTCCAAACTGTCAATCAAACAGGAATGGGGGTGGTGGGACGTGACAAACGTGTACCCCCTGGACCTCTTTAGACGTCATGTATTGAAGTGGTAGAAGTACCTCGATGATGTCCTCTTCTTTTGGACTGACTCTTCAGAATTGTGTTCCAAGTTCATTTCCACTCTTAACTCTTGTAACATAGTTCTAGCCTCGACTATGGCCACCAGCTGGAATTTTCTGGATGTGTAGCTCTCAATAAAATCATGTGTAGTTCCTGTGTTGAAAGCTACACTTCCAGAAAATTCAAGCTGGTGGCCAAAGTAGAAGCTAGAACTATGTTACAAGGGTGACCTCGACACTTTTTCGTAAAGTTACTTCTACAAACAGCTTACTTCACTTCTGTATCTTTCATCCTTCACACCTTCCTTTCGGTCAATTCATCAGGGCTAAACGCAACTCTAGTGACATCTGAGTTTTAAGAGAACCAGTCAGGTCCCCGTGCCCACCAATTTAGCAGCATTCAGCAATATATGATTAAACTCCCTCCCTAACCAGGCCTATATAGCATAATACTATTAAATGCTTTATTAAAGCATTTATATCTTCCGGTTTTCCTATGCTAATGAGGGCTTTGACTAGTCAATGGGGCGTTATTTCCCCAAACTAGTCTGCTTTCTTTCCATGTTTCCATCATTTGCACAAGCCAAACATGCACAGAGCGTGCATCTGAAGCTGGAGAGCGTACACCCAGCGTCAGAGGCGCACTGTGCATGACTGAAAGTTCAGAAGATGGTTTCCGGTCATTCACAGTGCATGCCTCTGAAGCCAGGAAGCATAGACCCGGCTTCAGAGACGCCATGTCGCTACCTGAATGAGCGGCTGGTGTGCACAGATTTGCATGATGTCTGCTAACATGGAAAGCTAACGCCCCTTCGACTAGTAAAAGCCCTCATTAGCATAGGGAAAGCGGAGGTTATAAACCCTTTTTTTAAAATCATTTATATAACTGAGTTGTGTTATGCAATGATAGATAGGAAAGAAATTTAATCATACACAGCTGTATGCTGCTGGATTGCAGGCCATGGGGGACCTGACAGGTTAACTTGCAGGCTGGAGAACTCGCTCAAAGGTTTAGGACCAGAGAGTACCCTAAACAAGTGATTAATGACACCCTTCATTGTGTTCATCAACAGAATAGGACCGACTTGTTACATCCTAGGACTAAACCGTGTGATAATTTCATCCGGCTGGTCACCGCCTTCAATAACCAGTGGCAAGATCTCCGCAAATTGCTCAATTAAAATTGGAGTATCCTACTGGCGGAACCAAAATTGAGGGACACTCTTAATGGCTAGAAGGGCTAAGAATTTAAGGGAAGTGCATTGAACAGCAAGGTGGATTGCTGCTGAGGGGAAAGAGAGAAAAAAAAAAAAAAATATATATATATATATATATATATATATATATATATATATATATATATATATATATATATATATATATATATATATATATATATATATATATATATATATATATATATATATGTTACATATGGGCAGCACGGTGGCGCAGTGGTTAGCACAGTAGCCTTGCAGCGCTGGGGTCCTGGGTTCTAATCCCACTCAGGACAACATCTGCAAAGAGTTTGTATGTTCTCTCCGTGTTTGCGTGGGTTTCCTCCGGGCACTCCGGTTTCCTCCCACATTCCAAAGACATACTGATAGGGATTCTAGATTGTGAGCCCCATCGGGGACAGTGATGATAATGTGTGCAAACTGTAAAGCGCTGCGGAATATGTTAGCGCTATATAAAAATAAAGATTATTATTATTATTTACATATAGACCAAAAATTTGGACACACCTCATTTTAAAGATTTTTCTGTATGTTCATGACTGTAAAAATTGTAAATTCACACTGAAGGCATCAAAACTATGAATTAACACATGAGGAATTATATACCTAACAAAAAAGTGTGAAACAACTGAAAATATGTCTTATATTCTAGGTTCTTCAAAGTAGCCACCTTTTGCTTTGATGACTTTGCTTTGCACACTCTTGGAATTCTCTTGATGAGCTGCAAGAGGTAGTCAGCGGAAATATTTTTCACGTGACAGGTGTGCCCTGTCAGGTGTAAGTGGGATTTCTTGCCTTGTAAATGGGGTTGGGGCCATCAGTTGTGTTGAGCAGAAGTCTGGTGGATACACAGCTGATAGTCCTACTGAATAGACTGTTAGCTGCTTTTTTCTTGCCATAATACAAATTCTAAGTAAAGAAAAACGAGTGGCCATCATTACTTTAAGAAATGAAGGTCAGTCTGTCCGAAAAATTGGAAAAGCTTTGAAAGTGTCCTCAAGTGCAGTTGCAAAAACCATGACGCATGACGAAGCTGCAGGACAGCGAAACGCGCGTCGAGGTCTTCTGGGTACCGCATATTCACCTATACTATGGCTACAGGTAATGGACACATTAGACTTTCTATATGGTAGATGGGATATGACGTTTAGTTGGTACGGCCTTTTCACAGACTTTATACTTAGATACCGGCATATTGGTTGTGTACCATATGGGCTTATATCTATAGGCCTATGGCCCATCTATTAGGCATATGAGGTATGGTCCGCCGTAGTACCATAATTACTTATAGTATATTTTACTCGGATATTAGATGTTATGTATATTGGTGTCTATGGGAGTTCCCAGTTTGTATGTCTCTGTTGTCACATCATATAGTCCATTGACAGCAGAGTTTTAGGATTTCCATCTCTGTTGCTACTATTTATATATCAGTCTTGATATTTGTATATATACACATGCATTGTCATTGTTGGATGTATTTTTCCAATATATAATAAAGAGTTGTTATTTCTACTTATTATCGATTGTGTTTACTTCACTATCTCTATTGGTTATAGTTGTTGAGTTGTGGAGAGGATCGCTTTACCTAAATTTAGAGGAGTGGTTTTTGGTGGTAAGCACTACAAATAAACTGGCTCACATCAGGAAAGGAAGACCAAGAGTCACCTCTGCTTCTGAAGTTTCTCCGAGTCGCCAGCCTCAGAAATGGCAGGTTAAAGGGACACTGTCACCTGAATTTGGAGGGAACAATCTTCAGCCATAGAGGCGGGGTTTTCGGGTGTTTGATCCACCCTTTCCTTACCCGCTGGCTGCATGCTGGCTGCAATATTGGCTCCAGTAAGTCACTGGAGTGACTGCTCCAGGAAGGAGGGAAATAAAAGAGCAGGGCAGGCCAGACAGGTGCTGGTAGTGGGGGACTCAATTATTAGGGGAACAGATAGGGCAATCTGTCACAAAGACGGATCGTCGAACGGTGTGCTGCCTACCTGGCGCTCAAGTCTGACACATCACTGATCGGGTGGACAGATTACTGGGAGGGGCTGGTGAGGACCCAGCGGTCATGGTGCACATTGGCACAAATGACAAAGTTAGAGGTAGGTGGAAGGTCCTTAAAAACGATTTCAGGGAATTAGGCTGCAAGCTGAAAGCAAGGACCTCCAACATGGTATTTTCTGAAATACTGCCTGTACCACGTGCCACGCCAGAGAGGCAATGGGAGATTATGGAGGTTAATAAGTGGCTCAAGAATTGGTGTAGGAAGGAGGGGTTTGGGTTCCTGCAGAACTGGGACGATTTCTCAGTTGGCTACAGGTTCTACGCTAGGAACGGGCTGCACCTCAATGGGGAAGGTGCAGCTGTGCTAGCCATTTTCTCCCCCAGAAGGTTGGAGGAGTGTTTAAACTAGGGAATGAGGGGCAGGGTATTCATTTTATAGGAGGGGAAGATAGTGCAAATAGAGACCTGGGCACAAATAAGGAAATTGGGGGTGGTGGTGGCATGGGGGGTGGGGTTAGATCAATTAATAATTTAAGAAAGAATAGAGGTGCAGAGAGATGCATAAAATGTATGTATACTAATGCCAAAAGCCTTGCCAACAAAATGGACGAATTCGAATTAATGGTGTTGGAGCATAATTATGACATGGTGGGGATATCTCGTTAATAGAAATAGCGCGTGCACTATTAGAAATGGTGCAAAAGGTAGGTTCCCACATCTTTGTAGTACATAAAATGATAAACCTTTGCACTCAACTTAATGCTCAGGTGAACTTTATTGTAGTACTTAAACGTTTCGGTCCAAAACATACAGGACCTTCATCAGTAACTACAAAGGTGAAATAAATATATACATAAATACAGTGCAGTGAAAAAATAAAATATATACAAAATATATACAAAATCCTGCCAGTATATAATGAAGCTGAGCCAAAACTGAAAATGGATCACATGAAGGAAATATGTATTTAGACATAATGTCAAGCAGAGCGAGAGGTATAATATCTGGCACCAATGTGCACTTAGAGAAAGGTGAAAGAAAATGAAAGATGGAAAAAATGAACGAAACTACAACATACCGTACTAGTGGGTAAATGAAGGAATAAGGTATGGAACAAACTAGTCCCAGGACACGAGGAAGGCAGCGCCTATATGGAAAATTGTGAGGGGTGTTATGTAAAAGGAACCACATCTAAATGCCCAAGCTAAAATAAAGGGAAGCCGTACCTGAAATAACCCTGAGAGTAGCGCCCAAAAGGCTAAGGGAAGGGAAAAAGATGTATATGTAAACATATAAAAAGGTACCAACGGAAGAATACCATGTGCCAAGGGAAACATATATATATATATATATATATATATATATATATTATATATTACCTGCGGGATGATAACGAGTGCCCCGGATAGACGCGGTGTCCCCCGCTAGTCTGTGCTAAGGCCGGCAAGTACGCATACAAATAGAAAGAAGGCGTGTCCCAAGAGGTGGCGCGCACGAATCAGAGAGCGCCACACGTGGGCGAAAGTGACGCCGCGGGAAGAGCAACAGGCGCGTCTCCTAGGAAACGAGGTGTAACGCCGGTAAATGGTCCGCAGGTATGGGGAAGTACTACAACAGGAACATTCCCCCCGGAACGAGGAGCGGCAAGGGTGGTTCCTGATGGGGATGTAGCGCTAAACAAATAGACAAAAGGGGGAAGGACCTATAATAGAATGACGTGGCCACAGTGGGTGTACACACAAAAAGAGAATACATGCTGAATGGTGAAACATATAGTGTCTCCGAGGTATATGGCATAACAAATGTGCAGTGGGTAAAGTCCAGTGGTACGGAGTCCGGGCGGTGGTGTGACAGCAATGGCAGTATAGCAGAGATATACTTCAATAAAGACGACTCTATAATAGAAAAAAGAAAATTAGGACCAGAAAACAAGGCACATCTGTATTACATACTCTATCTTAGAACAATGGTAATGAGCCTACATAGAGAACTAGTGACACCTGGGAAAATCCCGAAGGGCTAAACAAAGAAACATATGGCTGATATATCAACTGGTGACATAGATGAGCTAAACACACTTAGATATAGAGACATACACCAATATATATGTATATATACATATATACGCGTGTGCCCACATCAAGACACCCACATGATACCTGGACTAAAAATGCATACAACTACATGAGGTATAAGGACGGAACCTATGGATAAGGTGGATCACATACTTATATATTTACAAATGAGACCGGGCCCAAGATAAAGGGGGGCTCACGATTATAAGAAGGCTGCCAGGTCATAGTCCCTATTGAGGCCCTTGGGGTATAGAGTGTCCAGAGTGAATCCAAAAGGCCTCTCTGCGTTTTAGGTGAGATATTCTATTCCCTCCCCGTCTGAGTATGGGGACATGCTCAATGACCTGAAATTTGAGCTGTGAGACGGTGTGACCCTTGTCACTGAAATGTGCGGGGATGGGTAATAACAAATTTTGACAGCGTATAGTAGATTTATGTTTTGAAATTCGGTTGCAGATGGCCTGCGTTGTTTCACCCACATATAGTAAGCCGCACGGACATTTGATTATGTAGATGGCCCATGATGTGTCACAGGTGAAAAAATCCGGTATAGGGAAGGTTTTACCCGAATGAGGATGGTGAAACAAAGAGCCCTTGAGTACGTTGTTACACTGGGAACAGTGGAGGCAAGGGAAGGTTCCTATACGTGGAGTTTGTAGGAACCGTTGGCGTGGTATCAATTTATTGGTGCCAATATCCGCTTTCACCAGTGAATCTTTAAGGTTTGGTGCCCGTCTAAAACAGGGAAGGAAAGGTTCATGAAATTCAGGAACCTCCGGGTGAGCACTTGATAGGAGATGCCAATGTCTACGGATAGATTTGTGTAGGACAAATGCGAAAGGGTGAAACGAATGTACGAAGGGGATGCGTTTGGCTGATTTATTAGGTCTCGGTTGAGAAGGGGCCAGTGCTGTCTGGAGTTTAGAAGCTGGGTAGCCACGTTGTGAAAATTTGGATGCCATTTCACGCAACCTGGTAGGGCGGAGTTCTGGGTCTGAAACTATTCTGGAGACTCGATGGAATTGGGACCGAGGTATAGACTGTTTTGTAGAGGGAGGATGAAAGCTGGTAAAGTGTAATAGGCTATTGCGGTCGGTGCTTTTGGTGTATAGATCAGTCGAGATGGCCCCATCTGGTTTGCGTATAACCATAGTATCCAGGTAGTTGATCTTACTGGAATCATGTGACATCGTGAAAGAAATCCCGGGCCAGGCTGTATTAAGCCACTCGAAGGAAGTGAGGGCTTCCAATGTGCCCCCCCATATGCAGAACACGTCGTCTATATAGCGCTTCCATAGGAGGACGCTGGATAGAAACACCGGGTTAGGATAAATCTTACTCTCCTCAAAGTCGGCCATGTAACAATTAGCATAGGGGGGTGCTACATTGGAGCCCATCGCGGTGCCACGGACCTGCAGATAGAAATCATCCTGAAACATGAAGTGGTTAGACGTCAGAATAACAGTTAAAAGTTCAATGCATAGGTTGACCTGGTCATTGTGGAGACCTGACTGTGTTAATAGCTTATGTACCGAGTTTATCCCCTCTAGGTGTGGAATCGAAGTATAGAGATCTTTGACGTCCATAGTTACTAGTAAAGCTGTAGGTGGGATATCATTAAGACCTTTTAAGACTTTAAGAAAAGCTCCTGTATCAAGAATGTAAGATCTAGATTTCTGTATCAGGGGTGTCAGAATTTTTTCGAGATATACTGCTAGAGGAGATAAAATGGAATCAGTGGAGGCCACAATAGGCCTCCCTGGGGGGTTTTCCAGGTTTTTATGTATTTTAGGAATGGTATAGAAGACCGGGGTAACCGGATCCAAATTGGTTAGAAAGTCACAAGTTTTCGAGTCTAAGATACCCAATGAAGTGTATTTGGTAAGTATATCAGAAATACTCTGACGAATGGACGCCGTGGGGTCCCCAGGGAGTATACGGTAAATGGATGTATCATTCAGTTGTCGGGAGATCTCACGTAAATAGTCCGTCTTATTCATGACCACTAGGGCCCCGCCTTTATCGGCCGGTTTGATGACTATATTCCTATCCTCCTGAAGCCCTCGTAGAGCCTGGCGTTCAAGAGGGGTTAGATTGGGGGGGTAAAAAAGTTTACCTCTATTGATATCATCTTTTAATTGGTAAAAAGAAGTTTGAACAAACCCAATGAAGGTCTCCATGGCATGGGACCCATGGGGAGGCCTAAAACGGCTCTTCTTATGTAACCCCAGACTGCGAGCCGACATGATGGAAGGAGAAATATCTGTCTGAGGGGGAGGAGTGGTAGAAAAATATGCTTTTAGCCTAAGTGTCCGGAAAAACCGCTGAAGGTCCATTTCCAAATCAAAAGTACGACAACGATAAGTAGGACAAAAGGATAGTCCTTTTTGTAAAACATTGTGTTCCGCCACCCCCAGAGTCCTGTCCGAAATGTTAATCACCAGCGGGTTTGTACCTGGGATCTCGTAACTCGTACTGGATCTGGAGTGCGACCTGTGCCCATGGCCCCGCCTCGTTGCTTTCTTCGCGGTGGACGTTGACGTTGTCCTAAAAAATGTGGCAAGGTAGGTGGAGGGTCGTTGCGCTCTTGTTCTGAACCCGAGGAGGCATAGTCGAAGGATGAACGGGGAGAGGGACGAGATGGATATCGTCGGTTGGAGGAGGCGTCCTGCCATTTGTATACCTGATTCCGCTCGTAATCTACCGTGTCTCTATTGAACTTGATTCTTTTCCTCTCCTCAGTCTCGTGGCGATGTTTTTCGATATTCTTGGAGATCTGTTCCTTCAGGGAGCTCAGTTCCTCAGGAGAACCTGTTGTCATGAGTTGCGCCTCAATCGATTTGATGTTCTCCGAACTCGTGGCGATGGCTTTCTGTAGGTGCTCAATGGTCAAAGTAATAATATCGAAAGAACATTTATTGAGAATCTGTTCATACTTGGTACAGTAGTCAGGAGAGTCCCGAAACAGTGTGGGACGAAGAGGTACGCGGAGGCCCCTAGGGATCCTCTGTACCCGAAGGTATTCCGTGAGAGTGGCACAGTGAAGCTCGATATTAACAAAGTGGCGGAGCTCTCGCTCCAGGTCACGTCCCCGTGATTCTCTCGGTGGAACTTTCAAGAACTCACAACTAAGTGTAGAACGTGCCAGAATATTAGAAGTCTCCTCTGCATTATAGGAGAAGGTGGTCATGACCCACTAATGTGCTACGCGTAAGGGGATATAACGTTAATAGAAATAGCGCGTGCACTATTAGAAATGGTGCAAAAGGTAGGTTCCCACACCTTTGTAGTACATAAAATGATAAACCTTTGCACTCAACTTAATGCTCAGGTGAACTTTATTGTAGTACTTAAACGTTTCGGTCCAAAACATACAGGACCTTCATCAGTAACTACAAAGGTGAAATAAATATATACATAAATACAGTGCAGCCATATGTTTCTTTGTTTAGCCCTTCGGGATTTTCCCAGGTGTCACTAGTTCTCTATGTAGGCTCATTACCATTGTTCTAAGATAGAGTATGTAATACAGATGTGCCTTGTTTTCTGGTCCTAATTTTCTTTTTTCTATTATAGAGTCGTCTTTATTGAAGTATATCTCTGCTATACTGCCATTGCTGTCACACCACCGCCCGGACTCCGTACCACTGGACTTTACCCACTGCACATTTGTTATGCCATATACCTCGGAGACACTATATGTTTCACCATTCAGCATGTATTGTCTTTTTGTGTGTACACCCACTGTGGCCACGTCATTCTTTTATAGGTCCTTCCCCCTTTTGTCTATTTGTTTAGCGCTACATCCCCATCAGGAACCACCCTTGCCGCTCCTCGTTCCGGGGGGAAGGTTCCTGTTGTAGTACTTCCCCATACCTGCGGACCATTTACCGGCGTTACACCTCGTTTCCTAGGAGACGCGCCTGTTGCTCTTCCCGCGGCGTCACTTCCGCCCACGTGTGGCGCTCTCTGATTCGTGCGCGCCACCTCTTGGGACACGCCTTCTTTCTATTTGTATGCGTACTTGCCGGCCTTAGCACAGACTAGCGGGGGACACCGCGTCTATCCGGGGCACTCGTTGTTATCATCCCGCAGGTAATATATAATATATATATATATGTTTCCCTTGGCACATGGTATTCTTCCGTTGGTACCTTTTTATATGTTTACATATACATCTTTTTCCCTTCCCTTAGCCTTTTGGGCGCTACTATCAGGGTTATTTCAGGTACGGCTTCCCTTTATTTTAGCTTGGGCATTTAGATGTGGTTCCTTTTACATAACACCCCTCACAATTTTCCATATAGGCGCTGCCTTCCTCGTGTCCTGGGACTAGTTTGTTCCATACCTTATTCCTTCATTTACCCACTAGTACGGTATGTTGTAGTTTCGTTCATTTTTTCCATCTTTCATTTTCTTTCACCTTTCTCTAAGTGCACATTGGTGCCAGATATTATACCTCTCGCTCTGCTTGACGTTATGTCTAAATACATATTTCCTTCATGTGATCCATTTTCAGTTTTGGCTCAGCTTCATTATATACTGGCAGGATTTTGTATATATTTTGTATATATTTTATTTTTTCACTGCACTGTATTTATGTATATATTTATTTCACCTTTGTAGTTACTGATGAAGGTCCTGTATGTTTTGGACCGAAACGTTTAAGTACTACAATAAAGTTCACCTGAGCATTAAGTTGAGTGCAAAGGTTTATCATTTTATGGTGGGGATATCTGAGACATGGCTGGATGAGAGCCATGACTGGGCTGTTAACTTGCAGGGTTGTAGTCTGTTCAGAAATGACCAAACGGATAAGCGAGGGGGAGGGGTGTGTCTATATGTAAAATCGTCCTTCAAACCCATCCTGCGTGATAATATAGGTGAATCTACTGAAAATGTAGAGTCCCTGTGGGTGGAGATAAGGGGAGGGGGAAAAATAATAAATTACTGATAGGGGTTTGTTTTAAGTCTACAAAAATAATGGAAGCAATGGAGAATATCCTCGTAAAGCAAATAGATGAAGCTGCGACTCAAGGACAAGTCATTATTATGGGGGACTCCAACTACCCTGAATTAGATTAGGGAACAGAAACCTGCAGTTCCAGCAAAGGTAATTGGTTTTTGACAACTATGAGAGACAATTACCTTTCACAACTGGTTCAGGACCCAACATGAAGAGGACACTGCTAGACCTAATATTAACCTAATATTAACCAACAGGCCAGACCGCATATCAAATATAAGGGTTGGGGGTCACTTGGGGAATAGTGATCCCAAAATAATAAGTTTTCATGTATCCTTTAATAAGATGTGTAGTAGAGGGGTTACAAGGACACTAAACTTCAGGAGGGCAAATTTCCAGCGGATGAGAGATGATCTTAGTGCAATTAACTGGGACGATATCCTGAGACAAAAATGCACAAAGAAAATAGGAGACGTTTATTAGCATCCTGGATAGGACCTTTGCACAGTATATACCGTATGGGAATAAACATACTAGAAATAGGAGGAAACCAATATGACTAAATAGAGCTGTTAGGGGCGCAATAAGTGACAAAAAGAAAGCATTTAGAGAATTAAAGGAAGTAGGTAGTGATGAGGCATTAAATAAATACAGAAAATTAAATAAGTTCTGTAAAAAGCAAATCAAGGCAGCAAAGATTGAGACAGGGAGACTCATTGCCAGAGAGAGTAAAAATAATCCCAAAATATTCTTTAACTACGTAAATAGTAAGAAACTAAAAAATGATAGTATTGGCCCCCTTACAAATAGTCTGGGTGAAATGATGGATGAGGATGAGGAAAAAGCCAATATGCTAAATGACTTTTTTTCATCAGTATTTACACAAGAAAATCCTATGTCAGACAATATGATCAGTGATAACAAAAATTCCCCATTAAATGTCACCTGCTTAACCCAGCAGGAAGTACGTTGGCATCTAAAAATCACTAAAATTGACAAATCTCCGGGCCCGGATGGGATACACCCCCGAGTACTGCAGGAATTAAGTACAGTCATTGAAAGACCATTATTTTTAATCTTTAAAGAGTCCATATTAACAGGGTCTGTACCACAGGACTGGCGTATAGCAAATGTGGTGCCAATATTCAAAAAGGGGACAAAAGCTGAATTCGGTAATTATAGGCCAGTAAGCTCAACCTCTACTGTGGGTAAAATCCTGGAGGGCATTCTAAGGGATGCTATGCTGGAGTATCTGACGAGGAATAACCTCATGACTGGTGTTGAGCGATACTTTTCGACATTGGGAAATTTTGGGATCAGATTGGATCGGCCGATATCCAAAAAATATTGGATATCGCCGATACCGGAAACCAATGCAAGTCAATGGGACACAAATATCGGAATTAAAATAAGCCCTTTCTGCCTTGTACATCCTGTACCGGGGGGGAAGAGTGTGGGCAGTGCCTGGGCGGAGACTGCGTGTCTGTGTGGGACCGTAGGGGGTCTGTGCGGGCCTGCCGGGGGTCTGTGCAGCCTGCCGGGGGTCTGTACGGGCCTCTCGGGGGTCTGTGCAGCCTGCCGGGGGTCTGTGTGGGCCACTCGGGGGTCTGTGCGGCCTGCCGGGGGTCTTTGTGCTTGTCCCATCGGGCTATGCCTGCTACAATGGCAATGATTGACACATTAGCCAATGATGGGACAGTAGTAGTCCCATTATCCGGCTAATGTGTTGAATGTAAAAAAACCAAACACAAACATACATACTACATGCATACAACATACTACATACATACATACAACATACTACATACATACTACATACACACTACATTCACACTACATTCACACTACATACATACTACATACATACTACATACATACTACATAACTACATACATAAAAACACAAAAAAGCACAGTAAAACCAAAAACGCTCTGTTGCAAAAAAAAATCACAGTGGACAGCTGGTGGTAGAAAAAAGGAAAAAAACAGGGTATTTGGTTGATACGTTTTTTGCAAAAAATGTATATTAAGCCGCTCTACCAAATGTCAAGGTTTACCCATATCAGAGCAGTCCTAACTAATGTATGTAATACCAATCTGATGTATTTAAAACCTGGTTATATGTGTTGTGAATTCTGCTCTTGGGCTCCCTCTGGTGGTTATGAGTGGTAGTGCTGCTGTCTGTGGATCGCAGCATTTATCAGGTGTGTTCACTTTTTGCAATTTGGACTCAGCTATTTAGACCTGCTTGATCCTTTAGTCAGTGCCAGTTGTCCATTGTTTTTGGAGGATTCACATCCATTACTGGTCTCTCCTGTTTGCTGTGCTTTTCAACAAAGATAAGTCCTGGCTTTGTTTTTGCTGTCCACATGCTGTGGGCCTTATAGTTCAGTGCATTTTCATGTTTTGTCTTGTCCAGCTTGTCTGTGTAAGGATTTTTTTGCAGCCAAGTGGTATCTCTGGAGATGCAGATATACCCTCCATGTCTTTAGTTAGATGTGGAGTTTTGTATTTTCTGTGGTGGATATTTTCTAGTGTTTTAATACTGACCGCATAGTTCTCTGTCCTATTCTTTCTTTTTAGCTAGTAAGGCCTCCTTTGCTAATCCTGATTTCAGTCTGCGTTTGTCTTTTCCCTCTCCTCTCACAGTCAATATTTGTGGGGGGCTGTCTATCCTTTGGGGATTTTCTCTGAGGCAAGATAGTTTTCCCGTTTCTATCTTTAGGGGAAGTTAGTCCTTAGGCTGTGTTGAGGTGTCTAGGGAGCGTTAGGTACATCCCACGGCTATTTCTAGTTGCGCTGCTTAGTTCAGGGTTTGCGGTCAGTACAGGTACCACCTTCTCCAGAGTACGTCACATGCTGCTCCTAGGCCACCATATCATAACACATATGTACAATACCTGTATGAGCAGGATTCAGAAAAGAAATGTCCATGTGGACAAGCTGGACAGAGCGGCTCCTGTGCGCACAGCTCGAAAAAAGAGGGGTGGAGGCCTCCCCAGTCTTTTGGACACAAGAAAACAATTATGTAAAACCAGAACACATGAGCTGCGCGCACAGTGAACAAGCCCATAGAGACATGTTCACACCATCAAGAGACTTGAAAACACAAAAAAGCACAGTAAAACCAAAAACACTCTGTTGCAAAAAAATCACAGTGGACAACAAGTACTAGTAAAAAGATGGAAAAAACAGGGTATTTGGTTGATACGTTTTTTGCAAAAAATGTATATTAAGCCGCTCTACCAAACGTCCAGGTTTACCCATATCAGAGCAGTCCTAACTAATGTATGTAATCCCTATCTGATGTATTTAAAACCTGGTCATATGTACAATACCTGTATGAGCAGGATTCAGAAAAGGAATGTCCCATGTGGACAAGCTGGACAGAAAGGCTCCTGTGCGCACAGCTCAAAAAATGAGGGGTGGAGGCCTCCCCAGTCTTGTGGACACAAGAAAACAATTATGTAAAACTAGAACACATGAGCTGCGCGCACAGTGAACAAGCCCATAGAGACATGTTCACACCACCAAGAGACTTGAAAACACAAAAAAGCACAGTAAAACCTTGTGGACACAAGAAAATAATTATGTAAAACGTTTGGTAGAGTGGCTTAATATACATATTTACATAATATACATATTTTGCAAAAAACGTATCAACCAAATACCCTGTTTTTTCCATCTTTTTACTGGCACTTGCTGTCCACTGGGATTTTTTTGCAACAGAGTGTTTTTGGTTTTACTGTGCTTTTTTGTGTTTTCAAGTCTCTTGGTGGTGTGATCAGACCCCCGAGGCTCTGTGCGGGCTGCCCGGGGTCTGTACGGGCCTTCCGGGGCTCTGTGTGGGCTGCCGGTGGTCTGTGTGTGTATGCAGGCATCGTCCGATGGGACTACAAGTCCCATTGGACGATTCCTGCTACAGTGACAGTGATTGGCACATTATCCAATGATGGGACAGTAGTAGTCCCATCGACCGTGTGTTGAATGAAAAAAAAAAAACATACATACTACATACATACTACATACAGTACATTCATACGTTACATACAGACATACAGTACATTAAACATAGAGTACAAACTCACCATTACTTGTCATTTTGATCTCCGAAGCCAGTGTCACATGTAAGAAATATTAAAATAACAATCAACCAATATACTCCCTGATCCGCAGAAATCCACGAGTGTCCCACGACGATCTCCCATGGAGAACAGCAGCATCAGCTAATGCGACCGCTCTCCAGGGGCTCCAGGAACACAATGACGGGAGGATGGTATCCTTCCGAACTGTATTCCTCCGCTGCTGTAAAAAAAATGGTCCCTAGTCCCTTTTCCCACGCAGCAATTGCCATAAAGTGAGACTTTGAACTATAGTAACCTTAGTGATGCACTGCAGGAGCCATTGTCTCCTGTCAGTGTGTCACTGGAGGTCCTATAGAGCAGTGACATCACCCGATGTCACTGTTCTATAGGGGAGATCGTCGTGCGACACTCGTTATTAATAGGACTACGGCGGACAGGTAGTATACAGTTTATTATTTTACGTTTTTTGCAGGCGCTGAAGTAAGTATGGTTAAATGAAGAATATTAAAATACTTTTTTCCTAATGTGTGTGTGTTTTATTAACCCTTTATTACTATTGGATTAATAATGGATAGGCGTCTTATTGACGCCTCTCCGTTATTAACCCGGCTTAATGTCATCTGAAACCGGGGGGTGGGTGGGGGTGCCAATATCCATGGCCCCTCCTTAGGCTATGAATATCAGCCCACAGCTGTCTGCGTAGCCTTTCTAGCTATAAAATATAGGGGGACCCCACGTCATTTTTTGGGGGGTCCCCCTATTTTAATAGCCAGTAAAGGCTACGCAGACAGCTGCGGGCTGATATTCATAGCAGGCTACAAATATTGGCCCCCGGCCATCAGCTTTCCCCCTCTGGTGCAGAAAATTGTGCGGGAGCCGTTTTTCTCCATTTTTAAAAAAAATTAAACGCTCATTATGGCCTCTTTCATATTTGCGTCGTTACGGGTCCGTTGCTATGCGTCGGGCGACGTACCTTTTTTTTTTTTTTTAATTAAACGCTTATTAAGGCCTCTTTCACACTACGCGTCGGGCCGACGTACCGACACGTTGTGAAATTTGTGCCCCGACGTGGGCAGCGGATGCAGTTTTAGAACGCATCTGCTGCCCATTCTGAAGTCCGGGGAGGATGGGGTGGAGTTTCGACCGTGCATGCGTGGTAGAAGATGGCGGACGCGACGGACAAAAAAAGTTCACTTGAATGTTTTTTCGTGCCGATGGTCCGCCAAAACACGACGGATCCGTTGCATGACGGACGCGACGTGTGGCCATTCGTCGCGATCCGTCGCTAAAACAAGTCTATGGGTAAAAACGCATCCTGCGAGCACATTTGCAGGATCCGTTTTTTTCTGCCGGATCCGTTTGTTTCTCATAGAGTTGTATTAGCGCTGGATTGCGCCAGATGGTCACATGTTTCATCCGTTTTTTGCCGGACCGTCGCTGTGCGTTTTTTTCCGCCGGACAGAAAAACCGTTCCTCTGTATGTGTTTTCCGTCCGGCGGAAACAGCTTTTTTGACGGATCCAGTAAAAAACGGATGTATGTAGTATGTCCCTGCAGGCCCGCACAGAGCCCCGGCAGGCCCGCACAGACCCCTTGCAGTCCGCACAGAGCCCCGGCAGGCCCGCACAGACCCCACCCGCACACACAGTGTCCACCCACGCACCGCCCACACTCTTCCCCCCTCTGGAACAGTATGTAGAAGGACAGAAAGGGCTTATTTACATTCCGATATTTGTGTCCCTTTGACTTGCATTGGTATTGGGTATCGGTATCGGCGATATCTGATATTTTTTTATATCGGCCGATCCAATCCGATACCAATAATTCTGGATATCGGAAGGTATCGCTCAACACTAATCAGTGGCTCTCCCCACTGGACCTCTAACCAGGTCTGGTTGTGTGCGATAATGGGTGTAACTTAGTGGCAGCTTTAAAGCTTGGCAAGCTTGTACACGTTCCATGCATGGCCCACGTGCTGAACTTGGTTGTACAGTGGTTTTTAAAAACATACCCTGACTTGTCTGGCCTACTTGCCAAGGTTTGCCGTGTCAGCACACATTTCCGAAAGTCATCTCAGGCTTTTGTCGATCTAGTTTCCCTGCGGCAGCACTTTAATTTGCAGACTGATTTGTGACCTGCCCACAATCTGGAATTGGAACTTCCATATGTTGGCAAGGCTTAGTGAGCAGCAGAGGGCAGCTTCTCAATGCCCATGAGAGTAACACTCAGCCCCCACACAAAACAACTGTTGAGTGTGTGTGGATTGGTGAGGTTCTTCCAATCTTTGAGTACTGCACCAAGATGGTCAGCGCTGATGACTCTATTATGAGTGTAACCATCCTGCTGCTCTGCCTATTAAAACATTTGCTGCAGAATCTCAAAGATTAAGCTTTGAATGCAGAGCAGGTGGCTATGGAGCAAAATTGTACAGTGGCTGATACCACATAGCTCAGCCTCACACAATATTCTCAGGCCACATTGGGTGATGACAAGGAACAGGAAGAGGAGGAACAGAAGTGTTTGCTCTGTGCTACAGAGGGGAATCCCAATCCCAGGTTCATGCCTGTCCAGCATGGTGGCCTGAAAAGGAGGAGGAGGCTATGCATCATGAGGAGGAGAGGATAATTAGTGTTCTT
The DNA here is from genome assembly GCF_032444005.1 of Ranitomeya imitator. Classification (NCBI taxonomy): domain Eukaryota; kingdom Metazoa; phylum Chordata; class Amphibia; order Anura; family Dendrobatidae; genus Ranitomeya; species Ranitomeya imitator. Next base: position 711,283,501 of record NC_091284.1, on the reverse strand, counting down.
CCTGGTGAGGACACTGAATGTTTGACTCTTTGTAGTCTGCCACGCATGGCAGAGTTCATGTCCAGATGCTTTTCCCAAGATCCTCGCGTAAAAGACATTTGGTCCACTATGAAATACTGGCCATAGTGGAAGACTTGCTAAAAAGATTACCCTCAGACAACGCTAATCGCAGATTTTCTTCAACTTTGTAATCCCTACGAATGACAGCAATGTTACGTAAATGCAGGCCCAATTTTTTGCAGGGAAGTTGTCTGAAATCAGTGTCTGTCAGAGACATTGTACTTGTTAGGCACAAGCTAATGTACTGAGTTTTTGCACATCTTGTGAAATCCATGAATGTTACAGTGACTGTCTACCTCACATAGTGTGCATCTCGCTAGCAATTTTTGTTTGTTTTTTTGCACAGGTGTCAAATTTACATCTACAGTTGTGCTCAAAACTTTACATATCTTGGCAAAATATTTGCTTTCTTGGCCATTTTTCAGAGAATATGAATGATAACACCAAAACTTTTTGTCCACACATGGTTAGTGGTTGGGTAAAGCCATTTATTGTCAAACTGCTGTGTTTTCTCTTTTTAAATCATAATGACAACCCAAAACATCCAAATGACCCTGATCAAAAGTTCACATACCCTGGTGATTTTGTCCTGATAACATGCAAAGAAATTGACACAAATGGGTTTGAATGGCTGCAAAAGGTAACATCCTCACCTGTAACCTGTATCCAAGGAATTGATAATGCCAGTCAGCAGCTTTCAAACTGTGATTAACAAATGGAAAATCAAGGGCTCTGTAAAAACAAAACCATGGTCAGGTAGACCAACAAAAATATCATCCACAACTGCCAGGGAAATTGTTCAGGATGCAAAGCAAAATCCACAAATAACATCAGCTGAAATACAGGACTCTGAAAACTAGCGGTGTGGCTGTTTCAAGATACACAATAAGGAGGCACTTGAAGAAAAATTGGCTGCATGGTTGAGTTGCCAGAAGAAAGCCATATACTGTGCAAATGCCACAAATTATCTCACCTACAATACGCAAAATAGCACAGAGACAAGCCTCAAAACGTCTTTAACAAAATTGAACTTTTTGGTCACAACCATAAACCTTACATTTGGAGAAAGGTCAACAAGGCCTATGATGAAAGGAGCACCATTCCTACTGTAAAGCACGGAGGTGAATCGCTGATGTTTTGGGGATGTGTGAGCTACAAAGGCACAGGAAACTTAGTCAAAGTTGAAGGCAAGATAAATGAAGCACATTATCAGAAAATACTGGAGGCAAATTTGCACTCATCAGCCCTGAAGCTGCACATGGGATGTACTTGAATGTTCCAACATGACAACGATCCAAAACACAAGGCCAAATCAACCTGTCATTGGCTACAACATAGCAAAGTGAAGGTTCGGGAGTGGCCATCTCAGTCTCCTGACCTCAATATCATTGAACCACGCTGGGGAGATCCCAAGCACGCAGTTCATGCTAGACAGCCCAGGAATTTACAGGATCTGGATGCTTTTTGCCAAGAAGAGTGGACAGCTTTACCATCTGAGAAAATAAAGAACCTCTTACACAACTACCACAAAAAACTTCAAGCTGGCATTGATGTTAGAGGGGGCAATACACGGTATTAAGAAATGGGATATGTGAACTTTTGATCTTTTGATCAGGGTCATTTGGATGTTTTGGGTTGTCATTATGATTTAAAAAGAGAAAACATGGTAGTTTGACAAAAAATAGCCTCACCCAACCACTAACCATGAGTGGAGAAAAAGTTTTGGTGTTATCATTCATATACCGTATATACTCGAGTATAAGCCGAGATTTTCAGCCCAAATTTTTGGGCTGAAAGTGCCCCCCTCGGCTTATACTCGAGTCACGGTAGCGGTGGGGTCGGCGGGTGAGGGGGTGAGGGCGCTGAGGCATACTTACCTAGTCCCAGCGATCCTCGCGCTGTCCCTGCCGTCCCACGGGCTTCGGCGCTGCAGTTTCTTCCTCTCTTCAGCGGTCACGTGGGACCGCTCATTACAGAAATGAATAAGCGGCTCCACCTCCCATAGGGGTGGAGCCGCTTATTCATTTCTCTAATCAGCGGTGCCGGTGACCGCTGATAGAGAAAGAAGCTGCAGCACCGAAGACAGGAGGGGACAGCGCGAGGATCGCCAGTACTAGGTGAGTATAGCATATTCACCTGTCCTCGTTCCAGCCGCCGGGCGCCGATCCATCTTCCCGGCCGGCGCCTCCATCTTCCCGGCGTCTCTGCTCTCTGACTGTTCAGGCAGAGGGCGCGATGACGCATATAGTGTGCGCGGCGCCCTCTGCCTGATCAGTCAGAGCAGAGACGCCGGGAAGATGGAGGCGCCGGAACGAGACGCCGGGAGCTGCAATCAAGGGAGGTGAGTATGTGTTTTTTTTTCTTTATTGCGGCAGCGGCGGCACAAATTTATGTGGAACATCTATGGGGCACAGTGAACGGTGCAGAGCACCGTATATGGCACAGCACAGCTATGGGGCACAGTGAACGGTGCAGAGCACCGTATATGGCACAGCACAGCTATGTATGGGGCACAGTGAACGGTGCAGAGCACCGTATATGGCACAGCACAGCTATGGGGCACAGTGAACGGTGCAGAGCACCGTATATGGCACAGCACAGCTATGGGGCACAGTGAACGGTGCAGAGCACCGTATATGGCACAGCACAGCTATGGGGCACAGTGAACGGTGCAGAGCACCGTATATGGCACAGCACAGCTATGTATGGGGCACAGTGAACGGTGCAGAGCACCGTATATGGCACAGCACAGCTATGTATGGGGCACAGTGAACGGTGCAGAGCACCGTATATGGCACAGCACAGCTATGGGGTACAGTGAACGGTGCAGAGCACCGTATATGGCACAGCTATGGGGCACAGTGAACGGTGCAGAGCACCGTATATGGCACAGCTATGGGGCACAGTGAACGGTGCAGAGCACCGTATATGGCACAGCACAGCTATGGGGCACAGTGAACGGTGCAGAGCACCGTATATGGCACATCTAGGGGGCACAATGAACGGTGCAGAGCACCGTATATGGCACAGCTAGGGGGCACAATGAACGGTGCAGAGCACTATATGGTTCACACCTATGGGGAAATATGAACGGTGCAGAGCACTATATGGCACAGCTATGGGGAAATAATGATCTATTTTTATTTTTGAAATTCACCGGTAAATGCTGCATTTCCACCCTAGGCTTATACTCGAGTCAATAAGTTTTCCCAGTTTTTTGTGGCAAAATTAGGGGGGTCGGCTTATACTCGGGTCGGCTTATACTCGAGTATATACGGTACTCTGAAAAAAGGCCAAGAAAGATATATACACACCTTGAATTAAGAACAAAATGTTATAGGGAGTGGTGAGACGTAAAAAAAATATGTTGATTGTAATTAAAAAATGAAAACATTAAGCCTTAGCCTTTTCTCATATTTACAAATCCTACATGTTGACCTCTACTTATTTCTAGTTTCGGATGTGATCAGATAATGAAACAGGATAAACAAAAATAAGAGTCACCCATTTTAATAGTCATTTTACAAACCATATTAGTAATTTTTCCTTCTGACTTCCTTTTAAAAGATCTGGAAGAAAAGAGTTGTGATGAGTAGAGTTGAGCGACTTTTACTTTTTTAGGATCGAGTTGGGTTTCGCGACACCCGACTTTGTCAAAAGTCGGGTTGGGTGAAATCGGCCGATTATTGCGAAAAGTCGGGGGCCGACCGAAACACGAAACCCAATGCAAATCAATGGGGAATCAAAGTCGGCAGTGAGTGGAGGACAGGAAAACACCTACAGTGTCCATTTTAATGCCAAAAACATCAATTCTTATTTCTTAAGCTTGTCAATCTTAATTTACTTTATAATAATAGTTAGGCATTGAAATCAGGGGGTCATTTGGCTAAAGTTGTGGGGGGGGTAGGTCTGGCTCAAGAATTTCTTGGGCCCAGGAAATGCGGAATACGTCACTGCGGTGGAGCAGGGAGAGGTATTTCAACTTTGCAAGTGCTATGATCCTGAGCAAGCAGGGGGGGGGGCACTCATTGGCACTGGCACAGGGCCCCTCATAGTACGGCGGTGTGTTTGATGGCAGGTGGCGCCTCCCACTGCCAGAGACACTTTTGCGTACTATGAGGGGCCCAGTGCCAGTGACGTCGCCAATGATTATGCCCCCCACCTGATGAAGGAACCTGCACTTTCCTCTTTGTCCCCATGTAAGGTGGTATAGTATGCGGGATGGGGAACCTGACTTTCAGCAGGGTCAGATTCAGGCTGTGTAGAGTGCAAGGGTAATGTAGTGGTCTGGGTCAATGTACCAGTAGACTCATCTAGCAGTGGCTGGGCAATAGGCAGGATGAGGAGGAAACACAGATATAGGTCCAAATAATAAAGTAGGCTAAAAGCAGTTAAAAATTGGTAACAGGACAAAACAGGCGGCATAGCTTTGTTCAGTGGAGGACAACTGTAATGAGTGGCGCAGACACAGTTAGTAGGCCCACAATAAAAAAAGTTGGCTAAATGCAGTTCAAAATTGGTAACAGGAATAAACAGGCTGAATTGCTTTGTTCAGTGGAGGATAACTGTCATGAGTGGCGCAGACACAGTTTGTAGGCCCACAATAAAAAAGTAGGCTAAATGCAGTTCAAAATTGGTAACAGGACTAAACAGGCAGCATTGCTTTGTTCAGTGGAGGACAACTGTATTGAGTGGCGCAGACACAGTTTGTAGGCCCACAATAAAAAAGTAGGCTAAATGCAGTTCAAAATTGGTAACAGGATTAAACAGGCGGCATAGCTTTGTTCAGTGGAGGACAACTGTAATGAGTGGCGCAGACACAGTTAGTAGGCCCACAATAAAAAAGTAGGCTAAATGCAGTTCAAAATTGGTAACAGGACTAAACAGGTGGCATAGCTTTGTTCGGTGGAGGACAATTGTAATGAGTGGCGCAGACACAGTTAGTAGGCCCAAAATAAAGTAGGCTAAATGCAGTTCAAAATTGGTAACAGGACTAAACAGGTGGCATAGCTTTGTTCAGTGGAGGACAACTGTAATGAGTGGCGCAGACAGTTAGTAGGCCCAAAATAAAAAAGTAGGCTAAATGCAGTTCAAAATTGGTAACAGGACTAAACAGGTGGCATAGCTTTGTTCAGTGGAGGACAACTGTAATGAGTGGCGCAGACACAGTTAGTAGGCCCAAAATAAAAAAAGGTGGCTAAATGCAGTTCAAAATTGGTAACAGGACTAAACAGGCGGCCTAGCTTTGTTCAGTGGAGGACAACGGTAATGAATGGCACAGACACGGTTGGTAGGCCCAAATATAAAAGTAGGCTAAAAGCAGTTCAAAATTGGCAACAGGACTAAACAGGCGGCATAGCTAGGTACTGGGGTGGGCTCCTCTGCTGAGTAGCAGACAGTGGTAGTAGGTGCAAAGTATTAACTGGTCAAAATGGAGGCCAGGGCCCCTGTATATTTTAACTATCATCTATCATTTCAACAAACTTGTATTGGCAGTGCCATTGAAGGATTTAACAGCACAGACTACACAGTGGTGGAGCAGGGAGAGGTAACTATTGCAAGTGGTAGAGCACTTTTCAAGCTGGGGGGGAACACTCTCGTGGGCGGCGGTACTGGCAAAGGGCCCCTCATATTACGACGGTGTGTCTGACGTTGGTTGTGCACCACCACCATCAGAGACACTTCATTGTACTATGAGGGACCCTGTGCAAGTGCCATCGCCCAAGAGTGGGTGCACCCACCTGTCCAGGGTAACGGCACTCGCATTGGTGCTTGCCCCACGTGGTGACCACGGCCCTGTGCGGGGAGTCAGCCCATTTAGGGAGGTATAAAAATTGCCTATAGTGGACATTTAGCAGCTGCAAATGGCGGAATTGGAGAAGTCAGTAAGAGGAAGCCAAAAGCAAGACATTTTTCAGGCAAGCTACGTGTCAGCAGGAAAAGGTGGGGCAAAATAATTTGAAATCCATGATTGGTTCATTTTAATGAAGGTTAGATCATCAAAATTCTGGGTAGCCAGACGTGTCCTTTTTTCAGTCAGTATTGAACCAGCAGCACTGAAGACTCTTTCTGATAGCACACTTGAAGCAGGGAAAGCGAGCTCCTGTAATGCATATTCTGCCAATTCAGGCCAGGTGTCTATTTTAGATGCCCAGTAATCAAAGGGGAATGACCTGTGAGGGAGAACATCGATAAGGGAGGAAAAGTAGTTCATAACCATACCGGACAAATGCTGTCTCCTGTCACTTTGAATCAATGCAGCACTTCCTGTCGTGTCAGCGGTCATTGCGAAATCACTCCACAACCTGGTCATAAAACCCCTCTGTCCAACGCCACTTCGGATTTCTGCACCTCTAACACCTCTGCCATGTTGCCCCCTACGGCTCGTGTGAGAACCATCTCCGCTGCTGTGTGCTCGGAAAACCTAAACCAAACGGTCTACAAGAGTTGCTTGTTTGATAGCCAATATTTGCTCAAGGTTCTCATGCGGTGTGATATTTTGTAATTTTACTTTATATCGTGGATCCAGGAGGAAGGTCAACCAGTAATCATCATCGGTCATCATTTTGATAATGTGGGGGTTACTTTTTAGGATACGCAAGGCATACTCAGCCATGTGGGCCAATGTTCCAGGTGTCAATTCACTGCTTGTGCTGGGTTGAGGAGCACTTTCTTGCAAATCAACATCACTTGTGTCCCGCAAAAGCCCTGTACCTGAACTTGCAACCAGTTTCTATTGCCCCCTGTGAAGCATCCTCCTCCCATAAATATTCATCCCCATCATCCTCCTCCTCTTCATCTGCCACCTCGTCCAGGAGAGTTCCCTGAGCAGACAATGGCTGACTGTTATCAAGGCTTCCCTCCTCCTCGGCTGCAGACGCCAGCTCCTTAATGTGCGTCAAACTTTGCTTCAGCAGGATGCTCATGCTTATGATGGCGTCGTCTGCACTTACCAGCCGCGTGCATTCCTCAAAACACTGAAGGACTTGACAGAGGTCTTGGAGCTTCGACCACTGCACACCAGACAACTCCATGTCTGCCATCCAACTGCCTGCCTGTGTATGTGTATCCTCCCACAAATTAATTACAGCACGCCTCTGTTCGCACAGCCTCTGAACCATGTGCAGTGTGGAGTTCCACCTTGTTGCAACGTCGATTATTAGGTGGTGCTGGGGAAGATTCAGTGATCGCTGATGGTTCAGCATACAGCTTGAGTGTACGGGCGACCAGCGGATGTGCAAGCAAAGTCTTCGCACCTTCAGGAGCAGGGTGTTGTGAATTCTGCTCTTGGGTTCCCTCCAGTGGTTGTAGGTGGGAATGCAGTTGTCTCTGAGTCACAGACCTGGCCAGGTGTATCGGATGATTACAATTCTGACTGGGATATTTAAGTGGGCAGGATCCTTTAGCCCTTGCCAGTAGTCAATGTTCCTTGTGAAGTGTTGGATCACTTTCTGGCTTCTCGTGCTTGCTGCCTATTTCAGCAAAGATTAGTGTTTGGTTTTTGTTTCTGTGGCACACTGCCAGTGTGCTTGTTTCAGTTTTATTCCTGCTCTGATTGAAGGATTCACTGGAGTTGCAGATTTACGCTCCTACATCTTTTAGTAAAGATGTAGGAAGTTTTTGTATATTCTGCTGTGAATGTTTTGAAGGGTTTTTTATACTGACCGCACAGAACTCTGTCCTATTCTGTCCTATCTAGCTAGAGTGGCCTCCTGTGCGAATCCTGTTTTTCTGCCTGTGTATGTTTTTTCCTCTCCGCCTCACCGCCAATATTTGTTGGGGGCTGTCTATCCTTTGGGGATTTTCTCTGAGGCAAGATAGTATTCCTATTTCCATCTTTAGGGATATTTAGTTCTCCGGCTGTGACGAGGTGTCTAGGTGTGTTAGGTACACTCCACGGCTACTTCTAGTTGCGGTGTTAAGTTCAGGATTGTGGTCAGTACATTGGCCACTTTCTCCAGTGAATGTTCTCATGCAGCTCCTAGGTCACCGGATCATAACAGCAGGGCTGGTAACTCCGGATAATTTTTGAGGAAGCACTGCACCACCAGGTTCAAGGTGTGTGCCAGGCAAGGTATGTGTTTAAGTTCTGAAAGGGCTATGGCAGCCATAAAATTCCTTCTGTTATCACCGACTACCTTGCCTGCCTCAAGATGTACACTGCCCAGCCATGACTGAGTTTGTTGCTGCAAGTACTCGGCCAGTACTTCCGCGGTGTGTCTGTTGTCGCCCAAACACTTCATTTCTAACACAGCCTGCTGACGCTTACCACTAGCTGTTCGATAATGGGACACCTCATGTGCAACACAGGCAGCTGCGGATGGAGTGGTCGTGCGACTGCGCTCTGTGGACGAGCTTTCGATTCTGGAGGAGGAGGAGGGGTGGCGAACGCCTGCAGTCAACTGTTTCCTAGACTGTAGGCTAGGCAGAACTGTCCCACTATGGCTGTCCCCTGTGGACCCTGTATCCACCACATTAACCCAGTGTGCCGTGATGGATACGTAACGTCCCTGGCCATGCCTACTGGTCCATGCATCTGTTGTGAGGTGCACCTTTCTACTGACTGATTGCCTCAGTGCATGGACAATGCAGTCTTTGACATGCTGGTGGAGGGCTGGGATGGCTTGTCTCACAAAGTGTTGACTGGGTAGGTCATAGCATGGTACTGCGTAGGCCATCAGGGCTTTGAAGGCTTCGCTTTCAACCAACCAGTAGGGCTTCATCTCTTTTGAGATTAGTCTAACAATGTGGGCGTTCAAACCCTGTGTACGCGGATGAGAGGATGAGTACTTTCTTTTCCTAACGAGAGTCTCTTGTAGGGTGAACTGGACTGGAGAGGTGCATATGGTGGAACTAGTGGTGGTGGTGGTGGACATGGCGGATTGAGAGAGGGTTGGTGATGGTATTCTCGATGTTGGCCTACATACAGTGTTTCCTACCAAGAACCTTGTGATTCCCTGACCGCTTTGACCTTGCGACAATACCTCCACATTTGCTGCTGGTGGTATCCTAACCAGTGGGCTTACAGTGAGGGAAGTAATGTAGCGTTGCTGACTACCTTCATTCTGAGCAGGTGCACCAACGGTACGGGACGTTTGGTAGTTAGTCCAGGCTTGCAAGTGCATGCTGGTTAAATGTCTAAGCATGCACGTTGTATTTAAATTTTGAAGATTCTTCCCTCTGCTAAAGGTCTTTGAGCATTTCTTACAGATAACTTTTGACTGATCATTCGGATCTTGGTTAAAAAATTGCCACACTGCACTCTTCCTACTATGGAATACCTTTTCAGGCATTGCACGCTGTGCTACTTTCACCAGATGGCCACGCTGTCCTAAAACTGTTTTTGTTTTTGACAAACTTTTTGGCCTGATACAGGCCTGCCAGATGAAAGCTGTTGCTATGTAGATGGCTGCTGCGGATCATCCTCCTCCGCTTCTAAGCTACTGGCAGCGGCACCCTCTTCCCCCAATGGCTGCCAGTCTAGGTCAACAACTGGGTCATTTTCACCTCCTCTTCAATGTCATGTGCACCTTCCTCTGTGTCACCGTGTAAGTTGCTATAGCGTTCGGGACGGGGCACCATAGTCTCATCAGGGTCAGATTCTGGCTCAGTACACTACGAGGGCAATGTAGTGATCTGAGTCAATGGAACAGCATAATAATCTAGCTGTGGCTGTGCATCAGTGCACTCCATGTCCGATTCATCTTGTAATGGGCAGTTAACAATTTCCCTTTCTAACCCAGGCACGGTATGTGTAAAGAGCTCTATGGAGTAACCTGTAGTGTTGCCTGACGCATCCTTCACTTTTCGTTTGGGTGAAGGACACAAGGAAACGTCTTATTCCTGACCAGGAGCATCCACTGACGACTCGCTGCTTTTATATTTGGAACTTTCTGGGGAGGAGGCGAAAGATCTAGAGGCTGAGTCAGCAAGGAAAGCCAAAACTTTTTCCTGCTGCTCCGGCTTTAAAAGCCGTTTTCCTACTCCCAGATAAGGGAGCCTTCGAGGCCTTGTGTAGCCAGACGACGATGCTGGATCAACACCTCCAGGCTTAGGTGCTATTGTGCTTTTGCCACTACCACCAGATGCACCACCGCCACCATCAGTACCAGCTTGCAACCACCGCCAACGGCTTATTCCACCTGACTTCCTCATTTTTTAGAAAATCTAACCAAAATAACAACCGTTATATGGTACTGTAAAACAAGGTAGAAGGTGTATATAAACGTGTTGAGATTTTAAATCTCCCTTTTTTGGGGGGGAGACTGAACAAAAAATCAGCCCCTGTGCAAAAAAACAACACAATGTAAGTGGCTGAAAGTGGCTGGCTGATATACGACAAACTAACAGGACAGAAGTATATCCACTTTGTGAGAATTTGAATCTCCCCTTTTTTTGGGGGAGACTGAACCACAACTTAGGCCCAGTGTATATAACAACGCAATCTAAGTGGCAGAAAGTGGCTGGCTGATATACGACAAACTAACAGGACAGAAGTATATCCACTGTTTGAGAATTTGTATTGAATTTGCCGACTTCAACTCAAAAATGTTTCACAAATCCGTTCATTCCTCAACCAAGAATCTGCAAAAACCCTAGTCCATGCCCTCATCATCTCTCGTCTTGACTACTGCAACCTCCTGATCTGTGGGCTCCCCTCTAAAACTCTCGCACCCCTCCAATCTATTCTAAACTCTGCTGCCCGACTAATCCACCTATCCCGCTATTCCCCGGCCTCTCCCTTCTTTCAATCCCTTCACTGGCTCCCCATTGCCCAGAGACTCCAGTACAAAATCCTAACCATGACGTACAAAGCCATCCACAACCTATCTCCTCCATACATCTGTGACCTCGTCTCCCGGTATTTACCTACACGCAACCTCCGATCCTCACAAGATCTCCTTCTCTACTCCCCTCTTATCTCCTCTTCACACAATCGTATACAAGATTTCTCTCGCGTATCACCCCTACTCTGGAACCCTCTACGACAACACATCAGACTCTCGCCTACCATCAAAACCTTCAAAAAGAACCTGAAGACCCACCTCTTCCGACAAGCCTACAACCTGCAGTAACCACCGATCGACCAAACCGCTGCATGACCAGCTCTATCCTCACCTACTGTATTCTCACCCATCCCTTTTAGATTGTGAGCCTTCGCGGGCAGGGTCCTCACTCCTCCTGTACCAGTTATGACTTGTATTGTTTAAGATTATTGTACTTGTTTTTATTATGTATACCCCTCCTCACATGTAAAGCGCCACCATGGAATAAATGGCGCTATAACAATAAATAATAATAATAATTTGAATCTCCCTCTTTTTTTTGGGAGACTGAACCACAACTTAGGCCCAGTGTATATAACAACGCAATCTAAGTGGCAGAAAGTGGCTGGCTGACATACGACAAACTAACAGGACAGAAGTATATCCACTTTGTGAGAATATGAATCTCCCTCTTTTTTTTGGGAGACTGAACCACAACTTAGGCCCAGTGTTTATAACAACGCAATCTAAGTGGCAGAATGTGGCTGGCTGATATACGACAAACTAACAGGACAGAAGTATATCCACTTTGTGAAAACTTGAATCTCCCTTTTTTGGGGGGAGACTGAACCACAACTTAGGCCCAGTGTATATAACAACACAATCTAAGTGGCAGATAGTGGCTGGCTGATATACGACAAATTAACAGGACAGAAGTATATCCACTTTGTGAGAACTTGAATCTCCCTTTTTTGGGGGGAGACTGAACCACAACTTAGGCCCAGTGTATATAACAACACAATCTAAGTGGCAGATAGTGGCTGGCTGATATACGACAAATTAACAGGACAGAAGTATATCCACTTTGTGAGAACTTGAATCTCCCTTTTTTGGGGGGAGACTAAACCACTACTTAGGCCCAGTGTATATAACAATGCAATCTAAGTGGCAGAAAGTGGCTGGCTGATATACGACAAACTAACAGGACAGAAGTATATCCACTTTGTGAGAATTTGAATCTCACTTTTTTGGGGGGAGACTGAACCAAAACTCAGGCCCAGTGTATAAAGCAACACAATGTAAGTGGCAGAAAGTGGCTGGAAGATATATGAAAAAATACAAGGACTGTAGTACAATTTCAATCTCCCTACAATGATCTCAGGAAAAGTATGGCAGCAATAAAAAGGACTGCTGCACACAAAAGTGAGGAGTGGACAAATAAACAAGATAACTGTGCAGAAAGGAGCAACAGGATTTTTGCTTTTAAAAAAGCAGTTGGTTTGCACAGCGGCGTGCAAACAGCAGTGCAGCTATCAGGGAGCCTTATAAGGCAGCCTAATAAGCTACAGAGCTGATGCACAAAAATCTAGCCTCCACTGTCCATGCAAAGAAATGGTGGTGTTGGACAGTGGAAATCGCTAGAGCAGAAGCAGTTTGGGGGTTAATCTTCTCTCCCTAACTATATCCCTTCTTCTGATGAAGCTGCGGCAACCTCTCCCTATGCTACGATCGGCAGAAGTAAGATGGCGGTCGGCGTGCATGCCCCTTTATAGCCCCTGTGACGCCACAGAAAGCTAGCCAATCACTGTCATGCCTTTCTCTAAGATGGTTGGGATCAAGACCTATGTCATCACGCTGCCCACACTATGCGTCCTCCTTCATTGGCTGAAAAATGGTGCTGAAAGCGTCATACGAAACGTGACTTTGGCATGAAGATCGCCAACTTCATGGCCGATCCCACACTAGGATCGGGTCGGGTTTCATGAAACCCGACTTTGCCAAAAGTCGGCGATTTTTTAATTTGTCCGATCCGTTTCGCTCAACCCTAGTGATGAGACCCTTACCACTACCATATGTGCCAGATTGGAAAGCCTCTTCGGGCACCTCCAATTTTTGCCAACTTAGCCTGTCTATGTATTACATGGCTACATATTAGCAACTTGTGCGTGCCAGCAATGGCTTATCCTTTGTCAATGTCATCTGATCACCATGGCTTTGCAATGCTGGACCCACAGTGATCAGCTAATTGCCTGACTACAAGCTTTCATTACCACAATTCTAGGGTTAAATTAGCTGCATTATATCATATGAAGGTTCACTTTCTTGTAGTAAACATATTCAAGAGATTTAGTATTCTCTTAGGTTACTAGTATATGTTCCAGGTTTCTATACCTAGGGGCAGAACAAAAAAACAAATAAAAAATAAAAAGCCTTGTGAATTATTTTTTTTAATTAAAATTTTTATTTGTGTTGTTTCGTTCTGTCATGAAATATCCCAGATAAGATTAACATCATTCAACAAAGATTACATCATAGGATGGAATTTAATACAAATAAAAAAATCAAACAAAACGGGTTTTATTTTTTATAGAAAAAGCTTTCTATCTTTATTGCGGAAGAACAGAAGGGACGAGAAAATGAGAAGAGGAAAAAAAAAGGTACAGTAAGACAATTATTTCACAAGAAAGATTAGTGTTGGTGTTGAACATGTTTACTAGCCTACCATGCTGAAAATCAGTATTGCAAAATAAAAAAAAATATCTATTTTACATATACAAAATAGTACATATTTTTATTTAATCCGTTACGGTCTTGCTTCCCCCCCAACCCCCTCTTGCCAAAAATGTCTACCTGTTTGTCCCTTAAAGTCAGAAATACTTATAATTTTCGGATAGAAAATTCAGGGATCAACAATTTACATACATAATTGGGAAAACGACAAGGATATAATTTTGAATGGCTTTGACCTAAATAATATAAATCATCCACTTGCCCACTACAATACTGATTTTATTGACTCTAGCTGCTAAACTTTGGCATTGTCCACGTTCCACCATAAAATAGCAACATTTAAGTCACCATTTTCTATTCCACTGATTCCTCATGATCCTTGATCTTTGATCCATCTTTTAGTCTTCTACTAAACCCAGAAGCATAAGGGAGGCACCTTATCTTGATGAAACAAGCCACGATCTCTCCATCCATTTCTGGAGCATTTACTGTGTGTTTAGTTCAGCTTCAAGATTAAACTTGTGTCTTTATAGTTGTTTAGTTAGTGTGAGGTAGCTTAAACCTGGGAAGTTTTAGAATTTGTCCTAAACTTCCTTCATCTCATATTGGAAAAAAAAACAAAGGGCAGGCAAACTTGAAATCCTGGAACTTTTTTGTTTTGCTATCTACAGTATAATAAAAAAAAAAGCAAAAAGAACAAAGCTCAGATCGACTTGTACTTTCCAAAAAAGTTATTTTTATATCAGTTGATGTTACAAAATACAAACTTTTTTACAACAATAGCACCATTTTATTCAATGACACACAGTACTTCTGCTGGAATACACTGTGAGGGGGGGAGGGTCGCTTTAAACTGCACTTCGTACATCGGTTAGGAGGGGGCCTTCAATCATGCCAGTTAGTGTCACACCTTCACCTGACCCATAGGTCTTACAGGAAGACAATAAATAAATAATACCATGATTTTATTCCGTAGTCTGCCCAGTTCTGGCCTTGCAATACAAAATAAAATGTCCAAAATGTAAGCGCGTGGATGAATGGAAATTTGGGGTCGGTTCAGCCATTCAGTGCAGAAGTCCTAAAAGTGATTGGAAAGTACTCAGGTCCTTAGGGTTTTTATTTATTTTTATTTACTTTTTTGTTTTTGTTTTTACAAGAAGCAAACTGGGCCAATGTCAACGCCAAATTCCTGATCAGCTCCACCAATATCCATAGGTGCAATGTCTACAATGGGCAGGCGGGAAGTTTTCTGTGTCCTGTATTCTATAACTGTCTTGCCCCATTTGCCAGTGTGTTTCTGAAATAAATAAGAAACAATGGTTAGTTGAAAGATAAAATATACATCAACTCATTGTCCTTAAAACAGACTCAATGTACTGGGATGCGGAGAGGTATTCCTGAAATTTCCTACACATTATTGCCATTTAGCCCGGCAGATTCATCCCCGACTCAAACTCTACTATAATGGGAAACTTTTGGTGCAATATAGCTTCTATACAACATGGTGCACTTTACACAGACTAGAATAAGACATATTTTTACTTTTACTTAAAGGGAATCTGTCACCTCATTTTGGCCCTATAATCTGCGGCCACTGGCATCAGGGGCTTATCTACAGCATTCTGTAATGCATTCTGTAATGCTGTAGATAAGCCCCCAATGTTACCTGAAAGAGAGGAAAAACAAGTTAGAATATACTCACCCAGGGGAGGTCCGGTGCGGTCTGGTCCGATGGGCATCGCAGGTCCGGGTCCGGCGCCTCCCAGTTTCATGCGATGTCGTCCTCTTCTTTGCTTCCTGTCGCGGCTGCTGCGCAGGCATACTGATTTGCCCATTTGAGGGCAGAGCAAAGTACTGCAGTGCGCAGGCGCCAGGAAAGGTCAGAGAGGCCCAGCACCTGCGCACTGAGGTACTTTACGCTGCCCTCAACAGGGCAAATCAGTACTCCTGCGCAGGAGCCGCGACAGAAGCAAGGAGGATGACAACATCTTATGAAGATGGGAGGCGCCGGACCCGGACCTGCGACGCCCATAGGATCCGAACCGGGACCGCTCTGGGTGAGCATAATCTAGCTTGTTTTTCTTCTCTTTCAGGTTACATCGGGGGCTTATCTACAGCAGTACAGAATGCTGTAGATAAGCCCCTAATGGTGGTGGCTGCAGTTTATGAGGCCAAAATGAGGTGACAGATTCCCTTTAATATGCATTTATATGACCCTCATAGTTTATACTCTATTTAATATATTTTCTTGAGTATTTCTAGATTTTTATTTACCTTGCAGCCATCTTCCAAGGCGGTGTATGTAAATCTGCTGTTGCCCTCAGCTCTGATCTCGACATCATTGGATCCCTGGAGCAGGAGAGCCTTTTTCAGGTTGCCTGAGGCCTCTTCCATGAAAGCTATGCTGTTCTTGCAGTGGTAGGTGATGTTCTGTGATGCATCAGTAGACAGCAGGCGCAGGAAGGTCATCTGGATACTGGCAGTATTGGGTGCAGAGCTGTCTTCACCATAGCTGAACTGCAGTTACAGAGACAATAATAAATGTAAGTTGGTGACCAATGAAGAAATAAGAAATGTAACATTAACAATGTGCAGATTTTATTATCCATTAAACTTGTATTATGGTAATTTAGTACATTTGTTTACAGCTGTAGATTATATAAAAATGGGAAGATAGAAAAGAACTTACTTGGAATCCACCATTGATGGTCTCTCCAAACCAGATGTGCTTCTTGTCCTTGGTCTTGCTTGTCCACCAGTTCTTCTTGGGTATTTTGGTTGGGTTGGGGTAAACACATGTTTCTCCAGTTTCCATGTTACAGAAGACTTTAATGGCATCCACAGTGCAACCCTGGTTGGGATCAATCCAGTAGTCACCTGCAAAGAATGATCGTGATATTTAAAGGAGAGTCTTCACTTTTCTGCATTAGGTGTCTCATTATTTCAACATTATTTTTTTACATGAAATTCTACAATCCTGATCTAAAAACCTAAACTCAAATACAGACTGAATTTATCATATAGGTAAAGTGGGTGTCTACTCAAGGCCACACATACAATGTATCTGGTACTGTGGAAAAAGCACTTTATATCATTCCATGAATTAAATAAAAATAGCCTCTCATATTCTATTTTCTTAACTTAAAGGGGTTGACCAGGATTTATATCCTTAGGAAAAGTCATCAATTTCAATGCACAGAGCTGATCAATCTGCAATGGCTATTCTCTGGCATGGCAGCTCAGCTCTTATTGAAGTGAATGGGAGCTGAGTTGCAGTATCTGAGTCCTGTAGTTGAGCCTGAAATGCAGTGCTATTACGGCTATGTACATTGTATACATCTGGCCCAGGGACGGACATGTAATTGGTGCAGCCTGTGCAGTCGCACGGGGCCCATTTCTACCTCCAAAACAAGTGCAATTTTGAATTTTTAGCAGCTCTTGGGCTGCAAAGGGCCCATATATTGTTCTTGCACAGGGGCCCTTTTGTGTCTGTGTCCGCCAGTGATCTGGCCATAGTGGAGGTTGCAAACAGCTGATTAATGGGGTTTCTGAATATTGAACCCCAGTCAATCTGATATTAATGACCTATCCTAGGAATGGTTCATCAATATAGAAGTCCTGGGCGACCTCTTTTAGTTTTTCAGAAAGTGTTTTTGAATTTGAATGATTATATGGAAATTCAAGAAGACAGAGATCCATGTTTATGATTGTTTTATACATACCACTCTTCCAGTCAGGATGGCACAGTTTCAGGTCACGGCAAGTACGAGCTGGGTTCTTCTTGCTACCATCTGGGCTACGAATGCTCTCGATTTGGTTGTTCAGTGATTTAAGAGTGGCATCAACCTCAACATCATGCTGGCGAAGATTGCTAGAGGCCTGGTCAGCACGCATGTAACGGAGAGGATCAGGTCCTTTCTCAGGTTGAGATAGGCCAGCAAACGCAGACATGTCAATGCCAGGGCCGGGAGGACCAGGAGGACCAGGTGGACCAGGTTGACCAGGAGGACCCTATTAAAATAACCACAAAAGAGGAATTTTATCACTATCAAACTATACTTATTGTAAATGATTCAAGTAAATATCACATTGTTTATACTTACAGCAGGGCCAGTTTCACCACCACGACCACGGGGACCAGGTGGACCAATTGGACCAGGCAAACCATTAGAACCATCTTTTCCAGAAGGACCAACAGGGCCGGGAGCACCCTAAATAGGTTAAAATAAGATATATTAGTGATATTTATCAATATGACCTTTTTGTCTAATATTATTTTGTTTTTGGATATATTCAAAACTTACTCTTGGACCAGAAGGACCGGCAGGACCAGTAGCACCTTGATCACCAGCAGTACCCTAAAAGTAAAATATTAAATAAAATATATGGCACTTGTATTGTGAGCCCTATGTATGATGGCAATACTTGTGATTTAATTCAAGAAATGTCATTGGATCAAACGGCATTCAACATCTAAATGTAAAATAAGTTACAGATTGAGTAGCTCAATAACCTTTAAGTATTGACTGTGGTGCTTTAATGTATAAGTTTGCCAATACCTAAACTTTATTTTACCTTTTAATACCATTTTTTAAATTCATAATATCTAGAATTGTGATACTAGTCAACATGGAAATGGTCAGCGTACATTGATAGATGGTTTGTAGTCTGTTGCCATTGAGTATTTGACAGAATTGTATGTAGCACAAGACAAACATCAGTGAATCTACCCTATAGAACAGTGATATCACCTATATACCAGCACTAGAGTCATTATAGCAGCCTGGCACACAATGCTATATATCAGTGAGGACAGTCCATATATCTCCAGCACTACAAATACATACTAGATTGATATTCTAGTTTTTATCAGCCTTGCTATAGGCACCACATATCGTAAATATGTTTTTCCAGTTCTACTTACTGGAGGTCCGGGAAGACCCTGAAGACCAGTGAATCCTCTGTGTCCCTTTTGTCCTCTCTCTCCAGCTTCACCACCCTCACCCTTGTCACCACGAGGACCTTGAGGACCCTAAAATAGAGATGAGTGTTAACAAATTATAAATCAAAAGTGTATGACCTGATAAATTTTTACTTTCATACCGAAGATTTTACATTTGATGCCATTTCTAATGTATTTCCATGACACAGAAACCTTTCTATTTTAACAATATTGAAATAAATTTCGGCACCCGTGTAAAGTATGGACCCCACTATAAATTCTCTAAGCTGCATTTGCATTAGGTTTGTATGTTCTCCCCGTGTTTGTATGGGTTTCCTCCGGGTTCTCCGGTTTCCCCCCACACTCCAAAGACATACTGATAGGGAATCTAGATTGTGAGCCCCAATGGGGACAGTGATGTTGATGTCTGTGAAGTGCTGTGGAATATGATGGTGCTATATAAGCAAAGCATAATAGAATAGTCTTGAAAAACACCCAACATCGCTTTAAGGCTAGGTTTCCAATTATCAGTTTTTTTGTGCAGTTTTGAAGTAAGAACCAGAAACGCATCATAAGTGGAAGACACCTGGCAAGAAAAGACTGAGACTTCTCTTTCTCCTGAATCCACTTCTGGCTCTTAGATTCAAAAACTGGATGAAAAACCTGAATGTGTGAATGCAGCCTAATTTTATCTGTCACTATGCATATTAGTTATTTTATAGCATTATTGTGGCATTAATATATGTAAATAACTGTACTTACAGGCAGACCACGAGCTCCAGCGGGACCAGATGGACCCAAAGGACCTTGATTACCCTAAAAAAAGGAAAAAACCAAAATGGTAAATATATTGTTATAAGGTGTTGTTATATAGTTTTGGTTTCCTAGATGTCATTTGTTATATGAATAATTTTACAAACAATGAGTATACCTATGGTTGAAGACATCTAAGGAAAATAGAAAAAGAGGCAAAATATCTATGTATATTTCTTATGTTATTCATCATTGTTACAGGTCATTATTAATAAAATGTCTCCATAAAAATTCTGAAGGAGGTAGTGTGGTAAAGTGGCCATATAATGATAGTAGTAGGTATAAGTATTAATTTACAGTGAGAGGCATGACCACTTTACAATAAAAAGTACAGTGTGAGATTAAGATGCATTAAATAAACTGTAAATTTATGTAAAAATACTCTCTCAAGAGTCATATGTATTGTAGAAACCATTAAGTCATTTACACACGTCTTATGACCGGAACATCCCACAGATGCTCGATCAGATAGACGTCTGGGAAATTTAGAAGCCAAATCAAAACCTTGGCCTTGGGGGTCAAGTCATGTTCCTTAATCCATTCCTGAACATATTTTGCAGTGCGATAGGGGGAATTATCCTATTGAGAACGTCCATAGCCAATAGAGCATACTGTTCCTATGAAGGGATATAACGTGGTCTGTACAATGTCTAGGTGGATGGTCAGTGTCAATGTAACATTCACAATAAGGTAGGGCCCAAAGGTTTCCGCTATACATTCTTCTTCTTATAGAGCAATTAGTTGCCATCTCTTCTCGAGGCAAGTGATGCACAAACATTAGGCCAACCAGATGATGTAAAGGAAGACATGACCCATCAGACCAGGGCACCTTGGTCCATTTCCGATGCTCACTTGCCCATTGTAGGCACCTTTGTCAATAGACAAGACTAGCATGAGCGCTCTTCACTGATCTGCGGCTGCACAGCCCCGTATTCAGCAAGTTGCAATGCTCTGTGTGCTGACACTTTTCTACCAATTTGTGCTACAGACCGTAGGTGTAGCTTCTCAAGGGCTCAGATCTTTATGCTTGCCAAATTTTTCAGCTTCTACCACATTTAATTTAATAATTGACCGTTCTCTTGCCGCCTAATACATTGCACCCACGGACATCAATTAATACAATCAATTTTCCAGGTCATTGTTCCGATGCCAAATGAATAAGATACTTACAGATTCTCCTCTGTCTCCCTGTTTTCCAGTTGGGCCAACAGGGCCAGGAGCACCAGGGGAACCGGGAGCACCCGGAGCGCCAAGAGGGCCAGTCTCACCACGGTCACCCTGAAGGAATGAAAAAAATGATGGAGGATTATCAGAAATGGAGAACATCATGGAATGGATATCAATGTCTAATATTATCTTCTGTGTGTGCAAAATCAACAATGTGGCTAAAGTGCAATGTTTGGATTATCATTATTATCATTATTTTACACCAGATAGAAAAAATAATCAATGTGACAAAAATCTGGTTTATTAGGAATTTGGTATGCATGTATCAGTTTAGTATCTATAGTATCTGATCAAAATTACTAAAATGTAAAACTACATATTTACTTAATGAAATTTCAAATTAAAGTGGTTGTGATGTTTCTTAAAGAGATTACCATATGTACTAATCAATCTTACCTTTATACCAACAGAACCATCACGGCCAGGAGGACCATCAGATCCAGGGTTACCCTAAGGAAACATAATAGTTTTGAATCCTTTTCTTTGAGATCAGATTTATGTTTCCATACAATTTTATAGCTTTTTAAATGAACCACCATTTGGTCTGGATTAATGGATATTTATACCACAGTGTTATGAAGTGGTGTCTCTAGAAAAACCTAAGAAGGTGTTACAGTCCATGAGATCATGAAGAACATGTGGCGATATATCTGGGATTTTTTATTTTCTCCATGTAGTTTGTGCTTCCTGGGTATGTCAGCATGACACTTATTATAAATCAGTAATGTGTAAAAATAATGGTTCTAAACTTTTTGCACAAATGTAACCAGAAAATACTGAGTCAGACATTTGTTACATGGTTATGAAACTCATTGTATAACATGACTGATTTCTATTATTTGGTTAATACCTAATATTATGCGTCTAAATTTTCTACTTACTTCACGTCCAGGCTCTCCAGCAGGTCCAGTCAAACCAGGTGGGCCAACAGGGCCAGGGGGTCCACGGTCACCAGCACCTCCTGAGCTTCCTTGTTTTCCAGGCTCACCCTAAAAAACATTTGATTAATATCAGAATATTCAGAATATAATCACACACATTCATAGACAGTCAATGAACAGCTTAACAGGGTTCCCAATTTTACAAACTTATTATAATATGTGTTGTGAAACTAAGAAATAAAAAAAATAAAATAAGAGTGCAATACATCATCATGGACACGGATATTAATATGTATTGTTTTATGTTCAGATATGACATAAAAAACATTGAAGATTATGCACCAAAATCCACATGTGTTACAGACGTTAAATCAGTGGGGAAAATCCACGGAAATAATTGATAGACTGCACGTTTTAAAATCTGTAGGTCAGGTGAATTACCGTATGGTAAATTTTCCGGACTGTGGGGATGAAATTTTTAATCTCTGTTGCTACTTTAATCCAGTGTGTATTTTTTACACAAATCTGGACAGAACATCTGCAGCAAATCGGCATCACGTGAACAAGCCCTTACAGATCAAGAATTGACTTTATGAGTTAAGATTAGAAATTGAGTTTAATTTACAATGGCTGTCTTGACTCCAGTGGATCCATGAAAAGACTTGATTATTAAAAATTAAACAAAACACCTAAATATATATCCTAATGGTAGCCATTGAAATATATACACCTATACAAAAAGGCTCCATGCAAGAGCAAATGCGGATAAAAGATATTTTTATTTTCAAATCACAATAAAATAAGACCAAAAGGTAATAAAAATCAGTATAACAGGGCCCTGTAAACATACAGGGCCCTGGACGAAGCATTTCACTGCGAAACGCGCGTCGGGTGTGGTGGACGCCTGGATCCTCTCTGTCACCTCTGGTAATGATTATGTTTGTATACCTTAATATCTTATATACATGTCACTATGATTGAATAGACTTCATTGGACCCCCTTTTTGGCCTTATTTGGGATTATTTTCTCCTGTATGTTTAGATAATGTTCATACATACTCTGGCCTATTATATAGGGGTGTATTGTCTCGTGAGATAGGATTTTAATGTCATGTGTTGCACTATGCAGAAATAACTAACATTCATTACCTTACTTATACATATATTTATATTTTGATTGTTTATATGTGAGTTATCTCCAGGTGTGTCCACTTTTTCTTTCCTGTATTTGTGGTCCTCATCCTTGAGTTATACTGATTTTTATTACCTTTTGGTCTTATTTTATTGTGAGTTGAAAATAAAAATATCTTTTATCTGCATTTGCTCTTGTGTGGAGCCTGTTTGTATAGGTGTATATATATTAAAAATTAAATTCAGCAGTAATCCTCTGTGCAGTGGTAGGGCTCACTCACACTAGTGTATAACAGAGGCCGAGAGCTCTCTGATGTTTTATCGGAGAGCACTGGGTCCATTTTTATACAATGGGGCAGCTCAGATCTGCTGTTATTTTCTCATGTCAATTCCCTCAGAGAGATACAATAGTGAAAACTGATCTATAAGTTGTGATTATAAGTTGGATTTGGAAACCATCTATAATTGTCTCTATACGATCCCCGTGACAAAGCATAAGGTGAAACGTGTGTTAGGGCGTGGCCATCCATTTAGAGGTTGGGAATTATCGGTTGGATATTGGAATATTGAAGACTCTTGTACACTATCACTATCTATTTATGCCAAGTGTGTTAGTTCTTATACATGACTTATACAAAATACTTTTTGGCTGATTTGTACAACAAATGTACAGTATGTATATCCTTTTTGCAAGATTATGGTACTAATTTTGATGTCTGTACATGTTTTTTTTTGATTCCCCTATTTCTATAAAACCTTTTTAGATGTTTCTGATAAAAATGGTGTTTTTTATCATATTGTACCTGCTCGTAGGATTTATGTCTCTACATATTGTTAAAACAAAATCTTGAGTATTAATTTTGATTTTGCTAATTTTTGTTTAAAACCCTGTTTTGTTTTGTCAAGTACGTACATTTGTGGAATGAGCTTGTTATGTATTACTCTTTTTTGTAGAAGTTATCCTAAATAAAGTTTTGAGCTACATGTATATACATATAACATACTTATAATGCTCAAGTGTAAAGAGTTTTTATATTGCATGATAAAAAAAGAAACTTTTATAATACAAAGGAAATTTGCATTACTACTTTCATGCAAGAGTATTTACAAGGTCATTGCATAAAATACATAAAAACAATTGTATGTTGCACAAACTTACAGATGGTCCAGGAAGACCAGGGAAACCTCTCTCACCACGCTGACCAGGCAAACCAACAATACCACGCTGTCCAGCCAAACCTTGAGGACCAGGAGGACCATCAGGACCCTAAAAACAAGAATCATATTTAAAGTTAGAATATCTCTTATATATTCTGTATTGGTACAGTAGCAACAAGCAGCTCACTAGCCTCTTTCACACTTCAGTTATTTGGCGTCAGTCTAAAACCACCATTTTCCTCAAATAACGGATCCGTCATTTTTTTTGACGGATCCGTTATTTTCCCATAGACTTGCATTAGTGACGGATTGTGACGGATGGTCGTCCGTTCCATCCGCCATGCGACGGATCCGTCGACATTTGGCGGACGTTTTCTGAAAATAGACGGACATTGGAACGTTTTTTGTCAACGCCGAAATGGCGGATCGCGACGGATCCGTCGCGTCCGCCATTCCATAGAATGGGCGCCTATGGGCGACGGATCCGCCGCAACCGTTTTTTCGGCGGATCCGTCGCCCCAATCCGTTTTTTCAATTGCGCATGCTCCAAAAAGTAGATACTTCTCCCAGACAACCCCCAAGTAACGGATCCGTCAAAAAAACGGATCCGTTAGAACCGTTTTCGCAACAATTGTGACGGATCCGTCAATCCGTCACTATGTCGGTAGTGACTGACGCCAAAAGACTGAAGTGTGAAAGAGGCCTAAGGCTACTTTCACACATCAGGTTTTCGCTGTCAGGCTCAATCTGGCTAAATTAAAAAAAAACGGATCTGGCGGATCCAGTTTTTTTCCCCATAGACTTGTATTAGTGCCGGATTGTGCCGGATGACATTGCATTTCGTCTGTTTTTCGCCGGATCCGGAAAATCTGCCATTTCCGGTTTCTGTAAAAAACGTTTATAGCAACGTTTTTTGTCCAAATTGGATGTGTTTAAAAAAAATGTTCCTGTGCTGTGATAATCTTATCAATGTGCCCCTGTTTACTGTTACTGTTTAATGGCCGTGTCTGACTGTACAGGAACATGGTCTGATCATACCACAGCTCCTGGGCAGGGGAGGAAGCAAAAGAGTGTACAGAAATTACAGCATAGGATCGCAAATGATTCTTTCTTTGAGGTAAACTATTTTTAAAAACAGGCAGGGAAATGTTTTATCTCAGAAAAAGAATCAGCTGCGATCCCGTGCTGTCCTGTCTGTATACTCTCTTTTGCTTCCCCCTGCCCAGACCATCAGACCATGTTCAATAGATCAATACATCTTGGGATAATAGCTTCCACAATTGGATGTGTATAAAATATTTTTCCTGTGCTGAGATAATCTTATAAATGTGCCCCTGCTGTGTACTGTGTAATGGCCGTGTCTGACTGTGCAGGAACATGGTTGGATCGTACCACAGCTCCTGGGCAGGGGAGGAAGCAAAAGAGTGTACAGAAAGAACAGCATGGGGTCACAGCTGATTCTTTTTGTGAGGAAAAGGCAGGGAAACACTTTTCCTCACAAAAAGATTTTTTTATTTTTCATGATAAAAGTTTTTCTTCATCAATTGAGTGCTTGAGGTTGCTCTACAATATTGACTTTATTTTTTCCTCTGAAGCACTGAGTTATTGGAGTGTGCAGGTTATATCTAAATCACTTTATAAATATTTTTATATATAAAATGTACTTTGTTCGCGGTAAAACCCTTTTAACGTCAGTCGAACGTACCAGCTTTGACTGACCATCTATTGTGTACAGGGGCCACCCAACTTTTTGGCGAACAAAATAATGTTTATGGGGGATCTTAACTTTTTCCCAACAAGATATGACGGTCCGGACATAAAAAGGATTAGGCTGAACTTCAATGCCCAATCTTTTCTTTTTATTACTATGAGCAATATGCCACTATCAAAAGAGTTGTGGTAAGGTAGTGGATTACTTCTCACTTTTCTCATGGAAATCACAGTCACTCTCATAACCAAGACTACATGAATATCAGGAAGAATAGCTGTTGGACAAACTAGGGTTTGGCTGATAGCTTTTGTTTATGGCCTCCTTAAGTCTTTCAGAAGTACAATAAAGTGCTAACTCTTGCCTCCATCGGAAAATTGGATTAGTATCACAATGAGTGTGTGAATACTCACATTAGGACCATCTTCACCAGGCTCTCCCTTCTCACCAGGAGCTCCAGCAGGACCCTGAAGACCTGGATCACCAGCACGGCCAGGTGGACCACCATCACCACGGGCACCCTTAGGCCCATCTTTTCCAGAACCACCAGGTGGACCAGGGGGACCGGGGTTTCCCTGTGAAATATACGTTTTTTAATATTTAGGTATCAGTAAACATGGCAGGTAGCATATCATTTGTGCCAGGGTACATGATAGGAATATATAAGCCTTGTGATATTAATAAGTACTTGTGTATTTATAAATGAAATCAAGTTTCTTACATTTGCGCCAGGGGGACCAACTCTGCCTGCAGCACCTGGGAATCCAGTAGCACCCTAAAAAGAAGAAAATATGATTTAATCACAACCATTCTATACACTATTTCACGTACCATATAGCTAAAAGGAAAACTGTACTCTATTGTAAGACAACTAATTATCCATGTCCCAAAGAATATATTTATCATATCTGTTATATCTATCTCCTTGTATGAATTGGTAAATTTGTGTCTTGTATCACCATTATTATTATGCAGCGATGATGGTCTAAATTCACATGTGACCTATTTTCTCAACTTACAACAATATAAAGCAATAGAGGAACAAATATTAATGAAACAAAAGCTCGTTAACAAGAGTAAGTGATAATGGCTTATTTGGCATATGCCAATTTTCTTAAAGAGGCACTGTATTATTTTGTTTGGGCAACTGAATATGTAAGGTATTGGCTTAAATACATGTTTAATCTTTTTTGCTGCCCAGTAAACCTCCCACAGATAACTGCAATAGAGATGAAAGGTTCGTAGGAATCAGCCTTGATGTATTTATTCATTATCCTTCACTTGAATTAATGTCAGAAGCACATTTCCTGAATAAAGGACATGAGGCACCGTCGACCAATGATATTCTTTGTTCTCATAAAAGAAGCAGTCAATGACTTTTTCTTGCTTGTCATTTGATTGCTGAACATTACATTGTGATCGGGAGAAATCATGCAAACTATCATTTATGCGAACAATCACTGTGCTGAACACTGTGCCATATGAAAGGGCCTTAAAGGGAATTTGTCACCAGGTTTTTGCTACCACATCTGATGGCAGCATAATGGAAGGGCAGAGACCCCGATATCAGCGATGTATCACTTACTTAACTGCTTGCTGTAGTTTTGATAGAATCATTTTTTGTTTCTGTTGCAAAACTAGCAGTTCTCTGAATGCTGAGCTGTGTATAATCCCACCCACATCACTGATTGGCAGCTTTTTGTGTATACCATGCATAGGCAGAAAGTTGCCAATCAGTGGAAGGGGCTGGGTTATATAGAGTTCATGAATATAGAGGATTACATGGCAGCAGGTTTAATAGTGCTCTAGTGACAATCTCATGTTTATCAAAACTACAGCAAGCAGCCCAGTAAAAGACTGATCACTGTAATCCGAGTCTCTGCCTCTACATTCCGTGGCTATAAAGTAAAAATATGGTGCGCACAGAGGAACCTGAGTTTGCGTCTGGATTTTCCAACAGAAAATCCCCAACAGAATACCTTGGTGCATAAGGTTTTATCAGGTCACAACCACACGTTTTTAGTTGCTACATTGACCCATGAAACGTTTCTGCACTAAAGCTATCCTTATGTAAAATGTATTTTATGAAACACTCGGAAGAGCCACTTGCAGTGTCCATGTGATTAAAGACAATAGTTTTTAGGCCGAATCCAAGTATCATTGTTTGAGTGATGGTCTACACACATTCCTATTTTTCTTATTGTAGATGTTAGAAGGAATGTGTTATGGAATTAGTAGCTTAATACTGCCAATAAATAAAATAATATACTTACAGATGGACCTTGGGCACCACGAGCGCCTTTAGGACCATTAACACCAGTTGGACCCTAAAATTACAAAAGCACATTGAACATGTTACATATTTGATGTGACATTTTACTGCTGCAAACAATAATTTTCCATCTCGTATGCTTAATAGGTGTAGGAATATACAATTTAGTCCAGTTTCACACATCTGTGATGCACAGACCGCAATGCACAGACTGGGAACGGGTCTTCTGATCCAGAATCGGCAGCCTCTTATACAAACTGACTTAAGAGACTGCTGAGTTGAAGTCAGGAGATGGTGATTGTCCTAAATATCTAATAGTAAAATGGAAGCATTTACAGGTACAATATGTGCGTATTCTGAGGTTTATATTACTGTATTTAGTTTTCAGATTTTACTAGTTATTCATTTTAGAAATAAAGCGCAAACCTGTGGACCCGGAGCGCCAGATGGGCCTTGTGGACCAGGAGCACCAGCGTCGCCCTTCTGTCCAGATTCTCCCTGCTCACCCTTGATACCAGCTTGACCATCAGAACCCTATAATGCAAAGGAGAAAACATCTCAGAACAGATAGTAGTAAGACAAAAAAATTATGGAACTAAAATTCCCGTTAATCTCTTCAAATCAGTAAGTAATCCTTACAAATATGAGTTCCATGAGTGGATTCCAAGAAGAAGGAATGTTGAATCTCTAACCAAACGTTTCAATGGCATTGTTAAGGGTATTGAGCTACTTGTTCAATGCCCTTTTACTCCTCCTTAACCATGTGAATTGATAATGGATATACTCATATATGCCACTTAAACTATTCTAAAAAACTGCAGCATCAACGTAAGTAAAGATATTGACTTGATGCCCTCCTTGATGTTTATTGCAATGCAATTTCCAATTAATAGATGAAGTTATTTATTTTGTACAGCATTTAACCCCTTATCGCCCTATGACATTATATGTACGTCATTGGTTGCCTTCCTCTCTTTTATGCGGGCACTGGTGCTGAGCCTGCACCTGTTTCGGCACATGACAGCTAATTTGATCAGCTGTCATGTGCCCCTAACAGCCGCAGGTGGAATTGCGATCCACCCGCTGCTGTTAACTAGTTAAATGCTTAACCTGCGCAAACAAGGTGCGCGCCTCAGGTGTCACATGATTGCGGGGCGCCGATGAGTTAGCAGTGGCTGTCGTTCATAGCAGATGAGCATTTCATGTGTAACACAAGAGATCAGATGATCGCAGCTTCTAGTCTCCCATGGAGACTCCCATGGAGACTATTGAAGCAAGTAAAAAGTAAAAAAAAAAAAGTTTTTAAAAATATTTTAAAGCTTTCAAAAATATAAAAGTTCAACTCACCCCCCGTTTTGCCCCAATCAAAATAAAACAATAAAAAATACACATATTTGGTATTGCCATGTTCAGAAATGCCCAATCTATCAATATATCTAAAAAATTAATCAGATTGGTAAACGGCATAATGAGAAAAAAAAAATCAAAATGTCAGAATTACGTTTCCTTGGTCGCTGCAACATTGCAATAAAATGCAATAACAGGGGATCAAAACATTGTATCTATGCCAAAATGGTATCAATAAAAATGCCAGCTCAACATGCAAAAAATAAGCCCTCACCCAGACCAAGATAATGAAAAATGAAGACGCTGCGGGTATTGGAAAATGGCACCATTTTTTTTGTACAAACTTTTGATTTTTTTTACCACCTAAATAAAATAGAACCTATACATGTTCGGTGTCTACAAACTCATAATGACCTGGAGAATCATAATGGCAGGTGAGTTTTAGCATTTAGCAAACATGGTAAAAAAAAATTGTGGAATTGCACTTTTTTTGCAATTTCAACGCACTTAGAATTTTCTTCCCAGTTCCCAGCACATGATATGACAAAATGGTGTTGTTCAAAAGTAAAACTTGTCCTGCAAAAACAAGCCCTTACATGGCCATATTGATGGGAAAATAAAAAAGTTATGGCTCTGGCAAAAAGGGGAGCAAAATATGGAAACGCAAAAATGGAAATATCCCTGGTCGGTAAGGGATTAATGTACTAAATGTCATTTTACTTACAGGTGGACCAGCAAAACCAGCAGGGCCAGGTGGACCAGTCTCTCCACGATCACCCTAGAGGAAGAGAAAATCATGTATAAACAATCCAAAAAGAATCAACTTTATTGTTAACCTGTTTTCTAATACCAAATAATAACAGAACAATTGGCTGAATTGTAATTGTGATACTATCCTTTCTATAAAGAAAGCACCAGAATACTAATAATAAAATATTCTAAAAGAAAAATGTACTTACAGGAGCACCACGGGCGCCAACGATACCAACTGCACCTGGAGGACCAGATTCTCCCTATAACAGATAAAGAAACAACAATTGATTTCCTCAGTCCACAAAATCTACAAAAAAAAGAAGGTAATAATACGATCAGTATTATGTATACTAGATTGCTTTGCTTTTGTTTTAGTTTTCTTTTGCTTTTTAATATTTATGTTCCATCATTTCTGTTTCATAGAAGAGTCTGATGGACTGTATATGGACTCGGTGATAAGGTTCACATACTTTATAATGCATTGGTTATAATATAAGTGACAAATGACTGTGCTTAAAAGGGGTGTACATCAGAAATGAACACAAATCCTTTTTTTCTAATATTTTTTTATTTTGTGATTGTACAGTTTTTATATGTATTCTCTCTACGTGGTTTGGGGGCCGTCATCTTGCTTGTGCTTTGCTTCTGTTACCAGCATTTACAGATGCTTTATAATTTATCAACTACATGAACCATAACCAGCAATATTCTGGGGCATTTCTTGATTTTTTATGGGAAAGCTTTCTAGGCATGCTCAGTGATCTGCGCAGAGATCATTATACAGAGAGGTGAGCTCTGAACATCACCTATTTTGAATGGAAGTCTATATATAGTTCTTACATATACATCTGAGGATATATTCTTTTTTAGGTAACTAAATACCATGCATTTTCTACTCTCTAAATTTTTTATATATTCTTTCTGATTATAAAGAAAGATTTGCTTCTTTGAGAATAGACCTGGCTAGTTATAGAGCCAACAGAACCTGGTAATACCAGCTTTACTATTTTACTTACAAGACAAGTTAACGCTTTGCAGAACATATTGGTTCTCAGAATACAGAATACAAAAATAACAAGTTTTGATTAGCGAATTCTGAAACAAAATACCTGTCCTCTCTGTAAGACTCATCTCATGGAATAGGCGACCAAACACACTAATGTATTATATGAACATCCAGAGTGGCGTAACTTGAAGTTTATGGGCCTCAATGCAAAAGCTCTAACAGGGCCTCCACCTATTGCAAAGTCTTCAACAGCAATGAGCTTTTCATTTGGGCCAAAGGGACCTTATGGGCCCCCTAGACTCAAAGGCCCTGCTGCGTTTGCAACCCCTACACCTATTATAGTTACACCCCTGAACATCACATTCATTTCAATGAGAACTGTAATGTCTAATTTGCCCTGAGATGGTGTTACAGGGAAATTGAATTTGCTATGAATTCCTCCACAGCTTCCATCTAATTGGTAGCGTTTCCAGCAATGGGACACCCTTTGGTTATTTTATCATTTAGGACACTTCGGTCATTTATTATCTATAAGAAAGGTCTCATGCATTACCAATAAGACCTTATACTTAGCAGTATTTCTCCAATGTTTTCTATTAGTGTGGGATATTTAATATTGTTGAGTTGTTGGTAGAACAGTCTGGAAAAAAATAAATATAAATATTGTACAGATAAAATGGTACATACCTTCTCACCATTAGGACCAGAAGGACCAGGTGGACCAATTGGACCAGTCAAACCCTGCAAAGAAATCAAAATTTGAATGGTTGAATAGGAAAGTTCTAGACCTTCTTCCTATACCAGCTCGATTAATGAACATCCAATACCCTTTACTACTGCTTTTTGTGGTAATGTTATAATTATTTCACACTTAATATAGACATAAGAGTCTACATGTATCATGAAATGAGTGCTAAACGTTCAGTTAAGCTCTGCTATACATGGCTGTAGACAACTAACCCTCTCATCTCAGTTATCTAACCACTGAACCCTACACTTACTAAAAATGACCTTACCATTGGACAAGTAAGTCTTAATTATACGGCCTTCTACAGTTTAGAAATGTAGATCGTTCTCTAACTAAACAGAGCCCAACCACAGCACATGAGCCTGATATAGTCCCATGCCCTTTATAATATTTATACATAAGACAATGTTGGCTTCGAGAGGATTTTTATCATAAACAGATTGTAGTGATATGTTATACATACTCTAGAACCATCTTTTCCGGGAGCACCTTCTGGACCCTTTTCACCAGTGTCACCCTATTTGAAAAGAAAGCATAATTATGAATATCTTAAGAATATTTGCGCTGTGATCTTATCAAATATGATAATCAATGTTAGATCTAGAAATTACGCATTTCACAAAGAGCTTGGAATGATGGCCTGATAATGTTATCCAAGTGTATGTTCATTTATGAAAAGATTATTGGTTTATGATCGGTTCAGTAAACGTTTCAGCCAATTGCAACATCATAAATTTGGCTATTGGTAAATTATGTTAGATATACCGTAATCTAAAAAGCTACATGGGGAGTGGAAAATTAAATAACTTCACTTACTCTGTCACCTTTAGGTCCTGAAATACCAGATGTTCCTCTTTCTCCAGGCATACCTTGAAGACCAGGTGGACCTTGAGCACCATTTGGACCAGTTGGGCCACCAGCACCCTACAAGGCATATACATGACACATAACCAAAAAGTTCAAACATGTTGTTAGGCCATGTATACTGCCATCTCTAGAAATGTGGATGTATATTTTAAATTCATCCTACCTTAGGACCATCAGTACCAGGAGTACCAGGAATACCACGAGGACCTTGGAGACCTTGAGGACCTGAGGAGCCACGTTCTCCTGGGAAACCACGTTCACCCTAAAGTAAAGTGGTAAAAATGATCAACTGATTGACAATAATTTTAAATTACGCACAAGTGCAAAAACTACTAGTGGATGATCTTTATGGTTTATTTTGCATTTATTTTTTATTATTGTAAGTTTTTGTAATTAGTTATAGATATATGCATTTTAAAAGTATCCATGTATTTTTACCTATAGATTTAACGTAAATTTATGCATATGTTTATTTCTAAATTACATAATATTCTGAAGAAAAATGAAGTCATCAATACTTACTCTGGGACCAACAAGACCTGGGGCACCGCCTTCTCCTGGAACACCCTAAAAGAGGAGAAAGAAAGTGATAATAAGTTTTTTAATGTTGAGATATAATTTCCTTGGAGAACACTACATATGCTATGAGTCCCCTTTATCCAACTTGGCGCTCTCCTCAAAGACAAATTATTCATTTTACCAACCAAGTCAACATTGACTTTTAGGATTGCTATATCCAATAGGTGGCCCTAGAATCCAATCATTTTCTTCTATTAAAAGGCTATTTGCTAAATAAAATTTATGTAATAATTTGGCACAGTGAAAACAGTGCCTGAGCATAAAAGGAAGCTGCATAAATAGCTAGAAATTGAACAAATTCCTTTATTTTAGCTGGGAAAAACTACGTAGTTCATTGGACTATTTTGACCAAAATATTAAATAATGTGACTATATCTGCTTCAGTTATGCTTGCCATAACCAATATACATATGAAAAAGTTCACCTGTATTGTGAATATTGTTATGATAATATTGCATCTGCTACTGTCTTACTTTGATCTCATATGAATTAGATTCTAAGCATCACACTTTATATGTGGACTTTTATTCTAAGGCTGGGTTCACACTTCATTATGGGCGTCCGTTAGACGGACTACATTACACCGCGGCATAAACGCGGTGTAACGTAGTCTGTTAAGGCCGCCATTCCTATGTCGGACGCATCGCTAGCGCACGCCCACAATGGGCGAGCGCTAGGGATGTGCCGTCATTGAGTGACGGACCCTGAGACGCGGGCTGCAGCGTTTCCGGGTCCGTCACTGCTAGCGCAGATAGAGCTAGCAGATGCTTTATCTGCGCTAGCGATGTGACAAGTCGGCACTTGCGTCAACAGCAGCCCGCTAACGTATGTGTTGAACGGGCTGCTGTTAACGCAGTGTGAACCCAGCCTAAGCCAAACACAGTACAAAAATAATGATACATAAGGAAAAGACCCGCTAATGATAGTCTCGACTACATGATAATTGTTTTCACTTTGACTTGATTCTTATAATATCAAGAGATTATTAGCTGTCGTCATAACAGTTTTTTTACGTCATCATCTTTACTTTGTTGTTTTGTTTCGACTACGACTTTAACCGTTTACAACTATAATACACTTCCGTAAAACAATCGACAGTTGGCTTCAGAAATACACATTTTGCTCACCTGATCACCTGGTTTGCCTCCCTCACCAGGAGGACCTGGGGGACCTGGAAGACCCTGGTAAACAAGAGAAATAAATAATATTTTAGCATTGCATTACACAAGGAAAAGACTACTGAGGAACACACATTAATGTTACAGCACTGACTACCATACCTGGAAGCCAGATGGGCCAGGAGGACCTTGTTCGCCTCTCTCACCAGCAGGCCCCTGTAAAAGAAACAATATTAATATCCTGAGAAATAAATTGAAGGCATACAGTAAGTCAGTAATATGCAGGCAATATAGGCAGTAATTGACTTACCTGTCAAAAGTTGTGTACCATAGTTTATAATAGAATATAATGTACTACTAGCAATACTACCAATAATCTGGTCATAGACCAACAAACTCGGAAGGCATTTTTAGGTACAAGTCACAGGTATATTTCTATAGACTGACTTAATATTATAGCATCTATTCACCAGAACTTGCATTTTGATATAAAGACATATTGCTCCCTATATACGAGTATCAAGCATCAGGACGCCCCCTGAAGAAGCACATTGTGAAACGCGCGTTGGGGTCCACTCTCCCTCGTCCCAGTACAGGTTGGTCTCATTGTGTCTCCATATGTTTAATTAGCCACTTTGGCTTTTACAGGTTAGGGTCTTTTGCTATCCACTGTGGATTGACATCTGGCTTAGTAGTTATATTCTATGTATGAGAGCACTGATTAACTGATATTTGTATAATTTCACATATGCTTTGTAGGTCTGCTGACCATGTAAAAATTAATGCACTAAGCACTTTATACAATTTGATGCACAATTTTCTTATCTCTGTGCTCCTTTTTCATATATTGACCCTGAATAGACAGTTATAGACTTGTGTACCAACCAACCATGCTGGACCTGGCACCACGGTGTTGCCGCCTTTTGAAATTTAAATTTTAATGGTACTTTTTGCCTTTTTATATTTTGTATTCTATGTATTATTTATTTATGTAATAAATTTGAATATTTCATTTTTAATACTGCTCTATTATCCATTTGTTATTTGGTTATATGACTTATTATAGTATCTATTCACCAGAACTTGCATTTTGATATAAAGACATATTGCTCCCTATATACGAGTATCAAGCATGAGGATTCCAAATTCATGTCTTACGATTTTAGCATATAGTTGTGAAGTTATAAGAATGATGGACACAAATGTTTTTCCAATGCTCACAGCTAATTTGACCAATGGATGAAGTGACTGATGCTTAGCAATGAGCATGTGCAAATGTAACACATGATCAATCACTTGAGCAGACTTCTTATTGCAGTATGTCTCATGGTTTAGAATAGCAAACTTACTAATGTGTTTGAGTCTAGGAATGAAATGCTTCAAGTTTTAGGACTATTTATTATGTGTTTAAAAAAAAAGTATATATATATATAACCATTGAAATGGGGGTCTGGTTTCATGAAGAAGAGGCGTGTATTTACTGAAAAGGTGAGAGACAAATTTCAATAAAAATGTAGGTTCAAAGTGGAGACACAAAGTAGGGTAATCGAGGAGTGTCTTAAGAGGCGCTATACTTATCATCCACTGTGATTTATCAGGCACATTTCCAGACTGTCTACTCTAAGGCGCCACTGTCTAACTATAGGGCAAAGTTATTAAATCCTCCCCAGTGTTTCAAAGCCAAGTCTCCTCTTTTCCAAAATATTACACCAATGTTCCCTCAAAGCTATAATTCACACTGTCCTCCATGTTAAAAGCACAGCGTGAGTGCAGTATGCACACCCTGGAGACATGCCGGGTGCGGTACATGTACCGCAGTTTGAGAACCCCGAGTCCGCAGCAAATTATATGTGTTTGAAAACAAGGCAGACATAAATCTTTACTTACAGCTGGACCATTTGGACCTTGAGAACCAGTTTCACCATCTTTTCCGGGCAGACCCTAAAACAGAGAGATATTGTTTTATCAGTTTTACATTTTTGTATCTGTATTTAAATATAACAGAGAAAGTATTAAAAAAAAATCTGTTTATATTTTTACAATTATTCACTTTAGATGTACTGGGTTATATACAAATGTGAGGGGGTTTAGCGATACATAATAGCAAGATTATAACGGTACTATGAAAGTCCTAGCTGTGTAATTTCACAAAAAGCTGTCCACCAAGGGCTGCATCTGGGAGGGCGGCATGTCCAGTCTAACAAGTGAAAGGGAGCTTAACATGGGCTCCGCCTGCCTCCGCATTGCAAGGGAGGGTCAACTGTTCCACCAGTGCTTGGGCTGGTGAGTGAGTGAGGGGAGGAAACCTGCCTGGCCCCGCTCCCCTCCAATGTGTGTTAACCATGCCCCCTCGGGCTCTTCCCATCGCACCACAGTCAGCTTTGAATCTCCTTCCAGAAGCCAGAAGAGGGAAGGAGAAAAATGGAGAATAAATGAAGTGGCAGATCCAGAGAGAACGAAAGAGAAAATGAGCAGCGAGTGGAGGAAACAGATAGATGGATAGAGACTTAAAAAAGGATGGGGAGAAAAGAATCAGGAAAAGGGATCAGAAGGAGGTGAGGGAAGTTAAGGATCAAAAGAATTACACTACTGTATGAGCTGATACTATTTAATAGGTAGGGAAACACTTTTGTGGCAGGAACTACCCTGTGTTTAGTTTTAGTTTCATAGTACAATAGATTTGCCTAATACTAACTACATATTAATGTCAGCCACAAATATAACCACCAGTTATCACACTCGTTTGTCATATATTTTAAGTTATTTAAAAGGGTATCTGTCAGCAGGTTTTTGATACCTCATCTGAGAGCAGCCCGATGTAGACAATGAGAAGCTGAATGCAACGATGTTTAGTTCTTAGATTTGGCATGAAGCAGAGCTGAGGAAGCTAACCCCGCCCACACCAGGCTCTCCATGTACAAAGTCCATAGACAGTGAGGAGCCTATCACAGGAAGGGGAGTGTCAGACTAGAATACAAGTGCTGCTGTGTCCCAGCAATGATAAGCTACTGGTGCTAAAACAATCATTGTAAGAAAAAAAACAAGTATGGATAGGCATTGCTGAATTCTGCCCTTTAACCCCCGCTTCATGTTGTCCTCAGATTACATAGCAAAATCCTGCTGACAGATTCCCTTTAAAGAGTAACTAAATTTTCTTTCTTAGTTTCCTTATTTAGCAGCCTCTTGAATTTTTTGCTGATCAGTGGGGGTCCTGGTCATGAGACCACTATGAATCTCACAATAGACTCCCGAGAAGTGCACAGCTCAGCAGACAGGAATGCATATATCATGTCTGACCGAAAGTCTATTACTTGATTGTTGAGGGTCTCAGGACATGGAATGCATCTGATCTGCAGGCAATTCAAGTGTCAGTTAAATATGAAGAATCAGGAAGAACGTTTTGGTAGCTTGTTTAAAAAATATTGTTCTCGGCAGCACATTGCTCTGTCTAACAAGTAATGAGCTGCCGATAACATGATGTTTTATGCACAAAGAATGATCTTCTACTGATCGTTCTGTGCTCATGGGAAGTGTGGTTTGCTTGTCTAAACAGACAATTAAATGACCAGCAATTGCCTCAAACCTTTATCTATCGCCATTGGCTGGTGTACGAACATTTTGTACAAACAGGAGGAAACTGTTTGGATAGTTTGGATAAGCAAATTATTATGTATACAGTTTGTATTTGGTAAGTGCACACAGGGCATTTTTTCTGCTTTTTTTTCTGCAGCAAAACCTGATATTCTTGGCAGGAAAGAAGCTGCGTCAAAAACACAGGTTTTGTTGCGTTTTTGTTGAGTTTTTTGCTGCATATGTGGTGCATTTTTTGGTGCGTTTTTTTTCTCTTTGTCTATGCTAATGTCCTTGAATTTTCAACCGCAAAAACACAGCAAATAATGATACCTGCGTTTTTGCTACGTTTTTTCAACACCCATTCAAGTCAATGGATGAAAAACGCTGAAAAAACGCAGCAAAAACGCTGAAAGAAGTGACATGCTCTCTGTTCAAAAAACACCGCAAAGCACAAAATACTGATCACACAAAAAAACCAATGTGTGTGCATGAGATTTCTGAAATTTCATAGGCTTTGCTGGTTCTGTAAAAAGCAGCTGAAAATTAGAACTTACCCTTAGCATGTATACAGGTATGTACTTCACTTATATGATTCTTTCTTAAATTGTTTGGTCTATTAATTATGTCCCTCACTTCATAGGATAGTATTCTACTTCTATTTGTGGCTGTTTGGAGAAAATATGTTGATGCTCTGCTATATCATGGCTAATATCTATTTACACACAGACTCAATAGGAATGGTTAATTTAAAGGCAGTCTACCAGCTCCAAAATCTGTATCAAAGTCCTACAGGTCCTTGTAGAGAATCTCGTGCTGGAAAGAGACATGCCTTTAAGTATCAATATCCACTGGATAGTTGTTTTTTTTTTAGAGAAAACTACAAATGAGATGCTCAATGCACCATATGTAGGTTCAGAAAATCCAGGACACCCGTACACCAACATAGAGCAGCGATGGGAGTGCTCTGCGCTATGTGGCCCTGCCCACAAGGAGCTGAACATCTAATTTGCAAATAAACATAAAGCATATTTTCTCAAAAACTATCCAGCGGATCTTGAAACAAAATGTATGCCTCCTCCTAGCGCAAGATTCCCAACAGAGTAACCTTGATAACGATTTTAGAGCTGACAGACTGCCTTTAATTTTTTGATTTATTTTTGTCTGTATTCTTTTTTTACTAACGGGCGGCTCCATTTCAAGTTACAGATAGCGAGATATACACCTTATCTAGTAAAGGAAAATAGTCTGTGGTTCTATATCAGGTCTTCTTAAGTGAATATAAATGAATAGAATTCTAGGAATTATTAAAGAAACATTGTGCTTTAAAGTGTATTACATGCAAAGTAAAATGCTTACTCTTAGACC
This sequence comes from Ranitomeya imitator, assembly GCF_032444005.1. Lineage (NCBI taxonomy): Eukaryota > Metazoa > Chordata > Amphibia > Anura > Dendrobatidae > Ranitomeya > Ranitomeya imitator. The sequence continues at coordinate 711,244,457 of NC_091284.1, read as the reverse complement.
AGGAGCACCGAGCAATCCTTTCTCACCAGGCTTGCCAGCTTCACCCTAAAAAGAAGGAAAAATGTGTTATAGTTAATAGATAACGGTATATTGTGAAAGCAAGTCAGTATAATATACCGTAATTATGCATATATTATATATTATTATTTATTATTATAGCGCCATTTATTCCATGGCGCTTTACATGTGAGGAGGGGTATACATAATAAAAAAAAGTACAATAATCTTGAACAATACAAGTCACGACTGGTACAGGAGGAGAGAGGACCCTGCCCGCGAGGGCTCACAATCTACAAGGGATACTGCATATAAATATATATATATACACATATATAAAAGAATTTGTATAATTTTGAAGAATACATAGTATTGGGGGTATCTAACATATATGTAACTATGTTCTATGATATTATTCTGGATCTGTATCCATAATGGAGCTGAGAAGATGACGTAGGTAAAAACCTTAATGAACGTTATTGTCAGTATTGGCTCATGCCATTTGAGCCACCATTACAATCCGGCAATTTCCCTTCACATGCTGTAATTGTGGAGAGGGGAACTGCTTGGGAATTTCACATAACGTACAGATATTGATTTTAGGGCTTGAATCTTCTCATGACCCCTATCATATATTTTCTCCATATCTTTCCCTATAAGACTATACAAAATCTGAATATCAATCCACTATGAGAAGATTCATCTCTAGCAATTCTTCGAGATATTGTTTGTATCACAACTTTTTAGGGACGAACGAGATATACATTTTATGAATATTACAGGATGGAAAATTGGCAGATAATAGCAGATAAATAGAGTCTTACATTGGCACCCTTGGGTCCTGGGAAACCCATAACGCCAGGCTGACCACGGGCACCCTGAGGGCCAGGAGGTCCAGGACGACCATCTTCACCAGAAGCACCCTGAAGGGATAAAAACAAGTCTTTATTTTTGTACCATAATATAAATACCGTTTAGTTTATTACTACTTTAAGCTTCATCTTTATCCGCAACCTATGGGATCGTATCGATGATCCCAACATTGTATGTGATTTGTAACACATCCATAATGGATAAAACAGATGTAAATAAATCATAACAGCAAATATAATATTAAATAAACTGACCGTTGCACCAACTTTTCCTTGAGGACCGGCATCACCGGGGCGACCAGTGAGACCCTGTGGGGAAAAAAGATATTTGTTGGTGAACTTGAATCATATTCACACGTACATTCGACTGGTATAAAATTCATGACGACAATGGCTGACATTTACTATTTGGGAAGGCGTAAACTGCGCCTTCTTTTGGGCAATTATAATATTGATTTTCACCAAAAAGAACAGACATGTGCTGCCTCACCATCCTGGTGTAGAGAAAAAGAGAAGTGATTTGGTGAGTCCAAAAATGTGCCAGATTTATTATCGGCATGTGACAATTTTTGGTTTTGAGTTAATGGTGTAAAGGTAGATAAATTACGGACAAAATGAACCAAATTTGTCACAGTGTACGCCACCGCGATCCAGTTGGTACATTTTTCTGGCTTGGCTGATGACTAATTACTGCATTAGACAGCATATGTAAATGAGGGCCAATGTTCATTAGGCACAAGGACAGTTCAGGACCTTGTTTTGCTTTTTATGATTTAGGTGTTATGTCTCCAGAATGTGACCTACACATATGTATACAGGTCAGTGGTGAAGTCTACCCAAAGCAAAACATGAAATGACATCACCCTCCACGACAACTGCGCATGGCTAGATATAAAATACCAGCTGTGACAGGAAGAGTAAAATATTCGTCATATAAATATTAGGACAAGGTGAAGATTAGGTTCTAGGTAATTTGTGACATGTGCCGTATAAAAATGGACAATAACATGTAAAATAAATGTCCTTATTCAGTTCTATAAATGGCCTCAAAAACCTCTTCTAAATACAGTATGTAGTATCTATAGAGTATGTAGTATTTATAGATTATGTAGTAGCTATAGGGTATGGAGTATTAAAACAGTATGTAATACTTGTAGGGTAAGTAGTATTTATAGGGTATGTAGTGTGTATAAGTTATGTAGTACGTGTATTGTAGTAATGTAGTATTTATAGGTTATGTAGTATTTATAGATCATGTAGTATCTATAGAGTATGTAGTATTCATAGATCATGTAGCATTTAAAGGGTATGCAGTATTTATAGATCATGTAGTATCTATAGGGTATGTAGTATTTATAGATCATGTAGTAGCTATAGGGTATGTAGTATTTATAGATCATGTAGTATCTGTAGGGTATGTAATATTCATAGATCATGTAGTATCTATAGGGTATGTAGTATTTATAGATCATGTAGTATCTGTAGGGTATGTAGTATTTATAGATCATGTAGTAGCTATAGAATATGTAGTATTTATAGATCATGTAGCATTTAAAGGGTATGCAGTATTTATAGATCATGTAGTATCTGTAGGGTATGTAATATTCATAGATCATGTAGTATCTATAGGGTATGTAGTATTTATAGATCATGTAGTAGCTATAGAATATGTAGTATTTATAGATCATGTAGCATTTAAAGGGTATGCAGTATTTATAGATCATGTAGTATCTGTAGGGTATGTAATATTCATAGATCATGTAGTATCTATAGGGTATGTAGTATTTATAGATTATGTAGTAGCTATAGGGTATGTAGTATTAAAACAGTATGTAATACTTGTAGGGTAAGTAGTACTTATAGGGTATGTAGTATGTATAAGGTATGTAGTACGTGTATTGTAGTAATGTAGTATTTCTAGATCATGTAGTATCTATAGAGTATGTAGTATTTATAGATCATGTAGTATCTTTAGATTATTTAGTATTTATAGATCATGTAGTATCTATAGAGTATGTATAATTTATAGATCATGTAGTATCTTTAGATTATTTAGTATTTCTAGATCATGTAGTATCTATAGGGTATGTATAATTTATAGATCATGTAGTATCTATAGATTATTTAGTATTTATAGATCATGTAGTATCTATAGTGTATGTCTAATTTATATATCATGTAGTATATTTAGATTATTTAGTATTTATAGATCATGTAGTATCTATAGGGTATGTAGTATTTATAGTGCATGTGGTATCTATAGGGTATGTAATATTTATAGATTATGCAACATCTATAGGGTATGTAATATTTATAGATCATGTAGTATCTATAGGGTATGTAGTATTTATAGATCATGTAGTATCTATAGGGTATGTAGTATTTATAGATTATGTAGTATCTATAGGGTATGTAGTATTTATAGATCATGTAGTATCTATAGGGTATGTAGTATTTATAGATCATGTAGTATCTATAGGGTATGTAGTATTTATAGATCATGTAGTATCTATAGGGTATGTAATATTTATAGATTATGTAGCATCTATAGGGTATGTAGTATTTATAGATCATGTAATATCTGTAGGGTATGTAGTATTTATAGTGCATGTAGTAATAGTAGCTAATATAGTATTTATGGGGATTATAAACTCTATGGAGTATGTAGTGTTTATAGATTACGTAGTATTTATAGGGTATGTAGAATGTATAGGGTGTGTAGTATTATAGTGTATGTAGTATTTTGACCTATGTTTACTGTATGTAAAGACCAAGCTCTATTTTACAGAGAACAAACAGAGACCACAGAGACCAAATGTTCTCTTTTATGTCACTTACTCTAGCACCAGGGAGACCAGGTTCACCAGGACGGCCAGGGTCTCCATTACCTCCTTTTGGACCACCAAGACCAGGGACACCACGATCACCAGGAGCACCCTAAAAGGAAAAGGTAATGATGTTAAGATATTGGTTTAAAAAACCATTAGAGTATTTTTTTTATATAATAACTATTGTGCTATCATTTATATATTTAGATTCTCTTGATAGCATTACCAGTTAATATAATACACCACTTTCAATGAGAGAGTTTTTATTTCAATAGACAAAATTATTTTGATTTTTTTTAGATAATATCTAGTTTATAATTTACATATTGGGTAATCACATATTAAGTAATAATACTAACAGAACCATAATTTACACAAGGTGGTGAGATATTACGTATTAATAATCTCTAATATTATCATAATAATATTAATTATAATATATTTAATATTATATCTATTTCCACACACCTTTGGACCAGCAAGACCATCTTGACCAGGGAAACCACGATTGCCAGGAGCACCCTGATAAGAGACAGAAACACACACTGCTATTACTTTATACCTAATAATGGTCATTTTATTTCTATAGCGCCAACATATTCCACAAAACTTTACAAATGAGCAGAGACATGTATACATGGGTACTACATTTCAGAAAACTAGAGCAGCACGAGAGAAGTCTTGCAGATGGAAGTTGGAAGTTTGGATTATTGAGATTGTTAATCTTTAATCAGTTGCAGAATGAAGAGCACAGGTAGGGTGATAGACAGAGATGAGAGAGATGAAGGGTGGTGCAGAACTGTGGAGAGCTGTGTGAGTGAGGGAAATAAGCTTATATTGAACTCTGTAGCAGATGGGTAACCAGTGCAATGACTGGCACAAGGTGGAGGCATCGGTGTAGCGGCTGGACAGAAATACGACCCTGGGTGCTGCATTCAGGATGGATTGAAGAGGAAAGAGTTTAGTAAGAGGGAGACCGATTAGATGACAGTTGCGGTCATCCAGACGAAAATGAATCAAAGCAACAGTAGGAGTTTTTGCATTTTCAAAGGGGAGAAAATGTCGGATTCTGGAGATGTGTTTAAGATGCAGACAACATGAACAAGCAAGGAATTGGATATAGGGAGTAAAGGAAAGTTCTGAATCAAATATGACCCCAAGAAAGCGAGCATACTGCTTGGAAGCTACGGTTGAACCACCCAAGGTAATTGCAATACAGGTATAGGGAGGTTAGTAAAGGGAGGAAACACAATTTCATGTTAAATGTCAAGACATGCTGCAGAAATGTCACTAGGGTAATTAAAAGACCTTGAGTCTGCAAATGAAGACTTGTGCCAGTATAACTGAGTATTGTTTCTAGGGCGGTAACTTAATAAGAAGCCTGTGTACATTAAGTTTAGGTGCAAACCCACAGAATTGCCCCTATATGTATCATCATATGCATAGTGGTGTAATAAACACATAAGTATGATGTTTGTTTTTGCAAGAGAACATAATGTAAAGCATCATAGGGGCCAATATGCTAGTGCCATATCTAAAAAAAAAAAATATTACCCCAATATTTCACATTTGTATTCTCGTATTTATCCACACTGACTAGTTATTATATAACTAGTTACTGTATTTTTGTTCAGGTATGAAGTGGTGATATCTGAATATGTCTCATTAGTATAGGAAGGGGGTGGTAGATAATTATTATCTATAAATTATGTAATTTATGTGCTGTATTAGGAGTGGTATTCTTCCAATAACTTGAGTCAGTAAGGTTAAAGTATGTAATAAGTGAGATGAGTGAACGTATAGAGTCATTCTATAATATATGAGGCTCCCTTTAGAGTCATATTTTAGGAGTAGAAAGGAGACACCGTAAAGCATGCTGGGTGCTCCACTTGCTATTGGTAGAAGAATACTAAACTTATGATTTGTATTAGAGGGTGAATTATACGAAAGTGTTATCCACCCTGCATACATAGTAGTGTAGTCTAATCCTACCTTATAGGTTTTTTAGATTGGAAGTACTGTACTCTAGCTGCTCTTTTGATGCTGATAGAAAGGTTAGAAGTGTTGGTAATTCAACAATTTGAAGTTTGACACTTACTCTTTCACCAGGTGGACCAAGTGGACCAGCAGCGCCAGGCTCACCACGGGCGCCTCTTTTGCCTTCTTCACCCGCTGGACCAGGAGCACCCTGAGGACCTGATGGTCCCTATAAAACATGATGAAATCTACATCAGTATTGAGCATGGAAGCTTAGTCACAAGATAAATCTTATTTCTTAATTATGTTTCTTGCTTTCCAGGGCTATGCAACTTACCAGCTAAAAAAAAAAAAGATACATGATTATATGAGTAATATGTCTTTGCCCACTACCCAAGAAGTCTGTGGAAATGACTGATCTATGAGTAACACAGTTAGTTATCTGGACTGGCTCTATAGATGAGAGTTGCTAGTAATCTACTAATATCAGTCAATGAATCATTTTTCCATGTATTTCCACTTCAGCTACCAAAAGTGGCTCAATTTTCAACTTATCTCTTAGACAGGTAATTGCAAATACTGTATTTAATGGTATATGTCGTGAATCAAAAATAACATAATTTAATGTGACTTCTTTGTGGAACGTTATTACTGAATTATAGATAGTATTATTGAGGAAATGACATCTTACATGTATTTGGCCATTATTGTGTTCACGGTACGGGGCTACAGGTGTACAAGGAAGCATTTCAATACTTACCAGTTCACCCTTTGGACCTTGTTCACCCTTAAATCCTGCAATACCTGGGTCACCCTACAATAAAAAGAGGTAACATTAGTCATTAATTGTCTTATTGTACTACAAGTGGTGCAGGTGCTCAATTCCTTCTGCATAGCCTAAGTAACACTTAACCTCTTCTTATTTTTATGTTTAGCCAAACATTATCCTACTCTGTACTGATGAAGGGCAAGAACCCTGAAACAGTGCTCTCTACAGATATGGCTAATATGAATTAATTTGCTTATTTTCCCCATGGAGCACTGTCTGGTGAAAAGCGCTTTGAAGGAAGATTCATTGAAATGAATTTGTTGCAACTGTCAGTCACCGTGAGCCACCAGAAGAGTTGTACTCCATTTTTTGATTGGGGTACAATTTTAATTTTTGTTGTAATTTAGTTCACTTTTTGGGTGTAAGTTGGGATAAATTTATCAGGTGTGGTTGGCCACAGTATACTAAATGCCGCGCTTTTCTATAAGTTGCTGGCCCGAACTGACTTACGAATTGAGCAAAAATTTGGAGACATTTCAAGCCGTTTTACACTTCAAAACTGGCATAGACTGCTTGATGAATCAAAGCCATAGAGGCCAAATCATCAAGATTGGCCTAGTGCACGCTCCTGCTACCCCAGTGTTGTTTGAGTACAAGGTGCAGAAGTCATTTAGGCACATAATGAAATCTGAGTGACCTGCACCTCAACAGAAATGTTATTCCAGTTAGTGACTGGAGTATTATTTCTGCCATTCAAAGTGCTGGCACTTTTAATGAATTTAATGACCGAGCCCCCGCCCCACACAGCAATGCCCATTTAGGAAGAGTTAATTCAAACTGAAAACTCCAAAACCCATAAACTTTTTTGACCAACACAGAAATTTATTGACTATTTAAAAAGCTTTTGCAACACTTTTCTGGAGTAAACGTTTTGATGACTTGGCCCTAAAGTCTCTTCAATAATAGATAGCAGCGACCTTTATCTTACTCACCCACATATAATATGTAGCGTACAATTAATGGAAGGAACCCAATGCCATAAAGAGCATGGATTCTCAATATTTACTAGTCCAACACGCTCATTTGCTATGTCAATTATTCAACATCACCTCCACTCATACTAACAGATATTCTTTCTGACCATTTAATATTCATGAGTTATTCATCAAAAGGCTACTGAAAAGTTATTGGTATGGTCTAAAGATGGTCTAAAGATCTTCCATATTCATATTATTAGTCACTAACAGCGTCCAAAGAGAACAAAGCAAGTAGAGATCACTTACCTGTTGACCTTTTGGACCAAGAGGGCCAGTGGCACCCTGTGGCCCGGGTGGACCACGTGGGCCAGGGAAACCAGGAGCGCCAGCAATACCAGGACCACCCTGTAGAATGACGCAAACGAAGAAATTGTATTATCTGAATGCAATTGATACATAATTGATAACATCTCAAATATATTGTGCAACTTTCAGAAATGTTTATTAATTATAGTATTAAAGGGTCTTTCTAACAAGAAGCATATACTGTATTAGGGGCGAAGGATCTGACATGTTATTATAATAAAGTTCTAGAATAATTGTAGACTAGTTACTTACAGTTGAACCTTTAGCTCCGGGAATACCATCAGTACCAGGGTTACCCTATAACAATGGAAGAAAACAAAGAGTTAATATAATACATTATATAATGGTAGGTATGGATATAATTCTGCAATACCAGATGGACAAAGCTTTATGTGTTACTCAGGGGAGATGATGGTAGCAGGTTTATGATTTGGGGGTGACATAAGCTAAATATTTTACCTCTTATGATCGTGAAAAATCATTATGAGAAACAGAATAAAACGTTGGTGAATGAATAGAGAATAGAATGGAGTAAATGTAGATTATTATACAGGGAACGGGATACGTTATTTTACCTTGTGATAATATCACATTATGTAATCTCTAGTAAATATCTATTGCTTGTGGGTCATGTAGTACATGTAGCTGCAGTACCACTCATGACCAGTAGGCCGAATGAACCCTTTTAGTCATTGGTAGAGCTTTGACTAGTGACTTAGAGAAAAGATAAGGCTAGTGTTTTTGGGAACAAAAGCGTGATTAAAAAGCCCACAATATAGTGTAAACCTGACAAACGTAGTCAAAATCATTTTTTTCTACTCCCTCTAGCCCATTTTAGTTTAGTTAATGCTTCCAGATACATCCAAGTACAAGTTTTGGCAATTCAGGTTTCTACGTCCTGTGGAATCCACTGTATAAATGGGATCCTAGCCTAAGATTCGAGGGATTTACAGATTCCCACCGAAGTATTTACTTTTATACATTTGCAAGATAATATTTCTTAAGATTAAGAACTTTTCTTCCACATTCGCTCCCTCTGTACCATATAAAAGTTTGGCCAATCGTTGGTGACCTACACGGAAACGATCTGAATCATTCTGAATTGGCCAATCTAGATATTTGATTTGTCAAACAGATCCTTTAAGAAACTTACAGGAGAGCCAGAGGGTCCAGGTGATCCAGGTGTTCCAGACTCTCCCCGGGGACCTTGGGCACCCTCAGGACCACGGGCACCAGTGGGACCAGCTTCACCCTGACAAAATGAGATAAGTGGTTAAATAGATATCCTCATTATATGGTGGTGATGATGAAGATGATGATAATCATCACGCTATTATTGTCGTAAGATGAACCACCCAATAAGAAGACCCACTTAAGCTTCATCAAAGTATGGGTTTGTGTACACGTTAGGTATTTGGTGCCGAAATTTCGGCATCTCTTGGCAGGAAAACACACTGTAAAACAGACACATTTTTTATGCATTTTTTTACTTGTGTTTTTGTTGCTTGATTTTTCCCCATGGGATGAAATCTGCAGCAAAAACGCTGAAAGAATTGACATGTCGCAGACTTAAATCTGCAAGTCACAAATAAGCAACGTGTGCATGAGACGCCAGGATTCTCCTTCACTTGCTGGCATCAGGAAATCCTTCAGGTTTTGGGACAAATCTGAGCAGAAGAAAAACATGACAAAACCAAGACAAATCTGCATCGTGTGCACAGGCCCTAAAGGCACAGAGCATTTGCTTTTTATCTGTTTTTTCAGAGTATTTATTTTGCTAATTAATGTATTCCTATTATAGTTCTTCATTTTATTTTTATAATATACGAAGTATACTACGATAATATTTATTGAAGCTTTACTGCTTTTAATATTTTGGAAATGTATTAACACAGATTATGAACTGGAAAAAAAAGTGTGTGATGCTTCTAAAGAGAATAATTATTAATCCATGTTTTACAATAATGTGAAATATAATGTTTCTATTAATATTGGTATTTTGTTCTCTTCCATTATAACACATCTGGTCCTCTTGGGTGTGGCTGAGCCATGACGCTGGATGGCAGGAATCTAGGACAAAATGACGGAATGCCTGTGTATTATTTCACTATGCCACCTAGTGGCTGGATGAATGTTTTACACTAAAAAAAGTATGGTCACGTTATACACACAGACCTATCTGTGGGCAGCTGCGTCATGTCATAGTCAGGAGAAGCTGAGCCTATTGACGTGTAGTATTGTAGGAAGAGATTCCGTGTAACCTGTATTTTATCATTTAAATGAGTCCGGTGGGCGGGTCTACTCAGTAACTATTTCTGCATGCAGTGTCACACAGGGGTGACTGTCAGTCAGTGATTAGGACCGCCTACTGGACTCTTATACAAGTTATATTGAATCTTTTCCCATAAAACTTATCAAGGTGCTCCACTCCTCCTGCAACATACCCTAAGATACCATGTCCCATATGGGCGATTCTCTTTATCGTGGGGGATTTGTGATGTTGTGGGGGGGAGGGTTGCATTACATATTGATTTTTTTGGTTATGACTAATATGGCTACGAGATGTCGCAGCCGTTATAATAACCTAGCTCTGCGGGATCTAGATGGCAGTTGAGCAGTTTTTCTTAATGGTAAGGGGATATTGTGGCCACTTTTCTTTAAAAAAAAAAAAAACTTTTCCAACAAATCTATTTACCGTAGTCTTTTTTTTAGGCCCGTGGGACAAATTGCAGTTTTTCCGATGAAGGTCATTAGCTTATGGGAATAATATCTAATCTTAATGTGGATAGTCAGTATGAAGCAGAGCGTATCCGAGCCATAGCATTGTGCCTATCTGCATATTTCGGTATCCGGCATGTCAGGTCCTTGTGTTATTCATGCTCTAATGCATTCTTTTCTGTCTCTTTTCCACAAAAGGGCCTTGTATAGCCAAATTCCGGGCTGGACCCCTGTGCATTCCAGTTACCAAGGCAACTGCTGCAATTAGAACTCCTGGGAATGGAAATACCGAAGCTTCTTACTGAGTTTTCCTCCAAACCTGGAGGGGCTGGTATAAAAGTGCCCTCAGCCTCCTCATACTTCGCTCATCTGGTTCTTAGATTGAACTTCTCTGATCTAATCCCTTTAAATGCTTAGAAACGGGACACAAAACCAGCGAAAAAGTAGGGTGAAGGCACGCTTATTAGTGAACGTGTAGGATCAGGCCAAAGGGATTCCCTAACTTAAGAGGCGTTACGTGAAAAAGTCATGGAGAAGCCACGTTTATTATTCACGTGACAGCATCATGCTCGCTTATGAGAGGAATAGGCAGCTTTTATTATTCTGTGCTATGTTCTAGTGTAAAGTAAGTATGCGTATAGTAAGAGTGTGGAACTTCATCAGTGTCCCCGAGTGTGCGCAGTAGTGGCCCCAATGTATTCGTGCTCCACCATCCACTTTAGAAGTATGCAAATCCAACTACCTAAAAATGGATTATCAGGAGTCACTCTGGATGTTACTACAAACTACAAAAAAAAATTACTGGTAAAGCCAAAAGGTCCAAACCGCTAGATATTGTAAGGTAAATCATTGGGACCCCCAGTGGTGAAAACTAGCATTACACTCTAATGGATTCAGTGTTCAAGGAACACATTTTTTTAATTTTATTTTTTCGGTTTGTTATTCTGATTTTTATCAATAACTTATAGTATGAAATACTAGAAACTACAAAAAAGATATTGATAAAATTCTCTAATCCAACAACTGCTGATATTGTAATGTAAATCATTAGGACCCCTGGTGGTGAAAACTTACATCACATGCTAATGTGTTCAGATTTTAAGGTGCACATACTTTTTTCACTTTTTTTTTTCTGTGGGTTAGTCTCTATTATATCAATAAGTAATAGCATAAATTACTAGAAACTACAAAAAGTATAGTTAAAAGTCTGTTGATATTGTAATAGAAATCATTAGTACCCCCAGTGGTAAATACTAGTGTTAAATGCTAGTGTATTCAGTGTTTATGGTGCACATTTTTTTTATTTTACTTTTTTCCCATTTATTAGTCTCTATCTTATCAATAACTAATAGTATAAAATGCTAGAAACTATAAAAAAGATATTCTTAAAAGTCTATGGTCCAAAACCTGTTGATATTGTAATATAAATCATTAGAACCCCCGGTGGTGAATACTAGCGTTACATGCTAATGTATTCAGTGTCTAAAGGTGCACATTTTTTTATTTAACTTTTTATTTTGGTGTATTACTGTTATTTCTTTATTTCATCAATAAATAATAGTATAAAATACTAGAAACTGCAAAAAAAAAAGATATTGATTAAAGAATATAGTCCAAAACCTGTTGATATTCTAATACAAATTAGGACCCCCAGTGGCAAAAACTTGCAGTACGTGCTAATGTGTTCAGTGTTTAAGGTACACATTTTTTTATTATACTTTTTTTTCCAAGTATTATTCTATAGTTAATCAATAAGTAATAGTAGAAAATACTAGAAACTACAAAAAAAAAGATACTGGTAAAAGACTATAGTCCACAACCTGTGATATTGTAATAGAAATGTTTAAACCCTGGTGGTGAAATCTTGTATTACGTGCTATTGCATTCAGTGTCTAAGGTGCACATTTTTTTATTTTTACTTTTTATCTGTATATTAGTCTCTATTATATCAAAAACCAATAGTGTAAAAGTGAATGTTTTATGATAACACGTTTCACTTCTTTTATCTTTTATTAGTCATAATATGTGGATGGAGTGACACAAAGCACTTAAAGCACAACACCATTGAGACCAATGTATCTGGTCTATCTTGTTGTATGTGTATGCCATTATTTTCCACAAAAAAATTTAGCAAAAGCTGAGCTCCTCTATTTTTATTTTGGGAGAATAAGAAAATGACAAAAATTAATATAGGGCAATATTCAGACGTCCATTTATCATGCACGTGTTCTGTGCTTTTTTGTGGACCAAGTGTGACTGGTCTGCACCAATATACGGAGATCCAATTTTGATCAAAATCACAGATCAAACTCGCCCATTCAAGCCTACAGGTCAGTAAAAAAATAGCACAGCACTCAGATGCCATCCGTATGCTATCCCATTTTCATGTTTGCTTGATAGGAGAAGTTTTAAAAAACTTCTTGCACTCAAAAAAAAAAACCTGATAAAACTTTGATGGTAAAAATTGACACATTGACCAAACACTGATGGAAATCAGTTTACTTTATGTCCATGAGAAAAATCACTGATATCTGAGTAGGCCCTAAATTTGATCACATTAATGGAAATTGGTCCATTTTTCACAAATAAAAAGTAAAAACGGACGTCTGACTGTTTCGGCTTCTAACATTTCTGTTAATTTGGTGGCATGTTCTGAAATAGATCTAGAGAAGAATGTGGCGGCAGTTGCTCTTTGAAACATGTTTTTTTTTTTAGACCCCTTGAGGGAGCAAGTGTTCAGGCGAAACGGTGCAGTCTATATGTTATTGGTATAAAATAAAAAAAACTGCATGTTTCAAGGAGTGAATGCTGCTACTTCCTTCTCTAGGTTTATGGGTATTGATCTATTTTTGTGCTGAGCACCGCCACCTGCGCACTTGATGCCCTGTAGATGAGTGCTCCACGGCAGGGGTGTCAAACTGCATTCCTCGAGGGCAGCAAACAGGTCATGTTTTCAGGATTTCCTTGTACTGCACAGGTGATAATTTAATCACCAACACAGATAATGATTGCAGCACCTTGTGCAAAGCTAAGGAGATCTTGAAAACACGCATGGTTTGCGGCCCTCGAAGAATGCAGTTTGACACCCCTGCTCCACGGTATATGTTGCTGCATATATGAACTTTACAATGCAGAAACAAAGTCTCTTGCTGTTTATTTTCTGACATCGACAGTCTGATACACAAATTCTTTAATGCCGTAGTGTTTTTTTTTAATGCTTTGTATCTAATGTTTGGTTTGAAGTCTTTAAATACCCCAAATTTAGCTGAGGGTTTCCACATTTCTAACATTTTTCCAGCCAATAAACTACAGTGATGTAATACAATCATTTTTCTCTGCCTTATGTATCACCATGTGTTGTTAATGTCAATGGTTGCTACTTATGTCCACTGATCCTGTGAACGTGTCTGCTTTCTAACAAGCCTGATTGACAAATTGCTGTAAGTTGACACATACCTTAGAGCCAGGGGCACCGGGGAAACCAGGAGCTCCAGCTGGGCCAACAGGTCCCTGTACACAAAATGAGGCCGTGAGTGATTTAAAGGCAATGAAATGTCTCAGTTTAGCCCTAAGTATTTTGACAGCTGCGGAGGAAATGAGAGCCGGACTAGCACAGTATACATTCTATCTAAACAGACGATTGCAAGGGGCAACTTCACTGTCAGTCTGTTGGGCTCCCATCAGCAACTGACTCCATTGTAATTGCCGAATATCCTAAAGTATAATATCACATTGCTGAGGGGATTTACAGAATCCTAAAACCGAAAATAGTCCTGATTCCGGCTGCTTCTGAATTATGTCTCAGGAGGTTAAATTGTGTCATTTACTAAAAATCAAATGTATCGAAAACCGATTAGATAACTTACAGGTGGGCCAGCGGGACCGGGCAGACCGTCATTACCACGAGCACCCTGAAAGAGAAATATAATGACATAGTAAGTGATAATAATAGATTGCGCTCTGGTATTTCATAGGTGTTAAAGAGGTTGTCTCATGCTCTTAAATAGGTAAAACTCAACATTTCTAGTAAGTTTACAATTTATCCCCTCTTAAAAGTCCTTAAGAGAGGAGGGATTGTTCATTTTATAGTTTACAGCTCATTGCAGTGTTAGAGAAGTCAGTTTCCCCGGGAAGGAGGGTGCGCTGCTCGCAGATCCTATGCCTTAGTGGCTGCTCGCTATGCTGGGCCGCTGGGTCTGACCACTTACCCCACGTTGCAGAGGCAATGCTGTCTACTCTAGAAGTCTGGGGAACAGCACAATTCGGAGAAGTGACATGACCATGCTGCTGGTCCAAAAAGTCAATCTTCAGAACAGTACCGGCCCAGGAAACCGCCCGCCGGGAGCGCGGCACTCCTGAATATAGAGCATTAATGGTTATCGCTCCAACATATTCTGTAGCGATGTTTGCATGATATCTCTTTTATGAGCCCCCATCTCTGAAGGAGGTCACTCACTAGGGCCACTGTCACAGGAAGTCAAAGAACTGAAATCCTGTGGTCTACATACCTCAACCTCAATAAATCATGTATCATCAGATGACATAATGTAAGTTTAAGCTTTGAACTATAGCTATTGATAGTCCATCTACATTGACACCTGCTGGATAATATGTTGCACTGCATATTTTGCTTTTTTTTTTGCTGACATTGACAATGTTGCAGTTGAGAAATGATTTTTTTCCCCATAGCACGGGTAATGAAATCGTTTAAATGTGCCGCAATATACATTGATTGATGGATTTACACTAAGCATTAAAAATACTTTACAAATCAGTTTTTTATGATGAAAGGTTGGGAATTATTAAGATAAATAATCGGTCAATAATTGAATCAATAACATCATGAATAGCTACAAGTTTAAACTGACTCACTGGCGCCACTTAGAGGCAATAGTCTTACAATGCATCCATTTGTCTTGTCTCGGTAGTAGTATTTGGTGAGAGCTAATGCCTCTATACTGCCACCAGGTGGATGAAATGTGACATTGCGCATGTTTGCGAACACCTGCATTTATATACAGGCATTCAGGGGAGTGGAAAGAATGTGGAGGTCATAGAGATCATTATAGATTTACGTTGGGCATTGCTGCCATAGGGATGGCAGGCCAATTTCAAATCCAATTATAATATTGATAAACCTTCTTATTTTCTGTAATTCTCCCATTACCGGCCCCGCTCTGGGTTTCATTTAAATTAATTCACCATGCTTTGTAACGTTTGTGTTCTTATCATAGATTCCTGGCAGCCTGGTGCCTTTTATATACTAGATGGACGGTAAATGATGGCAGCTAAGTTCACAATTGCCCCATCACTGTATTATGTATCATTGTTCATACCCATCTGTGTAATTTGTTACTATAGAATACACTTACATGCACAGTTACAATGGTTGCTTTTCCTTAGGCTGCGTTGCAGTTTTAGGCTATGATAGCAGCAGGACATTTTTCCCATGATTTTGGAGAATTGAGCCAAACCATAGCATTTAAAAAAAAAACGCAATGTGCCTGCAATGTGTGAATGCATCCTTAGCGATTGGGCCATTACATAGCGAATTACTCATCTGATTGTATTTCACGGAGCATCTCCAAACACTTGGCAAGAATCAAAATGTCACCTAAATCAAAGGTGCCTGAAACTGATTGGTGCGCGGATATTCCTCCTGGACCCTCCATATACATGCAGGCTGTGCACGTGTGTTTTCACTAATAAGACAAGAGTGGGCCATAGGCATAAACCTCCAGGACAAAAATCACCATGCCGTAATTAGGGTCCTTTCACACCCTCCTACGTTCGGGGGATTCATCGAGGCTTTCGTCCAAACCCCGTGCAGAACGGGATTCGGGAGTATATGCCTAATGGAGGCGGACATTCATACATAGTAGACTGCGCCAATGGACGTATACACCCCAAAATGATGCACAACTTAGCACACAGTGACTGTCTACGCCATTATAGTCAATGGCCCCGTCAGCACGTACACCCAAATCCCTTTATATGGGGGGTTCGGATGTAATTCCTGACGGGACCACTGAACATGGGGAAAAGCGCTATGCGAAAGGGGCCTTATTCTTTTTCCTGACATCATGATTTACAGTTGGCAATCCCCCATACACTTTAGATCATGAACCAGCAGGTTGGGCTGACATTGTAATGTGTACAGGGGCCTTAAAGGGTTTGTCTGCATATCTAGGGGGTGTCAGCCATAATGCCACCCCGTACACAGGTCGTGTGAGGTATTGCGGATCATCTCCATTAATATTCATAGAGTTGGGCTACAATACCAGCCCATGTACATGTTTCTGAAATATCAGAAAAGTTTAACTCTGTGGTGTTTCAATTGCTTGATTTAGAATCAATTAATGTTATCCAATAAACTGTGCGGCTGACTGTACCGGTTTTGAGGTTAAAACAGTGGTTTTCTTGCATTAAGGGATTTTAGGAGGAAGAGTTTGACGACCTCAATTTTGGGTCTAAAAATTGGGCCTAAATTTTCAGTAGTGAGCACGTCCTGTTTTTGTGAACCCAACCTAATTGGGCAATCCTTTAAAGCCCTGCACTTGTTTATTTGATCAGATTATGATGATCGGGACTAATCAGACATGATTCAGCCTCGTGTATGTTGTATGTGGTAACTCCTGAAGAAGGGGCCAGAAGAGCCCTGAAACGCGTTGAATAAACCACTGTTTTAAGTCTACTACCGACTGAAACCTCGTCATTATTACGGCAGCGCGGCTTTAATCCACACTTCCTATAGTATAATGATTCCGCCTCGTAACTTCATCCCAAATTGTGTGATTGGACTGTATGTAGATAGAGAAAAAGAAACTTTAGGTGACTCTAAAATCCAGCGAGGACTCTCAGGGCTGTGACCGGGCAGCTGTGAGCCATGGGAAGCTATGGAGGAGGAATGTTGGAGACAAGCCTAAACAGAGGCCATCCCTAGATACGCCGGCATGGTTGTGCTCCCACTGCAGGGGATTAAGGACAGACACTGATCACATCAGTTTCCTTCATGTAGTCATCCTCATCACACAAATGCGGTTTTGCTGTGAATATCCTTAACAAGTTGTATCAATCCTGCATTTAGTGCGGAAGTTTACATTGATTTTTTTTTTACAAATTCATGCTCTGGTGTGAATGACGAGCTGCCGGTCTGTACATGTAAGCGGTGGACTGGATGACAACGTAATCCTTATTCGCACTCCTAATTGTTTTCACCATGCAAGTCATGTCAGGTTTGTCTGACCGACGTCACTTCAAAGATACAAGGACTTGTAATCTAAGGAGAGACGCCGGAGATATCGGAGACTTCCTGCCTGCAATTATAGCTGCTACACTGCCGGGTATATGGTCTGGAGAAAACCTGGGTAAGGGGGCAAATAGGAAGTCAACTCCGTGTAGGCTCCAGACGCTCATAAAGGGGTTATCTGGGATGTAAAAAAAGCCTAAAAATTGTCAAATAGCAAGAAAGTTGCTAACACAAAAAAAAAACATAAATCAAAATTGAATGCCCCACAGGCTTTATTTACTTCCCCTCAGCGATGATGTCACGTACAGTCACATGACCACTGCAGCCAATCACTTGCCTCAATCTTTTGCCAGTCACTGGCTGCAGCGGTAATGGTTATGTAGAACACATCATTGCATTACAAAAAGAGAGGGCGAAATCACCCAAATATCAGGGGGTATGAACTAGATGTTATTGGTGAGTATTTGATATTTTTTATTTCTTTCTGTTACCTAAAATCTTAGACAATCACTTCAATCTAATCCGTTATGTGTATCTCTATAACTCTGGTCGTTGATGTGTGAAGAGCCCATGGTGATGGCTACAAGCTGCGATTCCTGCTAATTGGTTCTTCAAAATCATTAAAATACATGAATATCCTCAAAAATGAATGTATTGTTTTTGGATTTAACGGTGTTTAATACTTACAGCAGCACCAGAAGCTCCAGGACGTCCTCTCTCACCAGGGAGACCACGTGGACCCTATAAATGAAGATAGAAGTCAACTATCTGCCTGTATGAAGAACATGAAGAACTCTTTGGTTACACTACCTTATTCTATGTCCTTTTTTGAAAGCAAAAGGAAAAAAAAAACAACTTCTATCAAAATTGACATGATCTATGGCAGGAGACCTACATATTATTATATACTTATATCCTAATCATATATGCCATGGGGTTATAGACAATATAAGTGCGGATGACTTAGACTATTTTCATAAAATTTTCTGACAATTCTCTCACTGCCAGAGGAAGCACAGTTTGGACTAATCCTACTGCTCCCATGGAGGATGTCTACATATGCTTTATACACTGACAGTATTACAACCCCTCCGAGTGATAATGAATGGTCCTTAAAAAGGAAACATACGGCCTGTCTTAGTAATGAAAATATACACTGGCTTTAAATTTTATTCTGCAGTGAATCTTTCTGCTGGAAAACCAACAATCTACAAAATTCTCTGCTAAAAAAAGGCTACTTACCATTGGGCCAGGAGCACCAGCCTCACCAGGAGCACCACCTTCACCCTACAGGAGTACAAAGCAAATGTCAAGGTGAGTCAGTAAATGCCAGTGACTTTATAAGTATCGCAAGTATCACAGTAGTCATGGTATAATTTCTATAGAAGTGCATGGAGAGCACGGTGCACACGCCGCCATCTTTCCGCAGCGCCCGTAAGGAATACTTGCATCTATCAGATGTTTGTGGCATATAGTCCAGGTATGCCATAAATGCCTATAATGGGAATTCACAAATTCTATATGTTCTATTAAAAGCCACTAACAATCTACTATATGGGTTGTAGTCTTATGGTGTTGCAATAGAGCCCATATAAGAGTAGAAACGATCCCTTCTGGATAAGGCGGACCCTCAGCATTCTTTTACAATCAGGACATTACCTTGGCACCAGCAGCACCAGACTCTCCCTTTGTGCCATCCAGACCTGGGTAACCCTATAAGCAGAAATAAATTATATCAATGTGTAATATGCACAAATTAGACAGTGAGTAACTACTGCAGTCTTATAGGTAGTGGCACTCCATGTTTTATGGTGCATTCTACATTTTATAAAGTTAAGCGTTGACTATGGTTCATAGTTCAGTACATACTCTGTGTCCTTTTACTCCTGGAAGTCCTGGGGTTCCGGGGAATCCACGAGCACCCTATAAAAATAAGATTGGGATTAGCACAATTTCCAAAAGTCTAGAGTGAGACAATAAGTGACGTGTCATAGATTTGTTTGCTATAATTGGACTAAGTCATGGTCACTATTGTTTATAAAGCTTGTAGTAAGTAAGATCTTATAATAATATCTCCATCCACATACAGCGTGATGTCCTCCAACAGTAACGTCTGTCTGTGTTCCAGGGAACACTTTCAATCCAGCAGCCAGATATGGTGTCCTTTATTCTGTATCTCACAAGTAGGTCCTCACGATGTGTTCCATAAACACCGTTACTGTGCCACCAGCCGGATGTGGCGCCCAACAATCATTGTATGAATCTTCCAATAAAATGGCTTGGCTCCAAATAGTAATTTCACACGTGGTGTTCTCCAGTATTGGTGTCAATGTTCCAACAGTGGCGTATGATGGTTTCCAATATTTGTAGGAATATTCCACTAGTTGTAGGTGTTGCTTTTCATAAAAAATTGCCATTGTTCATCCAGCAGGATTGTAGGTTTTCCAATAACCATATCAACACTCCACCAGAACTTCCATTATTATACCGTGAAGGTTTTCGATAATAGTATCCAAAATCCAAGCATTGCATCATGACATATTCCATAACTAGAATTCGGTGTGAGATTAGCAATCTTCTACTACCAGTATAATGGATTATGAAGCCAATATTCCACCTGTACAGCCAATGTCCTCAG
This sequence comes from Ranitomeya imitator, assembly GCF_032444005.1. NCBI lineage: Eukaryota > Metazoa > Chordata > Amphibia > Anura > Dendrobatidae > Ranitomeya > Ranitomeya imitator. The sequence continues at coordinate 711,224,066 of NC_091284.1, read as the reverse complement.
CGTCTGGGCCATGCGAAGGAGACGTGTAGACTCTTGTATCGCCCTCTAGGAGCGATATGTTATTGTCTTACTATATATATTATCTGTATACCATTTTTTTGTTAAGTTGTGATGACACCGTAGGTTTCATGCTTTCTGATGACTACTGGAACTAGATCATTCTCATTGCCAGTCGATTATCTCTACATGGTCCTGTGTAATTTAATGTGATAATTGTCAAAAAGCTCTTACCTGTGGTCCTGGGGGTCCACGCTCACCAGATTTACCAGGTTTTCCAGCTTCACCCTAACGAGAGGAAACCTTAGTTAAATACTGTAGAGCCTACTCAATTTTGACCCTAACAATTAGTGCATGTATGTAATCCCACGCTTGTTAAAAATGTTTTATATGCTTATATACTTGTATTACTACACTTTTAGTATGCATATTTTGTTACACGAGTTATTTAGCATAATCTCACATGATATTTCTAAAATTTGAGAAGATAATATTTTCTTTCCACTGATACATGTTATATATAAATAGAAATCTGATTCTTACATCATCACCAGGCTTTCCAGATGGGCCAGGAGGGCCACGGGGACCCATAGGGCCCTAAAACACAAAGCAAAATTGGAATTAATGATGGTCTGAAACAAATTTGAACACAAGAAGAAAACTTTTTTTGAGGGTAATCCTCTTCCCTCAAATAATGGTTTATATTCAAAAGAGTGTATTATTATTATTATTTATTTATATAACGCCAATATATTCTGTAGAGCTTTAAAAATAATGACATCACTCTCCCCATTGGGGCTCACAATTTATATTCCCTATCAGTAGGTCTTTGGAGTGTGGGTGGAAAGTTGAGTACCGGAAGGAAACCCACACAAACATGGGGAGAACATTGAAACTCCTTGCAGATGTTGTCCTTGGTGGGATTTGAACTCAAGACCTCAACACTGTAAAGCAATAGTACTAACCACCGAGCCACCGTGCTACTGATGTACCCACTGTACATGGTAGTTGATAAGGTTAGAAAAAGACATTGGCCCATCAAGCCCAACATATAATCGTAAATGTAAAGCACAAATAGGTCTTCTTGAAACCCAAGGTATCACTTTTAACCTTTGCCTAATTTTGCTAATAATAATGGAAATCACTTATATGACTAATAAGCCTGAGCTACCTCTCTTTCTCTGAGGGATTCACATAAAGACCAAAGCAGTCATTGACACTGTCCAGCTTTATCGTTTAGTCTGTACGCCCACACCCGTATTTTATACACACAGACATTCTTTGATCTAACTAAGATGTCTGTTTATGGGCAGAACCATTCGCTATTGGTAATTTAAATGTACCATGAAGGGAAGGGGACGTCTACTATAATCACAGATCGAGAAGACATAACTCCTCCAGTGTTCTGCGTATGCCCCATTTCCCTGCCATAGACATAACATTACATCACATAACATGAAGGAGGATCTCCTGCTGAGGATGGCTACTGACTAGTAACAACATACAAATAAGGGCACTTTACTTACAGCAGCACCGGGTTCACCAGGTTCACCGGGATTTCCTTGGAAACCTTGAGGTCCCTACATTTAAAACCAATTAAAGTTAATTAAAAGAAGTTAATGAGATTCTAATCAATGAGACGCATTATAACAGACACTTACAGGAGAGCCAGTTGGTCCGGGAGGTCCTCTAGGTCCCATAGGGCCCTGTGATATGAAAAAAACATGAGTAAAATCTAAACTAGATAGTGAAAAACCCCTGTAGAGGCAATCAATGGCCTTCTGTAAAGCAGAATAGTATGGAACTGTATGCTTCTTGTGTGTACTATGTAACACATCGATATTTATTTAAAGCGGCTTCTCAGAGGCTTCGAGCTGGAAGGCAGCCATGTTTACCAGCTCCAGAATTCATTTATTGCCTGCCAAGAGGGGCTGGAGAGCAGACGTTTCCTGAAGGAATTCACTGGGGATTTTATAAAGCAGTAGCTGTTGTCTGCATGGTTAAGACTTCCAGTCCACCACTGAGTAAAGTCGAAACAATCATGGTGCTATGTGTACGGGATTCATTATATATATTTTCTCGCAAGCTGAAGTTAGGACTGGAAATAAGTCCCAGTAACTCTATGTAATATCTCCTGCTACAGCTGTATCGGTGCTATACAGCGCGGCCTGAGGTGCTAACAGATTCAAGCTGGATTGGATACACGAGAAGATTTTTTTATTCCTCTAAATCTGTCCACTAGGTGGCGTTATACCTGTAGGCATTGATTCCAGGCTACAGCCTGAAGGCACATATAGATTTTGAAGCATATTTTCCAATTCAGTTGCCCCACACCTTATACAATAATATCTATATATCCTATTTAAGATGTCAAATACTTAATATATTTGTATTTATCTTATATTTTATATATAAGATAATATCAGGGGTGGATGGGGGTCCAAGAGGTAAGGGGGGCCACTACCCCCTCCAAATCAGCAAGCAGCTTCTCTTATAGACAGCTCTATCATACTGCTAATGGCCCATATATTGTTCTTTACCAGAGGCACTTTTCTATTTGTGTCCGCCTCTGCCTGACATGATATATATATACTGTATATATATATATATAATACATCACGTATATATATGTATATATATAATAGTATGATATAGATATATAATAGTATGTGCTGTGTAACAATTCTTCTATTATCACACTGTATAGCAGATGACATACGTTGTCCATTCAGCCCTGATCCACTCTCTCTTCCGTTGCTTATACTGCCCTCTAGGTGGTGATGCAAGTTACTACAAGTACTGCAGCGGAGGAGTCTGTCTTACCATTGGTCCTTGCATAACACCCATCTGTGCGCCTCCAGCTTTCTCATCAAAACCTCCTGTCATCTGAGCAGCAAAGTTCTGTGGAATCAGAGCTTGTTATTAGTATTTCATTGCAAACTGCGATATGAAGAGCAATAACAAGGCTGCAGAATAATATAACGTCTTTCTCGGACCTTTACTTTCCCTGAAATAATCTTATGGTCAGGTCTAATATATAAAATAATACTGTCATCCATTTGGTCGCGTATATTTTTTGTAGTTCACTTTACTATGGAAAGCTACAATGTTTTTTTTTTTATTATATTTTTATTTTTCAAAAGATTGTAAACTTGTTTCCGGAATTTATTTTGATATTTAGCCAAAATTTCTATATTGAGATATTGAAAAGAAACCACAAATTGCAGGGAAAGGTTTTCTTACAAAACTAAAATCCGTGTGTCTCGTGCGACTCTTTATATTGTGTAACGCGTTTTATAGATGCATTAATCGTACACGGCAGGGAATCGTTATTGCAGTACGGTTATTGCAGTACGCCTGTGTTAGTTATTGTGTTATTCACTAACTGTAAAGGTCAGAAGTTTAAACTCATGACAGTGCCACCTAGTGGTAAGGCTTGGAACAAATTTTCTCACGACTATTACTAACCTTGGATGAATGACATGAGCACATTTACTTCCTGTAGTTATAGTAAATGATTTTTTTGAGACAAGCGCAATACAAATTTGTGTTCATGATTTTCCTTATAATGGAGACCTAATATTGTCAGTTAACACCTAGTCCCTATTAAAGGGTTGCCTACAATAATAATAACTAAATATTAAAGAGTAATCGTCGTCTTAATTTTATACTTCATCAATCAATGGTTCACATGAAACTAAGCAAATGTGTAATATGTTTTTTTTTTTAGTAATTTGCAAAATGATTTAAGGACTAACCGCTGTCTTAATGTATACTTCATCAATCAATTGTTCACATGAAAAGAAGCAAATGTGTAATATATCGCATCAGAGAAATCTGCTTCTTTCTGCGCCAGAATTGATCAGTGATTACCAAAATTCTCAATTCTGGGGTCCAATCTGTATTCAGTGAAGACAGACTGTCCCATTACTGAGAGAGGAGATGGCGGTTGGTGCTGATAAGATTCTATGTAGACAGGAAGAGGGAGGAGCTAGAGGCAGAGCTCTATGCCGTCTACATAGGATATCATCAGCACCAACCGCCATCTCCTCTCTCAGTAATGGGACAGTCTGTCTTCACTGAATACAGATTGGACCTCAGAATTGAGAATTTTGGTAATCACTGATCAATTCTGGCGCAGAATGAAGCAGATTTCTCTGATGCGATATATTACACATTTGCTTCTTTTCATGTGAACCATTGATTGATGAAGTATACATTAAGACAGCGGTTAGTCCTTAAATCATTTTGCAAATTACTAAAAAAAAAAATCTCCTCTCCAATTTGGTATTAACCCTGCTGTTGTCTTCGGTCAAAAACGACCGACCTTGAACTTCAATATTCTTTAAAATATTCAAGATGCGGCTCTGAAACCCGTGGCCGACCGACCCATCCTCATTTAAGTCAATGAACCACAAGTTTCAGAACCGCATCTTGAACACCCCAAAAAATACCAAAGTTCAAAATCGGTCTCCCCAGACCGAAGACAACAGCAGGGTTAATACCAATTTTGCCACACACATGGTTACTCATGTAACTTACTCTTGGGACAATGTGAAAACACTATACGCTACTCGTCGCATGCTTAGAAGGCAACACAAAGAAAAAAATGGCATCGAGTTCAATGAAACTAAGGGTTTGTGCACACAGCAGCTTTGTCTGAAAAAGCACCACAAAAGTGAACATAATGCACAGCAATGCAAGAATGACATTGCTGTGCACGGGTTCAGTCTTTTGTTACTTCTTTGAACCACATCAGGGCCCAGAAACCATGAAGTGATAAAAAGAAGTCGCATGATCATCTTACGGGCGACTTTCATCAGGATGTTATAGTTTAATTTACTGAAAAAAGATTCTGCGAAAACAATGGCAAAGTTGCCAGGGTATCTGCTTCAAGAAATAGACCGCCGGGCTTCTTCCTAAAGTGGCTTTGCCTAGGAAAACCTTGGCGTCATCCTAAAGCAGGGATGTGCACATACCCTAACTTGTCCATAGAGGAATCTCCATAATTACTCGGCGTAATGAACGTATTTCTTATTACATTTTTATAATGATTGCTCAGTGCAATCAAATCTGCGCATGAACCAGGTAACCCCTCATATAAGGTTCTCATTTTTCTGTATTTATTAAGTATTTTATATTATGGTTTTTTTTTTTTCAGTTCTGGTAGTAAGCAGACTATATCGCATTGTTCCTAAATATAATAATATACAAAATATAAGGTCCAATCTGTCCAAGTGAAAACCGATAAAACTTTCCCTATACAATGACAGTGTATTCAAAATGGAAAATATTGAAGAGGTAACATCACTGCATATTCATAATAAGGACAATGGGGTGTCAAAACCACCAGGGATTGATGAATTTTTGAGTGGTGCTAGGTATAATGAGAAAACACATAGCATCATATATAATGGTTATTAAACAGGTCTCTATATGGTTTTTTAGCAGCTATAAAAACTATTTTTATTGGTATCTTCCATCAGAATGTTTCCTGTATGTGACATCCAGAAGAAACTGAATTTATAACCTAGATCCATTGACCGGGGTGCACTTAATATTAATGTATGGGTCCAGCACAGAGATCATCCGTGAAAGGTATATATTGTAGTTCACAATGACGGTATAATAGAAAATATAGGAGGAGAGTCTAGTAAAGCACATCCAGAGAAACTCGCGGACGGGATCTCAATCTATTGGCGAATGGATGTATTATAATGTATTCTTCTACAATAGAATCTGTAGGAATTGCATTCTTTATGGACTGTGAAAGGTTAAATAGGATCAGTCTTTGAGGTGACTTTTTATTTGTTTCTGTATTTCTGCGTGAGATTACGTCTTGATTTAAGAATCTGTGTAATTGTCTCTTCCTTGTAGATTGGAGATAAGATTTCTGTTATGTCTTCTAGATTAGGATAATAAATGTCATTGCAGACAACCATGTTAAAAATAGTGCAGAAAAAGTAAAAGAAAAAAAAAATAGTCCTAACGTGTTTCTTTAAATATGGATGCAATTTTCATTTGCGGCATAGCTGGATGTGTTCAGGTTGTACCCGCGGGATAGTATGAGGGCATCTCGTTTGCATGTCTCTGATGTCGGACAATCATCTACTTGTACAGTGTCCAGCAAAATAGGGGGGGAAAAAAAAACGTTCTGGGCAGAGAAGATATTTTGTGTCAGAGGAATGCAAACAAACTGAGGGATTACAAAGAGTGGCTGTGTGTGAGGTACGTGGTAACAGTGGAGCCTTTCAATGCTGTCAGCTTCATTTAGAGATGTAGAGCAAATGTGCTGAGTGGATGTGAACTTTACAGACCTGTGACAAAGATTGGGCGTCAGTGTCAAGCCTACTTACTCCGCCAAGGCCAGGGGGTCCGGGAGATCCAGCTGGGCCAGGGGGTCCTGGGTTTCCAGGAGTGCCGGGTTCGCCATCTCTTCCACGGGGGCCGGGTGCACCCTAAAATAGAGACACATGATGGGTACATTACATACTCAGGTTTATAAAATGGGGACATTGATTTGGAATGACACAAGATAGTCTCTAGATAGACAAGGTGGGCACATTATCTGCCAGACTCAGACAATGGAAACTTTCTAGGTGCATAAGGTGGAAAGTTTCCCAGCCATATGGTGGATACAGTAGGGGGCATTCATGAGGATGGGCTAGTAACAACATATTAGACATCAACTAGATTCTCATTGGATTGACCATATGTAGGGTTTTGGCTGGTTTTGCACTTTCTGCGTTTGGCTTATTTCCACCTGAATTTAGTTGCAGTTACCTGTATTACTTTTTATTCATTCCATTGCTTATTCCCACCATTTACAACTTATATTAAACCCTCATAGTTCCCTACAAAACAATTTTTAAAGTGTTTCTCACTTACTTGTTCACCTTTATCACCACGGTCACCTCTTGGCCCTTGTTCACCAGAAGGTCCCTGAAAAAGGTCAGAAAATATGTTAATATCAATCTGATTCAAGTATTTGATATTAGATTCAAAGGATCAATCAATTATTTTGAATAGATTTTCTATACCTGTGGTCCTGGAGGTCCTCTTGGTCCTAATACCTATTGTACAAAAATATGTAGAGAATCCAATATTATGTCATGTAAAATCAGCAAATGTTATAAATATACAAATATCGTAAATCTAAGCTGATAACTAAACTGTGAGATAAAAATACTCAGAGGAAATAGATAGATAGACAGACAGACAGATAGATAGATAGATAGATAGATAGATAATAGATAGATGATAGATAGATAGATAATAGATAGATAATAGATATGTGATAGATAGATAGATAGATAGATAGATGATAGATAGATAGATGATAGATAGATAATAGATATGTGATAGATAGATAGATAGATAGATGATAGATAGATAGATAGATAGATAGATAGATAGATAGATAGATAGATAGATAGATAGATAGATAGATATTGGGGTGGACATATCATTGGTCATCGGTATATTCTGTTCTACCACATCGATACCCAAAATAAAATGGGGCCCATTACCACCTACAAAGCAGCAAGAAGCTTCTGTCACAGGCACATACACTGGTGCATTATGACAAACTATTGGACTGCAAAGGACCCATGTACTGTTCTTGTTCATGGGCCCCCTTTTGTCTGCGTCCACCCCTAGACAGATATAGATAGATAAATGGAATAGATAGGTATGTGACAGATAGTGATAGATAGATATGAGATAGATAAATAGATAAGGGATTGCTAGATAGATAAATATGGGAGAGATCTATAGATAGATAGATAGATAGATAGATAGATAGATAGATAGATAGATAGATAGATAGATAGATCATTGTCCATCCTGTGCAGCCACATTGGGACCCAAGATAATTTGAGGCCCACTCCCACCTCATAGGCAAAGAAAGTGGTGCATTATGATGAACTATTGGACTACAAAGGGCCCTTATACTGCTCTTGTTTATGGGCTCCCTTCTGTTAGCGCTACACAGATATAAATAGATAGACATATAGATAGATAGATAGATAGATAGATAGATAGATAGATAGATAGATAGATAGATAGATAGATAGATGATGGATAAAAATAAAATGACGCACTTACATCTTTAATATCACCAGGTTCGCCTTTTTGACCCTAGAGAAAGAAAACAGAAAAAATACTGTAAAGTTATATATTGATATATTGAGTTTGTATATGCCTATGCTATATCTGTATAGATATGATTACTTGCTATAGTTACACTATTGTACTAGCCATGTATAATACTTGGAGTGGGTGTGGAAGAAGTCGGCAATAGACCTTCTATGTCGCTGGTGGCAGCTGTCATTAATGTTAAGTTCTGTACATTAGTGTACTTTGTAGTCGTATTCTACGATGTTTGTGGTTATTCTCGTAAGAAATAGTATTACCTTAATTCCTCTTTGCCCTATTTATTGGAGGAAAGATAAAGAAAAAGGGGATAAAAGTCAGCTGGTAGAAATTCATTGGATGATTTGGTGACATAAGAAAAACATAAAGTACATAAAACGGACTATAAATGTCCACAGACCATAGAACAGGCTAACATAAGACACGTTAAGGCCTTCTTCCCAGGAAGAAGTTATGTGTTAAATCACGACATCGAGCTTCCTCTAGTTCCGATTCCCTCACTTGTCTCAGGTGGATCTCTTAGAAGACCGCTCGATCCTACTGCCGCTATCCTCAGTGCAAGACACGTCTATGGGGGGAGCGCTAAGGGCTCACTCACACTCAGGATTTGGCCGCTATCCTCGGTGCAGGATGGTTACACGTCTATGGGGGGAGCGCTAAGGGCTCACTCACACTCAGGATTTGGCCGCTATCCTCGGTGCAGGATGGTTACACGTCTATGGGGAGAGCGCTAAGGGCTCACTCACACTCAGGATTTGGCCGCTATCCTCGATGCAAGATGGTTACACGTCTATGGGGAGAGCGCTAAGGGCTCACTCACACTCAGGATTTGGCCGCTATCCTCGGTGCAAAATGGTTACACGTCTATGGGGGGAGCGCTAAGGGCTCACTCACACTCAGGATTTGGCCGCTATCCTCGGTGCAAGATGGTTACATGTCTATGGGGAGAGCGCTAAGGGCTCATTCACACTCAGGATTTGGCCGCTATCCTTGGTGCAGGATGGTTACACGTCTATGGGGAGAGCGCCAAGGGCTCATTCACACTCAGGATTTGGCCGCTATCCTCGGTGCAAGATGGTTACACGTCTATGGGGAGAGCGCCAAAGGCTCATTCACACTCAGGATTTGGGTCAGCATTTTGCCATCAGGAGTCGAACTTACAGAGAAAAACTATCATTGAAAGATTGACACTTCTGGTTTTGGCATAGAAACACTGATCAAAAATAGCGATGCGTGAATAAAACCTTATTCGGGAAGCTGGTTAGCAAATGTTGAAAGAGGGTTGACTTTAGTAGTAAAAATAGAGGGAGCTAAAATAAATGATTAGTTACGGGAAAACCTAATTACGGACAAGGATTAGCACACGTTAATGATGACTGCACATAGCACTGCAAGTCTCCCAGCCTGCCTGATACCACTGAGGTTGGACCTCACTGGCCACAAGAGCTTGTAATCAAGCAGAGATACTGCTAACAATCGCATTGCTAATAATGCAGGACCGGTCGTTAAAAAGGGGACCTCCGTCATGTTTTAACCTCTGCCTCCGAACGTAAAATGATTGTTTGGGTTCCATCTCGAACAGGTTAATAAGTGCCTTATGCTTAGGGATGCACGTGGTCGGTTCAGCGGGAGCTTCCACATTGCCTGCCAAACGAAACCGCAGGAGTGTAGACCTGTGGCTTCAACTCAAGGCAGAAGAAAGCCAACAGAGCCGCTCCTGCTTGTGATCTCTGTAATTTAGTTGTATCCAGGCTTTGATCTCATGGGCATTACTGCACTGTTAGACATCTTATATACTATTTTCCCTTGGGGTATATATATATATTGCACGTTCATATATTTTAAAGGCAGAAATCTGAACAGGAGGGGCCCTTTTTAACCACAGCAGGGACCTATGGTTGCCCATTCTGTTAGGGAATGGGGTGTTAGCCATAGGTTTGCACAAGTAATTTATTTATAAAACACAAATAAATAAATTACGACCACTGGTGGTGGAGGACTGCTCAGTTGGGCAAATGGGACAACACTCTCCAAAGGGGATCTCAGCATTGGGGCAGTCTTTATTTTCCTCGCAGATTATCTCGTCGCACAGAATAGTCCCGGTGTCACAGACACAGATTTGGCAGGGTTCTGGTTTCCACACATCTTTGTCACTATATGTCTGCCCATCCTGTACGCAGCTCCCTGCATCCACTGTGCCAGAGGGGAGTAAGCATAAGCCAAGAAAGAGGCAGCAAAAAGAGAGGAAGCAGAAATTAAAAAAAAAAAGCAAAACATCACACAATATTCATATACAAATGTCATATATTGCAATGAGTTCAGATGCACAAACATATATATATACATGGGGGGTTTATGTATATATAGATATATGACATATTGGGAGAGCCAGATTTTGATATTTGCTAAATTATTCACTTTGCTTGATAAACTTGCTGTGAAATTAGTATAAAATATTGTTCTGCTTTTCACGGTATAATGATAAATATTCAGTATATTAGTAATCAGAGATTTAATATGAAATATTACCAGACGAGGGCAGTGTTGAGCCAGACAGATGGAGGTGATCTAAGTTCAGAAAATAATGGGGCTGCTTGGGGTAAGAGGGAGGAGATTGCCCGAATGCAAAGTTTTCTGGCTTCTGATATAGGAAGTTGTAATACAATGTTACAACGTGAACTATGGCGGCTTGTTGTTAACTGCAGGTTTCTTTGAGGTCATTTAGCGGAAAGTTGTCTCCAATTTGGTGTCCGTAGAGTTTTTTTTTTGTTAATAATATTTTACAAAATGCCATTATCTTTGGATTTAAGCTGCAAGTAAAGTGCATTATTCAGTGGCATACGTTAGGTATACAGTATGGAACGTAGACATATATGTGATGATCGGGTCAATAAAATGTAATAAAATCTGAAGTCCTAAGGAAATAGAAGCGTATTTATATCACTGATAATAAAAGCAAATAAAACAGCTATAAACAATATAAAATGACGGGGGGATATAACATGAGCCCACTGGTGCTTGTGATCTGTGCGCCATTATGCTCAGGCGACCTCCCTTTGGGTGCCATGCCTGGGCTTGGGTAGCCCACAGGACCCTGTATGAATGGGCCTTTCTGTAAAATACACAGAGGTTTCAATTCACATTTCACTGTCAGGGGCCAGTTTAAATAAATATGGGCAACATTTCAACTCCATCTGGAAACCATTGCTGCCAGTCCTCCCAGTGCAAACAAACGATCACAATAGCCTATTGGGGTCTTCACATCGGGTCATATCTTAAAAGCTCATCCACATACATATAAAAGATAGCGTCCAGTTATTTTAGATTCCCCTAACAGGTATTAGCATGACCCCTTTCCATTTAAATATTTGATTTTTTACCTCCGAAACCAGCCACGTTTGGGCCTTCGCTTGTCCAAAGGGTTAAAAAAAAACGCAACAACTATCTAGAAGGCCGACATACCAAATCCTAGGCAAGTCTAAAAAGTCGACCCAGTCTTAAATGACTCTATCATTCATCTATGTCCTTTTTTTTACTGGAAATGATAGAATATTTCTGTCTGGCTACTTCAATATTTCATGCACATATTTCCCCTTTTTGCAGATGTCAGACGCAGAAAAAAAAAAAAAGAAACTTTCTTTAAGGAATGGAAGAATGATTCCGACGGAATAAAATGGCAAACAGTCAAGGGAGCGTGCCTTTTCCATACTAGCAGCGCAATGGATTTACAATCTGTAGTATGCAAAGACTCGTAAAGGACTTTTTTTTTTTTTTTTTGTACCACTGGGGACCTGCCCAAGCAAGTTAAAAAATTTCTCCCGAGAAATAAAGCTTCAAGCTTTTTCTAGAAGAATTGCCCGGTCTGCGTATTCGCCAGGTGTTTTCTCATATATTCCGTCATTTTTTTTTTTGGCCAGTTTTAACAATATCTGAGTAAAATCTATCGCTCGGTTATTTTTTGGTTATAATTCTGCGTTTTATTGATGCGATTGGATGTTATGTTTAGATAATGGAATATTAGGTGTCGTCACGATAGTTTTGTGGCATCACACAATGGCTCGGTAAAACTATTTTAAGGTTCTTTTGGAATGAGACGTGTCTGGCAGGAATGCCTTTCAGCGTTCACACGGCCTCTTAAGGGAACGTTCCCCTTTTTTTTTGTGATCCTTAAATACTGGGAGAGATCAGTTGGTGGAAAGAATGCAGCTTTTGTGCCTTCTGCGCTCAGGACTAACACCTTGCTTAGAAACTAGAAGTCAGATTGATGATCTATGATACAGGAAAGAAATATATCTTCAGATTCGAATCTTATCTTCAGATTGATGATCTATATCACTTATTAACATTTTCTATTGGGAATTGCTAGTTAAGCAATTCCCTCTCATATTCTTTAAAATTGTTAAAGGATTTTACCATCAATCAAGATTAATATTTGCAGCCCTGAATGGAAGCACAGGAATTTCACTATTATATATGGCTACTTCAGATCTTCTCAGCATAATCTTAATATTTGGGGATACAGGATAGGAATATTTCATGATAATGTCTGTAAAGCGCTGCGGAATACAATGGCGCTGAATAAGTGATGCATAATAATAATAATAGTTTGCAAGAATAAAACAATTTTATAACTAACCACTTTACACCACAGTAATCCAAAACTGCTTCTTAGCCCCATATATTGGGAATTCATTGCATACTTATACAATGCGCCAGTAATGATCTGTCCTGCCATTGCCAGGTAGGGGCAGAAGTCTGGATGTTGTGTCTAGGAAGGATGCAATAACCTTGAGATTACATTTACACCATGCACTTGGTTGACTGTGAGCTACAATGGAACCCTGACAGATTTACAGGTGAGATTAGATTAACCCTCAACCTGCTGGAATGAGAAGTGCAGTCAACGCCAAAGCTGCTTTCAGGTTGCCTCGCAAGTGCAATTTTTAAGACTAAATACAGCATTATATATTCTAAAGGAAAAAAACAAAAAAGAATGATTAAAAAAAAAATCAAACAGTTGGTCACTTACGGATGTCTTGATCTTGGCATCTTACAACTGCTAATAATATCACTTGTATGGCTGCGAACAGCACTAGTGTCCTTGAATCCACAAAGTTAAACATGTCTAAATGTTAGACATGCAAAAGCTTTGCGGGAAGAAATGAAGAAGAGAAGGGGAGGAGAGGAGGATGACTGTCCCCAAAAGTTATCTTGTCTTCATGCAGCCGATTTCTTGGGAAAAGAAGGAGAATCCAGTACCAGGCCCCAGCAGAAACTTAGTACTATCTGCTCTGGGCCAAGGTACTGAAATTATAGTCCTGACTGCCTTGAAGACAACGTATATGCCCACATCTTAGTCCTCCCCTGCCCCCAGCAGTGCTGAAATCTGAGCCCCTCCACTCCTCTCTGCCCTCTCCCTCTCCCACCAGACCCCTCCTCCTCCTGCAGGGTCCCTTGGCTAGACTTGCCACACTCTGTCCCCCTATCTCCCTCCCCTCTCGGTGTCTCAGCCTCCCCTTCCCTGTGTCCTGCCTCCCCCCCATCACCTACACTCTTTCATTCCTCTGTCAAGGAAAAAAAAAGTACCACTATTTAGAAAGAAGTGGAGGAAAAAAAAAAATCCCAGTTTGCTAAAACAGGTCTCCTGTCCTGAGTTTGCTGAAAAGTTTGCTGGGGAGTCCTGGTGCAGGAGAAGCTTTAGTTGCCTGGGGAGGTCTGCCAGGTTCTTACGGTTCTTGAGATTGTGAGGCTGAGGATGGTTCCTGCTCGGTCAGGTGGCACGTCTCCCAGGTTTAGGGCAATGCATGGGACATTTAGGATTCGCTCTGCTTCTTCACTTTGCACTTTTTATTCCTGAGATGCTTGCTAGAATCTTTGAGATGTATCTATCAATGCTATTCCAACAATTTATATTCACAGGTATTGTCTGTTGTATAATTCTAAAAAAATAATAATTAGGATTAATTGTTTTAACACAAGTTTTGTAATTATCTATCAGGCAGTTTATCTAGATCTGTCTGTCTAGAGTTCCACCAATACTTTATTTCGCATGCACTACTGTAAAGTTTAATTTCACTTTTTTTGTATTGTCTGTATGTTGTTTGTTTCTCCTCTTTCACTTCTTTTCATGTTTATTTGACTTTTCTGTGTTTCCATAAATGTTACATTGTATCAGGTCATTGGGCTCCTTAGATTTATGTTACCCTGGATGTATTTCTCCCCATTGATACATTGTACGCTTAGCTTGTCTCACCCTCATTTGACTCTTGACATGAATATGCTATTGTATCTCCTGTCATCCTCGTTTGATGCTCACCTCTCCGCATAGATGCTTCATTGTGTCATCTTGTCTTATCCCTATGGATATGACATTGTATCAATGCTGCACAGAATGCTTTCAGTGGGATCACAGGAGTGGAACTGAATCATGAATGATCTTTCTATTACGTCCTACACATTCTAAGGCAGGGAACTGGTTTTCAGTGGGATGCTGGTGCTGGCCAGGTGGTCCTGCTGAATGGGAGCTATGTTTGTCTGCTTTTCCCTTTTGGGCTCTAAGTGTTATAAGGGAGGGTCAGTAATTGAACTTTATGTTCCAGTGTAAGGTCGGATGTTTCAGCAGACAATGCCGGAGCTTATTTATTGGTTACTGTCCTGAATTAGGCAACTAATCGATATTATTATTTCATCAACCAATAGATTCTACAGATTTCAACTGTGGGCTCTGTGTACTGTACATAGTGAATGTTTGCCAGAGCAAATCAGACTTCACTTCTCATTAAATTCCTATCTGCTCATAAACCATTTACTGAATTTGTTGTTTCTTTCAATTATTTTCCTTATAATTACATTAATAGTCATTTAAACATTTAATATATATACATATCAATATAATAATCTTTATTAATAATAATAATCTTTATTTTTATATAGCGCTAACATATTCCGCAGCGCTTTACACACATTATCATTGCTGTCCCCATTGGGGCTCACAATCTAAATTCCCTGTCAGTATGTCTTTGGAATGTGGGAGGAAACCGGAGTGCCCGGAGGAAACCCACGCAAACACGGAGAGAACATACAAACTCTTTGCAGATGTTGTCCTTAGTGGTGCTTGAACCCAGGACTCCAGCGCTGCAAGGCTGCTGTGCTAACCACTGCGTATCTATCTATTTATCTATGTATGTATCTATCTATTATATATGTCTGATCTCATTAAATATTATTAATAAGGATATGTATGTGCTAAATGTAAGCATTGGCTAATCACCAACAATATCTAGTTTAGATATTCTTTCCCCCCCCCCCCAAAAAAAAAGTAATCATTTAGATGTGAAGGAGGAGTTTTAGTTAAGAAGGACATTAGCATATCGGATACCATGCGGGTGGTATATGTGACCAATAGTAATTTATTTCCTTGACACATTTCATTGGATGAAGCAGGTCTCAAGGGTGTTGCCCAAGAGGAACCAATTACAATAGGATCTGTCCACCCAATCTATGGCATCTGTCATTACGTAGATAGTGGCACTTTCAAGTCATGAGACTTTTAAAAATTCAAATCTTAAGTAGTTTGGAAAGTACTTGATGATTTTACTCATGTTTATTGAAAAACAAATAAATTATCAAAAGATGTTTTTTTTTATTAGACCTGTTTTACTCCCACATGGTAATCGTAATATGTGTAAATATAGATTTTTTTTTTTTAATGAATTGAATATTTTCCAAATCCTGGTTAAAGTGATTCCACCTATAATTAAAAAACCCCCACTAGTAAGTATATATCTTTCAGATTTATAGCAGTCATATCTTAATCAGGGAATGCTGGGTTACAACAACTATTATGACTTGTGTTCCAGTTGAAGAGTTGTCACAGAAGTTTGTATATCAAGGCAGCATTACCAAGCTGGCCGGGATACAATTAATATATGAGCTGTATTGTTGACCATTAGTGGGTTTAAAGGGAACCTGCCTGTCACCATGAAAATACAACCCCCTCTGCAGGGCACCATGTTATACAGTACGGGCAGCTGAGTAGATTTATAAATCGTTCTGTGAGAAAAGATTCAGTATAACCTGTGTTTTAGTCATTTAATCCTCTGCTTTTTCTGGGGTCTTCAGTCCGGTGGGCGGTCCTATCAGTGATTGACAGCTCACTCTTATGCCTACTTATACAAAGAAAGCTGTCAGTCACTGCTAGGACCGCCCACTGGACTGAAAGCCCCCCAAAAAGCAAAGGATTAAATGATAAGAACACAGATTATTCCAGATCTTTTTTCACAGAACTATATATTCATCATCTCAGCTCTTCCTGGTCTATATTGTGGTGCCAGCAGATTGGACTACCTTTCATGGTGTCAGGTTCTCTTAAACTTTGAAAGAGAACAAACCATGGACTAATCCAATTTCCCCTCACTCCTAAAGAGCAAATATGCCTAACAACAAGATGGTGAAGCCAATAATGAGGTCATTTTCCATCCAGGAGCCTGGGAAGATTATCCAGCTGCTATAGATATAGACATGGAGTTTGATGAATGAATGAATGGATCACCAAAGGTTTCTGCATTGATCCATCAGTAGGCTGTGGCTACACTTAACAATGTATGATCATCCTTTCAGTCTAGTCATGGCTACATTAAATAGGTAGAATCCAATTGGCTATTCATGCAATATGATGCCATGATGTCACATACCACTTCCTACAAGCTACAGTCTGGCGCACTCATCCAGGAATGTGCCCAACAATGCAGCACTGTGCTCATCTGATCCCAGGAGCCAACCTCGAGCAGGCTTCTTACTAGCAGCAGCATTCAGCAGTGACATCAATGGACTAAGTGTTTTTACTAACATTATGAAAAGCTGTTCTCATCTGATCCACTATCTAAAAAATACACACTGGGGCAACTTTATCAATAACATCAATGTTTTATGTTATGCTAATTATCAAAATTTGGACTAATATGTCCACCATATTAATTACAGTGGCAGAGGGCTTATAATAAATGTTTTGTGTAATATAATTTCATGTTTTCAGTTCCTGTGGTCTTCCAGATGCTGTAAAACTACAACTCCCAGTATGCCCTCATAGTCAGTCACAAGTTGTCATGACATGCTGGGAGTAGTTTAAAAACAGGTTAAGAAACACCAATCTAGATATTTTAAATGTGCACATTCTATACTGCATCTGTCCTGTCACTCATAGGGTCCATAATATAAAGTCAAAATACCAAATTGAACAATTAAGAAACAATGTTGTACAGCTATATACAGTACAGACCAAAAAGTTTGGACACACCTTCTTATTTAAAGATTTTTCTGTATTTTCATGACTATGAAAATTGTACATTCACACTGAAGGCATCAAAACTATGAATTAACACATGTGGAATTATATACTTAACAAAAAAGTGTGAAACAACTGAAATTATGTCTTATATTCTAGGTTCTTCAAAGTAGCCACCTTTTGCTTTGATGACTGCTTTGATGACTGCTTTGCACACTCTTGACATTCTCTTGATGAGCTTCAAGAGGTAGTCACTGGGAATGATCTTCCAACAATCTTGAAGGAGTTCCCAGAGATGCTTAGCACTTGTTGGCCCTTTTGCCTTCACTCTGCGGTCCAGCTCACCCCAAACCATCTCGATTGGGTTCAGGTCTGGTGACTGTGGAGGCCAGGTCATCTGGCGTAGCACCCCATCACTCTCCTTCTTGGTCAAATAGCCCTTACACAGCCTGGAGGTGTGTTTGGGGTCATTGTCCTGTTGAAAAATAAATGATGGTCCAACTAAACGCAAACCAGATGGAATAGCATGCCGCTGCAATTTTGAATAAATGCCCAACAGTGTCACCAGCAAAGCACCCCCACACTATCACACCTCCTCCTCCATGCTTCACGGTGGAAACCAGGCATGTAGAGTCCATCCGTTCACCATTTCTGCGTTGCACAAAGACACGGTGGTTGGAACCAAAGATCTCAAATTTGGACTCATCAGAACAAAGCACAGATTTCCACTGGTCTAATGTTCAATCCTTGTGTTCTTTAGCCCAAACAAGTCTCTTCTGCTTGTTGCCTGTCCTTAGCAGTGGTTTCCTAGCAGCTACTTTACCATGAAGGCCTGCAGCACAAAGTCTCCTCTTAACAGTTGTTGTAGAGATGTGTCTGCTGCTAGAACTCTGTGTGGCATTGACCTGGCCTCTAATCTGAGCTGCTGTTAACCTGCGATTTCTGAGGCTGGTGACTCGAATAAACTTATCCTCAGAAGCAGAGGTGACTCTTGGTCTTCCTTTCCTGGGGCGGTCCTCATGTGAGCCAGTTTCTTTGTAGCGCTTGATGGTTTTAGCAACTGCACTTGGGGACACTTTCAAAGTTTTCCCAATTTTTTGAACTGACTGATCTTCATTTCTTAAAGTAATGATGGCCACTTGTTTTTCTTTACTTAGCTGCTTTTTTCTTGCCATAATACAAATTCTAACAGTCTATTCAGTAGGACTATCAGCTGTGTATCCACCAGACTTCTGCACAACACAACTGATGGTCCCAACCCCATTTTAAAGGCAAGAAATCCCACTTATTAAACCTGACAGGGCACACCTGTGAAGTGAAAACCATTTCCGGTGACTACCTCTTGAAGCTCATCAAGAGAATGCCAAGAGTGTGCAAAGCAGTCATCAAAGCAAAAGGTGGATACTTTGAAGAACCTAGAATATAAGACATATTTTCAGTTGTTTCACACTTTTTTGTTAAGTACGGTATATAATTTCACATGTGTTAATTCATAGTTTTGATGCCTTCAGTGTGAATTTACAATTTTCATAGTCATGAAAATACAGAAAAATCTTTAAATGAGAAGGTGTGTCCAAACTTTTGGTCTGTACTGTACAAACTCCTTGCAGATATTGTCCTTGATGGGATTTGAACCCAGGACTCCAGCGCTGCAAGACTATCCACTGAGCCACCGTGCTGCCATAGTTCATGTTCATGCCATAGTTACACTGATACAACCAGGATAAGCTTCAGAGCAACTAATGAAAATATCGGCGTTAGTTTTAGTATTTGTGACCTGCTCCTTTTAGTCATTATAACCATATCTAATATCAGTTGCATATACGTACAGTGCCTTGAAAATATATTCATATTTCCACCTCACTTAAAAACCCGATAATATTTTTATGTGATATAACAACACAGAGTAGCAAGTATTTGTAAAGCTAATGATACATGGTTTTCTAATTATTTTTAAAATATACATTTGAAAATTGTGACGTGCATTTGTATTCAGCCCCCTGTAGTCTGATACCCCTTTATAAGACGCACCTGATTATAAGACACACCTAGATTTTCGAGAGGAAAATAAGAAAAAAAATATTTTGAGCCAAATAGTGTGCAATAACCTTTAATGTTATGGGGGATCTGTAAATTACAGTACAGTGCCTGCAGTACCGTAAATTGTGACAACCATCTCCCTCATCCTCAGGGTTATATGATGTTTCGCCCCCAGCAGTTCGCCCCCAGCAGTCTGCCTCCAGGTACATCCTGTTCATGACGCCAAGTTGAGTCGCCCACCAGGGCAGTGGGGTACTCGGTACCGGGTTCGGTACTTGAAGGGGACGTCACGGTGGCTGCGACTCGGTCCGTGGCCCTGGGTGACCAAGTAGAGGGAAAGGTCCTTAACCCCTCTCTGACCTTAGACATACTATCCCGTCGAGGTGCCCTGGGCCTATCTGACCCTGGATGGGATAGTACGTCATAGCGATCGGCCGCGCTCACGGGGGGAGCGTGGCTGATCGCAGCTGGGTGTCAGCTGCCTATCGCAGCTGACATCCGGCACAATGTGCCAGGAGCAGTCACGGACCGCCCCCGGCACATTTACCCCCGGCACACCGCGATCAAACATGATTGCGGTGTGCCGGCAGTATAGGGAAGCATCGCGCAGGGAGGGGGCTCCCTGCGGGCTTCCCTGAGCCCCCCGCAGCAACGCAATGTGATCGCTTTGCTGCGAGGGTCTCCCTACCTCCCTCCCTGTTCCAGGCCTGGATCCAAGATGGCCGCGGCATCTGGGTCCTGCAGGGAGGGAGGTGGCTTACCAAGTGCCTGCTCAGAGCAAGCGCTTGGTAACCCTGCAGCACTGCAAGTCAGATCGGTGATCTGACAGAGTGCTGTGCAAACGGTCAGATCACCGATCTGTCATGTCCCCTGTTATGATCTGGTGATTAAGGAGCGACATGCGTCTAGCTCTGAGCAGGTGGCAACTATACTGACCGCAGTCCCTAAGCTCAACACAACACTAGAAGTAGCCGTGGAATGCTCCCAACTCGGCCTAGGCATCTCGTCACAGCCCAAGAGCCAACCACCCCTAAAGATAGAAGCAGGAAAACTATCTTGCCTCAGAGAAAATCCCCAAAGGATAGATCAGCCCCCCACAAATAATGACCGCGAGAGGAGAAGGAAATTACATACGTAGTATGAAACAAGATTTAGCACAGGAGGCCATTTCCAGCTAGACAGAAAATAGTACAGGACAGAATGCTGTGCAGTCAGCAATAAAAACCAGAAAAAGTCCACCACAGAGAAATGCAAAAATCTCCACACCTGACCAAAGGCGGGGAGGGCAAACTCTGCCGCCCAGAGCCTCCAGCTAGCTGAATAGATCCATACTGAAAAGCTGGACAAATGAACAAAACCAAAGATAATGCTGAACAAAAAAGTCCACAACAAGAGAACCGCAAAAGGACAAGCAAGGACTTAGCCTTGATGAACTGGTCAGAGTGTCAGGAAAATCCTAAGAGCAATGACTCCAGGCAGGAACAATTGACAACTGGCATTGAATGAGGGATAAGGCCAGACTAATATAGCCGAGCCAGAAAGACGATCAGTGAAAACAGCTGCTGAAGCTAAATCCAAGAAGCAGCCATACCACTCAAAACCACAGGAGGGAGCCAAAGAGCAGAACTCACAAAAATGCTACTTACAACCACCGGAGGGAGCCCAAGTGCGGAATTCACAACAGTCCCCCCCTGGGGCAAAGTAAAAAAGTTTAAAAAAAACATTTCCAAATGTGTAAAAAAAAAAAAAAAAACCTAAATAATGAAAAAATATACAGTATACAGTGGGGCAAAAAAGTATTTAGTCAGTCAGCAATAGTGCAAGTTCCACCACTTAAAAAGATGAGAGGCGTCTGTAATTTACATCATAGGTAGACCTCAACTATGGGAGACAAACTGAGAAAAAAAAATCCAGAAAATCACGTTGTCTGTTTTTTTAACATTTTATTTGCATATTATGGTGGAAAATAAGTATTTGGTCAGAAACAAACAATCAAGATTTCTGGCTCTCACAGACCTGTAACTTTTTCTTTAAGAGTCTCCTCTTTCCTCCACTCATTACCTGTAGTAATGGCACCTGTTTAAACTTGTTATCAGTATAAAAAGACACATGTGCACACCCTCAAACAGTCTGACTCCAAACTCCACTATGGTGAAGACCAAAGAGCTGTCAAAGGACACCAGAAACAAAATTGTAGCCCTGCATCAGGCTGGGAAGACTGAATCTGCAATAGCCAACCAGCTTGGAGTGAAGAAATCAACAGTGGGAGCAATAATTAGAAAATGGAAGACATACAAGACCACTGATAATCTCCCTCGATCTGGGGCTCCACGCAAAATCCCACCCCGTGGGGTCAGAATGATCACAAGAACGGTGAGCAAAAATCCCAGAACCACGCGGGGGGACCTAGTGAATGAACTGCAGAGAGCTGGGACCAATGTAACAAGGCCTACCATAAGTAACACACTACGCCACCATGGACTCAGATCCTGCAGTGCCAGACGTGTCCCACTGCTTAAGCCAGTACATGTCCGGGCCCGTCTGAAGTTTGCTAGAGAGCATTTGGATGATCCAGAGGAGTTTTGGGAGAATGTCCTATGGTCTGATGAAACAAAACTGGAACTGTTTGGTAGAAACACAACTTGTCGTGTTTGGAGGAAAAAGAATACTGAGTTGCATCCATCAAACACCATACCTACTGTAAAGCATGGTGGTGGAAACATCATGCTTTGGGGCTGTTTCTCTGCAAAGGGGCCAGGACGACTGATCCGGGTACATGAAAGAATGAATGGGGCCATGTATCGTGAGATTTTGAGTGCAAACCTCCTTCCATCAGCAAGGGCATTGAAGATGAAACGTGGCTGGGTCTTTCAACATGACAATGATCCAAAGCACACCGCCAGGGCAACGAAGGAGTGGCTTCGTAAGAAGCATTTCAAGGTCCTGGAGTGGCCTAGCCAGTCTCCAGATCTGAACCCTATAGAAAACCTTTGGAGGGAGTTGAAAGTCCGTGTTGCCAAGCGAAAAGCCAAAAACATCACTGCTCTAGAGGAGATCTGCATGGAGGAATGGGCCAACATACCAACAACAGTGTGTGGCAACCTTTTGAAGACTTACAGAAAACGTTTGACCTCTGTCATTGCCAACAAAGGATATGTAACAAAATATTGAGATGAAATTTTGTTTCTGACCAAATACTTATTTTCCACCATAATATGCAAATAAATTGTTAAAAAAACAGACAATGTGATTTTCTGGATTTTTTTTTCTCAGTTTGTCTCCCATAGTTGAGGTCTACCTATGATGTAAATTACAGACGCCTCTCATCTTTTTAAGTGGTGGAACTTGCACTATTGCTGACTGACTAAATACTTTTTTGCCCCACTGTATATATATTATTCCCATAAATACATTTCTTTATCTAAATAAAAAAACCAAAACAATAAAAGTACACACATTTAGTATCGCTGCGTCCGTAACGACCCCACCTATAAAACTATATCACTAGTTAACCCCTTCAGTGAACACCGTAAAGGAAAAAAAAAAAAAACGTGGCAAAAAACAACGCTTTATTATCATACCACCAAACAAAAAGTGGAATAACACGCGATCAAAAAGACGGATATAAATAACCATGGTACCGCTGAAAACGTCATCTTGTCCCGCAAAAAACGAGCTGCCATACAGCATCATCAGCGCAAAAATAAAAAAAGTTATAGTGCTCAGAATAAAGCGATGCAAAAATAATTATTTTTTCTGTAAAATAGTTTTTATCGTATAAAAGTGCCAAAACATAAAAAAATGATATAAATGAGGTATTGCTGTAATCGTACTGTCCCGAAGAATAAAACTACTTTATTCATTTTACCAAACGCGGAACGGTATAAACGCCTCCCCCAAAAGAAGTTCATGAATAGCTGGTTTTCGGTCATTCAGCCTCACAAAAATCGGAATAAAAAGCGATCAAAAAATGTCACATGCCCGAAAATGTTACCAATAAAAACATCAACTCGTCCCGCAAAAAACAAGACCTCACATGACTCTGTGGACTCAAATATGGAAAAATTATAGCTCTCAAAATGTGGTAATGCAAAAAATATTTTTTGCAACAAAAAGCGTCTTTCAGTGTGTGACGGCTGCCAATCATAAAAATCCGCTAAAAAACCCGCTATAAAAGTAAATCAAACCCTCCCATTAGTTAGGGAAAAATAAAAAAAATTGAAAAAATGTATTTATTTCCATTTTCCCGTTAGGGTTAGGGCTAGGGTTAGGGTTAGGGCTAGGGCTAGGGTTAGGGCTAGGGTTAGGGTTAGGGCTTGGGTTAGGGCTAGGGTTAGGGCTAGGGTCAGGGTTAGGGCTAGGGTTAGGGTTAGGGTTAGGGCTAGGGTTAGGGCTAGGGTTAGGGCTAGGGTTAGGGCTAGGGTTGGGGCTAGGGTTAAGGCTACAGGTAGGGTTGGGGCTAAAGTTAGGGTTAGGGTTGGGGCTAAAGTTAGGGTTAGGATTACATTTATGGTTGGGAATAGTGTTATGATACGGTGGTCTAGGAGCAACATGGAACGAGCTCTGATGGACGTGGTAACTATACTGACCGCAGTCCCTAAGCTCAACACAACACTAGAAGTAGCCGTGGAATGCTCCTAACTCTTCCTAGGCATCTCGTCACAGCCTAAGAGCTAACTACCCCTAAAGAAAGAAGCAGGAAAACTATCTTGCCTCAGAGAAAATCCCCAAAGGATAGATTAGCCCCCCACAAATAATGACTGTGAGTGGAGAGGGAAAAGACATACACAGAATGAAACCAGGATGAGCACAGGAGGCCAGTCTAGCTAAATAGATAGGACAGGATAGAATACTGTGCGGTCAGTATAAAACACTACAAAAATCCACGCAGAGTTTACAAAAAAAAAAAATTCCACACCTGACTAAAGGTGTGGAGGGCAAATCTGCCTCCCCGAGCTTCCAGCAAGACAGAATTAATTCACACTGATAAGCTGGACAAACATAGAAAGCACAGAACGGACAAGTCCACAATCTATGGACAGAAAAGAGCAAGCAAAAACTTAGCTTAGCTGAACTGGTCAGGATAACAGGGAACTCCAAAGAGATGTGAATCCAACCAGGAACCATTTACAAGTGGCACTGGCTGAAGACAGAGCCAGACCTAAATAGCCGAGCAGAAGAGAAGATAAGTGGAGGCAGCTGATGACAGCTAACTCCAAGGAGCAGCCATACCACTAGAAACCACAAGAGGGAGCCCAAGAGCAGAACTCACAAAAGTGCCACTTACAACCACCGGAGGGAGCCCAAGAGCGGAATTCACAACAGTACCCCCCCCTTGAGGAGGGGTCACCGAACCCTCACCAGAGCCCCCAGGCCGATCAGGACGAGCCAAGTGAAAAGCACGAACCAAATCGGTGGCATGGACATCGGAGGCAACAACCCAAGAATTATCCTCCTGGCCATAACCCTTCCACTTGACAAGATACTGAAGCCTCCGCCTCGAAAAACGAGAATCCAAAATCTTCTCAACCTCATATTCCAACTCTCCCTCAACCAACACCGGGGCAGGAGGGTCAACCGAGGGAACAACGGGCACCACATATCTCCGCAACAAAGATCTATGGAAAACATTATGAATGGCAAAAGAGGCAGGAAGAGCCAAACGAAAAGACACCGGATTAATAATTTCAGAAATTTTATAAGGACCAATAAACCGAGGCTTAAACTTAGGAGAAGAAACCTTCATAGGAACATGACGAGAAGACAACCAAACCAAATCCCCCACACGAAGCCGGGGACCAACACACCGATGGCAGTTAGCAAAACGTTGAGCCCTTTCCTGAGACAACGTCTAATTGTCCACCACATGAGGCCAAATCTGCTGCAGCCTGTCCACCACAGAATTAACACCAGGACAATCAGAAGGCTCAACCTGCCCAGAAGAAAAACGAGGATGAAAACCAAAATTACAAAAGAAAGGTGAAACCAAACTAGCTGAACTAGCCCGATTATTAAGGGCAAACTCGGCCAACGGCAAGAAAGACACCCAATCATCCTGATCAGCAGACACAAAGCATCTCAAATAGGTCTCCAAGGTCTGATTAGTTCGCTCAGTTTGGCCATTAGTCTGAGGATGAAACGCCGAAGAAAAAGACAAATCAATGCCCATCCTAGCACAAAAGGCCCGCCAAAATCTAGAGACAAACTGAGAACCTCTGTCAGACACAATATTCTCCGGAATGCCATGCAAACGAACCACATGCTGAAAAAATAATGGAACCAGATCTGAGGAGGAAGGCAACTTAGGCAAAGGTACCAGATGGACCATTTTAGAGAACCGGTCACAAACAACCCAGATAACAGACATCTTCTGGGAAACAGGAAGATCCGAAATAAAATCCATGGAAATATGCGTCCAGGGCCTCTCAGGGACCGGCAAAGGCAAAAGCAACCCACTAGCGCGGGAACAGCAAGGCTTGGCCCGGGCGCGAGTCCCACAGGACTGCACAAAAGCATGCACATCGCGCGACAAGGAAGGCCACCAAAAGGACCTAGCAACCAAATCTCTGGTACCAAAAATCCCAGGATGACCAGCCAACACTGAACAATGAACCTCAGAAATTACCTTACTTGTCCATCTATCAGGAGCAAACAGCTTCCCCACTGGACAGCGGTCAGGCCTATCAGCCTGAAATTCCTGAAGCACCCGCCGTAAATCAGGGGAGATAGCAGAAAGAATCACCCCCTCCTTAAGAATGCCAACCGGCTCTAAGACTCCAGGAGAATCAGGTGAAAAACTCCTAGAGAGGGCATCAGCCTTAACATTCTTAGATCCCGGAAGATACGAGACCACAAAATCAAAACGGGAGAAGAACAGGGACCATCGAGCCTGTCTAGGATTCAGCCGCTTGACTGACTCGAGGTAAATCAGATTCTTATGATCGGTCAGGACCACAACACGGAGTTTAGCTCCCTCAAGCCAATGTTGCCACTCCTCAAACGCCCACTTCATAGCCAACAACTCCCGATTGCCGACATCATAATTGCGTTCCGCAGGCGAAAACTTTCTGGAAAAAAAAGCACACGGTTTCATCAAAGAACCATCAGACTCCCTCTGAGACAAAACGGCCCCTGCCCCAATCTCAGAAGCGTCGACCTCAACCTGAAAAGGAAGAGAAACATCCGGTTGACGCAACACAGGGGCAGAAGTAAATCGGCGTTTAAGCTCCTGAAAGGCCTCAACAGCCTCAGAGGACCAATTAGTCACATCAGCGCCTTTCTTCGTCAAATCAGTAAGGGGCTTAACCACACTGGAAAAATTGGCAATGAAACGGCGATAGAAATTAGCAAAGCCCAAAAATTTTTCAAGACCCTTCACAGATGTGGGTTGGATCCAGTCATGAATAGCTTGGACCTTAACAGGATCCATTTCTATAGACGAGGGAGAAAAAATAAAACCCAAAAAAGAGACCTTCTGAACTCCGAATAGGCACTTAGACCCCTTCACAAACAAAGCATTATCACAAAGGATCTGGAACACCATCCTGACCTGCTTCACATGAGACTCCCAATCATCGGAAAAAATCAAAATATCATCCAAATATACGACCATGAATTTATCAAGATAATTGCGGAAAATACCATGCATGAAGGACTGGAACACAGATGGAGCATTAGAGAGCCCAAATGGCATCACAAGGTATTCAAAATGGCCTTCGGGCGTAATAAATGCAGTTTTCCATTCGTCACCCTGTTTAATACGAACAAGATTATATGCCCCTCGGAGGTCAATCTTAGTAAACCAACTAGCCCCCTTAATCTGAGCAAACAAATCAGTAAGCAAAGGCAAGGGGTATTGGAATTTGACCGTGATCTTATTAAGAAGACGATAATCAATACAGGGTCTCAAGGAGCCATCCTTCTTAGCAACAAAAAAGAAACCCGCTCCCAATGGTGACGAAGAGGGCCAAATATGCCCTTTCTCCAAAGATTCCTTAACATAGCTCTGCATGGCGGCATGCTCTGGCACAGACAGATTGAAAAGTCGGCCCTTAGGGAACTTACAACCAGGAATCAAGTTAATAGGAATAGGAATAGGAATCAAGTTCAGGTTAGCATCCTCAATAATCAGAACCTCCCATTCCCGTCTCCAAGACTTTACACGTGCTGCGCAGTTTCTTTGGAATGCACTACCTAGGTTAATATGATTAATCCCCAATCCCCACAGTTTTAAACGTGCCCTAAAAACTCATTTGTTTAGACTGGCCTACCGCCTCAATGCATTAACCTAACGATCCCTGTGTGGCCTATTTAAAAAAAAAAAAAAATCAGGTTCCTCGCATTATGTTCTTATTCACTTTATGCAGTTAATAGCCCTCTGTGTCTGTACTGCTACATACGTAGGCAGTTAACTGGTTCATGCAGCTTTACATGAACACCCGAGCCTTACACTATGGCTGGTCCGAATAACTGTAGCAATTGTTACCATCCACCTCTCGTGTCTCCCCTTTTCCTCATAGTTTGTAAGCTTGCGAGCAGGGCCCTCATTCCTCCTGGTATCTGTTTTGAACTGTATTTCTGTTATGCTGTAATGTCTATTGTCTGTACAAGTCCCCTCTATAATTTGTAAAGCGCTGCGGAATATGTTGGCGCTATATAAATAAAAATTATTATTATTATTATTATTATTATTAATAGCACAATCACAGTCCCTATGTGGAGGAAGGGAACTGGACTTGGGCTCATCAAATACATCCTGGAAATCCGACAAAAACTCAGGGACCTCAGAATAGGGGGAAGAGGAAATTGACATCAAAGGAACGTCACTATGTACTCCTCGACAACCCCAACTAGTCACCGACATAGTTTTCCAATCCAGCACCGGATTATGTTCCTGTAACCATGGAAATCCCAGTACAACAACATCATGCAGGTTATGCAACACCAGAAAACGGCAATCTTCCTAATGTGCTGGAGCCATGTACATAGTCATCTGCGTCCAGTACTGAGGTTTATCCTTGGCCAAGGGTGTAGCATCAATGCCCCTCAAAGGAATAGGGCTCTGCAAAGGTTGCAAGGAAAAACCACAGCGCCTGGCGAATTCTAAGTCCATTAAGTTCAGGGCAGCGCCTGAATCCACAAATGCCATGACAGAAAAGGACGACAATGAGCAAATCAGGGTCACAGATAAGAGAAATTTAGGCTGTATAGTACTAAGGGTAACAGACCTAGCGACTCTCTTAGTACGCTTAGGGCAATCAGAGATAACATGAGCCAAATCACCACAGTAAAAACACAGCCTATTCTGACGTCTGAATTCCTGCCGTTCTATTCTAGTCAAAATCCTATCACATTGCATAGGTTCAGGACTTTGCTCAGAGGATACTGCCATATGGTGCACAGCTTTGCGCTCGCGCAGACGCCGATCAATCTGAATGGCTAGAGACATAGATTCGCTCAAACCGGCAGGCGTAGGAAAGCCCACCATAACATCTTTAAGGGTTTTAGAAAGACCTTTTCTGAAAATAGCAGCCAGAGCCTCTTCATTCCATTTAGTGAGCACAGACCATTTTCTAAATTTCTGGCAGTATAACTCTGCCGCTTCCTGACCTTGACACAAGGCCAACTGGGTTTTTTCTGCATGATCCACAGAATTAGGTTCGTCATACAATAATCCGAGCGCTTGAAAAAATGCATCTATATTCAATAATGCCGGATCCCTTGTTTCAAGAGAAAAAGCCCAGTCTTGAGGGTCACCACGCAGCAAGGATATGATGATTTTTACTTGCTGAATAGGATCACCAGAAGAGCGGGGTTTCAAAGCAAAAAACAATTTGCAGTTATTTTTAAAGTTCAAAAACTTGGATCTGTCCCCAAAAAACAAATCAGGAGTAGGAATTCTGGGCTCTAAAGCCGGAGTCTGGACAACATAGTCCTGGATACTCTGTACTCTTGCAGCAAGTTGATCCACACGAGAAAACAAACCCTGAACATCCATGCCAAAGCATATATCCTGAACCACCCAGATATCAAGAGGAAAAAAAAAAAAGACAAACCAAAGCGCAGAAAAAAAATGGTTCAGAACTTTCTTTTCCTTCTTTTGAGATGCATTTAATTCATTTTTGGCCACTTGTACTGTTATGATACGGTGGTCTAGGAGCAACATGGAACGAGCTCTGAAGGACGTGGTAACTATACTGACCGCAGTCCCTAAGCTCAACACAACACTAGAAGTAGCCGTGGAATGCTCCTAACTCTCCCTAGGCATATCGTCACAGCCTAAGAGCTAACTACCCCTAAAGAAAGAAGCAGGAAAACTATCTTGCCTCAGAGAAAATCCCCAAAGGATAGATTAGCCCGCCACAAATAATGACTGTGAGTGGAGAGGGAAAAGACATACACAGAATGAAACCAGGATGAGCACAGGAGGCCAGTCTAGCTAAATAGATAGGACAGGATAGAATACTGTGCGGTCAGTATAAAACACTACAAAAATCCACGCAGAGTTTACAAAAAAAAAAACTCCACACCTGACTAAAGGTGTGGAGGGCAAATCTGCCTCCCAGAGCTTCCAGCAAGACAGAATTAATTCACACTGATAAGCTGGACAAACATAGAAAGCACAGAACGGACAAGTCCACAATCTATGCACAGAAAAGAGCAAGCAAAAACTTAGCTTAGCTGAACTGGTCAGGATAACAGGGAACTCCAAAGAGATGTGAATCCAACCAGGAACCATTTACAAGTGGCACTGGCTGAAGACAGAGCCAGACCTAAATAGTCGAGCAGAAGAGAAGATAAGTGGAGGCAGCTGATGACAGCTAACTCCAAGAAGCAGCCATACCACTAGAAACCACAAGAGGGAGCCCAAGAGCAGAACTCACAAAAGTGCCACTTACAACCACCGGAGGGAGCCCAAGAGCGGAATTCACAACAGAATAGGGTTGGGATTAGGGTTAGGGGTGTGTCTGGGTTAGAGGTGTGGTTAGGGTTACCGTTGGGATTAGGGTTAGGGGTGTGTTTGGATTAGGGTTTCAGTTATAATTGGGGGGTTTCCACTGTTTAGGCACATCAGGGGCTCTCCAAACGCGACATGGCGTCCGATCTCAATTCCAGCCAATTCTGCGTTGAAAAAGTAAAACAGTGCTCCTTCCCTTCCGAGCTCTCTCGTGTGCCCAAACAGGGGTTTACCCCAACATATGGGGTATCAGCGTACTCAGGACAAATTGGACAACAACGTTTGGGGTCCAATTTCTCCTGTTACCCTTGGGAAAATACAAAACTGGGGGTTAAAAAATAATTTTTGTGGGAAAAAAAAGGATTTTTTATTTTCTCGGCTCTGCGTTATAAACTGTAGTGAAACACTTAAGGGGTTCAAAGTTCTCTAGAAGAGCATAACCCAATAGAATAAAACATAACAAGTGCTCACGCCGAAAACTTTGCTCAGATAAAAAAATGGTTTGATCTCACCAATCATGGACAAAGGGTCCCATAGCCAATGCTGAAGGTCCCTATAGGGTTTCAGTAGTTGTGGGCTAGAGAGATGGGGGGGACGGGGGGCCTGTTCCCTAAACCACTGTCGTGCCCCAGTAATAACTCCTGTCCTCACAAGGACAGGCCCAAATCAGTCCCACTACGGACACCCTCCAAAAAGTGTTAGTTGCAGTAATAAATAGCGTCTCCCAACGCGTTTCTTCTCCGATCACAGAGATTCATCAGGGGAGTATTTCATGGCCAACCGGCCCAGATACAGCTAACAAGTCCGTAGGAAAATGAATAGTCCAAACGAGCAGAGCCCATACGCAGTGGCTGTATGGCTTCCCAAATAAAGGCAGACCTGTGTGCTGTCTGCCGGCAATGGACGAGTGAGTCAGCTACACATGGCGTCCGCTGTTTCCTTATAAGCCAGAAGTCCCTCCCCCCTGGCCAGCTGTAATAATCAACAGACACCCCCACTAACCTATCACAGAGTCCCTAATAGGAACAGGGTCCCAGCCGCACTCCCTTCATGAAGCACACGTGCAGATTTCCCCATGTCCACAAGCCACTACTTACGGCGAAACCGGAAGTGTCCGCGCCATATTCAGAATCCGGCTTCCGGTGTACCGCTGGTGTCCTAAGCTCCACCTCGGGAACACAAGCCAGGGCCGCTCAGAACGGCGAGGCCGGAAGTACCGGCGCCATATTGAAAGTCCGACTTCCGGTGCGCCACCAGTGTACTGCGCTCCACAGCTGGAACGCAAGCGCCGGGCGCCTGGATATGACCTCGGCGCACCCAAAAGTAGTGCCAAAATACGGCGCTACTCAGAACACCCACCCTGAGCATTCAAATCCGTACCCGAACAGCGGTGCGCCATAACTGAAGAACGCTCCAGCGTACACAAGACTAGAGAAGGTTAACCCATATACGGCCAACACAAGAGCACTTAAGAGTAATGCCGATGCACGGGGTAACACTTATCATTAGAGGGGGGGGAAGAGGACTATAAGAACCCTGGTTCCTTGTATCTAATGCACCAATATAGGATAGGTAGAAGTGGGGAGATAATAATAACAAAAGGTGCCTCCACTAAAATACCTGCTCCACTACAAGAAGCATAATGTAATATCAGCGGATGTCACTACCATATACAGATTATCATGGGGATGCTTCCCGGAAGTGTCCGGACTAGAAGACCCCTATAGTACATTCACAGCAGTAATAATTAAAGGATATATAAGAACCTATAAAAAGCTTGGTTCCTAATATCTAATGCACCAATATAGGATAGATAGAAGCGGGGAAATAATAATAACAAACGGTGCCTCCACTAAAATGCCTGCTCCACTACAAAAAGCATAATATAATATCAGCAGATGTCATTACCATATGCAGATTGATAGGGGGATGCTTACCGGAAGTGTCCGGACTAGAAGACCCCTGTAGTACATTCACAGCAGTAATAATTGAAGGGTATATGTATCTGCTGACAATCACTGGAAGTGTCCAGAAATTTAAAGGGAGGAGCAAAGTATATGTATATGCCAACTATAATAAAATTCAAATCCAGCTGGAAAATCATTGATGCAACATAATATACCCATGAGATCCCCGTATGTAATAAGATCTATATAGATTATCAAAGAGATATCTGCTGGAAATATTCAGATGAAAAAACTAGGGTGCAATAGGGACAATGATGGATAAAGAAAGGGAACGAGGTATAGTGGAGGGGGTCGGAGAGGCCTAGCGGAGGAGGAGATAACAGACACTGCTAGTCTAAATGCAAAAAATGCTATCGCCAATTGGCAACAATTACAGACGCCATGAAATAAAAACGCTGTAAAGATTGCCCACTTAAGGCCAAGGTACCCCTTCCTTCCTGAAAATTCCATCAGAGAGAAAAAGACAGAGATTCCAAAAATATGATGTCAGGAGGAGATCATAAGGGGTACACCGTTACAGGGTAGTGACCCTATAGCGACATTTTGCAATTGTTTTGTTTATTATGGCTGTTTCTAGAACAGAGAAACCGAGCACCGACTTGTAATACATACTATATAGGAAGAAGCCCAGATAGACAATAAAGGTGATCTGAGGGAATAACCATAGAATGCTGGGACAGTCTACAGGAAACAACTAAAGTTGAGCTGATCGTTTAGACCGTGAGGATGACATGTGTCCAATATAAAAATCCATCTTGTTTCTTTTTGCAACAAGATCTTATCAAAATCCCCTCCTCTCAATGGGGGGGCAACCTTGTCAATCCCCATGAAACTCATGACTCTGGTATTTCCATCATGGCAGGTGTTAACATGTCTCGCAATGGGGGTATCCCTCAGATTCCGGATATCCCCCAAATGCTCGCCCACTCTTCTTCTGAGTTCTCTGATGGTTTTACCAATATATGTCATGCCACAAATACAGGCTGCTCTATATATGACACCTTTTCATTTGCAGTTAATGAATTCTCTTATAGTATAGGTTTTTTGCGTGTGGATATTGTGGAACTCCCTGCCCACCTGTATGCTTTCACACGCTGAACAAGTGCCACATCTGAAGCTCCCCTTGGGTCTATTTGGTAGCCAGGTCGTCTTGCTGGGTGTAGTAAGATGGCTATGCACCAACCGATCCCCTAATGTTTTGCATTTTCTGTATGTAATTTGTGGTTGTGTGCCCACAACATCCTTCAAATCATCATCCATAGCGAGTATACCCCAATGTTTCTTGAGAACCGTCCTAACCAATGGAGCCCCATTGTCAAAGGCACAGATCATTCTAATAGTCTTGTCAATCTCTCTCCTCCCCTCTCGTGGTACCAATAGATTATTTCTGGTTTGTCCTCTGGCATGATGGTATGCCTCCCTCAGCACCCGGTCAGGGTAACCCCTATCAAGAAACCTAGATCTCAGGTCCCTTGCTTTGGTTTTAAAATCTGTATCCTCCGAACAGTTCCTCCTCAAGCGAAGGTATTGCCCTTTGGGGATGCCCTTCCGGAGAGAGTATGGGTGATGACTATCCCATCTTAGTACGGAGTTTGTGGAGGTGGGCTTTCTAAAAATGGTGGTATCAAGGCCATCCCCCCTACTCGTCTTGGAGATCATAATGTCCAGAAATGGTAGACTGTTCTCCTCCATTTCGAAGGTGAACCTCAGACCTATATTATTCTGATTCAATGATGTCATGAATCTCTGAAAGGTCTCTCTCGTACCTCTCCACAAGACAAAAACATCGTCTATGTAACGAACCCATAGGTCGACATAGACGGTGAACTCCTCATTATTTTCCGAGAAGACGATACTGTCCTCCCACCAGCCCAGGAACAAATTTGCATAACTGGGCGCACAAGGGCTGCCCATAGCAGTGCCCCTGAGCTGGTGGAGGATCCGCCCATCAAAGCAGAAATAGTTATTATTGAGGACAAAGTTCAGCAAGCACAGTTTTCGGCGTGAGCACTTGTTTATTTCTTTCTGTATTGTTTTGTCCACTTTTTAACATCATTAGTAAAAGTTATGTTTTATTCTATTGGGTTATGCTCTTCTAGCTATTTCTACTGTTTACCCTAAGAGTTGTGCAACAGTCTGGTACTTTTTGGCTGTAGCTGTCCTATTATTGATCTAGTTTTGGTATGGCTGGTTTTCTGGCAACAGGGCCGGATACGGATTTGTGGCTCACCGAAGCAAGAGACATTTTTTCTGAAAAGACCTTTGCGCAGAAAAAGTATACACCCACGTATAGTACCGTCTTTAAAGATCTGACTAGAATGTATAAAGAACAAATTGTGTCGTGGTGGGAGTTGCAGAGTTTGGAGAACTATATAGCTAACAACATTGTACCTAGGGGCCTTCGTATCTCACTATTACCAGCAATACGCTGTAGAACACCACAGCTTTTGAGTTTGTGGGAGAAAGAGGCCACATCTAGTTCTCTTAGACTTATGCGTATTTTGGCGAATGAGGAAAAGGCCAATTTGGAGAGATTGAATCTTAAATTAAAGGAACAGATTGATATAACAAAGAAATTCAATACAGAGAGCGACTTTTCCGTCAAAGAAAGTCAGCTGCAAAATACCATTGAAAATTTCCAGTACAATCTTAAGGAAAGGAAACACAAGCAATACCTTAGAGACCTACAGGACTTTAAGGACAATAGAATTTATCAAGTGGTGGGAGAACGACAGGAGAGGGTGGATAGGGACGTGGAGCTCTCTTCTACGGAAACTGATTTGTCCGACACTGAGGGGAGGGCTGGTCCATCCAAGACACGACAAAAGGGGAGAGGTAGAGGTTACCAGAGGGGAGGTAGATACCATTCCGTGAACCCCAGGCCTGGTTTTTTAGACCGCCCATACCAGCTGAGGAGTCACAACTTATACGGCAGGGAATAGCCCCTCAGATTATTAATCTATCTAAGAGACCACTGGACCCTTTAGAAATGTCGGTCTTATCCAAAGGACTGTCGTTCATACCTACCACGGATTTTGCACTATTTGACATGGTAAAAGATCTGCACCTCTTTGTGAGGAGACTGAGATGGCATAAGCTATTCAAGCAGAGGGACAAAAAGACTGCAGCTGATCTAGGTATTCCTCCTGATATGATAGAGGATGTTCGACTGCTGGCGGACCTGGACACCATACCACAGACAGAGAGGGGTCTCGGTCCGTTCACGCAGTTGAGGAATCCTAGTAAAAGAATGGCACCTGTAGGAGGAGATGTCTCTGCTATTGATGTTTTCCTTAATTTGGCTATGAGGGATATGAAACAAATTACACAGAAAGAATCAAGGCACAATCTGAGTAAAGCACAGATTATAGCTCTCCGCAACCTGGAAACTGATCAAACCATAATTTTTAAGCCCTCTGATAAGGGGGGCAATGTGGTTGTTATGGATGTGGAGAACTATAAAGACATGTGCCTGGCCCTACTAAACGATCAGACTACGTATACTCGAGTTGCACATAATCCAACAGTCTGCTGTAAGAGAAATCTAGAGGGCATTTTGGAAAAGGCCAGAAGTGATAAACTCATTAGCCAAGAGGAGTTTCTTTTTCTCCACCCCCAGCACCCGGTCATGGCGACCTTTTATGCCCTTCCAAAGGTGCATAAGGGGGTTGACCCCCTAAAAGGGAGGCCCATAGTTTCGGGGATAGGGAGCATCTGTCAGCATGCAGGGACCTATATCGATCAGATTTTGAGACCATTCGTCACCTCCCTCCCTTCCTATATCAGGGATACTATGGATCTCTTGCGGAGATTGGAGGGGATTTCTCTAGAACCAGGGACATTGCTCGTCAGTATTGACGTAGAGTCGCTGTACTCCTCTATCCCTCATGTTCATGGCATTCAGGGGGTGCGGCACTTTCTGGGGATGAGGGGTCAGCAACATGCCCCTCATAACGAGTTTGTGTTGAATTTGCTGAACATTGTCCTCAATAATAACTATTTCTGCTTTGATGGGCGGATCCTCCACCAGCTCAGGGGCACTGCTATGGGCAGCCCTTGTGCGCCCAGTTATGCAAATTTGTTCCTGGGCTGGTGGGAGGACAGTATCGTCTTCTCGGAAAATAATGAGGAGTTCACCGTCTATGTCGACCTATGGGTTCGTTACATAGACGATGTTTTTGTCTTGTGGAGAGGTACGAGAGAGACCTTTCAGAGATTCATGACATCATTGAATCAGAATAATATAGGTCTGAGGTTCACCTTCGAAATGGAGGAGAACAGTCTACCATTTCTGGACATTATGATCTCCAAGACGAGTAGGGGGGATGGCCTTGATACCACCATTTTTAGAAAGCCCACCTCCACAAACTCCGTACTAAGATGGGATAGTCATCACCCATACTCTCTCCGGAAGGGCATCCCCAAAGGGCAATACCTTCGCTTGAGGAGGAACTGTTCGGAGGATACAGATTTTAAAACCAAAGCAAGGGACCTGAGATCTAGGTTTCTTGATAGGGGTTACCCTGACCGGGTGCTGAGGGAGGCATACCATCATGCCAGAGGACAAACCAGAAATAATCTATTGGTACCACGAGAGGGGAGGAGAGAGATTGACAAGACTATTAGAATGATCTGTGCCTTTGACAATGGGGCTCCATTGGTTAGGACGGTTCTCAAGAAACATTGGGGTATACTCGCTATGGATGATGATTTGAAGGATGTTGTGGGCACACAACCACAAATTACATACAGAAAATGCAAAACATTAGGGGATCGGTTGGTGCATAGCCATCTTACTACACCCAGCAAGACGACCTGGCTACCAAATAGACCCAAGGGGAGCTTCAGATGTGGCACTTGTTCAGCGTGTGAAAGCATACAGGTGGGCAGGGAGTTCCACAATATCCACACGCAAAAAACCTATACTATAAGAGAATTCATTAACTGCAAATCAAAAGGTGTCATATATAGAGCAGCCTGTATTTGTGGCATGACATATAATGGTAAAACCATCAGAGAACTCAGAAGAAGAGTGGGCGAGCATTTGGGGGACATCCGGAATCTGAGGGATACCCCCATTGCGAGACATGTTAACACCTGCCATGATGGAAATACCAGAGTCATGAGTTTCATGGGGATTGACAAGGTTGCCCCCCCATTGAGAGGAGGGGATTTTGATAAGATCTTGTTGCAAAAAGAAACAAGATGGATTTTTATATTGGACACATGTCATCCTCACGGTCTAAACGATCAGCTCAACTTTAGTTGTTTCCTGTAGACTGTCCCAGCATTCTATGGTTATTCCCTCAGATCACCTTTATTGTCTATCTGGGCTTCTTCCTATATAGTATGTATTACAAGTCGGTGCTCGGTTTCTCTGTTCTAGAAACAGCCATAATAAACAAAACAATTGCAAAATGTCGCTATAGGGTCACTACCCTGTAACGGTGTACCCCTTATGATCTCCTCCTGACATCATATTTTGGGAATCTCTGTCTTTTTCTCTCTGATGGAATTTTCAGGAAGGAAGGGGTACCTTGGCCTTAAGTGGGCAATCTTTACAGCGTTTTTATTTCATGGCATCTGTAATTGTCGCCAATTGGCGATAGCATTTTTTGCATTTAGACTAGCAGTGTCTGTTATCTCCTCCTCCGCTAGGCCTCTCCGACCCCCTCCACTATACCTCGTTCCCTTTCTTTATCCATCATTGTCCCTATTGCACCCTAGTTTTTTCATCTGAATATTTCCAGCAGATATCTCTTTGATAATCTATATAGATCTTATTACATACGGGGATCTCATGGGTATATTATGTTGCATCAATGATTTTCCAGCTGGATTTGAATTTTATTATAGTTGGCATATACATATACTTTGCTCCTCCCTTTAAATTTCTGGACACTTCCAGTGATTGTCAGCAGATACATATACCCTTCAATTATTACTGCTGTGAATGTACTATAGGGGTCTTCTAGTCCGGACACTTCCGGTAAGCATCCCCCTATCAATCTGCATATGGCAATGACATCTGCTGATATTATATTATGCTTTTTGTAGTGGAGCAGGCATTTTAGTGGAGGCACCGTTTGTTATTATTATTTCCCCGCTTCTATCTATCCTATATTGGTGCATTAGATATTAGGAACCAAGCTTTTTATAGGTTCTTATATACCCTTTAATTATTACTGCTGTGAATGTACTATAGGGGTCTTCTAGTCCGGACACTTCCGGGAAGCATCCCCATGATAATCTGTATATGGTAGTGACATCCGCTGATATTACATTATGCTTCTTGTAGTGGAGCAGGTATTTTAGTGGAGGCACCTTTTGTTATTATTATCTCCCCACTTCTACCTATCCTATATTGGTGCATTAGATACAAGGAACCAGGGTTCTTATAGTCCTCTTCCCCCCCCTCTAATGATAAGTGTTACCCCGTGCATCGGCATTACTCTTAAGTGCTCTTGTGTTGGCCGTATATGGGTTAACCTTCTCTAGTCTTGTGTACGCTGGAGCGCTCTTCAGTTATGGCGCACCGCTGTTCGGGTACGGATTTGAATGCTCAGGGTGGGTGTTCTGAGTAGCGCCGTATTTTGGCACTACTTTTGGGTGCGCCGAGGTCATATCCAGGCGCCCGGCGCTTGCGTTCCAGCTGTGGAGCGCAGTACACTGGTGGCGCACCGGAAGTCGGACTTTCAATATGGCGCCGGTACTTCCGGCCTCGCCGTTCTGAGCGGCCCTGGCTTGTGTTCCGGCGGTGGAGCGTAGGACACCAGCGGTAGACCGGAAGCCGGATTCTGAATATGGCGCGGACACTTCCGGTTTCGCCGTAAGTAGCGGCTTGTGGACATGGGGAAATCTGCACGTGTGCTTCATGAAGGGAGTGCGGCTGGGACCCTGTTCCTATTAGGGACTCTGTGATAGGTTAGTGGGGGTGTCTGTTGATTATTACAGCTGGCCAGGGGGGAGGGACTTCTGGCTTATAAGGAAACAGCGGACGCCATGTGTAGCTGACTCACTCGTCCATTGCCGGCAGACAGCACACAGGTCTGCCTTTATTTGGGAAGCCATACAGCCACTGCGTATGGGCTCTGCTCGTTTGGACTATTCATTTTCCTACGGACTTGTTAGCTGTATCTGGGCCGGTTGGCCATGAAATACTCCCCTGATGAATCTCTGTGATCGGAGAAGAAACGCGTTGGGAGACGCTATTTATTACTGCAACTAACACTTTTTGGAGGGTGTCCGTAGTGGGACTGATTTGGGCCTGTCCTTGTGAGGACAGGAGTTATTACTGGGGCACGACAGTGGTTTAGGGAACAGGCCCCCCGTCCCCCCCATCTCTCTAGCCCACAACTACTGGAACCCTATAGGGACCTTCAGCATTGGCTATGGGACCCTTTGTCCATGATTGGTGAGATCAAACCATTTTTTTATCTGAGCACAGTTTTCGGCGTGAGCACTTGTTTATTTCTTTCTGTATTGTTTTGTCCACTTTTTAACATCATTAGTAAAAGTTATGTTTTATTCTATTGGGTTATGCTCTTCTAGCTATTTCTACTGTTTACCCTAAGAGTTGTGCAACAGTCTGGTACTTTTTGGCTGTAGCTGTCCTATTAAGGTTCAAAGTTCTCACAACACATCTAGATAAGTTCCTTGGGGGGTCTAGTTTGCAATATGGAGTCACTTGTGGGGGGGTTTCTACTGTTTAGGTACATTAGGGGCTCTGCAAACGCAATGTGACGCCTGCAGACCAATCCATCTAAGTCTGCATTCCAAATGATGCTCCTTCCCTTCCGAGCTCTGCCATGCGCTCAAACGGTGGTTCCCCCCCACATATTGGGTATCAGCGTACTCCGAACAAATTGGACAACAACTTTTGGGGTCCAATTTCACCTGTTACCCTTGGGAAAATACAAAACTGGTGGCTAAAAAATAATTCTTGTGGGAAAAAATGTTTGTTTTATTTTTACGGCTCTGCATTATAAATGTCTGTGAAGCCCTTGGTGGGTCAAAGTGCTCACCACACATCCAGATAAGTTCCTTAGGGGGTCTACTTTCCAAAATGGTGTCACTTGTGGGGGGTTTCTACTGTTTAGGTACATTATGGGCTCTGCAAATGCAATGTGACGCCTGCAGCCCATTCCATCTAAGTCTGCATTCCAAATGGCGCTCCTTCCCTTCCGAGCCCTCCCATGCGCCCAAACGGTGGTTCCTCCCCACATATGGCACATCAGCGTACTCAGGACAAATTGGACAACAACTTTTGGGGTCCAATTTCTCCTGTTACCCTCGGGAAAATTCAAAACTGGGGGCTAAAAAATAATTTATGTGGGAAAAAAATTTTGTTTTATTTTTACGGCTCTGCATTATAAACTTCTATGAAGCCCTTCGTGGGTCAAAGTGCTCACCACACCTCTAGATAAGTTCCTTAGGGGGTCTACTTTCCAAAATGGTGTCACTTGTGGGGGGTTTCAATGTTTAGGCACATCAGTGGCTCTCCAAATGCAACATGGCGTCCCATCTCAATTCCTGTCAATTTTGCATTGAAAAGTCAAACGGCGCTCCTTCCCTTCCGAGCTCTCCCATGCGCCCAAACAGTGGTTTACCCCCACATATGGCATATCAGCGTACTCAGGAAAAATTGTACAACAACTATTGGGGTACAATTTCTTCTCTTACCCTTGGGAAAATAAAAAATTGGGGGCAAAAAAATGATTTTTGTGAAAAAATATATATTTTTTTATGGTTCTGCATTATAAACTTCTGTGAAGCACTTGGTGGGTCAAAGTGCTCACCACACCTCTAGATAAGTTCCTTAGGGGGTCTACTTTCCAAAATGGTGTCACCTGTGGGGGGTTTCAATGTTTAGGCAAATCAGTGGCTCTCCAAATGCAACATGGCGTCCCGTCTCAATTCCTGTAAATTTTGCATTGAAAAGTCAAACGGCGCTCCTTCCCTTCTGAGCTCTCCCATGCGCCCAAACAGTGATTTACCGCCACATATGGTGTATCAGCGTACTCGGGACAAATTGTACAACAACTATTGGGGTACAATTTCTTCTCTTACCCTTGGGAAAATAAAAAATTGGGGGCAAAAAAATGATTTTTGTGAAAAAATATATATTTTTTTACGGTTCTGCATTATAAACTTCTGTGAAGCACTTGGTGGGTCAAAGTGCTCACCATACCTCTAGATAAGTTCCTTAGGGGGTCTACTTTCCAAAATGGTGTCACTTGTGGGG
Organism: Ranitomeya imitator; assembly: GCF_032444005.1. Classification (NCBI taxonomy): domain Eukaryota; kingdom Metazoa; phylum Chordata; class Amphibia; order Anura; family Dendrobatidae; genus Ranitomeya; species Ranitomeya imitator. Next base: position 711,182,424 of record NC_091284.1, on the reverse strand, counting down.
GTTTACACTGTTTAGGCAGATCAGGGGCTCTCCAAACGCAACATGGCGTCCCATCTCAATTCCTGTCAATTTTGCATTGAAAAGTCAAATTGCCCTCCTTCGCTTCCGAGCTCTGTCATGCGCCCAAACAGTGGTTTACCCCCACATATGGGGTATTGGCGTACTCAGGAGAAATTGTACAACAACTTTTGTGGTCCATTTTCTCCTGTTACCCTTGGTAAAATAAAACAAATTGGAGCTGAAGTAAATTTTTTGTGAAAAAAAGTTAAATGTTTATTTTTATTTAAACATTCCAAAAATTCATGTGAAACACCTGAAGGGTTAATAAACTTCTAGAATGTGGTTTTGAGCACCTTGAGGGGTGCAGTTTTTAGAATGGTGTCACACTTGGGTATTTTCTATCATATAGACCCCTCAAAATGACTTCAAATGAGATGTGGTCCCTAAAAAAAAATGGTGTTGTAAAAATGAGAAATTGCTGGTCAATTTTAACCCTTATAACTCCCTAACAAAAAAATTTTTTGGTTCCAAAATTGTGCTGATGTAAAGTAGACATGTGGGATATGTTACTTATTAAGTATTTTGTGTGGCATAACTCTGTGATTTAATTGCATAAAAATTCAAATTTGGAAAATTGTGAAATTTTCCAAATTTTTGACAAATTTCCGCTTTTTTCACAAATAAATGCAGGTAATATCAAAGAAATTTTACAACTATCATGAAGTACAATATGTTTCGAGAAAACAATGTCAGAATCACCAGGATCCGTTGAAGCGTTCCAGAGTTATAACCTCATAAAGGGACAGTGGTCAGAATTGTAAAAATTGGCCTGGTCATTGACATGCAAACCACCCTTGGGGGTAAAGGGGTTAAAGGGAGTTTAAGAATAAAGTTTGTTCGTGATGCCACCTGTGGTATTCGGTCAGTAGGGCCCGACGCTGCTTAAAGGGGTCCTCTGGGATGATGGTATGGCAGCTGGATGGGAATAGCTATGGAGGATATCCACTAAATTAAAACATAACCTTTAATACATATATGGATAAAAAATTCGGATCCTAACACGACACATACAAAAACAATACAAATGTGCTCAAGTGAACCAGTGCTCGAGATAAAAAATTGGATCGGTCTTACCAATTTTCACGGACATATAGAAAGGACCCCTCAAAGTCCATGAGGGTGGTGGTTCCAGATGTAAAGGGCCAAGGGTAGGGAAGGTACACTGCCACTGTCTTCCCTGTAATCCCTTAGAAGAACTCCTGTCCTGACAAGGACAGGCCCCAAGTGTGCCCTACTATGGGAGACCACCAACCAAAATGTGACCCTAAATGTCTCTCTTCTCCCTACGCGTTTCACCTCTGATGGGGGAGCATCATCAGGGGAGTTATATAAAGGAAAGGAACCAGTGGGTCCGCTCACAAAGTCCTAAACAGGATAGTCCAGAAGCGATTCCATAGAGTCCGTATTAGTATCAGTCCGTACTAGATGATTAAGAGGGTCCCGCAGTGGCTGGGAGGTCCCCTAAAAAGGTCAAAGATGCTGGCTGTGTCTGCAGCTTATGTGAGTCCTGACGTGCTGACCAGACGGCCCCCCTTATATAAAGATACTAAACTATGCAGCTGGAGTCAATCGACCCCCAATTAGTCAGAGGGATATCGCCACATACCGGATTCCGGCCGTGTCATCCGCCATTGTATTCCGGAGCCGAGGACGCGCCTTACCGGAAGTTCCGCCGCCATCTTGAATACATCACTTCCGCCCACCATTTTGTCGGAGTCCGGTGTCTCCGCTGGGTATTGTGGACACATACTCCCCCCCCACTGCGCCGCTCCAAACAAAACAATGTGTCGATCCTCACGTACCATTCTGGATCCACCATGGCCGCCTGCCCAACATACAATTAGATAATATGAGGCAATCACGCCATTTAGTGTATGCTCTTAATATCGGTGGCAGGACGCCATATTGCTGGAGGCCGGGTGGTTCATATGGGGCATCGGCGCCATTATATGTGTGCCATGTTTACAATCAGTTATATGTGCCATATATAAGGTGTAACTAAGTATCCGCGCCAGCGCCGGATGGTTCATATGGGGCATCGGCACCATTATATGTGTGCCATATTTGCAATCAGTTATGTGTGCCATATATAAGATGTAACTAAGTACCAGCGCCAGTGCATATGTGCCCTGTACAACGCCAGTAATGGACACCATATTCATAGGGTCCAAGTGGAACGGTATCTATACCATACTCCATATATCTCACACATGGTTACTCATGGACGCCATATTTCTTGAGTATCTAGATACTATAATACCGGCGCCAGAATAACCCATCATAAAAGGGACACCTATGCATGGTCACTCATAGACACCATATTTCAAAGGCGCAAGGGCGCCACGATACCTGTACCAAAGTGACACCTTATTAAAACGACACCATACATACATCACAATTGTGGAAACAGAGTCCGCAAATACGGACAACACTAAGCGGGCGCAGGGGTAAAAGGAAAGAAAGAGGGGGAAATGACAAGTAGTTCCCCATATGGATATGGGTGTCAATGAGTAGCCCAAATCCGTAATGCCATAATACCCCATAGGTATCTATGCTATAATTATACAGGGACATGAGTAATGGATGAACCGACCACTGCAAACCTAGTGATGGTCAGAAGAGGATAATAGAAGTATACATAGTTTTCAAACCATATCTATATCATGTCCCTAAAAAAAAACTAGAGTTTAATAGGGGAAGGGGGGAGAAAGAAAAAAGGGGGGGGGTGGGGTTCAGCCATAGGAACAAACTAAGTGACTTAAAAGTTAGATCCGAAAAAAATATATATACAAAAGAAAAAGAAACTCCTTTCAGGGCCAAGAAATGGGTTTTAAGCCCCTGTAATGGGGGCCCCATTACGTATTGCCACTGAACGTAACTAGAGTAGGGAATGGTGGCTCCTATACTCCATGATAAAGAACAATAAGACTTGCTTTGTTTTCTTTGGCCGACTCTATAGCAAGGGACACCCATAACAAAGCCTGACTCACTGGGCGAGATGTACTAGTGTAGGGAAATACAGAGTTGACTATGTAGTCAATCTGTATATATTGGGAAAGACTATCCCGTTGAAAGGAATAAGAAAGGCGGCAAAACAGGGGGGGGGTTTGGGGTAGAGGTAAGCTAAAAGGGGGGAGAGAATTATTCCTATAGGAAGCACCCAAAGTTAATCTGGTCATTCAAGCCTCGAGGATGGCAGGTATCCAGCGTGAAGATCCAGCTGGCCTCTCTCTGCAATAGCAATCTGTCCAAGTCACCACCTCTGTTTGGCATGTCAATTTTGTCAATCCCCATAAATCGTATAGCTCTAGTGTCTCCTCCATTTGTATCGTTAACATGTTTGGCGATTGGGGTATCTCTTTGATGTCGTATATCGCCAAGGTGTTCCCCCACCCTTCTCCTAAACTCCCTAATTGTCTTCCCGACATAGGTGATGCCACATTGACAAGTGACTCTGTAGATAACCCCTGTACTCCTACAGTTTACAAATTTCTTTAGCTTAAATGTCTCTTGTGTGTTGTCATTAAAAAATTCTTTACCAGTGCATATCGATTCACATGCTATGCACCCACCACACCGAAAGCACCCTGCCGGCCTTTGTGGGAGCCATGTTGTTACCCTGGGTGCAGAGAAATGACTATGTACGAGTCTATCACCCAGTGTTTTGGCCCTACGATAGGTGATCACTGGTTCCTTTCCCAGAGTGTCTCTCAAATCCTCATCCATCTTTAGCACCTCCCAGTGTTTCAGTATGATGTTTTTTACGGATGATGCTCCATTATCATAAGTGCAGATTAATCTCGTTACTGTGGATGATTGGCCCTCCTCCCTACGTGGTATGAGGAGGTTTTCCCTCTTTTGTTTGTTAGCATATCGGAAATCTTCTCGCAAGATCCGATCCGGATAGCCTCTGGCCAAAAACCTCAATCTGAGGTCGTCGGCCATAACTTTGAAGTCCTTTTGGTCAGAGCAGTTTAGTTTTAATCTTAAATATTGGCCTTTCGGGATCCCTTTCTTGAGGGAGTAGGGGTGGCTACCATCCCATCTTAACAAGGAATTAGTTGCAGTGGGTTTCCTATAGATTGTACTCTCTAGACGATCCCCATCCCTAGATTTAGTAATTAGTACGTCAAGAAATGGTAATTGGATTTCTTGAACATCAAAAGTGAATTTAAGACCGACCTGATTGTCATTCAATGACGTCATGAATAGGCCAAACTCCTCTTTTGTCACTTTCCATATCACAAAAATATCATCAATATACCTGACCCATAAATCAATATGGGCCAGGTAATTGGTGTGCAGTTCTGAAAAGGCAATACTCTCCTCCCACCAGCCCAGGAACAAGTTTGCGTAGGTGGGCGCACAGGGATTCCCCATAGCGGTGCCCCTGAGCTGGTGGATGATTCTGCCATCAAAGGTGAAGTAGTTGTTGGTAAGCACAAACTCGAGGAGAGTCACGATGAACTCATTGTGAGCATTGAATTGACAGCCCCTCGCACTATTGAAGTGTTGTACCCCCCGAATTCCACATTCGTGTGGGATTGAGGAGTACAGGGCCTCAACATCAATGCTGGCGCCCTTGCGCCTTTGAAATATGGTGTCTATGAGTGACCATGCATAGGTGTCCCTTTTATGATGGGTTATTCTGGCGCCGGTATTATAGTATCTAGATACTCAAGAAATATGGCGTCCATGAGTAACCATGTGTGAGATATATGGAGTATGGTATAGATACCGTTCCACTTGGACCCTATGAATATGGTGTCCATTACTGGCGTTGTACAGGGCACATATGCACTGGCGCTGGTACTTAGTTACATCTTATATATGGCACACATAACTGATTGCAAATATGGCACACATATAATGGCGCCGATGCCCCATATGAACCACCCGGCCTCCAGCAATATGGCGTCCAGCCACCGATATTAAGAGCATACACTAAATGGCGTGATTGCCTCATATTATCTAATTGTATGTTGGGCAGGCGGCCATGGTGGATCCGGAATGGTATGTGAGGATCGACACATTGTTTTGTTTAAAGCGGCGCAGTGGGGGGGGGGGAGTGTCCGCAATACCCAGCGGAGACACCGGACTCCGACAAAATGGTGGGCGGAAGTGATGTATTCAAGATGGCGGCGGAACTTCCGGTAAGGCGCGTCCTTGGCTCCAGAATACAATGGCGGATGACACGGCCGGAATCCGGCATGTGGCGATATCCCTCTGACTAATTGGGGGGCGATTGACTCCAGCTGCATAGTTTAGTATCTTTATATAAGGGGGGGGGCGTCCGGTCAGCACGTCAGGACTCACATAAGCTGCAGACACAGCCAGCATCTTTGACCTTTTTAGGGGACCTCCCAGCCACTGCGGGACCCTCTTAATCATCTAGTACGGACTGATACTAATACGGACTCTATGGAATCGCTTCTGGACTATCCTGTTTAGGACTTTGTGAGCGGACCCACTGGTTCCTTTTCTTTATATAACTCCCCTGATGATGCTCCCCCATCGGAGTTGAAATGCGTAGGGAGAAGAGAGACATTTAGGGTCACATTTTGGTTGGTGGTCTCCCATAGTAGGGCACACTTGGGGCCTGTCCTTGTCAGGACAGGAGTTCTTCTAAGGGATTACAGGGAAGACAGTGGCAGTGTATCTTCCCTACCCTTGGCCCTTTACATCTGGAACCACCACCCTCATGGACTTTGAGGGGTCCTTTCTATATGTCCGTCAAAATTGGTAAGACCGATCCAATTTTTTATCTCGAGCACTGGTTCACTTGAGCACGTTTGTATTGTTTTTGTATGTGTCGTGTTAGGATCCGAATTTTTTATCCATATATGTATTAAAGGTTATGTTTTAATTTAGTGGATATCCTCCATAGCTATTCCCATAATCTTCCAGAGGGTACAGACAGGGCTGGTTTCTATATAGGCCTCAGCTATTTCTATGGCAGCTGGATGGTATAACTTCCCACAGGTGAAGTAAATGCAACCGGGGTGAACTGCTGGGGGCGAATTGCTGGGGGCAAACTGCTGGGGGTGAACTGCTGGGGTGCAAAGCATCCAAATCCCCATCCTCAGGAATACACCCACTTACTGTACACATGGATGTATTCTGAAAGATGAGGGAGGTGGTAGTCACATTTGCAATAAACACTACATTACAGAGTATATTTGCACTAAATATGACTAAAACCCCCATTATCCTTCAGAATATACCCATTGATACAGTGTATTCTGAAGGATGATGGGGGTTGTTTGCTCACCTTTCCTAAAAGGATCTCAGACTTGTGAGTACCATAGTTGCAACATTAAATAGTGTGCAGGCACAAGTATGTGATTGGTGTTGGCAGCTCAGCAACATTTCCCTCTGACAATCATTATCCATCCCTGCAGAGGATGAGGAGAACCGCTCCTCTCTCCCTCCTCAGCCTTAGGCCACTTTTACACATCCGTGTCTCCAGTACATGTGGTGACAGTTTTCACACGTACCGGAGACACTGACACACGCAGACCCATTCAAATGAATGGGTCTGTGCACGTGTCAGTGTGTTTCCACGGACCGCGTGTGTGTGTGCCCCACACATAGACATGTCTGTTTTTATCATCAGCATGGGCGGCAAAGCGTTCCGCACGCGTGCACACCGAGAACACACATGGATGTCAGCCATGTGACACGCATTGGCGCCAGGGAAAAAGTGCTACGGTGCTGAGTGCCGAAGACGGCACCGCGAGCAGAGGAAAATGATGAGAGTTATATTCAAGTCAGAGCAATGAAAGCAGGTGGGAGCTTTTTGGACTATTACTCCCATCAACCTACATCTGCTAGTAACAGTGACAGCAGGAACGGATGATGTGGGTATTCCTCATCTGCCGCCCGCGATATAACTAAATGAATGAAAAACCTGGCTTGGGTTCCCCCGTATTTTCTATAACCAGCCAGGCAAAACTTACAGCTGTCAGCTTCAGCATGGTTGGTTATCAAGAATAGAGGGGTCCCATGCCTTATTTTTAATTATTTAAATAAATAATTTAAAAAAAATGGCATGGGGTCCCCCCCATTTTTGATAACCAGCCTTGCTAAAGCTCACAGCTGGGAAGCTGGTATTCTCAGACTGGTAAGGGGCCATAGATATTGGCCCCCCTTAGCCTAAAAATAGCACCCCACAGCTGCCCAGAAAAGGCGCATCTATTAGACACCTCTCCATTACTAATCCTATAGTTGTATTGTAAATAAAGACACAGCCAGAATAAAGTCTGCCTCTGTACAAATCCCTAGTTAGACCGCACATGGAGTACTGTGTCCAGTTTTGGGCACCGGTGCTCAGGAAGGATATAATGGAACTAGAGAGAGTACAAAGGAGGGCAACAAAATTAATAAAGGGGATGGGAGAACTACAATACCCAGATAGATTAGCGAAATTAGGATTATTTAGTCTAGAAAAAAGACGACTGAGGGGCGATCTAATAACCATGTATAAGTATATAAGGGGACAATACAAATATCTCGCTGAGGATCTGTTTATACCAAGGAAGGTGACGGGCACAAGGGGGCATTCTTTGCGTCTGGAGGAGAGAAGGTTTTTCCACCAACATAGAAGAGGATTCTTTACTGTTAGGGCAGTGAGAATCTGGAATTGCTTGCCTGAGGAGGTGGTGATGGCGAACTCAGTCGAGGGGTTCAAGAGAGGCCTGGATGTCTTCCTGGAGCAGAACAATATTGTATCATACAATTATTAGGTTCTGTAGAAGGACGTAGATCTGGGTATTTATTATGATGGAATATAGGCTGAACTGGATGGACAAATGTCTTTTTTCGGCCTTACTAACTATGTTACTAAGTCCTTTAATTGAAAAAATGATACAGACTCCTGTAATAATCTCAATTAAACCATACATACAGCGTCGCCTAAGCACTCGATCTCTTGTAATAAAAGTAAAACAAAAAAACAACAACAATATACCATACCTATCTGTCGTTCTGTCCCTCGCTATAATCCATGTCAGGGGAGAAACAGTTTTCAACCTGGACGGTGCCAAGATGCAACCATCCAGGTTGAAAAACATTGGTGAATGAGCTTCTGCGAGCACAGCATCATTGACCAGCGTTGACATCGTCGAGACCGGGCCGAGAGCTCCATCTACGCCTGTGCCGCATCTGCGGCCATTTTTCTGGAGACACTGCGTAGAGGCAGGTGTTGATGGAGATCTCGACTTTCCTCCATCTGTGCTGACTGAGAAGCCGGAAGCTGGATGCAGGACCCCGGAAGAAGAATTGCGGCTGCCATATGCCGCCACCGCACGGCTTACCGCTCACTGCCGTACCACCACCGCAGGACCACCGCTCGCCACCATACCACCACCACAGGACCACTGCTCACCGCCGTACCACCACCAGCTCCGGGCCTGCAGCATTGGTAAGAACAGTGTTCAGTTTATAAGACGCATCCCCATTTGTAACCCAATTTTGGGGATCAGATCAAAGCATATCATATATGAGTGGCCCAGTCAAAGTTCAGACCTAAATCCCACTGTGGTAAGACTTGAAAATTGCTGTTCACAAATGTTCATTATCTAACCCCACTGAGATAGAGCTAGTTTGCAAATAATGGGCAAAAATGTCTAGATGTAGAAGCTAGTAGACACATACTCCAAAAGACTTAGATAGATCTATCTATCATCTGTATGTCAGCTTAGTCTTTGTGCCACTGAGTATTTTATATCAGAGTGAAACGTTTAGATTTGCTATATTTGCATATTTATAATATTTGTCTTGTTTTCCATATATATGTTACATATATCTATCCCATCTATGGACATTACAAATAGTATAAAACCTCTCTGACAACATACGGGTGTATGGGTAATGACTAGGACTTTACAAAAGTTGAATTTTGGTATCAGGCACTCCTTGATGTGGCACACTAAATTCCCTATGTAAAAATGAATGTGCGCACATGAAGGTACAGTAATGGGCCTCCACGTTTATAGGGGCCATATTGTAGAGGCCATGTTTGGGATGTTTGATACAGATGGACCTTATACTGGTCTTACCCTATGTATTAATTATCACAATTAAACCTAAATCGTTTATAAACTGGCATATGAACATGATCAATTATAGATTTTTTTTTAAAGAAGATGTCCTATTTTCGTTTTGAAGACATTTGATGCATTTTTTATGTTTGTATTATTATTATTATAGGATACTAGAGAAAGTAAAAGTATTCAGATTGGTCAAAGGCAGGGTCAGTTGAATAATGCCCAGTGCCCACTCCATATTTCCTTCACCAGGTCAGTGCTTTGGAAACAATTCGCTGTATTGTGTACCTCCACCAATGGTCACCAGAGGACAGAACCAGCCCACATAGTGGGGGCCTTGTGCTAGAACAATGGTTATGTCATTGTGGTTATGTCATTTTCCATGTACAACAAATGACCTATAACACATTTTGATTTCCACTGCGATGTATTTTATATAAAAAGAAGAAATGTCAAGTTATCTCTTTCCATAGGCGCTTTGTATAGCACAAGACGTCTTTGTTAGAGAACTGACATTTATTGTGATGTTGTGATCAATTAACAGCACGATAATTGCCTTGACATTTCAGGATCTACCTCTACCAAGCACAGCAGAGTAACCTTTTAGATAGATATTTGTATTGATCGCGGTTACAAAACTAAACAAGCAAATGTAGCATTCTAAAAGGCTGAAGTATAAATTTGTATGTTTTCAGCTTGTTTTTATGTTTCATATTTTCAATGGAATCAGAAAAAATAGCATATGAACAGCAATGTGCGGCGTCTGTTGTATATTTGGATATCTTGTATGTGACTCTGCATTTACTTTTAGCGTTCCTTCATTTTGTTTTCAGTTACATATAGTTAGTAAGGCCGAAAAAAGACATTTGTCCATCCAGTTCAGCCTATATTCCATCATAATAAATCCCCAGATCTACGTCCTTCTACAGAACCTAATAATTGTATGATACAATATTGTTCTGCTCCAGAAAGACATCCAGGCTTCTCTTGAACCCCTCGACTGAGTTCGCCATCACTTCCTCAGGCAAGCAATTCCAGATTCTCACTGCCCTAACAGTAAAGAATCCTCTTCTATGTTGGTGGAAAAACCTTCTCTCCTCCAGACGCAAAGAATGCCCCCTTGTGCCCGTCACCTTCCTTGGTATAAACAGATCCTCAGCGAGATATTTGTATTGTCCCCTTATATACTTATACATGGTTATTAGATCGCCCCTCAGTCGTCTTTTTTCTAGACTAAATAATCCTAATTTCGCTAATCTATCTGGGTATTGTAGTTCTCCCATCCCCTTTATTAATTTTGTTGCCCTCCTTTGTACTCTCTCTAGTTCCATTATATCCTTCCTGAGCACCGGTGCCCAAAACTGGACACAGTACTCCATGTGCGGTCTAACTAGGGATTTGTACAGAGGCAGTATAATGCTCTCATCATGTGTATCCAGACCTCTTTTAATGCACCCCATGATCCTGTTTGCCTTGGCAGCTGCTGCCTGGCACTGGCTGCTCCAGGTAAGTTTATCATTAACTAGGATCCCCAAGTCCTTCTCCCTGTCAGATTTACCCAGTGGTTTCCCATTCAGTGTGTAATGGTGATATTGATTCCTTCTTCCCATGTGTATAACCTTACATTTATCATTGTTAAACCTCATCTGCCACCTTTCAGCCCAAGTTTCCAACTTATCCAGATCCATCTGTAGCAGAATACTATCTTCTCTTGTATTAACTGCTTTACATATGAATTACATGTGAATTACTGGTATGATGGACTCCTCGCCAGAGACGGACTACACCTCAACAAACCTGGGAAACACACATTCGCCAGAAGACTCGCTACACTCATCAGGAGGGCGTTAAACTAGAAGAAGAGGGGACGGGAAGAAAAACATTAGACTCGAACAAAGACGACCCAGGAAAACATACTCAGAAGGGAGGTAAGAACATTTCTAAAACAATCCACAGTGAGGAGATTGGAACAAAACAAAATCCTCTAAACTGCATGCTCGCAAACGCCAGAAGCCTGACAAACAAGATGGAAGAACTAGAAGCAGAAATATCTACAGGTAACTTTGACATAGTGGGAATAACCGAGACATGGTTAGATGAAAGCTATGACTGGGCAGTTAACTTACAGGGTTACAGTCTGTTTAGAAAGGATCGTAAAAATCGGAGAGGAGGAGGGGTTTGTCTCTATGTAAAGTCTTGTCTAAAGTCCACTTTAAGGGAGGATATTAGCGAAGGGAATGAGGATGTCGAGTCCATATGGGTTGAAATTCATGGAGGGAAAAATGGTAACAAAATTCTCATTGGGGTCTGTTACAAACCCCCAAATATAACAGAAAGCATGGGAAGTCTACTTCTAAAGCAGATAGATGAAGCTGCAACCCATAATGAGGTCCTGGTTATGGGGGACTTTAACTACCCGGATATTAACTGGGAAACAGAAACCTGTGAAACCCATAAAGGCAACAGGTTTCTGCTAATAACCAAGAAAAATTATCTTTCACAATTGGTGCAGAATCCAACCAGAGGAGCAGCACTTTTAGACCTAATACTATCTAATAGACCTGACAGAATAACAAATCTGCAGGTGGTTGGGCATTTAGGAAATAGCGACCACAATATTGTGCAGTTTCACCTGTCTTTCACTAGGGGGACTTGTCAGGGAGTCACAAAAACATTGAACTTTAGGAAGGCAAAGTTTGACCAGCTTAGAGATGCCCTTAATCTGGTAGACTGGGACAATATCCTCAGAAATGAGAATACAGATAATAAATGGGAAATGTTTAAGAACATCCTAAATAGGCAGTGTAAGCGGTTTATACCTTGTGGGAATAAAAGGACTAGAAATAGGAAAAACCCAATGTGGCTAAACAAAGAAGTAAGACAGGCAATTAACAGTAAAAAGAAAGCATTTGCACTACTAAAGCAGGATGGCACCATTGAAGCTCTAAAAAACTATAGGGAGAAAAATACTTTATCTAAAAAACTAATTAAAGCTGCCAAAAAGGAAACAGAGAAGCACATTGCTAAGGAGAGTAAAACTAATCCCAAACTGTTCTTCAACTATATCAATAGTAAAAGAATAAAAACTAAAAATGTAGGCCCCTTAAAAAATAGTGAGGAAAGAATGGTTGTAGATGACGAGGAAAAAGCTAACATATTAAACACCTTCTTCTCCACGGTATTCACGGTGGAAAATGAAATGCTAGGTGAAATCCCAAGAAACAATGAAAACCCTATATTAAGGGTCACCAATCTAACCCAAGAAGAGGTGCGAAACCGGCTAAATAAGATTAAAATAGATAAATCTCCGGGTCCGGATGGCATACACCCACGAGTACTAAGAGAACTAAGTAATGTAATAGATAAACCATTATTTCTTATTTTTAGTGACTCTATAGCGACAGGGTCTGTTCCGCAGGACTGGCGCATAGCAAATGTGGTGCCAATATTCAAAAAGGGCTCTAAAAGTGAACCTGGAAATTATAGGCCAGTAAGTCTAACCTCTATTGTTGGTAAAATATTTGAAGGGTTTCTGAGGGATGTTATTCTGGATTATCTCAATGAGAATAACTGTTTAACTCCATATCAGCATGGGTTTATGAGAAATCGCTCCTGTCAAACCAATCTAATCAGTTTTTATGAAGAGGTAAGCTATAGGCTGGACCACGGTGAGTCATTGGACGTGGTATATCTCGATTTTTCCAAAGCGTTTGATACCGTGCCGCACAAGAGGTTGGTACACAAAATGAGAATGCTTGGTCTGGGGGAAAATGTGTGTAAATGGGTTAGTAACTGGCTTAGTGATAGAAAGCAGAGGGTGGTTATAAATGGTATAGTCTCTAACTGGGTCGCTGTGACCAGTGGGGTACCGCAGGGGTCAGTATTGGGACCTGTTCTCTTCAACATATTCATTAATGATCTGGTAGAAGGTTTACACAGTAAAATATCGATATTTGCAGATGATACAAAACTATGTAAAGCAGTTAATACAAGAGAAGATAGTATTCTGCTACAGATGGATCTGGATAAGTTGGAAACTTGGGCTGAAAGGTGGCAGATGAGGTTTAACAATGATAAATGTAAGGTTATACACATGGGAAGAGGGAATCAATATCACCATTACACACTGAACGGGAAACCACTGGGTAAATCTGACAGGGAGAAGGACTTGGGGATCCTAGTTAATGATAAACTTACCTGGAGCAGCCAGTGCCAGGCAGCAGCTGCCAAGGCAAACAGGATCATGGGGTGCATTAAAAGAGGTCTGGATACACATGATGAGAGCATTATACTGCCTCTGTACAAATCCCTAGTTAGACCGCACATGGAGTACTGTGTCCAGTTTTGGGCACCGGTGCTCAGGAAGGAAATAATGGAACTAGAGAGAGTACAAAGGAGGGCAACAAAATTAATAAAGGGGATGGGAGAACTACAATACCCAGATAGATTAGCGAAATTAGGATTATTTAGTCTAGAAAAAAGACGACTGAGGGGCGATCTGATAACCATGTATAAGTATATAAGGGGACAATACAAATATCTCGCTGAGGATCTGTTTATACCAAGGAAGGTGACGGGCACAAGGGGGCATTCTTTGCGTCTGGAGGAGAGAAGGTTTTTCCACCAACATAGAAGAGGATTCTTTACTGTTAGGGCAGTGAGAATCTGGAATTGCTTGCCTGAGGAGGTGGTGATGGCGAACTCAGTCGAGGGGTTCAAGAGAGGCCTGGATGTCTTCCTGGAGCAGAACAATATTGTATCATACAATTATTAGGTTCTGTAAAAGGACGTAGATCTGGGGATTTATTATGATGGAATATAGGCTGAACTGGATGGACAAATGTCTTTTTTCGGCCTTACTAACTATGTTACTATGTTACTATGTTACATAGTTTTGTATCATCTGCAAATATCGATATTTTACTGTGTAAACCTTCTACCAGATCATTAATGAATATGTTGAAGAGAACAGGTCCCAATACCGACCCCTGCGGTACCCCACTGGTCACAGCGACCCAGTTAGAGACTATACCATTTATAACCACCCTCTGCTTTCTATCACTAAGCCAGTTACTAACCCATTTACACACATTTTCCCCCAGACCAAGCATTCTCATTTTGTATACCAACCTCTTGTGCGGCACGGTATCAAACGCTTTGGAAAAATCGAGATATACCACGTCCAATGACTCACCGTGGTCCAGCCTATAGCTTACCTCTTCATAAAAACTGATTGGATTGGTTTGACAGGAGTGATTTCTCATAAACCCATGTTTTTAAACCCTCATAAACCCATGTTTTTAAACTCTTGTAAAAAAAATGAAAATCAACATGAATTCGATTTTATAACAGTTAAAATAATTACAGGAATTTACGGGAACAACACGTATAAAAAAACACCATACCCAGAGCATTTAAAGAGGTTAATCAGGACTTTTAATATTTTTTGCGTATGGGGCCAAGAACTAACAGGCAGGTAATTGCTAACTTGGACCACTCCTGCTGTCAAATTCTATGATTTCTGCTGACGTCACATCGACAGGGCAGTGCATTCTCTTCTGCTCTGCTCTGTTGACGGGGCATCTCTGCTGATGTCATGCTGATTGATAGCTGGCTTCCTGCTGCCTTACTGAGACGAGTTGGCTGTCAATCAGCAAGATGTCTGCAGTGATGCCCCATCAACAGAGGAGAGCAGGAGAGAAGGTTCAGCTCTGCTGATGGTTGATGAGGGGTGAATGAAGTAGGCAAATCATGGGCTGAGCAAGCAGAGTTTGTCCCCATGCGGAACAGGCAGATAGTTAGTTCTTTGCCCCATATCCAAAAACATTAAATGTCTTGGATAACCCCTTGTAAGAAAACTGCAATTTACCTAAAACATGTCACCAAGTCTCATAGTCTGTAATTCTTTTTTTTTCACATTACTAAAAAAAAGTCAATTGCATAAAGAAAATGCCATTAAGGGCTTACTCACACCAGGTTATACATCGGACGCGTGCCATCCAATGTATTATTGCATAGCACTAGGACCAATGTTATTCTATGGAGCAGTGCTGATCAGCATTTTTGTCTCAGACATTGGGAAAAAAATTGCAACATCCTGCGATTTAAAGAGCAAATCAGATGATGCTCACCCATTCAAGTCTGTGGGGATGTGGAATCATTGCACTGCACTCGGATGACAAACAAGTGCTGTCCGATTTCCACATATTCACAAAATTGAGAAGATGGAGAAATTTTGTTCTCCAACTTCTCCTCGCCTGTAGTACGATTCTCTTATCCAAGAGAATCTGATCAGGCTTAGCTGACAATCTGATCAAACGGAGATCAGTGCTTGACCAGAATGTCATTAACATAGTCGATCTGATTCTTTCACATGAAAAATTTACACTTATGTGAGTGAGCCATTAAAATGCTACATGTTTGACAAAGAAAGAATGCAAAATGTTTTACTGACCAGTACAGAAAATCTAGGAGAATCTTACAGCATCTGCAAGGTCTTGGAACTCATTATATATTTTTTTAAATATACAAATGATAAATCAAAAACCATATGTTGCAGCATAAAATAGCAAAAAAGTTTCAATGGATAAGGATGAAAACAAAATACAGTTGTGCTCAAAACTTTACATACTCCGCCAGAATTTTTGCTTTCTTGGCCTTTTTTCAGAGAATATGACATCAGCGATCCACCTCCGTGCTTTACAGTAGGAATGGTGTTCCTTTCATCATAGGCCTTGTTGAACTCTTTCCAAATGTAACGTTTATGGTTGTGGCCAAAAAGTTCAATTTTGGTCCCATCACTCCAAATTACCTTATTGCAGAAATTTTGAGCCTTGTCTCTGTGCTGTTTTGTGTATTGTAGGCCAGATACTTTGTGGCATTTGCACAGTAATGGCTTTCTTCTGGCAATATGACCATGCAGCCTATTTTTCTTCAAGTGCCTCCTTATTGTGCATCTTGAAATATCCACACCGCTAGATTTCAGAGAGCCCTGTATTTCAGCTGATGTTATTTATGGGTTTTTCTTTGCATCCCGAATAATTTGAGGTGAGGATGTTACCTTTAGTAGCCATTCAAACCCATTTGTGTCAACTTCTGTGCATTTTGTCAGGCCAAAATCACCAGGGTATGTGAACTTTTGATCAGGGTCATTTGGATGTTTTGGGTTGTCATAATGATTTAAAAAGAGAAAACACAGTAGTTTGACAATAAATGGCTTCACCCAACCACTAACCATGAGTGGAGAAAAAGTTTTGGTGTTGTCATTCATATTCTCTGAAAAAAGGCAAAGAAAGCAACAATTCTGCCGGGGTATGTAAACTTTTGAGCACAACTGTAAAGAGGGAGGAGTTTTATCAATATTGTCATAAAATATATCCTTTTAAAAAGCAGCAAATATAGTGCATGCTGTATGATACATTTGATGTCAGTGATCTAGACTTTTTGTTACACTATATCATGATTGGCTCATATACTGTAATAATTTAAGAAAAAAGTTATTAATGAATTTGGTATCTATATATATAATTGTCTAAGGGGTACTTCCGTCTTTCTGTCCTCAACTTCCGTAACGGAAATCCTGCATCGCTGATTGGTCTCGGCAGCTGCCTGTCATGGCTGCCGTGACCAATCAGCAATGGGCACAGTCCTATTAGTCCCTCCCCTAAAGTCACAGTGCCCATCGCCCGCTCCATACTCCCCGCAGTCAGTGTCCCCATCGCTCCGCTCCATACTCCCCACGGTCAGTGTCCACGGCGCCCGCTCCATACTCCCCGCAGTCAGTGCCCGCTCCATAATCCCCTCCAGTAACCGCTCACACAGGGTTAATGCCAGCGGTAACGGACCGCGTTATGCCGCGGGTAACGCACTCCGAATCCGCTGCTATTAACCCTGTGTGACCAAGTTTTTACTATGGATCCTGCATAGGCAGCATCAATAGTAAAAAGATGTAATCTTCAAAATAATAAAAAAAAGCAAAAAACCTGCTATACTCACCCTCCGTACTCTGCCGATTCGCTCGCATCGGCCGCCATCTTCCGTTCCCAGAGATGCATTGCGAACTTACACAGAAGACTTAGCGGTCATCTGGGTAATTTCGCAATGCATCTTGGGAACGGAAGATGGCGGCCGTTTCACACAGCTTCGCTGGATCCCAGGGGTGAGTATATAACTATTTTTTATTTTAATTACTTTTTTTAACAGGGATATGGTGCAGACACTGCTAAATACTGCGTGGGTAGTGTTATATACCTACGTGACTGGCCAATATACTACGTGACTGGGCAATATACTGCATGACTGGGCAAAATACTACGTCACTGGGCAATATACTACGTCACTGGGCAATATACTACGTGACTGGGCAATATACTACGTGGCTGGGCAATATACTACGTGTTATGATCTGGTGATTAAGGAGCGACATGCGTCTAGCTCTGAGCAGGTGGCAACTATACTGACCGCAGTCCCTAAGCTCAACACAACACTAGAAGCAGCCGTGGAATGCTCCTAACTCTGCCTAGGCATCTCGTCACAGCCTAAGAGCTAACTACCCCTAAAGATAGAAGCAGGAAAACTATCTTGCCTCAGAGAAAATCCCCAAAGGATAGATTAGCCCCCCACAAATAATGACTGTGAGAGGAGAAGGAAATGACATACGTAGTATGAAACAAGATTTAGCACAGGAGGCCACTTCTAGCTAGATAGAAAATAGTACAGGACAGAACGCTGTGCGGTCAGTAATAAAAACTAGAAAAAGTCCACCGCAGAGAAATGCAAAAATCTCCACACCTGACTAAAGGTGTGGAGGGCAAACTCTGCTGCCCAGAGCTTCCAGCTTAGCTGAATAGATCCATACTGAAAAGCTGGACAAATGAACAAAAACAAAGAAAGTGCTGAACAACAAGTCCACAACAAGAGAACCGCAAAAGGACAAGCAAGGACTTAGCTTTGATGAACTGGTCAGAGTGTCAGGAAAGTCCTAAGAGCAATGACTCCAGGCAGGAACAATTGACAACTGGCATTGAATGAGGGATAAGGCCAGACTAATATAGCCGAGCCAGAAAGACGATCAGTGAAAACAGCTGCTGAAGCTAAATCCAAGACGCAGCCATACCACTCAAAACCACAGGAGGGAGCCAAAGAGCAGAACTCACAAAAATGCCACTAACAACCACCGGAGGGAGCCCAAGAGCGGAATTCACAACAGTACCCCCCCCCTTAAGGAGGGGTCACCGAACCCTCACCAGAGCCCCCAGGCCGATCAGGATGAGCCAAATGAAAAGCACGAACCAAATCGGTGGCATGAACATCGGAGGCAACAACCCAAGAATTATCCTCCTGGCCATAACCCTTCCACTTGACAAGATACTGAAGCTTCCGCCTCGAAAAATGAGAATCCAAAATTTTCTCAACCACATATTCCAACTCCCCCTCAACCAACACCGGGGCAGGAGGATCAACAGATGGAACAACGGGCACCACATATCTCTGCAACAAAGCTCCATGGAAAACATTGTGGATGGCAAAAGAGGCTGGAAGGGCCAAACGAAAAGACACAGGATTGATAATCTCAGAAATCTTAGAAGGACCAATAAACCGAGGCTTGAACTTAGGGGAAGAAAGCTTCATAGGAACATGACGAGAGGACAACCAAACCAAATCCCCCACACGAAGCCGAGGACCAACACACCGACGGCGGTTAGCAAAACGCTGAGCCTTTTCCTGGGACAACGTCAAATTGTCTACCACATGAGTCCAAATCTGCTGTAACCTGTCCATCACAGAATCAACACCAGGACAATCAGAAGGCTCAACCTGCCCTGAAGAAAAACGAGGATGGAAACCAAAATTACAAAAGAAAGGCGAAACCAAAGTAGCCGAACTGGCCTGATTATTAAGGGCAAACTCGGCCAACGGCAAGAAAGTCACCCAATCATCCTGATCAGCAGACACAAAGCATCTCAAATAGGTTTCCAAGGTCTGATTAGTTCACTCAGTTTGGCCATTGGTCTGAGGATGGAACGCCGAAGAAAAAGACAAATCAATACCCATCCTAGCACAAAAGGCCCGCCAAAACCTGGAAACAAACTGGGAACCTCTGTCAGACACAATATTCTCCGGAATGCCATGCAAACGAACCACATGCTGAAAAAACAATGGAACCAAATCAGAGGAGGAAGGCAATTTAGGCAAAGGTACCAAATGGACCATTTTAGAGAACCGGTCACAAACCACCCAGATAACAGACATCCTCTGGGACACAGGAAGATCCGAAATAAAATCCATGGAAATATGCGTCCAAGGCCTCTCCAGGACGGGCAAAGGCAAAAGCAACCCACTAGCGCGGGAACAGCAAGGCTTGGCTCGGGCGCAAGTCCCACAGGACTGCACAAAAGCATGGACATCGCGCGACAAGGAAGGCCACCAAAAGGACCTAGCAACCAAATCTCTGGTACCAAAAATCCCAGGATGACCAGCCAACACTGAACAATGGACCTCAGAAATCACCTTACTCGTCCATCTATCAGGAACAAACAGCTTCCCCACAGGACAGTGGTCAGGCCTATCAACCTGAAATTCCTGAAGCACCCGCCGCAAATCAGGGGAGATGGCAGAAAGAATCACCCCTTCCTTAAGAATGCCAACCGGCTCAAGGACTCCAGGAGAATCCGGCAAAAAACTCCTAGAGAGGGCATCCGCCTTAACATTCTTAGATCCTGGAAGATACGAGACCACAAAATCAAAACGGGAGAAAAACAGGGACCACCGAGCCTGTCTAGGGTTCAGCCGCCTGGCCGACTCAAGGTAAATCAAATTCTTATGATCGGTCAAGACCACAATGCGGTGCTTGGCTCCCTCAAGCCAATGTCGCCACTCCTCAAGTGCCCATTTCATAGCCAACAACTCCCGATTGCCGACATCATAATTGCGTTCCGCAGATGAAAACTTTTGGGAAAAGAAGGCACATGGCTTCATCAAGGAACCATCAGAATTCCTCTGTGACAAAACGGCCCCTGCCCCAATCTCAGAAGCGTCAACCTCAACCTGAAAAGGAAGAGAAACATCCGGTTGACGCAACACAGGGGCAGAAGTAAATCGGCGTTTAAGCTCCTGAAAGGCCTCAACAGCCTCAGAGGACCAATTAGTCACATCAGCGCCTTTCTTCGTCAAATCGGTCAGGGGTTTAACCACACTAGAGAAGTTGGCAATGAAACGGCGATAAAAATTAGCAAAGCCCAAAAATTTCTGAAGGCTCTTCACAGATGTGGGTTGAATCCAGTCATGGATGGCTTGGACCTTAACAGGATCCATTTCTATAGACGAAGGAGAAAAAATAACCCCCAAAAAAGAGACCTTCTGAACTCCAAATAGGCACTTAGACCCCTTCACAAATAGAGCATTATCACGAAGGATCTGGAATACCATCCTGACCTGCTTCACATGAGACTCCCAATCATCGGAAAAAATCAAAATATCATCCAAATACACAATCAAGAATTTGTCAAGATAATTGCGGAAAATATCATGCATGAAAGACTGGAACACAGATGGAGCATTAGAGAGCCCAAATGGCATCACAAGGTATTCAAAATGGCCTTCGGGCCTATTAAATGCAGTCTACCATTCGTCACCCTGTTTAATACGAACAAGATTATATGCCCTTTGAAGGTCAATCTTGGTAAACCAACTAGCCCCCTTAATCCTAGCAAACAAATCAGAGAGCAAAGGTAAAGGATATTGGAATTTGACCGTGATCTTATTAAGAAGGCGATAATCAATACAGGGTCTTAAGGAGCCATCCTTCTTGGCAACAAAAAAGAATCCCGCTCCCAATGGTGACGAAGACGGCCGAATATGCCCCTTCTCTAAAGACTCCTTAACATAGCTCCGCATGGCGGCATGCTCTGGCACAGACAGGTTGAAAAGTCGGCCCTTAGGGAACTTACAGCCAGGAATCAATTCAATAGCACAATCACAGTCCCTATGTGGAGGAAGGGAACTGGACTTGGGCTCATCGAATACATCCTGGAAATCTAACAAAAATTCAGGAACATCAGAAGAGGGGGAAGAGGAAATTGACATCAAAGGAACGTCACTATGTACCCCTTGACGACCCCAACTAGTCACAGACATTGATTTCCAATCCAGCACTGGATTGTGTACCTGTAACCATGGAAAACCCAGTACAACAACATCATGTAAATTATGCAACACCAGAAAACGGCAATCTTCCTGATGTGCAGGAGCCGTGTACATAGTCATCTGCGTCCAGTACTGAGGTTTATTCTTGGCCAATTGTGTAGCATCAATACCCCTCAAGGGTATGGGACTCTGCAAAGGCTGCAAAGAAAAACCACAGCGCCTAGCGAATTCTAAGTCCATTAAGTTCAGAGCAGCGCCTGAATCCACAAATGCCATGACAGAAAAAGATGACAATGAGCAAATCAGGGTCACAGACAGGAGAAACTTAGGCTGCACAGTACTAATGGTAACAGATCTAGCGACCCTCTTAATACGCTTAGGGCAATCAGAAATAGTATGAGCAGAATCACCACAGTAAAAACACAGCCCATTCTGACGTCTGTATCCCCTCTGTTCCGCTCTAGTCAAAATCCTATCACATTGCATGGGCTCAGGACTTTGCTCAGAGGACACTGCCATATGGTGCACCACTTTGCGTTCGCGCAGGCGCCGATCAATCTGAATGGCCAGAGACATAGATTCGCTCAAACCAACAGGCGTGGGAAACCCCACCATAACATCTTTAAGGGCTTCAGAAAGACCCTTTCTGAAAATAGCAGCCAGAGCATCCTCATTCCATTTAGTGAGCACAGACCATTTTCTAAATTTCTGGCAGTATAATTCTGCCGCTTCCTGACCCTGACACAGGGCCAACAGTGTTTTCTCAGCATGCTCTACAGAGTTAGGTTCGTCATACAATAATCCGAGTGATTGAAAAAATGCATCTACATTAAGCAATGCCGGATTCCCTGGCTCAAGTGAGAATGCCCAGTCCTGAGGGTTGCCACGCAGAAGAGAAATAACTATCTTTACTTGCTGAATGGGGTCACCAGAGGAACGGGGTTTCAGAGCAAAAAACAATTTGCAATTATTTTTAAAGTTCAAAAACTTAGATCTATTCCCGTAAAAGAAATCCGGAGTAGGAATTCTAGGCTCTAAGGCCGGAGTCTGAACCACATAATCTTGAATACTCTGTACTCTTGCAGCAAGCTGATCCACACGAGAAAACAAACCCTGAACATTCATGCATCCAAATCCCGAATCACCCAGAGATCAAGAGGAAGGAAAAAGACAAAACAAACTAAAGAAAAAAAAATGGCTCAGAACTCTTTTTCTCTTCCTTCTTTTGAGAGGCATTCAGCTCATTTTTGGCCAGTTGTACTCTTAAGATCTGGTGATTAAGGAGCGACATGCGTCTAGCTCTGAGCAGGTGGCAACTATACTGACCGCAGTCCCTAAGCTCAACACAACACTAGAAGCAGCCGTGGAATGCTCCTAACTCTGCCTAGGCATCTCGTCACAGCCTAAGAGCTAACTACCCCTAAAGATAGAAGCAGGAAAACTATCTTGCCTCAGAGAAAATCCCCAAAGGATAGATTAGCCCCCCACAAATAATGACTGTGAGAGGAGAAGGAAATGACATACGTAGTATGAAACAAGATTTAGCACAGGAGGCCACTTCTAGCTAGATAGAAAATAGTACAGGACAGAACGCTGTGCGGTCAGTAATAAAAACTAGAAAAAGTCCACCGCAGAGAAATGCAAAAATCTCCACACCTGACTAAAGGTGTGGAGGGCAAACTCTGCTGCCCAGAGCTTCCAGCTTAGCTGAATAGATCCATACTGAAAAGCTGGACAAATGAACAAAAACAAAGAAAGTGCTGAACAACAAGTCCACAACAAGAGAACCGCAAAAGGACAAGCAAGGACTTAGCTTTGATGAACTGGTCAGAGTGTCAGGAAAGTCCTAAGAGCAATGACTCCAGGCAGGAACAATTGATAACTGGCATTGAATGAGGGATAAGGCCAGACTAATATAGCTGAGCCAGAAAGACGATCAGTGAAAACAGCTGCTGAAGCTAAATCCAAGAAGCAGCCATACCACTCAAAACCACAGGAGGGAGCCAAAGAGCAGAACTCACAAAAATGCCACTAACAACCACCGGAGGGAGCCCAAGAGCGGAATTCACAACACTACGTGACTGGGCAATATACTACGTGACTGGGCAATATACTACGTGGCTCTGTGCTGAATACTACGTCGCTGGGAAATATACTATGTCGCTTGGCAATATACTACGTCGCTGGGCAATATACTACGTCGCTGGGCAATATACTACGTGACTGGGAAATATACTATGTGACTGGGCAATATACTATACTATAATATACTCCCTTTCTGAGGGATGTTATTCTGGATTATCTCAATGAGAATAACTGTTTAACTCCATATCAGCATGGGTTTATGAGAAATCGCTCCTGTCAAACCAATCTAATCAGTTTTTATGAAGAGGTAAGCTATAGGCTGGACAACGGTGAGTCATTGGACGTGGTATATCTCGATTTTTCCAAAGCGTTTGATACCGTGTCGCACAAGAGGTTGGTACACAAAATGAGAATGCTTGGTCTGGGGGAAAATGTGTGTAAATGGGTTAGTAACTGGCTTAGTGATAGAAAGCAGAGGGTGGTTATAAGTGGTATAGTCTCTAACTGGGTCGCTGTGACCAGTGGGGTACCGCAGGGGTCAGTATTGGGACCTGTTCTCTTCAACATATTCATTAATGATCTGGTAGAAGGTTTACACAGTAAAATATCGATATTTGCAGATGATACAAAACTATGTAAAGCAGTTAATACAAGAGAAGATAGTATACTCCTACAGATGGATCTGGATAAGTTGGAAACTTGGGCTGAAAGGTGGCAGATGAGGTTTAACAATGATAAATGTAAGGTTATACACATGGGAAGAAGGAATCAATATCACCATTACACACTGAATGGGAAACCACTGGGAAAATCTGACAGGGAGAAGGACTTGGGGATCCTAGTTAATGATAAACTTACCTGGAGCAGCCAGTGCCAGGCAGCAGCTGCCAAGGCAAACAGGATCATGGGGTGCATTAAAAGAGGTCTGGATACACATGATGAGAGCATTATACTGCCTCTGTACAAATCCCTAGTTAGACCGCACATGGAGTACTGTGTCCAGTTTTGGGCACCGGTGCTCAGGAAGGATATAATGGAACTAGAGAGAGTACAAAGGAGGGCAACAAAATTAATAAAGGGGATGGGAGAACTACAATACCCAGATAGATTAGCAAAATTAGGATTATTTAGTCTAGAAAAAAGACGACTGAGGGGCGATCTAATAACCATGTATAAGTATATAAAGGGACAATACAAATATCTCGCTGAGGATCTGTTTATACCAAGGAAGGTGATGGGCACAAGGGGGCATTCTTTGCGTCTGGAGGAGAGAAGGTTTTTCCACCAACATAGAAGAGGATTCTTTACTCTTAGGGCAGTGAGAATCTGGAATTGCTTGCCTGAGGAGGTGGTGATGGCGAACTCAGTCGAGGGGTTCAAGAGAGGCCTGGATGTCTTCCTGGAGCAGAACAATATTGTATCATACAATTAGGTTCTGTAGAAGGACGTAGATCTGGGGATTTATTATGATGGAATATAGGCTGAACTGGATGGACAAATGTCTTTTTTCGGCCTTACTAACTATGTTACTATGTTACTATGTTACTACGTGACTGGGCAATATACTACGTGACTGGGCAATATACTACGTGACTGGGCAATATTCTACGTGGCTCTGTGCTGAATACTACATCGCTGGGGAATATACTACGTGACTGGGCAATATACTACGTGGCTCTGTGCTGAATACTACGTCGCTGGGCAATATACTACATCGCTGGGCAATATACTACATGACTGGGCAATATACTATGTGACTGGGCAATATACTACGTGGCTGGGCAATATACTACGTGACTGGGCAATATACTACGTGGCTCTGTGCTGAATACTACGTCGCTGGGCAATATACTACGTGACTGGGCAATATACTATGTGACTGGGCAATATACTACGTAGCTGGGCAATATACTACGTGGCTGGGCAATATACTACGTGACTGGGCAATATACTACGTGGCTGGGCAATATACTACGTCGCTGGGTAATATACTACGTCGCTGGGCAATATACTATGTGACTGGGCAATATACTACGTGGCTCTGTGCTGAATACTACGTCGCTGGACACTATACTACGCCGCTGGGCAATATACTACGTGGCTGGGCAATATACTATGTGACTGGGCAATATACTATGTGACTCAGCAATATACTTTGTAGCTGGGCAATATACTACATGGCTGGCCAATATACTACTTGGGCTGTGCAATATACTACGTGGACATGCATATTCTAGAATACCCGATGCGTTAGAATCGGGCCACCATCTAGTATTTTATAAATGTCTTAGGGGTGTAGTTATAGATGGTGCAGAAGTAGCACGCTGGAGGCTCAAAAGATCCATCTGCCCAAGCCTGGGGTCACATGAGCGTATAAATAAATGTGTCTGATTTTCATCCAGAATAGTGGGTCGAATTTTTCTGACTTGTCATCTGTGTGCTGTCCATGTGAAAGATTTTTTTAATCAGCAGCTATTAATCTTTTACAGGACCATTTAGAGTTTCCCATGCTACAGAATTGTAATCTATCTGTAAAAATCGAATGCCATTCTGATGGTCCGTGTTGCATCCAATTGTTTTCTCGCACCCATCTGATTTTGGAGTGAAATCTGCAATTTTTTCCACACTCTAAATACAGCCTAGAAAAAAACCCACATATCAGCACTGCCTCATTGAATAACATTGGTCCGAGTTCAATCCTTTTTTTTATCTGATTGCACTCGTCCGATTTATACGCTCTTGTGAGCGAGCCCTAATAAGAAAACCATTTTTTGTACTGTGTTAGCCAGTAGATAGAAAAAACATCAATTTCTGTTGACTCCAAGTTTTTAAAATGTTAATAGAAAGGTGCAAGTTTTATAAATGTTGAATGTTCAAGGAGAAGGGCCCTTTCACTAGTTTTCAACTGAGTTAAAGAATATTCAGTTTTATTGTTGGCAAAGGAAAGAAATATATCTTGGTACCGTGTTAGCCAGTATATAGAAAAATATTTAGAATTGAGAGTCCTCAGTGGTTGATTAAAATGGTTAAAATGGCCCCACAGTATGCAAATCTTTTCATGGCCAAGCTTGAAAGCGATTTTTTGTCCTCATGTCCCATCAGGCCTCTGGCGTACTACCGCTTCATTGATGACATTTTAATCATCTGGACGGAGTCTGAGCCGCAGCTAAAGACGTTCCATGAACAGTTTAATCAATTTCATCCTACCATCAACTTGACACTCAACTACTCCTGCACTGAAATTAACTTTTTGGACACCATCATTAAGCTGCAGAACAATAAAATAGAGACATCCCTGTATCAGAAGCCAATCGACTGCCCAACATACCTTAAATGGGACAGTTTCCATCCAAAACACATAAAAAAACTCTATTGTCTACAGCCAAGCCATCAGATACAATCGTATATGTTCAAACCCAATGGATAGGGATGAACACCTTGGTCGCCTCAGAAAGACCTTTTTGAATCAGGGCTACCATCCAAGAACAATTGAAAATCAGATCACAAGAGCAACTAGAATATCAAGGAATCACCTGCTACATTACAAAGCTAAAGAAGAAAATAACCAGGTACCTCTAGTAGTTACCTACAATCCAAATCTGGAGGAGCTAAGGGGAGCTGCATGGAAATTACAACCTTTACTGCAAAAAGATGCCCGCTTACAATCCATTTTTCCAGACCCCCCACTACTGTGTTTTAGGCAGCCGCCAAATCTAAGAAGCATCATTGTCAAGAGCTCCCTGTCCTCCAACAGCTGCAGATACCTTTCCTTGCAACCAGAAAAAATGTAAAACCTGTCCATTTATAATGACCATGGACAAGATAAAGATCCCCAATTCACATCAGGACTACAAGATCCCAGGTACTTTCAGCTGCGTCACTTCTAATGTGTTGTACCTAATTATTTGTTCTAAATGTCCAACTGGGGGTCTGTATGTGGGGGAGACAGGGCAGAAACTGAGAACAAGGATGAACTCTCATCGCCATACAATAAGAGAAAAAAGAATGGATCTACCTGTGGCAATACATTTCTGTCTCCCAAATCATAACATTATGGACATGAAATTACTTGTGTTTAAAAGGTAGCTTCAAATCTTAGAGAGACAGAAGAGTCTGGGAATATAAACTGATGACGATCTTTGACACTCACACTGCAGGAATGAATGTGTGACACGGATTTATGTCTTTTTACATCAACTAAGGAACTTGCCCCTCAGACCATGTGGGGTCATCACAACAGAGACCCTAATCACAGGACAATAAAATAATCCTTATCTAAGAATTGGCCCAATATTTATGGACGTAACTGTTTATCACCCATGGTAATTCTGCTTCACGTCACCAGTCTTATCCATGGTTTTTCCCTTTTTTTTTGCTATACCATTTTGTGCATAAATATGTGATTCTTCAGAATTTGTTTTAGTCTTTGCCTGATGAGGAGACCTGTGTAGTCTCGAAAGCTTGCAATTTGTTACCATCTTTTCAGTTAGCCATTAAAAGGTATCAACCACTGAGGACTCTTAATTCTAAATATTGTTGGCTAAGACATATGTCCATTTTTCTATACACTTTAGCACAGTCTTTGTAGAAAAAAAGTTTCTAAAACACAAAATAAATTTCCAATTATCATCTACCCTACATACAGTATATGGTGTCAGTTGTGCCTGATGTTTGGTGCATTTTCCTTGTTAAAGTGAATCTGTCACCAGGTTTGACCATAAGAGATATGGCCATCACCTTTCAGTGCTAATATATAGCATTCTATAATGCTGTATATCTGCCCTCAACCCAACCTGTAAGAGAAGAACAATAACTTTTATTATACTCATCTGCGGGGCGGTCCGATCCGAGGGGTGTCGCTCTTCTTGGTCCGGTCCCTCCCATCTCCTTACGATTGCCATCCTCCTGCTTGCTTCGTGTGGATGGTTCCCTTTAAATCTTATCTCCCTATTTCTGCCTTCAGTTTTAATATCCTAGCATTAACACACTGTACTCACAGCAAAACAGAGAGCTGAAAACATCACTGGATATTTACATATTACAAGACATAACATTGATTTTGTCATGATACATAAGTACAGTTTGACAAACACCTTTCCATGTACTGATTGTGTCTTGCAGTCAAAGTACTAAACAATTCCTGGGGCAAAAGAGTTTATCAAGTGAAAACATTTATGGCTGACAGGTGCAAAGCTTTCAACCACTTAGCATCAGCCTGTAACTAGAAACTCTTGACACAGTTCCAGGTCTTATTCTTCTCATTACATCCTCTATTCATACATTAAAGCATATCATAATTACATATTTCCTTTTTTGAAGGTACAAATTGCATAAAATGTATCTAATGTATGAAATGTTGCAGGCATATATAAGATGATTGCGTGTTGGTGTGACCTTTGCAAAATATTGTACTTAGTGTATTCTCAATAATCAGAACCTTCCACTCCCGTCTCCAAGACTTTTCACGTGCTGCGCCGATTCTTTGGAATGCACTTCCCAGGTTAATACGATTAATCCCCAATCCCCACAGTTTTAAGCGTGCCCTAAAAACGTATTTGTTCAGACTGGCCTACCGCCTCAACGCATTAACCTAACTATCCCTGTGTGGCCCATTAAAAAAAAACCAAACATAATCAGGTTCCTCACATCATGTTCTCATACGCTTTTGCAGTTAATAGCCCTCTGTGTCTGTACTGTTACATATTTAAGCTAACTGGTTCATGCATGGTTCATTTATATGAACACCCGATTCTTACACTATGGCTGGTCCGAACAACGAAAGCAATTGTTACCATCCCCCTCTCGTGTCTCCCCTTTCTCCTCATAGTTTGTAAGCTTGCGAGCAGGGCCCTCATTCCTCTTGGCTTCTGTTTTGATCTGTGTTTATTGTTATGCTGTATTGTCTATTGTCTGTACAAATCCCCTCTATAATTGTAAAGCGCTGCGGAATATGTTGGCGCTATATAAATAAAATTATTATTATTAAGGGGGTTTGTGTACACAGAAATGATTGAAGGAATGCGGGTGTGTACAATAGACAGTTCTGGATACCTTTACTCATGCAGAGGGAATGAGCTTGATGGTTTCGGTCTTGGTTACAAAGTTCTTGGTGGTTGCAAAATAGAATTGCAACACTCCAGGTAACCGGTTGTTGCAGTGATGCTGCCTTCCTTTTGGGGAGGGTGATGTCACGCTTGGAGGCAAGGGAGATTCATTCTATCAGGTAAGGAACTCACATTCAACACATCTGAATCTAGGCGAGGAGGGGGAGCTCAGGACCCCGATTTGGAAGAACCTCCTTAGACTTTATGTATCCTGGTCTGGAGGAAGAGTCAGCCAGTCTCAGGGAGGAGTAGGATGTCTGGAGCAGACGTAGGGTCTGAGCAGCCACGAAGGAGCTCCAACCCCTGGAAAGAATGATACAGTATCGTGAGGAGTTGAATAGTGGAGGAGCTTAGAGGAAAGGAGCACAGAGGAGGAAGAAGCTCAGGAGGGGAACAGTGGAAGGACACCCTAGGAGCCGGAGCGCAGAAGCCGAGTACCGGGAGCCCGAGGTCGTGTTGTTCTTCGGGACGCGCGACGGAACCGGAGGGCATAGGACTGTATGTCAATTGCCTGCACCAAGTCTGAGGTGAAGCAGTAACTTGAGAGCCCGGGTCATGAAAGAGACCCTATAAACAGGCTAATGACAAGTACTGAAGATCGCGGTTAAAGGAGCGCTGAGAATTATCGCAGGGGGTTAATCCTTTATTCCACTACGCGTTTCGATGGTTACAACCGTCTTCATCAGGTGGCAATTGCTTCCTCATGAAGATGGTTGTAACCGTTGAAACGAGTAGTGGAATAAAGGATTAACCCCCTGCGATAATTCTCAGCGCTCCTTTGACTGCAATCTTCAGTACTTGTCATTATTCTTCCCTCTCAGAGGGCTCATGTCTGGAGCTGCTACGGACTTATCGCTTTTCTAAATCCATTTGACCCCTCTGGCCTCTTCTTCAGCGCTCCCCAGAGACTGCTAATCCGTTTTCCTTCCTATAAACAGGCTGGCACTGCCTATCGCACAGACATCTGTCTTAGGACAGGAGAGAGGGGACTTTGCAACTAAGCTTCAAGCACCAGGGACCTCGCCAACTAAAGTAGCGCATGTAGGAAAAGCTTACGGACCTAACCTGGGAGAGGGATCTCCTATTGCCTCCAAGCCGGCCGGACCATAGCTACCCTGCACTTGGTACCCTCGACTGAGGACTGGTACCATCAGTAAACCAGGTAAAGACTGCAAACCTGTGTCCTCGTTCTTTGCCACACCATCCACCACACCATCAGCGCCTTACAGTTGGGAAGCCCTGGGGACCCCGCTTCACCTGTGGGAAGCGTCACCATCTTGCTGCATTACACCACCCCAGAGGACCCCTTTAAGCAGCATCGGTCCTTACTGACCGAAAACCACAGGTGGCGTCACGAACAATTGACTTTATTCACAATACCCCTTAAAAGACTTTTCCTTTCATTGGGCGCCCAGGGCCACGGATAGGGTTGCAGCCACAGTGACATCCCCTTTAAGACCGGACCCGGTACCGAGTACCCCACGGCCCTGGCGGGCATTCCAGAATCAGAAGTTGGAACTGATATAGGTGAGTGCCATAAACATTAACCTTGATCACATCACACAGCGTTCTGGCATCCTTTCCAGCAATGGCACCTACAGATACCAATCTCCTCGCAATCTCTATGGTGGCAAACCTCTGTGGTGCATGCATGGTTCAATCACAGAGAAAAGTCTCTATGTTTCCCTCTGTGGTGGCAAACCATACTATTTTAACAATGGTGATACTCTGTATTACAGGTGACAAATAGGGTTGAGCGAAACAGATCGGCAATTTTCAAAAGTCGCCGACTTTTAGCAAAGTCGGGTTTTGTGAAACCCGACCCGATCCCACTGTGGGATCGGATCGGCGGTCAGCGATCTTTACTCCAAAGTCGGGTTTCGTTTTTATATATATATATATATATATATATATATATATATATATATATATATATATATATATCATAGATACACATA
Organism: Ranitomeya imitator; assembly: GCF_032444005.1. Lineage (NCBI taxonomy): Eukaryota > Metazoa > Chordata > Amphibia > Anura > Dendrobatidae > Ranitomeya > Ranitomeya imitator. The sequence continues at coordinate 711,151,026 of NC_091284.1, read as the reverse complement.
TATAAATATATATATATTTACTTCAGCGCGATAATGTTGAAAAGCCGGTAATTCAATTGCCGGCTTTTCATTTCTCCTACATTACTTTCATTCCCCGGGGTTTTACAGGCACGAGCACAGCTGCATTATAGCAGAGCTCCTGCCTGTAAATTTTTTTAACCCCTTCAGATGGATTTACAGCGTGGGACGTTACAGATCAACGGAAGGTATGTATATTGTTGTTTTTTATTTTTCCTTTGTTACAGAGCGAGGGTCTTCAGGTGGATTGAGAGTACAATAAAATATTACAACAACCTGTGTGTTTATTTCATTAAAATACTTTATAATAATGTGTGTGTGTTTTTTTTTATCCCTTTCATACAATTGGATTAATAATGGATAGGTGTCAGAATTGACGCCTCTCCATTATTAATCTGGCTTAATGTCACCTTACAATAGCAAGGTGGCATTAACCCTTCATTACCCCATATCCCACCGCTACACGGGAATGGGAAGAGAGTGGCCAAGTGCCAGAATAGGCGCATCTTACAGATGTGCCTTTTCTGGGATGGCTGGGGGGCAGATGTTTTTAGCCAGGGGGGGGCCAATAACCATGGACCCTCTCCAGGCTATTAATATCTGCCCTCAGTCACTGGGTTTACTACTCTGGTGAAGAAAATTGCGCGGGAGCCCACGCCAATTTTTTCCACGATTTAACCCTTAAATTTAATAGCTAGAGCGCCGAAATTTTGCACATACACACTACTAACATTAGTAGTGTGTAATATGCAAAAAAAAAGGGGGATATGACATGGTTTACTGTATGTAAACCATGTCTCATATCATGTTGGGTTTAGGAAGGAGAAATGAAAAGCCGGCAATTGAATTACCGGCTTTTCTGCTACATCGCGCTGCAGTAAATATAAAAAAAAAATTCCCATTGACTTTGCATTGGGTTTCTTGCTTCGGCCGATCCCCGACCCCGACTTTTCAATAAGATTGGCCGATTTCACTCGACCCGACTTTTCAGAAAATCGGGTTTCACGAAACCCGACTCGACCTGAAAAAATGAAAAGTCGCTCAACCCTAGTGACAAACACAATGTCCATAAACATATCAAAAAGTATATAAGGGACCTTAAATAAGGAAAGACACTAACCCCATCATGTTGGAAGAGATGGGTGTGTTATAGCTATACATTGAATACAACGGATACAAAGTATCCAAACACACCACTGAAAAAATATATAAATTAAAATATAATTTCCATTGTAAATATTTAAAATTCAAAATATCAGGGCATAAAGACATGCAATATCTGACGATATGATCAAAAAAGGATAGTACCCAAGTACAGACAATGGCAAGATGAAATAATAACAGGCTGTATGGTAGCTAGTTAGAAAGACCAGCAATAGGCCCAAAACATAGACTCTAGATTCTCCGGCTGATAGTAATGTGCATATAGTGCGGACTCTAATGGTCACAGTAAAGCAGCCATAACAATAATTAAATGGAAGTAAAATTTGTAGCTTACCCATAGTATGGTGTAAAGTGCCCGTCCAAAATGCCCCGACGCTCATTTCACGGTTTTGCTTTATCAAAGGGAGTGTCTTGCCATTGTCTGTACTTGGGTACTATCCTTATTTGATTATATCCTAAGATATTACATGTCTTTATGTCTTTTGATATTTTGAATTTTAAATATTTACAATGAAAATTATATTTTAATTTATATATTTTTTCAGTGGTGTATTTGGATACTTTGTATCCATTGTATTGTCTGTATTACAGATGGCAGGTCTACCTCACCAACTAAACAAATACCAATAAAAGCTGGATCTTCCTCTTTGCCCCTGGGGGTCCCTTACTATTTTTTGAGTAAGTGCTCTTTCTATACTGAGTATGGGGCAATTATACAATATGGAGACAATGGGGGTTATCATACTGCATAGGGGCCATCATACTGATTATGGGGGGGCTCTATAAAAGAGCCATCTCACCAGCAACTCAGTGAATTAAGTCATTAAAGAACACAGAGCAACCATCACTCTTAATAAGAGAAACTTCAGATATCTAAATAAATTTGTTTTATATAAATAACATAGTTCTGGTTAGGTTAATAGTATGTTTCAAAATAAGGCAAAAGATGACGGGTCCATAGCTCCCCTATACACAATAGAATGTCCTCATTGCTCCCTCAAAACTCAGTATAATGACCCCCACAGTAGTCTCCACACTGTATAATGTCCCCTACAGTAGGCTCCACACTATGAGGAACCTCTCATTAGTCCTTCAATTTTATGAGGGTCCCTACACTTTAAGATGGCCCTCAGAGAAGACCCCAAAATATATAACGGCCTGCACATTAAAGGGCCACTGTCACCCCCCTCCAGCTGTTATAAACTAAAAGAGCCACCTTGTGCAGCAGTAATGCTGCATTCTAACAAGGTGGCTCTTTTAGTTTTAGGTTCAAGTATACCCCAAATAAAGCGTTTTTATACTTAGCCACAATTCCTGTCTCTAGCCATGGAGGCGGGTCCTCACTCCCCAGCTCTAACCGTTCCTCTGCCGTCACTCAACTCTTCCTGCGCTTTCGGCGCCGCCCCCTCAGCGCTGTGTACATTTCAAAACCAGCGCCTGCGCAGTGTACTGCTGTGCTGCGCAGACGCAGTAAGCTCTGGCCGTCTGACGTCCCAGCCAGGCTTGCAGACTGCACCTGCGCGGGCATTGCGGCCAGCCACCTTTGAAATCCCCGCCCCGCTCTGTGTTATGCATTATGCACAGTGCGGGGCGGGGATTCCAAAGGTGGTGGCCGCAATGCCCGCGCAGGCGCAGTCTGCAAGCCTGGCTGGGACGTCAGACGGCCAGAGCTTACTGCGTCTGCGCAGCACAGCAGTACACTGCGCAGGTGCCGGTTTTGAAACGTACACAGCGCTGAGGGGGCGGCGCCAAAACCTCAGGAAGAGTTGAGTGACGGCAGAGGAGCGGTTAGAGCTGGGGAGTGAGGACCCGCCTCCCTGGCTAGAGACAGGAAGTATAAAAATGCTTTATTTGGGGTATACTTGAACCTAAAACTAAAAGAGCCACCTTGTTAGAATGCAGCGTTACTGCCGCACAAGGTGGCTCTTTTAGTTTATAACGGCTGGAGGGGGGTGACAGTGGCCCTTTAAGTACAATATTCTATAACGGCCCCTCACACTGTATGATGAACCCCACATTAGCTCCTACACTGTATGATGGCCCTCATATTAGCTCACACACTAGATAATGGTCCCAAAACTGTATGATGGTCCCGACATTTGCACACATGCTGTATGATGCACCCGCACTGTATAATAGCCTTCACATTCACATCCATGCTGAATAATGGCCCACACATCTGCATCCATGCTGTATAATGGCCTCCAGATTTGCACTCAGGAAGTATAATGTCCCCCACACACTGTGAGCCTCACACAGCAGTCCCCACACTGTATTAGGGCCCCCACACTAGCTCTTACAATTTATGAGGGGCCCCATACTTAAAGATTCCCCCACAGTCACGCCAAACATTTTAATTTAAATAAAAGACATCATTTACTCACCTAATCCACGATCCTGGAAAGCCGTATTCAAAGTGCCGGTGCATCTGACACTGCAACCCCCTACATAGGCATAAAGCGACCTGCGGTCAAGCCTATATAGCTAGGAGTGGTGTAGCTCCAGTTTGGCCCCTCTGAGCATGTTGCCTTGGGGCGACAGCACCCTCTTCCTCTCCAATAATGCCAATAGTGAATGAGTGTATGACTGCACCATTTTTAGCATTCAATATCCAAACTATAACCCTAAACTGAAACTTGTCCTGTCTGGACCACACTAGCATCCAGCAATCATGCCAATTGAAAATGTAGGCATAGTATGCTGTGGTACATTATTTTCTCTAGAAAGAAAGTGCATACTTGTACTTTCCTGTTCTTGTCTTGTCCGGGATGAAGCAATCTGTAACAGGCTGCTTAATAGATTAAGTAAATGGGATTCATGGGAGGCATGTTGTGCCTCAGAAAGAGAGAGTGTCTCACCAATAAGGCCCACCACACAGTTTGAGAAGAATTTGCCTTATTGGATCTCTAATCTGTGATACTCTTTAGATATTTTCAGTGTTATTTTGTGGACAACTGTTTGTTTTGTTGTTTTTCTGTTCACAGAAAAATTATCAAATTTTTTGGGGGCTGTCCACCATATTCTACAATCTCGGGAATTCATATTTACTCATATAGCGCCCATTATTCCTATAGCAGATGAATTATAGCTGTAAGAGCTGTTCTCACAACAAAATTACTATATTTCCTGCTCTTTAGCTGAAATGTGAAAAAGGAGTACATAGCTTTTTTTTTTATAGGAGACTATGAAGAAACAGATTTCAAAGAGGACCATTCATTGAATTTTTACAAATTTGCACTGAGTACCTCCACCAATTACTGCTGCTTCAATGATTCTGGAACAATTTTTCCTTTTCTTATTTGCCCATCCATTCCAAGGTTATACCTCCCCATGGTAATAAAGATGCAAATTTTCCCTGCAACCAATTGGGAGTATAACATAGAACTCCTCTGTGGGCGCTTGATCTTTTTCCTCTATGAAACCTGCCATCAAAACTCAACATGTGTCCCTTCCTATTCAATAGTTAGATCAGACAATAAATGCAACATAGTGCATCGCTTGTAACACAGTCGGAGGAAGTTCTCCATTTTTAACAGTTTTGCTTTAAGCATCATGTTCATAATAGAGTCTCCAATTGTTAATTGTGTGTACAGAAGGTGTTAGTCAAGTGGGATAGGTAAGCCCAATGTCATTAGGTTGTCCAAAAGCCATCATTGAACAATTTATTCTTTAGAACATGGCATAGTCTCATTGAATTTGGGTGAAATAGTCCAGATCAAGCTGCTAAACAAATGGCATTGTGTGTTCTACGGCTCTCCAGACTTTACTCTAGCTATTTCAAATATTCTCTACCAGCACATATGTTCTGCTCCACATGAATTCTTTCTCACTGTGTTTACTATTTGTTTTCTCAGTTGACTCTATTTCCCAGTGCAAAAAAAAAATATTTTGCCTGCCACCCACCATTATTTTACAATCCCAGTTCTTACTATGCACTGATTATATAGTGGTGTTCTAGATCCTATAAAGACATATGTGTTCGCCCCCCCATGTAATGGTGTTTTCCATCATGGGCCACATCCTGTAATATTGTTCCTCATCATGGGCCACTTAATATAATAATATCACCCTTCCTGGGCCCCTTCGAGTAATAATGTCCCTCATCCTAGGCCCATCCTGGGCAGAGGCGAGTTCACCGCAGTGAAATTCTCCTCGTGAACTCGCCTCTGCACCATGCGACTTTCTCACAGTGCTAGCAGGGATCTCACCAAGGTCACCGCAGTTCAGCCCGGCTGGGAACGTGGCCTCAGTGATGTCACCGCTAATCTTGGCACAGTCCAGGTTGAAAACTATTTTTCCCCCAGACATGGATTACGGCATGGGACAGAACAACAGAGAAAGGAGGGATATTGTTGTTTTATTATTTTCGGTTTATTACAGGAGAACGAGGGTTTCGGTAGAGTTAGGCGATGTTGTAAGTATGGTTTATTTAAGATTAGTGATGAGCGAATATACAAGTTATTCAAGATTTCCCGAGCACGCTCGGGTGACCTTCGAGTATTTATGACTGCTCAGAGATTTAGTTTTCATTGCCGCAGCTGAATGATTTACAGCTACTAGCCAGCATAAGTACACGTGGGGGTTGCCTGATTGCTAGGGAATACCCACATGTAATCAAGCTGGCTAACAGATGTAAATCATTCAGCTGTGGCAATGAAAACTAAATCTCCGATCACTTACAAATACTCGGAGGACACTCTAGCGTGCTCGGGAAATCTCGAGTAACGAGTATATTCGCTCATCACTATTTAAGATTATTAAAGGAGTCTGTGTCTTACTTTCAATTAAAGGAATTTTTCTGGGTGTCTGTTTCCTTACAATGTGACTATGGGGTTAGTAATGGGGGCATCTCATTGACCCCTCTCCATTACTAACCTCGGGGCTTGATGTCACCTGACAATACAAAGGTGACATCAACCCCCCAACTATCACCCCACTTGCCACTGCTACAGGGCAAGTGGGAAGAGTGAGGCTAAGTGCCAGAATTGGCCTATCTTAGAGATGCGCTTTATCTGGGGGGGCTGAGAGATGATGATTTTTGCTTCCGGGGATCAGTATCCATGGCCCCTTCCTAGGCTATTAATATCAGCCTGCAGCTGTCTGCATAGCCCTTGCTGGTTATTAATTATAGGGGGATCATACTACATTTTTTTTTAGGGTGCCCCATTTTAATAGTCAGTAAAGGCTAAGTATGCAGCTTTGAGCTGATATTAATTACCCCTTTCCCAGAGTATAAACACCGGCCTAGCCATTAGCTTTCCTTCTGCTAGTTGTCAAAATTGCGTGGGAGCCCACGCCATTTCTTTTAGAAAAATTATCTTTTATTAATTAAATACATGTACAGTAAGCTGCACACACACTGTACTAATTGTATTTGTCACTGACATCTATATATCTATCTATCATATATGTACTTTCTGTATGTAATCCATCTCTTCTATCGTGTCAGCTCCTGCTGTGATTTTACACTACCGCAGCTGTTGAATTTCGGCTTTTCTTCTATCAATGATATATATATATATATATATATATATATTATATATATATATATATTTATTTATATATATATATATATATATCTGTCACATGACCATCTTCCCATTGGAAAAAATAAAGTTAGATCCAAAATGGCTTACTTCAAAATGGCTGCCATGGTCCCCACCCATCTTGAAAAGTTTTTCCCTCCCATATATTAATGTGTCATAAACAGGAAGTTGATACCATCAACCATTCCCAATTTATTTAGATGTATCCATATAAATGGTCCACACTGTGTACTCTTATGGGATAAGAGTGGTGGTGAGGTTGGGGAGGAGGTGGGATGGATTTGGGGCACAGCGCACAGGTGGAGAGGTGTGATCTGGAGAGGAGACAATTAAGTCCCCCTTCAGTGATGTTGGATAGGGAGGTTATGGGGTTTGGGCATTGGTCTGGTATACAAAGGGGTTGTGGAGTTGAACAATGAAGACTTGCCTTGTTTGGTCAATCTTATTTTTAAAGTGTGTGGCAAAGTCCTCAGCAGAGATGAGGGAGGTTGGAGGGGGCAGTTAAAGGTTTTGAACAACTGTTTGGGGTTGTAGGATACGGAAGATATGAGGGTTGTGAAGTAGGATTGTTTAGCAGAGGTGAGAGCAGATTTAAAAGCAAGTGTTGCCTGTGTGAATGCAGTGAAGTCGTCTTCCAAATGTGTTTTCTTCCAATGCCGCTCTGCAACGCTGGACACTTGTCGGAGCTTTTTAGTGGTGTTATTGTGCCAGGGTTGTCTATTGATACGTCGCACTCTGCCATGAACGAGAGGGGAAACCGTGTCAATAGCTGATGCGAGAGTGGCATTGTAGAAATCAGTGGCACTATCTGTGTTGTGGAGTGAAGATATGGATGCCAGTGGTAGGATAGAGTCAGAGAGTGTGTGGGTGTGCAAGGTTTCTGCGAGGGTGTGCATGTTGCTGGACATGGGTTACCGGTGAGAAGGACAGGGATGAGAAGGTGAGCACATGGTCGTCGGATAGAGGGAGAGATGACCCCAAAGCATCTGAAACAATGGATTCTGGAAGCCTGTGCTGGCATTTCTTGGGTTGCATTGACAATCCAACACAATGGGCAGCACTTTGAACACATTTTATAAGTGGTCATAAGCTTGTAAATGACTCATGAAATAATGCAGTTACGTTAAAGCCAGGCACGCCATTGTTTTTCTTGTGAAATTCTTATGAAGTTTGATGCATCACATGACCCTCTTCCCATTGAAAAAAAATAAAGTTCCAAAATGGTCAACTTCAAAATGGCAGCCATAGTGACCACCCATCTTGAAAGGTTTTCCCTCGCCCATATACTAATGTGCCACAAACAGGAAGTTGATATCACCAACCATTCCCATTTTATTTAGGGAATGAATGACCCACCCTGTATATATACAATACTACCGTTCAAAAGTTTAGGGTCACTTAGAAATGTCCTTATTTTTGAAAAAAAAGCACAGTTTTTTCCAATGAAGCTAACATTAAATGATACAGAAATACACTCTATACATTGTCAATGTGGTAAATGACTATTCCAGCTGCAAACGTCTGGTTTGTAATGCAATATCTTCATAGGTGTATAGAGGTCCATTTCCAACAACCAACGTGTTCTTATGGTACTTTGTGTTTGCTAACTGTGTAAGATGATTAATGGATGATTAGAATACCCTTGAAAACCCTTGTGCAAGTATGTTAGCACAGCTGAAAACAATTTGGCTGATTAGAGAAACTATAAACATGACCTTCTTTTGAGCTAGTTGAGAATATGGGGCATTACATTTGTTGGTTCCATTAAACTCTCAAAATGGCCAGAAAAAAGAACTTTCATGTGAAACTCACCAGTCTACTCTTGTTTTTAGAAATGGAGATTTCCTACAACGCTGTGTACTACTCCCTTTATAAGAGAGCACAAACAGGCTTCAACCAGAGTAGAAAGAAAGGTGGGAGGCTGTTATGAAAGGTAATTCAGTACCACAATGGACATAGAGGTCAGCGCACATACAGTGACCTGGCAATAACCCAAAAAACAAGAACGAGCTCTGAGACGTGGGAACTCTGTTGACCGCAATCCCTAATCCTCTCCAACCACACTAAAGGCAGCCGTGGATTGCGCCTAACGCTGCCTATGCAACTCGGCACGGCCTGAGAAACTAGCTAGCCTGAAGATAGAAAATAAGCCTACCTTGCCTCAGAGAAATACCCCAAAGGAAAAGGCAGCCCCCACATATAATGACTGTGAGTAAAGATGAAAAGACAAACGTAGAGATGAAATAGATTTAGCAAAGTGAGGCCCAACTTTCTGAACAGAGCGAGGATAGGAAAGGTAACTTTGCGGTCAACACAAAACCCTACAAAAACCACGCAAAGGGGGCAAAAAGACCCTCCGTACCGAACTAACGGCACGGAGGTACACCCTCTGCGTCCCAGAGCTTCCAGCAAGTAGTAAAAACAAATTGACAAGCTGGACAGAAAAAAACAGCAAACAAATAGCAAAGAGGAACTTAGCTATGCAGAGCAGCAGGCCACAGGAACGATCCAGGAGGAAACAGGTCCAATACTAGAACATTGACTGGAGGCCAGGATCAAAGCACTAGGTGGAGTTAAATAGAGCAGCACCTAACGACTTCACCACATCACCTGAGGAAGGAAACTCAGAAGCCGCAGTACCACTTTCCTCCACCAACGGAAGCTCACAGACAGAACCAGCCGAAGTACCACTTGTGACCACAGGAGGGAGCTCTGCCACAGAATTCACAACAGTACCCCCCCCTTGAGGAGGGGTCACCGAACCCTCACCAGAGCTCCCAGGACGACCAGGATGAGCCATATGAAAGGCACGAACAAGATCGGGAGCATGGACATCAGAGGCAAAGACCCAGGAATTATCTTCCTGAGCATAACCCTTCCACTTAACCAGATACTGGAGTTTCCGCCTTGAAACACGAGAATCCAAAATCTTCTCCACAATATACTCCAACTCCCCCTCCACCAAAACCGGGGCAGGAGGATCAACAGATGAAACCATAGGTGCCACGTATCTCCGCAACAATGACCTATGGAATACGTTAAGTATGGAAAAAGAATCTGGAAGGGTCAGACGAAAAGACACAGGATTAAGAACCTCAGAAATCCTATACGGACCAATAAAACGAGGTTTAAACTTAGGAGAGGAAACCTTCATAGGAATATGACGAGAAGATAACCAAACCAAGTCCCCAACCCGAAGTCGGGGACCCACACAGCGTCTGCGATTAGCGAAACGTTGAGCCTTCTCCTGGGACAAAGTCAAATTGTCCACTACATGAGTCCAAATCTGCTGCAACCTGTCCACCACAGTATCCACACCAGGACAGTCCGAAGACTCAACCTGCCCTGAAGAGAAACGAGGATGGAACCCAGAGTTGCAGAAAAACGGTGAAACCAAGGTAGCCGAGCTGGCCCGATTATTAAGGGCGAACTCAGCCAAAGGCAAAAAGGACACCCAGTCATCCTGATCAGCAGAAACAAAGCATCTCAGATATGTTTCCAAGGTCTGATTGGTTCGTTCGGTCTGGCCATTAGTCTGAGGATGGAAAGCCGAGGAAAAAGACAAGTTAATGCCCATCCTACCACAAAAGGCTCGCCAAAACCTCGAAACAAACTGGGAACCTCTGTCAGAAACGATATTCTCTGGAATGCCATGTAAACGAACCACATGCTGGAAAAACAATGGCACCAAATCAGAGGAGGAAGGCAATTTAGACAAGGGTACCAAATGGACCATCTTAGAGAAGCGATCACAGACCACCCAAATGACTGACATCTTTTGAGAGACGGGAAGATCTGAAATAAAGTCCATAGAGATATGTGTCCAAGGCCTCTTCGGGACCGGCAATAGCAAAAGCAACCCACTGGCACGAGAACAGCAGGGCTTAGCCCGAGCACAAATCCCACAGGACTGCACAAAAGTACGCACATCCCGCGACAGAGATGGCCACCAAAAGGATCTAGCCACTAACTCTCTGGTACCAAAGATTCCAGGATGACCAGCCAACACCGAACAATGAACCTCAGAGATCACTTTATTCGTCCACCTATCAGGGACAAACAGTTTCTCCGCTGGGCAACGATCAGGTTTATTAGCCTGAAATTTTTGCAGCACCCGCCGCAAATCAGGGGAGATGGCAGACACAATTACTCCCTCTTTGAGGATACCCGCCGGCTCAGATACACCCGGAGAGTCGGGCACAAAACTCCTAGACAGAGCATCCGCCTTCACATTTTTAGAGCCCGGAAGGTATGAAATCACAAAGTCAAAACGGGCAAAAAACAACGACCAACGAGCTTGTCTAGGATTCAACCGCTTGGCGGACTCGAGATAAGTCAAGTTCTTATGATCAGTCAAGACCACCACGCGATGCTTAGCTCCTTCAAGCCAATGACGCCACTCCTCGAATGCCCACTTCATGGCCAGCAACTCTCGATTGCCCACATCATAATTTCGCTCAGCAGGCGAAAACTTCCTGGAAAAGAAGGCGCATGGTTTCATCACCGAGCAATCAGAACTTCTCTGCGACAAAACAGCCCCTGCTCCAATCTCAGAAGCATCAACCTCGACCTGGAACGGAAGCGAAACATCTGGTTGACACAACACAGGGGCAGAACAAAAACGACGCTTCAACTCTTGAAAAGCTTCCACCGCAGCAGAAGACCAATTGACCAAATCAGCACCTTTCTTGGTCAAATCGGTCAATGGTTTAGCAATACTAGAAAAATTGCAGATGAAGCGACGATAAAAATTAGCAAAGCCCAGGAACTTTTGCAGACTTTTCAGAGATGTCGGCTGAGTCCAATTATGGATGGCTTGGACCTTAACAGGGTCCATCTCGATAGTAGAAGGGGAAAAGATGAACCCCAAAAATGAAACCTTCTGAACACCAAAGAGACACTTTGATCCCTTCACAAACAAAGAATTAGCACGCAGGACCTGAAACACCGTTCTGACCTGCTTCACATGAGACTCCCAATCATCCGAGAAGATCAAAATGTCATCTAAGTACACAATCAGGAATTTATCCAGGTACTCTCGGAAGATGTCATGCATAAAGGACTGAAACACTGATGGAGCATTGGCAAGTCCGAATGGCATTACTAGATACTCAAAATGGCCCTCGGGCGTATTAAATGCAGTTTTCCACTCATCGCCTCGCTTAATACGCACAAGATTATACGCACCACGAAGATCTATCTTGGTGAACCAACTAGCCCCCTTAATCCGAGCAAACAAATCAGATAACAATGGCAAGGGGTACTGAAATTTAACCGAGATCTTATTTAGAAGGCGGTAATCTATACAAGGTCTCAGTGAACCATCCTTCTTGGCTACAAAAAAGAACCCTGCTCCTAATGGCGATGACGACGTGCGAACATGCCCCTTCTCCAAAGACTCCTTCACATAACTCCGCATAGCGGCGTGCTCAGGCACAGATAAATTAAACAGTCGACCTTTTGGGAATTTACTACCAGGAATCAAATCGATAGCACAATCATAATCCCTATGCGGAGGTAGGGTATCGGACTTGGGCTCATCCAATAAATCCCGGTAATCAGACAAGAACTCAGGAACCTCAGAAGGGGTGGATGACGAAATAGTCAGAAATGGGACATCACCATGTACCCCCTGACAACCCCAGCTGGACACAGACATGGATTTCCAATCTAATACTGGATTATGGACTTGTAGCCATGGCAACCCCAACACGACCACATCATGCAGATTATGCAACACCAGAAAGCGAATAACCTCCTGATGTGCAGGAGCCATGCACATGGTCAGCTGGGTCCAGTACTGAGGCTTATTCTTGGCCAAAGGCGTAGCATCAATTCCTCTCAATGGAATAGGACACTGCAAGGGCTCCAAGAAAAACCCACAACGCCTAGCATACTCCAAGTCCATCAAATTCAGAGCAGCGCCTGAGTCCACAAATGCCATGACAGAATACGATGACAAAGAACAGATCAAGGTAACAGACAGAAGAAATTTTGACTGTACCATACCAATGGTGGCAGACCTAGCGAACCGCTTAGTGCGCTTAGGACAATCAGAGATAGCATGAGTGGAATCACCACAGTAGAAACACAGCCCATTCAGACGTCTGTGTTCTTGCCGTTCAACTCTGGTCAAAGTCCTATCGCACTGCATAGGCTCAGGTTTAAGCTCAGGTAATACCGCCAAATGGTGCACAGATTTACGCTCGCGCAAGCGTCGACCGATCTGAATGGCCAAAGACATAGACTCATTCAGACCAGCAGGCATAGGAAATCCCACCATGACATCCGTAAGGCTTCAGAGAGACCTTTTCTGAAAATAGCTGCGAGCGCACCTTCATTCCACTGAGTGAGTACGGACCACTTTCTAAATTTCTGACAATATACCTCTATTTCATCCTGACCCTGACACAGAGCCAGCAAATTCTTCTCTGCCTGATCCACAGAATTAGGCTCATCGTACAGCAATCCGAGCGCCAGGAAAAATGCATCGATATTACTTAATGCAGGATCTCCTGACGCAAGAGAAAATGCCCAATCCTGAGGGTCACCACGCAAAAAAGAAATAACGATCCTAACTTGTTGAACTGGGTCACCAGAGGAGCGAGGTTTCAAAGCCAGAAATAGTTTACAATTATTTTTGAAACTCAGAAATTTAGTTCTATCTCCAAAAAACAAATCAGTAATAGGAATTCTCGGTTCTAACATAGAATTCTGAACCACAAAGTCTTGAATACTTTGTACTCTTGCCGTGAGCTGATCCACACATGAAGACAGACCTTTAATGTCCATTGCTACACCTGTCTCCTGAACCACCCAAATGTATAGGGGAAAAAAAAAGCAAAACACAGTGCAGAGAAAAAAAAATGGTCTCAGAACTTCTTTTTTCCCTCTATTGAGAATCATTAGTACTTTGGGCCTCCAGTACTGTTATGAAAGGTAATTCAGTACCACAATGGACATAGAGGTCAGCGCACATACAGTGACCTGGCAATAACCCAAAAAACAAGAACGAGCTCTGAGACGTGGGAACTCTGTTGACCGCAATCCCTAATCCTCTCAAACCACACTAAAGGCAGCCGTGGATTGCGCCTAACGCTCCCTATGCAACTCGGCACGGCCTGAGAAACTAGCTAGCCTGAAGATAGAAAATAAGCCTACCTTGCCTCAGAGAAATACCCCAAAGGAAAAGGCAGCCCCCACATATAATGACTGTGAGTAAAGATGAAAAGACAAACGTAGAGATGAAATAGATTTAGCAAAGTGAGGCCCAACTTTCTGAACAGAGCGAGGATAGGAAAGGTAACTTTGCGGTCAACACAAAACCCTACAAAAACCACGCAAAGGGGGCAAAAAGACCCTCCGTACCGAACTAACGGCACGGAGGTACACCCTCTGCGTCCCAGAGCTTCCAGCAAGTAGTAAAAACAAATTGACAAGCTGGACAGAAAAAAACAGCAAACAAATAGCAAAGAGGAACTTAGCTATGCAGAGCAGCAGGCCACAGGAACGATCCAGGAGGAAACAGGTCCAATACTAGAACATTGACTGGAGGCCAGGATCAAAGCACTAGGTGGAGTTAAATAGAGCAGCACCTAACGACTTCACCACATCACCTGAGGAAGGAAACTCAGAAGCCGCAGTACCACTTTCCTCCACCAACGGAAGCTCACAGACAGAACCAGCCGAAGTACCACTTGTGACCACAGGAGGGAGCTCTGCCACAGAATTCACAACAGGAGGCCCCACTACACAACTGAGCAACAAGACAAGTACATTAGAGTCTGTAGTTTGAGAAATCGAAGCCTCACAGGTCCTCAACTGGCATATTCATTAAATAGTACACATAAAACGCCAGTGTCAATGTCTGCATTGAAGAGGCGAATCCGAGATGCTGGCCTTCAGGGCAGAGTGGCAAAGAAAAAGCCATATCTGAGACTGGCTAATAAAAGGAAAAGATTAATATGGGAAAAAGAACACAGACATTGGACAGCAGAAGATTGGAAAAAAGTGTTATGGACAGACAAATCCAAGTTTGAGTTGTTTGGATCACACAGAAGAACATTTGTGAGATGCAGAACAACTGAAAAGATGCTGGAAGAGTGCCTGACGCCATCTGTCAAGCAAGGTAATGTGATGGTTTGGGGTTGCTTTGGTGCTGGTAAAGTGGGAGAGCTGTACAAGGTAAAAGGGATTTTGAATAAGTAAGGCTATCACTCCGTTTTGCAATGTCATGCCATACCCTGTGGACAGTGCTTGATTGGAGCCAATTTCATCCTACAACAGGACAATGACCCAAAGCACACCTCCAAATCATGCAAGAACTATTTAGGGAAGAAGCAGGCAGCTGGTATTCTATCTGTAAAGGAGCGGCCAGCACAGTCACCAGATCTCAACTCCATTGAGCTGTTGTGGGAGCAGCTTGACCATATGGTATGCAAAAAGTGCCCTGTAATTGCTGCAAAGGAAGCATTCTTTGACGAAAGCAAAGTTTGAAGGAGAAAATTATTATTTCAAATAAAAATCTTTTTTTCGAACCTTGTCAATGTCTGGACTAGATTTTAAATTCATTTGCCAACTCATTTGATTAGTAAAAGTATGAGTTTTCATGATAGACACAAAATTGTCTGGGTGACCCCAAAATTTGGAACGATAGTGTATATTACAAAAATCATTTCTCATCTTCTCATTAATACTATTTATGCAGCATTTGGATATTACAAAATCCTTTCCAGTTTGTTATTTTATATGATATTCATTGAATTAATTGAGCCAGAATGTTCCAGACTACAAAATGTTAGCAAGGCTTTGGATACTTAAAATTATATTGTTATGATATGATTCATCATTGTGAGTCCAAGTCAAAACACCAGTAATGAACCCATGGAAAATGCAGGCACTTGACACCAGAGTAAACCATCAGACAGGGACCCAGAAAGATATATTCAAATAAGACACTACTTTTTCCAATAGGAATATGGCTTTTAGTACATTGGATTGTAGGGAGGAGATAATGCCCATTTAGGAGAGCACATGAAAAGGGAAGACTTTTGGTATAAGGCATTATCTCAATGAAAACATCACCCTTTCCAAATTTAATCAAGTCAGTGGGGAAGACGAAAAAGCATGCCACTGTATTGCATTTAACTACTTTCTGGCATTGGACGTACTATTCTGTCGATGTGACTTGGGACTTAATTCCCATCAACGGAATAGTACGTCCTAGGCGATCAGCCGCGTTCATAGGGGGAGCGCAGCTGATCGTGGCCAGGTCTCACCTGATTCTCACAGCTGACACCTGGCACTAAGTGCCAGGCGCGGTCACGGACTGCTCCCGGCACTTTAACCCTTGGAACACTGCGATCAAACATGATTGCAGTGCTCCGTGGGCCGGTAGAGGGCCTGACAGCCCCGTGCCTTTGGCATGGCGCGGGGTCCCGATCTCTGCCATGGAGACCAGAAGACATCATGACAACATCCAGGTCTCCAGACCTGAGAGACTTCCTGTCATGCGCAGTAATGACCAGGAAGTCTCTCAGGACGTGTAATAGAAACTGCAGCACTAACAGCTTCTTTAGCATGCAGATCTGCATGCTATAGAAGCGATCAGCCTGCACAAAATGAGTGTCCCATAGTGGGACACAGTGTAAAAGTAAGAATGAATTTAAAAAAAAAAAAAATAATTGTAAAAATATTTTAAAAAATAACAATAATAACAAAATCAATATTTATTCCATCAATAAATAAATATTTGAATTAAAAAATCTAAACAATAAAAGTACAAAAATTTAGTATCGCCATGTCCATAACGACCCAACCTATAAAACTGTCCCACTAGTTAACCACTTTAGTGAACATCATCATACCGCCAAACAAAAAGTGGAATAACACGCGATCAAAAAGACAGAAATAAATAAATGTGGTACCGCTGAAAACATCATCTTGTCCCGCAAAAAACAAGCTGCTATATAGCTCCATCACTCAAAAAAAAAAAATGTTAAAAATAATTATTTTTTATATAAAATAGTTTTTTATTGTATAAAAGCGCCAAAACATAAAAATATAAATAAGGTGTGGCTGTAATCGTACTGACCCGAAGAATAAAACTGCTTTATCAATTTTACTACACGTAGAACGGTATAAACGCCCCCCCCCCCCCAAAGAAATGCATGAATTGCTGGCTTTTGTTCATTCTGCCTCACAAAAATCAAAATAAAAAGCGATCAAAAAATGTGATTTGCCCAAAAATTGTACCAGTAAAAACATCAACTCATCCCGCAAAAAACAAGACCTCACATGACTCTGTGGGCCAAAATATGGAAAAATTATAGCTCTCAAAATGTGGTGATACAAAAAATATTTTTTGTAATAAAAAGCTTCTTTTAGTGCATGAAAGCTGCCAAACATAAAAACCCGCTATAAATAGTAAATCAAACCCCCCCTTTTCACCCCTTAGTTAGGATAAAATAATAAAATAAAAAAATGTATTTATTTCCATTTTCCCATTAGGGTTGGGGCTAAAGTTAGTGTTAGGGTTGGGGCTAGAGTTGGGGTTAGGGTTTAGATTGTGTTTACAGTTGGAATTAGGGTTAGGGTTGGGATTAGCGTTAGGGGTGTGGTTAGGGTTATGGTTACGGTTGTGATTAGGGTTAGGGGTGTGTTGGGGTTAGGGTTGTAGTTAGGGTTGGGATTAGGGTTAGGGGTGTGTTGGTGTTAGGGTTCGAGTTAGAATTGGGGGGGTTTCCACTGTTAAGGCACATCAGGGGCTCTCCAAACACGACATGGCGTCCGATCTCAATTCCAGTCAATTCTGTATTGAAAAAGTAAAATGGTGCTCCTTCCCTTCCGAGCTCTGCCGTGCGCCCAAACAGTGGTTTACCCCCACATATGAGGTATCAGCGTACTCAGGACAAATTGCACAACAACTTTTGTGGTCCAATTTCTCCTGTTACCCTTGTGAAAATAAAAATTTGGGGGCTCAAAAATCATTTGTGTGGGAAAGAAATATTTTTTTTATTTTCACGGTCTGCATGATAAATTGTAGTGAAACACTTGGGGGTTCACAGTCCTAACAACATATCTAGATAAGTTCCTAGGTGTCTAGTTTCCAAAATGGGGTCACTTTTGGGGGGTTTCTACTGTTTAGACACATCAGTGGCTCTGCAAACGCATCATGACGCCCGCAGACCATTCCATCAAAGTCTGCATTCCAAAACGTCACTACTTCCCATCCGAGCCCCGATGTGTGCCCAAACAGTAGTTTTCTCCCACATATGGGGTATCAGCATACTCAGGACAAATTGAACAACTTTTGGGGTCCAATTTCTCCTGTTGCCCTTGTGAAAATACAAAATTGGGGGTTAAAAAAATCATTTTGGTGGAATAAAAAAATGAATTTTTATATTCACAGCTCTGAGTTATAATAATCTTTATTTTTATATAGTGCTAACATATTCTGCAGCGGTTTACAGTTTGCACACATTATCTTCGCTGTCCCTGATGGGGCTCACAATCTAAATTCCCTATCAGTATGTCTTTGGAATGTGGGAGGAAACCGGAGAACCCGGAGGAAACCCACGCAAACACGGAGAGAACATACAAACTCTTTGCAGATGTTGTCCTGGGTGGGATTAGAACCCAGGAATCCAGCGCTGCAAGGCTGCAGTGCTAACCACTGCGCCACCATGCTGCCCAGTTATAAACTTTAGTGAAACACTTGGGGGTTCAAAGTTCTCACAACACATCTAGATAAGTTTCTTGGGGGTCTAGCTTCCAATATGGTGTCACTTGTGGGGGGTTTCTAATTTTAGGTACATAATGGGATCTGCAAATGCAATGTGACGCCCACAGACCATTCTATCAAAGTCTGCATTACAAAACGGCGCTCCTTCCCTTCCAAGCTCTGCCATGCGCCCAAACGGAGCCCCCCCCCTCACATATCAGTGTACTCAGCACAAATTGCACAATAACTTTAGGGGTCCAACTTCTCTTTCAATTTTTCTTTTACCTTTCTTGGACAAGGCTTTATCACAAACAAGTTTAGAAGGACAATCCCTATTCAGTATAGCTGGTCAGTAGTAAGACCAAATGCACAGAGCAAGGAATATACACAGATAAAAAAAATTGTGTGCAGATTAATCAAAATATTTAAAATATATATCCTTTATTAATATACATTATCAGTAGAAAAAATGCATGAAATAACAGAGCTAACAATGGTGGGCAGGACAAGACAGCTACAGTATGAGTAATACATACGGTATCTATAAACCAAGTCACTGTTACAACGAATAACCAGTGTCTGCTTCCAGTACCATTCCTAGCAAATTAATTAAATAGAAAAATACCTCAAAGTAATCATTTACAAGTAAGATAATAAATATGTCATTGACAGCACAGAGTACAGAGGCCAAAGGCACTAGAAAGAGGACCAGACTTGGCAAATACTGAGAAAATAGTCCCATGTATAAAGTAGAAAATGAAATGACTTAAATAAAACACTCAATGTTCGTATAGCTAACGGCTTCATGAGGGGTGTAGACACACTCATTTATTATTCGTGCAACTATAGTATATTAAAAGCATTGATGGAATGAACAGAACATGTAGTCATCTCAGTATGTACATTATTCTCATTCAAAGTCGCTAATGTGGGCAGCACAGTGGCTCAGTGGATAGCACAGCAGCCTTGCAGCACTGGGGTCCTGGATTCAAATCCCACCTTGGATATCATCTGCAAGGAGTTTGCACGTTCTCCCTGTGTTTGTGTAGGTTTCTTCCGACACTCCAAAGGCATACTGGTAGGGAATTTAGCTGTGAGCCCCGATGGGGACAGCGATGATCAGGGGCGGATTATCAGAGGGTCAATCTGGGCGGTAGCCCAGGGCCCAGTGGTGTGGGGGGGCCCTGGGCTTCCGCACAGATTGCCCGCCGGCCGCCGCCATCATCATATACTACACAGTGTGGTATACTGGAGTCTGGCACCCACCAGCCGCCTGCACCGGTCAGACTGGTGGTGCCGGCGCCGCGGCGTTATTATCTCCTGTCCTGATTTATGTGCGGCCGTGCCCCTGCCGTGCCATCACTGCCGTGCCGGGAGCCCCCCCCCGGACCCGGTGGGCAGAGAGAGGGGGCCCGCATCGGGCCCCGTCTCATCTGCTCACCGAGCCCCTACCGGCGCTGCCTGCGGCGGTTTCCTATTGCCGTGCGGGCGCGCCCGCACGGCAATAGTTAACAGCCTCCAGCCAATTGGAGGCTGGCGGCCGAAGTCGGCCGCAGGCGCTGCGCAGCGCACACGTCGCCGGCGTCTGACGTCATCAGTCGCTGGCGAGTGCGCGCTGCTTGGAGAGAGCTCATCGCCTGGATCGCTGGTAAGGTGAGGAGAATTTTTTTTTTTTTTTTTATAACCTAACGGTACCGTGGAGATGGAGCGGAGGAGTCGGACACTGGGGCAGGCTGGGGGGCAGATTGCTGTACACACTGGGGGCAATGCTGGGCCTAGGAGCAGGACACAGTCTCTGGGGGCCTGGGCAGTCTGATTTCTGGACAGTGGACACACTGGGGCAGGGGCAATGATGCTGGAAGAGGACACAGTCTGGGGACTGGGGGGGACTGGGGCAAATGATTGCATTTGCTGGACACACTGGGGCAATGCAGGAGACACTGGGGGGGAGGCAATGCTGGGGGACACAGTCTGTGTACACACTGGGGGCAATGCTGGGCCCGGGAGCAGGACACAGTCTCTGGGGCAGTCTGATTTCTGGACACACTGGGGCAATGATGCTGGAGGAGGACACAGTCTGGGGACTGTCTGGGGCAAATGATTGCATTTGCTGGACACACTGGGGAAATGCAGGAGACACTGGGGGGGGGCAATGCTGGAGGACACAGTCTGGGGACTGGGGCAGATGATTGCTGGACACACTGGGGCAATGCTGGAGGACACAGTCTGGGGACTGGGGCAGATGATTGCTGGACACACTGGGGCAATGCTGGAGGACACAGTCTGGGGCAGATGATTGCTGGACACACTGGGGCAATGCTGGAGGACACAGTCTGGGGCAGATGATTGCTGGACACACTGGGGCAGATTGCTGGACAAACTGTGGGCAATGCTGGACAATTGGACATACTGGGGCATATTGCTGGACAGGACACACTGGGGGCAATGCCTGGACATACTGGGGCAGATTGCTGGATACACTGTGTGGAGGCAATATGCTGGACACACTGGGGGCAATATGCTGGCCACACTGGGGCAGATTGTTGAACACCCTGTCATGGGACAGGATGGAGACAGATGTGGCAGGATGGGGAAATCATATGGGGTAGAATGGATACTCATGAGGGCAGGATGCGAGAACATATGGCTGGAGCCAGGAATGAGATAAACGGGGGCCAGGATGGGGAATATTATTTCCGTAGGGGCTAATTAAGGGATATTATTACTGCAGTGATGTATTTATTTTATTTTTTGAGTATACTGTTTTAATTGGGGGGGTGGTCCTGTTACTGTGCAGAGTGACACTTTATCGTCTTTTTTTCTTCATGTGGTGTAATGTTGAAATTGGGAAAAATTAAGTAATGTGTTCTGCAAGCGGAGCTCGAGATAACTGTGTTATTTCCTGCAGAAACAACAAACAAGCCCTGGCTGGAATAAATGATGGCGGTCTGTGCTTCATGACAGATGAAGGACTTCACCTAGAGACGTCACTGGTGAGTCAGTGTTATCTATACTGACACTATACACTGTAAACCAGGGGTGTCAAACTGCATTCCTTGAGGGCCTCCGCTCAGACCATGAGTGTTTTCAAGATATCCTTTGTATTACACAAGGTGCTGGAATTATTCTGTGCAGGTGATTAAATTATCACCTGTGCAATACAAGGAAATCCTGAAAACATGACCTGTTTGCAGCCCTCGAGGAATGCAGTTTGACACCCCTGCTGTAAACCATATACAGCGGTCCTGTGTATAATGTCGCCAGTGATCGCTGTATTACCTCTACACAGACACTGCATACCAATTACAGATCTCCTGTGAATACTGGCACATATGGTGACAGTATTTTGTTGTTTTATTTTTTTATTACTGATCAGTATTGTGGTACTCAGTCACTATGTGGTGGTGGTAAAATGTGGTCTGGAAATGGTGTTGTGGTATTTGTCCCTTGTATGTGCTATTTGGTCACCAAGTGGTTGTAATTTGTGGTCTGGTCATGGTGCGGTGTTCCTTGTATGTGATATTATTTGATCACTGTGGTTGTAATTTGTGGTCTGGTCATGGTAGGGTGGTATTTGTTCCTTGTATGTGATATTATTGGTCAAAATACACCTAAATTGTATTGCAGATTTTAACAAATATTTAATAGGTTACAGTAGAGTAGGGCCCGGCCATTTTTCTGGAGTAATCTGGTTCGGGTATATCATGACCCCCGTCACATGACCCCCGTCACATGACCCCCGTCACATGACCCCCGTCACATGACCCCCGTCACATGACCCCCGTCACATGACCGGGGGGGCCCACAGTGTCTGAACAGCCCGGGGCCCTGGCTACCCTTAATCCACCCCTGGCGATGATGATGTATATAGAACACTGTGGAATTAATGGCACTATATAAGCAAAGCATCTACTATATAATTGTCTAAGGGTCACTTCTGTCTGTCTGTCCCGGAAATCCCACGTCGTTGATTGGTCACAGCCGCAAAGCCGCAACCAATCAGCGACGGGCACAGTCCGGCGGCAAAATGGCCGCTCTTTCCTCCCCGCAGTCAGTGCCCGCTCCATACTCCCCTCCAGTCACCGGTCACACAGGTTTAATGGCAGCGTTAACTGACCGCGATATGCCGCAGTGTAACGCACTCCATTAACGCTGCTATTAACCCTGTGTGACCAACTTTTTACTATTGATGCTGCCTATGCAGCATCAATAGTAAAAGATCTAATGTTAAAAATAATAAAAAAATAAAAAATAGTTATATACTCACCCTCCTTCGGCCCCTCGGATCCAGAACAGGCCTTTCCCGCTCCTTGCGATGCCCCGGTGACCGCTCCATGCATTAAGAATCTCGCGAGATGATGACGTACCGGTCTCGCGAGACCACTACATCATCATCTCGTGAGATCGCAATGCATGGAGTGGTCACCGGGGCATCGCGAGGAGCGGGAAAGGCCTGTTCTGGATCCGAGGGGCCGACAGAAGGTGAGTATATCACTATTTTTTATTTTAATTCTTTTTTTAACAGGGATATGATGCCCACATTGCTATATACTACGTGGGCTGTGCTATATACTACATGGGCTGTGCAATATACTACATGGGCTGTGCAATATACTATGTGGGCTGTGCAATATACTACGTGGCTGTACAATATACTACGCGGCTGTGCTATATACTATGTGGGCTGTGCTATATACTACGTGGGCTGTGCAATATACTATGTGGGCTGTGCAATATACTACGTGAGCTGTGCAATATACTATGTGGCTGTGCTATATACTGTACTACGTGGCTGTGCTATATACTACGTAGACTGTGCAATATACTACGTGACTGTGCAATATGCTTTGTGGGCTGTTATGAAAGGTAATTCAGTACCACAATGGACATAGAGGTCAGCGCACATACAGTGACCTGGCAATAACTCAAAAAACAAGAACGAGCTCTGAGACGTGGGAACTCTGTTGACCGCAATCCCTAATCCTCTCCAACCACACTAAAGGCAGCCGTGGATTGCGCCTAACGCTGCCTATGCAACTCGGCACGGCCTGAGAAACTAGCTAGCCTGAAGATAGAAAATAAGCATACCTTGCCTCAGAGAAATACCCCAAAGGAAAAGGCAGCCCCCACATATAATGACTGTGAGTTAAGATGAAAAGACAAACGTAGAGATGAAATAGATTTAGCAAAGTGAGGCCCAACTTTCTGAACAGAGCGAGGATAGGAAAGGTAACTTTGCGGTCAACACAAAATCCTACAAAAACCACGCAAAGGGGGCAAAAAGACCCTCCGTACCGAACTAACGGCACGGAGGTACACCCTCTGCGTCCCAGAGCTTCCAGCAAGCAGAAAAAAACAAATTGACAAGCTGGACAGAAAAAAACAGCAAACAAATAGCAAAGAGGAACTTAGCTATGCAGAGCAGCAGGCCACAGGAACGATCCAGGAGGAAACAGGTCCAATACTAGAACATTGACTGGAAGCCAGGATCAAAGCACTAGGTGGAGTTAAATAGAGAAGCACCTAACGACTTCACCACATCACCTGAGGAAGGAAACTCATAAGCCGCAGTACTACTTTCCTCCACCAACGGAAGCTCACAGAGAGAACCAGCCGAAGTACCACTTGTGACCACAGGAGGGAGCTCTGCCACAGAATTCACAACAGTACCCCCCCTTGAGGAGGGGTCACCGAACCCTCACCAGAGCTCCCAGGACGACCAGGATGAGCCATATGAAAGGCACGAACAAGATCGGGAGCATGGACATCAGAGGCAAAGACCCAGGAATTATCTTCCTGAGCATAACCCTTCCACTTAACCAGATACTGGAGTTTCCGCCTTGAAACACGAGAATCCAAAATCTTCTCCACAATATACTCCAACTCCCCCTCCACCAAAACCGGGGCAGGAGGATCAACAGATGGAACCATAGGTGCCACGTATCTCCGCAACAATGACCTATGGAATACGTTATGTATGGAAAATGAATCTGGAAGGGTCAGGCGAAAAGACACAGGATTAAGAACCTCAGAAATCCTATACGGACCAATAAAACGAGGTTTAAACTTAGGAGAGGAAACCTTCATAGGAATATGACGAGAAGATAACCAAACCAAGTCCCCAACCCGAAGTCGGGGACCCACACAGCGTCTGCGATTAGCGAAACGTTGAGCCTTCTCCTGGGACAAAGTCAAATTGTCCACCACATGAGTCCAAATCTGCTGCAACCTGTCCACCACAGTATCCACACCAGGACAGTCCGAAGACTCAACCTGCCCTGAAGAGAAACGAGGATGGAACCCAGAGTTGCAGAAAAACGGTGAAACCAAGGTAGCCGAGCTGGCCCGATTATTAAGGGCGAACTCAGCCAAAGGCAAAAAGGACACCCAGTCATCCTGATCAGCAGAAACAAAGCATCTCAGATATGTTTCCAAGGTCTGATTGGTTCGTTCGGTTTGGCCATTAGTCTGAGGATGGAAAGCCGAGGAAAAAGACAAGTCAATGCCCATCCTACCACAAAAGGCTCACCAAAACCTCAAAACAAACTGGGAACCTCTATCAGAAATGATATTCTCCGGAATGCCATGCAAACGAACCACATGCTGGAAAAACAATGGCACCAAATCAGAGGAGGAAGGCAATTTAGACAAGGGTACCAAATGGACCATCTTAGAGAAGCGATCACAGACCACCCAAATGACTGACATCTTTTGAGAGACGGGAAGATCTGAAATAAAATCCATAGAGATATGTGTCCAAGGCCTCTTCGGGACCGGCAAGGGCAAAAGCAACCCACTGGCACGAGAACAGCAGGGCTTAGCCCGAGCACAAATCCCACAGGACTGCACAAAAGTACGCACATCCCGCGACAGAGATGGCCACCAAAAGGATCTAGCCACCAACTCTCTGGTACCAAAGATTCCAGGATGACCAGCCAACACCGAACAATGAACCTCAGAGATCACTTTATTCGTCCACCTATCAGGGACAAACAGTTTCTCCGCTGGGCAACGATCAGGTTTATTAGCCTGAAATTTTTGCAGCACCCGCCGCAAATCAGGGGAGATGGCAGACACAATTACTCCCTCTTTGAGGATACCCGTTGGCTCAGATACACCCGGAGAGTCGGGCACAAAACTCCTAGACAGAGCATCCGCCTTCACATTTTTAGAGCCCCCTGAAGGTATGAAATCACAAAGTCAAAACGGGCAAAAAACAACGACCAACGAGCTTGTATAGGATTCAACCGCTTGGCGGACTCGAGATAAGTCAAGTTCTTATGATCAGTCAAGACCACCACGCGATGCTTAGCTCCTTCAAGCCAATGACGCCACGCCTCGAATGCCCACTTCATGGCCAGCAACTCTCGATTGCCAACATCATAATTTCGCTCAGCAGGCGAAAACTTCCTGGAAAAGAAGGCGCATGGTTTCATCACCAAGCAATCAGAACTTCTCTGCGACAAAACAGCCCCTGCTCCAATCTCAGAAGCATCAACCTCGACCTGGAACGGAAGCGAAACATCTGGTTGACACAACACAGTGGCAGAAGAAAAACGACGCTTCAACTCTTGAAAAGCTTCCACCGCAGCAGAAGACCAATTGACTAGGGTTGAGCGAAACGGGTCGAAATTGTTCAAAAGTCGCCGACTTTTGGCAAGGTCGGGTTTCATGAAACCCGACCCGACCCCAGTGGGGGGGTCGGCCATGAAGTCGGCGATCTTTTGAATCTGGAATCGGAATTCCGATCCCGATTCCCAATATGTTTAAGATATCGGGAATTGGTATCAGAATTCAGATTAAAGTGTAAAATATAGAATTAAAATAAAAAATATTGCAATACTTACCCTCTGACGCGCCCTGGTACTAACCGGCAGCCTTCCTCCTTCGAATCCGCGCTTCTAGGACCTTGCCGTGACGTCGCGGTGACGTCGCCGCTTGTGATGGGCGGCCGCGCGGCCAATCACAAGCCGCGACGTCACCCGCGACGTCACCGAAGGTCCTGGAAGGGCTGATTCTTAGGAAGGAAGGCTGTCGGAAGGAAGCAGGGCGCTTCCGAGGGTGAGTATATACCTAATAGGAATATACTCACCCTCGGAAGCGCCCTGCTTCCTTCCGACAGCCTTCCTTCCTAAGAATCAGCCCTTCCAGGACCTTCGGTGACGTCGCGGGTGACGTCGCGGCTTGTGATTGGCCGCGCGAGCGGTCACATGGGCGGCCGCGCGGCCAATCACAAGCCGCGACGTCACCCGCGACGTCACCGAAGGTCCTGGAAGGCTGATTCTAAGGAAGGAAGGTTCCCGGTTAGCACCAGGGCGCGTCAGAGGGTAAGTATAAGGATATTTTTTATTTTAATTCTATATTTTACACTTAAATATGGATCCCAGGGCCTGAAGGAGAGTTTCCGCTCCTTCAGACCCTGGGAACCATGGAAACCCAATGCACTGCATTGGGTTTCGAGTTTCGGCCGACCCCGACTTTTTTATAGGATCGGCCGATTTCACTCGACCCGACTTTTCCAAAAGTCGGGTTTCGTGAAACCCGACCCGATCCTATAAAAGTGAAGGTCGCTCAACCCTACAATTGACCAAATCAGCACCTTTCTTGGTCAAATCGGTCAATGGTTTAGCAATACTAGAAAAATTGCAGATGAAGCGACGATAAAAATTAGCAAAGCCCAGGAACTTTTGCAGACTTTTCAGAGATGTCGGCTGAGTCCAATTATGGATGGCTTGGACCTTAACAGGATCCATCTCGATATTAGAAGGGGAAAAGATGAACCCCAAAAATGAAACCTTCTGAACACCAAAGAGACACTTTGATCCCTTCACAAACAAAGAATTAGCACGCAGGACCTGAAACACCGTTCTGACCTGCTTCACATGAGACTCCCAATCATCCGAGAAGATCAAAATGTCATCTAAGTACACAATCAGGAATTTATCCAGGTACTCTCGGAAGATGTCATGCATAAAGGACTGAAACACTGATGGAGCATTGGCAAGTCCGAATGGCATTACTAGATACTCAAAATGGCCCTCGGGCGTATTAAATGCAGTTTTCCACTCATCGCCTCGCTTAATACGCACAAGATTATACGCACCACGAAGATCTATCTTGGTGAACCAACTAGCCCCCTTAATCCGAGCAAACAAATCAGATAACAATGGCAAGGGGTACTGAAATTTAACCGTGATCTTATTTAGAAGGCGGTAATCTATACAAGGTCTCAGTGAACCATCCTTCTTGGCTACAAAAAAGAGCCCTGCTCCCAATGGCGACGATGACGGGCGAATATGCCCCTTCTCCAAAGACTCCTTCACATAACTCCGCATAGCGGCGTGCTCAGGCACAGATAAATTAATCAGTCGACCTTTTGGGAATTTACTACCAGGAATCAAATCGATAGCACAATCACAATCCCTATGCGGAGGTAGGGTATCGGACTTGGGCTCATCAAATAAATCCCGGTAATCAGACAAGAACTCAGGAACCTCAGAAGGGGTGGATGACGAAATAGACAGAAATGGGACATCACCATGTACCCCCTGACAACCCCAGCTGGACACAGACATGGATTTCCAATCTAAAACTGGATTATGGACTTGTAGCCATGGCAACCCCAACACGACCACATCATGCAGATTATGCAATACCAGAAAGCGAATAACCTCCTGATGTGCAGGAGCCATGCACATGGTCAGCTGGGTCCAGTACTGAGGCTTATTCTTGGCCAAAGGCGTAGCATCAATTCCTCTCAAAGGAATAGGACACTGCAAGGACTCCAAGAAAAACCCACAACGCCTAGCATACTCCAAGTCCATCAAATTCAGAGCAGCGCCTGAGTCCACAAATGCCATGACAGAATACGATGACAAAGAGCAGATCAAGGCAACGGACAGATGAAATTTTGACTGTACCGTACCAATGGTGGCAGACCTAGCGAACCGCTTAGTGCGCTTAGGACAATCAGAGATAGCATGAGTGGAATCACCACAGTAGAAACACAGCCCATTCAGACGTCTGTGTTCTTGCCGTTCAACTCTGGTCAAAGTCCTATCGCACTGCATAAGCTCAGGTTTAAGCTCAGGTAATACCGCCAAATGGTGCACAGATTTACGCTCGCGCAAGCGTCGACCGATCTGAATGGCCAAAGACATAGACTCATTCAGACCAGCAGGCATAGGAAATCCCACCATGACATCTTTAAGGGCTTCAGAGAGACCTTTTCTGAAAATAGCTGCGAGCGCACCTTCATTCCACTGAGTGAGTACGGACCACTTTCTAAATTTCTGACAATATACCTCTATTTCATCCTGACCCTGACACAGAGCCAGCAAATTCTTCTCTGCCTGATCCACAGAATTAGCCTCATCGTACAGCAATCCGAGCCCCAGGAAAAATGCATCGATATTACTTAATGCAGGATCCCCTGGCGCAAGAGAAAATGCCCAGTCCTGAGGATCGCCATGCAAAAAAGAAATAACGATCCTAACTTGTTGAACTGGGTCACCAGAGGAGCGAGGTTTCAAAGCCAGAAATAGTTTACAATTATTTTTGAAACTCAGAAATTTAGTTCTATCTCCAAAAAACAAATCAGGAATAGGGATTCTCGGTTCTAACATAGAATTCTGAACCACAAAGTCTTGAATACTTTGCACTCTTGACGTGAGCTGATCCACACATGAAGACAGACCTTTAATGTCCATTGCTACACCTGTGTCCTGAACCACCCAAATGTCTAGGGGAAAAAAAAGGCAAAACACAGTGCAAAGAAAAAAAAATGGTCTCAGAACTTCTTTTTTCCCTCTATTGAGAATCATTAGTACTTTGGCTTCCAGTACTGTTATGAAAGGTAATTCAGTACCAAAATGGACATAGAGGTCAGCGCACATACAGTGACCTGGCAATAACCCAAAAAACAAGAACGAGCTCTGAGACGTGGGAACTCTGTTGACCGCAATCCCTAATCCTCTCCAACCACACTAAAGGCAGCCGTGGATTGCGCCTAACGCTGCCTATGCAACTCGGCACGGCCTGAGAAACTAGCTAGCTGAAGATAGAAAATAAGCCTACCTTGCCTCAGAGAAATACCCCAAAGGAAAAGGCAGCCCCCCACATATAATGACTGTGAGTAAAGATGAAAAGACAAACGTAGAGATGAAATAGATTTAGCAAAGTGAGGCCCAACTTTCTGAACAGAGCGAGGATAGGAAAGGTAACTTTGCGGTCAACACAAAACCCTACAAAAAACACGCAAAGGGGGCAAAAAGACCCTCCGTACCGAACTAACGGCACGGAGGTACACCCTCTGCGTCCCAGAGCTTCCAGCAAGCAGAAAAAAACAAATTGACAAGCTGGACAGAAAAAAACAGCAAACAAATAGCAAAGAGGAACTTAGCTATGCAGAGCAGCAGGCCACAGGAACGATCCAGGAGGAAACAGGTCCAATACTAGAACATTGACTGGAAGTCAGGATCAAAGCACTAGGTGGAGTTAAATAGAGAAGCACCTAACGACTTCACCACATCACCTGAGGAAGGAAACTCAGAAGCCGCAGTACTACTTTCCTCCACCAACGGAAGCTCACAGAGAGAACTAGCCGAAGTACCACTTGTGACCACAGGAGGGAGCTCTGCCACAGAATTCACAACAGTGGGCTGTGCAATATACTACGTGGGCTGTGCAATATACTACGTGGCTGTGCAATATACTATGTGGCTGCGCTATATACTACGTGGGCTGTGCTATATACTTCGTGGCTGTGTTATACACTACATGGGCTGTTATATACTACGTGGGCGGTGCTATATACTACGTGGGCTGTGTTATACACTACGTGGGCTGTCTTATACACTACGTGGGCTGTGTTATACACTACATGGGCTGTGCTATATACTGCGTACGTGGGCTATTATATACTACGTGAGCTGTGTTATATGCTACGTGGGCTGTTATAAACTATGTGGCTGTGTTATATGCTATGTGGGCTGTTATACACTCCGTGGGCTGTGCTACATACTCTGTGGGCTGTGTTATATACTCTGTGGCTGTGCTATATACTCCGTGGGCTGTGCTATATACTATGTGGCTGTGCTGTATACTACGTGGCTGTGCAATATACTACGTGGCTGTGCTATGTACTACGTGGCTGTGCTATTTACTACGTGGGCTGTTATATACTACATGGCTGGCCGCAAACAATCAGCGACAGGCGCAGTCCGGCCGTGAATTGGCGCGGGATTTGAACCATGCTTCGCTAATTGGTCGCGGTTTGCCGAATCCTGTGTATTGAATGTATTATTCTAAAATCTTCATAAATAAACTACATACATATTCTAGAATACCCGATGCGTTAGAATCAGGCTACCATCTAGTAATAAATAATAACAAATCCCAACCTTTCAAATCTGGCCATTTTACCCAAGCATTAAAGAACCATAATGTCCTGGTATTTTCCCTCCTTGAACAAATACGCCAGCATACATCCATTACTTAAAAAAAAATCCCTGGCTCAGAACTGCGCAGCTAATTACAGACCTCTCTAGTCTCCCCTTCATTTCTAAGCATCTGGGATGTTTGATCCACTCCTGTCTAATTCGCTATCTCTCTGATAACGTTCTTCTTGACCCTTTACAAACCAATTTCAGCTCTTTACACTCTACTGAAACTGCCCTCACTAAAATCTCTAATAATCTACCAACAGCTAAATCTAATGGTCACTTTTCCTTGCTGATTCTCCTGGATCTTTCTGCAGCATTCAACACGGCAGATCACCAGCTCCTCACTATGCTCTATCGGGCACAAGGATACTGCTCTCTCTTGTTTCTCCTACCTCTCTGACCACTCTTTCACTTTAACTTATGCTGGTTCCTCTCACTGTCGGGGTTCCTCAGGGTTCCGTCCTGGGCACCCTCCTCTTCTCCCTATATACTGCCCCTATTTGACAAACCATCAGTAGATTTGGTGTTCAGCACCATCTATATGCTGATGACATCCAATTATACACATCGCCTCCTGACATCACCCCTGTATTACTACAAAATACCAGTAATTGTCTTTCTGCTGTCTCTAACATCATGTCCTCATTTTATCTAAAACTGAATCTGTCAAAAACTGAACTCCTTGTGTTTCCTCCCTGCAGGGCTGCCACTAGAAATTTTGGGGCCCCATACTGGCAAAATTTTCGGGGCCCCCTTGAAACTCCGCCCAGGCTCCACCCCAGCCCCGCCTCCAGTCTCCACCCCACGAACTGTCCACAGTCCCACCGCTCTCTCTTGGAAAATCTCCACTTCTCACCTATCACACATTGACAGTTCCCATCACCAGATCACACATATAGCCGGCAGCTTTTGTTTTGGCCAAAAGATTTTTTAAGCCGCCACCATAACACGGTAGACACTTTTGGCCGGGCCCTACTCTACTGTAACCTACTAAATATTTGTTAAAATATGCAATACAATTTAGGTATATTTTTATTTATTTTTCAATTTTTAAAATGACCTATAATACTACATACAAGGAACAAATACCACCGCACCATGACCAGATGACATATTACCACCACAGTGATCGAATAATATAAAATACAAGGAACAACTACACCATGACCAGACCGCATATAACCACAAATGACTGAATACTACAATACTGATCAGTAATAAAAAAAACCCCACAATACTATCACCATCAGTGCCATTATACACAGGAGATCTGTAATTAGTAAGCAGTGTCTGTGTACAGGTAATACAATGATCACCGGTGACATTATACACAGGAGCTCTGTATATAATGTATAGGTAATACAGTGATCACTGGTGACATTGTACACAGGACCTCTGTATATAGTATACAGTGTATAGTGTCAGTGTATAGGTAACACTGACTCACCAGTGACGTCTCTAGGTGAAGTCCTTCATCTTTCAGCCAGCACAGACCGCCATCACTTCATCCAGCCAGGACTCGTCTCTGCAGGAAATAAAACAGTTATCTCGAGTTCCGCTTGTAGAACACATTACTTAATTTTCCCAACTTCTACATTACACCACATGAAGAAGGCAACATAGTATCACTCTACACAGTAACAGGACCTCCCCCCCATTTAAAACAGTATACTCAAAAAATAAAATAAATACATCACTGCAATAATAATATCCCTTAATTGTGTGTCTCATTCCAGGCTCCAGCCATACGTTCTCCCATCCTGCCCTCATGGGTATCCATTCTGCCCCATATGATCTCCCCATCCTGCCCCATCTGTGTCCAGCACTCTGCCCCATCTGTGTCCAATCCTGCCCCATCTGTGTCCAGCACTCTGCCCCATCTGTTTCCAATCCTGCCCCATCTCTGTCCAGCACTCTGCCCCATCTCTGTCCAGCACTCTGCCCCATCTCTGTCCAGCACTCTGCCCCATCTCTGTCCTGCACTCTGCCCCATCTCTGTCCACCACTCTGCCCCATCTCTGTCCAGCACTCTGCCCCATCTCTGTCCTGCACTCTGCCCCATCTCTGTCCACCACTCTGCCCCATCTCTGTCCACCACTCTGCCCCATCTCTGTCCACCACTCTGCCCCATCTCTGTCCAGCACTCTGCCCCATCTCTGTCCAGCACTCTGCCCCATCTCTGTCCAGCACTCTGCCCCATCTCTGTCCAGCACTCTGCCCCATCTCTGTCCAGCACTCTGCCCCATCTCTGTCCAGCACTCTGCCCCATCTCTGTCCAGCACTCTGCCCCATCTCTGTCCAGCACTCTGCCCCATCTCTGTCCAGCACTCTGCCCCATCTCTGTCCAGCACTCTGCCCCATCTCTGTCCAGCACTCTGCCCCATCTCTGTCCAGCACTCTGCCCCATCTCTGTCCAGCACTCTGCCCCATCTCTGTCCAGCACTCTGCCCCATCTCTGTCCAGCACTCTGCCCCATCTCTGTCCAGCACTCTGCCCCATCTCTGTCCAGCACTCTGCCCCATCTCTGTCCTGCACTCTGCCCCATCTCTGTCCACCACTCTGCCCCATCTCTGTCCACCACTCTGCCCCATCTCTGTCCACCACTCTGCCCCATCTCTGTCCACCACTCTGCCCCATCTCTGTCCAGCACTCTGCCCCATCTCTGTCCAGCACTCTGCCCCATCTCTGTCCAGCACTCTGCCCCATCTCTGTCCAGCACTCTGCCCCATCTCTGTCCAGCACTCTGCCCCATCTCTGTCCAGCACTCTGCCCCATCTCTGTCCAGCACTCTGCCCCATCTCTGTCCAGCACTCTGCCCCATCTCTGTCCAGCACTCTGCCCCATCTCTGTCCAGCACTCTGCCCCATCTCTGTCCAGCACTCTGCCCCATCTCTGTCCAGCACTCTGCCCCATCTCTGTCCAGCACTCTGCCCCATCTCTGTCCAGCACTCTGCCCCATCTCTGTCCAGCACTCTGCCCCATCTCTGTCCAGCACTCTGCCCCATCTCTGTCCAGCACTCTGCCCCATCTCTGTCCAGCACTCTGCCCCATCTCTGTCCAGCACTCTGCCCCATCTCTGTCCAGCACTCTGCCCCATCTCTGTCCAGCACTCTGCCCCATCTCTGTCCAGCACTCTGCCCCATCTCTGTCCAGCACTCTGCCCCATCTCTGTCCAGCACTCTGCCCCATCTCTGTCCAGCACTCTGCCCCATCTCTGTCCAGCACTCTGCCCCATCTCTGTCCAGCACTCTGCCCCATCTCTGTCCAGCACTCTGCCCCATCTCTGTCCAGCACTCTGCCCCATCTCTGTCCAGCACTCTGCCCCATCTCTGTCCAGCACTCTGCCCCATCTCTGTCCAGCACTCTGCCCCATCTCTGTCCAGCACTCTGCCCCATCTCTGTCCAGCACTCTGCCCCATCTCTGTCCAGCACTCTGCCCCATCT
This sequence comes from Ranitomeya imitator, assembly GCF_032444005.1. Taxonomy (NCBI): domain Eukaryota; kingdom Metazoa; phylum Chordata; class Amphibia; order Anura; family Dendrobatidae; genus Ranitomeya; species Ranitomeya imitator. Next base: position 711,116,689 of record NC_091284.1, on the reverse strand, counting down.
CTGTCCAGCACTCTGCCCCATCTCTGTTCAGCACTCTGCCCCATCTCTGTCCAGCACTCTGCCCCATCTCTGTTCAGCACTCTGCCCCATCTCTGTTCAGCACTCTGCCCCATCTCTGTCCAGCACTCTGCCCCATCTCTGTCCAGCACTCTGCCCAGCACTCTGCCCCCCCCGTGTCCAGCTTTACTGCCCCCCGGCCCCCACCCTGTGTCCAGCTTTACTGCCCCCCGGCCCCCACCCTGTGTCCAGCTTTACTGCCCCCCGGCCCCCACCCTGTGTCCAGCTTTACTGCCCCCCGGCCCCCACCCTGTGTCCAGCTTTACTGCCCTGGGCCCCCCTCCCCCCCCCCCCGCCCCGCATCGCCGCTCTCAAAAAAAAAAAAAGTTCTACTTACCTGCCGCGCTCCTCTCTCCACGCAGCTGCACCGTGCACTCGCCGGCGACTGACAATGACGTCAGACGCCGGCGACCTGCACGCTGCGGCTGGTGGCTGTTAACTATTGACGTGCGGGTGCGGGCCCGCACGTCAATAGCGTACAGCTGTAGCGCCGGCCGCCGCTAAGGGCCCGGTTCAGCCTGCGGCTGCCGGTAGGGGCCCGGTGAGCAGGTAAGAGGGGGCCCGATGCGGGCCCCCTCTGCTCACCGGGCCCCATACGCCAGTCACGGCTGTAATGCCCTGATGGCGGCCCTGCCTCCCTGTATTAACCTTCCCAAACCCAATATTGCCATTTCCATGTGTAGTTCTACCATTATTCCCCTGCACATGCCTGCTTGTCTTATGGTTATATTTGACTCAGATCATTCCTTCACTCCCCACATACGATCACTTGCTCGATCATGTCACCTGCAGCTCAAAAACCTCTCTAGAATACAACCTTTTCTTACCTTTGACTCTTCAAAAACTGTTGTTCTTATTCATTCTCATCTGGACTACTACAAGTCTCTACTTTTCGGTCTCTTTTTTTACTAAACCCTCCCCTCTTAAATTCTTCCTGAATGAAGCAGCCAAGATCATATTCCTCTCCAACCGCTACCATGTGCCAGCCATTGCACTGATTGCCCATCAACTACCGAGTCCAATATAAACGTAACAATGGCACCCACAAAGCTCTCCACAGTTCTGCACCCCCCGTCTCCTCTCTCATCTCTATGTATCACCCCACCCGTGCACTGCTTTCTGTTAATAACCTAAGACTAACATCCTCAATAATCCAAACCTCCTACTCCAAGACTTCTCCCAAGCTGTGCCAATTCTCTGGAATGTACTACCCAGGACAAATTGATTAAGCCTTTTATGACATGCATCGTATATATACTCCGCATGTTGGAAGCAGGTGTATGGAGTAGGGTCACGCAGCGAGCCGCCCAATACTCAGCAGATGATGGCTGAGTATTACAGCCAGGACCTGCCACTAACAATCGCTGGTGTAGCAGAGCTCCGCCCGCGATTGTAAACCTGTTAAATGCCGCTGTCAATCACTGACAGCGGCATTTATCTACCGCCGACAAGTGCTACTTATAGCAGTAGCGATTGGATGATTGCATCTTCAAACCCCGCTAAAAAGTAAAAGAAAAAAGTTTTAAAAAATATGAAAAAAATAAAAATAAATAAAAGTTCAAATCACCTCTTTTCTCCCCAGTGAAAATAAAGATAATAAGAAATACATATATCTGGTATTGTTGCATTCAGAAAAGTCCGATCCGATGCATATGCGTTTTCTGGCTATATCTTTCATCAAGCTATTATTCTAAGATATGTTCTCTTTTTTTTTTAGAATAATGGTCACTTAGAACTACGGTCACTTATTCTTAAAGAATTTAATCCAATTACCTGCACAGTGGTTCTTATATATATACGTGGAACAGGTATCATTTTTCTTTTATCCCATACTATTTGTATTTCCTAACATTTCCTGTCATTTGATGCTCACCATTGTATTGGTTGATCTGATAAAGTGACAGGTGGAAGAGTTACTTGTATGGTTTAATGTTTCCTCTTTTCTCCATTTCTTCATTGTAAAATAAATGATTGTGTTCACTTTGAAGACATTGTAAAGGTTTCTAACGTGCATATTCTTTATAGATCGGGCTACAGGGAACTAAAAATGGAGCCAGCGTCAGACTGGAGCACCTTGGGCCCACCAGAGAAAATCATTCTTGGGGCCCACTATGTAGCTACATAGAAATAGATAGGGTAGCCCCCTCACAGAATATAATGTAGCCCCCTGAGAGAATGCAGTTCCACCACAGAATATAATGCAGCCCCCCCATAGAGTATACTGTAGCCCCCATAATATAATGTAGTACCCTGAGTATAATGCAGTCCCCCCACAGAATATAATGTAGCCCCCCAGGGCCGTATTTAGATTTTCTGCTGCCCTAGGCACTTTTAGTGCTGCCTCCCCCTTTGGTGAGTATGACACTATCGGCAGTGACTTTGGCAAGAATCGCTGATGTGAAAGTCGCCTTTTGCAGCAGTTCGGGCAGTTTTTCTGCATCTGCCGTGTAACTGATCACTTACAGCAACACTGCATTCGGCCTCATTCATTCCCTATGGGATATGTGGCACTTGCCGTGATCTGGCAAATGCGGTACCATACCTCCCAACTTTTGAAGAAGGGAAGAGGTATAAAGTTTGCGGCGCGCGTAGTGCGCCGCGGCAAATTTTAGGCCACGCCTCTGACCACACCCATTTCTTAACTAGTCACACCCATATCCACGTCCCAACCACAGCTATTTAGCACTGCTGATCACACTGTTTTATATACAATAATTATAAACATAAAAATATGGCCACACATAATAGTCACACATGATGCTCCATACTGTATAATGGCTGCACCCAGTTCTCCATACTGTATAATGGCCACACATGATGCTCCATAATGTATAATGGCCACACAGTGCTCCATAGTGTATAATGGCCACACATGATGCTCCATAGTGTATAATGGCCACACATGATGCTCCATAGTGTATAATGGCCACACATGATGCTCTATAATGTATAATGGCCACACAGTGCTCCATACTGTATAATGGCCACACATAGCGCTCCATACTGTATAATGGCCATGCATGATGTTCCACACTGTATAATGGCCACACATGATGCTCAATACTGTATAACGGCCACAGATGATGTTCCATACTGTATAACGGCAACACATGATGCTCAATACTGTATAATGGCCACACACAGTTCTCCATACTGTATAATGATCCCACATGATGCTCAATACTGTATAATGACCCCCCCCTCCTGTATGCATGGCGGCTCATATCCCCCCCTCCTGTATGCATGGCTCATATTCCCCCTCCTGTATGCATGGCTCTGGCTCATATTCCCCGACCCCGAATGCATGGCTCATATTCCCCCCTCCCGAATGCATGGCTCATATCCCCCCATGAATGCATGGCTCATATTCCCCCTCCTGTATGCATGGCTCTGGCTCATATTGCCCCCCAATGCATGGCTCATACTCCCCCCTCCTGGATGCATGGCTCTGGCTCATATCCCCCCCCCCCCGAATGCATGGCTCATATTCCCCCCTCCTGAATGCATGGCTCTGGCTCATATTCCTCCCCCCAATGCATGGCTCATATTCCCCCCTCCTGAATGCATGGCTCATATTCCCCCCTCCTGAATGCATGGCTCTGGCTCATATTCCTCCCCCCAATGCATGGCTCATATTCCCCCCTCCTGAATGCATGGCTCATATTCCCCCCTCCTGAATGCATGGCTCTGGCTCATATCCCCCCCCCCCAATGCATGGCTCATATTCCCCCCTCCTGAATGCATGGCTCTGGCTCATATTCCCCCCGGGCGAGCACGGGGGGCCCCTGGAGCAGTGGGGGCCCTGTGTCAGTGCCTGGGCCCACCGGAGAATCCTCCGGTCCTCCGGTGGGCCAGTCCGAGCCTGAATGGAGCACATAAAAAGAATTAGATTTACTCATTGTGCAGAAAAATGGCCTTTAGGAAAATATATTAGCATTTTTATCTTTCTTAGGCCGGGGACACAGACAACGTATAAAAATACGTTCCATTTTACACGGACGAGAATCGCACAAATGTTTACAAAACAGTGATCCGTGTGCAGTGCGAGGATGCGATTTCCTCACATCAAATTATCCGTGTGACATCCGTATGGCATCCGTATGGCATCCGTACGGCAAGATTTTCTCGCCAGCTTGCAAAACGGACATAGAATGGATCCATGGCCTCAAATATTAGTAAAAACATATATACAATCTATATATATACTGTATATATATATATATATATATGTCAGTGAGACATATATATATATTTTTTTTAATTTCATACAGCGCTAGATAGCAGAAAAGCCGGTAATTCAATTGCCGGCTTTTGCTATCTCCTTCCCAAACCCGACAGGATATGAGACATGGTTTGCGGCAGCAATAGCAAGGGCAATGGGGTACTCGGTACCGGGTCCTTCAGTTCCTTCCTCGGGGATGTCACGGTGGCCCGACCCGGACCGTGGCCCTATGAGGGGGGCCCAATTAAAGGTGATGTAAGTTTGTCAAGTGTTCGTGACGCCACCTGTGGTATTCGTTCAGGGTGACCGACGCTGCTTTGGGGTCCACTGGGGTGATGTTATGACAGCTAGATGGAATACCTTCCCACAGGTGAAGTGTTTCCCCAGGGCTTCCCAGTAGTGTAGATGGTGATGATGTGAGGCGCAGTTAATAACGAGGACACAAAGGGTGCAGTCTCTTTACCTTTACTGAAGGCTTTTGCATCCGCAGTCCAGAGTACAGGATTACAGGGTAGGCAGGGTCCAGCCGGTCCGATGACACTTCCAGAGTCCCCCTTGTCCAGGTAGAAGTCAGTAGCCTACCTACTAGCGCTCGGGCGTTGTAGTACCCCCCTGCTGAGCAACTCAGTGAGGTCCTCACAACTTTTTTAGATGTTTCTCTTCTCTCTGTCCCCCAGATGGATAGGACAAACCCGTATGATGGTGGTGGCCTGAGGCTATTTTATAGGGACCCTAGTGTCGCCCCTCTTCCACGTTGCCACCTTGTCTGCTTAGGTTCTTAGGTCGGACAGCCAACTTGGAATTGACTGCCCTGCCGGTCTCTGAAGTAAAGCATAGAGTCTATTACTCCCTCGCTGCTCTGGCTACCGGTCCGCGCTCCAGAAAGAGGCAGCCTCTCACAGGACAGAACTCCTTCTGGTTTTCTATACTCCTTTGCCGTGACTTTGTGTCTCACTCCTTACGAACACACTTTGCTTCGTGTCCTTTCTAGGGATACTGCCGCAATGTAGTGCAGGCGCAGCTCCGTGTCTTTCTATCTTGCTGAGCCTCCAATGTCCTTTCCTTCTCCTCTGTCTGCTTGACAGGTGTCTCCTGGGCCGAGCCCAGGCAGCTCCTTCCCTCTCACTCTTTATCCTTCCAGCTTCTCCCAGCTTTCTCCCTCTCTTTCTAACCAACCCACCAGTTTTACCCATTTGTGAGGAGTGGCCTAGTAGATAGAACCCTTAGCTCCCCCTGGTGGCCTGGAGTGTGAAGTGTGCTGTGGGTCTTGTGATACTTGGCAGGATGGACTCCTTCGGCGCCATCAAACGTAACATAACTCCCCCTGGTGGAAGAGCGACATTACTGCAGCAACCAGGACTCTGGGGCGCTGCAGGTTTACATGCAGTAAACCATTTCATATCCCTTATTTTTTTTACATATTCCTCACTACTAATGTTAGAAGTGTATGTGTACAAAATTTGGGGACTCTAGCTGTGAAAATAATACTCTCAATCCAATTGAAGAACCTTGTCACCTGAAACAAAGTTAAAATAAAAAAAAACAATAACAATATCCCAGTCCTCTCTGGCATTACAGTCAAGTCCCATGATGTAAATCCATCAGAAGGGGTTAAATAATTTTACAAGCAGGAGCCTGCTAATGCAGCCGCCCCTGCCTGTAAAAACTGGGGAATAAATGGGAAGCAGGGGAACGTAGCTATCTAAACTTGCGCCCCCTGCTGGTATAAACTCATATGAACTTGAGCGTGAGAAAAGATTCAGAAAAATTCCCATGCTAGAGTTCATATGAGGTTATGCCAGCAGGGGGCGCAGCACCGCAAGTCTAGGTAGCTACGTTCCCCTGCTTCCCTTTCATTCCCCAGCTTTTACAGGCAGGAGCACAGCTGCATTAGCAGAGCTCCTGCTTGTAAAATTATTTAACCCCTGCTGATAAATTTACATCGTGGGACTTGACTGTAACGCCGGAGAGGTATGGGATATTGTTGATTTTTTATTTAAACTTTGTTTCAGGTGACAAGGGTCTTCAATTGGATTGAGAGTATATTAAACCATTACAACACCCTGTTTCTTTATTTCATTAAAATAATTTTTTCCTAATGTGTGTGTTTTATTAACCATTTACTACTATTGGATTAATAATGGATAGGTGTCTTATTGACACCTCTCCATTATTAACCAGGCTTAATGTCACCTTACAATAGCAAGGTGACATTAACCCTTTATTACCATATCCCACAGCTACTCAGGAGTGGGAAGAGAGTGGCCAACTGCCAGAATAGGGGCAACTTACAGATGTGCCTCTTCTGGGGTGGCTGGGGGCAGATGTTTTTAGCCAGGGGGGGGGCAATAATCATGGTCCCTCTCTAGGCTATTAATATCTGCCCTCAATCACTGGCTTTACCACTCTGGCGGAGAAAATTGCTTGGAAGCCTACGCCAGTTTTTTCCGCGATTTAACCCTTTATTTTAACAGCTAGAGCCCCCAAATTTTGCACACAGACACTTCTAACATTAGTAGTGAGGGATTTGTAAAAAAAAAATAAGGGATATGAAATGGTTTACTGTATGTAAACCATGTCTCATATCCTGTCGGGTTTGGGAAGGAGCAGGGGCGGATTATCAGAGGGTCAATATGGGCGGTAGCCCAGGGCCCAGTGGTCTGGGGGGGCCCTGGGCTACCGCACAGATTGACCCTCTGATGATCATCTGTGAATGCCGCCGCCGCCGGCATTTATGTGCCCCTGCCGTAACCGGTGGGCAGAGAGAGGGGGCCCGCATCGGGCCCCGTCTCATCTGCTCACCGGGCCCCTTCCGGCGCTGCGGCGGTTTCCTATTGATGTGCGGGCGCGCGCCCGCACGTCAATAGTTAACAACAGCCGCCAGCCAATTGGAGGCTGGCGGCTGATGTCGGCCGCAGGCGCACACGTCGCCGGCGTCTGACGTCATTGTCAGTCGCCGGCGAGTGTGCTCTGTTGGAGGGAGCTCGTCGCTGGAGCGAGGACAGGTGAGGAGTTTTTTTTTTTTTTATAACGGAGGACACACACTGAGGGCAATGCTGGAGGACACTGGGGCAGATTGCTGGAGGACACTGGGGCAGATTGCTGGAGGACACTGGGGCAATGCTGGAGGACACTAGCAATGCTGGAGGACACTGGGGCAGATTGCTGGAGGACACTGGGGCAGATTGCTGGAGGACACTGGGGCAATGCTGGAGGACACTGGGGCAATGCTGGAGGACACGAGCAATGCTGGAGGACACTGGGGCAATGCTGGAGGACACGAGCAATGCTGGAGGACACTGGGACAATGCTGGAGGACACTGGGGCAATGCTAGAGGACACTGGGGCAATGCTGGAGGACACTGGGGCAATGCTGGAGGACACTGGGGCAGATGGCTGGAGGACACTGGGGCAGATGGCTGGAGGACACTGGGGCAGATGGCTGGAGGACACTGGGGCAGATGGCTGGAGGACACTGGGGCAATGCTGGAGGACACTGGGGCAGATTGCTGGAGGACACTGGGGCAGATTGCTGGAGGACACTGGGGCAGATTGCTGGAGAACACAACGGGGGAATGCTGGAGGACACGGGCAATGCTGGAGGACACTGGGGCAGATTGCTGGAGGACACTGGGGCAGATTGCTGGAGGACACTGGGGCAATGCTGGAGGACACTGGGGCAATGCTGGAGGACACTGGGGCAGATTGCTGGAGGACACTGGGGCAATGCTGGAGGACACTGGGGCAGATTGCTGGAGGACACTGGGGCAATGCTGGAGGACACTGGGGCAATGCTGGAGGACACTGGGGCAATGCTGGAGGACACTGGGGCAGATGGCTGGAGGACACTGGGGCAGATGGCTGGAGGACACTGGGGCAGATGGCTGGAGGACACTGGGGCAGATGGCTGGAGGACACTGGGGCAATGCTGGAGGACACTGGGGCAATGCTGGAGGACACTGGGGCAATGCTGGAGGACACTGGCAGATGGCTGGAGGACACTGGGGCAGATGGCTGGAGGACACTGGGGCAGATGGCTGGAGGACACTGGGGCAGATGGCTGGAGGACACTGGGGCAGATGGCTGCAGGACACTGGGGCAGATGGCTGGAGGACACTGGGGCAATGCTGGAGGACACTGAGGCAGATTGCTGGAGACACTGGGGCAATGCTGGATGACACTGGGGCAGATTGCTGGAGGACACTGGGGCAATGCTGGAGGACACTGGGGCAATGCTGGAGGACACTGGGGCAGATTGCTGGAGGACACTGGGGCAATGCTGGAGACACTGGGGGAAATGCTGGACATACTGGGGGAAATGCTGGACATACTGGGGCAGATTGCTGGACACACTGGTGGTAATATTCTGGACACACTGTCTGGGGGCAATGCTGGACGCACTGGGGCAGATTGCTGGACACACTGGGGGCAATATGCTGGACACACTGGGGGTAATATGTTGGACACACTGGGGCAGATTGCTGGACACACTGGGGCAGATTGCGGGACACACTGTCTGGGGGCAATGCTGGACACACTGAGGGCAATATGCTGGAGACACTGGGGCAGATTGCTGGACACTGGGGCAATATGCTGGACATACTGGGGCAGATTGCTGGACACAATGGGGGCAGGACTGGAGGCATGGGCAGAATGTAGACACGGGGCATGATTGGAGACACGGGGCAGAATTAAAGACATGGGGCAGGATTGGATCATGGGGCAGGATGGATACGATGGAGACATATGGGGCAGGATCATATGGGGTAGAATGGATACTCATGAGGGCAGGATGCGAGAGCATATGGCTGGAGCCAGGAATGAGACACACAGGGCCAGGATGTGGAATATTATTACCATAGGGGCTAATTAAGGGATATTATTACTGCAGTGATGTATTTATTTTATTTTTTGAGTATACTGTTTTAAATGGGGGTCGATCCTGTTACTGTGCAGAGTGACACTATATCGCCTTTTTTTCTTCATGTGGTGTAATGTAGAAGTTGTGAAAAATTAAGTAATGTGTTCTGCAAGCGGAGCTCGAGATAACTGTGTTGTTTCCTGCAGAAACGAGTCCTGGCTGGAAGAAATGATGGCGGTCTGTGCTGGCTGAAAGATGAAGGACTTCACCTAGAGACGTCACTGGTGAGTCAGTGTTACCTATACACTGACACTATACACTGTATACTATATAGAGCTCCTGTGTATAATACCACCAGTGATCTCTGTATTACCTCTACACAGACACTGCATACTAAGTACAGATCTCCTGTGAATACTGGCACTTATGGTGATATTATTGTGTTGTTGTTTTTTACTGATCAGTATTGTAGTATCCACTATGTGGTGGTAATATGTGGTCTGGAAATGGTGTTGTGGTATTTATCCCTTGTATGTGCTATTTGGTCACCAAGTGGTGGTAATATGTGGTCTGGTCATGGCGCGGTGGTATTTGTTCCTTGTATGTGATATTATTCGATCACTGTGGTTGTAATTTGTGGTCTGGTCATGGCGCGGTGGTATTTGTTCCTTGTATGTGATATTATTTGATCACTGTGGTTGTAATTTGTGGTCTGGTCATGGTGCGGTGGTATTTGTTCCTTGTATGTGATATTATTTGATCACTGTGGTTGTAATTTGTGGTCTGGTCATGGTGCGGTGGTATTTGTTCCTTGTATGTGATATTATTGGTCAAAATATACCTAAATTGTATTGCAGATTCTAACAAATATTTAATAGGTTACAGTAGAGTAGGGCCCGGCCATTTTTCTGGAATAATCTGGTTCGGGTATATCATGACCCCCGTCACATGACCCCCGTCACATGACCCCCGTCACATGACCCGGGGGGGGCCCACAGTGTCTGAACAGCCCAGGGCCCTGGCTACCCTTAATCCACCCCTGGGAAGGAGATAGCAAAAGCCGGCAATTGAATTACTGGCTTTTCTGCTATCTAGCTCTGTATGAAATATAAATATATATATATATATGTGTCTCACTGACATACATATATATACCTATACTATGTGTAGACATTAATTTTATTTGTTCTATTCTAACCTGTCAGTGTGATTTTACTGTACACTGCGCTGAATTACCAGCTTTTCTCTATACCGGTGCGTATTTCTCGCAAGTCACACTGATGGTCCATGTGTAATCCGATTTTTTCTCGCCCCCATACACTTTCATTGGCAATTCTCGGCCGAGATATGCTGACAATCGCAGCATGCTGCGATTTCACTCGGATCCTGAATACGGCCGAAAAAACAACGGATAATAGGAGCTGCCCCATAGATTAACATTGAGCCGAGTGCTATGCGATTTTTTATCGCATTGCACTCGTCCGGATTATGGTCTAGTGTGACTCCGGCCTTATAATCACAATACATCTTTGTAGAAACATCTTTTTACAGAAATTAGTATTTTAGATTGGCTCTTTAGCTTTTATATCTTTGTTGCAGCTAAAACGTAATTAGGTTTCAGGGGAAAATGCTTTGATGGCCTATCCTTAGTAATGTCCCTCAACATGTGATAGGTAATGGTCCATGGCCTTATAATTTTATACTGTATAAATCTAACTTTGCATTTCACTGCTCAGCTCTATTCAATATGCCTGCAGTACAATGCATAGCCACACACAAGGTTAAGCCATTGTACAAGATCTTTGTTAAATGCTAAAGGGACATAAAACTGTGAATTATGCCATAATGTCCAATAACCAATAGCGTTTCATGCTCACTGTCATGCACTAATGACATTTTCTGACATGTGCATGATTTTCTTATCCTTTTTTCATCTCACTATGTATCCCGTGATGTACCATTTTTATAAATTATTGTTACTTTGACACTAATCATAATAATAAGTATTTGATGAAAAAAAATTATTTGTACAAGTGAATTTGTTTCTCAGCTATGCCGATGTAACATGGTGCGGAACGTCAGCCGTGAGCGAGGTACTCGTCTCTTACACCGCGGCTTGCTACATGAAAATGGGGGTCTTGGCTGGGTGTGGGGACTTGTGCTGTGAGGGCACTATGACCGTGCAGACCACATGTTAGACAGTTCAATGAGGGAGACCAACATTCAAAAATATTTTTTTTACTGAGCGGGAACTTGGTAGGGAATGTATATAAGAGGAACACAGTCTTATGAACATTTCCTTTACAACTCGAAGCATTTTCCACCCAGTTTCCTTCCTTCTCTCTATATTCAGCTTTCTTTGTTTGTCTATCTCCCTCAGTATCCACCATTTCTCAGTACTTCACCAGGCCTGTTACCTTCAAGAGTTAGAAACTCAACCTTTCTGTGAGGTGTTATCTCTCAGGACCTTGCTTCCGATCAATCACTCCATCTCTTAAGGTACCTTCACAATGAACGATATCGCTAGCGATCCGTGACGTTGCAGCGTCCTGGCTAGCGATATCGTTCAGTGTGACAGCGACCAACGATCAGGCCCCTGCTGGGAGATTGTTGGTCGCTGCAGAAAGTCCAGCACTTTATTTCGTCGCTGGACTCCCTGCAGACATCGCTGAATCGGCGTGTGTGACGCCGATTCAGCGATGTCTTCACTGGTAACCAGGGTAAACATCGGGTTACTAAGCGCAGGGCCGCGCTTAGTAACCCGATGTTTACCCTGGTTACCATCGTAAAAGTAAAAAAAACAAACACTACATATTTACCTTCAGCTGTCTGTCCTCGGCGCTCTGCTTCTCTGCACTGGCTGTGAGCGCTGGTCAGCCGGAAAGCACAGCGGTGACGTCACCGCTCTGCTTTCCGGCCGCTGTGCTCACAGTCAGTGCAGGAAAGCAGAGCGCCGGGGACAGACAGCTGAAGGTAAGTATGTAGTGTTTGTTTTTTTTACTTTTACGCTGGTAACCAGGGTAAACATCGGGTTACTAAGCGCGGCCCTGCGCTTAGTAACCCGATGTTTACCCTGGTTACCGGCATCGTTGGTCGCTGGAGAGCTGTCTGTGTGACAGCTCTCCAGTGACCAAACAGCGACGCTGCAGCGATCGACATCGTTGTCGGTATCGCTGCAGCGTCGCTGAGTGTGAAGGTACCTTAAGCCACTTCTGCTCTGGATCTCACTATCCCTTTACTTCATTCTCCTCTCACTTAGGGTCACTTCAAAATGTGCAACTGCTCACATGGGACCTAAGGTCCTCCTCTTATGCAACCCAGGCCCTATCTGACTCTATCAAAGAAAGTTCTCACTTTCCCTGCAACTCAGCCCCCCAACTCTAGGCTATTCCCAAACATTAACTTTACCTGTCCCTATGGTCAGACTAAACACTTTATCAATATCAATACCTTTAACGCACATCACAAATCACACTATACATCACAATTCACATTGCATTGCATATCATTTTATAGCAAACATTTTGTTTCTTTGAGAGGGAAACGTTGGCAGCATGTCCATTGCCTACAATGACAACACTTTTTTTGTTACCTTGCAGTGTACATCTCATGATAGGTCCCACAGTGCCTAGTTTTTTTGCACACTTTTACCCATTATTTGTTATGCAAATGGCTATTTTTCAATATAAAATAACTTTGTTCAACATTTCTCATTATAAGATGTCTGTATGCATTCCAGACTTCCATGATGTAAGACATGCAATATATACTAGCATGTACCTTACTCAGCCGGCTCCAACTTGTACTGTATCTCAAAAATGTAAAATAAATGCAATGAATGAAGGAATATCAGAGGCAATCATTTGAATTTGCATCAGGATAGTTATGTATGGTGATACAATTTACTACGGCATTTGAAAACTGTCTTGATAAGTTGCATAAATCCTATGTTTTGACTCCAGACAATCCCTTAAACACATTCCTTATTGCGATAATAGCTATAGGGGTTGCAGTGCTAGCAATTATACTAGTGTACTAATGTCTAAGAGTGCCCAAAACACTTTCTGACACTTAAAGGAGTATCCCAAAAATTTATTAAAATGGCCCCCGTCAAATAATCAAACAGCAACCCATTGTAATAATGTGTCAGGAGGGTTTGCAGTCTGAGGGAATACATTTTTTAATACCTGTATCTCAACTGACAGAGGAGCTGTATTGTAAGCACACACATTGGTGAGCTGCCATTGAAGTGCTATGACAGGAGAAAAAGGTAAACTTTTCCTCAAGTAACTGAGCAAAAAGGATTTTTTTGTGCAGTTCCAGTCTTCAGTAGCTCAACGTTATGTGTGCTTACCATACAGCTCCTCTGTCAGTTGAGACATCTCTTGGGAGCTGTGTTGCTGTAGACTGCAGCTTGTCCTGACACAAGAGTAGGACAAGTTGATGTTTGAATTACGTGATGGGCCATTTTATCACATTCTTTGAGAACCCCTTAAGAAACACCAGTAATAGCTCATAATATGTTGTAGGGGCCTATAAAATAGGTATTCATATCAGAGTGCACACTCTACATAATAATAAAAATGTATATGAACCCTTTGGAATTTTTGCCTGATGAAGAGTTGCTGTTATCAGTCCTGCAAAATCACCAGCTCACACTTATCAGCATTTTCCAGAGCATTTCACCTAATCACTGCTCACTTTTTCAATATGCAAATATAGTGATAACAGTGTAGTTTCCAGATCAAGTGGACTGAGAGACTGTTAAGGTACCGTCACACTAAGCGACGCTGCAGCGATACCGACAACGATCTCCCAGCAGGGGCCTGATCGTTGGTCGCTGTCACACATAACGATTTCCTTAACGATATCGTTGCTACGTCACAAAAAGCAACAATATCGTTAACCTTAAAGGTACCGTCACACATAACGATATCATTAACGATATCGTTGCTTTTTGTGACGTAGCAACGATATCGTTAAGGAAATCGTTATGTGTGACAGCGACCAACGATCAGGCCCCTGCTGGGAGATCGTTGGTCGCTGAGGAAAGCCCAGAACTTTATTTCGTCGCTGGACTTCCCGCTGACATCGCTGGATCGGCGTGTGTGACACCGATCCAGCGATGTCTTCACTGGTAACCAGGGTAAACATCGGGTTACTAAGCGCAGGGCCGTTAACGTTTACGCTGGTAACCAGGGTAAACATCGGGTTGCTAAGCGCGGCCCTGCGCTTAGTAACCCGATGTTTACCCTGGTTACTGGGGACCTCGAGATCGTTGGTCGCTGGAGAGCTGTCTGTGTGACAGCTCTCCAGCGACCAAACAGCGATGCTGCAGCGATCAACATCGTTGTTTGATGCATATTCAATGTACATTATTATGCTCTGAGGTCTGGAGACATAACTATCATACATACATATCACATCATATCATACATACATAGCACATAAGCATACTGTAGGTACAAAATATATATAAAAAAATATTAAATTATACTCCACTTGCCCTCACTACTCTGGTCCAGTTGACTTCTTTGGTCCAGTGTGGTCTTCAGAGATATCTTTAGAGCCTCTGGGATTGACAAGCCGTTTGATATAAAAATCTTGATGGGAAATTCACATCATAATATTTATAGGGCTTCACGCAATATTATGCGGTGCGTCAGCTGAACGTGATGGGGTATGGTAATGACCAGAGTTATCAAATCAAGTACTGAAGACCAGACTGGACTTAAGAAGACAAGCAGACAAGAGTAGGCCTGTGTGCTATGAATTAATACTGTATGTTTTGTTCATATCTAGTCAAAAAGGTCTGTATGAAGTTACATAGACCTGAGGATCCTGTGAAGCTAACTGTGACCAAAGAGAGTGTTATAACCATTGGATTCTAAAGTCTGTTCAGACTGTCTTTGGGATTGTTCAAGCAATTAGCACAATAAAACTCCACCACAACCACCAAGCTATAGTCAAACTAGATGTGCCATTGTGGAAAAGTTCTTCTGCCTAAAGGAATCTGTCAGCAGGTCTTTCTATGTAATCTGACAGCACCACGAGGTAGAGACAGAGATCCCGATTCCATTGATGTATCAATTAGTTTACTGGGTGCAGCAGTTATGATAGAATCTCAGTTTTTTCTGTTGCATATTAAGTAGTGTTTAGAATGCTGAGCTGTGTATAACCCCGTCCACACCTCAGTTTTCTGTGTAAAATCTATATTGACAGAAAGTTAATAACAGTGGTGGTGGCATGATAGTACTAGTATGTGCAATGGCAGCTTGTCCTGTAGTGATAATCTCCTCCTGATAAAACACTGATTGTATGGAAACAGCAAAACACAACCCACATAGCTGGAATCAGGGTCACTTCACCTATATCATGGTGCTCTCAGATTATAGCCAACTTTGCTCTGTGTTTATGTGAAGGAAAAATCTCCAACACCCTCTTGCAAGTTTATTTACTGTGACATGACACTGATCTTTTCTTTTTCTTCTGTCGGCCTGTTGTTTAGAAAATTCCTCTTAATTAACTGGTTATGGACTGAGTTACATTATCACATTTTGTTGATAGCACATAAGTATTGCTATTTAATAATATTCATAGTATTAATTAATTATTCATACATTTATAATTATATATTTTTATATTTATTGATGAGTGGAAATTTGTTCTACAATCAAAGAGTATCCTTTTAAGCAGCCATTATCTATTACTGGGTATTCATCATCTGTATTTATGCCACTCAGAAGGAGCAATTACTATACAAAAGTGATGTATGTTTTACCCGATCTAGCTCATGTAATAAATTCATTACACAAGTCTAATGGGACTTAAGTTTTTGTTGTTCTACTGGTGTTGTTTTCCTGATGGAGCTACCGCCAGCGTGTGTTATGTTTTGCTTCTTAAAGTTTTCAAGCTGCAGAGACGGATCTTCTTTTTGTTGCCTTGAGCTTAAGGAAGAGTGACACCAAATGTGAGTTATGTCACAATCAGATGATCTACCATTTAAAAAAATAAAAAATCTTTATAACATTAACTTTGACTTGTTATATTGTAAACTGTTTCCTATGCAAAATGTGAGACATACTCTCACTACTTATTTTAGTGGGCTGTATCCGATACAACACATGAGGACTTTATGGGTCATTCCACTGCTATGGCTTCTGTATCTGGGAGGGATTTTCAAAATGTTTCCTAATCGTGCACTACTGTAAGTACTTTGAAAAATAGCAAGGTCCGAACTCCCAAACTCCAAATGTACAAGGACAGAAAATGCTGTGGAGGTAGAAGTTGCAAAAATTTGAGGCTTTGAACCCACAATATATTTAAAGGGAACCTGTCACCTGAATTTGGCGAGACCGGTTTTCGGTCATATGGGTGGAGTTTTCAGGTGTTTGATTCACCCTTTCCTTACCCGCTGGCTGCATGCTAGCCGCAATATTGGATTGAAGTTCATTCTCTGTCCTCCGTAGTACACCCCTGCACAAGGCAAAAATATTTAATATTTAAGGCGCAGTGGTTAGCACAGCAGCCTTGCAGCGCTGGGGTCCTGGGTTCTAATCCCACCCAGGACAACATCTGCAAAGAGTTTGTATGTTCTCTCCATGTTTGCGTGTGTTTCCTCCGGGTACTTCGGTTTCCTCCCACACTCCAAAGACATACTGATAGGGATTCTAGATTGTGAGCCCCAATAGGGACAGTGATGATAATGTGTGCAAAACTGTAAAGCGCTCGAGAATATGTTAGCGCTATATAAAAATAAAGATTATTATTATTATACAGTCTGCTGTGTGATTCCTAGAAGTGTGTCCTAAAAGTGGGGATTACAGTAGAATTAAAACCTGAAAGATGTATGCAGACTGTGCCCTGATACCTGCCACCATCGCACTCTAACAAGCATCTCTATTCTTCCAACAGGTATGTTCATCCACCCAGCTCTCCTGCTGTCTGTCTATGAAGTGCACATAGTACATCACCCAGCTTTGCACATAGATTTCCCTCTGCTCCTAGCTTTCACATGGTATGCCTTTCAGCTAACCGCAGCTTACCCTGTGATATTTATGACCTTGTTTACTCAGGCTTGATTGTATGCATCTGGTCCACTCTTAATTCTCTGACCAAGATGAGCAGAGACCACTCCTCTCTGATTCACACCTGAATGTACTTAGTTTTCCATATATTGCATAGCAAAAGTCTGCAATGACTTTAGTCTGCTGTGTGATTCCTAGAAGTGTGTCCTAAAAGTGTGGATTGCAGTACAATTAAAACCTGAATTGAACCAGAAGGGAACTGAAGGTAACTGGACACAGTCACTGTAAACAATGTTTCTGTTTGTTTTCACTTTCACCCCTATAATCCTTCACTTTCTGCTACCTCCCCAATCCCCACAGCAAGTAAGGAACTGTTCATCTCCTCTTCAATCCTCCCCATCCATCTCACCTCCTCCTCAGAACTGTTCCTTAACATACAATCCTCTGTCTCAAAGCACAGGCAGCCCCCTCATGACTTCTCCTGCTCCCACCTGCTAACACTTTCTCTGCTCCTTCTCACTGCTGGTGATATCTCTCCAAATCCTGGTCCTCCTCACCATATTCTCACAGTCATTGCTACCTCCCATCCACGCTCTATCACAAACTTGCGTAACCTCTCTAACCTTATACCCATTCTTCCAGCCCCTGCTTCCCCAGTCCCACTAACAGGAGCTCTGTGGAACGCTCGCTCTGTCTGCAACAAGCTTTCCTACATCCATGATCTTTTTGTTACTACCAAACTTTCCTTCCTCGCCATCACCGAAACCTGGCTCACCCCTTCTGACACAGTCTCCCCTGCTACACTCTCTTACGGTGGCTTCCACCTTTCTCACACACCCCACCCCAGCAGCAAGCATGGCGGAGGAGTTGGTTTTCTCCTGTCAGATACCTGCTCCTTTACCCCAATCCCACTGCCATCCTCTGTTACCCTCTCTTCCTTTGAGGTGCACTTTGTGCGCATCTACTCCCCCTCCAACCTCCAACTGGCTGTCATTTACCGCCCCCAGGGCCAGCCACCACCTTCTTTGACCACTTCACCACCTGGCTACTTCATTTCCTTTCTGCGGACATCCCCACTATCATCATGGGTGACTTCAACATCCCCATTGACACTTCCCCCTCAGCTGCCACTAAACTTCTATCTCTCACTTCCTCCTTCGGCCTCACTCAATGGTCTTCTGCAGCCACTCACAAAGATGGTCACACACTGGACCTCATCTTCACCCACCTCTGCTCCCTATCAAACCTCTCTAACTCACCTCTTCCACTCTCTGACCACAACCTTCTCACATTCTCATCTCTCTCCACTCCATGTCTACAATCCCCACCCCACAAACTTTCACACCCTCGCAGAAATCTTAAACATCTTGACCTACATTCATTCTCTGAATCCCTCCTCCCTCTCACAGACATAAGTTCCATACACAATGCGGATGTCGCTGCCGCTCTATATAACACCACAGTAGCTGTAGCTTTGGAATCTGCTGCCCTACTTACACATACCAAAGCTCGCAAAACCAACAGACAGCCCTGGCACACCAGCCTGACCAAAGAACTGAGGCGAGCTTCCAGGGCTGCTGAGCACAGATGGAAAAGATCCCACTCCAACGAGCACTTCATCGCATTCAAACAGTCCCTCACTACTTTCAAAACAACACTCGCCACAGCTAAACAAACCTACTTCTCATCTCTCATATCCTCTCTGTCTCACAACCCTAAACAGTTATTCAACACCTTCAATTCTCTCCTCCGTCCCCCAGCACTCCTCCCTCCCCACTTATCTCCGCTGAAGACTTTGCCTCATTTTTCAAGCAGAAGATTGATAGCATCAGAGACAGTTTTGGTCAGCAACCTTCAGAGCCCTTCCTCCCAACTTCCCAGCCCTCCACCTCCAAAACCAACTTCTCCACCATTACAGAAGATCAACTCTCCACTTTACTCTCAAGATCGAATCTCACCACCTGTGCACTTGCCCCGCTTCCATCCCTCCTCATCCCAAACCTCACCACAGTTTTCATCCCAACCCTAACCCATCTCTTCAACCTATCACTAACAACTGGTGTTTTCCCCTCAAGCTTTAAACATGCCTCAATCACACCTATCCTCAAAAGCCCTCTCTTGACCCATCCTCTGTATCTAGCTATCGCCCTATATCACTTCTCCCTTATGCCTCCAAACTACTGGAACAACACGTTTACCTTTAACTGTCCTCCCATCTCTCTTCTTGCTCTCTCTTTGATCGTTTACAATCTGGCTTCCAGTCACACCATTCCACTGAAACTGCCCTAACTAAGGTCACCAATGACCTCTTAACCACCAAGAGCAAGCGACAATACTCTGTCCTCCTCCTCCTCGACCTGTCGGCTGCCTTTGACACAGTGGACCATTCCCTATTATTACAGACCCTCTCATCCCTTGGCATCACAGACTTGGTCCTATCCTGGATCTCATCATACCTAACAGACCGGACATTCAGCGTCTCCCACTCACACACCACCTCCTGACCTCGCCCCCTATCTGTCAGAGTCCCACAAGGCTCAGTCCTTGGGCCCCTGCTCTTCTCCATTTATACCTTTGGCCTGGGACAGCTCATAGAATCTCATGGCTTTCAGTATCATCTCTATGCTGATGACACACAGATCTACATCTCTGGACCAGATATCACGTCCCTACTAACCAGAATCCCACAATGTCTGTCCACTATTTCATCCTTCTTCTCCGCTAGATTTCTCAAACTTAACATGGACAAAACAGAATTCATCATCTTTCCCCCATCTCACGCGACCCCCCAACGAACCTATCCATTACAGTAAATGGCTGCCCACTCTCCCCAGTCCCACAAGCTCGCTGCCTCGGGGTAATCCTTGACGCTGATCTCTCCTTCAAACCACATATCCAAGCCCTTTCCACTTCCTGCCGACATCAACTCAAAAATATTTCACGAATCCGTTCATTCCTCAACCAAGAATCTGCAAAAACCCTAGTCCATACCCTCATCATCTCTCGCCTTGACTACTGCAACCTCCTGCTCTGTGGCCTCCCCTCTAACACTCTCGCACCCCTCCAATCTATTCTAAACTCTGCTGCCCGACTAATCCACCTGTCCCCCCGCTATTCCCCGGCCTCTCCCCTCTGTCAATCCCTTCACTGGCTCCCGATTGCCCAGAGACTCCAGTACAAAACCCTAACCATGACGTACAAAGCCATCCAAAACCTGTCTCCTCCATATATCTGTGACCTCATCTCCCGGTACTTATGGAGCGCCCCCAGACGCAGGGCCACGGGTTACTCGGTACCGGCCCTCTCTGTCTCAGTTCTAGGGTTATGTATAATCACTGCACTCGTACTATGAAACTTGCTTGATGCAGGTGAAAAAGTTTATTGAAACACTTGTAGCAAAAGGTAAAATGGTGAAGCGATAGGCATAAACGACGTTTCGGCCAACTCATGGCCTTGATCACGTTATCGCTGGAACAAATGACAAAAAAGAGACAATAAATAACTATATACAAAGCAACTATGTACAAAACTATTTACATATATACAGAATTGGAAAACATGTCCAAGGACCAAGGTGGAGGTCAAACAACAGATGCCAATGCTCATACACGTAGCGCAAATGATGACAGGACGGAAAATAGAAGCACAGGAAAACAGGAAGATACATGTATCATGCGCTAGAATTGGTGAACAAGATGATAAGACTGTAGCATACCCTAGTAGGAGGTTCCTTATGTATTGCTGTATTACAGTGTTGCCGAGGTTGTCAGCCAAAAATAAAGGAGTTTAAATAGTCCTAGACAAAACCGAAGGCAATTAAACTCCTTTATTTTTATCCTGTCATCATTTGCGCTACGTGTATGAGCATTGGCATCTGTTGTTTGACCTCCACCTTTATATATAGTTATTTATTGTCTCTTTTTTGTCATTTGTTCCAGCGATAACGTGATCAAGGCCACGAGTTGGCCGAAACGTTGTTTGTGCCTATCGCTTCACCATTTTACCTTTTGCTACAATTGTTTCAATAAACTTTTTCACCTGCATCAAGCAAGTTTCATAGTACGAGTGCAGTGATTATACATTGCTACGTTTGATGGGACTATTGGTTCCGTTCACTTGCACCGTCACGTCCCAATTAGTCGAGTGCTAACCTTCGAATTTGCCTCAGTTCTAGGGTTGTCACGGTCCGGCTCCGGGTGGCTTGTCATGGCGTCCTCCACGTGGCTGCTGTCCTCTTCGTCCTTTTCCCGCTCTCTCCTTCGTGGGCGGTTTCTTTTCTTTGGTCCCCGCCCCCCATTGAGGATCAGGAGGCGGATCTCGGCTGCTGACGGACACGTCCTCAAGGTACAGAAATATTTAGACTGGGCAGCCATTGCTTTTCGCGCTCCTCAGCTCTTCCACGCCCACATCTCCATGCCCTTCTTCTTCTCCTGCACTCCTCGTGGCGCTATAATGGCGGCGATTTTGGCGGGAATCTTGCGGCAATTAGCAATACACAGTCCTTGCAATAAATCACGGTTCAAGCACAATTCAATCACAGCTCCAAGGCACACATGACCTGCTTCTCAGGCTTAAGTAGATCCTGTTCGTGACGCCAAGTTGGAGCGCCCCCAGACGCAGGGCCGCGTACTCGGTACCTGTCCTTCCTGTCTCAGTTCTAGGGTTGTCAAGGTGGCTGGACCCGGTCCGTGACCCTGCTAAGGGGCATCCAATAAAAGGGGTGATGAAAGTCGTTAGGTGTTTGTGACGCCACCTGTGGTGTTCGGTCAGGTCGACCGACACTGCTCGGGGTCCACTGGGGTGATGTGATGGCAGCTAGATGGTATACCTTCCCACAGGTGAAGTGAGTCCCCAGGGCTTCCCAGTGGTGTAGGTGGCGATGGTGTGAGGTGCAGTCAATAACGAAGACACAGGGTTGCAGTCTCTTTACCTCTTTACTGGTGACTTCAGGATCCTCAATCCAGAGCACTGTTAACAGGGCTGGCTGAGACCGGCCGGTCCGAAGGCACATCCAGAGTTCCCTTTGCAGGTGGAAATCGTTGCCTACCACTAGCGCCTGTGTGTTGTAGTGCTTCCCTGCTGAGCATTCGGGATAGTCCTCACAACTTCTGTTCTTGTTCTTTCTCGTTCTTTCTATTCTCCATCCCCCAAGTTTGTTATGGCTAGGACGCACCCGTTTGACGGGAAGGCTCGGAGCTATTCTGGGACCCTAGAGACGCCCCTCTCCACGCGTGCCCCCTATGTCTGCTTAGGTGATGTATGGTAGACAGCCAACCTATAATAATTAACTGTCCTGCGGTATTTGAAGTAAGGCATAAAGTCAGTTACTTCCTCGGTGTTCCGGTCACCGGCTACGCGCCTCAGTAGGATGTTGCCGTTCTTGGGGCACAACTCCTACTGGCTCTCCTTTGTGCTTGATCTCGTTTCTCACTGTCCACAATATCCTTCGCTTCGTGTTCTTTCTTTAGATGCCGCCGCAAGGTAGTGCAGGCGCGGCTCTGTAACGATCTGTCCTTGTCGCTAAGTCTCTGCCAGGTTCCCACGCCTGACAGGGACCCCTCTGAAGTCTCCGCCGCAACACCCCCTGCCACGGGATGTTGCCTAGGCAAAACCCAGTCAGCTTCCTGATTTCCTATCCAACCCCTAGTTTTACCAGTGTGAGGAGTGGCCTAATAAATAAAACCTTTTGCTCCCCCTAGTGGCCGGAGTGTGAAGTTTAATGTGTGCTTGTGATTAGGGTTGAGCGAAACGGATCGTTCATTTTCAAAAGTCGCCAACTTTTGGCACAGTCGGGTTTCATGAAACCCGACCCGATCCCTGTGTGGGGTCGGCCATGCGGTACGCGACTTTCGTGCCAAAGTCGCGTTTCAATGACGCGAAAAGCGCCATTTCTCAGCCAGTGAAGGTGGACGCAGAGTGTGGGCAGCGTGATGACATAGGTCCTGGTCCCCACCATCTTACAGAAGGGCATTGCAGTGATTGGCTTGCTGTCTGCGGCATCACAGGGGCTATAAAGGGGCGTTCCCGCCGACCGCCATGTTACTGCTGCTGATATGAGCATAGGGAGAGGTTGCTGCCGCTTCGTCAGAAGCAGGGATAGCGTTAGGCAGGGTCCATTAACCCCCAAACCGCTTCTGCTGTAGCGATTTCCACTGTCCAACACCACCTTTTGTATGCAGGGACAGTGGAAGCTACATTTTTTTCGTCAGCGCTGTAGCTCATTGGGCTGCCCTAGAAGGCTCCCTGATAGCTGTATTGCTGTTTGTACGCTGCTGTGCAAACCAACTGCACAAATCCTGTTGTTACTTCCTTTCTGCACAGCTATCTTGTTTGTTTGTCCACACTTTTGATTTAATTTGTGCAGCAGTCCACTCCATGTTATTGCTGCCTGCCATACCTTGCTGAGATTACTGCAGGGAGATAGTAATTGTAGGACAGTCCCTTTTTTTTTTTTTTTTTTTTAATTCTCCTTGAAAAAAAATAAATAGTGGGAGATTAATCTTGGCATTTGTGCTTGAGTGCCAGTCGTGTGTGCCATCTCTCTCTAATTGTGGGGCACAGAAAGCCTAATGTCTATAATCCTTTTTTTTTTTTTTAATTCTCCCTAAAAAAAAAAGTAGTGGGAGATTAAGATTGGCATTTCTGGTAGAGTGCCAGTCCTGTGTGTGCCATCTCTCTCCAATTTTGGTGCACAGAAAGCCTAGTGTGTAATACTGGTCCTGATTTCTTGGCAATTCTCCCTAACAAAAAAATAGTGGGAGATTAAGATTGGCATTTCTGCTAGAGTGCCAGTCCTGTGTGTGCCATCTCTCTCCAATTTTGGGGCACAGAAAGCCTAGTGTGTAATACTGGGCCTGATTTCTTGACAATTCTCCCTAACAAAAAAATTAGTGGGAGATTAAGATTGGCATTTCTGCTAGAGTGCCAGTCCTGTGTGTGCCATCGCTCTCCAATTTTGGGGCACAGAAATGCTAGTGTGTAATACTGGCCCTGATTTCTTGGCAATTCTCCCTAACAAAAAAAAGTAGTGGGAGATTAAGATTGGCATTTCTGCTAGAGTGCCAGTCCTGTGTGTGCCATCTCTCTCCACTTTTGGGGCACAGAAAGCCTAGTGTGTAATACTGGGCCTGATTTCTTGACAATTCTCCCTAACAAAAAAAAGTAGTGGGAGATTAAGATTGGCATTTCTGCTAGAGTGCCAGTCCTGTGTGTGCCATCTCTCTCCAATTTTGGGGCACAGAAAGCCTAGTGTGTAATACTGGCCCTGATTGCTTGGAAATTCTCCCTAACAAAAAAAAGTAGTGGGAGATTAAGATTGGCATTTCTGCTAGAGTGCCAGTCCTGTGTGTGCCATCTTTCTCCAATTTTGGTGCACAGAAAGCCTAGTGTGTAATACTGGGCCTGATTTCTTGACAATTCTCCCTAACAAAAAAAAGTAGTGGGAGATTAAGATTGGCATTTCTGCTAGAGTGCCAGTCCTGTGTGTGCCATCTCTCTCCAATTTTGGGGCACAGAAAGTCTAGTGTGTAATACTGGCCCTGATTTCTTGGCAATTCTCCCTAACAAAAAAAAGTAGTGGGAGATTAAGATTGGCATTTCTGCTAGAGTGCCAGTCCTGTGTGTGCCATCTCTCTCCAATTTTGGTGCACAGAAAGCCTAGTGTGTAATACTGGCCCTGATTTCTTGGCAATTCTCCCTAACAAAAAAAAGTAGTGGGAGATTAAGATTGGCATTTCTGCTAGAGTGCCAGTCCTGTGTGTGCCATCTCTCTCCAATTTTGGGGCACAGAAAGCCTAGTGTGTAATACTGGGCCTGATTTCTTGACAATTCTCCCTAACAAAAAAATTAGTGGGAGATTAAGATTGGCATTTCTGCTAGAGTGCCAGTCCTGTGTGTGCCATCGCTCTCCAATTTTGGGGCACAGAAATGCTAGTGTGTAATACTGGCCCTGATTTCTTGGCAATTCTCCCTAACAAAAAAAAGTAGTGGGAGATTAAGATTGGCATTTCTGCTAGAGTGCCAGTCCTGTGTGTGCCATCTCTCTCCACTTTTGGGGCACAGAAAGCCTAGTGTGTAATACTGGGCCTGATTTCTTGACAATTCTCCCTAACAAAAAAAAGTAGTGGGAGATTAAGATTGGCATTTCTGCTAGAGTGCCAGTCCTGTGTGTGCCATCTCTCTCCAATTTTGGGGCACAGAAAGCCTAGTGTGTAATACTGGCCCTGATTGCTTGGAAATTCTCCCTAACAAAAAAAAGTAGTGGGAGATTAAGATTGGCATTTCTGCTAGAGTGCCAGTCCTGTGTGTGCCATCTTTCTCCAATTTTGGTGCACAGAAAGCCTAGTGTGTAATACTGGGCCTGATTTCTTGACAATTCTCCCTAACAAAAAAAAGTAGTGGGAGATTAAGATTGGCATTTCTGCTAGAGTGCCAGTCCTGTGTGTGCCATCTCTCTCCAATTTTGGGGCACAGAAAGTCTAGTGAGTAATACTGGCCCTGATTTCTTGGCAATTCTCCCTAACAAAAAAAAGTAGTGGGAGATTAAGATTGGCATTTCTGCTAGAGTGCCAGTCCTGTGTGTGCCATCTCTCTCCAATTTTGGTGCACAGAAAGCCTAGTGTGTAATACTGGCCCTGATTTCTTGGCAATTCTCCCTAACAAAAAAAAGTAGTGGGAGATTAAGATTGGCATTTCTGCTAGAGTGCCAGTCCTGTGTGTGCCATCTCTCTCCAATTTTGGGGCACAGAAAGCCTAGTGTGTAATACTGGGCCTGATTTCTTGACAATTCTCCCTAACAAAAAAAATAGTGGAAGATTAAGATTGGCATTTCTGCTAGAGTGCCAGTCCTGTGTGTGCCACCGCTCTCCAATTTTGGGGCACAGAAAGCCTAGTGTGTAATACTGGCCCTGATTTCTTGGCAATTCTCCCTAACAAAAAAAAGTAGTGGGAGATTAAGATTGGCATTTCTGCTAGAGTGCCAGTCCTGTGTGTGCCATCTCTCTCCAATTTTGGGGCACAGAAAGCCTAGTGTGTAATACTGGGCCTGATTTCTTGACAATTCTCCCTAACAAAAAAAAGTAGTGGGAGATTAAGATTGGCATTTCTGCTAGAGTGCCAGTCCTGTGTGTGCCATCTCTCTCCAATTTTGGGGCACAGAAAGCCTAGTGTGTAATACTGGCCCTGATTGCTTGGCAATTCTCCCTAACAAAAAAAGTAGTGGGAGATTAAGATTGGCATTTCTGCTAGAGTGCCAGTCCTGTGTGTGCCATCTCTCTCCAATTTTGGTGCACAGAAAGCCTGGTGTGTAATACTGGGCCTGATTTCTTGACAATTCTCCCTAACAAAAAAAAGTAGTGGGAGATTAAGATTGGCATTTCTGCTAGAGTGCCAGTCCTGTGTGTGCCATCTCTCTCCAATTTTGGTGCACAGAAAGCCTAGTGTGTAATACTGGCCCTGGTTTCTTGGCAATTCTCCCTAACAAAAAAAAGTAGTGGGAGATTAAGATTGGCATTTCTGCTAGAGTGCCAGTCCTGTGTGTGCCATCTCTCTCCAATTTTGGTGCACAGAAAGCATAGTGTGTAATACTGGGCCTGATTTCTTGACAATTCTCCCTAACAAAAAAAAGTAGTGGGAGATTAAGATTGGCATTTCTGCTAGAGTGCCAGTCCTGTGTGTGCCATCTCTCTCCAATTTTGGGGCACAGAAAGCCTAGTGTGTAATACTGGGCCTGATTTCTTGACAATTCTCCCTAACAAAAAAAAGTAGTGGGAGATTAAGATTGGCATTTCTGCTAGAGTGCCAGTCCTGTGTGTGCCATCTCTCTCCAATTTTGGGGCACAGAAAGCCTAGTGTGTAATACTGGCCCTGATTGCTTGGCAATTCTCCCTAACAAAAAAAAGTAGTGGGAGATTAAGATTGGCATTTCTGCTAGATTGCCAGTCCTGTGTGTGCCATCTCTCTCCAATTTTGGTGCACAGAAAGCCTAGTGTATAATACTGGGCCTGATTTCTTGACAATTCTCCCTAACAAAAAAAAGTAGTGGGAGATTAAGATTGGCATTTCTGCTAGAGTGCCAGTCCTGTGTGTGCCATCACTCTCCAATTTTGGTGCACAGAAAGCCTAGTGTGTAATACTGGGCCTGATTTCTTGACAATTCTCCCTAACAAAAAAACGTAGTGGGAGATTAAGATTGGCATTTCTGCTAGAGTGCCAGTCCTGTGTGTGCCATCTCTCTCCAATTTTGGTGCACAGAAAGCCTAGTGTGTAATACTGGCCCTGATTTCTTGGCAATTCTCCCTAACAAAAAAAAGTAGTGGGAGATTAAGATTGGCATTTCTGCTAGAGTGCCAGTCCTGTGTGTGCCATCTCTCTCCAATTTTGGGGCACAGAAAGCCTAGTGTGTAATACTGGGCCTGATTTCTTGACAATTCTCCCTAACAAAAAAAAGTAGTGGGAGATTAAGATTGGCATTTCTGCTAGAGTGCCAGTCCTGTGTGTGCCATCTCTCTCCAATTTTGGTGCACAGAAAGCCTAGTGTATAATACTGGGCCTGATTTCTTGACAATTCTCCCTAACAAAAAAAAGTAGTGGGAGATTAAGATTGGCATTTCTGCTAGAGTGCCAGTCCTGTGTGTGCCATCTCTCTCCAATTTTGGAGCACAGAAAGCCTAGTGTGTAATACTGGCCCTGATTTCTTGGCAATTCTCCCTAACAAAAAAAAGTAGTGGGAGATTAAGATTGGCATTTCTGCTAGAGTGCCAGTCCTGTGTGTGCCATCTCTCTCCAATTTTGGGGCACAGAAAGCCTAGTGTGTAATACTGGGCCTGATTTCTTGACAATTCTCCCTAACAAAAAAAAGTAGTGGGAGATTAAGATTGGCATTTCTGCTAGAGTGCCAGTCCTGTGTGTGCCATCTCTCTCCAATTTTGGGGCACAGAAAGCCTAGTGTGTAATACTGGGCC
Organism: Ranitomeya imitator; assembly: GCF_032444005.1. NCBI lineage: Eukaryota > Metazoa > Chordata > Amphibia > Anura > Dendrobatidae > Ranitomeya > Ranitomeya imitator. Next base: position 711,088,561 of record NC_091284.1, on the reverse strand, counting down.
TGATTTCTTGACAATTCTCCCTATCAAAAAAAAGTAGTGGGAGATTAAGATTGGCATTTCTGCTAGAGTGCCAGTCCTGTGTGTGCCATCTCTCTCCAATTTTGGGGCACAGAAAGCCTAGTGTGTAATACTGGCCCTGATTTCTTGGCATTTCTCCCTAACAAAAAAAAGTAGTGGGAGATTAAGTTTGGCATTTCTGCTAGAGTGCCAGTCCTGTGTGTGCCATCTCTCTCCAATTTTGGGGCACAGAAAGCCTAGTGTGTAAAACTGGGCCTGATTTCTTGACAATTCTCCCTAACAAAAAAAAGTAGTGGGAGATTAAGATTGGCATTTCTGCTAGAGTGCCAGTCCTGTGTGTGCCATCTCTCTCCAATTTTGGGGCACAGAAAGCCTAGTGTGTAATACTGGGCCTGATTTCTTGACAATTCTCCCTAACAAAAAAAGTAGTGGGAGATTAAGATTGGCATTTCTGCTAGAGTGCCAGTCCTGTGTGTGCCATCGCTCTCCAATTTTGGGGCACAGAAAGCCTAGTGTGTAATACTGGCCCTGATTTCTTGGCAATTCTCCCTAACAAAAAAAAGTAGTGGGAGATTAAGATTGGCATTTCTGCTAGAGTGCCAGTCCTGTGTGTGCCATCTCTCTCCAATTTTGGGGCACAGAAAGCCTAGTGTGTAATACTGGGCCTGATTTCTTGACAATTCTCCCTAACAAAAAAAAGTAGTGGGAGATTAAGATTGGCATTTCTGCTAGAGTGCCAGTCCTGTGTGTGCCATCGCTCTCCAATTTTGGGGCACAGAAAGCCTAGTGTGTAATACTGGCCCTGATTTCTTGGCAATTCTCCCTAACAAAAAAAAGTAGTGGGATATTAAGATTGGCATTTCTGCTAGAGTGCCAGTCCTGTGTGTGCAATCTCTCTCCAATTTTGGGGCACAGAAAGCCTAGTGTGTAATACTGGGCCTGATTTCTTGACAATTCTCCCTAACAAAAAAAAGTAGTGGGAGATTAAGATTGGCATTTCTGCTAGAGTGCCAGTCCTGTGTGTGCCATCTCTCTCCAATTTTGGTGCACAGAAAGCCTAGTGTGTAATACTGGCCCTGATTTCTTGGCAATTCTCCCTAACAAAAAAAAGTAGTGGGAGATTAAGATTGGCATTTCTGCTAGAGTGCCAGTCCTGTGTGTGCCATCTCTCTCCAATTTTGGGGCACAGAAAGCCTAGTGTGTAATAGTGGCCCTGATTTCTTGACAATTCTCCCAGAAACAAAAAAAAGGGGGAGATTAAGATTGGCATTTGTGCTTGAGTGACAGCCCTGCGTGTGTGGCATCTCTCTCAAATTGTGGGCCACAGAAAGCCTAGTGTCTGCAATACTGTTTTTTGGGGGGGGTTTAATTCTCCCTTTAAAAAAAAAATGGGAGATTAATATTGGCATTTGTGCTTGAGTGCCAGTCGTGTGTGCCATCTCTCAAATTGTGGGCCACAGAAAGCCTAGTGTCTGTTTTTTTTATTTTGGTCTTTAAATTCTCCCTGAAAAAAAAAATAGTGGGAGATTAATTTTGGCATTTGTGCTTCAGTGCCAGTTGTGTGTGCCATCTCTCTCAAATTGTTGGCCACAGAAAGCCTATTGTCTGTTTTTTTTTATTTGGGTTTTTAAATTCTCCCTGAAAAAAAAAAAATAGTGGGAGATTAATATTGGCATTTGTGCTTCTGTGCCAGTCGTGTGTGCCATCTCTCTCAAATTGTGGGCCACAGAAAGCCTAGTGTTTTTTTTTTGGGGGGGAAGGTTTAAATTCTCCCTGAAAAGAAATAAATAGTGGGAGATTAATATTGGCATTTGTGCTTCTGTGCCAGTCGTGTGTGCCATCTCTCTCAAATTGTGGGACACAGAAAGCCTAGTGTCTATAATCCTTTTTTTTTTTTAATTCTCCCTAAAAAAAAAGTAGTGGGAGATTAAGATTGGCATTTCTGCTAGAGTGCCAGTCCTGTGTGTGCCATCTCTCTCAAGTTTTGGTGCACAGAAAGCCTAGTGTGTAATACTGGGCCTGATTTCTTGACAATTCTCCCTAACAAAAAAAGGTAGTGGGAGATTAAGATTGGCATTTCTGCTAGAGTGCCAGTCCTGTGTGTGCCATCTCTCTCCAATTTTGGGGCACAGAAAGCCTAGTGTGTAATACTGGCCCTGATTGCTTGGCAATTCTCCCTAACAAAAAAAAGTAGTGGGAGATTAAGATTGGCATTTCTGCTAGAGTGCCAGTCCTGTGTGTGCCATCTCTCTCCAATTTTGGTGCACAGAAAGCCTAGTGTATAATACTGGGCCTGATTTCTTGACAATTCTCCCTAACAAAAAAAAGTAGTGGGAGATTAAGATTGGCATTTCTGCTAGAGTGCCAGTCCTGTGTGTGCCATCTCTCTCCAATTGTGGGGCACAGAAAGCCTAGTGTGTAATACTGGCCCTGATTTTTTGGCAATTCTCCCTAACAAAAAAAAGTAGTGGGAGATTAAGTTTGGCATTTCTGCTAGAGTGCCAGTCCTGTGTGTGCCATCTCTCTCCAATTTTGGGGCACAGAAAGCCTAGTGTGTAATACTGGGCCTGATTTCTTGACAATTCTCCCTAACAAAAAAAAGTAGTGGGAGATTAAGATTGGCATTTCTGCTAGAGTGCTAGTCCTGTGTGTGCCATCTCTCTCCAATTTTGGGGCAGAGAAAGCCTAGTGTGTAATACTGGGCCTGATTTCTTGACAATTCTCCCTAACAAAAAAAGTAGTGAGAGATTAAGATTGGCATTTCTGCTAGAGTGCCAGTCCTGTGTGTGCCATCGCTCTCCAATTTTGGGGCACAGAAAGCCTAGTGTGTAATACTCGCCCTGATTTCTTGGCAATTCTCCCTAACAAAAAAAAGTAGTGGGAGATTAAAATTGGCATTTCTGCTAGAGTGCCAGTCCTGTGTGTGCCATCTCTTTCCAATTTTGGGGCACAGAAAGCCTAGTGTGTAATACTGGGCCTGATTTCTTGACAATTCTCCCTAACAAAAAAAAGTAGTGGGAGATTAAGATTGGCATTTCTGCTAGAGTGCCAGTCCTGTGTGTGCCATCTCTCTCCAATTTTGGTGCACAGAAAGCCTAGTGTGTAATACTGGGCCTGATTTCTTGGCAATTCTCCCTAACAAAAAAAAGTAGTGGGAGATTAAGATTGGCATTTCTGCTAGAGTGCCAGTCCTGTGTGTGCCATCTCTCTCCAATTTTGGGGCACAGAAAGCCTAGTGTGTAATACTGGCCCTGATTTCTTGACAATTCTCCCAGAAACAAAAAAAAGTGGGAGATTAAGATTGGCATTTGTGCTTGAGTGACAGCCCTGCGTGTGTGGCATCTCTCTCAAATTGTGGGCCACAGAAAGCCTAGTGTCTGCAATACTGTTTTTTTGGGGGGGTTTTAATTCTCCCTTTAAATAAAAAAATGGGAGATTAATATTGGCATTTGTGCTTGAGTGCCAGTCGTGTGTGCCATCTCTCAAATTGTGGGCCACAGAAAGCCTCGTGTCTGTTTTTTTATATTTTGGTTTTTAAATTCTCCCTGAAAAAAAAATAAATAGTGGGAGATTAATATTGGCATTTGTGCTTCTGTGCCAGTCGTGTGTGCCATCTCTCTCAAATTGTGGGCCACAGAAAGCCTAGTGGTTTTTTTTTTGGGGGGGGGTTTAAATTCTCCCTGAAAAAAAATAAATAGTGGGAGATTAATATTGGCATTTCTGCTTCTGTGCCAGTCGTGTGTGCCATCTCTCTCAAATTGTGGGGCACAGAAAGCCTAGTGTCTATAATCCTTTTCTTTTTTTAATTCTCCCTAAAAAAAAAGTAGTGGGAGATTAAGATTGGCATTTCTGCTAGAGTGCCAGTCCTGTGTGTGCCATCTCTCTCCAATTTTGGTGCACAGAAAGCCTAGTGTGTAATACTGGTCCTGATTTCTTGGCAATTCTCCCTAACAAAAAAATAGTGGGAGATTAAGATTGGCATTTCTGCTAGAGTGCCAGTCCTGTGTGTGCCATCTCTCTCCAATTTTGGGGCACAGAAAGCCTAGTGTGTAATACTGGGCCTGATTTCTTGACAATTCTCCCTAACAAAAAAATTAGTGGGAGATTAAGATTGGCATTTCTGCTAGAGTGCCAGTCCTGTGTGTGCCATCGCTCTCCAATTTTGGGGCACAGAAATGCTAGTGTGTAATACTGGCCCTGATTTCTTGGCAATTCTCACTAACAAAAAAAAGTAGTGGGAGATTAAGATTGGCATTTCTGCTAGAGTGCCAGTCCTGTGTGTGCCATCTCTCTCCAATTTTGGTGCACAGAAAGCCTAGTGTGTAATACTGGGCCTGATTTCTTGACAATTCTCCCTAACAAAAAAAAGTAGTGGGAGATTAAGATTGGCATTTCTGCTAGAGTGCCAGTCCTGTGTGTGCCATCTCTCTCCAATTTTGGGGCACAGAAAGCCTAGTGTGTAATACTGGCCCTGATTGCTTGGCCATTCTCCCTAACAAAAAAAAGTAGTGGGAGATTAAGATTGGCATTTCTGCTAGAGTGCCAGTCCTGTGTGTGCCATCTCTCTCCAATTTTGGTGCACAGAAAGCCTAGTGTGTATTACTGGGCCTGATTTCTTGACAATTCTCCCTAACAAAAAAAAGTAGTGGGAGATTAAGATTGGCATTTCTGCTAGAGTGCCAGTCCTGTGTGTGCCATCTCTCTCCAATTTTGGGGCACAGAAAGCCTAGTGTGTAATACTGGCCCTGATTTCTTGGCAATTCTCCCTAACAAAAAAAAGTAGTGGGAGATTAAGGTTTGGCATTTCTGCTAGAGTGCCAGTCCTGTGTGTGCCATCTCTCTCCAATTTTGGTGCACAGAAAGCCTAGTGTGTAATACTGGCCTTGATTTCTTGGCAATTCTCCCTAACAAAAAAAGTAGTGGGAAATTAAGTTTGGCATTTCTGCTAGAGTGCCAGTCCTGTGTGTGCCATCTCTCTCCAATTTTGGGGCACAGAAAGCCTAGTGTGTAATACTGGCCCTGATTTCTTGGCAATTCTCCCTAACAAAAAAAGTAGTGGGAGATTAAGATTGGCATTTCTGCTAGAGTGCCAGCCCTGTGTGTGCCATCTCTCTCCAATTTTGGGGCACAGAAAGCCTAGTGTGTAATACTGGGCCTGATTTCTTGACAATTCTCCCTAACAAAAAAAGTAGTGGAAGATTAAGATTGGCATTTCTCCTAGAGTGCCAGTCCTGTGTGTGCCATCGCTCTCCAATTTTGGGGCACAGAAACCCTAGTGTATAATACTGGCCCTGATTTCTTGGCAATTCTCCCTAACAAAAAAAAGTAGTGGGAGATTAAGATTGGCATTTCTGCTAGAGTGCCAGTCCTGTGTGTGCCATCTCTCTCCAATTTTGGGGCACAGAAAGCCTAGTGTGTAATACTGGGCCTGATTTCTTGACAATTCTCCCTAACAAAAAAAGTAGTGGGAGATTAAGATTGGCATTTCTACTAGAGTGCCAGTCCTGTGTGTGCCATCTCTCTCCTATTTTGGGGCACAGAAAGCCTAGTGTGTAATACTGGCCCTGATTGCTTGGCAATTCTCCCTAACAAAAAAAGTAGTGGGAGATTAAGATTGGCATTTCTGCTAGAGTGCCAGTCCTGTGTGTGCCATCTCTCTCCAATTTTGGTGCACAGAAAGCCTAGTGTGTAATACTGGGCCTGATTTCTTGACAATTCTCCCTAACAAAAAAAAGTAGTGGGAGATTAAGATTGGCATTTCTGCTAGAGTGCCAGTCCTGTGTGTGCCATCTCTCTCCAATTTTGGTGCACCGAAAGCCTAGTGTGTAATACTGGCCCTGATTTCTTGGCAATTCTCCCTAACAAAAAAAAGTAGTGGGAGATTAAGATTGGCATTTCTGCTAGAGTGCCAGTCCTGTGTGTGCCATCTCTCTCCAATTTTGGGGAACAGAAAGCCTAGTGTGTAATACTGGCCCTGATTTCTTGGCAATTCTCCCTAACAAAAAAATGTAGTGGGAGATTAAGATTGGCATTTCTGCTAGAATGCCTGTCCTGTGTGTGCCATCTCTCTCCAATTTTGGGGCACAGAAAGCCTAGTGTGTAATACAGGGCCTGATTTCTTGACAATTCTCCCTAACAAAAAAAAGTAGTGGGAGATAAAGATTGGCATTTCTGCTAGAGTGCAAGTCCTGTGTGTGCCATCACTCTCCAATTTTGGGGCACAGAAAGCCTAGTGTGTAATACTGGGCCTGATTTCTTGACAATTCTCCCTAACAAAAATTAGTAGTGGGAGATTAAGATTGGCATTTCTGCTAGAGTGCCAGTCCTGTGTGTGCCATCTCTCTCTAATTTTGGGACACAGAAAGCCTAGTGTGTAATACTGGCCCTGATTGCTTGGCAATTCTCCCTAACAAAAAAAAGTAGTGGGAGATTAAGATTGGCATTTCTGCTAGAGTGCCAGTCCTGTGTGTGCCATCTCTCTCCAATTTTGGGGCACAGAAAGCCTAGTGTGTAATACTGGGCCTGATTTCTTGACAATTCTCCCTAACAAAAAAAGTAGTGGGAGATTAAGATTGGCATTTCTGCTAGAGTGCCAGTCCTGTGTGTGCCATCTCTCTCCAATTTTGGGGCACAGAAAGCCTAGTGTGTAATACTGGGCCTGATTTCTTGACAATTCTCCCTAACAAAAAAAAGTAGTGGGAGATTAAGATTGGCATTTCTGCTAGAGTGCCAGTCCTGTGTGTGCCATCTCTCTCCAATTTTGGGGCACAGAAAGCCTAGTGTGTAATACTGGCCCTGATTGCTTGGCAATTCTCCCTAACAAAAAAAGTAGTGGGAGATTAAGATTCGCATTTCTGCTAGAGTGCCAGTCCTGTGTGTGCCATCTCTCTCCAATTTTGGTGCACAGAAAGCCTAGTGTGTAATACTAGCCCTGATTTCTTGGCAATTCTCCCTAACAAAAAAAAGTAGTGGGAGATTAAGATTGGCATTTCTGCTAGAGTGCCAGTCCTGTGTGTGCCATCTCTCTCCAATTTTGGGGCACAGAAAGCCTAGTGTGTAATACTGGCCCTGATTTCTTGTCAATTCTCCCTAACAAAAAAAGTAGTGGGAGATAAAGATTGGCATTTCTGCTAGAGTGCCTGTCCTGTGTGTGCCATCTCTCTCCAATTTTGGGGCACAGAAAGCCTAGTGTGTAATACTGGGCCTGATTTCTTGACAATTCTCCCTAACAAAAAAAGTAGTGGGAGATTAAGATTGGCATTTCTGCTAGAGTGCCAGTCCTGTGTGTGCCATCTCTCTCCAATTTTGGTGCACAGAAAGCCTAGTGTGTAATACTGGGCCTGATTTCTTGACAATTCTCCCTAACAAAAAAAAGTAGTGGGAGATTAAGATTGGCATTTCTGCTAGAGTGCCAGTCCTGTGTGTGCCATCTCTCTCCAATTTTGGTGCACAGAAAGCCTAGTGTGTAATACTGGCCCTGATTGCTTGGCAATTCTCCCTAACAAAAAAAAGTAGTGGGAGATTAAGATTGGCCTTTCTACTAGAGTGCCAGTCCTGTGTGTGCCATCTCTCTCCAATTTTGGGGAACAGAAAGCCTAGTGTGTAATACTGGCCCTGATTTCTTGGCAATTCTCCCTAACAAAAAAATGTAGTGGGAGATTAAGATTGGCATTTCTGCTAGAGTGCCTGTCCTGTGTGTGCCATCTCTCTCCAATTTTGGGGCACAGAAAGCCTAGTGTGTAATACTGGGCCTGATTTCCTGACAATTCTCCCTAACAAAAAAAAGTAGTGGGAGATTAAGATTGGCATTTCTGCTAGAGTGCCAGTCCTGTGTGTGCCATCACTCTCCAATTTTGGGGCACAGAAAGCCTAGTGTGTAATACTGGGCCTGATTTCTTGACAATTCTCCCTAACAAAAAAAAAGTAGTGGGAGATTAAGATTGGCATTTCTGCTAGAGTGCCAGTCCTGTGTGTGCCATCTCTCTCCAATTTTGGGGCACAGAAAGCCTAGTGTGTAATACTGGGCCTGATTTCTTGACAATTCTCCCTAACAAAAAAAAGTAGTGGGAGATTAAGATTGGCATTTCTGCTAGATTGCCAGTCCTGTGTGTGCCATCTCTCTCCAATTTCGGGGCACAGAAAGCCTAGTGTGTAATACTGGGCCTGATTTCTTGACAATTCTCCCTAACAAAAAAAAGTAGTGGGAGATTAAGATTGGCATTTCTGCTAGAGTGCCAGTCCTGTGTGTGCCATCACTCTCCAATTTTAGGGCACAGAAAGCCTAGTGTGTAATACTGGGCCTGATTTCTTGACAATTCTCCCTAACAAAAAAAAAGTAGTGGGAGATTAAGATTGACATTTCTGCTAGAGTGCCAGTCCTGTGTGTGCCATCTCTCTCAAATTTTGGGGCACAGAAAGCCTAGTGTGTAATACTGGCCCTGATTGCTTGGCAATTCTCCCTAACAAAAAAAAGTAGTGGGAGATTAAGATTGGCATTTCTGCTAGAGTGCCAGTCCTGTGTGTGCCATCTCTCTCCAATTTTGGTGCACAGAAAGCCTAGTGTGTAATACTGGCCCTGATTTCTTGGCAATTCTCCCTAACAAAAAAAAGTAGTGGGAAATTAAGTTTGGCATTTCTGCTAGAGTGCCAGTCCTGTGTGTGCCATCTCTCTCCAATTTTGGTGCACAGAAAGCCTAGTGTGTAATACTGGGCCTGATTTCTTGACAATTCTCCCTAACAAAAAAAAGTAGTGGGAGATTAAGATTGGCATTTCTGCTAGAGTGCCAGTCCTGTGTGTGCCATCTCTCTCCAATTTTGGGGCACAGAAAGTCTAGTGTGTAATACTGGCCCTGATTTCTTGGCAATTCTCCCTAACAAAAAAAAGTAGTGGGAGATTAAGATTGGCATTTCTGCTAGAGTGCCAGTCCTGTGTGTGCCATCTCTCTCCAATTTTGGTGCACAGAAAACCTAGTGTGTAATACTGGCCCTGATTTCTTGGCAATTCTCCCTAACAAAAAAAGTAGTGGGAAATTAAGTTTGGCATTTCTGCTAGAGTGCCAGTCCTGTGTGTGCCATCTCTCTCCAATTTTGGGGCACAGAAAGCCTAGTGTGTAATACTGGCCCTGATTTCTTGGCAATTCTCCCTAACAAAAAAAAGTAGTGGGAGATTAAGATTGGCATTTCTGCTAGAGTGCCAGTCCTGTGTGTGCCATCTCTCTCCAATTTTGGGGCACAGAAAGCCTAGTGTGTAATACTGGGCCTGATTTCTTGACAATTCTCCCTAACAAAAAAAGTAGTGGAAGATTAAGATTGGCATTTCTGCTAGAGTGCCAGTCCTGTGTGTGCCATCGCTCTCCAATTTTGGGGCACAGAAAGCCTAGTGTGTAATACTGGCCCTGATTTCTTGGCAATTCTCCCTAACAAAAAAAGTAGTGGGAAATTAAGATTGGCATTTCTGCTAGAGTGCCAGTCCTGTGTGTGCCATCTCTCTCCAATTTTGGTGCACAGAAAGCCTAGTGTGTAATACTGGGCCTGATTTCTTGACAATTCTCCCTAACAAAAAAAAGTAGTGGGAGATTAAGATTGGCATTTCTGCTAGAGTGCCAGTCCTGTGTGTGCCATCTCTCTCCAATTTTGGTGCACAGAAAGCCTAGTGTGTAATACTGGCCCTGATTTCTTGGCAATTCTCCCTAACAAAAAAAAGTAGTGGGAGATTAAGATTGGCATTTCTGCTAGAGTGCCAGTGATGTGTGTGCCATCTCTCTCCAATTTTGGGGCACAAAAAGCCTAGTGTGTAATACTGGCCCTGATTTCTTGGCAATTCTCCCTAACAAAAAAAAGCAGTGGGAGATTAAGATTGGCATTTCTGCTAGAGTGCCTGTCCTGTGTGTGCCATCTCTCTCCAATTTTGGGGCACAGAAAGCCTAGTGTGTAATACTGGGCCTGATTTCTTGACAATTCTCCCTAACAAAAAAAAGTAGTGGGAGATTAAGATTGGCATTTCTGCTAGAGTGCCAGTCCTGTGTGTGCCATCTCTCTCCAATTTTGGGGCACAGAAAGTCTAGTGTGTAATACTGGCCCTGATTTCTTGGCAATTCTCCCTAACAAAAAAAAGTAGTGGGAGATTAAGATTGGCATTTCTGCTAGAGTGCCAGTCCTGTGTGTGCCATCTCTCTCCAATTTTGGTGCACAGAAAACCTAGTGTGTAATACTGGCCTTGATTTCTTGGCAATTCTCCCTAACAAAAAAAGTAGCGGGAAATTGAGTTTGGCATTTCTGCTAGAGTGCCAGTCCTGTGTGTGCCATCTCTCTCCAATTTTGGGGCACAGAAAGCCTAGTGTGTAATTCTGGCCCTGATTTCTTGGCAATTCTCCCTAACAAAAAAAAGTAGTGGGAGATTAAGATTGGCATTTCTGCTAGAGTGCCAGTCCTGTGTGTGCCATCTCTCTCCAATTTTGGGGCACAGAAAGCCTAGTGTGTAATACTGGGCCTGATTTCTTGACAATTCTCCCTAACAAAAAAAGTAGTGGAAGATTAAGATTGGCATTTCTGCTAGAGTGCCAGTCCTGTGTGTGCCATCGCTCTCCAATTTTGGGGCACAGAAAGCCTAGTGTGTAATACTGGCCCTGATTTCTTGGCAATTCTCCCTAACAAAAAAAAGTAGTGGGAGATTAAGATTGGCATTTCTGCTAGAGTGCCAGTCCTGTGTGTGCCATCTCTCTCAAATTTTGGGGCACAGAAAGCCTAGTGTGTAATACTGGGCCTGATTTCTTGACAATTCTCCCTAACAAAAAAAAGTAGTGGGAGATTAAGATTGGCATTTCTGCTAGAGTGCCAGTCCTGTGTGTGCCATCTCTCTCCAATTTTGGGGCACAGAAAGCCTAGTGTGTAATACTGGCCCTGATTGCTTGGCAATTCTCCCTAACAAAAAAAGTAGTGGGAAATTAAGATTGGCATTTCTGCTAGAGTGCCAGTCCTGTGTGTGCCATCTCTCTCCAATTTTGGTGCACAGAAAGCCTAGTGTGTAATACTGGGCCTGATTTCTTGACAATTCTCCCTAACAAAAAAAAGTAGTGGGAGATTAAGATTGGCATTTCTGCTAGAGTGCCAGTCCTGTGTGTGCCATCTCTCTCCAATTTTGGTGCACAGAAAGCCTAGTGTGTAATACTGGCCCTGATTTCTTGGCAATTCTCCCTAACAAAAAAAAGTAGTGGGAGATTAAGATTGGCATTTCTGCTAGAGTGCCAGTCCTGTGTGTGCCATCTCTCTCCAATTTTGGGGCACAGAAAGCCTAGTGTGTAATACTGGCCCTGATTTCTTGTCAATTCTCCCTAACAAAAAAAAGTAGTGGGAGATTAAGATTGGCATTTCTGCTAGAGTGCCTGTCCTGTGTGTGCCATCTCTCTCCAATTTTGGGGCACAGAAAGCCTAGTGTGTAATACTGGGCCTGATTTCTTGACAATTCTCCCTAACAAAAAAAAGTAGTGGGAGATTAAGATTGGCATTTCTGCTAGAGTGCCAGTCCTGTGTGTGCCATCACTCTCCAATTTTGGGGCACAGAAAGCCTAGTGTGTAATACTGGGCCTGATTTCTTGACAATTCTCCCTAACAAAAAAAAAGTAGTGGGAGATTAAGATTGGCATTTCTGCTAGAGTGCCAGTCCTGTGTGTGCCATCTCTCTCCAATTTTGGGGCACAGAAAGCCTAGTGTATAATACTGGCCCTGATTGCTTGGCAATTCTCCCTAACAAAAAAAAGTAGTGGGAGATTAAGATTGGCATTTCTGCTAGAGTGCCAGTCCTGTGTGTGCCATCTCTCTCCAATTTTGGTGCACAGAAAGCCTAGTGTGTAATACTGGCCCTGATTTCTTGGCAATTCTCCCTAACAAAAAAAGTAGTGGGAAATTAAGTTTGGCATTTCTGCTAGAGTGCCAGTCCTGTGTGTGCCATCTCTCTCCAATTTTGGGGCACAGAAAGCCTAGTGTGTAATACTGGCCCTGATTTCTTGGCAATTCTCCCTAACAAAAAAAAGTAGTGGGAGATTAAGATTGGCATTTCTGCTAGAGTGCCAGTCCTGTGTGTGCCATCTCTCTCCAATTTTGGGGCACAGAAAGCCTAGTGTGTAATACTGGGCCTGATTTCTTGACAATTCTCCCTAACAAAAAAAGTAGTGGAAGATTAAGATTGGCATTTCTGCTAGAGTGCCAGTCCTGTGTGTGCCATCGCTCTCCAATTTTGGGGCACAGAAAGCCTAGTGTGTAATACTGGCCCTGATTTCTTGGCAATTCTCCCTAGCAAAAAAAGTAGTGGGAGATTAAGATTGGCATTTCTGCTAGAGTGCCAGTCCTGTGTGTGCCATCTCTCTCCAATTTTGGGGCACAGAAAACCTAGTGTGTAATACTGGGCCTGATTTCTTGACATTTCTCCCTAACAAAAAAAAGGAGTGGGAGATTAAGATTGGCATTTCTGCTAGAGTGCCAGTCCTGTGTGTGCCATCTCTCTCCAATTTTGGGGCACAGAAAGCCTAGTGTGTAATACTGGCCCTGATTGCTTGGCAATTCTCCCTAACAAAAAAAGTAGTGGGAGATTAAGATTGGCATTTCTGCTAGAGTGCCAGTCCTGTGTGTGCCATCTCTCTCCAATTTTGGTGCACAGAAAGCCTAGTGTGTAATACTGGGCCTGATTTCTTGACAATTCTCCCTAACAAAAAAAAGTAGTGGGAGATTAAGATTGGCATTTCTGCTAGAGTGCCAGTCCTGTGTGTGCCATCTCTCTCCAATTTTGGTGCACAGAAAGCCTAGTGTGTAATACTGGCCATGATTTCTTGGCAATTCTCCCTAACAAAAAAAAGTAGTGGGAGATTAAGATTGGCATTTCTGCTAGAGTGCCAGTCCTGTGTGTGCCATCTCTCTCCAATTTTGGGGCACAGAAAGCCTAGTGTGTAATACTGGCCCTGATTTCTTGGCAATTCTCCCTGACAAAAAAAAGTAGTGGGAGATTAAGATTGGCATTTCTGCTAGAGTGCCAGTCCTGTGTGTGCCATCTCTCTCCAATTTTGGTGCACAGAAAGCCTAGTGTGTAATACTGGGCCTGATTTCTTGACAATTCTTCCTAACAAAAAAAAGTAGTGGGAGATTAAGATTGGCATTTCTGCTAGAGTGCCAGTCCTGTGTGTGCCATCACTCTCCAATTTTGGGGCACAGAAAGCCTAGTGTGTAATACTGGGCCTGATTTCTTGACAATTCTATCTAACAAAAAAAAAGTAGTGGGAGATTAAGATTGGCATTTCTGCTAGAGTGCCAGTCCTGTGTGTGCCATCTCTCTCCAATTTTGGGGCACAGAAAGCCTAGTGTGTAATACTGGCCCTGATTGCTTGGCAATTCTCCCTAACAAAAAAAAGTAGTGGGAGATTAAGATTGGCATTTCTGCTAGAGTGCCAGTCCTGTGTGTGCCATCTCTCTCCAATTTTGGGGCACAGAAAGCCTAGTGTGTAATACTGGCCCTGATTGCTTGGCAATTCTCCCTAACAAAAAAAGTAGTGGGAGATTAAGATTGGCATTTCTGCTAGAGTGCCAGTCCTGTGTGTGCCATCTCTCTCTAATTTTGGTGCACAGAAAGCCTAGTGTGTAATACTGGGCCTGATTTCTTGACAATTCTCCCTAACAAAAAAAAGTAGTGGGAGATTAAGATTGGCATTTCTGCTAGAGTGCCAGTCCTGTGTGTGCCATCTCTCTCCAATTTTGGTGCACAGAAAGCCTAGTGTGTAATACTGGCCCTGATTTCTTGGCAATTCTCCCTAACAAAAAAAAGTAGTGGGAGATTAAGATTGGCATTTCTGCTAGAGTGCCAGTCCTGTGTGTGCCATCTCTCTCCAATTTTGGGGCACAGAAAGCCTAGTGTGTAATACTGGGCCTGATTTCTTGACAATTCTCCCTAACAAAAAAAAGTAGTGGGAGATTAAGATTGGCATTTCTGCTAGAGTGCAAGTCCTGTGTGTGCCATCTCTCTCCAATTTTGGGGCACAGAAAGCCTAGTGTGTAATACTGGCCCTGATTGCTTGGCAATTCTCCCTAACAAAAAAAGTAGTGGGAGATTAAGATTGGCATTTCTGCTAGAGTGCCAGTCCTGTGTGTGCCATCTCTCTCCAATTTTGGTGCACAGAAAGCCTAGTGTGTAATACTGGGCCTGATTTCTTGACAATTCTCCCTAACAAGAAAAAGTAGTGGGAGATTAAGATTGGCATTTCTGCTAGAGTGCCAGTCCTGTGTGTGCCATCTCTCTCCAATTTTGGGGCACAGAAAGCCTAGTGTGTAATACTGGGCCTGATTTCTTGACAGTTCTCCCTAACAAAAAAAGAAGTGGGAGATTAAGATTGGCATTTCTGCTAGAGTGCCAGTCCTGTGTGTGCCATCGCTCTCCAATTTTGGGGCACAGAAAGCCTAGTGTGTAATACTGGCCCTGATTTCTTGGCAATTCTTCCTAACAAAAAAAAGTAGTGGGAGATTAAGATGGGTATTTCTGCTAGAGTGCCAGTCCTGTGTGTGCCATCTGTTTCCAATTTTGGGGCACAGAAAGCCTAGTGTGTAATACTGGCCCTGTTTTCTTGGCAATTCTCCCTAACAAAAAAAAGTAGTGGGAGAATAAGATTGGCATTTCTGCTAGAGTGCCAGTCCTGTGTGTGCCATCTCTCTCCAATTTTGGGGCACAGAAAGCCTAGTGTGTAATACTGGCCCTGATTTCTTGACAATTCTCCCAGAAACAAAAAAAAGTGGGAGATTAAGATTGGCATTTGTGCTTGAGTGACAGTCCTGCGTGTGTGGCATCTCTCTCAAATTGTGGGCCACAGAAAGCCTAGTGTCTGTAATACTGTTTTTTTGGGGATTTTTAATTCTCCCTTTAAAAAAAATGGGAGATTAATATTGGCATTTGTGCTTGAGTGCCAGTCGTGTGTGCCATCTCTCAAATTGTGGGCCACAGAAAGCCTAGTGTCTGTTTTTTTTTATTTTGGTTTTTAAATTCTCCCTGAAAAAAAAAATAGTGGGAGATTAATTTTGGCATTTGTGCTTCAGTGCCAGTTGTGTGCGCCATCTCTCTCAAATTGTTGGCCACAGAAAGCCTAGTGTCTGTTTTTTTTTATTTGGGTTTTTAAATTCTCCCTGAAAAAAAATAAATAGTGGGAGATTAATATTGGCATTTGTGCTTCTGTGCCAGTCGTGTGTGCCATCTCTCTCAAATTGTGGGCCACAGAAAGCCTAGTGTTTTTTTTTTTTTTGGGGGGGGGGGTTTAAATTCTCCCTGAAAAAAAATAAATAGTGGGAGATTAATATTGGCATTTGTGCTTCTGTGCCAGTCGTGTGTGCCATCTCTCTCAAATTGTGGGCCACAGAAAGCCTAGTGTCTGTTGTCTGTTTTTTTTTTGTTTTTTTTAAATTCTCCCTGAAAAAAAAAAATAGTGGGAGATTAATATTGGCATTTGTGCTTCTGTGCCAGTCATGTGTGCCATCTCTCTCAAATTGTGGGCCACAGAAAGCCTAGTGTCTGTTTTTTTTTTTTTGGTTTTTAAATTCTCCCTGAAAAAAAAAATTGTGGGAGATTAATATTGGCATTTGTGTTTCAGTGCCAGTCGTGTGTGCCATCTCTCTCAAATTGTTGGCCACAGAAAGCCTAGTGTCTGTTTTTTTTTATTTTGGTTTTTAAATTCTCCCTGAAAAAAAATAAATAGTGGGAGATTAATATTGGCATTTGTGCTTCAGTGCAAGTCGTGTGTGCCATCTCTCTCAAATTGTGGGCCACAGAAAGCCTAGTGTCTGTTTTTTTTGGGGGGGTTTTAAATTCTCCCTGAAAAAAAAAAATAGTGGGAGATTAATATTGGCATTTGTGCTTCTGTGCTAGTCGTGTGTGCCATCTCTCTCAAATTGTGGGCTACAGAAAGCCTAGTGTCTGTTGTCTGTTTTTTTTTTTGGTTTTTAAATTCTCCCTGAAAAAAAAAATTGTGGGAGATTAATATTGGCATTTGTGCTTCAGTGCCAGTCATGTGTGCCATCTCTCTCAAATTGTTGGCCACAGAAAGCCTAGTGTCTGTTTTTTTTTTTTTGGTTTTTAAATTCTCCCTGAAAAAAAAAATTGTGGGAGATTAATATTGGCATTTGTGCTTCAGTGCCAGTCGTGTGTGCCATCTCTCTCAAATTGTGGACCACAGAAAGCCTTGTGGTTTTTTTTTTTTTTGGGGGGGGGGGTTAAATTCTCCCTGAAAAAAAAAAAAGTGGGAGATTAATATTGGCATTTGTGCTTCTGTGCCAGTCGTGTGTGCCATCTCTCTCAAATTGTGGGCCACAGAAAGCCTAGTGTCTGCTTTTTTTTTTTTTTTTTTTTTAAATTCTCCCTGAAAAAAAAAACAGTGGGAGATTAATATTGGCATTTGTGCTTCTGTGCCAGTCGTGTGTGCCATCTCTCTCAAACTGTGGGCCACAGAAAGCCTAGTGTCTGTTTTGTTTTTTTTTTGGTTTTTAAATTCTCCCTGAAAAAAAAAATTGTGGGAGATTAATATTGGCATTTGTGCTTCAGTGCCAGTCGTGTGTGCCATCTCTCTCAAATTGTTGGCCACAGAAAGCCTAGTGTCTGTTTTTTTTTTATTTTGGTTTTTAAATTCTCCCTGAAAAAAAATAAATAGTGGGAGATTAATATTGGCATTTGTGCTTCAGTGCAAGTCGTGTGTGCCATCTCTCTCAAATTGTGGGCCACAGAAAGCCTAGTGTCTGGTTTTTTGGGGGGGTTTTAAATTCTCCCTGAAAAAAAATAAATAGTGGGAGATTAATATTGGCATTTGTGCTTCTGTGCCAGTCGTGTGTGCCATCTCTCTCAAATTGTGGGCCACAGAAAGCCTAGTGTCTGATTTTTTTTTTTTTTGGGGGGGGGGTGGTTTAAATTCTCCCTGAAAAAAAATAAGTAGTGGGAGATTAATATTGGCATTTGTGCTTCTGTGCCAGTCGTGTGTGCCATCTCTCTCAAATTGTGGGCCACAGAAAGCCTAGTGATTTTTTTTTTGGGGGGGGGGTTTAAATTCTCCCTGAAAAAAAATAAATAGTGGGAGATTAATATTGGCATTTGTGCTTCTGTGCCAGTCGTGTGTGCCATCTCTCTCAAATTGTGGGCCACAGAAAGCCTAGTGTTTTTTTTTTTTTGGGGGGGGGGTTTAAATTCTCCCTGAAAAAAAAAATTGTGGGAGATTAATATTGGCATTTGTGCTTCAGTGCCAGTCGTGTGTGCCATCTCTCTCAAATTGTTGGCCACAGAAAACCTAGTGTCTGTTTTTTTTTATTTTGGTTTTTAAATTCTCCCTGAAAAAAATAAATAGTGGGAGATTAATATTGGCATTTGTGCTTCAGTGCAAGTCGTGTGTGCCATCTCTCTCAAATTGTGGGCCACAGAAAGCCTAGTGTCTGTTTTTTTTGGGGGGGTTTTAAATTCTCCCTGAAAAAAAAAAATAGTGGGAGATTAATATTGGCATTTGTGCTTCTGTGCCAGTCGTGTATGCCATCTCTCTCAAATTGTGGGCCACAGAAAGCCTAGTGTCTGATTTTTTTTTTTTTTTTTTGGGGGGGGGGTTTAAATTCTCCCTGAAAACAAATAAATAGTGGGAGATTAATATTGGCATTTGTGCTTCTGTGCTAGTCGTGTGTGCCATCTCTCTCAAATTGTGGGCCACAGAAAGCCTAGTGTCTGTTGTCTGTTTTTTTTTTTTGGTTTTTAAATTCTCCCTGAAAAAAAAAATTGTGGGAGATTAATATTGGCATTTGTGTTTCAGTGCCAGTCGTGTGTGCCATCTCTCTCAAATTGTTGTCCACAGAAAGCCTAGTGTCTGTTTTTTTTTATTTTGGTTTTTAAATTCTCCCTGAAAAAAAATAAATAGTGGGAGATTAATATTGGCATTTGTGCTTCTGTGCAAGTCGTGTATGCCATCTCTCTCAAATCGTGGACCACAGAAAGCCTAGTGTCTGCTTTTTTTTTTTTTTTTTTAAATTCTACCTGAAAAAAAAATAGTGGGAAATTAATATTGGCATTTGTGCTTCTGTGCCAGTCGTGTGTGCCATCTCTCTCAAATTGTGGGCCACAGAAAGCCTAGTGTCTGTTTTTTTTTTTTTTTGGTTTTTAAATTCTCCCTGAAAAAAAAAATTGTGGGAGATTAATATTGGCATTTGTGCTTCAGTGCCAGTCGTGTGTGCCATCTCTCTCAAATTGTTGGCCACAGAAAGCCTAGTGTCTGTTTTTTTTTTATTTTGGTTTTCAAATTCTCCCTGAAAAAGATAAATAGTGGGAGATTAATATTGGCATTTGTGCTTCAGTGCAAGTCGTGTGTGCCATCTCTCTCAAATTGTGGGCCACAGAAAGCCTAGTGTCTGGTTTTTTTGGGGGGTTTTAAACTCTCCCTGAAAAAAAATAAATAGTGGGAGATTAATATTGGCATTTGTGCTTCTGTGCCAGTCGTGTGTGCCATCTCTCTCAAATTGTGGGCCACAGAAAGCATAGTGTCTGATTTTTTTTTTTTTTTTGGGGGGGTGGTGGTTTAAATTCTCCCTGAAAAAAAATAAGTAGTGGGAGATTAATATTGGCATTTGTGCTTCTGTGCCAGTCGTGTGTGCCATCTCTCTCAAATTGTGGGCCACAGAAAGCCTAGTGATTTTTTTTTTTTGGGGGGGGGTTTAAATTCTCCCTGAAAAAAAATAAATAGTGGGAGATTAATATTGGCATTTGTGCTTCTGTGCCAGTCGTGTGTGCCATCTCTCTCAAATTGTGGGCCACAGAAAGCCTAGTGTTTTTTTTTTTTTGGGGGGGGGGGGGTTTAAATTCTCCCTGAAAAAAAAAAATAGTGAGAGATTAGTATTGGCATTTGTGCTTCTGTGCCAGTAATGTGTGCCATCTCTCTCAAATTGTGGGCCACAGAAAGCCTAGTGTCTGTTTTTTTTTTTTTGGTTTTTAAATTCTCCCTGAAAAAAAAAATTGTGGGAGATTAATATTGGCATTTGTGCTTCAGTGCCAGTCGTGTGTGCCATCTCTCTCAAATTGTTGGCCACAGAAAACCTAGTGTCTGTTTTTTTTTATTTTGGTTTTTAAATTCTCCCTGAAAAAAATAAATAGTGGGAGATTAATATTGGCATTTGTGCTTCAGTGCAAGTCGTGTGTGCCATCTCTCTCAAATTGTGGGCCACAGAAAGCCTAGTGTCTGTTTTTTTGGGGGGGGTTTTAAATTCTCCCTGAAAAAAAAAAATAGTGGGAGATTAATATTGGCATTTGTGCTTCTGTGCCAGTCGTGTATGCCATCTCTCTCAAATTGTGGGCCACAGAAAGCCTAGTGTCTGATTTTTTATTTTTTTTTTGGGGGGGGGGTTTAAATTCTCCCTGAAAACAAATAAATAGTGGGAGATTAATATTGGCATTTGTGCTTCTGTGCTAGTCGTGTGTGCCATCTCTCTCAAATTGTGGGCCACAGAAAGCCTAGTGTCTGTTGTCTGTTTTTTTTTTTGGTTTTTAAATTCTCCCTGAAAAAAAAAATTGTGGGAGATTAATATTGGCATTTGTGTTTCAGTGCCAGTCGTGTGTGCCATCTCTCTCAAATTGTTGGCCACAGAAAGCCTAGTGTCTGCTTTTTTTTTTTTTTTTTTTAATTCTACCTGAAAAAAAAATAGTGGGAGATTAATATTGGCATTTGTGCTTCAGTGCCAGTCGTGTGTGCCATCTCTCTCAAATTGTTGGCCACAGAAAGCCTTGTGTCTGTTTTTTTTTATTTTGGTTTTCAAATTCTCCCTGAAAAAGATAAATAGTGGGAGATTAATATTGGCATTTGTGCTTCAGTGCAAGTCGTGTGTGCCATCTCTCTCAAATTGTGGGCCACAGAAAGCCTAGTGTCTGGTTTTTTGGGGGGGTTTTAAATTCTCCCTGAAAAAAAAAAATAGTGGGAGATTAATATTGGCATTTGTGCTTCTGTGCCAGTCGTGTCTGCCATCTCTCTCAAATTGTAGGCCACAGAAAGCCTAGTGTCTGATTTTTATTTTTTTTTGGGGGGGGGGTTAAATTCTCCCTGAAAACAAATAAATAGTGGGAGATTAATATTGGCATTTGTGCTTCTGTGCCAGTCGTGTGTGCCATCTCTCTCAAATTGTGGGCCACAGAAAGCCTAGTGTCTGATTTTTTTTTTTTTTTTTTGGGGGGGGGGGTTTAAATTCTCCCTGAAAACAAATAAATAGTGGGAGATTAATATTGGCACTTGTGCTTCTATGCCAGTCGTATGTGCCATCACTCTCAAATTGTGGGCCACAGAAAGCCTAGTGCCTGTTATTTTTTTTTGGGGGGGGGTTTAAATTCTCCCTGAAAAAAAAAAAATTGTGGGAGATTAATATTGGCATTTGTGCTTCAGTGCCAGTCGTGTGTGCCATCTCTCTGAAATTGTTGGCCACAGAAAACCTAGTGTCTGGGTTTTTTTTTTGGTTTTTAAATTCTCCCTGAAAAAAAAAATTGTGGGAGATTAATATTGGCATTTGTGCTTCAGTGCCAGTCGTGTGTGCCATCTCTCTCAAATTGTTGGCCACAGAAAGCCGAGTGTCTGTTTTTTTTTATTTTGGTTTTTAAATTCTCCCTGAAAAAAAATAAATAGTGGGAGATTAATATTGGCATTTGTGCTTCAGTGCAAGTCGTGTGTGCCATCTCTCTCAAATTGTGGGCCACAGAAAGCCTAGTGTCTGGTTTTTTTGGGGGGGTTTTAAATTCTCCCTGAAAACAAATAAATAGTGGGAGATTAATATTGCCATTTGTGCTTTTGTGCCAGTCGTGTGTGCCATCTCTCTCAAATTGTGGGCCACAGAAAGCCTAGTGTCTGTTTTTCTCTTTTTTTTGGTTTTTAAATTCTCCCTGAAAAAAATAAATAGTGGGAGATTAATATTGGCATTTGTGCTTCTGTGCCAGTCGTGTGTGCCATCTCTCTCAAATTGTGGGCCACAGAAAGCCTAGTGTCTGTTTTTTTTGGGGGGGTTTTAAATTCTCCCTGAAAAAAAATTATTAGTGGGAGATTAATATTGGCATTTGTGCTTCATTGCCAGTCATGTGTGCCATCTCTCTCAAATTGTGGGCCACAGAAAGCCTAGTGTCTGTTTTTTGTTTTTTTTTTTTGGTTTTTAAATTCTCCCTGAAAAAAAAATAAATAGTGGGAGATTAATATTGGCATTTGTGCTTCAGTGCAAGTCGTGTGTGCCATCTCTCTCAAATTGTGGGCCACAGAAAGCCTAGTGTCTGTTTTTTTTGGGGGGAGGGGTTTAAATTCTCCCTGAAAAAAAAAAAAAAGTGGGAGATTAATATTGGCATTTGTGCTTCTGTGCCAGTCGTGTGTGCCATCTCTCTCAAATTGTTGGCCACAGAAAGCCTAGTGTCTGTTTTTTTTTATTTTGGTTTTTAAATTCTCCCTGAAAAAAAATTATTAGTGGGAGATTAATATTGGCATTTGTGCTTCAGTGCCAGTCATGTGTGCCATCTCTCTCAAATTGTGGGCCACAGAAAGCCTAGTGTCTGTTTTTTGTTTTTTTTTGTTTGTTTTTTAAATTCTCCCTGAAAAAAAAAATTGTGGGAGATTAATATTGGCATTTGTGCTTCAGTGCCAGTTGTGTGTGCCATCTCTCTCAAATTGTTGGCCACAGAAAGCCTAGTGTCTGTTTTTTTTTATTTTGTATTTTAAATTCTCCCTGAAAAAAAAATAAATAGTGGGAGATTAATATTGGCATTTGTGCTTCAGTGCAAGTCGTGTGTGCCATCTCTCTCAAATTGTGGGCCACAGAAAGCCTAGTGTCTGTTTTTTTTTGGGGGGGGGTTTAAATTCTCCCTGAAAAAAAAAAAAATAGTGGGAGATTAATATTGGCATTTGTGCTTCTGTGCCAGTCGTGTGTGCCATCTCTCTCAAATTGTGGGCCACAGAAAGCCTAGTGTCTGGTTTTTTTTTTTTTTTGGGGGGGGGGTAAAATTCTCCCTGAAAACAAATAAATAGTGGGAGATTAATATTGGCATTTGTGCTTCTGTGCCAGTCGTGTGTGCCATCTCTCTCAATTTGTTGGCCACAGAAAGCCTAGTGTCTGTTTTTTTTTATTTTGGTTTTTAAATTCTCCCTGAAAAAAAATAAATAGTGGGAGATTAATATTGGCATTTGTGCTTCAGTGCCAGTCGTGTGTGCCATCTCTCTCAAATTGTGGGCCACAGAAAGCCTAGTGTCTGTTTTTTTTTTTTTTTTTGTTTGTTTTTTTAAAATTCTCCCTGAAAAAAAAAATTGTGGGAGAATAATATTGGCATTTGTGCTTCTGTGCCAGTCGTGTGTGCCATCTCTCTCAAATTGTGGGCCACAGAAAGCCTAGTGTCTGCTTTTTTTTTTTTTTTTTTTAAATTCTCCCTGAAAAAAAAAAAATAGTGGGAGATTAATATTGGCATTTGTGCTTCAGTGCAAGTCGTGTGTGCCATCTCTCTCAAATTGTGGGCCACAGAAAGCCTAGTGTCTGTTTTTTTTTTTTTGGGGGGGGGGGTTTAAATTCTCCCTGAAAAAAAAAATAGTGGGAGATTAATATTGGCATTTGTGCTTCTGTGCCAGTCGTGTGTGCCATCTCTCTCAAATTGTGGGCCACAGAAAGCCTAGTGTCTGGTTTTTTTTTTTTTTTTGGGGGGGGGGGTAAAATTCTCCCTGAAAACAAATAAATAGTGGGAGATTAATATTGGCATTTGTGCTTCTGTGCCAGTCGTGTGTGCCATCTCTCTCAAATTGTTGGCCACAGAAAGCCTAGTGTCTGTTTTTTTTTATTTTGGTTTTTAAATTCTCCCTGAAAAAAAATAAATAGTGGGAGATTAATATTGGCATTTGTGCTTCAGTGCCAGTCGTGTGTGCCATCTCTCTCAAATTGTGGGCCACAGAAAGCCTAGTGTCTGTTTTTTTTTTTTTGTTTGTTTTTTTTAAATTCTCCCTGAAAAAAAAAATTGTGGGAGAATAATATTGGCATTTGTGCTTCTGTGCCAGTCGTGTGTGCCATCTCTCTCAAATTGTGGGCCACAGAAAGCCTAGTGTCTGCTTTTTTTTTTTTTTTTTTTAAATTCTCCCTGAAAAAAAAAAAATAGTGGGAGATTAATATTGGCATTTGTGCTTCAGTGCAAGTCGTGTGTGCCATCTCTCTCAAATTGTGGGCCACAGAAAGCCTAGTGTCTGTTTTTTTTTTTTTGGGGGGGGGGGGTTTAAATTCTCCCTGAAAAAAAAAATAGTGGGAGATTAATATTGGCATTTGTGCTTCTGTGCCAGTCGTGTGTGCCATCTCTCTCAAATTGTGGGCCACAGAAAGCCTAGTGTCTGGTTTTTTTTTTTGGGGGGGGGGTTTAAATTCTCCCTGAAAACAAATAAATAGTGGGAGATTAATATTGGCATTTGTGCTTCTGTGCCAGTCGTGTGTGCCATCTCTCTCAAATTGTGGGCCACAGAAAGCCTAGTGTCTGTTTTTTTTTTTTTGGGGGGGGGGGTTTAAATTCTCCCTGAAAACAAATAAATAGTGGGAGATTAATATTGGCATTTGTGCTTCTGTGCCAGTCGTGTGTGCCATCTCTCTCAAATTGTTGGCCACAGAAAGCCTAGTGTCTGTTTTTTTTTATTTTGGTTTTTAAATTCTCCCTGAAAAAAAATAAATAGTGGGAATTAATATTGGCATTTGTTTTAGGTCTCGAGTTCCCGCTTCTGCACAGGGGGAATCTCAAGCCATCTCCGCTGCGGTCTCCCATTCTCATCCAGCCTCAGTGGAGTCTGCTCAGCAAGGACGTCGGTCCCAGCGTCTTGCTCAGTCTCACTCTGTACTGAGAGTTACTGCTGCTTCTTCAGCTTCTGCCATTAAAGCCAGTGCTGGTCAGCAGCGAGCGGACTTCTCTGGGACTAAGTCCTTGTCTGCACACACTGAGCATGCCCAGGGCAAGATCTCCCGTTGGAGATCGAGGGTCATGTGCTCAGGCTCTGCAGCACATTCTATTGGTCCTCTTGGCAGGTCTTGGAAGGGCAAAGTTTCTGTGGCCACTTCCTGTGCTGCAACTATATAAACTGCGCATGACCGCACGGCCATGCGCTAGTGTACAATTGTTAATGTGTGTATGTTGTGAGTGCAAGTCGTCCTTGGATACCCCTACCCTATTGAATGTCTGTTCGCGGAAGGTGTATGGTTGCTATCTAGCGCCCGACTTAGCCTACAGCACTAATCACACATTACAGCGTCCAGTTGCTGTGACCGCCAGTACGGCGCCGTGCACTTCCTCTGTGCTTTCCTTACTCAAGCCTGGGTGGTTAGTGGCGTTCGTCAGTGCGGCACCGCATGCACTCTTGTGCCTTAAAATTGTTATTGAGTTTCCTTACACACCCAGTTGCGGTGTTGTGCCAGCAAGGGTCTAATCGGACTTCAATCCTAGTTGGGGTTGAGTTCGCTGACTACTTGCTCGCGCTCTATGTGCGGTACCACGGTCCTGTGACGCAACAGGATCGCTTCCTTCACGCTGGGTGAAGTTTAACCCACGTGTGTATACTTATGAGTACCGCCATATAGTCCGTCATTACTTGGCAGCAGGTTCCATCTCTGCATGGTGGACCCCGGGCTGCGAACGCACCATACTCTATCTGTCTTATTATTTGGTGCGTTCCGCTAGCCCTAACATTACACTAGCGCCAGGGTCTGGCTAGTAATGACGGACAAACAGCAATCCTTGCGGTATATCCAGCAGCTGGAGGGTAAGTTGGCGGCTCTTGAGAGCGCAACCTCAGCTGTGGATGTTACCGCAGTTGCTGTACAGGCTGCTAGCGTGGCTGCAGCAACCCTGTCCATTGCCACCCCTGCTCCGACATTTTCTCGCCTCCCGCTGCCAGAAAAATTTTCTGGTGATAGCAAATTTTGTAGGGGATTTGTGAGTCAGTGCTCTATTCACCTCGAGCTCCTGGCTGCACGTTTTCCCACAGAGCGGGCTAAGGTGGGATTTATAGTGTCTCTCTTGTCGGACAGGGCGTTGGAATGGGCTACGCCGCTGTGGGAGCGTGGCGATCATGTGGTGCAGAGTGCTCCGCTGTTTCTGAGCACTCTGAAACAGGTCTTTTTAGGACCTCAAGTCACCCATGACACTGCGCTCCAACTGCTCGCATTAACTCAGGGTGAGTCCTTGGTCAGTCATTTTGCCGTCCAATTCCACACTTTAGCTTCTGAGCTGGATTGGTCGGATAAAGCTCTTATCCCCATATTTTGGAGGGGCCTGACTGACCACGTTAAGGACGCTCTGGCCACTAGGGAGATTCCTGCCACACTGGAGGAGTTAATAACTGTCTCCACTCGAATTGACCTCCATTTTAACGAGCGGAGGTTAGAGCGAGCCCAGTGTAGGCAGAGGTTTCGGCTGGCTCCTGCCTTCGCCAAACCTCTGGAATCTCCGGTCCTGGTTCCTGAGTCACATGAGGCCATGGAAGTGTCACAAGCGGGATCTAAGTCCCGGACCGCAGGTGCACTCAAGGTCTGTCATGTATGCCAGCAGTCGGGACATCTAGCCACCAGATGTTCTCAGCGGTCGAGGAAACGTCAGCGTCTAGTGGTAGTAGGTGGAGGTGCACTAGACACAGCGACGTTTGCCTCTAAATTGTCCTTTAAGGGGACAATTACTATAGGCTCATTCTCCCACTCGGTAGAGCTCTGCGTGGATTCTGGGGCGGAGGGCAATTTTATGTCTTCTGCCTTCGCCCAACGTCACGCAATACCCCTGGTTATGCTAGCTCAACCAGTAACGGTACGAGTGGTGAATGGGTTGACACTGCCCTCACAGATAACACACCAGACCATCCTTTTTACTCTGTCCATGTCGCCATCTCATCAGGAGATTATATCTCTGCTCGTCATTCCTGAGGGAATTGATGAGGTCCTGTTGGGAATACCTTGGCTACGGTACCACTCTCCTCATATCGAGTGGTCCTCTGGCAGAATCCTGGGATGGGGCGAATCTTGTGGGGGTAGGTGTCAGAGGGAGTGCGTTCAGGTTGCTACTACTGAGGTACCTGCAGATCTTTCCTCTCTCCCCAAGCAGTATTGGTCTTATGCAGACGTGTTCTCCAAAAAGGCGGCGGAGATCCTTCCGCCCCATCGCCCCTATGACTGTCCTATTGATCTCTTGCCTGGTGCTGAGCCTCCCGGGGTCGAGTCTATCTGCTATCTCTTCCGGAGACGGAGGCAATGTCGCAGTACATCCAGGAAAATCTGGCAAGAGGATTCATTAGGAAGTCAGTGTCACCTGCTGGGGCAGGGTTCTTCTTCGTGCAGAAGAAGAATGGGGAACTACGTCCATGCATAGACTACAGGGGTCTTAACGCCATCACCGTTAAAAATAAATACCCTTTGCCCTTGATATCTGAGCTCTTCGATAGGATTCGGGGAGCAAGGGTATTTACTAAACTAGATCTGCGGGGTGCTTACAACCTGATTCGCATCTGTGAGGGGGACGAATGGAAGACGGCTTTTAACACCAGGGATGGGCACTATGAGTATCTGGTGATGCCCTTCGGGCTCTGTAATGCCCCAGCCGTTTTCCAAGACTTTGTGAACAATATCTTCCGGGATATGCTTTCCACCTCGGTCGTAGTCTATCTGGATGATATTCTCATCTACTCTTCAGATATTGACTCCCACCGGAGAGATGTTTGCAAAGTCTTCGACCTCCTACGGGCAAACTCCCTCTATGCCAAGTTGGAGAAGTGTATGTTTGAGCAGGAGTCCTTACTTTTCCTAGGCTACATCATCTCTGCCCAGGGATTGGCTATGGATCCTGCCAAACTACAGGCTGTGATGGACTGGCAGGAACCCCATTCTCTTAAAGCGGTGCAGCGCTTTATGGGGTTCATTAATTATTATCGCCAGTTCATTCCGCACTTCTCAACTTTGGTAGCTCCCTTGGTTGCCCTCACCAAGAAGGGGGCGAATCCCAAATTGTGGTCTGAGGAGGTCTCCAAGGCCTTTAACTCTATAAAGTCACACTTCGCTAGCGCTCCCATCCTACATCGGCCCGATGTTGATAAGCCATTTATCATGGAGGTGGATGCCTCTTCTGTTGGTGCTGGAGCAGTCCTCTTCCAAAAGGATGCTCAAGGTCGGAAGCATCCTTGCTTCTTTTTCTCCAAGACCTTCTCACCAGCAGAGAGGAATTATTCCATCGGGGACAGGGAGTTGCTAGCCATGAAGTTGGCTATCTCGGAGTGGAGACATCTCTTGGAGGGAGCTCGTTTTCCCTTCCAAGTCTTCACAGATCACAAAAATTTGGTGTACCTGCAGACAGCCCAGCGGTTGAATTCTCGCCAGGCCAGATGGTCCCTATTCTTCTCCCGGTTTCATTTCACCCTCCATTTTCTTTCCGGGGAGAAGAACATTCGGGCCGACGCTCTCTCTGGCTCCGTTGTGTCATCTGCGGAGGAGGAGGAGGAGCCTCGGCTTATTGTCCCCACCGAGAGCTTGAGAACTGTGGCCCCGGTTTCGCTAGAGTCTGTGCTCCCGGGCAAGACTTTTGTTCCATCCAATTTGCGACCGGAGGTTCTCTCTTGGGCACACTCGTCCAGGGTGGGTGGACATTTTGGTACCAAAAGGACATCTGAGTTACTGGCGAGGACGTACTGGTGGCCGCATATGGCTCGTGATGTCGCAGAGTATGTTCGAGCATGTGTCTCTTGCGCCAAGAACAAGACTCCTCGGCAACGGCCAGCTGGTTTGCTTTATCCTCTGCCGGTGGCGGACAGGCCCTGGGAGATGGTCGGGATGGACTTTGTGGTGGGCTTACCCAAGTCTCGTAACTGCACCATTATCTGGGTGATCACCGACCATTTTTCCAAAATGGTGCACTTGGTGCCTCTTCCACGGCTACCTTCTGCACGGGCATTGGCTGTTTTGTTCGTCAAGCATATCTTTCGCCTACACGGTATGCCAGACAAAAGTGTTAGTGACCGGGTGTTGTGAATTCTGTGGCAGAGCTCCCTCCTGTGGTCACAAGTGGTACTTCGGCTGATTCTCTCTGGGAGCTTCCGTTTGTGGAGGAAACTGGTACTGCTGCTTCTGAGTTTCCTCCCTCAGGTGATCTGGTGAGGTCGTTAGGTGCTTCTCTACTTAACCCCACCTAATGCTTTGATTCATGCTTCCTGTCAATGTTCCAGTGTTGGACTTGTGTTTCTCTGGATCATTCCTGTTGCCTGCTGCTCTGCATAGCTAAGTGCTTCTTTGCTATTTGTTGCTATTTTTTCTTTCCAGCTTGTCCATTTTGTTTTGCTGGAAGCTCTGGGACGCAAAGGGTGTACCTCCGTGCCGTTAGTTCGGTACGGAGGGTCTTTTTGCCCCTTTGCGTGGTTTTCTTTAGGGTTTTGTGTAGACCGCAAAGTTATCTTTCCTATCCTCGTTCTGTCTAGAATATCGGGCCTCACTTTGCTGAATCTATTTCATCCCTACGTTTGTCTTTTCATCTTACTCACAGTCATTATATGTGGGGGGGCTGCCTTTTCCTTTGGGGTATTTCTCTGAGGCAAGGTAGGCTTGTTTTTTCTATCTTCAGGCTAGTTAGTTTCTCAGGCTGTGCCAAGTTGCATAGGGAGCGTTAGGCGCAATCCACGGCTGCCTCTAGTTGTGTTTGGAGAGGATCAGGGATTGCGGTCTGCAGAGTTCCCACGTCTCAGAGCTCGTTCTATTATTTTGGGTTATTGTCAGATCACTGTATGTGCTCTGACCTCCATGTCCATTGTGATACTGAATTGCCTATCATAACAGTACAGGAAGCCAAAAGTAGTAATGATTCTCAATAGAGGGAAAAAAGAAGTTCTGAGACCATTTTTTTTTCTTGGCTTTGTGTTTTGTCTTTTTTTCCCCCTAGACATTTGGGTGGTTCAGTACACAGGTGTAGCGATGGACATTAGAAGTCTGTCTTCATTTGTGGATCAGCTCTCGGCAAGAGTACAAAAGATTCAAGACACTATTGATCAGAAATCTATGTTAGAACCAAGAATTCCTATTCCTGATTTGTTTTTTGGAGATAGAACTAAGTTTCTGAGTTTCAAAAATAATTGTAAGTTATTTCTGGCCTTCAAACCTCGTTCCTCTGGTGATCCAGTTCAACAGGTTTTGATTATTATTTCTTTTTTGCACGGCGACCCTCAGGACTGGGCATTTTCTCTTGCGCCAGGAGATCCTGCATTAAGTAATATCAATGCGTTTTTCCTGGCGCTCGGATTGCTGTACGATGAGCCTAATTCAGTGGATCAGGCAGAAAAGAATTTGCTGGCTCTTTGTCAGGGTCAGGATGAGATAGAGGTATATTGCCAGAAATTTAGAAAATGGTCAGTGCTCACTCAATGGAATGAATCTGCGCTGGCAGCTATGTTCAGAAAGGGTCTCTCTGAAGCCCTTAAGGATGTCATGGTGGGATTTCCTATGCCTGCTGGTTTGAATGAGTCTATGTCTTTGGCTATTCAGATCGGTCGACGCTTGCGTGAGCGTAAATCTGTGCACCATTTGGCGGTATTACCTGAGCTTAAACCTGAGCCTATGCAGTGCGATAGGACTTTGACCAGAGTTGAACGGCAAGAACACAGACGTCTGAATGGGCTGTGTTTCTACTGTGGTGATTCCACTCATGCTATCTCTGATTGTCCTAAGCGCACTAAGCGGTTCGCTAGGTCTGCCACCATTGGTACGGTACAGTCAAAATTTCTTCTGTCCGTTACCTTGATCTGCTCTTTGTCATCATATTCTGTCATGGCGTTTGTGGATTCAGGCGCTGCTCTGAATTTGATGGACTTGGAATATGCTAAGCGTTGTGGGTTTTTCTTGGAGCCCTTGCAGTGTCCTATTCCATTGAGAGGTATTGATGAAAACGCCTTTGGCCAGAAATAAGCCTCAATACTGGACCCAGCTGACCATGTGCATGGCTCATGCACATCAGGAGGATATTCGCTTTCTGGTGTTGCATAATCTGCATGATGTGGTCGTGTTGGGGTTGCCATGGCTACAAGCCCATAATCCAGTATTGGATTGGAAATCCATGTCGGTGTCCAGCTGGGGTTGTCAGGGGGTACATGGTGATGTTCCATTTTTGTCAATTTCGTCATCCACCCCTTCTGAGGTTCCAGAGTTCTTGTCTGATTACCGGGATGTATTTGATGAGCCCAAGTCCGATGCCCTACCTCCGCATAGGGATTGTGATTGTGCTATCAATTTGATTCCTGGTGGTAAATTCCCAAAAGGTCGACTGTTTAATTTATCCGTGCCTGAGCACACCGCTATGCGCAGTTATGTGAAGGAATCCCTGGAGAAGGGGCATATTTGCCCGTCATCGTCGCCATTAGGAGCAGGGTTCTTTTTTGTAGCCAAAAAGGATGGTTCGCTGAGACCTTGTATAGATTATCGCCTTCTTAATAAGATCACTGTTAAATTTCAGTACCCCTTGCCTTTGTTATCTGATTTGTTTGCTCGGATTAAGGGGGCTAGTTGGTTCACCAAGATTGATCTTCGTGGTGCGTATAATCTGGTGCGAATCAGGCGAGGCGATGAATGGAAACTGCATTTAATACGCCCGAGGGTCATTTTCAGTATCTAGTGATGCCATTCGGACTTGCCAATGCTCCATCAGTGTTTCAGTCCTTTATGCATGACATCTTCCGAGAGTACCTGGATAAATTCCTGATTGTGTACTTGGATGACATTTTGATCTTCTCGGATGATTGGGAGTCTCATGTGAAACAGGTCAGAACGGTTTTTCAGGTCCTGCGTGCTAATTCTTTGTTTGTGAAGGGATCAAAGTGTCTCTTTGGTGTGCAGAAGGTTTCATTTTTGGGGTTCATCTTTTCCCCTTCTACTATCGAGATGGATCCTGTTAAGGTCCAAGCCATCCATGATTGGACTCAGCCGACATCTCTGAAAAGTCTGCAAAAGTTCCTGGGCTTTGCTAATTTTTATCGTCGCTTCATCTGCAATTTTTCTAGTATTGCCAAACCATTGACCGATTTGACCAAGAAGGGTGCTGATTTGGTCAATTGGTCTTCTGCTGCTGTGGAAGCTTTTCAAGAGTTGAAGCGTCGTTTTTCTTCTGCCCCTGTGTTGTGTCAACCTGATGTTTCTCTTCCGTTCCAGGTCGAGGTTGATGCTTCTGAGATTGGAGCAGGGGCTGTTTTGTCGCAGTGAGGTTCTGATTGTTCAGTGATGAAACCATGCGCTTTTTTTTCCAGGAAGTTTTCGCCTGCTGAGCGGAATTATGATGTGGGCAACCGAGAGTTGCTGGCCATGAAGTGGGCATTCGAGGAGTGGCGTCATTGGCTTGAAGGAGCTAAGCATCGCGTGGTGGTATTGACTGATCATAAGAACCTGATTTATCTCGAGTCTGCTAAGCGTTTGAATCCTAGACAGGCTCGTTGGTCACTGTTTTTCGCCCGTTTTGACTTTGTGATTTCGTACCTTCCGGGCTCTAAAAATGTGAAGGCGGATGCTCTGTCTAGGAGTTTTGTGCCCGACTCTCCGGGTTTATCTGAGCCGGCGGGTATCCTCAAGGAAGGAGTAATTGTGTCTGCCATCTCCCCTGATTTGCGGCGGGTGCTGCAAAAATTTCAGGCTAATAAACCTGATCGTTGTCCAGCGGAGAAACTGTTTGTCCCGGATAGGTGGACAAATAAAGTGATCTCTGAGGTTCATTGTTCGGTGTTGGCTGGTCATCGTGGAATCTTTGGTACCAGAGAGTTAGTGGCTAGATCCTTTTGGTGGCCATCTCTGTCGCGGGATGTGCGTTCTTTTGTGCGTCCTGTGGGATTTGTGCTCGGGCTAAGCCCTGCTGTTCTCGTGCCAGTGGGTTGCTTTTGCCCTTGCCGGTCCCGAAGAGACCTTGGACACATATCTCTATGGATTTTATTTCAGATCTTCCCGTCTCTCAAAAGATGTCAGTCATTTGGGTGGTCTGTGATCGCTTTTCTAAGATGGTCCATCTGGTACCCTTGTCCAAGTTGCCTTCCTCCTCTGATTTGGTGCCATTGTTCTACCAGGATGTGGTTCGTTTGCATGGCATTCCAGAGAATATCGTTTCTGACAGAGGTTCCCAGTTTGTTTCGAGGTTTTGGCGAGCCTTTTGTGGTAGGATGGGCATTGACTTGTCTTTTTCCTCGGCTTTTCATCCTCAGACTAATGGCCAGACCGAACGAACCAATCAGACCTTGGAAACCTATCTGAGATGCTTTGTTTCTGCCGATCAGGATGACTGGGTGTCCTTTTTGCCTTTGGCTGAGTTCGCCCTTAATAATCGGGCCAGCTCGGCTACCTTGGTTTCGCCATTTTTCTGCAATTCTGGGTTCCATCCTCGTTTCTCTTCAGGACAGGTTGAGTCTTCGGACTGTCCTGGTGTGGATACTGTGGTGGACAGGTTGCAGCAGATTTGGACTCATGTAGTGGACAATTTGACCTTGTCCCAGGAGAAGGCTCAACGTTTCGCTAATCACAGACGCCGTGTGGGTCCCCGACTTCGTGTTGGGGATCTGGTTTGGTTATCTTCTCGTCATATTCCTATGAAGGTTTCCTCTCCGAAGTTTAAACCTCGTTTCATTGGTCCTTATAGGATTTCTGAGGTTATTAATCCTGTGTCTTTTCGTCTGACCCTCCCAGATTCTTTTTTCATACATAACGTCTTCCATAGGTCATTGTTGCGGAGATACGTGGCACCTATGGTTCCATCTGTTGACCCTCCTGCCCCGGTTTTGGTGGAGGGGGAATTGGAGTATATTGTGGAGAAGATTTTGGATTCTCGTGTTTCAAGACGGAAACTCCAGTATCTGGTTAAATGGAAGGGTTATGCTCAGGAGGATAATTCCTGGGTTTTTGCCTCTGATGTCCATGCTCCCGATCTTGTTCGTGCCTTTCATGTGGCTCATCCTGGTCGGCCTGGGGGCTCTGGTGAGGGTTCGGTGACCCCTCCTCAAGGGGGGGGTACTGTTGTGAATTCTGTGGCAGAGCTCCCTCCTGTGGTCACAAGTGGTACTTCGGCTGATTCTCTCTGGGAGCTTCCGTTTGTGGAGGAAACTGGTACTGCTGCTTCTGAGTTTCCTCCCTCAGGTGATCTGGTGAGGTCGTTAGGTGCTTCTCTACTTAACCCCACCTAATGCTTTGATTCATGCTTCCTGTCAATGTTCCAGTGTTGGACTTGTGTTTCTCTGGATCATTCCTGTTGCCTGCTGCTCTGCATAGCTAAGTGCTTCTTTGCTATTTGTTGCTATTTTTTCTGTCCAGCTTGTCCATTTTGTTTTGCTGGAAGCTCTGGGACGCAAAGGGTGTACCTCTGTGCCGTTAGTTCGGTACGGAGGGTCTTTTTGCCCCTTTGCGTGGTTTTCTTTAGGGTTTTGTGTAGACCGCAAAGTTATCTTTCCTATCCTCGTTCTGTCTAGAATATCGGGCCTCACTTTGCTGAATCTATTTCATCCCTACGTTTGTCTTTTCATCTTACTCACAGTCATTATATGTGGGGGGCTGCCTTTTCCTTTGGGGTATTTCTCTGAGGCAAGGTAGGCTTGTTTTTCCTATCTTCAGGCTAGTTAGATTCTCAGGCTGTGCCGAGTTGCATAGGGAGCGTTAGGCGCAATCCACGGCTGCCTCTAGTTGTGTTTGGAGAGGATCAGGGATTGCGGTCTGCAGAGTTCCCACGTCTCAGAGCTCGTTCT
Source organism: Ranitomeya imitator (assembly GCF_032444005.1). NCBI lineage: Eukaryota > Metazoa > Chordata > Amphibia > Anura > Dendrobatidae > Ranitomeya > Ranitomeya imitator. The sequence goes on along the minus strand of NC_091284.1, from coordinate 711,054,815 downwards.
ATTATTTTGGGTTATTGTCAGATCACTGTATGTGCTCTGACCTCCATGTCCATTGTGATACTGAATTGCCTATCATAACACCGGGGTCCCCAGTTTCCGTCTCGATTCTGGAGAGAGCTTTGTCGTCTACTCAGTATTGAGTTGAATCTCTCTTCGGCATATCATCCCGAGACGAATGGGTTGGTAGAGAGGGCCAACCAGACCTTGGTCACATATTTACGACATTTTGTTTCTGCCAGGCAGGATGACTGGGCATTAGTGTTGAGCGATACCGTCCGATACTTGAAAGTATCGGTATCGGATAGTATCGGCCGATACCCGAAAAATATCGGATATCGCCGATACCGATATCCGATACCAATACAAGTCAATGGGACATCAAGTATCGGAAGGTATTCTCATGGTTCCCAGGGTCTGAAGGAGAGGAAACTCTCCTTCAGGCCCTGGGATCCATATTAATGTGTAAAATAAAGAAATAAAATAAAAAATATTGATATGCTCACCTCTCCGGCGGCCCCTGGACTTCACACTGCTAACCGGGAGGCTTCTTTGTTTAAAAAGCGCGCCTTTCGGACCTGTGAATGACGTCCCGGCTTCTGATTGGTCGCGTGCCGCCCATGTGACCGGCACGCGACCAATCAGAGGCCGTGACGTCATTCGCAGGTCCTCAATTCCTAGAATTAGCAGTTTTGTGAATGAGAATGACGTCGCGGCTTCTGATTGGCCGCGTGCCGGTCACATGGGCGGCACGCGGCCAATCAGAAGCCGCGACGTCATTCTCTTTCACAAAACTGCTAATTCTAGGAATTGAGGACCTGCGAATGACGTCGCGGCCTCTGATTGGTCGCGTGCCGGTTACATGGGCGGCACGCGACCAATCAGAAGCCGGGACGTCATTCACCGGTCCGAAAGGCGCGCTTTTTAAACAAAGAAGCCTCCCGGATAGCAGCGTGAAGTCCAGGGGCCGCCGGAGAGGTGAGCATATCAATATTTTTTATTTTAATTCTTTATTTTCCACATCCCTATTGATTCGATACCGATACCCGATATCACAAAAATATCGGATCTCGGTATCGGAATTCCGATACCGCAAATATCGGCCGATACCCGATACTTGCGGTATCGGAATGCTCAACACTAATGGGCATCCTTGCTACCGTGGGCAGAGTTTGCACTTAACAATGCCGTAGCCGACTCCACCGGTCAGACTCCATTCCTCCTAAATTACGGCCAGCATCCGCATGTTCCTGTGCACATGCCTGTGTCTTCTGCTGACTCCAGGGTGGCAGACTGGGCTGTGGAGGCACGGGACATTTGGGACCGCACGCAGGATGCCATTCGGGCCTCCAAGGAGAGAATGAGGTCCTCCGCCGATGTTCATCGGCGCCCCGCTCCGACCTTTGCTCCTGGCGACTTGGTGTGGCTCTCCGCCTGTAACATCAGGCTGCGAGTTGAGTCCACTAAGTTTGCTCCTCGCTACTTGGGTCCCTTCAAGGTTCTCGAACGGGTTAATCCTGTGGTCTACCGTTTGGCTCTTCCTCCACGCTTGGGTATCACCGACACCTTTCATGTGTCCCTCTTGAAACCCATATACATGTCCCGGTTTTCCGAGTCATCTGCCGGGACATCGGGTTCGTCTACGGATGATTACGAGGTGAACGCTATTTTGGGGTGCAAGGTGGTACGCGGCAAAAAGTTCTATCTGGTGGATTGGAAGGGTTATGGCCCAGAGGACAGGTCATGGGAGCCTGCTGAAAACATTCGGGCCCCACAGCTCATTGCTGCCTTCGAGCACAGCGAGGCCCAAGGAAGGGGGGGTCCTAGGAGGGGGGGTAATGTTAGGTCTCGAGTTCCCGCTTCTGCACAGGGGGAATCTCGAGCCATCTCCGCTGCGGTCTCCCATTCTCATCCAGCCGCAGTGGAGTCTGCTCAGCAAGGACGTCGGTCCCAGCGTCTTGCTCAGTCTCACTCTGTACTGAGAGTTACTGCTGCTTCTTCAGCTTCTGCCATTAAAGCCAGTGCTGGTCAGCAGCGAGCGGACTTCTCTGGGACTAAGTCCTTGTCTGCACACACTGAGCATGCCCAGGGCAAGATCTCCCGTTGGAGATCGAGGGTCATGTGCTCAGGCTCTGCAGCACATTCTATTGGTCCTCTTGGCAGGTCTTGGAAGGGCAAAGTTTCTATGGCCACTTCCTGTGCTGCAACTATATAAACTGCGCATGACCGCACGGCCATGCGCTAGTGTACAATTGTTAATGTGTGTATGTTGTGAGTGCAAGTCGTCCTTGGATACCCCTACCCTATTGAATGTCTGTTCGCGGAAGGTGTATGGTTGCTATCTAGTGCCCGACTTAGCCTACAGCACTAATCACACATTACAGCGTCCAGTTGCTGTGACCGCCAGTACGGCGCCGTGCACTTCCTCTGTGCTTTCCTTACCCAAGCCTGGGTTGTTAGTGGCGTTCGTCAGTGCGGCACCGCATGCACTCTTGTGCCTTAAAATTGTTATTGAGTTTCCTTACACACCCAGTTGCGGTGTTGTGCCAGCAAGGGTCTAATCGGACTTCAATCCTAGTTGGGGTTGAGTTCGCTGACTACTTGCTCGCGCTCTATGTGCGGTACCGCGGTCCTGTGACGCAACAGGATCGCTTTCTTCACGCTGGGTGAAGTTTAACCCACGTGTGTATACTTATGAGTACCGCCATATAGTCCGTCATTACTTGGCAGCAGGTTCCATCTCTGCACGGTGGACCCCGGGCTGCGTACGCACCATACTCTATCTGTCTTATTATTTGGTGCATTCCGCTAGCCCTAACAATTTGTGCTTCAGTGCAAGTCGTGTGTGCCATCTCTCTCATATTGTGGGCCACAGAAAGCCTAGTGTCTGTTTTTTTGGGGGGGTTTTTAAATTCTCCCTGAAAAAAAATAAATAGTGGGAGATTAATATTGGCATTTGTGCTTGAGTGCCAGTCGTGTGTGCCATCTCTCTCAAATTGTGGGCCACAGAAAGCCTAGTGTCTGTTTTTTTGTTTTTTTGTTTTTAAATTCTCCCTGAAAAAAAAAATAGTGGGAGATTAATATTGGCATTTGCGCTTCAGTGCCAGTCCTGCGTGTGTGGCATCTGTCTCATTTTGTGCCACAGAAAACCGAGTGTGTAACATTGTGCCTGATTTTCCTTGCAGTCTCACCCACCTATAAAGGGATATCTAAATCCTACAGAAGTTTGAGTTCACCTTGTAAGTTGTTTTACAGTAACAAATACCGTTACTTTGCTTACGTTTTTATAGCAATGAAGAAGTCTGGTGGAAGAGGTCATGGCCGTGGGCGTTCATTGCCAGCTGGTAATGATGGTAGTGGTGGTGGAGCATCAGGTGGTCGTGGGAAAAACAATATAGCACCTACAGTTAGGTCCATATATATTTGGACAGAGACAACATTTTTCTAATTTTGGTTATAGACATTACCACAATTAATTTTAAACAAAACAATTCAGATGCAGTTGAAGTTCAGACTTTCAGCTTTCATTTGAGGGTATCCACATTAAAATTGGATGAAGGGTTTAGGAGTTTCAGCTCCTTAACATGTGCCACCCTGTTTTTAAAGGGACCAAAAGTAATTGGACAGATTAAATAATTTTAAATAAAATGTTTATTTTTAGTACTTGGTTGAAAACCCTTTGTTGGCAATGACTGCCTGAAGTCTTGAACTCATGGACATCACCAGACACTGTGTTTCCTCCTTTTTGATGCTCTGCCAGGCCTTCACTGTGGTGGTTTTCAGTTGCTGTTTGTTTGTGGGCCTTTCTGTCTGAAGTTTAGTCTTTAACAAGTGAAATGCATGCTCAATTGGGTTGAGATCAGGTGACTGACTTGGCCATTCAAGAATATTCCACTTTTGCTTTAATAAACTCCTGGGTTGCTTTGGCTTTATGTTTTAGGTCATTGTCCATCTGTAGTATGAAACGACAACCAATCAATTTGGCTGCATTTGGCTGGATCTGAGCACACATTATATCTCTGAATACCTCAGAATTCATTCGGCTGCTTCTATCCTGTGTCACATCATCAATAAACACTAGTGACCCAGTGCCACTGGCAGCCATGCATGCCCAAGCCATCACACTGCCTCCGCCAAGTTTTACAGATGATGTGGTATGCTTTGGATCATGAGCTGTACCATGCCTTCACCATACTTATCTCTTTCCATCACTCTGGTAGAGGTTGATCTTGGTTTCATCTGTCCAAAGAATGTTCTTCCAGAACTGTGCGGCTTTTTTAGATGATTTTTTAGCAAAGTCCAGTCTAGCCTTTTTATTCTTGATGCTTATGAGTGGCTTGCACCGTGCAGTGAACCCTCTGTATTTACTTTCATGCAGTCTTCTCTTTATGGTAGATTTGGATATTGATACGCCTACCTCCTGGAGAGTGTTGTTCACTTGGTTGGCTGTTGTGAAGCGGTTTCTCTTCACCATGGAGATTATTATGCGATCATCCACAACTGTTGTCTTTCGTGGGCGCCCAGGTCTTTTTGCATTGATGAGTTCACCGGTGCTTTCTTTCTTTCTCAGGATGTACCAAACTGTAGATTTTGCCACTCCTAATATTGTAGCAAGTTCTCGGGTGTTTTTTTTTTCTGTTTTCGCAGATTAAAGATTGCTTGTTTCACCTGCATGGAGAGCTCCTTTGACCGCATGTTTACTTCACAGCAAAACCTTCCAAATGCAAGCACCACACCTCAAATCAACTGCAGGCCTTTTATCTGCATAATTGAGAATGACATAAAAAAGGGATTGCCCACACCTGTTCATGAAATAGCTTTGGAGTCAATTGTCCAATTACTTTTGGTCCCTTTAAAAACAGGGTGGTACATGTTAAGGAGCTGAAACTCCTAAACCCTTCATCCGATTTTAATGTGGATACCCTCAAATGAAAGCTGAAAGTCTGAACTTCAACTGCATCTGAATTGTTTTGTTTAAAATTCATTGTGGTAATGTCTATAACCAAGATTAGAAAAATGTTGTCTCTGTCCAAATATATATGGACCTAACTGTAAGTCTTGAGCTGTGGAGCCAGGTTCGTCGTCTGGCTACACAAGGCCTCGAACGCTCCCTTTTCTGGGAGTAGGAAAACCGCTTTTAAAGCCGGAGCAGCAAGAGCAAGTTTTGGCTTTCCTTGCTGACTCAGCCTATAGCTCTTTTGCCTCCTCTTCTGAAACTGGTAAATGTAAAAGCAGCGCATTGTTAGTGGATGTTCACGCTCAGGGACAAGTCGCTCCATTGTCCTGTTCAGCAAAAACAACAACAGAGAAGGATGCGTCAGGCGACACAACGGGTTACTCCATGGAGCTCTTTACACATACCGTTCCTGGGTTAGAAAGTGAAACAGTTAACAGGCCATGCCCATTACAAGTTGAATCGGACATGGAGTGCACAGATGCACAGCCACAGCCAGATTACTATGCTGTTCCTTTGACTCAGACCACCACATTGCCCTCGCAGTGTACTGATCCAGAATCAGACCCTGATGAGACTATGGTGCCCCGTCACAAACGCTATACCACCAGCTTACACGCTAACACAGACGAAGTTGCACATGAGATAGAAGAGGAGGTCATAGATGACCCAGTTGTTGACCCCGATTGGCAGCCATTGGGGGAACAGGGTGCAGGCGGCAGTAGTTCTGAAGCGGAGGAGGAGGGGCCGCAGCAGGCATCAACATCGCAACAGGTTCCATCTGCTGGGCCCGTATCTGGCCCAAAATGCGTGGCAAAGCCAAAACCAGTTGGAGGACAGCATGGCCATCTGGTTAAAGAAGCTCTGTCTGCAATGCCTGAAAAGGTATCTGATGCTAGAAAGAGTGCAGACTGGCATTTTTTTAAACAACATCCAATTGATCAGCACAAAGTCATCTGTCAAAAATGTTCAACTACCTTAAGCAGAGGTCAGAATCTGAAAAGTCTAAATACAAGTTGCATGCATAGACATTTAACCCCCATGCATTTGCAAGCCTGGACTAAGTACCAAACGTCCCTTAAGGTTGTAGCACCCTCGGCCAATGAAGCTAGTCAGCAACGCTACATCCCTTCCGTCACTGTAAGGCCACCATTTTCCGCACCACCTGCAGTATCTGTGCAGGTTTCGTTGCCAGGCCAAAGCAGTCAGGGTCAGGAAATCACCAGTTTCATAGTAGGAAACACTGCATCTAGGGCAGCGGCAAGAATACCGTCTCCAACCGTCTCTCAGTCTGCCGTGTCCACCGGCACCCCCACTAGTTCCACGATCTCCAGCTCTCCAGTCCAGCTCACCCTACATGAGACTCTCGTTAGAAAAAGGAAGTACTCATCCTCGCATCCGCGTACACAGGGTTTTAACGCCCACATAGCTAGACTAATCTCGTTAGATATGATGCCCTACCGGTTAGTTGAAAGCGACGCTTTCAAAGCCCTGATGGACTACGCTGAACCACGCTACGAGCTACCCAGTCGACACTTCTTTTCGAGAAAAGCTATCCCAGCCCTCCACCAGCATGTTAAAGAGCGCATCGTCCATGCACTCAGGCAATCTGTGAGTACAAAGGTGCGCCTGACAACAGATGCATGGACCAGTAGGCATGGCCAGGGACGTTACGTGTCCATCACGGCACACTGGGTGAATGTGGTGGATGCAGGGTCCACAGGGGACAGCAATATTGGGACAGTTCTGCCTAGCCCACGGTCTAGGAAACAGTTGGCTGTAGCCGTTCGCCCCCCCTCCTCCTCCTCCTCATCCTCCTGCAGAAGCGAGAGCTCGTCCACAGACCGCAGTCGCACAACCACTCCATCCGCAGCTGCCACTGCTGCACACCAGGTGTCCCATTATGGGGCAGCTACTGGCAAGCGTCAGCAGGCTGTATTGGCTATGAAGTGTTTGGGCAACAACAGACACACCGCGGAAGTTCTGTCCGAGTTCTTGCAGAAAGAAACGCAGTCGTGGCTGGGCACTGTAGATCTTGAGGCAGGCAAGATAGTGAGTGATAACGGAAGGAATTTCATGGCTGCCATCTCCCTTTCCCAACTGAAACACATTCCTTGCCTGGCTCACACCTTAAACCTGGTGGTGCAGTGCTTCCTGAAAAGTTATCCGGGGTTATCCGACCTGCTCTCCAAAGTGCGCGGACTTTGCTCGCATATCCGCCGTTCGCCCGTACACTCCAGCCGTATGCAGACCTATCAGCGGTCTTTGAACCTTCCCCAGCATCGCCTAATCATCGACGTTGCAACAAGGTGGAACTCAACACTGCACATGCTTCAGAGACTGTGCGAACAGAGGCGGGCTGTTATGTATTTGTGGGAGGATACACATACACAGTCAGGCAGTAGGATGGCAGACATGGAGTTGTCAGGTGTGCAGTGGTCGAAGGTACAAGACATGTGTCAAGTCCTTCAGTGTTTTGAGGAATGCACACGGCTGGTAAGTGCAGACAACGCCATAATAAGCATGAGCATCCCCCTAATGCGTCTGCTGATGCAAAGTTTGACGCACATAAAGGAGCAGGCGTCTGCAGCAGAGGAAGAGGAAAGCCTTGATGACAGTCAGCCATTGTCTGGTCAGGGCAGTGTACAGGACGAGGTAGCGGGCGAACAGGAGGAGGAGGACGAGGAGGATAATGGGGATGAGTATTTTTTTAATGAGGAAGCTTCTCCGGGGCCACTGGAAATTGGTGGCATGGCAAGGCCGGGTTCTGTTTTTTTGAGGGACACAAGTGACGTAGATTTGCCTGAAACTGCCCCTCAACCCAGCACAACCGCAGATTTGACAACTGGAACTTTGGCCCACATGGCGGATGCCAATACGCCCAATGCCTTACGTATCCTCAAAAGGGACACACGCATTACTAAAATGATGACCGATGACGATTACTGGTTGGCCTGCCTCCTTGATCCTTGCTATAAAGGCAAATTGCAAAATATTATGCCACATGAGAACTTGGAACAAATATTAGAAACCAAACAATCAACTCTTGTTGACCGTTTGATTCAGGCATTCCCAGCACACAGCGCCGGTGATCGTTCTCACACGAGCTGCAAGGGGCAGCAGACCAGAGGTGTTAGAGGTGCACAAATCAGAAGTGGCGTTGGATAGAGGGGTTTTCTGACCAGGTTGTGGAGTGATTTTGCTATGACCGCAGACAGGACAGGTACTGCAGCATCAATTCAAAGTGACAGGAGACAACATTTGTCCAGTATGGTTACTAACTATTTTTCATCCCTTATCGATGTTCTCCCTCAACCGTCATTCCCATTTGATTACTGGGCATCCAAATTAGACACCTGGCCAGAATTGGCAGAATATGCATTGCAGGAGCTGGCTTGCCCAGCAGCTAGTGTGCTATCAGAAAAAGTATTCAGTGCTGCTGGTTCAATATTAACCAAAAAAGGACTCGTCTGGCTACCCAAAATGTTGATGATCTAACCTTCATTAAAATTAACCACTACTGGATTTCAAATTATTTTGCCCCACCTTTCCCGGCTGACACCTAGCTTTCCAATGAAAAGGTCTTGCTTGTGGACTGCTCTGACTGAGTTTTCCAATCTCATAATTTGCAGCAGCTGTTTGTCCAGCATACGACATGTTTACACCTCCCTAAATGGCCAAACTCCCCCCACGGGGCCGTGGTCTCGCCACTTGGCGCAAGCACCCTTGAGAGTGCCGTTTGTCTGAAGAGGTGGGTGTGCACGCTTTTGGTCGACGGCACTGCCACTGGGTCCCTCATAGTACAATAAAGTGTCTCTGGCGGTGGTGGCGCGCAACCAACGTCAGACACACCGTTGTAACATGAGGGGACCTGGGCCTGTACCGCCGGCCACAAGACAGTTTCCCCCCCCCAGCTCAAACAGTGCTCTACGATTTGCAAAATTATCTCTCACAGCTCCACCAATGTTTAATCTATGCGCTGACATCCTTCAATGCCTGGCACTGACAATACCAATGTGTTGACATGTATGATGCTACTTAAAATAGTCTGGGGCAGTGTCCTATATTTACACCAGTAAATACTTTGCGCCAAATTACTAGGTCAGAAACACAGCAGAGGAGCCCACCCCTGTACCTAAGTATGCCACCCTTTTGTTTTTTGGTTTTGTTGTATTGCCAGACATTAACATCTATTTATTTTTTGGGAGTACTAACTGTCAGACACTCATTACAATCGGCCTCCGCTGACAACACCAATGCTGCCTGTGTACCCCTGCAAGATAATTCCAAGTGCATAGAGCCTACTTTTGTTATGTTAGGCCTACTAAGCCTGTCTGCGGTCCCTCCTTCCAATAGTCCTCCACTGACCACACCACTGCTGCCCGTGTACCCCTGGAAGCTTTTTTAAAGTGCCTACAGCCAACTTTTGTTATTTAAGGCCTACTAAGCCTGTCTGCGGTCCATCCTTCCAATAGTCCTCCACTGACCACACCACTGCTGCCCGTGTACCCCTGGAACCTATTTTAAAGTGCCTACAGCCTACTTTTGTCATGTTAGGCCTACTAAGCCTGTCTGCGGTCCATCCTTCCAATAGTCCTCCACTGACCACACCACTGCTGCCCGTGTACCCCTGGAAGCTATTTTAAAGTGCCTACAGCCTACTTTTGTTATGTTAGGCCTACTAAGCCTGTCTGCGGTCCCTCCTTCCAATAGTCCTCCACTTACCACACCACTGCTGCCCGTGTACCCCTGGAAGCTATTTTAAAGTGCCTACAGCCTACTTTTGTTATGTTAGGCCTACTAAGCCTGTCTGCGGTCCCTCCTTCCAATAGTCCTCCACTGACCAGACCAATGCTGCCCGTGTACCCCTGGAACCTATTTTAAATTGCCTACGCCTACTTTTGTTATGTTAGGCCTACTAAGCCTGTCTGCGGTCCCTCCTTCCAATACTCCTCCACTGACCACACCACTGCTGCCCGTGTACCCCTGGAAGCTTTTTTAAAGTGCCTACAGCCAGCTTTTGTTATGTTAGGACTACTAAGCCTGTCTGCGGTCCATCCTTCCAATAGTCCTCCACTGACCACACCACTGCTGCCCGTGTACCCCTGGAAGCTATTTTAAAGTGCCTACAGCCTACTTTTGTTATGTTAGGCCTACTAAGCCTGTCTGCGGTCCCTCCTTCCAATAGTCCTCCACTGACCACACCACTGCTGCCCGTGTACCCCTGGAACCTATTTTAAAGTGCCTACAGCCTACTTTTGTTATGTTAGGCCTACTAAGCCTGTCTGCGGTCCCTCCTTCCAATAGTCCTCCACTGACCACACCACTGCTGCCCGTGTACCCCTGGAAGCTATTTTAAAGTGCCTACAGCCTACTTTTGTTATGTTAGGCCTACTAAGCCTGTCTGCGGTCCCTCCTTCCAATAGTCCTCCACTGACCAGACCAATGCTGTCTGTGTACCCCTGGAACCTATTTTAAATTGCATAGAGCATCCTTTTTTTAATTGTAGGCGTACTAAGTCTGTCTGCGGTCCATAATTGAAATTGTCCTCCACTGACCAGAGCAATGCTGCCTGTGTACCCCTGTAACCTTTATTAAACTGCATTGAGCCAAATTTTTTGTTTAAGGCCTACTACCTGTGTCTGTTTGCGCCACTCTATACAGCTGTCCTTCTCTAAAAAAAGCTGAGCGTCAATAGTCTGGTTTTCAGCCTATAGGAATTTGAAAACTGCATTGGGGCTACTACTTCGGTAGGGCCTACTAACGGTGTCTGCCGCTCCAAGGTGTTCTCCAGGTTGCCTCTCCATAGCTTCGATCTTCTAGCTCTCGTTCAGTAGTTGTTGAAACAACACTGCATTAGGCCTACAAGTTGGGTCTGGGTTGTAGTGACGGTGTCTTCCGCTCCAAGGTGTTCTCCAGGTTGCCTCTCCATAGCTTCGATCTTCTAGCTCTCGTTAAGTAGTTGTTGAAACAACACTGCATTAGGCCTACAAGTTGGGTCTGGGTTGTAGAGACGGTGTCTTCTGCTCCAAGGTGTTCTCCAGGTTGCCTCTCCATAGCTTCGATCTTCTAGCTCTCGTTCAATTGTTGTTGAAACAACACTGCATTAGGCCTACAAGTTGGGTCTGGGTTGTAGAGACGGTGTCTGCCGCTCCAAGGTTGCCTCTCCATAGCTTCGATCTTCTAGCTCTCGTTCAGTAGTTGTTGAAACAACACTGCATTAGGCCTACAAGTTGGGTCTGGGTTGTAGAGACGGTGTCTTCCGCTCCAAGGTGTTCTCCAGGTTGCCTCTCCATAGCTTCGATCTTCTAGCTCTCGTTCATTAGTTGTTGAAACAACACTGCATTAGGCCTACAAGTTGGGTCTGGGTTGTAGAGACGGTGTCTTCCGCTCCAAGGTGTTCTCCAGGTTGCCTCTCCATAGCTTCGATCTTCTAGCTCTCGTTAAGTAGTTGTTGAAACAACACTGCATTAGGCCTACAAGTTGGGTCTGGGTTGTAGAGACGGTGTCTTCCGCTCCAAGGTGTTCTCCTGGTTGCCTTTCCTGAGCTTCTATCTTCAGGCTTGTTAAATAGTTGTTAAATGGAACAACTGCATTTGGCCTACTAGTTGGGTTGGGGCCTACTAACAATGTCTGCCGCTCCTTGCTGTTCTCCTAGTTTCCTGTCCTGAAATTCCATTTTCAGGCTCTCGTTAAGTAGTTGTTAATGTTAGACTGCATTTGGCCTACTAGTTGGGTTGGGGCCTACTATCGGTGTCTGCAGCTCCTTGATGTTCTCCTCCACTGAACAAAGCTGTGCCGCCTGTTTACTACTGTTGCCAATTTTGAACTGCATTTAGACTACTTACTGATTTGGGCCTACTCTCTGTGTCAGCCTCTCATTACAGTTGTCCTCCACTGCAATGCCCCCTGGTTAGTCCTGTTACCAATTTTGAACTGCATTTAGCCCACTTTATTCTTTGGGCCTATATCTGTGTTTCCTCCTCATCCTGCCCATTGCCCAGCCAGTGATAGATGAGTCTGCTGGTACATTGACCCATAACGCAACATTCCCCGTGCACGCTACACAGCAAGATTGTGACCCTGCTGAAAGTCAGGTTCCTCTTTCCGCATACCATAACACCTTACACGGGGACAAAGAGGAAGGTGCAGATGAAAGTGCAGGTTCCTTCATGAGGTGGGGGGAGGAATACTCGTTGGCGACGTCACTGGCACAGGGCCCCTCATAGTACGCAAAAGTGTCGCTGCAGGTGGGAGGCGCCCCCGCCGTGCAAACACACCGCCGTACTTTGAGGGGCCCTGTGCCAGTGCCAATGCCAATGAGTGGGCCCCCCCTGCTTGCTCAGGATCACAGCACTTGCAAAGTTGAAATACTTACCTCTCCCTGCTCCACTGCCGTGACGTGGTCCAGATTTCCTGGGCCCACTAAATACTTGAACCAGCCCTACCCCCCACAACTTTAGCCAAATGACCCCCAATTTCCAATGCCTTACTATTATTATAAGGCAAATTAAGATTGACAAGCTTCAGTAACAAGAATGAATGTTTTTGCCATTAAAATGGGCACTGTACATGTTTTCCCTGCCTCCACTCACTGCCGACTATGCTCCCCCATTGACTTGCATTGGGTTTCGTGTTTCGGTCGATCCCCGACTTTTCACGATAATCGGCCGATTCCACTCGACTCGACTGTTGAGATAGTCGGGTTTCGCGAAACCCGACTCGACCCTAAAAAACTAAAAGTCGCTCAACTCTACTTGTGATACCTGGTCAGATGAACTCCTTTAGTTCCATCAGACGTACCATCACTCCCCTTAGTGGCAGAGCAACACTACTGCAATGACCAGGTCTCTGGGGCGCTGCACTTACCTACACGCAACCTCCGATCCTCACAAGATCTCCTTCTCTACTCTCCTCTTATCTCCTCTTCCCACAATCGTGTACAAGATTTCTCTCGCGTATCACCCCTACTCTCTGGAACCCTCTACCATAACACATCTGACTCTCGCCTACCATCGAAACCTTCAAAAAGAACCTGAAGACCCACCTCTTCCAACAAGCCTACAACCTGCAGTAACCACCGATCGACCAAACCGCTGCATGACCAGCTCTATCCTCACCTACTGTATTCTCACCCATCCCTTGTAGATTGTGAGCCTTCGCGGGCAGGGTCCTCTCTCCTCCTGTACCAGTTATGACTTGTATTGTTTAAGATTATTGTACTTGTTTTTATTATGTATATCCCTCCTCACATGTAAAGCTCCATGGAATAAATGGCGCTATAACAATAAATAATAATAATAATAACCAGCAATGGCTAAACAGACAGCTGTTGGCTGATATAAATAAGCTGAAAAGTGGCCATAAATATCGTCTCACTCCCAGACTATTAACATCATAACATCAGCCCTCAACCACCAATTCTGGCGCTTAGCCTCAGCTCTTCCCACTTGCTCTGGTGCATTGGCAAGTGGGGTTGATGTCAGCTGTATTATGTCTGCTGTCATTACTAACACAAGTAGTCTAACACTGTAGTCAAAAGTAAAAAAGCCACACAGAAAAATGTCCTTCAATTTAACAAAACACTCCCCAACAAATCCCCTCTTTTTCTGATTTATTAGCATAAAATAAGAAATCAAAGTAATCCTCACCTGTCCACCATTAATCCATAATGTCACACAACGAACACCAACTCTGCTACATCTGGCTGCATTGCTGAGCGGTAACATCAGAAATGTGACTGCTCAACAAGACAGCCAGATCACACTGAGCTGAGTGTGAGAATTCAGCTGCATTTGACCGACGGTAACCTTAATGACGTCACCACTTGTTACTGCAACTGCATTCTCGCACTAAGCTCTGTGTGATCTGGCTGCCAGGTTGAGCGGTTACATCACAGAATTGTCGCATCTAATGAAGTTTGGATGGTTATCAAAAATGGAGGGACCCCACAACCTTTATAATTAATTTTTTATTTAAATAATTAAAAAAACAGTGTGGGGACAACTCTTTTTTTGTTAACCAGTCAAGTTAAAGCTGACAGCTGACGGCTGCAGCTGTCCGCTTTACCTGCGCTTGTTATCAAAAATAGAGGAGACCACAGGTCTTTTTTTTTAAACTTTTGTTATACAGTGTGCCAGCCAATCACAGCCATGCCAATACTTGACATGGCTGTGATGGGGCCGGAAGTGTCCACGCAGGAAAAGCTTATCTATTGGCCATGCCGCAGCATTTCAACAAGCTTTGTTCAGGTGCCGAACCCGAACCGCAACACTGACTTCCGAGAGAAGGCCATGTTCGGTGTACGTCCACAAACATTAGATGTCTGGGACAGACACCGAACTTTACCATTCGTGTTCACTCATCACTAGTAATTTCCTATCCCAAGGAAAGGTTATCAATAGCACAGTCATGGGCAACCCTTTTAATACGAACATGTCACTAGATTTGTAGTAAGAGTCTAGCTGCCCATAACATAGGATCACATAGCATAGTGTGAAGAGCGGACCATGGGAATTGACATGACTAGGTTATTGCCACTCCGAAGCAGGATAGGAGACCGTAGAGGCAGATCTACCCTGTGCAGTGGGAGAATCCTGGCACAGCGACTCCCTACTGACTTTTTTCTGTATCTCTCTATTTGATTATAAATACATAATCTACCAGAAAGGTACAAAGTGACTGGAGAGTTAGTGAAATAAAAGAATTTTTTATTGAATACAATAATTAAAATTAGGGTTGAAAAGACAGGGGGAGGAAGGGAAATTAACCTCCAAGAGGAAAATCAGGGAGTGGTACAGTCAGATGGAAAGAATTAATTAACAGCATCTGCAATCAGAGGTATTTTGAAAAAATGGTAGCCTGCTAAGTAGGATGGGTGCTATATTGTCATATTATCATCCTTATTGTGGCTCTTTTTTAAAAAACCGTATGTGGATGCAGCAAAATAACAACAGGAATAACAGATTGGAGTGTTTAACAGTTGGAAGCCTGCTAGGTGGAAATATAGGTCACTATATATCAGAAAACCATTGACATTGGGGGTAAGCTAGAGTGTACTGTGAACATCCCTACTGCGGCTATTTCCTAAGGACTCACATGAGAGCAATAAAGTGACAGCTTAAAGTGGGGAAAAATGTATAAGACAATTGCTGTAAAAATATAGCTGTCCCAGTGACATGCAGGGTGGAATGGAGGACTGTGTCCAACCCTGCGCCTGACGAGTGCCGCTTCGCTGATTAGCTTCTTCACAAAAGGGGGGCGATTGATTGACATGTGTATATGTAGGAACAGAACTGAAAAATCAAAAAAACAGCTTTACTCAATAAGTCAGGAACAGAGTCAAATAAAGCTGTGTTTACTTTTTACTCCTGGCAGTAACAAGAATGCAACAGATACACGTCGAGCATGTTAAGGACAAATATCGTCCTTCCTAAGGCCTCCTTTACATGTACTGGTGATTCCTGTACTGGAACAACCAGTACTGGTGAAATCCATGGTGTGTGTCCGCATGCCATCCGTGTGTACGTATGTGACATCCGTGTGCTGTCGGTGTGACTCGTACAGAATGAAATGCAGGATAGAAATGAAAGAGTTTGGTGTATTAAAGATCTTCAAAGATAGAGATAGATAGCGATTAGGAACATAATAGATGATTGCTAGATAGATAGATAGATAGAAATATGTCAGTGTGATTTCTAATCAGTGCTTTTTGTGCTTATTTTTCTGTGGTTGTATTTATTTTTTGAATAAAGAAAGAAAGAAATTTAAAAAATTGAGTGACGTCCCCCTGTCATTTTCATAACCAACTGAAGAAAAGACAACGGCTGGGGGCTAATGATAATATTCTGGAAAGGTGCTAATAGCCATAATGGTTCCCAAGCTATTAATATCAGCTCACTGCTGTATGCTTAGCCTTTACTGGTTATTATAGGAGAGATCCCCCAAAAAATGATGAGATGTCCCCCCTATGGTTACTTACCAGCAAAGGATATGCAGACAGCTGCTGGCTGATATTTATAGCCTAGGAAGGGGCCATGGATATTATCCCCCTCCAAGACTAATAACATTACTGTAGCTCTCAGCTGCTCCTGAAATGGTGCATCCATTAGAGGCGCCAAATCTGACACTTAGCCTCCGCTCTTCCCACTTTCCCTGGTGTGGTGGCAATTGTGGGGTTGTTGTCAGCTGTTTTATGGCTGCTGACATTGAGCCCAGAGGTTAGCAATGAAGAGGGGTCTATAAGACACCCCCATTACTACTAGCCCCATAGTCAAATGTAAAAGATACACATGCAGAGTAAAGTACTTTATTTGAAATAAACAAAGTCCTTTAATTGAAATAGAAACTCGCTAACCCTCTTTTACCCATTTATTCCACAAAAAATAAAAATAAAAAAGCAAAGTTATATTCACCTTACTGCCGATAATCCATTAAGCCCTTCACCCTGAAGCATGTTTTCACCTTCCTGACCAGGCTAATTTTTACAATTCTGACAACTGTCACATTATGAGGTCATAACTCTAAAATGCTTCAAAGGATCCCGGTGATTCTGAGAATGTTTTCTCCTGACATATTGTACTTTATGATAGTAGTAAAATTTCTTTGATATGACTCGTTTATTTGTTAACAAAATGGAAATTTGGTGAAAAATTTGAACATTTTGCGATTTTCAAAATTTAGTTTTTATGCCCTTAAATAAGAGAGTCAAATCGCAAAAAATAGTTAATAAATAACATTTCCTACATGTCTACTTTACATCAGCACAATTTTGGAAATAATTTTTTTGTTAAGAAGTTATCAGGGTTAAAAGTTGACCAGCGATTTCTTCTTTTTTACAACAAAATTTGCAAAACCATTTTTTCGGGAACACCTCACATTTGAAGTGACTTTGAGAGGGCCTATATGACAGAAAATACCCAAAAAAATACACCATTCTAATAACTGCACTCCTCAACGTACTCAAAAACACATTCAAGAAGTTTATTAACCTTTCAGGTGCTTCACAGGAATTTTTGGAATGTGTTAGAAAAAAATAAACATTTACTTTTCTTTCTCAAAAATGTTCCTTTAGACCTAATTTTTTTTTACTTTCACAAGGGTAACAGGAGAAAATGGACCATACATTTTGTTGTGTAATTTCTTGCGAGCATTCCGATACCCCATATGTGGGGGAAATCTAATGTTTGAGTGCCATTTCACTTTTTGAATGTAAAATTTGCTGGAATAATTAGCGGTTGCCATGGGTTTGGAGAGCCCCTGATGTGTTTAAACAGTGGACACCATTTTGGTAACTAGACCCCTTAGGGAAATTATCTAGATGTGTATTGAGCACCTTGAACTCACAGGTGCTTCACAGAAGTTTATAACATAGAGCCATGGAATTAAAAAAATCACATTTTTCCAAAATAAATCTTTTTAGCTCCATATTTTGCATTTTCCCATGCCATTTTTTTTTAAATTATTTATTTAATATGCGCTAGACAAAGACGGTGTGTGCTGACTACAACTGTCATCAGACTCACCTGGTCTTGCTGATCGCAAAGAGACCAGGTGATAATGATGACAGCTGTAGTTAGCGCTAGACTGTAGGATTCAGCACCTGGCGCGTGGAGACAGCATGAACTGTACTGCTTTTTCTCAGGCGCTGGTATGTGTCACACTGATGACACACAGATGTAGCACTTATTTTTTCCATGATGTGCTAAAAAAAGGACTTTTCTTCAGGTTTTTCACCTGGACACATGGTCCATGTGAGAAACCTGACATGTGCGCACCACCATTGAATAAAATGGGAGTGCATATGTCCGTATTTGCGGTCCTTAGTCCTAAGATCCTTAGTCCTTAGATCCTAAGTCATGTGACAAGGCTCGTTAAAGTGTCGACATTGACTTGTAGGATTCCTACCTTCCAATAGGTGGCACTAGAGTTCTAGTTCTTTTCCTCTCTGAAGAGACAATTTGCATAATTAGCATATTTCCCAGAGGAGCATTGCGGCTTTAAGTCTCCTGATCTTAGCATGCTTAGCATGTCAATCTCCGCAAGGAGAAATTATACTTCTTGGATATCGGTCAGACGCCTCTCACACAGCTAAACCAAATCTCTGCTTTGCACTGATGAGGGGCAGTACCCTGAAACACAGTGTCTGCAAATTGAGATTCTGGTTTGGCTATTATCCTAAGTCATGTGACAAGGCTCGTTAAAGGATCAACATTGACTTGTAGGATTGCGACCTTCCAATAGGTGGCACTAGAGATCTAGTTAAATCACAGAGTTATGTCACAAAAGATACTTAATAAGTAGGGTTGAGCGAAACGGGTCGGTCATTTTCATAAGTCGCTGACTTTTGGCAAAGTCGGGTTTCATGAAACCCGACCCGATCCCTGTATGGGGTTGGCCATGCGGTACGCGACTTTCGCGCCAAAGTCACGTTTCAATGACGCGAAAAGCGCCATTTCTCAGCCAATGAAGGTGGACGCAGAGTGTGGGCAGCGTGATGACATATGTCTCAGTCCCCACCATCTTAGAGAAGGGCATTGCAGTGATTGGCTTGCATTCTGTGGCGTCACAGGGGCTATAAAGGGGCGTTCCCGCCGACCGCCATCTTACTGCTGCTGATCTGAGCATAGGGAGAGGTTGCTGCCGCTTCGTCAGAAGCAGGGATAGCGTTAGGCAGGGTACATTACCCCCAAACCACTGTCCAACACCACCTTTTCTTAGCAGGTGACAGTGGAGGCTAGATTTTTTTTCCTCAGCGCTGTAGCTCATTGGGTTGCCCTAGAAGGCTCCCTGATAGCTGCATTGCTGTTTATACACCGCTGTGCAAACCAACTGCTTTTTTCAAAGCACAAATCCTGTTGCTCCTTCCTTTCTGCACAGCTATCTTGTTTGTTTGTCCACACTTTTGACTTTTTTGTGCAGCAGTCCACTCCTTGTTATTGCTGCCTGCCATACTTTGCTGAGATTACTGCAGGGAGATAGTAATTGTAGGACAGTCCCTTTTTTTTGTTTCATTATATCTCTTCAAGCCACTTTCTGCCACAGAAAATATACTCTAATACAGTGGCCCAGATTTATTCACTAGTCTCCCTGAAGAAAAAAAAAAAAAAAAAGGGTGGACATTAAAAATTGCAAATCTGTATCAGTGGCAGTCCTGTGTGTGGCATCTGTGTCTCATTTTCTGGCACAGAAAACATACAGTCTAACAGCGGGCCTGATTTCTTGGCAAATCTCCAATAAATAAATAAAAAATAGTGGGAGATTAAGATTGGCAATTTTGCCTCAGTGCCAGTGCTGTGTGTGGCATCTGTTTCTAATTTTGTGCCACATTAAACTTAGTGTGTAATACTGGGCCAGATTTCTTTTAAATTCTTCCTGAAAAAAAAAAAATAGTGGGAGATTAAGATTGGCACTTCTGCTTCAGTGCCACTCCTGTGTGTGCCACCTGTCTCAAATTTTGTGCCACATTAAACCTAGTGTGTAATACTGGGCCAGTTTTTTTTTTAAATTATCCCAGAAAAAAAAAATTGGGAGAATAAGATTGGCAATTCTGCCTCATTGCCAGTGCTGTGTGTGACATCTGTCTCTAATTTTGTGCCACAGAACATATACTGTACAAGAGTGGGCCACATTTCTTTAATATTCTCCCAGAAAAAATAAAAAGGGGGAGATTTTTATTGGTAGTGTCTGCATCAGCGTCATTCCTTTTAGTGGCATATCTGTCTGCCACTGAAGCTGTGTACTGTTATACATTGGGTCTGATTTTCCCTGCAGTCTCACCCACCTATAAAGGGATATATAAATCCAACAGAAGTTTGAGTTCACCTTGTAACTGGTTTTACAGTAATAAATACCGTTAGTTTGGTTACGTTTTTCAAACAATGAGGAAGTCTGGTGGAAGAGGTCGTGGCCGTGGGCGGTCATTGCCAGCTGGTAATGATGGTAGTGGTGGTGGAGCATCAGGTGGTCGTGGGAAAAGCAATATAGCACCTAAGTCTCGAGTTGTTGAGCCAGGTTTGTCGTCTGGCTACACAAGGCCTCGAACGCTCCCTTTTCTGGGAGTAGGAAAACCGCTTTTAAAGCCGGAGCAGCAAGAACAAGTTTTGGCTTTCCTTGCTGACTCAGCCTATAGCTCTATCGCCTCCTCTTCTGAAACTGCTAAATGTAAAAGCAGTGCGTCGTTAGTGGATGTTCACAGTCAGGGACAAGTCACTTCCTTGTCTTCTTCACCAAGAGCAACAGAGAAGGATGCGTCAGGTGACACAATGGGTTACTCCATGGTGCTCTTTACACATACCGTTCCTGGGTTAGAAGGTGAAACAGTTAACAGGCCATGCCCATTACAAGTTGAATCAGACATGGAGTGCACAGATGCACAGCCACAGCCAGATTACTATGCTGTTCCTTTGACTCAGACCAGAACATTGCCCTCGCAGTGTACTGATCCAGAATCAGACCCTGATGAGACTATGGTGCCCCGTCACGAACGCTATACTACCGGCTTACACGGTGACACAGACGAAGTTGCACACGAGATAGAAGAGGAGGTCATAGATGAGCCAGTTGTTGACCCCGATTGGCAGCCATTAGGGGAACAGGGTGCAGGCGGCAGTAGCTCTGAAGCGAAGGAGGAGGAGCCGCAGAAGGCATCAACATCGCAACAGGTTCCATCTGCCAGGCCCGTATCTGGCCAAAAACGCGTGGCAAAACCAAAACCAGTTGTAGGACAGCGTGGACATCCGGTTACAGAAGCTCAGTCTGCAATGCCTGAAAAGGTCTCCGATAGTAGAAAGAGTGCAGTCAGGCATTTTTTTAAACAACATCCAAATGATCAGCGCAAAGTCATCTGTCAAAAATGTTCAACTACCTTAAGCAGAGGTCAGAATCTTAAAAGTCTAAATACAAGTTGCATGCGTAGACATTTAACCACTGTTGTGAATTCTGTGGCTGAATTCACTCCTGTGGTCACAAGTGGTACTGCAGCTTCTGAGCTTCCTCCCTCAGATGTTCTGGTGAGCTTGTTAACTGCTTCATTACTTAACTCCGCCTGATGCTGCTATCCTTGCTCCTTGTCAATGTTTCAGTGTTGGATCTGAGCTTCTCCTGATTGTTCCTGTGACCTGCTGCTCTGTATAGCTAAGTGCTTTTTGCTTTTTTGTTGCTTTTTTTCTGTCCAGCTTGTCTTTTGTTTTGCTGGAAGCTCTGAGACGCAAAGGGTGTACCGCCGTGCCGTTAGTTCGGCACGGTGGGTTTTTTTTGCCCCCTTTGCGTGGTTTTGCTTTAGGGTTTTTTGTAGACTGCAAAGTTCGCTTTACTGTCCTCGCTCTGTCCTAGAATATCGGGCCCCACTTTGCTGAATCTATTTCATCCCTACGTTTTGTCTTTTCATCTTACTCACAGTCATTATATGTGGGGGGCTGCCTTTTCCTTTGGGGAATTTCTCTGGGGCAAGTCAGGCCTATTTTTCTATCTTCAGGCTAGCTAATTTCTTAGGCTGTGCCGAGTTGCCTAGGTAGTTGTTAGGCGCAATCCACAGCCGCTTTTAGTTGTGTTTAGGATAGGATCAGGTGTGCAGTCTACAGAGTTTCCACGTCTCAGAGCTCGTTCTTGTATTTTTGGGTATTTGTCAGATCACTGTGTGCGCTCTGATCGCTAAGCACACTGTGTTTCTGGATTGCCTTCATAACACCTGTCATTAGCAAACATAACAGTACAAGGAGCCTAACTAATGATTCTCAATAGAGGGAAAGAAAAAGTTCTGACATCATTTTTTTTTTTTTTTTTTTTCTGCTCTGTGTTCATTTTTTTTTTTTTCCCCTAGACATTTGGGTGATTCTGGACACAGGTGTGGACATGGATATTCAGGGTCTGTGCTCTTCAATGGATAATCTCGTTATAAATGTACAAAAAATTCAAGATACTATTGATCAGAAATCTATGTTAGAACCAAGAATTCCTATTCCTGATTTGTTTTTTGGAGATAGAACTAAGTTTCTAAGTTTCAAAAATAATTGTAAGCTATTTCTGGCCTTGAAACCTCATTCTTCTGGTAATCCTATTCAACAGGTTTTGATTATTATTTCTTTTTTGCGCGGCGACCCTCAAGACTGGGCATTTTCTCTTGCGCCAGGAGACCCTGCATTGAGTAGTGTCGATGCGTTTTTCCTGGCGCTCGGATTGCTGTACGATGAGCCTAATTCAGTGGATCAGGCTGAGAAAAATTTGCTGGCTTTGTGCCAGGGTCAGGATGATATAGAAGTATATTGTCAGAAATTTAGGAAATGGTCAGTACTCACTCAGTGGAATGAATCTGCGCTGGCAGCTTTGTTCAGAAAGGGTCTCTCTGAGGCTCTTAAGGATGTCATGGTGGGATTTCCTATGCCTGCTGGTTTGAATGAGTCTTTGTCTTTGGCCATTCAGATCGGTCGACGCTTGCGCGAGCGTAAATCTGTGCACCATTTGGCGGTACTGCCTGAGGTTAAACCTGAGCCTATGCAGTGCGATAGGACTATGACTAGAGTTGAACGGCAGGAATACAGACGTCTGAATGGTCTGTGTTTCTACTGTGGTGATTCCACTCATGCTATTTCTGATTGTCCTAAGCGCACTAAGCGGTCCGCTAGGTCTGCCGTCATTGGTACTGTACAGTCCAAATTCCTTCTGTCCATTACCTTGATATGCTCTTTGTCGTCGTTTTCTGTCATGGCGTTTGTGGATTCGGGCGCTGCCCTGAATCTGATGGATTTGGATTATGCTAAACGTTGTGGGTTTTTCTTGGAGCCTTTGCGGTGTCCTATTCCATTGAGAGGAATTGATGCTACACCTTTGGCCAAGAATAAACCTCAATACTGGGCCCAGCTGACCATGTGCATGGCTCCTGCACATCAGGAAGTTATTCGCTTTCTGGTGTTGCATAATCTGCATGATGTGGTCGTGTTGGGGTTGCCATGGCTACAAACCCATAATCCAGTATTGGATTGGAATTCCATGTCGGTATCCAGCTGGGGTTGTCAGGGGGTACATGGTGATGTTCCATTTTTGTCGATTTCGTCATCCACCCCTTCTGAGGTCCCAGAGTTCTTGTCTGATTATCAGGATGTATTTGAAGAGCCCAAGTCCGATGCTCTACCTCCGCATAGGGATTGTGATTGTGCTATCAATTTGATTCCTGGTAGTAAATTCCCTAAAGGTCGATTATTTAATTTATCTGTGCCCGAACACGCCGCTATGCGCAGTTATGTGAAGGAATCCCTGGAGAAGGGACATATTCGCCCATCGTCATCACCACTGGGAGCAGGGTTCTTTTTTGTAGCCAAGAAGGATGGTTCGCTGAGACCGTGTATTGATTACCGCCTTCTTAATAAGATCACTGTTAAATTTCAGTATCCCTTGCCATTGTTATCTGACTTGTTTGCTCAGATTAAGGGGGCTAGTTGGTTCACTAAGATAGATCTTCGTGGTGCGTATAATCTGGTGAGAATCAGGCAAGGAGATGAATGGAAAACTGCATTCAATACGCCCGAGGGTCATTTTGAGTATCTAGTGATGCTGTTCGGACTTGCCAATGCTCCATCTGTGTTTCAGTCTTTTATGCATGACATCTTCCGTGAGTATCTGGATAAATTCCTGATTGTTTACTTGGATGACATTTTGATCTTCTCAGATGATTGGGAGTCTCATGTGAAGCAGGTCAGAATGGTTTTTCAGGTCCTGCGTGCTAACTCTTTGTTTGTGAAGGGATCAAAGTGTCTCTTCGGTGTGCAGAAAGTTTCATTTTTGGGGTTCATCTTTACCCCTTCTACTATCGAGATGGATCCAGTTAAGGTCCAAGCCATCCAGGATTGGATTCAGCCGACATCTCTGAAAAGTCTGCAAAAGTTCCTGGGCTTTGCTAATTTTTATCGTCGCTTCATCTGTAATTTTTCTAGCATTGCCAAACCATTGACCGATTTGACCAAGAAGGGTGCTGATTTGGTTAATTGGTCGTCTGCTGCTGTGGAAGCTTTTCAGGAGTTGAAGCGTCGTTTTTGTTCTGCCCCTGTGTTGTGTCAGCCAGATGTTTCTCTTCCGTTCCAGGTCGAGGTTGATGCTTCTGAGATTGGAGCAGGGGCGGTTTTGTCACAGAGAGGTTCTGATTGCTCAGTGATGAAACCATGTGCTTTCTTTTCCAGGAAGTTTTCGCCCGCTGAGCGTAATTATGATGTGGGCAATCGAGAGTTGCTGGCCATGAAGTGGGCATTCGAGGAGTGGCGTCATTGGCTTGAAGGAGCTAAGCATCGCGTGGTGGTATTGACTGATCATAAGAACTTGACTTATCTCGAGTCTGCCAAGCGCTTGAATCCTAGACAGGCCCGTTGGTCGTTATTTTTTGCCCGCTTCGACTTTGTGATTTCGTACCTTCCGGGCTCTAAAAATGTGAAGGCGGATGCTCTGTCTAGGAGTTTTGTGCCCGACTCTCCGGGTTTATCTGAGCCAGCGGGTATCCTCAAGGAAGGAGTCATTGTGTCTGCCATCTCCCCTGATTTGCGGCGGGTGCTGCAAAAATTTCAGGCGAATAAACCTGATCGTTGTCCAGCAGAGAAACTGTTCGTCCCTGATAGGTGGACTAATAAACTTATCTCTGAACTTCATTGTTCGGTGTTGGCTGGTCATCCTGGAATCTTTGGTACCAGAGAGTTAGGGGCTAGATCCTTCTGGTGGCCATCTCTGTCACGGGATGTACGTACTTTTGTGCAGTCCTGTGGGATTTGTGCTAGGGCTAAGCCCTGCTGTTCTCGTGCCAGTGGGTTGCTTTTGCCCTTGCCGGTCCCAAAGAGGCCTTGGACACATATTTCGATGGATTTCATTTCTGACCTTCCCGTTTTTCAAAAGATGTCAGTCATTTGGGTGGTCTGTGATCGCTTTTCTAAAATGGTCCATCTGGTGCCCTTGGCTAAATTGCCTTCCTCCTCTGATTTGGTACCTTTGTTCTTTCAGCATGTGGTTCGGTTGCATGGCATTCCTGAGAATATTGTTTCTGACAGAGGTTCCCAGTTTGTTTTAAGGTTTTGGCGAGCCTTTTGTGGTAGGATGGGCATTGACCTATCCTTTTCCTCGGCTTTCCATCCTCAGACTAATGGCCAGACCGAACGAACCAATCAGACCTTGGAAACATATCTGAGATGTTTTGTTTCTGCAGACCAGGATGATTGGGTGTCCTTTTTGCCGTTGGCTGAGTTCGCCCTTAATAATCGGGCCAGCTCGGCTACCTTGGTTTCTCCATTTTTTTGCAATTCTGGGTTCCATCCTCGTTTCTCTTCAGGACAGGTTGAGTCTTCGGACTGTCCTGGTGTGGATTCTGTGGTGGATAGGTTGCAGCAGATCTGGACTCAGGTAGTGGACAATTTGATCTTGTCCCAGGAGAAAGCTCAACTTTTCGCTAATCGCAGACGCCGTGTGGGTCCCCGACTTCGTGTTGGGGATCTGGTTTGGTTATCTTCTCGTCATATTCCTATGAAGGTTTCCTCTCCTAAATTTCAACCTCGTTTTATTGGTCCGTATAGGATTTCTGAGGTTCTCAATCCTGTGTCTTTTCGTTTGACCCTCCCAGACTCCTTTTCCATACATAATGTATTCCATAGGTCGTTGTTGCGGAGATACGTGGCACCTATGGTTCCATCTGTTGAGCCTCCTGCCCCGGTTTTGGTGGAGGGGGAATTGGAGTATATTGTGGAGAAGATTTTGGATTCTCGTGTTTCTAGACGGAAACTCCAGTATCTGGTTAAATGGAAGGGTTATGCTCAGGAAGATAATTCCTGGGTTTTTGCCTCTGATGTTCATGCTTCCGATCTTGTTCGTGCCTTTCATGCGGCTCATCCTGGTCGGCCTGGGGGCTCTGGTGAGGGTTCGGTGACCCCTCCTCAAGGGGGGGGTACTGTTGTGAATTCTGTGGCTGAATTCACTCCTGTGGTCACAAGTGGTACTGCAGCTTCTGAGCTTCCTCCCTCAGATGTTCTGGTGAGCTCGTTAACTGCTTCATTACTTAACTCCGCCTGATGCTGCTATCCTTGCTCCTTGTCAATGTTTCAGTGTTGGATCTGAGCTTCTCCTGATTGTTCCTGTGACCTGCTGCTCTGTATAGCTAAGTGCTTTTTGCTTTTTTGTTGCTTTTTTTCTGTCCAGCTTGTCTTTTGTTTTGCTGGAAGCTCTGAGACGCAAAGGGTGTACCGCCGTGCCGTTAGTTCGGCACGGTGGGTTTTTTTTGCCCCCTTTGCGTGGTTTTGCTTTAGGGTTTTTTGTAGACTGCAAAGTTCGCTTTACTGTCCTCGCTCTGTCCTAGAATATCGGGCCCCACTTTGCTGAATCTATTTCATCCCTACGTTTTGTCTTTTCATCTTACTCACAGTCATTATATGTGGGGGGCTGCCTTTTCCTTTGGGGAATTTCTCTGGGGCAAGTCAGGCCTATTTTTCTATCTTCAGGCTAGCTAGTTTCTTAGGCTGTGCCGAGTTGCCTAGGTAGTTGTTAGGCGCAATCCACAGCCGCTTTTAGTTGTGTTTAGGATAGGATCAGGTGTGCAGTCTACAGAGTTTCCACGTCTCAGAGCTCGTTCTTGTATTTTTGGGTATTTGTCAGATCACTGTGTGCGCTCTGATCGCTAAGCACACTGTGTTTCTGGATTGCCTTCATAACACCTGTCATTAGCAAACATAACAAACCACCATGCATTTGCAAGCCTGGACTAACTACCAAACGTCCCTTAAGGTTGTAGCACCCTTGGCCAATGAAGCTAGTCAGCAACGCTACATCCATTCCCCCACTGTAAGCCCACCATTTCCCGCACCACCTGCAGTAAATGTGCAGGTTTCGTCGCCAGGCCAAAGCAGTCAGGGAATCACCAGTTTCATAGTAGGAAATACTGCATGTAGGGCACCAGCAAGAATACCATCTCCAACCCTCTCTGTCTGCCATGTCCACCGGCCCCCCCGCTAGTTCCACGATCTGCAGCTCTCCAGTCCAGCTCACCCTACATGAGACTCTCGTTAGGAAAAGGAAGTACTCATCCTCGCATCCGCGTACACAGGGTTTGAACGCCCACATTGCTAGACTAATCTCATTAGAGATGATGCCCTACCGGTTAGTTGAAAGCGAGGCTTTCAAAGCCCTGATGGACTACGCTGAACCACGCTACGAGCTACCCAGTCGACACTTCTTTTCCAGAAAAGCCATCCCAGCCCTCCACCAGCATGTAAAAGACCGCATCGTCCATGCACTTAGGCAATCTGTGAGTACAAAGGTGCACCTGACAACAGATGCATGGACCAGTAGGCATGGCCAGGGACGTTATGTGTTCATCACGGCACACTGGGTTAATGTGGTGGATGCAGGGTCCACAGGGGACAGCATTATTGGGACAGTTCTGCCTAGCCCACAGTCTAGGAAACAGTTGGCTGTAGGCGTTCGCCCCTCCTCCTCCTCCTCCTCGTCCTCCTGCAGAAGCGAGAGCTCGTCCACAGACCGCAGTCACACGAGCACTCCATCCGCAGCTGCCACTGTTGCACACGAGGTGTCCCATTATGGGACAGCTAGTGGCAAGCGTCAGCAGGCTGTATTGGCAATGAAGTGTTTAGGCGACAACAGACACACCGCGGAAGTTCTGTCCGAGTTCTTGCAGAAAGAAACTCAGTCATGGCTGGGCACTGTACATCTTGAGGCAGGCAAGATAGTGAGTGATAACGGAAGGAATTTTATGGCTGCCATAGCCCTTTCCCAACTGAAACACATTCCTTGCCTGGCTCACACCTTAAACCTGGTGGTGCAGTGCTTCCTGAAAAGTTATCCGGGGTTACCCGACCTGCTCCTCAAAGTGCGCAGACTTTGCACGCATATCCGCTGTTCGCCCGTACACTCCAGCCGTATGCAGAACCATCAGCGGTCTTTGAACCTTCCCCAGCATCGCCTAATCATCGACATTGCTACAAGGTGGAACTCCACACTGCACATGCTTCAGAGACTGTGCGAACAGAGGCATGCTGTTATGTATTTGTGGGGGATACACATACACGGGCAGGCAGTTGGATGGCAGACATGGAGTTGTTAGGTGTGCAGTGGTTGAAGGTATGAGACCTGTGTCAAGTCCTTCAGTGTTTTGAGGAATGCACATGGCCGGTTAGTGCAGACAATGCCATAATAAGCATGAGCATCCCCCTAATGCGTCTGCTGATGCAAAGTTTGACGCACATAAAGGAGCAGGCGTCTGCAGCCGAGGAAGAGGATAGCCTTGATGACAGTCAGCCATTGTCTGGTCAGGGCAGTCTACAGGATGAGGTAGCGGGCTAAGAGGAGGAGGACAAGGAGGATGATGGGGATGAGTATTTTTTGAATGAGGAAGCTTCTCCGGGGCCAATAGAAACTGGTGGCGTTGCAAGGCCGGGTTCAGGTTTTTTGAGGAAGACAAGTGACGTAGATTTGCCTGAAACTGCCCCTCAACCCAGCACAACCGCAGATTTGACAACTGGAACTTTGGCCCACATGGCGGATTATGCCTTACGTATCCTCAAATGGGACCCACGCATTATTAAAATGATGACCGATGACGATTACTGGTTGGCCTGCCTCCTTGATCCTCGCTATAAAGGCAAATTGCAAAATATCATGCCACATGAGAACCTCAAACAAATATTAGCAACCAAACAAGCAACTCTTGTAGACCATTTGATTCAGGCATTCCCAGCACACAGCGCCGGTGATGGTTCTCACACGAGCTGCAGGGGGCAACAGGGCCGAGGTGTTAGAGTTGCACAAATCAGAAGTGGCGTTGGACAGAGGGGTTTTCTGACCAGGTTGTGGAGTGATTTCGCAGTGACCGCAGACAGGACAGGTACTGCAGCATCAATTCAAAGTGACAAGAGACAACATTTGTCCAGTATGGTTACTAACTATTTTTCATCCCTTATCGATGTTCTCCCTCAACCGTCATTCCCATTAAAATGAACCACTCATGGATTTCGAATTATTTTGCCCCACCTTTCCCGGCTGACACCTAGCTTTCCTATATAAAGGTCTCGCTTGTGGACTGGTCTTACTGACTGTTCCAATCTCTTAATTTGCAGCAGCTGTTTGTCCAGCATACAACATGTTTACACCTCCCTAAATGGGCTAACTCCCCCCACGGGCCGTGGTCTCGCCACTTGGCGCAAACACCCGTGAGAGTGCCGTTTGTCTGAAGAGGTGGGTGTGCCCGTTTTTGGTCGACGGCAGTGCCACTGGGTCCCTCTTAGTACAATAAAGTGTCTCTGGCGGTGGTGGCGCGCAACCAACGTCAGACACACCATTGTAACATGAGGGGCCCTGGGCCTGTACCGCCGGCCACAAGAGAGTTTCCCCCCCAGCTCAAACACTGTTCTACCACTTGCAAAATTATCTCTCACGGCTCCACCAATGTTTAGTCTATGCGCTGACATTCTTCAATGCCTGGCACTGACAATACCAATTTGTTGACATGTATGATGCTAGTTAAAATAGTCAGGGTCAGTGTCCTATATTGACACTTAGCGCCAAATTACTATGTCTGAAACTCAGCAGAGGAGCCCACTAGGGTTGAGCGACTTTTATTTTTATAGGATCGGGTCGGGTTTCACGAAACCCGACTTTTTCAAAAGTCGGGTCGAGTGAAATCGGCCGATCCTATAGAAAAGTCGGGGTCGGGGTCGGCCGAAACACGAAACCCAATGCAGTGCATTGGGTTTCTAATGGTTCCCAGGGTCTGAAGGAGAGGAAACTCTCCTTCAGGCCCTGCAATCCATATTAATATGTAAAATAAAGAATAAAAATAAAAAATATTGCTATACTCACCCTCGGACGCGCCCTGGTTGTAACCGGGAGCCTTCCTTCCTAAGAATGAGCGCCTGAAGGACCTTTCGATGACGTCGCGGCTTGTGATTGGTCGCGTGAGCGGTCACATGGGCGTCACGCGACCAATCACAAGCCGCGACGTCATCGAAAGGTCCTTCAGGCGCTCATTCTTAGGAAGGAAGGCTCCCGGTTACAACCAGGGCGCGTCTGAGGGTGAGTATAGCAATATTTTTTATTTTTATTCTTTATTTTACACTTAAATCTGAATTCCGATACCGATTCCCGATATCTTAAACATATCGGGAATCGGTATCGGAATTCCGATTCCAGTTCAGAAGATCGCCGACCTCATGGCCGACCCCACACAGGGGTTGGGTCGGGTTTCATGAAACCCGACTTTGCCAAAAGTCGGCGACTTCTGAATCTGGCTGACCCGTTTCGCTCAACCCTAGAGCCCACCCCTGTACCTAAGTATGCCACCCTTTTGTTTTTTGGTTTTGTTGTTTTGCGAGACATTAACATCTATTTATTTTTTGGGAGTACTAACTGTGTCAGACACTCCTTCCAATCGTCCTCCGGTGACCACACCAATGCTGCCTGTGTACCCCTGCAAGATAATTCAAACTGCATTGAGCCTTATTTTATTTTTTATTTTAGGCCTACTAAGTCTGTCTGCGGTCCCTCCTTTCAATTGTCCTCCGCTGACCACACCAATGCTGCCTGTGTACCCCTGCAAGATAATTCAAACTGCTTTGAGCCTATTTTTTAAAATTTTAGGCCTACTAAGTCTGTCTGCGGTCCCTCCTTCCATTTGTCCTCCGCTGAGCACACCAATGCCGACCGTGTACCCATGTAACTTTTTTCATCCTGCAGTGAGCCTACTTTGTGGTGTAAGGCCTACTAGCAGTGTCTGTCTGTGCCACTTAATACTGCTGTCCTCCTCTAAAAAAAAAAAAAGGCTGATTTTCATCTTGTCAGAATTATAAAACTGCATTGGGGCCACAAGTTTTGTTGTGGTCTACAAACTGAGTCTTCCGCTCCAAGGTGTTCTCTCTGTTGCCTCTCCCTCACTTCTATCTTGAAGCTCTTGTTAAGTAGTTCTTGAAACAACACTGCATTAGGCCTACAAGTTGGGTCTGGGTTGTAGAGATGGTGTCTGCCGCTCCAAGGTGTTCTCCTGGTTGCCTTTCCTGAGCTTCAATCTTCAGGCTCTTGTTAAATAGTTTTTTAATCAAACAACTGCAGTGGGGCTACTAGTTTGGTTGGGGCCTACTAACAGTGTCTGCCGCTCCAAGGTGTTCTCCTGGTTGCCTTTCCTGAGCTTCAATCGTCAGGCTCTTGTTAAATAGTTTTTTAATCGAACAACTGCAGTGGGGCTACTAGTTTGGTTGGGGCCTACTAACAGTGTCTGCCGCTCCAAGGTGCTCTCCTGGTTGCCTTTCCTGAGCTTTAATCTTCAGGCTCTTGTTAAATAGTTTTTTAATCAAACAACTGCAGTGGGGCTACTAGTTTGGTTGGGGCCTACTAACAGTGTCTGCCGCTCCAAGGTGTTCTCCTGGTTGCCTTTCCTGAGCTTCAATCTTCAGGCTCTTGTTAAATAGTTTTTTAATCAAACAACTGCAGTGGGGCTACTAGTTTGGTTGGGGCCTACTAACAGTGTCTGCCGCTCCAAGGTGTTCTCCTGGTTGCCTTTCCTGAGCTTCAATCTTCAGGCTCTTGTTAAATAGTGTTTTAATCAAACAACTGCAGTTGGGCTACTAGTTTGGTTGGGGCCTAATAACAGTGTCTGCCGCTCCAAGGTGTTCTCCTGGTTGCCTTTCCTGAGCTTCAATCTTCAGGCTCTTGTTAAATAGTTTTTTAATCAAGCAACTGCAGTGGGGCTACTAGTTTGGTTGGGGCCTACTAACAGTGTCTGCCGCTCCAAGGTGTTCTCCTGGTTGCCTTTCCTGAGCTTCAATCTTAAGGCTCTTGTTAAATAGTTTTTTAATTGAACAACTGCAGTGGGGCTACTAGTTTGGTTGGGGCCTACTAACGGTGTATGCCGCTCTGTGCTGTTCTCCAGGTTTCCTGTCCTGAAATTCCATTTTCAGGCTCTCGTTAAGTAGTTGTTGAAACAACACTGCATTAGGCCTACAAGTTGGGTCTGTGTTGTAGAGACGGTGTCTGCCGCTCCAAGGTGTTCTCCAGGTTGCCTCTCCCTAGCTTCGATCTTGAAGCTCTCGTCAAGTAGTTGTTGAAACAACACTGCATTTGGCCTACAAGTTGGGTCTGGGTTGTAGGGACGGTTTCTGCCGCTCCAAGGTGTTCTCCAGGTTGCCTCTCCCTAGCTTCTATCTTTGAAGCTCTCGTTAAATAGTTGTTGAAACAACACTGCATTAGGCCTACAAGTTGGGTCTGGGTTCTACAAACGGTGTCTTCCGCTCCAAGGTGTTCTCCAGGTTGCCTTTCCCTAGTTTCTATCTTCAGGCTCTCGTTAAATTGTTTTTAATATAACACTGCATTTGGCCTACTTGTTTTGTTGGCCCTACTAACAGTGTCTGCCGCTCCTTTATGTTCTCCTACACTGAACAAACCAGTGCCGCCTGTTTACTTCTGTTACCAATTTTGAACTGCATTTAGCCTACTTACTGATTTGAGCCTACTCACTGTGTCAGCCTCTCATTACAGTTGTACTCCACTGAACAAAGCAATGCCCCCTGGTTAGTCCTGTTACCAATTTTGAACTGCATTTAGCCCACTTTATTCTTTGGGCCTATATCTGTGTTTCCTCCTCATCCTGCCCATTGCCCAGCCAGTGATAGATGAGTCTGCTGGTACATTGACCCATAACGCTACATTCCCAGTGCACGCTACACAGCCAGAATGTGACCCTGCTGAAAGTCAGGTTCACCTTCCCGCATACCATACCACCTTACACAGGGACAAAGAGGAAGGTGCAGATGAAAGTGCAGGTTCCTTCATCAGGTGGGGGGAATACTCATTGGCAACGTCACTGGCACAGGGCCCCTCATAGTACGCAAAAGTGTCGCTGCAGGTGGGAGGCGCCCCCGCAGTGCAAACACACCGCCGTACTTTGAGGGGCCCTGTGCCAGTGCCAATGCCAACGAGTGGGCCCCCCTGCTTGCTCAGGATCACAGCACTTGCAAAGTTGAAATACTTACCTCTCCCTGCTCCACTGCCGTGACGTGTTCCAGATTTCCTGGGCCCACTAAATACTTTTACCAGCCCTACCCCCCACAACTTTAGCCAAATGACCCCCAATTTCCAATGCCTTGCTATTATTATAAGGTAAATTAAGATTGACAAGCTTCAGTAACAAGAATGGATGTTTTTTCCATTAAAATGGGCACTGTAGGTGTTTTCCTGGCCTCCACTTACTGTCGACTATGCTCCCCCATTGACTTGCATTGGGTTTGGTATTTCGGTCGATCCCCGACTTTTCGCGATAATCGGCCAATTCCACTCGACTCGACTTTTGAGATAGTCGGGTTTCGACCCTAAAAAACTAAAACCCTATTAATAAGTAACATTTCCCACATGTCTACTTTACTTCAGCACAATTTTGGAACCAATTTTTTTTGTTAGGGAGTTATAAGGGTTAAAAGTTGACCAGCAATTTCTTATTTTTACAACACCTTTTTCTAGGGACTACATCACATTTGAAGTCACTTTGAGGGGTCTATATAATAGAAAATACCCAAGTGTGACACCATTCTAAAAACTGCACCCCTCCAGGTGCTCAAAACCACATTCAAGAAGATTATTAACCCTTCAGGTGTTTCACAGGAATTTTTGGAATGTTTAAAAAAAAAAATGAACATTTAATTTTTTTCACAAAAAATTTACTTCAGCTCCAATTTGTTTTATTATTATTATTATTATTATTATTTACTAAGGGTGAAAGGAGAAATTGGACCCCAAAGGTTGCTGTGCAATTTGTTCTGAGTACGCTGATACCACACATGTGGGGGTAAACCACTGTTTGGGCGCACATCAGATCTCATAAGGGAAGGAGCGCCTTTTGACTTTTCAATGCAAAATTGACTGGAATTGAGATAGGACGCCATGCCGCGTTTGGAGAGCCCTTGATGTGCCTAAACATTGAAACCCCCCACAAGTGACACCATTTTGGAAAGTAGACCTCCTAAGGAACTTGTCTAGATGTGTGGTAAGCACTTTGACCTATCAAGTGCTTCACAGAAGTTTATAACGCAGAGCCGTGAAAATAAAAATTCTTTTTTTTTTCCACAAAAATTATATTTTAGCCCCCAGTGTTGTATTTTCCCAAGGGTAGCAGGAGAAATTGGACCTCAAAAGTTGTTGTCCAATTTGTCCTGAGTACGCTGATACCCCATATGTGGGGAGGAACCACTGTTTTTGTGCATGGCAGTTCTCGGAAGGGAAGGAGCGCCGTTTGGAATGCAGACTTAGATAGATTGGTCTGCAGGCGTCAAGTTGCATTTGCAGAGCCCCTGATGTACCTAAACAGTAGAAACCCCCCACAAGTGACCCAATATTAGAAACTAAACTCCCCAAGGAACTTATCTATATGTGTTGTGAGAACGTTGAACCCCCAAGTGTTTCACTACAGTTAATAATGCAGAGCCATGAAAATAAAAAATCTTTTTTTTCCACAAAAATTGTTTTTTAGCCCCCAGTTTTGTATTTTCCCAAGGGTAACAGGAGAAATTGGACCTCAAAAGTTGTTGTCCAATTTGTCCTGAGTATGCTGATACCCCACATGTGGGGGTAATCCACTGTTTGGGCGCACAGGAGATCTCATAAGGGAAGGAGCGCCATTTGACTTTTCAATGCAAAATTGACTAGAATTGAGATAGGACGCCATGTCCCGTTTGAAGAGCCCTTGATGTGCCTAAACATTGAAACTCCCCACAAGTGACACCATTTTGGAAAGTAGACCCCCTACGGAATTTTTCTAGATGTGCGGTGAGCACTTTGACCCACCAAGTGCTTCACAGAAGTTTATAATGCAGAGCCATAAAAATAAAAAATCATATTATTTCACAAAAATGATATTTTCGCCACCAATTTTATATTTTCCCAAGGGTAACAGAAGAAATTGGGCCCCAAAGGTTGCTGTGCAATTTGTCTTGAGTACGCGGATACCCCATATGTGGGGGAAACCACTGTTTGGGCGCACGGCAGAGCTTGGAAGGGAAGGAGCGCCATTTGACTTTTCAATGCAAAATTGACTGGAATTGAGATAGGACGCCATGTCACGTTTGGAGAGCCCCTGATGTCCCTAAACATTGAAACCTCCCACAAGTGACACCATTTTGGAACGTAGACCTCCTAAGGAACTTGTCTAGATGTGTGGTAAGCACTTTGACCCATCAAGTGCTTCACAGAAGTTTATAACGCAGAGCCATGAAAATAAAAATTCTCTTTTTCCACAAAAATTATTTTTTAGCCCCCAGTGTTGTATTTTCCCAAGGGTAGCAGGAGAAATTGGACCTCAACAGTTGTTGTCCAATTTGTCCTGAGTACACTGATACCCCATATGTGGGGGGAGAACCACCGTTTGGGTGCATGGCAGAGCTCGGAAGGGAAGGAGCGCCGTTTGGAATGCAGACTTAGATGGATTGGTCTGCAGGTGTCATGTTGCATTTGCAGAGCCCCTGATGTACCTAAACAGTAGAAACCCCCCACAAGTGACCCCATATTGGAAACTAGACCCCCAAGGAACTTATCTAGATGTGTTGTGAGAACTTTGAACCCCCAAGTATTTTACTACAGTTAATAACCCAGAGCATTGAAAATAAAAAATCTTTTTTTTTCCACAAAAATTATTTTTTAGCCCCCAGTTTTGTATTTTCCCAAGGGTGACAGGAGAAATTGGACCCCAAAAGTTGTTATCCAGTGTGTCCTGAGTACTCTGATACCCCATATGTGGGGGGAACCACCGTTTGGGCGCATGGCAGAGCTCGGAAGGGAAGGAGCGTCGTTTGGAATGCAGATTTAGATGGGTTGGTCTGCAGGCATCACGTTGTATTTGCAGAGCTCCTGATGTACCTAAACAGTAGAAACCCCCCATAAGTGACCCCATTTTGGAAACTAGACCCCCCAAGGAACTTATCTAGATGTGTTGTGAGAAATTTGAACCCCCAAGTGTTTCACTACAGTTAATAATGCAGAGCCGTGAAAATAAAAAAATCCTTTTTTTCCACAAAACTTATATTTTAGCCCCCAGTTTTGTATTTTCCCAAGGGTAACAGGAGAAATTGGACCCAAAAGTTGTTGTCCAATGTGTCCTGAGTACGCTGATACCCCATATGTTGGGGTAAACCCCTGTTTGGGCACACGGGAGAGCTCGGAAGGGAAGGAGCACTGTTTTACTTTTTCAACTCAGAATTGGCTGGAATTGAGATCGGACGCCATGTCGCGTTTGGAGAGCCCCTGATGTGCCTAAACAGTGGAAACCCAAAATTGTAACTGAAACCCTAATCCAAACAGACCCCTAACCCTAATCCCAGTGGTAACCCTAACCACACCCCTAACCCTGACACACCCCTAACCCTAATCCCAACCCTAACCATAACTTTAGCCCCAACCCTAACTGTAGCACTAACCCTAGCTCTAACCCTAATCCTAGCCCCAACCCTAACCCTAGCCCCAACCCTAACCCTAGCCCCAACCCTAACCCTAGCCCTAACCCTAATGGGAAAATGGAAATAAAAACATTTTTTAAATTGTATTATTTTTCCCTAACTAAGGGGGTGATGAAGGGGGGTTTGATTTACTTTTATAGTGGGTTTTTTAGCGGATTTTTATGATTGGCAGCCGTCACACACTAAAATACGCTTTTTATTGCAAAAAATAGTTTTTGCATCTCCACATTTTGAGAATTATAATTTTTCCATATTTTGGTCCACAGAGTCATGTGAGGTCTTGTTTTTTGCGGGACGAGTTGATTTTTTATTGGTACCATTTTCGGGCACGTGACTTTTCTGATCGCTTTTTATTCCTATTTTTGTGAGGCAGAATGACCAAAAACCAGCTATTCATGAATTTCCTTTTGGGGGGGGGGCGTTTATACCGTTCCGCGTTTGGTAAAATTGATAAGGCAGTTTTATTCTTCAGGTCAGTACGATTACAGCGATACCTCATTTATATCTTTTTTTATGTTTTGGCGCTTTTATACGATAAAATCTATTTTATATAAAAAATAATTATTTTTGTATTGCTTTACTCTAAGGACTATAACTTTTATTTTTTCGATGATGATGCCGTATGGTGGCTTGTTTTTTGCGGGAGAAGATGACGTTTTCATCGGTACCATGGATATTTATATCCTTTTTTTAACGCGTGTTATTCCACTTTTTGTTTGGCGGTATGATAATAAAGCGTTGGTTTTTGCCTGTTTTTTTTGTGACGGTGTTCACTGAAGGGGTTAACTAGTGGGACAGTTTTATAGGTCAGGTCGTTACGGACTCGGCGATACTAAATATGTGTACTTTTATTGTTTTTTTAATTTAGATAAAGAAATGTATTTATTGGAACAATATTTTTTTTTCTTTATTTAGGATTTTTTTTTTTTAAATTTTTTTGCACATGTATTTTTTTTACTTTTCCCCAGGGGGGGGACATCACATTATAGAGTCAGATCGCTGATCTGACACTTTGCAGAGCACTGTGTCAGATCAGTGATCTTACGTGCACTGCTCCAGGCTTACAGGCGCCTGCTCTGAGCAGGCGCTTGTTAGCCACCTCCCTGCAGGACCCGGAAGCAGCCCCGCGGCCATTTTGGATCCGGAGCCTGCAGGGAGGAGGAGGTAGGAGACCCTCGGAGCAACGCGATCACATCCCATTGCTCTGAGAGTCTCAGGGAAGCACGCAGGGAGGGGGCTCCTACCCCCTTCTCTTTGCTGCCGGAACGCTGCGATCATGTTTGATTGCAGTGTTCCGGGGGTTAATGTGCCAGGAGCAGTCCATGACCACTCTTGGCACATAGAGCCGGATGTCAGCTGTGATAGTCAGATGACACCAGGCCGCGATCGGCCGCCCTCCCCCGTGAGTGCGGCTGATCGCATATGACGTACTATCCTGTCGAGGGTAAGATAGGCCCAGGTCACCTCGATGGGATAGTATGTCTAAGGTCAGAGAAGGATTAAAGATGAGAAAAAGAGGTAAAATTATACTCACTCAGGGGCGATCCCAGTCAGGTTCTGGTCCGATGGGCGTCGCAGTCCGGGGCCTCCCATCTTCTTACAATGACGTCCTCTTCTTGTATTCAAGCTGCGGCTCCGGCGCAGGCGTACTTTGTCTGCCCTGTTGAGGGCAGAGCAAAGTACTGCAGTGCGCAGGCGCTGAGCCTCTCTGACCTTTCCCAGCACCTGCAAACTGCAGTACTTTGCTCTGCCCTCAACAGGGCAGACAAAGTACGGCTGCACCGGAGCTGCAGCGTGAATACAAGAAGAGGAAGTCATCTTAAGAAGATGGGAGGCTCCGGACCGGACTATGACACTAATCGGACCAGAACCGGACCGGGACCGCCCCTGGGTGAGTATAATCTAACCTCTTTTTCTCATCTTTCAGGATACATCGGGGGCTTATCTACAGCATTATAGAATGCTGTAGATAAGCCCCTGATGCTGGTGGGCTTAGGCTACTTTCACATTAGCGTCGGTACGGGGATGTCGCGCTGCATCGACCCGACGACCAACGCATACTGTGCAAGCGCCGCACAACGGGGGCAGCGGATGCATTTTTACAGCGCATCCGCTGCCCCATTGTGAGTTGCAGGGAGGTGGGGGCAGAGTTCCGGCCGCGCATGCGCGGTCGGAAATGGCGGACACATCGCAGCAAAAAACGTTACATGTAACGTTTTTGGCTGCCGACAGTCCGCCACAACATGTGTGGCAAAGCGTCGCAATGCGTCGCTAATGTTAGTCAATGGAGTAAAAACGCATCCTGCAAGCAATTTTGCAGGATGCGTTTTTTCTCTTAAACGACGCATTGCTACGT
Organism: Ranitomeya imitator; assembly: GCF_032444005.1. NCBI lineage: Eukaryota > Metazoa > Chordata > Amphibia > Anura > Dendrobatidae > Ranitomeya > Ranitomeya imitator. Next base: position 711,016,048 of record NC_091284.1, on the reverse strand, counting down.
GCAGTGCACGACGCAAGTGTGAAAGTAGCCTTAGCTCACGTTCGATTTTGGGGGTGACAGGTTCCCTTTAAAGGAAATCTGTCACCATGTTTTTACCACCTAATCAGAGAGCAGCACAACGTACAGAAACAGAAACTCTGATTCCATCTATGTGCTGAGCTGTTTTTTGTAACTTTGATAAAATCACTGTTTTAAAAGCAGCAGATTATAACTAGAGGACGAAAAATCCTAATGCTATGTAATTAGTAATATCAGCCCCCAGCAGTCGGCTTTCCCTCTACTGGTCTACTTGTTTTTTGCGGGAGAAGATGACGTTTTCATCGGTACCATGGATATTTATATCCTTTTTTTATCGCGTGTTATTCCACTTTTTGTTTGGCGGTATGATAATAAGCGTTGGTTTTTGCCTGTTTTTTTTGTGACGGTGTTCACTGAAGGGGTTAACTAGTGGGACAGTTTTATAGGGCAGGTCGTTACGGACTCGGCGATACTAAATATGTGTACTTTTATTGTTTTTTTTAATTTAGATAAAGAAATGTATTTATTGGAACAATATTTTTTTTTCTTTATTTAGGATTTTTTTTAAAAAATTTTTTTGCACATGTATTTTTTTTACTTTTCCCCAGGGGGGGGACATCACATTATAGAGTCAGATCGCTGATCTGACACTTTGCAGAGCACTGTGTCAGATCAGTGATCTTACGTGCACTGCTCCAGGCTTACAGGCGCCTGCTCTGAGCAGGCGCTTGTTAGCCACCTCCCTGCAGGACCCGGAAGCAGCCCCGCGGCCATTTTGGATCCGGAGCCTGCAGGTAGGAGGAGGTAGGAGACCCTCGGAGCAACGCGATCACATCCCATTGCTCCGAGAGTCTCAGGTAAGCACGCAGGGAGGGGGCTCCTACCCCCTTCTCTATGCTGCCGGAACGCTGCGATCATGTTTGATTGCAGTGTTCCGGGGGTTAATGTGCCAGGAGCAGTCCATGACCACTCCTGGCACATAGAGCCGGATGTCAGCTGTGATAGTCAGATGACACCAGGCCGCGATCGGCCGCCCTCCCCCGTGAGTGCGGCTGATCGCATATGACATACTATCCTGTCGAGGGTAAGATAGGCCCAGGTCACCTCGATGGGATAGTATGTCTAAGGTCAGAGAAGGATTAAAGATGAGAAAAAGAGGTAAAATTATACTCACTCAGGGGCGATCCCAGTCAGGTTCTGGTCCGATGGGCGTCGCAGTCCGGGGCCTCCCATCTTCTTACAATGACGTCCTCTTCTTGTATTCAAGCTGCGGCTCCGGCGCAGGCATACTTTGTCTGCCCTGTTGAGGGCAGAGCAAAGTACTGCAGTGCGCAGGCGCTGAGCCTCTCTGACCTTTCCCAGCACCTGCGAACTGCAGTACTTTGCTCTGCCCTCAACAGGGCAGACAAAGTACGGCTGCACCGGAGCTGCAGCGTGAATACAAGAAGAGGAAGTCATCTTAAGAAGATGGGAGGCTCCGGACCGGACTACGACACTAATAGGACCAGAACCGGACCGGGACCGCCCCTGGGTGAGTATAATCTAACCTCTTTTTCTCATCTTTCAGGATACATCGGGGGCTTATCTACGGCATTATAGAATGCTGTAGATAAGCCCCTGATGCTGGTGGGCTTAGGCTACTTTCACATTAGCGTCGGTACGGGGATGTCGCGCTGCATCGACCCGACGACCAACGCATACTGTGCATGCGCCGCACAACGGGGGCAGCGGATGCATTTTTACAGCGCATCCGCTGCCCCATTGTGAGTTGCAGGGAGGTGGGGGCAGAGTTCCGGCCGCGCATGCGCGGTCGGAAATGGCGGACACAATGCAGCAAAAAACGTTACATGTAACGTTTTTGGCTGCCGACGGTCCGCCACAACATGTGTGGCAAAGCGTCGCAATGCGTCGCTAATGTTAGTCAATGGCGTAAAAACGCATCCTGCAAGCAATTTTGCAGGATGCGTTTTTTCTCTTAAACGACGCATTGCTACGTGCAGTGCACGACGCAAGTGTGAAAGTAGCCTTAGCTCACGTTCGATTTTGGGAGTGACAGGTTCCCTTTAAAGGAAATCTGTCACCATGTTTTTACCACCTAATCAGAGAGCAGCACAACGTACAGAAACAGAAACTCTGATTCCATCTATGTGCTGAGCTGTTTTTTGTAACTTTGATAAAATCACTGTTTTAAAAGCAGCAGATTATAACTAGAGGACGAAAAATCCTAATGCTATGTAGTTAGTAATATCAGCCCCCAGCAGTCGGCTTTCCCTCTACTGGTCATGAAAATTACGTGGAAGCCAACGTTATTATTTTTTAAATTCATTTAATTAAAATTAAAAATCAAGTACAGAAGAAACACACACAAAGCACTGATTATATAGCACAATTACATCTATCTATCTTGTTCCTCATCACTATTTCTATCTTTGAACATCTTTAACCCCTTTCTGACATTAGACGTACTATCTCGTCGAGGTGGGGTGGGCCCCTATGACCACCGACGGGATAGTACGTCATACGCGATCGGCCGCGCTCACGGGGGGAGCGCGGCCGATCACGGCCGGGTGTCAGCTGCCTATCGCAGCTGATATCCGGCACTATTTGTCAGGAGCGGTCACGGACCGCTCCCGGCACACCGCGATCAAACATGATCGCTGTGTGCCGGCGGTACAGGGAAGCATCGCGCAGGGAGGGGGCTCCATGCGGGCTTCCCTGAGCCCTCCGCAGCAACGCGATGTGATCTCGTTGCTGCGAGGGTCTCCCTACCTATCTCCCTGTAGCAGGCCCGGATCCAAGATGGCCGCGGCATCCGGGTCCTGCAAGGAGGGAGGTGGCTTACCAAGTGCCTGCTCAGAGCAGGCGCTTGGTAAGCCTGCATTGCTCTAAGACAAATCGGTGATCTGACAGAGTGCTGTGCAAACTGTCAGATCACCGATCTGTGATGTCCCCCCCTGGGACAAAGTAAAAAAGTTTAAAAAAAATTCCAAATGTGTAAAAATAAAAAAATTAAAAATCCTAAATAATGAAAATATATATATATATTATTCCCATAAATACATTTCTTTATCTAAATAAAAAAAACAAACAATAAAAGTACACATATTTAGTATCGCCGCATCCGTAACGGCCCGACCTATAAAACTGGCCCACTAGTTAACCCCTTCAGTAAGCACCGTAAAAAAAAAAAAACTAGCCAAAAAACAACGCTTTATTATCATACCGCCGAACAAAAAGTGGAATAACACGCGATTAAAAAGACAGATATAAATAACCATGGTACCGATGAAAACGTCATCTTGTCTGGCAAAAAACGAGCTGCAATACAGCATCATCAGCAAAAAGATAAAAAAGTTATAGTCCTGAGAATAAAGCGATGCAAAAATAATTATTTTTTCTATAAAATAGTTTTTATCGTATAAAAGCGCCAAAACATAAAAAAATGATATAAATGAGGTATCGCTGTAATCGTACTGACCCGAGGAATAAAACTGCTTTATCAATTTTACCAAATGCGGAACGGTATAAACGCCTCCCCCAAAAGAAATTCATGAATAGCTGGTTTTTGGTCATTCTGCCTCACAAAAATCGGAATAAAAAGCGATCAAAAAATGTCACATGCCCGAAAATGTTACCAATTAAAAAGTCAACTCGTCCCGCAAAAAACAAGACCTCACATGACTCTCTGGACCAAAATATGGTAAAATTATAGCTCTCAAAATGTGGTAAAGCAAAAAATATTTTTTGCAATAAAACGCGTCTATCAGTGTGTGACGAATGCCAATCATAAAAATCCGCTAAAAAACCCACTATAAAAGTAAATCAAATCCCCCTTCATCACCCCCTTAGTTAGGTAAAAATTTTAAAAAATGTATTTATTTCCATTTTCCCATTAGGGATAGGGTTAGGGTTAGGGCTAGAGTTAGTGTTAGGGTTAGGGTTAGGGCTAGAGTTAGGGTTAGGGCTAGGGTTAGGGTTAGTGCTAGGGTTAGGGTTAGGGCTAGGGATAGGGTTGTTAGGAGTCGAGTTTCCTCTGCTGCACAGGGGGAATCTCGATCCATCTCCACTGCAGTTTCCCATTCTCCTCCAGCCGCAGTGGAGTCTGCTCAGCAGGGACGTCGATCCCAGCGTCTCGCTCAGTCTGACTCTGTGCGAAGAGTTGCTGCTGCTTTTCCTGCTTCTGCCATTAAGGCCAGTGCTGGGCAGCGGCGAGTGGACGTTTCTGGATCTAAGTCCTTGTTTGCACGCACTGAGCATGCCCAGGGCAAGTTCTCCTGTTGGAGATCGAGGGTCACATGCTCAGGTGCTGCAGCACATCCCATTGGTCCTTTTGGCAGGTCTTGGAAGGGCAAAAGTTCTGTAGCCACTTCCTGTGCTGCAACTATATAAACTGCGCATGACCGCACGGCCATGCGCTAGTATTGTCTTGTAAATATGTGTGTGTGTTGTGAGTGAAAGTCGCTCTTTAAATAACCCTCCCTATTGAATGTCTGTTCGCGGAAGGTGTATGTTTGCTAATCTAGCGCCCGACTTATCCAACAGCACGAAACACACATTGCAGCGTCCTCTTGCTGTGTCCGCCTGTACGGCGCCGTGCGCTTGCCTTGCGCTTTCCATACCCAAGCCAGTGTGGTTGGTGGCGTCCGTCAGTGCGGCATTGCTCGCACTCCTGTGCATTCATATATTTATATTTAGTTACCTTACACACCCAGTTGCGGTGTAGTGCCAGCGAGGGTCTAATCGGACTTCAATCCCAGTTGGGGTTAAGTACGCTGACTACTCGCTCGCGCTTTAGGTGCGGTACCGCGATCCTGTGACGCAACAGGATTGCTCCCTTCACGCTGGGTGAGGTTGAACCCACGTGTATATACTTTAGTGTACCGCCATATAGCCTGTATTTACTAGCAGCAGGTTTTCACCTGCACGGTGGACCCCGGACTGCGAACGCATCTGTATCATCTTTCTTGGTGCGTTCCGCCAGTCCTAACATAATACTAGCGCCAGGGTCTGGCTAGTAAATTATGGACGATCAGCGTTCACAGCGGTACATCCAGCAGCTGGAGGGAAGGTTGGCGGCTCTTGAGCGTTCAACCTCAGCTGTGGATGTCACTGCTGTCGCTGTACAGGCTGCTAGTGTTGCTGCAGCCACCTTGTCCACTGCCGCTCCTGTCCCGACTCTAACTCGCCTCCCACTTCCAGAGAAATTCTCTGGTGACAGTAAGTCTTGTAGGGGTTTCGTGAGTCAGTGCTCTATCCATCTCGAGCTTCTGGCCTCTCGTTTCCCTACAGAGCGGGCTAAGGTGGGATTTATAGTGTCTCTTCTGTCGGACAGAGCGTTGCAGTGGGCTACGCCGCTATGGGAGCGGAGCGATCATGTGGTGCAGAGTGCTCCGTTGTTTCTGAGCACTCTGAAACAGGTCTTTTTGGGACCTCGTGTCACCCATGATACGGCGCTCCAATTGTTGGCATTGACTCAGGGCTCGTCCTTGGTCAGTAATTTTGCCGTCCACTTCCGCACCTTAGCATCTGAGCTGGAGTGGTCGGACAAAGCCCTCATTCCAATATTTTGGAGGGGGCTGGCTGACCACGTTAAGGACGCTCTGGCCACTAGGGAGATTCCCGCCACACTGGAGGAATTAATAACTCTATCCACTCGAATTGATCTCCGTTTTCACGAGCGGAGGTTAGAGCGAGCCCAGTGTAGGCAGAGGTTTCGGCTGGCTCCCACCTTCGCCAAACCTTTGGAATCTCCAGACCAGGCTCCTGAGCCCCATGAGCCTGTGGTAGAGTCTCGAGCAGGATCTAAGTCCTGGACCGCTCGTGCACTCCAGATATGTCATCTTTGCCAACAGTCTGGACATCTTGCCTCCAGATGTCTCCAGCGGTCGAGGAAACGTCAGCGTCTAGTGGTAGTTGGTGGAGGTGCACTAGACACGGCGACGTTTGCCTCCAAATTGTCCTTTAAGGGGACAATAACATTGGGCTCATCCTCTCACTCGGTGGAACTCTGCGTGGATTCTGGGGCGGAGGGCAATTTTATGTCTTCAGCCTTCGCCCAACGTCACGCAATTCCTCTGGTCATGCTTTCTCAACCAGTAACGGTACGAGTGGTGAATGGGTCGACACTGCCCACACAGATTACACATCAGACTATCCCTTTCACTCTGTCCATGTCACCATCTCATCAGGAGATTATATCTCTACTCGTCATTCCTGAGGGAATTGATGAGGTTCTCTTGGGGATACCTTGGTTACGGTACCACTCTCCTCACATCGAGTGGTCCTCAGGCAGAATTCTGGGATGGGGTGAATCTTGTGGGAACAGGTGTCATCGAGAGTGCGTTCAGGTTACTACTACAGAGGTACCCGCAGATCTCTCCTCTCTCCCCAAGCAATATTGGTCTTATGCAGATGTGTTCTCCAAAAAGGCAGCGGAGACTCTTCCGCCCCATCGCCCCTATGACTGTCCTATTGATCTCTTGCCTGGTGCTGAGCCTCCCCGGGGTCGAGTCTATCCATTATCTCTCCCGGAAACGGAGGCAATGTCTCAGTACATACAAGAGAATCTGGCAAGAGGGCTCATCAGGAAGTCAGTGTCACCTGCTGGGGCAGGGTTCTTTTTCGTGCAGAAGAAGAATGGAGAACTACGTCCATGCATAGACTACAGGGGTCTTAATGCTATCACAGTTAAGAACAAGTACCCTTTGCCGTTGATATCTGAGCTTTTCGATAGGCTTCGGGGAGCTAGAGTGTTTACTAAACTAGATCTGCGCTGTGCTTATAATCTGATTCGCATCCGTGAGGGAGACGAGTGGAAAACGGCATTTAACACCAGAGATGGGCACTATGAGTATCTGGTGATGCCCTTCGGGCTCTGTAATGCACCTGCCGTTTTCCAAGACTTTGTCAACGACATCTTCCGGGATCTGCTTTCCACCTCGGTGGTAGTCTATCTGGATGATATTCTCATCTTTTCTCCTGATATTGACTCCCACCGGAGAGATGTTGGCAAAGTCTTCGACCTCCTACGGGCAAACTCTCTTTATGCGAAGTTGGAGAAGTGTATGTTTGAGCAGGAGTCCTTACCTTTCCTGGGCTATATCATCTCCGCCCAGGGATTGGCTATGGATCCTGCCAAACTACAGGCTGTGATGGACTGGCAAGAGCCCCATTCTCTTAAAGCGGTGCAGCGCTTTATGGGGTTCATAAACTATTACCGCCAGTTCATTCCCCACTTCTCAACTCTGGTGGCTCCCTTGGTAGCCCTCACCAAGAAGGGAGCGAACCCCAAATTGTGGTCGGAAGAGGTCTCCAAGGCCTTCACTTCTATTAAGTCCCACTTTGCTAGCGCTCCCATCTTACATCGTCCCGATGTGGATAAGCCTTTCCTAATGGAGGTGGATGCCTCGACCGTTGGTGCTGGAGCAGTCCTCTACCAAAAGGATGCTCAAGGTCGGAAGCATCCATGCTTCTTCTTCTCTAAGACCTTCACGCCAGCGGAGAGGAACTACTCCATCGGGGACAGGGAGTTGCTAGCAATGAAGTTGGCCTTTTCGGAGTGGAGACACCTTCTGGAAGGTGCACGGTTTCTCTTCCAAGTTTACACGGACCACAAAAATTTGGTCTATTTGCAGACAGCTCAGCGGCTAAATTCTCGCCAGGCCAGATGGTCCCTGTTCTTCTCCCGGTTCCACTTTTCTCTTCATTATCTCGCCGGGGAGAAGAATATCCGTGCTGACGCTCTCTCTCGCTCCCTTATGTCAACTGAGGAGGAGGAAGAGGAGCCTCGGCTTATTGTCCCTTCCGAGAGCCTGAGAACCGTGGCGCCGGTTTCGCTAGAGTCTGTGCCTCCGGGCAAGACTTTTGTGCCCATTAATTTGCGACCGGAGGTTCTCTCTTGGGCTAATTCGTCCAGGGTGGGTGGACACTTTGGGACAAAGAGGACATCTGAGCTACTGGCGAGGACGTACTGGTGGCCGCATATGGTCCGGGATGTCAGGGATTATGTTCTGGCGTGTGTCTCCTGCGCCAAAAATAAATCTCCACGTCAAAGGCCAGCTGGTTTGCTCTATCCCCTGCCGGTGGCAGATAGGCCCTGGGAGATGGTCGGGATGGACTTTGTTGTGGGTTTGCCCAAGTCTCGCGGCTGTACCATCATTTGGGTCATCACCGATCATTTCTCAAAAATGGTGCATTTGGTGCCGCTACCACGGTTACCTTCTGCACGGGCCTTGGCAGCGTTGTTCATTAGACATATCTTCCGCCTGCATGGTATGCCAGACAAAATTGTCAGTGACCGGGGTCCCCAGTTTGCGTCTCGGTTCTGGAGAGAGCTCTGTCGTCTTCTCAGTATTGAGTTGAATCTCTCGTCCGCTTATCATCCCGAGACGAATGGGTTGGTAGAGAGGGCCAACCAGACCTTGGTCACATACCTGCGACATTTTGTTTCAGCCAGGCAGGATGACTGGGCATCCTTGCTATCATGGGCAGAGTTTGCACTGAACAACGCCGTAGCCGACTCCACTGGACAAACCCCATTCCTCCTCAACTATGGTCAGCATCCACGGGTACCTGTGCCTATGCCCATGTCTTCCGCCGACTCCAGGGTGGCAGACTGGGCTGTGGAGGCACGGGATATTTGGGACCGCACTCAGGATGCCATTCAGGCCTCTAAGGAGAGAATGAGGTCCTCCGCCGATGCTCATCGGCGCCCCGCTCCGACCTTTGCTCCTGGCGACTTGGTGTGGCTCTCCGCCCGTAACATCAGGCTGCGAGTCGAGTCCACTAAATTTGCTCCTCGCTACTTGGGCCCATTCAAGGTCCTCGAGCAGGTTAATCCTGTGGTCTATCGTTTGGCCCTTCCGCCACACCTGGGTATCACCGACACCTTTCATGTGTCCCTCTTGAAACCCGTGTATATGTCCCGGTTCTCCGAGTCATCTGCTGGGACATCGGGTTCGTCTACGGACGATTATGAGGTGAACGCTATTTTGGGGTGCAAGGTGGTGCGTGGTAAAAAATTTTATTTGGTGGACTGGAAGGGTTATGGTCCCGAGGACAGGTCCTGGGAGCCTGTTGAGCACATTCGGGCTCCGCAGCTCATTGCTGCCTTCGAACGTAGCGAGGCCCAAGGAGGGGGGGGCCCTAGGAGGGGGGGTAATGTTAGGAGTCGAGTTTCCTCTGCTGCACAGGGGGAATCTCGATCCGTCTCCACTGCGGTCTCCCATTCTCCTCCAGCCGCAGTGGAGTCTGCTCAGCAGGGACGTCGATCCCAGCGTCTCGCTCAGTCTGACTCTGTGCGAAGAGTTGCTGCTGCTTTTCCTGCTTCTGCCATTAAGGCCAGTGCTGGGCAGCGGCGAGTGGATGTTTCTGGATCTAAGTCCTTGTTTGCACGCACTGAGCATGCCCAGGGCAAGTTCTCCTGTTGGAGATCGAGGGTCACATGCTCAGGTGCTGCAGCACATCCCATTGGTCCTTTTGGCAGGTCTTGGAAGGGCAAAAGTTCTGTAGCCACTTCCTGTGCTGCAACTATATAAACTGCGCATGACCGCACGGCCATGCGCTAGTATTGTCTTGTAAATATGTGTGTGTGTTGTGAGTGAAAGTCGCTCTTTAAATAACCCTCCCTATTGAATGTCTGTTCGCGGAAGGTGTATGTTTGCTAATCTAGCGCCCGACTTATCCAACAGCACGAAACACACATTGCAGCGTCCTCTTGCTGTGTCCGCCTGTACGGCGCCGTGCGCTTGCCTTGCGCTTTCCATACCCAAGCCAGTGTGGTTGGTGGCGTCCGTCAGTGCAGCATTGCTCGCACTCCTGTGCATTCATATATTTATATTTAGTTACCTTACACACCCAGTTGCGGTGTAGTGCCAGCGAGGGTCTAATCGGACTTCAATCCCAGTTGGGGTTAAGTACGCTGACTACTCGCTCGCGCTTTAGGTGCGGTACCGCGATCCTGTGACGCAACAGGATTGCTCCCTTCACGCTGGGTGAGGTTGAACGCACGTGTATATACTTTAGTGTACCGCCATATAGCCTGTATTTACTAGCAGCAGGTTTTCACCTGCACGGTGGACCCCGGACTGCGAACGCATCTGTATCATCTTTCTTGGTGCGTTCCGCCAGTCCTAACAAGGGTTAGGGCTAGGGTTAGGGTTAGGGCTAGGGTTAGGGTTAGGGCTAGGGTTAGGGTTGGGGCTAGGGTTAAGGCTACAGTAAGGGTTGGGGCTAAAGTTAGGGTTAGGGTTGGGGCTAAAGTTACGGTTAGGGTTTAGATTACATTTACAGTTGGGAATAGGGTTGGGATTAGGGTTAGGGGTGTGTCAGGGTTAGAGGTGTGGTTAGGGTTACTGTTGGGATTAGGGTTAGGGGTGTGTTTGGATTAGGGTTTCAGTTATAATTGGGGGGTTTCCACTGTTTAGGCACATCAGGGGCTCTCCAAACGCGACATGGCGTCCGATCTCAATTCCAGCCAATTCTGCGTTGAAAAAGTAAATCGGTACTCCTTCCCTTCCGAGCTCTCCCATGTGCCCAAACAGGGGTTTACCCCAAAATATGGGGTATTAGCGTACTCAGGACAAATAGGACAACAACTTTTGGGGTCCAATTTCTCCTGTTACCCTTGGGAAAATACAAAACTGGGGGCTAAAAAAGAATTTTTGTGGGAAAAAAAAGATTTTTTATTTTCACGGCTCTGCGTTATAAACTGTAGTGAAACACTTGGGGGTTCAAAGTTCTCACAACACATCTAGATAAGTTCCTTGGGGGGTCTAGTTTCCAATATGGGGTCACTTGTGTGGGGGTTTCTACTTTTTAGGTACATTAGGGGCTCTGCAAACGCAATGTGACGCCTGCAGACCATTCCATCTAAGTCTGCATTCCAAATGGCAATCCTTCCCTTCCGAGCCCTCCCATGCGCCCAAACGGTGGTTCCCCCCACATATGGGGTATCAGCGTACTCAGGACAAATTGGAAAACAAACTTTTGGGTCGAATTTCTCCTCTTACCCTCGGGAAAATACAAAACTGGGGGCTAAAAAATAATTTTTTGGGGAAAGTTATTTTTTTTTATTTTCACGGCTCTGCGTTACAAACTGTAGTGAAACACTTGGGGGTTCAAAGCTCTCACAACACACATAGATGAGTTCCTTAGGGTATCTAGTTTCCAAAATGGTGTCACTTGTGGGGGGTTTCTACTGTTTAGGTACATTAGGGGCTCTGCAAATGCAATGTGACACCTGCAGACCATTCCATCTAAGTCTGCATTCCAAATGGCGCTCCTTCCCTTCCGAGCCCTCCCATGTGCCCAAACAGTGGTTCCCCCCACATATGGTGTATCATCGCACTCAGGACAAATTGGACAACAAATTTTGGAGTCCAATTTCTCCTGTTAACCTCGGGAAAATATAAAACTGGGGGCTAAAAAATAATTTTTGTGGTAAAAAATTTTTGTTTTATTTTTACGGCTCTGTATTATAAACTTCTGTGAAGCCCTTGGTGCGTCAATGCGCTCAATACACATCTAGATAAGTTCCTTAGGGGGTCTACTTTCCAAAATGGTGTCACTTGTGGGAGGTTTCAATGTTTAGGCACATCAGTGGCTCTCCAAACGCAACATGGCGTCACATCTCAATTCCTGTCAGTTTTGCATTGAAAAGTCAAACGGCGCTCCTTCCCTTCCGAGCTCTCCCATGCGCCCAAACAGTGGTTTACCCCCACTTATGGGGTATCAGCGTACTCAGGACAAATTGTATAACAACTTTTGCAGTCCAATTTCTTCTCCTACCCTTGGGAAAATAAAAATTGGGGGTGAGAAAATAATTTTTGTGAAAAAATATGATTTTTTATTTTTACGGTTCTGCATTATAAACTTCTGTGAAGCACTTGGTGAGTCAAAGTGCTCACCACACCTCTAGATAAGTTCCTTAGGGGGTCTACTTTCCAAAATGGTGTCACTTGTGGGGGGTTTCAATGTTTAGGCACATCAGTGGCTCTCCAAACGCAACATGGCGTCCCATCTCAATTCCTGTCAATTTTGCATTGAAAAGTCAAACGGCGCTCCTTCCCTTCCGAGCTCTCCCATGCGCCCAAACAGTGGTTTACCCCCACATATGGGGTATCGGTGTACTCAGGACAAATTGTAAAACAACTTTTGCGGTCCATTTTCCCCTGTTACCCTTGGTAAAATAAAACAAATTGGAGCTGAAGTAAATTTTTTGTGAAAAAAAGTTAAATGTTCATATTTATTTAAACATTCCAAAAATTCCTGTGAAGCACCAGAAGGGTTAATAAACTTCTTGAATATGGTTTTGAGCACCTTGAGGGGTGTAGTTTTTAGAATGGTGTCACACTTGGGTATTTTCTATCATATAGACCCCTCAAAATGACTTCAAATGAGATGTGGTCCCTAAAAAAAATGGTGTTGTAAAAATGAGAAATTGCTGGTCAACTTTTAACCCTAATAACTCCCTAACAAAAAAAAAATTTGTTCCAAAATTGTGCTGATGTAAAGTAGACATGTGGGAAATGTTACTTATTAAGTATTTTGTGTGACATATCTCTGTGATTTAATTGCATAAAAATTCAAAGTTGGAAAATTGCGAAATTTTCATAATTTTCGCCAAATTTCCGTTTTTTTCACAAATAAACGCAGGTACTATCAAAGAATTTTTACCACTATCATGAAGTACAATATGTCATGAGAAATTAATGTCAGAATCACTGGGATCCGTTGAAGCGTTCCAGAGTTATAACCTCATAAAGGGACAGTGGTCAGAATTGTAAAAATTGGGCCGGTCATTAACGTGCAAACCATCCTTGGGGGTAAAGGGGTTAATACATAAATCGTTAATTTCTATGCTGCATTTCATTCCATACATTCCACACTGACAGCACACAGACAGCACATGGATGTCACATGGATGTCACACAGATGTCACATACGTAGACACGAATGGACACAGACCACAAATTTCACCAGCACTGTTTTTTCCATTACCAAAATCACCAAGACGTGTGAAGGAGGCCTAAATGTGACAGATACTGGCTACATTAAATAGTTGGCATTAAAAATATAAATAGATGAAAAAGCTATAAATATTGAAATCAATCTTCTTCCCCCCATAAAAAGAAATAAAAAAATTATAAAAATATACATATGTAAGATCTTTGCATTTATAAAAGTCTGATCCATCAAAATACAATATGAATTAATGCGATAAGTATAAAAATAAAAAATTAAAACACCAGAAATGTATTTTTGGTTGCAACTCCTCCCTAAAAAATGCATTAAAAACTTTGCATATAGCCAAAAATGCTATAAAAAATGCATTGGAGTGGTTTTCCCCAGATGGATTTGAGGCTTTGAAGGGGTTGTCTGGTCCAAATCAATAAGTCTGAAGGTACTCTGTATGACTGCAGACTTATGAATCTCCCCAATGCACACACTGTACGCTGCTAGGATACACCAGTTTCAGACCTGTGACTGGAAGGTATCTATGAGTACTCTGGGCCAGTGGGAGTGCTCTCGCTCTCCATACACTTATATGGAGCAAGGCTGCACCCTATAGTCGACCATGCCCACTTTGCAGCCATGTCATTACATGGGGCGTGGCCTTGCTCAATACAAGTGTATGGAAACAACACTGTGCACACTGGCACTTACTGGAGCCAACTCTCTCATACATACTATCTGGTCCCGGTGTGAAACCAATGAATCCCCACAGTGCACAGTGCTTGCGATAGGGGTATTCATAAGTCTGCAGTCACACAGAGTGACTGCAGACTTATCAATTTGGACAAGACAACTCCTTTAAGCAAGATAGAGGGAATTATGAACATTTCTAGAAATTAGTCAATTTAGCTACAAAACCTTCAGTTCTCTGCTAAAAAGCTGAATATGAAAAAGCATTTCACCTTTCAGCATTGATATAACAATGCATTACATAGAACCTAATGTCCCTCAAAAATGAATGAATAGACAGGGAAAAAAATTGTCTGGGAGGCTGCCAAGAGGTCTATAGCATGCGGGAAAACTGTAGTGGTTTGGTGATACCAAAGTTGAACTTTTGCCCATAATTCTACAAGGTATGATTGACATAAAGACAACACTGCACATCATATGAGGGACACCATACCACAGTGCAGCGTGGTAAGGCAGCAATATGGATTGGAGTTGTTTTCCTCAGAGGGAACTGAGGCTGTAAAGGGGTTGCCTGGTCCAAATTGAAAAGTCTGAAGTTACTCTGTATGACTACAGACTTATGAATCTCCCCAATGCACGCATTGTATGCTGCTGGGATATGCCAGTCTCAGACCCGTGACCGGAGGGCATGTATGACTACTCTGTCCCAGTGGGAGTAGCGTCGCTCTCCATACAGTGCTGTCGGCCATGCCCGCTGGCCGGCCATGTCGATTATAAGGGGCGTGGCCTTGCTCAGTGCAAGTGTATGGAAACATGGCCATCTCCAACATACCCTCTGGTTCTGATGTGAAAACAGTGAATCCCCGCAGTGCACAGTGCGTGCGATAGGGGGATTCATAAGTCTGCAATCACACAGAGTGACTGCAGACTTATTGATTTGGACTGGAAAGCCCCTTTAAGCAAGATAGAGGGAATTATCAACATTTCTAATTATTAGTCAATTTAGCTACAAAACCTTCAGATCTCTGCTAAAAAGCTGAATATGAAGAAGCATTTCACCTTTCAGCATTACACTAACCCTAATTTATTATCTATCATTAATACATAGTAACATAGTAACATAGTTAGTAAGGCCGAAAAAAGACATTTGTCCATCCAGTTCAGCCTATATTCCATCATAATAAATACCCAGATCTACGTCCTTCTACAGAACCTAATAATTGTATGATACAATATTGTTCTGCTCCAGGAAGACATCCAGGCCTCTCTTGAACCCCTCGACTGAGTTCGCCATCACCACCTCCTCAGGCAAGCAATTCCAGATTCTCACTGCCCTAACAGTAAAGAATCCTCTTCTATGTTGGTGGAAAAACCTTCTCTCCTCCAGACGCAAAGAATGCCCCCTTGTGCCCGTCACCTTCCTTGGTATAAACAGATCCTCAGCGAGATATTTGTATTGTCCCCTTATATACTTTTATATACTATTACTATTTTATATACTATTAATGGCCTTCAGCTCGATCTCGAGTCATGACGACTTGATTGTTGAGCACTCTGTAGGAAGATTTAAAAAGATAGGTCCACCAGGGTCTTCTCTGCCGTTATGTTGATTGTATCAATCCATCGGGTTGCTGGTCTTCCTCTTCTCCTTGTTCCTTCTATTCTTCCGACCATGATGTCCTTCTCCAGTGATTGCTCTTTTCGTATGATGTGTCTAAAGTAGACAAGTTGTAGTTTGGTGATTCTTACTTAGTGTGATGCCTGGCTTGATTTGGTCCAAAATTGATTTGCTTGTTCTTCTTGCCCTCCATGGTAATGATTAAATTTAGAAGGCATTGATTCTTCTTCCCTCTTGTTTTTTTATTGTCCAGGTTTCGTATCCGTATGTTACTAAAGAAAAGACCAGACTATGTACGAGCAGTGTCTTCATGAAATGTTCCTTGATTTGAAGACCTTTTCCAGTGAATTCATTGTTGATTTGCCCATAGCTATTCTCCTATTGACTTACGGTGTCATAGCTGCAACTTGAGTGATCATTGATCCAAGTAGGTTAAAGTCCTTTACAACTTCCAGTTTGTCGCTGTCCATCTCAAACGTGTCCCATTAGTACTTGGCAGTAGTCAATATCTTTATCCTCCTTCAATTATGTAGGAGTACCCATGCTCGGGCTTTCCACCTTGACACGCCGTAATAAGTTCTTCATTCCATCTACGCTTGTTGATATCAATGTTGTATTGTCTGCGTATTTAAGGTTGTTGATAATTCATCCAGCTATTCTGATTCCTTCTTCTTTTTGGCAAGCCCAGCCTTGCTGAAAATAGCTTCTGCTTATAAATTGAAGAGAAATGATGACAGGATGCATCCTTGTTTGACACCTTGCACTACTTTGAACCATGCATTGTCGACGTAGTCTGCTCGGACTCTTACTTTTTGGTCGATGTGAAGGTTCCTAGTGAGACTGATCAGATGATACAGCACACCCATATCCTTCATGGTATTCAAATGTTTCTGGTGATCAACACAGTCGAAGGCTTTGCTGTAATCGATGAAGCAAAAATAGATCTCCTTGTTGTATTATTTTACATTATCCATCTAATGTTACCAATCATATCTCTTGTTCCTTTTTCCTTTTCTGAATCTTGCTTTTTCCTCTGGCAGTTCTTTGTAAAAGTAAGGCTGTAACCATCTTTGTAGGATCTTTAGTAGTATTTTGAGGGCATGAGATATCAGCGCAATTGTCTGCAATAGTTTCCGCAGTCTGTAGCACCTCCCTTCTTCAGAATAGGAATAAACACGAATATTGTCCAGTCCTTGGGTCGTTTGCCAGTTTTCCATATCTGTTGACACAAGTGTGTCAAGACATCAACTGACTGGCAAAGACTTTATTAGCTCTGTTGGAATATTATCACATCCAGCTTTGTGTTTTGGCAGAATATTTATCACAACAATGACTTTGTCTTTCAAGATATTCAGTTCGCTGTCATTTCCAGTCTTAGTTTCTCCCCATATCACTGAGTCTTTCTTGTAGAAGTGCTCAGTGTATTCTTTCCATCTTTCCTTGAACTGTTCTGACTCAGTTAGTTTGTACCTGTTGGCGTCTTTCAACATGCCCTCTCTTGGTTGAAACTTTTGTCTTATCTCTTTGATCTTTTGGAGTTCATATTTTCACTTTCTATCTCTGTACTTATCATTTGGTAATAAAGTTCTTTGCTCGAATGGCTCTCTTTAGTCTTTTACTGATGTTGTGTTCATCCTGCTTATTACCTTTTGCTTTTGCCATTCATCTTTCTTTGATGATCTATAGGGACTCTTCTGTTAACCATGGTTGTGGGGGTCTCTTCTGCTTCTTGTTTTTTGCCT
This sequence comes from Ranitomeya imitator, assembly GCF_032444005.1. NCBI lineage: Eukaryota > Metazoa > Chordata > Amphibia > Anura > Dendrobatidae > Ranitomeya > Ranitomeya imitator. Next base: position 710,999,026 of record NC_091284.1, on the reverse strand, counting down.
TTCTTGCTTCTTCAGTAATAATAGTCTTTATATGTGTCCATAATTCCTCAGGCTTTCTTTCATATGTTTCCAATGCTATAAATCAGATGTTTAGACTATTCCAAAAAACTTCAGGTATGTTGGTCAAATGAAAGTTGGAAATGACCTGTTGTCTGGTCTATTTGTGCAGCTTGACTCTAAGCTATCAAAAGTTCATGATCAGTTCCACAGTCAGCTCCTGGCCTATTTTTCATAATAATGATCGACAACCTCCATCTTTGGCGAACACATACAGTGGGGCAAAAAAGTATTTAGTCAGTCAGCAATAGTGCAAGTTCCACCACTTAAAAAGATGAGAGGCGTCTGTAATTTACATCATAGGTAGACCTCAACTATGGGAGACAAACTGAGAAAAAAAAATCCAGAAAATCACATTGTCTGTTTTTTTATCATTTTTTTTGCATATTATGCTGGAAAATAAGTATTTGGTCAGAAACAAATAATCAAGATTTCTGGCTCTCACAGACCTGTAACTTCTTCTTTAAGAGTTTCCTCTTTCCTCCACTCATTACCTGTAGTAATGGCACCTGTTTAAACTTGTTATCAGTATAAAAAGACACCTGTGCACACCCTCAAACAGTCTGACTCCAAACTCCACTATGGTGAAGACCAAAGAGCTGTCAAAGGACACCAGAAACAAAATTGTAGCCCTGCACCAGGCTGGGAAGACTGAATCTGCAATAGCCAACCAGCTTGGAGTGAAGAAATCAACAGTGGGAGCAATAATTAGAAAATGGAAGACATACAAGACCACTGATAATCTCCCTCGATCTGGGGCTCCATGCAAAATCCCACCCTGTGGGGTCAGAATGATCACAAGAACGGTGAGCAAAAATCCCCGAACCACGCGGGGGGACCTAGTGAATGAACTGCAGAGAGCTGGGACCAATGTAGCAAGGCCTACCATAAGTAACACACTATGCCACCATGGACTCAGATCCTGCAGTGCCAGACGTGTCCCACTGCTTAAGCCAGTACATGTCCGGGCCCGTCTGAAGTTTGCTAGAGAGCATTTGGATGATCCAGAGGAGTTTTGAGAGAATGTCCTATGGTCTGATGAAACCAAACTGGAACTGTTTGGTAGAAACACAACTTGTCGTGTTTGGAGGAAAAAGAATACTGAGTTGCATCCATCAAACACCATACCTACTGTAAAGCATGATGGTGGAAACATCATGCTTTGGGGCTGTTTCTCTGCAAAGGGGCCAGGACGACTGATCTGGGTACATGAAAGAATGAATGGGGCCATGTATCGTGAGATTTTGAGTGCAAACCTCCTTCAATCAGCAAGGGCATTGAAGATGAAATGTGGCTGGGTCTTTCAACATGACAATGATCCAAAGCACACCGCCAGGGCAACGAAGGAGTGGCTTCGTAAGAAGCATTTCAAGGTCCTGGAGTGGCCTAGCCAGTCTCCAGATTCAACCCTATAGAAAACCTTTGGAGGGAGTTGAAAGTCCGTGTTGCCAAGCGAAAAGCCAAAAACATCACTGCTCTAGAGGAGATCTGCATGGAGGAATGGGCCAACTTACCAACAACAGTGTGTGGCAACCTTGTGAAGACTTACAGAAAACGTTTGACCTCTGTCATTGCCAACAAAGGATATATTACAAAGTATTGAGATGAAATTTTGTTTCTGACCAAATACTTATTTTCCACCATAATATGCAAAAAAATGATAAAAAAACAGACAATGTGATTTTCTGGATTTTTTTTTCTCAGTTTGTCTCCCATAGTTGAGGTCTACCTATGATGTAAATTACAGACGCCTCTCATCTTAATAAGTGGTGGAACTTGCACTATTGCTGACTGACTAAATACTTTTTTGCCCCACTGTATGTAGTCAATCAAGTTTTTATTGCATCTCCATCTGTGATTTTGGAGGAAGGTGTTTATGATGAACAGTTGATTTGTCATACAAAAGTAAATTAATCTTCCTCTAGCCTCGTTTCATTCACCAAGTCCAAAGTTTCCATGTTTGCTGATGCCCACTTTGGCATTCAAGTCTCCCATAATAATGACTTTTGGGGTCTTGTCGATTTCTTCTTGAACTTTATCGTAGAATATTTAAAGGTCCTCCTCCATGGCATCAGTTGTTGGTGAGTACCAACTGTAGTCATATCAAGATGACTTTATCACTTACTGCATTGTATTTTAGGACAGTCTCAGCTAATCTTCCATTGAGAATAAAAACAACACCGTTTCTTCAGTTATCATTGCCAGCATAGTAGACCCAATGTCCTTTTTACTAGAAATCTCCAAATTGAGCCCATCTTAGGTCGCTAATTACGAGTAAGTCGAGTCCTGTTTAGTCCATTTTGGCTTTCACTATGTCGAGTTTGCCTAGGTTCATGGTTTTCACATTTCAAATTCCGAACCTCATGATATCTCTGCAGCTTTTGATCTTCCCTTTCGATCAAGCAATATTAGCACCAAGACATCCTTGTGGCTTTGATCCTTGCCAATCAAGAGCATTGGTTATTCTCAAGTGGACTATCGACTCTTCCCCAGTAGCTTGTTGACTGCCTTCTGACCTAGGGGTGCATCTTCCAGAGCTATATCGAATTCCATTAGCTGTACTCTCCATCGAGTTTTCTTGGCATAATACGGAAGTTGATTGCCAGACCTTACTGATTACACCAACCCTAAGCATACTTCCAAATTAACAAAAGAATGGCTTCGCCAGAAGACGATCAAAGCTTTGGATTGGCCCAGCCTGAGCCAGACATGAATCAAAATGAAAATCTGTGGTTAACCTGAAAAGGGCTGTACATAGGAGATGCTCTTCTGCAAGGAAGAGTAGGCAGATTGCCAATTCTAGCTCTGTCATGCTGATAGACTACTACTCAAAAAGACTGAATGTTGTCATAAATTTGAATGGAACGTACTACTAAAGTAATATTTTAATTTAGTTATTTATTTTTCATATTCCACACTAAAAGATTTCAGTTTATTTGTTCATTGAATTATTCATATTATAGATAACATTAAAGGTGGAAACATTTCAGAAATGATTCTTGAACAAAAACCTGGAATGTTTACAGGAGTGATTAGAATTTTTATATGCATTGTGTGTATAATAATATGAGATGATCAAATAATTGAGGATTAAATAGATTTAGGGTTAGAGTGCAAGGTAGATATGCAAGAGAAATGTGACCTTGTATAAACATGCTCAGTACAATAGCTGCTGGAAAAGCAAGAGTCACACTCCAATGCTAAGAGGTAATATCACTCAGATTAATCCAGTGATTGTAAATATAATAAAATATGCAGTCATTGCAAAATGATGAATAAAAGCAAGGACATTTCCATATTTTGCTGTTTGTTCTGTTTCTTGAATATTTGATCATTATACTGTATTTCATAGGCACAAAATGGCAAAAGACATCAAGAATGTATTCTTAAAGGGGTTGTCTGATCTTAAGCCACAAATCTGAAATCACTTTATGTGACTTGCTCAAAGTGACTATGTGACTGCACACTTGTGAACCCTCACATCACACACACTGCACACTTCCCCTGAGAAAGCCATGCCGTGTGGCGATACGCGTGAAGTTATTTTTCCTCCACATACTATGACGTGACCGGGTGATTCTTTATCAAATATTTTAACCAACAGGTCTTACACAGTGTTATTTACCTGCACTTTTGTCTGTCTTTTCATCTGTGTGTATTGGTTTGGGATACCTTTATATCCAGCTTACCACTATTTTACCTACAGGAACCACTACATTGTTTAAAGGGGTTTAATGGCTGAGGATGTCTTCTTTATTTTGTATTATTGAGGTTGGGATATTTGGACTGTATGATATAGGCTAATTCTTTATTGTGTGCTATATCCTTGCCCACACTGGTGCACATAGTGGAGGAGTCTGGTGGGTTCTTATATGGCCCTCCAGTTGTTACGTATCCTTAAGCCTGTTTGACTTTTTTATTTGTTTTTAAATTTATTTCTTGTTTTGCTTGTTGAATTGTATTTGAATTAATATGATTTTTGTCTATTGATGGTGATCCTTGCGTTTGAACGCTACTTTTTCTTCTTTTAGTTTTTAGCCCTTGGAGCAGCAGGCGTATAACCGCAAGTTTGTGATTTTCATACATGCGTCACATGCTGACTAGATGTGCGCACCCATGCTCAATGCAAGTGTATTGAGTGAGGCCAGTGTTATGATCAGGTGGCCTTGGAGCAGCATGAAAACCTTCACTGGAGTAGGTGGTAACTTATACTGACCGCAAACCCTGATCTTATCACCGCAACTAGAAGTAGCCGTGGGGTGTGCCTAACAAATCCTAGACACCTCGACACAGCCGGAGGACTAAATACCCCTAAAGATGGAAACAGGAAAACTATCTTGCCTCAGAGTAGACCCCCAAAGGATAGACAGCCCCCCACAAATAATGACTGTGAGTTGGAGAGGAAAAGACACACGCAGGCAGAAAACAGGCTTAGCAAAGGAGGCCACTTCTAGCTAAATAGGAAAGGGTAGGACAGGACACTAAGCGATCAGCATTAAAATCCTTCCAAAAAATCCACAGCAGAAAATACAAAAATAAACTCCACCACCTAACTAAAGGTGTGGAGCGTATATCTGCAACTCCAGAGAATCAAACCAGACTGAGAAAACACAGACACAGTCTAAGCTGGACAAAAGAAAAACAAACGAACAGTACTGAAAATAAGCACACTGCATGTGTGCCACAGGAAAAGAAACAGACACTTATCTTTGCTGAACTGGCAGCTAAGCAGGTGAGGCCAGGCAGGGATCCAATACTTCCAAAGAAACATTGACAACTGGCAAGGGCTAATGAACCCTGCACACTTAAATATCCCAGTCAGAACAGCAATTAGCAGATACACCTGGCCAGGACTGTGACTCAGAGACAACTGCATTCCCACCTACAACCACTGGAGGGAACCCAAGAGCAGAATTCACAACAGTACCCCCCCTTGAGGAGGGGTCACCGAACCCTCACCAGGACCTCCAGGACGATCAGGATGAGCCAGATGAAAGGCACGGACCAAATCAGCAGCATGGACATCAGAGGCAAAAACCCAAGAATTATCCTCCTGGCCATAACCCTTCCATTTGACAAGGTACAGAAGCTTCCGCCTCGAAAAACGGGAATCCAAAATCTTCTCAACAACATATTCCAACTCCCCATCAACCAACACAGGGGCCGGAGGATCAACAGAGGGAACAACGGGCTCCACATATTTCCGCAACAAAGATCTATGGAAGACATTATGGATAGCAAAAGAGGTTGGAAGCGCCAGTCGAAAAGACACCGGATTAATAATCTCAGAAATCCTATAAGGACCAATAAACCGAGGCTTAAACTTAGGAGAAGAAACCTTCATAGGAACATGACGGGAAGACAACCAGACCAGATCCCCAACCCGAAGCCAGGGACCAACACACCGACGACAGTTAGCAAAACGCTGAGCCTCCTCCTGAGACAACACCAAATTGTCCACCACATGAGCCCAAATTTGCTGCAACCTGTCAACCACAGAATCCACACCAGGACAATCAGAAGGCTCAACCTGCCCAGAAGAAAAACGAGGATGAAAACCAAAATTACAAAAGAAAGGCGAAACCAAAGTAGCCGAACTAGCCCGATTATTAAGGGCAAACTCAGCCAATGGCAAAAAAGCCACCCAATCATCCTGATCAGCAGACACAAAGCATCTCAAATAAGTCTCCAAAGTCTGATTAGTTTGCTCGGTCTGGCCGTTTGTCTGAGGATGAAATGCAGAGGAAAAAGACAAATCAATGCCCAGCTTGGCACAAAAGGCCCGACAAAACCTAGAAACAAACTGGGAACCTCTGTCTGACACAATATTCTCCGGAATACCATGCAAACGGACCACATGCTGAAAAAACAATGGAACCAAATCAGAAGAAGAAGGCAATTTAGGCAAAGGCACCAAATGAACCATCTTAGAGAATCGGTCACAAACAACCCAGATAACCGACATCCTCTGAGAAACAGGAAGATCAGAAATAAAATCCATAGAAATATGCGTCCAGGGCCTCTCAGGGACCGGCAATGGCAAAAGCAACCCACTAGCACAGGAGCAACAAGGCTTGGCCCGTGCACAGGTCCCAAAGGACTGCACAAAAGAACGCACATCACGCGACAAAGAAGGCCACCAAAAGGACCTACCAACCAAATCTCTGGTACCAAAAATGCCAGGATGACCAGCCAACACGGAACAGTGAACCTCAGAAATCACTCTACTAGTCCATCTGTCAGGAACAAACAGTTTCCCCACAGGACAGCGGTCAGGTTTGTCAGCCTGAAATTCCTGAAGAACCCGTCGTAAATCAGGGGAAATGGCAGAAAGGACCACCCCCTCTTTCAGAATACCGACCGGCTCTAAGACCTCAGGAGAATCAAGCAAAAAACTCCTAGAGAGGGCATCAGCCTTAATATTCTTAGAACCCGGAAGGTACGAGACCATGAAATCAAAATGAGAAAAAAACAAGGACCATCGAGCCTGTCTAGGATTCAACCGTTTGGCAGACTCGAGGTAAATCAGATTCTTATGATGGGTCAAGACCACAATACGGTGCTTAGCTCCCTCAAGCCAATGTCACCACTCCTCAAACGCCCACTTCATAGCCAACAACTCCCGATTACCGACATCATAATTGCGTTCAGCAGGCGAAAACGTACGGGAAAAGAAGGCACACGGTTTCATTAAGGAACCAACAGGATCCCTCTGAGACAAAACGGCCCCTGCCCCAATCTCAGAAGCGTCAACCTCAACCCGAAACGGAAGAGAAACATCCGGTTGACGCAACACTGGAGAGACAGCCGCAGGGGACCAATTCGCCACATCAGCGCCCTTCTTCGTCAAATCAGTCAAGGGTTTAACCACGCTGGAAAAATTAGCAATGAAACGGCGATAAAAATTAGCAAAACCCAAAAATTTCGGAAGGCTCTTCACGGATGTGGGCTGAATCCAATCATGAATGGCCTGAACCTTAACCGGATCCATCTCTATAGACGAGGGAGAAAAAATAAAGCCCAAAAAGGAAACTTTCTGCACCCCAAAAAGACACTTAGACCCTTTCACAAACAAGGCATTGTCACGAAGGATCTGAAATATCATCCTGACCTGCTGCACATGAGACTCCCAATCATCGGAAAAAAATCAAAATATCGTCCAAATATACAATCAAGAATTTATCAAGATAATCCCGGAAGATATCATGCATGAAGGACTGAAAAACAGATGGAGCATTAGAGAGTCCGAATGGCATCACAAGGTATTCAAAATGGCCTTCGGGCGTGTTAAACGCAGTTTTTCATTCATCACACTGTTTAATACGAACAAGATTATAAGCCCCCCGAAGGTCAATCTTAGTAAACCAACTAGCTCCCTTAATCCTAGCAAACAAATCGGAAAGCAAAGGTAAAGGGTATTGAAACTTGACCGTGATCTTATTCAAGAGGCGATAATCAATACAGGGTCTTAAGGAACACTGCATGTGTGCCACAGGAAAAGAAACAGACACTTATATTTGCTGAACTGGCAGCTAAGCAGGTGAGGCCAGGCAGGGATCCAATACTTCCAAAGAAACATTGACAACTGGCAAGGGCTAATGAATCCTGCACACTTAAATATCCCAGTCAGAACAGCAATTAGCAGATACACCTGGCCAGGACTGTGACTCAGAGACAACTGCATTCCCACCTACAACCACTGGAGGGAACCCAAGAGCAGAATTCACAACAGGCCAGGTACAGTCTACTCTGAATATGTCGAGAAGCATGTGTAACACCCCAGGTAACCGGTTGTTACAGTGATGTTGCCTTCCTTTTGGGGAGGGCGATATCATACTTGGAGGCAAGGGGGATTCCCTTTACCAGGTAAGCACCTACATTCAACACATTCTGAATCCAGGCCAGAAGGGGCAGCTCTGAACTCGGATTCAGGGGAGCTTCCCAGCTTTAAGTATTCTGGTCTGGAGGAGGAGTTAGACAGTTGGTCTAGGGAGACCAGAGAGAAGGAAGTTTGGAGATACAGTGGAAGATTGAGGACTGAGAGCAGAGAGTGGGGCACTGCAGCCAGGACTGTGCTGCAGCTCCAGGAAGGAAGATAACCTGAGGGGTTGAATGTCAGTGAGCATCTAAGGAAAGAAGCACAGGAGAAGGAAAGGGGCTCAGAGGGGGACTGTGACCAGGCACCCTCAGAGCCGAAGCGTAGGAACCGGGCACCGGGAGCCCGAGGTTGTGTTGCACTCTAAGTCACACAGCAGAACCAGATGGAATAGGACTTTATGTTATTTGCCCGCCCTCACACCTGGAGGTGAAGCAGTATACTAGGAGCCTGGGTCGTGATAGCGACCCTATAAAAAGGCTTACACTGCCCACCATACGGGTAACTGTCCCAGGACAGGAGAGAGAGGACTTTGCAAGTAAGCTACAGGCAGCAGGGACCTCGCATACGAGCGTCAGTAGGAAGGCTTATGGACCTCACCTGGAAGAGGGATCCACTTTTCCCTCCAGGCCGGCCGGACCATATCATCATCTGTTCATGGTACCCTGGACTGTGGCCTGCTACTACCAGTAAACCAGGTAAAGACGTTACAACCTTGTGTCCTCTGTTTATTTGCTGGCAGCCACCATCCCTGCCAACACACACTGGGAGCCCTGGGGACCCCGCTTCACCTGTGGGAAGCGTCACCATCTCTGCTGCAGTAACATCACCCCAGAGGACCCCTTTAAGCAGTGTCGGTCCCCTCTGACCGAGAACCACAGGTGGCGTCATGAACACAAACTTTATTCAAAACCCCTTTAAAGACCATTCCCCTTTACTTGAGCACCCAGGGCCACGGACCGGGCCGCTGCCATCGTGACCACCCCTTTAACTGCGACCGGACCCAGTAACGAGTATCCCCACTGCCCTAGTGGGCGATTCACATGCAAATCGCATACCTGCAGTCACATGGCCGGCTCTGGCACCGGAGAATCTTCACATTGTGATGTGTGCACAATGTGAGGATTCACGAGTCTGCAGTCATATAGAGTGACTGCAGATTTGTAGCCTAAAACCAGTCATCTCCTTTAAGTAAGCCTTACAAATTAAAGATATATCAATGAACCAATCACCACCAGCTTACTCCCCCATGACGGCAGTTGTTGGAGAGAATTAAAAATTGTAATGAGCTATACCGCAGAGTCCTACAGAAGTCTCACCTGCCCTGCATAATAAATGAAATTTTCATCCACTATTTTCATTCTCTGCATGGACAGACCTCCATACTTGAAAATCTGGATTAATTTAGTAATGGCATTTTGTACCTGTGATATCTCTTGTTAGACGTACCGGAGAAATAGGTGTAGTTAGGCCTTCTTTCATCCAGGGCCAAGAATTCAGTACCCTGCCCTAGTCTTATATGTATCCTAGAGGCTTGTTGCCCCCCCCCCCCCCCCCCCACACACACACACACACACACACACACTTCAGACGCCTGGCACATAATGAACATAATCCACCAGCAACCTTGGCCATGTACCTGGTCAGGTAGATAGTGGCAAGATGGACACAGATGACATACCCCGAGTAGTGAGCTTTAATTACATGGTTTGCAAAAGGAAATGAAGGGAGAATTAAATGCTTAAGTGCAGTAAAAGTGCCCAAACACCTCATATAGTTGGCAACAGAAGATCTCTTGGAACTCTGAAGCCAGCATCCATTGAGAAAGAGATTGTTGTAATAAAACATCTCCTTTAAGATCCATTTACATAGACATATTCAGGACTTGACCTATGACGCATAGCTTGCCCCAGTCTCCAGCCACTCTTTATTCATTTTGCTTCTGTGTTACAGTGCTCATATGTCCTCTCAGTCTCGCATGCTGGCGCTGAACTAGTTTCCAACCTCACCTTACCCGGTGCCTCCTTCAAGTTCTTCCCTCCAAAAACACTTCTCTTGTCTTTTTGTTCCTGCCTACTCGGTTATCTCAGTAGATGGCGACATACTGTATGAGGGTTGTGGGTATAGCCGATCTGTTAACAGATTCTACAATATATTAATGAACAGATTGTAGACCTGATTAAACCGATTCACTTACTTTGAAAATTCATGACAGAATGGCTCTACAAACCTGTTATTAAGCTGAGCACTTTGAGTCCAGCTCTAAGGGTATGTGCACACGCTGCGGATTTTGCTGTGGATTTTGCTGTGGATTCGCAGCGTTTCCACAGCTGCGGATCCGCAGCAGTTTCCCATGCATTTACAGTACCATGTAAAGCAATGGGAAATGAAATCCGAAGTGCACATGCTGCGGAAAAAAACGCGCGGAAACGCAGCGGTTTATTTTCCACAGCATGTCAATTTTTTCTGCGGATTCCACTGCGGGTTTGCCCCTGCTCCAATAGAAAACTGCAGGTGAAAACCCACAGAGGAAACCGCAAAAGAAACCGCAGTAAAAACAGCAGCGGCTTTTCACTGCGGGTTTGGCAAATCCGCTGTGGAAAATTCTGCAATGGAATACGCAGCGTGTGCACTTAGCCTAAATGGACTCAGAAAATTGTCATTTTGAGGTAAAGATTCAAAAGAGAATTACACAGCCATTCTGACATAGATTTGCAAAGTAAGTAAACCGGCCTCATAAAGTCTAAAATAACTATATTATAATATTTGCAAGTTGCATTGTGAAATCTGGTAACAGACAGATAGTCCATCCATGTATACATATGTAACCATGACAGGATGTCAGTGATGGTAACTTACACAGGGCTCTGCGTGATTTGAGAAGGAAAATGGATACATACGTGTTAGTGGACATGCTGGACGTTGTTGTACTTGTGCCCAAATTATCATCTTCGAGAGCACTTTCCGCAACGTTGCACGTTCCATATTCTGGACAGGGGTTTCAGTTTTGCTGCTTCAGTTTGGGCAATGCTTTGAGATTTCTTTCAGAACTACCCCACAGATAAAAGTCGAACAGCGTTAGGTCTGATTGCTCTGAAGCTGTGTGCTGAATGTAAGTTATTTTGTGGAATAAAATATCCATAAATTTCAGAACAAAGCAGTCTTGTGTTTCCGTGTAAGAGCCTGGGTCAGTCCAACATATTGGACGCTCACATATGAAAACACTATGTGGTGCACGACCGGCAGGGACAGGGGCGATGGCCTCATTCACTTTGTGCACTGCTCAGGTAATATGAAAGCTGAGCTCTGGTTGGTTGCTGTGGGCGCCAAACATAGCTTTACTTTAAGACCATTCTGATGACTGAGGCCCGATCAGCCATACACTGGACAAACACATTGATAATAATAACACACCATGACTGTCACCATGTAGTCCATGTCTGACTCTGTACTTTAAACCATTGGTTGGCAGTGAAGCTATTTTTCGTCTTTGTTTTTTTTGCGTTTGGCATTTCTAGAATTTAGCATATATGTGTCATATGTGCAGTTCTGGTTTTCTCATAGACCTGTTTCTTTGCTGTTAGTTAGGCTTCTTTAGTGAAATAATCAGAGCACAAACTATTAAGCGGGTGCATGTAAATTGTGTGCTGCAGGTGTAACCACACAGTATGTGCTTCGCATTGGTTTCCCCCTTGAAGCAATGCTACCGGATCCTAATATTTGCGATCAGAAATCTCCACATTTCAAATGTTTTCCTTTTTTTTCTTATAATTTAACGTATTATACCTGTGATATCTCTTGTAGTTTGTCATCTTACTACCATATCTACTGTTTCCATCATCCCAGATAGACTATAATGGAGGGGGTCCATTCTTCCAATGAGGGGACGTGCACACGATCAGGAATAGCAACGTTTTGAACGCAGCTCACATGGGCTGCATCCAAAACTCTGCATTCTACATTAAAGCACAGCGGATGGGATTTATAGGAATCTAATGCCCACTGTGCTTCTATTTAACGCTGTGTAAACTCACCGTGGTGCAGGTTTACGAGGGGAAAAGTGTTAATTATCTGCAGCGAAGATGTAGTTTCACCCATAGCCATTCACTAAATGAGTAAATCTACATGGTTATATGAACACATGCAGAATTAACTGCGTGATTAGAATGTAGCGTTTTGGACACAGGGAAATTACGCTGCATACAAAATGCTGCTATTTCCTGATTATGGGCACATAGCCTGACTGTTCTCCAGTCTCCTGGCTTCCTGCAAACTCCTGCTTGACTGACAATTCAGACCAGCAATAGTGATGAGCGAGTGTACTCGTTACTTGGGTTTTCTGAGCATGCTTGGGTGTTCTCCGAGTATTTTGGGCGTGCTCGTAGATTATGTTTGTGTCACCGCAGCTGCATTATTTGCGGCTATTAGACAACCAGAATACATGGGGGATTCCCTAACAAACAGGCAATCCCTGCATGAGTTCAGGTTGTCTAGCAGCAGCAAATCATGCAGCTGCGGTGACACAAACATAATCTACGAGCACGCTCAAAATACTCGGAGAACACCCGAGCGTGCTCAGAAAACCCGAGTAATGAACACACTCGCTCCTCACTAACCAGCAACATTGTTGAACCGCAGGACCAAACTGTGCCACTCAATTATGCTGCCATACGAGGAAGCTTTGTATCTGCAGCATTGGAGAGACACAGTGGTAAAGAAACTGATCTAAGCTAGCATTGTGCTACTCCAGTGATCTGGTCATCATAAGATCAGCACTTACAAGCTCTGTTGGAATGAGCTTGTAAGCACTCTAGATGTTCATGGCAGGTTACTACCCAACGCGTAAGCCTAGCAGCGGTGGTTAGAAATCTAGGTATCTAGCCATAAACAATAAAATGACAAATCTCACCATGTTTGAGAATGGAAAATAATTTTAGTAACAAATAAATTGCAAAGTTGTTTGATAGATCTCTGACCATATATGCTTCTGAAAGTTTCTGCCTCTCTAACATATTCTTTTTATACACAATCATGTGACTTAATTGAAAACTGACTCTTCTACTATTTTTACTTTTACACTTTCTGTTAACCGTTCCCAACATTTTAGAGATATGTTGTTGGCATCAATTTAAATGACTTAGTATTTACCTAATGAAATGGAAAAATGTCTAACTTTCACCTTCTGATATGGGTTCTGTGTTCTGAATAAAATATGGCAATGGAGATTTCCAAATAATTGCATTCTTGTTGTGTTTAGTTGTTTACATCTTACACAGTATCCAAAATTTTTGGAATTGGGGTTGTATAAACTCTTTGCTAATTTAACTATGTAAGATGATGAGAAAAATCCTTTAACTTTCTATGTGTTTGAAGTCCTGTTTGAAATGGTATAACAAGGTATCCCAATGAAAATCCTAATAAATATATAGTTATGTTTGTGCCTACCCAATGCTGCAGTCTGGTGATATATCTAGAAGAATAGCACATCATATCTGTTAATGGAAGGCAGAGTTTACATTGTTTCCAAATACGATTACCGGTAATGAACTACTTACCATAACTCTGTTGATTAAAGAGTAAATATAATAAACACAAATGGAAAACTATGTTAATGCATGGAACTTTTAATTGACTTCATGTAAATAAATGGATGCAAGCTCATATGTTTCAATATAGTGTTGTATAAAATTCTCTTTGAAGTCTATGGCGCCAGTCTGCATTGTGCTTTAGGCCGAACCACAAGTCATTAACAGAAGTGCAATGAAGGATTACGATAAGTAAATTAATTTTCTATTACAAAGAGAGTGCTCATTTGTATATTGTATATTTCACAATGTCCTTTTAAGCATTACAGCAATATACAGCCAAGAGGAACATGTCAATATTATAAAAAACAAAATAAAAATAACAGCAATTGAGACAATTCACCATTAATCTTCCAGATATATGGAACCATACTAAAAAATAAGGGTTTAGGCGAGAGAAAAATGTAGGGAGTCAGAATTTAGCCTTGATTAATCAAGACTGGTGTTTTGTATGCCAATCTTGATGATGCAAGTTGATGTGCGAAGGTAAAAAATAGACTCAAGTTATGGACTTTAGTACATTTCTGTTGTAATTTGCAGCATAAATTATGGTGAATTTGGTAGTCTTGCCTGCCACACTGCTCACCTTATTTACGTTTTAAAAGTTAGTGCAGCTGGTATAAAACCTTCAAAAAGCACAATTGATTTGTGCAACTAATTTTGGTGAAAAATAGTTTGATGAATTAAGGCCTATATGTGCTGCTGTAAGAAGGAGGACCAGACCAGGGGTACCTGTTTTGCGCCGGGTCCGAAACTGTCGGGGCTGTCTCTTCTATTGTCTGGGGAAAAGCTTAGAGAACCAGACCAACCTTTGCACTCAGCAGCAGGGGGCGTGGTTAAGTCTCTGAGGTAACAGCACGTGCGGGGACAGGCAGACTTGGCGGTAAGAGACAACGTGCAGCAGACAGGGGTGTGTGCTCTTTCCCTCGAGCACCGGCACAACGTAGGCCCATGCTGGAGCATCTCCGCTGCTGCCAGCGGAACTTGTGAGAAAAGACGTGCAGTGTGCCCGCTGATTGTGTCTAAGGCTACTTTCACATTTCTGTCTTTTTAGATCCGTCACAATGCGTCGTTTTGGGAAAAAAACGCATACTGCAAAATGTGCCCACAGGATGCGTTTTTTTTCCCCATAGATTTGTATTGCCGACGGATCGCAACGTATGGCCATATGTCTCGTCCGTCGTGCACTGGATGCGTCGTGTTTTGACGGACCGTCATCACGAAAAAATGTTCAAGGAAACTTTTTTTTTCGTACGTCGCATCCTGCACTTTGGAGTGCGCATGCCCGGGTGGAGATCTCTAGCTCCTCCCCGGGACTATAGAATGGGCAGCGGATGGGTTGAAAAACTGAATCCGCTGCCCACGTTGTGCCGAATTTTAACAATGTCCGTCGGTACGTTGCACCGATGTTTTGTGACGGCCCGTACCAACGGAAGTGTGAAAGAAGCCTAAGCAAGAAACTGAGCGCTCCAGGCCCATGAGTACCACGCGGGTACCACTTGAGAGAGACCGAGAGTGTAACGGCTATCAGCACTCTGCTTCCCCAGTATACTTTCATCCTTACAGCCACACTGATACATGGACTAGGGGCTCAGCGGAAGGTGCCGGAGGCCAACCACTGCCGCCAGAAGACGGACCACGGTTATTTCGAGGACCTATGTGGAGAAGCGTTGCGTCAGCCATTGTTGACACCATCATAGCTTCACAACACCCACACCCTGAGGATCAGCGGACAGGATAAGTTAACCCCACAAGAACTGTCCCTACTGTCTTCACTGTTCTTTAAACTTACCCACAATTTCACCATTGAACGGTTTGATTCCCTGTTTAACCCTTTATCTCCCTGCATGGAGTATTCAGGGTCGTTTTTTTCCTGGCGGGGAAATGGGGAAATCCTCTGTGGGCCCTTGCAGTGGACCAGGGAGATGGCGGTGGGAAAGAAAGGATAAAATGAAGGATAAATAAAGTCTGCAGTTTTTCGGGGTGCATGGGTGCACGCAGCGTTCATTACCTGAACCGCCACAGCGCGTGTCCCCACCAACACTGACTAGTGTGCGCCGGTCATAACCGACATATGACGTCAGCACAACTGCAACACAAGGGACCAGGATGGATATGTGGGGGGAGCAACACAAGGCACCAGGTTGGATATATGGGGGAGAGAGCAACCCAAGGGACCAGGGTGAACTATGTATATGGGGGGAAAGAGCAACACAAGGGACTAGGGTGGGTTATATGGGGGAAGTGAAAGCAACACAAAGGACCTGGATGGATATATGGGGGAGAAAGAGCAACACAAGGGACCGGGGTGGATTATATGGGGGGAGAGAGCAACACAAGGACCAGGGTGGATATATGGAGGGAAGAGACAGTAACACAAGGGATCAGGATGTATATGTGGTGGGAGAGCAACACAAGGAACCAGGGTGGATATATGGGGGGAGAGCAACACAAGGAACCAGGGTGGATATATGGGGGGAGAGAGCAACACAAAGACCAGGGTGGATATATGGGGGAGAGAGAGCAACACAAGGGACCAGGATGGATATATGGGGGGATAGAGCAACACAAGGGACCAGAATGGATATATAGGGGGGAGAGAGCAAAACAAGGGACCAGGGTGGATTATATGTGGAGGAGAGAAACACAAAAGACCAATGTGGACATATGGAGGAGAGCAACACAAGGGACCAGGGTGGATATATGGGGGGAGAGCAACACAGGAGACCAGGATGGAAATATAGGGGGAGAGAGCAACACAAAGGACCAGGGTGGATATATGGGGGGAGAGAGCAACACTAGGGACCAGGATGGATATATGGTGGGGAGAGAGAAACACAAAGGACCAGGATGGATATATGGGGTGGGAGAGAGCAGCAGAAAGGACTAGGATGTATATAGGGGGGGAGAGAGCAATACAAGGGACCACGATGGACACCTGGGGGAAGAGAGCAACACAAAGGACCAGGGTGGATATATGGGGGGGGAGAGAGCAACACAAGAGATCAGTATGGATATATGGGGGAGAGAGCAACACAAGAGACCAGGGTGGACTATATAGGGGGAGAGAGCAACACAAGGGACCAGGGTGGATTATATGGGGGGGAGAGAAACACAAGGGCCCAGGGTGGATATATGGGGGAAAGAGCAACACAAGGGACCAGGGTGGATTATATGGGGGGAGAGAGCAACACAAGGGACTATGGTGGATATATGGGGGGAAGAGAGAGCAACACAAGGGATCAGGATGGATAAATGGGGGTAGAGCAATGCAGCGCCCCAGGGTCCTGGTCGTTGCAGTAATATCGCTCTTCCACCAGGAGGAGTGATGTTACGTCTGAAGGCAATAAAGGAGATCACCTTACCAGGTATCACAAACCACACAACACACTTCACACTCCAGGCCGCCAAGGGGAGCCATGCTTTTATCTATTAGGGCACTCCTCACAGTTAGGTAAAACTGGTAGTCTGGACAGGAAGTCAGAGCAGAAGTGAGCTGGGCTTCACCCAGTGAGCTGCTATCTGAGCTCCTCTCAGGTAGTGGGACTCTGACAGGGGTGGGATCCTGTCAGAGGTGTTGTGAATTCACCTTTGGGCTCCCTCCGGTGGTTGTAGAGGGTAATGCAGTTGGGCCTGGATTGCAGGAGTGGACATGTGTTATGATCTGGTGGTTAGGACAAATAGTGGACCTAGTAGTTAGAGCACCAGGAAAGACTTGATAGAACATTAACTGTTATGCTGTGCTATCAGGCAACACAGTGTGCAGTAATCAGCGCACATACAGTGATATGGCAATAACCCAAAAACAATAGAACAAGCTCTGAGACGTGGAATCTCTGCAGACTGCAATACCTGAACCTATCCTCACACAACTAAAAGCAGCAGTGGATTGCGCCTAACACTACCTATGCAACTCGGCACTGCCTGAGGAGCTGACTAGCCTGAAGATAGAAATACAAGCCTGACTTGCCTCAGAGAAATACCCCAAAGGAATAGGCAGCCCCCCACATATAATGACTGTTAGCAAGATGAAAAGACAAAACGTAGGAATGAAATAGATTCAGCAAAGTGAGGCCCGATATTCTAGACAGAGCGAGGATAGCAAAGAGAACTATGCAGTCTACAAAAAACCCTAAAGCAGAACCACGCAAAGGGGGGCAAAAAGACCCACCGTGCCGAACTAACGGCACGGCGGTGCACCCTTTGCGTCTCAGAGCTTCCAGCAAAAGAGAATAGCACAGCTGGACAGAAAAAACGGAAACAAAAACAAAGTAACACTTATCTAGCAGAGCAGCAGGCCACAGGAAAGATGCAGTAGCTCAGATCCAACACTGGAACATTGACAAGGAGCAAGGAAGACAGAGTCAGGTGGAGTTAAAGAGCAAGGCAGCCAACGAGCTCACCAAAACACCTGAGGGAGGAAGCCCAGAGGCTGCAATACCACTTGTGACCACAGGAGTGAATTCAGCCACAGAATTCACAACAGTACCCCCCCCTTGAGGAGGGGTCACTGAACCCTCACCAGAACCCCCAGGCCGACCAGGATGAGCCACATGAAAGGCACGAACAAGATCTGGGGCATGGACATCAGAGGCAAAAACCCAGGAATTATCCTCCTGAGCATAACCCTTCCATTTGACCAGATACTGGAGTTTCCGTCTAGAGACACGAGAATCCAAAATTTTCTCCACAATATACTCCAATTCCCCCTCCACCAAAACAGGGGCAGGAGGCTCCACAGATGGAACCATAGGTGCCACGTATCTTCTCAACAACGACCTATGGAATACATTATGTATGGAAAAGGAGTCTGGGAGGGTCAGACGAAAAGACACCGGATTGAGAATCTCAGAAATCCTATACGGACCAATAAAACGAGGTTTAAATTTAGGAGAGGAAACCTTCATAGGAATATGACGAGAAGATAACCAAACCAGATCCCCAACACGAAGTCGGGGACCCACACGGCGTCTACGATTAGCGAAAAGCTGAGCCTTCTCCTGGGACAAGGTCAAATTGTCCACTACCTGAGTCCAGATCTGCTGCAACCTGTCCACCACAGAATCCACACCAGGACAGTCCGCAGACTCAACCTGTCCTGAAGAGAAGCGAGGATGGAACCCAGAATTGCAGAAAAATGGAGAGACCAAGGTAGCCGAGCTGGCCCGATTATTAAGGGCGAACTCAGCCAACGGCAAAAATGACACCCAATCATCCTGGTCAGCGGAAACAAAACATCTCAGATATGTTTCCAAGGTCTGATTGGTTCGTTCGGTCTGGCCATTAGTCTGAGGATGGAAGGCCGAGGAAAAAGATAGGTCAATGCCCATCCTACCACAAAAGGCTCGCCAGAACCTCGAGACAAACTGGGAACCTCTGTCAGAAACAATATTCTCAGGAATGCCATGCAAACGAACCACATGCTGGAAGAACAAAGGCACCAAATCAGAGGAGGAGGGCAATTTAACCAAGGGCACCAGATGGACCATTTTAGAAAAGCGATCACAGACCACCCAAATGACCGACATCTTTTGAGAAACGGGAAGGTCAGAAATGAAATCCATCGAAATATGTGTCCAAGGCCTCTTCGGGACCGGCAAGGGCAAAAGCAACCCACTGGCACGTGAACAGCAGGGCTTAGCCCTAGCACAAATCCCACAGGACTGCACAAAAGCACGCACATCCCGTGACAGAGATGGCCACCAGAAGGATCTAGCCACCAACTCTCTGGTACCAAAGATTCCTGGATGACCAGCCAGCACCGAACAATGAAGCTCAGAGATAACTTTACTAGTCCACCTATCAGGGACGAACAGTTTCTCGGCCGGACAACGATCAGGTTTATTAGCCTGAAATTTCTGCAACACTCTCCGCAAATCAGGAGAGATGGCAGACACAATGACTCCTTCCTTGAGGATACTCGCCGGCTCAGATAACCCCGGAGAGTCGGGCACAAAACTCCTAGACAGAGCATCCGCCTTCACATTTTTAGAGCCCGGAAGGTACGAAATCACAAAATCAAAACGAGCAAAAAATAACGACCAACGGGCCTGTCTAGGATTCAAGCGCTTGGCAGACTCAAGATAAGTAAGATTCTTATGATCAGTCAATACCACCACGCGATGCTTAGCTCACTCAAGCCAATGACGCCACTCCTCGAATGCCCACTTCATGGCCAGCAACTCTCGGTTGCCCACATCATAATTACGCTCAGCAGCAGAAAATTTCCTGGAAAAGAAAGCACATGGTTTCAACACTGAGCAACCAGAACCTCTCTGTGACAAAACCGCCCCTGCTCCAATCTCAGAAGCATCAACCTCGACCTGGAACGGAAGAGAAACATCTGGTTGACACAACACAGGGGCACAGCAAAAACGACGCTTCCACTCCTGAAAAGCTTCCACGGCAGCAGAAGACCAATTAACCAAATCAGCACCCTTCTTGGTCAAATCGGTCAATGGTCTGGCAATGCTAGAAAAATTACAGATGAAGCGACGATAAAAATTAGCAAAGCCCAGGAATTTCTGCAGACTTTTCAGAGATGTCGGCTGAGTCCAATCCTGGATGGCCTGGACCTTAACCGGATCCATCTCGATAGTAGAAGGGGAAAAGATGAACCCCAAAAATGAAACTTTCTGCACACCGAAGAGACACTTTGATCCCTTCACGAACAAGGAATTAGCACGCAGTACCTGGAAAACCATTCTGACTTGCTTCACATGAGACTCCCAATCATCAGAGAAGATCAAAATGTCATCCAAGTAAACAATCAGGAATTTATCCAGATACTCACGGAAAATGTCATGCATAAAAGACTGAAAAACAGATGGAGCATTGGCAAGTCCGAACGGCATCACCAGATACTCAAAATGACCCTCGGGCGTATTAAATGCCGTTTTCCATTCATCTCCCTGCCTGATTCTCACCAGATTATACGCACCACGAAGATCAATCTTAGTAAACCAACTAGCCCCCTTAATCCGGGCAAACAAGTCAGATATCAATGGCAAGGGATACTGAAACTTAACAGTGATCTTATTAAGAAGGCGGTAATCAATACACGGTCTTAGCGAACCATCCTTTTTGGCTACAAAAAAGAACCCTGCTCCCAATGGTGATGACGATGGGCGAATATGTCCCTTCTCCAGGGATTCTTTCACATAACTGCGCATAGCGGTGTGTTCAGGCACGGACAAATTAAATAAACGACCCTTAGGGAATTTACTACCAGGAATCAAATTGATAGCACAATCACAATTCCTATGCGGAGGTAGGGCATCAGACTTGGGCTCTTCAAATACATCCTGAAAGTCAGACAAGAACTCTGGGATGTCAGAAGGAATGGATGACGAAATAGACAAAAATGGAACATCACCATGTACCCCCTGACAACCCCAGCTGGTTACCGACATAGAGTTCCAATCTAATACTGGATTATGGGTTTGTAACCATGGCAACCCCAACACGACCACATCATGCAGATTATGCAGTACCAGAAAGCGAATAACTTCCTGATGTGCAGGAGCCATGCACATGGTCAGCTGGGCCCAGTACTGAGGCTTATTCTTGGCCAAAGGTGTAGCATCAATTCCTCTCAACGAAATAGGACACCGCAAAGGCTCCAAGAAAAATCCACAACGTTTAGCATAATCCAAATCCATCAGATTCAGGGCAGCGCCTCAATCCACAAACGCCATGACAGAATACGATGACAAAGAGCATATCAAGGTAATGGACAGAAGGAATTTGGACTGTACAGTACCAATGACGGCAGAGCTATCGAACCGCCTAGTGCGCTTAGGACAATTAGAAATAGCATGAGTGGAATCACCACAGTAGAAACACAGCATGTTCAGACGTCTGTGTTCTTGCCGTTCAACTTTAGTCATAGTCCTGTCGCACTGCATAGGCTCAGGTTTACTCTCAGACAATACCGCCAGATGGTGCACAGATTTACGCTCGCGCAAACGACGACCGATCTGAATGGCCAAGGACATAGACTCATTCAAACCAGCAGGCATAGGAAATCCCACCATGACATCCTTAAGAGCTTCAGAGAGACCCTTTCTAAACCAAGCCGCCAGTGCAGATTCATTCCACAGAGTGAGTACTGACCACTTCCTAAATTTCTGACAATATACTTCTACATCATCCTGACCCTGGCATAAAGCCAGCAAATTTTTCTCAGCCTGATCCACTGAATTAGGCTCATCGTAAAGCAATCCAAGCGCCTGGAAAAACGCATCAACATTACTCAATGCAGGGTCTCCTGGCTCAAGAGAAAACGCCCAGTCCTGTGGGTCGCCGCGCAAAAAAGAAATAATAATCAAAACCTGTTGAATAGGATTACCAGAAGAATGAGGTTTCAAGGCCAGAAATAGCTTACAATTATTTTTGAAGCTCAGGAACTTAGTTCTGTCACCAAAAAACAAATCAGGAATAGGAATTCTTGGTTCTAGCATAGATTTCTGATCAATTGTATCTTGAATCTTTTGTACATTTATAACGAGATTATCCATTGAGGAGCACAGAGCCTGAATATCCATGTCCACAGCTGTGTCCTGAAGCACTCTAATGTCTAGGGGAAAAAAAAAAAAAAAAAAAAAACTGAAGACAGAGCTGAGGAAGAAAAAAAAATGATGTCAGGACTTCTTTTTTTCCCTCTATTGAGAATCATTGGTATG
Source organism: Ranitomeya imitator (assembly GCF_032444005.1). Classification (NCBI taxonomy): domain Eukaryota; kingdom Metazoa; phylum Chordata; class Amphibia; order Anura; family Dendrobatidae; genus Ranitomeya; species Ranitomeya imitator. The sequence continues at coordinate 710,976,824 of NC_091284.1, read as the reverse complement.
GCTCCTTGTACTGTTATGCTGTGCTATCAGGCAACACAGTGTGCAGTAATCAGCGCACATACAGTGATATGGCAATAACCCAAAAACAATAGAACAAGCTCTGAGACGTGGAATCTCTGCAGACTGCAATACCTGAACCTATCCTCACACAACTAAAAGCAGCAGTGGATTGCGCCTAACACTACCTATGCAACTCGGCACTGCCTGAGGAGCTGACTAGCCTGAAGATAGAAATACAAGCCTGACTTGCCTCAGAGAAATACCCCAAAGGAATAGGCAGCCCCCCACATATAATGACTGTTAGCAAGATGAAAAGACAAAACGTAGGAATGAAATAGATTCAGCAAAGTGAGGCCCGATATTCTAGACAGAGCGAGGATAGCAAAGAGAACTATGCAGTCTACAAAAAACCCTAAAGCAGAACCACGCAAAGGGGGGCAAAAAGACCCACCGTGCCGAACTAACGGCACGGCGGTGCACCCTTTGCGTCTCAGAGCTTCCAGCAAAAGAGAATAGCACAGCTGGACAGAAAAAACGGAAACAAAAACAAAGTAACACTTATCTAGCAGAGCAGCAGGCCACAGGAAAGATGCAGTAGCTCAGATCCAACACTGGAACATTGACAAGGAGCAAGGAAGACAGAGTCAGGTGGAGTTAAAGAGCAAGGCAGCCAACGAGCTCACCAAAACACCTGAGGGAGGAAGCCCAGAGGCTGCAATACCACTTGTGACCACAGGAGTGAATTCAGCCACAGAATTCACAACAATTAACATAGGACAAGCTCTGGGAAGTGGAACCTCTGCTGACCGCAATCCCTAATCCTATAACGCACACTAGAAATAGCCGTGGAGCGCTCCTATCATGACCTAGGCGCCTCGTCACAGCCTCAGAACTAGCTAGCCCTAGAGATAGGAAAAATAAGCCTATCTTGCCTCAGAGAAAATTCCCCAAAGGAAAAGGCAGCCCCCCACATATATTGACTGTGAGTTAAGATGAAATCACAAACACAGAGATGAAATAGATTTAGCAAAGAGAGGCCCGACTTACTAAACAGACAGAAGATAGGAAAGGTCACTTTGCAGTCAGCACAAAACCCTAAAAAAGCCACACAGAGAGTGCAGGGAAAAATACCTTCCGCACCGACTAACGGAGCGGAGGCGCCCCTCTGCGTCCCAGAGCTTCCAGCAAGCAAGGCAAAATTCACATAAGCATACTGGACAGAAAAAATAGCAAACAAGAAAAAAGCAAAGCGAAACTTAGCTTCTGCTGGAGGAAACAGGTAACCAGAAAGATCCAGGAGCGAACTAGACCAATGCTACAACATTGACAGCTGGCATCGGGCAAGGATCCAAGTGGAGTTAAATAGAGCAGCCCACTAACGAATTAGCCTCGTCACCTGTGGAAGGAAACTCAGAAACACCCACAGGCACCAGAGAAAGTCCATGGACAGAACCAGCCGAAGTACCATTCATGACCACAGGAGGGAGCCCGAAAACAGAATTCACAACAGTACCCCCCCCCTTGAGAAGGGGTCACCGAACCCTCACCAGAGCCCCCAGGCTGACCAGGATGAGCCAAATGAAAGGCACGAACCAGATCGGCCGCATGAACATCAGAGGCAAAAACCCAGGAATTATCCTCCTGACCATAACCCTTCCACTTGACCAAGTACTGGAGTTTCCGTCTCAGAATACGAGAATCCAAAATCTTCTCCACCACATACTCCAACTCCCCCTCAACCAACACCGGAGCAGGATGGTCAACGGATGGAACCACAGGCGCCACGTATCTCCGCAACAACGACCTATGGAACACATTATGAATGGCAAAAGAATCTGGAAGGGCCAAACGAAATGACACAGGATTGATAACCTCAGAAATTTTATACGGACCAATGAAACGAGGCTTAAACTTAGGAGAGGAAACCTTCATAGGAACATAACGAGACGACAACCAAACTAAATCCCCAACACAAAGACGGGGACCCACACAGCGCCGGCGGTTAGCGAAACGTTGAGCCTTCTCCTGGGACAATGTCAAATTGTCCACCACATGAGTCCAAATCTGCTGCAACCTATTCACCACAGTATCTACACCAGGACAGTCCGAAGACTCAACCTGCCCTGACGAGAAACGAGGATGGAAACCAGAATTGCAGAAAAACGGTGAAACCAAAGTAGCCGAGCTGGCCCGATTATTAAGGGCAAACTCAGCCAACGACAAAAAGGACACCCAATCATCCTGATCAGCAGAAACAAAGCATCTCAGATATGTTTCCAACGTCTGATTAGTACGTTCGGTTTGGCCATTTGTCTGAGGATGGAAACCCGAGGAAAAAGACAAATCAATGCCCATCCTAGCACAAAAGGATCGCCAAAACCTCGAAACAAACTGAGAACCTCTGTCCGAAACGATGTTCTCCGGGATGCCATGTAAACGAACCACATGCTGGAAAAACAATGGCACCAAATCAGAGGAGGAAGGCAATTTAGACAAGGGTACCGAATGGACCATCTTAGAAAAGCGATCACAAACCACCCAAATGACTGACATCTTTTGAGAGACGGGGAGATCCGAAATAAAATCCATAGAAATATGCGTCCAGGGCCTCTTCGGGACCGGCAAGGGCAAAAGCAACCCACTAGCACGAGAACAGCAGGGTTTAGCCCGAGCACAAGTCCCACAGGACTGCACAAAAGAACGCACATCCCGTGACAAAGAAGGCCACCAAAAGGATCTGGCCACCAAATCTCTGGTACCAAAGATTCCAGGATGCCCAGCCAACACCGAACAATGAAGCTCAGAGATAACTCTGTTAGTCCATTTATCAGGGACAAACAGTTTCTCCGCTGGGCAATGGTCAGGTCTATCAGCTTGAAATTTTTGCAGCACCCGCCGCAAATCAGGGGAGATGGCAGACAAAATTATCCCCTCTTTGAGAATACCTGCCGGCTCAGAAACACCCGGAGAGTCAGGCACAAAACTCCTTGACAGGGCATCAGTAGGGTTGAGCGAAACGGGTCGAACATTTTCAAAAGTCGCCGACTTTTGGCGAAGTCGAGTTTCATGAAACCCGATCCGACCCCTGTTCGTGGTCGGCCATGCGGTACGCGACTTTCGCGCCAAAGTCGCGTTTCAATGACGCGAAAAGCGCCATTTCTCAGCCAATGAAGGTAAACGCAGAGTGTGGGCAGCGTGATGACATAGGTCCTGGTCCCCACCATCTTAGAGAAGGGCATTGCAGTGATTGGCTTGCTGTCTGCGGCGTCACAGGGGCTATAAAGGGGAGTTCCCGCCGACCGCCATGTTACTGCTGCTGATCTGAGCTTAGGGAGAGGTTGCTGCCGCTTCGTCAGAAGCAGGGATAGCGTTAGGCAGGGTCCATTAACCACAAAACCGCTTGTGCTGTAGCGATTTCCACTGCCCAACACCACCTTCGGTGTGCAGGGACAGTGGAAGCTCCTTTTTTTTTTTTTTTCCTCAGCGCTGTAGCTCATTGGGCTGCCCTAGAAGGCTCCCTGATAGCTGCATTGCTGTGTGTACGCCGCTGTGCAAACCAACTGCTTTTTTCAAAGCACAAATCCTCTTGTTCCTTCCTTTCTGCACAGCTATCTTGTTTGTTTGTCCACACTTTTTATTTAATTTGTGCATCAGTCCACTCCTTATTGCTGCCTGCCATACCTGGCTGAGATTACTGCAGGGAGATAGTAATTGAAGGACAGTTCCTTTTTTTTTTTTTTTTTTTTTTGTGGGAGATTAAGATTGACATTTCTGCTAGAGTGCCATCTCTGTCTGTGTCATCTCTCACTCAGTGGGCCATAGAAAGCCTATTTATTTTTTTGCTTGATTTGGGTTCCAAAATCTACCAGAAAAAATCACAACATCAATCAGTGGGAGAAAAATATTGGCCTCAGGGCTTGTGTGCCACTCCTTACTCCTGTGTGTGCCATCTCTCACTCAGTGGGCCATAGAAAGCCTATTAATTTTTTTGCTTGATTTGGGTTCTAAATTCTACCTGAAAAAATCATTAAATCAATCAGTGGGAGATTAATATTGGCCTTTGGGCTTGTGTGCCAGTCCTAAGCGTGCCATCTCTCTCTCTCTCAGATAGTGGGCCATAGAAAGCCTATTTTTTTATTATTTTATTGGGTTTATAAATTTTCCCTGGAAAAAAAAAAAAGTGGGAGATTAATATTGGCCTCTGGGCTTGTGTGCCAGTCCTGAGCGTGCCATCTCTCTCACAAATAGTGGGCCATAGAAAGCCTATTTATTTTTTTGGTTGATTTGGGTTCATAATTCTACCTGAAAAAATCAATCAATCAATCAGTGGGAGATTAATATTATGCTTTGGGCTTGTGTGCCAGTCCTAAGCGTGCCATCTCTCTCTCTCAGATAGTGGGCCATAGAAAGCCTATTTATTATTATTTTTTTTATTGGGTTTATAAATTTTCCCTGGAAAAAAAAAAAATGGGAGATTAATATTGGCCTCTGGGCTTGTGTGCCAGTCCTGAGCGTGCCATCTCTCTCACAAATAGTGGGCCATAGAAAGCCTATTAATTTTTTTGCTTGATTTGGGTTCCAAAATCTACCAAAAAAAATCACTAAATCAATCAGTGGGAGATTAATATTGGCCTCTGGGCTTGTGTGCCACTCCTGACTCCTGTGTGCGTCATCTGTCACTCAGTGGGCCCTAGAAAGCCTATTTTTTGTTTTATTTGTTTTCTAAATTCTCCCTGAAACAATCATTTTATTTTCTTTGGTTTCTAAATTATTCCTGAAAAAAATCATTTTTTTTGTATTTTTTTTTCTCTCAAGTCTCCCTGAAAAAAAAAAAAAAAAAAAATCTGTGGGAGATTCATATTGCCCCTTCTGCTTGTGTGCCAGTCTTGACTCCTGGGTGTGCCATCTCTCTCTCTCTCCCCAATTGTGGGCCATAGAAAGCCTATTAATTTTTTTGCTTGATTTGGGTTCCAAAATCTACCAAAAAAAATCACTAAATCAATCAGTGGGAGATTAATATTGGCCTCTGGGCTTGTGTGCCACTCCTGACTCCTGTGTGCGTCATCTGTCACTCAGTGGGCCCTAGAAAGCCTATTTTTTGTTTTATTTGTTTTCTAAATTCTCCCTGAAACAATCATTTTATTTTCTTTGGTTTCTAAATTATTCCTGAAAAAAATCATTTTTTTTGTATTTTTTTTCTCTCAAGTCTCCCTGAAAAAAAAAAAAAAATCTGTGGGAGATTCATATTGCCCCTTCTGCTTGTGTGCCAGTCTTGACTCCTGGGTGTGCCATCTCTCTCTCTCTCCCCAATTGTGGGCCATAGAAAGCCTATTAATTTTTTTGCTTGATTTGGGTTCCAAAATCTACCAAAAAAAATCACTAAATCAATCAGTGGGAGATTAATATTGGCCTCTGGGCTTGTGTGCCACTCCTGACTCCTGTGTGCGTCATCTGTCACTCAGTGGGCCCTAGAAAGCCTATTTTTTGTTTTATTTGTTTTCTAAATTCTCCCTGAAACAATCATTTTATTTTCTTTGGTTTCTAAATTATTCCTGAAAAAAATCATTTTTTTTTGTATTTTTTTTTCTCTCAAGTCTCCCTGAAAAAAAAAAAAAAAATCTGTGGGAGATTCATATTGCCCCTTCTGCTTGTGTGCCAGTCTTGACTCCTGGGTGTGCCATCTCTCTCTCTCTCCCCAATTGTGGGCCATAGAAAGCCTATTAATTTTTTTAGCTTGATTTGGGTTCCAAAATCTACCAAAAAAAATCACTAAATCAATCAGTGGGAGATTAATATTGGCCTCTGGGCTTGTGTGCCACTCCTGACTCCTGTGTGCGTCATCTGTCACTCAGTGGGCCCTAGAAAGCCTATTTTTTGTTTTATTTGTTTTCTAAATTCTCCCTGAAACAATCATTTTATTTTCTTTGGTTTCTAAATTATTCCTGAAAAAAATCATTTTTTTTGTATTTTTTTTTCTCTCAAGTCTCCCTGAAAAAAAAAAAAAAAAAAATCTGTGGGAGATTCATATTGCCCCTTCTGCTTGTGTGCCAGTCTTGACTCCTGGGTGTGCCATCTCTCTCTCTCTCCCCAATTGTGGGCCATAGAAAGCCTATTATTTTTTTTGCTTGATTTGGGTTCCAAAATCTACCAAAAAAAATAACTAAATCAATCGGTGGGAGATTAATATTGGCCTCTGGGCTTGTGTGCCACTCCTGACTCCTGTGTGCGTCCTCTCTCACTCAGTGGGCCCTACAAAGCCTTTTTTTTTTTTTTTTTTCCTAAATTCTCCCTGAAACAATCATTTCATTTTATTTGTTTTATAAATTCTTCTGTAAAAAAAATTTTTTTTTTAATTTTTTTTTTTTCTGAAGTCTCCCTTTTAAAAAAAACAAACACAAATCAGTGGGAGATAAATATTTACATTTGCGCTTCAGTGACAGTCCTGCGTGTGTGCCATCTCATTTGTTGCCAACAACAACAGAGTGTGTAACATTGTGGCTGATTTTCGTTGTGGTCTCACCCACCTGTAAAGGGGTAGCTAAATCATACTGAAGTTATAGCTCACCGTGTAAGTTGTGTGACAGCAACAAATACCGTTCGTTTGGTAACGTTTTTAAAACAATGAGGAAGTCTGGTGGAAGAGGTCGTGGCCGGGGGCGTTCATTGTCAGCTGGTAATGAGGGTAGTGGTAGTGGTGGAGCATCAGCTGGTCGTGGGAAAAAAAATATTGCACCTAAGTCTGGAGCTGTGGAGCCAGGTTCGTCGTCTGGCTACACAAGGCCTCGAACGCTCCCTTTTCTGGGAGTAGGAAAACCGCTTTTAAAGCCGGAGCAGCAAGAGCAAGTTTTGGCTTATCTTGCTGACTCAGCCTCTAGCTCTTTTGCCTCCTCTCGTGAAACTGGTAAATGTCAAAGCAGCGCGTCGTTAGTGGATGTTCACGGTCAGGGACAAGTCGCTTCCTTGTCCTCTTCAGCAAAAACAACAACAGAGAAGAATGCAGCAGGCGACACAACGGGTTACTCCATGGAGCTCTTTACACATACCGTCCCTGGCTTAGAAAGTGAAGCAGTTAACAGTCCATGCCCATTACAAGTTGAATCTGACATGGAGTGCACTGATGCACAGCCACAGCCAGACTACTATCCTGGTCCTTTGACTCAGACCACAACATTGCCCTCGCAGGGTGCTGATCAAGAATCAGACCCTGATGAGACTATGTTGCCCCATCACGAACGCTATACCACCGACCGACACGGTGACACAGACGAAGTTGCACACGAGCTACAAGAAGAGGTAATAGATGACCCAGTTCTTGACCCCGATTGGCAGCCATTGGGGGAACAGGGTGCAGGCGGCAGCAGTTCTGAAGCGGAGGAGGAGGGGCCGCAGCAGGCATCAACATCGCAACAGGTTCCATCTGCCGGGCCCGTATCTTGCCCAAAACGCGTGGCAAAGCTAAAACCTGTTGGAGGACAGCGTGGCCATCCGGTTAAAGCTCAGTCTGCAATGCCTGAAAAGGTATCCGATGCTAGAAAGAGTGCAGTCTGGCATTTTTTTAAACAACATCCAATTGATCAGCGCAAAGTCATCTGTCAAAAATGTTCGACTACCTTAAGCAGAGGACAGAATCTGAAAAGTCTCAATACAAGTTGCATGCATAGACATTTAACCACCATGCATTTGCAAGCCTGGACTAACTACCAAACGTCCCTTAAGGTTGTAGCACCCTCGGCCAATCAAGCTAGTCAGCAACACAACATCCCTTCCGGCAGTGTAGGGCCACCATTTTCCGCACCACCTGCAGTATCTGTGCAGGTTTCTTTGCCAGGCCAAAGCCGTCAGGGTCAGGGAATCACCAGTTTTGTAGTAGGAAACACTGCATCTAGGGCACCGGTGGCAACAATACCATCTCCCACCGTCTCTCAGTCTGCCATGTCCACCGGCACCCCCGCTAGTTCCACGATCTCCAGCTCTCCAGTCCAGCTCACCCTACATGAGACTATGGTTAGAAAAAGGAAGTACTTAGTCTCGCATCCGCGTACACAGGGTTTGAACGCACACATAGCTAGACTAATCTCGTTAGAGATGATGCCCTACCGGTTAGTTGAAAGCGAAGCTTTCAAAGCCCTGATGGACTACGCTGTACCACGCTACGAGCTACCCAGTCGACACTTTTTTCCCAGAAAAGCCATCCCAGCCCTCCACCAGCATGTTAAAGAGCGCATCGTCCATGCACTCAGGCAATCTGTGAGCACAAAGGTGCACCTGACAACAGATGCATGGACCAGTAGGCATGGCCAGGGACGTTACGTGTCCATCACGGCACACTGGGTAAATGTGGTGGATGCAGGGTCCACAGGGGACAGCAAGTTTGGGACAGTTCTGCCTAGCCCACGGCCTAGGAAACAATTGGCTGTAGCCATTCGCACCCCCTCCTCCTCCTCTTCGTCCTCCTGCAGAAGCGAGAGCTCGTCCACAGACCGCAGTCGCACAACCACTCCATCCGCAGCTGCCACTGTTGCACACCAGGTCTCCCATTATGGGACAGCTAGTGGCAAGCGTCAGCAGGCTGTATTGGCAATGAAGTGTTTGGGCGACAACAGACACACCGCGGAAGTTCTGTCCGAGTTCTTGCAGAAAGAAACGCAGTCGTGGCTGGGCACTGTAGATCTTGAGGCAGGCAAGGTAGTGAGTGATAACGGAAGGAATTTCATGGCTGCCATCTCCCTTTCCCAACTGAAACACATTCCTTGCCTGGCTCACACCTTAAACCTGGTGGTGCAGTGCTTCCTGAAAAGTTATCCGGGGTTATCCGACCTGCTCCTCAAAGTGCGTGGACTTTGCTCACATATCCGCCATTCGCCCGTACACTCCAGCCGTATGCAGGCCTATCAGCGTTCTTTGAACCTTCCCCAGCATCGCCTAATCATAGACGTTGCAACAAGGTGGAACTCAACACTGCACATGCTTCAGAGACTGTGTGAACAGAGGCGGGCTGTTATGTTTTCGTGGGAGGATACACATACACGGGCAGGCAGTCGGATGGCAGACATGGAGTTGTCAGGTGTGCAGTGGTCGAAGATTCAAGACATGTGTCAAGTCCTTCAGTGTTTTGAGGAATGCACACGGCTGGTTAGTGCAGACAACGCCATAATAAGCATGAGCATCCCCCTAATGCGTCTGCTGATGCAAAGTTTGACGCACATAAAGGATCAGGCGTCTGCAGCTGAGGAAGAGGAAAGCCTTGATGACAGTCAGCCATTGTCTGGCCAGGGCAGTGTACAGGACGAGGTAGCGGGCGAAGAGGAGGAGGAGGACGAGGAGGATGATGGGGATGATTATATTTTTAATGAGGAAGCTTTTCCGGGGCCACTGGAAATTGGTGGCGCGGCAAGGCCGGGTTCTGGTTTTTTGAGGGACACAAGTGACGTTGATTTGCCTGAAACTGCCCCTCAACCAAGCACAACCGCAGATTTGAGAACTGGAACTTTGGCCCACATGGCGGATTATGCCTTACGTATCCTCAAAAGGGACACACGCATAACTAAAATGATGAATGATGACGATTACTGGTTGGCCTGCCTCCTTGATCCTCGCTATAAAGGCAAATTGCAAAATATAATGCCACATGAGAACTTGGAACTAATATTAGCAACCAAACAATCAACTCTTGTTGACCGTTTGCTTCTGGCATTCCCTGCACACAGCGCCCGTGATCGTTCTCACACGAGCTGCAGGGGCCAGCAGACCAGAGGAGTTAGAGGGGCAGAAATCAGAAGTGGCGTTGGCCAGAGGGGTTTTCTGACCAGGTTGTGGAGTGATTTTGCTATGACCGCAGACAGGACAGGTACTGCAGCATCAATTCAAAGTGACAGGAGACAACATTTGTCCAGTATGGTTACAAACTATTTTTCATCCCTTATCGATGTTCTCCCTCAACCGTCATTCCCATTTGATTACTGGGCATCAAAATTAGACACCTGGCCAGAATTGGCAGAATATGCATTGCAGGAGCTTGCTTGCCCGGCAGCTAGTGTCCTATCAGAAAGAGTTTTCAGTGCTGCAGGTTCAATACTAACAGAAAAAAGGACTCGTCTGGCTACCCAAAATGTAGATGATCTAACCTTCATTAAAATGAACCACAACTGGATTTCGAAATCTTTTGCCCCACCTTGCCCGGCTGACACCTAGCTTTCCTATGAAAAGGTCTTGCCTGTGGACTATTCTGAATGCCTTTTCCAATCTCGTAATTTTCAGCACCTGATTGTCCAGCATACGACATGTTTACACCTCACTAAATGGCCAAACTCCCCACACGGGGCCGTGGTATCGACACTTGGCGACAGCACCCGTGAGAGTGCAGTTTGTCTGAAGAGGTGGGTGAGCCCGCTTTTGGTCGATGGCACTGCCACTGGGTCCCTCCTAGTACAATAAAGTGTCTCTGGCGGTGGTGGTGCGCACCCAACGTCAGACACACCGTTGTAATATGAGGGGCCCTGGGCCTGTACCGCCGGCCACAAGACAGTTTCCCCCCACCCCAGCTCAAACAGTGCTCTACCACTACAATGTTTAGTCTATGCGCTGACATCCTTCAATGCCTGCCACTGACAATACCATTGTATTGACATTTTTGTTATGTTAGGCCTTCGATGCCTGTCTGTGGTCACTCCTTCCACTAGGCCTCCACTGACCACACCACTGCTGCCCGTGTACCCCTGGAACCAATTTAAAATTGCCTACAGCCATGTGTTATTATTTTAGGCCTTCGATGCCTGTCTGAGGTCACTCCTTCCACTAGGCCTCCACTGACCACACAACTGCTGCCCGTGTACCCCTGGAACCAATTTAAAATTGCCTACAGCCATGTGTTATTATTTTAGGCCTTCGATGCCTGTCTGCGGTCACTCCTTCCACTAGGCCTCTACTGACCACACCACTGCTGCCCGTGTACCCCTGGAACCAATTTAAAATTGCCTACAGCCTGCCCAATTTTTTTATTTTAGGCCTTCGATGCCTGTCTGCGGTCCATTCTTTCAACTACTACTACACTGACCAGGGCACTGCTGCCCGTGTACCCCTGGAACCAATTTAAAATTGCCTACAGCCATGTGTTATTATTTTAGGCCTTCGATGCCTGTCTGCGGTCACTCCTTCCACTAGGCCTCCACTGACCACACCACTGCTGCCCGTGTACCCCTGGAACCAATTTAAAATTGCCTACAGCCATGTGTTATTATTTTAGGCCTTCGATGCCTGTCTGCGGTCACTCCTTCCACTAGGCCTCTACTGACCACACCACTGCTGCCCGTGTACCCCTGGAACCAATTTAAAATTGCCTACAGCCAGCCCAATTTTTTTATTTTAGGCCTTCGATGCCTGTCTGCGGTCCATTCTTTCAACTACTACTACACTGACCAGGGCACTGCTGCCCGTGTACCCCTGGAACCAATTTAAAATTGCCTACAGCCATGTGTTATTATTTTAGGCCTTCGATGCCTGTCTGCGGTCACTCCTTCCACTAGGCCTCTACTGACCACACCACTGCTGCCCGTGTACCCCTGGAACCAATTTAAAATTGCCTACAGCCAGCCCAATTTTTTTATTTTAGGCCTTCGATGCCTGTCTGCGGTCCATTCTTTCAACTACTACTACACTGACCAGGGCACTGCTGCCCGTGTACCCCTGGAACCAATTTAAAATTGCCTACAGCCATGTGTTATTATTTTAGGCCTTCGATGCCTGTCTGTGGTCACTCCTTCCACTAGGCCTCCACTGACCACACCACTGCTGCCCGTGTACCCCTGGAACCAATTTAAAATTGCCTACAGCCAGCCCAATTTTTTTATTTTAGGCCTTCGATGCCTGTCTGCGGTCCATTCTTTCAACTACTACTACACTGACCAGGGCACTGCTGCCCGTGTACCCCTGGAACCAATTTAAAATTGCCTACAGCCATGTCTTATTATTTTAGGCCTTCGATGCCTGTCTGCGGTCACTCCTTCCACTAGGCCTCTACTGACCACACCACTGCTGTTCGTGTACCCCTGGAACCAATTTAAAATTGCCTACAGCCAGCCCAATTTTTTTATTTTAGGCCTTCGATGCCTGTCTGCGGTCCATTCTTTCAACTACTACTACACTGACCAGGGCATTGCTGCCCGTGTACCCCTGGAACCAATTTAAAATTGCCTACAGCCATGTCTTATTATTTTAGGCCTTCGATGCCTGTCTGCGGTCACTCCTTCCACTAGGCCTCCACTGACCACACCACTGCTGCCCGTGTACCCCTGGAACCAATTTAAAATTGCCTACAGCCAGCCCAATTTTTTTATTTTACGCCTTCGATGCCTGTCTGCGGTCCATTCTTTCAACTACTACTACACTGACCAGGGCACTGCTGCCCGTGTACCCCTGGAACCAATTTAAAATTGCCTACAGCCATGTGTTATTATTTTAGGCCTTCGATGCCTGTCTGTGGTCACTCCTTCCACTAGGCCTCCACTGACCACACCACTGCTGCCCGTGTATCCCTGGAACCAATTTAAAATTGCCTACAGCCAGCCCAATTTTTCTATTTTAGGCCTTCGATGCCTGTCTGCGGTCCATTCTTTCAACTACTACTACACTGACCAGGGCACTGCTGCCCGTGTACCCCTGGAACCAATTTAAAATTGCCTACAGCCTGCCCAATTTTTTTATTTTAGGCCTTCGATGCCTGTCTGCGGTCCATTCTTTCAACTACTACTACACTGACCAGGGCACTGCTGCCCGTGTACCCCTGGAACCAATTTAAAATTGCCTACAGCCATGTGTTATTATTTTAGGCCTTCGATGCCTGTCTGCGGTCACTCCTTCCACTAGGCCTCCACTGACCACACCACTGCTGCCCGTGTACCCCTGGAACCAATTTAAAATTGCCTACAGCCATGTGTTATTATTTTAGGCCTTCGATGCCTGTCTGCGGTCACTCCTTCCACTAGGCCTCTACTGACCACACCACTGCTGCCCGTGTACCCCTGGAACCAATTTAAAATTGCCTACAGCCAGCCCAATTTTTTTATTTTAGGCCTTCGATGCCTGTCTGCGGTCCATTCTTTCAACTACTACTACACTGACCAGGGCACTGCTGCCCGTGTACCCCTGGAACCAATTTAAAATTGCCTACAGCCATGTGTTATTATTTTAGGCCTTCGATGCCTGTCTGCGGTCACTCCTTCCACTAGGCCTCTACTGACCACACCACTGCTGCCCGTGTACCCCTGGAACCAATTTAAAATTGCCTACAGCCAGCCCAATTTTTTTATTTTAGGCCTTCGATGCCTGTCTGCGGTCCATTCTTTCAACTACTACTACACTGACCAGGGCACTGCTGCCCGTGTACCCCTGGAACCAATTTAAAATTGCCTACAGCCATGTGTTATTATTTTAGGCCTTCGATGCCTGTCTGTGGTCACTCCTTCCACTAGGCCTCCACTGACCACACCACTGCTGCCCGTGTACCCCTGGAACCAATTTAAAATTGCCTACAGCCAGCCCAATTTTTTTATTTTAGGCCTTCGATGCCTGTCTGCGGTCCATTCTTTCAACTACTACTACACTGACCAGGGCACTGCTGCCCGTGTACCCCTGGAACCAATTTAAAATTGCCTACAGCCATGTCTTATTATTTTAGGCCTTCGATGCCTGTCTGCGGTCACTCCTTCCACTAGGCCTCTACTGACCACACCACTGCTGTTCGTGTACCCCTGGAACCAATTTAAAATTGCCTACAGCCAGCCCAATTTTTTTATTTTAGGCCTTCGATGCCTGTCTGCGGTCCATTCTTTCAACTACTACTACACTGACCAGGGCATTGCTGCCCGTGTACCCCTGGAACCAATTTAAAATTGCCTACAGCCATGTCTTATTATTTTAGGCCTTCGATGCCTGTCTGCGGTCACTCCTTCCACTAGGCCTCCACTGACCACACCACTGCTGCCCGTGTACCCCTGGAACCAATTTAAAATTGCCTACAGCCAGCCCAATTTTTTTATTTTACGCCTTCGATGCCTGTCTGCGGTCCATTCTTTCAACTACTACTACACTGACCAGGGCACTGCTGCCCGTGTACCCCTGGAACCAATTTAAAATTGCCTACAGCCATGTGTTATTATTTTAGGCCTTCGATGCCTGTCTGTGGTCACTCCTTCCACTAGGCCTCCACTGACCACACCACTGCTGCCCGTGTATCCCTGGAACCAATTTAAAATTGCCTACAGCCAGCCCAATTTTTTTATTTTAGGCCTTCGATGCCTGTCTGCGGTCCATTCTTTCAACTACTACTACACTGACCAGGGCACTGCTGCCCGTGTACCCCTGGAACCAATTTAAAATTGCCTACAGCCATGTGTTATTATTTTAGGCCTTCGATGCCTGTCTGTGGTCACTCCTTCCACTAGGCCTCCACTGACCTGTCTACTGCTGCCCGTGTACCCCTTGAACCAACATCATAAAATAAAAAAAAAAGTATTTTGCTTATAAAAAAGAAAATACTGGTGAGATATCAAATGCAGACATTTTAACATTAAAAACAAACACACAACTAAAATCTGGTACAGTACTAAAAATGGCCACCAGCTACAATTACTTTCTCCTGCAAGTAGTTAACTGAAAGGTTTTTTAAATTGAAAACACAGATATGGCATCCACCGAGTGTTGTCCTGTCGCGTCTTCTTTATATTATTGCCGAGAAGATGCAAAACAATGAAAATAATAAAATCATTAATTACCAAAATAATAGAGAAAGTCAACACCACATTGCAAATAAACATTCATTCCAAATAAAGAAGCAGGGCGCGTCCGAGGGTGAGTATATACCTAATAAGAATATAATCACCCTCGGATGCGCAATGCTTATTTCCAACAGCCTTCCTTCCTAAGAATCAGCCCTTCCGTGGTGTAGAGAGACGTTGTGTTACACTCCAAGGTGTTCCCCAGGTTGCCTTTCCTGAGCTTCGATCTTCCGGCTCTCGTTTAGTAGTTCTTGGAAACTACAGTGCATTAGGCCTTCAAATTGGGTATGGGGTGTAGAGAGAGGGTGTGTTACACTCCAAGGTGTTCCCCAGGTTGCCTTTCCTGAGCTTTGATCTTCCGGCTCTCGTTTAGTAGTTGTTGGAAACTACGCTGCATTAGGCCTTCAAATTGGGTATGGGGTGTAGAGAGAGGGTGTGTTCCACTCCAAGGTGTTCCCCAGGTTGCCTTTCCTGAGCTTCGATCTTCCGGCTCTCGTTTAGTAGTTCTTGGAAACTACACTGCATTAGGCCTTCAAATTGGGTATGGGGTGTAGAGAGAGGGTGTGTTACACTCCAAGGTGTTCCCCAGGTTGCCTTTCCTGAGCTTCGATCTTCCGGCTCTCGTTTAGTAGTTCTTGGAAACTACACTGCATTAGGCCTACAAATTGGGTATGGGGTGGAGAGAGATGGTGTGTTCCACTCCAAGGTGTTCCCCAGGTTGCCTTTCCTGAGCTTCGATGTTCCGGCTCTCGTTTAGTAGTTCTTGGAAACTACACTGCATTAGGCCTTCAAATTGGGTATGGGGTGTAGAGAGAGGGTGTGTTACACTCCAAGGTGTTCCCCAGGTTGCCTTTCCTGAGCTTCGATCTTCCGGCTCTCGTTTAGTAGTTCTTGGAAACTACACTGCATTAGGCCTACAAATTGGGTATGGGGTGGAGAGAGATGGTGTGTTACACTCCAAGGTGTTCCCCAGGTTTCCTTGCCATTGCTTCGGTCTTCCGACTCTCGTTTAGTAGTTGTAGAAAAGTACACTGCATTAGGCCTACAAAATGGGTATGGGGTGGAGAAAGATGGTGTGTTACACTCCAAGGTGTTCCCCAGGTTGCCTTTCCTGAGCTTCTATCTTCAGGCTCTCATTAAATTGTGGTTAAATGGAACAACTGCATTTGGCGTACTAGTTGGTTTGGGGCCTACTATCGGTGTCTGCCACTCCTTGCTGTTCTCCTGGTTTCCTGTCCTGAAATTCCATTTTCAGGCTCTCGTTAAGTAGTTGTTAATGTTAGACTGCATTTGGCCTACTAGTTGGGTTGGGGCCTACTATCGGTGTCTGCCACTCCTTGCTGTTCTCCTCCACTGAACAAAGCTGTGCCGCCTGTTTACTACGGTTGCCAATTTTGAACTGCATTTCGACTACATACTGATTTGGCCCTACTCTCTGTGTCAGCCTCTCATTCCAGTTGTCCTCCACTGCAATGCCCCCTGGTTATTCCTGTGTTATCAATTTTGAACTGCATTTAGCCCACTTTATTCTTTGGGCCTATATCTGTGTTTCCACTTCATCGTGCCCATTGCCCAGCCAGTGATAGATGAGTCTGCTGGTACATTGACCCATAACGCAACATTCCCCGTGCATGCTACACAACAACATTGTGACCCTGCTGAAAGTCAGGTTGCTCTTCCCACATACCATACCACCTTACACGGGGACAAAGAGGAAGGTGCAGATGAAAGTGCAGGTTCCTTCATCAGGTGGGGGGAGGAATACTAGTTGGCGACGTCACTGGCACAGGGCCTCTCATAGTACGCAAAAGTGTTGCTGCCGATGGGAGGCGCCCCCGCCGTGCAAACACACCGCTGTACTTTGAGGGGCCCTGTGCCAGTGCCAATGCCAACAAGTGGGCCCCCCCTGCTTGCTCAGGATCACAGCACTTGCAAAGTTGAAATACTTACCTCTCCCTGCTCCACTGCCGTGACGTGGTCCAGATTTCCTGGGCCCACTAATTACTTGAACCAGCCCTACCCCACACAACTTTAGCCAAATGACCCCCAATTTCAAATGCCTTCCAATTATTATAAGGTAAATTACGCTTGACAAGCTTCAATAAGAAGAATGGATGGTTTTGACATTAAAATGGGCACTCTAGGTGTTTTCCTGGCCCCCACTCACTGCCGACTATGCTGCCCCATTGACTTGCATTGGGTTTCGTGTTTCGGTCGATCCCGACTTTACGTCATAATCGGCCGATTTCACTCGACCCGACTTTTGAGATAGTCGGGTTTCGCAAAACCCGGCTCGACTCTAAAAAGGTCAAGGTCGCTCAACTCTAGGCATCAGCCTTCACATTCTTAGAGCCCGGAAGGTACGAAACCACAAAATCAAAACGGGAGAAAAATAACGCCCATCGAGCCTGTCTCGGATTCAACCGTTTGGCAGACTCAAGATAAGTCAAATTTTTGTGATCTGTCAAGACCACCACGCGATGCTTGGCTCCTTCAAGCCAATGACGCCACTCCTCGAATGCCCACTTCATGGCCAACAATTCTCGATTACCAACATCATAATTGCGCTCAGCAGGCGAAAACTTTCTAGAAAAGAAAGCACATGGCTTCATTCCCGAGCCATCAGAACTTCTCTGCGACAAAACAGCCCCTGCTCCAATCTCAGAGGCATCAACCTCAACCTGAAACGGGAGCGAAACATCTGGCTGGCACAACACAGGGGCAGAAGAAAAACGACGCTTCAATTCATGAAAAGCATCCACGGCCGCAGAAGACCAATTGACCACATCAGCACCCTTCTTGGTCAAATCAGTCAACGGTTTAGCAACACTAGAAAAATTAGCGATGAAGCGACGATAAAAGTTAGCAAAGCCCAGGAACTTTTGCAGGCTCTTCACAGATGTCGTCTGAGTCCAATCATGAATGGCCTGGACTTTAACAGGGTCCATCTCGACGGTAGAAGGGGAAAAAATGAACCCCAAAAATGAAACCTTCTGAACTCCAAAGAGACACTTTGACCCCTTCACAAACAAGGAATTAGCACGAAGGACCTGGAACACCATTCTGACCTGCTTCACATGAGACTCCCAATCATCCGAAAAGACCAAAATATCATCCAAATACACAATCAGGAATTTATCCAGGTACTCTCGGAAGATGTCATGCATAAAGGACTGAAATACTGATGGAGCATTGGAAAGCCCGAATGGCATCACCAGGTACTCAAAATGGCCCTCGGGCGTATTAAATGCTGTTTTCCATTCATCGCCTTGTTTAATACGCACAAGATTATACGCCCCTCGAAGATCTATCTTGATGAACCAACTAGCCCCTTTAATACGAGCAAACAAATCAGACAGCAACGGCAAAGGATACTGAAATTTGACAGTAATTTTATTAAGAAGGCGGTAATCAATACAAGGTCTCAAAGAACCATCCTTCTTGGCCACAAAAAAGAACCCTGCTCCCAACGGTGATGACGACGGGCGAATATGGCCTTTCTCCAAGGATTCCTTTATATAACTCCGCATAGCGGCGTGTTCTGGCACAGATAAATTGAACAATCGGCCCTTAGGAAACTTACTACCAGGAATCAAATTAATTGCACAATCGCAATCTCTATGAGGAGGTAGGGCACTGGCTTTGGGCTCATCAAATACATCCTGATAATCCGACAAAAACTCCGGAACTTCAGAAGGAGTAGAAGACGAAATTGACAAAAATGGAACATCACTATGTACCCCCTGGCAACCCCAGCTGGACACAGACATAGATTTCCAGTCCAATACCGGATTATGGACCTGTAGCCATGGTAACCCTAAAACGACCACATCATGCAGATTATGTAACACCAAAAAACGGATATCCTCCTGGTGTGCAGGAGCCATGCACATGGTCAATTGGGTCCAGTACTGAGGCTTATTCTTGGCCAAAGGCGTAGCATCAATTCCTCTCAATGGAATAGGATGCTGCAAGGGCTCCAAGAAAAAACCACAGTGCCTAGCATACTCCAAGTCCATCAAATTCAGGGCAGCGCCTGAATCCACAAATGCCATAACCGAGTAGGAAGACAAAGAACAAATCAGAGTAACGGACAATAGAAATTTTGACTGTACCGTACCAATGGTGGCAGACCTAGCGAACCGCCTAGTGCGCTTAGGACAATCGGAGATAGCATGAGTGGAATCACCACAGTAAAAACACAGCCCATTCCGACATCTGTGTTCCTGCCGTTCAGCTCTGGTCAAAGTCCTATCACACTGCATAGGCTCAGGCCCATGCTCAGATAGTACCGCCAAATGGTGCACAGTTTTACGCTCACGCAAGCGCCGATCGATCTGAATTGCCAAAGACATAGACTCATTCAGACCAGCAGGCATGGGAAATCCCACCATGACATCTTTAAGGGCTTCAGAGAGACCCTTTCTGAAAATTGCTACCAGGGCACATTCATTCCACTGAGTGAGCACAGACCACTTTCTAAACTTATGACAATATATCTCTGCTTCATCCTGACCCTGACACAGAGCCAGCAAGATTTTCTCTGCCTGATGCACTGAATTAGGTTCGTCATAAAGCAATCCGAGCGCCAGGAAAAACGCATCCACATCACGCAATGCCGGATCTCCTGGCGCAAGGGAAAATGCCCAGTCTTGAGGGTCACCACGTAATAAAGAAATAATGATCCTTACTTGTTGAACAGGATCACCTGAGGAGTGAGGTTTCAAAGCTAGAAACAATTTACAATTATTTTTGAAATTCAAGAACTTAGATCTATCACCAAAAAATAAATCAGGAATTGGAATCCTAGGCTCTGACATCGGATTCTGAACCACAAAATCTTGAATGTTTTGTACCCTTGTAGTGAGATTATCCATCCAAGAGGACAGACCTTGAATGTCCATGTCTACACCTGTGTTCTGAACCACCCAGAGGTAAAGGGGAAAAGTGAAACAGAACACGCTGCAAAGAAAAAAAAATGGTCTCAGAGCTTCACTTATCCCTCTATTGAGATGCATCAATACTTCTGGCCAGCTGTACTGTTATGATCTGGTGGTTAGGACAAATAGTGGACCTGGTAGTTAGAGCACCAGGAAAGACTTGATAGAACATTAACATAGGACAAGCTCTGGGAAGTGGAACTTCTGCTGACCGCAATCCCTAATCCTATCACGCACACTAGAAATAGCCGTGGAGCGCTCCTATCATGACCTAGGCGCCTCGTCACAGCCTCAGAACTAGCTAGCCCTAGAGATAGGAAAAATAAGCCTATCTTGCCTCAGAGAAAATTCCCCAAAGGAAAAGGCAGCCCCCCACATATATTGACTGTGAGTTAAGATGAAATCACAAACACAGAGATGAAATAGATTTAGCAAAGAGAGGCCCGACTTACTAAACAGACAGAAGATAGGAAAGGTCACTTTGCAGTCAGCACAAAACCCTAAAAAAGCCACACAGAGAGTGCAGGGAAAAATACCTTCCGCACCGACTAACGGAGCGGAGGCGTCCCTCTGCGTCCCAGAGCTTCCAGCAAGCAAGGCAAAATTCACATAAGCATACTGGAAAGAAAAAATAGCAAACAAGAAAAAAGCAAAGCGAAACTTAGCTTCTGCTGGAGGAAACAGGTAACCAGAAAGATCCAGGAGCGAACTAGACCAATGCTACAACATTGACAGCTGGCATCGGGCAAGGATCCAAGTGGAGTTAAATAGAGCAGCCCACTAACGAATTAGCCTCGTCACCTGTGGAAGGAAACTCAGAAACACCCACAGGCACCAGAGAAAGTCCATGGACAGAACCAGTCGAAGTACCATTCATGACCACAGGAGGGAGCCCGAAAACAGAATTCACAACAGACATGTGTATCTACTAATTGCAGGACTGACTGGGGTATATAGCTTTGCAGGATCCTTTAGTCAGTGCCAGTTGTCCATTGTTCTTGAAGGATTCACTTCCCTGCTGGTCTCTCCAGTTTGCTGTGTTTTTCTACAAGATAAGTCCTGGCTTTGTTTTTGCTGTCCACCTGCAGTGGACTTTATAGTTCTGTGCATTTCATGTTTTTGTCCTGTCCAGCTTGGTCTGTGAAGGATTTTCTCTGGAGATGCAGATATACCCCCCATGTCTTTAGTCAGATGTGGTGATCCGTATTTTCTGCGGTGGATATTTTTCTAGTGTTTTTATACTGACCGCATAGTACTCTGTTCTATTCTTTCTTTTTAGCTAGTATGGCCTCCTATGCTAAAATCTGATTTCATATCTGCATATGTTTTTCCTCTCCTCTCACAGTCAATATTTGTGGGGGGCTATCTATCCTTTGGGGATTTTCTCTGAGGCAAGATAGGTTTCCTGTTTCTGTCTTTTGGGGTAGTTAGATCTTAGGCTGTGTCGAGGGGTCTAGGGAGTGTTAGGTACCCCCCACAGCTGCTTTTAGTTGTGCTGCTAGGTTCAGGGTTTGCGGTCAGTACAGGGACCACCTTCTCCAGAGTATGTCTCATGCTGCTCCAAGGCCACCAGATCATAACAGTACAACTGGCCAACAATGAGTTAATTGCATCTCAGATGAAGGGTGGAAAGATTTTGAGCCATTTTTTTTCCTTAGCTTGTTTCGTCTGTTCCTCACTCTTTACCTCTGGGTGGCTACGGAGTCTAGTATTAACATGAATGTTCAGGAGTTAGTTTCTCGTGTGGATCAGCTTGCTGCTAGGGTACAGGGTATTTCAGAATATATTGTTCAGACTCCTGGCTTAGAACCTAAGATTCCCACTCCTGATTTATTCTTTGGTGACAGATCCAAATTTTTGAGTTTCAAAAATAACTGTAAACTGTTTTTTGCATTAAGACCCCGGTTTTCTGGTGATCCTATTCAGCAGGTTAAAATCATCTTATCTCTGCTGCGTGGTGACCCACAGGATTGGGCATTTTCCCTGGAATCTGGCAATCCTGCTTTGCTTAATGTTGATTCATTCTTTCAGGCATTGGGGTTGTTGTATGATGAGCCTAATTCTGTGGATCAGGCTGAAAAAATCTTGTTAGCCCTGTGTCAAGGTCAAGAAGCGGCAGAATCATATTGCCAGAAATTTAGAAAATGGTCTGTACTGACTAAATGGAATGAGGATGCCTTGGCGGCAATTTTCAGAAAGGGTCTTTCTGAATCCGTTAAAGATGTTATGGTGGGGTTCCCCACGCCTGCTGGTCTGAGTGATTCTATGTCTCTGGCCATTCAGATTGATCGGCGCTTGCGGGAGCGCAGAACTGTGCGCGCTGTGGCGTTATCCTCAGAGCAAATTTCTGAGCCTATGCAATGTGATAGAATTCTGTCTAGAGCTGAACGTCAAGCATTCAGGCATCAGAATAGGTTGTGTTTTTACTGCGGCGATTCTGCTCATGTTATTTCTGATTGCCCTAAGCGTACAAAGAGAATCGCTAGTTCTGTTGCCATCAGTACTATACAACCTAAATTTCTGTTATCTGTGACCTTGATCTGCTCATAATCATCATTTTCTGTCATGGCATTTGTGGATTCAGGCGCCGCTCTGAACTGAAGGTTATACACATGGGAAGAGGGAATCAATATCACCATTACACACTGAACGGGAAACCACTGGGTAAATCTGACAGGGAGAAGGACTTGGGGATCCTAGTTAATGATAAACTTACCTGGAGCAGCCAGTGCCAGGCAGCAGCTGCCAAGGCAAACAGGATCATGGGGTGCATTAAAAGAGGTCTGGATACACATGATGAGAGCATTATACTGCCTCTGTACAAATCCCTAGTTAGACCGCACATGGAGTACTGTGTCCAGTTTTGGGCACCGGTGCTCAGGAAGGATATAATGGAACTAGAGAGAGTACAAAGGAGGGCAACAAAATTAATAAAGGGGATGGGAGAACTACAATACCCAGATAGATTAGCGAAATTAGGATTATTTAGTCTAGAAAAAAGACGACTGAGGGGCGATCTAATAACCATGTATAAGTATATAAGGGGACAATACAAATATCTCGCTGAGGATCTGTTTATACCAAGGAAGGTGACGGGCACAAGGGGGCATTCTTTGCGTCTGGAGGAGAGAAGGTTTTTCCACCAACATAGAAGAGGATTCTTTACTGTTAGGGCAGTGAGAATCTGGAATTGCTTGCCTGAGGAGGTGGTGATGACGAACTCAGTCGAGGGGTTCAAGAGAGGCCTGGATGTCTTCCTGGAGCAGAACAATATTGTATCATACAATTATTAGGTTCTGTAGAAGGACGTAGATCTGGGTATTTATTATGATGGAATATAGGCTGAACTGGATGGACAAATGTCTTTTTTCGGCCTTACTAACTATGTTACTATGTTACTATGTTACTATGAGATGCTTTGTGTCTGCTGATCAGGATGATTGGGTGGCTTTTTTGCCATTGGTCGAGTTTGCCCTTAATAATCGGGCTAGTTCGGCTACTTTGGTTTTGCCTTTTTTTGTAATTTTGGCTTTCATCCTCGTTTTTCTTCTGGGCAGGTTGAGCCTTCTGACCTTCCTGGTTTGGATTCTGTGGTCGACAGGTTGCAACAGATTTGGGCTCATGTGGTGGACAATTTGGTGCTGTCTCAGGAGGAGGCTCAACGTTTTGCTAATCGTCGTCGGTGTGTTGGTTCCCGGTTTCGGATTGGGGATCTGGTTTGGTTATCTTCCCGTCATGTTCCTATGAAGGTTTCTTCCCCTAAGTTTAAGCCTCGATTTATTGGTCCTCATAGGATTTCTGAGATTATTAATCCGGTGTCCTTTCGCCTGGCGCTTCCGGCCTCGTTTGCTATTCATAATGTCTTCCATAAGTCTTTGTTGCGGAAATATGTGGAGCCCATTGTTCCCTCTGTTGATCCTCCGGCCCCTGTATTGGTCGATGGGGAGTTGGAATATGTTGTTGAGAAGATTATGGATTCTCGTTTTTCGAGGCGGAAGCTTCAGTACCTTGTCAAGTGGAAGGGTTATGGCTAGGAGGATAATTCTTGGGTTTCTGCCTCTGATGTCCATGCCGTTGATTTGGTTCGTGCCTTTCATCGGGCTCATCCTGATTGGCCTGGGGGCTCTGGTGAGGGTTCGGTGACCCCTCCTCAAGGGGGGGTTGTTGTGAATTCTGTTGTCGGGCTCCCTCCTGTGGTCATGAATGGTACTTCGGCTGGTTCTGTCCATGGACTTTCTCTGGTGGCTGTGGGTGTTTCTGAGTTTCCTTCCACAGGTGACAAGGTTAATTCGTTTGCTGGCTGCTCTATTTAACTCCACTTAGATCTTTGCTCCATGCCACCTGTCAATGTTCCAGTATTGGTCTAGTTCACTCCTGGATCGTTCTTGTGACCTGTCTTCCCAGCAGAAGCTAAGTGACTGCTTGCTATTTTGATTGTTGTCTTGCTTGCTGGAAGCTCTGGGACGCAGAGGGAGCGCCTCCGCACCGTGAGTCGGTGCGGAGGGTCTTTTTGCACCCTCTGCGTGGTCTTTTTGTAGGTTTTTGTGCTGACCGCAAAGCTACCTTTCCTATCCTCAGTCTGTTCAGTAAGTCGGGCCTCACTTTGCTTAATCTATTTCATCTCTGTGTTTGTATTTTCATCTTTACTCACAGTCATTATATGTGGGGGGCTGCCTTTTCCTTTGGGGAATTTCTCTGAGGCAAGGTAGGCTTTATTTTTCTATCTTTAGGGCTAGCTAGTTCCTTAGGCTGTGCCGAGTTGCATAGGGAGCGTTAGGAGCAATCCACGGCTATTTCTAGTGTGGTTGATAGGATTAGGGATTGCGGTCAGCAGAGTTCCCACGTCCCAGAGCTCGTCCTATATTATCAGTAACTATCAGGTCATTCCGTGTGCTCTTAACCACCAGGTCCATTATTGTCCTGACCACCAGGTCATAACAGTACAGGTGGCCCAAAGTACTAATGCATCTCAATAGAGGGATAAGAGAAGTTCTGAGACTATTTTTTTTTCTTTGCAGTGTGTTTTGTCTCTCTTTTCCCCTTTACATCTGGGTGGTTCAGAACACAGGTGTAGACATGGACATTCAAGGTCTGTCCTCTTTGATGGATAATCTCACTATAAGTGTACAAAACATTCAAGATTTTGTGGTTCAGAATCCGATGTCAGAGCCTAGGATTCCAATTCCTGATTTGTTTTTTGGTGATAGATCTAAGTTCTTGAATTTCAAAAATAATTGTAAATTGTTTCTTGCCTTGAAACCTCGCTCCTCAGGTGACCCTGTTCAACAAGTAAAGATCATTATTTCTTTGTTACGTGGTGACCCTCAAGACTGGGCATTTTCCCTTGCGCCAGGAGATCCGGCATTGCGTCATGTTGATGCGTTTTTCCTGGCGCTTGGATTGCTTTATGACGAACCTAATTCAGTGGATCAGGCAGAGAAAATCTTGCTGGCTCTGTGTCAGGGTCAGGATGAAGCGGAGATATATTGTCAGAAGTTTAGAAAGTGGTCTGTGCTCACTCAGTGGAATGAATGTGCCCTGGCAGCAATTTTCAGAAAGGGTCTCTCTGAAGCCCTTAAGGATGTCATGGTGGGATTTCCCATGCCTGCTGGTCTGAATGAGTCTATGTCTTTGGCCATTCAGATCGATCGGCGCTTGCGTGAGCGTAAAGCTGTGCACCATTTGGCGGTATTATCTGAGCATAGACCTGAGCCTATGCAATGTGATAGGACTTTGACCAGAGCTGAATGGCAAGAACACAGACGTCGGAATGGGCTATGTTTTTACTGTGGTGATTCCACTCATGCTATCTCTGATTGTCCTAAGCGCACTAAGCGGTTCGCTAGGTCTGCCACCATTGGTACGGTACAGTCTAAATTTCTATTGTCCGTTACTCTGATTTGTTCTTTGTCATCCTATTCTGTTATGGCATTTGTGGATTCAGGCGCTGCCCTGAATTTGATGGACTTGGAGTATGCTAGGCGCTGTGGTTTTTTCTTGGAGCCCTTGCAGTATCCTATTCCATTGAGAGGAATTGATGCTACGTCTTTGGCCAAGAAAAAGCCTCAGTACTGGACCCAATTGACCATGTGCATGGCTCCTGCACATCAGGAGGATATCCGCTTTCTGGTGTTGCATAATTTGCATGATGTGGTCGTTTTGGGGTTGCCATGGCTACAGGTTCATAATCCAGTATTGGACTGGAAATCTATGTCTGTGTCCAGCTGGGGTTGCCAGGGGGTACATGGTGATGTTCCATTTTTGTCTATTTCGTCTTCCACTCCTTCTGAAGTTCCAGAGTTTTTGTCGGATTATCGGGATGTATTTGATGAGCCCAAAGCCAGTGCCCTACCTCCTCATAGGGATTGCGATAGTGCAATTAATTTGATTCCTGGTAGTAAGTTTCCTAAGGGCCGATTGTTCAATTTATCTGTGCCAGAACACGCCGCTATGCGGAGTTATATAAAGGAATCCTTGGAGAAAGGCCATATTCGCCCGTCGTCATCACCGTTAGGAGCAGGGTTCTTTTTTGTGGCCAAGAAGGATGGTTCTTTGAGACCTTGTATTGATTACCGCCTTCTCAATAAAATTACAGTCAAATTTCAGTATCCTTTGCCGTTGCTGTCTGATTTGTTTGCTCGTATTAAAGGGGCTAGTTGGTTCACCAAGATAGATCTTCGAGGGGCGTATAATCTTGTGCGTATTAAACAAGGCGATGAATGGAAAACAGCATTTAATACGCCCGAGGACCATTTTGAGTACCTGGTTATGCCATTCGGGCTTTCCAATGCTCCATCAGTATTTCAGTCCTTTATGCATGACATCTTCCGAGAGTACCTGGATAAATTCCTGATTGTGTATTTGGATGATGTTTTGGTCTTTTCGGATGATTGGGAGTCTCATGTGAAGCAGGTCAGAATGGTGTTCCAGGTCCTTCGTGCGAATTCCTTGTTTGTGAAGGGGTCAAAGTGTCTCTTTGGAGTTCAGAAGGTTTCATTTTTGGGGTTCATTTTTTCCCCTTCTACCGTCGAGATGGACCCTGTTAAAGTCCAAGCCATTTACGATTGGACTCAGCCGACATCTGTGAAGAGCCTGCAAAAGTTCCTGGGCTTTGCTAATTTTTATCGGCGCTTCATCGCTAATTTTTCTAGTGTTGCTAAACCGTTGACTGATTTGACCAAGAAGGGTGCTGATGTGGTCAATTGGTCTTCTGCAGCTGTAGAGGCTTTTCAGGAGTTGAAGCATCGTTTTTCTTCTGCCCCTGTATTGTGCCAGCCAGATGTTTCGCTCCCGTTTCAGGTTGAGGTTGATGCTTCTGAGATTGGAGCTGGGGCTGTTTTGTCGCAAAGAAGTTCTGATGGCTCGGTGATGAAGCCATGTGCTTTCTTTTCTAGAAAGTTTTCGCCTGCTGAGCACAATTATGATGTTGGCAATCGAGAGTTGTTGGCCATGAAGTGGGCATTCGAGGAGTGACGTCATTGGTTTGAAGGAGCCAAGCATCGCGTGGTGGTCTTTACAGATCACAAGAATTTGACTTATCTTGAGTCTGCCAAACGGTTGAATCTGAGACAGGCTCGATGGTCGTTATTTTTCTCCCGTTTTGATTTTGTGGTTTCGTACCTTCCGGGCTCTAAGAATGTGAAGGCTGATGCCCTGTCAAGGAGTTTTGTGCCTGACTCTCCGGGTGTTCCTGAGCCGGCGGGTATTCTCAAAGAGGGTGTAATTTTGTCTGCCATCTCCCCTGATTTGCGGCGGGTGCTGCAAAAATTTCAGGCTGATAGACCTGACCGTTGCCCAGCAGAGAAACTGTTTGTCCCTGATAGATGGACTAGTAGAGTTATCTCTGAGATTCATTGTTCAGTGTTGGCTGGGCATCCTGGAATCTTTGGTACCAGAGATTTGTTGGCCAGATCCTTTTGGTGGCCGTCTTTGTCACGGGATGTGCGTTCTTTTGTGCAGTCCTGTGGGACTTGTGCTCGGGCTAAGCCCTGCTGTTCTCGTGCCAGTGGGTTGCTTTTGCCCTTGCCGGTCCCGAAGAGGCCCTGGACGCATATTTCTATGGATTTTATTTCGGATCTCCCCGTCTCTCAAAAGATGTCGGTCATTTGGGTGGTTTGTGATCGCTTTTCTAAGATGGTCCTTTTGGTACCTTTGTCTAAATTGCCTTCCTCCTCTGATTTGGTGCCATTATTTTTCCAGCATGTGGTTCGTTTACATGGTATCCCGGAGAACATCGTTTCTGACAGAGGTTCCCAGTTTGTTTCGAGGTTTTGGCGATCTTTTTGTGCTAGGATGGGCATTGATTTGTCTTTTTCCTCGGCTTTCCATCCTCAGACAAATGGCCAAACCGAACAAACTAATCAGACTTTGGAAACATATCTGAGATGCTTTGTTTCTGCTGATCAGGATGATTGGGTGTCCTTTTTGCCGTTGGCTGAGTTCGCCCTTAATAATCGGGCCAGCTCGGCTACTTTGGTTTCGCCGTTTTTCTGCAATTCTGGTTTCCATCCGCGTTTCTCTTCAGGGCAGGATGAGTCTTCGGACTGTCCTGGTGTAGATACTGTGGTGGATAGGTTGCAGCAGATTTGGACTCATGTGGTGGACAATTTGACATTGTCCCAGGAGAAGGCTCAACGTTTCGCTAACTGCCGGCGTTGTGTGGGTCCCCGACTTCGTGTTGGGGATTTGGTTTGGTTGTTGTCTCGTTATGTTCCTATGAAGGTTTCCTCTCCTAAGTTTAAGCCTCGTTTCATTGGTCCGTATAAGATTTCTGAGGTTATCAATCCTGTGTCATTTCGTTTGGCCCTTCCTGCTTCTTTTGCCATCCATAATGTGTTCCATAGGTCGTTGTTGCGGAGATACGTGGCGCCTGTGGTTCCATCCGTTGATCCTCCTGCCCCGGTGTTGGTTGAGGGGGAGTTGGAGTATGTGGTGGAGAAGATCTTGGATTCTCGTATTTCGAGACAGAAACTCCAGTACCTGGTCAAGTGGAAGGGTTATGGTCAGGAAGATAATTCCTGGGTTTTTGCCTCTGATGTTCATGCTGCCGATCTGGTTCGTGCCTTTCATTTGGCTCATCCTGGTCGGCCTGGGGGCTCTGGTGAGGGTTCGGTGATCCCTCCTCAAGGGGGGGTACTGTTGTGAATTCTGTTGTCGGGCTCCCTCCTGTGGTCATGAATGGTACTTCGGCTGGTTCTGTCCATGGACTTTCTCTGGTGGCTGTGGGTGTTTCTGAGTTTCCTTCCACAGGTGACGAGGTTAATTCGTTTGCTGGCTGCTCTATTTAACTCCACTTAGATCTTTGCTCCATGCCACCTGTCAATGTTCCAGTATTGGTCTAGTTCACTCCTGGATCATTCTTATGGCCTGTCTTCCCAGCAGAAGCTAAGTGACTGCTTGTTTTTCTCTGGTTTGCTTTTTTTCTGTCCAGCTTGCTATTTTGATTGTTGTCTTGCTTGCTGGAAGCTCTGGGACGCAGAGGGAGCGCCTCCGCACCGTGAGTCGGTGCGGAGGGTCTTTTTGCGCCCTCTGCGTGGTCTTTTTGTAGGTTTTTGTGCTGACCGCAAAGCTACCTTTCCTATCCTCAGTCTGTTCAGTAAGTCGGGCCTCACTTTGCTTAATCTATTTCATCTCTGTGTTTGTATTTTCATCTTTACTCACAGTCATTATATGTGAGGGGCTGCCTTTTCCTTTGGGGAATTTCTCTGAGGCAAGGTAGGCTTTATTTTTCTATCTTTAGGGCTAGCTAGTTCCTTAGGCTGTGCCGAGTTGCATAGGGAGCGTTAGGAGCAATCCACGGCTATTTCTAGTGTGGTTGATAGGATTAGGGATTGCGGTCAGCAGAGTTCCCACGTCCCAGAGATCATCCTATATTATCAGTAACTATCAGGTCATTCCGTGTACTCTTAACCACCAGGTCCATTATTGTCCTGACCACCAGGTCATAACAGGGGGTACTGTTGTGAATTCAGCTTTTGGGCTCCCTCCGGTGGTTGTAGAGGGTAATGCAGATGGGCCTGGATTGCAGGGGTGGACATGTGTATCTACTAATTGCAGGACTGACTGTGGTATATAGCTTTGCAGGATCCTTTAGTCAGTGCCAGTTGTCCATTGTTCTTGAAGGATTCACTTCCCTGCTGGTCTCTCCAGTTTGCTGTGTTTTTCTACAAGATAAGTCCTGGCTTTGTTTTTGCTGTCCACCTGCAGTGGACTTTATAGTTCTGTGCATTTTCATGTTTTTGTCCTGTCCAGCTTGGTCTGTGAAGGATTTTTTGCAGTCTAGCTATTTCTCTGGAGATGCAGATATACCCCCCATGTCTTTAGTCAGATGTGGTGATCCGTATTTTCTGCGGTGGATATTTTTCTAGTGTTTTTATACTGACCGCATAGTTCTCTGTTCTATTCTTTATTTTTAGCTAGTATGGCCTCCTATGCTAAAATCTGATTTTATGTCTGCGTATGTTTTTTCCTCTCCTCTCACAGTCAATATTTGTGGGGGGCTATCTATCCCTTGGGGATTTTCTCTGAGGCAAGATAGGTTTCCTGTTTCTGTCTTTAGGGGTAGTTAGATCTTAGGCTGTGTCGAGGGGTCTAGGGAGTGTTAGGTACCCCCCACGGCTGCTTTTAGTTGTGCTGCTAGGTTCAGGGTTTGCGGTCAGTACAGGGACCACCTTCTCCAGAGTACGTGTCATGCTGCTCCAAGGCCACCAGATCATAACACAGAGGCTTAGATGGAAGGTCATGGAGCTGCGCCTGCCCCACGTGTGGCAGCATCCAAGGAAAGAGACATTTAAGGGAATTGCGTTGCTGAGAGTGAGAAACGAAGTCATAGCAAAAGGAGAGGAAACCAGAAGGAGTTCTGCCCTGTAAAAGGCTGCCTCCTTCTGAGGCGCAGAAGCAGGTAGCCGGAACACCGAGGGAGTCATCGTCTTTAAGCCTGGCTCCAGAGACCAGCAGGACAGCTAGTTCCATATTAGTTGCCCAACCCTACACCCAGGAGGCACGGTGGCAACTTGTGGGGGCTGGGGCATGATAGAGTCCCTGTAAAAAAGGCTCAGGCAATGAATCATACAGGTTTGTCCTATCCTTACCATCAGAGGGACAGAGAGAGAAAGACATAACATCCACAACAGTTGTGAGGACCTTACCGAGGCGCACAGCAGGGAGGTACTACAACACGTAGGTGCTAGAGGAAGGCTACTGATTTCCACCTGGATAAGGGGACTCTGGATTTGCCTTCGGACCGGCTGGACTCTGCCTGCCCTGTGATCTGGTGCTCTGGACTGTGGAGGCTGAAGCCTTCAGGAAAAAAAAAGGTAAAGAGACTGCACCCTTGTGTCCTCGCTCTTCACTGCGCCTCACACATCCACCATCTACACTTTGTGAAGCCCTGGGGACATACTTCACCTGTGGGAAGGTATACCAACTAGCTGCCATAACATCACCCCAGCGGACCCCTTAAAGCAGCGTCGGTCACCCTGACCGAAGACCACACTTGGCGTCACGAACACTATCCCTTTAAAGACCTTTCCCCCATTTATTAACGGACGTCCCTAGGGCCATGGAACGGGCCAGCCACCATGACATCCCCATCAAGAACCGAAGGGCCCGGCTCCGAGTACCCCACTGCCCTACTGGGGCGCTCCAGCAACACAAGAGACCAGGATGGATATATGGTGGGGAGAGAGCAATACAAAGGATCAGGATGGATATATGGTGGAGAGAGAACAACACAAGGGACTAGGGTGGATTATATGGGGGAAAGAGCAACACAAAGGACCAGATAGATATATGGGGGGAGGGAGCAACACAAGGGACCAGGATGGAAAAATGGGGGGTAGAGCAACACAAGGGACCAGAGTGGACTATATGGGGGGACAGAGCAACACAAAAAACCAGGGTGGATATATGGGGGGAGAGCAACACAAGGGACCAGGGTGGATATATGGGAGGGGAGAGCAACACAAGGGACCAGGGTGGCTATATGACGGGGGTGGGGGGAGGGGAACAACACAAGGGACCAGGGTGGATATATGGGGGAAAGAGCAACACAAAGGACCAGGGTGGATTATATGGGGGAGAGGGCAACACAAGGGACCAGGGTGGATATATGGGAGGAGAGAGCAACACAAGGGACCAGGATGGATATATTTGGGAATGAGGGCAACACAAAGGACTAGGATGGATATATGGGGGGAAAGAGCAACACAAGGGACCAAGATTGATATATGGGGGGAGAGAGAGCAACATAAGGGACCAGGGTGGAATATATGGGGGAGAGAGCAACACAAGGGACTAGGGTGGATTATATGGGGGAAAGAGCAACACAAAGGACCAGATAGATATATGGGGTGGAGAGATCAACACAAGGGACCAGGATGGATAAATGGGGGGTAGAGCAACACAAGGGAACAGGGTGGATATATGGGGGAGAGATCAACACCAGACCAGGATGGATATATGGGGGGAGAGAGCAACACAAGGGACCAGAGTGGACTATATGGGGAGACAGAGCAACACAAAAGACCAGGGTGGATATATGGGGGGAGAGCAACACAAGGGACCAGGGTGGATATATGGGAGGGGAGAGCAACACAAGGGACCAGGGTGGATGTATGGGGGGAGAGAGAGCAACATAAGGGACTAGGGTGGATTATATGGGGGAGAGAGCAACACAAGGACCAGGATATATATATATATGGGGGGAGCATCACAAAATGCCTGGGTGGATATATGGGGGGAGCAGCACATGGGCCCATGATTGATACATGGGGGGAGCAGCACAAGGGTCCAGGATGGATACATGGAGGGAGTCCCACAAAAGACTGGGATGAATATATGGGGGGGGGGATGGCAGCACAAAGGACCAAGATGGGTATATGGGGGAGAGCAGCACAAAAGGCTTGGATAGATATATAGGGGTGGCAGCACAAGGGACCAGGATGGATATATGGGGGGGAGGGCAGCACATGGGCCCATAATTGTTACATGGGGGGCAAAGGACCAGGATGAATATATAAGGTGAGCAGCACAAGGGACCACGATGGATATATGGGAGGAGGAGCACATGGGGCCATGATTGATATATGGAAGGAAGCAGCACAAGGGCAAGGGACCAGGATGGATATATGTGGGAGCAGCACAAGGGGCCAGGATGGATATATGAGGGGTGCATCACAAGGGACCATGATGGATATATGGGAGGAGGAGCACAAGGGGCCATGATTGATATATGGAGGGAAGCAGCACAAGGGGCCAGGAAGGATGTATGAGGGGTGCCTCACAAAGGACCAAGATGGATACATGGGGGGCAGCACATGGTGCCATGATTGATATATGTAAGCCAGGACAAAGGACCATGTTGGATATATGGGGGTGGCCAGGATAGATATATGGGGGAGCAGGACAAGGGACATATGGGATGCTGTCTGGATAGCTGGGGGGCAGGATGGATAGCTGGGGCCCAGGCTGCAGTTATTGGGGCCAGGCTAGACAAAGGACATGGGGGCCAGGCTGGGTGAGATTATTAAATAAAGAGGGCCATGGGGAGGGGCTTAAATACTGTTTGGGGGGCCAGAATGAGGAACATGTGGACTAGTTTATGGTGACAAGTGGGGAAGATAATTTCTTTAGTATCCAATTAGGGGCATTATTACTACTGTAAAATTTACTTTTTAAGAAACTTTTCCATGGAGGGAACAAAAGTGAGGTCCTGTTAGGCCGGATTCACATTAGCATTTGAGTACGCAGCGTCGTTCTGCGGACTTCTTCCCTTAAGCTCTGCCTACTTCTGCATGCGTCCTGCGTACCTATCTTTAACATTGGGTATGCAGGGATATGCGTTGTATGCGGAGGTGTCCGCGTGCGTCGTTTTGACGTGCCCAATGAACGCAATATGTGGCATTTTCTTACGTTCGGCGGGCAATTGAGGAAGCATTGTGCGAAACGGTGCTGTCGAGGTGAGATGACGTGGGAGCTGGAACCTTTTTGCAAGCCGCACTTTATAGGTACTTCACCATTTTATCTTATTCTGTGCTCATATTCACTTCAACATGACTTTGACATAACCTTTAATCACATGTCAATCACTTCTCAGTCATGACACAGAGCTATCTTTATCTATTTTGAGATCCCTTCAATTCAGTATGTAGGTTTACAGCTGCACTATGCACTTTATGATTTATTTATGTATGAATTGATATGAACCAGTGTCACTAGATATATATTTTCATTTTGCTCCATTCTTTCACTTTAATGAAGTACTCTATAGGCATATTATTTACATTATTTTGTGATTCCATGCTCACGTCCTCTTCTCTATTATTCCTGTTGTTTGAATATTCCATTTTTTATCCATAATTATAATAAAGATTTATTTTAAATTTTATATTTTGCATTTTACCGTCCTTTCCTCCAATTGGTTTTGAGAATGTGCATATAAAATACTGCATTTGGTGTATTTTGATTTGATGCCCTAATTATTCACCCAACTCACTCATATAGGAGAAGTGATAACATATTGGTTTGTGGGGGTCTGACTTCTTGGTCCTATTCAGCAAAATATGGAACTTTTTATCCCCATTAGACTGGAGTGGCATGTCCAACTTGACCACTGATCGATTCATTCCCTCAGTGGCTGCACTTGTTTTTTTATGGAAGCCCCAAAGAGAATGGATGGAGCCGCGGTCAGATATCTCACAAGCCGCTGCATTTTAAAATGGGGATAAGTGTCCTGTCAGGGATAAAACTTAGTCATTCTTCCGATCAGTGTAGTTTCTAATGGTCGGACCTAAGCGATCACCTATCCTGTGGAGCCCATGGATCGGTGATAACTTTTTTGAACCAAAGAACCCTACTAATGTAAACTACCGTAATTATACATCCCAGTTATGGGGGCGCACAGTAGATGTGCAGGAGTCGCCGGTGTTTTACAGCCGATGCTCCACAATAATGGGGATAATGACTGACAGATATTTGCATATAGCTGTAGGGTGGGCCCCTAGAGACAATTCCCCTGGTGGGCCCCAGACACCCCAGTCCAACCCTGGGAGTATCCCACTGTTGATTAAAACCCAGTAATAACCCTTGCTCTGTCTCCTGCCTGTCACTGCATCCCGCAACCTGCCCATACTTGGTGTAGTTGGCAAGATGCAGTCCACAGGCACAGAAGGAACAAACCAAGCGGTTGTGGGTGCCTCAGGTGCCTGAGATGCGGATCTGGCGGTTGTGGGAGCCCCAAGGGCAAGTATACCGATGGGGGCCATGTTGAGCAACCTCCCTAAGTTTACAGGGAGCAACATTCTTCTACGGGACTGGACTCAGTGGGTCAGGGGTATGTTGAGGATGCACCACATGACCCCTGTGATGGAGGCAGAGATTGCCATGATGGCTTTAGATGGAGAGGCGAGGAGCTCTGTCATGTTCCGCCCCCCCAATGAGCGAGATACCTTCACCAAAGTGCTGCAAATCATAGAAGAAATCCCACAGACGTCAGACAATTGCGCATGCGCATGTTTAGCCATGTCAAAAGGGAGGGGGAGTCCGTGACCCAATACATGAATGTACTGCAGGAGATTAACGCTGCGATTGCTAGATGGCATAGGTGTAGGACCCCCTGAAACTGTCATGAGAGACCAGCTAATGGACACCTTGTTTAAACAAGCCTTGCGAGAGCACTTGCGAGTAAATCCATACATGTCCTTTTAGATGTGGGGGCCGAAGTGCGTGCACGTGAGCAAGAGCAGAGGCTGACAGTCCCGACAGGGAAAGTCCGGAGCGGAGAGGTAGCTGCTTCATTGGCAACTGAACCAAGTTGGGTGAGAGAGCTTTGGAAGGAAATCGAGGACCTGTGGGAGGAATGGGCTGACCTCAAGAAGAAGCCTTTAGTATCATTAGATTCCCCCGGAAGCCAAACTGGTCCTGGGCCCTGTCAGGAAAAGAGGCCACCCTGCACGGAAGAGCAGCTGACCTGTTTTAACTGTGGAAGCCCTGGACATTATGCTCAAGGATGCCCGCATTGGGGGAGATCCCTCTACCGCCGCCCGGAGCCTGAGCAGCCAAGAAGGGGAGAGAGAAGTCTTTCAAGCTTAGTTTCCCTGAGTCCTCTTGTATGGGCTGAAATGGATGGTCGGGCTGTCCGCTGTTTAGTTGATACCGGCTTCCAAATAACTACTATGTCTGAGACTTATTTCAGATGACAATTCCCTGAAGCGATGAGGCTGAGTGGGGTCCA
This sequence comes from Ranitomeya imitator, assembly GCF_032444005.1. Classification (NCBI taxonomy): domain Eukaryota; kingdom Metazoa; phylum Chordata; class Amphibia; order Anura; family Dendrobatidae; genus Ranitomeya; species Ranitomeya imitator. Next base: position 710,940,882 of record NC_091284.1, on the reverse strand, counting down.
GTGATCAAGTTGACAGCAGCCGATCAGTTTCCCATCTCGGTTGCAGGGGTGGTCTGGATGCAAATCATCATGTGCGGTAAAGATGAGGGCCGGAAAGGAGTCATGCTGGCCACTGGGAACTACGGCAATGGCCCACTGTGACTTTAGGAATGAACGTGCTGAAAGAACTCGGGAGCATCCTGGTCAATGAGTCAGCAGATGCATTCTTGAATCGATAGAGCCCTCGCACCCCTCAGAGAAAAGTGTTCCAACAGCTGATATGAGTAGCCCAGGGCCAAGAGACATCGAATGAAGGGAAAACCTTGGGCAAAGTAATCATCCCAGCTGTTGTCTTACCACCAGGACAGACTGTGCTCACCCTGCCTATCCGAGCCTTTACCCCTCTCGAAGGAGTTGAAGTGCAGATAGAGCTCGCTTGTATGGCTCAATTACCTCCAGGGCTTCTCGTTGCACGAACGTTAGCCATTGTTCACGATGGCAGTGTACCAGTGTGGTGTGTCAGCCTTGGAGAAAGCGCTCTCACGCTTCCGCCCAAGAGTGAGGTAGCACAGGTTATGGGAATGCCTGAAGAGCTAATACCTCCAGAGGCCATTCAGTTGGCAGTAAAGCAGGGAGATCCCTGGACAGTGGCCGTATCGGTGTCCTCAGAATCAGAATTTAATCACCTAAAGAACTGTCGTCGAATCCTAGAGCAGATGCGGGCCGAACTCAAAGAACTCTAACCACAACAGGTGCAACAAGTAGAGGCGGTGCTAGAGAGGTATCAGGATGTCTTTGCTCGACATGAGGATGACTTTGGGTGTGCCATGAGATAATAATAATAATAATATTAAATAAATTATAAAATAAAATTATTTTTATATAGCGCTAACATATTCCGCAGCGCTTTACAGTTTTGCACACATTATCATCACTGTCCCCAATGGTGTTAGGACTGGCGGAACGCACCAAGACAGGTGACGAAGATGCGTTCGCAGTCCGGGGTCCACCGTGCAGGTGAGAACCTGCTGCTAGCAACTTGCAGACTCTATAGCGGTACACTAAAGTAAACACGCGTGGGTTAAACCTCACCCAGCGTGAGGAAAGCGATCCTGTTAATTCACAGGACCGCAATACCGCACTAGAGAGCGAGCAAGTGGCCAGCGGACTTAACCCCAGAAGGGATTGAAGCCCGATTAGGCCCTTGCTGGCACAACACCGCAACTGGGTGTGTAGAGAACCTTCAGAAATATAAGCGCACAAGTGCGCGAGCGATGCCGCACTAACGGACGCCACTAACCACCCAGACTTGGGTATGGAAAGCGCAAGGCAGGCGCACGGCGCCGTACTGGCAGGCACAGCTACAGGACGCTGTGATGTGTGTTTAGTGTAGTAGGCTAAGTCGAGCGCTAGATAGCAGCCGTACACCTTCCGCGAACAGACATTCAATAGGGAAGGGGTAACCAAGAACGACTTGCACTCACACATACACACATATCAATTGTAAGACAATACTAGCGCATGGCCATGCGGTCATGCGCAGTTTATATAGCTGCAGCACAGGAAATGGCTACAGAACTTTTGCCCTTCTAGGACCTGCCAAGAGGACCAATGGAATGTGCCGCAGAGCCTGAGCACATGACCCTCGATCTCCAACGGGAGATCTTGCCCTGGGCATGCTCAGTGTGTGCAGATAAGAACTTAGTCCCAGAGAAGTCCGCTCGCTGCTGACCAGAATAGGCTTCAAAGGCAGAAGCTGGAGAAGCAGCAATAACTCTTCTCACAGAGTCAGACTGAGCGAGACGCTGGGATCGACGTCCCTGCTGAGCAGACTCCACTGCGGCTGGAGGGGAATGGGAGACCGCAGCGGAGACGGATCGAGATTCCCCCTGTGCAGCAGAGGAAACTCGACTCCTAACATTACCCCCCCTCCTAGGGCCCCCCCCTCCTTGGGCCTCGCTACGCTCGAAGGCAGCAATGAGCTGTGGGGCCCGAATGTTTTCAGCAGGCTCCCAAGACCTGTCCTCTGGACCATAACCCTTCCAATCCACCAAATAAAACTTTTTGCCGCGTACCACCTTGCACCCCAAAATAGCGTTCACCTCGTAATCGTCCGTAGACGAACCCGATGTCCCGGCAGATGACTCGGAAAACCGGGACATGTATACGGGTTTCAAGAGGGACACATGAAAGGTGTCGGTGATACCCAAGCGTGGAGGAAGAGCCAGGCGGTAGACCACGGGATTAACCTGCTCGAGGACCTTGAATGGGCCCAAGTAGCGAGGAGCAAACTTAGTGGACTCAACTCGCAGCCTGATGTTACGGGTGGAGAGCCACACCAAGTCGCCAGGAGCAAAGGCCGGGGCAGGGCGCCGATGTGCATCGGCGGAGGACCTCATTCTCTCCTTCGAGGCCCGAATGGCATCCTGAGTGCGGTCCCAAATGTCCCGTGCCTCCACTGCCCAGTCTGCCACCCTGGAGTCAGCAGAGGACACGGGCATAGGCACAGGAACCCGCGGATGCTGGCCGTAATTAAGGAGGAAAGGAGTCTGACCGGTGGAATCGGCTACAGCGTTATTAAGGGCGAACTCTGCCCATGGTAATAAAGATGCCCAGTCATCCTGCCTGGCAGAAACAAAATGTCGCAGATATGTGACCAGAGTCTGATTGGCCCTCTCTACCAACCCATTCGTCTCGGGATGATATGCGGAAGAGAGATTTAACTCAATGCTGAGAAGACGACAAAGCTCTCTCCAGAACCGAGACGCAAACTGGGGACCCCGGTCACTGACAATTTTGTCTGGCATGCCGTGTAGGCGGAAGATGTGTCTTATGAACAACGCTGCCAAGGCCCGTGCAGAAGGTAACCGTGGGAGCGGCACCAAGTGCACCATTTTCGAGAAATGATCGGTAATTACCCAAATGACGGTACAGCCGCGAGACTTGGGCAAACCCACTACAAAGTCCATCCCGACCATCTCCCAGGGCCTGTCTGCCACCGGCAAGGGATAGAGTAACCCAGACGGCCGTTGTCGAGGAGACTTATTTTTGGCGCATGAGACACACGCCAGAACGTAATCCCTGACATCTCGCAGCATATGCGGCCACCAGTACGTCCTCGCCAGCAGCTCAGATGTCCTTTTAGTCCCAAAGTGTCCACCCACCCTGGAGGAATGAGCCCAAGAGAGAACCTCCGGTCGCAAATTTATGGGCACAAAAGTCTTGCCTGGAGGCACAGACTCAAGCGACACCGGAGCCACGGTTCTCAAGCTCTCAGAAGGAACAATAAGCCGAGGCTCTCCTTCCTCCTCCTCAGATGACACAACAGAGCGAGAAAGAGCATCAGCTCGAATGTTCTTCTCCCCAGCGACATAATGGAGGGTGAAGTGGAATCGGGAGAAGAATAAGGACCATCTGGCCTGGCGAGAATTTAGCCTCTGGGCTGTTTGCAAATATAGCAAATTTTTATGGTCTGTAAATACTTGAAAGGGAAAACGAGCCCCCTCCAAGAGATGTCTCCACTCAGAGAAAGCCAATTTCATCGCTAGCAACTCCCTGTCCCCGATGGAATAATTCCTCTCCGCTGGTGTGAAGGTCTTGGAGAAGAAAAAGCACGGATGCTTCCGACCTTGAGCATCCTTCTGGAAGAGGACTGCTCCAGCACCAACGGAAGAGGCATCCACCTCCATTATAAACGGCTTATCGACATCGGGACGATGTAGGATGGGAGCGCTAGCAAAATGAGACTTAGTAGAAGAAAAGGCCCTGGAGACCTCTTCAGACCACACTTTGGGATTTGCTCCCTTCTTGGTGAGGGCTACCAAGGGAGCTACCAAAGTTGAGAAATGGGGGATGAACTGGCGGTAATAATTAATGAACCCCATAAAGCGCTGCACCGCTTTAAGTGAATGGGGTTCTTGCCAGTCCATCACAGCCTGTAGTTTGGCAGGATCCATAGCCAATCCTTGGGCAGAGATGATATAGCCCAAGAAAGGTAAAGACTCCTGCTCAAACACACACTTCTCCAACTTTGCGTAAAGAGAGTTTGCCCGTAAGAGGTCGAAGACTCTGCCAACATCTCTCCGGTGGGAGTCAATATCTGGAGAGAAGATGAGAATATCATCCAGATAGACTACGACCGAGGTGGAAAGCATATCCCGGAAGATGTCGTTGACAAAGTCTTGGAAAACGGCTGGGGCATTACAGAGCCCGAAGGGCATCACCAGATACTCATAATGCCCATCTCTGGTGTTAAACGCCGTCTTCCATTCGTCCCCCTCACGAATGCGAATCAGGTTATAAGCTCCCCGCAGGTCTAATTTGGTAAATACCTTAGCTCCCCGTAGCCTATCAAAAAGCTCAGAAATCAGGGGCAGCGGGTACTTATTTTTAACGGTGATGGCGTTAAGACCCCTGTAGTCTATGCAAGGACGCAACTCTCCATTCTTCTTCTGTACGAAGAAGAACCCTGCCCCAGCTGGTGACACTGACTTCCTAATAAATCCTCTTGCCAAATTCTCCTGGATGTATTGGGACATAGCCTCCGTTTCCGGGAGAGAGAGGGGATAGACACGTCCCCGAGGAGGTTCTGCTCCAGGCAAGAGATCTATAGGACAGTCATAGGGACGGTGAGGCGGAAGGGTCTCCGCGGCTTTTTTGGAAAAGACGTCTGCATAAGACCAATAGTGTTTGGGGAGAGTAGAGAGATCTGCGGGTATCTCAGTGGTGGAAACCTGAACGCACTCTTTCACACATCTGCCCTTACAGGATTCACTCCAACCCAATATCCTCCCAGAGGTCCACTCAATATGTGGGGAGTGGAAACGAAGCCAGGGCATTCCCAGCAGAATCTCATCCATTCCCTCGGGAAGGACAAGAAGGGAAATAGTCTCCTGGTGGGATGGGGACATGGCTAACGTGAAAGGGACAGTCTGATGTGTGATCTGTAATGGAAGTGTCGACCCATTCACCACTCTCACGGTTACTGGTTTGGCTAGCATAGCCAGAGGTATTGCGTGGCGCTGAGCAAAAGCAGAAGACATAAAATTTCCCTCTGCTCCTGAATCCACACAAAGCTCTACTGTAAGAGTGGATGTGCCTAACAGGATTGTCCCTTTAAAGGACAATTTTGAGGAAAATGCCGCGGTGTCCAGTGAACCTCCTCCAATGGACACTAGACGCGATCGTTTTCCCGACCGCCGTGGACATTTATTAGCGAAATGTCCCGGTTGCTGGCAATTTTTACATAGCACAGGTACTCGAGCGGTCTGAGACCTAGATCCCGCTCGAGAAACCTCCATGGCCTCATGGGAGTCGGACGCCATAACAGGAGATTCTAGAGGTTTGGCAAAGATGGGAGCCAGCCGAAACCTCTGCCTACACTGGGTCCGCTCCAACCTCCGCTCGTTAAAACGGAGATCGATGCGGGTAGCTAGAGTAATAAGCTCCTCCAGTGTGGCGGGAATCTCCCTGGTGGCCAAGGCGTCCTTCACATGATCTGCCAGTCCTTTCCAGAACACCGGAATAAGGACTTTATCCGGCCATTCCAGCTCAGAAGCTAGAGTCCGGAATAGGATGGCAAACTGGCTGACCATGGACGAAGCCTGAGTAATTGCCAACAATTGGAGCGCGGTATCGTGGGTGACACGAGGTCCCAGAAAGACCTGCCTCAGAGCGTCCAGGAAGATAGGAGCACTCTGCACCACACGATCACCACGTTCCCAAAGCGGCGTTGCCCACTCCAACGCCCTGTCCGACAAGAGAGATATAATGAATCCCACTTTCGCCCGTTCCGTAGGAAAACGTGCAGCCAGCAGCTCGAGATGTATGGAGCACTGGCTCACGAATCCCCGACATGGCTTACTGTCACCAGCAAACTTGTCTGGAAGCGGGAGACGGGATAAGGTCGGAGCAGGGGTGGCAGCGGACAAACTGGCTGCAGCTGCACTTGCAGCCTGAACAGCGACAGCAGTAACGTCCACAGCTGAGGTTGTGCGCTCGAGAGCCGCCAACCTACCCTCCAGCTGCTGGATGTACTGCTGTAGACGCTGACCGTCTGCCATTTACTAGCCAGACCCTGGCGCTAGTATTATGTTAGGACTGGCGGAACGCACCAAGACAGGTGACGAAGATGCGTTCGCAGTCCGGGGTCCACCGTGCAGGTGAGAACCTGCTGCTAGCAATTTGCAGACTCTATAGCGGTACACTAAAGTAAACACGCGTGGGTTAAACCTCACCCAGCGTGAGGAAAGCGATCCTGTTAATTCACAGGACCGCAATACCGCACTAGAGAGCGAGCAAGTGGCCAGCGGACTTAACCCCAGAAGGGATTGAAGCCCGATTAGGCCCTTGCTGGCACAACACCGCAACTGGGTGTGTAGAGAACCTTCAGAAATATAAGCGCACAAGTGCGCGAGCGATGCCGCACTAACGGACGCCACTAACCACCCAGACTTGGGTATGGAAAGCGCAAGGCAGGCGCACGGCGCCGTACTGGCAGGCACAGCTACAGGACGCTGTGATGTGTGTTTAGTGTAGTAGGCTAAGTCGAGCGCTAGATAGCAGCCGTACACCTTCCACGAACAGACATTCAATAGGGAAGGGGTAACCAAGAACGACTTGCACTCACACATACACACATATCAATTGTAAGACAATACTAGCGCATGGCCGTGCGGTCATGCGCAGTTTATATAGCTGCAGCACAGGAAATGGCTACAGAACTTTTGCCCTTCTAGGACCTGCCAAGAGGACCAATGGAATGTGCCGCAGAGCCTGAGCACATGACCCTCGATCTCCAACGGGAGATCTTGCCCTGGGCATGCTCAGTGTGTGCAGATAAGAACTTAGTCCCAGAGAAGTCCGCTCGCTGCTGACCAGAATAGGCTTCAAAGGCAGAAGCTGGAGAAGCAGCAATAACTCTTCTCACAGAGTCAGACTGAGCGAGACGCTGGGATCGACGTCCCTGCTGAGCAGACTCCACTGCGGCTGGAGGGGAATGGGAGACCGCAGCGGAGACGGATCGAGATTCCCCCTGTGCAGCAGAGGAAACTCGACTCCTAACAAATGGGGCTCACAATCTAGAATCCCTGTCAGTATGTCTTTGGAATGTGGGAAGAAACCGGAGTGCCCGGAGGAAACCCACGCAAACACGGAGAGAACATACAAACTCTTTGCAGATGTTGTCCTGGGTGGGATTAGAACCCAGGACCCCAGCGCTGCAAGGCTGCAGTGCTAACCACTGCGCCACCGTGCTGCCCCGAAAATGCTGCACCCATTAGGGAATGATATCGACAGATCCCACCACAAATGTACCAGGAGGTGAAAGAGATGTTGGCGCATATGCAGAAGAACGGAGTCATCCAAGAGAGCCAAAGTCCTTGGGCCGCACCCATTGTCCTAGTACCTGACCAGTGGGTATGGGCAAGTGCCGGATGCCTTCCTGGGACTCACCTGGTATTATCAATGGTTTGTGAAAAACTTCACCCGCATTGCTAACCAGCTGTTAGAGTTGTTGAAAGGAGTGCCGTCTGGTGCCAGGAATCTAGGAGATGGGAGAATGTCAACATTACTGCAAGAACTCTCGCCCGTGGAATGGTGAGCAAAAGAAGAGGGGAATGTAAGAAGAAGGATCAGACCAGGGGTACCTATTTTGCGTTGGGTCCTGAACTGTCGGGGCTGTCTCCTCTGTTGTCCGGGGAAAGCTTAGAGAACTGGACCAACCTTTGCACTTAGCAGCAGGGGGCATGGCTAAGTCTTTGAAGCAACAGCGCGTGCGTGAACAGGCAGACTTGGCGGGAAGAGACAGCGTGCAGCAGATGGGGTGAGCGCTCCTTCTCTCGAGCACCGGCACAACGCAGGCCCACACCGGAGCATCCCTACTGCTGCCAGCAGAACTTATGAGAAAAGACGTGCAGTGTGCCCGCTGATCGTGACTAAGCAAGAAGCTGAGCGCTCTGGGCCTGTGAGTACTGCGTGGGTGCCGCTTGAGAGAGACCGAGAGTAGAACGGCTATCAGCGCTCTGCTTCCCCAGTATACTTTTGCCTGACCACGTTGGGCTCACACCGTGAGGTGGCTTCCATCCTTCCAGCCACACTGATACATGGACTAAGGGCTCAGTGGAAGGTACTGGAGACCAACCGCTGCCGCCAGAAGACGGACCACCATTATTTCCAGGACCTATGTGGACAAGCGTCGCGTCAGCCGTTGTTGGCGCTATCATCGCTTCACAACACCCACGGCGCGAGGATCAGCAGATAGGATAAGTTAACCCCACAAGAACTGTCCCTACTGTCTTCACTGTTCTTTAACCTTACCCACAATTTCACCATTGAACTTTTTGATTCCGTGTTTAACCCTTTACCTCCCTGCGTGGAGTATCCCGACTGTTGATTAAAACCCAGTTAACCGTTGCTCTGTCTCCTGCCTGTCACTGCATGCCACAACCTGCCCACACTGCCATTGAGGCTCTATATCTCCCTGGTCATAACTGTTTCTCCATATAAATCCATGTTATAAAGCCATTCTCCTCTATCTGTAATATACAATTTAATAGGATATTTTTTAATGGTTTTCAGTTAAATTTGAAATTAAAACCAAAAATTCCTTATGCCTCTGTATATAATTAGAGGCATATGGGGTATATTTTTGGTGCTTATACATATTAGAAAAAGTCATCTCAGCCTACAATGCGTATATGTTATGTGTATGGAGGTCTCCTTGTCAGATTGATGTGGTGTAAGAAGGTCATGTTGAATTTTTATTCTAAGGAATAAGCCGCCAAAAGAGGCAGTAAAAAGAATAGCTGTCAACCGAAGGAACATTTATCAGACAGCTATTAAAAGTGTAATGTTTGCGATGTATGTAAAGCTGCTCATGTAACAGCTCTTTGGTCTGTTTAAAAAGACGAGAAGGAAACTCCAACCTCGCATGGTCAGCTATTAAAAGTTTCTTATGACCATTAGCACTTTACTTTGCACAAGCAGATTTTCAGACATGTAAGGTGAAATAATATTTGCTATACCCCATCAGTAACCTATGATTAGGATTGTCTTTCTCTGGACCTCATAGACCCTATTGTGACTATGTTTTTTATTATAGCTGTACATATGTTGATTTGACAAATCCTTGGGTCCAATGCTGAGCCAACAGAGCTGTTGTACTCTAGAACTAAGCAATCATTGTAGTTGTAGGTTGGGTGAGCCCTAAAAAAGAAAGCTTGTACATGTAAAAATACCAGGTGTATGCTCAGGGTATCGACTTACTGTATGACTTTACTTTACATATGTTTTTATCCTTAATCACCGCTGGTCTCTTATTATCAAGATGTAATGGAAGACACACTTCCATACCCTAAAATACACTGATAGATGAGGACTATAGGTTGGACCAAATAATGGAAACACCTAACGTTTTTGGGATCATAATCTTCGAACATGTTATAAACATGCAAACCGTGACATATGGTAATGTTTTGTAGTTGATTATTTGTGTTATGTGATATGTGTATGTAAATTAACTGTTTGTTTTGCAGAATTGTAAGAACATTGATGAGAACCTGATACCAATGGCAGACCTCTCGGATTTTCAAAGAGGCCAAATTGTTGGTGCTTGTATGGCAGGCGCTAGTGTAACAGAAAGTGCCCGAATGCTTGGCGTGTCAAAAGGTACTGTCTCCAAAGTAATGACTGCGTTTGAAAGAGAAGGAAAAACGTTCACAGCAAAGCACAGGTCCGGCCGAAAGTCAAAGTTGACTGAGAGAGACCATCGGACTCTAAAGCAAATTGTGAGAGAGGATCGCAAGATCACAGCTCCGAAAATCACTGCTGAGCTCAATGAACACATACAGAACCCAGTTTCCACGAAAACTGTTCATTGGGAGCTGCTCAAATCTGGATTCCACGGAAGAGCTGCAATTAGAAAACTGCTGCTCTCAATGACAAATGTTTCCAAGCGTTTAGAGTGGTGTAGAAACCTCCAGAATTGGTCCCTCGAGCAGTGGAAACATGTGATATTCTCAGATGAATCATAATTTACCCTATTTCCGACCTCCGGCCGAGTGTACGTTTGAAGACAGCCAAACGAAGCATTCCATCCAGACTGCCTTCTCCCAACCATAAAACATGGTGGTGGTTCTGTGATGATCTGGGGTGCTATTTCGTGGAGATCCGCCGGGCCAATAATATCCCTTCATGGAAGAATTAACAGCTGAGACTATTTAGGCATTTTGGGCGACCAAGTGCATCCAATGGTTCAAGCACTGTTCCCGGACGGGAACGCCATCTTTCAGGATGATAATGCACCAATTCATACAGCTAGAATCGTTAAAGCATGGTACAAGGAACATTCTAATAAAGTTGAGCATCTCATCTGGCCCCCACAATCCCCAGACCTCAACATTATTGAGCATTTATGGTCGAAATTAGAGATTCAAGTTAGACTCAAAGAACTGGAGGGTGTTTTAACTGCAGAATGGGCTAATATTCCTTTGGAAACAATTCACACCTTGTATGAATCCATACCTCAGAGAATTAAGGCTGTAATCAACGCAAAAGGTGGACCTACACCATATTAAACTAACCTTTGTTGCTGTTTCCAGGTGTTTCCATTATTTGGTCCAACCCCTCAGTCTATCCAACAATGTGACTAGTATTATTTCCTGCTGCTTGCCTTTATAATACATCAAATAAAGCAAAAAGGAAGCTATGTGCCATAAAATATTTCAATTGTGTAATGTTGAATTAAAACAATGAAGAAAGTTTAAAAATGATGAAAGGGGACAACAGTGCAACAAAAGTAGCCACTTATAGGAATACAGTGATATAATAGTGTAACATGTATAAAGTACAGAAAAAAACATTTTTGTAAAGTTTTGCCAATATAAGGAGAAGGCATATATATGTATCGCAATCAATAAGGAGCAAACTGGCTTCCAAAAAAGTTATCCATATATTCCTAATCCAAGAATTAATGTTATCCTGTTCACTTAGAAAAGGGCAATGGATATCCCAATACTCAAATCAATTAAAGTGTCTGAGGTAGTTATTCCTTGAAAAAGGACTGCCCAATAGTGAAGGATTTAGGTAATAAGAGCTAAATGAAAAGGAAAGTCATTGATGGCATACAAATACTGTTCCTTTAAGTGTACGCCGATGATGCTTTTATATCATGATCCATATATAAAAAACGATGGAGTACACGTCCATATTCATTAAAAAGTTATAGATTTTATTGTACAATAATTCACAAAGAATATATACAAAAATTGAAATCAGAAAAACAGAGAATAACAATTCATTTCAGCAAGGGGAACTAAAGTAGCACAGATAGAACAATGTGATCTTATCATGATACCATAGCCGAGTAACAATAAAGTGCATAGTGCATGTTTGGGCAGACACACATAGGGGCAGAGTATTCCATATAAGAAGTAACTTAGCCCTTTTCTGAGGCTCTAAGGTCATAGTATACCAATCATTTCTACCCCCAGGCTTTTACCCATTGCATGGCATCAAGAAAGGGTCCACACCGTAGCCCCAATGCGCGTTTCGCATCGGCTTCGTCAGGGGGCTGCCAAGGAAGCCCATGCGAAACGCGCGTTGGGGCTGCATTACTCAGCCGATAGCAGTGGAGACCATGGGTAAGAATATTTTTTTGATACCCCTAGTAATGTGATATTATCTTAAAGTGATATACACCTAATTATTGGCTGAGTACTATTGTTACTGATTTGGCTATTCCATAGCTCCCTAAATTTGATTAGCAGCACTTATTATTTGGATAACTATTTTTATGGATACACTACTTTAGAAGCTGCACTTATTTATAATATTTAGTACTTTTACACCTTTTATCAGTGGCACCGTTATCTAATGAGACAGGGGGTTTCATTGATTGTGGGATTGTCATTCTATGTCCGCCCATCCACTTTAATATATGCTGTTCCTGGGTCTTATACCTGTTTAGTCATGTATTCCACTTTGTGTATTTGTGATTTTCCTTTGGCTATTTTGTAATGTCTATTTGTATTTTTGAATAAATTATTATTTGGATTTTATATAGGACTTTTTGTGCTCTTTTTTTCTTTCGTATTATACATTTATGGCTGTAGGTAGTAACGAATCTTACCTTAGGTTCATTTTTAGGTCTGTCTTTTGGTTGAAATAAGTCTGTTCTCGTGACTTTCTTTGGTGCTCTTAGACCTCTATGGATTCTTCTTCTAGAATACCCACGTTCCTCAAATCTGTCAGACAAAATATTGGCTTGTTGAAGGAAAGATTGTTCATTAGAGCAAATTGTCCTAATTCTCATGAATTGTCCTGTAGGGATTCCATTGATGAGGGGCTTTGGGTGAAAAGATTTAGCATGGAGCAATGAATTTACGGCTGTTTCTTTCCTAAAAACACTAGATTGTAATAAACCATTAGTACCCTTTGAAATCATGATGTCCGAAAAATCAACATGGGTTTGGCTGTACTTGGCGGTTAATTTTATATTCAATGCATTGTCATTTAAGATGCTCATAAAGTCAAGGAGCTCCTGCTCTGAGCCCTGCCAGACGACCAGTATGTCATCTATATAGTGGGCCCAGAACAGGACCCTTTCAATAAGGACCACTGGTTGAGTGAAAAAAGTTTTCTTTCCCACAAACCAAGAAAAAGATTTGCATAAGATGATGCAAATGGCATCATGGTGCCCTGCTTTTACAAATAAATGCTTTGTTTAAAGGTGAAAAAATTGTGCTCCAAGGCACATTGAAGTAGATTCAACAGAAATTGAATAAATTCTCTGTTCTGGTTAGACATTTGCAAAAATGTTTTGACGCCTGTATACCATGCTGATGTTGAATGGATGTGTATAAAGACTCAATGTCCATGGTAACGAGCCACATATCGTCCTCCAAAGGTATCCATTCAAATTTTTTCAATATGTCGCCCGTATCTCTAACATAAGAGGGAAGGTCATGAACCAGCGGTTTCAGATAAAAGTCTAAGCACTTGTCTACTGTTTCGCCTGATACAATGGGAAGACCCGGTGGGTTGATGGGATCTTTATGTATTTTTGGGATGAAATAAATACAGGCCATTTTGGGATATTGAGGCACAAGATGATCCTTATACAGGATGTTATGTATGTTAAATTGAGATTGAACATTGTTGTTCTTTCACAGCCATTTATATATTTTCTTTGTTATGCATTGATTATCCGAAGGATGTACTGGCAAGTGGCTTTGTAGAATTGCAGGGATGCGGGATGCAGGAGGCAGAGTAGTTAAAGGGTTTATTACAGGGGATACGCAGGGAGAGAAAGGGAGAGAAAGGGTTAAAAGGGGAGTAAAACTGGATATTGTGTCAGGGTAAGAACAAACAGTTATGAAACAGGTAAACTTATCAGTCTGATGGTTTCCGGACTGTGGAAGCTTGAAATCCCATGTTGGCACCGTAAGTGACGCGTGAAGTCTCTGGTCTGATCCTGAAGAAACTTAATGCACTGGATCCTGACAGAAGCGGCGTATCCTGGCTCTCCGAGGCAAGGTCCTTGGTTACCGGAACGACGACCGTGCCATGAAATAGTTTGTGGTACCGCCGGAATGTGTCTCAGGTTAGTGGCGGTGGCGGGGATGCAGCTACCCAGCTCTGTAGGATTCACCTGGTCAGACTTAGGCCGCTCGCTCGCGGCAGTCAGTGGAACGGTGCGGGACGGATTTCAAGTGACAGGGGTGAGTGGGCACACAAATATACGTTCCTCACAGTCTGTGTGCACAAGAACTGGGGAGCTGCAGCGTAGGCTTCATACGATGATGTCCTCTTCTTGTCTTCTTGCCGCGGCTCCGGCGCAAGCGTACTTTCCCTGTTGAGGGCAGAGCAAAGTACTGCAGTGTCCAGGCGCCGAGCCATACATCGGCCCAAGGAAATATGACATTAGAGGGGTAGCATTACATAGGCAGAATACTCACCTCTTTGTTCGCTCTCTGTTGTTGAATATTTTTACCTTTTATTACTTATCTTTACCTGGTACGTCTGATGAACAGGCTTTTTAAAGGTGCAGTAATTTTAACATTATAGTGGATTGAGAATTGAGTACTTTAATAGTAATTAAAACAGTTCATACTTTTGTTCTCTTGTGTCACTAATATGAGATAAAAAAAGGAATTATCAAAGAAAATATATAAACCATACTTTAGAAACATAAGCACGGTATCACACATCCTGACTCATTGTCACTCACTTGCCAGTAACATACTGTAGACCCTGTAAATACTTAGAACCAGGCCACTTTCCTCAGGAAACTCAGAAGGAAGAATATGCCCAGTATAAGTTTCCGGAGAGTGATGTGGCACAGACATGGTTTGCGTGCTTGACAAGTAAAGAAAATATAAGTTGCAGGAGATTCATGACACTGCATCTCTGCAAGATCTGGAAAGCCACAGGCAGTCAGGGACTTTAGATGGTGGCTAGAATTAGCCTGTGGATATTCTATTACTCTCTTCCAACTAATCCCAAGTCTTCATCCAGTCATATGTGTTGTGTAATTAATGTGATTCTTCAGATTTTGTATTAGTCTATGCCTGATGAAGAGACCTGTGTAGTCTCGAAAGCTTGCAATTTGTTACCATCAGTTAGCCATTAAAAGGTATCAACCACTGAGGACTCTCAATTCTAAATATTTTTCCATCCAGTCATACAAATTAGATAGCCGTATGCTGAATGTTTTGACTGACAGAAATCTCTCCCGAAACCCCAATAAAAATGCATGACTAGCACTGTGTTTATGGTTTAGGTATGGCGAGAGGCAAGGGCGGACATATCATAGGTGCATTGGTAAGGGGCCTATTTCCACCTCCAAAGTAAGTGAAATTTTGCATTGTAATGAGCTATTGAAATATGAAGGGCCCATTTACTATTTTTGCACAGGGGCCCTTTTTGGTCGGTGTCCACCAATGGGGAGAGGGTAATAAATGAATACTAGAAAAATTTGCAGGTGGCTTTGTAGCACGGCATGGGGTTGTACCTGCAGGCGAGGCACTCATCTTCTCCTGTTACACCCCAGCTCGCTACATGAAAAATTGGGTCCTGTTTGGGTGTTGGTGCTCTAAGGGCCTTGCGCCCTTGTTGGCCA
The DNA here is from genome assembly GCF_032444005.1 of Ranitomeya imitator. NCBI lineage: Eukaryota > Metazoa > Chordata > Amphibia > Anura > Dendrobatidae > Ranitomeya > Ranitomeya imitator. The sequence goes on along the minus strand of NC_091284.1, from coordinate 710,925,785 downwards.
CCTGTAGTTCATGGTGTTGGCTGGCAGAACTATAGGTTTCATTGTTCAATAAAGGAGACTTTCCCTCTAAAACACAGTCTTTACTGAATGGTAACTTGCTAAGGGTTATACACAGTTGTCTGAAAAGTGTTTACCCCCTTCCTGATTTCCCATTCTTTTGCATGTTTGTCACATTTAATTTTTCAGATCACCAAACAAATTTAAATATCAAACAAAGATAATGCAAGTAAACACAAAATACAGTTTTTAACCCCTTCCCGACCCATGACGCCATGTAGGCGTCATGAAAGTCGGTGCCAATCCGACCCATGACGCCTATGTGGCGTCATGGAAAGATCGCGTCCCTGCAGATCGGGTGAAAGGGTTAACTCCCATTTCACCCGATCTGCAGGGACAGGGGGAGTGGTAGTTTGGCTGTTAAAAGTGAAACTGCCAATCAGAGCGATTTGTAATATTTCACCTATTATAACGGGTGAAAAATTACAATCCAGCCATGGCCGATGCTGCAATACCATCGGCCATGGCTGGAAATACTAATGTGCACCCACCCCACCCCACCAATCGCCCCCCCAGCCCTCCGATCTGCCCGGTACACTGCCCCGCTCCCCTCCGCCCTGTGCTCCGCTCCCCCCCGTGCTCTTGTCCGCTCACCCCCGTGCTCCAATCACCCCCCCGTGCTCCAATCACCCCCCCTGCACTCCGATCCACCCCCCCGTGCTCCGTTCCACCCCCCGTGCTCCGTTCCACCCCCCGTGCTCCGTTCCACCCTCCCCGTGCTCCGTTCCACCCCTCCCGCGCTCCGATTCACCCCCCCATGCACCGATCCCCCCCCCGTGTTGCCCCCCCACCCCATCATACTTACCGATCCTGCCGGGGTCCGTCTGTCTTCTCCCCAAGCGCCGCCATCTTCCAAAATGGCGGGAGCATGCGCAGTGCGCCCGCCGAATCTGCCGGCCGGCAGATTCGTTCCAAAGTGCATTTTGATCACTGAGATATAATCTATCTCAGTGATCAAAATAAAAAAATAATAAATGACCCCCCCCCCCCTTTGTCACCCCCATAGGTAGGGACAATAAAAAAATAAAGAATTTTTTTTTTCCACTAATGTTAGAATAGGGTTAGGGGTAGGGTTAGGGTTAGGGCTAGGGTTAGGGTTAGGGGTAGGGTTAGGGGTAGGGTTAGGGCTAGGGTTAGGGTTAGGGTTAGGGGTAGGGTTAGGGCTAGGGTTAGGGGTAGGGTTAGGGTTAGGGCTAGGGGTAGGGTTAGGGTTAGGGTTAGGGGTAGGGCTAGGGTTAGGGGTAGGGTTAGGGCTAGGGTTAGGGCTAGGGTTAGGGTTTCGGTATGTGCACACGTATTCTGGTCCTCTGCGGATTTTTCCGCTGCGGATTTGATAAATCCGCAGTGCTAAACCGCTGCGGATTTATGGCGGATTTACCGCGTTTTTTCTGCGCATTTCACTGCGGTTTTACAACTGCGATTTTCTATTGGAGCAGTTGTAAAACCGCTGCGGAATCCGCACAAAGAAGTGACATGCTGCGGAATGTAAACCACTGCGTTTCCGTGCAGTTTTTCCGCAGCATGTGTACAGCGATTTTTGTTTCCCATGGGTTTGCATTGAACTGTAAACTCATGGGAAACTGCTGCGGATCCACAGCGTTTTCCGCAGCGTGTGCACATACCTTTAGAATTAGGCTATGTGCCCACACTGCGGATTGGCCGCTGCAGATTCGCAGCAGTGTTCCATCAGGTGTACAGTACCATGTAAACCTATGGAAAACCAAATCCGCTGTGCCCATGGTGCGGAAAATACCGCGCTGAAACGCTGCGTTGTATTTTCCGCAGCATGTCAATTCTTTGTGCGGATTCCGCAGCGTTTTACACCTGTTCCTCAATAGGAATCCGCAGGTGAAATCCGGACAAAAAACACTGGAAATCCGCGGAAAATCCGCCGGTAAAACGCAGTGCCTTTTACCCGCGGATTTTTCAAAAATGATGCTGAAAAATCTCACACGAATCCGCAACGTGGGCACATAGCCTTAGGGTTAGGGTTGGAATTAGGGTTGTGATTAGGGTTATGGCTACAGTTGGGATTAGGGTTAGGGGTGTGGGGGGGTTAGTGTTGGAGGTAGAATTGAGGGGTTACCACTGTTTAGGCACATCAGGGGTCTCCAAACGCAACATGGCGCCACCATTGATTCCAGCCAATCTCGTATTCAAAAAGTCAAATGGTGCTCCCTCAATTCCGAGCCCCGACGTGTGCCCAAACAGTGGTTTACCCCCACATATGGGGTACCAGCATACTCAGGATAAACTGCGCAACAATTACTGGGGTCCAATTTATCCTGTTACCCTTGTGAAAATAAAAAAATGCTTGCTAAAACATCATTTTTGAGGAAAGAAAAATGATTTTTTATTTTCACGGCTCTGCGTTGTAAACGTCTGTGAAGCACTTGGGGGTTCAAAGTGCTCACCACATATCTAGATAAGTTCCTTGGGGGGTCTAGTTTCTAAAATGGGGTCACTTGTGGGGGGTTTCTACTGTTTAGGAACACCAGGGGCTCTGCAAACGCAATGTGACGCCCGCAGACCATTCCATCAAATTCTGCATTTCAAAAGTCACTACTTCCCTTCTGAGCCCCGACGTGTGCCCAAACAGTGGTTTACCTCCACACATGGGGTATCAGCGTACTCAGGAGAAACTGGACAACAACTTTTGGGGTCCAATTTCTCCTGTAACCCTTGGGAAAATAAAAAATTCTGGGCTAAATAATTATTTTTGAGGAAAGAAAACGTATTTATTATTTTCACGGTTCTGCATTATAAACTTCTATGAAGCACTTGGGGGTTCAAAGTGCTCACCACACATCTAGATAAGTTCCTTTCAGGGTATAGTTTCTAAAATGGGGTCACTTGTGGGGGGTTTCTACTGTTTAGCCACATCAGGGGCTCTGCAAACGCAATGTGACGCCCGCAGAGCATTCCATCAAAGTCTGCATTTCAAAACGTCACTACTTCATTTCCGAGCCCCGGCATGTGCCCAAACAGTAGTTTACCCCCACATATGGGGTATCACCGTACTCAGGAGAAACTGGACAACAAATATTGGGGTCAAATTTCTCCTGTTACCCTTGGGAAAATTAAAAAACTCTCGGCTAAATAATTATTTTTGAGGAAAGAAAACGTATTTATTATTTTCACGGCTCTGCATTATAAACTTCTGTAAAGCACTTGGGGGTTCAAAGTGCTCACCACACATCTAGATAAGTTCCTTTCGGGGTCTAGTTTCCAAAATGGGGTCACTTGTGGGGGGTTTCTACTGTTAAGCCACATCAGGGGCTCTGCAAACGCAACGTGATGCCCACAGAGCATTCCATCAAAGTCTGCATTTCAAAACGTCACTACTTCATTTCCGAGCCCCGGCATGTGCCCAAACAGTGGTTTACCCCCACATATGGGGTATCAGCGTACTCAGGAGAAACTGGACAACAACTTTTGGGGTCAAATTTCTCCTGTTACCCTTGGGAAAATAAATAATTGCAGGCTTAAAGATCATTTTTGAGAAAATAATTTTTTTTTTTTATTTTCATGGCTCTGCGTTATAAACTTCTGTGAAGCACTTGGGGGTTCAAAGTCCTCACCACACATCTAGATTAGTTCCTTTGGGGGTCTAGTTTCCAAAATGGGGTCATTTCTGGGGGATCTCCAATGTTTAGGCACACAGGGGCTCTCCAAACGTGACATGGTGTCCGCTAATGATTGGAGCTAATTTTCCATTTAAAAAGCCAAATGGTGTGCCTTCCCTTCCGAGCCCTGCCGTGCGCCTAAACAGTGGTTTACCCCCACATATGGGGCATCAGCGTACTCAGGACAAACTGGACAACAACATTTGGGGTCCAATTTCTCCTATTACCCTTGGCAAAATAGGAAATTCCAGGCTAAAAAAATCATTTTTGAGGAAAGAAAAATTATTTTTTATTTTCATGGCTCTGCGTTATAAACTTCTGTGAAGCACCTGGGGGTTTAAAGTGCTCAATATGCATCTAGATAAGTTCCTTGGGGGGTCTAGTTTCCAAAATGGGGTCACTTGTGGGGGATCTCCAATGTTTAGGCACACAGGGGCTCTCCAAACGCGACATGGTGTCCGCTAACAATTGGAGCTAATTTTCCATTCAAAAAGTCAAATGGCACGCCTTCCCTTCCGAGCCCTGCCGTGTGCCCAAACAGTGGTTTACCCCCACATATGAGGTATCGGCGTACTCGGGAGAAATTGCCCAACAAATTTTATGATCCATTTTATCCTATTGCCCTTGTGAAAATGAAAACATTGAGGCGAAAATAAGATTTTGTGAGAAAAAAAAGTACTTTTTCATTTTTACAGATCAATTTGTGAAGCACCTGAGGGTTTAAAGTGCTCATTAGGCATCTAGATAAGTTCCTTGGGGGGTCTAGTTTCCAAAATGGGGTCACTTGTGGGGGAGCGCCAATGTTTAGGCACACAGGGTCTCTCCAAACGTGACATGGTGTCCGCTAACGATGGAGATAATTTTTCATTCAAAAAGTCAAATGGCGCTCCTTCCCTTCCGAGCCTTACCATGTGCCCAAACAGTGGTTTACCCCTACATATGAGGTATCAGCGTACTCAGGAGAAATTGCCCAACAAATTTTAGGATCCATTTTATCCTGTTACCCATGTGAAAATGAAAAAATTGAGGCTAAAATAATTTTTTGTGAAAAAAAAGTACTTTTTCATTTTTACGGATCAATTTGTGAAGCACCTGGGGGTTCAAAGTGCTCACTATGCATCTAGATAAGTTCCTTGGGGCGTCTAGTTTCCAAAATGGGGTCACTTGTGGGGGAGCTCCAATTTTTAGGCACACGGGGGCTCTCCAAACGTGACATGGTGTCCGCTAAAGAGTGGAGCCAATTTTTTATTCAAAAAATCAAATGGCGCTCCTTCCCTTCCAAGCCCTGCCGTGCGCCCAAACAGTGGTTTACCCCCACATATGAGGTATCAGCGTACTCAGGACAAATTGGACAACAACTTTCATGGTTCAGTTTCTCCTTTTACCATTGGGAAAATAAAAAAATTGTTGCTAAAAGATAATTTTTGTGACTAAAAAGTGAAATGTTAATTTTTTCCTTCCATGTTTCTTCTGCTGCTGTGAAGTACCTGAAGGGTTAATAAACTTCTTGAATGTGGTTTTGAGTACCTTGAGGAGTGCAGTTTTTAGAATGGTGTCACTTTTGGGTATTTTCAGCCATATAGACCCCTCAAACTGACTTCAAATGTGAGGTGGTCCCTAAAAAAATGGTTTTGTAAATTTCGTTGTAAAAATGAGAAATCGCTGGTCAAATTTTAACCCTTATAACTTCCTAGCAAGAAAAAATTTTGTTTCCAAAATTGTGCTGATGTAAAGTAGACGTGTGGGAAATGTTATTTATTAACTATTTTGTGTCACATAACTCTCTAGTTTAACAGAATAAAAATTCAAAATGTGAAAATTGCGAAATTTTCAAAATTTTCGCCAAATTTCCGTTTTTATCACAAATAAACGCACAATTTATTGACCTAAATTTACCACTAACATGAAGCCCAATATGTCACGAAAAAACAATCTCAGAACCGCTAGGATCCGTTGAAGCGTTCCTGAGTTATTACCTCATAAAGGGACACTGGTCAGAATTGCAAAAAACGGCAAGGTCTTTAAGGTCAAAATAGGCTGGGTCATGAAGGGGTTAAATGAAGGTCTTTATTATTAAGGGAAATACAAACCTACAGTGTCCTATGTGAAAAAGTAATTGCCTCCTTAAAATATAAATTCATTGTGGCTTATCACATCTTTGAGAATCTGATTTGAAATTCCCTAGCCAAACCCAGGCTTGATTACTTCCACAGTTGTTCTCAATCAAGAAATCACTTAAATAGGACCTACCTGACAAAGTGAAGTAAACCAAAAGATCCTCAAAAGCTAGACATCATGCCGCAATCCAAAGATATTCTGGAACAAATGACAAACAAAGTAATTGCGATCTATCAGTCTGGTAAAGGTTATCAAGCCATTTCTAAAGCTATGGGACTCAAGTGAACCACAGTGAGAGCCATTATACACAAATGGCAAAAACATTGAACAGTGGAGAACCTTCCCAGGAGTGACGGATCGTCCAAAATTACCCCAAGAGCGCAGCGATGACTCATCCAAGACGTCATAAAAGATCCCACAACATTATCCAAAGAACTGCAGGCCTCACTTACATCAGTTAAATTCAGTGTTCATGACTCCGCCATAAGAAAGAGACTGGGCAAAAAAAGGCCTGCATGGCAGAGTTCCAAGACAAAAACCACTGTGGAGCAATCTAATATATAAAGCTGAATGTGTGTATGTGTGTGTGTGTGTGTGTGTGTATGTCCGGGATTGGCATCTGCACCGTCGCAGCTACAGCCACAAAATTTTGCACAGTCACACGTCTGGACCCTGAGAGCGTCATAGGCTATGTTGTGAGGCGAAATTTTAACCCCGCGCGTTCCAATTCACCAAACAATTTTGCCCCTATCTACATAATGGGAAAAAATGAAAGGAAAAGTGTAGGAGGCAAATTGACAGCTGCCAGATGTGAACAAGGGGGACTTAAAGAATGAGAGTGATGGCGCCAAAGAGTATATACCGTACAGTTGCTAAGGTGGGGCCCCGACATGGGATACTCACCACACACGGGGATATGAACACACACAAAATGCGCCACACACTACCACGTGCTTGAACACATATTACCCTCAGCACACATTTCACCACAAGTACACCAACCTCGCCACATAAAAGTTGAAACACAAAAGTCGCCACTCAAAACTCGCCACGCGCAGAACTCGCCACATGCAAAAACTAGGCTCTTGCAAATCTCGCCACAAGTGCAAAACTCACCTCATGGAAAACTCGCCACATGCAAAACTTGCACACGCGGAAAAATTGCCACATGCACAAAAGTTGCAACACATGCAAAAGTTGCCTCACTCAAAACTTGCACATACTCAAAAGGCACCACACATAAAACTCACCACGCGCAAAACTCGCCATGCGCAAAACTTGCTGCACATAACTTGCTACACTAACCTGTCACATGCAACTCGACACACAAAAAGTTCCTACACGCATGTTGCCACACAAAACTCATCTCACAAAAGTCGCTACATGCATGTCGCCACATACAACTCAACACACACAACTTGACAAACGAAACTCGCCCTAAAACACACACAAGTCTGGTATTATCCTTCAAAACTAAAAATCTGATTAATAAGCAGACAAACTACAACAAATGTACCATATAGGAAATACGGCAGCTGTCAGTCACATGACCTGTCTATTATGTGTATGTGTGAGCTAATATATACTGCCAGGGGGAGGGCTTCCTGTTGGCTGGGGATTTATCAGGCTGCCAATTTAGCTTACAAATACTGAGATAAAAATACTGAGCAAATAACGTGTGAACGAGGTCTAATACAGGAGGAGATGACACACAGGTATATACTATATACAGGGGAGATGACACACAGATATATACTATATACAGGAGAGATGACACACAGGTATATACTATATAGAGGAGGAGATGACATACAGGTACATATATATACAGGAGGAGATGACATACAGCTATATATACTATATAGAGGAGGAGATGACATACAGGTATATGCTATATATAGAAGATGACATGCAGGTATATACTATATACAGGAGGAGATGACACACAGATATATACTATATACAGGGGAGATGACACACAGGCATATACTATATACAGGAGGAGATGACATACAGGTATATGCTATATATAGAAGATGACATGCAGGTATATACTATATACAGGAGGAGATGACACACAGATATATACTATATACAGGGGAGATGACACACAGGTATATACTATATACAGGAGGAGATGACATACAGGTATATACTATATATAGAAGGAGATGACATTCAGGTATATACTATATACAGGGGAGATGACACACAGCAGGTATATACTATATACAGGGGAGATGACATACAGGTATATACTATATACAGGAGATGACATACAGATGTATACTATATATAAGGGAGATGACAAACATGTATATACTGAGGTAATGAGGTGAAAATGAGAGGTGTGAGGTGAAAATGAAAAGGTGTGAGTGCAAAATGAGAGGAGTGAGGAAAAATAGTAGAGTGATCAGAAAATGACAGATGTGAGGTTGAAATGACAAGTGTTAGGGGGGAATGAGAGGAGTGAGGGAGAAAATGAGAGATGTGAGGGGGAAAATGAGAGGCGTGATGGGAAAATAAGAGAAATGAGGTGCTATAACTAACCACAGATATTTACTATGCCCAGGCAACGCCGGGCTCTTCAGCTAGTTATAACATAAAAGCTCATCTCTGTTTTGCCAGAAAACATCTTGGTGATCCCCAAGACTTTTTGGAGAATACTCTGGACTGACAAGACAAAAGTTGTCCTATTACATCTGGTGTAGAAGTAACACAGCTTTTCAGCAAATGAACATCATGCCAATAGTAAAATATGGTGGTGGTAGTGTGATGGTGTAGGGCTGTTTTGCTGCTTCAGGACCTGGAAGACTTGCTGTGCTAAATGGAACCATGAATTCTTTTGTCTATCAAAAAATCCTGAAGGAGAATGTCCAGTCATCTGTTCATGACCTCAAACTGAAGCGCACTTGGGTTATGCAGCAGGACAATGATCCAAAACACACCAGCAAGTCAACCTCTGAATGGCTTAAGGAAAACAAAATTAAGACTTTGGAGTGGCCCAGTCAAAGTCCTGACCTTAATCTGTATGAGATGCTGTGACACGACCTTAAAAAGAAGGTTCATGCTTGGAAACCCTCCAATGTGGCTGAATTACTGCAATTCTGCAAAGATGAATTGGACAAAATTCCTAAGAGCATTGTAAAAGATTAATTGCAAGTTATCGCAAATGCAATTGCAGTTGTTGCTGCTATGGGTGGCCCAAACAGTTATTAGGTTTAGGGGCAATCAATTTTTTCACACAGAACCCTGTAAGTTTGGATTTCTTTTTCCCTTGTGTAATATTAAAATTTGTTTGGTGATCTGAAACATTTAAGTGTGAAAAATATGCAAAAGAATGGGAAATCAGGGAGAGGGCGCACACTTTTTCATACAACTGTACAAGGGGTAGCGGGTACAAAGTCTTATGGAAGATTCCTTCACAGTGTAAAGCATTTTCACACACACACAGTAACCTTCTACTGTAGTCTACTCCAGGGCCAGTGAAGCTCACTGTTTCACCCTACTTCGTCACAGCCTAGCTCTCTACTTGCTAAGTCTTTCTACCTGCTCAGTGGTTCCGCGTCCTATTTCTTCCACTACTGGCACCCTGTATCTGTCACTCGAGACCCACACTAGTCCCACAACCCTGTTTAGGTCCGCTACCTTCAGCACTTAGCAAGCTCAGGGTTTCTCATGACACACAGTCCTATCCAAGGTCCCCTTTCCAGTGAAAGGCCTCTCTGCCTCTTCACTGACTTCAAGATCACTTTACTCCTTTGGGATATACAAGTATATGGCCATCGTTTGCCACTTTTTTATTTGAAGACACCCTTTAAGTTCTTCAATGTGTCATGTGGTGTTTTTCATCCATGATTTGCACTGAAAAGACATGGAAAGAGCAAAAATCAACTGAGCTCCTTAATATGGTTTTTAGATTTTGTCAATCAACATAGCGTGGCCTGGTGCTTGCTTTACCTTTCATTTGGCCCAATTTGCCATCATTTTGTTTGCTTTTCTTGCGAAGTGAACCTTTGGGCACCCATAAACAAGCATATGAAAAATCATCCGAGTTTCATTCAGAAAACTCAGATGATTTTTTTTCTAATTTTCATCAGATTTTCATCCTTGTGCTATCATGTATGTACAGTTTTCGCATCTGTGTGGCATCCTTGTGATGTCCGTGTGTGAGATCTGTTTTCTCATAACTACACTAAAACATGTACATACAGTTTCCTAGGTTAATAATGGAAATCTGTCCGTAAAAATCAAATTACACTCTTATGGTCCATGTGGGATCTGATTTTTTTGCCTTCTATAGACTTGAATATGTGAGTCACATCCATTACTCAGATGAAAGTAGTGCATGGATTTTTTTCTCATGGACACTTAGGGTATGTGCACACGTTGCGGATTCTCTACGGATCCGCAGCGTTTTTTGCAGTGCAGAAACACTGCAGATGCGCAATTGATTTACAGTGCAATGTAAGTCAATGAGAAAAAAAAATGCTGTGCACACTTCCGCTGCAGAAACGCTGCGGTATAAAAGAAGTAGCATGTCACTTTTTTTTGTGAATCTGCAGTGTTTTTGTACCCATTCCATTATAGAACACCGCAGGGGTAAAAAACTCAGCAAATCCGCATGAAAACCACAGCAAAAACGCACAAAAAATGCTGCAGAACCGCACAAAAAAACGACAAATCCGCAAGTGCGTTTTCTGCCAGGAGAGGCAGAATCCGCACCAGAAATTCCTAAGCCTAATCCGCAACGTGTGCACATAGCCTTAGACTGAAAAAAAAATCATTCACCTGAAAAGCACTATTGAATAGCATGGGTCAGTGTGTTGTCCAATTATAAATCTAATAGCACACATGCAATTTTGTATGCTCGTCTACTTTAGCCCTTACAGTGAATATTGACCCTCAGTGTTAAATGACTGTCATTCAGATACAATGAAGCAGTTGTTTAAAGGGAACCTGTCACCTGAATTTGTCGGGACCGGTTTTCGGTCATATGGGCGGAGTTTTCGGGTGTTTGATTCACCCTTTCCTTACCCGCTGGCTGCATGCTGGCCGCAATATTGGATTGAAGTTCATTCTATGTCCAGCGGGTAAGGAAAGGGTGAATCAAACACCCGAAAACTAGGCCCATATGACCGAAAACTGGTCCCGCCAAATTCAGGTGACAGATTCCCTTTAACAACCTGTTTAGACATATCACTCACACTTCCCATGAGCACAGACTGATCAGTGGTACAATGGTTCTGTATGCACAGACTATTGTTGTTCTAGAGAGCACATCCTGATTACACAAGACAATGTGCTACCGAGAACTAAGATTCTTCAGTAAGCACCCGATGAAAGAGCGTTTTGCATGTTTGTTGGGCAATTGTCAGCCAGCTTATCCTGGATGATTATCAGGAATGATGGTTCCTATGAGCACTCTTTCCCAATAATCACCCAGTGTGTGAGAATTCTTAAGATACCTTCACACTCAGCAACTTTACAACGAGAACGACAACGATCCGTGACGTTGCAGCGTCCTGGATAGCGATCTCGTTGTGTTTGACACGCAGCAGCGATCTGGATCCCGCTGTGCCATCGCTGGTCGGAGCTAGAAGTCCAGAACTTTATTTGGTCGTCAGGTCGGCGTGTATCGTCATGTTTGACAGCAAGAGCAACGATGCCAGCAATGTTTTACATGGAGCTAACAACCAGCGAGAACGATAAGTACGTCACTGGATCGCTCCTGCATCGTTCTGGAGTTGCTGTGTTTGACGTCTCTACAGCGACCTAAACAGCGACGCTGCAGCGATCGGCTCGTTGTCTATATCGCTGCAGCGTCGCTGAGTGTGACGGTACCTTTATGCAGATGCTCACCAAGTGAAAACAAGTGATTATCAGGCAATTGAGTCAGCATAGATTAAACATTGTCATGCTGTGTAAGGAGGAATGATATCAGTGATCACTCAGATGTTAACTTATACACACAATCCAATAAGTAATTATATAGTAGAGGAAAGCAAAGAATATTAGGTCTTAAGAAAATCTGTTCCAAAAATGTTATTTTCTGGAGAATGCAAGTAAAATAGGCATGTTACGAGAGCAGAGATATCCCACAACGCACATTTTACAAGACCAAGAATTGTATCCTCTGGATGCTGATTACCTGTTAGTTAGTACTGCCAGTTCACAGGAGTGCTCCGGGACATGGAAAGTAAAGATGTCAGTTAGAAAAAAATGGATCTTGGAGACAAGTATGGTAAATATCGCATTTTAGTATCCCGCACTTGGTGAAACACATATCTGATGTCAGGATTGTAATTGTTTTGGTTTTCTAACATGCGAAGATACGTTTCATACTGAAGTCAAAGTGTGCAGTTTACATGATTCCCAGAGCAGGTTCAGTATTAGGTTCACATTGCGTTAGTGCAGTCCGGTCAACGCATGCTTTAAACGGACTGCGCAACGCAAGTGCCTTTTAAAGATCGCGTTAGCGCAGATGCTCCATCTGTGCTAGCGGTGATGGACCCGAAAACGCTGCAGACCGTGTCCGAGGGTCCATCACAGAATGACGGCACATCGCTAATGCATGCCAATTATGACATGTGTTAGCAATGCGCTATATAATGGCAGTTAATGGGTGCGCTAACGCATCCGTTACATAGCGTTAGTGCCGCTATGTAACGGATGCTGTCAGCGTATTGCCATTAACGCAATGTGAACCTAGAAAGCTCACTGCAAGTTGATTTCATTTGGAGTAGCCATGTATTGTAAGAATATCATTAGTGATGAATAAATGTCAGGGCTGGCGTAAGCATCCGGCGCACCCGAGCAAGTTGCGGGGCCCTAGCGAGACACGGGGGGGGGGGGGCATTTTGACAAGTGTGACCAACTTTTTACTATTGATGCTGCCTATGCAGCATAAATAGTAAAAAGATATAATGTTAAAAATAATTAAAAAAATTTAAAAAATCGTGCTATTCTCACCTTCCAGCAGCCCCGGAGCCTTCCCGATCCTCTCGATGCTCCCAGCAGCTTGTGTTCCCAGTGATGCCTTGCGAAATGACCCCAGATGACGTAGGATCACGCGAGACCGCTACCTCATCACAGGTCATTGCCGCTAGGCATTACTGGGAACGGGAGCTGCCGGGAGCATCGCCAATGCCTGGGCTGGATCCGGGGGCCGCCAGAAGGTGAGTATATAACTATTTTTTATTTTAATCCTTTTTTTAATAGGGATATGGTGCCCACACTGCTATATACTATGTGCCTGTGTTATATACTATGTGGCTGCTATATACTACGTGGCTGTGCTATATACTAAGTGGGCTGTGTTATATGCTATGTGGGCTGTGCTATATACTACGTGGACTGTGTTATATACTACATGGCTGAGTTATATACTATGCAGGCTGTGTTATATGCTACGTGGCTGTGCTATATGCTGCATGGGCTGTTATATACTACGTGGGCTGTGTTATATGCTACATGGGCTGTTTTGTATGCTACGTGGCTGTGTTATATGCTACGTGGCTGTGCTATATACTACGTGGGCTGTGTTATATGCTACGTGGGCTGTGTTATATACTATGTGGGCTGTGCTATATACTACGTGGCTGTGCTATATGCTAAGTGGGCTGTGCTATATGCTATGTGGGCTGTGTTATATGCTACATGGCTGTGCTATATACTACGTAGCTGTGCTATATGCTACCTGGCTGTGCTATATACTACATGGCTGTGTTATATACTACGTGGGCTGTGCTATATACTACATGGCTGTGCTTTATACTATGTGGCTGTGCTATATGCTACACATTTTGCACTTTTACAAATGTTCTACGTTAATACTTTCTAATGTTTGCTTTAAAAAGTTTTCCATTAAAAAATTGTCATATTCAATGTATGCGTTTTTTTCTTTGCAGCAAGTTTAGCTAACAATAAAATGCCTACTGGTAACTGAGGAAAAGGGAGTAGGTCACAAAAATGGCATATAAGTGGTTGACTTATATAAAGTTCCCCCTGCTGTATTGTATTGTAGAATTTACAATAGTTATCAGTCATGTAAGAAGTGAAATCCGGCATTGTACTATACCTATATTTCTCTGCTGTATCTGTGCTTCATGAATCGTGGTATGTGTTAAAGGGGGGGCCCACTGGGACTCTTTTGCCCGGGGCCCTCAAAAACCTGGAGCCGGCCCTGGTAAATGTGCTCAGTGACACTCGGATATCACTCGAGTATCTGGGTGCTCGGCTCTCATCGAGCATTGGCTGGTGCTGGGAATGAATGCTCGAATTTCCGCCCCGCATGTTTGGTGCCTGTTACACAGCCAATCACTGAAATACCATAGCCATCTTGGTAGTGGCATTAAAGGTATTGGTTGGCCGCATTACCTCATTAGAGGTTATAAAAAGACTGACACCACCACACTCGGCAGTCTGAAGCCATTGCACAGCCCAGGGACAGTTCTTCTTGGAGGGAGAGAGTTGTTGTCCGGGACTGTGTGCACAGTTTTAAGAATCATAGTTCCTCTAGTGGTAATACTTTGCTGAAACACCATACTAAAAGTCCTTCTAAGGGCTAATCTTGTGCTTTGCTGTTTCTGTGTGATATATTCTGCAGCCTCTAGGCAATGCTTAATGCTTTGCAGTCTATTACTAAACATAAAGCTGCTGCAGGTGATCAATCTTTCTTTTGGGGGTGAAAAAAATGACTGTATTGTAATCCATACAGTTTAACATGCTTTGTGTAAAATAATGGCAGTTTAAAATTTTTAAAAACCGCTTGTCCTGTTACATTTCACCAAAATTTTTTGTTCCGAAAATTGACTCTGTCACACATATAGTTTAAAATGCATTGTGTGAAATAATGATGGTTTAACATTTTTAAAAACCGCTTATCCTGCTACAGTTGACCAATTTTTCCTATTCCAAAAATTTATTATATTCATTCAAACAGTTTAATGTGCTTCGTGTAAAATTACAGTGGTTTAAAAATTTTAAAAACCGCTTGTCCTGCTACAGTTGACCAAATTTTTTGTTCCAATTGACTATTGTCATTCATATAGTTTAACGTGCTTTGTGTGAAGTAACGGTTGCTTAAAATTTTTAAAAAACGCTTGCTCTGCTACAGTTGACCAAGTTTTTTTGTTCTGAAAAATTGACTATAGTCATCCATACAGTTCAACATGGTCTGTGTGAAATAAAGGTGGTTTGAAAATGAAAAAAAACACTTTGCCTGCTACAGTTTACCACATTTTTTACATTACATACAAGACGTGCAGTAAAGGACGGGGAAGTGGAATTGTTTATGATGGTGCAAGCAGATCTGTTGCTGGAGCACCAGCAACATGCCCATCCATGACACATAACTTCCTGTCCCATTTTGAAGGAAGGTGTGGGATACCACTTCTGAAGCCATACCAGTGCGAACAGGTGACAGATAATGCTTAAAGCATTCTTACCAGCACCACCCAGTCTTCCACAAGGTCCAGACTCACCACTGAAGAGTCTGAATCACTTAATTCTAACCCTGATCCTCTTTCCTCCTACCATGTCGTGTTCCAGAAAACCTGTGATCCCACACTAGGACACTCCTAGGAGCTCATTACATCATGATTTCTTGATTGTGGCCTCTCACCATGCATGATCCAAGAGGGGAAGGGGAAATGCTGCTTAGTGATGCACAAAAACTTAGGCCAATTACAAGGCCTTCATCAGAATAGTGGGACGTCTTCAAATCAAGTGCGTCATGGCATTGTGGTTAAGCACTACTGTGTGGTGAGCATGGCGCTATACTCACCACACAGTAATGCTTAACCACAGCACCATGATACACTTGATTTCAAAAGGTCCCACTGTTCTGATGAAGGCTTCGTAATTGGTCAAAATATGAAATCTTTTATACAGTGTATGAACCTGTATTACTAAAGCATTCTTATTTTCCTTGCATCAATTTTGGAGTGCTGTATCTATTTTTACATAGTTGTGGAGAGGAATCCTATTCGTGCACCCACCTACACAAAACTTAGTGCACTTGCACTTGTGTGTGTATATATATATATATATATATATATATATATATATATATAGTATAGACCAAAAGTTTGGACACACCTTCTCATTTAAAGATTTTTCTGTATTTTCATGACTATGAATATTGTACATTCACACTGAAGGCATCAAAACTATGAATTAACACATGTGGAATTATACACTTAACAAAAAAGTGTGAAACAACTGAAATTATGTCTTATTTTTTAGGTTATTCAAAGTAGCCACCTTTTACTTTGATGACTGCTTTGCACACTCTTGGCATTCTCTTGATGAGCTTCAAGAAGTGGTCACCGGGAATGGTATTCCAACAATCTTGAAGGAGTTCCCAGAGATGCTTAGCACTTGTTTGCCCCTTTTGCCTTCACTCTGCGGTCCAGCTCACCCCAAACCATCTTGATTGGGTTCAGATCTGGTGACTGTGGAGGCCAGGTCATCTGGCGTAGCACCCCATCACTCTCCTTCTTGGTCAAATAGCCCTTACACAGCCTGGAGGTGTGTTTGGGGTTATTGTCCTGTTGAAAAATAAATGATGGTCCAATTAAACGCAAACCAGAAGGAATAGCAGGCCGCTGCAAGAAGCTGTTGTAGCCATGCTGGTTTAGTGTGCCTTCAATTTTGAACAAAATCCCAAACAGTGTCACCAGCAAAGCACCCCCACACCATCACACCTCCTCCTCCATGCGTCACGGTGGTAACCAGGCATGTAGAGTCCATCCGTTCACCTTTTCTGTGTCGCATAAAGACACGGTGGTTGGAACCAAAGATCTCAAATTTGGACTAATCAGACCAAAGCACAAATTTCCACTGGTCTAATGTCCATTCCTTGTGTTCTTTAGCCCAAACAAGTCTCTTCTGCTTATTGCCAGTCCTTAGCAGTGGTTTCCTAGCAGCTATTTTACCATGAAGGCCTTCTGCACAAAGTCCCCTCTTAACAGTTGTTGTAGAGATATGTCTGCTGCTAGAACTCTGTGTGGCATTGACCTGGTCTCTAATCTGAGCTGCTGTTAACCTGTGATTTCTGAGGCTGGTGACTCGGGTAAACTTATCCTCAGAAGCAGAGATGACTCTTAGTCTTCCTTTCCTGGGGCGGTCCTCATGTGAGCCAGTTTCTTTGTAGCGCTTGATGGTTTTTGCCACTGCACTTGGGGACACTTTCAAAGTTTTCCCAATTTTTCTGACTGACTGACCTTCATTTCATAAAGTAATGATGGCCACTCGTTTTTCTTTATTTAGCTGCTTTTTTCTTGCCATAATACAAATTCTAGCAGTCTAATCAGTAGGACTATCAGCTGTGTATCCACCAGACTTCTGCACAACACAACTGATGGTCCCAACTCCATTTATAAGGCAAGAAATCCCACTTATTAAACCTGACAGGGCACACTTGTGAAGTGAAAACCATTCCCGGTGACTACTTCTTGAAGCTCATCAAGAGAATACCAAGAGTGTGCAAAGCAGTCATCAAAGCAAAAGGTCGCTACTTTGAAGAACCTAGAATTTAAGACATAATTTCAGTTATTTCACAATTTTTTGTTACGTATATAATTCCACATGTGTTAATTCATAGTTTTGATGCCCTCAGTGTGAATGTACAATTTTCATAGTCAGGAAAATACAGAAAAATCTTTAAATGAGAAGGTGTGTCCAAACTTTTGGTCTGTACTGTATATATATATATATATATATATATATATATACATATATATATATATATATATATATATATATATATATATATATACAAACACACACTGCTTAAAAAAATAAAGGGAACACTAAAACCCCACCTCCTAGATATCACTGAATGAAATATTCCAGTTTTAAATCTTTATTCATTACATAGTGGAATGTGTTGAGAACAATAAAACCTAAAAATCATCAACGTAAATCACAACTAATATCCTACGGAGGTCTGGAGTTGGAATGATGCTCAAAATCAAAATGGAAAATGAAGTTACAGGCTGATTCAACTTCAGTGGAAATGCCTCAAGACAAGGAAATTATTATTATTAATGTATTTATATAGCACCATTGATTCCATGGTGCTGTACATGAGAAGGGGTTACATACAAATTACAGATATCACTTACAATAAGCAAACTAACAGTTACAGACTGATACAGAGGGATGACGACCCTGCCCTTGCGGGCTTACATTCTACAGGAAATGATGCTCAGTAGTGTGTGTGGCCTCCACGTGCCTGTATGACCTCCCTACAACGCCTGGACATACTTCTGATGAGGCGGCAGATGGTCCCCTGAGGGATCTCCTCCCAGACCTTGACTGTTATGATCTGGTGATTAGGGAGCGACATGCGTCTAGCTCTGAGCAGGTGGCAACTATACTGACTGCAGTCCCTAAGCTCAACACAACACTAGAAGTAGCCGTGGAATGCTCCTAACTCGGCCTAGGCATCTCGTCACAGCCTAAGAGCTAACTACCCCTAAAGATAGAAGCAGGAAAACTATCTTGCCTCAGAGAAAATCCCCAAAGGATAGATTAGCCCCCCACAAATAATGACTGTGAGAGGAGAAGGAAATGACATACGTAGTATGAAACAAGATTTAGCACAGGAGGCCACTTCTAGCTAAATAGAAATAGTACAGAACAGAACGCTGTGCGGTCAGTAAAAAAAACTAGAAAAAGTCCACCGCAGGGAAATGCAAAAATCTCCACACCTGACTAAAGGTGTGGAGGGCAAACTCTGCTGCCCAGAGCTTCCAGCTTAACTGAATAGATCCATACTGAAAAGCTGGACAAGTGAACAAAAACAAAGAAAGTGCTGAACAACAAAGTCCACAACAAGAGAACCGCAAAAGGACAAGCAAGGACTTAGCTTTGATGAACTGGTCAGAGTGTCAGGAAAGTCCTTAGAGCAATGACTCCAGGCAGAAACAATTGACAACTGGCATTGAATGAGGGATAAGGCCAGACTAATATAGCCGAGCCAGAAAGACGATCAGTGAAAACAGCTGCTGAAGCTAAATGCAAGAAGCAGCCATACCACTCAAAACCATAAGAGGGAGCCCAAGAGCAGAACTCACAAAAATGCTACTTACAACCACCGGAGGGAGCCCAAGAGCGGAATTCACAACAGTACCCCCCCCATAAGGAGGGGTCACCGAATCCTCACCAGAGCCCCCAGGCCGATCAGGATGAGCCAAATGAAAAGCACGAACCAAATCGGCGGCATGAACATCGGAGGCAACAACCCAAGAATTATCCTCCTGGCCATAACCCTTCCAATTGACAAGATACTGAAGCTTCCGCCTCGAAAAATGAGAATCCAAAATTTTCTCAACCACATATTCCAACTCCCCCTCAACCAACACCGGGGCAGGAGGATCAACAGATGGAACAACGGGCACCACATATCTCCGCAACAAAGATCTATGGAAAACATTGTGGATGGCAAAAGAGGCTGGAAGGGCCAAACGAAAAGACAGGATTGATAATCTCAGAAATCTTATAAGGACCAATATACCGAGGCTTGAACTTAGGGGAAGAAACCTTCATAGGAACATGACGAGAGGACAACCAAACCAAATCCCCCACACGAAGCCAAGGACCAACACATCGACGGCGGTTAGCAAAACGCTGAGCTTTTTCCTGGGACAACGTCAAATTGTCTACCACATGAGCCCAAATCTGCTGTAACCTGTCCATCACAGAATCAACACCAGGACTATCAGAAGGCTCAATCTGCCCTGAAGAAAAACGAGGATGGAAACCAAAATTACAAAAGAAAGGCGAAACCAAAGTAGCCGAACTGGCCCGATTATTAAGGGCAAACTCGGCCAACGGCAAGAAAGTCACCCAATCATCCTGATCAGCAGACACAAAGCATCTCAAATCGGTTTCCAAGGTCTGATTAGTTCGCTCAGTTTGGCCATTAGTCTGAGGATGGAACGCCGAAGATAAAGACAAATCAATACCCATCCTAGCACAAAAGGCCCGCCAAAACCTGGAAATACACTGGGAACCTCTGTCAGACACAATATTCTCCGGAATGCCATGCAAACGAACCACATGCTGAAAAAACAATGGAACCAAATCAGAGGAGGAAGGCAATTTAGGCAAAGGTACCAAATGGACCATTTTAGAGAACCGGTCACAAACCACCCAGATAACAGACATCCTCTGTGACACAGGAAGATCCGAAATAAAATCCATGGAAATATGCGTCCAAGGCCTCTCTGGGACGGGCAAAGGCAAAAGCAACCCACTAGCGCGGGAACAGCAAGGATTGGCTCGGGCGCAAGTCCCACAGGACTGCACAAAAGCACGGACATCACACGACAAGGAAGGCCACCAAAAGGACCTAGCAACCAAATCTCTGGTACCAAAAATCCCAGGATGACCAGCCAACACTGAACAATGGACCTCAGAAATCACCTTACTCGTTCATCTATCAGGAACAAACAGCTTCCCCACAGGACAGCGGTCAGGCCTATCAGCCTGAAATTCCTGAAGCACCCGCCGCAAATCAGGGGAGATGGCAGAAAGAATCACCCCTTCCTTAAGAATGCCAACCGGCTCAAGGACTCCAGGAGAATCCGGCAAAAAACTCCTAGAGAGGGCATCCGCCTTAACATTCTTAGATCCTGGAAGATATGAGACCAGAAAATCAAAACGGGAGAAAAACAGGGACCACCGAGCCTGTCTAGGGTTCAGCCGCTTGGCCGACTCAAGGTAAATCAAATTCTTATGATCGGTCAAGACCACAATGCGGTGCTTGGCTCCCTCAAGCCAATGTCGCCACTCCTCAAATGCCCACTTCATAGCCAACAACTCCCGATTGCCGACATCATAATTGCGTTCCGCAGGCGAAAACTTTCGGGAAAAGAAGGCACATGGCTTCATCAAGGAACCTGTTGTGAATTCTGTTGTCGAACTCCCTCCTGTGGTCGTAAGTGGTGCTTCGGCGAGTTCTGTCCATGGACTCCCTCTGGTGGCTGTGAGTGGAGCTGCTGCTTCTGAGGTTCCTTACACAGGTGACATGGTTTGTCCTTTGGTTGGCTGCTCTACTTAACTCCACTCAGATCGTTACTCCATGCCAGCTGTGAATGTTCCTGCATTAGTTCAGTTCGCTCTTGGATCTTTCTGGTGACCTGTCTTCTCCAGCAGAAGCTAAGTTCCTGATAGTTATTATTTGTTCATTGTTTCTTTGTCCAGCTGGTTATCATGATTTTGTCTTGCTAGCTGGAAGCTCTGGGATGCAGAGTGGCATCTCCGCACCGTTAGTCGGTGCGTAGGTCTTTTTGCACACTTTGCGTGGTCTTTTGTAGTTTTTTGTGCTGACCGCAAAGATACCTTTCCTATCCTCTGTCTGTTTAGTAAGTCTGGGCTCCCTTTGCTGAAATCTGTTTCATTTCTATGTTTGTGACTTCATCTTAACTCACAGTCAATATATGTGGGGGCTTCCTTTACCTTTGGGGAATTTCTCTGAGGCAAGGTAGGCTTTATTTTCTATCTCTAGGGCTAGCTAGCTCTTAGGCTGTGAAGAGGCGTCTAGGGAGAGTCAGGAACGCTCCACGGCTATTTCTAGTGTGTGATAGGATTAGGGTCTGCGGTCAGCAGAGCTCCCACATCCCAGAGCTTGTCCTGTGTGAGTTTAACTATCAGGTCGTGCCGGGTGCTCCTAACCACCAGGTCATAACAGTAGGAACGCTCCACGGCTATTTCTAGTGCGTGTGATAGGATTAGGGTCTGCGGTCAGCAGAGCTCCCACATCCCAGAGCTTGTCCTGTGTGAGTTTAACTATCAGGTCGTGCCGGGTGCTCCTAACCACCAGGTCATAACAGTACAGCTGGCCCAAAGTATTAATGCATCTCAATAGAGGGATAAGAGAAGTTCTGAGACCATTTTTTTTCTTTGCACTGTGTTTTGTCTTTCTTTTCCCCTGGGCCTTTGGGTGGTTCGGGACACAGGTGTAGATATGGACATTCAAGGTCTGTCCTCTTGTGTGGATCATCTCACTGCGAGGGTACAGAACATTCAAGATTTTGTGGTTCAGAATCCTATGGTAGAGCCTAGAATTCCTATTCCTGATTTATTTTCTGGCAATAGATCTATGTTCCTGAATTTCAAAAATAATTGTAAACTGTTTCTAGCTTTGAAACCCCGCTCCTCTGGTGACCCCATTCAACAAGTTAAAATCGTTATTTCTTTGTTGCGTGGTGACCCTCAAGACTGGGCATTTTCCCTTGCGCCAGGAGATCCTGCATTGCGTGATGTTGACGCGTTTTTTCTGGCACTTGGATTGCTTTATGATGAACCAAATTCAGTGGATCAGGGTCTTTCTGAACCCCTTAAGGATGTCATGGTGGGATTTCCCACGCCTGCTGGTCTGAATGAGTCTATGTCCTTGGCCATTCAGATCGATCGGCGCTTGCGTGAGCGCAAAGCTGTGCACCATCTGGCGGTATTCTCTGAGCATAGGCCTGAGCCTATGCAGTGTGATAGGACTTTGACCAGAGCTGAACGGCAAGAACACAGACGTCGGAATGGGCTGTGTTTTTACTGTGGTGAATCCACTCATGCTATCTCCGATTGTCCTAAGCGCACTAAGCGGTTTGCTAGGTCTGCCACCATTGGTACGGTACAGTCTAAATTTCTTTTGTCCGTTACTCTGATTTGCTCTCTGTCGTCCTAATCTGTTATGGCATTTGTGGATTCAGGCACTGCCCTGAATTTGATGGACTTGGAGTTTGCCAGCCGCTGTGGTTTTTTCTTGGAGCCCTTGCAGTATCCTATTCCATTAAGAGGAATTGATGCTACGCCTTTGGCCAAGAATAAGCCTCAGTACTGGACTCAATTGACCATGTGCATGGCTCCTGCACATCAGGAGGATATTCGTTTTTTGGTGTTGCATAATCTGCATGATGTGGTCGTTTTGGGGTTGCCATGGCTACAGGTCCATAATCCAGTGTTGGATTGGAAATCTATGTCTGTGTCCGGCTGGGGTTGTCAGGGGGTACATGGTGATGTTCCATTGTTGTCAATTTCGCCTTCCACTCCTTCTGAAGTTCCTGAGTTTTTATCAGATTACCGGGATGTATTTGAAGAGCCCAAATCCGGTGCCCTACCTCCTCATAGGGATTGCGATTGTGCTATTAATTTGATTCCTGGTAGTAAGTTTCCTAAGGGCCGTCTGTTTAATTTATCTGTGCCAGAGCAAGCCGCTATGCGGAGTTACTGTATATAAAGGAATCCTTGGAGAAGGGTCATATTCGCCTGTCGTCGTCACCATTGGGAGCAGGGTTTTTTTTTTGTGGCCAAGAAGGATGGCTCTTTGAGATCTTGTATTGATTACCGCCTTCTTAATAAGATCACGGTCAAATTTCAGTATCCGTTGCCGCTGCTGTCTGATTTGTTTGCTCGAATTAAGGGGGCTAGTTGGTTCACCAAGATAGATATTCGAGGGGCGTATAATCTGGTGCGAATTAAACAGGGCGATGAATGGAAAACAGCATTTAATACACCCGAGGGCCATTTTGAGTACCTGGTTATGCCATTCAGGCTTTCTAATGCTCCATCTGTGTTTCAGTCCTTTATGCATGACATCTTCCGAGAGTACCTGGATAGATTCATGATTGTATATTTGGATGACATTTTGGTCTTTTCGGATGATTGGGAGTCTCATGTGAAGCAGGTCAGAATGGTGTTCCAGGTCCTTCGTGCGAATTCCTTGTTTGTGAAGGGGTCGAAGTGTCTCTTTGGAGTTCAGAAGGTTTCATTTTTGGGTTTCATTTTTTCCCCTTCTACTATCGAGATGGACCCTGTTAAAGTTCAGGCCATTTATGATTGGACTCAGCCGACATCTGTGAAGAGCCTGCAGAAGTTCCTGGGCTTTGCTAATTTTTACCGTCGCTTCATCGCTAATTTTTCTAATATTGCTAAACCATTGACTGATTTGACCAAGAAAGGTGCTGATGTGGTCAATTGGTCCTCTGCGGCTGTAGAGGCTTTTCAGGAGTTGAAGCGTCGTTTTTCTTCTGCCCCTGTGTTGTACCAGCCAGATGTTTTGCTCCCGTTTCAGGTCGAGGTTGATGCTTCTGAGATTGGAGCAGGGGCTGTTTTGTCGCAAAGAAGTTCTGATGGCTCGGTGATGAAACCATGTGCCTTCTTTTCTAGAAAATTCTCGCCTGCTGAGCGCAATTATGATGTTGGCAATCGAGAGTTGTTGGCCATGAAGTGGGCATTCGAGGAGTGGCGACATTGGCTTGAAGGAGCTAAACATCGCGTGGTGGTCTTGACGGATCACAAGAATTTGACTTATCTCGAGTCTGCCAAACGGTTGAATCCTAGACAGGCTCGATGGTCGCTCTTTTTCTCCCGTTTTGATTTTGTGGTTTCATACCTTCCGGGATCTAAGAATGTGAAGGCTGATGCCCTGTCAAGGAGTTTTGTGCCTGACTCTCCGGGTGTTCCGGAGCCGGCGGGTATTCTTAAAGAGGGGGTAATTTTGTCTGCCATCTCCTCTGATTTGCGGCGCGTGCTTCAGAAGTTTCAGGCTGATAGACCTGACCGTTGTCCTATGGAGAAACTGTTTGTCCCTGATAGATGGACTAGTAGAGTTATCTCTGAGGTTCATTGTTCGGTGTTGGCGGGTCATCCTGGAATCTTTGGTACCAGAGATTTGGTGGCTAGATCCTTTTGGTGGCCTTCTTTGTCACGGGATGTGTGTTCTTTTGTGCAGTTCTGTGGGACTTGTGCTCGGGCTAAGCCCTGCTGTTCTCGTGCCAGTGGGTTGCTTTTGCCCTTGCCGGTCCCGAAGAGGCCCTGGACGCATATTTCCATGGATTTTATTTCTGATCTCCCTGTTTCTCAAAGGATGTCGGTCATTTGGGTGGTTTGTGATCGCTTCTCTAAGATGGTCCATTTGGTACCCTTGTCTAAATTGCCTTCCTCCTCTGATTTGGTGCCATTGTTTTTCCAGCATGTGGTTCGTTTGCATGGCATTCCGGAGAACATCGTCTCGGACAGAGGTTCCCAGTTTGTTTCGAGGTTTTGGCGGTCCTTTTGTGCTAAGATGGGCATTGAATTGTCTTTTTCTTTCGGCTTTCCATCCTCAGACTAATGGCCAAACCGAACGAACTAATCAGACTTTGGAAACATATCTGAGATGCTTTGTTTCTGCTGATCAGGATGATTGTGTTTCCTTCTCGCCTTTGGCTGAGTTCGCCCTTAATAATCGGGCCAGCTCGGCTACTTTGGTTTCTCCTTTTTTCAGTAATTCTGGTTTCCATCATTGTTTCTCTTCAGGGCAGGTTGAGCCTTCGGACTGTCCTGGTGTGGACACTGTGGTGGACAGGTTGCAGCAGATTTGGACTCATGTGGTGGACAATTTGACATTGTCCCAGGAGAAGGCTCAACGTTTCGCTAACCGCCGGCGCTGTGTTGGTCCCCGACTTCGTGTTGGGGATTTGGTTTGGTTGTCATCTCGTCATGTTCCTATGAAGGTTTCCTCTCCTAAGTTTAAGCCTCGTTTCATTGGGCCATGTAAGATTTCTGAAGTTCTTAATCCTGTGTCATTTCGTTTGGACCTTCCAGCTTCTTTTGCCATCCATAATGTGTTCCATAGGTCGTTGTTGCGGAGATACTTTGCGCCTATGGTTCCCTCCGTTGATCCTCCTGCCCCGGTGTTCGTCGAGGGGGAGTTGTAGTATGTGGTGGAGAAGATTTTGGATTCTCGTGTTTCGAGACGGAAACTCCAGTACCTGGTCAAGTGGAAGGGTTATGGTCAGGAAGATAATTCCTGGGTTTTTGCCTCTGATATTCATGCTGCCGATCTAGTTCGTGCCTTTCATTTGGCTCATCCTGATCGGCCTGGGGGCTCTGGTGAGGGTTCGGTGACCCCTCCTCAAGGGGGGGGTACTGTTGTGAATTCTGTTGTCGAACTCCCTCCTGTGGTCGTAAGTGGTGCTTCGGCGAGTTCTGTCCATGGACTCCCTCTGGTGGCTGTGAGTGGAGCTGCTGCTTCTGAGGTTCCTTACACAGGTGACGTGGTTTGTCCTTTGGTTGGCTGCTCTATTTAACTCCACTCAGATCGTTACTCCATGCCAGCTGTCAATGTTCCTGCATTAGTTCAGTTCGCTCTTGGATCTTTCTGGTGACCTGTCTTCTCCAGCAGAAGCTAAGTTCCTGATAGTTATTATTTGTTCATTGTTTCTTTGTCCAGCTGGATATCATGATTTTGTCTTGCTAGCTGGAAGCTCTGGGATGCAGAGTGGCATCTCCGCACCGTTAGTCTGTGCGGAGGTCTTTTTGCACACTCTGCGTGGTCTTTTGTAGTTTTTTGTGCTGACCGCAAAGATACCTTTCCTATCCTCTGTCTGTTTAGTAAGTCTGGCCTCCCTTTGCTGAAATCTGTTTCATTTCTATGTTTGTGACTTCATCTTAACTCACAGTCAATATATGTGGGGGGCTTCCTTTACCTTTGGGTAAGGTAAGCTTTATTTTCTATCTCTAGGGCTAGCTAGCTCTTAGGCTGTGAAGAGGCGTCTAGGGAGAGTCAGGAACGCTCCACGGCTATTTCTAGTGTGTGTGATAGGATTAGAATCTGCGGTCAGCAGAGCTCCCACATCCCAGAGCTTGTCCTGTGTGAGTTTAACTATCAGGTCGTGCCGGGTGCTCCTAACCACCAGGTCATAACAGTAGGAAAGCTCCACGGCTATTTCTAGTGTGTGTGATAGGATTAGGGTCTGCGGTCAGCAGAGCTCCCACATCCCAGAGCTTGTCCTGTGTGAGTTTAACTATCAGGTCATGCCGGGTGCTCCTAACCACCAGGTCATAACAGGAACCATCAGAATTCCTCTGTGACAAAACGGCCCCTGCCCCAATCTCAGAAGCGTCAACCTTAACCTGAAAAGGAAGAGAAACATCTGGTTGACGCAACACAGGGGCAGAAGTAAATCGGCGTTTAAGCTCCTGAAAGGCCTCAACAGCCTCAGAGGACCAATTAGTCACATCAGCGCCTTTCTTCGTCAAATCGGTCAGGGGTTTAACCACACTAGAGAAGTTGGCAATGAAACGGCGATAAAAATTAGCAAAGCCCAAAAATTTCTGAAGGCTCTTCACAGATGTGGGTTGAATCCAGTCATGAATGGCTTGGACCTTAATAGGATCCATTTCTATAGACGAAGGAGAAAAAATAAACCCCAAAAAAGAGACCTTCTGAACTCCAAATAGGCACTTAGACCCCTTCACAAATAGAGCATTATCACGAAGGATCTGGAATACCATCCTGACCTGCTTCACATGAGACTCCCAATCATCGGAAAAAATCAAAATATCATCCAAATACACAATCAGGAATTTGTCAAGATAATTGCGGAAGATATCATGCATGAAAGACTGGAACACAGATGGAGCATTAGCGAGCCCAAATGGCATCACAAGGTATTCAAAATGGCCTTCGGGCGTCCATTCGTCACCCTGTTTAATACGAACAAGATTATATGCCCCTCGAAGGTCAATCTTGGTAAACCAACTAGCCCCCTTAATCCTAGCAAACAAATCAGAGAGCAAAGGTAAAGGATATTGGAATTTGACCGTGATCTTATTAGGAAGGCGATAATCAATACAGGGTCTTAAGGAGCCATCCTTCTTGGCAACAAAAAAGAATCCCGCTCCAAATGGTGACGAAGACGGCCGAATATGCCCCTTCTCTAAAGACTCCTTAACATAGCTCCGCATGGCGGCATGCTCTGGCACAGACAGGTTGAAAAGTCGGCTCTTAGGGAACTTACAGCCAGGAATCAAGTCAATAGCACAATCACAGTCCCTGTGTGGTGGAAGGGAACTGGACTTGGGCTCATCGAATACATCCTGGAAATCTAACAAAAATTCAGGAACATCAGAAGAGGGGGAAGAGGAAATTGACATCAAAGGAACGTCACTATGTACCCCTTGACAACCCCAACTAGTCACAGACATTGATTTCCAATCCAGCACTGGATTGTGTACTTGTAACCATGGAAAACCCAGTACAACAACATCATGTAAATTATGCAACACCAGAAAACGGCAATCTTCCTGATGTGCAGGAGCCGTGTACATAGTCATCTGCATCCAGTACTGAGGTTTATTCTTGGCCAATGGTGTAGCATCAATACCCCTCAAGGGTATGGGACTCTGCAAAGGCTGCAAAGAAAAACCACAGCGCCTAGCGAATTCTAAGTCCATTAAGTTCAGAGCAGCGCCTGAATCCACAAATGCCATGACAGAAAAAAATGACAATGAGCAAGTCAGGGTCACAGACAGGAGAAACTTAGGCTGCACAGTCCTAATGGTAACAGATCTAGCGACCCTCTTAATACGCTTAGGGCAATCAGAAATAGTATGAACAGAATCACCACAGTAAAAACACAGCCCATTCTGACGTCTGTATCCCCTCTGTTCCGCTCTAGTCAAAATCCTATCACATTGCATGGGCTCAGGACCTTGCTTAGAGGACACTGCCATATGGTGCACCACTTTGCGTTCGCGCAGGCGCCGATCAATCTGAATGGCCAGAGACATAGATTCGCTCAAACCAACAGGCATGGGAAACCCCACCATAACATCTTTAAGGGCTTCAGAAAGACCCTTTCTGAAAATTGCTGCCAGAGCGTCCTCATTCCATTTAGTGAGCACAGACCATTTTCTAAATTTCTGGCAGTATAATTCTGCCGCTTCCTGACCATGACACAGGGCCAACAGTGTTTTCTCAGCATGCTCTACAGAGTTAGGTTCGTCATACAATAATCCGAGCGATTGAAAAAATGCATCTACATTAAGCAATGCCGGATTCCCTGACTCAAGTGAGAATGCCCAGTCCTGAGGGTCGCAACGCAGTAGAGAAATAACTATCTTTACTTGCTGAACGGGGTCACCAGAGGAATGGGGTTTCAGAGCAAAAAACAATTTGCAGTTATTTTTAAAGTTCAAAAACTTAGATCTATCCCCGTAAAACAAATCCGGAGTAGGAATTCTAGGTTCTAAGGCTGGAGTCTGAACCACATAATTTTGAATACTCTGTACTCTTCCAGCAAGCTGATCCACACGAGAAAACAAACCCTGAACATCCATGCATGCATCCAAATCCCGAATCACCCTGAGATCAAGAGGAAGGAAAAAGACAAAACAAACTAAAGAAAAGAAAATGCCTCAGAACTCTTTCTCTTCCTTCTTTTGAGAGACATTCAGCTCATTTTTGGCTAGTTGTACTGTTATGATTTGGTGATTAGGGAGCGACATGCGTCTAGCTCTGAGCAGGTGGCAACTATACTGACCGCAGTCCCTAAGCTCAACACAACACTAGAAGTAGCCGTGGAATGCTCCTATCTCGGCCTAGGCATCTCGTCACAGCCTAAGAGCTAACTACCCCTAAAGATAGAAGCAGGAAAACTATCTTGCCTCAGAGAAAATCCCCAAAGGATAGATTAGCCCCCCACAAATAATGACTGTGAGAGGAGAAGGAAATGACATACGTAGTATGAAACAAGATTTAGCACAGGAGGCCACTTCTAGCTAAATAGAAATAGTACAGAACAGAACGCTGTGCGGTCAGTAAAAAAAACTAGAAAAAGTCCACCGCAGAGAAATGCAAAAATCTCCACACCTGACTAAAGGTGTGGAGGGCAAACTCTGCTGCCCAGAGCCTCCAGCTTAACTGAATAGATCCATACTGAAAAGCTGGACAAATGAACAAAAACAAAGAAAGTGCTGAACAACAAAGTCCACAACAAGAGAACCGCAAAAGGACAAGCAAGGACTTAGCTTTGGTGAACTAGTCAGAGTGTCAGGAAAGTCCTAAGAGCAATGACTCCAGGGAGGAACAATTGACAACTGGAATTGAATGAGGGATAAGGCCAGACTAATATAGCCGAGCCAGAAAGATGATCAGTGAAAACAGCTGCTGAAGCTAAATCCAAGAAGCAGCCATACCACTCAAAACCACAGGAGGGAGCCAAAGAGCAGAACTCACAAAAATGCTACTTACAACCACCGGAGGGAGCCCAAGAGCGGAATTCACAACACTTGACTAAAGCATCCGCCAAGTCCTGGACAGTCTGTGGTGCAACATGACGTTGGTGGATGGTGCGAGACATGATGTCCCAGATGTGTTCAATCGGATTCAGGTCTGGGGAACAGGTGGGCCAGTCCATAGCTTCAATGCCTTCATCTTGCAGGAACTGCTGACACACTCCAGCCACATGAGGTCTGGCATTGTCCTGCATTAGAAGGAACCCAGGGCCAACGGCACCAACATATGGTCTCACATGGGGTCTGAGGATCTCACCTCGGTACCTAATGGCAGTCAGGCTACCTCTGGCGAGCACATGGAGGGCTGTGCGGCCCTCCAAAGAAATGCCACCCCACACCATTACTGACCCAATGCCAAACCGGTCATGCTGAAGTATGTTACAGGCAGCAGATCGCTCTCCACGGTGTCTCCAGACTGTCACGTTTGTCACATGTACTCAGTGTGAACCTGCTTTCATCTGTGAAGAGCACAGGGCGCCATTGGCAAATTTGCCAATCCTGGTGTTCTCTGGCAAATACCAAGTGTCCTGTGAGCACAACCCCCATCTGTGGACGTTGGGCACTCAGACCATCCTTATGGAGTCAGTTTCTAACCGTTTGTGCAGACACATGCACATTTGTGGCCTGCTGGAGGTTATTTTGCAGGGCTCTGGCAGTGATCCTCCTGTTCCTCCTTGCATAAAGGCTGAGGTAGTGGTCCTGCTGCTGGGTTGTTGTCCTTCTATGGCCCCCTCCATGTCTCCTGGTGTACTAGCCTGTCTCCTGGTAGCACCTCCAGCCTCTGGACACTACGATGACAGACACAGCAAACCTTCTTGATACAGCTCGCAATGATGTGCCATCCTGGATGAGCTGCACTACCTGAGCCACTTGTGTGGGTTGTAGAGTCCGTCTCATGCTACCATGAGTGTGAAAGCACAACCAACATTCAAAAGTGACCAAAACATCAGCTAGAAAGCATTGGTACTGAGATGTGGTCTGTGGTCCCCACCTGCAGAACCACTCCTTTATTGAGGGTGTCTTGATAATTGCCAATAATTTCCATCTGTTGTCTTTTCCATTTGCACAACAGCATGTGAAATTGATTGTCAAACAGTGTTGCTTCCTAAGTGGACAGTTTGATTTCACAGAAGTTTGATTTACTTGGAGTTATATTCTGTTGTTTAAGTTTTCCCTTTATTTTTTGAGCAGTGTATATATATACCTGTACTATGTGTAGACACTTACTTTATCTATTCTATTTTAACCTGTTAGTGTGATTTTACATTACAGCACCCTGAATTGCCCGCTTTTCTAAAGGACACCGGTGAGTATTTGTTGCAAGTCACACTGATGGTCCATGTGGTGTGCGAGTTTTTCTCGCACCTATAGACTTTCATTGGTGAGTCTCATCCGACATAGGGTGCAAATTGCAGCATACTGCGATTTCACTTGCACATATAATACGGCCGAGAAAAAAAAAGGATGATGGGTGCTGCCCCATAGATTAACATTGGTCCAAGTGCTATACCATTTTTCATAGCATAGCACTCGTCAATAGGGTTGAGCGAAACGGGTCGTTCATTTTCAAAAGTCGCCGACTTTTGGCAAAGTCGGGTTTCATGAAACCCGATCCGACCCCTGTGCGGGGACGGCCATGCGGTACGCGACTTTCGCGCCAAAGTCGCGTTTCAATGACGCGAAAAGCGCCATTTCTCAGCCAATGAAGGTAAACGCAGAGTGTGGGCAGCGTGATGACATAGGTCCTGGTCCCCACCATCTTAGAGAAGGGCATTGCAGTGATTGGCTTGCTGTCTGCGGCGTCACAGGGGCTATAAAGGGGAGTTCCCGCCGACCGCCATGTTACTGCTGCTGATCTGAGCTTAGGGAGAGGTTGCTGCCGCTTCGTCAGAAGCAGGGATAGCGTTAGGCAGGGTCCATTAACCACCAAACCGCTTGTGCTGTAGCGATTTCCACTGCCCAACACCACCTTCGGTGTGCAGGGACAGTGGAAGCTACATTTTTTTTTTTTCCCCCTCAGCGCTGTAGCTCATTGGGCTGCCCTAGAAGGCTCCCTGATAGCTGCATTGCTGTGTGTACGCCGCTGTGCAAACCAACTGCTTTTTTCAAAGCACAAATCCTCTTGTTCCTTCCTTTCTGCACAGCTATCTTTT
Organism: Ranitomeya imitator; assembly: GCF_032444005.1. Lineage (NCBI taxonomy): Eukaryota > Metazoa > Chordata > Amphibia > Anura > Dendrobatidae > Ranitomeya > Ranitomeya imitator. The sequence goes on along the minus strand of NC_091284.1, from coordinate 710,893,759 downwards.
TTGTTTGTCCACACTTTTTATTTAATTTGTGCATCAGTCCACTCCTTATTGCTGCCTGCCATACCTGGCTGAGATTACTGCAGGGAGATAGTAATTGAAGGACACTCCCTGTTTTTTTTGGTTTTTTTTGTGGGAGATTAAGATTGACATTTCTGCTAGAGTGCCATCCCTGTCTGTGTCATCTCTCACTCAGTGGGCCATAGAAAGCCTATTTATTTTTTTGCTTGATTTGGGTTATAAAATCTACCTGAAAAAATCACTACATCAATCAGTGGGAGAAAAATATTGGCCTCAGGGCTTGTGTGCCACTCTTGACTCCTGTGTGTGCCATCTCTCACTCAGTGGGCCATAGAAAGCCTATTTATTTTTTTGCTTGATTTAGGTTCTAAAATCTACCTGAAAAAATCACTACATCAATCAGTGGGAGAAAAATATTGGCCTCAGGGCTTGTGTGCCACTCCTGACTCCTGTGTGCATCATCACTCACTCAGTGGGCCATAGAAAGCCCTTTTTTTTTTTTTTTTTTTGCTTTATTTGGGTTCTAAATTCTACCTGAAAAAATCAATAAATCAATCAGTGGGAGATTAATATTGGCCTTTGGGCTTGTGTGCCAGTCCTAAGCGTGCCATCTCTCTCTCTCAGATAGTGGGCCATAGAAAGCCTTTTTTTTTTTTTTTTTATTGGGTTTATAAATTTTCCCTGGAACCAAAAAAAAAAAAAGTGGGAGATTAATATTGGCCTCTGGGCTTGTGTGCCAGTCCTGAGCGTGCCATCTCTCTCACAAATAGTGGGCCATAGAAAGCCTATTTATTTTTTTGCTTGATTTGGGTTCTAAAATGTACCTGAAAAAATCACTACATCAATCAGTGGGAGAAAAATATTGGCCTCAGGGCTTGTGTGCCACTCCTGACTCCTGTGTGCATCATCACTCACTCAGTGGGCCATAGAAAGCCCTTTTTTTTTTTTTTGCTTTATTTGGGTTCTAAATTCTACCTGAAAAAATCAATAAATCAATCAGTGGGAGATTAATATTGGCCTTTGGGCTTGTGTGCCAGTCCTAAGCGTGCCATCTCTCTCTCTCAGATAGTGGGCCATAGAAAGCCTATTTATTTATTTTTTTTTTTATTGGGTTTATAAATTTTCCCTGGAAAAAAAAAAAAAAAGTGGGAGATTAATATTGGCCTCTGGGCTTGTGTGCCAGTCCTGAGCGTGCCATCTCTCTCATAAATAGTGGGCCATAGAAAGCCTATTTATTTTTTTTTTTTTCGTTTTATAAATTCTCCCTTAAAAAAAAAAGGGAGATTAATATTGGCCTTTGGGCTTGTGTGCCAGTCCTAAGCGTGCCATCTCTCTCTGTCTCTCAGATAGTGGGCCATAGAAAGCCTATTTATTATTTTTTTTATTGGGTTTATAAATTTTCCCTGGAACAAAAAAAAAAAAGTGGGAGATAAATATTGGCCTCTGGGCTTGTGTGCCACTCCTGACTCCTGTGTGCGTCATCTCTCACTCAGTGGGCCATAGAAAGCCTTTTTTTGTTTTATTTGTTTTCTAAATTCTCCCTGAAAAAATCATTTTATTTTATTTGGTTTCTAAATTCTTCCTGAAAAAATCATTTTATTCTATTATTTTTTTTTCCTAAAGTCTCCCTGAAAAAAAAAAAAAAAAAAACAAATCAGTGGGAGATTAATATTGCCCTTTCTGCTTGTGTGCCAGTCTTGACTCCTGGGTGTGCCATCTCTCTCTCTCTCTCCAATTGTGGGCCATAGAAAGCCTATTATTTTTTTAGCTTGATTTGGGTTCCAAAATCTACCTGAAAAAATCACTACATCAATCAGTGGGAGATAAATATTGGCCTCTGGGCATGTGTGCCACTCCTGACTCCTGTGTGCGTCATCTCTCACTCAGTGGGCCATAGAAAGCCTTTTTTTGTTTTATTTGTTTTCTAAATTCTCCCTGAAAAAATCATTTTATTTTATTTAGTTTCTAAATTCTTCCTGAAAAAATCATTTTATTCTATTATTTTTTTTACCTAAAGTCTCCCTGAAAAAAAAAAACAAAACAAATCAGTGGGAGATTAATATTGCCCTTTCTGCTTGTGTGCCAGTCTTGACTCCTGGGTGTGCCATCTCTCTCTCTCTCTCCAATTGTGGGCCATAGAAAGCCTATTATTTTTTTAGCTTGATTTGGGTTCCAAAATCTACCTGAAAAAATCACTACATCAATCAGTGGGAGATAAATATTGGCCTCTGGGCTTGTGTGCCACTCCTGACTCCTGTGTGCGTCATCTCTCACTCAGTGGGCCATAGAAAGCCTTTTTTTGTTTTATTTGTTTTCTAAATTCTCCCTGAAAAAATCATTTTATTTTATTTGGTTTCTAAATTCTTCCTGAAAAAATCATTTTATTCTATTATTTTTTTTTCCTAAAGTCTCCCTGAAAAAAAACAAAAACAAAACAAATCAGTGGGAGATTAATATTGCCCTTTCTGCTTGTGTGCCAGTCTTGACTCCTGGGTGTGCCATCTCTCTCTCTCTCTCTCTCCAATTGTGGGCCATAGAAAGCCTATTATTTTTTTAGCTTGATTTGGGTTCCAAAATCTACCTGAAAAAATCACTACATCAATCAGTGGGAGATAAATATTGGCCTCTGGGCTTGTGTGCCACTCCTGACTCCTGTGTGCGTCATCTCTCACTCAGTGGGCCATAGAAAGCCTTTTTTTGTTTTATTTGTTTTCTAAATTCTCCCTGAAAAAATCATTTTATTTTATTTGGTTTCTAAATTCTTCCTGAAAAAATCATTTTATTCTATTATTTTTTTTTCCTAAAGTCTCCCTTAAAAAAAAAAAAAAAATCAAATCAGTGGAAGATTAATATTTACATTTGTGCTTCAGTGACAGTCCTGCGTGTGTGGCATCTCTCTCATTTGTTGCCACCAACAACAGAGTGTGTAACATTGTGCCTGATTTTCGTTGTGGTCTCACTCACCTGTAAAGGGGTAGCTAAATCATACTGAAGTTATAGCTCACCGTGTAATTTGTGTGACAGCAACAAATACCGTTAGTTTGTTTACGTTTTTAAAACAATGAGGAAGTATGGTGGAAAAGGTCGTGGCCGGGGGCGTTCATTGTCAGCTGGTAATGAGGGTAGTGGTAGTGGTGGAGCATCAGCTGGTCGTGGGAAAAAAAATATTGCACCTAAGTCTGGAGCTGTGGAGCCAGGTTCGTCGTCTGGCTACACAAGGCCTCGAACGCTCCCTTTTCTGGGAGTAGGAAAACCGCTTTTAAAGCCGGAGCAGCAAGAGCAAGTTTTGGCTTATCTTGCTGACTCAGCCTCTAGCTCTTTTGCCTCCTCTCGTGAAACTGGTAAATGTCAAAGCAGCGCGTCGTTAGTGGATGTTCACGGTCAGGGACAAGTCACTTCCTTGTCCTCTTCAGCAAAAACAACAACAGAGAAGAATGCAGCAGGCGACACAACGGGTTACTCCATGGAGCTCTTTACACATACCGTCCCTGGCTTAGAAAGTGAAGCAGTTAACAGTCCATGCCCATTACAAGTTGAATCTGACATGGAGTGCACTGATGCACAGCCACAGCCAGACTACTATGCTGGTCCTTTGACTCAGACCACAACATTGCCCTCGCAGGGTGCTGATCAAGAATCAGACCCTGATGAGACTATGTTGCCCCATCACGAACGCTATACCACCGACCGACACGGTGACACAGACGAAGTTGCACACGAGCTACAAGAAGAGGTAATAGATGACCCAGTTCTTGACCCCGATTGGCAGCCATTGGGGGAACAGGGTGCAGGCGGCAGCAGTTCTGAAGCGGAGGAGGAGGGGCCGCAGCAGGCATCAACATCGCAACAGGTTCCATCTGCCGGGCCCGTATCTTGTCCAAAACGCGTGGCAAAGCCAAAACCTGTTGGAGGACAGCGTGGCCATCCGGTTAAAGCTCAGTCTGCAATGCCTGAAAAGGTATCCGATGCTAGAAAGAGTGCAGTCTGGCATTTTTTTAAACAACATCCAATTGATCAGCGCAAAGTCATCTGTCAAAAATGTTCAACTACCTTAAGCAGAGGACAGAATCTGAAAAGTCTCAATACAAATTGCATGCATAGACATTTAACCACCATGCATTTGCAAGCCTGGACTAACTACCAAACGTCCCTTAAGGTTGTAGCACCCTCGGCCAATGAAGCTAGTCAGCAACGCAACATCCCTTCCGGCAGTGTAGGGCCACCATTTTCCGCACCACCTGCAGTATCTGTGCAGGTTTCTTTGCCAGGCCAAAGCAGTGAGGGTCAGGGAATCACCAGTTTCGTAGTAGGAAACACTGCATCTAGGGCACCGGTGGCAACAATACCATCTCCCACCGTCTCTCAGTCTGCCATGTCCACCGGCACCCCCGCTAGTTCCACGATCTCCAGCTCTCCAGTCCAGCTTACCCTACATGAGACTATGGTTAGAAAAAGGAAGTACTTAGCCTCGCATCCGCGTACACAGGGTTTGAACGCACACATAGCTAGACTAATCTCGTTAGAGATGATGCCCTACCGGTTAGTTGAAAGCGAAGCTTTCAAAGCCCTGATGGACTACGCTGTACCACGCTACGAGCTACCCAGTCGACACTTTTTTTCCAGAAAAGCCATCCCAGCCCTCCACCAGCATGTTAAAGAGCGCATCGTCCATGCACTCAGGCAATCTGTGAGCACAAAGGTGCACCTGACAACAGATGCATGGACCAGTAGGCATGGCCAGGGACGTTACGTGTCCATCACGGCACACTGGGTAAATGTGGTGGATGCAGGGTCCACAGGGGACAGCAAGTTTGGGACAGTTCTGCCTAGCCCACGGTCTAGGAAACAATTGGCTGTAGCCGTTCGCACCCCCTCCTCCTCCTCTTCGTCCTCCTGCAGAAGCGAGAGCTCATCCACAGACCGCAGTCGCACAACCACTCCATCCGCAGCTGCCACTGTTGCACACCAGGTCTCCCATTATGGGGCAGCTACTGGCAAACGTCAGCAGGCTGTATTGGCTATGAAGTGTTTGGGCGACAACAGACACACCGCGGAAGTTCTGTCCGAGTTCTTGCAGAAAGAAACGCAGTCGTGGCTGGGCACTGTAGATCTTGAGGCAGGCAAGGTAGTGAGTGATAACGGAAGGAATTTCATGGCTGCCATCTCCCTTTCCCAACTGAAACACATTCCTTGCCTGGCTCACACCTTAAACCTGGTGGTGCAGTGCTTCCTGAAAAGTTATCCGGGGTTATCCGACCTGCTCCTCAAAGTGCGTGGACTTTGCTCACATATCCGCCGTTCGCCCGTACACTCCAGCCGTATGCAGACCTATCAGCGTTCTTTGAACCTTCCCCAGCATCGCCTAATCATAGACGTTGCAACAAGGTGGAACTCAACACTGCACATGCTTCAGAGACTGTGTGAACAGAGGCGGGCTGTTATGTTTTTGTGGGAGGATACACATACACGGGCAGGCAGTAGGAAGGCAGACATGGAGTTGTCAGGTGTGCAGTGGTCGAAGATTCAAGACATGTGTCAAGTCCTTCAGTGTTTTGAGGAATGCACACGGCTGGTTAGTGCAGACAACGCCATAATAAGCATGAGCATCCCCCTAATGCGTCTGCTGATGCAAAGTTTGACGCACATAAAGGATCAGGCGTCTGCAGTTGAGGAAGAGGAAAGCCTTGATGACAGTCAGCCATTGTCTGGCCAGGGCAGTGTACAGGACGAGGTAGCGGGCGAAGAGGAGGAGGAGGACGAGGAGGATGATGGGGATGATTATATTTTTAATGAGGAAGCTTTTCCCGGGAAATTGGTGGCGCGGCAAGGCCGGGTTCTGGTTTTTTGAGGGACACAAGTGACGTGGATTTGCCTGAAACTGCCCCTCAACCAAGCACAACCGCAGATTTGAGAACTGGAGCTTTGGCCCACGTGGCGGATTATGCCTTACGTATCCTCAAAAGGGACACACGCATAACTAAAATGATGAATGATGACGATTACTGGTTGGCCTGCCTCCTTGATCCTCGCTATAAAGGCATATTGCAAAATATAATGCCACATGAGAACTTGGAACTAATATTAGCAACCAAACAATCAACTCTTGTTGACCGTTTGCTTCTGGCATTCCCTGCACACAGCGCCCGTGATCGTTCTCACACGAGCTGCAGGGGCCAGCAGACCAGAGGAGTTAGAGGGGCAGAAATCAGAAGTGGTGTTGGCCAGAGGGGTTTTCTGACCAGGTTGTGGAGTGATTTTGCTATGACCGCAGACAGGACAGGTACTGCAGCATCAATTCAAAGTGACAGGAGACAACATTTGTCCAGTATGGTTACAAACTATTTTTCATCCCTTATCGATGTTCTCCCTCAACCGTCATTCCCATTTGATTACTGGGCATCAAAATTAGACACCTGGCCAGAATTGGCAGAATATGCATTGCAGGAGCTTGCTTGCCCGGCAGCTAGTGTCCTATCAGAAAGAGTATTCAGTGCTGCAGGTTCAATACTAACAGAAAAAAGGACTCGTCTGGCTACCCAAAATGTAGATGATCTAACCTTCATTAAAATGAACCACAACTGGATTTCGAAATCTTTTGCCCCACCTTGCCCGGCTGACACCTAGCTTTCCTATGAAAAGGTCTTGCCTGTGGACTATTCTGAATGCCTTTTCCAATCTCGTAATTTTCTGCACCTGATTGTCCAGCATACGACATGTTTACACCTCACTAAATGGCCAAACTCCCCACACGGGGCCGTGGTATCGACACTTGGCGACAGCACCCGTGAGAGTGCAGTTTGTCTGAAGAGGTGGGTGAGCCCGCTTTTGGTCGACGGCACTGCCACTGGGTCCCTCCTAGTACAATAAAGTGTCTCTGGCGGTGGTGGTGCGCACCCAACGTCAGACACACCGTTGTAATATGAGGGGCCCTGGGCCTGTACCGCCGGCCACAAGACAGTTTCCCCCCCCCAGCTCAAACAGTGCTCTACCACTTGCAAAATTATCTCACAGCTCCACCAATGTTTAGTCTATGCGCTGACATCCTTCAATGCCTGCCACTGACAATACCATTGTATTGACATTTTTGTTATGTTAGGCCTTCGATGCCTGTCTGTGGTCACTCCTTCCACTAGGCCTCCACTGACCACACCACTGCTGCCCGTGTACCCCTGTAACCAATTTAAAATTGCCTACAGCCATGTGTTATTATTTTAGGCCTTCGATGCCTGTCTGCGGTCACTCCTTCCACTAGGCCTCCACTGACCACACCACTGCTGCTCGTGTACCCCTGGAACCAATTTAAAATTGCCTACAGCCATGTGTTATTATTTTAGGCCTTCGATGCCTGTCTGCGGTCACTCCTTCCACTAGGCCTCCACTGACCACACCACTGCTGCCCGTGTACCCCTGGAACCAATTTAAAATTGCCTACAGCCATGTGTTATTATTTTAGGCCTTCGATGCCTGTCTGCGGTCACTCCTTCCACTAGGCCTCCACTGACCACACCACTGCTGCCCGTGTACCCCCGGAACCAATTTAATATTGCCTACAGCCATGTGTTATTATTTTAGGCCTTCGATGCCTGTCTGTGGTCACTCCTTCCACTAGGCCTCCACTGACCACACCACTGCTGCCCGTGTACCCCTGGAACCAATTTAAAATTGCCTACAGCCATGTGTTATTATTTTAGGCCTTCGATGCCTGTGTGCGGTCACTCCTTCCACTAGTCCTCCACTGACCACACCACTGCTGCCCGTGTACCCCTGGAACCAACATCAGAAAATATAAAAATAAGTATTTTGCTTATAAAAAAGAAAATACTGGAGAGATATCAAATGCAGACATTTTAACATTAAAAACAAACACATACAACAAAAATCTGGTACAGTACTAAAAATGGCCACCAGCTACAATAACTTTCTCCTGCAAGTAGTTAACTGAAAGGTTTTTTCAATTTTATACACAGATATGGCATCCACCGAGTGTTGTCCTGTCGCGTCTTCTTTATATTATTGCCAAGAAGATGCAAAACAATGAAAATAATAAAATCATTATTTACCAAAAAAATAGAGTAAGTCAAAACCACATTGCAAATAAACATTCATTACAAATAAAGAAGCAGGGCGCGTCCGAGGGTGAGTATATACCTAATAAGAATATAATCACCCTCGGACGCGCCCTGCTTCTTTCCGACAGCCTTCCTTCCTAAGAATCAGCCCTTCCGTGGTGTAGAGAGAGGGTTTGTTACACTCCAAGGTGTTCCCCAGGTTGCCTTTCCTGAGCTTCGATCTTCCGGCTCTCGTTTAGTAGTTGTTGGAAACTACGCTGCATTAGGCCTACAAATTGGGTATGGGGTGTAGAGAGATGGTGTGTTCCACTCCAAGGTGTTCTCCAGGTTGCCTTTCCTGAGCTTCGATCTTCCGGCTCTCGTTTAGTAGTTGTTGGAAACTACGCTGCATTAGGCCTACAAATTGGGTATGGGGTGTAGAGAGATGGTGTGTTCCACTGTAGAGAGATGGTGTGTTCCACTCCAAGGTGTTCCCCAAGTTTCCTCGCCAATGCTTCGATCATCATGCTCTCGTTTAGTAGTTGTTGGAAACTACGCTGCATTAGGCCTACAAATTGGGTATGGGGTGTAGAGAGATGGTGTGTTCCACTCCAAGGTGTTCCCCAGGTTTCCTCGCCAATGCTTCGATCATCATGCTCTTGTTTAGTAGGTGTTGGAAACTACGCTGCATTGGGCCTACAAATTGGGTATGGGGTGTAGAGAGATGGTGTGTTCCACTCCAAGGTGTTCCCCAGGTTGCCTTTCCTGAGCTTCGATCTTCCGGCTCTCGTTTAGTAGTTGTTGGAAACTACGCTGCATTAGGCCTACAAATTGGGTATGGGGTGTAGAGAGATGGTGTGATCCACTCCAAGGTGTTCTCCAGGTTGCCTTTCCTGAGCTTCGATCTTCCGGCTCTCGTTTAGTAGTTGTTGGAAACTACGCTGCATTAGGCGTACAAATTGGTTATGGGGTGTAGAGAGATGGTGTGTTCCACTGTAGAGAGATGGTGTGTTCCACTCCAAGGTGTTCCCCAGGTTTCCTCGCCAATGCTTCGATCATCATGCTCTCGTTTAGTAGTTGTTGGAAACTACGCTGCATTGGGCCTACAAATTGGGTATGGGGTGTAGAGAGATGGTGTGTTCCACTCCAAGGTGTTCCCCAGGTTGCCTTTCCTGAGCTTCGATCTTCCGGCTCTCGTTTAGTAGTTGTTGGAAACTACGCTGCATTAGGCCTACAAATTGGGTATGGGGTGTAGAGAGATGGTGTGTTCCACTGTAGAGAGATGGTGTGTTCCACTCCAAGGTGTTCCCCAGGTTTCCTCGCCAATGCTTCGATCATCATGCTCTCGTTTAGTAGTTGTTGGAAGCTACGCTGCATTAGGCCTACAAATTGGGTATGGGGTGTAGAGAGATGGTGTGTTCCACTCCAAGGTGTTCCCCAGGTTTCCTCGCCAATGCTTCGATCATCATGCTCTTGTTTAGTAGTTGTTGGAAACTACGCTGCATTAGGCCTACAAATTGGGTATGGGGTGTAGAGAGATGGTGTGTTCCACTCCAAGGTGTTCTCCAGGTTGCCTTTCCTGAGCTTCGATCTTCCGGCTCTCGTTTAGTAGTTGTTGGAAACTATGCTGCATTAGGCCTACAAATTGGGTATGGGGTGTAGAGAGATGGTGTGTTCCACTGTAGAGAGATGGTGTGTTCCACTCCAAGGTGTTCCCCAGGTTTCCTCGCCAATGCTTCGATCATCATGCTCTCGTTTAGTAGTTGTTGGAAACTACGCTGCATTAGGCCTACAAATTGGGTATGGGGTGTAGAGAGATGGTGTGTTCCACTGTAGAGAGATGGTGTGTTCCACTCCAAGGTGTTCCCCAGGTTTCCTCGCCAATGCTTCGATCATCATGCTCTCGTTTAGTAGTTGTTGGAAACTACGCTGCATTAGGCCTACAAATTGGGTATGGGGTGTAGAGAGATGGTGTGTTCCACTCCAAGGTGTTCTCCAGGTTGCCTTTCCTGAACTTCTATCTTCAGGCTCTCATTAAATTGTGGTTAAACGGAACAACTGCATTTGGCGTACTAGTTGGTTTGGGGCCTACTATCGGTGTCTGCCGCTCCTTGCTGTTCTCCTGGTTTCCTGTCCTCAAATTCCGTTTTCAGGCGCTCGTTAAGTAGTTGTTAATGTTAGACTGCATTTGGCCTACTAGTTGGGTTGGGGCCTACTATCGGTGTCTGCCACTCCTTGCTGTTCTCCTCCACTGAACAAAGCTGTGCCGCCTGTTTACTACTGTTGCCAATTTTGAACTGCATTTCGACTACTTACTGATTTGGGCCTACTCTCTGTGTCAGCCTCTCATTCCAGTTGTCCTCCACTGCAATGCCCCCTGATTAGTCCTGTGTTACCAATTTTGAACTGCATTTAGCCCACTTTATTCTTTGGGCCTATATCTGTGTTTCCTCCTCATCCTGCCCATTGCCCAGCCAGTGATAGATGAGTCTGCTGGTACATTGACCCATAACGCAACATTTCCCGTGCACGCTACACTGCAAGATTGTGACCCTGCTGAAAGTCAGGTCCCCCTTCCCGCATACCATACCACCTTACACGGGGACAAACAGGAAGGTGCAGATGAAAGTGCAGGTTCCTTCATCAGGTGGGGGGAGGAATACTAGTTGGCGACGTCACTGGCACAGGGCCTCTCATAGTACGCAAAAGTGTTGCTGCCGGTGGGAGGCGCCCCCGCCGTGCAAACACCGCTGTACTTTGAGGGGCCCTGTGCCAGTGCCAATGCCAACGAGTGGGCCCCCCCTGCTTGCTCAGGTTCACAGCACTTGCAAAGTTGAAATACTTACCTCTCCCTGCTCCACTGCCGTGACGTGGTTCAGATTTCCTGGGCCCACTAATTACTTGAACCAGCCCTACCCACCACAACTTTAGCCAAATGAACCCCAATTTCAAATGCCTTCCAATTATTATAAGGTAAATTACGCTTGACAAGCTTCATTAAGAAGAATGGATGGTTTTGACATTAAAATGGGCACTCTAGGTGTTTTCCTGGCCCCCACTCACTGCCGACTATGCTGCCCCATTGACTTGCATTGGGTTTCGTGTTTCGGTCGATCCCGACTTTACGTCATAATCGGCCAATTTCACTTGACCCGACTTTTGAGATAGTCGGGTTTCGCGAAACCCGGCTCGACTCTAAAAAGGTCAAGGTCGCTCAACTCTATTCGTCAGTATTATACGGTAGTGTGACTCCGGCCTAATACTTTTAGTTAGGTGCACTAATTGAGATGTGCTATATATATTGGTCTATAGCAATTTCTTATTATTTTGCTTTATTTTTTTGTAATTAATTTGTAAACTTGGGAAAAAATCTCAAAACTGTAAATGTAAATTTCCCTAGCATGCCACCTAGTGTTATTTTCAATGTACTGCAATAAAGACATACTTTGCATAAATTATTCGAGGGGAATGTTGAGGGTGGGTGAGCAGTGACTGGAGTACGGAATGGCAAAGTAAAGGACCCACTGTAATCGGTATTAAATGATGCTGTTAGCATATGGGATTGGGATGCATTGTTCACCTTGTACCATAACTAGTCCTATTCACACTTTCATCACTGAGATAGAAAATGCATGGGAAGATTGCAAAAATATCATTCTTTAGTAGATAACCAAGGAACAGATAACATTTTTTTCTCATTTTGTAATGCAAAAAGTGTGACTTTTTGCACTTTTCCCATTGAGCACTTTAGTTTCTTGCTGGTCTCTCCAAGTCACCAGTGCAGCCACTTTTCTATCTTAGCTAAACACAAAAGTAGATGGCACCTTTCCTTTTAACCCTTATCCATGTATAGTTTGTAATGGATTTTGCACATTCCCTATGCCAGCATAACGATGAAAGGGTTAATTCGGCTATTGATACTCTGGTGGGTCTGCTTTGGCTGAGTGGCTTCTTCTAGATAATGTTATCTTGAATCTGTCTGAGGCCATTTTACATGAGGCTGATAGAGCTTCCTTCAGGTTGGAGCAATCCCATATAAGCACAATGATCCTTTTATAGGAAGTAGCTGTAAGGAGTCTTTCAGGCTGTGATGTTCTAGCAGTGGGCCATGGGGGTAAAACAGAGGTGCCTTTTTCATGATCAGGCAAGTTGCTAAAGCATTGGACATTCCTCAGCTTTTTCAAGCACCGAAGGTTTTCTACTATTTATTGCTTCTCAGAAGTGCAGATTTCCTTATATATTAAAGCATCAGTCAAGTAAGGAAATAGAATAATTCTTCCCTGGAACCTTATAACCATTTTTTTAATGTCCTAAATGAGCTGTTTCATCATTATTGTACTGCATTGCAATAGATATTTAAATGAAGTAGCAGAACTAAATTGAGGTTCTCAGAGGGCCACAGGCAGAATATTTTTGTGGAGATTCCTGACCCCAATATCAGGGTCATATAATGCATGAAAATCTTACACTGGACTGAAAGGGTTAGGTCACACACAAGCCCGGGGTTGGTGAAGAGGCGAACTGGACATTTGATCAGGGCCTCCACCCTCTTAGGGGCACCCAGCATTTATTGCAGACACTGCATTGATAATAGCAGTTCTGCATTATCATTGTAGTTTTTGATGTTGAGATGCAGAAGGACCTGTGGTGACATCACTGTCATGGGGCCGTCATGTCACCATGGGTCCTGTACCATACGGAAGTCTAAAAGAACTGAAGAAGACGAAACAGCCTAATAATTATTCTACAGTGTGTGTATATGGATATGTATGTGCTCTGTGTATTCATAATGTCTTCATATGTATGTGCTCTGCGTATGCATATCTCTGTATGTGTTGTGTGTATAAATCTGTGCATACACGTTTGTGTAACATGCATTGTGTGGATACCTATGTGTAACATACATTGTTCATGTCTCATACACATGTATAAATGTCTTTACACATGTATGCAACATCCACATGTATAAATGCCAGCAGCACAGACGAGAGTTCATAGGTGTAAACATGTCAGCAATCACCCAATTAATGGGCAAAATGCTGCTCATTCATCAGGTGATTGGATTGATTATACCGGGACAAAAATCATTGTTCTCAGCAGCACATCGCCCTGTGTAAACTGCAGAAGTTTAGCGGATAACATGAAATTGTATGGGGATAGATAGATCTAGTAGTGATCATTATGTGCCCATCATTCTTCGTCAGCCTTTGTAAAGAGACCGAATTATATTTTGCCAATCATGCTTGTTCAACAGTCTGAACTGGGCACATGTAAATGCAGCCTAAATGTTTGTGTGTGACGGTGCAATATGTTATTATTTGGGGATCTAATTTTTCTTAATTCCTATTTTCTTTGTAACTCCTGGCTATTGCCATATACAGTACAACAGCCATACCTTGGCCTTGATATCAGGATCATGTATGCAGCAGCACTCAGGAGCTACAAAGGGGTGCGGGAATGCTACGATGTGAGAACTTGTACTTCTGGTAGGAATTAGTGAGCAGTGCCACTTTGATCAGTATAATATTCATCATGTGCAATGGTGTTCAAACGTCCTGCATAGGCGTGAAGAAAACTATATGTTTCATACTTCTGCACCTCTACATTGAAACTGGTGGAACATACCGTATATGTTTTTGTATTCCCTCATTGTTTGCCATACTCATTTTTGAATGTCCCAAGTGTATAAATTGTTATGGTATGCGCATTTTTGATAATTTTTTTTACAGCATAACCATACCTACACCAGTACAGTGTGTAGAATGGTGAACAGGTTTCTAAGTTCATTAACTTCCAATGCAAGTTCACACAGACTTAAATTTTACTTTTTAAGATTTATTATTTTTTATTTAATTCAGAGTGTTGAGCAGAAGGCAGCATTTTCTTATTAAGGATTTCTATGTATTTTTTTGCATTGACCATACCCTCCACAATATGAAGCCTTCCAACACCATTGGCTGCCATACAGCCCCAGACCATTACTTTCCTCGGATGTTTCACAGAGGAGCTCAAACACTCTGGCCTGTACTCTTCATGTGGGAACCTTCTCACATAAGACTTGCCATCATTTCCTAAAATGCGAAAAGTGCTTTCATCACTAAATAGCACTTTTTCCCACTCCTCCTTCCTCCATTTTAACTATTTCAATGCCCACAGTTTTCGCCTTTGTCTTTGTATGGCTGTCATCAATGGCTTCTTTCGGGCCTTGCACCCTCTCAATCCTACTTCCAAACATCTCTTCCTAACAGTTGATGTTGCTACCTCAATATTGCACTTTTCTTGCCATTTTCGCAGAAGCTGAGGAGAGGTGAGCTTTCGATTGGCAAGGGATGTTCTTATCAGTACTCTATCCTCCCTTTTAGTTGACTTTCTGGGCCGACCAGATCTGGGCCTGTCCTGGGTAATTCCAAGCTGCTTATGTTTCTGCAAAATTCTTGCGACTGTACTGTGATTACAGCCGACCTTCCTTGCGATCTGGGGGCCAGTATAACCCTCTTCATGTAGCACCACAACTCGCACACGATCCTCCGCTGACAAAAATCTGAAGGCTCCCATCATAAAACTCTACAGTATGATTCACTAGATAGACCAACAGATAAAACAAACAAACAAAGCAGCAGATGTGATGCAATGTAATGCATGTGATCGGCTGCCATATCCAGGTTATGATGGTCACAAGAACCTCATCTGTGATTGGCTAATTTTGGATCTAAAGCTGTACAATATTTAGTTCTGCTTTCAATTCCCATATTGTTGCAATAATTTCAGGCAAAACTGCTTCAAAAGCTAAAAAATATTACAGGAAGAGAATGCAAAATTGTATTCTGAACAAAACCATATATAATTTGTCATATTAGCATCGAAGATATTCGACAGAAAACGTTTAAAACTTGAAAAATCAATCAATTTATCCTATGCCTATGCAGGACTTTTTGTATCTGGCCAATTCACAGCATAGATTTGGTATTCTATGTACTTAAACCCTTTACCCCCAAGGGTGGTTTGCACGTTAATGACCGGGCCAATTTTTACAATTCTGACCACTGTCCCTTTATGAGGTTATAACTCTGGAACGCTTCAACGGATCCCAGTGAATCTGACATTGTTTTCTCGTGACATATTGTACTTCATGACAATGGTAAAAATTCTTTGATAGTACCTGCGTTTATTTGTGAAAAAAACGGAAATTTGGCGAAAATTACGAAAATTTCGCAATTTTCCAACTTTGAATTTTTATGCAATTAAATCACAGAGATATGTCACATAAAATACTTAATAAGTAACATTTCCCACATGTCTACTTTACATCAGCACAATTTTGGAACCAAATTTTTTTTTGTTAGGGAGTTATAAGGGTGAAAAGTTGACCAGCAATTTCTCATTTCTACAACACCATTTTTTTTTAGGGACCACATCTCATTTGAAGTCATTTTGAGGGGTCTATATGATAGAAAATACCCAAGTGTGACAGCATTCTAAAAACTACACCCCTCAAGGTGCTCAAAACCACATTCAAGAAGTTTATTAACCCTTCTGGTGCTTCACAGGAATTTTTTGAATGTTTAAATAAATATGAACATTTAACTTTTTTTCACAAAAAATTTAATTCAGCTCCAATTTGTTTTATTTTACCAAGGGTAACAGGAGAAAATGGACCCCAAACATTGTTGTACAATTTGTCCTGAGTACGCCAATACCCCAAATGTGGGGGTAAACCACTGTTTGGGCGCATGGCACAGCTCGGAAGCGAAGGAGCGCCATTTGACTTTTCAATGCAAAATTGACTGGAATTGAGATGGGACGCCATGTTTCGTTTGGAGAGCCCCTGATGTGCCTAAACATTGAAACCCCCCACAAGTGACACCATTTTGGAAAGTAAACCCCCTAAGGAACTTATCTAGAGGTGTGGTGAGCTCTTTGACCCACCAAGTGCTTCACAGAAGTTTATAATGCAGAACCGTAAAAATAAAAAATCATATTTTTTCACAAAAATTATCTTTTCGCCCCAAATTTTTTATTTTTCCAAGGGTAAGAGAAGAAATTGGACCACAAAAGTTGTTGTACAATTTGTCCTGAGTACGCTGATACCCCATATGTGGGGGTAAACCACTGTTTGGGCGGATGGGAGAGCTCAGAAAGGAAGGAGCGCCGTTTGACTTTTCAATGCAAAATTGACAGGAATTGAGATGAGACGTCATGTTGCGTTTGCAGAGCCCCTAATGTACCTAAATAGTAGAAACCCCTCACAAGTGACACCATTTTGGAAAGTAGACCCCCTAAGGAACTTATCTAGATGTGTGGTGAGCGCTTTGACCCACCAAGGGCTTCACAGAAGTTTATAATGGAGAGCCGTAAAAATAAAACAAAAATTTTTTCCCACAAAAATTATTTTTTAGCCCCCAGTTTTGTATTTTCCCGAGGGTAACAGGAGAAATTGGACCCCAAAATTTGTTGTCCAATTTGTCCTGAGTGCGCTGATACCCCATATGTGGGGGGAAACCACTGTTTGGGCGCATGGGAGGACTCGGAATGGAAGGAGTGCCATTTGAATGCAGACTTAGATGGAATGGTCTGCAGGTGTCACATTGCATTTGCAGAGCCCCTAATGTACCTAAACATTAGAAACCCCCCACAAGTGACACCATTTTGGAAAGTAGACCCCCTAAGGAACTCATCTAGATGTGTGGTGAGCGCTTTGACCCACCAAGGGCTTCACAGAAGTTTATAATGGAGAGCCGTAAAAATAAAACAAAAATTTTTTCCCACAAAAATTATTTTTTAGCCCCCAGTTTTGTATTTTCCCGAGGGTAAGAGGAGAAATTGGACCCCAAAATTTGTTGTCCAATTTGTCCTGAGTGCGCTGATACCCCATATGTGGGGGGGAACCACTGTTTGGGCGCATGGGAGGGCTCGGAAGGGAAGGAGCTCCATTTGGAATGCAGACTTAGATGGAATGGTCTGCAGGTGTCACATTGCATTTGCAGAGCCCCTAATGTACCTAAACAGTAGAAACCCCCCACAAGTGACACCATTTTGGAAACTAGACCCCCTAAGGAACTCATCTAGATGTGTTGTTTGAGCTTTGAACCCCCAAGTGATTCACTACAGTTTGTAACGCAGAGCCGTGAAAATTAAAAAAAAAAATCTTTTCCCCCTAAATTATTTTTTAGCCCCCAGTTTTGTATTTTCCCGAGGGTAAGAGGAGAAATTCGACCCCAAAAGTTGTTGTCCAATTTGTCCTGAGTACGCTGATACCCCATATGTTGGGGGGAACCACCGTTTGGGCGCATGGGAGGGCTCGGAAGGGAAGGAGTGCCATTTGGAATGCAGACTTAGATGGAATGGTCTGCAGGCGTCACATTGCGTTTGCAGAACCCCTAATGTACCTAAACAGTAGAAACCCCCCACAAGTGACCCCATATTGGAAACTAGACCCCCCAGTGAACTTATCTAGATGTGTTGTGAGAACTTTGAACCCCCAAGTGTTTCACTACAGTTTATAACGCAGAGCCGTAAAAATAAAAAATCTTTTTTTTCCCACAAAAATTATTTTTTAGCCCCCAGTTTTGTATTTTCCCAAGGGTAACAGGAGAAATTGGACCCCAACAGTTGTTGTCCTATTTGTCCTGAGTACGCTGATTCCCCATATGTTGGGGTAAACCCCTGTTTGGGCACACGGGCGAGCTCGGAAGGGAAGAAGCACTGTTTTACTTTTTCAATGCAGAATTGGCTGGAATTGAGATCGGACGCCATGTCGCTTTTGGAGAGCCCCTGATGTGCCTAAACAGTGGAAACCCCCCAATTATAACTGAAACCCTAATCCAAACACTCCCCTAACCCTAATTCCAACGGTAACCCTAACCACACCTCTAACCCTGACACACCCCTAACCCTAATCCCAACCCTATTCCCAACTGTAAATGTAATCTAAACCCTAACTGTAACTTTAGCCCCAACCCAAACTGTAGCCCTAGCCCTAATCCTAGCCCTAACCCTAGCCCTAACCCTAACCCTAACCCTAGCCCTAACCCTAGCCCTAGCCCTAACCCTAGCCCTAACCCTAGCCCTAACCCTAGCCCTAACCCTAGCCCTAACCCTAGCCCTAGCCCTAACCCTAGCCCTAACCCTAGCCCTAACCCTAGCCCTAACCCTAACCCTAACCCTAGCCCTAACCCTAGCCCTAACCATAGCCCTAATGGGAAAATGGAAATAAATACATTTTTTTAATTTTATCCCTAACTAAGGGGGTGATGAAGGGGGGTTTGATTTACTTTTATAGTGCGTTTTTTAGCAGATTTTTATGATTGGCAGCCGTCACACACTGAAAGACGCTTTTTATTGCAAAAAATATATTTTGCATTACCACATTTTGAGAGCTATAATTTTTCCATATTTTGGTCCACAGAGTCATTTGAGGTCTTGTTTTTTGCGGGACGAGTTGACGTTTTTATTGGTAACATTTTCGGGCACGTGACATTTTTTGATCGCTTTTTATTCCGATTTTTGTGAGACAGAATGACCAAAAACCAGCTATTCATGAATTTCTTTTGGGGGAGGCGTTTATACCGTTCCGCGTTTGGTAAAATTGATAAAGCAGTTTTATTCATCGGGTCAGTACGATTACAGCGACACCTCATTTATATCATTTTTTTATGTTTTGGCGCTTTTATACGATAAAAACTATTTTATAGAAAAAATAATTATTTTGGCATTGATTTATTCTCAGGACTATAACTTTTTTATTTTTTTGCTGATGATGCTGTATGGCAGCTTGTTTTTTGCGGGACAAGATGACGCTTTCATCGGTACCATGGTTATTTATATCTGTCCTTTTGATCGCGTGTTATTCCACTTTTTGTTCGGCAGTATGATAATAAAGCGTCGTTTTTTGCCTTGTTTTTTTTTTTTTTTTTACGGTGTTTACTGAAGGGGTTAACTAGTGGGCCAGTTTTATAGGTCGGGCCATTACGGACGCGGCGATACTAAATATGTGTACTTTTATTGTTTTTTTTTATTTATTTAGATAAAGAAATGTATTTATGGGAATAATATTATTTTTTTTTTCATTATTTAGGAATATTTTTTTTTATTTTTTTTTTACACATTTGG
This sequence comes from Ranitomeya imitator, assembly GCF_032444005.1. Classification (NCBI taxonomy): domain Eukaryota; kingdom Metazoa; phylum Chordata; class Amphibia; order Anura; family Dendrobatidae; genus Ranitomeya; species Ranitomeya imitator. The sequence goes on along the minus strand of NC_091284.1, from coordinate 710,874,584 downwards.
AAAATTTTTTTTTTACTTTTTTACTTTGTCCCAGGGGGGAACATCACAGATCGATGATCTGACAGTTTGCACAGCACTCTGTCAGATCACCGATCTGATAGCAGTGCAGGCTGCTTCACAGTGCCTGCTCTGAGCAGGCTCTGTGAAGCCACCTCCCTCCCTGCAGGACCCGGATCCGCAGCCATCTTGGATCCGGGCCTGGAGCAAGCAGGGAGGGAGGTAAGACCCTCGCAGCAACGCGATCACATCGCGTTGCTGCGGGGGGCTCAGGGAAGCCCGCAGGGAGCCCCCTCCCTGCGCGATGCTTCCCTGCACCGCCGGCACATCGCGATCATCTTTGATCGCGGTGTGCCAGGGGTTAATGTGCCGGGGGCGGTCCGTGACCGCTCCTGGCACATAGTGCCGGATGTTAGCTGCGATAGGCAGCTGGATCACCTGCTGACATCGCTGAATCGGCGTGTGCAACGCCGATCCAGCGATGTGTTCACTGGTAACCAGGGTAAATATCGGGTTACTAAGCGCACAGGACCCAGTCAAGCGGCCAGGTCAGTGATCTCTGCCCAATGGAAGAGGTGAAAATCGCCTTCGGCACCCGTGGCTCTTCAGCTTGGCGTAATGTCATTCTGGTGGCGTAACACACATGTGGCATCACATCAGGTGGCTAATCAAAAGAAGATAATAACAAAAGTCTGACTATCACTTCCAAACAGAAACCAGGTGTGTACAGGTGAGAGCTAAGAGTAGCCACCTCCATATATAACCAACAAATAAAGTTGCACTCTGTAGCACTATGGCATAAAAACATGAAATATATGAATTATGAATTGTATTAGTGCTCTAGAAAATTGGAAAAATTGAGAATGCTTCCCGCATAAATTGGCCAATTTATGTGTACCCAGCAGCCGCAAGAAGGCGATTCTCGTTGCTGAGAAACTGTCTAATGTAAATCCTCTCCTAGGCTGAAGCCTGCATCTATGTGGAAAGATAGGATCCTGCTATGATTAAAACCACCAGAGGATGATAGGTGGAGTGCCCACTCAGAGAGCCTAGAGCAGTAATGCAATTAATTTGTGGGCCTAAAAAATAATTTTCCTCTACTGCTGCGTATATACGAGTAGTGTGCCTAGTAAATAGATCTAATCTGCAGCCAACTCATTGCCATTTGTGGGCCTAAAAACTAATTTAAAGGTACCGTCACACATAACGATATCGTTAACGATATCATTGCAAGGTCACGCTTTTGGTGACATAGCAACTATCCCCCTAATGATCTCGTTATGTGTGACAGCGACCAACGATCAGACCCCTGCTGGGAGATCGTTGGTCGTTGTGGAATGATCAGGACCATTTTTTGGTCGCTGATCACCCGCTGTCATCACTGGATCGGCGTGTGTGACGCAGATCCAGCGAAGTGTTCATTTGTGACCAGGGTAAATATCGGGTTACTAAGCGCAGGGCCGCGCTTAGTAACCCGATATTTACCCTGGTTACCATTGTAAAAGTTAAAAAAATAAACAGTACATACTCACATTCTGATGTCTGTCATGTCCCTCGGCGTCCACTGTCAGTGCCGGCCGTAAAGCAGAGCACAGCGGTGGCGTCACCTCTGTTACTGCCGGCACTGACACAGTCAGTGCAGGGAAACTCTCGGCAGCAGCGCGTGCATTAGCAGCGCTCCTGCCGAAAGCAGTTTTAACCCTGGCGGGGGACGTGACAGACATCAGAATGTGAGTATGTAGTGTTTTTTTTTTTTTTTACTTTTACAATGGTAACCAGGGTAAATATCGGGTTACTAAGCCCGGCCCTGCACTTAGTAACACGATGTTTACCCTGGTTACCCGGGTGCTGCAGGGGGACTTCGGCATCGTTGAAGACAGTTTCAACGATGCCGAAGTCGTTCCCCTGATCGTTGCTCGCTGGAGAGAGCTGTCTGTGTGACAGCTCCCCAGCGACCACACAACGACTTACCAACGATCACGGCCAGGTCGTATCGCTGGTCGTGATCGTTGGAAAGTTGTTCAGTGTGAAGGTACCTTTACTCTACCGCTGTGTCTATATAAGTAGTGTGCCTAAAACATAATTCTACTCTGCTGCTCTGCTGCTGTATCTTTAACGAGTAGTGTGCCTACAAAATAATTTTACTCTGCAGCCATTTCTTAGCCATTTGTAGGCCTAAAAAATAATTTTCTCTGCCGCCATCTCGGTGCCAGTAGAATACCAATACACGAATGGTGAAGCCACAAGATGTTGAAAAGATGTTAGATTGGTTGGCTGAGAGTGCCATCAGTTCCTTTGCATTTTATTATACTCGGTTCACTGGAGAAAATTCAGAGTTGGCACCTGAGGACCATGGTCATCCGGCTTCCACTCCACCCCCTTGCAAATCAGCCAAGCAGTCTGAGCCCCAAGTCATGCAATAGTTTCTTCTGCTTTTTGATGACTCTGCTGGCTGGGGTTCCATGGCCTGTTCACCTTGCCCTGCCCCACAAGTGGAAGAGACTGAATGCATTGAGGCGCAACCACTTGTTAGGTTGGATGATGAGTACATGGGAGGGCTAGTGCACACGGTCAATGGACCACCGCAGCACATCTCAGAGGATGACGAAACACAGTTGCCAACTGCAGCGTCTTTCTGCAATGTGCAGACCAGCAAGGAGGGAAGGGCTGAGGAGTGGGTCAAAGATGATGTGGGGGATGATGAGGTCCTAGATCTCACATGGAGTGAAGGCCATCCTAGTGAAGTGCGCAGTTCGGATGAGGAGGAGGTGGTCACACAGGCCCAGCAGCACAGAAAAAGAGGGAGCAAGGTGCAAAAGCACAGGGGGCAGCCCCTAGCCAGTACATCGGCTGCTACTGTGCAAAACGCTGCTGAGATGAATACACCAATTTGAGCTCAAAGGAGCTACCTGGCATGGCATTTTATAAGGCAATGTGCAGACAACAAGCAACTGGTAGTTTGCACACTTTGCGTCCAAAGCCTAAAGCGGTGCATAAATCTTCTGAACCTCAGCACCACTTGAATGATGAGGCATCTGAATTCCAAGCACAAGCTGCAGTGGAATGCACACCTTAAAAAGATGACAGATCTGAGGATCCTTCTGCTCCCTCTTCTGCTGCGGTCTCGGCTTCTTCCTCCCACTCACGATCAGCAGGGCCACCTGCCTCCCCAGAACGAGAGGATGCAACAGCTCCACCACCACCAGTGTCTCTGAGCATCTCCACACTGTCACATGGAACTGTTCAGCTTTCCATCCCCCCAACTCTTGAGAAAGAAGCGATACCCCCCCTACCTACACATGAGCAATTATCCTGAATGACAGCATTTCCAAATTCAGGCCTTTGAAATGCTGCCATTCCCACTGATGGAGATAGATAGTTTTAAAAACCTGATGGTGGTGGCTGTCCCGCAGTAAATACTTCCCTGTAGCCACTACTTTTCCAGGTGTGCCATCCCTGCCCCGCACCCAAATGTTGCAGATAAAATAAGATGTGCACTGCTCATTGTGATTAGTGGACAGCAGGGCCGGCTCCAGGTTTTTGAGGGCCCCGGGCGAAAGATTCTCAGTGGGCCCCCCCTTTAACACATACCCCGATTCATGATCGCATATAAACACAGCCATGTAGTATATAACACTGCCCACATAGTATATAGCAGCCCACGTAGTATATAGCAGCCCACGTAGCATATAGCAGCCCATGTAGTATATAGCACAGCCCACGTAGTATATAGCAGCCCACGTAGTATATAGCAGCGCAGCCCACGTAGTATATAGCAGCGCAGCCCACGTAGTATATAGCAGCACCACTCACTCATGCACTGGTAGGACTAGGAGCTCCTCCTGAATCTGCCTCATAACTTCAGCAGCACGGCAGCCAGCCAGGGGCGGAGATCAGAGCAGAGAAGGTGCTCTCTCCCCCCACAAACAATGTCACACTGGCTGCCTTCTCTTAACCCCTATGTGTGCCTGCCTGGCTGCACTCACTGAGTGATAAGATGCTTGTGTCAGAGCTGGCACATAGGGGTTAAGAGAACGCAGCCAGCGGTGACTTTGTGGGCGGAGAGAGCATGTTATCTCCTGCTCTGCTCTCCCAGCTGTATCTATGACAGCCTGAGTGGGCCCCCCTCTCTCCCCAGGGCCCCGGCATTTGCCCGCTGTGCCGGGTGCTGACGCCGGCCCTGGTGGACAGGTCCACATAACCACCTTTACGTGGACCAGTATGCACGGCCAGGGCTTTATATGTCCCTTACTAACCACTGGGTAAATGTAGTAGCGGCTGGAACAGAAGCGGAAGGTATTCTATCCCATGTCCTACCACCACCGAGGATTGCTGGACGTTTCTCTTTCCTCCACCGTCTCTTCATCAGTCACAGTAAGACCTGCACTACCAACTTCAACACAGCCAAGGGGAAAATGACAGCAGGCTGTTCTGAAACGCATCTGTTTGGGGACAAATCCCACAACGAGCAGGATCTGTGGACTGGAATCAAACAGATGAGTGTTTGGTTCCGGTCAAATTCAAGGCCAGCCAGATGGTGTGCGCGAAATTTTGTAGCAGCTCTGAGCCTAGCCAGCTTGACCCACATGCCTTGCCTGGCTCATGTGCTGAACTTGGTGGTGAGGAACTTCCTGAAAAATTACACAAATATGTCAGAGCTGATGCTGAAAGTTTGAGCAGTGTGTGCGTGTTTTCAAAATTATTACCCTGCTGTTGCTCACCTGTCTGCGCTGCAGCATCACTTCAGCCTTCCCACTCACTACCTTGTATGCAACATACCAGCAAGTTGGAACTACACTTTGCATATACTGGAGAGACTGTGCGAGCAGCAGCAGGCGATAGGGGAGTTTAGCTGCAGCACATACGACTGAATCGCTCTGTGTAACAACATCACTTCACCACCAATGTGGGCCTCCATGCGGGGCGTGTATGCCATGTTGCACTACTTTGAATACTTCACCAATATGGCCAGCGATCATCATCGTTACTTACCAGTTATATGCCTGTTGGAAAAAACAACTCAGGTGATGATGAATGAGGTGGTGCCACAGAAGGAAGAGGAGCAGGAGGAGCAGGGATAATTCACAGTTATCAGGCCTGTTCTCAGGCCTGTCGTCCACACATGGCTCAGAGGGTGGGTTATTGCCCCAACAGCGGCAAATTACCCAACTGTACAGCCAGGGGACAGTTTGGGAAGATGAGGAGGAGGAAGAACTGTGTTTACTGCAAGTTGGCACTCAAAGTGCATGACTGAAGGGTGGCTGGGGAAATATAGAGGACCCAGACAATACACCTCTCACAAAGGACAGCTTGTTGCCTCTGGAAAGTCTGGCAAACATGAGTCACTACATGCTGCTTTGCCTGTGCAAGGACCACCGAGTTGCCCATATTGATACCAGTACTGATTACTGGGTGGCTACTCTGCTGGATCTCCCCTACAAGAACATAGTACCATCATTACTTCTGTCACTGGAGAGAGATTGCAAAATGCGTGAATACAAGCACACGCTGGTACAGGAACTACTGATGGCTTTCCCACTTGATAGGAGGGGCTCAGTGGAAGAACAAGGCAGCGGCAGAGGAGGAAGTTCCCAATGCAGCTGGGGCACTGCCACCATTTCAGATGGCAGGGTTAGCATGGCTGAAATGTGGCAAAACTTTATGAGCACGCCACAACATCTGGCACCATCATCTGATATGGTCCGTATTAGCTGGAGGCAGCATTACAACAACATAGTGGACTTGTCAGTTAGCTGGAAAGGATCCTGTCCTGTGTGAAATTGATCTTCCAGCATCTAACTAGATTGTCCGAAAACTGTGTTGCTAATCAAAATCATTTGGTCAAAAACTGTGTTGGAAGAAATATAAGCCAGCTCACCCGTGATGCATAAACCAAACTTCAGGAGCACGGACCCGGTGTGTCCAGGCGTATAATGTCCAAAAAAAGAAGAGAATGTCCAGCTTCACCGAATCCGTAAAAAAGAGTTTTCTTTATTCACAAACTTTAAGCATAGAGGATACAGACTTCAGCACGAACAATATGGGTAAGAATCTCAACGCGTTTCTGGAGACTGAGCTCCCTTAATCATGACATGATTGTAATAATTGAAGATAGCGCATATTTAGCATACTGACAATGGTTTGAAACAGACGGATCGAAATGTGATATGTGGGTAGTGTACAAGCAATATCAGGTGGAGTTAAATACTCCTACCTATAGTAATGAATTGCATAAACACTGAACTTCACAATATAGAATATACATGCAGGGCTATGGGATATAAGTAGAAAACTGCACATTATACACTGTATAATACACTATATCAAACTCACATACTATATGAAAGAATAAAGTGACAGATTCTATAAGGTCATATGTGCCAATGAAGTATGCTTGTTAAGAAGCAATATAGCAAATTGCACAATTTGCCCTGGAGTGGTATCTGGTGTCTACCGGCAGCCAGCCTATTCTTCACCACCAAAGGCTCTAGTGAGTTTCTTGTAGACACTTAGTCTCTCCCCTTTAGGCTAAGCCCGGCCCATAGTGAGGTGGGTACACATCCACCAGCATTACAGTAAGTTCAGGCCATAGAACCCGCTGACAAATCAGGACCCAGAGACCCCTAGACAATGTACAATTGCTGAACGAGGACGTCCGTTTTCAATGAGAGGGTTAATACTAGCTGATACAGGTTATCAACATGGTGACAACTCAGCTGCAAGATCTGACCTGTAATGACCTACTACCTCTACCATTCATGACAATCCTACTACAGGACAGACTGCCTCTCGTAGAGAACCGCTCCAGTTTCTGCTTCTGTCCCTCTGTGATGGAGATCCCAAGGAGAGCCGCGACTTCATTAACCAGTGGCAGATAAACTTCTCTCTCCACGTCCATCTATTTTCTGCAGACCAAACCAAGATAGTGTTTAAGGACTCAGCTATCTGGACAAGCACTGGCATGGGCTAATCCCATTTGGGAGCATGGAGGTCTAAAGACCCGCTAATTAGAGAGATTACTGGAGCAGTTCTGAGCAGTGTTTGAGGTACCAGGCTGCGCCTCCTCAGCCACTTTGTCACTGTTGAATCTAAGAGAAGGCGTAGACGTAGTGTCACAGTGTTCTCTATGCTTTCATACCCTGACTCTGAAGCCAGCCTGGATTGAAGAAGCCCTCGTGGCAACCTTCTGGTAGGGCCAGTCTGGACGAATTAAAGGGAATCTGTCACCCCCAAAATCAAAGATGAGCTAAGCCCACCAGCATCAGGGGCTTATCTACAGCATTCTGGAATGCTGTAGATAAGCCCCCGATGTATCCTGAAAGATGAGAAAAAGAGGTTATATTATACTCACCCAGGGGCGGTCCTGCTGCGGTCCGGGTCCGATGGGTGTCGTGGTCTGGTCCAGGGCCTCCCATCTTCTTACAATGATGTCCTCTTCTTGCATTCACGCTGCGGCTCTGGTGCAGGTGTACTTTGTCTGCCCTGTTGAGGGCACAGCAAAGTACTGCAGTGCGCAGGCGCCGGGAAAGGTCAGAGAGGCCCGGCACCTGTGCACTGCAGTACTTTGCTTTTCCCTCAACAGGGCAGACAAAGTACGCCTGCGCTGGAGCCGCAGCATGAATGCAAGAAGAGGACGTCATCGTAAGAAGATGGAAGGCCCCGGACCGGACCACAACACCCATCGGACCCGGACCGCAGTGGGACCGCCCCTGGGTGAGTAAAATATAACCTCTTTTTCTCATCTTTCAGGATACATCAGGGGCTTATCTACAGCATTCCAGAATGCTGTAGATAAGCCCCTGATGCTGGTGGGCTTAGCTCATCTTCCATTTTGGGGGTGACAGGTTCCCTTTAAGGATGAATTGGCAGGCGTGGATCTACCATCTTCCGTGGATGTTCTTATACATCGGGCTTCTAGGATTGATATCCGCTTCCACGAGAATGCTCAGGAGTAAGCCCAAGTATCTTCCTGTGCCAGAGGACCCCCTCAGGCTGGTCTCAGCCTTCCAGCATCCCGTGCTGCTGCAAGTCACACCTCCTGCTGGTGAGCCGATGGAGCAGGCCAAACTTTCTGTACAGGAGAGTCAGCCAAGGTATAGTGAGACCAAATGCATGTATTGTGGAGGCAAAGGGCATTATATTTGCAATCTGCTCCACATTTAGCATGCATAGAATAACTATTTTCCATGGTACCATTGTTTTTCATGCTTGTGGTCTCCGACTGTTGTGTCATCCTTCCAGCACTTGAAAGAGGCCTTGAAGAGAGCCCAATCCCTAACAAACTGTTTCTCATAGAAGTGGATTGTGCTGCAGGCTTGCAGATGGGCTGATAAAGGGAGCGATCTCCCTTTGTCAGATTCCTCACCTGCTAGCCTGCTACTGTAACATGGCGAGGGACATTTGCCATGGGCATGCTACATGAAAATGGGGGTACTGGCTAGGTGTGTGCTGGTGCTTCCTTCAGGATATGTCTGCTCTGACCACATAGAGTCATTTGTACTTAGAAGGCAGGAACAGATGTTATGGACGTGAGTGAGGGAGACCACAGTCCAACAATATTCATTTTACTGAACAGTAACTTTCTAAGAACTATGTACATCAGATAATAGGCACGATTCTTCATAAATATTTCCCTTGCATTATGCATAAATGGGCACTTCTCAATTACATCTACTGACACTTCATTTTCCTTGCACTTCATACTCTTGCACCTCATGACAATCCATCAAATGATTATGCGAAACTTCATCTTCCCCTGCGAGGGTCTCACTGGTTGAAGTGTAACGCTACGGCTGCTCACAGCTACTCTCAGTCCTCAACTGACTAATGAAGACTCCACTGCTTGAGGTACGTTGTTACAGCTTCTCACTAGAACCTTGAAAGTCCACTGCTCTCCTTAGAATTTATGGCCCAATATGGCAACCATAGCTTCTCTTCAATACAGACAATCTAGCTCCCTTTCAGTGTAGACAACTGTTTGCTAGAGTCTGGCTGATTCAGTTCCTTCTCGTTCAGTCCCCTTTAAGTGCATATTCTACTTTCACCTGAATAAGGTTACACTGTACTGTTCATTAGCCTAACTGTACTGGGGTTCAATTCATCAAATGTCACTGCATATTTCTTTGGTCCTTAGGACGCACTATCTGATGAGTAGTGGTCCTCCCTCTTAGTGCACAACACAGTATATAGCATGTCTGTCTGCCAACTATCAGACCTTAGATCTTACATTACTGAATGCTGCTCCCTATCTGACCCTCTATCAGGAAAGTCTTCTGTCATCCTTATAGCCACTCCCATTCTGGGCTAGTCCCACATATTAACTCTATCTATTTATCAACTGGGAGCATGAAAATTGTCAAACAGCTAAAATCACAATTAAACAGTGCAATGCACTATATAACCACAACAAACCTTCAAGGTGGGGTGTGGGCAGCAACTCCACTTCCTTACACTACTACTGTCAAAGGAATAAGAGGGGTTAAATATGTCTGGTCTTGGCATTTGCAGCAGGACCTGAGTTATGTGTAACAGCCAGTTCTTGCTGCAGATGACACGGTCACAACGTCTATGCCCATGCCATCCATTGTATATAGATGTACACCTGATTACTGGATATCACGTACAGTCTAGAAGTTCATTTCTGCCCATTTGTGGGAATAAGATCTTGTGTTTTGGTGCATTTTCATATGAAAAATATTGATCACGGGCCCAGCGCTTGACAAAGTCAGACACAACAATTGAACATTAAGAGTATCATTTTCACGCATAGAAACTCCAAACTTATGAGACCAGTTCTTGGAGCACATTACTTGGAAACAATTGTACCAGAAATAAGTCCAAATTCAGGCCAACAGGGACGGGTCCCATAAGAAATACAAAGAAGCAGCTGGTGAGACAGAAAAGAAACTTTTCTGGAAAAATAATTAGGACAGAAGCTTTAAACAAATTGAATCCACATGTGATTCCTGGAGTTCTGTGTAACAAATGCTCTATCGTAGAATGTGCTGGTAGTATTTTATTTGATCATTTTGACCCTCTCTGGCATTAGTTTTTTATGACTTCTTATTTTGCAAGAGGGTACTTTGTGTCAGTGCTTTGAATGATATAGCCCAACCCAATCTGTGCCCACGGTAACACATAAATATAGGAAGTACGTAATCAAGGAATCGTGTCAGTATTCATGGTACTATGAGTCATTAAAGTCTCATATTTCGCATTTTTAGGTAAAGGTACCGTCACACTAAGTGACGCTGCAGCGATACCGACAACGATCCGGATCGCTGCAGCGTCGCTGTTTGGTCGCTGGAGGGCTGTCACACAGACAGCTCTCCAGCGACCAACGATCCCGAGGTCCCCGGTAACCAGGGTAAACATCGGGTTACTAAGCACAGGGCCGCGCTTAGTAACCCGATGTTTACCCTGGTTACCATCCTAAAAGTAAAAAAACAAACGCTACATACTTACCTACCGCTGTCTGTCCTCGGCGCTCTGCTTCTCTGGTCTGGCTGTGAGCGCCGGGCAGCTGGAAAGCAGAGCGATGACGTCACCGCTCTGCTTTCCGGCCGCTGTGCTCACAGCCAGACCAGAGAAGCAGAGCGCCGAGGACAGACAGCGGTAGATAAGTATGTAGCGGTTGATTTTTTTTACTTTAACGATGGTAACCAGGGTAAACATCGGGTTACTAAGCGCGGCCCTGCGCTTAGTAACCCGATGTTTACCCTGGTTACCAGCGAAGACATCGCTGAATCGGTGTCACACACGCCGATTCAGCGATGTCTACGGGGAGATCCAGCGACGAAACAAAGTTCTGGACTTTCTTCCCCGACCAGCGACAGCACAGCAGGGGCCTGATCGCTGCTGCCTGTCACACTGGACGATATCGCTAGCGAGGACGCTGCAACGTCACGGATCGCTAGCGATATCGTCTAGTGTGATGGTACCTTAATGACATAGTTAAAGGGGAGTTAAAGGAAACGTACTGTATTATCAAAACATTTCTACAAGCTTAAGAACAGAAAAAGATGCTACCAGCTGACACTCTGGATAACATTAGGGTTAGAAAGCCATAAAATTGTTAGTGAAAGCCGTGGGATTTTGAGAGCTGTTGTAGACCATAGGAAGAGACAAAGCAGAGCATGGATCCAAGGACAGAACTTTGAGTTATGCCAACAAAGAGAGGAGAAGAAAATGAGGTGGTGTGTATGTGAAATACACTAAATGTATGGATGAGAAGGAAATGTATTTATAATTTATTGACTTATTTACTCTACATAGTGCCAATAATTCCATAATGCTTTACAGACATCATCATCACTGTCCCCATTGGAGCTCACATTCTAAATTCTCTATCGCTATGTCTTTGGAGTGTGGAAGGAAATCGGAGTACCAGGTGGAAACCCATTCAGAGAGAACATACAAACTCCTTGTAGATGTTGTCCTTGATGGGATTGGAAAGGACCAAGTATGTAATTCTAAATGCCCCATACAAAATAGATTAAAGGTGGCCAAACTTACTATTTTCAGTTAGGAAAGTTGACCATTTAAAGTGTATAGAGGCCTAGTGAATCTTCCCAATGTAATGCTAAGGTTTTTTGACCTTGAAGATAAGCAGAAACCAGCATACGTACCAGCATAAACTTGGGTTAGATAGGGACATTTAAGTCCAGACTCTCAGGAGAGCCTTGGTAAGTCTAAAATCAGTCAGGAATTCCTAATTTTGGGGGGCCCTGCCATGTGACATAAAATAAGACGAAAAACTTAAAACTTCATTTGCAGACACGGGTTTCTGGGGTTTTGCAAAGCAGGAGAACTAGTTGGCTGTGTACAATACTGCTTCATTTTGGTCTATGTCCAAAATTGACAGTCCTGGTAAAGTATTTACCAGAAGTGCCGGCACCATCTTACTTTTTTCTCTCTCTTTTGAAACCATGCAGATCTAAGTGTGCATGTGGAGAAGGGACTCAGTGCTTAAGATTCTGGCTCATCAAGTAATTGCCCAACCGCTATCTAAGGTAAATGGTCATCATAAGAGATTTTGTAATGGAAAAAAGGGTTCACAGTGCCAAAGAGGCAGAACAGTTCCAGAACAATTAGTAATGTTGTGAGACTCTAGAATTAACAGACAGTTAATGATTTTGGTTAAGAACGTATCAGCAATGTCTCCTTACCCTTATAAAAAAAAACGTTATATTGAGATATAAAGTGATGCATGAGGCAATATTACTATTCTTACAATTGACTAGATTGAAAACTTTGAGTAACAATTTACTGACTGGATTGCAATCAATCGATCATCACAGAAGTTAATAATATCAGCTGAGAGTCAGATACTGTACATTAAAGGGAGCCTGTCAAGCAGTATTGGCAATGCAAAGCTGACAGATATAGATCTGAGAATGAGAGATCTGCATAATTATATTGCAATAAGTGATAGCCTGACTTTTGAAATACAGATTTACTCCAGCGCCTGCCGTTCTTGTGAGTGATCAGGCGGTCGATCCTAGCTCTGATTTGCACACTGGTCTCTGTACTGAGCCCTTCCCAACCCATGCCACTCTGTGTTTGATTGATTGCAGTAGTGTCCGACCAGGAGACCATTACAGCCATCAATGAGGCGCAGAGGACGAGGAGTTGGGGAACAAATAGTACAGAGAACAATGTGCACTATAGAGTTAGGATCCAGCTCTTGTGTAGTTTCTGGAGTAATAGGCAACACTTACCTTAGTCTCTTACCTATCCATGTCAGTAGTTTTGCAGTGTCATAATGCAGCGCCCCAGAGATCTGGTGTTTGCAGTAACGTCGCTCTGCCACTAAGGGGAGTGATGGTACGTCTGATCGCACTAAAGGAGTTCATCTGACTAGGTATCACCAGCACACATTACACTTCACACTCCGGCCACTAGGGGAGCAAAAGGTTTTATTTATTAGGCCACTCCTCACACTGGTAAAACTAGGGGTTGGATAGGAAGTTAGTCAGAAGCTGACTGGGTTTGATTCAGGCAACATCCCGTGGCAGGGGGTGTTGCAGGGAGAAGATTCAGGGGGGTCCCTGCCAGGCGTGGGAACCTGGCGACAAGAACAGAACGTTATGGCACTACCCGTGGCGGTATCCTAAGAAAGAGACACGAAGCAAAGGATATTGTGGACAGTGAGAAACGAGATCAAGCACAAAGGAGAGCCAGTAGGAGTCATGCCCGGAGAACGGCAACATCCTACTGAGGCGCGTAGCCGGTGGCCGGAACACCGAGGAAGTAACTGACTCTATGCCTTACTTCAAACTCCGCAGGACAGTTAATTATAGGTTGGCTGTCTACCTTACATCACCTAAGCAGACATAGGGGGCAACGCGTGGAGAGGGGCGTCTCTAGGGTCCTGGAAGAACTCCGAGCCTACCCGTCAAACGCGTGTGTCCTAGCCATAACATACCTGGGGGACGGAGAACTAGAAAGATCTGGAACGAATTAGAAAGAACGAGAATAGAAGTTGTGAGAACTATCCCGAATGCTCAGCAGGGAAGCACTACAACACACAGGCGCTAGTGGTAAGCAACGATTTCCACCTGCAGAGGGGACTCTGGATGTGCCTTCAGACCGGCCGGTCTCAGACAGCCCTGTTAACTGTGCTCTGGATTGAGGATAAAGAGACTGCAACCCTGTGTCCTCGTTATTGTCTGCACCTCACATCATCACCACCTACACCACTGGGAAGCTCTGGGGACTCACTTCACCTGTGGGAAGGTATACCATCTAGCTGCCATCACATCACCCCAGCGGACCCCAAACAGTGTCGGTCACCCTGACCGAATACCACAGGTGGCGTCACAAAACCTTGACAGACTCGCACCCCCTTTCCTTGGACGCCCCTTAGCAGGGTCACGGACTGGGTCCAGCCACCGTGGCATCCCCAGAACTGAGCCAGCAGAAGACCGGTACCGAGTAACCCTGTAACCTATCCTTGGGATAGGTCATCAATGTCTGATCAGGGGACAAATGTGCAGTACACTATATAGTTAGCGAAGCTGTGTTGTGCAGCTCCGTAGCTGAGTAGTTCCAGCTACCGCCGACATCAGAAATAGCTCAATAGCAGGATACTAGGTGTCACACCACCACCGAGCAGACATTGATGACTTATCCTAAAGATATGCCATCAATGTAAAGTACTGGACAAACCTTTAACTGAATTTGGTGCCTTTTTCAACATGCACTAATGTAAGAAATGTGCTCCATCAACTGAAAAATATTTCTGCTATAATGTAAATCCCTTTTAACACACTGTTAGGGTTGGCGGAACGCACAGAGTATAAATATATGTAATAATAGGTGCGTTTGCAACCTGGGGTCCACCGTGCAGGAGAGGAACCTGCTGCTAGTAATTGGCTGCGGTATTAGCGAACTCTGTTACTTCACAGAATCGCTAGGATATGGAAATGCTGTGCCCTGTTAACCTCACAGAGGAACACAGCTACCAAGCAGAGCAAAACTGTGGTCATGCAGTCAGCATAGCACACAAACAACTCCTCACCGGAGGTGCTGGTATTCTAGGGGCTGATTTCAGCCAAAACCTGAGTCCAAACACACAAAGCTCCTCACCGAAGGTGCTGGTATTCTAGGGGCTTATTTCAGCCAACCCTGACCACATGCAAAAATGACCACACAGTAGCAAGGCTCAAAACATAGGTTGATACTAGCGCATGGCCGTGCGGCCATGCAAACCTTTTATAGCTGTAGCAGACAAGGACCTTCCTGGTGGTCCAATAGGAGCTGCTACAGGACCTGAGCATGTGACCCCAGACCTCCAATGGGAGGTCGTCCCGTGGGCATGCTCAGTATGGGAAAAGCGGGACTTAGTCCCAGAATGACCTGCTCGCTGATGAACATTGCTGGCTACAATGACAGAGCCTGGAAGGGCAGTAGTAACCAGTCGTCCAGTATCAGCCTGAGCCAGATGCTGGGACCGACGTCTCCACTGAGCAGGCTCCACTGCAGCTGGAGGAGAATGGGAGACCACAGCAGACATGGTTCGAGATTCCCCCTGTGCAGCAGCGGGAACTCAATACCTAACACACACTTGGCCATATCCCCTTCCCACTAAGTTCTGCCAATATTTCAAAAGTTTGGCAGAGATGACCGGAATTGCAAAATTTCAGTTTTTTTTTTTTACACTTAATTATGGAAAAGAACATTTGATGAATAGGGGCCTTAGTCTGAAAAAAAAATCTTCCCAATCTATGAAAATGATAACTTGTGGGCATCACCATCAACATTTACAATTTGTATTTGGTTGGCTTTTTATTTGGAATTCCTCAACCTCATTCAGATATCAGGTCAGTTTTTTTTCATGTAGGTTTCATCAGTGATTTTGGGCAAAGTTTCATCTGAGTTTTATCAGAGTTTAGTCCAAGTTTCATCAGTTTTTCTAGTATGTGAAAAAACAAAGTTTCTCGTGCTACTCCTTTCCAACAGTTATGGAAACAGGAACACATGGGCTACTTGCACAGTGAACAAGTCTGTATGATCATGTTCACACACCACCAAGAAACCTGAAGACACAAAAGAGAATAGTAAAACCAAAAACACTCAGTTTGAAAAAATGTTGCAGTAATCCGCAAGTGCTAGTAAAAGATGTAAAATACAGGGTATTTGGTTGATACGTTTTTTGCAAAAAATGTATACTAAGCTGCTCTACCAATCTTCACGGTATACCCTTATCAGAGCAGTCCTAACTAATGTATGCAATCCCTATCTGATGTATTTAAAAACCTGATCATCTGTATATAACCTGTGTGAACAGGGTTCAGAGAGGAAAGATCCATGTGTGCATACAGGGTAGAACAGCTTTTGTGCAGATAGCCCAAGAGGAGTGGTGGAACTCCCCAGTCTTGTAGACACAAGAGAACAATTATGGAAACAGGAACACATGGGCTACTTGCACAGTGAACAAGTCTGTATGATCATGTTCACACACCACCAAGAAACCTGAAGACACAAAAGAGAATAGTAAAACCAAAAACACTCAGTTTGAAAAAATGTTGCAGTAATCCGCAAGTGCTAGTAAAAGATGTAAAATACAGGGTATTTGGTTGATACGTTTTTTGCAAAAAATGTATACTAAGCTGCTCTACCAATCTTCACGGTATACCCTTTGAAAAAATGTTCCTGTTTCCATAATTAACCCTGTTCACACAGGTTATATACAGATGATCAGGTTTTTAAATACATCAGATAGGGATTGCATACATTAGTTAGGACTGCTCTGATAAGGGTATACCGTGAAGATTGGTAGAGCAGCTTAGTATACATTTTTTGCAAAAAACGTATCAACCAAATACCCTGTATTTTACATCTTTTACTAGCACTTGCGGATTACTGCAACATTTTTTCAAACTGAGTGTTTTTGGTTTTACTATTCTCTTTTGTGTCTTCCTTTCCAACAGTCTGTGAAAATTGTACCGCACTTTCATAGCATCTGAGTGCTGTTTGATTTTTTTTCTCATGGACCGATCCAATTTTTTCAGGGACTCATAGACTTTCATTGCCAACTTTGATCAGACACGGAACAAAATTGGACATGTCTCCCTGATTTTGCGCAGATCACTTTTTTTTGCGAAAATTCACAGATGTGGGAATGACTCCATTCACTATTATAGATACAAGTGTTATCCGTGAAAGCATAAATGAAAGTGCAAGAGGAAATGTAGAAAGGTGATGATTATGAAATAAAAATTTAAATTAAATTCTAAAAGGTGCATTTTATTTTTTTGCATGAAATCATTATGTGATGTATATTAGTTTGATTTTACAAATATTTTAAATAATGTTAAATGAATACCATAAGGCAGATGAAGAATATAAAGAACTTGTGCTTTTTGGTAGATAAAGAAACGTATGTCTTTAGTATAAGGTACGTCACTGTATAGAATGACTAAGTCAAGGGCTAACGAAATATGTGAGAAAACAAACAAAGACGACAGAAAATGTAGACAAGTTTGGTTCCTAGTGCTTTCGGATGAATCCATTGCTAAATAAATACAACTGCTATTTATGAAGCCTAGACTGTTCTTTCTACAGGAATCACGGTTAATCAACTCAGTCATTAGTGAGATTAGTCCAGGATGGTGGTACGTGAATTTCCAGGCTTTAGTTGTACAGTTACTTATATTAATGCTTTGCACAATCACATAACATATGATATGAGTGCATATGGGTGTAATAAAGGAGATACCCTCTCTTCCCCCCCAGTTGTAAAGTACTCGGGGCACCCTCGCTATCTTAATTCCGAGAATGAGTGTACAGATTAACCCCTTAGTGACCGAGCCAAATTTTTGAAATCTGACCAGTGTCACTTTATGTGGTAATAACTCTGCAACACTTCAACAAATCCCAGTGATTTTGAGATTGTTTTTTCGTGACACATTATACTTTATGATAATGGTAAATTTAGTTCAACATTTTTTGTGTTTATTTATAAAAAATATCAAAAATTTTAGAAAAATGTTAAAAAATTAGCAATTTTCTAAATTTGAATGATTATCCCTTTAATCCAGATAGTCATACAACAGCAAACCATTAATAAATAACATTTCCCACATGTCGGCTTTACATCAGGACCATTTGTAAAATGTTATTTTATTTTGTTAGCATTTTAGGAGGTTTAAAAATGTAGCAACAATTTTTCATTTTTTCAAAGAAATTTACAAAATTTAATTTTTTAGGGACTTATCCATGTTTGAAGTGACTTTAGGGGTCCCATATATTGGGAAACCCACAAACGTGATACCATTTTAAAAACAGCACCCCCTAACATATTGAAAACTGCTGTCAGGTAGTTTATTAACCCTTCAGGTGCTTTACAGGAATTAATGCAAAGTGGTATGACAGAAATGAAAATGTGTATTTTTACCACCTAAATGTTGCTAACTTCTAAACAGATTACTACAGCCGTCAGACTCTAAGGCCACTATTTGGTCATGAATTGCCATGGCAAACATCAGGACAACAAAATCATGATCTGAGGGCACCAATTGTGACAAAGAAGAAGCCCCCACACTCTGTTAACCATTTATAATGATGTAGTCACTATTGACAGCAGCATCTAAGGAGTTAAACAGATTTAGATGGTGCAAATACTGATCGTGGCTGGTACAGCAAGTTGTCAGCTATAGTGTACAACCAACAGATGCTGGATTGTCATCTGTATGGGGAGGCTATTCTCTTATATCTCAGGTCAGTTAAAAGACGTATTGGCGGTCATTAAGGGGTTAAATATAATTTACAATAGCATCAGAGATAGAGGTTTATCAATCACAGGACCCATATTTCAAAGTACTACTAAGTCAATATTTAACCCTTTCAGCCTCGAGCCTGATTTCACCTTCCTGACCAGGCCTAATTTTGCAAATCTGACCAATGTCACTTTATGTGGTAATTATTCTGGAACGCTTCAATGGATTCCAAAATATTTAGAATTGAGAGTCCTTAGTAGTTGATACCTTTTAATGGCAAACTGAAAAGATGGTAACAAATTGCAAGCTTTCAAGACTACACAGGTCTCTTCATCAGGCATAGACTAAGAGAAATTCTGGAGAATCACATATTTATGCACAACACATCACAGAAAAAAAACAAAAGCATGGATAAGACAGGTGACATGAAGCAGAATTACCATGAGTGATAAAGTTATGTCCATAAATATTGGACCATTTCTTAGATAAGGAATGTTTTATTGTCCTCTGATTTGGGTCTGGTTCTGTTGTGATGACCCCACATGGACTGAGGGGCAAATTCCTTAGTTCCTTAGTTGATGTAAAACGACAAATCCATGCGGCACATTCATTCCTGCACTAAGACTGTCAAAGATCATCATCAGTTTATATTCCCATATTCTTCTGTCTCTTTGAGATTTGAAGTTACCTTTTAAAACAAGTAATTTCATGTCTATAATGTTATGATTGGGGAGACAAAAATGTATTGCCACAGGTAGATCCATTCTTTTTTTTCTTATTGTGTGGCGGTGAGAATTCATTCTTGTTCTAAGCTTTTGCCCTGCCCCCCACATACAGACCCCCAGTTGGACATTTAGTACAAATAATTAGATACATCACATTAGAAGTGACGCAGCTGAAAGTACCTTGTATCTTGAAGTCCTGATGTGAACTGGGGATCTTTATCTTGCCCGTGGTCATTATAAATGGACAGGTTTTAAATTTTTTCTGATTGCAAGAAAAGGTACCTGCAGCTGTTGGAGAGGACAGGGAGCTTTTGACAATGATGCTTCTTAGATTTGGGGGCTGCCTAAAACACAGTAATGGGGGGTCTGGAAAAATGGATTGTAAGCGGGCATCTTTTTGTAGTAAAGGTTGTAATTTCCGTGCAGCTCCCCTTAGCACCTCCAGATTTGGATTGTAGGTAACTACTAGAGGTACCCGGTTATTTTCTTCTTTTTCTTCTTTTTCTTCTTTGTAATGTAGCAGGTGATTCCTTGATATTCTGGTGGCTCTTATAATCTGGTTTTCAGTTGTTCTTGGATGGTAGCCCTGATTCAAAAAGGTCTTTCTGAGGCGACCAAGGTGTTCATCCCTATCCATTGGGTTGGAACATATATGATTGTATCTGATGGCTTGGCTGTAGACAGTAGAGTTTTTTATGTGTTTTGGATGGAAACTGTCCCATTTAATGTATGTTGGACGGTCGAGTGGCTTCTGATACAGGGATGTCTCTATTTTATTGTTCTGCAGCTTAATGATGGTGTCAAAAAAGTTAATTTCAGTACAGGAGTAGTTGAGTGTCAAGTTGATGGTAGGATGAAATTGATTAACTGTTCATGGAACGTCTTTAGCTGTGGCTCAGACTCCGTCCAGATGATTAAAATGTCATCAATGTAGCAGTAGTAAGTGAGAGGCCTGATGGGATATGAGGACAAAAGTCACTTTCAAGCTTGGCCATGAAAAGATTTGCATACTGTGGAGCCATTTTACTTCCTATTGCTGTGCCAGTCTCCTGTAGATAGATCTTGTTGTCAAATTCAAAGTAATTGTGGGTGAGGATGAATTTTATAAGCTTCACCACAGAATCCTCATCAGTCCCTGTGTTTTCCAGGAAGAATTTGCAGGCATTTAATCCATCCTGGTGTGGGATATTGGAGTACAAATATTCCACATCCATGGTGGCCAGGATGGTTCCTTCTGGTAGAGGACCTGTTGCTGATAGTTTATTCAATAGGTCAGTTGTGTCCTGAATGAAGCTGGGTGTATCCTTTACCAGGGATTAAGAATACCCTCTACCCATCCAGATACCTGCTCAGTAAGGGTGCCCACACATGAAATAATTGGTCTTCCTGGATTTCTAGATTTGTGGACTTTGGGAAGCATGTAGAATGTCCCTGTTCTTGGACTTTCTGGTATCAGGTCATCGGCTCCTGTGGATTTGTCAGGTAGACAAGATACCAATTTGTTTAGTTCCTTGTAATAGTCCTGTGTAGGATCCGACTCCAATTTTTTGTAGTAGCATGTGTCCATAAGTTGTCTGTTTGCATCCTTCATATAGTTTGAATGATGTGTTCATCATGACTATTACACCACCCTTGTCAGCAGGTTTGATGATGATTTCTTTGCTGGTTTTCAGAGACCCTATGGCCTTTCTCTCCTGGGCACTGATGTTGGCTGCTTGTCTCCTGTTAGTATCTATGATGGTGGATTTTATCAAATGTCTCAAGGAGTCTATATATTTATCCAAATGAGGGTTGCGTCCAGGTGGAGGTGTCCAGTCTGACCTCTTCTTTGTTGTTAGGATCCCTTTTCCTTCAGTCCAGGTGGGTTCTGAATCTTCTGTATCATTAAAATATTCCCTCAGGCGCAGTCTCCTGAAAAAATGTTCCATATCACTGCAGAGTTCAGTTTTATTCAGGGCCTTAGGACAAAATGAGAGTCCTCTGGAAAGCACGGCCAGCTCCACTTTGTTGGGTTTATAATCTGAGAGATTAATGACACAGATGCTTGTCAGGTTTTGGCTTTGTTTTGTATCTGTTTGTATAGAGTCCTAAATTGAGGCGCAATCTGTGTAGTTTCTTTTCCATGTTATGAATCAGAAGGGCTCGTAGTTTGTTGTAGCATTGTTGTAATCTTTGTTCTGTGTCTTCTGTAAGTATTTTCCTCAGAGTTTCAAATTGCCCTTGAACTTTATTCCTTATGCTGTAGCCAGGGCCGTATTTGCCACTAGGCACTTGAGGGCACGTGCCTAGGGCGGCGGGATGCGGGGGGGCGCCCTTGAGCTAGGTTTTTTCCTTTTTTTTTTTTTTTTTATTTTATAAAACTCCGGGGTCAAGTTTCCGCCCCCCCTCCTCCCTCCCCCCTTCCCGCCCCCCCCTCCTCCCTCCTTCCCGCCCCCTTCCCTCCCTCCCTGAAGACGTAATACTCACCTTCCTCCAGCGGTGGCTGCAACTGCGTCTCAGCGCCGTCCTGTCTTCAGCGGTCACATGGTACCGATCATTAAGGGTGATGAATATGCGCATATTCATCACCCTTAATTAGCGCTACCATGTGACCGCTGAAGACAGGAAGGAAGACGCTGAGATGCCAGGAAGTTCTGTGCTGCGCGCCGGTGAGAGGTAAGTATGACAGGGAAAAAAGTGGGGTGCCGTGCACACAGGGGAGGAGGATGGGGAGCCATGCATACAGGGGAGAAGGATGGGGAGCCGTGCATACAGGGGAGAAGGATGGGGAGTCGTGCATACAGGGGAGAAGGATGGGGAGCCGTGCACACAGGGGAGAAGGATGGGGAGCCGTGCATACAGGGGAGAAGGATGGGGAGCCGTGCATACAGGGGAGAAGGATGGGGAGTCGTGCATACAGGGGAGAAGGATGGGGAGCCGTGCACACAGGGGAGAAGGATGGGGAGCCATGTACACAGGGGAGAAGGATGGGGAGCCGTGCACACAGGGGAGAAGGATGGGGAGCCGTGCACACAGGGGAGAAGGATGGGGAGCCGTGCACACAGGGGAGAAGGATGGGGAGCCGTGCACACAGGGGAGAAGGATGGGGAGCCATGTACACAGGGGAGAAGGATGGGGAGCCGTGCATACAGGGGAGAAGGATGGGGAGCCGTGCACACAGGGGAGAAGGATGGGGAGCCGTGCACACAGGGGAGAAGGATGGGGAGCCGTGCACACAGGGGAGAAGGATGGGGAGCCATGTACACAGTGGAGAAGGATGGGGAGCCGTGCACACAGGGGAGAAGGATGGGGAGCCGTGCACACAGGGGAGAAGGATGGGGAGCCATGTACACAGGGGAGAAGGATGGGGAGCCGTGCATACAGGGGAGAAGGATGGGGAGCCGTGCACACAGGGGAGAAGGATGGGGAGCCGTGCACACAGGGGAGAAGGATGGGGAGCCGTGCACACAGGGGAGAAGGATGGGGAGCCATGTACACAGGGGAGAAGGATGGGGAGCCGTGCACACAGGGGAGAAGGATGGGGAGCCGTGCACACAGGGGAGAAGGATGGGGAGCCGTGCATACAGGGGAGAAGGATGGGGAGCCATGAACGCAGGGGAGAAGGATGGGGAGCCATGAACGCAGAGTGGGAGGATGGGGGAGCCATGAACGCAGGGGAGAAGGATGGGGGAGCCATGAACGCAGGGGAGAAGGATGGGGAGCCATGAACGCAGAGTGGGAGGATGGGGGAGCCATGCTTGCAGGGGAGAAGGATGGGGGAGCCATGAACGCAGGGTGGGAGGATGGGGGAGGCATGAACGCAGTGTGGGAGGATGGAGTATAAATATGGAGTATAAATACTGGGCCCTATAAGGGGGACACAGTGTGAGAGGACAGTGTGAAGAGGGGACTGGTATAGAAAGGAGAGGACAGTGTGAAGAGCATGTACCATAAGAGGGACAGTGTGGGGGTCATACTTTGTGCAGACAATATAGTGAGGGGCAATTTTTTATTTGGGAGCATTATAATGACACTTGTATCTTTAAGGGCGTCATGTGGAGACTTTCTGCAAAAGAGCGGCGAAGATGGAAGTCTGCAGAGACGGCTGTGGATGAGAAAACTCATCATGGGATCTGGACAAGATGAAGAAAAGGAGAACGGCTCCAGAGGCGACGTCATCTATCAGGTACCTGGATGTAAATGTTATTTGTGATGCTAACTCTCATGTTTTTATATATGTTAGGAGATTTAAAGGGACACTGTCACCTGAATTTGGAGGGAACAATTTTCAGCCATAGGGGTGGGGTTTTCGGGTGTTTGATTCACCCTTTCCTTACCCGCTGGCTGCATGCTGGCTGCAATATTGGATTGAAGCTCATTCTCTGTCCTCCGTAGTACATACTGTACCTGCACAATCTGCAATCTTGCCTTGCGCAGGCGTGTACTATGGAGGACAGAGAATGAGCTTCAATCCAATATTGCAGCCAGCATGCAGCCAGCGGGTAAGGAAAGGGTGAATCAAACACCCGAAAACCCCACCCCTATGGCTGAAAATTGTTCCCTCCAAATTCAGGTGACAGAGTCCCTTTTAAAGGGGATGTCCAGGCTTGTGATGAGTCTGCAGTCATTCTTTGTGACTGCAGACTTCTGAATTCTCACAGTGCACACTGCACGCTGTCAGGATTCTCTCATGCTGGGGATTTACATTAATGCGATCACGTGCTGACTAGACATGCGTGACCTCCGTCAATGAAAATGAACTGAGCGAGGCCGGGCACATCTAGTCAGAATGTGGTCAGAAGTCTACAAATCACATACTTGTGCTGACATGACTGTCCACCGGCAAGGGAGAATCCTAAAAGTGCAGTGCATGCGTTGTGAGAATTCAGAAGCTGCGATGTCAGGATTCAGCTCTGCAAGTTCCAGTAGTCGTCACATGGACACGTCACTCATATGCGATTTTTCAGACTTAGGGTGTGTGTCCACGTTCAGGATTGCATCAGGATTTGGTCAGTATTTTACATCAGTATTTGTAGCCAAAACCAGGAGTGGGTGATAAATACAGAAGTGGAGCATATGGTTCTATTATAGTTTTCCTCTAATTGTTCCACTCCTGGTTTTGGCTACAAATACTGATGAAAAATCATGACCAAATCCTGATGCAATCCTGAACGTGGACACATACTCTTATGGTCCTGCGACATCGAGCTTCTCTTCTGCTTCTCTTAGTTTTTCACTGAACATTGAGAGCATTAGGGAGAGGAGCTCGTGGGCACATGACTGAGTGTGCAAATCACATATGTCCTTGGCGGAGGGGGGGCACCAAAATGAATTCTTTCCCCGGGTGCCAGAAACCCTAGATACACCTCTGCTGGTATGCTACTGCGAGCGGTGATTACCGGGTGCGGTGGAGGGTGGTCTGTGCACAGGCAGTGAGGCAGGGACTGAGGGTGTGCACAGAGAGGATGGAGACCCGGAGACTGCCCGTCCCAGTCTACGCCGTAGCCTAGAGCCCTCATTATCATAGGAATATGGCAGTTAATAAATTGCTTTTCTGAAGCTTTATAGTGTAGTTTTAGGTCAGGGAGGGTTGGATAGGGATGAGCTAGCAAGGTGCAGGGACAGGTAATGATGGCTACTTGCGAACATGTGCGGCAATTGCGGTTTTGCACTTACGATGATACATAAAACACTGCTAGTAGTGTTTTTTTCTCATTGCTGCAAGTACCGCATTTGCCGGATGGCGGCAAAACCGCAAGAGCCGCACATGTCTGTAAGTCCCATAGGGAATGAATGAGGCCGAACGCAGTGTTGCCCTAAGTGATCCATTACGCGGCAGATGCGGAAAAACTGTCGGATCTGCTGCAAAAGGCGACTTTCACATCAGCGATTTTTGCCAAAGTCACTGCCGATAGTGTCATACTCACCAAAGGGGGAGGCAGCACTAAAAGTGCCTAGGGCAGCAGAAACTCTAAATACGGCCCTGGCTGTAGCAGACATGCAAAAGGAGATTCCTTAATC
The DNA here is from genome assembly GCF_032444005.1 of Ranitomeya imitator. NCBI lineage: Eukaryota > Metazoa > Chordata > Amphibia > Anura > Dendrobatidae > Ranitomeya > Ranitomeya imitator. The sequence goes on along the minus strand of NC_091284.1, from coordinate 710,849,641 downwards.
TCTCAGAAGTCCTGTGACTCAGGTTTTGTGCATAATGGGTATTGTAGGTATGAAGTATCGGGTTTGTAATTCAGAGTGATTCCAGTGATTCCAGAATTGCTTTTTGAGACACATTGTACTTTGTGTTAGTGGTAAATTTAGGTTACTTTTTTATTTTTGCATTCATTTGTGAAAATATCGCAATTTTCAAACTTCCAATTTTTATATCCCTAAAAATTCTAGTCCTGTAGTACAAAATCATTAATAAATAACATTTACCACTTGTCTACTTTATATCAGCATCATTTTTTAAACATTTTTTTTAATTAGGAAGTTAGAAGGGTTAAAAAATTATCAGCAATTTCTCATTTTTCCAACAAAATTTACAAAATCATTTTTTTAGGTACCGCATCATGTTTAAGGGGCCTATATGACAGAAAATACCTAAAAGTGACACCATTTTAAAAACTGCTCATCTCGATATGCAAGAAGTTGATTAAGGCTACTCTCACACTGGCGTTTTTTGCCAGACGTCGCAATGCGTCGTTTATGGCAAAAAACGCATCCTGCAAAGTTGTTTGCAGGATGCGTTTTTACCCCATAGATTAACATTGGCGACGCATTGCGACGCTTTGCCACACGTCGCAACCGTCGTGCGACGGTTGCGCCGTGTTGTGGCGGACCGCCGGGAGCAAAAAACGTTAAATGTAACGTTTTTTGCTCCTGACGGACCACTTTTTCCGACCGCGCATGCGCGGCCGGAACTCCGCCCCCACCTCCCCGCACCTCACAATGGGGCAGCGGATGCGCCGGAGAAATGCATCCGCTGCACCCGTTGTGCAGTGCGTCAAACGCTAGTGTCGGAATCTCTGCCCGACGCATTGCGACGGGGAGATTCCGACGCTAGTGTGAAAGTAGCCTAAGCCTTCTGGTGCTTCATAGGAATTAGAGCATTGTGGAAGGGAAAAATTAAAATTTTTACTTTTTCTGACAAAAATGTTGCTCAAATTTTGCATTTTTACTAGGGTAACAGGAGAAAGTGCACAACAAATTGTATGGTCAATTTTATCTTGCTAACCTTGTGAAATTGAAATATTTGGGGTTAAAGCAACATTTTTGTGGTAAAAAAAATTTTTTTTTCATTTTCACAGCCCACCTTATAAAATTATGTGAAGCACTTGTGCGTTCAAGGTACTCATCACACATCACACGTTTTCCCCCCTTCGCCTTGTGTGAACAAAAGGCCCTTTAATTGCACTATCCACAGGGACTAAAAGGGTTTTGGACCCTTTAAGATTCTACAGTGCCTCAACGAAGTGGGAAGGAGGGGATGCGAAAAAGTGCACAAAACAAGACTGGGGGAAGGAACAAAAACTCTTGGGCTGTTGTGGCGGGCAAAACCATGGATTCCCATTTCACACAGGGCCTTCTGCCTATGAGAACACAGAGCAGTTACTTTTTCTCTGTAAGGTGCAGCGAGTTTTAGGTGAAGACTTATGTAACTGTAAAAAAAAAATCTCTTTATTGAAAAATAAAAGCTGCTCAATGAATGAATGATATGGATAATAAAGATGGTTTTGCTTGTAGACAAGATTCATAAATTTGCCGCTATCATTTCTAGTTGTTATAAGAACAGTGATATACTGTATAGTAGGGGAGATATGCTGAGCAAGAGAAATTGGATGAGACTCTGGTATCATGGGACATAACATCTATATTAGGTTATGATCTCACGCAGAGTTTTTGGTCCATTTTTTGCAGCCAAAACCTGCTAACTTGGCAGTCAAAACACTGCTTTAAAACGGGTATTTTTTCTCCGTCTTTGCAGCTTTTTTTGGGTGCAGATTGCATGTGTTCTTTATCTATAGTACATGTTTAACCCCTTTCTGACATCCAACGTACTATCCCGACCATGTGACCCTAGCCCGTATGACTATGGATGGGATAGTATGTCATGCCCTTTAATACGACACTGCGACTTAAGTTGTGGTGATCGCATTAAAATTCCAACGCCATCTTACCTGGAGAAAGATGGTGTCAGCATCCTAAGGCCTGTCTACGCCCACCCAGCCTCCCGATCGCTGTGATTGGCTGTTCAATTCTGAACAGCCAATTGCAGCCTTTCTCATTGTTTCAGCCAATCAGATTGGCTGAAACAGTGAGGTCCCAGGCTACGATCGAGTACTGATGTACTCGATCCTAGGCCGGTGCCTGGCAAGCTGCTCAGATTGGTGCGATCGATGATCACGCCAATCCCAGGGCACAGCAGCAGTGTTACCGTGCAGTGCACTGCCGGTTCCTGCCTGGATCGGTGCTGTAATAGCACCGATCCTAGGCCAGTGCCTAGGTCAGGCCTAGTTAGGCCTGCAGCTGCTGATTGGCACGATCAATGTAATCATCGATTGCGCCAATCACAGGGCACAGCAGCGGTGAGACAGGGCTGTGACCTGCCGGTGACATGCCGGTGACATGCCTAGGATCAGAGCTGTGAACTAGTCCGGTGCCTAGCAACACCGCCGTCACCAGGGGCACCTCTGATTGGTGGGATCGATGTGATCATCGATCCCACCAATGACAGGTCACAGCAGCGGTGTGACCGCTCTGTAACCTGTCTCTAACCTGTCTGTGACCACTCTGCAGGAATCCTCACACTAGCTGAGGATTCCTCCAGAGAGGTCACACTGCCAGATCTCCTCCTGTGATGGCCTTGTGGCGCCACAGAAGCCTGTGACACCACAATTCCTGCTGAGGAACGAAGACAGAAGAAAGAAGAGAGACTACAACCGTAAGTGATAATCCCTGATCTCTGCCCAATCTCTCTTCATCCACCCTAATCCCCATCCCACCTTCCCTTTCCCCCTCTTTTTACCCCCATCCACCCCCCCTTTGCGCTGCCTCTGTGCGCACATTTAGTAGCCGCCTAGCGTTGATTGGTGATGCAGTTCACCGATCAACACTCGTGCTCGCTTTTCTTTTTCACCCCCCCTTTGAGCTGCCGAGCGTTGATTGGTGACGCAGTTCACCGATTAACACTTATGCTCGCTTTTCTTTTTCACCCCCCTCCGTGTGCACATCCAGCAACCGCCGAACTTTGCTAAGTGACACAGTTCACTTATCAGAGCTTGTGCCTGCCATTCTCCTTTTTTTTTCAACCCCCCTTGCACCACCCCTGTGCGCACACCCAGCAGCCGACAAACTTTGCTAAGTGACACAGTTCACTTATCAGAGCTTGTGCCTGCCGTTTCCCTTCTTTTTTTCACCCCCTTGCTCCACCCCCGTGTGCACATCCATCAGCCGCCGAACTTTGATAAGTGACGCAGTTCACTTATCAGAGCTCTCATGCCTGCCGTTTTCCTTTTTTTTCCACCTCCCTTTGCACCACCCCTGTGCACATATCCAGCAGCCGCTGAATTTTGATAAGTGACACAGTTCACTTATCAGAGCTAGGGCCTGCTGTTTTAGACTTTTCTTTTTACAGGCATTTTTTTCTCCCTATTGGCTTTTTTTCTTTTTTCTTTTTCAGACAGGTTTGCACCAATCACTATCCCCCCCCACACACACATACAGTTATAAAAAAAAGTACACACAATGCACCATATTCACAAAAAAATGTCCCCCTGTCATGTTCACGCCAACAGCACTATTCAATGGAGGAGATATATTCTTTCCTTGCCTCCGACACTGATAGCGAGGGAGTGAATCCCACATTTCTTTACTTTTCGGATTCTTCATCCTCTGCCTCTTCCTCCTCCTCATCGTCCTCCTCGGGTCCTGCGGAACCACCACACAGATGTCCCAGGACAGACGATGAGGCAGTGCCCACTCCTGAAGATGAACCAGCGCACCTCTCTTCGGACCACGTATGGACCTCGCCCCCTCCCCCCCCCCCCCCCTGAAAATTATGAGCCACTGATTCCTGATTTTGTGGCAGAATCAGGAATCAAGTTTGACACCACCGGCCTCACAGGAATAGACTTTTTCAAAGTCTTTTTCTCTGAGGATTTTATTAACCTCATGGTGGAGCAAACTAATTTGTACGCTCGGTAATTTTTGGTGCAAAACGCCGGTTCATCATTTTCTAACTGGTCTCCTGATGCCATTTTTGGGTCTGGTCCTGTATATGGGGATCCTAAAGAAGCCAGAACTTCAGCAATATTGGAGTGTTGATATTTTATACAACACTCCAGTGTTCTGAATGGTCATAGCCTGGATGCATTTTGAGGCCATCCACAAATTCCTGCATCATGCCGATAATGCACAGTGTCCCTCACGAGATGACCCCAACTTTGACCGTCTGTTCAACGTTCGGCTGGTCATCGAACACTTCAGCAAAAAGTTTGCTGAAGTGTACATGCCCCAAAGGGACATCTGCGTGGATGAGTCCTTGGTTCATTTTAAGGGAAGGCTCTGATTCCATCAGTACCTGCCCAACAAGAGGGCCAGGTATGGAATCAAACTCTATAAGCTGTGTGAGAGTACCTCAGGGTACACCTGAGGCCTCCTGAAAACGCTACTTGGGCAGATACTCAGACAGCAGAGCCCAAAGTAGCAACCACCTGCTGGTGGTCAAGTACAAGGACAAGAGGGATGTCCTTCTCTTGCCACCCTGGCAAGCTCCCTCAGCACTGTACAAGGTACCTCTACACAGGTCAGAAAACCGGACTGTGTACTGGGGTACAACAAAAACATGGGGGGAAGTTGATCTCTCCGATCAACTCCTCCAAACTTGCAGTGCTTTGAGAAAGGCCAAGGTGTGATACAAAAAGCTCTCCATGCACATCATACAAATGGCAATTCTCAGCGCTTTCCTGGTGTCATGATTTGCATGCCACACCAATACATCGTACCTTCACTTCCAGGAGGTAGTGGTTAAGGCCCTGATATTTCGCACTCGGGAAGGAGCAGGCCCCAGTATCACCTGGAAATGAAGGTGCTTGTATTGTACCAGGTCAGCATTTCCCGGGGGTGGTCCTGCCAACTGGAATAATAGGTAAGCCACAAAAAAGGACACCATTTATCAATGCGACACCCGCCCCGACAAACCTGGCCTGTGTATGAAAGATTGCATCAAATTGTACCACACCTCCATGCACTACTAATTTACTTAGATTTACAAGAAACAGTAGATTAGTTCCAAAGAGGGGGCACATCTAGATAAGTTCCTTTGGGGTCTAGTTTCCAAAATGATGTCACTTCTCTTTTTTTTTTTACTATTTAGGCACATCAGAGGCTCTGCAAATGGAACATGACGCCCGCAGACCATTCCATCAAAGTCTGTATTCCAAAACGTCACCACTTTTGAGCCCCGATGTGCGCCCAAACAGTTTTTTCACACATATGGGGTACCAGCGTACTTGGAACAAATTGGACAACAACTTTTGGGGTCCAATTTCTCCTGTTACCCTAGGGAAAATAAAAAATTGGGGACTAAAAGATCATTTTTGTGGGGTAAAATAGGATTTTTTATTTTCATGCCCAGGCATTATAAACTTTAGTGAAACACTTGGGGCTTCAAAGTTCTCACCACACATCTAGATAAGTTCCTTAGGGGGTCTAGTTTCCAAAATAGGGTCACTTGTGGGGGTAGGGAGTTTCCACTGTGTAGGCACATTAGGGGCTCGCCAAATGCGACATGGCATCCAATCTCAATTACAGCCAATTTTGGTTTGAAAAAGTCAAACGGCACTCCTTCCCTTCCGAGCCCTGCCGTGCACCCAAACAGGGGTTTTCACCCACATATGGGGTATTGGCGTACTGAGGAGATATTGCACAACAACCTTATCCGTTCTTTTTCTCCTTTTACCCTTGTAAAAATAAAAAAAATGTTGCTAAAAGATCATTTCTGTGACTAAAAAGTTAAATGTTCAATTTTTCCTTCCACGTTGCTTCTGCTCCTGTGAAATACCCGAAGGGTTAATAAACTTCTTGAATTTGGTTTTGATCAGCTTGAGGGGTTCAGTTTTTAGAACAGTGTCACTTTTGGGTATTTTCTGCCATATAGATCCCTCAAAGGGACTTAAAATGTGAGGTGGTCCCTAAAGCAATGGTTTTGTAAATTTTGTTGTAAAAATGAGAAATTACTGGTAAATTTTTAACCCTTATAACTTCCTAACAAAAAAATTTTGGTTCTAAAATTGAGCTAATGTAAAGTAGACATGTGGGAAATGTTATTCAATAACTATGTTGTGTGACATATTTCTCTATTTTAAGGGCATAAAAATTCAAAGTTTGAAAATTGCAAAATGTTCCAAATTTTCTCAAAATTTCTGTTTTTTACACAAATAAGCGCAAGTTATATCAAAGAAATTTTAACACTAACGTGAAGTACAATATGTCACGAGAAAACTCAGAATCGCCAAGATCCGTTGAAGCGTTCCGGAGTTATTACCTCATAAAGGGACAGTGGTCAGAATTGTAAAAATTGGCCTGGTCATTAACGTGCAAACCACCGTTGGGGGTAAAGTGGTTAATAACGTCAGTTTTATTAACCAAAAACGATTTAAAAACACATCGCAAATGCTGCAAAAAAAAGCTGTTTTCGTTTTTTGCAGCTTTTTTTTCACTTTCTCATTGTTTTCTATCGGTGAAAAAATTAATTCATTAATCAAAGGAATCCCAGAGTCAATAATTGATGGCAATTCAAACTAATATTGTGAACACCAATTCCAGTATGAAATTAGTTGTATGGAATAAGGAAGAGACCCATTAAAATGTAAAAAATCTTTATTAGACATTTAGTTAAAAATAATTAAAAATAACAGAGTGCCTAGTTAGGGGGACTCTACCAAATCCAGGAGTAAATAGCAATATGACATACAAACATAAATTGTAAAAACTGCTACCAATAAAATGTATATTCTAAAGAGGGTAGAGCACAAAATATTGTTTGAGTAGTATAAACTCAAAAATTATGGTGACCCATAGTTGTAACCTAAGGTAATCCTTCCTTCATTTATGTATACTGTGTAGATTTAATGTTATAATATAGAACATCATAAGATATTGTAGTACCTCAAATATTGGATCAGATGATAGCAGGGATGGTGAGCCTGGCTAGAGCAGAGTCCCCCTGCACCCCGACGCACGTTTCGCCTCTTGGTTCTTCCAGGGGCCTAAAATGCTGAAAGAATTGACATGCTGCAGATTGCAAAAATGCTGAAGTTTTCTAATTCAGTCAGGAAAAAAATAGTGTGCATGAGATTTCTGAAATCTTACAGCTTTTACTGGTATGATAAAAAGCAGCTTTTCATTTGCAGAAAAAATGCAGCAATAAAATGGTGCAAAAATACTAAGTGTGAACATGTCCTTATCAAAGGGGTAAAAGGTATCAAGATGGCAGACAACTTAGACACTGCTCATCAACTAAAACAGGTATGCACAAGAGCTACAGTATTTTTTAATAATAGAATCTCCCACAGTACAAAGTGAAAATCTAATTTACTGGAATGCTACTTTACATTTTCTGCCCATACTAATAAAAATAGAAAACAGTTTCCCAGTGAGAATTTACTAATTGAAGGGAATGTGTCACCGGGGTTTTTCTACCTCATCTGAGAGCAGCATAATAGGAAGAGAGACCCTGAATCCAACAATGTATCACTTAGTTTACTGGGTGCAGCAGTTCTAACACAATCAGAGTTCTAAGCTGTAGCATGTGCAGAACTTAGAAAGCTAACCCTGCCCACACAGCAACTTTCCGTGTACATTGTATATTGACAGAGAACTGCTTATCACAGAAGGGACGGAGTCAGTTGACAGCATGAGGCAGCTAGTCTGGGCAATGATAATAGCGATAAAACCTTCATTGTATGTAAACAACAGCACAAAGCCTAATAAGTGAACCATCACTGAATTCAGTGTTTTAACTCATACATCATACTGTCCTTGGATTACCTAGCAAAAATCTGCTAACAGATTCCCTTTAAGTATATGAAGAACGAATGCATAATTTGAGAACCACCGTAGGGAGAAATAGGGCACGTTACATTCTTTCAGCAATTTTAAACTTATGCAAAAAATGAAATATTTATAAATCACAGCAGGTATCTATGATAGGAAACAAACTGCAAAGCAAAGTGCCTTATGATCCACAGCTGTGTTTCTGTCGGATATACTAGGTAAATCCTGTTTCCAAAGTGCTGCTCTCTATAATTAAAATGATTTCTACCTAAATAGTTTTTGCTTTTTTTTTTCCTTTTGCTGCAGCAAATACTGTCTCAGTGTCTGAGGAGAGGTCCAGAGCTTCTTCTGCTCAGGAGAAAATGAGGCCTTTCAGCTCTGCCAAAAAAAATGATGTCCAGAATGAAGCTACAGTAAATGATTCATTTTCCTGCCAAATTCTGAAAACTCTTTTATGAATCGAACGGCGAGTCTTTAACAGTAGCGTTACTGTTACTGCATTGTGGGTTTCTGAAATAACGAATGCTATGAGCACTGGCTGATTTCCTGATTTCACGGGAGGACCGTTCCTTCTCCAATCCTTAATCATCTCTAATTATAGTTTTCTTTAAAAAAAAAAAACAACAGAAATAGAAAACATAGTTAATTTGTAAACCCAAAAATGCGATCTACACCCCCTTTCCTTCTAGATTACTTTATGCCTGCACAGTGCAATAAAGGGTAATTTTTCATAAATAATTTTTATAAAAACATCAGACAGATGTAAAGCCATTAGTCAAGATAATGTAGCTGCCTAGAATTAATGGGAACCTGCCTGAGCCACTTCGATCAGAGACAGGCTCCATTGTTGCTGCCAGGTACATTTTACTCTTAAATGGAATCTGTCACCAGGTTTTTGCTACCCCATCTGAGAGCAACAATATATGGGCAGAGACACTGATTCCAGTGACGTGTCACTTACTTGATGTTTGCTGCAGTTTGGATAATATGACTGTTTTATGTGCTGCAGATCTGTTAAACTGTAAAGCGCTGCGGAATATGTTGGCGCTATATAAATAAAGATTATTATTATTATTATCTAGCAGTTCTATAAATGCTGAGCTCTGTATAACCCTGCCCACACAACGATTGGCAGCCAATGTACAGTGTATACATTATCTAGGCTGTAACCACACCCAGAGGTGAGGTATGTGGGTAGCCAGACCCGCCTATCTCTCATGGCTACCCGCAACCCAGACCCAAGTGCACTAAATGACATCTTAGTGCTCACGTGCACTGAAGCAAAATTCTCTGGGTTGCATCGCAGGGAGCAGCCATGTCTGCGACACATACCTCCCATTGACTACATGGCCATTAGCCTCCTTACAGTCAGGTTAAGTAAGGGTAAAATTACAGTAACAAAGATATACGGAGGAGTCAAAAGGCAAAATGGAAGAACACAACATGATTGATTCCAAAGATGTAAACTTCATTCATTCAATAAGCAGCTGATTTTGGAGAAATTCATATAAAATCAGCTTTAATAGGAGTAGTATGGGTTAAGTGGTTTGCAATGTTGACTTGCAGCGCTGGGGTCCTGGGTTTATATGTTCTTCCTGATTTTGCGTGGGTTTCCTCCAGGTGCTCCGGTTTCCTCCAACATCCGTGATAATGGTGATCTGCGGTGACCTCACTGAGCTGAACTGCAGTAAGCTCTTTATCTTTTTCCCACGGTGCTGGGGTCACCGCAGTTCAGATCAGCTGGGAACGCAGCATCAGTGACCCGCGGTAACCTCAATGATGTCACCACCAGTCACTGATGCTGTGCTCGAAGCTGCTCATTCACCAGTGGTTCTCAGGGTGGACGATCGCATCTTTTCATAGACCAGGTTGAAAACTATTTATCCCTCAGATATGGATTTAGGCATGGGACAGAATGACAGAAAAGTGAGGTATATTATTGTATTTTTATTTTTGTCTTATTAAAGGGGATATTGGCTTCAATGGAATGGGTGTTAGGTGAGTATAACACATAGAAAAGTGTGTTTTGTTTTATTTCAAATAAAGAATACTATAAGAATAATAAGAATATAATAATAATAAGAATACTCTATAAGAATAATATAGATACTTGCTGTATCTATATTTACCTTATAACTATAGGATTAGTAATGGATAGGTGTTTTTATTCCCAATTGGGCAATTTGGGCAATATTTTGGGGGGTTTATGTCAGCTGGCATCAAGCCCAAGGGTTAGTAATGGAGAGGTGTCTCTCAGACACCTACATTATTAACCCATTAATAAAAAAAACACAAAAAAAAACTCCCCCACACTATCCCTCGTTCACTAATTTATTTAAAAAAATGTTCCCACAAAGCTCCTCAGTCGTAGTCCACATTGCCCGATGTCTATGGCATCTGTGAATAGCAGTAAAGTGCAAATACTCACAAGCGCCAGGTAGTGACGACAACTCTCATCAAACCCATCGACTCAATACTGCACTCAGTGAGAGCTATTGACTCTGATGAGAGTTGCCATCACTACTCTCCGCCTGTGAATAGCTGTACCTCACTGCTATTCACAGATGCTGAAGCCGGATGCGAGGATCGTGGACTATGATGGAGGACCTTCTTAAGAACTTTTTTTTAATGAATTGGCAAATAAGGGATAGTGTGGGGAAGTCTTTGTTCAAATAAAGTATCTTTTCTGTTTGTAGTTTGTTTTTTTTTTTGGATTACTGGGTTAGCACAGGTTGTGTCTGATAGATGCATCTCCATTACTACCAACTCCAAAAAATGTTACCCAGCTTGCCAACGCACCAGGGCAATTGGGAAGAGCCAGGCAAAGTGCCAGAATTCGCGCATCTAATAGATGGGGACCTTCCCAGCCTAATAATGGAGGCCCGCAGCTGTCTACTACTTTAACTTGGTAGGTTATCAAAAATAGGGGGACCCTACATCATTTTTAAATTATTTATTTATTATCTTTAAGTAAATTTAAAAAATGACGTTGGGTCCCCCTTATTTTTTTTAACCAATACATGTGAAGCAGACCACTGTGGGCTTATATTATCAGGCTGGGAAGGGTCATAGATTTTGGCCCCTTTCCAGCTTAAAAATACCAACCCACAGCCGTTATGTCTGCTTTATCTTGGCTGGTTGTCAACAATAGGTGGCACTCCACATCATTTTCTTTATTTACTTATTTAATAGGTTTAAAAAAGGTTAAAAACACTCTGTAGTGCCACATGAAGAGCAATAAAGGGTGCAGCTTTATCATATTTAGCAGATTTCAGTACTCACCGATCCTTTAATTCTTTATTCAAACATAGTCACAATCTTCACGGCTCAGGGGTGTATAGAAAAAGGAGTGTGCAGGCACAGACGATGGCCATTTCGTGCCTGGTATGGCGCTTCCACGGGTCAGTAATCAGGGGGATGTGACGTGGGAAGAAATACAAGTGCAAGAACCGGCTCCTCCCACCACCACATTTCACCGATAACCTCTGAGAAATACATAAAACCAATTACAATAAAAAACAACTCTCACGTCTCACAAATTTAAAAGAATTTGACATATAGTAACTTTTACAGTATACTACTTAGATTATTTGAAGGAGTACTTCTGTGCTTTTGCACCTTTAATTGCGGGAACCTCGCAAATCTCTCAGGTGAAATTCTTGATTAACCAGATAATACATATGTTTTCAAAAAGGGGGGGCCAGCCAGCAAGCCATGCGTTTACAGAAATATTGACATGTCTCCCCTATCGTTCAGTCCAGCCGGACCCATCGCATGCTTCTGCATAATCCACCTGGCTTCCTGTTGCAACAACCAATTGTGCAAATCGCCTCCCTTAGCTGGTAACGTCACCTTTTCTATACCCGCAAACCTCAGAACCTCTGGATTCCCCCCATGTTCGTCCCAAATGTGATTAATCAGTTTCGGTACTCCCTTTACTGCCGAGACGGATTTATAATGTTCTCTAAAACGCACGTATAAGTAACGTATAGTTTTACCTATATAATACCTCCTGCAAGGACAAAACAGAACATAGACCACATAGTCTGTCTTACATGATATGAAATCCGTAACAATGTGTTTAATCGGACTTATATTTAAAGTGCGATCAGTGATATGGTATTTACAATACGAACAATGTCCACTATTTTTGCTGCTATAGATTTCGGTGCAGGACGTTCTATGTGAACAAATGCCATACATCTACCATGCAACAAAAGAAAGTCCAAAATCATCCAGAATCTTCCACTTAATAATATAGGACAGAAAACTCTTATGAGAAAAGTAATAGCTACAGAATGCAGTGCTGGACTCCGTGAAATGAACCTAAGCCAAAAGTCTTTAGAATTCCAAAATCAGTACAATTAGGGAGTTCTATTTTTGCCAAAGTTCCATATGACTGCAGCACATTAAACTTTCATAGCTTTAGATAGCATTCGTGCTTAGATTTTCTAAACAAAACAAAATTATACCTTCCAGAAATCCTACTTTGTTTTCGAGCATCAATTTGAATGTACCATATGTAATACAGTAGGTGACATTGTGAGAGAGACTTCCACAGTCATTGTGCAGGAAGTCTTGGCCAGCCTGGCATGCCTTCATTTACCCAATCCTCACCTACTTCTAGGTTGGATGTGAACCAAACCCAGCGTGAAAAGACACAAGACAAGGTCAAGAATCCAATTTCAACCCAACATTATTTAAAGTTCTTTTTAATTTTCGTGAACTTCTGTCAGCCCTAAAGTGAATGAATGTCTGCCAAGAGCCCACCTCAGATGTAAACTTACTAAAAGTAAAACTAATAAAATACATCTAATGGTCAGATGATGATGACTACTGTATGTTTAGTTTGCAGTACTGTTACCTTGTAATAATTCTCTAAAGTTTAATTGAGTAACCCCTTGCCTCTGCAAACAATTTTATTTTTACGTTTGTATTTTTCTCTTCCTTTCTTCCCAGAGTCATAACTTTTTTTTATTTCTCTGTCGAAATAGCTGTAAATTTTAATGAAAAATAGAAAGAAAATTCCAAGTGGAATGAAATGGTGGAAAAAATGCAAATCTGCCATTGTTTATTGGGTTTTGTTTTTACAATGTTTACTTTATGGCAAAATTTACCTGACAGTACGATACACCAGGTCAGTATAATTACAGCAATACCAAATTTGCATTGTTTATTTTTACATTTAAGGTGGTGAAAAAAAATTTGGAAGAATGTAAAAGCAAAAAAAAAAATATTTCTGACTTGCAATGTTTAAATGTTGATTGAGCTGTGTAATGGCTTATTGGTTGCTTCAATAGCATGTGGATTAATTGATACCAATTTGGGTACATATGACATTTACATCGCTCTTTATTGCATTTTTTAGGGATATGTAGGTGACAAAATAGCACAATTCTGGAATTCTGATTATTCTAATCTATAATTCAATTGTTCTGTTTTATTATTATGTCCTAGTTTGATATGCCACATGTGACGACACAGCCTTTATTCTTAATTATGCCACACATCTATTTTCAGTAGGCCAAGAGACAGAGGCTATTGTCTGAACGTTGTCTACTGAATTTATGTTTATGAATTGTTGAATGGCTGCTGTTTACCTCCTATACCTCCTATATCAGCTCTTATAGGTTATTATATGCTATTTTTGGAAGACAGGGATGCAGGGTCATTGAAAAATTGATGTTTGCTAAAATGTTGAATACCTGTTGTTGCTCTGCAAATAGGAAGGACAAACTATGCATGGTTTGTGAACACCCGAGCAATAAGAAATTACCTCTTTCTACCTTCCCCCAATTCTGTGGAAACATGCCTGAATAATAGCTGTGAACTTTAAAATGGAGATCTACCTCTTGTTCATGAGACAATCTACAGAACAACATCACCATGGCACCATCTAGGGGAACACAGATTTGACAATCTGCAGGATGCCAGCTTAAGGGACCATGGCCCTAGCTGGAAGAATACAGATCTGCTCCATTTACCATCACTGAGCCCATGGAGATGTTTTAGGAAGCCAGGATGGGACCCTCTGGTCACCTGACCCCCATGGATATGTTTGGAGAAGCCAGATTGGGACCCTCCATAACCTTGCCACATGCATCAATGGACTGTCAGCTTCCTAAGCTTGTCATTACCTAATTTTTGTGGGTGCCTGCCAAAAGTGAGGTGCCACTGATGGCGGTCGTAGGCCCTGGAAGCTCCAAAGTCGCAGCTGCTCTAATCCCGGCTATTCAGCATTAGGGTGACTCTCTGTAATTTTGTATGTTGGTGGTTCAATAAAGTATTGCCACGCTGTTTTACCCTTACCATTTGTTGTCTGAGTAGTATTATGCCCATGGGAAAAAAGTGTGAGTGTTCAGTGAAATGAGCCCTGGTCCATGTAGTCTTGAGCCAGCGGATGAGAGTACTCACTGACCCTCATGTCTCCACACTTGGTGGCAGCAGTGGGATACTACTCAGCCCGGCATATCTGGGAGAGCTTCAGGGGACTGGTGATAGTAGACACCATCCAAGGGCTTCACAACCATGGAGGCATATAGACAGAACCAGCAGACCATAGGTGAGGAATACACAACAGGTTTAGGTTTCGAATGCTACTATGCCTAACCCCACCAGCTTGGCCTTGGGAAAAGGTCCAAGAGAAAGATGATTGGAATCCTATGACATCTGGCTAATTAAGATGGGGGAGCAATGTGATGACACAGTATTTAATCTGAATTATGCCAGATGTCTACTTTCAGTAGGCCAAGAGACATAGTCTATTGTCTGAATGTTAACTACTGAATTTTTGTTGGTGAATTTTTGAATGGCTGCTGTTTACCTCTTATATCAGCTCCCTACAGATTCGATGTTTGTTAATATATTGATTACCCATTATTGCTCTGCAAATATGTAGGACAAACTGCATATTGTTTGAACACTAGAGCAATGAGAAATTACTTCCTTCCACCTTCTTCCAATCCTGTGGAAACATGTCTGAATAAGAGCTGTGAAGTATAAAAGGAGGATCTTCCTCTGGTTCAGGACAGACTTTACAGAACAACAGCCAAGGCACCATGGCAGCATCAAGGGGAACACAGATTTGACATTCTGCAGGATGCCAGCTTTAGGGACCACGGCCCTAGCTGGAAGAATGCAGATATGCTCCATTGATCATTACTGAACCCATAGAGATGTTTTGGGAAGCCAGGATAGGACCCTCCGGTCACCTAGCCCCATGGATATGTTTGGAAAAGCCAGGTTGACCCTCCGGTCACCTGGCCACGTGTCTCAATGGACTGTCAGCTTCCTAAGCTTGTCGTTACCTCCTCTCTGTGGGTGCCCACCAAAAGTAGGATGCCACTGGTGTGGGTAGTTGGCCCTGGAAGCCCTGAAGTCACAGGTGCTCTAATCCCAGCACATCAGTGGAAGGGTGAGTCTGTAATTTTGCACCATCTAGGGTATTTTTATGGGTTTGTTAGATATGTTATTGTCTGTTGGTGGTTCAATAAAGTATTGTCACACTGTTTTACCCACACCCTGTGTTGTCTGAGTAGAATTATGCCCACGGGAAAAGAGTGTGGGCATTCAGTGGGATGAGCCCTGGTCCATGTGGACTCGGGCCAGCAGACAATAGCACCCACTGACCCTTGTGTCTCCACACCACATTTTAGCGGAAACTGAGAGTTACCAAATATGTTTAGTTTATTTTTATTTCTTTATTTTTAACATTTTTTTAAATTTTATATTTTAAAAAACTTTTGTTTTTTTTATTTCATTTTTTTTACCAAAATATTCCAGTATACAGCTCTGGCAAAAATTAAGAGACCACTGCAAAATGTTCAGTGAAAGAGAACTGTATCGTGAAAATCGCAGTCTACTATGAAGCTCAGCCAGCGGCTGAGCTTCACAGGAGTAGCAAGATGGCAATCATTCAGCAGGTCCTAAGTTGCCGTCATAGCCCATCAGTGCCCCACAATCATTTTGTGGGTGGCAGATGGGTGCCCGTGTGCACAATATTGAAAGCAGTATTTAAATTGCTCAAAGCAGCATTCAGAGCTCAGCTCCAGCCACTTCTGTTAGACACAGCTGCCCCCTTCTTTACTTAGCTGGCATCTATCTACACAGTGTGCAGTGTGCTTATCTCATGAGTCCTCTCCACACATGTGCAGCCTAGCAATGATGCACTATACAGCTCAGGCAAAAATTAAGAGACCACCACATCAAAACCCTGTCATGGGCAGCCCAATCTCCAGATCTGAACCCCATTGAAAACCTCTGGAATGTAGTCAAGAGGATGATGGATAGTCACAAGCCATCAAACAAAGAACTGCTTACATTTTTGCACCAGAAGTGCAGGGTGTAAGACTGGTGGAAAGCATGCCAAGATGCATTGAAAACTGTGATTAAAAATCATGGTTATTCCACAAAATATTAATTTCTGAATTCTTCCTGAGGTAAAACATCAGTACTTTTGTTCTAAATGATTATGAACTTGCTTTCTTTGCATTATTTTAGGTCTGAAAGCACTGTTTGTTTTTTTATTTTGACCATTTTTCTTTGTCAGAAAAAAAATACAAAATGTATTGCTTGGAAATTCGGAGACATGTTATCAGAAGTCTATAGAATCAAAGAACAATTTACAGTTTACTCAAAAATATAAGGATAAAGAGAAAAATCAGACAAACTGAACATTTTGCAGAGGTCATTTTGTCCTGAAAGGCTCCTTAAAAATGCATTATGAATTTTACAAAACTTGTAACTATGATGCGAAGTGGGGGTCGTCTTCAAACACAATAGAATGGGAATTTAGAATGACAGTATTTTTAACGTTACACTGGCAACCTGCCATCATTTAGTACTTCAAAGTGAAGCTTGATATATATTTGCTGACACTGGATAATGCAATTTAATTGAGATAATTGCCCATAAAACACATAAGAGGCTCAAATTGATTTTTCCTTTTCAACTTGAACTTTCCTGCAAGACATTTCTATATTTAATGAGACTAATAATTAACTCGATGAGTAAATCTACTACTACGTGTTGGAGAAAACTTAACTGAATCAAATCCCCCAATATCAGCAGAACTGGCCAACTGTCTAATATCTACGATCAAACTGATTTAATGCAAATCAAATTTGTGGCAAATTTTATGAAATTGGCAGATCTTGTTGATTTTGAAGAATTTGAGATACAATTTGCACAAATCGCCGCCCACATTTCCTGCTGCCATTTTGTGCATTGCAGAAAATGACATCAGTCACAGAAAGTTCACATGACTTCAGACGTGATTGTGAAGGCTTCCCAAAGAGTCCTCAGAGTGCTCACATGTCATTTGAGAGCAATTTGGAGGCTTTGCAGTATTGTTGTTCGCAGTGTATCGATTAGTTGCTAAAAAAAAAAAAAATGTATCAAATCTGGTGAATTGGAATTTCAAAAGATTCAATTATTTCAATTCTTGGCCCTTCTCTTACTCCATCTTAACTGCCATTCTGTCAAATCCAGCCAGCCTGACCTCCATTCCAGATGATGGGGAAAAGAGGGATCTGCCATTGTGGATTTCAAATTGCTAATACTGTACTTTATTCCCATGGAAATAAGTTGAACCATAAGGCTTTGTCATTGGCTTACCAAAGTCAATCCAGAAGAAACTCAGCTGACAGCACCACCGTACTAGGGAAATAACTTGTGCCTGCTCACCTGTGATGGGAGTCCTGACCGGCAGATCTGAAGTGCTCCAGCCACTGAACAAGTCCAATATCAAACAACGAAGAAGAAAGGAAAGGCGGCACTCACAGATCCATTCCGAGCGGTTACTTTATTGCTTAAAAAGCCATCACAGCCAGGGGTACTGAACAAACAGTGCGGCAAGCCTGACGACGGCCGTTTCACGCCCTCCTGGCGCTTCTAAGTAACCGCTCGGAATGGATTTGTGAGTGCCGCCTTTCCTTTCTTCTTCGTTGTTTGTCATTGGCTTATTATCTTTTTGTGCATTCTTGGTCAAGCTGAGAATGCATGTTTATGGTGAAATAGTTGTTAGCCAAACAAGCATCTTGTGTATAGCCATCTGACATGTTCTTCATCTGTAGCTCTCCACATTGGCAATTCTCAGATGGACCGTTTTTAAACACACATCTCCTTAAAGGGCATCTGTCACCACAAAATGACTGTTCAAATTAAGTACTGATGCACACTGCTCCATGGTGAGGCCAGACATCTAAGTGCATCTTCCCACCTGTTTGTTTTACATCTTTCCCTGCCCTTCTCTAGCTCTATCAAGGCAGAGATGTCCATCAAAGAGGTGAGTGGAGGTAGAGATTCAGGGAAAACAAGTAGATGGGAATGCGTGCTTACATTTTTTTTTGCCACAACACGATGCATTGAGCACCTGTATTTGGCTTGTGCAGTCATTCTGTTCTGACAGAATCCCTTTAAAAGCAAAAGTTCATGATATCATGTTATATATAGCAGGGGTGTCAAACTGCATTCCTCGAGGGCTGCAAACAGGTGATGTTTTCAGGATTTCCTTGTACTGCACTGGTGATAATTTAATCACCTACACACATAATGATTGCAGCACCTTGTGCAATGCTAAGGAAATCTTGAAAACACACATGGTTTGCGGCCCTTGAGGAATGCAGTTTGACACCCCTGATATATAGTATAAATCACCCATGTTATGTCTAGAGTTAACCATTCCATGGATTATAGTAATAGAATACATGCTCATTTGCTGATTACTACTTATACTATAATCCTATGAACAGATGTCTGTCTGGCGACTTAATATCAACCACTGAGGACTCTCAATTCTAAATATTTTTCTGGCGACTTAATAAACACTTTTAGTGTCCTTTACTATTTGATCCTGTGCCTAGTGTATAGTTCCTACCATTCCTCATGGGCGTGAACTTGACACAGCTGACTCCTGCTAACCTAAACACAGTCTGACTTCCACGGATTGGGGGCACGGGAATAATAATAATAATCTTTATTTATATAGCGCCAACATATTCCGCAGTGCTTTACAGTTTAACAGTTTCAAACGCAAGTCATAAGTAAGAACGTTAACAATACAATAATTAAAGCACAATAAGACGACCCTGCTCGTGAGAGTTTCCAATCTACAATGAGGTGGGGAAGATACAAAGTGCAGGTGTGTATTTACAATGATGTATTTACAGTGAAGGTCCAGCCTTCTTGAGGGAGTGGGTATAGATGGAGATAGTGAATGGGCTACACATGCGCCCTTACACTTAAAATAACTTTAATTAGGGAACGTGATAGGCCGCTCTGAACAAATATGTTTTGAGGGCACGCCTAAAACTATGCAAATTATGGATGGTCCTAATTTATTTCGGTAGAGGATTTGCGCAGCGCAGGAGAAGTTTTGGAGACGGGAATGGGAGGTATGGATTAGTGCAGAGGTTAGTCGAAAGTTATTTGTAGAGAGCAGTGGTTGGTTAGACCACTAGACAGAAATAAGGGAGGAGATGTAAGGGGGTGCCGCACTGTGAAGAGCTTTGTGGGTGAGAACAAGTACTTTGAATTGGATCCTATAATGAATGGGCAGCCAGTGTAATGACTGACGAAGAGTGGCTGCATCTGAATACCACTTAGCCAGGTAGATGACCTCGGCTGCCGCATTAAGGATAGACTGGAGAGGGGAAAGTCGAGTAATTGGGAGGCCAATTAATAGAGCATTGCAGTAGTCCAGGCGGGAGTGGATCAGGGCGACAGTGAGGGTTTCTGTTGTTTCCATGGTGAGAAAAGGGCAGATTCTAGAAATGTCCTTTAGGTGTAAGGGGCACAAGCGGGCAAGAGATTGTATATGGGAGGTGAAGGAGAGATTGGTGTCAAATGCAACACCCAGACAGTGCAAATGCTGCCAGAGTGTTATTATGGTGCGACCCATGGAGAGGGAAATGTCAGATTTAGGGAGGTTAGTAGACAGTGGGAGCAGAAGAAGTTCAGTTTTGGAGAGGTAGAGTTTCAGATAGAGGGCGGACATGATATCGGAGACTGCGGACAGACAATCAGTGGTGTTCTGTAGTACAGTGGGAGTAAGGTCAGGGGATGACATATATAGTTATAGTTATAGTTGAAATAAGGACATCTCACATTTTTACAGAATCTCTCTCATGTGTTGAGTACCACGACTCATTATGCAGTCTACACCCTTGACTGATCTGAATGGAGAGGAGGTTTCTCTGCCCATCCAATACAACCAAATATAGCACAAAATTAGAGTTTTGCTGCTGTACTGTTAAAAAAAGTTAGAAGTACAATAATTTTATAATTTTAAAAAATGTTTCCTTTTTTATTTATACTACTAAAATAGCATAACAAGTGAAAGCAGCATAGCAAAAGATTTTAAATAGTGGGAGAATATAGCTTAAAATAAAATCTAAGTGAAAAGAATATAACTAAAAAGTAGGACACATCATCTATCTACAGTATGTATGTTCTTTATCATTTATTAAAAACTGCCCCAGTCCATGGTCCTAGGAACTAGCTAGCATGGTTCCATCAGCTTCAATAGATGTACCCTGAATGAATTCCTAACTTGTTTCTGTATGTTGGCAGAGAAAACATACCAATTCCAGCCTCTAAATGTGAATGTTCTCCTGACTACATCATTTCTGAATAATTGTTTTGGAATTCATAAGTTGATTAAGTCAAAGAGTCCTGACAGGAGAACACTAACAGGACAATACACCGCAATGCAGAACTTCCCACCCCCCAGTGGGACTTTAAAAAAAGTTAACATTTCTAAAATAAAGAAACAAATAAAAATATAAAATAAAAAACACAAATGGTAAAAGTTTAAATTAACACCCATTTCCCATTTGTGACATAAAAAAGAAAAAACTAAAAGAAAAAATAAGTATATTTGGTAACACTGCATCTATAATGCAGCGTCCCAGGGTCCTGGTCGTTGCAGTAATGTCATTTTCCTCTAGAGGGGAGTGATGTTACGTTTGGAGGCAATAAAGGAGATCTCTTTACCAGGTACCACAAACATACAACACGTCATACTCCAGTCCAACAGGGGGAGCTATGCTCCTATTTATTAGGGCACTCTTCATACTTAGGTAAAACTGGCAGCCTGGAGAAGAAGTTAGGCAGTTGCTGGCTGAGCTTCGTTCAGGTAGTTGGTCCCTGACGGGTGGGAGCCTGTCAGAGGCCTGGACAGAGGGACACAGAGCTGCGCCTGCCCTAAGTGCGGCAGTTCCTAAGAAAGGACACGACAAGAGAACTGTATTGTAGAGAGGGTGAAGAAGTTATAGCAAAGGAGTGTATACCAATTGGAGTTCTGCCCAGCACAGGCTGCCTCCTTCTGAGGCGCAGGATCCCGGTAGCCGGAACACCGAGGGAGCAACAGTCCTTTATGCCTTGCTCCAGAGACTGGCAGGACAGCTAATTGCAAGTTACTGATCCGCCCTATACCCAAGAGGCAAGGTGGCACCCACGAGTGGCCGGGGCATGATAGAGTCCCTGTAAAAAGCCTCAAGTCACCGGTCATATGGGTTTGTCCTATCCATCTGGGGGACAGAGAGAGAGACATAGCATCGATAATATCTGCAACAGTTGTGAGGACCTTATGAGAAGCTTAGCAGTAAGGTAGTACAACACACGGTGCTAGAGGAAGGCTACTGATTTCTACCTGGATAAGGGGACTCTGGATTTGCCTCCAAACCGGCCGGACTCTGCCTACCCTGTGGTCTGTGCTCTGGACTGTGGATGCTGAAACCTTCAGTAAAAAGGTAAAGAGACCGCAATCATATGTCTTCGTTCTTCACTGTGCCTTACACCATCCACCATCTACACACTGGGAAACCCTGGGGACATACTTCACCCTGTGGGAAGGTATACCATCTAGCTGCCATAACATCACCCCAGCGTACTCCTTAGCAGCGTCAGTCACCCTGACCGAATACCACAGGTGGCGTCACGAATATATCCCTTTAAAGACCTTTCCCTTTAACACGGACGTCCCGAGGGCCATGGACCGGGTCAGCCACCGTGACATCCCCCTTGAGAACTGAAGGACGCGGTTCCGAGTACCTGCTGCCCTTGGGGGTGCTCGAATAGCATATAATGATAAAATATGTGATTTAAAGAGAACCTTTCAGCTGATTCATGGTGAAAACCACAGGCTGCATGAATCAAATAACTGCAATGGGGCATATTATTCTCTGAAATGATACAACCTTTCAGACAAGGTATAGTTTGATGATCGTGCCAAAGACTATAGGAATAAATTAGACCAGTCCGGCACCACCCTTGGCCGGCTTCTCCCAGCGTTACTCCAGGTGATTAACAGGTCTTTACCGTAGCAAAAGACCTGTCAACAACATGGTGGACCACTGGGAAAAGCCAGCTGGTGGAGCAGGACTAGTTTCCTCTCTGGCCATAACTATATTCTCTAACAGATTTTCTAAATATATGTACAGTATATATGGTATCAATATGTGATTATTTATTTTCTTCAAAATATATCTGTTATATTTATTATCTTGGTACACCCCATACACTATGCTTTTAACTACCTATTTTGTGTAATTCATTTCCCCTAAATCAACTTAAACCTACTTTGTTTTCAACTAATTTCCAATAAATATTATATTTCATATATTCGTTTTTTGGTCATTTTTGTAAGTTTTCTTCAGCCATTTCTCCATGTTATTCATAATCAATAATTCTATCAAAAGAAATACAATGCAATTCATATTGTTAATTCTATAAATGGATAACAGTGAATTAAACCCCATCGATCTGTGCCACATTCACATTTGTCATAAGTGTAATCACATTGTTGGTTGTGTATTTGGAAAACACCGACCCACCACATTTCTGAGATTCTCCATTGGTTGCCTTAGCTTTGTCTACTCGTGACATTCTACATTACGTCTCTTAGGAATCCCAGAATAGCATGACGAGGTTGGAAATCTTGTAAGTTTTGTCGTAAAGTGTCAGTTTATATTATATTATATTTGTATTGTTAAACCACTCAGACAGTCACAGTGGACACCCAGGTTACGGTAGTAGTTTTCTTTTGCAGATGTTTGACATCCACAGGACATCTGTTTAAAGTTAAAAGTCTATTTTCCCAGCTAAATGCTTCTAGTGAAGACAGAATGGCAGCCAAAGCCATCCCTCATGTCTATTCAGGGCACATGACACTGTTAATGAGACAAAACAAGGGACTGGAAGACAGGTGTGTTTGCAGATGACCTACAAACCCTGGATAATCAAGGAGTTAACGTTTACTGCCCCTGTTAAGCTTTAAATACTCTAAACTGAACATATGTGACAAGGCAAGGAGTAATGGCTTTACCACAGGGGAAGAATGAAAGGGAAGAGTGACATAGTCTACCATTTGTTACTTCTGTGTTCTTTTTCTGACAGCAGCAATAAATCTGGGGTTAATTATATTAACTTCTTAATGATGAGAGATTTTCCTGTTGTTTTTTTTTTTCACTTTTGGTTTTTCCTCAACTTTTCCAAGTGCCATAACTTTTTTTATTTTTCCTTCCACATAGACTTTTGTGGAGTTTTTTTTTGCGATGTGAGCTGTTGTTTTGATGGCCGCCACTCAATTTGTATTGAAGGACGGAGATTTTTAAAAAAAAGAAAGAAATGGCGAAAAAAACACAATTCTGCCATTGTTTTGGGGGGGTTGTTTTTACGGCGTTCATCCGGTGGAAAAAATTACCTGGAAACAAGAGTGTCAGTACAATTGTGGGGAAACCAAACATGCATAGATTTGTTTTCTATTAAGGGATGAAAAAAATTCCGAATTTTAGCTGAGCGTCACAGGAGGGCCAAGATTGCAATGATGGGCCTTTAGCAGGCTCCCCAACTGCTATGCTAACTATTCCGTACCCATCGTGGAGTCCCGATGGGAGTTGGTGCGCACACACAATGTCAGTGTCGCTGTCAGAAATTGACAGCGGCCTATAAATAGTTAACTGCTCAACTCTAGCAGCAATGTTTAGACACAAATTAAGGATATGTAATATAGGATTTTTATGGCTTCGTAAGGTATTTGACCGAAATTAACATGGAAAATATACAATTCACTTCCTGCTTTGGATATAACAGTCTAGAATTTTTGGATGTTAAAATTGAAATTGTGGATGGGGTAATTAATACATGTGTACATAGAAAGCCTACAGCTACAAATAATATGTTACACTTTAAGGCCGGCGTCACACATGCGAGTTTTACGGACGTAAGAGCGCAGAAACTACGTCCGTAAAACTCGCAAAAAATACGGCACAATTATTCTCTATGCCTCTGCTCCTATCTGCCGTATTTTACTGATCAGTATTATACGGCTTTCTACGGCCGTACAAAATCGCAGCATGCTGCGTTTGTCACCGTACTGCGCAAGAAATACGCCAATGAAAGTCTATGGAAGCGTGAAAAATACGGATTACACACGGACAAGCAGTGTGACTTGCGAGAAATACGCAGCGCTGTTAGAGAGAAAAGCCGGCAATTCAGTGCGGTGTACAGTAAAATCACACTGACAGCTTACAGTAGAATAGGTAGAATAAATGTGTACACATAGAATAGGTATATATATATATATATGTCAGTGAGACACATATATGTATATATATTAATATTTATTCCAGCGCTATACAGCTTGAAAGCCGGTAATTCAATTACCGGCTTTTTCTTTCTCCTTCCTAAAACCCGACATGATTTGAGACATGGTTTACATACAGTAAACCATGTCTTCTCTCCATTTTTTTTGCAGATTCCACACTACTAATGTCAGTAGTGTGTATCTGCAAAATTTGGCCGTTCTAGCTCTTAAAATAAAGGGTTAAATGGCGGAAAAAATTGGCGTGGGCTCCCGCGCAATTTTCTCCGCCAGAGTAGTAAAGCCAGTGACTGAGGGCAGATATTAATAGCCTGGATCGTGGGATCTCCCAGGCTTTCTAGGAAAGTTCCCACGATCTATGAACATCCAGCAGAGGGCGCCTCACCGCAAATGAAGCTAAATATAGCTCATTGATCTATATTTAGACTCATTCCCCGGGGTTTTGCAGCGAGGAGTAGCATTGTATTAGCAAAGCTCCTTGCTGCAAAATGTTTTAACCCCTTCAGAAGGATTTACATCGTTGGACGTTACAGATCTGCGGAGGGTAAGTATATTGTTGGTTTATTATGTTTTTTCTTTCACAGAACGAGGGTCTTCAGTGACTGGATTGGGCGTACAATAAAATACTCCAACAACCATTGTTTTTATTTCATTAAAATAATTTTAAATAATGTGTTTGTGTTTTATTTAACCCTTTACTACAATTGGATTAATAATGGATAGGTGTCATAATTGACGCCTCTCCATTATTAATTAGGCTTAATGTCACCTTACAATAGCAAGGTGGCATTAACCCTTCATTACCCCATATCCCACCGCTACACGGGAATGGGAAGAAAGTGGCCAAGTGCCAGAATAGGCGCATCTTCCAGATGTGCCTTTTCTGGGGTGGCTGGGGGCAGATATTTTTAGCCAGGGGGGGGCCAATAACCATGGACCCTCTCCAGGCTATTAATATCTGCCCTCAGTCACTGGCTTTACTACTCTGGCGGAGAAAATTGTGCGGGAGCCCACGCCAATTTTTTCCGCCATTTAACCCTTTATTTTAAGAGCTAGAACGGCCAAATTTTGCAGATACACACTACTGACATTAGTAGTGTGGAATCTGCAAAAAAAATGGAGAGAAGACATGGTTTACTGTATGTAAACCATGTCTCAAATCATGTCGGGTTTTAGGAAGGAGAAAGAAAAAGCCGGTAATTGAATTACCGGCTTTCAAGCTGTATAGCGCTGGAAAAAGTATTAATATATATACATAAGAAAAATACAAATTTATTTAGACATAAAATATACAAAATTATAACAAGGTAGAGCTAACCCTGCAGGATAGGGGAAATAGCAGTCCGCACTTCACTATGGTATCAATATAAGCAATATGTAGCTAATTTCAAGTAAAAAGTATCAGGAGACATTTCCTATTAGATACCATCATATAGTCAAAGGCATTAAAGCAGCACAGATGTAGAGAGATCTCAATTAGCCTAATGAGGTCAGTGTAACTCCATTGACATAAAGTGGCATAGTGCAAACAGATATCAGCAAATGCTGTGTCTAGGGATGACGCTGAAATATCAAATAGGCGATAAATATAAATATAATGCTTGCATAAATTACCTATTAGGAAGTGTGGTAGCCGGACCCCTGCCTGCCGCCTCAACGCGCGTTTCGCCGATCTTCTTCAGGAGGCGTGGCTTGGATCATGTGTGGGTCACGTTATATAGTGCAGTATGGCCAATGAAGTGCAGAGCCGCTTAGAAGTCGGCGCATGCGCGGATGTCAAGGCGCCGACAGAAAAAAGACACTTCCTGCAGTGCCCGTGGAGCGCAAACAATCCACCGTCGCTGAGCGACGGCGACTGCGTGCGGTCACTATGGGCGCGTTAGGAAGGTCTAGGACACCTTGATCCCGGGCATGCGCACAAGCCGGCAAGACATGTAATGTGGAGAACCTAAGGCTGCGCTAAGTGTAAGATCTAGATGTGAACATCATGCCTGCACGGGGGAGACAGCGATGGGAGGGGAAAGTCCAAACGTGCCTCAATCCCGAGCACACATAAAGCTCACAGCAATAAAGTATATGCAGGGGAAAATTATATTGGATAAATTACATCAGTCCTATGCATATATCGATATAGTGATTGTGAAGGAATGACCTATACAGTACCTCAAGATAACAAAATATAACCAATCATTATAATCAAGGAAGACATGATACATTAGAAGGACTTATATATAGAATAAGTGCTAAAAATTATATATTAAAATAATGATGTGAATTTGGGCTAAAAAATAATAAAAGTGTAAATAATTTGAAAATTAATTGTTATGTGATCTATCAATATAAAAAAAATCGGAAATTACCCAAGATAGAATACCAATTCTTAGGATATCTATATGTGAACAGTGTATAGATATCAATATGTGATAACAGTAGTTATAGCTTAAAATCAATATGCATAAAATTCGTTGGGCACTGAAAAAGTACCAAAAATTATTATCATAAGATAACCAGTCCAAAATACGTACAAAATACATTAATTATAAATAACAATAACACCATAAAGGTGAATATTCGTGTTGTCCAATTCTTTTCTTTCTCCATTCCTCCTGTATTAAGATTGGGAAACCGTAACAGTCTGTCAGGAATTCCTTCAATGGATCAATGATGTAAAGCAGCAACTCCACAGTCAGTCGGCAATTCGCAGCCAAGATAGATATAATATGCATACGCACTATATAAGTACAAGCAGAAAAAAATTAAAATCTAAACATAAACAATTAAAAACGATAACCACACATGAAGGAAAACAAAATTAAAAATAAAAATGCAACAAAGAATAGATAAAAACCCAGAGATTATTTCATATATAGATTATAAGAACGAGCTAAATCCATGACTTTCATTGAGCCCATTTGGTACCAATGTACCGTATTTAGGCGAAAAATCCATCGACTTTCCACCTGAGACAAGATCTTAAATAGATTACCCCCCCTTACGCCAAGATTTACCTGATCGATAGCTAAGACTTGAAGGCCCTTTGCATCTGATTCGTGCATTGTTCTAAAATGTCTAGGGAGAGTTTTCAATTGATCTCCCTCCTTACTTTCTTTAGATTTTTCAATATCTCGCACGTGCTCGCGTACTCTGACGCGGAGTTCTCTGGTCGTCATTCCGATGTATATTAAGTTACATGGACAGCGTGCAAGATAAATCACGCCTTGGGATGAACAGGTAAGGTATTTCCTGATTAAGAATTTCTTTGATCCCTCTGAATTGGAGAATTCTTTGCTCTTTATAGTGTTTGTACAGGCTTTACATCTTTTGAACACTCTTTTTTGGGTCTTTTTCTTAATTGAAACTCCCTTATGTGATATCTGTAGTATTAGAGTGATCCACGTTAATGGATAATTTGTTGGTGGAATTAGATGTTCTAATATACATATATGTGTCTACTGACATATATATATATATATATATATATATATATATATATATATATATATATATATATATAGACAATATATATATATATTTTTTTTTCTTTTTGGGACACATGGATCATTTCTATAGCGGTATGTTGGTTTTGCAAGCCTGCGAGAAAACCACGCAGTACGGATGCCATACGGATTACATACGGAGGATGCCATGCGCAAAAAACGCTGACACACCCTGCCTACGGAGGAGCTACGGACCACTATTTTCGGGACTTTTCAGCGTATTACGGCCGTAATATACGGACCGTATTGTTTTACGCTGTGTGTGACGCCGGCCTAATAGTGCACATCGAGTGCACACAAAAAGAAGCTTGCCATACAGTCAGGCCGGTTTCACACGTCAGTGGCTCCGGTACGTGAGGTGACAGTTTCCTGTAAAATCAATGTGTCTCTGCACATGTCAGCGTGTTTTCACGGACCGTGTGTCCGTTTGAAAAACACGGAGACATGTCAGTGTTCGTGGGAGCACACGTATTACACGGACCCATTAAAGTCAATGGGTTCATGTATAACACGTACCGCACACGGATGCTGTCCGTGTGCAGTCCGAGTGCCGTGCAGGAGACAGCGCTACAGTAAGCGCTGTCCCCCCAGCGTGGTGCTGAAGCCGCCATTCATTTCTTCTCTCCAACAGCGTTCACTGGAGAGAAGATATGAAAAATCTTTTTTTTTTGGTGTTTAAGGGGTGGAGCCGCATATTCATCACTGTAATGAGCGGTACCACGTGACCGCTCATACAGGAGAAGCAGCAGTGAGGAGAGGAAGCAGCGAGGGAGCCATTTAAGTATTTTATTAACAGCGGAGGGGGCGCAAAGGGGGTGGGAGGGGGTTGGGGACAGGGATAATTTTTTTAAACACCAAAAAAAAAAAGATTTTTCATATCTTCTCTCCAGCGAACGCTGCTGGAGAGTCGGCACATAGGCGGCACATGGATGCCGCACGTGTGCCACACTGATGTGCCACATGAACACACGGACACACGGACACGGATAATTCCGGTACCGATTTTTCCGGTAGCGGAATTATCTGGATGTGTGAGACTGGCCTTAAATGAAGTGCAAATTCGGGTTGAAAATGTTTCATAAATGGATTTATTGAAGAAAAGGAAAAAACAGAAAAAGCCAAATAAGAAAGATGAAAACTCAGGACAGAGATTCATCTTCAGTTTCAAACATAGTCTGATTGATAGTATAGTGCACACAGTGATCGGTAAAAAATAGCATTTATTACAGTCTGACAGAGACCTGTATAACATCAGCTCTATTGGTCCACAATTTGCATATAAAAAAACTAAAAATTTGGCGGATTTATTAGTCCATAATCAATTGTTACCAATAGAGAACAACTGGTTAAAAAAAAATTCCCCGCAAGGGAATCTTAAATAAGTCAGTGTAACTTCTACCATTTTCATATAGTTAAAAATACAACATAAGGTTAGCAATTTTATCTCATGTAAAAGCAGGTTTGTAGTGTACGTTTTGTTCTGCCCATGTTTATTTTTTTACATAGGAAAAACTATTAGAGAACAGTAATGTCTCATATTCTGGTCCCTATCCTGTAGTAATGTCCTCCATCCTTGTCCCCTTTGTGCCGCTCTCCAAATTTCACATTAAAAAAATACTTATCAACTCTCCTCCGCTCTCTCAGCGAACAGCATCCTCTTCTTCTTCCACATGTGAGATATCGCATGGCAGTGATATCATACACTGCCGACACACCGTTGTCAATTGCCGGCCTCTGAATGATAGTGGCTGGTATTGGTATTGCAACAAGGACACACATTCAATTGAAGTGAAGCACTAGCGCTAACGTACCCGCGGGCCGCATGAAACAGCCCGAGAGACTGCGAATTTGAAACCCTTGCATTAGAGGATGTGAACACCAGTGATTTACGTATTTAATTAAATTACCTAAAGGGAATCTGTCAATAGGATGAACACTCTTAAGCCGCCTCTATGGGCTTTTATGTCACAGAAAGTTGACTAAAATGATACCTTGATATCTGAGTCTGTGATCTGATGTTTTGTTTGCGAAAAGTCCACGTTTTTCTTTAAAGGGAACCTGTCACTTAATTTGAAGCATCTAAAGTGTCTCCAGTACATTGTTAGAGATGCAATGTGCATAACTAATATGTTTTTTTCATTAAAAACTTCACTGTAATCCTTAGCAAAAAGCACTTTATATAGTTACACACGTGGTCAAAAATGTTGGTACCCCTCGTTTAATGACAGAAAAACCCACAATGGTCACAGAAATAACTTGAATCTGACAAAAGTAATAATAAATTAAAAATCTATGAAAATGATCAAATGAAAGTCAGACATTGCTTTACAACCATGCTTCCACAGAATTTAAAAAAAAATTCAAGAAATAGGCCTGGACAGAAATGATGGTGCCCTTAACTTAAGATTTTGTTGCACAACCTTTTGAGGCAATCACTGCAATCAAACGATTCCTGTAACTGTTAATGAGACTTCTGCACCTCTCGACAGGTATTTTCACCCACTCCTCAAGAGCAAACTGCTCCAGTTGTCTCGAGTTTGAAGGTTGCCTTTTCCAGACGGCATGTTTCAGCTCTTTCCAAAGATGCTCAATAGGATTTAGGTCAGGGCTCATAGAAGGCCACTTCAGAATAGTCCAATGCTTTCCTCTTAGCCATTCTTGGGTGTTTTTAGCTTTGTGTTTTGGGTCATTATCCTGTCGCAAGACCCATGACCTGTGACTGAGACCAAGCTTTCTGACACTGGGCAGAACATTTCTTTCTAGAATATCTTGATAGTCTTGAGATTTCATTGCACCCTGCACAGATTCTAGACTCCCTGTGCCAGATGCAGCAAAGCAGCCCCAGAACATAACAGAGCCTCCTCCATATTTCACAGTAGGGACAGGTTCTTTTCTTGATATGCTTCATTTTTCCATCTGTGAACATAGAGCTGATGTGCCTGACCAAAAAGTTCCATTTTTGTCTCATCTGTCCATAGGACATTCTCCTAGAAGCTTTGTGGCTTGTCAATATGAAGTTTGGCAAATTCCAGTTTGGCTTTTTTATGATTTTTTTCAACAATAGTGTCCTCCGTGGTCGTCTTCCATGAAGTCCACTTTGGCTCAGGCAACAACATATGGTGCGATCTGACACTGATGTTCCTTGAGCTTGAAGTTCACCTATAATCTGTTTACAAGTTTTTCTGGGCTCTTTTCTTACCATTCGTATTATCCGTCTCTTTGATTTGTCATCAATTTTCCTCCTGCGTCCAGGGAAGTTGGCTACAGTTAAATTTCTGAATAATATGTGCAACTGTAGTCACAGGAACATCAAGCTGCTTGGAGATGGTCTTATAACTTTGACCTTTACCATGGTTGTCTATCATTTTCTTTCTAATCTTCTGAGACAACTCCTTCCTTTGCTTCCTCTGGTCCATTTTGAGTGTGATACACACAATGTCACCAAACAGCACAGTGAGTATCTGTAGCCCTATATACAGGCCCACTCACTGATTCTAAGATTGCAGACACCTGTGATGCTAATTAGTGGACACACCATGATTTAACATATCCCTTTTGTCACATTATTTTCATTTTAAATACCCCACTGTCGAAGATATTTATTTAAGTATTCTATTTGCACGGTGAAATCTGTTGACAGATCACCTCTAATGGTTTATTACCCGTTTAGTATAATTTGGATTGGGGTCACAATGGTGCTTTGGGACCTCAGCAAACTGTGAAAATTGGGCTCTGCAAAGTACTCACCTAATATCAGGGAGAAGAATATGTATTGCGGCAGGTACACAGAAATTATGCCAACATTAAAGCCCCTTAATGTTCTCCCCCAACTATTATACTCCTTTCATAGCCCTTACAGAATGTAATGCCCTTAAAAATTCCCCCTATACTGCATGCTACCCTTACACAATTTCACCCACAGTCCCGCTAGTACCAAATTTGCATAAATAGTTTAGGTAATAATAGTAAATGTGGGTTGCTATTTAACAAAATTTCTCATTTTGCTTTAATATATTTATTTATATTTATCCTCTTTGTTATGTCTTAATCCTGTTTTATTTGTGTCACTTTATCTCTCCTTTATCCCCCCATCTGTTTTTCTTCACTTTT
The DNA here is from genome assembly GCF_032444005.1 of Ranitomeya imitator. NCBI lineage: Eukaryota > Metazoa > Chordata > Amphibia > Anura > Dendrobatidae > Ranitomeya > Ranitomeya imitator. Next base: position 710,817,553 of record NC_091284.1, on the reverse strand, counting down.
CTCGACTTCAGCTACTAGGACCTTCTCTCTTGATGACTCATCCACAACAACATGCTTTTTCCACGTATCTGCACATAGTAAATTTCTACATATCCCCAGTAGTGAATTAACCCCTCTCTGACCTTAGACGTACTATCCCGTCGAGGTGCCCTGGGCCTATCTGACCCTTGACAGAATAGTACGTCATAGCGATCGGCCGTGCTCACGGGGGGAGCGCGGCCGATCGCGGCCGGGTGTCAGCTGCCTATCGCAGCTGACATCCGGCACAATGTGCCAGGTGTGGGCACATTAACCCCCGGCACACCGCGATCAAACATGATCGCGGTGTGCCAGCGGTACAGGGAAGCGTCTCGCAGGGAGGGGGCTCCCTGCGGGCTTCCCTGAGACCCCCGCAGCAACGCAATGTGATCGCGTTGCTGCGAGGGTCTCCTTACCTCCCTCCCTGCTCCAGGCCCGGATCCAAGATGGCCACGGCATCCGGGTCCTGCAGGGAGGGAGGTGGCTTCACAGCGTCTGCTTAGAGCAGGCACTGTGAAGCCTGCAGTGCTCTACGTCAGATCACTGATCTGACAGAGTGCTGTGCAAACTGTCAGATCAGTGATCTGTGATGTCCCCCTCTGGGACAAAGTAAAAAAGTTTTTAAAAAAATTTCCAAATGTGTAAAAAAAAAAAAAAAATTTAAAAATTCCTAAATAATGAAAAAAAATATATATATTATTCCCATAAATACATTTCTTTATCTAAATAATAAAGACAAACAATAAAAGTACACATATTTAGTATCGCCGCGTCCGTAACAACCCAACCTATAAAACTGTCCCACTAGTTAACCCCTTCAGTAAACACCGTAAGAAAAGAAAAAAACGAGGCAAAAAACAACGCTTTATTATCATCCCGCCGAACAAAAAGTGGAATAACACACGATCAAAAAGACAGATATAAATAACCATGGTACCACTGAAAATGTCATCTTGTCCCGCAAAAAATGACCCACCATACAGTATGATCAGCAAAAAATAAAAAAGTTATAGTCCTCAGAATAAAGCGATGCCAAAATAATTATTTTTTCTATAAAATAGTTTTTATCGTATAAAAGCGCCAAAACATAAATAAATAATATAAATTAGGTATCGCTGTAATCGTACTGAACCGAAGAATAAAACTGCTTTATCAATTTTACCAAACGCGGAACGGTATAAACGCCTCCCCCAAAAGAAATTCATGAATAGCTGGTTTTCGGTCATACTGCCTCACAAAAATCGGAATAAAAAGCGATCAAAAAATGTCACGTGCCCGAAAATGTTACCAATAAAAACGTCAACTCGTCCCACAAAAAACAAGACCTCACATGACTCTGTGGACTCAAACATGGAAAAATTATAGCTCTCAAAATGTGGTAACGCAAAAAATATTTTTTGCAATAAAAAGCGTTTTTCAGTGTGTGACGGCTGCCAATCATAAAAATCCGCTAAAAAACCCGCTATAAAAGTAAATCAAACCCCCCTTCATCACCCCCTTAGTTAGGGAAAAATTTTAAAAATGTATTTATTTCCATTTTCCCATTAGGGTTAGGGCTAGGGTTAGGGCTAGGGTTAGGGTTAGGGCTAGGGTTAGGGTTAAGGCTAGGGTTAGGGATAGGGCTAGGGTTAGGGCTAGGGTTAGGGCTAGGGTTAGGGCTAGGGTTAGGGTTAGGGCTAGGGTTAGGGATAGGGCTAGGGTTAGGGCTAGGGTTAGGGCTAGGGTTAGGGCTAGGGTTAGGGTTAGGGTAGGGTTAGGGCTAGGGTTAGGGTTAGGGCTAGGGTTAAGGCTACAGTTAGGGTTGGGGCTAAAGTTAGGGTTAGGGTTGGGGCTAAAGTTAGGGTTAGGGTTGGGGCTAAAGTTAGGGTTAGGGTTTGCATTACATTTACGGTTGGGAATACGGTTGGGATTAGGGTTAGGGGTGTGTCTGGGTTAGAGGTGTGGTTAGGGTTACCGTTGGGATTAGGGGTAGGGGTGTGTTTGCATCAGGGTTTCAGTTATAATTGGGGGGGTTCCACTGTTTAGGCACATCAGGGGCTCTCCAAACATGACATGGCGTCCGATCTCAATTCCAGCCAATTGTGCGTTGAAAAAGTAAAACAGTGCTCCTTCCCTTCCCAGCTCTCCCGTGTGCCCAAACAAGGGTTTACCCCAACATATCGGGTATCAGCGTACTCAGGACAAATCGGACAACAAATTTGGGGGTCCAATTTCTCCTGTTACCCTTGGGAAAATACAAAACTGGGGGCTAAAAAATAATTTTTGTGGGAAAAAAAGATTTTTTATTTTCACGGCTCTGCGTTATAAACTGTAGTGAAACATTTGGGGGTTCAAAGTTCTTACAACACATTTAGATAAGTTCCTTGAGGGGTCTAGTTTCCAATATGGGGTCACTTGTGGGGGGTTTCTACTGTTTAGGTACATTAGGGGCTCTGCAAACGCAATGTGACGCCTGCAGACCAATCCATCTAAGTCTGCATTCCAAGTGATGCTCCTTCCCTTCCAAGCCCTCCCATGCGCCCAAACATTGGTTCCCCCCACATATCGGGTATCAGCGTACTCAGGACAAATTGAACAACAAAATTTAGGGTCCAATTTCTCCTGTTACCCTTGGAAAAATACAAAACTGGGGGCTAAAATATAATTTTTGTGGAAATTTTTTTTTTTTTATTTGCACAGCTCTGCGTTATAAACTGTAGTGAAATACTTGGGGGTTCAAAGCTCTCACAACACATCTAGATGAGTTCCTTAGGGGGTCTACTTTCCAAAATGGTGTCACTTGTGGGGGGTTTCTACTGTTTAGGTACATTAAGGGCTCTGCAAACGCAATGTGACGCCTGCAGACCATTCCATCTAAGTCTGCATTCCAAATGGCGCTCCTTCCCTTCCGAGCCCTCCCATGCACCCAAACGGTGGTCCCCCACACATATGGGGTATCAGCGTACTCAGGACAAATTGGACAACAACTTTTGGGGTCCAATTTCTCCTGTTACCCTCGGGAAAATACAAAACTGGGGGCTAAAATATAATTTTTGTGGGAAAAAAATGTTGTTTTCTTTTTTTTTACGGCTCTGCATTATAAACTTCTGTGAAGCCCTTGGTGCGTCAAAGTGCTCACCACACATCCAGATAAGTTCCTTAGAGGGTCTACTTTCCAAAATGGTGTCACTTGTTGGGGGTTTCAATGTTTAGGCACATCAGTGGCTCTCCAAATGCAACATGGCGTCCCATCTCAATTCCTGTCAATTTTGCATTGATAAGTCAAACGGCGCTCCTTCCCTTCTGGGCTCTACCATGTGCCCAAACAGTGGTTTACCCCCACATATGGGGTATCAGCGTACTCAGGACAAATTGTACAACAACTTTTGGGGTCCAATTTCTTCTCTTACCCATGGGAAAATAAATAATTGGGGGCAAAAATATAATTTTTGTGAAAAAATATAATTTTTTATTTTTACGGTTCTGCATTATAAACTTCTGTGAAGCACTTGGTGGGTCAAAATGCTCACCACACCTCTAGATAAGTTCCTTAGGGGGTCTACTTTCCAAAATGGTGTCACTTGTGGGGGGTTTCAATGTTTAGGCACATCAGTGGCTCTCCAAACGCAACATGGCGTCCCATCTCAATTCCTGTCAATTTTGCATTGAAAAGTCAAATGGCGCTCCTTCACTTCCGAGCTCTGTCATGCACCCAAACAGTGGTTTACCCCCACATATGGGGTATCAGCGTACTCAGGTCAAATTGTACAACAACTTTTGGGGTCCATTTTCTCCTGTTACCCTTGGTAAAATAAAACAAATTGAAGCTGAAATAAATTTTTTGTGAAACAAAGTTAAATGTTCATTTTTATTTAAACATTCCAAAAATTCCTATGAAACACCTGAAGGGTTAATAAACTTCTTGAATGTGGTTTTGAGCACCTTGAGGGGTGCAGTTTTTAGAATGGTGTCACACTTGGATATTTTCTATCATATAGACCCCTCAAAATGACTTCAAATGAGATGTGGTCCCTAAAAAAAAATGGTGTTGTAAAAATGAGAAATTGCTGGTCAACTTTTAACCCTTATAACTCCCTAACAAAAACAAATTTTGGTTCCAAAATTGTGCTGATGTAAAGTAGACATGTGGGAAATGTTGCTTATTACCGTATATACTCGAGTATAAGCCGACCCGAGTATAAGCCGACCCCCCTAATTTTGCCACAAAAAACTGGGAAAACTTATTGACTCGAGTATAAGCCTAGGGTGGAAATGCAGCATTTACCGGTGAATTTCAAAAATAAAAATAGATCATTATTTCCCCATAGCTGTGCCATATAGTGCTCTACACCGTTCATTATTTCCCCATAGCTGTGCCCCATATAGTGCTCTGCACCGTTCATTGTGCCCCATAGCTGTGCCATATACGGTGCTCTGCTCCGTTCATTGTGCCCCATTGCTGTGCCATATACGGTGCTCTGCACCGTTCATTGTGCCCCATATCTGTGCCCATATACGGTGCTCTGCACCATTCATTGTGCCCCATTGCTGTGCCATATACGGTGCTCTGCACCGTTCATTGTGCCCCATTGCTGTGCCATATACGGTGCTTTGCACCGTTCATTGTGCCCCATTGCTGTGCCATATACGGTGCTTTGCACCGTTCATTGTGCCCCATAGCTGTGCCATATACGGTGCTCTGCACCGTTCATTGTGCCCCATTGCTGTGCCATATACAGTGCTCTGCAACGTTCATTGTGCCCCATTGCTGTGCCATATACGGTGCTCTGCACCGTTCATTGTGCCCCATTGCTGTGCCATATACGGTGCTCTGCACCGTTCATTGTGCCCCATTGCTGTGCCATATACAGTGCTCTGCACCGTTCATTGTGCCCCATTGCTGTGCCATATACGGTGCTCTGCACCGTTCATTGTGCCCCATTGCTGTGCCATATACGGTGCTCTGCACCGTTCATTGTGCCCCATTGCTGTGCCATATACGGTGCTCTGCACCGTTCATTGTGCCCCATTGCTGTGCCATATACAGTGCTCTGCACCGTTCATTGTGCCCCATATCTGTGCCCATATACGGTGCTCTGCTCCGTTCATTGTGCCCCATTGCTGTGCCATATACGGTGCTCTGCACCGTTCATTGTGCCCCATATCTGTGCCCATATACGGTGCTCTGCACCGTTCATTGTGCCCCATTGCTGTGCCATATACGGTGCTCTGCACCGTTCATTGTGCCCCATTGCTGTGCCATATACGGTGCTTTGCACCGTTCATTGTGCCCCATTGCTGTGCCATATACGGTGCTCTGCACCGTTCATTGTGCCCCATTGCTGTGCCATATACGGTGCTTTGCACCGTTCATTGTGCCCCATTGCTGTGCCATATACGGTGCTCTGCACCGTTCATTGTGCCCAATAGAAATCTCTGCCGCCGCTGCTGCTGCAATAAAAAAAAAAAACACATACTCACCTCCCTTGATTGCAGCTCCCGGCGTCTCGTTCCGGCGCCTCCATCTTCCCGGCGTCTCTGCTCTGACTGATCAGGCAGAGGGCGCCGCGCACACTGTATGCGTCATCGCGCCCTCTGCCTGAACAGTCAGAGCGCAGACGCCGGGAAGATGGAGGCGCCGGCCGGGAAGATGGAGCGGCGCCCGGCGGCTGGATCGAGGACAGGTGAATATGCTATACTTACCTAGTCCTGGCGATCCTCGCGCTGTCCCTCTGTCTGGTCTTCGGTGCCGCAGCTCTTCCTGTCAGCGGTCACCGACACCGCTGATTAGAGGAATGAATAGGCGGCTCCGCCCCTATGGGAGGTGGAGCCGCTTATTCATATCTCTAATGAGCGGTCCCACGTGACCGCTGAAGAGGGGAAGAAGCTGCAGCACAGAAGCCCGTGGGACGGCAGGGACAGCGCGAGGATCGCTGGGACTAGGTAAGTATACCTCAGCGCCCTCACCCCCTCACCCGCCGACCCTGCCACCCACATTTACTCGAGTATAAGCCGAGAGGGGCACTTTCAGACCAAAAATTTGGGCTGAAAATCTCGGCTTATACTCGAGTATATACGGTAAGTATTTTGTGTGACATATCTCTGTGATTCAATTGCATAAAAATTCAAAGTTGGAAAATTGCGAAATGTTCAAAATTTTCGCCAAATTTCTGTTTTTGTCACAAATAAACGCAGGTAATATCAAAGAAATTTTACCACTATCATGAAGTACAATATGTCCCGAGAAAAAAATGTCAGAATCACCAGGATCCGTTAAAGCATTCCAGAGTTATAACCTCATAAAGGGACAGTGGTCAGAATTGTAAAAATTGGCCTGGTCATTGACGTGCAAACCACACTTGGGGGTAAAGGGGTTAAAGACCCAGATTGGGAACGTATATCCCACAAACATATCATACGAATTACACTCATATTTACTTTGGCCGAATACCTAGGCTCCAAATGATCCCCAGTCATTGACCTACACTATTTGCCAACAATGCAGACTTTTGTGACAAATTAGAACGTATTATTAATATATGTGAATTTGATCTTACATTATTGAATATAGAATCTCTGCAAGAGACCGTTAGTGACACCAAGCAACAGATCACTACAACAGAAAACCTCAGCCTGATGAAGAGACCTGAGTAGCCTCGAAAACTTGCAATTTGTTACCATCTTTTCAGTTAGCCATTAAAAGGTATTGACCACTGAGGACTCTTAAATTTAAATATTTATATATTTACTGCCATGGTACAAAGATATATATTTTTTCCTGTACAATAGAATAGAACTTACAGCTACCAGTGGCGTATCTAGGGGGTGAAGCTGGGGCATGTGCCCCGGACACAGGGAGAAATCCTTGCAGCTCCGCTGCCTACAAGAGAAAATATCAGTGGAGCTGCAGCGATCTGTCTTCCTGCTTCCTGTCTGACCCACTCTTCCTCTCATACAGGCAGCTCCGCTGGATGACATCATCATTCAGCGGCCGGCTGTGCCAGAGGAAGGCGATGGAGATGCTACGGCAGAGCGTGCAGAGAGGTGAGAGGTTGTTTGTGTGTGTATAGAGGTGAGAGGTGCTGTGTGTGTGTGTTGTGTGTGCGAGCATGCATAGCGCTGCGGGGGAATTTGCAGAGAGGTAAAGGGTGTTGTGTGTGTCTGTGTGTGTATAGGGGAGGAGAGGGCAATGATGGGGCTGACGGGGAGAAGGCAATGATGGGGTGATGGAGAGGGCAATTATGGGGATGGTGGGGGAGGAGGAAATGATGGAAATGGTGGAATAGGCAATGATGGGGTGGGGAAAAGGCAATGATGGAGGTGGTGGAATGGGCAATGATGGGGTGGGGGAGAAGGCAATGATGGAGGTGGTGGAATGGACAATGATGGCGGTGGGGGAGAATGTAATGATGGTGGTGGGAAGGAGGAAATGATGGAGGTTGTGGAATGGGCAATTATATGGGGTGGTGGGGGAGAAAGCAATGATAGTGGTGGTGGAGAAGGCAATGATGGAGGAGATGAAGAGAGCAATGATGGGGTGGGGTAGAGGACAATAATGGGATGCAGGGGGAGGAGGGCAATGATGAGTGTTGGGGATTGGGATGAGAGGAAGGGGGACTTATAATGGACTTAGGAACAGGGGGAGGAAGACATTATTATCGCTACACAGTCCCTTAGTATAGAGTGTATGTACTTATTATGTATAACACAGTCCCTTAGTATATAGTGTACGTATATAGTGTACTCACTTAAATATAGCACAGTCCCTAGTATATAGTGTACTCACTAATTCTGTATAACGCCATCCTTAGTTACATAGTTTCCTCTTTTATTATGTATAACATCATCTCTTATTACGGACCATTCTCTCTAGTTATATATGGTGCTGTCCCTTATTATATAGCTTACTCTGCTGTTATGTACAGTGCTGTCTCTTACGGGGGATTTATTATGTGTGGGGACAATTTGAGTGGGGATAGGGGGATTTATTATGTGTGGGTAGAATATGAGATGGGATGGGGGGATTTATTATGTGTGGGGTGAGATTTGGAGTGGGGATGGGGGATTTAATGTGTGTGGGGAGATTTGGAGTGGAGATGGGGTTATTCATTGTGTGTGGGGAGATTTGTAGTGGGGATGGGGGATTTAATGTGTGGGGGAGATTTGAGGACACAAAATGAAGAGCAAAGGGGGAGATGGGGGCATATATATGAGGAAACAGTACAGGGGAATAGGGGGCATGTATGAGGAAACAGTATGGAGGAATTGGGGGCATGTATGAGGAAAGAGTATGGGGTAATTGGGGGCATGTATGAGGAAACAGTATGGGGAAAGGGCGGCATGTATAAGGAAACAATATGGGAGAATGAGAGCATGTATGAGGAAACAGTATCGGGGAATAGGGGGCATGTATGAGGAAACAGTATGGGGGAATGGGGGGCATATATGAGGAAACAGTATGGGGTGATGGGTGCAGACAGTATGGGGAGCGAATGGGGGAATGTATGTGGATACAGTATGAGTAGCGATGTGAAAAATGTATGTGGACACATTACGGGGAGTGAGGATGATGGGATGTGTGCAGACACAGTATGGTGAGTCAGATAAGCAGGCAGTATAGAAAGTGAGGGGGTAAATATATGAGGAAACAGTATGGTGAACAGGGGGATGTGAGAGGAGACAGTATGAGGAGGGAGTTCAATTGTATGAGGAGACAGTATGGGGGGAGAAAAGTGAGTGGGCACAGAATAGAAACTTGAGTAGTGGGGGCGTAGCATGGATGAACAGTGTAAGAGCACAACCACGAGAGGACAGTATAACAAGGAGGGGGAGTGTAATGAGAGTACAGTATATATACTGGGAAATATAGGGGGGACATAGTATAAGAGGACAGTGTGAAGATGGGGCCGGTATGGAAAGGAGAGGTCAGTGTGAAGAGCATGTACCATAAGAGGGACAGTGTGGGGGTCATATTTTGTGCAGACAATATAGTGAGGGGCAATTTTTTATTCAGGACCATTGTAATGACACTTCCATCTTAAGGGTGTGTGCACACGGAAGAATTTCTTGCAGAAAATTCCAGAAGAAAACCGGACATTTTCTGCAACAAAACCGCATGCGTTTTTTTCGCATTTTTTCCGCGTTTTTACCATGTTTTTTTTTCGATTTTTTTCTGGAGCTTTCCCAATGCATTACAAAGCGGGAGAAACGTAAAATTAATGAACATGCTGCGTTTTTTACCGCGATGCGTTTTTTTGTGGAAAAAAACGCATCATGTGCACCAAAATTGCAGAATGCATTCTAAATGATAGGATGCATATGTATGCATTTTTTATGCAAATGTTATTTGTGATACTGACTATTTCTCATGTTTTTATTTATTTTAGGAGCATTCCCGACCTGTGACACAGCGTATGCGTCATGAAAGTCGGTGCCAATCCGACCTGTGACGCATATGCTGTGTCACAGAATGATCGCGTCCCTGCAGATCGGGTGAAAGGGTTAACTCCAATTTCACCCGATCTGCAGGGACAGGGGGACTGGTAGTACAGCCCAGGGGGGTGGCTTCACCCCCCCCATGGCTACGATCGCTCTGATTGGCTGTTGAAAGTGAAACTGCCAATCAGATCGATTTGTAATATTTCACCTATTAAAACTGGTGAAATATTACAATCCAGCCATGGCCGATGCTGCAATATCATCGGCCATAGCTGGAAACAATGGTCTCCCCCCCCCCACCGCCACCGATCCCCTCCCCCAGTCCTCCGATCAGTCCTGTACACTGCTCCGCCACCCTCCGTCCTCCTGTCCGCTCCCCCCGTGCTCTTGTCCGCTCCCCCTGTGCTCCAATCCAACCCTCCTGCACTCCGATCCATCCCCCGTGCTCCAATCCACCCCCCGTGCTCCAATCCACCACCCCCGTGCTTCAATCCACCCACCCATGCTCCGATCCACCCCCCGTGCTCCGATCCACCCCCCGCGCTCCGATCCACCCCCCGTGCTCTACCCCCACCCCATCATACTTACCGAGCCTCCCGGGGTCCGTACGTCTTCTCCATGGGAGCCGCCATCTTCCAAAATGGCGGGCACATGCGCAGTGCGCCCGCCGAATCTGCTGGCAGGCAGATTTGTTCCAATGTGCATTTTGATCACTGTGATAAAACCTATCACAGTGATCAAAATAAAAAAAAGTAAATTAACCCCCCCCCCCCTTTAACACCCCCATAAGTAGGGACAATAATAAAATAAAAAAAAAATTTCCACTAAGGTTGGGGTTAGAACTAGGGTTAGGGTTAGGGCACATGTATTCTGGTCTTCTGCCATTTTTCCGCAGCGGATTTGATAAATCCACAGTGCTAAACCTCTGTGGATTTATCGCGGATTTACCACGTTTTTTCTGCGCATTTCACTGCGGTTTTACAACTGCGATTTTCTATTGGAACTGTTGTAAAACCGCTGCGGAATCCGCAGAAAGAAGTGACATGCTGGGGAATGTAAACCGCTGCGTTTCCGTGCAGTTTTTCTGCAGCATCTGTACAGCGATTTTTGTTTCCCATAGGTTTACATTGAAATGCGTGTGCACATACCTTTAGAATTAGGCTATGTGCACACGGTGCGGATTTGGCTGCGGATCCGCAGCGGATTGGCCACTGCAGATTCGCAGAAGTGTTCCATCAGGTTTACAGTACCATGTAAACATATGGAAAACCAAATCCGCTGTGCCCATGGTGCAGAAAATACCGCGCGGAAACGCTGCGTTGTATTTTCCGCAGCATGTCAATTCTTTGTGCGGATTCCGCAGAGTTTTACACCTGTTCCTCAATAGGAATCCACAGGTGAAATCCGCAAAAAAACCACTGGAAATCCGCGGTAAATCCGCAGGTAAAATGCAGTGCCTTTTACCCGTGGATTTTTCAAAAATGGTGCTGAAAAATCTCACACGAATCCGCAACGTGGGCACACAGCCTTAGGGTTAGAGTTGGAATGAGGGTTGTGGTTAGGGTTAGGGGTGTGTTGGGGTTAGGGTTGTGGTTAGGGGTGTGTTGGGGTTAGGGTTGGAGGTAGAATTGAGGGTTTTCCACTGTTTAGGCACATCAGGGGTCTCCAAACGCAACATGGCGCCACCATTGATTCCAGCCAATCTTGTATTCAAATGGTGCTCCCTCACTTCCGAGCCCCGACGTGTGCCCAAACAGTGGTTTACCCCTACATATGGGGTACCAGCTTACTCAGGACAAACTGCGCAACAATTACTGGGGTCCAATTTCTCCTGTTACCCTTGTGAAAATAAGAAATTGCTTGCTAAAACATCTTTTTTGAGGAAAGAAAAATGATTTTTTATTTTCACGGCTCTGAGTTGTAAACGTCTGTGAAGCACTTGGGGGTTCAAAGTGCTCACCACATATCTAGATAAGTTCCTTGGTGGGTCTAGTTTCCAAAATGGGGTCACTTGTGGGGGGTTTCTACTGTTTAGGCACACCAGGGGCTCTGCAAACGCAACGTGACGCCCGCAGACCATTCCATCAAAGTCTGCATTTCAAAAGTCACTACTTCCCTTCTGAGCCCCGACGTGTGCCCAAACAGTGGTTTACCCCCACACATGGAGTATCAGCATACTCAGAAGAAACTGGACAACAATTTATGGGGTCCAATTTCTCCTGTAACCCTTGGGAAAATAAAAAATTCTGGGCTAAAAAATTATTTTTGAGGAAAGAAAACGTATTTATTATTTTCACGGCTCTGCGTTATAAACTTCTGTGAAGCACTTGGGGGTTCAAAGTGCTCACCACATATCTAGATAAGTTCCTTTCGGGGTCTCGTTTCCAAAATGGGGTCACTTGTGGGGGGTTTCTACTGTTTAGCCACATCAGGGGCTCTGCAAACGCAACATGTTGCCCGCAGAGCATTCCATCAAAGTCTGCATTTCAAAACGTCACTACTTCACTTCCGAGCCCCGCCATGTGCCTAAACAGTAGTTTACCTCCACATATGGGGTATCACCATACTCAGGAGAAACTGGACAACAAATATTGTGGTCAAATTTCTCCTGTTACCCTTGGGAAAATTTAAAAATTCTGGGCTAAAAAATTATTTTTGAGGAAAGAAAACGTATTTATTATTTTCACAGCTCTGCGTTATAAACTTCTGTGAAGCACTTGGGGGTTCAAAGTGCTCACTACACATCTAGATAAGTTCCTTTCGGGGTCTAGTTTCCAAAATGGGGTCACTTGTGTGACGCTGTAAGAATCTGGCTGCACTCGGATGTCACCCGAGTGCAGTCCTATTAGAGCATGTAGATTCAAACAGTGAAAAACGGAGAGTGGACCCACTGGACCGTGATGACGAACCCCTCTCGGGCGAGCTGACCAGGTGGACCGCCCCTATACAGGGAGAGTTAGGGGCAGGCCCGTGAGGGACTATCGCCACGGAAACTGGAGGGTCGACTGAGATCAGATGGGAACACAGCAGGCACAAAGGGAAAGAGGGAACAGAAAGGAACTACTGAGACAAGGGAGAAGATGGGAACGCTACGGAGGCACGGAGGGTGGCAGGACAATATGGAGACACCGAGGCTGACGGGAGCAAGGAAAAGATATAGGAGCCGGGCAGGTACCGCAGAGGAAAAGGAACTGAAGGAACAAGGCAGGAACACAGGAAACAGGCAGGCACTGCAGAGGGCGGAGGAGACCCAAAGTCAGAGAGCTAGGAAAGCACAGAGACCACAGGTGGCCAGAAGCACTTGTAAACACAAATGAACATCAGGCACAGAGAAGCAGCAGGAAGCAGTTTACATAGCAGCATGGGAGCTACTTCCGGGTTACAGTCCTCCAGGATGACGGAGAGGACAGGAAAGAGTGCCAACAGAGGAATCAGATGTGCGCACGCGCAGAGCTGAATGCGACGCGCGCGCGCACCCAGCGAGCTGCAGTGGGGAGAGGCGGCGGCAGCAACGGCATGACAGTACCCCCATCTTTATGCCCCTCCTTTTTAAGACTAGAAAGAAACCGGGACAAAATACGAGGAGCCCGAATGTTCTCTCGAGGCTCCCAGGACCTCTCCTCAGGACCAAAACCCTTCCAGTCAACCAAAAACAAAGTTCTCCCTCTAAGTTTTTTCATGGCTAAAATGTCCCTAACTTCAAAGACATCATCCTCGGAAACAGGCGAAGGAGAACAAAGGTTAGAAGAATGAAACTGATTAAAAACTACAGGTTTAAGGAGAGACACATGAAAAGAATTAGAAATACGCAGAGAGGCAGGCAACTTAAGTTTGTAAGAAACGTCATTAATACGAGACAAAACTTCGAATGGACCGATATAGCGAGGACCCAGCTTATGTGAAGGGATTTTGAGATGGATAAATTTAGAAGAAACCCAAACCTTGTCCCCAGGATGGAATATAGGAGAATCAAGACGTCTTTTGTCCGCATGTCTCTTCATCCTAACTTGAGCCAACTCAAGGGCGGACTTGGTCTCCTGCCAGACCCTGGAGAACTCTCTAGACAGAAGATCAGCCGCTGGTACAGTAGAGACAGGAGAAACCGGAAGAGGAAGACCAGGATGTTGACCGTAGACGATAAAAAATGGAGATTTGTTAGTGGCTTCCCTGGGATGGTTATTGTAAGAAAACTCAGCCCATGGCAGTAAGTCAGACCAATCATTCTGATGAGAATTGGAAAAATGACGGAGATAAGTTACCAAGGTCTGATTAGTACGTTCCACCTGGCCATTGGACTGTGGATGGTAGGCCGAAGAAAAATCAAGCGAAATGTTCATAGATTTGCAGAGGGATCTCCAGAAGCGGGCGGTGAATTGAACACCTCGGTCAGAAACAATATGTAAAGGAAGACCATGAAGACGAAAAATATGGTGAACAAAAATCTTTGCCAATTCGGGAGCAGAAGGTAAACCTGGGAGAGCGATGAAATGAGCCATCTTGGAGAAACGGTCCATGACCACGAAGATGACGGTGGAACCAGAAGAGTGAGGCAGATCAGTGATGAAATCCATAGATAAATGTTGCCACGGAGTGGAAGGTACTGGCAAAGGATGTAGAAGCCCAGAAGGTAGTTGCCTGGGAATCTTATTCTTGGCACAGGAAGGACAAGAGGCGACAAAACTTTGGACATCCTTAGACAACGTTGGCCACCAGTAAAAACGAGAGATCAAACGAAAGGTTTTTTTTAAACCAACATGTCCAGCCAGTTTGGAGGCGTGACCCGAAAGTAAGACACGTCTCCTGTTCCCTTCAGCGACAAAGGTCTTACCCGGAGGCAACGAAGTGAGAGAGACTAGAGCAACTGTGATGACTCTGGCAGGATCAATGATGTGTGCAGGCTCATCCTCCAAATCCACCACCTGGAATGACCTAGACAGAGCGTCGGCTTTGGAGTTTTTATTTCCTGGCAAGAAACGAAGTTCGAAGTCAAACCTGGCGAAAAACAAGGCCCACCTGGCCTGCCGAGGATTAAGTCTTTGCGCAGAACGAATATACGCCAGATTCTTGTGATCGCTGTAGATTATAAAACGATGTAAAGCCCCTTCTAAGAGGTACCGCCATTCCTCTAATGCCAACTTGATTGCCAAAAGTTCTTTATCACCGATGGAATAATTTTTTTCTGAGGAGGAGAAGATCTTAGAGAAAAAACCACAGGGCACAAGACGACCAGAAGAGGATTTCTGCGAGAGCACAGCTCCAGCTCCAATTGCAGAAGCATCTACTTCAAGGATGAAGGGTTTATTGGCCACTGGACGATGAAGAATAGGAGCTGAGGCAAAGGCTTGCTTGATGGACCGGAAAGCCTCTTTGGCCTCAGACGACCACAGATGAGGATTGGCACCCTTCCGAATCATGGAGGAGATTGGAGCTGAAAGAGAGGAAAAGTGAGGTATAAACTGCCGATAGTAGTTAGCAAATCCAAGAAATCGCTGAATTGCTTTCACTCCAAGAGGACGCGGCCAGTTGAGCACGGCAGAAACTTTTCCCGGATCCATACACAAACCAGCGTCGGAAATGATGAAACCCAAGAAGGGTAGAGATGACTGTTCGAAGACACATTTTTCCAGTTTTGCGTACAGCCGATTCTCTCTCAAACGCTGAAGTACTTGCCGTACATCTCTTCTGTGAGTAGACAGATCTGGAGAGAACACAAGGATATCGTCCAAGTACACCACAACACAGGTGTAAAGTAGATCCCGAAAAACATCATTTACGAACTCCTGGAAGACTGCGGGTGCATTGCATAAACCGAATGGCATAACCAAATATTCATAATGACCATCTCTGGTATTAAACGCAGTCTTTTACTCGTCACCAGAACGGATACGGATCAAATTATAAGCTCCTCTGAGATCCAATTTGGTAAAGATTCGTGCTCCACGTAGACGATCAATGAGTTCTGGTATGAGAGGAAGTGGGTACTTGTTTTTGATCGTGATGGTGTTGAGACCCCGGTAGTCTATACATGGGCGAAGAGAACCGTCCTTCTTTTTAACGAAGAAGAACCCAGCTCCTGCAGGTGAGGAAGACTTTCGAATGAAGCCTCTGGCCAGATTCTCTTGAATATATTCGGACATGGCTTGAGTCTCGGTAGGAGACAATGGGTAAATACGACCCCTAGGTGGAGTAGAACCAGGAACAAGGTCTATCGGGCAGTCATAAGAGCGGTGCGGCGGCAAAATCTCCGCTTCCTTCTTGTTAAAGACGTCCGAGAAAGCGCAATAGGCTGGAGGAATTCCCACGGATTCCGAAGCAGACCGAGAGGAGGACGCAAGCTTGACGGGAAGCAGGCACCTGTTCAGACAAGACTGTCCCCACCGTAGAACATCTCCAGTACGCCAGTCCAGCGTGGGTTCGTGATCTCTCAACCAAGGAAGACCCAAAAGGAAAGAATGAGACAAAGAAGGTAAAACATAAAAGGCCAGTTTCTCACGATGAAGAGCTCCAATCTGAAGTTTGACTTCCTCCGTAACCAAGTTGACGGTCTCCCGCAAAGGCTGACCATCGACGGAAGCTATTTGTCTAGGAGTCTCCAAGGGTCTAACAGGTATCCCAAGCCTGTTAACAACCTCGAGCTGAACAAAGTTCCCAGCCGCTCCTGAATCAACATAAGCCTCCAGAGAAAAGTGACGGGAACCTAAATGTAGAATAACAGGCAAAACCAGAGGCGGAGAGGAATCATAACCACCTAGGAAGGCCTCTCTTACCTGTCCTAGGCGGATGCGTTTCCCGGCTTCTGAGGACAAGCGCGTAAGAGATGAGAGGCACTGCCGCAGTAAAAACAAAGACCTTGTGCGAGTCTCTCCTTGCGGCGTTGCTCAGAAGACTTAAGGCGATCGACCTGCATGGGTTCAGGAGAAGATGAAGAAGCGCTGCTTGAGAAAAAGAAGTCCCTCGAGCAACAGTGGTCTGGCGAAGAGGTCTCCTCTCTCTGGCAAGCTCACGAGTGCGCTCCTGAAAGCGCAGATCAATGCGTATGGCCAAGGAGATAAGATCATCCAAAGAGGTGGGAGTGTCCTGTCCCGCCAACTCATCCTTAATCCGTGAAGACAAACCACGCCAAAACGCTCCAACCAAAGCCTCATTATTCCACCCAAGGTCTGAGGACAGAGTCCGGAAACGGATGGCGTACTGGGCTACTGAGAGAGTACCCTGGTAAAGGTTAAAGAGGGACTCAGTGGTAGAGACCAGACGACCAGGTTCATCAAAAACCTTACGGAAGGTATCCAGGAACGGATTGAGTTGGGAGACCAAAGGATCATCACGCTCCCAGAGGGGATTAACCCACGCCAAAGCCTCACCCTCCAAATGGGATACTATAAAAGCAACCTTAGCTCGGTCGGTAGGATAAAGTAGCGGAGATAATTCAAAATGCAACTGGCATTGATTAAGAAAGCCGCGGCACGCTTTAGAATCCCCACCATACCGAGGAGGTCTAGCAAGTCGGGGCGAGGGTTGTGGCGCAGAGACAGGAGTGGAAACAGAGGCCACATTCTGGAGGGAGAGAAGCCGATCATTAATGGAGGCCATAAAATTCAAAATATGGGACAGAGTGTCCCGTTGTTGACCTAGCTCCCGCTGAAGGGCAACCAACTGCGGAGCAATACCAGGATCAGAAGGCTGTAAATCCGCTAGGCGAGACTCCATATTCTTTAAAAATGACATGATCCTAGTCTGGTTTTCACGCAAAAAGAGTAACTCCTTTTGAGTGGCGGAGACTCCAGCGGGGTCCATGGCCTGATGTTACTGTGATGCTGTAAGAATCTGGCTGCACTCGGATGTCACCCGAGTGCAGTCCTATTAGAGCATGTAGATTCAAACAGTGAAAAACGGAGAGTGGACCCACTGGACCGTGATGACGAACCCCTCTCGGACGAGCTGACCAGGTGGACCGCCCCCTATACAGGGAGAGTTAGGGGCAGGCCCGTGAGGGACTATCGCCACGGAAGCTGGAGGGTCGACTGAGATCAGATGGGAACACAGCAGGCACAAAGGGAAAGAGGGAACAGAAAGGAACTACTGAGACAAGGGAGAAGATGGGAACGCTACGGAGGCACGGAGGCTGGCAGGACAATATGGAGACACCGAGGCTGACGGGAGCAAGGAAAAGATATAGGAGCCGGGCAGGTACCGCAGAGGAAAAGGAACTGAAGGAACAAGGCAGGAACACAGGAAACAGGCAGGCACTGCAGAGGGCAGAGGGAGACCCAAAGTCAGAGAGCTAGGAACGCACAGAGACCACAGGTGGCCAGAAGCACTTGTAAACACAAATGAACATCAGGCACAGAGAAGCAGCAGGAAGCAGTTTACATAGCAGCATGGGAGCTACTTCCGGGTTACAGTCCTCCAGGATGACGGAGAGGACAGGAAAGAGCTCCAAGAGAGGAATCAGATGTGCGCACGCGCAGAGCTGAATGCGACACATGCGCGCACCCGGCGAGCTGCAGAAGGGAGAGGCGGCGGCAGCAACGGCATGACAACTTGTGGGTGGTTTCTACTGTTTAGCCACATCAGAGGCTCTGGAAATGCAACGTGACGCCCGCAGATCATTCCATCAAAGTCTGCATTTCAAAACGTCACTACTTCACTTCCGAGCCCCAGGATGTGCCCAAACAGTATTTTATTTTTGAGGAAAGAAAACGTATTTATTATTTTCACGGCTCTGCTTTATAAACTTCTGTAAAGCACTTGGGGGTTCAAAGTGCTCACCACACATCTAGATAAGTTCCTTTTGGGGTCTAGTTTCCAAAATGGGGTCACTTGTGGGGGGTTTATACTGTTTAGCCACATCAGGGGCTCTCCAAACGCAACATGACGCCCACACAGCATTTCATCAAAGTCTGCATTTCAAAACGTCACTACTTCACTTCCGAGCCCCGGCATGTGCCCAAACAGTGGTTTACCCCCACATATGGGGTATCAGCGTACTCAGCGTACTCAGGAGAAACTGGAGAACAACTTTTGGGGTCAAATTTCTCCTGTTACCCTTGGGAAAATAAAAAATTGCGGGCTAAAAATCATTTTTGAGAAAATAAAAATGCGCTGACTAGACATGTGTCTTCATTTACAGGTTGATAAAAAGACATGACTTTTTATGCAAATCTGACCCTGTGACATCTATCTTCTATACCTTGCCCAAACTCCATAAAAATGTACAATTTCCCAATGGGCTTCCATGGGTAGCCTCCATGGTTTCTATTTTTTTAACTTCTGGTTATTTATCTTGGAAAGATTTTGACTCCACTGATTAAAACCACTAGGTTTTTTGTCTTAGACACTTCCCATTTCCTGACTATCGTTAGATCCCTCACAAATATACCATGTGATAGTCTAATGAAAACTTTAGACATGAGCAACTTATATACAGTACGTCTATTTGACTCGATGATGGCCTTTCTGCAGTGACCAGATTATTACCTTCTTCTACTCTTTCATCTCAACAAATTTCTTTTTGCTTTGCCTTATATTACATGAGAATTATTTTCTCTTTGGTGACAATTTTTATTTTCAAAATAAGGGTACAGCCATGGGATTAAATGATGCTCTCCCCTATGCTTAATGGTTCATGTCCAGCTGGTAAAACCAAGATGTTTTCAGTAATCTATATATAAATTGTCTAAGGGTCACTTCCGTCTGTCTGTCTGTCCTTCTGTCACGGTTATTCATTCGCTGATTGGTCTCGGCAGCTGCCTGTCATGGCTGCCACGACCAATCAGCGACGGGCACAGTCCGATTAGTCCCTCCCCTACTCCCCTGCACTCACTGCCCGGCGTCCGCTCCGTAATCCCCTCCACTCACCGCTCACACATGGTTAATGGCAGCGGTAACAGCCCGCGTGTAACGCACTCCATTACCGCTGCTATTAACCCTGTGTGGCCCCAACTGTATCCCCCATGACGTTGCCATTCAAGGGTTACAATTTCATTTAAACAAATACAGCTCATATTCAAGTGATTTGATCAATTTTATTTTACAGGTAACTTTTTTTCTGTTAACTCACAATTTTTTTCTTTTGACTCTGAATATTTTTTACAATGTACAGGTGTGGCCATGGGGGCTAAATTTTCACCTTCCCTAGCAAATTTGGTCATGTCCTATTGGGAGTATTCACACCTATTTGCGGTTTCTAATCCGTTTTTCTCATATATCCATTGGTATGGCAGATACATCGACGATACATTGATTAACTGGAAGGGCGATGTATCTGCCATACAGGACTTTGTGAATTATATTAATGTCAATAATTTTAATTTAAAATTTACATATGTTCACACTGTGTCTAAGATTTCTTTTCTGGATTTAGAGCTAACAGGTGTTCCGGATAAACTGATTTCCACGTGGACTTTTGTAAAACCAATGGCAGGCAACAGTTTGCTTCATGCTAAAAGCAGTCACCCCAGGCACACGGTTAAAGCCATTCCTGTGGGTGAGTTTACTAGATTGAAGCGAAACTGTAACAATAATAATGACCTATCCAGAGATCTAGTTCAATAGCGTAACAAGTTTTTAAAACGGGGATATCCGCATTGGATGCTAGATAGAGCGGCACATATAGTCAGTCAGAAAGAGCAAGTAAATCTCATCTCTTCAGAAAGGGATAGTGGGATCAATAAAAATAAAAATACAAATAAAAATAAAGAGCAAAACAGAAACGAAATCAATATGGGCAACAAACCATATGTGTGTCTACAATTTAGCCCTCAATTTAATAGGATTAAAACTATCATTAATAAGGCCATACCAATTTTGTTTGAAGATCCCACTCTTGCTCTCATTTTGTCCAATGGATGTAATGTAGTGGCCAGAAGAGCGCCCACTTTAGGCAACATGCTATCTCCAAATCATTTTTCATCTGAACATCCAGTCAATACCTGGCTGCACTGCACAGGCTGTCACAAATGTAACGTAACTAACTGCACTACGTGTAAACATCTCATCACCGCTAAATTCTTCGGTATTAGGGGCAATATAAATCAATACAAAATTCAAACATTTATAAATTGCAATACACGTTTTGTGGTTTATAAAATCGATTGTGCAACATGTGATAAATCATATATTGGCTGCACTACCCGCAAACTAAAAAAACGCATATCAGAACACCTTTATGATATAAAATGTACCACAAATAACAGTCGTGCCATTTCCTCCGTGGCGAAACATTTTATTGATTTCCACTCCCGAAATACTGATTCTTTGAAAGTAATGGGTATTGAGAAAATCAAAAAACCTCCGCGCGGCGGGGATATTCATAGAGCGTTACTTACCAGAGAAGCATTCTGGATCTTTAATCTTGGTACAAAGTTTCCAAATGGTTTAAACAAACGAAATGAATTGATGTTCCATTACTAGCAATGTCCCTTATTGTTTTTATACATTTATTGTTTTGTATTTACATTTATATTTTTCTTTTGTATAGTTTGTAATATGTCAGTGTATTAACTATTTGTATTTATATATAGTACATTGTATAGGACCTGTGCATCACATGTCACTTGTCTAGCATTTGATTGGAGCCAGATTCCTTTTATACCGGATATGTCATTTGGCAGATCAGCTGTGATAAAGACCGCTTGGTCGAAACGCGTCACTCGCTCTACTATGTGTATGATGCCGTCCCAGGAGTTATCTCCTCATTTTAATATGTTGGATTAAAGTTTGCATATTTTACTTGGAAGCTGGAACGTTTTCTTTTCTTCTTTTTTTCTCTTGGATATTCCTTACGTCACATCAGGACGGAGTTCCGGGCTTCCTGTATTCCTTTGGTGAGCTGGCTCCTTGCTTTCTATGTTGTCCCCAACTATTTACAATTGATGCTGCCTATGCAGCATCAATAGTAAAAATATGTCATGCTAAAAATAATTTTAAAAAACAAAAAACCTGCTATACTCACCATCCGCCGCCTTTCCCGCTCCTCGCCACGCTCCTGGGACCGCTCCATTGCAAGCGGCAGCTTCTGGTCCCAGGGCTGGTGTGCGACAAGGACCTGCTGTGACGTCACGGTCATGTGACCGCGACGTCATCATAGGTCCTGCTCACACCAGCCCTGGGACCGGAAGCTGCCGCTTGCAATGGAGCGGTCCCGGGAGCGTGGCGAGGAGCGCGAAAGGCGGTGGATGGTGAGTATAGCAGGACTTCAACGGTCCTTCGGAAGGTGAGTATATGTTTATTTTTTTAAAGTCTCTATATTACGTGGATCTGTGCTGTATACTCCATCGCTGTGCAATATACTACGTGAATGGGCAATATACTACGTGACTGGGCAATATACTACGTGACTGGGCAATATACTATGTGACTGGGCAATATACTACGTGGCTGGGCAATATACTATGTGGCTGGGCAATATACTACGTGACTGGGCAATATACTATGTGGCTGGACAATATACTCTGTCGCTGTGCAATATACTATGTGACTGGGCAATATATTGCGTGGCTGGGCAATATTCTACGTGACTGGGCAATATACTACGTGGCTAGGCAATATTCTACGTGACTGGGCAATATACTATGTGGCTGGACAATATGCTCCGTCGCTGGGCAATATACTACGTGGCTGGGCAATATACTACGTGGCTCTGCTATATACTATGTGGCTGGGCAATATACTACGTCACTGGGCAATATACTACGTGGCTGGCCAATATACTACGTGACTGGGCAACATACTACGTGACTGGGCAATATACTACGTGACTGGGCAATATACGACGTGTCTGGGCAATATACTACGTGACTGGGCAATATACTACATGACTGGGCAATATACTACGTGACTGGGCAATATACTACGTGGCTGTGCAATATACTACGTGACTGGGCAATATACTACGTGGCTGGGCAATATACTATGTGGCTGGGCAATATACTACATGACTGGGCAATATACTGCGTGACTGGGCAATATACTACGTGGCTGGGCAATATACTACGTGGCTGGGCAATATACTGCGTGACTGGGCAATATACTACGTGGCTGGGCAATATACTACGTGACTGGGCAATATACTACGTGGCTGGGCAATATACTACGTCGCTGGGCAATATACTACGTGGACATGCATATTCTAGAATACCCGATGCATTAGAATCGGGCCACCATTTAGTCCATTATAATATCCAAGTATGCTGCAGTTTGGTTACACTATGTCGATGATATATTTGGATATTTGGATATATATAGAAGGGTGATTTGCAGATGTTCAATACATTTGCATTTATTAATTATTGCAACTCCGACATTCAATTTAGCACACACATAGATTAACTTTCTTGATGTTCTGTTTATTAAGGACTCTACTGGTTGTTTCACCACTGATTTGTACAGAAAACCCACTGATTATAACAGTTTAGTTCAGCAGCAACCACCCTAAAGTTACTAAACTATCCTTACCACAATCTCATATTTTGCAGAGTTGACCTTATATTAAGTGACACATTCACTAAGCAATTACATTTGAAAGAGATGAGTAATCATTTCCAAAATTGTGGACTGAAACATTGACCTTTTCTGTGCAGACTTTATGCTGCATCAATAAATATTATATCAGTTGAATCATATGAGTGCTCTGGTATTTCATGATAATTTGTACTTCTACTACCACTGAGCACCGAAACCTTCATCTGAGTTCCTGCCATACTTTCCCCTGTATCTCTAATAGTGGCAGACCATGTGCTACTGTGGGGCTCATGAGTCTGGGATGCCCGATGCCAGCATTGGTCCTCCCCCCGCATGACCTTCAAGTGTATCTGCCTCCTGGATGCAGATATAGCTGAAAGCAAAGGAGGAATAGGCCATCAGCTAACACTTCCTCCTTTGTCATTCTCCATGTGTGTCTGACGTCCTAGCACAGCGATGATGGCATCATTACATGGCAACCACTATGTCGAGCAGTGCAGTCCACATGCTGAAGGGACCGGAGCCAGGGGGAACAGGGAGGGGTGAGTATTTTTTTTTTCAGTCCATGAGTACTTTGTGATGGCCATCGTACAATGTGGATGGCTATTTATGGGCCCATTATACTATGTGGAGATCTATTTATGGAGTTGTTATACTATGTGGAGAGTTATTAATTTTGCCATCATACTATGTAGAGGGCTATTTGTGGGACCATCTTACCATGATCAGGGCTATTTATGGGAATATCATATTATGAGTAGAGCTATTTATGGGGCTATCACACCATGTGGATGTGGAGGACTATTTATGGGGCCACCATACTATGTGGAGGACTATTTATGGGGCCATCATACTATGTGGAGAACTATTTTGGGGGGACATCATACTATGTGGAGAACTATTTTTTGGGACCATCATACTTTTGGAGGGCTATTTGTGGGCTCATAATACTATTTGGAGGGCTATTTGTAGTGACGTCATCCTATTTGGAGGGCTATTTGTGGATCCATCATAGTATATGCAGCACCCATGTATGTGCACGAGACCAACTCAGGTTTCAGGTTCCATAATGGCTTATAGTCTGTTGCTATGAATGGTATGCCCCTGCATACTACACAGAATTAAGGAATATATATATACTAGATGGTGGCCCGATTCTAACGCATCGGGTATTCTAGAATATGCATGTCCACGAAGTATATTGCCCAGCCACGTAGTATATTGCCCAGTTACGTAGTATATTGCCCAGCCACGTAGTATATTGCCCAGCCACGTAGTATATTGCCCAGTGATGTAGTATATTGCCCAACCATGTAGTAGATTGCCCAGCCATGCAGTATATTGCCCAGCTACGTAGTATATTGCCCAGGGATGTAGTATATTGCCCAGTGACGTAGTATATTGCACAGCGACGTAGTATACAGCACAGAGCCACGTAGTATATTGCCCAGCGACGTAGTATATTGCCAAGGGATGTAGTATATTGCCCAGCCACGTAGTATATTGCCCAGCCACGTAGTATATTGCCCAGCCACGTAGTATATTGCCCAGTGACGTAGTATATTGCACAGAGACGTAGTATATTGCTGAGCCACGTAGTATTTTGCCCAGCTATGTAGTACAGTATATTGCCCAGGGATGTAGTATATTGCCCAGAGATGTAGTATATTGCCCAGCCACTTAGTATATTGCCCAGCCACGTAGTATATTGCACAGCGACGTAGTATATTGCCGAGCCACGTAGTATATTGCCCAGTGACGTAGTATATTGCCCAGTGACGTAGTATACAGCACAGAGCCACGTAGTATATTGCCCAGTCACGTAGTATATTGGCCAGTCACGTATGCCACAGGTTGCAAAATAAAAAATAAACATACTCACCTTCCGATCCGAGGGCCCCTTGTAGTTCTAACATACTCAGCATCCGATCAGAAGGCCCCTTGTAGCGCGCGGCTGCCGCCATCTTCCGTTCCCTGAATGCATTGTGAAATTACCCAGATGACTTAGCGGTCTTGCGAGGTCGCTAAGTCTTCTGGGTAATTCCGCAATGCATCGCCGGGAACGGAAGATGGCGGCCGGCTCGGCGGACAACGGAGGGTGAGTATAGCAGGTTTTTTGTTTTTTTATTATTTTTAACATTACATTTTTTACTATTGATGCCGCATAGGCAGCATCAATGGTAAAAAGTTGGGGACACAGAGGGTTAATAGCGGCAGTAATGGAGTGCGTTACCCGCGGCATAACACGGTTCGTTACCGCCGGCATTAACCCTGTGTTAGCGGTGGCTGGAGGGGAGTATGCGGGTGCCGGGCAGTGACTGCGGGGAGTAAGGAGCGGCCATTTTCTTCCGGACTGTGCCCGTCGCTGATTGCTCGTGGTTGTTTTGCTGCAACCAATCAGTGACTTGGATTTCCATGATAGACAGAGGCCGCGACCAATGAATATCCGTGACAGACAGACAGAAGGACAGAAAGACGGAAGTGACCCTTAGACAATTATATAGATGTATATATATATATATATATATATATATATATATATATATGAAATTGCATAGAAGACTACATAACCTTTGTAATGGATGTATTACTGCATTTGACAGAGGTGTATTTTTTATTTAAAGAAGATTTTGTAAATTTGGGGGTTTTTTTGTGCATGGAGAAATCTGTTCACGTTGTTTTCTTCTCTTATATGACTACAGAGCGGGTAAGATGCTGACTTTTCCAGTTCGATGATTTAGTAGAGAAGATCTGGTTCAGAGTGGATCATCATAGGTAATCTGGAAAAAGTGAGAAGCTAGTATTATTCTCCATGCTTATTTTTTCTAAATGAATGTGCAGAGGAGGAGATGATGATTGATACATGTCTACAATACATGGTTCATTCAGACACTGACAGTGATAACTTTAGTCCTTCTTGCTTATCATATGACATGCTCTAAGCTGGTTATACCAAGACTGTACAGATGACTGAGAAAGCTACAGAAGACCACTGACATATCACACACGCATTCTTGTAATCAGCAACACATTTTTTGCAGGATGTGTATCATGACTTTCCAAGATGGGATGGTTAAAAAATAACAAACAGCGTGGTTTCTACGACTTCCTCAATGAGGTCTCTCAGCCTAACAATAGACTCCCTTATTGAAGGTAACAGCTGAACTAACCTTGCCTAGGACACAACATGATATTTCTTCTTGCCAACAGTCACATCTGTAATGCTGCTTTTTCACACATTTATAGAAAAGTACTGATATTTATTAGGACAGGCCAGAAAGGGATCGATGTAGATTGTTACATTATTTGTAAGAAAGACAAAACATTCTGAGAAGCGCAAATGGAATTGCTTCAACCCCATATCTGTAGACACGAGCAGTTACTATGTTTTAATTATTATTCCCAAAAACGTACACCTTTCAGGAGCGGTGTGATTACACTCTTTAAAGGAGCCAACCACTGGCAATGTCCACAGGTGCCTTTTTCCCTCCAGCTTTTAATGCTTTGCTAGTTGAACAGCTGAGTATCAAGTGATGCACTGTTCCCCCCAGAAACAGACTATGTGAGTCTTCAGTTGAGCCAAGAAGGATCACATGATATTTCCTTTACCCCTCATTAGAAACAGAAGGGGTCAACTTCTTTTGACCTTTAGTAGAACTTTGAAAGAGTTCTACATTACTTTAATTTTAAAAAGAGAGGTTAGGAATAAGACCTAAGGTAGTGTTAGCAGAATAGACCTAACCTGTACATACGACTGCATGCTGTCTATACTCCTCTACAGTATATGAAGGATTGATTTAAAACGCACCTGCCATTTCAGGTAGCTTTATATAAATAAACTGTCCTCTGTGTGTATATTTCTGGCAGTTTTCACTAAATTTCTCCACTTTATCTCAAATTTTCAGCACTTTCCATTCTAACGGGAGGAGCCTCTATGATGAGACATTTCTGCTCTTCCTGTTCAGAGTTAGCAACAGAAGAAAGTCAATCAATATTGAGCAGCATGGGGAATATTATACAGAAGTACTGTGTGGCTGTATGTGAATCCAGCTCTGCACTGAGGTATAGCAGATGCTTAAAGCTGCAGTACAAGTCTGTGGGTGTCTCATTGAGAATAGCGCTCCTTACTCCTCCCTCTACATAGAATATAATAGGAGCTGTAACCTGACACCTCACTGTGAGAGGAGTCTGGTTTGCATTGATCAACATGGATTTGAGCTGTTTTTCAGGGTGAATGGTAAGCAGGTACGGACGGGGCCAAAATTGAGCCCTGGCATTTGAAATCACACAGGCCCATGTTGTCCCCATCACCAAACACTAGACCAATATTTCTAATGATACCCATGGATGCTGTGGTAAGTGATGGAGTCAGCGACTTTGTGCTCCATCACAACTCTTAACAGAATGGACCGATTCTGTTAACAACGTAGCAGACAAGGCAGCCCACGACCAGACAGGCCCTTCTGGCATTTGCCAGAATTGCCAGATGGCCAGTCCATCCCTGATGGTAAGGTCACAAGGCAGGGATTAGGAAAAGTGGCTCAGAAGTGGAGAAAGAAACAGAATTATCTGATAAGATATATGTAAAGTTTCTTATATTCACTTGAGTGATTAATTATGCAAAGTTTGGTGAAACGACAGTGACCATTGTAACACAATGCTCAGCAGGTGTGCCAACTTTACTTATGAAATATCCTTTTCTTGAAACAAGTCCGCCAGCCCCAAATGCATTTTAAATGGGCTGCACAGTGTTGTAGGGGATTTAGCCGTTATAAAAACCATAATAGCACTATAACTGTTAATAATATACTGTTGGAGAAAATAACTATTAATTCATATGCCAATGAGGAGGCGTGGCCAAGAGCTGGGTGCACTGTTATGCCTCCTCATTTGGATATTGGGGGCATTCCCCGCTTCTGATTGACAGTGCTCTTTCGTCTTCCGGTCTCCTTTCTCCTGATGTCGCTCACAGCATTTCTAGGTGTGTAAGTGTAGGGATCAGCATCAGAAGAAAGGTAGCAGGTAGGAGAACACACGCTGCCGCAGATACACCAGAAAAGCAAGCACTGTCAATGAGAAGCGGAAAGGGCAGCAAAATGCAAATGAGGAGGCGTAACGGTGCACCAATCTCCTGGCCATGCCATGGAGCACTGAATCCTCCTCATTTGCATATGAATTAAAAGGTATTTTCTCAGGCACTGTACCAGTAACAGGTGCATAGGTACAGTGCTAGTAAGGGAGTTATAGGGCTAAGTCCCCTACAGCACTTTTAATGTCACATTTTTACTTTTAATGTAAGAGATTTTAATCATGTTCCTTATCGTTCATTCCTCTTGCAAAGTCCCATATTTTATATTGTAACATTTTTATTGCCCACCTAGAGTGCCATAAATTCTGTACAAAATGCAGGGAGTTACTTTATTGCTCCCAGAAACATAATATATTTTGCTCTAACTTAGTAGCACAGGTCAGCCGGCGAAAGGAATCCC
Organism: Ranitomeya imitator; assembly: GCF_032444005.1. NCBI lineage: Eukaryota > Metazoa > Chordata > Amphibia > Anura > Dendrobatidae > Ranitomeya > Ranitomeya imitator. The sequence continues at coordinate 710,789,168 of NC_091284.1, read as the reverse complement.
GGGAATGTGTAACTGCCGTCCTAACAGGGGATGGAAGTACTGAAAGGATTACACGCTCAAATAGCCATATTAACAATGGAGAGATATTTATATTGATTTGTTCCATGTATTTCGTCTGGAGATCACAGGAGTGAGGCTGTCAGCGCAATGGTAATATTGGCTATGCAAATAAAATAAAAACAACCGTGTTTAGGATTTTAACATTTCTCCTTTGTTTTAGAAAGGAGTCTAAGGCTGCCGTCACACTATCCTCATGTGATTCACAACAATGAGATCAAGAAGTGTTTCCAAACACAATTTTTTTGAAACAAAACAATTTATTTATTCAAACATAGATAACCAAATAGTAAAAACAGATGGTGCCTCAGACCAAGCAAAAAAACGAAGGCACTGGACAACTTATCCACATTGTCAGTGGAAAGAATGAGAAAAAACGGAAATCATATCCGCAGTTTCAGAACAAGTGCTGAGGCTTGGCAGTGGATTCATTGTGGAACACGCTTAGAGGTAATATGTTGAGGAACTGACCTTGTGCAATCTATATATGGGGGCTGTTGGAGGAATGATACAATAGAATTAGGGGTGTTTTGTGATATGGGTGAATTGCGCCCTCAGCACTTGTTCTGAAACTGCGGATATGATTTCCGGTTTTTCTCCTTCTTTCCACTGACAATGTGGATAAGTTGTCCGGTGCAAGTATTATACTACTGTTTAAAGAAAAGTATTGCAACGTGTCATTCACTAAATATACACTTATGTACCTCTATAATTAGAAGATCTTAAAGGGACTCTGTCACCTGAATTTGGAGGGAACAATCTTCAGCCATAGGGGCGGGGGTTTCGGGTGTTTGATTCACCCTTTCCTTACCCGCTGGCTGCATGCTGGCTGCAATATTGGATTGAAGTTCATTCTCTGTCCTCCGTAGTACACGCCTGCACTTCAATCCAATATTGCAGCCAGCATGCAGCCAGCGGGTAAGGAAAGGGCGAATCAAACACCTGAAAACCCCGCCCCTATGGCTGAAGATTGTTCCCTCCAAATTCAGGTGACAGAGTCCCTTTAAATTGTAAAGGAAAAAAACTTTTCTCCCAGTATATACTGTCTGCTGAGTTCCACTTTGCTCGCCTGGCCTTCGCTTTTTTGCTTGGTCTGAGGCACCATCTGTTTTTACTATTTGGTTATCTATGTTTGAATAAATAAATTGTTTTGTTTTAAAAAAAATTGTGTTTGGAAACACTTCTTGATCTCATTGTTGTGAATCACATGAGGATCGTTATGTTTAAATCTTGCTATGAAGTGTGGCCCACTCCCGTGTAGGGTTTATCATGCCGTCACACTAGCAGTATTTGGTCAGTATTTTACATCAGTATTTGTAAGCCAAAACCAGGAGTGGGTGATAAATACAGAAGTGGTGCATATGTTTCTATTATACTTTTCCTCTAATTGTTCCTCTCCTGGTTTTGGCTTACAAATACTGATGTAAAATACTGACCAAATACTGATAGTGTGACGGCAGCCTAATAATGAATGGTTGTACAATGTAAAATTCAATATTGTCACATAAATAAGTGTATCGGTTTTGCTGCATATAGTTTGTGCAATAATTTGAATCTTCCATTTGTCAATTATCATTACACACATAGGCTACGTTCACAAGTTCAGTATTTGGTCAGCATTTTACATCAGTATTTGTAAGCCAAAACCAGGAGAGGAACAATCAGAGGAAAAGTATTATAGAAACAAATGCACCACTTCTGTATTTATCACCCACTCCTGGTTTTGGCTTACAAATACTGATGTGAAATACTGACCAAATACTTAACGTGTGAATGTGATCATATATTGATTGAAATTTTGCAGCAAACAAAGAGTGAATCTCAAAATATGCTCTGATACATTAGACATTTCAAGGAAATACCCAGAGTCTCAAGATCCTTTGAAAACAAAAGTAAATAAATTGGAATGCTGTATTCACACATGGATGTTGAATAGAGTTGAGCGAATTTTTGAAACTTCGGTTCTGCTTATGATCGGCGGAGAATATTGTTTTTGCAATATTCACCAAACACAGCTAAACATCATTGGAGTCAATGGGAGCAGATATGACCAAATATGTTTGTAACCGATCATCAAACATAAATTTGGCACGAATAGCATTCCAATATGGCACGAATATGGCAAATTCAAACAAACAATCAGTAGATTTGGGTTCCAGTACCATCTCTATGCTGACGACACCCAATTATACACTTCTTCTCTTGATATCACGCCTGCCTTTTTAGAAAACACCAGTGATTGTCTTACCGCTGTCTCTAACATCATGTCCTCCCTCTATCTGAAACTGAACCTGTCAAAAACTGAACTCCTCGTGTTCTCTCCCTCTACTAACCTATCTCCGTGTGCGGTTCCACCATTACTCCAAAGCAACAAGCCCGCTGCCTTGGGGTCATACTTGATTCCGAGCTTTCATTCACCCCCCACATCCGATCACTGGCTCGCTCTTCTTATCTGCATCTCATAAACATTTCTAGAATTCGCCCTTTTCTTACTTTCCACTCTGCAAAAGCTCTTACTGCTTCACTCATTCATTCTCGTCTGGACTATTATAACTCTCTACTAATCAGCCTCCCTCTTACCAAACTCTCCAATCTGTCCTGAATGCTGCAGCCAGAATCATATTCCTCACCAACCATTACACCGATGCCTCTACCCTGTGCCAGTCATTACACTGGTTACCCATCCACTCCAGAATCCAGTACAAAACTACTACCCTCATCCACAAAGCACTCCATGGCTCAGCACCACCCTACATCTCCTCCCTGGTCTCAGCCTACCACCCTCACCCATGCTCTCCATTCTGCTAATGACCTGAGGTTAACATCCTCAATAATCTGAACCTCCCACTCTTGTCCCCAAGACTTTTCACATGCTGCACCAATTCTTTGGAATGCACTACCCAGGTTAATATGATTAATCCCCAATCCCCAGAGTTTTAAGCGTGCCCTAACAACGCATTTGTTCAGACTGGCCTAATGCCTCAACGCATTAACCTAACTATCCCTGTGTGGCCCATTCAACAAACTTAAGCCATAATCAGGTTCCTCGTATCATGTTCTCAAACGTTTATGCAGTTAATAGCCCTCTATGTCTGTACTGTTACATATTTAGGCTGTTAACTGGTTCATGCAGCTTTACATGAACAACCGATTCTTACACTATGGCTGGTCCGAACAACAAAAGCAATTGTTACCATCCACCTCTCGTGTCTCCCCTTTTTCCTCATAGGTTGTAAGCTTGCGAGCAGGGCCCTCACTCCTCTTGGTATCTGTTTTGAACTGTGAGTAATATTATGCTGTAATGTCTATTGTCCGTACAAGTCTCCTTTAAAATGTAAAGTGCTGCAGAATATGTTGGCGGCGGGCGCTATAGAAATAAAATTATTATTACGGTATTTATTATTAATTTCAGATTCAGCGACCGATGTCGAACGTATTCGCTCAACTCTAATGTTGTATATAGCCAGTATTTTTATAGATTTGCTTAATCCAGTGTTAGTAACAATATCAACTTTCACTAGTTGCTGCTGTAGTAATCTTATATTTTTTGGAAAGATTACTTTTTAATGATGCTTAATACCTCAGAAAGTAGAATAATGATCCTTTTGTTCCAATTCCTCTTAGAGGATTTGGCAGACCATCTCAGTTTAGTGTTTTGCAAACAGTCTTTTACACTTATTCCCTTTCTGCATATCTTAAAAAAAGACTGGAGTCCCACACTGCTCCCTTCACATGGGAGAGAGTATGAAATATGCCAGATGTCAACACCGGAAATGCTTGCTTCTGTATGACTTCCTCTTTCAGTACCTTTGGCTGGAGAGCAGGGGTGTGTTTTTAGGATATGCATTTCACCTAGTTTAACCATGCCTCATTTTCCTTAAAATATGATGCTATTAAAGCTGACTTGCAGAAATTCTATTTAGGAACAACATTTCCATTATTTAATGTGAATAGGTCACAGTATCGGTCATTTTTTAACTTGATGAAACTTCAAAGTTAATAGCAGGAGAGCAACAGTTTGCAGACCACTAAGGGTACCGTCACACAGTGCAATTTTGATCGCTACGACGGCACGATTTGTGACGTTCGAGCGATATAGTTACGATATCGCAGTGTGTGACACGCTCCTGCGATCAGGGACCCCGCTGTGAATCATACGTTGTAGCACATCGTTTGAAACTTTCTTTCGTCGTCTAGTGTCCCGCTGTGGCGGCATGATCGCATGGTGTAACAAAGGTGTGCACGATATTGTATACGATGTAAAGGGCGGAGGAGCTGGCTACGTAGGAGCGCTAAATTCTCCACCTCCCGTGTGCTGATTGGGCAGTACAATACTGTGCGCTCATTCGACAAACAAAGGACTATTGTTCCCAGCGGATAAAACCGGAGCTGTCGAGCGCTCTATTCATTTCTCTCTGTAGCACGTGCTGGAAACAGAACTCCTAAATTCGTTGGATTCCCTGGACTTTTATAACTACTATAACTACAGACTTTTACCGCAAAAGGTATGTATAACGCTACAGCGTAGCAGATGTTGCGCTTCAACGGGGATAAACGCTGGAGCGTGGTCGATTGTTCCTTTATGGAGAGTAGGGTAGGCCAGAGAACCTCAGGTACACAGCTGTAGCGTGGCCCAATTAATTAATCCTTTTACAGATCGAGATGGTTGACTGCCCCATTTAATGCCAGTAGTAACATATATAGTTATTAGATCAATGGTCAAAACATTGTTTTGTAAGCACGTGTATTTATTGTACGTTTGTTTTCTTTTTAGGAACTATGCTCACTTCCGATGAGAGTTCTGTTGTTGCTGCTGCCCTGGTGTTTGAGGCAGCACGTCTCCAAGAGGAGAGACGTCCTAAACGAAAACATCGCATGTGGACCCGGAGCTGGCTGCAGAAAAGATCCACATTGTCACACATGGGTCTCATAAGAGAGTTTACGTGACAATAACCCTCATGATTTCCGAAACTACCTTCGGATGTCAGAGGAATCCTTCAAAATAATACTGTCTGCTGTTACGCCACTCATACAAAGGCGTGATACGCCGATGCGTGCAGCCGTGCCCGTGGATGAAAGGTTGGCGGTGACACTGCGGTTCCTGGCAACAGGAAGGTCTCTTCAGGATTTGCAGTTTTCCGCAGCTGTTTCCAGACCTTTCCTGAGCGTTGTGATTCCTGAGACATGCGAGGCCATTGTGCACAGCTTAAGGCATTATATGGAGGTACTACTATATTTTTTTGGCTGCTGTGTTATGTCGATATATTATACTAGCTATTTAACCCGTTCTACGCCCTGGTTGCGCGCATTTCTATTGGTATATGTTCTACATCCTATCATGTGCTGCTCCCATCCTGCGCCCCCATTCTGACATGTGCTGCTGTGATCCTGCGCCTCCATTCTGACATGTGATGCAACCATTTTGCGGCTCCATTCTGATATGTGCTGCTCCAACCCTGCGCCACCCTTCTTTTATTTGCTGCTCCCAACGTTATTTTATTGATTATATAATTTCGATATATTGTTTAGCACCCCCTCTCAGTCACCGAAGCCATCTGATAAAATGGCTGCCTGCATACTCAGGGTTGTTGACTTTGTTATACTAATCCATACTGCGCCTCAATCACTCTAGGATGTCCACATGAGAGTGTATGTGCACAACAATATATTTGACCTAATTTGTACATGTTTCCTTCTCATCTTGCAGTTTCCCAAGACGGCGGATGAGTGGAAGAGGATTGCTTCCGATTTTGATGAGCTGTGGCAGTTTCCAAACTGCGGTGGTGCATTAGATGGAAAGCATGTGCGCATCACGCAACCAGCCAACTCTGGATCCTTTTTTTTCAACTACAAAGGATATTTCAGTGTGATCCTCATGGCCCTTGTCAATGCGAACTATGAGTTTGTCGATGTGGATGTTGGCATGAATGGTCGAGTCTCCGACGGTGGTGTTTTTGAACACACTTCATTTGGGGAAAGCTTGAGGAACAATCAACTGCAGTTGCCACTAAATGAAGACACAAAAGCAAACCTCAATTTTGTTTTCATCGTAGACGAAGCTTTCCCTCTTCATCCACATTTGCTGAAGCCATTTGCACAGAGAACACTCACACCGGAGCGCAGAATCTTTAATTACCGGTTGTCAAGGGCCCGTCGTGTGGTTGAAAATGCCTTTGGGATTTTGGCAAATCGGTTTAGAGTGTTCCACACAGCTATCAACTTGAAGCTGCCGTCTATAGACTTTGTGGTTTTGGCATGCTGTGTGCTCCATAATTTCCTGAGACGTCATGATACGAGCTCCTATTCTCCTCCTTCGTTTATTGATGCAGTGGACCCAAGAACCGGAGATATTGTGCCCGGGGAATGGCGTACACAACCTGATAATTTAACAGCTCTTCAAGCACTTGGATCTGGCAGACAGGCAGACGATGCAAGGGACTGTCGCGAAAAATACTGTCAGTACTTTAATGGTTCTGGAGCTGTACCCTGGCAGGATCGCGCCGTACAAAAAAAATATTTCTTTTTGCTTTGCTGTTTACTCAACAATATGTAGGTTATGCTTTCGTGTCCACAATTTAATATGGCGAGTAGGTCACTGTCTTTTGTGTAATAAAATTAAATTATATTTATTACTCCCGTAATTCTTGGTTGTTCAGTTTAGATAAAGTGGGCAACTCATATGACGTCCTATTCCGTCAAGGTGTCCTGTGACTCGATAATCCCCATTGACGGGATAGTACGTTACAGCGATCGGTCTAGATTGCATTCCAAAGTCAAATGGCGACTTCCTTCCATTTCAAGCTCTGCCATGCATGCACCCAATCAATGGTTTACCCACACATAATCGTATTTTGAATCATATAAACCTCTCTAAATTACTTTAAATGAGATGCCTATAAAATGGTGCTGTTAACCCTTATAGCTCGGTAAACATTAAAGAAAGAATGCGAAGATTTTTTGTTTTTTTGTAACAATTTCTTGGTATTTAACTATTTAACAACAAAATATTACATAACCAAAAAAAAAAAAAAAATGATCTCCTTCCACGGCCCAACAGGTGTCGCAGCGTCACGCCCTGCTGCTCTACTTGAGCATGGAGGAGCGCTGCTGTCTGCTGCAGAAGCGCTGCTGTCCGCTCCAGGCGCAATTGTCTCGCCATGAGCTCTCTCACGGTGGGCGGTTCTGTGGATAGAAGAGGTTGGAGAACTAACGGTGATTCCGCTGAAAATACATCTCGACCTCTGGGGCAGGACCAAATTTAGTGTGTTGTAAATTTCAATTTGGTCTGGCACCACAGGGCGATGTTTATTTTATTAAATTTTACAGTTTTAGTTGTCTATTGTGACATCCCGCAGATAACCACTCGTATTATCTTGATACTTACGGAGAAGGGACGCCGGTTCCTCATTGCCAGAACCAGAGCTGCTAATTTCCCATCCCAGAGATCTGGCCACTGCTGCAGCACCTAAAAGGAAATAATAACAGATCTGGTTAACTATGGAACACGCCGTTGGGAAGCGCTCGCTGTTTTGGTCACTTACGTATGTTAGCTTCTGGGGAGAATGCCGCCGACCCGGGGGAGGAAGAGGAGTGGCGGAAGGGAGGTGTTGAGGGTGGTGTAGGGGTGCGAGGCCGTCTGCTCTCTAAAGATGGTGGAGGCGTGGTAGGCCGCTGGGTCATTACTGCGTCTGTAATGTATTCAAATATTTCCACAACCCTCTTATGACACGTATGCAGGTACAAAAAAATTGCAATCAATGATTGTTAACTTACGTGACGTCCCGGGCTCTGGGCTCCCATTGGTGGCGGAAGGTGTTGTACTGCTGGCTATGGCTGGTATACGTTACCGCCGCTGTCTCTCTACACATAAAGTAAACAAACGCAATCTTTAAAAACACATGTAGAGTGCTGCAGATCAAAGCTAACAATATACTGAAACTGAAAATTTATATCACACTTCACAGGGGTGCGAGGGTGCATGGTCGCAACAGATGGTGGAGGTGTGGTAGGCCGCCTGGTCATTACTGCGCCGGTAATGTCTTCAAATATTTCAGCTACCCTATTATGTCCCGTATGATGTTAAAAAAAATGCAATCAATGATTGTGAACTTACGTGATGTCCCGGACTGTGGGCTCCCACTGGTGTCAGAAGATGGGGTACTGGTGGCAATGGCTGGTATCACTTGCTGCCGCTGTCTCTCTACACCTAAAGTAAAGAATCACAATGTTTACACACAAATGTTGAGTGCTGCAGATCAAAGCTTACAATATACTGAAACATAAAATAGAGATCACACTTTACAGGGGTGCGATACTCTGACATGTCTGTGGGCTCTGGTGTTCAATGGTCTGCCTGTCTCTGGAAAACGTATTATTTCATCAGTAGGCCAACCTCCTCCGATAATATTTTTGGTAAATTGAGAAACTAAAAATTACGGACATCTTAATAATTTCAAGATGGTGGTTGAGATTAGGGAACCCGACAAGTTTTCTCACGGACAACGCATATTCTGCTTGGAAAATAACTAAATTTTACAAAAACGGGGCATGTTTTTAAATTCATTTGAGGTCACGTTGGCAACCATGAGCGCAAGCCTCCCTCCCAATCCCCCCCTCCTGACAGCATGCATCTCCCAATCCCCCCACTTTTAGTACTTGCCTCGCCTTGCCTCCGCACGCAACTCATCAAAAATTTGTGGCGTTTTGTAGCGGAGGTCAGCCCACTTTTTCCGCAGCTGAAGCTGACTGCGGCGGACGCCAAACCCCCTCTTCATCATTCTGCTAATGCGGCCAAGCACTTCCCGCTTGTGGATGCTTGGGTGGGCAGGGCGACTCTCCAGACCCTCATAATCCAGGGCATCCATCTTGCTAACAAAAAAAAGGAGCTCTGGCTGCCCCAGAGGAGCAGAACGCAATCTCGCCGCCATTTTAGATTGACTGACCCTGAACAGCAACGCCCAGAGGAGGAGCTTGACTCCGCCATCCTGCCGCGCGATCGGCATCGCAATAGCGTTGCCGTTTATGGACAGCGTCACATTTGTGACGGCTGAGCGGTACGGAAGGAACGCACATAGTAAATGCCGTTCGAAGGATGGTTATATAACGCCGGAGCGGCACGTAATGTACGCTCGTGGTCTATGACGGCGTGATGACGTTACAGCGTTCCAGCGTGCCTGCGCTAGCTTGTTTTGGTTCCCTGACATCCTGAGAATGGCTGCCAGTCGCCGTGATCCTCCTATGGGCATCCCAGAGCTCAAGTTCCTTATTGGAACAATGGATTGGATGCAGTACGAAACAACAGGGCTGGTGCTGCACCGCAACCAGCACAAGGAGGAAGTTGTCCGTGTGGTGTCTGAGGGCCTCAGGAAGCGGTTTGGGATAACTCGCAGCAAGGCCCAGATTGTTAAAAAATGGGGCGATCTCAAGTCAAAAAGCCCAGAGCGCCTGCAGGAGCTTCGCCAGGAGATTCGCAGAGGTCAGTACGCAGGTACCCAAAAGTATGTGGCCCAGCTATGGGGCAGTTTGAACGTTGCAGAGCCACTATGTGCCACAGCTATGGGACAGTTTGAACGTTGCAGAGCCACTATGTGCCACAGCTTTGGGGAAGTTTGAACGTTGCAGAGCCACTATGTGCCACAGCTATGGGACAGTTTGAACGCTGCAGAGCCACTATGTGGCACAGCTATGGGGCAGTTTGCACGTTGCAGAGCCACTATGTGGCACAGCTATGGGGCAGTTTGAAAGTTGCAGAGCCACTATGTGGCACAGCTATGGGACAGTTTGAACGTTGCAGAGCCACTATGTGCCACAGCTATGGGGCAGTATGAACGGTGAAAAGTACTATGTGGCACAGCTAACTGCTGACCGAACTTTTTTTTTTCCTTCACAGAGGCAGAGACAGCGCCGCCGCCACGAGGCATCCCGCACAGCCTCTTCTGGATCTGTGCCCTCCGGGTCAACTGTCCCAGTGCCCTCCGAGTCAACGACAACTGATCCTAGTAGGTTCCCACAATAATGTGATTTGGATTTGGTTGCAGGTCCACCTCCCCCACCCTCCCCCGGCAGCCAGTGTTGCCATATATGCTAACAGACCTTTTTTTTTTTCCTTCACAGAGGCAAAGACACAGCACCGCCGCCACGAGGCATCCCGCACAGCCTCTTCTGGATCAGTGCCCTCCGGGTCAACTGTCCCAGTGCCCTCCGGGTCAACGACAACTGATCCTAGTAGGTTCCCACAATAATGTGATTTGGATTTGGTTGCAGGTCCACCTCCCCCCCCCTCCCCCGGCAGCCAGTGTGGCCATATATGCTAACAGACCTTTTTTTTTTTTTTTTCCTTCACAGAGGCAAAGACACAGCGCCGCCGCCACGAGGCATCACACACCGCCTCTGATGTCCCAGAGCCCTCCGGGTCAACTCCTCCAGATCCTAGTAGGTTCCCAGAATAATGTGATTTGGATTTGGTTGCAGGTCCCCCCTCCCCCGGCAGCCAGTGTTGCCATATATGCTAACAGGCCTTTTTTTTTTTTTTTTTTTTTTTTTTTCCTTCACAGAGGCAAAGAGACAGCGCCGCCGCCACGAGGCATCCCGCACAGCCTCTTCTGGATCTGTGCCCTCCGGGTCAACTGTCCCAGTGCCCTCCGGGTCAACGACAACTGATCCTAGTAGGTTCCCACAATAATGTGATTTGGATTTGGTTGCAGGTCCCCTCTTCCCCCCCCCCTCCCCCAGCAGCCAGTGTTGCCATATATGCTAACAGACCTTTTTTTTTTTTCCTTCACAGGGGCAAAGACACAGCACCGCCGCCACGAGGCATCCCGCACAGCCTCTTCTGGATCAGTGCCCTTCGGGTCAACTGTCCCAGTGCCCTCCGGGTCAACGACAACTGATCCTAGTAGGTTCCCACAATAATGTGATTTGGATTTGGTTGCAGGTCCCCTCTCCCCCCCCTCCCCCCTCCCCCGGCAGCCAGTGTTGCCATATATGCTGACAGACCTTTTTTTTTTTTAACCTTCACAGAGGCAAAGAAACAGCGCCGCCGCCGACAGCACGAGGCATTCGGCACGGACTCTGATCCCGAAGTGCCCTCCGTGCCTCAACATCCTAGTAGGTTCCCACAATAAAGTGATTTTGATTTGGTTGCAGGCCCCCTCTTTCACCCCCAACACTTCCCCCCTCCCCCCCCCCCCGCAGTCAGTATTGCCATATATGCTGACAGTTTTGTTTTTTTCCTTCACAGAAGCAAAGACACATCGGGAGACTACTGTGTTATTAATGTTATGTTTTTTGACCCACAGCTGACGTCAGTGTGAACAAGGAGGATCTGGAAGCCGGAATAGAAAGGCTTATCCACACTATGGCGCGGATTCAGGAGCAGCACAATGTGGCAATGGGGGAGCTGCAGAAGCTTCGGGACATGTGCCAACAGTTGGTGGCGGGGCCAAAATAGAAACCAAGTGTCTGAACATTTTTGGTTGTGTGTTGTACAGCTAAAAAAAGTTTGTTAATTTAAAAATATATATATATCCCACCAATCAAGCAGTTGAGAGTGAAGTTAAATGAAAAGTTTTTATTATGAACCAATTCTTAACAACATTACAATTTAAAAATACGTAAGAAAACAAAAAAAAAAATCACAAATCGTGATACACCGAATCTTCGTTGCGAACATGAAGGTGCCTGATGGGCGAAGAAATGTGAGACGGCATTGTTGGGTATGAGTTTTGGGGTGACGGGCCAAAGTGGGACACGGGGAAATTGGGTCGTACTGGTGTTTGTGGCCAATATGGTGGACAATATGCGGACTCTGGCCGCTCGATTGGACGGGAAGAAACCAACCGTGTGTTTTCATCCAAAATGCCATCCAATCCCTTACTAACAGCCTCAAAAATAAGACGCTCGGTTAAAGTTCGCTGCCTTGCTTCCATTGTAGAAAGTTTATCAGCGATGTACAGTCCAAAACCCTCCAAAGCAGGGCTGGTTTTGCGCGTCAACACCTTTTTTGCCATGCTCAACAGTTCATGGGAGACGTCCGAGGTGGCTTTCCGCTTCCTTGAACCCTGCCTCCATTGACTCCGTGCAGGTGCAGCCTCCACTATTTCACTTGTGGAGCAGTCCTGTGCATTGTCCTGTGCACTGTCCTGTCCACTGTCCTGTGCACTCTCCTGCTAGGGAGAAAATAAAAAAGGAAATTATTAAAAACAAAAAAGAAATGAGGTACACCAGCCTAACCGCATAAAAAATATATATTCGTATACATGTGAAAAGTTGCAATACATAGATGGTATGGGTTAAGAATGTCGCCATGTAATACTTTTCTGCGACAGGGTTATGGTCTGTACAGAAAAATGATAAAACTTTGAATTCATGGTATAATCAGATGGAGAAAATGCTGAAAAATAATATCGAATTATAGGCCACATTGGTGAAACAGTGCTGCAAAGATGTACTTACTGGTTGCCCTTGTGAGTCCAGCTCGACGTGGTTCTGAGGTACTGTCGGTTCCACGGGTGCCAACAACCGCAAACACGTTGATGACCGTGGCACCTCTTGGTCCCGAAGAAAATTCAGGTAATCAAAATACCATAGCTTCGGGACATAAACCTCTTCTGTTGAAGACCCAGACTTGGAACTGTGAAGGACCTTATTGAGCTCCTTCCTCCAGACCGTGCGCAGTGCCTGAATTTTCTTCTTTACTACTGTTTCTGTGGCTTGCTCTTCCGGTGCATGGAGATTGTATAATTCGATCAGCTTGGAATATCCGGCCTTACGCTTTTCCCTGTTAGAATACTCAGGCGATTTTATCTTCCAAAGGCATGGGAAAGACTGGTAGATCTCCAGGAACTCGCGTATAAATTCTATACGATTTGACATCTGTAAAAATAAAAACAAATATAGTTAGGCGTTTGACAAATAGTACATTAAAACAGCAACAGCGAAAGGTGGACAAAAAATAAAAAAAATGTCACAGAGGTGCAAACGCCACTTTGAAAAACAGCATTCATTTTCCCATATGCCACGTCCTATGCCACCACCCGCTTCACTACAGCAGTCACACAAAGCACTCATGCCAACCATACATTGTTCCATCTGCCACGCCCTAGGCCACCATAACCCACAACAGCGTACCGCCCGCTTCACTACAGCAGTCGCACAAAGCACTCATGCTGACCATACATTGTTCCATCTGCCACGCCCTAGGCCACCATAACCCCACAACAGCATACCGCCCGCTTCGCTACAGCAGTCACACAATAAACACATTACACACATTGTCGCAGCGAACCACCACATACATACAAGCAGCCGCACAAAGCGCTCATGCTGACCACACATTGTTCCATTTGCCATGCTCTAGCCCACCATAACCCAAAACAGCGAACCACCACATACATACAAGCAGCCGCACAAAGCGCTCATGCTGACCACACATTGTTCCATCTGCCACGCCCTAGGCCACCATAACCCACAACAGCGTACCACCCGCTTCACTACAGCAGTTGCACAAAGCACTCATGCCGAACATACATTGTTCCACCTGCCATGCCCTAGGCCACCATAACCCAAAACAGCGAACCACCACATACATACAAGCTGCCGCACAAAGCGCTCATGCTGACCACACATTGTTCCATCTGCCACGCCCTAGGCCACCATAACCCACAACAGCGTACCACCCGCTTCACTACAGCAGTTGCACAAAGCACTCATGCCGAACATACATTGTTCCACCTGCCATGCCCTAGGCCACCATAACCCAAAACAGCGAACCACCACATACATACAAGCTGCCGCACAAAGTGCTCATGCTGACCACACATTGTTCCATTTGCCATGCTCTAGCCCATCAGTCACAACAGCGTACCATCCGCTTCGCTTCAGCGGCGGAACGAAGTGCTCCTGCCGACCATACAGCGTACCATCTGCCACGCTGTAGCCCTCCAGTCACAACAGCGTACCATCCGCTTCGCTTCAGCGGCGGAACGAAGCACTCATGCCGACCATACAGCGTTCCATCCACCACGCCCAAGCGGTTTACATACCTCGAAGCTGCGGTGCAAAGCGTGGTATATTCTGAGAAGTACAAAAATCCGATGTCCAGATCCACCAAGTGTCCAAGTACGAAGTGAAGAAAGGAAATTTTGAAAGCAGTGAGGTGGCATTGGGAACAATAGCGCTCAGGTGACAAATTTTCCAACCAATTGTGTGCACAGAACCTTTGGCCTATCAGCACACTAGCTAGCAGCACAACACGCCCCTAGTGAACAACGTCACGCACAGATTATGCAAAATTTGCTCTGAATCGTCTTGTGTGACACGACCGTACGACTGTCCCATACGACTTCTACATCGCAAATACGTCATGAAATTATCGCTCCAGCGCCGTGCATCGTGAAGTGTGACCGCAGTCTACGATGTTGGAGCGATAATTAAGTGACGATGTAACGTCACGAATCGTGCCGTCGTAGCGATCAAAATTGCACTGTGTGACGGTACCCTAACCTGAACAAATATCTTGCATAGATCGGTGTTTACCAAACCTATCATTATGAAACCCCAGGCAATGTCTTCAAGGATTTGTCCCAAAACAGCATGTTAACGCATGAGTCGTAATATTACAGCTCAATGCCATTGTGTAGGGGTTTGATGTTGTTTCTGCAAGAAAGTGACAATATATTTCTAAAAGGGTATACCTCTAAACATTTATCCAAAAAAGGAGAAATTCATAAAGCATAGCAATATAAATACACCAAGAAGGATGAGCTTTGAGCAAAGACTATATATAAATATAATTTTTATTTATCATACAGAGTGTTAACCCCTTAAAGACCGCCGATAAGCCTTTTAACGGCGGCAGTTAAGGGTACTTGTTCCTCAGTGCCGCTTCCAGCATTGGAAATTCTCTGGGGTCTTGGCTACAGGGGTAGCTAAAACCCCAGAGAGCAAGATTCGGATTGGTTTTTACCAACCCCAGTGTTAGGAGCATCAGTATTCATGGAATAACGGTGACCGCAAAAAAAGTAACAGATTTCCCATTTAATTTCTCTCTCCTCTGATATGATCTAGCACATCAGAGGAGAAGTGGGGTTCCCCGAGCTCCCCCTGGTACCTCCAATGTCCCTGGACCCTCCTGCATCCCCTGATCCTGTCCCCTGGCACCAGGCACCCAGCAAAATAAAAAAAATAGTAAATCAAAGCCCCCTTTATCACCCCTGTAGTTAGGTAAAAATAATAAAATAAAAAATGTACTAATTTCCATTTTTTCATTAGGGTTAGGGTTGGGCTAGGGCTAGGGTTAGGGTTAGGACTAGAGTAAGGGTTGGGGTTAGAGCTAGGATTAGGGTTAGGCTAAGGTTAGGGTTGAGATAGGGTTAGGCTTGGGGCTAGGGTTAGGGTTGAGGTTATGTTTGTGTTGGGGTTAGTTTTGTGGTTAGGGCTATGGTTATGGTTTCGGTTGGGATTAGGGTTAGGGTTGGGATTAGGGTTAGGCGTGTGTTGAGGTTAGGGTTGGAGTTATCACTGGAAGATTCCATTGTTTAGGTACATCAGGGGTCTCCAAACGCAACATGGCACTCAACATTGATTCTAGCCGATTATGCATTCAAAAAGTCAAACGATGCTCCCTCCCTTCTGAGCCCCACCATGCACCCAAACAGTGGCTTTCCCCTACATATGGGGTATCAGCATACTCAGAAGAAATTGCACAACAACCTTTGTGGTCCATTTTCTCCTGATATTCTTGTGAAAATGAAATAATTTGGTTCCAAAGAAAAACATTTTTTGAATACCGTAAGTAAAATGTAAATTTTTTCCTTCAACATTGCTTTAGTTCTCATGAAGCACCTGAAGGGTTAATAAGGGTTAATTTTGAATGTGGTTTTGTGCCCTTGCAGGGTACAGTTTTTAGAATGGTGCCACATTTGGGTATTTTCTGTTATATTGACCCCCAAACTTACTTCAAATGTGAAGTGGTCTCTAAAAAAATGGTTTTGTAAATTTTGTTGGAAAAATGAGGAATCGCTGGTCAACTTTTTACCCTTAAAACGTGCAAACAAAAAAAAAATGTTTCAAAAATTGAGCTGTTGTAAAGATGACTTGTGGGAAATGTTATTTATTACCTATTTTGTGTGACACCACTCTCTGTTTTAAGGGTACAAAAATAAAAAGTTTAAAATTGCAAAAATTTGCAGAATTTTTGCCAGATTTCCATTTTTTTCACAAATAAATGCAATTTATATATAAGAAATTTTACCCCAACTTGAATTATAATATGTCAAGAAAAAAACATTCTTAGAATCAGTGGAATACGTTGAAGCGTTCCAGAGCTATAACTTCATAAAGTGACAGTGGTCAGAATTGTAAAAATTGGCTTGGTCATTAAGTACCAAATTGGCTCTGTCACAAATGGGTTAATCAATACATTAAAAAACAGCAAGAAACCACTGAAAAAAACAATTGTTGGGTATACCTGGATAATAGTATATACAGTTATATGAAAAAGTTTGGGCACCCTTATTAATCTTAAGCTTAATGTTTGATAAAAATTGTTTTTTTTGCAACAGCTATTTCAGTTTCATATCTCTAATAACTGTTGGACACAGTAATGTTTCTGCCTTGAAATGAGGTTTACTGTACTAACAGAAAATGTGCAATCTGCATTCAAACAAAATTTGACAGGTGCATAAGTATGGGCACCATTATCATTTTCTTGTTTTAAAAACTCCTACCTACTTTTTACTGACTTACTAAAGTACTTTTTTTGGTTTTCTAACCTCATTGAGCTTTGAACTTCATAGCCAGGTGTATGCAATCATGAGAAAAGCTACGTAAAGTGGCCACTTGCAAGTTGTTCTCCTGTTTGAATCTCCTCTGAAGAGTGGCATCATGGGCTCCTCAAAACAACTGTCTAATGATCTGAAAACAAAGATTATTCAACATAGTTGTTCAGGGGAAGGATACAAAAAGCGGTCTCAGAGATTTAACCTGTTAATTTCCACTGTGAGGAACATAGTAAGGAAATGGAAGAACACAGGTACAGTTCTTGTTAAGGCCAGAAGTGGCAGGCCAAGAAAAACATCAGAAAGGCAAGGAAAAATATGGTGAGATCAGTCAAGGACAATCATCAGACCACCTCCAGAGAGCTGCAGCATCAACTTGCTGCAGATGGTGTCACTGTGCATCAGTCAACTATACAACGTTATGCATGGCGGCCAAAAAACACAGCATTCCAAGAAAAACACTTGCTACCCACAATAAAATTTGGTGGAGGTTCCATCATGCTTTGGGGCGGTTTGGCCAATGCCAGCACCGGGAATCTTGTTAAAGTTGACACATGGATTCCTCTCAGTATCAGCAGATTCTTGACAATAATGTTCATGAATCAGTGACAAAGTTGAAGTTACGCAGGGGATGGATCTTTCAGCAAGACAATGATCCAAAACACTGCTCTTAATCTACTCAGGCATTCATGCAGAGGAACAATTACACTGTTCTGGAATGGCCATCCCAGTCCCCAGACCTGAATATCATTGAACATCTGTGGGATCGTTTGAAGAGGGCTGTCCATGCTCGGCGACCATCAAACTTAACTGAACTGGAATTGTTTTGTAAAGAGGAGTGGTCAAAAATACCTTCATCCAGGATCCAGGAACTCATTAAAAGCGACTAGAGGCTGTTATTTTTGCAAAAGGAGGATCTACTAAATATTAATGTCACTTTTCTGGTGGGGTGCCCATACTTATGCACCTGTCAAATTTTGTTTGAATGCAGATTGCACATTGTACAATAAACCTCATTTCAAGGCAGAAACATTACTGTGTCCAACAGTTATTAGATATATGAAACTGAAATAGCTGTTGCAAAAAAAACAATTTTTATCAAACATTAAACTTAAGATTAATAGGGGTGCCCAAACTTTTTTTTATAACTGTACATATTGTAAAGATGTATATAGGGCAATGACTTAAGTGACCCAATCAGAAAATTTAGAAGCACAAAATGAATACACAATTAGTTCATAATACTTTGTTTTATGTGTCTAGATAAAGTGCATATATTTAAATTATGTAACAGCAGACAAAAATCAAGTATTATAAATCTGCAGCCGTGCTGAGAATGTAAAGGGAAGATGTCACTATTTTTGTGTCTTACCAGATAAAAATATCATCTTGGTCAGAATCTGCTATGCATTCTGAAAATACTTATATAACCCCCTGACTCACCTTGTATAGCCTTGAAAAACCTTTTTATTTCTCCACTGTATTCTAATCGGGTCCATCTGGTCCGATGGGCTTGGCTTGGGCTACTCCACCCATCTCCCGTGGCTGTTGCTTGCCATTCTGGACATAGTTGACACCTCCTGTGTCAGCTTCATTATTGTGAGAAATTTCGCACCTGCACAGACAAAGGGCGCATGCACCAGCAAACGTATTTCCGGTAGATGGAAGTAGTTCCAGTACATAAGCCGGAAATATGTCTGCTGGCACATGTGCCCTTCTGCTGTTTGGATTTAATTGCAGTTGGGCAAAGCATACTGCGCAAGCCTGCAACACGATTTGTATATGTCTATGTAAAATTAAGTGTCTACATGAATCGTTTCACATCATACTGTATATGTACATTTGGAATTTAAACTACAGGGTGGGCCATTTATATGGATACACCTGAGTGGGCCAATTATAAAGTTGGATTCAAAATGGCAGACTTCAAAATGGCCATCATGGTCACCACCCATCTTGAAAAGTTTTCCCCTCCCATATATTAATGTGCCACAAAACAGGAAGTTGATATCACAAACCATTCCCATTTTATTTAGGTGTATCCATGGCACACCCATGTGTATCCATATAAATGGCCCACCCTGTGTATTCAGAGATTGACATACCATTGGTGCAACCTGTGCAGCCACACAGGGGCCCGAGAGGTAAGGGTGTCCACAGTGGGCATTATGATGAGCTATTGGACTGCAAAGCGCCCATATACTGTTCTTGCACAGGGGCTCTCTTCTGTCTGCGTCTACTACTGTATATATGCATTTGCAAAAGAAGCTCTTTTGTTCATTGAACTGAAATCTTACGGTATGAAAAGCTAGTCATAAGTTGACTGTTGAGTTTTACACGCCACTCTGCATTTATGGTTAGCCAAACTTCCTCAGAAAACTTTTTTTGGAACATAAATGACTATGTAAAGACAGCAATGAGTAATTCCTGCTCTTAGGTATTAGATAACTACATTAAAATACCTGCCTAGAATGGATGCTCTGTATTAAAGGTTCAGTTTAGCCGCCTATTTAAATTTCTGTAAGTCTGTCATGCTTTCCTAAGAGTTAAGAAAAATGTGTCTCGGTATGTTAGGTGGGGTAAACCTTGGCTGGAAGACACTGACGTATTTCTGTTTGATGATTTTTACTATTTGTGCTCCACTGAGTAGTTTGCAAATTATGTCGTGAAACTGCAAAGCAGATTTAGTGAAAATTCTATTTTCTAATTTTTAATTAAACTTTTTTTGCATAATGTTAAAATTTATAAATGTTTCTAGTTGTTAAGATCCAACCACAATAATGGACTTTCTCTGTACCCTATAAGTCTACGTGCACACGATGCAGATTTGTTGTGGATTTTTTTTTTTTGAGCATTTTTTCTGAACAGAATTGCACCAAATCCGCAAAGGATTGTTCAAGCAAGGTTAATCAATTGGAATCCAGAATTGGTGTGCATGATGTGGAAAATTTGCAGCCTGATTCGCAGTGTTTTGTTTTCCGCAGCATGTCAATTCTTTTTGCGGATCTGCAGCGTTTCTGCACCTATTGACTTACATTGAGTCTGTCAAATCTCCAGCCAAACCGCAGGTGTAAAACGGTTTTGGATTTTATGTGGATATGCTGCCAAAAACGCTGCAGAAAGGAAATGACATCAGAAGGAGGAAGAGTGTGTGGGCAGAGAATATGTATGTGAGCGGAGAATATGTGTGAGTGGAGAATATGTGCATGTCTGTCTGTGTCTGTCTGCGGGTGTTTGTGTGTCTGTCTGCAGGTGTCTGTGGGTGTCTGTGTGTGTCCGTCTGCAGGTGTCAGTGTGTGTCTGTCAGCGGGTGTCTAGGTTTGTCTGTAGGTGTCTGTGTGTCTCTGCGGGTGTCTGTGTGTGTGTGAGTGTCTGTCTGCGGGTGCCTGCGTCTGTCTGCGGGTGTGTGTGTGTCTGTCTGTCTGCGGGTATCTGTTTGTGTGTCTGTCTGCGGGTGTCTGTCTGTGGGTGTCTGTGTGTGTGTGTACCTAGGCGTTGTCTGATGGGACTACTACTCCCATCCAGCTATGTCTGCTGTCACATATAACAGAAACCGCATGAGCTGATGATGGGAGAGGAGTCACATCATCCGGTGCCTGTGTTCAATTGTAAAAAAAAAATCAAAACAATTTCATAATTACATACATATTCACAAACAAAGTACATACTCACCGAACACCTAATCCCTGACACTCGCATCTCCTGCAAGCAATCAAAAATAATAACCCAACATATACTCTCTGTATGCCGTGAGAGTTCACCGGAGTTCATCAGCTCCGGTGCTATGACTTAGAGCACCTCTGCATGGAAAGTACTCATGCAGTGGTGCCATAAGTGAGAGCACCAGAGCTGATGAACTCCAGTGAACTCTCATGGCACCTTAGTGATACACTGCGGGAGCGATTACCTCCTGTCAGTGTATCACCGGAGGCTGGGTAGAGAGGTCCTGATGTGACTGTTCTACATGTGAGATCGTCGTGACACATTCCGTATTCAATGGACTACGTCGGACAGGGAGTATTATATGTTGGTTTATTATTTTATTTTTGTTGCAGGAGACAAGGGCGTTGGGGATTAGGCATTCAGTAAGTATGGTAAATTAAGATTCAATGAAGAAGTCTGTGGATTATTTCAAATAAAGAACTTTATTCTGGCCGTGTCTTTATTTACCATGTAACTATGGGGCTAGTAATGGATAGTTGTCTTATAGATGCCTCTCCATTACTAACCTGTGGGCCTGGTGTTACATGACAATACAAAGGTGACATCAACCCCACAAATATGAATCCCACTTGCCACCGCTACAGGGCAAGTGGGAAGAGCAAGGCTAAGTGCCAGAATTGGTGCATCTATTAGATGCGCCATTTCTGGGATGGCAGAGAGCTGATGATTTTAGCCTGGGGGTGCCAATATCCATGGCCCCTTCCCAGGCTATTAATAACAGCCCGCAGCTGTCTTCCTAGCCTTTGCAGGTTTGATTTTATAGGGGGGCCCATGTCAAATTTTTCTGGGGTTCCCCTGTAAACCGTTATGGCTATTGGCTCCATCCCAGAATATTAAAATCTGCCCTCAGCCATCGGCTTTCTCTCTGCTGGTTATTAAAATTATGCGGAAGCCCACGCAATCTATTTTTTGAAAAAGAAACATATATTGCATTTCATGCTGATTTCTAACAGTGTTTTTTTTGTTACAGCATATGTAGGTTGATAATGTTAAAGATCCTACATAGGCTGGTGTGTGTGTGCGCACATAGCCTAAGAGGGTTTTAACTCCACTTCTGCTGCTCAGCACAAGCTGCTTTGTATTACAGTTTTGTGCATTTTATTGACCTTACTCTTAGGGCTCATGTATTATTATTATTATTATTATACATTTTTATAGCGCCATTTATTCCATGGCGCTTTACATGTGAATACGAGGCAAATATAGACAAATACATTAAACTTGAGCAGATAACAGGCACACGGGTACATAAGGAAGGAGGACCCTGCCCACGAGGGTTCACAGTCTGCAGGGGAGGGGTGATGAAACACTAGGAGAGGGTAGGGCAGGTTGCGCGGCGGTTCAGTAACTTCAGGATCACTGCAGGCTGTAGGCTTGTCGGAAGAGGTGGGTCTTCAGGTTCTTTTTGAAGGTTTCTATGGTAGGCGAGAGTCTGATGTGTTGGGGTAGAGAGTTCATGAGTATGGGGCAAGCACGGGAGAAGTCTTGGATGCGGTTGTGGGAAGAAGAGATGAGAGGGGAGTAGAGAAGGAGGTCTTGAGAGGATCGGAGGTTGCGTGTAGGTAGGTACCGGGAGACCATGTCACAGATGTATGGAGGAGAAAGGTTGTGGATGGCTTTGTATGTCATTGTGAGGGTTTTGAACTGGAGTCTCTGGGCGATAGGAAGCCAGTGAAGGGCTTGACATAGGGGAGAGGCTGGGGAATATCGGGGAGACAGGTAGATTAGTCGGGCAGCAGAGTGTAGGATGGATTGGAGCGGTGCCAGAGTGCTAGAGGGGAGTCCAGAGAGTAGGAGGTTGCAGTAGTCAAGGCGGGAGATGATAAGGGCATGCACTAGCGTTTTTGCGGTGTCGCGGTCAAGGAAAGCACGGATCCGGGAAATATTTTTGAGTTTGAGACGGCAGGAGGAGGCAAGGGCTTGGATATGTGGCTTGAAGGAGAGGGCAGAGTCGAGGATCACCCCGAGGCACCGGGCGTGTTGGACTGGGGAAAGTGTACACGACCATATAAATGGTACGAGTGCTATCCGTGGTTTTGACAGATAGAACTCGTACCCATGTTAGGGTGCTTTCACGTTGTGTTCAGGCACTCATTTGGTGGCTCCGTCTGGGCTTACGTCCTGCAAAACAGAATTCTGACATATGCGTGACAGGGCTGCAGACTATAATAGAGTCGGCAGAGCGAAAATTGCACTCTGTCATGCATCATTTTCGGGCATATGTGCCTCCTGGAGGCAGACACTCAGACGCAGTCTACTATGTCTGAGTGTCTGCCTCCAGTATGCATACACACTGGAAAGTGATACCCCCAGGCCTCATATGTCCTCCCATCATGCACCCAGGCCCCATATGATGTACCAACCTGGCCCCATGTGTCTTCATCCTGGCCCAATACAAAACATTTAAAAAAAGTTTCTCCTTACCTGGCCACGGTCCAACAACATCTTCCTCCTTGCCGGTGGAACACCCGCCAGGGCTGTGGGGCACTCGGTACCGGGTCCGGTCTTAAAGGGGATGTCACGGTGGCTGCGACCAGGTCCGTGGACCTGGGCACCCAATTAAAGGGGAAAGGTCTTTTAAGGGGTATTGTGAATAAAGTCTATTGTTCATGATGCCACTTGTGGTGTTCGGTCAGTGGGGACCGACGCTGCTTAAAGGGGACCTCTGGGGTGATGGTATGCAGCAAGTTGGTGATGCTTCCCACAGATGAAGCGGGGTCTCCAGGGCTTTGCAAGTGTAGGGTGGTGGATGGTATGGCAAAGAAGGAGGACACAGGTTTGTAGTCTTCAGCTCCCCTGAATCCGGGTCCTGAGCTCCCCCTCCTGGCCTAGATTCAGAAGTGTTGAATGTGAGTGCCTTACCTGATATAGAGAATCTCCCTTGCCTCCAAGCATGACATCATCCTCCCCGAAAGGAAGGCAACATCACTGTAATAACCGGTTACCTGGGGTGTTACACCGGCGCATGACAGTGACATCATGCAACATGCGTGGCAACATCAGCTGCCTGCCTCTGATTGACTGTTTGCTGTTAATTATTGCAGTGCAATTATTGCAGGAAACAATACAGAATTCAGTAATTTAGAGGTACAGTCTGAAGAGTCATTTACACATAATGCTCATTGATTTTAAATATATAAAATAAGCAAAACTTACCCCAATGTTCCTATTTTCATGCGGCCTTGTCTCATTCTGGTTCTTATTTCCTACTTCCCATCACTTGGACATGTGACCACTGCAACCAATCCCTGGTCACAGTGGTGTAATGAGCTACAGCCAGTGATTGGCTGCGGAGTGACCAGGGGGAAATTTTAAAAAATGTGTGTGACACATTTCCTTATCGTGGGGGTCTGCTGCATGCTGCTAATGCATTTATGTGACTTAATATTGGTACGGCTGCTTCTTTTTCTGTTATTTTATTGTGTCCGTTCTCTATGGATAGATTTTAAATTCTTGATTATGTTGTTCGCCATGAACAAAGAATGAACAAAGAAACATCACAATCTCTGGAGATGGACATGTAAAGGAAATAAACATGTGTTTGACAAAATATATGTAATTGCAATAATTTTCTAGGAGAAATACCTCACTTTCTGGAACAATTTCAACGGTGTCAACGCTTTCGGCCATGACTCTATCTATCTATCTATCTATCTATCTATCTATCTATCTATCTAGAATTGAAACTAGAAGTTTACAGACGCTATATAAAAAAACACAAATACATATTTTTCTCAATATTTTTAAACCTATTCATCAGGTCAAAACCAGGTCTTTGGATCCTGCAGAAGCCTTCACATTCTTTCTATTGTAGTTGTGACTATCACAACCCTTTCAGGTGAGCAAATTGTTTTATCTCAATGGATCCGCATCAACCTTCTGCTCTCACAAGCTAAAACAGGAGTTGTGACTGTCACAAACCTACAAGATGAGCATAAACCGTTTTTCTGTTTTCTCTCTTTTATACTGGATAAGACCCTATTTGCACTTCAATGTTTTCCACTCCTATTTTCTTCGAACTTTTTTTTGGCAAATCATCACATATTTTAACTTTTGCTGCTTAACTTTGACATTTTTCACACATTAAAATATATTAGGTGGGTTATGCGTGCATTGCGTTGTCCACAATAAATGAAAACCTGGTCATTTTTCTTTTTGACATTCTTCTTGTTATTCAAAGGGGCATGTGACGGCTTGTCACTTGCTACTTAGTATCACTCAAAAAAAGTGTCTTGGATCTTCTGTTTTGTTCCATGGTTGGATCAATATCATGCATCGAGACACAAGACATAGATCGTTTTCCTCTGTCCATAATAAAAACCTTTTAAGTGTCTTTTCCTTTTTTAATGATCTGTTCTTCAGTCCATTGAGTGTCTAAAAACCCCTGCAGCTTACTTATTCCACTTTTGAAACAAGGATAACTTCAAAGCCAGCCAGCTGCTGATCTGAAGAGGAAGCCAAAGATTCAGATCAGTTCATTCCCTTCGAAATTATTGTTAACTCATTTGGTATCAACTCAAGACAAAGCAATTATTTCAATTCTAGCTAAAATACTAAACACTAGAAACCTCAAAGCTATGTAGGTCTATTTCTTACTAAAGTATTGCAAATATTCTCTTGCTAAGACTATACTGTAAATTCCCATGAACAGTCAGTGGGTCTTTTTTTAACATAGATGGAAGATGTTGGTAAACATTGCAAAATCCATTCTAAAATGAGAGTCCAAGTCACGTAAAAATTCCTATTGCTGATTATTGTCTTTTTAGCTTGTGCGTGAAAGGTTAATGATAATGAATGCTATAAATCTAGGAGAGCAGTGGGGCAAACATGGTGGCAAGTAAAGAGTGCAGCTTGAGTGATGATAGCCATAAATAGTTGTAGATGAATAGGTGATAAACATTAGTTGTATCCTTCTGTCGATAGCTCCCAAATGAGGTTAAAGTAATTTCTCTCACAAGGGTCATGTGTATTCCTATTGAGTTTCTTAGGATACTGAACAAAGCAAATCAATTCTGTCAAAGAGACTGGCTTCCAGAGTCCAAAAGTCCAAAGACTTTATTTTAAAAATATGCCAATGGTTTGTTGCTTTAAATTTAGATTTTTTCAAATGAAAGGTAAGGAAAATTTTATATTCAAAGCTGAATAATTACAACTCAGAGTTATTTTCTAACTTCGATGTCACAGGAAAAAAAATTGTACTATGTTAACCAGTATATCTATCAATCTCTCACTAGACTATGAAAGGACAGTGAAGACTATTTGGAAGCAATTTTTATTTGTCAATGGGTTTCAAAGCATACAACACTTCATCATCAGGACAAACCACAATATTGAGGTGCATCATACAAACAGCAAGCATAAAAATGTAAAACATTCAAAAACGGGAGCGGGAAAATGGTCCTCTTTGGTCATTTGACCTTGTGCTTGTCATTAAAGAACACATTTGAATCCCTGCCGGCCTTCAAACGAGATCGTAATTTATGCTGTATGCAGTGATGCTGTGGCACAAGTGATCAGACAATTGCAACGTCAAGTTTCGTAAGGGGACTAACAAGAACAGTGAAAAGTAAAAAAAAGTTTTAAAAAATATCAAAATGAATAAAAAAATATAAAAGTTCAAATCACAACCCTTGTCCCCCATTCAAAAATAAAGATATGAAAAAAATGCACATATTTGGTATCGCCGCATTCGGAAAAGTTTGATTTATCAAAATATAAAAATAATTACCCAAACTGCAAACACTGTAATCGAAAAAAATAAAAAACACAAAATTAAGGTTTTTATTGGTCCCTGCAATTCCACAAAAAAATGCTGTAACAAGCAAGCACAGCTTCACATCCCAAAATGGTGTCAATAAAAACTTTGTCTCATCCTGCAAAAAATAAGGCATCACACAGCTCCATCGACTGAAACATAAAAACGTTACAGGTCTCAGAAAATGGCGACGCAACCCCCAAAAATATTTTTTGCAAACTTCAATTTTTTTTTCACCCCTAAATATTGAAGAAACTGGACATGTTTGGTATCGCCATAATCAAACTGAAAAGAAGAATCATATTATAAAGTGATTTTTACCATAAAGTGTGTACTTTAAAAAAAATTCTCAAAACACAATGCCAGAACTACAGGTTTTTTTTCACAACTTCTCTTGATAAGGTTTTCCCCGGATAACCCCTTCCACCTCTCGTGTCTCCCCTTTTCCTCATAGTTTGTAAGGTTGCGAGCAGGGCCCTCATTCCTCTTGGTATCTATTTTGAACTGTGATTTCTGTTATGCTGTAATGTCTATTGTCTGTACAAGTCCCCTCTATAATTTGTAAAGCGCTGCGGAATATGTTGGCGCTATATAAATGAAATTATTATTATTAATTATTATTATTTAATACTATTTTGATGGCTTTTTTTTGCATTTTTGGGGGAAGGTGTGGTGAAAATTCGACTATTTTTATTTTTTTTATTTTTTTGTCATCCAATGTACGGGTTCATTATTTTTGAATTTTCATAGACATGACTTTTGCAAAATCTGTGAGATCAAATATTTTTTTTTTCTTTTTTATTTACTTCTCTAAGGGGAAAATAAAGATGATTACAACACCAATTCCAAAAATGTTGGAATGTTGTGTAAAATGTAACCCCAACCACTTTCGTAATTTGCTTTATTATAAAATTCCCTACCATTCTCCCTCTTCTGATAATCCTTTTAATTTATTTTTTTTTCTTTACACGATATTATAAGGGACGGAACTTCAGTCATTTCCACAGTTTCTGTCCCCGTCATCTCTTAATTATGTCCCCAGTATCGTGGGTGATGGAGAGTGACTGCAGCTTCTATCTTAAGTGGCCTCCACCACACTTTTGCTGCCACCATCACAGTCCCTGCTAGTAATGCTGCCACTTCTTTCCCTGAAATTAATTGCTAAAAGGGGGAGGTGATTTAGACAGGGCGAGTGACAGCAGCGCTGCTCCACATCTTCTGTCACCACCCAGAAGCAAATCATCACTAAGTGACAGCACTGGTGTCCCACATTATGCTTCTATCAGCACTCCCTGAAGATGATTTGTTTCAGGGAAAGAGGCGGTGCTGATAGAAGCAGGGACTGTGGTGACGGCAACTGTTGCGGTCAGTTCTCCCCTGATGACATCCTGTTTTAGTGGAAGTGACAAAAACTGCAGAAGAGTGACTGCAGGGCCAACCTCCCACGACATCCATTTTGAAACTCCCCTGAAATGAAATATCAGAGGAAGTAAAGAAAAAATGGTATTAGCTGAATAGGGAAAATGGTAGGAAACATTATAATAAAGCAAATTGCAAAATTGGTTAAAGCTTAAAGATAGATATTTAGGGCAATATAGATATTGGACAACATCTTTAAATTGGAAAAACAGGGTGACTATTTACTGCACATTTTCATAATATTTTCATTTTCATAATTTTTTGTCAATGTAACAAGATGGCTGCCATTTTGATGTACCTTGTATTAGGTCGGGGTCACACTTGCTAGTGTGCCGGGTATTGATGAGAGAGACTCGTGTGAGTTTCTCGCATCACACTCGCAAGTGTGACCCCGGCCTTATAGTGATTACCTTCCAGACAAAACAAGTATGATTTGCTAATTAGAGGTATTTAGGTATTTATTCATAATTACATTTTCTTTCTTTCTTCTTTAACTCTGTTTGTTTGTGCTGCAAGTGAATAAATAGACTCATTTTAGTCAGAACAGCTTTTGTCTTGCAGTTTACTGTATTCTAAAAAAATTAATTGGTAAGAGGCTTTTCTAATCTTAAACATTTATTAAACTATTGATCACTATAACAAATATTGTGCTTGTTTTTTTCAGGTTGGCCCATGGAATGTATGCCTAATTGGTGTCTTCCAAATGAATTGAAAACTGTAGATGGAAATCAAAGCACTATTGCCCCTTTGTTTTAGGGCTTATGGGACAGTAGGACTACAAATAACTACATTTGTGGCGCTAAATCTACATTTGTGGCATATCCTAATAATCTGGCAAAAATGTACATAGTCAAAAACCCATATTCAGTTCTCTACTTTGCTTTCACATCCATAAAAGACCATAACCTGGAAGCTATGAACTTTGCTTTTATCGAAATATCAATATACTAGGTACATCATCCTTACAGTATTACTAACCTATTGGGGACTTATAATTAGCAGATGTAATTTCTTGCTACTTTGTAGTCTAATAATAAGAATTAAAGCAATATATTAAGGAATCACAATTGAGTACATTCTAAGACTAATTGTAGAATGAGCTTCATTTTACCATGAAGCAATGTCTAAACTTTTTTTTAGCCACCTGCAGTTTGATGGTTAAAGACTAATTAAATCCTTCATGTTCAAAAAACTTAAATTCTGTCATTTTCAACAGCATCATGGTAAATGCTGATTAAAGGTATACCACTAGACGGGACGTTATAAGAGAAAAAAATTAGAAAAAGTGTGTCTGGAAGAAGTGTGTCAGATTCAATTACTGTAAATCTTTGTACACAATGTGCAATCAGTATACTGACATTTTATGGCCTGATTCATTATTGCATTTGAAGTTTTTTTGTCTACTTTTTAGCCTGTTTTTCCATTGTTGCCAAATTCTTCTTTCAATTTGCACCATTTTTAAGTCTTTTTTTATATGTGTTAGCTTGTTGTTTTTTGTGTTCACCAATATGGTTGTAATTTTAATTTTCCAGATGTTTACAATTGATTCATGCATTGCAATTTTTCAAAAGGTTGTTACATTTTTGTGTTACTTGTACTCTTGTCCCACCTCCCACGAAATGATTTCATGTACACCTGAGCTTTTAGCACTAACAAGGAACAAACTAGTAAAAGATAAAAATACAGTGCAATATTTTTATTTTGAGCAAAATTTATGAAACAAATGCACCATTTTGAAGGAAAAATGGCAACAAATACAATAGGACAAAAAAGAAAGGTAACTTTTAAAAAAACGCAAATGATAAATTGGGCCCTTAGTGTTCAGTGAATTCATGATATATGTACAGTTCCTTGCGAAAGTATTTGGCTCCCTGGAACTTTTCAACCTTTTCCAACATATCATGCTTCAAACATAAAGATACCAAATGTAAATTTTTGGTGAAGAATCAACAACAAGTGGAACACAATTGTGAAGTTGAGCGAAATTTATTGCTTATTTTAAATTTTTGTGGAAATTCAAAACTGAAAAGTTGGGCGTGCAACATTATTCGGGCCCTTTACTTTCAGTGCAGCAAACTCACTCCAGATGTTCATTGTGGATCTCTGAATGATCCAATGTTGTCCTAAATGCCTAATGATGATAAATATAATCCACCTGTCTGTAATTCACTGTAATGCACAAGTAGTGTATTACCTATGAGCTCATAAGAAGAACATGACGCAATATAATATATACAGATTTTCATTAAAAAGTAACATTTTTTTCTTGTCAAGAGTAGCAAGTCATACAAATATAAGAAAAATTGTCTATCAATGTAATGCAATAAAACGTGTACCATTATGTATCCAACACGGTGAATACCGTAAGAAACGATATATGAAAAACATTACTCTCTCACTCAACCCACTCCCTCCACCATCTTTCGCTTTATTTAAATGTATTTTGTGTGTGCGTGTGTGTGTGTGTGTGTGTGTAAAATTAGTAAGTCACAAAAGATCATAAACTTGGCACTGAAATTATTGTATTGACCTGCAGAATAGAGAATTAAAATGTCAATCAAACTGAATAGTAAACACTGTTAAAAAAAAAAATTTGAATTACTGTTTTTTTGGACATTTCATGTACATTATACCTTGCAAAAAGTCTAATAAAAAGTGATCAGAAAGTCATATCTACCAGAATATGGACCACTGAAAACTATATCTTGTTATGCAAAAAGTAAGCCAGCGCAATTATTATTAATTATTATTATAGCGCCATTTATTCCATGGCGCTTTACATGTGAGGAGGGGGTATACCTAAGACATACTGATAGGGAATTTAGATTGTGAGCCCCATCGGGGACAGTGATGATAATGTGTGCAAAATGTAAAGCGCTGCGGAATATGTTAGCGCTATATAAAAATAAAAAAAGAAAAAAAAAAAAGAAGTATAGTAATCTTAAACAATACAAGTCACGACTGGTACAGGAGGAGAGAGGACCCTGCCCGCGAGGGCTCACAATCTACAAGGGAAGGGTGCGGATACAATAGGTGAGGCTAGAGCTGGTCGTGCAGTGGTTTGGTGAATCGGTGGTTACTGCAGGTTGTAGGCTTGTCAGAAGAGATGAGTTTTCAAGTTCCTTTTGGATTTTTCCACGGTAGGTGAGAGTCTGATATATTGCGGTAGAGAGTTCCAGAGTAGGGGGAATGTGTGGGAGAAATCTTGTATGCGATTGTGGGAAGAGGAGATAAGAGGGGAGTAGAGAAGGAGGCCTTGTGAGGATCGGAAGTTGCGTGCAGGAAAGTACCGGGAGACGAGATCACAGATGTATGGAGGAGACAGGTTGCGGATGGCTTTGTATACCATGGTTAGGGTTTTGAGCTGGAGTCTTTAGGTAATGGGGAGCCAGTGCAGGGATTGACAATTAATGGCTCTGAGAATATATAAATAGTGGCACAAGAACAAGTGATTTTTTAAAACTGTGTATTTATTGTACAAAAGTCATGAAGCATAAATAATCGTACATAAATCTGTTATCACTGTAATCAGGGTGTCCGACAGAATATAGTTGACACTATATTTGTACCGCATATTAAAGGGACACTGTCACCTGAATTTGGAGGGAACAATCTTCAGCCATGGAGGCGGGGTTTTTCGGTGTTTGATTCACCCTTTCCTTACCCGCTGGCTGCATGCTGGCTGCAATATTGGATTGAAGTTCATTCTCTGTCCTCCATAGTACACGCCTGCGCAAGGCAAGATTGCACTGTGCAGGCATGTACTACGGAGGACAGAGAATGAGCTTCAATCCAATATTGCAGCCAGCATGCAGTCAGCGGGTAAGGAAAGGGTGAATCAAAAACACAAAAACCCCGCCTCCATGGCTGAAGATTGTTCCCTCCAAATTCAGGTGACAGTGTCCCTTTAATGGAATAGCATGTAAAATGTCAAAACAGCAGCAGAAAAAAGTTATATGTACCTCCAAATGTTGCCACTAATACAACTCAACAAAATAAAAAATATGTCATACAGCTACATCAACGAAAAAACAAAAAATACTATGCCTCCTGCAACATAAAAATGAAAAAACAAGGAAAAAATATTGTTCAAAACCCCAAAATGGGCAATTCTTAAAGGAGATAATATCCTGAACAGAGTAGCTTGCTGACATCCCCTGGCACCCGGCACTTTAGTCAGCAACTCCCTTGATTTGCTACCCAATAAGCCAATAAGTGTAATTCTGTCTTGAACCATAGACTGATGCCCATTCTGTGCACTACTGTTATGGTCCGGATAATTATTGATTTGATATTTCAAACTAACGGAGAGGAAGGTCGATGAGACAAGTGATGATGTAACAGGTAGGAGTGTCATCCATATGCAGGAAGCCGGGGCCAGGGCTGCTATCATGGCCGACAGTAACCCCTGTATGACCCCCTTGTCCCCTCCCAGAACAAGATCATGTTTTCTTCTTAGAGTACCTCGGTGCTGCTTCTCTGTGTCATCTGGGATCTTCTGGCACAAGAGTGTATTCTCTACAGACGGCTCCACAAATAAAGAGTCACAGTCCTGTTTCACTTTAACTTCAACTTCTTTACTTAACATAGCATTAACCAGGACACAGTCAATCATAACAATTGGCAACGTTTTCCCTTGCCTCTTCTCTCTGCCGCAAAGCCTGTTCCCGGGACGGTTCATTTCCTCTTGTCCCTCAGCGTCCTCAATGCCCAGAATTCCTGCTTCTTGTGTACCCTTGGGTATCCTCTGCCATTTTGCCCCAGTCCTTAGAATAGCGGCCCACGCAAAAATCTGCCACATCTTGAATACCTTGCTCCTGTTCTGCTTAGCCTTCTTCCCGTAGCTCCGCAAGATGTTCTGGCTCCAGTGAACTTGAAGAGGACTGCTCCACTCGCGATGTCTCTGGCCTGTGGGACGATGTAGACTTTGCCTGCTGCCAACTCTGCGCTGAAGAATTCTCCAGGTGCTGGTAACTGGGGTGCTCTGTGATTTCTTCCCATTGCCTGGCGGGCCGGGTTCTTACATCCTCCTGCCACACCTCCATCCAATGCGGCCTAGGCCGCCACAGCTGCATGCAAAGTTTTCTTCGTAGTGCCACGCGTTCCAGGGTGGAGTAGCTTCCAGTTACTCCTCCCATTCTCTTTCAAGTAGTCTCAGTAAGTGTTGGGCTAGGTGTCATCGACTTCAACTTCTTTACTTAACACAGCATTATCCAGAACACTGTCAATCATAACAATTGGCAACGTTTTCCCTTGCCTCTTCTCTCTGCCGCAAAGCCTGTCCTCCGGACGGTTCATTTCCTCCGGTCCCTCTGTGTCCTCAATGGCCAGAATTCCTGCTTCTCGTCGGGGTATTCTCTGCTGTTTCGCACCAGTCCTTAGAATAGTGGCCCACACAAAAAACTGCCACATCTTGGATACCTTGCTCCTGTTCTGCTTAGCCTTCTTGCCGAAGCACTGCAGTCCCACTTATACTGCACCGCTATCTCTGGTGTCACTGTGCTTCATTCTGTACTCTGGCCCCCTGGATACTGACTTCTGGGCCCACTCTTCTGACAAGTGACCATATAGTATATACACAAGCTATTCCAACTCATGGAAAATACATCTATAAACCTTGGTACGGTCACTGCCAAACTCCACCATAACAAAAGGAACTAGCTGCCACAACCAATAGTTTATACAGGCCATTTGAATACCCGTTATAAATAATGTATTGCTTCAGGGGTGCGGTTTATAGAGCAAGAGGAGTAAAGCTATAGAATTTTCTATATTTAATCCAAAGAGTAGGCAGTGTTTATAAAATGATACAATGATATTACAAAATGGGCAAAACAATACACTATAAACAATTACATAAAATAAAAAGGATACACAGAAGAAATGTGCTAAACCGGACATCCCAGTGTTGGCTCTGGCTTTTATGAAGGGGAACTATTTGTTTTTGGAAACAGACAGAAATACAGTGTACTGCATCTCCCAGGACTGACAAAGATTATAGTTTGGCATTTTCTTTTATTGGCACGAGTTATGCCCACATACCTCTCCCCCGTGACTCATAATAGGGCTGGCCATGGAATGTGGCTCAGTCTTTAATAAATAATGGGATTCCCAATTTCCACAATAGCTTTGCCCCTAGAGGTCCTAGGCGAGAGATATTGCTGTCTTTTTTCCTATCACAACTTTATCGATCCATAGAGAGGAAGAATGGCATGGATAGCATCATCCATTTGAAAGTGTTACTGTTAACAGCCCAGTGACTTACAACAATGTATTATAATCGCATCTGTACATCCTTGGTTGAGAATTGTCTTTTTACTTACTGTAGTTGTTGCAGCTACTGCTGTTACTATTGTGCATAATACAAGAATTCAGCCTAAGACTAAACCTCTTCTGGAATCTTCATAAGTGCCTCTGCAGACGAGTTAAGCTGTCTGATGAAGTTCATGTTGTGAGTACTGGTTCAATACAGACATTCATAATAATGCTGTCTCATGAGCCCCACACTTGCAGTCTAGTTGTTGAGTCAGAATAATGTCACTTCCTTGCTGACATCAATGCTGATAACAACAGCTAAGGTGTTACCAGGAGCACTTTTACAAACAAGCAAAAAAAATAAATTATGCAGCCCATGAGTTCTGTGGTCTTAAAATATAATTCGGAGCATGGCATTACACTAGGCTTTTTGCGGTACGGCAAAAAACAAAAAGAAATCATGAACACTCAGAACATCCAGGTCACTGGGTTTTATTGGAGCTTATATAGAACTTTACAAACAGAAGTTAATACAAATAGATAATTTGAAATCATATAGCTACCTCACTAACTGAACAATGCACTAAAGCACATGCAGTGTAAAAAGCATGGGCAATGACCTAAGGGAATGGAAGCTTAATCTTTTTTTTAACTTACAAAGGACAAGGCATCCAGCTTTGTAAATGTGCACAGTCATTACAAGGGAAAGTGACCTGGTAATGTTTACTCTCTGCCCTATTTCACAGCTTTCGAAATAGATGAGAAAGTGCAATATTTGACCAATCATTATCACCCTGATGACACACCAGCTATGGCCATTACATAATCCTGTTTCTTCTAACATTTATGGGCATATAAACCATTGGCAGAAACTAACCAAATGGTCTACGTGCTAAGTCTAGGATTTTTCCATAATTACTCTAAACCTAGAGATTCCTTTTCCAGCTTACATTTCCTACTACTTCAGCTATGTAACTAATGTAGGAATATACAGAGTTCTTTCAGTTGCATTTTGAAGGAGACTAAAATTTGATCAGAACAGAATGTTTCCTTGTCCTGAAGTGTCAGATTATTGCAAACAGAAAAATAATCTTTTCTAGGGTGGTGCAGTAATTCATTTCACATTATAAGGCACCTCTATTTGCAAAGCTTCATGGGTAAGAGGTAAGAGATATTATTTCATTTTTGATTTTAACATTTTAGAAAACATTTTTATCTATGCATTATTTGCAATAACATGTATGTATATTTATATATATGTGTATATACATATATATTGTGGTAGAGCAGCTCACTCGGCTTGACACAGAGGTAGAAATGGAACACTGTCTCTTTAAGAACATGCTTGTTTTATTAAAAGCAGCATAACCCATGCTGGGAAAATAAACACGTCCCTCTGGGCAAAACAGCAAAACAATAAAGAAAACAAAAATGCTGCATGCTCTACGGCACCACAGGTTCATACTTTCCTCCTCAGGACACAAACCACTGGAGAATCCTCTCTCCAGCCCTGCTGAACAAAGACTGCCTCTGGAGCCCAGCTATGTAAGCACTAGACCATGTGGCTACTCCCCCATGTCACTGATCGCATGACTGTGGCATCACACAGGTCCTGTCAGCACACGGCGGTGTCAGCTCTGCATGTGGAGATGAGGTGGACATCCTCTCACCCACTCCATGGATGTCCACATAAAAGCCAGCCCATTTATGCAAGCAACCTAGCTCAATCCTTACAACACGTAGTGTGCTGTAGGAAAATACTCTAGGCTTCACATCACTGACGCCATTAAGTGTAGTGAAACATATCTCCCCTCCAGTACTTTACCAGTGACTTTGTCACTATATATATATATATATATATATATATATATATATATATATATGTATATATATATATATATTTAGACATATGGAAAAAAGTCTGATCAAATGGTCAAGAAAAAATATAGAACAAATGAAATTAAGGCTAAAATATCTTTATTGGTGAGGACAATAAGACAGCACTACAAGCAGAAGAGGTGCCTGCACAGGTAGAAAAACATAATTGCACAAAATAGTAATATATATATTAATATGTACTAAAAACCAACACACCAAGTATTGTATGCAAGAAAATAATACTATGCAGGTATAACAGTATAATTATCTGAAAAGCTCACAAAAAAACTATTATACTGTCAGTATGACGAGGAATGATAGTGTGACTAAAATAGTAGAGCAAACATGAGTATCGAAGTGTCAAACCAAATGTGAAAAAGAATAATTTAAACAAATAGTGTACAATAAAAAGGATTAGCACTAAAGTGTAAAACTTGTATATGAGCAGAAAAATATCTCACAAAAAGTACACGTACAAGGTGAAAAAGGGAGTGCAAAAATTAATTTAAAAATATATATATAATTAAAGAGTTCATTTGTGACTATAATAAATCACATTAGATGTTGACACTGAATCAGATGGCTATGCTGTAAACAGGATGCACGGGTGCAATAGATCCCATAAAATGATCATAATAAATTATCTCCTCCCTCCCCTCTCATTTCAGCTGAAGAATTTGCCTCTTTCTTTAAGCAGAAGATAGATAACATCAGACAAAGCTTTGGCCCGCAGCCCCAAATGCCCCTCCTCTTGACTTCTCAGCCCTGTTCCAAAGCCAGCTTCTCCACCATGACAGATGATCAGCTCTCCATCCTTCTATCAAGATCACATCTCACCACTTGCACTCTTGACCCGCTCCCATCCCACCTCATCCCTACCCTTACAAAAGTTTTCATCCCAACCCTAACACAACTCTTCAACCTCTCACTTACAAATGGTGTCTTCCCCTCATCCTTCAAACATGCACCAATCGCACCTATCCTCAAAAAACCCTCCCTCGACCCATCCTCTGTGTCCAGCTATCGCCCAATATCCCTTCTCCCTTATGCCTCAAAACTACTGGAACAGCATATCCATCTTGAACTGTCCTCCCACCTCTCCTCCTGCTCCCTCTTTGACCGGTTACACTCTGGCTTCCGAACACATCACTCAACTGAAACTGCCCTAACTAAAGTGACCAATGACCTACTAACCGCCAAGAGCAAGTGACACTACTCTGTCCTCCTCCTCCTGGACCTGTCTTCTGCCTTCGACACTGTGGACCACTCCCTCCTGTTACAGATTCTCTCATCTCCCGGCATCACAGACTTGGCCCTATCCTGGATCTCATCATATTTAACAGACCGGACATTCAGTGTCTCCCTCTCCCACACCACCTCCTCATCTCGCCCCTTGTCTGTCGGTGTTCCCCAAGGCTCAGTTCTAGGATGCCTACTCTCCTCCATCTACACCTTCGGCCTGGGACAGCTCATAGAATCCCACGGTTTACAATATCATCTCTATGCTGATGACACGCAGATCTACCTATCTAGACCCGACCTCACTTCCTTACTGACCAAAATCCCACAATGTCTGTCTGCTATTTCATCCTTCTTTTCTGCTCGTTTTCTAAAACTGAACATGGACAAAACAGAATTCATCATCTTTCCCCCACCTCACTCTACCCCTCCACCTGACCTACCCATCAATGTCAATGGCTGCTCACTTTCCCCGGTCCCGCACGCTCGGTGCCTCGGGGTGATCCTTGACTCTACCCTCTCTTTCAAGCCACATATCCAAGCCCTTGCCTCCTCTTGCCGATTCCAACTCAAAAACATTTCCCGGATCTGTACATTCCTTGACCATGAAACCACAAAAACACTTGTACATGCCCTTATCATCTCCCGCCTCGACTACTGCAACCTCCTACTCTCTGGCCTCCCCTCTAGCACTCTGGCACCACTCCAATCCATCCTAAACTCTGCTGCCCAACTAATCCACCTGTCTCCCCGTTACTCCCCAGCCTCTCCTCTCTGCCAGGCCCTTCACTGGCTTCCTATTGCCCAGAGGCTACAGTTCAAAACACTAACAATGACATACTATCAGGAGAAACCACCAGGTGGCACTCCCCAGTGGTTTATGCTGCCCTGACAGTGAGAACCCAGAGTCTCAGATAGCCTGTGACAGCTATGCTCACAGCGCCCGAGAGCTGGGTAAGAAAACACAGTAACAGCTGAGCTGGGGTGAGCAGAACGCCAGGTAGTGAATGTACTGAAAGGACCTGTGGCCACGTGACAACAGGGGGCGGGGCTTAGTGTCCTGTAGCAGGAGTATGCAGGATACTACAGGAACAAAGGGTACAGAAGAAGGGAAAGGGAGTCACCGGACACCAGGGAAAGGATGAGGCAGAGGGAGGCGCAATCCAAGACAAGCCGAGGTCAATAAACGGGAACGGGCAGTACACAAAGAGCAAGGAAATAAACAATAGTCAGGGACGTGGCAGAAGTCAGAAAACCAGAGAAGCAGATACACAGTACAGAATCAGAAGGCAAAATCACACCAGGGAACAGAACCAAATCAGAACCATACAAGCAAGCAACAATACTGGCACAAGGCACAAGCAAACAGAGGTCAACACACTCAGCCAATAGCAAAAGTATAACTGACAGAGATTGAAGCTTCCCAGGACTATAAGCTCACCCCGAACCAAAGAGAGGCCAATAACAAGCCCCAGGTGTGCAGGTCAGAGCCTGCACTGATCAACACATTAACCCCTGGCGTGCAGGTGAAACCCAGCACTGGGATCATGACACATACAAAGCCATTCACAATCTGACTCCTCCATACATCTGTGACATGGTCTCCCGTTACCTACCTACACGCAACCTTCGATCATCTCATGATCTCCTACTCTACTCCTCTCACATCTCTTCCTCCCACAACCGCATCCAAGACTTCTCCCGTGCTTCCCCTATACTCTGGAACCTACCACGGAAACCTTCAAAAGGAACCTGAAGACCCACCCCTTCTGGCAAGCCTACAACCTGCAGTGATCCCCAGTCTACTGAACCGCCACATGACCAGCTCTGCCCTCACCTAGTGTATCCTCACCCATCCCCTGTAGACTGTGAGCCCTCGCGGGCAGGGTCCTCTCTCCTCCTGTACTTGTGTGTGCCTTGTTTTACTCATGTTTATTGTATTTGTCTATATTTGCCCCATTCATATGTAAAGCGCCATGGAATAAATGGCGCTATAAAAATGAATAATAATAATAATAATGGCTATGCTGTAAACAGGATACACGGGTGCAATAGATCCCATAAAATGATCACAATAAATTATATCATAAATCATATCACATTAAGTAGTCACACTGAATCAGCTGGCTATAAACAGGACAGTGCAATAGATCCCATAAAATGATCATAATAAATCATATGGAGCCAATAGCTATAGATAGGGAAAGCAATGCCTGTTAGGTATAGGAGATAAGAAATGGACTGAAGTATTGAGAGCTAGAGAAATACTGAATTACCTGGCTGTACGTAGTCACTGGTGAGGCGCACTCCCCGATGCGTGTTTCAGAACTTGTCCAGTTGCAAATCTTTATTCCTTACATAGTGAAATGCATTGAGAACAATAAAATATAAAAATGATCAGTGTAAATCAAAATATTCCATGGAGGTCTGGATTTGGAAAGATACAAAAAATCTAAGAGGAAAATCAAATTACAGGCTGATCCAACTTTTGTGGAAATGCCTCAAGATAAGGAAATGATGCTTACTAGACGCTTCCGCGTGCCTGTATGACCTTCCTACAATGCCTGGACATTTTCCTGATTTTCTCCTGAGGGCTCTCCTCCCAGACCTGATTTAAAGCATTAGTCAACTCCTGGACAGTCTGTGGTGCAACGTGGCATGGGTGGATGGAACAAGACATCATGTCCCAGATGTGCTCGATTGGATTTAGGTCTGGAGAAAGGGCAGGGCTTCAATGCCTTCATCATGCAGGAACTGCTGACACACTTCAGTTACAAGAGGCCTAGCATTGTCAGGCATCAGAAACAGCCAAATGCACATGCATATAGTCTCATAATGGATCTTATTAGCGCTATTAACCTGCAGATCTACAGTTTAGCGTAATCAGACATGACAGATTTCCTTTAATCTTACATAAAAATTTGCATCTACATATGTTACTCCCTGTATCTAAAAGACATGCACAATTGTCTATAAATTGACAGTGCGCCAAGTCCATTCAAAGTAATCTGAGAGACTCATGTGGCCTCATCAATGCAAGCAAGTAACAACAGCCCTGTGAGGAAGCCCACGCGAAACGTCGTTGGGGCACCGTGTGTGACATCACAGAGACAGATATGGGTAAGAGCCAATATTGTATGTGAGACTCATATTGATGCAAGTCAATACCATTATGCCCTAATATATGATTTATTATGTACTTGTTTCTTGTTACTTGCTTGCATTGATGCGGCCACATGAGTCTCTCAGATTACTTTGAATGGACTTGGTGCACTGTCACATTATGTAAATACAGGTTCCTTCACTGGGCTCTCCCTGACTACACTACATCTACGGTGTCATAGCATACAACCTCTGCTGCACCTGACTCTTGTTTAAAACAGTTCAGTCATTGATATGATCTTTTATCTTGCATTGCCTTATATGTATTGATTTAAATAAACTAGTTTTTTTCACTTTACCTTGGATCTGGCTACTCCTTTCTTGTATGTATGCACCTCTGTTGGGAGTAATCCTTGGCTATTGCCTACAGCGGTCCTTTTATATATTGTATGGGCTTGGGACTGCTCCTTATACTAAGGTTTCTGTCTTAGCGCTTTTGTATTATACAGATGGAGTAAAAGTGCTAAATTAAAAAACATAGAGGCATAACCCAAAAACTGCTTATAACAGTATACTGCCTGTGGCGCCGATCTGTCATCAGTCGAACATCCATTTGGCGGATATTAGCTACACACAAATGGCACCCTTACAAAATCCAACTGCTGCAGCATCTCAATGAGGATGACCCAGATTGGCATGCTGAATTTGCAGAATGGGCAAAGCTAAAATTGAAACATTATGTTCAGTGATAAGGCAAATTTTTTTGGTGGGCCATTTATATGGATACACCTAAATAACATAGGAATGGTGACAGCTTTATTGCGTAGGATGTCTTGCATTGAAATCTGCTGCAATGACCCGGGTACTGCGTTCACCAGACAGCAACACAATTTCTATCCGCTCCTCACATCTTAACCTCAGGTGACATGTCAATGGCTGTAAAGAAAGAGAAACTTGTAAATAACTCATGAAAGAATAAGGTTACGTTATAACCAAGCACACCATTGTTTTTCTTGTGAAATTCTCAATAAGATTGATGTGTCACATGACCCTCTTCCCATTGGTAAAAAAAAATAAAGTTGGATCCAAAATGGCCAACTTCAAAATGGCCGCCATAGTCACCACCCATCTTGAAAAGTTTTCCCCCTCCCATTAACTAATGTGCCACAAACAGGAAGTTTCTATCACCAACCATTCCCATTTTATTTAGGTGTATCCATATACATGGCCCACCCTGTAGTTTAGCTGATCTTGTTAATATTTTTATTTTATACTGATAAAGCCCAGATTTCCACAATTATTGAAAATTATCATTGACTCCACAAACTTTTTCTTTTGCTAAAACTGGAATAATTTCCCAAAGGAAAGGGTGAAATAGTCTAAAACAAGCCACTCCAGCCATAAACTTCTCAACTGCTGCTGTGTTCAATTACACTGGTCTACAAAAAAAAAAATTTCTGGCATGGACTTTAAGAACAGTTTTAGACTAATTTGAGGGTGCTGAACTCAAATCTGATCTTATAATTTCTCTATCACATCACGTTTTTGCGCTATAGGTATATAGCCCATTTTCATGAATTCCATGATAAATATAAGTAGTGTATGAAAAGTGAAAAGGTTAATACAGTTCACTAAGGTAAATTTAGTTTTCATTTAGTCTCCCAATAAATGTGAGAATATCTTTGTTTTCTTTGAACATGCATAATTTCCATTTGTTATGATAACATCCTTGTTTTCTGTGCTACTGGCACAGTAGAGCTACAGCAGAGCATTTAGTGAAAACTGAATGGCCTCAGCGACAGAGTTTGGCATCTGGCGATGAGAGGATAGGAAGGACATTGTCTTTCCTCCCTTACACATAAAACTTGGATTGATGAAGCAGTTCGTCAAAGCTCTCAATCACAGTGGAGAATGCTTTAACTATATATGTTCAACTTTTCCTGGTCTTAGTGAAGAGAAGAAAAAGGCTGGAATATTTGATTGACCTCAAATAAGAACACTTATGAGAGACCCAAATTTTATCACATCAATGAATGAGACAGAAGAAAGAGCTTGGAATACATTTTGTAACGTGGTGCAGAATTTTCTAGGGAATAAGAAAGCAGACAACTATGAAGAGATTGTGGAAGAGCTACTAATGAGTCTGCAAAATCTTGGATGTAGAATGAGTATCAAGATTCACTATTACACAGCCATTTGGACTTTTTTCCAGAGAACCTTGGGGATGTGAGAGAGGAAGATGGGGAGCATTTTCATCAGGACATTAAAACAATGGAAGAACGGTATCAAGGCCGGTGGGACTCACATATGATGGCTGACTATTGCTGGAGCTTGATGACAGACAACCCAGAAGCTGAACATCACAGATCAGCCAAGAAAAGAAAGTTCAAATAACTGCCATTTGTCATTCATCTGTGTGCCATATATATGTGTTTCTATATTTTGCAGTTTAATTCTGTAAGTATATTTGATTTGCTGTACATAGACTTTGTATTCTTTGTTATTCCTTGATTAAAAATATACAAAATGT
The DNA here is from genome assembly GCF_032444005.1 of Ranitomeya imitator. Classification (NCBI taxonomy): domain Eukaryota; kingdom Metazoa; phylum Chordata; class Amphibia; order Anura; family Dendrobatidae; genus Ranitomeya; species Ranitomeya imitator. The sequence goes on along the minus strand of NC_091284.1, from coordinate 710,746,432 downwards.
AGTACCGAAAATCATGTGTTTTCATCATAAAACATTAGGAGTAATTTTCATCAAAAATTAAAAATATCTCGAAATCCTGATGTGATAGCCAAAAACGGAGTTCATATTCATAATCAGCAGCCAAAATTGACTTAAAATATGTTTTAAAACCTTTTGCCAGAAAAATTGCATTGACCAGTGTTATAGACTCATGTATAACAGACCAGTCGAAGCTGCAGCACTGTGGTCCAGTTTATGTTCCTTCATTTAAAACACATGTTGGGTTTAGTTAGATATATTGGTATTTATCTTGACAGAATAAGTGACAGGTGAAAATTGGGATAAAATAGACTCTTGCTGTATTTGCTACAAATATTGAAAATTTGACGAACAAACTGTGTACTTCTTCCTTTATTGGGGAAGCAAGCTATCATCATCTTCCTGAAATGAATACATTCATTGAAGGTCGATTTACCACGTTGTTTGCTTTTGGCAAGTTCTTTTTAGTCAGTGAATGAAGTGTCATAGATATAGGCTATTTTGCACAGAATGGCACTTTTGTAGGAACTATTTACTTCATCTTTAGAAAACTGGACTAGCTGTTGAACAAGCATAGGATGGTAAAGAAAAACTACAGCTAAGTTCTAAGTTGGTTGGTTAGAAATAGCATTGTTATATTGAAACTGCAGTGTAAGAAGTCCATCTGAAGTGGGCACATTTTCCTGCCATTGTAATACTGTCATTTTTATTATCAGTGACATTTTATACTGCATTTATCATGCTTCAGTTGTGCCTCAAAAAAAGCAAAAAAACTTAGTTGGTTAGAAGTAACATTGCTATATTGATTCTGCAGTGTAGTAAATCTATCTGAAGTAGGCAAATTTTCTTGCAATTGTAATACTGCAATTTTTTTCAGCAGTGACATTTTATATGGCATTTTTAGAAGATACTGGTCTCCTCCACAGCAGGCTAAGTAGATGCGAAATGCTCCACTATATTCCCCAGCAGGGTTGATGAACTAACAGTCCTTGATGCTGCAACATTAAACTAATCGCTTTTTTCAGGGGTAATTTAAATATATTCTATTCTGTTATAATAAAACCGCTCTTATCTGCACTTCTTGAGGTGTGGCAGTAGGGATAGCGTATTACAGCCACCTAGTCTGCCTTATAAATTATAATTTTTGCAGCTGCTTTTTTCCAGGGCAGGTTCAAATTCCTTCTATATTCTACAATAATACTTCTACGGTGAGGTGTTACAGTATGTATAGTCTATGACAAGCATCTAGCCAGGGATTATTGTCTTATAAATTCTAAGCCTTGCTACTCCTTTTCTCCATGGATTCATTGACCGATTTATGTTTTTTTATGGTGATCTGTGCTCAGAAACTTTTCAAAGCAGGGAAAATTATCTGATTTAATGTGTGTCTTCTAAAATTAGAGTGAGGGTCACCTGATGGCCCAATAGTAATTGCTGCCTTATGGCCCTCTACAAATAGTGAGGGCTGCCTGATGACCCTGAAAAATAAATGTGACTTTCAGAGTCCCTCCTTCATAAATTAAACAGGATGTGTCTGATCAAGTCTCACACACCACATGGCCAGATACGGTATTAAAATGATAAAATTACTTTTCCTGGTGAATGGTTTTTTCACCATTGAAAGCAATGCAAATGTGCAAAAAAAAAGCAAACACCGCGTGTGAACATAGCCCAAGGTGTGGAGGAGCATTTTTTTTTCTTTTATTTCTTTTGCCTTGTATAAAAAGTAATTATCCTGGAAGAAATGTTTATTAACAATTTTTCCTGTCAAATCTATTTTACTTGAGGTTTAGTATGTTTTATTGTCAGTCCGTAAAAGTGGTGTAATACTCTCACAACGTTGTTCCCAGCAGCGACCTAGGATTCAGAGATGCTGTTCCCATGCCATTTTCAGCGCTGTTTCCATAGCAATTTTTTAACTTCCTCCGGTGTAACTAGGGACTTGTTAATACTCACATCACATGTACTGCGCATTGTGAGGATTATCTGGTGCCGGCTCCGGGAGTGGCGGGCACGTAATCAGAAGTGTGTGATTTGCATGCAGGCTGTCACATGTCGACTTGATGTGCGCGGCATCACTCGATACAAATATATTGAGCGAGACGGAAAAATGTCTTTTCAGAGGTCTCCAGAAGTATGCACATTGCATACTTGCCTTCACATGACCGCCCACTCTCAGTGTCGACAATGGAGAATCCTTACATCATGCAGTGCCTGCAATTGGAGGATTCACAAGTCTGCAGTCATATAGAGTAAATCCAAACTTGTACCCGAAGGCCGGACCACCCCTTTAATTGTGGAATAACCTATTTAACTGAGGTCTGATTTATGCTCTAGTAAAGTAAGCAGACAGTTTGCAAAATTATATATATAAATAAATTTATAAATGTAAGAATAAAAACTTGTTAGTGTGAATATAATTTAGCACTGGATTGGATTATAATTAACATAATTTTCTAAATTTAATCCAGTTATATATTCATATACTCATTTTAAAATTCTTGTTTATTTTAATTTCTCCTTGGCTTTCTGCTTTCCTCCCTTGTGGTATGTATATTCCATTACTTTCCCTGACACCGGCCCCTAACATTAAAGGAAGAACAACTTTGGAAATCTGATAATGTTCTTAGAAGTTGGTATGAAACAAAAGATTTTAAACCAAACTCCGAAGAGCAGAGATGTGGGCGCTAATCCAGTAGGAGACGGAAGCGGTGTTTTATTTAAGCGATAAGCAGATGATGTAGGTCTGTGTGCTACAAAAGTTTTACACTCTATGGAACAAAAAAAACCATACATAATAGATGACATTTATAAATGCTAATGCAAAAAGAAATAAGGAAAAAGCAGTCAATAAAATAAGCTAATTTTAATGCATTGATAAATTAAAGTGGATCTTCCATATAAAAAAAACCTTTACAGTAGAAGCATATGTACATTGCTGTAGCCTGTTTTTGTTAATTAACTTGAGGATCACTGAGAGTCCTAAGGACCCCATACATATTAGTTGGTAGTCGGACTCTCTGAATCTTTCATGAGAGACAAGATGCTGCAAGAGAAGTCTGGCAGCAGATTTTTCCTTTTTCCTCGTAAAAAAAACATGATCTTGAGTGAGGTTAATGCTCATAAGTATGGGGTATTCGGTAGAGATAGTTGTCTACTTGAACACTTGGAAGACAGTAGATGGCTCCTGAGTAGTGTTGAGCATTCCGATACCGCAAGTATCGGGTATCGGCCGATACTTGTGGTATCGGAATTCCGATACCGAATTCCGATACTTCCCGCGTATCGGATACCGGAATCGGAAGTTCCCAGAATTCAAACTGAACGCAGCAGCCAATGAGGAATGAATGGAAGTGTGGGCACATCCTGTTTAGCATGGTGGGCATGTAAGTACTGGCAAGGCTGTGATTGGCTGCTGAAATGATGTCACTCTGCACTATAAAAAACGCTGCCGCCATTTTGCGCTCACTCTGCTGTGATTTCAGTTAGGGACAGGACGCTGTGTTCTAACTGAGGGCCAGTTGAGATAGCTAATTGCTTTATTTTGCTTTTCCAAGGCTAATTTAGCAAACACTGTGTTCACTGTTCAGTTCACCTTGCTCTTGCCTTGCAGCGCTGTTTTAACAGCGTTCTGCAAGGTCTCTGTGTGTGTGTGTGCAGCTCACTCTGTAGTCTGTGTGCAGCCATATACCAGGTTGTATTCAGCTCAGGGGGGGTTCACACTGCCTCACACAGTTCTATCCATTGTCCTTTTTTGCTCATAGTGCAGCCTGCTGCACATTTTTTCTAAAATTTCCTATTAGTGTCTTTCCACCCGTCTCCAGCCAAATAGTGGAAAAACACTAGATAGGATAGCCTAGAGGGGTTTTTTGGGGCCTTGCAGCGCCGTTTACGGCTGTCTGCACGGTCTCCGTGTGAGCGCAGCTCGCCCTGTAGTCTGTGTGCAGCCACAGCCCGTTGTATTCAGCTCAGGGTTTGTCACTGCCTCATACCGTTAAATTACTTGTCCTTTTTTTCAACTAGTGCAGCCTGTTTAAAAATTATTTAAAAAATTCCTATTAGTGTCTTTCCACCCGTCTCCAGCAAAATAGTGGAAAAACAATAGATAGGATAACCTAGAGGAGGGTTTTTGGGCCTTGCAGCGCCGTTTACGGCTGTCTGCACGGTCTCCGTGTGAGCGCAGCTCGCCCTGTAGTCTGTGTGCAGCCACAGCCCGTTGTATTCAGCTCAGGGTTTGTCACTGCCTCATACCGTTAAATTACTTGTCCTTTTTTTCAACTAGTGCAGCCTGTTTAAAAATTATTTAAAAAATTCCTATTAGTGTCTTTCCACCCGTCTCCAGCTAAATAGTGGAAAAACACTAGATAGGATAACCTAGAGGAGGGTTTTTGGGCCTTGCAGCGCCGTTTACGGCTGTCTGCACGGTCTCCGTGTGAGCGCAGCTCGCCCTGTAGTCTGTGTGCAGCCACAGCCCGTTGTATTCAGCTCAGGGTTTGTCACTGCCTCATACCATTAAAAAACTTTTCCTTTTTTTCAACTAGTGCAGCCTGTTTAAAAATTATTTAAAAAATTCCTATTAGTGTCTTTCCACCCGTCTCCAGCTAAATAGTGGAAAAACACTAGATAGGATAACCTAGAGGAGGGTTTTTGGGCCTTGCAGCGCCGTTTACGGCTGTCTGCACGGTCTCCGTGTGAGCGCAGCTCGCCCTGTAGTCTGTGTGCAGCGACAGCCCGTTGTATTTAGCTCAGGGTTTGTCACTGCCTCATACCGTTAAATAACTTTTCCTTTTTTTTCAACTAGTGCAGCCTGTTGAAAATTTTGTAAACAATTTCCTATTAGTGTCTTTCCACCCGTCTCCAGCAAAATAGTGGAAAAACACTAGATAGGATAACCTAGAGGAGGGTTTTTGGGCCTTGCAGCGCCGTTTACGGCTGTCTGCACGGTCTCCGTGTGAGTTAAACTCGCTCTGTAGCCCGATCTGCCCAAAAAAAAAAAAAGTAAAGTTCACCAAACACCACTTAACACTTGTGTAGGCCACATTTTATCAATAATAAAGTCTAGTCCACACTTTACAACATTAGTGTTTCTTACACCTGTTAGGAGGAGCATTTCAGGAATAAGCACACTAAGGCCTTAGTACTTTTCTGCTTATCTTTATCTGTCAACCAAGATGAAGAGGGCAGGGAGTAAGGGTCGTGGGCGTGGGCGTGGAGCAGGGAGAGGAGCAGGGAGAGGACGTGGTGATTCTGTGCCTGCTGCGGGCACCGGTGACTCACCATCACCCAGTTTCAGCAGGGAACAGTCCTTCATGCGCAGCTTTGTCGGAGAGCGCCGTGCACCGCTGCTGTGTGAAGATCAAATTGAAGCCGTTGTCGGATGGATGGCAGCTAACGCATCGACTTCAATTAGTGCCACATCCTCTCAGGCACAGACCACTGGAGAGCAGCCATCTGTCTCTTCACCACCTGCCAAATTGGCCAGGCAGTCAGAGAGCCCAGGACAGGAGCCGTCTCTACTTCTGTTCTCTGAATCTCTTGGCTTGGAAACAGGGGGCCAGCCAAGCAGTATTGGAGAAATGGAAGAAGAGGCAGTGTGCAGTGATGCCGAACAGCTTTGTCTCTCTGACTCTGAAGAGGCGGGTGGGTCAGTGCCTGCGGTGACCACAGCGCAGTACGCATCTGATGATGAAACTCAGGTGCCGCTTTCTGGTGCGTACTGTGCTGCTGAGACTACCCAGGAGGAGCAGTTGGTGGCAGAGGGTAGTGGAGATGATGAGGTTCTTGACCCATCGTGGCGTGAGGAACAGGAAGGTGGTGGGAGCAGCTCAGAGGAAGAGATTCCCCTAACGGGCCAAAGAGGGAGAGGGAGGGGGAAGACTGCGGAGCCTGTAGCCTCCACTTTGGCACCAGTTAGGAGCCTGTCTCTTTCAAAAGCCAAAAAGGGCGCTCCCAAGACTTGCAGTGCCTGGTCCTTTTTTGACACAGTTGCAGATGACATTTGTTTTGTCAAATGCAAGCTGTGTCATCAGAAAGTAAAAAGAGGTAAAAGTGTCAGCAACCTCAATACCACAAATATGTGGAAACATGTGCGGACCAGGCACGCGGTGGAGTTCCAAAAACACACTGAAGACCTAGGCCAACCAACAGCGGCAGCTACCACCTCTTCAGCTCGTGTTGCTTCTTCCTCCAGCTCACGCACAGCTGGTTCGGCTTCCTCCTTGGATTGCCATGGAAGACCCTCTGGCACTGTTGTCCAGAAACCTAGTGTAATTCCACCCACAGCACCACGTTCCCAGTCATCCTCACACTCCCAGCCTAGTCTACAGCCATCGGTAGTACAGGCATGGGAGAAAAGGCGGGCATTCTCGGCAAACCACCCCCGAGCACAGGCTCTGAATGCAGGCATTGCCAAACTTCTGTCCCTGGAAATGCTCTCATTCAGGCTGGTGGAGACAGACAGCTTCCGTGACTTGATGGCATTGGCAGTCCCACAGTACAAGGTGCCCAGCCACTTTTACTTCAGCAGGCAAGCTGTCCCTGCCCTGCACAAGCATGTGGAGGGACAAATCAAACATGCGCTACTGAACGCTGTCAGTAGCAAGGTCCACCTCACCACCGATGCGTGGACCAGTCAACATGGACAGGGGCGATACCTTTCCGTCACTGCCCATTGGGTTAATGTTGTTGAGCCGGGTACAGACCGTGCGAGTGGCGCAGGACGTGTCCTGCCCACTCCAAGGATTGCAGGAATCCAGTCTGTACGCATTGACTCCTCCTCTTACACCAGTTCCTCAGATTCCTCGCTGCAGGATCCGTCACAGTCCACCTCCACATGGACCCGTGAACGTTTACCTGTTACGACTGACATGAGCACAGCCGTGGCCAAATGTCAGCAGGCCGTCTTGAAATTAGTTTCTTTGGGGAATCGAAGCCACACAGCGCAGGAGCTCTGGAATGCCCTAAAGCAGGAGAGCGATGTGTGGTTTGTGCCAGCGAATCTCCAGCCAGGCATGGTAGTGTGTGACAATGGCCGAAATCTGGTGGCAGCTTTAGGCCTTGGCAACCTCACTCACATCCCATGTCTGGCACATGTGCTCAATTTGGTTTTCTGAGGGACTATCCGGATCTTGATGCACTTCTGCACAAGGCCCGCCTAGAGTGTGCTCACTTGCGGCGTTCCAGCTTGGCAAGATCCCGCATTGCTGCTCTGCAGCGTCGGTTTCGCCTTCCTGAACATCGCATCATATGTGACCTACCTACCGGGTGGAATTCCACGTTATATATGTTGGAGCGGTTGTGTGAGCAGCAGCAAGCAGTAATGGAGTACCAGCTGCATCAGGCGCAAAAAAGTCGCAGTCAGCGCCGCTCAGACTTCACAACCACAGAGTGGGCCACTATGAAGGACGTCTGCCAGGTTTTGCGTCCTTTTGATTATTCCACACGGATGGCAAGTACAGATGATGCACTAGTCAGCATGACTGTCCCCCTTATCTGCTTGCTTCAAGAAACCCTGCAAGGGATAAGGGATGATGTGGAAGAGGTGGAGGATGAGGAGTCACCTTTTCCATCAGGTTCTGGACAGTCAGCGCCACGTGGTTCCTCACAAAGGGGTCGGCAGGGGACCCTTTATGAAAAGGATGAGGAGGAGTCAATGGACGAGGAAGAGCTACATCCAGAGGAGGGAGTTCCACCATTGTCCAGTGGTCAGTGTGTACAGCGAGGGTGGGGTGATGAAGAGCGGGCAGAGATCATGTCTCAAGCAGGGGACAGCGTTTCTGGGCCAGTTGGCAGTCTGCAGCACATGGTTGAGTTCATGTTGCAGTGCCTGAGAGACGACCGCCGCATCGACCACATTCTCAACGTGCCTGATTATTGGGTGTACGCCCTCCTCGATCCTCGCTACCGTGACAATGTCCAAAACCTCATCCCGGCGTTGACACGGGAGCGTAAAATGCGGGAGTACCACGACACACTGGTGAATTCCACCATCTTCTCCAGTCCAACTGAGAGGAGTGCTGCTAGTGCTTTACAAAGCAGCTCAGTGCGTCGAGGCAGTGGAGGAGGAGGCTCTGCACAAAGAGGGAGCAGAAGCAGTGCCTCTGCCCAAGGCAAGCCAAGTATGGCACAACTGTGGAAAACTTTTGTGTGCCCGCCCCAAATGTCTACACCATCACCGGCGGCTCCAGTCAGCAGGAGGCAACGGTTCCGTCAGATGGTGACAGACTACATGACTTGCCCTCTTAGTGTACTCCCAGACGGCTCTTCCCCGTTCAAGTTTTGGGTCTCTAAGCTGGATACATGGCCAGAGCTAAGCCAGTATGCATTGGAGGTGCTGGCTTGCCCTGCGGCTAGTGTCTTATCGGAACGTGTCTTTAGTGCCGCAGGTGGTGTACTAACAGACCGTCGCATGCGACTATCCTCCGATAACGTTGACCGGCTTACTTTCCTGAAAATGAACCAGGCCTGGATCTCGCAGGAATTTGCCACTCCTCTGCCTGATTAAGTAATTGGCTGTCATCCAGGTCTCCTGATGTGTTCATCTTTCTACCACCTGAACTGCTATTCCTGGGCTCCAACACCGCCAGTTGCGGCTCAGAAGTGCAGGCTGCACAGTCTAAACATACGACCCAGTGTTATTGGGTTTCAGTAACGTCAGCTGATCCCCAGCTGTGTAGCCGGCAATGTGTCCTGTGACCGCCACGCTGGCACAACAACCTAAATGTAAGGGAACCTGTCCCCCCCCCCCCTCGGCGTTTGTTACTGAAAGAGCCATCTTGTGCAGCAGTAATGTTGCACAAGGAAAAGGTAGCTCTTTTATTTTAGCTCCTTGCACACGCAGAACTTAACACTTATAAAATGTGTTCACTGATACCGTTATACCGTCCCGGAGCTGGGACTTTCCTTCATAATGTGATGCAGCACAGCCATCATTCCTACCCCCTTGGTGCCATGCGCTGCCTCCTCAGCATTGTTTTAAGCTGTCACGGAGCCTGCGCTGTTCTGTTATCCCTTGGCCATGGCCAGTTTGCGCTGCCTGTCTTCTGACATAATTTGGTGTCAGGATGGCTGCGCCTGTGCGCCCGCGCTGCCCGAGAACCCACCTCGCAGTGTCTTCTGATTGAATCACACTGCGAGCCTGGGATCCATGGGCATGCGCAGTGCATATCTTCACCTCGGGCTCTCACCCGTCTCCCTCCGCCTTCTTTAGACTGTGCGCCGTCAGCTGATCCCTAATAGCATACCACGGCCGTGACGCCGCACAGTCTGAAGAAGAGGGAAGGAGGGGAGTGAGAGTCGAGGATATGCACTGTGCATGTCCATGGATCCAAGGCCCGCAGTGGGATTACAATAGACGACACTGCGAGGTGAGATCTGGAGCAGCGTGGACGCACAGGCACTGACAGCCTGACACCAAATTATGTCAGAAGACAGGCAGCGCTAATTGGGCATGGCCAAGGGATAACAGAACAGTGCAGGCTCCGTGACAGCTTAAAACAACGCTGAGGAGGCAGCGCACGGCACCAAGGGGATAGGAATGACAGCTGTGCTGCGTCCCATTACGAAGGAAATTCCCACCTCCGGGACGGTTTTACGGTATAAGGGGACACATTTTTAGTGTTTACTTCTGTGTTTGCAAGGAGCATAATTAAAAGAGCAACCTTTTCCTTTTGCATCCTTAGTGCTGCACAAGATGGCTCTTTCAGCTACAAACGTCTTGGGGGGGGGGTTAAAGGTTCCCTTTCAACTTGCTCCAATCAGGCTTCGGCCTACACTCTGTTCCTCTGCTCCTCCTGCTGTCCCTGGGCTCTAACACCGCCAGTTGGTGCCTGGAAGTGCTGTCTGCACAGTCAACAGTCGCTCCTCTGTTATTGGGGTTCAGTAACGTCAGCTGATCCCCAGCTGTGTGTGCGGCAATACCTCCAATCTGCTCCTCCTGCTGTCCCTGGGCTCTAACACCGCCAGTTGGTGCCTGGAAGTGCTGTCTGCACAGTCAACAGTCGCTCCTCTGTTATTGGGGTTCAGTAACGTCAGCTGATCCCCAGCTGTGTATCCGGCAACATGTCATGCGACCGCCACGCTGGCACAACTAAAATGTAAGGGGACCTGTCCCCCCCCTAGGCGTTTGTTACTGAAAGAGCCACCTTGTGCAGCTGTAATACTGCACAAGGAAAAGGTCGCTCTTGAAATTATGCTCCTTGCAAACGCTGAACTACACACTCATGTAATGTGTCCCCTCACACCGTCCAACCGTCCCGGAGGTGGGACTTTCCTTTGTAATGTGACGCAGCACAGCCGTCATTGCTACCCCCTTGGCACCATGCGCTGCCTCCTTAGCGTTGTTTGATTCCGTCATGGACCCTTCTTCTGACTTCTTCACGCTTCTTCAGACTAGGCGGCGTCAGCTGATCCCTAATAGCATGCCACGGCCGTGACGCGGCACAGTCTGAAGAAGCAGGAAGGAGGTGAGTGAGAGGCGATGATATGCACTGCGCATGCCCATGGATCCCTGGCCCGCAGTGGGATTACATTAGATGACACTGCGAGGTTGGATCTTGGGCAGCTTGGACGCACAGGCACTGCCAGCCTGACACCTAAATGATGTCAGAAGACGGGCACCGCTAACTGTGCATGGCCAAGGGATAACATTACAGCGCGGGCTCCGTGACAGAACCAAACAACGTTGAGGAGGTGGCGCACGGCACCAAGGGGGTTGGATTGACGGCTGTGCTGTGTCACATTACAAAGGAAAGTCCCACTTCCGGGACGGTTTGACGGTGTGAGGGGACACATTATATGAGTGTGTACTTCAGCGTTTGCAAGGAGCATAATTTTAGGAGCCACCATTTTCCATGTGCAGTATTACTGCTATACAAGATGGCTCTTTCAGCAACAAATGCCTGGGGGGGGGGGTTAAAGGTTCCCTTTCAACTTGCTCCACTGCAGGCTTCGGCCTACACTCTGCTCCTCTTTGATTCCCTGGGCTTCAACACTATCAGTTGCCACCTGGAAGTGTTGTCTACACAGAAAAAACACTAGCTGATGTGTCAGTGGGGTTCAGCACCGCCAGCAGTTCCCCTGCTGTGTAGTCGGCAACGTGTCCAGCACAAGCCACGCTGGCACAACAGAACAAAAGCTGCCACCAGTGCAGGCTTCGGCCTTCACTCTGCTCCTCTCCTCCTCCTGCTGCCCCTGGGCTCAAACACCGCTAGTTTTTGCCCGGAACTGCTAGCTGCACAGAGAAAAACACCAGCCAATGTGTTAGTGGGGTTCAGCACCGCCAGCTGTTCCCCTGCTGTGTAGCCGGCATCGTGTCCAGCACAAGCCACGCTGGCACAACTGACCAAAAGCTGCCATCAGTGCAGGCTTCAGCCTACACTCTGCTCCTTTCCTCCTCCTGCTGACCCTGGGCTCAAACACCGCTAGTTTTTGCCCGGAAGTGCTAGCTGCACAGAGAAAAACACCAGCCAATGTGTTAGTGGGGTTCAGCACCGCCAGCTGTTCCCCTGCTGTGTAGCCGGCAACGTGACCTGCAAACGCCACGCAGGCACATGAACTGAAATTGAAGGGAGCCTGCCCCCCACCCCCAGGTGTTTCTATGTATAACAGCCACCTTGTACAGCAGTACTGCTGCATTTGTACAAGGTGGCTGACTTTTTCTACTTGCCCATGTGGAACTCAACACGTACAAAATGTGTCTCATTGAGACCATTCCACTGTCCCTGAGGTGTGACTTTCCTTTCTAATGATACGCAGCACCCCCCTTGGTAGCGCTTCCCGTCTTCTGACATCATTGGTTGGCTGGCTGCGCCTGTGCGTCCGCCCTGCCTGAAACAATGCTCCTCGTTGTCTTACTTATTGTGACTGCGAGGGTGTGATTGATGGGCACGAGCAGTGCATATCTTCGCCTGTCATCACTCATCTCCTTCCGCCTTCTTCAGACTGTGCAGCCTCATGGCCGCGGCATGCGAGAAGGGATCAGCAGAGGCCGTCCAGTCTGAAGCAGGTGTAAGGACGTGTGTGAGCGGCGAAAATATTTACTGCTCAAGGCCACGAATCCCAGCACCGCAGTGTGACTTTATGAAAAGGCACTGTGGGTCTGGGATTTATGGCCATCGTTAACCGCACCGGCCAACATGAAATGAGGTCATAAGACGGGCAGCGCAGACTCCTGTACAGCAAATAACAACGCTCAGGAAGCTGCGCCAAGCACCAAGGCGTTATTTGGGACACCTGTGCTGCGTCTCCTTAAAAAGACAAGTCACGCCTCCACTACAGTTTGATTGTAGAATGGGCTAAATTGTGTACGTCTTTCATTCAGCGTGTGCAAGTAGACAAATTAATAGAGCAACCTTTGACTTGTGCAGCATTAATACTGCACAAGGTGTGTCTCTTGTACTTTGTAACACCTGAGGGGGGGGTTAAAGGTTTCCTTTGAAATTGGTTCAACTAGGCTTCGGCCTACACTCTGCTCCTCTCCTCCTCCTACTGCCCCTGGGCTCTAACACCGCTAGTTTTTGCCCGGAAGTGCTAGCTGCACAGAGAAAAACACCCGCCATTGTGTCAGTGGGGTTCAGCAACGCCAGCTGTTCCCCCACTGTGTAGCCGGCAAAGTGTCCTGCAAACGCAACGCAGACACAAAGCTGCCTCCAGTGCAGGCTTCGGCCTACACTCTGCTCCCCCTGCTTACCCTTTGCTCCAACACCGCTAGTTGGGGCTCTAGGAAGACAATCTTTAATAGGCAACGCATCCGGGTTCCAGCACCGCCAGCTGGTCCTCGGTCGTGCCATTGGCTCTTGCACACTGGGGCGACGCATCCGGGTTCCAGCACCGCCAGCTGGCTCTCGGCAGTGTTTTTGTCACGGGTACTCCCTCGTACCCAGCCTGGTTTCAGCACCGTCAGCTGTTTCCGGGTAGTGTCAAGCTCACTGAGACGCCTATGCTTGCCCCGTCGTGTTGCGGTCGGGTTAGCCAACTCCAGGGTGCCTCCAGTTTAGGAGCTTCCTATGTGGGCTGCGTGAATTGGTAGTCAAGGCTGGTTCTGTAGTGCCAGTAGGCCAAGCTCCCCCTGTAGGACTGTTAGTGTTCGGTAACTGCGGCTGCCTCGCGGCCTAGCTGTTCTCTCCTCTCCTGTGGACCTTCTGGTCCACCACCTGGTTCCAGCACCGTCAGCTGGTTCTGGGCCGAGCCTCTGGCTTAGGTGCCTCCTCCTGGGTATCTGAGTTCCGCCAACGTCAGGCGGTCCTTGGTAGTGCTTTTAAGCGCGGGCACCTACAGCTTAGTAACCGGGTTCCAGCACCGTCAGCTGGTCCTCGGTCGTGCCATTGGCTCTTGCACACTGGGGCGACGCATCCGGGTTCCAGCACCGCCAGCCGGTTCTCGGCAGTGTTTTTGTCATGGGTACTCCCTCGTACCCAGCCTGGTTCCAGCACCGTCAGCTGTTTCCGGGTAGTGTCAAGCTCACTGAGACGCCTATGCTTGCCCCGTCGTGTTGCGGTCGGGTTAGCCAACTCCAGGGTGCCTCCAGTTTAGGAGCTTCCTATGTGGGCTGCGTGAATTGGTAGTCAAGGCTGGTTCTGTAGTGCCAGTAGGCCAAGCTCCCCCTGTAGGACTGTTGGTGTTCGGTAACTGCGGCTGCCTCGCGGCCTAGCTGTTCTCTCCTCTCCTGTGGACCTTGTGGTCCACCACCTGGTTCCAGCACCGTCAGCTGGTTCTCGGCAGTGTCTTTTGCTCTTGTACCTTCTGCTCCCCATCCTGGTTCCAGTACCGTCAGCTGGTTCCGGGCAGAGCCTTTGGCTTAGGTACCTCCTTCTGGGTATCCAAGTTCCACCAACGTCAGGTGGTCCTAGGTAGTGCTTTCAGGCACGGGTACCTCCTGCTTAGTAACCGGGTTCCAGTAATGTCAGCTGGTCCTCGGTAGTTCCATTGGCTCTTGGACCTTCGGCTACCCATCCGGGTTCCAGTACCGTCAGCTGGTTCTCGGCAGTGTCTTTTGCTCTTGTACCTTCTGCTCCCCATCCTGGTTCCAGTAACGTCAGCTGGTTCCGGGCAGAGCCTTTGGCTTAGGTGCCTCCTTCTGGGTATCCGAGTTCCGCCAACGTCAGGCGGTCCTTGGTAGTGCTTTTTAGCACGGGTACCTCCTGCTTAGTAACCGGGTTCCAGTAACGTCAGCTGGTCCTCGGTAGTTCCATAGGCTCTTGAACCTTCGGGTAGCCATCCGAGTTCCAGTTCCATCAGCTGGTTCTTGGCATTTTCTCAGCCTTCTTGTACCTTCTGCTACATTTCCAAGTTGAAGACCCTAAAGTCAACGACCCGGAAGACCACCCCGATGACGACGACGGCGGAGACGACGACGGCGTAGACGACGACCCTGGAGACGACGACCCTGGAGACGACGACATGGAAGACCGAGAAGCAGAAGAACAAGAGGCTGCAGAACAAAGAGCAGAAGAACATTAAGCATAACACTTAATATCAGAGCAAAAGATATTATCTAAATTATATGCAGAAGAAGACTAAGCAGTGTATGGGGGTGAGTCCGTTCCTCCTCGTGGTGCCCCTGGATAAAGCCTGATGCTGCAGGCCAAACTGAACGCGGACAAATGTAACTTTTGTGACTGGCAGAACGGAAGGTGTAATCTTCAAACTTTTATAGATAACAACTACGGGAATGCCTGTCACAAATGAGAATATGATGAAGAAGTAGAATAGGAAGAATAATAATAGTTGAATAAAATGAATATGTAGAATAGGAAGAATAATAATAGTTGAATAAAATGAATATGAAGAATGTAATAAATAAAAAAATAGGTAGAAGATGAAGAAGAAGATGAATAAGGTGAAGAAGAAGTTGATGTCAAAGATGCTGATGATGATGAAGATGAAAGTGTGGGAAAAGTAAAAAAAAAAGAAGGGGAAGGGCATGGAATAGTGAAACATCAATATCTGACAAAATAAAAAAAATATTTACATAGTCAATATCTTTGTCACTCAGAACGTCTTTAAAAAAAACCAAAAAACATGCTATTCTATTTGATTGGGCTAAACCTCTATGACTTTAATGTCTCCGCCACCTCCCCAAATACATCCTGCATTATTCTTAGTTGTTTTCCTTCATGTAGAATGAACCTACAAGGAAAGAAAGGGTTTATTTTAATTCCGATATTTTGGTCCCATTGACTTGCATTGGGATCGGGTATCGGTATCGGCGATATCCGATATTTTTTGAATATCGGCCGATCCAATCCGATACCGATACTTTCCGATATCGGAAGGTATCGCTCAACACTACTCCTGAGTAAGGCGCCTCATTCAGACCTCCATGTTGCACGTAGGTGTTGTATCCATTTTTTTCATGGGTACCACACATACCCATCATAACCTATAGTGCAATGCACATGTTTTTGCACATGTGTCCGTGCAAAACAAACGGACACATGGCCGGTTTTTCTGGCAGCACACATGACACAAATAGCATCAGTGTACAGTCCATGTGCTGTCCGTGTTTAAAATTGCAAAAGACAGGAGAAGCTTTATCATTTACTTCTTTCTTTATCCATTCGCAAAAAACACTGTTGATACTTATGATAAAAAAGGACACACTGATGACACACTGAAGACTCACTGATGACACACTGAAGACTCACTGATGACAAACTGAAGACTCACTGATGACACACTGAAGACTCACTGATGACAAACTGAAGACTCACTGATGACACACTGAAGACTCACTGATGACACACTGAAGACTCACTGATGACACATTGATGACACACTGATGACACACTGAAGACTCACTGATGACACACTGATGACTCACTGATGACACACTGATGACCCACTGATGACACACTGAAGACTCACTGATGACACACTGATGACACACTGATGACACACTGAAGACTCACTGATGACACACTGATGACACACTGATGACACACTGAAGACTCACTGATGACACACTGATGACTCACTGATGACACACTGATGACACACTGATGACACACTGAAGACTCACTGATGACACACTGATGACACACTGATGACACACTGAAGACTCACTGATGACAAACTGAAGACTCACTGATGACACACTGAAGACTCACTGATGACACACTGATGACTCACTGATGATACACTGATGCACAACACTGATGACATTGGAACCACAGGCATGTGGAGCGCCCCCTGGCGGGCTGGAGTGTGAAGTGTGTTGTGTGGTTTGTGATACCTGGTAAAGAGATCTCCTTTATTGCCTTCAGACATAACATCACTCCCACCGGTGGAAGAATGACATTACTGCAACGACCAGGACCAGGGGTATTTACATTTTTGCGTTTCCATTTTTTGCACCCCTTCTTCCCACGGCCATAACATTTTTACTTTTCCGGCAATATGAGGGCTTGTTTTTTGCGGGAAGAGTTGTACTTTTGAATGGCACCATTGATTTTACCATATCATGTACTGGAAAACAGGAAAACCACCCGTTATTGCATTTCATTGCAATGTTGCAGCGACCAAAAAAAAGTAATTCTGGCGTTTCGATTTTTTTTCTCGCTACGCCGCTTACTGATTGGATTAATTATTTTTATATATTGATAGATCCGGCGATTCTGAATGCAGCGATACCAAACGTGTATATTTGGTTTTTTTTATTGTTTTATTTTGAATATGGTGAAAGGGGGGTGATTTGAACTTTTATATATATATTTTTTTTAATATTTTTAAAAACTTTTTTTAACTTTTGGCATGCTTCAATAGACTCCATGGGAGACTAGAAGTTGCCATAACACGATCAGCTCTGCTACATACAGGCGATGATCAGATCGCCTGTATGTAGCAGAATTGCTCACTTGCTATGAGTGCCGACCACCGTCCCCGCTCATAGCAATCCAGCAGTCACAGCCATAGAGATCTGCAGGACACCTCTGGTTGTCATGCCAACCCATTGGTGACCCACGATCACGTGACGGGGTCACAGATGGGTGGATTTCCGGCACGCTTACCGGAAGCGCATGTTAAATGCTGCTGTCAGAGTTTGACAGCGGCATTTAACGGGTTAACAGCCACAGTAGGATCGTGATTCCTTCCGCAGCTGTTAGGGGCACATGACAGCTTAGATTAGATCAGTTGTCATGTGCCGGAAAAGGTGCAGGCTCATCGCCGGAGCCTGACCCAACAGAATGAGTTTTCCTAGGGAAACTCACTTCCTGATAATAATTGGTCATTCTGAACAGGTCGATAAAAAAAAGTCATCATTCTCAGCAGCACATAGTGCTGTGTAAATAAGTGACGATGATCTGTCTAAATATTCTATTAAACTAGCGCCGATTAGCATTCAGGTAGCTGACCAGAGGTCTTTTAATGACTGAGGTCAGCTAATGTAAATGCACCCTTAGAGCTTCCTGACCTGGCTATTGTTAAGAATTTGGATGCCTTGTGGAAGTCTGCATTATGACTGTCTACTTAGCAAGATCCCTTAAAAATTCTTTTTAGGACTCCTAACAGGTTATCCTTAGGATTATTATTTTGTAATATGGTCAGCAACTATATACCATTATAATCACAGGACAATAATGATGTTTGATGCCAGTCAATATGCTTAAAAAGCAGTGTGTTGCTATAGTCTGCCAATCTTTTATTATTTTTATATCTGTGGATTTTTTGCCATTAGTGCCCCAGTCTTTCAAATTTTGCAGCCCTGTGCTGTTTGTAATGCCTTTTAGTATTCTCATTTATAATAAAGTTTTTGGTTTTTGATGCATCACACTGTTTATATTGTAACTATTTTTTAATTAGTTTGCTAGTTTCTTTGGAGACTTCCTTCAAAACACCTCTGCATAGATCTCTTTCTTCTCCATGCAAGAATGCTGACATGTTAACTTACCTGTCGGCACTTCCTCAGTGTCTGCTTCCTCCCAGGACCTGTGCACGGCATGCTGGCGTCCTGGGACATTTGCTTAGGACGTGTGTGCGCACCCTGCCTCTCACATGGACACAGGGGCGGACATATCATTGGTGCAACCTGTGCAGCCGCACAGGGGCCCAAGAGGTAAGGGGGCCCATTTCTACCTCCAAAGCAGGTGCAAGTTTGCATTTTTAGGAGCTCTTGGGCTGGAAAGGGCCCCTACATTGTTCTTGCACAGGGGCCCTCTTCGATCTGTGTCCGCCAGTGCATGGACAGCTCACACGCTGGTAAAAACGTCAACAGCCAATAGCTGGGAGGCATTTGGCATATAAGGTATCATCCCCTATTGGGCAGTGCTTTAGCAACTTTAATCAGTGTCTTTCCTGCTAGCTAGTTGATAGGTCCTAGCACTCGTGCTCTCTGACCCTGTCCACCCCGCTTACCTGATCCTGTTTGCCCTGTCGGCATCTGTTCCAGTCTGTCCTGCTCAACCCATGCCTATATCCATCCTGACCATGCCTGGTCCTGCTCCTGATCCCCTTGAACCATCCTATGTTACTGTGCCAGTCCTGCTTGAGCCTGATCCCGCACCTGTCTACCAGCTGTACCCTCCTGTTAACCAGTTCCTGGACGGTCCTGCCTCCCTGTCCCCCTAGGGGTTCAGCTGCCATGGCTCCATGGATCCGTCCTGGAGCAGCACTTGGACTCCATCTTGAGTCTAACCCCACCATCAGGGCTCTAGCGAAGTGAAGATTCAGGTGATTGCTTAGTTATGACCTTCCAGGCTTTCTCCAGACCATGGTACAGTGGTTCCACAACCACGTGCATAACAGTTTGCTAAGCCCATGGAACTCGTTGACTCTGATACTCCTCCAGTGTTTGACCTGTATCATGAGATGAACCGTCAGACAGATAATAATAATAATTAATAATAATTTTTATTTATATAGCGCCAACATATTCCGCAGCGCTTTACAAATTATAGAGGGGACTTGCACAGACAATAGACATTACAGCATAACAGAAATACAGTTCAAAACAGATACCAGGAGGAATGAGGGCCCTGCTCGCAAGCTTACAAACCATGAGGAAAAGGAGAGACACGAGAGGTGGATGGTAACAATTGCTATAGTTATTCGGATCAGCCATAGTGTAAGGGTACCGTCACACTGAAACGACGCTGCAGCGATACGACAACGATGTCGTATCGCTGCAGCGTCGCTGTTTGGTCGCTGGAGAGCTGTCACACAGACAGCTCTCCAGCGACCAACGATCCCGAAGTCCCCTGGTAACCAGGGTAAACATCGGGTTACTAAGCGCAGAGCCGCGCTTAGTAACCCGATGTTTACCCTGGTTACCAGCGTAAACGTAAAAAAAACAAACATTACATACTTACATTCCGTGTCTGTCCTCCGGCGCTGTGCTTTCCTCTGCACTGTCAGTGCCGGTCAGCCGGAAAGCAGAGCGGTGACGTCACCACTGTGCTTTCTGGCTGGCCGGCGCTGACACAGGATGCAGGAGGAGTGCAGAGAAGCACAGCGCCGGGGACAGACAGCTGAAGGTAAGTATGTAATGTTTGTTTTTTTTATGTTTACGCTCTTAATCGGTAAACATCGGGTTACTAAGCGCGGCCCTGCGCTTAGTAACCCGATGTTTGCCCTGGTTACCAGTGAAGATATCGCTGAATCGGCGTCACACACACCGATTCAGCGATGTCAGCGGGAGATCCAGCGACGAAATAAAGTTTCAGACGATCTGCTACGACGTACGATTCTCAGCGGGGTCGCTGATCGCAGTAGCGTGTCAGAAACAGCGAGATCGTAACGATATCGCTGGAACGTCATGGATCGTGCCGTCCTAGCGATCAAAGTGCCACTGTGTGACGGTACCCTAAGGCTCAGGTGTTCATGTAAAGCTGCATGAACCAGTTAACTGCCTAAGTAAGATTAGCAGATTAGCAGATCAGCAAGATTAGATCCTATCTTACCTTACACCCATCTGAGTGCTCTGACATCAGCCGTCGCATCCACTCTGATTAAAGCTGTGGCAACCTCAACAGTGACCATTCAATCTGCAAGTCAAGTCTGCACCACCACGGTTTTATCAACCAGTGCTCGCTGCACTTTGAACTATTGGACCACCAGTTGAACCAGGCTAAGTTACTTCTATTGCCTCATCCTCCCTCAGACTACATCAAGCCAGTCTGTCTGTAGGCCAATATGCAGTTAGTTTCTGCACCCTGGCTTCTGAACTTGGCAGGAATAACGAGGCACTTGTAGCTGTCTTCTGAGGGGGATTATCTGGAAAGATCAAAGATGAGCTTGCAGGCTGAGACATTCCTACTACACTGGACTACCTAGTTTCCCTGGCCATCCAAATTTACCTCAAAATCCAGGAGCGCTCCCGAGAAATGATGCGTGAAAGAAACCGCTTTGTCTGGCCTCGTTATTCCAAAGGTCGCTCACTCCTCAATCTGATGTATCTCTTGAGCCTGTGCAAGTCTGGCTGAGCAACGGCAGGAGATCCATCGATTCATGGGACTGCACCTCTATTTTGGAGTGACCAGTTATCTCATTCACTCTTGTTCCAAGAAACTGGAAAACTCCCAAGCCTTGGGCCACTAGGAGAAGCTACCCTGGGAGAGAGCAAGTCCTCTCCGCCGTTGATACTGTCCGTATCTGTGACTTGCAGAGGTTCCCAGTTTGTTGAGACATTATATCTATATTCCAGTGTGGCAGGGAACTTCATACAGCAAGAAGTGGTAGATCGCTACCAGATCTCTATTCAACAATTCCAGAATCCTTTGGTGTTATCTGGGAAGCCCCTATCCAAAGCCGGATGCTGCACTCTGAGAATGTCACCTTCTGTGTTTCCTAGCCTGTCTCATCCGCTTGTTCTGGGTCTTCTGTGGCTCTGCATGCACCCATCGTTGACTGGAGATCTGGAGAGGTGCTTTGTTGGGGTCAATCTTGTCATTAAAAGTGTACCTATACGGCTGGTCAAGCCACCAGAGGTTCAACCTTCTCTGTCGAGTCTATTATCTGCCTCCTGGTCATATGCCTATATGCATATAGTGTACCTATATGGCTGGTCAAGCCACCAGAGTTTCAACATTCTCTGTTGAGTCTATTATCTGCCTCCTGGTCATATGCCTATATGCATATAGGGCAGCACAGTGGCTCAGTGGTTAGCACAGCAGCCTTGCAGCGCTGGAGTCTTGGGTTCTAATCCCATCCAGGACAACATCTGCAAAGAGTTTGTATGTTCTCTCCGTGTTTGCGTGGGTTTCCTCCGGGCACTCCGGTTTCCTCCCACATTCCAAAGACATACTGATAGGGAATTTAGATTGTGAGCCCCATCAGGGACAGCGATGATAATGTGTGCAAACTGTAAAGCGCTGCGGAATATGTTAGCGCTATATAAAAATAAAGATTATTATTATTTATATGCCAAAGTTTTTGACAAAAAAGAAGCAGAGACATTTCCTCCACATAGGCTGTACGACTGCCCTATAAACCTGCTTCTGGGTTCCCCACCTCCATTAGTCCGTATTTAACCTCTGTCCCCGATGGAGACCCTATCCATGTTCAAGTATGTTAAAGAAAATTTGGCTAGGGCCTTCAATCAGAAGTCCCCTTGCATTGATTATGGGGGACTCAATCAGATCACGGTTAAGAACAAGTATCTGTTGCCATTGATTCCAGAGTTGTTCAACTGCCTCAGAGGTGCTAGGATCATTACCAATCTGGATCTGTGAGGAGCTTACAATCTTATCTTTAACTCCCTAAATGCAGCGATTGATATCAATCACAACATTTAGGGCTCCTACTCACTTGCGAGTAACTTGGATGAGTCTCACATGTTTAAAACCCAGCTCTGCACCCGGCAATCAGATCGGAGCGTGAAATAAAACACGATCAAAAAGTCGAATGGAAATAAAAATGGTATAGCTAAAAACATCATCTTGTACCAAAAAAATAATCCACCAAACAGCTCAATCAGCAGAAAAATAAAAAAACCTATAGCTATCAGAATATAGTGATGTAAAAACAATTTTTTTTTCTATAAAATAATTTTTATTGTGTCAAAGCGCCTGTCACGGCCACTCCTTCTGCGGCCGTGCCTGCTGCCAGGACCACCGCCGCTACCCCCGCTCATACTTACCCGCTGAGGCATGCTCCTCCTGCAGGCGCGTGTCCTCTCCTTCATTCTTCTCTGCTCCCTGGTTCTCGTCGGGTGCGCGTGCGCACTGCCCACTCCAGCACTTCCTCTTTCTGATTTAGGGGCGCTCTGTATCTCCTCTCTGTGATCCTGGAGGACCGTGACCCGGAAGTCCTTCAGCACTCCATGTATTTAAGGCGATTCTCTCCTCTGCTCCTTGCCTGTCTGTCATTTGTGCTTCTGTGACTCAGGTCCACCTTTGTGTTTGCACTGCCTGTTCTGAATCTCCGCTCTGTCCAGCCAGTTCAGCTTCTCTGCCTTTCCCAGACTTCCTTGTCTCCTCGTCCAGTCCAGCCTTCCCAGTGTCCGCTCCGTACTCTGTTAGTCTGGTGTCTCTGTCCTGTCCTGCTTCCTTTGTGTCTTCCCCTTCCCAGTGCTCCTTTGGTCTCGCCTGTACTCAGCTCTTACCAAACTGTACTTCATCTTACCCCGCTCTGTCCGTCCTACGCCCAGCTTCTCTATTTTGTACCTCCTACTACCTGTCTCCGGGTTCCAGCTTCTGCGGCAATAGTCTCCCTTGGGTCTGCCTCTAATGCTTCCTGTATAGGGGTGGTCTACCTGGTCAGCTCACCCTTGGGAGGTTCATTGTCGTGGATCTTGTAGATTGTGAGCCTTCGCGGGCAGGGTCCTCACTCCTCCTGTAACAGTTATGACTTGTATTGTTTAAGATTATTGTACTTGTTTTTATTATGTATACCCCTCCTCACATTTAAAGCGCCATGGAATGAATGGCGCTATAACAATAAATAATAATAATCTGCGGGTCCACTCCAGGTGTTCCAAAAGATCTCACAGCGCCAAAACATAAAAAAGATATAAATGTGGCATCGCTGTAATTGTACTGACCCAAAGAATAAAGCTTCCTTATCAATTTTAACACAGGCAAAACAGGATAAAAAATAAGAAAACAAAAATTCTGAATTGCTGTTTTTTGTTCATTCTGCCTCCCAAAAATCAGAGTAGAAAATGATAAAAAAATGTCATGCGCCCAAAACTGGTACCAATAAAAAGTCAACTCGTCCCGCAAAAAACAAGCCCTCACATGACTGTCGGCAGTAATATGGAAAGATCATAGCACTCGAAATATAGCAATTCAAAAATTAGTTTTTGCAAAAAAAAATCATTAAGGGTATGTGCACATAGTAATTGGCAGCGCTTTGGACGCATGCATCCAAACCGCTGCCGGCTATTGAAGGCAGGTGAAATCGCATGAGTTCATTGGACTGTGCGGATACACCGCGGGCAATACATTGTACGTCTCCATCTCCACCAGATAAATAGACAAGCTGCGGTCTGGAAATGCGCACCGCATGTCTGTCTCTGCGGGTGAGCTGCGGGCATCTGTGCACGCATAGTGGCCATGGGATTTCTTGAAATCCCATCCACTATGCTGTAACAGCTGGACGGTGTGGGTTAGACGCTGCAAGTATGCAGCGTCCAACTGGCAGCGTTTACTTATTGTGTGCACATACTCTTAGTATTTAACAGCAGCCAAACATAAAAAAAACTATATAAATCTGGTATAAATGCAATTGCACCAGCCCGAAGAGTAAAGTTGTCTAATCACTTATAAATAAAAAATAAAAAAATAAAAAAACAATTTTTCACCTGCTGTTGATTTGTTCATTCTGCCTCCTTAGATCGCTGTAAGACTTGGCTTAGCGCGTACACTGGGGTTTCAATGTAAATCTCAGAAATACGTGATTCAGATGGAACCCCCAGTAGAAGATTCCATATAATGAGGCAGATGGAGGTACTGTGGATGCTGTCTGGCCTATGACCCAGCGGTGTCCGTCTTCTTTTGGAGCG
The DNA here is from genome assembly GCF_032444005.1 of Ranitomeya imitator. Taxonomy (NCBI): domain Eukaryota; kingdom Metazoa; phylum Chordata; class Amphibia; order Anura; family Dendrobatidae; genus Ranitomeya; species Ranitomeya imitator. Next base: position 710,722,476 of record NC_091284.1, on the reverse strand, counting down.
TACATAAAAGTGCCGTTGGCCACAGTTTTTTGCACTTCTGAAAAGAAAGACATACGATACGATACACTTTTTTGATCCCGTGGGAAATTATGGTATCACAGCAGCACAACTTAAATCATAAAAATCATAAAGGAATTACATAGTTGACATGACAGTGGAGTTGACAGACGAACATTATACATTATACATTAGAATAGGACATACACAACAAGTGAACTGAAATGTAGAGAAATAAGTAGACATTCACCTTGGTGGTTTAACCCTAATGTTATTGTTGTACATTCCCATGGCAGTTGGCACAAACGATTTCCTAAATTTTTCCTTCTTACACCTCAGAAGTATTAGCCGGTTACTGAAGGTGCTCTTCTGTCTCATGAATAGCTCATATAATGGATGTGCATTATTGTTCATAATTGCCATACACTTTTTCAGAGTTCTTCTCTCCACTACCTCCCCAAAAGAGTCCAGATTGCAGCCCACAGCAGAACTTGCCTTCTTAATAATCTTATTCAGCTTATTAGCATCAGAGGCCCGCACACTACTACCCCAGCACGTGATTACAAAAAAGATGGCACTTGCCACCACAGACTGGTAGAACATTTCTAACATTTTGCTACACACATTAAAAGACCTCAGTTTCCTTAGGAAATACAATCTGCTCATCCCCTTCTTGTAGACAAACTCTGAGTGGCATCTCCAGTCCAGTTTGCTATCCAAATGGACCCCAAAATATTTGTAACTCTCCACCTGCTCTACCTCCTGACCAGCAATAGTGATCGGTAAGCATTCCATCTTTATCCTGCTATAGTTGGCCACAAACTCCTTAGTTTTCTTAACATTTAGTTGTAGATAGTTACCATTGCACCAATCCACGAAATTCGACACCACCCTTCTATATTCCTCATCCCCCTGATCTCCCCTAATGCATCCCACAACCACAGAGTCATCCGAAAATTTCTGAAGGTGGCAAAGTTCTGATTTATACTGAAAGTCTGAAGTATACAGTGTGAATAGAAAGGGCCCAAGCACCGTTCCCTGGGGGGCACCTACACTGCTCAGTAATCTGCTTGACACCACTGCTCCCATCTGTACAAACTGTGGCCGATCTGATAGGTAGTCAGTTATCCAATTTCTCATCCCCTCCTCCACCTTCATATCAGTCATCTTTTTGTGTAGTAAAAGTGGCTGCAGGGAGTTAAATGCACTCGAGAAATCGAAGAACATCGCTCGCACCATGGTACCGTCAGTCTCCAGAAATGAATGTACCCTATGTAACAGAGAAAGAATAGCATCATCCACCCCCAATCTATGTCGGTAGGCAAACTGAAGGGGATCGATAAAAGCATTGACCCTTGGTCTTAAGTGAGCAAGCACTAATCTTTCCAAGGCCTTCATAGCGTGAGATGTTAAGGCTACAGGACGATAGTCATTTAAGGTTGCAGGAGAAGAAGTCTTGGGTACCGGCACCAGACAGGAAGTTTTCCATAACACAGGTACCCTCTGTGTTTGTAGACTTCCATTAAATAGGCGTGTAAAGACAGTACACAGCTGGTCTGCACAAACTTTAAGGACACGTGAGCTGAGTCCATCAGGTCCTGCAGCTCTACCAATGTTAAGTGACTTAAACTGCCTCCTCACATCATTTTCGGATGCTCTAAATTTAGTCTGCTCATCCTCCAATATCGATGTTGCAGAATTTGCACCCAGTTCCCATCCACTATCAGTTGGCGGTACACATGTACTGCTAAATCTATTGAAATACTCGTTCATCTCGTTAGCCTTGTCTAGATTTCCACCATGATTTTCAGGCCTCAGCTTAAGCCCAGTCAGTAATTTCATTCCTGACCAAACCTCTCTGGTATTATTGTGGGACAGTTTCTTTTCAAGTTTAATTCTGAAGGCTTCCTGGGCCTCCTTTATTTTATGCTTCAATTCATGCTGTATCATTTTAATTTCCTCTTTGTCACCTAGTTTAAATGCCTTTTTTTTCCTGTTGAGCAAATGCTTCAATTCCTTTGTTATCCATGGCTTGTTGTTTGCAAAACACCTAATCTTTTTAGCCGGCACCAACATATCAGTGCAGAAGTTAATGTAGTCAGTCACTCTACCAACCACTTCATTAACATTTGTATACTCATCCATTGTCCCAAGCAACACATCCCAGTCTGTAAGATGAAAGCAATCCTGCAAAGCCTGTTCATTTGCTGGACTCCACATTCTAACTGATTTAATGGTAGCAGGCTGTTTTCTAACAACAGGTTGGTAGACTGGTGACAATAGTATAAGATTGTGATCAGACTTCCCCAAGGGCGGCAGGGTAGAGGATGAATAAGCATTCTTGACATTCGTATAGAGTAAGTCTAAAGTAATATTGTCACGTGTTGTACATTTAACAAATTGATAGAATTTAGGTAAAGCAGTAGAAATTTTAGCCCGGTTAAAATCCCCAGAGATTACACCCACTGAACAGAAGTCAGACGGAGACCAGAGTAACTATGCTACCTCATCATAGTGAATGCATCCATTGGGGGTTTCATCTGAGACACATCAATCGGCAATTTAGACGAAAACCTCCATGTAAGTGGTCAGCTTAGAGCGCAGGATAAATGTGATCCAAAATATAATGGAAAATACTTCCAATAGAAGCTTCAACTCAATCCTCAAAAATATCCCCCACTCAGGTCCATCCATCATCTGCCAATGGAAACATAAGGGGCTTCCATGATACTGGTAGCACAAAGGCTCTGGAAAAGCAAATTGGCTCCTTGCCCCCAAAAGTAAATCCAGCGTAATCTGTGCATCCAAATCCAAATGCCCTTCTGAGCCCCAGTATGCCCAAACCACATTTGTTGTCCACATGTTTGGCATTTCTGTAGTGATTAATGATGAGCGAATATACTCGTTACTCAAGATTTTCTGAGCACGCTCGGATGTCCTCTGGGTATTTTTTAGTGCTCGGTTTTTTAGTTTTTAGCGCCGCAGCTAAATGATTTACATCTGTTAGCCAGCATAAGGACATGTGGGGGTTTCCTGGTTGCTAGGGAAACCCCACATGTACTTATGCTGACTAACAGATGTAAGTCATTCAGCTGCGGTGCTAAAAACTAAAACTCAGAGCCAGAGGCGTAGCTAGGGTTTTGGTTCAGGGGGGCGAAACTTCTGAGTGGGCCCCTAACCAGGTAACCTTGATTACAACTCGGTGACGCGCCCTAATACTGGAGGAGAACCTCAGCAGATGACCGTGCTGTTACTGAAGATAATCTCTATATAAAGACCAATATGGATATTATCGCCATATGGTCAGTGGTAAATACCAGCCCTACAGAACATATAACAGATCACTGCACAGTTACAGATAATGTCTTACCGCTGACGCCCTTCTGATGGAATTGTTCATTTTCCCGTCTTTTCCATCTGGCCCAGACCGACATGACAACTTCTTCCAGCTACAACTCGTCTGCAGAGAATACAACAAAGACACGTTTCACTTCTCACATTCCAGCCCCATCACCATCTATTCCCAACCTGCACAAACTCCTCATCCTGCTGATATCTAAATACTGAGCCGCTGCTGCCGTATGTGTCCCTATTACTGCCCCCTGATACCCCAATACTGAGCCTCTGCTGACGTATGTGTCCCTATTACTGCCCCTGATACCCCAATACTGAGCTGCTGCTGCTGCCGTATGTGTGCCTATTACTGCCCCTGATACCCCAATACTGAGCCTCTGCTGCTGTATGTGTCCCTATTACTGCCCCTGCTACCCCAATACTGAGCCGCTGCTGCCGCATGTGTCCCTATTACTGCCCATGATACCCCAATACTGAGCCGCTGCTGCCATATGTGTCCCTATTACTGCCCCTGATACCCCAATACTGAGCCTCTGCTGCCATATGTGTCCCTATTACTGCCCCTGATACCCCAATACAGAGCCTCTGCTGCCATATGTGACCCTATAACTGCACCTGATACCCCCAATACAGAGCTGCTGCTGCTGTATGTGACCCTATTACTGCACCTGATACCCCAATACTGAGCCGCTGCTGCCGCATGTGTCCCTATTACTGCCCATGATACCCCAATACTGAGCCGCTGCTGCCATATGTGTCCCTATTACTGCCCCTGATACCCCAATACTGAGCCTCTGCTGCCATAAGTGTCCCTATTACTGCCCCTGATACCCCAATACAGTAGCATAATGCACCAAATAGTCCACAATATAGTATAATGCACTCCCCATAGGCAGACACTATAGCATATGGCAGCCCCCATAGGCAGACACTGTAATAAGGCAGCACCCCCATATAGGCAGACCCTGTAAAAAGGCAGTACCCCCATAGGCAGACTCTCTAGTATAAGGCAGCACCCCCATAGGCAGACCCTGCAATAAGGCGGCAGACACTGTAATAAGGCAGCACCCCTATAGGCAGACCCTGTAATAAGGCGGCAGACCCTGTAATAAGGCAGCACCCCCATATTCAGACCCTGTAATAAGGTAGCCCCCATAGTCAGACTCTGTAATAAGGCAGCCCCCATAGTCAGACCCTGTAGTGAGGCAGCACCCCCATAGTCAGACCCTGTAATAAGGCAGCCTCCATAGTCAGACCCTGTAATGAGGCAGCACCCCTATAGTCAGACCCTGTAATGAGGCAGCACCCCCATAGTCAGACCCTGTAATAAGGCAGCCCCCATAGTCAGACCCTGTAATGAGGCAGCACCCCTATAGTCAGACCCTGTAATAAGGCAGCACCCCTATAGGCAGACCCTGTAATAAGGCAGCCCCCATAGTCAGACCCTGTAATGAGGCAGCACCCCCATAGTCAGACCCTGTAATAAGGCAGCCCCCCATAGGCAGACCCTGTAATAAGGCAGCCCCCCATAGGCAGACCCTGCAATAAGGCAGATAAAGCAGCACCCCCATAGTCAGACCCTGTTATGAGGCAGCACCCCTATAGTCAGACCCTGTAATAAGGCAGCCCCCACAGTCAGACCCTGTAATAAGGCAGCCCCCCATAGGCAGACCCTGTAATAAGGCAGCAGCACCCATTAAAAAAAAAAATAAATAAATACTCACCTCTCTTCTTCCTGGTTCCTGCGCTGATCTCCTTACAGCGGGCGCCGAGCAGTGACGTCATCGTGCCCACTCATAAAGTAAAAAGAGGCTGACAGCACTCACTTTCTTAGGGCGCTCGTTCCACGTCCAGGGAACCCTTCCTGGATATTGAAGCTGTGTCATCGTGCCCACTGTCAGTGTCGGCGACGTCAGACGCCGACACTGACAGGGTGATGATGGGAGAAGGAGCACAGCGCTCCTTCTCCCATCATAGCGGTCAGCTGTATCGGCTAAATGCTGGTAAAGCTGATCTTCCGATGACAGTGGGGGGCCCACTGCTAGCACGGGCCCCCTGCCTGCTCAGGGGCCCCATAGCGCCGGCAGCAGAGCAAGGAGATCGATTCTCCCTGCTCTGCCGCAGAATGTAACTGCTGCGCGTGCCGATACAGTTACAGTAGTGTAGCTCCACGTGGGCCCCCTCAGACCACCGGGCCTGGGGCGGCCGCACCCTCTGCCCCCCCGGTAGCTACGCTACTGCTCCGAGCAGAATACTCGGCGGACACCCAAGCGTGCTCGTGAAATCTCGAGTAACGAGTATATTCGCTCATCATTAGTAGTGATGAGAACCCACTTAATTTACAGGGTACGTGTCTTCAGAAGTATGAATTTGTCACAATATATGTGCATTACAATGATTGGTGTGTGATTTTGTGACATCAGAACCAAGCTTTTAAAGGCTCAGGTTCTCTATACACTTGTTTGTTAAGCCTCTGTCCCTTAATGATGCCAAATCTCTGTCTGTGTTATTAGCAACAATATTGGAGAGCAATTGGTAGCGCCGCACCAAGCTAATACTTTTCAATATCCACTAGTGTTGGATATAGGGAATTACTATATTGTGAGCATAGCGGAAAAGGGGTTATATCCCGATGTCCCCTTATACACACTAACTGTCGTATCTTTTAATCTTATTCTTTAAATAGATCATTAAAAGTTAAATTTTTAACCATCTTTAGTTAGGGATCAGTTGCGTTCATTGGCAAATCGTAATTAACTACAATGTATGGACACTATAATCTACAGGCACTACAATGGCAGATTTGCAATTTTCACTCGACAATGTCAAATGCTGCTAGTTTCTGGAAAACCCACCTGTAGATAAATTTACAGAGGGGAGTAAATTCCAAAATGGTGTCACTTGAGGGGGGAATTTGCTTTTCTGGCGCTTAGGGGCTCTGTATATGAAGTCCACAAACTCTTCTACCATAATTTGTTGTCCGAGAGTCAACTACAGTTGTGCTCAAAAGTTTACATATTCCGGCACAATTTTTGCTTTCTAGACCTTTTTTCACAGAATATGAATGATAACACCAAAACTTTTTCTCCACTCATGGATAGACCAATTAACAGGGCACCCTCAAACCATTCCAGCAAAATCAGAATTCAACTTTTATCTACACAGAACATGAAGTACATGCATCAGCTTCTTAACACAGCATAAGAGGAAGTCTGAATGACATTTTACCAGAGAGAAAATGGAACCAAAGTACAATAAGTATATGCATAAGCATATAAAAGTAACAGCATCACCATCTGCTGTCAGAAAGTGTAAACTTCTCCTGCACACAAATAAGTCTGTATTTGTTGCATAACTGCCAACACCCTTTCTCAACAGTAAGGACTTATTCAGTTAAGCCTAATTTTTGCGTCCAAAGCGCTGACTGTGGAAACATACCCTAAAAAAAATTGCATGGGCTCCTGCATAATTTTCTTAACCAGCAGAGGGAAACTCGACAGCTGAGGGCTGATGTTAATATTTTGGGAAGGAGCCAATAGCCATAAAGGTTTCCAGGCTATTAATATCAGCTCACAGATGTTTGCTTAGCCTTTACTGGCTAGTTTACAGGGGAACCCCAGAAAAAATTGACATGGGGTCCCCCTATAAAGTTGAACTAGCAAAGGCTAGGCAGACAGCTGCGGGCTGATATTAATAGCCTGGGAAGGAGCCATAGATATTGGCACCCCCCGGCTAAAAACATCAGCTCTCAGCCACCCCAGAAATTATGCATCTTATAGATGCGCCAGTTCTGGCACTTAGCCTCGCTCTTCCAACTTGAAATGTAGTGTGTTGTGAATTCTGTGGTCAAGCTCCCTCCTGTGGTCATGAGTGGTATTTCGGCTGGTTCTGTCCATGAGCTTCCTTTGGTGGATGTGAGTGGGGCTGCGGCTTCTGAGTTTCCTTCCTCAGGTGACGAGGTTAAGTCGTTAGGTGCTGCTCTATTTAACTCCACCTAGTTCTTTGTTCCTGGCCTCCAGTCAATGTTCCAGTATTGGTCTTGCTCTCTCCTGGATCGTTCTTGTGGCCTGTCTGCCCTGCATAAGCTAAGTTCTGCTTGTGTTACTTTTGTTTGCTATTTTTTCTGTCCAGCTTGCTATATTGGTTTGTCTTGCTTGCTGGAAGCTCTGGGACGCAGAGGAAGCACCTCCGTACCGTTAGTCGGTGCGGAGGGTCTTTTTGCGCCCTCTGCGTGGTTGTTTGTAGGTTTTTGTGCTGACCGCAAAGCTATCTTTCCTATCCTCGGTCTATTCAGTAAGTCGGGCCTCACTTTGCTAAAATCTATTTCATCTCTGTGTTTGTATTTTCATCTTTACTCACAGTCATTATATGTGGGGGGCTGCCTTTTCCTTTGGGGAATTTCTCTGAGGCAAGGTAGGCTTATTTTTCTATCTTCAGGCTAGCTAGTTTCTCAGGCTGTGCCCGAGGCGCCTAGGTCTGGTCAGGAGCGCTCCACGGCTACCTCTAGTGTGGTGTGATAGGATTAGGGATTGCGGTCAGCAGAGTTCCCACGTCTCAGAGCTCGTCCTATGTGATTAGCAACTATCAGGTCATTTTCTGTGCTCGTATTCACCAGGTCCATTGTGGTTCTGAATCACCAGTTCATAACAGTAGTGGTGGCAAGTGAGGTAATATTTGTGGGGTTGATGTCACCTTTATATTGTCAGGTGACATCAAGCCCACCGATTAGTAATGGAGAGGCATTACTAATCCTATAGTTTTATGGTAAATAAAGACACAGCCAGAATAAAGTCCTTTATTAATCTTAATCAACCATACTTACAACATCGCATAATCCCTGAACCCCTTGATCTCCTGCAACAAATCAGGAGATATGACCGTTCTAAAGGGCCTGCAGTAATACACTGACAGGAGATAATCCTCCTGCAGTGCATCACTGAGAATTTACCGGAGTTCATGCTCTGACTTTACTGCACCGCTGCGTGGGAATTTTCTCACACAGCGGTGCGGCAAGTGATAGCACGAACTCTAGCAGTGCTCTAAAATTTCCTGGTAGACGGCTGCGCTGACTTTGGTCTTGATCAAAAACAGTCTACCTATACCAGCAGATGATATAGCTTCCCAAACCATCACTGATTGTGGAAACTTCACACTAGACCTCAAGCAGCTTGTATTGTCTGTCTCTCCACTCTTTCTCCAGACTCAAGGACCTTGATTTCCAAGGTATAGTGTGAAGTATCCACAATCAATGATGGTTTTGGGAGCCATGTCATCTGCTGGTGAAGGTCCACTGTGTTTTATCAAGACCAAAGTCAGCGAAGCCGTCTACCAGGATATTTTAGAGCACTTCATGATTCCCTCTGCCGACAATCTTTTTGGAGATGGAAATTTAATTATCCAGCAGGACTTGGCACCTGTCCCACCAAAAGTACCAATACCTGGTTTAACTGACCAGTGTCAGTGTATGGCCACACATTCATTATTTTGCATCAGTATTTGCAAACCAAAATAAGGAGTTGGTAAAAAATGCATAAGTGGTGACTGATGTGTTTCTATTATACTTTGCCTCTGGTTGTTTTTGCTTTCAAATACTGATGTAAAATACTGACCAAATACTGAACATCCACTAAGTCAGTCTTCTGCACAGAATGGTCTGCCTGATCACAAACGAATAAGAGGGATACTTTTTGGAACTTTTTTAATATTAAATAATATGAAAAGTCTGTAAGTATGCTGTTATTGAATGGGTCGGTATTTACAACTTACCATCTGGTTCATTGGTGACATCACTGTGTCCTTATTAAGGCTGTGTGTTCGTGTGTTAAAAAGCTTGAAAGAGGTTAGATACTGTCACGACTCACTTTTGGAGTCCTGACAGCTCTGGGTCTGCTTTAATTTAAATGTGGTTCTTACTTTTGGGCCAGCAAGGGTTAATGTCAGCTTCCTTCCTCTGCTGTGTTGCTGGTCAGCTGATGTGGGTGGTGACCACACCCACCAATATTTAAATAGCCACATGATGCATCAGCTGACTGTTGGTAATATAGTTTTTCTTTGGAGACTAGCCAAGGAGTTTGGAGCTCTCTGGTGCCATCAGCGTATCAGCTGCTTGAGGTCCTGGTTCCGTATCCTCTGTGTGGAGCTTGCAGCAGAAGCTTGAGCTAAGTTTTTCGTTATTCCTTTTCGTGTCTGTATCGTGCTTTTCACTACCTCCTGTGTTGATACCATCTGTAGTGGTGTGGCTAGCATCCTTGCCGGCCAGTGCACTAGCCAGGGTATAGTGAGGTGAAAGCTAAGGACTAGGCACGTGAAGGCGGAGGGAAAAACACTCATAGGGCATTAGGGGAGCAACAGGTTGATGTTTAGGAGGTGCCCCATCCCTCGTTCCCAATTCTAAGTGCCTTCCTCTCCCTTTTCAAACCCTGTTGTGTCGTGCGGTCCGCTGGACTTGCCTGTGTCGCATGTGACAGATACTTCATAAGAGTGTGATGCATTTTTTTTCTGGACAATGGAAGGCTTTTGAAAGTGTTGTAAATTCTGGTGAGTTTACAGTGCAAAGATTTGATCATCTCTAGCAACTTCAATAATACCGACTTACAAATCTCAGGACAGATTTATCTTGATTGCCATTTTTATGCCAGTCTTAAAAATAGACTTTTGGATTAAATTGCACCAAGTTTATTAAAAGGTGCATATCACTTGATAAATTTGCTTCAGTTTTTGACTTCCTGCATTCAGAAAATGAATTCTACCCCTCCCATGACTAGGTGCGGCTTTGCACCAACTTTGCAACATTGATTTGCACAAAGTTTAATGTCTGTCTAAAATTTATTGGCCATGCCCTATGTTGCTAATCTACGCCCTCTTTTTCAACATTTAGAAAGTATGGCGAAAAAATGAAAGATTTTTGCTCAAACTGCAACTTTTTGTAAATGTTTGCACAAGTTGTGGCTTTTTGTGGCTTAAAGGGACACTGTCACCTGAATTTGGAGGGAACAATCTTCAGCCATGGAGGCGGGGTTTTTGGGTTTTTGATTCACCCTTTCCTTACCCGCTGGCTGCATGCTGGCTGCAATATTGGATTGAAGTTCATTCTCTGTCCTCCATAGTACACGCCTGCGCAAGGCAAGATTGCACCTTGTGCAGGCATGTACTACGGAGGACAGAGAATGAACTTCAATCCAATATTGCAGCCAGCATGCAGCCAGCGGGTAAGGAAAGGGTGAATCAAACACCCAAAAACCCCGCCTCCATGGCTGAAGATTGTTCACTCCAAATTCAGGTGACAGTGTCCCTTTAATCTGCTTAATAAGAGTGGGTGTGAATTTTGTTACAACTGTTGCAGGATAGATAATGGAGTAAATATGTTAATTTATTAAGGATGGTGCTATTTTATGCTGGTTTAAATAAAGAGCCTACTGGAGTAACATGCACGTAATAGATTAAAAGGCATATGACTCTTAATAAATTAGGCACATTTCTTATTTCTTGCCCTAATCAGATCAATTCCAGAAATTTTATATTATTGTAAATTATAATATTATAGTATGTTATACTAAACTATTGTCAGATTGCACATGGACAGCGCCGCCCAATTTTATACACACTATGTGGCAAAAAAAAGTTAAAAAGTTGCAAAATATTGCACAAATAAGGTGATTAACATAATTTGTAATTTTTTATGCTGGAAAATTCATGTAAGGAGACTGATAAATTCTGCCCACTGTGTAAAATACGGAAGGACACAGTGTATATTGGTTAAAGAATATGACTCAATGAGGAGCAGAACTCTGAAGAGAATACCTACTTGATACATCACTTTGATGGTGTTGGTAGCTGAGAAGACTATTAACACACATCTGTTCCCACTATACAGATGTGCAGAGATTTATGTTACTGTTTTCCGGAATATGTTAGCTTTATAATCATAAAAAATTCTAAGAGAAGAAAGGCTCAATTCTGAATTAAAGTTGAATGTGTGTATGAATGTGTGTTCTTAAGGAAACACTAGCACCAATGCAAAGAAGCCACATGGTTTTAATTTTCCTGCAGTTATTCCACTACAGGATTCTCTGAAGAACAATTCTCCTCCTTGTTTTTATGCGGCCCCCCAATAAAAAGTAGCATTGTGTGTATTGAAATATGTTGTTATAAAATCTTTGGAAAGTCAAACTGTGGTAATGTAAGTAATAAGCTGTTCTTTCACTAAAAGTAATGGTTGAACTTGACTCACTGGGGCTTTCAAACTTCCAGTCATTTAAGGAAAAAAATGTTTTAAAACTGAATGTTTCACCTGTGTGCTCATTAAGACCCAATGAGGCCAAGGCCAGGTACTTTTAGGCTTCTTTCACACTAGCGTCGGAATCTCCCCGTCACAATGCGTCGGGGAGAGATTCCGACGCTAGCGTTTAGCGCATTGCACAATGGAGGCAGCGGACGCATTTCTCCGGCGCATCCGCTGCCCCATTGTAAGGTACGGGGAGGTGGGGGCGGAGTTCCGGCCACGCATGCGCGGTCGGAAAAAGCGGTCCGTCAGGAGCAAAAAACGTTACATGTAGCGTTTTTTGCTCCCGACGGTCCGCAGAAGCACGACTCATCCGTCGCTTGACGGATGCGACGTGTGGCAATCCGTCGCAAATGCGTTGTCAATACAAGTCTATGGGGAAAAAATGCATCCTGCAAGCACTTTTGCAGGATGCGTTTTTTCTGCAAAACGACGCATTGTGACGGATTGCAGAAAACGCTAGTGTGAAAGTAGCCTTAACCCTCCGTCACATACAACTGATCTGACAGGCGCTTCTCTTTTACTTTCATTTCTCCTTCCTCACCAGATTGTGAGGAAACCCCCTCCCTCCAGGTAGTCTCCTGTCTCTTGAAGGTCTGTGAAACCTGATATCACAGTTGGATTTCAGAGCTTCAGGGGAGAGGATATAGCTGTACAGATCTCTCAGGCTCATTGTATGTGAATACGTCACATTCAGTAAGGTTGGTATTTTATGTTTTTATTCATCACAATAGTTTATTTAGCTTGTTTTATGAATGTATAGCACAAATTTGAGGATATTTCATAGAAATAAGGGACATTTTATAAAAGAAAGTGTGCTGCTCAGGCATATACAGTAGTTCCCTAACATATTCCTTCTCTTGCTTCAGATTATCTGCTGAAATGGAGAGGAAAATGTACAATTTATCCAAACAACTTGATGTTGAGGAAGTAACAAACATGCTGTTAGATGATAGAGACCTCACACTGAATGAGGATTTAGGAGAGGAAAGTGAGATTGATTCTCATGATGAGGTGGAAGAATGTGTCCTGGATTCTGAAACAGAGCAAGATGGTGACAGTGGTGAGGATGAAGAAGTTGGATCATATTATATTGGAAAAGATAAAAATACTAAATGGAACAAGAAGCCATTCCAGAAAAAACGTAGGGAACCTTTAAACATTATTACTCACCTTCCTGCAGTAATAGGAACTGCACGTAATGCAAAAACTGCAGTTGAATGCTGGAACAGTATATTTACAGATGACATTCTGGACTCTATTGTCACATATACCAACCAATATATAGACATTATAAAGGACAAGTACATCTGCAACAGAACCATCAAGCCCACAGATGAAATAGAACTGCGTGCTTTTTTTGGATTACTGTACCTTGCAGGAGCTTATAGGGCAAATAGACAAAGTTTGGAGGAACTTTGGGGTAAAGATGGGGATGGAGTTGAAAAATTTAGCCTTGTTATGTCCATAAACAGATTCAAGATTCTAATTCATTGCCTTCGGTTTGATGACAGAACTACCCGAACCGAACGCAAAACACATGACCGACTTGCTCCAATTCGTGATATATTTCAAAGATTTGTTGTAAACTGTAAACAAAGTTATTACCCTGGAGAGAATCTCACTATTGACGAAATGCTCCCTGGTTTTCGTGGTAGATGTGCCTTTCGTCAATATATTCCATCAAAGCCAAACAAATATGGAATAAAAATTGATGCCCTTGTTGATGCCAGTAAGACCTACACTTACAACCTGGAAGTTTATGCAGGAAAACAACCAGAAGGTCCTTACTGTGTGAGCAACAAACCCATTGATGTTGTAAAAAGACTGGCTGAACCCTTATTTGGATCGGGTCGCAATATTACAGCTGACAATTGGTTTACAAGTTGTGATCTGATTGATTATCTGAAAATTCAGAAGCTGTCATATGTGGGAACTGTAAGAAAAAACAAAAGGGAATTGCCGCCACAGTTTGTAAGTGTGAAAGAGAGACAACAGTACAGCAGTATGTTTGCATTCCATAATGGAAAGGCTTTAGTTTCCTATGTACCACATGCCAAAAAAATCGTACTACTTCTATCAACACTTCATGATGATGCTGCCATCGATCCTGGGACTGGGGCAGAAAAAAACCCGGAGATAATTACATTTTACAATGCCACCAAAGGGGGTGTGGATACAGCAGATCAGATGTGCTCCACTTTCAACGTCAGCAGAAACATCAAACGCTGGCCAATGGTCATATTTTTTGCTATGTTGAATTTGGGTGGTATAAATTCACAAGTAATTTATCTTGAAAACAAGCTTGAACCACTCCGTAGACGATTGTATCTGAAAAAATTGGCCCATGAACTAGTACTTGGAGAGCTACGCAGGAGAAGCGTGAAAACAATCGGTATCCCCTCTCGCCTTCAAGTTCAGCTCAAAAGGTTCCGCCCAAAAGATGATGGTGAAAAGTCACCATCTGCACCACCTCACAAAAGAAGGAGATGCACCACCTGCCAAACGGAAAGCGGAACCAGAAGGCTTTCAAATTATGAATGTCTCAAATGTCATAAAGCAATTTGCCTGACACATGCAAAAATGGTGTGTAATTCTTGCTATTTGCTCTGCAAGTGTGACTTTTCTGGGGAAACCTCAGCATCTACTTCTGATTGAATATGTTTTTAATAGTACTTAAGGTACCTTAAAATTAAGTTTGTGTTCAAAAATTTTCTTTGTACATTTTTTTGAGAGAGTCGAACTGGGGACTATTTGGCGGGAGTTTTGAAAAGTTTGTATTTCATAGTTATTAGTTTTATGTTAAGTAAATGTTTTTTTTTTGCAACTGATTATGTGTAGTCTCTTTTATTACATCCCTATGAAGGTCACTGATCACTTTTAGAGCACTGAAATTGCAAACATTAGATATTATAGGTATTTTTCCAGCAGGCGCCTGACAGGCACATTGTATGTGAACTCGTTAGTCCGAATATTGTACAGGTCCTTCTCAAAAAATTAGCATATAGTGTTAAATTTCATTATTTACCATAATGTAATGATTACAATTAAACTTTCATATATTATAGATTCATTATCCACCAACTGAAATTTGTCAGGTCTTTTATTGTTTTAATACTGATGATTTTGGCATACAACTCCTGATAACCCAAAAAACCTGTCTCAATAAATTAGCATATTTCACCCATCCAATCAAATAAAAGTGTTTTTTAATAACAAACAAAAAAACCCAACAAATAATAATGTTCAGTTATGCACTCAATACTTGGTCGGGAATCCTTTGGCAGAAATGACTGCTTCAATGCGGCGTGGCATGGAGGCAATCAGCCTGTGACACTGCTGAGATGTTATGGAGGCCCAGGATGCTTCAATAGCGGCCTTAAGCTCATCCAGAGTGTTGGGTCTTGCGTCTCTCAACTTTCTCTTCACAATATCCCACAGATTCTCTATGGGGTTCAGGTCAGGAGAGTTGGCAGGCCAATTGAGCACAGTAATACCATGGTCAGCAAACCATTTACCAGTGGTTTTGGCACTGTGAGCAGGTGCCAGGTCGTGCTGAAAAATGAAATCTTCATCTCCATAAAGCATTTCAGCCGATGGAAGCATGAAGTGCTCCAAAATCTCCTGATAGCTAGCTGCATTGACCCTGCCCTTGATGAAACACAGTGGACCAACACCAGCAGCTGACATGGCACCCCACACCATCACTGACTGTGGGTACTTGACACTGGACTTCAGGCATTTTGGCATTTCCTTCTCCCCAGTCTTCCTCCAGACTCTGGCACCTTGATTTCCGAATGACATGCAAAATTTGCTTTCATCAGAAAAAAGTACTTGGGACCACTTAGCAACAGTCCAGTGCTGCTTCTCTGTAGCTCAAAAGTGGCTTTACCTGGGGAATGCGGCACCTGTAGCCCATTTCCTGCACACGCCTGTGCACGGTGGCTCTGGATGTTTCCACACCAGACTCAGTCCACTGCTTCCTCAGGTTCCCCAAGGTCTGGAATCGGTCCTTCTCCACAATCTTCCTCAGGGTCCGGTCTCCTCTTCTCGTTGTACAGCGTTTTCTGCCACATTGTTTCCTTCCAACAGACTTACCATTGAGGTGCCTTGATACAGCACTCTGGGAACAGCCTATTTGTTGAGAAATTTCTTTCTGGGTCTTACCCTCTTGCTTGAGGGTGTCAATGATGGCCTTCTTGACATCTGTCAGGTCGCTAGTCTTACCCATGATGGGGGTTTTGAGTAATGAACCAGGCAGGGAGTTTATAAAAGCCTCAGGTATCTTTTGCATGTGTTTAGAGTTAATTAGTTGATTCAGAAGATTAGGGTAATAGGTCGTTTAGAGAACCTTTTCTTGATATGCTAATTTATTGAGACAGGTTTTTTGGGTTATCAGGAGTTGTATGCCAAAATCATCAGTATTAAAACAATAAAAGACCTGACAAATTTCAGTTGGTGGATAATGAATCTATAATATATGAAAGTTTAATTGTAATCATTACATTATGGTAAATAATGAAATTTAACACTATATGCTAATTTTTTGAGAAGGACCTGTATGTGACGGAGGGTTAAAATGGTTTGTATCATTTTAACAACCATTTTTCAGTTTGAAGTTAGCTTGACAATTAGCTGATCACTAAGGGTCGAGCTTCAGATACCCCCAATGACTAGATATTATCGTCAGCAGGATTTGGCCAGCTTTACATTTCTATTACAGAAAAAATGTAGTATTTTATACTGACTAATCAAATAAATGGCTCAGCCTGGGTCAAAGCTATGAGAATGAGTCCACCATATACCTTAACCACTATTATAACATGCTAAATTATTCAGATCTGTCCATAAACATGCTATCCTTACCTCAGTAACATTGTCACCCCAGGCCCACTCACACTCGGATGTCAAGCACTCTTAACTGTATCTGCAAGCACAGTGGCCGATACGATTAACACTGCAGTACGGCAGGGACCCAACGTCTTCCTGCTCTATCACACTCCATTCTGTAGTCTGCAGATCATTTTAGGCCTGCGGCCTACAAAACGGCAGGGGCAAGCATAGAACGTCAGTGTCCTGGCAAGATAATGTCACCAAGTTGCTCTTCCCATAGCACAATCAGTGTCAGACTGTGGTGCCAAGGGTCCACCAGTAATCAACTCCAGGGCCCCACTTTTCAGCTACAGCAAATGTGACACTATTCTCTATCACAAATTTAGATAACAATTAACTGCGTAGATTATTAAATGAATAAGATGCTGTCTTTGTCTTTAAATTGGATATATTGTGCCAAGTAATAATAATAATATTAATTTTCATTTATATAGCGAAAACATATTCCGCAGCACTTTACATTGTAGAGGGGATTTGTACAGATAATAGACATTACAGCATAACAATAAACACAGATCATAACAGATAGCAAGAGGAGTGAGGGCCCTGCTCACAAGCTTGCAAACAATGAGGAAAAAGGGGAGACACCATAGGTGGATGGTAACAATTGTTTCGTTGTTCGAACCAGCCATAGTGTAAGAATTGGGTGTTCATGTAAAGCTGCATGAACCAGTTAACAGCCTAAATATGTAACAGTACAGACACAGAGGGCTATTAAATGCATAAAGCGTATGAGAACATGGTACGAGGAACCTGATTATGGTTTAAGTTTTTTGAATGGGCCACACAGGAATAGTTAGGTTAATGCATTGAGGCAGTAGGCCAGTGTGAACAAATACATTTTTATGGCACACTTAAAACTGTGGGGGTTGGGGGTTAATCATATTAACTTATTAACTTGGGTAGTGCATTCCAAAGAAATGGCGCAGCTTGTGAAAAGTCTTGGAGACGGGAGTGGGAGGTTCTGATTATTGAGGATGTAAAGGTACTGTCACACTAGACGATATCGCTAGCGATCCGTGACGTTGCAGCGTCCTCGCTAGCGATATCGTCCAGTGTGACAGGCAGCAGCGATCAGGCCCCTGCTGGGAGATCGCTGGTCGGGGAAGAAAGTCCAGAACTTTATTTCGTCGCTGGACTCCCCGTAGACATCGCTGAATCGGCGTGTGTGACACCGATTCAGCGATGTCTTCGCTGGTAACCAGGGTAAACATCGGGTAACTAAGCGCAGGGCCGCGCTTAGTAACCCGATGTTTACCCTGGTTACCATCCTAAAAAGTAAAAAAACAAACACTACATACTTACCTACAACTGTCTGTCCTCCAGCGCTGCGCTCTGCTCTCCTCCTGCTCTGGCTGTGAGCGTCGGTCAGCCGGAAAGCAGAGCGGTGACGTCACCACTCTGCTTTCTGGCTGCCCGGCGCTCACAGCCAGACCAGAGAAGCAGAGCGCCGAGGACAGACAGCGATAGGTAAGTATGTAGCGTTTGTTTTTTTACTTTTTAGGATGGTAACCAGGGTAAACATCGGGTTACTAAGCGCGGCCCTGCGCTTAGTTACCCGATGTTTACCCTGGTTACCGGGGACCTCGGGATCGTTGGTCGCTGGAGAGCTGTCTGTGTGACAGCTCTCCAGCGACCAAACAGCGACGCTGCAGCGATCCGGATCGTTGTCGGTATCGCTGCAGCGTCGCTATGTGTGACGGTACCTTTAACCTCAGGTCATTAGCAGAATGAAGAGCACGGGTAGGGTAGTAGGCTGAGATGAGGGAGGAGATGTAGGGTGGTGCTGAACCATGGAGTGCTTTGTGGATGAGGGTAATAAGTTTGTACTGGATTCTGGAGTGGATGGGTAACCAGTGTAATGACTGGCACAAGGTAGAGGCATTGGTATAATGATTGGTGAGCAATATGATCCTGGCTGCAGCATTCAGGACAGATTGGTGAGGGGAGAGTTTGGTAAGAGGGAGGCCGATTAGTAGAGAGTTACAATAGTCCAGACGAGAATGAATAAGAGAAACAGTAAGAGTTTTTGCAGAGTTGAAAGTAAGAAAAGGTCGAATTCAAGAAATGTTTTTGAGGTGCAGAATGCAAGAGCGAGCCAGTGATCGGATGTGGGGGGGCGAATGAAAGCTCGGAATCAAGTATCACCCCAAGGCAGCGGGCATGTTGCTTGGGAGTAATGGTGGAACCATACCCGGAGATGGCTGTGTCAGGAGAAGGTAGGATAGTAGAGGGAGAAAACACAAGGAGTTCAGTTTTTGACAGGTTCAGTTTCAGATAGAGAGAGGACATGATGTTAGAGACAACAGTAAGACAATCACTGGTGTTTTTTAAAAGGCAGGCGTGATATCAGGAGAAGAAGTGTATAATTGGGTGTCATCAGCATAGAGATGGTGCTGGAACCCAAATCTACTGATTGTTTGTCCAATAGGGGCGGTATACAAAGAGAGGAGGAGGGAGCCTAGGACTGATCCTTGAGGAACCCCAACAGTAAGGGGAAGATGAGAGGAGGAGGAATCAGCAAAAGATACAGTGAAAGAGCGATCAGAGAGATAGGAGCAGAACCAGGAGAGAACGGTGTCCTTGAGGCCGATGGAGTGTAGCATAGTGAGGAGGAGCTGATGATCCACAGTGTCGAATGCTGCAGAGAGATTAAAGAGAATTAGCATGGAGTAGTGACCATTAGATTTAGCTGTTAGTAGATCATTAGAGACTTTAGTGAGGGCAGTTTTAGTAGAGTGTAAAGAGCAGAAACCAGATTGAAGAGGGTCAAGAAGAGAGTTATCTGAAAGATAGTGGATAAGGCGGGAGTGGACCAGGCGTTCAAGGAGTTTAGAGATGAAGGGAAGATTAGAGACAGGTCTATAGTTAGTGGCACAATTTTACTGTGCCACAGTTTTACTCTTACATAAGGGCCCACTGGAGCATTCTCATGTTCAGGTTATGATGTTAGATGAGTAGATAGTGTTTATTTTTATTTTAAAAGTCATTATTTGTAGGGGGCAGTGGGGGCTTTATACTGCAAGGGAGTTATGGGACCATCATACTGCATGGCAGGTCTATAAGAGCATCATACTGTGTAGTTGTCTGTGGAGGCCATCATAGTTTGTGTGGGGGCACTTTGGGGGCATCATACTGTGTGGTGAGACTATGAGGGTATCATACTATATGTAGGGGGCTGTGGAGGTCATTATATAATGTGAGGGTCTTTGACGGAATCATACTGTGCGGGGGTTTTTAAGTGCCATCAGATTGTGGGGGGGGGGCTGTGTATATATGTGTTTTCATATTTTTATTATTATTTTCAGGCGCATTATTAATTCATTGTGGGGAAACTCAGGAGGCATAATTATTGTTTGTGGGGCGATTCAAGGGACTTTATTACCTTATTAAGGAGACAATGGGGCATTATTTCTGTATGTAGAGGGACATGGGGCATTATTTCTGTACTCTATGTGAGGGAAACTCTGTGGACTTTATTACTATATGCGGGGAGGACTCAGAGGATGTTATATCCATATGTGCAGGAACCTAGGGCATTATTACGGTATGGAGGAACTCTGGGGGCATTATTACTTTTGTTGAAGTGTTTGGGGCATTACTAACTGCTATAGATACACCTAGAGGGACATTATTACTTTTTATGGGAACTCATGGGAAAATAGTAAATGCAAGTGGATATTAAAGAGGCATTATAACTGTGATGAACCACACCTCGCAGCCCCTCAGATGTCACTATTATGTCAGAGGGATCACACAGTATGGTCTCCCCACTACCTCCAATGTGATGTTCTGTACCCCTGGGGACACGTAAGGTCAGTTTTACACAGACACCCCCTATCCACATGGGTGCAGGGAGGCACAGAGAATAAGGGAGGGCAGGCGTGGCACAATGCTCGCTCACAACCCTGATAGGATAAGAGGCATCTTTCACTAGTTCCAGTGAAACAGAGCCTCGCAATCCTGGTCAGACTTCCACCAGTTCCTCATTAGATATAAGCCTGGTCCATTAACAGGATTATATTGGGCCAAAAAACACCGGTAGCATTTGAAGTTAAATCAAGAACACAGACATATGGATTCGTGGATCGAGATAAAAGAGCAGCCCAAGGTTAAATTAGATATTTAATCGCTTTAAGGGCACATTAGACAATGCACTATGTACACAATGGATATACACATACAATGGTCAGATATGCAAATAGAAGTAGTACTACAAAAGGTATAAACAGATGAAACATGTCGGTTACCTGCAACTGAGACTATAGGTACCTTCACACTCAGCAACTTTCCAACGATCACGACCAGCGATATGACCTGGCCATGATCGTTGGAAAGTCAATGTGTGGTCGCTGGAGAGCTGTCACACAGACAGCTCTCCAGCGACCAACGATGCCGAAGTCCCCAGGGAACCAGGGGAAACATTGGGTTACTAAGCGCAGGGCCGCGCTTAGTAACCCCATGTTTACCCTGGTTACCATTGCACTCCTCCTGCATCCTGTGTAAGCGCCGGCCGTAAAGCAGAGCGGTGACGTCACCGCTGTGCTCTGCTTTACGACCGGCCGGCGCTGATACAGGATGCAGGAGGAGTGCAGGGAAGCGGATGCCAGGGACGTGACAGGCACCGGAATGTAAGTATGTGGGTTTTTTTTTTTGCATTTACAATGGTAACCAGGGTAAACATCCTGCGCTTAGTAACCCGATATTTACCCTGGTTACCAGTGAACACATCGCTGGATCGGCGTCACACACGCCAATTTAGCGATGTCAGCGGGTGATCCCGCAACAAAATAAAGTTCTGGCCTTCTAGCTCCGACCAGCGATGTCACAGCAGGATCCAGATCGCTGCTGCATGTCAAACACAACGAGATCACTATCCAGGACGCTGCAACGTCACGGATCGCTATCGTTATCGTTGTAATGTTGTTCAGTGTGACGGTACCTTAAGCTTTTGGACTGTGCAGTACATTTCTCTCTAGAATCCCTTGATAGTCTTGATATTTTATTGTACCCTGCACAGATTCTAGACACCTTGTGCCAGATGCAGCAAAGCAGCCCCAGAACATAACAGAGCCTCCTCCATGTTTCACAGTAGGGACAGTGTTCTTTTCTTGATATGCTTCATTTTCCCGTCTGTGAACATAGAGCTGATGTGCCTTGCCAAAAAGTTCCATTTTTCTCTCATCTGTCCATAGGACATTCTCCGAGAGGCTTTGTCATGTAGTTTGGCAAATCCCAGTCTGACTTTTCTATGATTTTTTTTCAACAATGGTGTCCTCCTTGGTCGTCTCCCATGAAGTCCACTTTGGCTCATACAACAACTGATGGTGCGATCTGACACTGATGTTCCTTGAACGTGAAATTCACCTTTAATCTGTTTAGAATTTTTTCTGTGCCATTCATATTATCCATCTCATTGATTTGTCATCAATTTTCCTCCTGTGGCCACGTCCAGGGAGGTTGGCTATAGTCCCATGGATCTTAAATTTCTGAATAATATGTGCAACTGTAGTCACAGGAACATCAAGCTGCTTGGAGATGGTCTCATAACTTTTACTTTTAACATGTTTGTCTATAATTTTCTTTCTAGTCTCCTGAGACAACTCTTTCCTTTGCTTCCTCTGGTCCATGTTGAGTATGATACACACCATGTCACCAAACAGCACAGTGAGTATCTGTCGCCCTATATACAGGCCCACTCACTGATTCCAAGATTGTAGACACCTGTGATGCTAGTTAATGTTAGTTAATCTACCCTCTCCTAGTGTTTCATCACCCATCTCCTGCAGACTGTGAGCCATTGCGTGCAGGGTCCTCCCTCCTTATGTACCCGTGTGCCTTGTTTTTTGCTCATGTTTAGTGTGTTTGTCTACATTTGCCCCGTATTCACATGTAAAGCGCCATGGAATAAATGGCGCTATAAAAATGTATAATAATAATAAAATAATAATAATGCACACACCTTGATTTAACATGTCCCTTTTGTCACATTATTTTCAGGGGTAAGTTCATATCTGTCCATGCCTATTTCATGATTTATTTTTTTAAATTTTGTGGAAGCATGGCTGAAAAGCAATATCTGACTTTCAATTGTTCATGTTCATAGATCTTTTATTTATTATTACTTTTGTCAGATTCAAGTTATTTCTGTGACCATTGTGGGTTTTTCTGTGATTAAACAAGGGGTACCAACAATTTTGACCACGTGTATTTTGCCCTGCGTCCCCTTGAAGACATCAATGTAAGGAATTATAATGCATAGTGATGTTATGCATGAAAGACATAGGTTAGAACTTAGGACATAAGGTAGTGTTTGCAAACAATGTAGGAGAAGAGGTTTCCCCAGCAACAGACACGAGGGGAGGGCTTAGTGCTAGGACAAGTGACCTGCTTCCTGAAGTTAGTCAGAGCAGAGTTTAAGGCTGTGTGCACACGTTGCGTTTTTTCGCGTTTTTTCACGTTTTTCCCCAATAAAAACGCTATAAAACCGCAAAAAAAAAATGCATACAATAAGCATCCCATCATTTAGAATTAATTCTGCATGTTTTGTGCACATGATGCGTTTTTTTCCGCGAAAAAAACGCATCGCGGTAAAAACCGCAGCATGTTCATTAATTTTCCGTTTTTTTTTGCGGATTTCCCACTCCAAAATGCATTGGGAAGTGTCCGGAAAAAAACGCGGCAAAAACGCGGCAAAACCACGGCAAAAACGCATGCGGTTTTCTTGCAGATTTCTTGCAGAAAATGTCCGGAATTCTCAGGAATTTTCTGCGAGAAATCCTGAACGTGTGCACATAGCCTTAGAGTCTGAAGTGATAAGTGTGCAGAGCTGCCGTGTGGGTGAACTACAGCAAAGGAGATGATGGGACGACGAGCTAGCATGACTAGAAACTGACAGAAGAGGCAGAGTGGCCTTCTACCTTAAAGGGGTCTTTTAATAGAACGACGTGCCACTAGAAACCCTGATCTTGAGGAAAAGCCGAAGAAAGCACAGACCTAAAGAGGAATGAGACTGTGGGACTAGTGAGGGTCCCGAGCGGTAGATAAAGGGCGTCCATAGCGATAGGACGCAGAGCCACCGATCGGGTATAGAGGAACTCGCTGAACTGTACTGTGGCAATAAGTTAGGTTGTGACAAAGTAGGGCAAAGCAGTGTGCTATACTGGCCCTGAAGTAGACTACAGTGGAAGGATGATGTCAGCAAGAAGGCTTCTTACTGTGAATGAAAACTGCTTAAAGGGACACTGTCACCTGAATTTGGAGGGAACAATCTTCAGCCATGGAGGCGGGGTTTTGGGATTTTTGATTCACTCTTTCCTTACCCGCTGGCTGCATGCTGGCTGCAATATTGGATTGAAGTTCATTCTCTGTCTTCCATAGTACACGCCTGCGCTGTGCAAGATTGCCTTGCACAGGCGTGTACTACGGAGGACAGAGAATGAACTTCAATCCAATATTGCAGCCAGCATGCAGCCAGCGGGTAAGGAAAGAGTGAATCAAAAACCCCAAAACCCCGACTCCATGGCTGAAGATTGTTCCCTCCAAATTCAGGTGACAGTGTCCCTTTAAGACTGTGTACTCGCTATCCCTTGTATATAACCCTCATCAAGTTCAGTAAAGTTCCCATGTTTGAACAGAAGTATCCTTTGCTAGTCTGTGGAACTCGCGGTCCTGGCCAGCCAATACCATCTGCTACCGGCGTCCTGCACGGGCACAAGACCCTCACAACACTAACACCCAGCCAGGACCCACAATTGTCTATAGAAAGCCAAAGCGAGTGGGGACAGAATCTCGCCCACGACTGTCATGATCCCAATGGCAGGGGATCACAAAAATGACAAGCACAGATACAAACAAGCTCTAGGGCGATGGAACCTGAGCTGACCGCGACCCTAAACCTAACACACAAATAAAAGTAGCCGGGGAACGTGCCTACGATGATCCTAGACGTCTCGCTAAAGCCGAAGATCTAACTTCCCCTATCAGAAGAAACACAGACCTCTCTTGCCTCCAGAGAAATACCCCACAGCAAATAGCAGCCCCCCACATATAATGACGGTGAAATGAGAGGAAAGCACATACGTAGTATGAAAACAGTTTCAGCAAAATGAGGCCCGCTAAAGCTAGATAGCAGAGGATACAAAAGTGAACTGCGCGGTCAGCGAAAAACCCTTCAAAAAACCATCCTGAAATTACTTGAACTCATGTGCCAACTCATGGTACATGAAAAGCAATTTCAGCCCACTAGAGCAACCAGCAGCAGAGAATCACATATCTGCAGGCTGGACTAAAAACCAAATTAAGCAAAACACAAAACAGGAAAATCCAAACTTAGCTTGTCCAGAAGGTTCTAGGAGCAGGGAGCAGAGGTAACAAGACACACTGGATACATTGATAACCGGCGAGGAAATGCCAGCAAAGCCAGGTTAAATAGGAAACTCCCATATGCTGATGGAACAGGTGGAACCCAGAAACCCAGGAAAGACAAATCACCCAGTACCATCAGTAACCACCAGAGGGAGCCCAAAAACAGAACTCACAACAGTACCCCCCTCTTGAGGAGGGGTCACCGAACCCTCACGAGAACCACCAGGGCGACCAGGATGAGCCCTATGAAAAGCGCGAACCAAATCATCAGCATGAACATCCGAGGCAACCACCCAAGAATTATCCTCCTGACCATAACCCTTCCACTTGACCAAATACTGGAGTTTCCGTCTGGAAACACGAGAATCCAAGATCTTCTCCACAACATACTCCAATTCTCCCTCCACCAGCACTGGAGCAGGAGGCTCAAGCGAAGGAACAACAGGTACCTCATACTTCCGCAACAACGACCGATGGAACACATTATGAATAGCAAACGATGCCGGGAGATCCAAACGAAACGACACAGGGTTAAGAATTTCCAAGATCCTATAGGGACCGATGAACCGAGGCTTGAACTTAGGAGAAGAGACCTTCATAGGAACAAAACGAGAAGACAACCACACCAAGTCACCAACAAGAAGTCGAGGACCCACGCGGCGACGGTGATTAGCAAACTGCTGAGCCTTCTCCTGGGACAACTTCAAATTGTCCACCACATGACTCCAAATCCGATGCAACCTATCCACCACCATGTCCACTCCAGGACAATCAGAAGGTTCCACCTGACCAGAGGAAAAACGAGGATGAAACCCCGAATTACAAAAGAAAGGAGAAACCAAGGTAGCAGAACTAGCCCGATTATTAAGGGCAAACTCGGCCAGCGGCAAAAAGGTAACCCAGTCATCCTGATCAGCAGAAACAAAACACCTTAAATAAGTTTCCAAGGTCTGATTAGTTCGTTCAGTCTGGCCATTCGTCTGAGGATGGAATGCAGACGAAAAGGACAAATCAATGCCCATCTTAGCACAGAACGTCCGCCAAAATCTAGACACAAACTGGGATCCCCTGTCAGAAACGATGTTCTCAGGAATCCCATGCAAACGAACCACATTCTGAAAAAACAGAGGGACCAACTCAGAGGAGGAAGGCAACTTAGGCAAGGGTACCAGATGAACCATTTTAGAAAAGCGATCACACACAACCCAGATGACGGACATTTTTTGAGAGACAGGGAGATCCGAAATAAAGTCCATGGAAATGTGCGTCCAAGGCCTCTTCGGGATAGGCAAAGGTGACAACAATCCACTGGCCCGAGAACAGCAAGGCTTAGCCCGAGCGCAAACCTCACAAGACTGCACAAAAGAACGCACATCCCTCGACAAGGAAGGCCACCAAAAAGACCTGGCCACCAAGTCTCTAGTACCAAATATTCCAGGATGACCTGCCAACGCAGAAGAATGGACCTCGGAGATGACTCTACTGGTCCAATTATCCGGAACAAACAGTCTCTCAGGCGGACAACGATCAGGTTTACCCGCCTGAAACTCCTGCAAAGCACGTCGCAAGTCTGGGGAGACAGCAGACAAAATCACCCCATCCCTAAGGATACCAGAGGGCTCAGAATTTCCAAGGGAGTCAGGCACAAAACTCCTAGAAAGAGCATCCGCCTTCACATTCTTTGAACCTGGCAGGTATGAAACCACAAAATTGAAACGAGAGAAAAACAGTGACCAACGAGCCTGTCTAGGATTCAGACGCCTGGCAGACTCGAGGTAAATCAAATTTTTGTGATCAGTCAAGACCACCACACGATGTCTAGCACCCTCTAGCCAATGACGCCACTCCTCAAATGCCCACTTCATGGCCAAAAGTTCCCGATTACCAACATCATAATTCCGCTCAGCCGGCGAAAACTTTCTAGAAAAAAACGCGCATGGCTTCATCACTGAGCCATCGGAGCTTCTCTGTGACAAAACCGCCCCCGCTCCAATCTCGGAAGCATCAACCTCAACCTGAAAAGGGAGCGAAACATCTGGCTGACGCAACACAGGAGCAGAAGAAAACCGGCGCTTAAGTTCCTGAAAGGCCTCCACAGCCGCAGGAGACCAATTAGCAACATCAGCACCCTTCTTAGTCAAATCCGTCAAAGGCTTAACAACACTAGAAAAATTAGTTATAAAACGACGATAGAAATTAGCAAAACCCAAGAACTTCTGTAGACTCTTAAGAGATGTAGGCTGCGTCCAGTCACAAATAGCCTGAACCTTGACGGGATCCATCTCAATAGTAGAAGGGGAAAAAATATACCCCAAGAAAGAAATCTTCTGGACTCCAAAGAGACACTTTGAGCCTTTTACAAACAAGGAATTGGCCCGCAGGACCTGAAACACCTTCCTGACCTGCTGAACATGAGACTCCCAGTCATCAGAAAAAAACAAAATATCATCCAAATACACAATCATAAATTTATCCAGATATTCACGGAAAATATCGTGCATAAAGGACTGGAAGACTGAAGGAGCATTAGAAAGTCCAAAAGGCATTACCAAATACTCAAAATGGCCCTCAGGCGTATTAAATGCGGTTTTCCACTCATCACCTTGCTTTATTCGTATAAGATTATACGCACCCCGAAGATCAATCTTAGTGAACCATTTAGCCCCCTTAATGCGAGCAAACAAATCAGTCAACAATGGCAAAGGATACTGATATTTTACGGTAATCTTATTCAAAAGACGATAATCTATACAAGGCCTCAAGGAACCATCTTTTTTGGCCACGAAAAAAAAACCTGCTCCCAAAGGGGACAAAGATGGACGGATATGTCCCTTTTCCAAGGACTCCTTAACATAATCCCGCATAGCAGTATGCTCTGGCACTGACAGATTGAACAAACGACCTTTAGGAAATTTACTGCCTGGAATTAAATTTATAGCACAATCGCAATCCCTGTGAGGAGGAAGCGAACTGAGCTTATGCTCCTCAAAAACATCCCGATAGTCAGACAAAAACACAGGAATCTCAGAAGGAGTAGATGAAGCGATAGAAATCGGAGGTGCATCATCATGAACCCCCTGACAACCCAAGCTTAACACAGACATTGATTTCCAGTCAAGGACTGGATTATGAGTTTGTAACCATGGCAGACCAAGTACTAGAACATCATGCAAATTATACAGTACCAGGAAGCGAATCACCTCCTGATGAACGGGAGTCATACGCATGGTCACTTGTGTCCAGTACTGAGGTTTATTCATAGCCAAAGGTGTAGAGTCAATTCCCTTCAAAGGAATAGGGACTTCCAGAGGCTCCAGACTAAACCCACAGCGATTGGCAAATGACCAATCCATAAGACTCAGGGCAGCGCCTGAATCCACATAGGCATCGACGGAAATGGATGATAATGAACAAATCAGAGTCACAGACAGAATGAACTTAGACTGTAAAGTACTAATGGCAACAGACTTATCAACCTTTTTTGTGCGTTTAGAGCATGCTGATATAACATGAGCTGAATCACCACAATAAAAGCACAACCCTTTTTTCCGCCTATACTCTTGCCGTTCACTTCTGGACTGAATTCTATCACATTGCATTATCTCAGGTGACGGTTCAGACGACACCGCCAAATGATGCACAGGTTTGCGCTCCCGTAAACGCCGATCAATCTGAACAGCCATAGTCATAGACTCATTCAGACCAGCAGGCGCAGGGAACCCCACCATAACATCTTTAATGGCCTCAGAAAGGCCATCTCTAAACTTTGCAGCCAGAGCGCACTCATTCCACTGAGTAAGTACCGACCACTTCCGAAATTTTTGACAATAAATTTCTGCTTCATCTTGCCCCTGAGAGAGGGCCAACAAAGCTTTTTCAGCCTGAATCTCTTGGTTAGGTTCCTCATAGAGCAAACCCAGTGCCAGAAAAAACGCATCCGCATTAAGCAACGCAGGGTCCCCTGGTGCCAATGCAAATGCCCAATCCTGAGGGTCACCCCGCAGGAAAGATATAATTATCTTGACTTGCTGAGCAGGGTCTCCAGAGGAGCGAGATTTCAAAGAAAGAAACAACTTGCAATTGTTCCTAAAATTCAGAAAACGAGATCTATCTCCAGAAAAAAACTCTGGGACAGGAATTCTAGGTTCAGACATAGGAGCATGTACAACAAAATCCTGTATATCTTGAACCTTAGCGGCAAGATTATTCAGGCTGGAAGCCAAACTCTGGACGTCCATGATAAACAGCTGAGATCAGAGCCATTCAAAGTTTAAGAGGAGGAGGAAGTAGCCAGGCTGCAATAAGGCTAGGCAGCAAACTCTGAGGGAAAGGGAAAAAAAAAAAAAAAAAAAAAAACTTCCTCAGACTACTTATCCTCCTACTTCAGCCAATACAATTAACACTTTGTGGGCCGGTTATACTGTCATGATCCCAATGGCAGGGGATCACAAAAATGACAAGCACAGATACAAACAAGCTCTAGGGCGATGGAACCTGAGCTGACCGCGACCCTAAACCTAACACACAAATAAAAGTAGCCGGGGAACGTGCCTACGATGATCCTAGACGTCTCGCTCCAGCCGAAGATCTAACTTCCCCTATCAGAAGAAACACAGACCTCTCTTGCCTCCAGAGAAATACCCCACAGCAAATAGCAGCCCCCCACATATAATGACGGTGAAATGAGAGGAAAGCACATACGTAGTATGAAAACAGTTTCAGCAAAATGAGGCCCGCTAAAGCTAGATAGCAGAGGATACAAAAGTGAACTGCGCGGTCAGCGAAAAACCCTTCAAAAAACCATCCTGAAATTACTTGAACTCATGTGCCAACTCATGGTACATGAAAAGCAATTTCAGCCCACTAGAGCAACCAGCAGCAGAGAATCACATATCTGCAGGCTGGACTAAAAACCAAATTAAGCAAAACACAAAACAGGAAAATCCAAACTTAGCTTGTCCAGAAGGTTCTAGGAGCAGGGAGCAGAGGTAACAAGACACACTGGATACATTGATAACCGGCGAGGAAATGCCAGCAAAGCCAGGTTAAATAGGAAACTCCCATATGCTGATGGAACAGGTGGAACCCAGAAACCCAGGAAAGACAAATCACCCAGTACCATCAGTAACCACCAGAGGGAGCCCAAAAACAGAACTCACAACACACGACTACCTTGCTTGGGCATCTTACAAATACACCAAGAGTGCTATGTGAAATGTGAGCCTTGGTGTTGTGAGATTAGCTTGGCATACATGCCCATGTCCCCTCCAAGAGTCTAGAAGTTCCTCTATTCCCACTTATAGAGGGCAGACACATGCTAACTAGCAGCTTGACCAAAATTAGGAAGGAAGAGATACTGTATATACCAGGTTGGGCAACATATTCCTACCATGATGGGCCCAATATGGGAAACATATACACTAGGAAGGGGCCCAGGATGGGAAACATATATACAAGGATGGGCAACATATATATCCAGGATGAGGAACATATATACCTGGATTGAGGTAATCTATACCAAGATGGGGTCAGGACAAGGGACATAGTTACAAGGAAGGGGGACATATACGTATATACTAGGATGTGAGACATTACTATATAATGGGGACGGGACCAACTGATATGTCCTTATAGGATTTAGAATGCTACAAGGGCCCATATATCTGACCAACATGCGGAGGGGGCCCTGGTCCAAATTTTGCACCAGGGCCCATCGTACTCTAGTTAGCCCATTGCACACCACCCATGTACAATCTTACATGTTCTTTGTTAGAAACTCTGCTTTGTTCTGTTGTTTCTATAGCTATGATATATTCATAAGCACTATACAGAAACCATCATTGCTCAGATCAGTTTCTGACCCAAATCTACATTTCTAATTTAGTGTCACTATATGGCAGTCTTATGGAGCAATCTGGATTTAACAGATGCCCAGAAAACACTACCAACCAGAATCCACAGTGCCTATTGTAGTAAAAAATGGTGAAAGATACTGAAACTAAATATTGACATAACTTTTTATATTGCTTTAGCAAAAGCCTTGCTTTGTGCATAGCCATCTTGAAAAAAAGAAAGATCCATCCGTTACCAAAATTATTTCATCAAAGTTTGGATCATACAGTGATACAATTCTATCTAAAATGTCTCTGCATTCCATTGTATTAATATTACCTTTCAATAAAAGTTGCAGCCTTCCACCATTTTTTACTACAATAGGCACTGTGGATTCTGGTTGGTAGTGTATTTTGCAGACTATAAAATGCAGCGGACCATAAGATGCACACCATATTTTGTGGAGGAAAATAGGAAAAAATCTTTTTAATAAAATAGTGGTACATCTTACCTGGCTGAGATGATACAGCCACTGTCTCATACATGTTGCCAATTTCACTGTCATAGAGAAAAATTAAAATCCATAAAGACATCTCTCTGAAGGGGCCATATCACCCTCACATTGTACACATGGGATTAATTATCATTGAGGAAGTGAGAAAGAGCTGACACTTCAAGTAGAAGTAGGACCTCACATTGTACGTATAACATTAATTATAACTTGGGAAGTGAGAAAGAGTTGACGACGTCAATCTCCATTTTAGTTGGGACCTCCTGCAGTGACCAGGTAATTACAACAGATAGCTGCTCTGAGAGACAGACACTGAGATTTGTGAATTCAGAGGCAGAGAAGTACATGTCCAAGGCAAGAGCTATCTCTGTTCAAAGGACTGATCGCAGACCTTTTGGAGCCAGTGGTCAGGGATGAATATTGGGATTTGCATTGATCAGATATTAATGGGGATATATTTTTGCCATCATAGCGAAGGGACAGACATATTGCATTCACTCACATCACCGCATGGCCAATCTAACCCATCCAACTTAATAGTGGGCCTATGGTTGATGCTATCCATGCCATGTTTCATCTCTATACAAGAATAAAATTGCAATAGGAAACATGACGACAATATCTAGGGGCAAAGAAATCCGGAAAGTTAGGGATCTCATAAAATTCTAACAGACCTAGCGCATCCCAAAACCAGCCCCCCATATGAGCTCACCATATAGAAGTATGTAGGTGTAACAATCATATAATAAAAAAGCAGAATTTGGGTTTTTGTATTTTGTTAGTCCTGGAAGGTACAGCTTGCTGCTGTTCTGTCTGCCTTCTTAATGAGTACCTCCCTCTGCTAAACTATGAACCATTTCCGTGACACAGGTTTAGTAATTTTTCTTTTGTTATCCATTTTAGTAAATCCTGCTTTGAGCAGGGGGTTGGACCAGATGACCCAGGAAGTCCCTTCCAACTCTAGCATTCTTATGATTCTATGATTTTATTACATGCAATTGTATTTACTGTATTGTTTTGTTCCCATTTTGTAACATCTTTGTATATTTTTTTATAAACACTGCCTATCTTTCCAGATTAAATATATAAAATTTAATAGCTCCATTCCTCTTGCTCTGTAAACCAAACCCTTGAAGCCATACACTACTTGTAATGAGTGTCTAATCAGCCTGTATGAGAGATTGGTGGTGTTAGCTAGTAGTTCCTTTTGTTACTGTCAGTTGGCAGTGATCGTATTGGGGTATATATATTCCCTGTGTTGGAGTCGGAGGTGTATATATCACTGTGAGCTCACCAATAAAAGGCCTAGTAGTGGAAGCAGCTGCGGCCTTGTCCATCACTGGTCAGTCAATTGGAGAATTTTCCTGACAATTGGAGGCAGCAAACTCCCTGACAAATTGGAAGTAGCGGTGGGATGTGCGTGATCTCTCCGGTGTTATCTGTAACAAACTGGTGGCAGTGGTGGAATTTGTGTGATTCCCCCTGCTGTTATCCTTGACAAATTGATGACAGCAGTGGGATCTGCGTGATCTATCCGCTTTGTTCCCTGACATTCATTTTATCATCATAAAAATAATCTATTACTGTGTTTTTTTCTTACTCAAAGAAATTTGGCTATGAGGATGCATTGGTTGGGTGAAGTGATTTTGCCCGGTTGGTGACCAACTTCTGATGTATTTAGGACAATCATCGATTCTATCATCATATTCTTTGGACAGACATGTTGTTGAGTCTTTTGATTCAGCAAATCAGAACTGCTTATCCATACTATTCTCCAAAACTGAGAGTTGCCGTGAAAATCCCATTCTTTTTAAGATTTTGTTTTAAAAAAACTCAAGCAAAAAAAAAAAAAGCTAAGAGGTAATATATTATCAAAATATTATACTTGTTATTGGCTTTGTTTATAGTATATTTGAATGATCTTGTCATCGAGCCCATATAAAACACTCGAGTATTCCTCTAGCCTCCCATATGTTTGCATGCAAACATTTCAAGGCTGCATATGGGTGTCATTACAGGAATGTAGAGGAGATTCCAGAAAAGTCATGCATGCAAGAAAATGTTCCTATCAAGTGGTTACCAAATGATTCTGCTTCTGGAGTGAAGGCATCTATAGCCTTTGTGCAATGAAAGTAATAAGTTAACAACATTGTGCAAGTTTAGATTGTCAGAAAACACCAGAAACAAAGAAGTATCTTTAACCTCAGTTGTACAATATGGGCATTCTGTGATATAAGCTCATGGGTACTTTTCATATCTGCACCCACCATAAGACACCTTCTACCATCTCAAAAAGTAAACAGCGCCCTCTAATGTTATCATAGGAATTATAATACTCTATATCAGTCCTTCACTGAGAAGCTCAGAAATCCAAAACTTAGAAGGCTTAAATTCAATTTTTCACTTTAAGATCATCACCAATTATTTCATAATTTTCTATACATAAATATTAAAATTAATACTTCTAAACATTTTCTGGTTAAGTCAGATTTATCAGCACTAAAATACTTTCATTTCCTTTGGATCAAGTTGGAAAAATAAGAGCTACAGATGACCCGTTCAAGTTTTATTGCACCAAGACAGTAAATACTAGACTCAAATATTTGTGAACTCTGTTAAATTATTTTGGTATTTCCTGAATGTGCTAAAATTCCTGGCTGGGCAATTTTTTCCAGTTACAAAATGCTCCTTTGTTAATCACGTCAGTATATGGTTTCTAATCAGTGGCTGGATCTACCCCTGTCATCAGCGGCACTTATAACGGTTGGCCTCAGCATTCACATCCTCTAATACTATTGCAGCAAAATTCTCTTGCAGGTGAATTTAGAATAAGTCCATGTGCAAATTTATCCAATTTAGTGCCGTCTTTGAAATGGAAGATGTCACTACGATCCAATTAGAGGTGGCATATAGGAATAATTAATTAATATTATTGTTTTACTGAAAATCTTAAAAATTCTGCAACTTTATAATTAAAGTTCTCCTTACCTATAAATACATTAATTTAATAAGTGTAAAGATGAAAGTATGGCCCCGGGTAGAGAGCATGTTTATGTTCCTACTGTGCTGCAGTAGCTGTGAGTGTATATTCCAATATGTTTTCTTTTTCGTCGTCCTCGGTCTGGGTATTTCGGGCTCCCCCTCGGGAGGTGGGGGTATGAAAAGGCAACTATTTAGGAAGGTAACTGAACAAAGGCACCCATTCACATGCTGGCTTCTAGTCTATCAAATTTAAAAAAAAAGGGAGGCCAGTCTCTAACCTGAGCTGCTGGCAGTCTGTACCAGATGTGACATAACTCAGAGAAGGAAGAAAAAATGTACATTCCACTGAGGACAGAATATGGTTTCCAAAAAGAGGTCCCTTTCTCCGTATTTTTTTAAATTTCCTGTTCTTTGTTCTAGGCCTACTTTAACACTCCATGATAACCAGTGATAAAATGAAGAATTATAGAAAAATATTCATTTACTATAAGATGGAAGCCTCCTTCTGCTAATCTGGTATAGAAAGCTGGATATATGATCATTTCCTTCATAAAAATGTATATTGATATTAATACAGTAGGCACAAAAATATAAAGACGTGAATTGACAGGTTTTCCTCTTTGATGCTGATGGCATAACCTTAGTGTTCCCAATCCTGTGAAAAGAAATTCCAAGTTAATTGACAGTGGTCATATAGTAACATAGTAACATAGTAACATAGTTAGTAAGGCCGAAAAAAGACATTTGTCCATCCAGTTCAGCCTATATTCCATCATAATAAATCCCCAGATCTACGTCCTTCTACAGAACCTAATAATTGTATGATACAATATTGTTCTGCTCCAGGAAGACATCCAGGCCTCTCTTGAACCCCTCGACTGAGTTCGCCATCACCACCTCCTCAGGCAAGCAATTCCAGATTCTCACTGCCCTAACAGTAAAGAATCCTCTTCTATGTTGGTGGAAAAACCTTCTCTCCTCCAGACGCAAAGAATGCCCCCTTGTGCCCGTCACCTTCCTTGGTATAAACAAATCCTCAGCGAGATATTTGTATTGTCCCCTTATATATTTATACATGGTTATTAGATCACCCCTCAGTCGTCTTTTTTCTAGACTAAATAATCCTAATTTCGCTAATCTATCTAGGTATTGTAGTTCTCCCATCCCCTTTATTAATTTTGTTGCCCTCCTTTGTACTCTCTCTAGTTCCATTATATCCTTCCTGAGCACCGGTGCCCAAAACTGGACACAGTACTCCATGTGCGGTCTAACTAGGGATTTGTACAGAGGCAGTATAATGCTCTCATCATGTGTATCCAGACCTCTTTTAATGCACCCCATGATCCTGTTTGCCTTGGCAGCTGCTGCCTGGCACTGGCTGCTCCAGGTAAGTTTATCATTAACTAGGTTCCCCAGTCCTTCTCCCTGTCAGATTTACCCAGTGGTTTCCCGTTCAGTGTGTAATGGTGATATTGATTCCTTCTTCCCATGTGTATAACCTTACATTTATCATTGTTAAACCTCATCTGCCACCTTTCAGCCCAAGTTTCCAACCTATCCAGATCCAACTGTAGTAGAATACTATCTTCTCTTGTATTAACTGCTTTACATAGTTTTGTATCATCTGCAAATATCGATATTTTACTGTGTAAACCTTCTACCAGATCATTAATGAATATGTTGAAGAGAACAGGTCCCAATACCGACCCCTGCGGTACCCCACTGGTCACAGCAACCCAGTTAGAGACTATACCATTTATAACCACCCTCTGCTTTCTATCACTAAGCCAGTTACTAACCCATTTACACACATTTTCCCCCAGACCAAGCATTCTCATTTTGTGTACCAACCTCTTGTGCGGCACGGTATCAAACGCTTTGGAAAAATCGAGATATACCACGTCCAATGACTCACCGTTGTCCAGCCTATAGCTTACCTCTTCATAAAAACTGATTAGATTGGTTTGACAGGAGCGATTTCTCATAAACCCATGCTGATATGGAGTTAAACAGTTATTCTCATTGAGATAATCCAGAATAACATCCTTCAGAAACCCTTCAAATATTTTACCAACAATAGAGGTTAGACTTACTGGCCTATAATTTCCAGGTTCACTTTTAGAGCCCTTTTTGAATATTGGCACCACATTTGCTATGCGCCAGTCCTGCGGAACAGACCCCGTCGCTATAGAGTCCCTAAAAATAAGAAATAATGGTTTATCTATTACATTACTTAGTTCTCTTAGTACTTGTGGGTGTATGCCATCCGGACCCGGAGATTTATCTATTTTGATCTTATTTAGCCGGTTTCGCACCTCTTCTTGGGTTAGATTGGTGACCCTTAATATAGGGTTTTCATTGTTTCTTGGGATTTCACCTAGCATTTCATTTTCCACCGTGAATACCGTGGAGAAGAAGGTGTTTAATATGTTAGCTTTTTCCTCGTCATCTACAACCATTCTTTCCTCACTATTTTTTAAGGGGCCTACATTTTCAGTTTTTATTCTTTTACTATTGATATAGTTGAAGAACAGTTTGGGATTAGTTTTACTCTCCTTAGCAATGTGCTTCTCTGTTTCCTTTTTGGCAGCTTTAATTAGTTTTTTAGATAAAGTATTTTTCTCCCTATAGTTTTTTAGAGCTTCAATGGTGCCATCCTGCTTTAGTAGTGCAAATGCTTTCTTTTTACTGTTAATTGCCTGTCTTACTTCTTTGTTTAGCCACATTGGGTTTTTCCTATTTCTAGTCCTTTTATTCCCACAAGGTATAAACCGCTTACAGTGCCTATTTAGGATGTTCTTAAAGATTTTCCATTTAATATCTGTATTCTTATTTCTGAGGATATTGTCCCAGTCTACCAGATTAAGGGCATCTCTAAGCTGGTCAAACTTTGCCTTCCTAAAGTTCAGTGTTTTTGTGACTCCCTGACAAGTCCCCCTAGTGAAAGGCAGGTGAAACTATACAATATTGTGGTCGCTATTTCCTAGATGCCCGACCACCTGCAGATTTGTTATTCTGTCAGGTCTATTAGATAGTATTAGGTCTAAAAGTGCTGCTCCTCTGGTTGGATTCTGCACCAATTGTGAAAGATAATTTTTCTTGGTTATTAGCAGAAACCTGTTGCCTTTAACCAGGACCTCATTATGGGTTGCAGCTTCATCTATCTGCTTTAGAAGTAGACTTTCCATGATTTCTGTTATATTTGGGGGTTTGTAACAGACCCCAATGAGAATTTTGTTACCATTTTTCCCTCCATGAATTTCGACCCATATGGACTCGACATCCTCATTCCCTTCGCTAATATCCTCCCTTAAAGTGGACTTTAGACAAGACTTTACATAGAGACAAACCCCTCCTCCTCTCCGATTTTTACGATCCTTTCTAAACAGACTGTAACCCTGTAAGTTAACTGCCCAGTCATAGCTTTCATCTAACCATGTCTCGGTTATTCCCACTATGTCAAAGTTACCTGCAGATATTTCTGCTTCTAGTTCTTCCATCTTGTTTGTCAGGCTTCTGGCGTTTGCGAGCATGCAGTTTAGAGGATTTTGTTTTGTTCCAATCTCCTCGCTGTGGATTGTTTTAGAAATGTTCTTACCTCCCTTCTGAGTATGTTTTCCTGGGTCTTCTTTGTTCGAATCTAATGTTTTTCTTCCCGTCCCCTCTTCTTCTAGTTTAACGCCCTCCTGATGAGTGTAGCAAGTCTTCTATATAAATATCCATGATTTATTATTTCATCAACTGTGTTATTTTTCTTTCCTTTTTCATTACAGGAGATGAGAGATCATGATTCAGATTCCTTACACCAACAGTATCCATACCTGATGAGCACCCTAATAAAACTATTTGGGTTTACCTTTAAGTTTGCTGTTGCACAGTTAAGTATCATTATACTCACAGACAGCGCAGTCCGGTTGATGGGCTTCTCTGGTCTTGATCCAGCAGCTTCTCTCTTCTTCTGATCCCCATCGTTGCCTTGCCCACAGAGCAAAGTACTGTACTGTAACGCGCATGTACCAGGAAAGGCCAAAGAGTTATGATGACGCAGAAGTAAAGTCGGCGCATGCGCACTACAGTACTTTGCTCTACCCTCGAGAGAACTGCTCTTCAGCAGGAGTACGATGGAGAACAATGTGTGGATGATGTAGGACATGTCATCCACACAAAGCAGGGAAGGAGGATGGCAATAGTAAGAAGAGACAAGGCGCTGGATCAAGACCTGAGACCTCCATGTGAGTATAATAAAAGGTCATATTGGGATTTGCAGAGTGGATTGGGGACTTTATTTTACAGCATTCCAATATGCTGAAAAAGAATCCCTAATGGTGGTGACCGTACTTTATATGGGAAAACATGGTGACAGGTACACATTAATACATTGCAGAATATTGCAGGGATGAATCAAGTAACCTCAGCCTGCCTTCCCCATAATGCCTTACAGGTATCACATCACATTTTATACCACACCTAATCAGGAGGAACTATCATAGCCTGTATAAAAGCAGAAGAAAGGAGTGCAGCAGCCAAAAAATAATCTGGATATTGAGAGGATATCACAGCTCAGAATTTAGCTGTGAGGATAGAGAGAGAAAGCAAAAAAGATTAGTGTGTGAGGTAAAGAGAAGTTTTTCAGGGCAATTGAAGGCTTTATAATTTTTTTTAGGATGTCCTGTTTCTAATTGTTTGGAATTATGTTTAATATGGATTAATAAAGAACTACCTTTGTGACACATTGTGATCAAGAGTGGTGGACAATTCACATAAAATATGAACATACTGTGCACCTACAAATTCTATATGTATGTGGACATGACACACTCATATACAGTAGGGGAAAAAAGTATTTAGTCAGCTACCAGTTGTGCAAGTTCTCCGACTTAAAAAGATGAGAGAGGCCTGTAAGTGGGGTCAAAATGATCACAAGAACGGTGAGCAAAAATCCCAGAAACACACGGGGGACCTAGTGAATGATCTGTGTTGTGAATTCTGCTTTTGGGCTCCCTCCGGTGGTTGTAGATGGTAATGCAGTTGTCTCTGGGCTGCAGTCTTGGACAGGTGTATCCGCTAATTGCAATTCTGACTGGGCTATTTAGCTTTGCAGG
This sequence comes from Ranitomeya imitator, assembly GCF_032444005.1. Taxonomy (NCBI): domain Eukaryota; kingdom Metazoa; phylum Chordata; class Amphibia; order Anura; family Dendrobatidae; genus Ranitomeya; species Ranitomeya imitator. The sequence goes on along the minus strand of NC_091284.1, from coordinate 710,683,157 downwards.
ACTCATTAGTCCTGGCCAGTTGTCAATGTTTCTTTGGAAGTGTTGGATCTCTGCCTGGCCTCTCCTGCTTATCTGCCAGTTCAGCAAAGATAAGTGTTTGTTTCTTTTCCTGTGGCACACATGCAGTGTGCTTATTTTCAGTGCTGTTCGTTTGTTTTTCTTTTGTCCAGCTTAGACTGTGTCTGTGTTTTCTCAGTCTGGTTGGATTCTCTGGAGTTGCAGATATACGCTCCACACCTTTAGTTAGGTGGTGGAGTTTATTTTTGTATTTTCTGCTGTGGATTTTTTGGAAGGATTTTAATGCTGACCACTTAGTGTCCTGTCCTATCCTTTCCTATTTAGCTAGAAGTGGCCTCCTTTGCTAAGCCTGTTTTCTGCCTGCGTGTGTCTTTTCCTCTCCAACTCACAGTCATTATTTGTGGGGGGCTGCCTATCCTTTGGGGGTCTACTCTGAGGCAAGATAGTTTTCCTATTTCCATCTTTAGGGGTATTTAGTCCTCCGGCTGTGTCGAGGTGTCTAGGTTTTGTTAGGCACACCCCACGGCTACTTCTAGTTGCGATGATAAGATCAGGGTTTGCGGTCAGTATAGTTACCACCTACTCCAGTGAAGGTTTTCATGCTGCTCCAAGGCCACCTAATCATAACAGATCTGCATAGAGCTGGGACCACCATAATAAAGGCTACCATCAGTAACACACTACGCCACCAGGGACTCAGATCCTGCAGTGCCAGATGTGTCCCCCTGCTTAAGCCAGTACATGTCTGGGCCCATCTTAAGTTTGCTACAAAGCATTTGGATTGTCCAGAAGAGTATTGGGAAAATGTCATACGAATTGAAGAAACAAAAGTAGAACTGTTTGTTATAAACAAAATGCGTCGTGTTTGGAGGAGACAGAATGCTGAGTTGATTCCAAAGAACACCATAGTCACTGTGAAGCATGGGGGTGGAAATATCATGCTTTGGGGCTGTTTCTCTGTCTGTAAAGGAACCTGAACGACTGATCCGTGTACATGAAAGAATGAATGAGGCCATGTATCGTGAGATTTTGAGTGCAAACCTCCTTCCATCAGCAAGGGCATTGAAGATAAAACATGGATGGGCCTTTCAGCATGATAATGATCCCAAGCACACCACCAGGGCAACGAAGGAGTGGCTTCATAAGAATCATATGAAGGTCCTGGAGTGGCCTAGCCAGTCTCCAGAACTCAACTCCATAGAAAACCTTTGGAGGGAGTTGAATGTCCATGTTGCCCAGCGACAGGCCCAAAACATCACTGCTCTAGAGGAGATCTGCATGGAGGAATGGGCCAACATACCACCAACAGTGTGTGCCAACCTTGTGAAGACTTACAGAAAATGTTTGACCTCTGTCATTGCAAACAAAGGATATGTAACAAAATATGGAGATGAACTTTTGTTAATGACCAAATACTTATCTTCCACCATAATTTGCAAAATAAATTTTGCAAAGTCAGACAAGGTGATTTTCTGGATTTGTTTTCTCATTTTGACTCTCATAGTTGTGGTCTACTTATGATATCAATTACAGGCCTCTCTCAACTTTCTTAGTGGAAGAACTTGCACAATTGGTGGCTGACTAAATACTTTTTTCCCTATTGTACATAGTAAACACACATACATATTATGCATAGACGTACAGGTTATATGTATTTACACATTGCACTCATGGCATATTTTTCTGGAATACCAGGAAAGAATGGCAAAAACTCAGTTTGTGTGAACATATTCTAAAAAGGAGAGAGACAGCTGTATTCTGAAAACCTCCTTCCTATAGATGAGTGTATCGATTAGAAGTTAATCAAATTGCTTTTTTGGCAATGTGCCAAATTCAAATTGATCGAATAGACTGTGAGCCCGAGTGGGGAGAGTGATCATTTCTGTAAAGCAATGTAGAATATATTGTTGCCTTGTAAGCAAGCATAATAAATAACTTGTGACTATTGATCATTAATACTGAAAATGTGTAATTTTTTGTCTAAATTTTAATACAGTGTATTTAGGCCACCCAAGGGTAATCTGAGTGAGATTGGCAAAAGTATTTCAGATATTCCTTGGTATATATGTATACGATCTCATGACCCCGTACTGCATCAGCTTCAAGCACTGCTTCCTGTGGCACTGTTCCAGTGAGTTGACCCCTAACAACCTTTCCCTTCATAGACAGTAAGTTAAACACAACTATACACCACACTTTTTCCACTCCCACAATGTGACTAAAGATCTCTGCTCTAGAAGATTTTTCTCAACGTGGCTTGTGAAATTTCAGATATTCACTTCGGCAGCTTATTTAAAATCCCCAGTGTATAGGTTCTAAAAAAACTAAAAAGGTATGTCCAGCGCCTCACACAATACTCACCTCTGTGCAACCAGAGCCAGTTTATACAAGATCAGCCAAGCCCCTCATACTACAAATTTTCACTTTACCCCACAAAAAGTCAATTCAGTTTTTAAATAATTCATCAGATTCTGGACGTTAGTCAGTAGAATGTCATTCCAGAGGATTGATTAAAAGCAGCCATTATTTATCTATTTATTTCCTTTCATCCTTACTTATTATTTTTTTAGCAGAATTTCCTCAGTGTTGGCTTTTTGGCAGTTTTTGTTCTACACCTTTAGAGCACAGCTATGACCAATAAGTATAGGTAAGCATACATTTCTAACAGGAGTCTGAAACCCACCTGCTGTTTAACAAGAGGCTTGGGTTGCTGCTTTGTCCATCCTTTATGTTTTACCCTCCAGATATGATTTTTTTAGATCAGTATAAGCGCTGCTGACCTGAAAGTCAATGTGCAACTATCTAAAACAATGGACAGAATAAATAAAAGCTGCAAGGCTATAAACTAATAGTGAGTAATAGAGAATATAATAAATACCGAAGCAATAAGAGGACGGACTTTAATACTAGTGAACAATTAATGAGTATGCAAGAAACAGAATTTCCCTTAACAGTGAATTTATTTTTAAGCTATGGACCAAATTTGTAATAGTTGCATCGAGGCCACAGTTCTGGTAATGTAATTCAGGCATGATAGTGAAGGGTCTTGTACTAGTTTAATCAAAGTCAATAAATATGCTCATAAAACTCTGAATTATTCTTTGATAAAGCTTGTATCCCACCAATAATATTTATCACCTATTCACCCAATGGATGATAAAAGTATGAATGGTGGGGGTCTGACCATGGGACACCCATAGATCACAGGGCTCTCTTGTCCACCCTGTAGCAATTGTTCCACTTTTATGGCTCTTTGGCAGCTGTAGTGCACATGTCTAACCATAGACCATAAAACGAGAGGTTGTAACGCATGCTGACTATCACTCAAGTCACACGGGGGGACATGGGACATTGGTGAAAAATAGGAATCCAGGTAGTCAGACGTTGTTCACAGATCTTACTGATGGGATAAACTCTTTCAAGAACTTACTTCAAACTTAAAGTACTTCTCTATATTTGTTCCTTGCTGACTACTGTGGACATGTACAGCATCAAGTAAGGTCAAAAGCAGGTTTGAGTAGATACGATGATTGGATCCACTGCCTGCAGGACAAGAAAATAACTTCCCAATGAAACTAAATCTTTACATTGAGGTTAGCAACCCTCCATCACAAAATCAAGGCTTATCATGGCATGGCACAGGTAGTTCTTACAGCTCTGTGATTTGGAACCAAAGGGACAACATGTGCCATTTAGTGACTCTGTGCAAGTGTATTTGTCGTGTGCCGAAGGCCTTATATATACACTGCTCAAAAAAATAAAGGGAGCACTAAAATCCCACATCCTAGATATCACTGAATGAAATATTACAGTTGTAAATCTTTATTCATTACATAGTGGAATGTGTTGAGAACAATAAAACATAAAAATGATCAACATAAATCACAACTAATATCCTACGGAGGTCTGGAGTTAGAATGCTGCTAAAAATCAAAGTGGAAAATGAAGTTACAGGCTGATCTAACATCAGTGGAAATGCCTCAAGACAAGGAAATGATGCTCAGTAGTGTGTGTGTCCTCCATATGCCTGTATGACCTCCCTACAATGCCTGGGCATGCTCCTGATCAGCTGGCGGATGGTTTCCTGGGGGATCTCCTCCCAGACCTGGACTAAAGCATCTGCCAACTCCTGGACAGTCTGTGGTGCAATGTGACATTGGTAGATGGTGCGAGACATGATGTCCCTGATGTGTTCAATCGGATTCAGGTCTGGGGAACGGGCGGGCCAGTCCATAGCTTCAATGCCTTCATCTTGCAGGAACTGCTGACACACTCCAGCCACATGAGGTCTGGCATTGTCCTGCATTAGGAGGAACCCAGGGCCAACCGCACCAGCATATGGTCTCATAAGGGGTCTGAGGATCTCATCTTGGTACCTAATGGCAGTCAGGCTACCTCTGGTGAGCACATGGAGATCTGTGCGGCCCTCCAAAGAAATGCCACCCCACACCATTACTGACCGACTGCCAAACAGGACATGCTGAAGGATGTTGCAGACAGCAGATTGCTCTCCACGGCGTCTCCAGACTCTGTCACATGTGCTCAGTGTGAACCTGCTTTCATCTGTGAAGAGCACAGGGCACCCGTGGTGAATTTGCCAATCCTGGTGTTCTGTGGCAAATGCCAAGCATCTTGCACTGTGTTGGGCTGTGAGTACAACCCCCATCTGTGGATGTCGGGAGCTCAGACCATCCTCATGGAGTCAGTTTCTAACCGTTTGTGCAGACACATGCACATTTGTGGCCTGCTGGAGGTCATTTTGCAGGGCTCTGGCAGTGCTCCTCCTGTTCCTCCTTGCACAAAGGCTGAGGTAGCGGTCCTACTGCTGGGTTGTTGCCCTTCTACGGCCCCCTCCACATCTCCTGGTGTACTGGCCTGTCCCCTGGTAGTGTCTCCAATCTCTGGACACTACGCTGAGAGACATAGCAAACCTTCTTGCCACAGCTCGCATTGATGTGCCATCCTGGATGAGCTGCGCTCCTTGAGCCATTTGTGTGAGTTGTAGAGTCCGTCTCGTGAATCCTGCTTTGAGCAGGGGGTTGGACCAGATTACCCAGGAGGTCCCTTCCAACTCTACGATTCTATGATTCTATGATTCATGCTACCACAAGTGTGAAAGCACAACCAACATTCAAAAGTGACCAAAACATCAGCTAGAAAGCATTGGTACTGAGATGTGGTCTGTGGTCCCCACCTGCAGAATCACTCCTTTATTGAGTGTGTCTTGATAATTGCCAATAATTTCCATCTGTTGTCTATTCCATTTGCACAACAGCATGTGAAATTGATTGTCAGTGTTGCTTCCTAAGTGGACAGTTTGATTTCACAGAAGTTTGATTTACTTGGAGTTATATTCTGTTGTTTAAGTGTTCCCTTCATTTTTTTGAGCAGTGTATATAGTAAAAATGTATGGTACCATGCAAGACAGGTACAAAGCTAAATGACAGCTTACACAATTTCCAGGAACAGAATATTTTGCAGAGTAAAACCTGAAAGATTACTGACTGGACAAAGATTTGTTGGACAAAATTTTCCCTAAAATACATATGCAAATTAGCGATGGCTACTTAAAAATCTAAAAAGGTAACCGAAAGCACTGCAGCTCCACCCAGTGCCCAGGTCAGGTGCCACACTATCTCTGTATGGTGGTGTAATAGGGGCACTGCCAGAAACTCAGCATACCAACAGTTTTCTGTGGTTAAATTCTTCTGTACGTAGTTTTCTACTTTTTCTACATAATAGCTGAGATTTAGGAAGCTAACTGTGCCAGAATTCTGGTGTAATTTGTGATGATAAAAAAAACCTTTTTCATACACAAAACATGGCTCATGATCAGACACAGCTTAGATTATTTTACATGCAGTGCACTTGTTCAGCTGAAAGGAACTAGAACAACTTCTCAATTTCTGGATGTAAGAAGGAATGTTTCTATTTTCTTGGCAATGGTAAAAGACATTTTTTAAAAAGCTATGCATTAATTTAAGAATTGTACAATATTTAGGGGAAGATTTTAAAATTTTAATTATACACTAAAAATACAATAATCTTGCAGATTTTAGATTATGCCTATTTCATAATAATGGCACCCAAGAGACAACTTTCTTTCTTCTGAAGTTCTAAGTTGCATACTTTTTTTTGCAATACCTATAGGACTCCATAGCTATATTTATCAAAATTGTCTAATTCTTAGGCAAACTTAGTCTTAAAATGTGCCAGATTAATCAGTGTGGTTCATGCGGTTTGATAGTTTTCTTTAATTTTAAGACTATCAAGCCTAAATTTTCACCACCTATTAGTTGTGTTACTCTGTGCCAAAAATGTGTGACGGAACTTTGGTGCATTTTTTGTACAGAAAACTGACGTAAAAAGCATTTACGTAAAGTCGCAACATTTCTGAGGCTTTCAATTTTTGATGTTTTCACACCATTTTTTGCCTAGCTCTGATAAAATGAGTAAAGCTGGAAAAGGATAGGAGTGAGACGGGGGCATGGCGTCATGATGTACACTCAGTACACTTATGCTACAAATGTTTCTCCATGGACTGGAGTAGATTTGTGGAGAGTTCCACATGGAGGCGTGCGCATTTTAATGAATCAGATGCCTTGCACTCCACCCCACTCTCTCATCAAGGCCGTCATGAAAAACACCAGTCTTGATGAATCGGGTCATCGTGTCAAATGCTAAGCCATGCCCCCTTACAACAAATGTTGCTTAATTTCAGCAAAACCATGCTCTTTGTATGATACATCGATAAAAGCATTTAAGCACATAATAAATATGATGAAAGTCATGAGACATTTTTTAATAAGAATAATAAATTTTATATAGCGCTAACATATTCTGCAGCGCTTTACAGTTTGCACACATTATCATCACTGTCCCCGATGGGGCTCACAATCTATACTCCCTACCAGTATGTCTTTGGAATGTGGGAGGAAACTGGAGTACCCAGAGGAAACCCACGCAAACACGGGGAGAACATACAAACTCCTTGCAGATGTTGTCCTTGGTGGACTCAGGAGTCCAGCGCTAACCACTGTGCAGTGCTAACCACTGAGCCACCGTGCTGCCCAATCAAGTTACACCAAAGTTCTGGAGCATTTAGCAAGATAAATATGCCTCATTATCCACTAGAAACAGGTAATATATCCTGAGTGGCTGTGTGGCTTTGATCAACAATTCATGTAGGGGCAGACGCTGCCATGGACTAGGGGTGATGATCCTATGATTTCCTCTTTCCTATGGACCCCAAGTGAATACATTTTGTTGGTAGAATATTAGTCTATATTCAGATGAAATTCATCTTCAATTTTCCATGGAGATACAATTTAAGTTGGAAATGTATTAAGCAAAAAGCGACCTGCAAACAGAACAAAAATATGTCATGGATTTCTAAGTGTCTAATATCTGAAGTGTAGTAAAAACATGATGACCTCGGACAGATATTGAAAATATCCACTTGAGACAAATATTGTAAAAAGCCTACTATGAGTCACATTACTCACATAGCTACTGCAGTACATCCCGGGAGACGCAGAATGTGATTTCTACCAGAAAACTTTTCAATTTGTTAGCTTCATCAACATAAGTCTGCCGGCTCTACATCATAACAAAAACTTATGAGGCCCATACCTTCTAAATTCTTAACCTTTTACACTTCTCCCATCTATTTGACAGAAATCTTATAAGTTAAAGGCAGCATTGTTCTTAGACCTTGAATTTACACTAACCCTTACTATTAAGAAAAATACCTACTTTATACTGAATTTCAGACTTCTTGCCTGTCTACATAATGATGTTTGGTTAGAGCTTCTTATAACATAATTTCAAGGTTTCTTTTCAAGCCCAAAACGCTGTGCCCCAAGGGGATAAACGCAATGTGAAATCTTCTAAAGTTCTCCCTACCTGAATTCCTATTTTGTCAATTTCAATTTTCATCAAGTTCGTCAATTTCACGATTCAGCCACAAGTCCCATGAACACTGCACCAGAGGTAAAATTGGAATTGTGATAACAGACATTGACAAAATTGTTCATACCCTTCAGTTAAACTTAGAAAAAGCCACTATAGTCACAGTAATAACTTGAAACTGACAAAAGTAATTTTCAATTTCATTTTACTGAATATCAACTAATAAAAATCAGACATTGCCTTTTCACTGTGGTTGAACAGAAAGAAAACCCCAAAAAACAACCTTTTTAGGCAATAACTGCAAACAAATGATTTCTGTAGCTTTCAATGAGACTTCTGCATCTGTCCACAGGTATTTTGTGAAAAAATTGAAAAAAAGATATTTCCAGCTCCTGGTAAAATTTATTTAAACTTTATTCGATCATAGATTAAAAAGTATCATTCTGATACAAAGCAGAAATGCAGAAAGTGATGCATTTCGAATAGATGCAACCGTTCTTTGGCATATTCGGATCGTGATTTCCCTGCAACTGGACTATGACATTTGGATGAGCTGGCATAATTTTTTCTTCTTACACAGGTATTGTGTGCTACTCCTCATGAGCAAACTGCTCCAGCTGTCTCAGATGTGAACGTGCCTTCTCCAGACTGCCTCGCCAGTGTCCAAGATGTCTATCCGGTATTCCTGATGTCCTGATGCCCTGCCTGTGTCCTGATGTCCTTCCTGTGTCCGATGTCCTGATGCCCTGGGCTGCCACGCCAGTGTCCCAGATGTCTATCCGTATTCCAGATGTCCTGATGCTCTGCCTATCTCCTGATGTCCTTCCTGAATCCTGTGTCCAGATGTCCTGATGTCCTGTCTGTACCCTGATGTCTTGCCTGTATCCTGATGTCCTCGTGTACCCTGATGTCCTGTCTGTGTCCTGATGTCACACCTATGTGTGCCTCAGTGATCGGTTGGTGCCTTGGGGTCCACTGGGTGGTACCCTTCTGGAGATGTGGAATCCGGAGCCTGACACCGTCATGTTTTGTTTATGTACTGTGTGACTTTGCTTTAGTAAACTTTACTTTCTCTATACCTGAAGTTATGCGGTGTAATCAAGTCCTACATGTCTCTTTCCTTGTCCACATGCTCAGCTGCCACAAAAAAAGGGCTCTGCCCTCCCCATGGGCCCGGGTCCCCATCTGTGGTATAAAGGGTCCGGATTGCATCCCCGCGCGCCCCATGCCTTCTGAGGTTGGTCGGCTTGGGGATGTCTATGGGCTGGGCCGCATCAGCGGCTGCAGCTGACCGTGACAGAAGCTCAGGCCCCGCCCATAGGGCAGGGGAACTTTATATAGGAGCTGCCCCTCAGCAAATGGCCTGGGACAGCATTTCAAGTACACAAACTAACCTTGATAAAAGTAGGGGAGGTGTGGCCGCCCATGCCCTTAGCACTCACAGAAACCATTACAGCACAATCAGTGAAGGATCTGAGACTCAGGGCACCTGGCTGTGACTGCATGCACTGACACATGTGGAAAGTCATGCACCAGCTGCAAATGACCTCGCAACCCGCGGACAGCTTCCACAGCGGCAACCAGGGACCGCACATGAGGAAGGTCATGCAATAGAAAAGACCTAACCACGCAGCAGAGCAGAGAATTGAGAAGGCTCCATCCAGGTAACAGTCAACAGTATCCCAGCTCAAATTAGGGGAACAAGAGTAAAGGGTTAAAGCAAACATATTTATTGTCACACCGAAAACCAGAAACAGACAGAACGGCGTGACATTTTCTTTTTAATCTCCTGAGCCAACACTCTCCTCAGCTTTCTTTGGTCCATGTTCACTGTGGTACACACCATGATACCAAACAGCGCAGTGACTTCTTTTCACCATAACGATCAAAAATTACATAAATACGGCACCAGAACCACCATCTGTACATGCGTCATTCACCAGAACCACCATCAGTAGATAACTGCATCACCAGAACCATCAATAGTACATGGATATAGCAACAGAACCATCATTAGTACATGGATACACCAACAGAACCACTATCAGTACATTAATGCATCATTTGAAACCCCATCAGTACATGAATACATCAAGAGAATCACAGTCAGTAAATAAATACAACACGAGCACCATCATCAGTACATGTATACATTACCCAAATGACCATTAGTACATAAATCTAACACTAGAACCAACATCAGTACAGCAATCGGTTGTAATGTCAAGTCAGGCCCATATACATTTGTATCTCCTGAACCTACAACTCCCAGGATGCCTTAAACAACGGTAAGGAAATGCTGGGAGTTTTTGTTATCAGTCAATACTGATGAAATGCAGGCAGTATCACACATAACAATTTACATCTGTGGATTAATTGCACTGTGGATTAATGGCACTATAAAAGCGAGCAAAGTGAATAAACATAATAGGCCTTAAAATAAGGTGCTATAGTCTAAACGTACCACTAGGTGGAGCCAATGTCCTAAAAATATTAAAATAGTCACAGAAAAGTGGCTCCCGCTTTGAAATCACCTTGTAAAGATTCTGGAAATTACAACTATACTTTAGTAAAGATTTCATGTCAAAATTAGGTTTCATTACTCTGCAGAGCTGAACCAGATTTAGTGCTGGTTATCCTGATGAGTCCAATGTCCTATTGAAATGTATTGAGTACTCCTCCCTCCACTACCTGACTAAAACTTAACAGGTGCAGCCAGAATCATAAATTATCCTGCGTCTGCAGGATAAGTGATCATGAGGATAAGGGTCCTTTGTAGGAATGAGCAGTAGTGATGAGCGAGTGTACTCGCTACTTGGGTGACCTCAGAGTATTTGTTAGTGTTCGGAGATTTAGGCTATGTGCACACGTTGCGGATTCTCTGCGGATCCGCAGCGTTTTTTGAGGTGCAGAAACACTGCAGGTACGCAATTGATTTACAGTACAATGTAAATCAATGAGAAAAAAAAAGGCTGTGCACACTTTGCGGAAAATCCGCTGCGGAAACGCTGCGGTTTACAAGAAGTAGCATGTCACTTCTTTTTTGTGAATCTGCAGCGTTTTTGTACCCATTCCATTATAGAAAACCGCAGGGGTAAAAAACACAGCAAATCCGCAAGAATACCGCAGCAAAAACGCACAAAAAAAGCGACAAATCCGCAGGTGCGTTTTCTGCCAGGAGAGGCAGAATCCGCACCAGAAATTCGTAAGCCTAATCCGCAACGTGTGCACATAGCCTTAGTTTTCAGCACCTCAGCTGAATGATTTACGGCTACTAGCTTGATTACATGTGGGGATTCCCTAGCAACCAGGCAACCCCCACATGTACTCAGGCTGGCTAGTAGCTGTAAATCATTCAGCTGAGACGATGAAAACTTAATCTCCGAACACTAACAAATACTCGGAGGTCACCCAAACGTGCTCGGGAAAACCCGAGCAACGAGTACACCCGCTCATCACCACTGCTCACCCCTACAAAGGACTAACAAATACTCGGAGACCATCTGAGCAATGAGTATGGAGGGCCCCCAAGGGCTAGGGGTACTCAGTACCGGGTCCTTCGGTTCTCAAGGGGGATGTCATGGTGGCTGACCCAGTCCGTGGCCCTCGGGAGGTCCGTTATAAAAGGGGAAGGTCTTTAAAGGGATAGAGTTTGTGTTCGTGACACCACCTGTGGTATTCGGTCAGGGTGACCGACGCTCCTTTAAGGGGTCCGCTGGGGTAATGTTATGGCAGCTAGATGGCATACCTTCCCACAGGTGAAGTATGTCCCCAGGGCTTCCCAATGTGTAGATGGTGAATGATGCAGTGAAAAATGAGCACACAAGGTTGCAGTCTCTTTATCTTTTACTGAAGGCTTCAGCATCCACAGTCCAGAGCACCAGATCACAAGGCAGGCAGAATCCGGCCGGTTTGGAGGCAAATCCAGAGTCCCCTTATCCAGGTGGAAATCAGTAGCCTTCCTCTAGCGCTGTGGTGTTGTAGTACCTTATTGCTGAGCCTCTCATAAGGTCCTCACAACTGATGTAGATGTTCTAGATGTTATGTTTCTCTCTCTGTCCCCCCGATGGATAGGACAACCCGTATGACCTGTGGCCTGAGGCTTTTTACAGGGACTCTAGTACGCCCCGGCCTCTCGTGGATGCCACCTTGCCTCCTGGGTATGGGGCGTATCAGTAACGTGAAATTAGCTGTCCTGCCGGTCTCTGGAACAAGGCATAAAGAACTGTTGCTCCCTCAGTGTTCTGGCTACCGTATCCTGCGCCTCAGAAGGAGGCAGCCTGTGCAGGGTAGCACTCCTTCTGGTTTCCACTCCTTTTGCTATGACTTCTTCTCACTCTCTACAATACAGTTCTCTGTTCATGTCCTTTCTTAGGAACTGCTGCACGTGGGGCAGGTGCAGCTCTGTGACCTTCCGTCTAGGCCTCTGACAGTATCCCACCCCTGTCAGGGACCAACTACCTGAGCCGAAGCTCAGCCAGCAACTGCCTGAGCTCAGCTAGCATCTGCCTGAGCGAAGCCCAGTCAGCATCTGCCTAACTTCCTATCCAGGCCACCAGTTTTACCTAAGTGTGAAGAGTGCCCTAATAAATAGGAGCATAGCTCCCCCTGGTGGACTGGAGTATGAAATGGGTTGTATGTTTGTGGTACCTGGTAAAGAGATCTCCTTTATTGCCTCCAAACGTAACATCACTCCCCCCTAGAGGAGAACGATATTACTGCAACGACCAAGAAGCTGGGGCGCTGCAAGTACACTCGCTCATCACTAATGAGCAGACCTGCGGATGTTCAGGTTCATCGGGTTAGGCCGAACTGTAGTTCAAAGTTCGTCTTGGATAACAACAGTCGCACTCAAGAATGAAAGTCTTGAAATTTCTTTGCCAAACAAACGTGGTTTTTATTGTTGTAAGTGAACACCAAAGAAATATCACACACCACCACCGCAGACACCTGCTGCAGCTACAGCCTAGCCCCTAACGGGACTCCTGCTATCCTCCAGGGATCTGTGCCCTTCATAATTTCTACTTTCTTCAAAGTGGGGTTTGAGAAAGACCCGGCGGGTCGAAACGTTACCCTGAAAAACTTTGAATCTCTCTGTAAATACTGCGGTGATATTTCTTTGGTATTCACTTACAACAATAAAAACCACGTTTGTTTGGCAAAGAAATTTCAAGACTTTCATTCTTGAGTGCGACTGTTGTTATCCAAGACGATAGTGTGGAGAACCCCTCCATGTTCAGTCTGCACCACCTATAGTGAGAGTGCACGTCTTACCCTCTACTATGTAGTTCAAAGTTCGGTTCGGCATCAGAACTTGAACCCGAACCCAATGCGTACCTGAACTTCGATGCCCTAAAATGGCTGTAAAATGTTCATAGTAAAGGCCAGAGGGCTCAAAAGGAAGCAAAATGGGAGTAAGAGAAGAACAATTGCCCTGTAAACAAATGCATTCTCAAAAATCGATGGATTGTGACGGATCTCAAAAGACTGAAGTGTGAAAGTAGCCTAAGACCTCGCAGCTCACAGTGCATGTCAGACCAAATGAGAATCATGAGGTCAAAGGAACTGGCCAAGGAGCTCAGAGACAGAATTGTGGCAAGGCACAGATTAATGAGAAAAAAATAACTTTTTTTTTAATTTACTAAATGGCTGCTATGAAACAAAGAGTGAAAAATATAAAAGGGTCAGAATACTTTCCGTCCCCACTGTACAATAAAATAAAAATAATAATAATAATGTTCAACCAGGAGGCGGAGTGTTGTGAGTTCCGCTCTTGGGCTCCCTCCGGTGGTTGTAAGTGGCACTTTTGTGAGTTCTGCTCTTGGGCTCCCTCCAGTGGTTTTGAGTGGTGTGGCTGCTCCTTGGATTTAGCTGTCTTCAGCTGCTTCCACTGATTGTCTTTTCTGCTCGGCTATTTAGCCTGGCTCTTTCCTTCAGCTGGTGCCACTTGTCAATGGTTCCTGGTTGGATTCATATCTCTTTGGATTTCCCTGTTATCCTGACCAGTTCAGCAAAGCTAAGTCCTTGCTTGCTCTTTTCTGTCCACAGGTTGTGGACTTATCTGTTCTGTGCTTTCTATGTTTGTCCAGCTTGTCAGTATGAATTAATTCAGTGATGCTGGAAGCTCTGGGAAGCAGATTTACCCTCCACACCTTTAGTCAGGTGTGGAGATTTTTGTAAACTCTGCGTGGGTTTTTTGTAGTGTTTTATACTGACCGCACAGTATTCCATCCTGTCCTATCTATCAAGCTAGACTGGCCTCCTGTGCTCATCCTGGTTTCATTCTGTGTATGTCTTTTCCCTCTCCACTCACAGTCATTATTTGTGGGGGGCTATCTATCCTTTGGGGATTTTCTCTGAGGCAAGATAGTTTTCCTGTTTCTATCTTTAGGGGTAGTTAGTTCTCAGGCTGTGACGAGGTGCCTAGGGAGTGTTAGGAGCATCCCACGGCTACTTCTAGTGTTGTGTTGAGCTTAGGGACTGCGGTCAGTACAGATACCACTTCCTTCAGAGGTCGTCCCATGTTGCTCCTAAACCACCAGATCATAACAGTACAAGTGGCCAAAAATGAATTAAATGCATCTCAAAAGAAGGAAAAAATTCTGAGCCATTTTTTTTCTGTGCTCTCTTTTGTCTTTTTTTTCCTCTTGATCTCTGGGTGGTTCAGGATTTATGCTCTGGCATGGATGTTCAGGGTTTGTTTTCTCGTGTGGATCAACTTGCTGCAAGAGTACAGAGTATCCAAGATTATGTTGTCCAGACTCCGGCTTTGGAGCCTAGAATTCCTACTCCTGATTTGTTTTTTGGAGACAGATCCAAGTTTTTGAACTTTAAAAATAACTGCCAATTGTTTTTTGCTTTGAAACCCCGTTCTTCTGGTGATCCAATTCAGCAAGTTAAAATCATCATATCCTTGCTGCGTGGTGACCCTCAGGATTGGGCATTCTCCTTTGAATCAGGGGATCCGGCATTGCTGAATGTAAACGCATTTTTTCAAGCGCTCGGATTATTGTATGACGAACCTAATTCTGTGGATCATGCAGAAAAAACCCTGTTGGCCTTGTGTCAAGGTCAGGAAGCGGCAGAATTATACTGCCAGAAATTTAGGAAATGGTCTGTGCTCACTAAATGGAATGAGGATGCTCTGGCTGCTATTTTCAGAAAAGGTCTTTCTGAAGCCCTTAAAGATGTTATGGTGGGCTTCCCTACGCCTACTGGTTTGAGCGAATCTATGTCTCTAGCCATTCAGATTGATCGGCGTTTGCGCGAGCGCAAAGCTATGCACCATATGGCAGTGTCCTCTGAGCAGAGTCCTGAACCTATGCAATGTGATAAGATTTTGACTAGAACAGAACGGCAGGAATTCAGACGTCAGAATAGGCTGTGTTTTTACTGTGGTGATTCTGCTCATGTTATTTCTGATTGCCCTAAACGTACTAGGAGGGTCGCTAGGTCTGTTACCATTAGTACTGTACAGCCTAAATTTCTTTTATCTGTGACCCTGATTTGCTCATTGTCGTCCTTTTCTGTCATGGTATTTGTGGATTCAGGCGCTGCCCTGAACTTAATGGACTTAGAATTTGCCAGGCGCTGTGGTTTTTCCTTGCAGCCTTTACAGAGCCCTATTCCTTTGAGGGGCATTGATGCTACTCCATTGGCCAAGGATAAACCTCAGTACTGGACGCAGATGACCATGTACATGGCTCCTGCACATCAGGAAAATTGTCGTTTTCTGGTGTTGCATAACCTGCATGATGTTGTTGTACTGGGTTTTCCATGGTTACAGGAACATAATCCGGTGCTGGATTGGAAAACTATGTCTGTGACTAGTTGGGGTTGTCAAGGGGTACATAGTGACGTTCCTTTGATGTCAATTTCCTCTTCCCCCTCTTCTGAGGTCCCTGAGTTTTTGTTGGATTTCCAGGATGTATTTGATGAGCGCAAATTCAGTTCCCTTCGTCCACTTAGGGACTGTGATTGTGCTATTAACTTGATTCCTGGTTGTGAGTTCCCTAAGGGCCGACTTTTCAATCTGTCTGTGCCAGAGCATGCCGCCATGCGGAGCTATGTTAAGGAATCTTTGGAGAAAGGGCATATTCGTCCATCTTCGTCACCATTGGGAGCGGGTTTCTTTTTTGTTGCTAAGAAGGATGGCTCCTTGAGACCCTCTATAGATTATCGTCTTCTTAATAAGATCACGGTCAAATTACAATACCCCTTGCCTTTGCTTTCTGATTTGTTTGCTCAGATTAAGGGGGCTAGTTGGTTTACTAAGATTGACCTCCGAGGGGCATATAATCTTGTTCGTATTAAACAGGGTGACGAATGGAAAACTGCATTTAATACGCCCGAAGGCCATTTTGAATACCTTGTAATGCCATTCGGGCTCTCAAATGCTCCATCTGTGTTCCAATCCTTCATGCATGATATTTTCAGCAATTATCTTGATAAATTCATGGTTGTATATTTGGATGATATTTTGATTTTTTCCGATGATTGGGAGTCTCATGTGAAGCAGGTCAGGATGGTGTTCCAGATCCTTCGTGATAATGCTTTATTTGTGAAGGGGTCTAAGTGCCTATTCGGTGTTCAGAAGGTCTCTTTTTTGGGTTTTATTTTTTCTCCCTCGTCTATGGAAATGGATCCTGTTAAGGTCCATGCTATTCATGACTGGATTCAACCCACATCTGTGAAGAGCCTTCAAAAATGTTTGGGCTTTGCTAATTTCTATCGCCGTTTCATTGCCAACTTTTCCAGTGTGGTTAAGCCCCTTACTGATTTGACGAAGAAAGGCGCTGATGTGACGAATTGGTCCTCTGCGGCTGTTGAGGCCTTTCGGGAGCTTAAACGCCGATTTACTTCTGCCCCTGTGTTGCGTCAGCCGGATGTTTCTCTTCCTTTTCAGGTTGAGGTCGACGCTTCTGAGATTGGGGCAGGGGCCGTTTTGTCTCAGACGGATTCTGATGGTTCTTTGATGAAATCGTGTGCTTTTTTTCCAGAAAGTTTTCACCTGCGGAACGCAATTATGAATTATGATGTCGGCAATCGGGAGTTGTTGGCTATGAAGTGGGCGTTTGAGGAGTGACGACATTGTCTTGAGGGAGCTAAGCACCGTGTTGTGGTCTTGACTGATCATAAGAATCTGATTTACCTCGAGTCGGTCAAGCGGCTTAATCCTAGACTGGCTCGATGGTCCCTGTTTTTCTCCCGTTTTGATTTTGTGGTCTCATATCTTCCGGGATCTAAGAATGTTAAGGCTGATGCCCTCTCTAGGAGTTTTTCGCCTGATTCTCCTGGAGTCCTTGAGCCGGTTGGCATTCTTAAGGAAGGGGTGATTCTTTCTGCCATCTCCCCTGATTTTCGGCGGGTGCTTCGGGAATTTCAGGCTGATAGGCCTGACCGCTGTCCAGTAGGGAAGCTGTTTGTTCCTGATGGATGGACAAGTAAGGTGATTTCTGAGGTTCATTGTTCAGTGTTGGCTGGTCATCCTGGGATTTTTGGTACCAGAGATTTGGTTGCTAGGTTCTTTTGGTGGCCTTCCTTGTCGCGCGATGTGCGTGCTTTTGTGCAGTCCTGTGGGACTTGCGCCCGAGCCAAGCCTTGCTGTTCCCGCGCTAGTGGGTTGCTTTTGCCTTTGCCGGTCCCTGAGAGGCCCTGGACGCATATTTCCATGGATTTTATTTCGGATCTTCCTGTTTCCCAGAAGATGTCTGTTATCTGGGTTGTTTGTGACCGGTTCTCTAAAATGGTCCATCTGGTACCTTTGCCTAAGTTGCCTTCCTCCTCAGATCTGGTTCCATTGTTTTTTCAGCATGTGGTTCGTTTGCATGGCATTCCGGAGAATATTGTGTCTGACAGAGGTTCTCAGTTTGTCTCTAGGTTTTGGCAGGCCTTTTGTGCTAGGATGGGCATTGATTTGTCTTTTTTTTCGGCGTTTCACCCTCAGACTAATGGCCAAACTGAGCGAACTAATCAGACCTTGGAGACCTATTTGAGATGCTTTGTGTCTGCTGATCAGGATGATTGGGTGGCTTTCTTGCCGTTGGCCGAGTTTGCCCTTAATAATCGGGCTAGTTCGGCTACTTTGGTTTCACCTTTCTTTTGTAATTTTGGTTTTCATCCTCGTTTTTCTTCTGGGCAGGTTGAGCCTTGTGATTGTCCTGGTGTGGATTCTGTGGTGGACAGGCTGCAGCAGATTTGGACTCATGTGGTGGACAATTTGACGTTGTCTCAGGAAAGGGCTCAACGTTTTGCTAACCGCCGTCGGTGTGTTGGTCCCCGGCTTCGGGTGGGGGATTTGGTTTGGTTGTCTTCTCGTCATGTTCCTATGAAGGTTTCTTCCCTTAAGTTTAAGCCTCGGTTTATTGGTCCTTATAAAATTTCTGAAATTATTAATCCGGTGTCTTTTCGTATGGCTCTTCCAGCCTCTTTTGCCATTCATAATGTTTTCCATAGATCTTTGTTGCGGAGATATGTGGAGCCTGTTGTTCTTTCAGTTGATCCTCTTGCCCCGGTGTTGGTTGAGGGAGAGTTGGAATATGAGGTTGAGAAAATTTTGGATTCTCGTTTTTCGAGGCGGAGGCTTCAGTATCTTGTCAAGTGGAAGGGTTATGGCCAGGAGGATAATTCTTGGGTTGTTGCCTCCGATGTCCATGCCACCGATTTGGTTCGTGCTTTTCACTTGGCTCGTCCTGAACGGCCTGGGGGCTCTGGTGAGGGTTCGGTGACCCCTCCTCAAGGGGGGGGGGGTACTGTTGTGAGTTCCGCTCTTGGGCTCCCTCCGGTGGTTGTAGGTGGCACTTTTGTGAGTTCTGCTCTTGGGCTCCCTCCAGTGGTTTTGAGTGGTGTGGCTGCTCCTTGAATTTAGCTGTCTTCAGCTGCTTCCACTGATTGTCTATTCTGCTCGGCTATTTAGCCTGGCTCTTTCCTTCAACTGGTGCCACTATCAGGTGGGAACGCCATCAGTAGTGCCTTTACCAGCTTGCGCTCATATTCATGCATTTTGCAATCCCTCTCCAGTGACAAAAGTGATTGTCCTTGTAGTGGGGATCCAGCATGGTGGCCACCCAGTAATCAGCAGTGGTAGGAATCTGGGAAACTCGCCGGTCATTGCACAGGCACTGCAGCATGTATTGGCTCATGTGTGCCAGGCTACCCAGAGGCAATGACAAGCTATCCACGGTGGGAGGTGTATGGTCTGGGCAATCTCTACCCCCCCAGCCATGCTCCAGTGATGCTCTTGAGCTTCTGTGAGTGCCACCCTGCTGTGAACACGGTTTGTCCTATTTCTTAAAACTGTCCCCTGGCTGGACAATCATGTACCTGGCTGCTGTTGGTACAGGAACGCACGCTTCGAGCCATGTGTGAACGACGGGCCTGATAACGATATGAATAATCCCTGTTCCTCCTGCTCCTCTTCCTCCTGTGCCACTACCTCATGCATCATTGTCTGAAGTGTTGTTTCCAGCAGGCATACAAGTGGTACAGTAACGCTTATGATGTGGTCTTCAGCGCTGGTCATGTTGGTGGAGTATTTGAAGCAGCCCAACACGGCACACACATCCCTCATGGAGATCCACTCATTGGTCAAGTGGTATTGTTCTGCAGAGCTACTTAACCATGAGTGTTGCAGCTGAAATTCTACTATTGCCTTCTAGTGCTTGATCTGTCTCTCCAGCATATGCAAAGTGGAGTTTCACTTTGTTGCTTCATCGCATATGAGACATACTGATAGGGAATTTAGATTGTGAGCCCCATTGGGGACAGTGATGATGTGTGCAAACTGTAAAGGGCTGCGGAATATGTTAGCGCTATATAAAAATAAAAAAATAAAGATTATTATTATTATATGAGGCGGTGAGCTGGAATGCAGAAGTGACACTGCAGAACAGATAGGTGAGAAGCAGCAGTGTGATAACGCCAAAAGCACGCACAAGTGGCGTTCTCTTGTAGTGTATGGCTGAGTGTTGTACTTCTGACAGGGTATGATGTATCTTATGGTGGCCAAGCTTTCTGTCAGGAGAAGAATCTTTCCTTCTCAAATTACACACAGGAAACTTCACAATACAATGTTTGTACAGTAACTTACTCTAGGCAGAAGATGATGATGATGGTGGTAGTAGTTGGTGCATTTGAGCCCCAGTCATGAAGCAGCCGTTAGAATTTAAAACAGAAGTCTTTTTACTGAAGGTAATGGGGTAAATTATTATTTATAAACAGCAGGAAACTGACGTACAGGATTACACTCACGGCTGAAGAGTGCTGTGTACCTGCAGAAAGGCAGATTATTATTATTATTATACATTTTTATAGCGCCATTTATTCCATGGCGCTTTACATGTGAATACGGGGCAAATATAGACAAATACATTAAACATGAGCAGATAACAAGGCACACGAGTACATAAGGAGGGAGGACCCTGCCCGCGAGGGCTCACAGTCTGCAGGGGGTGGGTGAGGATACACTAGGAGAGGGAAGAGCTGGCTGTGCGGCTGTTCAGTAGGTTGAGGATCACTGCAGGCTGTAGGCTTGTAGGCTGTAGGCTGACAGATCTTAGTAACCTCTGCTTTTTCTAAGTCTGAATATTTCTTCTTCAGCACTGTGCTCTGTTTCTGCCCTGAGGGAATTCTTCCTCCTATGAAGACTATTAACTCCCCATATCGTGTCAGACCCCTTTTTAAGCAAAGCAGCCAGGGAGAAGGTAGGTGACACGGGGCTACCGCGACAGAGAGGTTCCAGAGAACCGCAGCGCTCTGGGCCTCATTCACACACAGTGAACATAAGCTCTTCTCCTGTGTTCTGACCTGGCTGCTTTGTGCCAGCAGTGCAGGAGTTAACCTTATTGCTGAGTTGCTGAGAGCTGGGTCTCTCAGCTGAAGTGGATTTTGTAATATCATCCTCTATCTAGACTCAGCCCTGACTACAGCTATTGTCAGTGATCAGTTCAGCTGCCTGGCTTGGAGAGTGTGACGGAAAGTAGAGTTGGAGGTTTATTTACAAAGATTGGTGTCTGCTGTTTTGGTTGCATGTTAAACCTGTTTTCCTTCCTAGTTTTTTCCTTCTCTTCCGTTCTCTGTGTTTCCTCTGTGGTTGTGTGAGCATTTGGTGAGTTTGAGACTTTTTAGTTACCTTGTCTGTATACCCTGTTAGTTGTTGTATTTATACACTGGTGCAGTCCACCTCCCTTGGGGGGAGAGGGGGCCACTGATAGGGCCTGCACAGGAGACAGGGATACGCTGGCGGCTCAAGCCTCCTAACCATCATAGGTACCCCTGAGATAAGGGAATGCCAGGGCCCCATTATAGTGGCAGGGACAGGTGCGGGTTCCAGTACGCCGTCCTGTCCCTTTATTGCCGTTAACGGCGTGACAGTAGGTAATTCCTTCATCCAACAAAATGGCACCCTCTTCTCAAGATGTCTGACCAACAACTCCCACTTCAAATTAAAGGGAACCTGTCACCCCCAAAATAGGTGAGCTAAGCCCACCGGCAGCAGGGGCTTATCTATAGCATTACAGAATGCTGTAGATAAGCTGAGAGATGTATCCTAAAAGATGAGAAAAAGAGGTTATATTATACTCAACCAGGAGCGGTTCCGATTCCGATCCGATGGGAGTCGAGGTCAGGTCCGGCGCTTCCTATCTTCATCAGATGACATGGTCTTGTCTTCACGCTGCGGCTCCGGCACAGGCGTACTTTGTTTGCCCTGTTGAGGGCTGAGCAAAGTACTGCAGTGCGCAGGCGTCGGGCCTCTCTGACCTTTCCCGTCACCTGCACACTGCAGTACTTTGCTCTGCCCTCAACAGGGCAGACAAAGTACGCCTGCGCCAGAGCCGCGGCGTGAAGACAAGAAGAGGACATCATCGTAAGAAGATGGGAGGCCCCGGACTGGACTGTGACGCCAATCAGACCGGGACCACCCCTGGGTGAGTATAATCTAACCTTTTTCTCATCTTTTAGGATACATTAGGGGCTTATCTACAGCATTACAGAATGCTGTAGATAAGCCCCTGATGCAGGTGGGCTTAGCTCACCTTCCATTTTGGGGGTGACAGGTTCCCTTTAAAACTATCTCAAAGGACGTGGCTCCTCCCCTTCTATGTGACTGTAGAGCTGCAGTCATTGGCGTTTTTCCAGAACCTCCTGTATATTAAAACAGAGCTGGGTCACCTGATCAAGCATGTGAGATTAAACCTTTTTGTGCTGCCTGTCAGGAGGTCTCACAATGTATTTTAAATGCGGTCCCCATAAAAATGTACAGCATTTATATGAAAACATTGTGAGCCTTCGCGGGCAGGGTCCTCATTCCTCCTGTACCAGTTATGACTTGTATTGTTTAAGATTATTGTACTTGTTTTCATTATGTATACCCCTCCTCACATGTAAAGCGCCATGGAACAAATGGCGCTACAACAATAAATAATAATAATAATAAAAACACACTATATATCCGGTATCCCATAGAAATAGCCACTTTGTGGGATACCACACGCACACTGCCCGCACTTTCTGTACCAGCTCTGACATATGTGGATGGTTTTTCAGGAAGCCTGCCCCACCAAATTCAGCACATGCACCAGACAAGGGATGTGCGTCAAACCAGCTAGACCCAGAGCGGCTACGAGATTTTGCTCGTTATCGCACACCACCAGGCCGGAATTGAGGTTCACCGGTACGAAAAACTCATCTTTCTGTTATTTGATCTCTGTCCACAGCTCCTGCACCATGTCGATTTGACCCTTAAACAGATGAGTTTCAGAACAGCCTGCTGTCGTTTCCCCGACTGTGTTAAAGTTGAGTAGGAGGAGGAGGCAACCTGGATAAATGTCCAGCAACCCTCGGTGGTGGTAGAACATGCACAATAACGCCTTCTGGCTCTCTTGCAACCGCCACATTTTCCTACTTGTGAGTTAGGGAGCTGTAACGTCCATGACCGTCCTTACTGGTCCACATTTCGATGGTTGTTGGACCTTGCCCCTGATGACGTTGTGCAGAGCAAATCTGATTTGGTCTACAACAAGTGTGTGCATGGCAGGGATGGCCCACCTGGAAAAGTAATGGTGGCTGTAAACCATGTACTGCAGTGCAGCCACCGCCATCAGTTTTTTAACATTGTACATCTCCACCAGCCAGAAGGCAGCATTTCAAAGACCAGGTATTTAGAAATGCTGTGAGTGGATAGGGGGGTATTTTCTTTTTCTATCAAGGGTGTGGGATATGGAGAGTTTAACATTTTCAAGGGAAAATGTGGAGATGCTTGATGACTCTGGTGGTGCTGTCACATTCTCACTTTACGAGGAAGCAGTTGGCCCTGTTGATCGTGAGCAGGAGGAAGAGGACAAGACAGCAGAAGAGGGAGCAGGAGGAGGCTCAGATCTGTCATTTTTTAAGGTGTGTACAGCCGCGTTATCTACATCGTGTGTAAAATTAATGAGTAAAAAAATCACATTATACTCACCTTAACACCTAATCTCTGGAAGCCATGTCCCCTGTAAACATACAAAAATAAAAAACAATATTCCTCACCTCTCCGAAGTTGAAAGAATCCAAAGAGTCCCACCCGTAATCCATCTGTGTGACATTCGCTCTTCAGAATGCTCACACTGAAGAGAGAATGACTCGCTGCAGTGAGAGCAGGCCCATGTACTGTGCTGACCTCAGTGAGATCATTTTAGTTCACTGTGAGAAATCACAGTGCAATGAGTCATCCTCCTCAGCTCTTCAATGTGAGCCTCAAGTCACCGATTTTGCTGATGAGCAAATTTAACAAAATGGATTAAGAAGTGGGACACTATGGATTCTTTCAACTTCAGACAGGTGAGGGATATTGTTGTTTCTTATTTTTGTTTGTTTACAGGGAACAATGGCTTCAGGGGATTCAGTGTTAAAGGGATACTGTCACCCCCAAAATCGAGGGTGAGCTAAGTCCACCAGCATCAGGGGCTTACAGCATTCTGGAATGCTGTAGATAAGCCCCCGATGTATCCTAAAATATAAGAAAAAGAGGTTAGATTACTCACCTAGGGGCGGTCCCGGTCCGATGGGTGTCACGGTTCGACACCTCCCATCTTCATCAGATGACGTCCTCTTCTGGTCTTCACACTGCGTCGGGCCTCTCCGACCTTTCCCAGCGCCTGCGCACTGCAGTACTTTTCTCTGCCCTCAACAGGGCAGACAAAGTACGCCTGCGCCGGAGCATGAAGACGAGAAGAGGACATCATCCTATGAAGATGGGAGGCCCGGGACCAGACCGCGACGCCCACCGGATCGGACCGCCCGCCCAGGCGAGTATAATCTAACCTCTTTTTCTCATCTTTTAGGATACATCGGGGGCTTATCTACAGCATTACAGAATGCTGTAGATAAGCCCTTGATGCCGGTGGGCTTAGCTCACCCTCGATTTTGGGGGTGACAGGTTCCCTTTAAGGTGAGTATAATGTGCTTTTTTTATTCTCAATTTTACACTCGATGTAGACAGCGGGGGCTAACTACAATGTTCAACATTGTCCCCTCCTTGCACTGATCGCAGGGGACTGTGATTTTCAGCACTCGGCGCCTGGGATAGTACTGTCGATTCTCAGGGAGGGGACGTTTTGTTTTCCGTGCTGCTGCTAAAAAACTGACATGTCAGCGTGTTTTGCCCCCAGTCTGTGGAAACACACTGAGGTGTGCAAACCCATTCACTTAAATGGATCTACATGTGTAATTGTCTCCGGTATGTGTGAAAATTGTCACCACACCGGTGACAATGATGTGTGAAGGAGGCCTAATATTGGCCAAAGGTACTGTCACATTAAGCGACGCTGCAGCGATATAGACAACGATGCCGATCGCTGCAGCGTCGCTGTTAAGTCGTTGTGTGGTCGCTGGAGAGCTGTCACACAGACAGCTCTCCAGCGACCAACGATGCCGAAGTCCCCAGGTAACCAGGGTAAACATCGGGTTACTAAGTGCAGGGCCGCGCTTAGTAACCCAATGTTTACCCTGGTTACCATTGTAAATGTAAAAAAAAAAAAAAACACTACATACTTACATTCCGGTGTCTGTCGCGTCCCCCGACGTAAGCTTTCCTGCACTGTGTAAGCGCCGGCCGTAAAGCAGAGCGGTGACATCACCGCTGTGCTCTGCTTTACAGCCGGCCGGCGCTGACAGTGCAGGGAAGCTGACGCTTTTTTTTTTTTTTACATTTACAATGGTAACCAGGGTAAATATCGGGTTACTAAGCGCGGCCCTGCACTTAGTAACCCGATGTTTACCCTGGCTACAAGTGAACACGAAATAAAGTTCCAGACTTTCAGCTCCGACCAGGGATGTCACAGCAGGATCCTGATCGCTGCTGCGTGTCAAACACAACGATATCGCTATCCAGGATGCTGCAACGTCACAGATCGCTATCATTCTAAAGTTGCTCAGTGTGAAGGTACCTTTAGTCACACTGTGTTTGTTCTCCACTGGCGCCTAATCATTGCTACAAATTATTAAGGCACTAGCACGCTGCTCTGCATATTGTCTGTTTAACCATCCAGTAATAATCACCTTTCTATATGTACATTGTATTATTTTTGTCTTAGCCTGATTTGGAGGTTTATTATTTATTATCAAATATATATGGTACTCTAGTGATGAGGGCGATAACAGCAATACATTTCAGTGTTACAGGGTGGTTGTGTGTTAATGTTTAATATAGCTGGAGTTCTAGATATCGGATAGAAATTAACTCCTAGTATTATTGGATGATCAGATTGAGAAAGGAATTATGGTAATATGCAGAGGACTAAGGCAATATCAGTGATAGAGAAAAAAAAGAGCAACAGCCAGAATCTAAGAAACAGCATAACTTTTGTCCATGGCCTGCACGTGACATTGCAGTTGATGCCACAGTCCATGAGAAATCCGGAGGTTTTTTTTCAAAATATTTCTTAAACGGAACCTCTCATGCCCCCAAACACTATTAACCCTTTCATGACCTTGGGATTTTTCGTTTTTCCGTGTTCGTTTTTCACTCCCCTCCTTCCCAGAGCCATAACTTTTTTATTTTTCCGTCAATTTGGCCATGTGAGGGCTTATTTTTTGCGGGACGAGTTGTACTTTTGAACGACTTCATTGGTTTTAGCATGTCGTGTACTAGAAAACGGGAAAAAAATTCCAAGTGCGGTGAAATTGCAAAAAAAGTGCAATCCCACACTTGTTTTTTGTTTGGCTTTTTTGCTAGGTTCACTAAATGCTAAAACTGACCTGACATTATGATTCTCCAGGTCAGTACGAGTTCATAGACACCTAACAAGACTAGGTTATTAAAAAAATTGCGCCATTTTCCGATACTCGTAACGTCTCCATTTTTCATGATCCGGGGTCGGTCGAGAGCTTATTTTTTGCGTGCCGAGATGACGTTTTTAATGATAGCATTTTGGTGCAGATACGTTCTTTTGATCGCCCGTTATTGCATTTTAATGCAATGTCGCGGTGACCAAAAAAAAACGTAATTCTGGCGTTTCAAATTTTTTTCTCGCTACGCTGTTTAGCGATCAGGTTATAGCTTTTTTTTAATTGATAGATCGGGCGATTCTGAGCGCAGCGATACCAAATATGTGTAGATTTGATTTTTTTTTATTGATTTATTTTGATTGGGGCAAAAGGGGGGTGATTTAAACTTTTATATTTTTTTCACATTTTTTTAAAACTTTTGCCATGCTTCAATAGCCTCTATAGGAGGCTAGAAGCAGGCGCAGCACGATCGCCTCTGCTACATAGCAGCGATCTGCTGTTCGCTGCTATGTAGCAGAATTGCCGGTGTGCTGTGAGCGCCGACCACAGGGTGGCGCTCACAGCTACCGGTGATCAGTAACCATAGAGGTCACAAGGACCTCTATGGTTACAATGGAGAAGCATCGCCGACCTCCGATCATGTGACGGGGGTCGGCAATGCTGTCATTTCTGGCCGCCCGGCTGGATGCGGTAGTTGAATGCCGCGGTCTACGTTTGACAGCGGCATTTAACTAGTTAATAGGTGCGGGCAGATCGCGATTCTGCTCGCGCCTATTACGGGCACATGTCAGCTGTTCAAAACAGCTGACATGTCCCGGTTTTGATGCGAGCTCACCGCCGGAGCCCGCATCAAAGCAGGGGATCTGACCTCGGACGTACTATCCCGTCCGAGGTCAGAAAGGGGTTAACCTGCAAATATGGGGTTAATCAGCAGGTTAATAGTGTGCTACAGTTCAACTTTATTCCTTACAACAGTCTCTATTTCACACAGATACCACGATAGCGAGGGGCCAGAAGACCGAGGTGTCTGGTTTTACACACTCCTGCACGGGAACTTCACTATCTTATTAAACAGTAGAGTTTTTTTCCTTGCTAGCAGGGCATTGTCTCAGCTGCTCAGTGTTGGCCCCTCTGGTATATATGCTCTCCTATGGCATCTAAGGATTGCCAGTGATAGTTCTTACTGCCTGGTTCTGGAGGTGTAGTTCAGGGTTAAGGTTTGCATTTGTAGATTTGTTTGCATTTGGAGACTTGTTCAGGAGATTGTTGCTTGGAGTTTTATGTGCACATCCTCATCCTATCCAATTTGGTTTTCTCCTTCCTTTAACTCTCCTGTGTCCCACTCTGTTGATTGGTGTGTGTGTATTTTGGATGAGTGTTATTTTCATTTATCCCCATCTTCCTATACACTTCAGCTTCCCACTACCCTGGATGGGGGAGGGAACAGCAAGGCATGAGAACCCAGCGTCTCCACCTTCAGGAGTAATCCGGGGGACATGGATAAACGAAGGCGCCCCTAGTTGTAGTGACCTGATTAACGCCCAAAGTCTCAACACATTCATGACACTTTGGCTTTCAGTCATAGCAGAACGGCAGGTACATACTCAGCGTTCACTGCTGAGCTGGCTGTCAGTCAGTGTTAGGGTGTAGTTTCAGCAGCCAATCACTTTATACTGAGCGGTGACTGAAGCCATGCCTTTGTAACTGAAAGTCGGAATAAATTGAATTTCCTGCTGGTAGTAGAGCTTTCAGTGCAGCAGCCACACAGCTATAGGACACTATTAACCTGCAAATTTAGCCTGTTGTCTGCTGGTTTATAGTGTTTTTTCCTTTAAGGTATGTTTCCATGTAAAGGCATTATGAGGATGCTTGTGTGCCGAGTGTCTTCGGCGTGCTCAAAAATGTTTCAGTCCCCGTGGCTGCATGTCCCGCAGCTTGTCCACAGCTGCAACGCATGCAGGGATTGCCTGTTAGATGCAAGAACTCGAACATATTTTTCGAGCACACCGAAGACATTTGGTTAGCACATGAGCATGCTCGGATAACACCTTATCTGAGCATGTTTGCTCATCACTAATGGTAATGTGAAAGGCCAGGAGCATTGTACCTTTATGTGGGTGTTTTGAACAGATTACAAGGGAAGCAGTATGGCATAGTTCCCCACATGACTTATTTTACACTGCTTCTAGGAAGGAGTACAGCCTCATACAACGCAGCAGTGGAGTACAGATCCATATCACTGATGTGTAATGTTAACAATTTTATGTACTCGAGGCCTGAAACATGAGAGAACAAAAGGATCTTATAACCTTTCTAAAGATTGTGGAAATAAACACCTATTTTTTTAATCTTCTGGGAGAAAGCAAAAGTGCAATTCGTCTCCCGAATGCTTTAATGATGAACCAACAGTAAGTGAGCAATTACAGAGAAAAACTAGTCTGATCCTCAGAGAACAAGTCCAGATTGCTACAGCTCTAATTTGCAATAAATAGTAAAAGATTTCTAGATAATGACAATATTATTTCCAGGTGGAGGCAGCTGTTTCTCTAGCTTGGAAAAAATCCCAATGTACATCCCAAAAGAGGAACTCAAAAATAATAGTAAAACTCTTTAAAGGCCGGCAGCCCAGTGAATGTCAGTAGGTATGCAAGTGCCCAGTATATAAAGGTAGTATAAAAATATGCAAAGCTTGCAAGTCAATTGCAAACATGGGTCCAGATAGAAGAAAGGCCAATATCTCTTATGACGTATTCACACTAGTTGTTCTTTTGTCGCTTCCAAAAACGTTTAACATCTGAGTGGCCTGCTGGAGTCACCACCATTACACGTCTCGCTGGGTTTTCAAACACGAGGACTCCGAGATCACGGGCATAATTTCTTAGTAATTCAAAGTCTACCTGCGAGAGGAACTGATTGTACAATACACCTAGAAGACACAAAGAACACAACGTAAGAGACAGAACTAAGCTCTGTTCACACTGACGCTAGTCTCAGCTTCATTGCATTTTCCGTGTTTTTTAGACAAGAATGATAATATCAAAGTCTCCTTCATTGTTCGCCAGACACAGCACAGTACTTAAATTAACCCAAAGTCACCACTGATTTATAACGATAGGCCTTAAATATTATGGCAAGGTGTTTTCATCAAATTTTATGACTTTTGACCTTATTAAATTAGTCCCGACATGTTTTGCCAACATTAGCGGAACATGAGCAGAATACCCCACTCAAGTAATTCATAGGAGAAATGTCACCAGAAATATACGACAATCCCTAACTGAAGTAACATTTCTGGCGGACGCACATGTCAGTTGTAAGAGGCCCTAATTAATTAATTGATATGCACCTCTTAAGTGCAGTAGGTGCTCCAGCAGTCCATTCATTAAGACTGGTGTGCTCAACACCAGTCTTACTGAATTGGGTCTTATAGTTCAAGAAAATCCCTTTTAAACCATTTCACTGTCGCCGGACAGGGACAAATTGTAGTTTTTGAAAGACACCAGTTATTTTACTCTACAGTGTACTGAAAAAGAGGAAAATATTTTCAAAATTGGACAAAATGGTGATTGGGATGCAAATCTGTAATTGTTTTTTGGGTCTTGTTTTACAATGTGAGAAAAAAATGACCTGGCAAATGATTGTACTGGTCACTACAGTTATGACTATACCAAACATGAATAGGGTTTTTGTTTTTTACCATTTTAGTGGCTTAAAAGAACTGAAATTTGTAAAGCATAAATAAAATCAAATAATAATAATTAGCTTGTGTCATCATTTTCCAAGACCAGTAACGTATGTTTCCATCAATGGAGCTGTGAGAAGGCTAGCCTTTTGCGCATCAAGCTGTAGTCTGCGATGGTATCAATTTAAGCTTTTGATTTTTTTTTTCTTTACAGCGATTACTATATGGAATAAATCATTTTATATTTTGATAGCTCGGACTTTTACAGATGCATAGATACTAAATTTGTATTTTTTTTTTATTTTTAAACATTTCTTTTAGGAAAAATTAACCGGATATTGTTTGATTACTTATTTTATATACTGCAATACTATTGTATTCCAGGATATAGTAAAAATCATGGTCGCCTATGAAGCCCAGCCTGGACCAGCTCAGGAGAACCAACATGGAAGTGATGGAGTCTCTATCCACCAAGGCCTCTTTCACACTTCCGTCTTTTTCCTCCCGTCTGCAGGATCCTGTTTTCTCCCATAGACTTGTACTATCGACGGATTGTGACGGATGGCCTTCCGTTTCATCCGTCGTGCAGTGCATCCGTCGGAAAATAGCGGTCCGTCGTGCAGAGAAAACGTTCAGAGGAATGTTTTTTCTGCACGTTGGAAAATCGCTCAGCGACGGGTCCTGCGCTGTCCGTCGTTGGCTGTAACGGAAGCCTATGGACGCAGGATCCGTCGCTGACCGTCAAACGCAGGTATCCAGCAACGTATCCCGTTTTTTCATTCTGAGCATGCCTGGAAGGATTTTCTAGTTAGGGAAATCTAGTAACATAGCTAGTAAGGCCGAAAAAAAACATTTGTCCATCCAGTTCAGCCTATATTCCATCATATAATTCTCTCTCGAATTTTTATGCATTGAAATTCAGGTATTACTAAATTCGATGCATCCGTCAGGTTACTGGATGCGTTACATCCGTTTGCCAATCTTTTTACAACGTCCGTCGATATGTCGCGCTGACGCATTATGACGGCCGTCTCAAGACGGAAGTGTGAAAGAAGCCTAAGACACTGGAGAGCCTGTCGCTGCCCGGGTGCTGATTATATTCTGCCCTTCATCCATTCCTTTCGTACAGCAAGTGTTTTCCATTTGTTACTTGGCCTATCACGCTGCAGGGGCTTCTATTTAAACCTCGCTGATGCCTATGTGTCCTGCTGGTGATACCTTACATCTACCCAGTTTGGTGGTGAAGGAGTAGTCCATATTTGTAGCTTTCTGTTGGTGTTCTCTCTAGACGTTAACTGCGTGGTTTTAGTATTGTGTGTATTTCCTTATTCCCTCCCATTTGGTTGGTCCCTCCTCCTGTTCCTTTGATTTCCACTTTGTTGTTTTGTGAGCTTATTTGTATGATTGCAGTTTCCTTTCATCCCAGTCTGTTTCCCTTATCTGGTTTGCATTACCCGATGTCGGTCCCATACCTCCCTGGATGGGGGAGGGAATAGTTCAGTGTGCATTTAGGAGATCAGTATAGCATGTGGCCCCGACGTCTTCACCATCAGAGGTAATCTGGAGAGCAGGGATAGCTAGGGCGCCCCATAGTTCTAGGGATACAGAAGGAACCTATTGCCCCAGGAAATCCAGTTCCAGTATCGTGACAGCTCCCGAGCCTACTCCACACACACTGATCCACTACATGATGTATGTATCGGTCACAGAGTACTAAGGGGTTAATACTGTGATATAAATGGAGCACAAAAGTACATTTAGGAGACACCAAATCATTTGTTTTCATACCTAACATTCTAAACAAATATAAAGGTCACTCTCCTATACCACCAATAGTCTGTTCTATCAGTAGGTAAGGCCTTATGTGAAGTCTGTTTTCGTCATGCAATGTTACATATATACAGCATTTTGGACTCTTCTCCCATCATTAGCATTACATTATAAAAAACAATAACACCCCTCACCTTCAGAGAAACGGAGGCGATCTTTCTCAAGTTCCCAAAGACGAACCTGGTCAGTGATGGTTGGGGGAAGCACTGGGTTCTGCAAGAAATATTTTACATTGTACTTAAACTGTCATCGTGTGATGCCTTCACCAACGCATACTTGAAAGTTAAAAAGTGGTCACATTACCTGCTGTAACATTACTGGGTGGGCTCTTGTCCGAAGAAAATGGATTATCTAGGGATTTCAAAATACAATTAAGTGACTTTGTGCCTTATATAGGAAATCATATACAGTATTACTGGCCTTGTCAAGACATCGGCAATGGTTTCTGCTCCACAGTTTGCTCTGAATAAAGAATAATTGTTTAAAAATGTGCTTTCTTAATGTAATAGGACCTTGTGATCTTAATGTTCTGCATGTGTTTCTACTATGCTTTCTATTACACTTATCCCGATTGTTCCCCTCCTGGTTTTGGCTTTCAAATACTGACCAAATACTGAAAGTGTGAACGTGGCCTAGGGAGAATGTTGTCCAGATTCCAAGAAGCACTTCATAAAAACATCCGACTTTACTTAGACCATATTACAATCCACATGGAGCCCAAGTGTATAGTTCAACCGACAAGAGCAAGGACCGAGGCCAAAGACAATCCGAAACATGTTGGCTTGGACAATACACACAAGCTTCACATGGATTTTAATATGTTGTAACGCCTTAATGACCAGGACTAAATTCCCAAAAAAACGAAAATGTGTCAGTTTATGTGGCAATAATTCTACAATGTTTCAACTTGTCCCAGTGACACTGAGATTGCTTTTTTTCATGACCCATTGTACCTCATGTTAGTGGTAATTTTAGGTCAATATGTTTTTTATAAAAATATTTGACATTTTAAAAAAATGTGCAATTTTCAAACTTTGCATGTTTATACCTTTAGTCCAGATAGTCATACCACACAGATTAATAATTAATAAATAAAGACATACTGATAGGGAATTTAGATTGTGAGCCCCATCGCCCATACTGCTGGGAGCTGCAGAGTGCTGCCTGTACAGGCCCTACCTGAGGCGTCTCAACCCAATGCCCCCAGAGGGGGATTAGGAAGGGTGCTGCTGTCACCGTCAGGGGGCTGTATTCTCGCCTCGACCTCAACCCAGAAACCAAAAGGAATTGGGGATGGAGGGGGAGTCTCGACTTCGAACCAGCACCCAAGGGACTGGAGAAGGAGCGACATGGGGAATAGCCATCTGGACTTCAACCGGGCACTCTATAATAGGGGGCCAAGGAAAGAGCCATGCTGGGAGTCTCGCAGGAGACCCACTTTTCTTCATCTGTAATCCCATCGTGGAAAAACAAAACAAAAAAAACAAAACGGAATTTTAGGTGTGCCTCCTATGCAACACTAAGCAAAAACTGGAAAAGGCTAATGCCGTCCAGGGGTGTATACTGCAGAGGAGGAGCCATGGTTAATCTTTTTCAGATTATGCATAGTGTCGCCTCCTAGTGGACAGCAGCATAACACCCATGGTCCCATGTACCCCAATGAGGCTACAGAGTAAAATAAAGACATACTGATAGGGAATTTAGATTGTGAGCCCCGTCGGGGACAGCGATGATAATGTGTGCAAACTGTAAAGTGCTGCGGAATATGTTAGCACTATATAAAAATAAAGATTATTATTAAAATTTACCTCATGTCTACTTTACATGAGCACAATATGTAAAATGTCCTTTTATTTTGTTACAAAGTTAAAATGTTTAAAAACTGAGAAGCAATTTTTTCCATTTGTTTCAAGCAAAATTAGAAAACTTATTTTTTTGGGACCTATTCTGTTTTAAAGTGACTTTGGGGGACCTTTATATTGAATAACCCCCAAAAAGAGATACAATTTTAGAAACAGCACACCTAAACATATTTAAAACTGCTGTGAGGTAGTTTATGAACCCTTCAGGTGCTTTTCAGGAAAGAATGCAAAGTGAAATGACAGAAATGAAAAATTTTATTTTTACAACTAAAATGTTGCTAACATCTGAACAGGCCACAATATCTGGTAGACCGCAGGGCCATTACATGGCTATGGATTATAATGGCAACCATCAGGACCACACAATCATGATCTCAGGGGTACCAATGGGGTTAAAAGATGAAGCTTCTCTGCCACCATTGACAGCAGCATCTAAGGGGTAAAAACCATGGTTGGTCGTCCTCTATAGTGTACAGCAACTATTTTTACCTGTCGGGATAGTCTTGTACACAAAAAAACTGGACTTTTCATTTTCTATTTTCAGTTAGTCTCCATGTCTCGCAGTACCCAAAATCCAAGAGATGAAAACACCCCCAGAACAGGGCTAGGCTCGGTTGACTGCCACTACTAACAGAACCTTCCTACCTAGGCTTGCGCCAGCTGATGCATAGGTGTGCAGGCTTTATAGCCATCACCCCAGGAGGCCCCACTGAACGTGTGGAGTAAGCCTTGACCCCAGGAGGGGGCAGTCTGCCTTGAGCCCGATAGGTTTCCAGGATGGCACAGCAGATCCAGCAGGCGATTGTGGCTTTGGAAGCCAGGAGACATTTGCGATGACCGTCAGACGCTCCGAATTTTTGCTTCTGATTCCTG
Source organism: Ranitomeya imitator (assembly GCF_032444005.1). Taxonomy (NCBI): domain Eukaryota; kingdom Metazoa; phylum Chordata; class Amphibia; order Anura; family Dendrobatidae; genus Ranitomeya; species Ranitomeya imitator. Next base: position 710,648,717 of record NC_091284.1, on the reverse strand, counting down.
AACGATGGAAGGGAGAAACCACCTTCGGGAGAAAGGAGGGTGCCACTTTGTCCTGATGAAAAATAAGGAAGGGAGTACGGCAATATAGGGCCACCAGCTCTGAAACGTGTCTGATGTAGAGGATAGCTTCCAAGGAGACTTTCCATGAAAGCAAGGAAAGGGAAACTTACGGCCTGGGCTCAAGAAGAGTGGTCGGAAGCAGGGGTCCACACGATGATGATGAAAACGAGAATAAGCTACTCCCTGTAAAAAAGTCCTGACTTGTGAGCGTGAAGCTAGGTTTCTCTGAAGCAGGATCAGAAGGGCGGAGACCTGACCATTAGACCTATCTATCAATGTCAATGGCTGCTCACTTTCCCCAGTCCCATACGCCTGATGCCTCCGGGTGATCCTCGACTCTGCCCTCTCTTTCAAGCCACATATCCAAGCCCTTGCCTCCTCCTGCTGTCTCAAACTCAAAAATATCTCACGGATCCGCGCATTCCTTGACCACGACACCACAAAAACACTAGTGAATGCCCTTATCATCTCCCGCCTTGACTACTGCAACCTCCTACTCCCTGGCCTCCCCACTAGCACTCTGGCACAACTCCAATCCATTCTACACTCTGCTGCCCGACTAATCTACCTGTTTCCCCACTATTCCCCAGCCTCTCCTCTATGCCAAGCCCTTCACTGGCTTCCTATCACCCAGAGACTCCAGTTCAAAACCCTTAGTGATATACAAAGCCATCCACAATCTGTCTCCTCCATACATCTGTGACATGGTCTCCCGGAACTTACCTACACGCAACCTCCGATCCTCTCAAGACCTCCTTCTCTACTCCCCTCTCATCTCTTCTTCCCACAACCGCATTCAAGACTTCTCCCGTGCTTCCCCCATACTCTGGAACTCTCTACCACAACACATCAGACTCTCGCCTACCATAGAAACCTTCAAAAGGAACCTGAAGACTCACCTCTTCCGACAAGCCTAGAGCATGCAGTGATCCTCAACCTACTGAACCGCCGCACAACCAGCTCTACCCTCTCCTAGTGTATCCTCACCCATCCCCTGCAGACTGAGCCCTCTCGGGCAGGGTCCTCCCTCCTTATGTACCTGTGTGCCTTGTTTTTGCTCATGTTTAGTTGTATTTGTCAATATTTGCCCCATTTTCACATGTAAAGCGTCATGGAATTATACAGGATTTTTGGTTGCTTACCGTAAAATCTGTTTCTCGGAGCCTTCATTGGGGGACACAGGAACCATGGGTGTATGCTGCTGCCACTAGGAGGCTGACACTATGCAAATAAAGTTAGCTCCTCCTCTGCAGTATACACCCTACCGACAGGAAGTAGGATATTCAGTTAGCGAGAAAGCAGTAGGAGAAGCAACATGTAACACAAAACTCAAACTAACAATATAACACAACAAAACAGAGCTGTTCAACTTGGGAGGGTGCTGTGTCCCCCAAAGAAGGTTCCGAGAAACAGATTTTACGGTAAGCAACCAAAAATCCTGTTTTCTCTATCGCCTCATTGGGGGACAGAGGAACCATGGGATGTCCCAAAGCAGTCCCTGGGGTGGGAACAGCAGAAAATCTCCATTCAGGTCGGAGGACTCACCACTGCCGCCTGCAAGATCCTTCCGCCTAGGCTGGCAACTGCCGAAGCGTAGGTATGGAGCTTAAAACATTTGGCAAATGAATGAACGGAACACCAGGTTGCCGCCTAGCAAAGTTGTAGGGCGGATGCCCCATGGCGTACCGCTCAGGAGGCGCCCACTGCCCGGGGCAGAGTGAGTCTTAATCCCAGGAGGAGTCACTCTGTTCTTGACCCGGTAAGCCTCCAGAATGGCAGGTCTGATCCAGAGAACAATCGTAACCTTTGAGGCCAGCAGGCCTCTTGGCATACCATCTGGAATGACAAAAAGACGGTCCGTCTTCCTAAAGAAGGCGGTCCTAGACAAATAGATCCTCATCGCCCTGACCAGGTCTAGCCTGTTCAGCGAACGCCCCAGAGAATAGGTCGGAGCAGGACAAAAGGTGGGAAGGACGATCTTATTCAAGTAAAAGGAGGACACCACCCTGGGAAGAAAAGGTGACGAAGGCCGTAAAACTACCCTATCCTGGTGAGGAACCAAAGAAATGGGGCGACAGAAGAGAGCCACCAACTCCGAGGCGCGCCTAATGGTGGAGATGGCCACCAGAAACGCCACCTTGCAGGACAGAACAGACAGTGAGGCCTCATGTGGAGGTTCAAGGGGGGAACCCCACTGAGCCTCCAGAACAAGACTGAGGATCCACGGGAGTGTGGTACGGGAGAGCCGCATGCGCCACTCCTTAAAGAAAAATTCTGATCTGAGAATGGGACGGATATAAATCTTTGTACCGTGATAGCCAGTAGCTTAAGGACTTCTGAAATGGACTTCAGAAAAGGAATGGAAAGGGTTGCTATCTGACCCTTTAGAGAACTAAGGGCAAGGCCAGGATCAAGTCCCGCCTTGAGAAAACGGCCAAAATGGAAGGTTTCAACGGCAAAGCTGTTAAATTGAGCCACCAAGAACTCTGTGGCAGATCAGTCCTTGGTACTAAAGATCTGGCCTGTCAGGGGGCCTCCAGTGGGAGTCCACGAGGAGATTGGCAATCTCAGCGAACCAGAACCTTCTGGGCCAATCTGGTGCCGCCAGAATGACTGGCACCCCCTCCGTATTGATCTTCAACAGCCTGGGAAGAAAGGGAAGGGAGGAACAGATAGGGAAGTACAAATTGCGACCCAGGAATGGCCAAAGCATTGGTATCCACAACAAGAGGATCGCGGACCTGGAAACAAACGGTGGAACCTTCCTAAGCAGTCGGGACGCCAGGAGATCCGCGCCCGGAGTTCCCCCATATCAAAGGCAAATTTGAAGGAAGACCTCCTGAAGCAAGGACCATTCTCCTGCCGCAAGGCCCTTGCGGCAGAGAAAACACTGCGGCCTTGTTATCCACACCGGGGATATGCACTGCGGATAGTGCCGAAACCATCGCCTCTGCCCGGAAGAGGATCTTGTACCTCCGCCATTGCCAAGAGACTGATTCCCTCCCTGGTGATTGACATATGCCACAGCCGAGGCATTGGACGTCTGGATTCTGACTGGCAGACCTCTGAGAAGCCTTTCCCAGTAACTCAGGGACAGAAGGATGGCCCCTATCTCAAGGGTGTCAATCGGCAAAGAGGACTCTTGCTCCGACCAACGCCCCCTTCACTGACGGATGGCGAGAAACCGCACCCCAGCCGGGAAGGCTGGTGACCGTCGTCACCACCTGCCATGGGAGGACCGGACCTGGGGAATGAGAGGGGATGACAGCCACCAGTTGAGAGGCTATTAGAATCGGATGGAAAGCCGGATCGGAGGATCCAGAGAAAGCATAGACGTGTCCCACTGAGAAAGGATGGCCTGCTGAAGTGGTCTCAAATGGAACAGCACAAAAGGGAATGCTTCCGATGCTGTCACCATGCGTCACAGGACCTTCATTGCTGAACGGAAGGAAGGCAGCCGAGGGCCTTGCAGAGAGTGAACTCTGTATGGAGAATTGCCCGCTTCTCCTCGAGAAGAAAAGCCCCCGACTGACGGGTGTCGAACAGCATGCTTCAGAGACGCTGACTCGGAACAAGACAAGACTTTGTTCTGTTGGCCAGCTACCAGAAACGGGACAGGGAGTCGAGGACAATGGTCAGACTCTCCTGGGCCTGAGAGAGGGGCAGAGCATGAGGATGACTTTGAGGTATGGAATGAGCACTAGCCCCCTGATCCTCAAAATGGCCATAAATGTAGCCATGATCTTTATGAAGACACTGGGAGCGGTCGCAAGACCGAGCGGCAGGGCGACAAACTGGAAATGACTCTTCTGCGTCGCGAAACGCAGGTGTGCTGGGAAAATCAGAACATGGAGCTAGGCATTTTGGATATCCATGGAGCACAGGAATCCCTGTGGTTCCATGGAAGCCAGAACTGAACAGATGAACTTCATCCTGAAATGCCGCAGGCGGAACCTTCTGTTCACTAACTTCAGAGCCAGGATGGGTCGAACTGTGCCGCTCTTCTTCGGCACTACAAGCAGCTTTGAATAGAAACCTGTGAAGCGTTCCTGCTGTGGGACGGAAACGATAACCTCCGAACAAAGAAGGAAGGTAATGGACGCAAAGAAACCTGGGATCAGAGGAGGATTTTTTAGAGGGCGGGATTCGAAGAAGTGATTCCGGGGCCGCGAAGCGAACCCTATCTTGTATCCAGAGAATACCACCTCCCTGATCTAAGCGTCCTCCACCGAGGCCAGCCAAACATCCCTGAAAAAAACAGGAGACGCCCGTCCAAACTGGAAGAAACGCTGGGCCCTTAGAACGAGTTATGCCGAGGAAGATCTGCCAGGTCTAGGCCTGGTGGACCAACCATGGGAGTTGCGGGAACGTCGGGAAGGGGTAGGCTTGAAGGAAGCCTTTTCTCTAGCTAGACGAGACCGCGGTCTGTGTTAGCTAGAGGAATCTTTCGACACCGCGAAACAGCGAAAGGACAAAAGGGAGCTGAACTGCCATTTCAGGGGAGGCCGGTGGGGCATGGAGGGAACTCGTGCCTCCCGTGGCGTCCTTAATAATTTGTTCCAGCATGTAGCCAAAGAGACGGGTCCTCTGGAAGGGGAGGCTGGTAAGGGACTTCTTGAAGACAAGTCCGCCTGCCGTGTGTAGAGCCGAATATTCCGCCGGATGGCCACCATATTGCTGAATGCGTGAGCTGCACAAGCCGCGCATCTAGGGAGGCAGATACCAAATATTTCCCTGCATAGGAAATCTGGTCTGTCAGGTCGGCTAGTTTCCCCGGAGCTCCAGCCAGGGTGCTCTTACAAGGCTGTTTGGTCCATCTAGCTATGGTCCTTGAGACCCAGGTAGAGGCAATGGCCGAAGCACAAAGTAGAAGCAGCCGCTTCAAAGGCTGATTTATCCAGCGATTCTATAATTGTATCCTTGGAACCCATGAAGGATGCTGCATTGGAAAGTGGAGGGGCCAAGTTGGTAGACAGTCTGGGAACTGACGAGTCCAAAATTGCCCGCTTCCTGACGAGGAATCAGTCCAGTTTGCGATGAGCTCAGGGGAGAAGGAATATAGGATGCCGAGACGCTTCGCTGTCTGAAAGCATCAGGTATGGTTCGCCTTTCCCCTGGCAAGTACCACCATAAATTCAGTGTGTGGGGCAAAGACCTTGGAAGGTGGTTTCGACTGTCTAAACGAAACCGCCTATTCTGCGGGTTCCGTAGAGCTATCCATGATGCTTAAGGTCTGGTTGATCGCAACAATAAAATTATGTACCTTTAGTGAAACCAAGTCTGAAAATTCCTCTGCAAACATGACAGAGGATGCCAGTCTCTCTCGGGAGAGTAGGATCTGGAAGAGGGATCTCACCGTTCCAGACCGGAGGGCGAGATGGAGCGGGAAAGAAAGGTGTCAGACGTCCATGGAGCTGATGGTGGACGTCCTCGTCTCCTCCAACTGACAGGCTCTGGTGGGCGAGTGGATGGGGGACGGAGCTAGGACCGAACTTCTAAGCACACTTGTGTGCTAGGATCATGATCCTGCTGTCGGATCTATGAGGATACGGGGTGGCAGTACACGTCGTACTCATAGTCCATAATGTGGGATTACATGTGTGACTGTTCACCCTGTATCCTTCCGAAAAAAGGAACTTAGAATTGCGCTCCTGTCTGGATCTCTTGTGGCCTGACTTGAAAAGGCCGGATGGAGAATCCTGTGACCCACTGGCAACTGCGGTCAAGCACGGACACCAGGGTCGTGACATCCTGGTGAGGTCTGCCCCAGACTGAGACAGAAGGAAAGCCCACCCAGGGAGAGGGGTCTCAGTCTCACCCAGGGTAGGGACTCCTGGACGGTGGGTACAGTGGAGTTGCTGCAGCTGACAAGCGGAAGCAGGAGGACGGGAACGCTCTCCTTTTAGGATTAGGCCTGAGAGCAGACCCACTAAATGATGCCCGAAGGTTAGGGGAACAGGAGAGGGGAGTAATAGATTGCATAGCAGAGCTACTCACAGCAGAAGTAGAGTCCTGTAGACTGCTTCCGGCTGTAGCTGCGACCGGCATCATGGCACAGGTCCAGGGCACCAGCAGGGAGACGGCGACCTATGGAGGATGCAGGGGACCCAGCCATGGAAAGCGTGCGCTGGGGAAAAGGACCCGCTCTCAGAGGGGAAGGGGGGCGGGTTAGCCACCGGGTCCGGAGGAGCACGATGGTGGCGATCCCAGGGCGAATGGGAAGGATGAGAGTAGTGGGCGGAGCTAGCGCCCTGCGCAGGAATAGGTAGAGTGAGTGACGGGCGGGAAAAAAGCCCGACCAATGAAAACGGAAATGGGCGGAGTCGCGGCGCCGGAAGTAGGCCCAGACAGAAGCCGGGGCCTAAATTAGAAGTCGGCGACCGCCGGAGAGGGCTGCTGGGCCTAAATTAGAAGTCGGCGACCGCCGGAGAGGGCTGCTGCGCTGAAGAACGAGCGGTGCGGCCGGCGGAAAGGGGAACAGCGCGACTGCTGCCAAGGTCGCCACGCCGGACGACAGAGGAACGTGTCCGCCGGAGGAAGTAGGCAGCGGGGCTGCCTGTAAAGACCGCAGCGCCGGAGTGAGGAGGCAGAGCGGCCGCCCGCTGCCGGAATAAAAGGCAACGTGGCTGAAAGTCGCCGCGCTGGAGGAAAGATAGGGCGGCCCCCCGGAACAAGGAGGGGAAGCTAACTGGGACGGGTGGGGGAAATACTAACCTTAAACCGAGAAAGGTGTCAGACGTCCATGGAGCTGATGGTGGACGTCCTTGTCTCCTCCAACCGACAGGCTCTGGTGGGCTAGTGGGTGGGGGACGGAGCTAGGACCGAACTTCTAAGCACGCTTGTGTGCTAGGATCATGGTCCTGCTGAGGGATCTGTGAGGATATGGGGTGGCAGTACATGCCGTACTCAAGTCCATAATGTGGGATTACAGGTTTGTGTTCACCCTGTATCCCTCCGGAAAACCTGAAAGAAAACGCACATTGAGGTAGATAAGGGTCTAATGAAAGACCCGTGTCCACCTCCTACTGACACTAAGCTAAACTGAATATCCTACTTCCTGTCGGTAGGGTGTATACTGCAGGGGAGGAGCTAACTTTTTTATTTGCATATTGTCAGCCTCCTAGTGGCAGCAGCATACACCCATGGTTCCTGTGTCCCCCAATGAGGCGATAGAGAAATGGCGCTATAAAAATGTACAATAATAATAATAAAATATTAATAATAATAATTAGAGGAGCTGAGAGACAGGGCAGACTTAGGCCGGTGTCACACCTAACGTATAAAAATACGGTCTGTTTTTTACGGCCGAGACACGCAGAAAAGTTGCTGAACAGTGATCCGTATTCAGCGTCGGACTGGAGCTCCTTGGGCCCACCAGAGAAAATCATTCTTTGGGCCCACTATGTAGCTACATAGAAATAAATACAAGACCACTGATTGTGCCGTAAAACACGCTAATATCAGGATATAATATAAGGTAGTACACGTTTTAATGATATAGCAGGGGTTTTAGTAGCACCCCTCATAGGGTTGGGGGTAACTCCCTCATAGAATATAATGCAGCCCACCTCTTAGAATATAATGTAGCCCCCTCATAGAGTATAATTCCCCCCATAGAATATAATGCAGCCCTCATATAGTGTAATGCAGCCCCCTCATAGGGTATAATGCAGCCCACCTCATAGGGCATAATGCAGCCCACCTCATAGGGTATAATATAGCCCCCATAGAATATAATGCAGCCCCCTCATAAATTATAACACAGCCCCCCCATAGAATATAATGTAACCCCCTATAGAATATAATGCAACCCCACATAGAATATAATATAGCCCACCTCATATAGTATAACACAACCCTCCCCCATAAAATATAATGCAGCCCCCCCATAGAATATAATACAGCTCACCTGATCTAGTATAACACAGCCCACATCATAGAATATAATGGAGTCTTACAGAATTAAGGCCACCACGTTGGGGATGGGACTGTGGCTTGTCCCCTGATGTCGCAAATGCGGTGAAACATGTTGAGGGAGCTAGTGCAATAAATTTGTATGTCAAATTCTGCCAAATTAGGGTATGTTTCCACGTGCAGGAAACGCTGCGTGTTTGATGCTGCATAGAGACGCAGTGTCAAACACGCAGCGTCCAGATGTTACAGCATAGTGGAAGGGATTTAATGAAATCCCGTCTCCACTATGCGTGGTAACATGCACCCGGCGGCCCTGCGACTCTGGACATGCGGTGCGTCTTTTAAGATTGCAGCATGTCCGTATACCTTGCGGCGATGCTGCCCCGCTGCAAGGTATAACACAGGGCCCTATGTGTGGGGTGCGATGATGCCGGATGTGTGCTATGAACACATCCAGCATCATCGCGTCTCCAGAAGGGGGCGGAGCTTAGCACAGAGCGGGTTTGCCGCTCCGACTATACCGCCGGCCATCCTGAAGGTGGACACATACCGTAAGTGTTAGCACTCCACAGTGTTACCCATTAAGTATAAGAAATCCAGCATCGAGCACTTTACTGACAACAAATTTAGGCAGATTAGGGACCTCAATTTTTAGACCCTAAAGCAATTTTTAACATTAATATAATAAAAGACAATTTTAGGGCTTGATAGTGAGCGTTTATTGGGAATTCTCCCCAATTTGTTAATAATGCTTCCCTCCAAAGCCTTTTTCAATCCTCAAATAGAAAAATAGATTTGTGTCTGAATTTTGCATAGACACATGGTGTTTGTGAAAATCAGAGGCAAGTGAACAGCCCCATAGGCTATAATGGATGTAGAAAAAAAAAATAGGGACCTGTTCTATGTGAGAAAACCACAGACAGAACGTGTACGTGCAACATGGATGTCTGAATGAGGTCTAATCACTGATGTTGCAGTTCATCACGTGCCCCCCTGCAACTGATGCCGATACAACTAAAGGAGCTGTCTGCTCAAAACACAGTGATGAGCTATTCATCAATATTACGTTGTTTGTGGTCAGATTCCCACGCTGACCAACTGTTGGCCGCCAGAATGCGGCCGACCAGGACGGACGACGCGACGATGAGGATTTTCTTTCTCCATCCAACAGTTGGCGGCAATATGCAAACACTTTCCATAGAGCTGCAAAGTGCGGGAGATGCTGTGTAGCAGGCGCTGCCGGGTACTGCAAAACGGCTGCAGCTATGAGGCCATGTGCACATGCTGCGGATTCCATTGCGGAATTTTCTGCAGCATTTTTGATAAATCCACAGTGCAAAACCGCTGCGGTTTTTATTGCGGACTTATTGCGGTTTTTATTTTGGTTTCCGCTGCGGTTTTTCACCTGCAGTTTCCTATTGGAGCAGGTGAAAAACTGCTACGGATTCCGCACAAAGAATTGACATGCTGCGGAAAAAAAACCCGCTGCGTTTCCGTGCGTTTTTTCCCACAGCATGTGCATTGCGGATTTCATTTCCCATAGGTTAACATGGTACTGTAAACTCATGGGAAACCGCTGCGCAAAATCCGCAATGTGTGCACATACCCTAAGAGCTGGTCTGCTGTACCCAGCAGTGGCTGCTACATTCAATGGAACGACTATTGCAGCTACATTCACCACTATAGCTGACCCAAATAACAGCAGATCAGTGGTGTGGGGGCTGGATGTTGGACGCCAATAATCACATTATTATAACTGGACCCCTGGATAGGTTATCAATCAAGTTTTGACTGTCCAACACAAATAAATTATACAATTTCTCACATAGAAGTTAGATAGTGAACACAATCACCTTTTAGAAAACTTTCCATTGAATCTATGGCAATTTTGCTGTTCTGGAAGCGACTGGACAAGGCTTCCTGGCCACATGTTCTGCTTATCTGAGACAGGGGTGAAGGATTTATGGCTCCCTCACTGTCTGAATATAGCTGCTCTCCTCCTCAGGGCACTGCAGTGTAGTGAGGTGCTGCCAGACACAGGAGGGGACAGAAACAAACAAGGTTTCCTTACAGCAGGTCTGTACTTTTCCGACTGCTAGTGAGGCTAGTAATGGCTGCACAGGCACCAGTCTCCTCTACAGCAGTAACAGATGTCATGAACTACATCAGCCTGTCACCACTGAGGAGCAGTCTCCCTGCCTGTGCGGCCATTACTACCCTAAGAAAGCAGTGGATATATAGGAACACAAACAGTTTTTTCTCACCTCTCTTTAGTCTGCTGCTCCCAGTCCCAGCATGTTAGTGATCCTGATGGCTCCCAGGCTCCTCTCATGCAGGCAGTGTGAGAGAGGCCTGTCTTCTGTAGAGGATTGAAGCCGGTCATTTACATTTAAAGGAGCAGCATTTCTAAAGCATGAGGCAGCCCAAAACTGCCTCTAAGACCAGCCTGGGTGGCAGTGAGTATTCTTCTTCAGTAGCACTTAGCAGGCAGTGTTAGCAGGCTTCCCAAGGCTGATCAGGTGTGCCGCTGCTAAAGAGAAATGGGCGTGGAAAGCAGTGAATATTCATTTCTCTTTAGCAGCGGGCACATGTTTAGCCTCAGCAGCAGCAGCTCCTGCCTCTGTGACCCGCTGCTCCCCCTTCCCTCACTCACGGGTTGCCTAGTGTGCCGCTGGGGCCCTGGAGGCAGCAGGGGCCCAAGGTAGCTGCCAACCCTGTGTGCCAGCAGGGGTCAGTGCCTGGGCCCACCGGAGGATCCTCCGGTTCTCCGGTGGGCCAGTCCGACCCTGTCCGTATTCAATGCGAGGATGCAATTTTTTTCTCCAAAAATACTGCTCTGAATTACTGGCTTTTCTATAGAACACCGGTGCGTATTTCTCGCAAGTCACACGCATGGTCCATGTGTAATTCATATTTTTCTCGCCGCCATAGACTTTCATTGTCGTATTTTTGGAAGAATAAGATAAGCTGACAATTGCAGAATGCTGCGATTTTCTCAGCCCGTAAAATACGGCCGAGAAATATACGGCTGATGGAAGCTGCCTCATAGAGAAACTTTGGTCCGTGTGAAATGCGTTGTTTTTGCGCCTCTCGCTCGTCCGTATTTTTCTCTAGTGCGATGCCGGCCTTAAGACCTGACTGAAGAAAAGACAAAAATGACGGGAGAGAGAAAGAAATGGGAGCTTTCTCGCTTTGATCATGGTCTGGAAAACATGGTCAGAGAAACCAGCTTTAAAGGGAACCTGTCACCCCGAAAATCGCGGGTGAGGTAATCCCACCGGCATCAGGGGCTTATCTGCAGCATTCTGTAATGCTGTAGATAAGCCCCCGATGTTACCTGAAAAAGGAGAAAAAGACGTTAGATTATACTCACCCAGGGGCGGTCCCGCTGCTGGTCAGGTCGGATGGGCGTCTCCGGTCCGCTGCGGCGCCTCCTATCTTCTTTCCATGACGTCCTCTTCTGATCTTCAGCCACGGCTCCGGCGCAGGCGTACTTTGCTCTGCCCTGTTGAGGGCAGACAAAGTACTGCAGTGCGCAGGCGCCGGGCCTCTGACCTTTCCAGCGCCTGCGCACTGCAGTACTATCCTCTGTCTTTCACTGTGCGCTGCATTTTTATAGTGCTGGGCAGCCCGCCTGTTAATACAAGGGGCGTCATCAATAGGTTGCATACAGACACTGTGCACCGCACCTATCAGTGTGACTGGCGTCCTATGTGAGTTATATCAATGTGCATTTTTTCTGCTAGGCAGCCAACCCCTGCAATGTTTGGTTGGGGTGGTTGTTTTTATCAAGTAGTTTGCACCTGTGCCGCTCCTAGCCTGTATCAGTGGAGGCCTGCTGCATCCTGCTAAGTGTGCATTTGTCATCAGACAGGGTTTTGGGAAGGCCGTATCTCGTGGTATGTATTTTTTCTGAGTTTTTTCTATGTTAGCTGGAAAAAAAGAAGGACCATGTCACTTCTTTGTGCAGAATCGCAGCGATTCTGCACCCATAGAAATGCATTGATCCGCTTACTTCCCGCATGGGGCTGTGCCCACCATGCGGGAAGTAATGCGGATAATGTGCGGGTTATACCCGGGATGGAGGAGAGGAGACTCTCCTCCAGGCCCCGGGAACCATATTTGTATTAAAAAAAAAAGAATTAAAATAAAAAAATCATGTATACTCACCCTCGGAAGTCTCAGCGCTGCACGCGGCCGTCCGGTCTCAGGTTTGCTATGCGACCAGGACCTTCGGTGACGTCGCGGTCACATGACCATGACGTCACCGAAGGTCCTGGTCGCACAGCATCTTTGGAACCGGACCGCCGCCTGCAGCGCCGAGGAGATCGGGACGTCAGAGGGTGAGTATATCATCATGATTTTATTATTTTTAACACTACTATTGATGCTGCATAATGCTGCAAATGCAGCATCAATATTAGGGTAAATCCCGCAGCGGAAACCGCAGCGGAACCCGCAGGACAAACCGCGATAAATCTGCAGGGATAACCGCAGCGGGTTTGCCCTGCAGATTTATCAAATCCGCTGCGGGAGAACCCGCAGGACAGAACGCATAGTGTGAACATGGCCTTAAACTGAGACTGTGAATTCTGGTGGGAGAGGTGACCCTGGCAAAGGAGGTCTGGATGATCCATGGAACGTCTACGATGAGATTGACTTCTACATAACAAAGCTCTTCTAGGCCAATCTGGAGACACGAGGATGACCAGTATTCCCTCTGCCTTGATTTTCTTGATGAGTCTCGGAATAAGAAACAGGGGCGGAAAAAAATAAGCAAGGTGAAACAGAGACCCCGGAAGAACCAGGGTATCAGAGGCGAGATCTAGACACGAAGCATGGAACCTGGTTGTTCATCCTTGATGCCAACAGGTCGATGTCAGGCATGCCCCATCTTTCACAGATTTGGTGGAAAACCGAAGGGTTCAGAGACCACTAGTCAAACAAGCATCCTTGATGACCCAGTTGTCAACTTCTGGAATGTGAACCACAGAAATTGCAGGCACCCTGTGCTCAGCCCAAGCTAGGACCCGATAGACTTCCGCCACGATGAAACTTCGCATTCCGCCCTGGTGATTGATGTAAACAACAGTCATGGCATTGCAAGACTAGATGCGAATTGGACAGCCCTCTAGTAGGTTCTACCAGTCCTGGAGAGCGAGAAAGATAGCCTTAGGTTCCAGGATGCTGATAGGGAAGTGTGGACTCTTGAGTATTCCAACACTGCTTTAGCCCAGAAGACTGGCATCTGTCATCGCTATCTACCAGTGCAGTGGGGGAAAGGATCTCCTGCGGCGGACAAGGGGAGAAAGGCGCCAGCAGGCTAGTGACTGTCATAGGCTACGTTCACACTAGCGTTGTGCGCCGCTGCGTCGGCGACGCACAACGCACCGAAAAACGCGTGCGAACGCACGCAAAAACGCTGCGTTTTTCGATGCGTGCGTCGTTTTTTGACGAACATCGGACGCAAGAAAAATGCAACTTGTAGCGTTTTCTTGGTCCGACGCTAGCGTAAAAAAAGACGCACGTGTCGGAAAACGCAACAAGCAAAAACGCATGCGTCCCCCATGTTAAACATAGGGGCGCATGACGCGTGCGTCGCCGCTGCGTCGCCCGACGCTAGCGCGACGCACACTAGCCGAACGCTAGTGTGAACGTAGCCATACTTATGAAGGAAGAAAGGTGGGACGATCCAAGGAGATCTTTTTGTCCTAACTTGATGGAAGCGCAAGCTGAAGAGGGCGAGTGTAAAACTGAGAGAAGGGGACCGCTAAGAAAACCAGGCGCTAGGTCGGAATCAGATAAGACCTCGCTCTGTTGATAAGTCAGCCCAGAAGGAATAGTGTGTTGAGTGTCACTTCGAGACTCTTGCAGCAGTCCTGATAGGACAGAACATTGATCAGAAAGTCATCCAGGTAGGGGATAAGTAGAATTCCCCTGGGATGAAGGAGGTCCATGACAGCTGCAATGACCTTCGTGAAAACTCTAGGGGCCAACAATAAACTGAATTGCAGCATCATGACTTGGAAGTTAGAGTCCTGAACTGCAAAGTGAAGGAACCTTTGATGTGGTGCACAGATTGGGATGTGGAGGTAGGCAATCTGGATGTCCACCGAACAGAGAAACTCTGCGGGTTCTATTGAGGCAATTACAGAGGGACTCCATCCTGAAGTGGCAGATCCACACACTTTTGTGCAGGCGTTTGAGGTCTAGAATCGGGCGGACAGATCCATCTTTTTAGGGACCACAAAGGTTTCAGTAGAAAGCTGAAAAGTGATCTTGGGAGGGGACGGGAATGATGACACCAGACTAGAGAAGAGAGGTAATGGCCGGAAAAAACCTGGGAACCAGCCAGGGATCCCTTGCTGCTTCGGCATGAGAAAACAATTGCAGCATGTTGCGAATGGCAGCGACACGCGGCTCATACGAGCCCATACAAGTCTATGTTCGCATGTGAAACATCAGACTGCACTCGGAATGTCATCACAGTGCAGTGCGATTACCACAGATGCTGGCAATGGAGATGGAGAGGAACGGAGCACAGAGCACTGACACTTGGCTCACATTCGCAGCAGAGTGTTATTAGCATCTCACATTGGATGCTATACACTAGTGTGATTCTAGCCTTATGTTTGGAAAAGTCCAGGTAAGGAATTTGACATTTTTGGAGAATACTGTGAGCGCCGACATAGGGCAATCCTTGTCCATGATGTCGAAGGTCTGATTGATTGCAAGAATCAGACTATCCATCACATCCTGAAGCTTGGAGGATTGATTGGATCAAGGTCCGAATCTGACTAAGAGTGGAAGTCGGACCCCTGAGCTGTATAGGGCCCCGGGGAGGGGGAGGCAGAGGCCATCCTAGAGGATGTTGATGGAGGGGTAGATCCAGAGGAGGAGAAATTAGTCTGCTCCTTGGATCTGGTGCATGATCTGGCATGAACTCAATGAATAGGACGGTAAGCTCGATACACCCTTGGGAATGTTCGGGGCACCGATGTTAGCTGCTGCAGGAAAGAGCGGAGAATGCAGATCAAGCCGGCACCCCCAAAGAAGGAGCGCTCTGATTGGCTGTACAGGAGATAAAAGCTTCCCACAATAAGAAATAAAAGAACCAGTGTGAGAACCAGTGTATGCCTCCTACCGACACCAAGCTAAAACTGACTAGCACCCGTCTCACCGAGAGCAGGGGCGGTGGGGTGTACCCTGCTCTGAAGGAGCAGTGTCTATTATACTTTTCCTTTAATTGTTCCAATTCTGATTTTGGTTTACAAATACGGATGTAAAATACTGACCAAATACTGAAAATGTGAACGTGGCCTTAATAAAAGAATTCATCTATTCACTTGCAACAAATTAAATTAAACTACACTATATATTCTAAGTTATCCCTCCTTACCCTCTTACCTGCTCAGCAGTGATGCCATTCCCTATAGCCTGTTGAACACTTTCTCTGGTGACCTGTGCCACCACCAGGTTGGGAAAACGATACAGCATTTCAGAGAAGAGAGCAATGAGGGCAATCTGCAGTTCTGAATCTGAGAATAGAGATAAAGGGAGATAGAACAATAAGGCAGCAATGAAGAATCACTGCAAAACTCATCACCATGTTCTGATTAAAATTACATTCTTAGGCTCAAGATAGTCTTCTTTTCTTTAGTAAATAAGAGAAAAGTGTGAACATACCCTACTTACTGCAGAGTCTAAGAACATGGACATAGAAGCCAGTATGTGCCGGAGCCTCTATAGTTACTAACCTGTGTATGCATGTATCCTGTAGTTAGTCTCAACCACAATAAATCCCTGCTTATTGCTGTCAAGAGAAGTGCCAGAGATTCCAGAAGCCAGATTTATCGCTAGACGTGTCGGATAATAGCGGCGAGACTTCCGCTGAAAATAAAATAATATGGAAATCAAAACTTCTACTTGCAAACAATAACAAATTAAATAGCAGGAAATTCATAAACTTTTGCAAAGATCACAAGACACATTTACAACAGCTTACTGCCATTATACAGAGAAGCAGACAGCGTTGTAGAAATACAATGTCAGCGATGGTGAACTGCTAACCTTTCTCTGAAACACGAGTCCAAATTCTCGTAGGTGCTGTAGGAACGTCAGTAGCGAATCACTCATCCCCTCTACAGAATAGTCCTTAGGAATAGGAAATAGAATATCATTTATTCTAGATCTGCCTATCAATGTGTCTATATTCATCTAATTAATTAATTAATTAATTTTTTTTACAATTAAAATATACCTTTCCAAGCGTAGAAAAGCTAAGCTGGAACATGAAAGACAGAATTTCCACCAGATTCATTTCTCGGGACTATGGGAAAAAAAACAGGATTTTTGGTTGCTTACCGTAAAATCTGTTTCTCGGAGCCTTCATTGGGGGACACAGGAACCATGGACACAGGAACCATGGGTGTATGCTGCTGCCACTAGGAGGCTGACACTATGCAAATAAAAAAGTTAGCTCCTCCTCTGCAGTGTACACCCTACCGACAGGAAGTAGGATATTCAGTTAGTGAGAAAGCAGTAGGAGAAGCAACGTGTAAAGGAGAAAGAATAATATAACAATAATAATAATAATAAACTTTATATATAGCGCCAACAAATTCCATGGCGCTCCACAGATTAACAGTTTCAAACACTCAGAGTGTTCAAAGAACTCAAACGTAAACAGTAAACAAAGCTGTTCAACTTGGGAGGGAGCTGTGTCCCCCAATGAAGGCTCCGAGAAACAGATTTTACGGTAAGCAACCAAAAATCCTGTTTTCTCTATCGCCTTTCATTGGGGGACACAGGAACCATGGGACGTCCCAAAGCAGTCCCTGGGGTGGGAAAAACAGACTTTCATCAGGTCCGAGGACTCACCACTGCCGCCTGCAGGATCCTTCTGCCCAGGCTGGCGTCCGCCGAAGCATAGGTATGGACCTTGTAAAGTTCAGCGAAACGTGTGGATGGAAGACCAGGTTGCCGCTTTGCAAAGCCGTCGGTGAAAGCCCTGTGACGTACCGCACAGGAAGCGCCGACTGCCCGGGTAGAGTGAGCCTTTCTCTCTGGAGGGGCACTCTGTTCTTGACCCGGTGAGCTTCCAAAATTGCCGTTCTGATCCAGCAAGCAATAGTCACCTTGGAATCCTGATCCAGCAAGCAATAGTCGCCTTGGAATCCGGCAGGCGTTCACACGCACCATCAGGGATGGCGAAAAGAGAATCCAGCTTTCGGAAAGCAGCCGTGCTAGCAAGGGAGATCCTCACTGCCCTGACGAGGTCCAGCCTGTTCAACGATTGCTCCAGAGGATGAATCGGAACTGGACAAAAGGAAGGTAGAACGGTGTCCTCGTTGAGGTGGAAAGGTGAAAACCACCTTGTGAAGGAAGGAAGGCGGAGGCCTGGGACCACCTTGTCCTGGTGGAAAATCAAGAAAGGAGATCGGCAAGAAATGGCCGCCAATTTGAAAATGCGGCGGATCGAAGTGATGGACCTGAGAAAAGCCACCTTCCCAGATAGAACGGACATGGAAAACTCCCTGAGAGGCTCAGAGGGGGGAACCCCCAAGAGCGACCAGCACAACCTTTAGATCCCATGAATCCACAGAGGCCCTGTACGGAGAGACAGAATGGGCTACTCTTTGAAGGAAGGTCTTAACCTGCGGCTGAGAAGATAACATCTTCTCAAAGGGAAGAAGAGCGCAGGAACCTGGTCCTTTAGGGAACTAAGAGTGAAGCCCGAATCCAGTCCTGCCTGAAGGAAAACCAAATGGAAGGCAGGGAAAAGGACATAGGTGAAAAGCGGTTGGACTTGCACCAACGAAAGTAAGCCTTCCAGGTACGATAGTAGATCCTGGAAGACGAAGGCTTCCTAGCCTGGATTATAGTGTGACTCATCCGGGCCGAAAGACCGAACTGTGGTGTCCACAACCACGCCGTTAAACTGAGCGACTGATAATTCGGGTGGCAGATCGGACCGTGGGACAGCAGATCCGGTCTGTCTGGAAGGCACCAGGGGCGTCCGCGAGAAGATTGACGATGTCCGCAAACCAAGACCTCCTGGGCCAATCCGGGACGATCAGAATGCCCAGCACCCCTTCTTTTTCGACAGCTTGGAAAGCAAGGGAAGGGGTGGGAACCGATAGGGGAGCACGAACTGCGACCAAGGAATGGCCAAAGAGTAAACACCACTGCGAGATAATCGCGGGACCTTGGGACGACCCGAGGGACATTCCTGTTCAATCGGGACGCCGTGAGGTCCACCTCTGGAGTCCCCCATCGAAGAGCAATCAGGTAGGAGACCTCCTGAAGTAAGGACCATTCCCCTGCCGCGAGGCCCTCGCAGCCGAGGAAGTCGGCGGCCTAATAGTCCACGCCGGGGACATGCGCTGCGGATCTCACCAGGACCGTAGCCTTTGTCCAGAGGAGGATCCTGGGATCTCGGCAGAGGCCAGAGAACTCAGAGTCCACCCCTGGAGGTTGACATATGCCACTGCTGTGTCATTGTCTGTCTGGATTCGAATTGGCAGGCTGCTGAGAATCCTTATCCAGTGAAAGACAGAAAGATGATCCGGAACTCGAGGACATTGATCGGTAGAGAGGACTCCTGCGCCGACCAACAACCCTGAAAAGAACAGGTGACAAAGCCCCACGCCTCCGCCGAGCAGGCTGGCGTTCCTCGTCACCACCTGCCAGGGAACTGGAAGAAAGGATATTCTGTGAAGGATCTGCTCTGGGATAAGAGAAGTGACCTCGGCCACCAGTCGAGGAACCGTTTGACCCGGGAGAAAGCCGGATCGGACGATGCAGGGAGAAGACAGACGTGTCCCCCTGTGATAGAATAGCCTGCTGAAGAAGTCTTGAATGAAACGGGCGAAGGGAAAATTGCTTCCGATGTTGCAACCAACCTCCTTAGGACCTTTATGGCCCATCGGAAAGGAGGGGAGCCGAGAACCCTGGAGCAAGCGAACTTCCCGACAAAGGAGGGAAATCGTGTCTTCGGGAAGAAAGACTCTGGTCAGACAAGTGACGAAGAACATGCCCAGAGATACGAGGCGCTGAACAAGACGGAACTTCTTCCTATTGACGAGCCACCCGCAACGGATAGAGCGTCGGGGAAGATTGATAAGACTTTCGGGAGCCTGAAACCGAAATTCCTGAGCCTCCATGGAAGCGATTACTGAATGAGGGAATATCATCCTGAAGTGTTTCAAGACGAGACTTCCTGTTAAGCAATTTGAGATCCGGACTGGGACGAACCGTGTAGTCCTCTTTCAGTACAAAGAGATTTGAACCGTTCCTGTTCTGGGACGGGAACGATTACCCCGGATTTAAGGAGGGAAACAATGGCTGTAAAGAAACCCGGGACTAGAGCGGGGTCTCTTGGAGGTTGGGATTCAAAGAAAAACGATCCCAGGGCCGTGAAATGAATCTATTTTGTATCCAGAGGATACAAGTTCCCTGGCCCATGCGTCCTCTACTGAGGAGACCCAGACGTCCCTGAGGAACAGGAGACGGCTGCCCAGCCTGGGAAATGGGCTGGAGTCTAGTCGTGGGTCATGCCTAGGTGGAACTTCCAGTCCTGGACCTGGAGAATCCACCTTAGAAGTAGAGGGAACGCCAGGAAGGAGTGAGTCGAAGAATACCTTCTTCTCTTAACGTGCCTGAGGCCTCTGCTGTTGCGAAAAAGGAATCTGATGCTGCAAAGCGACGAGAAATGCCGAAAGGACCGAAGTTGCCGCCTAGGAAGAGAACTGGTGCCGCCAGTGGCTTCCTTAGTAATTTGGTCCAGCTTGGAACCGAAAAGACGTGATCCTTGAAAAAGGCAGGCCCGTAAGGGACTTCTTTGATGACTCGAGCCAAACAGAGTGACGGCTGGCAACAACATTACTGTACTGAAGACGCGACGTCCAGGGAACAAATTATTCCCTGGCGTGAGTAATCTGGGTGGAAACTTCCGCCATCCAGTCTGGTGGAGCTCCGGCCTGAATGCCTAAACGGAGTTGTTTAGCCCCTTCGGATACAGACTTCGAAACCCAAGTGGAAGCGAAAGCCGGGCATAGAGATGATGCGGCAACTTCGAAAGTCGAATTCACGAAGGATTCCATGATCCTATCGATGGAATCTGTCAGAGTCTCCCCACCGGACAGCGTGAAGACTGTGTTGGTGGCAAGTCTAGCAGCGGCGGATCCACAGAGGGAGAGGTCGTTCTCTAACGCCTCTCATTCCGGTTGGCGATGAGGTCCGGAGGAAAGAGATATGAGACTCCAAGACGCTTGTCTCTGTGAGAACGTCTGGTCGAATTCGCTCTTTCTCTGGCCAGAAGCTCCTCGATTCAGGATGAGGAGCGAATCCCTTGGGAGGTCATTTAGACCGTCTAAACGAAACCGCCTGATCTGCGGGTTCCGTCGAGGAATCTTTGATGCCACAGGTCAGATTGGACGCTCCAATGAGGCCTTGAACCATATCCCTCATGTTGTGATTTGGTTAGACTCCGGCCCCAAATTATCCTCCGAAGGCGCATCAGAGAAAAACCTCGCCTTACTCGGGGGGGGTGAGGGGGGTGGTGATGGGAAGTCGACCACAGAGAAGGACCGTGGGGCGAGATGGACCGAGGAGAGAACTCAGACCAGCGTTCCTGTCTGGATCTTTCACGGCCTGTATTGGAAGACTCGGACGGAGCTTCTTGCGACCCGCTGGCTACTGCGGAAGTCTGCAGGGGCAACCGATCGAGCACGGACACAAGGGTCTGGGACACCCGTGTGAGATCCGCTATTGATAGAGACAGAGGGGAGGCCCAGCCTGGGGTGGGGAATTCGCTCTGAGGCGGAGCAGCAGGGGGGGGGTCTTGGGTGGTGAACATAATGTGGGTTGCTGCAGGCCTGTCTGAGGGAAGCTTGCGGTTACAAGACGCACCCTGAAAGTGTTTCACTAAGGCACAGGCACAGGAAAAAGTAGGAGGTCGGGAGTGACCTTCCTTAAAATTAGACCGAACGGGCCCCTGAGGTAAATGTCAGAAGACTAGGGGACCGGGGATTGAGACAAACTGCGGTGCAAAGGTACTCACGGCAGACACTGCGGGATCCAGATGGAAGGTTGCACGGCCTTGAAGATGCTCCTCAGGAACGATAGCCCCTAGGAGAACAGGCAGACACCTCTGGGGCACTCTTGTCCGAAACTTGCTGCAGGTCTGAAGAACAGCAGTGGGGAGATGCGAGGATGCCAGGAATTTGCACTCTTAGGATGTGCAAAGAAAAACGTTCCTGGCACTGAAATAAGCATCTGTGGCTGCCTGGGAGTGGTGGGCGGGGCTTAACCGCCAGGCCAGGAGCACCAAGATGGCGGCGGTGGGCGGAGCTTGCCGATAATAGTCGGGCGGGAGAAAAGCCCGCCCGAGGGAAAGGAAGTGGGAGGAGACGCAGCGCCGGAAGTAGGCCCCGGAAGAAGCCGGGGCCTAAATTTAAGGCCGGCGGCCGCCGGGAAGGGCCGCGGCGGCGGGTGAAGCGGCGCGGTTTCCTGCACGGCCGCCGTGCCGTGGTAAAAGGGCACAGTGCGGCCGTAGGAGGAAGCGGCGGCGGTGCCTGCAAAGCCGCCGCACCAGAAGAAAGCGGTGCAGCCGCAGGAGAAAGCGGCGCGGCTGCCAGCGAGGCGGCCACGCCGTGTCAGAAAAGAATAGTGCGGCCGCAATGAAATCGGCGCGGCTACCATAAGGCCGCCGCGCTAGGACAGAAACAGTGCAGCCGCAGGGGGAAAAAAGGCAGAGGCTGCCGCACGGCCGCCGCATCGGGACAGAGCACAGTGCGGGGGAAAAAGGCAGCGCGGCCGCCTGTAAGGCCAAGAACAGCGCGGCTGCCACGCTAATGGGGCGACGACCCCCGCCCCATGAGAAAATGTCAACCAGGTCAATACAGCCTGGAAAAAATCCCAAGGGACCCCCAAATGACTACCCTGGAACTGAGGAAGGACCCAGAGGTACTTTGGAATACTCACCTAAAAAATCCCACGCCGTCCTTACTAACCTCATTCTGTGGGAAAATATCAGACGTCCAGGGAGCTGATGGACGTCCTCGTCTCCTCCAACCAACAGGCTCTGGTGGGCGAGTGGGTGGGGGACGGAGCCAGGACCGGACTTCTAAGCACGCTTGTGTGCTAGGATCTTGGTCCTGGTGGGGGATCTATGAGGATACGGGGTGGCAGTACACGCCGTACTCATAGTCCGTATTGTGGGACTACAGGTGTGACTGTTCACCCTGTATCCCTCCAGAAAATCTGAAAAGAAACGACGCACATTGAGGTAGATAAGGGTCTAATGAAAGACCCGTGTCCACCTCCTACTGACACTAAGCTAAACTGAATATCCTACTTCCTGTCGGTAGGGTGTACACTGCAGAGGAGGAGCTAACTTTTTTATTTGCATAGTGTCAGCCTCCTAGTGGCAGCAGCATACACCCATGGTTCCTGTGTCCATGGTTCCTGTGTCCCCCAATGAAAGGCGATAGAGAAATACAAATATATTTAGCAAATAAAAGTTTACTTAAAAGGAAATACTTGGAATTGCTGTAATTTTCATTAAATTATGTTCAATATCTCACATGAAATCAGCATTGGATGTGAATCAATAATCTGATAAGAAGAGCATCACAATAGTTT
The DNA here is from genome assembly GCF_032444005.1 of Ranitomeya imitator. NCBI lineage: Eukaryota > Metazoa > Chordata > Amphibia > Anura > Dendrobatidae > Ranitomeya > Ranitomeya imitator. Next base: position 710,626,097 of record NC_091284.1, on the reverse strand, counting down.
ACCTTTACTAATAAGTAATACATATGTATATACACTAAAGTTCTTCTCACACAATTAGAATATCATCAAAAAGTTAATTTATTTCAGTTCTTCAATACAAAAAGTGAAACTCATATATTATATAAAGTCATTACAAGCAGAGTGATGTATTTCAAGTGTGTATTTCTGTTAATGTTGATGATTATTGCTTACAGCCAATGAAAACCCAAAAGTCATTATCTCAGTAAATTAGAATACTTTATAACACCAGCTTGAAATAGGATTTTAAAATCCGAAATGTTGGCCTACTGAAATGTATGATCAGTAACTGCACTCAATACTTGGCCGGGGCTCCCTTTACATCAATTACTGCATCAATGCAGCGTGGCATGGAGGTGATCAGCCTGAGGCACTGCTGAGGTGTTATGGAAGCCCAGGTTGCTTTGATAGCAGCCTTCAGCTCATCTGCATTGTTGGGTCTGGTGTCTCTCATGTTCCTCTTGACAATACCCCATAGAGCAGAGGTCCCCAACTCCAGTCCTCAAGGCCCACCAACAGGTCATGTTTTCAGGATTTCCTTTGCATTGCACAGGTGATGCAATTATTACCTGGGCAAAACTAAGGAAATCCTGAAAACATGACATGTTGGTGGGCCTTGAGGACTGGAGTTGGGGACCTCTGCCATAGAGAATCTATGGGGTTGAGGTCAGGTGAGTTTGCTGGCCAATCAAGCACAGTGATACTGTTGTTTTTAAACCAGGTATTGGTGCTTTTGTCAGTGTGGACAGGTGCCAAGTCCTGCTGGAGAATGACATTTCCATCTCCAAAAAGCTTCTCAGCAGAGGGAAGCATGAAGTGCTATAAAATTTCCTGGTATAGACGGCTGCGCTGACTTTGGTCTCGATAAAACACAGTGGACCTACACCAGCAGATGACATGGCTCCCCAAACCATCACTGATTGTGGAAACTTCACACTAGATCTCAAGCAGCTTGGATTGTGACCTCTCCACTCTTCCTCCAGACTCTGGGACCCTGATTTCCAAATGTAATGCAAAATTTACTTTAATCTGAAAACAACATATTGGACCACTGAGCAAAAATGCAGTTAATTTTCTCCTTGGCCCAGGTAAGATGCTTCTGGTGTTGTCTATTGGTCGTGAGTGGCTTGACACAAGGAATGCGACACTTGTAGCCCATGTCCTGGATACATCTGTGTGTGGTGGCTCTTGAAGCAATGACTCCAGCAGAGATCATTTGTTAGTTTTAGGATTGTAAATAAATAATGCCTAAGTATTCAGGTCATTTATCAATAGCTATCCAATGTGGCATCATTCTGTTAGTTGAAAAAACATTACCCAGGGTTAAAGGGGTTTTCCAAGCCAGACAAAAATTTCAGAAGGGACTGTATTATATAGAATGCTAACAGAATGGAGTAGTGAGCAAAGAATAAAGAGGTCTGCATGTGATAGCAAGCAGGCAAATTGCATAAGAGTGATCATGTGACAGCCACTCGAACTAGCGCAGAATCCTAAGTGTGTATAGCACACACTGTTCGATTACAATACAGTAAGATAATGTGCCTGATAAAAGAAAAAAAATTAAAATGCACACCTGGCCCCTCAAAACCTATTTAAGGTCTGCTGCAGAGTCGATGACACAAACATCTGGGGTCTAGCGAGTGTCATGTGGATACATGAATGTGTGTTTGCGCATTGTTAATCCTGCAGGAGGTTTGTGGGTGGTTTGCACAATCCGGACTAACTACAGGTGTCATCCGTGCCCAAGAACATAGAACATAAAGGGAAGTTGATACTTGCCTCTGCGGATTTAAGGTACTGAAGCATAAAATACCAGAGCTGAGATGCTGTGTCTAGGAGTAAAAACTGAAATCCGGCAGAAGAAATGCTAGGCGCTTCTCCAGCATCACTGCAGAAGTAACACAAAACAGAAAACGTACAACGTGAACATTTCCCCAGATGGGGGGGTGACAAATCCAGACAGTATGGGAGAAGAACAATTTATGCCACTGCAACGGTTTTCTACATGAAAGTAAAAGGCAAGGTATTATAGTGTCTGTCCGAGTGATCAACTCACTGCTGCGACTGTTCCAGGTGTGTAATGAGAGCTGCCATAAAGGGGATGTCTGGGCAGGAAGAAAAAATTATCCAGTCACTATGTAACTGAAGACTATTCAGACCCGACAACCAATCTAAGGGGACAGATCCAAATAAACAGAATCTGCTAACAATCTGATGTCTGTGGCGTCACACAAACAAGATTAAAAGCTGTAAATGTTCTGCAGAATAATGATGGATCGCTTGAAAACTTAGCTTTAGGAGGGACCGACCATCGAATGTGTATGAGGGTATCCTGACTCTCCTCAATGGCAGATGCCGGGATAGAAAAGTCGGGCATGTTGGATTTTAACATGTCTGATCTTTTTGTTCTCACAGGAGATAATCATCCATTAGAAGCATCTCTTTAGAGCAGATATATGCTTTTCTAAAAGTGTATTTGTATGGGAGGGATGAAAAAAATAGCACTGAAAGATGGCGAATGCACTGACTAGCCCAATTGACAGGTTTCCTGATCTGAGCTAACTGCCTCATGGCCATATGTTTATTAGCTCAGATCAGCATACCCAACGGTTGGGCCAAATATTGAGATCCCAGTGTGGTCCAGGTTTCACAGACTTGTAAATCCGGCCTTTTCTGAAGTGTATGGCCAGCGTACCGGGCTAACCAGATCTAAAGAGGTCACTTTATGCAGCCTGTCCAGAGAACCATATATCTAGTATAATCTAAGAATACATTCTTCTTGATTTCAGTAACATGAACTTAGAAATCAAAATGAGAACTCAAAGACAACAAGACGATCTTAGGATTTCCTTCAAGAACTTCCCCATAACAAAAGAGCAGTACTACCTTTTCATGAGACCAGCCTGAATGAGTAGCTGCGCCAAATCCTGGCTAACAGTCGCACTAGGTGACCCGACCATAAACTGCAATATAACCTATGAAAAAAAGAATGAGATGTTAAACCTTATTATTATTAGTACTATCTGTAGAGAGAAGCATGAAGCTGCTTATACAGCACACTGCGTAGGGTACAACTTCTCAATGCCATCCTTAGAAAATGATTTCAAGAAGCAAATCCAGATGTACAGAGTCGGCTGCTAGGTCCCCTGGAAATTTACAGCAGAGATCGCAATTATGGCAGAACAATTCAGAAATACAGGGAAATCTTTAAAATCTAATGTGTGCCAATATATACCAAATCCTGACTGCACCTGTATAGCGATTCTCTAGAAATAAAGCCTACAGAATTTGTACCATGAACACAACGGTACTTGGACATAAGAGGACAAGTATTAGCAGTGATTAGTAGTGAACATGTCACTTCACCTCCCATCTGCTCTCTGCATATTTATCCAGTGAAAGGACATCTTTTCCATGTTTATCAGGACCAAGTAAGTTGCCATCATCTGCCCAAGCTTTTCCTCTATGGAGAGAGAACATAAAGAATTATAAGTATATTACTATAAACTTTGGATCAAAAGGTCACAAAGAACTCTAAGATAAATTTATAGAAAAAAAAAAAAAGAATGGAGAGAAATAATAAACGTGACAAAATATTCAGGCACATTAGAACTACAGGTCCTTCTCAAAAAATTAGCATATAGTGTTAAATTTCATTATTTACCATAATGTAATGATTACAATTAAACTTTCATATATTACACAGGTCAACAAAAAAAAAATTTTTTCTGGTGTCCAAAATATTTTAAGGAATTTGGGGTATTTTTGGGGTGCTGATTCTGAATATGCTATCAGTTTTGCCAGATTGGCTCAAGTTTTTGAAATTTTTGGTATCTTATTTATAGCACTTGTTGGTAAATGCGACGCATCATCTCATTAATTTCTTTGGATTAGTACTTGAACTGAGCAGTTCTCAATATAGTTTTGTGTTAATTAGTGTTCTAAAAGTTTGTTCATAGCTTGATTTTTGCACTAACTTTATGTTGTTGTCTGTTTTCCAGTGAAAAGCATGAACTCATCAAGAAGAAGTTGTCTTAACGATCCAGACTCATTCTGTTACATTTGTGGTGAATACACACTGCCAAAACATAGAAGAAACATAACAGACTTCGTAAAAAAAGTGTATTTTGCCTATTTTGGGGTTATGCTTGGGGACACACAGTGTGCAAAGCATGTATCGAATTATTACGAAAATGGAGCAAAGGACAAAGAAAAAGCTTCAAATTTGGTGTTCCAATGGTGTGGAGAGAGCAAAAAAATCATCATGATGACTGTTATTTCTGTGCAGTGCAAGTGCAAGGATTCAATAAGCATAAGAAACGAAAATGGGAGTATCCTAACATGGAATCTGCAAGAAGGCCTGTCCCTCATTGTGAAGATGTGCCTGTACCTGTGTTTACCATGTTACCTGACCTTCCCCCACCTAATGATGATGAAATGCAGGGTATGGAGCTAAACATCAGTTCTGGAAGTGAACTAGAATATGAAGGAAGTTTCAGAACACCTACGCAATTTACCCAAGGAGAGCTCAACGATCTAATAAGAGACCTCAACCTCTCAAAAAGTGCATCCGAACTTTTAGCTTCAAGGCTAAGTGAAAAAAATTGTCTGACGCCTGGAACTAAAATTACATCTTACCGGACCAGAGAAGAAGCACTTCTTCAATTTTTCTGTGAAGATGACCTACTTGTATATTGTAAGGATATTCCTGGCCTGATGCTGCAAATGGGTTTACAAGTATATCGTCCTGAAGACTGGAGGCTTTTCATAGATAGTTCTAAAAGGAGTTTGAAATTTTTTTTTGTTGAACAATGGCAATCAGTGTGCATCTCTTCCAGTAGCTCACTCAACTAAACTTGCAGAACAATACAAAAATGTCAAAATGGTTTTGGAGAAACTGTGCTACCATGAACATTCGTGGCTGATATGTGTTGATTTAAAAATGGTCAACTTTTTACTTGGACAGCAAAGTGGATACACAAAGTATCCTTGCTTCATCTGCATGTGGGATAGTAGAGCAAAACATCAGCACTGGGAGAAACTGAATTGGCCTCCAAGGGACACCTTGACAGTAGGAGCATCAAACATAGTGAACGAACCTTTGATGGACAGGGAAAAAATCATTCTACCACCACTTCACATAAAGTTAGGATTAATGAAGCAGTTTGTCAAGGCATTAGACAAAGATGGTAATTGCTTCATGTACATCTGCAGATCTTTCCCTGGTCTTAGTAGCGAAAAACTGAAGGCAGGAATCTTTGATGGTCCTCAAATTCGGAAACTCATTAAAGATTCAAATTTTCCTAAGGAAATGAATGACATTGAAGCTGCTGCATGGTGTAGTTTTGTGTTGGTAGTGAAGAACTTCTTGGGAAATCAAAAGGCAGACAATTATGAAGAACTGGTACAAAACATGCTATTGAGATTTAGAAATCTGGGTGTACACATGAGCATTAAATTGCATTATCTTCACAGTCACTTGGACAGATTTCCAGAAAACCTTGGAGATTTTAGCGAAGAACAAGGGGAGAGATTTCATCAGGATATTATGGTGATGGAGGAAAGGTACCAAGGCAGATGGGACAGACATATGATGGCTGATTACTGCTGGAATCTACAGCGTGACTGCCCGAATAGCTCACATAGAAGAAAATCATATAAAAAGCGCTTTTCCAGCGATTAAATGTCTCCTATCTTTCATGTCTTGTTCATTTTTGAAGATTACTTTCTAAAACTAGTTAAAATAAACTAAAATCAACATTTACTTTGTTAAATTTATTGTATTCATGACAATATCAATAAAGTTAATGCGCGTGTAGCAAATTACGTCTTTTTTTTTACACATTTTACGAAAAATCTCAAAAACTTGAGCCAATCTGGCAAAACTGATGACATATTCAGAATCAGCACCCCAAAGTTACCCTAAATTCGATGAAATATCTTTGGCACCAAAAATGCTGTTGACCAGTGTTATAGATTCATTATCCACCAACTGAAATTTGTCAGGTCTTTTATTGTTTTAATACTGATGATTTTGGCATACAACTCCTGATAACCCAAAAAACCTGTCTCAAAAAATTAGCATATTTCACCCATCCAATCAAATAAAAGTGTTTTTTAATAACAAACAAAAAAACCAACAAATAATAATGTTCAGTTATGCACTCAATACTTGGTCGGGAATCCTTTGGCAGAAATGACTGCTTCAATGCGGCGTGGCATGGAGGCAATCAGCCTGTGACACTGCTGAGATGTTATGGAGGCCCAGGATACTTCAATAGCGGCCTTAAGCTCATCCAGAGTGTTGGGTCTTGCGTCTCTCAACTTTCTCTTCACAATATCCCACAGATTCTCTATGGGGTTCAGGTCAGGAGAGTTGGCAGGCCAATTGAGCACAGTAATACCATGGTCAGTAAACCATTTACCAGTGGTTTTGGCACTGTGAGCAGGTGCCAGGTCGTGCTGAAAAATGAAATCTTCATCTCCATAAAGCATTTCAGCCGATGGAAGCATGAAGTGCTCCAAAATCTCCTGATAGCTAGCTGCATTGACCCTGCCCTTGATGAAACACAGTGGACCAACACCAGCAGCTGACATGGCACCCCACACCATCACTGACTGTGGGTACTTGACACTGGACTTCAGGCATTTTGGCATTTCCTTCTCCCCAGTCTTCCTCCAGACTCTGGCACCTTGATTTCCGAATGACATGCAAAATTTGCTTTCATCAGAAAAAAGTACTTGGGACCACTTAGCAACAGTCCAGTGCTGCTTCTCTGTAGCCCAGGTCAGGCGCCTCTGCCGCTGTTTATGGTTCAAAAGTGGCTTTACCTGGGGAATGCGGCACCTGTAGCCCATTTCCTGCACACGCCTGTGCACGGTGGCTCTGGATGTTTCCACACCAGACTCAGTCCACTGCTTCCTCAGGTTCCCCAAGGTCTGGAATCGGTCCTTCTCCACAATCTTCCTCAGGGTCCGGTCTCCTCTTCTCGTTGTACAGCGTTTTCTGCCACATTGTTTCCTTCCAACAGACTTACCATTGAGGTGCCTTGATACAGCACTCTGGGAACAGCCTATTTGTTGAGAAATTTCTTTCTGGGTCTTACCCTCTTGCTTGAGGGTGTCAATGATGGCCTTCTTGACATCTGTCAGGTCGCTAGTCTTACCCATGATGGGGGTTTTGAGTAATGAACCAGGCAGGGAGTTTATAAAAGCCTCAGGTATCTTTTGCATGTGTTTAGAGTTAATTAGTTGATTCAGAAGATTAGGGTAATAGGTCGTTTAGAGAACCTTTTCTTGATATGCTAATTTATTGAGACAGGTTTTTTGGGTTATCAGGAGTTGTATGCCAAAATCATCAGTATTAAAACAATAAAAGACCTGACAAATTTCAGTTGGTGGATAATGAATCTATAATATATGAAAGTTTAATTGTAATCATTACATTATGGTAAATAATGAAATTTAACACTATATGCTAATTTTTTGAGAAGGACCTGTATAGTATCGAAATTGTCACTGTGCCAAAAGTTACCACCACATGTCTGCAATAACGTCAGTGTGGATGATGCGTTGTACTTCGTGTGTATGCTTACTCACAAAGCTGTGGGTCATGTTGCCAAAAACCACTCATGAAAAATATATATTACAAAAACTAATACAAAATAATGGGAGTAATTGGCTGGAAAACAACAGTCAGACTCATATTTAGGTGTAAGTTACTGCATCACTAGTCTCCAGGTACATCTCATTTACTCTCTTCTGTTACTAGGAATCCTCAGTGAACCTAGTAATAACTAGAATATAAAAATAGACATACAAAAGTCAGACATGAGGCGAAGGAGAAATCCTAAATGTAGGTAGTTGATAATAACAAAACTCCCTTGTGTGAATACTACTAATCAATACAGAGTTAAGAGTTATCAGAGTTAGGACTCGAGATGAGTGAATATGTTTGGAATCGGTTGCAGAGTCTGAATTTCCCATATTCGTGCCATATTGGTACCCTATCCGTGCCAAATTTATGTTTGATGATTGGTTCAGAGCATATTCGCTTATTTCTACTTCCATTGACCCCAATGATATTCGGCTGTGTTTGGCGAATGTTGCAAAAACAATATTTGCCGGCGATTGTAATCGGAACCGAATTTTGAAAAATTCACTCAACTCTAGTTAGGACTCCTGATGAAGCTTGATGCGAAACGCACGTCAAGTGCATTTTCATTGATAGGTAAAGTGTACTCCATGTCACTGTGCATTATTATCATTATGTGAACTTTCGTGTGATATCGCTCTCTCCCGGTTTATCTGCATGTACAGTTAGGGCCAGAAATATTTGGACAGTGACACAATTTTCGCGAGTTGGGCTCTGCATGCCACCACATTGGATTTGAAATGAAACCTCTACAACAGAATTCAAGTGCAGATTGTAACGTTTAATTTGAAGGGTTGAACAAAAATATCTGATAGAAAATGTAGGAATTGTACACATTTCTTTACAAACACTCCACATTTTAGGAGGTCAAAAGTAATTGGACAAAGAAACATAACCCAAACAAAATATTTTTATTTTCAATATTTTGTTGCAAATCCTTTGGAGGCAATCACTGCCTTAAGTCTGGAACCCATGGACATCACCAAACGCTGGGTTTCCTCCTTCTTAATGCTTTGCCAGGCCTTTACAGCCGCAGCCTTCAGGTCTTGCTTGTTTGTGGGTCTTTCCGTCTTAAGTCTGGATTTGAGCAAGTGAAATGCATGCTCAATTGGGTTTAGATCTGGAGATTGACTTGGCCATTGCAGAATGTTCCACTTTTTGGCACTCATGAACTCCTGGGTAGCTTTGGCTGTATGCTTGGGGTCATTGTCCATCTGCACTATGAAGCGCCGTCCAGTCATCTTTGCAGCATTTGGCTGAATCTGGGCTGAAAGTATATCCCGGTACACTTCAGAATTCATCCGGCTACTCTTGTCTGCTCTTATGTCATCAATAAACACAAGTGACCCAGTGCCATTGAAAGCCATGCATGCCATCACGTTGCCTCCACCATGTTTTACAGAGGATGTGGTGTGCCTTGGATCATGTGCCGTTCCCTTTCGTCTCCAAACTTTTTTCTTCCCATCACTCTGGTACAGGTTGATCTTTGTCTCATCTGTCCATAGAATACTTTTCCAGAACTGAGCTGGCTTCTTGAGGTGTTTTTCTGCAAATTTAACTCTGGCCTGTCTATTTTTGGTATTGATGAATGGTTTGCATCTAGATGTGAACCCTTTGTATTTACTGTCATGGAGTCTTCTCTTTACTGTTGACTTAGAGACAGATACACCTACTTCACTGAGAGTGTTCTGGACTTCAGTTGATGTTGTGAACGGGTTCTTCTTCACCAAATTAAGTATGCGGCGATCATCCACCACTGTTGTCATCCGTGGACGCCCAGGCCTTTTTGAGTTCCCAAGCTCACCAGTCAATTCCTTTTTTCTCAGAATGTACCCAACTGTTGATTTTGCTACTCCAAGCATGTCTGCTATCTCTCTGATGGATTTTTTCTTTTTTTTCAGCCTCAGGATGTTCTGCTTCACCTCAATTGAGAGTTCCTTTGACCGCATGTTGTCTGCTCACAGCAACAGCTTCCAAATGCAAAACCACACACCTGGAATCCACCCCTGACCTTTTAACTACTTCATTGATTACAGGTTAACGAGGGAGACGCCTTCAGAGTTAATTGCAGCCCTTAGAGTCCATTGTTCAATTACTTTTGGTCCCTTGAAAAAGAGGACGCTATGCATTACAGAGCTATGATTCCTAAACCCTTTCTCCGATTTGGATGTGGAAACTATCATATTGCAGCTGGGAGTGTGCACTTTCAGCCCATATTATATATATAATTGTATTTCTGAACATGTTTTTGTAAACAGCTAAAATAACAAAACTTGTGTCACTGTCCAAATATTTCTGGCCCTAACTGTACCTTTAAGCCCTTAACTTTTCCAGCACTGGCTATTTTGACTTGTATCTTCTAAATATCCATTCTGAACACTGCGAGTGCACATAATATAACTCTGTATCGCTTTGTAGTATTCACACAAGGGAGTTTTGTTATTATTACTTACCTACCTTTAGTATTTTACATGTCTACTTTTTTAGGTCTATTTTTATGCTTTTAATTACGGTACTGTTTTATCCAATAAAGAATATATTTTGTATTGATTTTAAGTATTACACATTTCTACATGGGTATTCTTGAATTTATTGGTGCATATTGCCCCCTGATAAATAGCTCCTTATACTCATGCAGGTGTTTTAACAACTTGATTATCAGAGCCAGTGTGGACACGTGGATCAACACTCTCTACCTTGCAGAAAAATAAGTTTCATATAATGTCTATCTGGATCAAGGAATAAAATGTTGCCGTGTTGGTTTTCTACAACCAACCAGATAATGTGTTACTAGAATTTCTAAGTCAATATCAATAACAGCTTTTGCTTTTTGACTCTAGAACTTTCCTGCCAGAATCTATGGACCTTCTTCGTGGAACTGACAACCCGAGATGTAATCGTCCTTACCCGCCCAGCAGGGCAATCTTCAGATTTTCGCGGAAAATGGGATTTAGTATGAGTCCCTGTAGCCCCCCGGGAAGTTGTTGTGTGTGCCACAATCGAAGCCCAGACAGAATCTGTGTGTTCTCCTCATGTTCCCTGGTAAATTAAGGGAAACAAATCTATGCATTATTATTTGTGTATTAAAAATTTTAATGATTAGTCAAATGAAATCTTCAAAAAAGCCTTCAAGTAATATCTGTATCCTATGGTTTTGTAAGGTAAACGCCAACTTTACAACGATAAATAGAGGTTGTAGAGGACAGTGCCTCTCCTGTCCACAGGTTGTAAGCGGTACTGCAGCTTTTCCATTCAGTCAGTCAATCTGTACTCATTACTTACTTGTGACTTTCCTTCTTCACCCACAAAGCAACCGCTGCCTGTGGCAAGGGCTGTTCAAGAAACAGCATACGCATCACATAGTTCTTGGCAAGGCCTGGGAGTTCTCTAAGACAGATAGAAGATCAAGTAGCAAAAAGGTTGGAATAAAACTAATGTTAAAAAGAATATGGTCAGTCAACAACTGGGCAAGCAGATGACACAAGAAACACAGCAGAAAACCAGGTGTAACGACTTCTATGTTAAGGCCACTTTCACACAATTAGTATTTGGTCAGTGTTTGTACACCAAAACAAGGAGTGGAACAATCAGAGGAAAACACCAGGGATACTTAACGGTATCCATGACAGCACATCAGAGAGGGATTCGCCCAGCAAGGACAGGACACCTACTGAAATAAAAGGGTGGTACCTCTCCTGTATCAGCTGGGTTACAGAGCATGAGAGGACCTTCAGATTAATCTAGATATATAACCAACACCACATTATAACACCCCCAAACTATAGTGCACACCCGTAAGGTGAAAACAGGAGGGGGGGGGATATACGGGTGCTGTCATGGATTCTGGAAAAAACGGTTACCGGTAAATAACCTTGGCGTTTTCTCTTCACCCATGACAGCACACCTGACAGACTTCTGAAGAATTGGAAACACCTTAGGGAAGAACCACCGCTTGCAGCACCCTTCTACCAAAGGTTAAGTCAGCAGAGGAGCATAGATCCAATCTATAGTGCCTAAAGAAGATAGATGGTGAGGACCAGGTAGTGGCTTTCTCTGCCCAGGAGGTCGCCACGGCTCTGGTGGAATGAACCTTGATGCTGTTAGGAATCGGAGCACCAATAGCAGAATAGGCTAAACTAATGGCCTCCCTAATCCATCTGGCAATGGTACCTTTTACTACAGAGTAACCTTTTCTACTACCCTGGAAGGCTACAAACAGGGACTGGGCTTTCCTCTATTGGCTAGTCACGGATATATACTGTAACAGCGCCCTTCTAACATCAAGATTATGAAACTTCCTCTCCTCCTAGTCACGGATATATACTGTAACAGCGCCCTTCTAACATCAAGATTATGAAACTTCCTCTCCTCCCAATTCTTAGGGTCATTACAGAAGGAGGGCAGGACAATCTCTTGACTTTGATGAAATCTCAACACCACCTTAGGAAGATAAGCGGAATCAGATCTTAACACGACTCTATCCCCTGGACAGCCCTTGAGCCACAAAGCCCGTCTTGCCATGTTCGACAGACCAGAAGACCTAGCTGCCAGTCTCACAGAGTCAGAAGATGTATCTGCCAGGAATGCTGCGGCTCCGTGCAACAAACGCATGTTTGACAAGATTCTATTTCTTCGCTCCTTGGACTTAAGCTGTTCCTCCAACTGTTGTAGCCAAATCATAAGGGAACATGCGGTACAAGTTTTGTCGATTGCTGGTTTCAGACCTCCCACTGCTGCTTCCCATGTGTGCCTTAGATAAGTGTTCACCTTCTTATCTAATCGGTCCATGAATACCACTGAATCTTTCAAGGGAAGTGCTGACCTCTTAGAAGACCTAGACACAGCGTAAACGATTCTAGGGACCTTGTCCCACAACTCTGCATCCTTTTCCGCAAAAGGATATCTCCTTTTCGAGGCCGAGGGCAGCACACCAGATTTCTCCGGTCTCATCCACTCTCTGCTAATGAGAGGCTGGACCTTAGCGTTGACCGGGAAGGTGCGTTTCTTCTTTTCCTCTAATCCCCCAAACATCATGTCCTCAAGAGACTTGGCTGCTTTCTCTTCTTTTAACCCCCGTAGCTTTTTTCGGTTTTGCGTTTTCGTTTTTCACTCACCTTCTTCCCAGAGCCATAACTTTTTTATTTTTCCATCAATATGGCCATGTGAGGGCTTGTTTTTTTGCGGGACGAGTTGTGCTTTTGAACGACACCATTGCTTTTACCATGTCACGTAATAGAAAACAGGAAAAAAATTCCAAAGTGCGGTGAAATTGCAAAAAAAGTGCAATCCCACACTTCTTTTTTGTTTGGCTTTTTTTTTACTAAGTTCACTAAATGCTAAAACTGACCTGCCATTATGATTCTCCAGGTCATTACGAGTTCATAGACACCAAACATGTCTAGGTTCTTTTTTATCTAAGTGGTGAAAAAAAATTCCAAACTTTGTTAAAAAAAAATAATTATGCCATTTGTCGTGATCTGGGGTGGGGTGACGGCTTATTTTTTGTGCGCCGAGCAGACGTTTTTAATTATACACTCTGGTGCAGATACGATCTTTTGATCGCCCCCTAATTTTGCATTTTAATGCAATATCCCGGCGACCAAAAAAACGTAATTTTGCCATTATGACTTTTTCGCGCTACGCTGTTTAGCGATCAGGTTAATCCTTTTTTTTTTTAATGATAGATTGGGCTATTCTGAACGCGGCGATACCAAATATGTGTATGTTTGATTTTGTTTTTATTGTTTTATTTTGAATTGGGCAAAAGGGGGGGTGATTTGAACTTTTATATTTTTTTAAAAACTTTTTTTTCTCCAGGAGACCTCAGGTTATCATGCCAACACACCGGTGACCCGCGATCACGTGATGGGGGTAACCGGTGTGCGTATTTGCTGGAAGTGTAATTTAAATGCTGCTGTCAGAGTCTGACAGCGGCATGTAATTGGTTAATAGCCGCAGGTGGATCGCGATTCCACCCGCGGCTATTGCCGGCATAAGTCAGCTGTTCAAAACAGCTGATATGTGCCGGGAAAGATGTGGGCTCACCGCCGGAGCCCACATCAAAGGGAGGGAGTCCGACATCGGAGTACTATTACGCCCGATGTCGGTAAGGGGTTAGGTCCATAGTTGTTCTAATGGCTTTAAGCAGCTTATCCGTGTCCTCCACTAGAAAGAACGGTGTGCCCCGTGTCACTGTCCGAGGAGGATGAGCACTCAGTATAGCATTGTCCTTCTAACAACCTTGGAGAGGAGTCAGAGTTAGAAGTGACCTCCCCAAGTTTCTTTTTCACCTTCTTTAACAGGGTTTTAAGGGAGCCCTCCACTTTGGATCTAATGACGGACCGAAGGCTTGCTGCAAAGTCAGGGGTCTCCTCACTAATGGTCCTGTGGATCTTCTACAAGTCCACCGCTAGCAGGCTTTTAAAAAGCGCACACTCCCTGTTCCTCTTCATAACGCTAGCTTTCCTAGGCCTCTCCTAATGATTTAAACAAACAATAAGGGGTCTATTAACAATTGGTGACATTCACCCACTGTCATTTAAGGGTACCGGATTCGGAGGCTATGGTGGTACACGTAACGTATCCTCGCTGGACACCGAGGAGTCCTGGCATGCCATACTCCTCTGGCTGGGACTGCTGCTGCTCCTACCACTTGAACAGCTGCCTCCCTTGTGTCCACGCTGATGGTGAGCTGTTGACTGCTGCTCAAGATTGCCTTGGTCCGTGTTCTCCTGGTACGATGACTTGTTGCCTTTAGCAGAGAACTGCTCTGCTGCTCACTCTTAAGGCTACTTTCACACTTGTTTTTTTTTAATCCGTCACAATGCGTCGGCGCGACATATTGACGGATGCGTCAAAAATAGTGAAAAACGGATTCAACGCATCCAGTATTTCGACGGATCTGCTAGACGCTTCCATCGAAAAACTGGATCCGTTGCATCCGTTTTTTTTGACAGATCCATTTTCCATGCCTAAAAATGGGAGTCTCCCAAATGTGATTGGCTACTAGAAAATAGGGAAACCAATATATCGACTGGCTGGCTGTCTTCAGGCTGCAAGGAGTCTTGCTGGCACATTTGGGGGTGACTCCCCAGGCCAGGTTTATATAGATTTGGGGCCTGTCTGGCCAATTGGCTAAAAATTCCTGATTCTGAGCATGCTCAGTGTAAAAAAACTGATTCCAGCGCTGGATTCCGTCATACGACGTGTCACGACGGATCCTGCGTCTACCCCGGCCGGTGACGAGCAGGGCTCCGCCATCTTTTTCCCAGCGCACCCCCTGACGTCACTCGGGCACGCCCATACCCAGTATGCCCTGCGTCCGTGACTTCAATGGTACTCGCCACTTCCGGATATCGCCCCGGAACAGCATGGGGAAGGGTGGTGCGGAGGACCGAGCCAGAACAGTGTTGACTGTGCCGCCCGCTTGTACACCAAGCTCCCGGGAAACCCGTGGAGGGCGCTTCCAGTCACCTGAAGGCTGGCACCACAGGTACGTAGTCGGACCCCGGGACAGGCATGGGGCAATCGTTCTCTTCACCTATCACAGGTTACCGCCAATTTCAGCACGGGAACTCATCAAGGACAGGAACCCAACTAAAACGGGGGAGAGCTACTTCCTTTTTATTTCAGTAGGTTCCTGTCCTAGCTGGGAGGATCCCTCTCTCAGGTGTGCTGTCATGGATGAAGGGAATAGTATAATAGAAACACGTCACCACTTCTGTATTTATCACCCACTCCTGGATTTGGCTTACAAATACTGAGGTAAAATACTGACCAAATACTGAACGTGTGATTGTGGCCTAAAGCAGATCTCCAGACTCACTACGTTCACATGGCCCAAGAGATCCATGTGGAAAAATCTGACAGCACAAGGACAGCACTAGGACCAATTGGGTTATTCAGATGATCAGGTCTAATTTTTTTTTTTTTTTTTTAAACAAGCCTGTGCTTTACTCACGTTTCCTCTGACTGACAAACAAAAAGGTTCTCAGAAAAGAGAGATACAAACGTAAATTTATTTTATACAAAGTGCTGAATTTTTTAAAACAATAAAATATAGAAAAAAACTCACATGCATTTGGCATCACAGTAATTGTACTGACCTGCAGAATCATGGTGTCAGATCATTTTTACCGCACACCGACCGCCAGGAAAACGAAACCACCCAAAAATGGCGACGTTGAGGTGTTTGTCACCATTGCACCCCAGTACATTATACGGTAACTATAACGGATTTCAACTAAAATTACTACTCGTTCTGCAAAAAAAAGTTCTTATATGGTTTTTTCAACAGAAAAATAAAAAAACTTCTTGTTCTGGGCTTAAAGGGAACCTGTCACCCCGAAAATCCGGGGTGAGGTAAGCCCACCGGCATCAGGGGCTTATCTACAGCATTCTGTAATGCTGTAGATAAGCCCCCGATGTATCCTGAAAAGGGAGAAAAAGAGGTTAGATTATACTCACCCAGGGGCGGTCCCGCTGCTGGTCAGGTCGGATGGGCGTCTCCGGTCTGCTGCGGCGCCTCCCATCTTCTTTCCATGACGTCCTCTTCTGATCTTCAGCCACGGCTCCGGCGCAGGCGTACTTTGCTCTGCCCTCTTGAGGGCAGAGGATAGTACTGCAGTGCGCAGGCGCCGGAAAGGTCAGAGGCCCGGCGCCTGCGCACTGCAGTACTTTGCTCTGCCCTCAACAGGGCAGAGGAAAGTACGCCTGCGCCGGAGCCGTGGCTGAAGATCAGAAGAGGACGTCATGGAAAGAAGATGGGAGGTGCCGCAGCGGACCGGAGACGCCCATCCGACCTGACCAGCAGCGGGACCGCCCCTGGGTGAGTATAATCTAACCTCTTTTTCTCCCTTTTCAGGATACATCGGGGGCTTATCTACAGCATTACAGAATGCTGTAGATAAGCCCCTGATGCCGGTGGGATTACCTCACCCCGGATTTTCGGGGTGACAGGTTCCCTTTAAAGGGAGTAAAATGTCAAATTGTCTCCAATGGAAGGAAGTTAAAATTTTGGGTCGATAGCTACTTGAACGTTTGTCCTTTGGCCAATGTTACTCAACAAATGTATCCAATTTAAATGACTGTAAAGGCCAATGTGGACCAACATGTGCACGACTGTACACAAGAAGAGCGCATGCTCAATAGTGATCCAACCATCACGGTTGGGGTGTGTGCACACTACGTCTTTTTCAGGCAGATTCGTCCTGGAACCCGTCTGAAAAAGCGCTCAAGAATCAATAACATAATAAACATTTGCACCGCAGTGTAACAACGACTTGCTCTGCACATGTTCCATCACTTCTTTTAAATGCTTCAGTAACCTGAGAAGTGGCTAAAAGAAGTGACCCGTCCATTCTTCAGGTGGCTTCCACTCAAAAGCCAACATTATCTTATATATAACAAAATAAATAAATAAAAAAGACGGTGGCAAAGCAGTGACAAAAAGATGAAAGGGAAGACGCTTCAGAAAAAGAACACCACTGCGTTTTCCGGAAAGTGTCCTGTTTAAAAAATGATGAAGTGCTTAACAGACACCGTGTGCACATACCCTTATTCTATCCAATATGGCCACTTTGAGGGCACGGTTAGACGGACGCAGATTCTCTCCTCCGAGAGTATTAGGCTGATTATGCTAATGACACTTGGATCACATCAGGGCGTCAGTATAGCGTGATGAGATTCCCTCAGATGAGAAAATCGGAGCACACTGAGGAGAAGATGGAGAGCAAAATTTTGCTATCTTCTCCACTGCGCAAGTTCGCAAAAATTAGACTGCACTCAGATGTCATCAGAGTGCAGTCCGATGTTTTCCATGCTCTCGTAGACCTGAGTGGGTGGCATCCCATTTAAAGGGCCACTGTCACCCCCCTGCAGCCGTTATAAACTAAAAGAGCCACCTTGTGCAGCAGTAATGCCGCATTCTAACAAGGTGGCTCTTTTAGTTTTGTGTTCAGGTATTACTAAAATAAAGCGTTTTGAAACTTTGCAAAAATACCTGTCTTTGTCCACGGAGGCGGGTCCTCAGCCCCCAGTTTGAAGGGTATTCTGCCGTCACTCACATCTTCAGGGGCTTTCGGCGCCACCCCCTCCGCGCTGTTTTCTTTTCAAATCCGGCGCCGGTGGTGTGTAAATGTTTGTGGGGCAGGCGCAGTAAGCTCTGGCGGCCTGACATCCCAGCCAGGCTTGTAGACTGTGCCTGTGCTGGCAGTGCGGCCACCCACCTCGGTAATCCCTGCCCCGCACTGTGTTATGCATTATGCACAGTGCGGGGCTAGGATTCCTGGGCATGCGCACTGCGCTTCTCAGACTGTCACCCACGTCCCCCGCCCCCGCCTTACAGCGTCTTTATACTGTAATCAGCTGATCGTGCCTCCTCCTTTTCTCACTAGCAGTCGCCGGGAAAGAACCAACATTGGAAACTTGCCTGCTAGCTGGTGTGTGTTTTTTCTAGGTGTATTCTTTAGGTGTATGGATATGTTACTAAATTGGTGGCGAAATTTACCCAGCGGGAATGAAAGTTATATACTGATGTGGACATAACTTATACCGCACTGTGGATGCATATTGGTTGTTGGGGGGCATTAGACCACACTGCAGCTGAATATACGGAGATATTGGGGAGCATTATGCCGCACATATGCCGTATATTCAGCTGCAGTGTGGTCTAATGCCCCCCAACAACCAATATGCATCCACAGTGCGGTATAAGTTATGTCCACATCAGTATATAACTTTCATTCCCGCTGGGTAAATTTCGCCACCAATTTAGTAACATATCCATACACCTAAAGAATACACCTAGAAAAAACACACACCAGCTAGCAGGCAAGTTTCCAATGTTGGTTCTTTCCCGGCGACTGCTAGTGAGAAAAGGAGGAGGCACGATCAGCTGATTACAGTATAAAGACGCTGTAAGGCGGGGGCGGGGGACGTGGGTGACAGTCTGAGAAGCGCAGTGCGCATGCCCAGGAATCCTAGCCCCGCACTGTGCACAATGCATAACACAGTGCGGGGCAGGGATTACCGAGGTGGGTGGCCGCACTGCCAGCACAGGCACAGTCTACAAGCCTGGCTGGGATGTCAGGCCGCCAGAGCTTACTGCGCCTGCCCCACAAAAATTTACACAGCGCCGGATTTGAAAAGAAAACAGCGCGGAGGGGGTGGCGCCGAAAGCCCCTGAAGATGTGAGTGACGGCAGAATACCCTTCAAACTGGGGGCTGAGGACCCGCCTCCGTGGACAAAGACAGGTATTTTTGCAAAGTTTCAAAACGCTTTATTTTAGTAATACCTGAACACAAAACTAAAAGAGTCACCTTGTTAGAATGCCGCATTACTGCTGCACAAGGTGGCTCTTTTAGTTTATAACGGCTGCAGGGGGGTGACAGTGGCCCTTTAAGAGTGAAATCGCAGCATGCTGAGAATTTTTTTCACGTACTGATTTCGTTAGCATAAAAAATTGTGCATCACCACTGCTCTGTTGAATAACATTGGTCTGAGTGTTATGCTATAAAAAAAAAGTCGGATAGCAGTGGACCGATGTATACGCTGGTGGGAGTGAGCCCATAGGGAAATAATCAGTTACCAGTTCATATTTTATCACTCACCTAAAAACAGCCAGGCACGTGGCAGGGTGATTGTACAGCCGATCAAGGACCCCCGGACTCAGCTCTTGAAGAAATTCATGCAGATTTTTGCACTTCAGCTGCACTCGCTGTAGCTTCATTCTGAAAATACAAACAGTAAAACAGCATTAGGCGAAATGTACATTTCAATAGGCTGAAAGCCAGATTCCAGTGATGTGTCACTTACTCGGCTGTTTTGAAGTATCAATAAAATCAGTGTTTTATCTGCAGGAGATTATCACTACAGGAGTAGCTGCCTTGTGCCCTTTAGTCTGGAAGCTGTGTAACCCCGCCCCCACCACTGATCACCAGCTTTCTGATCATATACAGTGTAGACAAGAAGCTGTCAATCACTTGCATCCAGTAAACTAATGACACATGACTGGAATCAGGGTCTCTGCCCCTGCGTCATGCTACTCTCAGAATACAAAGCAAAAAGGAGGCAACAGGGTCCAATAACCAAACTGCTGTAAAAACAAGAATAGCAGTCCTGGGAGGCTGGAGCATGCGGTGACACCTTTGGAATTTTTCTAAAAGTTACAAATGATGAATCATCTGTGACCTCGTCTCCCGGTACTTTCCTGCACGCAACCTCCGATCCTCACTCCTTCTCTACTCCCCTCTTATCTCCTCTTCCCACAATCACATACAAGATTTCTCTCGCGCATCTCCCCTACTCTGGAACTCGCAACAAATCAGACTCTCGCCTACCATCGAAACCTTCAAAAAGAGCCTGAAGACCCACCTCTTCCGACAAGCCTACAACCTGCAGTAACCACCGATCAACCAAACCACTGATCAGCCAGCTCTATCCTCACCTACTGTATCCTCACCCATCCCTTGTAGATTGTGAGCCTTCGCGGGCAGGGTCCTCTCTCCTCCTGTACCAGTTATGACTTGTATTGATTAACCCCTTAGTGACAGAGCCAATTTGGTACTTAATGACCGGGCCAATTTTTACAATTCTGACCACTGTCACTTTATGAGGTTATAACTCTGGAACGCTTCAACGGATCCCGCTGATTCTGAGACTGTTTTTTCGTGACATATTGTACTTCATGTTAGTGGTAACAATTCTTCGATATTACTTGCGATTATTTATGAAAAAAACGGAAATATGGCGAAAATTTTTAAAATTTTGCAATTTTCAAACTTTGTATTTTTATGCCCTTAAATCACAGAGATATGTCACGAAAAATAGTTAATAAATAAAATTTCCCACATGTCTACTTTACATCAGCACAATTTTGGAAACAAATTTTTTTTTTGTTAGGGAGTTATAAGGGTTAAAATTTGACCAGCAATTTCTCATTTTTACAACACCATTTTTTTTTTAGGGACCACATCACATTTGAAGTCATTTTGAGGGGTCTATATGATAGAAAATACCCAAGTGTGACACCATTCTAAAACCTGCACCCCTCAAGGTGCTCAAAACCAAATTCAAGAAGTTTATTAACCCTTTACGTGCTTCACAGGAACTGAAACAATGTGGAAGGAAAAAATGAACATTTAACTTTTTTTTGCAAACATTTTAATTGAGAACCATTTTTTTTTATTTTCACATGTGTAAAAACAGAAATATAACCATAAATTTTGTTATGCAATTTCTCCTGAACACGCCAATACCCGATATGTGGGGGTAAACCACTTTTTGGGCGCACCGCAGAACTTGGAAGTGAAGGAGCGCCGTTTGACTTTTTCAATGCAGAATTGGCTGGAATTGAGATCGGACGCCATGTCACGTTTAGAGAGCCCCTGATGTGCCTAAACAGTGGAAACCCCCCACAAGTGACACCATTTTGGAAACTAGACCCCCCATGGAACTTATCTAGATGTGTGGTGAGAACTTTGAATGCCCAAGTGCTTCACAAAAGTTTATAATGCAGAGTCGTGAAAATAAAAAAAAAAAATTCCACAAAAAAGATTTTTTAGCCCCCAAGTTTTTATTTTCACAAGGGTAACAAGAGAAATCGGACCCCAAAAGTTGTTGTCCAATTTGTCCTGAGTATGCTGGTACCCCATATGTGGGGGTAAACCACTGTTTGGGAGCACGGCAGAGCTCAGAAGGGAGGGAGCACCATTTGACTTTTTGAGCGCAAAATTGGCTGTCGTGTTTGGAGACCCCCTGATGTACCTAAACAGTGGAAACCCCCCAATTCTAGCTCCAACCCTAACCCCAACACACCCCTAACCCTAATCCCAACCTGATCCATAATCCTAATCACTAACCCTAACCATAATCACAACCCTTACCCCAAAACAACCCTAATGTCAACCCTAACCATAACCCTAATCAAAACCCTAAATCCAACACACCCCTAATCCTAATCTCAACCCTAACCTCAAACCTAACCCTAATCCCAATACACCCCTAATCACAACCCTAACCTTAACCCTAATCCCAAACCTAACCCTAATGCCAACCCTAACCCTAATACCAACCCTAAGTATTCAAGAATCACCCGGCACTCAAAAATTGTGAAAAGTTACAAATACAGTTTATTATTATCCAGACATAGAACCAGTATGTTGAACGTTTTCGGTCCCAGATGGACCTTCTTCAGAACAGTTCAATTTATCTGGAATGGAAGGATAATGCGTATGGCCAGTAGGGGGATCCCTCTGACAATGTACTGGCTATCACCACACTAAATGCAATGTGTACATCTGGGGTGTGTAGTGCACAGCGGCGCTACAGAGATCCGGAGGTCAGCACGTGGTGAAGCAGCAGCACTGGTGGCGTGCTAGGTCGCCGAGGGGACCACGCTTCCCCTCGGCGACCTAGCACGCCACCAGTGCTGCTGCTTCACCACGTGCTGACCTCCGGATCTCTGTAGCGCCGCTGTGCACTACACACCCCAGATGTACACATTGCATTTAGTGTGGTGATAGCCAGTACATTGTCAGAGGGATCCCCCTACTGGCCATACGCATTATCCTTCCATCCAAGATAAATTGAACTGTTCTGAAGAAGGTCCATCTGGGACCGA
The DNA here is from genome assembly GCF_032444005.1 of Ranitomeya imitator. Classification (NCBI taxonomy): domain Eukaryota; kingdom Metazoa; phylum Chordata; class Amphibia; order Anura; family Dendrobatidae; genus Ranitomeya; species Ranitomeya imitator. The sequence continues at coordinate 710,603,804 of NC_091284.1, read as the reverse complement.
AAACGTTCAACATACTGGTTCTATGTCTGGATAATAATAAACTGTATTTGTAACTTTTCACAATTTTTGAGTGCCGGGTGATACTTGAATACTTGTGACTGAGGGCTGGATACCCTACTCGAGCACCAAAACTCATATCCTCACAGAGTGCCGTGTTTATCTATTTTTATCCTAATACCAACCCTAATCCAAACCATAACCCTAATCCCAACTCTAACCCTAACTTTAGCCGCAACCCTAGCCCTAACTTTAGCCCCAACCCTAAGGCTACTTTCACACTTGCGTTTGGCATCCGTCGCAATCCATCGTTTTGGACAAAAAACGGATCCTGCAAATGTGCCCGCAGGATGCGTTTTTTGCCCATAGACTTGTATTGCCGACGGATCGCGACGGATGGCCACACGTCGTGTCCGTCGTGCACTGGATCAGTTGTGTTTTGGCGGACCGTCGGCACAAAAAAACGTTCAATATAACTTTTTTTGTACAACGCGTCCGCCATTTCTGACCGCGCATGCGTGGCCGTAACTCTGCCCCCTCCTCCCCAGGACATAGATTGGGCAGCGGATGCGTTGAAAAACTACATCCGCTGCCCACGTTGTGCACAATTTTCACAACGTGCGTCGGTATGTCAGGCCGATGCATTGCGACGGCCCCGTACCGACGTAAGTGTGAAAGAAGCCTAACCCTAAATTTAGCCCCAACCCTACCCCTAATCCTAGCCCTAACCCTAATTTTAGCCCCAACTGCTCTTCTCCTGCCGGCCGGCAGATGGCGACAGATGGCGGGCGCACTGCGCCCGCCATTTTCTTTTGCCATGAAGACGCCGGCGGCCAGGAGGAGCAGCAGGAGGACCCAGGGACACCGGTAAGTATAGCAGGGTCCCCGAATCCCCCTATTTCTCTGTCCTCTGATGTGCGATCACATCAGAGGACAGAGAATTACACATTACTTTTTTTTTTTGCGGTCGCCGGTAAACAGTTAATTACCGGCGATCGCAAAACAGGGGTCGGTAAAACCTACCCCGATCATGTTCTTTGGGGTCTCGGCTACCCCCGGCAGCCGAGACCCCAAAGATTCTCCCGGTGCCGGCCGGCGCACTGCGCCCACCATTTTTTTGCCGGAAAAAGAGGGCGGCGCCCATCGGGAGCCACGAGGAGCACCGGGGGAGACAGGTAAGTATTGGGGGGCTACCTGGGACCCCATTTCTCTGTCCTCTGATGTGCAATCACATCGGAGGACAGAGAAATTAAAAAGAAATCGCGTTTTTTTTTGTTTTTGCGATCGCCGGTAAACGGTTAATTACCGGCGATCGCAAAAGTGGGGTCGGTAAAAACCGACCCGAATCATGTTCTCTGGGGTCTTGGCTACCCTCGGCAGCCGGGACCCTGGAGAAAATCCGACTCTGGGGGGCGCCATTTACTTTTTCCACAGCGACGTTAATTAACGGCGCTGTGGTTTAAGTACCCTTAGCGGCCGCCATTAAAAGGCGTATCCGCGGTCGCTAAGAGGTTGTACTTGTTTTTATTATGAATACCCCTCCTCACATGTAAAGTGCCATGGAAGAAATAATCAGCTGAAAACATGTGGAAACCCCAAATCTCCTCTATAGGGACAAGAAGCAGGTGAGCACCGATAACAGACGGAAAGGAGGCGCAAAGGGAAGCATCAATACTGCAATCCCACGCGTGGACTGCAGGCACAACACAGCACTCACTACTCTGAGACCCCACAGGACAGGACCCCACTCCCACACCCGACACTCACGCCACAGCGGACCCGCACACCGGCCAAGCTTGGTATCCCGCACCACGTGACTCCACACATATCACGTGATCAGCACGTCCTCGTAGCTGCCTTACCGAGCAGGCGCTTGAAAAGAAGTCACGTGTTCGCGTGCCTCCTACGTCATCACAACATCATCCAGGGCCAACGGAGGGCGGAGGTAATGGTGGCGGCGCTGAGCCGTGTGATTCTGCTGTATTGGGGACTGGAGGGTGGAAGGTTCCCAGCAAACCACAATAGCCGGTGTGACTGCAGCACTGCCGGCCGGGGCTGGGCACCGACGTACTGCAACTTTCAACCAATTGGCAACAGACCCAAAAATCCCTGAGTGTAAACAGTGCCGTATTACCGGGCAGTGTACCGGACTGCTGGCCTGTACCCGACTATGGGCTTACAGGGGTTCACTTTATGGTGCCAAAAAGTTTGTATCTCTCACTTTACCCCAAAATTGCAACAGTTTACCTTCTTTGAGTGAGCAGAAGTGTGTGTGTGTGGAGCGTGTGTGTGTGTGTGTGTGTGGAGCGTGTGTGTGGAGCGTGTGTGTGTGTGTGTGGAGCGTGTGTGTGTGTGTGGAGCGTGTGTGTGTGTGTGTGTGTGTGTGGAGCGTGTGTGTGTGTGGAGCGTGTGTGTGTGTGTGGAGCGTGTGTGTGTGTGTGGAGCGTGTGTGTGTGTGTGGAGCGTGTGTGTGTGTGTGGAGCGTGTGTGTGTGTGTGGAGCGTGTGTGTGTGTGTGGAGCGTGTGTGTGGAGCGTGTGTGTGTGTGGAGCGTGTGTGTGTGTGTGTGGAGCGTGTGTGTGTGTGTGTGTGTGTGTGTGTGGAGCGTGTGTGTGTGTGTGGAGCGTGTGTGTGTGTGTGGAGCGTGTGTGTGTGGAGCGTGTGTGTGTGTGTGGAGCGTGTGTGTGTGTGTGGAGCGTGTGTGTGTAGATGGAGGGTGCGTGTGTGTGTTTGTATCGAGCGTGCGTGTGGATATGGAGCGGATGTGGAGCGCGCGCGCGGATATGGAGAGTGTGTGTGTGTACACGCACTTTATATTATATATTTGAAGTGACCGAGGGCAAGGTCGCCCATGTATATCCATGATCTGGCCCAGCAAAACTTCCACACTCAGACAGATTCTATTTTAACAACCGTATCTTTACTGTTATACATTTTCCTTAACACAGCGGAATACAATAATAGACAGTACAAAATATGCCTATTCACAGGGATAACGTGTAATAACAAACTGTCCCTCACTTTCCCTATCCACACGTTACCAGTTCCTTTGTTCCAAGAGGTTGTTTTCCCACAGGCCTGTCTGTCACTGCAGGGGGACGCTCCAGCCGAAGAGAAAAACAACAGGGATTAAACAAAGCTCCGTCCCTCAGGTCCAGACTGTAGTCCTTGGGGTTCAACAGGTAAGGGTGGAATGTTCGGCCTCTCAACAGAGGACCCGCTTACAGTTCATGGGCTCCAGGGTCTGTGAAGATGTCACCGTTGGGTGCTCCGCAGTGTGGGAGCTGGGAACAATCTGGATGTCAGCTTCCAAGAGGTAGCGGTAATCCAGGCAATCTTCTATATCGTCTCTACAGGAGGACGCCAGCACACACCGACCTCTCTCTGCACTCTCTAGTTTCCCGGGCTCCCTTTTTCCCTCCCCTTCCTGTTCACATGACATCACAGGGGGAAGTTCTGCCAATACAGTTTGTTTCTCTGTAATCACATTCGGCATAGGTATAACTTCTGGCCACACGGGGGCAGTGTCTGTCACAGATTCTATGTCAATGATAATAGAACAGTCACAGCCGGCCAGCTCACTACATACTCACTATATACACGGATCAAAACAGATACCAAGAGGATCCAGAGCCCTGCTCCCAAGCTTACAATCTATAATGAAAATCGGGACACCTGAAAGGTGGGTCCTGCCAGAGGTGTATCTAGGGTTTCTGGCACCCGGGGCAAGAATTCATTTTGGCGGCCACCTCAACAGCCCCCCCCCCCCCCCAAAGACATATGCGATTTGCACACTTAGTCATGTACCCTTATCATGGGTGATTTCAACATCGCCATTGCTTCTCCCCTCTCCCCATCTGCTTCTCACCTTTTATCTCTAACCTCCTCTTTCGGACTCTCGCAGCATACTAACTCTCCAACACATGAAGATGGAAACTCCCTTGACTTGGTCTTCCGGCTTTGCTCAGTGGATGATTTCACAAACTCCCCTCTCCCGCTCTCTGACCACGACCTTCTTTCATTCTCTATCAAGAACTGCCATCCCTCTCAGGTCACACCCACTTTCCACACTTATAGAAACATACAGGTAATTAACACTCAGAAACTTATGAAGAACTTGCAGTAGTCATTGGCCCCAATTTCCTCCATCTCATGTCCTGATTCTACTCTGAAGCAAATAAACCCTGCAAAGTGTCCTGGATGAAACTGCACCTCCTGTACATAGAACAACTCAGCACAGACGGCGACAACCGTGGCACACGCTGCAAACACGTTTCCTGCAGCGGTGCTCCAGGTGCGCCGAACGTCTGTGGAGAAAATCTAATCTACCCGACGATTTCATCCATTATTAGTTCATGCTAAAAACATTCAACTCTGCCCTTCACCTCTCCAAACAAACCTATTTCACACCCTCATCACCTCGCTGTCCAATAACCCTAAACGTCTCTTTAACACTTTCCAGTCCCTACTCAACCCAAGAGTGCAGGTCCCAACCACGGATCTCCGCGCCGACGATCTGGCCAATTACTTCAAAGAAAAAATTGACCACATTCGACAGGAAATCATCTCCCAATCTCTTCATACCATGCACTGTCCTACCTCCCCCACAGTATCTAGTTCACTCTGACTTTGAACCAGTTACAGAAGAAGAAGTAATCAGGCTCATTGCATCTTCTCGCCCAACCACTTGCACCAGTGACCCCATTCCGTCACATCTCCTCCAGTCCCTTTCCCCGGCTGTCACCTCTCACCTAACAAAAATATTCAACCTTTCTCTCACTTCCGGTATTTTTCCATCCTCATTTAAGCATGCCATCATACATCCATTACTTAAAAAACCATCCCTCGATCAAAACTGTGCCGCTAACTATAGACCTGTCTAATCTTCCCTTCATCTCTAAACTCCTCGAACGCCTGGTCCACTCCCGTCTTACCCGCAATCTCAGATAACTCTCTTCTCGACCCTCTTCAATCTGGCTTCCGCTCTTTACACTCCACTGAAACTGCCCTCACTAAAGTCTCTAATGATCTACTAACAGCTAAATCTAATGGTCACTACTCCATGCTAATTCTCTTAGATCTCTCCGCAGCATTCGATACTGTGGATCATCAGCTCCTCCTTTAATATGCTCCGCTCCATCGGCCTCAAGGACACCGTTCTCTCCTGGTTCTCCTCCTATCTCTCTGACCGCTCCTTCACTGTATGTTTTGCTGGCTCCTCCTCTTACCTTCCCCTTACTGTTGGGGTTCCTCAAGGATCAGTCCTAGGCCCCCTCCTCTTCTCTTTGTATACTGCCCCTATTGGACAAACAATCAGTAGATTTGGTTTCCAGTACCATCTCTATGCTGACGACACCCAATTATACAGTTAGGGCCAGAAATATTTGGACAGTGACACAAGTTTTGTTATTTTAGCTGTTTACAAAAACATGTTCAGAAATAAAATTATATATGTAATATGGGCTGAAAGTGCACACTCCCAGCTGTAATATGATAGTTTCCACATCCAAATCGGAGAAAGGGTTTAGGAATCATAGCTCTGTAATGCATAGCGTCCTCTTTTTTCAAGGGACCAAAAGTAATTGGACAATGGACTCTAAGGGCTGCAATTAACTCTGAAGGCGTCTCCCTCGTTAACCTGTAATCAATGAAGTAGTTAAAAGGTCAGGGGTGGATTCCAGGTGTGTGGTTTTGCATTTGGAAGCTGTTGCTGTGAGCAGACAACATGCGGTCAAAGGAACTCTCAATTGAGGTGAAGCAGAACATCCTGAGGCTGAAAAAAAAGAAAAAATCCATCAGAGAGATAGCAGACATGCTTGGAGTAGCAAAATCAACAGTTGGGTACATTTTGAGAAAAAAGGAATTGACTGGTGAGCTTGGGAACTCAAAAAGGCCTGGGCGTCCACGGATGACAACAGTGGTGGATGATCGCCGCATACTTAATTTGGTGAAGAAGAACCCGTTCACAACATCAACTGAAGTCCAGAACACTCTCAGTGAAGTAGGTGTATCTGTCTCTAAGTCAACAGTAAAGAGAAAACTCCATGACAGTAAATACAAAGGGTTCACATCTAGATGCAAACCATTCATCAATACCAAAAATAGACAGGCCAGAGTTAAATTTGCATAAAAACACCTCAAGAAGCCAGCTCAGTTCTGGAAAAGTATTCTATGGACAGATGAGACAAAGATCAACCTGTACCAGAATGATGGGAAGAAAAAAGTTTGGAGAAGAAAGGGAACGGCACATGATCCAAGGCACACCACATCCTCTGTAAAACATGGTGGAGGCAACGTGATGGCATGGGTATGCATGGCTTTCAATGGCACTGGGTCACTTGTGTTTATTGATGACCTAAGAGCAGACAAGAGTAGCCGGATGAATTCTGAAGTGTACCGGGATATACTTTCAGCCAGATTCAGCCAAATGCTGCAAAGTTGATTGGACGGCGCTTCATAGTACAGATGGACAATGACCCCAAGCATACAGCCAAAGCTACCCAGGAGTTCATGAGTGCCAAAAAGTGGAACATTCTGCAATGGCCAAGTCAATCTCCAGATCTAAACCCAATTGAGCATGCATTTCACTTGCTCAAATCCAGACTTAAGACGGAAAGACCCACAAACAAGCAAGACCTGAAGGCTGCGGCTGTAAAGGCCTGGCAAAGCATTAAGAAGGAGGAAACCCAGCGTTTGGTGATGTCCATGGGTTCCAGACTTAAGGCAGTGATTGCCTCCAAAGGATTTGCAACAAAATATTGAAAATAAAAATATTTTGTTTGGGTTATGTTTATTTGTCCAATTACTTTTGACCTCCTAAAATGTGGAGTGTTTGTAAAGAAATGTGTACAATTCCTACATTTTCTATCAGATATTTTTGTTCAACCCTTCAAATTAAACGTTACAATCTACACTTGAATTCTGTTGTAGAGGTTTAATTTCAAATCCAGTGTGGTGGCATGCAGAGCCCAACTCGCGAAAATTGTGTCACTGTCCAAATATTTCTGGCCCTAACTGTACACCTCTTCTCCTGTTATCACGCCGACCTTTTTGGAAAACACCAGTGATTGTCTTACCGCTGTCTCTAACATCATGTCCTCCCTCTATCTGAAACTGAACCTGTCAAAAACAGAACTCCTCATGTTTTCTCCCTCTACTAATCTATCTTTGCCTGACATTGCCATCTCCGTGTGCGGTTCCACCATTGCTCCAAAGCAACATGCCCGCTTCCTTGGGGTCATCCTTGATTCCGAGCTTTCATTCACCCCCCCCACATCCGATCACTGTCTCGCTCTTCTTATCTGCACCTCAAAAACATTTCTAGAATTCGCCCTTTTCTTACTTTCGACTCTGCAAAAACTCTTACTGTTTCACTTATTCATTCTCGTCTGGACTATTGTAACTCTCTACTAATCGGCCTCCCTCTTACCAAACTCTCCCCGCTCCAATCTGTGCTGAATGCTGTAGCCAGGATCATATTCCTCACCAACCATTACACCGATGCCTCTACCTTGTGCCAGTCATTACACTTGGTTACCCATCCACTCCAGAATCCAGTACAAAACTATTACCCTCATCCACAAAGCACTCCATGGCTCAGCACCACCCTACATCTCCTCCCTGGTCTCAGTCTACCACCCTACCCGTGCCCTGCGCTCCTCTAATGACCTCAGGTTAGCATCCTCAATAATCAGAACCTCCCACTCCCGTCTCCAAGACTTTACACGTGCTGCGCCGATTCTTTGGAATGCACTACCTAGGTTAATGCGATTAATCCCCAATCCCCACAGTTTTAAGCGTGCCCTAAAAACTAATTTGTTCAGATTGGCCTACCGCTTCAACACATTAACCTATCATAAAAAAAAACAAAAAACATAATCAGGTTCCTCATATCATGTTCTCATACACTTTATGCAGTTAATAGCCCTCTGTGTCTGTACTGCTACATACTTAGGCTGTTAACTGGTTCATGCAGCTTTACATGAACACCCGAGCCTTACACTATGGCCGGTCCGAATAACTAAAGCAATTGTTACCATCCACCTCTCGTGTCTCCCCTTTTCCTCATAGTTTGTAAGCTTGCGAGCAGGGCCCTCACTCCTCTTGGTATCTATTTTGAACTGTGATTTCTGTTATGCTGTAATGTCTATAGTCTGTACAAGTCCCCTCTATAATTTGTAAAGCGCTGCGGAATATGTTGGCGCTATATAAATAAAATTATTATTACCCACAAGCCGCTCTCCATAATGCTCTCAATGTTCAGTGAAAAACAGAGAGAAGCAGGACGAGAATCTCGTTGTCACACGACCATAAGTATGAAAATCGCATATGAGTGAAATGTCCATGTGACGACTACTGGAGCCTGCAGAGCTGAATCCTGACATCGCAGCTTCTGAATTCTCACGGCGAATGCACTGCACACTTTTAGGATTCTCCCTTGCCGGTGGACAGTCATGTCAGCACAAGCATGTGATTTGTATACCTCTTGCCACATTCCGACTAGACGTGCCCGGCCTCACTCAGTTCATTTTCATTGAGTGAGGCCACACATGTCTAGTCAGCACGTGACCGCATGTATCTAAATCGCCAGCAGGAGAGAGTCCTGATAGCGTGCAGTGCACACTGAGAATTCAGAAGTCTGCAGTCACAAAGAATGACTGCAGACTCATTACAAACCAGGACATCCCCTTTAATTCTAACATAAATAAAAACATGAGAAATAGTTAATATCACAAATAACATATCCAGGTACCTTTATAGATGATGTCTTTGAAGTCGTTCTCCTTCTTTTCTTCATCTTGTCCAGACCCCATGATGAGTTTTCTCATCCACAGCCGTCTCCGCAGACCTCTATCTTCTCCGCTCTTTTACAGAAAATCTTCACATGATGCCCGTAAAGATACAAGTGTCATTATAATGCTCCTGTTTTAAAACTTGCCCCTTACTATATTGTCTGCACAAAATATGACTTCCTCACTGTCCCTCTTATGGTACATGCTCTTCACACTGACCTCTCCTTTCCATACTAGCCCCCTCTTCACACTGTCCTCTCACACTGTGTCCCCCCTATAGGGCCCAGTATTTATACTGTACTCTCATCACACTTCCCCTCCTTGGTATACTGTCCCCTCCTGGCTGTGCCCTTACACTGTCCCTCCATGCTACACCCCCACTGCTCAGTTTCTATTCTGTGCCCACTCACTTTTCTCCCCCCATATTCACCTCACACTATTCCCCTCCCTCCTCATACTGTCTCCTCTCACATCCCCCTGTTCACCATACTGCCTCCTCATATATTTACCCCCTCATTTTATTTACTGCCTGCTCACCTGACGCCCTATACTATCTGCACACATCCCATCACCCTCACTCCCCGTACTCTGTCCACATACATTTTTCACATTGCTGCTCCTACTATGTCCGCATACATTCCTCTGTTAGCTCCCCATACTGTGCACCCATCCCCCATACTGTTTCCTCATATATGCCCCCATTCCCCAGTACTGTTTCTTCATACATGCCCTCATTCTCCCATACTGTTTCCTCATACATGCCCCCAATTCCCCCCCGTACGGTTTCCTCATACATGTCCCCCATTCCCCCGTACTGTTTCCTCATATATGCCCCCCATCTCCCCCTTTGCTCTTCATTTTGTGTCCTCAAATCTCCCACACATTAAAGTCCCCCCATCCCCACTCCAAATCTCACCCCACACATTATAAATCCCCCTGTAAGGGACAGCCCTGTACATAACAGCCGAGGAAGCTATTTAATAAGGGACGGCACCATATATAACTAGAGAATGGTCCATAATAGGGGATGATGTTATACATAATAAAAGAGGAAACTAGGTAACTAAGGATGGTGTTATACAGAATTAGCGAGTACACTATATACTAAGGGACTATTATACATAATAAACGATAATAATGTCTTCCTCTCCCTGTTCCTAAGGCTATGTGCACACGCTGCGGATCTTGCTGCGGATCCCCAGCGTTTCCGCAGCCGCGGGTCCGCAGTGGTTTCCCATGCGTTTACAGTATGGGAACCTATGGGAACCCATAAACCTATGGGAAACGCAATCCGCAGTGCACATGCTGCGGAAAAAAAACGCGTGGAAACGCGGCGGATAACATTCCGCAGCATGTCAATTCTTTGTGCGGAATCCGCAGCATTTTTACACCTGCTCCATAATAGAAAACCGCAGGTGTAAAACCGCGGAAAATCTGCAGGAAACCGCACAGTTTTTGACCTGCGGATTTATCAAATCTGCTATGGAAAAATCCACAGAGGATCATTCTACGTGTGCACATACCCTTAGTCTGTTATAAGTCCCTCTTCCTCTCATCCCAATACCCATTGTTGTCCTCTACCCCACCCCATATAATTGCCCATTCCACAACCTCCATCATTTCCTCCTCTCCCACCACCCCCATTATTGCCTTTTCCACCACCGCCATCATTGTCCTTTCCCTTTTTGTGGCCACAAGTAATCAATAGAAAACTTGTAGTCAGCAGACAATTGATATCTTTTTTGTTGATCTATAATACTTATCCTCCTTTTTAGACACCATCACGAGTCATTATCATTAGGAGGTTCCCAGTGTAATTTTTGCATGCAAGAGTATTGGCTCACAAATACCTATATTAATTTATTACATATAGATCAACACCATTGAGCAGCTTTTTAGCACCTGTTTTTTGTAGTGTCTATTTTTAGTGTTTATGGTGGTGACTTTTTTGGTAGGGATACCTTTTGTAGGGTCTTTTAGGGCCAGCCGACGTTGAGCGGGGTCTCCATATCATATCCCAGGGTGCCAACCTCTGCTGTCAGGAAGGGACTCCATTAGGGTCAGTCACCTCTATCTTCCCTAGTCCATTTTCCATTATAATAAGAAATATATATAATATCTGGCATTCCTATACCATATAAGTAGCTAGGCGGCTATTTATATATTTTCTCTGTGCCCCATGACTGCACCACGGAGAGAGGGGATCTGCCCCACCAAGGACAGGAAACCTACAGATAAAAAGGCGGTACCTCTCTCCCTCATTAGTTGGTTTCCTGTTTTTGATAGGGAACCTACAGTCGACGCAAGGATCATACCTGAGGATCGTCGTGGGATGCCAGGCCCGCCCAGACCGATCCAGGCAGCGGGGGTTCCCTGCCTCAGCTGGCGCGGTATCCTGAGGTGCCACCGCTGGGGTCAGTGGGCCTTTAGGGTGTGCGGGGAGAGGCGGCATAGAAGAGGATTGCCACATGCTGCCTCTCCCAGAATCTTCTCCAGAGAATGCCGACGCTGAGCCCGGGGCTGAAACCCTCCTGGATGGGGGTCCCTCAGCCACAGAGACCAGTGAGCGGACGAGGCTCCTGGGTAGAGGTGCTTCCTCCCGCAGTGGAGGCACTCTGCTCCGACGCCAGCTGGCAAGCCACCGCTACTTGCGTTGCCAGACCGATCCAGGCAGCAGGGGTTCCATGCCTCGACTGGTGCCATATCCTGAGGCGCCACCGCTGGGGTCAGTGGGCCTTTAGGGAGGTCGCTTTGCGTTCCACGGCAGAAAGTGAGGAACGAGACAGGCAACAGGCTGGTTTCCTGGATCTTGTGGGGCAGGAGAGAAAATCATTGACAGCAGTGCAGCATTCCTTATGGGACGCCGCTTCCCTTCATGATGGGCTCTGTGTTACCAGCTCCCCCTGTTTTTTTTTTTTTTAGCAGGTATGGAGCCAGCACAGGTAAGTGCATGGTGGAATGTTCTGTTGGTGGTCTCATGCCTTTGTGCCAAAGCTGTGCCTAGAGCCTCATGTGCGAGGTATGTTTTCACATATACACAACTTGGACCTCTAAGCTATAATAAGGCCATATGTCCAGGCTACATCTCATGATTTGACTTCAGTTAGTTGCAAATCTTGTCTGCACAAAGCCTTATGATTGGACTTCAGAGTGACGTTTTGGAAGCATGGTTTTTTTTTTTTTTTTTGGCTCCGCTTATAAAAGGACATACTACTGTCTTGGGAGCAGAAAATACCACGGGGTTGAAGGAAAGAATCCTTCCTGACTTCACATACGGCAATCAGGCTAGGTTCCTTGATCAACATCCGGTAGACAGATTCTCGTCCCATAAGTCTATTGTATTATGGTTACCAGGGACGGCATCTCTGCCTTTGGTACCAAGTGGCAAATCAGCAGCACTGTCACTGGCAGAGGTTCACATACTCTCTGCTCTTAGGGCTCCTAAGACAAAGGTAACTGTATCCAGGACTCTTATAGTTGAGAACACATAGTCTCACTGCCTCACAGTAGATAATCTACATCTGTGGTGGGAAGAAACCTGATTTTCTATAGCCATAGAGTATGATTACTCCCATCATGGCTCTCTGGGTGTATAAATATCACTGACAAGATTTCCTTTTAGGATATGTATGTGTGTAATAGCAGTAAAACAGGAGTGATGATCCTTGTTTCAATTTCAGCGCTTCTATTGAGAAGCCCAACTCTGGTAATGGCAGGACATATTACCTGCCGGATGGTGTATTCCTTAGTTTCAATAATATCCAACCGTTGCTTGGGGTTTAGACATCGAAAGATTCGTAATAGACGTGATCTCCTGGATGAGTAATGTGCGTACATCCCAATGCTTTGCCATTATCCATGTACTAACTGTTATTGGTTTGATCTTCCCGCAGTCCAGGACCGGAGACTAGTGGGCACGCGCAGTGTGAGCGTGCCCCTATGATGTAAGCAGACGCCGTGGTGCATGACTGGGTAATCCAGTCTGAACAGGCACACGTCTCTTCTCCAAGTACCCTCCTCGTGGAAATATGGTGCAGGTGGTCGGGGGCCAGTACTCTGAGCCCTAAGGCCGGCGTCACACACAGCGTAAAACAATACGGTCCGTATATTACGGCCGTAATACGCTGAAAAGTCCCGAAAATAGTGGTCCGTAGCTCCTCCGTAGGCAGGGTGTGTCAGCGTTTTTTGCGCATGGCATCCTCCGTATGTAATCCGTATGGCATCCGTACTGCGTGGTTTTCTCGCAGGCTTGCAAAACCAACATACCGCTATAGAAGTGATCCATGTGTCCAAAAAAAAAAAAAAAATATACATATATGTGTCTACTGATTATATATATATATATATATATATATATTTTACCCTTCGCCACGACAGCACCCCACATGAGAGAGAGGGATCCGCCCATAGGAACAGGAAACCTACAGAATAAAAGGAGGCGGTCCCCTCTCCTCCTCAGTTTAGGTTTCCTGTTCCTACAGGGACCCGGCTTACCTACAGATGAAGAGGATCCCTGGGCCATGCACCCGCCTGCGCCGGTTTCTGTGGGAACGGCAGGGGCTGCGGTACCAGAAGCAGCGGCGGGGGAGCCCCTGCTTGCAGCCTCCCCCCTCGTCTGGCCAAACATCCACGGTCCGGGTCCGGTCACCGTAGGTCCGGCCGGCACTGTGAGGACGCGCGCGCTGCAGCGGCCGGCTTAATAGCCTCTGGCGGCCGCATGGTGAGTGAGAGCGGCGCGTCTAACCCGGAAGTCGCGGGAGCACTTCCGGGTTGGTCCGGGGAGGCAGGAGAATGGGCGGCAAGTTTAAAAATGCAGCGCTAGCGTCGGGCCGGTGTGTGTGAAATGGCTTCACCGGCCGACGAAGCGCACCTGCCCGCAGTGCAACAGCGCTCTCCCAGCAGGGAGAGAAGCACGAGGAGCAGCACAAAGAGTGGTGGCCGACCTCCAGAGAAGAGTTCTACCACCAAACGAATTCCGCCTCCAGAACCGGTACCTGTCAGCTTCACTGGGTGAGTTTTTGAAAGAGTCTCTTCCTATATGCTGATATATGTTCCTCCTGTATCCTTCCTCTAGACTAAGAAAAGGACACACAAATCTAAGCATAAAGAGTGTGCTTTATGTACGCAGCCCCTCCCGGATGATTATGCCAAAAAACTGTGTGCAGAGTGTATCATGCAAACTCTACGGCAGGAAAATATCATGACTCCCTCAGATGTCAGAGCTATTATCCGAGAAGAGATGCAGGGTTTGGCGCAGACAAGTAGCGCCAGTACCCGTCAGCCTAGCAGGTCCCGGTCTCCGGTTAGTTCGGAGTCAGAGGGTGTATGTATTTCTTCAGACGAAGAGGGATCTCAGCCGAGCTCATCCGAGACTGAAGGGGGACTTTGTCTTCCCAACAGTAATGTGGACAATTTAATAAAATCTGTCAGGAGCACGATGGGGTGCCCAGATGGGAAAGAAAAGAAATCAGCACAGGACATAATGTTTGCGGGGTTAGGACAGAAGAAACGTAGGTCCTTCCCCGTCATACAAACCATCAAAGATATTGTCAAAAAGGAGTGGGACAAGCAGAATAGAGGGTTTTTACCATCATCCTCTAAAAGGCGCTATCCCTTCAGCGATGAAGACCTAAACACCTGGTCAAAGGTGCCAAAAGTTGATGCTGCGGTAGCCTCCACAACCAAACAGTCGGTCCTACCAGTGGAGGATTCAGGGGTCCTGACAGACCCGCTGGACCGTAAAGCAGAAGCTTTACTAAAGAGGTCATGGGAAGTCAATACGGGGGCGTTCAGGCCCGCCATATCTAGTACCTGTACTGCAAGATCTCTACTAGTATGGACGGAGCAATTGGAGGAACAGATTAGAGGCAAAACTTCGAGGGAATCTATCCTGCTGAAATTGCCTCAAATTAAAGAAGCAGTAGCATTCCTAGCTGATGCCTCAGTGGACTCGCTACGTCTTGCAGCCAGGTCAGCCGGCCTAGTCAACACAGCCCGGCGTGCACTCTGGCTAAAGAATTGGAAGGGGGACGCACAAGCTAAAGCAAAACTTTGTGCGATTCCCTGTCAGGGTGAGTTCCTTTTTGGGAAGACGCTGGATGAACTCCTGAATAAAGCAGGTGAAAGGAAGAAAGGCTTCCCTAACCAGTATCTTCCATCCTACAGGAGAGCCTTCAGGAGACGCCCCTTTACTAGGAACAAGCCGCTTGAACAAAGAGAGCGATGGGAGTCGAAGGACCCAAAGCAAAAAGGTGCCTTTTTTAGCGGGTCCCATAATCCGAGACGTAAATACCGCTAACCAGGAAGTAGGCGGCAGATTAAAATTTTTTCTTCCCCAATGGGAACAGATAACATCCAGCCAGTGGATTCTGGACATTGTGCAATACGGCCTTAAATTAGAATTTGATCGAATCCCTTGGGATTCCTTCATAATAACATCTCCAAAAGGTCAGGACCAACAGAGGGCTCTAGAAATAGAGATCCTATCTCTTCTATCTAAGAAAGTCCTGATTGAAGTTCCCCAGGATCAAAAAGGGAAAGGGTTCTACTCCCCTTTATTCCTGATTAATAAACCAGATGGTTCATTTAGAACCATCATAAATCTTAAAAAATTAAATTCTTTCCTGCGTAATCATACCTTCAAAATGGAATCCATTAGTTCTACCATAAAACTCTTATTCCCTAGGTGTGTCATGGCCGGAATAGACTTAAAGGACGCCTATTACCATCTTCCCATACATGCCGAACATCAGCAGTACCTAAGGGTAGCAGTCACCCTGGAGGGAAAGGTTCGTCACTTTCAATATGTTGCAATGCCATTTGGGCTTTCTATGGCTCCCCGCGTCTTCACTAAGGTGATACTAGAAGTGATGGCTCATCTACGCCAACGAGATACCTTGATAATACCCTACCTAGATGACTTTCTAGTGGTAGGAAGCTCTGCACTTCAATGTAAAACTCGTTTATCTAATACGATCTCGTCCCTACAGGAGTTAGGTTGGATCGTCAACTTCGAAAAATCTCGGCTGAATCCAGAAACCGTTCAGACATTTCTAGGAATCCAGCTAGACTCCGTAAGTCAGAAATGCTTTCTTCCTCAGTCAAAGAGGTTGACTATACAATCAAAGGTATCAGACGCAATACGCAAACCCTACATGACACTAAGGAAGGCCATGTCCTTACTGGGGTCATTATCATCATGTATCCCTGCTGTACCTTGGGCACAATTCCATACCCGTCAATTGCAGTACGAAGTATTGTCGGCTCAGGGGAAAGACGGTTATCTAGAAAGTAGAATAACTCTTTCCAGTAATGTCTTAGAATCGCTATCCTGGTGGCTAGACATGGACCACCTATCACGAGGTGTGCCATGGATAATAGACCCGTCTAAAATAATTACCACCGACGCCAGCCCTATTGGGTGGGGAGCACATATGGAAGACAATCTGGCCCAAAATACTTGGGATCAGACAGAATTAATATGTTCCTCCAACTGGAAGGAGTTAAAAGCAATAGAATGTGCCTTATATCATTTTCTTCCGCAGATTCATGGAACAAATGTAAGAATTTACTCAGACAATTCCACCGCAGTGGCATACTTGAACCGTCAGGGTGGTACAAAGTCAGGAAGTCTGATGACCATAGCTGCAAACATCTTTCAGCTGGCAGAGGCTCATCTAACATCCTTAACAGCCCTGCACATCAAAGGTGTAGAGAACATCAGGGCAGACTACCTCAGCAGAAACGAGTTGCGTCAAGGAGAATGGACCTTAAACAAATCCATATTCAGAAGGATAACAGAAGCATGGGGGATACCACAAATCGACCTATTTGCCACAAGAGACAACCGGCAAGTACAAAGGTTCGCTTCCCTGAACACCAGGGATCACCCAGATATGTTGGACTCTCTCCACCATCCTTGGCGGTTCAGACTGGCATATGCCTTTCCTCCAATGTCTCTGATTCCTCTAGTGATCAGAAAGATCAGGAGGGAACAGGCAAGAGTAATCCTCATTGCACCATTCTGGCCGAAAAGACCATGGTTCTCTTGTCTCCAGACCATGTGCCTATGCGATCCTTGGATCCTCCCATCAGACAAGGAGCTGCTGTACCAAGGCCCCTTTTTCCACCCGCAAGTGAAAGGTCTTCACTTGACGGCGTGGAATTTGAGAGGCAACTATTAAGTTCCAGAGGGTTCTCAACAGAACTAGTAAACACCCTCTTATTGAGCAGGAAAAGATCTACCACCCTAATATATAGTAGGGTATGGAATAAATTTTTAGACTTCTACACGGTACCGTTCACTAAGCAAGTTCCACTCACACCTATCCTAGAGTTCTTGCAAAAAGGCCGAGAGTTAGGACTATCTGTAAATACCTTAAGAGTTCAGGTCTCGGCATTAGGAGCCCTATATGGATGCAATATAGCAGCTAATAGGTGGATCTCCAGATTCATAAAATCTTGTGAACGTAGTAAACCGGTCCATATTCCCCGTCTACCTCCGTGGGATTTAAATCTAGTATTAGAGGCCTTAACAAGCTCTCCATTTGAACCATTAGATTCAATACCTTTAAAAATCCTAACATATAAAGTAGCCTTACTAGTAGCCCTAACCTCAGCTAGAAGGGTTAGTGACATCCAGGCCCTATCAGTAGACCCACCTTTCTTACTGATATTTCATGATCGGATAGTCCTGAAACCAGACCCCTCATACCTCCCTAAGGTAGCGTCCACCTACCACAGGTCACAAGAAATATTTCTCCCTTCCTTTTTTGATTCACCTGTAACTCCAGAACATCATAAGTTCCACACCTTAGATGTCAGAAGAGCCATCCTGACTTATATAGAAAGGTGTCAGACATGGAGGGAGAGTAGGGCTCTGTTTATCTCCTTTCAGGGCCACAAGAAAGGACATGGGGTCACGAGAGCTACCATAGCCTCTCTGATCCACCGAGATATCTGCTTGGCCTATACGTCAAAAGGCGAGATTCCTCCAGTGGGTATAAAAGCGCACTCAACACGAGCCATGGCTTCCTCCTGGGCGGAACAAGCAGATGTACCGATCCATTTAATATGTAAGGCTGCAACTTGGTCTACACCTTCTACCTTCTACAACCATTATAGACTTGATCTGTCCACGTCTTCTGATCTGACCTTTGGTAGAGCTGTTCTTAATACAGTAATCCCACCCAAATAATGACTCTCTGAAAATCTCTCATGTGGGGTGCTGTCGTGGCGAAGGGTAAAAAGCCGGATTACGTACCGGTAATGCTCTTTTAATGAGTCCACGACAGCACCCATGTATTACCCTCCCTAAATTATGCACAGCTCTTTCCTTTAAGGTCACAAATAATGGTTGTATAGAGTTAAGAAATTTATGTGACTGAATAAGAATGAATACTAACACTTTTGCGGTTCCCCTTTTTATACTCTGTAACTAAACTGAGGAGGAGAGGGGACCGCCTCCTTTTATTCTGTAGGTTTCCTGTTCCTATGGGCGGATCCCTCTCTCTCATGTGGGGTGCTGTCGTGGACTCATTAAAAGAGCATTACCGGTACGTAATCCGGCTTATATTCAGTAGACACATATATGTATATATTAATATTTTTTCCAGCGCTATACAGCTTGAAAGCCGGTAATTCAATTACCGGCTTTTTCTTTCTCCTTCCTAAAACCCGACATGATTTGAGACATGGTTTACATACAGTAAACCATGTCTTTTCTCCTTTTTTTTTTGCAGATTCCACACTACTAATGTCAGTAGTGTGTATCTGCAAAATTTGGCCATTCTAGCTCTTAAAATAAAGGGTTAAATGGCGGAAAAAATTGGCGTGAGCTCCCGCGCAATTTTCTCCGCCAGAGTAGTAAAGCCAGTGACTGAGGGCAGATATTAATAGCCTGGAGAGGGTCCACGGTTATTGGCCCCCCCCCTGGCTAAAAACACCTGCCCCCAGCCACCCCAGAAAAGGCACATCTGGAAGATGCGCCTATTCTGGCACTTGGCCACTCTCTTCCCATTCCCGTGTAGCGGTGGGATATGGGGTAATGAAGGGTTAATGCCACCTTGCTATTGTAAGGTGACATTAAGCCTAATTTATAATGGAGAGGCGTCAATTATGACACCTATCCATTATTAATCTAATTGTAGTAAAGGGTTAAAGAAAACACAAACACATTATTTAAAATTATTTTAATGAAATAAAAACAATGATTGTTGGAGTATTTTATTCTACGCCCAATCCAGTCACTGAAGACCCTCGTTCTGTAAGTAAAAAAACATAATAAACCAACAATATCCTTACCCTCCGCAGATCTGTAACGTCCAACGATGTAAATCCTTCTGAAGGGGTTAAAACATTTTGCAGCAAGGAGTTCCGCTAATGCAGGCTGCTCCTTGCTGCAAAACCCCGGGGAATGAGGCTAAATATAGATCAATGATCTATATTTAGCTTCATTTGCGGTGAGGCGCCCTCTGCTGGCTGTTCATAGATCGTGGGAACTTTCCTAGAAAGCCTGGGAGCTTTGGCCAGGTCTAGACCCATCCTCTTTCGGTTTACTCCTCCTTGGGATTTAAGCTTGGATCTTATAGCCCTATCCAAACCTACTTTTGAACCCCTGTCAGAGGCTTCTCTAGGAATCTGTCCTTTAAGACATCACTTTATGTAGCTCTCATAAGAGCTCGTAGGGTCAGTGACATTCAGGCGTTGTCAAGCCAGCCCTCGCTTCACAAAGCTTAGGCTACGTTCACACTAGCGTTGTGCGCCGCTGCGTCGGCGACGCACAACGCACCGAAAACGCGTGCAAACGCGCGCAAAAACGCTGCGGTTTTCGACGCGTGCGTCGTTTTTTGACGAAAATCGGACGCAAGAAAAATGCAACTTGTTGCGTTTTCTTGGTCCGACGCTAGCGTCAAAAAAGACGCACGTGTCTGAAAACGCAACAAGCAAAAACGCATGCGTCCCCCATGTTAAACATAGGGGCGCATGATGCGTGCGTCGCCGCTGCGTCGCCCGACGCTAGCGCGACGCACACTAGCCGAACGCTAGTGTGAACGTAGCCTTAGAGGATAGGGTTATTCTTAAGATTGACCCGGCCTAACTTCCAAAAGTGGCATCACGATTTCTCAAGATCTCGGGAGCTCTCCCTCTCTGCTTTTTGTCCCAATCTCAAAGATAGTGAAGAGAAAGTCTTACACACACTAGATGTAGGGAAATGCCTAATTCAGTACCTAGCGGCCACACGGGAGCGTATGAAGCATATGTCTCTCTGTGTGCTTTGAGTCCTCGAGAGGGGCAAAAAAGCTTTTAAGGGCATGCCGGCAAGATGGATAAGGGACGTCATCACTCTGGCATACTCCTCGCATGAAGCAGCCATCCCGGAGAAGAATTAAGAGCCCATTCATCAAGAGAGGTGGCAGCCTCCTGGGCAGAAAAAGTCGGGGCCTTAATAGAACAGATATGTAGAGTTGCTACGCGATCTTCCCCTTCTACGTTCTTTAATCACTATCGGCTGAATCTAGCCTCTTCTTCAGACCTTACCTTTGGGAGTACGGTTCTGGAATCTGTGGTCCCTTCCTAATGTACAATCTCTGCAAATCTCTCCGTGGTGCCATCATGGGGGACAGAGAAAAATATAGTTACTTACCGATAACGGTATTTCTCTGAGCCCATGACTGCACCCGTACATTCCCTCCCTTCACGTGTGGGTGTGCACACTAGTTAAAATTATGCTAGTTCTTATGAAAATAGTCATGCAGTATCTCTGTTAAGACTTTTGAGTAATGTTGAATATATATTTTTTTATTAAAGGGCCACTGTCACCCCCCTCCAGCCGTTATAAACTAAAAGAGCCACCTTGTGCAGCAGTAATGCGGCATTCTAACAAGGTGGCTCGTTTAGTTTTGTGTTCATGTATTACTAAAATTAAGTGCTTTGAAACTTTTCAAAAATACCTATCTTTGTCCACGGAGGCGGGTCCTCAATCCCCAGCTTGAACGGTATTCTGCCGTCACTCACATCTTCAGGGACTTTCCGTGCCGCCCCCTCCGCACTGTGTTCTCTTCAAAACCGGCGCCTGCGCTGTGTAGAACTTTGTGGGGCAGGCGCAGTAAGCTCTGGCGGTCTGACGTCCCAGCCAGGCTTGCAGACTGCACCTGTGCTGGCAGTGCGGCCACCCACCTCGGGAATCCCTGCGCCGCACTGTTATGCATTATGCACAGTGCGGGGCTGGGATTCCTGGGCATGCGCACTGTGTGTCAGCCTCTCACCCAGGTCCCCCGCCTTACAGCGTCTGTATATTCGTGCAGGAATTTTGCAAGGTTGGTTCTTTCCCGGCGATTGCTAGGAGGAGGCACGATCAGCTGAATAGACAGACGCTGTAAGGCGGGGGACCTGGGTGACAGGCTGACACACGCAGTGCGCATGCCCAGGAATCCTAGCCCCGCACTGTGCATAATGCATAACACAGTGCGGGGCAGGGATTCCCAAGGTGGGTGACCGCACTGCCAGCACAGGCGCAGTCTGCAAGCCTGGCTGGGACGTCAGACCGCCAGAGCTTACTGCATCTGCCCCACAAAGTTTTACACAGTGCAGGCGCCGGTTTTGAAGAGAAAACAGCGCGGAGGGGGCGGCGCCGAAAGCCCCTGAAGATGTGAGTGACGGTAGAGTACCGTTCAAGCTGGGGATTGAGGACCCGCCTCCGTGGACAAAGATGGGTATTTTTGAAAACTTTCAAAGCGCTTTATTTTAGTAATACATGAACACAAAACTAAAAGAGCCACCTTGTTAAAATGCAGCATTACTGCTGCACAAGGTGGCTCTTTTAGTTTATAACGGCTGGAGGGGGGTGACAGTGGCCCTTTAACCTAAGTTCCCAGCATGCTCTGTAAACAGCTGATGCGGGAGAGAGGTACCGCCTTTTTATCTGTAGGTTTTCTGTCCTTGGTGGGCGGATCCCCTCTCCGTGGTGCCGTCATGGGCTCAGAGAAATAGTTATCGGTAAGTAACTATTTTTGTGACCTAACCATTAGGTACCCTGCCACCTCCAAATGTGTGGTCTTTTTCCTCATGTTTTTAATTACTATTAAAAATCATTGTTTTATGTCTGTTTCTTTTAGTTCTCATATTTGATAGAAGGCCTTTAAATACCTTTTTGTGGTTTTCCTTTCCACCACCACCCATCATTTCCTCCTCCCCCACCACCATCATTGCCCATTCCACCACATCCATCATTTCCTCCTCCCCACCATCACCACCATTGCCGTCTCCTCGTCAGCCCCATCATTGCCCTCTCCTCCCCTACACAGACACACACAACACAATTTACCTCTGCACATTACACCCCACACACACACACTTTCCGAACGCACTGCCGCAGCATCGCCTTCTTCTGACACAGCCGGACGCTGAATGATGACGTCATCCAGCAGCGCTGCCTGTGTAAGAGGAAGCGCGGGCAGGAAGCTGGAAGACAGATCCCTGCCGCTCCACTGCAATTTTCTCTTGTAGGCAGTGGAGCTGCACGGATTTCTCCCTACCTGCTGCAGCTACCCTGCAGGGGCCCCCCTCCACCTCCAGGCCCCGATGCAGCTGCACATGCGGGATGTCTGCACATGCGAGCTTTCTCTGTGCCAGCTGTCAGCTTAACAGTCGGCATAGAGAACAGCTGACTCTGTCCGGGGGTGGCAGAATGCAGCTGTCGGGGGATACACTGCGGACCGACGCATTAGGCGGCCCGACTGTGCCCCCCTGCCGGCTGCGCCCGGGGCTACCTCCACTAGATACTACACTGGGTCTTGCTTTCGTTGTTCAGACCAGCCATAATGTAAGAATCGGGTGTTCATGTAATGCTGCATGATCCAGTTATCAGCCTAAGTATGTAACAGTACAGACACAGAGGGCTATTAACTGCATAAAGCGTGTGAGAACATGTGAGGAACCTGATTATGGTAAAAAATTTGAATGGGCCACACAGGGATAGTTAGGTTAATGAGTTGAGGCGGTAGGCCAGTCTGAAGAAATGCGGTCCGGCAAATTTTGTAAAAACTGGATCCAGCAAAAGATGCTGCCGGATGTGTTTTTTTCCCCACAGACTTGTATTGGCGCCGGATGACCTTACGTTTTGTCTGTTTTTCGCCGGATCCAGCAAAAAGGTCGTTTCCGGCGTCTGGAAAAAAACATACACGGTAATGTTTTTTGCCTCTGGCGAAAAAGCCAGAAGCGCCGGATCCACCTAACAAAAATATTCAACCTTTCTCTTCTGGTATTTTTCCCTCCTCATTTAAGCATGCCATCATACACCCATTACTTAAAAACCATCCCTCGATCAAAACTGCTGCTAATTATAGACCTGTCTCTAATCTTCCCTTCATCTCTAAACTCCTCGAACGCCTGTACACTCACGTCTTATCCGCTATCTCTTAGATAACTCTCCTCGACCCTCTTAGATCTGGTTTCCGCTCTACACTCTACTGAAACTGCCCTCACTAAAGTCTCTAATGATCTACTAACAGCTAAATCTAATGGTCACTACTCCATGCTAATTCTCTTGGATCTCTCCGCAGCATTCGATACTGTGGATCATCAGCTCCTCCTCACTATGCTCCGCTCCATCGGCCTCAAGGACACCATTCTCTCTTGGGTCTCCTATGTCTGACCGCTCCTTCGGTGTATCTTTTGCTGGTTCCTCCTCCTCTCACCTTCCCCTTACTGTTGGGGTTCCTCAAGGATCAGTCCTAGGCCCCCTCCTCTATTCTTTGTTTGTCCAATAGGGGCAGTATACAATCAGTAGATTTGGGTTCCAGTACCATCTCTATGCTGACGACACCCAATTATACACTTCTTCTGATATCACACCGACCTTTTTAGAAAACACCAGTGATTGTCTTACCGCTGTCTCTAACATCATGTCCTCCCTCTATCTGAAACTGAACCTGTCAAAAACTGAACTCGTGTTCTCTCCTTCTACTAACCTACCTTTGCCTGACATTGCCATCTCCGTGTCTGGTTCCACCATTACTCCCAAGCAGCATGCCCGCTGCTTTGGGGTGATCATTGATTCTGAGCTTTCCTTCTCCCCCCACATCCGATCACTGGCTCGCTCTTCTTATCTGCATCTCAAAGACATTTCTAGAATTCGCCCTTTTCTTACTTTCGACACTGCAAAAACTCTTACTGTTTCACTCATTCAATCTCGTCTGGACTACTGTAACTCTCTCTTAAGGTACCGTCACACTGATCAGCATTATAACGATAGCGATCCGTGACGTTGCAGCGTCCTGGATAGCGATATCGTTGTGTTTGACACGCAGCAGCGATCAGGATCCTGCAGTGACATCGTTGGTCGTCGCTGAAAGTCCAGAACTTTATTTCGTCACTGGATCACCCGCTGACATCGCTGGATCGGTGTGTGTGACGCCGATCCAGCGATGTGTTCACTTGTAACCAGGGTAAATATCGGGTTACTAAGCGCAGAGCCGCGCTTAGTAACCCAATGTTTACCCTGGTTACCATTGTAAATGTAAAAAAGCGTCCGCTTCTCTGCACTCCTCCTGCATCCTGTGTCAGCGCTGGCCGGCCGTAAAGCAGAGCACAGCGGTGACGTCACCGCTCTGCTTTACGGCCGGCGCTTACACAGGATGCAGGAGGAGTGCAGGGAAGCGGACGCCGGGGGACGTGACAGACACCGGAATGTAAGTATGTGTTTTATTTTTTGTGTTTTTTAACATTTACAATGGTAACCAGGGTAAACATCGGGTTACTAAGCGCGGCCCTGCGCTTAGTAACCCGATGTTTACCCTGGTTACCCGGGGACTTCGGCATCGTTGGTCGCTGGAGAGCTGTCTGTGTGACAGCTCTCCAGCAACCACACAAGGACTTTCCAACGATCACGGCCAGGTCTAACGCTGGTCGTGATCGTTGGAAAGTTGCTGAGTGTGACGGTACCTTTAATTGGCCTCCCTCTTACCAAACTCTCCCCGCTCCAATCTGTCCTGAATGCTGCTGCCAGGAATATATGTCTCCTCAACCGTTACACCGATGCCTCTACCCTGTGCCAGTCATTACACTGGTTACCCATCCACTCCAGAATCCAGTACAAAACTATTACCCTCATCCACAAAGCACTCCATGGCTCAGCACCACCCTACATCTCCTCCCTGGTCTTAGTCTACCACCCCTACCCGTGCTCTCCGTTCTGCTAATGACCTGAGGTTAACATCCTCAATAATCCCAAACTGTTTTACTAATCCCAAACTGTTCTTCAACTATATCAATAGTAAATGAATAAAAACTGAAAATGTAGGCCCCTTAAAAAATAGTGAGGAAAGAATGGTTGTAGATGACGAGGAAAAAGCTAACATATTAAACACCTTCTTCTCCACGATATTCACGGTGGAAAATGAAATGCTAGGTGAAATCCCAAGAAACAATGAAAACCCTATATTAAGGGTCACCAATCTAACCCAAGAAGAGGTGCGAAACCGGCTAAATAAGATTAAAATGGATAAATCTCCAGGTCCGGATGGCATACACCCACGAGTACTAAGAGAACTAAGTAATGTAATAGATAAACCATTATTTCTTATTTTTAGGGACTCTATAGCGACGGGGTCTGTTCCGCAGGACTGGCGCATAGCAAATGTGGTGCCAATATTCAAAAAGGGCTCTAAAAGTGAACCTGGAAATTATAGGCCAGTAAGTCTAACCTCTATTGTTGGTAAAATAGTTGAAGGGTTTCTGAGGGATGTTATTCTGGATTATCTCAATGAGAATAACTGTTTAACTCCATATCAGCATGGGTTTATGAGAAATCGCTCCTGTCAAACCAATCTAATCAGTTTTTATGAAGAGGTAAGCTATAGGCTGGACCACGGTGAGTCATTGGACGTGGTATATCTCGATTTTTCCAAAGCGTTTGATACCGTGCCGCACAAGAGGTTGGTACACAAAATGAGAATGCTTGGTCTGGGGGAAAATGTGTGTAAATGGGTTAGTAACTGGCTTAGTGATAGAAAGCAGAGGGTAGTTATAAATGGTATAGTCTCTAACTGGGTCACTGTGACCAGTGGGGTACCGCAGGGGTCGGTATTGGGACCTGTTCTCTTTAACATATTCATTAATGATCTGGTAGAAGGTTTACACAGTAAAATATCGATATTTGCAGATGATACAAAACTATGTAAAGCAGTTAATACAAGAGAAGATAGTATTCTGCTACAAATGGATCTGGATAAGTTGGAAACTTGGGCTGAAAGGTGGCAGATGAGGTTTAACAATGATAAATGTAAGGTTATACACATGGGAAGAAGGAATCAATATCACCATTACACACTGAACGGGAAACCACTGGGTAAATCTGAAAGGGAGAAGGACTTGGGTATCCTAGTTAATGATAAACTTACCTGGAGCAGCCAGTGCCAGGCAGCAGCTGCCAAGGCAAACAGGATCATGGGGTGCATTAAAAGAGGTCTGGATACACATGATGAGAGCATTATACTGCCTCTGTACAAATCCCTAGTTAGACCGCACATGGAGTACTGTGTCCAGTTTTGGGCACCGGTGCTCAGGAAGGATATAATGGAACTAGAGAGAGTACAAAGGAGGGCAACAAAATTAATAAAGGGGATGGGAGAACTACAATACCCAGATAGATTAGCGAAATTAGGATTATTTAGTCTAGAAAAAAGACGACTGAGGGGCGATCTAATAACCATGTATAAGTATATAAGGGGACAATACAAATATCTCGCTGAGGATCTGTTTATACCAAGGAAGGTGACGGGCACAAGGGGGCATTCTTTGCGTCTGGAGGAGAGAAGGTTTTTCCACCAACATAGAAGAGGATTCTTTACTGTTAGGGCAATGAGAATCTGGAATTGCTTGCCTGAGGAGGTGGTGATGGCGAACTCAGTCGAGGGGTTCAAGAGAGGCCTGGATGTCTTCCTGGAGCAGAACAATATTGTATCATACAATTATTAGGTTCTGTAGAAGGACGTAGATCTGGGGATTTATTATGATGGAATATAGGCTGAACTGGATGGACAAATGTCTTTTTTTCGGCCTTACTAACTATGTAACTATGTAATAATCAGAACCTCCCACTCCTGTCTCCAAGACTTTTCGCGTGCTTCACCAATTATTTGGAATACACTACCCAGGTTAATACGATTAATCCCCCAATCCCCACCGTTTTAAGCGTGCCCTAAAAACGCATTTGTTCAGATTGGCCTACCGCCTCAACGCATTAACCTAACTATCCCTGTGTGGCCCATTCAAAAAACAAAACAAAAAAAAAAACCCTTAAACCTTAATCAGGTTCCTCACATCATGTTCTCATATATTTCATGCAGTTAATAGCCCTCTGTGTCTGTACTGCTACATACTTAGGCTGTTAACTGGTTCATGCAGCTTTACATGAACACCCGATCCTTACACTATAGCTGGTCCGAACAACAAAGGCAATGGTTACCATCCACCTCTCGTGTCTCCCCTTTTTCCTATAGATTGTAAGCTTGCGAGCAGGGCCCTCACTCCTTGGAATATTTTTGAACTGTGATTTTTGTTATTCTGTAATGTCTATTGTCTGTGTAAATCCCCTCTATAATTTCTAAAGCGCTTTGGAATATGTTGGCGCTATATAAATAAAATTATTATATTCCCTTCAATGTAATGTGTTTAGCTTTTACTGTCAGTCTTGTGGATGAGGATGGGATTAGATACAAAGACTAACGGGCAGAATGGGATTAGATACTATTAGTGTATTATGCAGGCAGGACTGGTTTTGGACAAAGTGTGGCCCTAAACTCTTCACCCACATATTAGCAGTACGCCCACCAACCACAGCCTGCCAAATACGACACGTGAATGATACATGACAATCCTGCATGTGTAGATATGACGTTGTCAGCTCGCGTCACCTCCCGAAGCAACAATGAACAGTTCTGGAAAAGCACCTTTAAGTTTAAGTCAAAAGATTCACTTGAAGGATTCGCCTTGTGAAAAATGATTCCCTATCCACAAAATAAGTGATAGCTTATTGATTTGTTGGGGTCCGACCACTGGAACCTGCACCGAATAGGGAACTTGTATCCCCATTAGAATGACGTGGCAGTGCCCATAAGCCGCCTGCACTCCATCCATCTCCTATGGGGCTGCCGACCTTGGCGGTCGGCTTTCTCTGGTAGCCTCGTAGGGAATGAATGGATCAGCAGTCGGCCAGTTCCTGTTCTGATGATTGGTGCGAGTTCCAGAAGTCGGACACCACCGATCAGTAAGTTATCGCCTATCATCCATAGGATAACTTGTTCTCACTGGAAAAGCTGTTTAACTTCCTAATAAAAGAAGAATGTCCAGCTCCACTGACATTCTTCTTTTTTTTGACTTTACACTTTCGGACACAGCGGGTCCGTGCTCCCGAAGTTCAACTAATGCATCACGGGTGAGCTGGTTTCTCTTTTCTTCTTCCTAATACCAAGACACAGGCATTTGGGCCTTAAGGAAGCAGTAACTCGCAAAATATGGGGACACTAAGACCAGAAGAATTTGTGTTGCAATAAATAAGTTAAATACATAGATAATCCTAATAAAATATATCCTGTTTCTTTGCCCAGAATAGTAAGTTTATTGCTGGTAGGATTTAACCATGCAGAGTAATGAATGTCCATGTTTGAAAACTATAGATACAGTTGTGGCCAAAAGTATTGACACCCCTGCAATTCTGTCAGATAATACTTCCTGAAAATGATTGCAATCACAAATTCTTTGCTATTATCTTCATTTAATTTGTCTTAAATGAAAAAACACAAAAGAGAATGAAGCAAAAAGCAAAACTCCAAAAATGGGCCAGACAAAAGTATTGGCACCCTCAGCCTAATACTTGGTTGCACAACCTTTAGCCAAAATGACTGCGACCATCCGCTTCCGGTAACCATCAATAAGTTTCTTACAATGCTCTGCTGGAATTTTAGACCATTCTTCTTTGGCAAACTGCTCCAGGTCCCTGATATTTGATGGGTGCCTTCTCCAAACTGCCATTTTTTAGATCTCTCCACAGGTGTTCTATGGGATTCAGGTCTGGACTCATTGCTGGCCACCTTAGAAGTCTCCAGTGCTTTCTCTCGAACCATTTTCTAGTGCTATTTGAAGTGTGTTTTGGGTCATTGTCCTGCTGGAAGACACATAACCTCTGAGGGAGACCCAGCTTTCTCACACTGGGCCCTACATTATGGTGCAAAATTTGTTGGTAGTCTTCAGACTTAATAATGCCATGCACACGGTCAAGCAGTCCAGTGCCAGAGGCAGCAAAGCAACCCCAAAACATCAGGGAACCTCCACCATGTTTGACTGTAGGGACCGTGTTCTTTTCTTTGAATGGCTCTTTTATTCTCCTGTAAACTCTATGTTGATGCCTTTGCCCAAAAAGCTCTACTTTTGTCTCATCTGACCAGAGAACATTCTTCCAAAACGTTTTAGGCTTTTTCAGGTAAGTTTTGGCAAACTCCAGCCTGGCTTTTTTATGTCTCGGGGTAAGAAGTGGGGGTCTTCCTGGGTCTCCTACCATACAGTCCCTTTTCATTCAGACGCCGACGGATAGTACAGGTTGACACTGTTGTACCCTCGGACTGCAGGGCAGCTTGAACTTGTTTGGATGTTAGTCGAGGTTCTTTATCCAACATCCGCACAATCTTGCGTTGAAATCTCTTGTCAATTTTTTCTATTCCGTCCACATCTAGGGAGGTTAGCCACAGTGCCATGGGCTTTAAACTTCTTGATGACACTGCGCACGGTAGACACAGGAACATTCAGGTCTTTGGAGATGGACTTGTAGACTTGAGATTGCCCATGCTTCCTCACAATTTGGTTTCTCAAGTCCTCAGACAGTTCTTTGGTCTTCTTTCTTTTCTCCATGCTAAATGTGGTACACACAAGGACACAGGACAGATGTTGAGTCAACTTTAATCCATGTCAACTGGCTGCAAGTGTGATTTAGTTATTGCCAACACCTGTTAGGTGCCACAGGTAATTACAGGTGCTGTTAATTACACAAATTAGAGAAGCATCACATGATTTTTCGAACAGTGCCAATACTTTTGTCCACCCCTCTTTTTATGTTTGGTGTGGAATTATATCAAATTTGGCTTTAGGACAATTCTTTTTGTGTTTTTTTTTTTTTTTCATTTAAGACAAATTAAATGAAGATAATAACAAAGAATTTGTTTGCAATCATTTTCAGGAAGAAACTGAGTATTATTTGACAGAATTGCAGGGGTGTCAATACTTTAGGCCACAACTGTACATATTGTGTCCGTTATGTCCTGACACTGGTCAGCGCTGTCAGTACAATAAGGTTGTCAATGTGGGTCACCGGCTCCCGGACAGCAGAGGTGTGCGGTGCTGCCCCTGACCTGTGCTTCACAATAGCGCTATAAACCACTGGATGAACTCTGTTCCTCTTGTCCTGCTGAGTGCAGGCTGTCCAGTATTCTCTGTAGCTCCATCGCAGGCAGATGTCAGAACTGCTCACCTACAGTCTTAGTATCTGCTGAGGTGAACAGTGCACTCCCAAACTCTGCCGCTGCAATGGAGCTACAAATAATACTGGACAGCGTGGCACTTGGCAGCACAAGAGGCAGAGAGACCATTACAACTCTGCCCCTTCTCTCCTGTACTCTCCTGCCCAGTGTCTTTATCTTTGTAGCTCCACTTCAGCTCCAGAGATCAGGAGTGCACTGAGGGCTTGCGCGAGCTCCAGAGATCAGGAGTGCACTGAGGACCTGCGCTTCTCCTCCTGTGCTCCCTCCTATGTCTGTGCATTGAGCACGGCACTGAGCTTCTGCAGTTGAAGACTCATTAAAGCAGTAGACAAGTGAATTCACAGGCAGGGCCCCTTTGTGGGCGGGAGCCCTGGGCAATTGCTCAATATGTTGCACTTCCCTACCCCAATACCGGCCCTGCATACAGGACTATGTTGAATACAGGGTTAAACAGACCATGTTGTGCATGGTGGGACTGGATGCACGGCCCAGCGGGCCATGTTGCGCTTGGTGCGACTACAGACTCAGTAAATCCGCACAGTCAGGATTTGCCT
This sequence comes from Ranitomeya imitator, assembly GCF_032444005.1. Classification (NCBI taxonomy): domain Eukaryota; kingdom Metazoa; phylum Chordata; class Amphibia; order Anura; family Dendrobatidae; genus Ranitomeya; species Ranitomeya imitator. The sequence continues at coordinate 710,572,932 of NC_091284.1, read as the reverse complement.
GGAGAGGTTGGTCATGTGACCGCTAGTATGTGCTTTGCATATTCCAACTAGGTAAGTCTAGCCTCGCTCTATTCCTTTTGTTCAGCGAGACTTTGCACATATGATTGGCACCTGACCACATGCATACAAATCGGTTGTGGTCACATGACCAATCTCTCCTGGCAGCACGCACTATGAGGATTTACAAGTCTTCAGTCACAGAGTAACTGCAGACTTGAGCCCCAAGCTTTGGACAACCCCTTTAATTCCTGTGAAACGCATGAAAGGTGAGAGCAGTTTGCAATATTGTGATGGGTGCAGTTTTTAAAATGGCACTTTTGGGGCTTTTCGGACACACAGGCCCCACAAAGTCACTGCAACGCTGAATAAGGCCCTAAAAAAGAAAAAAAAACATCCTTTTTGTAGTTTTTCTTGGAAAAAATAGTTCCTGTTAAATTTCTTAAAGGAAAAAAAAAGTGGGGGGAGAAGAGAAGTGAACTAAAAATATAAATTTTTATGATAGTCCATTTTAAAACTTGAATAATTGCATAAACGATATGTAAAAGCTAGGTCTGGCAATCAGTATGCAGTCAAAATTAGGTAAAAAGACTATTGTCCTCAAATTTAGGTACAATCTAATATTCATTTCAGTTTCAATATAACGGAGCACGATGGAGATAATGGCCCCAGTTAGAAACCCTGTATGGCAAGCAGTAAGCTACGTACAATGGAGATAATGTGGCAACACACTGAGGTTGTCAGTATTAAACATAAATCATACGAACATCCTAACAAAATTAAAAGATGTATGAAAATGGATGCTGACGTAAAGTAGATATATGGGAAATGTTATTTAGTACACTATTTTGGTATGATATGTTCCGCTAAGCGTAACAAAATTTGCACAATTTATTTATTTTTTATATTAAAGCTCTCCAGGGCCCACAGGAGTACATTTATGCGAAAATGCCAAACCTAAGAAAAACAAACCGGTGACGATGTATAAAATACTTTGACAGGTGTCAATGCAAAGCATCAAAAACTGTACAAAAAAGACACAAATGCAACAATGAATGGCCCAATATCATTGCTGCAGGCCACCCCCCCCCCCTCCCCCAACCACAGCACCCATTTGTGGAGTGAGGTTAGGGTGCGGCATGATGATATCTACACCCTTTATTACAATGTACATGAATATTGGGCAGCTTGTCTTCCTCAGGCAAATATTGCGACATATTTTCCACTACGCCTAAACGTAAGAGTCCATTTTATAGGAACCAAGAATTGGTGTAAAATTGTATTTCAGTGTAGGATGGGAGACCAGGGTTGTCTAACCATGCCCCCAAAAGGTTTCATATTAATGGAATGCATTCCTTTTCTAAGTGGGTGAAATTGATTATTTTGGTTTTCAGTTCTACAATAGTCATAGGAAGCGGCTTCTAACCAGCCATTGTTTAACGATTTCCTAGCATGAAATAGTATGCATAGAATGCCTAATGCAGGGGTACACAACTCCAGTCCTCAAGGGCCTCCAACAGTGCATGTTTTCGGGATTTTATTTAGCATTGCACAATTGAAATCAATGTGCAATACTAAGGAAATCCTGAAAAGATGCCCTATTGGTGGCCCTGGAGGACTGGAGTACATGCAGATCCTTGGTTGTATCTGAATATTATAAATTTGTTTAATTCCAAAATATCCTTCCAGTATTCTTCAATACCCACATAAAATTATACTATGTGAATAAGGCGCATATCACCCTGACCACATCGGGGGCATAATGCATCCGACCTAGCTCATGTATTATAAAGCCGACTTTCAGATAATGATATTTTATAGCAAACGCCTCAGCTATCTGTCCACTAGCTACCGGTCAGGGAGGGGTCCCACCTACCTTTCTACTTGTGTTGCCTGTAAAGGAAGTTTATTTAAATATGAGAGTAAATCAGATATGAGGCTACTAGAAATTTCTGCCGTAACTAGTAAATTGAGGATAGAACTATGTTCGTTATTAGTCATGTTTGCCTGTTTCCTATATGCGTGCCTCAGTTGTAAATATTGATAAAAATCTGTGCAGGATTGAAAACTCATTGAATTGGTTCAAAACACTTGGACGTTATTATGTAGTATCTGGGATATATGATGTACACCCCTCTCCTCCCAAGATCCAAAATCTAGAAGCTTGTGGATTATACCAAAGAGGGGAATCTGCTGAATGTCCCAAAGACTTACCTCTGCAAGGGTTGAATGACTGACTGTGTCTGAAAACATCCCACCCATTACAAAGCGGCCTCCTACATCATACAACCCATCTTTTCTCCCCTCCCTTTAAAATCAGGGCTGTGCAGTCATAGTCTGAGTCAGTGTCCATTTTGATGGAGTCAGTATAAAATAGACCGACTCCTAAAAATATATAATAAATTGGTACAGAAGTTCAATGCAGTTTGTACTGTAATTATTTTCATAAGAATTTGGGAAAGTTATAAAATGTCCTATAAATGTCTGTCCTGTTTCTGATCTCAGGGTCTCTGCTTTTAGTTGAGATGAATCTGTGCTGCACTTTACATACATGCTCAGTAGTGAGGCATGTATGAGGGAGTCTGGGTCGTAGGTTTGGCTTAGGCCCCTTTCACACTTCCGTTCTTTACACTCAGTCACAATCCGTCAAAATGTTGAAAAGATGGATCCTGTGCAGATTGTAAAAAAAAAACAAAAAAACACGGGTGCACTTAGCCTTGACTGATCCGTCTAAAAAAAGACTATGTGCACACGTTGTGTATGTGTCTTCGCCGCTTTTTTCCGCTGCGAAAACGCATACACAACACAACCCATGTTAAAAATAATAATTAAAAAAATCGTGATATTCTTACCTTCCGGTGTCCCCCGCAGCCTTCCCGATGCTCCCGAGAAGGCTGCATTGGACGCCGGAAGGTAAGAATATCATGATTTTTTTACTTTTAACATATCTTTTTATTATTGATGCTGCATATGCAGCATCAATGGTAAAAATTGAATTTCCCTGACTGGAAATTCTTCCACGCATGCTCAGTTTCAAAAGACTGCATCCATCGCAGGATTCCTGCTTTTGACCAATGGATCATGCGTCCATAGGCTTCCATTATAGCCAACGACTGACAGCGCAGGATCCATCATTGAGTGATTTTTTTTTTTTTTTTTTTTTTTTTTTTCTTCCAACGTACACAAAAAACGTTTCTATGTGCATGGTCTCTGCCCGACGGACAGCAATTTTGATGGATCCAGTGCACAACGGATGAAACGGAAGGCCATCTGTCACATTCCGTCGCTAATACAAGTTTGAGGGGGAAAAAAACTGATCCAGCAGAAACATTTACTGGATCCATTTTTTTTTTTTTTTCACAAAACGACGCATTGTGATGGAAAAATAAAGACGGAAGTGTGAAAGAGGCCTTACTGACTCCACAGCCTAAAATATTGCATTTCAGATGAAATATAGCATTTTCAGGGTTTAGGTACAGCCAGCCCCCTATCATCCTTACTCCTATGGAGTATTTTCAAACTCATGGATGCTGCTTTCATCCGACAAATTTCCTAATCAGAGTATTGATTTTGCTAAAAATGGACATCGGGATCAACACAGGAGCATTGTGAAAGAGATAGAGGTTGTGGCATCAGCACCATATTAATTGGGTTAGATCTTCCAATTACCGATAGTGGAAGGTGACACTGGGTTTTGACTTTTTGTTCTAAATTGTGCTAAAAGAGAGTCTAGATTAATGGAGTAGTAATCCCACGGTCTACAGCTCACAACTACACCCAAATGTTTAAATCTATTTAGAATGGGAATCTGTTCCTGTAACGCGGGGAACTATGGCGTGAGAGGGTGCATCAGCGCAGATTTAGGGTATGTGTCCACGTTCAGGATTGCATCAGGATTTGGTCAGGATTTTACGCAGGTAAAATCTGCACCTGAGGTCACTGGCAGGTCACCTGCGTTGTTCATGCGTTGTTTGAGCATTGTAAGGACATGATGCGTTCTGAAAAAACGCGCCGCGTGTCCGTTTCCGCAGGTCCGCTGCATGCGTCTTTTAATGCATAGTGGAGACGGGATTTCATGAAATCCCCTCCACTATGCTGTAACATCTGGACGCTGCGTGTTTGACGCTGCGGCTCTACACAGCGTCAAACACGCAGCGTTTCCTGAACGTGGAAACATACCCTTAGACCAGTTTAAAGTCCAGACCGCCTCCCAAACTGTTCCAGTTATATTCATTGCCGGGATAAGAGGATCAAACATCTCCCATATACACAAGTTCCATTCAGCACTATCAAAGTCTCTGGCTCTTCCTCCAGACCCAACAGAACTGAGCCATAGTCCTAAATAGAATCGTCTTAGATCTATGGAAGTAGATTTCTGTGGCATGAGCCCAGTTTGGACTTCATGTATTATGCTGGAGTCACACTCAGCGTAAGACAATACGGTCCGTATATTACGGCCGTAATACGCTGAAAAGTCCCAAAAATAGTGGTCCGTAGCTCCTCCGTAGGCAGGGTGTTTCAGCGTTTTGTATGGCATCCGTACTGCGTTTTTTTTCTCGCAGGCTTGCAAAACCAACATACGGCCATACAAGGGATCCATGTGTAAAAAACAAAACAAAAAAAACAAACATATATACTGTATGTGTGTGTATGTATGTGTGTGTATGTGTATATATATGTATATATATATATATATATATATATATATAATATATATATATATAATTATGTATATTATATGTATGTCAGTAGACACATATATGTGTATATATATTATTACTTCATCCAGCGCTAGATAGCTTAAAAGCCGGTAATTCAATTGCCGGCTTTTGCTATCTCCTTCCTAAAACCCGACATGATATGAGACATGGTTTACATACAGTAAACCATGTCATATCACCTTTTTTCTTTTTTTTTTTTTTTTTTGCATATTCCACACTACTAATGTTAGTAGTGTGTATATGCAAAATTTGGCCGTTCTAGTTATTAAATTAAAGGGTTAAATGGCGGAAAAAATTGGCGTGGGCTCCCGCGCAATTTTCTCTGCCAGAGTAGTAAAGCCAGTGACTGAGGGCAGATATTAATAGCCTGGAGAGGGTCCACGGTTATTGACCCCCCCCCCCCCCCCCCCCCCCCCCCCCGGCTAAAAACATCTGCCCCTAGCCACCCCAGAAAAGGCACATCTGGAAGATGCGCCTATTCTGGCACTTGGCCACTCTCTTCCCATTCCCGTGTAGCGGTGGGATATGGGGTAATGAAGGGTTAATGCCACCTTGCTATTGTAAGGTGACATTAAGCCAAATTAATAATGGAGAGGCGTCAATTATGACACCTATCCATTATTAATCCAATAGTCACTGGCTTTACTACTCTGGCGGAGAAAATTGCGCTGGAGCCCACGCCAATTTTTTCCGCCATTTAACCCTTTTATTTAATAGCTAGAACGGCCAAATTTTGCATATACACACTACTAACATTAGTTGTGTGGAATATGCAAAAAAAAGTGATATGAGATGGTTTACTGTATGTAAACCAGGTCTCATATCATGTCGGGTTTAGGAAGGAGATCGCTTTAAAGCCGGTAATTCAATTACCGGCTTTTGCTATCTAGTGCTGTATGAAGTAATAATATATATACATATGTGTCTCACTGATAGATATATATATATATATATATATATATATATATATATATATATATATATATATATATATATATATATATATATATATATATATATATATACATACACACACCTATTCTATGTGTACACATTTATTCTACCTATTCTATTGTAAGCTGTCAGTGTGATTTTACTGTACACCGCACTGAATTGCCGGCTTTTCTCTCTAACACCGCTGTGTATTTCTCGCAAGTCACACTGCTGGTCCGTGTGTAATCCGTATTTTTCTGGCTTCTATAGACTTTCATTGGCGTTTTTTTGCGCAATACGGTGACAAACGCAGCATGCTGCGATTTTCTACGGCCGTAGAAAGCCGTATAATACTGATCAGTAAAATACGGCAGATAGGAGCAGGGGCATAGAGAATAATTGTGCCGTTTGTTTGGCGAGTTTTACGAACGTATTTTCTGCACTCTTACATCCGTAAAACTCGCTAGTGTGACGCCGGCCTTACTGTTCTGGCCAATATTTTTACAAATAATCACAAGAAAAACTTTCACATCATGCTTCTATGTAATAACAATACAGAAGAGTGCAAATAGGAGTATGTAGCAGCTACTGTAGCACAACTAAAAGTCCAGCAGGAGTGGCGGTTCACATCATACTTATCCCCTCCTGACGTGGTCTCTGCACATCACTGCTTCTCAGATGGTCTCCCATAGGTGTGGAGGGCATATTCATTACTTTAACCCCTTTCTGACCTCGGACGGGATAGTGCGTCTGAGGTCAGATCCCCCTCTTCGATGCAGGGCTCCGGCAGTGAGCCCGCATCAAAGCCGGGTGATGTCAGCTGTTTTGAACAGCTGACATGTGCCCGCAATAGTGGCGGGTGAAATCGCGATTCACCCGCCACTATTAACTACTTAAATGCCGCTGACAGTGACATTTAACCAGCGCATCTACGACCCCGTCACATGATCTGGGGTCAGCAATGTATCAGAAGGGTAACCATAGAGGTCCCTGAGACCTCTATGGTTACTGATCCCGGCTAGCTGTGAGTGCCACCCTGGGGTCGGCGCTCATAGCAAGCCTGTTATTAAGCTACATAGCAGCGATCTGATGATCGCTGCTATGTAGCAGAACCGATCAGGCTATGCCAGCTTCTAGCCTCCCATGGAGGCTATTGAAGCATTACAAAAGTAAAAAAAAAAAAAAAAAAGTTTAAAAAAATATAAAAGTTTAAATCACCGCCCTTTCGCCCCATTCAAAATAAATCAATAAAAATCAAACCTACACATATTTGGTATCGCCGTGTTTAGAATCGCCCGATCGATGAATGAAAAAAAAAAGATTAACCTGATCGCTATACGGTGTAGCGAGAAAAAAATTTGAAACGCAAGAATTACGTTTTTTTCTTTGGTCACCGGGACATTGCAATAAAATGCAATAACGGATGATCAAAAGAACGTATCTGCACCAAAATGGTATCATTTAAAAACGCCAGCTCGGCATGCAAAAAATAAGCCCTCAACCGACCCCAGATCCCGAAAAATGGAGACGCTACCGGTATCGGAAAATGGCGCAATTTTTTTTTTTTTTTAGTAAAGTTTGGAATTTTTTTTCACCACTTAGATAAAAGAGAACCTAGACATGTTTAGTGTCTATGAACTCGTAATGACCTGGAGAATCATAATGGCAGTTCAGTTTTAGCATTTAGTGAACCTAGCAAAAAAGCCAAACAAAAAACAAGTGTGGGATTGCACTTTTTTTTTTGCAATTTCACTGCACTTGGAATTTTTTTCCTGTTTTTTAGTACACGACATGCTAAAACCAATGATGTCATTCAAAAGTACAACTTGTTTTGCAAAAAATAAGCCCTCACATGGCCATATTGACGGAAAAATAAAAAAAGTTATGGCTCTGGGAAGGAGGGAAGTGAAAAAACACGGAAAAAACGGAAAATCCCAAGGCCATGAAGGTGTTAATGAGCGGTACCATGTGACCGCTGAACATAGGAACAAGCTGGCTGAGTGCCAGATACCTTCTGAGAAGCAGAGACCGCGCCAAGATGGGGTGAGTATGACAGGGAGGATGAGCCATGCGGTATTCACCTTTCCCCGTTGCACCGCCTGGCTGTCATCCGCGTCCTCTGGCTGTGACTTTCACGTCAGAGGGCGCAATGATGTGTTTAGTGGTTGCCCTCTGCTTGATCAGTCACTGTAGAGACCCAGAAGACACAGCACAGCATGGCGTTGGAACGTTGACAGGTGTCCCCGCCTGCTCAGCACCAGCACCTCTCCCCCAGCAACAAGAGGCGAGTGTCATTTATTTTATTTTTTTAATCGCAGCATATGGTGCATCTTATGGGGCCATCATTAACCTTTTATGCAGCATTATATGGGGCTCCTGATTCTATATGGATATTCAAAAACACTTAACCTACTGATGTCTCAATTAATTTTACTTTTACCCTTCGCCACGACAGCACCCCACATGCGAGAGAGAGAGGGATCCGCCCATAGGAACAGGAAACCTACAGAATAAAAGGAGGCGGTCCCCTCTCCTCCTCAGTTTAGGTTTCTTGTTCCTATAGGAATCCGAAGTACCTGCAGTCCAAAAGGATTCCTGGGCCATGCACCCGCCTGCGTCGGAGCCTGTGGGAACGGCAGGGGCTGCGGTTCGAGAAGCAGCGGCGGGGGAGGCCCTGCTTGCAGCATTCCCCCTTGTCTGGCCAACCATCCGTGGTCAGGGTTCAGGTAACCGTGGGTCCGCCCGGCTCCATGAGGACGCGCACACTGCAGCGGCCGGCTTTATACCTCTGGCCGCTGCATGGTGAGTGAGAGCGGCGCGTTTAACCCGGAAGTCGCCGGAGCACTTCCGGGTTGGTCCGGGGAGGCAGGAGATTCGGCGCCATATTTATAAAGCGGCGCTGGCGTCGGACCGGTGTGTGTATGAGATGGCTTCACCGGCCGACGAAGCGCACCTGCCTGCAGCAGAGCAGCGTTCTCCCAGCAAGGAGAGGAGCTCTAGGAGCAGCACTAAGAGTGGTGGTCGACCTCTAGAAAATAGATCTTCCACCAAACAAAAGGATCACCTGCCAAAAAAATCCGCCTCCAGAACCGGTACCTGTCAGCTTCACTGGGTGAGTTTTTTTTTTTTTTTTTTTTTAAATCTCTTCCCATATGCTGATATATGTTCCTCCTGTATCCCCTTCCTCTAGATTAAGAAAAGGACGCATAAGTCCAAGCACAAGGAATGTGCCTTATAATAATAATTTTTTATTTATATAGCGCCAACATATTCCGCAGCGCTTTACAAATTATAGAGGGGACTTGCACAGACAATAGACGTTACAGCATAACAGGAATACAGTTCAAAACAGATACCAGGAGGAATGAGGGCCCTGCTCGCAAGCTTACAAACTATGAGGAAAAGGGGAGACACGGGAGGTGGATGGTAACAAATGCTATAGTTATTCGGACCAGCCATAGTGTAAGGCTCGGGTGTTCATGTAAAGCTGCATGAACCAGTTAACTGCCTAAGTATGTAACAGTACAGACACAGAGGGCTATTAACTGCATAAAGTGAATGAGAACCTTTTTTTTTTTTTTTTTCTTTTTTTTAAAATAGGCCACACAGGGATCCTTACATTAATGCATTGAGGCGGTAGGCCAGTCTGAACAAATGAGTTTTTAGGGCACGCTTAAAACTGGGGATTGGGGATTAATCGCATTAACCTAGGTAGTGCATTCCAAAGAATCGGCGCAGCACGTGTAAAGTCTTGGAGACGGGAGTGGGAGGTTCTGATTATTGAGGATGCTAACCTGAGGTCATTAGCGGAGCGGAGGGCACGGGTAGGGTGGTAGACCGAGACCAGAGAGGAGATATAGGGTGGTGCTGAGCCATGGAGTGCTTTGTGGATGAGGGTAGTAGTTTTGTACTGGATTCTGGAGTGGATGGGTAACCATTGTAATGACTGGCACAAGGTAGAGGCATCGGTGTAACGGTTGGTGAGGAATATGATCCTGGCAGCAGCATTCAGGACAGATTGGAGCGGGGAGAGTTTGGTAAGAGGGAGGCCGATTAGTAGAGAGTTACATTAGTCCCGACGAGAATGAATAAGTGAAACAGTAAGAGTTTTTGCAGAGTTGAAAGTAAGAAAAGGGTGAATTCTAGAAATGTTTTTGAGATGCAGATAAGAAGAGCGAGCCAGTGATCGGATGTGGGGGGTGAATGAAAGGTCAGAATCAAGGATGACCCCAAGGCAGCGGGCATGTTGCTTTGGAGTAATGGTGGAACCGCACACGGAGATGGCAATGTCAGGCAAAGGTAGGTTAGTAGAAGGAGAGAACACGAGTTCAGTTTTTGACAGGTTTAGTTTCAGATAGAGGGAGGACATGATGTTAGAGACAGCGGTAAGACAATCACTGGTGTTTTCTAATAAGGCAGGCGAGATATCAGGAGCAGAAGTGTATAATTGGGTGTCATCAGCATAGAGATGGTACTGGAAACCAAATCTACTGATTGTTTGTCCAATGGGGCAGTATACAACGAGAAGAGAAGGGGGCCTAGGACTGATCCTTGAGGAACCCCAACAGTAAGGGGAAGGTGAGAGGAGGAACCAGCAAAACATACAGTGAAGGATTGGTCAGAGAGATAGGAGGAGAACCAGGAGAGAACGGTATCCTTGAGGCCGATGGAGCGGAGCATAGTGAGGAGGAGCTGATGATCCACAGTATCGAATGCTGCAGAGAGATCCAAGAGAATAAGCATGGAGTTGTGACCATTAGATTTAGCTGTTAGTAGGTCATTAGAGACTTTAGTGAGGGCAGTTTCAGTAGAGTGTAAAGAGCGGAAGCCAGATTGAAGAGGGTCTAGAAGAGAGTTATCTGAGAGATAGCGGGTAAGACGGGAGTGGACCAGGCGTTCGAGGAGTTTAGAGATGAAGGGAAGATTAGAGACAGGTCTATAATTAGCGGCACAGTTTTGGTCGAGGGATGGTTTTTTAAGTAATGGATGTATGATGGCATGCTTAAATGAGGAGGGAAAAATACCGGAAGTGAGGGAAAGGTTGAATATTTTTGTTAGGTGAGAGGTGACAGCCGGGGAAAGGGACTGGAGGAGATGTGACGGAATGGGGTCACTGGTGCAAGTGGTTGGGCCTTATGTTATGGTTGGGCCTTATGTTCGCAGCCCCTCCCGGATTCTTATACTAAGAGGTTATGCTCAGAGTGGATCATGCAAACCTTGAGGCAGGAGAATATAATGACTCCATCTGATGTCAGAGCCATAATCACATACAAGTAGCACCAGTACCCGCCAACCAAGCAGGTCCCGATCCCCAGCAAGTTCAGAGTCAGAGGAGATACAAACATCCTCGGACGAGTCTGGACCCCAGCCAAGTTCATCCGAAAATGAAGGGGGGCTTTGTCTACCTAACAGCAGTGTAGACAACCTAGTAAGATCTGTCAGTAGCACAATGGGGTGCCCAGACGAGAAAGGGAAGAAAACGGCTCAAGACATCATGTTTGCGGGGTTAGGACAGAAAAAACGTAGATCCTTCCCCGTCATACCCACTATTAAAGTGATTATCAAAAAAGAATGGGATAAGCAAAATACAAGAGGTTTCCTACCATCATCCTCTAATAGACGCTATCCCTTCAGCGACGAGGAGCTGAATTCTTGGGCGAAGGTGCCAAAGGTGGATGCCGCAGTGGCTTCCACATCTAAGCAATCGGTCTTGCCAGTGGAGGATTCAGGGGTCTTGACAGACCCGTTAGACCGTAAAGCAGAAGCCTTACTAAAAAGATCGTGGGAGGCTAACATGGGAGCATTCAGGCCAGCTATATCTATTACCTGCACTGCAAGGTCGCTGCTAGTGTGGATGGAACAGCTGGAGGAACAAATTAAAGGTAGAACTTCGAGAGAGTCAATCCTACCAAAAATCCCTCTAATTAAAGAAGCGATAGCATTCCTGGCAGATGCCTCTGTGGATTCGCTACGCTTAGCAGCCAGATCAGCCGGCCTAGTGAACACAGCCCTGCGAGCACTCTGGTTAAAAAACTGGAAAGGGGATGCACAGGCAAAAGCAAAACTTTGTGCGATCCCCTGCCAAGGTGAGTTCCTTTTTGGAAAAACACTGGATGAGCTTTTAAATAAAGCGGGAGAGCGAAAGAAAGGCTTCCCTAAAAAATATCTTTCGTCTTACAGGAGAGCCTTCAGAAGACGGCCCTTTACCAGAAACAAACCGTTTGAGCAAAGGGATCCCTGGGAGACACAGGATCCTAAACAAAAAGGTGCTCTGTTTAGCGGATCCTATAACACAAAGCGCGGCAAGTACCGCTAACTATGAAGTAGGCGGTAGATTAAAATTTTTCTTTTCTAAATGGGAACAAATAACATCTAGCCATTGGATTCTGGACATTATTAGATATGGATTAAAATTAGAGTTTAATAGAATCCCTTGGGATTCTTTTATAGTAACATCGCCAAAAGGACTGGAACAACAAGAAGCTCTAGAGTCAGAAATCCTATCTCTTCTATCCAAAAACGTCTTGATAGAGGTTCCCCAAGATCAAAAAAGGAAGGGGTTCTATTCCCCTTTGTTTTTGATCAATAAGCCAGATGGTTCATTTAGAACAATCATAAATTTAAGAAAATTCCTTTTTGTGTAACCATACCTTTAAAATGGAATCTATTAGTTCCGCCATCAAGCGTTTGTTCCCTAGGTGTGTCATGGCCGGGATAGACCTAAAAGATGCCTACTATCATCTTCCCATACATGCCGAACACCAGCAGTACCTAAGGGTAGCAGTCATCCTGGCAGGACAGGTTCGTCACTTTCAATATGTAGCAATGCTCTTTGGGCTTTCTATGGCTCCCCGCATCTTTACAAAAGTGATTCTAGAAGTGATGGCTCATTTACGCCAGCAGGACACTTTGATAATACCCTACATGGATGATTTTCTAGTAATAGGAGATTCCATATCTCAATGTAAAATGCGGTTATCTAATGCGATCTCATCCCTACAGGAGTTGGGTTGGATCGTGAACTTCGAAAAGTCCAGGCTGAATCCAGACACCATTGAAATATTTCTAGGAATCCAGCTAGATTCAGTAAGTCAGAAAAGCTTCCTCCCGCATTCAAAAAAAGTAACTATACAATCAAAGGTGTCAGAGGCAATGAAAAAACCCTACATGACCCTGAGGAAGGCTATGTCCTTACTTAGATTGTTATCCTCATGTATACCAGCTGTACCGTGGGCTCAATTTCATACCCGCCAATTACAGTATGAAGTATTGTCAGTCCAGGGAAGAGGACGACATCTGGAGAGTAAACTAACTCTTTCCAGAGATGTCATAAAATCCCTATCCTGGTGGCTAGATATGGATCACCTTTCAAAGGGTGTACCATAGATAATAAATCCTTCTAAGAGGATTACCACTGACGCCAGCCCTATGGGGTGGGGTGCACATATGGAAGATAATCTGGTCCAAGACACCTGGAATCAGGCAGAGTTGACATGTTCTTCCAATTGGAAAGAGTTAAAAGCGGTAGAATATGCCTTGTCATTTTCTTCCACAGGTTCAGGGAGCACATGTGAGAGTTCTGTCGGACAATTCCACCGCAGTGGCATTTATATAAACCGTCAAGGGGGTACGCGATCAGGAACCCTGATGACCGTAGCAGCAGACATCTTCCAGTTGGCAGAGTCTCCTCTTGCATCCTTAACAGCCCTACACAGCAGAGGGGCAGAAAACACCAAAGCAGACTACCTCAGTCGAAACAGACTACGCCAAGGAGAATGGACTTTAAACAAAGACATATTCAGGATAATAACAAAAGCATGGGGCATACCTCAAATAGATCTGTTCGCCACAAGAGGCAACAGACAGGTAAAAAGATTTGCTTCCCTGAACCTCATGGATCACCCAGACATGTTGGACTCCCTTCACCACCCTTGGAAGTTCAAACTGGCATACGCCTTTCCTCCGATGTCTCTGATACCACTAGTGATCAGGAAGATCAGGAGGGAACAAGCAAGAGTAATCCTGATTGCGCCCTTTTGGCCAAAGAGTCCATGGTTCTCTTGTCTCCAGAGCATGTGTCTATGCGATCCATGGATCCTCCCATTAGACAAGGAACTGCTGTCCCAGGACCCATTTTTCCACCCGCAAGTGAAAGGGCTTCACTTGACGGCGTGGAATTTGAGCGGCAGTTAAGTTCAAGGGGGTTTTCAGAAGAACTGGTAAACACCCTGTTATTAAGTAGGAAAAGATCTACACCCTATTATATAGTAGGGTATGGAAAAAATTCTTAAACTTTTATACAATACCGTTCACTAAGCAAGTCCCGGTAATACCTATTCTAGAGTTCCTACAAAAAGGTAGAGAATTAGGTTTATCGGTAAAAACCTTTGAGTTCAGGTCTCAGCATTAGGAGCCCTATATGGAGACAATATAGCAGCTAACAAGTGGGTCTCAAGGTTTATTAAGTCTTGTGAACGTAGTAATCCGGTCCATATTCCCCGTCTACCTCCGTGGGATTTAAATTTAGTTTTAGAGGCCTTAACTGGCTCCCCATTTGAGCCATTAGATTCCATACCTCTAAATATTCTAACATATAAAGTAACTCTGTTGGTAGCCCTAACCTCAGCTAGAAGGGTTAGCGACATCCAGGCCCTATCGGTAGACCCGCCTTTCTTACTGGTATTTCAAGATAGAATAGTCTTAAAGCCTGACCCCTCATACCTCCCTTAGGTGGCATCCACCTATCACAGATCTCAGGAAATTTTTCTACCTTCCTTTTTTGATTCACCTGTAACTCCAGAACATAAGTTCCACACCTTAGATGTCAGAAGAGCCATCCTGACATATATAGAGAGGTCTCAGACATGGAGGCAGAGTAGGGCTCTGCTTTTCTCCTTTCTCGGTGGATCAGAGAAGCTATCTGTTTGGCCTACACATCAAAGGGCGAAATCCCTCCAGTGGGGATAAAGGCACATTCAACACGAGCCATGGCTTCCTCCTGGGCGGAACAAGCAGATGTACCGATCCACTTAATATGTAAGGCCGCAACCTGGTCTACACCTTCTACAACCATTACAGACTTGATCTTTCTACATCTTCTGATCTGGCCTTTGGTAGAGCTGTTCTTAGTACAGTAATCCCACCCAAATAATGACTCTCTGAAAGTCTCTCATGTGGGGTGCTGTCGTGGCGAAGGGTAAAAAGCCGGATTACTTACCGGTAATGCTCTTTTAATGAGTCCACAACAGCACCCATGTATTACCCTCCCTAAATTATGCACAGTTCTTTCTTTTAAGTTCACAAGTAATGGTTGTATAGAGTTAAGAAATTTACGTTGCTGAGTAAGAATGAATACTAAAGCTTTTGCGGTTCCCTTTTTATACTCTGTAAACTAAACTGAGGAGGAGAGGGGACCGCCTCCTTTTATTCTGTAGGTTTCCTGTTCCTATGGGCGGATCCCTCTCTCTCATGTGGGTTGCTGTCGTGGACTCATTAAAAGAGCATTACCGGTAAGTAATCCGGCTTTTTATTGGTATTTATTTTTATTTTTGAAATTTACCAGTAGCTGCTGCATTTCCCACCCTAGGCTTATATACAAGTCATTAAGTTTTCCCAGTTTTTTTTATTGTGGTAAAATTAGGGGTCTCGGCTTATAATAATAATAATAATAATAATAATAATAATAATAATTTTTATTTATATAGCGTCAACATATTCCGCAGCGCTTTACAAATTATAGAGGGGACTTGTACAGACAATAGACATTACAGCATAACAGAAATACAGTTCAAAACAGATACCAGGAGGAATGAGGGCCCTGCTCGCAAGCTTACAAACTATAGCTTATACTCGGGTCAGCTTATACTCGAGTATATACGGTATCCAGACATATTAACCTCCCAAGTAATTTGAATACCAATGATCCTCTTGTAATGTGAAATAACGGTGATTTCTTTCCCCTAGTAATGGCGGCTGCACAGATGAATTGTGTTAAAGAGCTTCAGGATGAATTGACCTGTCCCATTTGTCTTGAAAACTTCACAGACCCTGTCTCTATACAGTGCGGTCACAACTTTTGCAGAGCATGTATTGCCCAATCATGGAGGGGCATTCGCAATAATTTCTCATGCCCCCAATGTCGAAAGGTGTCTAGGTGGAAGTTTTTAAGACCTAATCGTGTTGTGGAGCATGTAGTGGAAATTTCAGCTCACCTGATTGCAGCAAAGGAAAGAGAAGAGAAAAAGAAGCTGTGTGAAAAGCACCAGGAGCCACTAAAACTGTATTGTAAGACTGATGCAGAAGAAATCTGTGTAGTGTGTAGAGAATCAGTCTTTCACAGGAACCATTCAGTGATGCCAATGGAAGAAACGACTGAAGAATTTAAGGTAAGGTCTGCTGAGTGGGAACTTATTAGGGTAAGCTCACACTGGGTGTTTTGCTATATTTTTTTTTTTTCTGCAGCAAAACCTGATTTATTGGCAGGAAAGCTAACTTGTTTCTTTGTCCATGCTAACGTACATGACTTTCTGCAGAAAAAAGGCTTCAATAAATGATACCTGCGTTTTTTCAACATCCATTCAAGCCAATGGGTGAAAAACGCTGAAAGAAGTGACATGCTCTGTCCGAAAAAAGCAGCAAAGCACAAAATCCTGATGACAAAAAACCACTGTGTGTGCATGAGATTTCTGAAATCTCATAGGCTTTGCTGGTACTGTAAAAAGCAGCTGAAAATTAGCATAAAAACACAGCAAAAAAAGCTGCAAAAACGCACATTGTGAACATAACCTTAAAATTGGTGAAGTTCATAAGCATCTGTGAAAATGACCCTCCAATTATAACCATTCTCTTTTGTGTTGCTGATAAATACCAGAGTGGCAATTTGTTGAGGTCTGTGAGCTGGGACCCTCATTGACCAAGAGTTGGGGTACATTCACATGCGAGACTCAAGATTTGTTGCAAAGAATTCTGTACTCAAATGTATGACCTTGATTTTTTTTTTCACAAGAAAAATTTCCACCGCAAACCTGTCACGTGCGAGTATGCTCTTTTAACCCCTTCATGACCCAGCCTATTTTGACCTTAAAGACCTTGCCATTTTTTGCAATTTTGACCAGTGTCCCTTTATGAGGTAATAACTCAGGAACGCTTCAACGGATCCTAGCGGTTCTGAGATTGTTTTTTCGTGACATATTGGGCTTCATGTTAATGGTAAATTTAGGTCAATAAATTCTGCGTTTATTTGTGATAAAAACGGAAATTTGGCGAAAATTTTGAAAATTTCACAATTTTCACATTTTGAATTTTTATTCTGTTAAACCAGAGAGTTATGTGACACAAAATAGTTAATAAATAACATTTCCCACATGTATACTTTATATCAGCACAATTTTGGAAACAAAATTTTTTTTTTTTTTGCTAGGAAGTTATAAGGGTTAAAATTTGACCAGCGATTTCTCATTTTTACAACGAAATTTACAAAACCATTTTTTTTAGGGACCACCTCACATTTGAAGTCAGTTTGAGGGGTCTATATGGCTGAAAATACCCAAAAGTGACACCATTCTAAAAAATGCACCCCTCAAGGTACTCAAAACCACATTCAAGAAGTTTATTAACCCTTCAGGTACTTCACAGCAGCAGAAGCAACATGGAAGGAAAAAATGAACATTTAACTTTTTAGTCACAAAAATGATCTTTTAGCAACAATTTTTTCATTTTCCCAATGGTAAAAGGAGAAACTGAACCACGAAAGTTGTTGTCCAATTTGTCCTGAGTACGCTGATACCTCATATGTGGGGGTAAATCACTGTTTGGGCGCACGGCAGGGCTTGGAAGGGAAGGAGCGCCATTTGACTTTTTGAATGAAAAATTGGCTCCACTCTTTAGCGGACATCATGTCACGTTTGGAGAGCCCCCGTGTGCCTAAAAATTGGAGCTCCCCCACAAGTGACCCCATTTTGGAAACTAGACCCCCCAAGAAACTCATCTAGATGCATATTGAGCACTTTAAACCCCCAGGTGCTTCACAGAAGTTTATAACGCAGAGCCATGAAAATAAAAAATAATTCTTCTTTCCTCAAAAATGATTTTTTTAGCCTGGAATTTCCTATTTTGCCAAGGGTAATAGGAGAAATTGGACCCCAAATTTTGTTGTCCAGTTTGTCCTGAGTACGCTGATACCCCATATGTGGGGGTAAACCACTGTTTGGGCGCACGGCAGGGCTCGGAAGGGAAGGCACGCCATTTGGCTTTTTAAATGGAAAATTAGCTCCAATCATTAGCGGACACATGTCACGTTTGGAGAGCCCCTGTGTGCCTAAACACTGGAGATCCCCCACAAATGACCCAATTTTGGAAACTAGACCCCCAAAGGAACTAATCTAGATGTGTGGTGAGGTGAGGACTTTGAACCCCCAAGTGCTTCACAGAAGTTTATAACGCAGAGCCATGAAAATAAAAAAAAAAAATTATTTTCTCAAAAATGATCTTTTAGCCTGCAATTTTTTATTTTCCCAAGGGTAACAGGAGAAATTTGACCCCAAAAGTTGTTGTCCAGTTTCTCCTGAGTACGCTGATACCCCATATGTGGGGGTAAACCACTGTTTGGGCACATGCCGGGGCTCGGAAGGGAAGTAGTGACTTTTGAAATGCAGACTTTGATGGAATGGTCTGCGGGCGTCACGTTGCGTTTGCAGAGCCCCTGGTGTGCCTAAACAGTAGAAACCCCCAACAAGTGACCCCATTTTAGAAACTAGATCCCCCAAAGGAACTTATCTAGATATGTGGTGAGTACTTTGAACCCCCAAGTGCTTCACAGACGTTTACAACGCAGAGCCGTGAAAATAAAAAATCATTTTTCTTTCCTCAAAAATGATGTTTTAGCAAGCATTTTTTTATTTTCACAAGGGTAACAGGAGAAATTGGACCCCAGTAATTGTTGCGCAGTTTGTCCTGAGTACACTAATACCCCATATGAGGGGGTAAACCACTGTTTGGGCACACGTCGGGGCTCGGAAGGGAGGGAGCACCATTTGACTTTTTGAATACAAGATTGGCTGGAATCAATGGTGGCGCCATGTTGCGTTTGGAGACCCCAAATGTGCCTAAACAGTGGAAACCCCTCAATTCTACCTCCAACACACCCCTAACCCTTATCCCAACTGTAGCCATAACCCTAATCATAACCCTACCCACAACCCTAATTCCAACCCTAACCCTAAGGCTATGTGCCCACGTTGCGGATTCGTGTGAGATTTTTCAGCATCATTTTTGAAAAATCCGTGGGTAAAAGGCACTGCATTTTACCTGCGGATTTACCGCGGATTTCCAGTGTTTTTTGTGCGGATTTCACCTGTGGATTCCTATTGAGGAACAGGTGTAAAACGCTGCGGAATCCGCACAAAGAATTGGCATGCTGCGGAAAATACAACGCAGCGTTTCCGCGCGGTATTTTCCGCACCATGGGCACAGCGGATTTGGTTTTCCATAGGTTTACATGGTACTGTAAACCTGATGGAACACTGCTGCGAATCCGCAGCGGCCAATCCGCACCGTGTGCACATAGCCTAATTCTAAGGGTATGTGCACACACTGCGGAAAACGCTGCAGATCCGCAGCAGTTTCCCATGAGTTTACAGTTCAATGTAAACCTATGGGAAACAAAAATCGCTGTACACATGCTGCAGAAAAACTGCACGGTAACGCAGCGGTTTACATTCTGCAGCATGTCGCCTCTTTCTGTGGATTCCGCCGCGGTTTTACAACTGCTCCAATAGTAAACCGCAGTTGAAAAACCGCAGTGAAATGCGCAGAAAAACCGCGGTAAATCCGCCGCGGTTTAGCACTGCGGATTTATCAAATCCGCAGCGGAAAAATCCGCAGAGGAACAGAATACGTGTGCACATACCGAAACCCTAGCCCTAACCCTAGCCCTAACCCTATTCTAACCTTAGTGGAAAAATAAAGATTCTTTATTTTTTTATTGTCCCAACCTATAGGGGTGACAAAGGGGGGGGGGGGGGGAGTCATTTATTATTTTTTTTATTTTGATCACTGTGATAGATTATATCTCAGTGATCAAAATGCACTTTGGAACGAATCTGCGGGCCGGCAGATTCGGCGGGCGCACTGCGTATGCGCCCGCCATTTTGGAAGATGGTGGCGCCCAGGGAGAAGACGGACGGACCCCGGCAGGATCGGTAAGTATGATGGGGTGGGGGGGAGCACGGGGAAGGGGATCGGAGCATGGGGGGAGGGATCGGAGCGCGGGGGGGTGGAACGGAGCACGGGGGTGGGTGGATCGAAGCACGGGGTGGTGGATGATGCACGGGGGGGGTGGATCGGAGTGCAGGGGGGTTGGATCGGAGCATGACAAGAGCACAGGACGGAGGGGAGCCGGAGCAGTGTACCGGACAGATCGGAGGGCTGGGGGGGTGATCGGTGGGGTGGGGGCACATTAGTGTTTCCATCCATGGCCGACGATATTGCAGCATCGGCCATGGCTGGATTGTAATATTTCACCAGTTTTAATAGGTGAAATATTACAAATCGCTCTGATTGGCAGTTTCACTTTCAACAGCCAATCAGAGCGATCATAGCCACGGGGGGGGGGGAGGCGAGGGTGAAGCCACCCCCCCCCCTGGGCTAAACTACCACTCCCCCTGTCCCTGCAGATCGGGTGAAATGGGAGTTAACCCTTTCACCCGATCTGCAGGGATGCGATCTTTCCATGACGCCACATAGGCGTCATGGGTCGGATTGGCACCGACTTTCATGACGCCTACGTGGCGTCAAAGGTCGGGAAGGGGTTAAAGAGGCCTTATCACTTGCTAAAAAAAAAATTGAGTGAAATACTTTGTAAAAATCCTGAGGTTCAAGGATTCTGCCTCTTTTCCTTTTACTCTGCTTCACTTCATTGCATAGATATTCACATTTGTTGCTTTTGGAGCGCAATATGTGAAATCTCTACATGCAGACCAGCTGAACCTTTCTTCTGTCTTTTTGAGAGGAATTCACTTTCACCCTACCCTCTGTCGCTGTCAATTGCATCACCTCCCCGCAGAATAGGGCACAGTGGAGGGACCCACATGTCTTAAAACTGCACTTGGCACTTTAGTCTCAGTATGACTTATACAGGCTAGTCCCCTGATGATTTTGCCTGGATGAAATGTGTCAGGACACAAAAATAAGGGGAGGGCAGGGCCTTTCAGCCTAGGGGTAGCTGTGGACTGCCCTTGTCAGGGCAGGAGTGCTGGGATTAGTTTACAACTAGCCCCATAGGGATTGACAGGGATATTGGTCATCCCGTTTCTTTCCTCTGAAGGATACATCCAGCAAGAAAGACCCACTCCCCTGGTGAAAGTCTGCTTCCAGGATGGTGAGAATGTTTCAACTTGTATACATTCACACTTGATTACGATACGATACTATACGATACACTTTAGTGATCCCAGGGGGAAATTATCTATTTCTCTATCGCCTCTCATTGGGGGACACAGGAACCATGGGTGTATGCTGCTGCCACTAGGAGGCTGACAATATGCAAATAAAAAAGTTAGCTCCTCCTCTGCAGTATACACCCTACCGACAGGAAGTAGGATATTCAGTTTAGCTTAGTGTCAGTAGGAGGTGGACACAGGTCTTTCATTAGACCCTTATCTACCTCAATGTGCGTCGTTTTCTTTCAGGTTTTCTGGAGGGATACAGGGTGAACACTCACACCTGTAGTCCCACAATGCGGACTATGAGTACGGCGTGTACTGCCACCCCGTATCCTCATAGATCCCTCAGCAGAGCCATGATCCTGGCACACAAGCACGCTCAGAAGTCCGGTCCTGCCTCTGTCCCCCACCCACTCACCCACCAGAGCCTGTCGGTTGGAGGAGACGAGGACGTCCACCAGCAAGTTCAGGACGTCTTTTTCTGCATCCGGAATAGTGAGGTATATTTCCTTTTCCTCAGGTTTTTTTCCGGAAGAAGATATACAGATGAAGAAGGTGAGTATTTAGAAGGAGCCCATCTATCTCCTTCAGGACCTTTAAGTTAGGGATTCCCTTTAGGGAGGTGGGGGCCTTTTTCCTAGGGGAAATGCCAGGTTTTTCTGCAGCTCTTTTACCCTGCTCAGGCCTCCTTAACTCCCCTCAACCACCCCCCCCTCCAGTCTCAACGTGGGCTCCGACGCTATTTGAGGGGCTACCTTTTTCAGTGGCACAGGCGAGATGTTTGCTACGGCCATGGCTTATTCGCCTCCTCTCATTCAGGCGGTCGCCGGCGTGTAACCTAGGAGGCCTACGCCGTCGCGACTGCCGCCAGTTTCTAATCTAGGCCCCGGCTTCGGGCCTACTCCAGCGCGACGGCCGCCGGGTTCCAATTTAGACCCCGGCTTCTTAGGCCTACTTCGGCGCGGCGGTCGTCGGTTTCTAATTTAGGCCCCGGCTTCTCGGGCCTACTCTGGCGCAGTAACTCCGCCCCCCATTTGATCTCCTTCGGGCGGGCTTTCTCCCACCCGTATCTTCTTCCTGCAGGGCGTCTAGCTCCGCCCCTCATAGCAGTGCCCGCAACTGGTGCCATATTGGTTTCCCTGGTGTGTGCGCTTGTCTCCGCCCACTTCTTCCCAGCCACCGCTTCCTGCCCCAGGCTTGCGCTGTCGGCCCCACTCCTCTTCCGGTTTTAATAGTGGGCCTTTTGCACTCCTTTTCCTGGTGCAGCATCCAGCATGTCTTATGGTCCCTCTGGCGTCGCCAGGGGTCGTCGCATCCAGCAGTGCATCTGTCTGCAGGACCTGTTCCTCTACAGCCTGGAAGCTACATTCATTCTGGCCATTCATTGGTTGCAGTCCGTGCTGCCCTATCTATTCCCACTCCTGCCCTTCCCAAGCTGTTGGAAAAGTTCAAAGCGGAAGGGGTGCTGGTTTTCTGATTGCCCCGGACTGGCCCAGGAGAGCCTGGCTTGCGGAGATCGTCAATCTTCTCGCGGACGCTCCTTGGCGCCTTCCAGACAGGCCCGACCTACTGTCTCAGGGTACGATTTGCCACCCGACTTCTCGGTCGCTCAGTTTTACGGCGTGGCTGTTCATACCACAGTTCTAAGAACGTCCGGCCTTTCGGACCGAGTGATTCACACCATGATCCAGGCTAGGAAGCCTTCGCCTTCCAGGATTTATTATCGTACCTGGAAGGCTTATTTCCGTTGGTGCGAGTCCAACTGCATTTTACATAGGTCCCTTTCCTTGCCTTCCATTTTGGTTTTCCTTCGGGCAGGTCTGGACTTGGGCCTTGCACTTAGTTCTCTGAAGGGCCAGGTTTCTGCGCTCTCCTTTCTTTTTTTCAGAAGACTGTATCTTCTCGACCACAGGTTAAGACCTCCCTTCAAGGAGTGGCCCATGCTGTCCCTCCGTTCAGGGCCCCTGTGGATTCATGGGTTATAAATCTGGTACTGGACTTTCTGAGGGTTTCCCCCTTTGAGCCTCTCAGGGAGGTTCCCCTGTCTCTTCTATTTTGGAAGGTGGCCTTTCTTGTGGCCATCACTTCTATCCGCCGCGTTTCCGAGTTGGCGGCCCTCTCTCGCCGACCTCCTTCCTTGGTCATCCACCAGGACAAGGTGGTCCTCAGGTCTCCGCCTTCCTTCCTTACTAGGGTGGTTTCCACCTCAACGAGGGCATCGTTCTACTTTCCTTTTGCCCAGCTCCGACTCATTCTCTGGAGCGATCGTTGACCAAGGTGGACCTCGTCAGGGCAGGGAGGATCTACCTGGATAGAACTTCCGCTTTCCGGAAGACGGATTCTCTTTTCGTCATTCCTGATGGCACGCGCAGAGGCCTGCCGGTTTCCAAGGCGACTATTGCTCGCTGGTTCAGAACGGCAATTTTGGAGGCCTACCGGGTCAAGAACAGAGTGCCCCCTCTGGGGATAAAGTCTCACCCAACCTGGGCAGTCTGTGCCTCTTGGGCGGTGCACCACAGGGCTTCCGCCCTACAGCTTTGCAAAGCGGCAACTTGTTCTTCCATCCACACGTTCGCCAAATTTTACAAGGTCCATACCTACGCTTTGGCGGAAGCCAGCCAAGGCAGAAAGATCCTGCAGGCGGCAGTGGTGAGTCTTTTGACCTGATGGAAGTCTTTTTTCCCATCCCAGGGACTGCTTTGGGACGTCCCATGGTTCCTGTGTCCCCCAATGAGAGACGATAGAGAAAACAGGATTTTTGGTTGCTTACCGTAAAATCTGTTTCTCGGAGCCTTCATTGGACACAGCACCCTCCCAAGTTGAACAGCTCTGTTTATTGTGTTATACTGTTAACGTTCGAGTTCTTTGAACACTCTTTGAGTGTTTGAAACTGTTAAACTGTAAAGCGCTGCGGAGTTTGTTGGCGCGCTATAAATAAAGATTATTATTATTATATTCTTTCTCTTTTACATGTTGCTTCTCCTACTGCTTTCTCACTAACTGAATATCCTACTTCCTGTCGGAGGGTGTATACTGCAGAGGAGGAGCTAACTTTTTTATTTGCATAGTGTCAGCCTCCTAGTGGCAGCAGCATACACCCATGGTTCCTGTGTCCCCCAATGAAGGCTCCGAGAAACAGATTTTACGGTAAGCAACCAAAAATCCGTTTTTTGTTGTACCTATCACTATAGGACCGACAATTGTCTGTTTTTTCCTCTATAGGTTTATTTGGGTCCTGGCTCTATTCTCCATACAGGATAAGAGATATGGTCCCATTCTTTCAAATCATTTTGTTACATGTTATCTGTAACCAGAGAATTTAACACTGTTATAGAGTTTGTTTGTTTGTTTGTTTGTTTTTTTTGTTTTGTTTTTTGTTTTTTAAGGTTCCAACTTCCAAACAGGATAATTATTGGTCCTGTAGCTCTATTTCAAGCTTCTATTCTTACTATTTTTATCTCATGTACTCATTTGCATTTTTTATAGTTACGTCCTTGGGTGATATTTGTGGAGATTACATCCAGGTTCAACTCTCCTCACCCCATTACATTTGTCCTACATATTTGACCTGGTTATTCCTATACACACGAGTGGCCAGCTCTGACCTTGTTCTCACAGGAACAATTACAGTTGCAGTGACTCTCCGTGTCTGGAGTTCTGTCCCCTAATTTTTTAATGGTGGCACTTATAGCTACATTTTATTAACTAATCTATTTAAAAGTTACATTTTTAATTTAATTTCGCTTTTGCTGTGTATCCACTGTTTGGTGAGATTGCTCTGGATTATCTACTGCTAAGTGGGCTGTACTCTCCATAAATGCTGTCTGTCCAATTACAGCACAGCAACATTTGAAACTGCTAGTACATCTTGATCTCTCCGAGACCTCAATATACTAGCAGTCTCAGACGCTGCAGAGTTGTGATTGGCAGTGTCTGGGAAGGAAGGGTGAAAACGTATGGCCCCAGAGAAGACAAAAGGTGTTCTCAGTTGAGCCCTAAACAGAGATTTCACATACTGTACTGCAGAAGCAACAAATGTAAATACCTCTGCAATGGAATGACTCATCGGAAAAAGTGGCAGTTTTGAAGCTCTGGAATTTTTACTGGTTATTTAAAGGTAACTTATCACTGGATGGTTATCTCATCACATGCAGTTAGGCTACGTTCACACTAGCGTTCTGCTAGTGTGCGTCGCCTTAGCGTCGGGTGACGCAGCGGCGACGCACGCGTCATGCGCCCCTATGTTTAACATGGGGGACGCATGCGTTTTTGTGTGTTGCGTTTTGCAACACTTGCGTCTTTTTTGCCGCTAGCGTCGGACCAAGAAAACGCAGCAAGTTGCATTTTTCTTGCGCCCGATTTTCGGCAAAAAACGACGCACGCGTCGCAAAACGCAGCGTTTTGCGTGCGTTTTGCCGCGTTTTTGTGTGCGTTGCGTCGCCGACGCAGCGGCGCGCAACGCTAGTCTGAACGTAGCCTTACTGCACTGGTTCTCCTAACTTGCCAACCGCACACAGTTTACTGCTTGTGGTCTTACTTTGCTGATCATTGCAAGAACCACAGCACTATGGCTACATGTGAATATCCTCCAGGAATGTGCTAAAAATGGCAACCATCACATTTCAAGCTGCAACCTGTCTTAGTCTCATGTTAAAATGGGTTGCAGTTTGAAGGAGAACCACTAGTGATGAGCGAGTATACTCGGTGCTTGGGTTTTCCCAGGCATGCTCAGGTGGTCTCCAAGTATTTGTGAATGCTCAGAGATTTAGTTTTGTTGACGCAGCTGCATGATTTGCAGCTGCTAGACAGGTTGAATACATGTCGGGTCGGGGGGGGATTCCCTAGCAGCCAGGCAACCCCCACATGTACTCAGGCTGGCTAGCAGTTGTAAATCATGCAGCTGCAACAACAAAAACTAAATCTCCGAGCACTCACAAATACTCGGAGACCACCTGAGTGTTCTCGGGAAAACCCAAGCACCGAGTATACTTGCTTATCACTACTCAAGACATGTCTCAACTGTCAGAGGAGTAGCATCATGAACAAACACCTGATCTGCTCAATCAGCTGCTGAGCAGGCCTGTAGCAGGAGGAGAAAAAATGATTCTGCATTAGCTGAGCGTAATGGGTTCTTATTATTATTTATTTATTTATTTTTTTATTAAACCAACCTTCAGTCCTGTGGGCTCAGTCCCTTAACCCTGCTGAAAAGCTGTCAGACTGACTGTGCAGAACAAGTTTACAAATGAGCACGGATCAGGATGAAGCTGGGAAAAGAAAAACACATTGTTTGCTTCTGCTCTGTTCTGTGGCCGAGTGAGAACAGTTATGTTTGCTTATGATGCTGTTCCTCTGACATGACTACGATGGGTTTCGGCTTGATATGTGACTTCAGTCATTTTTATCATGTTCTTGGACACCCCCTTATAAGATGCTGTCCTGCTCATAGCATTGAGGTTTTTTTTATTTTGCTGTTGTATACAGACCTTTCAGAGGGAGGTATTAGTGGGTCTGTAGTGTGAATTGCTAAAATACCCTTTTTTAAATATTTAAAATGATTGTAAAGAAATGTTGCATTCTTTAATATGTATTATTGTTTATATAGAGTGAAGTTCAAGATCGTCTGCAGGCACTAAAAAAGGAGCTTGTTAATATTGTGCAATTTAAGGCTGGTGAAGAAGAGAGAGCTCTACAACTTCAGGTATACTCATCCCTCCGAATAACCTGGAAAGAGTAGAACATTTACATTATTTCTTCATATTGATTCACTTAGTAGCAGCCTATGGGTATGTGCACACGTTGCAGATGTGCCTGTGGAATTTTCTGTGCCGATTCTTCCCCTCCTGCCAGAAAACGCAGGTGTGGATTTGATGCTTTTTTTATGCAGTTTTTTTAATGCAGATTTGTATGCGTTTTTGAAAGCTATATAAAGATCTATTATTGGAACAAAAAAGAACTGTGATGTCACTTCTTGTCCAACCTCTTCATTTACATACCATTGAAGAATGTTTACACACAGATCTTAGAGTTAAATAAAGACACACACACACACACACACACACACACACACACACACACACACACACACACACACACACACACACACACACACACACACCCTCCTCCCTATCTGCAGCGATTCATCCACAGCTAAACCGCAGATCTTCTTTTACATCTGCGGGTTTGCTGCGGATGTGCCTGACACATTGGAAGTCAATGGGTGCAGAAATGCTGCAGGTCCGCCAAAAGAATTGACATGCTGAGGAAAAAAAGCCACGATTCCGCGTGTTTTTTTTCCGCAGCATGTGCACAACAAATGTCAATTTCACATAGAATAACATTAGCTGTGCACAACACTGCGGATGTGATGCGAATCCATGCAGCCAAAAACGCAGTGGAAACGCGTCAAAATCCGCAAAGCCTAAAATAATCATTGGAAATTCAACAAACTTTGCCTAAATCAGTAGAACAACAAATCTAGAGACCTGCATTCACTTTAGATAATTGTTGGCCAACAGCTATCTTTCGTCCAGCAGCTATCTTCTGAAAATGTCCCATACATCATAGTAACGAACTTGTGGTCTGGGATGCAGCCATACGTCTGTTGCAGTGGCTTATCTCTAAAAAACAAAAGTAATACAAATACAAAATCAGACATGTCAGATATTTCTGTCCGCCAGCATCATCTGTCAGGCAACAGGGAGATCCCCATATGCATTAGACTGTTCGCCAAACTTGTTGATATCATGGAGTTGGGCTGATGTAAGCTTAGTGTGCATAGAAGCCTTAAAGGAAATCTGTCACTCTTGCAGCCATACTTATATAGTCTCATCGCTGGCTTCTGATTGGTACTGTACTGCAGACAAGAATCAGCAATAATAACACTATGAACGTGGCTTCAGATTTCTGGCATCCAGAGATGAAAATTAATGGGGCATAAACATGCATTGAGCCCTCTCATTTGCATGCAAAATTATATATTATGCACGCCAACTAAACTGCTAAGGGAAAATACTAATGTGTGAGAATAACAAATGAGCGCAATCTGATTGCACTTGGCCTAATGTTCTAGGAATCCCTGCTCATCTGTGTTTTGTTTTGTTTTTTTTTTATTTTTTAGCCCTCTCTTCTCATCTTAGATCTAGGTGAGAAAAAATTGCACCATGCTGCGATTGTCCTTGTACATTAGACGAAAATAGCCAATGCAAGTCAATGGGTGCGAGAAAGAAATCTCAACACACACAAACCATGCTAGCATCGTCTGATTTTTATTTATTTTTTTTTTCACACCCATCTCCTTGAAAACCTGACATTTTCTGTGTCGCTTATAATAAAATCACAGCTAGACAAGTCAGAATAGATGGAATCCATACCTTCCATGGGTGAGAGCAATGAAAAAAAAATGCAAAAGTGACAAACTGACAAAAAGGATGAAAACAGAAAAATGGTCTGTGGTCCCCCTCTGCAGAACCACTGCTGCACACCTCGTTTCTGTCCATGTCCCGCATCACAGAATAAAGAACTTTCATGTTCCACCGAATTGGTGATTGCCGCATATTCTTTAAATCTTCAGTTGCTATCCTTGTTTTTATAACGAATATAGTTTTAATTACATTTGGCTCCAAACTTAATCCTTAGCAAGACAGTGAACCGAAGCATACGGCCAATCAATATCTGCCCATATTTTTCAGCATTGAGGACACAAAGAAATGGGCAACGTTGGATGACCAAGGCAACATTGCAGCAGATGAGCGAAGATGTCTAGCAGTGTCATCAGCTCAGAACTGACAGTATCCAGTAAGACCCAGCTACACCCATATACTGTTAGAAGTCTTGCCACAAGTGGTCTTCATTGCAGAATTACAGCCAAAAAGCCATACCTATTGATATGGAAACGGGCGAAGCAAATCAATATGTATGAAAACATAGGAACTACAGTGCAGAAAAATGTCTGATGCTCTAGAATGATGAGTCAGAATTTGAAATATTTGGTTGTAGCAGAAGACAGATTGTTTTAAAGGCTGCAGAGTGATACATTAATTAGTGCCTCCAGGCAGCAGTGAAGCATGGTGGAGGTTGCTTGTAGACAAGGGACTTAATTTCAGCAAATGGAAGTGGAGTGAATTTGGTTAAGACTAATTATGTCCTCAATGCTGAAAAATACAGGAAACAACTTGTATATCATGGAATATTATCAGGCAGGAATTTGATTGGCTCCAAATTTATTTTGTTGCAGAACATCTGACATGGAGAAGGACTTGGGGATCCTAGTTAATAATAAACTTACCTGGAGCAACCAGTGCCATGCAGTGGCTTTCAAGGCAAATAGGATCATGGGGTGCATTAAGAGGTCTGGATATACCTGATGAGAGCATTATACTGCCTCTGTACAAATCTGTTAGACCGCACATGGAGTACTGTGTAGAGTTTTGGGCACCGGTGCTCAGGAAGGATATAATGGAACTAGAGAGAGTACAAAGGAGGGCAACAAAATTAATAAAGGGGATGGGGGAACTATAATACCCAGAGAGATTAGCAAACTTAGGATTATTTAGTCTAGAAAAAAGACAACTGAGGGGCGATCTAATAACTATGTATAAGTATATAAGGGGATAATACAAATACAGTGGGGCAAAAAAGTATTTAGTCAGTCAGCAATAGTGCAAGTTCCACCACTTAAAAAGATGAGAGGCGTCTGTAATTTACATCATAGGTAGACCTCAACTATGGGAGACAAACTGAGAAAAAAAAATCCAGAAAATCACATTGTCTGGTTTTTTTAACATTTTATTTGCATATTATGGTGGAAAATAAGTATTTGGTCAGAAACAAAATTTCATCTCAATACTTTGTAATATATCCTTTGTTGGCAATGACAGAGGTCAAACGTTTTCTGTAAGTCTTCACAAGGTTGCCACACACTGTTGTTGGTATGTTGGCCCATTCCTCCATGCAGATCTCCTCTAGAGCAGTGATTGTTTTTGGCTTTTCGCTTGGCAACACGGACTTTCAACTCCCTCCAAAGGTTTTCTATAGGGTTGAGATCTGGAGACTGGCTAGGCCACTCCAAGACCTTGAAATGCTTCTTACGAAGCCACTCCTTCGTTGCCCTGGCGGTGTGCTTTGGATCATTGTCATGTTGAAAGACCCAGCCACGTTTCATCTTCAATGCCCTTGCTGATGGAAGGAGGTTTGCACTCAAAATCTCACGATACATGGCCCCATTCATTCTTTCATGTACCCGGATCAGTCGTCCTGGCCCCTTTGCAGAGAAACAGCCCCAAAGCATGATGTTTCCACCACCGTGCTTTACAGTAGGTATGGTGTTTGATGGATGCAACTCAGTATTCTTTTTCCTCCAAACACGACAAGTTGTGTTTCTACCAAACAGTTCCAGTTTGGTTTCATCAGACCATAGGACATTCTCCCAAAACTCCTCTGGATCATCCAAATGCTCTCTAGCAAACTTCAGACGGGCCCAGACATGTACTGGCTTAAGCAGTGGGACACGTCTGGCACTGCAGGATCTGAGTCCATGGTGGCGTAGTGTGTTACTTATGGTAGGCCTTGTTACATTGGTCCCAGCTATCTGCAGTTTATTCACTAGGTCCACCCGCGTGGTTCTGGGATTTTTGCTCACCGTTCTTGTGATCATTCTGACCCCACGGGGTGGGATTTTGCGTGGAGCCCCAGATCGAGGGAGATTCAGTGGTCTTGTATGTCTTCCATTTTCTAATTATTGCTCCCACTGTTGATTTCTTCACTCCAAGCTGGTTGGCTATTGCAGATTCAGTCTTTCCAGCCTGGTGCAGGGCTACAATTTTGGTTCTGGTGTCCTTTCACAGCTCTTTGGTCTTCACCATAGTGGAGTTTGGAGTCAGACTGTTTGAGGGTGTGCACAGGTGTCTTTTTATACTGATGATAAGTTTAAACAGGTGCCATTACTACAGGTAACGAGTGGAGGAAAGAGGAGACTCTTAAAGAAGAAGTTACAGGTCTGTGAGAGCCAGAAATCTTGATGTTGTTTCTGACCAAATACTTATTTTCCACCATAATATGCAAATAAATTGTTAAAAAAACAGACAATGTGATTTTCTGGATTTTTTTTTCTCAGTTTGTCTCCCATAGTTGAGGTCTACCTATGATGTAAATTACAGACGCCTCTCATCTTTTTAAGTGGTGGAACTTGCACTATTGCTGACTGACTAAATACTTTTTTGCCCCACTGTATGTCTCTGAGGATCTGTTTATACCAAGGAACGTGATGGTCACAAGGGGGCATTCTCTGCGTCTGGAACAGAGAAGGTTTTTCCACCAGCATTGAAGAGGATTCTTTACTGTTAGGGCAGTGAGAATCTGGAATTCCTTGCCTGAGGAGGTGGTGTTGGCGAACTCAGTCGAGGGGTTCAAGAGAGGCTTTGATGTCTTCCTGGAGCGTAACAATATTGTATCTTACAGTTATTAGGTTCTTTAGAAGGACGTAGATCTGGGGATTTATTCTGACGGAATATAGGCTGAACTGGATGGACAAATGTCTTTTTTCGGCCTTGCTAACTATGTTACTGTGTTACATCGACACCAAACATGCAGCCAATGTAATGAGCTTTGATCTCTACATATGTTGTCTGAGATTACAGGGAGACAAGGATTTGCTCCCGCTTACATTTTCGGTGGTTAGTTTTCCAAGATGTTTGGAAAATCCGCCTTCAAAATCTGTGTCCAAGTTTACCTGGTGCTGCTTTAAAGGTAAAGGATGGTCACACCAAATATTGATTTGATTTAATTTTTAATGTTTTTTTTTCCCCTCTATGTACATTTTTGCACATGCTCTCATTATAGAAGCTAGTTTACACCACTAGTTCAGATACAATTTTAAATTTGAGATGGTGCTTGCACAAATGAAAACTGGTGAACTGCAGACTACAATTCACATAATGTCCCAGAAATAGTATTGCACATGTGACAACTTGTACTGAAAAGTTGCCTAAAAATTACTGGTGTACTTAATTTTTATTTTGCAGGCTGAAGTTATACAAAAGCGTAAAATGTTGACTTCAGGTTTTGAAAGTTTACGACAACTTTTGGCTGATGAAGAAACGATCATCAAGCACCGGTTGGAAAATATCGAGAATGCAATTAAACAGAGAAGAAATGAATGTGTCGGCCGACTCAATGAACAGCTCTCATCCCTTCAAGAAAGCATTAACGAGCTTGAAAAAGGTTTTCCTCATTCAAAGAGGTCTCACGTTGGTCAGGTGAGATAACATAGTGGGCGTTGCCATTGTGCAGAAGTAGTAAACCTGCAAAAATAACTTATTTGGTATCTCTAATTTTTAACACATCAGTTATACAACACATTGATTATAAATGGCAATATTTACATAGCGTGATCACCTATGTGCACATACATGAACTCCCGTTGGCCCACTTGCATCGCAGCCGTGGTGTGCCAATGGTTTGTCATGGTAGTTAGGGCCTGCTGAGGGCTCCAATGGCTGCCATCTTAGTCATTTTAATTACATACAGAAGAAGCAATCCAATGATTGCAGGTTAAAGGACTAAAACCAATAATGTTAAAAAAAACAAAAAAAAATCTAAAAATTCATATTAGCCCTCACACCCCCACCCCCATTGTTTTCCAATTGTTTTTTTTGTTTGTTTGTTTTTATGCTCATTTTTAAGAATTTATCTGCACATCCGCAAAAGTATTAATCTATCAATCTAAAATTAGCTTGTACGATGGGGGTATTAAAATTCCAAAATTGCCAGCTTGTAGTCACCGCACCTCCATAATGCATGCCATAAAAAGTGATCATATGTAGCCCAAATATGGTCCCTTGAGAAAAATAAAGTTACAGGTCTCAGATTATGCTAACACAAACAAATGTATGCATTTTAATTCTTTTAAATACAAGCTTCCCAAATAAATTTCACAGCTTAAATTATAAAACAAAAAACCTTTTAAGCTTAAAACCATAAACATACTGACCTGAAAAAGGGGAAAATGTGTTGCCAGGTAATTTTTACCTCTCGATAAGGTTTTGTTTTACGTCATTTATGTGTTGAGGAATAGTTTGTTTTATTTTCAGCTTTTTTTTTGCACTTGAATTTTTCTTGTTTTCAAGTACATTATATAACGTAGATGGTGTCATTCAAAACTACAACTAGTCCCACAAGGTCGATGGAAAAATGAAAAAGGATTCGTGGCTCTTGAAAGAATGGGGATGGGGGGAAATAGGGGTGCAAAAATCAAAAAAATTGTCCATCATGAATCTTAAATATACACCAAGTACCATTTTTAAAGGGAACTAGTCATCATAACGCAGTCCAATCTGCAGGCATCATGGGTTAGAGCAGGGGGAAGCTGAGGACCACGATATATCCAATATTCAAAGAAAAAAATGCAGCACTAGCCATGTTGACTGTGTGATTTTTTTCAAAGTCCTTAATTTCATCTACAATGAAAAGGACATGCAGTTTAAAGAGGCATGCGGAGAGAGAAAAAGTGATCCATAGTTGAAACTATTTCCTTGAGTACGGATAACGATATATCCTTATTTATAAGAAACAAATCGGTATAACCTGTTTCTCTATCCCCTATGACCACACCACAGAGAGAGTGGATCTGCTCTTCAAGGACAGGGAACCTACAGATAAAAGGGTGGTGCCTCTCCCGCCCATCAGTTGGTTTCCTGTCCCTGACGGGGAACCCTTCAGTTTTTGGTACCTGAATGAAAGAATATGCCATCTGATGAAGATTTGATGATTACTCGGGGCTGGCCAGTCCGGGTTCTGGCAGCGGGGAGTCCCCTGCCATGGCTGGTGCGTTGCCCAAAGCTGAGACCGAGGGGTGAGCTGGGGGAAAGCGTGGCTGCTGCTCCGGAGAGGATGCAGGGGCCTCCGGGTTCCCGGCAGATGCACATGTGGTGCAGCAAGATGGCCGCCACTCCGGAAGTAATGAAGGACTTCAGGATTCGGGGCAGGCGCATGTGCAGACAGTGTGCCCTGGAGGTGTGGACCAAGATGGCCGCTGCTCCGGAAGAAAAGCGGGGCTTCCGGGTTCCCGGCGGGCACATGTGCAGAGGAGGAAAGAAAAAATGCTCCCTCAGTGATACTGCCGCAGGAGGGGCAAGGGCCGGAAGTTAGGTAAGGCAGAGCGGCAAGTTTAAATATGGTGATTCGAGAAGCTCTTTGCTGCATGCAGTCCCTGGTGAGTAACCATGGAGGACAGTGACCTGCAGTTCCAGCAACAACCGCAGCAGCACCACCACCAGTGACGGAATATGAATGTACAAAGAAAGCGTTCTTCTGCAGACAACCAGAATGGCCGGTCCAGCAGCCATTCCACACAATGCAGCAAAAATTCCAGTGCGGTGTGCCAATCGCCATTTCCGAAACGCCTTTTGCAGGATCCTACCCCTCCTCCAGAACCAGTACCTGTGGCTGCATACGATTGTTGAGTGATCTTCGTGAAAGTTAACCATTGTAACTGGGGTCCCCTCTATTCCTTTTTATTAGGGAAGAAAAAGATTGGGAAAAGCAAAGCACAGGTCTTGCCCTATGTGCGAAAAACCCTTGCCAGAGTCCTGGGATAAGAAACTTTGCAACTCCTGTATAGGACAAGTTCTCTGCAAGGAAACCCCAGACTTCGCCTCCGAGCTGAGATCCGCAATCAAGTTGGAGGTCGCGAGTGCGTTTAGGTCCCTCAGAGGGGGAGGATAAGGTCAAGAGGACGGAAACTTTAATATATTCCCAGTCTGATTCCTCTAGTTCCGGGGGCAGGGGCTCAGATATGCCAGACTCCTCTTCCTCAGATGATGAAAGGGGGGGGGGGATCGTCACTGTTTTCAACTAGATGAGGTAGATACACTTGTGAAAGCAGTAAGATCTACTATGACGGTGCTGGACTCCGTCCCGACAAAACGGTCCAGGATATAATGTTTTGGGGGATTAGGCCAAAAGAGGTGGAAAGTATTCCCCCTAAATGAGAATATTCAGGCCTTAATTAAGAAAGAGTGGGAGAAATCGGACAGAGAAAAAACTCGTGGGTACCCTCCCTTAAGAGAAAATACCCCTTTGAGGAGTAAGCTACCCTTTGAAGACATGGGAACATAAAGACCCCCTTGACAAAAAAGCCGACACCTTCCTTAAAGGGGCTTGGGAATCAGCAGGGAGAAATCCGAGACTGGCCATAGCGGCTACATTTATCTCTAGGTCCCTAATGATATGGGTGGATCATTTGGAGAAACATCTGCGGGATGGTGTACCTAGGATTAAAGTTCTGGAATCCATCCGTATGATAAGAGATGCAGCAGCTTTTTTGGCGGATTCATCAGCCGATTCAGTTAGGCTAACATCTAAATCTGCAGCCCTCTTAAACGCAGCCCGTAGGGCTCTATGGCTCAAATTTTGGTGACTTTCAAACAGAACTTACACGGTGTTCCAAATTATTATGCAAATAATATTTCCTCATATTTTCTCTAAATTACCTATCTGAATTGCAGTCATTGTTATTTTCCAGTCATCTACTATTCTAGTATAATTGCAATGTTTTGGAACAAACTGCCTATGAAAACAGTATCTTTTAAAAAAAAAAAAAAAAAAATAAACACTCAAAATGCATGTTCCAAATTATTATGCACAGCAGAGTTTTCAACCTTTTTTTTTATTTAATTTGGAACAAAAAAATGGTCAATTGTGAAGTTATAAGCATTATCAGCTTATTACAAAATGAAATCAAACAGTTTTCAAGTTAAAACTTGATTCTAGGTGATGTTACATTTGCACATAGGACCCCTTGTTCGAAAGAAGCTTCTGAACTCTCTCGTCTATTGACTCAGTTTTTGGATGGCTTCTGCTTCAATTGTTTTGCATGTGGACAGAATACCCTCCCAGAGCTGTTGCTTAGATGTGAACTGCCTCCCACCATCATAGACACTCCTTTTGATGATGCTCCAGAGGTTCTCAAAGGGGAAGATGGTGGCCACACCATACGTTTGTCCTCTTTTGTGCCCATAGCAGCCAGAGATGCAGATGTGTTTTTTGCAGCATGAGACGGTGCATTATCATGCATGAAAATGATGTTGCTGCGGAAAGCACGGTTCTTCCTCTTGAACCATGGCAGGAAGTGTTGTTTTAGAAACTCCACATAGATTATGAAGTTCATCTTGACCCCTTCAGGGATCATAAAGGGGCCGACAATCTCTCTCCCCATGATTCCAGCCCAAAACATTACTCCACCTCCTCCTTGTTGGCGCCTTAGCCGTGTTTTCATGGGGTGTCCATCAACCAGCCATCCTTCACTCCATCCATCTGGACCATGGAGCATTGCACGGCACTCATCGGTGAACAAAACAGTTTGGAAGTCAGTCTTCATGTATCGTTTGGCCCACTGGAGCCATTTCTGCTTGTGTGCAGTGGATAGAGGTGGTCGACAGGATGGCTTGCGCACAGCTGCAAACCTCTGAAAGACCCTGCATCTTATTCTGGGGACGTTGGAGGCACCAGCAGCTTCAAAAACTTGTCTGCTGCTATGACAAGGCATTTTTGCAGCTGCTCTTTTAACCTTACGCAATTGCCTGTTGGAAAGAGTCCTCAATTTTTCCTTAGCACGCACACGTGTGTGCTGGGAATCAGCTACATCTTGATTGTGCGATGATCACGATGAAGTGTCTTGGCAATGTTGATTTGTAGTCATGCCTTGACCTAAATACTCCACAATTTGTTGATTTTCAGCAGCCGACACCTCCTTTTTCTTTCCCATTTTGGCCAAAAATGTAGGCTGCTCAATAATGTGGAACAGCCTTCTTAAGTAGTCTTGCCTTTATTTGGACACACCAGCCAAACTAATTTGCACAGGTATCTGCAATTGCTTTCAGTGATATAAAGAGCCCTGACACACCTCACCATCAATGAGTTTAAATGACAAACTAAAAAATTCGAACCTTATCACTCCTAAACTCTTTGTGCATAATAATTTGGAACACACTGTAAACTCTGCTCAATCCCATGTGAGTTGTCAATTTTTGTTTGGGGAGACACTGGACAATATCCTGCAAAAAGCGGGGGATAAGAAAAAGGGTTTCCTGAATTTAGCCCCACCCATCACTTAAACGGTCCTTTCGGAATATAATTTTTTTTCGTAGCAGACCCCCGAGGGAGCAAAATAGATGGGTTGAGGGTAGAAGGAAGGACAGAGGGTTTCTCTTTGGCAATTCCTCCCAGGAAAGATTTCACACCCTAGAGGTGAAAAGATGTCTTCAGTACCTAGAGTACACCCAGAGATGTAGGAAGGAAGGATCTCTTTGTATGTTTCCAGGGACCTAGAAAGGGACTCAAGGCTTCAAAGAGTACCCTGGCGAGATGGATAAGAGATGTGATAGCTTTGGCCTAGTCATCCAGTGGGAATGTCTTTCCAGAGGGGCTGAAAGCTCATTCCATAAGGGCAATGACGACCTCATGGGCGGAAAGGTCGGAGGTAGCGATAGAACAGATCTGTAAGGCGGCTACCTGGTCATCACCTTCATCCTTTTTTAGGCACTATCGGCTGGACCTAGCCTCTTCGTTTGACTTGCCCTTCGGAAGCAGGGTTCTTCAAGCTGTGTTCCCTCCCTAAGCTACAAATCTCTGTAATTCTCTCCGTAGTGCTGTCATTGTGGGATAGAGAAAGACGTAGTCGCTTACCGGTAACAGGATTTCTCAGAGCCCATGACAGCAACCGCTTATTCCCTCCCATCACGTGTGTGGTGAGCACGTTTGACAGTTCCTAGTGTGTTTATATAGTCATTAACCTGGAGGCCCTCCAATGCTCTGTAAACCAACTGATGCGAGGGACAGATACAGCCCTCTCATCTGTAGATTCCCTGTCTCCGAAGATGGATCCCCCTCTCTCCGTTTTGCTGTCATGGGCTCTGAGGAGTCCCGTTACCGGTAAGTAACTACGTCTTTCATCATTTAATCCTTTGTTCTGGCAATTTTGGTCCAGTGAACGGTCCTAGCTGTCAATCACGAATATCTCTGTATGTATCTTATACGTAGAGTGCTGTCCATCACTGATAGGACCGTCCACTGGACCGGAAGTACCAGAAAGAGCAGAAGATTAAATAATGAAAACACAGGTTATACTGAGTCTTTTCTGACAACTATATACCAAACTTTCCAGCTCCACCTGCTCTGTAACATGGTGCCTGCAGATTAGACTGTTTTTCATAACATGTTCTCTGTCGGCACAGAATGACTGTTCAAGCCAAGTACAAGAACCAGCAGAGTTCTGAACACTGGTGGCAATGACCACTAAACATTTGTGGCAAAGGCCACTAAACAGTCTGAAAGCAGCGGTGTATGTTTTTTTTCAGTCTTTTTTCTCATTTATACTAATTCTAGTAATCTAATCTAGATTTGGGGTGTTATTGCCATACAGTATAGTGGCTTCCAACTGGTTCAGGTGCCTAAAATGGTAATGAATGGTTCTCTTGCTTGGGGCTAACCAGATCGGCTTTAAAATGTAATTCTGCATGCATGAAACATAAGAACTATGCATAATTTAATTTTTTTTTTTTTTCATTGTCTCTTCCAGGACCAGGAAGCTTCTGCGGAAAGGTATGTTATCTTGGTATTGTAATATGAATATTTGGAGTTATGTGCTCTCTAAAAGTAACTAAAGTTCTCTAGATTGCCAAAAAGCAAGGCTCCAAACAATAAGTCATATATACGATGTATATACAGTGGGGCAAAAAAGTATTTAGTCAGTCAGCAATAGTGCAAGTTCCACCACTTAAAAAGATGAGAGGCGTCTGTAATTTACATCATAGGTAGACCTCAACTCTGGGAGACAAAATGAGAAAAAAAATCCGGAAAATCACATAGTCTGTTTTTTTAACATTTTATTTGCATATTATGGTGGAAAATAAGTATTTGGTCAGAAACAAAATTTCATCTCAATACTTTGTAATATATCCTTTGTTGGCAATGACAGAGGTCAAACGTTTTCTGTAAGTCTTCACAAGGTTGCCACACACTGTTGTTGGTATGTTGGCCCATTCCTCCATGCAGATCTCCTCTAGAGCAGTGATTGTTTTTGGCTTTTTGCTTGGCAACACGGACTTTCAACTCCCTCCAAAGCTTTTCTATAGGGTTGAGATCTGGAGACTGGCTAGGCCACTCCAGGACCTTGAAATGCTTCTTACGAAGCCACTCCTTCGTTGCCCTGGCGGTGTGCTTTGGATCATTGTCATGTTGAAAGACCCAGCCACGTTTCATCTTCAATGCCCTTGCTGATGGAAGGAGGTTTGCACTCAAAATCTCACGATACATGGCTCCATTCATTCTTTTCCCTTCACCATGACAGCGCCGCACGTGAGAGATGGCATCCGCCCCCAGGAACAGGAAACCTGTAGCAGAGATATAAGAATGGGGCGGCCCCTCTCTCTCCTCAGTTTGGTTTCCTGTTCCTGCAGGTGGACGCCTGTCGCAGAGCTCCTACCTCCGGAGGGATACCCCCTCTGATGAGTCCGGTCCGGAGGCCGAGGTCCGCGGGGAAGCCAGCCGTAGTCGGCGGCATCGCGTGCGGTGCTGTCCGGAGTCGGGCTGCTGGGTCCGCGCCATCCCTTTCCTCGCTGGACTCCCCGGCGACCGCTCTGTGCAAGAGGCCGGTCCGGGGTTGCGGGGGCGTGTCCCTCACTGACGCTGGCGCCGAAGTGAGGGATGACTACTTCCGGTCGCAGGAAGTGACGTCACACGCCGAGGGAGCCGGTGTGCTGGACACTTCCGGGCGGAAGCTGATCCAGTGGCGCGCACACCGCTCCTCTATAAAATACGGCAGCAAAGAGGAGTCGCTGGTCCTGCTCTTCAGACGGAGATGACCGAACCAGCGGTAGATCCGGAGCTGCTGATGCCTGTGCCTAAAATGTCGGAAGACACTCAAGCTGCAGGGGTACCCAGGGTCCTGGAGGGGTGAGTGCCTTTGTAAGGCAAGCTACGCACACACTGATACCTGTACACTGTGTTTTGTAGGAAGGGAAAGCCACCTCCAAGCAAAAGAATAGGGTCTGTCCACTATGTAAAGAAAAACTCCCTAGGCTATACAACAAAAAGATCTGCCAGCCCTGTATTGACAGAACAGTTGCGGAGGAATCTTCTTCCCTATTACAAAACATTAAAACAATCATACGGGAGGAAGTTAAATCTACAGTTAAAGAACAGTTGAGACATCACACAAAGGAGACCCCCCCCCTCCCCCAACAAGTGAACAAGGGTCGGATGTAGATTCAGGGGATGAGCCGGGAGCCTTAACCCCCTCTTATGCCTCCGATTTAGACTCCTCAGATGAGGAGTATGGCCGCCCATGCTTTCAGTCGGAGGACATTGGAAAGCTGCTCAAACTTGTCAGAACGACTATGGGAGTAGAGACCCCTAGAGAACCACGGACAATCCAAGACACCATGTTTAGCAACTTGGAGGAGAAGAAACGAAAGTTTTTCCCCTTCCATGATAACATAATTAAATTAATAAAACGTGAGTGGAAAAAGCCTAATAAAAAGATGTCTGTCCCTCAGGCATTAAAACGCAAATACCCCTTTGATGAGGAGGTCTGTGAGAAGTGGGATAAGGCGCCTAAGTTAGATGCAGCCATCGCCAGCACTTCTAAGGGGGTTGCGTTACCATTTGAAGACATGGGAGCCCTAAGGGACCCCCTCGACAAAAAAGCAGATGCTTTTCTAAAGTCGGCTTGGGAAGCAGCGACATGGTCATTTAAACCCGGGGTTGCTGCCACTTGCACGGCACGTGCTATGGTCAAGTGGTTAGAGGAGTTAAGTGACCAAATCAAAAACAAATGCCCAAGAGAGAGGCTTCTGGAAGCATTGCCCTCTCTGCAAGGCGCGGCAAGATTCCTAGCAGACGCCTCGATAGATTCAGTTAGAAGTGCCGCACGCGTGTGTGCCTTATCTAATTCAGTAAGGAGAACATTATGGCTGAAAAATTGGACGGTTGACTTCCAATCAACGGTCAAACTCTGCGGAGTACCCTGTGAAGGGCAATACCTTTTTGGCAAATCTCTAGACGAGATCCTTGAGAAAGCGTCGGACAAAAAGAAGCGGTTTCCACCCCCTTCCTTTCCCAGGCGCCAATGGGATACCTCTCGTTCGTCCTTTCGTGGTGGATATAGAGGGACCCGCGGCCGATCAGATGACAGGTCTAGTCGAGGCAGACCCTGGAGAGAGCGAAAGGAAAGGGGATTCCTTTTCAACAAACCTCCCCCCAAGCCTGATCCCAAAAATCAGTGACGCCAGCATTCCGGTGGGGGGAAGACTCCGGCGGTTTGTCCATCACTGGGCAGCACTGCCGGCTTCTCATTGGATAACAAATTTGTTGTCAGAAGGTCTAAAGTTCAAATTCTCCAACCTCCCACCAAATCGTGTAAAAATGACCCAGGTGGCGGGAAAAAATCAGGCCATATTAGAAAGAGAAATTTATCTCCTCATGCAAAAAGAAGTGTTAGTAGAAGTACCCCATCAAGAGATAGGGAAAGGGTTCTACAGCACTTTATTTCTAACACCAAAACCAGACGGCTCGCTGAGGGTAATATTCAACCTAAAAGCCCTAAACCATTACATTCAAATAGACAAGTTCAAGATGGAGACTTTAAAGACCGCAGTAAAAGTACTCGACCCAAACTGTTACATGGTGGTGATCGATCTTACAGACGCTTACTACCATGTGCCAATCGCCGTCCAACACCAACAATACCTAAGATTGGTGGTAAATCTGGGAAAAACCCCCGTCCATCTACAATATCAATGTCTTCCTTTTGGGGTAGCCATTGCGCCCCGTATATTCACAAAAATTATTTCCGAAGTAGCATCTTTCGTCAGGAAAGAAGACCTAATGTTGGTACCCTATTTGGACGATTTTTTGATAATGGCAAAAAACAAAGAAAGTTGCAAAAGTGCGGCCGCAAGGGTGCTGGAGGTACTGACCAATTTAGGATGGATGATAAACCTGAAAAAATCAAGGCTTGTCCCAACTCAAACCCAAGAATTCCTCGGAATTGTGTTAGATTCAGTCAAGCAGGAGTGTGTCCTCCCACAGAGGAAAGTTCAATCTATCCAACAGAGGGTAGAGTCATTCCAATTACAACAGACTATCTCTCTGAGAAACGCAATGTCACTCCTAGGGGTCCTAACGGCAATGATTCCAGCAACGCGATGGGCACAAAGCCACACACGGGAGTTACAATGGCAGATACTAGCCGAACAAGAAAAAAATCCATACAATCTGAATCGGAAGATTCTTCTGTCACCAGAAGTTCAAAACTCACTAGAGTGGTGGCTGAAAACAGAAAATCTAACCAACGCAGTGCCATGGTCAGTACGAGATCCAGTAGTCATTACTACCGATGCGAGTCCGTGGGGTTGGGGGGCACATTTGGGAGATCAGGTCCTACAGGGTCAATGGGGAAGCCCAATGACAACAGCGTCCTCCAATCTAAAAGAATTGTCTG
Source organism: Ranitomeya imitator (assembly GCF_032444005.1). Lineage (NCBI taxonomy): Eukaryota > Metazoa > Chordata > Amphibia > Anura > Dendrobatidae > Ranitomeya > Ranitomeya imitator. The sequence goes on along the minus strand of NC_091284.1, from coordinate 710,530,342 downwards.
CGGTGAGACTAGCACTTCTTCATATAGGGGAAAGGATTCTGGGAAGACATGTGGTAGTGTTATCCGACAACAACACAACAATAGCTTATATAAACCGCCAAGGGGGCACAAGATCAACATCCCTTATGGCAGAGGCCAAAGAACTTTTTATATGGGCCGAAAACAACCTTCTTTCGCTAACCGGAACATACTTGAAAGGATCAGAGAATCAAGTAGCCGACTACTTAAGCCGTCACACGTTACATCAGGGGGAGTGGTCCCTGAACCAGCAAGTATTTGGGAAAATATGTGCCAGCTGGGGCGTTCCAGACGTAGACCTGTTCGCCACAAAACAAAATCGGAAGGTGAAGAGGTTCTATTCTCTGAACCCAAGAGAGCACCCGGAGGGGGTAGACGCGTTCCTGTATCGGTGGAACTTCCATCTAGCATACGCATTCCCCCCAATACCATTAATCCCGGCAGTCCTCAGGAAAATTCGGGAGGACAAAGCACGAGTGATCCTCATAGCTCTCTTTTGGCCGAAGAGAGCGTGGTTCACGTGGCTCAGGCGCATGTCTATCTCGGACCCGTGGATCTTTCCGGATGCTCCGGATCTCCTATACCAAGGGCCAGTTCAACATCCCCAAGTTCACAGATTGCATCTCACCGCCTGGAACTTGAAAGGGGACTTCTGTTAGCAAAAGGATTCTCAAGCCCTTTGGTGACCACATTGCTTGCTAGCAGGAAAAAGGTCACCTCAGACAAATACCAAAAAATCTGGCAAAAATTCCTAGATTTTTCGGGACGACAGTTGTCTGACTCTGGTCAACAGGTCCCAGTAAAAGAAATTCTTGAATTTCTCCAAAAAGGGTTGGAAAAAGGTCTGTCTACTAACACCTTAAAGGTGCAGGTCTCTGCCCTTGGTGCACTGTTCGATCAAAAACTTGCTGACCACCCTTGGATCTATAGGTTCATTCGAGCCTCCTTTACTTCCAGACCCTCAAAATTAATACCTAAGATAGCTCCCTGGGATTTGAATTTAGTTTTAAAGGCTCTTACCGTTTCCCCCTTTGAACCTCTGGATTCTATATCAATAAAATCCTTGACTCTAAAAACGGTTCTCCTAGTTGCCTTAACGTCTGCCCGCCGTACTTGTGAGTTACAAGCTATGTCGGTGAACCCTCCTTACACTACTTTCCATGATGACAAAGTAGTTATTAAAACCGACCCTGCCTTTCTTCCGAAGGTCAATTCTAAATTTCATAGAGACCAGGAAATTATTCTGCCCTCTTTTTGTTCCCAACCAAAATCCCAGGGAGAGAAGACCTTCCATTGTCTCGATGTCAGACGCTGCCTCCTTCAATACTTAGAGGCCACAAATTCCTGGCGTCAGTCATCGGCCCTTTTTGTCACCTATCAGGGGACAAACAGGGGAAAAAAGGCCTCAAAGGCAACTATTGCACGGTGGTTGCGTACGGCTATTTCACTTTCGTATTCTTTTTCTGGTCAAGTTCCCCCACAGGGTGTTACGGCTCACTCCACGCGTGCTATAGCCACTTCTTGGGCGGAAAGGGCTAACGCCTCGATAGAACAGATTTGTAAAGCGGCAGTATGGTCATCACCCTCTACCTTCTTCCGACACTATAGGTTAGACTTAGGTCAATCAGACTTGTCTTTTGGGAGAAAGGTGTTGTCTGCTGTCGTCCCACCCTAGGAATCTTCTATTTTTTCCTCTCACGTGCGGCGCTGTCATGGTGAAGGGAAAAATGATAATTACTTACGGGTAATTTGATTTTCCGGAACCATGACAGCGCCGCATTAATTCCCGCCCTATCTTGGTGATGGTTGTGTGATTCACAAAAAAAAAAAAAAAAAAAAAAAAACTTATTGTATATGGATAAATGTATATATGCAAAGCATGTGTGTACACAAGAGCTAACGAAATGGCTATACAAATGTAAATATGATACATAACTGTGTACTAACAAAGCGGTCATCTTCCATACTCTGCAAACAAACTGAGGAGAGAGGGGCCGCCCCATTCTTATATCTCTGCTACAGGTTTCCTGTTCCTGGGGGCGGATGCCATCTCTCACGTGCGGCGCTGTCATGGTTCCGGAAAATCAAATTACCCGTAAGTAATTATCATTTTCATGTACCCGGATCAGTCGTCCTGGCCCCTTTGCAGAGAAACAGCCCCAAAGCATGATGTTTCCACCACCATGCTTTACAGTAGGTATGGTGTTTGATGGATGCAACTCAGTGTTCTTTTTCCTCCAAACACGACAAGTTGTGTTTCTACCAAACAGTTCCAGTTTGGTTTCATCAGACCATAGGACATTCTCCCAAAACTCCTCTGGATCATCCAAATGCTCTCTAGCAAACTTCAGACGGGCCCGGACATGTACTGGCTTAAGCAGTGGGTCACGTCTGGCACTGTAGGATCTGAGTCCATGGTGGCGTAGTGTGTTACTTATGGTAGGCCTTGTTACATTGGTCCCAGCTCTCTGCAGTTCATTCACTAGGTCCCCCTGCGTGGTTCTGGGATTTTTGCTCACCGTTCTTGTGATCATTCTGACCCCACGGGGTGGGATTTTGCGTGGAGCCCCAGATCGAGGGAGATTATCAGTGGTCTTGTATGTCTTCCATTTTATAATTATTGCTCCCACTGTTGATTTCTTCACTCCAAGCTGGTTGGCTATTGTAGATTCAGTCTTCCCAGCCTGGTGCAGGGCTACAATTTTGGTTCTGGTGTCCTTTCACAGCTCTTTGGTCTTCACCATAGTGGAGTTTGGAGTCAGACTGTTTGAGGGTGTGCACAGGTGTCTTTTTATACTGATAACAAGTTTAAACAGGTGCCATTACTACAGGTAATGAGTGGAGGAAAGAGGAGACTCTTAAAGAAGAAGTTACAGGTCTGTGAGAGCCAGAAATCTTGATTGTTTGTTTCTGACCAAATACTTATTTTCCACCATAATATGCAAATAAAATGTTAAAAAAACAGACAATGGGACTTTCTGGATTTTTTTTTCTCAATTTGTCTCCCATAGTTGAGGTCTACCTATGATGTAAATTACAGACGCCTCATCTTTTTAAGTGGTGGAACTTGCACTATTGCTGACTGACTAAATACTTTTTTGCCCCACTGTATGCATACCAGTCAAAGTATAAACATGCATCTTTTCTCAACTCTGCAGTGTGTTCCTGCATTCTTATTATTATAGAAATAACTAAATAGCTGGGTATTGTCATTCCTCGTATCAAAGAGGCAAATCCCAGTGCAATCCGCAAATTGTTTCTTCAGAGAGGAAGAGGATGGGAGCTGTAGTGCCACTTATTGGTAGCTGCAATCGTAAAAGTCATTATCAACCCCCTCCCCCTCTAAAGGGAATAAGTTGGCAGATTTTTGTTCAGCAGCTTGTTGTAGTTTCAATGTAATTGGTGGTTAATCAGCAGAATATTATTATTACCAGACCTGGGTCGTGTTCAGTCCAGTAAGTGATTTGCTGTTGGACCCCTAGGTTCTCAACCCCTACATCACGCTTCTCTCAGATTACATAGTAAAACCTGCTGACTGATTCCTTGAAAGGGCCTTGCCACTTGACCTTTAATAAAATTATTATTTCTTGTTTGGGATGGATGCCCCCCTTGTGAAGAGTGCCTCATCTCAGAGACCTCTTAATAATCCAAACCAGCTCTAGTACTTTTCAACGATAAGGGTGCAAATACTCTGAAGCGCATGTCTGCAAATGGAATTTCTGGCTTGGAGTCTGATCCCAAACCCTGTAGCAAGGAATAATAATACAAATATTTATAATAATATTGTCTGGATGCCTACTTTGATTTGCTGGTACTATAGTTCAGTTCGCCTATCTGTGTTTCTGAAAAAATAATTAAAAAAAAAAAAATATATATATATATATATATATATATATATATATATATATACATACATACATACATACATACATACATACATACATACATACATACATACATACATACATACATACTGTGCATGTGCAGGGACAAGTCCCTCAACACTTGTCAGTTGAATCATAAATATTAAGGGGGAAAAACAAACGAACGAAGTCTAAGAAAAGGTGCTTGTGCGTTATTTCATTAATTACTCATTTATAAAAATTCATATCAGAAGTGGTTTCCGATCCTTGTTATCTGAAGGACCCAAGTGGTTTGTTTTTGGGGGGTTTTTTTGATCGTTTGTTTTTATTTTATTTTATTTTTTTCCTTACCTTTCACATACCACAGTGACCATTGACTTTAACATTTTAGAGCTTAACCCGTTGTGACCAGAGTTAACTCTGATTTACAGCTGTTGTTCTCAGATGGCAGCTGTGTAATGCAGCTGGCGCCTGTGGTGTATGGACGGTAGGGGTGGACATACCATTGGGGTGCGAGAGACGAGGAGAGCTTCCACCTCCCTCCAAAGCGGCTTATGCCACAAACGAAGGATGATTGTGTGTGTGTGTAATTAGAGTATAATCAACACAAATTTAATTTTATTTGTTTTTCTATACAAAAAGTGAAACTCGTATTTCTCCATGGCCGATTGGGGGACACAGACCGTGGGTGTTAAGCTGCTGCCACTAGGAGGCTGACACAGTGAAACTCATATATTATATGGAGTCATTACATACAGAGTGATGTTTTTCAAGTGTTTTAGTGTTGATGATTATGACTTACAGCCAATGAAAACCCAAGTCATTACCCCAGTAAATTAGAATAATTAGCAAAAAACACCTGCAAAGGCTTCCTAAGCTTTTAAAAATGTCCCTTAGTCCGTTTCAGTAGGCTCCACAATGATGGGGAAGACTGCTGACTTGACATATGTCCAGAAGACAGTCATTGACACACGCCACAAGGAGGGTAAGCCAAAAAGGTCATTGCTAAAGAAGCTGGTTGTTCAGACTGATGGTCCAAGCAAATTAGTGGAAAGAAAATGTGTAATAGAAAAAGGTGTACAAGCAACCAGAATAACTGCAGCCTTGAAAGGATTGTGAAGGACACAATCCAAGCTGCTTGAGGTCTAATGTGAAGTTTCCACAATCAGTGATGGTTTGGAGAGCCATGTCATATTCTGGTGTAGGTCCACTGTGTTTTGTCAAGTCCAAAGTTAGCACAGCTGTCTACCAGGAAATTGTAGAGCACGTCATGCTTCCTCTGCTGACAAGCATTTTGGAGATGGAAATTTCATTCTCCAGCAGGACTTGGCATCTGTCCACACTGCCAAAAGTACAAATACCTGGTTTAAAAACATTATTACTGTGCTTGATTGACCAGCAAACTCGCCTGACCTTAACTCCATAGAGAATCTATGGGGTATTGTCAAGAGGAAGATGAGACACCAGACCCAACAATGCAGACGAGCTAAAGGCTGCTATCAAAGCATCCTGGGCTTCCGTAACACCTCAGCAGTGCCTCATGCTGATTGCCTCCATGCCGCATTGATGCGGTAATTGATGCAAAAGGAGCCCCGACCAAGTATTGAGTGCATTTACTGAACATACATTTCAGTAGACCAACATTTTGGATTTTAACCCCTTAATGACCGCCAATACGTCTTTTAACTGACCTGAGCTATAAGAGAATAGCATCTTCATACAGGTGACAATCCAGCAGCTTTTGGCTGGACATTATAGCTGACAACTTGCTGCATCAGCCACGAAACGTGTTTGCACCATCCAAATCTGTTTAACCCCTTAGGTGCTGCTGTCAATAGTGACTACATCATTATAAATGGTTAACAGAGTGTGGGGGCTTCCTCTTTATCCCAATTGGTGCCCTCAGATCATGATTGCGTGGTCCTGATGTTTGCGATGGCAATTCACGACCAAATAGCGGACTTAGAGTCTGACGGCTGTAGTAATATGTTCAGAAGTTAGAGGCATTTAGGTGGTAAAAATACACTTTTTCATTTGTCATGCCACTTTGCATTAATTCCTGAAAAGCACCTGAAGGGTTAATAAACTACCTGACAGCCGTTTTCAATATGTCAGGGGGTGCTGTATTTAAAATTGTATAACTTGTTGGGGTTTCCCAATATATGGAACCCCTAAAAGCACTTCAAATATGAATAAGTCCTAAAAAAAAAAATGTTAATTTCCTTGAAAAAAATGAATAATTACTGCTAAAATGCTAATAAAATAACATTTTACAAATGGTGCTGATGTAAAGAAGACATGAGGGAAATGTTATTTATTAATATTTTGCTGTGGTATGACTATCTGGATTAAAGGGATAATCATTCAAAGTTTGAAAATTGCTTTTTTAAAAAATTTTTTCTCAAATTTCTGATATTTTTTTTTACAAGTAAACACAAAACATATCGACCTCAATTTACCATTATCATAAAGTATAATGTGGATCCCGAAAAAACATTCTCAAAATCACTGGGATTTGTTGAAGCGTTCCAGAGTTATTACTACATAAAGTGACACTGGTCAGATTTCAGAAATTTGGCTCCGTCACTAAGGGGTTAAAATCATTTTTCAAGCTGGTGTTATAAAGTATTCTAATTTACTGAGATAATGACTTTTGGGTTTTAATTAGCTGCAAGCCATAATCATCAACATTAACAGAAATAAACACTTGAAATAGATCACTCTGTTTCTAATGACTACAATATGAGTTTCACTTTTTGTAATGAAGAACTGAAATAGATTAACTTTTTTATGATACTCTAATTTTGTGATGTGTTTGTGTGCGCGCGCAGTTGGTCAAAACAAAAATTGAAACTCATTATTATAGGATCATTAAAAACATGCAAGTAAACCATATATATATATTTATTTTTTCCTTTTAGCTATTGTCCAAAAGATCCTCTTCGTAAACTCACAGTCCCCAGACAAGTTGCAAGTGGAACATCTTTGGAGGTTTTTCAGTCACACAGTGGTGAGTTAGTTCATCGCATCATGATCTGACGATCACTAAATAAATGCATCAATGATCACATTATTCTCTTTTTACACTTGTATTTTCTGTTTAGTTCCATTATATCTAGATATGAAAACTGTGAACCCAAATCTCCTGGTAACCTGCAACAGAAAAGGTGTTAAATATCAGCCAGACGCTCTGAATTTGGACCCATGTCCAGAGAGGTTCGACTCGAAACCATGTGTTTTAGCAACCACAGGATTCAGACTAGGGAAACATTATTGGGAAGTGGAGGTTGGAGGCGGCATATACTGGACCATAGGTGTGGCTAAACAGTCTGTATGCCGAAAAGGAATGTTTCGAATTGAACCAGGGAGAGGAATATGGGCAATTGGCTTACTTGGCATGTATACAGATCGATACTATGCTTTCACCAAACCTGATACCCTCTTGAATCCTAAGGGACAACCTGAAAAAATTGGAATCTTTTTGAACCGGGATGGAGGCTTTGTTTCCTTTTACAATGCTGTGAGCCTAGAACACCTTTTCACATTTAGTATCATGCCAATCTCTGAGAAAATCTTCCCCTTTTTTTGCGTAGGCGCTTTAGGTACAGAACTTAAACTTAAATAATAATTTCAAGTGTGTGTGTGTGTATATATATATATATATATAATTTTTTTTTTTTTTTTTTTTTTAAAGACTTAGGGTTGTAGCCGAAAACCATTCATAGTTTAGGTTCCCACTAGGAAGCAGACAGGTTCATATGATTTATCCACTAGATATGTTAGAAAAGTCTAATCGCAGAAGTGGGTGGGAACTAGGTCTGCTGTTGGGAACCCCAATCTTTCCAAGGTGGGCTGCATGCTCCTCATACCTATTTTTGATGACTTTTGTGTCACAATTTGCAATCTTCTGCTTCATCCAACACTGGCCATGAAAAGGCATTTCTCCATACTATGTAGTACAATTACTAATAACGGTAAAACACACACGGGATCATGACCAGACCTCCATCTAATTACTTGAGGTTCAAATTTTAAAGTCTAACAAAGGTATGGTAAACTGCTCAATGTTTTCGTATGTGTGCCCATATCACTACTGAGAGAGGGGATCACAAGTTGCCTTTTCTGAGTGAAGGTGCCAGTAGTGGGATTTCTTCCAATCACATTTTTATAGCATGTATGCCAAAAATGTTAGTAGTGGAAATCCCCTTCAAAGTATAGTACTAGCTTGGAGAAATTTGAAATTGGCATCATCATTATTTCTGTAATGTGTATCATTCAGATGGCTTGGAGTGATTATGCAATAAAGCAGATCAGTCATTCTAGTAATATACATTTTAGTGTTGTAGTTACAAATAAATCCACTTATTTTGAATACAAATGAGTAAAGTTGAGCGAATTTGCTCGGGTCCCTGCTTACCGAATACGCTGCAGAGGGAACCCAGGTACATGGAGCAGGCTGGCTGATCAGCTGTTCAGCTCCGCAGCTACATGTGTCGCGGCTGTGTCACTGTCACAGCACCTACATGGAGAGCCTGTGTGTTGGGCTCTCCACAACCCAGGCGCGTCACATGCAGCGCCAGACAGCTGATTATCGGGAGCGCTCCAGGTATCTGGGTTCCCTCTGCAGCTTATTCGGCAAAAGCTATAGTTTGCCAAATAAGCAAGGACCCGATCAAATTCTATCATCTCTACAAATGAGGCCGCTTCTGTGGACCCTTGGTGTAGCCATAGCAGTGTTACATGCCCCATATCCAGCACGCTCTGATCCTGATTGATAGCAATTGCTTGTCAAGTGCCAATGCTGCCTAAACTCAAATTCATGATTTTTGGGAAATACTAAAAAATATATATATTTTATAACTTAATGTATCTCTTTGGGTTTCTACAGCCCCTGTGTATCGCTGTACATGGCAAACTCCTGATTGGTTAAGTCAAATCTGTCAAAGAGCTCATCTGACAGCAGGTCTATAACCCTTACTGTCTTCTACTGAATGTAATTTCAGCAGGTTTATGACCAAATCCAAGTTAAACCCATTCTGCAACAGCTATGTACGGCGATGTTTAGATGCTGCAGAAACCAAATAGTCCAATTTTTTTTTTTTTAAATGCACAATTGCAAAACATGTTTGTTTTTATTTAAGCTGAAAGTATGTATATTTAAACGATTTTCACACGATCAAGAATGTGCATTTTCAGTTCTTAATTGATTTTTATAGCGGCTCCATTGGGAAGACCAAGTAAAATATTGCCCATAGGTGTTCATATCCTTTTTAATAGGGCTGTATTCAGGAAAAGCACAATGAGGAGCGGCAGCAGGGACATTTTTATTCACCTTTTTGTAGTGCAATATTATGTGAATTCTTATAAAGCCTTTGGTCTGATTCTTGAAGCTACATAATTGTATCTGACACTGAGCCACAGTACCAACATTTGCCTATGGCAGGACTATGAAAAAAGTTTCAAAAAATATTTTGCTAGAGAAACCTTTTCAATTTTCATTCTGGAATGAAGTTCCAGTTAGAAAATCAACTTTTACATACAGCCCTCAAAAAAGGCCCTCGGGGCAAGCACAGTATTAAAATGCTCCAATTAGACAATCACTGCTGATATTTGTATTTTGCAAAATATTTCTGACATTAATGCACAGAATGACTAATCAAACCAAGCACTGCATCTTATATATGGGACATTGCCTTTTTTAGTGTACAAATCTATTGCTGCATTTGCCATAAACGTGTTTTTTTTAATTTTTATTTATTTATTCAAATACACTAATGGGGTGCTCATGGCTCCTTTCCGCCCTACTTGGTTTTTCTTCTGGCTTCACCCTTTCGATCTTGATTGCCAGTTCTGGCTTTACAGGAGCCATATGAGGAAGGAGATAGTAGGTGAGAAGGTGCAATGAGCACCCCATTAGCATGTTTGACTAAAGAACAGTTTCCAGCAAATGCGGCACCAGACTTGACATTTAGGTAGGACTATAAAAGTCTGTGCGACCTCTCGGGTGCTGTTTTGTTTGAACAGTCATTTTGTGCTGACAGACTCCCTTTTAAAGGGAGCAGTGTGGGGAATATGTGACTAAATATATGATTAAAGGCTCTTCAAGCTTGAGTATTGCGTTAAGACAAATGCGTATATCTTGTACTTTCTTGCTAATGCTTTTTAGCTTTTATTGCATTTTATTAGATTTTTAGTTCTTAAATTTCATGTTTTTACCCTATTATTTTAATGTGTTTTTAATTCTAGCAATCTCTTCTGCCAGTGCATAAGGTGGTTTTCTTGATTGTGGTCAGACTGTAAAAATGTATCATGTACCTTTTTTAATAATCTGAAATAAAAGTTTGATGGAATTTTATTTGTCTCTTTTTTTTTTTTTTAATGGATTATCACAGAATCTTGTTCCTTTCATACTGCTTGGTGTCTAATAATTAGTGATGATCGAACCGGCCTGGCTAAGGTACTAACCGAGTGACTTTGCTGTGCTCGGAAATTATGTTCGAGTTCCCCCGCAGCTGCATGTCTCGCAGCTGCTCGACAGCCACAACACATTAGGATTGCCTAACAGCCGCAAGACATGCAGCTGCGGGGACTGGAACATATTTTTCAAGCAAGCTGAAGACATACGGTTAGCACACGAGCATGCTCAGATAACGCCTTATCCCAGCACGTTCGTTCATCACTAATAATAATTTCTCTATAGTAACATAGCCAAGACTTCAGATCCTCGCTGACTAATGTCTGGCATTTTATTTCCAGCACCTCCATAACTACAACGCTCTGCCCATGTGACCACTGAAACAAAAAATAATTATGGTTGAGTAGATGTGGAGAAATGTTGTTACCGTATATACTCGAGTATAAGCCGAGATTTTCAGCCCATTTTTGGGGGCTGAAAGTCCCCCTCTCGGCTTATACTCGAGTCATACCCAGGGGTTGGCAGCGGAGGGGGAGCGGGGGCTGTCTAATTATACTCACCTGCTGCTGGTGCGGTCCCTGCAGGTCCCTGGCGCCCCAGCTTCTTCCTGTACTGAGTGGTCACATGGTACCGCTCATTACAGTAATGAATATGCGGCTCCACCTCCCATAGGGGAGGAGCTGGATATTCATTACTGTAATGAGCGGTAACGGTGACCACTCAGTACAGTTAGAAGCTGCAGTCTCAGGGAAGTAGGGACCGCACCAGCAGCAAGTGAGTATAACGGGGAGGGGAGCGCAGCGCTGCGTGATATTCACCTGCTCCTCGTTCCAGCCGCCGCTCAGTCTTCAGCATCTTCTGCAGTGATGCTCAGATCAGAGGGCGCGGTGACGTGGTTAGTGCGCGCCCTCTGCCTGAACGTCAGTGCAGAAGACGCTGAAGATGGAGCTGCGCCGGAACGAGGAGCAGGTGAATATTGAAAGTGCCAGGGGCCTGAGCGACGGAGAGGTGAGTGTTTTTTTTTTTTTTTTTTTTATTCCAGCAACAGCAAATGGGGCAAGTGTCTGTATAGAGTATCTTATGGGGCTATAACATTTGTGCAGCACTATATGGGGCAAATATCTTTATGGAGCATCTTATGGGGCCATAATCAGCATTTGTGCAGCATTATATTGGGCAAATGTGTCTATGGATCATCTTATGGGGCCATTATTAACCTTTATGCAGGATTATATGGGGCATATTTTAATATGGAGCATCTTATGGGACATCATAAACTTTATGGAGCATTTTATGGAGCTCCTGATTCAATATCGATATTCAAAAACACTTAACCTACTGATGTCTCAATTAATTTTACTTTTATTGGTATCTATTTTTACTTTTGACATATACCGGTAGATGCTGCATTTCCCACCCTAGGCTTATACTCGAGTCATTAAGTTTTCCCAGTTTTTTGTGGCAAAATTAGGGGGTTGACTTATACTCTGGTCGGCTTATACTCGAGTATATACGGTAAATAAAAACCTTTTTCTACAAAACGAGAGTATCAATGTGTGCAAAATTCTCCCCATCAGTAGCCAGTTTAGGTAAGGCATGGTGGGAGGAAGTTTACATCTATAACTCTGATGATCCATTTATTCTATAAAATGGTATGCAAGGTACATAGACGACTTGTTGCTCATATGGGGGAATAAGACTTATCTTATACCTCCTTTTATCAATTATCTCAATGATAATTTCATTTTTTTTTTTCCATCTGGGTACTATCTGTTTTCTAGAACTTTGTCGTACTTGCAAACCAGATGTCTCAGTATCTAGTTCCCACATACAGAAAAAATCGGCCAGGAACACCACACTTCATGCACGCAGTTTTAATCCTCCCAACACCATTAAATCCATTCCTGTAGGTGAAGCAATAAGAGCAAAATTAAACTGCAGTGATCATTTTATAGTAATTCATTTTGGTAGGTAATGTGAACAGCGGTTAAATAAGAGAGGTTTCTCAAACTGGGCTCTGAAACACGCATCGAACATGGCAGAAACCAAACTTGGAGAAAACCTGATGACCCCTAAACCACATAATTAGAAATCTCACTACAAACCTACTCTAGTCTAGAGTTGAGCGAATTTGCTCGGGCCCCTGTTTTCACTTCGCCACGACAGCACCCACTGAGAGAGGGGATCCGCCCCTAGGAACAGGAAACCCTACGGAGAGATAAAAGGGGCGGTCCCCCTCGCTCCCACAGTTTTGGTTTCCTGTTCCTACGGGAAGATCCACGGAGAAGAGGATGCCCAGCCTGGATGCCGCTTGCGCAGTTTACCTGTGAGGACGGCAAGGGCTCCAGAGCTGGAGGCAGCGTCAGGGGTCCTGGGTCAGTTCCCCCCTCTGCTGGCAGATGCTGTGAGGCCAGGATGGATGTTGCTGGCTCACAGGAATTCATTCGGCGGGTCTGCAGGGAGCAAGCGCCGGTAAGCAGCGTCGCGCCGTCCTCGGCGGTCGTTCAAGGCAGCGTGGACCCCTGTGTAGGCCCCCGGAAGTGCAGGTAAGCTTCCGGGGTGATGGAGGAGAGAGACGGCGCCTGGGCTGATGCCGGTGGCAGCGCAGGCGCATACAGTATGGCCGCAACCCGGAAGTGATTAGCACTTCCGGGTTCAACAGGAAGAAGATGGCGGCCCCCATGTGAAAAGGACGCCGGTGCTGACAATCCGGTGTCCAATATGGATTCTGCAAAGGAGCCTGCGATGCCTTCTCTGGAGGTCACCGCTAGTACCCCAAGCAGCCATAGCAGCAGCAGCTGCTCTAGACAGAGCAGATCTTCTAGGAAGAAGTCGGACCGACCTATTCCTCCACCTATACCTCAGTCTCCTCCTCAGCCGGTACCTTGACAGACAGCTTCGCTGGGTGAGTGTGCATCTACCCCACTAAGCTGATTATTGTCCCCTCTCCCTCTATACACCCTAGGCAAAAAGAACGGAAAAAACTAAACACAAACAGTGTGCGTTATGTCTCCAGCCCCTTCCGGATAGTCACACTAAGAGGCTTTGTAATTCATGTATTGATACTACCTTACGGGAGGAGGCCTCAGTTAAATCTGAAGATATTAGAAACATGATTAGGGAAGAATTACGAGCCCTGCATAGTTCTGACAAGGAGCCGCGTACTAAGGAGAAAAGGGGATACGTTTCCCCTATATCTGACCAACCCTCTGATATAGAGGATGCAGACTCTGACAAATCCCAAGAATATGTTTCCTCGGATGAGGGTCAGGATACATGCTTTCCCACGGATAGTACCACGGTGAGTCATTGGACGTGGTATATCTCGATTTTTCCAAAGCGTTTGATACCGTGCCGCACAAGAGGTTGGTACACAAAATGAGAATGCTTGGTCTGGGGGAAATTGTGTGTAAATGGGTTAGTAACTGGCTTAGTGATAGAAAGCAGAGGGTGGTTATAAATTGTATAGTCTCTAACTGGGTCGCTGTGACCAGTGGGGTACCGCAGGGGTCAGTATTGGGACCTGTTCTCTTCAACATATTCATTAATGATCTGGTAGAAGGTTTACACAGTAAAATATCGATATTTGCAGATGATACAAAACTATGTAAAGCAGTTAATACAAGAGAAGATAGTATTCTGCTACAGATGGATCTGGATAAGTTGGAAACTTGGGCTGAAAGGTGGCAGATGAGGTTTAACAATGATAAATGTAAGGTTATACACATGGGAAGAGGGAATCAATATCACCATTACACACTGAACGGGAAACCACTGGGTAAATCTGACAGGGAGAAGGACTTGGGGATCCTAGTTAATGATAAACTTACCTGGAGCAGCCAGTGCCAGGCAGCAGCTGCCAAGGCAAACAGGATCATGGGGTGCATTAAAAGAGGTCTGGATACACATGATGAGAGCATTATACTGCCTCTGTACAAATCCCTAGTTAGACCGCACATGGAGTACTGTGTCCAGTTTTGGGCACCGGTGCTCAGGAAGGATATAATGGAACTAGAGAGAGTACAAAGGAGGGCAACAAAATTAATAAAGGGGATGGGAGAACTACAATACCCAGATAGATTAGCGAAATTAGGATTATTTAGTCTAGAAAAAAGACGACTGAGGGGCGATCTAATAACCATGTATAAGTATATAAGGGGACAATACAAATATCTCGCTGAGGATCTGTTTATACCAAGGAAGGTGACGGGCACAAGGGGGCATTCTTTACGTCTGGAGGAGAGAAGGTTTTTCCACCAACATAGAAGAGGATTCTTTACTGTTAGGGCAGTGAGAATCTGGAATTGCTTGCCTGAGGAGGTGGTGATGGCGAACTCAGTCGAGGGGTTCAAGAGAGGCCTGGATGTCTTCCTGGAGCAGAACAATATTGTATCATACAATTATTAGGTTCTGTAGAAGGACGTAGATCTGGGTATTTATTATGATGGAATATAGGCTGAACTGGATGGACAAATGTCTTTTTTCGGCCTTACTAACTATGTTACTATGTTACTATGTTACTATGTATTGATAACCTTGTGAAGTCCGTTTGTAATACCATGGGCATCGAAGATTCTAAGGTCCCTAGAACACAGCAAGACATAATGTTTGCTGGTCTATCCGAAAGAAAGAGGCCCTCCTTTCCGGTAATAGAAGCAGTGAAAAATTTAATCAAAAAGGAGTGGGAAAGCCAGGGGCAAAGGGGGTTACCACCATCTTCAAAAAGGCGTTATCCCTTCAATGATGAAGAGTTTTCAACCTGGTCAAAAGCCCCGAAGGTAGACGCGGCAGTGGCGTCCACATCCAAAAGATCCTTGCTGCCTGTGGAGGATTCAGGCTCGTTACAAGATCCACTAGACCGTAAGGCTGACTCGCTTTTGAAAAGAGCCTGGGAGACTTCTACAGGGGCTTTTAGACCGGCTATTTCGGCTACATGCACCGCTAGGTCCATGCTAGTCTGGCTAAGTGACTTGGAGGAAGGGCTGAAAGGAGGTCTCTCTCTCGAGACAAATTATTATCCTCTATACCCCTAATTAGGGGAGCTACAGCCTTCTTAGCGGACTCATCTGCTAATTCCATCCGCCTGGCAGCCAAGTCGGCAGGACTGACGAATGCAGCCCGTAGGGCCCTGTGGCTTAAGGGCTGGAGGGGTGATCCCCAAACGAAATCCAAATTGTGTGGCCTCCCATGTCAGGGTGAGTACCTGTTTGGTACTAAACTGGGCGAGATTCTAACCAAAGCGGGAGAGAGAAAAAAGGGCTTCCCTAATAATAATTACCTTCCATTCTATAGGAGGGCGTTCCGAAAGCCCGCGTTTAATAAAAGGAAGGATTTTAAGAACCAAGACCGCTGGGCCACAAGAGACACAAAACAAAGAGGTGCATTCTTTGGGAAGCGCCCTTTCAAGGTTGAAGACCAACCCCGTTAGGACAGATCTGCCTGTGGGAGGCAGATTGTCCTCCTTCTCAAATCAGTGGCGGGCGATAACATCTAATGTTTGGGCAAATATCCTCATCACCTCTGGCTTATTAAAATTTTCCCGAGTCCCTCCGGACTCATTTCTATTGACTTCATTAAAGTCTCAATTGCAACAGGAGGCATTGGAGCAGGAGGTAATGAATCGTCTATCCAAGGGAGTCTTGGTGGAAGTTCTATTCCTTCAGGAGGGAAAGGGATTCTATTCCCCGTTATTTTTGATTCCAAAACCGGATGGGACATTCAGAACCATTCTAAATCTTAAAGTTGAAAATCTACTTAGAAAATCAAACCTTTAAAATGGAGTCTATCCGGTCCACCATTAAACTCCTGTTTCCCCATTGCTTTATGACGGTTCTTGACCTTAAAGATGCGTATTACCATCTACCAATTTATATAGAGCATCAACAATATCTCCGTGTGGCGATTGTTTTGAATGGGTGTATCCGGCACTTTCAGTATACAGCAATGCCTTTTGGACCATTTATAGCTCCAAGAGTGTTCACTAAATTAATGGCGGAGGTAATGTCATACCTAAGGTTAAAGGACACCCTCGTAATTCCATACCTAGACGACATCTTGGTAGTAGGAAATTCTCCTTCACAATGTCAACAACGATTGTGTAATATGATAGCATCTCTGCAAGGATTAGGTTGGATAATAAACTGGGAAAAATCTAGGCTATTTCCAACAACTCGGCAAATTTTTCGGGGGATTATATTAGATTCTACAAGCCAGAGATGTTTCCTTCCGGAAACTAAACAAATAACGGTTAGAAATAAGGTTCAGTCGGTAATAGATAAACCCCTAATTTCTTTGAGAGAAGGCATGTCCCTTCTTGGCTCCTTCACGTCATGTATCCCAGCGGTTCCATGGGCCCAATTCCATTCGAGGCATTTACAGTATGCAATTTTCCATGAAGAAGAAAAATCTCATGGTCGTTTAGATGTTAAGATTTCTCTTTCTGATGAAGTAATCCAATCTCTGAACTGGTGGCTAGAACCAAAAAACTTGGTTAGTGGGGTCCCCTGGGTAACATAGTAACATAGTAACATAGTTAGTAAGGCCGAAAAAAGACATTTGTCCATCCAGTTCAGCCTATATTCCATCATAATAAATACCCAGATCTACGTCCTTCTACAGAACCTAATAATTGTATGATACAATATTGTTCTGCTCCAGGAAGACATCCAGGCCTCTCTTGAACCCCTCGACTGAGTTCGCCATCACCACCTCCTCAGGCAAGCAATTCCAGATTCTCACTGCCCTAACAGTAAAGAATCCTCTTCTATGTTGGTGGAAAAACCTTCTCTCCTCCAGACGCAAAGAATGCCCCCTTGTGCCCGTCACCTTCCTTGGTATAAACAGATCCTCAGCGAGATATTTGTATTGTCCCCTTATATACTTATACATGGTTATTAGATCGCCCCTCAGTCGTCTTTTTTCTAGACTAAATAATCCTAATTTCGCTAATCTATCTGGGTATTGTAGTTCTCCCATCCCCTTTATTAATTTTGTTGCCCTCCTTTGTACTCTCTCTAGTTCCATTATATCCTTCCTGAGCACCGGTGCCCAAAACTGGACACAGTACTCCATGTGCGGTCTAACTAGGGATTTGTACAGAGGCAGTATAATGCTCTCATCATGTGTATCCAGACCTCTTTTAATGCACCCCATGATCCTGTTTGCCTTGGCAGCTGCTGCCTGGCACTGGCTGCTCCAGGTAAGTTTATCATTAACTAGGATCCCCAAGTCCTTCTCCCTGTCAGATTTACCCAGTGGTTTCCCGTTCAGTGTGTAATGGTGATATTGATTCCCTCTTCCCATGTGTATAACCTTACATTTATCATTGTTAAACCTCATCTGCCACCTTTCAGCCCAAGTTTCCAACTTATCCAGATCCATCTGTAGCAGAATACTATCTTCTCTTGTATTAACTGCTTAGTTAATTAGTTAGGGTAGTCAAACCCTCAAACATAATATATATGGATGCCAGTCCTACTGGCTGGAGAGCACATTTAAAAGACCACCTAGTCCAAGGACTATGGTCAGTCACTGAGTCAGACGACTCTTCTAATATAAGAGAGCTAAAAGCTATCTATCATGCTCTATGTGCATTCCTTCCGCAGCTACTCGGGACACATACCAGAATTCTGTCAGAGAACATGACATCAGTGGCTTATATCAATCATCAAGGAGGAACAAGATCAGGAACTCTTATGTCTATAACCGAAGACATTCTAACTATAGCCAAAGAACATCTTCTGTCCCTGTCAGCGCTACATGTCAGAGGAGTGGACAACTCAAGAGCAGACTTCCTCAGTCGTCATACCCTCCACCAAGGGGAGTGGGTTCTAAATCATCGAATTTTCAAAATAACTATGAAATGGGGTGTTCCCGATATAGATCTCTTCGCTACAAGAAACAGGCAGTTAAAAAGATTCGCTTCAATGTTCCAGGCCGACAATCCCGATATTCTCGATGCCCTTCAGGTTCCTTGGACATTTCAGAAAGCATACGCTTTTCCTCCTCTGATTTCTTCTTCCAACAGTAATCAGGAAGATAAGGGAGGACCGGGCAAATATAATCCTGATCGCCCCATTTTGGCCAAAGAGACCATGGTTTTCCCTACTCAGAGCCATGTCCATCTCAGATCCGTGGATTCTCCCGGAGGATCAGGATCTTCTTTTCCAGGGACCCTTCAACCACCCTCATGTGAAGGGTCTACGATTGACAGCCTGGAATTTGCGAGGCAGCTGTTAAAACTAAGGCTTCTCTGATAAAGTAATTAATACCTTATTGGCAAGTAGAAAGAAATCCACTACTGCCATATATGTGAGAGTGTGGAAGAAAGTTTTAAATCTCTATCCATCAGCCTTATCAAATAAAATTCCCGTCTCTGCTATTCTAGAGTTTCTTCAGAAAGGTCGTGATTTAGGCCTTTCAGTTAGTACTCTAAAAGTACAAGTTTCTGCTCTAGGGGCCTTGTATAGTCACAATGTGGCGGGTAATAGGTGGATAGCTAGATTTATTTCAGCCTGCCAGAGATCAGAGCCAGTCCAGATTCCCCAGATACCTCCTTGGGATGTTAATTTGGTCCTGGAAGCCTTAACAGGTCACCCATTTGAGCCTCTAGACTCAACTCATATCAAATGTATTTCCCTTAAGACTGCTCTTCTTGTCGCGCTGGTATCGGCAAGAAGGGTAAGTGACATACAGGCGCTATCAGTAGATCCTCCCTTTATGTCAATTTTTCCAGATAGAATTGTCTTGAAAACAGACCCTTCCTACCTACCTAAAATGTGTACTAAATTTCATAGGTCTCAAGAAATCCTTCTTCCTTCTTTTTATAATGACCCTGCAGATCAAGAGGAAGAAAAGTACCATATTTTAGATGTGAGAAGGGCTATAATAGCTTATCTAGACAGGACTAGCGCCTGGAGGAAGAGCAGGGCTCTCTTTGTTTCCTTCCAGGGTCAAAGGAAAGGATCTGGTGTTACAAAAGGCACACTAGCCCAAAGGATTCGGGAGGCGATATCTGGCCTATTCGTCTAAAGGGGAGAATCCACCTGAAGCTGTGAAGGCACATTCCACCCGGGCGATAGCATCATCCTGGGCTGAGCGAGCAGAGGTTCCTATAGAACTCGTATGTAAGGCCGCAACCTTGTCTTCCCCTTCTACCTTCTATAGTCACTATAGGTTAGATCTATCTGCCTCCACTGATTTGTGTTTCGGTAGATCTGTTCTTAATACGATAATCCCCCCCAAATAACTATCTCTGAAAGTCTCTCAGTGGGTGCTGTCGTGGCGAAGAGAAAACACTGGATTACGTACCGGTAATGCTCCTTTATAGAGTCACGACAGCACCCCTTCACTTCCCTCCCATTTACATATATTAGTGTACATATGAGCACTGTTAAGGGTGGTGGATTCCTGTAATTATACATAGTTAAGTTATAGTAAATGATGATATAGAATTACCTACTAAAACTGGTGGGCGGTTCCTCGTAATCTCTGTAACCCAAACTGTGGGAGCGAGGGGGACAGCCCCTTTTATCTCTCCGTAGGGTTTCCTGTTCCTAGGGGCGGATCCCCTCTCTCAGTGGGTGCTGTCGTGGCTCTATAAAAGAGCATTACCGGTACGTAATCCGGTGTTTCGCGGCTGTGTGACAGTCACGATACATGCATGGAGAGTCCAACACACAGATGTCCATGCATGTGTAGTAACTGTGACACAGCTGTGACATATACTGATCAGCCGGAGCTCTCCATGTATCTGGGTTCCCTTTGTAGCTTATCTGGTAAGCGCTATAGCTTGCCGAATAAGTAGGGACCCGAGCAAATTCACTCAACTCTACTCTAGTGTCCACTCACAGTACATATTTCAAATCCATTTCTGACCTACTCATCGAAATCTCAATATTTTATGTAACGACCGTGTAATAGATTTAATATTGGGAGATATCAGGATTGTATCCAGACGTGCACCAACCATTGGAAACTTTTTTCACAAAAGCCTATATTGTAAGAAAAATTCTCGCTCACATGTGGTGTTTTTTTTTTTTTTGTTTGTTTTTTTTTGTTTCTTTAAAAGTTCAAGTCACCACCCCTTAATCATTTTCCTGGTGAAGTCCGTGTTCTGTGTCCGTGCCCAAATAGGTGTTCTGTACGGACGCTGAACTTTACGGTTCAGGTTCGGCAATCTCTAATCAAGATGACTCTCGGGCAGTGTTTCAGATGAGCATTTTGTCTATGTATAGAGCAGCAACCAGATGCCATTACAGCTGTTACACTTTGCACTTATAGGAGAGCAATCCGTAAGACAATCACTTATATGTTTAGCTCTCACCATGAAGGAGGTGGGAGGTTCAGTGCCTTTAGATGCTTCCCTGCAGTGCAGTCAGCTGGATGAGATTCATCCTCATGGATGTGACCATTTCAAGGGAGAGAGCTGCACATGCTCCGTCATTAGTAAAAGGACTCAACGGCCGGACTTAGAAGCCAGTAGGGTGTGCTATGACACTTCAAAGGTACATCTATCATTTGAATGGAACATCATTTTTAACCCCTTAATGACTGCCAATACATCTTTTAACTGACCTGAGATAGTCATGGCCAAAAGTATTGACACCCCTGCAATTCTGTCAGATAATACTCATTTTCTTCCTGAAAATGATTGCAAACACAAATTTGGTATTAGTATCTTCATTTAATTTGTCTTAAATGAAAAAACACAAAAGAGAATGAAGCAAAAATTAAAACATTGATCATTTCACACAAAACTCCAAAAATGGGTCAGACAAAAGTATTGGCACCCTCAGCCTAATACTTGGTTGCACAACCTTTAGCCAAAATAACTGCGACCAACCGCTTCCGGTAACCATCAATGAGTTTGTTACAATACTCTGCTGGAATTTTAGACCATTCTTCTTTGGCAAACTGCTCCAGGTCCCTGATATTTGAAGGGTGCCTTCTCCAAACTGCCATTTTTAGATCTCTCCACAGGTGTTCTATGGGATTCAGGTCTGGAATCATTGCTGGCCACCTTAGAAGTCTCCAGTGCTTTCTCTCAAACCATTTTCTAGTGCTTTTGAAGTGTGTTTTGGGTCATTGTCCTGCTGGGAGACCCAGCTTTCTCACACTGGGCCCTACATTATGGTGCAAAATTTGTTGGTAGTCTTCAGACTTCATAATGCCATGCACACGGTCAAGCAGTCCAGTGCCAGAGGCAGCCAAGCAACCCCAAAACATCAGGGAACCTCCGCCATGTTTGACTGTAGGGGCCGTGTTCTTTGAATGCCTCTTTTTTTTCTCCTGTAAACTCTATGTTGATGCCTTTGCCCAAAAAGCTCTACTTTTGTCTCATCTGACCAGAGAACATTCTTCCAAAACATTTTAGGCTTTTTCAGGTACGTTTTGGCAAACTCCAGCCTGGCTTTTTTATGTCTCGGGGTAAGAAGGGGGTCTTTCTGGGTTTCCTACCATACAGTCCCTTTCATTCAGACGCTGACGGATAGTACGGGTTGACACTGTTGTACCCTCGGACTGCAGGGCAGCTTGAACTTGTTTGGATGTTAGTCGAGGTTCTTTATCCAACATCCGCACAATCTTGCGTTGAAATCTCTTGATAATTTTTCTTTTCCGTCCACATCTAGGGAGGTTAGCCACAGTGCCATGGGCTTTAAACTTCTTGATGACACTGCGCACGGTAGACACAGGAACATTCAGGTCTTTGGAGATGGACTTGTAGCTTTGAGATTGCTCATGCTTCCTCACAGTTTGGTTTCTCAAGTCCTCAGACAGTTCTTTGGTCTTCTTTCTTTTCCTCATGCTCAATGTGGTACACACAAGGACACAGGACAGAGGTTGAGTCAACTTTAATCCATGTCAACTGGCTGCAAGTTTGATTTAGTTATTGCCAACACCTGTTAGGTGCCACAGGTAAGTTACAGGTGCTGTTAATTACACAAATTAGAGAGGCATCACATGATTTTTCAAACAGTGACAATTCATTTGTCCACCCCCTTTTTAATGTTTGGTGTGGAATTATATCCAATTTGGCTTTAGGACAATTCTGTTTGTATTTTTTTCATTTAAGACAAATTAAATGAAGATAATACCAAATAATTTGTGGTTGCAATAATTTTCAGGAAGAAAATGAGTATTATCTGACAGAATTGCAGGGGTGTCAATACTTTTGGCCATGACTGTAGAAGAGAATAGCCTCCCCATACAGGTGACAATGCAGCTGCTGTCGACTGTCCGCTATAGCTGACAACTTGCTGGATCAGCCACGATCAATGTTGGCACTGTTCATATCTGTTTAACCCCTCAGATGCTGCTGTTAATAATTACTATATCATATAAATAGTGTGGGGGCTTCCTCTTTATTCCCATTGGCACCCTGAGATCATGGTTGTGTGGTCCTGATGTTTGCCATGGCAGTTCACAGCCAAATAGCGGCCTTAGAGCCTGCCGGCTATAGCGGCATATTCAGATGTTGGAAACATTTAGGTGGTAAAAATACACTTTTCAGTTTCTGGTATGCTACGTTGCATTAATTCCTGAAAATCACCTGAATGGTTAATCAACTACATAACAGCAGTTTTCAATATGTTGAGGGGTGCTGTTTTTAAAATGGTATAAGTTTTGGGGGTTCTCCAATATATAAGACCCCCAAAGTCACTTCAAACCTGGATCGGTCACTAAAAAAATAAATTTTGTAAATTTCAATGAAAAATTGCTGCTACTTTTTTTTTTTTTTTTTTTAAACCTCCTAAAATGCTAATAAAATAACACATTAGAAATGGTGCTGATGTAAAGCAGACACGTGGAAAATATTATTTATTAATGTTTTGTGTGGTATGACTATCTGGATTAAAGTGATAATCATTCAAAGTTTGAAAATTGCTATTTTTTTTTATACATTTGTCACATTTCTGATATTTTTTGTAAAACTCAAAACATATTGACCTACATTTACAATTATCATAAAGTATAATATGCTTCGAAAAAAATCACTGTGATTTGTTGAAGCGTTAGAGTTAATACTACATAAAGTGACACTGGTTAAATTTTAAAAATTTGGCCCCATCACTAAAGGGTTAATAGGTATGCCTTGCAAAAGTATTTCTTTCCTTGATGTCTGCAGAATTACATACAGAATTACCTATATGTTATATGGTGACACAACCCCTTTAAACAGTAAATGAGCAAAATTGTCGGTATCCAAAGGATTAATCCAATATATTTGCATCTAAGCTATTTGCAATCAAATAATGTGGTTGCGGGAGGAATAGTGGAAATTTTAAATAAGGTGGTGTGATTCCATTGGTAACCAAACCGATCCTAACATTGGTAAGAAAAACCTTCGGCACTGAATTGACCTAGATTTGCAAAAAAAACTTTGAGAGAGATTTATTAATCGCCAAAGTTTTGGCCTTTCTGGCCTTCATTAAGGTTATCTGTACAAAACATAGGAACATATACTGTATCATAACATAAATCAAAATACCAAGTGTAAACTTGTCTCAAGGGTAAAACGCACACAAAGCTGGTTCATTTCAAGAAAATATTCCATGTAACAACGAAAAGTATTATACTTAAAATATCAATTATATATTTTTCAGATCGAGTGGACCATAGGTATCTTAGAGGAGTATGTGTCTCACTAGTAAGGTAAATCACGAAAGTATAAAACATGTGAAGGATATCCAAGAGTAAAGCAAACCACAAGGCCAACAAGAGACAAATATGCCTAAGTGTGATTAACCTGTCCAGGTGCCCATCAATAGGAAAAGGGATATCTGTGGAGACGTACTTAGAGATTAACCCCTTAATGACCGCTGATACATATTAAAACAGCAGTCGTTAAGGGGCCTTATTTCCTATTTGGGCATTACGGAATAAGGGTGTAGCGCGCGCCCCCCGGTACCTTTGTACTGGATCCGACATCCCCCACCCCCCTTCCACGGCACACCTCATTCTGCTGATAGAAAATCAGAATCTTTAGCGGTGCTCTCGCTAAGATCTGCCTTCCTGCACTTGGTAACAGCAGGGATTGTGATTTTTTTTTTTTCATTGCCTGCTGGCTTGATTACTATGATAGACATAATCACAGTGCTCAAAAGCCCCCAATATTAGTAAACATGGCAGCACTTGGGCTGTGCCTCTCTTCTCTCCTTGTAGTTGTCCTGGGAGAGATGCACTGTGTCCAAGTGTCAAATTTCTAGCTCCTTTACTGTAAATCTGTCTAGAATCTCTTTTTCACCCCTCATGTCATCCCACTTGTCAGAATCTATATATATATATATATATATATATATATATATATATATATATATATATATATATGCCTAGAATACTACTTCCTGTAATTTGTGCCAACTTCCGTGGCTTTGTCCGGAGCTAATGTCCGGAGCTAAGTGACGTCAACAGTGTCCAGTGTCTGATTGGTCGCTCGCAGGAGGCGGCAACCAATCAGAAACGTGCCGTACTGTGACACACTCCGCCCGCCATTTTGGTGTGATTTTTGAATTTTTACCTCACAGCAAGTTTCTACTGCGTGGAGGCGGGCCCAGTGACGTTGCTCTTCAAGCTCCTGCCGAATTTCGTCAAAAAAATGATAATACCATTTACCAAAACTATATATATTTAGTTGTGAAGTGGTTCAGTGACATTTTCACACCAATTTTGAACTTTTGTTTGGTGTTTTCTCCATATACTGCCTATTATTCACTGACTGTTATACTGAGAGACTGCCGTTTATTAACCTCTTCTTTGCCACATTGGGTATATTGCTCTATTATTTGCCACATAAGGACATTGTCCATTATTGCCCAGCAATTTCTCTGCAATATAAACTGCCTATTTATTAATATCTGCATTCCTGCAAAGAACTATTGCCTATTATTAACTGGCTATTTTCCTACTACCTGACACTGCCTCTTATTAACCTGTTGTTTGCCACCACCACGCTTAAAGCTGTTTAGCTTAGCCAACATGAGCTCTAATAGTAAGGATACTAATGACACAGAGTCCAAAGCTTATGATGGCGCACGTAAGATCAGGTCTGATATAAAGTATGGTAATGATGCAGAGCGAAAAGCCGCCGATGCCGGACGTAAGCGCAAACAGCGTGTTAACAAGAGTACAGAGGATAGATGCAAGTGCCTGGATACTGTTAAGTATACTAATGACACAGCCCAAAGCTGCTGATGGCGCACATAAGATCAGGTCTGATATAAAGTATGGTAATGATGCAGAGCGAAAAGCCGCCGATGCCGCACGTAAGCAAAAACAGCGTGCTAACGAGACTACAGAGGACAGACATAAGCGCCTGGACACTGTTAATGCTGCTTGCAATAAACGCATTACTAATGAGTCTTTTGAGGACAAAACTAATCGATTAAGTAATAAAGCTGCTGCTGCACGCTCTCAACGTTGCAAACATAATATTTCCACGTCCTCAGTCATAGATTCTGCCCACAATACAGCTTCTTTGTCTCCATTCATAGAATGTGTGCAGCTTGAAGCTCCTTTAACCGT
Source organism: Ranitomeya imitator (assembly GCF_032444005.1). Taxonomy (NCBI): domain Eukaryota; kingdom Metazoa; phylum Chordata; class Amphibia; order Anura; family Dendrobatidae; genus Ranitomeya; species Ranitomeya imitator. The sequence goes on along the minus strand of NC_091284.1, from coordinate 710,504,524 downwards.
TGGTAAATCTGCACGTAAGCGCAAACACTGCCCTACTTACACTCCAAATGATAAACGCCGTCGCCTGCACACTGTTAAGTCTGCTTATAAGACATGCTTCACACCTGACTCTTCTAAGGCAACAAACAAACCATTACCAAATGCAGCTGGTGCACGCCGTGAATGGCGCAAAAAAAACGCTTGCACCTCCATATTAATAAACTGACCACGATACACCTTCCAACTCCTCAGTGATCGTCTGATGTCTTTCATCCCTCCCCTCATAAGCATGTTCATGGATCCTGTGTAACTGTACCTTAAATAACAAGAATTGTCAAGAGCTGGTGAGTGCAGCCATTTTTTGTTCTTTCTTACTATTATTTATTAATTGTATTATTCTTACATTTGAATAAATAAAGTATATATGGATTCTAGACTCCCGATTCTTTAGAATCGGGCTGCCATCTAGTGTATATATATATATATATATATATATATATATATATATATATATATATATATATATATTTAAAGGGAACGCTAAGGCTATGTGCACACGTTCAGGAATTGATGCAGAAAATTCCTGAGAATTCCGGACATTTTCTGCATGAAATCCGCATGCGTTTTTGCCACGGTTTTGACGCGTTTTTGCCGCGGTTTTTTCTGGACACTTCCCAATGCATTTTGGAGTGGGAAATCCGCAAAAAAAAAACGCAAAAAGATAGAGCATGTCTGGATTTTGTGCGGTATGCGTTTTTTTGCGGAAAAAAACGCATCATGTGCACAAAACATCCGGAATTCATTCTAAATGATGGGATGCTTATTGTATGCGTTTTTTTGCGGTTTTATAGCGTTTTTATCGGGAAAAACCGCGGAAAACCCGCGAAAAAACCGCAACGTGTGAACACAGCCTAAAATCCCACATCCTAGATATCACTGAATGAAATATTCCAGTTGTAAATCTTTATTCATTATACAGTGGAATGCGTTGAGAGCAGTAGAACCTAAAAATGATCAATGTAAATCACAACTAATATCCCATGGAGGTCTGGAGTTGGAATGATGCTCAAAATCAAAGTGGAAATCAAATTGCAGGCTTATCCAACTTCAGTGGAAATACCTCAAGACAAGGGAATAATGCTCAGTAGTGTGTGGTGCCTCCATGTGCCTATATGACCTCCCTACAATGCCTGGGCATGCTCCTGATGAGGCGGCGGATGGTCTGAGGGATATTCTCCCAGACCGGGACAAAAGCATCCGCCAACTCCAGGACAGTCTGTGGTGCAACGTGATGTTGGTAGATGGAGCGAGACATGATGTCCCAGATGTGTTCAATCGGATTCAGGTCTGGGGAACGGCCAGGCCAGTCCATAGCTTCAATGCCTTCATCTTGTATGAGCTGCTGCCACACTCCAGCCACATGAGGTCTGGCATTGTCCTGCATTAGGAGGAACCCAGGGCCAACCGCACCAGCATTTGGTCTCACAAGGGGTCTGAGGATCTCATCTTGGTACCTAATGGTAGTCAGACTACCTCTGGCGAGGACATGGAGGGCTGTGCGGCCCTCCAAAGAAATGTCACCCCACACCATTACTGACCCACTGCCAAACCGGTCATGCTGAAGGATGTTGCAGGCAGCATATCGCTCTAAACGGCGTCTCCAGACTCTGTCACGTGCTCAGTGTGAACCTGCTTTCATATGTGAAGAGCACAGGGCGCCAGTGGTGAATTTGCCAATCCTGGTGTTCTGTCGCAAATGCCAAGCATCCTGCACGGTGTTGGGCTGTGAGCACAACCCCCATCTGTGGACGTCTGGCACTCAGACCATCCTCATGGAGTCGGTTTCTAACCATTTGTGCAGACACGTGCACATTTGTGGCCTGCTGGAGGTCACTTTGCAGGGCTCTGGCAATGCTCCTCCTGTTCCTTCTTGCACAGAGGCTGAGATAGCGGTCCTGCTGCTGGGTTGTTGCCCTCCTACGGCCCCCTCCGCATCTCCTGGTGTACTGGCCTGACTCCTGGTAGCTCCTCCAGTCTCTGGACACTACGCTGACACACAGCAAACCTTCTTGCCACAGCTTGCATTGGTGTGCCATCCTGGATGAGCTGCACTACCTGAGCCACTTGTGTGGGTTGTAGAGTCTGTCTCATGCTACCACGAGTGTGAAAGCACAACCAGCATTTAAAAGTGACCAAAACATCAGCCAGAAAGCATTGGTACTGAGATGTGGTCTGTGGTCCCCACCTGCAGAACTACTCCTTTATTGAGGGTGTCTTGATAATTGCCAATAATTTCCATCTGTTATCTATTCCATTTGCATAACAGCATGTGAAATTGATTGTCAGTGTTGCTTCCTAAGTGGACAGTTTGATTTACTTGGAGTTATATTCTGTTGTTTAAGTGTTCTCTTTATTTTTTTGACCTTTTTTTTTAGATCTCCAAATCTTTTATCTGGAAACTGACCCTGAAGAGACATATTTTCTTTTAGAAAAAAATTAATCAACCACAGGGCTGGATAAAGGAGATGTCTGACCTACCACTAAAACAGTAGAAACTAATCCCATTCCTGCGGATGATTTTTTTTTTCACCTTGATGTCCTGCTGCAGTCATTTTATCCTCTAGAAAGTAGAGGGTATCATGTTAAGGTACCTTCACACATAACAATATCGTTGCAACGTCATGCTTTTTGTGACGTAGCAACGATCCCGCTAACGATCTCGTTATGTGTGACAGCGACCAACGATCAGGGAGATCGTTGGTCGCTGGGGAATGATCAGGACCTTTTTTTTGGTCGCTGATCACCCGCTGTCATCGCTGGATCGGCGTGTGTGACGCCGATCCAGCGATGTGTTCACTTGTAACCAGGGTAAACATCGGGTTACTAAGCGCAGGGCTGCGCTTAGTAACCTGATATTTACCCTGGTTACCATTGTAAAAGTAAAAAAAAAAGAAAACAGTACATACTTACATTCCGATGTCTGTCACGTCCCCCGCCGTCAGCTTCCCTCCACTGATTGTCAGCGCCGGCCGTAAAGCAGAGCACAGCGGTGAGGTCAACACTGTGCTCTGCTTTACGGCCGCGCTGACACAGTCAGTGCGGGAAGCTGACGGCGGGGGATGTGACAGACATCGGAATGTAAGTATGTACTGTTTTCTTTTTTTTTTTTTTACTTTTACAATGGTAACCAGGGTAAATATCGGGTTACTAAGCGCGGCCCTGCACTTAGTAACCCGATGTTTACCCTGGTTACCCGGGTGCTGCAGGGGGACTTCGGCATCGTTGAAGACAGTTTCAACGATGCCGAAGTCGTTCCCCTGATCGTTGGTCACTGGAGAGAGCTGTCTGGGTGACAGCTCCCCAGCGACCACACAACGACTTACCAACGATCACGGCCAGGTCGTATCGCTGGTCTTGATCGTTGGTAAGTTGTTTAGTGTAACGATACCTTTAGTGTTTTTAGCTATCTTGTGCTAAAACAATTAAAAGCAATTGCTCAAACACAAAATACAATGAAAAGTAAATATAAAATGAATCTGAATAGGGGTGAGAAAGCAGCCCTGAAATCTGTCAGACAATAAAGAAATTGTGATCAGATCAGCTGATAAAGGGATTGTAATACAGAATCGCATTGACTATTGTAATGAGGCTCTTAATATTCTATCTCATTGGAATTATTATAACATAACCTCTACTGATGTACTAGCTGGGAGTGAGCAAGAGATATGACTTAATCACTGAAGGTATTAATATATGTATATTTGACAAGAAGGAAAAGAAATTCCTTCTTGTGAAGAAATCTTCCACTTCATTTTTTTTTTATCACCTTCCAAAAATTCATAAGAACCCAACGAATCCACCTGGAAGACCCTTTTATATCGGGGATTACTTCTTTACAAGCAATTTATCATCCTATATTGATAGAATTATGCACATACATGTCTCCAATCTTGAGAGCTATTTACATGATTCAATTTACTTAATCCAGCTTTTGAAGAATTAACAGTGGGACACTAATTATATATTCCTTACTATGGATGTATCATCACTCTACTGTAATATCTCCCATGATATTGGTCTAATCTTCTTTGAAAGTTATCTTTCAAACGATATTCGATTATCTATTGATCAGAGAATATTTTTAATAAAAGGTCTGGAATTTTTTTTTTTTTTTTTTGAAGGGGTACTGGTACCATCAGACAAAAGGGACTGCGTTGGGCTCTAGAGTAGCACCCACTTATGCTAACCTATTCATGGGGGTGTTTGAACACATTTTTATTACTACTGCTAAATGGTCAAAGCAAATAAAAAATTTATAAAAGATTTATCGATGACCTATTTTTCATTTGGAATAATCTTGATAATGATGATTTTTTTATTACACACATCAATGCTAATGGGGTCTGTCATTTTCCCCTGTCTATAGCTCTAATATCAATTTCCTTGATATTACAAACCTTTTTTAAGGAAAATGTAATTCTAACGAAAACTTTTATTAAGGAGGTGGATATGAATAGTTACATTAATTATAGTGGCCACCATATCAAATGGCTTAATAATATACCCGTGAATCAGTTCCAAAGAATAAGGAAAAATTATAGATTGGTGGATGATTACAGGAAACAAGCTGAAAATTTAAAGGACAGATTTTCTGTTCAAGATTATCCTAAGAAGCTCATAGAAAGAGCTTTTAATAACTCATTAGTCATGGACCAAGTAAGGAGAAAACTAGAGAACTAACAAATAACAATTTCTTAATTAATTTGATCACACAATATAACCACCAGCATAAGGAAATTGGAGGAGCGTTGGAAAAATATTGGCATATCTTGCTTATTGATCCTATTATTGGTGATCATATACCAAGGAATCCAGGTGTTACTTTTTACAATGGAAATTAGAACGAATATTAGAGGGATAGGAATTTTTAAACGTCGTTCTAGAAACTGTCTTTGCTGTCATTCCATTAATCATGGTGCTGTCACTTTATCTTCAGTTCAACTAGCGAAAACTTTCCCATCAAACCGTATCTCGTTCGAGGTGCACTCCGTCCGCTTCTACTCCCCCTCCAACCTCCAGCTGGCTGTCATCTACCGCCCCCCAGAACTAGTCATCTCCACCTTTCTTGACCACTTCACCACCTGGCTACTTCATTTCCTCTCCGCCGACATCCCCACTATCATCATGGGTGACTTCAATATCCCCATTGACACCTCCACCTCAGCCGCCTCTAAACTTTTATTGCACACTGCCTCCTTTGGCCTCACTCACTGGTCATCCGCAGCCACCCATAAAGATGGCCACACATTGGACCTCATCTTCACCCACCTCTGTTCCCTTACTAATCTCACTAACTCACCCCTCCCCCTGTCTGACCACAACCTACTGACATTTTCTTCCCTCTCCCCTCCTAATGTGCAACCTCCACAAACCCACTCACCCTTGCAGAAATCTCAAACACCTCAATTTACAATCACTGAGTCCGTTCTCCCTCTTACAGAAATAGCTTCCTTCCACGATACAGATGCTGCCACTTTTTATAACAGCAAGAGCACAAGAAGAGGATTCAGAGATCCTCCAAAAAATAGAAAAAACAGCAAAACGAGGCAGAGCTTTTTACCTGCCTAGGCCTCTAAACAAATGCAGGATGCAGTGGACCCATGTGGTTAAGATGGAGACTACACAGGTGCAGCATAACCGAAGAGGCAGCCACTCTCAACCTACCAAACTAATGGAGGGGGTGGCTGCTTGGCACAATGCTGCACATAAAAGACTTGTATGTGGCGCTATTCACACAATGGAGATGCACAGCATCCAGGCAAGCCTAGTAGTGACACCCTTCTATTAGATCAGGCGGGCCTGCCCAGCGCTATCCAAATGCACCCCATGTGAACAGACACCACAGTTTACAAGACAAAAATGGGCCCAACTGCACCCCGAAAAAAAGTGCAAAAAACACAAAAATATAAAAAATTTGTGAGGTATTAGTTTATACTTTGGCCAAAATATGCAAGCTCGTAACCCGCGTCAAGGGTCCCCACGCTTACGAGCCCTAATTCTAAACAACAAGAGCACAAGAAGAGGATTCAGAGATCCTCCAAAAAATAGAAAAAACAGCAAAACGAGGCAGAGCACACAGCGCCACATACAAGTCTTTTATGTGCAGCATTGTGCCAAGCAGCCACCCCCTCCATTAGTTTGGTAGGTTGAGAGTGGCTGCCCCTTCGGTTATGCTGCACCTGTGTAGTCTCCATCTTAACCACATGGGTCCACTGCATTTGTTTAGAGGCCTAGGCAGGTAAGAAGCTCTGCCTCGTTTTGCTGTTTTTTGACTTTTTATAACACCACAATAACAGCAACATTTGATTCGGCCGCCCCGCTCATGCATAGCAATACTCATAGAATCAACAGGCAGCCCTGGCTAACCAGTCTGACCAAAGAACTGAGACAGGCTTCCAGGGTCGCTGGACGGAGATGGAAGAGATCTCGTTCTGCTGCGCACTTCACTGCATACAAGCAGTCCCTTGCCAGCTTCAAGTCCATGCTCACTGCCGCAAAACAAACTTACTTCTCATCTCTCATATCCTCCCTGACTCACAACCCTAAACAGCTCTTCAACACTTTCAATTCTCTACTCCGTCCCCCAGCATCTCCTCCCTCCCCTCTCATTTCTGCTGAAAAATTTGCCTCTTTCTTTAAGCAGAAGATTGAGAACATCAGACAAAGCTTTGGCCCGCAGCCCCCAATGCCCCCCCTCTTGACTTCTGAGCCCTGTTCCAAAGCCAGCTTCTCTACCATGACAGACGATCAGCTCTCCATCCTTTTGTCAAGATCACATCTCACCACTTGCACGCTTGACCCGCTCCCGTCCCACCTCATCCCTATCCTCGCAAAAGTCTTCATCCCAACCCTAACACAACTCTTCAACCTCTCACTTAGGCTACGTTCACATTTGCGTTGTGCGCTGCTGCGTCGGCGATGCAACGCAAACAAGAACGCATGCAAAACACATAGTTTTGCGACGCATGCGTCCTTTTTTGCTGGATTTTGGACGCAAAAAAAATGCATCTTGCTGCGTCCTTTGCGTCCTAACGCTTGCAGCAAAAAAGATGCATGCATCGCAAAACGCATGCAAACGCATGTCCATGCGCCCCCATGTTAAATATAGGGGCGCATGCGTCGCCGCGGCTGCGCCCGACGCAGCCCGGCAGAACGCTAATGTGAACGTAGCCTTACAAATGGTGTCTTCTCATCCTTCAAACACGCATCAATCACACCTATCCTCAAAAAACCCTCCCTCGACCCATCCTCTGTGTCCAGCTATCGCCTGATATCCCTTCTCCCTTATGCCTCAAAACTACTGGAACAGCATGTCCATCTTGAACTGTCCTCCCACCTCTCCTCCTGCTCCCTCTTTGACCGGTTACAATCTGGCTTCCGACCACATCACTCAGCTGAAACTTCCCTAACTAATGTGACCAATGACCTACTAACCGCCAAGAGCAAGCGACACTACTGTCGTCCTCCTCCTCTTGGACCTGTCTTCTGCCTTCGACACTGTGGACCATTCCCTCCTGTTACAGATTCTCTCATCTCTTGGCACCACAGACTTGGCCCTATCCTGGATCTCATCATATCTAACAGACCGGACCTTCAGTGTCTCCCACACCACCTCCTCATCTCGCCCCCTGTCTGTTGGTGTTCCCCAAGGCTCAGTTCTAGGATCCCTACTCTTCTCCATCTACACCTTCGGCCTGGGACAGCTCATAGAATCCTACGGTTTACAATATCATCTCTACGCTGATGACACGCAGATCTACCTATCTGGACCCGACCTCACTTCCTTACTGACCCAAATCCCACAATGTCTGTCTGCTATTTCATCCTTCTTTTCTTCTCGTTTTCTAAAACTGAACATGGACAAAACAGAATTCATCATCTTTCCCCCACCTCACTCTACCCCTCCACCCGACCTATCCATCAATGTCAGTGGCTGCTCACTTTCCGCTGTCCCGCACACTTAGTGCTTCGGGGTGATCCTTGACTCTACCCTCTCTTTCAAGCCACACATCCAAGCCCTTGCCTCCTCTTGCCGATTCCAACTCAAAAACATTTCCCGGATCCATGCATTCCTTGACCATGAAACCACAAAAACACTAGTACATGCCCTTATCTCCCGCCTGGACTACTGCAACCTCCTACTCTGGCCTCCCCTCTTACACGCTGGCACCACTCCAATGCATCCTAAACTCTGCTGCTCGACTAATCCACCTGTCTCCCCGTTACTCCCCAGCCTCTCCTCTCTGCCAGGCCCTTCACTGGCTTCCTATTGCCCAGAGGCAACAGTTCAAAACACTAACAATGACATACCAAGCCATTCACAACCTCCATACATCTGTGACATGGTCTCCCAATACCTACCTACACGCAACCTTTGATCGTCTCATGATCTCCTTCTCTACTCCTCTCATCTCTTCCTCCCACAACCGCATCCAACACTTCTCCCGTGCTTCCCCTATACTCTGGAACTCTGTACCGCAACATATCAGGCTCTTGCCTACCACGGAAACCTTCAAAAGGAACTGGAAGACCCACCTCTTCCGACAAGCCTACAACAGTGATCCCCAGTCTACTGAACCGCCGCATGACCTGCTCTACCCTCTCCTAGTGTATCCTCACCCATATCCTGTAGACTGTGAACCCTCGCGGACAGGGTCCTCTCTCCTTCTGTACTTGTGTGTGCCTTGTTTTTCTCATGTTTATTGTACTTGTCTATATTTTCCATGTTCCATGTAAAACGCCATGGAATAAATGGCGCTATAAAAATGTATAATCTTAATTGTTTGACGGAGTTTATCATCTATCTGATAACATGTAAGAGCGGGAAACAATATGTAGGGAGGACCACCCAACCCGTACATTTCAGACTCGACTCACACAGATGCAATATACGTAAAGGTTTTTTAATGCACGGTCTTTCTAAACACTTTTTTACTGCACATAATAAAAATGATAATGAATTGAATAACAGTCCTATTGAGTACATTCTTAGTAATGTTACAAATAGGGAGCAAAAGCTTAGTTGTAAAGAAGTCTACTGGATTTATAGACTAAATACACTAAGACCACATGGACTAAATGAAATAACAAAAGTCTTTTTGTGACTCTCTGATATTAAAATTCATTCCACTATTATAAAACTCTTTCAATAATTATAATCTGTTGTTTTTATCTTTAAGTATTTTGAATATTACTAGCACATTGTCACCTTAAAAAATTGTGTAACACATTATATGTATTTCTGCTTGTCCTCACAGAATATCTAGTGTGAGGAGATATTGAACCTGCTCCTTCTGCCCTTCATTTGTTTCTCCCGGTTGTCTTGCATCTTGTTCCACTGAGACATGCAGACATATTGCATCCTCTGTACCTGAGAATTGGTTTCATCATAGTTCTCCTTCAGAATAACTTCTTTCCTCCTTGTCGTTATATATATATATATATATATATATATATATATATATATATATATACATATATATATATATATGTGTGTATGTATGTGTTTTTAGATACCTTGTCATCCTAATGTCAATATACTGTATATGTGTATTGTGTCTTTTAACTGCTAGTTTTTATTTGTCGGATTTTTATCCTTCTGTGAGCATATTTATTAGACTTGATCCCTTATGTGAACAAATTATTTTTTCCAAAGTGTATAAAAAATTTTTTTTGTTAATTCTTTATAGAGGTTGTTTTTCAGAAACTAAGTGGAAACAATCTTTTAATCATTTATTGTATTTTTAATATCATACGAAATTATTTAATTCTTTTTGATTATGTTTTTATGTTCATCTTGCAGCCGCTGTCATAGCTCTTCTCTGCTGTGGCTTAAAATCGGCAGCATCGGTTAGTAATTCGCTGCCACTCTTTTTTGTTTGAAGACTGGAGGTACTCTTCCTTAGTCATTTGTTCATTTTTTTCTCTTTATTGTTTATCACTGCAAGAGAAGGGATCGTTTTTATTTTACCTGAATAAGTATTTTTTGTAGCAAATAATATTCTTTTTACCCAAAATTGGGAATATATCATGTGTCTATCATGTGTCTTATCATTGAACCTTGCCATTACTCATCAGGTGATTGTTTGGTGCCAATATTTGAATTTTATTTTCCTATTTAAAGGTCTGTATACTCTATAGTGACATTCTGTTGTGGTATTTCCTGATGGAGTCTTGTGAACTCTGAAACTCGTTGAATAAAACCACACATTATTACGTCTGGATTTTCAGTGATTTAGCGGCGCAGAACAGCCGCCACGTTTTTCTTCCCACTTTTGATATCAGGACTTGATCAATCACATACTAAACTATTATTCAGACAAATTCTCATCCACATGCCCACTTCTATATACTCACAAACATTTTTGACCATCTTAGTGTGACTGTTTTTACAACTATGTCTTGCTGCACAAATATTTTTTTCATTTATATTACTTTATATGTTTATATTGGTGATATGGGCATGATCATTTTATTGTAGGATCTCTAATAATGAGGCTGTTCCGTACTTAAAAACTATGGGCCTTCCTGCATGGTTCTTGCCAAACCTCCTGTACCAGGCAATACTTTTAGAATTCTGTGCGGGATTGGTTGTTTTGTGCACATATCGGTTCCTACCTTGGCAGGTGGTAGCCTGCTTTGGTGTACCACGTTTATTGGCATATTAGTCCCTCATATAAGGATTGATGGAGCTACGCGGACGTTGTACGACCAGTCTCTGAAAGATACAGCGGTCATTCTAACCCTGCAGGTGTTCTTTCATCTTTAGAACAACCTGAGGTTTGCTACATAGTTGGCTGCATTTTCCTCCACATTTTGCCCTTCATAGTACAGTTTATTCTTCCGACTACAATATACTTAATTGCATGACAACTGTTGTGTTAGCAAGACCAAGTTTTATAATCATTATATGTGTTTTTAGGGTTATGCCTCCCTCTGTGAGTAGTAATTCCTAGGCGGAGTTTCTGATTTGGTAGCTCAATGTCTCTAAGCTTTGAATGGGTCCTGGACTTACATCAATTTTATCCTCAAGACCAAATGGTGCACCATCTATTCATAGAATCATAGAATGATAGAGTTGGAAGGGACCTCCTTGGTCATCTGGTCCAACTCTCTGCTCAAAAGCAGGATTCTCTAAATCATCCCAGACAGATGTCTGTCCAGCCTCCGTTTGAAAACTTCCATGGAGGGAGAACTCACCACTAGTGTTGAGCGATACCTTCCGATATCGGTATCGGATTGGATCGGCCGATATTCAAAAAATATCGGATATCGCCGATACCGATACCCGATCCCAATGCAAGTCAATGGGACCAAAATATCGGAATTAAAATAAACCCTTTCTTGCCTTGTAGGTTCATTCTACATGAAGGAAAACAACTAAGAATAATGCCGGATGTATTTGGGGAGGTGGCGGAGACATTAAAGTCATAGAGGTTTATCCCAATCAAATAGAATATCATGTTTTTTGGGATTTTTTAAGATGTTCGGAGTGACAAAGATATTGACTATGTAAATTTTTTTTTTATTTTGTCAGATATTGATGTTTCACTATTCCACGCCCTTCCCCTTCTTTTTTTTCTTTTTTTTTTTTTCTTTTCCCACACTTTCATCATCATCAGCATCTTTGACATCAACTTCTTCTTCACCTTATTCATCTTCTTCTTCATCCTTTTACCTTTTTTTTTTTTTTTTTATTACATTCTTCATATTCATTTTATTCAACTATTATTATTCTTCCTATTCTACATATTCTTTTTATTCCACTGTTATTATTCTTCCTATTCTAATTCTTCATCATATTCTCATTTGTGACAGGCATTCCCGTAGTTGTTATCTATAAAAGTTGGAAGATTACACCTTCCGTTCTGCCAGTCACAAAAGTTACATTTGTCCGCGTTCAGTTTGGCCTGCAGCATCAGGCTTTATCCAGGGGCACCACGAGGAGGAACGGACTCACCCCCATACACTGCTTAGTCTTCTTCTGCATATAATTTAGATAATATCTTTTGCTCTGATATTAAGTGTTATGCTTAATGTTCTTCTGCTCTTTGTTCTGCAGCCTCTTGTTCTTCTGCTTCTCGGTCTTCCATGTCGTCGTCTCCAGGGTCGTCGTCTCCAATGTCGTCATCTCCGCCGTCGTCGTCTCAGCCGTCGTCGTCTCCGCCGTCGTCTCCGCCGTCATCGGGGTGGTCTTCCGGGTCGTCGTCGTCATCGGGGTGGTCTTCCGGGTCGTCGACTTTAGGGTCTTCAACTTGGAAATGTAGCAGAAGGTACAAGAAGGCTGAGAAAATGCCAAGAACCAGCTGATGGAACTGGAACTCGGATGGCTACCCGAAGGTTCAAGAGCCTATGGAACTACCGAGGACCAGCTGACGTTACTGGAACCCGGTTACTAAGCAGGAGGTACCCGTGCTAAAAAGCACTACCAAGGACCGCCTGACGTTGGCGGAACTCGGATACCCAGAAGGAGGCACCTAAGCCAAAGGCTCTGCCCGGAACCAGCTGACGTTACTGGAACCAGGATGGGGAGCAGAAGGTACAAGAGCAAATGACACTGCCGAGAACCAGCTGACGGTACTGGAACCCGGATGGGTAGCCGAAGGTCCAAGAGCCAATGGAACTACCGAGGACCAGCTGACGTTACTGGAACCCGGTTACTAAGCAGGAGGTACCCGTGCCTGAAAGCACTACCAAGGACCACCTGACGTTGGTGGAACTTGGATACCCAGAAGGAGGCACCTAAGCCAAAGGCTCTGCCCGGAACCAGCTGACTGTACTGGAACCAGGATGGGAGCAGAAGGTACAAGAGCAAAAGACACTGCCGAGAACCAGCTGACGGTGCTGGAACCCAGATGCGTTGCCCCAGTGTGCAAGAGCCAATGGCACGACCGAGGACCAGCTGGCGGTGCTGGAACCCGGTTACTAAGCTGTAGGTGCCCGCGCTTAAAAGCACTACCAAGGACCGCCTGACGTTGGCGGAACTCGGATACCCAGGAGGAGGCACCTAAGCCAAAGGCTCGGCCCGGAACCAGCTGACGGTGCTGGAACCAGGAGGTAGACCCAAAGGCCCACAGGAGAGGAGAGAACAGCTAGGCCGCGAGGCAGCCGCAGTTACCGAACCCCAACAGTCCTACAGGGGGAGCTGGGCCTACTGGCACTACAGAACCAGCTTTGACTACCAGTTCACGCAGCCCACATAGGAAGCTCCTAAACTGGAGGCACCCTGGAGTTGGCTAACCCGACAGCACCACGACGGGGCAAGCATAGGCGTCTCGGTGAGCTTGACACAACCCGGAAACAGCTGACGGTGCTGAAACCAGGCTTGGCACGAGGGAGTACCTGTGTCAAAAACACTGCCGAGAACCAGCTGGCGTTGCTGGAACCCAGATGCGTTGCCCCAGTGTGCAAGAGCCAATGGCACGACCGAGGACCAGCTGGCGGTGCTGGAACCCGGTTACTAAGCTGTAGGTGCCCGCGCTTAAAAGCACTACCAAGGACCGCCTGACGTTGGCAGAACTCGGATACCCAGGAGGAGGCACCTAAGCCAAAGGCTCGGCCCGGAACCAGCTGACGGTGCTGGAACCAGGTGGTGGACCCCAAGGCCCACAGGAGAGGAGAGAACAGCTAGGCCGCGAGGCAGCCGCAGTTACCGAACGCCAACAGTCCTACAGGGGGAGCTGGGCCTACTGGCACTACAGAACCAGCTTTGACTACCAGTTCACGCAGCCCACATAGGAAGCTCCTAAACTGGAGGCACCCTGGAGTTGGCTAACCCGACAGCACCACGACGGGGCAAGCATAGGCGTCTCAGTGAGCTTGACACAACCCGGAAACAGCTGACGGTGCTGGAACCAGGTTTGGCACGAGGGAGTACCAGTGACAAAAACACTGCCGAGAACCAGCTGGCGGTGCTGGAACCCAGATGCGTTGCCTATTAAAGATTGTCTTCCTAGAGCCCCAACTAGCGGTGCTGGAGCAAAGGGTAAGCAGGGGGAGCATAGTGTAGGCCGAAGCCTGCACTGGAGGCAGCTTTGTGTCAGCGTTGCGTTTGCAGGACACTTTGCCGGCTACACAGTGTGGGAACAGCTGGCGTTGCTGAACCCCACTAACACAATGGCGGGTGTTTTTCTCTGTGCAGCTAGCACTTGCGGGCAAAAACTAGCGATGTTAGAGCCCGTGGTGAAGCAGGAGGAGGAGAGGAGCAGAGTGTAGGCCGAAGCCTAGTGGAACCAATTTCAAAGGAAACCTTTAACCCCCCCTCAGGTATTACAAAGTACAAGAGACACACCTTGTGCAGTATTAATGCTGCACAAGTGAAAGGTTGCTCTATTAATTTGTCTACTTGCACACGCTGAATGAAAGACGTACACAATTTAGCCCATTCTACAGTCAAACTGTAGTGGATGCGTGACTTGGCTTTTTAAGGAGACGCAGCACAGGTGTCCCAAATAACGCCTTGGTGCTTGGCGCAGCTTCCTGAGCGTTGTTATTTGCTGTACAGGAGTCTGCACTCTTGTGTTATCCCTTGGCAATGCCCTGTTAGAGCTGCCCGTCTTATGACCTCATTTCATGTTGGCCGGTGCGGTTAACGATGGCCATAAATCCCAGACCCACAGTGCCTTTTCATAAAGTCACACTGCGGTGCTGGGATTCGTGGCCTTGAGCAGTAAATATTTTGGCCGCTCACACACGTCCTTACACCTGCTTCAGACTGGGCGGCCTCTGCTGATCCCTTCTCGCATGCCGCGGCCATGAGGCTGCACAGTCTGAAGAAGGCGGAAGGAGATGAGTTAAGACAGGCGAAGATATGCACTGCTCGTGCCCATCAATCACACCCTCGCAGTCAAAATAAGTAAGACAACGAGGGGCGGTGTGTCGGGCATGGCGGACGCACAGGCACAGCCAGCCAACCAATGATGTCAGTAGACGGGCAGCGCTAACAATGGGGGTGCTGCGTGTCATTAGAAAGGAAAGTCACACCTCAGGGACAGTGGAATGGTCTCTAATGAGACACATTTTGTACGTGTTGAGTTCCACGTGGGCAAGGAGAAAAAGTCAGCCACCTTGTACAAATGCAGCAGTACTGCTGTACAAGGTGGCTGTTATACATAGAAACACCTGGGGGTGGGGGGCAGGTTCCCTTCAATTTCAGTTCATGTGCCTGCGTGGCGTTTGCAGGACACGTTGCCAGCTACACCGCAGGGGAACAGCTGGCGGTGCTGAACCCCACTAACACATTGGCTGGTGTTTTTCTCTGTGCAGCTAGCACTTCCGGGCAGAAACTGGAGGTGTTTGAGCCCAGGGTCAGCAGGAGGAGAGGAGCAGAGTGTAGGCCGAAGCCTGCACTGGTGGCAGCTTTTGGTCAGTTGTGCCAGCGTGGCTTGTGCTGGACACGATGTCGGCTACACAGCGGGGGAACAGCTGGCGGTGCTGAACCCCACTGACACAATGGTGGGTGTTTTTCTCTGTGCAGCTAGCATGTCCGGGCAGAAACTGGCGGTGTTTGAGCCCAGGGTCAGCAGGAGGAGGAGAGGAGCAGAGTGTAGGCCGAAGCCTAGTTGAACCAATTTCAAAGGTAACCTTTAACCCCCCCTCAGGTGTTGCAAGGTACAAGAGCCACACCTTGAACTGCATTAATGATGCACAAGTCAAAGGTTGCTCTCTTAATTTTGCTCCTTGCACACGCTGAATAAAACACGTACACTATTTAGCCCATTATACTGTCAAACAGTAGTGGAGGCGTGACTTGTTTTTTTAAGGAGACGCAGCACAGGTGTACAAATTTACACCTAGGTGCTGGGCGCAGATTCCTTATCGTTGTTATTTGCAGTACAGGAAACTGCGCTCTTGTGTTATCCCTTGGCAATACCCTGTTAGTGCAGGCCGTCTCATGACCTCATTTCATGTTGGCCGGTGCGGTTAACGATGGCCATAAATCCCAGACCCACAGTGCCTTTTCCTAAAGTCACACTGCGGTGCTGGGATTCGTGGCCTTGTGCAGTAAATATTTTCGCCGCTCACACATGTCCTTACACCTGCTTCAGACTGGGCGGCCTCAGCTGATCCCTTATCGCATGCCGCGGCCATGAGGCCGCACAGTCAGAAGAAGGCGGAAGGAGGGGAGTGAAGACAGGGGAACATATGCACTGCTCGTGCCCATCAATCACACCCTCGCAGTCAAAATATATGAGACAACGAGGGGCGTTGTGTCGGGCAGGGCGGACGCACAGGCACAGCCAGCCAACCAATGATGTCAGAAGACGGGCAGCGCTAACAATGGGGGTGCTGCGTGTCATTAGAAAGGAAAGTCACACCTCAGGGACAGTGGAATGGTCTCTAATGAGACACATTTTGTACGTGTTGAGTTCCATGTGGGCAAGGAGAAAAAGTCAGCCACCTTGTACAAATGCAGCAGTACAGCTGTACAAGGTGGCTGTTATACATAGAAACACCTGGGGGTGGGGGGCAGGCTCCCTTCAATTTCAGTTCATGTGCCTGCGTGGCGTTTGCAGGACACGTTGCCGGCTACACAGCAGGGGAACAGCTGGCGGTGCTGAACCCCACTAACACATTGGTTGGTGTTTTTCTCTGTGCAGCTAGCACTTCCAGGCTACAACTGGCGGAGTTATAGCCCAGGGTCAGCAGGAGGAGGAGAGGAGCAGAGTGTAGGCCGAAGCCTAGTTGAACTAATTTCAAAGGTAACCTTTAACCCCCCCTCAGGTGTTGCAAGGTACAAGGGCCACACCTTGAACTGCATTAATGATGCACAAGTCAAAGGTTGCTCTCTTAATTTTGCTCCTTGCACACGCTGAATAAAACACGTACACTATTTAGCCCATTATACTGTCAAACAGTAGTGGAGGCGCGACTTGTCTTTTTAAGGAGACGCAGCACAGGTGTACAAATTTACACCTAGGTGCTGGGCGCAGATTCCTTACCGTTGTTATTTGCAGTACAGGAAACTGCGCTCTTGTGTTATCCCTTGGCAATACCCTGTTAGTGCAGGCCGTCTCATGACCTCATTTCATGTTGGCCGGTGCGGTTAACGATGGCCATAAATCCCAGACCCACAGTGTGTTTTCAAAAAATCACACTGCGTGGCTGGGATTCGTGGCCTTGTGCAGTAAATATGTTTGACACTCACACATGTCCTTACACCAGCTTCAGACTGGGCGGCCTCATCTGATCCCTTATCGCCTGCCGCGGCCATGAGGACACTTAGTCTGAAGAAGGCGGAAGGAGATGAGTGAACACAGGCAAACATATGCACTGCACATGCCCATCAATCACACCCTCGCTGTCCCAAAAAATAAGACACCGAGGGGCGTTGTTTCGAGCAGGGCAGACGCACAGGCGCAGCCAGCTAACCAATGATGTCAAAAGACGGGCAGCGCTAACAAGGGTGGTGCTGCGTATCATTAGAAAGGAAAGTCACACCTCAGGGACAGTGGAATGGTCTCAATGAGACACATTTTGTACGTGTTGAGTTCCACGTGGGCAAGGAGAAAAAGTCAGCCACCTTGTACAAATGCAGCAGTACTGCTGTACAAGGTGGCTGTTATACATAGAAACACCTGGGGGTGGGGGGCAGGCTCCCTTCAATTTCAGTTCATGTGCCTGCGTGGCGTTTGCAGGTCACGTTGCAAGCTACACAGCAGGGGAACAGCTGGCGTTGCTGAACCCCACTGACACATTGACTGGTGTTTTTCTCTGTGCAGCTCGCATGTCCGGGCAAAAACTGGCGGTGTTAGAGCTCAGGGTCAGCAGGAGGAGGAGAGGAGCAATGTGTAGGCCGAAGCCTGCACTGGTGGCAGCTTTTGGTCGGTTGTGCCAGCGTGGCTTGTGCTGGACACGATGCAAGCTACACAGCAGGGGAACAGCTGGCGTTGCTGAACCCCACTGACACATTGACTGGTGTTTTTCTCTGTGCAGATCGCATGTCCGGGCAAAAACTGGCGGTGTTAGAGCCCAGGGTCAGCAGGAGGAGGAGAGGAGCAGAGTGTAGGCCGAAGCCTAGTTGAACCAATTTCAAAGGTTACCTTTAACCCCCCCCTCAGGTGTTGCAAGGTACAAGAGCCACACCTTGTGCAGCATTAATGCTGCACAAGTAAAAGGTTGCTCTATTTAGTTTGCTCCTTGCACACGCTGAATAAAGCACGTACACTATTTAGCCCATTATACTGTCAAACAGTTGTGGAGGCGTGACTTGTCTTTTTAAGGAGACGCAGCACAGGTGTCAAAATTTGCACCTAGGTACTGGGCGCAGATTCCTGAGCGTTGTTATTTGCTGTACAGGAGTCTGCGCTATTGTGATCCCTTTGCCATGCGCTGTGAGCGCTTCCTGTCTTCTGACCTCATTTCATGTCGGCCGTTGCGGTTAGCGATGGACATGAATCCCAGACCCACAGTGTGTTTTCAAAAAATCACACTGCGTGGCTGGGATTCGTGGCCTTGTGCAGTAAATAGGTTTGCCGCTCACACATGTCCTTACACCTGCTCCAGACTGGGCGGCCTCAGCTGATCCCTTATCGCCTACCACGGCCAGGAGGCCGCACAGTCTGAAGAAGGCGGAAGGAGATGAGTTAAGACAGGCGAACATATGCACTGCTCGTGCCCATAAACCACACCCTCGCTGACAAAATAAATATGACAACGAGGGGCGTTGTTTCTAGCAGGGCGGATGCACAGGCGCAGCCAGCTAACCATGATGACAAAAGACGGGAAACGCTACCAAGGGGGGTGCTGTGTATCATTAGAAAGGAAAGTCACACCTCAGGGACAGTGGAATGGTCTCAATGAGACACATTTTGTACGTGTTGAGTTCCACGTGGGCAAGGAGAAAAAGTCAGCCACCTTGAACAAATGCAGCAGTACTGCTGTACTAGGTGGCTGTTATACATAGAAACACCTGGGGGGGTGGGGCCAGGTTCCCTTTAATTTCAGTTCATGTGCCTGCGTGGCGTTTGCAGGTCACGTTGCCGGCTACACAGCAGGGGAACAGCTGGCGTTGCTGAACCCCACTAACACATTGGCTGGTGTTTTTCTCTGCAGCTAGCACTTCCAGGCAAAAACTAGCGGTGTTTGAGCCCAGGGTCAGCAGGAGGAGGAGAGGAGCAGAGTGTAGGCCGAAGCCTGCACTGGTGGCAGCTTTTGTTCTGTTGTGCCAGCGTGGCTTGTGCTGGACACGTTGCCGACTACACAGCAGGGGAACAGCTGGCGGTGCTGAACCCCACTGACACATCACCTAGTGTTTTTTTCTGTGTAGACAACACTTCCAGGTGGCAACTGACAGTGTTGAAACCCAGGGAATCAAAGAGGAGCAGAGTGTAGGCCGAAGCCTGCAGTGGAGCAAGTTGAAAGGGAACCTTTAACACCCCCCCCACCCCCCCAGGCATTTGTTGCTGAAAGAGCCATCTTGTACAGCAGTAATACTGCACATGGAAAATGGTGGCTCCGAAAAATATGCTCCTTGCAAACGCTGAAGTACACACTCATATAATGTGTACCCTCACACCGTCAAACCATCCCGGAAGTGGGACTTTCCTTTGTAATGTGACACAGCACAGCCGTTATTCCAACCCCCTTGGTGCCGGGCGCCACCTCCTCAACGTTGTTTGGTTCTGTCACGGAGCCCGCGCTGTAATGTTATCCCTTGGCCATGCACAGTTAGCGGTGCCCGTCTTCTGACATCATGTAGGTGTCAGGCTGGCAGTGCCTGTGCGTCCAAGCTGCTCGAGATCCAACCTTGCCCTGTCATCTAATGTAGTCCCACTGCGGGCCAGGGATCTATGGGCATGCGCAGTGCATATCATCGCCTCTCACTCACCTCCTTCCTGCTTCTTCAGACTGTGCGGCGTCACGGCCGTGGCATGCTATTAGGGATCAGCTGACGCCGCCTAGTCTGAAGAAGCGTGAAGAAGGGGAGTGAGAGGCTAGTAGATGCACTGCGCATGGCCATGGATACCAGGCCCACTGTGGGATCACATTAGAAGACACTGCGAGGTGTGATTTCGGGCAGCGTGGACGCACAGGCGCAGCCAGGACGACAACAAATGATGTCAGAGGACGGGCAGCGCAAACTGTGCATGGCCAAGGGATAACATAACAGCGCAGGGTCCATGACGGAATCAAACAACGCTAAAGAGGCAGCGCACGGTGCCAAGGGGGTAGCAATGACGGCTGTGCTGCGTCACATTACAAAGGAAAGTCCCACCTCCGGGACGGTTGGACGGTGTGAGGGGACACATTACATGAGTGTGTAGTTCAGCGTTTGCAAGGAGCATAATTTCAAGTGCGACCTTTCCCTTGTGCAGTATTAGTGCTGCACATGGTGGCTCTTTCAGTAACAAACGCCTAGGGGGGGGGGGGACAGGTCCCCTTACATTGTAGTTGTGCCAGCGTGGCGGTCGCATGACACGTTGCCGGATACACAGCTGGGGATCAGCTGACGTTACTGAACCCAATAACAGAGGAGCGACTGTTGACTGTGCACACAGCACTTCCAGGCACCAACTGGCGGTGTTAGAGCCCAGGGACAGCAGGAGGAGCAGATTGGAGGTATTGCCGCACACACAGCTGGGGATCAGCTGACGTTACTGAACCCCAATAACAGAGGAGCGACTGTTGACTGTGCACACAGCACTTCCAGGCACCAACTGGCGGTGTTAGAGCCCAGGGACAGCAGGAGGAGCAGAGGAACAGAGTGTAAGCCGAAGCCTGATTGGAGCAAGTTGAAAGGGAACCTTTAACCCCCCCCCCCCCCCCCCAAGACGTTTGTAGCTGAAAGAGCCATCTTGTGCAGCACTAACGATGCAAAAGGAAAAGGTGGTTCTTTTAATTATGCTCCTTGCAAACACCGAAGTAAACACTAAAAATGTGTCCCCTTATACCGTTAAACCGTCCCGGAGGTGCGAATTTCCTTCGTAATGGGACACAGCACAGCTGTCATTCCTATCCCCTTGGTGCCGTGCGCTGCCTCCTCAGCGTTTTAAGCTGTCACGGAGCCTGCGCTGTTCTGTTAGCCCTTGGCCATGTCCAATTAGCGCTGCCTGTCTTCTGACATAATTTGGTGTCAGGCTGTCACTGCCTGTGCGTTCACGCTGCTCCAGATCCCACCTCGCAGTCTCGTCCAACGTAATCCCACTGCGGGCCTTGGAACCATGGACATGCACAGTGCATATCCTCGACTCTCACTCCCCTCCTTCCCTCTTCTTCAGACTGTGCGGTGTCACGGCCGTGGCATGCTATTAGGGATCAGCTGACGGCGCACAGTCTAAAGAAGGCGGAGGAAAATGAGCGAGAGCCCGAGGGGAAGATATGCACTGCGCATGCCCATGGATCCCAGGCCCGCAGTGTGACTCAATCAGAAGACACAGCGAGGCGGGATCTCGGGCAGCGCGGCCGCACAGGCGCAGCCAGCCTGACACCAAATTATGTCAGAAGACAGGCAGCGCAAATAGGGCATGCCCAAGGGATAACAGAACAGCGCAGGCTCCGTGACAGCTTAAAACAACGCTGAGGAGGCAGCGCATGGCACCAAGGGGGTAGGAATGACGGCTGTGCTGCGTCACATTGCGAAGGAAAGTCCCAGCTCTGGGACAGTATAACGGTATCAGTGAACACATTTTATAAGTGTTAAGTTCTGCGTGTGCAAGGAGCTAAAAAAAAAGAGCTACCTTTTCCTTGTGCAGCATTACTGCTGCACAAGATGGCTCTTTCAGTAACAAACGACGGGGGGGGGGGGGGGACAGGTTCCCTTACATTTAGGTTGTTGTGCCAGCGTGGCGGTCGCAGGACACATTGCCGGCTACACAGCTGGGGATCAGCTGACGTTACTGAAACCCAATAACACTGGGTCGTATGTTTTTACTGTGCAGCCTGCACTTCTGAGTCGCAACTGGCGGTGTTGGAGCCCAGGAATAGCAGTTCAGGTGGTAGAAAGATGAACACAGCAGGAGACCTGGATGACACCCAATTACTTAATCAGGCAGAGGAGTGGCAAATTCCTGCGAGATCCAGGCCTGGTTCATTTTCAGGAAAGTAAGCCGGTCAACGTTATCGGAGGATAGTCGCATGCGACGGTCTGTTAGTACACCACCTGCGGCACTAAAGACACGTTCCGATAAGACACTAGCCGCAGGGCAAGCCAGCACCTCCAATGCATACTGGCTTAGCTCTGGCCATGTATCCAGCTTAGAGACCCAAAACTTGAACGGGGAAGAGCCGTCTGGGAGTACAGTAAGAGGGCAAGCCATGCAGTCTGTCACCATCTGACGGAACCGTTGCCTCCTGCTGACTGGAGCCGCCGGTGATGGTGTAGACATTTGGGGCGGGCACACAAAAGTGTGCCAGAGTTGTGCCATACTGGGCTTGCCTTGGGCAGAGGCACTGCTTCTGCTCCCTCTTTGGGCAGAGCCTCCCCCACTGCCTCGACGCACTGAGCTGCTTTGTAAAGCACTAGCAGCACTCCTCTCAGTTGGACAGGAGAAGATGATGGAATTCACCAGTGTGTCGTGGTACTCCCGCAATTTACGCTCCCGGGTCAACGCAGGGATGAGGTTTTGGACGTTGTCCCGGTAGCGAGGATCGAGGAGGGTGAACACCCAATAATCAGGCATGTTGAGAATGTGGTCGATGCGGCGGTCGTTTCTCAGGCACTGCAGCATGAAATCCACCATGTGCTACAGAGTGCCAACTGGCCCAGAAACGCTGTTCCCTGCTTGAGACATGATCTCTGCCCGCTCGTCATCACCCCACCCTCGCTGTACACACTGACCACTGGACAATTGTGTCGCTCCCTCCTCTGGACGGAGCTCTTCCTCCTCCATTGACTCCTCCTCATCCTCCTCACAAATTGGCCCCTGCGTTCCCCTTTGTGAGGAACCACGTGGCGCTGACTCTCCAGAAGCTGATGGAAAAGGTGACTTCTCATCCTCCACCTCTTCCACAACATCATCCCTTAACCCTTGCAAATTTTGCTGAAGCAGGCAGATAAGGGGGACAGTCATGCTGACTAGTGCATCATCTGCACTTGCCATCCGCGTGGAATAATCAAAAGGACGCAAAACCTGGCAGACGTCCTTCATAGTGGCCCACTCTGTGGTTGTGAAGTCTGATCGGCGCTGACTGCGACTTCTTTGCGCCTGATGCAGCTGGTACTCCATAACTGCTTGCTGCTGCTCACACAACCGCTCCAACATATGTAACGTGGAATTCCACCGGGTAGGTAGGTCACATATGATGCGGTGTTCCGGAAGGCGGAATCGGCGCTGCAGAGCAGCAATGCGGGATCTGGCCAAGCTGGAACGCTGCAAGTGAGCACACTCTAGGCGGACCTTGTGCAGCAGGGCATCAAGATCCGGATAGTCCCTCAGAAAACTCTGCACAACCAAATTGAGCACATGTGCCAGACATGGGATGTGAGTGAGGTTGCCAAGGGCCAAAGCTGCCACCAGATTTCGGCCATTGTCACACACTACCATGCCTGGCTGGAGATTCGCTGGCAGTAACCACACATCGCTCTCCTGCTTGATGGCATTCCAGAGCTCCTGCGCTGTGTGGCTTCGATGCCCCAATGAAACTAGTTTCAAGACGGCCTGCTGACGTTTGGCCACGGCTGTGCTCATGTCGGTCATAGGTAAACGTTCACGGGTCCATGTGGAGGTGGACTGTGACGGATCCTGCAGAGAGGAATCTGAGGAACTGGTGTAAGAGGAGGAGTCGATGCGTACAGACTGGATTCCTGCAATCCTTGGAGTGGGCAGGACACATCCTGCGCCACTCGCACGATCTGTACCTGGCTCAACAACATTAACCCAATGGGCAGTGAGGGAAACATATCGCCCCTGTCCATGCTGACTGGTCCACGCATCGGTGGTGAGGTGGACCTTGCTACTGACGGCGTTCAGTAGCGCATGTTTTATGTTTGCCTCAACATGCCTGTGCAGGGCAGGGACAGCCTGCCTGCTGAAGTAAAAGCGGCTGGGCACCTTGTACTGTGGGACTGCCAATGCCATCAAGTCACGGAAGCTGTCAGTCTCCACCAGCCTGAACGAGAGCATTTCCAGGGACAACAGTTTGGCAATGCCTGCATTCAGAGCCTGTCCTCGGGGGTGGTTGGCCGAGAATGCCCGCCTTTTCTCCCATGCCTGTACTACCGATGGCTGTAGAGTAGACTGGGAGTGTGAGGATGACTGGGAAGGTGGTGCTGTGGGTGGAATTACACTAGGTCTCTGGACAACAGTGGAGGAAGAGGCAACACGAGATGAAGAGGTGGTAGCTGCCGCTGTTGGTTGGCCTACGTCTTCACTGTGTTTCTGTAACTCCACCGCGTGCCTGGTCCGCACATGTTTCCACATATTTGTGGTATTGAGGTTGCTGACACTTTTACCTCTTTTTACTTTCTGATGACACAGCTTGCATTTGACAAAACAAATGTCATCTGCAACTGTGTCAAAAATGGACCAGGCACTGCAAGTCTTGGGAGCGCCCTTTTTGGCTTTGGAAAGAGACAGGCTCCTAACGGGTGCCAAAGTGGAGGCTACAGGCTCCGCAGTCTTCCCCCTCCCTCTCCCTCTTTGGCCCGTAAGGGGAAGCTCTTCCTCAGAAGCTCTTCCTCAGAGCTGCTCCCACCACCTTCCTGTTCCTCACGCCACGATGGGTCAAGGACCTCATCATCTCCACTACCCTTTGCCACCAACTGCTCCTCCTGGGTAGTCTCGGCAGCACAGTACGCATCAGAAAGCGGCACCTGAGTTTCATCATCAGATGCGTACTGCGCTGTGGTCACCGGAGGCACTGGCCCACCTGCCTCTTCAGAGTCAGAGAGAAAAAGCTGTTGGGCATCACTGCACACTGCCTCTTCTTCCATTTCTCCAATGCTGCTTGGCTGGCCCCCTGTTTCCAAGCCAAGAGATTCAGAGAACAGAAGTAGAGACGGCTCCTGTCCTGGACTCTCTGACTGCCTGGCCAATTTGGCAGGTGGTGAAGAGACAGATGGCTGCTCTCCAGTGCTCTGTGCCTGAGAGGATGTGGCACTAACTGAAGTCGATGCCGAGGCGTTAGCTGCCATCCAAACGACAACGGCTTCAATTTGGTCTTCACGCAGCAGCGGTGCACGGCGCTCTCCGACAAAGCTGCGCATGAAGGACTGTTCCCTGCTGAAACTGAGTGACGACGAGTCACCGGCGCTCGCAGCAGGCACAGAATCACCACGTCCTCTCCCTGCTCCTCTCCCTGCTCCGCGCCCACGCCCACGTGCCTTACTCCCTGCCCTCTTCATCTTGGTTGACAGATAAAGATAAGCAGAAAAGTACTAAGGCCTTAGCGTGCTTATTCCTGAAATGCTCCTCCTAACAGGTGTAAGAAACACTAATGTTGTAAAGTGTGGACTAAACTTTATTATTTTTCAAATGTGGCCTACACAAGTGTTAAGTTGTGTTTGGTGAACTTTACTTTTTTTTTTGTGCAGATCGGGCTACAGAGCTAGTTTAAATCACACGGAGACCGTGCAGACAGCCGTAAACGGCGCTGCAAGGCCAAAAAACCCTCCTCTAGGTTATCCTATGTAGTGTTTTTCCACTATTTAGCTGGAGACGGGTGGAAAGACACTAATAGGAATTTTTTTTTTTAAATTTTAAACAGGCTGCACTATTTGAAAAAAAGGAAATTGTTTTTCAAGGTATGAGGCAGTAACGCACCCTGAGCTGAATCCAACCGGCTATAGCTGCACACAGACTACAGGGCGAGCTGCGCTCACACAGAGACCGTGCAGACAGCCGTAAACGGCGCTGCAAGGCCAAAAAACCCTCCTCTAGGTTATCCTATGTAGTATTTTTCCACTATTTAGCTGGAGACGGGTGGAAAGACACTAATAGGATTTTTTTTTTTTAATTTTAAACAGGCTGCACTATTTGAAAAAAAAGGAAATTGTTTTTCAAGGTATGAGGCAGTAACGCACCCTGAGCTGAATCCAACTGGCTAGAGCTGCACACAGACTACAGGGCGAGCTGCGCTCACACAGAGACCGTGCAGACAGCCGTAAACGGCGCTGCAAGGCCCAATAAACCCCCTCTAGGTTATCCTATGTAGTGTTTTTCCACTATTTAGCTGGAGACGGGTGGAAAAACACTAATAGGGAATTTTTTTTAAAATTTTTAAACAGGCTGCACTATTTGAAAAAAAGGAAAATTTTTCTCAAGGTATGAGCCAGTAACGAACCCTGAGCTGAATCCAACCGGCTATGGCTGCACACAGACTACAGGGCAAGCTGGGCTCACACAGAGACGGTGCAGACAGCCGTAAACGGCGCTGCAAGGCCCAAAAACCCCCCTCTAGGTTATCCTATGTAGTGTTTTTCCACAATTTAGCTGGAGACGGGTGGAAAAACACTAATAGGGAATTTTTTAAAAATTTTTTAAACAGGCTGCACTATTTGAAAGAAAGGAAAATTTTTCTCAAGGTATGAGCCAGTAACGAACCCTGAGCTGAATCCAACCGGCTATGGCTGCACACAGACTACAGGGCGAGCTGGGCTCACACGGAGACCGTGCAGACAGCCGTAAACGGCGCTGCAAGGCCCAAAAACCCCCCTCTAGGTTATCCTATGTAGTGTTTTTCCACAATTTAGCTGGAGACGGGTGGAAAAACACTAATAGGAAATTTGAGAAAAAATGTGCAGCAGGCTGCACTATGAGCAAAAAAGGACAACTGTGTGAGGCAGTGTGAACCCCCCCTGAGCTGAATACAACCGGGTATATGGCTGCACACAGACTACAGAGTGAGCTGCACACACACACACACACACAGAGACCTTGCAGAACGCTGTTAAAACAGCGCTGCAAGGCAAGAGCAAGGTGAACAGTGAAGAACACACAGCGTTTTGCTAAATTAGCCTTTGGAAAGGAAAATAAAGCAATTAGCTAGCTCAACTGGCCCTCAGTTAGAACACAGCGTCCTGTCCCTAACTGAAATCACAGCAGAGTGAGCGCAAAATGGCGGCAGCGTTTTTTATAGTGCAGAGTGACATCATTTCAGCAGCCAATCACAGCCTTGCCAGTACTTACATGCCCACCATGCTAAACAGGATGTGCCCACACTTCCAATCATTCCTCATTGGCTGCTGCGTGCAGTTTGAATTTTGGGAACTTCCGATTCCGGTATCCGATACGCGGGAAGTATCGGAATTCGGTATCGGAATTCCGATACCGCAAATATCGGCCGATACCCGATACTTGCGGTATCGGAATGCTCAACACTACTCACCACCTCTCGTGGCAGCCTGTTCCACTCATTGATCACCCTAACTATCAAAACGTTTTTTCTAATAGCTAATCTGTGTCTCCTCCCATTCAGTTAAATCCCATTGCTTCTAGTCTTTTCTTGTGCAAATGAGAATAAAGATGATCCTTCTACAATGTGACAGCCCTTGAGATATTTGTACACAGCTATTAAGTCTCCTCTCAGTCTTCTTTTTTGCAACCTAAACATTCCCAAATCCTGTAACTGTTCCTTATAGGACATGGTTTGCAGACCTGTCACCATTCTGGTCGCTCATCTCTGAATTTGCTCCAGTTTGTTGATGTCTTTTTTAAAATGTGGTGCCCAAAACTGGACACAGTATTCCAGATGAGGTCTGACCAAAGAGGAGTATTATTATAGGCACAGCTGTGTGCCCAGTACTCTCACTGGTGCCATATTGCCAAATATCTCATAGTGAGCTGCAGTGAACTCGCTGACTTTTTCTGATGATTGCTGAGGTCACCGCAGTTCTGCCCAGCATGGAACGCAGCCTCAGTGACCCACGGTAACCTCGATGAGGTCACCGCTGGTCACTGATGCTGCTCTCACAGCAGCTCATTCCTCAGTGGTTCTCAGCCTGGACAGTTGCATCTTGGCACTGTCAAGGTTGAAAACAATTTATACCCAGACATGGATTATGGTGTGGGACAGAACAATGGACACGTGACGAATATTTTTGTTTTTTTATTTTTGTTTTATTACAGAAGACGAGGGCTTCCATGGACTGGGCATTAGGTGAGTATAATTGTGAAGTGCATTTTGTTTTCATTTCAATTAAAAGACTTTATTCTGGCTGTTTGTTTTATTTACAATATAACTATTGGGAACAGCGTGAACAGTACCACTGATTCTCAGGCGAAGGTATGTGTGATACTGATGCAGCACACTTTTTAATAACGCATACACAGATATCTCTGGTACTGTTTTTTCGGTACCTGAAATATCAGGATATGTGACAGAATCCTTAATTATGTCTCCACCTGAGAGCCTGGACTTCTAAAGGAATTTTAATTTGTTCTGTCACTTCTCTTCCTCGACAATCTATATAAATCCGTCTTCCTCATTTTCCATATGTTAAAATGTGGAACGCAACTACATAAAAAATGGTGGTATAAAACTACACACTACCTCCCTAGATAAATACATTAGAGGGTATAATTTACAAAAAAGACATGATGGATTGTGGTTGCTCTTGAAACGCACAGGCTCTGCAGTTATGACAATGAATACCAAATAGAGGCAAATTTGTGTTCCAAAATTCACATTGTGCCCCTTCCATCCCAAACACTCTCGTTTGTCCAACCAGAACTTTTTGACTACATGTGGGGTATCAACGCTCTCGAAGGAAAGTGAATAACAAATTGTGTGGTCCACTATTTGGTGATCCCTCTTGCAAAAGGGAGCAATTTGGGGTTAAAGCAAGATTTTTTGTGAAAAAAAATATTTTTCAATATGATCACTTAAAGATATCAAATTATGTATCGTAACTGTTGGTTCAAAATACTTACTATTCTAGATAAAATTCTTGAGGGGTGTAGTTTCCAAACTGGTGCTATTTAGGCACCTTAGGGACCTTGAAAATGCAACATGGAGCCCACTGTCTCTTCAAGCCAAATTTGCATTAAAAAATTCAAATATTGCTCCTTCCGCTCCGAGCTCTGCTGTTTGTTCAAACAGAACTTTTTCACTACATGTGGGTTATCGCCACACTCCTAAGAAAGTCGGTAACACATTGTGGATTCCACTGTTTGGTTTCCAGAATGGGATCACTTGTGAGGGTTTTCCACTGTTTAAGCACATAAGCTGCCCTCCAAACGCAACATGGTGTCTGCTCTCGATTCCAGACAATTTTGCGTTCAAAAAGTCAAATATTGCTCCTTCCCTTCCGAGCCCTGCCATGTGTCCAGTCGTTTTCTCTCACATATGGGGTATCTGCATGCTCAGGAGAAATTTCTCAACACATTTTGGGGTCCATTTTTTCTTGTTACGCATGTGAAAATAATAAAAATTGTGCCTGAAGTAAAATTTTTGTGAATAAAGTTAAATGCTCATTTCTCTAGCAGCCTTCCACGACAGCCACAGGAGGTTGTCTCCATACCCTAATGGGGGACAGGAAGCACAAGAGGTTAAAAACCCCTCCCACCTCCCATTAACCAGTGTCTTTCCTGTCCCCCATGGGGCATGGAGAGGTTCCTGGTGCGCTGCGCGGCCGGCTCTGCAGTTGTACCTGTGTTTTTGTTTTTCTGCCGGGCATTGGTGGTCGGGCCCTCGGGGCTTCCTCCTCCGTTTCTTGCTCCCGTCTCTTCGGATTCGGGACCGCGTTCCCGGTCCTCCTGCGTCCTCTTGGGGGATAAAGCGGACCGGTGAGCCCATCCCGGAGGCCTCCCTGAGCTCTCCGGCGTCTCCCCCTCCTGTGCGCGCTGTTCGGCGACCCGGAAGTCACATGGTGCCTTCTACTTCCGGGTCGGCGCTCCTACATAGGAGCGATACTGTCCAGTGAAACGGACTACTGAACGGCGCGTGAGGCACGCTGCACCCTCGCACGCCTGCCTAGGACCATGGAGGGGAGGGGCGGCTAATTGCCACGCGCTGGTGCAGCCTTATTTTCTATATAAGCTGAGAAGACTTCTCAGGTAAGCCTGCTGTAAAGCATGGATTCGTCTTGCCCTGCAGCTGCAGAGCCCAGCGCTCCTCAGGCCCCTGTAAGTGTGGCAGAGATGGGTCCCATTCAAAGGTAGTTTTATGTATACCTTCTTACGCCGCTTCCTCTCTCATTGCAGGGAGTCAAGCCCGGCCCTAGAACTACTACTAAACGCAAATGCGCTACCTGTAGTGTGAAAATGCCCTTAAATTGGGAGGAAAAGCTGTGCCAACCTTGTACGGATAAAATAGTCCGGGCGGAACACCCTTCGTTAATTGAAGAAATTCGCTCCCTGGTTAGACAAGAGGTTCAAACCTCTTTGGCCATGCTCGCCCCCCCTCCACCACCACCACCATCCTCACCTGCTCCATCACTTCCTAAAAAGAGGAAAATCCAGGAATATTCCGGGTCAGAGTCTGAAGAGTCTTATACATCATCTTCAGTCAAATGGGAAGATGTGTTACCCCATAAATCTGCGGAAGTCAGGAAATATCTGTTTTCCTCTGAATACATTGAGGAATTGGTGTCTGCAGTGAGGAACACTATGGGGCTAAAGGAGGAACCACTTCCTCAGTCTATACAAGATGAGTTATTCGGTATACATTCCGAAAAGCTACCAGGTTTACCCGTACATTGAAGTATCATAGACATGATTAACAATGAGTGGGAACTACCTGAGAAACGGCTATCCACTCCTTCGGACTTTAAAAAACGGTTTCCTCTAGATGAGGATTCAATCAAATGGAACATCCCCAAAATAGATGTTCAGGTGGCTAGAGTGGCTAAGAAGACGGCTCTGTCGTTCGAAGATTCTTCCCAATTAAAGGACCCCTTGGATAGGAAGATTGAGAGCCTTCTCAAAAAGTCCTGGGAAACGTCTACATCGGCCCTCAGATTCAACATTGCATCTACCTGTGTGGCCCGCTCTCTCTTCCGTTGGATAGAAGAGCTAGAAAACCACATCTCTCAGGGTTCCCCGAGAGAAGAAGTGTTGGATTCCTTGCCTATTTTACATAGAGCAACTGGGTTCCTTGCAGACGCCTCACTAGAGTCTATCCGTGTGGCCGCCAGATCTCTAGTCCAAACTAATTCAGCCAGAAGGGCTGTCTGGCTAAAAATGTGGAGTGGAGATGTCACCTCAAAAATAAAACTATGTTCTATCCCCTTTAAGGGTGATTATGTGTTTGGGCCCTCACTGGGTGACATCCTAGAAAAAGCCACGGACCGAAAGAAAACTCTTCCTGAACAAAGACCTCCCAGGAAGTGTTTTTTTCGACCCTCCCAGCCCCAGCCCTCCCAGGGTAAAGGAAAAGGGAAAACCGGGAGGTGGAGTTATGCTAAGGGGAAACCCAAGAATATCCTTATTCCCCAACAAACTCAGCAGGAAAAACAATGACTCTGATCCTGTGGGGGGGAGGCTTTCGAACTTTGTTCTCAGTTGGCAGAATATCTCCAACAGCCCTTGGGTAGTAAGTGTGATCCAGCAGCGTCTTCTCATAGAGTTCGATGCGCCTCCTCCCAGGATCTTAAGAGTCACCTCCCCGTCATCTTGGGAGACTCAAAAACTGATGATGGCAGGAATACAGGACTTAATAGACTCGAGAGCTATTTCCGTGGTCCCGTTAAACGAGCAGGGGGAAGGTCACTATTCCCGTATCTTCATGGTAAAAAAGCCTTCTGGGCAGGCTCGGATTATAATAAATCTAAAAGCTCTCAACAAATACATAACTTACCGCAAATTCAAAATGGAGTCAGTAAAAACAGCCATCCCTCTGATAGCTCCTCATTCCTATATGGCGACAATAGATCTCAAAGATGCCTATTTCCATATTCCAATGCATCCTCGCCACAGGAAATTCCTAAGATTTGCGGTCCAAATCAATCAAAAGGTCCTAGACTTCCAATACAATGTTCTTCCCTTCGGGATCTCCTCGGCCCCAAGGGTTTCCTCCAGAGTCATGGCAGAAGCTGTAGCTCACATCAGGAACCAAGACGTCGCTATAGTGCCATACTTGGACGACCTTTTAGTAATTGGTCCTTCAGCCGAAATTCTCAATCAGAGGATCTCCAAAACTTTGGATATCTTACAGCTTTTGGGTTGGATACCCAATCTAAGCAAGTCCCAACTATTACCATCAAAGGTGATAACATTTCTCGGAGTCCTTTTGGACTCGGAAAATCAAAAATCTTTCCTACCAACGGAACAACAGAGGAACCTGACATCCAAGGTCTTAGACTTCAAGAAACAACGGTCTTCGACTCTGCGGACTGCAATGTCTCTTCTGGGGTCGATGACGGCCTGTATACAATCAGTCCAGTGGGCTCAAAGCCACTCCAGAGTTCTGCAGACACACATCCTAGGAAATTGGAACGGAAATCCAAATTCCTTGAACAGAAGAGTGTACACTCCAGGGAAGGTAAAAGCCTTGTTAACCTGGTGGGCGATCCAAAAACACCTGCTAAGGGGAGTAGACTGGATACAAGATCCACTGGTGACAGTAACAACAGATGCCAGTCAAAGAGGTTGGGGAGCAGTTGTCTCGCAGATCCCATTCCAGGGTCTCTGGAATCAGAAAGAAAGCTCCAGGTCCTCCAACTTCAGAGAATTGATGGCAGTGGAGAAGGCCCTTCTGGCCTCCAGCAGTCTTATTTTAGGTCAACATGTCAGAGTTTACTCAGACAATATGACGACTGTGGCACATTTAAAGCACCAGGGGAGCTCGAAGTTCAATCATTTGAAGACAATATCGAACAGAATTTTTTGCTGGGCAGAGAAACATCTCCTCTCTCTATCAGCAATACACCTCAAGGGATCAGTAAATACTCATGCAGATCTCCTGAGTCGTCGCGACTTGCATCCAGGAGAATGGAGCCTGAAGGCGGATGTTTTCAGAATGTTGACGGACAGATGGGGACTTCCCGACATAGATCTCCTATCATCAGGTCAGAATGCACAGGTCGAGAACTACTTCTCTTTAGACCCCAGGGACAGGTCTCAGGGAGTAGATGCCTTTGCTCATTCATGGAGATTCCGTCTAGCGTACGTGTTTCCTCCAATACCGTTGCTTGCAAGGACCCTCCGGAAGATCCGAGACGATCAGGTCCAGACTATTCTGGTAGCTCCGGCATGGCCAAAGAGAAGTTGGTATCACCTCATCAGAGAACTGAAGGTGGATGGTCCGGTCTTACTCCAAACATCAGAGGATCTACTCTGCCAGGGCCCCTTTTATCATCCGGAGCCGCAAAAGTTCAAGCTGGCAGCCTGGCTATTGAAGCCCAGGTACTAAGAGCTAAAGGTCTTTCGGAGTCAGTAATCTCTACTTTACAGAAATCTAGAAAACCTGTCACCAATGCTATATATAGCTAAATTTGGAAGAGATTCTCCTCGTGGTGTCATCCTCATAATCCTGACCCTTTCCATCCTAATATCTCACAAATATTAGACTTTCTACAAAAAGGATTGGAGTTGGGGCTGAAGCCAAGTACCTTAAAGGTCCAAGTGTCAGCTTTGAGTTCTGTCTTCGACCAAGACCTTGCAGGACATCGTTGGATAAAAAGGTTCATGGTCGCAGCATCAAGGCATTGTCCAAGAAAACAAATCTTTGTGCCATCATGGGACTTAAACGTAGTTCTAAAGGGCCTTACGGCTCCTCCATTTGAGCCATTATCATCTTGTTCCTCACAGCTTCTGTCCTGCAAGACTGCCTTCTTAGTTGCAATTTCTACTGCAAGACGAGTGGGGGAAATACAAGCCCTCTCAATTAGAGAACCTTATCTTACTATAAGAGACGATTCCATTGTGTTCCGACCAGATCCATGTTTCCTTCCGAAGGTAGTGTCAGAATTTCATCGATCACAGGATATAGTCCTTCCATCGTTCTGTCACAATCCTTCAAACCCGGAGGAACACAGATTTCATACATTGGATGTACGACGTATAGTGTTATACTACCTGGAACAAACAAAATCCTTCAGAATTGGCAAAAATCTCTTCGTTCATCTATCTGGCCGAAACAAGGGCAAGAAGGTAGCGAAGAGTACCATTGCCAACTGGATAAAGGCCATTACTGAAGCATACCTAGCTCAGAATATTGCAATTCCTGCGGGCCTAAAGGCTCATTCCACCAGATCTACTTCCGTCTCTTGGGCTGAAAGGGCTGGCGCTTCAACAGAGCAGATTTGCAGGGCTGCAACATGGTCTTCTCTACACACATTTACTAAGCATTATAGATTGGACTTCTGGTCCAATCGGGATCTTGCTTTTGGCTGAAAAGTTCTTCAGGCTGTGGTCCCTCCCTAAAATCAGAATTGGTTGGCATTCCTCCTGTGGCTGTCGTGGAAGGCTGCTAGAGAAAATAGAATTATTCTTACCGTTAATTCGGTTTCTAGGAGCCTTCCACAACAGCATTAATTCCCTCCCGATGTTCTTGGATATTTAGTCTGAGAACCTAAAGGTAACCGGTGCTATGGGTTCAGTTGTAAGTCACTGGTTAATGGGAGGTGGGAGGGGTTTTTAACCTCTTGTGCTTCCTGTCCCCCATTAGGGTATGGAGACAACCTCCTGTGGCTGCCTTGGAAGGCTCCTAGAAACCGAATTAACGGTCAGAATAATTCTATTTTTTACCTTCCACATTGCATCAGTTCCTGTGAAGCACCCTAAGGTTTAATAAACTTCTTGAATGTGGGTTTGAGCACTTTGAGGGATGCAATTTTTAGAATGGTGTCACTGTTGGGTATTTTCTGTCATGTAGGACCCTCAAAGTCACTTCAAATGTGATGTGGTCCCTTAACCCCTTTCTGCCATCGGACGTGACCTGGGACCGAAAACCCATGGACGGGACAGTATGTCATATGCAATCAGCCGCGCTCATGGGGGGGAACGCTGCCGGGTGTCAAATGATTATCAAAGTTGACAACTGGCACTATGTGCCTGGAGTGGTCACGGACCACTCCCGGCACTTTAGCCACTGGAAACATGCGATCAAACAAGATCGCAGCGTTTCGGTGGCTTAGAGAAGCATCGTGCGGGGGGCTCCCGACGTGCTTCCCTGAGACCCTCAGAACAACGTAATGTGATTGTGTTGTTCCGAAGGTCTCCTCCCTGCAGGCCCCCGGATCCAAGATGGCCTTCTGGGTCCTGCAGGGAGGTGGCTTGTCAGTACCTGCTGCACTGCCTGTCAGATCGCTGATCTGACACTGTGCTGTGCAGAGTTTCAGATCAGCGATATGGCTTTATATAATGTTGTCCCACCCTGGGACAATGTAAAAAAAAAAAAAATTAACATGTGTAAAAATATTTTTAGATAAATTCCTAATTAAAGAAAAATAACATTTTTCCAAAAAATCAATTTCTTTATGTAAATAAAAATCAAAAGTACACATTTAGTATCGCCGCGTCCGTATCGAACCGACCTAAAAAACTGTCCCACTAGTTAACCTCTTCAGTGAACACCGTAAAAAAGGAATAAAAACAAGGCAAAAAACAATGCATTATCATCATACCGCCTAACAAAAAGTGGAATAACACGCGATAAAAAAGATGGATATAACTAAACATGGTACCGCTGAAAACATTACTCCGTGGGCTAAAATATGGAAAAATTATATTTCTCAAAATGTGGTGATGCAAAAACTTTTTTTTGCAATAAAAGTGTCTAGTGTGACAGCTGCCAAACAAATACCCGCTATAAAACCCCCCTTTATGCATTTATTTCCATTTTCCCATTAGAGTTGGGGCTAAAGTTAGGGTTGGGGCTAAAGTTAGGGTTAGGGTTTTGGATTACGTTTACAGTTGGCATTAGAGTTAGGTGTGTGTGTTAGGGTTAGGGGTGTGGTTAGGGTAGGGATTAGAGTTAGGGATGTGGTTACGGTTGGGATTAGGGTTAGGGACATGTTTGGGTTAGGGGTGTGGTTAGGGTTATGGTTAGGGTTGGGATTAGGGTTAGGGGTGTGTTCGGCTTAGGGTTGAAGTAAAAATTGGGGGGTTTCCACTGTTTAGGCACACCAGGGGCTCTCTAAATGCGACATGGCGTCTGATCTCAATTCCAGCCAATTATGCGTTGAAAAAGTAAAACTGCTCCTTCCCTTCCAAGCTCTGCCGTGCGCCCAAACAGTGGTTTACCCCCACATATGGGGTATCGGTGTACTCAGGACAAATTAGACAACAACGTTTGCGGTCCAATTTCTCCTGTTACCCTTGGGAAAATAAAAAATTGGGGGCTAAAAAATTATTTTTGTGCGGAAAAAATTACTTTTGATTTTCACGGCTCTACTTTATAAACTTTAGTGAAACACTAAACTATGTTACTATAGACCGCACATGGAGTACTGTGTCCAGTTTTGGGCACCGGTGCTCAGGAAGGATATAATGGAACTAGAGAGAGTACAAAGGAGGGCAACAAAATTAATAAAGGGGATGGGAGAACTACAATACCCAGATAGATTAGCGAAATTAGGATTATTTAGTCTAGAAAAAAGACGACTGAGGGGCGATCTAATAACCATGTATAAGTATATAAGGGGACAATACAAATATCTCGCTGAGGATCTGTTTATACCAAGGAAGGTGATGGGCACAAGGGGGAATTCTTTGCGTCTGGAGGAGAGAAGGTTTTTCCACCAACATAGAAGGGGATTCTTTACTGTTAGGGCAGTGAGAATCTGGAATTGCTTGCCTGAGGAGGTGGTGATGGTGAACTCAGTCGAGGGGTTCAAGAGAGGCCTGGATGTCTTCCTGGAGCAGAACAATATTGTATCATACAATTATTAGGTTTTGTAGAAGGACGTAGATCTGGGGATTTATTATGATGGAATATAGGCTGAACTGGATGGACAAATGTCTTTTTTTGGCCTTACTAACTATGTTACTATGTTACTTGGGGGTTCAAAGTTCTCACAACACATCTAGATAAGTTCCTTGGGGGGCCTAGTTGCCAAAATGGGGTCACTTGTGGGGGGTTTCTACTGTTCAGATAAATCACGGGCTCTGCAAACGCAACGTGACACTCACAGACCATTCCATCAAAGTTTGCATTACAAAACACCACTACTTCCCTTCCGAGCCCCTTCTAGATAAGTTCCTTGGTGGGTCTAGTTTCCAAAGTGGGGTCACTTGTGGGGTGTTTCAACTGTTTAGGTAACTCATGGGCTCTGCAAACGCAACATGTCGCCTGCAGACCATCCCATCTAAGGCTGCCGTCACACTAGCAGTATTTGGTCAGTATTTTACATCAGTATTTGTAAGCCAAAACCAGGAGTGGAACAAATCGAGGAAAAGTATAACAGCGCTTTCCCTTCCGGGCTTTGCCAAGCGCCCAAACAGTGGTTTACCCCCACATATGGGGTATCAACATGCTCAGGACAAATTGCACAACAACTTTTGGGGTCCAATTTCTCCTGTTACTCTTGGGAAAAAGAAATTGGGGGCGAAAAGATCATTTTTGTGAAAAAATGATTTTTTATTTTTACGGCTCTACATTATAAACTTCTGTGAAGCACTTGGGGGTTCAGAGTGCTCACCACACATCTAGATAAATTCCTTAGGAGGTCTACTTTCCAAAATGGTGTCATTTGTGGGGGGTTTCCACTGTTTAGGCACATCAGGGGCTCTCCAAGGACTCCATGTTGCGTTCTCAATTCCAGCCAATTTTGCATTGAAATGTTAAATGGCGCTGCTAACCTTCCGAGCTTTGCCATGCGCCCAAACAGTGGTTTATCCCCACATATGGGGAATTGGCATACTCAGGACAAAATGTACAACAACGTTTGGGGTCCAATTTCTCCTGTTACCCTTGGTAAAGTAAAACAAATTGGATCTGAAGTAAATTTTTTGTGAAAAAAAAAGTTAAATGTTCATTTCTTTTTTTTGAACACTAGAAGTCCCAGAAATTTCAAGTTCCAAAGGTAGAAATGTTAAATGACCCCTCTCTGGGACTTCTAGTGTTAAACATTCCAAAAATTCCTCTGAAGCACATGAAGGGTTAAAGTGACTCTGTCACCTGAATTTGGAGGGAACAATTTTCAGCCATAGAAGCAGGGTTTTCGGGTGTCTGATTCACCCTTTCCTTACCCACTGGCTGCATGCTGGCTGCAATATTGGATTGAAGTTTATTCTCTGTCCTCCATAGTACACGCCTGCGTAAGGCAAGATTGCCTTGTGCAGGCATGTACTACGGAGGACAGAGAATGAACTTCAATCCAATATTGCAGCCAGCGGGTAAGGAAAGGGTGAATCAAACACCCGAAAACCCCGCCTCTATGGCTGAAAATTGTTCCCTCCAAATTCAGGTGACAGAGTCCTTTTAATAAACTTCTTGAATGTGGTTTTGAGCACCTTGAGGGGTGAAGTTTTTAGAATGGTGTCATTTTGGGGTATTTTCTGTCATATAGACCTCTCGAAGTGACTTCAAATGTGATGTGGTCCCTAAAAAAAAAAAAAATTCTGTTGTAAAAATGAGAAATCGCTGGTCAACTTTTAACTCTTAGAACTTAGAAAAATGTTTCCGAAATTGTGCTGATGTAAAGTAGACATGTGGGAAATGTTAACTATTTTGTGTGACATATCTCTGTGATTTAAGGGCATGAATATTCAAAGTTGGAAAATTGCGAAATTTTCACAATTTTTGCCAAATTTCCGTTTTTTCACAAATAAACGCAAGTTATATCAAAGAAATGTTTCCACTATCATGAAGTACAATATGTCACGAGAAAACAAGGTCAGAATCACCGGGATCCATGCAAGCGTTCCAGAGTTATTACCTCATAAAGAGACAGTGGTCAGAATTGTAAAAATTGGCCCAGTCATTAACCCCTTCATGACCTAGCCTATTTTGACCTTAAAGACCTTGCCGTTTTTTGCAATTCTGACCAGTGTCCCTTTATGAGGTAATAACTCAGGAACGCTTCAACGGATCCTAGCGGTTCTGAGATTGTTTTTTCGTGACATATTGGGCTTCATGTTAGTGGTAAATTTAGGTCAATAAATTCTGCGTTTATTTGTGATAAAAACGGAAATTTGGCGAAAATTTTGAAAATTTCGCAATTTTCACATTTTGAATTTTTATTCTGTTAAACCAGAGAGTTATGTGACACAAAATAGTTAATAAATAACATTTCCCATATGTATACTTTACATCAGCACAATTTTGGAAGCAAAATTTTTTTTTGCTAGGAAGTTATAAGGGTTAAAATTTGACCAGCGATTTCTCATTTTTACAACGAAATTTACAAAACCATTTTTTTTAGGGACCACCTCACATTTGAAGTCAGTTTGAGGGGTCTATATGGCTGAAAATACCCAAAAGTGACACCATTCTAAAAAATGCACCCCTCAAGGTACTCAAAACCACATTCAAGAAGTTTATTAACCCATCAGGTACTTCACAGCAGCAGAAGTAACATGGAAGGAAAAAATTAACATTTAACTTTTTAGTCACAAAAATTATCTTTTAGCAACAATTTTTTTATTTTCCCAATGATAAAAGGAGAAACTGAACCACGAAAGTTGTTGTCCAATTTGTCCTGAGTACACTTATACCTCATATGTTGGGGTAAACCACTGTTTGGGCGCACGGCAGGGCTTGGAAGGGAAGGAGCGCCATTTGACTTTTTGAATGAAAAATTGGCTGCACTCTTTAGCGGACACCATGTCACGTTTGGAGAGCCCCCGTGTGCCTAAAAATTGGAGCTCCCCCACAAGTGACCCCATTTTGGAAACTAGACGCCCCAAGGAACTTATCTAGATGTATAGTGAGCACTTTGAACCCCCAGGTGCTTCACAAATTGATCCGTAAAAATGAAAAAGTACTTTTTTTTCACAAAAAAATTGTTTTAGCCTCAATTTTTTCATTTTCACATGGGCAACAGGATAAAATGGATCCTAAAATTTGTTGGGCAATTTCTCCTGAGTACACCGATACCTCACATGTGGGGGTAAACCACTGTTTGGGCACATGGTAAGGCTCGGAAGGGAAGGAGCGCCATTTGACTTTTTTGAATGAAAAATTATCTCCATCGTTAGCGGACACCATGTCGCGTTTGGAGAGCCCCTGTGTGCCTAAACATTGGAGCTCCCCCACAAGTGACCCCATTTTGGAAACTAGACCCCCCAAGGAACTTATCTAGATGCCTAGTGAGCACTTTAAACCCTCAAGTGCTTCACAAATTGATCTGTAAAAATGAAAAAGTACTTTTTTTTCACCCAAAAAATTTTTTTGCCTCAATTTTTTCATTTTCACATGGGCAATAGGATAAAATGGATCATAAAATTTGTTGGGCAATTTCTCCCGAGTACGCCGATACCTCATATGTGGGGGTAAACCACTGTTTGGGCACACGGCAGGGCTCGGAAGGGAAGGCGCGCCATTTGACTTTTTGAATGGAAAATTAGCTCCAATTGTTAGCGGACACCATGTCGCGTTTGGAGAGCCCCTGTGTGCCTAAACATTGGAGCTCCCCCACAAGTGACCCCATTTTGGAAACTAGACCCCCCAAGGAACTTATCTAGATGCATATTGAGCACTTTAAACCCCCAGGTGCTTCACAGAAGTTTATAACGCAGAGCCATGAAAATAAAAAATAATTTTTCTTTGCTCAAAAATGATTTTTTAGCCTGGAATTTCCTATTTTGCCAAGGGTAATAGGAGAAATTGGACCACAAATGTTCTTGTCCAGTTTGTCCTGAGTACGCTTATACCCCATATGTGGGGGTAAACCACTGTTTGGGCGCACGGCAGGGCTCGGAAGGGAAGGCACGCCATTTGGCTTTTTAAATGGAAAATTAGCTCCAATCATTAGCGGACACCATGTCACGTTTGGAGAGCCCCTGTATGCCTAAACATTGGAGATCCCCCACAAGTGACCATTTTGGAAACTAGACCCCCCAAGGAACTTATCTAGATGCATATTGAGCACTTTAAACCCCCAAGTGCTTCACAGAAGTTTATAACGCAGAGCCATGAAAATAAAAAAAATATATATTTTCTCAAAAATGATCTTTTAGCCTGCAATTTTTTATTTTCCCAAGGGTAACAGGAGAAATTTCACCCCAAAAGTTGTTGTCCAGTTTCTCCTGAGTACGCTGATACCCCATATGTGGGGGTAAACCACTGTTTGGGCACATGCCGGGGCTCGGAAGTGAAGTAGTGACGTTTTGAAATGCAGACTTTGATGGAATGGTCTGCGGGCGTCACGTTGCGTTTGCAGATCCCCTGGTGTGCCTAAACAGTAGAAACCCCCCACAAGTGACCCCATTTTAGAAACTAGACCCCCCAAGGAACTTATCTAGATGTGTGGTGAGCACTTTGAACCCCCAAGTGCTTCACAGAAGTTTATAATACAGAGCCGTGAAAATAATAAATACGTTTTCTTTCCTCAAAAATAATTATTTAGCCCAGAATTTTTTATTTTCCCAAGGGTTACAGGAGAAATTGGACCCCAAAAGTTGTTGTCCAGTTTCTCCTGAGTACGCTGATACCCCATGTGTGGGGGTAAACCACTGTTTGGGCACACGTCGGGGCTCAGAAGGGAAGTAGTGACTTTTGAAATGCAGACTTTGATGGAATGGTCTGCGGGCGTCACGTTGCGTTTGCAGAGCCCCTGGTGTGCCTAAACAGTAGAAACCCCCCACAAGTGACCCCATTTTAGAAACTAGACCCCCCAAGGAACTTATCTAGATATGTGGTGAGCACTTTGAACCCCCAAGTACTTCACAGACGTTTACAACGCAGAGCCGTGAAAATAAAAAAATCATTTTTCTTTCCTCAAAAATGATGTTTTAGCAAGCATTTTTTATTTTCACAAGGGTAACAGGAGAAATTGGACCCCAGTAATTGTTGCGCAGTTTGTCCTGAGTATGCTGGTACCCCATATGTGGGGGTAAACCACTGTTTGGGCACACGTCGGGGCTCGGAAGTGAGGGAGCACCATTTGACTTTTTGAATACAAGATTGGCTGGAATCAATGGTGGCGCCATGTTGCGTTTGGAGACCCCTGATGTGCCTAAACAGTGGTAACCCCTCAATTCTACCTCCAACACTAACCCCAACACACCCCTAACCCTAATCCCAACTGAAGCCATAACCCTAATCACAACCCTAACCCCAACACACCCCTAACCACAACCCTAATTCCAACCCTAACCCTAAGGCTATGTGCCCACGTTGCGGATTCGTGTGAGATTTTTCAGCATCATTTTTGAAAAATACGCGGGTAAAAGGCACTGCGTTTTACCTGCGGATTTACCATGGATGTCCAGTGTTTTTTGTGCGGATTTCACCTGCGGATTCCTATTGAGGAACAGGTGTAAAACGCTGCGGAATCCGCACAAAGAATTGACATGCTGCGGAAAATACAACACAGCATTTCCGCGCGGTATTTTCTGCACCATGGGCACAGCGGATTTGGTTTTCCATAGGTTTACTTGGTACTGTAAACCTGATGGAAAACTGCTACGAATCCGCAGCGGCCAATCCGCTGCGGATCCACAGCCAAATCCGCACTGTGTGCACATAGCCTAATTCTAAAGGTATGTGCACACGCTGCGGAAAACGCTGCGGATCCGCAGCAGTTTCCCATGAGTTTACAGTTCAATGTAAACCTATGGGAAACAAAAATCGCTGTACACATGCTGCAGAAAAACTGCACGGAAACGCAGCGGTTTACATTCCGCAGCATGTCACTTCTTTGTGCGGATTCCACAGCGGTTTTACAACTGCTCCAGTAGAAAATCGCAGTTGTAAAACCGCAGTGAAATGCGCAGAAAAAACACGGTAAATCCGCCATAAATCCGCAGCGGTTTAGCACTGAGGATTTATGAAATCCGCAGCGGAAAAATCCGCAGAGGACCAGAATACGTGTGCACTAACCCTAGCCCTAACCCTACCCCTGACCCTACCCCTAACCCTAGCCCTAACCCTACCCCTAACCCTAGCCCTAACCCTAACCCTATTCTAACATTAGTGGAAAAAAAAAATTCTTTATTTTTTTATTGTCCCTACCTATGGGGGTGACAAAGGGGGGAGGGTCATTTATTATTTTTTTTATTTTGATCACTGAGATAGATTATATCTCAGTGATCAAAATGCACTTTGAACGAATCTGCCGGCCGGCAGATTCGGCGGGCACACTGCGCATGCGCCCGCCATTTTGGAAGATGGCGGCGCCCAGGGAGAAGACGGACGGACCCCGGCAGCATCGGTAAGTATGATGGGGTGCGGGGGGAGCACGGGGGGGGATCGGAGCATGGGGGGGTGGATCGGAACGCGGGAGGGGTGGAACGGAGCACCGGGGGGGTGGAACGGAGCACGGGGGGTGGAACGGAGCACGGGGGTGGAACGGAGCACGGGGGGGTGGATCGGAGTGCAGGGGGGGTGATTGGAGCACGGGGGGGTGATTGGAGCACGGGGGTGAGCGGACAAGAGCACGGGGGGAGTGGCGCACAGGACGGAGGGGAGCCGGAGCAGTGTACCCGACAGATCGGGGGGCTGGGGGGGGCGATCGGTGGGGTGGGGGCACATTAGTATTTCCAGTCATGGCCGATGATATTGCAGCATCGGCCATGGCTGGATTGTAATACTTCACCCGTTATAATAGGTGAAATATTACAAATCGCTCTGATTGGCAGTTTCACTTTCAACAGCCAATCAGAGCGATCGTAGCCACGGGGGGGTGAAGCCACCCCCCCTGGGCTAAACTACCACTCCCCCCTGTCCCTGCAGATCGGGTGAAATGGGAGTTAACCCTTTCACCCGATCTGCAGGGACGCGATCTTTCCATGACGCCACATAGGCGTCATGGGTCGGATTGGCACCGACTTTCATGACGCCTACGTGGCGTCATGGGTCGGGAAGGGGTTAACATGCAAACCACCCTTGGGGTTAAGGGGTTAAAAAAATATTTTTGTAACATTTCTTGGAAAAATCAGAAATCACTGGTCAATTTTAACACTTAGAACTTCCTAATGAAATAGAATTGTTTCAAAAATTGTGCTAGTGTAAAGTAGACATGTGGGAAATGTTATTTATTAACTGTTGTGTAACTCTGATTTAAAGGCATAAAAATTAAAAGTTTGAAAATTGTGAAATTTTTCACTAAATTTCCTGAGTTTTTTTTCACAAATGAACACAAGTTTTATCGAAGAA
This sequence comes from Ranitomeya imitator, assembly GCF_032444005.1. Taxonomy (NCBI): domain Eukaryota; kingdom Metazoa; phylum Chordata; class Amphibia; order Anura; family Dendrobatidae; genus Ranitomeya; species Ranitomeya imitator. Next base: position 710,460,406 of record NC_091284.1, on the reverse strand, counting down.
ATGTTACCACCAGCATGAAGTACAATATGTCACAAAATAACATTCTCAGAATCAGTGTCCCAGAGTCCTTACCACATAAAGTGACACTGATCAGAGTTTTAAAATTTGGCTTGGTCATGAAGGTCAAAATTGGCTCCATCGCTAAGGTGATAAATAAGATGGTGTAATTGTAAAACGGTGAAACAACCACAATTGGTTGAACAGCATGTCAAAGCACACCTGTGTGTATCTCGGGAGGAAGAAGATTAACCCCTTAATCCCATGTGATGTACTATCCTGTCGAGGTGACCTGGGACTTAATTCCCAGTGACGGGATAGTACGTCATATGCGATCGGCCGCGCTCACTTGGGGAGCGTGGCCGATCGCCGACGGGTGTCAACTGACTATCGCAGCTGACATCTGGCACTATGTGCCAGGAGCGGTCACCGACCGCTCCTGGCACATTAACCCCCAGAACACTGCGATCAAACATGATCGCAGTGTTCCAGCGGCATAGGGAAGCATCAAGCAGGGAGGGGGCTCCCTGCGTGCTTCCCTGAGACCCTCGGAGCAACGCGATATGATCGCGTTGCTCCGAGGGTCTCCTACCTCCTTCTCCCTGTAGCCCCCGGATCCAAAATGGCCGCGGGGCTGCTTCCGTGTCCTGCAGGGAGGTTGCTTACCAGTGCCTGCTCAGAGCAAGCGCTGGTAAGCCTGCAGCCCTCCCTGTCAGATCGCTGATCTGACACAGTGCTCTGCAAAGTATCAGATCAGTGATCTGACCCTATAACATGATGCCCCCCCCTGGGGCAATGTTATAAAGTTAAAAAAAAATATTCACATGTGTAAAAAAAAAAAAAAAAATCCTAAATATAGAACAAAAATATATGTATTCCCATAAATACATTTCTTTATCTAAATAAAAAAAACAATAACAGTACACAAATTTAGTATCGCCGCATCCGTAACGGCCTGACCTATAAAACTGTCCCACTATTTAACCCCTTCAGTGAACACTGTAAAAAAAAGGCAAAAAAACGCTTTATCATCATACCGCTGAACAAAAAGTGAAATAACACGTGATCAAAAATACGGATATACATAACCATGGTACCGCTGAAAACGTCATCTTGTCTCGCAAAAAACGACCCGCCATATAGCATCATCAGCGAAAAATAAAAAAGTTGTACTCCTCAGAATAAAGCGATGCAAAAATAATAATTTTTTCTAGAAAATAGTTTTTATCGTATAAAAGCGCCAAAACAGAAAAAACTGATATAAATGAGGTATTGCAGTAATCATACTGACCCAAAGAATAAAACTGCTTTATCAATTTTACCAAACATGAAACGGTATAAACGCCCCCTATTCTGCCTCACAAAAATCGGAATAAAAAGCGATCAAAAAATTTCACGTGCCCAAAAATGGTACCAATAAAAACGTCAACTCGTTCCACAAAAAAGAAGACCTCACATGACTCTGTGGACCAAAGTATGGAAAAATTATAGCTTTCAAAATGTGGAGACGCAAAAACTATTTTTTGCAATAAAAAGCGTCTTTTAGTGTGTGACAGCTGCCAATCATAAAAATCCGCTAAAAAACCCACTATAAAAGTAAATCAAACCCCCCTTCATCCCCCCCTAGTTAGGGAAAAATAATAAAATAAAAAAATGTATATATTTCCATTTTCTCATTAGGGTTGGAGTTGGGGTTAGCGCTAGGATTGGGGCTAGGGTTTGGGTTAGGGTTGGGGCTATAGGGTTAGTGTTGGGGCTTAAGTTAGGGTTAGGGTTGGGGCTAAAGTTAGAGTTAGGGTTTGGATTACATTTACGGTTGGGATTAGGGTTAGGGGTGTGTCAGGGTTAGGGGTGGGTTAGAGTTATGGTTGGGATTAGTGTTAGGGGTGTTGTTAAGATTAGGGTTAGGGGTGTGTTTGGGTTATGGGTGTATTTGGGTTAGGGTTTCAGTTAGAATTCGGAGGTTTCCACTGTTTAGACACATCAGGGGCTCTCCAAACGCGACATGGTGTCCGATCTCAATTCCAGCCAATTCTGCGTTGAAAAAGTAAAACAGTGCTCCTTCCAAGCTCTCCCGTGCGCCCAAACAGGGGTTTACCCCAACATATGGGGTATCAGAGTACTCTGGACAAATTGGACAACAACTCTTGGGGTCGAATTTCGCCTGTTACCCTTGGGAAAATACAAAACTGAGGGCTAAAACATAATTTTTGTGGAAAAAAAGTGATGTTTTATTTTCACGGCTCTGCGTTATAAACAATAGTGAAATACTTGGGGGTTCAAAGTTCTCACAACACATCTAGATAAGTTCCTTGGGGGGTCTAGTTTCCAATATGGGGTCACTTGTGGGGGGTTTCTACTGTTTAGGTACATCAGGGGCTCTGTAAATGCAATGTGACGCCTGCAGACCAATCCATCTAAGTCTGCATTCCAAACGGTGCTCCTTCCCTTCTGCTCTCTGCCATGCGCCCAAACGGTGGTTCCCCCACATATGGGGTATCAGCATAGTCGGGACAAATTGGACAACAACTTTTGGGGTCCAATTTCTCCTGTTGCCCTTGGGAAAATACAAAACTGAGGGCTAAAAAATAATTTTTGTGAAAAAAAAATTATTTTCACGGCTCTGCGTTATAAACTGCAGTGAAACATTTAGGGGTTCAAAGCTCTCACATCACATCTTGCACAACTTCTTTTGGGGTCCAATTTCTTCTCTTACCCTTAGGAAAATAAAAAATTGGCGAAAAGATCATTTTTGTGAAAAAATATGATTTTTTATTTTTACGGCTCTGCATTATAAACTTCTGTAAAGCACTTGGTGGGTCAAAGTGCTCACCACACATCTAGATAAGTTCCTCAGGGGGTCTACTTTCAAAAATGGTGTCACTTGTGGGGGGTTTCAATGTTTAGGCACATCAGGGGCTCTCCAAACGCAACATGGCGTCCCATCTCAATTCCAGTCAATTTTGCATTGAAAAGTCAAACGGCGCTCCTTCCCTTCCAAGCTCTGCCATGCGGCCAAACTGTGATTTACACCCACATATGGGGTATTGGCGCACTCAGGAGAAAATGGACCCCAAAAGTTGTTGTACAATTTGTCCTGTTACCCTTGGTAACTAAAACAAATTGGAGCAGAAGTAATTTTTTTGTGAAAAAAAGTTAAATGTGCATTTTTTTTTTAAACATTCCAAAAATTCCTGTGAAACACCTGAAGGGTTAATAAACTTCTTGAATGTGGTTTTGAGCGCCTTGAGGGGTGCAGTTTTTAAAATGGTATCACACTTCATTATTTTCTATCATATAGACCCCTCAAAATGACTTCAAATGAGATGTGGTCCCTAAAAAAATGGTGGTGTAAAAATGAGAAATTGCTGGTCAACTTTTAACCCTTATAACTCCCTAACAAAAAAAAATGTTGGTTCCAAAATTGTGCTGATGTAAAGTAGACATGTGGGAAATGTTACTTAAGTATTTTGTGTGACATATCTCTGTGTTTTAAGGGCATAAAAATTCAAATTTGAAAAATTGCGAAATTTTAAATTTTTTTGCCAAAATTCATTTTTTTCACAAATAAACGCAGGTAATATCAAATACAGGAAAGAAATATATCTTGGTACCGTGTTAGCCAGTAGATAGAAATTCAGAAGTGGTTTTAGTTCCATAAATATTTTGGTAATATCAAAGAAATTTTACCAACAACATGAAGTACAATATGTCACGAGAAAACATTGTCAGAATCATCAGGATCCATTGAAGCATTCCAGAGTTATTACCTCATAAAGGGACAGTGGTCAGAATTGTAAAAATTGGCCCGGTCATTAACGTGCAAACCACCCTTGGGGCTTAAGGGGTTAAATAGGATAAGATACTCACTAAGGTACGTAATAATTCTAAACAAATGCCTGTCATAATTATTATTGGTCTGCCATGTATTATTTTGTATTTTCCTTTATGTCTTTAGGTAAACACTACCATAAATAGAATTTTTTCGTAATTTTTTGTTTCTTTCAGATTCCTGGCTACGGAGAGAGCTTATCATTGCTCCACTTTCAGTACTGGCTTGGAATTTCCACCTTGTCTGGAATGGGTTGCAGACACCTGCCGGGTTTTGTGGAACGTTTTCCGGGATGAATTTATACCCCTACCCACCACAAACATGTGGATGGAAATTGCTGAAAAATTCTGGAGTATGTGTAATTTCCCCAACTGTTTGGGAGCGGTGGATGGAAAGCACATACGCATTATCAGATCTGGATTGGAGTACTTTAACTACAAGAAATATTTTTCTGTAGTGCTCATGGCAATAGCAGATGCGGACTGTCACTTTATCGCCGTGGACATTGGAGCTTTTGGCCATGGCAATGACTCACAGACTTTCAAGAACTCGGAAATGGGCCGACGTTTGTATGGCAAACATTTTAATTTTCCCCAGCCACGACCTCTCCCCAACACTCAAGGTCCACCGATGGCATTTGTTATGGTTGGGGATGAGACCTTTCAGATGTGTGAAAACCTACTGAAGCCATAATCCAGTCGGGACTTGAACCACACTGAAAGGATTTATAACTACAGACGTACCAGGGCCCGAAGAACAGTTGAGTGTACCTTTGGGATTCTTGTCTCAAAATGGCGCATTCTTGGGACAGCCATTAATCTAAAAATGGAGACAGTCAATGAGGTTGTCAAACCCTGTGTGGTTCTCCACAATTACATAATGGCTAAGGAGCGACCCAACATTAAACTGGATGAACCAGTTGCAAACCCATTCCCAGATTACCAGCATCACCCGCTGCGGTCAACTGTTGAAGTTGGCCACATGTGGAACCAATTTGCTGCGTATTTTGTTTCTGATATCTTCACGTGTGGCATGGCATGATAATATTGTGTAAAATGTGCTGTTGGGTTTGGGTCTGTACCAGTTATGTTTTAAATGTTACTAATATGTTTTGTTAATAAACGTGTTTTGATACCTGTACTGCGCCTCCCATGTCTTTCCTCTAAAAACCACTTAGGTTGCTAGTGGTAAGGTAGTTGACGTCATTGCATCCTGATTCTGATACAAAGCAGATCTATACTCCCCAAGTCATGTGTGAGAAATAATGACTTCATGAGCCCAAAACCCAGCCTCATGAAATCACAATTGCTGACACCTGTCCAGGTGAGTATAGATATGCCTTGTATGACCTCCATTGTCTCTTCAGTTTGTGTGAAATAGATTACATAGACTGAAGAGAAAATGGAGGTTATACAAGGCAGTTCTATACTCACCAGGTCAGGTGTCATAAATAATGATTTATTTCCAAAAAACGGGCAATCCCCCCCGAAGGAAGAAATATTGCGAAACGCGCATTGGGGTCCGCTTTTCCACATCACGCATACAGGTTGGTTTACTATGGGCATCTATCTCCTTTTATTATGTTTGATATAATGAACTGGTTGTTATCTATGGATTGATGTCTTGGTACAATCTCTTCAGTATTGGCCTAACTTCATAATATGTGATCGTTGGTTTTTGTTATTATTCTCCTTGCATCACTTTGACCCGCATATTTATCTGGACTATACAGTTATTTTATACTTTGGGTCTATGTATGATTTTTTGAATAGGAACTACCCATAGTCACCACCTCGTGATTTAGTGGTATACTCTATATGTTGCTATCTGTCTTGGGAGTGTACGTGCATATTTGTATTATCTCCTTTTTTTGACAAACAACCTGACCAACTGTCTTGTGGACGTGGCACCTTGATGTCATTACACCCTGATTTTCTCTGCATATAGTTGTTTTTATGGTAATATTATTGTGTTATCTGAATTTTTTCAATAAAATTTCTATATATATTTTAAAGAAATGCTCTAAGGCCCACTTTTTTCGTTTGGTTTAATAGTCATAAATAATGCGTTCAAGATGCAGAGTTTTGTGCATCGAGAACTCACTATTTTTGACACATGACCTGTTGAGTATAGTTCTGCTTTGTATTAACGCCATTTGTCTCTTCAGTCTGCGACACATAGATTAAGCACATGAAGAGAAGGACAGCACCACAGCAATTGTGAAAAAAAAACAGCTCCCGTATTTATTCTGCCATCTGCAACGTTTCGGTCCGTGGACCTTTTTCAAGCATAGTGAAAAGACAATACAACCACCATTATATATCCTTAGGCCAAACCCATTAATTAACAAGCAACCAATGGTGTGGCTCCATACACCTGGAAAAAATACATCATAGTGCAACATACATATACACATATAAAAACAGTCCCACATTGGACTACCTCTTGGAGCTCATCAAGAGAATGCCAAGAGTGTGCAAAGCAGTCATCAAAGCAAAAGGTGGCTACTTTGAAGAACCCAGAATATAAGACATATTTTCAGTTGTTTCACACTTTTTTAACTGTATAATTCCACATGTGTTAATTCATAGTTTTGATGCCTTCAGTGTGAATGTACAATTTTCATAGTCCTGAAAATACAGAAAAATCTTTAAATGAGGTGTGTCCAAACTTTTGGTCTGTACTGTATTTTAATTTACTGAGATGACTTTTGGGTTTTCATTGGCTGTAAGCCATAATTATCAATATTAATAGAAGTAAATACTTGAAATAGATCACTCTGTAATGACTCTATATAATGAGTTTCACTTCTTGTATTGAAGAACTGAAATAAATTACCATATTTTTCGCTTTGTAAGATGCACTTTTTCCCACCAAAGTTGGAGGGAAAATGGGGGGTGCGTCTTACAAAGCAGACACGCCTTACCGACACCGTGGGTGTTGGCCACAGGCTGGGATGAGGGAGTGTCCGGTGATTGCTGACCGATGCTGTGGTTGTCTCTGGTGCCCAGTGGTGCTTCGTGGGTGTACGGCGCTGCCCGGGGCTCTGCCGACATTTTGCGACAGGCCAGAGCCCCGGTAATTCCACGGTTCCCTGTGTGTGTGCGGTTATCCTCAGGAATATGGCCGCCACCCTTGCGGCGCATGCGCAGATGTGATCTCGGGACTGAGATTTCTAGAGATGAGATTTTAGTGCTGAGCTCTCATCTCTCGACATCTCGGTCCCGAGATCATCATCTGCGCATGTGCTGCCACTGGCGGCAGACATATTCCCGGAGTCCATTGCACACGCACAGGGAACCGTGGAATTACCGGGGCTCTAGCCTGTCGCAAAATGTCGGCAGAGCCCCGGGCAGCACCACTGGGCACCAGAGATACCCGCAGTACTAGCCAGCAACTGCCGGGCACCCGGAGACACCCGGCAGCAGCCACGGACATGCACAGGATCCCAGCACCAGCGCTCCGCACATCGGAGCCCCCCCTCATCCCAGGCTGTGGCCTGCAGCATCACCCCATTCCTGCCTCCTCCAGCAGCGACCCTGGGACCCCTCTTCACCACCCCCGGTAAGCAATGAGACGCATGGATTATAAGAAGCACCACCATTTTATGAAAAAAATATTTTTTTCTTATTTTTCTCCTCAAAATTTAGGGTGCGTCTTATAATCCAGAGCATCTTATAATCCGAAAAATACAGTAAAGTTTTGATGATATTTTATTTTTGTGAGCAGCACCTGTGTATCTGATATCTTAGGAAATCAAAGTGCCGCTGATCTGTGGGGTTCAGAGTCTAGAGACCCCCATCAAAAGCTCAAACGCCTCTCAATAGTAAGTCTAGGGGGCTCAAATACTTCTCTCATAAAGCATTGTATGGACTCATAGAGGTTCTATTGAACCCATACATTACTCTCATACAGGAGCTGCGCACTTCAGAGCGGTATTTTTAGTGCTTGTTGGGTGGGGATGACAGCACTTTGCAGTCTCTAAAATATGTAAAACGTATTTGGAAATAATAGTTACCCTTTAATCTTTCTAAGGGAGTCATTTTCCATGTCATTGTTATACCCTTGAGTAATATTTACAATGTAGTCTTTCAAATTAATCATTTTAATTGGCAGCACAACTGTTAGTCAGTTTTAATGATCAACACATAGCTCCAGAGATTAATATCTCTGTTAGGAGAAATGAAGCTCAGGGTATTTTTTAATTACATGAGAACATAAACACTGCAGGTCTCCTGTGATCACATTGTCTTGGTTTGTGCTGTGTCACATTAGAAACGCAGAATGATTGAATCTGCTGTGTAATTATATTTATAATACTGTTCTCGTGGTTGAGAAATGGTGTATTTACAATGCAATCATTACACAGGATTTCTTGTATAAACCAATACAAATAAGTTATCTGTCATCTGTTTATTACAAAGCACACCTTGGCTTTATATTTCTAAAGTGATCCAAATAATATTGTCTTAAAGCCAGGGCTGTGAAGTCGGTAAGCCAAACCTCCGACTCCTCAATTTCCATGACACCGACTCCAACTCCACCGCCCTGCTTAACCCCTTAGTGACAGAGCCAATTTGGTACTTAATGACCGAACCAATTTTTACAATTCTGACCACTGTCACTTTATGAAGTTATAACTCTGGAACGCTTCAACGGATCCCGCTGATTCTGAGATTGTTTTTTCGTGACACATTGTACTTCATGTTAGTGGTAACATTTCTTCGATATTACTTGCGATTATTTATGAAAAAAACGGAAATATAGCAAAAAATTTGCAATTTTCAAACTTTGTATTTTTATGCCCTTAAATCAGAGAGGTATGTCACGAAACATAGGTAATAAAAAACATTTCCCACATGTCTACTTTACATCAGCACAATTTTGGAAACAAAATTTTTTTTTGTTAGGGAGTTATAAGGGTTAAAAGTTGACCAGCAATTTCTCATTTTTACAACAACATTTTTTTTAGGGACCACATCACATTTGAAGTCATTTTGAGGGGTCTATATGATCGTTATTTTCTAAGTGTGACACCATTCTAAAAACTGCACCCCTCAAGGTTCTTAAAACCACATTCAAGAAGTTTATTAACCCTTTACGTGCTTCACAGGAACTGAAACAATGTGGAAGGAAAAAATGAACATTTAACTTTTTTTTGCAAACATTTTAATTCAGAACCATTTTTTTTATTTTCACATGTGTAAAAACAGAAATGTAATCATAAATTTTGTTTTGCAATTTCTCCTGAACACGCCAATACCCCATATGTGGGGTAAACCTCTTTTTGGGCGCACCGCAGAACTTGGAAGTGAAGGAGCGCCGTTTGACTTTTTCAATGCAGAATTGTCACGTTACAGAATTGTTATGTCACGTTTAGAGAGCCCCTGATGTGCCTAAACAGTGGAAACTCCCCACAAGTGACACCATTTTGGAAACTAGACCCCTTAAGGAACTTATCTAGATGTGTGGTGAGCACTTTGAACCCCCAAGTGCTTCACAGAAGTTTATAACGTAGAGCCGTAAAAATAAAAAATTGCATTTGTTTACACAAAAATGATCTTTTCGCCCACAAATTCTTATTTTCACAAGGGTAACAGGAGAAGTTAGACCACAAAAGTTGTTGTGCAATTTCTCCTGAGTACGTCAATACCCCATATGTGGGGGTAAACCACTGTTTGGGCGCACCGCAGAGCTTGGAAGAGAAGGAGTGCCGTTTTACTTTTTCAATGTAGAATTGGCTGGAATTGAGATCGGACGCCATGTCGCGTTTGGAGAGCCCCTGATGTGCCTAATCAGTAGAAACCCTCCACAAGTGACCCCATTTTGGAAAGTATACCCCCCAAGTAACATATCTAGATGTGTGGTGAGAACTTTGAATGTCCAAGTGCTTCACAGAAGTTTAGAATGCAGAGTCGTGAAAATAAAAAATATTATTTTTTTCCACAAAAAAGATATTGTAGCCCCCAAGTTTTTATTTTCACAAGGGTAACAGGAGAAATTGGACCACTAAAGTTGTTGTCCAATTTATCCCGAGTACGCTGATGCCCCATATGTGGGGGTAATCCACTGTTTGGGCGCACGGCAGAGCTCAGAAGGGAGGGAGCACCATTTGACTTTTTGAGCGCAAAATTGGCTGTCGTGTTTGGAGACCCCCTGATGTATCTAAACAGTGGAAAACCCCCAATTCTAGCTCCAACCCTAACCCCAACACACCCCTAACCCTAATCCCAACCCGATCCATAATCCTTATCACAACCCTAACGATAATCACAACCCTTACCCCAAAACAACCCTAATGTCAACCCTAACCATAACCCTAATCAAAACCCTAAATCCAACACACCTCTAATCCTAATCTCAACCCTAACCTCAAACCTAACCCTAATCCCAATACACCCCTAATCCCAACCCTAACCTTAACCCTAATCCCAAACCTAACCCTAATCCCAAGCTTAACCCTAATGCCAACCTTAATACCAACCCTAATCCTAACCCAATAAACCTACAGGGAGGGCAAACAATTTAAATGCTCCACCATCATATAATACAAGAAAACCAAACAAACAATGGACACAAGAGCTCAAAATAACAATATTAACAGCTTTATTAGAGACAGATAAAAAAATATGTAATAACAATAAATGCGTAAAAGACACCATATATGTAAGATACAAAAGATAAAAGCAGAGGCGAGCCTAGTGCCACGCACAAATACGCAAATACAACAACGGGCAAATCAGATAGTAGCTATAAGGTCAAGAAGCCATATATGGGAGCATATAAATGTAATCAAGGTGATGAAAAAAGTATAATCCCAATATTCGCTATAATTCCTAATACCAAAAGGATGGCAGCTACATAAGAGATAAGGCTCCAAGATACTGAGCGGACAACAGGAAGATAACGTAAGTATATAACCAGATGTATGGGTGTCACATTAGAGCATAGTGCAAATAGACATAACCCGCATGGCGAAATAGCATCTATCAGATCAGAGAAATTTGGCGTTATGGTCTGATTACCCTTAGTGGCTCATTAAGCCGAACATTGCACATAGTCCCAGGAAGTCCCATGCAAAAGGGGAAGACTGAGCCGATAGAAGATAGATATATTACCGACCTGCTGCTGTCATGCGTGGAAGAGGAGGCCCCGACGCGCGTTTCACAATAGTTGCTTCCTCGGGGGGCGCTAGTGAAGAGTGGAATGAGGGTTCTTAAATACCTAGCTGTTACACCCTCCAGGCGGCAATGGCGCTGCATCAGGCTCGGCAGTGGCTGGAGGCGGCAGAGGCGGCGTCCAACGTCACACAGCCGCGCCCCGCACTGACGCGTCAGTGGGAGGGGCCAGATGTGCGACGCGAAGAGGACGCGTGTCCACGGCAACCAGACCACGCCTACCCAGTGCAGCACACGCCGCTCAGAGGACTGGCAAGCAGCTGACAAGGAGAAAGCATCAACGAGTCTATAGAGGGTCTATGCATATGTCTGACTAGTTCGGTGAGGGTGAGGACAAAAGGGAAGGTGAGATCTAACTAAAGTGCACGCATAGAAGCCGGACACAGCTGGGACAAAAGTGGAATAAGAGGGGGCGTGGTTTGCCAGGGGACAGGAGTGGACGTGTTTTTACAGGGCTCCTGCTAATCCCCTATTTATTGCTGCTCAAGCATACTAAAAGTGGATTATTTGACTCCACAACGCATTGAAACATGCCAGGAATGAGATGGCAGAGAGGAAAAGCTGGCACACCGAGGAAAACTCCTTTACTGGGGCAGAGAAGTTCCCCGAGGAGACCTAATGGAAGCCTGCTTCTCCCTGGAGGAGGAACAAATAGTCCCGTGCCTCAGGGAAATCAAGTGCCGGACCAGAGACAGGGGGACCCACAGCCTGGAAGATTGCAACTGACAGACCGACCAGGTGCTGAAGAATCTCCCGCCTCAACACCGGTGCCGATTCCCAGAGATCTGGAGAGAAGCTGGGGGAACGCCGGGAACTACATTGGAGCGACGCGGCGGAAGGATAATTTTACCGGCCCGGCGGTGCCGGCGACGGGGATCCCTGCTCCTTCCGAGGCTCGGGTGGCATGCGATGAGGAGCAGAGGGAACACCGGGGGACCGGCCCCGCGCCGCGTTTCGCCGTGGGACGGGGGGAGTCGGAGGAACACTCGCCGCTGCTACAGCAGCTCAGCCGCGGAGGAATCTCCCCGACACCTCGGAGCACATTGAGGTATGACGCGCCGGTGTTCGCACCCAGCAGTGAAGGGGGAAGGAAAGCTCAGTCAGGGGGGATGGCGGTGGAAGGAGAGAGAAGCGCAGTGCAGCGGCGGACTATGCAGGACACACCACAACCTGAAAGAGGGCATGCCGAACCCCAACTCTCACCCTGTAACAGAGGGGGAGGATCCCTTTCTGCTCAGAGAAGTGGCATTAATGGGGTCTCGGATGGACTCAGACACCAACATGAGGGACCAGACACAGACCCACAGCAGGACCATTCACCTGGGGGCAATTCCCTTATTGAGTTAGTAAGACAGATAATAAAAGACAACACAACAAGTAACAAGGCTGTTAACCCCTTCCTCCACACTACCAAAAGCTGCAGTCCGGAGGAGAGGGAAGAGAATCTAATAAAAACAGCAGCCAGTTCTCCTGACTTTGCAAAACAAAAGAATATGAAACAGTTAAGGGGGTCATTCAGCTCTATGGATCAACTAGAGAGCATTCATTCTGAGGAGTTCGGTGAGGGGATGGACTCCTGTGATTACAGTGAAGGATTCTCCTCAGAGGGGAGCGAGCCTGATGAGGCATGGTCATCATCATCATTAACTCCATCACAATCTGGTTCTGCCTTGGATGACTTGGTAAGCAATGGGGACTCTGTGACCGCTGAGACGCTTCCACGGGAAGAAGCCTTTAGTAAGCTGGGGAGAAGCCCGTCACAGGGGCGGCGTTCCTTTAATAACTCATTGATAGATAACATTTTAGCCTCTGATGACCATCCTTCAGAAAGATTTATGACCAATCTGTGTAAGGCTTTCCTAATCTCTATGGACGCAAACGGAACTAAAACATCTGAGAGACTCATTAAAAAGCTTTTTAAGGATATCTTTTCACAATTAACTACGGCTCCATTCTCTGATTTTAATTTGGCTCCCGATAAACATCCCTATACTCTAAAATCGTTTTCTCCTAGCAAAAGTCAGGAAACTACACGCTCTGATCTTGTGGGGGGAGTTTCCGTGCTTGCAGATCCTCTGGTCAATATAAAAAATGATATAGCCTCATTCCAAAATAGCCTGGCCACCTTCGAGAACTTCAAAAGAAAAAACAACCTAAAAATTCGAGGCATCCCCGAATCGGTTAAAAAATCCCAATTGGGACCCTATATCTCCTCCATGATCTCCCACTTGTTCCCCACTACTCAAGGGAAAAATTTGGTAGAAAAAACATTCAGGATACGCAGGCCACCTTCTCTACCGTCGAATATAGCCGCAGATGTTGTTGTTTCACTTTATCCCAACTGGCTGAGAGACTCATTGCTGGACATTGCAAGAAACCCAAGGTTCCTGTCCTCCCCATACGGCCACTTAACCTTCTACAGGGATCTGTGCAAAGATACCTTACAGAAACGTAGACTATTTCAGCACTCCACACAAAGACTGCAACAGGCAGGAATACAGTATAATTGGTACCAGTCTTCTGGCCTGAGGTTTCACTTTGCATCTAAATGGTACACCTTCTCTTCTCCAGCGGAGGCAGCGGCTTTCTGAACCGTGCGGGTATAAATCCAACTGGGTCTGACTCGGGGTCCACTTCCTCAACTTGAACTAAATCCTCTCCGAGCATGTAGGAAAATGTGTTTTATCCTTTTCTTCTTCTGATACTCCACATTGTAGCATATAAATGAACCGAACTTTTTCGCCCACAAAGTCCGAGAGTCATCTGGAGATGACTCGGAGCCGACAGGCCTTCGCATGCTATTCATTTTTTTTTTTTTTTTTGGACAGCTTCAGAGTAGCCGTCATATTTTTTCTATATTACCAGAAAATCTTATTTGTAGCTTTACCTATGCCAATGCATATTTTACTATAATTTGTTTCAGACGCTATTGAACGCATCACACAGCTTCAGAGTTGATCTACTTATACTAATGTGTATATTATTGTATTCTCTATCTCACCGCATTTCTCACCCTACCCTTTTTTAGGTATTATTATTATTATTTATTTTTTTTTGGCTACAGCGCAGCGTCAGAGTTAATTTAACTTAACCAAGTTTATATGTAAACGTCATCTTTCCTAAACTAATTTGTAGCACTACATATAGCCTAAAGTTCATAGCCTACTGCAACTTCAGAGTAAATTTAATTTATAGTATGAGAGTTATACATACCATTTCCCTTGTCAACACATATTTATGCTACATCTATTTTGTAAATTCTTACAGTATTATGCGATTACTTGTCTCCCCTATCTTCATAGGGGTTCTTTCCCTACTCTCATATCCCTCCCCTTACCCCCCCAACCCCCTCCTTGTCTACCCTTCCCAGTTAAAAAATTTTGAAATTTTCAATAAAAATTATTTGAATGAAAAGTGGAATAAGAATGAGATTGGTATTTAATATGGACTAAAGTGTCAATAATAGAAACTACTAGTAAAATCGCGCCAAATGGTGCAAAAAACTAAGATATGTCACTAGACAGAGGAACAGCATGGGGCGGCCAAATAATGAAAAATATGAATGAATAAATTACATACATACGAAAATATAAACAAAAAAAAAAACAAAAAAACAAAACAAAAGTGAAGTCTGAGCAATATTATAAGCTGCAGACGAGTGATAGGAGCTGTTCACTGTGCTATATGTTGCAAAAAGTGCTGGAGACTACAAAAGCCCCATAAACTAGTGACATTATGGTGAGTATTAATATATATGAAAAAATAGAATATTTATATATATTTAAAAAACCGTGATTGATAAACTAACAGACACTAAGCATGAGAGTAAAAAAGATAAGATCCACAAAAGTGGTTATTAATAGACCAAAAATAGAGATATAAACAGAGGAAAAAGCCGACAATAATATATAAATATAGACTCTTGGTTTCTTGAAGGCTGAATCTGTCAACGCTTCCTGAATCATAAAGGGAGATTAGTAACGGACGTGAATAATCTGTTGAATAGATAGAAAAAAGAAAAATATGAGTAACATAAACAAAGAACTGTTAAAAACTATAAGAAGAAAAAACCACAAAACACTAGTTAAAAAGTTTTTTATAGCCAGAATAGAAATAAATATATAACTATAAAAAACTACAAGAATGGGACGAAACTCAAAACTTCATTAAGCCCCTTAGGGCGAATGCAATCTATGTGGACAATCCATTGGGCTTCCAACTGGGCAAGACGTTTCCTCGTATCACCACCTCGTCCATCCATTAGGACACGATCTATACCACGTACTTTCAGGAGGTGACTGTTACACCCGTGTTTTTCTTTGAAATGCCTTGGAATAGGCTTTAAGAACTCATCAGCCGATGAATTCAGAGCTGCTTTGATGTCCCGGATGTGCTCTCTGATTCTGATACGCAATTGGCGTGATGTAAGGCCCACGTAAATGAGGCCACAGGGGCAAGTGGCATAGTATACCACATGGTCCGTGGAGCAAGTAATGTGCTGGGTGATCCTAAATTCTTTAGACCCGTCGCTGGATAAACACGTAAAGCAGCGTTCCAAGTTTTTACATGCCGTACAATCCCGACATGGGAAGAAACCCCATCTCGGGCCTTTAGAGCCGAACGCACATTTTGATTCTGGGCCCCTATAATGACTGTGGGTGAGGAGGTCTCTTAGGTTTTTATTCCTCCGATACGTGACAGAGGGTATGTTTGTTAGACATTTTGTCAAAACAGAATCCTGTTTTATAATGGGCCAATATTTGCCCAGTATTTCTCTAACCTCTGTTGACTTGTTTGAAAAGGTGGCTATGAATCTCACCTCAGTTGGTGTTTGAGATTCCCTCTTGGTCCCAAAGAGGCTTGCTCTATCGACTCGTGAAGCTCTCTTCCTACACCGTCTGATTGTCCTAGATGAATAACCACGGTCCATAAATCGATGGGAAATATCTTCTGCTTGTTTTTGGTATAGGCTGTCCTCCGAGCATATCCGTTTTGCTCTAAGGAGTTGTCCATATGGAATGCTGTTTTTAAGATGTTTCGGATGAGCAGATGTAGAATGTAGAAGACTGTTAACTGATGTTGCTTTCCTATGTAGATCACTCTGGAGGAAGCCATCTCCATCCCTCTGGATACACACGTCCAAGAAATCGACCCTCTCACGGCTGTAATGACAGGTAAGTTTTATGTTAAAGTCATTGACATTTAGTTCATCAATAAACTTCAGAAGATCTTTTTTGGTGCCTTGCCAGATAGCGAAAACGTCATCAATATATCTGGCCCACATAAGTATGTTGGAAGAAAGGGGAGTGGCATCAGTGATAAAGATTTTCCTCTCCCACAGCCCCAGGAACAGACATGCATAGGACGGCGCAAAGGCCGCCCCCATGGCTGTACCCTGGAGCTGTAGGTACAGTGCCTCCTTAAAAATAAAAAAGTTATGACTCAATGCAAATTCCAGCAGGGATAGCAAAAACCTACAAAACTGGTCATCCATATCGGTGTTGCTCAAGAAGAAGCTCACCGCCTCCATGCCATCTGCATGCCGGATAGACGTGTAAAGAGACTCTACGTCTAATGTAACCAACAGCATGTCTGGTTCCAGATTGATATTAGAAATCTTTGACAGGATGTCCCCCGTGTCTCTCAGGTAAGAAGGAAGTGTTTCAACAATAGGTTTTAGGTAAAAATCAAGCATCTTACCCACATTCTCCGTCAATCCTCCATTTCCGGACACAATTGGTCGACCTGTGGGGCACGTCAAGTTTTTATGCACTTTGGGTAAAAGATACAGACATGGAGTCCGTGGTGCATCAGGGACCAAACCATCTCTCAAATCTTTGGTAATCAGTCCATCAGTAAATGCTTCCTCAATAATATCCATCAGCTCTGCCTGAAAAATAGAGGTAGGATTGAAACTCAGTCATTCCAACCGGTTTGCAACATGATAATCTGACCCGTCTACAACGACGAGCCCTGACTGAATTACGCTCCATTGATCGAGTATTAATTAAGCCTGCCGATAAAGGCGGTAATATTGTACTATGGCCGACTGAAATGTATGAAAAAGAGGCCTTCAGACAGCTGCGTGATGAAGACACCTACAGGAGACTGAGTTTCAATCCTACCTCTATTTTTCAGGCAGAGCTGATGGATATAATTGAGGAAGCATTTACTGATGGACTGATTACCAAAGATTTGAGAGATGGTTTGGTCCCTGATGCACCACGGACTCCATGTCTGTATCTTTTACCCAAAGTGCATAAAAACTTGACGTGCCCCACAGGTCGACCAATTGTGTCCGGAAATGGAGGATTGACGGAGAATGTGGGTAAGATGCTTGATTTTTACCTAAAACCTATTGTTGAAACACTTCCTTCTTACCTGAGAGACACGGGGGACATCCTGTCAAAGATTTCTAATATCAATCTGGAACCAGACATGCTGTTGGTTACATTAGACGTAGAGTCTCTTTACACGTCTATCCGGCATGCAGATGGTATGGAGGCGGTGAGCTTCTTCTTGAGCAACACCGATATGGATGACCAGTTTTGTAGGTTTTTGCTATCCCTGCTGGAATTTGCATTGAGTCATAACTTTTTTATTTTTAAGGAGGCACTCTACCTACAGCTCCAGGGTACAGCCATGGGGGCGGCCTTTGCGCCGTCCTATGCATGTCTGTTCCTGGGGCTGTGGGAGAGGAAAATCTTTATCACTGATGCCACTCCCCTTTCTTCCAACATACTTATGTGGGCCAGATATATTGATGACGTTTTCGCTATCTGGCAAAGCACCAAAAAAGATCTTCTGAAGTTTATTGATGTATGCAGTCCTTGAGCAGCCGATCGAGGGTGCATACTGCTGTGCGAGATGTGAGCACGTTGTGCATTTGGAAACCCAGATTCTGACTCTAAATGTGCAGCTGGCAACACTGAGATCCATAGACAATATGGAGAGGAGTCTTCTGCTCACGAAGCAGACGCTCAATGGGACAGATGAGGGGGGTGATGGTGGGATGGAGCTGCAGGACAATGAAGTAGCAAGCTGGGTGACAGTTAGGAAGCGGGGTAGAGGGAAGAGTGCCAGGGAGGCTAGTCCTGATCTGGAACACCCCAATAAGTTTGCTAAGTTGGCAGATGAGGGGGGTGCCAGTACAGGGGTAGCACTGCTGCAGCCAGGCATGTCCTCTGAAAGCCGGAGGAGTGACTGTTCCAGTAAGGAGGGAAATAGGAGAGCAGGGCAGGCCAGACAGGTGCTGGTAGTGGGGGACTCAATTATTAGGGGAACAGATAGGGCAATCTGTCACAAAGACAGGGATCGTCGAACGGTGTGCTGCCTACCTGGCGCTCGAGTCCGACACATCGCTGATCGGGTGGACAGATTATTGGGAGGGGCTGGTGAGGACCCAGCGGTCATGGTGCACATTGGCACTAATGACAAAGTTAGAGGTAGGTGGAAGGTCCTTAAAGATGATTTCAGGGAATTAGGCTGCAAGCTGAAAGCAAGGACCTCCAACGTGGTATTTTCCGAAATACTGCCGGTACCACGTGCCACGCCAGAGAGGCAACGGGAGATTAGGGAGGTTAATAAGTGGCTCAAGAATTGGTGTAGGAAAGAGGGGTTTGGGTTCCTGCAGAACTGGGCCGACTTCTCAGTTGGCTACAGGCTCTACGCTAGGGACGGGCTGCACCTCAATGGGGAGGGTGCAGCTGTGCTGGGGGAGAGAATGGCTAGAAGGTTGGAGGAGTGTTTAAACTAGGAATTGGGGGGGAGGGTATTCATTTTATAGGAGGGGAAGATAGTGCAGACAGAGACCTGGGCACAAATAAGGAAGTT
The DNA here is from genome assembly GCF_032444005.1 of Ranitomeya imitator. Lineage (NCBI taxonomy): Eukaryota > Metazoa > Chordata > Amphibia > Anura > Dendrobatidae > Ranitomeya > Ranitomeya imitator. The sequence continues at coordinate 710,441,566 of NC_091284.1, read as the reverse complement.
GGGGGTGGCGGTGGCATGGGGGTTGGGGTCAGAACAGTTAATAATTTAAGAAATAGAAGTACAGAGAGGAACATAAAGTGCATGTATACTAATGCCAGAAGCCTCGCCCACAAAATGGACGAATTAGAACTAATGTTGTTGGAGCATAATTATGACATGGTGGGGATATCTGAAACGTGGCTGGATGAGAGCCATGACTGGGCTGTTAACTTGCAGGGCTACAGCCTGTTCAGAAATGACCGTACAGATAAGCGAGGGGGAGGGGTGTGTCTATATGTAAAATCATCCTTAAAACCCATCCTGCGCGATAATATAGGTGAATTTAATGAAAATGTAGAATCCCTGTGGGTGGAGATAAGGGGAGGGGGAAAAAATAATAAATTACTGATAGGGGTTTGTTATAAATCTCCAAAAATAATGGAAGCAATGGAGAATATCCTCGTAAAGCAAATAGATGAAGCTGCGACTCAAGGAGAAGTCATTATTATGGGGGACTTCAACTACCCTGAAATAGATTGGGGAATAGAAACCTGCAGTTCCAGCAAAGGTAATCAGTTTTTGACAATTATGAGAGACAATTACCTTTCACAACTGGTTCAGGACCCAACAAGAAGGGGGGCACTGCTAGACCTAATATTAACCAACAGGCCAGACCGCATATCAAATATAAGGGTTGGGGGTCACTTGGGAAATAGCGATCACAAAATAATAAGTTTTCAAGTATCCTTTAAAAAGATGTGTAGTAGAGGGGTTACAAGGACACTAAACTTCAGGAGGGCAAATTTCCAACGGATGAGAGAGGATCTTGGTGCAATTAACTGGGACGATATCCTGAGACACAAAAATACACAAAGAAAATGGGAGACGTTTATTAGCATCCTGGATAGGACCTGTGCACAGTATATACCGTATGGGAATAAACATACTAGAAATAGGAGGAAACCAATATGGCTAAATAGAGCTGTAAGGGGCGCAATAAGTGACAAAAAGAAAGCATTTAGAGAATTAAAGGAAGTAGGTAGTGAGGAGGCATTAAATAAATACAGAAAATTAAATAAATTCTGTAAAAAGCAAATCAAGGCAGCAAAGATTGAGACAGAGAGACTCATTGCCAGAGAGAGTAAAAATAATCCTAAAATATTCTTTAACTACATAAATAGTAAGAAACTAAAAAATGATAGTGTTGGCCCCCTTAAAAATAGTCTGGGTGAGATGGTGGATGAGGATGAGGAAAAAGCCAATATGCTAAATTACTTTTTTTCATCAGTATTTACACAAGAAAATCCCATGGCAGACAAAATGTCTAGTGATAAAAATTCCCAATTAAATGTCACCTGCTTAACCCAGCAGGAAGTGCGGCGGCGTCTAAAAATCACTAAAATTGACAAATCTCCGGGCCCGGATGGGATACACCCTCGAGTACTGCAGGAATTAAGTACAGTCATTGATAGACCATTATTTTTAATCTTTAAAGACTCCATAATAACAGGGTCTGTGCCACAGGACTGGCGTATAGCAAATGTGGTGCCAATATTCAAAAAGGGGACAAAAACTGAACTCGGAAATTATAGGCCAGTAAGCTTAACCTCTACTGTGGGTAAAATACTGGAGGGCATTCTAAGGGATGCTATACTGGAGTATCTGAAGAGGAATAACCTCATGACCCAGTATCAGCACGGGTTTACTAGGGACCGTTCATGTCAGACTAATTTGATCAGTTTCTATGAAGAGGTAAGTTCCAGATTGGACCAAGGGAACCCAGTGGATGTAGTGTATATGGACTTTTCAAAAGCTTTTGATACGGTGCCACACAAAAGGTTGATACATAAAATGAGAATAATGGGGATAGGGGAAAATATGTGCAAGTGGGTTGAGAGCTGGCTCAGGGATAGGAAACAAAGGGTGGTTATTAATGGAGCACACTCGGACTGGGTAGCGGTTAGCAGTGGGGTACCACAGGGGTCAGTATTGGGCCCTCTTCTTTTTAACATATTTATTAATGACCTTGTAGGGGGCATTCAGAGTAGAATTTCAATATTTGCAGATGACACTAAACTCTGCAGGGTAATCAATACAGAGGAGGACAATTTTATATTACAGGATGATTTATGTAAACTAGAAGCTTGGGCTGATAAATGGCAAATGAGCTTTAATGGGGATAAATGTAAGGTCATGCACTTGGGTAGAAGTAATAAGATGTATAATTATGTGCTTAATTCTAAAACTCTGGGCAAAACCGTCAATGAAAAAGACCTGGGTGTATGGGTGGATGACAAACTTAAATTCAGTGGCCAGTGTCAGGCAGCTGCTACAAAGGCAAATAAAATAATGGGATGCATTAAAAGAGGCATAGATGCTCATGAGGAGAACATAATTTTACCTCTATACAAGTCACTAGTTCGACCACACTTAGAATACTGTGCACAGTTCTGGTCTCCGGTGTTTAAGAAAGACATAGCTGAACTGGAGCGGGTGCAGAGAAGAGCGACCAAGGTTATTAGAGGACTGGGGGGTCTGCAATACCAAGATAGGTTATTACACTTGGGGCTATTTAGTTTGGAAAAACGAAGACTAAGGGGTGATCTTATTTTAATGTATAAATATATGAGGGGACAGTACAAAGACCTTTCTGATGATCTTTTTAATCATAGACCTGAAACAGGGACAAGGGGGCATCCTCTGCGGTTGGAGGAAAAAAGGTTTAAGCATAATAACAGACGCGGATTCTTTACTGTAAGAGCAGTGAGACTATGGAACTCTCTGCCGTATGATGTTGTAATGAGTGATTCATTACTTAAATTTAAGAGGGGACTGGATACCTTTCTGGAAAAGTATAATGTTACAGGGTATATACACTAGATTCCTTGATAGGGCGTTGATCCAGGGAACTAGTCTGATTGCCGTATGTGGAGTCGGGAAGGAATTTTTTTCCCCAATGTGGAGCTTACTCTTTGCACATGGGTTTTTTTTGCCTTCCTCTGGATCAACATGTTAGGTTAGGCTATGGGTTGAACTAGATGGACATATAGTCTTCCTTCAACCTTAATAACTATGTAACTATGTAACTATGTAACTAAATGTCAATGACTTTAACATAAAACTTACCTGTCATTACAGCCGTGAGAGGGTCGATTTCTTGGACGTGTGTATCCAGAGGGATGGAGATGGTTTCCTCCAGAGTGATCTACATAGGAAAGCAACATCAGTTAACAGTCTTCTACATTCTACATCTGCTCATCCGAAACATCTTAAAAACAGCATTCCATATGGACAACTCCTTAGAGCAAAACGGATATGCTCGGAGGACAGCCTATACCAAAAACAAGCAGAAGATATTTCCCATCGATTTATGGACCGTGGTTATTCATCTAGGACAATCAGACGGTGTAGGAAGAGAGCTTCACGAGTCGATAGAGCAAGCCTCTTTGGGACCAAGAGGGAATCTCAAACACCAACTGAGGTGAGATTCATAGCCACCTTTTCAAACAAGTCAACAGAGGTTAGAGAAATACTGGGCAAATATTGGCCCATTATAAAACAGGATTCTGTTTTGACAAAATGTCTAACAAACATACCCTCTGTCACGTATCGGAGGAATAAAAACCTAAGAGACCTCCTCACCCACAGTCATTATAGGGGCCCAGAATCAAAATGTGCGTTCGGCTCTAAAGGCCCGAGATGGGGTTTCTTCCCATGTCGGGATTGTACGGCATGTAAAAACTTGGAACGCTGCTTTACGTGTTTATCCAGCGACGGGTCTAAAGAATTTAGGATCACCCAGCACATTACTTGCTCCACGGACCATGTGGTATACTATGCCACTTGCCCCTGTGGCCTCATTTACGTGGGCCTTACATCACACCAATTGCGTATCAGAATCAGAGAGCACATCCGGGACATCAAAGCAGCTCTGAATTCATCGGCTGATGAGTTCTTAAAGCCTATTCCAAGGCATTTCAAAGAAAAACACGGGTGTAACAGTCACCTCCTGAAAGTACGTGGTATAGATCGTGTCCTAATGGATGGACGAGGTGGTGATACGAGGAAACGTCTTGCCCAGTTGGAAGCCCAATGGATTGTCCGCATAGATTGCATTCGCCCTAAGGGGCTTAATGAAGATTTGAGTTTCGTCCCATTCTTGTAGTTTTTTATAGTTATATATTTATTTCTATTCTGGCTATAACAAACTTTTTAACTAGTGTTTTGTGGTTTTTTCTTATAGTTTTTAACAGTTGTTCTTTGTTTATGTTACTCATATTTTTCTTTTTTCTATCTATTCAACAGATTATTCACGTCCGTTACTAATCTCCCTTTATGATTCAGGAAGCGTTGACAGATTCAGCCTTCAAGAAACCAAGAGTCTATATTTATATATTATTGTCGGCTTTTTCCTCTGTTTATATCTCTATTTTTGGTCTATTAATAACCACTTTTGTGGATCTTATCTTTTTTACTCTCATGCTTAGTGTCTGTTAGTTTATCAATCACGGTTTTTTAAATATATATAAATATTCTATTTTTTCATATATATTAATACTCACCATAATGTCACTAGTTTATGGGGCTTTTGTAGTCTCCAGCACTTTTTGCAACATATAGCACAGTGAACAGCTCCTATCACTCGTCTGCAGCTTATAATATTGCTCAGACTTCACTTTTGTTTTTTTGTTTTTTTGTTTATATTTTCGTATGTATGTAATTTATTCATTCATATTTTTCATTATTTGGCCGCCCCATGCTGTTCCTCTGTCTAGTGACATATCTTAGTTTTTTGCACCATTTGGCGCGATTTTACTAGTAGTTTCTATTATTGACACTTTAGTCCATATTAAATACCAATCTCATTCTTATTCCACTTTTGTCCCAGCTGTGTCCGGCTTCTATGCGTGCACTTTAGTTAGATCTCACCTTCTCTTTTGTCCTCACCCTCACCGAACTAGTCAGACATATGCATAGACCCTCTATAGACTCGTTGATGCTTTCTCCTTGTCAGCTGCTTGCCAGTCCTCTGAGCGGCGTGCGCTGCACTGGGTAGGCGTGGTCTGGTTGCCGTGGGCACGCGTCCTCTTCGCGTCACACATCTGGCCCCTCCCACTGACGCGTCAGTGCGGGGCGCGGCTGTGTGACGTTGGACGCCGCCTCTGCCGCCTCCAGCCACTGCCGAGCCTGATGCAGCGCCGCCATTGCCGCCTGGAGGGTGTAACAGCTAGGTATTTAAGGACCCTCATTCCACTCTTCACTAGCGCCCCCCGAGGAAGCAACTATTGCGAAACGCGCGTCGGGGCCTCCTCTTCCACGCATGACAGCAGCAGGCCGGTAATATATCTATCTTCTATCGGCTCAGTCTTCCCCTTTTGCATGGGACTTCCTGGGACTATGTGCAATGTTCGGCTTAATGAGCCACTAAGGGTAATCAGACCATAACGCCAAATTTCTCTGATCTGATAGATGCTATTTCGCCATGTGGGTTATGTCTATTTGCACTATGCTCTAATGTGACACCCATACATCTGGTTATATACTTACGTTATCTTCCTGTTGTCCGCTCAGTATCTTGGAGCCTTATCTCTTATGTAGCTGCCATCCTTTTGGTATTAGGAATTATAGCGAATATTGGGATTATACTTTTTTCATCACCTTGATTACATTTATATGCTCCCATATATGGCTTCTTGACCTTATAGCTACTATCTGATTTGCCCGTTGTTGTATTTGCGTATTTGTGCGTGGCACTAGGCTCGCCTCTGCTTTTACCTAATCCTAACCCTAATCCCAACTCTAACCCTAACTTTAGCCGCAACCCTAGCCCTAACTTTAGCCCCAACCCTAGCCCTAACCCTAAATTTAGCCCCAACCCTAGCCCTAAGGCTACTTTCACACTTGCGTCGTTTGGCATCCGTCGCAATCCGTCGTTTTGGACAAAAAACGGATCCTGCAAATGTGCCCGCAGGATGCCTTTTTTTGCCCATAGACTTGTATTGCCGACGGATCGCGACGGACAGTCACACGTCACGTCCGTCGTGCACTGGATCAGTTGTGTTTTGGCGGACCGTCGGCACAAAAAAAAGTTCAATGTAACTTTTTTTGTACGTCGCGTCCGCCATTTACGACCGCGCATGCGTGGCCGTAACTCCGCCGCCTCCTCCCCAGGACATAGATTGGGCAGCGGATGCGTTGAAAAACTACATCCGCTGCCCACATTGTGCACAATTTTCACAACGTGCGTCGGTATGTCGGGCCGACGCATTGCGACGGCCCCGTACCGACGTAAGTGTGAAAGAAGCCTAACCCTAAATTTAGCCCCAACGCTAACCCTATATTTAGCCCCAACCCTAACCCTAAATTTAGCCCCAACCCTAACCCTAAATTTAGCCCCAACCCTAACCCTAAATTTTGCCCCAACCCTAACCCTAGCCCCAACCCTAACCCTAGCCCTAACCCTAATTTTAGCCCCAACTGCTTTCTCCTGCCGGCCGGCAGATGGCGACAGATGGCGGGCGCACTGCGCATGCGCCCGCCATTTTGTTTCCCAAAGAAGACGCCGGCGGCCAGGAGAAGCAGGAGGACCCAAGGACACCGGTAAGTATAATAGGGTCCCCGAATCCCCCTATTTCTCTGTCCTCTGATGCGCGATCACATCAGACATATCAGAGTAATAGGCTACTGATTTCATGACAGTCAACGGTTCTTCTATTTGAGCAGGAGGTGCGCATCTTTGTGGGTAATGTTATTAAATTTGCAATAATCCACACACAAACAAATACTTTTGCTTAAAAACAGGCACTGAAATGTTTTGCCTCACAAAAAAAGAATTAACTGCAATCTCGTACTGTCCTGTCTGTATATTCTCTATTGCTTCCCCCCCTGCCAAGGAGCTGTGGTATGATCAGACCATGTCCCTGTACGGTCAGACACAGCCATTACAGAGTACACAGCAGGGGCACATTTATAAGATTATCTCAGCACAGGAACATTTTTTTAAACACATCCAATTGTGGAAGTTATTGTTATTCAAAGATCTGTTAATTAAAATGTAGTTTCTGGGACAACCCATTTCAAAGAGCAGCAAGTGATAACACAGCAGTACATGCTTTTTGAGAACAAGTTCCACAAACCAGGCTAATAGCAGCAGATCTAGAAAACGGCAAGTATGAGGTGTGCTATGCAGCAAGTCCACTCGGGGCTTATCCTGTTGGCCAATACTGTCAGAATGGAATTCTTCCATCCAATTGTTTCATTCAACCAAAGCGATGTGTAAATATTTCCTGTCCTTCATTATAGGACATTGGGTCTTGTGATATCCAGTATGATAACCAGTTCATTACATACACTAATATGTAGGAGAATCATAAAAAACCCAAAATGTTAATAATTATAATAAATTTTTAAAATGCCACCAACCTGTGGCTACACCAAAAAACCACAACAAAACAAACCGTGAAAAACTAGTGTAGGGGGAAGGAGAAATCCCTAGATGGTACCTATACTGGTGGCTGCCTATCAGCGGGGGTTGGCGCCCTAGGGGGAACGTTGTGGTGCCCCCGCTCAACGAAGGCTTACCCTGGTGTCCCTAATAAGCCCTGATATCACCAATGGGTCATTTATTATACTTTAAAATTTATACACTAATATGTAGACAGGACATCAATCTCCTGTGAATTACAGGATGACATCATCATCATTAAAACCCCTCCTGACAGCTCTGAGTCCTCCCCTCCGCACCCAGATCCACCCTCCCTGTCCCTCTGTATATCTTCCATGTAGTTAAAGATATTGGTGAAGACTTATGAAACTGTCTAAAACAAAAATGTTTTTGCTTTTCATAGGGGTATCGTTTCTCCTTATGGAGAGTGACATACCCTCTCTGGCTTGTCAAGGTAAGGAGGCTTATTCGCCATGCAATGCTCCTCTGGGAAATATAATATGCAAATTGCCTCTTATGAGAAAAAGAGGACTTAAAGAGGTGGCGCTATAGAGTTTAAGTCCTCTTTTTCTCAGAAGAGGCAATTTGCATATTTGCTTTTCATAACTGCCAATAATAGAGCACCTTTCATTTTGTATTGTTCGCTTGAAAAATTAATGTTGTGCTGTGATTGGTTGTTTGGCCTGCAGACAATTTTTATGTTAGACATTTTCAAATATGTTGTCTATTGCTGCTGCTTCATACAACAGAACAATGAGACTGAAGCAGTATCACATAGGATACAGAGACTGTCCTCTATACATCACATAAGATATATTGAGACTGCTGTGTATACATCACATAGGATACATGAAGACTCTGCTCTATACATTAATAGGATACATGAGATTGCTGTATACATCACATACACTACACTGAGACTGCAGTATACAGCACAAAATATACTGAGACTTTTGGAAGTGCATTGAACAGCAAGGTGGATTGCTGCTGAGGGGAAAAAGAAAAAAAAAAAGAATCTCTTTAAATCTTCAGCTTAGCGAGTGTGAACAAGCTGAGTGTGACCTGAGCCTAAGTGCGAACGGCGGTAAGTGTGTGACTTGTGATTCAGTGACTTTGGATTCAGGGAGTTTCCAAGGGAGGAATTACTGAATTGCTGTCTGTATTTTATTAATACTTTGCATTTATTTTTTATTTAACTTTTCTGTCTGGTGCAATCCCCATTAGGAATTGTGTTTCACTATTGTTAATGCCATCCAGTGGACATCATGCCACATGTATGCAATCCTTGAGCAGCCGGTCGAAGGTGCATACTGCTGTGCGAGATGTGAGCACGTTGAGCATTTGGAAGCCCAGATTCTGAATCTAAATGTGCAGCTGGCAACACTGAAATCCATTGACAATATGGAAAGGAGTCTTCTGCTCACTGAGCAAACGCTCAATTGGATAGATGAGGATGGTAGGATGGAGCTGCAGGACAGTGAAGCAGCAAGCTGGGTGACAGTTAGAAGGTCGGGTAGAGGGAAGAGTGCCAGGGAGTCTAGTCCTGTAAGTTTGCTAAGTTGGCAGATGATGGGGTGCCAGTACAGGGGCAGCACTGCTGCAGCCAGGCATGTCCTTTGAAAGCCGGAGGAATGACTGCTACAGTAAGGAGGGAAATAGGAGAGCAGGGCAGGCCAGACAGGTGCTGGTAGTGGGGGACTCAATTATTAGGGGAACAGATAGGGCAATCTGTTACAAAGACAGGGATCGTCGAACGGTGTGCTTCCTACCTGGCGCTCGAGTCCGACACATCGCTGATTGGGTTGACAGATTACTGGGAGGGGCTGATGAGGACCCAGCGGTCATGGTGCACATTGGCACAAATGACAAAGTTAGAGGTAGGTGGAAGGTACTTAGCAGAGAAACACAGGCAAAACAGCTTGCAGCACAAACACCTCTGAGAGCTGGAAAGGTTTGCCGAGGAGGCGGAGCCGGAGTATCTGAAGCAGGAAAATCTTTTGCAGCACAAGCCAGGAGTACTAGCAGAATAAACAAGCAAGGAGTGGGATGTGAACCAGGGTTATAAAGGCAGGGAAGGTGGATCACATGGGCAGAAGCGAAGCAGCAGACACCATCTTGGAAAAAGGCAAACAGTACCACAAATGAAACAGGGAATCTAGAGTCCTGACAGTGGGTGGAGATAAGGGGAGGGGAAAAAATAATAAATTACTGATAGGGGTTAGTTATAAGTCTCCAAAAATAATGGAAGCAACGGAGAATATCCTCATAAGGCAAATAGATGAAGCTGCGACTCAAGGAGAAGTCATTATTATGGGGGACTTCAACTACCCTGAAATAGATAGGGGAACAGAAACCTGCAGTTCCAGCAAAGGTAATCGTTTTTTGACAACTATGAGAGACTACCATTCACAACTGGTTCAGGACCCAACAAGAAGGGGGGCACTGCTAGACCTAATATTAACCAACAGGCCAGACCGCATATCAAATATAAGGGTTGGGGGTCACTTGGGGAATAGTGATCCCAAAATAATAAGTTTTCATGTATCCTTTAATAAGATGTGTAGTAGAGGGTTTACAAGGACACTAAACTTCAGGAGGGCAAATTTCCAACGGATGAGAGATGATCTTGGAGCAATTAACTGGGATGATATCCTGAGACATAAAAATACACACAGAAAATGGGAGACGTTTATTAGCATCCTGGATAGGACCTGTGCACAGTATATACTGTATGGGAATAAACATACTAGAAATAGAAGGAAACCAATAAAGCTAAATAGAGCTGTAAGGGGCGCAATAAGGGACAAAAAGAAAGCATTTAGATAATTAAAGGAAGTAGGTAGTGATAAGGCATTAAATAAATACAGAAAATTAAATAAATTCTGTAAAAAGCAAATTAAGGCAGCAAAAATTGAGACAGAGAGACTCAGTGCCAGAGAGAGTAAAAATAATCCCAAAATATTCTTTAACTACGTAAATAGTAAGAAACTAAAAAATGATAGTGTTAGCCCCCTTAAAAATAGTCTGGGTGAAATGGTGGAAGAGGATGAGGAAAAAGCCAATATGCTAAATGACTTTTTTTCATCAGTATTTACTCAAGAAAATTCCATGGCAGACAATATGATCAGTGAACAAAAATTCCCCATCAAATGTCACCTGCTTAACCCAGCAGGAAGTACTGCGGCGTCTAAAAATCACTAAAATTGACAAATCTCCGGGACCGGAAGGGATACACCCCCGAGTACTTCAGGAATTAAGTACAGTCATTGATAGTCCATTATTTTTAATCTTTAAAGACTCCATAATAACAGGGTCTGTACCACAGGACTGGCATATAGCAAATGTGGTGCCAATATTCAAAAAGGGGACAAAAACTGACCTCGGAAATTATAGGCCAGTAAGCTTAACCTCTAGTGTTGGTAAAATCCTGGAGGGCATTCTAAGGGATGCTATACTGGAGTATCTGAAGAGGAATAACCTCATGACCCAGTATCAGCATGGGTTTACTAGGGACCGTTCCTGTCAAACTAATCTGATCAATTTCTATGAAGAGGCAAGTTACGGACTGGACCAAGGGAACCCAGTGGATGTAGTGTATATGGACTTTTCAAAAGCTTTTGATACGATGCCACACAAAAGGTTGATACATAAAATGAGAATAATGGGGATAGGGGAAAATATGTGTAAGTGGGTTGAGAGCTGGCTCAGGGATAGGAAACAAAGGGTGGTTATTAATGGAGCACACTCGGACTGGTTTGCGGTTAGCAGTGGGGTACCACAGGAGTCAGTATTGGGCCCTCTTCTTTTTAACATATTTATTAATGACCTTGTAGGGGGGCATACAGAGCAGAATTTCAATATTTGCAGATGACACTAAACTCTGCAGGGTAATCAATACAGAGGAGGACAATTTTATATTACAGGATGATTTATGTAAACTAGATGCTTGGGCTGACGAATGGCAAATGAGCTTTAATGGGGATAAATGCAAGGTCATGCACTTGGGTAGAAGTAATAAGATGTATAATTATGTGCTTAATTCTAAAACTCTGGGCAAAACCGTCAATGTATTCATGTTATGTTTTTTGTACTAATAAAGAATTTTTCATATTAAATTGATGGGGCGTGAGATTCCCTTCTTCTTTTTCTGGTATAGTTTGGACTTGCCCCTAGCACCTTGTTGGGTCATTATTTTTGAACATTTCTATAATGTATAATACGTGGCTTGTATTCTCACTAATTGTTCTTCATCTTCATTAATCATAGTCCTCTTCAGCAGTACATGTGCCCCAGTCTGGCAAATCCATCATCACGTCACTAGCACTCATGTGTCTGACCTGCACATTGCCTTCTCAACCCCACTTTGTCTGTGCTATCTCAGGGTTACGCACAACTGTATCTCCTTGGACTCTGACCATATCCACTGCAGCTGAACGCTCCTTCCTTCTCTGTACCACTTGCCAGGATCCAGGTGCTTTCAGCTTTATTTAGTACTAGCTGAAGAGCCCGGCGCTGCCCGGGTATAGTAACTAACTGTGGTTAGTTATAGCACCTCACTTCTGTCATTTTTCCCCACACATCTCTCATTTTCCCTCTCACTCCTCTCATTTTCCCCCTCACTCATCTCATTTTTTTGCCCTCACTCCTCTCATTTTCCTCACTAACGTCTGTCATTTTGACCTCACACCTATCATTTTCCCATCAGTATATACCTGTATGTCATCCCCCTTGTATATAATATATAAGGAAAACTGTTGCTCATAGCAGCCATTCACAGCTCAGCTTTTATCTTTTTTAAACAGCTCTGGTGAAATGAAAAAGGCTTAGTGATTGGTTGCTATGGGCAACACAGGCACTGTATTGGTCAGTATTTTTACCTCAGTATTTGTAAGCTAAAGCTTGGACTAAAACAATCAGAGGAAAAGTATATTAGAAACACGTCACCACTTCTGTATTTTTCTCCCACTCGTTGTTTAGGCTTATAAATACTGAGGTAAAATACTGACCAAACACTGAACGTGTGAATGTGGCCTTATACACTCCACCTGCAGCGCCTCACTCTTCTCTATGCACAGCCTCATACTGCAGCAGCACCCCACTTCTCTCATTTTCCCCCTGACATCTCTCATTTTTCCCCTCACATCTCTATCCCATCCATGAGGCTCCTCCCTTTCCAATAATGTCATGCCTCACAGAAGCAACTCCATTCTAGACACGAGCTAGATGTGGCCTGTGCCTGCTATGTGGAGTGGGCGTGGCTATGTGGAGTGGGCGTGGCTATGTGGAGTGGGCATGGCTATGTGGAGTGGGCATGGCTATGTGGAGTGGGCGTGGTCGACACACACACACACACACTCAATTTTATATATTAGATGCCACTTTATCCAGTACAGGTTCTTACATGGCTTAGGACTGTAGCAATCTTCCTTTTAACACACACTGGTATGTGGCTCACTTAATTTCTCCTCCAGAGCTAATAACTACTGTAACTGCAGACTTACTGACCAGGAAGTCACTCTCTTAGGCTACTTTCACACTAGTGTCGTACGATGCACGTCACAATGTGTCGTTTTGGTGAAAAAATGCATCCTGCAAAGTTGTCTGCAGGATGCGTTTTTTCCCCATAGACTAACATTAGCGACGCATTGCGACAGTTGCGTCGTGTTGTGGCGGACTGTTGTGAATTCTGTGGCAGAGCTCCCTCCTGTGGTCACAAGTGGTACTTCGGCTGATTCTCTCTGTGAGCTTCCGTTGTTGGAGGAAAGTGGTACTACGGCCTCTGAGTTTCCTTCCTCAGGTGATGTGGTGAAGTCGTTAGGTGCTGCTCTATTTAACTCCACCTAGTGCTTTGATCCTGGCCTCCAGTCAATGTTCTAGTTTTGGACCTGTTTCCTCCTGGATCGTTCCTGTGGCCTGCTGCTCTGCATAGCTAAGTTCTGCTTTGCTATTTTGTTTGCTGCTTTTTCTGTCCAGCTTGTCTATTTGTTTTTTCCTGCTTGCTGGAAGCTCTGGGACGCAGAGGGTGTACCTCTGTGCCGTTAGTTCGGTACGGAGGGTCTTTTTGCCCCTTGGCGTGGTTTTTGTAGGGTTTTGTGTTGACCGCAAAGTTTCCTTTCCTATCCTCGCTCTGTTCAGAAAGTCGGGCCTCACTTTGCTAAATCTATTTCATCTCTATGTTTGTCTTTTCATCTTAACTCACAGTCATTATATGTGGGGGCTGCCTTTTCCTTTGGGGTATTTCTCTGAGGCAAGGTAGGCTTATTTTCTATCTTCAGGCTAGCTAGTTTCTCAGGCTGTGCCGAGTTGCATAGGGAGCGTTAGGCGCAATCCACGGCTGCCTCTAGTGTGGTTGGAGAGGATTAGGGATTGCGGTCAGCAGAGTTCCCACGTCTCAGAGCTCGTTCTATGTTTTTGGGTTATTGTCAGGTCACTGTATGTGCTCTGACCTCTATGTCCATTGTGGTACTGAATTACCTTATCACAACAGCGGACCGTCGTAACAAAAAAAGTTACATGTAACTTTTTTTGTGCGTCGTGTCCGCCATATCCGACCGCACATGCGTGGCCGGAACTCCGCCCCCTCCTCCCCGCAACTCACAATGGGGCAGCGGATGCATTGTAATAATGCATCCGCTGCCCCTATTATGCTGCGTTTTCACAGGATGCATCGGTACGTCGGCCCGACGCTCTGCGACGGGCCGACACTAGTGTGAAAGTAGCCTTACTCGCAAATATACCTCCCATCCACAAGGCTGGCTAACTGAAAACTGTGTGGTGCCCTGCATCTACACTATAACATCACTTTCCCACAATTTTCCATTTCAAGGCATTAATCAAGAGCCTTCGTATTACCCCTTATTGTATTACTACAGTCATGGCCAAAAGTATTGACACCCCTGCAATTCTGTCAGATAATACTCATTTTCTTCCTGAAAATGATTGCAAACACAAATTAATTGGTATTATTATCTTCATTTAATTTGTCTTAAATGAAAAAACACAAAAAGAATTGTCCTAAAGCCAAATTGGATATAATTCCACACCAAACATAAAAAAGGGGGTGAACAAAAGTATTGGCACTGTTCGAAAAATCATGTGATGCTTCTCTAATTTGTGTAATTATCAGCACCTGTAACTTACCTGTGGCACCTAACATGTGTTGGCAATAACTAAATCACACTTGCAGCCAGTTGACATGGATTAAAGTTGACTCAACCTCTGTCCTGTGTCCTTGTGTGTACCACATTGAGCATGAGGAAAAGAAAGAAGACCAAAGAACTGTCTGAGGACTTGAGAAACCAAATTGTGAGGAACCATGAGCAATCTCAAGGCTACAAGTCCATCTCCAAAGACCTGAATGTTCCTGTGTCTACCGTGCGCAGTGTCATCAAGAAGTTTAAAGCCCATGGCACTGTGGCTAACCTCCCTAGATGTGGACGGAAAAGAAAAATTGACAAGAGATTTCAATGCAAGATTGTGCGGATGTTGGATAAAGAACCTCGACTAACATCCAAGCAAGTTCAAGCTGCCCTGCAGTCCAAGGGTACAACAGTGTAAACTATTTGTATTAATTGCACCTGTTTGAACTTGTTACCTGTATAAAAGACACCTGTCCATACACTCAATCAATCACACTCCAACCTCTCCACCATGGCTAAGACCAAAGAGCTATATAAGGATACCAGGGTTAAAAATGTAGATATGCACAAGGCTGGGATGGGCTACATGACAATAGGCAAGCACAAGATGAGTGTCGGTCTGGGGCTCCATGCAAGATCTCACCTCGTGGGGTAAGCATGATTCTCAGAAAGGTCAGGAATGAGCACCGAACTACAGGGAAAAACCTGGTTAATGACCTGAAGAGAGCTGAGACCAAAGTTTCAAATATTACTGTTAGTAAGACACTATGCCATCATGGATTACAATTCTTTAGTGCATGCAAGGTCCCCCTGCTCACGCCAGAACATGTCCAGTCCCCTTTCAAGCTCACCAATGACTATCTGGATGATCCAGTGGAGGCATGGGAGAAGGTTATTTGGTCAGATTAGATGAACTAGAACTTTTTGGTATTAACTCGCCGTGTTTGGAGGAAGAAGGATGAATACAACCCCAAGAACACCGTCCCAACTGTGAAGCATGATGGGGAAAACATACTTTGGGGGGTGCTTTTCTGAAAAGGGACCAAGACGACTGCACTACATAGAAGGGAGGATAGTATAACAGGTGAACAATGAGTCAAAGAGCATACCAATATTTTACAAACGTGAAAAGACTTCATATTTAATAAAGTAAGATAAAAACAGAACTGTTATTGTGCATGTTTACAGTTCAAAAAGAGCAATCAATACATGAAGTAACGGCATGATAACAACAGGTGTGGGACAAAATTCCAACATAAGTAAGGAACGGTACACCATGCCTAAACAGATGACTACACAGGGTATAAAGTGCTAGGTCAAATATCCTCAGTGACTGCGGTACTAAATGTTGTATATAAAGGGGGTATGGTAAAATAAGTAAATAAGACAGGCTAAGTCATGTATTTAGAAATAGGGAAAGAGAGGGGGCTTTTTAAGAGCAAAGCAGGTCAAGTGACCTCCATCAATCCCAATCACACCCTCTCAAAATAACCCAAGACGTAAATAGCCGGTCTAATAGAAGTAAACAATATCCCCAAAGTAAGCCACAGTGACGGAGACGTTATAAACAGTAATTACCCATGTGGTGAAAGGCAGGCGTGACCGGTCCTAACTCCCCAACGCACATTTCGGTGCCGGTACACCTTCTTCAGGGGGCGTGGTTTTGATGGCAAATGTACCCTCCCTAAATATCCGGCATAAGATGTCACATGATGCGATTCCACCAATAGAAATGGATTTCTGACACTAGTATTCAGAACTAATCAGCTGCTCGTCCATATCCGCATCGCTACTACTGAGTCACGTGGAGCGGCAAACAATAACATCCGCTCCACAGCTGAGCGAGCGAAGAAGATCCGCTGGGATAACAGCGGCTAGTCGGCGCACAGATATAGTGCGCATGCGCCGCCAGAATATCACGGCGCACACACAGCGCCGACACAAACCCCACAGCTTGAATACAAGCATACCGCCCGGTGACGGCAGGCAGTCACTCCTCCCTGTCAAAAACACCACTGCACGATCTCATGGGGCGGTTGGCGCCAAGAACCGCCCCAGTATAGAGCAAGTGAAGAAAGTGCATTGGGGGGTGACAGCACGCCGGCACACGGGGTTAAATACAAGATAGTGTATACGGACAGCATCACATATCTAGAATATAAATGACTAGAGCATAAAACAATATATATATAAATAAATAAACCAAGATTTTAAATAAATCAGCATGAATATACAAGCACAACTATACTTAAAATACCAGATGACAGACTCAGCCTGTAATAGGGCAATTGCCCGTGAGCCAACCCAGTAGAGACCGGTCACACCAGGGAGGCTGTCGCCCAACCCCCACCGTGTACCATGCCAAGACAGGGGGCAAAATCGAAAAAAGGGGGGGGAGAGGGGAAGGAGGGAACGGGAAAGAAAAGATGGGAAAATGTAAATAAAACTGAGAGTGCCATCACTCACTTGAAAGGTAATAAATATATGACCATAAACATTACATTAATAGCTACATAATCTATTGTCAAGCAGACGTTATAATTTCAATAATATTACCATATTAATTATTTGCCAAATAACAAGATAATATGACTGTACAATAATAAGTCCATGCCGAAATCACACATCTCCTCAATGTATGACAAATTGGATATTTTCAAAGGCTCCACTTCATTTATTACGATGTAAGACGCGTGACATCAAACAGGATATACGGGTACATCTTGAACGGATCATGTCGTAAGTATTGAGATCAATATGTTGCAATATAGCAACTAACTGAAAGAATGAATAAAAACATCCATTAAAATCAATAAAAAAACAAAATAAAAAGAACATACAGCAGCAGTAAGTCAAATAGGGACACATAAGGCAACAAGATAATACGTAGTATAACTAGAACAAAGTTGGTCAGAGGAATGAGGCAAATCCATGTGATTCATTAAGACCGTGGGGGGACATTGTGCCCAAAACGGTGATCCACCTACATTCTTTCTGGGCAAGTAACCGTTTAATGTCCCCACCACAGATCCCAAGTTGAATATGCTGGATGCCTCTGACCATGAAAGATTTTGGGTCGTTCTGGTGAAATGTTCGAAAGTGCCTTGGTATGGTTTTTAGCTGGGTGTTATAAAAGGCAATTCAGTACTACAATGGACATAGTGGTCAGAGCACATACAGTGATCTGACAATAACCCAAAATCATAGAACGAGCTCTGAGACTTGGGAACTCTGCAGACCGCAATCCCTAATCCTCTCCAAACAACACTAGAGGCAGCCGTGGATTGCGCCTAACTCTGCCTATGCAACTCGGCGCAGCCTGAGAAACTAACTAGCCTGAAGATAGAAAATAAGCCTACCTTGCCTCAGAGAAATACCCCAAAGGAAAAGGCAGCCCCCCACATATAATGACTGTGAGTTAAGATGAAAAGACAAACGTAGAGATGAAATAGATTCAGCAAAGTGAGGCCCGACTTTCTTAACAGATAGAGGATAGAAAAGGTAACTTTGCGGTCTACACAAAACCCTAAAGAAAACCACGCAAAGGGGGCAAAAAGACCCTCCGTACCGAACTAACGGCACGGAGGTACACCCTTTGCGTCCCAGAGCTTCCAGCAACAAATTAGACAAGCTGGACAGAAAAAATAGCAAACAAATAGCAAAGAAGAACTTAGCTATGCAGAGCAGCAGGCCACAGGAATGATCCAGGGAAAAGCAAGTCCAACACTGGAACATTGACAGGAAGCCAGGATCAAAGCATTAGGTGGAGTTAAGTAGAGAAGCACCTAACGACCTCACCAGATCACCTGAGGGAGGAAACTCAGAAGCCGCAGTACCACTTCCCTCCACCAACAGAAGCTCACAGAGAGAATCAGCCGAAGTACCACTTGTGACCACAGGAGGGAGCTCTGCCACAGAATTCACAACAGTACCCCCCCCCTTGAGGAGGGGTCACCGAACCCTCACCAGAGCCTCCAGGACGACCAGGATGAGCCATATGAAAGGCATGAACAAGATCGGGAGCATGGACATCAGAGGCAAAGGCCCAGGAATTATCTTCCTGAGCATAACCCTTCCACTTAACCAGATACAGGAGTTTCCGTCTTGAAACACGAGAATCCAAAATCTTCTCCACAATATACTCCAACTCTCCCTCCACCAAAACCGGGGCAGGAGGATCAACAGATGGAACCATAGGTGCCACGTATCTCCGCAACAATGACCTATGGAATACGTTATGTATGGAAAAAGAATCTGGAAGGGTCAGACGAAAAGACACAGGATTAAGAACCTCAGAAATCCTATACGGACCAATGAAACGAGGTTTAAACTTCGGAGAGGAAACCTTCATAGGAATATGACGAGAAGATAACCAAACCAGATCCCCAACACGAAGTTGGGGACCCACACGGCGTCTGCGATTAGCGAAACGTTGAGCCTTCTCCTGGGACAAGGTCAAATTGTCCACTACATGAGTCCAAATCTGCTGCAACCTGTCCACCACAGTATCCACACCAGGACAGTCCGAAGACTCAACCTGTCCTGAAGAGAAACGAGGATGGAACCCAGAATTGCAGAAAAATGGCGAAACCAAGGTAGCCGAGCTGGCCCGATTATTAAGGGCGAACTCAGCCAAAGGCAAAAAGGACACCCAGTCATCCTGATCGGCAGAAACAAAGCATCTCAGATAGGTTTCCAAGGTCTGATTGGTTCGTTCGGTCTGGCCATTAGTCTGAGGATGGAAAGCCGAGGAAAAAGACAAGTCAATGCCCATCCTACCACAAAAGGCTCGCCAAAACCTTGAAACAAACTGGGAACCTCTGTCAGAAACAATATTCTCTGGAATGCCATGTAAACGAACCACATGCTGGAAGAACAATGGCACCAAATCAGAGGAGGAAGGCAATTTAGACAAGGGTACCAGATGGACCATCTTAGAAAAGCGATCACAGACCACCCAAATGACTGACATCTTTTGAGAAACGGGAAGATCAGAAATAAAATCCATAGAGATATGTGTCCAAGGCCTCTTCGGGACCGGCAAGGGCAAAAGCAACCCACTGGCACGAGAACAGCAGGGCTTAGCCCGAGCACAAATCCCACAGGACTGCACAAAAACACACACGTCCCGCGACAGAGACGGCCACCAAAAGGATCTAGCCACCAACTCTCTGGTACCAAAGATTCCAGGATGACCAGCCAACACCGAACAATGAACCTCAGAGATAACTTTATTGGTCCACCTATCAGGGACAAACAGTCTCTCAGCTGGACAACGATCAGGTTTATTAGCATGAAATTTTTGCAGCACCCGCCGCAAATCAGGGGAGATGACAGACACAATTACTCCTTCCTTGAGGATACCCGCCGGCTCAGACAAACCCGGAGAGTCGGGCACAAAACTCCTAGACAGAGCATCCGCCTTCACATTTTTAGAGCCCGGAAGGTACGAAATCACAAAGTCAAAACGGGCAAAAAACAGCGACCAACGAGCCTGTCTAGGATTCAACCGCTTAGCAGACTCAAGATAAGTCAAGTTCTTAAGATCAGTCAATACCACCACGCGATGCTTAGCTCCTTCAAGCCAATGACGCCACTCCTCGAATGCCCACTTCATGGCCAGCAACTCTCGGTTGCCCACATCATAATTTCGCTCAGCAGGCGAAAACTTCCTGGAAAAAAAAGCGCATGGTTTCATCACTGAGCAATCAGAACCTCTCTGCGACAAAACAGCCCCTGCTCCAATCTCAGAAGCATCAACCTCGACCTGGAACGGAAGAGAAACATCTGGTTGACACAACACAGGGGCAGAAGAAAAACGACGCTTCAAGTCTTGAAAAGCTTCCACAGCAACAGAAGACCAATTGACCAAATCAGCACCCTTCTTGGTCAAATCGGTCAATGGTTTGGCAATACTAAAAAAATTGCAGATGAAGCGACGATAAAAATTAGCAAAGCCCAGGAACTTTTGCAGACTTTTCAGAGATGTCGGCTGAGTCCAATCATGGATGGCTTGGACCTTAACAGGATCCATCTCGATAGTAGAAGGGGAAAAGATGAACCCCAAAAATGAAACCTTCTGCACACCAGTAGTGTATAATAGCCATGATCCGTCAAACTCAATCTGACAGGTGCCCCGCCCCTATCAAAGTGTATCAAAATGTGTAACCCCTCCCCTCCTCCTGTCAGCCAGCTGTCCCTGAGGCTGGCTGATTTCCCCTTTTGATATCGTTTGATATACTTTAATTTGTTGCAGTTTGATATTATTCACGTATTTGTTTTATATTTTTATACACGTAGCTCGAGTTTGATTCTGTTAGCTGTGATTTATTCACAGTGTATTCATATAGTGGAGAACTTAAAACACACCAAGCTGTTTATTTGTGGTCCTACTGAACATTAACTAAATGGTAGGGTTATTTGCGGGTCAGAGGTTTATAACACCTAGGTCAATTGCTGTTGTATTTGCGTACCCAATAAATGTTTATTTTCACAAACAGAAGAGCCAGCTTTTCTGTTTGTACATGTAGGGTTTATCTGCGTGTCATTTGCCCATGATATTTGCTTTCTCTTTTTTGTCATTAACAGTAAATTGTAAGCTGTGTTTATTCACAGTGTAGCAGATTTTCTCCTTGATTGTACTCAATACTGTGCAAAGGGTCTCAATACTTATGGCCGTGTGATATTTCAGTTTTTCTTTTTAATAAATTCACAAAAAATCTACATTTCGGTTTTGTTCAGGCATGACGGCGTGCAGGGTGTACATTAATATATATATATATCTCAGAATGCAGCTGAATAGTATTGCTAATTAGGACATATAAATAGAAAATTATGTAGAAACCCAAAGTTTTGATAAGTGTATGAAAATACACCAATATTAACTATTTGTGCTATTTTAGGCGTAAATTTGTCCTATATGTATAGCAGACAGGAGTTGGGGCGATGAAATATGTGTTACAAGCGTAGTGAATTGCAGATATATTCTACAGTGTATGGCATTTTGAGAAATGTGTGGCATAACCAATTACCTATTACGGCCACTAGATGGCAGAATATCATATTAATTATGCATTGGGGTTTACTTTTGGAAACTTACAAATTCCTATAATTATGCTTATACCTTAGGCGTGTATTTACATGGCCCTTTAATTCGCACTTTTACAGACTATATGTGGATTACAGCCTGTATACAGTAACAGGCGGAATGACTGAGTGTAATATTGCACGCAATACTGTGCAAAGGGTCTGAATACTTATGGCCGTGTGATATTTCAGTTTTCTTTTTAATAAATTCGCAAAAAATCTACATTTCTGTTTTGTTCAGGCATGATGGCGTGCAGAGTGTACATTAATATATATATATATATATCTCAGAATGCAGCTGAATAGTATTGCTAATTAGGACATATAAATAGAAAATTATGTAGAAACCCAAAGTTTTGATAAGTGTATGAAAATACACCAATATTAACTATTTGTGCTATTTTAGGCGTAAAATTGGCCTATATGTATAGCAGTCAGGAGTTGGGGCGATGAAATATGTGTTACAAGCGTAGTGAATTGCAGATATATTCTACAGTGTATGGCATTTTGAGAAATGTGTGGCATAACAATTACCTATTACGGCCACATTTCTATGCAGTGTATTTTAGAACCAGTGTTTCTGGCTGCAGACTGTAATGTGTAAGGTATTCTCATTTTTATATATTGTATTTTATAACACACCATGCCGTTTATATAATAATCACAGTTGTGTCTCTACAGGACAACGTGGCTTACAAAGACATTTCATTAATATAAGTGTGAAACTGACAGACAAGCACAGCTGTGTCTCTACAGGCCATGCTGGTCACTAGACAGCCAGAGTTTCTGTGGGGGAGATATACTAACAGAGGTTCTGTTGACCCAAAAAACCGGTGTAGAACGTACACAGAGAGCAACTTACAATATTTACTAAGGTAGCGGAAATGAGTTTACTGCAGTTATCAGAGCATTGTATTTTATTTGACAGCCACAAGTCACACAGGTCATGATGATAGTGTATCTGCAGCATGTTATTTGGAAATAAAGAAGCCTTTTTTGTATTCGCCCGCATTTTATATAAAATCTGCATAAAAAATCTTCTTGGCTACACCAAAACACGTAAGAAACAAATGTATAACTTTTAGATCTACCGCATCCGCAGATATTATTTCAGCGTTCTTTAATTCTACATTATTTTAGCACATATTAATTTCACAACTTTTATATGATATTTATAACACTCATGTTATATGAGTTTTCTAACACATTCTCACAGGGATATTATATATATATTTTGTGTTTTGCGTAATTATTTGACACTGTAATTCGCATTTTATATAAAATATGCATAAAAAATTCTTCACATTCTCACGGGAGTATTATATATATATTTTGTGCTCTGCATCATTATTTGACACTGTAATTCACATTTTATATAAAATCTGCATAAAAAATCTTCTTGGCTGCACCAAAACACGTAAGAAACAAATGTATAACTTTTAGCGCTGTCGCATCCGCAGATATTATTCCAGCGTTCTTTAATTCTACATTATTTTATCACATATTAATTTCACAACTTTTATATGATATTTATAACACATTCTCATTTATAAGGGATTTATAACACAATATTGTAAAATCATTTATTGGTTTGCGGCCTTACTAATATCCTTTGAAAATAAATTCAGCATTATTATTCCATGCTGTAACATTTCTATTCTGCAGCCGCCTGTTTTGTAAAAATTCAGCATTCTTTTTATATCTTTGGTTTATATTATATTAGCTTTTTGATAATCCCGGGAGTGCCATCTATCTAGCCCTAGTATTTTTGTTATCTCAAAAGGGTGTGACACAGTCACATATATTATTGACAAAACAAAGAATATAGACGGCACCAGGCTCAAAATGCACCCAATCTTTGACGCAAAGCAGCACAATGTCTGCGCAGGATTCGTGTAGCAAGCACAGATAAAGCAGACTACGGCGGTGCTCCACATAGAAAAATCAAGTCCATTCCATATAGTAAAAAAGAAGAATATGTGGCACTCACCCAGAAAAGCTGCTGAATTAAAGTCCTTTATTCATGCTGTGATAAAACGGAACACTTTTGGAGAGGCGGCTGGGATCGGGAGATGGTGCTGGGAGGAGGAGAGGTGGACGACGATCGTTTCGCGCAAATGCGCTTCAACGGGTCCAGCATTCTTTAATTCTACATTATTTTAGCACATATTAATTTCACAACTTTTATATGATATTTATAACACTCATTTTATATGAGTTTTCTAACACATTCTCACGGGGATATATATATATATATATATATATTTTGTGTTATGCACCATTATTTGACACTGTAATTCGCATTTTATATGCCGCTGCTTTTTCTTGTTTTTTTGTGTAAAAATCTCTGGCAGACAGGCACAGCTGTATCTCTACAAGACATGCGGGACACACCAGAGACATTGGAAATTGGGGTTTTTAATGTCGAATTCAGAAAATAACCATTTTATATTGAATGACTAATGATTTCTATAGGCCTACTTTACTATGAAATTATGCATAAAAAATCTTCTTGGTTAACCCAAAACCGTAAGAAACAAACGCATAACTTTTAGCTCGAACACATCAGCATATATTATTACAGTTTTTTGCTGAATTAAAAATTATACAGTTATTTCATATTTTTGGGGCTTAATGACAGGAGAAATTATTGATAGAAACCCAGAGTTTTGATACGTGTATGAAAATACACCAATATTAACTATTTGTGCTATTTTAGGCACAAATTTGGTCTATATGCATAACAGGCAGGAGTTGGGGCGAAGAAATATGTGTTACATGCGTAGTGAATTGCAAATATATTCTGAAGTGTATGGCATTTTGAGAAACGTGTAGCATAACCAATTACCTATCACGGTCACTAGATGGCAGAATATCATATTAATTATACATTGGGGTTTACTTTTGGAAGCTTATAAAGGCGGTGTGTATGTGCACAGGATGACTTATTTTGTTTTTTATAGTCACTAATATCCATATTAAATGACTCTTTAGCTTTATGAGTAAGAGACAACCTACAAATAGAATCCTTTTCCCTAGTAGTTTTATATTCTATGTCTGATATATTTCTACACAAAGCTACAAAACTATTTTGTAGTTTATAATGTATCACAGCAGTTTCATGTGAAGTTACATCTTAGGTTCTGTTCAGACTATTGTAATATCTGTAGCTTAAAATAGAGCCAAATAGCTACTTTCAAACACGGACATACACCATTGATTTTCGTCACAAATGGATCCAATATACACTATATCTCGTGTCACGGTTTATTTTTCCGCGTTACGGTTTAAAGTTATAATCATTTAACCTAGCAGCATTAGTAAGCCCCTTTCTTTTTACATTATCAAGAATCCTTGGGTTAAGATAACGTAAGTTTATATGCATAAAGCATTTAATATAGCCCACCAAACATGATATGGTTTTTGATTTCTATGAACTGTCGCAAACAAATCATATAAGGTTAAAAATATGAATATTATTGAATATAATGTTACTTTTGTTCATGTACTACTGGTTTCTTCCTCAGTTGTGATTTTTACCTTTTCTATATAAATATGTGTAAATGAATTGGCCATTATAGATTTATGGCGCTGTAAAGAGAGAGGAGAATTACAGAAAGGAGATGGCTGCAGGCAAACACACACACACACACACAACAAACACACATAACATACAGAAAACACACAACACATACAACAAACATACATACACAACATACAGAACACACACACAACACAGAACCCACACACACCACAAACACACATAACATACAAAACACACACACACAACACATACAACAAACATACATACACAACATACAGAACACACACACACACACACACACACAACAAACACACATAACATACAAAACACACACACACAACACATACAACAAACATACATACACAACATACAGAACACACACACACACACAACAAACACACATAACATACAAAACACACACACACAACACATACAACAAACATACATACACAACATACAGAACACACACACACACAACAAACACACATAACATACAAAACACACACAACACATACAACACACACGACAAACATACACACACACACACCACACAGAACACATACAACACATGCATCACACACAACACACATAGTGTATAGTGCGATTACATTTTAGACCTCGACAGCATTGACACGATAAACATATAATGGCAAAATGTTGCTGCCACCGTCAATACAAAGATGAATTTTTGCATTATTTCACAGTGAATGATGCGTTCAGGAAACAAAGGTGTGTATTTGCCTGCAGCCATCTCCTTTCTGTAATTCTCCTCTCTCTTTACAGCGCCATAAATCTATAATGGCCAATTCATTTACCCATATTTATATAGAAAAGGTAAAAATCACAACTGAGGAAGAAACCAGTAGTACATGAACAAAAGTAACATTATATTCAATAATATTCATATTTTTAACCTTATATGATTTGTTTGCGACAGTTCATAGAAATCAAAAACCATATCATGTTTGGTGCGCTATATTAAATGCTTTATGCATATAAACTTACGTTATCTTAACCCAAGGATTCTTGATAATGTAAAAAGAAAGGGGATTACTAATGCTGCTAGGTTGTTTCTAGGGCCCCAGATAAGGTCATTTTTGTGATAAAATGTATTGTTAAACTGAAAATGATCTAGCCTAAGCAAATAAATATCGCGAGTCACATATCTAATGAGAAAATTATTATTTAAATGATTATAACTTTAAACCGTAACGCGGAAAAATAAACCGTGACACGAGATATAGTGTATATTGGATCCATTTGTGACGAAAATCAATGGTGTATGTCCGTGTTTGAAAGTAGCTATTTGGCTCTATTTTAAGCTACAGATATTACAATAGTCTGAACAGAACCTAAGATGTAACTTCACATGAAACTGCTGTGATACATTATAAACTACAAAATAGTTTTGTAGCTTTGTGTAGAAATATATCAGACATAGAATATAAAACTACTAGGGAAAAGGATTCTATTTGTAGGTTGTCTCTTACTCATAAAGCTAAAGAGTCATTTAATATGGATATTAGTGACTATAAAAAACAAAATAAGTCATCCTGTGCACATACACACCGCCTTTATAAGCTTCCAAAAGTAAACCCCAATGTATAATTAATATGATATTCTGCCATCTAGTGACCGTGATAGGTAATTGGTTATGCTACACGTTTCTCAAAATGCCATACACTTCAGAATATATTTGCAATTCACTACGCATGTAACACATATTTCTTCGCCCCAACTCCTGCCTGTTATGCATATAGACCAAATTTGTGCCTAAAATAGCACAAATAGTTAATATTGGTGTATTTTCATACACGTATCAAAACTCTGGGTTTCTATCAATAATTTCTCCTGTCATTAAGCCCCAAAAATATGAAATAACTGTATAATTTTTAATTCAGCAAAAAACTGTAATAATATATGCTGATGTGTTCGAGCTAAAAGTTATGCGTTTGTTTCTTACGGTTTTGGGTTAACCAAGAAGATTTTTTATGCATAATTTCATAGTAAAGTAGGCCTATAGAAATCATTAGTCATTCAATATAAAATGGTTATTTTCTGAATTCGACATTAAAAACCCCAATTTCCAATGTCTCTGGTGTGTCCCGCATGTCTTGTAGAGATACAGCTGTGCCTGTCTGCCAGAGATTTTTACACAAAAAAACAAGAAAAAGCAGCGGCATATAAAATGCGAATTACAGTGTCAAATAATGGTGCATAACACAAAATATATATATATATATATCCCCGTGAGAATGTGTTAGAAAACTCATATAAAATGAGTGTTATAAATATCATATAAAAGTTGTGAAATTAATATGTGCTAAAATAATGTAGAATTAAAGAATGCTGGACCCGTTGAAGCGCATTTGCGCGAAACGATCGTCGTCCACCTCTCCTCCTCCCAGCACCATCTCCCGATCCCAGCCGCCTCTCCAAAAGTGTTCCGTTTTATCGCAGCATGAATAAAGGACTTTAATTCAGCAGCTTTTCTGGGTGAGTGCCACATATTCTTCTTTTTTACTATATGGAATGGACTTGATTTTTCTATGTGGAGCACCGCCGTAGTCTGCTTTATCTGTGCTTGCTACACGAATCCTGCGCAGACATTGTGCTGCTTTGCGTCAAAGATTGGGTGCATTTTGAGCCTGGTGCCGTCTATATTCTTTGTTTTGTCAATAATATATGTGACTGTGTCACACCCTTTTGAGATAACAAAAATACTAGGGCTAGATAGATGGCACTCCCGGGATTATCAAAAAGCTAATATAATATAAACCAAAGATATAAAAAGAATGCTGAATTTTTACAAAACAGGCGGCTGCAGAATAGAAATGTTACAGCATGGAATAATAATGCTGAATTTATTTTCAAAGGATATTAGTAAGGCCGCAAACCAATAAATGATTTTACAATATTGTGTTATAAATCCCTTATAAATGAGAATGTGTTATAAATATCATATAAAAGTTGTGAAATTAATATGTGATAAAATAATGTAGAATTAAAGAACGCTGGAATAATATCTGCGGATGCGACAGCGCTAAAAGTTATACATTTGTTTCTTACGTGTTTTGGTGCAGCCAAGATTTTTTATGCAGATTTTATATAAAATGCGAATTACAGTGTCAAATAATGATGCAGAGCACAAAATATATTTATAATATTCCCGTGAGAATGTGAAGATTTTTTTATGCATATTTTATATAAAATGCGAATTACAGTGTCAAATAATTACGCAAAACACAAAATATATATATAATATCCCTGTGAGAATGTGTTAGAAAACTCATATAACATGAGTGTTATAAATATCATATAAAAGTTGTGAAATTAATATGTGCTAAAATAATGTAGAATTAAAGAACGCTGAAATAATATCTGCGGATGCGGTAGATCTAAAAGTTATACATTTGTTTCTTACGTGTTTTGGTGTAGCCAAGAAGATTTTTTATGCAGATTTTATATAAAATGCGGGCGAATACAAAAAAGGCTTCTTTATTTCCAAATAACATGCTGCAGATACACTATCATCATGACCTGTGTGACTTGTGGCTGTCAAATAAAATACAATGCTCTGATAACTGCAGTAAACTCATTTCCGCTACCTTAGTAAATATTGTAAGTTGCTCTCTGTGTACGTTCTACACCGGTTTTTTGGGTCAACAGAACCTCTGTTAGTATATCTCCCCCACAGAAACTCTGGCTGTCTAGTGACCAGCATGGCCTGTAGAGACACAGCTGTGCTTGTCTGTCAGTTTCACACTTATATTAATGAAATGTCTTTGTAAGCCACGTTGTCCTGTAGAGACACAACTGTGATTATTATATAAACGGCATGGTGTGTTATAAAATACAATATATAAAAATGAGAATACCTTACACATTACAGTCTGCAGCCAGAAACACTGGTTCTAAAATACACTGCATAGAAATGTGGCCGTAATAGGTAATTGTTATGCCACACATTTCTCAAAATGCCATACACTGTAGAATATATCTGCAATTCACTACGCTTGTAACACATATTTCATCGCCCCAACTCCTGACTGCTATACATATAGGCCAATTTTACGCCTAAAATAGCACAAATAGTTAATATTGGTGTATTTTCATACACTTATCAAAACTTTGGGTTTCTACATAATTTTCTATTTATATGTCCTAATTAGCAATACTATTCAGCTGCATTCTGAGATATATATATATATATATTAATGTACACTCTGCACGCCATCATGCCTGAACAAAACAGAAATGTAGATTTTTTGCGAATTTATTAAAAAGAAAACTGAAATATCACACGGCCATAAGTATTCAGACCCTTTGCACAGTATTGCGTGCAATATTACACTCAGTCATTCCGCCTGTTACTGTATACAGGCTGTAATCCACATATAGTCTGTAAAAGTGCGAATTAAAGGGCCATGTAAATACACGCCTAAGGTATAAGCATAATTATAGGAATTTGTAAGTTTCCAAAAGTAAACCCCAATGCATAATTAATATGATATTCTGCCATCTAGTGGCCGTAATAGGTAATTGGTTATGCCACACATTTCTCAAAATGCCATACACTGTAGAATATATCTGCAATTCACTACGCTTGTAACACATATTTCATCGCCCCAACTCCTGTCTGCTATACATATAGGACAAATTTACGCCTAAAATAGCACAAATAGTTAATATTGGTGTATTTTCATACACTTATCAAAACTTTGGGTTTCTACATAATTTTCTATTTATATGTCCTAATTAGCAATACTATTCAGCTGCATTCTGAGATATATATATATATTAATGTACACCCTGCACGCCGTCATGCCTGAACAAAACCGAAATGTAGATTTTTTGTGAATTTATTAAAAAGAAAAACTGAAATATCACACGGCCATAAGTATTGAGACCCTTTGCACAGTATTGAGTACAATCAAGGAGAAAATCTGCTACACTGTGAATAAACACAGCTTACAATTTACTGTTAATGACAAAAAAGAGAAAGCAAATATCATGGGCAAATGACACGCAGATAAACCCTACATGTACAAACAGAAAAGCTGGCTCTTCTGTTTGTGAAAATAAACATTTATTGGGTACGCAAATACAACAGCAATTGACCTAGGTGTTATAAACCTCTGACCCGCAAATAACCCTACCATTTAGTTAATGTTCAGTAGGACCACAAATAAACAGCTTGGTGTGTTTTAAGTTCTCCACTATATGAATACACTGTGAATAAATCACAGCTAACAGAATCAAACTCGAGCTACGTGTATAAAAATATAAAACAAATACGTGAATAATATCAAACTGCAACAAATTAAAGTATATCAAACGATATCAAAAGGGGAAATCAGCCAGCCTCAGGGACAGCTGGCTGACAGGAGGAGGGGAGGGGTTACACATTTTGATACACTTTGATAGGGGCGGGGCACCTGTCAGATTGAGTTTGACGGATCATGGCTATTATACACTACTCACACCAAAGAGACACTTTGATCCCTTCACAAACAAAGAATTAGCATGCAGGACCTGAAAAACTGTTCTGACCTGCTTCACATGAGACTCCCAATCATCCGAGAAGATCAAAATGTCATCCAAGTACACAATCAGGAATTTATCCAGGTACTCTCGGAAGATGTCATGCATAAAGGACTGAAACACTGATGGAGCATTGGCAAGTCCGAATGGCATCACTAGATACTCAAAATGACCCTCGGGCGTATTAAATGCAGTTTTCCATTCATCTCCTCGCCTGATTCGCACCAGATTATACGCACCACGAAGATCTATCTTGGTGAACCAACTAGCCCCCTTAATCCGAGCAAACAAATCAGATAACAATGGCAAGGGGTACTGAAATTTAACCGTGATCTTATTTAGAAGGCGGTAATTTATACAAGGTCTCAGCGAACCATCCTTCTTGGCTACAAAAAAGAACCCTGTTCCTAATGGTGACGATGACGGGCGAATATGCCCCTTCTCCAGGGATTCTTTCACATAACTGTGCATAGCGGCGTGCTCAGGCACGGATAAATTAAACAGTCGACCTTTCAGGAATTTACTACCAGGAATCAAATTGATAGCACAATCACAATCCCTATGCGGAGGTAGGGCATCGGACTTGGGCTCATCAAATACATCCCGGTAATCAGACAAGAACTCTGGAACCTCAGAAGGGGTGGATGACGAAATTGACAGAAATGGAACATCACCATGTACCCCCTGACAACCCCAGCTGGACACCGACATGGATTTCCAATCTAATACTGGATTATGGGCTTGTAGCCATGGCAACCCCAACACGACCACATCATGCAGATTATGCAACACCAGAAAGCGAATAACCTCCTGAAGTGCAGGAGCCATGCACATGGTCAGCTGGGTCCAGTATTGAGGCTTATTCTTGGCCAAAGGCGTGGCATCAATTCCTCTCAATGGAATAGGACACTGCAAGGGCTCTAAGAGAAACCCCCAACGCTTAGCATACTCCAAGTCCATCAAATTCAGGGCAGCGCCTGAATCCACAAATGCCATGACAGAATACGATGACAAAGAGCAGATCAAGGTAACGGACAGAAGAAATTTTGACTGTACAGTACCAATGGTGGCAGACCTAGCGAACCGCTTAGTGCGCTTAGGACAATCAGAGATAGCATGAGTGGAATCACCACAGTAGAAACACAGCCCATTCAGACGTCTGTGTTCTTGCCGTTTAACTCTGGTCAAAGTCCTATCGCACTGCATAGGCTCAGGTTTAAGCTCAGGTAATACCGCCAAATGGTGCACAGATTTACGCTCACGCAAGCGTCGACCGATCTGAATGGCCAAAGACATAGACTCATTCAAACCAGCAGGCATAGGAAATCCTACCATGACATCCTTAAGGGCTTCAGAGAGACCCTTTCTGAACATAGCTGCCAGCGCAGATTCATTCCATTGAGTGAGCACGGACCACTTTCTAAATTTCTGACAATATACCTCTATCTCATCCTGACCCTGACAAAGAGCCAGCAAATTTTTCTCTGCCTGATCCACTGAATTAGGTTCATCGTACAGCAATCCGAGCGCCAGGAAAAACGCATCGATATTACTCAATGCAGGATCTCCTGGCGCAAGAGAAAATGCCCAGTCCTGAGGGTCGCCGCGCAAAAAAGAAATAACAATCAAAACCTGTTGAACTGGATCACCAGAGGAGCGAGGTTTCAAGGCCAGAAATAATTTACAATTATTTTTGAAACTCAGAAACTTAGTTCTATCTCCAAAAAACAAATCAGAAATAGGAATTCTTGGTTCCAACATAGCTTTCTGATCAATAGTGTCTTGAATCTTTTGTACTCTTGCCGAGAGCTGATCCACAAATGAAGACAGACTTCTAATGTCCATCGCTACACCTGTGTACTGAACCACCCAAATGTCTAGGGGAAAAAAAGGCAAAACACAGTGCAAAGAAAAAAAAAATGGTCTCAGAACTTCTTTTTTCCCTCTATTGAGAATCATTAATACTTTGGGCTTCCTGTACTGTTATAAAAGGCAATTCAGTACTACAATGGACATAGCCGATCAGAGCACATACAGTGATCTGACAATAACCCAGAATCATAGAACGAGCTCTGAGACGTGGGAACTCTGCAGACCGCAATCCCTAATCCTCTCCAAACAACACTAGAGGCAGCCGTGGATTGCGCCTAACTCTGCCTATGCAACTCGGCGCAGCCTGAGAAACTAACTAGCCTGAAGATAGAAAATAAGCCTACCTTGCCTCAGAGAAATACCCCAAAGGAAAAGGCAGCCCCCCACATATAATGACTGTGAGTTAAGATGAAAAGACAAACGTAGAGATGAAATAGATTCAGCAAAGTGAGGCCCGACTTTCTTAACAGATAGAGGATAGAAAAGGTAACTTTGCGGTCTACACAAAACCCTAAAGAAAACCACGCAAAGGGGGCAAAAAGACCCTCCGTACCGAACTAACGGCACGGAGGTACACCCTTTGCGTCCCAGAGCTTCCAGCAACAAATTAGACAAGCTGGACAGAAAAAATAGCAAACAAATAGCAAAGAAGAACTTAGCTATGCAGAGCAGCAGGCCACAGGAATGATCCAGGGAAAAGCAAGTCCAACACTGGAACATTGACAGGAAGCCAGGATCAAAGCATTAGGTGGAGTTAAGTAGAGAAGCACCTAACGACCTCACCAGATCACCTGAGGGAGGAAACTCAGAAGCCGCAGTACCACTTCCCTCCACCAACAGAAGCTCACAGAGAGAATTAGCCGAAGTACCACTTGTGACCACAGGAGGGAGCTCTGCCACAGAATTCACAACAGCTGGGTCACATCCGTGACCGAAGCAGATGCTAATATATGGCGCACATGCTCACGTGTACGTGTTCTCAACTGTCGGGATGTCAGACCTATATAGATCTTCTGACAACCACAGGTGGCATAGTATATCACCTGTGTTGTCGCACAAGTGATATGGTGTCTGATATCGAATTTCCGTTTCCCGTCAGATGAGGTGAAAGTGGCAGTTCTCAGCATATTCTTGCATGCCATACATCTCCCACAGGGAAAGCAGCCATGGGGTGGTCCACGCGAGTTAAAAGGATTTTTAACTTCCGGGACATAATGGCTATTAACTAGCATGTCTCCCAAGTTTTGACTTCTTCTAGCTGTCATTAGTGGATCCACGGGTAAGTATCTGGACAGGATGGGATCTGTCTGATGTACATTCCAGTGGCGCCTGAGGCTTTACCTCATCTGTGTCCACTGACCATTATATGTTGATATAAATCTAATATGATCTTCATCTTTTTTAGTTTTAGGCTGGCTGTGTAGCAGGGTAGGGCGGCTACTTTTTTTTTGCCCTTAGATAACCTCGTTTTATACAGCATTCGCTGTACCCGCGCATCCGAAACCTATCACGAAGGTCTGCCGACTGGGCCTCAAATTTTTCCTCTGATGAGTACACGCGTCTCATTCTGAGGAATTGGCCTACTGGGATGACCCTAATGGTGGCTGTAGGGTGGCTCGAACTCGCATGCAGCAACGCATTAACCGAGGTGGGCTTCCAATATACGTCAGTCTGTAATTGCAGATGTTCGTCAGTAAATATTTTGATATCAAGGAAGTCCACCTCGATCCTGCTGTATTTATACGTCAATTTAATGTTAAACATGTTCGAGTTCAAGCCATCCATAAAGTTCCTGAAGCTGCTGTTCATCACCCTGCCACACAATGAATACGTCGTCAATATAACGTAGCCAGCACTGCACATGGTCCGCAGCCTGGGTGCCCTCTCCGCCAAAAACCTCTCTCTCCCAAAACCCAAGGAAGGTCTGTCCCGCTGTTGATATATTTACTAGGCTAGTAATGAATGATTTTCAACATATGACTACTCATACAGCAGGACCGAGGTGGACTTCCTTGATATCAAAATATTTACTGACGAACATCTGCAATTACAGACTGACATATATCGGAAGCCCACCTCGGTTAATGCTTTGCTGCATGCGAGTTCGAGCCACCCTACAGCCACCATTAGGGCCATCTGTTGTGAATTCTGTGGTCAAGCTCCCTCCTGTGGTCATGAGTGGTACTTCGACTGGTTCTGTCTGTGAGCTTCCTCTGGTGGATGTGAGTGGGGCTGCGGCTTCTGAGTTTCCTTCCTCAGGTGACGAGGTTAAGTCGTTAGGTGCTGCTCTATTTAACTCCACCTAGTTCTTTGTTCCTGGCCTCCAGTCAATGTTCCAGTATTGGTCTTGCTTTCTCCTGGATGGTTCTTGTGGCCTGTCTGCCCTGCATAAGCTAAGTTCTGCTTGTGTTACTTTTGTTTGCTATTTTTTCTGTCCAGCTTGCTATATTGGTTTTTCTTGCTTGCTGGAAGCTCTGAGACGCAGAGGGAGCACCTCCGTACCGTTAGTCGGTGCGGAGGGTCTTTTTGCCCCCTCTGCGTGATTGTTTGTAGGTTTTTGTGCTGACCGCAAAGCTATCTTTCCTATCCTCGGTCTATTCAGTAAGTCGGGCCTCACTTTGCTAAAATCTATTTCATCTCTGTGTTTGTATTTTCATCTTAACTCACAGTCATTATATGTGGGGGGCTGCATTTTCCTTTGGGGAATTTCTCTGAGGCAAGGTAGGCTTATTTTTCTATCTTCAGGGCTAGCTAGTTTCTCAGGCTGTGCCCGAGGCGCCTAGGTCTGGTCAGGAGCGCTCCACGGCTACCTCTAGTGTGGTATGATAGGATTAGGGATTGCGGTCAGCAGAGTTCCCACGTCTCAGAGCTCGTCCTATGTGATTAGCAACTATCAGGTCATTTTCTGTGCTCGTAACCACCAGGTCCATTGTGGTTCTGAATCACCTGTTCATAACAGTACTGGAGGCCCAAAGTACTAATGCTTCTCAATAGAGGGAAAGGAGAAGTTCTGAGACCATTTTTTTTTCTTTGCACTGTGTTTTGTCTTTCTTTTCCCCTTTACATCAGGGTGGTTCAGAACACAGGTGTAGACATGGACATTCAAGGTCTGTCCTCTTTGATGGATAATCTCGCTATAAGTGTACAGAACATTCAAGATTTAGTGGTTCAGAATCCTATGTTAGAACCTAAAATTCCTATTCCTGAGTTATTTTCTGGAGATAGAGCTAAGTTTCTGAATTTCAAAAATAATTGTAAACTATTTCTGGCTTTGAAACCCCGCTCCTCTGGTGACCCAGTTCAACAAGTAAAGATCATTATTTCTTTATTACGTGGCGACCCTCAAGACTGGGCATTTTCCCTTGCGCCAGGAGATCCTGCATTATGTGATATTGATGCATGTTTTCTGGCGCTCGGGTTGCTTTATGATGAACCTAATTCAGTGGATCAGGCAGAGAAAATCTTGCTGGCTCTGTGTCAGGGTCAGGATGAGGTAGAGATATATTGTCAGAAATTTAGGAAGTGGTCTGTGCTCACTCAATGGAATGAATGTGCTCTGGCAGCAATTTTCAGAAAGGGTCTCTCTGAAGCCCTTAAGGATGTCATGGTGGGATTTCCTATGCCTGCTGGTCTGAATGAGTCTATGTCTTTGGCCTTTCAGATCGATCGACGCTTGCGTGAGCGTAAAACTGTGCACCATTTGGCGGCATTACCTGAGCATAAACCTGAGCCTATGCAATGTAATAGGACTTTGACCAGAGCTGAACGGCAAGAACACAGACGACGGAATGGGCTGTGCTTTTACTGTGGTGATTCCACTCATGCTATCTCTGATTGTCCTAAGCGCATTAAGCGTTTCGCTAGGTCTGCCACCATTGGTACGGTACAGTCGAAATTCCTTTTGTCCGTTACTTTGATCTGCTCTTTGTCATCCTTTTCTGTCATGGCATTTGTGGATTCAGGCGCTGCCCTGAATTTGATGGACTTGGAGTTTGCTAGGCGCTGTGGGTTTTTCTTGGAGCCCTTGCAGCATCCTATTCCATTGAGAGGAATTGATGCTACGCCTTTGGCCAAGAATAAGCCTCAGTATTGGACCCAACTGACCATGTGCATGGCTCCTGCGCATCAGGAGGATATTCACTTTTTGGTGTTGCAGAATCTGCATGATGTGGTCGTGTTGGGGTTGCCATGGCTACAAGTCCATAACCCAGTATTGGATTGGAAATCAATGTCTGTGTCCAGCTGGGGTTGTCAGGGGGTACATGGTAATGTTCCATTTCTGTCTATTTCATCATCTACCCCTTCTGAGGTCCCAGAGTTCTTGTCAGATTACCGGGATGTATTTGATGAGCCCAAGTCCAGTGCCCTACCTCCGCATAGGGATTGCGATTGTGCTATCGATTTGATTCCTGGTAGTAAGTTTCCTAAAGGTCCTGTTTAATTTGTCTGTACCTGAGCACGCCGCTATGCGGAGTTACGTAAAGGAATCCTTGGAGAAGGGTCATATTCGCCCCTCGTCGTCGCCATTGGGGGCAGGGTTCTTTTTTGTGGCCAAGAAGGATGGTTCGTTGAGACCTTGTATTGATTACCGCCTTCTAAATAAAATCACAGTCAAATTTCAGTACCCCTTGCCGCTGCTGTCTGATTTGTTTGCCCGGATTAAGGGGGCTAGTTGGTTCACCAAGATAGATCTTCGTGGTGCGTATAATCTTGTGCGTATTAAACAGGGCGATGAATGGAAAACAGCATTTAATACGCCCGAGGGCCATTTTGAGTACCTGGTTATGCCATTCGGGCTTTCTAATGCTCCATCAGTGTTTCAGTCCTTTATGCATGACATCTTCCGAGAGTACCTGGATAAATTCCTGATTGTATACTTGGATGATATTTTGGTCTTCTCGGATGATTGGGAGTCTCACGTGAAGCAGGTCAGAATGGTGTTCCAGGTCCTGCGTGCGAATTCTTTGTTTGTGAAGGGGTCAAAGTGTCTCTTTGGTGTTCAGAAGGTTTCATTTTTGGGTTTCATTTTTTCCCCTTCTACTATCGAGATGGACCCTGTTAAAGTTCAGGCCATTTATGATTGGACTCAGCCGACATCTCTGAAGAGTCTGCAAAAGTTCCTGGGCTTTGCTAATTTTTATCGTCGCTTCATCAATAATTTTTCTAGTATTGCTAAACCGTTGACTGATTTAACCAAGAAGGGTGCTGATGTGGTCAATTGGTCTTCTGCTGCTGTGGAAGCTTTTCAAGAGTTGAAGCGTCGTTTTTCTTCTGCCCCTGTGTTGTGCCAACCAGATGTTTCGCTCCCGTTCTAGGTCGAGGTTGATGCTTCTGAGATTGGAACAGGGGCTGTTTTGTCGCAAAGAAGTTCTGATGGTTCGGTGATGAAACCATGCGCCTTCTTTTCCAGGAAGTTTTCGCCTGCTGAGCGTAATTATGATGTTGGCAATCGAGAGTTGCTGGCCATGAAGTGGGCATTCGAAGAGTGGCGTCATTGGCTTGAAGGAGCTAAGCATCGCGTGGTGGTCTTGACTGATCACAAGAACTTGACTTATCTCGAGTCTGCCAAACGGTTGAATCCTAGACAGGCTCGTTGGTCGCTGTTTTTCTCCCATTTTGACTTTGTGGTTTCGTACCTTCTGGGCTCTAAAAATGTGAAGGCGGATGCCCTGTCTAGGAGTTTTGTGCCCGACTCTCCGGGTTTGCCTGAGCCGGCGGGTAATTTTGTCTGCCATCTCCCCTGATTTGTGGCGGGTGCTGCAAAAATTTCAGGCTAATAGACCTGACCGTTGCCCAGCGAAGAAACTGTTTGTTCCTGATAAATGGACGAGTAGAGTTATCTCTGAGGTTCATTGTTCGGTGTTGGCTGGTCATCCTGGAATCTTTGGTACCAGAGATTTGGTGGCTAGATCCTTTTGGTGGCCGTCTTTGTCACGGGATGTGCGTTCGTTTGTGCAGTCCTGTGGGATTTGTGCTCGGGCTAAGCCCTGCTGTTCTTGTGCCAGTGGGTTGCTTTTGCCCTTGCCAGTCCCGAAGAGGCCCTGGACACATATCTCTATGGATTTTATTTCGGATCTCCCCGTCTCTCAAAAGATGTCTGTCATTTGGGTGGTTTGTGATCGCTTCTCTAAGATGGTCCATTTGGTACCCTTGTCTAAATTGCCTTCCTCCTCTGATTTGGTGCCATTGTTCTTCCAGCATGTGGTTCGTTTACATGGCATTCCGGAGAACATCATTTCTGACAGAGGTTCCCAGTTTGTTTCGAGGTTTTGGCGAGCCTTTTGTGCTAGGATGGGCATTGATTTGTCTTTTTCCTCGGCTTTCCATCCTCAGACAAATGGCCAGACTGAACGAACCAATCAGACCTTGGAAACATATCTGAGATGTTTTGTTTCTGCTGATCAGGATGATTGGGTGTCCTTTTTGCCTTTGGCTGAGTTCGCCCTTAATAATCGGGCCAGCTCGGCTACTTTGGTTTCGCCGTTTTTCTGCAATTCTGGTTTCCATCCTCGTTTCTCTTCAGGGCAGGTTGAGTCTTCTGACTGTCCTGGTGTGGATACTGTGGTGGATAGGTTGCAGCAGATTTGGACTCATGTAGTGGACAATTTGACTTTGTCTCAGGAGAAGGCTCAACGTTTCGCTAACCGCAGGCGCTGTGTGGGTCCCCGACTTCGTGTTGGGGATTTGGTTTGGTTGTCATCTCGTTACATTCCTATGAAAGTTTCCTCTCCTAAGTTTAAGCCTCGTTTCATTGGTCCATATAGGATTTCTGAGGTTCTTAATACTGTGTCTTTTCGTTTGACCCTTCCAGCTTCTTTTTCCATCCATAACGTATTCCATAGGTCATTGTTGCGGAGATACGTGGCACCTGTGGTTCCATCCGTTGATCCTCCTGCCCCGGTTTTGGTTGAGGGGGAGTTGGAGTATATAGTGGAGAAGATTTTGGATTCTCGTATTTCGAGACGGAAACTCCAGTACCTGGTTAAGTGGAAGGGTTATGGTCAGGAAGATAATTCCTGGGTCTTTGCCTCTGATGTTCATGCTGCCGATCTGGTTCGTGCCTTTCATTTGGCTCATCCTGGTCGGCCTGGGGGCTCTGGTGAGGGTTCGGTGACCCCTCCTCAAGGGGGGGTACTGTTGTGAATTCTGTGGTCAAGCTCCCTCCTGTGGTCATGAGTGGTACTTCGGCTGGTTCTGTCTGTGAGCTTCCTCTGGTGGATTTGAGTGGGGCTGCGGCTTCTGAGTTTCCTTCCTCAGGTGACGAGGTTAAGTCGTTAGGTGCTGCTCTATTTAACTCCACCTAGTTCTTTGTTCCTGGCCTCCAGTCAATGTTCCAGTATTGGTCTTGCTTTCTCCTGGATCGTTCTTGTGGCCTGTCTGCCCTGCATAAGCTAAGTTCTGCTTGTGTTACTTTTGTTTGCTATTTTTTCTGTCCAGCTTGCTATATTGGTTTTTCTTGCTTGCTGGAAGCTCTGAGATGCAGAGGGAGCACCTCCGTACCGTTAGTCGGTGCGGAGGGTCTTTTTGCCCCCTCTGCGTGGTTGTTTGTAGGTTTTTGTGCTGACCGCAAAGCTATCTTTCCTATCCTCGGTCTATTCAGTAAGTCGGGCCTCACTTTGCTAAAATCTATTTAATCTCTGTGTTTGTATTTTCATCTTAACTCACAGTCATTATATGTGAGGGGCTGCCTTTTCCTTTGGGGAATTTCTCTGAGGCAAGGTAGGCTTATTTTTCTATCTTCAGGGCTAGCTAGTTTCTCAGGCTGTGCCCGAGGCGCCTAGGTCTGGTCAGGAGCGCTCCACGGCTACCTCTAGTGTGGTATGATAGGATTAGGGATTGCGGTCAGCAGAGTTCCCACGTCTCAGAGCTCGTCCTATGTGATTAGCAACTATCAGGTCATTTTCTGTGCTCGTAACCACCAGGTCCATTGTGGTTCTGAATCACCTGTTCATAACAGCCATCCCAGTAGGCCAATTCCTCAGAATGAGACACGTGTGCTCATCAGAGGAAAAATTTGAGGCCTAGTCGGCAGACCTTCGTGATAGGTTTCAGATGCGCGGGTACAGCGAACGCTGTATAAAACGAGGTTATCTAAGGGCAAAAAAAAGTAGCTGCCCTACCCTGCTACACAGCCAGCCTAAAATTAAAAAAGATGAAGATCATATTAGATTTATATCAACATATAATGGTCAGTGGACACAGATGAGGGAAAGCCTCAGGCGCCACTGGAATGTACTTCAGACAGATCCCATCCTGTCCAGATACTTACCCATGGATCCACTAATGACAGCTAGAAGAAGTCAAAACTTGGGAGACATGCTAGTTAATAGCCATTATGTTCCGGAAGTTAAAAATCCTTTTAACTCGCGTGGACAACCGCATGGCTGCTTTCCCTGTGGGAGATGTATGGCATGCAAGAATATGCTGAGAACTGCCGCTTTCACCTCATCTGACAGGAAACAGAAATTCGATATCAGACACCATATCACTTGTGTGACAACACAGGTGATATACTACGCCACCTGTGGTTGTCAGAAAATCTATATAGGTCTGACGTCCCGACAGTTGAGAACACGTACACGTGAGCATGTGCGCGATATATTAGCATCTGCTTCGGTCACGGATGTGACCCAGCTAAAAACCATACCAAGGCACTTTCGAACATTTCACCAGAGCGACCCTAAATCTTTCATGGTCAGAGGCATCCAGCATATTCAACTTGGGATCCGTGGTGGGGACATTAAACGGTTACTTGCCCAGAGAGAATGTAGGTGGATCACCGTTTTGGGCACAATGTCCCCCCACGGTCTTAATGCATCACATGGATTTGCCTCATTCCTCTGACCAACTTTGTTCTAGTTATACTACGTATTATCTTGTTGCCTTATGTGTCCCTATTTGACTTACTGCTGCTGTATGTTCTTTTTATTTTGTTTTTTTATTGATTTTAATGGATGTTTTTATTCATTCTTTCAGTTAGTTGCTATATTGCAACATATTGGTCTCAATACTTACGACATGATCCGTTCAAGATGTACCCGTATATCCTGTTTGATGTCACGCGTCTTACATCGTAATAAATGAAGTGGAGCCTTTGAAAATATCCAATTTGTCATACATTGAGGAGATGTGTGATTTCGGCATGGACTTATTATTGTACAGTCATATTATCTTGTTATTTGGCAAATAATTAATATGGTAATATTATTGAAATTATAACGTCTGCTTGACAATAGATTATGTAGCTATTAATGTAATGTTTATGGTCATATATTTATTACCTTTCAAGTGAGTGATGGCACTCTCAGTTTTATTTACATTTTCCCATCTTTTCTTTCCCGTTCCCTCCTTCCCCTCTCCCCCCCCCTTTTTTCGATTTTGCCCCCTGTCTTGGCATGGTACACGGTGGGGGTTGGGCGACAGCCTCCCTGGTGTGACCGGCCTCTACTGGGTTGGCTCACGGGCAATTGCCCTATTACAGGCTGAGTCTGTCATCTGGTATTTTAAGTATAGTTGTGCTTGTATATTCATGCTGATTTATTTAAAATCTTGGTTTATTAATTTATATATATATTGTTTTATGCTCTAGCCATTTATATTCTAGATATGTGATGCTGTCCGTATACACTATCTTGTATTTAACCCCGTGTGCCGGCATGCTGTCACCCCCCAAATGCACTTTCTTCACTTGCTCTATCCTGGGGCGGTTCTTGGCGCCGATCGCCCCATGAGATCGTGCAGTGGTGTTTTTGACAGGGAGGAGTGACTGCCTGCCGTCACCGGGCGGTATGCTTGTATTCAAGCTGTGGGGTTTGTGTTGGCGCTGTGTGTGCGACGTGATATTCTGGCGGCACATGCGCACTATTCCTGTGCGCCGACTAGCCGCTGTTATCCCAGCGGATCTTCTCCGCTCGCTCAGCTGTGGAGCGGATGTTATTGTTTGCCTCTCCACGTGACTCAGTAGTAGCGATGCGGATATGGACGAGCAGCTGATTAACTCTGAATACTGGTGGAATCGCATCATGTGACATCTTATGCCGGATATATAGGGAGGGTACATTTGCCATCAAAACCACGCCCCCTAAAGAAGGTGTACCTGCACCGAAATGTGCGTTGGGGAGTTAGGACCGGTCACGCCTGCCTTTCACCACATGGGTAATTACTGTTTATAACGTCTCCGTCACTGTGGCTTACTTTGGGGATATTGTTTACTTCTATCAGACCGGCTATTTACGTCTTGGGTTATTTTGAGAGGGTGTGATTGGGATTGATGGAGGTCACTTGACCTGCTTTGCTCTTAAAAAAACCCCTCTCTTTTCCCTATATATAAATACATAACTTAGCCTGTCTTATTTACTTATTTTACCATACCCCCTTTATATACAACATTTAGTACCGCAGTCACTGAGGATATTTGACCTAGCACTTTATACCCTGTGTAGTCATCTGTTTAGGCATGGTGTACCGTTCCTTACTTATGTCGGAATTTTGTCCCACACCTGTTGTTATCATGCCGTTACTTCATGTATTGATTGCTCGTTTTGAACTGTAAACATGCACAATAGCAGTTCTGTTTTTATCTTACTTCATATTTAATAAAGTCTTTTCACGTTTGTAAAAATATTGGCATGCTCTTTGACTCATTGTTCTCCTGTTATACTAGATATGTTTTGAGTCGATTTTTGCCCTTTGTTCATATGCTACTCAGCATATACATGCTACTATATGCATGGTAATACTACTAGTTTAATATGACTTCGGGACTATTTTTTATATAGAAGGGAGGATGTATGGGGTCATATATCGTCAGATTTTAGCCAACAACCTCCTTCCCTCAGTAAAAGCATTGAAGATTGGTTTTGGCTAGGTCTTCCAGGTATGGTATGGCATGAGTCTGGATTTTGAGTGTCCGTCCCAGCCTTCAGCAATACTACAATCATTGCGTACTATACATAACCAAAATCCAAAAAGTGGACTCACCACCTCCAAATATACATTATCATACCAAAAAACACCCAAACAATAATGGGTCAAAAAGAGGCATAAGCAAATGTAATATGTTTAAAACATGATACTTTTATTAGACAAAAAAAACACATTTAAAACAAGACAAGGAATTTCAGAAAAATTACTGATGGAAAAAACACACAAGGAAAAAAGGAAATGGTCAAAGCTGCATAACACTATAGCACCTTCTAAATCTTTACATATATTTATGGGAACCAACCCTATTAAAAAAAAAATGGCATGTGCACGCAATATCTATTGCTAGAAAAACCGCATCTCTGTATTAAAAGCAATATATAATGACTACTTTATAGACAAACCTACACATATTATTCAGTAGGGCATATATGTTCGCCTCTATAAATCAATCTACAAAGTGCCTAGTGCTAAACTATTGCGGTTATAAAAAAATCATTTCCATGAAAGTTTCAATATTCACGAGACAGAACGTTAGTGTGCTTGCACTGCCTAAAAAAGGCTGAAAGTGCCTAGTGCAAAAAATAACACTGAGATATAATAAAGAGCAGTAGCAGCAGAGAACCTATTTGCAGGAGTTTCAATACTCACAAAGCAAAGTGTTAGTATGCCTGCACCGCCTAAAACAAGCTGAAGGTGCTTTGTGCAAAAAGTGACAAGCAGATGTAGCAATAAGCAATAGCAGCTAAAAACCTATTTTACTCACTTATATGTGTGTCCTTTCCTGTGTGCCCATCAGTGACCCCGACAGCGCCGTTTCGCCTGGTGGCTTCTTCAAATAGAGTATTGAAACACCACAGCATTGTCTTAAAAGTTTCAAGCAGTAGTAAAGATAGCTTCTCATTATAGAGCTTACACCTGTCATGAGGCAAGCCATCTAGGCCAGGGTCTTTCCTACAGGAAGAAAGCTAATGTCCTCAGCCTCCTCATTCACAGTTATTG
Source organism: Ranitomeya imitator (assembly GCF_032444005.1). Taxonomy (NCBI): domain Eukaryota; kingdom Metazoa; phylum Chordata; class Amphibia; order Anura; family Dendrobatidae; genus Ranitomeya; species Ranitomeya imitator. The sequence continues at coordinate 710,397,033 of NC_091284.1, read as the reverse complement.
GGGAGACCCAATGATTATTCAATAGATAGTTTTCACAGCTTAAGGCCATGTAAAAAAAAAAGCTTTAATAGATTTCCTCTAATTAGATGATAATTTAGAGGTACAGTACAGACCAAAAGTTTGGACACACCTTCTCATTTAAAGATTTTTCTGTATTTTCATGACTATAAAAATTGTACATTCACACTGAAGGCATCAAAACTTTGAATTAACACATGTGGAATTATATATTTAACAAAAAAGTGTGAAACAACTGAAAATATGTTTTATATTCTAGGTTCTTCAAAGTAGCCACCTTTTGCTTTGATGACTGCTTTGCACACTCTTGGCATTCTCTTGATGAGGTAGTCTTCAAGAGGTAGTCACCCGGAATGGTCTTCCAACAATCTTGAAGGACTTCCCAGAGATGCTTAGCACTTGTTGGTTCTTTTGTCTTCACTCTGCGGTCCAGCTCGCCCCAAACCATCTTGATTGGGTTCAGGTCTGGTGACTGTGGAGGCCAGGTCATCTGGCGTAGCACCCCATCACTCTCCCTCTTGGTCAAATAGCCCTTACACAGCCTGGAAATGTGAAGGTGTGTCCAAACTTTTGGTCTGTACTGTATGTAAAGTATTATTGTAGTCACAGAAAACTTTTATTAGTACTTTCTGTATTAACAAGTTACACCAGACTTGTCTGTTATACAGGGAATTAATCATTCTAGAAATGCTAGAAGCTCCCTGTTTTTACCCTCTCATCTCAAATATAGCGGTGTCTCTACGGAGTAGTGTTTTCTTAGTCCCTTCTTTACTCAATAATAATCAGTCCCTCTGGGCACAAGCCCATAAGCTCTTATTTTACATATGAAGGATCTAATATACCTGCTCTTACAGCTCGGCCGACTCAGTAACTCCATTTCTCGTTGATTAATGGGAATCTGTTACCATATTTGACCAATCTAAACTATTAATATGGTTACACTATGGTTATAGACTGCTGAGGAGAGTGATAAGTGTGTGTCTCATATTGCTTGCTTGATTGCTGATAAATCATCTTTTATCATTTCATATAAATGACCTTTTCCAGCCTCCAAGGTGGATGGTACCTAGAACTTAACTCTGCCTCCAGAGCGTATTTTACATGAAGGTGAGATACCAGTGTGATGTGTGATGGCCACTCTCTACTCTCCTGATCTCTGCTTTCATTATATAACTGTAGAACTTTGTGTGATTATACCTGACACATCTGCAGGTTCCTCTAAGCTTCCATCTCACAGGCAGACAGGGCTGCAATATTGTTGCAATACAGCAGAACTGTGAAGGCTACAAAAATGTGTTTGCAATAAGACAAATTTAATTTCTCCAGTTCTGTGTTAGTTACTTATCTCACACTGGTAACCCTCCCTTCATGTAAAATAATCTCTGGGGGCAGAGTTATCTTCCAGGCTGTGTCCTCCCCAGACCCTGGAAGAGGTCATTTACATATAAGAAAAATGTGGCTTTCTCTAGAATACGACATCAGATCGCAGATATCAAGGTATCATTTTATTCAGCTTCCTATGATCTGCATACCCCTATAGAGGGCATAGGACAGTTGATCCTAATGACAGATTTTCTATAATAAACCATCCAAGTGCTGCTACCTCATTAATAAACTCATTAATAAACTTTAACTGTAGCCTTGTATACAGTAGAGGAAATAAGTAATTGATCTCTTGCTGATTTTGTAAGTTTGCCTACTGACAATGACACGAACAGTTTATAATTTTAAGGGTAGGTTAATTTTAACATTGAGAGATAGAATAGCAAAAGTAAAATCCAGAAAATCACATTGTATAAATAATATAAATTATTTTGCTGTGAGAAATAAGTATTTGACCCCCTACCAACCATTAAGAGTTTTGGCTTCGACATACCAGTTAGATGCTCCTAATGAACTTGTTACCTGCAGTAAAGACAGCTGTCTGACATAGTCAGACATAAAAAAGACTCCTGTCCACAGACTCAATCAGTAGGACTTTAACCTCTGCAACATGGGCAAAGACCAAAGAGCTTTCTAAAGATGTCAGGGAAAAGATCATAGACCTGCACAAAGCTGGAATGGGCTACAAAACCATAAGTGAGATGCTGGGTGAAAAGGAGACTGTTAGTACAATAGTAAGAAAATGGAAGAAATACAAAATGACTGCCAATTGACATCGATCTGGGGCACCATGCGTGGGAGATCAGCCTAAAACTACAAGGGCGGGGGTAACTTGTTAATTATCTCAAGGCAGCTGAGACCACAGTCACCAAGAAAACCATTGGTAACACATTAGGCTGAAAAGGTTTAAAATCCTGCAGTGCTCCCAAGGTCCCCCAACTCAAGAAGGCACATGTGCAGGCCCGTCTGAAGTTTGCCAATGAACACCTGGATAATTCTGTGAGTGATTGGGAGAAGGTGCTGTGGTCAGATGAGACAAAAATTGAGGTCATTGGCATTAACTCAACTCACCATGTTTGAAGGAAGAGAAATGCTGCCTATGACCCAAAGAACACCGTCCCCATTGTCAAGCATGGAGGTGGAAACATTGTTTTGGATGTGTTTCCCTGGTAAGGGCACAGGACTACTTCACCTCATCAATGGGAGAATGGATGGAACCATGAGCCATAAAATCCTGAGGGACAACCTCCTTCCCTCCGCCAGGATATTAAAAATGGATTGTGGCTCGGTCTTCCAGCAAGACAATGACCCAAAACATGCAGCCAAGGCAACAAATCAGCAAGGGATCAAATAATTATTTTCCCAACTGTACATCCAAGCTAACTAATTTATCAGGATTATCTGAATTCATTTCCCAATATTGATAGTGTCTACATGTCTGTTACTGGAGATGATTGTAGCCAGGCCAGATGGAGTCTCCACGACCACTGACCAGATGATAATCCCGTTTTAAAAATAAGTATGATTGCCTAGTGATCAAAATACCTGTTGGGATATACATGATTTCAGTGCTGAGAGAGAGAAGGTCAGGGGAAGCTACTGCCAGGTCATAGGATAATGTTTTATGTGAAGCTAAGTAATAAGAGAAGACATTGTCACTGGGAAATTTCCACCTCCCAACATCAATATATTGAAATGCCGTACACCAGAGAGTTAGTACATTACCAGAGGAGTCAAGTAAACCCATACTATGGAAACCATGATCCAAAACTCTGCTAAAATATAATCAGATGTGAAGCTGTGAGGCAGTGAGACAACCTGTCCTGTATTTGATGTAGTACCAGATGCTTAAAAGAGGGAGGGATGTAACACAGTCAATATTACAAAGAAATGCAAGGATGAAACAATGAATAATAACAGAGGTGTTGAGCAAGTGCTTATTGCCCTGTAAAGGAGTGAGAAGAATAGGAATATATAGCTAGGCCAGCTACAGAAGAGGGCTATTTCACAAGAAAGTGTTAGGTTGAACAATAAGAAATATTCACTAGTTGCCTAATCCTGGCCTAATGGATGTTGATCAAGTGCATGCACTGAAGAAATAACACCAGACACTCACAGTCGGATGTAAGCTCTCCTTGATCAATCTGTGGCTCAGCTCCAAGCCCTTTATTTAATCCGAACATAGACTTATATAACCCCTGTAAGGGGGCTCAGTTAGCTCTAAAATGGGAGTGATCAGATGTATTCCATTGGTTAGTGGGTTGGGCAATGAGCTAGTCCATGAGCCGATCCATGAAGTCAACAGGCTGGGTTGTTCCATGAGGTCATCAGGGTGGGCATAATCATGCGTGGATCCATGAGGTCATCAGGGTGGGCATCATCTTGGTTACCAGAGCATGGTGTGTGGTGAAACAGGAAATGGTTGCCATTTTTAGTGTCACACTTTGATCCGAGCAAGCTTATATAAGGTGAAATAATACACTTTATGGGTCGTTTCTCTCAATCTCTTATGTCTTGAAGTTAATTAACTATTTGATCTTATGGCTCTCCTCAACAAAAGTAGTTATGGAGATGGGAAGTCCAAGTTGTTTATGCCAAGTATTTGAGAGAAAGAGAGCTTTCGGAAGATGTCACTTTTCTACAAGGTCCTCCAGCATACACTGAGCGAAGATTATCCCTCTACGCAGCTGGGAGAGAAGTCACTTGAGTTCATGCTGTCACCGGCAACGCTAGCGTGAGAAAATTCTTACGCAGCGTTGCCGTGAAGTGAGAACTCCGGGTCTTCAGCAATGCACTGCAGGAGCGATTATCTCCTGTCAGTGCATGGCGGGAGGCCTATAGAGCAGTCATATCTCCTGATGTGACAGCTCTATAGGGGACATCATCATGGGACACTCATTAAATGGACTACATCGGAAAAGGGAGTATTTGTGTTGGGTTTTTTTTTTTGCAGAAGATCAAGGGTGTTGCATGGATTAGCAGTACAATAAATATGGGAAACTGTGTGGTGTTTTATTTCATTCAAATACTTTATTCTGGCTGTGTCTTTATTTAACATGTAACGACTATAGGATTAGTAATGGATAGGTATCTTATTGACACCTCTACATTACTAAGCCGGCTTGATGTCACCTTACAATACAAAGGTAACATCAACCCCACAACTAATACCCCATATGCCACCACTACAGGGCAGTGGGAAGAGAGAGGCTAAGTGCCAAAATTGATGCATTTTAGAGATGCGCCATTTCTGGGGTGACTGTGAGCTGTTGTCGGCAGCCAGGGGGGCCAATATCCATGGTCCCTTCCTAGGCTATGAATATCAGCCCTCAGCTGTCTGCATAGCCGTTTCTGGCTATTAATATCAAGGGGAACCCATGTCATTTTTTGGGGGGTCCCCCTATTTTATAAGCCAGTAAAGGCTAAATATAGAGCTGCGAGCTGATATACGTAGCCTGAAAAGGTCCATGGATATTAACCCCTTCCTAGGCTATAAACATCTGCCCCCAGTCGCTGGCTTTCCCTCTCTGGCACAGAAAATTGAGAGGGAGCCCACGCCATTTTTTTTCAAATTTTTTTCAAATGAAACAGATACAGCATTTAAGGCCGGGGTCACACTTGCGAGAAACTCGCACGAGTCTCGCACCTCAATACCCGGCACTGACACAGGCAATCAAGAGCAGAGTGTGTGGCTGCATGTATTTCTATGCAGCTGAACGCTCCGGTCCCGAGTGCTGGCGGCAGTGCCGCGTACTGAGGTGGGAGATTCGGGCGAGTTTCTCACAAGTATGACCCCGGCCTAATGCAGATTTTGTGTGTGTGTCTTTATTTAACTCTTTATGTACCATTTTATTATGTTTATTTTTAAACATCAGGCTTGGTATTATCTATCTATCTGTAGATATATCTATTCATCTATCTATAGCTATATCTATCCATTTATCTATCATCTTTAGATAGATATATATCTATAGATAGATATAGATCTATAGATAGATAGATAGACAGATAGGTTTATAGATACGTAGATAGATAGATAGATCTATCTATCTATCTATCTGTGTGTGCAAACATTATTCTTCAATGGAGTATCTAAATGAAGATGTTGGACAAGAAATTATATCACAATTCTTTTTTTTTTGTTAAATAATAGATCTTTGTTTAGCCTACAAAAACGCATACAAATCCGCATGAAAAAAAACGCGTGAAAATCCGCATTAAATCCATGTGGATTTTTACCTGCGTTTTCTGCCAAGAGATGCAGAAAATTCCACAGGCAAATCAGCAACGTGTGCACACACCTAAGAGCAGAGTTGCTTCCTGGTTACTGTGAGTCAGCAGTGAGTGAATAGTTTTGAGATGAGAAGAACATAGGCAAGGTTACTAAGGTGTGTGTTAAAGGAAGATTACTAAGGTAGCAAGTTTTTAAGTAACTGTAACTGGATCCAGAAATACCTATACAGGAACCAGAAGAGCCTTTGCATTCAGCAGTTAGTCTAACAGGAAGGAACCAGCTGTAGTGAGTACTGCCTAAACCCAAAATATAGCTGTGGGTTACGCAGCCCAAGGCAGCTAGAAGGAATGGGGCTGAAGAGGCACAATGGAAGCCGGTCCTGGAAGCATAGGGATAAAGCTGACCAGACCAGGACATAGGTACTCCTACAGAAGTGGGCTATAGCCTAAGAAAAGTTAATATGGAGATGGAAAATCCAAGTTGTTTATGCTGTGTATTAGAAAAGTGCGTTGAAAAGACTATTCCGCCACTTGTAGCTGATATGCATGTGCCTTTGTGCAAAATAGATTCAGATTTTCACATTAAGATTTGCACCTACTACTGTATCTTATACCAACTTTACCAGTAAAGTCTGTTTTATGTCAAATGGACTAAGATCTTTCTCCTGTGTAAGCAGAGGGGTTCTATACCATCTTATAATATGTGGCCAGACTGAAGAATACTGGAATCAAATCATAACACACACAACAAAAGGAACCCACTGGGGTCGCAGCGCCACACCTTGACCCATGTGACCCCTACCGGCCTTCATCCATAAACAGCTGAGGTCAAGAATTGTCATGTTAGTTAGAGCAGATTATTTTACTGTATGTCTATGCTTTAGTTAGGATATGATTACGGTAGTTCCATTTGAATCTGATTTTGTGCCATTTGTTCAAGATGGTTGAGTTTTTGATTGAAGTGGGCCATAAACAGGGATTATTTCATTATATACGTTGATTGTTTTAAAAGCACAAATGTAATTTTTTATTTTATTTTTTTTATTTTTAGACATAGTTTTAAATTCTGTGCTGAATAATTATATAGTCGTTACAATCACATGTTTTCATTCACACAGCTACAGGTATTAATAAAATATTGTTTTTCTATTGCTACCATTATCAGGGGCTTAATAAAATGCATGTATACAGCTGCTATTGAATTCAATAATGAATACTTCTGTAGTAAATTAGTAAGCTCCCCCTAATGGTGACTACAGACAGGCAAAGTATTATCATTTATCTCAAATTAATATATTAAAAAAACATAATACATATAAACACACAGGTACTACAAATGACGAAGGCACCTTAATAGGGCATTCCATTTCAAAAGTCATTTTCAGCCATAGTGAAATATAAATAGCTTCAAAAATAACAAAGTGTCACATTAGGATATAAAGACTCTGGGGAAAGAGGTCTCGGAGGAATCAAATTTGATATATTTATTACCTTAAACCCAGACTTTCTTCATTGAACAATATATCTAATCAGGTAGGTGATGCGATACCATTTGAGTGTACAATGAGCCGGTAGGGCCGTTATCAGTGCCACAGCCATTGCTCTCCCCTTACACACAAGCATCTATATTGCAGTCAGACTAACACTTTTTATGCAGCTAATAATACATTGTGATGGATGTTCTAGAATGATGAAGACCTTGGTGTTATAAATTACAGGAACAGAAAACATTTTTTTTACAATTGCTGTAGTTGGATCAGGCAAAATTTCCATTGTGCTAGAAGTGAAGAGCATATTTTAATGTTTTTTTGGAGGGGGGGATCTGTGCACTTTTATGGTGCCGTGTGTGGGCATGCAGCATAATCCATACACCTACCTATATAAGATATTCATTTTAGCTTTATCTCAGAAGACTTCAGGTCAATGTAATAATTTTCATTTTCACTTCTATTCTTTCAGGTGAGATATTTACTACTGAATTTAATTGGTTAATAATATATACATTTAGGTTAACATTGTTGTAATCGAATGAATACATGGACTGGCTATATGCTAAGCGCACGGTATTCTCTTGTGCTTCAGTCATTACCACGTACTATCGTTATGTCAGACCTAAATAGTACATTTAGCATCTAATGAGCCCAGAGGATGCTGCCAGGCAGACACAATCTAAAAGAAGAAGCAATGTAACTGAAAAAAGTGCAAAAATTCTTTGTTTTGTGTAATGCTAATAATAACCAATATCACAGTCAGGTAAGGCAGACCACATTACGTAAAATAAAATTACAAACAAATATTGAAAGGAAGAGTTTATTCATTTTTATTTAATGATTAGGTATAACGCAAGATCTGTCATCATTTGTGCGTAAGGGCAGATGTAGGGCTCATGTAGACGTCTGTAGATCTCAATCCGATCACGGACCACTAAAGCACAGTCTGGCCGCAGGTCTTCCAGCTGGAGCATAATAGCGTCATATATTTCTAGGAGTCTGTCACTCTCGGTTTGGGGTACCCGCAACGGCCAGTCTGTGTCAGGGTCGCCAACTTAACTTTTTATTAATTTTCTGGGCAATTTATCAAAAAATCAAAAACAAACACATTTTTGCAGACACATAATAAATAATTACAATTACATGTCTACAACCTAGAATTCTGATATGAAGACATTAGCTGTAGTCACTGTAAACTAAAGTGGTTATAATTACAGTAAAAACAATATGTAAGGGTAAGTTCACACTGGGCGTTTTTGCTGCTTTCTTTCTGCAGCAAAACCTGATTCCTTGGCAGGAAAGAAAATGCTGCAAAAAGGCAGGTTTAGGTGCTTTTTTGGTGCGGTTTTTGGTGTGTTTTTTGGTGCGGCTTTTGGGCTAACTTGTGTCTCTTTGTCCATGCAAATGTGCATGACTTTTCTGCAGAAAAAAAGGCTGCAAATAATGATACCTGCGTTTTTGCAGTTCTTTTTTCAACACCCATTCAAGCCAATGGGTGAGAAACGCTGGAAGAAGTGAAATGCTCTATGTCCAAAAAAAAGCAGCAAAGCACAAAATCCTGATAACAAAACAAACATTGTGTGTGCATGAGATTTCTGAAATGTCATAGGCTGTGCTAGTACTGTAAAAGCAGCTGAAAATTAGCATAAAAAAGCAGCAAAAATGCCCATTGTGAACATACCCTAAAAGTTTTCTCAGCTTCAAAAAATTAATGTACACCTTACATTTTTTATATGGAGAGGACAAAAAAGTGCCTTATATTTACAGATTAATGTAATTTCTGCACGGTTGGCAATTCTAGCCTGCGCATTGCAGTCCATGATCGGACATAAATCCACAGACGTCTTCATGAGCCTTAAACAGGGTAGTTTAGAAAGCGGACTGTAGAAAACGGACATGTGAATGCAACCTAAAAGAAAATGTATATGGGTTTTTATGCATTTAATGAAAAATAAAACATCAAAAAAATTGTGGTGTGAAAGTGACAAAAAAACATTTTTTTTCACGCACAACATTATTTTACACTTCATTGAGATTTGAAATCGAACACTATTAAAGTGAACCTGATTTCACGGCTATTTTTCTCCCATAAAACACAAGTCACTACACCTATTGTGTAGTGTGTGGAGAAAGCGGAGAGTGTAATAGGATATATGGCATGCTTCTCATCTCTTCATAGCAGGTGATGTTACCTCTGTATATCACTTTTCCCAAAAAAGAATAGTATTTCCTCCCTATGCAATCAGCAGGATTCTGTTGTTAATAAAAAAAAGAGTGCAGATTCCTATGTATGGGATAGATCAACTGACTTCATTTGACACAGAGTTAAACAGTATGCCTAATGAACACTCTTTTAGCATCTGTAGGGTTAATAGGGCCCTAGGGATACCTCTGTCATATGCACGTTGCCCCCAAATGTACACAGCAAACACAGTGCGAACATAACTACCCTATACAAGTTCCCTAAATAAATCACATCCATATCTTACCCTTTTTTACATTATTTTTTAATTTTATTAATTTCTTCACTGCTGCTAATTGCTGTATCACTATAGATGTCATTGTAATGTAGAATAGGTATAGGAGCAATTAGTTACATAGGAAACATAAATAAGATTGCATCTGTAATATGTAATAATGAAGAATGAAATATAATGTTTTCTTAATCTTACTGATGAACACACCACTTCATTAGCCAAGAGGCACCATGTATTTTAATAGTCCAGCAAAGACATTAGAGTGCAATGTTATATACAGTGGGGCAAAAAAGTATTTAGTCAGTCAGCAATAGTGCAAGTTCCACCACTTAAAAAGATGAGAGGCGTCTGTAATTTACATCATAGGTAGACCTCAACTATAGGAGCCAAACTGAGAAAAAAAAATCCAGAAAATCACATTGTCTGTTTTTTTATCATTTTATTTGCATATTATGGTGGAAAATAAGTATTTGGTCAGAAACAAACAATCAAGATTTCTGGCTCTCACAGACCTGTAACTTCTTCTTTAAGAGTCTCCTCTTTCCTCCACTCATTACCTGTAGTAATGGCACCTGTTTAAACTTGTTATCAGTATAAAAAGACACCTGTGCACACCCTCAAACAGTCTGACTCCAAACTCCACTATGGTGAAGAACACAGAGCTGTCAAAGGACACCAGAAACAAAATTGTAGCCCTGCACCAGGCTGGGAAGACTGAATCTGCAATAGCCAACCAGCTTGGAGTGAAGAAATCAACAGTGGGAGCAATAATTAGAAAATGGAAGACATACAAGACCACTGATAATCTCCCTCGATCTGGGGCTCCACGCAAAATCCCACCCCGTGGGGTCAGAATGATCACAAGAACGGTGAGCAAAAATCCCAGAACCACGCGGGGGGACCTAGTGAATGAACTGCAGAAAGCTGGGACCAATGTAACAAGGCCTACCATAAGTAACACACTACGCCACCATGGACTCAGATCCTGCAGTGCCAGACGTGTCCCACTGCTTAAGCCAGTACATGTCCGGGCCCGTCTGAAGTTTGCTAGAGAGCATTTGGATGATCCAGAGGAGTTTTGGGAGAATGTCCTATGGTCTGATGAAACCAAACTGGAACTGTTTGGTAGAAACACAACTTGTCGTGTTTGGAGGAAAAAGAATACTGAGTTGCATCCATCAAACACCATACCTACTGTAAAGCATGGTGGTGGAAACATCATGCTTTGGGGCTGTTTCTCTGCAAAGGGGCCAGGACGACTGATCCGGGTACATGAAAGAATGAATGGGGCCATGTATCGTGAGATTTTGAGTGCAAACCTCCTTCCATCAGCAAGGGCATTGAAGATGAAACATGGCTGGGTCTTTCAACATGACAATGATCCAAAGCACACCGCCAGGGCAACGAAGGAGTGGCTTCGTAAGAAGCATTTCAAGGTCCTGGAGTGGCCTAGCCAGTCTCCAGATCTCAACCCTATAGAAAACCTTTGGAGGGAGTTGAAAGTCCGTGTTGCCAAGCGAAAAGCCAAAAACATCACTGCTCTAGAGGAGATCTGCATGGAGGAATGGGCCAACATACCAACAACAGTGTGTGGCAACCTTGTGAAGACTTACAGAAAACGTTTGACCTCTGTCATTGCCAACAAAGGATATATTACAAAGTATTGAGATGAAATTTTGTTTCTGACCAAATACTTATTTTCCACCATAATATGCAAATAAAATGTTAAAAAAACAGACAATGTGATTTTCTGGATTTTTTTTTCTCAGTTTGTCTCCCATAGTTGAGGTCTACCTACGATGTAAATTACAGACGCCTCTCATCTTTTTAAGTGGTGGAACTTGCACTATTGCTGACTGACTAAATACTTTTTTGCCCCACTGTATGTTATATGTTTTGAATAGAGAAGAACAAATTGATTTTGGTGAATCTAAAAATTTCAGGTTTCGATTTGCGCAAATCTAACACAATGTTGACCAGCTAGCCATCATTTTGATGGATTCTTTCCTGGGCTTTGAAGGGGTTAAAGTAAATAAAGACAATATATTCAACTGTCGTAGGTCCTCACCCTACGACACCACAATTCCCCACTATCACTGATCCTCCAATGAGGTCTTCGATTCTTCTGGCACATGGTGGTCACGTGGACGGCCATGCCTGTCTGAGACATCGGTGCTGGAAGAGTCGAAGACCGGCACGGAAAACTGGGGATGACTGGGAGCTGCATGCAGGACTAGTGTAAGGAATCCATTAAGGGCCTAGGAGAGATGAGCATAATGTATTTTTGTTAATTTGCAACCTTCTTTTCTACCCTCTGTTTATGATGCTTTCCTATCTGAAGACAAAAATGTAATTGCATCCAACAGATTCTATTCAGACAGAATTAAATCTACCCAAAAGGAATTTCCAGAGATTCGCTCATCTTTAGTCTTGACTGCCTTTAAGAAATTTTACACTACATTTCCTGATAAAAAGTGCTATTTCTTACATTTAAGATTATTCTGGTTGAAATACAGGTTGAAACCACCATGATCCACTATTGTAGCATGTGTGTGTCATCTGTAGTCACCAAGTAAACAATGAAGGAACCATATAAAATAGCAAGTAATTACATTAAGGAGTTATCCGGCACCATTTTTTTTTCTTATGGGCCTAAGAATTTACAGGCAGGTAGTTTCTAACTACCTACCTGTTGTGACCGACACTTCTCTTGCCAGCGATTCTGCAGCTTCCTGTGACGGAAGGTCAACAGAGCAGCTGCTTCTCTTCCGCTCTGCTCTGTTGACACGGCCTGACTACTGATGTCATGCTGATTGACAGCTGGCTCTCCGCTGCCTGATTATAGGGAGCCAGCAGGCAATCAGCATGATGGTCTTGCCCCGTTGACAGAGCAGCCTGGAGGAAGAACAGCCGCTCTGTTGACATGAAGTAGCAGAATAGCTGTTAAGAGCGGTCTGGGATCTCTCTGAGCCAGCGTCGGGCAGAAAAAGGCCCTGCCTGTCAGTTCTTAGCCACTTGAGAAAAAATTAAAATAGTCCCGGATAACAACTTTAATACAAGATAAGCAAAGTAATTATGAAGTTACTAGTTATTAGTTGTGGGATGTCATGCGTTTTAGTTCAAAATACCTAGTTATGCTTTGAAGGGGTTATGAATGGAGCTGGGCTGCAGTATCTAACCCACACTATGAACAAGAGCGTCACTTTTTCTGGAAGCCCTGCTTTTCTTGTCTTGCAACCTATAGAATTGGCTAAATACTGCTGCAAAACTGTAAACAATATAACTTCTTTACAGAAATATTTTACATGGCAGAGTGGAACAACACACATTTTACAGAATTCATTCTTCTTGGACTGACAGATAATCGTAAACTCGAGATCGCGCTTTTTGTGCTCTTCCTTATCTTCTACATTCTCACCATTACCGGTAACCTTGGCATCTTAGTGGCTATCAGAGCAGATTCTCGGCTCCACACACCCATGTATTTTTTTCTCAACAATCTATCGTTCTTAGATCTGTGCTATGCCACCGTTATCACGCCCAAAACATTGGTGAATTTTATGTCAAAGTCAAAAACCATTGGTTACAAAGAATGTGCTGTTCAGATGTATTTTTTTGCTGCTTCAGTGACCACTGAATGCTTCTTATTGGGCATCATGGCCTATGATCGCTATGTGGCGATATGCAACCCACTGCTATATTCAGTAGTCATGAGTAAAAGAATTTGTCTGCAGTTTGTGGCTGGGGCATACACTCTGGGATACCTCAATGCCACCATACACACCATCACCACTTTCCGACTCCCATTCTGTAAGACCAACAAGATTGATCATTTCTACTGTGACGTTCCTCCTCTCCTGAAACTGTCATGCACCAAGACCACCATGAATGAAATACTGATGTTTATATTTGGAGGATTTACAGAAACAAGCTCCCTCACCACCATCATAGTCTCCTACACCTACATAATAAGCAGCATCCTTAGAATTCGCTCAGCGGAGGGGAGGAAGAAGGCATTTTCCACCTGCGCTTCTCACTTTACAGCTGTCACTATATTTTACAGCACCATTCTCTTCATGTACTTGAGACCATCTTCCACTTATTCCATGGACCAGGACAGAGTTGCATCTGTGTTTTATAGTGTCATTATACCAATGCTTAATCCTTTGATTTATAGTTTGCGGAACAATGAAGTGGCACACGCCTTAAAGAGAATTAAATCAAAATATTGCTGTAAAGGCAAATAAAAGAATCGACCATTTAATGTCTATTTATCTGTAAGCATTATTGTACAGTTTGAATGTTTGAATGTATTTTGTTCTAATAAAGAGTGTAATGATTACAATGTTGAATTTGTTTTTTTCTCTCAGTGGGAACAATTCCACAAATAAGTAGAATTACTATAATTTTACTAACATGTTGTTTGAAATAAAAATGTGCAGATCAGTGAGAAGAAACTAAGAGTCCTAACCTGAAACACAATCTCTATATACAATTCTGTATGTTTAGATGTATTTGTTTATGTCAGGGGTGGGGAACCTCAGGCCCCAGGGCCCTTTATGGCCCTCGATGACCTTTTATCCGGCCCCCGGGCAGATTCTCAGGGACCAAAGTGCTTTGGCAGGGATTTGTTTTCTGATTGCCACCCACTCATTAATTTCACTACTGAACACTGAAGGCAGGGCCGGCATTAGGGGCAGGCAGACCAGGCAGCTGCCTAAGGCCCCCACTCCCCCAGGGGCCCACAGCTAGTGGCACATCATGCAGCTGCTATTGGGCCCCTGTGAGGCAGGGTGGCCCACTTGCTGCCAGCGCCGACTCCCCCGCCGCCGCCACATTGAACTATACCGGCGTCTGCTGGTACATTTCAAAGCAATGATGGAGGAGAGAGCGTTAGCCAACGCTCCCTCTCCGATTATTCCCTGCTCTGCCTCTGACAGTGCAGCCGCTGAGACAGGAACAGGAAGCAGCACGGGCACCAGGAGAGGTGAGGATTGTGTTTTTTTTTTTTTTCACTATAACAGTGAGTACTGCACTGTGGGGCCATTCTCGGGGGGATGCAGGCTGTGCTATATACTATGCGGGCTATGCTATATACTGTGCGGGTTGTGTTTTATACTGTGTGGGCTGTGCTATATACTGTGCGGGCTGTGCTATATACTGTGTGGGCTGTGCTATATACTGTGTGTGCTGTGTTATATACTGTGCGGGCTGTGCTATATACTGTGCAGGTTGTACTATATACAGTACTATGCGTGCTGTGCTATATACTATACGGACTGTGTTATACACTATGAGGGCTGTGTTATATGCTATGAGACTGTGTTATATACTATGCGGGCTGTGCTATATACTATGGGGGTATATTATATTCTATGGGGGAAGCTTTGTTATATACTATGTGGCTGTGTTATATACTATTGGGGGATATATTATATTCTATGGGGAGGCTGTGTTATATACTATGGGGGTATATTATATTCTATGGGGAGGCTGTGTTATATACTATGGGGGGTATATTATATTTTATGGGGGAGGCTGTGTTATATACTATTGGGGGTATATTATATTCTATGGGGGAGGCTGTTATATACTATTGGGGGTATATTATATTCTACGGGGGAGGCTGTGTTATATACTATGGGGGGTGTATTATATTCTATGCAGGAGGCTGTGTTATATATATTTGACTGTGTTATATACTATGGGGGTTTATTATATTCTATGGCGGAGGCTGTGTTATATACTATGGGTGGTATATTATATTATATGGGGGAGGCTGTGCTATATACTATTGGGGGGTTATATTATATTCTATGGGGGAGGCTGTGTTAAATACTATGGTGGTATATTATATTCAATTGGGGGAGGCTGTGTTATATACTATGTGGCTGTGTTATATGCTATGGGGGTACATTATACATTATATTATATGGGGAGGCTGTGTTATATACTATGGGGGTACATTATGTTTTATGGGGGCTACATTATATACTATGGGGAGGTGGGCAGTATTATATTCTATGGGGGCTACATTATATTCTATGGGGGGCTGTACACTTTTCTCATACCCCAAGTTCGGACAACAGAGCAGGTGGAGGCGTTGGTCTGCTCCTTTCACCCAAATGTATCTTTCAGGTTATCCCCAAGTACCCTCACTTGTCTCCCTTTCTTTTGAGGTCAATGCAGTCAGACTCTACATCCCCTTCTCCATGCCAGTGGCAGTGGTGTATCGTCCTCCCAGCCCCTCTCATCAGTTCCTGGATCACTTTGCCACCTGGCTTCCTCACTTTCTTTCCTGTGACATCCCCACCCTCATCATGGGTGATTTCAACATCCCCATTGCTTTTCCCATCTCCCCATCTGCTTCTCACCTTTTATCTCTAACCTCCTCTTTCGGCCTCTCGCAGCATACTAACTCTCCAACGCATGATGACGGAGACTCCCTCGACTTGGTCTTCTCCCAGCTTTGCTCAGTGGACGATTTCACAAACTCCCCTCTCCCGCTCTCTGACCACAACCTTCTTTCATTCTCTATCAAGGACTGCCATACCGCCCAGGTCACCCCCACTTTCCACACTTATAGAAACATACAGGCCATTAACACCCAGAAACTTGTGAAGAACTTGCAGTCCTCATTGGCCTCTATCTCCTCCATCTCATGTCCTGATTCTGCACTGAAGCATTACAATGAAACCCTGCAAAGTGCCCTGGATGAAACTGCACCTCCTATACATAGAACAACACGGCACAGACGGCGACAACCGTGGCACACACTGCAAACACATTTCATGCAGTGGTTCTCCAGGTGCACTGAACTTCTGTGGAGAAAATCTAATCTACCCGAATATTTCATCCATTATAAGTTCATGTTTAAAACATACAACTCTGCCCTCCACCTCTCCAAACAAACCTATTTTAACACCCTCATCACCTCCCTGTCCAATAACCCTAAACGTCTCTTTGACACTTTCCAGTCCCTACTCAACCCAAAGTGCAGGCCCCAACCACAGATCTCCCCGCTGATGATCTGGCCAATTACTTCAAAGAAAAAATTTACCACATCCGACAGGAAATTATCTCCCAACCCCTTCATACCATGCACTGTCCTCCCTCCCCCACAGCATCTAGTTTACTCTCTGACTTTGAACCAGTTACAGAAGAAGAAGTAATCAGGCTCCTTGCATCTTCTCGCCCGATCACTTGCACCAGTTTCCCCATTCTGACACATCTCCTACTGTCCCTTTCCCCAGCTGTCACCTCTCATTTAACAAAAATATTCAACCTTTCTCTATCTTCCGGTATCTTTACCTCCTCATTTAAGCATGCCATCATACATCCACTACTTAAAAAACATCCCACGATCAAAACTGTGCACTAATTATAGACCTGTCTCTAATCTTCCCTTCATCTCTAAACTCCTCGAATGCCTGGTCCACTCCCGTCTTACCCTCTATCAGATAACTCTCTTCTCGACCCTCTTCAATTTGGTTTCCGCACTTTACACTCTACTGAAACTGCCCTCACTAAAGTCTCTAATGATCTACTAACAGCTAAATCTATTGGTCACTACTCCATGCTAATTCTCTTGGATCTCTCCGCAGCATTCGATACTGTGGATCATCAGCTCCTCCTCACTATGCTCCGCTCCATCGGCCTCAAGGACACCGTTCTCTCCTGGTTCTCCTCCTATCTCTCTGATCGCTCCTTCACTGTATCTTTTGCTGGTTCCTCCTCCTCTCACCTTCCCCTTACTGTTGGGGTTCCTCAAGGATCAGTCCTAGGCCCCCTCCTCTTCTCTTTGTATACTGCCCCTATTGGACAGACAATCAGTAGATTTGGGTTCCATTACCATCTCTATGTTAATGACACCCAATTATACACTTCTCCTGATCTCATGCCTGCCTTTTTAAAAAACACCAGTGATTGTCTTACCGCTGTCTCTAACATCATGTCCTCCTTCTATCTGAAACTGAACCTGTCAAAAACTGAACTCCTCATGTTCTCTCCCTCTACTAACCTATCTTTGTCTGACACTGCCATCTCCGTGTGTGGTTCCACCATTACTCCCAAGCAACATGCCCGCTGCCTTGGGGTCATTCTTGATTCCGAGCTTTCCTTCACCTCCCACATCCATTCATTGGCTCGCTCTTCTTATCTGCATCTCAAAAACATTTCTAGAATTCACCCATTTCTTACTTTTGACTCTGCAAAAACTCTTACTGTTTCACTTTTTCATTCTCGTTTGGACTATTGTAACTCTCTTAAACGGCCTCCCTCTTACAAAAGTCTTCCCGCTCCAATCTGTTCTGAATGCTGCTGCCAGGATTATATTCCTCACCAACTGTTACACCGATGCCTCTACCCTGTGCCAGTCATTACACTGGTTACCCATCTGCTCCAGAATCCAGTACAAAACTATTACCCTCATTCACAAAGCCTCCCTGGTCTCAGCCTACCACCCTACCCGTGCTGTCCATTCTGCTAATGACCTGAGGTTAGCATCCTCAATAATCAGAACCTCCCACTCCCGTCTCCAAGACTTTTCACGTGCTTCGCCAATTCTTTGGAATCTACTACCCAGGTTAATATGATTTATCCCCAATCCCCACAGTTTTAAGCGTACCCTAAAAACACATTTGTTCAGACTAGCCTACCGCCTCAATGCATTAACCTACTGTAATTATCCCTGTGTGGCCCATTCGTATAAGTTAAACCAAAATCAGGTTCCTCGCATCATGTTCTTATACAATTTATGCAGTTAATAGCCCTCTGTGTCTGTACTGCTACATACTTAGGCTGTTAACTGGTTCATGCAGCTTTACATGAACATGAACAATTGTTACCATCCACCACTTGTGTCTCCCCTTTTTCCTCATAGTTTGTAAGCTTGTGAGCAGGGCCCTCACTCCTCTTGGTATCTATTTTGAACTGTGATTTTTGTTATGCTGTAATGTCTATTGTCTGTACAAATCCCCTCTATAATTTGTAAAGCGCAGCGGAATATGTTGGCGCTATATAAATAAAATTATTATTATTATTATTATTATTATATTAGATTTTATGAGGGAGGATTGCATCATACTCTTTGATAGGGCTACATTATATTCTATGGGGGGCTGTATTATATTTATATTCTATGAGGGGTGATTGCATCATAATCTATGAGGGGGCTACATTATACCATCCATTTCCTTTCCACTTTCTGCCGCCTTCAACTCTAAAATATTTCACGGATCCGTACATTCCTAAACCAAGAATCTGCAAAAACCCTAGTCCATGCCCTCATCATCTCCCGCCTTGACTACTGTAACCTCCTGCTCTGTGGCCTCCCCTCTAACACTCTCGCACCCCTCCAATCTATTCTAAACTCAGCTGCCCAACTAATCCACCTGTCCCCCCCCCCGCTATTCCCCAGACTCTCCCCTCTGTCAATCCTTTCACTGGCTCCCCATTACCCAGAGACTCCAGTACAAAACCCTAACCATGACATACAAAGCCATCCACAACCTGTCTCCTCCATACATCTGTGACCTCGTCTCCCGGTACTTTCGTACACGCAACCTCCAATCCTCACAAGATCTCCTTCTCTACTCCCCTCTTATCTCCTCTTCCCACAATCGCATACAAGATTTCTCTCGCGCATCACCCCTACTCTGGAAATCTCTACCACAACATATCAGACTCACCTACCATCGAAACCTTCAAAAAGAACCTGAAGACCCACCTCTTCTGACAAGCCTACAATCTGCAGTAACCACCGATCGACCAAACCACTGCACGACAAGCTCTATGGCTACGTTCACACTAGCGTTCTGCTAGTGTGCGTCGCCTTAGCGTCGGGCGACGCAGCGGCGACGCACGCG
Organism: Ranitomeya imitator; assembly: GCF_032444005.1. Classification (NCBI taxonomy): domain Eukaryota; kingdom Metazoa; phylum Chordata; class Amphibia; order Anura; family Dendrobatidae; genus Ranitomeya; species Ranitomeya imitator. Next base: position 710,377,566 of record NC_091284.1, on the reverse strand, counting down.
TCATGCGCCCCTATGTTTAACATGTGTGTTGCGTTTTGCAACACTTGCGTCTTTTTTGCCGCTAGCGTAGGACCAAGAAAACGCAACAAGTTGCATTTTTCTTGCGTCCGATTTTCGGCAAAAAACGACGCACGCGTCGCAAAACGCAGCGTTTTTGCGTGCGTTTTGCTGCGTTTTTGTGTGCGTCGTGCGTTGCATTGCCGACGCAGCGGCGCGCAACGCTAGTGTGAACTTAGCTTATCCTCACCTACTGTATCCTCACCCATCCCTTGTAGATTGTGAGTCCTCGCGGGCAGGGTCCTCTCTCCTCCTGTACCAGTTGTGACTTGTATTGTTCAAAATTATTGTACTTGTTTTTATTATGTATACCCGTCCTCACATGTAAAGCACCATGGAATAAATGGCGCTATAATAATAAATAATAATAATAATAATGAGGGGGCTGCATTATATTCTATGGGGGTTACATTATACTCTGTGGGGTGGTTGCATTATACCATTATACTCTGGGGGGTGACTGCATTATGCTATATGAAGTGGCTACACTATGCTATATGTGGGCTGCATTATACTGTATCGAGGACTATGGGGAATACATTATACTATATGAAGAACTATGGGGTGCATTATACTATGGAAAGTGAATTGTACTACATGGATGACTATGGCGGTGCATTATACTATATGGAGCACTATGAAGAGTGTATTATACTAGTTCGCATCTCGGCTTCAGGAAAATGGCCGCCGCGATCTCCATCTGCGCACGCGCGGCATCCCGCGGCCATTTTCCTGAAGCCCCGGGCAGCAGAGGACTCCATATGTGCACGCGCGGCCTCAGGAAGATGGCCGCCCCCACAGATCACCAGGGAAATAGCACCGACCGCGCGTTTTTTCTTCTCCTGCCCAGTGGATTCAGAAGATGGGCATGCGCAAACCACTATGCCACCAACGGAAATATATGCAAGATCTGGGGGAAGAAACAGCGATGTCGCCACGCCCATATGACCTGACCAGCCTGATTGACAGGCGAAAACGGTGACTTTGGTAAGTTATTTCGGTAGCATAGGTGGGGAATCAGGGTACACAAAATACACTATAGTAACGCACAGCTCAGGCCCTATTTAACAGTATTTTTATCTCATACTGAAAAAACGGGGTGACAGGTTCCCTTTAATATATGGAGGACTATGAGGAGTGTATTATACTATATGGAGGACTATGAGGAGTGTATTAAACTTTATGGTGGACTATGGGAAGTGTATAATACTATATGGAAGACTGAGTGTATTATACTATATGGAGGACTATGGGGCATATTATATGGAGGACTATGCGGTGTGCATGTTACAATATGGAGGACTGTGGTGCACATTATAATATATGGAGGACTATGGGGTGTATTATACTAAACAAGCAAAATGCTGCATATTCATCAAGTGATTGGATTGTTTATGCCAGAACAAAAATCATTGTTCTCAGCAGCACATCGCCGGCGTAAACTGTAGGTGTGCTGCTGATAACGTGATACTGTATGGTGATCTGTTAATGATCTATTAGTGATTGTTCTGTCCCCATCATTCTTTCCAGACAGTGGAAAGAGGCCAGGAAACAAGTGTTGAATGATTTCAATATTGTCGATCTCGCTTGTTTAGCGGCCTGAACTCAGCGCATGTAAATACAACCGAAATGCTTCTGTGTGATATGCAATATGTTAGCATTTGGGGCCCTATTTTAAACTTTGCCTAGGGCCCCACTTTGCCTAAAACTGGCTCTGACTGAAGGGCATGCAATGAAAGATTACGTCCTGACACCAGTGCCAGAGTCAGGATGTACTTTGTGGGCGGAGTTTGTACGGCCTCCGAAAGATGGTGTTAATATCTACATGGCCCTTTGCAGAAAAAAGATTCCCCACCCCTGGTTTATGCCATACATAGAGCATGTGCATGAAGTCATTTAATGTTGAAAAGAAAGGGGCTAATAGTAGAGATGTACAAATACAAGGAGGTCAACACAAAAAATAGTCTTAAAGGGGTTTCCCACGACTATATTTTTTAACTATGGGCCTAAAAAATAAGTAGTTGGTAACAGAGGCAACTATCTGCCTGTTTTACATGGCGGCAGCTTACAGTGATCACCAACAGCTCCTGCCAGCAAATCAGCTTCTCCACATCAGCAGAGCAGCTCTTCTACTTACGGGCTGACCTGTTGACTGGGTATGAGTGCCGGCATCATGCTGATTGAACGCTATCTCCCTGCAGTTAGGCAGCTATCAATCAGCATGACATTGGCAGAGCAGAGTGGAAGAGTGAACAGACAGAGTAGAGGAGTAGCAGCTGCTTTGTGAACCTTCTGTCACCAGAAGGTGCTAAATCCCCAGTAGGAACGGTCTGTGACTGCTCCATGCCAGCTGAAATCGGCACCAGACACAACAGGCAGGTAGTTACCAAGTACCTGCCTGTTAGCTCTTAGGCCTGTAGTAAACAAATTACATAGTCCTGGATAGCCTGTTTAAAGCATAGGTAAAATTAATCCCATCTTGCTATTTTTCTCGTTATATGCAATCCAGATTTCTTACAGTGGGGAAAAAAGTATTTAGTCAGCTACCAATTGTGCAAGTTCTCCCACTTAAAAAGATGACAGAGGCCTGTAATTGATATCATATGTAGACCACAACTATGAGAGTCAAATTGAGAAAACAAATCGAGAAAATCATCTTGTCTGATTTGGCAAGATTTATTTAGCAAATTATGGTGGAAAATAAGTATTTGGTAATTAACAAAAGTTCATCTCAATATTTTGTTATATATCCTTTGTTGGCAATGACAGTGATCAAACGTTTTCTGTAAGTCTTCACAAAGTTGGCACACAGTGTTGGTGGTGCGTTGGCCCATTCATCCATGCAGATCTCCTCTACAGCAGTGATGTTTTGGGCCTGTCGCTGGGCAACACAGACTTTCAACTCCCTCCAATGGTTTTCTATGGGGTTGAGATCTGGAGCCTGTCTAGGCCACTCCAGGACCTTCATATGCTTCTTATGAATCCACTCCTTCGTTGCCCTGGCGGTGTGCTTGGGAACATTATCATGCTGAAAGACCCATCCACGTTTCATCTTCAATGCCCTTGTTGATGGAAGGAGATTTGCACTCAAAATCTCAAGATACATGGCTCCATTCATTCTTTCATGTACACGGATCAGTCATCCTGGTCCCTTTGCAGAGAAACAGCCCCAAAGCATAATGTTGCCACCCCCATGCTTCACAGTAGGTATGGTGTTCTTTGGATGCAACTTAGCATCCTGTCTCCTCTAAACACGACGAATTTTGTTTCTACTAAACAGTTCTACTTTGGTTTCATCAGACCATATGACATTCTCCAAATACTCTTCTTGATTATCCAAATGCTCTCTAGCAAACTTCAGACAGGCCCAGAAATGTATTGGCTTAAGCAGGAAGACACGTCTGGCACTTCAGGATCTGAGTCCCTGGCGGCGTAGTGTGTTACTGATGGTAGCCTTTGTTACGGTGGCTTTATGGAGGTCATTCACTAGGTCCCCCGTGTGGTTCTGGGATTTTTGCTCACTGTTCTTGTGATCGTTTTGACCCCATGGGGTGAGATCTTTCATGGAGTCCCAGATTGAGGGAGATTATCAGTGGTCTTGTATGTCTTCCATTTTCTTATTATTGCTCCCACAGTTGATTTAATCACACCAAGCTGCTTGCCTATTGCAGATTAAGTCTTCCAAGCCTGGTGCAGGGCTACAATTTTGTTTTTGGTGTCCTTTGACAGCTCTTTGGTCTTTTCCATAGCGGAGTTTGGAGTGTGACTGTTTGGGGTTGTGGATAGGTGGCTTTTATACTGATAAGTTCAAACAGGTGCCATTATTAGAGTGAATAGTAATGAGTGGAGGACAGAGGAGTCTCTTAAAGATGAAGTTACAGGTCTGTGAGAGTCAGAAATCTTGCATGTTTTTAAGTGACCAAATACTTTTTTCCACCATATTTTGCAAAATAAATCTTGCCAAATCAGACAAGGTGATTTTCTGGATTTGTTTTGTCATTTTGACTCTCATAGTTGTGGTCTACCTATTATGTCAATTACAGGCCTCGCTCATCTTTTTAAGTGGGAGAACTTGCACAATTGGTGGCTGACTAAATACTTTTTTCCCCACTGTAGATGCTGCAATACCAATTATATCTATTATTATAATTAATACTAATGTATTTCTATACATTAAAACTGGGATAAAGGGGGATAATTTTACCTTTCATACTTTTTTATTTTTATATATATATTTTAAACCTTTTTTTTTTACGTATCTTCAGTAGATACAAAAACCTTGTATCATTGCAGTACACAGAATACCACATTTGTCAGCACAGGATTTATCAACTTTAAAACATTGGAAAACGTCAAAACATTCGTGGAGCCCTGCCTGCGTCAGGAAGCTGTAAGAAGTCACAGGTCAGAAAAAATTCCGGACGCCATTGACAAAAGCTTGTTGAAAACGGACTTTGTTGGGGATGGAAATGTCAGATACCCAGGGCTGACATCAGGGCATTAGTGCTGTTACTGCTGTATGCTGCCTGGTGAGCAGCAGCACAGAGGGGCCCGCAGGTCCGGGGCCTTGCTCTTGTGTTTCTGCTGATTGGGCCCCATCGTGCACTAAAATAATGTGCACTGCGGTGCACATGTCAGCACTGGGGCCCAGGAGCCTTTTTGGAGTTGTGCATGGCCGTCTATCCTAATCGGCTGCGCAGCTCCTGGTCGGCTGTAGCTAGATTGTATGGGCTCCTTTCAGGTCCTGACTACAGCCCATACATTCTAGCTGTCTCAGTAGTCAATGTGCTAGAATGTATGGGCTCCTTTCAGGTCCTGACTATAGCCCACACATTCTAGCTGCTTCACTGCTGAAAACACTAGACACCCCGAGAACGACTGCGGAAAGTATTAAAAAAAAGTTTTTGTTTTTTTAAATGGGGGAGGTGGGGGGGAGTGAGACTGCACATGATGAAGTTTGTTTGAGGGGGTACTGCACATGATGAAATGATAGGGGGATAGGGGGCTGCAAATGATGAAGGGGGACTGCAGATGAAGTGAAGGGGGATAGGGGGCTGCAAATGATGAAGTAATGTGGACTGCGAATGATGAAGTGGGGGTGATGGGGACTGCAAATGATTAAGTGGGGGTGATGGTGACTACAAATGATGATGTGGGGGTGATGGGGACAGCAAATGATGAAGTGGGGGTGATGCAGACTGAACATGATGATGTGGGGGTGATGGGGACTGCAAATGATGATGTGGGGGTGATGCAGACTGAACATGATGATGTGGGGGTGATGGGGACTGCAAATGATGATGTGGGGGTAATGGGGAGTGCAAATGATGAAGTGAGGGTGAGGGATGGGGACAGCAATTGAATTGAATGTGGGGAGTGGGGAGAGCAAATAATGATGAATTTTGAGGATCGGGGAGTAATCGATGCATTGAATGTGGGGAAGAGCAGTTGATAATGAATAGGGGGGAGAAAGAGAAGACATGACAATGAATTGAAGCAGAAGGGGCATGTAACTATAATGAATTGGGGTAAGGGTTAGAGCGGGAGTTACATAGTGGGGGCGTTGAGGATAAAGTGACTGGTAATGAATTGGGGGAAAGAGTACAGGTGCTAATTAATTTCTATATTAAATGGGGAAAGTGGCTATGTATAGATAATGGGGCACAGTGGTGGATTATAATTTATATATGGAATGGTGGGTTGTATAATAACCAATTATATATTAACCCCTTCCCGACCTTTGACGCCAAGTAGGCGTCATGAAAGTCGGGGCCAATCCGGCCTGTGACGCCTATGTGGCGTCATGGAAAGATCGCGTCCCTGCAGATCGGGTGAAAGGGTTAACTCCAATTTCACCCGATCTGCAGGGACAGGGGGAGTGGTACTTTAGCCCAGGGGGGTGGCTTCACTCCCCCCCCCCTCCGGGGCTACGATCGCTCTGATTGGCTGTTGAAAGTGAAACTGCCAATCAGAGCGATTTGTAATATTTCACCTAAAAAACTGGTGAAATATTACAATCCAGCCATGGCCGATGCTGCAATATCATCGGCCATGGCTGGAAACACTGATATGCCCCCCCCTAACTGCCACCGATCTCCCCCCCAGTCCTCCGTTCTGTGGTCCGCTCCCCTCCGTCGCCCTGTTTGCTCCCCTGTCCTCCTGTCCACACCCCCCATGCTCCTATGCCACCCCTCATGCTCCGACGCCCCCCGTGCCCCGATCTCCCCCCTCATACTTACCGAGGCTCCCGGTGTCCGTCCGTCTTCTTCATGGGCGCCGCCATCTTCCAAAATGGTGGGCGCATGCGCAGTGCGCTCGCCGAATCTGCCGGCCGGCAGATTCATTCCATGTACATTTTGATCACTGTGATAAAACCTATCACAGTGATCAAAATAAAAAAAAAAGTAAATGAACTCCCCCTTTATCACCCCCATAGGTAGGAACAATAATAAAATAAAGAAAATATTTTTTTTTTCCACTACAGTTAGAACTAGGGTTAGGGTTAGGGTTAGGGAATGTGCACACGTATTCTGGTCCTCTGTGGATTTTTCCGCAGCGGTTTTTATAAATCCGCAGTGCAAAATCACGGATTTACCGTGGTTTTTCTGCGGATTTCACTGCCGTTTTCTATTGGAGCAGTTGTAAAACCGCTGCGGAATCCGCAGAAAGAAGTGAAATGTACGGAATGTAAACCGCTGTGTTTCCGCGCAGTTTTTTCCGCAGCATGTGCGCAGAGTTTTTTGTAAACTCATGGGAAACTGCTGCGGACCCGCAGCGGTGGAAATGCTGTGGATCCGCAGCGTTTTCCGCATTGTGTGCACATACCCTTAGAACTAGGCTATGTGCACACGTTGCAGATTTGGCTGTGGATCCGCAACGGATTGGCCGCTGCGGATTCGTAGCAGTTTTCCATCAGCTTTACAGTTCCATGTAAACCTATGGAAAACCAAATCCGCTGTGCCCATGGTGCAGAAAATACCGCGCGGGAACGCTGTGTTGTATTTTCCGCAGCATGTCAATTCTTTCCATCAAAGTCTGCATTTCAAAGCGTCACTACTTCCCTTCTGAGCCCCGACGTGTGCCCAAACAGTGGTTTACCTCCACATATGGGGTACCAGCATACTCAGTGCAAACTGGGCAACAACTATTGGGGTCCAATTTCTCCTGTTAGGCCGCCGTCACATTTGCGAGTTTTACGGACGTAAGAGCGCAGAAACTACGTCCGTAAAACTCGCAAAAAATACGGCACAATTATTCTCTATGCCCCTGCTCCTATCTGCCGTATTAAACTGATCAGTATTATACGGCTTTCTACGGCCGTAGAAAATCGCAGCATGCTGCGTTTGTCACCGTACTGCGCAAGAAATACGCCAATGAAAGTCTATGGAAGCGTGAAAAATACGGATTACACACAGACAAGCAGTGTGACTTGCGAGAAATACGCAGCGGTGTTAGAGAGAAAAGCCGGTAATTCAGTGCGGTGTACAGTAAAATCACACTGACAGCTTCCAGTCCAATAGGTAGAATAAATGTGTACACATAGAATAGGTATATATATATATATATGTCAGTGAGACACATATATGTATATATATTAATATTTTTTCCAGCGCTATACAGCTTGAAAGCCGGTAATTCAATTACCGGCTTTTTCTTTCTCCTTCCTAAACCCGACATGATTTGAGACATGGTTTACATACAGTAAACCATGTCTTCTCTCCATTTTTTTTGCAGATTCCACATTACTAATGTCAGTAGTGTGTATCTGCAAAATTTGGCCGTTCTATCTACTAAATTAAAGGGTTAAATGGCGGAAAAAATTGGCGTGGGCTCCCGCGCAATTTTCTCCGCCAGAGTAGTAAAGCCAGTGACTGAGGGCAGATATTAACCCCTTTCTGCCATTAGACGTACTATTGCGTCCATGTGGGGTGGGCTTTACTTCCCAAGGACGCAATAGTACGTCATATGCGATCGGCAGCGCTCACGGGGGGAGCGCCGCCGATCGCGGCCGGGTGTCAGCTGTTTATCGCAGCTGACATCCGGCACTATGTGCCAGGAGCGGTCACGGACCGCCCCCGGCACATTAACCCCCGGCACACCGCGATCAAAGATGATCGCGATGTGCCGGCGGTACAGGGAAGCACCGCGCAGGGAGGGGGCTCCCTGCGGGCTTCCCTGAGCCCCCCGCAGCAACGCGATGTGATCGCGTTGCTGCGAGGGTCTCACCTCCCTCCCTGCTCCCTCCAGCCCCGGATCCAAGATGGCCGCGGATCCGGGTCCTGCAGGGAGGGAGGTGGCTTCACAGAGCCTGCTCAGAACAGGCACTGTGAAGCAGCCTGCACTCCTATCAGATCAGTGATCTGACAGAGTGCTGTGCAAACTGTCAGATCACTGATCTGTGATGTCCCCCCCTGGGACAAAGTAAAAAAGTAAAAAAAAAAAATTTCAAATGTGTAAAAAAAAATAAAAAAAAATATTCCAAAATAATGAAAAAAAAATAAAAATATTATTCCCATAAATACATTTCTTTATCTAAATAAAAAAAAAAAAACAATAAAAGTACACATATTTAGTATTGCCGCGTCCGTAACGGCCCGACCTGTAAAACTGGCCCACTAGTTAACCCCTTCAGTAAACACCGTAAGAAAAAAAAAAAAAAAACGAGGCAAAAAACAACGCTTTATTATCATACTGCCGAACAAAAAGTGGAATAACACGCGATCAAAAAGACAGATATAACTAACCATGGTACCGCTGAAAACGTCATCTTGTCCCGCAAAAAACGAGCCGCCATACAGCATCATCAGCAAAAAAATAAAAAAGTTATAGTCCTGAGAATAAAGCGATGCAAAAATAATAATTTTTTCTATAAAATAGTTTTTATCGTATAAAAGCGCCAAAACATAAAAAAATGATATAAATGAGGTGTCGCTGTAATCGTACTGACCCGAAGAATAAAACTGCTTCATCAATTTTACCAAACGCGGAACGGTATAAACGCCTCCCCCAATAGAAATTCATGAATAGCTGGTTTTTGGTCATTCTGCCTCACAAAAATCGGAATAAAAAGCGATCAAAAAATGTCACGTGCCCGAAAATGTTACCAATAAAAGCATCAACTCGTCCCGCAAAAAACAAGACCTCACATGACTCTGTGGACCAGAATATAGAAAAATTATAGCTCTCAAAATGTGGTAACGCAAAAAATATTTTTTGCAATAAAAAGCGTCTTTCAGTGTGTGACGGCTGCCAATCATAAAAATCCGCTAAAAAACCCGCTATAAAAGTAAATCAAACCCCCCTTCATCACCCCCTTAGTTAGGGAAAAATTAAAAAAATGTATTTATTTCCATTTTCCCATTAGGGCTAGGGTTAGAGTTAGGGCTAGGGTTAGAGCTAGGGTTAGGGCTAGGGTTAGGGCTAGGGTTAGGGCTAGGGTTAGGGTTAGGGCTAGGGTTAGGGCTAGGGTTAGGGCTAGGGTTAGGGCTAGGGTTAGGGCTAGGGTTAGGATTAGGGCTAGGGTTAGGGCTAGGGCTACAGTTTGGGTTGGGGCTAAAGTTACAGTTAGGGTTTAGATTACATTTACGGTTGGGAATAGGGTTGGGATTAGGGTTAGGGGTGTGTCAGGGTTAGAGGTGTGGTTAGGGTTACTGTTGGGATTAGGGTTAGGGATGTGTTTGGATTAGGGTTTCAGTTATAATTGGGGGGTTTCCACTGTTTAGGCACATCAGGGGCTCTCCAAACGCGACATGGCGTCCGATCTCAATTCCAGCCAATTCTGCGTTGAAAAAGTAAAACAGTGCTTCTTCCCTTCCGAGCTCTCCCGTGTCCCCAAACAGGGGTTTACCCCAACATATGGGGTATCAGCGTACTCAGGACAAATAGGACAACAACTTTTGGGGTCCAATTTCTCCTGCTACCCTTGGGAAAATACAAAACTCGGGGCTAAAACATATTTTTTGTGGGAAAAAAAAGGATTTTTTATCTTCACGGCTCTGCGTTATAAACTGTAGTGAAACACTTGGGGGTTCAAAGTTCTCACAACACATGTAGATTAGTTCCCTGGGGGGTCTAGTTTCCAATATGGGGTCACTTGTGGGGGGTTTCTACTGTTTAGGTACATTAGGGGTTCTGCAAACGCAATGTGACGTCTGCAGACCATTCCATCTAAGTCTGCATTCCAAATGGCGCTCCTTCCCTTCCGAGCTCTGCCATGCGCTCAAACGTTGGTTTCCCCCAACATACGGGGTATCAGCGTACTCAGGACAAATTGGACAACAACTTTTGGGGTCGAATTTCTCCTCTTACCCTCGGGAAAATACAAAACTGGGGGCTAAAAAATAATTTTGGGGGGAAAGATTTTTTTTTTTAATTTTCACGGCTCTGCGTTACAAACTGTAGTGAAACACTTGGGGGTTCAAAGCTATCACAACACATCTAGATGAGTTCCTTAGGGGGTCTAGTTTCCAAAATGGTGTCACTTGTGGGAGGTTTCTACTGTTTAGGTACATTAGGGGCTCTGCAAATGCAATGTGACACCTGCAGACCATTCCATCTAAGTCCTCATTCCAAATGGAGCTCCTTCCCTTCCGAGCCCTCCCATGCGCCCAAACAGTGGTTCCCCCCCACATATGGGGTATCAGCGCACTCAGGACAAATTGGACAACAAATTGTGGGGTCGAATTTCTCCTTTTACCCTCGGGAAAATACAAAACTGGGGGCTAAAAAATAATTTTTGTGGGAAAAAATTTTTGTTTTATTTTTACGGCTCTCCATTATAAACTTCTGTGAAGCCCTTGGTGGGTCAAAGCGCTCAGCACACATCTAGATAAGTTCCTAAGGGGGTCTACTTTCCAAAATGGTGTCACTTGTGGGGGGTTTCTACTGTTTAGGTACATTAGGGGCTCTGCAAACGCAATGTGACACCTGCAGACCATTCCATCTAAGTCTGCATTCAAATGGCACTCCTTCCCTTCTGAGCCCTCCCATGTGCCCAAACAGTGGTTCCCCCCACATATGGTGTATCATCGCACTCAGGACAAATTGGGCAACAAATTTTGGGGTCCAATTTCTCCTGTTACCCTCAGGAAAATACAAAACTGGGGGCTAAAAAAATAATTTTTGTGGGAAAAAAATTTAGTTTTATTTTTACGGCTCTGCATTATAAACTTCTGTAAAGCACTTGGTGGGTCAAAGTGCTCACCACACCTCTAGATAAGTTCCTTAGGGGGTCTACTTTCCAAAATGGTGTCATTTGTGGGGGGTTTCAATGTTTAGGCACATCAGTGGCTCTTCAAACGCAACATGGCGTCCCATCTCAATTCCTGTCAATTTTGCATTGAAAAGTCAAACGGCGCTCCTTCCCTTCCGAGCTCTCCCATCCGCCCAAACAGTGGTTTACCCCCACATATGGGCTATCAGCGTACTCAGGACAAATTGTACAACAACTTTTGGGGTCCAATTTCTTCTCTTACCCTTGGGAAAATAAAAAATTGGGGGCGAAAAGATAATTTTTGTGAAAAAATATGATTTTTTATTTTTACGGTTCTACATTATAAACTTCTGTGAAGCACTTGTTGGGTCAAAGTGCTCACCACACCTCTAGATAAGTTCCTTAGGGGGTCTACTTTCCAAAATGGTGTCACTTGTGGGGGGTTTCAATGTTTAGCCACATCAGGGGCTCTCCAAACGAAACATGGCGTCCCATCTCAATTCCAGTCAATTTTGCATTGAAAAGTCAAATGGCACTCCTTCGCTTCCGAGCTCTGCCATGCGCCCAAACAGTGGTTTACCCCCACATGTGGGGTATTGGCATACTCAGGACAAATTGTACAACAATGTTTGGGGTCCATTTTCTCCTGTTACCCTTGGTAAAATAAAACAAATTGGAGCTGAATTAAATTTTTTGTGAAAAAAAGTTAAATGTTCATTTTTATTTAAACATTCAAAAAATTCCTGTGAAGCACCAGAAGGGTTAATAAACTTCTTGAATATGGTTTTGAGCACCTTGAGGGGTTTAGTTTTTAGAATGGTGTCACACTTGGGTATTTTCTATCATATAGACCCCTCAAAATGACTTCAAATGAGATGTGGTCCCTAAAATAAAATGGTGTTGTAGAAATGAGAAATTGCTGGTCAACTTTTAACCCTTATAACTCCCTAACAAAAAAAAATTTTGGTTCCAAAATTGTGCTGATGTAAAGTAGACATGTGGGAAATGTTACTTATTAAGTATTTTGTGTGACATATCTCTGTGATTTAATTGCATAAAAATTCAAAGTTGGAAAATTGCGAAATTTTCATAATTTTCGCCAAATTTCCATTTTTTTCACAAATAAACGCAGGTACTATCAAATAATTTTTACCATTTTCATGAAGTACAATATGTCACGAGAAAACAATGTCAGAATCACCAGGATCCATTGAAGCGTTCCAGAGTTATAACCTCATAAAGGGACAGTGGTCAGAATTGTAAAAATTGGCCCGGTCATTAACGTGCAAACCACCCTTGGGGGTAAAGGGGTTAATAGCCTGGAGAGGGTCCATGGTTATTGGCCCCCCCCTGGCTAAAAACACCTGCCCCCAGCCACCCCAGAAAAGGCACATCTGGAAGATGCGCCTATTCTGGCACTTGGCCACTCTCTTCCCATTCCCGTGTAGCAGTGGGATATGGGGTAATGAAGGGTTAATGCCACCTTGCTATTGTAAGGTGACATTAAGCCAAATTAATAATGGAGAGGCGTCAATTATGACACCTATCCATTATTAATCCAATTGTAGTAAAGGGTTAAATAAAACACAAACACATTATTTAAAATTATTTTAATGAAATAAAAACAATGGTTGTTGGAGTATTTTATTCTACGCCCAATTCAGTCACTGAAGACCCTCGTTCTGTTACAAAAAAAACATAATAAACCAACAATATCCTTACCCTCCGCAGATCTGTAACGTCCAACGATGTAAATCCATCTGAAGGGGTTAAAATAATTTGCATCCATGAGCTTTGCTAATGCAATGATGCTCATGGCTGCAAAAACCCCGGAAAATGAAGGTAAAGTAGGTCAATGACCTATATTTACCTTCATTTGCGGTGAGGCGCCCTCTGCTGGATGTTTCTAGATCGTGGGAACTTTCCTAGAAAGCTCCCAGGCTCGAGTTCATAAGAGGCGCCCTCTGCTGGTTGTCCTCATATGAACTCGAGCCAGGGAGCTTTCTAGGAAAGTTCCCACGATCTAGGAACAGCCAGCAGAGGGCGCCTCACCGCAAATGAAGGTAAATATAGATCATTGACCTACTTTACCTTCATTTTCCGGGGTTTTTGCAGCCATGAGCATCATTGCATTAGCAAAGCTCGTGGATGCAAATTATTTTAACCCCTTCAGATGGATTTACATCGTTGGACGTTACAGATCTGCGGAGGGTAAGGATATTGTTGGTTTATTATGTTTTTTTGTAACAGAACGAGGGTCTTCAGTGACTGGATTGGGCGTAGAATAAAATACCCCAACAACCATTGTTTTTATTTCATTAAAATAATTTTAAATAATGTGTTTGTGTTTTATTTAACCCTTTACTACAATTGGATTAATAATGGATAGGTGTCATAATTGACGCCTCTCCATTATTAATTTGGCTTAATGTCACCTTACAATAGCAAGGTGGCATTAACCCTTCATTACCCCATATCCCACCGCTACACGGGAATGGGAAGAGAGTGGCCAAGTGCCAGAATAGGCGCATCTTCCAGATGTGCCTTTTCTGGGGTGGCTGGGGGCAGGTGTTTTTAGCCAGGGGGGGGCCAATAACCATGGACCCTCTCCAGGCTATTAATATCTGCCCTCAGTCACTGGCTTTACTACTCTGGCGGAGAAAATTGCGCCGGAGCCCAAGCCAATTTTTTCCGCCATTTAACCCTTTAATTTAGTAGATAGAACAGCCAAATTTTGCAGATACACACTACTGACATTAGTAGTGTGGAATCTGCAAAAAAAATGGAGAGAAGACATGGTTTACTGTATGTAAACCATGTCTCAAATCATGTCGGGTTTAGGAAGGAGAAAGAAAAAGCCGGTAATTGAATTACCGGCTTTCAAGCTGTATAGCGCTGGAAAAAATATTAATATATATACATATATGTGTCTACTGACATATATGTATATATATATATATATATAGAGAGTATATATATATATATTTTTTTTTTTGGGACACATGGATCACTTCTATAGCGGTATGTTGGTTTTGCAAGCCTGCGAGAAAACCACGCAGTACGGATGCCATACGGATTACATACAGAGGATGCCATGCGCAAAAAACGCTGACACACCCTGCCTACGGAGGAGCTACGGACCACTATTTTCGGGACTTTTCAGCGTATTACGGCCGTAATATACGGACCGTATTGTTTTACGCTGTGTGTGACGCCGGCCTTACCCTTGTGAAAATAAAAAATTGCTTGCTAAAACATCATTTTGAGGAAAGAAAAATTATTTTTTTATTTTCATGGCTCTGGGTTGTAAACTTCTGTGAAGCACTTGGGGGTTCAAAGTGCTCACCACATATCTAGATAAGTTCCTTGGGGGGGTCTAGTTTCCAAAATGGGGTCACTTGTGGGGGGTTTCTACTGTTTAGGCACATCAGGGGCTCTGCAAATGCAACATGATGCCCGCAGACCATTCCATCAAAGTCTGCATTTCAAAGTGTCACTACTTCCCTTTCGAGCCCCGACGTGTGCCCAAACAGTGGTTTACCCCCACATATGGGGTACCAGCATACTCAGTGCAAACTGGGCAACAACTATTGCGGTCCAATTTCTCCTGTTACCCTTGTTCAAATAAAAAATTGCTTGCTAAAACATCATTTTGAGGAAAGAAAATTTTTTTTTTTATTTTCATGGCTCTGCATTGTAAACTTCTGTGAAGCACTTGAGGGTTCAAAGTGCTCACCACATATCTAAATAAGTTCCTTGGGTGGTCTAGTTTTCAAAATGGGGTCACTTGTGGGGGGTTTCTACTGTTTAGGCACATCCGGGGCTCTGCAAATGCAACATGATGCCCGCAGACCATTCCATCAAAGTCTGCATTTCAAAGCGTCACTACTTCCCTTTCGAGCCCCGACGTGTGCCCAAACAGTGGTTTACCCCCACATATGGGGTACCAGCATACTCAGTGCAAACTGGGCAACAACTATTGGGGTCCAATTTCTCCTGTTACCCTTGTTCAAATAAAAAATTGCTTGCTAAAACATCATTTTTAGGAAAGAAAATTTTTTTTTTTTATTTTCACGGCTCTGCATTGTAAACTTCTGTGAAGCACTTGAGGGTTCAAAGTGCTCACCACATATCTAAATAAGTTCCTTGGGGGGTCTAGTTTTCAAAATGGGGTCACTTGTGGGGGGTTTCTACTGTTTAGGCACATCAGTGGCTCTGCAAACGTAACATGATGCCCTCAGACCATCCCATCAAAGTCTGCATTCCAAAACGTCACTACTTCCCTTTCGAGCCCCGACGTGTGCCCAAACAGTGGTTTACCCCCACATATGGGGTACCAGCATACTCAGTGCAAACTGGGCAACAACTATTGGGGTCCAATTTCTCCTGTTACCCTTGTTCAAATAAAAAATTGCTTGCTAAAACATCATTTTTAGGAAAGAAAATTTTTTTTTTTTTTTCACGGCTCTGCATTGTAAACTTCTGTGAAGCACTTGAGGGTTCAAAGTGCTCACCACATATCTAAATAAGTTCCTTGGGGGGTCTAGTTTTCAAAATGGGGTCACTTGTGGGGGGTTTCTACTGTTTAGGCACATCAGTGACTCTGCAAACGTAACATGATGCCCGCAGACCATCCCATCAAAGTCTGCATTCCAAAACGTCACTACTTCCTTTCTGAGCCCCGACGTGTGCCCAAACAGTGGTTCCCCCCCACATATGGGGTATCAGCATACTCAGGACAAACTGGACAACAACTTTTAGGGTCCAATTTCTCCTGTTACTCTTGTGAAAATAAAAAATTGCGGGCTAAAAAATTATTTTTGAGGAAAGAAAAAAGATTTTTTTATTTTCATGGCTCTGCGTTATAAACTTCTGTGAAGCACTTGGGGGTTTAAAGTGGTCACCGCACATCTAGGTTAATTCCATGGGAGGTCTAGTTTCCAAAATGGGGTCACATGTGGGAGAGCTCAAATGTTTAGGCACACAGGGGCTCTCCAAACGCGACATGGTGTCCGCTATTGATTGGAGCTATTTTTCATTCAAAAAGTCAAATGGCGCTCCTTCCCTTCCAAGCCCGGCCGTGTGCCCAAACAGTGGTTTACCCCCACATGTGAGGTAGAAATTGCCCTATAAATTTTAGGATCCACTTTATCCTGTTGCCCATGTGGAAATGAACAAATTGAGGCCAAAATAAATTGTTTGTGAAAAAAAAGTACTTTTTCATTGTTACAGATCAATTTGTGAAGCACCTGGGGGTTTAATGTGCTCACTATGCATCTAGATAAGTTCCTTGGGGGGTCTAGTTTCCAAAATGGGGTCACATGTGGGGAAGCTCCAATGTTTAGGCACACAGGGGCTCTCCAAATGCGACATGATGTCCGCTAACGATTGGAGCTAATTTTTCATTCAAAAAGTCAAATGGCGCTCCTTCCCTTCCGAGCCCTGCCGTGTGCCCAAACAGTGGTTTACCCCCACATGTGAGGTATCAGTGTACTCAGGAGAAATTGCCCAATAAATTGAAGGATCCATCTTATCCTGTTGCCCATGTGGAAATGAACAAATTGAGGCTTAAAGAAATTTTTTGTGAAAAAAAGTACTTTTTCATTTTTACGGATTAATTTGTGAAGCACCTGGGGGTTCAAAGTGCTCACTATGCATCTAGATAAGTTCCTTGGGGGGTCTAGTTTCCAAAATGGGGTCACTTGTGGGGGAGCTCTAATGTTTAGGCACACAGGGGCTCTCCAAATGCGACATGGTGTCCGCTAAAGATTGGAGCCAATTTTTCATTGAAAAAGTCAAATGGCGCTCCTTCCCTTCCGAGCTCTGTCGTGCGCCCAAACAGTAGTTCCCCCCCCACATATGGGGTATCGGCGTACTCAGGACAAATTGTACAATAACTTTTGGGGTCCAGTTTATCTTTTTACCCTTGAGAAAATAAAACAATTGTTGCTAAAAGATCATTTTTGTGACTAAACAGTAAAATGTTCATTTTTTCTTTCCATGTTGCTTCTGCTGCTGTGAAGCACCTGAAGGGTTAATAAACTTCTTGAATGTGGTTTTGAGCACCTTGAGGGGTGCAGTTTTTAGAATGGTGTCACTTTTGGGTATTTTCAGCCATATAGACCCCTCAAACTGACTTCAAATGTGAGGTGGTCCCTAAAAAAAAATGGTTTTTGTAAATTTTGCTGTAAAAATGAGAAATCGCTGGTCAATTTTAACCCTTATAACTTCCTAGCAAAAAAAAATTTGATTCCAAAATTGCGCTGATGTAAAGTAGACATGTGGGTAATGTTATTTATTAACTATTTTGTGTCACATAACTCTCTCGTTTAACAGAATAAAAATTCAAAATTTAAAAATTGCAAAATTTTCAAAATTTTAGCCAAATTTCCATTTTTTTCACAAATAAACGCAAAAATTATCGACCTAAATTTACCACTAACATGAAGCCCAATATGTCACGAAAAAACAATCTCAGAACTGCTAGGATTCGTTGAAGCGATCCTGAGTTATTACCTCATAAAGGGACACTGGTCAGAATTGCAAAAAACGGCCAGGTCATTAAGGTCAAAATAGGCTGGGTCATGAAGGGGTTAATGGTGGGTGCAAGTCTGTATTCAGATGTGTAGTGTAGAAGAAAGGGAAAAAGTAGGGAATGTGATCTGGAAGCAGTGCTCTAGATAACTGTGTTATTTGATGCAGAGGTGAGTCCTGGCTGAAGAAGTGATGGCAGTCTGCACTGGATTAAAAAGAAACGCAAAGATAAAGAACTTCAGCTAGAGAAATCACTGGTGAGTCAGTGTGTTACCTGTACACTGGCACTATACACTGTATACTATATACAGAGGTCCTGTGTATAATGACAGTGGTGATCCCTGTATTACCTGTACACTATACACTATATGCGGAGCTCCTGTGTATAATGTCACTAGTGATCACTGTATTACCTGTACACTGACACTATATACAGAGCTCCTGTGTATAATGTCACCAGTGATCACGGTATTACCTGTACACTATACACTATATCCAGAGCTCTACATGAACACTATATGCAGATCTCCTGTGTATAATGGCACTTATGGTGATAGTATTTTTTTTATTAATGATCAGTATAGTAGTATTCAGTTACAATGTGGTGGTAATATGTTGTCCGGCCATGGTGTGGTGGTATTTGTTCCTTGTATGTGCTATTATTCGGTCACTGTGTGGTGGTAATATGTCATCTGATCATGTTGTGTTGGTATTTGTTCCTTGTATGTTGTATTATTGGTCACCATGTGGTGGTAATATGTGGTCTGCACATGGTGTGGTGGTATTTGTCACTTGTATGTGATATCGTTTGGTCACTGTGTTAATGTGTTGTCTGGACATGATGTGGTCGTATTTTTTCCTTGTATATGGTATTATATGACACTATGTGGTGGTAATATGGTGTCTGTTCATGGTATGGTGGTATTTGTCCATTGTATGTGTTATTATTGGTCATTTTAAAAATTGAAAAATAAATAAAAATATAGCTAAATTGTATTGCACATTTTAACAAATGTTTAATAGGTTAGAAAAGAGTAGGGCCCGGCCAAAAGAGTCTACCTTGTCATCGTGGCAGATTAAAAAAATCTTTTGGCCAAAACAAAAGCTGCTGGCTATGTGTGTGATCTAGTGATGGGAACTGTTGTTTTTCCAAGAGAGAGCGGTGGGATTGTGGACAGATCAAGGGGTGGAGGCGGGGCTGGGGTGGAACCTGGGCGAAGTCTCAAGGGGGACCCGAAAATTTTGCCAGTATGGCCCCGAAATTCCTAGTGGCAGCCCTGCAGATACCCTGTGAGCATTTATCTGGTCAATTGCCCTGAAACGCCGACCCTTTACAATCCAAGCACGTTTCCACATTCTCAATATAACTACCGTACTTCTAACATGTCCTTTAATTTGAATGTAATTCTTCATTTCTTTAGTGGTGGCGCTATAGTTACATTTAGCACTTGGTCTTTGGTTCCCCCAATTACTGAAGGCTGGGCATTCTGGGACTTACTACGAATTGAGAATCAGAAAGCTCCTCTTCCTTTTTCTTTTTTTAAATTAATTCTCAAAATTTAAAGGGATAGCAGGAAAAAAACAGAAACTGTGAAAATATGAGGGAAAATGGAGGTAATAAGGAAATAATATTAAAAGGATATGGTGGGGAAAAGGAGGTAAAAGGGAAGGTAAAACATAGAGACTTAAGGTACCTTCACACTCAGCGACGCTGCAGCGATACCGACAACGATGTCGATCGCTGCAGCGTCGCTGTTTGGTCGCTGGAGAGCTGTCACACAGACAGCTCTCCAGCGACCAACGATCCCGAGGTCCCCGGGTAACCAGGGTAAACATCGGGTTACTAAGCGCAGGGCCGCACTTAGTAACCCAATGTTTACCCTGGTTACCAGCGTAAAAGTAAAAAAAACAAACACTACATACTTACCTACCGCTGTCTGTCCCCGGCGCTCTGCTTCTCTGCACTACTCCTGTACTGGCTGTGAGCACAGCAGCCGGAAAGCAGAGCGGTGACGTCACCGCTCTGCTTTCCGGCTGACCGACGCTCACAGCCAGAGCAGGAGGAGTGCAGAGAAGCTGAGCGCCGGGGACAGACAGCGGTAGGTAAGTATGTAGTGTTTGTTTTTTTTACTTTTACGCTGGTAACCAGGGTAAACATCGGGCCCATAATCTGTTGCAGAGTGCGTCTTCTTGCAGTCACCGCTGTACTAAAGGTACCGTCACACTGAGCGACGCTGCAGCGATACCGACAACGATCCGGATCGCTGCAGCGTCGCTGTTTGGTTGCTGGAGAGCTGTCACACAGACCGCTCTCCAGCGACCAACAATGCCGGTAACCAGGGTAAACATCGGGTTACTAAGCGCAGGGCCGCGCTTAGTAACCCGATGTTTACCCTGGTTACCAGTGAAGACATCGCTGGATCGATGTCACACACGCCGATCCAGCGATGTCTGCAGGGAGTCCAGCGATGAAATAAAGTTCTGGACTTTCCTCAGCGACCAACGATCTCCCAGCAGGGGCCTGATCGTTGGTCGCTGTCACACAGAACGATTTCCTTAACGATATCGTTGCTACGTCACAAAAAGCAACGATATCGTTAACGATATCGTTAGGTGTGAAGGTACCTTAAGGTGATAATAATTAAAGGAATAAAAGAAACAGAAAAAAGGTATGGCAAATGTGTGAATAGAGAAATAATGTGTGAATAGAGAAATAAAGAATTATACATTTTTAGGGATTATGGGATTATGGGAAACTAAAAAAATATAATAAAGGGAAAATAAAAATAAAAAGATAAGGAAAGATTAAGGGGAAAGCTCCTCCTTTATGACGCTAGCAAATATTTCAAAGATCAGCCAGATTATGATCCGGTATTAGGAAGCACTGGGCAGCTTTACAGCTGTGTCATACGCCAAAGTAAATGAGCTGCACTACATTTATGGACTGTTTTAGATACAAAGTACTGACTGTGCTTTTTTTTTTTTTTTTAGGATTCATCAAATCAACTTTCCAT
The DNA here is from genome assembly GCF_032444005.1 of Ranitomeya imitator. NCBI lineage: Eukaryota > Metazoa > Chordata > Amphibia > Anura > Dendrobatidae > Ranitomeya > Ranitomeya imitator. Next base: position 710,356,749 of record NC_091284.1, on the reverse strand, counting down.
GAAGCTTTTCACCCTTTATTACAGAAGTGCAAAAGTAGGATTAGTATTTCTGCTTTATCATTTGCAAAACTCTAAAATAGGTCACATTGATTATGAAAATTGCCTTGTAATTTCCATCTTGCAAAATAAAAATTGTTAATTGTTAGGATAGGCCATTAATATCAGATCAGTGGGGATGGAACGCAGGGCACCCCGCCGATCAGCTGACGGAAGAAGATGTTGTGCTCAGACCAATGCTGTGTTCTCCTCATTGATCATGTTTCTCCTTTCATCGGAATTCTGCAGAATTGTGCAGTTTCTCCACTTTTAAGTGAGTTGCGTCCCTGCTAGTGATGAGCGAGTGTGCTCATTACTCGAGTTTTCCGAGCATGCTCAGGTGTTCTCCTAGTATCTTGGGCGTGCTCGTAGATTATGTTTGAGTCCCTGCAGCTGCATGATTTGAAGCTGCTAGACAGCCTGAATACATGTGAGGATTCCCTAACAAACAGGCAATCCCTGCATGTGTTCAGGTTGTCTAATAACAGCAAATTATGCAGCTGTGGCGACACAAACATAATCTACATCACACCCAAAATACTCGGAGAACACCCGAGCATGCTCAGAAAACTGGAGTAACGAGCACTCTTGCTCATCACTAGTCCCTGCCACTTCCAGCAGCTGATCGTCAGAAGTTAAAGTCGAACCCCAACTCATCTGATATTGTTAGTCTATCCTACCCACACACTTACCATTTTCTAAAACTGATAAACCCCTTTAACCCTAAGAGTTTGTGCACATGGAGTTACTTGAGGTGTTTCTCACCTCGCCTGAAGTAAGGTCCATAAGGTGATATCATCCTAAGAAAGACAAACCTCACTTATACTTTCTTAAATTTTCAGGTTTCCAATCAAACCTTTTGGATTGAACAACAGCATTGTAGTTGTTCAATAATTTTAATGACTCATGCAAATTGCCTAATAATTGTGCACACGGTGCAGAGAGCCTTCCTGAAAACTCTTCCTAAAAGGACAGGAAGTATGGGTCTAAAAAAAAAATCCAGTAAACAGTGTGAAAAATTGCAACATTACTAATTTTGTTTTTATTAATAGAGATTGTGATAACAAAAAAAACTGGCAAAAACATGCGTACCACAAAAGGCTGGTTTAAACATTAGGTCATTTTCTAATGATAGATTCCCTTTAAGGAGAAATCTAGCATCAGATCCCTTAGAGTTCCTTTGAAGTTGTCCTTGGCATGCTATTGAATGTAGTGTATTGATTGATTTTCATAAAATGTATCCATTTATCAAAGAATATTATGCAATTATTTGTTTCATTCCACATATATCTTTTTTAATCTAGGAATGTATAAAACTATTCATTTTTGATGATAGCCACTGAAAACACTTCTAAGGGTAATGAATAATTTTGGTCCTTTTTTAAACCTACCCTCCCTCTGGATTAAATGTGGAGATAATATGGAAGAGTAGAGGTACCGTCACACTAAGCGACGCTGCAGCGATACCGACAACGATCCGGATCGCTGCAGCATCGCTGTTTGGTCGCTGGAGAGCTGTCACACAGACAGCTCTCCAGCGACCAACGATGCCGGTAACCAGGGTAAACATCGGGTAACTAAGCGCAGGGCCGCGCTTAGTAACCCGATGTTTACCCTGGTTACCATCCTAAAAGTAAAAAAAAAACAAACACTACATACTTACCTACAGCCGTCTGTCCTCCAGCGCTGTGCTCTGCACTCCTCCTGTACTGGCTGTGAGCACAGTGGCCGGAAAGCAGAGCGGTGACGTCACCGCTCTGCTTTCCGGCTGACCGACGCTCACAGCTAGTACAGGAGGAGTGCAGAGCACAGCGCCGGGGACAGACAGCGGTAGGTAAGTATGTACTGTTTGTTTTTTTTTACTTTTAGGATGGTAACCAGGGTAAACATCGGGTTACTAAGCGCGGCCCTGCGCTTAGTTACCCGATGTTTACCCTGGTTACCAGTGAAGACATCGCTGAATCGGTGTCACACACGCCGATTCAGCGATGTCTGCGGGGAGTCCAGCGACCAAATAAAGTTCTGGACTTTCTTCCCCGACCAGCGACAGCACAGCAGGGGCCTGATCGCTGCTGCCTGTCACACTGGACGATATCGCTAGCCAGGACGCTGCAACGTCACGGATCGGTAGCGATATCGTCTAGTGTGACGGTACCTTTGGATAATAATGAGGAGATAGAGTTTACCATGTAAACCCCATGGTTTGCTATTTAAGGGCATTGCCAAATTTCATCCCAGAGGTCAACTATTGTCTTCTAGAACATCCATTGAGTTGATCAACTATGAGACTGAATCAGGGAATTAACCCTCCGTCACATACAACTGATCTGACAGGCGCTTCTCTTTTACTTTCATTTCTCCTTCCTTACCAGATTGTGAGGAAACCCCCTCCCTCCAGGTAGTCTCCTGTCTCTTGAAGGTCTGTGAAACCTGATATCACAGTTGGATTTCAGAGCTTCAGGGGAGAGGATATAGCTGCACAGATCTCTCAGGCTCAATGTATGTGAATACGTCACATTCAGTAAGGTTGGTATTTTATGTTTTTATTCATCACAATAGTTTATTTAGCTTGTTTTATGAATGTATAGCACAAAATGTGAGGATATTTCATAGAAATAAGGGAGATTTTATAAAAGAAAGTGTGCTGCTCAGGCATATACAGTAGTTCCCTAACATATTCCTTCTCTTGCTTCAGATTATCTACTGAAATGGAGAGGAAAATGTACAATTTATCCAAACAACTTGATGTTGAGGAAGTAACAAACATGCTGTTAGATGATAGAGACCTCACACTGAATGAGGATTTAGGAGAGGAAAGTGAGATTGATTCTCATGATGAGGTGGAAGAATGTGTCCTGGATTCTGAAACAGAGCAAGATGGTGACAGTGGTGAGGATGAAGAAGTTGGATCATATAATATTGGAAAAGATAAAAATACTAAATGGAACAAGAAGCCATTCCAGAAAAAACATAGGGAACCTTTAAACATTATTACTCACCTTCCTGCAGTAATAGGAACTGCACGTAATGCAAAAACTGCAGTTGAATGCTGGAACAGTATATTTACAGATGACATTCTGGACTCTATTGTCACATATACCAACCAATATATAGACATTATAAAGGACAAGTACATCTGCAACAGAACCATCAAGCCCACAGATGAAATAGAACTGCGTGCTTTTTTTGGATTACTGTACCTTGCAGGAGCTTGTAGGGCAAATAGACAAAGTTTGGAGGAACTTTGGGGTAAAGATGGGGATGGAGTTGAAAAATTTAGCCTTGTTATGTCCATAAACAGATTCAAGATTCTAATTCGTTGCCTTCGGTTTGATGACAGAACTACCCGAACCCAACGCAAAACACATGACCGACTTGCTCCAATTCGTGATATATTTCAAAGATTTGTTGTAAACTGTAAACAAAGTTATTACCCTGGAGAGAATCTCACTATTGACGAAATGCTCCCTGGTTTTCGTGGTAGATGTGCCTTTCGTCAATATATTCCATCAAAGCCAAACAAATATGGAATAAAAATTTATACCCTTGTTGATGCCAGTAAGACCTACACTTACAACCTGGAAGTTTATGCAGGAAAACAACCAGAAGGTCCTTACTGTGTGAGCAACAAACCCATTGATGTTGTAAAAAGACTGGCTGAACCCTTATTTGGATCGGGTCGCAATATTACAGCTGACAATTGGTTTACAAGTTGTGATTTGATTGATTATCTGAAAATTCAGAAGCTGTCATATGTGGGAACTGTAAGAAAAAACAAAAGGGAATTGCCGCCACAGTTTGTAAGTGTGAAAGAGAGACAACAGTACAGCAGTATGTTTGCATTCCATAATGGAAAGGCTTTAGTTTCCTATGTACCACATGGCAAAAAAATCGTACTTCTTCTATCAACACTTCATGATGATGCTGCCATCGATCCTGGGACTGGGGCAGAAAAAAACCGGAGATAATTACATTTTACAATGCCACCAAAGGGGGTGTGGATACAGCAGATCAGATGTGCTCCACTTTCAACGTCAGCAGAAACATCAAACGCTGGCCAATGGTCATATTTTTTGCTATGTTGAATTTGGGTGGTATAAATTCACAAGTAATTTATCTTGAAAACAAGCTTGAACCACTCCGTAGACGATTGTATCTGAAAAAATTGGCCCATGAACTAGTACTTGGAGAGCTACGCAGGAGAAGCGTGAAAACAATCGGTATCCCCTCTCGCCTTCAAGTTCAGCTCAAAAGGTTCCGCCCAGAAGATGATGGTGAAAAGTCACCATCTGCACCACCTCACAAAAGAAGGAGATGCACCACCTGCCAAATGGAAAGCGGAACCAGAAGGCTTTCAAATTATGAATGTTTTAAATCATAGAGTAGACCTCAGAAAACTTATAAAACCACTATTTATTAATAAAATCAAGGCGACGAACCCAACCCAAAGTGACCAATAAACAAAAACAACCCAAAAACAACAAGTGCTATAAAAACACCATTGAACTGATGGGGATAGCTATATCACCCTAGTCAGGTAAGCTATATACTTTCCTACCTGGCTGCGGAGGTAAACACCCTAGGGGGAGCGTACTGGCGCCCCCGCTCCGCGATGACTGTCCCTAGGGGCCCTAGTGTACCCTATAGCCACTAATGACCACCTCTACCCAGCATCTAAAGGATCCTCTAGTGCTAACAGAGATCTGCTATGCTAGGGAAAGCCTATATCCCCAAAAAGAACAAGGAAAATAATAGACACCTATGGCGGTAGGTGAAAAAAATGCATATATAAGAACAACAGATAGTACTCCGATATAGAGTGGGCAATAGCGGGTAGCTAAAGGAGATAGGATATATTACTACCAGACCGAACCATCTGATTCACATCGACTGGAGCAACCTCACTAAGCACCCCTGATACGCCACCAGTTTCTATAACATACTCAAAACATCGCTATGTACATAGGCTAACAGTACTCATCTGTCGGCATATCCGCACCACCGCCATCTTATAATGAACGCCTCTACGCGTTTCGCCTGTCACGGCTCTTCAGGAGGCCAGATACAGTGATAGGTAGTGTCACTTATGATGATAGATAGCTAAAGCGCCCAGTCTCACCTGAGCCGCTTATATATCTGCCGCCAGCCATGCTCACACGCGGTGCCATCTGAGCATTTCCTGTAGCGTGCCCCCAGTTGAACTGCGCATGTCCAAGCCGGTCTGCGCAAAGAGGACATAGACTACCGCCTGCTGCGCAGGTGTCCCTGCACATATCTTAGACGGGGGAGCAAGACTTACAACTGCGCATGTCTCTGCCGCATCGAGTAGTCTCGCTGATCAGCTGCATGAACACAGCGCAGGCACCGCCTCTCAAAATCGTCAGCCCGCATCAGCCGTGCTGAAGACGGTGTATATCTAAAGTAAAAGGTTTGGAAAGCAGTACTGCGCATGTCAGAATCACATAACACAGCATATTACCGCTGACCCACTGGATAAACCTAGCGAGGAACACCGCGTCCCAAATTTATAAAGCAGCATAAACCGCACAGGGACATATCTTTTAATAAAGGCGTGCTCATCCCACAATGTATAACCTATAAAGTCTAGCATACGCATTATGTCATTGCCACATGATGCCCACCTATCACAGTGATGCTGATGTACGTCTTGGGCATAGGGCATAATACACAACTTGCGGGTTATCTATTTAGGATGAAAGATTACACAAAAATATTATCACTCTTATCTTCATCCCTATTAAGGTATACAGAGTATAATTTACACCGTAGTTGTATAGATACATCAGCTGTCATTATCTCTCAAGATTTATAAATGAAAGAGTACAGCATACTTACAGGTGTATTTATATATATATATATCTCAATTTCAAAATGTCTATATTCCATGATACACGGTTATACATAATGGGCCAATAAGCTCAGGGCACCTTCAAATTGTAAAACCATTGGTGTGGTATATGTGGCATCCTGCTCCTGTCCAAAGGATTATGTTGGAAAAACTAAGAGAGAGTTCAGAAGAGTGGGGGAACATATGGGCGACATTCGCCATAAGAGAGATACCCCACTGGCGAAACACATGCACACCCACCATAGTGATGATCCAACAGGGGTGAGATTCACCATCCTGGAGGTGGTGAAAGTGAACCCGAAAGGAGGTAATCTGGATAAATTGATTTTGAGACGCGAATGTGAATGGATTTTTAGGATGGAGTCCCTGGAACCAAAGGGATTGAATGAGCAAATATCATACACATGCTTTTTGTAACTGTTCACGTATTATATTATACTCTCGGGGCACGTATTCCTATACTGCCTGTCAGGTTCGGCTTTATGAAATTTCTGGTCTATCCATTTTTTCGAGGGGATCCTCATGTTTGAGGATTCACATGGATCTCCATGACGTATCTAATATGCATTTGCATCCTTAGGGGTTTATCCTTTTTTTCTTTTTCTATGTCTCACTGTCCACTATCTGCTACTGCCGCAGTATGCTGTTATATCTTCTTTAGGTGCCCTGAGCTTATTGGCCCATTATGTATAACCGTGTATCATGGAATATAGACATTTTGAAATTGAGATATATATATATATATATATAAATACACCTGTAAGTATGCTGTACTCTTTCATTTATAAATCTTGAGAGATAATGACAGCTGATGTATCTATACAACTACGGTGTAAATTATACTCTGTATACCTTAATAGGGATGAAGATAAGAGTGATAATATTTTTGTGTAATCTTTCATCCTAAATAGATAACCCGCAAGTTGTGTATTATGCCCTATGCCCAAGACATACATCAGCATCACTGTGATAGGTGGGCATCATGTGGCAATGACATAATGCGTATGCTAGACTTTATAGGTTATACATTGTGGGATGAGCACGCCTTTATTAAAAGATATGTCCCTGTGCGGTTTATGCTGCTTTATAAATTTGGGACGCGGTGTTCCTCGCTAGGTTTATCCAGTGGGTCAGCGGTAATATGCTGTGTTATGTGATTCTGACATGCGCAGTACTGCTTTCCAAACCTTTTACTTTAGATATACACCGTCTTCAGCACGGCTGACGCGGGCTGACGATTTTGAGAGGCGGTGCCTGCGCTGTGTTCATGCAGCTGATCAGCGAGACTACTCGATGCGGCAGAGACATGCGCAGTTGTAAGTCTTGCTCCCCCGTCTAAGATATGTGCAGGGACACCTGCGCAGCAGGCGGTAGTCTATGTCCTCTTTGCGCAGACCGGCTTGGACATGCGCAGTTCAACTGGGGGCACGCTACAGGAAATGCTCAGATGGCACCGCATGTGAGCATGGCTGGCGGCAGATATATAAGCGGCTCAGGTGAGACTGGGCGCTTTAGCTATCTATCATCATAAGTGACACTACCTATCACTGTATCTGGCCTCCTGAAGAGCCGTGACAGGCGAAACGCGTAGAGGCGTTCATTATAAGATGGCGGTGGTGCGGATATGCCGACAGATGAGTACTGTTAGCCTATGTACATAGCGATGTTTTGAGTATGTTATAGAAACTGGTGGCGTATCAGGGGTGCTTAGTGAGGTTGCTCCAGTCGATGTGAATCAGATGGTTCGGTCTGGTAGTAATATATCCTATCTCCTTTAGCTACCCGCTATTGCCCACTCTATATCGGAGTACTATCTGTTGTTCTTATATATGCATTTTTTTCACCTACCGCCATAGGTGTCTATTATTTTCCTTGTTCTTTTTGGGGATATAGGCTTTCCCTAGCATAGCAGATCTCTGTTAGCACTAGAGGATCCTTTAGATGCTGGGTAGAGGTGGTCATTAGTGGCTATAGGGTACACTAGGGCCCCTAGGGACAGTCATCACGGAGGGGGGGCGCCAGTACGCTCCCCCTAGGGTGTCTACCTCCGCAGCCAGGTAGGAAAGTATATAGCTTACCTGACTAGGGTGATATAGCTATCCCCATCAGTTCAATGGTGTTTTTATAGCACTTGTTGTTTTTGGGTTGTTTTTGTTTATTGGTCACTTTGGGTTGGGTTCGTCGCCTTGATTTTATTAATAAATAGTGGTTTTATAAGTTTTCTGAGGTCTACTCTATGATTTAAACCGTTGTACCTCTTGTCTATATATTTTTGAGAGTACTTTTGAGCTTGTTCCGAATTTGGTATGGCCAGTTTTCTAGCCGGACCTGTAAACTCGGACTTTTGGTTAGAGGATGCAAATCAGGCGTTTAGTATAGGTGGTACACAGGATTGTAGTTCAGGTCCTTTAGCTCTTAAAAATCTGTTTAATGAAGTGTACGGGGGATATAAGGAATATCTTAAATCCTGGTGGGAAATAAGAGCACTTGAAAATTATATCAAAAATCGCATTGTCCCTAGGGGCTTGCGGATTAATATTTCCCCCTCACAAAGAATTGCATCACCTGAGTTTCTAACGATTTGGCAAAAGGAATCCACAGAATCATCCATTAGGTTCATGCAGATCCTACTTGCAGAGGAAAAAAAAGATTTTGAGAAATCCACTGAACAGCTGAACAAACTTATCGAACGGGTCCTGAAGTGTAAGGCAGATCCCGACTTCAATAGAAGAGAGGGTCTGCTTCAGACCTCGGTGGAGAGGTATCAAGCGTTACTTAAAGAGAGGAAACATTTACAATTCCAGAGAGACTTGAGTGAGTCTAGTGAAAATAAGACTGTCATTCCGGTAGAAAGGCAGTCTGAGGCATCCTCGTCAGACCTTGATATCTCGGATACCGAAAGGGCTGAGACAACAGTTAGGAACACTCAGTTCTTTAGAGGTCAGCAGACCAGACAGGGATGGCAGGGGGGAAGAGGGAAGTCCGGAAAAAGAGGGGGGAAAGGAAGGGGGAGATACAGGAATGGTGTGGGTACCATGACTCCCTTTCTGGCACCCAATCCCGCCCCCGGGCAATCATTTGGGGCTTCCTCCTCTGCGCCGGTCTCTTTTTTGGAGCAGGATGCGAGAACAGGGTATCAACTAAGAACCCGATTCAATTGAATAGGGGCCATATTATCAACCTGTCCTCGCATGTGCTCTCCAGATATGAGTATGATGTCCTGCAGAAAGGCCTCAATTTTGTCCCGATGAATAACTTTGATTGTTTTGGGTGGGTGAAAGACCTCAATCTGTTCACTAGAAAGTTAAAATGGAAAAAGTTTTTCAAACACAAAACTCGTGAGGAGTGTGAGGGTCTAGGGCTGGACCAGGAAGACATGGAAGGGTATGAGGCCCTCTGTGGTCTACTCCTGGAGTCTAATAAGGCTCCGGAGGAAGGTAAAGGACCTTTTACTTCACTAAAAAATAAAAGTGTGAAGATGCCACCACATGGAGACACGAGTAATATAGACCTATTTTCTCTTCTGGTGGAAAGAGACCTTAAAAAATTGAGGCAAACTGATTGGCGGACTGAGGACAATCTTACAGAAAATGAACGCAGAGCATTAGATGGCCTTAAGAGTAATGATCTGTTGATCATAAAGCCCTCCGATAAAGGGGGCAATCTAGTGATCATGGACCATCCTGAATATCGAGCAATCTGTGTGTCTATCTTGCAGGACAGGACTACGTATGAAATACTCACCACAAAGCCCCTGGAGTCGTTCAAAAATGAATTAAGATCTATCTTAGAAAAGGCGCTGTCGAACCAACTTATCTCACGGGGTGAATTTGATTTCATGTTACCACAATTCCCCTTAACTGCTACATTTTACGCACTACCTAAAGTGCATAAGGGGTATCATCCTTTGAAGGGGCGTCCCATTGTGTCTGGGGTGGACTCCCTGACACAAAATTGTGGACTATATGTTGACCAAGTCCTTTGCCCATTTGTCACCGCCATGCCATCCTATCTTAGGGATACGTCTGATTTGCTTCTAAAATTGGAGGGGGTGAATTTGGGAAGAGACGCCTGGCTTACTTCCATTGATATAGAAGCGCTATATAGCAGTATCCCGCATTGGGCAGGTATTGAGGGAGTCAGGTTTTTTCTGCAACAAAGATCTATCAGATGCAGAGAACATAATGACTTTGTCATAACATTGCTTGAATATATACTTACCCATAATGCCTTTACCTTTGATGGTAAACACTTCCACCAGCTCAGGGGCACAGCGATGGGGTGCCCTTGTGCCCCATCGTATGCTAATTTGTTCCTGGGCTGGTGGGAGGAGACCATCGTCTTTGGTGATGAAGAAAAGTGGTGGCATAAATTTATTTCCATCTGGTATAGATATATCGACGATGTTTTTATGGTATGGACTGGCACAAGGGAGGAGTTCACAATGTTTATGGGATGCTTGAACATCAATAAGGTGGGGCTGAAATTTACATCGGAGATCAGTGAGATAGAGTTGGCGTTTCTGGATTTGAAAATCGTAAAGGATGAGTCTGGGCAAGTAGCCACTAGCATCTATAGAAAGCCGACAAGCACTAACAGTCTGCTACATTGGGACAGCCACCATCCGGTCTCCCTGAAGAGGGGGATACCCAAGGGGCAATTCCTCAGACTTAGGAGGAATTGTTCCAGGGAGGATACATTTAAGTGTCAATCTGGTGATATGCTCAATAGGTTCAGAGAGAAGGGGTACCCGAGACCTGTCGTGAGCAGGGCCTATGACCTTGCAAGGAGGACCGATAGACAAGGGTTGTTGCAGAAACATAGAAGAACGGAGGTCAAGGACACTGTAAGGGTCATCGGCACTTTCGACACACAGCATCATGAGGTCAGAAGGGCCTTCACTAGACATTGGGATATCCTTAAATTAGATCCAGATTTGACTGATGTGGTGGGTGAACGCCCTAATATTACATTCAGAAAGGGCCGCTCCATAAAAGATCTGCTGGTACATAGCCAGTACCAGCGACCAAAATCCATTGGGACTTGGTTGGATAGGAGGCCCTGTGGCTTTTTTAGGTGTGGAAATTGCAGTTTGTGTCAGTGGATGAGACCGTGTAAACAGGTTCAGAGCTCCACTACAGGTAGAATTTTCTACCAACGTGATTTTTCAAATTGTAAAACCATTGGTGTGGTATATGTGGCATCCTGCTCCTGTCCAAAGGATTATGTTGGAAAAACTAAGAGAGAGTTCAGGAGAAGAGTGGGGGAACATATGGGCGACATTCGCCATAAGAGAGATACCCCACTGGCGAAACACATGCACACCCACCATAGTGATGATCCAACAGGGGTGAGATTCACCATCCTGGAGGTGGTGAAAGTGAACCCGAGAGGAGGTAATCTGGATAAATTGATTTTGAGACGCGAATGTGAATGGATTTTTAGGATGGAGTCCCTGGAACCAAAGGGATTGAATGAGCAAATATCATACACATGCTTTTTGTAACTGTTCACGTATTATATTATACTGTCGGGGCACGTATTCCTATACTGCCTGTCAGGTTCGGCTTTATGAAATTTCTGGTCTATCCATTTTTTCGAGGGGATCCTCATGTTTGAGGATTCACATGGATCTCCATGACGTATCTAATATGCATTTGCATCCTTAGGGGTTTATCCTTTTTTTCTTTTTCTATGTCTCACCGTCCACTATCTGCTACTGCCGCAGTATGCTGTTATATCTTCTTTAGGTGCCCTGAGCTTATTGGCCCATTATGTATAACCGTGTATCATGGAATATAGACATTTTGAAATTGAGATATATATATATGTATATATAAATACACCTGTAAGTATGCTGTACTCTTTCATTTATAAATCTTGAGAGATAATGACAGCTGATGTATCTATACAACTACGGTGTAAATTATACTCTGTATACCTTAATAGGGATGAAGATAAGAGTGATAATATTTTTGTGTAATCTTTCATCCTAAATAGATAACCCGCAAGTTGTGTATTATGCCCTATGCCCAAGACATACATCAGCATCACTGTGATAGGTGGGCATCATGTGGCAATGACATAATGCGTATGCTAGACTTTATAGGTTATACATTGTGGGATGAGCACGCCTTTATTAAAAGATATGTCCCTGTGCGGTTTATGCTGCTTTATAAATTTGGGACGCGGTGTTCCTCGCTAGGTTTATCCAGTGGGTCAGCGGTAATATGCTGTGTTATGTGATTCTGACATGCGCAGTACTGCTTTCCAAACCTTTTACTTTAGATATACACCGTCTTCAGCACGGCTGATGCGGGCTGACAATTTTGAGAGGCGGTGCCTGCGCTGTGTTCATGCAGCTGATCAGCGAGACTACTCGATGCGGCAGAGACATGCGCAGTTGTAAGTCTTGCTCCCCCGTCTAAGATATGTGCAGGGACACCTGCGCAGCAGGCGGTAGTCTATGTCCTCTTTGCGCAGACCGGCTTGGACATGCGCAGTTCAACTGGGGGCACGCTACAGGAAATGCTCAGATGGCACCGCGTGTGAGCATGGCTGGCGGCAGATATATAAGCGGCTCAGGTGAGACTGGGCGCTTTAGCTATCTATCATCATAAGTGACACTACCTATCACTGTATCTGGCCTCCTGAAGAGCCGTGACAGGCGAAACGCGTAGAGGCGTTCATTATAAGATGGCGGTGGTGCGGATATGCCGACAGATGAGTACTGTTAGCCTATGTACATAGCGATGTTTTGAGTATGTTATAGAAACTGGTGGCGTATCAGGGGTGCTTAGTGAGGTTGCTCCAGTCGATGTGAATTAGATGGTTCGGTCTGGTAGTAATATATCCTATCTCCTTTAGCTACCCGCTATTGCCCACTCTATATCGGAGTACTATCTGTTGTTCTTATATATGCATTTTTTCACCTACCGCCATAGGTGTCTATTATTTTCCTTGTTCTTTTTGGGGATATAGGCTTTCCCTAGCATAGCAGATCTCTGTTAGCACTAGAGGATCCTTTAGATGCTGGGTAGAGGTGGTCATTAGTGGCTATAGGGTACACTAGGGCCCCTAGGAACAGTCATCGCGGAGCGGGGGCGCCAGTACGCTCCCCCTAGGGTGTCTACCTCCGCAGCCAGGTAGGAAAGTATATAGCTTACCTGACTAGGGTGATATAGCTATCCCCATCAGTTCAATGGTGTTTTTATAGCACTTGTTGTTTTTGGGTTGTTTTTGTTTATTGGTCACTTTGGGTTGGGTTCGTCGCCTTGATTTTATTAATAAATAGTGGTTTTATAAGTTTTCTGAGGTCTACTCTATGATTTAAACCGTTGTACCTCTTGTCTATATATTTTTGAGAGTACAAATTATGAATGTCTCAAATGTCATAAAGCAATTTGCCTGACACATGCAAAAATGGTGTGTAATTCTTGCTATTTGCTCTGCAAGTGTGACTTTTCTGGGGAAACCTCAGCATCTACTTCTGATTGAATATGTTTTTAATAGTACTTAAGGTACCTTAAAATTAAGTTTGTGTTCAAAAATTTTCTTTGTACATTTTTTTTAGAGAGTCGAACTGGGGACTATTTGGCGGGAGTTTTGAAAAGTTTGTATTTCATAGTTATTAGTTTTATGTTAAGTAAATGGTTTTTTTTTGCAACTGATTATGTGTAGTCTCTTTTATTACATCCCTATGAAGGTCACTGATCACTTTTAGAGCACTGAAATTGCAAACATTAGATATTATAGGTATTTTTCCAGCAGGCGCCTGACAGGCACATTGTATGTGAACTCGTTACTCCGAATATTGTATGTGACGGAGGGTTAAATCCATAAAAATGTGGATCCTGCATGCATTCATTTGAAATGACCTTCCCTTGTTGTGTCTCTAACTTTGTTTTATCTCTACAAAAAATTCTTCAAGAGCGTGTTTCGTGTCCTCAGAATGACATATACAGATCTGGCAAAAATTAAGAGACCACTGCACAGTTTAATAAAAATCAGCTTCTCTACATGTCTGACAGCCATTCCATTCCAGTGTCAGTTGAATTCCAACTAGAGTACACCTCATTCTACTTAATGTGCTTCTGATTAGGTGATCACCTGAACCAAATCTTATTTAACGAAGGAAAGTATAAAAAACACTGCTGTGGTGTTCACAATCCTTTTGCAATAGGACAAACTGGGTGGCAAAACAAGTGCTAGTAATAGCCCAAAAATAATAGGCATGAAAAAAATAACTTGTAACCATGCCAAAGGAGTTGAAAAGAAAAGTCTTGAATGAGGAAAAGAAGAGCTCAATTCTGGCTTTACTAGCAGAGGGACACAGTGAGTGTCATGTTGCCTCTATCCTTAAAATTTCTAAGGCGGTAGTCCATTACAACAAGGTCAAGCAGCAGACATTGGGGACAACAAAGCTACAGATAGGCAGAGGGCGAAAATGACTCTCCACTGACCGGGAGGACCGTCATCTTATTCGAATGTCACTCAGCAACCGCATTTTGATGCAGCGCCCCAGAGATCTGGTCGTTGCAGTATGACACTCTGCCACTAAGGGGAGTGATGGTACGTCTGATGGCACTGAAGGAATTCTCCTGACCAGGTATCACCAGAACACATTACACTTCACACTCCGGCCACTAGGGGGAGAAAAAGGCTTTATTTGTTGGGCCACTCCTCACACTGGTAAAACTAGGGGCTGGGGAGGAAGTTAGTCAGAAGCTGACTGGGTTGGATTCAGGCAACATCCCGTGGCAGGGGGTGTTGCCGGGAGAAGACACAGGGGGGTCCCTGTCAGGCGTGGGAACCTGGCAGGTGCCTAGCGAACAGAACAGAACGTTACGGAGCCGCGCCTGCACCTCCTGCGGCGGCATCCTAAGAAAGAGATAAGAAGGGAAGGATATTGTGGAACAGCGTAAACGAGATCAAGCAAAAAGGAGTACCAGTAGGAGTCGTGCCGTGAGACCGAGGCAACATCTTACTGAGGCGTGTAGCCGGTGGCCGGAACACCGCGGGAGTAACTGACTTCAGGCCTTACTTCGAACTCCGCAGGACAGTTAATTATAGGTTGGTTGTCTACCTTAAATTTCCTAAGAAGACATAGGGGGCAACATTGGGAGAGGGGCGTCTCTAGGGTCCCGGAAGACCTCCAAGCCTTCCCATCATACGGGTGCGTCCTAGCCAAAACATACCTGGGGGACGAGAAATTAGTAACATCTGGAACTAAAGAGAGAGAGCTGTAGAGAACGAACAAACGAGAACAGCAGATGTGAGGACTATACCGAATGCTCAGCAGGGTAGGACTACAACACACAGGCGCTAGTGGTGGGCAATGATTTCCATCTGCAAGGGAAACTCTGGAAGTGCCCATCAGACCGGCCTGTCTCTGATAGCCCTGTTAAACGTGCTCTGGATTGAGGATCCTGAAGTCTTCAGTAAAGAGGTAAAGAGACTGCAACCTTGTGTCCTCGTTATTGCCTGCACCTACACCATCGCCACCTACACTACTGGGAAGCCCTGGGGACATACTTCACCTGTGGGAAGGTATACCATCCAGCTGCCATTCCATCACCCCAGCGGACCCCATAGCAGCGTCGGTCGCCCTGACCGAACACCACAGGTGGCGTCACTAACCCCTGACAGACTACACCACCTTTATTGGACACCCCTTAGCAGGGTCGCGGACCAGGTCTAGCCACCGTGGCAGCCTCAGAACCGAAGCAGAGAGGCCCGGTACCAAAACGCGTGGCCCTGTGTCTGGGGGCGATCCAACTTGGCGTCACGAACAGGATTATACTTAAGCCTGAGAATCAGGTCATGTGTGCCTTGGAACTGTGATTGAAACGTGTTTGGACTGTGATTTATTGCAAAGACTGTGTATTGCTATCTGTCGCATGATTCTCGCAAAAACCGCCGCCATTGCTGTGCCACGAGGAGCGCAGGAGAAGAAGAAGGGCGTGGAAGTGGGCGTGAAAGAACTAAAGAGCGCGAAAGATAATGGCCGCCCAGTCTAAATATTTCTGTACCTTGAGGACGTGTCCGTCAGCAGCTGAGATCTGCCTCCTGATCCTCAGTGGAGGGCGGAGACAAAGAAAACGGAACCGCCCACGAAGGAGAGAACTGGAAAAGGACAAGGAGGGAGAAGAAGTGAGTCACGTGGAGGACGCCATGACAAGCCGCCCGGGACCGGAGCGTGGGGTCGGAGCTGAGGACTCCCCCAGCTACCCAGAGAGATACCGCAGCCAGGCGTCACCTGTTGGCCCCGACTTCCTGCAGGCTGGAGTGGACGAGCTCAGTGATCGACTTCGGCGGACGCAGCTGAGCACTGAGGCCGGGTGGAAGGAGACCGTCATCAGGATCCTCAGCAGACGTCTGTCGGCAGCCTCGTGTGGTCCGGGGCGAGAAAGAAGTTCCAGCGCTCCGAAGCCAGAAAGCAAGGCCCTGCCGGAAAGCGAGATACTGCAAACAGAGATGACAACGCCACAGCGCAAGGCCCCGCAGTCAGCGTTCCAGATCCCAGCGGAGACGGAGCAGGCCGGCACCGGAGGGACCGCATCTGAAGCAGGTATGAAGAACGACCCTACCCCAGTGACAGAAGACCTACTGATAAGCTCCGTAGCAGCGCCACCTGCTGCCATGACTAAGACTAACTCTGAACTGACAAATCCTAATACTACTACCACAGTGGGCATTATTGCCGCTACTGAACCTACTACCAAAATTGACATTGGAACCCAGATGATACCTGAAAAACTGATTAGTGACATTGACACCGCATCGGATGAGAGGTCGAACACAGATCTTTCCAGGCCGGGAAGTGTTCGCTACCAACGGATGCCTTGCAATCTACCGTCGTGAGAATAGACCTCGGAAGCCCACAAATGTATATAGTTAACTCTTTATCTTCAAACTGCTACTTTAAACCCGTCCAGGGTTAACTCCTAGGGATCCCTTTGTTTACCCGGGATCCCTAATGTTTTCTATTTCTTTTTCCACTTTTGCACAAACTTCATCATTGTTTCTAAAGACTGCCGGATCATGGACGGTGAATGATTCAAAAATATTTTTGTATATAGTTTGCACCTTCTTAAAGGTGCTCCCTACTGGTTTTACAAGTGAAAGAAGACTTTGCGAAGATAATGCTGCTGGACATGACGCAGAAGGTCTTGCTTTCAGTGGACTTGCAGATAGAGAGAATCTGCACTACTTTCTAGAGACTTGGGTCCCTCTTAAAGGGAATGTTTACATGATTGCTCTACTAAAAGTTGAAACGTTAATAATGTTGAAATTTAGAAAGTTTGATACTGTTGATAGAGACTGAGGACAGGAAAGCTTGAAAGTGAACCCGTAGGGGTTAGAGAGAGAGTCCTCCTGAGAACTGCAGAAAGATGGTCTGTACAATGACAGTAGGCCCAGCCAAGTAGCTAGGCGGTCCTGCATTGGGGAAGTTAGAACGGAAAGAAAAGTTGAGTTATTTACATAGTATTCATAGTGGGCCTTTAGTGGGTTCAGCTTATATGCCCTTAAACGAAAGGTTAAATCAGAGTTTGCACTTAGTAGAATACCCGGCTGGGTACTGAGAGTTATTTATAGTCAAAATGTTATTTAAAAATATTTAATTTTGTTTGTAACGTTCAAGTGTCCTCACCTCCCATAAAGGGAAGCATTGTTCTATTTACTTGTTTTAGCATTTCAAAAATTTTGTATGTCTTTTGCTGCTATGTATTGTTGTTCTTCTTCCCAGTCCAGGAGTACTGGATTTAACCGGGGGGGGGGGGGGAGTGCAGCGCCCCAGAGATCTGGTCGTTGCAGTATGACACTCTGCCACTAAGGGGAGTGATGGTACGTCTAATGGCACTGAAGGAATTCTCCTGACCAGGTATAACCAGAACACATTACACTTCACACTCCGGCCACTAGGGGGAGAAAAAGGCTTTATTTATTGGGCCACTCCTCACACTGGTAAAACTAGGGGCTGGGGAGGAAGTTAGTCAGAAGCTGACTGGGTTGGATTCAGGCAACATCCCGTGGCAGGGGGTGTTGCGGGGAGAAGACACAGGGGGGTCTGTTATGAAAGGCAATTCAGTACTACAATGGACATAGCGGTCAGAGCACATACAGTGATCTGACAATAACCCAAAATCATAGAACGAGCTCTGAGACGTGGGAACTCTGCAGACCGCAATCCCTAATCCTCTCCAAACAACACTAGAGGCAGCCGTGGATTGCGCCTAACTCTGCCTATGCAACTCGGCACAGCCTGAGAAACTAACTAGCCTGAAGATAGAAAATAAGCCTACCTTGCCTCAGAGAAATACCCCAAAGGAAAAGGCAGCCCCCCACATATAATGACTGTGAGTTAAGATGAAAAGACAAACGTAGAGATGAAATAGATTCAGCAAAGTGAGGCCCGACTTTCTTAACAGATCGAGGATAGAAAAGGTAACTTTGCGGTCTACACAAAACCCTAAAGAACACCACGCAAAGGGGGCAAAAAGACCCTCCGTACCGAACTAACGGCATGGAGGTACACCCTTTGCGTCCCAGAGCTTCCAGCAACAAAATAGACAAGCTGGACAGAAAAAATAGCAAACAAATAGCAAAGAAGAACTTAGCTATGCAGAGCAGCAGGCCACAGGAATGATCCAGGGAAAAGCAAGTCCAACACTGGAACATTGACAGGAAGCCAGGATCAAAGCATTAGGTGGAGTTAAGTAGAGAAGCACCTAACGACCTCACCAGATCACCTGAGGGAGGAAACTCAGAAGCCGCAGTACCACTTCCCTCCACCAACAGAAGCTCACAGAGAGAATCAGCCGAAGTACCACTTGTGACCACAGGAGGGAGCTCTGCCACAGAATTCACAACAGTACCCCCCCTTGAGGAGGGGTCACCGAACCCTCACCAGAGCCCCCAGGCCGACCAGGATGAGCCACATGAAAGGCACTAACAAGATCGGGAGCATGGACATCAGAGGCAAAAACCCAGGAATTATCTTCCTGAGCATAAGCCTTCCATTTAACCAGATACTGGAGTTTCCGTCTAGAAACACGAGAATCCAAAATCTTCTCCACAATATACTCCAATTCCCCCTCCACCAAAACCGGGGCAGGAGGATCAACAGATGGAACCATAGGTGCCACGTATCTCCGCAACAATGACCTATGGAATACGTTATGTATGGAAAAAGAATCTGGAAGGGTCAGACGAAAAGACACAGGATTAAGAACCTCAGAAATCCTATACGGACCAATGAAACGAGGTTTAAACTTAGGAGAGGATACCTTCATAGGAATATGACGAGAAGATAACCAAACCAGATCCCCAACACGAAGTCGGGGACCCACACAGCGTCTGCGATTAGCGAAACGTTGAGCCTTCTCCTGGGACAAGGTCAAATTGTCCACTACATGAGTCCAAATCTGCTGCAACCTGTCCACCACAGTATCCACACCAGGACAGTCCGAAGACTCAACCTGTCCTGAAGAGAAACGAGGATGGAACCCAGAATTGCAGAAAAATGGTGAAACCAAGGTAGCCGAGCTGGCCCGATTATTAACCCCTTACCGGCATCGGACGTACTATACCGTCCGATGCCGGCTCCCCTGCTTTGATGCAGGGCTCCGCGGTGAGCCCGCACCAAAGCCGGGACATGTCAGCTGTTTTGAACAGCTGACATGTGCCCGTAATAGGCGCGGGCAGAATCGCGATCTGCCCGCACCTATTAACTAGTTAAATGCCGCTGTCAAACGCAGACAGCGGCATTTAACTACCGCTTCCGGCCGGGCGGCCGGAAATGACGTCATCGCCGACCCCCGTCACATGTCCGGGGGTCGGCGATGCGTCTCCATTGTAGCCATAGAGGTCCTTGAGACCTCTATGGTTACTGATTGCCCGTCGCTGTGAGCGCCACCCTGTGGTCGGCGCTCACAGCACACGTGCAATTCTGCTACATAGCAGCGATCAGCAGATCGCTGCTATGTAGCAGAGCCGATCGTGCTGTGCCTGCTTCTAGCCTCCCATGGAGGCTATTGAAGCATGGCAAAAGTTAAAAAAAAAAGTTTAAAAAAATGTGAAAAAAATAAAAAAAACATAAAAGTTTAAATCACCCCCCTTTCGCCCCAATCAAAATAAATCAATAAAAAAATATCAAATCTACGCATATTTGGTATCGCCGCGCTCAGAATTGCCCGATCTATCAAATAAAAAAAAGTATTAACCTGATCGCTAAACAGCGTAGCGGGAAAAAAACTCGAAATGCCAGAATTACGTTTTTTTGGTCGCCGCGACATTGCATTAAAATGCAATAACGGGCGATCAAAAGAACGTATCTGCACCGAAATGCTATCATTAAAAACGTCATCTCAGCACGCAAAAAATAAGCCCTCAACCGACCCCAGATCACGAAAAATGGAGACGCTACGAGTATCGGAAAATGGCGCTTTTTTTTTTTTTAGCAAAGTTTGGAATTTTTTTTCACCACTTAGATAAAAAATAACCTAGTCATGTTTGGTGTCTATGAACTCGTAATGACCTGGAGAATCATAATGGCAGGTCATTTTTAGCATTTAGTGAACCTAGCAAAAAAGCCAAACAAAAAACCAATGTGGGATTGCACTTTTTTTGCAATTTCACCGCACTTGGAATTTTTTTCCCGTATTCTAGTACACGACATGCTAAAACCAATGATGTCGTTCAAAAGTACAACTCGTCCCGCAAAAAATAAGCCCTCACATGGCCAAATTGACGGAAAAATAAAAAAGTTATGGCTCTGGGAAGGAGGGGAGCGATAAACGAACACGGAAAAACGAAAAATCCCCCGGTCATGAAGGGGTTAAGGGCGAACTCAGCCAAAGGCAAAAAGGACACCCAGTCATCTTGATCGGCAGAAACAAAGCATCTCAGATATGTTTCCAAGGTCTGATTGGTTCGTTCGGTCTGGCCATTAGTCTGAGGATGGAAAGCCGAGGAAAAAGACAAGTCAATGCCCATCCTACCACAAAAGGCTCGCCAAAACCTTGAAACAAACTGGAAACCTCTGTCAGAAACGATATTCTCTGGAATGCCATGTAAACGAACCACATGCTGGAAGAACAATGGCACCAAATCAGAGGAGGAAGGCAATTTAGACAAGGGTACCAGATGGACCATCTTAGAAAAGCGATCACAGACCACCCAAATGACTGACATATTTTGAGAAACGGGAAGATCAGAAATAAAATCCATAGAGATATGTGTCCAAGGCCTCTTCGGGACCGGCAAGGGCAAAAGCAACCCACTGGCACGAGAACAGCAGGGCTTAGCCCGAGCACAAATCCCACAGGACTGCACAAAAACACGCACATCCCGCGACAGAGACGGCCACCAAAAGGATCTAGCCACCAACTCTCTGGTACCAAAGATTCCAGGATGACCAGCCAACACCGAACAATGAACCTCAGAGATAACTTTATTGGTCCACCTATCAGGGACAAACAGTCTCTCCGCTGGACAACGATCAGGTTTATTAGCCTGAAATTTTTGCAGCACCCGCCGCAAATCAGGGGAGATGGCAGACACAATTACTCCTTCCTTGAGGATACCCGCCGGCTCAGACAAACCCGGAGAGTCGGGCACAAAACTCCTAGACAGAGCATCCGCCTTCACATTTTTAGAGCCCGGAAGGTACGAAATCACAAAGTCAAATCGGGCAAAAAACAGCGACCAACGAGCCTGTCTAGGATTCAACCGCTTAGCAGACTCAAGATAAGTCAAGTTCTTATGATCAGTCAATACCACCACGCGATGCTTAGCTCCTTCAAGCCAATGACGCCACTCCTCGAATGCCCACTTCATGGCCAGCAACTCTCGGTTGCCCACATCATAATTTCGCTCAGCAGGCGAAAACTTCCTGGAAAAAAAAGTACATGGTTTCATCACTGAGCAATCAGAACTTCTCTGCGACAAAACAGCCCCTGCTCCAATCTCAGAAGCATCAACCTCGACCTGGAACGGAAGAGAAACATCTGGTTGACACAACACAGGGGCAGAAGAAAAATGACGCTTCAAGTCTTGAAAAGCTTCCACAGCAGCAGAAGACCAATTGACCAAATCAGCACCCTTCTTGGTCAAATCGGTCAATGGTTTGGCAATACTAGAAAAATTGCAGATGAAGCGACGATAAAAATTAGCAAAGCCCAGGAACTTTTGCAGACTTTTCAGAGATGTCGGCTGAGTCCAATCATGGATGGCTTGGACCTTAACAGGATCCATCTCGATAGTAGAAGGGGAAAAGATGAACCCCAAAAATGAAACCTTCTGCACACCAAAGAGACATTTTGATCCCTTCACAAACAAAAAATTAGCACGCAGGACCTGAAAAACTGTTCTGACCTGCTTCACATGAGACTCCCAATCATCCGAGAAAATCAAAATGTCATCCAAGTACACAATCAGGAATTTATCCAGGTACTCTCGGAAGATGTCATGCATAAAGGACTGAAACACTGATGGAGCATTGGCAAGTCCGAATGGCATCACTAGATACTCAAAATGACTCTCGGGCGTATTAAATGCAGTTTTCCATTCATCTCCTCGCCTGATTCGCACCAGATTATACGCACCACGAAGATCTATCTTGGTGAACCAACTAGCCCCCTTAATCCGAGGAAACAAATCAGATAACAATGGCAAGGGGTACTGAAATTTAACCGTGATCTTATTTAGAAGGCGGTAATCTATACAAGGTCTCAGCGAACCATCCTTCTTGGCTACAAAAAAGAACCCTGCTCCTAATGGTGACGATGACGGGCGAATATGCCCCTTCTCCAGGGATTCCTTCACATAACTGCGCATAGCGGCGTGCTCAGGCACGGATAAATTAAACAGTCGACCTTTTGGGAATTTACTACCAGGAATCAAATTAATAGCACAATCACAATCCCTATGCGGAGGTAGGGCATCGGACTTGGGCTCATCAAATACATCCCGGTAATCAGACAAGAACTCTGGAACCTCAGAAGGGGTGGATGACGAAATTGACAGAAATGGAACATCACCATGTACCCCCTGACAACCCCAGCTGGACACCGACATGGATTTCCAATCTAATACTGGATTATGGGCTTGTAGCCATGGCAACCCCAACACGACCACATCATGCAGATTATGCAACACCAGAAAGCGAATAACCTCCTGATGTGCAGGAGCCATGCACATGGTCAGCTGGGTCCAGTATTGAGGCTTATTCTTGGCCAAAGGCGTGGCATCAATTCCTCTCAATGGAATAGGACACTGCAAGGGCTCTAAGAGAAACCCACAATGCTTAGCATACTCCAAGTCCATCAAATTCAGGGCAGCGCCTGAATCCACAAATGCCATGACAGAATACGATGACAAAGAGCAGATCAAGGTAACGGACAGAAGAAATTTTGACTGTACCGTACCAATGGTGGCAGACCTAGTGAACCGCTTAGTGCGCTTAGGACAATCAAAGATAGCATGAGTGGAATCACCACAGTAGAAACACAGCCCATTCAGACGTCTGTGTTCTTGCCGTTTAACTCTGGTCAAAGTCCTATCGCACTGCATAGGCTCAGGTTTAAGCTCAGGTAATACCGCCAAATGGTGCACAGATTTACGCTCACGCAAGCGTCGACCGATCTGAATGGCCAAAGACATAGACTCATTCAAACCAGCAGGCATAGGAAATCCCACCATGACATCCTTAAGGGCTTCAGAGAGACCCTTTCTGAACATAGCTGCCAGCGCAGATTCATTCCATTGAGTGAGCACGGACCACTTTCTAAATTTCTGACAATATACCTCTATCTCATCCTGACCCTGACAAAGAGCCAGCAAATTTTTCTCTGCCTGATCCACTGAATTAGGTTCATCGTACAGCAATCCGAGCGCCAGGAAAAACGCATCGATATTACTCAATGCAGGATCTCCTGGTGCAAGAGAAAATGCCCAGTCCTGAGGGTCGCCGCGCAAAAAAGAAATAACAATCAAAACCTGTTGAACTGGATCACCAGAGGAGCGAGGTTTCAAGGCCAGAAATAATTTACAATTATTTTTGAAACTCAGAAACTTAGTTCTATCTCCAAAAAACAAATCAGGAATAGGAATTCTTGGTTCCAACATAGCTTTCTGATCAATAGTGTCTTGAATCTTTTGTACTCTTGCCGAGAGCTGATCCACAAATGAAGACAGACTTCTAATGTCCATCGCTACACCTGTGTACTGAACCACCCAAATGTCTAGGGGAAAAAAAAAGGCAAAACACAGTGCAAAGAAAAAAAAAAGGTCTCAGAACTTCTTTTTTCCTTCTATTGAGAATCATTAGTACTTTTGGCTTCCTGTACTGTTATGAAAGGCAATTCAGTACTACAATGGACATAGCGGTCAGAGCACATACAGTGATCTGACAATAACCCAAAATCATAGAACGAGCTCTGAGATGTGGGAACTCTGCAGACCGCAATCCCTAATCCTCTCCAAACAACACTAGAGGCAGCCGTGGATTGCGCCTAACTCTGCCTATGCAACTCGGCACAGCCTGAGAAACTAACTAGCCTGAAGATAGAAAATAAGCCTACCTTGCCTCAGAGAAATACCCCAAAGGAAAAGGCAGCCCCCCACATATAATGACTGTGAGTTAAGATGAAAAGACAAACGTAGAGATGAAATAGATTCAGCAAAGTGAGGCCCGACTTTCTTAACAGATCGAGGATAGAAAAGGTAACTTTGCGGTCTACACAAAACCCTAAAGAACACCACGCAAAGGGGGCAAAAAGACCCTCCGTACCGAACTAACGGCACGGAGGTACACCCTTTGCGTCCCAGAGCTTCCAGCAACAAAATAGACAAGCTGGACAGAAAAAATAGCAAACAAATAGCAAAGAAGAACTTAGCTATGCAGAGCAGCAGGCCACAGGAATGATCCAGGGAAAAGCAAGTCCAACACTGGAACATTGACAGGAAGCCAGGATCAAAGCATTAGGTGGAGTTAAGTAGAGAAGCACCTAACGACCTCACCAGATCACCTGAGGGAGGAAACTCAGAAGCCGCAGTACCACTTCCCTCCACCAACAGAAGCTCACAGAGAGAATCAGCCGAAGTACCACTTGTGACCACAGGAGGGAGCTCTGCCACAGAATTCACAACAGGGGTCCCTGTCAGGCGTGGGAACCTGGCAGGTGCCTAGCGAACAGAACAGAACGTTACGGAGCCGCGCCTGCACCTCCGGCGGCGGCATCCTAAGAAAGAGATAAGAAGGGAAGGATATTGTGGAACAGTGTAAATGAGATCAAGCAAAAAGGAGTACCAGTAGGAGTCGTGCCGTGAGACCGAGGCAACATCTTACTGAGGCGTGTAGCCGGTGGCCGGAACACCGCGGGAGTAACTGACTTCAGGCCTTACTTCAAACTCCGCAGGACAGTTAATTATAGGTTGGCTGTCTACTTTAAATTTCCTAAGAAGACATAGGAGGCAACATTGGGAGAGGGGCGTCTCTAGGGTCCCGGAAGACCTCCAAGCCTTCCCGTCATACGGGTGCGTCCTAGCCAAAACATACCTGGGGGACAAGAAACTAGTAACATCTGGAACTAAAGAGAGAGAGAGAGCTGTAGAGAACGAACAAACGAGAACAGCAGTTGTGAGGACTATACCGAATGCTCAGCAGGGTAGGACTACAACACACAGGCGCTAGTGGTGGGCAACGATTTCCATCTGCGAGGGAAACTCTGGAAGTGCCCATCAGACCGGCCGGTCTCTGATAGCCCTGTTAAACGTGCTCTGGATTGAGGATCCTGAAGTCTTCAGTAAAGAGGTAAAGAGACTGCAACCTTGTGTCCTCGTTATTGCCTGCACCTACACCATCGCCACCTACACCACTGGGAAGCCCTGGGGACATACTTCACCTGTGGGAAGGTATACCATCCAGCTGCCATTCCATCACCCCAGCGGACCCCATAGCAGCGTCAGTCACCCTGACCGAACACCACAGGTGGCGTCACAAACCCCTGACAGACTACACCACCTTTATTGGACACCCCTTAGCAGGGTCGCGGACCGGGTCTAGCCACCGTGACAGCCTCAGAACCGAAGCAGAGAGGCCCGGTACCGAAACGCGTGGCCCTGTGTCTGGGGGCGATCCAATGACGTCTAGTGACCTACAAAAGAAATGGATAATAGCAGCTGGGGTCAAGTGCATGGCAAGAATAGTTCGTAACAGGCTCCTAGAGGCAGGACTCAAGTCATGTAAAGCTAGAAAAAAGCCTTTTACCAATGAGAAGCAAAGGAGAGCCAGGCTGAATCTTGCCAAAGACCATAAGGATTGGACCATAGAGGACTGGAGTAAGATAATCTTCACTGCTGAGTCTAGTTTTCAGCTTTGCCCAACACCTGGTCATCTAATGGGTAGACGGAGATGTGGAGAGGCGTACAAGCCACAGTATCTTACACCCACTGTGAAATTTGGTAGAGGACCAGTGATGATCTGGGGATGCTTCAGCAAGGCTGGAATTGGGCAGGTTAATCTTTGCAAAGGACGTATAAATCAAGCCGCATACAAGGTTATCCTGGAAAAAGAGTTGATTCCTTCTGCTCAGACAATGTTCCCCAACTCTGAGGACTGTTTTTTCCAGCAGGACAATGCGCCATGCCACACAGCTAGGTCAATCAAGGTGTGGATGAAGGACCACCACATCAAATCTCTGTCATGGCCAGCCCAATCTACAGACCTGAACCCCATTGAAAACCTCTGGAATGTAATCCAGAGGAAGATGGATAGTCACAAGCCATCAAACAAAGAAGAACTGCTTAAATGTTTGTACCAGGAGTGGCATGAGGTTACCCAAAAGCAGTGTGAAAGACTGGTGGAAAGCATGCCAAGACGCATGAAACCAATGATTAAAAATCATGGTTATTCCACAAAATATTGATTTCAGAACTCTTCCTTAGTTACAACATTAGTATTGTTGTTTCTAAATGATTATGAACTTGTTTTTTTTTTGCATTATTTGAGGTCTGCAAGCAATGCTTTTTTGTTATTTTTACCATTTCTCATTTTCAGAAAATAAATGCAAAATGTATTGCTTGGAACTTTGGAGACATGTTGTCAGTAGTTTATAGAATAAAAGAACAATTTACATTTTACTCAAACATATACCTCTAAAGAGAAAAATCAGACAAACTGAACATTTTGCAGCGGTCTCTTAAGTTTTACCAGAGCTGTATTTAGACAATAGGAAGGGCAGTTTGAAAAGCTTCCTTATTTGCATGAAGAATCAAAATGAATCATTTTAGTTGTAGAGCACGGATTTCTTAAGCCGGCCACACATATTAGATAGCAGTTCAGCCAAATGATGCTTTAGCCGACCACCTTGACTCTCCCATACACAGGAGCGCTAGTTCAACTGAGAACTCCTGTGTTGTCTATGAGGAAGCTATTAGCTGACATGCTGGTCGGTGTCTTACCTTCCAGAGAACAATGCGATTGGCAGGCCTCGATCAGACATGCGCAAATAACATCTCCCCCAAGATCAGTCAGCCTACATCCCCATTATTATTATTATTATTTATTTATAAATAGGGCCAGTTTTAGACAAAACGGGGCCCTGGGCATAATTGAAAGTGGGGCCCCCAATCCTGAAATATTCCACCAACAACACTGTTAGGCATGTCCATATAAAACACGTACGTGTTACACCGATATCAGTGTCACCAGTGTTTTCAGTGTGTCATCCGTGTTTTTCCCGCATGGATACTGGAAATTAAACTACAAAACCTCTCACATACGGTACTTTTCATGTTAAATACAGATAGCACACGGACGGCACACGGACGGCATGTTTACACGGACCCATAGACTTGTATTGGCCTTGTCATCTGTGCTTCTGGGGAAAGAAGGACATGAGTGCAGCGCCGTAGATCAAATAGGGCACACGTGGCATCTGTGAAAAACATGATACTCGGTTGTGTGAAGGGGCCGTACAGTCACGTAATAGAAAACATTAGCAGAATTGCTGTCTTTTTCTACATCCTACCTGACAAACAGCAGAATAAAAAGAGATTAACAAAAAGTCCTACGTGTACCCCAATCTAGTCTGCTAAATCCCCTCTGGCTCCGTGGCCGATGGTTCGGGGTCCCTGATAGTTATTATTCACTTTGCAGCTATAGTATAAGGTGAAGCCACAAGACCCCTGCAGCCCAGTGCTGAGACTGGCAGAGACCCCCAGAGCCACAAGACCCCTACAGACCAGGGCTGAGACTGGCGGAGACCCCTGGAGCCACAAGACCCCTGCAGCCCAGTGCTGAGACTGGCAGAGACCCCCGCAGCATCAGTGCTGGAGCCTCGGGGATTTATCATTTCATGCTAATTATTTTTACGGTCTCAGAAAACCCCTGTAGTGTCTGTTCACATGCACCATTTTTGCTGCGGATTGATCTACAGTGTTGGCAGGAAATATTCTGCTTTTTCGCAGCCTTTTCACTTGCATTTTTGTTTCCCGTTCATTTGAATAGGGAAGAAACGCTGCAGAAATGCTGAAGACGATGTAAACAGATTTATTAAAAAGAGTGTCTTCTGGCTGGTGTCCATATCTGGCCGGTGTCCGTGTCTGGCTGCTGCACTGGGACAGCGCGGAATAGTATAGTAGACGCCACTATTCCATACAATAGGATATTAAGCCCGGTTCACTCTGTGCTTCTGCAGTGCATCTGGGGGCCCTGCCTGAATCCCCCTAAAATAGGATTCACATAAATTCCCAATGGGACCACAGACGGCACTGACACAAGCAGAGTTCAAATTAATTTGGTTTTTTTTCTGAAATTGACTGACTGATTTATTTTATTAGGGTAGGTGCACACGATCAGGAATCAACAGTGCTTTGGACGCCGCATATGTCCACTCCATCCAAAGTGCTGCCATGTATTGAACACAGGTGATTCCACATGTGATCAATGAATCGTGCGGAATGAGCGCGCCCAATACATTGTACAGGTGAAATTTATCTTGCGGAGGCTCACGTCTCCACAAGATAAATAGTCTCCGCGGGTGAGCCGCAGGCGTATGTCCACACATAGTGGATGGGGTTTCTTGAAATCCCATCCACTATGCTGTAAAATCGGTACTTGTGCAGCATCCAACCCCCAGCATTTACTGATCGTGTGCACATTCCCTCAGAGTCTGTTTGTGTTTTTTTTGTCTAAAAGTGTCCACTTTTCTGTGGCTGTTGGAACACACGGACACGTTCAGAAAATAAACTTCTGTGGAATTCATGTGAACTCCATTCCTGTCATTGCAATCTATGGCTCTATAGGGGATTCAGGCAGAACCCACCATCACAGTAAAGACACACAATGTGAATAGATCCTAATGTAAAACACAGGCATTACACATAAACTGCTGATCCCTATTATGGCGACACGAGTTACAGAACTATATATGCAGCACATATACACTATACATGTACACACATTATAATTACTTTATAAATATAGAAACACACTATATACTGTATATACAGTATAGACACATACAGTGTGTACAAGGACATATATAAAGTATATACTCACAGAAACATTCAGTTTATATATAGTATGCTCACATACATAAACACTTTATACATATGATTACACAATATACTACAAATATGCAGTATACAAATATAATATACACAGACACACATCCTATATACTGTATGTACATGCATATGTGACGCCCCAGGGTCCTGGTCGTCACAGTGGCATTTCTTTCCCCATGGGGAGAGTGATGTCACACTTGGAAGCGATGAAGGATATCTTTCACCAGGTAATTACATATGCACAACACGTTCATACTCCTGGTCAGAAGGGGGAGCTCTAAACCTGGTTTAGGGTGAACTCCCCTATAAATACATTCTGGTCTGGAGGGAGAGGGAGATTTTCAGTTAGATTGTCAGAGGACAGGGAAGAGAGCAGACCGACATAGAGTGTCAGAAGGTCTGAAGGGGCCCTGTAGTCTGAGATACTACAGCCCCTGGAGAGAAAGAACAGAAAGGAAAAGAACAACTTGTGGAAGGTGTGCAGGAGAGAAAAGGCACAGGAAAGTGATACCAGCGGAGCAGAGCAGTGAATTAGCTACCTTCCTGGCTAGCGCAGATTCCAGTAGCCAGAAGACCGAAGCAGTGTCGGACTCTAAGGGACATAGCAGAAACTGGCAGGACAGCTGAACTTCAAGTTACCTGTCCGCCTTTACACCCAGGAGGCAGAGTGAGATATAGAGCCAGGGTCATGATAGAGAGCCTATAAAAAAGCTTGAGTCACCTGTCATACGGGTTTGTGTCCTAACCTATATGGGGGACAGAGAAGAACTATGAGGACCTTATCAGAAGCCATAGGCAGTAAGGGACTACAACACCACCGTGCTTTGAAGAAGGCTTTTATCTCTACCTGGTGAAGGGGACTCTGGATTCGCTTCCAAGTCTGCCAGACCGTGCCTGACCCTGCGATCTGGTGCCCTGGACTGCGGTTGCCTGAAGCTTCAGTAAACCAGGTAAAAGACTGCAAACCTGCGTCCTCGTTCTTCACTGCATCATTCACCATCTCCATCTACACACACGGAAGCCCTGAGGACCAACTTCACCTGTGGGAAGTTATACCATCTAGCTGCCATACCATCAACCCAGGGGACCCCTTTAAGCAGCATCGGTCCCTGCTGACGGAATACCACAGATAGCGTCACGAACAAACTTTATTCTCAAGACCTTTCCCTTTATTTGGGCACCCAGGGCCATGGACCGGGTCGCAGCCATCGTGACATCCCCTTTAAGCATCGGACCCGGTACTGAGTACCCCACGGACATGGTGGGCGACTCACATATATATATAAATATACACACATGCCCTATACATATATAATATACACAGACACACATACTATATACTGCATGTACATGCATATATATAAATATACACACTGAAATGCACCACAGATATACACAATAATACTATATAAAGTATATATGCACACACATGCTATATACACATACACACACACACTGTATCCTGCACATGTATACACACAAATACATATATATATATATATATATATATATATATATATATATATATACTTACCAGGTTCTGAGGCTTCACTTGTGCAAATCTCAGCACAGAGGTTTAGGAGCAGCCATGATGATGAGGAGGAGACACA
Source organism: Ranitomeya imitator (assembly GCF_032444005.1). Lineage (NCBI taxonomy): Eukaryota > Metazoa > Chordata > Amphibia > Anura > Dendrobatidae > Ranitomeya > Ranitomeya imitator. The sequence continues at coordinate 710,325,660 of NC_091284.1, read as the reverse complement.
GGCACACAGGGCTGCAGACATCTTCCTGCCCTGACTCTGACCTCTGCTGCACTGTGAGAAGGCCCCTCCCCCTTGCTCACAACTTATCCTGACACTTCTAGAGAGAGAGGGGGGTTTGGGAGAGACGATCAAGGACTGCAGAGGATGCACAGCATTATTTGAATGCTGTATACCGTCTGTGTACTTCATAAAGGGGCTGCAGATGCATGGGGCCCCCTTTGTGGGTGGGGACCCCAGACAGCTGCCTTGTCTGCCTGCCCCAAACGCCGGCCCTGTTTATATAGCACCATTGATTCCATGGTGCTACATGAGAAGGGGTTACATACAAATTACAGATATCATTTACAGTAAGCAAACTAACAATTACAGACTGATACAGAGGGGCGAGGACCCTGCCCTTGCGGGCTTACATTCTAAAGGATGGTGGAGAAGGAGACAGTAGGTTGGGGGTTGCAGCAGCTCCTGTGTTGGTGAGGTGGAAGCTCCGGTAGTGGTGAGGAGGCAGCGAGGTCATTGCAGGTTGTAAGCTTTCCTGAACAGGTGGGTTTTCAGGTTCCGTCTGAAGGATCTGAATGTGGTTGATAGTCAGATGTGTTGTGGCAGAGAATTCCAGAGGATCTGGGATATTCTGGAGAAGTCTTGGAGGCGGTTGGGTGAGGAGCGGATGAGTGTAGAGGAGAGAAGGAAGCCTTGGGAGGGCCGGAGATTACGTGAGGGAAGATATCGGGAGATTAGTTCAGAGATATATGGAAGAGATAGATTATGGATGGCTTTGTAGGTCAGTATTAGTAATTTGAAGAGAAAACGCTGAGGGAATGGGAGTCAGTGAAGAAATTTGCAGAGGGGAGAAGTGGAGGAGTAGCGAGGAGAGAGATGAATTAGTCGGGCAGCAGAGTTAAGGACGGACTGGAGGGGTGCAAGAGTGTTTGCAGGGAGGTCACAGAAAAGAATGTTGCAGTAGTCAAGGCGGGAGATGATGAGGGCATGCACAAGCATTTTAGCAGATTGAGGGTTGAGGAAAGGACGGATTCTGGAAATATTTTTGAGCTGGAGGTGACAGGAGGTGGAAAGAGCTTGGTTGTGCGGTTTGAAGGACAGGGCAGAGTCAAGGGTTACTCCGAGGCAGCGGACTTCCAGTACGGGGGAAAGCGTGATCTCATTTATTGTGATAGATAGATAGATAGATAGATAGATAGATAGATAGATAGATAGATAGATAGATAGATCAGGTAAGGAAGATCTGTGAGATGGAGGAAAGATGATGAGTTCAGATTTGTCCACATTGAGTTTGAGGAAGCGAGAGGAGAAGAAGGAGGATATGGCTGATAGACACTCCGGGATTCTGGACAGCAGAGAGGTGACATCTGGGCCAGAGAAGTAGATCTGAGTGTAATCATCATAATAGTGGTACTGGAATCCATGGGACTTTATGAGTTGTCCCAGGCACATACACATTAGACTATCGGCCAAACCCGTGGATATCAGTGGGTTCAGCTGACATTAGTCTAATGTGAATGGGGGTCTTTAATGCATAGGAGGGACAATGCCACTTCCAGTAAGGGGATGGAATCATGCAATGAAACATTCAAGCAGTGAATTACATGTCTAAACCTGTACATTTTAAACATTGAAATTAGAGTCTTCTATTCAGTCTGCTGATTTGTAAAAGTTTTCCAAGGACTGCTTGCAGTCATAAAAAAATCGAATAAAAGCTAAACTTACAGTGGACGCGTATTTGTGTTTAAAAAAATGTCATTGTTTGCAGGGAATACAATAGCCTTGAAAAAATATTTGGTTGAAGGTGATTGTCAATGGATAATCATGAAATAAGAGTATTTAACAATGCTCATTCACAATTATCTTGTAGTATAAATGCCCCTTTAGAAATGTATACATTTTTTTTCCAGAATTTTTTTAAAAGCAGTCTGCAGTTCTTTGTTCCTCAAGCTATAAATTACAGGGTTTAATGCAGGAATTATCACTGTATAAAACACAGCCACTACTTTGTCTTGTTCTGAAAAATACTGTACACTTGGACGCAGATACATGAACAGTACAGTGCCATAAAACATGATAACAACAGTAAGATGAGATGAACAAGTATAGAAAATCTTCTGTCTGCCCCTTGTAGACCGAATACCAAGCACAATAAATATAATATAACCATAGGAAGTCATAATAGTGACCACAGATATGCCACTAACCAATGCCACAGAGGACAAGAGTACAAGTTCATTGACATAAGTATCAGAGCATGCAAGCTTCAGCAAAGGGGGGTAGTCACAGTAAAAATGATGAATGACCACTGGTCCACAGAAAGAAAGCTGAAATGCATAGGACGCATTTAAAACTGAAGTTACAATAGCAACTATGTAGCAGCTTGCCATCAATTGCCGGCACATTGATGCTGTCATTAGGCGTTGGTATAATAGCGGCCTGCTCACCGCCACACAGCGGTCACATGACATTAGCGCCAGGATGAGGGATTCCAGACTGCCAAATACACTAAAGAAGCTAAGTTGAAGCATGCAGGCACTGTACGAAAGAGACGCATCCCCAGATATTAATATGTCCAGGAGTTTCGGGGTGATGACAGAAGAGTAACAGAGATCAGAAAATGACAAGTGACTCAGAAAGAAGTACATTGGTGTCTGTAAACTAGGAGCAAGCTGAAATAATATGATTATGCATACATTTCCTACAATAGCAAGGGTGTATATCATAAAAAAGAGAATGAAAAGAAAGCATTGGAGATGATTGTCACCCGTCAAGCCTAAGAGTGAAAATGTGCTCATCAATGTCTGATTTTTTGTATTATTCGTCATTTCATTTGTGGTGATTAGATTTGCTTTTTGTATACGCACTGCTCCTTGGAGTAGCAGAATAAAGAGATGCCATGAAATTGACTGTGTTAACGGCTCCATACGTAGACAGGGCAGCTCAGATTCATTCTTCTTGAGAAGGTTTTCATGATCTATGTTTATTAAATCTAAAGGTAAGCACAAATCAAAAAACAGATGGCGACAGCACTAGATAATAGTGTGAAGCTTCCCCATAAACATTATGCTATTGTCAGCCGGAGCGGAGTCTGATTTCACACTCCAATTCTTTTGTTATCTCCGAGATAAGTCGTTGCCAGATGTGTTTGGCAGTGACTCTCTCATAGAGAACACAGGAGCACTTGACAGAGCGAACATTACTGTGTATGGGAGAGATGGAAAACAAAGCTGTCGGCTGAAGAATGTGTATGGGGAACTTAACTCCTGTGTCATTTACAATCTACAAGCTGGTAAATTTTATGTAGGCCATACATTACACAGATAGAACTCATAAATAGACACCTTGATTTGTCCTTTATTTCACAGTATCCTCTTGATACAAATGCCAAATATGCATATTCCTGAAAGCCTTAATCCATAGGGGCATGGAATCAACCAGCTCTCCTATCTTGATGTGTGTAATGTTGATCCTTACATGGAACCTCCTGGAGGACATTTTTTGCCCACCCCAATCTTGAGATCTTTTAGCAATGTAGCATCTTTGAAAAGAATGAATGCGTGGAGACTTTCGCCTATGACTATTGGATCTTTTTTCCAATGGGTGAATTAGTTATGTGACTTAGATTCCATAGAACAGGGGTCTCAAACAAGCAGCCCGTTGGCTACATGCGGTCCCTGAGACTGCTTCATGCAGCCCACAGGCACTGTAGACCCCTTTGCGATCCCTGCCTGGTCCAGGGGGGTGCCAACTGCAGCGTTTTATTTCAGCTGAATGTGTGTCCTTAGACGCACATTCAATTGAAATGTATTGCCGGGCAAAGACTCTCTATACAGCAATACCAATGCAAGCCATCATCCAATCAGAGCCAGGCCAGCAGCTGACATAGGCATGCCAACGCAGCAGAGTATAATATCACTGTCATACGCCAGCATGCAGATGTCAGCTGCTGGCCTCTGATTGACCGGTGGCTTGCATTGGTACTGCTGTGTAGAGAGTCTCTGAGCAGCAATACATTTCAATTGAATGTGCGTCCAAGGGCTACATTCAACTGAAATAAAGTGGCTGCTGTATAGGGCCACGATTGTCAAGGGGTCTACGGTGCCTGTGGCCACATGTACAGTATGGAAGCAGAGGGAACAGAGAACAGATGAGAAGAATCTTTTTTTTTCTTTTACACATATATGAAGAACAGCACAATAGGGGACGTATCTAAATATGGGGACCTGGATGGTGACATATCTACAATATGGGGATCCGGATGGGGACATAACTACAATATGGGGATATAACTACAATATGAGGACCTGGATGAGGACATAACTAAATATGGGGACCTGTATGGGGACATAACTACAATATGGAGACATGACTACAATATGAGAACCTGGATGGGGACTCATTCTTGAGTTTCCAGAACCCCATTCTTGGGATCTCCCAGTGATCAACAAGTTATCTTCTTCCCCGGCAATAGGGAATAACATGTTATTTTGGGAATCATTTTTTTTAATTTGTCATTTATACCGCAAGGTGAGCGCCATAAAAAAAAATACTATGGTGTAATAATGCAAAGATTTTAAAAATGAAAATAAATCAAATTAGGCTGCACACTTTGGGGTTTAATAGCTGTATACCAACCACATAGTGTCCATAATAATAAAGAACAATTTTATTTATTTAATGTGTGTGAGGGAAACTGATCATAAAAGAAAATAGATACTTACGAGGCTTCATAATCTAAAAAACAAGGCTGGATGAATCGCACATTATTTGTCTTGGCTGCTAGGAATAAGGAATCCCATGGTTGATTGTAATTTATATAACTGCTGTTCATAACCTCAAATCCACAAGGAACCCATCCCTAAGGATTTAATCATAACATCTGAGTAATATTTGACATATTCTATATTGTAAGGGCTTTATCCATTGCATTATGTTCACAGCTGATCGGAAGTATGGTATTTCTATTCAGAATATTTATATTGCCCTAATTATTTCCCTTTTTAAATATAATGAATAAAATTCGCTTTCCCTCTAATAGACTATATTTGAGTTATATCATCGTGTAAGGATTAGAAATATCAATTCTGTTATAGTGTGGCCACATGAAGATAGGTAAATGTCCACTGTACTCTAGAAATTGGACTTAAATCTCAGCAGTGGCTGAACAATGTTTTGGCCAATCGTTCCAAATTTCTTTTGGATCCTTGGCCAGAAAACTCCTCATATTTCAAATTACATTGAGAACATGTGGTCCACTCACAAAAAGCGGATGGGTAAACAAACACATAGAATAAACTCTAAGCCCTTATTAGGTAAGAACAGGTTACCATCAATAAGGGTATCATCCAAAAGCTGATATGCAGCTTACAGAGCAAATTGCAGAAGTATTGAAAAATAAGGAGCACCACTGTAGATATTGAGTATTTGCATAAACTTTACAAAATCCAAAGTTTTTGTCAGTCTCAAAACTTGTGGCCACAACCGTATAGGTTTTTCATGTTTAATGTTTTTGGTCTGATTTTTGGATTACAATAACCCATTCTAGCAAAAAGAAAAATAAAACAACATCACTTGGATGCCAAACGTGTTGCATTTGTGTGTTGAAAAAGGCATGATCGCTATGATTGTATGGTTCAATAAGTTTTTGATAACCATAAACTTGTAATAAGATGTGGAACCTTCAAATCAGGAAGGCATACCTTCTCCATAAGTCACCAAATTATTCAACAAGTACAGAACTTTAAAGTTTGTCAACATTTTAAAAGTAAAGAAGACATAAACAGTAATAGCATTTAACCAATAAAGACAGAGCAGACAGAATGCACCTTTGATATTAATTACACCCAAGGATATGAAATGGAAAGCTAAATGTAACGGTCACAGACCTCACTGTGTCTGGGATACAGTTATGGACAACTTAGTCATCCAGTCTGGTACAGGGGCGTGATGAGCTGTCGGTGTGTTGATTGAGATCACGACTATCCAATCTGAGGCTGTATAGGGGATAGTATAGTGGGCATTATGTGTTGAGGGATGTGAGAGCATCATACTATGTTGGGCACTGTTGGGGCATCATACTGTGTTTTGCAGCAATGTGGAGGGCATAATATTATGAGGGGTGACAGTGAGCATCATAATGTGTTAGGAGACTGTAGAAACATCATATTGTGCATGTGGCAATGTGTAGGACATTGAAATGTGTGAGAATATGAGGAGAATCATACTGTGTGGGGGGACTATAGGGGAATCACACTGTGTGGGGACTGCTGGAGGAGAAAACTGTGTAGGGGAGAATATACTATGGGGGCATATTTCTGTAAGGAGGGCTCTGTAGGTAAAATACTGGGTGTGATAGACACTGTGGGATGCATAAAAGTGGTATCATACTGTATAGAAACACTATTGGACTTCACTAGGAGCAACATTTCTGTGTGGGCAAACATAAAGGACTGGGCAAGGTTAGGGAAATAGCTTACTTTTAAAATAATAAGTAAGTAAATTATAGAATAAATACAGAGCAAAAGTTTTCTTTAATCAATAGATAATGAAAAATTAAGTACTTCCACATTTGGATGTGTGTGATGTAGCCAGGGTGGTAGTCATGGCAAGGGGCTGCTGTTCCGGTACACCCTGTCACCCCAGAAAGAAAATAAAATGTCGTGTCTGTCATGTGGTTTGTATGTAGTTCACAACACTCACTTTTGGATTGGAGATCTCCACGGGTTCCACAGTCCCGGTTCCAAGTGTCACCACACATTGACTGACAGACTCTGAGTCCATTTTCAACTTATTAACTTTACTCAACAAGTTTAGTTTAGTCACAGATACCGCAGTTATTCTCATTAGTCACAGTTCCTTCCAGCTGTGCTGTCCCTTGCTCTCCAGGCGATCCTTGTCCTTGAAACGTACCATCAGGTACCGCAGCTTCCCGACTTTCCGAACTAGTTCTTGTTTGTGAATCCTCACCCATTTCCCCCTCTGAGGGCGAAATTAAAGATGGCTCTTCCATACCTTTTCCAGACCGTAGGTCTCAGACTTACCGGGATATCCCACTGAACCTAGTTGCTGCCTTTCTCATGCTGCTCCCATTTCTTCGTATCCTTGTGACTTTCAGCCCTATGATACTGAACTGTTGCTCCCTCTTTGAACTCATTTCTGGATCAACATTACTGATCTCCATCCAACTCACTAACTGCAATAAACTAGGAAGTGTCCCAGCTGCGCATTGAACGCCTTTTTTGGACAGAAGAGATCTTTGACAAGACAAGCAAAGGATCTTTATCTGTGATTCCATGAAAGAGGTTATAGCCGCAGACAAATCCGTAAAGGCTATAAAAGAGCTCGAGACACACCCCTCAGAATGATCTTCTTTACAAAAAGAAAGAAAAAAGTGAAGATTCCCAACAACAGGTTAGATTGATCACACCATATAAGAGTCAATGGGGACAATTTACTGACATCATTATGAGACATTGGGAAATTTTAAAATCTGATCCAATCTTGAATAGAACTTTATAGTCAAAACCATTGATTACAGCCATTGATTACCTGCGGTACCTCCTAGTCCACAGTCATTATGTGCCAGAACAAAAATCAATTGGTTTTAAAACCGGTAAAATGCAAGTTTTTTTTCCCTGTACCTTTTGTAAGGCCTGTAGGAACCTAATCAAAAGTAAAGAATTTAGCAACTCAGATGGGACTAAGACATACTGTAGAAAATTTTACCATTTTTGACATGTGCATCTAAAAGTGTTATTTATTATGCTCAATGCCCTTGCCCAAAAATCTATGTTGGAATGACGAGCCAAGAGTTCAAAATAAGAACTAGAGAGCACATTCAAGACATAGAAATAGCTAAAACCTTAACTAATGATGAACAGTTGAAAACCCTCCCAAAGCATTTTAAAAAATATCATAATTGTGATGCTAGTCAATTATTTATTAAAGCTATAAACCAAATTACTTTGGGGCAAAGGGGTGGGGATCGTAACAAAGCCTTAACTCAGGCGGAAAGCCAATGGATCTATAGACTCAATACGGTCGCACCAGCAGGTCTTAATGAAAGCTTTGGGTTCTGGTCTTTTCTCTAAGGCTGGTTTCACATTTGCGGTTTTGTCCGCAGCGTTTCTGATGCATATATCCGCATGCGTCTTGATTTCCTATCTTTAACATTGTAGACGCAGGTGCATGCGTTTGCCCGCATTTGCTTACGCATGCGTCTACGCGGTGTGCGGCGGGGAGCGGCTAATGCACCATGTTGCAATTTTTGAGGCGGCAAATTTCTGTCAAATATGCGTAGGCATGTGCATGAGGATGAGTGCGTTAAAAACTGCATTGCTGTCTATGGGAACGCATGTGTACCCATGCGTTCGATGCGCTTGCGTACTTCGGACTGCGCATGTCCAGGAATTGATTTAGACACGCCCATTTAGACACGCCCTCCTGGAAATATCAAACGCATGCACATAAAAAGCGCAAACGCATGTAAAAACGCATGTGAATAAAAAAACGCTGTGTTAGCATGCATTTTTGCATGCGTTTGCGGTTGCAGACAATGCGCTGTGGACTTAACCGCAAATGTGAACCTAGCCTAAATCTACTTGTATATCAAGGTCTACATTTTGGGTATCCATTTTATTTCTTTGTTTTTATGGGTTAGGGTTTTAATGTAGGTTTGATAAGATTTTTATGTTGATATTAATCATGTTTTTTTATTTTTTGACAGTATTTGGGAGTGGTGTTGGCAGAGTATTGTGCATCCATCTTTGTGACCTATCTTGTCTCTAAATTATCTGGAGGAAGCTGCACACATTTTTTTTCTTGTGCTGAGTTGTCTTCTGCAGCAATTGAGTCAAGTGGAATCTTTCCATAGTTTTTTTCATTTTTTTGTGAGAACTATTTAAAAAAAATGCATATATATGTCTATTATTATTCTGTGTTTTTTATACTTGTTCATTGTCACGCACTTTTATACAGCATTTGCACTTTAATATGTTTATTAGCACTATAACCTACTAGTGGTTAGGCACTTTTTAATATATTTGTATTTCACTAATTTCCTAATTTGTTTAGCGATTTTTGAATGGTGGTTAATATCAATTGTTAGTTGAACACTGTGTATTTATTCACATATTTAGCACATACACCTTGTACACTTTTTCCTTTGTTTATTTAATATTTCATTAATATATATAATTATAGACTCATGCTATTATCTTAACCCCATTAGTGATGGAGCCAATTTGCAGCTTAATGACCGGGCCAATTTTTACAATTCTGACCACTGTCACTTTATGAGGTTAATGCTCATGCATTGGTGGTATAGTGGTGAGCATAGCTGCTTCCCAAGCAGTTGACCTGGGTTTGATTCCCGGCCAATGCAATAATGAAGTATTTATGGACAAATGTCTTTTTTCAGCCTTACTAACTATGTTACTATATCATACAATTATTAGATTCTGTAGAAGGACGTAGATCTGGGGATTTATTATGATGAAATATAGGCTGAACTGGATGGACAAATGTCTTTTTTCGGCCTTACTAACTATGTTACTATGTTACTAACTCTGGAACGCTTTAACAGATCCCATTGATTCTGAGAATGTTTTTATTTCGGAACCAATTTTTTTTATTTTAACAAGTGTAAAAAGAGTAAATGAACCACAGAATTTGTTGAGCAATTTCTCTTGAATACGCTGATACCCCACATGTGGGGGTAAACCACTGTTTGGGCGCACGGCAGACCTTGGAAGAGGAGTGCCGTTTGACTTTTTCAATGCAGAATTGGCTGGAATGGAATTGAGATCAGATGCCATGCCGTGTTTGGAGAGCCCCTGATGTGACTAAACAGTAGAAACCCCCCACAAGTGACATCATTTTGGAAACTAGACCCCTTAAGGAACTTATCTAGATGTGTGGTGAGCACTTTGAACCCCCAAGTGCTACACAGAAGTTTATAATGTAGATCTGTGAAAATAAAAAATCATATTTTTTCCACAAAAAATATATTTTCGCCCCCAATTTTTTTTACAGGGGTAACAGGAGAAATTAGACCATGAATGTTGTTGTGCAATTTGTGCTGAGTACGCTGATACCCTATATGTGGAGGTAAAGCAATGTTTGGGCGCACGACAGAGCTCAGAAGGGAAGCATTTGCAGAGCTTCTGATGTATCTAAACAGTAGAAACCCCCCACAAGTGACCTCATTTTGAAAACTAGACCCCCCAAGGAGCTTATCTAGATGTGTAGTGAGCACTATCAACCCCCAACTGCTTCAAAGAAGTTTATAACGTAGAGCCGTGAAAATAAAAAATCATATTTTTCCACAAAAATGATCTTTTCACCCCCAAATTTTTATTTTCACAAGGGTAACAGGAGATATTAGACCCCAAAAGTTATTGTTAAATTTGTTCTGAGTACACTGATATCCCATATGTGGGGGGGGGACCACTGTTTGGGTGCATGGCAGAGCTCGGAAGGGAAGGAGCGCCGTTTTGGAATGCAGACTTTTATAGAATGGTCTGCGGGCATCATGTTACATTTGCAGAGCCCCTGATGTGCCTAAACAGTATAAACCCCCCACAAGTGACCCCATTTTGGAAACTAGACTTCCCAAGGAACTTATCTAGATGTGTGGCGAGCACTTTGAACTCTTAAGTGCTTCACAGAAGTTTATAATGCAGAGCCGTGAAAATAAACAATTTTTTTCCACAAAAATGATTTTTTAGCCCCCAATTTTTTTATTTTACCAATGGTAGCAGGAGAACCTGAACCCCAAAAAGTTGTTGTCCAATTTGTCCTGAGTACGCTGATGCCCCATATGTGGGGGTAAACCACTGTTTGGGTGCACGGCAGAGCTCAGAAAGGATGGCGCATCATTTTACCTTTTGAACGCAAAATTGGCAGGAATGAATGGTGGAGCCCCCTGATGTACCTAAACAGTGGAAACCCCCCAATTCTAACTCCAACCCTAATCATAACCCTAACCCCAACACACCCCTAACCGTAATCCCAACCCTAACCATAACCCTAATCAAAACCCTAACCCCAACACACCCCTAACCCTAACCCCAACACACCCCTAACCCTAATCCCAACCCTAACCATAACCCTAACCACAAACCTAACCCTAATCCCAATACACCCCTAATCCCAACCTTAACCATAACCCTAATCCCAAACCTAACCCTAATCCCAAACCTAACCCTAATCCCAACCCTAACCCCAACCCTAACCCTAATCTCAAACCTAGCCCTAATCCTAATCCCAACTCTAACCCTAACTTTAGCCCCAACCCTAATCCTAACTTTAGCCCAACTCACTTTAGCCCAACTGTAACCCTAATTCGAAAATGGAAATAAATACATTTTCTTTATTTTATTATTTTTTCCTAACTATGGGAGTTATAAAGGAGGGTTTATTTACTATTTTTTTTTTTATTTTGATCACTGCGATAGGGTCTATCACGGTGACCAAAATAAACCAATAGGAAAAATCTTCCTATTGGTGACTGGTGCCGGCCGGCAGATCTCAGCGAGCGCACTGCAGACTTCAGGGGGCCATGGAGGGACAACGGAGGTACCCGGGGGGGGGGGGGGGGTGATCGGGGACTCTATTTCTCTCTCCTCTATGAGATAGCGCTTACTGCATGTGTTGGGGACACTCACTTAGCAAGATTTTCTTTATTAAACAGTCCATGTGGTTTATTATGCAGTCACAAACCGGGTCATGCACAGTTCATTATATACTTCATAGAACTCCATAGGCACCAACAGATGACATTAAGTTGCAGTCTCTATACATGCTGGACCTTACTCTGTCCAGTTACCATGGGTGACCACACAGTTCATTAACTGACCCCCTGTCAGTGCACACAGTTCCCCAACTCTTGGGTTACCTTTCTGGGGCTCCTGCTCCACACGCTGACTCCTCGTCAGTCCTTGTTCCCAGGGAAGCTGCCGAACTGAGTTCACCATCCAAAACAATGCCCTCCTCACTAGGCCACCTGACAGTCCAGATCCTCAGATGGGCTGTAGCTTCCCTAATGCAGTGCCATTGCAGACTTGGCATACAGGATCTCTCAACACACAAGTCTTCAGATCCACGGCCTCTCAGTGTGCTGTTCTGGGATCCGGTCCACCCACAGGACCTCTCAAGACACAAGCCTTCCAGGATCTACACACTTTCCATTACAGAGACCATATAAATGGGTGGTATGTGTGTGGTTAGCCAGACCCACCCAGCTCTCCAGCTAACCCTGCAAGCCTCCCTTTTAACTATAGAAATACTTGTAGGACTAGAGGTCCCAGAACAACATTACTTCAGGCTTACAGCGCAGACTCCCTCTGCGACACATACTGGCCATTTACAATCCTGCCCGTCACTGTTTCACCATCATAATCACAGATACGCCTCCATGCGCATCCTGAGGAGCACCTACAGCGCCCCCTAGCTGTAACAGGGGTCAGTGCATCACACCTCTGATGTGCGATCACATCAGAGGAGAGAGAAATTAAATGGCACATCAGACTTTTTTTTGCGGCCACCGTTACATGGTTAGTAACGGCGATTGCAAAATAGGGGTCAGTAAAAACTGAGCCGAATCATGTTCTTTGGGGTCTCGACTACCTCTGGCAGCTGAGACACCGAGATCTGCCAGGTGCCGGCCGGTAGATCCGGCTGGCGCACTATGTATACGCCAGCCATTTTCTTCCCAGGAGAAGATGGCAGCACCCATAGGGGGAAGCACGAGGGCCGAGGAGCACCGGGAGGTATCGTGGAGGGATCGGGGACCCTATTTCTCTGTCCAATGTGCGATCACATAGGAAGACAAAGAAATTAAATAGCAAATCGTGCTTTTTTTTTTGCGCTCGCCGACCCGAATCATGTTCTCTGGGGTCTCGGCTACCCCCGGCAGCTGAGACCCCGAAGAAAATCTGATCCTGGGGGTGCTATACACTTTTTCCACAGCGCTGTTATTTAACGGCGCTGTGGTTTAAGTACCCTTAACTACCGCCGTTAAAAGGCATATCCGCAGTCGTTAAGGGGTTAATAATAGTTTTTTCATCAATACACTATAAATTGTAATCAATGTATTCTGTACTTATTTTTATAATGATTATAGGCTCATGGTGTCACACTAATAATAATAGTGAAATATGCATTTCCCTTTAAATCTAGCAACAGAAACAATTGTATGCAATCTATAAAATGTATCATGTGAACTAGAGTTGCTATTTTATAATATCATCTTAATTTTTAATTCCTATGGCTGCTCAAATACCATCTTGAGTTAAACTTACTGTACCTGCAGCGATAGGTATTTGGCCCTGGTCCATGTGCGCATGCGCTATCTCTTCCTGTGTCACAGATGCGCTGACGAGCGGCTGATTCAATCCCGGGTGTCTGTGTCATCTCCATGATGATCCGATGCACGGTATTGAGGTGCCGCGAGTCGGCTCGTCTCCTGGGGGACGGTGGGTTGAGGGCGCATGCGCCATAAGTGGATCAGGTCCTTCAGCAAACTCCGCTGAAGTAAGTCACGTGACTATATACGTGACATACATACCCCCTAGAGGAGGAGATCTAATTGGCTGCATAGCGCCATTAGTTTACCAGGTCCTTGAGCAATTCTTCTGCAGTATAAAGTCGCGTGATCTTTCACATGACATACATACCTCCCGGAAAAGAGACTTAATTGGCTAAAAGCGTTGCTTTTGATTACACGGTCTTTCTGTCTATCACACACACCTCCTTATTGTAATGTTGTGATTGGTGATTTGTTCTCTAAATATGGTGTCAGCCATGCTTCCTGATGAAGTCTTGATACGAAACGTGCGTTGGGGTGGTGGGGACCCTCTTTCCAAATTCATATTGATGTAAGTGTTGCCATCTTGCTTGTTTTAGTATACAGTTTCCTGATGTGACCATCGTTCCACATAAGGGGAATTTGACCCCTGATATTGTTTTTTCTGAATACAACCAGCTTGACAAGGCACCAATGCACTACATGATATAGTAGATGATGTTGTGTCCCCATTCTTTTGTAAATGTCCAGTAGTATTTCTGTATTGTAGCGATTTTTTATTATTTATAGAATTTAATAAAATAATTTTTTAAAAGTTTATACTCTTTTTGGTTATTTATTAACCATTTTCTTTGACACAGTGTCCCAACTATACCTACTCTTATCCCTCCCAACTGGGAAATTCCCTATTTCCTTAACTATTTCTGTACTGAACTTACCTAACGGCCTAATCTACAGTGCCCTGCACTGTACTAAACCCAGTTCTAACCGTTCTTACTACTCTAACTAAATCTTACACTTGTGTTATAGTTTCCTATCTCCGTCCCTAGTCTTATAAAAAATACACAACTGTACATTACACATATGTCATCACATAGTAAACCATGTTACACTTAAAACATACCCACCCATTTTTCTAGGAAGGGATGCAGGGTATAAATTGACCCCAACACAACCTTACATGTGATTAAAAAAAAGTTGCTGTGCAGAGATGTGCGTGCGTGCGCAGATCGAGTGCTCTGCTGCACGGGGCTTCAGGAAAATGGCCGCGGGATGCCGCGCGTGCGCATTAGAGATCGCGGCGGCCATTTTCCCAAAGCCGAGATGCAAACTCGGCTTTGGGAAAATGGCCGCCGCGATCTCTAATGCGCACGCGCGGCATCCCGCGGCCATTTTCCTGAAGCCCCGTGCAGCAGAGCACTCGATCTGCACACGCGCGGCCCCAGGAAGATGGCCGCCCCCACCGACGAAAGGGATGACAGCGCAGATCGAACGCTGCTTGTTCACGTGCCCACAGTGGATTAGTCACCTCAACATGCGGACACCACTACGCCACCAACGTAAAGCTGAGGAAGAACCAGCGCTGTGAACACGCTCTCCCGACCTGACCAGCCTGATTGACAGGCGAAAACGGCGACTTTGGTAAGTTATTTCTCAGCATAGGTGGGGAATCGGGGTACACTACATACACTATAGTAACACACAGCGCAGGCCCTATTTAACAGTATTTATATCTCAATCTCAAAAAACAGGGTGACAGGTTCCCTTTAATCTTACACAAGTTATCAAGAAAGGGAGAATACGTAAAGATGGATATTCTTTAAGGATTTTACTGATGCCATTGGCAGGGGCTGTCCTAGCTGATGATTTATTTGATATTACTCCTCTCTCTACCTGTTAGTTGCTAGTTTCCTCTAATTAGTGATCTTATTTTCTGTAGTAGAGGACCTTTTGTGTTCACCATACTAAACCACACTGGGGTAATACAGCAGGCTCAGTCACCTGAAACAAACTTAAAAACCTGAAAAACAGTGTATATAGATGGCCGTCCAACTCGTAATGCACTGCTTTGATTTATTAAGACTGCCTGAAAGGACCTCTGGTATAAAAAATACAATCGCTACTTAGAGGAAATGAACAGGTTACACAGCAACAATTTTTTAAACATAACCAATTGTGAAATTATTTAATTTTTCATTATCTATTGATCAACAGAATGTTTGGTCATGGAACAACCCCTTTAAAGGGAAACCGTTAGCATGATTGTGCTCAGTAAACTGTGGGGCCTGTGTGGGGGGCTTTATGTGGTCCTCTGCTTATATACATATTCATCTGTATGGGTGGGCTTATGACAGGTCACTGATCCCTCACTGACCTGCCCTCTATTTTGCATACTGCATATAATAGTGTTGATGATATTGTTAATAATATTGTTGGCTATTGTGAGGCTTAGAAAAAAAATTCACATCCAGTAAAATGGCACCGGTGGCAGCACCTGCGCAATAGCATCTATCTCTTACTGATAGATGCTACTGCATAAGCGTCACTGTCAGTGTCATTTTGCTGCAGTCAAATTTTTTTGTTGTCCAGCAAAATGGCGCTGGTGGCGTTGCATGTGCAATAGCATCTCGGTGCCATTTTGTTAAGGGAAAAAAATTGGCTGCAGCATAATGGCGGCGTAGGCGCATGCGCAGTAGCATCTATCGTTTAGGCAGGTGTCACACTTGTGAGTGCAATGCGAGAAACTCGCACTAGTTTCTTGCATCAATACCCGACACTGCCGCTGGCACTTGGGACCGAAGCGTGCGGCTGCACGTATTTCTATGCAGCCGCACGCTTTAGTCCCGTGTGCCGGCGGCAGTGCCAGGTATTGATGCGCAAATTTCTTGCATTGCACTTGCAAGTGTGACACCGGCCTTACCGATAGATGCTACTGAACAAGAGCCACTGGCGGCACCATTTTGCTGATGGAAAACAAAATTTGGCTGCAGGAAAATGGCAGCGACGCTTGCGCAGCAGCATCTATCAGTAAGAGATATATGCTACTAAATCCACAATAACCGAAGAAAATAATAGATGGCACTCACCAATGCGGTTTTCACTTGCTTTATTAGATGCTGTGCGGCTCAGGCACAGGAGACATGTGCAAGGTACGGACCCGTTGAAGCGCTGAAGAGCGAAACAGCTGTAGTCCGTACCTTGCACATGTCTCCCGTGCCTGAGCTGCACAGCGTCTAATAAAGCAAGTGAAAACCGTATTGGTGAGTGCCATCCATTATTTTCTTCGGTTATTGTGGATTTCCTGCCTTTTTTTTCTTCCATATGGATTGAGCACCTACAGCGGTGTTTTTGGAGGCTATATGGCGTTCATGATTTAGTGTGGTTAACCTCATTTCATCACTTTGAGGTAAAGCTGACGCAGTGGTGCCATACACTCTTCTGCTATTGGCTTAGATACATGCCACTGCACAGGCCCCACTGATGGTGCCATTTTGCGTGAGGAAAAACAATTTGGCTGCAACAAAATGGCTCCTGCGCCTGTGCCGTAGCACCTATCGGTAAGAAATGCATGCTACTGCACAGGCACCGCCACCAATGCCATTTTAATGGATATAAAAAAAATTTCTAAGCCTCACAATCGCCAACAGTATTATAGACATGATCAACAATATTACCAACAATATCATCAACAATATTATACGTATATAGTATGTAACAGAGGCGGCAGGTCAGTAAAGGATCATTGACCTGTCAGAAGCCATACAGATGAATATCTAAGCAGAGCACCACATAAAGACTCCCCAGAGCCCGCCTCGGAGCACGAGCATATTATTAACTGAAAACTACAAATAAAGATTAAAGGGACTCTGTCACCTGAATTTGGCGGGACTGGTTTTGGGTCATATGGGCGGAGTTTTCGGGTGTTTGATTCACCCTTTCCTTACCCGCTGGCTGCATGCTGGCTGCAATATTGGATTGAAGTTCATTCTTTGTCCTCCGTAGTGCATGCCTGCGCAAAGCAATCTTGCCTTGTGCAGGCGTGTACTATGGAGGACAGAGAATGAACTTCAATCCAATATTGCAGCCAGCATGCAGCCAGCGGGTAAGGAAAGGGTGAATCAAACACCAGAAAACTCCGCCCATATGACCCAAAACCAGTCCCGCCAAATTCAGGTGACAGGTTCCCTTTAAACAACAACCACAAGACGGATTTCATCAACCAAGATATCATTTTGCTCAGTATAACGGCGCTGACCTGACAGTGTCTGAAGGTTACTTAGCAAAATCCTACTGACAGGTTCACTTTAAAGAAAATAAGTTATCTGGAAATGTTTAATATAGGCATTGTCCATGCTCTACTATGAAGCATCTTCCAGAAGTAAATGTAATCCCATACGATATGAGCAAAAAACATCAGGGAACATAGGCTGCTTGACATAAATCCAACAGGACAGAAATAGGACAACACAGTGTGAAGAAAAGGGAATAGAAGCAATGGGAAATGGAATGAGTTTAGGTTTTCAGACCACTCCTATATAGCTTTAGCTTTCTGTATATAGACCATTACTATATATGGCATTATGTTTCACTTTTTTTATATTGTTTCCATCCTTTTTAAGGGGTAGGTTCTAGCTTTCCTAGCCGTGTTACAAATAATAGGCTTCTCTACAGTATGATGATGCCAGCAAGATGGTAGGTATAGAAGAGGTACTGTATTTGGTAATGACAGTGTGAATTTCATAAAACAGCACTTTTTTGTAGCCAAAAAGATACTTTTGGTCTCTTCAGAGTATAAGATGAGCTTTTTGGCAAACTGTAGATGAGATGCAGTTGCCTTATTTTACCACGTGACGTTAGACTGTGAGTGATAAAGTACACGGATAACTGTTATTGCATGATCATCACACATCTCATTAATGGGAAGCATAACTTCTTCTGATATGTGATCAGTGGAGAACTACAACTGGCACATTCATATTCAGCAAAAATAAAAAGCCCCTTTAACTTTATTTTTGTTCCTGACTTATAATACTGTGAAAAAGTTTTAGGCAGGTATGGAAAAATGAAAAGTAAGAATTATTTCAAGAATATAAATGTTAATAGTTTATTTTATCAACTGATAAAACGCAAAGTAAATATACCAAAGAAAAATCTCCATCAAATCAATACTTGATGTTGATCTTTGAAAAGAGCCTTCAAAAGAGCATCCATTCTTCTAGATTTACTTTTAGTGTCCTCTCGGACATATGAGCAGTGTCGGTGGTCACACGTGTTCAGTAACTCACTTCTGGCACCATCAATATAACTGTGGAACAGACCATTTAATTCAGAATTCTCTAATAGGGGAATGTGAAAACCAAGTTACTCATTTCATCATACAAATCATGTACTATAAGTAGATAGAGAGTAGTGATGACCGAGTATGCTCGTTACTCGAGTTTTCTGAGCATGCTCGGGTGTACTCCGAGTATCTGGGGCGTGCTCGCTCGTATATTATGCTTGAGTCCTCGCAGTTGCATGATTTGTGGCTGCTAGACAGCCTGAATTCATGTGGGGATTCCCTAACAGGCAATCTCTGCATGTGTTCAGGTTGTCTAACAGCAGCAAATCATGCAGCTGCGGGGACACAAACATAATCTACGAGCACGCCCAAGATACTCGGAAATCATCCGAGCATGCTCGGAAAACTCAAGTAACGAGCACACTCGCTCATCAATAATAGAGAGTTGTCCCTGTAAATATACACACTATAATATCAATTTAAGTCTATATTTGTCTCTGATTTTTATGAATGCCCTTGTGACTTCCTTATTTCTTAAGCTATAAATTAATGGGTTAATCATGGGTATAATAACAGTATAGAAGACAGAAGCAATTTTGTCTTGGCTCATAGCATAGCTAGAAGACGGTCGTAGGTACATGAAGACAATGGTGCTGTAGAATAAGCCAACTGTCATTAGGTGGGATGTACATGTAGAGAATGCTTTCTTCCTTCCTTGCTGAGAATTTATGTTTAATATGGTTGATATTATATAGCTATATGATACTATAATAGTTGTCAAAGAGCTGATTTCAGCGAGACCTCCAAAAATGAACATCACAAGCTCATTTACTGTGGTGTCAATGCAAGAGAGCTTTAGAAGCGGTGGGACATCACAGTAGAAGTGGTCTATTTTGTTGCTCCTGCAGAATGGTAATTGGAACGTGCACGACGTATGAATCGATGCATTGAGGTAACCCCCAAGGTAAGCAAAGCCCACAAGTTGCCTGCAGAACCTCGTCTTCATTATTATCATATATAACAGTGGGTTACAGACTGCAACATAGCGATCATAAGCCATTATCCCTAGCAGAAAACATTCAAGGCTTACTGAAGCACCAAACAGATACATCTGCATTGCACATTGAATTAATGAAATAGTCTTTGTAGCTGAAAGGAAAGTAGCTAAGGTTTTTGGCGTTATGATAGTAGAGTAACAGAGGTCTAAAAAAGAAAGGTTCTTAATGAAAAAGTACATGGGAGTATGAAGCTGAGAGTCTCCACTGATGGTCAGCATGATGCCAATATTAGCCAGCAAAGTAATAATGTAAAATATCAAAAATAAAACAAAAAGGAGTATCTCGAGCTGAGGATCATCAGAAAGACCCGAGAGTACAAAGTAAGAAGGATTTGTGCTGTTCAATATTCTCATGTCTTCCATAGAAGAAAATTGAACCTTTAAAGCAGAAAGGAATGTTAGAACAGATCTTGCAAATGTGGCTTTTATTTACAATCACTCAAATAACTTGTGTGGAGATAACTAATCATCACGTAAGGAAAGTGAATAGGGTTTATCCCATGAATTGAAAAAATAAATCTTATTAAAGGAGTTGTGAGGCCTTGGGGTACAAGACTGCAGTCACTCTCTCTATGACTGTATACTTGTGAGTCCTCACACCATGTGTACTGCACGCTGTGAGGATTCTTCATTGTTGGCGCTGTAATCGGGCGCTCGTGTGAATGCAGGTATGCAATTTGAATTGTTCTAGCCACATTCTGATTAAACCTGTCCGGCCTCGCTCACTATAATTGCATTCCTGTCTATGTGGCGTGCACATAAAGCAAGAAGCAGGGACACATGCCGAGAGATGGGGAGGTGACCACGCGGCCACAGTGGTGAGCATGCCTGCGATCCTGCATGGAAGGTGAAGGGGAACCATGCAGGGGTGCCAGCATTACTTTGGGTATAGTGGGGAAGCTACTAAGCATGTGCATCCAGCACTGAAGTTGGACCTCCGACCATGGGAGAAACAACATGGGGCACTATTACAGATGTATTATAGACATATTTATAAAACCAAAGACTTTTCACATACTCTCTTAAGTTTTGAATCTGATTGACTGCCATGACTAAAAGGTACTAAGGCAGCTGACTCGTCTTTTTGTCTTGTCTTCCATATTACAGACCTCACTTTTGCATTGTACTATTAGGCGGCCATCATCAAAGTCAGGCTAATAATAAATTCAGCCTGTGCAGCTTACACAGGTGCCCGGCAGGAAAGGTGGCCCACTGTTACCGTAAAAAATAGTGGTCCTCCTTTCTTAGATCACTTTTAAGGAGTTTCATTCCTTCCTACTCATGTATTGCGAAACTGGTCCATGGTGAGACTGCAACTGCCATCAAATGAGCAATTAGAAATCAAAGAGCTCATATACCAGGAGGGGAGGGGACTCTGATGTTGGTGTTTTATGCAGGCTCCAATAGCTCAGGGAAGCAAAAAGCAAAACAAAAAAGCCCTTAGGTATCGTTGTGCAGGGTAGTAGCCGTGGGAGAGATACTCCTCTCTTACAGCCCAGTATGTTACATGAAGGTGGGGGTCCTGGCTGGATGTGTGGGCTTCATCCATGAGGACACTACACCCTTGGAGGCTGCATGTTCCCTATGACTTTGGTTGACCTGGACCAGATGTTGAGGACTTCAATGCGGGAGACCACCAGTAAAAATAAACTCTTTACTTAACGAAAACTTTGTGTGAATTATATACAGTAGTTAGCGGGTACACATCTTTATGTACATTTCATTACATTACATTATGTACATTTCCATCACAATACAGAAGAATTTCTCACACATAGTCTCTATTCCTTTCTCTTTACTCACTTGTTTTCTGTCCTCATTGTTTCCCTCTACTTCAGCACAGCCCAGCTCAGTACTACAGTACAGTTGGCAAGAGTCCTATTCTCAACCCGCAGTTCTTCATCTTCTCTCCCCTCAAGGGAACTATGTTGCCAATATGGCCTTTACTTCTCTTTCCAGTTTGCTGATGCCTTGGAATGCGCACCCGGGACGCTCTCTTCCTCTCATGTACTCTGACCCATCTTGACCCATTACCTCTCTGAGTTACTGCTATTGTCCTCTCTCAGGACCCGTCTCCAATTGACCACTCTGTCCTTCTGTCAGTTTTCCATCCTCTTTACTGTTTTAAGCTAACCACCGTCTCGGTCTCTCCTCACTTCAGGACACCCATGTCATATGGCACTGCTTACTATCCAGACCTTAGGCTGCTTCTTATGCACACTGGGCTCTATCTGACATCCTGACAGCAAACGTTCTCTTCCCTTCACCTTATCGCCTCCCACTCTGGGCTAGTCCCAATCTTTACATCTATAAGCTCTACATTTCACTACCGTCAGGCAAAACACAATACAAACACTATTAACGCATGTCACAGTTCACATTACACATCAATACACATGTTTTTCAATGGTGAACTTGAGCAGTATGCCCATCTTCTTACACTTACCCTGCAGCAATCCAGCTCTACTCCTCTTTGCTGCTCCGGGCTTTGTTGATTGGCTGCATAAGTGACTTCGCATAACAGTGCTGCAGAGAAGCTGTAGGTGGCAGCACTGGAGCCCAGTAGAGTGAGTAAAATCTCAGTGTGATTGGACTGTTTGCATCCCTAAAGCTTTGGAACAACAATCTTTGAACGGACTCAGCTCCTTTACGCTATTGCAATATTAAATTACTTTTACTCATGAAACAAAAGTGGGTTTCAATTGGGTTTCTAGGAAATCACAACTAATTTCAACCATGAATGCACAATGATTGACATATCATACCTTCAATCAAATTAGCAGCCTATGTGGTCTTCTTGAACAAGGTCCCATTCTTGTTGTCCACTGTTGCTTTGTATGGAATATGTCATTCCAGGTCAGTGCATTGTATAAACTGCAGCTGGAGCTTTCAGCGTAAAATGATATATTTCTTACTAGTGTAATGCATTTAGAAAAGAAGATAGTACATGAGATGACATTGTTGTGAATTGTAAATGTAGACTGAAATAAACATTTTCCATTGAAACTGATCAAGTACATATATTATATTATATATATAACTGCTATTTTTTATGCAGAAGGTTGAAATAGATTCATTACAAATATTAAAAGGTTGTCCTAGAAATAAAACTTGAACCTCTTAGACCACACAAAATATTTTTTTTAATAATGTTTCAGTCTCTAAATATTGCCGTTACATGCTTCTCATGCACGGGATGGGATTAATTTGATTTCTTCTCATTACGTCCACCTAATGTGTCCAGTGCTGGAGGTCACACGTGCTCAGTTGCTCAGGCCA
This sequence comes from Ranitomeya imitator, assembly GCF_032444005.1. NCBI lineage: Eukaryota > Metazoa > Chordata > Amphibia > Anura > Dendrobatidae > Ranitomeya > Ranitomeya imitator. Next base: position 710,302,737 of record NC_091284.1, on the reverse strand, counting down.
CCTGTCTGGATCTTCTTGTAGATAGGAGATGGTGTGATTCCTGCCATTGTGCAAGCTTTTCCAATAAAATCAGTGTACTAGAAAAAACCTCTCATGATCACTGATCAAACACATTCTGAGAACGACTATATATCTCTATATATCTGCTACTAATCTATGTGGATATATATCCGTTTGCGTTTTTTTCTAAGCATTATCATTTATATAGCCTGTATTTGTGAAGCTTACTCTGTGTGACATGTGACTAGCAGCTCAACATCCCTAATAGATATAAGGGACTTACGGTATATGTGAACTTTCTTTAACAGGACCAGTAAGTACACACCTGTTTGCAGTATATTGTGCACCTGTATCTCCATTGCTAATCTTTTCAAAACTTTTTTATGTTAAATAAAGGTATATATATATATATTTTTTTTCAATAATTGGCATTGACTTCAATGTGTTTGTAGCATTATGTTTACTAATGGAAGTGCCGCTATTCTAGGCCTGCAGTGCTTTGGAAATCCCTTTAAGTGTTGTGTTGTACCACTTAAAGGGGTTGTCTAGGTGTGTATGTATATATAGATATCTATATATATACACTGAACAAAGTTATAAATGCATCACTTGTTTTTGCTCCCATTTTTCATGAGCCCAATTCAAAGATCAGAGACTTTTTCTATTTACCCAAATATTGTTGACAAATTTGTCGAAATCTGTGTTAGTGAGCACTTCTCCTTTGCTAAGATAATCCATGCACCTCACAGATGTGGCATTTTTTGCTCAGTATACATATATACTTATATTTTAGTATAGACTTGTAGCCTTACAAGACGCTACTATACGATAAGATCAATATGTGATTGGGGGAGCCAACACCCGGTGCCCCCCACCAATCAGTAGACATTTGCTTCGTCAGAGACCAGATATAAGGAATGCAAGGGTCAGAAAAATGCAACCCTGTACATTACTTAGGCTACGTTCAGACTAGCGTTGTGCGCCGCTGCGTTGGCGACGCGACGCACAACGCACCGAAAAACGCGGCAAAACGCACGCAAAAACGCTGCGTTTTGCGACGCGTGCGCCGATTTTTGCCAAAAATCGGACGCAAGAAAAATGCAACTTGTTGCGTTTTCTTGGTCCGACGCTTGCGGCAAAAAAGACGCACGCGTCGCAAAACGCAACAAGCAAAAATGCACGCGTCCCCCATGTTAAACATAGGGGCGCATGACACGTGCGTCGCCGCTGCGTCGCCCGACGTGGCGCCGACGCAGACTAGCACAACGCTAGTCTGAACGTAGCCTTAGTGGTATCTGCAAAGTACCGCACTTTATCTCCAATACACTTGAAAGGGAGATAAACAACAGTACCCAGGAGCACCCTAACCAATATATAGGGCTGCTGTGTTCCACTTCATACAATTCTTGCATCCAGACACTGCCACAATGGAGGGAATTTTAGATTAACGGTGGGGTGCTGGGTGTCAGACCTTCAATTTCTCGGTCCCAGACAAGCCCTTTAAAATCAAGAAAACAACCAGCAAATAAAAGATAGTTTATATGAACAAATAATTAACTGGGGAAACATTTATTTATACTGTACTCAGCTTGATCCTATATACCATATATATTATATACAGTATATAATTCTTTGTTATAGTCAGATGATAAAATTGGTAAGAGATCTGGTATTTATTGTTTTATCTAACCATTAACTGTGCAGCCCCACAGGGGCCAAAGAGGTCAGGGGCCAATTTCCACCCCCAATCCCTGTGTTATTGTGCGTTATAATGAGCTATTGGACTACAAAGGGCCCATATACTGTTCTTGTACAGAGGCCTTTTTCGTCTGTGTCCGCCAGTGCATTAATGTTACGTTCCCTTGAGCTGTCAGTAATCCCTAGCATATATGATACCTGACAATATCTTACTTACCTGCAAACCATTTCTATTCATCAATTCTCATTTAGATGAAGTTTATATAATGGCTAACATATGTTCCCATGGGCTTTCTAAATTCCACTGTGATTTATTTACAACCACTTAACACTCATGTTAATTGAGAATTGGAGGTTTGTAAGCATCCCTATTCACTCATATTTTTATTATACAGAATATGTCATCAGAAAATGACCTATTGTTTAAATAAAGTTTTAATGTTATTGATTATTATTATTAATGTATTTATTCATTTTTCATATCACTGTTTATATTTTCAAACTGGTTAATAAGAAATGCTAGACATGCTAGAAAATGCAACATTTCTAAAACAAATTTTCTTAACATACAGTGATCAAAATAAATACATTTAAAGGGTTTTTACCAAAGTAATATTTTTCATGAAGCAAAAAAAACGAATACTTATTGTTAACATACAGACTAAGCCCGATTATAGTTTCTTTCTTGTTCCTTTGGTGAATTGTTTAATTTATTTTAGCCCCTGGCATCCAGCTTCACATTGCTAAATGGATGATCCTATTTTTATCTTCTGAAACTACAATTCTTAGTAGCACTTGCTTCTCCTAAGTGCTACAGACCCCTCACTCTTCTGTGTGCTTTTGATTAATGTCGACTCACCGAGCTATCATGAATCTTATTGTGCAAATCACATCATGCTTCTGTGCACTCTCTATTCCTGTAAATTACCCAATTTGATTTTATTTATTGTTATACTCATTTATATAGCGCCATCATATTCCATAGTGCTTTGCAAACATCATCATCAATGTCCCCAAACTTTGCTAAAAAAAAAAAAAAAAATGTGCAATATTCCAATACCCATAGCATCTCCATTTTTTGTGACCTCGGGTTGGGTGAGGGCTTGTTTATTGTACGTTGAGCTGACGTTTTTAATGATACCATTTTGGTGTAGATATGTTCTTTTGATCACCCATTATTGCATTTTAATCAATGTCACGGCGACCAAAAAAACTTAATTCTGAATGCGGCGATACCAAATATGTGTAGGTTTGATTTCTTTTTATTGTTTTATTTTGAATGGCACCGCTGGAGCCCGCATCAAAGTGGGGGTTCAGACCTCGGACGTTCTATCCCGTCCAAGGTCAGAAAGGGGTTAAGGTCTGAAACCTTGGTGAAAGTTATCTGACGACACAAATCTCCAAGGGTGCCCAAAATTTTGCGTAGGTGCCTTTTGCTGCAGTCATGTGCCAAGTGGAGGTGCACAACCTCACTCAACACAAGTGTATTGAGCGAGACAAGACAAGTCTAGTCTGAATGTGGCCAGAAGTATGCAAATTGCATACTTGTGCTCATCTGAATACCCACTGCCTGTGCCGGAACCAGAGAATCACATAGAGTTACTGCAGACTTATAACCCCTTTAGCAAAGTATGGTATGACAAGTGCAACAGAAGGGGCTAAAGTGAAAATATCAAAATTGACATTGTTGTGCTATATTTGCCTGTCGCAATATTTTCACAGATCAAAATATAAACTGCTAAACAATGACTTAATTCTCATGGATATTATAAAAAAAAGACAACCAGAACAACAGTAATTAGAAACATTTCTGGGAAGACAATACTGTCATAAACAGAGAGTGATGTTCTTGGATTTCAAGGATATTTCAATATTTTCTGACTGTTTGCATATTCTTGGTAAAAAAGTAGCAAAAATTTTGCAATGCAGAGTTCAGAATAAACATGAATTTGCTGGAGTTGTTAGGCACGGATAGACCTAAACTAAGAAAAACTGAAGCACATGTTCAGCGGTTATTTGTGTATAAGCTGGCTATGCAGAATAGCAATATAGAATACATGATTGGATGAGGCAGATCAGGCGATGTGTTCTTGTGTAATGAAGGAAGGTGCAGCTTAAGGATACAACACCTTTTATCAAGGTGTACAGTTTTCCTGAGGCAAAATGGGCCAAAAAAAGATTTACCTGACTTTGAAAAGCCATGAGTTACAAGTCTTAATAAGGGATGCAGACCTCTTGAAATTGCTAATATATTGGGGTTTGATCATAAAACCATCAAAAGTTTTGTTGCAAATAGTTAACAGGGTTGCAAAAAAAGTGTTGAGAAATAAAGGCGCACATTAACTTCCAAAGATTTGAGAAGAATCAAATGTGAAACAACCAGTAAGAAATTATCCTCCTGAGCTGTCATATTCCAGAACTGCAACCTTCCTGGTGAGCCGAGAAGTACAAGCTGTTCAGTGGTCAGAGACATGGCCGAGGTAAAGGAGGTAACGGTGGGTCACTAAACAAGACCCAGAAGTGGAAACTTCAGCATTTGGCCAAGAAATATCTGAAGACTGGTTTGTCAAAGGTTTTATGGACTGATGAGGTGAGAGTGACTCTTGATGGACCAGATGGACACAAACTTCCACTTTGACTCATACACCAGAAAGGTGGTGATGGGATGCTGCTGTGGACTGGTAATATTAAAGATGAGCTATTTGGATCTGTTCGGGTTGAAGATGGACTCAAAATCAACTTTCAAACCTACTGCCAGATTTTAGAAGACATTTTCTTCAAGCAGTGGAACAGGAAAATTCTGCATCTTTCAAGAAAATCAAGATTTTAATGCAGGACAAGGCTCCATCACATGCATCGAAGTCTCCACTGCATGGCTGCCAGTAAAGAGAACCTGTTATCAGGATCATGTATGTTAACCTAAAGGTATGGGCATTGCCAGCCCGCACACTTTGCTTTGCCCTTCTGCGAGTTGAGCAAAGCACATTATGGCATATGCGGGAAAATACGTAATTCCGGCTCCCGTGAAAGTGCGCCTGAGAAGAACGGCGATGCTACTGCACAGGCGCAAGATTTTGTTGCACTATGTGGATGATACAAGACAAGTCATCCATATCGATTAGAGCTGTAGGACGGCGTGTAGGAGCAGAAAGCTGGCAGACGCCACGGAAATAACGCCCACTAAACCGAACCATCATTTAAATACAGCGTTGGAGCAATTCAAATGTTTTTTGGGGGTGTATACAGGGACAGTCAGAAGACAATGTACATGTTGATGTAATGCAGCACAAATGATAGAATTCTATCACAGCCCATCGAGAAACATGACAAGAAATCGAGCCTCCTGATGAGCCAGAGAGGCAAAACGCATTGAGGCTAAGTAGACAACAGGTGGGCGGCAGTGCATCTGATTGATGAGTATCAAACTTTGTTGGCTTGATAGGCTCTAGCTCTTGCAAGATAGTGTATATCAAAAATGTATTCAATAGCTTTGAAACATGATGTTTACCACTGTATGCATGCACAACTTCATGAATCTCGTGAAACAGGTGCCATGGTATCGGAGCTGCAGTAAATAAGACTGGGGCCATTCATGTTAGATACGTATGTTTAAGAGTTAAAAAATAAGCTGTCAAATGACTATAGAATATAGGGGCCACTACCCGAGGTACCTATAATTCTATTACGGTAATTGGGTGCAATAGCTGGTTTTGCATTTGAGCCGGGACCAAGGATATTGTAAGAATCTATTCTGGGTATTCTCTGCCAAGGTATATCTTTAATCAGGCTTCTTTTGCAAACTCTGCCACCGATACGCCTAAGTTACATGTTCTCCTGTTGTTTTTAAATATGCACAGCGTGGGGTTTAGGACTCCCTAGACACAGGATTGGTCTATGTATAGTGTAAAGGGGTACCTTTAGTGCAATTCTGTGTGGGTAGCGGGACCCTGTGGGTTTATCAGGACCAATCTAGGGACCCCAGGGCCAGCCATCGCAGAGCGGGGGCGCCAATACGCTTCCCCTAGGGTGCCTACCCCCGCAGATAGGCAGTTTCACAGCATAGACATGTACTAGGGACTATTCCTTCCCCCACTCTAGTTTGTTCATGGTGTGTTGTTTTCTTTGGTCTGCCATTGGTTGTTGGTATTTTAGATATATATTTAATAAAATTGTATTTTTAGGGTATTTCATGATTACATATTTTGACCATTTCTCATTTTCAGAAAATATATACAAAATTTATTGCTTGGAACTTTGGAGACATGTTGTTTATAGTTTATAGAATAAAAGAACAATTTACATTTTACTCAAAAATATACCTATAAAGAGAAAAATCAGACAAACTTAAAATTTTGGAGCGGTCTCTTAATTTTTACCAGAGCTGTATATATATATTATTATTATTTATTGTTATAGCGCCATTTATTCCATGGCGCTTTACATGTAAGGAGGGGTATACATAATAAAAACAAGTACAATAATCTTAAACAATACAAGTCATAACTGGTACAGGAGGAGAGAGGACCCTGACCGCGAAGGCTCACAATCTACAAAGGATGGGTGAGAATACAGTAGGCGAGGGTAGAGCTGGTCGTGCAGTGGTTTGGTCGATCGGTGGTTACTGCAGGTTATAGGCTTGTCGGAAGAGGTGGGTCTTCAGGCTCTTTTTGAAGGTTTCGATGGTAGGCAAGAGTCTGATATGTTGTGGTAGAGAGTTCCAGAGTAGGGGTGATACGCGAGAGAAATCTTGTATATGATTGTGGGAAGAGGAGATAAGAGGGGAGTAGAGAAGGAGGTCTTGTGAAGATCGGAGGTTGCGTGTAGGTAAGTACTGGGAGACGAGGTCACAGATGTATGGAGGAGACAGGTTGTGGATGGCTTTGTACGTCATGGTTAGGGTTTTGTACTAGAGTCTCTGGGCAATGGGAAGCCAGTGAAGGGATTGACAGAGGGGAGAAGCTGGGGAATAGCGGGGGGACAGGTGGATTAGTCAGGCAGCAGAGTTTAGAATAGATTGGAGGGGTGCGAGAGTGTTAGAGGGGAGGCCACAGAGTAGGAGGTTGCAGTAGTCAAGGTGAGAGATGATGAGGGCATGGAGGGCAAATTCTTGGTTGAGGAATGAACGGATTTGTGAAATATTTTTGAGTTGAAGTCGGCAGGAAGTGGAAAGGGCTTGAATATGTGGTTTGAAGGAGAGATCAGCGTCAAGGATTACCCCGAGGCAGCGAGCTTGTGGGACTGGGGAGAGTGGGCAGCCATTTACTGTAATGGTTAGGTTCGTTGGGGGTGTCACGTGAGATGGGGGAAAGATGATGAATTCTGTTTTGTCCATGTTAAGTTTCAGAAATCTAGTGGAGAAGAAGGATGAAATAGTGGACAGACATTGAGGGATTCTGGTTAGTAGGGAGGTGATATCTGGTCCAGAGATGTAGATCTGTGTGTCATCAGCATAGAGATGATACTGAAAGTCATGAGATTCTATGAGCTTTCCCAGGCCAAAGGTGTAAATGGAGAAGAGCAGGGGCCCTAGGACTGAACCTTGTGGGACTCTGACAGATAGGGGGCGAGGTGAGGAGGTGGTGTGTGAGTGGGAGACGCTGAATGTCCGGTGTGTTAGGTATAATGAGATCCAGGATAGGGCCAAGTCTGTGATGCCAAGGGATGAGAGGGTCTGTAATAATAGGGAATGGCCCACTGTGTCAATGGCAGCTGATAGGTCCAGGAGGAGGAGGACAGAGTAGTGTCGCTTGCTCTTGGCGGTTAAGAGGTCATTGGTGACCTTAGTTAGGGCAGTTTCAGTGGACTGGTGTGACCGGAAGCCAGATTGTAAGCGGTCGAAGAGGGAGCAAGAAGAGAGATGGGAGGACAGTTCAAGGTAGACGTGTTGTTCCAGTAGCTTGGAGGCATAGGGGAGAAGTGATATAGGGCGATAGCTACATACAGAGGATGGGTCAAGAGAGGGCTTTTGAGGATAGGTGTGATTGAGACATGTTTAAAGCTTGAGGGGAAAACACCAGTTGTTAGTGATAGATTGAAGAGATGGGTTAGGATTGGGATGAAGACTGTGGTGAGGTTTGGGATGAAGTGGGATGGGATCGGGTCAAGTGCACAGGTGGTGAGATGTGATCTTGAGAGTAGAGTGGAGAGTCGATCTTCTGTAATGGTGGAGAAGTTGGTTTTGGAGGTGGAGGGCTGGGAAGTCGGGAGGAAGGGCTCTGGGGGTTGTTGACCAAAACTGTCTCTGATGTTCTCAATCTTCTGCTTGAAAAATGAGGCAAAGTCTTCAGCTGAGATGAGTGGGGAGGGAGGAGGTGCTGGGGGATGGAGGAGAAAATTGAAGGTGTTGAATAACTGTTTAGGGTTGTGAGACAGGGAGGATATGAGAGATGAGAAGTAGGTTTGTTTAGCTGTGGCGAGTGTGGTCTTGAAAGTAGTGAGGGACTGTTTAAATTCGATGAAGTGCTCGTTGGAGTGGGATCTTTTCCATCTGTGCTCAGCAGCCCTGGAAGCTCGCCTCAGTTCTTTGGTCAGGCTGGTGTGCCAGGGCTGTCTGTTGATTTTGTGAGCTTTGAGGTGTTAAATAGAGCGCCAGCGTCATCCGCATTGTGTAAGGAACTTATATCTGTGAGAGGGAGGAGGGATTCAGAGAATGAGTGTAGGTCAAGGTGTTTATGATTTCTGCGAGGGTGTGTAACTTTGTCGGGTGGGGATTGTAGACATGGAGTGGAGAGGGAAGAGAATGTGAGAAGGTTGTGGTCAGAGAGAGGAAGAGGTGAGTTAGAGAGCTAAGATAGGGAGCAGAGGCGGGTGAAGATGAGGTCCAGTGTGTGGCCATCTTTGTGGGTGGCTGTAGAAGACCATTGAGTGAGGCTGAAGGAGGAAGTGAGAGATAGAAGTTTAGTGGCAGCTGAGAGGGAAGTGTCAATGGGGATGTTGAAGTCACCCATGATGATACGGATGTCCGCGGAAAGGAAATGAAGTAGCCAGGTGGTGAAGTGGTCAAAGAAGGTGGTGGCTGGCCCTGGGGGGTGGTAGATGACATCCAGTTGGAGGTTGGAGGGGGAGTAGATGTGCACAGAGTGCACCTCAAAGGAAGGGAGGGTAACAGAGGGTGGCAGTGGGATTGGGGTGAAGGAGCAGGTATCTGACAGGAGAAAACCAACTCCTCCACCATGTCTGCTGCTGGGGCGGGGTGTGTGAGAAAGGTGGAAGCCACCATACGAAAGTGCAGCAGGAGAGGCTGTGTCAGAAGGGGTGAGCCAGGTTTCGGTGATGGCGAGGAAGGAAAGTTTGGTAGTAACAAAAAGATCATGGATGTAGGAAAGCTTGTTGCAGACAGAGCGAGAATTCCACAGAGCTCCTGTTAGTGGGACTGGGGAAGCAGTGGCTGGGCGAATGGGTATAAGGTTAGAGAGGTTACAGAAGGTTGTGATAGAGCGTGGATGGGAGGTAGAGCTGACTGTGGGAATGTGGTGAGGAGGACCAGGATTTGGAGAGATATCACCAGCAGTGAGAAGGAGCAGAGAAAGTGTTAGCAGGTGGGAGAAGGAGAGGGCATGAGGGGGCTCTCTGTGTTTGGAGACAGAGGATTGTATGTTAAGGAACAGTTTTGAGGAGGAGGTGAGGTGGATGGGGAGGATTGAAGGAGAGATGAACAGTTCCTTACTTGGTGTAGGGATCAGGGGAGTTAGCAGAAAGTGAAGGATTATAGGGGTGAAAGTGAAAACAAACAGAAACATTGTTTACAGTGACTGTATCCAGTTCCCTTCAGTTCCCTTCTGGTTCAATTCAGGTTTTAATTCTACGTAATCTTCACACTTCTAGGACACACTTATAGGAATCACAATGCAGACTGAAGTCTATGCAGACTTGAGCTATGCAATATACTGTATGTACAACTAAGTGCATTCAGGTGTGAAGCAGAGGAGTGGTCTCTGCTCATCATGGTCAGAGAATTAAGAGTGGACCAGATGCATACAATCAAGCATTGAGTAAGCAAGGTCATAAATAGCACAGGGTAAGCTGGGGTTAGCTGAAAGGCATACCATGTGAATGCTAGGTGCAGACGCAAGTCTATGTGCAAAGCTGGGTGATGTACTATGTGCACTTCATAGACAGACAGCAGGAGAGCTGGGTGGATGAACATACCACGTGAATGCTAGGTGCGGAGGCAAGTCTATTTGCAAGGCTGGGTGATGTTCTATGTGCACTTCATAGACAGACAGCAGGAGAGCTGGGTGGATGAACATACCATGTGAATGCTAGGTGCAGAGGCAAGTCTATGTGCAAAGCTGGGTGATGTTCTATGTGCCCTTCATAGACAGACAGCAGGAGAGCAGGAGAGCTGGGTGGATGAACATACCATGTGAATGCTAGGTGCAGAGGCAAGTCTATGTGCAAAGCTGGGTGATGTTCTATGTGCCCTTCATAGACAGACCGCAGGAGAGCAGGAGAGCTGGGTGGATGAACATACCATGTGAATACTAGGTGCAGAGGCAAGTCTATGTGCAAAGCTGGGTGATGTTCTATGTGCCCTTCATAGACAGACAGCAGGAGAGCAGGAGAGCTGGGTGGATGAACATACCATGTGAATGCTAGGTGCAGAGGCAAGTCTATGTGCAAAGCTGGGTGATGTTCTATGTGCATTTCATAGACAGATATATATATATATATATATACAGTGGGGCAAAAAAGTATTTAGTCAGTCAGCAATAGTGCAAGTTCCACCACTTAAAAAGATGAGAGGCGTCTGTAATTTACATCATAGGTAGACCTCAACTATGGGAGACAAACTGAGAAAAAAAAATCCAGAAAATCACATTGTCTGTTTTTTTAACATTTTATTTGCATATTATGGTGGAAAATAAGTATTTGGTCAGAAACAAAATTTCATCTCAATACTTTGTAATATATCCTTTGTTGGCAATGACAGAGGTCAAACGTTTTCTGTAAGTCTTCACAAGGTTGCCACACACTGTTGTTGGTATGTTGGCCCATTCCTCCATGCAGATCTCCTCTAGAGCAGTGATGTTTTTGGCTTTTCGCTTGGCAACACGGACTTTCAACTCCCTCCAAAGGTTTTCTATAGGGTTGAGATCTGGAGACTGGCTAGGCCACTCCAGGACCTTGAAATGCTTCTTAAGAAGCCACTCCTTCGTTGCCCTGGCGGTGTGCTTTGGATCATTGTCATGTTGAAAGACCCAGCCACGTTTCATCTTCAATGCCCTTGCTGATGGAAGGAGGTTTGCACTCAAAATCTCACGATACATGGCCCCATTCATTCTTTCATGTACCCGGATCAGTCGTCCTGGCCCCTTTGCAGAGAAACAGCCCCAAAGCATGATGTTTCCACCACCATGCTTTACAGTAGGTATGGTGTTTGATGGATGCAACTCAGTATTCTTTTTCCTCCAAACACGACAAGTTGTGTTTCTACCAAACAGTTCCAGTTTGGTTTCATCAGACCATAGGACATTCTCCCAAAACTCCTCTGGATCATCCAAATGCTCTCTAGCAAACTTCAGACGGGCCCGGACATGTACTGGCTTAAGCAGTGGGACACGTCTGGCACTGCAGGATCTGAGTCCATGGTGGCATAGTGTGTTACTTATGGTAGGCCTCGTTACATTGGTCCCAGCTCTCTGCAGTTCATTCACTAGGTCCCGCCGCGTGGTTCTGGGATTTTTGCTCACCGTTCTTGTGATCATTCTGACCCCACGGGGTGGGATTTTGCGTGGAGCCCCAGATCGAGGGAGATTATCAGTGGTCTTGTATGTCTTCCATATTCTAATTATTGCTCCCACTGTTGATTTCTTCACTCCAAGCTGGTTGGCTATTACAGATTCAGTCTTCCCAGCCTGGTGCAGGGCTACAATTTTGTTTCTGGTGTCCTTTGACAGCTCTTTGGTCTTCACCATAGTGGAGTTTGGAGTCAGACTGTTTGAGGGTGTGCACAGGTGTCTTTTTCTACTGATAACAAGTTTAAACAGGTGCCATTACTACAGGTAATGAGTGGAGGAAAGAGGAGACTCTTAAAGAAGAAGTTACAGGTCTGTGAGAGCCAGAAATCTTGATTGTTTGTTTCTGACCAAATACTTATTTTCCACCATAATATGCAAATAAAATGTTAAAAAAACAGACAATGTGATTTTCTGGATTTTTTTTTCTCAGTTTGTCTTCCATAGTTGAGGTCTACCTATGATGTAAATTACAGACGCCTCTCATCTTTTTAAGTGGTGGAACTTGCACTATTGCTGACTGACTAAATACTTTTTTGCCCCACTGTATATACACCTGTGCACACCCTCAAACAGTCTGACTCCAAACTCCACTATGGTGAAGACCAAAGAGCTGTCAAAGGACACCAGAAACAAAATTGTAGCCCTGCACCAGGCTGGGAAGACTGAATCTGCAATAGCCAACCAGCTTGGAGTGAAGAAATCAACAGTGGGAGCAATAATTAGAAAATGGAAGACATACAAGACCACTGATAATCTCCCTCGATCTGGGGCTCCACGCAAAATCCCACCCCGTGGGGTCAGAATGATCACAAGAACGGTGAGCAAAAATCCCAGAACCACGCGGGGGGACCTAGTGAATGAACTGCAGAGAGCTGGGACCAATGTAACGAGGCCTACCATAAGTAACACACTACGCCACCATGGACTCAGATCCTGCAGTGCCAGACGTGTCCCACTGCTTAAGCCAGTACATGTCCGGGCCCGTCTGAAGTTTGCTAGAGAGCATTTGGATGATCCAGAGGAGTTTTGGGAGAATGTCCTATGGTCTGATGAAACCAAACTGGAACTGTTTGGTAGAAACACAACTTGTCGTGTTTGGAGGAAAAAGAATACTGAGTTGCATCCATCAAACACCATACCTACTGTAAAGCATGGTGGTGGAAACATCATGCTTTGGGGCTGTTTCTCTGCAAAGGGGCCAGGACGACTGATCCGGGTACATGAAAGAATGAATGGGGCCATGTATCGTGAGATTTTGAGTGCAAACCTCCTTCCATCAGCAAGGGCATTGAAGATGAAACGTGGCTGGGTCTTTCAACATGACAATGATCCAAAGCACACCGCCAGGGCAACGAAGGAGTGGCTTCTTAAGAAGCATTTCAAGGTCCTGGAGTGGCCTAGCCAGTCTCCAGATCTCAACCCTATAGAAAACCTTTGGAGGGAGTTGAAAGTCCGTGTTGCCAAGCGAAAAGCCAAAAACATCACTGCTCTAGAGGAGATCTGCATGGAGGAATGGGCCAACATACCAACAACAGTGTGTGGCAACCTTGTGAAGACTTACAGAAAACGTTTGACCTCTGTCATTGCCAACAAAGGATATATTACAAAGTATTGAGATGAAATTTTGTTTCTGACCAAATACTTATTTTCCACCATAATATGCAAATAAAATGTTAAAAAAACAGACAATGTGATTTTCTGGATTTTTTTTTCTCAGTTTGTCTCCCATAGTTGAGGTCTACCTATGATGTAAATTACAGACGCCTCTCATCTTTTTAAGTGGTGGAACTTGCACTATTGCTGACTGACTAAATACTTTTTTGCCCCACTGTATATAATTGTCTGAAGTATTCGCACTTTCAGACCATGATGTGTCTTCAAATCCACCGGGATCCACCATTTGGAGACTTTCGAAACACATCACACAGACTGCCTCTCCAGTCCAGCCACTTAAACCTAGACCATGTAACTGATCACATGACTGTGACATCACACAGGTCCTGTTAGCACACGGCTATGCTGACTCTGCAGGTGAAGATATGATGGACATCTTCCCACCCACTCTACAGATGTCCAACTAAAACCTGCCCATATATGCAACTTTAATTTAACCCTCAAAACATGTAGTGTGCTGGAAAAAAATACTCTGGTTTCACATGACTTATGCCATTATGCGCAGTGACACATATCTCCCCTCATATACTGTGCCAGTGACTCTGTCACAATATGCATTCATATATAGGCATATACACACATACAGTACATATATATACACATACACAAAGTACAGACACGACTTGCAAATATACACACACTTTACACATTGAGCATACATACATTTTTTCATCAGGTGACATTACTTTGTATGAGCAGGGGATTTCAGGCCCATTGCTAGGGTAGTAGCCTGAGCCCTCCTGTCCTGCTCTCAGCCCTGCATCCTCCAGCACTGATCCTCCCTCACTCTCATCCTTGCATTATCCAGCACTGATCCTCCCTCACTCTCAGCCCTGCATCCTCCAGCACTGATCCTTCCAGACTCAGTCCTGCATTCTCCAGCAATGATCCTCCCTCACTCTCAGTCCTACATCCTCCAGCACTGATCCTCCCTCACTCGCAGCCCAACATCCTCCAGCACTGATCCTCCCTCACTCTCAGCCCTGCATTCTCCAGCACTGATCCTCCCTCACTCTCAGCTCTAAATTCTCCAGCACTGATCCTCCCTCTCTCTCAGCCCTACATCCTCCACCACTGATCCTCCCTCTCTCTCAGCCCTACATCCTCCAGCACTGATCCTCTCTCACTCTCTCCTGTCAACTGCTGGTGACATAACAGCAGAGGAGGGACCACTGGAGCTGGAGCTGCCATTGGAGGAGCCCAGTGTTGGAATGTTCAATAGACTTGTTCTCATCATAGCACTGGCCCCGCTCACCTCTTCCGATTGGTTTCTGTAGCTCACCTGCTTGCTTTCATTTGCTATGTGCTACAGACAGCAGTTGTGCTGGAGATCTGGATCTCATGCGGCCTCCTAGTGTCCTAGTGAGGTATGTAAATTAGCCCTGTCAGTCCTGAGTAGGAACTGTGAGAGCGGCCCAAGAGGCAAACGCCTCTCTGCCCCCTCTCCAGCCTAGCCTGCCCCTGCTCTTCCTCCTGACTGCTGACTCCTGTCCCACTGCTGGAACCAGAGAGATCTTGCTGCTGCTGTTCACATGAGGAATTCAGGCTGTGCCTCCTTTTCCTGTTCACAAGTTGCTCTGATGATTTCACCACATCAGAGGGGCTTCAGCAGAGAGAGTGGCCCACAGCAGAGGGAGGACCCTCTGGCAAATACCAGAACTGCTAGATGGCCAATCTAGCCCTAGGTGTGGCCATAAAGGCACTGATATACTCACACGAGCGTATTACATGTCTTCTGAGTACAATGCAATCTTTTATCAAATAGCACTCAGACCAATGTTATACCATGGGGCAGTGCAGATCTACAATTCTTTTTCTCATACCAAACTGGCATGAGAAAAAAATGCAGCTTGATGCTGGTGCATCCAATGAGCAGATTCATACAAGTCTATTGATACAGGTGAAACATCGGATGTCATCTGATTGCAATCCGCTTTATGCAGACCCAGACAATAGAGAAGATGGAGAAATTAAGTTCATGCATGAGAATTGGATCACACTAACAGGACACTTGGCTCAACCTCTGACAGAGGTCATTAGCATAATCAGCCCGAATCTCTCCCATGAGGGAATTTTTGGCCATGTGAGCTAACCCCTAGAGCACCTTTATGCCCATACTGTTAGTTTAACATGCGTGATCCTGGTTTTCTTTAAAGATGAAGGAATGATGACATGACCCCTACCTCAACTGACCTAAACCCTATTGAGAACTTGTGGACTTGTGGGTCATTCTTAAACTAGAGATTTACGATCAATGGAAATAGTCAGAGTCAGGGAGGCTGTGGTTGGTGCTGCCCAGAAAATTGATTACCAACAGATTAAATAGAACCTGTCATGTAATATAATAGATTAACCCCATATCTGCAGGTTATTAGCATTCCGACATCATGTGGTGCCTGCACAGAGAGCCCACTCCAGGAAGAAATTTCCTTCTGGCTGGCTTCCTCTTTCAGTCATAGTGGTAGCACCAGCACGGTTTCAGTCACTGTGTATAGACAGCAGTGACTGTAACTGCACCCCCGACACTGACTGACAGCTGGCTCTAATGCTGATCCTGCTGTCAGTCAGTGACGGGGGCATGGCTACAGCCGTTGCTCTCTATACACAGAGCGGTGACTGAAAATGTGCCAGTGTTACCCCTATGACTGAAAGAGCAAGCCTGCCAGGAGGAATAAAGTGCTTCACGATGTCAGATCACTATAAACCTGCAAATTAACTCCATATCTGCAGGCCAATAGCATTATTTTACATGAAAGGTTCCCTTTAAGAACTACACATACTCCATGGATTAAAGGCTTATGTTATAATAATAATAATAATCTTTATTTATATAGCGCCAACATATTCCGCAGCGCTTTACAGTTTAACAGCTTCAAACACAACAGTCATAAGTAACAACGTTAACAATACAATAATTAAAGCAAAATAAGACGACCCTGCTCATGAGAGCTTACAATCTACAATTAGGTGGGGGAGATACAAAGTACAGGTGTGTATTTACAATGATGATCCAGCCATCTTCAGGGGTTGGGTAATAGATAGGGATAGTGAATGGGCTACACACATACCCACAAACATAACATGACTTTGATTACTGAATGTGATAGGCCGCTCTGAACAAATGTGTTTTGAGCGAGCGCCTAAAACTATGCAAATTGTGAATGGTCCTAATATCTTGGGGTAGAGCATTCCAGAGAATTGACGCAGCACGGGAGAAGTCTTGGAGTCGGGAGTGGGAGGTACGGATTAGTGCAGAGGTTAGTCGAAAGTCGTTTGCAGAGCGAAGAGGTCTGTTAGGCCGATAGACAGAAATGAGGGAGGAGATGTATGGGGGAGCCGCACTGTGCAGAGCTTTGTGGGTGAGAACATGTACTTTGAATTGTATCCTGTAATGAATGGGCAGCCAGTGTAACGACTGGCGAAGAGCGGACGCGTCCGAGTAACGATTAGCCAGATGGACGACTCTGGCTGCTGCATTAAAGATAGACTGGAGAGGGGAAAGTCGAGTGAGGGGGAGGCGAATTAATAGAACATTGCAGTAGTCCAGGCGGGAGTGGATCAGGGCGACAGTGAGGGTTTTAGTTGTCTCCATGGCGAGAAAAGGGCGGATTCTAGAGATGTTCTTTAAGTGTAAGTGCAGCGCCCCAGAGACCTGGTTGTTGCAGTATGGCGCTCTGCCGCTAAGGGGAGCAGTGGTACGTCTGATGGCACTAAGGAGTTCTCCTGACCAGGTATCACCAGAACACATTACACTTCACACTCCGGCCACTAGGGGGAGAAAAAGGCTTTATTTATTGGGCCACTCCTCACACTGGTAAAACTAGGGGCAGGGGAGGAAGTTAGTCAGAAGCTGACTGGGTTGGATCCAGGCAACATCCCGTGGCAGGGGGTGTTGCAGGGAGAAGGCACAGGGGGGTCCCTGTCGGGCGTGGGAACCTGGCAGGTGCCTAGCGAACAGAACAGAACGTAACGGAACCGCGCCTGCACACCCTGCGGCGGTATCCTAAGAAAGAGACACGAAGGGAAGGATATTGTGGAACCGTGTAAACGAGATCAAGCACAAAGGAGAGCCAGTAAGAGTCGTGCCGAGAGAGAGGCAACATCTTACTGAGGCGTGTAGTCGGTGGCCGGAACACCGTAGGAGTAACTGACTTCAGGCCTTACTTCAAACTCCGCTGGACAGTTAATTATAGGTTGGCTGTCTACCTTAAATTTCCTAAGAAGACATAGGGGGCAACATTGGGAGAGGGGCGTCTCTAGGGTCCCGGAAGACCTCCAAGCCTTCCCGTCATACGGGTGCGTCCCAGCTAAAATATACCTGGGGGATGAGAAACTAGTAACATCTGGAACTAAAGAGAACGAAAGAGAGCTGTAGAGAACGAACGAACGAGAACAGCAGTTGTGAGGACTATACCGAATGCTCAGCAGGGTAGGACTACAACACATAGGCGCTAGTGGTAGGCAACGATTTCCATCTGCGAAGGAAACTCTGGATGTGCCCATCAGACCGGCCGGTCTCTGAGAGCCCTGTTAAACGTACTCTGGATTGAGGATCCTGAAGCCTTCAGTAAAGAGGTAAAGAGACTGCAACCCTGTGTCCTTGTTATTGACTGCACCTCAAACCATCGCCACCTACACCACTGAGAAGCCCTGGGGACATACTTCACCTGTGGGAAGGTATACCATCCGGCTGCCATTCCATCACCCCAGCGGACCCCATAGCAGCGTCGGTCACCCTGACCGAACACCACAGGTGGCGTCACGAACCCCTGACAGACTGTTCCACTACTTTCACGCCACCGTGACAGCCTCAGAACCGAACCAGAGAGGCCCGGTACCGAAACGCGTGGCCCTGTGTCTGGGGGCACTCCATAAGCGGCACTAGCGGGCAAGAGATTGTATATGGGAGGTGACGGAGAGATCGGAGTCAAACATAACACCCAGACAACGCGCCTGCTGCCGCGGTGTTATTATGGTGCCACCCACGGAGAGGGAAATGTCAGATTTAGGGAGGTTAGTAGATGGCGGGAGCAGAAGAAGTTCAGTTTTGAAGAGGTTGAGTTTCAGATAGAGAGCAGACATGATGTCAGAGACTGCGGACAGTCAGTGGCGTTCTGTAGTACAGCGGCGGTAAGGTCAGGGGATGATGTGTATAGTTGTGTGTCATCAGCATAAAGATGGTACTGAAAGCCAAATCTGCTGATGGTCTGTCCAATTGGGGCCGTCTAGAGGGAGAAGAGAAGGGGGCCAAGGACTGAGCCCTGAGGTACCCCGACAGTGAGAGGAAGAGGAGATGAAGTGGAGCCAGCAAACAGAACACTGAAGGAGCGGTCAGAAAGATAGGAGGAGAACCAGGAGAGAGCAGTGTCCTTAATGCCAAGTGACTGGAGCCTAGAGAGTAAGAGAGGGTGGTGAACAGTGCAGAGAGATCGAGAAGAATGAGCAGAGAGTGGTCACCATGTTATGACTGTTAGGCTAGGTTCAGATTGCGTTAGTGCAATCCGTTTAGCACCTAGTGCTAGCGGGTTGCGCTAACGCAATGTGTTGTAAAGGGGTCGCGTTAAACGTTCCTTGGATGCTGCAAGCAGCGTCCGTGGCACGCCACAAAACACCGGCACATCGCTAGCGCGTGCCGAAAATGGCACACGCTAGTGATGCGCGTCCCCATTGCTGTTAATGGGTGCGCTAAAGGACGCATTGCACGGTGTTAATTTCGCAGTGCAATGCTGTCCGTTAGCGCGGTCCCATTAACACAATGGGAACCTAGCCTTATAGAGAAGGGCAGCTATATTGGTCACTGACCAGTAGTGTAGCTACTGGGGGGGCAGAGGGAGCCATCGCCCCAGGCCCTGTCACATGAAAGGGCCCACTGGGAGCCAGGGCCACCTCTGTGATGAGGCAGAACACCGCATAGGAGCAGAGCAGTATAATGTCTGCTCCCTTCTGATGTCTGCACGCTGCTAGCACAGTGGCCGGCTGCAGTCTCCCCCCTGCAGTCATGCAGTGAATGGTTTCGCCCATCTGTCCTGATCCTGAAGCTTTTCCTGGCTGCAGTTTTTCTTTTATTCACTCTGTGCATGCTGGGATTGGCTCAGGCACGCTGGGTCCTAGTGCCCACCTGCATTTCACTTACTTCCTGGTCCTGCCTGCAGTGCAAACTTTATCAGTAAGTGGGGATGGAACTTATTAGGTTTATTAAATTCAGGTATGTCACTGTGAGACCGTTGGGGTATTGTGGGGGCTGAAAGTGAGTGAGGGGGGACAGGGTACTGGGGGGTGAATGTTAGACCATGGGGGTATTGTGGGGGAGGGGAGACAGGGCATTGGGGGGTGAATGTGAGACCATGGGGGTATTCTGGGGGAGGGGAGACAGGGCACTGGGGGGTGAATGTGATACCATTTGGGGGTTGTGAGGGCAGAAGGTGGGTGAAGTAGGACAGGGCACTGAGGGGGTGGATGTGAGATGATGGGGGTATTGGGGCTGAAGTGGGGGAGGGGGACAGGTCACTGGGGGCTGAATATTATAATGTTTTGTTATGATATTATATGTGCTCCATCACATCTAATATTTGCTGTCTGGGGAGGCTGGAGATTGGGGGGAGGCTAGAGATTGGGGGTGGGGGGGGGGGGGTTAGAGGGCTTTTGATACGTACCACCTGGGTCTTTTATAAGTATTAGGAGCCCGCCTACAGTAACCAAGAGCTGCATCACATTTACAGCACCACTCCAGCATTATTTTTTATTTCACTGCTGGAGCGGTGCTGAAAATCCACGTCCCCTGCCTCCTGTCTGATACTCATCTTCTGGCGTTTTCATCTGTTTTTGTCTCCGCTCGGCTCGGTCTCCTGCAGTTTGTGACCTGTCCGCGGCTCCAGTGTTTTATGGAGCAGCGTAGAGGTCACTAATCAATGTGAGTCTATGGGAGCCTCGTTCTGACCTCTTTCTCACTCTCAGGCTTTGTGCACACGGTGCGGATTAGCCGCTGCGGAGTCGCAGCAGTTTTCCATGTGTTGTACAGTACCATGTAATCCTATGGAAAACCAAATCCGCAGTGCACATGGTGTGGAAAATATCGCGCAGAAACGCTGCGTTGTATTTTCCATACCATGTCAATTTTTTTTGCGGATTCTGCAGTGTTTTACACCTGCTCCTGTATAGGAATCCGCAGGTGTAAAAATGCATGTGAAATCTGCACAAAAAAAACACAGGAAATCCACGGTAATTCCGCACACGAATATGCAACAAGTGCACATAGCCTCATAGTCTTACATTGAGCGCTTGTGACATAACTTCTAACTTCTGGCCTGTCAGAAGCTGCGCTCACAAGTTTGAGCAGCGGCACTGCAGCAGTGCCACAAAATAGTGAATACGCCGGAGGATGAGTAAATGACCGGGACATCCAAATCATGACAGCAAGCTGTGAGTCCATTACACTGTGTATAAGTGAGCTGCGGGCTCATCATACCATATATAAGGGAGCTCTACGGGTCCATCACACTGTGTATAAGGGAGCTGCAAGCCCATCATACTGTGTATAAGGAAGCTGCAAGCCCATCATACTGTGTATATGGGGGCTGCAGGCCCATCATACTGTGTATAAGGGAGCTGCGTGCTCATCATACTGTGTATAAGGGAGCGGTGGGCCCATCATACTGTGTATAAAGGAGCTGTGAGCCCATCATACTGTGTATAAGGGAGCTGTAAGCCCATCATACTGTGTATAAGGAAGCTGCAAGCCCATCATACTGTGTATAAGGGAGCTGCGGGCCCATCATACTATGTATAAGGGAGCTGCGGTCCCATCATACTATGTATAAGGGAGCTGCGGGCCAATCACACTGTGTATAAGGGAGCTGCAAGCTCATCATACTGTGTATAAGGGAGCTGCAAGCCCATCATACTGTGTATAAGGGAGCTGCGGGCCCATCATACTGTGTATAAGGGAGCTGTGGGCCAATCATACTGTGTTTTAGGGAGCTGTGAGTCCATTACACTGTGTATAAGGAAGCTGCGGGCTCATCATACTGTGTATAAGGGAGATGCGGGCCCATCACACTGTGTATAAGGGAGCTGCGGGCCAATCATACTGTGTATAAGGGAGCTGCGGGCCCATCATACTGTGTATAAGAGAGCTGCGGGCCATCACACTGTGTATAAGGGAGCTGCGGGCCCATCACACTGTGTATAAGGGAGCTGCGGGCCCATCATACTGTGTATAAGGGAGCTGCGGGCTAATCATACTGTGTATAAGGAAGCTGCTGGCTCATCATACTGTGTATAAGGGAGCTGCAAGCCCATCATACTGTGTATAAGGGAGCTGCGGGCCCATCACACTGTATATGGGAGCTGCAGGCCCATCATACTGTGTATAAGGGAGCTGCGGGTCCATCATACTATGTGTAAGGGAGCTGCGGGCCCATCACACTGTGTATAAGGGAGCTGCGGGCCCATCATACTGTGTATAAGGGAGCTGCGGGCCCATCATACTGTGTATAAGGGAACTGCGGGTCCATCACACTGTGTATAAGGGAGCTGCGGGCGCATCATACTGTGTATAAGGGAGCTGCGGGCCCATCATACTGTGTATATGGGAGCTGCAGGCCCATCATACCATGTATAAGGGAGCTGCGGGCCCATCATACTGTGTATAAGGGAGCTGCGGGCCCATCACACTGTGTATATGGGAGCTGAAGGCCCATCATACTGTGTATATGGGGGCTGCAGGCCCATCATACTGTGTATAAGGGAGCTGCGGGCCCATCCTACTGTGTATAAGGGAGCTGTGGACCCATCATACTGTGTATAAAGAAGCTGCGGGCCCATCATACTGTGTATAGGGAACTGTGAAGGCATATTGTGCATATGGGAGCTGTTGGCCCATTACACTGTATATAGGGGAGCTCTGGGGGGCATTATACTTTCTGTAGTGGAGTTCTGTCAGCATTATACTGTGTATAGGAGAGCATTGGGCTCATACTATCTATAGGGGAGCAGTGGGATCATACTGTGTAGAGGGGAGCAGTGGGAACATCATACTGTGTATCGGGAAGTTATAGAATCATCATTCTGTGTATAGGGGAGCTGTGGGGGCCTTATACTGTGTATATGGAAGCTTTGAGCTCACCATACTGTGTATAATGGAGCAAGTACATGAGGGAAATTAGGGGACATTATTAAATGTAAAGTGGGCACTTAAGCATTACTGTATTGTTATAGGGGCACTCAGAGTATTGCGACCATCAAAGTTGCATATGGTCACAATATGGTGGTAAAGTCAATGTTCGTTTTTGTATATAGATTTATTTTCAATAACAGCGCGGTCATATTCTGAGGTTCCACTATATTCACAATTAGAGTGTGCAACCGTAGCTGTAATCAGGGTTAGCTGGTTAGGGGCCCACTCAGATGTTTCGCCCCCCCTAAGTTGAAACCCCAGCTACGCCTCTGTCACTGACATATTATTTTTTAAAATGTTAGAAATGTATTTTTGTACATTTTAACTTGCTTGGTTATTTTTCACACTTTAACAGATGAAAACAAGCAATTGAGATGGGAAAATGTACGGTACGTATTTCACATAGTTACATAATAATTCTGCGCACTAATATCTGCACAATAATTCTGCAAACAGATATTCTCTTAAGAAAGGCAAAACCACACTTTTACTTTCTTAAATATTCAGGTTTATTAATATTTTGGATTGACCAACAGCACTGTAGTTGTTCAATAATAAAATTGATCATCAAAAATGCTAATTGCCTAATAATTGTGCACACAGTAGGTGCTATAAACACATCATATGTAATACTAAGATATCATAAAAAATATTTGGGGGGAAGAAATCAAGTAGAAGATTTCTATCTATTGTCATCTAAAACATTCCTACTTTCCTACTCAGAACTATGAAAATGTCTCTTTTTAACCATGTTGATATTGTTTTATTGCCTTATAAATATTTGTTTCCCATAGACTAGATGCAAACATAGACAGGTCAGTCCTTTTGAAAAAACTACAGTGTTTCTCAAAACACCACATTCAACTTCAACACCACCACACACAAGTCCAAACGTGCTTTGGCACATCACATGATTGGGGGCAAAGAAAGACAACTAATGGTTGATGTATTAGTGTCACGCCATGACAGTGTTTGGTAAGAAAGGGGGGCTAACAAAGACCTAAAAAAATATGCTTTAATATAAATGATTAAAACTAGGAACCACATATGTAAACATATAAACCAATAGTAGAGAACCTGCAGGATCTATGGTCTCAGATGTATGATACCAGCATAAATATAGGAAAGGACTAGGGAGGATAGATGTGCCTTTCCCTAAAAAAATTCCCTTCCTGACAGCGGAGGTTAGCACACTGGGATACGATATGGCGCCCCCGCTCAACGTAGACTGACCCTGAAGACCCTAGCAGGTATCCCTACCAAAAGCCACCACCAAAAAACACCACAAAAAAAGAAAAAAGTGTGATACTATACACCAAAGTGCTGCTAATGCTGGCTAATGGTGCAAAGATAGCACTAGTGAGCTTGTAGTCAATTAACTCTGGCATATAGTGTAGGCTGGAGATGATAATAGTGCTTAGATATACAATATACAAGGAGGCGAGTACTGTTTGACATCTGAATACACTATCTTTATCAATCCGTATATCTAAGCACTATTATCATCTCCAGCCTACACTATATGCCAGAGTTAATTGACTACAAGCTCACTAGTGCTATCTTTGCACCATTAGCCAGCATTTTAGTGTATATTATCACACTTTTTTCTTTTTTTGTGGTGTTTTTTGGTGGTGGCTTTTGGTAGGGATACCTGCTAGGGTCTTCAGGGTCAGTCTACGTTGAGCGGGGGCGCCATATCGTAACCCAGGGTACCAACCTCCGCTGTCAGGAAGGGATTTTTTTTGGTGAAAGGCACATCTATCCTCCCTAGTCCTTTCCTATATTTATGCTGGTATCATACATCTGAGACCATAGATACTATTGGTTTATATGTTTACATATGTGGTTCCTAGTTTTAATCATTTATATTAAAGCATATTTTTTTAGGTCTTTGTTAGCTTAATTTTGGTTTTCTCTGTGAATATACTAGACCTTAGTTTCATTGTATGTTGGTTTTCTTTAAGAAAGGGGGGCCTAAAACTGTTCCTGGAACTGGGACCCTAACTGTCCCTGTTCCGGGTCTACTCTAGAAGGTAGAGAGGCCCAAGTGTATGACCTTACTATGCTCCTGGTAAACCCTGATCTGTCCTCTCCCCCACCCCATGAGGCATGGGACAGAAATGTAAGTAAACAAGACATAAAAGACAAAACAGGTATAACAGAAAACCGGTAAGATACAAAAGCATTAGCCAACAACAAGGAAGAAGACAGGGACAGGGAGGAATAAACTAAATGGGAACAAGGACCAGGAGATAAGCCACACGTACTACAGCAAAACACAGAACACAACAACTGTACTCCAAACACTTAGCTTTAGCACAAAGCACAGGAAGAAAAATCTTTCACCGGCAGGGACAACAAGGTCTTACCAGTTTATATAGGAGGAGGTAATGACCATATCAGAAGCAGCTGAAATGGAGCTGCATGTTTCTGTCCAGTCTGTAGTCACATAGAATGAATGCAGGCTTGTACGCTAAGGCTGGAGAACCACTTCAAGTGCCTGGACTAATGACACTTCTCTGCAGCACAGTGATACATGGCATGCAACCTACTCCTTACTACACCACCCCATGCTGACTTTTTACTGTATTGAATGCCTGTTTTTTCCCATTTTCAGGCTTTAGAACAAATGACACTTGATCTGTGTTGTTCTGATCACAAGTGACAATATTTTTAAGTTACAATGGTTGTAGCTGTTCAAATTAGTATCGTATCTTGATTGCCTATTATGAATACTCCTCTTGGTATGTAACATATATATTTGTAGGATGAGGAGCACCTTTCTAGAAACTGTATAGTGGTCCCTTAATCGACCAGTAATCATAGGCCATGGCAATCGTTAGCAGTAATGTAGAAGTAAATTGTAGGATGCAGTTTTCTTTTCTTTCTAAGATGGTGGTGGGGCCAGCTCCTGGCAAGAAATTACCTATTTTGTTATATGATGTATGGAGGAAAGTATAATATATTATTACTTGCAGAGAACACTCATAAACAAGATAATTACAAATGTATGCTATTGATTTATCTACAACTAGCCATGAATGTAAGATAGCTCTTTGCTGCACATTGGTTTGCTTGAAAACAATCCCCCTTAATTTTCTATAAACATGCATGCTAGGTTCAGCTGAGCGTTCATGTTTATTTCTGCAGCTTACCCTCCAGAACAACAATGGATCTTGGAGGTTGAAATCCTATTTGCCCAATCCTTCCATTTAGGAAGAATACAATATGTAAAAGAATAAATATGTATTGTCTTGCAAACATTAATTTAATTTATACGAACAGTTAGACAGATTGGCTAGCATAACAAGTGTCAGATTGGCATAACACGATTATAATAGAATGTTTTTAGTACAGGTCCTTAGGGTCCTCAGTCAGGCCAGGACTTCCAGGTCCAAAAATGTATCCATGTTTGTGAAAGCTATCTCAGGGCCATTTTTAATTACGTCTTTTACATGGTCCTAAAATTATCTTCAAAAGCTAAAGTAATTTATACTTATTAAGAATTTTCCTTGCTGTGGTTTTGACTTCAGTATTTCGTAGACTGTAAATGATTGGATTTATTGTAGGAATGATTACGGTGTAGAAAACAGAAATGAGTTTATCATTCATCTGCAGATATTCTGACGGAGGTCTGAGATATGTGATCATCAGGGTGCTGTAGAATATAGCGACACAGGCCAGGTGAGAGGTGCAGGTGGAAAGGGCTTTTCTTCTCCCTCTTGAGGAGTTAATCCCTAGAATAGTGAGCAGAATATTTAAGTATGAATACAGAATGGTGGACAGACAAATGACAGCGGTCAGTCCCCCAAAAAGAAGGATTACTACCTTGTTCAAAAATGTATCTGAACACGTTAATTTAAAGAGGGGAGGAATATCACAGTAGAAATGGTCAATCACGTTGGCTTTCCAATATTTTAATGAAAAGGCAAAACTCATGTGGATTAAAGAGTTCAAAAATCCTGCAAAATATGCACCGGCCACCAGGAATCTACACACTACATTAGACATAATGGATACATAAAGCAAAGGCTGGCGTATTGCTACCAACCGATCATAGGCCATGGCCGCCAATAAATAACTTTCTGTAGTGGCTGAGCCTCCAAAAAGTAATAACTGTGTGGCACATCCTCTGATGGACATTGATTTAATACTCCGGGTAAAGTTGACAAGTGTGTTTGGAGTTATAATAGAAGTATAGAAAAGATCAAGCATAGCCAACTGACTCACAAAGAAATACATTGGAGTTTGCAGATGAGTCCCAAGCTGAATAGTTACAATGATCCCTACATTTCCAAGAACAGCAAAAATGTAAAGTATCAGTAACACCAGGAAGAGAATGATCTCTAGTTCATGGTTATCAGTCAGACCCGTGAGGATGAACTCTGTGCTTTCTGTATGAATACTGCAATTATTCATTTGGATTACTGCAGTGAGAAAATGTACAATAATTAATCAAATGTAATTAGAGATGAAGAAAGTTATGATATTAAAGAGTAGCTGTCATTTTAATTTTTATTTCATAATTTAACAGTACACAGGAAAATAAGCAACGTTGTAATATATCTTAGCAGATAAATCTGCTTCTTTCTCCACCCGAAATGATCTTTCATAATTTCTCACAATTTTTAATTCTTTAGGTATTCACTGTATTCAGTGAAGATGGATTGTTACATTACTGAGATAGGAGATGGCAGCTGGTACTGATAATATTCCATTACACCTATATACAAAAAGGCCTAAACTGTGGCGCTTCCCACACCAATACACAATCCGAGCAGTAAAAAGGGGAGCATATGCCAATAATAAAATTTCAATAACTTTATTAGTAATAATATACAAAAAAAGGAAATTATTAAAGTTAAAAAATGAAGATACAAATTCACAATACAACTGCCCAGCCGGGTAGTAGATCCCTATATATAAGATAAATGTCTCAACAACTTGCCAGTCATATGGCTAAAATATCACGAATAGGGTTATAGTTCATATTATTATATATGGTGACCATATTACTTAATGAAAATGATAAAGCAAGGGTAGCTAATAGTAATATAATAATAATCATGGATAACTATATACAGTATGAATACTAAATTCATCTGCACTCAGCGCTAACTCTGACTAAATAAGTCTCCTTTCACATTGGGTTCTTGCCCACGTTCATTGGTCCCATCGGTGCTTGCATCTGAATCCCCCACAAAACAGGATTCCGGCTTGTATGCCTACTGGAGGTGAACGCCCAGGCGCAGTCTACTACATCTGAGTGTCCTCCTTCAGCAGGCATATATGCCCGAAAATGAAGCACAACAGAGCACACATTGACTCTGTTGGCACCATTATAGTCAAAAGCCCCATTGGCATTCTGCGGGGGTTCGGCCAAAAGCTCTGATGGGACCACTGAACGTGGTCAAGAATGCAATATGAAAGTACTCTAAAACAGCATGGACATTACTAAACTATGTTTCAATGATTTGCAAATAGCTGAGTGGCACCAAAGGACCAAAAACTTTGAGAAACTAAAAATTGAGAATTTGGCATGCTTTCAAATATCTTTAAGGTTTCACAAATGCTTCGCTCATCGGGTATTTGCATAAAGTACCCTCACTGCAATATTTTTAATATTTTGAAGCATTACTGTTTTATTTATTTTTTTCGTTATAAAATTATACATGATTATTTTTTTTATCTTACGTATGACATTCTTGAAACCCGTCAGATATCTGATTGTTATCCTGTCCTCAGTGCTGAGATGCTGAGACCTGGAGATGCTGACTGGCTGAAAGCAGTTGACTGACAAAAATGATCTCAAACGTTCTTTTCAGCTGGACAACAGCGAGGCTAAATTCACATGTTGAGTTTTTTGCTGCGGTTTTTTTTCTGCAGGCAAAACTTGCTGTTTCGGCAATAAAGAAGCTGTCTACAAAAAGCAGGCTTTGTTGAGTTTTTTGCTGCATTTTTTTCTTTTTACTAGGAATTATACTGTACGTGCAATTTGCCTACTGTACAAGTTTAATAACATTAGTTTTCAGCAAAAAAAATACCAAAAACACATGCTTATTTTTTTTGCCGAGTTTTTGAACTTTTTCATTGGTTTTTATGGTGAAAAACTACTGCAAAAATGCTGAAGGAAGTGACATGCTGCAGTTTTCAAAAACGCAGCCCATTTCCCGTTCAGTCAGAAAAGAAAAACAATCGTGTGCATGAGATTTCTGAAATCTCATAGTTTTTTCCTGTGCTGTAAAAAGCAGATTTAATTTGCATAAAAGAACAAAGCAACAAAATGCCGCAAAAATGCAACATGTGAATTTAGCTCAAGGAATCACATATATTAATGGCCTTAAAAATGGCCCAAGACTGTAGTATATTTGCTAAAATTTAGTCACCTGTCAGATCATGCACATAAATCTGTATTGCAGGCATGCACAAATGAGATCAATAGTACATAGAGTCCGATATATGTCGGCTGCTAATTTGACATCTATTTTATGTAATAAAAAAATATCTCTGCAGATTTCGGTTTTTACAGAGTGTACCCAACTGATAAAGTTGTTGTGTGCACATCTAATATATAAAGCTGAATGTGTGTATGTGTGTATGTGTGTATGTATGTCCGGGATTGGCATCTGCACCGTCGCAGCTACAGCCACAAAATTTTGCACAGTCACACGTCTGGACCCCGAGAGCGTCATAGGCTATATTGTGAGGTGAAATTTTAACCCCGCGCATTCCAATTCACCAAACAATTTTGCCCCTATCTACATAATGGGGGAAAAAGTGAAAGGAAAAGTGTTGGAGGCGTCGAAGCTACAGCCACAAAATTTTGCACAGTCACACGTCTGGACCCCGAGAGCGTCATAGGCTATGTTGTGAGGCGAAATTTTAACCCCGCGCGTTCCAATTCACCAAACAATTTTGCCCCTATCTACATAATGGGGAAAAAAGTGAAAGTAAAAGTGTTGGAGGCGTCACAGCTACAGCCACAAAATTTTGCACAGTCACACGTCCGGACCCTGAGAGCGTCATAGGCTATGTTGTGAGGTGAAATTTTAACCCCGTGCTTTCCAATTCACCAAACAATTTTGCCCCTATCTACATAATGGGAAAAAATGAAAGGATAAGTGTTGGAGGCAAATTGACAGCTGCCAGATGTGAACAAGGGGGACGTAAAGAGTGAGAGCGATGACGCCAAAGAGTATATACCGTACAGTTGCTAAGGTGGGGCCCCGACATGGGATACTCACCACACACGGGGATATGAACACACACACAAAATGCGCCACACACTACCACGTGCTTGAACACATATCACCCTCAGCACACAATTCACCACACATTCTCCAACCTCGCCACATAAAAGTCGAAACACAAAAGTCGCCGCTCAAAGCTCGCCACGCGCAGAACTCGCCACATGCAAAAACTAGGCTCTTGCAAAACTCGCCACAAGTGCAAAACTCACCTCATGGAAAACTCGCCACACGCAAAACTTGCACACGCGGAAAAATTGCCACATGCACAAAAGTTGCAACACATGCAAAATTTGCCTCACACAAAACTTGCACATACTCAAAAGGCACCACACAAAACTCGCCACGCGCAAAACTCGCCATGCGCAAAACTTGCTGCACACAAGTTGCTACACTAACCTGTCACATGCAACTCGACACACAAAAAGTTGCTACACGCATGTTGCCACACAAAACTCATCTCACAAAAGTCGCTACATGCATGTCGCCACACACAACTCAACACACACAACTTGACAAACGAAACTCGCCCTAAAACACACACAAGTCTGGTCTTATCCTTCAAAAATAGAAATCTGATTAATAAGCAGACAAACTACAACAAATGTACCATATAGGAAATACGGCAGCTGTCAGTCACATGACCTGTCTATTATGTGTATGTGTGAGCTAATATATACTGCCAGGGGAAGGGCTTCCTGCTGGCTGGGGATTTATCAGGCTGCCAATTTAGCTTACAAATACTGAGGTAAAAATACTGAGCAAATAACGTGTGAACGAGGTCTAATACAGAAGGAGATGACACACAGGTATATACTATATACAGGGGAGATGACACACAGATATATACTATATACAGGAGAGATGACACACAGGTATATACTATATAGAAGAGGAGATGACATACAGGTACATATATATACAGGAGGAGATGACACACAGGTATATACTATATACAGGAGCAGATGACCTACAGGTATATACTATATACAGGAGGAGATGACATACAGGTATATGCTATATATAGAAGATGACATGCAGGTATATACTATATACAGGAGGAGATGACACACAGATATATACTATATACAGGGGAGATGACACACAGATATATACTATATACAGGAGGAGATGACATACAAGTATATACTATATATAGAAGGAGATGAAATTCAGGTATATACTATATATAGGGGAGATGACACACAGCGGGTATATAATATATACAGGGGAGATGACATACAGGTATATACTATATACAGGAGATGACATACAGATGTATACTATATATAAGGGAGATGACAAACATGTATATACTGAGGTGATGAGGTGAAAATGAGAGGTGTGAGGTGAGAATGAAAAGGTGTGAGTGCAAAATGAGAGGAGTGAGGAAAAATAATGGAGTGATCAGAAAATGACAGATGTGAGGTTGAAATGACAAGTGTTAGTGGGGAATGAGAGGAGTGAGGGAGAAAATGAGAGATGTGAGGGAGAAAATGAGAGATGTGAGGGGGAAAATGAAAGATGTGATTGGGAAAATGAGAGGCGTAATGGGAAAATAAGAGAAGTGAGGTGCTATAACTAACCACAGATATTTACTATGCCCAGGCAACGCCGGGCTCTTCAGCTAGTACCCTTATAATAATTTATTGGGCAATAAACGGCATTCCTACCAAGTTTTTTTTTTTTCTCAAAAACTGTGTGCAAGTATTATCAAGAAGAGTATATAAAAACCACAGAATGGGTTATGCCTGCAGTGTCGTGTACAAACATTTACTACATTGTAGGAAATACAGATTGTACTTATTCTTACCTGATCAATGTTTATTTAGCTTTCTTTTCTGCACATTGTCACAGAATTTTATGCAGAAGGTAGGACTGCAACATTTCTGTTGAGAATATACTGTTGCTACACCTGTATTTGTAAAGAGCATGGTCGAACAAGAAATTTCCCCATGTGGATAAAAAAAAAACCATTGGTAAAGCCCTCTAGGATAAATAATTTAATGAGATTTATAAGCATTTTTTTT
Organism: Ranitomeya imitator; assembly: GCF_032444005.1. Taxonomy (NCBI): domain Eukaryota; kingdom Metazoa; phylum Chordata; class Amphibia; order Anura; family Dendrobatidae; genus Ranitomeya; species Ranitomeya imitator. The sequence goes on along the minus strand of NC_091284.1, from coordinate 710,271,173 downwards.
AATTATTTTCTTGGATGCTTAGGTTAATAAAAGTATAGAAAATAAGTATCGACATATCAGTATGTTATTTACAATGCTGAAGTATATGTTTCCTAGTAAACTAATGCAGGGCTGCCACTAGGAATTTCGGGGCCCCATCCTGGCAACATTTTTGGGGCCCCCTTGAGACTCCGCCCAGGCTCCACCCCTCGAACTGTCTACAGCCCCACCGCTCTCTCTTGGAAAAACTCCACTTCTCACCAATCACACATTAACAGTTCCCATCACCAGATCACACATGTAGCCCGCAGCTTTTGTTTTGGCCAAAAGATTTTTTAAGCCGCCACCACGACAAGGTAAACTGTTTTGGCTGAGCACTACTCAACTCAATCCTATTAATCATTTGTTAAAATATCCAATTCAATTTTGGTATATTTTTATTTATTTTCCATTTTTTAAAATGACCAATAATATCACATACATGGGACAAATACCACCACACCATGACCAGACACCATATTACCACCACATAGTGACCAAATAATAGCACATATAAGGAACAAATAACCGCCACATCATGGCCGGACATCATATTACCACCACATAGTGACTGAATACTACAATACTGATCATTAATAAAAAAAACAATACTAATATCACCATTATACACAGGAGATCTGTACTTAGTATGCAGTGTCTGTGTACAGGTAATACAGTGATTACCAGTGACATTATACACAGGAGCTCTGTATGTAGTGTCAGTGTAAAGGTAACACAGTGATCACAAGTGACATTATGCACAGGAGCTCTGTATATAGTGTCAGTGTAAAGGTAATGCAGTGATCAACAGTGACACTATGCACAGGAGATCTGTTTATAGTGTAAGTGTAAAGGTAATACAGTGATCAACAGTGACATTATACACACGCTGTGTATATTGTACAGGTTATACAGTGATCAATGACATAATACACAGGAGCTCTGTATATAGTGTCAGTGTAAATGTGATACAGTGATCACCAGTGACATTAAGCACAGGAGCTCTGTATATAGGGTCAGTGTAAAGGTAATACAGTGATCACGTGACATTGTACACAGGACCGCTGTATATAGTATACAGTGTATAGTGTTAGTGTACATGTAACACACTTCTTCCAGCCAGGGCTCATCTCTGCAGGGAATAGCACAGTTATCTAGAGCACCGCTTGCAGGACACGTTATTTAATTTTTTCCCAACTTCTACACTACACCGGATGAAGAAAAAAAAGCGACATAGTGTTGCTCTGCACAATAACAGGACCGCCCCCATTTAACACAGTATCCTCAAAAAATAAAATAAATACATAACTGCAGTAATAATATCTCTTAATTAGCCGCTATGGTAACAATATCCCCCATCCTGGCCCCTGTGTGTCTCATTCCTGGCTCCAGCCATATGTTCTCTCATCCTGGCCCCATATGTTCTCCCATCCTGCTCTCATCAGTATCCATTCTGCCCCAATGTGATATCCCGTGATCCTGCCCCATCTGCCCCATGATCCTACCCCATCTGTCTCCATTGTATCCGTCCTGCACCATGTCTCCATCCTGCCCCATGATCCTGCACCATGTGTCTCCAACCTGCCTCTTGATCCTGCCCTATCTGTCTCCATCCTGGCCCATGATCCTGCCCCCTGTATCTCCATCATGCCCCATGATCCTGCCCCATCTGTCTCCATCTTGCCCCATAAACCTGCCCCGTGTCTCCATCCTGCCCCATGATCCTGCCCCCTTTGTCTCCATCCTGCCCCCTATGTCTCCACCCTGCCCCCTGTGTCTCCATTCTTGCCCTCTGTGTCTCCATTCTTGTCCCTGTGTCTCCATTCTTCCCCCCGTGTCTCCATTCTTGCCCCCTGTGTCTCCATTCTTGCCCCTCGTGTCTCCATTCTTGCCCCGTGTCTCCATTCTTGCCCCTTTGTCTCCATTTTTGCCCCTGTGTCTCCATTCTTGCCCCCTTTGTCTCCATTTTTGCCCGTGTCTCCATTCTTCTCCCGTGTTTCCATCCTTCTCCCCGTGTCTCTCATCCTGCCCCCTGTGTCTCCCATTCTGCCTCCCCCCCCCCCCGCCACTTTCAATAAAAATGTATAAAAAACTTTCTCCTTACCTTGCCACACTCCTGCGGCGAAATTCCCTCCATGCAGTTCGAGCACGCACTCGCCGGCGAATGACAATGATGTCATACCCTGATGGCGGCCCTGAACTAATGCTTTATTTACACTATGTATGGACTACACTGTTGAGGCAGAAAGTTTTTGAAGTGACTTTTTTGCCCTCTTTCTTCAGATGTATACTTGGAACAGATATTGTCTGATCAGTGCATTATAGACTCTAATTAATGGGCATATATCAGCAAGTTTTTGCTATGTGATCTGACATCAGCATGAGGTATGGACAGAAACCCTGATTCCAACAATGTACCACTTAGATTAGCGGGTGCTGTAGCTTTAGGAGTCACAGTTTTCTCTTCTGCAGATCTAGCAGAGCTCAGATGTTCAGATGTGTATAACCCTGCCCACACCACAGCTTTCTGTGCAGATTGTATAGTTGTCCTGTAGTGATAATCTAGTGCTGAAAAAACAGTGATTGTATTGAAACAGAAAAATACATTTCAGTAAGTGATACATCACTGGAATCAGGGTCTCTGCTCCTACATCATGCTGCTCTCAGATTACATAGCAAAGGTTTCTATTTGTAAATGTGTCCAACATACTCTTTTTAATGTATATCTGCGCATGGGGTAATCATGTCACAAGCAGCAGGCGCGGTATTGTTCATGAAACCATACACCTCTATGATTTTGTCCCGTATGTTTCTAAGGCAAAAGTGATATCACCCTACCCACTCTTTTTAAACCAGCGTTCTGACCTTATTTAACACCCTGCTATCTTGGCGCCTGAACTATATTATGTCTTGTTGCAATAATGGCCTCTTAATGAACCTGTACTCAGAGGGAAAACGTCTCAAACGTCACATGTGGACCGATGATGGTGAATGGACAAATGTGCATTTAGATAAGTTTATCTTTTTGTTTTTTTCGCGTTATATAGCACTTTGATTGACATTGATCTTATATCAATGTCAGTCAATCAACTTGGTTAATATATTTAGCTGACATATTTTCCCTTGTTATCTTTAGGGATATATTGGATATCATTTTCGAGAGTGTCTAAGGCCAAGCGGGGGTGCTATTTATTTCTACAACTATGGTGCCAACCTCTGTGGTTAGGTAGCGATCAGAAATTGGGTGCGATAGCGTCAGCTAATGAATTTATCGCTACAGTCCTTGATTTTAAATATTATTGATCTTTACTTTCATGCATTTTGGTGCTTGTTTTGGTGTTTTAATATTAGCTAGTAAAGTATTAATCTTTTTACCCCTTTCTGACCTCGGACGGGATAGTACGTCCGAGGTCAGATCCCCTGCTTTGATGCAGGGCTCCGCGGTGAGCCCGCATCAAAGCCGGGACATGTCAGCTGTTTTGAACAGCTGACATGTGCCCGTAATAGGCGCGGGCAGAATCGCGATCTGCCCGCACCTATTAACTAGTTAAATGCCGCTGTCAAACGCAGACAGCGGCATTTAACTACCACTTCCGGCCGGGCGGCCGGAAATGATCGCATCGCCGACCCCCGTCACATGATCGGAGGTCGGCGATGCTTCAGAATAGTAACCATAGAGGTCCTTGAGACCTCTATGGTTACTGATCCCCGGCAGCTGTGAGCGCCACCCTGTGGTCGGCGCTCACAGCACACCTGATTTTCAGCTACATAGCAGCGAACAGCAGATCACTGTTATGTAGCAGAGGCGATCGCGTTGTGCCTGCTTCTAGCCTCCCATGGAGGCTATTGAAGCATGGCAAAAGTAAAAAAAAAAAGTAAAAAAAAATGTGAAAAAAATTTAAAAAATATAAAAGTTTAAATCACCTCCCTTTCGCCCCAATCAAAATAAATGAATAAAAAAAAATCAAAACTACACATATTTGGTATCGCCGCGCTCAGAATCGCCCGATCTATCAATTAAAAAAAAGCATTAACCTGATCACTAAACGGCGTAGTGAGAAAAAAATGCAAAACGCCAGAATTACGTTTTTTTGGTCGCCACGACATTGCATTAAAATGCAATAACGGGCGATCAAAAGAAAGTATCTGCACCAAAATGCTATCATTAAAAACGTCATCTCGGCACGCAAAAAATAAGCCCTCAACCGACCCCAGATCATGAAAAATGGAGACGCTACGAGTATCGGAAAATGGCGCAATTGTTTTTTTTTTTTTTTAGCAAAGTTTGGAATTTTTTTTCACCACTTAGGTAAAAAATAACCTAGTCATGTTAGGAGTCTATGAACTCGTACTGACCTGGAGAATCATAATGTCAGGTCAGTTTTAGCATTTAGTGAACCTAGCAAAAAAGCCAAACAAAAAAGAAGTGTGGGATTGCACTTTTTTTGGCAATTTCACCGCACTTGGAATTTTTTTCCCGTTTTCTAGTACACGTCATGCTAAAACCAATGATGTCGTTCAAAAGTACAACTCGTCCCGCAAAAAATAAGCCCTCACATGGCCAAATTGACGGAAAAATAAAAAAGTTATGGCTCTGGGAAGGAGGGGAGTGAAAAACGAACACGGAAAAATGAAAAATCCCAAGGTCATGAAGGGGTTAAAGAGGAAAACACATACTATGTTATACTTATCAAAATGTACAAATGTTCTGCAGTTTGCATTAAACCAATGACACAAGAACAATATTAATAGACCAATAAAACTAATATACAAATAAAATGATTTCTCCAAATTTAACAATGACATGCTATGTTTACTGATTATTGCATTCTCAGAAATATTCAACCACTTCAGCTGGGGATGGGGGGGGGCAAGCTCCAAAGTCTGTAAGTGACAGATCTCACACCTTGAGTCAACTTAGAGCAGGACAAAGGCTGCTTGCAATATAAAGTCATGCTGCAGCTGCCAAAGATCTAGAAACATGATTCCATAAGGAGCTATGGAGATAATATACATCTTAGCCATACATTGTGTATTTTTCTGAGATCTCCAAAACATGGTGAATGCCTGCCTGGGTCTCGACTAGTGATGAGCAAGTATACTCGTTGCTCGGGTTTTCCTGAGCACGCTCGGGTGACCTCTGAATATTTGTTAGTGTTTGGAGATTTAGTTTTCATCGCCGCAGCTGAATGATTTACAGCTACTAGACAGCTTGAATACATGTGGGGATTCCCTAGCAACCAGGCAACACCAAATGTACTTAGGCTGGCTAGTAGCTGTAAATCATTCAGCTGCTGCGATGAAAACTAAATCTCCGAACACTAACAAATACTCGGAGGTCACCTGAGCGTGCTCAGGACAACCCGAGCAACGAGTATACTAGCTCATCACTAGTCTCGACCTGTTCTAGCACCTAGGGGTATGGAGGTACATAGAACAGCAAAAGGCGATAAAGGCTAGTGTAAGTCCATGTGGTCTCTCTCTGGTATGCTTGCTGGTCACTTTGAAAGTGAGGGCTTCGTCAAGTAACGTGCTGGGAAGGGACCAAGGACACAGCAGGCAGCCCATGCACTATGCGGCTCAGCACACACGCACGGTCGAACATCAACCCAGTAATTGAAATATATTCTTCTTATATCTTTTGTCTTACTATATATATATATATATATATATATATACATATATATATATATATATATATATACACATATATATATATATATATATATATATATATATATATATATAGTGTATTGTCTGGTGTGCCATTAAGGAGATTAAAGATATAATTTAACCTTGGGCTGCTCTTTTATCGCGATCCACAAATTCACACGTCTGTTTTTTTGTTTAACTTTCCATGCTACCCAGGACTAGTTTCTGGACCGATATAATACAATTAACAGACCGGGCTTATATCTAAAGAGGAACTGGTGGCAGTCCTACTGGGCTGGCAGCGCTCCGTTTCACTGGTGCTAGTGAAAGGAGACTCTCAGCCTGTCAGGATTGCGAGCGAGTGTGGTGCCACGTCAGTGACTGCATGGGCCACAGCCTCTCACACCCCGTGCCTTCATAGGCCCATGTGGACAGGGGGCATCTCTGTAAAACTGTACCAAGTTGAAGTTATGTGTCCCCATGTGGTGCAGAACGTCACATTGGTGAAAGTGGGGATACCGCATTACATGATCCGTCTGACATAATCGTGACATCAGGTGGGGTGGCGAAGTGTGGGTTCTTCACAAGTGGAGGCAGTGGTGGGATTTTGTGTGATCTCTCCATTGCAATCCTTCGCAACTGGTGGCAGTGGTGGGATTCTGCATGATCTCTCCAGTGTCATCCTTCACAAGTGGTGGTAATGCAGTGGGATCATGATATTAGTGTGTGAGTGTGGGACCCATACTCCCAGGCACTAAAGACTACCAGCAGTAGCTTTTGCTGCTGGGGTCTTAAGATAAGCTCAGCACTAGACAGTCCGAGTGCAAGTACTGTAAGGTGTGTGGGTGCATCAGGTTGCAGCTAAGTGTCAGTGACCAAATATTGCAAGGATGGCCAGTGTCACCAGGGTCAGAGCCAGGGAGATGGCCAATGCTACAGATGGTAGAAAGGAGGTTAAAGACGATGTTGCTCAAGCAGATGGGGAGTCCAGCCTAGGTTCCCAAAGGAGCCAGTTGCTGGTGGTCAGTCCTGCAGTGGGCCGCTCACCACCTGCTCGTCCTCCCAGCCAGGCAGATTCGGATACACTCCTGCAAATGGCATGACCAGATTAAAAGGAAGGAGACAAGGCCTCCTATGAGAACCTCATAGCTGCGAGGCAGCAGCAGAACATCTCAAGGAAGCTGCAGAATGTCAGTGGAAACGCGTGCACCAGCAACAAATGCTTCAGCTCCAACCCAAGCTCCAGCTGCAGACCTCAACCAGTTGCAAGTCCCCTGAGATTCAGGTCCCGAAGCTACAGGTTGAGGACTTCCCCCTGCTGGACAAAGTAGGTGACTTGGACACTTTTTTTTGCTGGCATTTGAAAAAAATTGCCATCAGCGCCATCTGTCTGAGGACCAGTGGGTTCGGTTATTGACCCCTCACCTCTGGGGTTAGGCCCTGGAAATCTTTGAGTACCTGCTTGGTGAGACGACCCTGAGGACATCAAAGAGGCTCTGGTCCGGCAGTACAACTTGACCCCAGAGATGTATTGGAAGAAGCTATGAAGTATGCAGGGGGGTCCTGAAGGTAGCTGGGCCGATCACATTCGGGCCCTACTGAGAACAGTCAACCAATGGACTACGGGATTGGAGCTTACCACCATCCAGCAGCTGAAGGTGCTCATTGTGACTGACCATTTTTGTGGACCTCCAGCAGTATTTCCGTGATTGGAAGCCAAAGGAGGCCTCTGCAACAGCAACACTTGCAGACGAGTATGCCAACAACAGGACTCCAGAGGCTTATAAACCTGCCGAATGGCGAGGGAGTAAGACAAACGTGGTGCCTGCTGTCCCTGCCCCCGAAATCCAAAGGGACACCTGCCCATGCTTCCTTCTCCACTTTGGTAGGGAACTCCAACTATGTAATCTCTGCAGATAGACTGCACACTTCAAAGCCATGTGTCCTCAGCACCAGAAGGGCCCGTCCCCATCCCAGAAACCATCCACTTTGTAGGTGAGGGTGGTAGGTGGCCCATTGACAAACTTCAGCCCATTACCATAGGCCAGGCCAGGCCATGTTGCTGCCTGACCTTGTGTCCCCAAAGGATTTGGTAACTGGAACAACCCTTGCTGTCTCCAGGACTGGAGGAGTCAAACCGTTATCAAGGTGTATTTGGAATTGGGCGTAACCTCGTAACTTGCAGATATATATCTGCAAGTGTTTTGATTGGGACAGATGTCAGGCGGCTAGTGTCCCAGTATGTGGCCACTGAACCCCCAAGGTCTGATCCTCCAGGCAACAAAGTAATGTCTATCCCTGTTGATATCAATGTCATTATGCCTACTGATGATGTACTGTGTCCCTCTCCCCTCGAGGGGGAGGAGATCAAACAAGCAAGCTGTGCTAATTTCTTAGAGTGAGGCCCGCAGACATGCTGGACCAGTTTGTCCTGTGAGGTTGTCACAGCGGGGTCAGACAGCTGGGGAGAGGAAGCATGCAATTGATGGTAGGACTGTCCCAGGAGAGGTAGGGCTGCACAATCGAGGTTTCAGATGGCCAGTGTAATGTGCTGCTGCAGTGTAGTTTAGTGCAACCTCCACAGGGGGTGCTGGTTAAGGAAAAGAGGTTGTACACACAGCGCAGCAATACTGAACAACACAGGTGTCACAGGTAACGAAAGAGAAGTCAGACAAGCCCAGGTCATACACAGAGAGATCAGCGCAGTACACAGGGGGAGTCAGAGGAAAGGTCGGGGACAAACAAGAAGTCAGAGCCTACCGGGAACATGGTAACCAAAACGTGAGACGTAAGACGAAGTCGGGATACAAGCCAAAGGTCAGAACAAGTCATAAACGGGTACAGGCAGTCAGAGGCAAAAAGGAACACTAGTACAAGTGAACAGGTCAGGCGCTCAAGCCGTGCAGCATGAACCATAGCTGACACTGGCCCATAGGCTTCAGAGGACTTAAATAGCTCAGCCAACTTCAAAGTGAGGCAGAGGGGATTAACTCCCACATGACCAGTCCAGAGACAAGACAGCTGAACGCAAACTCAGAACTGGATCATGACAGCCAGATTAGCCAGTCTGGACCAGCATATTGGTCAAAAGCAGAGGAGAAGCGGGCACTACCCCAGATGCAACGTCCGTGGCCCTGTCACACACATGTCATAGAGATGGGGCCCCAGGGGCCCCTCTGGAGTCTGACAGCTTTCCCCTTTCTAATCAAATGGCTACCAGGTCAGAAGAAGGCCAGGAGACAGGTCACGGCGACTTGACAGTTCCACAGACCTCAACGGGGTTCTCTTGTTTGAGTTCTTGTACAGGTGACGTGTGCCAGGGCCCCTGGCTCTGGTCAAAGAGGTCTGGGAAGGAGACTTAGACACCCCGGTGTGTTGGTCATTGAGTATGTCATATGCTTCTGTGACAAGATGCAGGCTTTGATGCAGTTGGTGCACAATAATATTATGCAAGCCCTGGCCGATGAGAAGCAATGGTACAACCTGAATGCTTCCGGGATTTGTTCAGCAACAAGCCTGGAAGGACAGGGGATCACCCCCCCCCCCCCCCCAATCCAGCGCTTAGAATATTGGGTCTCCTGGAGCACATGCACCAGGAGATTAACGAGAAGCTGAAGCTGGGGGTTATCCAACCACCCTGCAGCGCTTGGGCCTCACCTGCAGTCCTGGTCCCAAAGATTGACTGGACACATCAGATCTGTGTGGACTTCAGGGGGCTCAACACTGTCACGGTCACTGATGAGTACCCAATGCCACACATCAATTACCTGCTCAATCAGTTTGCCAGGGCCAAATATCTGACCATCATGGATTTGAGCCGGGGATATTGGCAGATTCCCCTGACCTGTGAGGCACGGGAACATTCGGCCTTTATCACTCCATTCGGACTGTGCGAGTCTACAGTGATGCCATTCGGCATGAAGTATACCCTCACGAGACTTGGAGGGTACATGGCTGCATACCTGGACGACATTGCCATCTTCAGTTCCACCTGTAGGGGGTCAGCAACTGCTTTGAGATGAAAAATGCTGTGACGTTAAGAGACAATGCTCCACTCTGATTTGTGTGCACTTGGACTAGTCCTTTCTTCCCTGCAGCTTTCTGTGTGTTGGTTTTGAACAAGAAGGAGGAAGTGTGTCGGGTCAGGAAGTGCAGAGAGGGCCTCATGTGTGAGAGCGACAGGCAGTACTAGAACTGTGTCATAACCATGAGAGAATGGTAAATGAACTAACAACTTCAAGGGAGAATATAGTACCCAGCAGGGCCGGCTCCAGGTTTTTGAGGACCCTGGGTGAAAGAGTCTCAGTGGGCCCCCCCTTTATCACATACCACGATTCATAATCGCATATAACACAGCCATGTAGTATAAAACACAGCCCACGTAGTATACAGTCATGGCCAATACTTTTGGCCATGACTGTATAACACAGCCACGTAGTATATAGCACAGCCCACGTAGCATATAACAGCCCATATAATATATAGCACAGCCATATATTATATAACACAGCCCACGTAGTATACAAACGGCCCACGTAGTACTGTATATAGAACAGCCATGTACAGTCATGGCCAAAAGTATTGACACCCCTGCAATTCTGTCAGATAATACTCATTTTCTTCCTGAAAATGATTGCAAACACAAATTATTTGGTATTATTATCTTCATTTAATTTGTCTTAAATGAAAAAAACACAAAAGAGAATGAAGCAAAAAGCAAAACATTGATCATTTCATACAAAACTCCAAAAATGGGCCAGACAAAAGTATTGGCACCCTCAGCCTAATACTTGGTTGCACAACCTTTAGCCAAAATAACTGCGACCAACCGCTTCCGGTAACCATCAATGAGTTTCTTACAATGCTCTGCTGGAATTTTAGACCATTCTTCTTTGGCAAACTGCTCCAGGTCCCTGATATTTGAAGGCTGCCTTCTCCAAACTGCCATTTTTAGCTCTCCACAGGTGTTCTATGGGATTCAGGTCCGGACTCATTGCTGGCCACCTTAGAAGTCTCCAGTGCTTTCTCTCAAACCATTTTCTAGTGCTTTTTGAAGTGTGCTTTGGGTCATTGTCCTGCTGGAAGACCCATGACCTCTGAGGGAGACCCAGCTTTCACACTGAGCCCTACATTATGCTGCAAAATTTGTTGGTAGTTTTCAGACTTCATAATGCCATGCACACGGTCAAGCAGTCCAGTGCCAGAGGCAGCAAAGCAACCCCAAAACATCAGGGAACCTCCGCCATGTTTGACTGTAGGGACCGTGTGCTTTTCTTTGAATGCCTCTTTTTTTCTCCTGTAAACTCTATGATGATGCCTTCGCCCAAAAAGCTTTACTTTTGTCTCACCTGACCAGAGAACATTCTTCCAAAACGCTTTTTCAGGTAAGTTTTGGTAAACTCCAGCCTGGCTTTTTATGTCTCGGGGTAAGAAATGGGGTCTTCCTGGGTCTCCTACCATACAGTCCCTTTTCATTCAGACGCGGACAGATAGTACGTGTTGACACTGTTGTACCCTTGGACAGCAGGGCAGCTTGAACTTGTTTGGATGTTAGTCAAGGTTCTTTATCCAACATCCGCACAATCTTGTGTTGAAATCTCTTGTCAATGTTTCTTTTCCGTCCACATCTAGGAAGGTTAGCCACAGTGCCATGGGCTTTAAACTTCTTGATGACACTGCGCACGGTAGACACAGGAACATTCAGGTCTTTGGAGATGGACTTGTAGCCTTGAGATTGCTCATGCTTCCTCTTTGGTCTTCTTTCTTTTCTCCATGCTCAATGTGGTACACAAAAGGACACAGGACAGTGGTTGAGTCAACTTTAATCCATGTCAACAGGCTGCAAGTGTGATTTAGTTATTGCCAACACCTGTTAGGTGCCGCAGGTAAGTTACATGTGCTGTTAATTACACAAATTAGAGAAGCATCACATGATTTTTCAGACAGTGCCAATACTTTTGTGCACCCCCTTTTTTATGTTTGGTGTGGAATTATATCCAATTTGGCTTTAGGACAATTCTTTTTGTGTTTTTTCATTTAAGACGAATTAAATGAAGATAATAATACCAAATAATTTGTGTTTGCAATCATTTTCAGGAATAAAATGAGTAATATCTGACAGAATTGCAGGGGTGTCAATACTTTTGGCCATGACTATAGTGTATAGCACATTCCATGTAGCATATAACAGCCCATATAGTATATAGCACAGCCACATAGTATATAACACGGCCCATGTAGTATAAAGAACAGCCATGTAGTATATAGCACAGCCCATATAGTATATAGCACAGCCACATATTATATAACACAGCCCACATAGTATATACAGTGGGGCAAAAAAGTATTTAGTCAGTCAGCAATAGTGCAAGTTCCACCACTTAAAAAGATGAGAGGCGTCTGTAATTTACATCATAGGTAGACCTCAACTATGGGAGACAAACTGAGAAAAAAAATCCAGAGAATCACATTGTCTGTTTTTTTTTATCATTTTTTTTGCATATTATGGTGGAAAATAAGTATTTGGTCAGAAACAAACAATCAAGATTTCTGGCTCTCACAGACCTGTAACTTCTTCTTTAAGAGTCTCCTCTTTCCTCCACTCATTACCTGTAGTAATGGAACCTGTTTAAACTTGTTATCAGTATAAAAAGACACCTGTGCACACCCTCAAACAGTCTGACTCCAAACTCCACTATGGTGAAGACCAAAGAGCTGTCAAAGGACGCCAGAAACAAAATTGTAGCCCTGCACCAGGCTGGGAAGACTGAATCTGCAATAGCCATCCAGCTTGGAGTGAATAAATCAACAGTGGGAACAATAATTAGAAAATGGAAGACATACAAGACCACTGATAATCTCCCTCGATCTGGGGCTCCACGCAAAATCCCACCCCGTGGGGTCAGAATGATCACAAGAACGGTGAGCAAAAATCCCAGAACCACGCGGGGGGACCTAGTGAATGAACTGCAGAGAGCTGGGACCAATGTAACAAGGCCTACCATAAGTAACACACTACGCCACCATGGACTCAGATCCTGCAGTGCCAGACGTGTCCCACTGCTTAAGCCAGTACATGTCCGGGCCTGTCTGAAGTTTGCTAGAGAGCATTTGGATGATCCAGAGGAGTTTTGGGAGAATGTCCTATGGTCTGATGAAACCAAACTGGAACTGTTTGGTAGAAACACAACTTGTCGTGTTTGGAGGAAAAAGAATACTGAGTTGCATCCATCAAACACCATACCTACTGTAAAGCATGGTGGTGGAAACATCATGCTTTGGGGCTGTTTCTCTGCAAAGGGGCCAGGACGACTGATCCGGGTACATGAAAGAATGAATGGGGCCATGTAGCGTGAGATTTTGAGTGCAAACCTCCTTCCATCAGCAAGGGCATTGAAGATGAGACGTGGCTGGGTCTTTCAACATGACAATGATCCAAAGCACACCGCCAGGGCAACGAAGGAGTGGCTTCGTAAGAAGCATTTCAAGGTCCTGGAGTGGCCTAGCCAGTCTCCAGATCTCAACCCTATAGAAAACCTTTGGAGGGAGTTGAAAGTCCGTGTTGCCAAGCGAAAAGCCAAAAACATCACTGCTCTAGAGGAGATCTGCATGGAGGAATGGGCCAACATACCAACAACAGTGTGTGGCAACCTTGTGAAGACTTACAGAAAACGTTTGACCTCTGTCATTGCCAACAAAGGATATATTACAAAGTATTGAGATGAAATTTTGTTTCTGACCAAATACTTATTTTCCACCATAATATGCAAATAAAATGTTAAAAAAACAGACAATGTGATTTTCTGGATTTTTTTTTCTCAGTTTGTCTCCCATAGTTGAGGTCTACCTATGATGTAAATTACAGACGCCTCTCATCTTTTTAAGTGGTGGAACTTGCACTATTGCTGACTGACTAAATACTTTTTTGCCCCACTGTAACACGGCCCATGTAGTATATAGAACAGCCATGTTGTATATAGCACAGCCCACTGTTGTGAATTCCGCTCTTGGGCTCCCTCCAGTGGTTGTAAGTGGCACTTTTGTGAGTTCTGCTCTTGGGCTCCCTCTTGTGGTTTCAAGTGGTATGGCTGCTCCTTGGAGTTAGCTGTCATCAGCTGCCTCCACTTATCGTCTCTTCTGCTCTGCTATTTAGGCCTGGCTGTTCCTTCAGCCAGTGCCACTTGTAAATGGTTCCTGGTTGGATTCACATCTCTTTGGATTTCCCTGTTATCCTGACCAGTTCAGCAAAGCTAAGTTTTTGCTTGCGCTTTTCTGTTCACAGATTGTGGACTTATCCGTTCAGTGCTTTCTATGTCCAGCGTTATCAGTATGAATTAATTCTGTCTTGCTGGAAGCTCTGGGAAGCAGATTTACCCTCCACACCTTTAGTCAGGTGTGGAGGTTTTTTTTTTGTAAACTCTGCGTGGATTTTTGTAGTGTTTTATACTGACCGCACAGTATTCCATCCTGTCCTATCTATCAAGCTAGACTGGCCTCCTGTGCTCATCCTGGTTTCATTCTGTGTATGTCTTTTTCCTCTCCACTCACAGTCATTAATTGTGGGGGGCTAATCTATCCTTTGGGGATTTTTTCTGAGGCAAGATAGTTTTCCTGCTTCTGTCTTTAGGGGTAGTTAGCTCTTAGGCTGTGACGAGATGCCTAGGGAGAGTTAGGAGCATTCCACGGCTACTTCTAGTGTTGTGTTGAGCTTAGGGACTGCGGTCAGTACAGTTACCACTTCCTTCAGAGCTCGTTCCATGTTGCTCCTAGACCACCGCATCATAACAGTACAAGTGGCCAAAAATGAATTAAATGCATCTCAAAAGAAGGAAAAGAAAGTTCTGAACCATTTTTTTTTCTGTGCTCTGGTTTGTCTTTTTTTTCCTCTTGATATCTGGGTGGTTCAGGATATATGCTTTGGCATGGATGTTCAGGTTTTGTTTTCTCGTGTGGATCAACTTGCTGCAAGAGTACAGAGTATCCAGGACTATGTTGTCCAGACTCCGGCTTTAGAGCCTAGAATTCCTACTCCTGATTTGTTTTTTGGGGACAGATCCAAGTTTTTGAACTTTAAAAATAACTGCAGATTGTTTTTTGCTTTGAAACCCCGTTCTTCTGGTGATCCCATTCAGCAAGTAAAAATCATCATATCCTTGCTGCGTGGTGACCCACAAGACTGGGCTTTTTCTCTTGAAACAGGGGATCCGGCATTATTGAATGTTGATGCATTTTTTCAAGTGCTCGGATTATTGTATGACGAACCTAATTCTGTGGATCATGCAGAAAAAACCCTGTTGGCCCTGTGTCAAGGTCAGGAAGCGGCAGAGTTATACTGCCAGAAATTTAGAAAATGGTCTGTGCTCACTAAATGGAATGAAGAGGCTCTGGCTGCTATTTTCAGAAAAGGTCTTTCTGAAGCCCTTAAAGATGTTATGGTGGGCTTTCCTACGCCTGCCGGTTTGAGAGAATCTATGTCTCTAGCCATTCAGATCGATCGGCGTCTGCGCGAGCGCAAAGCTGTGCACCATATGGCAGTATCCTCTGAGCAGAGTCCAGAACCTATGCAATGTGATAGGATTTTGACTAGAACAGAACGGCAGGAATTCAGACGTCAGAATAGGCTGTGTTTTTACTGTGGTGATTCTGCTCATGTTATCTCTGATTGCCCTAAGCGTACTAAGAGAGTCGCTAGGTCTGTTATCATTAGTACTATACAGCCTAAATTTCTCTTATCTGTGACCCTGATTTGCTCATTGTCGTCCTTTTCTGTCATGGCATTTGTGGATTCAGGCACTGCCCTGAACTTAATGGACT
The DNA here is from genome assembly GCF_032444005.1 of Ranitomeya imitator. Taxonomy (NCBI): domain Eukaryota; kingdom Metazoa; phylum Chordata; class Amphibia; order Anura; family Dendrobatidae; genus Ranitomeya; species Ranitomeya imitator. The sequence goes on along the minus strand of NC_091284.1, from coordinate 710,255,690 downwards.
TAGAATTCGCCAGGCGCTGTGGTTTTTCCTTGCAGCCTTTGCAGAGCCCTATTCCTTTGAGGGGTATTGATGCTACACCCTTGGCCAAGGATAAACCTCAGTACTGGACACAGATGACTATGTACATGGATCCAGCACATCAGGAAGATTGCAGTTTTCTGGTGTTGCATAACCTGCATGATGTTGTTGTACTGGGTTTTCCATGGTTACAGGAACATAATGCGGTGCTGGATTGGAAAACTATGTCGGTGACTAGTTGGGCTTGTCAAGGGGTACATAGTGATGTTCCTTTGATGTCAATTTCCTCTTCCCCCTCTTCTGAGGTCCCTGAGTTTTTGTCGGATTTCCAGGATGTATTTGATGAGCCCAAGTCCAGTTCCCTTCCTCCGCACAGGGACTGTGATTGTGCTATTAACTTGATTCCTGGTTGCAAGTTCCCTAAGGGCCGACTTTTCAATCTGTCTGTGCCAGAGCATGCCGCCATGCGGAGTTATGTTAAGGAGTCTTTGGAGAAGGGGCATATTCGGCCCTCTTCGTCACCATTGGGAGCGGGTTTCTTTTTTGTTGCTAAGAAGGATGGCTCCTTGAGACCCTGTATTGATTATCGTCTTCTTAATAAGATCACGGTCAAATTCCAATACCCCTTGCCTTTGCTTACTGATTTGTTTGCTCAGATTAAGGGGGCTAGTTGGTTTACTAAGATTGACCTCCGAGGGGCATATAATCTTGTTCGTATTTAACAGGGTGACAAATGGAAAACTGCATTTAATACGCCCAAAGGCCATTTTGAATATCTTGTGATGCCATTTGGGCTCTCTAATGCTCCATCTGTGTTCCAGTCTTTCATGCATGATATTTTCCGCAATTATCTTGATAAATTCATAGTCGTATATTTGGATGATATTTTGATTTTTTCCGATGATTGGGAGTCTCATGTAAAGCAGGTCAGGATGGTGTTCCAGATCCTTTGTGATAATGCTTTGTTTGTGAAGGGGTCTAAGTGCCTATTCGGAGTTCAGAAGGTCTCTTTTTTGGGTTTTATTTTTTCTCCCTCGTCTATAGAAATGGATCCTGTTAAGGTCCAAGCTATTCATGACTGGATCCAACCCACATCTGTGAAGGGCCTTCAAAAATTTTTGGGCTTTGCTAATTTCTATCGCCGTTTCATTGCCAACTTTTCCAGTGTGGTTAAGCCCCTTACTGATTTGACGAAAAAAGGCGCTGATGTGACGAATTGGTCCTCTGAGGCTGTTCAGGCCTTTCAGGAGCTTAAACGCCGATTTACTTCTGCCCCTGTGTTGCGTCAGCCGGATGTTCCTCTTCCTTTTCAGGTCGAGGTCGACGCTTCTGAGATTGGGGCAGGGGCCGTTTTGTCTCAGAGGGAGTCTGATGGTTCTTTGATGAAACCGTGTGCTTTTTTTTCCAGAAAGTTTTCGCCTGCGGAACGCAATTATGATGTCGGCAATCGGGAGTTGTTGGCTATGAAGTGGGCGTTTGAGGAGTGGCGACATTAGCTTGAGGGAGCTAAACACCGCGTTGTGGTCCTGACCGATCATGAGAATCTGATTTACCTCGAGTCGGCCAAGCGGCTGAATCCTAGACAGGCTCGATGGTCCCTGTTTTTTTTCCCATTTTGATTTTGTGGTCTCATATCTTCCGGGATCTAAGAATGTTAAGGCTGATGCCCTCTCTAGGAGTTTTTCGCCTGATTCTCCTGGAGTCCTTGAGCCGGTTGGCATTCTTAAGGAGGGGGTGATTCTTTCTGCTATCTCCCCTGATTTGCGACGGGTGCTTCAGGAATTTCAGGCTGATAGGCCTGACCGCTGTCCAGTGGGGAAGCTGTTTGTTCCTGATAGATGGACAAGTAAGGTTATTTCTGAGGTTCATTGTTCAGTGTTGGCTGGTCATCCTGGGATTTTTGGTACCAGAGATTTGGTTGCTAGGTCCTTTTGGTGGCCTTCCTTGTCGCGCGATGTGCGTGCTTTTGTGCAGTCCTGTGGGACTTGCGCCCAGGCCAAGCCTTGCTGTTCCCACGCTAGTGGGTTGCTTTTGCCTTTGCCGGTCCCTGAGAGGCCCTGGACGCATATTTCCATGGATTTTATTTCGGATCTTCCTGTTTCCCAGAAGATGTCTGTTATCTGGGTTGTTTGTGAGCGGTTCTCTAAAATGGTCCATCTGGTACCTTTGCCTAAGTTGCCTTCCTCCTCAGATCTGGTTCCATTATTTTTTCAGCATGTGGTTCGTTTGCATGGCATTCCGGAGAATATTGTCTCTGACAGAGGTTCTCAGTTTGTCTCTAGATTTTGGCGGGCCTTTTGTGCTAGGATGGGCATTGATTTGTCTTTTTCTTCGGCGTTTCATCCTCAGACTAATGGCCAAACTGAGCGAACTAATCAGACCTTGGAGACCTATTTGAGATGCTTTGTGTCTGCTGATCAGGAGGATTGGGTGTCTTTCTTGCCGTTGGCCGAGTTTGCCCTTAATAATCGGGCTAGTTTGGCTACTTTGGTTTCACCTTTCTTTTGTAATTTTGGTTTTCATCCTCGTTTTTCTTCTGGGCAGGTTGAGCCTTCTGATTGTCCTGGTGTTGATTCTGTGGTGGACAGGCTGCAGCAGATTTGGACTCATGTGGTGGACAATTTGACGTTGTCTCAGGAAAGGGCTCAACGTTTTGCTAACCGCCGTCGGTGTGTTGGTCCCCGGCTTCGTGTGGGGGATTTGGTTTGGTTGTCTTCTCGTCATGTTCCTATGAAGGTTTCTTCCCCTAAGTTTAAGCCTCGGTTTATTGGTCCTTATAAAATTTCTGAAATTATTAATCCGGTGTCTTTTCGTTTGGCTCTTCCAGCCTCTTTTGCCATTCATAATGTTTTCCATAGATCTTTGTTGCGGAGATATGTGGTGCCCGTTGTTCCCTCGGTTGACCCTCCTGCCCCGGTGTTGGTTGAGGGAGAGTTGGAATATGAGGTTGAGAAGATTTTGGATTCTCGTTTTTTGAGGTGGAGGCTTCAGTATCTTGTCAAGTGGAAGGGTTATGGCCAGGAGGATAATTCTTTGGTTGTTGCCTCCGATGTCCATGCCACCGATTTGGTTCGTGCTTTTCATTTGGCTCGTCCTGATCGGCCTGGGGGCTCTGGTGAGGGTTCGGTGACCCCTCCTCAAGGGGGGGGTACTGTTGTGAATTCCGCTCTTGGGCTCCCTCCAGTGGTTGTAAGTGGCACTTTTGTGAGTTCTGCTCTTGGGCTCCCTCTTGTGGTTTCAAGTGGTATGGCTGCTCCTTGGAGTTAGCTGTCATCAGCTGCCTCCACTTATCGTCTCTTCTGCTCTGCTATTTAGGCCTGGCTGTTCCTTCAGCCAGTGCCACTTGTAAATGGTTCCTGGTTGGATTCACATCTCTTTGGATTTCCCTGTTATCCTGACCAGTTCAGCAAAGCTAAGTTTTTGCTTGCGCTTTTCTGTTCACAGATTGTGGACTTATCCGTTCAGTGCTTTCTATGTTTGTCCAGCGTTATCAGTATGAATTAATTCTGTCTTGCTGGAAGCTCTGGGAAGCAGATTTACCCTCCACACCTTTAGTCAGGTGTGGAGATTTTTTTTTGTAAACTCTGGGTGGATTTTTGTAGTGTTTTATACTGACCACACAGTATTCCATCCTGTCCTATCTATCAAGCTAGACTGGCCTCCTGTGCTCATCCTGGTTTCATTCTGTGTATGTCTTTTTCCTCTCCACTCACAGTCATTATTTGTGGGGGGCTAATCTATCCTTTGGGGATTTTCTCTGAGGCAAGATAGTTTTCCTGCTTCTGTCTTTAGGGGTAGTTAGCTCTTAGGCTGTGACGAGATGCCTAGGGAGAGTTAGGAGCATTCCACGGCTACTTCTAGTGTTGTGTTGAGCTTAGGGACTGCGGTCAGTACAGTTACCACTTCAGAGCTCGTTCCATGTTGCTCCTAGACCACCGCATCATAACAGCCCACGTAGCATATAACAACCCATATAGCATATAGCACAGCCCACGTAGTATATAACACAGCCATGTAGTATATAGCACAGACATGTAGTATACAGCACAGCCCCCCTCCCCCCAAGAATGGCCCCATAGTCCAGTACTCACTGTTATAGTTACAAAAAAAAAAACACTCCTCACCTCTCAACGTGCCAGCGCTGCTCCCTGCTCCGGTCTTGGCGGCTTCCGCTGCACTGCCGCTGACACTCAGCGAGTGCGCGATGACATCATCGCACGGCGGCCGTGTCAGAGGCAGAGTGGGGAATGATGGGAGAGGGAGCGTCAGGTGACGCTCTCTCCATCATTTGCTTTGAACTTTACCGGCAGACGCCGGTATAGTTCAATGCGGCGGCAAGGGAGTTGGCGCTGGCGACATGCGGGCCCCCTGGGGGAGCGGGGGCCCTAGGCAGCTGCCTGCCCCTAAAGCCGCCCTGAATGGGCCCCCCTGTCTCGCCAGGGCCCCGGCACTTGCCCGGGTACACTGGGTGCTGTCGCCGGCCCTGGTACCCAGTTACCGCAGGATCGATCACCAGGACCGTGTCAGATTTAAAGAGTTGCATTACACAGCCAGAATAGTTCTCCTGGAGCACCTGTAACACCACTGTGGTGCAAGTAATCCCTCAACATTGACACTTGGAACGAAACTTGCCCGGATCCGGAAGACAACGTATCACTTAACCTGTAGGAAGAGCTCAATACATCAAACTTGGCTCAACTACATCAGGACCAAGCATCAGCTACCAGACTTTATTCTAAGCGGCAGTACTGTGAGTGAGACACCAGTGTTCACCTGTGTTAGGGTGTAGAGGAGGCTTCTTTAGCTAGGATGTTGTAGCAGCACAGCCCAATTATCGGAAGCCAGGTAGGAAGTAAGAAGAGAGTAGTTTGTAAAAATTGTTTATACTGTTTATATTAAACTTTGCATTGGGTGTGGAGAGCAGTGAATATTCATTTCTCTTTAGCAGTAGGCACTGGAGTTAGCTGCAGCAGCCGGCTCCTGCCTCCTGTTACCCTCTGCTCTGCCGCTGCCCCATCTCCCCACCCGCAGCCAGAGCAAGTACATCTGGACTATAAGACGCACCCCCAATTTTCCTCCAAATTTTCAGAGGAAAAAATTGCGTCTTAGGCTGTATGCACACAGTGCATTTTTGATGCATTTTCGCTGCGTTTTTTCCCCGTAGAAATTTGCCATAAATGCTATGTAATCCTTATGAAAGCTAATTCAATGACAATTCTGAAGTGTTGTGCACATGATCAGTAAATTTAATTTCAGTATTTGCAGTGTGTTTTTTTCTGCAGCATGTCAATTCTTTGTGCGTTTCTGCAGCGTTTTTCAATCATTGACTTCAACTGAGTCAGTCAAATGCACAGCAAAAATACAGGTATAAAAATGTTTGTGGATTTGCTGCAGATTTGCTGAGGTTTTTTTTGCGTATATGCTGGCTTCCTATGGTGTTTCCCATGTTGTCATTTGTGTGACAGCGTGAGAAACAGCGCGGTGGACCTTATCGGGGGTAGCGCTATGGCGGTATGACCATCATCAGAGCGCTGTGGGGTAACGCTGTCAGATGTCAGCATGACTCCACAGCTGTGACTGTGACCCACAGTGGTGATCTATGGTAAAATGCTTACCGCAGGTCAGCAGGCATGGGCTGATGAGACTCCTGCTCCCATCGGGCTACGTCACTGATAACAGAGACAGCAGGTGCCACTGGCGCCTGTGCTCACATTTTAAAAAAAAAGTAAAATAATTAAATACATATACAAATAAAAATTAAAAAAACATTATGCTCACCTAACACCAAATCATGATGCCCTCTGTTGTGAGTTCTGTTTTTGGGCTCCCTCTGGTGGTTACTGATGGTACTGGGTGACTTGTGTTCTCTGCGGTCTCTGGTGTCCACCTGTTCCATCAGGTTATGGGAGTTTCCTATTTAACCTGGCTTTTTTGTCATTTCCTCGCCGGCTATCAATGTAATCAGCGTGTCTTTTTACCTCTGCTCCCTGCGTCTGTTATCTTCAGGACAAGCTAAGTTTTGATTTTCCTGTTCCACGTTTTGCTTAATTTTTGTCTTAGTCCAGCTTGCAGATATGTGATTCCTTGCTGCTGGTTGCTCTAGTGGGCTGAAATTACTCCTCATGTTCCATGAGTTGGCACATGAGTTCAAGTAATTTCAGGATGGTTTTTTTGAAGGGTTTTTCGCTGACCACGCAGTTCACTTTTGTATCCTCTGCTATCTAGCTTTAGCGGGCCTCATTTTTGCTGATTCTATTTTCATAACTACGTATGTGCTTTCCTCTCATTTCACCGTTATTACATGTGGGGGGCTGCTATTTCTGTGGGGTGTTTCTCTGGAGGCAAGTGAGGTCTGTGTTTCTTCTTATAGGGGAAGTTAATCCTTCGGCTGGCGCGAGACGTCTAGGAATCATCGTAGGCACGTTCCCCGGCTACTGCTAGTTGTGTGTTTAGGTTCAGGATCGCGGTCAGCTCAGGTTCCATCACCCTAGAGCTTGTTTTGTTTTTGTGCTTGTCCTTTTGTGATCCCCTGCCATTGGGATCATGACAGTATAGCCAGCCTGAAAAAATTGGTCATCGTTTTGGCTGAAGTAGGAGGAAAAGTAGTCTGAGGAAGTTTTTTTTTTTTTTCCCCTCCTCAGTGTTTGCTGCCTAGCCTTAATTGCAGCTTGACTGCTTCTTTCCTCCTCTTAATCCTTGAATGGCTCTGACCTCAGCTGTTTATCATGGACGTCCAGAGTTTGGCTTCCAGCCTGAATAATCTTGCTGCTAAGGTTCAAAATATACAAGATTTTGTTGTACATACGCCTATGTCTGAACCTAGAATTCCTGTCCCAGAGTTTTTTTCTGGAGATAGATCTAGTTTTCTGAATTTTAGGAACAATTGCAAGTTGTTTCTTTCCTTGAAATCTCGCTCCTCTGGAGACCCTGCTCAGCAGGTCAAGATTGTTATATCTTTCCTGCGGGGTGACCCTCAGAATTGGGCATTTGCATTGGCACCAGGGGATCCTGCGTTGCTCAATGTGGATGCGTTTTTTCTGGCATTGGGTTTGCTCTATGAGAAACCTAACCTAGAGATTCAGGCTGAAAAAGCTTTATTGGCTCTCTCTCAGGGGCAAGATGAAGCAGAAATATATTGTCAGAAATTTCGGAAATGGTCGGTGCTTACTCAGTGGAATGAGTGCGCTCTGGCTGCAAAATTCAGAGATGGCCTTTCTGAGGCCATTAAAGATGTTATGGTGGGGTTCCCGGCGCCTACAGGTCTGAATGAGTCCATGACTATGGCTATTCAGATTGATCGGCGTTTACGGGAGCGCAAACCTGTGCACCACTTGGCGGTGTCTTCTGAACAGGCACCTGAGATAATGCAATGTGATAGAATTTAGTCCAGAAGTGAACGGCAAAATTATAGGCGGAAAAATGGATTGTGTTTTTATTGTGGTGAGTCAGCTCATGTTATATCAGCATGCTCTAAACGCACAAAAAAGGTTGATAAGTCTGTTGCCATTGGTACTTTACAGTCTAAGTTCATTCTGTCTGTGACGCTGATTTGTTCATTATCATCCATTTCCGTCGATGCCTATGTGGATTCAGGCGCTGCCCTGAGTCTTATGGATTGGTCATTTGCCAATCGCTGTGGGTTTAGTCTGGAACCTCTGGAAGTTCCTATTCCTTTGAAAGGAATTGACTCTACACCTTTGGCTATGAATAAACCTCAGTACTGGACACAAGTGACCATGCGTATGACTCCCGTTCATCAGGAGGTGATTCGCTTCCTGGTACTGTATAATTTACATGATGTCTTAGTGCTTGGTCTGCCATGGTTACAAACTCATAACCCAGTCCTGGACTGGAAAACAATGTCTGTGTTAAGCTGGGGATGTCAGGGGGTTCATGATGATGCATCTCCGATTTCTATCGCTTCATCTACTCCTTCTGAGGTTCCGGTATTTTTGTCTGATTATCGGGAGGTTTTTGAGGAGCCTAAGCTCAGTTCGCTTCCTCCTCACAGGGATTGCGATTGTGCTATAGATTTGATTCCTGGCAGTAAATTCCCTAAAGGTCGTTTGTTCAATCTGTCAGTGCCAGAGCATACTGCTATGCGGGATTATGTTAAGGAGTCCTTGGAAAAGGGACATATCCGTCCATCTTCGTCCCCTTTGGGAGCAGGTTTTTTTTTGTGGCCAAAAAAGATGGTTCCTTGAGGCCTTGCATAGATTATCGTCTTTTGAATAAGATTACAGTCAAATATCAGTATCCTTTGCCATTGTTGACTGATTTGTTCGCTCGCATTAAGGGGGCTAAATGGTTCACTAAGATTGATCTTCGGGGTGCGTATAATCTTGTGCAGATAAGGCAGGGTGATGAGTGGAAAACCGCATTTAATACGCCTGAGGGCCATTTCGAGTATTTGGTGATGCCTTTTGGACTTTCTAATGCTCCTTCTGTCTTCCAGTCTTTTATGCACGATATTTTCCGTGAATATCTGGATAAATTTATTATCGTGTATTTGGATGATGTTTTGGTTTTTTCTGATGACTGGGAGTCTCATGTTCAGCAGGTCAGGAAGGTGTTTCAGGTCCTGCGGGCCAATTCTTTGTTTGTAAAGGGTTCTAAATGTCTCTTTGGAGTCCAGAAGATTTCTTTTTTGGGGTATATTTTTTCCCCTTCTACTATTGAGATGGATCCCGTCAAGGTTCAGGCTATTTGTGACTGGACGCAGCCTACATCTCTTAAGAGTCTACAGAAGTTCTTAGGCTTTGCTAATTTTTATCGTCGCTTCATAACTAATTTTTCTAGTGTTGTTAGGCCTTTGACGGATTTGACTAAAAAGGGTGCTGATGTTACTGATTGGTCTCCTGCGGCTGTGGAGGCCTTTCAGGAACTTAAGCGCCGGTTTTCTTCTGCTCCTGTGTTGCGTCAGCCAGATACGTCGCTTCCTTTTCAGGTTGAGGTTGATGCTTCCGAGATCGGAGCGGGGGCGGTTTTGTCACAGAGAAGCTCTGATGGCTCAGTGATGAAGCCATGTGCGTTCTTTTCTAGAAAATTTTCGCCCGCTGAACGGAATTATGATGTTGGTAATCGGGAGCTTTTGGCCATGAAGTGGGCATTTGAGGAGTGGCGTCATTGGCTTGAGGGTGCTAGACATCGTGTGGTGGTCTTGACTGATCACAAAAATCTGATGTACCTTGAGTCTGCCAAGCGTCTGAATCCTAGACAGGCTCGTTGGTCACTGTTTTTCTCCCGTTTCAATTTTGTGGTTTCATACCTGCCAGGTTCAAAGAATGTGAAGGCGGATGCTCTTTCTAGGAGTTTTGTGCCTGACTCCCCTGGAAATTCTGAGCCCACTGGTATCCTTAGGGATGGGGTGATTTTGTCGGCTGTCTCCCCAGACTTGCGACGTGCTTTGCAGGAGTTTCAGGCGGATAAACCTGATCGTTGTCCGCCGGAAAGACTGTTTGTTCCGGATAATTGGACCAGTAGAGTCATCTCCGAGGTTCATTCTTCTGTGTTGGCAGGTCATCCTGGAATATTTGGTACTAGAGACTTGGTGGCCAGGTCTTTTTGGTGGCCTTCCTTGTCGAGGGATGTGCGTTCTTTCGTGCAGTCTTGTGGAGTTTGCGCTCGGGCTAAGCCTTGCTGTTCTCGGGCCAGTGGATTGTTGTTACCTTTGCCTATCCCGAAGAGGCCTTGGACGCAAATTTCCATGGACTTTATTTTGGATCTCCCTGTCTCTCAAAAAATGTCCGTCATATGGGTTGTGTGTGACCGCTTTTCTAAGATGGTTCATCTGGTACCCTTGCCTAAGTTACCTTCCTCCTCTGAGTTGGTCCCTCTGTTTTTTCAAAACGTGGTCCGTTTGCATGGCATTCCGGAGAACATCGTTTCTGACAGGGGATCCCAGTTTGTGTCTAGATTTTGGCGGACGTTCTGTGCTAAGATGGGCATTGATTTGTCCTTTTCGTCTGCATTCCATCCCCAGACGAATGGCCAGACGGAACGAACTAATCAGACTTTAGAAACTTATTTAAGGTGTTTTGTTTCTGCTGATCAAGATGACTGGGTTTCCTTTTTGCCGCTTGCCGAGTTTGCCCTTAATAATCGGGCTAGTTCTGCTACCTTGGTTTCTCCTTTCTTTTGTAATTCGGGGTTTCATCCTCGTTTTTCCTCTGGTCAGGTGGAGCCTTCTGATTGTCCTGGAGTGGACATGGTGGTGGATAGGTTGCATCGGATTTGGAGTCATGTGGTGGACAATTTGAAGTTGTCCCAGGAGAGGGCTCAGCAGTTTGCTAATCGCCGTCGCCGCGTGGGTCCTCGACTTCTTGTTGGGGACTTGGTGTGGTTGTCTTCTCGTTTTGTTCCTATGAAGGTCTCTTCTCCTAAGTTCAAGCCTTGGTTCATCGGTCCCTATAGGATCTTGGAAATTCTTAACCCTGTGTCGTTTCGTTTGGATCTCCCGGCATCGTTTGCTATTCATAATGTGTTCCATCGGTCGTTGTTGCGGAAGTATGAGGTACCTGTCGTTCCTTCGCTTGAGCCTCCTGCTCCGGTGCTGGTGGAGGGTGAATTGGAGTATGTTGTGGAGAAGATCTTGGATTCTCGTGTTTCCAGACGGAAACTCCAGTATTTGGTCAAGTGGAAGGGTTATGGTCAGGAGGATAATTCTTGGGTGATTGCCTCTGATGTTCATGCTGCCGATTTGGTCCGTGCTTTTCATAGGGCTCATCCTGGTCGCCCTGGTGGTTCTCGTGAGGGTTCGGTGACCCCTCCTCAAGGGGGGGGTACTGTTGTGAGTTCTGTTTTTGGGCTCCCTCTGGTGGTTACTGATGGTACTGGGTGACTTGTGTTCTCTGCGGTCTCTGGTGTCCACCTGTTCCATCAGGTTATGGGAGTTTCCTATTTAACCTGGCTTTTTTGTCATTTCCTCGCCGGCTATCAATGTAATCAGCGTGTCTTTTTACCTCTGCTCCCTGCGTCTGTTATCTTCAGGACAAGCTAAGTTTTGATTTTCCTGTTCCACGTTTTGCTTAATTTTTGTCTTAGTCCAGCTTGCAGATATGTGATTCCTTGCTGCTGGTTGCTCTAGTGGGCTGAAATTACTCCTCATGTTCCATGAGTTGGCACATGAGTTCAAGTAATTTCAGGATGGTTTTTTTGAAGGGTTTTTCGCTGACCGCGCAGTTCACTTTTGTATCCTCTGCTATCTAGCTTTAGCGGGCCTCATTTTTGCTGATTCTATTTTCATAACTACGTATGTGCTTTCCTCTCATTTCACCATTATTACATGTGGGGGGCTGCTATTTCTGTGGGGTGTTTCTCTGGAGGCAAGTGAGGTCTGTGTTTCTTCTAATAGGGGAAGTTAATCCTTCGGCTGGCGCGAGACATCTAGGAATCATCGTAGGCACGTTCCCCGGCTACTGCTAGTTGTGTGTTTAGGTTCAGGATCGCGGTCAGCTCAGGTTCCATCACCCTAGAGCTTGTTTTGTTTTTGTGCTTGTCCTTTTGTGATCCCCTGCCATTGGGATCATGACAGCCCTCGTCTCCTAGAGAAAATGTAAAATACATATACTTACCTGGCCGCCGTAGTCCACGTAATCCCGAGTTTCCCATGGCGATCTCACATGTAGAACAGTCACATTGGGGAATGTGACTGCTCTACCCGGCAGCAGGCGATACACTGACAGTAGGTAATTGCTCCAGCAGTGTATCACTGAGCTGCCGTCAGAGAGGTCACTGGAGTTCATCAGCTGATCAGCTCCAGTGCTCTCATTTGCAGCACTGCTGCGTAAGAACTTTCTCAAGGCAGCCCAGTGATACACTGCAGGAGCGATTACCTCCTGTCAGTGTATCGTCGGCTGTCTTTAAGGGCAGTCACTTCAGTGACATCAACCCCACAAATATGAACCCCACTTGCCACCGCTACAGGGCAAGTGGGAAGAGCAAGGCTAAGTGCCTTTTCTGTGGCAGCTAAGAGCTAATGTTTTTAGTCTGGGAGTGGGCCAATATCCACGGCCCCTTCCTAGGCTATTAATGTCAGCCCGCAGCTGTCTGCCTAGCCTTTGCTGGTTAGATTTTATAGGGGGACTTTATGTCAATTTTTGTTCTGGGGTCCCCCTGTAAACTAGCCAGAAAAGGCTAAGCAAACAGCTGTGAGTTCATATTAATAGCCTGAGAAACTTTATGGCTAGTTGTTCCTTCCCAGAATATTAACATCAGCCCTCAGCCGCCGGCTTTCCCTCTGCTAATTATTAAAATTAAGCGGGAGCTGTCACAGGGTCCTTCTCCGATACCACACAATCAACAGAGCAAGAGAATAGTGAACAATTCCTAAAGCTTTATTTAGACAAAAACACGAAAGGTCCATATACTATCCACCACACAAAGGATAAGATAGTCCAGAAGCCGAATGCAGTTCAGTAACAGGATAAAAGTCCAACAATCCAGCAGAGGATAGCATAGTCCATATACTCTTCTTTCTCTCTGAGATGCTCTGAACACACCATCATTCCACACAGGACTCACCATGCAGGGCCGGTATCAGCACCTGGCATACCCGGGCAAGTGCCGGGGCCCTGGCTAGACAGGGGGGCCCATTCAAGGCCAGCATTAAGGGCAGGCAGCTGCCAGTGCCTAGGACCACCGCTCCCCCAGGGGCCCTCAGCTAGCAGCACATCACAGAGCTGACTCGGCAGGGGAGGGGGAGCGGCCGGGGGCTGTCTAATTATACTCACCTACTCCTGGCGGCTGGCACGGTCCCTGCAGGTCCCCGGCTCCCCAGCTTCTTCTCCCCAGCTCCCCAGCAGCACTATATGGGGCAAGTGTCTGTATGGGGCCATAACGTTTGTGCAGCACTATATGGGGCAAGTGTCTCTATATACTACATGGCTGTTCTATATACTACGTGGGCCATATTATATACTATGTGGCCTGTTGTATGCTACGTGGGCTGTGCTATATACTAGATGGCTGTTCTATAAACTACGTGGCTGTGTTATATGCTACGTGGGCTGTTATATACTACATGGCTGTATTATATGCTACGTGGCTGTGTTATATGCTATGTGGGCCGTGTTATATACTACATGGCTGTGTTTATATGCGATCATGAATCGTGGTATGTGTTAAAGGGGGGGCCCACTGAGACTCTTTCGCCTGGGGCACTCCAAAACCTGGAGCCAGCCCTGTCACCATGTCTCACCTCCCTGATATTTACAAGTCCCTCTCCTCATTCACAGGTTAGGGGGATGGGTCACAGGGCTTATTGTTTCAACAAGCTAGTTTAATACATCATTAGCATATTAGCAAACAACATTATTCACTGACCCTATGGAGAGATAACAGTACAGTACTGTGGGGAGGGGGGGGATATCAGATGGCAAATAACAACTCATCCTACAAGAGAACACCATAATAATCAGTAAAATATAAATATACACAAAATGATACCCACATAACATATCCCACCATCACAGGAGCCCATGCAAATGTATTTATTTTTTAAATTAACAGTTGCTGTTTGGTTACAGCCTATTTACGCTCATTCTGTTAATGCTCCTCATTCAATAGTGATGATGACGTCACTAGTGTGCGCCCTCTGGCTGAACAGTCACAGTGCAGAGAGCCGGAAGACTGCAAAGCTGAGGAGTCCAGAGCAGAGCAGCATCCAGCAACGAGAGGTGAGTACTTCATTTTTTAACCCCTTTCTGACCTCGGACGGGAGAGTACGTCCGAGGTCAGATCCCCTGCTTTGATGTGGGCTCCGGCGGTGATACCCACTTTGGGTATCAGAAAATGGCGCACTTTTTTTTTTAAAGCAAAGTTTGGAATTTTTTTCACCACTTAGATAAAAAAAAACCTAGACATGTTTGGTGTCTATGAACTCATAATGACCTGGAGAATCATAATGGAAGGTCAGTTTTAGTATTTAATGAAGCCAGCAAAAAAGCCAAACAAAAAACACACATGGGATTGCACTTGTTTTGTAATTTCACCGCACTTGGAATTTTTTTCCGATTTTCTAGTACAAGACATGGTAAAACCAATGATGTCGTTCAAAAGTACAACTTGTCCCGCAAAAAATAAGCCCTCACATGGCCATATTGACGGAAAAATAAAAAAATGATGGCTCTGGGAAGGAGCGGAGCGAAAAACAAACACGGAAAAACGGAAAATGTCAAGGTCACAAAGGGGCTCATTTTTTTTTAGATGTTTGGAGCATTATGTATTGGGACCATCATACACTGGAGCATTATATATGGGTCTATCTATATGGAGCATTATATGGGGCCCATTATTCTGTATAGGGCAATATATGGGGCTCATTTGTCTGTATGGAGCACTATGTGGTGCCCATAATACTGTATGGAGCAGTATATGTGGCTCATTATACTGTATGGAGCATTAAATGGGGTCCATTATTCTGTATGGAGCAATATATGGGGCTCATTATTCTGTATGGAGCACTATGTGTTGCCCATAATACTGTATGGAGGAATATACTGTCTGGTTTCTGAGCTATTGGTATCACTCATTTAATGTAAGAAGTAAGTTAAATCTTGAAATCTTTGGCATTGTACTATACTGTATAAAACCATTAGTTTAGAAAAAAGGCAAGTAACCTGGTAAACTCATTGCCTTACGCGTTTTAAACTGACTGGTTCTTAATCGTAGTTCAGAATTATGAACTACTAGATGGAGGCCCAATGCTATCGCATTGGGAGGGCGGTAATGTAACGATGGGGGCAGGCTTTGCAGCGTTGAGAATCTCTCCCCCCATGTGCTCACCCACCTATCCACTCTCTCTTTCCCCATGTGCTGACTTCTCCCATCTATGCTCTCTTCTTTGACCTGTCTACCCCATGTCTGCTGTATCTCTCCTTCCTGTGCTGTGTTCTCCCCTCAAAGACAATACTGACATTACAGCAGGAGATCGCAGAGGATACATTTTGTGAGGTAAAATATTGTTTAAAAACATTTAGAATTGAGAGTCCTCAGTGGTTGATACCTTTTAAAGGCTAACTGAAAAGATGGTAACAAATTGCAAGCTTTCAAGCCTACTCAGGCCTCTTCAAATTGTTACCATCTTTTCAGTTAGCCATTAAAAGGTATCAACCACTGAGGACTCTCAATTCTAAATATTATTCTATCCACTGGCTAACACGGTACAAAGATATATATTTTTCCTGTTTAAAAACAGTCAGTGAAATATTTTACCTGACAAAAGAAATCCTCTGTGATCCCCTGCTGTAATGTCCGTATTGTCTTTTGCTTCCTCCCCTGCCCATGAGCTTTTACATAGAGCAATTTTCTATGTCATTTACACATCATTTTCTAAGGTGATTTCTGGACTCTTCCTGAGTTAAAACATTAGTATTGTTGTTTCTAAATGATTATGAACTTGTTTTCTTTGCATTATTTGAGGTCTGAAAGCACTGGGGGTGGGGGTGGGGTTGACCATTTTTCTTTGTCAGACAAAAAATACAAAATGTATTGCTTGGAAATTCGGAGACATGTTGTCAGAAGTTTATAGACTAAAAGAACAATTTACATTTTACTCCAAAATATACCTATAAAGAGAACAATCAGAAAAGCTGAACATTTTACAGTGGTCTCTTAATTTTTTCCAGAGCTGTATATATGTATATATATATTACATAGATAGATAGTTAGAAGAAAAGCCGTCAATTCAGCATCCACCTACTGTAAAATCACAGCAGGAGTTGACAGGATAGAATAGATGGATTACATACAGTAAATACACATGGAATAGATAGTTATACAGATGTCAGTGACAAATACAATTAGTTCAGTGTGTGTGTGCAGATTACTGTACATGTATTTAATTAATAAAAGATTAATTTTCTGAACAAAATGGTGTGGGCTCCCGCATAATTTTCTTAAGTAGCAGAGGTAAAGCCAACGGCTGGGGCCGATGGTTATAGCCCTGGAAGGGGGTAATACCCATGGAGCTTCTCAGGCTATTAATATCAGCTCACAGCTGTATACTTAGCCTTTACTGGCTATTAAAATGGGGGACCCTAAAAAATTGACGTAGGGTCCTCCTGTAGTTAATAACCAACAAAGGCTATACAGACAGCTGTGGGCTTATATTAACACGAAAGGGCCATGTATTCTGCCCCCAGGCTAAAAGCATCAGCTCTCGGCCACCCCAGAAAATCATGCATCTCTAAGATGTGGCAATTCTGGCACTTAGCCTCACTCTTCCCACTTGCGCTGTAGCGGTGGCAAGTGGGGTGATAGTTGGGGGGAATTTCCCACCGCGCACATGTTGTGCCCATAATAATCTATCTATCTACAGTACAGACCAAAAGTTTGGACACACCTTCTCATTGAAAGATTTTTCTGTATTTTCATAACTATGAAAATTATACATTCACACTGAAGGCATCAAAACTATGAATTAACACATGTGGAATTATATACTTAACAAAAAAGTCTGAAACAACTGAAATTATGTCTTATATTCTAGGTTCATCAAAGTAGACACCTTTTGCTCTGATGACTGCTTTGCATACTCTTGGCATTCTCTTGATGAGCTTCAAGAGGTAGTCACCGGAAATGGTTTTCACTTCACAGGTGTGCCCTGTCAGGTTTAATAAGTGGGATTTCTTGCCTTGGGGTTGGGACCATCAGTTGTGTTGTGCAGAAGTCTGGTGGTTACACAGCTGATAGTCCTACTGAATAGACTGTTAGAATTTGTTTTATGGCAAGAAAAAAGCAGCTAAGTAAAGAAAAACAAGTGGCCAACATTACTTTAAGAAATTAAGGTCAATCGTAAAAAATGGGCAAATTTTGAAAGTGTCTCCAAGTGCAGTGGCAAAAACCATCAAGCGCTATAAACTGGATCACATAAGGACTGCCCCAAGAAAGGAAGACCAAAAGTCAGCTCTGCTTCTGAGGATAAGTTTATCCAAGTCACCAGCCACATAAATCGCAGGTTAACAGCAGCTCAGATTAGAGACCAGGTCAATGCCACACAGAGTTCTAGCAGCAGACACATCTCTACAACAACTGTTAAGAAAAGACTTTGTGCAGCAGGCCTTCATGGTAAAATAGCTTCTAGGAAAACACTGCTAAGGACAGGCAGCAAGCAGAAGAGATTTGTTTGTGCTAAAGAACACAAGGAATGGACATTAGACCAGTGGAAATCTGTGCTTTGGTCTGATGAGTCCAAATTTGAGATCTTTGGTTCCAACCACCGTGTCTTTGTGCGACGCAGAAAAGGTGAACGGATGGACTCTACATGCCTGGTTCCCACCGTGAAGCAAGGAGGAGGAGGTGTGATTGTGTGGAGGTGCTTTGCTGGTGACACTGTTGGGGATTTATTCAAAATTGAAGGCATACTGAACCAGCATGGCTACCACAGTATCTTGCAGCGGTATGCTATTCCATCCGGTTTGCGTTTAGTTGGACCATCATTTATTTTTTAACAGGACAATGACCCCAAACACACCTCCAGGCTGTGTAAGGCCATGTTCACACAGTGCGTTTTTTACCGCGGAACCGCGGCGGTTTTGCCGCTGCGGTTCCGCGGCTGTTTTCCATGCAGGGTACAGTACACTGTACCCTATGGAAAACAGGACACACTGTGCACATGGTCCGGAAATTGTAAAAAAAAAGACGCGCTGAATAGCTCCCGGAAAAAAGAAGGAGCATGTCAATTCTTTTTCCGGAGCCGCAGCGGTTCTGCACCCATAGACCTCCATTGTGAGGTCCAAACCGCAGTAAAACCCGCAGATCAAAAATATATCTGCGGGTTTTACTGCGGTTTGATGTGCAGAACCGCTGCAGCAGGAAGTGCGGGGAGCGGGCGGAAGTGCGTGGGCGGAGTGTGGCTGCCCCCCCCGTGCTCCGATCCCGCCCCCCCGTGCTCCGATGCCCCCCCCCAGTGCTCCGATGCCCCCCCCCAGTGCTCTGATGCCCCCCCCGTGCCCTAATCTCCCCCCCTTATACTCACCCGGCGTCCCGGTGTCCGTCCGGCCGTCTTCTCCCTGGGCGCCGCCATCTTGCAAAATGGCGGGCGCATGCGCAGTGCGCCCGCCGAATCTGCCGGCCGGCAGATATGGCGGGCGCATGCGCAGTGCGCCCGCCGAATCTGCCGGCCGGCAGATTCGTTCCAAAGTGCATTTTGATCACTGAGATATAACCTATCTCAGTGATCAAAATAAAAAAATAGTAAATGACACCCCCCCCCCTTTGTCACCCCCATAGGTAGGGACAATAAAAAAAATAAAGAATTTTTTTTTTTTTTTTTTTTCACTAAGGTTAGAATAGGGGTAGGGGTAGGGTTAGGGGTAGGGTTAGGGGTAGGGTTAGGGGTAGGGTTAGGGGTAGGGTTAGGGTTAGGGGTAGGGTTAGGGGTAGGGTTAGGGGTAGGGTTAGGGTTAGGGGTAGGGTTAGGGGTAGGGTTAGGGTTAGGGGTAGGGTTAGGGTTAGGGGTAGGGTTAGGGTATTTTCAGCCATTTTAACCCTAAAAAAATTCCTAGAAAACACACAGACTCTGGCTAGAAAACTGCATCAAAAAAACGCATCAAAAAACGCATCAAAAAACGCATCAAAAACGGACCAAAAAAGGACCAAAAAAAGGACCTGCGTTTTCTGCCAAGAGCTGCAGTTTTTTAAAAAACAGTCAGGAAAAAAAAAGGATGGAAATCCTGAACGTGTGAACATACCCTAAGGGCTATTTGACCAAGAAGGAGAGTGATGGGGTGCTACGCCAGATGACCTGGCCTCCACAGTCACCAGATCTGAACCCAATCGAGATGGTTTGGGGTGAGCTGGACCGCAGAGTGAAGGCAAAAGGGCCAACAAGTGCAAAGCATCTCTGGGAACTCCTTCAAGATTGTTGGAAGATCATTCCCGGTGACTACCTCTTAAAGCTTATCAAGAGAATGCAAAGAGTGTGCAAAGCAGTCATCAAAGCAAAAGGTGGCTACTTTGAAGAACCTAGAATATAAGACATAATTTCAGTTGTTTCACACTTTTTTGTTAAGTATATAATTCCACATGTGTTTATCCATAGTTTTGATGCCTTCAGTGTGAATGTACAATTTTCATAGTCATGAAAATACAGAAAAATCTTTCAGTGAGAAGGTGTGTCCAAACTTTTGGTCTGTACTGTAGGTACCACAAAATGGAAAGTTTGAGTTATGGCTCTCAGTATTTGACAACACAAAAATCATAAATATTTCATTTTTCTTAGTGAGTATTTATGCTAGAAAGCTATAAAACATAAATAAAAGTGCACAAATATGTTATCGCAATAATCATACTGACCAACAAAATAAAGTTAATGCTTTATTTCTACTAAAAAGTGTAAAATTTAACATGTTAAAAAAACAACAGAATTTCTATTTTTTTCCCTTAAAAAATAGTTAAGACAAGTTAGTTATTAGGTAGTAGGTATTACACAATGGGCACTGCCTAATACAGCTCAGGCTGCAAAACAACAAATCCTCAAACTCTTTTGTCACAATTTTAAAATATTGGGAAAAAAAATATATATAAAAATAATTCCAGCTTACCACTATGATGGCCGTTTCAGATGCTCCAGCACGGAAGTAGTTTAGTCCAGACATCTGCCAAAACACGTAGTTTTAGGGGGGTGAGGGGTTACATTTTTGTCTATACATGTAACCATTTTGGATTCATTAAATATTGAGAAGTGCTTTGCATAAACGTCTATTAATTTTTCCTTCTACGCTCGCTGGATACACTCCCTTTTTTTGCTTGAATTTTAAAATATTGTTACAAATTATGTATTATTTCCGAGGTTGCGGCAAAAAAATACAGTTTGACCACAATGTTTAAATGCCACATTAGGGAGTTACCATCAAAGTGAAGGATTTTTCCTATCAACTATTCACTAGCTTAATGTTACATTATTTTGTCGAATGTATGTAATGTTTTATTCCATCTAGTTCTGTATTCCCACCTAGCCTAAATGTTGCTTTTTTTTTTCTTCTGCAGAAAATTTTCTGCATTTAACAGTCTAAGAAAAGTGGATGTAATTAAAAAAAAACCTCATGTCTACCATGTGGTTACAGACATTGTTAAACTGTACCTTTTTTGGTGCATTATTTTGGAGTGAATTTTTGATATTGCAGGCTTTCTGCATAATTTCTGCACCCATTATGTAAAATTGGTTACTTGTATTTTTTCGAAAATAGCGTAAAACAACTCACTAAAAACTCATTATTGCCTTAGGCTATGTGCACACATTGCGGATTAGCCTCTGGAATTTTTGGTGCGGATTCTGCATCTCTTTGCAGAAAACGCAGGTGCGGATTTGACGCGTTTTTGTGTAGATATTGTGCGGATTTGCTGTGGATTTTTGGCGCATGTACTGCGTTTTTTACCCCTGCGGATTTGTCTAATGGAATGGGTACAAAAACGCTGCAGATCCGCAAAAAAGAAGTGACATGCTACTTCTTTTAATCCACAGTGTTTCCGCACGGAATTTTCCGCACCATTAGCACAGCGTTTTTTTCTGCACCACAAAAAAACGCTGCGGATCCGCAGGAAATCTGCAACATGTGCACATACCCTTAAAAAAATTCACGTGAAAAAAAGCAGCTGAAAAATACAACCTGAAATCTACACCAAACAAGCATCAAAAAGAAGTGAAAACACATAAAAAATGCAGCAAAAAAATGCAATAATGAGAGCAGACTGCTGTTGCGTATTTTGGTGCGGACATCTGCAAAAAAGCTGCTGAAAAACAACGTTTTTGCATGTGGGAACATGGCCTCATAGTATATAATAGTGTTCATTGATTAGTGCTTGTTCATTGTTACAACATTGTTACATATGACTGTTGTGTTTGGAACTGTTAAACTGTAAAGCGCTGCGGAATATGTTGGCGCTATATAAATAAAGATTATAATTATTATTATTATTAGTGCCAAGAATAGTAGAGACCTAAACATTTACTATCTGTGTACTAGTAATCTACTAATGCAAAATTTCACCGCATCCTTCACTTCTTTGTTTCGTAAGCAGTAGATGATTGGGTTCATCATAGGGATTATCATCGTATAGAATACAGATACGATTTTGTCTTGTGTGACCGAATAGTTAGAAGCTGGACGGAGGTACATGAAGAAAACTGTTCCATAAAACAAAGCAACGCAAAGCAGATGAGAGGAACATGTAGAAAATGCTTTGCGTCTTCCTTCTGATGAGTGAATTGTTAATATGGTGAAAAAGATATATATGTATGAAGCTAGTAAAATGATTAATGAAAAGAGACCAAGGCAAAATACTACACCAAATATAATTGTCTTACTTATGTACGTATCGGCACATGACAGCTCCATCAGCGGAGGAATGTCACAATAGAAATGGTTAATTACATTAGGTCCACAAAAGGGCAATATGAATGTGCATGATGTATGGACGGCCGCAGTGCATAAGCCGCCAATATAAACAAGAAGAGTAAGAATCACACATTTTCTTCTGTTCATTATTAATACGTACAATAGAGGGTGACATATTGCAACATAACGATCATAAGCCATGGTAGATAAAATGTAGCCTTCAGTGGTGGCAAACACCGCAAAAAAATACAACTGGAGGGTGCAGCCAAGAAATGAGATCAATTTTTTTTCCAAAAAAAAATCAAACAACGTTTTCGGAGAGATGACTGTAGAATAGCAAAGATCTGAGAAGGACAGATTGCTGAGAAAATAATACATGGGACTGTGAAGACCATTAACGATCAGGATTGTTAACATGATACTTGTATTGCAAAAAAACACTTACAATGTATATCAGCAGAAACAACACAAAGAGGACATGTTGCAATGTTGGGTCATTGGTGAATCCCAATATTACAAACTCTGTTACAAAAGACTTGTTACCCGGAGTCATGACTTGGATAGGCTCTGCCATATCTGTTAAAACATGATATAAATGGTTAGAATAACAGGTGATTTTACAATGATTAAAGTGAATAACAAATACAATATGTCTTGGTAAAATATGTAAAAATTGTACAGAAATGTTTAACTTATTAGGCTGCCGTCACACTAGCAGTATTTGGTCAGTATTTTACATCATTATTTGTAAGCCAAAACCAGGAGTGGAACAAATAGAGGAAAAGTATAATAGAAACACGTCACCACTTCTGCATTTATTACCCACTCCTGGTTTTGGCTTACAAATACTGATGTAAAATACTGACCAAATACTGCTAGTGTGACGGCAGTCTAAACGTGTAAAACTGTGGGTGAGTCACACCTCTTAAGTATGTCTGCCACAGACTATCCTTTTTTGATCTTCTTGTTCTGTCTTGTATTGTCTAAGCGGTGGTTTTATAATTAGTGGTAGATCAATAGGGACTAATCCACAAGAGATTAAAAAATATATTTATATATATTGTATTTATTGTGTTACAATTATTGTCTGTTGAGGGAAATTATAAGTCATGTTTTATCCTTTGGAGACGTGACTTATGAAAACGATGTTCTAATGATTAAAAGAGCATGAATAGAAAGAGAAAACTCGCTTCCTATGAATGTCTTTAGATCTGCATTCAATATATACCAAAATCCATTCAAATTATTTTTTTTTCTTAAATGTTCTTATTTACTCTTTTCATTTTATTAGTGTAAGGACTACATTGGAAAATATAGAAGAGGTTTTAAAGTACTTATTTAAACCCTTCGAAAGTATAATATCTGATAATCCAAATTAGTATTAAACCAAGAAAAACAAAGAAAACTAATCTATCCAATAAACTTTATTAAACAAAATAAGGATAAAAGACTGACACAACACCCAGACCCCTCTAAATGGGGGTGGGTCAATTAAAAAACCTGGCCCAAAAAGATTATAAAGGGCAAAGGGTGGGAGGGACAACGGGGCCGATAGCAAAAACCCTACACGTCCCTACAAATATTCCCTGCCTGTCTGCGGAGGTTGGCACCCTCTTGGATGCAATATGGCGCCCCCGCTCACCGTCGACTCACCCTTAAGGCCCTATAAGTCCCTCTACATGTATAAAGATACTATACCACAAACAACACCCAATACATGGCCTAACCAAACTCGGGACCAAAAAAAGAGAAAAAACACCAGGTAGTGATTCACCAGTAAAGACAAACGGTCTGACCGTACCAATCCCTAATGCTAAAGTATAACGCCTGAAACTAAGGCTAATACACCCTAAGGAGTCCCTAACCGAGTCTCCCTACCTGTCAGCGGAGGTTGGCACCCTCTTGAACGCAAATGGCGCCCCCGCTCCTCGGCGGCTGCCCCTATTAACCCTGGCTGAATCCCTAAAAGAAGATATATCGGGATACTAAATACGGGTGGTGCCTTAGGGGCTATACTAGTGACCCAGATAAATAGGTCCCTATAGCTCGGTCAGACCCTAAAGATAAAGCAAATAGCAACAATACTTAAACCAATGCTTGCACGGCAATAGGAAAGATGTATATAACAGCTTAACGAATACAACTATATTATGATCACAGTTGGTAAAGTACTCGTATGCAAATACAATGGTTGCGGGGAAAAAAAAAAAAACAAAAAAAAAACACACAACTCGTGAAAAACATATAAACTTAAAAGGCCTGAAACACTTATCTGTGTTCAGGTCTCGCCTCTACGCGTTTCCCCCCCATGATGTGGTTCCTCAGGAGGCATATGGGAAAAAGAGATACTGTGTGAATAGATCACATCAGAGATACATGTTGTGCCTGGTTGCAGGTCAAGGAAACACTGACTAAAACGCCATTAAATAGTCTCCTCCCCCCCTCCCCAATAGGGACAAAGGGTTAAGGGGCTAATTACCACCTGTGTTCGCCGCTTAAAAAAAAAAATAAAATATTCATGTTCATATTCATGTCCACCCCGCTCCAACAGCGCATGTGCCTGGGCGCAATGTTTCTGTCCGGCATCTCATCCCTGGACAAACAGCAAAAGCGCATCGACGCCGACTTAAGGCTAATGTAAATAATGCCATAAACACCTTTGCATACAGCTGGGTGCGATATTCATACCCACCCAGCTGTATAAGGGACACCCATACTGGAGCCACAGCAACGGAGGACAACTATACCGGGGTTACACAGGGACATTAAACCACACATGTTAAACATTATAGCTGGCACATTTTGCGCCCTAGAAGCGTAGTGATTGCGCCATTGGTTATATTTAAAGGACCCCTTACATGTAATCACAGCTGCACCGTCACATACACATGGCCCAAGTATAATATTATGGACACCTATTGGCAATCCCTTAAAACCTGGCGGCCCTTACATGTACTTAAGAAAAAAAAAAAAAAAAAAAGATAGATGTGGCGTTTACAAAAAATATTGGCATGTGATGCTGTACTACCCACCACACAACACGTGGTTTCCATGTATAACTTATAAAAGCACCACATACAAATAGTTTGTTAACCATGTACACTAATTGTATAAAAATAACAATACATATAGATGTATTTTTATGCATATATCACCTCCATATGATATTTAAATTCTGAAAAATACACTCAATATATAGTGTACATGTATAAGTATGCGGTGAACTATAGTCAGCAGAGACCAAAAACCCGCAACCACACTACCCTAAGTCCATTAAACGTAGATGATAAAGAGTATGCACATTGTGCACCACATTCCTATACTCTTATGAACATTCCTGCAGGCCATCTACTAGGTCTGCAGCACTGTATTATTTTAAATCAGGGGAAAAAGGGGAGCGAAGACAAACCTGACGAAAACAATTCACACAAAACAACCAAAAGTAAGCCGCTCGTTAAGTCCTCCTGGGGCTACCGAATCCATCCTAAATATCCATTGTGTTTCCTTTTGCAGGATGACCCTATCCCAATCACCTCTCCTACCATTCTGTTTTATTACTTCCAGAACACAGAATGAGAGAGTCTTGCTGTCACCCTGGTGTACCTCCCAAACATGCCGTGCTACGGGGGTATCTCTGTTATTTTTGATATCTCCCAAGTGTTCCCCGATCCTCCTTCTCAACTCCCTTTTGGTCTTCCCTATATAATTCTTCGGGCATGTACACGTAGCCATATAGACCACACCAATGGTTTTGCAATTAGCAAAGTCTCTACAGAAGAAGTTTCTCCCATTCTGTGCACTCTTAAAGCTCTTACATGGTGTTACATAATCACAGAACGAACAGTTACCACATCTGAACGTACCATTGATGCGTCTATCAAGCCAAGTTCCCTCTTGTTTCGGTCTCTTATAGTGGCTGTGTACGAGCCGATCTTTCAAAGACCGTCCTCTGCGGAAGGTAATCTGGGGTCTATTTGGGATGATATCCGCCAGGGTTTCATCCAGCTGTAAGATCCCCCAATGCTTTTTAAGGACACTAAATACCCGATTCGTTTGGTTGTCATAGGTTCCAATAATCCTAGGGGTATTCTCTGCCTCTAGTTCTCTATGTGTCTGTAGGAGCGTATGTCTCTCTCTACTCATAGCATTCCTAAAGGCCGGGTCTAAGACCTCATCCGGATACCCACGCTCACGGAACCTCTCCCTCAGATCGTATGCTTGTGTCCTAAAGATAGCAGGGTCAGAGCAGTTCCTTCTTACTCTTAAATATTGTCCCCGAGGGATCCCCCTTTTCAGGGGAACTGGGTGATGACTCTCCCACCGAAGCAGGGCGTTACTAGATGTCGGTTTACGAAATAGCCTTGTATCCAATGTACCACTGGCATTAATGGTAATTTTAACATCCAAGAACGCTAATTCATGTTCATCATTCTCAGATGTAAACTTTAACCCAAAGCAATTATCATTCAACCCTTGTACAAAGCTGTTAAACTCATTTGCTGTACCATTCCACATGACCAAGACATCGTCTATGTATCGATACCAAGCCGATATCTTGTCAGTCCACCATTCTTCTACCCCAGAGAACACTACGGTTTCCTCCCACCACCCAGGAGGAGATTTGCATACGAGGGTGCACAAGAGCAACCCATCGCGGTCCCCCTGAGCTGGTGGAAGTACTTACCGTTAAACAGGAAGTAGTTGTGGGTTAGGACAAACTCCATCAACTCTACTACAAATTTACTGTGTTTCTCAAAAAAGACGGCTCTTGTCCTTAGATAGTACTCCAATGCCTTCAGGCCCATACTGTGAGGAATGCTGCTATATAAAGCCTCGACATCTATTGAACCCAAAATGGTCCCCTGTTCGACCACCACACCGTCTACTTTTTGGAGCAGGTCCGATGTATCACGCACGTATGAGGGTAATGATGTTACAAATGGACGTAAGATGTTATCGATATAAATGCCAACATTCTGGCTCAATGAACCAACACCTGAAACTATGGGGCGGCCTTTTAAGGGGGAGAGACCCTTATGGACCTTTGGGAGGGCATAAAAAGTAGGGATTGTCGGGGTACGAGGAACCAAAAACTTATACTCGTTGTAGGAAATCAATTTGTCACGCAGACCAATGTCTAAGATAGTCATTAATGACCCAATAAACCTATCCGTAGGGTCATTCTCAAGTACACCATATGTCTCCCTGTCATCAAGGATAGATCTACACATTCCCACATATCTCTGGTGGTCGAGGATGACCAAATTGCCACCTTTATCAGATGATTTGACAATGATCTGGTCATTCTTCTCTAATTTCTCCAAGGCCTCCCATTCCTCACTATTCAAATTTGGTGATGTATCCCCATTCAGTCGGCCTATTTTTTTAAGGTCATCCTCGACCACTCTCAAAAAAATGTCAATATTCGTGTAATCACCTGGGGGAGGCATACGATTGCTTTTTAATTTTAGGTCAGTCTGTGGACCTAGTCCTCTCTCCCTCTCACTGTCCTCCAGAAGGCCCGTCAGAACATTAAGCCCCTCCAGGTCCTCTTCTGATATACCCAATTCTAAACATTGTTGTTTGTTATGCAAAGAAAAAAACTTCTTCCATTTTAATTTACGACAGTAGAGATTTAAATCCTTCACCCAAGTGAATGTATTGTACCATGTTGTAGGAACAAATGTAAGTCCCTTTCTTAGCACACTAATTTCACCAGGTGATAACATATGGCTACTGAGATTTATGATTTGGTTCTCATCATATATATTCATTACATTCGTTTCCTCAACTCGTACCCCGTTGGGGCCCTCTGCTCTAAAAAAGACGAAGAGTGTGTAGAGGTGGATAATGAGGAAGATGATGGCATTGGGACTAAAGGTCTCGTAGGTGCCCCAAAGCCCGTGGTTACATTCCCTTGGCCCATGAAGCCCTGCTCCCGACCTCTGCCTCCTTGATATCTGCCCGTATATCCTCTTTGTTTCTGCCATTTTCCTTTTCCCCTATATGATGAAGGCCCACCTCTACCTCTTTGTCTCCAAAATCCTCCCGGCCTCTCTGTGTCTGAGCCCTCTGCCTCAGAGGAAGAAATTTCAGAGGCGATATCTACGCCTCCTGAGAAATTATACGCACTATTAGTTTTAAACTCTTCTGAGTCTCGTATGAATTGTGTATGTTTACGATTCTTAAGTTGGTTTTGATAACGTTCTACTGAGATCTGTAGATTACTCTCCTTTTTATTAAACTCAGGATCAGATTTAAACAGTAGTGTCTTCTCTATTAATTCATTCAGTTGTTTAGATGTGGTTTCTAGAATCTTTTTTTCTTCCTCTAGCAGTAATTTCATGAACCTAACAGATGAGGCTATGGACTCTTCCCGCCAGGCCTTCAAAAGGACGGGGTTGCTTACTCTCGGTGATGGAGATATATTTACACGCAATCCCTTTGGTACAATGTTGTTCTTAATATAATTCTCCAAAGCTTTTGTTTCCCATAAAGATTTCAAATATTTTTTATAGCATCCAGTAAGTTCTTTAAATGTGGAGTATATGGATGGGCTCGAGTTGGTACCTGTGTAGCCTGAGTCAACTGAAAACACCCGATCCGCCTCACTCACCCATGATTCAGAACAGATAGGCCCTGATAGAAAACCAGCCATAGTAGTCAAAAAACAGTAGAAAGTATAATATCTGATAATCCAAATTAGTATTAAACCAAGAAAAACAAAGAAAACTAATCTATCCAATAAACTTTATTAAACAAAATAAGGATAAAAGACTGACACAACACCCAGACCCCTCTAAATGGGGGTGGGTCAATTAAAAAACCTGGCCCAAAAAGATTATAAAGGGCAAAGGGTGGGAGGGACAACGGGGCCGATAGCAAAAACCCTACACGTCCCTACAAATATTCCCTGCCTGTCTGCGGAGGTTGGCACCCTCTTGGACGCAATATGGCGCCCCCGCTCACCGTCGACTCACCCTTAAGGCCCTATAAGTCCCTCTACATGTATAAAGATACTATACCACAAACAACACCCAATACATGGCCTAACCAAACTCGGGACCAAAAAAAGAGAAAAAACACCAGGTAGTGATTCACCAGTAAAGACAAACGGTCTGACCGTACCAATCCCTAATGCTAAAGTATAACGCCTGAAACTAAGGCTAATACACCCTAAGGAGTCCCTAACCGAGTCTCCCTACCTGTCAGCGGAGGTTGGCACCCTCTTGAACGCAAATGGCGCCCCCGCTCCTCGGCGGCTGCCCCTATTAACCCTGGCTGAATCCCTAAAAGAAGATATATCGGGATACTAAATACGGGTGGTGCCTTAGGGGCTATACTAGTGACCCAGATAAATAGGTCCCTATAGCTCGGTCAGACCCTAAAGATAAAGCAAATAGCAACAACACTTGGGAGATATCAAAAATAACAGAGATACCCCCGTAGCACGGCATGTTTGGGAGGTACACCAGGGTGACAGCAAGACTCTCTCATTCTGTGTTCTGGAAGTAATAAAACAGAATGGTAGGAGAGGTGATTGGGATAGGGTCATCCTGCAAAAGGAAACACAATGGATATTTAGGATGGATTCGGTAGCCCCAGGAGGACTTAACGAGCGGCTTACTTTTGGTTGTTTTGTGTGAATTGTTTTCGTCAGGTTTGTCTTCGCTCCCCTTTTTCCCCTGATTTAAAATAATACAGCGCTGCAGACCTAGTAGATGGCCTGCAGGAATGTTCATAAGAGTATAGGAATGTGGTGCACAATGTGCATACTCTTTATCATCTACGTTTAATGGACTTAGGGTAGTGTGGTTGCGGGTTTTTGGTCTCTGCTGACTATAGTTCACCGCATACTTATACATGTACACTATATATTGAGTGTATTTTTCAGAATTTAAATATCATATGGAGGTGATATATGCATAAAAATACATCTATATGTATTGTTATTTTTATACAATTAGTGTACATGGTTAACAAACTATTTGTATGTGGTGCTTTTATAAGTTATACATGGAAACCACGTGTTGTGTGGTGGGTAGTACAGCATCACATGCCAATATTTTTTGTAAACGCCACATCTTCTTTTTTTTTTTTTTTTTTTTTCTTAAGTACATGTAAGGGCCGCCAGGTTTTAAGGGATTGCCAATAGGTGTCCATAATATTATACTTGGGCCATGTGTATGTGACGGTGCAGCTGTGATTACATGTAAGGGGTCCTTTAAATATAACCAATGGCGCAATCACTACGCTTCTAGGGCGCAAAATGTGCCAGCTATAATGTTTAACATGTGTGGTTTAATGTCCCTGTGTAACCCCGGTATAGTTGTCCTCCGTTGCTGTGGCTCCAGTATGGGTGTCCCTTATACAGCTGGGTGGGTATGAATATCGCACCCAGCTGTATGCAAAGGTGTTTATGGCATTATTTACATTAGCCTTAAGTCGGCGTCGATGCGCTTTTGCTGTTTGTCCAGGGATGAGATGCCGGACAGAAACATTGCGCCCAGGCACATGCGCTGTTGGAGCGGGGTGGACATGAATATGAACATGAATATTTTTTTTTTTTTTTTTTTTAAGCGGCGAACACAGGTGGTAATTAGCCCCTTAACCCTTTGTCCCTATTGGGGAGGGGGGGAGGAGACTATTTAATGGCGTTTTAGTCAGTGTTTCCTTGACCTGCAACCAGGCACAACATGTATCTCTGATGTGATCTATTCACACAGTATCTCTTTTTCCCATATGCCTCCTGAGGAACCACATCATGGGGGGGAAACGCGTAGAGGCGAGACCTGAACACAGATAAGTGTTTCAGGCCTTTTAAGTTTATATGTTTTTCACCAGTTGTGTGTTTTTTTTTTTGTTTTTTGTTTTTTTCCCCGCAACCATTGTATTTGCATACGAGTACTTTACCAACTGTGATCATAATATAGTTGTATTCGTTAAGCTGTTATATACATCTTTCCTATTGCCGTGCAAGCATTGGTTTAAGTATTGTTGCTATTTGCTTTATCTTTAGGGTCTGACCGAGCTATAGGGACCTATTTATCTGGGTCACTAGTATAGCCCCTAAGGCACCACCCGTATTTAGTATCCCGATATATCTCCTTTAAGGGATTCAGCCAGGGTTAATAGGGGCAGCCGCCGAGGAGCGGGGGCGCCATTTGCGTTCAAGAGGGTGCCAACCTCCGCTGACAGGTAGGGAGACTCGGTTAGGGACTCCTTAGGGTGTATTAGCCTTAGTTTCAGGCGTTATACTTTAGCATTAGGGATTGGTACGGTCAGACCGTTTGTCTTTACTGGTGAATCACTACCTGGTGTTTTTTCTCTTTTTTTGGTCCCGAGTTTGGTTAGGCCATGTATTGGGTGTTGTTTGTGGTATAGTATCTTTATACATGTAGAGGGACTTATAGGGCCTTAAGGGTGAGTCGACGGTGAGCGGGGGCGCCATATTGCATCCAAGAGGGTGCCAACCTCCGCAGACAGGCAGGGAATATTTGTAGGGACGTGTAGGGTTTTTGCTATCGGCCCCGTTGTCCCTCCCACCCTTTGCCCTTTATAATCTTTTTGGGCCAGGTTTTTTAATTGACCCACCCCCATTTAGAGGGGTCTGGGTGTTGTGTCAGTCTTTTATCCTTATTTTGTTTAATAAAGTTTATTGGATAGATTAGTTTTCTTTGTTTTTCTTGGTTTAATACTAATTTGGATTATCAGATATTATACTTTCTACTGTTTTTTGACTACTATGGCTGGTTTTCTATCAGGGCCTATCTGTTCTGAATCATGGGTGAGTGAGGCGGATCGGGTGTTTTCAGTTGACTCAGGCTACACGGGTACCGACTCGAGCCCATCCATATACTCCACATTTAAAGAACTTACTGGATGCTATAAAAAATATTTGAAATCTTTATGGGAAACAAAAGCTTTGGAGAATTATATTAAGAACAACATTGTACCAAAGGGATTGCGTGTAAATATATCTCCATCACCGAGAGTAAGCAACCCCGTCCTTTTGAAGGCCTGGCGGGAAGAGTCCATAGCCTCATCTGTTAGGTTCATGAAATTACTGCTAGAGGAAGAAAAAAAGATTCTAGAAACCACATCTAAACAACTGAATGAATTAATAGAGAAGACACTACTGTTTAAATCTGATCCTGAGTTTAATAAAAAGGAGAGTAATCTACAGATCTCAGTAGAACGTTATCAAAACCAACTTAAGAATCGTAAACATACACAATTCATACGAGACTCAGAAGAGTTTAAAACTAATAGTGCGTATAATTTCTCAGGAGGCGTAGATATCGCCTCTGAAATTTCTTCCTCTGAGGCAGAGGGCTCAGACACAGAGAGGCCGGGAGGATTTTGGAGACAAAGAGGTAGAGGTGGGCCTTCATCATATAGGGGAAAAGGAAAATGGCAGAAACAAAGAGGATATACGGGCAGATATCAAGGAGGCAGAGGTCGGGAGCAGGGCTTCATGGGCCAAGGGAATGTAACCACGGGCTTTGGGGCACCTACGAGACCTTTAGTCCCAATGCCATCATCTTCCTCATTATCCACCTCTACACACTCTTCGTCTTTTTTAGAGCAGAGGGCCCCAACGGGGTACGAGTTGAGGAAACGAATGTAATGAATATATATGATGAGAACCAAATCATAAATCTCAGTAGCCATATGTTATCACCTGGTGAAATTAGTGTGCTAAGAAAGGGACTTACATTTGTTCCTACAACATGGTACAATACATTCACTTGGGTGAAGGATTTAAATCTCTACTGTCGTAAATTAAAATGGAAGAAGTTTTTTTCTTTGCATAACAAACAACAATGTTTAGAATTGGGTATATCAGAAGAGGACCTGGAGGGGCTTAATGTTCTGACGGGCCTTCTGGAGGACAGTGTGAGGGAGAGAGGACTAGGTCCACAGACTGACCTAAAATTAAAAAGCAATCGTATGCCTCCCCCAGGTGATTACACGAATATTGACATTTTTTTGAGAGTGGTCGAGGATGACCTTAAAAAAATAGGCCGACTGAATGGGGATACATCACCAAATTTGAATAGTGAGGAATGGGAGGCCTTGGAGAAATTAGAGAAGAATGACCAGATCATTGTCAAATCATCTGATAAAGGTGGCAATTTGGTCATCCTCGACCACCAGAGATATGTGGGAATGTGTAGATCTATCCTTGATGACAGGGAGACATATGGTGTACTTGAGAATGACCCTACGGATAGGTTTATTGGGTCATTAATGACTATCTTAGACATTGGTCTGCGTGACAAATTGATTTCCTACAACGAGTATAAGTTTTTGGTTCCTCGTACCCCGACAATCCCTACTTTTTATGCCCTCCCAAAGGTCCATAAGGGTCTCTCCCCCTTAAAAGGCCGCCCCATAGTTTCAGGTGTTGGTTCATTGAGCCAGAATGTTGGCATTTATATCGATAACATCTTACGTCCATTTGTAACATCATTACCCTCATACGTGCGTGATACATCGGACCTGCTCCAAAAAGTAGACGGTGTGGTGGTCGAACAGGGGACCATTTTGGGTTCAATAGATGTCGAGGCTTTATATAGCAGCATTCCTCACAGTATGGGCCTGAAGGCATTGGAGTACTATCTAAGGACAAGAGCCGTCTTTTTTGAGAAACACAGTAAATTTGTAGTAGAGTTGATGGAGTTTGTCCTAACCCACAACTACTTCCTGTTTAACGGTAAGTACTTCCACCAGCTCAGGGGGACCGCGATGGGTTGCTCTTGTGCACCCTCGTATGCAAATCTCCTCCTGGGCTGGTGGGAGGAAACCGTAGTGTTCTCTGGGGTAGAAGAATGGTGGACTGACAAGATATCGGCTTGGTATCGATACATAGACGATGTCTTGGTCATGTGGAATGGTACAGCAAATGAGTTTAACAGCTTTGTACAAGGGTTGAATGATAATTGCTTTGGGTTAAAGTTTACATCTTAGAATGATGAACATGAATTAGCGTTCTTGGATGTTAAAATTACCATTAATGCCAGTGGTACATTGGATACAAGGCTATTTCGTAAACCGACATCTAGTAACGCCCTGCTTCGGTGGGAGAGTCATCACCCAGTTCCCCTGAAAAGGGGGATCCCTCGGGGACAATATTTAAGAGTAAGAAGGAACTGCTCTGACCCTGCTATCTTTAGGACACAAGCATACGATCTGAGGGAGAGGTTCCGTGAGCGTGGGTATCCGGATGAGGTCTTAGACCCGGCCTTTAGGAATGCTATGAGTAGAGAGAGACATACGCTCCTACAGACACATAGAGAACTAGAGGCAGAGAATACCCCTAGGATTATTGGAACCTATGACAACCAAACGAACCGGGTATTTAGTGTCCTTAAAAAGCATTGGGGGATCTTACAGCTGGATGAAACCCTGGCGGATATCATCCCAAATAGACCCCAGATTACCTTCCGCAGAGGACGGTCTTTGAAAGATCGGCTCGTACACAGCCACTATAAGAGACCGAAACAAGAGGGAACTTGGCTTGATAGACGCATCAATGGTACGTTCAGATGTGGTAACTGTTCGTTCTGTGATTATGTAACACCATGTAAGAGCTTTAAGAGTGCACAGAATGGGAGAAACTTCTTCTGTAGAGACTTTGCTAATTGCAAAACCATTGGTGTGGTCTATATGGCTACGTGTACATGCCCGAAGAATTATATAGGGAAGACCAAAAGGGAGTTGAGAAGGAGGATCGGGGAACACTTGGGAGATATCAAAAATAACAGAGATACCCCCGTAGCACGGCATGTTTGGGAGGTACACCAGGGTGACAGCAAGACTCTCTCATTCTGTGTTCTGGAAGTAATAAAACAGAATGGTAGGAGAGGTGATTGGGATAGGGTCATCCTGCAAAAGGAAACACAATGGATATTTAGGATGGATTCGGTAGCCCCAGGAGGACTTAACGAGCGGCTTACTTTTGGTTGTTTTGTGTGAATTGTTTTCGTCAGGTTTGTCTTCGCTCCCCTTTTTCCCCTGATTTAAAATAATACAGCGCTGCAGACCTAGTAGATGGCCTGCAGGAATATTCATAAGAGTATAGGAATGTGGTGCACAATGTGCATACTCTTTATCATCTACGTTTAATGGACTTAGGGTAGTGTGGTTGCGGGTTTTTGGTCTCTGCTGACTATAGTTCACCGCATACTTATACATGTACACTATATATTGAGTGTATTTTTCAGAATTTAAATATCATATGGAGGTGATATATGCATAAAAATACATCTATATGTATTGTTATTTTTATACAATTAGTGTACATGGTTAACAAACTATTTGTATGTGGTGCTTTTATAAGTTATACATGGAAACCACGTGTTGTGTGGTGGGTAGTACAGCATCACATGCCAATATTTTTTGTAAACGCCACATCTTCTTTTTTTTTTTTTTTTTTTTTTTTTTTTTTTCTTAAGTACATGTAAGGGCCGCCAGGTTTTAAGGGATTGCCAATAGGTGTCCATAATATTATACTTGGGCCATGTGTATGTGACGGTGCAGCTGTGATTACATGTAAGGGGTCCTTTAAATATAACCAATGGCGCAATCACTACGCTTCTAGGGCGCAAAATGTGCCAGCTATAATGTTTAACATGTGTGGTTTAATGTCCCTGTGTAACCCCGGTATAGTTGTCCTCCGTTGCTGTGGCTCCAGTATGGGTGTCCCTTATACAGCTGGGTGGGTATGAATATCGCACCCAGCTGTATGCAAAGGTGTTTATGGCATTATTTACATTAGCCTTAAGTCGGCGTCGATGCGCTTTTGCTGTTTGTCCAGGGATGAGATGCCGGACAGAAACATTGCGCCCAGGCACATGCGCTGTTGGAGCGGGGTGGACATGAATATGAACATGAATATTTTTTTTTTTTTTTTAAGCGGCGAACACAGGTGGTAATTAGCCCCTTAACCCTTTGTCCCTATTGGGGAGGGGGGGAGGAGACTATTTAATGGCGTTTTAGTCAGTGTTTCCTTGACCTGCAACCAGGCACAACATGTATCTCTGATGTGATCTATTCACACAGTATCTCTTTTTCCCATATGCCTCCTACGGAACCACATCATGGGGGGGAAACGCGTAGAGGCGAGACCTGAACACAGATAAGTGTTTCAGGCCTTTTAAGTTTATATGTTTTTCACCAGTTGTGTGTTTTTTTTTTGTTTTTTTTTTTTTTTTTTCCCCGCAACCATTGTATTTGCATACGAGTACTTTACCAACTATGTTACTATAGTGAGAATCTGGAATTGCTTGCCTGAGGAGGTGGTGATGGCGAACTCAGTCGAGGGGTTCAAGAGAGGCCTGGATGTCTTCCTGGAGCAGAACAATATTGTATCATACAATTATTAGGTTCTGTAGAAGGACGTAGATCTGGGTATTTATTATGATGGAATATAGGCTGAACTGGATGGACAAATGTCTTTTTTCGGCCTTACTAACTATGTTACTATGTTACTATGTTACTATGTAACTGTGATCATAATATAGTTGTATTCGTTAAGCTGTTATATACATCTTTCCTATTGCCGTGCAAGCATTGGTTTAAGTATTGTTGCTATTTGCTTTATCTTTAGGGTCTGACCGAGCTATAGGGACCTATTTATCTGGGTCACTAGTATAGCCCCTAAGGCACCACCCGTATTTAGTATCCCGATATATCTTCTTTTAGGGATTCAGCCAGGGTTAATAGGGGCAGCCGCCGAGGAGCGGGGGCGCCATTTGCGTTCAAAAGGGTGCCAACCTCCGCTGACAGGTAGGGAGACTCGGTTAGGGACTCCTTAGGGTGTATTAGCCTTAGTTTCAGGCGTTATACTTTAGCATTAGGGATTGGTACGGTCAGACCGTTTGTCTTTACTGGTGAATCACTACCTGGTGTTTTTTCTCTTTTTTTGGTCCCGAGTTTGGTTAGGCCATGTATTGGGTGTTGTTTGTGGTATAGTATCTTTATACATGTAGAGGGACTTATAGGGCCTTAAGGGTGAGTCGACGGTGAGCGGGGGCGCCATATTGCGTCCAAGAGGGTGCCAACCTCCGCAGACAGGCAGGGAATATTTGTAGGGACGTGTAGGGTTTTTGCTATCGGCCCCGTTGTCCCTCCCACCCTTTGCCCTTTATAATCTTTTTGGGCCAGGTTTTTTAATTGACCCACCCCCATTTAGAGGGGTCTGGGTGTTGTGTCAGTCTTTTATCCTTATTTTGTTTAATAAAGTTTATTGGATAGATTAGTTTTCCTTATTTAAACCCTTCCCAACATGTGCCGTATATACATGGCGCCACAGGAGATGTGTTCCCGCAAATCGCCATATGCATACAGCACCGTGATCATTCTATATGAGAGCTGACACTCTGCAGCAATGCCCACAATTGGTGCTAGCATTTTACCCCTCTGATGCCACTGTTAATAGTGACAGTGACTTTGCAGGGCATCGCATAGGGAAGGAGCTCCCTCTCTGCTCACATTGGCACATAGTGATGCAATCACATTATGCTGATGGTCTCCATGGTCACCCGGGGCCAAAAGATGGCCTCAAGGTCAGCCAGGGACTGTGGTCTAACAGTTCATTCTGAGAGCCCGAGCTGACACCCCTCCTCCCTGCATGTTAGATGCTGCTATAATGCTCTGTAGTGCAGAAGTATTGCAGATTATTAGATCAACTTTATACTGACAGATCACTGATGTCTCATAGTGGGACAATGTAAAAAAAAGTATTTAAAAAGTTATAAAAAATTGCAAAAATATTTTTTTTTAAATCACAAAATAATGAACAAAAAAAAAGAAAAAATATTAATCCAATAAATACTTTTTTTATGTAAAAAAGTACACATATTTGGTATCGCCATGTCCAGAATGACCCAACTTATAAAACTGTCCCACGTGTTAATCCCTTCAGTGAACACCTTTAGAAAAAAAAAAGAGGCAAAAAACTATGATTTACCATCGTACCAACAAACAAAAAGTGAAATAAAACACGATAAAAAATACCAATGTAAATAAAAATAGTATCTCTTAAAACGTCATCTTGTCCCACAAAAAAACAAGCCACCATACAGCTCAGTCAGAGGAAAAATAAAAACAATTATAGCTCTCAGAATAAGGCGATGCAAAAATAATTATTTTTTCTATAAAATAGTTTTCATTGTGTAAAAGCGCCAAAACATAAAAAAAATAAATGTAGTATTGCTGTAATCATACTGACCCGAAGAATTAAACTGCCTTATCAATGTTACCATATGTGGAACGGTATAAAAAATACCTGTATTGCTTTTTTTTGTTCATTCTGCCTCCCATAAATTGGTATAGAAAGAGATCAAAAACTGTAATATGCTCAAAAATGGTGCCAATAAAAACATCAACTCATTCCACAAAAATCAAGCCATCACGTGACTCTATCAGCTGAAATATGGAAAAACTATAGCTATCAAACTCTGGTGATGCAGTTTTTGCAATAAAAAGCTTCTTTTAGTGTGTGACAGCTGCCATATCTAAAAAACAGATATAAATCTGGTATCACTATAATCACACCAACCCAAAGAATAAGGTCGTCTCATTGCTTATACCTCATGAGAAAAGGTGTAGAAAGTAAATAAAAACAATTATTCACATGATGTTGATTTGTTCATTCTGCCTCCCAAAGATTGCAGTAAGGCTCAGCTCACGTTTCTGCTGCGCTCTACGCTGAGCGTTTACTCTAAAGTTTCCGTGCAAATCTCTGAAATATATTATTCAGATGGAACCCCTGGAGGGAGATTCCCTTTATTGAGACAGGTGAAGGCACTGTGGATGCCATCTAGCCAACTACGATCCGGCGCTGTCGGTCTTTTTAAGTGTGCATAAAAGCACGGTCTGCCACAGTTTTGTGTACTTTTCAAAAGAAGGAAACCAATGAACAGAGGCCAGGTAGAGTCCAGAGTAACTCTGCTGCATTAGGCTATGTGCACACGTTGCAGATTGGTGTGCGGATTTTTCGGCACTGTTTTTTCAAAATCCTCAGTTAAACCGCCCTGCGGATTACCTGCAGATTAGCAGCGGATTTACCGCGTTTTTTGTGCGGATTCCACCAGCAGTTTTACTCCTGCAGATTCCTATTGAGGAGCAGGTGTAAACTGCTGCACAAAGAATTGACATGCTGCGGAAAATAAACTGTTGCGTTTCCACGCGTTTATTTCCGCAGGATGTGCACTGTGGATTTTGTTTTCCATAGATTTACATGGTACTGTACAACACATGGAAAACAGCTGCACATCCGCAGCGTCAAATCCGCTGCGGATCCGCAGCAAAATCCGCAATATGTGCACATAGCCTTATAGTGAATGGATCCCTTGGGGGTTTCATCTGAATCACGTCAATCAGAGATTTTGATGGAAACCCAGATCTAAATGCTTAGCGTAGAGCAGTGTTCCCCAACTCCGGTCCTTAAGAGCCACCAACAGGTCTTATTTTCAGGATTTCCTTAGTATTGCACAGGTGATAATTACATCACCTGGACAGGCAAGCATTCAATCACCTGTGCAATACTAAGGAAATCCTGAAAACATGACCTGTTGGTGGCTCTTGAGGACCAGAGTTGAGGAACAATGGCGTAGAGTGCAAGATAAATGTGATCCAAAACGTTATGTAAAATGTTCCCAACTAAAGCTTCATCTCAATCCACAAAAAAATCAAAACTCCGCTCAGCTCCATCATCTGTTAATGGAAATTTAGGGGGCTTCTATGTTACTGGTAATACAAAGGCTCTAGAAAAGTACCATAGCTTCTCGCCCCCCAAAAGAAATTTAGCAAATTCTGAACTCCCAAATCCAATTGCCCCTCTGCCTTCTGAGCCCCAGTGTACCTAAAGCACATTTAGTAGCCACATGTTTGGCATTTCTGTAGCGATGATAGCCCACCTAAATTACATGTGCGTGTCTCCAAAAGCATGAGCTGGGCACCACAACATATGGGGCACTACAACATACTGGTGACTACAACACACTAGTGACTGCAACGTACTGGGCACTACAGTGGCAGTTTTCAATTTTCACTAAGCAACATACACTGCTGCTTGTTTCTGGAAAACACCCATGGAGTCAAAATCGTTACTACACCTGTAGATAAATTCCCAAAGGGGTATAATTTCCAATATGGGGTCACTTGAAGGGTAATTCTGCTCTTCTAGAACTTAGGGGCTCTGTGTATGGAGTCCACAGTTTATTCTAGCAAAATCTGCTCTCCAGGAGGAAAATAGCGCTCTGTCCCTTCCAAGTCTTGTCGTATGGGTAAGCAAGTACTGTAGAGCCACATATAGGGTATTTCCACATTCAGCAGAAATTGTGGGACACGTTTTGGTGCAATTTTTACCCATTTCCCAGTGTGAATATGTAAAATCTGTGGCTAAAAAAATTTGGATGGTAAAAATGTAATTATTTTTTCTTCATTGCCCAATGGTATTAAATTCTGTGACACACCTGTGTTGTCAATATGATCACTGCACCCTTAGATGAATTCATTGGGACTCAGTGTAAATTGAGTTCATATATGTGGGGTTTCTGTTGTTCTGGCACCTCAGGGGTTCTACCAATTTCACATGGCACCCTCAAAACAGTGCAGCAAAATCTGAACTCCAATATGGCTCTATTTCCCTTCTGAGCTTTGCACTGTGTCTCAAAAATAGTTTTCGACCACATGTGGGGTATCTGTGTACTCAGGAGAAATTGCACAACAAATTTTGAGGTCGATTTTACCTTGCTAAACCTTATCTCTAGGCATATCATGGGTTCTCCAAAGGTGACATGGTGTACACTAATTATTCCAGCAAATTTTACATTCAAAAAGTCAAATGGCACTACCTCGCTTCCGAGCCCTGCCGTGCTCCAAAAACAGTAGTTTTTCCCCAGATATGGGATATCGGCGTACTCAGTAAAAATTGTACAACAAATAGTATGTGCAATTTCTCCTGATACCCTTGTAAAATTGCAGCTTTTGGAGCTAAAAACATTTTTGGATTATAGAAGGTAGAATAGTCAGCTTACCAGCATAGGTGTGTGTCTTCCCTGTTGCAAGCCAATGCCACGCAAGGTGTTATGGACCTGGTGGTTAAGAGCGCCCGGAACGACCTGATGGTTAAACTCACACAGGACAAGCTCTGGGAAGTGGGAACTCTGCTGACTGCAACCCCTAATCCTATCACACAACTAGAAATAGCCGTGGAGCGTACCTAACACGACCTAGACGCCTCTTCACAGCCTAAGAGCTAACTAGCCCTAAAGATAGAAAATAAAGCCTACCTTGCCTCAGAGAAATTCCCCAAAGGAAAAGGCAGCCCCCCACATATATTGACTGTGAGTTAAGATGAAAGTCACAAACACAGAGATGAAACAGGTTTCAGCAAAGGGAGGCCAGACTTACTAAACAGACTGAGGATAGAAAAGGTATCTTTGCGGTCAGCACAAAAAACTACAAAAAACCACGCAGAGTGTGCAAAAAGACCTCCGCACCGACTCACGGTGCGGAGGTGCCACTCTGCATCCCAGAGCTTCCAGCTAGCAAGACAAAATCATGATAGCCAACTGGACAAGGAAACAATGAACAAATAATTAACTAGCAGGGACTTAGCTTCTGCTGGAGTAGACAGGTCACCAGAAAGATCCAAGAGCGAACTGAACCAGTACAAGAACATTGACAGCTGGCATGGAGTAACGATCTGAGTGGAGTTAAATAGAACAGCCAGCCAAAGAATAAACTACGTCACCTGTGGAAGGAACCTCAGAAGCAGCAGCTCCACTCACAGCCACCAGAGGGAGTCCATGGACAGAACTCGCCGAAGTACCATTCATGACCACAGGAGGGAGTTCGAAAACAGAATTCACAACAGTACCCCCCCCTTGAGGAGGGGTCACCGAACCCTCACCAGAGCCCCCAGGCCGATCAGGACGAGCCAAATGAAAGGCACGAACTAGATCGGCAGCATGAACATCAGAGGCAAAAACCCAGTAATTATCTTCCTGACCATAACCCTTCCACTTGACCAGGTACTGGAGTTTCCGTCTTGAAATACGAGAATCCAAAATCTTCTCCACCACATACTCCAACTCCCCCTCGACCAACACCGGGGCAGGAGGATCAACGGAGGGAACCATAGGCGCCACGTATCTCCGCAATAACGACCTATGGAACACATTATGGATGGCAAAAGAAGCTGGAAGGTCCAAACGAAATGACACAGGATTAAGAACTTCAGAAATCTTATATGGCCCAATGAAACGAGGCTTAAACTTAGGAGAGGAAACCTTCATAGGAACATGACGAGATGACAACCAAACCAAATCCCCAACACGAAGTCGGGGACCAACACAGCGCCGGCGGTTAGCGAAACGTTGAGCCTTCTCCTGGGACAATGTCAAATTGTCCACCACATGAGTCCAAATCTGCTGCAACCTGTCCACCACCGTATCCACACCAGGACAGTCCGAAGTCTCAACCTGCCCTGAAGAGAAACGAGGATGGAAACCAGAATTACAGAAAAAAGGCGAAACCAAAGTAGCCGAGCTGGCCCGATTATTAAGGGCGAACTCAGCCAAAGGCAAGAAGGACACCCAATCATCCTGATCAGCAGAAACAAAGCATCTCAGATATGTCTCCAAAGTCTGATTAGTTCGTTCGGTTTGGCCATTTGTCTGAGGATGGAAAGCCGAAGAAAAAGACAAATCAATGCCCATCTTAGCACAAAAGGACCGCCAAAACCTCGAAACAAACTGAGAACCTCTGTCCGAGACGATGTTCTCCGGAATGCCATGCAAACGAACCACATGCTGGAAAAACAATGGCACCAAATCAGAGGAGGAAGGCAATTTAGACAAGGGTACCAAATGGACCATCTTAGAGAAGCGATCACAGACCACCCAAATGACCGACATCCTTTGAGAGACAGGGAGATCTGAAATAAAATCCATGGAAATATGCGTCCAGGGCCTCTTCGGGACCGGCAAGGGCAAAAGCAACCCACTGGCACGAGAACAGCAGGGCTTAGCCCGAGCACAAATCCCACAGGACTGCACAAAAGAACGCACATCCCGTGACAAAGAAGGCCACCAAAAGGATCTAGCCACCAAATCTCTGGTACCAAAGATTCCAGGATGACCCGCCAACACCGAACAATGAACCTCAGAGATAACTCTACTAGTCCATCTATCAGGGACAAACAGTTTCTCCGCTGGACAACGGTCAGGTCTATCAGCCTGAAACTTCTGCAGCACGCGCCGCAAATCAGGGGAGATGGCAGACAAAGTTACCCCCTCTTTGAGAATACCCGCCGGCTCAGGAACACCCGGAGAGTCAGGCACAAAACTCCTTGACAGGGCATCAGCCTTCACATTCTTAGAGCCCGGAAGGTATGAAACCACAAAATCAAAACGGGAGAAAAAGAGCGACCATCGAGCCTGTCTAGGATTCAACCGTTTTGCAGACTCGAGATAAGTCAAATTCTTGTGATCCGTCAAGACCACCACGCGATGCTTGGCTCCTTCAAGCCAATGTCGCCACTCCTCGAATGCCCACTTCATGGCCAACAACTCTCGATTGCCAACATCATAATTGCGCTCAGCAGGCGAGAATTTTCTAGAAAAGAAGGCACATGGTTTCATCACCGAGCCATCAGAACTTCTTTGCGACAAAACAGCCCCTGCTCCAATCTCAGAAGCATCAACCTCGACCTGAAACGAGAGCGAAACATCTGGCTGGCACAACACAGGGGCAGAAGAAAAACGACGCTTCAACTCCTGAAAAGCCTCTACAGCCGCCGAGGACCAATTGACCACATCAGCACCCTTCTTGGTCAAATCAGTCAATGGATTAACAACAATAGAAAAAATAGCGACGGTAAAAATTAGCAAAGCCCAGGAACTTCTGCAGGCTCTTCACAGATGTCGGCTGAGTCCAATCATAAATGGCCTGAACTTTAACAGGGTCCATCTCGATAGTAGAAGGGGAAAAAATGAAACCCAAAAATGAAACCTTCTGAACCCCAAAGAGACATTTCGACCCCTTCACAAACAAGGAATTCGCACGAAGGACCTGGAACACCATTCTGACCTGCTTCACATGAGACTCCCAATCATCCGAAAAGACCAAAATATCATCCAAATATACAATCACGAATCTATCCAGGTACTCTTGGAAGATGTCATGCATAAAGGACTGAAACACAGATGGAGCATTAGAAAGCCCGAATGGCATAACCAGGTACTCAAAATGGCCCTCGGGCGTATTAAATGCTGTTTTCCATTCATCGCCCTGTTTAATTCGCACAAGATTATACGCCCCTCGAAGATCTATCTTGGTGAACCAACTAGCCCCCTTAATCCGAGCAAACAAATCAGACAGCAGCGGCAAAGGGTACTGAAATTTGACTGTGATCTTATTAAGAAGGCGGTAATCAATACAAGGTCTCAAAGAGCCATCCTTCTTGGCCACAAAAAAGAACCCTGCTCCCAACGGTGATGACGACGGGCGAATATGACCTTTCTCCAAGGATTCCTTTATATAACTCTGCATAGCGGCGTGCTCTGGCACAGATAAATTAAACAGTCGGCCCTTAGGAAACTTACTACCAGGAATCAAATTAATAGCACAATCGCAATCCCTATGAGGAGGTACGGCACCGGATTTGGGCTCTTCAAATACATCCCGGTAATCTGACAAAAACTCATGGACTTCAGAAGGAGTGGAAGGCGAAATTGACAGCAATGGAACATCACCATGTACCCCCTGACAACCCCAGCTGGACACAGACATAGATTTCCAATCCAATACTGGATTATGGACCTGTAGCCATGGCCACCCCAAAACGACCACATCATGCAGATTATGCAACACCAAAAAGCGAATATCCTCCTGATGGGCAGGAGCCATGCACATGGTCAATTGAGTCCAGTATTGAGGCTCATTCTTGGCCAAAGGCGTAGCATCAATTCCTCTCAATGGAATAGGATACTGCAAGGGCTCCAAGAAAAAACCACAGCGCCTGGCAAACTCCAAGTCCATCAAATTCAGGGCAGCGCCTGAATCCACAAATGCCATAACAGAATAGGACGACAGAGAGCAAATCAGAGTAACGGACAAAAGAAATTTAGACTGTACCGTACCAATGGTGGCAGACCTAGCGAACCGCTTAGTGCGCTTAGGACAATCGGAGATAGCATGAGTGGAATCACCACAGAAAAAACACAGCCCATTCCGACGTCTGTGTTCCTGCCGTTCCGCTCTGGTCAAAGTCCTATCACATTGCATAGGCTCAGGCCCATGCTCAGAGAATACCGCCAAATGGTGCACAGCTTTGCGCTCACGCAAGCGCCGATCGATCTGAATAGACTCATTCAGACCAGCAGGCGTGGGAAATCCCACCATGACATCCTTAAGGGCTTCAGAAAGACCCTTTCTGAAAATTGCTGCCAGGGCACACTCATTCCACTGAGTAAGCACAGACCACTTTCTAAACTTCTGACAGTACACCTCTGCTTCATCC
The DNA here is from genome assembly GCF_032444005.1 of Ranitomeya imitator. NCBI lineage: Eukaryota > Metazoa > Chordata > Amphibia > Anura > Dendrobatidae > Ranitomeya > Ranitomeya imitator. The sequence continues at coordinate 710,210,795 of NC_091284.1, read as the reverse complement.
TGACCCTGACACAAAGCCAGCAAGATTTTCTCTGCCTGATCCACTGAATTTGGTTCATCATAAAGCAATCCAAGCGCCAGAAAAAACGCATTAACATCACGCAATGCAGGATCTCCTGGCGCAAGGGAAAATGCCCAGTCTTGAGGGTCACCACGCAACAAAGAAATAATGATTTTTACTTGTTGAACGGTGTCACCAGAGGAGCAGGTTTTCAAAGCTAGAAACAGTTTACAATTATTTTTGAAATTCAGGAATTTAGATCTATCCCCAGAAAACAAATCAGGAATTGGAATTCTAGGCTCTAACATCGGATTCTGAACCACAAAATCTTGAATGTTTTGTACCCTTGCCGTGAAATGATCCACACAAGAGGACAGACCCTGAATGTCCATATCTACACCTGTGTTCTGAACCACCCAGAGGTTAAGGGGAAAAGAAAGACAAAAAACACTGCAGAGAAAAAAAAATGGTCTCAGAACTTCTCTTATCCTTCTATTGAGATGCATTAATGCTTTTGGCCAGCTGTACTGTTATGGACCTGGTGGTTAAGAGCACCTGGAACGAACTGATGATTAAACTCACACAGGACAAGCTCTGGGAAGTGGGAACTCTGCTGACTGCAACCCCTAATCCTATCACACAACTAGAAATAGCCGTGGAGCGTACCTAACACGACCTAGACGCCTCTTCACAGCCTAAGAGCTAACTAGCCCTAAAGATAGAAAATAAAGCCTACCTTGCCTCAGAGAAATTCCCCAAAGGAAAAGGCAGCCCCCCACATATATTGACTGTGAGTTAAGATGAAAGTCACAAACACAGAGATGAAACAGCTTTTAGCAAAGGGAGGCCAGACTTACTAAACAGACTGAGGATAGAAAAGGTATCTTTGCGGTCAGCACAAAAAACTACAAAAAACCACACAGAGTGTGCAAAAAGATCTCCGCACCAACTCACGGTGCGGAGGTGCCACTCTGCATCCCAGAGCTTCCAGCTAGCAAGACAAAATCATGATAGCCAACTGGACAAGTAAACAATGAACAAATAATTAACTAGCAGGGACTTAGCTTCTGCTGGAGTAGACAGGTCACCAGAAAGATCCAAGAGCGAACTGAACCAGTACAAGAACATTGACAGCTGGCATGGAGTAACGATCTGAGTGGAGTTAAATAGAACAGCCAGCCAAAGAATAAACTACGTCACCTGTGGAAGGAACCTCAGAAGCAGCAGCTCCACTCACAGCCACCAGAGGGAGTCCATGGACAGAACTCGCCGAAGTACCATTCATGACCACAGGAGGGAGTTTGAAAACAGAATTCACAACAGTACCCCCCCCTAGAGGAGGGGTCACCGAACCCTCACCAGAGCCCCCAGGCCGATCAGGACGAGCCAAATGAAAGGCACGAACTAGATCGGCAGCATGAACATCAGAGGCAAAAACCCAGGAATTATCTTCCTGACCATAACCCTTCCACTTGACCAGGTACTGGAGTTTCCGTCTCGAAATACGAGAATCCAAAATCTTCTCCACCACATACTCCAACTCCCCCTCGACCAACACCGGGGTATAGTTTCCAAAATGGTGTCTCTTGCTAGTGGTTTCCATTGTTTAGGCGCCTCAGGGGTTCTCCATATTCGACCTGGCGTCCGCTATTTATTCCAGCAAATTTTACATTCAAAAAGTCAAATGGCGCCCCTTCCCTTCCAAGCCCTGCCATGCGCCAAATGAATAGTGTTCCCCCACATATTGGGTATCTGCATACTCAGGAAAATTGTACATGGAGCGCCTGCTAGGGCTGTGGGGTACTTGGGCCGGGTCCGATGGTTCTTAAGGGGGTGGTCACGGCAGGTGTGACCCGGACCGTGGCCCTGGGTGTCCAATAAAAGTAATGAAATGAAAGGGAAATAGAGTCTATAGGGAGTTAGTTCGTGACACCACCTGTGGTGTTCAGCAATGGATGGCCCACGCTGCTTTAGGGGACCGCTGGGGCCGATGGTGAGGTAGCTGGGATAATTCTGCTCCCCACAGGTGGAGCGGGGCCCCAGGGCTATCGGTATAGTTGGTAAGAGATCGTAGATGATGGGGTGCAGGACTGAGGGTGCGGGAAATGACTGGAGGACACAAGGATAGCAGTTTCCTTTACCTTTACTTCTTGGTGCAGGTGCATTCCGGGGCACGGATAACAGATGATGATGGTGTCCGGGCAGACTGGAAGTGGAGCGCCCTCCAGGGCCATGGGGATACTCGGTACAGGGCCGGTTCTTAAAGGGATGTGTCACAGCAGCAGAAACCAGGTCCGTGACAATGTTCGTCCAATAAAAGTCAATATAAAAGGGGAATAAAGTTTATGGGGGATAGTTTGTGACGCCACCTGTGGTTTTCGGCAATGGATGGCCGACGCTGCGGTTCAGGTCCACTGGGGCAGTTTGTGATGCAGCAGAGTTGGTACAGCTCTCCACGGGTAGAACTAGACCCCAGGGCAGTGAAACTGTTAAACGTGATGGTGGATGTTGTGGTGCAGGGCAGGTGATGCATCAATAATTCAGAGGACACAGCAGGGTGCAGTTTCCACACTTTACTCACAGTTCTGATTTTATTCCTCAGCTGGGGTGCTGTGTCCTCCAGGTCAGTTGTCCAGCCAGCTCTCAGGTAATTTGGAGTACACCGTGTCAGAACCTCCTTCAGATGTTCCTTTCCTGGCCATCTCACTGTGCTGGCTCCCTCCTCTCCTGCCCTGCACCTGAAGCGATGGCCGGGGGACCACCACGGTGCAGGAAGACTACTGTACACAAGATGAGGTGCAAACAACGAAGGATAGATTTATTGGGAGACAGGGAATGGAAGGGACAAAGAAGGTGCAAAAGATAATGCACATGAGTTATCTTGTCTGTAAAATAGCACAGTGCTTCAACAATTACAAACTCAGAATCTGTCTCACTAGCAACTTTATACAATAAAACATATATCGATGCTACTCTGCATATAACCTCCCTGGCATTTACTACGCAGGCCACACGGCTACTGTGCTCTAACTACTGAAGCCTGCACTAGGCCCTAACAGGTGCACCAAACAGGAACAAACTCACGGTGATGTTGGGGACACAGGTCCAGTCCCAGGGGGCCCCCGAAGTCCAAAACGGTGGTGCGCACGGATTCCTGTCAGCTCTGCAAAGCGTGGTCTTCTCCTTGCTCCTGGAAACCATAAGTCCCCTTCTCAGTATCTTCGTGGCTTCACAAACCAGCACAGAACAGCCACCCTTTGCTGTAACCGGGAAAGTCTATTTAACAAACGCAGTTCGTCTCAAGCTGTGTAATCTTTCTTGCAGCCAACGACTCTTCCTTGCAGACAGAACAGCACAAAGTTCTCTCAGTTCCCTCTGAAATTTTCCCTCCACACGCTGCTTCAGCTCCACCCCTGCACACAGCCCCGACCAGTTCATAGCAAACATAAGAGCAGGGGAGAACAGCAGAACATACCATCACACCAGACAAGGGGATGCAGCCTCTTAAAGTGACAGCGTGTTTCTTATTGTCCATAACAGCACCACCCTCTTACACACCTTCACACACAGTGTCATAATCCAGGAGCCCTGGAGCTTGTCGGGCGATGTGCGCTAAGTCCCCTTGATCCTATCCGGCCACCTTATCAGTGAATGTGTTGGATGTGGCTGCAGCACATGCAGATACTGCAACCTCCGGTTAGCTATCTGAGTCCTTAGTTTCTTCACTAGGCTGGGGGATGGTTCCCCCACTGCGACATGGTCCCTCTACCCAACTACAATAGGCGTGGATATGGGCCCCATGGGTGGATTGCTCACTACCCGTGCACCTAGGACCCCTTCTCTCTCTTCTTTCTGTCAGGAGCTTCTCTCTATCTTCCTCGTTCTCTCTCTGGTCCTGGGACGAGCTCCTCACTGCTAAAGTCCCCAGTTCCAACTGACTACCTCCCTAACTAACTCCTCCCTCTTGTTTCTATGACAACTCTACTCTCTCCACCTACACCCTCTACCCAGTCCCTCCCTACGCCTGAGAGGTCTGGTGTTGGATGCGAGTGTATGGGTTCTGAATCATGTCCCCTCCTTATCTGGCTGAGGTGCAGTACCTCTGTGGCGACTGGACCCTCAGGGGTGCCACAGAAGCAACTTGGGATCCACCTAGCCAGGTGGATTTGGAGGCCTTCCTTCTGCGCTATACTCTAGGTCCTTGCCGCTTTAAGCTCTGTTCAAGTTCCTCTCCCACGTGTTGCTTCTAACCTGTATGGCAGTCAGTTTGAGCCTATCACTGGCACTGCCTTTTCACTTGCAGCCCTGGCACTTGCTCTGCTGCGGTGCCTCCAGGCGTTCAGTGTGGCCAGGGAGCTTGCAGTTCCCTGCCCTCCAGATTCAGCTGTCGGGGTGTGCAGCACCCACACAGCCAAGGACTCTAGCGTCCTCTCTCTTTCAGCGCTCTGTTCTGGGGTGATCCTGGCTACAGCTCCACTCCCCAGGTTCTACTCGACTTACCTCCTCTCCTCTCACTATCTCAGACTAGACTGACTAACACCGCCTCCAGGCCACAACTTATAGGGAAGCTCCCCTGAAATCAGGTGTTAGAGCTCCCCCTTCTTGTCTGGAAAGGAAAGTGTTGGATGCTGGTATTACCTGGTAAGGGGACCCCTCTTTGCTTCCAGGCATGACATCACCCCGTGAGGGAGGCAATGCCACTGTGGCAACCGGACTCCTGGGGTGCCACATACAAATTGTATGATGAAATTTCTCTTGATACCCTTGTGAAAATTTGGGCTAAAAAACATTTTTATGTGAAAAAATGTTATATTTTCACGGCTCAGCGTAATAAACTTCTGTGAAGCACCTGGGGGTTCGTGGTGCTCACTAGACATCTAGATAAGATGCACAACAAATTTTGGCATCCATTGTTTTCCTGTTACCCTTGCAAAAATAAAAATATTTGGGTCGAAAAAAAATTTTTCTGAAATGTTGTTAAACATTTATTTTTTCCTTACACATTCCATTAATTTCTGTGAAGCACATGAAGGGTTAATAAACTTCTTGAATGTGGTTTTAACACCTTGAGGGGTGCCGTATTTTCTGTCTTATACAGCTCTGGCAAAAATTAAGAGACCACTGCAAAATGTTCAGTTTGTCTGCGTTTTCTCTTTATAGGTATATTTTTGAGTAAAATGTAAATTTTTTTTATTTTTTTTCTAAAAAATTAAAACGGTCAAATTAAAAAAAATAGTGCTTTCAGGCCTCAAATAATGCAAAGAAAGCAATTTCATAAATATTTAGAAACAACAAAACTAATGTTTTAACTCAGGAAGAGTTCAGAAATCAATATTTTGTGGAATAACCATAATTTTTAATCACAGCTTTAATACATCTTGGCATGCTTTCCACCAGTCTTTCACACTGCTTCTGGCGCAAAAATTTAAGCGATTCTTCTTTGTTTTGTTTTTTTTAAACAATAAATTTTTATTGAATTTTGCATATAAGGTGAAGGAAAAACCTCAATACAAACATATTTTTACAATATGTATAAGAGGACATATAAGCAGTTAACAAACGAACAAATGAACAAACAACAGGGTAAGAGGCAGGGGAAGAGGGGGGGACCCGAGAAGAGGGTCATAGTGTCCGATTCCGGTTAAATGATTCAATCAGAGTCAGGAGGGTCAGGGTTGGTCAGATGAAATACTGGTGAAGGGGGTGTGGTTGGCATACTCTGCCCAGGGAAGCCAAATTCTCTCAAACTTGCCCAACTTTGTCTGTAAGTATGGCAGATAATTTTTCGTTTATCATGTACCAAGAAAGGCGTGTTTTAACTGCAGATAATTCTAGATTCGTTTTTTTTCCAAGCCGAAGCTATGGTTTGTTTGGCTGCCAGGAATATAAATGTGATGAGGGCTTGAGTGTGTTTAGGGGTGTTGGGGATACGCTTGTTAAAACCAAGATTTTTTGGAAGATTGATATTTGTTATCGAGAAGATCAGGTGGTATATTCTAATCTAAAATCTGCGTACAATCGGGCATAGCCACCAGATATGGAGCATATCACCTGTGCAATTACATCCTCTAAAGCAATTTGGAGAATAGAACTGCATTAGCCACTCTGGCTGGGGTCAGGTACCACCTGGTCAACACCTTATAATTCGTTTCTAGCATGAGGGTATTTAATATTCCTCCAGTAGAGGAGGACCAGATTTGAGACCATTCTGAATCAGTCAAAGTGGAACCAACGTCAGCCTCCCAGCATGAAGTGTAGTTCAAACTGCGCCTATGAGAGGAGGAATTGATATGAGAGTAAAGGAGAGATATAATGCCTGGAGCGTGTGGATTTTGGCGGCATCTTTCTTCAAAGGGAGTGAAGGAATAAGGAGGGGTAGAGTTTTTTAGTAATGAAATGAGAAAATTTTTAAGTTGCAAGTAACAAAATACCTTTTCAGGGGGGAGATGCTATTTATCACTCAGGACCGAAAAAGGAATAATCCCATCCATGTTAAAAAGGTGATATCCCTGCAGCGACCCATAAACGAAAGTTCCCAAGGGACTGCATGCCAGGAAGGAACTGGATATTGCCCCAAAGGGGGGCGAGATGTAAGAATGTTGAGATTAGCTGCGAGGAATATTTCAACGAATCCCAAATCTTAAGAGAGTGAGCTAAAATGGGATTTGAGACGTGTCTACGCTGAGCTGGGAGAATCCTTAATATTGTATCGAGGGCACCTGTTGTGATAGGCAATTCAGTATCACAATGGACATAGCGGTCAGAGCACATACAGTGATCTGACAATAACCCAAAATAATAGAATGAGCTCTGAGACGTGGGAACTCTGCAGACCGCAATCCCTAATCCTCTCCAAACAACACTAGAGGCAGCCGTGGATTGCGCCTAACTCTGCCTATGCAACTCGGCACAGCCTGAGAAACTAACTAGCCTGAAGATAGAAAATAAGCCTACCTTGCCTCAGAGAAATACCCCAAAGGAAAAGGCAGCCCCCCACATATAATGACTGTGAGTTAAGATGAAAAGACAAACGTAGGGATGAAATAGATTCAGCAAAGAGAGGCCCGACTTTCTTAACAGAGCGAGGATAGGAAAGATAACTTTGCGGTCTACACAAAACCCTAAAGAAAACCACGCAAAGGGGGCAAAAAGACCCTCCGTACCGAACTAACGGCACGGAGGTACACCCTTTGCGTCCCAGAGCTTCCAGCAAAACAATTAGACAAGCTGGACAGAAAAAATAGCAAACAAATAGCAAAGAAGAACTTAGCTATGCAGAGCAGCAGGCCACAGGAATAATCCAGGGAAAAACAAGTCCAACACTGGAACATTGACAGGAAGCATGGATCAAAGCATTAGGTGGGGGGGGCGTGGCTATGCACTAGGAGCGAGAAGACGCACCCGGGGAAAGCTCCTCATATCCTGATGGTATTCTGGCACATAAATTCTCCTGGCTGAAAGCTACTCACTGCTGGCGACTCTCTTGGACCCCGGGGGACAATCTGCTGCTGTGGAGAGCGCTTCGGGACTGGGAGAGGAACGGAGATCCGGAAAGGCCTGTATGAGAGACGAGATACACATGAGGCGGCGGCCATCTTTATAAGTGTGCGCGCCGGAGAGGAACAGAACGGCGCCGGCATTCAACATATCCTCCCCTCAAGCGTGAGAGGCTCGGGGCTGCAGGAAGCGGTGAGCGACAGGACTTACGAGCGCAGGGGGCTGGGGGAGCTGGTCGGCGGTACCGGAGGGAGGCAGCGGACATTCTATTAGCGCGCGCCTCACCAGGAAGAGACGTGACGCTGTGCGCCATCCTTAGGCGCTGTATGGGAGGTGTGCACATCTCCTAAACAATAGTGGGAATAATCGGTGTGTGCTCTGGAAAATTGAGCCCCGCGTTTCCACTATCTAGAAGTCACCTATCTCCATCGGCGCTAGAGACTTAGAGGGTTTGGCTCCCCTCTTACTGCTTTCTCTCTGCGGGTGCTGCGGACTCTCTTCTCTCCCCAACCCCCCCCCCCCCCCCCCTCTCTGGTGCACACAAAATTTGTCCTGGACTGAACACTGCTCCATGTTGTGCTGCCTCAGACTAGATTTATATAATTCTATCATCACTCTGATTGCCTCACCGTCCTCCACCTCTGTCATTTAATCATGCAGCATTCAAAGGGCTCTGGAGCTGCGGACAAATTAAGGAAATTTGCTAGAGAGGATCACTCGGATGGGGGTCGTACCCTCAGAAATAATTCCACTCAAGTTCCACGCAAAGGCCGCCCATCGGACAGTAATGAAGAGAGTGTACAGGAAGAATTATCCCTCAGGCAGGCTTCTGATCAGCTAATGCAGGCCATTTCTTTAACCAGGTCTTCTCTTACTGAAAAAATAGAGGATGTGCACACTGAGGTGGGTCGCCTGAGGCAGGATATGCAAACCATGAGGGGTCGTGTCACGGAGGTGGAGATGAGGGTATCACAGTTGGAGGACGTCATCCCTCCCATGGAGGCTAAACTGTCAAGGGTGACGGGCTCTGCAAATGCTTGGAAACAAAAAGCGGATGACCTGGAGAACAGACTGCGTCGGAATAATATCCGAATTATCGGTCTGCCTGAGCGCTCTGAGGGTCAACGGCCTGAAGAATTTCTGGAAGAATGGCTTAAGACCTCTCTGGGAGGTGAATTCTCCTCAACTTTTTCGGTGGAGAGAGCTCATAGAGTACCCACGAGGCCTCTTCCTTCCGGAGCTCCGTCGAGACCCCTATTGGCACGTCTTCTCAATTGCAAAGATAGAGACACCATCCTGCGTCTGGCAAGGCAGAAGAGCCCTATTATGTTCCATAACGCTACTATCTCAATCTTCCCAGACTTCTCAATGGAGCTTCAGAAACAGAGGGCGCGATTCATGGACATAAAGAAGCAACTCAGAGACCGAGGTGTTATATATTCCATGATTTATCCAGCTCGTCTGCGTGTTGTTCATGAGGGCACGTCTGTTTTTTTCTCTGATCCGGAAGAGGCGACTGAGTGGCTGCGGACCCACGGGGGTCCTAACACCAAAAAATCCTAATGTATTTGTATCTGTGCTTAAAATTGCATAATGGAGCTTTCTATGTGGGTGTCCAACTAGGTAATACCGGACGCTGAACCTAGCGAGGGTATCCCCGTTTTTTCTTGTTGATAGGAGCACTGGACTCTACTCCTATATTGTTTGGTTTTTACAATGTTTTTACTTTCATGTTGGTTTTACTTGTTCTGTAGGTAGAAATCGCCGCCAGCAGCTCTACTGCCCTATGTGGACCACCCCCGGTCCTCGACCGGACACCATTATTTACCATAATGTGATTTGTGAGTATGGGGTCTGAATTAATCTGTATGACCTGGAATGTACGGGGCATTAAATCACCTCGGAAAAAGATTAAGGTCTCTCAAATCAAGCGTCACCGCCCCCATGTTGTGGCGCTGGTAGAGACACATCTGACCAGGGATTCGGCCCGCTGTGTACAAAAGCCATGGGTGCAGTGGTCCATACATGCATTTCACACTAGCTATTCCAGGGGGGTCTCACTACTCATTCATAGAGATGTCAGATGGGAGGTGAGAGAGGCCAGAAGGGACACTGAAGGCCGTTTTGTCTTTGTACATGCACTAATTGACTCCCGGGAGTATGTTATACTTTGTGTTTACAACCCCCCCCAGCTAATATCTCGATTCTTCGGAAGGCACTGAGCTTTGCCCTAGGATTCCCAGAAGCTAACGTCATTTGTATGGGAGATTTCAATCTTGTCATGAATAACTGCCTAGATAGATTGAGATTGAGTGATGAGACATCTGGAGAGCCTCCTTCACAGGCTCCTACTCAGTTAGCTTTGTTTATGGAAGGATGTGGGTGGTTGGACCTGTGGAGAACACGTCATCCCGGGGAAAAGGGGTACACCTGCCATTCATCTACTAGACGTTCCCTTTCCCGTCTGGACTATATATTTGGTTCCGAGAGGGTGGCAATGTGGGTTGACAGTATCGAACATGGTAATAGGTAAATCTCTGACCACAGCCCAATTATTCTTAAACTTAAATACGGACATTCTAACAATGCTATAATTTGGAAATTGAACCCATTTTGGCTTAAATTGATAGACTCTAGTGACAGAACTGTAGACCAATTGAAGTGCTTTCTATCATTCCACTCGGAGCCTCAAGACACTAATGTACTTTGGGACACCCTTAAGGCGTATCTGCGGGGATGTTTATCCTCCACAATTTCCTATATAAAGAAGGTGACCTCAAGGGAAGATGATGAGGTAGAGCGGAAATTAAAGGATACGGAATCTACATATATATCTAACCCAGAGGCGTAGCTAGAGCTTTTGCCGCCCGGGGCTGGTCCCGAGCTTGCCCCCCCCCCCCCCCCCCAGCAGGAATAAGACCTCAGATGTAGAACTTTAATTGTTTCGCCGGTGAATGTTACCATCACATGATCGGGACTGCAAAAAAAAAACAAGTTCTGCTTACCTGACCACGCTCCTGCTCTCTCCACGCAGCTGAAACGTGCACTCGCCGGCGACTGACAATGATGTCAGACGCCGGCGACATGCACACTGGGACTGACGTCAGCTGCCAGCCTCAGATTGGCTGGCGGCTGTTAGCTATTGACGTGCGGGCGCGGGCCCGCACGTCAATAGCGTTAAACAGCTGCAGCGCTGGCCGCGGCCCGGTGACCCACCCCCAGGGCTGGCTCCAGGTTTTTGAGGGCCCCGGGCAAAAGAGTCTCAGTGGGTCCCCCCTTTAACACATACCACGATTCATGATGCACAGATACGGCAGAGAAATCTAGGTATAGTACAGTGCCAGATTTCACTTCTAACATGAGTGACAGCTATTGTAAATTCTACAGTGTATGTATACAGGATAGGAGAGGTACTGTGCAGTGTATATATACAGGAGGAGTGGTACTGTGCAGTGTATATATACAGGGCAGTGGTACTGTGCAGTGTATATATACAGGAGGAGTGGTACTGTGCAGTGTATATATACAGGAGGAGTGGTACTGTGCAGTGTATATATACAGGGCAGTGGTACTGTGCAGTGTATATATACAGGAGGAGTGGTACTGTGCAGTGTATATATACAGGAGGAGTGGTACTGTGCAGTGTATATATACAGGAGGAGTGGTACTGTGCAGTGTATATATACAGGAGGAGTGGTACTGAGCAGTGTATATATACAGGGCAGTGGTACTGTGCAGTGTATATATACAGGGCAGTGGTACTGTGCAGTGTATATATACAGGGCAGTGGTACTGTGCAGTGTATATATACAGGGCAGTGGTACTGTGCAGTGTATATATACAGGGCAGTGGTACTGAGCAGTGTATATATACAGGGCAGTGGTACTGTGCAGTGTATATATACAGGGCAGTGGTACTGTGCAGTGTATATATACAGGGCAGTGGTACTGTGCAGTGTATATATACAGGGCAGTGGTACTGTGCAGTGTATATATACAGGAGGAGTGGTACTGTGCAGTGTATATATACAGGAGGAGTGGTACTGTGCAGTGTATATATACAGGAGGAGTGGTACTGTGCAGTCTATATATACAGGAGGAGTGGTACTGTGCAGTGTATATATACAGGAGGAGTGGTACTGAGCAGTGTATATATACAGGGCAGTGGTACTGAGCAGTGTATATATACAGGGCAGTGGTACTGTGCAGTGTATATATACAGGGCAGTGGTACTGTGCAGTGTATATATACAGGGCAGTGGTACTGTGCAGTGTATATATACAGGGCAGTGGTACTGAGCAGTGTATATATACAGGGCAGTGGTACTGTGCAGTGTATATATACAGGGCAGTGGTACTGTGCAGTGTATATATACAGGAGGAGTGGTACTGTGCAGTGTATATATACAGGAGGAGTGGTACTGTGCAGTGTATATATACAGGAGGAGTGGTACTGTGCAGTGTTTATATACAGGAGGAGTGGTACTGTGCAGTGTATATATACAGGAGGAGTGGTACTGAGCAGTGTATATATACAGGGCAGTGGTACTGTGCAGTGTATATATTTCAACAGCCGCCCAGCCCAGGCCCCCAGCACCTGTCCTGTATATATATTATATATACTGTCATACAGGCTGTATAGATACAGTATATACATATACAGGACAGGTGCTGGGGACCTGGGCGGCTGCTGAAGTATATAATATACAGTATATCAGCTGTGGCCGCCCCAGCTCACCCAGACTGTCAGAATACCTCAGGGCGGCAAGGAGCTCCTCCAGAATCTGCCTGTCCTGATGTAAGTTCAGCAGCCAGCGAGGGGCGGGCGGGAGAGCAGAGCAGGAGAACTCTCCGCCCACAAACAATGTCATGCTGGCTGCGTTGTTAACCCCGATGTGCCTGCACTGCCTGGCCCTGCACTGACTGAAAAGATGCTTGTGCCAGCAGGGCTAGATGCCCGCCCCCCGCATTGTGCCGCCCGGGGTGGCCCGCCCCCCCCCCCCCCGCACCCTCTTCCTACGCCACTGATCTAACCCTACTAGTGGTAACAGACTTGAGTGGTTATCTTCCCAGAGGCTATATACCCAGCATGTAGACGCCAAGTCCAAACGTAAATTATTTTTTGCCCGTCAATCTTATTTCGAATTGGGAAATCAAGCTAGCAAATTTTTAGCTTATCTGGTACGCCAACACAATATATCTAATACTATACTACAGATTCGGACACCAGGTGGATTATTGGTATCCTCAACAGAGGAGATACTCCAATGCTTTCATGAATATTATAGGTCACTATATTCATCCAAATGTGGCTTTGATATTACGGAAAACTTAAATTATTTATCAGATTTAACATTTCCCGTTTTGAGCCCTGCTCAGCGGGCCTATTTAGATGCTGATTTTACCTTGGAGGAGGTCGAGTATGCTATAGCGGATATGGCCTCTGTGAAAGCTCCTGGTCCGGACGGATTTCCTATTGAACTATATAAGAAATATCGGGATATCCTGGCCCCACTTCTATTGAAAGTAATCCGGGGGATGTCGGTGACGGGCCTTATGCCAGATTCCTATTATGAGGCAAACATTATTGTACTTAAAAAAGAAGGGAAAGACCCTTTGGAATGTGGTTCTTACCGCCCTATATCATTGGTAAACGCAGACTATAAAATTTTCACCAAAATTTTAGCCATCAGACTGAACTCAATTATATTAGACCTTATACACCCAGACCAAACAGGCTTTATGCCTGGTAAGAGCACCTCCATAAATATTAGGCGTGTCCAGTCGGTAGTTCAATATAGTTCATTAGTATCAGATAACTCCTGGGCATTGGCATCACTGGATGCGGCTAAAGCCTTTGATTCCCTTGAATGGCCCTTTCTCCTGGCCTGCCTGCAAAAATATGGCTTCGGAGATAAATTCCTACAATGGGTGGGTCTACTTTATGTCAAACCTAAAGCCCGTCTGATAGTAAATGGTGCAAGGTCCGAACCCTTCTCATTACATAGAGGTACCCGTCAGGGGTGCCCTCTCTCTCCGGCCCTCTTCGCTCTCGCAATTGAGGCATTGGCGATCCGCGTGAGGTCTTCCACATATATGAATGGTATAGATATAGCTGGCCGGGTGGACACCATAGGTCTATATGCTGATGACATGGTGATATTTATGGATAGGGCGGAGGAAACGCTGCCACAAGTAATTGCTGTTATAGACAAATTTAGTAGATTTTCTGGCCTGTCCATAAATTGGGACAAGTCCGCGTTGATGCCTCTTTCCCATACCCCTGTGCCCCGTCTTAGGACCCTCTCACCCCTTCCTATTGTTACCAGTTTTAAATATCTAGGCATATGTATTTCTCAATTTGGTAAACTAGACCTACAACTCAATATATTCCCTCTGGTAGAATTGGTTAAATCTAAATTTTCAATCTGGGCTAAACTTCCACTCTCTGTTGCGGGTCGTATTAATTTAATTAAAATGATACTGCTCCCTAAACTCAATTACTTCCTTCAACATAGTGCTGCCCCAGTCCCTAAATCCTTTTTCACCACCTTAAATTCACAAACTACATCCTTCATTTGGGGTAACTCCAGACCCAAACTTAAACTGTCTACGCTGCAGGGTCGGAAACGGGGCGGAGGGGCGGCGTTGCCAGACTTTTATCTTTATTACTTGGCCGGTCAGGCTAAAGCCCTTAATAAATGGATGCCTGATAGGTCCCCTCCCAACTCCGAGAATCATCTATTTCATTCGGCCCAAGTTGATTGCCCACTAAACTTTCTAGAGATGGAGAGAACTAACGTCCCACGCTTGCTGCCTTTGCTCCGTTTGGCGCGCTCAGTTTGGAAGCAGATTAAAAAAACTATTAAATTCACAGCTATTATAGCGGAGATGCCTCTATGGAACAATGGTTACTTTCCATCACTATCCAACCACCCGTCCGCTGATTTTTGGGTGACACATGGTGTCTCCTCAATAGGTGATCTATATAACGAGGGAATCTTTATGTCTTTTGAGCAATTACAAACGAAACATAGTATACCAAGGTCCCAATTTTTTCGATATCTTCAATTGAGATCAGCGGTTCAATCGTATATGAGACATTTAGGTGCGGGCCGTGCTATCTCCTCCTTGCCTTTGATTGGGATCCTCAATTCTCAGGGTCCACAAGGACTCATCTCCTCCCTATATACTTATCTGCTATCTTGGGGAGCTACATCTATTCTTGATTCTGTTAAGGAAAAATGGGGGGGACTCCTCTCCAATATACAGGACGAGGATTGGGATGATGTCCTTGAATCTTCAATTAATGTATCTCCATCAGTTAACAACAGGATGACCCAACTATACATAATACACCAAGCATATCTAACTCCGATTCGGCTTCATAAAACGGGCCGATTCCAAACGTCAGAGTGTCCGCGATGTCATACGTCAGATGCAGATTTTATCCATATGATATGGAGTTGTCCGGTCACTTCTCACTATTGGAAAGAGGTAACATCCTTGCTGACACTGTTGTTGTCATTCCCTGTTCCCCCTGATCCACTACTTTGTATATTTGGAGTGTGGGAGGAGGAGATTTGGGATCACTATACTGTGATCCTTTTGCGAGAGAACCTTTTTATGGCAAGGAAAGCACTGGCGCTGCGATGGATGAGTAACCTATGCCCCTCTCGGAGAACTTGGATTGACCTCGTGAACTCAATTATCCCGTATGAACGTACACTATATCAGAACAGGGGGTGTCCGGGAAAATTCAAAAAAATCTGGGGTAGATGGAATTCATCCCATCTTACTCTATAGCCATTATATGACTGGTTTTGGTACTGGGTGGGGATGCCACATGGGCAGTGGACAAGTGGTAATTGCGGCGTATTAGTAGTTAAAGTAAGGTTAAAATACAATTCAAGTGTCACTTCTCTACATGTTACAAGCAACTTAACTCCTTTAATTTACAGTTTCGAGAGTATATTGTTATGCAGGAGACAGCACTCTGTAATATACTTGTTGATACACACTTTCGTTGTACTGTTTATTAAGTTTACTTGAAACAAATGTTTATGTAACGTGATCCATTTTGTTAATAATAAACGAATTTAAAAAAAAAAAGCATTAGGTGGAGTTAAGTAGAGAAGCACCTAACGATCTCACCAGATCACCTGAGGGAGGAAACTCAGAAGCCGCAGTACCACTTTTCTCCACAAACGGAAGCTCCCAGAGAGAATCAGCCGAAGTACCACTTGTGACCACAGGAGGGAGCTCTGCCACAGAATTCACAACAGTACCCCCCCCCTTGAGGAGGGGTCACCGAACCCTCACCAGAGCCCCCAGGCCGACCAGGATGAGCCACATGAAAGGCACGAACAAGATCGGGAGCATGGACATCAGAGGCAAAAACCCAGGAATTATCTTCCTGAGCATAACCCTTCCATTTAACCAGATACTGGAGTTTCCGTCTTGAAACACGAGAATCCAAAATCTTCTCCACAATATACTCCAATTCCCCCTCCACCAAAACCGGGGCAGGAGGGTCAACAGATGGAACCATAGGTGCCACGTATCTCCGCAACAATGACCTATGGAATACGTTATGTATGGAAAAAGAATCTGGGAGGGTCAGACGAAAAGACACAGGATTAAGAACCTAAGAAATCCTATACGGACCAATGAAACGAGGTTTAAACTTAGGAGAGGAAACCTTCATAGGAATATGATGAGAAGATAACCAAACCAGATCCCCAACACGAAGTCGGGGACCCACACGGCGTCTGCGATTAGCGAAACGTTGAGCCTTCTCCTGGGACAAGGTCAAATTGTCCACTACATGAGTCCAAATCTGCTGCAACCTGTCCACCACAGTATCCACACCAGGACAGTCCGAAGACTCAACCTGTCCTGAAGAGAAACGAGGATGGAACCCAGAATTGCAGAAAAATGGCGAAACCAAGGTAGCCGAGCTGGCCCGATTATTAAGGGCGAACTCAGCCAAAGGCAAAAAGGACACCCAGTCATCCTGATCGGCAGAAACAAAGCATCTCAGATAGGTTTCCAAGGTCTGATTGGTTCGTTCGGTCTGGCCATTAGTCTGAGGATGGAAAGCCGAGGAAAAAGACAAGTCAATGCCCATCCTACCACAAAAGGCTCGCCAAAACCTCGAAACAAACTGGGAACCTCTGTCAGAAACGATATTCTCTGGAATGCCATGCAAACGAACCACATGCTGGAAGAACAATGGCACCAAATCAGAGGAGGAAGGCAATTTAGACAAGGGTACCAGATGGACCATCTTAGAAAAGCGATCACAGACCACCCAAATGACTGACATCTTTTGAGAAACGGGAAGATCTGAAATAAAATCCATAGAGATATGTGTCCAAGGCCTCTTCGGGATCGGCAAGGGCAAAAACAACCCACTGGCACGAGAACAGCAGGGCTTAGCCCGAGCACAAATCCCACAGGACTGCACAAAAGTACGCACATCCCGCGACAGAGATGGCCACCAAAAGGATCTAGCCACTAACTCTCTGGTACCAAAGATTCCAGGATGACCAGCCAACACCGAACAATGAACCTCAGAGATAACTTTATTCGTCCACCTATCAGGGACAAACAGTTTCTCCGCTGGACAACGATCAGGTTTATTAGCCTGAAATTTTTGCAGCACCCGCCGCAAATCAGGGGAGATGGCAGACACAATTACTCCTTCCTTGAGGAAAGCCGCCGGCTCAGATAAACCCGGAGAGTCGGGCACAAAACTCCTAGACAGAGCATCCGCCTTCACATTTTTAGAGCCCGGAAGGTACGAAATCACAAAGTCAAAACGGGCAAAAAACAGCGACCAACGAGCCTGTCTAGGATTCAAACGCTTAGCAGACTCGAGATAAGTCAAGTTCTTATGATCAGTCAATACCACCACGCGATGCTTAGCTCCTTCAAGCCAATGACGCCACTCCTCGAATGCCCACTTCATGGCCAGCAACTCTCGGTTGCCCACATCATAATTTCGCTCAGCAGGCGAAAACTTCCTGGAAAAAAAAGTGCATGGTTTCATCACTGAGCAATCAGAACCTCTCTGCGACAAAACAGCCCCTGCTCCAATCTCAGAAGCATCAACCTCGACCTGGAACGGAAGAGAAACATCTGGTTGACACAACACAGGGGCAGAAGAAAAACGACGCTTCAACTCTTGAAAAGCTTCCACAGCAGCAGAAGACCAATTGACCAAATCAGCACCCTTCTTGGTCAAATCGGTCAATGGTTTAGCAATACTAGAAAAATTGCAGATGAAGTGACGATAAAAATTAGCAAAGCCCAGGAACTTTTGCAGACTTTTCAGAGATGTCGGCTGAGTCCAATCATGGATGGCTTGGACCTTAACAGGATCCATCTCGATAGTAGAAGGGGAAAAGATGAACCCCAAA
Organism: Ranitomeya imitator; assembly: GCF_032444005.1. NCBI lineage: Eukaryota > Metazoa > Chordata > Amphibia > Anura > Dendrobatidae > Ranitomeya > Ranitomeya imitator. The sequence continues at coordinate 710,192,876 of NC_091284.1, read as the reverse complement.
AATGAAACCTTCTGCACACCAAAGAGACACTTTGATCCCTTCACAAACAAAGAATTAGCACGCAAGACCTGAAAAACCGTTCTGACCTGCTTCACATGAGACTCCCAATCATCCGAGAAGATCAAAATGTCATCCAAGTACACAATCAGGAATTTATCCAGGTACTCTCGGAAGATGTCATGCATAAAGGACTAAAACACTGATGGAGCATTGGCAAGTCCGAATGGCATCACTAGATACTCAAAATGACCCTCGGGCGTATTAAATGCAGTTTTCCATTCATCGCCTCGCCTGATTCGCACCAGATTATACGCACCACGAAGATTTATCTTGGTGAACCAACTAGCCCCCTTAATCCGAGCAAACAAATCAGATAACAATGGCAAGGGGTACTGAAATTTAACAGTGATCTTATTAAGAAGGCGGTAATCTATACAAGGTTTCAGCGAACCATCCTTCTTGGCTACAAAAAAGAACCCTGCTCCTAATGGCGACGATGACGGGTGAATATGCCCCTTCTCCAGGGATTCCTTCACATAACTGCGCATAGCGGTGTGCTCAGGCACGGATAAATTAAACAGTCGACCTTTTGGGAATTTACTACCAGGAATCAAATTGATAGCACAATCACAATCCCTATGCGGAGGTAGGGCATCGGACTTGGGCTCATCAAATACATCCCGGTAATCAGACAAGAACTCTGGAACCTCTGAAGGGGTGGATGACGAAATTGACAGAAATGGAACATCACCATGTACCCCCTGACAACCCCAGCTGGACACCGACATGGATTTCCAATCCAATACTGGATTATGGGCTTGTAGCCATGGCAACCCCAACACGACCACATCATGCAGATTATGCAACACCAGAAAGCGAATAACCTCCTGATGTGCAGGAGCCATGCACATGGTCAGCTGGGTCCAGTATTGAGGCTTATTCTTGGCCAAAGGCGTAGCATCAATTCCTCTCAATGAAATAGGACACTGCAAGGGCTCCAAAAAAAACCCACAACGCTTAGCATATTCCAAGTCCATCAAATTCAGGGCAGCGCCTGAATCCACAAACGCCATGACAGAATACGATGACAAAGAGCAGATCAAGGTAACGGACAGAAGAAATTTTGACTGTACTGTACCAATGGTGGCAGACCTAGCGAACCGCTTAGTGCGCTTAGGACAATCAGAGATAGCATGAGTGGAATCACCACAGTAGAAACACAGCCCATTCAGACGTCTGTGTTCTTGCCGTTCAACTCTGGTCATAGTCCTATCGCACTGCATAGACTTAGGTTTAATCTCAGGTAATACCGCCAAATGGTGCACAGATTTACGCTCACGCAAGCGTCGACCGATCTGAATGGCCAAAGACATAGACTCATTCAAACCAGCAGGCATAGGAAATCCCACCATGACATCCTTAAGGGCTTCAGAGAGACCCTTTCTGAATATAGCTGCCAGCGCAGATTCATTCCATTGAGTGAGAACGGACCACTTTCTAAATTTCTGACAATATACCTCTATCTCATCCTGAGCCTGACAAAGAGCCAGCAAATTTTTTTCTGCCTGATCCACTGAATTAGGCTCATCGTACAGCAATCCTAGCGCCAGGAAAAACGCATCGATATTACTTAATGCAGGATCTCCTGACGCAAGAGAAAATGCCCAGTCCTGAGGGTCGCCACGCAAAAAAGAAATGACGATCCTAACCTGTTGAACTGGGTCACCAGAGGAGCGAGGTTTCAAAGCCACCACCCAAATGTCTAGGGGAAAAAAAAGGCAAAACACAGTGCAAAGAAAAAAAAATGGTCTCAGAACTTCTTTTTTCCCTCTATTGAGAATCATTAGCACTTTTGGCTTCCTGTATTGTTGTGATAGGCAATTCAGTATCACAATGGACATAGCGGTCAGAGCACATACAGTGATCTGACAATAACCCAAAATAATAGAACGAGCTCTGAGACGTGGGAACTCTGCAGACCGCAATCCCTAATCCTCTCCAAACAACACTAGAGGCAGCCGTGGATTGCGCCTAACTCTGCCTATGCAACTCGGCACAGCCTGAGAAACTAACTAGCCTGAAGATAGAAAATAAGCCTACCTTGCCTCAGAGAAATACCCCAAAGGAAAAGGCAGCCCCCCACATATAATGACTGTAAGTTAAGATGAAAAGACAAACGTAGGGATGAAATAGATTCAGCAAAGAGAGGCCCGACTTTCTTAACAGAGCGAGGATAGGAAAGATAACTTTGCGGTCTACACAAAACCCTAAAGAAAACCACGCAAAGGGGGCAAAAAGACCCTCCGTACCGAACTAACGGCACGAAGGTACACCCTTTGCGTCCCAGAGCTTCCAGCAAAACAATTAGACAAGCTGGACAGAAAAAATAGCAAACAAATAGCAAAGAAGAACTTAGCTATGCAGAGCAGCAGGCCACAGGAATAATCCAGGGAAAAACAAGTCCAACACTGGAACATTGACAGGAAGCATGGATCAAAGCATTAGGTGGAGTTAAAGGGACACTGTCACCTGAATTTGGAGGGAACAATCTTCAGCCATGGAGGCGGGGTTTTCGGGTGTTTGATTCACCCTTTCCTTACCCGCTGGCTGCATGCTGGCTGCAATATTGGATTGAAGTTCATTCTCTGTCCTCCATAGTACACGCCTGTGCAAGGCAATCTTGCCTTGTGCAGGCATGTACTACGGAGGACAGAGAATGAACTTCAATCCAATATTGCAGCCAGCATGCAGCCAGCGGATAAGGAAAGGGTGAATCAAACACCCGAAAACCCCGCCTTCATGGCTGAAGATTGTTCCCTCCAAATTCAGGTGACAGTGTCCCTTTAAGTAGAGAAGCACCTAACGACCTCACCAGATCACCTGAGGGAGGAAACTCAGAAGCCGCAGTACCACTTTCCTCCACAAACGGAAGCTCCCAGAGAGAATCAGCCGAAGTACCACTTGTGACCACAGGAGGGAGCTCTGCCACAGAATTCACAACAGGCACCCAAGTGAAATTCAGGGGCCTCTAGAGAAAGCCACAGAGGAGGTTCAGAGTAGGCATGATATAGGGTCAATTGACCTAGTTGGGCTGCTTGATATTTAGAAAGGTTGGGAACCCCTAAACCTCCTTTCAAGCGATGGCGATAGAGGGTAGCTCTATTAATCCTAGGAAGGCCACCCCTCCGAACAAAAGTATCAACTAGTCGTTGGGCTATTTTTGAGGTAGTGTGAAGGGACAGGGACTGGCAAAACTCAAAATAAATAAAGTAATTTGGGGAGGATAGTCATCTTCAATGCACGCACGCGGCCAAGCCAGGAGAGGTGCAACTTCTCCCATGACTGGAGTAGTAAATGAAGTTTACAGAGCATGTGGGGGTAATTGGCTGCATAAAGGGAGTCTAAATTGGCAGTTAGTTTCACTCCTAGAAAGGTGATTCTTCTTTGTTTGATGGCTTTGTGACTATCCAACATCCTCTTGATTACATTCCACAGGTTTTCAATATGGTTCAGGTCTGACGGTTGGGCTGCCCATGACAGGGTTTTGATGTGGTGGTCTCTTCAAAAAACCACTTGATGTGGTGGTCCCTAAAAAATGATTTTGTAAATTTTGTTGGAAAAAAGAGAAATTGATGGTCAACATTTAACCCTTAAAATTTCCTACAAAAAATGATGTTTAAATAATTGTGTTGATGTAAAGTAGACATGTGTTAAATGTTATTTATTGACTATTTTGTGTAGTTTAACTGGTTTAAGGGCATAAAATGTAAAAGTTTGAAAAGTTTGATAATTTTTCAAAATTTCCACCAAATCTTCAATATTTTCACAAATATAAACAAGTCATATCGTGGGAACAACAGCGCATGGCCATAGGGCTGAAAGTCACACTTGTACGAGGGGAAAAACTGAAAGAGGAAAGGGAGCATCATGAAAATGTCAGCGACCAAATTCAGGGGAATATCCCAGAACGTCCAAGGCCAATTGTCTGGAAAAGGTATTGAGGAGCCAACCTTACTTTCTCCCACAGAGGGGAAAACAGACTGGGAATCACAGGCAAGAATCAGGTCGGAAAGTTGGGAAGCTGCAGTACTGGGAGGTAGATTCCAGGGGCACAGTTTGCCAGAAAAGAAAGGGACAGCCCAGGATGAAAGAACTGTGACTAATGAAAACTGAACTGAACTTGTTAAGTAAAGTTAATATTTTGAAAATGGACAAAGAAAACCATACAGAAACTTGGCACTCAAAAAGAACTTTAGCGTGGACAACTTAGCGTCCACGCTAAAGTTCTTTTTGAGAGCCAAGTTTCTCTATTGTTTGGATTGCTTTGGGCTGGATGCCCTACTTGAGCTCCTAACTCACATGATAGTACGAGTACCATGTTGTACCGCTACGAAAATGGACAATGAGTCTGTCATTCAATGTGTGGTGACTAGGGTTGAGCAAAACGGGTCGGTCATTTTCATAAGTCGCCGACTTTTGGCAAAGTCGGGTTTCATGAAACCCGACCTGATCTCTGTGTGGGGTCGGCCATGCGGTACTCGACTTTCGCACCAAAGTCGTGTTTAAATGACGCGAAAAGAGCCATTTCTCAGCAAATGAAGGTGGACGCAGAGTGTGGGCAGCGTGATGACATAGGTTTCAGTCCCCACCATCTTAGAGAAGGGCATTGCAGTGATTGGCTTGCTTTCTGCGGCGTCACAGGGGCTATAAAAGGGCGTTCCCGCCGACCGCCATCTTACTGCTGGTGATCTGAGCATAGGGAGAGGTTGCTGCCGCTTCGTCAGAAGCAGGGATAGCGTTAGGCAGGGTCCATTAACCCCCAAACCGCTTGTGCTGTAAATTCTCCCTGAAAAAAAAATAGTGGGAGATTAAGATTGGCATTTCTGCTTCAGTGCCAGTCCTGTGTGTGTCACCTGTCTCAAATTGTGTGCCACATTAAACCTAGTGTGTAATATTGGGCCAGATTTCTTTTAAATTCTCCCTGAAAAAAAAATAGTGGGAGATTAAGATTGGCATTTCTGCTTCAGTGCCACTCCTGTGTGTGCCACCTGTCTCAAATTGTGTGCCACATTAAACCTAGTGTGTAATACTGGGCCAGATTTCTTTTAAATTCTCCCTGAAAAAAAAAATAGTGGGAGATTAAGATTGGCATTTCTGCTTCAGAGCCACTCCTGTGTGTGCCACCTGTCTCAAATTGTGTGCCACATTAAACCTAGTGTGTAATACTGGGCCAGATTTCTTTTAAATTCTCCCTGAAAAAAAATAGTGGGAGATTAAGATTTGCATTTCTGCTTCAGTGCCACTCCTGTGTGTGCTGTTGTGAATTCCGCTCTTGGGCTCCCTCCGGTGGTTGTAAGTGGCACTTTTGTGAGTTCTGCTCTTGGGCTCCCTCTTGTGGTTTCTAGTGGTATGGCTGCTCCTTGGAGTTAGCTGTCATCAGCTGCCTCCACTTATCGTCTCTTCTGCTCTGCTATTTAGGCCTGGCTCTTTCTTCAGCCAGTGCCTCTTGTAAATGGTTCCTGGTTGGATTCACATCTCTTTGGAGTTCCCTGTTATCCTGACCAGTTCAGCAAAGCTAAGTTTTTGCTTGCTCTTTTCTGTCCATAGATTGTGGACTTATCCATTTTGTGCTTTCTATGTTTGTCCAGCTTATCAGTGTGAATTAATTCTGTCTCGCTGGAAGCTCTGGGAGGGAGATTTGCCCTCCACACCTTTAGTCAGGTGTGGAGTTTTTTTTGTAAACTCTGCGTGGATTTTTGTAGTGTTTTATACTGACCGCACAGTATTCCATCCTGTCCTATCTATTTAGCTAGACTGGCCTCCTGTGCTCATCCTGGTTTCATTCTGTGTATGTCTTTTCCCTCTCCACTCACAGTCATTATTTGTGGGGGACTAATCTATCCTTTGGGGATTTTCTCTGAGGCAAGATAGCTTTCCTGCTTCTTTCTTTAGGGGTAGTTAGCTCTTAGGCTGTGACGAGATGCCTAGGGAGAGTTAGGAGCATTCCACGGCTACTTCTAGTGTTGTGTTGAGCTTAGGGACTGCGGCCAGTACAGTTACCACTTCCTTCAGAGCTCGTTCCATGTTGCTGCTAGACCACCGTATCATAACAGTGTGCCACCTGTCTCAAATTGTGTGCCACATTAAACCTGGTGTGTAATACTGGGCCAGATTTCTTTTAAATTCTCCCTGAAAAAAAAATAGTGGGAGATTAAGATTGGCATTTCTGCTTCAGAGCCACTCCTGTGTGTGCCACCTGTCTCAAATTGTGTGCCACATTAAACCTAGTGTGTAATACTGGGTCAGATTTCTTTTAAATTCTCCCTGAAAAAAAATAGTGGGAGATTAAGATTTGCATTTCTGCTTCAGTGCCACTCCTGTGTGTACTGTTGTGAATTCCGCTCTTGGGCTCCCTCCGGTGGTTGTAAGTGGCACTTTTGTGAGTTCTGCTCTTGGGCTCCCTCTTGTGGTTTCTAGTGGTATGGCTGCTCCTTGGAGTTAGCTGTCATCAGCTGCCTCCACTTATCGTCTCTTCTGCTCTGCTATTTAGGCCTGGCTCTTTCTTCAGCCAGTGCCACTTGTAAATGGTTCCTGGTTGGATTCACATCTCTTTGGAGTTCCCTGTTATCCTGACCAGTTCAGCAAAGCTAAGTTTTTGCTTGCTCTTTTCTGTCCATAGATTGTGGACTTATCCATTTTGTGCTTTCTATGTTTGTCCAGCTTATCAGTGTGAATTAATTCCGTCTCGCTGGAAGCTCTGGGAGGCAGATTTGCCCTCCACACCTTTAGTCAGGTGTGGAGTTTTTTTTTGTAAACTCTGCGTGGATTTTTGTAGTGTTTTATACTGACCGCACAGTATTCCATCCTGTCCTATCTATTTAGCTAGACTGGCCTCCTGTGCTCATCCTGGTTTCATTCTGTGTATGTCTTTTCCCTCTCCACTCACAGTCATTATTTGTGGGGGGCTAATCTATCCTTTGGGGATTTTCTCTGAGGCAAGATAGCTTTCCTGCTTCTTCCTTTAGGGGTAGTTAGCTCTTAGGCTGTGACGAGATGCCTAGGGAGAGTTAGGAGCATTCCACGGCTACTTCTAGTGTTGTGTTGAGCTTAGGGACGGCGGCCAGTACAGTTACCACTTCCTTCAGAGCTCGTTCCATGTTGCTGCTAGACCACCGTATCATAACAGTGTGCCACCTGTCTCAAATTGTGTGCCACATTAAACCTGGTGTGTAATACTGGGCCAGATTTCTTTTAAATTCTCCCTGAAAAAAAAATAGTGGGAGATTAAGATTGGCATTTCTGCTTCAGAGCCACTCCTGTGTGTGCCACCTGTCTCAAATTGTGTGCCACATTAAACCTAGTGTGTAATACTGGGTCAGATTTCTTTTAAATTCTCCCTGAACAAAAAAAAATAGTGGGAGATTAAGATTGGCATTTCTGCTTCAGTGCCACTCCTGTGTGTGCCACCTGTCTCAAATTGTGTGCCACATTAAACCTAGTGTGTAATACTGGGTCAGATTTCTTTTAAATTCTCCCTGAAAAAAAAATAGTGGGAGATTAAGATTGGCATTTCTGCTTCAGTGCCACTCCTGTGTGTGCCACCTGTCTCAAATTTTGTGCCACAGAACATATACTGTATGAGAGTGGGCCACAATTCTTCAATATTCTCCCAGAAAAAATAAAAAGGGGGAGATTTGAATTGTTAGTTTCTGCATCAGCGTCATTCCTGTTAGTGGCATATCTGTCTGCCACTGAAGCTGTGTACTGTTATACATTGGGCCTGATTTTCCCTGCAGTCTGACCCACCTATAAGGGGATATATAAATCCAACAGAAGTTTGAGTTCACCTTGTAACTGGTTTTACAGTAACAAATACCGTTAGTTTGGTTACGTTTTTCAAACAATTAGGAAGTCTGGTGGAAGAGGTCGTGGCCGTGGGCGGTCATTGCCAGCTGGTAATGATGGTAGTGGTGGTGGAGCATCAGGTGGTCGTGGGAAAAGCAATATAGCACCTAAGTCTCGAGTTGTTGAGCCAGGTTCGTCGTCTGGCTACATAAGGCCTCGAACGCTCCCTTTTCTGGGAGTAGGAAAACTGCTTTTAAAGCCGGAGCAGCAAGAACAAGTTTTGGCTTTCCTTGCTGACTCAGCCTCTAGCTCTTTCGCCTCCTCTTCTGAAACTGCTAAATGTAAAAGCAGCGCGTCGTTAGTGGATGTTCATGGTCAGGGACAAGTCGCTTCCTTGTCTTCTTCACCAAGAACAACAGAGAAGGATGCGTCAGGCGACACAACGGGTTACTCCATGGAGCTCTTTACACATACCATTCCTGGGTTAGAAAGTGAAAAAAAAATAGTGGGAGATTAAGATTGGCATTTCTGCTTCAGTGCCACTCCTGTGTGTGCCACCTGTCTCAAATTGTGTGCCACATTAAACCTAGTGTGTAATACTGGGCCAGATATCTTTTAAATTCTCCCTGAAAGAAAATAGTGGGAGATTAAGATTGACATTTCTGCTTCAGTGCCACTCCTGTGTGTGCTGTTGTGAATTCCGCTCTTGGGCTCCCTCCGGTGGTTGTAAGTGGCACTTTTGTGAGTTCTGCTCTTGGGCTCCCTCTTGTGGTTTCTAGTGGTATGGCTGCTCCTTGGAGTTAGCTGTCATCAGCTGCCTCCACTTATCGTCTCTTCTGCTCTGCTATTTAGGCCTGGCTCTTTCTTCAGCCAGTGCCACTTGTAAATGGTTCCTGGTTGGATTCACATCTCTTTGGAGTTCCCTGTTATCCTGACCAGTTCAGCAAAGCTAAGTTTTTGCTTGCTCTTTTCTGTCCATAGATTGTGGACTTATCCATTTTGTGCTTTCTATGTTTGTTCAGTGTTGTGAGTTCTGTTTTTGGGCTCCCTCTGGTGGTTACTGATGGTACTGGGTGACTTGTGTTCTCTGCGGTCTCTGGTGTCCACCTGTTCCATCAGGTTATGGGAGTTTCCTATTTAACCTTGCTTTTTTGTCATTTCCTCGCCGGCTATCAATGTAATCAGCGTGTCTTTTTACCTCTGCTACCTGCGTCTGTTATCTTCAGGACAAGCTAAGTTTTGATTTTCCTGTTCCACGTTTTGCTTAATTTTTGTCTTAGTCCAGCTTGCAGATATGTGATTCCTTGCTGCTGTTGCTCTAGTGGGCTGAAATTACTCCTCATGTTCCATGAGTTGGCACATGAGTTCAAGTAATTTCAGGATGGTTTTTTGAAGGGTTTTTCGCTGACCGCGCAGTTCACTTTTGTATCCTCTGCTATCTAGCTTTAGCGGGCCTCATTTTTGCTGATTCTATTTTCATAACTACGTATGTGCTTTCCTCTCATTTCACCGTTATTACATGTGGGGGGCTGCTATTTCTGTGGGGTGTTTCTCTGGAGGCAAGTGAGGTCTGTGTTTCTTCTAATAGGGGAAGTTAATCCTTCGGCTGGCGCGAGACGTCTAGGAATCATCGTAGGCACATTCCCCGGCTACTGCTAGTTGTGTGTTTAGGTTCAGGATCGCGGTCAGCTCAGGTTCCATCACCCTAGAGCTTGTTTTGTTTTTGTGCTTGTCCTTTTGTGATCCCCTGCCATTGGGATCATGACAGTTCAGCTTATCAGTTTGAATTAATTCTGTCTTGCTGGAAGCTCTGGGAGGCAGATTTGCCCTCCACACCTTTAGTCAGGTGTGGAGTTTTTTTTGTAAACTCTGCGTGGATTTTTGTAGTGTTTTATACTGACCGCACAGTATTCCATCCTGTCCTATCTATTTAGCTAGACTGGCCTCCTGTGCTCATCCTGGTTTCATTCTGTGTATGTCTTTTCCCTCTCCACTCACAGTCATTATTTGTGGGGGGCTAATCTATCCTTTGGGGGTTTTCTCTGAGGCAAGATAGCTTTCCTGCTTCTTTCTGTAGGGGTAGTTAGCTCTTAGGCTGTGATGAGATGCCTAGGGAGAGTTAGGAGCATTCCACGGCTACTTCTAGTGTTGTGTTGAGCTTAGGGACTGCGGTCAGTACAGTTACCACTTCCTTCAGAGCTCGTTCCATGTTGCTCCTAGACCACCGTATCATAACAGCTCAGGTTCCATCACCCTAGTAGTCTGAGGAAGTTTTTTTTTTTTTTCCCCTCCTCAGTGTTTGCTGCCTAGCCTTAATTGCAGCTTGGCTGCTTCTTTCCTCCTCTTAGTCCTTGAATGGCTCTGACCTCAGCTGTTTATCATGGACGTCCAGAGTTTGGCTTCCAGCCTGAATAATCTTGCTGCTAAGGTTCAAAATATACAAGATTTTGTTGTACATACTCCTATGTCTGAACCTAGAATTCCTATCCCAGAGTTTTTTTCTGGAGATAGATCTAGTTTTCTGAATTTTAGGAACAATTGCAAGTTGTTTCTTTCCTTGAAATCTCGCTCCTCTGGAGACCCTGCTCAGCAGGTCAAGATTGTTATATCTTTCCTGCGGGGTGACCCTCAGAATTGGGCATTTGCATTGGCACCAGGGGATCCTGCGTTGCTCAATGTGGATGCGTTTTTTCTGGCATTGGGTTTGCTCTATGAGGAACCTAACCTAGAGATTCAGGCTGAAAAAGCTTTATTGGCTCTCTCTCAGGGGCAAGATGAAGCAGAAATATATTGTCAGAAATTTCGGAAATGGTCGGTACTTACTCAGTGGAATGAGTGCGCTCTGGCTGCAAAATTCAGAGATGGCCTTTCTGAGGCCATTAAAGATGTTATGGTGGGGTTCCCGGCGCCTACAGGTCTGAATGAGTCCATGACTATGGCTATTCAGATTGATCGGCGTTTACGGGAGTGCAAACCTGTGCACCATTTGGCGGTGTCTTCTAAACAGGCACCTGAGATAATGCAATGTGATAGAATTCAGTCCAGAAGTGAACGGCAAAACTATAGGCGGAAAAATGGGTTGTGTTTTTATTGTGGTGATTCAGCTCATGTTATATCAGCATGCTCTAAACGCACAAAAAAGGTGGATAAGTCTGTTGCCATTAGTACTTTACAGTCTAAGTTCATTCTGTCTGTGACTCTGATTTGTTCATTATCAGCCATTTCCGTCGATGCCTATGTGGATTCAGGCGCTGCCCTGAGTCTTATGGATTGGTCATTTGCCAACCGCTGTGGGTTTAGTCTGGAGCCTCTGGAAGTCCCTATTCCTTTGAAAGGAATTGACTCTACACCTTTGGCTATGAATAAACCTCAGTACTGGACACACGTGACCATGCGTATGACTCCCGTTCATCAGGAGGTGATTCGCTTCCTGGTACTGTATAATTTACATGATGTCTTAGTGCTTGGTCTGCCATGGTTACAAACTCATAACCCAGTCTTGGACTGGAAAACGATGTCTGTGTTAAGCTGGGGATGTCAGGGGGTTCATGATGATGCACCTCCGATTTCTATCGCTTCATCTACTCCTTCTGAGGTTCCTGTATTTTTGTCTGATTATCGGGATGTTTTTGAGGAGCCTAAGCTCAATTCGCTTCCTCCTCACAGGGATTGCGATTGTGCTATAGATTTGATTCCTGGCAGTAAATTTCCTAAAGGTCGTTTGTTCAATCTGTCAGTGCCAGAGCATACTGCTATGCGGGATTATGTTAAGGAGTCCTTGGAAAAGGGACATATCCGTCCATCTTCGTCTCCTTTGGGAGCAGGTTTTTTTTTCGTGGCCAAAAAAGATGGTTCCTTGAGGCCTTGTATAGATTACCGTCTTTTGAATAAGATTACGGTCAAATATCAGTATCCTTTGCCATTGTTGACTGATTTGTTCGCTCGCATTAAGGGGGCTAAATGGTTCACTAAGATTGATCTTCGGGGTGCGTATAATCTTGTGCGGATTAAGCAGGGTGATGAGTGGAAAAACCGCATTTAATACGCCTGAGGGCCATTTTGAGTATTTGGTGATGCCTTTTGGACTTTCTAATGCTTCTTCTGTCTTCCAGTCCTTTATGCACGATATTTTCCGTGAATATCTGGATAAATTTATGATTGTGTATTTGGATGATGTTTTGGTTTTTTCTGATGACTGGGAGTCTCATGTTCAGCAGGTCAGGAAGGTGTTTCAGGTCCTGCGGGCTAATTCCTTGTTTGTAAAGGGCTCAAAGTGTCTCTTTGGAGTCCAGAAGATTTCTTTCTTGGGGTATATTTTTTCCCCTTCTACTATTGAGATGGATCCCGTCAAGGTTCGGGCTATTTGTGACTGGACGCAGCCTGCATCTCTTAAGAGTTTACAGAAGTTCTTGGGCTTTGCTAATTTCTATCGTCGTTTTATAACTAATTTTTCTAGTGTTGTTAAGCCTTTGACGGATTTGACTAAGAAGGGTGCTGATGTTGCTGATTGGTCTCCTGCGGCTGTGGAGGCCTTTCAGGAACTTAAACGCCGGTTTTCTTCTGCTCCTGTGTTGCGTCAGCCTGATGTTTCGCTTCCTTTCCAAGTTGAGGTTGATGCTTCCGAGATTGGAGCGGGGGCGGTTTTGTCACAGAGAAGCTCCGATTGCTCGGTGATGAAGCCATGTGCGTTCTTTTCTAGAAAATTTTCGCCCGCTGAGCGGAATTATGATGTGGGTAATCGGGAACTTTTGGCCATGAAGTGGGCATTTGAGGAGTGGCGTCATTGGCTGGAGGGTGCTAGACATCGTGTGGTGGTCTTGACTGATCACAAAAATCTGATTTACCTTGAGTCTGCCAGGCGTCTGAATCCTAGACAGGCTCGTTGGTCACTGTTTTTCTCTCGTTTCAATTTTGTGGTTTCATACCTGCCAGGTTCAAAGAATGTGAAGGCGGATGCTCTTTCTAGGAGTTTTGTGCCTGACTCCCCTGGAAATTCTGAGCCCACTGGTATCCTTAGGGATGGGGTGATTTTGTCGGCCGTCTTCCCAGACTTGCGACGTGCTTTGCAGGAGTTTCAGGCGGGTAAACCTGATCGTTGTCCGCCTGAGAGACTGTTTGTTCCGGATAGCTGGACCAGTAGAGTCATCTCTGAGGTCCATTCTTCTGCGTTGGCAGGTCATCCTGGAATATTTGGTACTAGAGACTTGGTGGCCAGGTCTTTTTGGTGGCCTTCCTTGTCTAGGGATGTGCGTTCTTTTGTGCAGTCTTGTGAGGTTTGTGCTCGGGCTAAGCCTTGCTGTTCTCGAGCCAGTGGATTGTTGTCACCTTTGCCTATCCCGAAGAGGCCTTGGACGCACATTTCCATGGACTTTATTTCGGATCTCCCTGTCTCTCAAAAAATGTCCGTCATCTGGGTTGTGTGTGACCGCTTTTCTAAAATGGTTCATCTTGTACCCTTGCCTAAGTTGCCTTCCTCCTCTGAGTTGGTCCCTCTGTTTTTCCAGAACGTGGTTCGTTTGCATGGGATTCCGGAGAACATCGTTTCTGACAGGGGATCCCAGTTTGTGTCTAGATTTTGGCGGACGTTCTGTGCTAAGATGGGCATTGATTTGTCCTTTTCGTCTGCATTCCATCCTCAGACGAATGGCCAGACAGAACGAACTAATCAGACCTTGGAAACTTATTTAAGGTGTTTTGTTTCTGCTGATCAAGATGACTGGGTTACCTTTTTGCCGCTTGCCGAATTTGCCCTTAATAATCGGGCTAGTTCTGCTACCTTGGTTTCTCCTTTCTTTTGTAATTCGGGGTTTCATCCTCGTTTTTCCTCTGGTCAGGTGGAGCCTTCTGATTGTCCTGGAGTGGACATGGTGGTGGATAGGTTGCATCAGATTTGGAGTCATGTGGTGGACAATTTGAAGTTGTCCCAGGAGAGGGCTCAGCAGTTTGCTAATCGCCGTCGCCGCGTGGGTCCTCGACTTCTTGTTGGGGACTTGGTGTGGTTGTCTTCTCGTTTTGTTCCTATGAAGGTCTCTTCTCCTAAGTTCAAGCCTCCGTTCATCGGTCCCTATAGGATCTTGGAAATTCTTAACCCTGTGTCGTTTCGTTTGGATCTCCTGGCATCGTTTGCTATTCATAATGTGTTCCATCGGTCGTTGTTGCGGAAGTATGAGGTACCTGTTGTTCCTTCGCTTGAGCCTCCTGCTCCGGTGCTGGTGGAGGGTGAATTGGAGTATGTTGTGGAGAAGATCTTGGATTCTCGTGTTTCCAGACGGAAATTCCAGTATTTGGTCAAGTGGAAGGGTTATGGTCAGGAGGATAATTCTTGGGTGGTTGCCTCTGATGTTCATGCTGCCGATTTGGTCCGTGCTTTTCATAGGGCTCATCCTGGTCGCCCTGGTGGTTCTCGTGAGGGTTCGGTGACCCCTCCTCAAGGGGGGGGTACTGTTGTGAGTTCTGTTTTTGGGCTCCCTCTGGTGGTTACTGATGGTACTGGGTGACTTGTGTTCTCTGCGGTCTCTGGTGTCCACCTGTTCCATCAGGTTATGGGAGTTTCCTATTTAACCTGGCTTTTTTGTCATTTCCTCGCCGGCTATCAATGTAATCAGCGTGTCTTTTTACCTCTGCTACCTGCGTCTGTTATCTTCAGGACAAGCTAAGTTTTGATTTTCCTGTTCCACGTTTTGCTTAATTTTTGTCTTAGTCCAGCTTGCAGATATGTGATTCCTTGCTGCTGGTTGCTCTAGTGGGCTGAAATTACTCCTCATGTTCCATGAGTTGGCACATGAGTTCAAGTAATTTCAGGATGGTTTTTTGAAGGGTTTTTCGCTGACCGCGCAGTTCACTTTTGTATCCTCTGCTATCTAGCTTTAGCGGGCCTCATTTTTGCTGATTCTATTTTCATAACTACGTATGTGCTTTCCTCTCATTTCACCGTTATTACATGTGGGGGGCTGCTATTTCTGTGGGGTGTTTCTCTGGAGGCAAGTGAGGTCTGTGTTTCTTCTAATAGGGGAAGTTAATCCTTCGGCTGGCGTGAGACGTCTAGGAATCATCGTAGGCACATTCCCCGGCTACTGCTAGTTGTGTGTTTAGGTTCAGGATCGCGGTCAGCTCAGGTCCCATCACCCTAGAGCTTGTTTTGTTTTTGTGCTTGTCCTTTTGTGATCCCCTGCCATTGGGATCATGACAGTTCAGCTTATCAGTTTGAATTAATTCTGTCTTGCTGGAAGCTCTGGGAGGCAGATTTGCCCTCCACACCTTTAGTCAGGTGTGGAGTTTTTTTTGTAAACTCTGCGTGGATTTTTGTAGTGTTTTATACTGACCGCACAGTATTCCATCCTGTCCTATCTATTTAGCTAGACTGGCCTCCTGTGCTCATCCTGGTTTCATTCTGTGTATGTCTTTTCCCTCTCCACTCACAGTCATTATTTGTGGGGGGCTAATCTATCCTTTCTCTGAGGCAAGATAGCTTTCCTGCTTCTTTCTGTAGGGGTAGTTAGCTCTTAGGCTGTGATGAGATGCCTAGGGAGAGTTAGGAGCATTCCACGGCTACTTCTAGTGTTGTGTTGAGCTTAGGGACTGCGGTCAGTACAGTTACCACTTCCTTCAGAGCTCGTTCCATGTTGCTCCTAGACCACTGTATCATAACAGTGTGCCACCTGTCTCAAATTGTGTGCCACATTAAACCTGGTGTGTAATACTGGGCCAGATTTCTTTTAAATTCTCCCTGAAAAAAAAATAGTGGGAGATTAAGATTGGCATTTCTGCTTCAGAGCCACTCCTGTGTGTGCCACCTGTCTCAAATTGTGTGCCACATTAAACCTAGTGTGTAATAGTGGGTCAGATTTCTTTTAAATTCTCCCTGAACAAAAAAAAATAGTGGGAGATTAAGATTGGCATTTCTGCTTCAGTGCCACTCCCGTGTGTGCCACCTGTCTCAAATTGTGTGCCACATTAAACCTAGTGTGTAATACTGGGTCAGATTTCTTTTAAATTCTCCCTGAAAAAAAAAATAGTGGGAGATTAAGATTGGCATTTCTGCTTCAGTGCCACTCCTGTGTGTGCCACCTGTCTCAAATTTTGTGCCACAGAACATATACTGTATGAGAGTGGGCCACAATTCTTCAATATTCTCCCAGAAAAAATAAAAAGGGGGAGATTTGAATTGTTAGTGTCTGCATCAGCGTCATTCCTGTTAGTGGCATATCTGTCTGCCACTGAAGCTGTGTACTGTTATACATTGGGCCTGATTTTCCCTGCAGTCTGACCCACCTATAAGGGGATATATAAATCCAACAGAAGTTTGAGTTCACCTTGTAACTGGTTTTACAGTAACAAATATCGTTAGTTTGGTTACGTTTTTCAAACAATGAGAAAGTCTGGTGGAAGAGGTCGTGGCCGTGGGCGGTCATTGCCAGCTGGTAATGATGGTAGTGGTGGTGGTGGAGCATCAGGTGGTCGTGGGAAAAGCAATATAGCGCCTAAGTCTCGAGTTGTTGAGCCAGGTTCGTCGTCTGGCTACATAAGGCCTCGAACGCTCCCTTTTCTGGGAGTAGGAAAACCGCTTTTAAAGCCGAAGCAGCAAGAACAAGTTTTGGCTTTCCTTGCTGACTCAGCCTCTAGCTCTTTCGCCTCCTCTTCTGAAACTGCTAAATGTAAAAGCAGCGTGTCGTTAGTGGATGTTCATGGTCAGGGACAAGTCGCTTCCTTGTCTTCTTCACCAAGAACAACAGAGAAGGATGCGTCAGGCGACACAACGGGTTACTCCATGGAGCTCTTTACACATACCGTTCCTGGGTTAGAAAGTTAAACAGTTAACAGGCCATGCCCATTACAAGTTGAATCGGACATGGAGTGCACAGATGCACAGCCACAGCCAGATTACTATGCTGTTCCTTTGACTCAGACCACAACATTGCCCTCGCAGTGTACTGATCCAGAATCAGACCCTGATGAGACTATGGTGCCCCGTCACGAAAGCTATACCACCAGCTTACACGGTGACACAGACGAAGTTGCACACGAGATAGAAGAGGAGGTCATAGATGACCCAGTTGTTGACCCCGATTGGCAGCCATTGGGGGAACAGGGTGCAGGCGGCAGTAGCTCTGAAGCGGAGGAGGAGGAGCCGCAGAAGGCATCAATATCGCAACAGGTTCCATCTGCCAGGCCCGTATCTGGCCAAAAACGCGTGGCAAAACCAGTTGTAGGACAGCGTGGACATCCGGTTAAAGAAGCTCAGTCTGCAATGCCTGAAAAGGTATCCGATAGTAGAAAGAGTGCAGTCTGGCATTTTTTTAAACAACATCCAAATGATCAGCGCAAATTCATCTGTCAAAAATGTTCAACTACCTTAAGCAGAGGTCAGAATCTTAAAAGTCTAAATACAAGTTGCATGCGTAGACATTTAACCACCATGCATTTGCAAGCCTGGACTCACTACCAAACGTCCCTTAAGGTTGTAGCACCCTCGGCCAATGAAGCTAGTCAGCAACGCTACATCCCTTCCCTCACTGTAAGCCCACCATTTCCCGCACCACCTGCAGCAAATGTTCAGATTTCGTCGCCAGGCCAAAGCAGTCAGGGAATCACCAGTTTCGTAGTAGGAAACACTGCATGTAGGGCACCAGCAAGAATACCATTTCCAACCCTCTCTCAGTCTGCCATGTCCACTGGCACCCCCGCTAGTTCCACGATCTGCAGCTCTCCAGTCCAGCTCACCCTACATGAGACTCTCATTAGGAAAAGGAAGTACTCATCCTTGCATCCGCGTACACAGGGTTTGAACGACCACATTGATAGACTAATCTCATTAGAGATGATGCCCGACTGGTTGAAAGCGAAGCTTTCAAAGCCCTGATGGACTACGCAGAACCACGCTACGAGCTACCCAGTCGACACTTCTTTTCGAGAAAAGCCATCCCAGCCCTCCACCAGCATGTAAAAGACCGCATCGTCCATGCACTCAGGCAATCTGTGAGTACAAAGGTGCACCTGACAACAGATGCATGGACCAGTAGGCATGGCCAGGGACGTTACGTGTCCATCACGGCTCACTGGGTTAATGTGGTGGATGCAGGGTCCACAGGGGACAGCAATATTGGGACAGTTCTGCCTAGCCCACGGTCTAGGAAACAGTTGGCTGTAGGCGTTCGCCCCCCTCCTCCTCATCCTCCTGCAGAAGCAAGAGCTTGTCCACAGACCGCAGTCGCACGAGCACTCCATCCGCAGCTGCCACTGTTGCACACGAGGTGTCCCATTATGGGACACCTAGTGGCAAGCGTCAGCAGGCTGTATTGGCAATGAAGTGTTTGGGCAACAACAGACACACCGCGGAAGTTCTGTCCGAGTTCTTGCAGAAAGAAACTCAGTCATGGCTGGGCACTGTACATCTTGAGGCAGGCAAGGTAGTGAGTGATAACGGAAGGAATTTTATGGCTGCCATAGCCCTTTCACAACTGAAACACATTCCTTGCCTGGCTCACACCTTAAACCTGGTGGTTGTTGTGAATTCTGTGGCAGAGCTCCCTCCTGTGGTCACAAGTGGTACTTCGGCTGATTCTCTCTGGGAGCTTCCGTTTGTGGATTAAACTGGTCCTGCTGCTTCTGAGTTTCCTCCCTCAGGTGATCTGGTGAGGTCGTTAGGTGCTTCTCTACTTAACCCCACCTAATGCTTTGATTCATGCTTCCTGTCTATGTTCCAGTGTTGGACTTGTGTTTCTCTGGATCATTCCTGTGGCCTGCTGCTCTGCATAGCTAAGTGCTTCTTTGCTATTTGTTGCTATTTTTTCTGTCCAGCTTGTCTATTTGTTTTGCTGGAAGCTCTGGGACGCAAAGGGTGTACCTCCGTGCCGTTAGTTCGGTACGGAGGGTCTTTTTGCCCCTTTGCATGGTTTTCTTTAGGGTTTTGTGTAGACCGCAAAGTTATCTTTCCTATCCTCGTTCTGTCTAGAATATCGGGCCTCACTTTGCTGAATCTATTTCATCCCTACGTTTGTCTTTTCATCTTATTCACAGTCATTATATGTGGGGGGCTGCCTTTTCCTTTGGGGTATTTCTCTGAGGCAAGGTAGGCTTATTTTTTCTATCTTCAGGCTAGTTAGTTTCTCAGGCTGTGCCGAGTTGCATGGGTAGCGTTAGGCGCAATCCACGGCTGCCTCTAGTTGTGTTTGGAGAGGATCAGGGATTGCGGTCTGCAGAGTTCCCACGTCTCAGAGCTCGTTCTATTATTTTGGGTTATTGTCAGATCACTGTATGTGCTCTGACCTCCATGTCCATTGTGATACTGAATTGCCTTTCATAACAGGTGGTGCAGTGCTTCCTGAAAAGTTATCCGGGGTTACCCGACCTGCTCCTCCAAGTGCGCAGACTTTGCTCGCATATCCGCCGTTCGCCCGTGCACTCCAGCCGTATGCAGAACCATCAGCGGTCTTTGAACCTTCCCCAGCATCGCCTAATCATCGACGTTGCAACAAGGTGGAACTCCACACTGCACATGCTTCAGAGACTGTGCGAACAGAGGCGTGCTGTTATGTATTTGTGGGAGGATACACATGCACAGGCAGGCAGTTGGATGGCAGACATGGAGTTGTCAGGTGTGCAGTGGTCGAAGGTACAAGACCTGTGTCAAGTCCTTCAGTGTTTTGAGGAATGCACACGGCAGACAACGCCATAATAAGCATGAGCATCCCCCTAATGCGTCTGCTGATGCAAAGTTTGACGCACATAAAGGAGCAGGCGTCTGCAGCAGAGGAAGAGGAAAGCCTTGATGACAGTCAGCCATTGTCTGGTCAGGGCAGTCTACAGGACGAGATAGCAGGCGAAGAGGAGGAGGATGAGGGGGATGATGGGGATGAGTATTTTTTGTATGAGGAAGCTTCTCCGGGGCCAATAACAACTGGTGGCGTTGCAAGGCCGGGTTCAGGGTTTTTTAGGGAGACAAGTGACGTAGATTTGCCTGAAACTGCCCCTCAACCCAGCACAACCGCACATTTGACAACTGGAACTTTGGCCCACATGGCGGATTATGCCTCAAAAGGGATCCACGCATTATTAAAATGATGACTGATGACGATTTCTGGTTGGCCTGCCTCCTTGATCCTCGCTATAAAGGCAAATTGCAAAATATCATGCCACATGAGAACCTCGAACAAATATTAGCAACCAAACAAGCAACTCTTGTAGACCGTTTGATTCAGGCATTCCCAGCACACAGCGCCGGTGATGGTTCTCACACGAGCTGCAGGGGGCAACAGGGCAGAGGTGTTAGAGTTGCACGAATCAGAAGTGGCGTTGGACAGAGGGGTTTTCTGACCAGGTTGTGGAGTGATTTTGCAATGACCGCAGACAGGACAGGTACTGCAGCATCAATTCAAAGTGACAGGAGACATTTGTCCAGTATGGTTACTAACTATTTTTCATCCCTTATCGATGTTCTCCCTCAACCGTTATTCCCATTTGATTACTGGGCATCCAAAATAGACACCTGGCCTGAATTGGCAGAATATGCATTGCAGGAGCTTGCTTGCCCAGCAGCTAGTGTGCTATCAGAAAGAGTATTCAGTGCTGCTGGTTCAATATTGACCAAAAAAAGGACTCGTCTGGCTACCCAAAATGTTGATGATCTAACCTTTATTAAAATGAACCACTCATGGATTTCGAATTATTTTGCCCCACCTTTCCCGGCTGACACCTAGCTTTCCTATAAAAAAGTCTTGCTTGTGGACTCATCTTACTAACTGTTCCAATCTCTTAATTTGCAGCAGCTGTTTGTCCAGCATACAACATGTTTACACCTCCCTAAATGGGCTAACTCCACCCACGGGGCCGTGGTCGTGCCACTTGGCGCAAGCACCCGTGAGAGTGCCGTTTGTCTGAAGAGGTGGGTGTGCCTGCTTTTGGTCGACGGCACTGCAACTGGGTCCCTCATAGTACAATAAAGTGTCTCTGGCGGTGGTGGTGCGCACCCAACGTCAGACACACCGTTGTAACATGAGGGGCCCTGGGCCTGTACCGCCGGCCACAAGAGAGTTCCCCCCCAGCTCAAACAGTGCTCTACCACTTGCAAAATTATCTCTCACAGCTCCACCAATGTTTAGTCTATGCGCTGACATCCTTCAATGCCTGGCACTGACAATACCAATTTGTTGACATGTATGATGCTAGTTAAAATAGTCAGGGTCAGCGTCCTATATTGACACCAGTAAATACTTACTGCGCCAAATTGCTATGTTTGAAACTCAGCAGAGGAGCCCACCCCTGTACCTAAGTATGCCACCCTTTTGTTTTTTGGTTTACTTGTTTTGCGAGACATTAACATCTATTTATTTTTTGGGAGTACTAACTGTGTCAGACACTCCTTCCAATCGTCCTCTGCTGACCACACCAATGCTGCCTGTGTACCTCTGCAAGATAATTCAAACTACTTTGAGCCTAATTTTTTTATTTTAGGCCTACTAAGTCTGTCTGCGGTCCCTCCTTCCAATTGTCCTCCGCTGAACACAACAATGCTGCCTGTGTACCCCGCAAGATAATTGAAACTGCCTTGAGCCTAATTTTTTTATTTTAGGCCTACTAAGTCTGTCTGCGGTCCCTCCTTCCAATTGTCCTCCGCTGAACACACCAATGCTGCCTGTGTACCCCTGCAAGATAATTGAAACTGCTTTGAGGCTAATTTTTTTTATTTTAGGCCTACTAAGTCTGTCTGCGGTCCCTCCTTCCGTTTGTCCTCCGCTGAGCACACCAATGCCGACCGTGTACCCATGTAACTTTTTGTCATCCTGCAGTGAGCCTACTTTGTGGTGTAAGGCCTACTAGCAGTGTCTGTCTGCGCCACTTAATACAGCTGTCCTCCTCTAAAACAAAAATGGCGGATTTTCAGCTTGTCAGAATTATAAAACTGCATTGGGGCCACAAGTTTTGTTGTGGTCTACATACTGAGTCTTCTGCTCCAAGGTGTTCTCTCTGTTGCCTCTCCTTCGCTTCTATCTTGAAGCTCTTGTTAAGTAGTTGTTGAAACAACACTGCATTAGGCCTACAAGTTGGGTCTGGGTTGTAGAGACGATGTCTGCCGCTCCAAGGTGTTCTCCAGGTTGCCTCTCCATAGCTTCAATCTTCATGCTCTTGTTAAGTAGTTGTTGAAACAACACTGCATTAGGCCTACAAGTTGGGTCTGGGTTGTAGAGACGGTGTCTCCCAATCCAAGGTGTTCTCCAGGTTGCCTCTCCATAGCTTCAATCTTCATGCTCTTGTTAAGTAGTTGTTGAAACAACACTGCATTAGGCCTACAAGTTGGGTCTGGGTTGTAGAGATGGTGTCTCCCGCTCCAAGGTGTTCTCCAGGTTGCCTCTCCATAGCTTCAATCTTCATGCTCTTGTTAAGTAGTTGTTGAAACAACACTGCATTAGGCCTACAAGTTGGGTCTGGGTTGTAGAGACGGTGTCTCCCGCTCCAAGGTGTTCTCCAGGTTGCCTCTCCATAGCTTAAATCTTCATGCTCTTGTTAAGTAGTTGTTGAAACAACACTGCATTAGGCCTACAAGTTGGGTCTGGGTTGTAGAGACGGTGTCTGCCGGTCCAAGGTGTTCTCCAGGTTGCCTCTCCATAGCTTCAATCTTCATGCTCTTGTTAAGTAGTTGTTGAAACAACACTGCATTAGGCCTACAAGTTGGGTCTGGGTTGTAGAGATGGTGTCTCCCGCTGCAAGGTGTTCTCCAGGTTGCCTCTCCATAGCTTCAATCTTCATGCTCTTGTTAAGTAGTTGTTGAAACAACACTGCATTAGGCCTACAAGTTGGGTCTGGGTTGTAGAGACGGTGTCTCCCGCTCCAAGGTGTTCTCCAGGTTGCCTCTCCATAGCTTCAATCTTCATGCTCTTGTTAAGTAGTTGTTGAAACAACACTGCATTAGGCCTACAAGTTGGGACTGGGTTGTAGAGACGGTGTCTCCCGCTGCAAGGTGTTCTCCAGGTTGCCTCTCCATAGCTTCAATCTTCATGCTCTTGTTAAGTAGTTGTTGAAACAACACTGCATTAGGCCTACAAGTTGGGTCTGGGTTGTAGAGACGGTGTCTGCCGCTCCAAGATGTTCTCCAGGTTGCCTCTCCATGGTGTTCTCCAGGTTGCCTCTCCATAGCTTCTATCTTCTAGCTCTCATTAAGTAGTTGTTGAAACAACACTGCATTAGGCCTACAAGTTGGGTCTGGGTTGTAGAGACGGTGTCTCCCGCTCCAAGGTGTTCTCCAGGTTGCCTCTCCATAGCTTCAATCTTCATGCTCTTGTTAAGTAGTTGTTGAAACAACACTGCATTAGGCCTACAAGTTGGGTCTGGGTTGTAGTGATGGTGTCGGCCGCTCCAAGGTGTTCTCCAGGGTGCCTCTCCCTAGCTTCAATCTTCATGCTATTTTTAAGTAGTTGTTGAAACAACACTGCATTAGGCCTACAAGTTGGGTCTGGGTTGTAGAGACGGTGTCTCCCGCTGCAAGGTGTTCTCCAGGTTGCCTCTCCATAGCTTCAATCTTCATGCTCTTGTTAAGTAGTTGTTGAAACAACACTGCATTAGGCCTACAAGTTGGGTCTGGGTTGTAGAGATGGTGTCTGCCGCTCCAAGGTCTTCTCCAGGTTGCCTCTCCATGGTGTTCCCCAGGTTGCCTCTCCATAGCTTCTATCTTCTAGCTCTCGTTAAGTAGTTGTTGAAACAACACTGCATTAGGCCTACAAGTTGGGTCTGGGTTGTAGAGACGGTGTCTCCCGCTGCAAAGTGTTCTCCAGGTTGCCTCTCCATAGCTTCAATCTTCATGCTCTCGTTAAGTAGTTGTTGAAACAACACTGCAAGTTGGGTCTGGGTTGTAGAGACGGTGTCTGCCGCTCCAAGGTGTTCTCCAGGTTGCTTCTCCATGGTGTTCTCCAGGTTGCCTCTCCATAGCTTCTATCTTCTAGCTCTTGTTAAGTAGTTGTTGAAACAACACTGCATTAGGCCTACAAGTTGGGTCTGGGTTGTAGAGACGGTGTCTGCTGCTCCAAGGTGTTCTCCAGGGTGCCTCTCCCTATCTTCAATCTTCATGCTCTTGTTAAGTAGTTGTTGAAACAACACTGCATTAGGCCTACAAGTTGGGTCTGGGTTGTAGAGATGGTGTCTGCCGCTCCAAGGTCTTCTCCAGGTTGCCTCTCCATGGTGTTCCCCAGGTTGCCTCTCCATAGCTTCTATCTTCTAGCTCTCGTTAAGTAGTTGTTGAAACAACACTGCATTAGGCCTACAAGTTGGGTCTGGGTTGTAGAGACGGTGTCTCCCGCTGCAAAGTGTTCTCCAGGTTGCCTCTCCATAGCTTCAATCTTCATGCTCTCGTTAAGTAGTTGTTGAAACAACACTGCAAGTTGGGTCTGGGTTGTAGAGACGGTGTCTGCCGCTCCAAGGTGTTCTCCAGGTTGCTTCTCCATGGTGTTCTCCAGGTTGCCTCTCCATAGCTTCTATCTTCTAGCTCTTGTTAAGTAGTTGTTGAAACAACACTGCATTAGGCCTACAAGTTGGGTCTGGGTTGTAGAGACGGTGTCTGCTGCTCCAAGGTGTTCTCCAGGGTGCCTCTCCCTATCTTCAATCTTCATGCTCTTGTTAAGTAGTTGTTGAAACAACACTGCATTAGGCCTACAAGTTGGGTCTGGGTTGTAGAGACGGTGTCTCCCGCTGCAAGGTGTTCTCCAGGTTGCCTCTCCATAGCTTCAATCTTCGTGCTCTTGTTAAGTAGTTGTTGAAACAACACTGCATTAGGCCTACAAGTTGGGTCTGGGTTGTAGAGACGGTGTATGCCACACCAAGGTGTTCTCCAGGTTGCCTCTCCATGGTGTTCTCCAGGTTGCCTCTCCATAGCTTCTATCTTCTAGCTCTCGTTAAGTAGTTGTTGAAACAACACTGCATTAGGCCTACAAGTTGGGTCTGGGTTGTAGAGACGGTGTCTCCCGCTCCAAGGTGTTCTCCAGGTTGCCTCTCCATAGCTTCAATCTTCATGCTCTTGTTAAGTAGTTGTTGAAACAACACTGCATTAGGCCTACAAGTTGGGCCTGGGTTGTAGTGACGGTGTCTGCCGCTCCAAGGTGTTCTCCAGGGTGCCTCTTCCTAGCATCAATCTTCATGCTATTTTTAAGTAGTTGTTGAAACAACACTGCATTAGGCCTACAAGTTGGGTCTGGGTTGTAGAGACGGTGTCTCCCGCTGCAAGGTGTTCTCCAGGGTGCCTCTCCATAGCTTCAATCTTCATGCTCTTGTTAAGTAGTTGTTGAAACAACACTGCATTAGGCCTACAAGTTGGGTCTGGGTTGTAGAGACGGTGTCTGCCGCTCCAAGGTCTTCTCCAGGTTAGCCTATCCATGGTGTTCCCCAGGTTGCCTCTCCATAGCTTCTATCTTCTAGCTCTCGTTAAGTAGTTGTTGAAACAACATTGCATTAGGCCTACAAGTTGGGTCTGAGTTGTAGAGACGGTGTCTCCTGCTCCAAGGTGTTCTCCAGGTTGCCTCTCCATAGCTTCAATCGTCATGCTCTTGTTAAGTAGTTGTTGAAACAACACTGCATTAGGCCTACAAGTTGGGTCTGGGTTGTAGAGACGGTGCCTCCCGCTCCAAGGTGTTCTCCAGGTTGCCTCTCCATAGCTTCAATCTTCATGCTCTTGTTAAGTAGTTGTTGAAACAACACTGCATTAGGCCTACAAGTTGGGTCTGGGTTGTAGAGACGGTGTCTGCCGCTCCAAGGTGTTCTCCAGGGTGCCTCTCCCTATCTTCAATCTTCATGCTCTTGTTAATTAGTTGTTGAAACAACACTGCATTAGGCCTACAAGTTGGGTCTGGGTTGTAGAGACGGTGTCTCCCGCTGCAAGGTGTTCTCCAGGTTGCCTCTCCATAGCTTCAATCTTCGTGCTCTTGTTAAGTAGTTGTTGAAACAACACTGCATTAGGCCTAAAAGTTGGGTCTGGGTTGTAGAGACGGTGTCTGCCGCTCCAAGGTGTTCTCCAGGTTGCCTCTCCATGGTGTTCTCCAGGTTGCCTCTCCATAGCTTCTATCTTCTAGCTCTCGTTAAGTAGTTGTTGAAACAACACTGCATTAGGCCTACAAGTTGGGTCTGGGTTGTAGAGACGGTGTCTCCCGCTCCAAGGTGTTCTCCAGGTTGCCTCTCCATAGCTTCAATCTTCATGCTCTTGTTAATTAGTTGTTGAAACAACACTGCATTAGGCCTACAAGTTGGGTCTGGGTTGTAGAGACGGTGTCTCCCGCTCCAAGGTGTTCTCCAGGTTGCCTCTCCATAGCTTCAATCTTCATGCTCTTGTTAAGTAGTTGTTGAAACAACACTGCATTAGGCCTACAAGTTGGGTCTGGGTTGTAGAGACGGTGTCTCCCGCTCCAAGGTGTTCTCCAGGTTGCCTCTCCATAGCTTCAATCTTCATGCTCTTGTTAAGTTGTTGTTGAAACAATACTGCATTAGGCCTACAAGTTGGGTCTGGGTTGTAGAGACGGTGTCTGCCGCTCCAAGGTGTTCTCCAGGTTGCCTCTCCATGGTGTTCTCCAGGTTGCCTCCCCATAGCTTCTATCTTCTAGCTCTCGTTAAGTAGTTGTTGAAACAACACTGCATTAGTGTCACGCACGCGCCCAGACTGGTTGGCGCGGGCATACGGGGGTGTGGCCCCACTGGACCACAGACCAAACTTCCCTGGAAGGGGCGTAACTAAGTAGCTTCCTAGGTGTTCGCTGGAGCCTCTGATGGTGAGGTCAGACTTGTGCAATAGGAAGCTACCAGGTGCCACTCCAGGGTGATGTCTGGCTGTGGCTGCTGATCCCACTAAGGAACGGAGCGGGCACGGCTGGCACTCTGGCTGACAGGCGGGCACGGCTGGGACACAGGCAGGCAGACGGGTACAACAGAGACACTGGCGGGCAGGCGGACACGGCTGGCTCTCTGGTAGGCAGGCGGGTACGGCTGGAACATAGGAAGAACCGGTAGGGACCGGTCTGCAGGCAGGTATGAGAAACAGGTTGGAACCTGTTTAGACAGGAGGACCAAGTAACAAGTAGAAGGTGGAACTAAGAGAAGAGAAGGAGAAGGCAGAGCCAAGGGCGGAGACGCAAGAGGCGGAGCCAAGGGCGGAGACGCTGGAGGCGGAGCCAAGAGCGGAGACGCTGGAGGCGGAGCAAAGAGCGGAGACGCTGGAGGTGGAGCCAAGAGCGGAGACGCTGGAGGCGGAGCCATGAGCGGAGATGCTGGAGGCGGAGCCAAGAGCGGAGACGCTGGAGGCGGAGCCAAGAGTGGAGATGCTGGAGGCGGAGCCAAGAGCGGAGACGCTGGAGGTAACGCCAAGAGCGGAGACGCTGGAGGCGGAGCCAAGAGCAGAGACGGAGCAAAGTGCAGAAACACAGGAGGCGGAGCCAGATAGTACCGCAAAGAGCGGAGCCAGATAGAACCGCAAAGAGCGGAGCCACAGAGCAAAGCCAGAGAGTGCGAAGCAAGGTCTGAGTGCAGAGCCGCAAGAGTGCGGAGTGTAAGCAGACAGAAAACACAAGGAGAGAAAGCAGGGAAGAAAGCCACAGACAAGGAGACCGAGAAAAGACAAAGTACAGACAAGGCAATAGAACAAGACACAGGGACAAAGACACAGGGACCAGGATATTCTGCCTCCTGGAGGGCGGACTACAAGATCAAGGCAATAGCACAGAGAAAGCCTCCAGAGAGGGAGTAACTCAGAGCAAGACCAGGCAAACTCAGCAGCTAAACACTAACTGAGCTAACACATTGCACAGGCCCAGACCACAGGGTGGAGCTGCACTATATACAGGAGGCCTCTTGATAATTGGTCAGGAACTGATTAGACAGATGCATTTGATTCCTATAAGAACCAGAGAGTTCAGGCGCCGGCCCCCTATACACATAGCCATGAGGCATGCAGAGAGCAGAGACACAGAACATGGAACTGGCATTAAACAGAAACCACAACATGACCTGGAGCAGTGGGTAAGATTGTGTGAGAGATGTGAGGCCATGCTGTGATGCCAGCAGAGTTGTTACAATTAGGCCTACAAGTTGGGTCTGGCTTGTAGAGACGGTGTCTCCCGCTCCAAGGTGTTCTCCAGGTTGCCACATAATCGAAGCTGCTTAGAGCCTATTTTGTTATTTTAGGCCTACTAAGTCTTTCTGCGGTCCCTCCTTCCAATTGTCCTCCACTGAGCACACCAATGAAGACCGTGTACCCATGTAACCTTTTTTAAACCTGCGTCGAGCCAACTTTGTGGTGTAAGGCCTACTTGCAGTGTCTGGCTGCGCCACTCAATACGGCTGTCCTCTTTAAAAAAAATGACCTGCAATTATCAGGTTTTCAGCCTATCGGAATTTTAAAACTGCAGTGGGGCTACTAGTTTGGTTGGGGCCTGCTAACAGTGTCTGCTGCTCCAAGGTGTTCTCCTGGTTGCCTTTCCTGAGCTTCTATCTTCAGGCTCTTGTTAAATAGTTGTTAAATGGAACAACTGCATTTGGCCTACTAGTTGGGTTGGGGCCTACTAACAGTGTCTGCCGCTCCTTGCTGTTCTCCTGGTTTCCTGTCCTGAAATTCCATTTTCAGGCTCTCGTTAAGTAGTTGTTAATGTTAGACTGCATTTGGCCTACTAGTTGGGTTGGGGCCTACTATCGGTGTCTGCCACTCCTTGATGTTCTCCTCCACTGAACAAACCAGTGCCGCCTGTTTACTTCTGTTACCAATTTTGAACTGCATTTAGCCTACTTACTGATTTGGGCCTACTCACTGTGTCAGCCTCTCATTACAGTTGTACTCCACTGAACAAAGCAATGCCCCCTGGTTAGTCCTGTTACCAATTTTGAACTGCATTTAGCCCACTTTATTCTTTGGGCATATATCTGTGTTTCCTCCTCATCCTGCCCATTGCCCAGCCAGTGATAGATGAGTCTGCTGGTACATTGACCCATAACGCAACATTCCCCGTGCACGCTACACAGCAAGATTGTGACCCTGCTGAAAGTCAGGTTCCCCTTCCCGCATACCATACCACCTTACACGGGGACAAAGAGGAAGGTGCAGATGAAAGTGCAGGTTCCTTCATCAGGTGGGGGGAGGAATACTCGTTGGCGACGTCACTGGCACAGGGCCCCTCATAGTACGCAAAAGTGTCGCTGCCGGTTGGAGGCGCCCCCGCCGTGCAAACACACCGCCGTACTTTGAGGGGCCCTGTGCCAGTGCCAATGCCAATGAGTGGGCCCCCCCTGCTTGCTCAGGATCACAGCACTTGCAAAGTTGAAATACTTACCTCTCCCTGCTCCACTGCCATGACGTGGTCCAGATTTCCTGGGCCCACTAAATACTTGAACCACCCCTACCCCCCACAACTTTAGCCAAATGACCCCCAATTTCCAATGCCTTACTATTATAAGGTAAATTAAGATTACCAGGCTTTAGTAACAAGAATGTATGTTTTTGCCATTAAAATGAGCACTGTACATGTTTTCCTGGCCTCCACTCACTGTCGACTATGCTCCCCCATTAACTTGCATTGGGTTTCGTGTTTCGGTCGATCCCCGACTTTTCGCGATAATCGGCCGATTCCACTCGACTCGACTTTTGAGATAATCGGGTTTCGCGAAACCCGACTCGACCCTAAAAAACTAAAAGTCGCTCAACCCTAGTGGTGACATTTGGATCATAGGACCAGAGGAATCTCCAACCCCAAGCATGAGTTTTATGCACTATACATAAACCACACGACAGACAGGACTTCATCTTTTATTTATGGGGTGCCAGGACATGGAAGAACTGGAGCCCCTCATCATAACTACCATCCTGGCCACCTTACAAAATTGGCGGAGTCAGCAGGATTGGAACCTGCGAGGGAAAACCACAATGGATTTGAAAATGTAGAGAGATGAAAAAGCGGCCATGTTCCCCCTGAAGACATCAATGCTACTGTGGTGTAAAATGTGAATAATGTTTTGTTCCTGATATGTGTCCTTGTTATAACAATTGTAATTCCCATGTGGGCTGAAGTAATAACTAATGGTCACAAGATGTCACTATCTAGAATGTAGGTGAAAGGTGAAGTTTGCCCAGTAACACAGCAGGCATAGAGGCAGTGTGAGTGTTAATAGCCAGTCCAGATTGGAGAGGGTGAACTGAGGGTTATTGCCAAGTACAGGAAATGACAAGTTAGTTGAGAGACAGTTGTGGGCAGTGACAGGGTCAGGAGCTGGTAGGGATAACGGGAGCCTAGAACCTAGGGGCAGTGGATTGCCAGAGAACCCCTCCGCACGAGTTCCCTTTTTGCTGGCCAGGGAACCTCGAGCTAGACATCAGGGCCTGGGGTCACGTTCTGCCTGCGAAGCTGCAGGAGATATTTGACGTCATCGCATGAAGATGGGAGGCACCAGAACCGGGCCGCGGCGCCCATCGGACAGGACTGCACCGGACCGCCCCCCCAGGTGAGTATAATATAACTTGTTTTTCTTATCTTTCAGGTTACATCGGGGGCTTATATACAGTATTACAGAATGCTCTAGATATGCCCCTGATGGTGGTGGCGAAGCTTATATATAAAAAAGTAGGTTACAGATTCCATTTAAAACTTTGTTTAGTTTATTTTTATCAAATAAAATGCAGCACAGAAACTTGCAAGGAATCTCCTTCCATACTTCACTATTGCCTGCAGGCTTTCATTATGGTACAGCTCTCCAGCCTTTTGGCAAACAAACTGCCTTGTGTTACACTCTTGAAATTTTGAGTCATCATTCCAGAACACCTGCTGCTATTTTTCTTGAAGCCATTTCTTATTTTTTGTGCATCCTTGTTTCTATGATGAAGCTATGGCTTGTGACCACCATTCTTCTATGATGCCAGATTTCTCTGAACAGTAAATGGGTGTAACTGTGCTGCCAGTTCTGAGCTAATGGCACTTCTTAAAGGGAAGGTGCCACCAGTTTTCTTGTATTTTGTTTTTTGTGTGAAATTAACCTTAAAATAGTAATTAAAATGTATTAATGCAATGTTTGCACTGTTTGCAAACATTTCTATATGAAAAATATTACCGTATATATTTTTCTACAAATATACATATTTACCACTAGGGGGAGGATTTTCCGTTTTAGACCTCAAGCAGCTATAGTAACATTTAGCAGCTTTACTCTTTGCTGGAAAATTGGGGCAGTATCTGCTGACATCACCATTTCCCTCCCCTTTTGGGTGGTCTAATATTCCTGGGGCAGAATGAAGAGCAGCATCACAGGGCAGCACCATTTTGTGTGTGATTGCCCTGTGACCTGCTATCACCAGCAGCTACTGCATCAGAGGCACAGCTTGTTTACAGAGGAGCAGAACACAGTGGGCTCAGCAGCATATTTTGTGAATAACATTCTTGCCATCCCCCTTCCCCCACCTTAATCCCTGCCCTGTCAGCTGCCTTGCTCTCTCTCCAGGTGTCACCTCCCTCTCTGCAGCCTGTGAGTGCAGCTTACTGGACATCACAGGGACTGTGTGTGAGGGGGAGGGGGAGACACAGCAGGAGAAGCACACAGGGCAGCATGTGAGGAGCAGAGGATGTGCCTGCCTGGAGTACAGAGGAGCAGTGAGGGCTTCTTCTGTCCTGCGATAGAGAGTAAGTGGAGCTGGGCAGATAGCACAGGGTTATAATAAAATGGCAGCTAGTCACACCTACAGCAGTGAGTTGTGCAGCCCACAGAGGCGTGCCTAGCTCACTGCTAATGCTGCTGCAATGTTACAGATAGGGTCAGCGCCGGTCTATTATCTCCTATGTCCATGGGGTGCAGTAATCTGACACTGATAGTGCCCTGCTACTGCTGCAAAACCAAGATGTCAGCCCCCAGTGCATTCTTTAAACTCATATAACACATGAAATCTGTTTCACATGCATTTCAAACTTGCTTATAGCAGCATGTTATGCTACATTACAGTGATTTATTAATGACCTACCTTCCCTTTAACATGAGGGTTTTTTTTAAACTGATGCTATTTTGAAAGAGTTCAGACTAAATATTGATTTGATTTGGGTTTCTCATTTGTTCATTTACTATGCATTTTGTAAACTGTTAAAAATAAACTATTAAAACTTGTATTTTTTTAAAACATTCTTGCTTTGAAGTATTTTCCCACATCTGTCTAAAATTTTTCCACTGTAATGTATCTTCTTTCTATTTCTAATTCCGTATTTTTCTCCAGTATCCCCATTTACCAAGACATGATCCAAACGATTCCAAAGTCCTTACAAGACTAACCTCTTCCCTTAGTCAAACGAATTTATCATTTCTAAATTTTCCGAGTTTTTGTATTCCCCTTTATATATTGTTGGATATTTCTTGGAATCTTACCCAGTTATGGTCACTGCCCCCCAAGTGCTCTCAGATCTGAAGGCCCGATATTCTATCTGATCTATTTGACCAACTGAGAAAGAAAATTGTCTCGAATTGTGGATAAGAACTTACAGTTTTTAGCACAACCAGCAGATTCTATGTCCCATTGAATGTCTGGATAGTTTATTTATTTATTTTACTCACTTATATAGCGCCATTAATTCCACAGTGCTTTACAGACATTATTGGTAGTGTTGAGCCACCCCACTAGTGTTCGAGTTCGGTTCGGTTCGTCGAACTGGGGCGTGTTTGAACCCCATTGAAACCAATGGCAGGCAAACACAAACACATACAAACACATAGAAAACACATAGAAAACACCTTAAAAGGTGTCCAAAAGCTTACAAAGCTGACAAACTGCTCAGAAGACACAACAAACACATGGAAAAGTCACAACTACATATAGTCATGCGAAAAGAAAAGAGGTGGAGGAGTAAAAAGAGGAGGAGACACAGATATAGGCATGTCGTGCCCTTCTAAAATCAAGAAAGGCTGAAGTAAAAGTCTAAAATCACCCTACCAACAGCCAGATGTCGTGACAAAAAAAAATTAAAAAAGAAATATCTTTAGGTAGAATGGCGGCGGGTCCATTCAGAACACTTTCCTTAGAAGACGTAACCCCCGTTGGGAGTTGTGCCAAAAAAGGAACACAATACATTCAGACTAATCCACCATCTTCTTCTTTTTAACATATTTATTAATGACCTTGTAGGGGGCATTCAGAGCAGAATTTCAATATTTGCAGATGACACTAAACTCTACAGAGTAATCAATACAGAGGAGGACAATTTTATATTACAGGATAATTTATGTAAACTAGAAGCTTGGGCTGATAAATGGCAAATGAGCTTTAATGGGGATAAATGTAAGGTCATGCACTTGGGTAGAAGAAATAAGATGTATAATTATGTGCTTAATTCTAAAACTCTGGGCAAAACCGTCAATGAAAAAGACCTGGGTGTATGGGTGGATGACAAACTCATGTTCAGTGGCCAGTGTCAGGCAGCTGCTACAAAGGCAAATAAAATAATGGGATGCATTAAAAGAGGCATAGATGCTCATGAGGAGAACATAATTTTACCTCTATACAAGTCACTAGTTCGACCACACTTAGAATACTGTGCACAGTTCTGGTCTCCGGTGTATAAGAAAGACATAGCTGAACTAGAGCAGGTGCAGAGAAGAGCAACCAAGGTTATTAGAGGACTGGGGGGTCTGCAATACCAAGATAGGTTATTACACTTGGGGCTATTTAGTTTTGAAAAACGAAGACTAAGGGGTGATCTTATTTTAATGTATAAATATATGAGGGGACAGTACAAAGACCTTTCTGATGAGCTTTTTAATCATAGACCTGTGACAGGGACAAGGGGGCATCCTCTACGTCTGGAGGAAAGAAGGTTTAGGCAAAATAACAGACACGGATTCTTTACTGTAAGAGCAGTGAGACTATGGAACTCTCTGCCGTATGATGTTGTAGTGAGTGATTCATTACTTAAATTTAAGAGGTGATTTAATACCTTTCTTGAAAAGTATAATGTTGCAGGGTATATATACTAGATTCCTTGATAGGGCGTTGATCCAAGGAACTAGTCTGATTGCCGTATGTGGAGTCGGGAAGGAAATTTTTTTACCCAAACTGGAGCTTATTATTTGCCACATGGGTTTTTTTTTGCCTTCCTCTGGATCAACATGTTAGGGCATGTTAGGTTAGGCTATGGGTTGAACTAGATGGACTTAAAGTCTTCCTTCAACCTTAATAACTATGTTACTATTGTGGCACCCCTAGAGGTATTTGCCACAAATATAGTTACTGACACTGAATACAAATACTAAAATAGCAAGACTGCACTACCTCCTCCGGCCAGAAGGGGGAGCTCCAGAGACTCCCCTTGATCCATTCTGGTCTGAGAGAAGAACTGGCAGTTGGGCAGTTGGGCTAAGGAGCTGAAAGTGAGAGGTAATACAGCTGAATTTCTAACAGCCCTATGACGGTTTCCAGGCCCAAATCACCGGCCTGAGGAGAAGAGGGATAGAGAAAAAGGACATTGTGAGAACCGGGTAGCATTAATCACTACCCAGAACAGGCGCAAAGACGGATACCGGATCCGTGGCTGTATTCATTACATATAATACAGCAACCGGAAAAACGTGAGGTGATATCAGCTTCACTAGGGTCGGACGCAGCAACAGACACAGAGTTCAGCGGTACTCCCGGAGGGGGTAAGCCGATAAAAGGACTCGGGTTGCCTGTCGAACCAGGACCCGGAGGGGACAGATTGGGCCGGCAGCCAGTTCACATACAGCAGCAGGGCCACACAGATATTGCGTACAATAAGAGGCGAAGACCCCGGCAGGGTCAAAGTAACTCAGAGTTCCCATACAGACTCCGGTGACAGGACTGGTTGTAAATCCTTTTTTGTTAAAGTAAACTGGTTAAACGTTTCAGTGCCTCAGTCTTTCATTTGGACAATAGCCATCTATCCAGGATTGGGATCATCACCGCTGGGAGAACCTGCTGCTGATCAAGTAAGTGCCTGTTCCCTCACGATACCCTTTACACTGTGCATTGCCTGAGGCCACTGCACCGGGTCAAGCCACCCGTGACATCCCCCTCAAGAGACAGACCCCATTGGTCCGGTGCTGGGTACCCCGGTCTCTCGGGCGTTACAATTGGCGTCACGAACAGGATAGAGCCAGCCCATATACCGGGTATTGTGTGCCGTGATTGGAGCCCAAAACTTTGAAAACTTGGATAAAAAATCGTGAAAATTGACTTTATTAAAGAAAATTCCATTTCCCATTAAAAACTATTGAAAGTGACTTTTCCCCATTGGTTATAATGGAGTAAAGATGGCCGCCATCCCCTGAGGTAATCACCTCATAACCGTTAGGCGCGAGACTGTTAATTGAGCTACGCCATTACCTGAGCCCCAGTCTAACTGAAAAACTTCAGAATCCGCCATTACAGAGCGCGCGGCGGGCGGGAGCAGCAGGGGGCGTGTCATTGTGGGCGGCACCAAGCTGAGCGCTCTGACGTCAGAGCAAGGGGAAAACCAATCCTGCTGCACAGCAGAACGAATCTACACTATCCCGACGGAAGCGGAGGACCGGAAGGGTCCGGATTAACTAAGGGGGCACAGTATGTCGCAGCACGGAGACGCCGCAGCACCCGGCGGCACTAATGCAGCTGAAAGACAGAGTGTCGATAGAGCGTCTGGTAGCGCAGCGGTGCAAGGAGTGGCGCCCATCATGCCGGTGCTGATGCCATATACCCCAGGTGGCCCGTGGCTTCCAATGTATGAAGGTGAGCCTAATACCCTTGACGATTTCAGAGAAAAGATGCTGGCCCATTTTAACATGTTCCCCGTGGGTGAAGTTCAGCGTGTTAGTCTCCTGATGATGCAGTTAAGTGGCCATGCTAAGCGAGAAGTTCAAGGCACTGTTGAACGCATATTTGCTGGATTAAAAGCTACATTTGAAACCACTGCCAGCAGCAAAGCTAAAATACGATTCTTTAATTGCTAACAAAAAGCTAATGAGGGCGTGAGAGACTTTGCCTTAAACCTGCAGGAAGCCCTTAACCCTCCATCACATACAATATTCGGACTAACGAGTTCACATACAATGTGCCTGTCAGGCGCCTGCTGGAAAAATACCTATAATATCTAATGTTTGCAATTTCAGTGCTCTAAAAGTGATCAGTGACCTTCATAGGGATGTAATAAAAGAGACTACACATAATCAGTTGCAAAAAAAAACCATTTACTTAACATAAAACTAATAACTATGAAATACAAACTTTTCAAAACTCCCGCCAAATAGTCCCCAGTTCGACTCTCTCAAAAAAATGTACAAAGAAAATTTTTGAACACAAACTTAATTTTAAGGTACCTTAAGTACTATTAAAAACATATTCAATCAGAAGTAGATGCTGAGGTTTCCCCAGAAAAGTCACACTTGCAGAGCAAATAGCAAGAATTACACACCATTTTTGCATGTGTCAGGCAAATTGCTTTATGACATTTGAGACATTCATAATTTGAAAGCCTTCTGGTTCCGCTTTCCGTTTGGCAGGTGGTGCATCTCCTTCTTTTGTGAGGTGGTGCAGATGGTGACTTTTCACCATCATCTTCTGGGCGGAACCTTTTGAGCTGAACTTGAAGGCGAGAGGGGATACCGACCAGGGAGCATTTCGTCAATAGTGAGATTCTCTCCAGGGTAATAACTTTGTTTACAGTTTACAACAAATCTTTGAAATATATCACGAATTGGAGCAAGTCGGTCATGTATTTTGCGTTCGGTTCGGGTAGTTCTGTCGTCAAACCGAAGGCAACGAATTAGAATCTTGAATCTGTTTATGGACATAACAAGGCTAAATTTTTCAACTCCATCCCCATCTTTACCCCAAAGTTCCTCCAAACTTTGTCTATTTGCCCTATAAGCTCCTGCAAGGTACAGTAATCCAAAAAAAGCACGCAGTTCTATTTCATCTGTGGGCTTGATGGTTCTGTTGCAGATGTACTTGTCCTTTATAATGTCTATATATTGGTTGGTATATGTGACAATAGAGTCCAGCCTGTCATCTGTAAATATACTGTTCCAGCATTCAACTGCAGTTTTTGCATTACGTGCAGTTCCTATTACTGCAGGAAGGTGAGTAATAATGTTTAAAGGTTCCCTACGTTTTTTCTGGAATGGCTTCTTGTTCCATTTAGTATTTTTATCTTTTCCAATATAATATGATCCAACTTCTTCATCCTCACCACTGTCACCATCTTGCTCTGTTTCAGAATCCAGGACACATTCTTCCACCTCATCATGAGAATCAATCTCACTTTCCTCTCCTAAATCCTCATTCAGTGTGAGGTCTCTATCATCTAACAGCATGTTTGTTACTTCCTCAACATCAAGTTGTTTGGATAAATTGTACATTTTCCTCTCCATTTCAGCAGATAATCTGAAGCAAGAGAAGGAATATGTTAGGGAACTACTGTATATGCCTGAGCAGCACACTTTCTTTTATAAAATCTCCCTTATTTCTATGAAATATCCTCACATTTTGTGCTATACATTCATAAAACAAGCTAAATAAATTATTGTGATGAATAAAAACATAAAATACCAACCTTACTGAATGTGACGTATTCACATACAATGAGCCTGAGAGATCTGTGCAGCTATATCCTCTCCCCTAAAGCTCTGAAATCCAACTGTGATATCAGGTTTCACAGACCTTCAAGAGACAGGAGACTACCTGGAGGGAGGGGGTTTCCTCACAATCTGGTGAGGAAGGAGAAATGAAAGTAAAAGAGAAGCGCCTGTCAGATCGGTTGTATGTGACGGAGGGTTAAATCACTTACACTGGCTGAACCCATTTTTAACACCGGAGCGGATAAACTGCTAAGAGATCAATTTATGGAGGGACTCTACACCCCTTCTCACCGGGGGCATGTGAGCATGCTTGTTTTTAAGAACCCTGAATTGACATTTGCTCAATTAAAGGAGAGCGC
The DNA here is from genome assembly GCF_032444005.1 of Ranitomeya imitator. Lineage (NCBI taxonomy): Eukaryota > Metazoa > Chordata > Amphibia > Anura > Dendrobatidae > Ranitomeya > Ranitomeya imitator. Next base: position 710,155,128 of record NC_091284.1, on the reverse strand, counting down.
TATACGTCTCCAGCTGGCAGAGGCACCTCGGGATCAGGATCCTGCGCAACCTATGGCAGAGGCACCTCAACAACAGGGAGTGCCAGTGACATCAGCTATGTCCGGGGCCATTGCTAAGCCCCTGGGGCCCAGTACTAATGAGGCTCTTCAACAAAAGCTTGACTCTTTAACTGATGTTTTTGCTTCAATGGCTAAAACCATGCAGGAGATGAGAGGACCCAAGATAGAGTTCGCAAACCGTAGAGAGGATGTTCCATGGATGAGACCCCGGAGATACTCGACATGGAGAGGACGACCCCGCGACCGCTACCAACCGGATGGACAGCCCATTTGCCGCCGTTGCCAGCAGCCAGGCCACTTTGCACGAGATTGTGATTTAAATGGGAATCCCCTGTGAATGCGGGCCGCTTCGCAGGAATGAACTTTCAAGGCCCAACACCCTGGCACGACAGGTACATCGGAGGACGACCCATTATCCCTATCGTGCTGGACGGAATTCCCCTCAACGCTTTGCTGGACACAAGTTCCCAGATTTCATCTATACCGTATATCCTTTATAAGAGGTACTGGGCTGATGCAGATATTGATAAAGGGCCCTCTGATGTTGAACTAGATATATGGGCCAGTAGTGGTAAGTTGGTACCGAAACTAGGATTCAGGGAGATGACCATAAAGATTGGTAAAGTAGAATTGAAGAAACAGGGTATAATTGTTGTTGATGTTGACCGGCGGAACTGTGAACCAACTGTATTGATAGGAATGAATGTGTTAGAGAACTGCTTTTCCGAAGTTATTTCTGTCTTACAGCAAATTGCTGAAACTGCCCAATCCTGCCAGCAGTGAGTTCTCCAAAGGGAAATAAAAGTATTGATGTTAAGGCAACAGGTAGAAGTTGCAGGTGGAGAAATCGGCAGTGTGAGGGTAAGTGATCCAACATCTATTGTAATCCCACCAAAAACAGAAATGCTGGTATGGTGTAGAGCAGCCATTGGTACTAAGGGACGAGATTATCAAGCCTTAATAGAACCAGTGTACACTGACAGCAGGCCCACTATACTCACAGCACGAGGGGTAGTCGAGGTACTCCGGGGACGAGTGCCGGTACGACTTTTGAACTGTGGAGAGGAAGAGGTCACTTTGCCAAGGTATGCTACAGTGGCAAAGCTATATACTGTTGACAACAATGCCATCACAACCATTGAGCCCTTAGAACCAACCTGTCAGGTGGAAGGCAACGGCTCAGACGGAGAATTGGAGGATTGGTGTCAACAGATACACGTGGGCATAAATTCAACACCTACCCATCAAAAACAAGGGGTGTATAGGCTAGTGACGGAATATGAACAAGTCTTCAGTAAACACCCATTGGACTTCGGACGGATAGAAGGGGTAGAACACACAATCCCCACCAGTGGCCATCCCCCAATAAAAGAAAGATATAGACCCATACCGCCCGCTCACTATCAATGTGCAAAAGATATGCTGAGGGAGATGAAACAGGCCGGGGTAATAAGAGACAGCTGTAGCCCCTGGGCGGCCCCTCTAGTGCTTGTCAAAAAAAAGGACGGAACCATGAGAATGTGCGTAGACTACCGGCGGATTAATAACATCACCCATAAAGACGCCTACCCCTTGCCTAGGATAGAAGAGTCCTTGACTGCTTTGAAATCTGCTAATTATTTTTCCACCTTAGACTTAACAAGCGGGTATTGGCAAGTCCCTGTGGCTGAGAGAGATAAGGAAAAGACGGCATTCACCACACCAATGGGTCTGTGTGAATTTAATCGCATGCCATTCGGACTCTGCAACGCATCCGGTACCTTCCAGCGGCTGATGGAATGCTGCCTCGGACACAAGAACTTCGAGACCGTCCTCCTGTACCTAGATGATGTGATCGTCTACTCAAAGACTTACGAACAACACTTAATAGACCTGGCAGAAGTGTTCGAAGCCTTATCCAGGTATGGCATGAAAATCAAGCCATCCAAATGTCACCTTCTCAAGCCAAAGGTACAGTACCTGGGACACATCGTGAGTTCGGAGGGAGTAGCACCGGATCCCGAGAAAATAAGCGCCATAAGGGATTGGCCAAGACCTACCAACGCAAAAGAAGTGAGGCAATTCCTGGGATTGGTGGGTTACTATAGCAGATTTATAAAAGGATTTACCAAATTGGCAGCACCCTTGCAAGACGCCTTGGTAGGGCAGACGAAGAAACCTTCAAACCGAAACCCTCCTTTTCAGTGGAACGATGAAAGGGAAGACTCCTTTGAACAACTAAAGAAGGCACTAACCGGAGAAGAGGTTCTGGCATACCCAGATTACCATCAACCTTTCATCCTCTACACCGATGCCAGTAATGTGGGACTAGGAGCGGTGCTGTCACAAAAGCAAGAAGGTCGGGAGAAAGTCATCGCCTTTGCAAGTAGAAAGCTCCGGCCTACTGAAAGAAATCCAGAAAATTACAGCTCCTTCAAATTGGAACTACTGGCAGTAGTTTGGGCTGTGACTGAACGTTTCAAACACTATCTGGCTGCTGCAGAATTTATTGTCTATACTGACAACAATCCGTTGACCCACCTGGACACAGCCAAATTAGATGCGTTAGAACAGCGATGGATAGCCCGGTTATCTAATTACAACTTCAAGATCAAGTATCGAGCAGGTCGCAAGAATGGAAATGCCGATGCCCTATCCCGGATGCCACACTTGAGAGATGTAGAAGAAGAAACGGGGGAGCTTGAAGAAATTGAACTACCAGCCTTCCATCATCCCAAGGCAAAACATCATCAGTCAAGTACCTATCAGAAACAACAAGAGGTGAATTTTAGTCCATTAGCACACCATAGATGGGCTGACACCCAAGACAGCAATCCGGCTGTGAAGTTGGTGAAGGAACTGTTAACTGAGCAAAGTGCATATCCCGATGAGGATGCCCCAGAAGAGACGCATCAACTCTGGAAAGAGAGAGGCAAAATGTTCCGGTACACCAATCCGAAAACACATGAATTGGTTTGGCAGATTATCGTGCCTAAACAAGATGTCAAGATGGTCCTCGAAGCTTACCATAATGGTGCTGGTCACTTCGGTTGGAAAAAGTTAGAAGTACTTCTAAGAGAAAGATTTTATTGGGTCGGGATGAGAAAATCAATCGAACAGTGGTGCAGAAATTGTGGCCCGTGCAACCTCAGAAGAAACGATCAAAAGAACCAAAGAGCACCACTGCAGCCCATAATCACCAAACAACCACTTGAACTTGTAGCCATGGACCACGTGAAGTTGACACCAAGCCGGTCCGGCTATGTCTATACCTTGACCATCGTGGACCATTATTCACGCTTCTTGGTAGTAGTACCCGTAAAAGATCTGACAGCAAAAACAGCAGCCAAAGCGTTAGAAACGTACTTTTGTAGACCCCATGGATATCCGGAACAGGTTCTCACCGACCAAGGTACAGCCTTTGAATCAGAGATCTTCAGAGAATTCTGTAATATGTATGGTTGCAAAAAGATCCGGACGGCGGCCTATCATCCACAAACAAACGGCTTATGCGAGAAGATGAACCATATTGTAATAGAACTACTAAAGACTTTACCTGAGGCAGAAAGGAATCAATGGCCAGAGAAATTGCCTGACTTGGTGGATCTGTATAATCATGTCCCGGTGAGTTCCACCAATTGCACCCCAGCTTACCTTATGCGTGCAAGACCCGGCCAATTACCAATCGATCTAGAAATGGGAATTCTGAAACCAGACGCAGAAGTCCAAGACTCCAATTGGGATATCATACGGCAAAAGCAGTATCGCCAAGTGCAAGAGAGTGTGGAAAGAAGCCTTCAGCAAACTAGAGAAAGACAAGAGCGAACTTTCAACCAGAATGCTCTAGCGACCCCATTAAGACCGGGTGACCAAGTGCTCAAGAGAAATCGTCGAACCAATAAACTAGACAATCAGTGGGAAGCCGTACCCTACACAGTTTTACCAACAAGAATGGATAATCCTAAAATGTGTCTCATTAGCAAAAACGGGGGCTTATCATCTGTACTAGTGTCAAGAGACAATCTTAAATTATGTCCGGAAGCATTGAAAGAGACAGAAGTTGTCCAGCCAGAACCAGAAGTTATTCAACCCATGCAGGTCCAACCAGTAAAGGAAAAAGAAGAGGAAATGTATCACACCTGTATAGGAGACTTTCCCAAAACCCTACTAACATACCATGGTGCAGTAGTGGTTCCCATGGTGGCCTTTTACCCAACACCGAACCCAATACCAGAAGTCCCAAGACAGGAAGAGGCTGACCCCGTACTACAGGAGATTCCAGGCCAGGAAGAACAGATTCCTGATCAGAGTGATCCCATTCACGGTGGACTTGCCAACTCCATAGTCGTGGAATTATCTTTAGCAGAGCGGGCAGATACTACATCCTCAGTAGACAGTAGTACACCACATGGAGAGATAACGCTGTTACGTAGATCACAGCGTAGTACCCAGGGTCAATTACCGGCCAGGTATGCAGATTACCAACTATAAAACTATAGTCATTGTTATCATTCTGCAACGTTTAAGCCCAGTACCTACAGAGACTTGTCTGTATGAACTTCTTGCATATTCTTGAACTTTTTATCAGCCCGGAGGCACTAAATCAAAGCTCCGGAAAGACTGCTTTTTGAACTTTGCTTTTTGCTCTTTTTGAACTTTCTTTAGACGTTATATTGATAACTCCGTTGGAAAAATGGAACTAAATTCTTGGACACAAAGTGCAGTGCCTTTCCTAGTACCTTCAAGGATAGAACTGTATTAATGGACGCTATTTGAAGTGACTTTTTACAGAACTCTATTTTTGTTTCCTTGAGTGGTTTTTGTAACTTTTCATTGCCCATGGGGTGCTCCATATCCTGCTCACTATTTGAGGCGTTTAGTTGCTTCCTCAAATGGGTCATCATGGACGTTTCTAAGGTGGCACATATTATCCATTACCTCGACAACTTCTTATGCCTGGGCCCAAAGATTCACCACAGTGTGAATACACGCGGTAGTCCACCTGTGAGAAGGATAGAGCTGGAGGGAGAGTGGACACCCCAGAGCCGAGATGTTAGATTGAGAAAGAAAGAAGGCCGTGTAGCTTGCTTCATGGGTGGGGTACTCTGCTGAGTAGCACAAAATTCTACTAGGCCCAAAAGGATTTCCTGGGCTAGATGCCGTTAAAAAATAGTACTTAGGTAAACAGGCGGTGTAGCTAGCTTCACAGGCGGGCTACTCCGCTGACGTGCAAACACTTCTACTATGCCCAAAATGATTTAATGATTTAGGCTACGTTCACACTAGCGTTATGCTAGTTTGCGTCGGGTGACGCAGCGGCGACGCATGCGTCATGCGCCCCTATATTTAACATGGGGGACGCATGCGTTTTTGTTTGTTGCGTTGTGCGATGCATGCGTCTTTTTTGCCGCAAGCGTCGGACCAAAAAAACGCAACAAGTTGCATTTTTCTTGCGTCCAAATTTCGGCAAAAAACGACGCATGCGTCGCAAAACGCAGCGTTTTTGCGTGCGTTTTGGTGCGTTTTTATTTGCATTGTGCGTTGCGTCGCCGACGCAGCGGCGCACAACGCAATTGTGAACATAGCCTTAGATGCAGTAAAAATTTAGATACACAGGCGTGCAGACACTGCTCCTAGGCCCATAACAATTTACTGGGTTAGATGCAGTAAAAATTTAAATACACAGGCATGCAGACACTGCTACTAAGCCCAAAATTATTTACTGGGTTAGATGCAGTAAAAATTTAGATACACAGGCATGCAGACACTGCTCCTAGGCCCAAAACAATTTACTGGGTTAGATGCAGTAAAAATTTAGATACACAGGCGTGCAGACACTGCTCTTAGGCCCAAAACAATTTACTGGGTTAGATGCAGTAAAAATTTAGAAACACAGGCGTGCAGACACTGCTCCTAGGCCCAAAACAATTTACTGGGTTAGATGCAGTAAAAATTTAGATACACAGGCGGTGTAGTTAGCTTCACAGGCGGGCTACTACGCTGACTTGCAGGCACTGCTCCTAGGCCCCAAACTATTTACTGGGTTAGATGCAGTAAAAATTTAGATACACTGGTGGTGTAGTTAGCTTCACAGGCGAGCTACTCCGCTGATGTGCAGACATTGCTCCTAGGCCCAAAACTATTTACTGGGTTAGATGCAGGAAAAATTTAGATACACAGGCGGTGTAGTTAGCTTCACAGGCGGGCTACTCCGCTGACATGCAGACACTGCTCCAAGGCCCAAATCGATTTCCTGGGTTAGATGCAGTAAAAATTTAGATACACAGGCGGTGTAGTTAGCTTCACAGGCGGGCTACTCCGCTGACGTGCAGACACTGCTCCTAGGCCCAAAACTATTTCCTGGGGTAGATGCAGTAAAAATTTAGATAGACAGGTGGTGTAGCTAGCTTCACAGGCGGGCTACTCCGCTGACGTGCAGACACTGCAGTGGCGTAGGAAGGGGGGGGCAGGGGGGGCGGGCTGCCCCGGGCGGCACACTGCGGGGGGCGGGTCATCGGGCCGCGGCCGGCGCTGCAGGAGGATGGTAAAAAAAAAGATGTGTGCCCTTTAAATCTTCGGGCGCCCCCACCCCCACGTGCCAGCGCTAATACTCACCTCTCCTGGTTCCTGCGGCTGCGCGGTAGCTGCAGCGTCTTCAGCGCTCTCTGACTCTGCGACGTCTCAGGGCAGAGGGCGCGATGACGTCATCACTGCGCGCTCAGCCTCTCTGTCCTGAGCGTTGCAGAGCCGGAGAGACATTGAGTGCACCGGACCTGCGCTGGGAACGGGAGAGGTGAGGATTTTACTTTTTTTTTTTCTTTGTCTGACTCTGTCTGTCTGGGGGCAATGCTAGAGACCCTGGACAGACTGGGGCAGATTTCTGGACAGACTGGGGAAGATTTCTGGACAGACTGGGGCAGATTTCTGGACAGACTGGGGCAGATTTCTGGACAGACTGGGGTAGATTTCTGGACAGACTGGGGCAATGCTGGACACTGGGGCAGATCGCTGGACACACTGGGGGCAATGCTGGACGCACTGGGGCAATGCTGGAGACCCTGGGGCAGATTTCTGGACACACTGGGGGCAATGCTGGACACACTGGGGGCAATGCAGGACACACTGGGGCAGATTGCTGGACACGCTGGGGCAATGCTGGACACTGGGGCAGATTGCTGGACACACTGGGGGCAATGCTGGACACACTGGGGGCAATGCTGGACACACTGGGGCAATGCTGGGCACACTGGGGCAGATTGCTGGGTACACTGGGGCAGATTGCTGGACACACTGGGGCAATGCTGGACACTGGGGCAGATTGCTGGACACACTGGGGGCAATGCTGGACACACTGGGACAATGCTGTAGACCCTGGGGCAGATTGCTGAACACACTGGGGCAATGCTGGACACTGGGGCAGATCGCTGGACACACTGGGGGCAATGCTGGACACACTGGGGCAATGCTGGAGACCCTGGGGCAGATTTCTGGACACACTGGGGGCAATGCAGTACACACTGGGGCAATGCTGGACACACTGGGGCAGATTGCTGGACATACTGGGGCAGATTGCTGGACACACTGGGGGTAATATGCTGGACACACTGGGGCAGATTGCTGGACAACCTGGGGGTAATATGCTGGACACACTGGGGGTAATATGCTGGACACACTGGGGCAGATTGCTGGACACACTGGGGGCAATATGCTGGACACACTGGGGCAATGCTGGAGACCCTGGGGCAGATTTCTGGACACACTGGGGGCAATGCTGGACACACTGGGGGCAATGCAGGACACACTGGGGCAATGCTGGACACACTGGGGCAGATTGCTGGACATACTGGGGCAGATTGCTGGACACACTGGGGGTAATATGCTGGACACACTGGGGCAGATTGGTGGACAACCTGGGGGTAATATGCTGGACACACTGGGGGTAATATGCTGGACACACTGGGGCAGATTGCTGGACAACCTGGGGGTAATATGCTGGACACACTGGGGGTAATATGCTAGACACACTGGGGCAGATTGCTGGACAACCTGGGGGTAATATGCTGGACACACTGGGGGTAATATGCTGGACACACTGGGGCAGATTGCTGGACACACTGGGGGCAATATGCTGGACACACTGGGGCAATGCTGGGGACCCTGGGGCAGATTTCTGGACACACTGGGGGCAATGCTGGACACACTGGGGGCAATGCAGGACACACTGGGGCAATGCTGGACACACTGGGGCAGATTGCTGGACATACTGGGGCAGATTGCTGGACACACTGGGGGTAATATGCTGGACACACTGGGGCAGATTGGTGGACAACCTGGGGGTAATATGCTGGACACACTGGGGGTAATATGCTGGACACACTGGGGCAGATTGCTGGACAACCTGGGGGTAATATGCTGGACACACTGGGGGTAATATGCTGGACACACTGGGGCAGATTGCTGGACAACCTGGGGGTAATATTCTGGACACACTGGGGGTAATATGCTGGACACACTGGGGCAGATTGCTGGACACACTGGGGCAGATTGCTGGACACACTGGGGGCAGGACTTGAGGCATGGGCAGAATGTAGATACGGGGCATGATTGGAGACACGGGGCAGAATGAAAGACATGGGGCAGGATTGGATCATGGGGCAGGATGGATACGATGGAGACTGATGGGGCAGGATGGGTAGATCATATGGTGTAGAATGGATACTCATGAGGGCAGGATGGGAGAACATATGGCTGGAGCCAGGAATGAGATAAACAGGGCCAGGGTGGGGAATAGTATTACCATAGGGGCTAATTAAGGGATGTTATTACTGCAGTGATGTATTTAATTTATTTTTTGAGTATACTGTTTTAAATGGGGGGGCGGTCCTGTTACTGTGCAGAGTGACACTATATCACCTTTTTTTCTTCCTGTGGTGTAATGTAGAAGTTGTTAAAAATTAAGTAATGTGTTCTGCAAGCGGAGCTCGAGATAACTGTGTTATTTCCTGCAGAAACGAGTGCTGGCTGGGAGAAATGATGGCGGTCTGTGCTGGATGAAAGATGAATGAAGGACTTCACCTAGAGACGTCACTGGTGAGTCAGTGTTACCTATACACTGACACTATACACTGTATACTATATACAGCGGTCCTGTGTACAATGTCACCAGTGATCACTGTATTACCTATACATTATATACAGAGCTCCTGTGTATAATACCACCAGTGATCTTTGTATTACCTCTACACAGACACTGCATACTAAGTACAGATCTCCTGTGAATACTGGCACTTATGGTGATAGTATTGTGGTTTTTTTTTTCTTTATTACTGATCAGTATTGTAGTATTCAGTCACTATGTGGTGGTAATATGTGGTCTGGAAATGGTGTTGTGGTATTTGTCCCTTGTATGTGCTATTTGGTCACCAAGTGGTGGTAATATGTGATCTGGTCATGGTGAGGCGGTATTTGTCCTTTGTATATAGTATTATTCGGTCACTATGTGGTCTGGTCATGGTGTGGTGGTGTTTCTTCCTGTATGTGATATTATTGGTCTTGGTATAGTGGATTCTGTTGTGTATGGCGGTCATTTGTTCTGCTCCTAGGCCTAAAATTATTTACTGGGTTAGATGCAGTAAAAATTTAGATACACAGGCGGTATAGTTAGCTTCACAGGTGGGCTACTCCGCTGACTTGCAGACACTGCTCCTAGGCCCAAAACTAAATTTTTACTGCATATAACCCAGTAAATAGATACACAGGCGGTGTAGCTAGATACACAGGCGGTGTAGCTAGATACACAGGCGGTGTAGCTAGCTTCACAGGCGGGCTACTCCGCTGACGTGCAGACACTGCTACTAAGCCCAAAAAGATTTACTGGGTTAGATGCAGTAAAAATTTAGATACACAGGTGGTGTACCTACCTTCACAGGCAGGCTACTCCGCTGACATGCAGACACTGCTTCTAAGCCCAAAACGATTTCCTGGGTTAGATGCAGTAAAAATTTAGATACAAAGGTGGTGTAGCTAGCTTCACAGGCGGGCTACTCAGATGACTACCAGACAATGCTACTAGCCCAAAAGGATTGGCTGAGCTAGATTACACCAAATGCTGTGACAAACACTTGTACAGCACTGGCACAGACCTGCCTGGCAAAAAGTGCTATGAACTGCTGTAACCTACCCTGAAAACGGCTGATATTACAACTAGTCCTGACTCCCGACTCCCTAAACCTGTCTCTCTGAACATTCGCTCCCAAAAAAGACTCTTAGTCTGTATAGCGCCCACAGCAGCAGCTGTGCCGTCTAACACTAAGCTGCAGCAGTGAGGAAATGGTGGCGACGGGGCAAATGGCTGGTTCTTATAGGGCAAGGACATGTGACATACACAGCCAATGACACATGCCCTTGCTTGTGTGCATCACATGCACATTGCTGTGTTTGTGTGCATTGCTGATAGGCTGAGAGACTGCACCGCCCCACTGTAAATGCGGGAAAGAAAAAAAAATGGAGATCGGCATTATTTCAGCAAAGATCTATCCCCTGCCCACTATACACTGGAACAGTCTATTAATAATGATAAACAGTTTTATTGTGCAAATCAAGTTAGGCTTTTGGTGAACGAACAGTTATCGAACAGAAACTCGAACAGCCGAATTTTAAGCAAATTGTTCGAGTTCGACGAACGACTCGAAAACCGCCCAAAACAGCTCAAATTTGAAATTGGCGAACAGTTCGACTCGAACACCGCTCATCTCTAATTATTGGCACTGTCCCCATTGCGGCTCACAATCTAAATTCACTATCAGTATGTCTTTAGCGTGTGGGAGGAAACCAGAATACCTGGAGGAAACCCATGCAAACATTGGGAGAACATGCAAACTAATTGCAGATGTTGTCCTTGGTGGGATCTGAACCCTGGACCCCAGCGCTGCAAGACTGCAGTGCTAACCACTGAGCCACCATGAACCACCAGGTTTGGCCGATACAACTTACGGCCACCGCCTTTCAGGGCTTATCTACAGGTTTCTATAATGCTGTAGATTAGCCTCCGATCTGACCTGCAAGAGAAGAAAAATACGTTTTATTATACTCATCTGCGGGGCGGTTCGGTCCGATGGGTGTCGCAAGTCCTGGTCCGGCGCCTCCCATCTTCTTACGATGCTGCCCTCCTGCATGCTTCATGTGGATGACGCATCCCTGCGTCATCCACACAGGCTCCCCGGCATCGCGCTCCTGCGCAGGCGTACTTATCTGCCCTGTTGAGGGCAGAGCAAAGGACTGCAGTGCACAGGTGTCGGGAAAGGTCAGAGAGGTTCAGCGCATGCGCACTACAGGAATTTGTTCTGCCCTTAACAGGACAGATAAGTACGCCTGCGCGGGAGCGCACTCCTGGGGAGCCTGTGAAGCAAGCAGGAGGGCAGCATCGCAAGAAGATGGGAGATGCCGGATCAAGACCGGCGACACCCATCAGATCGGAAACCCCCACGGGTGAGTATAATATAACTTATTTTCTTTTCTTGCAGGTTGGATTAGGGGCTTATCTACAGCATTATAGAATGCTGTGTATAAGCCCTGAAAGGCGGTGGTCATAACTCATATTGGCCAAACCTGGTGACAGGTTCCCTTTAAAATGCCCCATAATATGGTCACTACTATTATGTGCTGTCTTTTCCATTTGTTGCAGCATTTCATTCTGTATTCTCTTATGTAAGGTTTCTGTAATGCCCACCGAATCATATTTTGTGGCCAACCTTATAATTTCTATTTCATGCCTTTTGTTTGCAAGACTTCTTGCATTCTCCAGCAAACATTTTGGAACCATTAGCACATTTATTACTCCTTGCTGCCTCAATACTTTCATTGATAGTCCCAGCTCCCTCTAAAAACCTCACTAACCCTTAGTGTATCCCACTCGCTTTCTTATCCAGATCCTAGTTTAAAAGCTCCTCCATCCGTCTAACAATTCTTTTCCTCAGCAAAGCTGCTCCATCCCCATTGAGGTGCAGCCCTTTTCAGTATTCACACTCTGTGTTCCTACACTAATTTTCATGGTTGCTGGGGAAAATTTTATGGTTATTAAATAGGACTTACAAATTTGATTACACTAGCACCAATTTAAAGAAATAAGAACCCATGTGTCCTAAAAAAAAAGAAAATTTTGAGCTAGAATCAAAAGGCCCATGAAGTAGTGCCTGCCTAATATTTGCGCCTGCATTGGGACAGTAATAGATCTGTAACATTAGGCACATAGCAGTATAAAGGTAGCAATGCAATAGTACTGGTTCAATATTTATTTTACTCACTTATATAACGCCAATAATTTCACACTGCTTTACAGACTCACAATCTAGATTCCCCTCGCTCTGACGTCAGATAGATGTAGTGAGTTAATTGGCTGTGAACTCCCAGGACCTGTCTGACGGCATCGCGAGCAGGAGACAATGATCCCAAACATAAAGCAAAATCTACAATGGAATGGTTCACCAATAAACATATCCAGGTGTTAGAATGGCCAAGTCAAAGTCCAGACCTCAATCCAATCGAGAATCTGTGGAAAGAGCTGAAAACTGCTGGTCACAAACGATCTCCATTAGGGTTGAGCGACTTTTAGTTTTTTAGGGTCGAGTCGGGTTTCGCGAAACCCGACTATCTCAAAAGTCGAGACGAGTGGAATCGGCCGATTATCGCGAAAAGTCGGGGATCGACCGAAACACGAAACCCAATGCAAGTCAATGGGGAAGCATAGTCAGCAGTGAGTGGAGGCCAGGAAAACACCTACAGTGCCCATTTTAGTGGCAAAAACATCCATTCTTGTTACTGAAGCTTGTCAATCTTAATTTACCTTATAATAATAGTTAGGCATTGGAAATTTGGGGTCATTTGGCTAAAGTTGTGGGGGGTAGGGCTGGTTCAAGTATTTAGTGGGCCTAGGTAATCTGGACCACCTCAGGGCAGTGGAGCAGGGAGAGGTAAGTATTTAAACTTTGCAAGTGCTGTGATCCTGAGCAAGCAGGGGGGGCCCACTCGTTGGCATTGGCACTGGCACAGGGCCCCTCAAAGTACGGCGGTGTGTTTGCACGGCGGGGGCGCCTCCCACCGGCAGCGACACTTTTTGCGTACTATGAGGGACCCTGTGCCAGTGACGTCGCCAACGAGTATTCCCCCCTACCTGATGAAGGAACCTGCATTTTCATCTGCACCTTCCTCTTTGTCCCCGTGTAAGGTGTTATGGTATGCGGGAAGGGGAACCTGACTTTCAGCAGGGTCACATTCTTGCTGTGTAGCGTGCACGGGGAATGTAGCATTCTGGGTCAATGTACCAGCAGACTCATCTATCACTGGCTGGGCAATGGGCAGGATGAGGAGGAAACAAAGATATAGGCCCAAAAAATAAAGTGGGCTAAATGCAGTTCAAAATTGGTAACAGGACTAACCAGGGGGCATTGCTTTGTACAGTGGAGTACAACTGTAATGAGAGGCTGACACAGTGAGTAGGCCCAAATCAGTAAGTAGGCTAAATGCAGTTCAAAATTGGTAACAGTAGTAAACAGGTGGCACTGGTTTGTTCAGTGTAGGAGAACATCAATGAGCGGCAGACACCGTTGGTAGGGCCAACAAAACAAGTAGGCCAAATGCAGTGTTATATTAAAAACAATTTAACAAGTGCCTGAAGATAGAAGCTAGGGAAAGGCAACCTGGAGAACACCTTGGAGCGGAAGACACCGTTTGTAGAACCCAGACCCAACTTGTAGGCCTAATGCAGTGTTGTTTCAACAACTATTTAACGAGAGCCTGAAGATTGAAGCTCAGGAAAGGCAACCAGGAGAACACATTGGAGCGGCAGACACTGGTAGTAGGCCCCAACCCAACTAGTAGCCCCACTGCAGTTGTTCCATTAAAAAACTATTTAACAAGAGCCTGAAGATTGAAGCTCAGGAAAGGCAACCAGGAGAACATCTTGGAGCGGCATACACTGGTAGTAGGCCCCAACCCAACTAGTAGCCCCACTGCAGTTGTTCGATTAAAAAACTATTTAACGAGAGCCTGAAGATTGAAGCTCAGGAAAGGCAACCTGGAGAACACCTTGGAGCGGCAGACACCGTTAGTAGGCCCCAACCAAACTAGTAGGCCAAATGCAGTTGTTCCATTTAACAACTATTTAACAAGAGCCTGAAGATTGAAGCTCAGGAAAGGCAACCAGGAGAACACCTTGGAGCGGCAGACACTGGTAGTAGGCCCCAACCCAACTAGTAGCCCCACTGCAGTTGTTCCATTAAAAAACTATTTAACAAGAGCCTGAAGATTGAAGCTCAGTTAAGGCAACCTGGAGAAGACCTTTGAGCGGCATACACCGTTAGTAGGCCCACCCCAACTAGTAGCCCCACTGCAGTTGTTCGATTAAAAAACTATTTACCAAGAGCCTGAAGATTGAAGCTCAGGAAAGGCAACCTGGAGAACACCTTGGAGCGGCATACACTGGTAGTAGGCCCCAACCCAACTAGTAGCCCCACTGCAGTTGTTCAATTAAAAAACTATTTAACGAGAGCCTGAAGATTGAAGCTCAGGAAAGGCAACCTAGAGAACACCTTGGAGTGGCAGACACCGTTAGTAGGCCCCAACCCAACTAGTAGCCCCACTGCAGTTGTTCCATTAAAAAACTATTTAACAAGAGCCTGAAGATTGAAGCTCAGGAAAGGCAACCAGGATAACACCTTGGTGCGGCAGACACTGGTAGTAGGCCCCAACCCAACTAGTAGCCCCACTGCAGTTGTTCCATTAAAAAACTATTTAACGAGAGCCTGAAGATTGAAGCTCAGGAAAGGCAACCAGGAGAACACCTTGGAGCGGAAGAATCAGTTTGTAGACCACAATGAAACTTGTGGCCCCAATGCAGTTTTAATTCTGACTGGCTGAAAACCAGCCTTTTTTTTTTTTTTTTAGAGGAGAACAGCTGTATTAAGTGGCGCAGACAGACATTGCTAGTAGGCCTTACACGACAAAGTTGGCTCACTGCAGGTTGAAAAAAAGGTACATGGGTACACGGTCGGCATTGGTGTGCTCAGCGGAGGACAAATGGAAGGATGGACCGCAGACAGACTTAGTAGGCCTACAATAAAGAAAGTAGGCTCTATGCACTTTTAAAAAGGTTCCAGGGGTACACATGCAGCATTGGTGTGGTCAGCGGAGGACTATTGGAAGGAGGGACCGCAGACAGACTTAGTAGTCCTAAAATAAAAAAAATTAGGCTCAATGCAGTTCGAATTATCTTGCAGGGGTACACAGGCAGCATTGGTTTGTTCAGCGGAGGACGATTGGAAGGAGTGTCTGACACAGTTAGTACTCCCCAAAAATAAATGTTAATGTCTCTCAAAACAACTAAACCAAAAAAAAAAGGGTGGCATACTTAGATACAGGGGTGGGTACCTGTGCTGAGTTTCAGACATAGTAATTTGGCGCTGCCAAGTATTTACTGGTGTCAATATAGGACACTGACCCTGACTATTTTAACTAGCATCATACATGTCAACAAATCGGTATTGTCAGTGCCAGGCATTGAAGGATGTCAGCGCATAGACTAAACATTGGTGGAGCAGTGAGAGATAATTTTGAAAGTGGTAGAGCACTGTTTGAGCTGGGGGGGAAACTCTCTTGTGGCCGGCGGTACAGGCCCAGGGCCCTTCATGTTACAACGGTGTGTCTGACGTTGGTTGCGCGCCACCACCGCCAAAGACACTTTATTGTACTATGAGGGACCCAGTGGCAGTGCCGTCGGCCAAAAGCGGGCACACCCACCTCTTCAGACAAACGGCACTCTCACGGGTGCTTGCGCCAAGTGGCGAGACCACGGCCCCGTGGGGGGGAGTTAGCGCATTTAGGGAGGTGTAAACATGTCGTATGCTGGACAAACAGCTGCTGCAGATTAAGAGATTGGAACAGTCAGTAAGACCAGTCCACAAGCAAGACCTTTTTATAGGAAAGCTAGGTGTCAGCCGGGAAAGGTGGGGCAAAATAATTCGAAATCCATGAGTGGCTCATTTTAATGAAGGTTAGATCATCAACATTTTGGGTAGCCAGACGAGTCCTTTTTTTGGTCAATATTGAACCAGCAGCACTGAATACTCTTTCTGATAGCACACTAGCTGCTGGGCAAGCAAGCTCCTGCAATGCATATTCTGCCAATTCAGGCCAGGTGTCTATTTTGGATGCCCAGTAATCAAATGGGAATGAAGGTTGAGGGAGAACATCGATAAGGGATGAAAAATAGTTAGTAACCATACTGGACAAATATTGTCTCCTGTCACTTTGAATTGATGCTGCAGTACCTGTCCTGTCTGCGGTCATTGCGAAATCACTCCACAACCTGGTCAGAAAATCCCTCTGTCCAATGCCACTTCTGATTTGTGCACCTCTAACACCTCTGCCCTGTTGCCCCCTGCACCTCGTGTGAGAACCATCACCGGCGCTGTGTGCTGGGAATGCCTGAATCAAACGGTCTACCAGAGTTGCTTGTTTGGTTGCTAATATTTGTTGGAGGTTCTCATGTGGCATGATATTTTGCAATTTGCCTTTATAGCGAGGATCAAGGAGGCAGGCCAACCAGTAATCGTCATCGGTCATCATTTTAATAATGCGTGGGTCCCTTTTGAGGATACGTAAGGCATAATCTGCCATGTGGGCCAAAGTTCCAGTTGTGAAATCTGCGGTTGTGCTGGGTTGAGGGGCAGTTTCAGGCAAATCTACGTCACTTGTCTCCCTCAAAAAACTGAACCCGGCCTTGCAACGCCAACAGTTTCTATTGGCCCCTGAGAAGCTTCCTCATTCAAAAAATACTCATCCCCATCATCCTCTTCGTCCTCCTCCTCTTCGCCCGCTATCTCGTCCTGTAGACTGCCCTGACCAGACAATGGCTGACTGTCATCAAGGCTTTCCTCTTCCTCGGCTGCAGACGCCTGCTCCTTTATGTGCTTCAAACTTTGCATCAACAGACGCATTAGGGGGATGCTCATGCTTAATATGGCGTTGTCTGCACTAACCAGCCGTGTGCATTCCTCAAAACACTGAAGGACTTGACACAGGTCTTGTACCTTCGACCACTGCACACCTGACAACTCCATGTCTGCCATCCAACTGCCTGCCCGTGTATGTGTATCCTCCCACAAATACATAACAGCACGCCTCTGTTCGCACAGTCTCTGAAGCATGTGCAGTGTGGAGTTCCACCTTGTTGCAACGTCGATGATTAGGCGATGCTGGGGAAGGTTCAAAGACCGCTGATGGTTCTGCATACGGCTGGAGTGTACGGGCGAACGGCGGATATGCGCGCAAAGTCTGCGCACTTTGAGGAGCAGGTCGGGTAACCCCGGATAACTTTTCAGGAAGCACTGCACCACCAGGTTTAAGGTGTAAGCCAGGCAAGGAATGTGTTTCAGTTGTGAAAGGGCTATGGCAGCCATAAAATTCCTTCCGTTATCACTCACTACCTTGCCTGCCTCAAGATGTACAGTACAGTGCCCAGCCATGACTGAGTTTCTTTCTGCAAGAACTCGGACAGAACTTCCGCGGTGTGTCTGTTGTCGCCCAAACACTTCATTGCCAATACAGCCTGCTGACGCTTGCCACTAGCTGTCCCATAATGGGACACCTCGTGTGCAACAGTGGCAGCTGCGGATGGAGTGGTCGTGCGACTGCGGTCGGTGGACGAGCTCTCGCTTCTGCAGGAGGATGAGGAGGAGGGGGGCGAACGCCTACAGCCAACTGTTTCCTAGACCGTGGGCTAGGCAGAACTGTCCCAATATTGCTGTCCCCTGTGGACCCTGCATCCACCACATTAACCCAGTGTGCCGTGATGGACACGTAACGTCCCTGGCCATGCCTACTGGTCCATGCATCTGTTGTCAGGTGCACCTTTGTACTCACAGATTGCCTGAGTGCATGGACGATGCGGCCTTTTACATGCTGGTGGAGGGCTGGGATGGCTTTTCTCGATAAGAAGTGTTGACTGGGTAGCTCGTAGCGTGGTACAGCGTAGTCCATCAGGGCTTTGAAAACTTCGCTTTCAACTAACCGGTAATCTCTAATGAGATTAGTCTAGCAATGTGGGCGTTCAAACCCTGTGTAAGCGGATGCGAGGATGAGTACTTCCTTTTCCTAACGAGAGTCTCATGTAGGGTGAGCTGGACTGGAGAGCTGCAGATGGTGGAACTAGCGGGGGTGCCGGTGGACATGGCAGACTGAGAGAGGGTTGGAGATGGTATTCTTGCTGGTGCCCTACATGCAGTGTTTCCTACCACGAACCTGGTGATTCCCTGGCTGCTCTGGCCTGGCAACGAAACCTGCACATTTACTGCAGGTGGTGCGGTAAACGGTGGGCTTACAGTGAGGGAAGGGATGTAGTGTTGCTGACTAGCTTCATTGGCCGAGGGTGCTACAACCTTAAGTGATGTTTGGTAGTTAGTCCAGGCTTGCAAATGCATGGTGGTTTAATGTCTACGCATGCAACTTGTATTTAGACTTTTAAGATTCTGATCTCTGCTTAAGGTAGTTGAACATTTTTGACAGATGACTTTGCGCTGATCATTTGGATGTTGTTTAAAAAAATGCCAGACTGCACTCTTTCTACTACTGAGCTTCTTTAACCGGATGGCCACGCTGTCCTACAACTGGTTTTGCCACGCGTTTTTGGCCAGATACGGGCCCGGCAGATGGAACCTGTTGCGATGTGGATGCCTGCTGCGGCTCCTCCTCCTCCGCTTCAGAGCTACTGCCGCCTGCACCCTGTTCCCCCAATGGCTGCCAATCGGGGTCAACAACTGGGTCATCTATGACCTCCTCTTCTATCTCGTGTGCAACTTCGTCTGTGTCACCGTGTAAGCCGGTGGTATAGCGTTCGTGACGGGGCACCATAGTCTCATCAGGGTCTGATTCTGGATCAGTACACTGCGAGGGCAATGTTCTGCTCTGAGTCAAAGGAACAGCATAGTAATCTGGATGTGGCTGTGCATCTGTGCACTCCATGTCCGATTCAACTTGTAATGGGCATGGCCTGTTAACTGTTTAACTTTCTAACCCAGGAACGGTATGTGTAAAGAGCTCCATGGAGAAACCCGTTGTGTCGCCTGACGCATCCTTCTCTGTTGTTCTTGGTGAAGAAGACAAGGAAGCGACTTGTCCCTGACCGTGAACATCCACTAACGACGCGCTGCTTTTACATTTAGCAGTTTCAGAAGAGGAGGCGAAAGAGCTAGAGGCTGAGTCAGCAAGAAAAGCCAAAACTTGTTCTTGCTGCTCCGGCTTTAAAAGCGGTTTTCCTACTCCCAGAAAAGGGAGCGTTCGAGGCCTTGTGTAGCCAAATGACGAACCTGGCTCAACAACTCGAGACTTAGGTGCTATATAGCTTTTCCCACGACCACCTGATGCTCCACCACCACTACCATCATTACCAGCTGGCAATGACCGCCCACGGCCACGACCTCTTCCACCAGACTTCCTCATTGTTTGAAAAACGTAACCAAACTAACGGTATTTGTTACTGTAAAACCAGTTACAAGGTGAACTCAAACTTCTGTTGGATTTATATATCCCTTTATATGTGGGTGAGACTGCAGGGAAAATCAGGCCCAATGTATAACAGTACACAGCTTCAGTGGCAGACAGATATGCCACTAACAGGAATGACGCTGATGCAGACACTAACAATTCAAATCTCCCACTTTTTATTTTTTCTGGGAGAATATTGAAGAATTGTGGCCCACTCTCATACAGTATGTGTTCTGTGGCACAAAATTTGAGACAGGTGGCACACACAGGAGTGGCACTGAAGCAGAAATGCCAATCTTAATCTCCCACTATTTTTTTTTTCAGGGAGAATTTAAAAGAAATCTGACCCAGTATTCAGGGGCGGACTGGCCCAGGTGGAAGAGGGGCATTTGCCCCCTGGGCCGGTCACTAAGCAGCTGATTAAGGCCGCCAGGGGGCCGCCTTGTTTTATCTGTGCAGGCGGCATCACAGTGGAGCACACACAGACGCAGGCACAGCTCCCTGTGTGCGGCCGTCTGCTCTGCTGGAGTGGGGGAGCGCGGCTGTATCTTCTTCCGGCCGGAGAGGAGCTTGTGGGCGGCTCAGACAGGAGGCCGGACGGTGAGCTGTAGAGCTTCTGTGTGGTGAGCAGGGGACGCTGATAAATCCAGGGCCGCTTCTGTATATAGTCAGCGGCTGCTCTGCTGATCACTGAGATTTATTGCAGGAAAGTGAACTTTCAGGGTCGCCCTGTCAGTGACAGGTTATCAGCTCCAGGGTCACCAGATCTGCAGGAAAGTTCAATCTCCTGCAATAAATCTCCATCCCTGTACTTCAGAGTGACCAGAGACACAATACTGAATCCTGCCCTGGACTGATCCAGCCTGAGCCTGGTACAAAGAATAATACAGAGATCAGAGGTTATACCGTGTACACACTATGTTAGATCTGTATGTACATACAGAAATGCGTATACTGTATAAGGCTAAGTTCACATTAGCGTTTGAGTCCCCTGCGTGGTGCTGCGACTTCTTTCCTTAAGTTCCACCTACTCTGCATGCGTCCTGCGTACCTATTAACATTGTGTACGCAGGGACATGCATTGTATGTGGATGCATCCGCGTGCATCATTTTGACGTCCCCTTAGAACAGAAGAAAATGCAACATGTTGCGTTCGGCAGGCACATCAAAACGTCGCACCGCATACAACACATGTCTCTGCGTACACAATGTTAAAGATAGGTAGAC
This sequence comes from Ranitomeya imitator, assembly GCF_032444005.1. NCBI lineage: Eukaryota > Metazoa > Chordata > Amphibia > Anura > Dendrobatidae > Ranitomeya > Ranitomeya imitator. The sequence continues at coordinate 710,134,326 of NC_091284.1, read as the reverse complement.
AGGACGCATGTGGAAGTAGGCAGAGCTTAAGGAAACAAGTCCGCAGCACCACGCTGGGGACTCAAACGCTAATGTGAACCCGGCCTAACAGTATATCAAATGCCAGTTATATGTTATGTTGTATGTGTTAGGGCCTGTGCACACGCTGCAGATTGTCGCAGATTTTTCTGAACTGATTTGTCACCAAACCGAAAGGGATTCCTAATGCCATCAAGTGACTGAGAATCCTGATGTCTCGTGCAAACATTCCTTATGTTTTTTCCTTGCAGATTTGGTAGATATGTAAATCTTCAGCATATCACTTTTATCAGTGCATTTGCTGCATATTTCACTCAGACTAAGGCCGGCGTCACACTTGCGAGTTTTACGGACGTAAGAGCGCAGAAACTACGTCCATAAAACTCGCAAAACATACGGCACAATTATTCTCTATGCCCCTGCTCCTATCTGCCGTATTTTACTGATCAGTATTATACGGCTTTCTACGGCCGTAGAAAATCGCAGCATGCTGCGTTTGTCACCGTATTGCGCAAATAAAACGTCAATGAAAGTCTATGGAAGCCCCAAAAATACGGATTACACACGGACCAGCAGTGTGACTTGCGAGAAATACGCAGCGGTGTTAGAGAGAAAAGCCGGTAATTCAGTGCGGTGTACAGTAAAATCACACTGACAGCTTACAGTAGAATAGATAGAATAAATGTGTACACATAGAATAGGTATATATGTATATATATGTCAGTAGACACATATATGTATATATATTATTATTTCATCCAGCGCGATATAGCAGAAAGCCGGTAATTCAATTACCGACTTTTGCTTTCTCCTTCCTAAACCCGACATGATATGTGACATAGTTACATACAGTAAACCATCTCATATCACCATTTTTTTTGCATATTCCACACTACTAATGTTAGTAGTGTGTCTATGCAAAATTTGGCCGTTCTAGCTAGTAAATTAAAGGGTTAAATGGCGGAAAAAATTGCCGTTGGCTCCCGCGCCATTTTCTCCACCAGAGTAGTAAAGCCAGTGACTGAGGGCAGATATTAATAGCCTGGAGTGGGTCCACGGTTATTGCCCCCCCCCTGGCTAAAAATATCTGCCCCCAGCCACCCCAGAAAAGGCACATCTGGAAGATGCGCCTATTCTGGCACTTGGCCACTCTCTTCCCATTCCCGTGTAGCGGTGGGATATGGGGTAATGAAGGGTTAATGCCACCTTGCTATTGTAAGGTGACATTAAGCCAAATTAATAATGGAGAGGCGTCAATTATGACACCTATCCATTATTAATTCAATACTAGTAAAGGGTTAAAAAAAAAACACACACACATTATTAAAAATTAATTTAATGAAAAAATCACAAAGGTTGTTGTATTAATTTATTCTACTCTCAATCCACTCACTGAAGACCCTCGATCTGTAAATACAAAAAAAATAATAAACCAACAATATCCATACCTTCCGAGGATCTGTCACGTCCAACGATGTAAATCCATCTGAAGGGGTTAAAATATTTTGCAGCCAGGAGTTCTGCTAATGCAGAGCTACTCCTGTCTGCAAAACCCCGGAGAATGTAGGTAAAGTAGGTCATTGACCTATATTTACCTGCATTTGCGGTGAGGCACCCTCTGCTGGTTGTTCCTAGATCGTGGGAAGTTTCCTAGAAAGCTCCCAGGCTCGAGATCATAAGAGGGCGCCCTCTGCTGGTTGTCCTCATATGAACTCGAGCCAGGGAGCTTTCTAGGAAAGTTCCCACGATCTAGGAACAGCTCCGTCTCTGCAAGATAACTAACCCACTCTATGTACAGGATGCGGTGATTCCTCATGCGCATGTGCTCAATGAACACAGGCGGAATCACCACGCGTACAAAGGGGGACTTTGGGCGGAGCGGGGTATCCGCTGCGTCCAAAGCGCTACGTTTCCGGACCATGGAAACATACCCTTATACTATGTGTACAGACATCAGATGTTATATAGTAGATAATATTGTATGTGATAGTCAAATACCTGATGTCTGTACTCGTAGTATAATATACAGTATACCAGTCACATACTATCCTGTATATGACATCTGATGTTTGTAGACATATCACCCACCAGTTACATATCCTGTATACTATATGTAATATACTACCTGCACAGACATCTGATGGCATATACTGGATATGTGACTGGTGTAATATCTGATGTCTGTAGTCATTGTGTAATATACACCACTCACATATTATCCTGTATAGATAGTGGGTACGGAAAGTATTCAGACCCCTTTAAATTTTTCACTTTTTGTTTTATTGCAACAATTTGGTAAATTCAAAAATCTTCATTTTTTTCTCATTAATGTGCACTCTGCACACCATCTTGACTGAAAAAAAAACAGGAAGGTAGAAATTTTTGCTAATTTAATAAAACAGAAATACTGAAATATCACATGGTCATAAGTATTCAGACCCTTTGCTCAGACACTCATATTTAGGTCACATGCTGTCCATTTCCTAGTGATCCTCCTTGAGATGGTTCTACTCCTTCATTGGAGTCCAGCTTTGTAAACTGATAGGACTTGATTTGGAAAGGCACACACCTGTCTATATAAGACCTCACAGTGCATGTCAGACCGAATGAGAATCATGAGGTCAAAGGAACTGGCCAAGGAGCTCAGAGACAGAATTGTGGTAAGGCACAGATCTGGCCAAGGTTACAACAGAATTTCTGCAGTTCTCAAGGTTCCTTATAGAACAGTCGCTTATAAATGGAAGAAGTTTGGGACCACCAGAAGTCTTCCTAGACCTGGCCGTCCAGCCAAACTGAGCAATCATGGGAGAAAAGCCTCGGTGAGAGAAGTAAAGAATACCAAGATCACTGTGGCTGAGCTCCAGAGATGCAGTAGGGAGATGGGAGAAAGTTCCACAAAGTCACCTATCACTGCAGCCCTCCACCAGTCAGGCCTTTATGGCAGAGTGGCCAGACAGAAGCCTCTCCTCAGTGCAAGACATAGGAAAGCCCCAATAGTTTGCTAAAAAAAAACACATGAAGGACTCCCAGACTGTGAGAAATAAGATTCTCTGGTCTGATGAGATGAAGATAGAACTTTTTGGTGATAATTCTAAGCGGTATGTGTGGAGAAAACCAGGCACTGCTCATCACCTGCCCAATACAATCCCAACAGCGAAATATGGTGGTGGCAGCATCATGCTATGGGGGTGTTTTTCAGCTGTAGGGACAGGACGACTGGTTGTCATTGAAGGAAACATGAATGCGGCCAAGTACAGAGATATCCTGGATGAAAACCTCTTCCAGAGTGCTCTGGACCTCAGACTTGGCTGAAGGTACACCTTCCAACAAGACAATGACCCTAAGCACACAGCTAAAATAACAAGGGAGTGGCTTCAGAACAACTCTGTGACCATTCTTGACTAGCCCAGCAAGAACCCTGACCTAAACCCAATGGTCGTCTTTGGAGAGACCTGAAAATGGCTGTCCACCAATGTTCACCATCCAACCTGACGGAACTGGAGAGGATCTACAAGGAAGAATGGCAGAGGATCCCCAAATCCAGGTGTGAAAAACTTGTTGCATCATTCCCAAGAAGACTCAATACTGAGCAAAGTGTCTGAATACTTATGACCATGTGATATTTCAGTTTTTGCTTTTTCATAAATTTGTAAAAATTTCTACATTTCAGGGTTTTTTTCAGTCAAGATGGGGTGCAGAGTGTACATTAATGTGAAAAAAATAAACTTTTTTTAATTTACCAAATGGCTGTAATGAAACAAAGAGTGAAAAATGTAAAGGGGTCTGAATACTTTCTGCACCCACTGTATAAAGAGCTGGTTGGGAACCCAGAGGACATTATTTGTTATAAATAGGGAAATTAATAGTTTTCATAGGGGCACCTGAATCAGAAAAAAACGTCATCTGTAAGTTACTATATATGACTGTACTGTAATCACATGTATGTGCAGGACTGTGATCTACCAATATATGGTTACTATAAGGTGGTATTATTGCTCTTTAGTAGCATTTTTGTTTTCTTTTTTTTATTTAGTAACAGCTTAATGTGTTTCAGTCATTATGTAGTAGAAGCTGTATAGTGGTGTCATTGGTATTTATATAAAGTGTTTTGTTATGTAGAGGTAATGGCAATATGATAATATGTATTCGCTGTGTAGTGGTTATGGTAGTTGACATTGTGTAGCCGTATTATTTGGCATTTTATAGCCGTAATTTTATAATATTGGTCATTGCATTGTGTGTTTTTGGTTAGCAACAGTATATACTGTAATTATACATGTATAGATGCTATTTTAAATAGCTAGAGGGGGGTCGTATAGGGAGACATGCACTTTGGGGCTTGGGCCCCTGATCTTTTATGACCCTAGCAACACCCCTGCCATACTGTGTGTTTTACATGTCCGTGTTTCTGGAGTTGTATGTATGTTTGTAAATCAGCTCAGTTATAGTACCATATGTAAGCAGTAAGCTTGGTTCTGGCACTGTATAAATATAATAATCTAGATTCTGGTACCATATGTATGCGGTAAGCTTGGTTCTGTTCCCATATCTACGTAGGAGTCTTGGTTTTATTGCTCTATCTACGTAGTAGACTTAGTAGGTGAAAGCTTGGTTCTGCTCCCTTATCTCTGTAGTAAGCTCCGTTCTTTTCCCATAGCTTTGTAGTAAGCTTGATTCTGCTCACATGTCTTTTTTGTAAGCTCATTTCAGTTCAGGTATGTACCGTATGTAGTAATCTTAGTTCCATTCTCGTGTCTATGCAGTCAGCTTGCTTCTGTTGCAGTATCTATTCAGCAAGCTCCGTTCTGTTCCCATATCTATATACCTTCCCATTTTTTAAAGCATGTTATTTCTGCTGCTTTAATGCAGGGACCAGAGATAAGCAGGGCAGGGGTGGTCCACCGCAACTGGTGGGCCACTGCCTTGTGATTGCCCCCCAGGCTAAAAAGTGCCAGCCAGCCCCTGCCAGTATTACACACTAGGTTTAATGTGGCACACAATTTGAGACAGGTGGCACACACAGGAGTGGCACTGAAGCAGAAATGCCAATCTTAATCTCCTACTATTTTTTTTTTCTGGGAGAATTTAAAAGAAATCTGGCCCAGTGTTACACACTAGGTTTAATGTGGCACAAAATTAGAGACAGGTGGCACACACAGGAATGGCACCGAAGCAGTAATGCCAATCTTAATCTCCCACTATTTTTTTTTTCCAGGGAGAATTTAAAAGAAATCTGGCCCAGTATTACAGACAAGGTTTAATGTGGCACAAAATTAGAGACAGGTGGCACACACAGGAATGGCACCGAAGCAGTAATGGCAATCTTAATCTCCCACTATTTTTTTTTTCCAGGGAGAATTTCAAAAAAATCTGGCCCAGTATTACACACTAGGGTTTCTGTGGCAGAAAATTAGAGACAGATGCCACACACAGCACTTGCACCGAAGCAGAAATGCCAATCTTATTCTCCCACAATTTTTTTTTTCCGGGAGAATTTAAAAGAAATCTGGCCCAGTGTTACACACTAGGTTTAATGTGGCACAAAATTAGAGACAGGTGGCACACACAGGACTGGCACCAAAGCAGAAATGCCAATCTTAATCTCCCACTATTTTTTTTCCTGGAGAATTTAAAAGAAATCTGGCCCAGTTTTACACACTAATAATAATAATAATAATTTTTATTTATATAGCGCCAACATATTCCGCAGCGCTTTACAAATTATATAGGGGACTTGTACAGACAATAGACATTACAGCATAACAGAAATACAGTTCAAAACAGATACCAGGAGGAGTGAGGGCCCTGCTCGCAAGCTTACAAACTATGGGGAAAAGGGGAGACACGAGAGGTGGATGGTAACAATTGCTTTAGTTATTCGGACCAGCTATAGTGTAAGGCTCAGGTGTTCATGTAAAGCTGCATGAACCAGTTAACTGCCTAAGTATGTAGCAGTACAGACACAGAGGGCTAATACTGCATAAAGTGTATGAGAACATGATGCGAGGAACCTTTTTTTTTTTTATTATAAATAGGCCACACAGGGATCGTTAGGTTAATGCATTGAGGCGGTAGGCCAGTCTGAACAAATGAGTTTTTAGGGCACGCTTAAAACTGTGGGGATTGGGGATTAATCGTAGTAACCTAGGTAGTGCATTCCAAAGAATCGGCGCAGCACGTGTAAAGTCTTGGAGACTAGGTTTAATGTGGCACAAAATTAGAGACAGGTGGCACACACAGGACTGGCACCGAAGCAGAAATGCCAATCTTAATCTCCCACTATTTTTTTTTTTCCGGGGAATTTAAAAGAAATCTGGCACAGTGTTACACACTAGGTTTAATGTGGCACAACATTAGAGACAGGTGGCACACACAGGACTGGCACCGAAGCAGAAATGCCAATCTTAATCTCCCACTATTTTTTTTTTCCGGGAGAATTTAAAAGAAATCTGGTCCAGTGTTACACACTAGGTTTAATGTGGCACAAAATTAGAGACAGGTGGCACACACAGGACTGGCACCGAAGCATAAATGCCAATCTTAATCTCCCACTATTTGTTTTTTTTCCGAGAGAATTTAAAAGAAATTTGGCCCAGTGCTACACACTAGGTTTAATGTGGCACAAAATTAGAGACAGGTGGCACAAACAGGAATGGCACCGAAGCAGTAATGCCAATCTTAATCTCCCACTATTTTTTTTTCCAGGGAGAATTTAAAAGAAATCTGGCCCAGTATTACACACTAGGTTTAATGTGGCACAAAATTAGAGACAGGAGGCACACACAGGAATGGCACCGAAGCAGTAATGGCAATCTTAATCTCCCACTATTTTTTTTTTCCAGGGAGAATTTGAAAAAATTCTGGCCCAGTATTACACACTAGGGTTTCTGTGGCACAAAATTAGAGACAGATGCCACACACAGCACTGGCACCGAAGCAGAAATGCCAATCTTAATCTCCCACTAATTTTTTTTTATTTATGTGAGAATTGGCAAGAAATCAGGCCCACTGTTAGACTGTATGTTTTCTGTGCCAGAAAATGAGACACAGATGCCACACACAGGACTGCCACTGATGCAGATTTGTCAATTTTAATCTGCACCCTTTATTTTTTTTTCTTCTTCAGGGAGACTAGTGAATAAATCTGGGCCACTGTATTAGAGTTTATTTTCTGTGGCAGAAAGTGGCTTGAAGAGATATAACCAAAAAAAGGGACTGCCCTACAATTACTATCTCCCTGCAGTAATCTCAGCAAAGTATGGCAGGCAGCAATAACAAGGAGTGGACTGCTGCACAAAAAAGTCAAAAGTGTGGACAAACAAACAAGATAGCTGTGCAGAAAGGAAGGAGCAACAGGATTTGTGCTTTGAAAAATGCAGTTGGTTTGCACAGCGGCGTACAAACAGCAATGCAGCTATCAGGGAGCCTTCTAGGGCAGCCCAATGAGCTACAGCACTGAGGAAAAAAAATGCAGCCTCCACTGTCCCTGCAAACAAAAGGTGGTGTTGGACAGTGGAAATCGCTACAGCACAAGCGGTTTGGGGGTTAATGTACCCTGCCTAACGCTATCCCTGCTTCTGACGAAGCGGCAGCAACCTCTCCCTATACTCAGATCAGCAGCAGTAAGATGGCGGTCGGCGTGCACGCCCCTTTATAGCCCCTGTGACGCCGCAGAAAGCAAGCCAATCACTGCAATGCCCTTCTCTAACATGGTGGGGACTGAGACCTATGTCATCACGCTGCCCACTCTCTGCGTCCACCTTCATTGGCTGAGAAATGGCGCTTTTCGCGTCATTGAAACGCGACTTTGGTGCGAAAGTCGCGTACCGCATGGCCGACCCCACACAGGGATCGTGTCGGGTTTCATGAAACCCGACTTTGCCAAAAGTCAACGACTTATGAAAATGAATGATCCGTTTCGCTCAACCCTAATCTCCATCAAACCTCACTGAGCTCGAACTGTATGCCAAGGAAGAATGGGCAAGAATTTCAGTCTCTTCATGTACAAAACTGATAGAGACATACCCCAAGCGACTTGTAGCTGTAATCGCAGCAAAAGGTGGCGCAACAAAGTATTAAGTTAAAGGGGCCGAATAATATTGCACGCCGCACTTTTCAGTTTTTGAATTTCCACAAAAATTTAAAATAACCAATAAATGTTATTAAACTTCACAATTGTGTTCCACTTGTTGTTGATTCTTCACCAAAAATTTACATTTGATATCTTTATGTTTGAAGCATGATATGTGGAAAAAGGTTGAAAAGTTCCAGGGAGCCGAATACTTTCGCAAGGAACTGTATTATAATGCCGGCACTGTCACTGACATCTGTATATCTATCTATTCTATAATGTATATATCTACTCTATTCTAACCTGTGACGACAACAGTGCCGGCAATATAACTCTGTCTAAAAGCAAGAAAATTGCAGTGTTTAAGAGTCTATTACATGTGTAATCTACTAAAATGGGTTTTCACCGCATCCTTCACTTCTTTGTTTTGTAAGCAGTAGATGATTGGGTTCATCATAGGGATTATCATTGTATAGAATACAGATACGATTTTGTCTTGTGTGACCGAATAGTTAGAAGCTGGACGGAGGTACATGAAGAAAACTGTTCCATAAAATAAAGCAACACAAAGCAGATGAGAGGAACAAGTAGAAAATGCTTTGCGTCTTCCTTCTGATGAGTGAATTGTCAATATGGTGAAAAAGATATATATGTATGAAGCTAATATGACAATTACTGATAAAAAAAACCAAGGCAAAATACTACACCAAATATAACTGTCTTACTTATGTACGTATCGGCACATGACAGCTCCATCAGCGGAGGAATGTCACAATAGAAATGGTTAATTACATTAGGTCCACAAAAGGGCAATATGAATGTGCATGATGTATGGACGGCCGCAGTGCATAAGCCGCCAATATAAACAAGAAGAGTAAAAATCACACATTTCCTTTTATTCATTATTAATACGTACAATAGATGGTGACATATTGCAACATAACGATCATAAGCCATGGTAGATAAAATATAGCATTCAGTACTGGCAAACACGGCAAAGAAATACAACTGAACTGCACAGCCAATAAATGAGATCAATTTTCTTTCAAAGAAAAAATCAAACAACATTTTCGGAGAGATGACTGTAGAATAGCAAAGATCTGAGAAAGACAGATTGCTGAGAAAATAATACATGGGACTGTGAAGATCATTAATGATCAGGATTGTTAACATGATACTTGTGTTGCAAAACACACTTACAATGTAAATCAGCAGAAACAACACAAAGAGGACGTGTTGCAATGTTGGGTCATTGGTGATTCCCAGTATTACAAATTCTCTTACAAAAGACTTGTTACCCGGAGTCATGACTTGAATAAGCTCTGATGCACCTGTAACAGAGGACATAGTAAGATACAATGACAAGAAAAAGGGTAACAATGTCTTGAACTTTTGACTCCCAGGCTCCATATCTCACCATCCACTACTGCTTCGAATATGAGACTACCAATCATCTTGGCTATCTCATACACAAACTTGACTTGCAAATATTTAGCGTATGATTAGTTATGCAGATTTTGTTCACTACCATTATCAAAACAGTAACAATGCAGTGACATGCATGACAAAAATCCACAGATTTTCCTCTATCAATTTTCATGTGCTGTCTCATTTAGTTGTTTTATAATTAACTATACATCTTTAGGGACTAAATTAGAACAGATTTTTTTTTCTAACAAATCTCTGTTGTGTTTATCATGTTGTAGTTATTGCCCTTAGGGACGACTTAAGAAATAGCTTGGGCAGAAAGAATAAACACATTTTTTAAGAATTTCTTTATTCCATTGTTCTTTTATTTGATAGTAAATATAAGTTTGAAACAGATTTTGCTAACATTTTGGTGTTTCAGACTGCGGACCCCAATGGGTTTCCAAGTACCCATCGAAGCCAGATTATCATTGAAGCTCTTGTACAGTGGTGTGAAAAAGTTTTTGCCCCCTTCCTGATCTCTAATTCTTTTGCATGTTTGTCACATTTAAATGTTCCAGATCACCAAACAAAATTAAATTAGACAAAGATAGCATAAGTAAACAAAAAATGCAGTTTAGAAATGAATGTCTTTATTATTAAGGAAAAAAGAAATTCAAACCTACAGGGTCCTGTATGAAAAAGCGATTGCCCTGCCCTTAAAACATAAATTAACTGTGGTTTAACACATCTTTGGGAGACTGCATTAAAATTCCCTAGCCACACACAGGCCTGATTACTACCACACCTGTTCTCAATCAAGAAATCACTTAAATAGGACCAGCCTGACAAAGTGTAGAAGACCTCAATATCCTCAAAAGCTAGACATCAAGCCTTGTGTGTGTTGTGGCCAGTAAACGAATGGTTTCAGTATGTTTAATGTGTCCATGGTGTCATGAGAACTACATGAGTGGTGTGTGCACTGTATGTCTAGTATCAATGGTGTGTGTGTGTGTGTGTGTGTGTAATGTTTCTAGTTCAGTAATAGTATATTAGGGTACAGTGTCTTGAAAAAGTATTCATACCTTGTGAACGTTTCCACTTTTTTTACATTACATACACAAACAAGCGTAAATATATTTTGTTGTGATTTTATATTATGTACCAACACAAAGTAGCAAGTATTTGGGCAGTATAAAGGAAATTATGCATGGAACTCTAATTCGCTTAAACATATAAATCTGAAAATTGTGATCTGCATTTGTATTCAGCCCCCTGTAGTATGATACCTTAAGTAAAATCATGAGTGACCAATTGCCTCCAGAGGTCACATAGTTAGTAAATTGAGTCCACCTGTGTGTAATTTATTCTCAGTATAACTACAACCTTTCAGTGAAGTCCTCACAGGACACAAATTTGGCGCTTATGAAAAAGTGGCAAGACGAAAGCCATTTTTTAAAGCAAGCCATAAGATATCCTGTTTGCAATCTGCAAAAAGCCATTTAAGGGACACAGCTAGCATGTGAAATAAGGTGCTCTGTTCAGATGAGACCAAAAGAAAAACTTTTTTTGGGCTAAAAGCAATAAGCTATATGTTGGAGAAAACTCAAATTACACATAATCCTAAAAACCAGGGCTGTGGAGTCGGTAAGACAAACCTCTGACTCAAACTCCACAGCACTCACTGCCTCACTACTGAGCATGTGCATAAAGTGCAGCCCAGATCCATTTCAACTAAAAGCAGAAATCCTTAGATCAGGAACAGAGCAGACATTTATAAGACATTTCACAACTTTGCCAAATATATATGCAGCGCCCCAGAGATCTGGTCGTTGCAGTATGACACTCTGCCACTAAGGGGAGTGATGGTACGTCTGATGGCACTGAAGGAATTCCCCTGACCAGGTATCACCAGAACACATTACACTTCATACTCCGGCCACTAGGGAGAGAAAAAGGCTTTATTTATTGGGCCACTCCTCACATTGGTAAAACTAGGGGCTGGGGAGGAAGTTTGTCAGAAGCTGACTGGGTTGGATTCAGGCAACATCCCGTGGCAGGGGGTGTTGCAGGGAGAAGACACAGGGGGGCCCCTGTCAGGCGTGGGAACCTGGCAGGTGCCTAGCGAACAGAACAGAATGTTACGGAACCGCGCCTGCACCTCCTTGCGGCAGTATCCTAAGAAAGAGACAAGAAAGGAAGGATATTGTGGAACAGTGTAAACGAGATCTAGCAAAAAGGAGTACCAGTAGGAGTCGTGCCGTGAGACCGAGGCAACATCCTACTGAGTTGCGTAGCCGGTGGCCGGAACACCGCGGGAGTAACTGACTTCAGGCCTTACTTCAAACTCCACAGGACAGTTAATTATAGGTTGGCTGTCTACCTTAAATTTCCTAAGAAGACATAGGGGGAAACATTGGGAGAGGGGCGTCTCTAGGGTCCCGGAAGACCTCCAGGCCTTCCCGTCATACGGGTGTGTCCTAGCCAAAACATACCGGGGGACGAGAGACTAGCAACATCTGGAACTAATGAGAGAGAGAGCTGTAGAGAACGAACGAAACGAGAACAGCAGTTGTGAGGACTATTCCGAATGCTCAGCAGGGTAGGACTACAACACACAGGCGCTAGTGGTGGGCAACGATTTCCATCTGCGAGGGAAACTCTGGAAGTGCCCATTGGACCGGTCGGTCTCTGATAGCCCTGTTAAACGTGCTCTGGATTGAGGATCCTGAAGTCTTCAGTAAAGAGGTAAAGAGACTGCATCCATGTGTCCTTGTTATTGCCTGCACCTCACACCATCACCATCTACCTTACTGGGAAGCCCTGGGGACATACTTCACCTGTGGGAAGGTATACCATCCAGCTGCTATTCTATCACCCCAGCGGACACCACAGCAGCGTCGGTCACCCTGACCGAACACCACAGGTGGTGTCACGAACCCCTGACAGACTGCACCACTTTTATTGGACGCCCCTTAGCAGGGTCGCGGACTGGGTCTAGCCACCGTGATAGCCTCAGAACCGAACCAGAGAGGCCTGGTAACGAGAACTCGTGGCCCTGTGTCTGGGGGCGATCCATAAATCATGAAAACTTTACAGCACATCCTTCACTGAACTACTGAACCCAATTTATTATATATTTAACCCCTTAACCCCCAAGGGTGGTTTGCATATTAATGACCGGGTCAATTGTTACAATTCTGACCACTGTCCCTTTATGAGGTTATAACGTGACATATTTTACTTCATGCTAGTGGTAAAATTTCCTCAACATTACTTGCGTTTGTTTGTGAAAAAAAACAGAAATTTGGCAAAAATTTTCAAAATTTTGCAATTTTCCAATTTTGAATTTTCATGCCCTTAAATCATAGAGATATGTCACACAAAATCTAATATATAATTGCCTAGAATACTACTTCCTGCAATTTGTGCCAACTTCCTGTCCGGAGCTAATGTCCGGAGATAATGTCCGGAGCTAATGTCCGGAGATAAGTGACGTCAACAGTGTCCAGTGTCTGATTGGTTGCCACCTGCTGCGAGCGACCAATCAGAAACGTGCCGTACTGTGACACACTCCGCCCGCCATTTTGGTGTGATTTTTGAATTTTTACCTCACAGCAAGTTTCTACTGCGTGGAGGCGGGCCCAGTGACGTTGCTCTTCAAGCTCCTGCCGAATTTCGTCAAAAAAATGATAATACCATTTACCAAAACTATATATATTTAGTTGTGAAGTGGTTCAGTGACATTTTCACACCAATTTTGAACTTTTGTTTGGTGTTTTCTCCATATACTGCCTATTATTCACTGACTGTTATACTGAGAGACTGCCGTTTATTAACCTCTTCTTTGCCACATTGGGTATATTGCTCTATTATTTGCCACATAAGGACATTGTCCATTATTGACCAGCAATTTCTCTGCAATATAAACTGCCTATTTATTAATACCTGCATTCCTGCAAAGAACTATTGCCTATTATTAACTGGGTATTTTCCTACTACCTGACATTGTTCTTAAGCAAAGAACCGTTGTTGTGGCATTTGCCACAACACGCAAAGTTGTCGTCTGATGTCTTTCATCCCTCCCCTCATAAGCATGTTCATGGATCCTGTGTAACTGTACCTTAAATAACAAGAATTGTCAAGAGCTGGTGAGTGCAGCCATTTTTTGTTCTTTCTTACTATTATTTATTAATTGTATTATTTTTACATTTGAATAAATAAAGTATATATGGATTCTAGACTCCCGATTCTTTAGAATCGGGCTGCCATCTAGTACTTAATAAGTAACATTTCCCACATGTCTACTTTACATCAGCACAATTTTGGAAAGAAATTTTTTTTGTCAGGGAGTTATAAGGGTTAAAAGTTGACCAGCAATTTCTCATTTTTACAACACCATTTTATTTTTAGGGACTGCATCAAATTTGAAGTCACTTTGAGGGGTCTATATGATAGAAAATGCCCAAAAGTGACACCATTCTAAAAACTGCACCCCTCAAGGTGCTCAAAACCACAATCAAGAAGTTTATTAACCCTTCAGGTGTTTCACAGGAATTTTTGGAATGTTTAAAAAAAATGAAGATTTCACTTTTTTTCACAAAAATTTTACTTCAGATCCAATTTGTTTTATTTTATCAAGGGTAACAGGAGAAATTAGACCCCAAAACGTTGATGTACAATTTGTCCTGAGTACGCTGATACCCCATATGAGGGGGGGAACCACTGTTTGGGCACATGGCAGAGCTCGAAAGGGAAGGAGCGCTGTTTGACTTTCCAATGCAAAATTGGCTGGAATTGAGATATGACACCATGTCACGTTTGCAGAGCCCCTGATGTACCTAAACAATGGAAACCCCCCATAAGTGACACCATTTTGAAAATTACACCCCCTAAGGAACTTATCTAGATGTGTTGTGAGAAATTTGAACCCCCAAGTGCTTCACAGAAGTTTATACTGTAGAGCTGTAAAAATACAAAATCATATTTTTTCACAAAAATGATCTTTTTGCCCCCAATTTCTTATTTTCCCAAGGGTAACAGGAGAAATTGGACACCAAAGTTGTTGTGCAATTTGTCCTAAGTATGCTGATACCCCATATGTAAGGGCAAACCACTGGCTGGGTGCATGGCAGAGCTCAGAAGGGAAGGAGCGCCGTTTGACTTTTCAATGCAAAATTGACTGGAATTGAGATAGGACACCATGTCACGTTTGGAGAGCCCCTGATGTACCTAAACAATGGAAACCCCCCACAAGTGACACCATTTGGGAAATTAGACCCCCTAAGAAACTTATCTAGATGTGTTGTGAGAAATTTGAACCCCCAAGTGTTTCACTACAGTTTATAACGCAGAGCCGTGAAAATAAAAAATATTTTTTTTCCAGAAAAATATTTTTTTAGCCCCCAAATTTTTATTTTTTCAAGGGTAACAGGACAAATTGGACCCCAAAAGTTGTTGTCCAATTTGTCCTGAGTACGCTGATACACCATATGTGGGGAGGAACCATCGTTTGGGCGCATGGCAGAGCTCAGAAGGGAAGGAGCGCTGTTTGGAATGCAGACTTAAAGGGAACCTGTCACCTGAATTTGGCGGGACCGGATGTGGGTCATATGGGCGGAGTTTTCGGGTGTTTGATTCACCCTTTCCTTACCCGCTGGCTGCATGCTGGCCGAAATATTGGATTGAAGTTCATTCTCTGTCCTCCATAGTACACGCCTGCACAAGGAAAGATTGCAGGCATCGTGTTGCGTTTGCAGAGCCCCTGATGTACCTAAACAGTAGAAACCATCCACAAGTGACCTCATATTGGAAACTAGACCCCCCAAGGAACTTATCTAGATGTGTTGTGAGAACTTTGAACCCCCAAGTGTTTCACTAAAGTTTATATATAGAAACGCTGATACCCCATATGTTGGGGTAAACCCCTCTTTGTGTGCACAAGAGAGCTCAGAAGGGAAGGAGAACTGTTTTACTTTTTCAACACAGAATTGGCTGGAATTGAGATCGGACGCCATGTCGCATTTTGAGAGCCTCTGATGTGGCTAAACAGTGGAAATCCCCCAATTCTAACTCCAACTCTAACCCGAACATACCCCTAACCATAATCCTAACCCTAACCATAACCCGAACACGCCCCTAACCCTAATCCCAACCCTAACCACACCCCTAACCCTAATCCCAACCCTAACCACACCCCTAACCCCAACACACCCCTAACCCTAATCCCAACCATAACCCTAACCACACCCCTAATCCCAACCGTAAATGAAATCTAAACTCTAACCCTAACTTTAGCCCCAACCCTAACCGTAACTTT
Source organism: Ranitomeya imitator (assembly GCF_032444005.1). NCBI lineage: Eukaryota > Metazoa > Chordata > Amphibia > Anura > Dendrobatidae > Ranitomeya > Ranitomeya imitator. The sequence continues at coordinate 710,118,511 of NC_091284.1, read as the reverse complement.
AGCCCCAACCCTAACCCTAACTTTAGCCCTAACCCTAACTGTAGCCCAAACCCTAAGTTTAGCCCTAACCCTAACGGAAAAATAGAAATAAATACATTTTTATTTTATTATTTTTCCCTAACTAAGGGGGTGATGAAGGGGGGTTTGATTTACTATTTATAGTGGGGTTTTATAGCGGGTTTTTATGCTTGGCAGCGGTCACACACTAAAAGATGCTTTTTATTGCAAAAAAATAGTTTTTGCGTCATATTTTGAGAGCTATAATTTATCCATATTTTGTCCCACAGAGTCATGTGAGGTCTTCTTTTTTTTGCGGGACAAGTTGACATTTTTATTGGTACCATTTTCGGGCACATGGCATTTTCTGATGCCTTTTTATTCCGATTTTTGGGAGGCAGAAAGAACATAAACCAGCAATTCATGAATTTCTTTTGGGGGAGGCCTTTATACCGTTCCGCGTGTGGTAAAATTGATAAAGCGGTTTTATTCTTCGGGTTAATATGATTACAGCGATACCTCATTTATTTCATTTTTTTATGTTTTGGTGCTTTTAACCCTTTCACCCCCGGAGCTTTTTTTGTTTTTGTTTTTCGCTCCCCTTCTTTCCAGAGCTGCAACTTTTGTATTTTTCTGTCAATATGGCCATGTGAGGGCTTATTTTTGAGGGACGAGTTGTACTTGTGAAAGATACCATTGGTTTGACCATGTCGTGTAACAGAAAACAGGAAAAAAAATTCCAAGTGCGATGTGTTAGGTGTCGAGTTCCCGCTTCTGCACAAGGGGAATCTCGAGCCATCTCCGCTGCAGTCTCCCATTCTTATCCAGCCACGGTGGAGTCTGCTCAGCAGAGACGTCGGTCCCGGCGTCTTGCTCAGTCTCACTCTGTACAAAGAGTTACTGCTGCTTTTCCTGCTTCTGCCATTGAAGTCAGTGTTGGGCAGCGGCGAGCAGATGCTTTTGGGGCTAAGTCCTGCTTTTCTCTTTCTGAGCATGCCCAGGGCAAGATCTCCCATTGGAGATCGAGGGTCACATGCTCAGGTACTGCAGCACATCCCATTGGTCTTCCAGGAAGGTCCTGAAAGGGCAAAACTTTGGTAGCAGCTTCCCATTGGTCCTTTATTGGAAGGTCCTGAACGTGCTGCAACTATATAAGCTGCGCATGACTGCACGGCCATGCGCTAGTGTACATTTGTAAATGTGTGTGTGTTGTGAGTGAAAGTCGCTCTTTAAATAACCCTCCCTATTGGATGACTGTTCGCGGAAGGTGTATGTTTGCTATCTAGCGCCCGACTTAGCCATCAGCACGTAAACACACAATACAGCGTCTTATTGCTGTGACCGCCAGTGCGGCGCCTTGTGCTTTCACAGCGCTTTCCTGACCCAAGCCTGGGTGGTTAGTGGCGTTCGCCAGTGCGGCACTGCATGCACTCTCGTGCTTCTATTGCTGTCACTCTGACACCTCAGTAGCGGTGTCGAGTGCATGAGGTCTATGTACTCAAATCCTGTGTCTTGTGATTGAGTTCTGAGACTCGTTGCTTGCGCTCTTGGTGCGGTACCACGGCCCTGTGATGTAACAGGGTTCGCTTCCTTCACACAGGGTGAGGTTAGCCCATGTGTGTATTCACTTTGTACCGCCATATAGTCCGTCATTACTTGGCAGCAGGTTCCATCTCTGCACGGTGGACCCAGGGCTGCGAACGCACCATACTCTATCTGTCTTATTATTTGGTGCGTTCCGCTAGCCCTAACATTACACTAGCGCCAGGGTCTGGCTAGTAATGACGGACAAACAGCAATCCTTGCGGTATATCCAGCAGCTGGAGGGTAGGTTGGCGGCTCTCGAGAGCTCAACCTCAGCTGTGGATGTTACCGCAGTTGCTGTACAGGCTGCTAGCGTGGCTGTAGCAACCTTGTCCATTGCCACCCCTGTTCCGACATTATCTTGCCTCCCGCTGCCAGAAAAATTTTCTGGTGATAGCAAATTTTGTAGGGGATTCGTGAGTCAGTGCTCTATTCACCTCGAGCTCCTGGCTGCACGTTTTCCCACAGAGCGGGCTAAGGTGGGATTTATTGTGTCTCTCTTGTCGGACAGGGCGTTGGAATGGGCTACGCCGCTGTGGGAGCGTGGCGATCATGTGGTGCAGAGTGCTCCGCTGTTCCTGAGCACTCTGAAACAGGTATTTTTAGGACCTCAAGTCACCCATGATACTGCGCTCCAACTGCTGGCATTAACTCAGGGTGAGTCCTTGGTCAGTCATTTTGCCGTCCAATTCCGCACTTTAGCTTCTGAGCTGGACTGGTCGGATAAAGCCTTTATCCCCATATTTTGGAGGGGCCTGGCTGATCACGTTAAGGACGCTCTGGCCACTAGGGAGATTCCTGCCACACTGGAGGAGTTAATAACTGTCTCCACTCGAATTGACCTCCGTTTTAACGAGCGGAGGTTAGAGCGAGCCCAGTGTAGGCAGAGGTTTCGGCTGGCTCCTACCTTCGCCAAACCTCTGGAATCTCCGGTCCTGGTTCCTGAGTCACATGAGGCCATGGAAGTGTCACAAGCGGGATCTAAGTCCCGGACCGCTTGTGCACTCAAGGTCTGTCATGTTTGCCAGCAGTCAGGACATCTAGCCACCAGATGTCCTCAGCGGTCGAGGAAACGTCAGCGTCTAGTGGTAGTAGGTGGAGGTACACTAGACACGGCGACGTTTGCCTCTAAATTGTCCTTTAAGGGGACAATTATTATAGGCTCATTCTCCCACTCGGTAGAGCTCTGCGTGGATTCTGGGGCGGAGGGCAATTTTATGTCTTCTGCCTTCGCCCAACGTCATGCAATACCCCTGGTTATGCTAGCTCAACCAGTAACGGTACGAGTGGTGAATGGGTCGACACTGCCCTCACAGATAACACACCAGACCATCCCTTTTACTCTGTCCATGTCACCATCTCATCAGGAGATTATATCTCTGCTCGTCATTCCTGAGGGAATTGATGAGGTCCTGTTGGGAATACCTTGGCTACGGTACCACTCTCCTCATATCGAGTGGTTCTCAGGCAGAATTCTGGGATGGGGCGAATCTTGTGGGGGTAGGTGTCAGAGGGAGTGCGTTCAGGTTGCTACTACAGAGGTACCCGCAGATCTATCCTCTCTCCCCAAGCAGTATTGGTCTTATGCAGACATGTTCTCCAAAAAGGCGGCGGAGATCCTTCCGCCCCATCGCCCCTATGACTGTCCTATTGATCTCTTGCCTGGTGCTGAGCCTCCCTGGGGTCGAGTCTATCCGTTATCTCTCCCGGAGACGGAGGCAATGTCACAGTACATCCAGGAAAATCTGGCAAGAGGATTCATTAGGAAGTCAGTGTCACCTGCTGGGGCAGGGTTCTTCTTCGTGCAGAAGAAGAATGGGGAATTGCGTCCATGCATAGACTACAGGGGTCTTAACGCCATCACCGTTAAGAATAAGTATCCTTTGCCCTTGATATCTGAGCTCTTCGATAGGTTTCGGGGAGCAAGGGTATTTACTAAATTAGATCTGCGGGGTGCTTACAAACCTGATTCGCATCCGTGAGGGGGACGAATGGAAGACGGCTTTTAACACCAGGGATGGGCACTATGAATATCTGGTGATGCCCTTCGGGCTCTGTAATGCCCCAGCCGTTTTCCAAGACTTTGTGAACGACATCTTCCGGGATATGCTTTCCACCTCGGTCGTAGTCTATCTGGATGATATTCTCATCTACTCTCCAGATATTGACTCCCACCGGAGAGATGTTTGCAAAGTCTTCGACCTCCTACGGGCAAACTCCCTCTATGCCAAGTTGGAGAAGTGTATGTTCGAGCAGGAGTCCTTACCTTTCCTAGGCTACATCATCTCTGCCCAGGGATTGGCTATGGATCCTGCCAAACTACAGGCTGTGATGGACTGGCAGGAACCCCATTCTCTTAAAGCGGTGCAGCGCTTTATGGGGTTCATTAATTATTATCGCCAGTTCATTCCGCACTTCTCAACTTTGGTAGCTCACTTGGTTGCCCTCACCAAGAAAGGGGCAAATCCCAAATTGTGGTCTGAGGAGGTCTCCAAGGCCTTTAACTCCATAAAGTCACACTTCGCTAGCGCTCCCATCCTACATCGCCCCGATGTTGATAAACCATTTATCATGGAGGTGGATGCCTCTTCTGTTGGTGCTGGAGCAGTCCTCTTCCAAAAGGATGCTCAAGGTCGGAAGCATCCTTGCTTCTTCTTTTCTAAGACCTTCTCACCAGCAGAGAGGAATTATTCCATTGGGGACAGGGAGTTGCTAGCCATGAAGTTGGCTTTCTCGGAGTGGAGACATCTCTTGGAGGGAGCACGTTTTCCCTTCCAAGTCTTCACAGACCATAAAAATTTGGTGTACCTGCAGACAGCCCAGCGGTTGAATTCTCGCCAGGCCAGATGGTCCTTATTCTTCTCCCGGTTTCATTTCACCCTCCATTTTCTTTCTGGGGAGAAGAACATTTGGGCCGACGCTCTCTCTCGCTCCGTTGTGTCATCTGCGGAGGAGGAAGAGGAGCCTCGGCTTATTGTCCCCACCGAGAGCTTGAGAACTGTGGCCCCGGTTTCGCTAGAGTCTGTGCCTCCGGGCAAGACTTTTGTACCATCCAGTTTGCGACCGGAGGTTCTCTCTTGGGCACACTCGTCCAGGGTGGGTGGACATTTTGGTTCCAAAAGGACATCTGAGTTACTGGCGAGGACATACTGGTGGCCGCATATGGCTCGTGATGTCGCAGAATATGTTCGGGCGTGTGTCTCTTGCGCCAAGAACAAGTCCCCTCGGCAACGGCCAGCTGGTTTGCTTTACCCTCTGCCGGTGGCGGACAGGCCCTGGAAGATGGTCGGGATGGACTTTGTGGTGGGCTTACCCAAGTTTCGTAACTGCACCATTATCTGGGTGATCACCGACCATTTTTCCAAAATGGTGCACTTGGTGCCTCTTCCACGGCTACCTTCTGCACGGGCGTTGGCTGTCTTGTTCATCAAACATATCTTTCGCCTACACGGTATGCCAGACAAAATTGTTAGTGACCGGGGTCCCCAGTTTTCATCTCGATTCTGGAGAGAGCTTTGTCGTCTACTCAGTATTGAGTTGAATCTCTCTTCGGCATATCATCCCGAGACGAATGGGTTGGTAGAGAGGGCCAACCAGACCTTGGTCACATATTTACGACATTTTGTTTCTGCCAGGCAGGATGACTGGGCATCCTTGCTACCGTGGGCAGAGTTTGCGCTTAACAACGCCGTAGCCGACTCCACCAGTCAGACTCCATTCCTCCTAAATTACGGCCAGCATCCGCATGTCCCTGTGCCCATGCCTGTGTCTTCTGCTGACTCCAGGGTGGCAGACTGGGCTGTGGAGGCACGGGACATTTGGGACCGCACTCAGGATGCCATTCGGGCCTCCAAGTAGAGAATGAGGTCCTCCGCCGATGCTCATCGGCGTCCCGCTCCGACCTTTGCTCCTGGCGACTTAGTGTGGCTCTCCGCCCGTAACATCAGGCTGCGTGTTGAGTCCACTAAGTTTGCACCTCGCTACTTGGGTCCCTTCAAGGTCCTTGAACAGGTTAACCCTGTGGTCTACCGTCTGGCCCTTCCTCCACGCTTGGGTATCACCGACACCTTTCATGTGTCCCTCTTGAAACCCGTATACATGTCCTGGTTTTCCGAGTCATCTGCTGGGACATCGGGTTCGTCTACGGACGATTACGAGGTGAACGCTATTTTGGGGTGCAAGGTGGTACGTGGCAAAAATTTCTATCTGGTGGATTGGAAGGGTTATTGCCCAGAGGACAGGTCCTGGGAGCCTGCTGAAAACATTCGGGGCCCACTGCTCATTGCTGCCTTCGAGCGTAGCAAGGCCCAAGGAGGGGGGGTAATGTTAGGTGTCGAGTTCCCGCTTCTGCACAAGGGGAATCTCGAGCCATCTCCGCTGCAGTCTCCCATTCTTATCCAGCCGCAGTGGAGTCTGCTCAGCAGAGACGTCGGTCCCGGCGTCTTGCTCAGTCTCACTCTGTACAAAGAGTTACTGCTGATTTTCCTGCTTCTGCCATTGAAGTCAGTGTTGGGCAGCGGCGAGCAGATGCTTTTGGGGCTAAGTCCTGCTTTTCTCTTTCTGAGCATGCCCAGGGCAAGATCTCCCATTGGAGATCGAGGGTCACATGCTCAGGTACTGTAGCACATCCCATTGGTCCTCCAGGAAGGTCCTGAAAGGGCAAAACTTTGGTAGCAGCTTCCCATTGGTCCTTTATTGGAAGGTCCTGAACGTGCTGCAACTATATAAGCTGAGCATGACTGCACGGCCATGCGCTAGTGTACATTTGTAAATGTGTGTGTGTTGTGAGTGAAAGTCGCTCTTTAAATAACCCTCCCTATTGGATGACTGTTCGCGGAAGGTGTATGTTTGCTATCTAGCGCCCGACTTAGCCATCAGCACGTAAACACACGTCTTATTGCTGTGACCGCCAGTGCGGCGCCTTGTGCTTTCACAGCGCTTTCCTGACCCAAGCCTGGGTGGTTAGTGGCGTTCGCCAGTGCGGCACTGCATGCACTCTCGTGCTTCTATTGCTGTCACTCTGACACCTCAGTAGCGGTGTCGAGCGCATGAGGTCTATGTACTCAAATCCTGTGTCTTGTGATTGAGTTCTGAGACTCGTTGCTTGCGCTCTTGGTGTGGTACCACGGCCCGGTGACGTAACAGGGTTCGCTTCCTTCACACAGGGTGAGGTTAGCCCATGTGTGTATTCACTTTGTACCGCCATATAGTCCATCATTACTTGGCAGCAGGTTCCATCTCTGCACGGTGGACCCCGGGCTGCGAACGCACCATACTCTATCTGTCTTATTTGGTGCGTTCCGCTAGCCCTAACACGATGAAATTGCAAAAAAAGTGTAATCCCACACTTGCTTTTTGTTTAGCTTTTTTGCTAGGTTCACTAAATGCTAAAACTGATCTGCCATTATGATTCCAGGTCATTACGAGTTCAAAGACAGCAAACATGTCTAGGTTCTCTCTTATTTAAGTGGTTAAAAAAAATCCAAAATTTGCTAAAAAAAAAAAAAAAAAAGTGCAATTTTCCGGTACCCGTAGAGTCTGGGGTTGGGTAAGGGCTTATTTTTTTTGTGTGCCGAGATGACATTTTTAATTATACCACTTTTGTGCAGATACGTTCCTTTGATCGCCCGCTATTGCAGTTTAATGCAATGTCGTGGCGACCAAAAAAACATAATTTTGCGCTTTGATTTTTTCTCGCTACGCCGTTTAGCCATTAGGTTAATCCTTCTTTTAATTGATAGATCGGGCGATTCTGAACACAGTAATACAAAATATGTGTAGGTTTGATTTTTTTTCTTGTTTTATTTTGATTGAGCGAAAAGGAGGGTGATGTGAACTTTTATTTATTTATTTATTTTTTAATTTTGGCATGCTTCAATAGCCTCCTTTGGAAGCTAGACGCATGCACTACTCGATCACCTCTGCTACATAGAGGTGATGCACAGATCACCTCTATGCAGCAGAATTACAGGCTTGCTATGAGCGCCAACCACAGGGTGGCGCTCATAGCAATCTGCCATCAACAAACAGAGGTCTCGGGGAGACCTCTGGTTGTGATGACAATGCACTGATGACTCCTGATCACGTGACGGAGGTCAGAGGTGCGAGTACTTCCAGCCGCGCGGCTGTCAGTACTTGTTAAATGCTGCTGTCAGAGTTTGACAGTGGCATTTAACTAGTTAATGGACGCGGGCGGATTGCAATTCCGCTCGCGTCCATTGCGCGCACATATCAGCTGATGAAAACAGCTGACATGTTGCGGCTTTGAGGTGGGCTCACTGCTGGAGCCCACTTCAAAGCTGGGGATACTGCCAGCTGACGTACTATTCCGCCAGCTGGCAGAAAGGGGTCAAACAATAAAAAATATTTGATATAAAAAATAATTATTTTTGCATTGCTTTATTCTGAGGGCTATAACTTTTTTATTTTTTTGCTGATGACACTATTGCAGCTCGTTTTTGCAGGGCAAGATGACGTTTTCAGCGATACCATGTTTAGTTATACCCGTCTTTTTGATCAAGTGTTATTCCACTTTTTGTTCGGCGGTATGATTTGCCTCGTTTGTTATTTTCTTTTTTTAACGGTGTTCACTGAAGGGGTTAACTAGTGGGACAGTGTTATAGATTGGTTCGTTATAGTAACATAGTTATTAAGGTTGAAGGGAGACTTTAAGTCCATCTAGTTCAACCCATAGCCTAACCTAACATGTCCTAACATGTTGATCCAGAGGAAGGCAAAAAAAAACCATGTGGCAAAGAGTAAGCTTCACATTGGGGAAAAAATTCCTTCCCGACGCCACATACGGCAATCAGACTAGTTCCCTGGATCAAAGCCCTATCACGGAATCTAGTATATATAACCTGTAACATTATACTTTTCAAGAAATGCATCCAGTCCCCTCTTAAATTTAAGTAATTAATCACTCATTACAACATCATACGGCAGAGAGTTCCATAGCCTCACTACTCTTACAGTAAAGAATCCGCGTCTGTTATTATGCTTAAACCTTCTTTCCTCCAGACGTAGAGGATGCCCCCTTGCCCCTATCTCAGGTCTATGATTAAAAAGATCATCAGAAAGGTGTTTGTACTGTTCCCTCATATATTTATACATTAAAATAAGATCACCCCTTAGCCTCCGTTTTTCCAAACTAAATAGCCCCAACTAGTGTAATAACCTGTCTTGGTATTGCAGACCCCCCAGTCCTCTAATAACCTTGGTCGCTCTTCTCTGCACCCGCTCCAGTTCAGCTATGTCTTTCTTATACACCGGAGACCAGAACTGTACACAGTATTCTAAGTGTGGTCTCACTAGTGACTTGTATAGAGGTAAAATTATGTTCTCCTCATGAGCATCTATGCCTCTTTTAATACATCCCATTATTTTATTTGCCTTAGTAGCAGCTGCCTGACACTGGCCACTAAATGTGAGTTTGTCATCCACCCATACACCTAGGTCTTTTTCATTGACGGTTTTGCCCAGAGTTTTAGAATTAAGCACATAGTTATACATCTTATTACTTCTACCCAAGTGCATGACCTTACATTTATCCCCATTAAAGCTCATTTGCCATTTATCAGCCCAAGCTTCTAGTTTACATAAATCATCCTGTAATATAAAATTGTCCTCCTCTGTATTGATTACTCTGCAGAGTTTAGTGTCATCTGCAAATATTGAAATTCTGCTCTGAATGCCCCCTACAAGGTCATTAATAAATATGTTAAAAAGAAGAGGGCCCAATACTGACCCCTGTGGTACCCCACTGCTAACCGCGACCCAGTCTGAGTGTGCTCCATTAATAACCACCCTTTGTTTCCTATCCCTGAGCTAGCTCTTAACCCGCTTACACATATTTTCCCTTATCCCCATTATTCTCATTTTATGTATCAACCTTTTGTGTGGCACTGAACCAAATGCTTTTGAAAAATCCATATACACTACATCCACTGGGTTCCCTTGGTCCAGTCCAGAACTTACCTCTTCATAGAAGCTGATCAGATTAGTCTGACAGGAACGGTCCCTAGTAAACCCGTGCTCATACTGGGTCATGAGGTTATTCCTCTTCAGATACTCCAGTATAGCATCCCTTAGAATGCTCTCCAGGATTTTACCCACAGTAGAGGTTAAGCTTACTGGCCTATAATTTCCGAGGTCGTTTTGTCCCCTTTTTGAATATTGGCACCACATTTGCTATACGCCAGTCCTGTGGTACAGACCCTGTTATTATGGAGTCTTTAAAGATTAAAAATAATGGTCTATCAATGACTGTACTTAATTCCTGCAGTACTCGGGGATGTATCCCTTCCGGGCCCGTAGATTTGTCAATTTTAGTGATTTTTAGACGCCGCCGTACTTCCTGCTGGGTTAAGCAGGTGACACTTAATATGGAATTTTTGTTATCACTGATCATATTGTCTGCCATGGAATTTTCTTGTGTAAATACTGTTGAAAAAAAGTCATTTAGCATATTGACTTTTTCCTCATCCTCATCCACCATTTCACCCAGACTATTTTTAAGGGGGCCAACACTATCATTTTTTAGTTTCTTACTATTTACGTAGTTAAAGAATATTTTGGGATTATTTTTACTCTCTCTGGCAATGAGTTTCTCTGTCTCAATCTTTGCTGCCTTGATTTGCTTTTTACAGACTTTATTTAATTTTCTGTATTTATTTAATGCCTCATCACTACCTGCTTCCTTTAATTCTCTAAATGCTTTCTTTTTGTCACTTATTGCGCCCCTTACAGCTCTATTTAGCCATATTGGTTTCCTCCTATTTCTGGTATGTTTATTCCCATACAGTATATACTGTGCACAGATCCCATCCAGGATGCTAATAAACGTCTCCCATTTTCTTTGTGTATTTTTAAGTCTCAGGATATCGTCCCAGTTAATTGCACCAAGATCATCTGTCATCCGTTGGAAATTTGTCCTCCTGAAGTTTAGTGTCCTTGTAACCCCTCTACTACACATCTTATTAAAGGATACATGAAAACTTATTATTTTGTGATCAGTATTCCCCAAGTGACCCCCAACCCTTATATTTGCTATGCGGTCTGGCCTGTTGGTTAATATTAGGTCTAGCAGTGCCCCCCTTCTTGTTGGGTCCTGAACCAGTTGTGAAAGGTAATTGTCTCTATAGTTGTCAAACACCGACGATACTAAATATATTGTTTTTTTATTTACATAAAGAAATGTATTTTGGGGGAAAAATATTTATTTTTTTCTTTATTTAGGAATTTAAAGAAAAATATTTTTACACGTTAATTTTATTTTTGTTTAAACTTTTTTACATTGTCCGAGGGTGGGACATCACTATATAGTGTCAGATCGCTGATCTGACACTTTGCAGAGCACTATGTCAGATCAGTGATCTGACATGCAGTGCAGGAGGCTTGCCAGCGACTGCTCTCAGCAGGCACTGACAAGCCACCTCCCTGCAAGACCCGGAAGGACCCTGCTGCCATCTTGGATCTGGGGGCCTGCAGGGAGGAGACCCTCGGAACAACGCAATCACATCCGAGTTGTTCTGAGGGTCTTAGAGAAGAAAGTAGGGTGCCTCCTCCCTGTGCGATGCTTCCCTATGCCATCGGAATGCTGCGATCATGTTTGATTGCAGTGTTCCGGGGGTTAAAGTGCCAGGAGCCGGTCCATGACCACTCCTGGCACATAGTGCCGGATGTCAGCTGTGATAATCAGCTGACACCCGGCCGCGCTCCCCCCCTGTGAGCACAGCTGATCGTGTATGATGTTCTATCCCGTCCATGGGAATTAAGTCCCAGGTCACATGGATGGGATAGTGCGTCCAATGGCAGAAAAACACCATCCCCACTGTCAAACATAGAAGTGGCAGCATCATGCTGTTGTGAGTAGTGATGAGCGAGTGTACTCGTTGCTCTGGTTTTCCCAAACACGCTCGGGTGACCTTTGAGTATTTGTTGGTGTTCGGAGATTTAGTTTTCAGCCAGGCTGAGTACATGTGGGGGTTGCCTGATTGCTAGGTAATCCTCACATGTAATCAAGCTGTCTAATAGCTGTAAATCATGCTGCTGAGGCGATAAAAACTTAATCTCCGAGCAGTCATAAATACTTGGAGACCATCCGAGCGTGCACGGGAAAACCCGAGCAACGAGTACACTCGCTCATCACTAGTTGTGAGGCTTTTCTTCAGCGGGGACAGGAAAGCTGGTCAGAGTTGAAGGGAAAATGGATGGAAGGTGCTAAATACAGGGCGATCCTGGAAGAAAACCTGTTAGAGACAGCAAAAAACTTGGGACTGTGGTGTTTACCTTCCAGCAAGACAATGTTTATGATCATATGCAAAAAAAAAAAAAGGTTGAACTCAATCATGCTAAAGCATGTCAATGTGAAATATATAAAATATGAATAGCAACACGGCTTTTGAATATTAGGGAAAAAAAATTGAGCAGCTTAACATAAAATTTGGCCAAATTATATCTGCCCATCAACCATCATCAAGGTGGTCTCAAAAACGGATTGGTACCTATGTGTGTGAACAATTCTCTTAGGCTGATGTCTGAAGTCCTGGGTGAATGTGGACACCTCTGACAGCAATGCCTGCATTTATGGGTAAATAGGAACCTGCTATAATTAAAATCACCACATGTTGAAGGGCGGAGTGCTCGGTCAGCAAGCTAACATACAGCCTTATCCCGGGATCACACATGCAAGAAATACGGCCGAGTCTCGCATGGTAATACCCGGCATTGTCGCCGTCACTCAGGAGCGGAGCATGCGGCCGCATAGCAATAAATGGAGCTGCATGCTCCGCTCCTGAGTGACGGTGGCAATGCCGGGTATTAACATGCGAGACTCAGACGTATTTCTCGCATGTGTGATCCCGGCATAAGACTGGAGTCACACTTGCCATATGAAATATCGGTCCGATCCTCTCGGCTGAGAATCGCACCAATGTTCTCCGTATGGTGATCCATGCGTAATGCGTTTGCAATGCGATGATGCGATTTTCTCGCACCTATGTATCTGTATGACATGCGTATGGCTTTACATTTCTCATGGCTTTTCTTCATTGAATGTAATGGCTCAATGGGCTGAAATGAGGAAAAATGTGTGCGTATTTCTCGCAAATCACACTGATGGTCCGTGTGGTGTCTATATTTTTTTTGCTCCCATAGACTTGTATTGACGAGACTCGGCCGATATACACAAATCACAGCATGCACGCTGTATACCCCGAGAAAAAAACCGGTGATGTGAGCTGCCTCATAGATGAATACTGGTTTGTGCGCTATGTGATGTTTTCTTGCACAGCACTCATCCGTATTCCTCTCTAGTGTGACTCCGGACTTAGAGAGCTGTTCACCCAGGAATTCAGACATCAGCAAGGGGGGTAGTTGTGAAATAGTAGCAATAACTGGAACAATAAAATAAGTGCAATAAAAGGTCTTTTTTTAGATACAGCCATAGTCTAGATGAATTCAGTAAGCTGCGTGCCTTGTGCACTTCTGTAGTATACAACTCACAACTGATATTAAGATTTCTACAAAATTATGAGGCTTGGTCATTTAGATTGGGCTTCACAGCAGTTTCGGTCACAACACAAGTTATCAAAAATCAGTAGTGTTCATGTAGATTTGTTGGTTATAAAGCAACCATACCGCTTACATTATGCTGTGAGATAGCAGTGGTACCTCATAGAAAATATTAAGACTCCTAAAGCCACTCTAGTGAGAGTGCATTCACCTCCAGTAAGGGAAAAGAGCTGACATTCTAAAGCTCTTTTGATGTAGAATTGGACAATGAACGAAGGGAAGTAGGAAATTACGTACAGCTGGGAAAAGGCAAACCTAATTATAATGCAGGAGGCTCCAGCATCAAACTTCTTTTGAAGCAGAGTACTCCCTGCAGTGCCAAAGAGGATGTCTACTGTGAGTGACACAGAGATTTATAGATGGGATAGGTAATTAAGACAGGATAACTATTGTCTCTCCAGGATGAAGCTTCTATGGTGAAAAAACTTCCCTCAGGCTTGGTCTCAGAAAGAAAAGTATGAATATGGGCATTAGACCTACCGGTAATTATGTTTCCAGGAGTCCATTCTAACAACACCATGAAGGTCGTCCTTCTCATCCTAAGGCTACGTTCACATTTGCGTTGTTGTGTGCTGCGTCGGCGACGCAACGCACGCAAAAACGCATGCAAAACGCTGCGTTTTGTGACGCATGCGTTCATTTTTATAGTGCAAAAAAAATGCAACAAGCAGCGTCCTCTGTGCCCTGACGCTTGCGCCCAAAAAATGCATGCGTCACAAAACGCAACAAAACGCATGTCCATGCGCCCCCATGTTAAATATAGGGGCGCATGGGTCGCCGCGGTTGTGCCCGACGCACCGCAAATGTGAACATAGCCTAACAGGGACAGGAGAGGAGACACACAAGAAGTTAAAAAGCCCCTCTCACCCACCTCCCTCAGTGCTTTTCCAAGTACCACACCAGGATTGATGCAGCTAAATTTTATTAAATTCCCATACAATGTTTAAGACACATTAGCAATAGGCACTTTATCAGGGAGGGAAGTAACCGTGCTGTCTGGATGGACTCCTGGAAACATAATTACTAGTAGGTCTGATACCCAGATCCCAGGACGTCCCTCCTGACAGCACCATAGGGAATACCAAAGTATCTCCTTAGGGTGTGTGACGGATTGCACAGGGGAAGGGGTGTGTCAACTTCACTCACCTCCGGGGAAGGGAGGGAAGGATCCAGCAGGGATCGGCTCTCTGGCACCACCACTTGCTCCAGGTCAGTCAGGGAACTACACCGAGGGCAAATAGTCAGCAGAAAGGCTTCCCTTATAGGCGCTCCCAGTGAGGGGGGATATACATCACCAGTTTGACTGTGGACATATATGTAAACCTCCCGGCCGTCACTGTCAGAGTTCTTCACTAACACAGCACAGTATAATGGCACCAGTTCCTCGTTAGATATAAGCCCCATCCGACAGCAAGCTTATATCGGGTCAGAAACCCACCCGGGTAGTGTATAATAACCAACTGAGCGTGTGGACATGGGGATTCATGAATTGAGATAAAAGAGCTGCCCAAGATTAATTTTATATTTAATCACCAGAAGGCGCACTAGAAAGTCTTAGTTACTCACCGGTTAACGGTGTTTTTCGGAGTCCATGACAGCACTACGGAGAGAGGGGATCCGCCCTTCAGGAACAGGAAACCTACAGATATATAAGGGCGGCACCTCTCCCACGCATCAGTTGGTTTACAGAGCACAAGAGGACCACCAAGGTTAATAGCATACATAATAAACAATAATACAATAACTAACTATTCACTACCCGTGAATTACATATAAATGAAGGAAGAGGTGTACACCCAGAACTTAAGAAGACGGGAGGGTATGTACAGGTGCTGTCATGGACTCCGAAAAACACTGTTAACCGGTGAGTAACTAAGACTTTATTCGGTCGTCCATGACAGCACTACGGAGAGAATTACAGAGAGTAA
Source organism: Ranitomeya imitator (assembly GCF_032444005.1). Lineage (NCBI taxonomy): Eukaryota > Metazoa > Chordata > Amphibia > Anura > Dendrobatidae > Ranitomeya > Ranitomeya imitator. The sequence goes on along the minus strand of NC_091284.1, from coordinate 710,103,428 downwards.
CTAACTAGGGAGGGACTACAGCTTGCAGCACCCTTACACCAAAAGAGAGGTCAGAGGAGGCACCCAGGTTCAATCTATAATGGTTATAGAAAGTGTTTGGAGAAGACCAAGTAGCAGCCTTACAAATCTGGTCGATCGACACCTCCAATCTTTCCGCCCACGAAGCCGCCATAGCTCTAGTGGAATGCGCTTTAAGACCTTCAGGCGCCGGCTTGCCCTTTGAGATGTATGCCAGCGAGATAGCCTCCCTAATCCACCTAGCTAAGGTAGATTTTTATGCTCTATGCCCTTTCCTACTACCCTGATAGGACACGAATAAGGCATTATCTAACTTCCAGGGATCAGTTACCGCTAGATACTGCAGGATACACCTTCTTACATCTAAAGTGTGTAACTTCCTTTCCTTATCGTTGGTAGGATTGGGGAGGAAAGATGGAAGGACTATTTCCTGTGTTCTGTGGAAACTGGACACTACTTTAGGGAGATATGCTGGATCAGGGGATAGTATCACTCTATCATCCCTAAGCTGCATGTAAGGGGGAACCCTGGATAATGCTTGGATGTCGCCTATCCTACGCGCCGATGTTATGGCCACCAGGAAGGCTACTTTAAGGGATAGATTTTTAATAGAGGCTGAAGTAATTGGCTCAAATGGGGCCTCTGTCAAGGCTGAGAGGACTAGGTTCAGGTCCCAAGGCATGACTCTATTCTTCACAATTGGCCTAGACCGTTTTGTTGCCCTGATGAATCTGCTGACCCAGTGATTCTCAGCGATGTTGCAGCCAAAGAGGGCCCCCAAGGCTGATACCTGCACCTAAAGAGTATTTGGGGATAACCCCATATCTAACCCCCTTTGTAAGAATTCCAAGATATGGTCTATTGGTATTGACTGACCAGCTATTACCCCCGAGTTCTGAAGAAATCTCTTCCAGATTCTGACATAGATTTTTGTGGTTATCACTTTCCTGCTTTTCAGCAGCGTGTTAATGAGGGCCGGTGAGAACCCCCTATCTTTTAGCAGCGCCCGCTCAAAATCCACGCCGTCAGATGAAGGCCAACCGCTCGAGGATGGTAGACCGGGCCCTGGGATAGGAGATCCGGAATGTCTGGCAAGACCCATGGATCGGACATCGACATAGCCCTCAGGCATGGAAACCACGTCCTTCTGGGCCAGAAGGGGGCAATTAATATTACTGTGGCTTTGTCCTTCCTGATTTTCCTCACCACCAGAGGAAGTAGAGACAGGGGAGGAAAGGCGTAGGCTAGCCTGAAGTCCCAGTTTATGAGGAGGGCGTCTACTGCCAGGGGATTTTCTCTGGGGTTCAGAGAGCAGAATTGTGCCACTTTCCTGTTTTCTTTTGTGGCAAACAGGTCTACCTCTGGTTGTCCCCACCTTTCCACGATAAGGTCGAAGATGGTGCCGTTCAGGGACCACTCTCCCTGCCTTAATGTGTTGCGACTTAAGAAATCCGCTGTAGTGTTTTCTGCCCCTTTTATGTGTAGAGCCGTCAATGAGAGAAGATGTTGCTCTGCTAGATGAAACAGACGATCTGCTACACACATCAGGGATCTGGAACGAGTCCCACATTGGTGATTTATGTATGCCACGGTGACTCGATTGTCCGAGAATACCCGCACGTGGTGGCCCTGTAGACAGACAAGGAGTGTTTTAACCGCCTGCTCCACAGCCGTTAAGGCTACGTTCAGACTAGCGTTGTGCGCCGCTGCGTCGGCGACGCAACGCACAACGCACGCAAAAACGCGGCAAAACGCTGCGTCGTTTTTTGCCGAAAATCGGACGCAAGAAAAATGCAACTTGTTGCGTTTTCTTGGTCCGACGCTTGCGGCAAAAAAGACGCATTTGTCGCAAAACGCAACAAACAAAAACGCATGCGTCCCCCATGTTAAACATAGGGGCGCATGACGCGTGCGTCGCCGCTGCGTCGCCCGACGCACACTAGCACAACGCTAGTCTGAACGTAGCCCAACTCCTTTAGATTGGAAGACATTTCCATCTGATCATGATCCCAAAGCCCTTGGACCAATGTATCCCCCATGTGAGCCCCCCACCCAGAAGGGCTAGCGCCCGAGGTGACAATACGAGTTATATTATATTCCCAGGGGACCCCTGTGGACAGATTCTCTTGATCTAACCACCACCCGAGGGATACAATAGCGTCTTGGGATAGGGTCAGCAGGCTCTCCAGACATCCCCCCAACCTTTTTTGATGTAACAGCACCTCGCCCTGAAGTATCCTCGTATGATACTGAGCCCATCGGACTGCTGGAATACAGGACGAGAGAGAGCCTAGCAGAGACATGGCTTTTCGTAGGGATATGGTGGGGTTTTTAGAGGCATTCAGCACTTGAAGGTGCAGGCGATCAATTTTTTCTTGAGGCAAACGGCATTCCTGAACCTGGGAATCCAGGGTCAGGCCCAAAAATCGCTGCACCGTCATGGGCTGTAACCATGATTTTTTAACGTTTAGCATCCACCCCAGACGCTCTAGAGCCGACATCACTTTGTGTAACTGTTCTAGACAGTGATCCGCCGATTTACCCACGATAAGGAGATCGTCCAGGTAGGGGATTATTAGAATGTTGGACTCATGCAGGTGTGCCATAACTTCCGCCATTACTTTGGTAAATACCCGAGGGGCGACCGAAATCCCAAAGGGAAGGGCCCTATACTGGAAGTGTTTTATTACCCCATCCAACCGTACCGCCACCCTTAGGTATCGTTGGTGACCTGCATAAATAGGGATATGGTAATAGGCGTCCTTCAAATCCAATACCACCATAAAGCAGTTTTTAAACAGCAGCTTTATTGCGGTGTTAATAGTTTCCATTTTAAATGGTTGAACGGTCAGAAAATTATTCAGCGCTCTAAGGTTAATGATTGTTCTGAAGGAGCCGTCTGGTTTACTTATTAGGAATAGAGGAGAGTAGAATCCACTACCCTGTTCTCCTTCCGGAACCTCAGATAGGACATTTTTATTGAGCAGATCGTGAACTTCCGCTTCCAGGGCCGCCTGTTCCGCTGGAGAGGACCTTAGAGGGGTGATTCTGAAGAAGTTCTGAGGGATAGAGGAGAATTCTAGCCGCAGACCCGTAGCTATCAACCCCAAAATCCAATCACTACTGGAGATCTTGGACCAGGCCGGGTAGAAGGCAGATAGTCTACCTCCCACCGGGGCGACTAGTCATTGGGGAGGTTTTTTGATTTCACGGGGTGGCTCCTGCCGTCCTCCACCAAATATGAACCCAGTACCTCTCTTCTTTTTATCGTCCCATCTGCTCTGGTCTCTGGCTGGTCTCTTCCGAAAGAACCTTTTTCCTGCGAAGGGGCGCCTGTAAGAAGTGGTTGGTAGATTAGGAAACTTCTTCTTCTCATCTCCGGCCTTCTCTAGCAACTCATCTAGGACTGGCCCAAACAGGTATTCCCCTTCGCATGGAATAGAGCACAGACGAGATCTGGATTGAAGGTCACCCAGCCAACATTTCAGCCATAGGGCCCTGCGCGCTGCGTTTCAATAATCCTGCCGCTCTAGCCACCATTCTTGCCGAATCCGCAGAAGCGTCTGCGAGAAAGGCAGCAGCATTTTGGATCGTTGGCAGGAATTTCAACATGGAATCTCTGGAAACACCTTCTTCCAATTTAGACCGTAGCTGATCCAGCCAGACCATCATTGATCTGGTTGCACATGTCGCAGCCACAGCAGGTCTCAAGGCACCAGCCGACATCTCCCATGTCCCTTTAAGGAACGAATCAGCCATTTTATCTAGAGGATCCTTTAGGGAAGCCATGTCATCAAAGGGGATAGACGATCTCTTAGATGCCTTAGACACCGCCGCGTCTAATTTTGGCGCCTTATCCCAGGTGTTCACCATGGGGTCCTCAAAGGGGTATCTTCGTTTAAAGGCCGGTGGAAAAGAGCCTTTTTTCTCCGGCTTCTTCCATTCTCTTTTGATGAGGTTCTGCACCCTGTCATTGAGCGTTTTTTAGGGTCTAGACCGCCAAACATTAGGTCCTGCGTTGAACGTTCTGGCCTTTCGTCCGCCACCCCCATGGTGGATCTAACTGATTTAATTAGTTTGTCCATTTGGTCCAATGGGAAACAGAAACGGTTTGACTCTTCTTCCGAAGAGGACGCTGAGGAGACAGAGGCGTCTGAATCAATCTCCCTACTTGGCCCAGCGGACGAATCTGAATTTGAGGCGCTAGGCTCCCTTCTTCTCTTGGAAGGTTCTGCCCGGGATAGGGATTTCAGGGAATCCTTCACCTCCTTCCTGATAATCTCCCTAAGATTTGAAGTAAAATCGGGAGACTCCTCCGCCACCTATGGGAGCGGAGAAAAGGCTATGTCACTTATCCGATGCTACCGCTATACAGTATCCTATACAACTATTTCCTACCGTCTGCCGCACACACGACTGACAAAGTCTTTTAGGGTAGGCGTCTGGCAAAGGGCAAGCGCATAGCGCGCACTCCTTGTTTTTTGATTTACCAGCGCTTTTTTTCCCCTACGGAAATAAACATAGGAAAAGACTGCATCAGGGTACATTCACGAAGATCTCTTACCCAGGCAGTAGCGGTAGGTACCGGATCACTGGGGGGTCGGTCCAGATCCTTTTGCCTTGATCTGCGACTGGCCTGATTACTGCGTCCGCGGGTCTTCTGCTGGGGTTTCGCAAGGGTCTCCAAGGATCTATCCTGCTCCTGCTCCAGCAGATCACCGGCAGCTTCTGGCACATCCATAGCTGCAGATGCCATAAGCAGCTCTGCAGCAATCTAATCAGCTATAAATAGCCTTCCCCCGCCGGAACATGTGCAGGTGTGAATGGTCAGTAATTAGTCTCCCCCCTGCACCGGACCCTGCTCCATCCTCCCCCGCCCCTGAACACTCCCCCCCCCCCCGCCGCTCCCATCACAAGCAGGACGCGGCATTTCCAGGTGAAGCCGGCCGGCGTCCGACTTCCGGTCCTGGCTCCGCCCCCCCGCCGCATCACTTCCGGAACCGGCTAGAGCAGTCAGAGACGCTCCCGGAAGCCGGGGACGGCGTCGCCGAATCCTCCAGCTGCACGCCGCCATACCAACGCCGCACGTGGCCCCAGCACAGCGGCGATCGCGGCGGAAGCCGGCACCCGACACTCGGATCCGCCCCGATCCCAAAGGAGTGCGGAGGGGCGATCCAGGAAGCCTGCGCCGCCCGGATAGGCCCAGAGGTAGGGAGACAGGGCACGGGAGAGCGAACGGACCCGGGGGGGAGGGGGGAACATACTTACCACGCTGACCCCAGAGACAGACCTCCTTCGGACGCTGCTCCCCTCTGCACCGCTCACTGCCGTGGAGCCCTACCCGGGCCCACCGTGGCGCTTCCAGGGACCCGCACTGCCCGAGGTAGGAGACCCCCTCGCTACCTGCGTCGGACAGCCGGCCTGGGTGCTTGATAGGTGACTGAAGAAAATCTGTAGGGAATCCTGTCCTCCAGGAACAGGAAACCAACTGATGCGTGGGAGAGGTGCCGTCCTTATATATCTGTAGGTTTCCTGTTCCTGAAGGGCGGATCCCCTCTCTCCGTAGTGCTGTCATGGACGACCGAATAAATATACATGTATATATATGCAAAAGCGGATATGCAGGTATATAGTCAGGAGTGTAGTACAAGGGTATGGTACAGATGGATTACAATTACCATGTTATGCAGCATGTGAACACAGGGAGGCGCTGATAGATCACAGGTCCAAATCTTAGTTACGTGATTCCCTGGCCACGTCAGGCAACGGCCTTTTGCCAGTAGAACGCAGTCCAAAACGAGGAGCTGCCTATTATCTCCGAGGCTGCACCCTCCCACATGCTGCACCAACCCCTGGGCTGTGCACCCTCTCTCCTCCCATATCTGAGAGCATGGTTTTCCGTCTAGAACCGTGGATGACCCATAACTTTCCGCCAAAAGGTCCAAATGGAACGGCTGCAGCGCCAATGGGTTCTGTGGGATTTTATCTGTGCAGGGAGACCAAATACGGCAACCATATTTAATTCCTGGCAGCTATGTTTATAACTCCATAACGCAAGGTTCTGGAGGTGGCTGCATGGTATGGGCATGTGGAGAAATGCTGATTATGATTATGTGCTCAGCTAGGCTCAGAGATATTGCATTCTGTTACTATAGGTCATTTTTCAGATTCAATATCTCAGAGCCTTGCTGTGATCTGTGGTGCCACATGTCAGCCTGAATGAAACAAAGGAATCCAGGTGGCTGGTCCTGCACACGAATTCACACCCCTGAAGATAATTGCTGGGGACACAGGGTCTATGGCCTTGCCATCCCCCCCCGGAAATCTTCAGAGGCCTTTTTGCTTGGGTTAATTAACCCCTTTCTACTATTGGACGTACAATTCCGTCCATGTGGGGTGGGCCCTAATTCCCATGGATGGAACAGTATGTCCAATGCGATCATCCACGCTCACTGGGGAGTGCAGCCGGGTGTCAGCGGATTATCACAGCTGACATCCACCACTATGTGCCAGGAGCAGTCACAGACCGCAAAAAACAAGACCTCACATGACTCTGTGGACCAAAATATGGAAAAATAAGGCTATGTGCACACGTTGCGGATTGAGGTGCAGAATTTTCCACACAAAATCTGCATCTCCTGGCAGAAAACGCAGGTGCAGATTTGCCGCGGATTTTATGCATTTTTGTTGTGGAATTGATGCGGATTTTGTGCGGATTTTCTGCGTTTTTTACCCCTGCGGATTTCTATAATGGAAGGGGTCAGAAAAGCTGCAGTTCCACTCAAAAGAAGTAGCATGCTACTTCTTTTGATCTGCAGCGGTTTTCATGCAGATTTTTCCGCACCATTAGCACAGCACTTTTTTTTCTCTTGATTTACATTGTACTGTAAGGGTATGTGTCCACGTTCAGGATTGCATCAGGATTTGGTCAGGATTTTCCATCAGTTTTTGTAAGCCAAAACCAGGAGTGGATGATAAATACAGAAGTTGTGCATAGAAGTTTTTATACTTTTCCGCTAATTGTTCCACTCCTGGTTTTGGCTTACAAATACTGATGAAAAATCCTGATGCAATCCTGAACGTGGACACATACCCTAAATCACTTTGCGGAACTGCAGCGTTTCGGCGCGGAAAAATCCGCTGCGGATCCGTACTAATTCCGCATCGTGTGCACATAGCCTTATAGCTCTCAAAATGTCAAGACCCAAAAACTATTTTTTTGCAATAAAAAGCGTCTTTTAGTGTGTGACAGCTGCCAAACATTAAAACCCACTATAAAACACCTACTATAAATAGTAAATCAAACCCCCCTTTATCACCGCCTTAGTAAGGGAAAAAATAATAAAAGTAAAAAAAAAAGTATTTATTTCTATTTTCCCATTAGGGTCAGGGCTAACGTTAGGGTTGGGGCTACATTTACGGTTGGGATTAAGGTTAGGGGTGTGGCTAGGGTTATGGTTGGGATTAGGGTTAGTTGTGTGGTTAGGGTTGGGATTAGGGTTGTGTTCGGGTTAGGGTTGGAGTCAGGGCCGGCTCCAGGTTTTTGAGGGCCCCGGGCGAAAGAGTCTCAGTGCCCCCCCCCCCCCCCTTTAACACATACCACGATTCATGATCGCATATAACACAGCCATGTAGTATATAACACAGCCCATGTAGTATATAGCACAGCCACGTAGCATATAACACAGCCATGTAGTATATAACAGCCCACGTAGCATATAGCACAGCCCACGCAGCATATAACAGCCCATATAGTATATAGCACAGCCACATATTATATAACACAGCCCACGTAGTATATAGAACATCCATGTAGTTCAATGTGCAAGTAGCCCATGTGTCTCTGGTTCTATAATTGTTCTCTTCTTTCTACAAGACTAGGGAGTCCACCACTCCTTATGGGTCATTTGGATCAAAGCTGTTCCATCCAGCATGTCCACATGGATATTCCGTCTCTGAACCCTGCTTATACAGGTACTATACAGATGATCAGGTTTTTAAATACATCAGATAGGGATTATATACATGAGGTAGGACTGCTCTATATGGGTATACCTTGACGATTGGTGGAGCAGCTTAGTATACATTTTTTTTTTAAAAAAAGTATCAACTATATACCCTGTTTTTTCCATCTTTTGACTAGCACTTGCTTATTACTGGTGATTTTTTTTTTTACAACATATTTTTGACCTCACTGTGCTCTTTTGTCTTCAAGTTTCTTGGTGGTGTGTGAACAGGTTCCTACAGACTTGTTAAATGTGCAAGTAGCCCATGTGTTTCTGGTTCTATATTTTTTTCTTTTATCAGAGTTGTGACAAGTGGCCTATAAGCCCTAAAACAATAGTGACCAGATAATTAACACCAGCCATGTCATGTTTACCATCTACGGAAAGGTAAAATCCTAATACAATAAAAAAAATTATATATGGCGGCGATCTTGAACTTCTGCAATCATCAGGAGGGAAGCTATTGATATTATTAAATTCCCAACATTAACATGAAGGGCTTACAATATTCCAGAACCCAGCCCAGATAAGGTCATCGGAAAGATGAGGGGGGTGGGATGGATGTACCTCAAGTGCTGATAAAAGGTCAAGTCGAATTATGATTTGTGTTCAATGCCAAGGAAGCTACATACCAGTCTAGGCTTGATTGTAAGCTCTCACGAGCAGGGTCGTCTTGTGTTGCTTTAATCATTGTATTGTTACTTATGACTGTTGGTGTTTGAAGCTGTTAAACTGTAAAGCACTGCGGAATATGATGGCGCTATATAAACAAACATTATTGATTCTATGAACCAGACTTTCTTCAACTGGATTACTTCCAGCTGTCTGTCCAGTTTAGTAAGGTTCTCTGTTAATCCATTTTTATTTTATGTAACTGTAAATCCTGCATTGCTTTGTCCCCTTTATAAAAGCATGCAAAATATTTTATAAACACTGCCTATCGTGCTGGATTAAATATAAACATTCTGTAAACAGCACCCCAAAAAGCATACGCTACCAGAACCAGGCATCCAGCTAGCCTGTATAAAAACGAGTGGTGGGTGTGGGTTATAATGGAGCTAGCAGTGAGATTACCAGGAGCATACACACATATACCATACACTCTACTAGTTTCCCACTAATCAGCCTTGGTAGAAACATTCAGAGTCTACTCCTTCATTAATCTTTGGTCAATTGCATAATTGTCAGGACAATAGGGAGCAGCAGAGAGCAGTTTGTGACATAACAGCACAGGTGGTTCAGCATGACTTCCTTGGCTGTGATCTTTGAAAGCACAGAATAGTCTTTAATTGTTTAATAAATGTCACAGCCTACATATTCTTTAGAAATACCCTGGTTTAGGGAAAGAGGGGAAAAAAAAAAAGAGACAAGTGCGGCGCTTCCTCTGAGCGTAATACGTTTTTACCAACAAGTTAAAAACATTTCTTTTATTTGTAGTTATGCTCACCTTCTATCGGTAAGAAATGCACGTTGAGATTCTCAAGGAATCAATTCTTTAGGCAACTCTTCTTCGTATGTTGTATAATCCAATAAGGTGTGCAGCTCACTTTGGAGAACTATGTGTTGATCCTGCTTCAGATCCACATAGGTGGCAATTTCAAAGAGAAAAAAAAAAAAAAAAACTCCAAGTAAATGTGGCGCTAAGCACCTACGGATTTTTTTAAATTCATCCACTTCAAGTGAAAAATGTTAAAAAATTCATTTATTTTCTCAAAATAAAATATATTTGTAAATTTTTTTAAAAAACAGTACAACGCGTTTCGGCTGCTATTTTTACAGTGCAGCCTTCATCAGGTAGTAAAAAAACAAAAAGAACAAACAATACAATAAGCACTATAAAATTTTATAGTGCTTATTGTATTGTTTGTTCTTTTTGTTTTTTTACTACCTGATGAAGGCTGCACTGTAAAAATAGCAGCCGAAACGCGTTGTACTGTTTTTTAAAAAAATTTACAAATATATTTTATTTTGAGAAAATAAATGAATTTTTTAACATTTTTCACTTGAAGTGGATGAATTTAAAAAAATCCGTAGGTGCTTAGCGCCACATTTACTTGGAGTTTTTTTTTTTTTTTCTCTTTGAAACAGCCTACATATTGCTAATTGTATTTGAGCATGCTCGCTTATCACTGTGTTAGCACCCAAGCATGCTCTGATAAGTGTGACTTATATTTTAAGCATGCCTATGTTCATCCCGTGGCTGTTTGTCTCACAGCTGTTCAACAGCCACATGTAATTGTTAGGCAATTCATACATGTGTGTTGCAGTTATCAAACAGCAGCGAGACTCAAGCATATTATTCGAGAACACCAAACTCACTGTTTGCACCCAAGCATGCTCCGATAACACCTTATCTGGGCACATTCACTCACCACTAATCCCTATCCCTAAGACCTCATTCACATGTCTGTTTAAACAGGTACGTGAAAAACCAAAATGACTTACCGGTAGGTGTTTTTTCTACAACCCATGCCAGCACAGCTGAGAGGGATCCACCCACCAAAGGATGGGAAATCTACTGAAATAAAAGGGCAGTACCTCTCAGCCGCATCAGTTGGGTTACAGAGCATGAGGGGAGGTCCAATAGTTATATACATACCCAGCACCAAAACATCAATTCACCCAATTCTAGAGTAAGCACCAACACCGTGAAAAAGAGGGAATACATAAGGGTGCCATCATGAATTCTAAAAAAAATCAGCTACCAGTAAGTAACGTTGGTGTTTTCCCTTCACCCATGACGGCACACCTGAGAGATTTATGGAGAAACTAAACACCTTACGGAGGGACCACTGCTTGCAGTACCCATTGGCCAAAGGTTAAGTCAGCGGAGGATGGATCCAGTCTATAGTGCTTAAAGAATGTTGAAGAAGAGGACCATGAGGACTCATCTTCCTTGCTTGCTTGATTCATTGCCTGCTTCAGCAATAGGTTCCCATTAAGGACAGGAAACCAACGGATGCAAGGGAGAGGTACCGTTCTTTTATTTCAGCAAGTTTCCCATGATTTGTGAGCGGATCCCTTTCTCAGGTGTGCAGTCATGGGTGAAGGGAAAAATATGGTATATGTCAATGTATGGTCAGTGTTCACTTTTACCAGTGTGCCATCAATGTTTTTTCACAGATGGATAAATAAATTACAAAGCTTCTCCTATCCTTCACAATGTTAAATACAGACAGTACACTGATGCCAACCATATGCTGTATGTTTCACGGACCTATAGACTTCTATTGGCCCTTTCCATACGTGCTGCCAGAAAAAAAAAAAAAAACATCACTCAGATTTGAACAGACACCTGAAAAACCATGAATATGTGAATAGAACCATAGATTAGTGGCTACGTGTTCAATCTGTGAAGAAAAACCAAAAACCAAACACACGAGTAGAACTCGCACGTGCAACATGGACATCCAAATGAGGTTTAATTCTTATAGTTAAACAACAACGTGACTTAAATTGTTTTTTGTTTTTTTAATACAGACATTGCTGAAGACTGTATAAATTGCAGGGATACTGCACATTACAAAAACAAAATTTTATTACCGTATTTAAATAATAAAAAAAAACTTTAAACAGCCACGTAAATGACAGATGGAGTATACAAACCAGTTGATAAATGCACCGCTGTAACTACAAAACTGATGTATAGAAAATTTTCTAATCAGCAAGAAAACCCTTTAAGAAAAATAGCATCTTTGCCAAAGATGATCCTTGTCAGCCGTCAACATCCCCTAATCTGCTTCACTAGTCCAGTTCAGTGTTCAACAATTACTGAAAGCAGTAATTGCCGTGCCCATAATGAGCTGGCATAAGCAGTTACAGAACTGAGGTAGGCCAGGAGCGCTAAGTGATACCAGTACAAGAGGATATAGAATAATGTACAAATATGATACACAATTATTCATTTACATTCTTTAGTAAATCTACTTTTGTGAGTTCTTACAATATAAAAGTAGAAATCAGAAGACAAAAATGGATGCAATAGTTTAGTACACTTATATAAAAACAATACTTTACAATAATGTAAATATAAATTTCTTCTTTTAGAAAGTACAAAAACAAAAACAAACGAAGAACAAAGAGACCCATGTCCAGCGTCTTCGCAAAATATGACACATGCAGCACCAGGCCATTTGATGTATATGTTATACAATGCCACTTCAAAGTGAGGGAAACTGTACAGGCAGTCATGTTCGCATAAGATAGTGTTTATAGCAGATGTGCTCTTTTCTTTTTATTAAAGGTATCAAAATTACAAACCTGTAATAACGTTAAATTGTGATATCAGAATAGGTCTTTCTTAAATAATATATAAAAAAGTCAAAGACATTGGCAATCAGGGCACTGTAGATCAGATCTGTCATAAATAACAGTGCGGTGCTAGCTTATTTTACAATCGTAAATGTGTGAAAATGCACTTAATTCTTGGTCCATGTTCACTGTAGATTGCCCAATCCTTCACTGGTGGGACACGGACACCATCAAAGCAGCTTCTGGTGAATAATTTCATACACCATTCGTTTTCTAAAATAGGGCATGTGATTCTGCAAACACAAAGGGCAAGTTATTTTTGTGAGTCGTGAAAACGAAAGGTGCTAGTCAAACATACACATAAGGGAAATTGTCCAATTACAAAAAAAAACAAAAAACAGTTTGCCATTACAATAAAGGGGATCTGTCAGCAGGTTTTTGTAATCTGACAGCAGCATGAATACCAATAGTTAGGCTAGAGTCCAGTTTCCTCTAAGAAAAAGAGCAGGGTGGATCCAGCACTTCAAATAAAATGCCAAATTTAATTTCAATCAATTAAAACATGATTCCAGGGAAAAATTCACATTCTATAATGGATGAATATTGCGTCCGAGGAGAAAGTCACAAGAGAAATTTAATGTCCTGGTTGATGCCTTTTGAAGTGATCATTCTCTTTCATAATAGGTTATGGCCTGCCTTCCCTTGGATTTGGGATCCCGTGACCTCGGTGATAGGCGAGCTGATCATATCTAGCAGAGCTCAGCTATTGAGCTCTACATAACCCTATCCACACCACATCTTTTTCTGTACATTGCATAGTGTTGGGGTGGTTGGACTAAGAGGCTTAAGGCCAGTTGTCCCGTAGTAATAATTTCCTGCTGATAAAATATTGATTGTATGAAAACAGAAAGAAAAAAAAAAGTTAAACTGGACAACCTTATTCCATAGAAAGAAAAAACGATGTTAGAAAATGTTCTATTCACAATGGAATTGGGCAGGATTATGTTCTAGTATTAAGCTACACATCAACATGTGTCGTGCAACTAGAGTTGCCAAAAAGCATTTGAGCGAGTTAATGTTTAATAAGTTTAGAGCTCCAATTTTGCTACAATTAAAACCACCATGTTTGAGACTAGATAAATTGAGTCGCATAGCATATGCAATTTGCACTGAAGTCTATGACAAGTGTCACGTGCGACCACGAGCAGAAAATGCACCACATTTGGAAACGGTCGTGGAATGCAACGAGACAATAGAGAATTCTATCCAATGATACAATGTGTCACGCAATTCATGACATCGTGCAGTCCAAGCCTAAGGATACATGGTGACATGTCGCACAACAATGAAATCTGTCCGCATTGCGACATAGCATCTAATGATTTTCTATCATGTCGGAATGGTTCTCAAATGTGGTGCAATTTTTATTTTTGAGTTGCCAATTGCAAGTTGCATGCGAGTACCTTGCCGTAAACATCAATGCAAGTCATTTGGGACTTGCGTGCCACCAGGCCATTTTTACCGCTAAATCACATCTAAAATAGTCATGAAACAGCAAGTCGACCAAATGTTGCACTTTGGTTTTAATCATTGTAGCTGTGTAGCCCCAGCGTAAGCAAAATGTGATCGACAGGGAGAAAAGAAGCCATGAACAGAATAATATCAACTTTAGTGCATAATGGAACGTGCATACCTGAGTGAAGGTGATGGACTTATCTTTGGTAATGTAATCAGCATATTTGCAGGCAAACATTCCACAATCACTACCATTCATTTGTTGGGGAATCTCCTACAAAAAATATGAATTACACAAAGTATTATAAGTAACAAAATATACATATTTCACATTTTCTATTAATCACAAAACTTACATCACTTGTCTTACTGCTTAGGTTCCATCCATTGGTATCAAAGGAAATTCCTTTCTTGTCCTGGCTTTCCTGTTTTAAATACTGCCTATGGAAGAGAACACAAAATATGGCTATAATACACAAGCCTCCAAGTAAAAGGCATCTCACCACTAATAATGACTCAATGACGTACAGTAAGTGCACACAATGGTTTATAGCAAACTCTGTTCACTGGTGGATCCACCGTGCGATGCTTGCACCCACACCAGATTGTCACATTGGTAATGGGACGGTTCTCTGGCTCAGCGCTGTGGTGGTCTGTCGAGAGCGGTGTTCCTTTCATGCGTTAACAGGCAGTTCCCTGTGCTCCTGATCGAGGCTGAGCCTGGTATTTGTTTTCTATAGCTGTCACATTCAATAGGGTTGAGCAGCCGTAATGAGCACAACAGCTACTAAAACAAGGATCTGTGCCCGGTAAAGACGGGATCATTCAAACAGACAAGTGACAACCTCCTCTCCAATCACTAGCTGCCTATACTAATTTTAAAAGAACTGAAAAACTCCTCAGGCCTCATTCAGACATTTAATCAAACTTATCAGATTGGTGCAAATTTTCTTACATGAAAAAAATTAGTGTGGTGCGAGTGTCACATTCTCTGGTACATAGAGGAGAAGGTGGACATTTTTTTTTAGATTTCTCTGACCGTGAAAATCAGACCGCACTTTGTAGTCAAGAAGTACGGTTTCATTTTTCAGACCCATTGACTTGCATTGCCTATTTTGATCCGAATTCAGAATAAAAATCAAATATCTTTAATATTTTCTGCAGCTCACTGTCAGTGGAAGAAAAAAATAAGTAAATTTGCAGATGTAGACTATCACAGGTGCTACTGGGGAAAAACACGGATCATATTCTTGCATGAAAATCTGAACGAGGCCTTTAACCCCTTTCTGACATACTATCCTGTCGAAGGTGGGGTGGGCCCGTATGACCACCGACGGGATAGTACGTCATATGCAATTGGCCGCGCTCACGGGGGGAGCGCGGCCAATCGTGGCTGGGTGTCAGCTGACTATCGCAGCTGACATCCGGCACTATGTGCCAGGAGTGGTCACGGACTGCCCCTGGCACATTAACCCCTGGCAGTATAGGGAGACATCGTGCAGGGAGTGGGCTCCCTGCGTGCTTCCCTGAGACCCTCGGAGCAACACGATGTGCTCGCATGCTCTGAGGGTCTCCTACCTCCTTCTCCCTACAGGCCCCGGATCCAAAATGGCTGCAGGGCTGCTTCCGGGTCCTGCAGGTAGGTGACTTACCAGCGCCTGCTCAGAGCAAGCAAAGTGCCAGATCAGCGATCTGACCCGATAACATGATGTCCCCCCCCCTGGGGCAATGTTATAGAGTAAAAAGAAAATATTCAGATGTGTAAAAAAAAAAAAATTTCTAAATAAAGAAAAAATACATACCGTATATACTCGAGTATAAGCCGAGATTTTCAGCCCATTTTTTTGGGGCTGAAAGTCCCCCTCTCGGCTTATACTCGAGTCATATACCCGGGTGTCAGCAGGGGAGGGGGAGCGGGGGCTGTGTAATCATACTTACCTGCTCCCAGCGCGGTCCCTGCAGTCCCTGGCTTCTCCGGCGCTGCAGATTCTTCCTGCACTGAGCGGTCACATGGCACCGCTCATTACAGAAATGAATAGGCAGCTCCACCCCCATAGGGGAGGAGCCGCATATTCATTGCTGTAAATGATCGGTGCCATGTGACCGCTCAATTACAGGAAGAAGCTGCAGCGCCGGAGAAGCCAGGGACTGCAGGGACCGCGCTGGGAGCAGGTAAGGGGAGCGCAGCGCTATAATTACCTGCTCCTCGCTCCGGCTCCGTCTGCAGCGTCCTCTAGCAATGACGCTCAGGTTAGAGGGCGCTGTGACGTAGTCAGTGCGCGCCCTCTGCTGAGCGTCAGTGCTGGAGACGGAGCCGCAGAGGAGCAGGTAATTATTGAAAGCGCCGGCGTCCTGAGAAGAGAGGTGAGTATGTGATTTTTTTTTTTTATGGCAGCACCAGCAGCATTCTAAGGAGCACCTATGGGGCCATAAAGGTGCAGAGCATATATGGGGCACAGCATTATAAGGAGCACCTATGGGGCCATAAAGGTGCAGAGCATATAAGGGGCACAGCATTATAAGGAGCATCTATGGGGCCATAAAGGTGCAGAGCATATAAGGGGCACAGCATTATAAGGAGCATCTATGGGGCCATAAAGGTGCAGAGCATATATGGGGCACAGCATTATAAGGAGCACCTATGGGGCCATAAAGGTGCAGAGCATATATGGCACAGCATTATAAGGAGCATCTATGGGGCCATAATCAAAGGTGCAGAGCATTCTATATAGCACAGTTGTATATGGAGCATCTATGGGGCAATAATGAACGGTATGGAGCATCTATTTTTATTTTTGAAATTCACCGGTAAATGCTGCATTTTCTACCCTAGGCTTATACTCGAGTCAATAAGTTTTCCCAGTTTTTTGTGGCAAAATTAGGGGGGTCGGCTTATACTCGAGTATATACGGTATATTGTTCCCATACATACATTTCTTTATCTAAATAAAAAAAATACATAAATAAAAATAAAAGTACACATATTTTGTATCGCCACATCCGTAACGACCTGACCTATAAAACTGTCCCACTAGTTAAGCCCTTCAGTGAACACCGTAAAAAAAAAAGAAAAAAAAAAAAACACGAGGCAAAAAACAATGCTTTATCATACTGCCAAACAAAAAGTGGAATAGCACGCGATCAAAAACGCATATAAATAATCATGGTACCGCAAAACACGAGCCGCCATACAGCATCATCAGCGAAAAAATTAAAAAAGATAGTCCTCAGAATAAAGCGATGCAAAAATTATTTTTTATATAAAATAGTTATCGTATGAAAGCGCCAAAACATAAAATGATATAAATGAGGTATCGCTATAATCGTACTATCGTACTAACTCGAAGAATAAAACAGCTTTATGTATTTTACGAAAGAGTCTGGGGGTTGCTCAAATTATAAATACAATCAATGGCTTCAACTTAACACGTTATGGGTTTCCTAGGGTCTAATTCACTCATCTTCCTCAGTATGACCTATAATCCACACAGACGTTCACACAGTTGAAGGGTCTTCATAAAAATGCTTTTTTTGTTGGCATTTTTAGTGCTAATTCCAGCAATTCTTAACATTACATGATAATGTTTGCAAAACTGTAAAGCGCTGCGAAATATGTTAGCGCTATATAAAAATAAAGATTAAAAATAAAGATTATTATTACAGGATGGCCTTGTGTTGCGCTTGTAGAGAAGTCACCTCAGCAGAGCATTATTTTCCCTTTATGGGGAAACCCCACATTTCAGGTTTACATGAGACCCTGGCTTATAATGGAGGTTCCAGAATCGGCAATGAAGTCGAGCTCTTCAGCAACACCAGATTAATATCACAAAGTGTACGTGTTACTTACAGTAATATTCTACATGCTTCATTATTAAGTCCACCCATAGAGTCATAGTAGGTTACAGTTTTTCTCCTAAAATCCACCACCTGCAAAATTAAAATACTGAAATTACAACTTCTGTCTTACTTCATACATTGATTTAAAACCCTGCAATTTTTAGCTACATTATTCGTTCTAATTCCCGAATCACTAATTGCCTAGAAATTTCACAAAAACTCAATTAAGCTTTAGATGCCAACATACATGTATGCCTCTCTAAACCCTGAGCAAAAGAAAGAATTGCTGGTTGTATTCGCGATGAAAACGAGGGTACAAAAAAAAAAAAAATAGAAATATGGCGCTGACGAATAAGGCCTCTTAATGACAGCTGTAAAAGGAATAATCAGCAATTGTTAAGGGGTTAAATAGGTTTTAACTTTCGGAATGAATCAGCTGTGATCCCCAGCTGTACTGTCTGTAAACTCTTTTGCTTCCTCCCCTGCCCAGAAGCTGTGGTATGATCAGACCATGTTCCTGTACATTCAGACACACCCATTACATAGTAAGTAAAGGTGCACATTTATGAAATCTCAGCACAGGGACATTTTATTATTATTATTTGATTTATTTATTTAAACACATCCAATTGTGAAACTTTTTTCTTCAAGATCTATTACAAATTTACTTTTTTTTTCATGAGACAAGCCATTCACACTGACAGAAGGAGCACAGTCCAGACGCATGCCATTCCAAGAGCAAAGGCAGCAGGCAGTCAATGAGCTACCAAGCCAGGCAGTGGTCTGCTGATCAAGATAAAACGGTTTAACCCCTTCACTACATGTGACAAGTTTATGTCATGGCCAGGAAGGTGTTCTCACAAAAGATCATCAATTAATGTCATGGCGATCAGCTCCTGTGCCCACACAATTGTCACTGGAAGCTTGGCGCAAGTCATACACTGCACCAGGCCATCTTACCAAATGCTGCGATCGATGGCGAAGGCTGGGAGAGGGAGGGGGCTTCTTCTCCCACCTGATTGGCACCCTGCGACATCATGGCTAAGGCCAGATCGCTGACATGGCGACCTGTGGGTCTGCCAGCTATGAGGCCTGTTTAGACCATGCCATGAGCTTGTTCTATGCAGCTTCTGTCAGTGTAACACTGACAACTATAATGTATTGCAATGCATTATACCAGCAATCAGCGTAATCAAAGTCCCATAGAGGGACTACGTAAAAAAAATAAATAAATAAAAATTCAAATAGATGTATATATTTGTGTTATAAAACAAAAAAGCAAGTCCCCACTCAGGTCTGTCATCAGTTACTGGAAATATAGGGGGCTTCCATGTTACTGGTAGCACAAGGCTTTGAAAAAATGATTTATTTTGGGGTGTGAGGAGCCAAACACTGTGCTCCCAAAATGCAGCAGTCTGCTCCACAGCGTGTCTAAACCACGTTTGGCATTTCTGTAGCAATGAGAGCCCCCGTAATTTACAGGTGCGTGTCTCCAAAAGCTCGGGCTGGGCACAATGTACGGGAACTACAACTGCAGATTTGCAATTTTCACTCAGCAACATCCACTACTGCTTGTTTCTGGAAAACACCCATGGAGTCAAAATAGTCACTACACCTGTAGATAAATTTCCAGAAGGGTGTAATTTCCAAAATGGGGTCACTTGATTCCGCTCTTCTAGCACTTAGGGGCTCTGTATATGGAATCTGCAAACTATTCTAGGAAAATCTGCCCTCCAGGAGGCAAATAGCGCTCCGTCCCTCCATATGGCTAGGTTGTGCTGTACAGTCGCATGTGGGGTATTGTCATGTTCAGTAGAAATTGTGAGACAAATTTCAGGCCATTTTTTTTTTACCAATTTCCATGTGTGAAAACGTAAAATCTTAGGCTAAAACAAAATTTATGTGGTAAAAATTTTATTTTTCCTCACTGCCCAAAGGTATAAAATACTGTGAGCCACCTGTGATGTCAGTATGATCACTGCACCCCTAGATGAATTCATGGAATGGAGTAGCTGGTAAAATGGGGTCACTTATGGGAAGAGGGGGGTTTCTGCTATTCTGGCACCTCAGGGGCTCTCCCAGTGGGTCATGGCACCCGCAAACATTAACAGTAAAATCTGCGCTATAGTATGGCGCTCCTTCCCTTCTGAGCTTCTCACTGTGCCTGAAAAGTATTTCCAGATAACATGTAGGGAGGGTATTGGCGCACTCTGAAGAAATTACACAAACTGAGGTCCATTTTTTCCTACTAGCCCTTATAAAAATTAAAAACTCGGGGCTAAAACATTTGTGTTAAAAATGTAATTATTCTTTCCTCATCACTCAATGGTACAAATATCTGGGTGTAAATATGATCACTGCAGCCCTAGATGAATTCATAGGGGGTTTAAGTTTGTAAAATGAGGTCACTTATGGGGGAAGGGGGGGGATTGAGGTGGATTCTGCTGTTCTGGCACCTCAGGGGCTCTGCCAATGTGACATGGCACCTGCAAACCAGTCTAAAAATCTGAACTCCAATATGGTGCCGCAAAACGCTACTCATGAGACTGGTGCATTTTTACCTGTTAGCATTGTGAAAATGAAAACATTTTGCGGAAAAAAAATGTGATTTTTTTTATTTTTACAGCTACAAATTATAAACTTCTGTGAAATACCTGAAGGTTCAAGGTGCTCAACACAGATTCAAAGATTCACTTCTTGAAGTGTCTAATTTCCAAAATGGCTTATCTTGTGGGGGTTTTCCACAGTTAGGGTATCTGCACACGTAGTTTTGAGCTCTGCGGATTTTTCCGCAGCGGATTTGAGAAATCCGCATGTAAAAGGCACTGCGTTTTACCTGTGGATTTACGGCGGATTCCACTTGCGGTTTTACACCTGAAGATTCTTATTATGGAACAGGTGTAAACCGCTGTGGAATCCGCACAAAATTGACATGCTGCGGAATGTAACCCGCAGCGTTTCCGTGCGTTTTTTCCACAGCATGGGCACTGCGGATTGCGTTTTCTATAGGTTTACATTGTACTGTAAAGGCATGGAAAGCTGCTGCGGATCCGCAGCAAAATCCGCAACGTGTGCACATAGCCTTAGGGAACATCAGGGGCTCTCCATACAAGACATGACATCCACGTTCAATTGCTGCCATTTTTAAGTTCAAAAAGTCAAATGGTGAAGATTCCCCTTAGAATTCTGCAGTGCACCCAAAACCGTAGTTTTCCCTCAAGTATGGGGTATTTGTGTAAAATAGATTTCTCCTGATATGTCCAGTCGGCGGACGCGTCAAAACAGCGCATCCGCTTACATCCACATGTCCTGCATACCTAATGTTAAAGATAGGTACGCAGGACGCATGCAGAAGTATGCAGAGCTTAACGGAGGACTTATACAGCCCTCCGCAAAGCCACCAGACGCAAATGTGAACTTAGGCTTAACCATTTATATGATGTAATCACCAACCATTTATATGATGTAATCACCATTGACAGCAGCATCTAAGGGGTTAAACAGATATGGGCGGTGCCAAAACTGATCGAGGCTAATTCAGAAAGATGTCAGCTATAGTGTACAGCCGACGGATGCTGGATTGTCACCTGTATGGGGAGGCGATTCTCTTATAGACCAGGTCAGTAAAAAGACGTATTGGTTGTCATTAAGTGGTTAAGACTAACAGGTCTCAATAGTGAAATAGAACTATTCGCCTTTTTTAAAAAACAACTGGATCCTGAAACCAGGTGCTTATATAAACGGTGCCATAAACTGCAGGTGTAATCCCTAATGAAGGTGGTCATAACCACAGAAACGCGTTGGACAAGCAAACATCCTTTTCCAGAAAAGAGCCCGTACTGCTTCGGTGAAGGTTACACACCTGCAAGATGGCAGCTTATTTTGAACAGGTGTTGGTAGTGCAGTACCACCGTCCATTTGCAAACATATGTATTCAAAACAGGATTCCCAGCAAGCACAGCGCGATAATAGGATTTCAGGACACAGGATTACATGCAAGCACAGTGCGGCAACAGGACTTCCACATCCATTCCTAATAAATCAGCGCTGAGAATGGCTTGTACATCGTAAACAGGGAAGGAGAGCTGTTCCACCTATCTTTTTACACTGAGTATTCATTAACACACTTTTCTAGAACATCTCAAACTTTTTTCACTAATTAAAAATAGGATATGCAAAACTGTTACTCTTCATTCTCCTGTTTTTACATCATCATTAATCCAGTAGTGTTGTCACCCATAGCACAGTCCACCGCAAATCCTCTTGGCTTAACAGACCCTTGCGTAAGCATACACCTGATTACAAACTGAAGCTGACCTAAAATCAAAGTTATTACAGGTTGTGTGTCCGCCGATGCACACACCATAACACATGACCTGCTTAACATGGCCCACTGTATAGTTCCTCCCCTCATTAAGCAAAAAAGGAACTAACAGGCAGAAGGAGTATGCCAAGCGCTTCCTAGCAGCAGAAAATGGCAAGAGCCTTTAAGGATGGGAGACGCTGTCCTGCAGGAAGAATAAGCGGGTGCAGCGCACACTATACCGGCCAACTTATACTATCCGGGAGCATAGCTGGAGCAAGAACACGGCGCTCTGCCCAGTGACCTGGCACGTTCACCAATACGGAGAGAACGACAAATGTTTATGTACCAAATTCGTCTGTCTAACTTTCTTTCAGCTCCTGCTACCAACCACAGGACCAAGGTATTAAAAAAGTACACATCTCTATGCTCTGACCGGAGAAGTACAGAAATATATTGGAGAAGGGGAAGATCTTTTATCCTCTCGGTTTGCCATTCTTATGAAGTCAAGGGCGCATACTGGCATTTTACAGTCATGGTGCATAATGAATAAAAGAATAGTAGATAAGACTGACAACTAGCACTCAGATCAAGACAGATAACCGCAGTTACAAATACTGGAGAAATGGACACAAAATACAAGGGTTTGTTGATCTACAACTCCAACACTACTCTATTTTTTTGGTTCCTTATGAAGCCAACACTGTTCTTAATGGGAGGGATTTAACACACTTTTTGTAATTTAATACATTTTCCACAGTTCAGCTGCAAAGGGGGAAAAAAAATAAAAATTAAATGCATTTCTTACAGCCAAGCACCAGTGCACTCCAAGGTGAACAGGAACTAACAAAACATCCGCAGCAAAAACATCCACTTTCTTCGTCCATCGTTTCACAGCCTGAAAGCCAGCACATTTTAACTTCGGGAAAAAAAAGGTGTTGAATGCATGAACTTTTGGCAAGCCCTTCCGTTTACTTCTTTCCATCAGAAGATTCATATAGAAGTTTATTACCTGTTAAAAAAATAAGACACTGTAAAAACTAAGATTGTAAAGGGAATAAATAGGTTTTATATACACCGTAATCATAAATCAGTATATTTAACAATTCTTAACACATTCTAAGCTCCACCTCCTGCCCTAGGTCATGTGGATGGCACAAAAGCTGGACCCACAACACCGACTTGGATGACAAAACGACAAATCACAAATGTAATCCACTTCTGCAGGTTCATTTTGGTGACTTGAACCCGATATATACAGCAATATCACAGCATTACTGCATCCCCATGCCAGAGCGCTGTTAGTGCCGCTGTCAAAGATTAACAGCGGCATTTAACAGGTGAACAAATCGCAGGCATCGCTTCACGCCACCACTACCTGCCGTGTATGGGGCGAGCTAAGCCTGAGCTCGCTCCATAAAAAACTCACTACAGACTTGTGCAGTACATTTAAGGCAAATGTCGGTAAGGGGTTATGGCAATAAAAAAATTCTTGTGGGGTTAATAAAATTACCTGTTTGTGTTTAGAATGGCATCGTCATATATTGAACAGAGAAAGACTGAACTAGGGAATCTGAGTTATCTGTGCATTATAGAACAGTCCATTGACAATACTGGCTGTGCCTCTTATTTTAGGCACAGCCAAAGTCATCAAAAGAGTAAAGAGCATTTTACCAACTTCCACTACCCTGCTGCTCCCTCCATCCAGCTACTGTCAACTTATCTTATGGCATTATTGTCAGGGGAGGATGAGCAGTCAGGGAAATCGGCAGGTGCGGATTTTAATAGGACACTTGTGTCACATTGTAAATGTTGAAACTAAATTCCCATCCGTTTTTAAATTTTCAGTGACAATCAGATCAAAGACTAGAAAAAGTCGTCACCCCTTTAGTGTGTGAGATTATACCAAGTTAAAGGTGTCAGATTTAGTGTGTGTTTTAGGGAGTTAACAACTCACTTAGCAAGGGGCCAGGCTAGTAGGAAGGGTGTATGACTTGGTGGTAAAGAGACAGTCTGAAAGGTGACACTGCACTAAAAATACATCAAGATTTTAGTGCCAATTATCCCCTTCACCCCCCGAGCCTGTTTTCACCTTCATGACCAGGCCACATTTTACAATTCTGACCAGTGTCACTTTGTGATAACTCTGGAACGCTTCAACAGATCCCAGTGATTTTGCGATTATTAGTAACAAATTGCACTTCATGATAATGGTAAACTTTGCTCAATGTGACTTGCGTTCATTTGTGAAATATAGGAAATTTAGCAAAGATGCTAAACTTAATTTTTATGCTCTTAAACGAGAGTTAGGTCACACAAAATCGTCAAACAACATTTTCCACATGACTACTTTACATAATTTTTTAAAACAGGATTTTTGGTTGCTTACCGTAAAATCTGTTTCTCGGAGCCTTCAATGGGGGACACAGGAACCATGGGTGTATGCTGCTGCCACTAGGAGGCTGACACTACACACAAGAAAAGTTAGCTCCTCCACTGCAGTGTACACCCCACCGACTGGCATTATGCACTTAAGTTAGTGAGAAAGCAGTAGGAGAAAAATAATAAGGTTGAAACATATCCAGAAACACGAGAACTGCAAGCGTGAGAACAGTCATAGAACACAGAACAACCGAAACTGAATAACATGGGAGGGTGCGGTGTCCCCCAATGAAGGCTCTGAGAAACAGATTTTACGGTAGGCAACCAAAAATCCTGTTTTCTCTATCGCCTCTCATTGGGGGACAAAGGAACCATGGGACGTCCCAACGCAGTCCCTGGGGTGGGAAAACAGACTTCCATCAGGTCAGACGACTCACCACTGCAGCCTGCAAGATCCATCTGCCTAGGCTGGCATCCGCCGAAGCGTAGGTATGGACCTTGTAAAATTTGGCGAACGTGTGGATGGAAGACCAGGTTGCCACTTTGCAAAGCTGTATGGCGGAAGCCCTGTGGTGCACTGCCCAGCAGGCGCCAACAGCCCGGGTAGAGTGAGCCTTTATCCCAGGAGGGGGCACTCTGTTCTTGACCCGGTAAGCCTCCAAAATTGCCGTTCTGATCCAGCGAGCAGTAGTCGCCTTGGAAGCCGGCAGGCCTCTACGCGTGCCATCAGGAATGACGAAAAGAGAATCAGTCTTTCGGAAAGTGGCCATTCTAGCCAGGTAGATCCTCACTGCCCTGACTAGGTCCAGCTTGTTCAACGATCGCTCCAGGGAATGAGTCGGAGCTGGACAAAAGGAAGCAGAACAATGTCCTCGTTGAGGTGGAAGGTGGAAACTACCTTATTGAGGAAGGCGGAGGCCTGAGGACCACCTTGTCCTGGTGGATAACCAAGAAAGGAGGTCGGCAAGAAAGTACCGCCAACTCAGGAATGTGGCGGAGAGCAGTGATGGCCACAAGAAAGGCCACCTTCCAAGATTGAGCCTCTCAGGGAGGTTTCCCTGTCGGTTCTAAGGGGGAACCCCTCAGAACGTCCAGCACAAAATTTAAATCCCAAGAATCCACAGGTGCCCTGTACCGAGGGACAGCATGGGCTACTCCGTGAAGGAAGATCTTAACCTGTGGCCGAGAAGATAACGTCTTCTGAAAAAGGATAGAGTGCAGAAACCTGGCCCTTTAGGGAACTAAGAGCAAGGCCCGAAACAAGTCCCGGCTGAAGGAAGGCCAAAATGGAAGGCAGGGAAAAGGACATCAGTGAAACACGGTTGGACTTGCACCAACGGAAATAAGGCTAGGTTCACATTGTGTTAGTGCATAAGTTGAACGGACTGCGCTATCGCAAGTGCCAACTTTTGCATAGCGCTAGCGCAGAGGGAGCTTCTGCTAGCTCCATCTGCGATCTGCGCTAGCAGTGACGAACCCAGAAACGCTGCAGCCCACGTCTCGGGTCCGTCACTCAAATGACAGCACATCGCTAGCGCACGCCTATTATGGGCGTGCGCTAGCGATGCGTCCGACAATGCAGTCTATGGCGGCGTTAACGGACTACATCACACTGCGTTAAACATAGAGCCATAACGCAATGTGAACCAAGCCTAAGCCTTCCAGGTATGATAGTATATCCTGGAAAACAAAGGCTTCCTAGCCTGGATCATGGACGCTCTTAGAACTGCGGTCTCAACAGCCACGCTGTTAAACTGAGTGACCGAGAATTCGGGTGGCAGATCGGACCCTGAGACAGCAGATCAGGCCTGTCTTGAAGGCGCCAGGGGGCGTCTGCGAGAAGATTGATGATCTCCGCAAACCAAGCACTCCTGGGCAAATCCGGGGGGGGGGGGGTTGGCGGGGTGAAATCAGAATTACCGGCACCCCCTCCGCCTTGATCTTCAACAGCTTGGGAAGCAAGGGAAGAGGTGGGAACAGATATGGAAGCTCGAACTGCAACCAAGGAATGGCCAGAGCGTAGACGCTCACTGCGAGAGGGTCGAGAGATCTGGAGACAAACTGAGGAACCTTCCTGTTCATTCAGGACGCAGTGAGGTCCATGTCCGGAGTTCCCCATCGAGGACAAATCTGATGGAAGACCTCTTAGGTAGGTAGACCCCTGAGAATCCTTTCCCAGTGTCGAAGGTAGAGAATCTTGAGGACGTTGATCGGCAGAGAAGACTCCTGCGCCGACCAACGACCCTGAATAGTCAGGTGGCAAAACACCGAGCCCCAGCCGAGCAGGCTGGCGTCCATCACCACATGCCAGTGAACTGGAAGGAAGGACCTGCTTTGAGAGATGACGTCAGCCACCAGTTGAGGGACCGTTTGACCCGGGGAGAGAGTCGGATCGGACGATCCAGGGACAAGACAGACCTGTCCCACTGTGACAAGATGGCCTGCTGAAGAGGTCGTGAGTGAAATTGGGCAAAGTGAATCGCTTCCAATGTTGCTACCATCCTCCCCAGAACCTTCATGGCCGATCGGAAGAAGGCAACCCGAGGACCCTGAAGCAAGCGTACGTCCTAAGGATGGATCTCTTGTCCTTGGGAAGGAAGACTTTGGTCTGACGAATGTCGAAGAGCATGCCCAGAAAAACGAGGCGCTGGGAAGGAACAAGACAGGATTTCTTCTTGACCAGCCACCCGAAACGGACTAGGCTGTCGAGGACAATGGACAGGCTCTCGTGAGCCTGAAAAAAAGCCTTGATGAGGATGTCGTCGAGGTACGGAAAAGTACCAGTCCCCTGACCCTCAAGATGGCCATCAGCGCCACCATGGTCTTCGTGAAAACACTGGGAGCAGTTGCAAGACCGAACGGCAGGGCGACGAACTGAAAATGGTCCTGGAGCACCGCAAAGCGCAGGAAATCGGTGATGTCCCGGGAATATCGGGACATAGAGGGAGGCGTCCTGAATATCTATGGAACACAGAAATTCCTGAGCCTCCATGGAAGCAATTACTGAACAAAGGGATTCCATCCTGAAGTGTCTCAGATGAACTCTCCTGTTCAGCAATTTGAGATCCAGAATGGGACAAACATTGCCGTCTTTTTCGGTACCACAAAAAGTGGCATAGAAACCTGTGAACCGTTCTTTTTCTGGGACGGGATCGATTACTCCGGCTTTGAGGAGAGAAGCAATGGCTGCGAAGAAACCCGGAACTAGAGCGGGATCTCTTGGAGGTCGAGATTCAAAGAAACGATCCCAGGGTCGTGAAACACTATTTTGTATCCCAAGTATACAACTTCCCTGACCCATGCGCCCTCTACTGAGGAGATCCAGACGACCCTGAAGAAGAGGAGACGGCCGCCCAGCCTGGGAAGTGGGCTGGGGTCTTGCCGTGAGTCATGCCGAGGTGGATCTTCCAGTCCTAGACCTGGAGGATCTTCCCTGGGAGTAGCGAGAGCGCCAGGAAGGAGTGGGTTTAAAGGAAACAGTCTTCTCTTGATGTGCCTGTGGCCTCTGTTGCTGCCGGGAAAAGGAGTTTGACGCCGCGAAGCGACGAAAAGGCCGAAAGGACCGCAATTGATATCTAGGAGGAGGGCGACGAGGTTTAGACTTGTGCCCCCGGTGGCGTCCTTAATGATTTGGTCCAGCTTAGAACCAAAGAGACGTGAACCCTGAAAAGGCAGGCTGGTAAGGGACTTCGAAGACAAATCCACCTGCCAGGCCTTGAGCCAAATGGTCCGACGGATGGCAACAGCATTGCTGGACACCTGAGTAGCAAAAGACGCGGCATCCAGGGAAGCGGAGACCAAGTATTCACCCGCATGAGAAATCTGGTTGGCAAGCTCCGCCAGCTGTCCAGGTGGGGCCCCGTCCAGAATGCCCCGACGGAGTTGTTTGACCTATTTGGATATGGATTTTGAAACCCAAGTGGAAGCAATGGCCGGGCAAAAGTAGATGCACCTGTTTCGAAGGCTGACTTTGCACAGGATTCTATGACCATCGTTAGAATCTTTCAGAGATGCTCCACCAGATAGCGGAAGGACCGTGTTGGTGGACAGCCTGGAAACTGGAGGATCCACCGAGGGATGAGCAGTCCAATTAGCGGTGAGCTCTGGAGAAAAAGGATATAAAACGCCAAGCGCTTTCCTCTCTGAAGGCGTCTGGTCGGATTCTCTTTCTCTGGTCAGGATCTCCTCGAATTCAGGGTGAGGAGCGAAGACCTTCGAAGGTGGCTTCTACCATCTAAACGAAACCGCTTGATCCGCGCTTTCCATAGAGGAATCTTTGATGCCACAGGTCGGTTTGATTGCTCCAATGAGGCTCTGAACCATATCCCTCATGTTAGCGATTTGGTCAGAATGCAGCTCCAAAACGTCCCTCTGAAGGCGCGTCCGAGAAAGCCTCGCCAGACTCGGGGGAAAGGACCGGAAAGAAACTGACAGCTGAGATGGACCGTGAGGCGAGATGGAACGGGAAGAGGAGTCGGACCGGCGCTCCTGTCTGGACCTTTTACGGCCGGTCTTGGCAGGCTCAGACGGGGCTTCCTGAGACCCGCTGGCTACTGCGGAGGTCTGCAAGGTCAACTTATCAAGATCGGACACGGGGTCTCGGATACCCTGGTGAGATCCGCCACAGATTGAGACAGAGGGGGAGCCCAACCTCGGATAGGGGCCTCACTCTTACTTGGGGCAGAGGGGGGCTCCTGAGCGGTGGGATCACTGCAGTCCTGACAGGTGGGAGAGGACTAACCTGAGGGGAACCTGCCCTTACAAGGAGAGCACAAAAGGTGTCTGACTAAAGCAGAGGAAGAATATCAGTCTGCAGTGAAGAGCTACTCACGGCAGATGTCCTGTGGATAGTTTCGGCTGTAGAGGATGGAGGAGGTCATCAGGGAAAGCAAGTCCTGTAGGAGGAATCACCGCTGGGTCCACATGCCGGGAATGGTGACTGTAGATGAAGCAGTGCAAAAAAACGCGCGCTACTGAAAAGGAGGGTGCGAAGGTGCAAAGACCCGCTCTCTGAAGTCCGCAGCATGAGCCAAGAGACGCCGAAAGCAGCCAGCGCTGAAGCTGCACGAAAGCGGGTACAAAGTTGGCGCCGGCCACAGTCTGTGCTGAGGCCGGGAGGAGTGGGCGGGGCTAAGCGCCGGGGAGAAGAGGGGAAGACGGGTGGGAGAAAAGCCCGCCGGAAAGAGGATGGGGCGGAGCCATAAGGCCGCACTAGGCCCCGACAGAAGCCGTGGCCTAAATTAGCCCCCGGTGGCCGGCGGGAAGGTAAGCTGCGGTGTGGAGGCCCTGCAAGGCTAGCCCACCCGAAGGAGAGCGGGGGCAGAGGCACTGCGCCGGACTGGATTAGAGCCCGGTGACCGCCATGGGGAGAGAGACGGCACGGAGACCTTATAAGGCCTCGGTGCTACCGCCGCAATGAACACCCTCCCAGGTGGACCCATACTGAGAAATGGGGAACTATCCGCACAAGGGAAGCTGAAGAGAGATCCAGGGTGAGGTAAGAGCCCTGGACCCCCAAACTGTGGGACACAGAGTCCCACTCTTAGAAGGATTTAGGCTACTAGCTGACAGTATACAGATGAAGAAAGGTGAGTATTTTCTCCCCCAACACCCTTGAATGATCTGGGATGGGATGGGGAAAATACTCACCTCAAACATCCCACGCCGTTACTAACCTGAAGAGGAATGAGACAAACAGGAGCTGTGATTGACGTTCTCGTCTCCGCAACCGACAGGCTCTGGTGGGCAAGTGGGTGGGGGATGGAGCTAGGACCAGACTTCTTGGCACGCTTGTGTGCTAGCATCATGGTCCTGCTGAGGGATCTATGAGGATACGGGGTGGCAGTACACGCCGTACTCATAGCCCGTATTGTGGGACTACAGGTGTGACTGTTCACCCTGTGTCCCTCCGGAAAATCTGAAAGGAAAACGACGCACATTGAGGTAGATAAGGGTCTAATGAAAGACCCGTGTCCACCTCCTACTGACACTAAGCAAAACTGAAGTGCATAATGCCAGTCGGTGGGGTGTACACTGCAGAGGAGGAGCTAACTTTTTTTGTGCATAGTGTCAGCCTCCTAGTGGCAGCAGCATACACCCATGGTTCCTGTGTCCCCCAATGAGAGGTGATAGAGAAACATTTTTTGTTAGCAAGCTAGAAGGCTTAAAAGTTGACCAGCCATTTCTCACTTTGTAGGGCCTACATGACCGAAAATACCCAAAAGTGGCAATTTTTTTTTCTTTTTCACAAGGATAGCAGGAGAAAATAGACACAAAAATTTGCCATGTAATTATATCATATTGGAGTTCAGATTTTGCCGGACTGGTTTGAAGCTGCTCCATCTCAAACTATACCTCTCAATTCATTCATCTAGAGGTGCTGTGATCATATTGACACCACAAGTGTGTCATCGAATTTTATACCATCGGGCAGTGAAGAAAAAAACATTTTTACCACAAAAATTTAGTTTCATCCCCAGAGTTTACATTTTCACATTGGGAAATGGGTAAAAAGCACCAAAGTTGTCTCAAATTCTGCTGAAAGTGGCAATACGGCAAGACTTGGGAGGGACTGCACCATTTACCTCCTGGGGCGCACATTTTCCTAGAATTGTTTGCGGACTCCATATACAGATCCTCCAAGAGCAGAATCCCCCCTTCAAGTAACCCCATTTTGGAAATGTTATCCCTTTGGGAATTTACCAAACTGCCATTGTAATGCCCAATATGTTGTAGTGCCTAGCTCGTGATTCTGGAGACACACACCAGTAAATTAGGCGGGCTCTCATTGTTACAGAAATGCCAAACACGTGGGCGCCAAATGTGGTTTTGGCCCACGGGATCTCAAAAGGAAGGTAGGGGCATTTGGATTTGGGAGGGCAAAATTTGCCGAAATTCTTATGAGGAGAGAGGAGCCATTTAGCTTTTCCAGAGCTTTTGTGCTACCAGTAACATGGAAGCCCCCTATATTTTCGTTAACAGATGATAGAACGGAGTGGGGACTTGCTTTTTTTTGTGGATTGAGTTGAAGCTTTTATGGGGAACATTTTACATAACGTTTGGGATCACATTTATCCGGCGCTCTACGCTGACCACTTACTTTGGGGTTTCCATCTAAATCTCTAAGTGATGTGATTCAGATGAAACTCCCAAGGGATCCATTCACTATAATGAGGCAGCAGAGTTACTCTGGACTCCATCTGGCCTCTGTTCAGCGCTGTCCTTTTTAGAAGTGCACAAAACTGGTTGACCGAGCTTTTATCCATACCTAAAGCCTCTTTCACACTTGCGTCGTTTGGCCTCCGCCGCAATACGTCGTTCTGTGCAAAAAACGCATCCTGCAAAGTTGCCTGCAGGATGCGTTTTTTGCCCATAGACTTGTATTGCCGACGGATCGTGACGTATGGCCATACATCGCGTCCGTCGTGCACTGGATGCATCGTGTCTTGGCGGACTGTCGTATCGAAAAAACGTTCAAGGGAACGTTTTTTCATACGTCGGATCCTGCATTTCCTACCGCGCATGCGCGGCCGGAACCCCGCCCCCTCCTCCCTGGGACTTTAGAATGGGAAGCGGATGCCTTGAAAAACTGCATCCGCTGCCCACGTTGTGTCGAATTTTCACAACGTCCGTCGGTACGTCGCACCAACGCTTAGTGACGGCCCCGTACCGACGGAAGTGTGAAAGAAGCCTAAGAAGATAGACACTGCCTAGTCACAGGCCAGACAGTGTCCACAGTGCCTCCGTCTGCCTCATTATAGGGAATCTTCTGCCCAAGGGTGGGGGTGTTCTGTCTGAATCACATATTTCGGAGATTTACTTGGAAAACCTGGTGTAAGCGCACAGCGTAGGATAAATGTGAGCTGAGCCTTACTGAGATCTTTGGGAGACTGAATGAAAAAAAAAATCCCAGTAATAGGTCGAGAATTTGTTTTTTATAATTTTTTTTTTACATAGTTCCTCATGCGGTATAAGTGATTAGGTGACTTTTCTTTGGGTCGGTACGATTACAGCGATACCAAATTTATATCAGGTTTTTAGGTTTGACTGCTGTCACACACAGACTTTTTTAATAGTTAAAACAAGATTTTGCATACCTTTTATTGATACCTATAATTTTTCCATGTTTCTACAGACAGTCATGTCAGGGCCTGTTTTTTGCGAGATGAGTTGATGTTTTCATTACTACCATTTTCGGTAACATGACGTTTTTTGATCGCTTCCATTTAGATTTTTGGGAGGCAGAACAAACAAATTACGATTGAAGTGATACCACATTTTATTTTTTCATGTTTTGGAGCTTTTGCGCAATAAAATATATTTATAGAATTGTTTTTGCATTGCTTTGTTCTGAGGGCTATAACTTATTTTTCCGCTGATGGCGCTGTATGGTGGCTTGTTCTGTAAGTATGATAAAGCAGTTTTTTACCTCTTTTTTTGTATGGTGTTCACTGAAGGGGTTAACTAGTGGGACAGATTTTTATGTCAGGTCATTCCGGATGCAGCGGTACTTTTGGTAAAAACAAATTCAGATAAATATTTATGGGTAGAATATATTTTTTTAGCAGTTTTTTTTTATATATTTGTACAATTTTGTTTTTTATTTTGTCAGCTACGATTGCTTATAAAACATAGCAATGCACGAGAATTTATATGTTTCATAAACAGTGAGTGCTGCACTGACATACAAGTTTGCTAGCTCTGGTGACCCAGATGTCATCATGACAACATTGTGTCACTAACAACGATCAGCCCCTCATGATGACGCCCCCTCTGCATTGGGGAGTCCCCTCTCTCTGCATTGTAAATGCTGCAATATCGATAGCAGCATTTAGCGGGTTAAGCTGCCGGGAGCGGTGCGGGCATCAGCTGTCATTTCAGCTGAACACCTTGTGTCGATAACCTGCGCGCATGCGATTGCCATGACGTATATATTCTTCATTGGTCGCAAAGGGGTTAAGCCTACTAATTACACTGTGTGCAGAATCATTAGGCAAGTTGTATTTTAGAGGATTATTTTTATTATTGATCAACAACTATGTTCTCAATCAACACAAAAGACTCAAATATCAAAGCTTAACATTTTTGGAACTTGGAGTGGGTTTTTTTTTTTTTCCGATTTGGCTATCTTACGAGGATATCCGTTTGTGCAGGTAACTATTAGCCTGCCGTCACACTAGCAGTATTTGGTCGGTATTTTACATCAGTATTTGTAAGCCAAAACCAGGAGTGGGTGATAAATGCAGAAGTGGTGCATATGTTTCCATTATACTTTTCCTCAGATTGTTCCACTCCTGGTTTTGGCTTACAAATACTGATGTAAAATACTGATCAAATACTGTCCGTGTGATGGCAGCCTTACTGTGCAGAATTATTAGGCAACTTAATAAAAACTAAATATATTCGCATCTCTCGTTTATTTTCAGCAGGTAAACCAATATAACTGCACAAAGTTTAGAAAAACATTTCTGACATGCAAAAACAAACCCCCCAAAAATTAGTGACCAATATAGCCACCTTTCTTTATGATGACACTCAGCAGCCTCCCATCCATAGATTCTGTCAGTTGCTTGATCTGTTTACGATCAACATTGCGTGCCGCAGCCACCACAGCCTCCCAGACACTGTTCCAAGAGGTGGACTGTTTTCCCTCCCTGTAGATGTCACATTTTATGAGGGACCACAGGTTCTCTATGGGGCTCACATCAGGTGAACAAGGGGGCCATGTCAATTTTTCTTCTTTGAGACCTTTACTGGCCAGCCATGCTGTGGAGTAGTTGGAGGCATGTGACGGGGCATTGTCCTGCATGAAAATGATGTTTTTCTTGAATGATACAGACTTCTTCCTGTACCACCACTTGAAGTTGTCTTCCAGAAACTGGCAGTAGGTCTGGGAGTTGAGCTTCACTCCATCCTCAACCCGAAAAGGTCCCACAAGTTCATCTTTGATGATACCAGCCCATACCAGTATCCCACCTCCACCTTGCTGGTGTCTGAGTCGGAGTGGAGCCCTCTTCCCTTTACTTATACAGCCTCTGTCCCATCCATCTGGCCCATCAAGAGTCACTCATTTCATCAGTCCATAAAACCCTTGAAAAGTCAGTCTTAAGATATTTCTTGGCCCAGTCTTGACGTTTTATGTTATGTTTCTTGTTGAAAGGTGGTCGTTTTTCAGCCTTCCTTACCTTGGCCATGTCCCTGAGTATCGCACACCTTGTGCTTTTTGTTACTCCAGTAACGTTGCAGCTCTGAAATGTGGCAAAACTGGTGGCAAATGGAATCTTGGCAACTTCACGCTTGATTTTCCTCAATTCATGGGCAGTTATTTTGCGCCTTTTTTGCCCAACACGCTTTTTGCAACCCTGTTGGCTATTTGCCATGAAACGCTTGATTGTTCAGTGATCACGCTTCAAAAGTATGGCAATTTCAAGACTGCTGCATCCCTCTGCAAGACATCTCACAATTTTGGACTTTTCAGAGCCCGTCAAATCTCTCTTCTGACCCATTTTGCCCAAGGAAAGAAAGTTGCCTAATAATTAAGCACACCTTATATAGGGTTTTGATGTCATTGGACAACACCCCTCCTCATTACAGAGATGCACATCACCTGATTAATTGGTAGTTGGCTCTCAAGCCTGAACAGCTTGGAGTAGGACAACGTTGTATAAAGTATGTGATCAAAATACAACTTGCCTAATAATTCTGCACACAGTGTAGTATACAAAGGCTAGACAATCTAAAGGGAGGCCAGATTTATTTAAAAAAAAGCAGGAGCCACTGTGCTGAGCTTTAAAATGTACAAAACGGATTAGAAAATGTAAAGACAGTTTTAGCAAATCTGCTCCAGTATTGCTTTTCTTGTAAAACAAGGCAGTAGTTTTTGCATTTTCTGAGCTAAATCAACAAGGAGATTGAACAGGACAATATGCGAGACCTTCCGCTAAAACGTTTTAATCCATTTCTGGCTCTGACTTGGTGCAAGATTTCAGTAGAGGTAGTGCTGGTTAAGCTACTTTCACACTTCAGTCTTCTGGGCTCCGTTGCAATCCGTCATTATGGGCAAGAAACGCATTCTGCAAATGTGCTCGCAGAATGCGTTTTTTGCCCATAGACTTGTATTAGCGACGGATGTACACACGTCACATCCGTCATGCGACGGATCTGTCGTGTTTTGGCAGACGCGACGCACAAAAAAAGTTCAATGTAACTTTTTTTGTGCGACGTGTCTGCCATTTCCGACCGCGCATGCGCGGCTGGAACTCCGCCCCCTCCTCCCCGCTCATCACAATGGGCAGCGGATGCGTTGTAAAACTGCATCCGCTGCCCACGTTGTGCTAAATTTAGCACAACGTCCGTCGGGCCGATGGTTTGCGACGGCCCCGTACCGACGGAAGTGTGAAAGTAGCCTTAGCCAAGTACTGATAACTAAGCAAGACCAGGGCACAGAAAGCCTGAACCCTGTACATGAGAAATGTGCACAGTTCGGCTACATTCACACATGTATGTGCTGCCACTTTGTTTTTCCCTTGGACAAGCTAACTCAGTTTCATTGACCCACACAGAAATCGTTTTAAACTGTACACAAGACCGTTCCTATTCTCATACATTTTGCAACTTGGCCATTAGAACAAATGGGGATTGGATATAAAAACACGAAAGACAGACTTTGTTCTTTTCCATCAAAGTTTGGATGAGGCGATGGATAAATCAAAGTTCAAATTGTTTAATTCAACTTAATTAACTGATGACAAAGTAAATGGATGCAAAACAGATTACATGAGAAAAATGGTCCATTGTACATGGATGTAAAAAAAAAAAAAAGATATGGATGTCAATGTAGAGTTAAAGTGTTTGTTTTTTTGGTCTCCACTAGCAAAGCGAAAAAATTAAATGACTGCTAGTTTTTAAATAGGCATGCACAAAAGAAAAAAAAAAAAAGAAAAAAGTAACTTCATTACTCACCTCATCATTAAGCCAATTTAGACTATTAAGGGTCATAATATCTTTGCGAGTAATTGTCAAGCGGAACGCTTCACTTAAAATTTGATCCTGGTTACCACCATAAAGAGCGTGCTTAATTTCTCTCTCCATTTCCTTTATGTTCAAAAAAATTTGGAAGGAATCAGTCACAAAATATAACATGTTAGAAAAATTAACCTATGAGGAGTATACGAGCAAAGAAATTACCGGCGTTATCTGTGGGAATTCCGGCTCTTCCTTGATAGATTCTTCAGGTCTTGGAAGTAAAGTAACAGGAATTTCCTTTTCAAGAGGCACACGAAGTTTTAGCTCTACAGCATCATGTACAGAAGGTTCCTGCAGCCTCTAGATTAAAAAAAAAAAAATAATAAAAAAAAAAAAAAAAAATAGGGATTTTTGTGTACTCACCGTAAAATCCTTTTCTCCGAGCCATTCATTGGGGGACACAGACCGTGGGGTGTATGCTGCTGCCACTAGGAGGCTGACACTAAGTGATACAAAGAAAGTTAGCTCCTCCCCTGCAGTATACACCCTCCTGCTGGCTCTCAGCTAACCAGTTCAGTGCAAAAGCAGTAGGAGATCAATAACAATATATGAGCGTATAGCATGTCATATTATACATGAGAGTATAGCATGTCAGGTTATTAAAAACAATCATAAGCTAATAACAGGGTGGGAGCTGTGTCCCCCAATGAATGGCTCGGAGAAAAGGATTTTATGGTGAGTACACAAAAATCTTTATTTCTCCTTCGCCTCACTGGGGAACACAGACCGTGGGACGTCCCAAAGCAGTCCCTGGGTGGGGACAACAATAGATCAGGCCCTGTGTAACCGCTACTTACAAGTGCGCCACCGCGGCCTGCAGAGTCTGCCTGCCCAGACTCACATCTGTGGAAGTGTTGGAATTATAGTGCTTCAAGAATGCATGCGGACTAGACGAATCCGCAAGCTTGCAGGCGTGCCTTGCCGACGCCTGGTGCCTAGAACCCTTGATAGACAGGGAGATAGGCTGACATCTAGCACGGAAGGACTCCTGGATGGTGAAAAGAATTCACCATGTTATGGTCGATGAAACGGCTAAACCCTTCCTGAAAATGTCAGGAAGCCTTCCTCTACCGTCAGAAAGCCCAAATAAAGCGTCCAACCTTCGGAAGGACGCCGTCCTCAAGACATACCTACTCAGAGCACTCACTTCATCCAGAATATGGGGGAACTCATTCCATTTTGTGGACTGGTGCCAAAAGAGATGAGGGAAGAACTATGCCCTCATAACAGTGGTAATACAGTACCACCTTGGTAACAAGGGATGGGGATGGCCTGAGGACAAACTTGCCTCGAAGGTAATAAGGGAAAAAAGTCTGAAAGAGCAGAGCAGCTAGCTCCGTAGACTCAGAGTGAGAATATTGCAGAGGAAAAAGGGGCGACTTTCCCTGATAGTAAAGTCTGCCCGGATGAAAAGGAGCCTACTGTAAGGCTCCTAGGAATAATAAGGTCCCAATGAGAAGGACCAAGTGTGAAAACTCCCTGTGAGAAAGTTCCTACTTGCAGTTTTGCTGCGATAAGGCGAGAAGATACTAGCTCCGCAAACAAAAAACGGACGTGGTCAGTGCGGATCTCTGAGGATCACTGGGGCCCCTTTCTGCTTCCGAAAGGCTTTCGGAAGTAATGGAAGGGGAGTTATGGAAACTGGTACCACGGCAGAACCAGAGCATGGAGTGCGATGGCTCTTGGATCTCGAGGCCGAACCACGAACTCGAGTACATTGGCCTTCAGTCTGGATGTCACCCCACCTACAACTGGAGAGCTCCAGTAAGGGCAGATCTGATGGAAGACTTCGGGGTGAAGTTCCCACTGACTTGAGGCAGAACCCTGACGGCTGAATTTGTTTGCCGTTCAGAGTTCTACTCCTGGGATATATACTAGCGAGATCACCGAATAATAGACTTTGGCCCATCAGAGAAAGTGAGGTACCTCGGTCATGACGCCTGACCGTGGGTACCTGCTAGATGACTGACGTATGGCACCGCCGTGGCATTATCCAATTGAATTCGGATAGGGTGACCCGCCAGAAGGCAGTGGACCTGCTGTAGGACTACCGTTCGGATCTCCAGAACAATGACAGGGAGAAAAAGACTGGCATTCGTAGTTACTAATAACCATTGAACCGGGAGAAAGGCCCTGGATGAAGAAGGAGCTCAGAGACTATTGTCTGAAAGTCTGTTTGACTTGCTGAAAACGAGCTGAGTGAAGGAAACCGCTTCCATTGTCGTCACCATTTTTCCTCAGAACTCTCTTAGCAAATCGAATGAAATGAGGGGGTGAGTAATCAAGTCCTCAGAACTCTCCTTGCGCGAGCTCCCTGTTGAAGGGCCATGACCTTGTCTCGAGGAAGAATTACCATCCTTTTAGAAGTGTGCAGGATCATCCTCAAAAAGGATATCTGCTGGGCTGGAAATGAGGAGAACTTGTCTAAGTGTAGCTGCCAGCCCAGGTGAGAAGGTATCGCAAGTGATATAGACGACTCAGCGTAGTCCTGGAAGGGCGGCTAGACAGTCGACCACACAGGGTAAGACGAGCACGCCTCTAGAGTGCAAGAGAAACATGACATCTGCCATGACCCGTGCGAACACTCTGGGTGCGGAAGCAAGGCCGAAGGACAAGGTTGTGACTTGAAAATGCTGTTGACGAATGGAAAGGAATTTTTGCAGAGGGTAAGCACCCCGAATATCGATGGATGCCGGAAACTGCACTTTTTTCTGTTGAAGTAATGGCTGAGCGGAGGGACTCCATCCAAAGAAGGAGGACCATGTCAAAGGTTGTTAGAAGTTTGAGGTCCAGGGTCGATCTTACTTTTCGTTCCCCTGTTTGGAACCAAGATCCCTTAGATCTAGACTGTGCTGGACAATCCTTATACAATCCTTTAACCCTAAACGTCTCTTTGACACGTTCCAGTCCCTACTCAACCCAAGAGAGCAGGCCCCAACCACGGATCTCCGTGCTGACGATCTGGCCAATTACTTCAAAGAAAAAATTGACCACATTCGACAGGAAATCATCTCCCAATCTCTTCATACCATGCACTGTCCTCCCTCCCCCACTGCATCTAGTTCACTCTCTGACTTTGAAGCAGTTACAGAAGAAGAAGCAAGCAGGCTCCTTGCATCTTCTCGCCCAACCACTTGCACCAGTGACCCCATTCCGTCACATCTCCTCCAGTCCCTTTCCCCGGCTGTCACCTCTCACCTAACAAAAATATTCAACCTTTCCCTCACTTCCGGTATTTATCCCTCCTCATTTAAGCATGCCATCATACATCCATTACTTAAAAAACCATCCCTCGATCAAAACTGTGCCGCTCATTATAGACCTGTCTCTAATCTTCCCTTCATCTCTAAACTCCTCGAACGCCTGGTCCACTCCCGTCTTACCCGCAATCTCTCAGATAACTCTCTTCTCGACCCTCTTCAATCTGGCTTCCGCTCTTTACACTCTACTGAAACTGCCCTCACTAAAGTCTCTAATGATCTACTAACAGCTAAATCTAATGGTCACTACTCCATGCTAATTCTCTTGGATCTCTCTGCAGCATTCGATACTGTGGATCATCAGCTCCTCCTCACTATGCTCCGCTCCATCGGCCTCAAGGACACCGTTCTCTCCTGGTTCTCCTCCTATCTCTCTGACCGATCCTTCACTGTATGTTTTGCTGGTTCCTCCTCCTCTCACCTTCCCCTTACTGTTGTGGTTCCTCAAGGATCAGTCCTAGGCCCCCTCCTTCTCGTTGTATACTGCCCCTATTGGACAAACAATCAGTAGATTTGGTTTCCAGTACCATCTCTATGCTGACGACACCCAATTATACACCTCTTCTCCTGTTGTCACGCCGACCTTTTTAGAAAACACCAGTGATTGTCTTACCGCTGTCTCTAACATCATGTCCTCCCTCTATTTGAAACTGAACCTGTCAAAAACTGAACTCCTCGTGTTCTCTCCCTCTACTAACCTACCTTTGCCTGACATTGCCATCTCCGTGTGCGGTTCCACCATTACTCCATCCTTCATCCTTGATTCTGACCTTTCATTCACCCCCCACATTCGATCACTGGCTCGCTCTTACCTGCATCTCAAAAACATTTCTAGAATTCGCCCTTTTCTTACTTTCTACTCTGCAAAAACTCTTACTGTTTCACGTATTCATTCTCGTCTGGACTATTGTAACTCTCTACTAATCGGCCTCCCTCTTACCAAACTTTCCCCGCTCCAATCTGTCCTGAATGCTGCTGCCAGGATCATATTCCTCACCAACCGTTACACCGATGCCTCTACCTTGTGCCAGTCATTACACTGGTTACCCATCCACTCCAGAATCCAGTACAAAACTACTACCCTCATCCACAAAGCACTCCATGGCTCAGCACCACCCTACATCTCCTCTCTGGTCTCAGTCTACCACCCTACCCGTGCCCTCCGCTCCGCTAATGACCTCAGGTTAGCATCCTCAATAATCAGAACCTCCCACTCCCGTCTCCAAGACTTTACACGTGCTGCGCCGATTCTTTGGAATGCACTACCTAGGTTAATACGATTAATCCCCATTCCCCACAGTTTTAAGCGTACCCTAAAAACTCATTTGTTCAGATAGGCCACACAGGGATCGTTAGGTTAATGCATTGAGGCGGTAGGCCAATTTATATAAAAAACAAACAAAACAAAAAAAAAAAAAAAAACACGTTCCTCGCATCATGTTCTCATTCACTTTATGCAGTTAATAGCCCTCTGTGTCTGTACTGCTACATACTTAGGCAGTTAACTGGTTCATGCAGCTTTACATGAACACCCGAGCCTTACACTATGGCCGGTCCGAATAACTAAAGCAATTGTTACCATCCACCTCTCGTGTCTCCCCTTTTCCTCATAGTCTGTAAGCTTGCGAGCAGGGCCCTTATTCCTCCTGGTATCTGTTTTGAACTGTATTTCTGTTATGCTGTAATGTCTATTGTCTGTACAAGTCCCCTCTATAATTTGTAAAGCGCTGCGGAATATGTTGGCTCTATATAAATAAAAATTATTATTATCCTTTGTCAGTCTCCCGCTCAAAGGATTTGATTGGCCAGTTGTTACTGGTGTGAATCAAGGTAGTTAAGGTCTCCAGCCAGGAGACCATTGCTCTAGCAATCCATGCGGCCGCTAGGGAGGATAGAGCGCCGAACCCGAAGACGGAACGAACCAGATTTGCTATCTGACAGTCCGTGGTATTTTTAATTGATGACCCATCGGGTAGGGATACTGGTAGGTATACCACAGGAGATTCTACCCGGTTAATCTGCCCCATGGCAGAATGTGCGGCTGCATCCAGCAGGTCAGTCTCTTGCCATCGCCGCTCTCTTCACGGTGCAGAGATAAAAATTAGGAACCCTCGATCCATCAACCTCTTAACAGGGAAGTGGAGAGGAATTGTCCGCCTTCTTGCATCTTCCGCTAAATAGTGGAATGCAGAAGAGGAAACATGGAGACGACACTCCGTGTGCTCGTCTGTTGATGGTGTGGGGAGATCGGTGCCCTTTAAAAGGACCCGTCGCCCTTAAAAA
This sequence comes from Ranitomeya imitator, assembly GCF_032444005.1. NCBI lineage: Eukaryota > Metazoa > Chordata > Amphibia > Anura > Dendrobatidae > Ranitomeya > Ranitomeya imitator. The sequence goes on along the minus strand of NC_091284.1, from coordinate 710,061,549 downwards.
AAACAGGCCAGGCATGGCATCCCACGTAGAGGCTTCTGTCCAGTGAATGGCTTATCCGAATTGAATGGCAAATGCTCTCGAGGGAGTTTAGTCTCTGAAGCTCTGGCAAGCTCAGGCAATATCCAATCCATATTCAGAGCCTTGTTGTCATCAAATCATTGGTGAGGGAGCAGGAAACGAAAAACTTCCGTTTTCTAGATGCCTGTATGTTTCTAGACGCCTGCACGTTTCTAGAATACTTGCGGCCCCTGCTAGCCGACGGCTCCCATGTAGGATAGGGACCATGTATATTGGTCCTGCGAGCACTCCAAACACAGAGGGTACACAGAGGGATTCGATCTCTTGGTCAGAGAACCATGGATTGTGGTCAGTTAAGAAGTCCACTGAGGGGAACTAGAGAATAAAGCTGGGGTCGGCGGGGAGGGCTCCTCGGATTGATCAAGCGCCTTTAAGACCAGGGAATACTGGTCATGCTCCTTTAAGACCAGATAATACTGGTCATGCACCTTTAAGACCAGATAATACTGGTCATGCACCTTTAAGACCAGATAATACTGGTCATGCGCCTTTAACCCTGCTGTTCTGTTCGGTCTGGGGAGACCTATTTTGAACTTTGGTATTTTTTGGGGTGTTCAAGATGCGGTTCTGAAACTTGTGGTTGATTGACTTAAATGAGGATGGGTCGGTCGGCCACGGGTTTCAGAGCCGCATCTTGAATATTTTAAAGAATATTGAAGTTCAAAGTCGGTCATTTTTGACCAACATAACAGCAGGGTTAAGACCAGAGAATACTGGTCATGCGCCTTTAAGACCAGAGAATACTGGTCATACGCCTTTAAGACCAGAGAATACTGGTCATGCGCCTTTAAGACCAGGGAATACTGGTCATGCGCCTTTAAGACCAGGGAATACTGGTCATGCGCCTTTAAGACCAGGGAATACTGGTCATGCGCCTTTAAGACCAGAGAATACTGAACATGCGCTTTAAAAGATCAAGGAATACATGTCATACGCCTTTAAGGCTGGGAATACTGGTCATATGCCTTTAAGACCAGGGAATAATGGTCATGTGCTTTTAAGACTAGGAAATACTGGTCATGTGCCTTTAAGACCAGGGACTACTAATCGTATGCCTTTAAGACCAGGTACTTCCTTACTCGGGTACTGATGTAGAGTCGATGTGCCCCTTTAATGCAAAAAAAACTGTCACCCCAGTGTGAGCTGGCCAGGTGGACCAAGATGGCCACCGGGAGTTGCAGAGTTGATAAAAACTCGCAGAGAGCGAGAAGCGCCAATTTGGGGGGTGGAGCCACAGACACGATGTTGAATAGGCCGAAGCCGGGCCTAAATTTGTGTAGCCGGCGGACGTCACCAGTGGGTCGTTGAAGGCAAGACTTCCAGGATGCGGCCTACAAATCGGCCGAAGCCGGGGGCTAAATTTTTGCAGCCATCCAGAGTGTTAACTCAGAGAGGTGGGCCACAGGGAAGTGGCTGAGGCTGCCTGTCAGCATGTGAATATCCCACTGAAGATGGATCCACTCACCATTGGTGCGCGTCCCGGCATGGAGCCGCCGCGGATGTGGGTTTCAGCGCTGTTCTGTGCATCGTGGACGGTGCAGGGATAAGCCTCAATCCATCATCTGTTTGTTAGGGAGGTGGAGAGGAACCGTCCGCCTCCTTGTTCCATCCGCTTTAACAGTGGTGGGACAGTGGGGGCTGCTCGGACGCCATAGAGAGGGGCCTCTGTACAGCCACGGAGTTCAGTCCGGGTGGACAGGGCCAGTTGTCCGGCATCAGGCCTGGCTCCAGGAGAGGATACATGGAGGCGACACTCCATGTGGTCGCCTGCTGCAGGTGTGGGGAGATCGGGACCATGAAGGAACCGTCGCCCCTGAAGTGAGCTCAGGCATGGCTTCCCACGTCGCAGGAGAGAGTATGGGGAGGTATACTCGCCGTGCTCGCCTGTTGATGGTTCGAGGGAGATCGGAACCTTGAAAGGAACCGTCGCCCTCTTCACTCCGTTAATTAAAAAATAAAAATTTACAGAAAATTAAACAATAAAATAAAAACGGTGGGGTCTGAAACAGACCCATGTGCCTCCTACAGACACTAAGCAAGAACTGGTTAGCTGAGAGCCAGCAGGAGGGTGTATACTGCAGGGGAGGAGCTAACTTTCTTTGTATCACTTAGTGTCAGCCTCCTATTGGCAGCAGCATACACCCACGGTCTGTGTCCCCCAATGAGGCGAAGGAGAAAAATGTTGTGACATTTCTACACTATAGGGTCGGCTGTGGTGAAGGTACACATACATATATCGCTGTACAACCCCCACTGTTAGTTTGTTGATGAAGTCACATGGCAATGAGTGATGTGTATTTTTTTTTTTTTTTTTAGGAATCTCTTAATAAACTCAAAGCATAAACTAGACTTTAAAACCCACAATACAGTGTACTTTAAATGCCATTCCCAACACATCTACAAACTTTAACCCCCATGACTATGGAAGAATTTAATCTGGTTCTGCCTATTTCTATATCGCTAAGCACATATCTCGAAACGCACAATGGTAGCATTGTCAAGTAGTCAATACCCTAATATTTCCAATATAAATGGAAGTACACATACTTATGCTACATCTGGCGGACTACAGTAATAGGCCAATCGTTTACAAACATAAATCCAAAACACAAAAAGAACAACGATCCATAGGCCAAGGTATATTGAAAAAGTATAACAAATTTTATTACATACCGGTAAATACAATAAAACAGGTGTAACAGCGGGTACTCCCACAAGACATGTAGATAAATTTAAACAGCAAAACGGGACATGTAAGGTCTGGCGGTAATACCCATTTAAAATACTCATATAGGGAGCCTAGACACTAAGCTCCTATAGTAACAGAATTCTATACCCGCATAATAATATAGCGGCGGTGCAAGGTAATATACATTTAAGTAGTTGGCGCACATATATGATAAAGACCAATGACCTACCCTGGTATTCCCAGTATCACATAATGGAAGATATTCACATAGTGGTCTTACCTAGTGTGCAACTAGCAACCGCCAGGAAAATGATCAGGGGACCCACCAGTACCTTCCACGTCACCCTGACACGCGCTTCGGCACAGCCTTCGTCAGGGGGCAACCTGACGAAGGCTGTGCCGAAACGCGCGTCGGGAGACGTGGAAGGTACTGGTGGGTCCCCTGATCGTTTTCCCGGCGGTTGCTAGTTGCACACTAGGTAAGACCACTATGTGAATATCTTCCATTATGTGATACTGGGAATACCAGGGTAGGTCATTGGTTTTTATCATATATGTGAGCCAACTACTTAAATGTATATTACACCTTGCACCGCCGCTATATTATTATGCGGGTATAGAATTCTGTTACTATAGGAGCTTAGTGTCTAGGCTCCCTATATGAGTATTTTAAATGGGTATTACCGCCAGACCTTACATGTCCCGTTTTGCTGTTTAAATTTATCTACATGTCTTGTGGGAGTACCCGCTGTTACACCTGTTTTATTGTATTTATGTAATAAAATTTGTTATACTTTTTCAATATACCTTGGCCTACGGATCGTTGTTCTTGTGTGTTTTGGATTTCTATTTCTATATCGGGATACTTAAGGGTATGTGCTCATGGTCAGGAATTGGCAGCGCTTTGAACGCAGCACATGTCCACTGCGTCCAAAGCGCTGCAGTCTTTTGAACGCAGAGGATTCTGCATGTGATCATTGAACCGTGTGGAATCACCAGATCCAATACATTATACGGGTGACATTTATACTGCGGAGACTTGAGCCTCCGCAAGATAAATGGACATGCTGCTGTCTGGAAAGATGCGCCGCATGTCCGTCTCCACGGGCGATGCCCAGGCTGTTTAAACTGTTGCACATTGCTTTTGTACCAAGCCATGTATGAGTAGCTGTAGCCAGCCACGCCAGCGATAAGCTACTGGACTATAGGACGATAAGCTACAGAGAACGAGAATTGTGTTTTAAACTCTACCTATTCATGGAGTGACTGGTAGCATGCTTAAACTGCAAAAATATTCTGAAACGAATATCAGTGTAAATGCACCAAGACAAAATACCGTTGCACTCAACTAGTCACAAATAATCGCAAATTAGATAAATCTATTACTTATTGGCTAAGGCCTAAATTCAGTGACTAGTGATTTGCAATGTACAACAGTAGACCCTGCTGAATACGCATGTTTATATACAATATACATGTACTAAAAAACTATTGGTTACCTGGTTTTGAAACTTTAATGTAAGAGCTTTTTGTTCTTCTATTTGTCGATTCCTTTCTCTGGCTCTCGGATCATAGCGGCTGGCACTATTAAGCACATTATTTAAAAATAAAATAGAATGTAAACATGTATTCCCTACTGTACCTGTAGCAATTTTACTTACATTTCTTTAATCCATAGATCTGCTGGGAAGGTTAACAGGCTAAAAAAAAAAGATATTTGATTTAGACAAACTTATCAAATTTAGCAGCATTAAATGCTAAACTTTGGTTATAGGGAATCAGTCAGCAGGATCATCCCTCCTAAGCCAACTATATGGGCATACAGGTCATAGGAAGCTAAATAAATGGATACCTCGACAACTGATCTGAAGTCTTACTTTAAAGAAATCCATGTTTTTCTTATAGGTCAATGAGCTGTTAAAGGGGTTGTCCCATGAACAAAGTACATTTTTACTCATTGTTACACACAATATAGGACATGTATATTATACGCATTTTTGAGTATAAAGCAGAATGTGTATTCTTAATTATATCCAAGATGGTATTTACAGTATATGGGATTTCCAAAAGACAACAATTTGTGTATATCAAATCATTTACTTCATGTGAACCATGTAAACGGAAACATCGAACTATGAGAATTTAAAGTTCTTAAACTACAACTATAATAGCTATCATTCCGCCGCTTGATATTAAGAATTCTATTTTCCTCTGTGCGATGTCTTGAAAAATCTAACTCTTTACACGGATACCAATTAACTATGAATTTATAGAGTAAGGTGAGAGGCATTCCACCTGTTCCAGTTTTTATCGAATATACCTGGACATCCTCTATTCTGATATAAAGTACGTTCATATGGGATGATAGAGTTCACCAGTTCAATCCAGGCTCTGAGGGTAGGACATGAACCCCCATCCACCGTAATGCCAGTACCTTCCGTGCCATAAAAAGGGTCTCCCGTAGAAAAATCCCAACATAATCATCCCAAGTCTCCTCATCCCATACCCCAAACAAACAGATTAGCGGCTCAAGAGGAACAGGAGAAGAGAACAGGGACGTTAGTAATGATGTCACCTCTTTCCAGTATTGAAGGATGATTGGGGCACTTCCACATCATGTGGATAAAATCTGCGTCTGATGAATGACAACGCAAACACTGATGATTGAAGTCGACCCATCCTAAAAAGTCGTATCGGAGTCAAATATGATTGATAGATTATATATAGCTGGGTCATTCTGTTATTAATCGATGCGGACACCCTGAGTGGGGATTCTAGAATCTCTTCCCATTCCTCTTCTTGTGCGTCAGGGTAAGTCCCTGCCATTTCCCCGATAGATCTTATAGCACACCCTGTTCCCACTGAAAGCATATAGGTATACAAAGAGGAGATCAGGCCCTGGGGAACCTGCGAACTGAGGATTCCTATCAGAGGTAGAGATGAGATAGCTCGACCTGCACCCACACCCCTCATATACGACTGGAAAGCTGATCTTAGTTGTAGGAAACAAAGAAAATTGGGATCTCGGGATACCGTATTTAGTCTGCAATTGTTCAAAGGACACGAAGGTCCTCCGGTTATGTAAATCACCCACCGAGGAAACACCATGCAAAATCCAAAAATCAGTGGACGGGTGGCCCAACAGCACAGGAAAATAATTATTTTTCCATAGGGGCATTTCAGCAATAATATCTTTAAATCCAACAACTTTTTTTTAATTTGCCTCCAAACTGACCGTGCCAGCCGAATAATAGGCAGTAAACGGGGGACACTAATTTTTTCTAATTCCAGGAAGCTCAATGGACACTCAACTCGGGCAGAGTGAAGCAGATGATGTTCAGAATTAGGGAGATAATTATTACGCATGCATGTACTTAATCGTCTAGCCCAGGGGTCCCCATCTCCAGGCCTCGAGGGCCGCCAACAGTGCAGGTTTTCAGGATTTCATTAGTATTGCATCGGTGGTAATGTGATCATCTGCACAGGTGATGATTCCAACCCCTGTGCAATACTAAGGAAATCTTGAAAACCTGCACTGTTGGCGGCCCTCGAGGCCTGGAGTTGGGGACCACTGGTCTAGCCTGTCCGGCCAGGTAATACAGAAAAAAATCCGGCAATGCCGCTCCACCCCCATTTAGGTCTCTGTAAAGCAGACAGCCTAAGTTTGTGTCTAGTTTTCCCCCATATAAAAGTAGTAATTTGTGAGTTTAGATTTATAAAGAGGGATTTAGGTACCGGTACTGCGCTATGCTGAAGGCAATAAATAAGCTTAGGGAGGAGTATCATTTTATTACCGTATATACTCTAGTATAAGCCGACCCGAGTATAAGCAGAGACCCCTAATTTTGCAACAAAAAAAACTGTGAAAACTAAATGACTCGAGTAAACGCCTAGGGTGGGAAATGCAGCAGCTACCGGTAAATGTCAAAAATAAAAATAGATACCAATAAAAGTAAAATTAATTGAGACATCAGTAGGTTAAGTGTTTTTGAATATCCATATAGAATCAGGAGCCCCATATAATGCTTCATGCAGTTCATTATGGCCCCATAGATACTCCATATAGTTCTTTATGGCCCCATAGATGCCCCATATAATACTCCATGCAGTTCTTTATGGCCCCATAGATGCTCCATATAACATTGTGCCACATGTAATGTTGCTGCTGCTGCTGCACTAAAAGACAAAAAAAAATTAAAAAAAAATGACATACTCGCCTCTTGTCGCTGCCCGCTGCTCCTCAGCGTCCCGTCTCTCTGCACTGACTTTTCAGGCAGAGGGCGGCGCGCACACTAATACGTCATCGTGCCCTCTGACCTGAACAGTCAGTGAAGAGGACGCGGAAGATGGGGGGGCGGTGGAACGCAGAAAGGTGAATATTATGGGAGTGGAGTCCATATTCATTACTTTAATGAGCGGTACCAGTGAACGCTGAACAGGGGAAGAAGCTGCCGCGCCTGGAGACCGTGGGACATGCAGGGACCGCATCAGGAGCGCTGGGAGCAGGCGAGTATTTGACAGTAGTCGCTTCCCCTCACCCGCCGACCAGGACTCGAGTATAAGACGAGAGGGGCACTTTCAACCCAATTTTTTGGGCTGAAAATCTCGGCTTATACTAGAGTATATACGGTAGGTTAATACGGCCCGCAACAGACAACGGGAGTTTGCTGCAAGACGCAAATTTAGATTTGACTAATTCTAACAATGGATAAATATTAAGCTGTAAGTCAGAGTTGCTGTATTAGGACATGTAAATACATAAATATTTAAAATTGCATACAATAGGTAACGAGGAGAGAGTTTTGAGGCCTGATCTAGGGGTACGAGAGAGCGGCAACAGAGCAGATTTGTCCCAGTTTATACATAGACTGGAGTATTTACTGAATTGATCTATAGTGGCAATTGCCTGTGACAAGGTTTCCTCCGCCCTATACATAAATATCACCATGTCGTCAGCATATAAACCGATGGTATCCTCAGGACCCGCTATATTTATACCCTTAATGTCAGAGGAAGATCTTATACGTATTGCCAAAGCCTCTATTGCGAGAGCAAAAAGAGCTGGAGAGAGGGGGCATCCCTGACGGGTCCCCCTATATAATGAGAAGGACTCGGAAATGGAGTTTGTCATGGATCCCTTCTCCGTGGTTTCACTAATTCGTCACGTGTCCGCTCTCACACGTGACTTGGGGTTGCGCCTGCAAGGGTTATCCATCTCCCCTCTCTTAGTCCAGCATTCAACCGGTGTCCTCTGCTGTAATGGAAGCATAAATCACACACCGACCCAGGCCACACACCCGCTCATACACGCTGCCACCACTCATCGAATACACGGGCGATGAGTCCCGGAACTAACAATACTAATAAAAATAGGTCTATCTATATACATAATTGTCTAAGGGGTACTAACGTCTGTCTGTCCTTCTGTCACGGTTATTCGTTCGCTGATTGGTCTTGGCAGCTGCCTGTCATGGCTGCCGCGACCAATCAGCGACGGCCACAGTCCGATTAGTCCCTCCCCTACACTCACTGCCCGGCGCCCGCTCCATAATCCCCTCCACTCACACAGGGTTAATGGCAGCGGTAACGGCCCACGGTGTAACGCACTCCGTTACCGCTGCTATTAACCCTGTGTGTCCCCAACGGTTTACTATTGATGCTGCCAATGCAGCATCAATAGTAAAAATAGGTCTTGTTAAAAATAATAAAAAAAACAATAAAACGGCTATACTCACCCTCCGCCGTTTTTCTCGTTCCTCTCCACACTCCCGGGACCGCTCCATTGCAAGCGGCAGCTTCCGCTCCCGTCCCAGGGCTGGTGTGCAACAAGGACCTGCCGTGACGTCATCATAGGTCCTGCTCACACCAGCCCTGGGACGGGACCGCAAGCTGCCGCTTGCAATGGAGCGGTCCCGGGAGCGTGGAGAGGAGCGAGAAAGGCGGCGGAGGGTAAGTATAGCAGGACTTCAACGGGCTATAGGTGAGTATATATATATGTATATATATGTATATATATGTATATATGTATATATATATATATATATATATATATATATATATGTATATATATATATATATATATATATATATATATATATATATATATATATATATATATATATATATATATATATATATATATATATATATATTTTTTTTTAAGTCTCTATACTACGTGGCTCTGTGCTGGGAAATATACTACGTGAGAAGGCAATATACTACGTGGCTCTGCTAAATACTATGTGGCTGGGCAATATACCATACGTGGGCTGTGCTATATACTATGTGGCTGGGCAATATACTACGTGGCTGGGCAATATACTACGTGGACATGCATATTCTAGAATACCTGATGTGTTAGAATCGGGCCACCATCTAGTCACTCATAAGGATCACACACCTTAGGCTATGGATTCTTTTAGAAAATTCAAGGTTCAACTTGTTAAAGTTTTATACTTTAATAACAAAAGGTTTGATGCTTACAATAAGAAAAAGGTATAAAAATATGATAATAAAAAGACTTATGCAAAACAGTATCAAAATAAACAGGAGAAACTTACAGAAATTATCTAACTGGTAGTTGCTTTCTGCTCCCTGAGGGTAGGAAGAATGTAGATTGGATCACACCAGCTTCTCAGGCTGCCCCCATCGTGTGAACACAATTTTCTCTCTGCAGCCTAAATTTATAACTTTGGTCTGAGGTCAGGTTTCTAGACCGGCCCCCCAGGTTAATATAATAATTGCAGTCTGTTTGATTGGGCACGGCCGCTCTACTAAGGAATATATATTATTTTCCTCTGGAGACACTTGAGAGATGGTTCCCAGGAATAGCTAACCTCAAGCCGCAATTAAAATCTCCCCTCCAAGCACTAGAGGGTGTCAAGTGTTCCTTTCTTCTTGGCCTTAGCTAGACCTCCTGGTGAGATATGGAGACAATTTCTACTAGTCCCAAGGAAGTACCTATTAACACCTAGGTGCTACTTGCCTTCAGGACAGATGTTACATTACCACTAGTGACACATATAACCCAAGACATATGTCACTACACACATAGATCAATATACACATTTCACCACAGAGTAAATTACAATTATGCGGGCTTTAGGTTTCATGTATAGTATACTGATCCATTTTAAAAATCTATCCCCAAAACCTTACCTCTGCAAGCATGCTGACAGAAGGGGCCACTCAAGAGAATCAAAGGCTTTGGCCACGTCCAGTGATGCCAATGCCCAGTTGTTGTCCGACACTAAAGAACTATATTGAATTATCGACTGGACTCGCCTGATATTAATAGAGGTGCTCTTACCGGGCATAAAGCCAGTTTGATCTGGGTGGATAAAATCCAAAATAATTGAATTCAGTCTAATGGCCAGGACTTTAGTGAAGATTTTGTAGTCTACATTAACTAGTGATATGGGGCGATAATTTCCGCATTCTAAAGGGACCTTCCCCTCCTTTATAAGTATGATAATATTTGCCTCATAGAAAGTTTCAGGCATACATCCTCCCTCCCATACACCCCGAAATACCTTCAGTAAGAGTGGTGCTAGTATATCCCGATATCTCATATAACTTAATGGGAAACCCATCCGGTCCAGGAGCCTTCCCAGACGACATGTCCATCATTGCATACTCTATCTCCTCCAATGTAAACTCAGCATCCATAAAGGCCCGCTGGGTGGGACTCAATGTGGGAAATGCTATATCTGATAGATAATCCAAAACATTCCAAAATATCAAGGCCGCTTTTGGACTTCTACAACGTACATTTTTAATCAATAGATCTTGGGATATTATAAAGTTCCATAATTGAATGGATGTATGTAAAATAAATATACCGTATAATGTTCCTGTGTTGAGATTATCTTATGGTATGTGCCCCTGCTGTGTACCTATTTATTCATTATGCTTTGCTTACATAGCGCTCTCTTATTCAGCAGCGCTTCACACACATTATCATCACTGTCGATAATAGGGCTCTCAATCAATTCCCTACCAATATGTCTTTGGAGTGAGGGAGGAAACCCCACGCAAATACGGATGGAACATTCAAAATCCTTGCAGTCGTTTTCCTTGGTTGAATTTGAACCCAGCGCTGTAAGGCTGCATTGCTAACCACCGAGCTACTCTGCTGTGTAATGGCTGTCTCTGACCGTGCAGGGACATAGTCTGATCATACCACAGCTCCTGGGCAGGAGAGGAAGCAAAAGAGTGTACAGACATTACAGCATGGGATCGCAACTGATTCTTTAAAGGTAAAACATTCCCCTGCTTGTTTTTAAACAGGCAGGAAAATGTGTTAATTCACAGAAAGTAACCGCTCTGCAGTGAGATCAGGTGAGCAGAGAGCAGCTATTGCAGAATATTTCTCAATTTGCTGGCAGCACACCCAGAGATATAGGGAGCGATATTCCGCAGGAGTCAAGAAATCCACTTGATATAAATAAAATTATAAAAAGCTCAAGGAGTTTGAAGAATAAAATATATTTTTACTGTCATACATGAAAAATCTAGTATCACTGTTTAGACCTTTCTGGTATTTGTCATAAGCTGCGCCACAAATCTTTCTCCAGCAAGGAATGGATCAAGACTTGAGGCCTGGTGCACAGGGAGGTGCATGCCGCTTTATGAATGTGCACCCCTTAAAGAATTAGGAGCCTCACACTCCACCTCATCCCCTCATCAAGGCTGTTAAGAAGATTGCTGGCCTTTATTAATTGGGATCATAATGTTTACAAATAACACTATACTAAAAATTAGTTTACGAAATCGGATGCAATTACCTTGGATGATATTCTTCTTTGGAAATAGGATCAAGAACGATGACAGAGTCTGAACCTAAGCAGAAAAGTAAGCCACACATTACCATAGACAGAAGTCATTGCAAACAAATCGCCAACCGCTATCAATTCTCAACAAGAGCATTTAGTGATGCGTACAGACTGGCATGGTCTGCTCAATCCTTTATTAAAATCAGTGTGATCGGGAGGCAAATTCTGCCAGCATCACTCCTAATCACACACACTGGGCTGCATGAATTGCCCACCAGACCCCGGCTGCTCCCAACAGCCTTGGAGTGTGTCAGATGGCACTGAGGCCAGGGTAATTTTACCATCTAAAAACTTTGCAACCCAATAGAGGGACCTGACAGATCTCCAAGAGAGGTCGGTCCATGGTCAGGATATGGGTTCACAACTACTCTGCTTGTCAGCTAGACAACCAATTCTGCACATACTGTTCATGGCCAGGACAGATGTGTAGTTATTAGAAGTAGGCCATTAACTTTTTCCCCACTTTTTGTATTCCTTACTATTAGTGGTTTTGCTTTGTTTTATTCTTTATCATTTCTCTACCAGAGCGGTTTAAGTAATGTTGAGAAGTGACTGCCAGTCCACTGAGCAAACACAGGAGTCATCTGGTTGGTAGCACCCTAGCCATATGAGGCAGACGAGGACTAGAGACCCTCTGGAAGCAGCTGGTAACTTATTACACAGTAAGAACACACATTACTGATACTATTGTGGTGAAGAAATGAAAACAACAAAAAAAAACCCATGAAGTGATACTTGAAAGTCTATACCCATTTTTGAAAAGCTGAATTTGCTGCAAACTTTCATTTTCCAGAACCAGCCATTAAGTAATTAGTACAGGTCACTGCATTTATGGTCCATAAAGCAAATATTGGGACACTTTCTAAATGTTAAGTGAAATGTAATCTGACCCAGTGTTATCTGCCGCCAATACAATAGAGAAACAACATTTCTTCGTCATCCTGCTCGTGATAATGAGAGGATTTCTAAAAAGTGAACTAGAGTTGCCGTTTACACCCAATGACTACCGCATTAAACAATCGGCTGACCACAGTCCTGATGGGAAAAGAACCATTTGTAATCGGTCATTCAGCGCGCATAAGCTGCCATTGTGCTCAGTAGCAAGAGTCCTTTTTAAGTAGAACAATGAGCTGCCGAGAACAAATGATCTTGTGTAACCAAAAGATTTTACCCAATGAACAAGAAATCTGCTCATTCATCAGGTAATCGGTAGCTTACACAAGATAATAAAGCCTAGGAACCTTAATTTACTATATTTGCTCAGTGTTAATGGTCTTTAGCCGGGGTCTCCTATATCAATAAATATTAGGGATGAGTGAACAGCTTCGGATAACTGCTTATCCGAATAGCTGCCTCAAGAACCCGGATACCTGGAGCGCTTCTGATAATCAGCTGTTTGGTGCTGCAGCCGCATGTGTTGCGGCTGTGACAGTCACAACACATGTACGGAAAGCCCAACAAACAGGTTCTCCATACATGTGGTGTGACTATCACACAGCAGTGACACATGCTGCTGCAGCGCCGACCAGCCGATTATCAGGAGCGCTCCAGGTATCCGGGTTCCCGTGGCAGCTATTCGGTAAGTGCTATAGCTATTCGGATAAGCACTTATCCAAAGCTATTCATACATCCCTAATAAACACAATTTAGAAAGACTTAAAAGGGTTCTGCCATGAGCAAAAGTATATTTTAATCAACAGATCTTGGTGTAAAAATAAGCTCCACAATTGGATAAATTTAAAGAGAAAAAAAAAAAGTTCCTGTACAGAGCTAATCTGATAAATATGTCCCTGCTGTGTAATGGCTGTGTCTGACCGTACATGGTCTGATCATACCACAGCTCCTGGGCAGGGTAGGAAGAGCACAAGAGAGTATGCACACATTACAGCGGATTCTTTTTGTGAGATTATAAAATCAGGCAGTGAAATATTTTAGCTCACAAAAAGAATCAGCTGCAATCCCATGCTGTAATGTCTGTATACTCTTCCCTGCCCCAGGAGCTGTGGTATGACCAGACCAAGTCCCTGCACATTCAGACACAGCCATTATACAGTACACAGCAGGGACACATTTATTCAGCATAGGAACGTATTTTTTTTTTGTTATTTTTAAAACACATCCAATTGTGGAAGTTATTATTCAAAGATCTGTTTACTAAAATGAACTTATGTTTGTGACAACCCAGTTTAAACAGTGCCATGGTCCAGAGAAAGATTCAGTGTAGGATAGCTAATGCTAAAGGTACCGTCACACTGAGCAACTTTAGAACGATAGCGATCCGTGACGTTGCAGCGCCCTGGATAGCGATATCGTTGTGTTTTGACACGCAGCAGCGATCAGGATCCTGCTGTGACATCGCTGGTCGGAGCTAGAAGTCCAGAACTTTATTACGTCGCTGGATCACCCGCTGACATCGCTGAATCGGCGTGTGTGACGCCGATCCAGCGATGTGTTCACTTGTAACCAGGGTAAATATCGGGTTACTAAGCACAGGGCCGCGCTTAATAACCCGATGTTTACCCTGGTTACCAGCGTAAATGCAAAAAAACAAACACTACATACTTACATTCCGGTGTCTGTCGCGTCCCCCGGCGTCAGCTTCCCTGCACTGTGTCAGCGCCGGCCGTAAAGCAGAGCACAGCGGTGACGTCACCGCTGTGCTCTGCTTTACGGCTGGCCGGCGCTGACAGTGCAGGGAAGCTGACGCCGGGGGTTGCGACAGACACCGGAATGTAAGTATGTAGTGTTTGTTTTTTTACATTTACAATGGTAACCAGGGTAAACATCGAGTTACTAAGCGCGGCCCTGCGCTTAGTAACCCGATGTTTACCCTGGTTACCCGGGGACTTCGGCATCGTTGGTCGCTGGAGAGCTGTCTGACAGCTCTCCAGCGACCAAACCGCGATGCTGCAGCGATCGGCATCGTTGCCTATATCGCTGCAGCGTCGCTTAATGTGACGGTACCTTAAAGTCTGTCCTTATCCTATGGTCACTCATCAGAATATGTGGTAAAACCACACTTACCTTTAACTGGCTCTTGAGAGCTCCGTCTTTGTCTGTGAAGTTGGTGTTTGGCAAAATTTCTGCTCTCACAGGTAGGTTTTAAAGTGTTATCAACAGAAAGTGGGGCTGTCGTTACTCTCTCTGGAACCAAACTAATTTTGGGCTGGTATGTAGGTTCCACATCTAAAGTACAAGGCTCTAAAGAACTTAGACTTGAAGCACCAGGTTGACCAGATACACTACTTGAACTTAATCTCCGTGATCTTAAAAGATAAAATAGAAAAAATAAATAAAAGTAAATGTACGTAGGTGTACAATAAATCTGGATTTTTCTCCTTCCGACTTAGTGACAAACAAAAGCTAACTTACATTTCTGGAGGAAGAAACATCGTGGAATTGGTGGACAAAACGTTTTTTCTTGAGACCATCTTAATCAATTGTCTATACAATTCTTTCTCCTCTGCACGTAGACACTAAGAAAAATCACATGCAAAACATTTAATATTGAGCAATACACAATCTGTTTACATAGATGGGGAAAAAAAGGAGGATTGGAGCAGTTTAGGCTTAAAAAAAAAAAAGTAGAAATTTTACTTGTACAAAAAAACACATTGAAACAAAAAATAAATAAAAATCTTTAAACAGACAAGTGATAGCTAGCACCAACTAAGATTTTTTTTATTGAACAGACATGCAAGAGGGCACTTAAGATAGAACGAGTATGAGCAGAGTTACTTCCTATGCATCATGTCTTAAATCACTGGCTCAGAACCTAGTCAATATCCTGGTCCCCATTAATCACAAAAAGTCACAAAGTACATCTCACCCATGCTGCTGGAAAAAGCCCCTGTACTTTTTTGATCATGTAGTCACTTGGTCATCACTCCACCAATGGGATGGAATGTTTACGTAGGTGGTCTGGTTTAAGATATTTTTGAAAATAAACAAATCTATCTTAATCAGGACCTTCATTCAGCCTCTTAAGAATAGTCTCGGCTCGCTCCATAGAACCCAGCTGAACCATGCATTACAAGGATAGGCTATTGATGCCACATTTCTCCTGTGGCAAATCCACATGAGAATTGCTGAGGGTCCTACAGATTACATCTAACCTGCAAAACTACAACTTTCTCTGCATAAAGTTAACCTCTCTCACATATCCACTGTATACATACACCACTGTTGACTGGAAATAATCCCAATAGCAATTTCAAATTTAAAAAAAAAAAAAAAAAAAAAAGTGTATTTATACTCAAAAGACCAACGCAGAAGTGATTGTGTATTTCAGCCTAAAACAGTCACGTTGCACATGTACGCAGATCTGTGTACAGGATGGTAAAGAGAAGTGAATGAGATGTAGAGCAGAAGCCATGTGGAAAGACTGTCCATCACTAAAGAGGACCGCCTATTGGATTCATGTATGGCATTTCAATGCATAAACTAAGTTTCACTGTGCTTTCCCACAAAAAATGCATATTAATCTAATCAGTTCCTCCTGTTCTACAGCATCCTTCTTTTCCCAGGATAACCGGTTACCTTCAAACTCCGCTCCAATTGCCACGATGAGACCAATACTAGCCAACTTATCCCTTAGATAAGGGGTGGGGAACCTCAGGCCCCAGGGCCATTTACGGCCCTCGATGACCTTTTATCAGGCCCCCAAGCAGATTCTCAGGGACCGCATTCTTGGGCAGGGAGGTTTATTAATTACTTCTTGCTCTGTTAGCACACACATGCAGTGTTCATTACTGAACGCTGAAGGGCATGCAATGAAAGATTACGTCTTAACACCGGTGCCAGAGTCAGGATGTACTTTGTGGGCGGAGTTTGTACGGCTCCCGAAGGATGGTATAAAAATCCAAATGGCCCTTGGCTGAAAAAAAAAAAAAAGTAAAGAAAGATTCCCCACCCCTGCTTTAGATCCTTCTTCGTAGTCTACTGATAGAAACAGCGAGGTGTCAAAAAGGACAATAATTTGGCTTCTGTCTGAATAGTGACCCCCAAAGGACACATTTAGAATCATTTCAATAGCTTTCTTGACAGACGCTAAACTTAAACCGAATTAATAGGTAAAGAGATAGCTTGACATATCCACCAATTACTGGATATTCTCTGCCGACCCTCTAGGAAATATTGAAGCCTCCCACTGATTCTTCTGATGTCATTGTCTCCCTGTGCTAGAGCCTGGATTGAGAAGGGAGCCTCTTCATCGGCCTCCCATGGAAAACCTCTACCTGTCTTCACTTTGCCTCCTGCATGGGATGAGAGTGGGTGCTCCGAAAGGAGTCTTCCTTGGCTTTTCTTCTGGAAAACCTCTTGGTATCCAAAGCTTTTTAAAGCAGGTCATCTAGGACAGGCCCAAATTCATGCAAGGCTGAGAAAGGAATGGAACATAGCTACTCGAAGAATAAATAATTTCCTGACCATGTCTTCAGCCATAGAATCCATATCACAGCATTGGACAGTGCCCCATTGCTTGCTGCGAACCAAACTGATTCCACAGAGGCAACAACCATAAAAGCAGTTGCCATCTTCAGAAAGGTTAGGGACTCCAAAAATCTTCTCTCTAGGGGTTTTGTTCCTTATATGATTTTCTAAATCTTCCACCCAGAGATTCATTGAAATGGCAACAGAAGTAGCTGCTATATTTGCTTTAACGGGCACCTGTCACCACCCCCCAGCATTTTTAAACTAAAGAGCCAACTTGTGCAGCACTAATGCTGCATTCTGCCAAGGTGGCTCTTTTAGTTCGGGTCCCTTCCACCGCTGAAAGAATAGTTTTTATAATTTGTCCCTCATACCTCTAGTTTGTCAGGGAGGGCAGGTCTTTCCCCCCTGACACAGACACCTCACAGGCATCAGTCATTTCCTCCTTTCTTCTGGGCGCCACCTTTTCAGCGTTAAGTTATTTACCCGACGCCTGCACAGTAATCTTTTTTCTTGGGCATGCACACTTAGCGCTGCCCGTCCACTGACATCACGTGAGGTCTTCCTTCTTGCGCCTGCGTAAACGCACAGGCCCGCGATCCCACCCCGCAGTCTTCTGATTTATTCACACTGCGGGGCTGGGAATCTTGGGCATGCGCAGTAGTTCTCTGCGGCTCTCCCTCATCTCCCTCCACCTCTTTCCTATTGTGCAGCGTCATAGGAATCGTCAGATATATGGAAGTGAATGGATAAAAATTATCCCTTTAAATACATAATTGGACGGTAGCACTGTATATAAATGTTGTAATGTAAAGGCAGAGACACCAAAATATGTATCCTGCATGTCAAACTTACTTCTTCTACTGTAGTTATTTGTGGTCTCTGTACTTTCTTTGGACTCCGGCGCAGAGTCCCCCCACTCCATGAAGATAAACTTGCAGCATTTTTAATCGGAAAAGATTTTTCAAAAGCAAAACCAATGGTATGATTCGTTTTCCCTGCAGCTGCATTGAATGATCGGCTGCAAAACAAATTGTTTGAGTATTTAATGATCCTGTAGTGATTTAGAAAGTGAAGACAGTAAATTGTATATTAAGCTTTAATACAAAACGTCAAATACACGATGTTAGCCATACCTTAGTTTCCACGATTCCACTTCTGTGTTCCTTGATGGCTTCTGCAGGAGCGTGAAGTGGGCTGGGATAATACTGGAGTGACTGGTGCCATTCTGTTTAACTTTAGCAGACTGTGCAAGTTTGGTGTGGTCTGCAACAGCCATGTTTTTCTCAAGCTTTGACACCTCTGAAGTGAAAAAACACAGGCATATGCAATAACAGACTCAACTGCAGAAGAGTAGAAATTTAAGCGGTCACTGCCATTTCAACAAACATTTCATTAATCAATAGCACAACTGAATAAAAGACGCTTTGTGATATAATCAGGGAAATCTACTTTCTCCACTTTTAAGCCATTTCTACTTCCTCCTGCTCTGTCAAGTTATCCTTCACCCAAAAATAAGCCTTGGTCAAAGCAAGACCAGCTGCTAGTTCACTGGGGATCAGATTACAGCTGCCTACTGAAATCTTTTGAGGGGCATAGGTAAGAGCAAAGTGAGAGGCAAACAAATTATCCTGCTGCTTAACCCTGGGCCATTTTCTGTTTTTGCATTTTCATTCTTTGCTCTCCTTCTCCCAGAGCCATAACTTATTTTTTTGGTCAAAATGTCCATGTGGAGGCTTGTATTCTTTGTGAGATGAGTTGTATTTTTGAACGACATCATTGGTTTTAACATTGTGTACAGGAAAAAAGTTTCAAGTGCAGAAAAACTGCAAAAAAAAAAAAAAAAAAAAAAAAAAGGCAATCTCCGTTTTTTTTATTACGTTCACTAAATGTTAAAACTGACCTGTCATTATGATTCTCCAGGTCATCACGAGTTCATAGACACCAAACATGTCTAGGTTAGCTTCTTTAACCCCTTAATCCCATATGACGTACTATCCCGTCAAGGTGCCCTGGGACTTAATTCTCAGTGACGGGATAGTACGTCATATGCGATCGGCCGCGCTCACGGGGGGAGCGCGGCCGGGTGTCAGCTGCCTATCGCAGCTGACATCCGGCACTATGTGCCAGGAGCAGTCACGAACCGCTCCCGGCAGATTAACCCCCAGCACACCGCGATCAAACATGATCGCGGTGTGCCGGCGGTGCAGGGAAGCATTGCACAGGGAGGGGGCTCCCTGCGGGCTTCCCCGAGACCCCCGCAGCAACGCGATGTGATCGCGTTGCTGCGAGGGTCTCCTACCTTCCTCCCTGCAGCAAGGCCCGAATCCAAAATGGCCGCTGCATCCGGGTCCTGCAGGGAGGGAGGTGGCTTACCAAGTGCCTGCTCAGAGCAGGCGCTTGGTAAGCCTGCAGTTCTGTAAGGCCGGTTTCACACGTCCAGATAATTCCAGTACCGGAAAAAGTCAGTACCGGAATTATCCGTGTCCCCCTACGTTTCTGTGGCACATCAATGTGGCACACGTGTGCCCACTGGGTACCACACTCCCCGTGCTGGGTACCACACGTACCAGCATCTGGTGCTGAAGCCGCGATTCATATCTTCCCTGCAGCAGCGTTTGCTGCAGAGAAGATATGAATAATAGTGTTTAAAATAAAGACTGTTCTGGCCGCATCTTCTCCTGTATGCGGTCACGTGAGGCCGCCGATTACAGTCATGAATATGCGGCTCCACCCCTATGGGAGGTAGAGCCGCATATTCATTACTGTAAATGAGCGGCCCCACGTGACCGCATACAGGAGAAGGTGCGGCCAGAACAGTAAGCAGCGACAGCCAACGAGGGAGCAGTGTGAGTATTTTCAGAACAGCGGGGATGGGGGGGCCCACAGGGGTCGGGAGGGCAGGGGGCACATAGATCTTTATTTTAAACACTATTATTCATATCTTCTCTGCAGCAAACGCTGCTGCAGGGAAGATATGAATCGTGGCTTCAGCACCAGTGGGGGGGACAGCGCTTAATGTAGCGCTGTCTCCTGCACGGCACACGGACAACGTCCGTGTGCGGCACGTGTTTTACACGGACCCATTGACTTTAATGGGTCCGTGTAATATGTGCGCTCCCACAAACATGGACATGTCTCCGTGTTTGGCACACGGAGACACAGTCCGCAAAAAATCAATGACATCTGCACAGATGCATTGATTTTTATGTGTCTATGTGTGTCAGTGTCTCCGGTACGTGAGGAAACGGTCACCTCACGTACCAGAGACACGGACGTGTGAAACAGGCCTCAGGCAAATCGTTGATCTGACAGAGTGCTGTGCAAACTGTCAGATCAACGATCTGTGATGTCCCCCCCTGTAAAAAAAAAAAAAAGTCAAAAAAAAAATTTCCACATGTGTAATAAAAAAAAAAAGAAAAAAAAATTCCTAAATAAAAAAATAAATTATTCCCATAAATACATTTATCTAAATAAAAAAATAAACAATAAAAGTACACATATTTAGTATCGCCGCGTCCGAAACGACCCCACCTATAAAACTGTCCCACTAGTTAACCCCTTCAGTAAACACCATAAGAAAAAACCAAAAAACGAGGCAAAAAAACAACGCTTTATCATCATACCGCCGAACAAAAAGTGGAATAACACGTGATCAAAAAGACGGATATAAATAACCATGGTACAGCTGAAAACGTCATCTTGTCCCGCAAAAAACGAGCCGCCATACAGCATCATCAGCAAAAAAATAAAAAAGTTATAGTCCTAAGAATAAAGCGATGCCCAAATTATTATTTTTTCTATAAAAATAGTTTTTATCGTATAAAAGCGCCAAAACATAAAAAAAATGATATAAATGAGGTATCGCTGTAATCGTACTGACCCGAAGAATAAAAAACTGCTTTATCCATTTTACCAAATGTGGAACGGTATAAACGCCTCCCCCAAAAGAAATTCATGAATAGCTGGTTTTTGGTCATTCTGCCTCACAAAAATAAAAAGCGATCAAAAACTGTCACGTGTCAGAAAATGTTACCAATAAAAAAGTCAACTCGTCCCACAAAAAACAAGACCTCACATGACTGTGGACCAAAATATGGAAAAATTATAGGTCTCAAAATGTGGAGACGCAAAAACTTTTTTGCAATATAAAGCGTCTTTTAGTGTGTGACAGCTGCCAATCATTAAAATCAGCTATAAAAAACGCTATAAAAGCAAATCAAACCCCCCTTCATCACCCCCTTAGTTAGGGAAAAATAATAAAATAAAAAAAAAGTATTTATTTCCATTTTCCCGTTACGGCTAAGGTTAGGGTTAGGGCTAGGGTTGGAGCTAAAGTTAGGGTTTGGATTACATTTACGTTTGGGATTAGGGTTTGGATTAGAGTTAGGGGTTTGTCAGGGTTAGGGGTGTGGTTAGGGTCACTGTTGGGATTAGGGTTAGGGGTGTGTTTGGATTAGAGTTTCTGTTAGAATTGGGGGGTTTCCATTGTTTAGGCACATCAGGGGCTCTCCAAACGCGACAAGGCGTCCGATCTCAATTCCAGCCAATTCTGCGTTGAAAGAGTAAAACAGTGCTACTTCCCTTCCGAGCAGCTCTCCGGTGCGCCCAAACAGGGGTTTACCTTAACATATGGGGTATCAGCGTACTCAGGACAAACTGGACAACTTTTGGGGTCCAAGTTCTCTTGTTACCCTTGGGAAAATAAAAATTTGGGGGGCTAAAAATCATTTTTGTGGGAAAAAAAAGGATTTTTTATTTTCACGGCTCTGCGTTGTAAACTGTAGTTAAACACTTGGGGGTTCAAAGTTCTCACAACACATCTGGATAAGTTCCTTGGGAGGTCTAGTTTCCAATATGGGGTCACTTCTGTTTGGGTACATCAGGGGCTCTGCAAATGCAACGTGATGCCTGCAGACCAATCCATCTAAGTCTGCATTCCAAATGGCGCTCCTTCCCTTCCGAGCTCTGCCATGCGCCCAAACAGTGGTTCCCCCCCACATATGGGGTATCAGCATACTCAGGACAAATTGGACAACAACTTTTGGGGTCCAATTTATTCTGTTACTCTTGTGAAAATACAAAACTGGGGGCTAAAAAATAATTTTTGTGGAAAAAAATAATTTTTATTTTTACGGCTCTGCAATATAAACTTCTGTGAAGCACTTGTTGGGTCAAAGTGCTCACCACACATCTAGATAAGTTCCTTAAGGGGTCTACTTTCCAAAATGGTGTCACTTGTGGGGGGTTTCCACTGTTTAGGCACATCAGGGGCTCTCCAAACACGACATCGCGTCCCATCTCAATTCCAGTCAATTTTGCATTGATAAATCAAATGGAGGTCTAGTTTCCAATATGGGGTCACTTCTGTTTGGGTACATCAGGGGCTCTGCAAATGCAACGTGATGCCTGCAGACCAATCCATCTAAGTCTGCATTCCAAATGGCGCTCCTTCTCTTCCGATCTCTGCCATGCTCCCAAATAGTGGTTTACCCCCACATATGGGGTATCAGCGTACTCAGGACAAATTGCACAACTTTTGGGGTCCAATTTCTCCTGTTACCCTTGGTAGAATAAAACAAATTGGAGCTGAAGTAAATTTTCTGTGAAAAAAAGTTAAATGTTCATTTTTTTTTTAAACATTCCAAAAATTCCTGGAAAACACCTGAAGGGTTAATAAACTTCTTGAATGTGGTTTTGAGCACCTTGAGGGGTGCAGTTTTTAGAATGGTGTCACACTTGGTTATTTTCTATCATATAGACCCCTCAAAATGACTTCAAATGTGACGTGGTCCCTAAAAAATATTGGTGTTGTAAAAATGAGAAATTGCTGGTCAACTTTTAACCCTTATAACTCCCTAACAAAAAAAAAAAATTTGCTTCCAAAATTGTGCTGATGTAAAGTAGACATGTGGGAAATGTTACTAATTATTTTGTGTGACATCTCTGATTTAAGGGCATAAAAATTCAAAGATGGAAAATTGCAAAATCTTCCCCAAATTCATTTTTTTTTCACAAATAAACGCACGTTATATCGAATAAATTTTACCACTATCATGAAGTACAATATATCACGAGAAAACAATGTCAGAATCGCCAAGATCCATTGAAGTGTTCCAGAGTTATAACCTCAAAGGGACAATGGTCAGAATTGTAAAAATTGGCCCGGTCATTAACGTGCAAACCACCCTCGGGGCTTAAGGGGTTAAAGGGAACCGGTCAGCAGCATTTTGCAGAGTAACCTACACAGTGTCAGGTCTGTGTCGTTTTTCTGAATAAATTGATACCTTGGTTGATGACATCAGTCTTGTGGTTGTTTCTTAATCATTATTTCTAGTTTTGTGTTAAGCATATGCTCGTGTCCTAAGGCGGGGTTCATGTATGTGGTGCTCTGATTAGGTATTCATACCCAGAGAGATTAGCAAAATTAGGGTTTATTCTAGAAAAAGACGACTGAGGGGCGATCTAATAACCATGTATAAGTATATAAGGGACAATACAAATATCTCTCCGAGGATCTGTTTATACCAAGGAAGGTGACGGGCACAAGGGGGAGTTCTTTGCGTCTGGAGGAGAGAAGGTTTTTCCACCATCATAGAAGAGGATTCTTTACTGTTAGGGCAGTGAGAATCTGGAATTGCTTGCCTGAGGAGGTGGTGATGGTGAACTCAGTTGAGGGGTTCAAGAGAGGCCTGGATGTCTTCCTGGAGCGTAACCATACTGTATCTTACTACTAAGTTCTTTAGAAGGATGTAGATCTGGGGATTTATTCTGATGGAATATAGGCTGAACTGGCCTTGCTAACTATGTTACTTGGCCTTGTTATAACTGTTATATATAGCACGTTCCTGCAGCCAGGTGCCGGCCGTGGCACCGGCGCTGCAGCATAATCGCATGTGTACTTTGTGTTTACTCCCTTTTGCAGATTTACCTGAGTGAGGTAAAAAGAAAGTAGTTTTTAAGATGGTGCCCACTGCGCCTGTGCAGTAGCAGCTATTGGTTTGTATAGAGATCCATTAGCTGCTGTTGAGCAGGTGGCGCCATCTTGCTGGAGAGAAAAAAAAAAAAAAAAAAAAAAAAAAAAAACACACCACCCAGATGGTGCTGCCATCTTAATGGAAGACGTTTTTTCCTTCTCCAGCAAGATGGCACCACCGATGCCTGCGCAACAGCAGCTATCGGATCTCTATACAAACCCATAGCTGCTACTACGCAGGTGCAGAGGGCGCCATTTTCAAAATGCTCACTTGCTGTGAGCACCAACCACCTCTGGTTGTCATGCCAACCCATTGGTGACCCTCGATCGCGTGACAGGGGTCGCCGTTGAGCAGGATTTCCAGCGCCGATGAGCAGGATTTCCAGCAGAGCGAGTTAAATGCCACTGTCAGAAATGGACAGTGGCATTTGGCTAGTTAACAGCGATGGGTACATATCAGCTGTATATATCAACTGACATGCCCGGAAAAGGTGCAGGCTCAGTGCAGGAGCCCACACCAAACAGGGGAAGTCAGACATCGGCGTACTATTACACCAGATGTTGGCAAAATCCTGAAAACAGGTTTTCTTTAAAGGGAAGGTGCCACCAGTTTTCTTGTATTTTGCTTTTTTGTGAAATTAAGCTTAAAATAGTAATTAAAATGTATTAATGCAATGTTTGCACTGTTTGCAAACATTTCTATATGAAAAATATATTTTTCTACAAATATACATATTTACCATTAGGGGGAGCATTTTCCGTTTTAGACCTCAAGCAGCTATAGTAAGATTTAGCAGCTCTGCCCCAGGGATATTAGACCACCCAAAAGGGGAGGGAAATGGTGATGTCAGCAGTTACTTCTCCAATTTTGCTGCTAACAAAGAATGAAGAGCAGCATCACAGGGCAGCACCATTTTGTGTGTGATTGCCCTGTGACCTGCTATCACCAGCAGTTACTGCATCAGAGGCACAGCTTGTTTACAGAGGAGCAGAACACAGTGGACTCAGCAGCATTTTTTGTGAATAACATTCTTGCCATCCCCCTTCCTCCACCTTAATCCCTGTCCTGTCAGCTCCCCTTCCTGCTCTCTCCAGGTGTCACCTCCCTCTCTGCAGGCTGTGAGTGCAGCTTACTGGAGATCACAGGGACTGTGTGTGAGGGGGAGGGGGAGGGGGAGACAGCATTAGAAGCACACAGGGCAGCATGTGAGAGCAGAGGATGTGCCTGCTTGGAGTACAGAGGAGCAGTGAGGGCTTCTTCTGTCCTGCGATAGAGAGCACAGGGCTATAATAAAATGGCAGCTAGTCACACCTACAGCAGTGAGTTGTGCAGCCCACAGAGGCGTGCCCAGCTCACTGCTAATGCTGCTGCAATGTTACAGATAGGAGATAATAGACCAGCACGGACCCTATGTCCATGACACTGATAGGGCCCTGCTACTGCTGCAAAACCAAGATGTCAGCCCCCAGTGCATTCTTTAAACTCATAACACATGAAATCTGTTTCACATGCATTTCAAACTTGCTTATAGCAGCATGTTATGCTACATTACAGTGATTTATTAATGACCTACAAACGCGGTACCTTCCCTTTAACACCTTTCCAAATAAAGTACCGGCATTGTCAGGTTGGCAGAGTTATACTGATTAAAATTATAACTGGGGTGAAGATATCAGTCTTGTGGTTCTTATGTTATCAGCGTTAGACGTTTTCAGTTAATGACATGCCGGTGCTCCAAGGCAGGACTGTAGGCAGAGTCCTATATTCCTGACCCAAGCCAGAAAAAGGGAAGACCTGCCCACAGGCCGGCCCGAAGCACAACCAGTCTGTCTCTCTCTAGGATGAGAAACATGTTTGTGCTTCGGGTATACACTAATGGTGCCAACATAGTGTACGAGCACTCTGACATGCATCATTTTTGGGCCTGTATGCCTACACGAGGCTCTGTCAGCACAATTATAGTCTTTGGTCCAGTCGGCGCATACGTCCGAATCCAGTATTGTGGGGGGTTCGAATGCAAGAGCGGACGAGGCCACTGAACACGTGCCTAAATGCAATGTGAAGGCACCCTAAGAATTACTATTTTCTGCAGTAAGCACTTGTTTCCCCTTCATATCTACCTCTGTTAGCGATGTCACTGTACTATTGTATAATGGAATCTACATCAGGAACGTTCATTGTTTTAGAGAATTCATCCTTTTTACTATTTTTTATTTATTCCTGCAAGATCATCAATTGCTGTATTTCGGAGCCATTTTTGTAATATACGGTATATTTTGATTTATAGGTTTAATGTAAACAACCACTCCGTTCTTAGCTGATATTGCCAAGCCTGTCTCCACACAAGTTTTAATTGTTTTTATATGTTAATAATAAAGCCAAGTCTTTAAAGGGAAGTGGTCGTGATTGTAATTTTTGTCTTATTGATTACACTATGTAACAATTTTTGTTCCTGGCTTCCAAGTGTAATATTTCAAGTGCTTACATTTAAAGATGATGGAAAAACAACTACTTTCTGCACAAACTTTGATTTTTTGACCACAGGGCAGAAAAACGTTGTGTATATTGTGTCAAATAAAGCAAATCACACCATAAATTTTTATATATTTTTTGTTCCTGGGTCCTAAGTGTGATTTTCTAACCAGTTATGCCTAAAACAAATAGAAGCAAAGTTTTCCTGGAAGAACAATTTTCTGTGATCAGGACAATGAAATTTTGAAATTTGTCTGTTTTCAGGAAAATTCTCCATTCATATTCAATATCGAGTTGTCTTCATTGTCCTGATCACAGAAGCAAAGTTTTTTGTGGAACAACTACTATTTTCTATTAGTATTTGGCATAAAGGGTTAGGAAAACACACTTTGGACCCAGGAACAAAAATAAATAAAAATTGGTTACATCGTGTTATATAATCAATTATTTTTAGTACAAAATTAAATGAACTAACGTACTTTAATATTTTTTTATTTATTATTTTTTACTTTATCCACTGGAGGCTGCCATTTTCATTGGTTGGGTGTAAGTGAGCACAACATTTGCACACCTCACTTACAGCAGCCATGGACAGAGCCTGCGGTCGGACACTGTTGTAGCCCACAGTATATGCTGTGGTAGCCCAGTGTATGCTGTGGGCTTCATTTCCTGTAATCGCACACACTGCTCAGTGCATGCTATGACAGGAGCTGCCTAGGG
Organism: Ranitomeya imitator; assembly: GCF_032444005.1. Classification (NCBI taxonomy): domain Eukaryota; kingdom Metazoa; phylum Chordata; class Amphibia; order Anura; family Dendrobatidae; genus Ranitomeya; species Ranitomeya imitator. The sequence goes on along the minus strand of NC_091284.1, from coordinate 710,034,349 downwards.
GAGAAGACGCCAGAGAGCAGAGGTCCGGAGTGAGTATCTGGGGTAATTGCAGCCTGCAATTAGTATTACAGTACAGGCTGCGATCACTGCTCCCCGCCGACCTGTTCAGAGCACGGCAGGGAGATAATCGCACTGTTGTGCCCTCAACACACTGAACAGGATGCAGGGGGCCATATACCCCAGGCTGGAGAGGGCCATATACCCCAGTGTGCATGTGTATTTTCCTGTGTATTTTACTATGTATAGTAGCAGAGATCAGATGACCGCAGCATCAAGTAAGAAATACAGTATAAAATTAAGAGATCTAATCCCATCATGCGTGATACTCCCCAGACTGCTGTATTTAACCCATCATGTGCGATAGGCCACAAGATCGGTATATCTAATCCAGTCATGTGATACACGACTGAGCCCTTTTTCTAGATACTTGTAGTGTATCCTGGGCTGTGAATAATCCCAGTGTGTGATACATTCCACGTATCTATCCCCAGCTTATGATATAGCGAACAGCACAAACTAACAGAAACCGTGAAGCCGGCCGTCCTCGGTGACACTGTACTTATCAGTATCACTGGCAGTCATCTACAAAATGGCTCATCACTGTGATCGTAAACTTCATCCTCTCTTTTTTTAAACACCCAGAAGGGGAGAAGAGATATCACACACACACACACACACACACACACACACACACACAAGTCTTAATGTGTACACTAGATTTCATGGCAAGTTTCAGCAGCTGCTGCCCCTAGTGTTTGTAAGTGGAAATAAGAAACCTTAGAATTATTTTTCATATATTACTTAATTAAAAACAAATGATTATATTCAAACAAGATTAAAACAGTAATACTTTACATCATTTTCAATTGCTGATTTTTTTTTATGGCACCTTCCCTTTAAATTATGTTAGGTATGTGTTTTTCTTTGTAGGTTTCATAAAAAGCATCAACAACGATCTGTGGGCAACAAAACAAAAAGGGCTTACCTGTGAGAAAAAAAGGTTTATGAAGAGTTTTTACAATAGATCTGTCAAAATCCTTGTGAAGCATCGGGGTCGTCTGAAAAACAAACATTAGCATGTAAGCAGATTCTAAGTATACAACGTCCATAGAATAAGAGTCTACACGGAAAATACTCAGAAGCAAAAAACAAACAATACTACAGGGTGGGCCATTTATACAGCTACACCTCAATAAAATGGGTATGGTTTGTTATATCAACTTCCTGTTTGTGGCACATTAGTATATGGGAGGGGGGAACTTCAAGATGGGTGGTGACCATGGTGACAATTTTGAAGTCAGCCATTTTGGATCCAACTTTATTTTTTTCAATGGAAAGAGGGTCATAAGACACAAACTTATTGAGAATTTCACAAGAAAAACAATGGTGTGCTTGGTCTAAGTGCTGCCCATTGTGTTGGATCGTCAAAGTGGATTGGTTATCGTGGGCCAGTTGAATGGCCACCAAGGTCTCCTGATCTGACCCCCTTAGACTTATCTTTGGGGTTATCTGAAGGCAATGGTCTAGGCTGTGAAGATATGAGATGTGCATCATCTGAAACAGATACTGGAAGTCTATGCTAGCATTTCTTCTGCGGTGTTGCTATCAGTGTGTCAAGAGTGGGAGAAGAGGGTTGCATTGACAATCCAACACAATGGGCAGCACTTTGAACACATTTTATAAGTGGTCATAAACTTGTAAATAACTCATGAAAGAATAAAGTTACGTTAAAACCAGGCACACCATTGTTTTTGTTGTGAAATTCTGAATACGTTTGATGTGTCACATGACCCTCTTCCCATTGAAAAAAAATAAAGTTGGATTTAAACTGGCCAACTAAAATGGCACCACCCATCTTGAAAAGTTTTCCCCCTCCCATATACTAATGTGCCACAAACAGGTAGTTGATATCACCAAGGATTCCCATTTTATCTAGGTATTCATATAAATGGCCCACCCTGTATTATTCTTTACAATAAATGTAAGAAAACCGACGCCTTCAAGAGAAGAACTAAAGTCCTACAACAAAGAACAGTACAATGCTAAAGAATGGAAAGCTACACAATCCCACTATTAACAAGTGGAAAGATTTCCACACATTTTCATTCATGCTTAAGATTCTCAAATTTGCCTTAATCCCTACATGTGATAATTTACAGAATTACAGGCATAATACAATGCATTGTGTGCCACATGTAGGCAGCTAAATACATGGGGAACACTTACCACCAGGTATGCACACAATATACTCAATCTGAATGGCAGAAGAGGAGTCGGGCAATCTCACTCTAACTCACATATGGAGTCTTGTATATCTGGAAACCTCAAAGGTTTTCAAACAGGATGGTGTCTACATGTATGCCCAAAGCTCAGCCCAGAATATGAGCTCCAGTTACCATGTGAATATATCATACCTCCCAACTTTTAAAGAACAGAAAGCAGGACAAATTAAAAGCAGCAAATTTTGGCCATGGCCATATTCACAACCCAATAAACTTCCCGACCTTGAACGTCCTGGCTAAAATGCTGTACGCGCATTACTGTGCCTGCTGATTTTAACAGTGGGCACCTGCGCTCATCGTGAGGGAGGGTTTCGTGCCCTCCCCACCGCTGTAGCAGCACCGATTATAGGCTACAGCCCAGAAAGCCAGCATCACCAGGCCCTGCACCGATTAAAGTGTCATGTTCCAATTGCACCAGCGTGCAGAGCCGCAGTCTGAACTCCCAATGACCACTCTACACTTCACTCTGGCTAGGAGACGTTGCAGAGCTGCTAGTGTCGTTCTGTGCTGGACCTTTTGGCGTCGCAGACTTTTTCAAGCCTGTGCCATCACTTCTGCTGGTGTTGCTGTGGATCCTGAAAGAAAGATGTTCCTGACCCTTTCCCAATCCACCTCTCCAACTATCCTTTACCCCATCCACATTCTGCTGCCGAGCGGTGAACAATACTCGATATTTCGTTTTTTGGCAGTTTTTTTCTTGTTCTTAAGTCCTGTAGCCACAGAGTGCTTGCCAGTGACACAAATCACTGAACAGGCAATCATGCATACTTTCTTCCAGGACTCTTTATTTTTCCTCCTAATTTCCCTTGCATCACCTCCGTGTGCGAGTCCTACAGCCGCATAGCTGCTGAGTGGATGCACATTGATGGAGACCTGTGCTCACTTTTAGCCAGGACATTTTCTTTTGCATCACATCCATGCATGCATCCTACAGCCGTCAAGCGCTGGTCAGTGACATACATCACTGATCAGCATCTGGTTGTTTTTTTGTTTTTTTTTGTGCAAAGAGGAGAACAAAAAAAAATTTAGATTATGGATAGTAAAAATATATAGTAATAAGCATAAACTACAGTGTATTTTTTTCTAAATAAAGTCAGGCTATTATCAGAGTTGCAGGCGCTCAATATTTTTTTTTACCGACATCCGTTTAGCAATTTTGTTTAGGTTACCAAATTTTAATATTTTATTTTTAAATTTGCTTCCAATATTTTTTTTTTTTTTTTTTTTTTAGAGAAAAAAAAGTTTATACAAAACTGCCTGAATAAAATTTGGTACATACACGTGAAAAGGAGATTTTTGTGTACTCACCGCAAAATCTTTTTCTCCGAGCCAATCATTGGGGGACACAGGACCATGGGTGTTATGCTGCTGCCACTAGGAGAACACCAAGTTAACACAGAAAGATTAACTCCTCTGCAATATACACCCCTTCACTGGCCAGGATTCAACCAGTTCAGTAGTAAAGCAGTAGGAGTATTAACCCCTTCATGACCAGGGGATTTTTCGTTTTTCGCTCCCTCCTTCCCAGAGCCATAACTTTTTTATTTTTCCGTCAATTTGGCCATGTGAGGGCTTATTTTTTGCGGGACGAGTTGTACTTTTGAACGACATCATTGGTTTTAGCATGTCGTGTACTAGAAAACGGGGAAAAAATTCCAAGTGCGGTGAAATTGCAAAAAAAGTGCAATCCCACATTGTTTTTTTGTTTGGCTTTTTTGCTAGGTTCACTAAATGCTAAAACTGACCTGCCATTATGATTCTCCAGGTCAGTACGAGTTCATAGACACCTAACATGACTAGGTTATTTTTTATCTGAGTGGTGAAAAAAAATTCCAAACTTTGCTAAAAAAAAAAAAAAATTGCGCCATTTTCTGATACTCGTAGCGTCTCCATTTTTCGTGATCTGGGGTCGGTTGAGGGCTTATTTTTTGCGTGCCGAGATGACGTTTTTAATGATAGCATTTCGGTGCAGATACGTTCTTTTGATCGCCCGTTATTGCATTTTAATGCAATGTCGCGGCGACCAAAAAAACGTAATTCTGGCGTTTCGAATTTTTTTCCCGCTACGCTGTTTAGCGATCAGGTTAATACTTTTTTTTAATTGATAGATCGGGCGATTCTGAGCGCGGCGATACCAAATATGCGTAGATTTGATATTTTTTTTATTGATTTATTTTGATTGGGGCGAAAGGGGGGTGATTTAAACTTATGTTTTTTTATTTTTTTCACATTTTTTAAAACTTTTTTTTAAACTTTTGCCATGCTTCAATAGCCTCCATGGGAGGCTAGAAGCAGGCACAACCCGATCGGCTCTGCTACATAGCAGCGATCTGCTGATCGCTGCTATGTAGCAGAAATGGAGGTGTGCTGTGAGCGCCGACCACAGGGTGGCGCTCACAGCCACCGGTCATCAGTAACCATAGAGGTCTCAAGGACCTCTATGGTTACAATATACAAGCATCGCCGACCCCCGATCATGTGACGGGGGTCGGCGATGACGTCATTTCCGGCCACCCGGCCGGAAGCGGTAGTTAAATGCCGCTGTCTGCGTTTGACAGCGGCATTTAACTAGTTAATAGGTGCGGGCAGATTGCGATTCTGCCCGCGCCTATTACGGGCACATGTCAGCTGTTCAAAACAGCTGACATGTCCCGGCTTTGATGCGGGCTCACCGCGAAGCCCTGCATCAAAGCAGGGGAGCCGGCATCGGACGGTATAGTACGTCCGATGCCGGTAAGGGGTTAAACGAAAGACAATAAAACTGTCAAAACCAAAAGAGGTAACAACAAGCCAAAAGGCTAACAGGGTGGGTGCTGTGTCCCCCAATGATTGGCTCGGAGAAAAAGATTTTCCAGTGAGTACACAAAAATCTCCTTTTCTCCTACGCCTCATTGGGGGACACAGGACCATGGGATGTCCTAAAGCAGTCCCTGGGTGGGGAGCAACATAGCTGCTAATACCCCATGTACCACTGGCTACAGCTAAGGTACCGCCGATTGCAGAATGCGCCTGCCAAGGGTAGTGTCTGCAGAAGATAGAGAATGAATGTGGTAATGTTTTGTAAAAGTATGCAAACTGGACCATGCCGCAGCTTTGCAGACCTGTTGTGCCGACGCCTGGTGCCGGATGGCCCAAGAGGCGCCCACCGACCGAGTAGAATGGGCCTTAATCCCTACTGGGATAGGAACACACTTGACACGATAGGATTCCTGAATAGCCGATCAGATCCATTTGGCTAGAGTAGCTTTGGAAACGGGAGAGCCCTTCCTTTGTCCCTCTGGAAGTACGAATAGGACTTCCGACTTGCGGAAAGGAGCCGTCTGCGAGATGTACCGTCGAAGGGCCCTCACCACATCGAGAGTGTGCAGAGGTTTCTCAATGCGATGGACTGGTGCCGAACAAAACGAAGGCAGACTAATCTCCTCGTTGAGGTGAAAAGAGGAAACTACCTTGGGCAGAAAAGGAGAGGTCCTCAAGACTGCCTTGTCTGGGTGAAAAATCAGAAACGGAGGTGGGCAGGAAAGTGCTGCCAACTCCGAAACACGCCTGATGGATGTAATAGCCACTAGGAAAACTACCTTCCAGGAAAGGAAGGTCAGAGAGACGTCCTGCAGTGGTTCGAAGGGGGCCCCCTGAAGGGCTCCAAGGACCAAATTAAGATCCCACAGATCCAAAAGGCATTTTGTAGGGAGGCACCAGACTGGAAACTCCCTGAAAGAACATCTTAACCGGTAATCTATTGGCAAGTTTTCGTTGGAACAGGACTGAATGCTGACACCTGTCCCTTGAGAGAGCCAAGTGCGAGAACCGACTCTAGTCCTGATTGGAGAAAATCCAATATGGAAGGAATGGAAAATGCCAGAGGAGATCATCCATGTGCGCCGCACCATGCGAAGAAGATTCGCCAGGTACGGTGGTAACTGCGCATGGACACGGGTTTCCTAGCCTTAATCATGGTGGAGGACACCACGGGAGTGAAACCCGCTTGGCCTAGAATCCAGGATTCAACGGCCAGGCCATCAAAGACAAGGCCCCTGAGTTCTGGTGGTAAATCGGGCCCTGTGAGAGAAGATCCATGCGATCTGGAAGACGCCAGGGGATGTCGGTGACAAGCTGAACCAGTTCCGCGTACCATGCTCGGCGCAGCCAGTCCGGCACCACAAGGATCACTGGTACCCCCTCTGCCCTGATCTTGATGATCCTCGGTAGCCGGGGAGAGGAGGAAAAATGAACGGGAGGCGGAAATGACACCACGGCAGAACCAAGGCATCTGCTCCGACGGCACGTGTGTCGAGAGATCGGGCAATGAACTGTGGGACCTTGTTTAGCCTGGAGGTCCACGTCCGGGGTCCCCCAGCAATGACAGATCTGCTGGAAAACTTCTGGGTGGAGGGACGACTCGCCCGAGGAGAGACCCTGGCGACTGAGGAAGTCCGCCGCCCAGTTCTCCACACCTGGTATGTGGATCTCCGAGATGGGCGAATGGTTGGTTTCGGCCTAACGGAGAATGTGGGACACCTCGAGCATGACAGTCTTGTTGCGGGTTCCCCCTTGACGGTTGATGTACACCACCGCTGTGGCGTTGTCGGACTGGATTCTGATGGGGTGACCTGCTAGAAGATGGTGAAAACTGAGCAATGCTAGTCTGATGGCTCATATTTCCAGGATATTGACGGGGAGACGTGACTCGAGTGGACCACTGCCCTTGTGCTGTGTGGTGTTTGAAATCTGCACTCCAGCCAAGGAGGCTGGCATCGTTGTTCACCACCAGCCAACGGACTGGGAGAAAGGACTTTCCTTGGTGCAGGGAGGACTTCAGCGTCCACCACCTGAGGGTCTGTCTGACCCGTGGGGACAGACTGAAACGGCGGTTGAGAGAGGACGGGTTCCTGTTCCATGCTGACCGCAGCACTAGTTGTAGGGGACGGAAATGAAATTGCAAACGGAACTGCTTCCATGGCTGCTACCATCTGCCCGAGAATGCACATGCTGAAACGAATGGAGTGGGAGACTGGACTTAAAAGACTCCGTGCTCCCTGCTGCAAGGCCAAGACCTTGTCTGGAGGGAGAATGACCAGGACGCGGGAAGTGTTCAGTGTGATTCCAAGAAAGGAGATTCGTTGAGCTGGGATCAGAGAGGATTTTTACAAGTTTATCTTCCAACCCAGGCGAGAAAGAGTATCCACCGTGAGATCGACGGACTCTTCGCAGGCTGGGTATGATGGGCCTTTTATCAGTAGGTCGTCCAGGTACGGAAGTACCACCACTCCCCTGGAATGAAGAATGGCCATGGCAGCCGCCATGACCTTTGTGAAAACTCGGAGCGGTGGCGAGGCCGAAAGGTAAGGCCACAAACTGGAAGTGTTGATCGCGAAATGCGAAGCGAGGGAACTGTTGATGGAGAAAAAATTGGGATGTGGAGGTAAGCATCTTTGATGTCTATGGATGCTAGGAACGCTCCGTTTTCCATGGACGCGACGACAGAGCGGAGAGATTCCATTCTGAAGCGCCGAATTTTGACAAATTTGTTGAGAAGTTTTAGATCTAGGATCGGACGCAGCGATCCGTCCTTTTTTCGGGACCACGAATAGGTTTGAGTAAAACCCTTTGAACCTTTGGTCTTGGGGAACCGGAATGGTGACTCCATCCTTTTGTAGTGCCCGTATGGCCTGGAGAAAAGCCGTTGTCTTTGGTTTGGGAGAACACGACTAGAAAAAACGTGTCGGGGGGAGAAGAAAATTCTATTTTGTATCCGGAGGACACCAGTTCCCTGACCCACTCGTCGGAGACGACAGAGCCAGGCTTGACGGAATGAAAGTTGGCGACCTCCTACTTTGTTGATGTCCACCGGATGTTGCAACGAGTCATTGAGTGGAGGATCTACGGGATCTGGATCCCTTAGAACCAGATGACTGGTCTGGGTTTCCAGTTACGGTTAGGTCTGTATGAGACCTGTGAGCCTCAGTCCCGGCGCGCACCTCGTCCTGATGCGGGGGAGAAGGATGTAGATGACCAATTGGGATTGTTGCGAAAAGGCCGTAATCGAGATTGTTGATACCGAAATCGCCGGATAGGCTTTTGGTGGAGAAATTTGCTTTTCCCCCCAGGTAGCATCCGAGATTATTTGGTCTAATTTTTCTCCAAATAGGCGACCAGCTTGATAGGGTAGAGGTGTCAATGAACGCTTGGAAGCAGAATCTGCTCGCCAATCTCTGAGCCACAGGGCTTTTCTGATGGAAATTGCATTTGCGGCTGCCTGTGCAGCACAATTGGCTGTGTCTATTGAGGCATTAACTACGAAGTCCCCAGCCTAGGCTATCTGGTTAGCCAGGTTGATCGCCTCTGGAGGGAGATCACCGTCTTGGATGGTGGTGGTGAGCACCTCAGCCCGAGCGACCATAGCCTTAGCCACCCAAGAAGTGGCAAAGGATGGAAAGACGCTCCTGTGGCCTCGAAGACGGAGCAAGCCAGGTAGTCAATTTGGCGGTCAGAGGGGTTCTTGACTGAAGAACCGTCTGACAGAGATAGGATCGTTCTGGAAGAGAGATGCGATACTGCAGGATCCACTGAGGGAGACTGCAGCCAGTCCTTGATTAGTTCCTGAGCAAAAGGGTATTTGGCCTTAATAGGCTTTTGCCCCATGAAGCGTTTGTCAGGGCAGTCCCTGTGTTTTTGTACGATTTCTTTAAACTCAGGATGAGTGACATACTTTTTGGACACGTTTTGTCTCCGCGTGTTCCGGAGTGGATACGGATTCCTCGTCCACCTTCAGGGTCTTGTTGACCGCTTCAATGAGAGAATCGAGGGTCTCTTGGGAAGTAGAGTCGGCCATAAAAGGAACCATCGCCCCAGTAAAGTTGGGCGTGCCACAGACGTTGCAGGAGAGGGACGGGGAAGTATACTCGCCTGTTGATGGTTCGGGGGAGAGCAGACCCTATAAAAAGGAACCAGTCGCCCCCTTCACTCTGTTGAGTAAAAAATAAAAATTTACAGAAAAATTAAATTTTTAAATTAAAATAAGAAAGTTCAGGTCTGAAAACGGGCCCAAGTGCCTCCTACAGACCCTAAGCAAGAACTGGTTAAATCCTGGCCAGTGAAGGGTTGTATACTGCAGAAGAGGAAATCTTTCTGTGTTAACTTAGTGTCCTCCTAGTGGCAGCAGCATAACACCCATGGTCCTGGGTCCCCCAATGAGGCGTAGGAGAAAGAAGTGTCCCATCAATCAAGGTGTTCAGCTGAGGAAACATACGCCTTACTTGCCTCCGACACAGACAGTGAGGGAGAGGGGATGCCTCCTTCCTTTATTTTTCATCCTCCTACTGTTTTTTTAACCCCTTTCTGACATCTGACGTAATATTCCTTCCATGTGACCAGGGACTGTTGGACCATTGATGGAATATTACATCATTTTTTTTAAATGCAACACTGACCTGTGGGTAGATGGTGCGGTCATCCTGGGGGGTAGAGGTCTACACCCTCCCACACCCACGGTCTCTGTAATTGGGTGTTTAATTCTGAACAGCCATTCGCAGCATTTCTTATTGTTTCAGGCAATCAGATTGCCTGAAACCGTTATGTCCCAGCCTAGGATCAAGCACCAATCCTAGGCTGGTGCCTGTCAATGCCAGACATAGCCGGAACAGACATTGATTGGCGCGATAGACGATTACATTGATCGCACCAATCGCAGGGCACAGCCACGGTGTGACTGCGCTGTGCCCTGCCTAGGATCAGCAACACCAGACATGGCCTGGACCCACTGATTGGCGCTATCGCCAATCACATGTCACAGCCATGGTGTGATCACGCTGTGACCTGCCTAGGTTGGAGCTGTGAGCTTCGATCCTAGGCTGTTGCCTGGCAACGCCAGTGTCAAAAGGACCAGATCTGATTGTATGATCGATATCATCGATCACACTAATGATAGGGCAATAGGGCATGTAGGTCCTCACACTAGCTGAGGATTCCTACAGAGCAGACACGCTACAGGATCTGCTGCTGTGCTGGGCCTTGTGGCACCACAGAAGCCTGCGACACCAGAATCCCTGCTGAAGAAAGAAGAACAAAGAACAGAAGAGAGATCAAAAGTGTAAGTGTTTTGATTCCTGCCTTATCTCTCTTCATCCACCCCACTTCCTCCTCTTTTTACTCTCTCCACCCCCCTTCCCCCCTTTGCGCCACCTCTGTGAAGAAAATCCAGCAGCCGCCCCCGAGTGTTGATTGGTGATGCAGTTCACCGATCAGCACTTGTGCCTGCTGTCATCCATTTTTTTTAACCCTTACACCACCCCTGTGTGCACATCCACCAGCCGCCGAACTTTGATAAGTGATGCAGTTCACTCATCAGAGCTCATGCCTGCTGTTTTACCCTTTTCTTTTCAAAGACATTTTTCTCCCCAGTTGATTTTTTGCTTTAACTTTTTCTCATCAGACAAATAACTTTACACCTTTCTCTCGCACACACACAAACAGTTAAATAAAGTACTGACACTTGCCAAATTCATAAAAAAAAAAAAAAAAAAGTCGTCCCGCCTGTCCCAACAACGCTATTTAGTGGAGGAGGCATATGCTTTCCTTGCCTCCGACACGGATAGTGAGGGAGAGGATCCCACATTTCTTTACTTTTCAAATTAGTCGTCCTCTTTCTCCTTCCTTATGAGCCACGGATTCCTGATTTTGTGGCAGAATCAGGAATCAATTTTTACACCACCGGCCTTACAGAACTAGATTTTCAAAGCCTTTTTCTCTGAGGATTTTGTTATCCTCATGGTGGACCAAACTAATTTGTATGCTCAATTTTTGAAACAATACCCCGGTTCATCATTTTCTAACTGGTCTCCTGTAGACGCAGGTGAAGTGATACTGTTTTGGGACCTGGTACTTCACATGGGGATCCTGAAGAAGCCAGAACTTTGGCAATTTTGGAGTGTTGATTTTTTTAGGAATCAGTGGCTCAATTTTTGGGGGATGAGGTCCATATGGGGTCAGTAATGGGGGTCACTGGTTCATATTCTGGAATGGGGGGGGGGCGCCGCTTCACCTTCTGTCCTGGGATGTCTACATGGCGATTCAGGAGGAAGACTAGGAAGAGGACGAATAAAGAAAGAAAAAAAAAAGAAAAAGAAGAGCATATGCCTCCTCCACTGAACAGCGCTTTTGGGACAAGTTGGACAATTTTTTTTTTTTAATGCATGTGGTGATTGTGTCAGTACTTTGTGTGTGCGCGTTAAACTTTTTTTTGTTTGAAAAGAAAAAGCTAAAAGAAAAAAAAAGCAGTAACCAGGGAGAAAAAAAATCTCAGTGAAAAGAAAAGCTTAACACTGCAGGCACGAGCTATGATTAGTGAACTGCGTCACTAATCAAAGCTCGGCAGCTGCTGGATGTGTGCACAGAGGTGGTGCAAAGGGGGGTGAAAAGGAAAAGTGGAAAATAGAGCACAAGTGCTGATCAGTGAACTGCATCACCAATCAACACTCGGTGGCTGCTGGATGTGCGCACGGAGGTGGCGTAAAGGAGGATGGAGGGGGTAAAAAGAGGGAGAAGGGGGGACGGGGTGGATGAGGAGAGATCGGGCAGGGGATCAGGGATCAAAACATAGTTGTCTTTCTTCTCTGTTCAGCAGGGATTGTGGTGTCACAGGCTTCTGTGGCACCACAAGGCCCAGCACAGATCCTGCAGCATGACCGCACTGCAGAAATCCTCAGCTACTGTGAGGACCTGCAGCACGGTTACACCGCTGCTGTGCCCTATCATTGGTGCAATCGATGACGACTGATTGCACAACTCAGAGCTGACCCTGGTGATGCTGGGACAGCCTGGGATCGGTGCTCAGAGCTCCGATCCTAGCCAGGTCACACTGGCCGTGCCCTGTGACTGGTGCGATTTAATCGATTGCGCCAATCAGAGTGGGTTCAGGTGATGCCTGGGGTTGCAAGGCAGCAGCCTATGATCGGTCCTCTTGGAGCACCGATCATAGGCTGGGGATTCAGTGTTTCAGGCAATCTGCTTGCCTGAAACACTGAGAAATGCTGCAATTGGCTGTTCAGAATTGAACAGCCAATCACAGTGATCATGGTTGCTTTTGGGCGCAGTGACAACCCCCAGGATGACGACACCATCTGCCCAGAGGAAAGCTTGAACTGGAATTTGAATGTGATCACCGCAACGTCGGTTGCAGTGTCGCATTAAATAAGTGGCTTAATGATCCATCCCTGGTCAAATAGGCCCGGGGCACATGGACAGATCATTATGTCTAATGTCAGAAAGAGTATAACACCAAAAACCTGCCTTCACACAAGGTCAGTAAAACAAAAATAATTTTATTAACCAAACAAGAGTAAAATATACATATAAAATACAGCGGGAATACACCAAAGCACAGGAATGGGCGGGCAACCCAGGTATGAGCCCCAAAAAGTAGTGGTATCATATAGATTACGACCAAATCATATTAACGCAAAAAAAAAAAATCAATGTGCAAGTGACCATGTACAAAACATGCAGAAAAATGATAAGGTAATAACAGTAACTTATAATATTAAGTAGTACAGAAATAATGATATAATTACCAAATGGGGCACTCCTGGGGGACCCACCGTCAGCCTCATTGAAATACATCAACCACTGGGATGTATTTCAATGAGGCTGACGGAGCGCGCTGTCTCTCTGGTGGCGGTTGCCATGATGTCAAGCTGCGCCGCACCGGATGTGACGTCAGCACTAGGCGGCGATGGTGGTTCCGGTTACTGCTTGAGTTGTTGTGGCAATGCGGTCATGGCGGCCGTCGGCTGGCGCACGTGTCTCTTGGCAATTACTAAGGTGTGTTTACATCTGAGTTTCCATCTCACCGCCATTACTCCTATCTGCACAGGCGTACACAGGACTCTTATATTAGTTAATTATTGTTAGCTCTGTCCCTATTGGATCTTTCATACATATATACAAACAATGGCCAGTACCCAACCACACCCAGACGAAGCATTTCGGTGCGAAACGCGCGTCGGGTGTTGGTGGGTCCCCCAGGAGTGCCCCATTTGGTAATTATATCATTATTTCTGTACTACTTAATATTATAAGTTACTGTTATTACCTTATCATTTTTCTGCATGTTTTGTACATGGTCACTTGCACATTGATTTTTTTGCGTTAATATGATTTGGTCGTAATCTATATGATACCACTACTTTTTGGGGCTCATACCTGGGTTGCCCGCCCATTCCTGTGCTTTGGTGTATTCCCGCTGTATTTTATATGTATATTTTACTCTTGTTTGGTTAATAAAATTATTTTTGTTTTACTGACCTTGTGTGAAGGCAGGTTTTTGGTATTATAGTTATATTCCTTTATGGTCTTCCTTTGGTGGATATATTTTTGGTGTTGTGCTTAATGTCAGAGGTTAAGGAGTCCAAGGCCAGCTCCCAGAGATCATCACCGTCTCCAATGCTGTCCAGTATAATGGCTATTTTACACATGTCAGGACCTCACTGTCCATGCAGTCTGCAGTAGTGGTATGCCAGAAACACGGGTATTACATACCTGGTAATGTGTATTTTCATGAGACATGACAGCACCACGAAAGAGGGGATCCACCCTTCAAGGACAGGAAACCTTCAAGATAAAAGTAATACCCGTGTTTTTCCATCATACATGATGGCACCACGAGAGTTACAGAGATTTGTATTCTCTTTCAGGAAGGGGGAGGGGGGAAAAAAAAAATCAGAACTTTTGAATTTTTGTTGGCTTTTGAGGCAAAGAGGTCTACACTGGGTCTTCCCCACATGTGCACTATCCGTTGAAAAATTGACTTTAGGGACCATTCCTCTTGTCTTAAGTGGTTCCTGCTTAAAAAGTCTGCCTTTATATTGTCCACACCTCGAATATGCAGGGCCGATAATGAAAGAAAATGCCTTTCGGCTAGAGTCATGAGTCTTTTGGTTATGTGCATCAGGGACAGAACGGGTGCCCCCACGGTGGTTCACGTATGCGACCGCTGTTCGGTTGTCTGATAGGACTCTCACATGATGCCCTGTCAAGTGTGGAAGTAACCTCTCTAGCGCTTTTTCGATTGCTAGGAGTTCCCACTCGTTTGAGGATTGATTTTTCTCCTCTAGAGCCCAGGGATCTTGGACCTATAGTGTGTCTGAGAGAGCTCCCACCCCCATGGACTGGCGTCCGTTGTGATTACTTTGGAGGCTGTGTATGTCCAGGGAACTCCTCTCGGAGATGACTATCTGTAACCACCATCTGAGTGATTGGAGTAGAGAGCGGGAGAATGAGCTTCTGCTCTAGCTGCCCCTGAAGTTCCAGGTCATTCTGCAGCACACACCATTGCAGTTCTCTTGCATGGAACTGGGCCCATTTTACTGCCGGTATGCAGGAGGTTAGGGACCCCAACATCGACATGGCTCTTAAAGTCATCTCTGGTTTTTTTAATATTGTCAATCATTTGTTTGATTTTTTCAAAATCTCCTTGTTATTCCTAGGAAATTCTGGACCATTGCTGGCTCTAGTTTGGATTTTTTGAGTTTCAGTTGCCATCCTAGTGTCTGTAGAGTGTCCATCACTATTCAGACCTGCTCCTGACAGTGACAAAAGCTTTTCCCCACCATCAGGAAGTCATCTAAGTAGGGTATTATCAGAGTGTCTTTTTCTCCAAGATGTGCTGTGACCTCTGCAATCAGTTTTATAAATACCCGTGGGGCTGTTGCTATCCCAAAGGGCAGAGCCCTGTACTGAAAGTGACGCAACTGGGACCCAATCTCAACTGCCACTCTGAGAAACTGACGATCTTGTTGTCTGATTGGGACGTGATAGTAAGAGTCCTTTAGGTCTAGGACTGACATGTAACACTGAGGATATAGAAGTTTCACAGCTGATTTTATTGTTTCCATTTCGAAAAATGAAATTAGATATTTGTTGAGGCTTTTTAAATTTATTATTGTCCTCCAAGAATTGTCTTTTTTTTATGAGAAAAAGGGGGGAGTAAAACCCTTTCATCTTTTCCTCTATTGGAACTTCTTCCAAGATGTGTTTGCCTAGGAGTGATATTATTTCTCCTTCCAGACTGTCTTGTTTCTCTTGGGAGGACTGTAACGGGGTCTGCGTTTATCTTCTTGGAGGTCAGTGGTGGAATTTTAATTTTAGGCCTGATCCTATAATCTGTCGGATCCATACGCTGAAGGAGATCCTCTCCCAGGCTGGAAGGAAGTGAGAGCCTCCCACCCGAGAAGGACAGTCACTGGGAGGGTTTCTTGGTGTCCCTGGGGGACTTGCCAAAATAGAAACCTTTTCCACCCCTGGATCGCTTGTCCAAGTTTCGATTGTCCTGTCACGGTCTCTAAACTGCTGTCTTCGGAATTTTCGGCCTCTCTGAAAGGAGCGCCGAAAGGGCTGAAATGGCTGCTTTGGAAAATTTTTCTTTTTGTCACCGGTTTTTCCAACACCTCGTCTAATGCCGGTCCAAACAGAAGTTCTCTTCACATGGCAAAGAGCAAAGTTTCATCTTTGCCTGTGTATCTCCTGGCCAGCATTTAAGCCATATTGCACGGCGTCCTGTGTTGGCTAAAGCTGCTGACTTTGCTGACAGTCTAGCAGAGTCTGCCGATGCTTCAGCTAGAAACACTGCCACTGCTCTCATGGTTGGTATTGCCTCTAGGATAGTTTCTCTGGGGGCGCTTTGTTCTACCTTGTTCCTCCAGGTTGTCCATCCATATTTTTAGGGATCTGGCTACACAAGTGGCCGCAATAGCAGGCCTTAGTGCTCCTGCCGAGGCTTCCCATGCTGTCTTTAGACAACTATCCGTCTTTCTATCCAGAGGTTCTTTTAGAGAACCTAAATCCTCGAATGGTAGGGAGGTTTATCTGCCCACTTTTGAAACTGCCACATCAATTTTTGGCGCTCTATCCCAAGATGAGGACGCATCTTCCGCAAAAGGATATTTCCTTTTAAGGGAGTTGATTATGTGGGACTTCTTTTCTGGTTTCTGCCATTCCCTTTTAATAAGTTCTTGTAGCTGTTCATTAATAGGGAATGACCTCAGTTTTTACTTTTGCAGACCACTGAACATAAGTTCTTGGGCTGTCTTTTTTGCCTTCTCGTCTACCAGCCCCATGGTAGAGCGAACAGCTTTTATAAGCTTATTGGTAGCCTCCGCTGGTAATGTATCTTCCTCCTCTGAGCTACCATCTGAGCAGTGGGCTGTATCTGAGTCCTCCTCTGACTCTGAGGAATCCCTTTGGGATGCTAATGAGGGGCTGGATCTGTCTCTAGATCTGTCATCTGTGTCGGCTGTCTAACGCTTTTACAGACCTAGAGACTTCTGATTGGATCAGAGATCTTAGGCTCTCCGTAAAGGAGGGTGTTTCCTCCGCCACTGTCTTGTTGATACACTCCTGACAGTCTTACCACAAGATCGTAAAAATCGGAGAGGAGGAGGGGTTTGTCTCTATGTAAAGTCTTGTCTAAAGTCCACTTTAAGGGAGGATATTAGCGAAGGAAATGAGGATGTCGAGTCCATATGGGTCGAAATTCATGGAGGGAAAAATGGTAACAAAATTCTCATTGGGGTCTGTTACAAACCCCCAAATATAACAGAAACCATGGAAAGTCTACTTCTAAAGCAGATAGATGAAGCTGCAACCCATAATGAGGTCCTGGTTATGGGGGACTTTAACTACCCGGATATTAACTGGGAAACAGAAACCTGTGAAACCCATAAAGGGAACAGGTTTCTGCTAATAACCAAGAAAAATTATCTTTCACAATTGGTGCAGAATCCAACCAGAGGAGCAGCACTTTTAGACCTAATACTATCTAATAGACCTGACAGAATAACAAATCTGCAGGTGGTTGGGCATTTAGGAAATAGCGACCACAATATTGTGCAGTTTCACCTGTCTTTCACTAGGGGGACTTGTCAGGCAGTCACAAAAACACTGAACTTTAGGAAGGCAAAGTTTGACCAGCTTAGAGATGCCCTTGATCTGGTAGACTGGGACAATATCCTCAGAAATAAGAATACAGATAATAAATGGGAAATGTTTAAGAACATCCTAAATAGGCAGTGTAAGCGGTTTATACCTTGTGGGAATAAAAGGACTAGAAATAGGAAAAACCCAATGTGGCTAAACAAAGAAGTAAGACAGGCAATTAACAGTAAAAAGAAAGCATTTGCACAACTAAAGCAGGATGGCACCATTGAAGCTCTAAAAAACTATAGGGAGAAAAATACTTTATCTAAAAAACTAATTAAAGCTGCCAAAAAGGAAACAGAGAAGCACATTGCTAAGGAGAGTAAAACTAATCCCAAACTGTTCTTCAACTATATCAATAGTAAAAGAATAAAAACTGAAAATGTAGGCCCCTTAAAAAATAGCGAGGAAAGAATGGTTGTAGATGACGAGGAAAAAGCTAACATATTAAACACTACCTTCTCCACGGTATTCACGGTGGAAAATGAAATGCTAGGTGAAATCCCAAGAAACAATGAAAACCCTATATTAAGGGTCACCAATCTAACCCAAGAAGAGGTGCGAAACCGGCTAAATAAGATTAAAATAGATAAATCTCCGGGTCCGGATGGCATACACCCACGAGTACTAAGAGAACTAAGTAATGTAATAGATAAACCATTATTTCTTATTTTTATGGACTCTATAGCGACAGGGTCTGTTCCGCAGGACTGGCGCATAGCAAATGTGGTGCCAATATTCAAAAAGGGCTCTAAAAGTGAACCTGGAAATTATAGGCCAGTAAGTCTAACCTCTATTGTTGGTAAAATATTTGAAGGGTTTCTGAGGGATGTTATTCTGGATTATCTCAATGAGAATAACTGTTTAACTCCATATCAGCATGGGTTTATGAGAAATCGCTCCTGTCAAACCAATCTAATCAGTTTTTATGAAGAGGTAAGCTATAGGCTGGACCACGGTGAGTCATTGGACGTGGTATATCTCGATTTTTCCAAAGCGTTTGATACCGTGCCGCACAAGAGGTTGGTACACAAAATGAGAATGCTTGGTCTGGGGGAAAATGTGTGTAAATGGGTTAGTAACTGGCTTAGTGATAGAAAGCAGAGGGTGGTTATAAATGGTATAGTCTCTAACTGGGTCGCTGTGACCAGTGGGGTACCGCAGGGGTCAGTATTGGGACCTGTTCTCTTCAACATATTCATTAATGATCTGGTAGAAGGTTTACACAGTAAAATATCGATATTTGCAGATGATACAAAACTATGTAAAGCAGTTAATACAAGAGAAGATCGTATTCTGCTACAGATGGATCTGGATAAGTTGGAAACTTGGGCTGAAAGGTGGCAGATGAGGTTTAACAATGATAAATGTAAGGTTATACACATGGGAAGAGGGAATCAATATCACCATTACACACTGAACGGGAAACCACTGGGTAAATCTGACAGGGAGAAGGACTTGGGGATCCTAGTTAATAATAAACTTACCTGGAGCAGCCAGTGCCAGGCAGCAGCTGCCAAGGCAAACAGGATCATGGGGTGCATTAAAAGAGGTCTGGATACACATGATGAGAGCATTATACTGCCTCTGTACAAATCCCTAGTTAGACCGCACATGGAGTACTGTGTCCAGTTTTGGGCACCGGTGCTCAGGAAGGATATAATGGAACTAGAGAGAGTACAAAGGAGGGCAACAAAATTAATAAAGGGGATGGGAGAACTACAATACCCAGATAGATTAGCGAAATTAGGATTATTTAGTCTAGAAAAAAGACGACTGAGGGGCGATCTAATAACCATGTATAAGTATATAAGGGGACAATACAAATATCTCGCTGAGGATCTGTTTATACCAAGGAAGGTGACGGGCACAAGGGGGCATTCTTTGCGTCTGGAGGAGAGAAGGTTTTTCCACCAACATAGAAGAGGATTCTTTACTGTTAGGGCAGTGAGAATCTGGAATTGCTTGCCTGAGGAGGTGGTGATGGCGAACTCAGTCGAGGGGTTCAAGAGAGGCCTGGATGTCTTCCTGGAGCAGAACAATATTGTATCATACAATTAGGTTCTGTAGAAGGACGTAGATCTGGGGATTTATTATGATGGAATATAGGCTGAACTGGATGGACAAATGTCTTTTTTCGGCCTTACTAACTATGTTACTATGTTACTATGTATGTTAAGATGTCTTTAAAGGGACTCTGTCACCTGAATTTGGAGGGAACAATCTTCAGCTATAGGGGCGGGGTTTTCGGGTGTTTCATTCACCCTTTTCTTACCCGCCGGCTGCATGCTGGCTGCAATATTGGATTGAAGTTCATTCTCTGTCCTCCATAGTACACTTCTGCGCAAGGCAAGAGTCCCTTTAAAGGCTTGTTACACAAGGGACATTCCTTATTTTTAGCTTTTGCCTTATACTTTAGGGACCTCCTATACTCCACCCCCAAATATAAGAAAAGAGGGGAGAGACGGAGATAAGAGAAAAGAACAGACATTAGCGTGCTGGACTTTCTCGAAGTTCACTCACCACTCGGACGCTTTCAAAGTACGGGTACCGGATCCGGAGGTTGACTGGTTTTCTCCGTGTCTCCCAATGAGACCAGGGACCCCCTCCTTGGTATGGCGATCCGTCCGTATGCTGTCCGAGCGGCTCCTGCTGCTGCCATGGCGTATCTGGCTCTTCTCACTTGAGCGAGACCGCCTCTCCTGCACCTCTTGCTGTGGCATTAAATGTTCCGGCGAAAAGCTCTCTTACACACTACCACATAACAAGAGCAGTCACAATCAACCTGGCCTGGTTTAGTGACACAGGGCAGCACTTCTGGTTTGTTTAAATACTCACTTTTTTTTTTTTTTTTCTTTAATGCATCACCTGGTTGATCCTGCCTTTACTGGCTGGTCAGCCCCCTGGTCTGTGCTATAACAGGTGTATGTGCGCACCTGGCCTGCTAATTTTATTACCTGGCTGATCGTGCCTGCACCATTTCCGGTGCATGTAAATACAATCAATCACCTGGTTGATCCTGCATCTGCCGGCCGCTAGCGCAACGCCTGCACTGTATAATGATGTCTAAGCGCGCCTCCGGCACCCACTTCTGGCACGTGCTACTTAATCAACCATTCACCTGGTTGATCCTGTCTCTGCTCTGAGTGTTGCCACTGGGTCCTGCGCGCGTACCTGGCACTTACTTCCGGTGCGCGCTGCTCTGCAGTCCTCCAGCGCCCATGAGCGTTCTACTTCCAGGCGTGCACCCGGCCCTTACTTCCGGTGCGCGCCGAAGTTTCCGGTCCTTCTGCCCCAGTATCCTGCACAAACGTTCCGAGTGCTGCCGCCCAGCGATTTGTGCACGCGTACTGCGCCCCTGGGAAAATGGCGCCGGCCAGGCAGAAAACTCTGCAGTGTCCATGCCATCGGACACGCCACACTCACCCCCAGATCCATAGTGGCTGCCAGACACCGTTCCATACCTCTCCGCTGTCTCAGGTACCGACCAGGGAGGAGGGAGGGAAGGGGGGGAAAGGAGACCTGCTTTTTTAAAGCTCAACAGGGAGGCCCCCAAACCTCTGAGGAGACTTGCCCAGCCCGGGCACCGATGTGCCTTACGGGCTGCATGGCCACCTTTGGTCAACAGGGGGGGGCACCATGTAGTGACCCCTGAGGACAGCAGGATTTTTAATCAACAGGGGGGAAATGCTATCCCCCTGAGAATAATCTTTACTCGGGCATTGCCTCACAGGCTGTGGCCATGCTTCGCTCAGGGGGGCATGGAATACATGACCCCCGAGGCAACTGCCGGTACCTGGTGACGGGTGCAGCAGACCAGCGCCTGCCCAAATCCACCTAACCCAGGCATCCTCTTCGGTCTTCCGAAGTCTTCATCTTGAGGGTTCCCCGTCAAGGGCAGGAAACCAACTGATGTGATGTTGAGAGAGGAAGCGCCCCTTTATCTTGAAGGTTTCCTGGCCTTGAAGGGCTGATCCCCTCTCTCGTGGTGCCGTCATGTATGGTGGAAAAAGGGGCAATCACATTGGTGAAACATTAAAAGTGAGCTGGATTTTAAAGTTTTAACACACAGCGTCACTACTACTCCTGGTGTACGATACTGCAAGATATTGACTAAATACCATGAAATACTGCCCAGCTAAGTAAGGCTTCTGTCAGTTATAAGGTGTATGTATGAATATTTTTTTTTTTTAATGTTGCATGCATTCTTCCCTTTATCAATTTATGGTCACCGTGTGCCCTTCTGTAAGGCTTATGCATTTGTTGACTGGTCAGGCTGGATAGACAGACCATCCTGGAAGCTCACCGATCTTTTGTCACAACTCTTCTATTTGATGAGCTAGTTCTGGAAACACCATTATTCCTCCATTTGTTGTCCTGTCCAGATGACTAAAGACCGCAATACTGGAAGCCCGTACAAAATCCTAAAGTTAGTATTAAAACCTCAAGCATTTTACATCAAGATAATCCCAGCCTGGACCATAAACTATGAATAGATGCCCAGCAATCTTTGTGTGGTCACCAAAAGAAAGGGATGAATATTAGTGAATAATATACACTACTGCTCCCAACAAGAAACAAAATGGCACAAGATTGAAAATAAAAATGAAAAATCATAAATGCTTACCAACCTGATAGTTGAAAGTACAGAAAGATTCCTTTGCTGTATCTTTAAAATGTGCTTGATATTTGGAGTTATTATCACTCTCCCAGACCATTTCCTTTACATCTTCATCTATTAAAGTAGGAGAAAAACATAATATTAATGCAATTTTTCATCTAACCAAAAGAAAGAAAAAAACCTGA
The DNA here is from genome assembly GCF_032444005.1 of Ranitomeya imitator. NCBI lineage: Eukaryota > Metazoa > Chordata > Amphibia > Anura > Dendrobatidae > Ranitomeya > Ranitomeya imitator. Next base: position 710,012,291 of record NC_091284.1, on the reverse strand, counting down.
GATTACAAAAGCAATGGTATGGACCAATTCACACGAAGACCATTTTGCGGAGGGTTTGGAAATAAGCACTGAACGCAGTGTGAAAGCACCCTTACAACATGCTCATACCATAGGGGATAGAAGTCAGGCCCCCATCAATCATGAACTAAATGCACATACCTGTAATATGCTATCGCTTTATAAAATGTGTAACATTTTAGACTAAGCATAATTATCCCCCTCCCCCCAAAAAAATATAAAAGCTTTGAACTACATACATAAAACATTGAATGCAGTTACATACATGTGTTAAAAAGGGGCAGCCACTCCCAGGATTACAACTTGTAATATAGCAATGAGTCACATCTGACAAGGTCACACCATTAGTAATAGGTGTGGTGGTGAGCAGGGACAACCAAAGCGAAGTACAGAAGTGCTGACTTTGTTATCAGTTACATGACCGCTGCCACTGATCACCGACGTTGGTGGTCACATGTCGTACATGCGCATGCGACTGTTGAGGCCAGGTAACTGACGATTAGCAAGGCTGTCATCACTAGAGATGAGCGAATCTGTTCGGGTCCTCCTTATTCGGCAAACTATAGCGCTTACAGAATAAGCTGCAGAGGGAACCTGGCTTGTCATTTTAGAAAAATGCCCTTAATAGGACCACATTTTAAAAAACACAAAATGCCTTAAAAAATGCAAGCATGGCTTACCCATGTTAAGTTTTATTACATCCCTGGGATCACAATGATTGTTCAATCTGGAGGAAGAGAAAGAAAAGCGTTATTGCTTTCGAAGAAATTGTTCAATTCATACAGCCATAAATGCACGTATTTAGCATGGAAAATAAAATTGTGATTTATGGAACTATAACATTACAAAGGCGAGACGCTGGAGATGGGTAATGAGGCAGAGACGCAACTTGAATGAAAATTTGCACAAAAGGAAATAGAAAAGTCAATTGTAAGAAGAAGAAAAAAAAAAAACTACTACAACAACTTATATTCGTGTTAAACCCACAAATATACGTAAATAAGCCCCAAAGTCTATTCTAAATATGCATAATCTATAATTTTACCATCAATTGTCAAATGGGGCGAGAAATTGTCTAAATAGGGTTGTCCACTACTAACACACCTTCTCAATTACTATACTCCACCATGTATGATAAAAACAGCCTGTATGCTCCTCCAGCGGGCTGTGGAGTCGGTAAGCCAAACTGACTAATTTGACTCAGACTCCCTCATACATGGCTCATGGAAAAAGCAAAGTTCACCACCTGATATAATTAGTTTAAAGGGAACCTGTCACCCCCACAATCGAAGGCAAGCTAAGCCCACCAGCATCAGGGGCTTATCTACAGCATTCTGGAATGCTGTACATAAGCCCCCGATGTATCCTGAAAGATGAGAAAGAGGTAAGATTATACTCACCCAGGGGTGGTCCCAGTACGATGGGCGTCGCGGTCCGGAGCCTCCTATCTTACGATGATGTCCTCTTGTATTCATGCTGCGGCTACGGCGTACTTTGCCTTGTTGAGGGCAGAGCAAAGTACTGCAGTGTGCAGGGCCTCTCTGACCTTTCCGGCACCTGCGCACTGCAGTACTTTGCTCTGCTCTCAACAGGGCATACAAAGTACACCTGCGCCATAGCTGTAGGGTGAAGACAAGAAGAATACGTCGCTGTAAGAGGATGGGACGCCCCGGATCGGACCGCGAGCCTACCGGACCGCAGCAGGACCGCCCCTGGGTGAGTATAATCTAACCTCTTTTTCTCATCTTTCAGAATACATCAGGGGCTTATCTACAGCATTACAGAACACTGTAGATAAGCCCCTGCTGCTGGTGGGCTTAGCTCACCTTCGATTTTGGGGGTGACAGGTTCCCTTTAACAGAAAAAGAAGTACAGTTACGTCTGGGCAATTTAAAAACATTGACACACCCACACTATCCATAAACAGAGATTGTGAGGGAACACTTAGTCAACTTAAATCTCCTGGTCCAGATTAATTACATTCTAGGGTACTGGAAGAGTTAGAGGAAATGGAAACACTAGCCAGAACCTTTGAACAATCCTTGAAAACAGGAGAAGTCCCAGAAGATTGGAAAAGGGCAAATGTTGTGCCCATCTTCAAAAAAGGGAAAGAAAAGTGAGCTGGGAAATTACAGACCAGTGTGTCTTACTTCTATACAAGGAAAAGATATTAGAAACAAGTTATTAAACAGCATGTAAGTACTTAGATAAGAATACAGTAATTAACCAGAGCCAGCATGGGTTTTTAGCCAGCAAATCATTCCAGACTAATCTAATTTCCTTCTATGATGGAATCACTGAGTGGATCAGGGAAATGTGGTAGATATAGTATATCTCGACTTCAGAAAGCCAGTTGATAAAATATCTCATACTATCCTTATTGAAAAAAAATGACAAAGTACACAATTGACAAGGCTATGTTAGGTGGATTCATAACTGGCTCAGTGACTATACTCAAAGAGTGGTAATAAATTGTTACACATCCAATTGGAAGACTTTTTCAAGTGGGGTACCACAAGGCTCTGTCATGGCCCCAGTGTTGTTCAACATTTTTACAAATGATCTAGATAAAGGAACGAAGGGTAAACAATACAAAGCTGGGGGATAGCCAACACTAGAGAAGACAAAGGATTCAGAAAGATCTTAAGTTTGAACAATGGGCAGCGCCTAATAGAATGGTATTTAGCAGGAAGAAATGCAGCACATGTGAAAAAGACTTGGGTACACCAATAGATCACAGACTGCATGAGTCAGTGTGATGTAGCAGCAAAAAAATGCAAAGTTCTAGGATGTATTAATAGAGGCATAGAGTCTAGCTCACGTGAAGTAATACAGTGTCCTCCGCTGGGCATCACATATACAAAAAAAAAAAAAAAACCTAATACTATCTAATAGACCTGACAGAATAACAAATCTGCAGGTGGTCGGGCATCTAGGAAATAGCGACCACAATATTGTACAGTTTCACCTGTCTTTCACTAGGGGGACTTGTCAGGGAGTCACAAAAACACTGAACTTTAGGAAGGCAAAGTTTGACCAGCTTAGAGATGCCCTTAATCTGGTAGACTGGGACAATATCCTCAGAAATAAGAATACAGATAATAAATGGGAAATGTTTAAGAACATCCTAAATAGGCAGTGTAAGCGGTTTATACCTTGTGGGAATAAAAGGACTAGAAATAGGAAAAACCCAATGTGGCTAAACAAAGAAGTAAGACAGGCAATTAACAGTAAAAAGAAAGCATTTGCACTACTAAAGCAGGATGGCACCATTGAAGCTCTAAAAAACTATAGGGAGAAAAATACTTTATCTAAAAAACTAATTAAAGCTGCCAAAAAGGAAACAGAGAAGCACATTGCTAAGGAGAGTAAAACTAATCCCAAACTGTTCTTCAACTATATCAATAGTAAAAGAATAAAAACTGAAAATGTAGGCCCCTTAAAAAATAGTGAGGAAAGAATGGTTGTAGATGACGAGGAAAAAGCTAACATATTAAACACCTTCTTCTCCACGGTATTCACGGTGGAAAATGAAATGCTAGGTGAAATCCCAAGAAACAATGAAAACCCTATATTAAGGGTCACCAATCTAACCCAAGAAGAGGTGCGAAACCGGCTAAATAAGATTAAAATAGATAAATCTCCGGGTCCGGATGGCATACACCCACGAGTACTAAGAGAACTAAGTAATGTAATAGATAAACCATTATTTCTTATTTTTAGGGACTCTATAGCGACAGGGTCTGTTCCGCAGGATTTGCGCATAGCAAATGTGGTGCCAATATTCAAAAAGGGCTCTAAAAGTGAACCTGGAAATTATAGGCCAGTAAGTCTAACCTCTATTGTTGGTAAAATATTTGAAGGGTTTCTGAGGGATGTTATTCTGGATTATCTCAATGAGAATAACTGTTTAACTCCATATCAGCATGGGTTTATGAGAAATCGCTCCTGTCAAACCAATCTAATCAGTTTTTATGAAGAGGTAAGCTATAGGCTGGACCACGGTGAGTCATTGGACGTGGTATATCTCGATTTTTCCAAAGCGTTTGATACCGTGCCGCACAAGAGGTTGGTACACAAAATGAGAATGCTTGGTCTGGGGAAAATTGTGTGTAAATGGGTTAGTAACTGGCTTAGTGATAGAAAGCAGAGGGTGGTTATAAATGGTATAGTCTCTAACTGGGTCGCTGTGACCAGTGGGGTACCACAGGGGTCAGTATTGGGACCTGTTCTCTTCAACATATTCATTAATGATCTGGTAGAAGGTTTACACAGTAAAATATCGATATTTGCAGATGATACAAAACTATGTAAAGCAGTTAATACAAGAGAAGATAGTATTCTGCTACAGATGGATCTGGATAAGTTGGAAACTTGGGCTGAAAGGTGGCAGATGAGGTTTAACAATGATAAATGTAAGGTTATACACATGGGAAGAAGGAATCAATGTCACCATTACACACTGAATGGGAAACCACTGGGTAAATCTGACAGGGAGAAGGACTTGGGGATCCTAGTTAATGATAAACTTACCTGGAGCAGCCAGTGCCAGGCAGCAGCTGCCAAGGCAAACAGGATCATGGGGTGCATTAAAAGAGGTCTGGATACACATGATGAGAGCATTATACTGCCTCTGTACAAATCCCTAGTTAGACCGCACATGGAGTACTGTGTCCAGTTTTGGGCACCGGTGCTCAGGAAGGATATAATGGAACTAGAGAGAGTACAAAGGAGGGCAACAAAATTAATAAAGGGGATGGGAGAACTACAATACCCAGATAGATTAGCTAAATTAGGATTATTTAGTCTAGAAAAAAGACGACTGAGGGGCGATCTAATAACCATGTATAAGTATATAAGGGGACAATACAAATATCTCGCTGAGGATCTGTTTATACCAAGGAAGGTGACGGGCACAAGGGGGCATTCTTTGCGTCTGGAGGAGAGAAGGTTTTTCCACCAACATAGAAGAGGATTCTTTACTGTTAGGGCAGTGAGAATCTGGAATTGCTTGCCTGAGGAGGTGGTGATGGCGAACTCAGTCGAGGGGTTCAAGAGAGGCCTGGATGTCTTCCTGGAGCAGAACAATATTGTATCATACAATTAGGTTCTGTAGAAGGACGTAGATCTGGGGATTTATTATGATGGAATATAGGCTGAACTGGATGGACAAATGTCTTTTTTCGGCCTTACTAACTATGTTACTATGTTACTATGTTATTGAAAAACTGGGGTAAGTTCAGAGAAGAGCTACCAGGATAGTGAGCAGACTGCAAAGTAGGTCCTACGAGGAACGGTTAAAGGATCTGGAAAAGTTTAGCTTGCATAAAAATCTAAGAGGAAACTTAAAAGTCTACAAATATCTGAAGGGCTGTCAGTGTAGAGGGATCATTCTCATTTACACATGGAAACAGAAGCAATGGAATGAAACTGAAAGGACAAGATAAAGATTAGATATTAGGAAAAACTTTTTGACAGTGAGGGTGATTATTAAGTGGAACACGCGGCCACAAGAGGTGGCGAGTTCTCCATCAATGGAAGTCTTCAGAGGCTGGACAGACATCTGTCAGATGATTTAATAATAATAATTAATAATAATCTTTATATAGCGCCAACATATTCCGCAGCGCTTTAAAGTTTAACAGTTTCAAACACAACAGTCATAAGTAAAAGTTAACAATTAAAGCAAAATAAGACGACCCTGCTCGTGAGAGCTGACAATCTACAATGAGGTGGGGGAGATACAAAGTACAGGTGTGTATTTAAAATAATGGTCCAGCCATCTTCAGGGGGTGGGGGATAGATGGAGATAGTGAATGGGCAACACACACAAAATGACTGATTAGGGAACACGATAGGCCACTGAACAAATGTGTCTGGAGGGAGAGCCTAAAACTATGCAAATTGTGGATGGTCCAAATATCTTGGGGTAGAGCATTCCAGAGGATTGGCGCAGCATGGGAGAAGTCTTGGAGTCGGGAGTGGGAGGTACTGATTAGTACAGAGGTTAGTCGAAAGTCATTTGCAGAGCACAGCGGTCGGTTAAGCCGATAGGCAGAAATGAAAAAGGAGATGTAAAGGGGTGCCACACTGTGAAGAGCTTTGTGGGTGAAAACAAGTACTTTGAATTGGATCCTGTAATGAATGGGCAGCCAGTTTAACGACTGGCGAAGAGCAGACGCGTCCGAGTAATGATTAGCTAGATGGACAACTCTGGCTGAGCCATTAAGGATAGGCTGGAGAGGGTAAAGTCGAATAAGGGGGAGGCCAATTAGTAGAGCATTGCAGTATTCCAGGCGGGAGTGGATCAAGGCGACAGTGAGGGTTTTTGTTGTTTCCGTGGTGAGAAAAATAGAATTAGACTTACCGGTAATTCAGTTTCTAGGAACCTTCCACGACAGCATAGCAGGATGTCTCCATTCCCTAATAGGGACAGGAAGCACGAGAGGTTAAAAGCCCCTCCTCCCTCCAAATCGCCAGTGACTTACAACGGATACCATAGCACTAGCTACCTTAATGAACCCAGGATTAAGGAAAGGGAGGGAACTTGTGCTGCCGTGGAAGGTTCCTAGAAACTGAATTACCGGTAAGTCTAACTATTTTCTCCAGTAACCTTCCAGGACAGCATAGGAGGAGTACCAACCAATTCTGCACTGACTCCCCGATATTAGGCCGCTTGCGGCTAGGAGGGCCTCCTCCACTGCTTTCAACTCCCTGAATTTGGAGGATCTGGCGCTTGTTGCTTGATTCCAGCATCTCTGGAAGAGAGTATGCAAGAATACCGCCCCCCTGCCCCGCTTGCTGGCGTCCATTGTAATTGTTACAAGGGGGGATTGTGACCAGTTCACGCCCCTGCGGATGTTTTTGGGGTTCAACCACCACACTAGGGATGCTTTTACATGCCCTGGAGTATGTACTCTTGTTCAGGGAACCCGGATTTCCATCCCAGTTTGCAAGGATGTGGGCTTGAAGGGTTCTGGAATGGGCCTGAGCCCAGGCAACCGACTGAATACATGCCATCAGAGCCTAGGACCGACATGCTTTTCCGTAGAGTCGGAGATCTGTCCTCTCTGAGATCTACGATCTTCTCTATTAACACCCGTTGATCTTCCGGGAGAAGTGATTTTTGTTTTACTGAGTGCAACAGAACCCCCAGAAACCTCCTTGATTGGGAAGGTTGTAGCTGGGACTTCCTCAGATTTGGGAGCCACCCCAATGTCGAGGGTCTTTAAGACATGACTGTTGAGGATCTGAGCCGAGGGGCTATAAGCAGCAGATTGTCCAGACACTGCCTACGCCATTATCCTGGAGAATACGCTCGGCGTTGAAGAAATGCCGAAAGGGAGTGCGTTGAACTGAAAATGATTCACTTGCTGGTTGAACTGTATTGCAAACCTGAGATACTTTCTGTGCCGGGGATGGATGACACATAAAAGTAGGCATCCTTTAGGTCGATGGTTGCCATGAAATAATTTTGACCCATCAGGGGGATAGTAGACTTCACCGATTCCATTTTAAAACGGTGGTATAGGATATAGTAAGCTACTTACCGGTAGCTGTGTTTTTCAGGAGCCCATGACAGCACCACAAGAGAGGGGATCCACCCTTCAGGGACAGGAAACCTACAGACAAAAGGGCGGCACCCCTCTCCCGCATTAGTTGGTTTACAGAGCATGAGAGGACCTCCCTGGGTAGGAGCACAATCAATTTAAAATATGGTACAATTCACCGTGTGAATAAACTTAGCACTTAAAAAGGAAAAGAAAGTGTTGACCCATACGAGAAATAGGGTAGGGAATATAAGGGTGCTGTCATGGGCTCCTGAAAAACAACGCTACTGGTAAGTAGCTTACGTATTTATTTAGTTGCCATGACAGCACCACGAGAGACTTTCAGAGAAGTAAAAAAGGACTAGGGAGGGATAACTGCTTCAAGCACCCTTCTCCCAAAGGTGAGATCAGAGGAGCTACCGAGATCTAGTCTATAGTGTCTAAAGAAAGTAGATGGAGAAGACCATGTGGCCGCCTTACAAATGTCTTCAATCGAAACTCCAGATCTCTCCGCCCAGGATGTGGCCACGGCTCGAGTGCTATGAGCTTTAACACCTTCTGGGATCTCCATGCCACCTGCTGTATAAGCCAGAGATATTGCCTCCCTTGATCCATCTAGCTAGTGTGTTTTTAGATACTTTAAATCCCTTTCTAACTCCCTGAAAGGATATTAATAGGGAATTATCTTTTTTTCCCAAGCGTTAGTAGCTGAAATATATTTAAGAAGACATCTTTTAACATCCAAAGTATGAAATGTATGTTCCTTATTAGTGGGATTAGGACAAATTGAGGGAAGAACAACTTCTTGTAACCCATGAAATTTTGAAGCTACCTTTGGAAGATAAAGAGGATCAGGTCTCATAACCATCTTCCCTAAACTGCATGTAAGGAGGCTGTCTGGACAAAGCTTGTATATCACTAATCCTTCTCGCGGATGTAAGTGCAACCAAGAGAGCTGTTTTCAAGGATAGGATTTTGATTGGGGCATCATCAATAGGCTCAAATGGAGCTTGCGTTAAAAGTTGAGAGAACAAGATTTAGGTCCCATGGAACTACTTTTGGTTCAATGATTGGTCTAGATCTCGTAACCGCCTTGAAAAACCTGACTATCCAATGATTGCTGGCCAAATTTCTATTGAATAGTGCCCCTAGAGCCGATACTTGAACTGTAAGCGTACTTGTGGCTAGGCCCATAGCTAATCCTTTTTGCAGGAATTCAAAAATTTGGTTAATACAGGGTTCCCGACCAATCCGTGTTTATGAAACTGATAAGAATTTCTTCCAAATCCTGACGTAAATGTTTGTTGTAGTCTTTTCTACTTTTAAGTAATGTATTTATCAGGTCCCGCAAAAAAAAACCTCCCCCTTAGTAACGACCTTTCAAATTCCACGCCGCTAGATGTAAATTGGCCTCTCGTGGATGGAGGATTGGCCCCTGGGAGAGGAGTTTTGGTATTTCTGGAAGAATCCATGGCTGGGAAACGGACATCTTCCTCAGCCAAGGAAACCATGATCTTCTGGGCCAGAACGGGGCTATCAGGATTATTCGGGCCCCGTCTTCCTGTATTTTCCTCAGAACTATGGGGATTAAGTTCAGAGGGGAAAACGTATCAGCGAGATTGAAGTGCCATGGAATTAGAATAGCGTCTACCGCATAAAGACTGTCTCTGGGGTTTAACCCCTTACCGGCATCGGACGTACTATACCGTCCGATGCCGGCTCCCCTGCTTTGATGCAGGGCTCCGCGGTGAGCCCGCACCAAAGCCGGGACATGTCAGCTGTTTTGAACAGCTGACATGTGCCCGTAATAGGCGCGGGCAGAATCGCGATCTGCCCGCACCTATTAACTAGTTAAATGCCGCTGTCAAACGCAGACAGCGGCATTTAACTACCGCTTCCGGCCGGGCGGCCGGAAATGACGTCATCGCCGACCCCCGTCACATGTCTGGGGGTCGGCGATGCGTCTCCATTGTAGCCATAGAGGTCCTTGAGACCTCTATGGTTACTGATTGCCCGTCGCTGTGAGCGCCACCCTGTGGTCGGCGCTCACAGCACACGTGCAATTCTGCTACATAGCAGCGATCAGCAGATCGCTGCTATGTAGCAGAGCCGATCGGCTTGTGCCTGCTTCTAGCCTCTCATGGAGGCTATTGAAGCATGGCAAAAGTTAAAAAAAAAAGTTTAAAAAAATGTGAAAAAAATAAAAAAAACATAAAAGTTTAAATCACCCCCCTTTCGCCCCAATCAAAATAAATCAATAAAAAAAAATATCAAATCTACGCATATTTGGTATCGCCGCGCTCAGAATTGCCCGATCTATCAAATAAAAAAAAGTATTAACCTGATCGCTAAACAGCGTAGCGGGAAAAAAACTCGAAACGCCAGAATTACGTTTTTTTGGTCGCCGCGACATTGCATTAAAATGCAATAACGGGCGATCAAAAGAACGTATCTGCACCGAAATGCTATCATTAAAAACGTCATCTCGGCACGCAAAAAATAAGCCCTCAACCGACCCCAGATCACGAAAAATGGAGACGCTACGAGTATCGGAAAATGGCGCAATTTTTTTTTTTTTTTTTTTAGCAAAGTTTGGAATTTTTTTTCACCACTTAGATAAAAAATAACCTAGTCATGTTTGGTGTCTATGAACTCGTAATGACCTGGAGAATCATAATGGCAGGTCATTTTTAGCATTTAGTGAACCTAGCAAAAAAGCCAAACAAAAAACCAATGTGGGATTGCACTTTTTTTGCAATTTCACCGCACTTGGAATTTTTTTCCCGTTTTCTAGTACACGACATGTTAAAACCAATGATGTCGTTCAAAAGTACAACTCGTCCCGCAAAAAATAAGCCCTCACATGGCCAAATTGACGGAAAAATAAAAAAGTTATGGCTCTGGGAAGGAGGGGAGCGAAAAACGAACACGGAAAAACGAAAAATCCCCTGGTCATGAAGGGGTTAAGGAGCAGAATCGATGTAGCGTTCTGTATTCTCGTTTGGCAAAGAGATCTATGTCTGGACATCCCCACAATTGTATGATCTGATTGAAGATGGAGGCGTTTAGTATCCAATCTCCCTGTCTGAGTTGGTTGCGGCTTAGATAGTCGGCCATGATATTGTACTTTCCTTCTATGTGAAGAGACGAGACTTATAGTAGATGATTTTCGGCCATCTGAAAAATACCATCCGCGACCTCCATTAATGAACCGAACAGAGTACCTCCTTGATGGTTAATGTAGGCTATGGTTACCTGGTTGTCAGAAAAAAGTCTGATGTGCCGACCCTGTAGGGGTATAAGAAAACTAAAGCCCGTTCTACCGCTAATAACTCCTTTAGATTGGATGACAAACTCTGTTCGTACGGAGATCACAGCCTCTGGACCCAACTAGTTTCCAAGTGTGCACCCCATCCCCTGGGGCTAGAATCTGTAGGTATTTTCAGAGTTATATAATTTGTCCAGGGAACCCCCCCTACGCAAATTTGGTACGTGCGTCCACCAATGTAGTGATTGAATGGATTCAACAGAATGAAAATTTACCATCAAGATGAGCTTTTAGGCGACGGGAATTCTGTAAAACGTCCCACTGTAGTGTTCTAGTATGATATTAAGCCCAGAGAACCGTCGGAACACACTATGTAAGTGAACCCAATAGTGACATCGCCCCTCTTACAGACTGATAGATTATTAATCATTCTGGTCGCTAGTCGCTGGATACCATCCACTTTTGAATCCAGAAGACTACACTCCTGCCGACTGGAGTCTATGGTAAGACCCAGAAACTCCTGAACTTTTAAAGGCTGTAAACGAGTTTTTTTTAAATTTATAATCCACCCCAATTTGTGTAACACAGATGTCACCTTCTCCAATTGAATTTTGCAATGTGACTGAATGTCCCACAATCAATAAGTCATCTAGGTAGGGAACTATTAATATGTCCTGTTCCTGGTCTTTCAGATCTAGGACAACCATGAAGTAATTGTTAAAGAAGTTTTATTGCCGTCTCTACAGATTCCATTTTAAAAGACGGGACCAGCAAAAATGTATTCAGGCCTTTCAAATTAATGATGGTACGAAAAGATCCGTCAGGTTTTTTGACCAGAAAGAGAGGGGAGTAGAACCCTTTACCTCTTTGTACCGCAGGCACTTTAATCAGAACCCCTTTTATCTGAAGTTCCTGAACTTCCGACTCTAGTGCCAATTGTTCTGCACAAGAAGAACGAATGGGTGTTAAAGTAAATTTATCATGAGGAATCTGTTGGAACTCAAACTTTAGGCCAGTTTCAATAACGCTAAGAATCCATGGACTGTTGGAAATTTGTAACCAGGCAGGATAGAAGGCTGAAAGCCTACCCCCTACCTGGTCCGGCAGTCAATGAGGTTTTTTTATAGTCCCGAAAGGTACTAAACATATATACTCTACATTCATCACTGTAGTGAGCGGTACCATGTGACCGCTCACACAGGACAAGCTGCCGGAGCTGAGAACAGACATCGCAGGAGCTGGGTGAGTATTTCTCGGTAAGCGGGCAGGCCCACGGGGGATGGGAGGTGACCCCAAACTTTTTTTAACTAAAAAAAAAAACCCTTGATTTTTCATTCCTTCTCTCCAGCGAATGCTGCTGGGGAGAAGGAATGAATGCCGGCTTCAGCACCAAAAGCAGGGGTCAGCGCTTACTGTAGTCTTTCCTACCGCAGTACGTGCACACGGAGAAGAGTGCACACTGTTCTCCCTGTGCACGTGTGCGGCACGCTTTGCGGACCGTGCTGCCGGAGAAAAGCGGACATGTCTCCGTGTTTTCAACACGGACACACGGTCCGTGAAAACACGGAGACATGTGCATAGACCCATTCATTTGAATGGGTCTACGTGTGTCAGTGTCTCCGGTACGTGAGAAAACTGTCAGTACACGTACCAGAGACACTGACGTGTGAAAGAGGCCTAAAAGAAACCTGTGTTTCATTTCAGAGGGGGAGGATAGGAGTTTCTCAGGGAGATCCCACTCCTGAGAAATTAAATCCAGGACATTTTTATGTACCGGAAACCTTATTTGTCTCTCTGACTTCAATCCTCCAAACATTTGGTCCTTTATAGATTGTGGGACAGATTCCTCATGTAACCCCATTGTGTTACGTACAGCCATAATCAACTCTTCAGTATAATCAGAGGACAAAAAAATATTTTCTTGCTTCCGTAAATTTAGGAGACGAAGATTCACCCCATTTTTCAGAAGAGGGTGAAAAAGAGTGATCGGACTCGGAGGCCGAATCCTCAAATTGTATTTTTCTTTTTTTAGAAGGACCTTGAAGCTGTGGAGGAGGAGGATTGAAGGCAGCTAGAGAAGTCTGTACTTCATGCTTGACTAGGGCCCGGATTTCATCAAGGAGAGAAGGCTGCTCGGCTCCGACAACTTTATCTGTGCATCCCTGACACAGCTTCTTCTCCCATAGAGAGGGAAGCTTTACATTGCAGATTGCACAAGTGTCTTTTTGGCCGGGATTTTCCTGGCAGACTTGTCTCCCTGCAAAGAAAGGGAGAGTGGTGTAAGGATCAGAAGGGCCCCACTATTCCTAGCTTTGGACCCACCCAGCAATGGACTTACTGTAGCAGGGGTAGCGCTGCGCTCTGCAGATGCAGGGCAGGAAGCACCATCCATTATGACAGGTGATCAGTCTTACCTGGAGGTGTCTTCAGGCTGGTTTATATAGAAATAAATCCAGCCACCAGCACAGGTGAATCATGTTCTCCCTCCTCCTCCCCGGGTCCTGGAGCAGGCCTCCACGTGGAAAGGCGTGCTCTGTGCGGCGTCAGTAGTCCTGGGGGCGCTAGGAGGCCAGACCAGGATGTCGATGTGCTCCAGCGTGCGTTCCAGCAGAGAGCGCAGGACCGGAAGTGACGCGCCGCGCAACAATGTCGTCACTTCCGGGACACCGAACAGGAGAGGATGAAGTGGTGAGCTCATGGAGGCCACCGCCGGGGATCACTGGCCCGCTTTACCTCCGCAGAGGCGCAGGTGAGCCAGGAAGGTCCAGAGTCCAGGGGAGACAGGAGCAGTATAACGAGGAGGAAGGCAGAGCCCTGACCACAACTGCCCGGCAGAGAAAATGCAGGTATACTGCAGTCGCCGGCCACGCAGCATACCAGAACTTCTCCATGCCCCATGGGGGACAGGAAAGACACTGGCGATTTGGAGGGAGGAGGGGCTTTTAACATCTCGTGCTTCCTGTCCATTAGAGAATGGAGACATCCTCCAATGCGGTCGTGGAAGGTGACTAGAGAAAGGGCAGATTCTAGAGATGTTCGTTAGGTGTAAGCGGCAAGAGGGGACAAGAGATTGTATATGGGATGTGAAGGAGAGATCGTTGTCAAACATAACACCCACACAGCGAGCCTGCTGCTGGGGTGCTATTATGGTGCCACCCACGGAGAGGGAAATGTCAGATTTAGGGAGGTAAGTAGATGGCGGGAGCAGAAGAAGTTCAGTTTTGGAGAGGTTGAGTTTCAGATAGAGGGTGGACATGATGTTGAAGACTGCGGACAGTCACTGGTGTTCTGTAGTACAACAAGAGTAGTAGGTCAGGGGATGAATGATGTGTATAGTTGTGTGTCATCAGCATAAAGATGGTACTGAAAGCCAAATCTGCTGGTCTGTCCAATTGGGGCCGTGTAGAGGGAGAAGAGAAGGGGGCCAAGGACTGAGCCCTGAGGTACCCCGACAGTGAGGGGAAGAGAAGATGAAGTGGAGCCAGAGAACAGAACACTGAAGGAGCTGTCAGAAAGATAGGAAGAGAACCAGGAGAGAGCAATGTCCTTAATGCCTAGTGACTGGAGCCTAGAGAGTAGGAGAGGGTGGTCAGTGTCGAAAGCTGCAGAAAGGTCGAGAAGAATGAGCAGAGAGCAGTCACCGTTACATTTTGCTGTCAGCTCATTGGACACCTTGATGGGTGATGTTTCTGTTGAATGTAGGGGGCGGAAACCGGACTGTGAAGGGTCTAGGAGGGAATGAGTGGCTTGGTAACGTGGTAAAGGTACCGTCACACTAAGCGACGCTGCAGCGATACCGACAACGATCCGGATCGCTGCAGCGTCGCTGGAGAGCTGTCACACAGACAGCTCTCCAGCGACCAACTATGCCAGTAACCAGGGTAAACATCGGGTTACTAAGCACAGGGCCGCGCTTAGTAACCCGATGTTTACCCTGGTTACCATCGTTAAAGTAAAAAAAAACAACCACTACATACTTACCTACCGCTGTCTGTCCCCGGCGCTCTGCTTCTCTGCTCTGGCTGTGAGCGCCGGGCAGCCGGAAAGCAGAGCGGTGACGTCACCGCTCTGCTTTCCGGCCGCTGTGCTCACAGCCAGAGCAGAGAAGCACAGCGCCGGGGACAGACAGCGGTAGATAAGTATGTAGTGGTTGTTTTTTTTACTTTAACGATGGTAACCAGGGTAAACATCAGGTTACTAAGCGCGGCCCTGCGCTTAGTAACCCGATGTTTACCCTGGTTACCAGCGAAGACATCGCGGAATCGGCGTCACACACGCCGATTCAGCGATGTCAGCGGGAGATCCAGCGACGAAACAAAGTTCTGGACTTTCTTCCCCGACCAGCGATATCACAGCAGGGGCCTGATCGCTGCAGCCTGTCACACTGGACGATATTGCTAGCCAGGACGCTGCAACGTCACGGATCGCTAGCGATATCGTCCAGTGTGACAGTACCTTAAGGCGGGAGTATATCAGGCGCTCCAAGAGTTTAGAGATGAAGGGGAGATTGGAGACTGGTCTGTAGTTATCTGTGCAGGATGGGTCGAGGGCGTGTTTCTTTAGTAATGATCGAGTGTTTGAATGAGGAGGGGAAAATGTCAGTGGAGAGGGGGAGATTAAAGATTGTAGTTAGGCGAGTTGTGACGACTGGAGAGAGAGACTGGAGGAGATGTGAGGGAATGGAGTCGGTAGTGCATGTAGTTGGACGAGAGGAGCCTGGAGACTTCTTCTGTAATGGGATCAAATGCGGAGAGTGAGCCAGGGGAGATGTAGGGAGGGATGGGAGTCACTGCACTTGGTGTCTGGGAGTGGATTTCCTGACAGATATTGTCTATTTTCTCTATAAAGTGGGAGGCCAGGTCATCAGCACAAATAGGGCTTGTGCTTTTGGCCTGAGGAGGGAGTGAAAGGTGTGAAAAAGTTTCTTGGGGTTGTTGGATAGTGAGGAGATCAGAGCGGTGAAGTAGATCTGTATGGCGAACTGAAGGGCAGAGTTATAGGTTTTTAACATAAATTTGAAGTGTATGAAGTCTTCTGGAGTGTGTGTTTTCCTCCATATGCGTTCAGCACACCTAGAGCATCACTGGAGAAATCGGGTTTGCGATGTGAGCCAGGGCTGTTTTACTCTGTTTGGAGGTTCTGAGAGTGAGGGGCGCTACTTGGTCCAAGGTGCTTCTAAAAGTGTCATTGAAGTGATGTACAACCAGATCAGGACAGGAAAAAGAGGAGATTGGGGACAATGATGAGTGTAGGGAGTCTGAAAGTGTATGAGGGTTAATAGCATGTAGATTTTTGAATGTGTGGAAGGTAGGAGTGTGCTGGGGTGGGTGAGGAATTGTGAGTGTGAAAGATAGAATGTTGTAGTCAGAGACAGAAAGCGGTGAGTTATCTAGGTAGGAGATTGAGCAGAGCCGGACAAAGACCAGACCAACGGTGTTACTGTCTTTGTGTCTCAGAGGTTGAGAGCTGTAAGGCCTAGAGAAGTGGTTAGTGATAGAAGCTGGGATGCAGATGTAGAAGTGAGGCTGTTAATGGGGATGTTGAAGTCTCCCAGAATAAGGGTTGGGAGTTCCGAGGACATGAAATGTGGCAGCCAGGCAGAGAAATGGTCCAGGAAATGGGTGGGCGAGCCTGGGGGCCGGTATATGACTGCTACTCTGAGGAAGAGGGGACGAAAGAGCCTGATAATGTGGACCCCAAAAGAAGGGAATGAGAGTGATGGAGCTGGGGGGATGACCTGGAAAGTGCATTGTGGGGACAGGAGTATGCCGACTCCACCACCATGTCTGTTTGTGGGTCTTGGGGAATGGGAGAATTGTAAGCCACCATGAGAAATGGCAGCGGGGGAGACAGTTAAGTATCCTGAATCCAGGTTTCCGTGAGGGACAATAGATTTAGAGAGTTGTTCAGAAAGTAGTTGTGTAGGAAAGGAAGCTTGTTACATACAGACCGTGGATTCCAAAGGGCACAATTAAAAGGAGAAGATGGAGTGCAACTAATATTAGTAAGATTATTAAGGTTTCGATGTGAGGTAGGGTAGGGGGTTGAGGTTGGTGGATGGTGGACCAGTGTTGGCGGAGATGTCCCCTGAAATCAGTAGGAGTAGGAAGATAAAGAGCGAGTAGTTTTTGGAATTTTATGAAGTTTTTTGTGCAGTGTGTTTGGGCAAGATGTGCTGAGGTTTTTCAGAAAGGTGAGAAGTGCATGGGAGCGGGAAGGAGAGAGGTGCTGATGTGTACGAGTCGTGATGGAGGGGGGATTATGTGGTGAATGCGGATTGCAAGGGAGCAGGAGGATAGGAATAAAGCACATGGATAGACGGGAGAGCAGAGTGTGGGTTACCTGACTCCTGCCTTGGAATAACTGTTGTATCACGATGCTTTCCTTCTGGGATGCTCGCGTGCACCCTTAAGGATGTTTCTAAATTTATAGTCCAGAATGCTGGGTCAGAAGAGATGGATTGTGGGAACTGGTTGGGGATAATTTGGCAGCTGGGGCCAGCACACCAGGTTAGGCTAGTTTCACACTAGCGTTTACCTGATCTGCGGCGGGCTGCAGACTTCCTCCGTTAAGCCCCGCCCTCAGCCGCTAGCTCCGCCTACTTCGGCATGCAGCCTGCGTTTTGACGATGCGGCATCCAGCGTAGGACGCAGCCTGTAGCAATTTTTTTTCTCCGCATCGTCAAAACGACGCATGCAGAAGCATCCGCATACAGCCGCACGACCTGCGTACCTAATGTTAAAGATAGGTACGCAGGCCGCATGCAGAAGTAAGCTGAGCTAGCAGCGGAGGTGCGGCCAAGGGCGGGGCTTCACGGAGGAAGTCCACAGCCCTCTCCGCAGATCAGGTAAACGCAAATGTGAAACCGGCCTAAGATGATCAACGACATTCAGCCCGGCTACATGGTTTAGTGAATCCTGCACGGAGCAGGGGGTTGGACATGGACGTCCCTTCCAAATCTAACATTCTGGAATTCTAACACATGCGGATTTACCTGCGTTAAATAGAAAGCATTGTTTTGGACCCAATACAAGCAATGGTCACAGTCCCCTCACAGGCTCCAGGGAAAACCTGGGCACTTCGCAGCCAAAAATGTAGTCAGTGAACGAGGAGCTGACACGTCCCCAGAGTATATGCAGAGGATCCCAACAAACGGGCCCGCCACCAGCACCACTGCTCCCCCCCAGCACCACCACCGCCCCCCTCCCCCACCGCTCCCCACCAACAGCACCACTGCTCCCCACCAGCAGCACCACTGCTCCCCACCAGCAGCACCGGTCAGATGGCGCCATCAGGAGACAGCTCCCATTATTGATCTCAGTACGCTCATCCATCCCTGATGAGAAGCATCTCTGCACCAGGAGCACAGTGACCACAGGAGCTATGGAGGAGCAGAGGCAGCAGCGCCCCAGGACATGTGCTAGGCAGCCGCCTCCAGGCACTGTGTGACTTGTAGTGCCCCAACACTAACAGTAGTGCCAGTGCCCGGAGTGCGGGAGACACACACTTTCCGCCAGGGATACGGTCAGGACACAGATGACGCACGGTGAGAGGCGGCACCGAGCACACGCTGCGGCTCTGGAGCGGACACTTTCTCCCGCCGCCTGACTTGTTTCTCTTTCCCCTCACACACGCTGAGGTGTTGGCGCGCAGACTCACCTCTCTCGCCCGCCGCCCGGCCGGCCTGCCGTAGAGGGCCTCTGCAACAGCCGTGAGTAGAGCGCAACGTATTCGGCGGCACGGAAGTTTTCCTCCAGGCCTGGCCACTAACCGGTAGCCGGCGGGGCCGAACACCCTGGGAAACCGTCCTAAATAGACAAACGCTGCAATAAGGAAGCATCGGCAATACCGCTTTTTTTTTTGTTGCTTTGTTCGTTGGTTTTTCAATAAAGCTTCATTTGTTGAACGGCAAATGGGAGTGTTCTTTGTCTCCACAAGTGGGCGCTCTGAGCGCTTGTCACGTGATATAGCCGGCTATAGAAACCGCCATGATTGATGCTGGAAAAAAAACCAATAGATTCGTTTTATATGCTTTGCGAAGTTGTTAATTCGGACTAAATTGGCTTAGTCACACTCCTGGTTATGAGTGTTTGGTGTGAGACCTCCTTACAGCGCAGTATACGGATTTACCGCGAAGTTTTCCTATACTTTTTAAGGCGCCTTATAGTTCCCTTAAGAAAGATGGCTGCCGCTGACAGCAATTACTGGCCTGGACGCCAGGGGGCGCTGCTGTACAGCACACTGCTATTGGCTGCGGAGTGAGTGCGAGGACCCAGAGTTCTGCGGGAGGGAGCATCGATCCTCCACAGACGAGGGACAGAGCAGTGTGTCTGCCTGGCAGGTGATGTGCGGTACCTGGTGGGGGGCGGATAGTGGGGGCCACAGGACAGACAACTTATCTCCTGTGAAAACTTCATCCAGGAGAGATTAGAAAGGATTAACCCTTCATTCTCCTTTTGAACGACATCATTCACTTTACCATCTAACGAGAAAGAAAAAATCATTCCAAATTGGTGAAATGGAAAAAAAAAACCCAAAGTACGGTACCTTCCGCCATTGTCTTTTCTCTTTATGGCGCTCGCGGTGCGCCATAAAATCCAGTAAGTTGATCCTTCGAGTCCGAGCAATTACGGAGAGTCCCAACTTGTAAGGTTTTTATTTTATCATTATTTTAGAGGTTAAAAAAAATTCAAACTTGTAAAAAAAAAAAAAAAAATCTGTGTTGATGAAGGCGGGTGAGGGGTCTTTATCTATAACAATCTGCCATTTTAATTGATACAATTGTGGGGTACATGCGATGTTTGATGGCTTTTTATTGTGTTTTGGTGTGTTTTTTTGTGGAGCTGGATTTACCAAAAAATGTAAATTCTGTTTTTTATTTTTCTCTAGTTTACTGTTTGGGGTAATTAATTTTCTACTCATCTATTGGACATTTCTGGCCTCTGGGATGTGAAAACATTTAGGTTTTTTTATTTTTATATTTGATAAAAGAGAAGGATTTAAACTTGTTTGTTTTTTTAAAAGTTGTACTTTTTTTTAAAGGGAACCTGTCACCCCGTTTTTTCAAGATGATATAAAAATAGCGCTAAATAGGGGCAGAGCTGTGCTTTACATTAGTGTATTTTTGGAGCCTTTATTCCCCACATATGCTGCCGAAATACCTTTGTAAAGTCGCCGTTTTGAGCTGTCACGCTGGTCTGGTCAGGTGGGCGTGGTGACAGCGCTGTTTCTCCCCCAGATCTCCGTTGGTGGTGTAGTGGTGTGCGCATGCCCAACAGGCGAATCCAGTGCGCAGGTGAAGGAAAAGAGCGCGATCTGCGCTATTCCGCGGTTTATTGGTGGGTGCGGCCATCTTTGTGAGGCCGCGCGTGCGCAGATAGTACTTCTCGACTTCCCGGGGCTTCAGGAAAATGGCCGCGGGATGCCGCGCGTGCGCAGATGGAGATTGTGGTGGCCATTTTCCTGAAGCCCTGGGAAGCCGAGAACCATCTGCGCACGAGCGGCCTCACAAAGATGGCCACGCCCACCAATAAACCGCGGAATAGCGCAGATCGCGCTCTTTTCCTTCACCTGCGCACTGGATTCGCCTGTTGGGCATGCGCACACCACTACGCCACCAACGGAGATCTGGGGGAGAAACAGCGCTGTCACCACGCCCATATGACCAGACCAGCGTGAGTGACAGCCCAAAACGGCGACTTTACAAAGGTATTTCGGCAGCATAGGTGGGGAATAAAGGCTCCAAAAATACACTAATGTAAAGCCCAGCTCTGCCCCTATTTAGCGCTATTTTTATATCATCTTGAAAAAACGGGGTGACAGGTTCCCTTTAAACAGATATTAAAATATTAATTGTTGCTTTATTTTTTATTCCCCATTGGGGACTTGAACTTGCGATTGATGAATCACTTGTATTTATATGTACTCCAGTCCTGAAGTATTCTATTAGGCTATGTGCCCACATTGCGGATTTGTGTGCTGCTTTTTCCACACCATTTTTGCAAAATCCGCAGGTAAAATGCCCTGCGAATTACCTGCCGATTTACCGCAGATTTCCTGCGTTTTTTGTGCGGATTCCACCTGCAGTTTTACACCTGCGGATTCCTATTGAGGAGCAGGTGTAAATCGCTGCGGAATCCGCACAAAGAATTGACATGCTGCGGAAAATACAACGCTACGTTTCCGCGCGGTATTTTCAGCAGCATGTGCACAGCGGATTTGGTTTTTCATAGGTTTACATGGTACTGTAAGGATGTAGTGAAATTAACAATCTCAACAGAATGAGCATCTTCAAAAAAACCGCTGACATGTGAACAGCCCCATTGACTATATTGGATGTGTTCTGTCCATGAAAAACAAGGATAGAACATGAGCATGTGAATGAGGACTAACTGGCATCGATGGCATCATATTGACCACAGTGGTAATGATTCATCAAGAATCCCCAGTTTTGAGGACAGGCTGTGCTGAAGTCAGGCACTCCTGTTTCGTGAATCTGGATTGTCTGACATGTGGCGCCAGAAATCTCAGGGAGTGGAGTGAAATTTCTGACATGAATTAGACAAGCCATTGCGTCCTACCCCTGCTGTGGCATCCTACCCCTGCTGTGGCATCCTACTCCTGCTGTGGCATCCTACTCCTGCTGTAGCATCCTACCCCTGCCGTGGCGTCCTACCCATTTCAGTGGAGCTGAAAGAAAACTGCCAAAAGTCTCTAAAATTTGGCACATATCCGAATTGCACCAAAATTTGGCAACTTTCCCAAGTTTTTACATCACTTATGTGTAAAAGCTTTGATGAACCGGAGGCAATGTGTTAAAAAATGCCCCTGCGTGAGTTGACATTCAGTTTCAGAGACACAGCTGGGTGGTACATTTTTGGGTCTCGATTACAACAGGACCTAAATAACACTTGCTGGGCATTTTAGTAGTTAGGTTTCACACTCCACGTCTGCTGTAGATCAGGTGGGGTCCTGTGCTTGGACAACCCCTTTTGCACAGGCAGTTGTATGTTATGCCTTTTATATCTGCCATAGTTATATACTACCCCTATAGTTGTTATACAAGAAGTTAAAGCACAACTCCAGGTTTCTTTTTCTTTTTCAGCGCTGGCATGACACTTTAAACACAAGTCCCTATACCTGGTCGTGTACAGGTGCTTCTCACAAAATTAGAATATAATCAAAAAGTTAAGTTTCATTTCAGTTCTACAATACAAAAAGTGAAACTCGTATATTATATAGAGTCTTTACACACAGAGTGATCTATTTCAAGTGTTTATTTCTGTTAATGTTGATGATTATGGCTTAGTCTGTTTCAGTAGGCTCCACAATCATGGGAAAGACTGCTGACTTGACAGATGTCCACAAGGCAGTCATTAATGCACTCCACAAGAAGGGTAAGCCACAAACGGTCATTGATAAAGAAACTGGCTGGTCACAGAGTGCTGTATCCAAGCATAGTAATGGAAAGATGAGTGGAAGGAAAAAGTGTGGGAGAAAAAGATGCACAAGCAATGTATGTTCAGTAAATGCACTCTATTCTTGGTCGGGGCTCCTTTTGCATCAATTACTGCATCAATGTGGCATGGCATAGAGGCGATCAGCTTGTGGCACTGCTGAGGTGTTATGGAAGCCCAGGTTGCTTTGATAACAGCCTCCAGCTTGTCTGCATTGTTGGTTCTGGTGTCTCTTTTTCCTCTTGACAATATCCCATAGATTCTCTGTGGGGTTATGGTCAGGCAAGTTTGCTGGCCAATCAAGCACCGTGATACTGTTGTTGTTCAACCAGGTATTGGTACTTTTGGCAGTGTGGACAGGTGCCAAGTCCTGTTGGAGAATGAAATTTCCATCTCCAAAAAGCTTGTCGGCAGAGGGAAGCATGAAGTGGTCTAAAATTTCCTGGCAGACGGCT
Source organism: Ranitomeya imitator (assembly GCF_032444005.1). Classification (NCBI taxonomy): domain Eukaryota; kingdom Metazoa; phylum Chordata; class Amphibia; order Anura; family Dendrobatidae; genus Ranitomeya; species Ranitomeya imitator. The sequence goes on along the minus strand of NC_091284.1, from coordinate 709,989,544 downwards.
GCGCTGACCTTGGTCTTGATAAAGCACGGTGGACCTACACCAGCAGAAGACATGGCTCCCCAAACCATCACTGATTGTGGAAACTCCCCTCCTTATGTATCTGTGTGCCTTGTTTTTTGTTCATGTTTAATGTTTTTGTCTATAGTTGCCCACTTTTTCACATGTAAAGCGCCATGGAATAAATGGCGCTATAAAAATGTAAAATAATAAAATACTTCACACTATAACTCAGGCATCTTGGATTGTGTGCCTCTCCACTCTTCCTCCAGACTCTGGGACCTTAATTTCCAAATTAAATGCAAAATTTACTTTCAACTGAAAACACCACCTTGGACCACTGAGCAACAGTCCAGTTCTTTTTCTTCTTGCCCATGTAAGACACTTCTGGCATTGTCTATTTGTCACAAGTTGCTTGACACAAGGAATGCGACACTTGTAGCCCATGTCCTGGATACCTTTGTGTGTGGTGGCTCTTGAAGCAATGACTCCAGCAGCAGTCCACTCATTGTGAATCTCCCTCAGTTTTTGAATGGCTTTTTCTTAACAATCCTTTCAAGGCTGCGGTTATCCCGGTTACTTGTGCACCTTTTTCTCTGACGCCCTTGACGGCACCATGGAGAGAGAGGGGATCCGCCCACCAAGGACAGAAAACCTACAGATAAAAAGGCGGTACCACTCTCCCGCATCAGTTGGTTTCCTGTCCTTGATGGGAGACCTACAGACTTACCAACAGGAAGAACGTCGTGGGATTCCAGGGCCAATCAGTCCGACTCAGGCAGCAGGGTCCCCCTGCTTCAGCTGGTGTGGTGACCCGAGGCGCCACCGCTGGGGCAAGTGGGCCTCTAGGGTGTGCGGGGGTGGTGGCATGGAGTTCGCGTCCACCTCCCCAGGTAAGGTGCCTGCAGCAGCGACAAACATCCAGGGGGGTCCCCCTGTGGTTGTGGGGGGAGCGGTGCGGCTCTCCCTCCGGAGCATTAGCCTGCACACTACAAAAGCCGGGAGTTCCGGCACGCAGCATCCCGCGTGCTGCAATCTTGGATCGGACTGCGTGTGCGCGGGATTTGGCCGCAATTCTCGCGATGCGGGCCATTGCACAAGAGCCGGCGGCAAAGGCGCTACTGCGCAGGCGCGGGCTTGAAAAGATGGCGGGAATCACCGCCACATAAAAGGGGAAAGGTTGCCAGGTCAGGCGCTTCTGTTGAGCTCTACCAGGCATCATGAGCGACCTAGAGGCATCACCCCTATTAAAATCACCACCAGCGTCGCCGCAGCAGCAAAAGCGACGACAGCAAAAAGGACACCAAGATGTTACCGGTAAAGAACACCAAAGGTCCCTGCACAGCAAGGAGTCCAGTACGGCGTCCGGGAAAAGGACAGATGCAGAGCCCCCCAACCGGTATTTATGGGTCCGCAAGATGGTAAATGATCTCCGTGAAAGTCAGTGTAGTGAGGACATTTTTTTTTTTTTTTTTGCTGCTTTAGGGGAAGAAAAGTTTAGGCAAGTCTAAGCACAGGATTTGTGCCCTTTGTAAAGAAGACCTTCCGACTACCTGGGAGAAAAGACTTTGTAGCATGTGTATACAGCAAACAGTATCCAAAGGGCTTCCTGGGTTCACAGCCAACCTCAAAACCCTGATAAAAAATCAGGTGGAAGACAACTTCAGGTCCCTAAAAGGTGGTAAAAAACGAAGGAAGACTAGACACAGGTCCCTATCTCCTGGGTCTAATACTACGGATAGTGAGGATGCGGACTCAGATACGTCTAACTCCTCCACTTCTTCATCATCCTCTTCTTCCTCTGGGGGTCACAGTTGTTTTCCCTTGGAAGACACAGATGGCCTCATTAAAGCAGTTAGAAGCATTATGGAGTTAGTGAACCCTCACCCTAAGGCCGGCGTCACACTTGCGAGTTTTACGGATGTAAGAGCGCAGAAACTACGTCCGTAAAACTCGCAAAAAATACGGCACAATTATTCTCTATGCCCCTGCTCCTATCTGCCGTATTTTACTGATCAGTATTATACGGCTTTCTACGGCCGTACAAAATCGCAGCATGCTGCGTTTGTCACCGTACTGCGCAAGAAATACGCCAATGAAAGTTTATGGAAGCGTGAAAAATACGGATTACACACGGACAAGCAGTGTGACTTGCGAGAAATACGCAGCGCTGTTAGAGAGAAAAGCCGGTAATTCAGTGCGGTGTACAGTAAAATCACACTGACAGCTTACAGTAGAATAGGTAGAATAAATGTGTACACATAGAATAGGTATATATATATATATATATATATGTCAGTGAGACACATATATGTATATATATTAATATTTTTTCCAGCGCTATACAGCTTGAAAGCCGGTAATTCAATTACCGACTTTTTCTTTCTCCTTCCTAAAACCCGACATGATTTGAGACATGGTTTACATACAGTAAACCATGTCTTCTCTCCATTTTTTTTGCAGATTCCACACTACTAATGTCAGTAGTGTGTATCTGCAAAATTTGGCCGTTCTAGCTCTTAAAATAAAGGGTTAAATGGCGGAAAAAATTGGCGTGGGCTCCCGTGCAATTTTCTCCGCCAGAGTTGTAAAGCCAGTGACTGAGGGCAGATATTAATAGCCTGGAGAGGGTCCATGGTTATTGGCCCCCCCCTGGCTAAAAATATCTGCCCCCAGCCACCCCAGAAAAGGCACATCTGGAAGATGCGCCTATTCTGGCACTTGGCCACTCTCTTCCCATTCCCGTGTAGCGGTGGGATATGGGGTAATGAAGGGTTAATGCCACCTTGCTATTGTAAGGTGACATTAAGCCTAATTAATAATGGAGAGGCGTCAATTATGACACCTATCCATTATTAATCCAATTGTAGTAAAGCGCTAAATAAAACACAAACACATTATTTAAAATTATTTTAATGAAATAAAAACAATGGTTGTTGGAGTATTTTATTCTACGCCCAATCCAGTCACTGAAGACCCTCGTTCTGTGAAAGAAAAAACATAATAAACCAACAATATACTTACCCTCCGCAGATCTGTAACGTCCAACGATGTAAATCCTTCTGAAGGGGTTAAAACATTTTGCAGCAAGGAGCTTTGCTAATGCAGGCTGCTCCTCGCTGCAAAACCCCGGGGAATGAGGCTAAATATAGATCAATGAGCTATATTTAGCTTCATTTGCGGTGAGGCGCCCTCTGCTGGATGTTCATAGATTGTGGGAACTTTCCTAGAAACATCCAGCAGAGGGCGCCTCACCGCAAATGAAGCTAAATATAGCTCATTGATCTATATTTAGCCTCATTCCCCGGGGTTTTGCAGCGAGGAGCAGCCTGCATTAGCAAAGCTCCTTGCTGCAAAATGTTTTAACCCCTTCAGAAGGATTTACATCGTTGGACGTTACAGATCTGCGGAGGGTAAGTATATTGTTGGTTTATTATGTTTTTTCTTTCACAGAACGAGGGTCTTCAGTGACTGGATTGGGCGTAGAATAAAATACTCCAACAACCATTGTTTTTATTTCATTAAAATAATTTTAAATAATGTGTTTGTGTTTTATTTAACCCTTTACTACAATTGGATTAATAATGGATAGGTGTCATAATTGACGCCTCTCCATTATTAATTAGGCTTAATGTCACCTTACAATAGCAAGGTGGCATTAACCCTTCATTACCCCATATCCCACCGCTACACGGGAATGGGAAGAGAGTGGCCAAGTGCCAGAATAGGCGCATCTTCCAGATGTGCCTTTTCTGGGGTGGCTGGGGGCAGATATTTTTAGCCAGGGGGGGCCAATAACCATGGACCCTCTCCAGGCTATTAATATCTGCCCTCAGTCACTGGCTTTACTACTCTGGCGGAGAAAATTGCGTGGGAGCCCACGCCAATTTTTTCCGCCATTTAACCCTTTATTTTAAGAGCTAGAACGGCCAAATTTTGCAGATACACACTACTGACATTAGTAGTGTGGAATCTGCAAAAAAAATGGAGAGAAGACATGGTTTACTGTATGTAAACCATGTCTCAAATCATGTCGGGTTTTAGGAAGGAGAAAGAAAAAGTCGGTAATTGAATTACCGGCTTTCAAGCTGTATAGCGCTGGAAAAAATATTAATATATATACATATATGTGTCTAATGACATATATATATATATATATATAGACAGTATATATATATATATATATGTTTTTCTTTTTGGGACACATGGATCATTTCTATAGCGGTATGTTGGTTTTGCAAGCCTGCGAGAAAACCACGCAGTACGGATGCCATACGGATTACATACGGAGGATGCAATGCGCAAAAAACGCTGACACACCCTGCCTACGGAGGAGCTACGGACCACTATTTTCGGGACTTTTCAGCGTATTACGGCCGTAATATACGGACCGTATTGTCTTACGCTGTGTGTGACGCCGGCCTAAAAGATCGGTACAGGACATCATGTTCGGGGGTCTTGAGCAAAAAAAGAGAAGAGCATTTCCCCTTAAGGAGACAATATCCGCGCTAATCAAAAAAGAGTGGAAAAAACCCATAAGGAAGGCGTTATTAACACCAAAAAGAAAGTACCCTTTTGAGGATGAATCTAGCTCCTTCTTGGAAACCGCCTCCAAACTAGATGTCGCCATAGCTAAGGCATCAAAGAAATTCACCCTCCCATTTGAGGACATGGGGGTCTTGAAAGACTCCGTGGACAAAAAGGCGGACGCCTATCTCAAAAGTTCCTGGGAAGCAGCTGGGGAAGGTCTAAAACCGGCAGTCGCCACCGCATGCACATCCCGTTCGTTAATGGTTTGGTTAGACCAACTGGAAGGCCAGCTAAAAGGGAAAACATCCCGAGACTCCATATTAAACACCTTGCCGGTGATGAGGGGGGTGGCCGCATTTTTGGAAGATGCTTCCGCCGATTCAATTAGGTTAGCTGCTAGATCGGCAGTTTTCTCTAACGCGGCTAGACACGCCCTCTGGCTTAAAGGGCACCTGTCACCCCGAAAATCGCGGGTGAGGTAATCCCACTGGCATCAGGGGCTTAGCTGCAGCATTCTGTAATGCTGTAGATAAGCCCCCGATGTTACCTGAAAAAGAAGAAAAAGACGTTAGATTATACTCACCCAGGGGCGGTCCCGCTGCTGGTCAGGTCGGATGGGCGTCTCTGGTCCGCTGCGGCGCCTCCCATCTTCTTTCCATGACGTCCTCTTCTGATCTTCAGCCACGGCTCCGGCGCAGGCGTACTTTGCTCTGCCCTGTTGAGGGCAGACAAAGTACTGCAGTGCGCAGGCGCCGGGCCTCTGACCTTTCCGGCGCCTGCGCACTGCAGTACTATCCTCTGCCCTCAAGAGGGCAGAGCAAAGTACGCCTGCGCCGGAGCCGTGGCTGAAGATCAGAAGAGGACGTCATGGAAAGAAGATAGGAGGCGCCGGAGCGGACCGGAGACGCCCATCCGACCTGACCAGCAGCGGGACCGCCCCTGGGTGAGTATAATCGAACGTCTTTTTCTCCTTTTTCAGGTAACATCGGGGGCTTATCTACAGCATTACAGAATGCTGCAGATAAGCCCCTGATGCCGGTGGGATTACCTCACCCGCGATTTTCGGGGTGACAGGTTCCCTTTAAGTGCTGGCCAGGGGACCTACAGACAAAGTCCAAGTTGTGTACCATCCCCTGTGAGGATGAATTCTTATTTGTCCCCACCTTAGATGACATCTTAGAGAAGGTGGGGGATAAAAAGAAATCTTTTCCCTCCCTGGGTTTCCCTTACTACAGAAGGCCCTTTCGGAGCAAGAGGTTTTTCCGAAGGAAGCCGGGAAAAACCAAGAAAAATGGGAGGATAAAAGAAACAAAAATAAAGGGTTCTTGTTCAAGAGCCCCAGTGACAACAAGAAACCTTCTCAATGGAGGTTTGCCCTGGGTGGGGGGAAGACTGTCCCTCTTTCTCTCGGTCTGGGAGAAAATTACCCGCAGTCCTTGGATTCTGAACATAATAAAATCGGGACTAAAACTGACATTTCTCAATCCCCCTCGCCCCTCCTTTATGATCACATCACCAAGGTCTTCAGTGGAAGAGCAATTGGCATTGGAAAACGAGGTCATTGGACTGGTGAACAAGGGGGATCTCCTAGAGGTCCCCCCCAGGAAAGAGGGCAAGGATATTATTCCCCTCTGTTCCTGAGGAAAAAAACGGACAGGTCATACAGGACTATCATAAACCTGAAAAAACTAAACAAATACCTAGAGGTCCAAGCGTTCAAGATGGAAACAATAAAGACATCGATAAAAATGCTGTTTCCTCGGTGTTTCATGGTAGTCCTGGACTTGAAGGACGCTTACTATCACGTCCCTATCCACAGAGATCACCAAAAGTTTCTCAGGATAGCAGTTCACATGGGTGGGGGGTGTTACACCACTTTCAATTTTCAGCCCTCCCTTTTGAGCTAGCCATAGCTCCAAGGGTATTCACCAAGCTAGTCTCAGAGGTAATGGCTCACCTGAGGGAACAGTGCACCCTGATAGTGCCATACCTAGACGACTTTTTGGTAATAGGCTCTACTCCCCAACACTGCAGCAAACAACTAGAAACAATAATGCGCTCTATAGGAAAGCTGGGCTGGCTGATAAATCTAAAAAAATCCAGGTTGTTACTGTGGCACCCCTAGGAGTATTTGCCACAAAAACAGTTACTGACACTAAATGCAAATACTAAAATAGCAAGACTGCACTACCACCTCCGGCCAGAAGGGGGAGCTCCAGAGACTCCCCTTGATCCATTCTGGTCTGAGAGAAGAACTGGCAGTTGGGCTAAGGAGCTGAAAGTGAGAGGTCATACAACTGAATTTCTAACAGTCCTATGACGGTTTCCAGGCCCAAATCACCGGCCTGAGGAGAAAAGGGACAGAGAAAAAGGATATTGTGAGAACCGGGTAGCATTAATCACTACCCAGAACAGGCGCAAAGACGGATACCGGATCCGTGGCTGTATTCATTATATATAATACAGCAACCGGAAAAACGTGAGGTGATATCAGCTTCACTAGGGCCGGACGCAGCAACAGACACAGAGTTCAGCGGTACTCCTGGAGGGGGTAAGCCGATAAAAGGACTCGGGTTGCCCGTCGAACCAGGACCCGGAGGGGACAGATTGGGCCGGCAGCCAGTTTACATACAGCAGCAGGGCCACACAGAAACTGCGTACAATAAGAGGCGAAGACCCCGGCAGGGTCAAAGTAACTCAGAGTTCCCATACAGACTCCGGTGACAGGACTGGTTGTAAATCCCTTTATGTTGAAGTAAACTGGTTAAACGTTTCAGTGCCTCAGACTTTCATTTGGACAATAGCTATCTATCCAGGATCAGGATCATCACCGCTGAGAGAACCTGCTGCTGATCAAGTAAGTGCCTGTTCCCTCATGATACCCCTTACACTGTGCATTGCCTGAGGCAACAGCACCGGGTCAAGCCACCTGTGACATCCCCCTCAAGAGACAGACCCCATTGGTCCGGTGCTGGGTACCCCGGTCTCCTGGGCGTCACAATTGGCGTCACGAACAGGATCCAGCCAGCCCGTATACCGGGTATTGTGTGCCGTGATTGGAGCCCAAAACTGTGAAAACTTGGATGAAAAATCTTGAAAATTGACTTTATTAAAGAAAATTCCATTTCCCATTAAAAACTATTGAAAGTGACTTTTCCCCATTGGTTATAATGGAGTAAAGATGGCCGCCATCACCTCATAACCGTTAGGCACGAGACTGTTAATTGAGCTACGCCATTACCTGAGCCCCAGTCTGACTGAAAACCTTCAGAATCCGCCATTACAGAGCGCGTGGCGGGCGGGAGCAGCAGGGGGCGTGTCATTGTGGGCGGCACCAAGTTGAGCGCTCTGACGTCAGAGCAAGGGGAAAACCAATCCTGCTGCGCAGCGGAACGAATCTACACTATCCCGACGGAAGCGGAGGACCGGAAGGGTCCGGATTAACTAAGGGGGCACAGTATGTCGCAGCACGGAGACGCCGCAGCACTCGGCGACGCTAATGCAGCTGAAAGACAGAGTGTCAATAGAGAGTCCGGTAGCGCAGCGGTACAAGGAGCGGCGCCCATCATGCTGGTGCTGATGCCATATATCCCGGGTGGCCCGTGGCTTCCAATGTATGAAGGTGAGCCTAACACCCTTGACGATTTCAGAGAAGAGATGCTGGCCCATTTTGACATGTTCCCCGTGGGTGAAGTTCAGCGTGTTAGTCTCCTGATGATGCAGTTAAGTGGCCATGCTAAGCGAGAAGTCACAGCATGGGCAGCTGATCTAAAAGGCACTGTTGAACGCATATTTGCTGGATTAAAAGCTACATTTGAAACCACTGCCGGCAGCAAAGCTAAAGTACGATTCTTTAATTGCAAACAAAAAGCTAATGAGGGCATGAGAGACTTTGCCTTAAGGCCCCTTCACATTAAGCGACGCTGCAGCGATACCGACAACGATCCGGATCGCTGCAGCGTCGCTGTTTGGTCGCTGGAGAGCTGTCACACAGACCGCTCTCCAGCGACCAACGATGCCGGTAACCAGGGTAAACATCGGGTAACTAAGCGCAGGGCCGCGCTTAGTAACCCGATGTTTACCCTGGATACCATGCTAAAAGTTAAAAAAAACAAACACTAGATACTTACCTACCGCTGTCTGTCCTCCAGCGCTGCGCTCTGCTTCTCTGCTCTCCTCCTGTACTGTCTGGGAGCCGGAAAGCAGAGCGGTGACGTCACCGCTCTGCTTTCCGGCTCACAGCCAGTACAGGAGGAGTGCAGAGCACAGCGCTGGAGGACAGACAGCGGTAGGTAAGTATCTAGTGTTTGTTTTTTTTTACTTTTAGCATGGTAACCAGGGTAAACATCGGGTTACTAAGCGCGGCCCTGCGCTTAGTTACCCGATGTTTACCCTGGTTACCAGTGAAGACATCGCTGGATCGGTGTCACACACGCCGATCCAGCGATGTCTCCAGGGAGTCCAGCGACGAAATAAAGTTCTGGACTTTATTCAGCAACCAACGATCTCCCAGCAGGGGCCTGATCGTTGGTCGCTGTCACACAGAACGATTTCATTAACGATATCGTTGCTACGTCACAAATAGCAACGATATCGTTAACAATATCGTTATGTGTGAAGGTACCTTTAAACCTGCAGGAAGCCCTTAAATCACTTACACTGGCTGAACCCATTTTTAACACCGGAGCGGATAAACTGCTAAGAGATCAATTTATTGAGGGACTCTACACCCCTTCTCACCGGGGGCATGTGAGCATGCTTGTTTTTAAGAACCCTGAATTGACATTTGCCCAATTAAAGGAGAGCGCTATACGTCTCCAGCTGGCAGAGGCACCTCGGGATCAGGATCCTGCGCAACCCATGGCAGAGGCACCTCAACAACAGGGAGTGCAAGTGACATCAGCTATGTCCGGGGCCATTGCTAAGCCCCTGGGGCCCAGTACTAATGAGGCTCTTCAACTAAAGCTTGACTCTTTAACTGATGTTGTTGCTTCAATGGCTAAAACCATGCAGGAGATCAGAGGACCCAAGATGGAGTTGGCAAACCGTAGAGAGGATGTTCCATGGATGAGACCCCGGAAATACCCGATATGGAGAGGACGACCCCGCGACCGCTACCAACCGGATGGACAGCCCATTTGCCGCCGTTGCCAGCAGCCAGGCCACTTTGCACGAGATTGTGATTTAAACGGGAATCCCCTGGGAATGCGGGCCGCTTCACAGGAATTAACTTTCAAGGCCCAACACCCTGGCACGACAGGTACATCGGAGGACGACCCATTATCCCTATCGTGCTGGAAGGAATTCCCCTCAACGCTTTGCTGGACACAGGTTCCCAGATTTCATCTATACCGTATATCCTTTATAAGAGGTACTGGGCTGATGCAGATATTGATAAAGGGCCCTCTGATGTTGAACTAGATATATGGGCCAGTAATGGTAAGTTGGTACCGAAACGAGGATTCAGGGAGATGACCATAAAGATTGGTAAAGTAGAATTGAAGAAACAGGGTATAATTGTTGTTGATGTTGACCGGCGGATCTGTGAACCAACTGTATTGATAGGAATGAATGTGTTAGAGAACTGCTTTGCCGAAGTTATTTCTGTCTTACAGCAAATTGCTGAAACTGCCCAATCCTACCAGCAGAGAGTTCTCCGGAGGGAAATAAAAGTATTGATGTTAAGGCAACAGGTAGAAGTTGCAGGTGGAGAAATCGGCAGTGTGAGGGTAAGTGATCCAACGTCTATTGTAATCCCACCAAAAACAGAAATGCTTGTATGGTGTAGAGCAGCCATTGGTACTAAGGGACGAGATTATCAAGCCTTAATAGAACCAGTGTACACCGACAGCAGGCCCACTATACTCACAGCACGAGGGGTAGTCGAGGTACACCGGGGACGAGTGCCGGTACGACTTTTGAACTGTGGAGAGGAAGAGGTCTCTTTGCCAAGGTATGCTACAGTGGCAAAGCTATATACGGTTGACAACAATGCCATCACAACCATTGAGCCCTTAGAACCAACCTGTCAGGTGGAAGTCAACGGCTCAGATGGAGAATTGGAGGATTGGTGCCAACAGCTACACGTGGGCATAAATTCAACACCTACCCATCAAAAACAAGGGGTGTATAGGCTAGTGACGGAATATGAACAAGTCTTCAGTAAACACCCATTGGACTTCGGACGGATAGAAGGGGTAGAACACACAATCCCCACCGGTGACCATCCCCCAATAAAAGAAAGATATAGACCCATACCGCCCGCTCACTATCAATGTGCAAAAGATATGCTGAGGGAGATGAAACAGGCCGGGGTAATAAGAGACAGCTGAAGCCCCTGGGCGGCCCCTCTAGTGATTGTCAAAAAAAAGGACGGAACCATGAGAATGTGCGTAGACTACCGGCGGATTAATAACATCACCCATAAAGACGCCTACCCCTTGCCTAGGATAGAAGAGTCCTTGACTGCTTTGAAATCTGCTAATTATTTTTCCACCTTAGACTTAACAAGCGGGTATTGGCAAGTCCCTGTGGCTGAGAGAGATAAGGAAAATATGGCATTCACCACACCAATGGGTCTATGTGAATTTAATCGCATGCCATTCGGACTCTGCAATGCATCCAGAACCTTCCAGTGGTTGATGGAATGCTGCCTCGGACACAAGAACTTCGAGACCGTCCTCCTGTACCTAGATGATGTGATCGTCTACTCAAAGACTTACGAACAACACTTAAAAGACCTGGCAGAAGTGTTCGAAGCCTTATCCAGGTATGGCATGAAAATCAAGCCATCCAAATGTCACCTTCTCAAGCCAAAGGTACAGTACCTGGGACACATCGTGAGTTCGGAGGGAGTAGCACCGGATCCCGAGAAAATAAGCGCCATAAGGGATTGGCCAAGACCTACCAACGCAAAAGAAGTGAGGCAATTCCTGGGATTGGTGGGTTACTATCGCAGATTTATAAAAGGATTTACCAAGTTGGCAGCACCCTTGCAAGATGCCTTGGTAGGGCAGACGAAGAAACCTTCAAACCGAAACCCTCCTTTTCAGTGGAACGACGAAAGGGAAAACTCCTTTGAACAACTAAAGAAGGCACTAACCGGAGAAGAGGTTCTGGCATACCCAGATTACCATCAACCTTTCATCCTCTACACCGATGCCAGTAATGTGGGACTAGGAGCGGTGTTGTCACAAAAGCAAGAAGGTCGGGAGAAAGTCATCGCCTTTGCAAGTAGAAAGCTCCGGCCAACTGAAAGAAATTCAGAAAATTACAGCTCCTTCAAATTGGAACTACTGGCAGTAGTTTGGGCTGTGACTGAACGTTTCAAACACTATCTGGCCGCTGCAGAATTTATTGTCTATACTGACAACAATCCGTTGACCCATCTGGACACAGCCAAATTAGGTGCGTTAGAACAGCGATGGATAGCCCGGTTATCTAATTACAACTTCATAATCAAGTATCGAGCAGGTCGCAAGAATGGAAATGCCGATGCCCTATCCCGGATGCCACACTTGAGAGATGTAGAAGAAGAAACGGGGGAGCTTGAAGAAATTGAACTACCAGCCTTCCATCATCCCAAGGCAAAACATCATCAGTCAAGTACCTATCAGAAACAACAAGAGGTGAATTTTAATCCGTTAGCACACGATAGATGGGCTGACACCCAAGACAGCAATCCGGCTGTGAAGTTGGTGAAGGAACTGCTGACTGAGCAAAGTGCATATCCCGATGAGGATGCCCCAGAAGAGACGCATCAACTCTGGAAAGAGAGAGGCAAAATGTTCCTGTATCAAGGGAAGCTCTGTAGAAGGTACACCAATCCGAAAACACATGAATTGGTTTGGCAGATTATCGTGCCTAAACAAGATGTGAAGATGGTCCTCGAAGCTTACCATAATGGTGCTGGTCACTTCGGTTGGAAAAAGTTAGAAGTACTTCTAAGAGAAAGATTTTATTGGGTCGGGATGAGAAAATCAATCGAACAGTGGTGCAGAAATTGTGGCCCGTGCAACCTCAGAAGAAACGATCAAAAGAACCAAAGAGCACCACTGCAGCCCATAATCACCAAACAACCACTTGAACTTGTAGCCATGGACCACGTGAAGTTGACACCAAGCCGGTCCGGCTATGTCTATGCCTTGACCATCGTGGACCATTATTCACGCTTCTTGGTAGTAGTACCCGTAAAAGATCTGACAGTAAAAACAGCAGCCAAAGCGTTCCAAACGTACTTTTGTAGACCCCATGGATATCCGGAACAGGTTCTCACCGACCAAGGTACAGCCTTTGAATCAGAGATCTTCAGAGAATTCTGTAATATGTATGGTTGCAAAAAGATCCACAAACAAACGGCTTATGCGAGAAGATGAACCATATTGTAATAGACCTACTAAAGACTTTACCTGAGACAGAAAGGGATCAATGGCCAGAGAAATTGCCTGACTTGGTGGATCTGTATAATCATGTCCCGGTGAGCTCCACCAACTGCACCCCAGCTTACCTTATGCGTGCAAGACCCGGCCAATTACCAATCGATCTAGAAATGGGAATTCTGAAACCAGACGCAGAAGTTCAAGACTCCAATTGGGATATCATACGGCAAAAGCAGTATCGCCAAGTGCAAGAGAGTGTGGAAAGAAGCCTTCAGCAAACTAGAGAAAGACAAGAGCGAACTTTCAACCAGAATGCTCTAGCGACCCCATTAAGACCGGGTGACCAAGTGCTCAAGAGAAACCGTCGAACCAATAAACTAGACAATCAGTGGGAAGCCGTACCCTACACAGTTTTACCAACAAGAATGGATAATCCTAAAATGTGTCTCATTAGCAAAAACGGAGGCTTAACATCTGTATTAGTGTCAAGAGACAATCTTAAATTGTGTCCAGAAGCATTGAAAGAGCCAGAAGTTGTCCAGCCAGAACCAGAAGTTATTCAACCCATGCAGGTCCAACCAGTAAAGGAAAAAGAAGAGGAAATGTATCACACCTGTATAGGAGACTTTCCCAAAACCCTACTAACATACCATGGTGCAGTAGTGGTTCCCATGGTGGCCTTTTACCCAACACCGAACCCAATACCAGAAGTCCCAAGACAGGAAGAGGCTGACCCCGTACTACGGGAGGTTCCAGGCCAGGAAGAACAGATTCCTGATCAGAGTAATCCCATTCACGGTGGACTTGCCAACTCCATAGTTGTGGAATTATCTTTAGCAGAGCGGGCAGATACTACATCCGCAGTAGACAGTAGTACATCACATGAAGAGACACCGCTATTACGTAGATCACAGCGTAGTACCCAGGGTCAATTACTGGCCAGGTATGCGGATTACCAACTATAAAACTATAGTCATTGTTATCATTCTGCAACGTTTAAGCCCAGTACCTACAGAGACTTGTCTGTATGAACTTATTGCATATTCTTGAACTTTTTATCAGCCCGGAGGCACTAAATCAAAGCTCCGGAAAGACTGCTTTTTGAACTTTGCTTTTTGCTCTTTTTGAACTTTCTTTAGACTTTATATTGGTAACTCCGTTGGAAAAATGGAACTAAATTCTTGGACACAAAGTGCAGTGCCTTTCCTAGTACCTTCAAGGATAGAACTGTATTAATGGACGCTATTTGAAGTGACTTTTTACAGAACTCTATTTTTGTTTCCTTGAGTGGTTTTTGTAACTTTTCATTTTTAAGACTCTGTACATATTAATTGTTATTTCAAAATGTTATCGTCCCACAGTCCCGGAGTACTGTTCTTAACTAAGGGGGAATGTGGCACCCCTAGGAGTATTTGCCACAAAAACAGTTACTGACACTAAATGCAAATACTAAAATAGCAAGACTGCACTACCACCCCGGCCTGAAGGGGGAGCTCCAGAGACTCCCCTTGATCCATTCTGGTCTGAGAGAAGAACTGGCAGTTGGGCTAAGGAGCTGAAAGTGAGAGGTCATACAACTGAATTTCTAACAGTCCTATGACGGTTTCCAGGCCCAAATCACCGGCCTGAGGAGAAAAGGGACGGAGAAAAAGGACATTGTGAGAACCGGGTAGCATTAATCACTACCCAGAACAGGCGCAAAGACGGATACCAGATCCGTGGCTGTATTCATTATATATAATACAGCAACCGGAAAAACGTGAGGTGATATCAGCTTCACTAGGGCTGGACGCAGCAACAGACACAGAGTTCAGCGGTACTCCTGGAGGGGGTAAGCCGATAAAAGGACTTGGGTTGCCCGTCGAACCAGGACCCGGAGGGGACAGATTGGGCCGGCAGCCAGTTCACATACAGCAGCAGGGCCACACAGAAACTGCGTACAATAAGAGGCGAAGACCCCGGCAGGGTCAAAGTAACTCAGAGTTCCCATACAGACTCCGGTGACAGGACTGGTTGTAAATCCCTTTATGTTGAAGTAAACTGGTTAAACGTTTCAGTGCCTCAGACTTTCATTTGGACAATAGCTATCTATCCAGGATCAGGATCATCACCGCTGAGAGAACCTGCTGCTGATCAAGTAAGTGCCTGTTCCCTCATGATACCCCTTACACTGTGCATTGCCTGAGGCCACAGCACCGGGTCAAGCCACCTGTGACATCCCCCTCAAGAGACAGACCCCATTGGTCCGGTGCTGGGTACCCCGGTCTCCTGGGCGTCACATTACCTTCCCAGATCCAGGAATATCTAGGTCTCTCTAGACTCCGTGAAACAGGAATGCCGTCTTCCTGCAGAAAAAATACAAAAAATATCGGGGCTGGTGTCCAAATGCAAGCTCTCCCCTCCATAACTCTCCGCCAAGCTATGTCCCTCTTGGGATCCATGACTTCATGCATCCCTGCAGTCCAATGGGCTCAGCTCCATTCGAGAGACCTTCAATGGCAAATTTTGTCAGAGGAAGTCTCTCTAAAGGGGCATTTAGAAGGTCGGTTCAGTTTATCTCCGCACACAACTCGGTCACCAACCTGGTGGACATTGCAAAACAATCTTTCCCAAGGGGTCCCGTGGGTAACTCCAATTTCAAAAATAGTAACCACAGACGCAAGCCCCAGCGGGTGGGGGGCTCATCTGAACGACCTATTAGCCCAAGGCACTTGGCCGCCGTCTCTCGCAAAAGAATCCTCCAACATGAAGGAACTACTGGTGGTCAAGTTCGCTCTACTGGAGTTCTTGGGGCCCCTTCACTCTCACCATGTCAGGATTATGTCAGACAACAGGGTAGTAGTAGCATACCTGAATCATCAAGGGGGTACTCGCTCTCAAAAACTGATGGAGGTAGCCAAGTCAATATTCCACATAGCCGAGAGCAACCCTATCCCTGTCAGGCCTGCACATAAAAGGGGTGGACAATTACAGAGCAGACTTTCTGAGTCGTTCCCGTCTAAGGCAGGGGGAATGGGAGCTAAATCAAGCAGTATTCACCCACATTACAGAAAAGTGGGGGGTACCAAGCATAGACCTCTTTGCAAACAACTTAAACAAAAAAGTAAACTCTTTTTGCTCCATAACCCCAGTAGCGTTGGATGCATTCCTGATTCCGTGGCTTCGTCAGGTAGCTTATGCATTTCCCCCAATTGCTCTGATTCCGGCAGTGCTGAGGAAGATTCGGGAGGACGGGGCTCATGTGATCTTAATAGCCCCGTTCTGGCCGAAGAGGCCTTGGTTCTCTTGGATGATGAGAATGTCGATATCCAACCCGTGGGTACTTCCAGACCTCCCAAACCTACTCTCCCAGGGCCCAATTCATCATCCGCAAGTTGCGAGCTTACACTTGACAGCCTGGCATTTGAGAGGAAGCTACTAGAAAGCAGAAGGTTCTCTCCAGGACTGGTATCTACTCTATTGCAAAATAGGAAACCAATTACAACAAAACAGTATGGGAAAATATGGAAAAAATTCCTTTCATCATCGGGTGCTAAAATAGGTGAAGAAGTCCCTCTTAAATCCATTTAGAGTTCCTACAAAACGGGTTGGAGATCGGTCTAGCCACGAGTACCCTGAAAGTCCATGTGGCAGCATTGGGAGCCCTATTTAACTATGATTTGGCAGGGAATCGGTGGGTTTCCAGATTCATCAGGGCAGCAGGTAGATCGAGACCGCTTCCAGTAAAGGTCACCCCTCAATGGGATTTAAATTTGGTCCTTAAAGCCCTGACTAAACCTCCCTTCGAGCCCTTAGGAGATATCCCATTGAAAATCCTATACCTCAAAACATCCGTGCTCATCACCCTCACCTCTGCACGCAGAGTTAGCGACATACAGGCTCTATCTGCTAACCCTCCTTACACACAGTTCTTGGAGGATAAGGTTGTTCTCAAAATAGACCCAGCATACCTCCCGAAGGTAGCATCCCGGTTCCATAGAACTCAAGAACCCAAGAGATATCCCTTCCCTCCTTCTGTCCCAACCCTAAAAACAAGGAGGAAGAATCCTTGCATACACTAGATGTCAGGAGATGCCTCATGCATCACATAGAAGCCACCATAGAGTAGGGAGGATGCCTATTTTTCAGGGTCCCCAGAAGGGGAAAAAAGCCTCCAAAGCAACTTTGGCAAGATGGATCACGGATGCCCTCAGCCTAGCATATTCATCAAGTGGAGTGTCCATCCCAGGAGATATAAAGGCTCACTCAACGAGAGCAGTAGCAACTTCTTGGGCGGAGAAGGCCGGAGCTTTGTAGAGCTGCTACCTGGTGTTCACCATCTACATTCTATAGGCACTATAGATTGGACCTTATCTCCTCTTCAGACCTTACCTTCGGTAAAAGGGTTCTGGAAGCGGTGGTCCCTCCCTGAATGTACAATCTCTGCAAATCTCTCCGTGGTGCCGTCATGGGCATCAGAGAAAAATATAGTTCTTACCGATAACGGTATTTCTCTGAGCCCATGACAGCACCCGTACATTCCCTCCCTTCACTTATTTGTGTGCACACTATGTTAATTACCTGAATAAGTCACGCGGTATCTCAATTAAGTTTAAGTAATGTTAAAGTAAGACTCTATTTCCTAGTCTCCCATCGTTCTCTAGTAAACAACTGATGCGGAAGAGTGGTACCGCCTTTTTATCTGTACGTTTCCTGTCCTTGGTGGACGGATCCCCTCTCTCTCCGTGGTGCCGGCATAGGCTCACAGAAATACCGTTATCGGTAAGAACTATATTTTTCTACCACACTTTTTCCTTCAACTCAAGTTTCCATTAATATGCTTGGATACATCACTCTGTGAACAGCCAGCTTCTTTAGCAATGACCTTTTGTGGCTTACTCTCTTTGTGAAGTGTGTCAATGACTGCCTTCTGGACATCTGTCAAGTCAGCAGTCTTCCCCATGATTGTGGAGCCTGCTGAAACAGTAACTAAGGGGCCTTTTTAAATGCTTAGGAAGCCTTTTCAGTTGTTTTTTTGATTATTCCAATTTACTGAGATAATGACTTTGGGGTTTTCATTGGCTGTAAGCTATAATCATCAATATTAACAGAAATAAACAATTGAAATAGATCACTCTGTGATAACTCTATATAATATGAGTTTCACTTTTTGTATTGAAGAACCAAAATGGATTATCTTTTTGATGATATTCTAATTTCGTGAGAAGCACCTGTACCACCATCTGGCGTCTTCATTGTTTCTCAGCGCCGGACCCCTGGCGGCATCTTTTGAGTGCAGCTTGTGACTGCTTGGAACGCAGACGCTATGTCACAAGCTCTCAAGGCAAGTCTAAAAGAGTCAGAACGAGGCTTTTATAGACTTGTATTGAAAGGTGACCTACATGAAGCGCTGGAGACCGACGGGAGGGATGCTGGAAAAGGATAAAGGTGGCGGCAGGTGGGTATGAGACAAGGAAGATTAATTAGATTTAAAGCACCACTCCAGTGGAGCAATAAAACAGCAGGAGTGGTGCTTTAAGAGGTAATCATTAGTGAGGAGAGAACGGGCTTGAATAAGGAATTATTTGTATGCTTGTGTGCTAACCAAGTGTCTTCGGTGTGCTTGAAAACTATGTTCGAGTCACCGCGCCTTCATGTCTCGCTGCTGTTGGCAATCCCTGCATGTGCTGTAGCTGTCTAACAAACAGGCAATTCGGTTAGCACACAAGTGCGCTTGGATAACACGTTATCTAAGCACGTTCGCTCATCACTAGTAACCATGTTGTATGTAGTACAATGTCCTTTTTGGATTCTAAATATGAAAGACGTTATTATTTCTCTCTTGATACAACAGGTGTAGTTGCAGCACTTATGTACTCCTGACGTCTGATCCCTGATGAGCCTTTTTTGTTGAATTTGGTGCACAATGTTACAGCATGAAAGGAAATACAAGACAAAATAATGACTTACAGTATAAAATATGCAATTTATGAATCAGACTTTCTGAAATAAAATCGCACACTGTTTGAATAAACCATATCGGTAAGTGAAAACAACACTGCGGTGTACTTGTTCTGTCTTATGTCACTTCTTTTCACTGCTTCAAGGTTTGGAAATCCTGAAGTGGTTAAAAGAAGTGACATGCTTATGTTTTAGGCGCCTTCTGCTCAGAAGTTGCACACTCTACATATTTAGCCGTATAGAGTTAGAGGCGGTGGAACCGCAAGAACAATGGCAAAGCCTTCGGGGAAACAACGGCCCGTGTATGCTTGAATCTACTCCACCTGGGAAAACTTGGTGGCTGAATCGGCGTCTAAAACACGCTGTTTGTACATAGTCTTAGGGCGCATTCAGACGACTGATTTTTCATTGGTGTTTGTGTGCCAAAACCAGGATTGGAACATACAGAGAAAAACTATAATTGAAAGGCTGACACATGTTCTGTGTTTGGCCAGTGTCCCATTTGCAACTGCAATGTGAGAAACTCGCGCTAGTCTCTCGCCTTAATACCTGGCATTGCCGCCGGCGGTTCTGACCGGAGCATTCAGCTGCATAGAAATACATGCAGCCACACACTCCGGTCCAGAGTGCCGGTGGCAGTGCCGGGTATTGAGGCGAGAGACTCACATTGCAGTTGCAAGTGGGACACCGGCCTTTTGGTGACGCTCCTGGTTTTGGCATACAAGTACTGATGAAAAATGAATGATGTCTGAATGAGCTCTAACCTTCATACATCTGCTTAAAGAAACGTACACGTGGCACAGGCCATTTTTACTATCTGTGGTTTTCTGTTGGCCGTCCATGTGACATGTACTGGAATAGCATGCACAAAAGAAATTAAAGGGAACCTGTCACCCCGAAAATCGCGGGTGAGGTAAGCCCACTGACATCAGGGGCTTATCTACAGCATTCTGCAATGCTGTAGATAAGCCCCCGATGTTACCTGAAAGAGGAGAAAAAGACGTTAGATTATACTCACCCAGGGGCGGTCCCGCTGCTGGTCCGGTCGGATGGGCATCTCTGGTCCGCCGCGGCGCCTCCCATCTTCATCCCAAGACGTCCTCTTCTGATCTTCAGCTACGGCTCCGGCGCAGGCGTACTTTGTCTGCCCTGTTGAGGGCAGAACAAAGTACTGCAGTGCGCAGGTGCCGGAAAGGTCAAAGAGGCCCGGCGCCTGCGCACTGCAGTACTTTGCTCTGCCCTCAACAGGGCAAAGTACGCAAGCGCCGGAGCCGTGGCTGAAGATCAGAAGAGGACATCCTGGAATGAAGATAGGAGGCGCCGCAGCGGACCAGAGACGCCCATCCGACCGGACCAGCAGCGGGACCGCCCCTGGGTGTGTATAATCTAACGTCTTTTTCTCCTCTTTCAGGTAACATCGGGGGCTTATCTTCAGCATTACAGAATGCTGTAGATAAGCCCCTGATGCCGGTGGGCTTACCTCACCTGCGATTTTCGGGGTGACAGGTTCCCTGTAAAGATTTTTAGGTGTTAAAGAAGTGCAAAGATAATAGATAAATAGATATTTTATTAGTGGTTTGCATGTGTAGCTTACTGTAATAATAATAATTTTATTTCTATAGCGCCAACATATTCCGCAGCACTTTATATTTTAAAGGGGACTTGTACGTGTACTAACCCAATAAATAAGTGGAAAAAACTACATGGAGTCCCCTCCATTTTTTGGTAAACAGCAAAGGTAAAGCAGACAGCTGAGAGTTATATTATCATGCTGGGACGGTCCATGGTTAAGATAAAGATAAGCCAAGGAAATCAAAGTAGGCATTTTGTTACAAATGGAGAGGCAGTGGGAATAATGTTCTTAGTTGTCTGGAGTCCGTCTGGTGGAGATGTGAATTGTATTCATGTAGTTTGTCATTGAAATATTCACTGATCTCTAATTTTCACAACCCATCGTTACCCCACGATCAAGTCATTGGCGCATGGAATGATTTGTCCCCCTAACAGTGCTAGTTAAATGTCGCTGTCCGCTTCACTCCACCTGTAGCTGTTAGAGGCACATGATGGCTGATGAAATCAATCAAAAATTATAAGTTAAACCGCACCTCATATAGCCAGGGTATACACTAATTAGGTCGCATGTCACAACCAGGGATTTCTCTCCGGAATAAAGTCTATACCAACTAGTAGAAAAGACAGCGCCTCAAACGTTGGTGAAAAAAAAAATCACATTTTATTCCGCCTCCTGTGGCAACGTTTCGATCCACAAGCACTGATGAAATCAGTCATCATCTTCAGGGAATGATGTCAGTTTTGGCGTGAGAACCCGCATTAAAGGCAGTGACATGACATGTGACGTACCTGTATCTGTGAAAAAAATGGATACAACACATATGTCTGAATGAGGCCTTACACTGAAACGCTGCAGTTTTTTCAGATGAGACATACTTTAAAGTCATCCGGGAAACAAGAGTTTTGGATAACTAGTCCAAGAGGCAGATCCATGGTGGCCTCTCACTGCTCCACTCTCCGACTGGTCTCTACTTACATGTTGGAGACAGGCCTGCTTGGCTGATGGTACTTTGCATTGTTTAGTCATGCATACATTATTCGTCTTGGATTCTGAAGACCACTCTGTCGGTTTGAGTTTCTTTACATCACACATTTTATAATTTACCATATATACTCGTGTATAAGCCGAGATTTTCAGCACTTTTTTTGTGCTTAAAAGGCCCCCCTCGGCTATTACACGAGTCATTGTCCAGAAAGCCGGCGGGCTGTGGCACAATGACTACTGCAGCCGCCGGCTAACAGAAGACATCTTACCCTCCTTATGCCATCACTGCATCTCCATTGTCCTGGCAGCTCTAACTGTGCTGAGCGTTCACTTGGTACCGCTCATTAAGGTAATGAATATGCACGCGTCTCCACTCCCATAGGTGTGGAGCGCATATTCATTATCTTAATGAGTGGTACCACGTGACCGCTCAGCACAGGAAGAGCTGCGACAATAATTTTTTTCTCAGATGACATTTCTGCCTTAAAATACAACATGCTTTATAAAGGGCAAAGCGTCGGCCATTTGGCAGTCCTGCTATGTTGCAGACCAGTTGAGTGTTAGGCTTGAGGGCTCATTTCCTCCACATTTCTTCTGTAAAATCTTTTGCAGGATAGATCTGTCCACTTGTGGTTTCTTAAGTCTGTGTTGATGAGCATTCAAAGATTTAGCTCCCGATTCTTCATTGTTTCTCTAGTTTTCTGTAGTAATTTCCTCCTCTTTAGTGGCTTTAGTATTTGCGCCTTATTCTCAAGATGTTTTGCACCACTTTTTAAACTTGTATTTTGTTTTCTCCTTTTTTTTTTCCAACAACTTCGCTTATCCAGATGTTTTATTCAGATTCATAAAATGCGACATTTACCAAATGTCCCATTTTGGTCCAAAGTAATGTTTCTGGAGGAGTTTTTAATTGGGTGCATTTTATAACTTTTTAAACCTTTTTTTGTTGTTAAAAAGTTGCATAATCTGGTTAACCCCGTCACGACATGCGCCATACTAGTACGGCACATTGTTGTGAATTCTGTGGCTGAATTCACTCCTGTGGTCACAAGTGGTACTGCAGCTTCTGAGCTTCCTCCCTCAGATGTTCTGGTGAGCTCGTTAGCTGCTTCATTACTTAACTCCGCCTGATGCTGCTATCCTTGCTCCTTGTCAATGTTTCAGTGTTGGATCTGAGCTTCTCCTGATTGTTCCTGTGACCTGCTGCTCTGTATAGCTAAGTGCTTTTTGTTTTTTTGTTGCTTTTTTTCTGTCCAGCTTGTCTTTTGTTTTGCTGGAAGCTCTGAGACGCAAAGGGTGTACCGCCGTGCCGTTAGTTCGGCACGGTGGTTTTTTGTTTTGCCCCCTTTGCGTGGTTTTGCTTTAGGGTTTTTTGTAGACTGCAAAGTTCGCTTTACTGTCCTCGCTCTGTCCTAGAATATCGGGCCCCACTTTGCTGAATCTATTTCATCCCTACGTTTTGTCTTTTCATCTTACTCACAGTCATTATATGTGGGGGGCTGCCTTTTCCTTTGGGGAATTTCTCTGGGGCAAGTCAGGCCTATTTTTCTATCTTCAGGCTAGCTAGTTTCTTAGGCTGTGCCGAGTTGCCTAGGTAGTTGTTAGGCGCAATCCACAGCCGCTTTTAGTTGTGTTTAGGATAGGATCAGGTGTGCAGTCTACAGAGTTTCCACGTCTCAGAGCTCGTTCTTGTATTTTTGGGTATTTGTCAGATCACTGTGTGCGCTCTGATCGCTAAGCACACTGTGTTTCTGGATTGCCTTCATAACACCTGTCATTAGCAAACATAACAGTACAAGGAGCCAAACTAATGATTCTCAATAGAGGGAAAGAAAAAGTTCTGACATCATTTTTTTTTTTTCCTGCTCTGTGTTCACTTTTTTTTTTTTT
This sequence comes from Ranitomeya imitator, assembly GCF_032444005.1. Lineage (NCBI taxonomy): Eukaryota > Metazoa > Chordata > Amphibia > Anura > Dendrobatidae > Ranitomeya > Ranitomeya imitator. Next base: position 709,966,252 of record NC_091284.1, on the reverse strand, counting down.
CCCCTAGACATTTGGGTGATTCTGGACACAGGTGTGGACATGGATATTCAGGGTCTGTGCTCTTCAATGGAAAATCTCGTTATAAATGTACAAAAAATTCAAGATACTATTGATCAGAAATCTATGTTAGAACCAAGAATTCCTATTCCTGATTTGTTTTTTGGAGATAGAACTAAGTTTCTAAGTTTCAAAAATAATTGTAAGCTATTTCTGGCCTTGAAACCTCATTCTTCTGGTAATCCTATTCAACAGGTTTTGATTATTATTTCTTTTTTGCGCGGCGACCCTCAAGACTGGGCATTTTCTCTTGCGCCAGGAGACCCTGCATTGAGTAGTGTCGATGCATTTTTCCTGGCGCTCGGATTGCTGTACGATGAGCCTAATTCAGTGGATCAGGCTGAGAAAGATTTGCTGGCTTTGTGCCAGGGTCAGGATGATATAGAAGTATATTGTCAGAAATTTAGGAAATGGTCAGTACTCACTCAGTGGAATGAATCTGCGCTGGCAGCTTTGTTCAGAAAGGGTCTCTCTGAGGCTCTTAAGGATGTCATGGTGGGATTTCCTATGCCTGCTGGTTTGAATGAGTCTTTGTCTTTGGCCATTCAGATCGGTCGACGCTTGCGCGAGCGTAAATCTGTGCACCATTTGGCGGTACTGCCTGAGGTTAAACCTGAGCCTATGCAGTGCGATAGGACTATGACTAGAGTTGAACGGCAGGAATACAGACGTCTGAATGGTCTGTGTTTCTACTGTGGTGATTCCACTCATGCTATTTCTGATTGTCCTAAGCGCACTAAGCGGTCCGCTAGGTCTGCCGTCATTGGTACTGTACAGTCCAAATTCCTTCTGTCCATTACCTTGATATGCTCTTTGTCGTCATTTTCTGTCATGGCGTTTGTGGATTCGGGCGCTGCCCTGAATCTGATGGATTTGGATTATGCTAAACGTTGTGGGTTTTTCTTGGAGCCTTTGCGGTGTCCTATTCCATTGAGAGGAATTGATGCTACACCTTTGGCCAAGAATAAACCTCAATACTGGGCCCAGCTGACCATGTGCATGGCTCCTGCACATCAGGAAGTTATTCGCTTTCTGGTGTTGCATAATCTGCATGATGTGGTCGTGTTGGGGTTGCCATGGCTACAAACCCATAATCCAGTATTGGATTGGAATTCCATGTCGGTATCCAGCTGGGGTTGTCAGGGGGTACATGGTGATGTTCCATTTTTGTCGATTTCGTCATCCACCCCTTCTGAGGTCCCAGAGTTCTTGTCTGATTATCAGGATGTATTTGAAGAGCCCAAGTCCGATGCTCTACCTCCGCATAGGGATTGTGATTGTGCTATCAATTTGATTCCTGGTAGTAAATTCCCTAAAGGTCGATTATTTAATTTATCCGTGCCCGAACACGCCGCTATGCGCAGTTATGTGAAGGAATCCCTGGAGAAGGGACATATTCGCCCATCGTCATCACCACTGGGAGCAGGGTTCTTCTTTGTAGCCAAGAAGGATGGTTCGCTGAGACCGTGTATTGATTACCGCCTTCTTAATAAGATCACTGTTAAATTTCAGTATCCCTTGCCATTGTTATCTGACTTGTTTGCTCGGATTAAGGGGGCTAGTTGGTTCACTAAGATAGATCTTCGTGGTGCGTATAATCTGGTGAGAATCAGGCAAGGAGATGAATGGAAAACTGCATTCAATACGCCCGAGGGTCATTTTGAGTATCTAGTGATGCCGTTCGGACTTGCCAATGCTCCATCTGTGTTTCAGTCTTTTATGCATGACATCTTCCGTGAGTATCTGGATAAATTCCTGATTGTTTACTTGGATGACATTTTGATCTTCTCAGATGATTGGGAGTCTCATGTGAAGCAGGTCAGAATGGTTTTTCAGGTCCTGCGTGCTAACTCTTTGTTTGTGAAGGGATCAAAGTGTCTCTTCGGTGTGCAGAAAATTTCATTTTTGGGGTTCATCTTTACCCCTTCTACTATCGAGATGGATCCAGTTAAGGTCCAAGCCATCCAGGATTGGATTCAGCCGACATCTCTGAAGTCTGCAAAAGTTCCTGGGCTTTGCTAATTTTTATCGTCGCTTCATCTGTAATTTTTCTAGCATTGCCAAACCATTGACCGATTTGACCAAGAAGGGTGCTGATTTGGTTAATTGGTCTTCTGCTGCTGTGGAAGCTTTTCAGGAGTTGAAGCGTCGTTTTTGTTCTGCCCCTGTGTTGTGTCAGCCAGATGTTTCTCTTCCGTTCCAGGTCGAGGTTGATGCTTCTGAGATTGGAGCAGGGGCGGTTTTGTCACAGAGAGGTTCTGATTGCTCAGTGATGAAGCCATGTGCTTTCTTTTCCAGGAAGTTTTCGCCCGCTGAGCGTAATTATGATGTGGGCAATCGAGAGTTGCTGGCCATGAAGTGGGCATTCGAGGAGTGGCGTCATTGGCTTGAAGGAGCTAAGCATCGCGTGGTGGTATTGACTGATCATAAGAACTTGACTTATCTCGAGTCTGCCAAGCGCTTGAATCCTAGACAGGCCCGTTGGTCGTTATTTTTTGCCCGCTTCGACTTTGTGATTTCGTACCTTCCGGGCTCTAAAAATGTGAAGGCGGATGCTCTGTCTAGGAGTTTTGTGCCCGACTCTCCGGGTTTATCTGAGCCAGCGGGTATCCTCAAGGAAGGAGTCATTGTGTCTGCCATCTCCCCTGATTTGCGGCGGGTGCTGCAAAAATTTCAGGCGAATAAACCTGATCGTTGTCCAGCAGAGAAACTGTTCGTCCCTGATAGGTGGACTAATAAACTTATCTCTGAACTTCATTGTTCGGTGTTGGCTGGTCATCCTGGAATCTTTGGTACCAGAGAGTTAGTGGCTAGATCCTTCTGGTGGCCATCTCTGTCACGGGATGTACGTACTTTTGTGCAGTCCTGTGGGATTTGTGCTAGGGCTAAGCCCTGCTGTTCTCGTGCCAGTGGGTTGCTTTTGCCCTTGCCGGTCCCAAAGAGGCCTTGGACACATATTTCGATGGATTTCATTTCTGACCTTCCCGTTTCTCAAAAGATGTCAGTCATTTGGGTGGTCTGTGATCGCTTTTCTAAAATGGTCCATCTGGTGCCCTTGGCTAAATTGCCTTCCTCCTCTGATTTGGTACCTTTGTTCTTTCAGCATGTGGTTCGGTTGCATGGCATTCCTGAGAATATTGTTTCTGACAGAGGTTCCCAGTTTGTTTCAAGGTTTTGGCGAGCCTTTTGTGGTAGGATGGGCATTGACCTATCCTTTTCCTCGGCTTTCCATCCTCAGACTAATGGCCAGACCGAACGAACCAATCAGACCTTGGAAACATATCTGAGATGTTTTGTTTCTGCAGACCAGGATGATTGGGTGTCCTTTTTGCCGTTGGCTGAGTTCGCCCTTAATAATCGGGCCAGCTCGGCTACCTTGGTTTCTCCATTTTTTTGCAATTCTGGGTTCCATCCTCGTTTCTCTTCAGGACAGGTTGAGTCTTCGGACTGTCCTGGTGTGGATTCTGTGGTGGATAGGTTGCAGCAGATCTGGACTCAGGTAGTGGACAATTTGATCTTGTCCCAGGAGAAAGCTCAACTTTTCGCTAATCGCAGACGCCGTGTGGGTCCCCGACTTCGGGACTTGGGGATCTGGTTTGGTTATCTTCTCGTCATATTCCTATGAAGGTTTCCTCTCCTAAGTTTAAACCTCGTTTTATTGGTCCATATAGGATTTCTGAGGTTCTCAATCCTGTGTCTTTTCGTTTGACCCTCCCAGACTCCTTTTCCATACATAATGTATTCCATAGGTCGTTGTTGCGGAGATACGTGGCACCTATGGTTCCATCTGTTGAGCCTCCTGCCCCGGTTTTGGTGGAGGGGGAATTGGAGTATATTGTGGAGAAGATTTTGGATTCTCGTGTTTCTAGACGGAAACTCCAGTATCTGGTTAAATGGAAGGGTTATGCTCAGGAAGATAATTCCTGGGTTTTTGCCTCTGATGTTCATGCTTCCGATCTTGTTCGTGCCTTTCATGCGGCTCATCCTGGTCGGCCTGGGGGCTCTGGTGAGGGTTCGGTGACCCCTCCTCAAGGGGGGGTACTGTTGTGAATTCTGTGGCTGAATTCACTCCTGTGGTCACAAGTGGTACTGCAGCTTCTGAGCTTCCTCCCTCAGGTGTTCTGGTGAGCTCGTTAGCTGCTTCATTACTTAACTCTGCCTGATGCTGCTATCCTTGCTCCTTGTCAATGTTTCAGTGTTGGATCTGAGCTTCTCCTGATTGTTCCTGTGACCTGCTGCTCTGTATAGCTAAGTGCTTTTTGTTTTTTTGTTGCTTTTTTTCTGTCCAGCTTGTCTTTTGCTGGAAGCTCTGAGACGCAAAGGGTGTACCGCCGTGCCGTTAGTTCGGCACGGTGGGTTTTTTTTTTGCCCCCTTTGCGTGGTTTTGCTTTAGGGTTTTTTGTAGACTGCAAAGTTCGCTTTACTGTCCTCGCTCTGTCCTAGAATATCGGGCCCCACTTTGCTGAATCTATTTCATCCCTACGTTTTGTCTTTTCATCTTACTCACAGTCATTATATGTGGGGGGCTGCCTTTTCCTTTGGGGAATTTCTCTGGGGCAAGTCAGGCCTATTTTTCTATCTTCAGGCTAGCTAGTTTCTTAGGCTGTGCCGAGTTGCCTAGGTAGTTGTTAGGCGCAATCCACAGCTGCTTTTAGTTGTGTTTAGGATAGCATCAGGTGTGCAGTCTACAGAGTTTCCACGTCTCAGAGCTCGTTCTTGTATTTTTGGGTATTTGTCAGATCACTGTGTGCGCTCTGATCGCTAAGCACACTGTGTTTCTGGATTGCCTTCATAACACCTGTCATTAGCAAACATAACAGCACATGTCATATCTCTCCCTTTGATGTGTGCTCCGGAGCTCACATCTTTCCCAGCACGTCAGCTATTTTGAACAACTGACATGTGCACCTAACAGCCGCAGGTGGAATTGCGATCCACCTGCGGCTGTTAACCCATTAATCCTACTGTCAATTGCTGACAGAAGCACATCACCAATCTTGACCATCGGTGACCCAGTCGCATGATCGCGAGTCACCAATGGGTCGGCGTTACAAGCAGACGTCTCTAGCAGACCTCTATTGTTGTCATTTCCGGATTGCTGTGAGCTGCGCCCGGTGGTCAGCGCTCATAGCATGTGAGCATTTCTGCTACATACAGGTGATCTAATCTTTGCCTGTGTGTAGCAGAGGCGATTGGGTTATTGCAGCTTCCAGTCTCATATGGAGACTATTGAAGCATGTAAAAATAAAAAAAAACTTTAAAAAATATAAAAGTTAAAATCACCCCCCCCCATCTGCCCTATTCAAAATAAAACAATAATAAAAAAAAATATACGCATGTTTGGTATCACCGCGTTTAGAATCGACCGATCAATCAAACTATAAAAATAATGAATCGATCCTTAAACGGCATAGCGAAAAAAAAGTCAAAACACCAGAATTTCATTTTCCTTGTCGCCGCAAACATTGCGTTAAAAGGCTATAACGGGCGATCAAAAGATCGTATCCACACGAAAAATGGCATTATTAAAAACGGCAGCTTGGCATGCAAAAAATAACCCCTTACCTAGCCCCAGATCATGAAAAGTGGAGATGCTATGGGTCTATGGGAAAATTACAATTTTTTTTTTTTTTTTTTTTAACAAATTTGGAATTTTTTTTCACCATTTAACTAAAAAACAACCTATACATGTTTGGTATCTGCAAACTTGTAATGACCTGGAGAATCATAATGGCAGGTCAGTTTTAACATTTGGTGAACATTGTATAAAAGAAAAAATCCAAAATGCAGTTGTGGAATTTTCTAGTACACGATATGGTAAAACCAATGGTGTCGTTCAAAAGTACAACTTGTTGTGCAAAAACAAGCCCTCACATGGCCATCTTGACCGAAAAATAAAAAAGTTATGGCTCTGGGAATAAGGGGAGCGACAATCTATGGGGCCATAATGAACTGCATGGAGCATTATATGGGGCCATAAAGAACTGCATGGAGCATTATATTGGGCATATTTGTATATGTAGCATCTTATGGGGACATAAAGAACTGTATGGAGCATTATATGGGGCATATTTTAATATGGAGCCTCTTATGAGGCCATAATGAACTGCATGGAGCATTATATGGGACTCCTGATTCAATATGGATATTCAAAAACACTTAACCTACTGATGTCTCAATTAATTTTACTTTTATTGGTATCTATTTTTATTTTTGACATTTACCGGTAGCTGCTGCATTTTCCACCCTAGGCTTATACTCGAGTCAATAAGTTTTCCAGTTTTTTGTTGCAAAATTAGGGGGTCGGCTTATACTCGGGTCGGCTTATACTCGAGTATATACGGTATTTTATGTTCTATTTAAATGGCTTGATTGTTGTATCATAAAAGCCTGATGTTACCATTTTATTACAGTAAATTTATCACTTAAACTTAAACATGAGCCATGTATGAGGGAGTCGTGGAGTCAGTGTTGTGGAAATTGAGTTGCCGGAGGTTTGGCTTACTGACTCCACAGCCCTGGCTGCAAGACAATGGTCCAGAGACCGAGGATAATGGTGAAACCGGGTGTATGTGTCCAAATCTGCACTGCTGATTAAAGATGATCGGCGGACGATATTCTCCAAAGCTTTATTTCAAGCAGGTAAATAGTCAACACGTTTTGAGGTCATGCAGGACCTCTTCCTCAGGAAAAAACCCTACAGGTGACATCAAGCACACAGGTTAGTGATAGAGAGACATCTTTAATACAGCTATCCATTAGTAACCCCATAGTGATATTGTATAAAAAAAAACACAGACACCCAGAATAAAGTCTTTCATTTGAAATAATGACACAGATTCCTTTTAATAATCTTAATTAAACTGTTATTATTAGGGTTCTAAAGAGAAATCCCGGAAGTGGACCCTCTGGGTCGCGGTAGACCAGGTGGAACCACCCCATATACAGGGAGTGTTAGGGCTTGTTTTCACTTGCGAGGAACACGTCCGTGTCTCGCATGTGGAAACGAAGCTCTGGTGCCGGCACTCCAGAGCGGAGCGTGCGGCTGCATGTGTTGCTATGCGGCCGCACACTCCGCTCCACAGTGCCGGCACCAGAGCTTCGTTTCCACATGCGAGACACGGACGTGTTCCTCGCAAGTGAAAACAAGCCCTTAGGGGCAGGCCCAAGGGGAATGAAACCACAACTGCTGGAGCCAAAGCTAGGCTGAGGCATGAAGAAGGTGGACTGGGCAGAGGAAAAGCAAGGGAAACAGTGATACAGGGACTGAGGACGAGGAAGGACGCCAGCAAGGATGCTAGCGTCACAGCGATAGATAAACAGGCGTTTTACCTCTGTAGACGCCGAGCTGAAATACCCGATGGGCGCCGTCATGATGGGGCAGTGCCAGCGGGTCAAGACTTCCCAGGGAACCCAGTGGTGGGGGAAGCGCGACCGCACATGTGTGAACTGCCAATGCTCCGTGACCCAGAGAAGTCAGGCAGGGAGCGGCGAGGGACGATGTCGGGGAATGGAGACAGACGGGTAAGGACCCGAGGCCGTGACATAAACCATACTCACCGAACGCCTAATCCACCAAAGCCAACGTCTCCTGCAACAAAAATAAAATAAACCACAATATTCATCACCTGTCCGCCAAGAAGATAATCCATAATGTCCCATGACGATCCTGGTCACTTTGAGAGCAGTCCCTGATGTGACTGCTCTCAAAGACAGCCGGTGATACACTGACAAGAGATAATCGTTCCCGCAGTGTATAGCACTGAGCTGCCGTGAGCTTATCAGCTCCGGTGATCTCCCTTACGGCACCACTGTTGCGTGGGAAAGTTTTCCCGCAGCGGTGCCGTAAGTGAGAGCATTGGAGCTGATGAACTCTCACGGCAGCTCAGTGATACACTGCGAGAGCGATTACCTCCTGTCAGTACATCACCGGCGGCCGGATAGAGCGGTCACATCTCCTGTCTGCTGATGTGACTATTCTGCACGTGAGATTGCTGTGGGACACTCAGGATTACGTGGACTATGGCGGACAGGTGAGTATATGGTGGTGGTTTATTATTTCTAGGAGACGAGGGCATCTGAGATATGGTGTTAGGTAAGTATAACATTTTTTTAATTTGAATATGTATGTAATTGTACTTTTTTTTTTTAAACTGTGAGCACAGATGCTGGCAGATGGGACTGTCTCCCATCAGCGGCACTTTCTGCCACTGTTGTCAATGAAAGCAGTCTTAGCCCGATAGGAGCAGGAGTCTCATTGGCCCATGCCTGCGGGTCACGCTGACATGTAACAGCACGATCCCCAGTGCTCTGACCAACGGTCTTACCAGCGGTAGCTTTACCTCTGACAAGAACCACTGTGCCAGTGTTTCCCACGCTGTCACACAGATGTGTAATAATTATATGGGTTCTACGGAATCTGATAGCATGGGATAAATCCAGTCTGAGAGCAAAGTTGCAACAAAAGATGTATTTACTCAAAAACAGAAATGTAAACAGAACTAACAGATATTTCTGCAATTGTAACGAGATAGTCAGCTCTATATTGAAAAACACAGCAAACAGAATAGCGAACAAAACATGGTACAGATATTCCTGCAATAGTAACGAGGTCATCCGCTCTATATAGAAAATCACAGCAAACTGAGTAACTGAGTGTGAACCAGTCCAGCAAGGAAATTATGTGGAAGCAAACAATACCCTTAAACGAGGAAGTCCCATAAGGTTATAGTGCAAATGCACACAGTACTTAAATGATGAAGTCCAGCAATACTTGCTCACACGTGTACACAGTACTTGTTAGTAGGAGTCCAACTGTTCACAGATGATGCGTCATGTGAATGACGTCCTGGTGTGGTTGTGCAAAGAGGCACAACACTGGGAAAAGTTTGGTACACAAAGGAAATCCTTCCACTGGTGTACTGCACGTCGCAGCAGTTCCAGAGGCGAGAGGTAGCTGAATGGGGTGAAGCAGACCACCAAGTAGTGAGCAGCAGAAGCAGGGAGTTAGCCAGCAAGCAGGCAGACGCTCAGGAGCCAGCAGCACAAAATACTCAAGCACAGGTGAACACAAGACCCGGACTTAAATAGTCAAGACAGACAGGAAGTTCCATGACAGGACGAGATCCAGGACTCCATCTTGGATCAGTGCGAACAGATACCAGGAAAGTCCGGAATCCTTACAAGATGACAGCGTGGGAAAACATCATAGGAAGCCGGTAAAATGCAAAACAAGAACTCGTCAAATCCGCAAACATTTTTAAACCTGCGTTTTTGCTGCAGAAATGTAAAAATAATTGACATGCTGCAGAAAAAAACGCATTGCAAATACTTGAAGAAAATTACTGATTATGTGCACAACACTTCAGGATTCTCATTGAATAAGCTTGCATAAGGATTCCATAGCGTTTTTGGCCCATTTGCACGTGGAAAATGCAGCAAAACATCCAAAACGCACTGTGTGCACATAGCCTTAGATCTGCAGCAGAAAAAAGTGATTTTATCAACACTGTAGCAAGCAGCTGAAGAAGTGACCCATCACTGGAATCAGGGTATTTGCCTCTACATCTTGCTGCTCTAAGGTGGGGTAGCATCTAGTGACAGATTCAATTTAGTCTTGCATGTTCCTCAAGTTTTCTTTCCGAGGTAGCATGCAATATGTTTTTTCATTTTAATATTATAGATGTATATATAGAATTATTAAAATTTTGTTTTCCAACATTAATGGAAAATGCTGTATCACTTTGATGGCTGCTGTGCTTGAACTTGTGCTAGGGTTATTTCAGCTGTCCCCAGTATCACAGCTATGCCGCGTCTCGCCAGTAGGAGGGGCTTTTCCAGCAGCTGCTGCTGCCGCCATCAGAACTTCTGCTATAAATATCAATGAGCCAATGACTGCAGCCACGGGCTATGTGTGCTGCCATTGAACTTGATAGGGTTATTATCAAACTTTTTATTTCGGTGACAGTCTCACTAGGCATCTACCTTTTCTTCACCTGTTTTCAGTTCACCAAAAGAAAGAAGAATATTACTGGTTAGTAGATTCTAAGGGTAATTGCTCTGTGTGTGATGCCGCCATGTCTTTGTAATGTGGTGACTTTTATCATTTGTTGCATGTGTGTGTCTGACACTTTACACTTATTACGTAATGTTCGGTTATCAAGCATCTTGGGCTCCGTTCACATGTCACTTTTCCTATTTCCGTTTTTATTATCCATTTGGGGAGTATAAATCTTTCAGCTACAGACTTTATCATTTTTTCCCCCCCTAAATTGTGATTCGTTCGGATTAGTTTCATTTACTGTTTTTTAGACAGACCAGAAATGTTTTCTGTGTTACTTTTTTTTTTTTTGTCTTTCCAAAAAAATAAATGGCAAACCGGATGGACCATCTGTTACGTTATTTGGTCAATGGATTTTTTTTTGTTTATATCTGCCTTATCTTTAGTAAAAACGTATGTTTCCAGATTCATCCATTTTTTTTTTTAATAAATCCATCAAATGGATTCATTTTGGTATTCGTCTGCATCCTTTGTTTTACTTACGTTTTTTTCTTCTTTTTTACCGGATCCGATACAAGTGGATATGAAGCGGACAAGTGACCATAGTATTCGGCTACTTTCACACATCATGTTTTTGCCGGATTGCGTCTGATAGCCACCTGTTTCATCCGTTTTTTGCCGGATCCGTCTAAAACTAGTTTTCCAACGGCCGGAGAAAACGTTCATAGGACGTTCTCTCTCTCTCTCTCCCCTGTATCCCCGGTTAAAATAAACTAAAAACAGATCCGTCGCATCAGTTTTTCGCAATTTGCAACGGATCCATTTTTTCAAGAATTTGCCGGATCCTGCCTGACGGCAAAAAACTGATGTGTGAAAGTAGCCTTAGGGTGGTTTCACATTTGCGTCTCTGTGCGCAGCGTATTATCCGCATGCGTACCTATCTTTAACATGGCGTACGCAGGGACATGTGTTTGCATCAGATCGCATGCATTGTTTCTCGGTGTGCGGCGGGGTCCGGCAAACGCAACATATTGCATTTTTGGAAGGAATGCGGATGAGTGCGTTAAAAAAACGCATTACTGTATATGAGAACGCATGCGTGCGTATGTCCTTGCGTATGCATGCGTTCGATGCGCTTGCGTAATTCGGACTGCTCATGTCCAGGAACTGATTGAGATACTCCCTCCTGGAAATATCGAACGCATGCACATAAAAAATGCAAACGTAGGCAAAAAACGCACGCACAGGCAGCGGGTTTTTTTGCCGTCATGCGTAAGCTAATGCTGATAAAAAACACTGAGTAATCATGCGTTTGCATGGGTTTTTGCATGCGTTTGCGCTTGAAGATGATACGCTGCACACATATCCCTTAGAAAGCACATACAATATATATTAAGACATTTTTGCTATTCATTTTACATTGATCCTAATCCTGTGCAGTAATGTACGTACCTCTTGTGCACGCCGAGCAGCGCAGCTCTTAACGATGTTCATTATTACATTTACACTGCAAGATTACCGTGACCAAGTGTTTTATAGGAGAGTTCAATTCTACATAATCGTGCAGGTTAAACAGGTTACTGATCACACGACAAACGAGCAAACCTCGCTGTTGGGATGAAATCATCTTTCGTGCTGCAGAAAAGATAATCGTTCCCGGCAGCACTTTGTCCTCTGTAAGGCTAGGGTCACGCAACAGCATAAAAATCATTCAGAGTTGCATCCAGAGAAGTGGGACTCTTTTTTTTTTTTTTTTTTCTTGTCATCCTTCTACAATCCGTTTTTACAGCAGCAGCTATTAATCATTTACAGGACCATTTATACGGTAGTTTCCTATGTTACAGAATTGCAATGTAAAAGTCAAAATTGGAGGCTGTGTTGTGTCTCCCTATAGCATTCGATTATTTTTCCACACCTATAGACTTGAATAGGTGTCATCCAAATATAGGAATGAAATTGTACATGCTGCAATTTTTTTTTTCAAATGCAGTTTTTCAGTAAAAAAAATCGTTCATCTCCAATGCCCCATTGAATAACATTGGTCCAAGTGTGGTCCGTTTTTTAACAAACCGCACTCAGACTGAAAATACTGTCGTGTGCCCGAGCTCTGAATGGGACTAATAACCGCTGATTATAAAACAAGCAGCTGATCGATGGTTGGTTAGTGCTCCATATTGGCCCGTGTAATCAGATCTCTAGTGAAAGGGATTTATAGATTTTCCATTCACCTCTTTGGTATTTTTAGCTAAAATTCTTGTTCCAGTGATTTGCACGTAATACGTTGTGCATGTGCAATCCTTACTTCTCAACCCAGCAAGCCCTAGCAAAATGGTGCAGCTGCTAATCTACTATATCACTGGCAATTTTCTTGCAATTAACTTTCCGTTATTTTGATCTTCTTTTATGACTTTTTTTTTTTTTATTGCAAATTTATCAGTTGATAGCGAATTGCTCTTTTTTATTATTTTCATTGTGATTCTTTTTTTTTTTACTGTAGCATGTTCTTAATTTTATCAGATTTTCCCTTTTGAGCGAGGACACAATATACCGTAAATCATTTGTTACACACCATTCAAACATGTATGCTTGCTGTGCCGTATGTATAATTATCAGAAGTTTGTTGTAGAACTGTGCATGGCTTTATAAATGTCAAAAATATACAGATATTTCCAACGTTATTTTTGCTACATTGTGTGTGCATATATGCAATAACTGCACTGCCATTAAAAGTACCGCAGTACCGATGTGTGACTTGGCCTAATGTGCGTGCACTACTCACAGTAATAATTTGACGCTGAGTCACCTCTCACAGACAAGTCGTGAGATATGATAGTCAAAGAGTCCGAGGTCAGAAGCCAGGAGGGTACGTCATAATCAGAAGGAAGAGACAAAGGCGTAGTCAGGTAACTTCCGATGTCAGAATACCAGGAGATAGCGGAACAGACAAAAGGGGTTAAACAGACGGATGGGCAGGTCTTTACTTGGTTTCTCTGGCTTAGAGCAGGAAGATTAGGCTCTCTGCCTACAGTCCCGCCCCAGAGCACGGGCATATGATTAGCTGAACATTTCTAGCACTGAATATACAAGAACCACAAGACTGATTTCTTCACCCCATATATCATTTTAATCATTGTAACAGTGGCAACATGAAAATGGATCTAGTTTAGTTAGCAAAATCCTGCTGACAAGTTCGCTTTAAGTTCGAGTGTTGATAAATGGCCGTTGCGTCAGTTTGAGCACCAGCTCTTTGCTCTGCAACTAATATGCAGTACACCTCAAATATGTTTGCTAGATAATCACTGGTAAAGAAGATGACAACTATTTGGTCATAATCGCTGTTCTTTTTCTGCTCTGGAATATAACTTGATAACTTTACTATGTCCGTTTGTTCTGAAGTATTATAGCAATTTGAGATTTCCCTTTCATTGCCACATACATGCCGTGTATCCACATGCCTCTTACTGGAATCCCAATTGTACAGCATGCGAGCTCTAAGGCCAGTGAAGAATAATGACTGACCCTGAGTATTAAGGGACCTCCATAGTTAAATGAATGGGGCCACGCTGCAGATCCATACACAACCGGTGTCCTGACGTACTGTTCTGCTGGAAAAAATACAGAAGAGCCAAGCCAGATCTAAACTAAAGCTGCTAAAGCTTTTACAAAAGTACATTTTATTCATAAAACAAATACACGGGTTCATTCAGAAGGACATGTAGGAGTAAAATCAAGAATTTGGCTATTTCTGTATTTCTAATTTCTTCTAATTAGTCGGTGTTGATGATCTGAATGCTTGACGGTTTGTCTGGCTGCTTTCTCTTCTGTACCTGACCAGATTACTGAGCACTGCTGTCTTTGTCTGTGCTGCCAGCTATGAACCTTCTTGAACATCTACTGTATTATGTAATCAAGAACCTTTGCCGTTACTTCTTGTATGGAGTTTCTAGCTTTCAACGTAGTCAGAATTATAATAACGTAAGACTGTCTATAGAATAACATACCTGGATGTGAACATCTGTGCTTCTATTATCAGAGAGCCTGAAGGACGAGGTCTTTGCCACTAAAAACCCCAGTGAGACTGGAACTGGTAAGATGAATTGTTTTTATGTTTTGTTTTGATTTTTGTTCTGTTGTGACTACGTTTTGGCCATTTTTACAGTAAACATTCTTCAGTCCCCTTGCATGAATAGATGCTAACATTAGTACTAGGCATCGGTAATTTCCAGGATTTTTAGGAAAAAGAAAAAAGGAGGAGTTCATCACGCTGTGTAGTCCATAAATGACGGTTGAAGTCTGTGGTGGGTACCGATCCTGCGGTGAAGCACAGCTTATGATCAGAGTAACAAAGAGAAATTCGGCACTTACATCCAACAATTTTTAAGCAATTCAGACGTTCTTGAAAAAATATAAAACCTTCAAATCCAATTCACATGTTGAAACCAGGCGCGTTCCTGGTGCACACCAGCGTCCTTAGTCATAGGATATGACTATGCCGAGTTTCTCCTTGTTCCTCTGTACAGAATTTTTAGTTAACATTTATCAGAAATGATCATTTCTACACATTGCAAACTCATACACGGCTGGACACGGATGGGAGATGGCCCCTGTGCAAGAACGCTATATGGGCCCTTTGCAGTCCTATCGCTCCTTATAATGCACAATTACAACTGCAGTGAGGTGTCAGAGCACACCCTTTCCACTTCGACCCTTGTGCGGCTGCACAAGTTGCACCAATGGTATGTCCGCCCCTGCACACATACAGTTGAAACCAGAAGTTTATATAAACCATATAAAAAGACACACATGCATGTTTTTCTCAATATCTGACATGAAATAAAAATAAACCTTTCCTGTTTTAGGTCAATTAGGATTACCATAATTATTAATATTTGCCAAATGCCAGAATAATGAAAGAGAATGTTTTAATCATTTTTATTACTTACCGCAGAGTCAAAAGTTTACATACACTTCATTAGTATTTGGTACCATTGCCCTTAAACTTAATGACGTGGGTCAAACATTTGGGATATCCTTCCACAAGCTTCTCACAATAGTTGGTTGGAATTTGGGCTCATTCCTCTTGACAAAACTGGTATAACTGTTCCAGGTTTGTAGGTTGCCTTGCTCGCACTTGACTTTTCAGCTTTGTCCATAAATTTACAGTAGGATTGAGATCAAGGCTTTGTGATAGCCACTCCAAAACATTGACTTTGCTATCCCTAAGCCACTTCGTTACCTTTTTGGCAGTATACTACGGGTCATTGTCCATTTGGAAGACACATTTCCGCCCAAGCTTTATCTTCCTGGCTGATGTGTTGAGATGTTGCTTCAGTATTTCCACATAATCTTCTCCTCTCATGATGCCATCTATTTTGTGAAGTGCACCAGTCCCTCCTGCAGCAAATCAATCCCACAACATGACGCTGCACCCCCATGTTTCTCAGTTGGGATGGTGTTCATAGGCTTCCAAGCTTTTCCTCCAAACGTAACAAATGGTCACTATGCCCAAAAAGTTCAATTTTAGTTTCATCAGACCACAGGACATGTCTCCAAAAATTAAGGCCTGTGTTCCTGTGTGCATTTGCAAACATTAATCTGCCTTTTTCTATGTTTCTTTTGGAGTAATGGCTTCTTCCTGGAAGAGTGGCCTTTCATTCCATGTTGATATGGTACTCATTTCACTGTGGATATTGACACAATCTTACCAGCTTCCGCCATTATCTTAACAAAGTCTTTTATTTTTGTCCTTGGGTTGATATGCACGTCAGACCAAAGCACGTTCATCTCTGGGACACAGAACCCGGCTCCTTCCTGAGCGGTATCATGGCTGGACATTCCCATCTTATTTGTACTTGCATATAAATGTTGAACAAGGCACCTTCAGGTATCTTCAAATTGTACCCAAGGATGAGCCAGACTTGTGCAAGTCCACAATTCCTGATATCTTGGCTGATTTCTTTAGACTTTGCCTCAGTGCCGCTTTTTAACAGCGCTGAGAAATAAGTGTATAGCGCCCCCCAGAGTCAGAATTTCTCCGGGGTCTACTGGGGATAGCTGAGACCCCAGAAAACATGATTCGGGTCTGTTTTTACCAATCTCAGTGTTGCGATCGACATTATTAACGCAGTAACGGCGACCACAAAAAAAGGCAGATTTCCCATTTAATTTCTCTCTCCACTGATGTGAGAACCCCCGGCTGCCGACGTCTACTTACAGGAGAAAATGGATCTACAAGCTAGCTTTCGGGCAACAATAGGAAATTTTTCCTATTGGTTCATATTGATCACTGTGATAGACCCTATCACAGTGATCAAAATAATAAATCAAACCCCCTTTATCACCCCCTTAGATAGGTAAAAATAATAAAATTAAAAATATATATTTATTTCCGTTTTTCCAATAGGGTTAGGGTTGGGCTAAAGTGAGGGTGGGATTGGGATTAGGATTAGGGGTGTGTTAGGGTTAGGTTTATGGCTATGGTTAGGTTTGGGATTAGGGTTAGGGGTATGTTGGGGTTAGGGTTGGAGTTAAAGTGCCTACAAGTAGTATTCAACCCCCTGCAGATTTAGCAGGTTTAATAAGATGCAAATAAGTTAGAGCCTTCAAACTTCAAACAAGAGCAGGATTTATTAACAGATGCATAAATCTTACAAACCAAAAAGTTTTGTTGCTCAGTTAAATTTTTTATAAATTTTAAACATAAAAGTGTGGGTCAATTATTATTCAACCCCTAGGTTTAATATTTTGTGGAATAACCTTTGTTTGCAATTACAGCTAATAATCGTGTTTTATAAGACCTGTTTAGGCTGGCACAGGTCTCTGGAGTTATCTTGGCCCACTTCTCCATGCAGATCTTCTCCAAGTTATCTAGGTTTTTTGGGTGTCTCATGTGGACTTTAATCTTGAGCTCCTTCCACAAGTTTTCAATTGGGTTAAGGTCAGGAGACTGACTAGGCCACTACAACACCTTGATTTTTTGCCTCTTGAACCAGGCCTTGGTTTTCTTGGCTGTGTGCTTTGGGTCGTTGTCTTGTTGGAAGATGAAATGACGACCCATCTTAAGATCCTTGATGGAGGAGCGGAGGTTCTTGGCCAAAATCTCCAGGTAGGCCGTGCTATCCATCTTCCCATGGATGCGGACCAGATGGCCAGGCCCCTTGGCTGAGAAACAGCCCCACAGCATGATGCTGCCACCACCATGCTTGACTGTAGGGATGGTATTCTTGGGGTCGTATGCAGTGCCATCCAGTCTCCAAACGTCACGTGTGTGGTTGGCACCAAAGATCTCGATCTTGGTCTCATCAAACCAGAGAACCTTGAACCAGTCAGTCTCAGAGTCCTCCAAGTGATCATGAGCAAACTGTAGATGAGCCTTGACATGACGCTTTGAAAGTAAAGGTGCCTTACGGGCTCGTCTGGAATGGAGACCATTGCGGTGGAGTACGTTACTTATGGTATTGACTGAAACCAATGTCCCCACTGCCATGAGATCTTCCCGGAGCTCCTTCCTTGTTGTCCTTGGGTTAGCCTTGACTCTTCGGACAAGCCTGGCCTCGGCATGGGAGGAAACTTTCAAAGGCTGTCCAGGCCATGGAAGGCTAACAGTAGTTCCATAAGCCTTCCACTTCCGGATGATGCTCCCAACAGTGGAGACAGGTAGGCCCAACTCCTTGGAAAGGGTTTTGTACCCCTTGCCAGCCTTGTGACCCTCCACGATCTTGTCTCTGATGGCCTTGGAATGCTCCTTTGTCTTTCCCATGTTGTCCATGTATGAGTGCTGTTCACAAGTTTGGGGAGGGTCTTAAATAGTCAGAAAAGGCTGGAAAAAGAGATAATTAATCGGTGTACGGTGTACTCAGGGGAAATTGCACAACAAATTTTGTGGTCCACTTTCTCCTGAAACCCTTGTGAACATAAGAAAATTGGTTCCAAAGTAATTTGTTTGGGAAAAAAGTAAAATGTTTATTTTTTCTTTTCACTTTGCTTTAGTTCTTGTGAAGCACCTGAAGCGTTAATAAACTTCGAATGTGGTTTTGCACACCTTGAGGGGTGCAGTTTTTAGAATGGTGTCACATTTGGGTATTTTTTGTCATATTGCCCCCCCAAAATCACTTCAAATGTGAGGTGGTCCCTAAAAAAAATGGTTTTGTAAATTTTGTTGGAAAAATGAGAAATTGCTTGTCAACTTTTAACCCTTATAACGTCCTAACCAAAAAAATTATGTTTCCAAAATTGTGCTGATATAAAGTAGACATGTGGGAAATGTTATTTATTAACTATTTTGTGTGACACCACTCTCTGATTTAAGGGCATAAAAATTAAAAATTGGAATATTGCAAAATGTTCACATTTTTTCCAAATTTCCTTTTTTTTCATAAACGCTAGTTATATCAAAGAAATTTTACCACTAACGTGAAATACAATATGTCACGAAAAAACATTCTCAGAATCAGTGGGATACGCTGAAGGAGTTTGTATGTTCTCCCCGTGTTTTGGTGGGTTTCCTCCGGGCACTCCGGTTTCCTCCCACACTCCAAAAACATACTGATAGGGAATATAGATTGTGCGCCCCATCGGGGACAGCGATGATAATGTGTGCGACCTGTAAAGCGCTGCGGAATATGTTAGCACTGTATAAAAATAAAGATTATTATAAAGATTATTATTAAGTGTTCCAGAGTTATTAACTCATAAAGTGACCGTGGTCAGAATAGTAAAAATTGGCTTGGTCATTAAGTACCAAATTGGCTCTGTCACTAAGGGGTTAAAAGGCATAGTAATCTTATTGTATGTAAACCTTTGACTTTGCAGTAAGCAATAAAAAATGCCTTAAAACATTCTCTCTCATTATTCTGACATTTGGCAAATATTAATAATTATGGTAATCCTAATTGACCTAACAGGTTAGGTTTTTCTGATTTCATGTCAGATATTAAGAAAAAACATGCATATGTGTCTTTTTATATAGGGTTTGTAAACTTTTGTATTTACCAGAACCTGCTTCCTGCCTAAGGCTACTTTCACACATCAGATTTTCGCCGTCAGGCTCAATCCAGCTAAATTTAAACAAACTGGATCCGGCAAATGTTGCCGCTGGATCCGTTTTTTCCCCATAGACTTGTATTAGTGCCGGATGACATTGCGTTTCGTCCGGTTTTCAGCGGATCCGGCAAATCCGCCTTTTCCGGTTTCTGGAAAAAACGTCCATAGCAACGTTTTTTGTCTCCGGCGAAAAAGTCGGAATGCCGGATCTGGAAAATGATGGATTCCAGCGCCGGATTCCGTTTTTTTTAAACAGAGCGTGCTCCAAAAATTTTTTTTATTCAATTATCTGGATCCGTCGCATCAATTTTTCACAATCTGCGCCGGATCCGTTTTTTCCAACATTCGCCGGATTGTGCCTGATGCAAAAAACCTGATGTGTGAAAGTTGCCTAAGCTGCTTGCCGAAGCTACTTCCTGCATCAAGTTACAACAGCTGGTAAGAAGCTGGACCTGTTCTTCATTTCAAACAGAGGAGGAAGGCTGCACTTCTCCACACCTCCATATGACTGCACCCGGGCCACTCATAGAGCAAAGCGGTCATGTAACAAAACAAAATGTTTCATTCATCACAGCTACTGCTCTATAATAGGGGGAAAGTTTAAATGTAGCTACAGCCAAGAAGGTGTCAAAAAATAACACACTATGGAAACATTAAGGGTATCTGCACTTTTACAGCTGCTTTTAATGCGATACAAAACATTGCTACAACTTTACAAATCAAATCACCGTTATGTAAAATGTTGTCCAGTTTTGCATGAACAGCTCCTATACAGACCTGTCTCCTTCCTTGGTGACATCCCGGACTGCGTGCAGTCTAATCTCGGTAGCAGGGTGGGGGGCACGGATGTAATGGAGCAGCACAGGACTGCGGAATAAGAACACACAGGATTCTTCAGAGCCGTAACCATGGAGACACATAGATCTGCACAGGAGGGACCCGACGATTGGGTTTGTTGGATTTTAACATGTCAGATCCTTTGTTTCCCGGAAGAGACGTGCAGCCATACGTAAATCCTTGCGTATTTCCTCTCGCTATGTCAGTAATCATGCATGCCCGACTGATCTAATTGCAGACAGTTAGCTGAGATCTATCGTCGAGGAAAATATCGGTCTGACAGGTTGGATTTTTCCCCAAAAATCTTTTCCTATTCTAGCATGCCTACACATTTAGGAGCATTGATTTTTGACTGCAAGGTTGAGTCCCTGACAATCAGATAGGCATGTCTCTGATGGGCACGGGCCATGTCCTTGTAGCCGTATACTAGCCCCCTTGCAGGGCATCACTTGTATTTGTTTATTTGGCCCTCACTAGCCGGGTGGATTATGTTTGGCTGACTCCGCATAGAAGGTAACCTGTAGTGACATTTTGGCTTGTCATTCTGAGGGATAGTGTGACCTACAAAACACCGCAGCCCTCTCCGCTCTGCCTCACTCTGCGGGCAGCTTGGAAGGAGGCAGGCTGTGGGCAGACGGATTCATGCAAGAAATTGTGTCACCCTACAGATAAGAAAATGCTGCCAGGATCTAAGCACCATGAAGCCCAGACTCTGGGAGTTGGCAAAGCTATTGCTGTCCTTACATCAGGAGGAGATGCCCAAGGTAATTTTTCTTATTTTTATATTGTCTTATGCTAGAATTATTTATTGGCTTAAAGATACAGTTCAATGGTTTTTGGTTCTGCGTGTCTCACTCTCCCCCTTCCTCCTGTACCAGATTAGTGCTGCCTTATTAGAATTTGCATCTTACAATGGTGTAACATATTCCTGGTGCTTGTGCCCACCCACCAGGCTTAGTACTATATCACAGCTCCCAGTGAACAGATCGGTGGGGGGTCCGGCAGACTGACTCCTGACAATCAGCAAATCATGATCGAAATTTGTAGAAAATTCAAGCCGTCTCTTACAGAGTTCCTCAATTGAATGAATTTTTAGATCACTGACTAATATTTCCATACTTGATGAGCCTAGCTGGTCATTGCTTCTGCGCTGATGTAATATGTTAGGCTTATAATTGGAATGATCCATAAGGACAGATTCATGTGTCTGCCATAATCAACAGAAAATAGGATATTACAGATTTTATGTCCACTCTCTCTAACATTATATTCTTTACCTGGAACTAAATCTTTGCCAAACTGGACTTCTTGTCCTCCCTCTACTAACCTACCTAATATTTCCTTTTGCATTTGACAAACTACCATGACACCAACTCTGCATTCCTACTGTTTTGGGATTTTATATGACTCAGATCTTTTCTTCACTCCCTGTATCCAATCACTCACTCACGTATGTCACCTGCACCTAAAAAAAACATTTCTAGGATCTATCCTTTTCTCACGTTTTAAACGGTAAAATCTCTTATTGTCTCTCAGATTCATTCTTGTTTGACTATTGCAACTCACCACCCGTCCTCCCCTTGCTTAAACTCTCTTCTCTCTAATCTATCCTGAATTCCTCAACCTCCAGGAAGGAGCCCATAACCTGAGATTCCTTGTAGACAACCACACAGAATCATTCACATTCAGGTCCGGACCTGGCACGCGTTTACTGACAGTCATACATTTATACCTGTCCTGATCCAGTTAGGAACAGGTAGTGTCGAAACAGGACCAGATGGATGGGTGTACGGTACTTTAGAACTTGCAGGTAGACACTTTTTCAACCACACCCCGATGCAACCACGGCCACCAAAAACGACGAGAAAGGAGATCTGCGGTTGCCTTACCACCTGGGTGGCCAGCAAGTACAGAGTCATAATATTCTCTAATTACTTTGCGGCGCAATTTAGACGCCACAAACAACCTCCCTGAAGGTCAGGAGGCAGGGTGCCCCTCTGAGCCTCCAACACCTCACCTTCCAGGTTAGAGTACAAGGCCGAAATGCCTACCCCCTTCAGCAAAATGGGGGCAGGGTTCTCAAAGTCAAACAAAAAGGTCAGTAAGGTCCCGGTAGATACAGCAGAAGGTGAAACGTTTAGGCAGTTACCATGACAGTAATCTCCCCACTTCACAGTCTCTCTGGATTTCCAATCCACAGTTGGATTATGCTTCACCAACCAGGGCAAACCCAGACCAATTGGAGTTTGGAGACCCTTCAGGACATAACAAGGTATTACTTCATAATGCGAAGACCCCACTTTCAGTCTTATATTATGAGCAATTTGTGACAATGTTCTCTGTGAAAGTGGTGCTGAGTCAATGGCACAAATAGGAATAGGTTTAGCCAAGCTAGAGCAGAGTTCTAGCAAACTCGGCATCCACCATACTGACTCCAGCTCCACTGTCTACAAACTTAGAATTTTTTCAGAGCTTACTCTCTAGCACCACCTCTGCTGTCAGGACAAAATGAGAATTGCAGGTTGAAGACTAACACACCACTTGATTATCAAGCTCTAGGTTCCCAAGGGTTAATTGAGTCTGTTTTTGCTTTGTATTAACAGGAGGACGTGTCCCAATAAAATGTCCCTTCTTCCCACAAAAAAAACCCATACATCCTTTTTCTTGCAAATGTTGGTGGAAACATACGACGTGAACGCACTCCCCAACTGCATGGGTTCCTCTTACTCCACGCAAGTATAGTTCACCCCTGGACCTCCAACTCTGGGATCTTGTCCCGGAAAGAGGGCTCAAAAGCAGGTGGTCTTGCCCATCTATCCCGCAGGTGTCTATCCACCCGAATAGCCAAGGTCATGGCAGCCTCCAGTGACACAGGAGTTTCATACACTACTATTGCGTCCATTAACCTTTTCAGTGAGGCCTGAAGTAATTGGCTTCTGAGAGCTGGGTCATTCCAGTTGGTATCAGTTCACCACCTGCAGAATTCAGAGCTATACACCTCCACTGAACGATTCCCTTGCTGAATGTGACGCAGCTTGGATTCAGCCAAGGAAATACGGTTAGGATCATCCTAAATCAGGGCAAGGGCCCTGAACAACTCCTCCACAGACTGGAGACACATAGAATGCTCTGGCAGACAAAAAGCCCAGGACTGAGGTTCTCCCTGCAACAGTGAAATAACAATTCCTACTCGTTGCTCCTCATCTCCGGAGGAGTAAGGATGAAGTTTAAAGTAGAACTTGCATGCCTCCTTAATTGCCAAAAACTTGTCCCTACCTCCAGAAAACCTGTCCGGGAAGGCAATTTTAGGTTCAATCTGGACCGGCCAACCCGCAGCGTCCCCCACAATAGTTGTCTGCAGTGCTACCGTTGCTGCTGGACTTCAGAACGAAGGTCCGTCACCTCCAGTGACACCCTCTGCAGCTGCTGTGCTAGCACAGCAACGAGATCCATGAACCCAGCAAATGAACAAAAAATAAAACCCACACAGAAAAAAAAAATGCCACAAAAAGTCAGTTTTTTTCCTTTTACAAACATGAAAGGTGGGTGATAATGTCACAGAACGTGGATGAAAGGCTAAGCGCAACATGAAGCGATAAGGTAAAGGGAACCAAACACTAGGGAAGGGTGAAATGGAGAAAGATCTAACGTCACCCTGTCTGTCCTATCGTCCTTATATAGCTTCCGCATCTATCGCCGAGCAGGAGACCTAATCCCTGCCTGACCCTAGCGATAAGCCCTGCATCGGAAAAGGCAGGATGTGCGTTAGTCAATCCTCTCTACCACTAAAGACAAATGGGATACAAAAACAAGGGGGAACACTTAGCTTGAATAGACTCAGAAAGAAACACGGACGTCCTCCAAACACCAGAGAGGAAGATAGCCGACTGCTATAGCTCCATGCCACAACAGGGAACTGGAAATAGCAATATCACTGCACCTTTCGTACAGCAAGCTGGAAGTTATAAACACCCCGGTCCAGGTGTGTCAACTAGACCCGTGAGAAGGTTGTCACTTGGTCCTAGAGTCAGAAGGCCCAGGAAGAGGTCTGCAAAGCAAACTGCTGAGACTTTCTGCAGTCAGATGCAGAGCAACGGTCTGCAGACTCTGACACCCGTGACAAGCCAATTGTGAGCAAGCATCCGGTATAACACACTAATATTGTGAGTAGTCTTTAATCCCGAAGACCCTACGGTGGATATTGTCTTTAGTCTCCTTGACCATGATCATCATGAGAGTGAATTAGTGCTAATTAATTGACTTTGGCTCATATTTTGCTTTAATTCCTTTAATATTGATCTTTTAAAAAGAAGTGGTCAGGTTGGATAGCACTATGAATGTTTAGATGTTGGGTTTGTCTGCAGATAACCAGCGTTAGAAGGGTACCCAGCAGCCATTCTGAAATAGCGAAATCAGGGAGAAAGTTAACTTTATTCCTCCCAGGAGCCGCCAGCTTTCTGTCATAGAGGCGTGCCGGCACTGCCACGGTCATTGCTCACTATACTGTGAGCAGTGGCTGTAAGCACACCCTGGCTACTTTGACTGACAGCCAGCTCTGCATTGCACAGTGTAAAGCTGACTGTGGGTCGCTGCAGGCTGTTCTTATAGCCGCCGCTCTGTGCAGTGAGCAGCGACTGTAGCTGCGCCACAGAAATGGAAGCCGGTGGCTCCATGGAGAAATAAATTTCCTTTTCTCATGGGTGTGCTGCTTTCAGTATGGTGGCCAGACATCTTTCTAATTCTATTAATCAGTGGATTAATACTATATCTAGAGATTAAAAGCGTTATCCGACATAACATGGTTTCCTTTAAATAGGAGTTCATTCATGTTAAGCTTTGTGATGCTATTGTAGTATAAGGAACAATTTACTGACTGCTGGGGGTGAGGGGTCCCCAATAATCCTGAGTAGAGAGGAGGACCGGCATATTTGCCTTTACTGTATTCATTGTTTATGAAATCAGCTATATACAGCAGTGCCATAACAATATTTGTCTATGGAATCTCCTCATTCAGGAGGGGCTAACCTGAGCATTGTGCTTTGATGGCTGGGGTCCCAGTGGTCCAAACAGTCAGTTATTTGTTATCCTATGGATCAGAGTAAAGTACATGTCAATGAACAAGTTTGTCTCTTGCTGTAGTAATGTATTCTGAGCAGTTTGCAACAATAATATAGCAGATTAATTAGACATCTAAAATAATCCATTTTGTCTTTATCTCCAGGAATGAATGCAGCCGTGCGAGCGGTGGTGAGAGTGGGAATTTATACAGGTGCCAAAGTCTTCTTTGTACATGAGGTATTTTCATGCTGCGAAAAATGAGTTTACCGTTCCCAAATCCAGTGCTTCCCGGAATCTGCATCAGTTTACCTTTTTTTTTATTTTGTCTCTGAGTTACTTGCGGAGTTATTACCTTTTTTCCCTTTTGACGCAGAATATGCTAATTCCTGTTTGCGGTCCAAGAGGGCGTGTCAGAAGACTTTTCTCTGGGGGTGTGATCCTCACCCACCCTATGATTCAATCACTGCTTGGAAGCATGTAAAACTGGTTGAACGTAGTGACCTCACGAGATCTCCTTGTACTCTGTTTGACTTGCCTATGTGTGTACAGGAAAATCTTCATACTCCAGTCTCATACAAGATCAGGAAGATCTCACTTGATCATGACCGCTAGTTTCACATGCTGCCGAGCAAGAGATTGGGCAGCATCATTGGGGGGGGGGAGGGGGAGGTGGTTATAGGATTGCACCCCACAACCACCACCAGAGAAAACTCTTCTGACATGCCCTCCTGGACCACAAGCCGAGAATTAGAATACTGGGCACCAGAAGAAAAAAGGGCATACAGTTGTGCTCAAAAGTTTACATACCCTGGCAGAATTTTTGCTTTCTTGGCCTTTTTTTTCAGAGAATATGAATGAAAACAACAAAACTAGCTCCACTCATGGTTAGTGGTTGGGTGAAGCCATTGTCAAACTACTGTGTTTTCTCTAATCATAATGACAACCCAAAACATCCAAATGACCCTTATCAAAAGTTCACATACCCCATTTCTTAATATTGTGTATTGCCCCCTCTAACATCAATGACAGCTTGAAGTCTTTTGTGGTTGTTGTGGATGAAGTTCTTTATTTTCTCAGATGGTAAAGCTGTCCACTCTTCTTGGCAATAAGACTCCAGTTCCTGTAAATTCCTGGGCTGTCTAGCATGAATTGCGCACTTTATCTCCCCAGAGTGGCTCAATGATATTGAGGTCAGGAGACTGAGATGGCCACTCCAGAACCTTCTCTTTGTTCTGCTGTAGCCAATGACAGGTGGACTTGGCCTTGTGTTTTGGATCGTAGTCATGTTGGAACGTCCATGTACATCCCATGCTCGGCTTCTGGGCTGATCAGTGTAAATTTGCCTCCAGTATTTGCTGATAATTCACTGCGCAACAAATTTCAGGGCAGTTCTTGTCCCCTGAGAAAATTTTATTGTATCTTATAGATTTTGATATGCTGAACACGAATTTGTTCTTCAAAAGTCTGTATCACGTAAGGTTTTTAACCCCTTCATGACCGGAGCTTTTTTCGTTTTTCGCTCCCCTACTTTCCAGAGCCATATCTTTTTTATTTTTCCGTCAATATGGCCATGTGAGGGCTTATTTTTTGCTGGGCGAGCTGATGTTTTTAATAATACCACTTTTTTGCAGATACATTCTTTTGATTGCCTGTTATTGCATTTTAATGCAGTGTCTCGGCGACCAAAAAAACGTAATTCTGACATTTTGATTCTTTTTATCGCTACGCCGTTAATCATGTTAATTCTTTTATTGATAGATCGGGCGATTCAGAACTCAGCGATACCAAATATGTGTAGGCTTGATTTTTTTTTTTTTTATTTTGATTGGGGCGAAAGGGGGTGAGTTCAACTTTTATGTTTTTTTTTTGTTTTTTTTAAATATTTTTAAACACTTTTTTATTTTACTTTTGGCATGCTCCAATAGCCTTCATAGGAGGCTAGAAGCTGCCATAGCGTGATCGCCTCTGCTACATAGAGGTGATGCACAGATCACCTCTATGCAGCAGAATTACAGGCTTGCTATGAGCACCGACCACAGGGTGGCGCTCATTGCAATCTGCCATCAACAACCATAGAGGTCTCGAGGGACTTCTGGTTGTGATGGCAGCACAGCGGTGACCCCCGATCACGTGACGGGGGTTGTTGTTGCGCGTATTTCCGGACCGGCGTCCGGAAGTGCATTTTAAAGGCCCGCTGTCAGAGTTTGACTACGGCATTTAACTACTTAATAGGTGGGGGCAGAACGCGATTCCGCTCACGCCTATTGTGGGCACATGTCAGCTGTTAAAAAGAGCTGACATATCTCGGCTTTGAAGTGGGCTCACCGCTGGAGCCCACCTCAAAGCGGGGGATACTGTGAGCTGACGTACTATTCCATCAGCTGGCAGTAAGGAGTTAAGAAGCAACAGTTTATAGTCTACATTACGACATCCGAGACACTACATACATGTGCATCGATCTCAGTAGCAATTGTTCAAAAGTGTTTTGCAGATGACTTTCGTTTATAATCCGTGTTTTTAGAATTCTAACAATATTATAATGTTTCGTATCATTTCTCAAAAATGTTACGTGATAGGAAAAATTTGAAGTCATTTCTGAAATCCGCATGAAAAAATCTATCAGGAACACTCAAAATTGTCAGAGGGACAAAACCTTTGTAACGCAGTGTAACGTGCTGCATTCATCTTTCCTTCAACTTCGACCAAGTTTCCTGTGCCTTTGTAGCTCACACACCCCCAACACATCAGCGATCCACCTCTACCTACCTACCTACCTTTTCCTGTAGATCCGATTACAGTTCTTTTGCTTTCCCCATGACTCGCAATTCAGAAACGTCAGTGGCTGGATGAAAGATGCAGGAGTCTGTCTGGATCCCAGAAACTCACTCAGCTTTTATGCACACACACTGATTACAAGCAAACAGATTACAGGTGAGGATGTTGCCTTAAGTAGCCATTCAAACCCATTTGTGTCAAATTCTGTGCATGTTATCAGACCAAACCCACTAGGGTATGTGAACTTTTGATCAGGGTCATTTGGATGTTTTGGGTTGTAATTATGATTTTAAACAGAGAAAACACAGTAGTTTGACAATAAATGGCTTCTCCCAACCACTAACCATGAGTGGAGAAAAATTTTAGGGGTTATCATTCATATTCTCTGAAAAAAGGTCAAGAAAGCAAAAATTCTACAGAGGTATGTAAACTTTAGGGCACAACTGTATCTCATCCACAGGTGGACAAAATGACAAACTGAAAACAGCAGCCGATATAGGGGAGCACGGGGATTTTGTAAAGTTACAAACAACTTTTTTTTTAAAAATGTGACAGGTCCTTTCTAAATTAATGGGAATCTGTCACCCCCAAAACTGAAATTGAACTATTTAGACTTTCATAAAAGGGATGTAGCCCCTATAAAAATCATAATGGTGCTGTAGCTTTTAATAGAATTAATTTTATATAAAAGTTTTACTATATATGTAAATTAGGGGACGTTAGTGTACCCTTGGTGAATAAAGGGCTTGGTGTAGTTTCAGACCCTCAAAATAACCATCATCTGCCCCTTCACTTATGGTGATTGTCAGCGCTCACTTGGGAGCACTGCCTGATCTAAATCCCCAGCCCTGCTCATACTGATAATGCAGAGGTCAAGAGCAAATACAGTGGCAGTTTGGGCAAGGGCTGAGTTCTCACGCTTCCTGTGTGAAGTGGATGCTCTGTACACAGGATTGCAAAGTAGGCAGAAGATGCTGAAAGTGGATGACCATGTGCCACCCTGACACTGTATGTGCACGGGCTCCGCTCCTGCATGTCAGTGTGCGTGCACGCTTTCATCTCCTTCTCCTCTGTGTAGTGGTCGCTCGCTGCACAAAAAATCACACAGCTCAATTTGCCACTACACACAGAAGAAGGACATGAGCGCTCACACACTGACATTGTGCACATTCTTATGTCCCTTTCCTGTCAGCATCAGCTTCCTGCTGTTTTGTGATGCCGTGTGCAGAACACCGCCGATGTGCACGGGAGACGGATGAGCATGCACCTGCACACACTGACACTGTGTTTGCCTTTCCTCAGTGTTAGTGTGTGCAGGGCTGGTGATTTAAGTCAGGCAGCGCTCCAAAATGAGTGTTGTCAATCTCCATAAGAGGAGAGCTGAGGATGATAGTTAAAGGAGCGAAATGGTGCACCAAGCACTAGGTCACAGCAGTAGTGTATTGAAGCCCTCTCATTACAGGTTCTTCTCACAAAATTAGAATATCATCAAAAAGTTAATTTTTTTCAGTTCACCAATACAAAAAGTGAAACCCATATATTATATAGAGTCAATACAAACAGAATGATGTATTTCAAGTGTTTATTTCTGTTTTTTGTTGATGATTATGGCTTACAGCCAATGAAAACTCAAAAGTCATTGTCTTAGTAAATTAGAATAATTAACAAAAAACACCTGCAAAGGCTTCCTAAGCATTTAAAAATGTCCCTTAGTCTGTTTCAGTAGGCTCCACAATCATGGGGAAGACTGCTGACTTGACAGATGTCCAGAAGGCAGTCACTGACACACTTCACAAGGACGGTAAGACCCAAAAAAGGTCATTGCTAAAGAAGCTGGTTGTTCAAGTGCTGTGTGCAAGCATATTAATGGAAAGTTGAGTGGAAGGAAAAAGTGTGGTAGAAAAAGGTGTACAAGCAACCTGGATGACTGCAGCCTTGAAAGGATTGTGAAGCACACAATCCAAGCTGCTTGAGGTCTAGTGTGAAGTTTCCACAATCAGTGATGGTTTCAGGAGCCATGTCATCTGCTGGTGTAGGTCCACTGTGTTTTATCAAGACCAAAGTCAGCGCAGCCATCTACCAGGAAATTTTAAAGCACTTCATGCTTCCCTCTGTGACAAACTTTTTGGAGATGGAAATTTCATACTACAGCAGGACTTTGCACCTGTCAACACTTCCAAAGGTACCAATATCGGGTTTAAGAACAATAGTATCGCTTGATTGGCCAGCAAACTCACCTGACCTTAACCCCATAGAGAATCTATGGGGTATTGTCAAGAGGAAGATGAGAGACACCAGACCCAATAATGCAGATGAGCTGAAGGCTGCTATCAAAGCAACCTGGGCTTCCATAACACCTCAGCAGTGCCTCAGGCTGATTGCCTCCATGCTACGCCGCATTGATGCAGTAATTGATGCAAAAGGAGCCCCGACCAAGTATCGAGTACGTTTACTGAACATACATTTCAGTAGGCCAACATTTCGGATTTTAAAATCATTTTTCAAGCTGGTGTTATAAAGTATTCTAATTTACTGAGATAATGACTTTTGAGTTTTCATTGGCTGTAAGCCATAATCATCAACATTAGCAGAAATAAATACTTGAAATAGATCACTCTGTTTGCAATGACTCTATATAATATATGAGTTTCACTTTTTGTATTGGAGAACTGAAATAAATGACTTTTTGATTATATTCTAATTTTGTGAGAAGCACTTGTATTTATCTTCTGAAACTTGGTTTTATATAAAGCTAACTTACTAAAATCTACAGTACCAGTATGATTTGTAAAGTGATTATGTGCTCGATATGAAGGTCTACATAGTTCAATTTCAGTTTTGGGGGTGACTCCATTCTTTTAAAGTTACTTTAATTTTGCTGTATACAAGTTGGTAGTATGATTCCAATGAATTCTCAATAAATGCGGTTGTCATTCTAGGGTTACCAAGGACTGGTTGATGGAGGTGAAAACATTCGAGAAGCCACTTGGGAAAGTGTCTCAATGATGTTGCAGTTGGTAAGTGTGATGGACTCAGAAACAACTGTTTGCCTTCAGAAGGTGCCAAGGGCTGATACCTCCTCAACATTTCATGACAAATCCTATGTTGGTTATAAATTAAATCTAGGCTCCAGCCAGGGCCGTATTTTGAGTTTCTGCTGCCCTAAGCACTTTTCGTGCTGCCTCCCCCATTGGTGAGTATGGGTACCGTCACACTATAACATTTCGATCGCTACGACGGTACGATTCGTGACGTTCCAGCGATATCGTTACGATATCGCTGTGTCTGACACGCAGCAGCGATCAGGGATCCTGCTGAGAATCATACGTCGTAGCAGATCGTTTAGAACTTTCTTTCATCGCTGGATCTCCCGCTGTCATCACTAGATCGGTGTGTGTGACACCGATCTAGCGATCTAGCGATGCGATCCAGCGATGCGTTCGCTTGTAACCAGGGTAAACATCGGGTAACTAAGCGCAGGACCGCGCTTAGTTACCCGATGTTTACCCTGGTTACAAGCGTTAAACTAAAAAAAAACAAACAGCACATACTTACATTCTGGTGTCCGTCAGGTCCCTTGCAGTCTGCTTCCAGCACTGTGACTGCCGGCCGTAAAGTGAAAGCAGAGCACAGCGGCTGTGCTTTCACTTTCTTGTAACCAGGGTCCTGCGCTTAGTTACCCGATGTTTACCCTGGTTACCCAGGGACCTCGGCATCTTGGTCGCTGGAGAGCGGTCTGTGTGACAGCTCCCCAGCGACCACACTACGATTTACCTACGATCACGGCCAGGTCATATCGCTGGTCGTGATCGTAGGTAAATCGTATAGTGTGACGGTACCCTATGACTAATGCAGACACTATCGGCAGTGACTTAGGCTACTTTCACATCAGCGATTTTTGACATTTGCGGCAGATCCGGCAGTTTTTCCGCATCTGTAACGGATCGCTTATGGCAACACTGTGTTCGGCCTCATTCATTCCCTATGGGACTTGCGGCATTTGCGGTTTTGCTGCGATCCGGCAAATGTGGTACTTGCAGCAACAGGAAAAAAAATGCTGCTAGCAGTGTTTTTTTTGTCTCACCTCAAGTGCCGCACATGTCCGCAAGTCCCATAGGGAATGAATGAGGCCGAACGCAGAGTTGCCGGCCTGTAAGTGATGTGTTACGTGACAGATGCGGAAAAACTGCAGTATCTGCCACAAACGGAGAAAATCGCTGATGTGAAAGTAGCCTTAGCAAACCTTTCCATTAGTTGTCATGTGAGAATCTGGTGGATCTCATACACAGTACATGGTCAGTTCTGCCACGGTTGCAAGGTTTGGCTGACAGGTTTTTAAGGAGAACCTGTCAGTCGATTCATACTACCAAAACCACGGGCAGCATCACTCAGACTGCAAACAGGGAAGTTTATCTCTGCCATGCTGGGACATTTCAGAGAGAAGTTTGAAGAGCTGGATGGGTAATTTAGTGAGAGAACGGACTAATCTGTGGGCTTCTCACTCCATGTCTGTGGGTTGCTCACTCAATGTCTGTGGGCTTCTCACTCCATGTCTGTGGGCTTCTCACTCCATGTCTCTAGATCAGGGGTGGGCAATTTATTTTCCTGAGGGGCCAGATGAAAGATGACTGTTGTGGAGGCCGAACCAATAGCATGAAAATAATTCTACTCAATATTAATTAATATTAATTGTATCACTTAATATTGAGCAGAATTAAGTATGCTGACACCCCCCTATATATCTTTAACCCCCCCACAGCCCCTTATATACAGCATGAGCCCCACACAGCCTCCCCATATACAGCATGAGACCAGCCTCTCATCTCCTCTCCTCAGCAGCCTCCCTTCTCCTCAACAGCCTCTCACATCCTCCCCTCACCAGCCTCTCATCTCCTCTCCTCATCAGCCTCCCCTCACCAGCCTCTCATCTCCTCTCCTCAGCAGCCTCCCCTCAGTAGCCTCTCATCTCCTCTCAGCAGCCTCCCCTCACCAGCCTCTCATCTCCTCAGCAGCCTCTCATCTCCTCAGCAGCCTCCCATCTCCTCTCCTCAGCAGCCTCCCCTCAGCAGCCTCCCATCTCGTAAGCAGCCTCCCCTCAGCAGCCTCCCATCTCCTCTCCTCAGCAGCCTCCCCTCACCAGCCTCTCATCTCCTCTCCTCAGCCGCCTCCCCTCACCAGCCTCTCATATCCTCTCAGCAGCCTCCCCTCACCAGCCTCTCATCTCATCTCCTCAGCAGCCTCCCCTCACCAGCCTCTCCTCTCCTCAGCAGCCTCCCCTCACCAGCCTCTCCTCAGCAGCCTCCCCTCACCAGCCTCTCATCTCCTCTCCTCAGCAGCCTCCCCTCACCAGCCTCTCATCTCCTCAGCAGCCTCCCCTCACCAGCCTCTCATCTCCTCAGCAGCCTCCCCTCACCAGCCTCTCATCTCCTCAGCAGCCTCCCCTCACCAGCCTCTCATCTCCTCTCCAGCCTCTCATCTCCTCTCCAGCCTCTCATCTCCTCACCAGCCTCTCCTCTCCTTACCAGCCTCTCATCTCCTTAAAAGCCTCTCATCTCCTCTCCTTACCAGCCTCTCATCTCCTCTCCAGCCTCTCATCTCCTCTCCAGCCTCTCATCTCCTCTCCTTACCAGCCTCTCATCTCCTCTCCTTACCAGCCTCTCATCTCCTTACCAGCCTCTCATCTCCTCTCCAGCCTCTCATCTCCTCTCCAGCCTCTCATCTCCTCTGCAGCCTCTCCTCTCCAGCCTCTCATCTTCTCTCCAGCCTCTCATCTCCTCTCCAGCCTCTCATCTCCTCTCCAGCCTCTCATCTCCTCTCCTTTCCAGCCTCTCATCTCTCCTTTCTAGCCTCTCATCTCCTCTCCTTTCCAGCCTCTCATCTCCTCTCCTTTCTAGCCTCTCATCCCCTCTCCTTTCCAGCCTCTCATCTCCTCTCCTTACCAGCCTCTCATCTCCTCTCCAGCCTCTCATCTCCTCTCCAGCCTCTCATCTCCTCTCCAGCCTCTCATCTCCTCTCCTTACCAGCCTCTCATCTCCTTACCAGCCTCTCATCTCCTCTCCAGCCTCTCCTCTCCTCTGCAGCCTCTCATCTCCTCTCCAGCCTCTCATCTCCTCTCCAGCCTCTCATCTCCTCTCCAGCCTCTCATCTCCTCTCCTTTCCAGCCTCTCATCTCTCCTTTCTAGCCTCTCATCTCCTCTCCTTACCAGCCTCTCATCTCCTCTCCTTACCAGCCTCTCATCTCCTCTCCTTACCAGCCTCTCATCTCCTCTCCTTACCAGCCTCTCATCTCCTCTCCTTACCAGCCTCTCATCTCCTCTCCTTACCAACCTCTCATCTCCTCTCCTTACCAGCCTCTCATCTCCTCTCCTTACCAGCCTCTCATCTCATCTCCAGCCTCTCATCTCTCCAGCCTCTCCTCTCCTCTGCAGCCTCTCCTCTCCAGCCTCTCATCTCCTCTCCAGCCTCTCATCTCCTCTCCAGCCTATCATCTCCTCTCCAGCCTCTCATCTCCTCTCCTTTCCAGCCTCTCATCTCTCCTTTCTAGCCTCTCATCTCCTCTCCTTTCCTGCCTCTCATCTCCTCTCCTTTCTAGCCTCTCATCCCCTCTCCTTTCCAGCCTCTCATCTCCTCTCCTTACCAGCCTCTCATCTCCTCTCCTTACCAGCCTCTCATCTCCTCTCCTTACCAGCCTCTCATCTCCTCTCCTTACCAGCCTCTCATCTCCTCTCCTTACCAACCTCTCATCTCCTCTCCTTACCAACCTCTCATCTCCTCTCCTTACCAGCCTCTCATCTCATCTCCTTTCCAGCCTCTCATCTCCTCCTTACCAGCCTCTCATCTCCTCTCCTTACCAGCCTCGCATCTCCTCTCCTTACCAGCCTCGCATCTTCTCTCCTTACAAGCCTCGCATCTCCTCTCCTTACCAGCCTCTCATCTCCTCCTTACCAGCCTCTCATCTCCTCCTCTCCAGCCTCTCATCTCCTCTCCAGCCTCTCATCTCCTCTCCAGCCTCTCCTCTCCTCTGCAGCCTCTCCTCTCCAGCCTCTCATCTCCTCTCCAGCCTCTCATCTCCTCTCCAGCCTCTCATCTCCTCTCCAGCCTCTCATCTCCTCTCCAGCCTCTCATCTCCTCTCCTTTCCAGCCTCTCATCTCTCCTTTCTAGCCTCTCATCTCCTCTCCTTTCCAGCCTCTCATCTCCTCTCCTTTCTAGCCTCTCATCCCCTCTCCTTTCCAGCCTCTCATCTCCTCTCCTTACCAGCCTCTCATCTCCTCTCCTTACCAGCCTCTCATCTCCTCTCCTTACCAGCCTCTCATCTCCTCTCCTTACCAACCTCTCATCTCCTCTCCTTACCAACCTCTCATCTCCTCTCCTTACCAGCCTCTCATCTCCTCTCCTTACCAGCCTCTCATCTCATCTCCTTTCCAGCCTCTCATCTCCTCCTTACCAGCCTCTCATCTCCTCTCCTTACCAGCCTCGCATCTCCTCTCCTTACCAGCCTCGCATCTTCTCTCCTTACAAGCCTCGCATCTCCTCTCCTTACCAGCCTCTCATCTCCTCCTTACCAGCCTCTCATCTCCTCCTTACCAGCCTCGCATCTCCTCTCCTTACCAGCCTCGCATCTCCTCTCCTTACCAGCCTCGCATCTTCTCTCCTTACAAGCCTCGCATCTCCTCTCCTTACCAGCCTCTCATCTCCTCCTTACCAGCCTCTCATCTCTCCTTAACCGCCTCTCATCTCCTCTCCTTACCAGCCTCTCCTCTCCTTACCAGCCTCTCATTTCCTCCTTACCAGCCTCTCATCTCCTCTCCTTAACCGCCTCTCATTTCCTCTCCTTACCAGCCTCTCCTCTCCTTACCAGCCTCTCCTCTCCTTACCAGCCTCTCATCTCCTCTCCTTACCAGCCTCTCATCTCCTCCCCTTAGCAGCCTCCCCTCTCCTCACTCACTCACATTAGCAGACTCCCGTCTCCTCTCTCACCTCACTCCTCTCTGCAGCTTCCTCTGAGTCCTCACACACTGCCCGCCTCCTCTCCCTGCTCACCGCTGACTTCAGTATCTTCTCCCACAAACATTACCTGCTTCTCTGCAGTCTGCTCCAGTGCTCTTACATTAAGAAGAGCGCGCAGCGTGTCACATGACCGCCGTCAGGACCATGATGCACTTGGGCTGCTGCTTAAAGGTACAGCACCCATTTCTGCCCCATACAGTAGTCAGGGCAGCAATGCCCTGATGGCGGCCCTGCGCCCGATACCACCTCCCCCCGCAGCAACCGGGACTGAGGTAGTTGGGCGGGGCGACCCCGGACTTAAAAAAAAAAAAATTTTTTTTTTTAAACTTGCTCAGGTGCCGCCCCCTGCATTGTCCCCGCCCTAGGCACGTGCCCTCAAGTGCCTAGTGGCAAATACGGCCCTGGCTCCAGCTACACTGTGGATCAACTACAGTGCTGGCGATGTGTCAGCATTTTGATTTGGGGAAGAATTAAACGCAGACTTCTCGCCAATCACACCAATGTTGTAGACAATGTAATTGGTCAAATATGGAGGTGGACGTTTTACAGTCACAAACTTTGCCTTTAAGGGGTTATCTGGTCCAAATCGATAAGTCTTCAGTGGCCCTGTGTGACTGCAGACTTATGAATCTCCCCAGCGCGTGCACTGTGTGCTGCGGGGATTCGCCAGTTTCTGAGCCAGGACCAGAGTGTATGTATGAGTTATGCATACTCCCGGCTCAGAAACCGGCGAATCCTCGCAGCGCATACTGCTTGCATCGGGAGAAATTCATAAGTCTGCAGTCACACAAGGCCACTGCAGACTTATCGATTTGAACCAGAAACCCCTTTGACCTGTTCACAACATATGACGTATCTGTACATGGTAAGTCAAGTTCCCGCATCATAATTAGTAAATACTGGCCCCAATCAATGCTGTTTAAACATTTAAAATGCTGCTGTCAATCCATTATAGCAGCACTTAAATAGTACAATTGCTAATGTGCACATGCACCCACTGACTTTCATCAACCCCACTGTCATTTTTGATTTACTGCGAAGCATATAAGAATGTCTCTTTGTCTATATCCTACAGTATGTATTGCAGTTTATAGAATTTCCTAAAGGGTACTAAACCTAAAAAAAAAGTTTTGTAAAAAAAATAAATAATAATAATTCAGATTACTCTCCTTTTTTCCTGTAATAATAAATTAAAAAACAAAGTATATTTTGTATCACTGCACCCGTCCAATCAATCAATATATAACGTTAGAGAAAAAGTCCTAGCACCTCCCTAAAAATATGTTCCCAAAATGCCATTATCCACCCAAAAATGGTGTCAATTAAATATCAGCTTGCCAAGCATATAAGAAGCCACCGCACAGCTCCATAGACAGAAAAGTAGAACAGTTACAGATCTCAGAAAATGGCAACTCAAATCCATTTTCTTCTTCTTCTTTTTTTTTACTAGTTTCTGATTTTTTTCATCACTTAAATAACAAAACTATACTTTTACCATAATCATAGTGACTTGGAGTTTAATCACAAAATGAACGCTGTAAAAAGTCAAACAAATCATAGAATGTTGGAGTTGGAAGGGACTTCAAGGGTCATAGTATCAAACCCACTGCTCAATGCCACGCAGGATTCACTAAACCATCTGAGACAGATGTCTGTCCAGCCTTTGGTTGAAGACTTCCATTGAAGACTTCCACTCATTGATCACCCTCACTGTCAAAAAGATTTTTCTAATATCTAACCTGCACCTTCTCCCAGTTTCATTTCATTGCTTCTTGTGTTTCCATGTGCAAATGAGAATAAGGATAATCCCTCTACACTGTGTCAGCCCATAAAATATTTGTAGACAGCTATTAAGTCTCCTCTTAGGCTATGTCTCCACGTTCAGGATTCTCTGCGCTTTGGACGCAGCGGATACCCCGTTCTGCCCAAAGCGCCACCCCCTCTTGTACGCACGGTGATTCACCGCATTGTATTCATAGACTGGGTTATTTATCTTGCGGAGGCGGAGCAAATGCCACCTGCAGGTAATTTGACCTTTGAAATGGTGTATCATTTGTGTGTGTCGGTGGAGTATAAACGGAGCAAGTGTGCAATTGAATAGGCAGCGCATGTTTACAAATGTGTTTGCATATGTGACTCACCTGCAGTGAAGTGTGCAATCCTCCAATGTGCCTGAAATCGGCTCGGCAAGGAGTTCGGCAAGCTGGAAAGACCCCAAGGCAAATGTTAGGATTTGTTTGATGTCTGTAATCAGCTTTGTGGTAGTGTGATTTGGGGTAGTGTGGTGCTACCTGTAGGTCATTTTTCCTTACTGCAGGTTTATGAAAATTAATATTTAAACTGTATTTTGTGATCACATCGTGGATGTGTGGTTTGTTTGGCTATTTTCTTGCTGAAGGGGGCAAGTTTACCTTTCAAATGGTGTATGATTTGTGTGTGTGGGTGCAATATGAACAGAGATACAAAGTTATCACCGAAAAAGAGTGTTTAGAAATAATATATAAGGATGTGCAACCATTTGTCACCACTCTTTGAGTACAATCACTGAGCCAGTTATGAATCAACCTAACAGTAGACTTATCAATCCCATACTTTTTTCAATAAGGATGGTATAAGATACTTTATCAAATGATTTTCTAAAGTCGAGATATACTATATCTACCGCATTTCCCTGATCAACTCAGTCAGTGATTCCATCATAGAAGGAAATTAGATTAGTCTGGAATGACTTGTTTGCTACAAATCCATGCTGGCCCTGGTTAATTACTGTATTCTTATCCAAGTACTTGCATACATGCTGTTTAATATTTTGTTCAAAAGATCTTTCCTGGTATAGACATATCCTGTAATTTCCTGGCTCCATCTTCTTTCCTTTTTTGAACATAGGGACAACATTTGCCATTTTCCAGTCTTCTGGGACTTCTCCTGTTTTCCAGGAGTTTTCAAAGATTCTGGCTAGTGGTTGTGCAATTTCCTCTGCTAACCCTTTCAGTACCCTAGGATGTAGAATTGAATTGCGTTTCTTTTGTTTCAAATTTTAATTTCACTTGAAACTTTTTTTCACGTTTTTCCCATTTCATTATAAAATGAATGTTGTCATTCAAAATTACATCCTGTTTTCTAAAAAAAAGTTCTGGCTTTCGAAAGCGGGAGTGCATTGTTCGGCCGCCAGTCATCTAATGTGTATGGCCCCCATACTCATTGGACTAGTGTCTGCTGAACCCTCTGATATATTGATGGGCTCAGATGATAGTTTAATGTATATGGGGGGTGTGGGGCGATTGTCAATACAAATCATGGGGAATTGGTGGATTTTCAATAAAAAAAAACAACAAAAAAAAGGATTGTAAAGCAGGCTTAAAAGGAATTTGTAATCAGAAAATGACCTATTGTTTAAAGCAGTTTTATATATTAAATGCGTTTTTACACTTTTTTGGTAGTGTTTTTTTCATTTTTCCATACACATTAGAGGACTGTCGGCCAAACAATGCACTTCTGCTTCTGAAAGCCATAACTTTATTATTGAAAAAAAAAAGAGAGTTCTTTAAATTTTCACCATGGTCTCTAAGTTTTATACAAAAGAATCACAATTCTTGTTCTGTACAAAAGACTTTTCAGCTGTCTCATTATCAGTAAGGGCAGGATTACAATGAAAGTTAACACCTCTATATCCCGTAGATGACACAAGATCCACCATTTATGTGGTGATGGTCACAATGACTTTTGCCCTTATGGGAGCATGCTGACATTAGAAGCTCAGAAAGGTTTCTATATAAAAATAGGCTCTGAGTTCCCAACAGGAACTAGAAGGCTTCATGTTGAAGTTTTCGGCCAAAGTGAAAATTGCTAATTTCTTATGTATTTAGCATGTTCACATATAATAGGCGAATACTGACAGAACAACAAACTGCAAGACGCTATAGTGACCCTTGGTCACTTATATATAGTATAATAATTATATTATATATATTTTTTTTAACATTTTCTTGGTGTAGTTGGTTCTTTACTCTCATTAAAATGTTAGGAGATGACATCTACTTTCCCAAAAACCTTTAAATAACTAACACAGTGGTTTGTGAGATGTCTGCCCTATCAATGAAGGGGCATTGTGACAACTTGACATTTCTTTTTGGCCAAGATAGGATACTTAAGTCTTCACATCTTTCTGGCCAAAAGGTTACAGTCAATGTCCAGGACTAAAATAACCTGCCATTTTAGTGCCAGATGAGGTCAAAGTTCTAAGTGGAGTCTTGTTTCAAATGCCACACACAAATAGATGCGATACTTTGACCTTTTACAATTAACACTATGGGTGTAGACGCTTTTAGAAAGACGTAATCATACAGCCAGAGATACAATTCTTGCAATGAAGAATAAGGGTTCATATCAGAAGGCAACAGAAGTGTTTTCTTTGATGCCTTTTCTTGAAGGGTTGTGTCCACCTTCATGAATGGGTACTGTTGAGTAGTTAGAGTAAATAGAGCGCCCCCAGACACAGGGCCACGAGTTCTCGCAGCGCCCCAGAGATCTGGTCGTTGCAGTATGACACTCTGCCACTAAGGGGAGTGATGGTACGTCTGATGGCACTGAAGGAATTCTACTGACCAGGTATCACCAGCACACATTACACTTCACACTCCGGCCACTAGGGGGAGAAAAAGGCTTTATTTATTGGGCCACTCCTCACACTGGTAAAACTAGAGGTTGGATAGGAAGTTAGTCAGAAGCTGACTGGGTTGGATTCAGGCAACATCCCATGGCAGGGGGTGTTGCAGGGAGAAGACACAGGGGGGTCCCTGTCAGGCGTGGGAACCTGGCAGGTGCCTAGCGAACAGAGCAGAACAGTTAATTATAGGTTGGCTGTCTACCTTAAATTTCCTACGAAGACATAGGGGGCAACGCGTGGAGAGGGGCGTCTCTAGGGTCCCGGAAGAGCTCCGAGCCTTCCCGTCATACGGGTGCGTCCTAGCCATAACATACTGGGGGACGAGAAACTAGTAACATCTGGAACAAGCGAGAGAGAATTAGAACGAACGAACGAGAACAGCAGTTGTGAGGACTATTCCGAATGCTCAGCAGGGTAGCACTAAAACACACAGGCGCCAGTGGTAGGCACTGATTTCCACCTGCAAAGGGAACTCTGGAAGTGCCCATCGGACCGGCCGGTCTCAGATAGCCCTGTTAAGCGTGCTCTGGATTGAGGATCCTGAAGTCTTCAGTAAAGAGGTAAAGAGACTGCAACCTTGTGTCCTCGTTATTGACTGCACCTCACACCATCACCATCCACCTTACCCTGGGGACATACTTCACCTGTGAGAAGGTGTACCATCCAGCTGCCATTCCATCACCCCAGCGGACCCCACAGCAGCGTCGGTCACCCTGACCGAACACCACAGGTGGCGTCACGAAACCTTGACAGATTCCTGTACCACCTTTATTGGACACCCCTTAGCAGGGTCGCGGACGGGGCCTAGCCACCGTGACAGCCTCAGAACCAAACCAGAGAGGCCCAGTACCGAGAACTCGTGGCCCTGTGTCTTCGTAGGAAATTTAAGGTAGACAGCCAACCTATAATTAACTGTCCTGCGGAGTTCGAAGTAAGGCCTAGAGTCAGTTACTCCCGCGGTGTTCCGGCCACCGGCTATGCGCCTCAGTAGGATGTTGCCTCGGTCTCACGGCACGACTCCAACTGGTTCTCCTTTGTGCTTGATCTCGTTTCTCACTGTACCACAATATTCTTCCCTTCGTGTCTCTCTCTTAGGATACCGCCGCAGGGTGTGCAGGCGCGGTTCCGTTACGTTCTGCTCTGTTCGCTAGGCACCTGCCAGGTTCCCACGCCTGACAGGGACCCCCCTGTGTCTTCTCCCTGCAACACCCCCTGCCACGGGATGTTGCCTGAATCCAACCCAGTCAGCTTCTGACTAACTTCCTATCCAACCCCTAGTTTTACCAGTGTGAGGAGTGGCCCAATAAATAAAGCCTTTTTCTCCCCCTAGTGGCCGGAGTGTGAAGTGTAATGTGTGCTGGTGATACCTGGTCAGTAGAATTCCTTCAGTGCCATCTGACGTACCATCACTCCTGTTGTGAATTCCGCTCTTGGGCTCCCTCCGGTGGTTGTAAGTGGCACTTTTGTGAGTTCTGCTCTTGGGCTCCCTCCGGTGGTTTTAAGTGGTATGGCTGCTCCTTGGATTTAGCAGTCTGCAGCTGCTTCCACTGATTGTCTTTCTGCTCAGCTATTTATGCCTGGTTCTTCCCTTCAGCAGTGCCACTTGTCAATGGTTTTTGGTTGGATTCACATCTCTCTTGGATTTCCCTGACATCCTGACCAGTTCAGCAAAGTTAAGTCCTTGCTTTACTCTTTTCTGTCCACATGTTGTGGACTTATTCGTTCTGTGTATTCTATGTTTTGTCCAGCTTGTTAGTATGGATTGATTCAGTTAAGCTGGAAGCTCTGGGAAGCAGATTTACCCTCCACACCTTTAGTCAGGTGTGGAGATTTTTGTAAACTCTGTGTGGATTTTTGTAGTTTTTATACTGACCGCCCAGTATTCTATCCTGTCTTATCTATCTAGCTAGACTGGCCTCCTGTGCTACATCCTGGTTTCATTCTGTGTATGTCTTTTCCCTCTCCACTCACAGTCATTACTTGTGGGGGGCTATCTATCCTTTGGGGATTTTCTCTGAGGCAAGATAGCTTTCCTGTTTCTATCTTTAGGGGTAGTTAGTTCTCAGGCTGTGACGAGGTGCCTAGGGAGTGACAGGAGCATCCCACGGCTACTTCTAGTGTTGTGTTGAGCTTAGGGACTGCGGTCAGTACAGGTACCACCTCCTTCAGAGCTCGTCCCATGTTGCTCCTAAACCACCAGTTCATAACACACTCCCCTTAGTGGCAGAGTGTCATACTGCAACGACCAGATCTCTGGGGAGCTGCATAAATACAAGCAATTTTGTAATTTGCTGCATATTTAAATTTTCAGTGTTTTATTTTAGATATAGTGGATGCTTTCCTGAAACGGAAAGTACTTGCAAGCAGCATAATACAAAGAATAGCAGGTTTACCCAGAATCCTTTGCAGTAGGCGGAGCTATGCAAATCATCTCTTTCCACCCCTGTCTAATCCACAGCGCTTGGAACCGCCAAGCGTGCAATGCTGCGGATTAGTTTCTAAATTTACACAGCCAACCAATTCCTACCTGTGGACACGTGTTTCGGGCTTTAGGCCCTCATCAGCACAGGGCTGGAATTGGTTGGCTGTATGGAGTGGGGCTCGGTGAGCAAGCGATACATACATGCTAGCCACCTTAGGGAGAGACCCAAGTTGGGCTAAATGTAGCGGGACGAAAGAGACCGAAAAGCCCTCTACTTAAAGGAAATACATAGTGGATGCTTTCCTGAAACGGAAAGTACTTGCAAGCAGCATAATACAAAGAATAGCAGGTTTACCCAGAATCCTTTGCAGTAGGCGGAGCTATGCAAATCATCTCTTTCCACCCCTGTCTAATCCACAGCGCTTGGAACCGCCAAGCGTGCAATGCTGCGGATTAGTTTCTAAATTTACACAGCCAACCAATTCCTACCTGTGGACACGTGTTTCGGGCTTTAGGCCCTCATCAGCACAGGGCTGGAATTGGTGGTCTCTCCCTAAGGTGGCTAGCATGTATGTATCGCTTGCTCACCGAGCCCCACTCCATACAGCCAACCAATTCCAGCCCTGTGCTGATGAGGGCCTAAAGCCCGAAACACGTGTCCACAGGTAGGAATTGGTTGGCTGTGTAAATTTAGAAACTAATCCGCAGCATTGCACGCTTGGCGGTTCCAAGCGCTGTGGATTAGACAGGGGTGGAAAGAGATGATTTGCATAGCTCCGCCTACTGCAAAGGATTCTGGGTAAACCTGCTATTCTTTGTATTCTGCTGCTTGCAAGTACTTTCCGTTTCAGGAAAGCATCCACTATGTACTTCCTTTAAGTAGAGGGCTTTTCGGTCTCTTTCGTCCCGCTACATTTAGCCCAACTTGGGTCTCTCCCTAAGGTGGCTAGCATGTATGTATTATTTTAGATATTAACTGGAGTGTGCGGTTATCTCCTAGTCCTGGCCAGTTTTAGCACTGTGCTTACAAGCTAGACAATAGTGGTGGTCTGTCTCCTAGGCAATAAGCTGTAAACATTTTTTTTATGTAAATATCTCAAAAATGGCTGTAAATTTGAATACTCTGAAATTGTAAAAAAAAGTGCTTGTTTTTGCAAGAACTATCCTCTAATATCTATCTATGAAGATTGGAATAAGCCTTTAAATAGACTGTATAAAATATAATCGTGGACGGCAACGGAAAAAGGTTGAGGTGATATTTTATGCAGTGGTTGAGCAGCACTTTCCATGTGTGAGTAATGGAA
The DNA here is from genome assembly GCF_032444005.1 of Ranitomeya imitator. Taxonomy (NCBI): domain Eukaryota; kingdom Metazoa; phylum Chordata; class Amphibia; order Anura; family Dendrobatidae; genus Ranitomeya; species Ranitomeya imitator. The sequence goes on along the minus strand of NC_091284.1, from coordinate 709,922,083 downwards.
AGTCCACTCAGGATATGCGTGATGCTGAATTTGCAGAGCAAATACACAGCAGAAACATTTACACTAAATGGATATACCCCAGATGTCTTCCTTTGCAATGTAAAATCCACTAAGAATATCAGCTGCATAAAGTGACTTGCTGTGGATGTGAAATCCGCAGCTTTTGCCAATTTACATGTGAATAAGATTTCATGAGATCCCCATCTCTGATATTGTAATATACTGCCAATTTAAAATCTGCAGCATGTGACCTGGATGACCAAGTCCAAGCTGTCACTGAAGGTGGACATGGTTGTGGTGTAGATTTTACCAAGAGGCAAGTCTTTTAATGGGGGGTGTTGGACCTCTAAAATATTTTCAAAATGGCAGGGATGGTCATTGGATATGCATCAAATGACATCCCATTCCCGTCACCTGATGGCCGTAGCCAATCACAGACCTCATGGGACGCCATTGCCTCTGAATTTTTTTTGTAGAGGTCTGACAATGCGTTTAACCAGATATGTCTATAGAAAAGAGGTTATGTATATGTTCTGTTTTTTTGTTTGTTTTTAAACGTTTCTTCCATTTTTCTTCCCAAAACCTCCCTTATTGGACACACTTAAAGGGTATGTGCACACGATGCAGATTTAGTGCAGAATTAGTGCAGATCTGCAGCAGATTTTTCTGCTGCAGAAACGCTGCAGATCTGCACTGTGATGTACAGTACAATGTACATCAATGTGAAAAAAAAAAAGCTGTGCACATGGTGCAGAAAAATCTGCGCAGAAACGCTGCAGATTTCAAAGTGGTGCATGTCACTTCTTTTGTGCATTTCTGCATCGTTTCTGCAACCCTCCATTAATATAAATCCGCAGTGGTAAAAACTGCACTAAAACTGCACAAAATCCGCATCAATTCTGCACAAAGAACGCATAAAAAACGCACCTGCGGATTCTGCCAGGAGATGCAGATTTAGTGCAGAAAATTCTGCACCACATTTCCTACTGTGCACATAGCCTTTGCTTCCTGCCTCCTCCTCTATGGGGACATGCATTATGGCAGCAGCAATTAATGACAATAAATTGGTAGACAAATATCATTAATAAAGCACCTTCTCCCAGAGACTAAAAAAATTACAGGATGGCTGCACACGAAGCATTAGCTGCAGAGATAAAGTTTGGGCTCATTCACACATCAGTTTTTTGTATACAAGTGCTAACAATGTTTTTCACGAATAGCACTCATACCTATAGTATAGTGAATGGGGCTGTCTCTATAAGTATAAGTGCAGCATAAAAGAACAGCACTAAAACCCTCTGTCCTGTACTGATAATACCATAACTCTATATTCCAGTCCAGCCAAACCTCTATGAGATTTTGACCTAAAATTGCATTACAAAATGGACTTCCAGCGGGGTGGTCCTCATTTAGACAAGGCCTATACATAAGATGGAAGGGTATTGAAAATATGAAGATTGAAGTCTTTATGTACAGCCAAATAACAAGTGATCTTCAGAGGCCAGGAGGAGTCAGCCTGTTGTGATCACATCTGGTGGAAAAAATTGAATATAGAAATCACTTAAATTGTATATAAAATGAGTTGTTTTTTTTTAAAAACCTGACGTGAATAGTGTATCAGAATGTGACGCTAGTCACAACTCACGGACAGGCTGTGAGGCAGAGAAATCAGACGTTTCACGGTCTATACCAAAAGTGCACGTAGTAAACTAAGGGAAAAGACAAAGGCATAAAAGTCGGGTCACAGTCCAGGGTCAGAATACCAGAGGAATAGCAGATAAGCAAAGGGGCAAAAACAAATGGGTAGTCAGAGCAAGGTCCAAAGGTCAGGCAGCGGTCCATCAGAAGCAATGGAATCAAGCAAATGCCCACCAAAGAGCCTAACCTTTTGACTGGCAGTGATTTAGGCCAGACAGCTCGCCTAAATAGCAGGGCAATTACTAAGAACAGGAAACACCTAGAGAAATCTCTCCACCTCCCAGTCTCAGATTAACTGAGTTGCCAGTCAAAGCTCTGACAGCTCAGCACGCCCCACCACTAGATAGGATGACAGAGCTGTCCATTACTGAGTCCCAGACACTCTGTGGAGGAACAGTGACAGTACCCCCTCTTCTAAGACGGGCAACCCGACCCCTAGGTTTCCCAGGAAACCTACAATGAAAAGCTTTGACCAAACGATCAGCCTTCGCCGAATGAGCCTGAACTCAGGGTCCATATCCACTCCAATGAACAAGAGATTGGAGTGAATTTCGAACCCTTAGAGAATCCACGATCCTCTGCACCTCGTACTCCAAACCTCCATCAGAGACTGGATGAGATGGAAATGAGAGAATACAACAAAGGGACAAACTTCTTTAACAGGGATCTGTGGAAAACAATGGGGACACGAAGGGATTACGAAAGCTTTAATCTAAAGGCAACTGGATTGACAACCTCCAGAATCTTGTAAGGGCCAATAAATTTAGGACCCAACTTTGCTGAAGGTACTTTTAGCCTAATATTCTTGGACGATAACCAAACTTTGTCACCAGCTTTTGAAAGTGGTACCCGCCAAATGTTTCCGATCAGCCTTACATTTTTGACAAAACTGAGCCACCTCAATATTCCTATGAACCTCACTGCAAACATCGCCAAGTTTCAGCATGGTCACCTCTACTCTGGGATATCCAGAATTCATCCTAGAAAATTCACCAAAATGAGGAAAAAAAACATAATTACAAAAGAAAGGCGAGGTCCAGTGGGCTGATTGACTTGACTGTTAAAGGTGAACTCAGCGGGAGGCAAAAATGAGGACCAGTCCTCCTGCTGAGCCACAACAAAACATCTTAAAATTTGTTCTAATGACTGATTCATTCGGTCTGACCATTGGTTTGAGGGTGGTAACGACAATTCAGTCCCCACTTTCCTACAAAACGCCCTCCCGAATTTAAAGACAAATTGCACCCCCCTCAGACACAATGTTCAAAGGAATGCCATGCAATCTCACCACATGATTGATAAATTACCTGGAAAGAGTTTCAGGATAAAGTAACCCAGATAATGGAACAAAGTGAGCTTATTTACTGAATTGGTCAACCACCACCCAAATAATAGTTTTTCCACCAGACAAAGGAAAATCAGTAATGAAATCCATGGACAAATGAGTCCACGGTCTTTCTCAAATAAGCAATGGAGCCAATTTCCCTTCCGGTTATGACAGACTTTTAAGGTACCTTCACACATAACGATATCGTTAAGGATATCATTGCAACGTCACGCTTTTTGTGACGTAGCAACGATCCCGCTAACGATCTTGTTATGTGTGACAGCGACCAACGATCAGGCCCCTGCTGGGAGATCGTTGGTCGCTGGGGAATGATCAGGACCTTTTTTTGGTCGCTGATCACCCGCTGTCATCGCTAGATCGGCGTGTGTGACGCCGATCTAGCAATGTGTTCACCTGTAACCAGGGTAAATATCGGGTTACTAAGCGCAGGGCCGCGCTTAGTAACCCGATATTTACCCTGGTTACCATTGTAAAAGTAAAAAAAACAAACAGTACATACTCACATTCTGATGTCTGTCACGTCCCCCGGCGTCCACAGGGTTAAAACTGCTTTCGGCAGGAGCGCTGCTAATGCACGCACTGCTGCAGAGAGCTTTCCCTGCACTGTGTCAGCGCCGGCCGGCCGTAAAGCAAAGCACAGCGGTGACGTCACCGCTGCTTTACGGCCGGCGCTGACACAGTGCAGGGAAAGCTCTCGGAAGCAGCACATGCATTAGCAGCGCTCCTGCCGAAAGCAGTTTTAACCCTGTGGACGCCGGGGGACGTGACAGACATCGGAATGTGAGTATGTACTGTTTTGTTTTTTTTTAACTTTTACAATGGTAACCAGGGTAAATATCGGGTTACTAGGCGCGGCCCTGCACTTAGTAACCCGATGTTTACCCTGGTTACCCAGGGACTTTGGCATCGTTGAAGACAGTTTCAACGATGCCGAAGTCTTTCCCCTGATCGTTGGTCGCTGGAGAGAGCTGTCTGTGTGACAGCTCCCCAGCGACCACACAACGACTTACCAACGATCACGGCCAGGTCGTATCGCTGGTCGTGATCGTTGGTAAGTCGTTTAGTGTAATGGTACCTTTAGCACATGCGCAAATCTCAAAAGTGGATAAAAAAATCCTTAACATTGTTAAGCATAGATGGCCACCAAAAGAGTCTAGCAACATCTTTCTGTGTAGCAGTGACCACCGGGTGTCCACTAAAGACAGAATCATGAAACTCCTAGTAGATGTAATCTTAGATACACAAGCACAAATAATTTAGATTCAGGAGTAGCGGATGGGGCTAACAACTAGACTTTATGAATTTCAGCTTCCAATTCTGAGGATACCATAGAAGTCACAATTCCTGGAGGAAGAATGGAGGACAGAGGTTCTGGAGGAGAAACGGAATCAAGGCTGCATGACAAAGTGTCAGCCCTAACATTCTTAGACCTCGGTCTGAACATGATGAAAAAATTTAATCTAGAAAAAAATAAGGACTATCTGACCTGTCTAAGGGTTAATTGTTTAGGAATCAATGTCACCTTTACACACTGAATGGGAAACCACTGGGTAAATCTGACAGTGAGAAGGACTTGGGGATCCTAGTTAATGATAAACTTACCTGGAGCAGCCAGTGCCAGGCAGCAGCTGCCAAGGCAAACAGGATCATGGGGTGCATTAAAAGAGGTCTGGATACACATGATGAGAGCATTATACTGCCTCTGTACAAATCCCTAGTTAGACCGCACATGGAGTACTGTGTCCAGTTTTGGGCACCGGTGCTCAGGAAGGATATAATGGAACTAGAGAGAGTACAAAGGAGGGCAACAAAATTAATAAAGGGGATGGGAGAACTACAATACCCAGATAGATTAGCGAAATTAGGATTATTTAGTCTAGAAAAAAGACGACTGAGGGGCGATCTAATAACCATGTATAAGTATATAAGGGGACAATACAAATATCTCGCTGAGGATCTGATTATACCAAGGAAGGTGACGGGCACAAGGGGGCATTCTTTGCGTCTGGAGGAGAGAAGGTTTTTCCACCAACATAGAAGAGGATTCTTTACTGTTAGGGCAGTGAGAATCTGGAATTGCTTGCCTGAGGAGGTGGTGATGGCGAACTCAGTCGGGGGGTTCAAGAGAGGCCTGGATGTCTTCCTGGAGCAGAACAATATTGTATCATACAATTAGGTTCTGTAGAAGGACGTAGATCTGGGGATTTATTATGATGGAATATAGGCTGAACTGGATGGACAAATGTCTTTTTTCGGCCTTACTAACTATGTTACTATGTTACTATGTTAGATTAATATAAGCTAAATTTGTAACTAGTTTATGAAAAAAAAAATCAGCTAAATTTGTGTGATCTGTCACCACAATAACCGGATGAATAGCTCCCTCCAAAAATGTGTCCATTTTTCAAAAGCTGACTTGATAGCGAGCAGCTTGCAATTCCCAACATCATAATTTCTATCAGCAGGCGAAAATTTCCTAGAGAAAAATGTAGATGGTCGCAAGGTAAAAGAAACTGTCTGCAGCTCTTTCTGAATACCCGAAACTAATCCTTCTCCCTTGAAAATTTGTCAGGAAGTTTCACTACTGGTTCAAGGAAGACCAGCTGCACATCAGAAGGTACAGGAGTCATTGCAACAATTGATAGAGGAGAGCTTTAGGAAGCATTCATAGTACTAGAAAACTGACCCTGCAGCTGGGACTTTGAAGATTCTAGTCGTTGATGCTCCATGGACAAATCTTGAACAATCAGATTTGAGGAAAAAGAAAAAGTATTGGGCTAGTCAAAATGTGACGCCAGTCACAACTCACGAACAGACTGTGAGGCAGAGAAGTCAGATGTTCCAGGGTCAGTACCAAAAGATCACATGGTAAACTAAGAGAAAAGACTAAGGCATAAGTCAGGTCACAGTCCAGAGTCAAAATACCAGAGAAATAGCAGATAAGCAAAGGGGCAATAACAAACGGTTAGTCAGAACATGGTCCAAAGGTCAGGCAGCAGTAGATCAGAACTCACAGCACAGGAATCAGGCAAACACACAACAGAGAGTGTAAACTTTTGACTGGCAGTGATCTGGGCCAGACAGCTCACCTAAATAGAAGGGCAATTACTAAGAACAGGGAGCACCTGGAGAAATCTCTGCACCTCCTAACCTCAGATAGATTAACTGAGCGGTCAATCAAAGCATTGACAGCTCAGCACGCCCTAGCACTGGGTAGGATGACAGAGCTGTCCATTGCTGAGTTCTAGACACTGTGAGTAGAGGAATCATTACACAGGATAAGTTTTTTACTGCATCCTGAAGGACAGAACATCAGAATCTTACCTGTTTGTTCTAGACTTTTAGTTTTGCTGTGTAATAAAGTATACTGGACTAAATTTATTTTTTGTCCTCCATCCTGGCATTAGAGCCCTATGGACACATTTGTTGGGCGCTTTCCCAGTATACACGTAAAGCATAAGCATAGGGAAAACATAGTGATAAAACGTGGTATGAAAATATCTTATTGTTACCTTTGTGAAATATTCTCCTGGGACGTTATATACCCATACTGGACTGATTCCGTCTGCTATATCTGTGTAAGCTGTCACTGAAGCTGTCAGTTAGGTGATCACGGACACTAACATTTTAGGATCTGATTTGACATGAAAGCTAATTTTATTCATAATTAATGTTTTTATTCAATACTACATCTGTCTGTTTATAGGGTGGTACAGTCATAGGAAGTGCTAGATGTCAAGATTTTCGTGCTCGAGATGGCCGACTTAAAGCAGCATGCAACCTGATTAAAAAAGGGATTACCAATCTTTGTGTCATTGGTGGAGATGGAAGCTTGACCGGTGCAGACACTTTCAGAGCAGAGTGGAGCGGACTGCTTGCAGATCTTGTCAAAGCAGGTAGATAGTGTGAATGTTAAATCCTGATTGAGATGGTCAGCAGAAGGGTTTTGGTCACAGAAGGGGTTTATTCCGCAGAAGGGTTTTATTCCTCAGATTGGTTTTATTTCGCAAAACGAGTTTACTCTGCAGAATAGTTTTAGAACTTTCAGGGTTCCTCCCTTCTCTGACAATAGGTAGATACAGGCTAGAAATAGGTTTTCAAGTCTTCAAAGCAAGGTCTTCAGGAGAGTTCCCACTGGCCAATTATCTTAACAATATAACGATTTGATCACAACTATAGTTAGCCAATGTGATACAGGAAAGTATATGTAATGAAAATAAGATTTTCATCGATCCACCACTGTGACAGTAAAAAAAAAAAATACATTATTTATGTCGGCACTATTTGTATATGCCACCCATAACGACATTGCCAATAAAAATAGCTACTTGGTGCATCTCTCTCGTAAGCCATGGCATGGCTCTTCCAAATTAGCAGGGAGGAAATCCTTGTCCCCACTGATGTCTGAGGACCGTACTGGTGGAAAGTGTAATGACCTTTATTAGCACTGACTCGAGGCTCATCATTATCGGGGTTAGATGGCATCTCCACTAGAATAATGTATTGGAGTGACCATCACACAAAATTGTCTTTATATAAAAGGGTTTTATTTTCTATTTTTATCATAAATTTAAGACAACTTGTATTTTTTTTTTTTTGTGAACATTTTTTTACTAATATTTTTTTATTTAGGAAAAATTAGTTCTGATGAAGCCAACAAGTCTAGCTATCTCAATATTGTCGGGCTGGTGGGATCCATTGATAATGATTTCTGTGGCACAGATATGACCATCGGAACAGATTCTGCTCTTCACAGAATTATGGAGATAGTGGATGCCATTACTACAACAGCACAAAGGTAAAGACTGAAGATGAGACATTGATCACCAAGCTGGTCTTAAATCAACTTTAACCACATTTATGGTAAATACACAGGGGATGGTTTTGTGGCAGTTTTACCTGTGGATTTGCCCAGTTTAGAATACATAGCGGTTTAGATTAACAGGCAGTTGGATAAGATTTTTCAAATTTTGCAGAATGTGTCCTCACAAACACGGTATCACGATTTTGGTTGCAGATTTCAACCCTCTCATTGTAACTAGTATAAAATCCACTGTGAAACTGCTCTGAAATCGGCTTGTAACATAATCAGATTTTGCTGCTGATTTGTAGGAGACAAATTTAACACTTGAGAACTTGGCCTAATGAAGCATGTTCAATCTATTTTTCTAACGATCGTGTCTGTTTTCCTAATTTTATGTTTATTATCTCTAATTTATCATCTATTTGCAGCTTACCCTACCCTAAGATGGCCATCAGCAGTGCGCATGTGATGTACGCTGCTCCTCATAGTTCTGCAGCGTCTTGTTGATGTGGGGCATGGCGCCAGCACAGGTGCAACTTCTCACTTCTGCATACCGTAGTAAAGGTGGATAAGGGCCCAATCATGACTGGTGGGCACTTCTCATTGAAGGGGTATTCTCAAGTCTCTTGAGCGGCTCAGAGTGTAGCAGTTTTGTTACTGTCTCCTTACTTCCTGGTTGCTTGGGGAGGCGGGGACTTCTCCTTGAGTGACAGTTCTGGTGAGCAGTTTCATGCTACTGCTACCTCACATTAATAGTCTGCAAATGTTTGTTCTGAGTCTACACTGTTGTCATGATATTTGCATATAGAGATAACAGGGACTTTGAACAAGCCCATGGCTCAGAAAAATGAGAGCCGCGATTAAGAAAACTGCTTTGGATGCTGGGGCAGGGTATTTGTGATTCTACAGGTCTGATGAGAGCCCCGTCTGGAGCTTAAGGTACCGTCACATTAAGCGACGCTGCAGCGATATAGACAACGAGCCGATCGCTGCAGCGTCACTGTTTAGGTCGCTAGGAGACGTCAAACACCGGCAACAGCAGAACAATGCAGGAGCGATCCAGTGACGTACTTATCGTTCTCACTGGTTGTTCGCTCCATTGAAAAACATTGCAGGCATCGTTGCTTTTGCTGTCAAACATGACGAATCACGCCGACCTGACAACCAAATAAAGTTCCGGACTTTCAGCGACGACCAGCGATGTCACAGCAGGATCCTGATCGCTGCTGCCTGTCAAACACAACGAGATCGCTATCCAGGACGCTGCAACGTCACGGATCGTTGTCGTTCTCGTTGGAAAGTTGTTCAGTGTGAAGGTACCTTTAGAAGGAGGTGATCAGCTAACTGTTGTATAAATACGCTGTTATATCAATGGGCTGGTGAGAGCTGACTGGTATGTTAGGGGTTAACTCCTTTCCTGTAGTATAACTATTGTGCATAGTCGGCCAAGCTGTGGTAGCTGAGCAATATGGAAATAAGCTGTGCGCTATGTAAGATAAAAGCTCTGACAGTAGGAGAATCACATCAGATAGAAAAAAATGCAATTTAATAACGTGAGTAACTCTTAAACATTACAGGTACTTTCTGCCAATATTACTTTCTTAATTGTCTGTTAAAAATTTGGACCCATTCCATGGCCCTATTTCTACCTCTCTGTGTGCCCCTAAATAACTAACTACTTGAGAAAGCTGATGGCGAAAAACACATTGTGAATGGAGCAGTAGTCCGGCCATTGTATTTTTCTATGTCCCAGTTTAGTGGGCAATGTATTGTGCATAATTGCATGACTTAAAGGAGTAATCACTGACACCTAGTGGTTGTAATTAAATATAGTTTGTATAACCTTGCTTAACTTTTCTAATAATGTAGTATTTATTTATCCATTAACTATGTTTTCATGTATGCCAGGAACACTGCTCTTACCGTTTTTTTTTTTATTGTTTTTAATCATGTCCAATTGTATTTGTGGTGTTAATGCTAACTAATAAATGTGATTATATCCTTTGCACATATTTAGTTTGTAGGTGTCTAGTTTTGGAGGCTTTTTTCTTCTTTTTAGGGTGTACATATTTTTAGGCAGCCTTTGCGAAAACCATTGCTGTATTTTTCTGTAAAATAATTTAATCTAGTAGAATATTTTTTCATTGCAGAACAACCTAATAATCTGGACTCTCATAAGACTATCATAGGGTTGCATGCTGTTCACAAACTTTCTTATTCTAAATGTTCATCTGATTAATGGGAACTCTTAATATTCAGGCTTCATTCTTTCCAGACTAAAGGAATTTTACTTCCCATACTGTTCTCTTACACTACTCTATATATACATAGTATAGCACTCTGTTCTCCAAATGCAGGGCTGAACCTCTTCACACAAAGCTTTCTCTATGTGGCGTGTTTTCTACAACGGTGGCTTCATTTACAGTGGGTAAAGAAAATATTCCGACCTCTTTAAATTTTTCACTCTTTGTTTCATTGCAGCCATTTGGTAAATTTTAAAAAAAAGTTTATTTTTTTTCTCATTAATGTAAACTCTGCACCCCATCTTGACCGAAAAAAAAACAAATGTAGAAATTTTTGCAAATTTATTAAAAAAGAAAAACTGAAATATTACATGGTCATAAGTATTCAGACCCTTTTCTCAGACACTCATATTTAAGTCACATGCTGTCCAATTCCTTGCGATCCTCCTTGAGTTGGTTCTTCTCCTTCATTGGAGGCCAACTGTTTAATTAAACTGATTGGACTTGATTTGGAAAGGCACACACCTGTCTATATAAGACCTCACAGCTCACAGTGCATGTCAGACCAAATGAGAATCATGAGGTCAAAGAAACTGGCCAAGGAGCTCAGAGACAGAATTGTGGCAATGATTTGTAGATAAATGGTCACAGGAGTGCTGGAAGGAGACTCGGACACAGGAGTAGGGTTAATCCACAACGCTTTTTGACAGATACTCTGTCTTCATCAGGTCACCTGACAAAGACTGAATATCTATCGAAACGCATTGTGGATTAACCCTACTCCTGTGCCCGAGTCTCCTTCCAGCGCTCCTGTGACTGTTTATCTACAAATCACTGCTTCCATCCTCTTTTGGAGGTTCTCGGAGCTGCGGCACTCTATTCATTCCCTGGGCTGCTTTCTAAGCGCTCCTCCTTGACCGCTTTTTACTGACTTTGAGAATTGTGGCAAGGCACAGATCTGGCCAAGGTTACAACAGAATTTCTGCAGTACTCAAGGTTCCTAAGAGCACAATGGCTTCCATAATCCTTAAATGGAAGAAGTTTGGGACCACCAGAAGTCTTCCTAGACCTGTCTGTCCAGCCAAACTGAGCAATCGTGGGAGAAGAGCCTTGGTGAGAGAGGTAAAGAACCCCAAGATCACTGTGGCTGAGCTCCAGAGATGCAGTAGGGAGATGGGAGAAAGTTCCACAAACTCAACTATCACTGCAGCCCTCCACCAGTAGGGCCTTTATGGCAGAGTGGGCCGACAGAAGCCTCTCCTCAGTGCAAGACATATGAAAGCCTGCATAGAGGTAGCTAAAAACACACATGAAGGACTCCCAGACTATGAGAAATAAGATTCTCTGGTCTGATGAGACAAAGATAGACCTTTTTAGTGATAATTCTAAGCGGTATGTGTGGAGAAAGCCAGGCACTGCTCATCACCTGCTCAATAGAATCCCAACAGTGAAACATGGTGGTGGCAGCATTATGCTATGGGAGTGTTTTTCAGCTGCAGGGACAGGACAACTGGTTGCCATTGAAGGAAACATTAATGCGGCCAAGTACAGAGATATCCTGGATGAAAACCTCTTCCAGAGTGCTCTGGACCTCAGACTTGGCCAAAGGTTCACCAAGACAATGACCCAAAGCACACAGCTAAAATAAAGGAGTGGCTTTAGAACAACTCTGTGATCATTCCTGACTGGCCCAGCCAGAGCCCTGACCTAAACCCAATTGCACATCTCTGGAGAGACCTGAAAATGGCTGTCCACCAACGTTCACCATTCAACCTGACGGAACTGGAGTGGATCTGCAAGGAAGAATGGCAGAGGATCCCCAAATCCAGGTGTGAAAAACTTGTTGCATCGTTCCCAAGAAGACGCATGGCTGTACTAGCTCAAAAGGATGATTCTACTCAATACTGAGCAAAGGGTCTGAATACTTATGACCATGTGATATTTTCAGTTGTTATTTTTTAATTAACTTGGAAAAATTTCTACATTTCTGGGGTTTTTTTTAAAGTCAAGATGGGGTGCAGAGTGTACATTAACCCCTTTACCCCCAAGGGTGGTTTGCACGTTATGGACCGGGCCAATTTTTACAATTCTGACCACTGTCCCTTTATGAGGTTATAACTCTGGAACGCTTCAACGGATCCCGGTGATTCTGACATTGTTTTCTCGTGACATATTGTACTTCATGATAGTGGTAAAATTACTTTGATATTACTTGCGATTATTTGTGAAAAAAACGGAAATATGGCGAAAATTTTGAAAATTTTGCAATTTTCCAACTTTGAATTTTTATGCAATTAAATCACAGAGATATGTCACACAAAATACTTAATAAGTAACATTTCCCACATGTCTACTTTACATCAGCACAATTTTGGAACCAATATTTTTTTTTGTTAGGGAGTTATAAGGGTTAAAAGTTGACCAGCAATTTCTCATTTTTACAACACCATTTTATTTTAGGGGCCACATCTCATTTGAAGTCATTTTGAGGGGTCTATATGATAGAAAATACCCAAGTGTGACACCATTCTAACAACTGCACCCCTCAAGGTTCTCAAAACCACATTCAAGAAGTTTATTAACCCTTCAAGTGTTTCACAGGAATTTTTGGAATGTTTAAATAAAAATTAACATTTTACTTTTTTTCACAAAAAATTTACTTCAGCTCCAATTTGTTTTATTTTGCCAAGAGTTACAGGAGAAAATGGACCCCAAACCTTGTTGTACAATTTGTCCTGAGTACGCTGATACCACATAAGTGGAGGTAAACCACTGTTTGGGCGCATGACAGAGCTTGGAAGCGAAGGAGCGCCATTTGACTTTTTAATGCAAAATTGACTGGAATTGAGATGGGACGCCATGTTGCGTTTGGAGAGCCACTGATGTGCCTAAACATTGAAACCCCCCACACGTGACACCATTTTGGAAAGTAGACCCCCTAAGGAACTTATCTAGAGGTGTGGTGAGCACTTTGACCCACCAAGTGCTTCACAGAAGTTTATAATGCAGAACCGTAAAAATAAAAAATATTTTTTGTAAAAAAAATGATCTTTTCGCCCCCAATTTTTTATTTTCCCAATGGTAAGAAAAGAAATTGGAACCAAAAAGTTGTTGTACAATTTGTCCTCAGTACGCTGATACCCCATATGTGGGGGTAAACCACTGTTTGGGCGCATGGGAGAGCTCGGAAGGGAAGGAGCGCCGTTTGACTTTTCAATGCAAAATTCACAGGAATTGAAATGAGACGCCATGTTGCGTTTGGAGAGCCACTGATGTGCCTAAACAGTGAAACCCCCCACAAGTGACACCATTTTGGAAAGTAGACCCCCTAAGGAACTTATCTAGATGTGTTGTGAGCACTTTGACCCACCAAGAGCTTCACAGAAGTTTATAATGCAGAGCCGTAAAAATAAAACAAATTTTTTTTCCCACAAATATTATTTTTTAGCCCCCAGTTTTGTATTTTCCCGAGGGGAACAGGAGAAATTGGACCCCAAAATTTGTTGTGCAATTTGTCCTGAGTGCGCTGATACCCCATATGTGGGGGGGAACCACCGTTTGGGCGCATGGGAAGGCTCGGAAGGGAAGGAGCGCCATTTGAAATACAGACTTAGATGGAATGGTCTGCAGGCGTCACATTGCGTTTGCAGAGCCCCTAATGTACCTAAACAATAGAAACCCCCCACAAGTGACCCCATATTGGAAACTAGACCCCCCAAGGAACTTATCTAGATGTGTTGTGAGAACTTTGAGCCCCCAAGTGTTTCACTACAGTTTCTAACGCAGAGCTGTGAAAATAAAAAGAAAAATTCCCCCCAAAATTATTTTTTAGCCCCCAGTTTTGTATTTTCTCGAGGGTAACAGGAGAAATTGGACCCCAAAATTTGTTGTCCAATTTATCCTGAGTGCGCTGATGCCCCATATGTGGAGGGGAACCACCGTTTGGGCGCATGGGAGGGCTCGGAAGGGAAGGAGCGCCATTTGGAATGCAGACTTAGATGGAATGGTCTGCAGGCGTCACATTGTGTTTGCAGAGCCCCTGATGTACCTAAACAGTAGAAACCCCCAACAAGTGACCCCATATTGGAAACTAGACCCCCCATGAACTTATCTAGATGTGTTGTGAGAACTTTGAGCCCACACGTATTTCACTACAGTTTATAACGCAGAGCCGTGAAAATTAAAAAAAAAAAATTTTCCCACAAAACTTATCTTTTAGCCCCCAGTTTTGTATTTTCCCAAGGGTAACAGGAGAACTTGGACCCTAAAAGTTGTTGTCCTATTTGTCCTGAGTACGCTGATACCCCATATTATATTGGGGTAAACTCCCGTCTGGGCACACGGGAGAGCTCGGAAGGGAAGGAGCACTGTTTTACTTTTTCAACGCAGAATTGGCTGGAATTGAGATCGGACGCCATGTTGCGTTTGGAGAGCCCCTGATGTGTCTAAACAGTGGAAACCCCCCAATTATAACTGAAACCCTAATCCAAACACACCCCTAACTCTAATTCCAACGGTAACCCTAACCACACCTCTAACCCTGACACACCCCTAACCCTAATCCCAACCCTATTCCCAACCGCAAATGTAATCCACGCCCTAACCCTAACTTTAGCCCCAACCCTAACTGTAGCCTTAACCCTAACTGTAGCCTTAACCCTAACTGTAGCCTTAACCCTAACTGTAGCCTTAACCCTAGCCCTAACCATAACCCTAGCCCTAACCCTAACCCTAACCCTAGCCCTAACCTCAGCCCTAACCCTAGCCCTAACCCTAACCTCAGCCCTAACCCTAGCCCTAACCCTAACCCTAGCCCTAACCCTAATGGGAAAATGGAAATAAATACATTTTTTAAATTTTTTTTACTTTTCCCTAACTAAGGGGGTAATGAAGGGGGGTTTGATTTACTTTTATAGCAGATTTTTTAGCGGATTTTTATGATTGGCAGCCGTCACTCACTGAAAGACGCTTTCTATTGCAAAAAATATTTTTTGCGTTACCACATTTTGAGAGCTATAATTTTTCCATATTTGAGTCCACAGAGTCATGTGAGGTCTTGTTTTTTGCGGGACGAGTTGACGTTTTTATTGGTACCACTTTCGGGCACGTGACATTTTTTGATCGCCTTTTATTCCGATTTTTGTGAGGCAGAATTACCAAAAACCAGCTATTCATGAATTTCTTTTGGGGGAGGCGTTTATACCGTTCCGCGTTTGGTAAAATTGATAAAGCCGTTTTATTCTTCGGGTCAGTACGATTACAGCGACACCTCATTTATATCATTTTTTTATGTTTTGGCGCTTTTATACGATAAAAACTATTTTATAGAAAAAATAATTATTTTTGCATCGCTTTATTCTGAGGACTATAACTTTTTTATTTTTTTGCTGATGTTGCTGTATGGCGGCTCATTTTTTGCGAGACAAGATGACGCTTTCAGCGGTACCCTGGTTATTTATACCTGTCTTTTTGATCGCGTGTTATTCCACTTTTTGTTCGGCGGTATGATAATAAAGCGTTGTTTTTTGCCTCGTTTTTTTTTTTTTTTTTTCTTACGGTGTTTACTGAAGGGGATAACTAGTGGGCCAGTTTTATAGGTCGGGTCGTTACGGACGCGGTGATACTAAATATGTGTACTTTTATTGTTTTTTTTTTTATTTAGATAAAGAAATGTATTTATGGGAATAATATTTTTTTTTTTTTTCATTATTTAGGATTTTTTTTTTTTTTTTTTTTTTTTACACACTTGTAAAAAATTTTTTTTTTACTTTTTTACTTTGTCCCAGGGGGGGACAATACAGATCGGTGATCTGCCAGTTTGCACAGCACTCTGACAGATCACCGATCTGTCTCAGAGCGCTGCAGCGTTACCAGGTGCCTGCTCTGAGCAGGCACTTGGTAAGCCACCTCCCTCCCTGCAGGACCCGGATCCGCGGCCATATTGGATCCGGGACTTGATGCAGGGAGGGAGGTAGGAGACCCCCGGAGCAACGCGATCACATCGCGTTGCTGCGGGGTCTCAGGGAAGCCCGCAGGGAGCCCCCTCCCTGCGCGATGCTTTCCTGCACTGCCGGCACATCGCGATCATGTTTGATCGCGGTGTGCCGGGGGTTAATGTGTCGGGGGCGGTCCGTGACCGCTCCTGGCACATAGTGCCGGATGTCAGCTGCGATAAGCAGCTGACACCCGGCCGCGATCGGCCACGCTCCCCCCGTGAGCGCGGCCGATCGGCTATGACATACTATTCCGTCCTTGGGAAGTAAAGCCCACCCCACATGGACGGAATAGTACGTCTAATGGCAGAAAGGGGTTAATGAGAAAAAAAATAAACTTTTTTGAATTTACCAAATGGCTGCATTGAAACAAAGAGAAAAATTTAAAGGGGTCTGAATACTTTCCTTACCCACTGTACATTTGCTATAAGTCAAGGGATATTAAAGGGAGCCGGTTATGTTGAAAATGGTATCTGATTTGCAGGTGGAAGGTTATGAAGCAGGAGGAACTGATCAGCTTGCTAGGCATTTTTGTGGGCAGATTTTTGGTAAACCTTGCATTTTACTAATTGAAATCCCTGCTGTTTATATGCATGAGTCCAGTGGGCGGTCCTATTAAGCGATGGACAGTCTATCTTGTATTACTGTGCTACAGAGATCGCTGTTAAGTACTAGTAGGACCACCCACTGGACTCATTCATACCATCACCAGGGATCTCAATGAATAAGATACAGGTTATTCTGAATCTTTTCTAACAAACCTGTATATTCTTCCGCACAGCTTCTCCCCCTCTATACCATGTTGTCCATGAATCAGACTGCATTACAACATGACGGGTTCTCTTTAAAAACTATGTTTTAAGCCACTCATATACATTAGATGAAACAGTGCAAATATGCCATCTGATCTGTATGGGGGTCTCCCAACAGATGATGTCAGGGCGAGAAGGATTTGGAATGTCAATACCTGACGCTTTTGTTTTCAGGAGAGAAAAGCTTCTGCCAGATGTGTCTGACAGCAGCTTTCTCCCCTCCGATCACTGAAAACCTGTGAGGTCGGGAGAGATAGCGGTCTGCTGAACCAACCATGCTATCAATAATGTCTGTAGCTCTGCTCGCGCCACTCACAACTTACAGGGAGCCATAAACTACTTGCTTTCTCCTCTGCTAATATTAGAATTACTTCCAGTTATATTTGCAGTTCTTATTATAATTGGGACACATTATCAGAATTGTATTATGTACGATGACTACAGAACACTTGGGCTGCTTTCTCATTTGCGTCTTTGGGCGCAGCGTCGTCGACGCAATGCACAACGCATGTCAAACGCATACACAACGCAGCGTTTTTTTATGGATGCGTTGTCCTATACAATTAAAGATCAAAAACGCCATGTCCATGCGCCCCCCATGGTAAAGATAGGGGCGCATGACGCATGCGTCGGTATCCGTCGACGACGCTGCGCCCAAAGACGCAAATGTGAACGTAGCCTTAAAGGGGGATAACTATCTGTAAATAGTATTCCTATATTGGGGGGTAGGCCATAACAGTCTGGGGCTCCTGTTGTCACATAAATTGGACATTCTTAGTCAAGTATTTCTGTAATTGATCGATTATCACACAGGATCAAAATTATTTTTTCTTGTTAATGTTTTTGTCTTCTAGTCACCAAAGGACCTTTGTCTTAGAAGTGATGGGTCGGCACTGTGGGTAAGTCCTTCACCAGAAGTTCAACCCCCCAACCCCCTTCCAATTATGCAGGATCAGTTCCATAGTTTTTTTGATGAATACATTAATATATAACTAATTGGTCAGAATATAGCTACATCATGGTAGACAGATAGTAGCATCCCCATTACCTTCTTACGCACTAATAAGACATACAATAGTGGGTCACTATTTAAATATGTACATATTTTATGTCTAGTAACACTGTGTAGGGAATACTCCATGAAACAATCTCTTCCCCGTCATCTTCTAGGTACTTGGCTATGGTAACTGCACTTGCATGTGGAGCCGATTGGGTTTTTATTCCGGAATCCCCACCTGAAGAAAATTGGGAAGAACATCTTTGCAGACGACTAAGTGAGGTTTGTGACTAGTCTTTTTTTTTTAACTGTAATTTTTATTGAGATTTAAAAAAAAAAATTACAAATAACATCAACATGTATATAGAAAGAACATTCATATGAAGTTTGTATGGCAAAATAAAACTCAGTTAAACTTTTATCCATAGGAGTAAATGAACAGCCGAGATCCAGCAGACAACTACCGGCAAAATCTTAGCAAACCCATAACTTAAGCAATCAATTTAATACTAGATTCTATTACTCAGCTATGTTCAATCTGTAACATAACCAAGGATTGACAAAAGACACAAATACATGGGGAGAATGAGGAAATAGTGGGAGCTGTAAAAGAATTATCCATTATGTTGAGCCCAAAAATAATCCCAGGGCGCCCAAATTGACTCAAATAATTCAGTGACTAGTCTTTATATAACATGATGATTATTTATAATCGTTTTCTAAAGCTAATAAATGAAGTGGAAAAAATAGTGTATATTAAAAATCATCTTCACCCCTTAGTTTCCTGTAAATTTTGGATAGCGGATGTATTGTCTTTTGTATAATATGCTAATGACATTTATATTTTTAGACTAGAGGCCGTGGATCAAGGTTGAATATCATCATTGTTGCTGAAGGGGCAATTGACCGGGATGGCAAACCTATTACATCAGAGGATGTAAAAAAGGTGAGCGATAATAATGGTAAAATGCAGTCAATTTTATATGAGCTTTAGTAGTTAAATTATATACAGGCTGCATCAGTTTTTCCCCAACATGTAGCTCTAGGGCCCCTGAATGTGGCTACCATGCTGCTAACAGTTCAAGATATATGGGCAGCACGGTGGAATATGTTAGCGCTATATAAAAATAAAGATTATTATTATTATATATTGGACATAACTTGAATTGGTGGCAATAGGGTCAAAATCATAAAATGGCTAACAGTAGGGTAAGACATAATTCTGTCTTTTCCACATTGTACGAGGTAAAAGTCATGATACTGTAGCATTGATACATATCTAAATTTTGATTTTAACAGCTAGTGGTGAAGCGCCTCGGCTATGACACAAGAGTCACCATCCTTGGACACGTTCAGCGTGGTGGAACACCGTCCGCTTTTGATAGAATTTTGGTAAGAATTACTCTGAAAGTGGAAATAATTTGTCAACTGATTATACCTGTATGTGGTCTAAAAATTATAGATTGGCAGCACATTTCTCTGTGTACGCAAGGAAATACTGCCGACGGTAATGACCGGGAGCGGAGGAATGATCATATGACAATCACTATCATGTCCTGGCTAGGGCTTTGCTACATGAAAATCCAAAAGTTGTCCATGCACATTAAATGGCTACCTCTCCCCACTCCCCATACACAGGAACATTTGGCTCAGCTGATTGTTCCAATTCTCTCTGACAGAGCAGCTACCAGACTCATCTGGTATCTCTACTCCAAAGAAAAGGTCTGCTGTGGAAAGTCAACAAGCCAGATACTTCTCCCCATTGATGTAATCTTTTTGGGCAGAGTTGAGCCAAACCCCCCTCCCCTCCCCCGTACACATAAGGTGGTCATCTGAAATTGGCAGGTTCAGCCAAGTTTTATCAAATGTGTATGAGAGCCTTAAGCGAGCACTGATCATCATCTTATATAGTTGTTCCATCATGTAAAATAACCACTAAGCTATAATAATTGTATTTCATATCTAGGGAAGCAGAATGGGTGTGGAGGCTGTGATGGCCTTGTTGGAAGGAACACCAGAAACACCGGCTTGTGTAGTCAGTTTGTCTGGGAATCAAGCAATCCGTCTGCCTTTAATGGAATGTGTTCAAGTGGTAAGATGCTGTCTCTATATAATTATCCTTGAGATACAAAAGTTTCCTGTGTATAGTCTGATCAGTCATGTGTAAAGGTACCGTCACACTAAACGATATCGCTAGCGATCCGTGACGTTGCAGCGTCCTCGCTAGCGATATCGTTCAGTTTGACACGCAGCAGCGATCAGAATCCTGCTGTGATGTCGTTGGTCGCTGCAGAAAGTCCAGCACTTTATTTCGTTGCTGGACCTCCTGCAGACATCGCTGAATCGGCGTGTGTGACACCGATTCAGCCATGTCTTCGCTGGTAACCAGGGTAAACATCGGGTTACTAAGCTCAGAGCCGCGCTTAGTAACCCGATGTTTACCCTAGTTACCATCCTAAAAGTAAAAAAAACAAACGCTTCATACTTACCTTCCTCTGTCTGTCCCTGGCGCTGTGCTTTCCTGCACTCACTGTGAGCACAGCGGCCGGAAAGCAGAGCGGTGATGTCACTGCTCTGCTTTCCGGCCGCTGTGCTCACAGCCAGTACAGAGAAGCAGAGCGCCGGGGACAGACAGCGGAAGGTAAGTAAGAAGCGTTTTTTTTTTTACTTTTAGGATGGTAACCAGGGTAAACATCGGGTTACTAAGCGCGGCCCTGCGCTTAGTAACCCGATGTTTACCCTGGTTACCGGCATCGTTGGTCGCTGGAGAGCGGTCTGTGTGACAGCTCTCCAGCGACCAAACAGCGACGCTGCAGCGATCCGGATCGTTGTCGGTATCGCTGCAGCGTCGCTTAGTGTGACGGTATTTTTACCCCAAATTCCATGTCTCTTTCTCTTTGTTACCTACAGAGAAGAAAAAATTGAGCAAATGGAAAAAAAGAGGAACACATGACTATAATATCAGACTACATAGGGTTTGTTTGTAGTCTGTAACCGTGGTGACACTTAGATCTCCATGGGAACTCTAGACAATAGGATATATCTTTATCTAGACTATTTGTAAAGTCGACTCTTAATTTTCTAAATGTATTAGAGGAATAAAATTGTTGTGAAAAAGAAGACCATCTTTAAGAAATGTCTGACCCAATAATCATAAACCACATGTAGTTAAACTTGCAATTTCACTTTGCTTACCTTGTAATATCTTTTTGTATTATTTTTTTTTTTATCAGACCAAGGATGTGACACAAGCTATGAATGAGAAGAGATTTAGTGACGCTCTTAAACTAAGAGGAAGGTGAGCATCTGTGAATCGTTTCTACAGTCACTGGTATCACACACTGCAATCTGCCACCCTTTATTAGTTTTGGTATAGCTCTTTATATTAGCTGTAAGGCAAATACTGTCATTTTATGTATGCAAGAAGCTGTAGGAAAGAGTGACAGTTATAAGGGAAAATCTTTGATCTGTCATAGAGATATACAAAATAATACAACAGCATTGTGTAAGCGCTAAGATGTATGCAAACAGTGACTATATAAAATCTTGCTATATAGAATATACTTATAAAATGAAGCTATTTAGCACATAAATTGGCCAATTCATGAGAGCCCATCAGCCATGACAAGGTGTATCTTTCTTTAATGGGACCCTAAAGGTACCGTCACATTAAGCGATGCTGCAGCGATATAGACAACGATGCCGATCGCTGCAGCGTTGCTGTTTAGTCGTTGTGTGGTCGCTGGAGAGCTGTCAAACAGACAGCTCTCCAGCGACCAACGATGCCGAAGTCCCCGGGTAACCAGGGTAAACATCGGGTTACTAAGCGCAGGGCCGCGGCGTCAGCTTCCCTGCACTGTGTAAGCGCCGGCCGTAAAGCAGAGCGGTGACGTCACCGCTGTGCTCTGCTTTACGGCCGGCCGGCGCTGACACAGTGCAGGGAAGCTGACGCCGGGGGACGCGACAGACACCGGAATGTAAGTATGTAGTGGTTTTTTTTTACATTTACAATGGTAACCAGGGTAAACATCGGGTTACTAAGCGCGGCCCTGCGCTTAGTAACTTGATGTTTACCCTGGTTACAAGTGAAGACATCGGTGGATCGGCGTCACACACGCCGATTCAGCGATGTCAGCGGGTGATCCAGCGACGAAATAAAGTTCTGGCCTTCTAGCTCCGACCAGCGATGTCACAGCAGGATCCTGATCGCTGCTGCGTGTCAAACACAACGATATCGCTATCCAGGACGCTGCAACGTCACGGATCGCTATCGTTATCGTTCTAAAGTTGCTCAGTGTGAAGGTACCTTTAACCTAATATTTATCAAACTTGCCTCTCCCAGGCTGAAAGCCTGCAAATTTATATGACAGGTAGGATCCATCATTAATTAACTCAGCCTTAGACTGATAGGAGGAGTGTACAGTCAGATAAGCAGGCCGTCACCACCTCCAATAGTATACTGCATAAAACTGGCCAGGTATGTGTTGCCATGGCTGGAGGACTCGCATGAATTAGCCAATTTAAGTGCTAAGTATCTTCATGTTAGGGTGCGTGTCCACTGTCTGCACTGACGGCGCTTTTGACGGAGCTCAAACCCGCTCTGCCCAAAGCGCCACCCCCTTCTGTACGCGCGGTGATTCCGGATGTGTTGATGTGTTCATTGCACACATCTGGAACCGCCGCACCCTATACATAGGACCCTGTTATTTACCTTGCGGTGATGGAGCGTTGCCACAAGGTAAACAGACATGCTGCGTTCTAAAAAGACGAGCCACATGTCCGTAAATGCAGGGCCACGGGATGCGTGTTCGCACACATAGTGGAGACTGGATTTAATAAAATCCCCTCCACTATGCTGTAACATCTGGACGCTGCAGGTTGAACGCTGCGGTTGTAATCCGGCCCGTGGACACATACCCTTATACGTATATTCTACATAACAGTAATGCAGTTCACATCTCATGTGTTTAGTGTCTGCATACATTTTAGCGCATAGAGCGCTGCTGTATTCTTTTGTTTCTATATCATGCAGCCATAGCAGCTTGCACTAGTTCACACTTGCTTTATTCTATTAGGAAGTGCTGGTTACTTTTTTTCTGTCCTAAAGACATGTCAGGACTTTTTATTGGTGGAGGTCTGGGTGCTAAGACCCCACAGATTACTAAAATAAAGGATATGAAGCTCTCAGATGAGCAATGCCCTCCTGTGACACTAAAACCAGGCTCCATAGAGTATCCTTTGTTTTTGTAATTTGTGGTGGTCTCAGACTATGACCCCCACCAAACAAAATTCACATGTGAAAAGTTTTTGCAATTGTAATTTATACTTAACACATCGCTGCTGCAAGTTACTGTGACTGTGAAATGGGAATACATCTTGAATGATACTCGAATGTGCTTGATCCTTTAGAGGTTAAATATTGCTGACGGGTGCATGACCCCCACATCATTCACACTGTTTCTTAGTGTGGTCATACAGGGGGCTTGGACCCCCATTCCTATGATTGATGGACTGCATTGATTAGACAGTGATAAATATACTTTATGCAACAACCCCTTTAACACTTTTAGGTATAGGCATGTACAGTGGGGCAAAAAAGTATTTAGGCTACGTTCACATTAGCGTTGCGCCGCTGTTGCGTCGGCGACACAGCGGCGACGCGCCCCTATGTTTAACATAGGGGACGCGTGCGTTTTTTGGGTGGCGTTTTTCGCCACGTGCGTCGTTTCCGACGCTAGCGTCGGACGCAAGAAAATGCAACAAGTTGCATTTTCTGTGCGTCCGATTTTCGTCAAAAACGACGCACGCGTCGCAAAACGCGCGCGTTTTTGCGCGCGTTTGCGCGCGTTTTAACATGCGTCGCGCGTTGTGTCGCCGACGCAGGGCGGCGCAACGCTAATGTGAACGTAGCCTAAGTCAGTCAGCAATAGTGCAAATTCCACCACTTAAAAAGATGAGAGGCGTCTGTAATTTACATCATAGGTAGACCTCAACTATGGGAGACAAACTGAGAAAAAAAAATCCAGAAAATCACATTGTCTGTTTTTTTATCATTTTTTTTGCATATTATGGTGGAAAATAAGTATTTGGTCAGAAACAAACAATCAAGATTTCTGGCTCTCACAGACCTGTAACTTCTTCTTTAAGAGTCTCCTCTTTCCTCCACTCATTACCTGTAGTAATGGCACCTGTTTAAACTTGTTATCAGTATAAAAAGACACCTGTGCACACCCTCAAACAGTCTGACTCCAAACTCCACTATGGTGAAGACCAAAGAGCTGTCAAAGGACACCAGAAACAAAATTGTAGCCCTGCACCAGGCTGGGAAGACTGAATCTGCAATAGCCAACCAGCTTGGAGTGAAGAAATCAACAGTGGGAGCAATAATTAGAAAATGGAAGACATACAAGTCCACTGATAATCTCCCTCGATCTGGAGCTCCACGCAAAATCCCACCCCGTGGGGTCAGAATGATCACAAGAACGGTGAGCAAAAATCCCAGAACCACGCGGGGGGACCTAGTGAATGAACTGCAGAGAGCTGGGACCAATGTAACAAGGCCTACCATAAGTAACACACTACGCCACCATGGACTCAGATCCTGCAGTGCCAGACGTGTCCCACTGCTTAACCCCTTAAGCCCCGAGGGTGGTTTGCACGTTAATGACCGGGCCAATTTTTACAATTCTGACCACTGTCCCTTTATGAGGTTATAACTCTGGAACGCTTCAACGGATCTTGGCGATTCTGACATTGTTTTCTCGTGACATATTGTACTTCATTTTAGTAGTAACATTTATTCGATATAACTTGCGTTTATTTGTGAAAAAAACGGAAATTTGGCGAAAATTTTGAAAATTTCGCAATTTTCCAACTTTAAATTTTTATGCCCTTAAATCACAGAGATATGTCATGCAAAATACTTAATAAGTAACATTTCCCACATGTCTCCTTTACATCAGCACAATTTTGGAACCAAAATTTTTTTTTGTTAGGGAGTTATAAGGGTTCAAAGTTGACCAGCAATTTCTCATTTTTACAACACCATTTTTTTTTAGGGACCACATCTCATTTGATGTCATTTTGAGGGGTCTATATGATAGAAAATACCCAAGTGTGACACCATTCTAAAAACTGCACCCCTCAAGGTGCTCAAAACCACATTCAAGAAGTTTATTAACCCTTCAGGGGTTTCACAGGAATTTTTGGAATGTTTAAATAAAAATGAATATTTAACTTTTTTTCACACAAAATTTATTTCAGCTCCAATTTATTTTATTTTACCAAGGGTAACAGGATAAAATGGATGCCAAACATTGTTGTACAATCTGTACTGAGTACGCTGATACCCCATATGTGGGGGTAAACCACTGTTTGGGCGCATGGCAGAGCTCGGAAGGGAAGGAGCGCCATTTGACTTTTAAATGCAAAATTGACAGGAATTGAGATGGGACACCATGTTGCGTTTGGAGAGCCACTGATGTGCCTAAACATTGAAACCCCCCACAAGTGACACCATTTTGGAAAGTAGACACCCTAAGGAACTTATCTAGATGTGTGGTGACCACTTTGACCCACCAATTGCTTCACAGAAGTTTATAATGCAGAGCCGTAAAAATAAAAAATCATATTTTTTCACAAAAATGATCTTTTCGCCCCCAATTTTTTATTTTCCCAAGAGTAAGAGAAGAAATTGAACCTCAAAAATTGTTGGCCAATTTGTCCTGAGTACGCTGATACCCCGTATATGGGTGTAAACCATTGTTTGGGCGTATGGCAGAGCTCGGAAGGGAAGGAGCGCCATTTTACTTTTCAATGCAAAATTGACTGGAATTGAGATGGGATGCCATGTTGCGTTTGGAGAGCCCCTGATGTGCCTAAACATTGAAATCCCCACAAGTGACACCATTTTGGAAAGTAGACCCCTTAAGGAACTTATCTAGAGGTGTGGTGAGCACTTTGACCCAACAAGTGCTTCACAGAAGTTTATAATGCAGAGCCGTAAAAATAAAAAATCATATTTTTTCACAAAAATAATCTTTTCGCCACCAATTTTTTATTTTCCCAAGGGTAAGAGAAGAAATTAGACCACAAAAGTTGTTGTGCAATTTGTCCTGAGTGCGACGATACCCCATATGTGGGGGTAAACCACTGTTTGGGCGCATGGCAGAGCTCGGAAGGAAAGGAGCGCCATTTGACTTTTCAATGCAAAATTGACTGGAATTAAGATGGGACGCCATGTTGGTTTGGAGAGCCCCTGATGTGCCTAAACATTAAAAACCCCCACAAGTGACACCATTTTGGAAACTAGACCCTCTAAGGAACTTATCTAGATGTGTTTTGAGAGCTTTGAACCCCCAAGTGTTTCACTACAGTTTATAACGCAGAGCCGTTAAAATAAATTTATTTTTTTTTTGCAAAAATTTTTTAGCCCCCAGTTTTGTATTTTCACAAGGGTAACATAATAAATTGGACCCCAAAAGTTGTTGTCCAATTTGTCCTGAGTACGCTGATACCCCATATGTGGGGGGGAACCACTGTTTGGGCGCATGGCAGAGCTCGGAAGGGAAGGAGCGCCATTTGGAATGCAGACTTAGATGGATTGGTCTGCAGGAGTCACGTTGCATTTGCAGAGCCCCTGATGTACCCAAACAGTACAAACCCCCCACAAGTGACCCCATATTAGAAACTAGACCTCCCATGGAACTTATCTAGATGTGTTGTGAGAACTTTGAACCCCTAAGTGTTTCACTACAGTTTATAACGCAGACCCGTGAAAATAAAAATTCCTTTTTTTTTTCACAAAAATGATTTTTTAGCCCCCAGCTTTGTATTTTTACAAGGGTAACAGAATAAATTGGACCCCAAAAGTTGTTGTTCAATTTGTCCTGAGTACGCTGATACCCCATATGTGGGGGGGAACCACTGTTTGGGCTCATGGCAGAGCTCGGAAGGGAAGGAGCGCCATTTGGAATGCAGACTTAGATGGATTGGTCTGCAGGCGTCACGTTGCATTTGCAGAGCCCCTGATGTACCCAAACAGTAGAAACCACCCACAAGTGACCCCATATTGGAAACTAGACCTCCCATGGAACTTATCTAGATGTGTTGTGAAAACTTTGAACCCCCAAGTGTTTCACTACAGTTTACAACGCAGAGCCGTGAAAATAAAAATCCTTTTTTTTCCCACAAAAATGATTTTTAGCCCCCCAAATTTTTATTTTCCCAAGGATAACAAGAGAACTTGGACCCAAAAAGTTGTTGTCCAATTTGTCTCGAGTACGCTGATACCCCATATGTTGGGGTAAACCCCTGTTTGGGCGCACGGGAGAGCTCGGAAGTGAAGGAGCACTGTTTTACTTTTTCAATGCAGAATTGGCTGGAATTGAGATCGGACGCCATGTCGCGTTTGGAGAGCCCCTGATGTGTCTAAACAGTGGAAACCCCCCCAATTATAAATGAAACCCTAATCCAAACGCACCACTAACCCTAATCCCAACTGTAACCCTAACCACACACCTAACCCAGACACACCCCTAATTCTAATCCCAACCCTAATCCCAACCGTAAATGTAATCCAAACCCTAACCCTAGCCCCAACCCTAGCCCTAACCCTAACCCTAACCCTAACCGGAAAATGGAAATAAATACATTTTTTTTAATTTTATTATTTTTCCCTAAGGCTAGGTTCACATTGCGTTAGGGAAATCCGTTTAGCACTAGCGGATTGCGCTAACACAATGTCTTTTTAGGTGTCGTGTTTAGTGGTCGCGTTAACGTCCCCGCTCTGGAAGATCGGGGATCGGACCTCGGGCGCGCCGCGGACGCTGCAAGCAGCGTCTGAGGCGCGCCACAAAAGAATGGCACCTTGCTAGCGCGAGCCGAAAATGGCACGCTCTAGCGATGCGCTACACCTGAAAATCACATTGCTGTCAATGGTTGTGCTAACGGACCCGTTGCACGGCGTTAATTGTGACATTTTCGCCGTGCAACGCTGTCCGTTAGCGTTAACCCATTAACGCAATGTGAACCTAGCCTAACTAAGGGGGTGATGAAGGGGGGTTTGATTTACTTTTATAGCGAGTTTTTTAGCGGATTTTTATGATTGGCAGCCGTCACACACTAAAAGACGCTTTTTATAGCAAAAAAGTTTTTGCGTCTCCACATTTTGAGACCTATAATTTTTCCATATTTTGGTCCACAGAGTCATGTGAGGTCTTGTTTTTTGCGGGACGAGTTGACGTTTTTATCGGTTACATTTTCGGACACGTGACAGTTTTTGATCGCTTTTTATTCTGATTTTTTTGTGAGGCAGAATGACCAAAAACCAGCTATTCATGAATTTCTTTTGGGGGAGGCGTTTATACCGTTCCGCGTTTGGTAAAATTGATGAAGCAGTTTTATTCTTCGGGTCAGTACGATTACAGCGACACCTCATTTATATCATTTTTTTTATGTTTTGGCGCTTTTATACGATAAAAGCTATTTTATAGAAAAAATAATTATTTTGGCATCGCTTTATTCAGAGGACTATAACTTTTTTATTTTTTTGGTTATGATGCTATATGGCGGCTCGTTTTTTGCGGGACAAGATGACGTTTTCAGAGGTAACATGGTTATTTATATCCGTCTTTTTGATCGCGTGTTATTCCACTCTTTGTTCAGCGTTATGATAATAAAGCGTTGTTTTTTGGCTCGTTTTTTTTTTTTTTTTTCTTACGGTGTTCACTGAAGGGGTTAACTAGTGGGCCAGTTTTATAGGTCGGGTCGTTACGGACGCGGCGATACTAAATATGTGTACTTTTATTGTTTTTTTGTTTTATGTAAAGAAATGTATTTATGGGAATAATATTTTTTTTTTTCTGCTTTATTTAGGAATTTTTTTTTTATTTTTTTTTTTACAAGCGTGGAAATTTTTTTTTTTACTTTTTCACTTTGTCCCAGGGGGGGACATCACAGATCACCGATCTGACAGTGTGCACAGCACTCTGTTAGATCGGTGATCTGACATACAGCCGGGCAGGATTAGAGCTGCAGCTGCAGCCTGATCCTGACCCGGAAGTGCTCCCTGCAGGACCCGGATGCAGCCCGGCGGCCATTTTGGATCCGGGGACTGCAGGGAGAAGACGTTCGGTACACGGTGAGCACATCACCGTGTACCGATCGTCTCAGGGAAGCCCGCAGGGAGCCCCCTCCCTGCGCGATGCTTCCCTGCACCGCCGGCACACCGCGATCATCTTTGATCGCGGTGTGCCGGGGGTTAATGTGCCGGGAGCGGTCCGTGACCGCTCCTGGCACATAGTGCCGGATGTCAGCTGCGATAGGCAGCTGACACCCGGCCGCGATCGGCCGCGCTCCCCCCGTGAGCGCGGCCGATCGCATATGACGTACTATCCCGTCCATGGGAATTAAGTCCCAGGTCACCTGGACGGGATAGTACGTCATATGGGATTAAGGGGTTAAGCCAGTACATGTCCGGGCCCGTCTGAAGTTTGCTAGAGAGCATTTGGATGATCCAGAGGAGTTTTGGGAGAATGTCCTATGGTCTGATGAAACCAAACTGGAACTGTTTGGTAGAAACACAACTTGTCGTGTTTGGAGGAAAAAGAATACTGAGTTGCATCCATCAAACACCATACCTACTGTAAAGCATGGTGGTGGAAACATCATGCTTTGGGGCTGTTTCTCTGCAATGGGGCCAGGACGACTGATCCGGGTACATGAAAGAATGAATGGGGCCATGTATCGTGAGATTTTGAGTGCAAACCTCCTTCCATCAGCAAGGGCATTGAAGATGAAACGTGGCTGGGTCTTTCAACATGACAATGATCCAAAGCACACCGCCAGGGCAACGAAGGAGTGGCTTCGTAAGAAGCATTTCAAGGTCCTGGAGTGGCCTAGCCAGTCTCCAGATCTCAACCCTATAGAAAACCTTTGGAGGGAGTTGAAAGTCCGTGTTGCCAAGCGAAAAGCCAAAAACATCACTGCTCTAGAGGAGATCTGCATGGAGGAATGGGCCAACATACCAACAACAGTGTGTGGCAACCTTGTGAAGACTTACAGAAAACGTTTGACCTCTGTCATTGCCAACAAAGGATATATTACAAAGTATTGAGATGAAATTTTGTTTCTGACCAAATACTTATTTTCCACCATAATATGCAAATAAAATGTTAAAAAAACAGACAATGTGATTTTCTGGATTTTTTTTTCTCAGTTTGTCTCCCATAGTTGAGGTCTACCTATGATGTAAATTACAGACGCCTCTCATCTTTTCAAGTGGTGGAACTTGCACTATTGCTGACTGACTAAATACTTTTTTGCCCCACTGTAAATATTAGCCAGGGGCTACTGTACACTTCCTTGACAAAGGATAGAAGTTTGCTAAACCCACTTACATTAACAGGATTGGCTGACATTGCATGAGGACCTGGCAAGTATTTGACAAAGGGATCAATCTCATCCCGTCCACCCCCTTAAGATAAACTTGTCCACATCCTGCATGGACTAGTAGTGCTACTATGGCACATTGGTGTTAAAGGAGGTGTGACCAATGTTTGGAAATGTTAATTAATAATGAAATTTCCCTTTAAAGCCACGTTCACATGTTCAGTATTTGGTCAGTATCTTACATCAGTATTTGTAGCCAAAACCAGGAGTGGAACAAATAGAGGGAAAGTATTATAGAAACATATGCACCACTTCTGTATTTATCACCCACTCCTGGTTTTGGCTTACAAATACTGATGTAAAATACTGACCAAATACTGAATGTGTGATTGTGGCCTGAGCAGTAGGTTTCTTCATGCACAAAGTGGATACTTCTGCCTTATCACATTATATTAACTTGTTTTACAGGAGTTTTGAGAACAACTGGAATGTATACCGGACCCTGGCTCACATAAGACCACCGTCCACCAAGGTCTGCACTGTTCTCAGTGTCTTCTTGTAACGTGGGAGATCTGTACACGATGTAGAATTTACAAGATTCGGGTCAGGTTCCGATCTGATCCCCATAAGGACAGATTCCAGGATTTAGCAGCTCTGACTGTTGGAACGCTTTACAAGTTCTAAAAATCCTGTCTTAAAATGTAAGAGATTACCAGGAAAATCACTCACTTTCCCCCATCACTTGTAGAGTGGCTATAACCTGGCTGTGCTGAATGTCGGAGCGCCAGCAGCTGGCATGAACGCCGCCGTCAGGTCCACTGTGAGGATCGGCATTATCCAAGGCCACAGGATGTTCGCTGTACATGATGGATTTGAGGGCCTCGCTAAAGGACAGGTACGTCTCCTGTTCTGTTACATAAAGCCAATACTGCACACATCTCATGCCAGAAACATTTACTGGAAGTGGCTTCAGAAACTGAACCATTCTTCTCTTACAGCTTTTGTGTGTAATCTAAAGCTGCCCAGGTCAAATATGTATCAGATATATAGGTTATTAACGCCCTTCATGACCTTGCAATTTTCCCCTTCTTCTTCCCAGAGCCATCATTTTTTTTTATTTTTCCATCAATCTAGCCATGTGAGGTCTTGTTTTTGCGGGACAAGTTGTACTTTTAAATGACACCATTGATTTTACCATCTAGTCGTGTCTCCATTTTTCAGAATCTGTGGCTGGTTGAGGTCTTATTTTTTTGTGCCCTGAGCAGACATTTTTATTGATACCATTTTGGGATATATGATGTTTTTATCACCTCTTATTGCATTTTATTGCAGTGTTGTGGCGACCAAAAAAAATTAATTCTGGCGTTTTGATTCCTATCTCGTTACGCAGTTTACCAAACGGCATAACTTTTTTGTTATATTTTGATAGATTGGACAGTTCTAAATGCAGCAGTACCCAATATATATACAGTACAGACCAAAAGTTTGGACACGCCTTCTCATTTAAAGATTTTTCTGTATTTTCATGACTATGAAAATTGTAAATTCACACTGAAGGAATCAAAACTATGAAATAACACGTGGAATTATATACTTAACAAAAAAGTGTGAAGCAACTGAAAATGTCTTATATTCTAGGTTCTTCAAAGTAGCCATCTTTTGCTTTGATGACTGCTTTGCACACTCTTGGCATTCTCTTAATGAGCTTCAAGAGGTAGTCACCGGAAATGGTTTTCACTTCACAGGTGTGCTCTGTCAGGTTTAATAAGTGGGATTTCTTGCCTTATAAATGGGGTTGGGACCATCAGTTGTGTTGTGAGAAAGTCTGGTGGATACACAGCTGATAGTCTTACTGAATAGACTGTTAGAATTTGTATTATGGCAAGAAAAAAGCAGCTAAGTAAAGAAAAACGAGTGGCCATCATTACTTTAAGAAATAAAGGCCAGTCAGTCCAAAAAAATTGGGAAAACTTTGAAAGTGTCCCCAAGTGCAGTTGCAAAAACCATCAAGCGCTACAAAGAAACTGGCTCACATGAGGACCGCCCCAGGAAAGGAAGACCAAGAGTCACCTCTGCTTCTGAGGATAAGTTTATCCGAGTCACCAGCCTCAGAAATCGCAGGTTAACAGCAGCTCAGATTAGAGACCAGGTCAATGCCACACAGAGTTCTAGCAGCAGACACATCTCTAAAACAACTGTTAAGAGGAGACTTTGTGCAGCAGGCCTTCATGGTAAAATAGCTGCTAGGAAACCACTGCTAAGGACAGGCAACAAGCAGAAGAGACTTGTTTGGCCTAAAGAACACTAGGAATGGACATTAGACCAGTGGAAATCTGTGCTTTGGTCTGATGAGTCCAAATTTGAGATCTTTGGTTCCAACCATCGTGTCTTTGTGTGACGCAGAAAAGGTGAACGGATGGACTCTACATGCCTGGTTCCCACCATGAAGCATGGAGGAGGATGTGTGATGGTGTGGGGGTGCTTTGCTGGTGACACTGTTGGGGATTTATTCAAAATTGAAGACATACTGAACTAGCATGGCTACCACAGCATCTTGCAGCGGCATGCTATTCCATCCGGTTTGCGTTTAGTTGGACCATCATTTATTTTTCAACAGGACAATGAACCCAAACACACCTCCAGGCTGTGTAAGGGCTGTTTCACCACGAAGGAGAGTGATGGGGTGGTCATCAGGCCTGAACCCAATCGAGATGGTTTGGGGTGAGCTGGACCACAGAGTGAAGGCGAAAGGGCCAACAAGTGCTAAGCATCTCTGGGAACTCCTTCAAGATTGTTGGAAGACCATTCCTGGTGACTACCTCTTGAAGCTCATCAAGGGAATGCCAAGAGCGTGCAAAGCAGTCATCAAAGCAAAAGGTGGCTACTTTGAATAACCTAGAATATAAGACATAATTTCAGTTGTTTCACACTTTTTTGTTAAGTATATAATTCCACATGTGTTAATTCATAGTTTTGATGCCTTCAGTGTGAATTTACAACTTTCATAGTCATGAAAATACAAAAAAAAGTCAATGAATGAGGTGTGTCCAAACTTTTGGTCTTTACTATATATATATATATATATATATATATATATGTATGTATGTATATATATATATATATATATATATATATATATAGTGTGCTTTATTTTCAATGGGGCAAAAGGGGGTGATTTGAACTTTTGTCAGGTTTTTTGTTTTGTTTTTTACTTTTTTTTTTTTTTTTACAGATTTTACTGACTTCAATAATCCTCTTAGGAGACTTGAAGCTGCAATTGTCTGATTGCCTGTGCTATACATGGTGGGGCTTCAGCACAGCTGAAATCACAGCATGGCAGAGCAGAAATCACAATCTCCTATGAAAGCCAGTCACAGGCTGGCATTCACAGGAATTTCACAATGTCAAGCACAGGGTCTTCTGCAGACATGTGTCAGGGGCGCCAGGATTAGTGACGCGCTTCCAGCCGCCGCATGTTAAATCCCTCTGTCAGTGATTTAGCCATGGGTGTAGCACCGCTCACCTGCTGCTGATAAAGAAAAGTGATGGCTGATTAAATCAGCCATCAAGGCAGGGACACGACCTTTGACGTAAATATACATCATATGTGATGACAGGATCAATTGTAGGTAGGTTATAGGTATGTAGGTCATGAATTTGAAAAAGAGAAAAGACCAAGCAATAAATGGTTTGCACACCTGAATGAATATCAAATATATATATATTTCACAATTTATTGGGGAAACCACACACACAATAAATCTTAAAACCATTTAAAAACACGTGCAAAATCAAATCACAACACCCCTAGCCCAATATACATGTGTAATGGTAATACAACCCCCTATTGCACTATAAGACTGGTATATGAGACCATGTGTATATGTCACTTTCGATAGACAGGCAATGATTATGATATAATCAAAACATGAGGAAGCATGCACATGTATACAAATGTCCACATATAACTGAATAGAGAACAGTGAACCCTTATGTGTTAGAAAGCACAGGATGAATAACCCATGCCTATAGCAAATAAAGATTGCTATGTGAAAGCCCCATGACCAAGGGAGACTGAGGACCAAAAAAAAGAAAAAAATGAGCCACAGCTCTGATGATATTTACCAAACCGGTTTGAATAAAGGCAAGGAGCAAATGGAAATGGGCTGAGGGTCCACAGGACAATGGGGAACAGGGGTGTGGGGAGAACCCCACGCGTATCGCTGCACAAGGCAGCTTCGTCAGGGGAAGTGTGTCAAGATCCCCAGAATATGCAAATTTATACAAGAGTACTGATACCTAAATCCAAAACCGGTGTGTAGGAGTCTCCACCCAATTCAGATGAGTGGCCAGGTTGCAGACGCCGGCATATAGATGGCCGCTATATCACGAGACCCGCGAACGGGAATAGCAGACTCCAGCATACAGATTACAGCTCTGTCGTGTGACCCGCGAATAGGAATATCTGAAAGCGCGCATGCGCAGTTTAACAGACCGGTCTGTACCAGCAACAATTAGTTGCCAGGTATAGCGTCAAGCGTGCCTGCGTGGGACACGCAAATGAGAAGAACTAGTGCGGGCAAGATGGGGAGAACACATCCTCCATGCCAGAAGTAAAAAACACACCAAAGATGATGTGGAGCACGCACACGTGACAAAGATCAGTCCCACTAGGGAACAATACAGGGGCAATGAATATACAGGCATATGTGAATAGGTTCTTCACGTGGCTGGAGTCATAGGCTATTATATGTACCACTGAATTGCTGGATACAACATTACATTTATAGATAGGATTTTTATTTTCTTTTTCCAGTTGTACCCACCAGTAGTTTCATCTGTGCGGTCTCATTTTTTATATATATTTTTTTAACTTTTTTATCTATGTATACTAAAATAAGGTTATTATATTTTATTTGGTCTGTGTAAGAAGTTATTTTATTGGGGTTTTATATAAGTACCGGTAGGTTATTTAATTGTAGGTAGATTGTACATTATTTGTCTGATATTTAAAGGATTCTTCCCAAGATAGTAAATTATCACCTACCCGTAGGATAGGAGATAGCTTACTGATTGCTGGGGATCCGACTTCTGGGGTTTGGGCCTCAGATCCCCATGTTGAATGGACCGATGGTGCACATGGTTGACCTCCGCTCAATTCATTGTCTATAGGACGAGCGCTGTGCTTTCTTTCTCTGGCTGTCCCATAGGCAATGAATGGTGTGGAGGTTGAGCATGTGGTTCTGGAACTCGCTGCGGGCTATAAATAATTACTATTTTGGAAACTGACCTTTAAGACTTAATCTTTGGGTAGATTTAGAAATCGAAATACAAACAGCACAAATACATTGTTTCATGTGCAAGCAAAAGTGTAATGAACGCAAAAAATAATATGGCATATCTAAGCAGCTCATCATTCAGTTTGTATGAGCAGATACACATGTCTAGTCTAAGGTGTATGGGGACCTTAGACTAATATCTATGGGTAGGGCTGACGGTCTAATGTGTATGGGGGCCCTAACAACTGATTGATAGGTGAGATGTTGATTGCATATGTCTCTTTTTTGATAGGCTGATCACTTTGTTCTCCCGGAGATAAGCTGCTCGCAAACATGTCTGGTGATGGCTCTCTCATAGAGAACTCCAGAGCGCTCAGCCTTCGTGGGCTCATATCACTGATCAAAATTGATAGTTTATTGTGATGTAACAAGATACAAAATGTGATAACATAGAGACATATATGGTAATCCCCATGGATTTCTGGCCTCATAGTAGTCTGGTTGATTAGCCTCATAGTCCAGTCACATTATTAAATACAAAGTGCATAGGAATTTCTTAATCCCAGCAGTAATGGGACACAATGTAATAGTTATAGAAAAAATATAAAAAAAACTAACCCTAAGTAAAACTAACTAGAAAAAAACATAAAAACTACATGTGTGTGAGGTGGCCAAGCACTAAAAAGGAGTCTGTATGTTCTCTCTGTGTTTGCGTGGGTTTCCTCCAGGTTCTCTGGTTTGCCCCCACACTCCAAAGACATACTGAAGTGGAATATAGATAGTGAGCCCCAATGGGGACAGTTCCGATAATCTCTGTAATGCTGCGGAATATGATGCCGCTATATAAGAGCGCATAATAAATAAATAACTGATTTTATTTCTTTCCCGCCCACGGTGGTGATTGCCTGCAGCCTCCTATAGGGGAAGCACTTTGCATGGAGAATTTGCAGCTGTCCGTTGTGTCTGTAAATCGGCATGCTGTGCACTTCCCCTCATGCTGGCTGCAGACAGACAGACTTAACTATGCGATCTGAGCTCCATGTATGAAAAGCGAGCACTGTAAAGTTTTTTCATAGAAGTAGTATACTGCTGATGCGCTCAGTGGGGCCCTATGTTTTCCTTGAACACTTCTAATCAGTCATCTTTTGATGTTGTGAAATCAATGTTTTTCCCAGAAATAAACACCAGCTGATAGTTACATTTTTTTAATTACATTTTGGGGAGTAAATTCTTCTATTATCATTATTTTTATATAACTAGATTGAAGAAATTGGATGGGGAGGGGTTGGCGGATGGACAGGACAAGGCGGTTCACGACTTGGAACGAAAAGGTAACTTTTTCATTCTTCATTTTATGTAGGTGTCAGGGGTCTTGAACCCCACAATGATTTGAGCATTTAAGATGATAGCGGGATTTGTCAGAGTTTCTGGCATTGGTAAGGCCATGTTCACATTTCTGTTTGCATAGTCCATTTGTCTTTCCTATTTTAGGAACAGACTAACGAAAATGTCCAAAAAGGATCGGTTACGTAACTGATAGAAACAGACACAGATGGACCCCAGTGTTTATTACGGGGGTTTATCTGAATTCCCTTACGTGTCTTTGTTTAGAACAGAAGCAAAAGCAGATCAAGTATTTTATTTTTTTTTTATTCTAAAACTGACACATAAAGGAACACAGACAGACCTTCCAATAATCAGTGGGGCATATCTGTTCACTTTGGCATTTGTTATGTGATGGATAATTTTTGGACATTAGTTCCATTTGTTGTATTTGGTGCGAATCAAATCACACGACCCAGTCCATTGTCCATGTTTGTAATTTGTGGTTACGGGTTAGGAGCCCTGAGAACCACCTTTTACCTTCCAGCATCCACGGCTCCTCTTTTGATTAGCTGGCCTGGTGTGATGCCACATATGTGTTACGCCACAACGATGACAACATGCCAGGCAAGTTAATCAAAAGGAGCCGTGGATGCTGGCTGGTAGAAGGCAGTTTCTGGGCTTCTGTCCAGCAATCACAGATTACTGAACTGGCAATTGGATCCGTGTCCTGCCATTTGTCTATCCCTAAAATGAAATGTCTGGACAGAGGTGTGAACAGAGCCTAAGCCTCCAAACAGAAGTTCATAATGTAAAATAATGTATATCAGACTTTACAGCATAATTTATTAGAATATTCTAAATATTCATTGTTTAGCTGTGTGTGTTCAGTAAGTCATCTGCACCATGATGGGAGGATATACAAATAATGTCAGTCAGCCACATTTTTTACCTGCCAGGCTGTGATGTGATGATGGATGGATGTCACTATAGTTGGAGCCATGTCAGCGTTTTATGAAGATCTAAGCGTTGTCTTTACTTCTTAATTAATACCTTTTCTGCTTGTTTCATAGGGTGCTGCCTAAAAAATATCTCGAAGAAATTAGTTGCAATATAAGTAACTTCAACATACATGGACTGATCATTATTGGGGGTTTTGAGGTATTTTTTATTTTCATATTGGAGAAAGTAATTATCTGTGTATTAGAAATGAGCGAATAAATTTGCAGGACCCAGGTCCCGCAGTCAGGTCAGTATTCTGTAGCACCTGGTCAGGAGCCCTGCAAAACCTCCTCCTACCTTCCTGAACCCGCGGCTCCACCATTGATTAGCTGGACTGACGTTGTGCCAGGCTGGCTAATCAACAGAGGAGTCGGAGATGCCGGCAGGTAGGAGGCAGCTTGTAGGGGTCATGTCCATCGTACATTGATTATTGATCTGACAACTTGACCAGGGTGCAGCAAATCTATTTGTTCATCTCTACTATCCATCTTTGGCTTGTATGTAACATTCATTTCTTGCAATGGCCGCTGCAGGTAAGATGTATTGCTACTTGCTTCCTTTCCTGGTGATCGCTGGGCTAGCTTATTTCCTTTATCTCAGTAACGTGATGTCATGTTAAAATAAAAACTTTGACCTACAATATCAATGAGGATTTACTACTAATAATAGCAAACACTAAGAACAGAAGTAAAAGTGTAAATGTGTGATTATCTCTGGCACTGTTGGATTAGACTTCCGGTTTTGCCTGAATTTGCTCAGAATCCACAACCTCTATTTGGCTACAGAAAAGGTTTCAGACTTTTCATTCAGCAGATGTGGGAACCATATTTTATTTTACAAATGCCTGCACATGTTCACATACGTCTTCGTAATGAAAGCGTGTTTCCTGCAGGCCTTCACAGGCTCCCTGGAGCTGATGGAAGGACGTTCCAAGTATGAAGAGTTGTGTATTCCACTAGTTGTCATCCCAGCCACTGTGTCAAACAATGTACCTGGATCAGACTTCAGCGTTGGGGCCGATACGGCCCTCAACACTATTACTACAGTAAGTATTAGCCGCCTTGTGCTGCCCTGTTTTACATAACATCTGCATAACCGCTGCCTTAGCCACTGGGCCCTCTCAGATATGCATTAGTTGGTGTGGATGTCCTGAAATGAGGGCACATCTTCCTTTTTCCAGCATATCAAGCTGCACAGACCAGAAAGATGTTCATCACAGAGCAACCATATAGCTGAAATCACTAATAGGAGAACAGATCATTTCTAATGCACCACAAAGTCTTATGGTGGTGAAGAAAACGCTAGTGGTATTGTGTAAACCCACAGCACCTCTAGTGTGAGTTGACATGTTTCCATCTTCAGTTACAGATTAAGTTTTCATGTAATCATCAACTTCAATCAAGCCCACAAACTACAGTGGCCTGGCCAGCCATCTAGTGTGCATAGTGGGGGTCTTGATATCGGTGGAATGAGGTGACATGTAACAACTGTCTATAAAAGTCTTTGGAGGGCTTGAAGCAGTGAGAAATAGGGTGAAAGGGAGAATCCCTGTACTGCTGATTTCGTGTTTTATTATATCCTAGTGTTGGATTTACAGCTACCCTGCTCATTACGACTATATTTTGTCCTCCTTGCTCCTGCTGCTTTTGGATATGTGCTACCTAGAGACACAAAGGCATGAATCTCTCATGTACTGTGTATGAGAGATATCATAGCAACTACCAGGTCTGGCATGTCAGAGTGAGGAAACTTATATGCAGTATTGACTTTTAGGATTGCTACTTCCAATAGGTGGCACTAGAGTTCTCGTCTTCTTCCTATCTGAAGAGGCAATTAATTTCCCAGAGGAGCATACATGGCGTATATAAGTCCCCTCAATCTAACATGCCAGGCCTGGCTTGTCACTCCCCGCAAGGAGAAACGTTACCCCTTAGATCCTAGTCTTAAACCTCTCACCTAGCCAAATCAGATCTCATACTTTGCACTGTTGAGGGGCAACACCCCGAAACACTGTGTCTGCAAATTGAGATTCTGGTTTGGCTATTATCCTAAGTTATATGGCAAGACTCGTTAAAGGGGCTATATTTACTTTCAGGATTGCTGCTTTCAAAAGGTGGCACTAGCGTGGTAGTGGTCCTCCTCTCTGAAGAGGCAATTAATTTTCCAGAGGAGCATGCATGGCGTATATAAGTCTCCTCACTCTGACATGACAGGCCTGGCTTGTCACTTTCCGCAAGGAGAAACATTACTCCTTAGATTCCGAATACTTTGATGACATTTCATTGAGTACTGGCTACTTTCTTATCTTAGGAACGTTGAGAAATGTCCATCTGTGACATGCAGGTTTAAAGGTTCATGTAAATTACTTCTGAACTATATATAATGAAGAAAAAATAATTTATTTTTCAGTAACATTTGTACAGTGTCGGTCAGCATTCACGCTCCATTTTCTTCTCTATGTATACAATTCATATTTGTAGACTTGTGATCGGATCAAGCAGTCGGCTGCTGGGACAAAGAGGAGAGTATTCATCATTGAGACCATGGGAGGATATTGCGGATATCTAGCTACCATGTCCGGCTTTGCCGCGGGTGCAGACGCTGCTTACATTTATGAAGAGCCATTCTCTATACATGATTTACAGGTAATAAAAGGTCATTTGGGGATTTTAACAACTTTCACATTTTGGTTCTTTGCCCTAAAACAGCTGATTTGTTCACCAATACATTGCTGAAGGCTTTCTAAGGTGTCTCAATCTCGACTGCTCGGATTACTGTGACTACTACCGTCCTAGCTAAATATTCAAAGGCTTTTTCTTTTGGGATGACATCTGATATTACTAAACTGATGGGTGTCATCGGAAATAAACATAATTAACATTAATTGAAGAACATGGAAACTCCACAGCAAAGGTTTCCACATGAAAAATTACTGAAATAGTGACCAATGAATCATAGAAAAGCCGGATGGGGTACAGCTAGAGGCATATGTAAAAAAAAAATGTAAGCTTGTTCTCAAAACTAATATATACCGCAGTATGCCCCGAATTTTTAATCTCTTCCAGTATCTTGGACTTAGTGGCGCTCATCCTCTGGCATGGTAGAATAGCTACAACAAACGTCAGTTGTGTGGTTGGTCAATGAAATAGACTTTATTCCTTTTTCTCCTCTTTTGTGATCACAGGCAAATGTTGAACATCTCACCGAAAAAATGAAGACTACAGTGAAAAGAGGTTTAGTTTTAAGGTATGAAACCCCTGAACAAATGTTATCAAATGCAGATGGATTTCTACCATGTTTAGGCTAGAAGATCCAATACGGGTTTTCATTGTTGCATCGTCTCGACAAAATGCACAGGTTCTCAAAGAGGGCCTGTCACCAGGTCAAAATGGCCAGCCTTGGCTCTTAGTTTATTCCTCCTGACTATTTAGATTTACTTGTATATAATTTCACCATACGAATCCAGAGATATGGGCATTTTTGTTCACTGCTAATGTTTATGGTCTTTACCAAGGAGGCACTGCTTGCAGGGTAATAATGCAGATCCGCCTGTAGACCCATACCTGGAGAATCCAACACTCCTTTGGTTAAGATCATAGTAATTAGCACTAACGTATTTATGGACTGCCAGGTATGTTCTTTGTGAAATGAACTTTGTTTTTCATTTCAGGAATGAAAAGTGCAATGACAATTACAGCACCGATTTTATATTCAATTTGTATTCAGAGGAAGGAAGAGGCATCTTTGACTGTAGGAAAAATGTCCTTGGTCACATGCAACAGGTACGGAGGCTGGAATGAATGGTCACCTAAGCAGTGAACAAAGTAATGTGACTTATTACCAGCAGGTACAGGCCTATCAGACATTTACTAGGACAAGGGCACAGACTATATGGAGTTTCCTATAAGTTCCCACATATCATTAGGGTACTCTAGGTGTTGGCTTTTGATTACTTTTCTTACTAAGAGCTTTTGGAGCCAAGAGATGGATTCTCATGGCAGAGGCACCAGCACTTGGGTAGTGGATATAACAAAGTGAGACGTAGTAATTATGGTGAAGCAATCAACTGCTGTAACCCAGAGATGCCACCTTTATTATTTCAGTGACAGGTAAAAACAGGAGTAGGCAACTATGGAGAGGCAGAGATCCACTGAGGTATACTGGGTGCAGATTAGTGAGAGGACCATAGGGGGCATTCTGTGGACTCAAAACGACACTCTGGGACTCAAAACGACACTGTTCCTGGAGATAATACTTTTTTAAATAAATTTAGCACCGCAGACAATACTAGAGAATATAGTACTGATAAGTCATAGGCAAAATACAATTATAATAACCTCAAGCGATTCTGATGGTTTTTCCTATTTCTTCTACATTTGACCCAGACCGTCATGACACTTCTTTACACCATGACTCGTCTCTCCAGTTTGTTGTCCACAAGTCTATGGTTCCTCACTTTTCCACCATCCTCTTCACCTTCTCTTACCAGTCCTGGTGCTGATACAATGTCATCTTGCTGCCACTCCAAATACTGAGCCTATTATGCTGCTCAGTGCCTGAAATGCAGTACTAAAAAGATAATACTGTCATAAGTATCTACTATATAATTGTCTAAGGGTCACTTCCGTCTGTATGTCGGTCTGCTGTCCCGGAAATCCCGTGTCGCGGATCGGTTGCGGCCGCCAGGCCGCGACCCATCAGC
The DNA here is from genome assembly GCF_032444005.1 of Ranitomeya imitator. NCBI lineage: Eukaryota > Metazoa > Chordata > Amphibia > Anura > Dendrobatidae > Ranitomeya > Ranitomeya imitator. The sequence continues at coordinate 709,879,492 of NC_091284.1, read as the reverse complement.
GACGGGCACAGTCCGGCGGCAAAATGGCCGCTCCTTCCTCCCTGCAGTCAGTGCCTGCTCCATACTCCCCTCCAGTCAGCGCTCACACAGGGTTAATGGCAGCGTTAACGGACCGCGTTTTGCCGCAGTGTAACGCACTCCGTTAACGCTGCTATTAACCCTGTGTGACCAACTTTTTACTATTGATGCTGCGTATGCAGCATCAATAGTAAAAAGATCTAATGTTAAAAATAATTTAAAAAATACTTATACACTCACCCTCTTCGGCCCCTTGGATCCAGAACAGGCCTTTCCCGCTCTTCGCGACGCCCCGGTAACCGCTCCATGCATTGAGATCTCGCAAGATGATGACGTATAACACAGAGCAAAGTACTGCAGTGCCCAGGCGCCGGGCCTCCCTGACCTGTCCCGGCACCTGCGCACTGCAGTACTTTACGTTGCCCTCAACAGGGCAGACAAAGTACGCCTGCGCAGGAGCCGCGACAGGAAACAAAGAAGAGGACGTCATCGTCTGAAGATGGGAGGCACCGGACTGCGATGCCCATCAGACCGGACTGCACCGTGACCGCCCCTGGGTGAGTATAATCTAACTTGTTTTTATCATCTTTCAGGTTACATCGGGGGCTTATCTACAGCATTGCAGAATGCTGTAGATAATCCCCTGATGGTGGTGGCCACAGCTTATAGGCCAAAAATGGGGTGACAGATTCCCTTTAAGATTTCATTCGTTATGTACACAGAAGCCATAGTACTGCAATAGGTATGTAACACGAATTTTCCCTTCTTTCAGGGGGGCACCCCAACACCTTTTGATAGGAACTTTGGCACCAAAATGGGTGCAAAAGCTGTACTGTGGATGACCGGAAAGGTGAAGGAGTGTTCCAGACATGGTATGTCTCTCTTTGAGTTACATCTTGTCTTTTAACTCCCAATTCAGAAGACCTGCTCTGCTCACATCGCATCCTCTGTTGCAGGTCGTATATTCGCCAATACCGCTGACTCAGCCTGTTTGTTGGGAATGCGCAAGAGAAGTCTTGTTTTCCAGCCTCTGACGGAACTGAAGAATGAAACTGATTTTGAGTATGTTTATTCCACAAATTGTATTATTAATCTGGACAATATTACATAGTTGTCACGTCTGGAAACATGTCAAGGACACGCCAAGCTAAATGGATTCAGTTAGACTGTGTTCAGGGACAACTTTCATTGTAGGTGTCTAATATGCTCATAATCTCCTTACACCAGCCACATGTACCTGAGTGTGACTATGCTGATGTATATCCATATACCTTTATTTCAGATTGTAGTAGACCTCAAAGGTCAACATTACTGTCTTCAAAAGCAAAATATATCTCTGTGAATGTCAAACGTGTAGCAGTATAGGCCTACATTTCCGTACTTTTGGGGAATAAATTCAGGATAGGTGCACGCCAAACACAATACCTGTATGTGGTGTCGCTGGGGTGGTGTAGCAGTAGTAGTTTGACTTCATACTTGGCTCCTGATAGACCCACTTAGTACAGCAAATCCATGAATGCTATCACAGAAAGGCTAAAAGGAAAAATATAAATGCAAATCTGTGTCTATCTACAAAAATAGGTCAAATAAACTCTACTAAGAGAGAGGAGTAACTATGCCCAGTGGTATGGCTACTAGCAGAATGGGTGGACAACTTATAAAGAAATAAATCAGGAATTCTGTTTCTGACCATGAAAGCAGGGCTGAGGAGTCGGTAAGCCAAACCTCTGACTCCTCAATTTCGGTGACTCCCGATTCCACAGCACTACCTCACTACTGAGCATGTGCATAAAGTGCAGCACAGATTCATCTCAACTACGACTCCACAGCACTGATCACTACTGAGCATGTACATAAAGGGCAGCACAGATTCATCTCAACTATGACTCCACAGCACTGCCTCATTACTGAGCATGTACATAAAGGGCAGCACAGATTCATCTTAACTACAGCTCCACAGCACTGCCTCACTACTGAGCATGTACATAAAGTGCAGCACAGATTCATCTCAACTACAGCTCCACAGCACTGCCTCACTACTGAGCATGTACATAAAGTGCAGCACAGATTCATCTCAACTACAACGCCACAGCACTGCCTCACTACTGAGCATGTATATAAATTGCATCACAGATTCATCTCAACTACAACGCCACAGCACTGCCTCACTACTGAGCATGTACATAAAGTGCAGCACAGATTCATCTCAACTACAGCTCCACAGCACTGCCTCACTACTAAGCATGTACATAAAGTGCAGCACAGATTCATCTCAACTACAACGCCACAGCACTGCCTCACTACTGAGCATGTATATAAATTGCATCACAGATTCATCTCAACTACAACGCCACAGCACTGCCTCACTACTGAGCATGTACATAAAGTGCAGCTCAGATTCATCTCAACTATGACTCCACATCACTGGTCACTACTGAGCATGTACATAAAGTGCAGCTCAGATTCATCTCAACTATGACTCCACAGCACTGGTCACTACTGAGCATATACATAAAGTGCAGCACAGATTCATCTCAACTACAATGCCACAGCCCTGCCTCATTACTGAGCATGTATATAAAGTGCAGCACAGATTCATCTCAACTACAACGCCACAGCCCTGCCTCACTAATGATCATGTACACAAAGTGCAGCACAGATTCATCTCAACTATGACTCCACATCACTTTTCACTACTGAGCATGTACATAAAGTGCAGTGCAGATTCATCTCAACTATGACTCCACAGCACTGGTCACTACTGAGCATGTACATATAGTGCAGCTCAGATTCATCTCATCTACGACTCCACATCACTTTTCACTACTGAGCATGTACATAAAGTGCAGCTCAGATTCATCTCAACTATGACTCCCCAGCACTGGTCACTACTGAGCATGTACATATAGTGCAGCTCAGATTCATCTCAGCTAAAAGCTCAGATCAGGAACAGAACAAACATTTATAAGACACTTCATAACTTTCCCTAATTCTTATAAGAATATTTACAGCACATCCTGCATTATACTACAGTACCCAATTTATTTTCATATTTTTGTAGCCTGAGTCGGTACATTTTATTCCGACTTCGACTCCACCAAAATGGACACCAACTCCGACTCCACAGCCCTGATGCCAATTGTAGTTGGTATACTTTCCATCAAAACAAAGCAATAAACTAATATTATTTTAAGTGTATTTTATTTTCTTTTGCCTTCAGACATCGTCTTCCCAAGCAGCAGTGGTGGTTAAAACTTCGCCCCATCCTTAAAATCCTGGCTAAATACAACATCAACTTGGACACATCTGAGGCTGCACATTTGGAGCATATCACGAGGAAGAGATCTGGGGAGTCTCAAATCTAGTGTGGGAGAAGATGCAACTACACTACGGTGTCCTCCAAGCCTCTAGATTATGGGATTATGGCCAGAAGAAAAGAGTGTACCTGTTACCTGTACATGGTGGAGACAACATGTGGTTTTCACTATAAAGGCTTGCCTATTATTACAGTGCTAGAAACTAGAAGAGTCATCCCTGTTCGTCTGGACACACACCATAGCTAGCTGTCAGCTTGTTTGGCTGACCGTTATTCCTCTCCACCACCCACACACATGCATGCTTTGCAAAGGATGTGTGTTCTTAATAGGGGTGTAAGCTACTACCAGACCCTTCCATCCCTTGCCTCTGCCATTGGCAAACCACCATACAGAAAACATGGTTAGCATCTGAGTTTGAATAACACTGTACACATTAGATGGATTCACTCGCCTGTCCGACTCGGCAGGTTTGGCCAACATTTATCAAATGTGTATGGCCAGCTGGCAATAGATGCCTATTCTAATCATTAGTTTGGTGTCTCACCACAGTCACACAATAAGAAGCTCATATAAAAAAATGTAATTTTTCAGTCAGAAGCCATAAATAGATGGTGGCCACATAATTGTTCAGCAGACAGTGACCACTACGTGGTGCCTCATTGCGTACCCAGGTCTACTAATCACAGTAAGCACCAATGATGCCAGCAGGTAGGAGGAGGTTCACCCAGCTCAGGTCTGGCAGCCACGGTCTACCAACGTGGCCACTGGACTAAAGTTCTGCGACTATTTTTGCTCAACTCTAATACAAAGGATTTTATCTTTGCTTTTCTGGACATGAGACTAAGCCCTTAGACTTCTGACTGTCTGCAAAATTACGAGATATCAATGGTCATCATTAACCGCCCTGTTCAAACCTGAATAGGAGTTTTCCCATTAAAAACTTGACAATGACCACCCCCACCGTGTGTAGTTGATAGATTTTAATGCAGTGCCTCATGTATTTAATATTATTTTTATCATATTTATAGTATTTTTCTTCTCTGCATGAAAATGCATCTTCTCCGTAGAGGATATATTTAAAAAAATGTCTAAAAGACACAAAGTTCTCAAAATATTACCCCTTTTACTGTGAAAACAGCCTACCAGAGAAATTCACCAGTGTTGTCAATCACATGCAAATAACACATCTGTCTAAGCAACCATATGTGAGTATCACACGCAAGCAAATTAACCACGATATGGCTCATCGGTGGTTGTGTCACCAGTAACTCATCATGTATGCTATTAATGTAGTTGTATTCTACAATTCCACTGTTGGTTGTTGGAGGGGGATATAAATAATGAGTGGAATTCTTGTTTAATATGAATAAATCTAAGACAAAAGAAAACTAAAGTGGCAATTTATTACAGGTAAAGATGTGAATGAAACAGAGTTGTTTTATAGGTAAGCTGGATAGCATTGAAGCACTCTGTCAGCTCTAACATTAATTTTTGCATAAATCAGTAGTGGCATCAAATCTAAGAAACTTTGTAACATTGATTATTGAGCAATTTCCCTACCCCTGCCACTTGAACTCAACATTCTCTCCGACAAACTGCTAATATCCATCCAGGATTTTGCTGTGTCTTAAATTAAAGGTGGTGACTTTAGTTTATATTGGCAAAACCCCATCACAGGTACCCTTTATTACAAGAGAGGAGCAGAGTCATGCACTCATACAGTGAAATGTAAAAGTTTGAGCATCCCTGGTAAAAATTACTATTACTGTGAACAGTTAAAGGGAACCAGTCATGTCCTATTCAGCATGTAAACTGTCGCCGGTGTGTTGTTAGTGATGCAATGTGGATCACTAACACGTTTCTTTAATTAAAAATGGTGGTCTATTCATGTGCAAAGAACACTTTATATAATTAGATCGCACCTGCTCATTTAGTAATGAAGGGTGCTTCATTTAATTCAGTCACGTTCGTCCCGCCCACGCAATTTGAATTAGGTTTCGGTGTTGTGCCAACATCACTCAAATCCTCCTTGAAAAATCCTGCGCTTGCGCAGTGTATCGTGGAGCCATCCTTGTGAAGTGTCGATCGGAGATCTGCATATCCGCCATTTGGCTCCCTGCACGTGTGCACTGAAGCTGTGTGTAGTACCCAGTTTCACTGATTGTGCAGCGGAAGCCGCTCATCACGGCGCATGTGCGGCTTCACGATCAACACTTCGCAAGCGCAGCTCCACGATACACTGCACAAGCGTGGGATTTTTCAAAGTGGATTTGATCATTGTGGCCAAAGAGTTCTATTTTAACCTCATCGGTCCACAAGACTCCTTTCCAAAATGCATCAGGCTTGTTTAGATGTTCTTCTGCATGCTTATGTGTCTTTTGCGGTCAAGCGGGGGTTCTGATTGGCCTCTCTAGCAATCCCATGACCAGCTCACACTGAAATTTTGCTTTGTCTTCCAGACCTTATCTTGGACTCCACTGTTCCTGTTAGCTGCCATTTCCTAATTTCATTTTGAACTAAGGAAAGGGCAACTTGAAAATGCTCTTCTATTGTCATGATCCATCCTAGGGTTTAATCCTGTCTGCCCTTTTTCCAGGCATATCATGTCAAGGGTTAACTTTGCTCTGCCTCATTCTCGCTTCAGGTTTGCTATTTAGCTCCGATGCATCCTGCTGGTAGTGTCAGCTATAGTTCTGCCTTCGGCGTGTGTACCTGACTCTGGTAGCTCTTGATTTGTCCTCTTGTGATACCTGTGCCCGTGCTAAGAGCTCCCATAACCGGCCGGCTGGGGAATTGGTGCCATTGCCAATTCTGGATAGACCTTGGACTCATTTGTCTGTGGATTTTAACACTGATCTCCCTCTTTCTAATGGTAAAACTGTAATCTGGGTAGTAGTTGACAGATTCAGTAAACTGGCACATTTTGTACCTCTGGCAGGATTGTCTAATGATGAAACACTATCTAAGTTGTTTGTTGAGCACGTTGTATGGCTGCATGGCATGCCTTTGAGTGTGGTTTCTGATAGAGGGGTACAATTTGGGTCCAAATTTTGGAGGGCATTTTGTAAAAGATTGGGTATTTGCTTGACCTTCTCCTCTGCTTACCATCCTGAGACCAACGGTCAGATGGAGAGGACCAATCAGTCACTTGAACAGATTTTGAGGTGTCTTGCTACGTCTCAGCAGGCTGATTGGTGTTCTTCGTTGCCCGTGGCTGAGTTTGCATTTAACAATCGGATTAACCAGTCCACTGGCACCTCTCCATTCTTCTGCAACTATGGTTTTCACCCCCATTTTGGCAAATTTCCTAGGCTGTGTTCAGGATATCCAGGGGCTGATATGGCAATGCAATGATTGGGGGGAGGTGTGGAGGGAGGTCCAGAAGAACATTGGGAAGGTTCAGGGCAAACATAAACTTTTTGCGGATAAGCAACGGTCTTATATTCCTGGTAGGAGATAAAGTGTGGTTGTCTACTAAGAACATTCGTCTCAAGGTTCCTTCGGCTAAGCTAGGTCCCACGTTTATTGGTCTTTAAGATATCATTGAGGTGGTCAATCCAGTTGCCTTTCGCTTATGCCTTCCTGCTGTGATCCCTGACTTGCCCCGTGTCTGTTGACTCCCTCTGTCTGCCCTTTTCCCAATGTTTCCCTGTTTTTTGGTTTGATTCTCTGGTTTTTTACTTGGCTTGTATTCGGACTCGCTTCTGCCTACTGTCTTTGTCTTATCTGCTTCTGACCGTTGCTGAACCCCTGGCTTGTTCCTGACCACGTGTACTGCTTTTACTTTTGGTACTTCTGCTTCTGACTTTTTTGACTCGGCTTGTCTGACCACTCTCTCCCCACTTGGTTGCGCCTGTGCTGCTGCTCTGTGGTGCTACTCTGTGTGCGTAGTCTCACTTCCCTCTCAAGCTCCCCCTGGTGTTGGTTGCGCTATACTGCACTGCAGCGGCATGACATTTATCTTATAATAGCCTTTTTTGGCTTTGTGGGCCTCCACCATTTTCGTTTTCAGAGTGCTAGGAAGCTGCTTAGAACAACCCATGGCTGCTGTTTTTTGGCACAAGATTAGAGGAAAATGGGTTTTTATAAAGCTGGGAAATTTGCATCACCTAACCTAGGATAGTGAACAAGCCATAACCCTAACCGGTTAATTAAGGTCTTAAACCTTAGTGAAAGTCATCAGAGCACACAATTCTTCAAGGGTGCCGAAACTTTTCCTTTGGCCCATTTTCCTTTTTGTAATTTTTAAAATATAAAAAATTACAATATATGAAGATGTCATTTTTAACTTTAGGCCTTTTAGAGATCATTTCATCTTGCACTTGCTTAAATGTTCACAATAACAGTAATTTTTACCAGTGATGCCCAAACTTTTACATGCCACTGTCCTTCTTTTTAGTAAGCGTTTTATCTCACTTGTATGCTGGCTGCACAGCTACGCTGCTCAATAATGCTGTAGAATGTCCTCGGTTCAGCTGCTTCTGAACTCATATGACATAGAAACAGGAAAGCAGGAATCCCTAAGATTGTTCCGTACTGCGTTTATGACATATGTTAGCAGCTAGTTTGCACTCACTAGCTCACAGACAACTGAAAATTATAAACAGAGCCTACAGGGAGAAATACTGGCCAAAAAAGTGCTGGATACAAGTCATATAATGGTCAGAATTAGTTTGAACATACATGACGGTATACACCCCAATTTGTGACATAGCTCTTTCTGCAACCACAGCAATAGAAAGAAAGATTATTGAACCAGCACTTTTTAGATGTAGAATTATAGTTCTGTCTGATTGCCGTATGTGGGGTCAGGAAGGAATTTTTTTCCCCAGTGTGGAGCTTACTCTTTGCCACATGTTTTTTTTTTGCCTTCCTCTGGATCAACATGTTAGGGCATGTTAGGTTAGGCTATGGGTTGAACTAGATGGACTTATAGTCTTCCTTCAACCTTAATAACTATATATGTAATGATAGCTCATGCAGGAAAAAGAGACCTCCTGTTTCTACATAGAGTTTAGAAGGATTCGGCTTGTCTGTATTTAATCACCTAATATCATAGACCTAATGTAAAAGAGAAGAATTAACTGGGTAGAAATGCAAAATGAGCAATTGTAAGTGCACAGTGCCGTATGATATGATTATTGCAGTATAGTAAGAACATGAAAACCTTGATAGGAGGAGTGCGTCTTTAAGTTAGGCTCTGTTCACATGTCTAGTTGTCATCTATTTGTAACGGATACAGCTTAAAAAATGTGTCCATTTTTGGTTATCTGTTTTAACAAGAGGTATCTTTGAACACCACTAAGGTTCTGGGCATTTACAGTGCTTAAAAAAACAGATCCGTTAATGGATCACATAACAGATAACCCTACGGTATGATCTGTTTTCCACAGACTAACATGTTTTTTTTTTTTTTAAATGATCCAGTTGCTATCCATATTTTTACATTTTTGGCCTGTCAAAGTTTTTCAGAGTATGTTTTTTTGTTTTAAACAAGATTTTTATTTTTTTTTTAAATTCTTAATTTTAAACAAAACTACACAACAAAAGAATATAATCACAAATCCCACTCCCTCCCACCCTAACAGAGTACAAAAAAATATAATAACTAAGTGCAGAAATTAATAGTAAGGTCCCGGTTTGATAAAGGAAGGGTTGTTTGATTAGTTATATACAGCTTATTATAGTGTATAATAATGAGGACCAACAATTGTTAATGTAATGCTATTATTTAATTATTATTATTATTATTATTTATATAGCACCATTAAGGGTATGTTCCCACGTTCCTGATTTCCATCCTTTTTTTTTCTGCACTAAAAACCGCAGCTCTTGGCAGAAAACGCAGGTGCGTTTTTTGGTGCTTTTTTGGTGCGTTTTTTGATGCGTTTTTTAGTGTGTTTTTTAGTGCAGTTTTCTATGCAGAGTCTCTGTGTGTTTTCTAGGAAGTTTAGGGTTAATGGCTGAAAATACCCTAACCCTACCCCTACCCTAACCCTACCCCTAACCCTAACCCTAACCCTATTCTAACCTTAGTGGAAAAAAAAAAAAATTATTTTTTTATTGTCCCTACCTATGGGGGTGACAAAAGGGGGGGGGTCATTTTTCTATTTTTTTTTATTTTGATCACTGAGATAGGTTATATCTCAGTGATCAAAATGCGCTCTGGAACGAATCTGCCGGCCGGCAGATTCGGCTGGCGCACTGTGCATGCGCCCGCCATTTTGGAAGATGGCGGCGCCCAGGGAGAAGACGGCCGGACGGACACTGGGAGGCCGGGTAAGTATAAGGGGGGGAGATGGGGGCACGGGGGGGGCGTCAGAGCACGGGGGGGTGGCATCGGAGCATGGGGGGGTGGGATTGGGGCACGGGGGGGCAGCCACACTGCAGCGGTTCTGCACCACAAACCGCAGTAAAACCCGCAGATATTTTTTTCATCTGCGGGTTTCACTGCGGGTTTGACCTCACAATGGAGGTCAATGGGTGCAGAACCGCTGCAGTTCCGCAAAAAGAAGTGAGATGGTACTTCTTTTTTACCGCAGCAATTCAGTGCGTTTTTTTTTTTTTTAATTTCAGGATCATGTGCACAGTGGTTCCTGTTTTCCATAGGGTACAGTGTACTGTACCCTGCATGGAAAACAGCTGCGGAACCGCAGCGGCAAAACCGCTGCGGTTCCGCAGTAAAAAACGCACTGTGTGAACATGGCTTAATTCCATGGTGCTGTACATGAGACGGGTTACATCAAAATACAAATATCACTTACAGTAAACAAAATAACAATGACAGACTGATATAGAGGGGTGAGGACCCTGCCCTTGCGGGCTTACATTCTACAGGATTATGGGGAAGAATGGAGAATGCTAAGGAGGTTGTCATTACATATGCGATCACCATTGCTTCTACGTTACAGGATTTAGGAGTTTAAAATAGACCCAAGCGGTATCTCTGCAGTTCACGTGATGCTAAACTAGATCCATCAGTCTAAGAGGCCCATAGTTTTAAAAATTTAGATACTGTATTTCTCCTTAAACAAATACCTATTTCCAAGTTCGGCACCAGTTAATATTATTTATGAATTCAGAGATTGTAGGGGTCTGATCAGATATCCATTATTGAGCTATCAATTTCCTAGTCATATACGACATTTGGGAAATAGCAATTTTACTATATTCATCAATAATCAGGTCTACAATTGTCACGGGTTTACCACGACAGAGGAGTCAGAAGACCGCAGTGTCTGATTTCTCCTACTCCTGCACTGATTAGAAGCACTTCACCTTCATATTAAATTGTGTAAATTTCTTTTAGCAGTGCAGAGGTTAACCCCTTCACGATATGCACCGTACTAGTACTGCGCATGTCGTGTCTCCCCCTTTGATGTGGGCTCCGGCGGTGAGTCCACATCAAAGTCGCGACATGTCAGCTGTTTTGCACAGCTGACATGTGCGCGCAATAGCGGCGGGTGAAATCGCGATTCACCCGCCGCTATTAACCTCTTAAATGCCGCTGTCAAACGCTGACAGCGGCATTTAACTACCGCTTCCAGCTGCGCGGCCGGAAATGAGCACATTGCCGACCCCCGTCGCATGATCGGGGGTCAGCGATGCATCACATAGGTCTCCTTGAGACCTCTATGGTTACTGATGCCGGCCTGCTGTGAGCGCCACCCTGTGCTCGGCGCTCATAGCAAGCCTGCAATTCAGCTACATAGCAGCGAACTGATGATCGCTGCTATGTAGCTGAGCCGATCGAGTGGTGCCAGCTTCTAGCCTCCCATGGAGGCTATTGAAGCATGGCAAAAGTAAAAAAAAAATGTTTTTAAAAATATGAAAAAAATAAAATATAAAAGTTTAAATCGGCCTCCTTTCGCCCCCATCCAAAATAAAACAAAAAAAAATCAAACCTACACATATTTGGTATAGCTTCGTTCAGAATCGCCCGATCTATCAATAAAAAAAAGCATTAACCTGATCGCTAAACGGTGTAGCGAGAAAAAAATTGGAAACGCCAGAATTACATTTTTTTGGTCGCCGTGACATTGCATTAAAATGCAATAACAGGCGATCAAAATAATGTATCTGCACAAAAGTGGTATAATTAAAATCGTCAGCTCGGCGAGGAAAAAAAAAAGCCCTCACCCGACCTCTGATAACGAAAAATGGAAACGCTACGGGCATCGGAAAATGGCGTGTTTTTTTTTGTTTGTTTTTTTAGCAAAGTTTTGAATTTCTTTTCACCACTTAGATAAATAACCTAGACATGTTTGGTGTCTATGAACTCGTAATGACCTGGAGAATTGTAATATCAGGTCAGTTTTACCATTTAGTGAACCTAACAAAAAACAAGTGTGGGATTGCACTTTTTTGCAATTTCACCGCACTTGGATTTTTTCCCCGTTTTCTAGTACAAAACATGGTAAAATAAATGGTGTCTTTCAAAAGTACAACTCGTTCCGCAAAAAATAAGCCCTCACATTGTTAGGGCTAGCGGAACGCACCAAATAATTAGAGAAAAGGAATAAGGTGCGTTCGCAGCCCGGGGTCCACCGTGCAGAGATGGTACTTGCTGCTAAGCAATGACTGACTATATGACGGTACAATGAGGATACACACGGGTTAGCTTCACCCTGTGTGAAAGAAGCAAACCCTGTTGCGTCACAGGGCCGCAGTACCGCACATAAGAAAACTAATAATTAAATAGCACGACAGTGCGAGCTGTGCCGTACTGGCAGACGCCACTAACCACCCAGACTTGGGCTAAAGAAGCGCTCTAATGGCGCGTGGCGCCATACTGGCGGTCACAGCACTAGACGCTGTTTCGTGTGTTAACGCAGTGAGTTCAGCCGGGCGCTAGATAGCAGCCATACACCTTACGCGAGCAGTCATACACAAGGGATGGGTTTTTTAAGGAACGACTTGCACTCATCAACACACACACGATTACATTTGTATACTAACGCATGGCCGTGCGGCCATGCAAACCTTTTATAGCTGCAGCATGTACAGGACCTTCCCAGAAGGACCAATGGGAGGCTGCCACAGACGCTGAGCACTTTCAGGACCTTCCTGGAGGACCAATGGGATGTGCTGCAGTATCTGAGCATGTGACCCTCGATCTCCAACGGGAGATCTTGCCCTGGGCATGCTCAGAAGGGGAAAAGCAGGACTTAGTCCCAAAAGCGTCTGCTCGCTGCTGCCCAGCACTGGCTTCAATGGCAGAAGCAGGAAAAGCAGCAGTAACCCTTTGCACAGAGTGAGGTGAGACTGAGCAAGACGCTGTGACCGACATCTCCGCTGAGCAGACTCCACTGCGGCTGATGCAGAATGAGAGACCGCAGCAGACAAGGTTCGAGATTCCCCGTGCAGCGGCGGGAACTCGACTCCTAACACACATGGCCATATTGACGGAAAAATAAAAAAGTTATGGCTCTGGGAAGGAGGGGAGCGAAAAACGAAAAAGGGCCACGGCGTGAAGGGGTTAATTTCAGTTGAGAGCTCCTGGAAGCTTTCCTGCTTTAAGGCTCTCAGCTGTGCACTGTTAGCCACTCTCATCTCCTATATAATCTGGGCCCTGGCCAGCACTCATTGTCAGAGAGTAGCTTATACTGCATGGTTGGCGGTTGTTAGTGGTTGTTGTAGAAGGCATTTGGTGAATTTATCTGTGACTGTTGCTAGGTTTTTAGGAATTTACAGGAACTGGAGGCTTTTTGCCAAGAAGAGTGGGCAGCTTTACCATCTGAGAAAATAAAGAACCTGATCCACAACTACCACAAAAGACTTCAATCTGTCATTCATGTTAGAGGGGGCAATACACGGTATTAAGAAATGGGGTATGTGAACTTTTGATAAGGGTCATTTGGATGTTCTGGGTTGTCATTATGATTTAAAAAGAGAAAACACTGTAGTTAGATAATAAGTGGCTTCACCCAACCACTAACCATGAGTGGAGAAAAAGTTTTGGTGTGATCATTTATGTTCTCTGCAAAAAGGCAAAAATTATTCCGGGGTATGTAAACTTTTGAGCACAGCTGTAGTCTAGGTATTTATCTCGATTTCCAATTCCCACATCCTTATAATCTGAAAAGATTAGGTAGCCATGATGTTTTCCAAAGGGAGATATACCGAGTTGTTCCTTGCATGCCTTGCATCTCTCTAAAGCTTTAGTCACACTAAACGACTTACCAATGATCACGACCAGCGATACGACCTGGCCGTGATCGTTGGTAAGTCGTTGTGTGGTTGCTGGAGAGCTGTCACACAGACAGCTCTCTCCAGCAATCAACGATCAGGGGAACGACTTCGGCATAGTTGAAACTGTCTTCAACGATGCCGAAGTCCCCCTGCAGCACCCAGGTAACCAGGGTAAACATCGGGTTACTAAGTGCAGGGCTGCGCTTAGTAGCCCGATATTTACCCTGGTTACCATTGTAAAATTTAAAAAAAAATACATACTCCCATTCTGATGTCTGTCACGTCCCCCGCCGGCGTCCACAGGGTTAAAACTGCTTTCGGCAAGAGCGCTGCTAATGCACGCGCTGCTGCCGAGAGCTTCCATGCACTGTGTCAGCGCCGGCAGTAACAGCGTGTGCTCTGCTTTACGGCCGGCGCTGACACAGTCAGTGCAGGGAAGCTCTCGGCAGCAGCGCGTGCATTAGCAGCGCTCCTGCCGAAAGCAGTTTTAACCCTGTGGACGCCGGGGGACGTGACAGACATCAGAATGTGAGTATGTACTGTTTTTTTTACTTTTACAATGGTAACCAGGGTAAATATCGGGTTATTAAGCGCGGCCCTGCGCTTAGTAACCCGATGTTTACCCTGGTTACAAGTGAACACATCGCTGGATCGGCGTCACATACGCCGATTCAGGGATGACAGCGGGTGATCAGCGACCAAAAAAAGGTCCTGATCATTCCCCAGCGACCAACGATCTCCCAGAAGGGGCCTGATCGTTGGTCGCTGTCACACATGAGATCGTTAGCGGGATCGTTGCTACGTCACCAAAAGCATGACGTTGCAACGATATCGTTAACGATATCGTTATGTGTGACTCCAGCTTTACTTTCCACCAAAGCCAGTGAATAAGTTCTACTGTAGGGGCCTGGGGTATACGTAAGGAAGCTTTAAAAGTTCCTCCCCAGGATCATCCCAACCTCGTATATGTTGTAGCTGAGTAGCCTTAATAGTATGGGTGTCTTGAGAACACGATTCTGTTAACAACGTAGCAGACAAGGCAGCCCATGACCAGACAGGCCCTTCTGGAATTTGCCAGATGGCTAGTCCGGCCCTCGACAAGAGACATCCTTGTCTGGTGCCCCTACCAAATTTGAAGACTGATGAAAGTTGCCCATTTATCCTTAGCCTAGCCACTGGTGTCTCATATAGAATCTAGTGAACATACTGCGCTGTCTCCCGTGTTTTCTACTGGGATTTAGAGATTAAAGTGTAATCTGTAGATGTTTATTGCTGTAGATCTAACAGGTATACAGCCCGATTGATCAGTATATTACCTTGGAGATCACCTTATTAAATCTATTGGCTAATACTTTGGCTATAATTGTGATATTTGTAGACCACAAGGTCTGTTGAAATCAGGAATAAGTGAGTCTTTGCCTCGTTTAGGTATGACTACTATAATGACTTCTTGCATAGTGTTAGGCAGTGCCCCATCCTTAGAAGCCTTATGGAAAGTAGTTAATAAATCAGGTAACAGAATATCTCCAAATTTCTTATTCTCAATTGGCAGCCCACCTGAACCTGGTGATTTATTATTAGCCGTAGAGACAACCGATAGCTGTATTGCTTATATTTTAAGTGGGTTGTTCAAGTATTTTTGATCATCTTCTGAAAATGTAGGGAACTCTGCCTCATTCATATATGCTAGGATTTGATGTTTGTTAAAATTCATCTTAGATTTGTAAAGATCTTGATAGAATTCTAAAAAGATTTTTTTTTGTTCTCAGCCTCGCTTGAGCCATGGAAACCAAATGCACGAAGCTTCACACAGTAGTCTTGTAACAGTCTTGCTACTATTGGTTCCAAAAGTAGTTTGGACATGGTAGTGAGGATTGCAACACGGGTAGTAACTTACGGTATATGCAGCAAGAATCTAATATATGTGTGTATCATGTATCCAATGTGAATGATGTGTGCGCGGCATGTATCCAATGTGAATGTGCTCACCATGTATCCAATGTGAATGTGCTCACCATGTATCCAATGTGAATGATGTGTGCGTGGCATTTATTATTATAGCACCATTTATTCCATGGCACTTTACATGTGAGGAGGGGTATACATAATCAAAACAAGTACAGTAATCTTAAACAATACAGTCACAATGGTACAGGAGGAGAGATGACCCTGCCCGCGAGGGCTCACCATCTACAAGGGCTGGGTGAGGATACAGTAGGCGATGGCAGAGCTGGTCGTGCAGTGGATCGGTGGTTACTGCAGGTTGTAGGCTTGTCGGAAGAGGTGGGTCTTCAGGTTCTTTTTGAAGGTTTCCACGGTAGGCGAGAGTCTGATGTTGTGGTAGAGAGTTCCAGTGTAGGTTTGATGCGCAGGAGAATTCTTGTATGCAATTGTGGGTACAGGAGATAAGAGGGGAGAAGACAAGGAAATCTTGTGAGGATCGGAGATGATGTGGAGGTAAGTACCGGGAGACGAGGTCAGAGATGTATGGAGGACACAGGTTGTGGATGGCTTGTATGCCATGGTTAGGGTTTTGAACTGGAGTTTTTGGGTAATGGGGAGCCAGTGCAGGGATTGACAGAGAGGCAAGGCCGGGGAATAGCGGGGGGACAGGTGGATTAGTGGGGCGAGGTCGGGGAATAGCGGGGGGACAGGTGGATTAGTCGGGCAACAGAGTTTAGAATAGATTGGAGGACTGCGAGAGTGTTAGAGGGGAGGCCACAGAGCAGGAGGTTGCAGTAGTCAAGACGGGAGATGATGAGGGCATGGACTGGGGTTTTTGAGGATTCTTGGTTGAGGAATGTATGGATCCGGGAAATTTTTTTGAGTTGAAGTTGGCAGAAAGTGGAAAGGGCTTGGATATGTGGTTTGAAGGAGATATCAGTGTCAAGGATTACCCCGAGGCAGCGAGATTGTGGGGCAGGGGAGAGTGAGCAGGCATTTACCTTAATGGATAGGTCCGTTGGGGGGTCGCGTGAGATGGGGGAAAGATGACGAATTCTGTTTTGTCCATATTAGGTTTTAGAAATCTAGCGGAGAAGAAGGATGAAATAGCAGACATTGTGGGATTCTGGTTAGTAGGGAGGTGATATCTGGTCCAGATATGTAGATCTGTGTGTCATCAGCATAGAAGTGATTCTGAAAGCCGTGAGATTCTATGAGCTGTCCCAGGCCGAAGGTGTAAATGGAGAAGAGCAGAGGCCCTAGGACTGAACCTTGCAAGACTCCCATAGATTGGGGGTCGAGGTGAAGAGATGGTGTGTGAATGGGAGAGGCTGAATGTCCGGTCTGTTAGGTATGATGAGATCCAAGATAGGGCCAAGTCAGTGATGCCAAGGGATGAGAGGGTCTGTAGTAATAGGGAATGGTCCACTGTGTCATAGGTAGAGGACAGGTCCAGGAGGAGGAGGACAGAGTAATGTGTCTTGGCTTTGGCGGTTAATAGGTCGTTGGTGAATTTAGTTAGGGCAGTTTCAGTGGAGTGATGCGGCCGGAAGCCAGATTGTAAGCAGTCAAAGAGGGAACAAGAAGAGAGGTGGGAGGAGAGTTCAAGATGGATGTGTTGTTCCAGTAGTTTTGAGGCATAGGTAGAAATTATATGGGGTGATAGCTAGATAAAGAGGATGGGTCAAGAGAGGGCTTTTTGAAAATAGGTGTGATTGAGGCATGTTTAAAGCTTGAGGGGAAAATACCAGTTGTTAGTGATAGGTTGAAGAGATGGGTTAGGGTTGGGATGAAGACTGGTGAAGTTTTGGATGAAGTGGGACGGGATTGGGTCAAGTGCACAGGTGGTGAGATGTGATCTTGAGAGTAGAGTGGTGAGTCGATCTTCTGTAATGGTGGAGAAGTTAGTTTTGGAGGAGGCGGGCTAAGCAATTAGGAGGAAGGGCTCTGGGGCTTGTCGCCCAAAACTGTCTCTGATATTATCAATCTTCTGCTTGAAAAATGAGGCATGTATCCAATGTGAATGATGTGTGGCGCACCATGTATCCAGTGTGACTCATGTGTATGCAGCATGCAGTCAATGCGTAAATAACATTTGCAGCATGCATCTAACATATTTTATTATATGGCCTGTCAATCATCTACAAAAAAAACTTAATCAGCTGTTTTGACTGGTGCTAGACCATCTGATCATTGATATAAAAGAGGTTGTTTCTGATCAGGCCTTGCTAAAACACCCAAAGTTGTTGAAGAGATTCATATCAGGTCCCTATGTCAACTGCTTCCACAACCAAAAATTTCTTAACGCTTTTTTTTGAGTGCTATATATCACCGAAATGTAACACAAAGGACATAATACTCTATGGATGACTAATTTAATCCAGGTATTTTTCAATAAGCTGATAACAGTGCCTACACAACAGTGCATGAGCCTGTCCTGATGACCCCAGGCAGCTTATGTATTCCTGTAGTCTGGCTGAGGTCGTACCTTTAGATTTGTTGAGTCAAATGTCATCTTTGTGTTTAAGTGCTAAACATAGTATGTAGTCGCACTGGAATTACATGCTACAGCTACAAAGATTCAAAGGTCACGGACACAGTTTCAGCAGCGTAAGACCTCAAAACATGATGAAAAATTGGCCATTTACTACTATTTAAAGGAATCACCTGTCACTAAATGGTCACATTGTAAACATACCGCAAATAAGATAATTTTCCGTAATCAGATCTGCCATGTTACTTTTTTTTCCATCTGGGGGTCATCCATTACTGATTAAGTGGTCAGTGTGCAAATAAGTTATTTGCGTGTTCTATTTTAAAACTAATTTGTCACCACATTGCATAATATCATCTGCATACATTATTAAAACGATATCTTAGACTTGATGTGGCTGTTGTATTGGCTTTGAAAATTGATGATAGAACAGCCTGAACTCCTTTTTGAAAGTTGTCCTGCCTAATATTAAAATGGACATTTTAAGCCTAGGTCTATTCAAAGATTTTTGAATTGATTTGGATGCCAGCAGTAGTATGGAGGACCTATTGGGGTCCAGCAGACGCACAGATCTGTTGGGCAGTCCATTTTTTATACTGACAGCACTCGGACTAAAAATATGGTCATGTGAACAAGCTCTTAGAGACAGCAGCAGGCAGCTGGGGTTGTACATACATCTCCAAAGCAGAGGGGAGGAAGTATTTACAGGGCAAGGAGAAAAGCAGGCTAGAGAAATTCAAGAAAGAACATGAAGAGGAAATAAGTGACATACGTCAAATTCAGCCCTGGCATTTGAAATCACACAGGCCCATGTTGTCCCTGTCCCCATGAACCATATGGGATATATTACTCTGGATGGAGGAAAGGAAGATTTTCTACAAGACCAATATTTCTATTGATATCGGTGGCCTGCTGGGGTAAGTGACGGAGTCAGCAACTTTGTGCTCTGTTACAACTCTTAACAGTGTGGGTGTCTTGAGAACACTGATTCTGGCTACTTTCACACTTGCATTTTTAGCAATCCGTCGTTTTGGGCAAAAAACGGATCCTGCAAATGTGCCCGCATAAGACTACTTTCACACTAGCGTTGTTTGCTGTACGTCGTAATGCGTCGTTTTGGAGAAAAACCGCATCCTGCAAATGTGCCCGCAGGATGCGTTTTTTCTCCATAGACTTGCATTAGCCGAAGCATTGCAACGTATGGCCACACGTCGCATCCGTCGTGCAACGGATGCGTCGTGTTTTGGCGGTCACTCGGCACAAAAAGTTCCATGTAACTTTTTTGTGTGTCGAGTCCGCTATTTGCGACTGCGCATGCGAGGCCGAAACTCCGCCCCCTCCTCCCCGGAACTCACAATGGGCAGCGGATGCATTGTAAAACTGCATCCGCTGCCCATGTTGTGCTAATTTAACACGCTGGCCGTCGGTACATCGGGCCGACGGTTTGCGACGGCCCGTACCGACGGACTAGTGTGAAAGTAGCCTTATGCGTTTTTTCCCCATAGACTTGTATTAGTATTGAGTGACCCTCACAAGTGGCCATTGATATGTTGCAGCCATGACATTCCATCCAAGTAGCATCTCCCAGCTGGCTGTTGGCTGCAGTGGTCACCCGATTCCGGTGTTAAAGAGGAAATGGGGAGATGGTGGCGGACACTGGCAGCAGTATGCACAGTATGGGCTGCATGGTGGCGCAGTGGTCAGCACAGCAGCCTTGCAGCGCTGGAGTCCTGGGTTCAAGCCCCACTAAGGACAACATCTGCAAAGAGTTTGTATGTTCTCTCCGTGTTTGCATGGGTTTCCTCCGGGTACTCCGGTTTCCTCCCACATTCCAAAGACATACTGATAGGGAATTTAGATTGTGAGCCCCAACGGGGACAGTGATGATAATGTGTGCAAACTGTAAAGCGCTGCGGAATATGTTAGCGCTATATAAAAATAAAGATTATTATTTATGGAGGGCAGTGGGAAGCCAGCATGTTTTTCTTGTAGTTATCACCACAGGCCTATTCTCAAACTAAGTTAAATAAAGTTTTTTATCTCTTTTACGCCCTTAGATTGAATTTAATTGTAAAAAGTCAAATCCAGAAATAAACATCAGGCACAAATACTACACAAAAAGCCAAAGAATCTGCAAAGATGTTTTTTTGTTGTTGCAGTGTTTAAATAGGTATTCTACAAGTTCATAGACTTGTATGGTTTTTTGCTGCAGATTATTCAAAGTGTTAGCGATAGAAGGTACAGGCCATACATAATCTGCCATTACTGGGCAGACACCAATACTACAGTACGTGTTACCAATACAAAGAACGGGATCTTTGTGTTGACCCTCTTCCTAAAATTGCAGTGTCATGATGAATCCTGCAATTCCTAAATATGCTGGTTCACGGCAACATTAACTCTTTGGCCAACGGAGGGCTGCTGAATTCTTGCACCTATAGCTGATGAGCCACTTTTCTTACTTGCGTTGATCAATGAAATCTAGCATGAGACTTGCAAATATTTTGTTTCCCCTCCTAGAAAAACATATTGTGGTTTGCTCAGAGGAAACCTAATGTGGCTGACATTATTGTTTACTAGATGGTGGCCCGATTCTAACGCATCGGGTATTCTAGAATATGCATGTATGTACGGTATGTATATAGCAACCACATAGTATATAGCACAGGCCACGTAGTATATAGGAGCCATGTAGTATATAGCAGACACGCAGTATATAACACAGCTCACGCAGTATATAACAGCCATAATTCAGGGGTCGGACATCTGTTGGAGACAGTCCCTGACAATGTACACAAAGCTAATAAATTATTATTTATTTGCTAGCTGAAGAGCCCGGCGTTGCCTGGGCATAGTAAATATCTGTGGTTAGTTATAGCACCTCACGTCTCTTATTTTCCCATCATGCCTCTCATTTTCTCCCTTACACCTCTCATTTTCTCCCTTACTCCTCTCATTTTCCCCCTCACTCCTCTTATTTTCCCCCTCACTCCTCTCATTACCCCTTAACACTTGTCATTTCGACCTCACATCTGTCATTTTCCGATCACTCCACTATTTTCCCTCACTCCTTTCATTTTGCACTCACACCTTTTCATTTTCACCTCAGTATATACATGTTTGTCATTTCCCTTATATATAGTATACACCTGTATGTCTTCTCTTGTATATAGTATATACCTGTATGCCATCTCCCCTGTAAATAGTATATACCTGCTGTATGTCATCTCCTCCTATATATAGTATATACCTGTATGTCATCTCCTGTATATAGTATATACCTGTATGTCATCTCCCCTGTACATAGTATATACCTGCTGTATGTCCTCTCTATACCTATGTGTCATCTCCTCTTTTATATAGTATATACCTGTATGTCATCTCCTCCTGTATATAGTATATACGCGTGTCATCTCCTCCTGTATATAGTATGTACCTGTAAGTCATCTCCTCCTGTATATAGTATATACCTGTGTATCATCTGCTCCTGTATAAAGTATATACCTGTGTCATCTCCTCCAGTATATAGTATATACCTTTAGGTCATCTCCACCTGTATATAGTATATACCTGTGTCATCTCCACTGTATATAGTATATACCTGTGTGTCATCGCCCCTGTATATAGTATGTACCTGTATGTCATCTCCCCTGTATATAGTATATACCAGGATGTCATCTCCTCCTGTATATAGTATATACCTGTGTGTCATCTCCCCTGTATATAGTATATATGTGTGTGTCATCTCCTCCTGTATATAGTATATACCTGTGTGTCATCTCCTCTTGTATATAGTATATACCTGTAAGTCATCTCTGTTGTGAATTCTGTGGCCAAGCTCCCTCCTGTGGTCGTGAGTGGTACTGCGGCTGGTTCTGTCTATAAGCTTCCTTTGGTGGATGAGAGTGGTACTGCGGCTTCTGAGTTTCCTTCCTCAGGTGATGAGGTTAAGTCGTTAGGTGCTGCTCTATTTAACTCCACCTGGTGCTTTGATCCTGGCCTCCAGTCAATGCTCTAGTATTGGTCTTGCTTCCTCCTGGATCGTTCCTGTGGCCTCTCTATCCTGCATAAGCTAAGTTCTGCTTGTGTTATTTTTGTTTGCTATATTTTCTGTCCAGCTTGCTATATTGGTTTTTTCTTGCTTGCTGGAAGCTCTGAGACGCAGAGGGAGCACCTCCGTACCGTTAGTCGGTGCGGAGGGTCTTTTTGCCCCTCTGCGTGGTTGTTTGTAGGTTTTTGTGTTGACCGCAAAGCTATCTTTCCTATCCTCGGTCTATTCAGTAAGTCGGGCCTCACTTTGCTAAATCTATTTCATCTCTGTGTTTGTATTTCATCTTTACTCACAGTCATTATATGTGGGGGGCTGCCTTTTCCTTTGGGGAATTTCTCTGAGGCAAGGTAGGCTTATTTTTTCTATCTTCAGGGCTAGTTAGTTTCTCAGGCTGTGCCGAGTTGCATAGGGAGCGTTAGGCGCAATCCACGGCTACCTCTAGTGTGGTTTGTTAGGATTAGGGATTGCGGTCAGCAGAGTTTCCACGTCTCAGAGCTTGTCCTATGTTTTTGGTAAATGTCAGGTCACCTTGTGTGCTCTGAACTTCAAGGTCCATTGTGGTTCTGAATTACCTGTTCATAACACATCTCCTCCTGTATATAGTATATACCTGTCATCTGCTCCTGTGTATAGTATATACCTGTAAGTCATCTCCTGTATATAGTATATACCTGTGTGTCATCTGCTCCTGTATATAGTATATACCTGTGTGTCATCTGCTCCTGTATATAGTATATACCTGTGTGTCATCTCCTCCTGTATATAGTATATACCTGTGTGTCATCTCTCCTGAATATAGTACTAAATTGGCAGCCTGATAAATCCCCAGCCAACAGGAAGCCCTCCCCCCTGGCAGTATATACACTGTATTAGCTCACACATACACATAATAGACAGGTCATGTGACTGACAGCTGCCGTATTTCCTATATGGTACATTTGTTGTAGTTTGTCTGCTTATTAATCAGATTTTTATTTTTGAAGGATAATACCAGACTTGTATGTGTTTTAGGGCGAGTTTCATGTGTCAAGTTGTGTGTGTTGAGTTGCATGAGGCGACATGCATGTAGCGACTTTTGTGAGATGAGTTTTGTGTGGCGACATGCGTGTAGCAACTTTTTGTGTGTCGAGTTGCATGTGACAGGTTAGTGTAGCAAGTTGTGTGCAGCAAGTTTTGCGCATGGCGAGTTTTGCGCATAGCGAGTTTTATGCGTGGTGCGTTTTGAGTATGTGCAAGTTTTGAGTGAGGCAACTTTTGCATGTGTTGCAACTTTTGTGCATGTAGCAATTTTTCCGCGTGTGCAAGTTTTGCGTGTGGCGAGTTTTCCATGAGGTGAGTTTTGCACGTGTGGCGAGTTTTGCGTGAGCCTAGTTTTGCATATGGCGAGTTTTGAGCAGCGACTTTTATGTGGCGAGGTTGGTGTATGTGTGGTGAAATGTGTGCTAAGGGTGGTATATGCGTTCAAGCACGTGGTAGTTTGTGGCGCCTTTTGTGTGTGTGTTCATATCCCCGTGTGTAGTGAGTATCCCATGTCGGGGCCCCACCTTAGCATCTGTATGGTATATACTCTTTGGTGCCATCGCTCTCACTCTTTAAGTCCCCCTTGTTCACATCTGGCAGCTGTCAATTTGCCTCCAACACTTTTCCTTTCACTTTTTCCCCATTATGTAGATAGGGGCAAAATTGTTTGGTGAATTGGAAAGCGTGGAGTTAAAATTTCACCTCACAACATAGCCTATGACGCTCTCAGGGTCCAAGTTAAGTAAATAGGGCAGCACACTGCAGCGCCAAAACATGCAAACTTGAAAACACGAAATTTGAACTGCATTACTGCACTAGAAATATGAAAAATGAGAGCTTTTAGCGCATAAAAATGGCCAATTTTATGTGTACCTCGTAGCCACTTTACGGCATCTCTCTTATACGAGGTCCTACGCTTGACTTACCTCGCTGAGAATAAACGTCTCCATCTGAATGGGTACATGTGAAACCTCTTCTTGGACTCAAATTCTCTCTCTCTGTGGAGGGGTATTGGACCTACTATAATTAAAACACCTGAAGCTAGGAGGCGGGGAGTGCACGATCAGAAGTAGTGCAGAACTGCAGTAATGCAGTTCAAATTTCGTGTTTTCAAGTTTGCATGTTTTGGCGCTGCAGTGTGCTGCCCTATTTACTTAACTATATACGAGTTGGCGACTCTGGGTTCAGCACCTGTTCACACTCAGTCTATGTTTGGATGTGCAGGTCAGGTTTTTGAAATGTATTCTCTAGCCTTCTGATCATGCACTCCCCCACCCACTGCCGCGCCTCTTCATTCAGCTCTGCCTATGGTTGCATGCTTCGTGCGCACCCTATCTTTAACATTGGGTACGCAGGCCATGCCGCGGCAGTGGGCGGGGCTTCACGTAAGTTCGCATCCCTCCGCAGCCTGGATAAATGCTAGTGTGAAACTAGCCATAGCCGTACATTAAAAAAACAAAACCACTAAAAGAAATTAGTGCCATAGTCCAAATCTATAATGAATCGTAGAAAATTTTATTCAATAAATAAAGGACAAAGAACATAGGCAGAAAAAAGGGTAAAATGTGGCAGCACACAGCATGGAGGCACGGAGCACAGTAACGGTCCCCTTGTATGGATACGTTATATAATGACAGGTAAAGCGTTACTTAATGTACAGAGCGTTCCACATCAATAATAGTATAATAATAACAAATTTGGAGTAAAGGACGTGTTCTGTACAAACATACCAGTGATACTCAGGGGATCGCGTCGGCTCCAAACCCAACCCTGAGTAAAGCCGATCCAGCGATGTGTTCACTTGTAACCAGGGTAAATATCGGGTTACTAAGCGGAGGGCCTCGCTTAGTAACCCGATATTTACCCTGGTTACCATTGTAAAAGTTAAAAAAAAACAGTACATGCTCACATTCTGATGTCTGTCACGTACCCCGGCGTCAGCTTCCCTGCACTGACTGTCAGCGCCGGCCGTAAAGCAGAGCACAGTGGTGACGTCACCGCTGTGCACTGGCTCTGCTTTACGGCCGGCGCTGACACAGTCAGTGCGGGAAGCTGACGGCGGGAGACGTGACAGACATCGGAATATGAGTGAGTGAGGCGCCCTCTGCTGGATGTCCTTCGAGCGTGGGAAAAAAACAGAAAAGTTCCCAGGCTCGAGTTCATGTGAGGACAACCAGCAGAGGGCGCCTCACCATGAATGAAGGTAACTACAGGTCATTGATCTAGTTTCCATTCATTCGCTGGGGTTTAACAGTCAGGAGCATAGCTGCATTATAGTGGAGCTCCTGGCTGTAAAAAAAAATTAACCCCTTCAGATGGATTTACATCGTGGGACGTGACAGATCCTCGGAAGGTATGTATATTGTTGGTTTATTATTTTTTATTTGTCACAGAGCGAGGGTCTTCAGGTGGATTACCAGAATAATAAAATATTCAAACAACCTGTGTTTTTATTTCATTAAAAGGCTGCCGTCACACTAGCAGTATTTGGTCAGTATTTTACATCAGTATTTCTCAGCCAAAACCAGGAGTGGGTGATAAATACAGAAGTGGTGCATATGTTTCTATGATACTTTTCCTCTATTTGTTCCACTCCTGGTTTTGGCTTACAAATACTGATGTAAAATACTGACCAAATACTGCTAGTGTGACGGCAGCCAAAGACTTATTAATAATGTGTTTGTGTTTTTTATAACCATTTCAGACTATTGGATTAATAATGGATAGGTGTCATAATTGACGCCTCTCCATTATTAATTTGGCTTAATGTCACCTTACAATAGCAAGGTGACATTAACCCTTCATTACCCCATATCCCACCGTTACATGGGAATGGGAAGAGAGTGGCCAAGTGCCAGAATAGGCGCATCTTCCAGATGTGCCTTTTCTGGGGTGGCTGGGGGCAGATGTTTTTAGCCAGGGGGGGCCAATAACCATGGACCCTCTCCAGGCTATTAATATCTGCCCTCAGTCACTGGCTTTACTACTCTGGCGGAGAAAATTGCGCGGGAGCACACGCCAATTTTTTCCGCCATTTAACCCTTTAATTTAATAGCTAGAAATTTTGCACATACACACTACTAACAGTAGTGTGGAATATGCAAAAAAAATGGGAATATGGCATGGTTTACTGTATGTAAACCATGTCACATATCATGTCGGGTTTTGAAAGGAGATAGCAAAAGCCGGCAATTGAATTACCGGCTTTTAAGCTATCTCGCGCTGGATGAAATATTAATATATATATATATGTATATATATATATATATATATATATATATATGTGTGTGTGTCTCACTAACATATATATATATATATATATATATATATATATAGTACATATGTTTTTATTATTTTTTGAGCACATGGATCCCTTGTATATCCATATGTCGGTTTTGCAAGCCTGCGAGAAAATCTCGCAGTATGGATGCCATACAGATTACATAAGGAGGATGCCATGCACAAAATACGCTGACACACCCTGCCTACGGAGGAGATACGGACCACTATTTTGGGGACTTTTCAGCGTATTACGGCCGTAAATTACGGACCGTATTTTTATACGCTGAGTGTGACGCCGGCCTAAGAAGCATCTACCTCCAGTTTGAAAAGCCATCGGGGAACTCTAGGTCAAATTTGTTTTTGCATTTGTGTCTTTATTTTGGTCTGTTTGGCTTTTTTTCATTTTGTGCCTTATTATTTTAATCTATGCCTTTCTAAAGTTTATTTTATGTGTTTGCCTGCTTTTTCTTTGTTCATCATTATGCGTGAGGGTTTCCAAATGGTTTGGCTGATTCAAAAATTGCTGCTTTTTAAAAACTCACAATATCACCCGACCTTCCACCTACGGAGTGATTTTATGTGTGCCTGAAGTTTTGGTGAAAATTTTGAGACATTTTAGCTAAACATGAGACCTTTAGGCCGGCTTCACACTCAGCGTATGAAAATACGGTCCGTATATTACGGCCGTAACACGCTGAAAAGTTCCGAAAATAGTGGTCCGTAGCTCCTCCATAGGCAGGGTGTTTCAGCGTTTTTTGCGCATGGCATCCTCCGTATGTAATCCGTATGTCATCCGTACTGCGTGTTTTTATCGCAGGCTTGCAAAACTGACATACGGATATACAAGGGATCCATGTGTTAAAAATATATATATATATATATATATATATATATATATATATACTGTCTATATATATATATATATATATATGTCAGTAGACACATATATGTATATATATTAATATTTCATCCAGCGCGATATAGCAGAAAGCCGGTAATTCAATTACCGGCTTTTGCTTTCTCCTTCCTAAACCCGACATGATATGAGACATGGTTTACATACAGTAAACCATCTCATATCACCATTTTTTTGCATATTCCACACTACTAATGTCAGTAGTGTGTCTATGCAAAATTTGGCCGTTCTAGCTAGTAAATTAAGGGGTTAAATGGCGGAAAAAATTGGCGTGGGCTCCCGCACAAAAAATGTTACAAGACAAAAAAAAAACAAGAAAAGGGACTTGTGCAAAAAGTGCAGATGAGGAATTTGGCTCTATATGTCTCCTCTGATTAGTCCAAACCCCCTGGCCGCTTCTCCCCTAGGTTAACAGGAATTGGGGTGAGGAGAAGCTGCCAGTGCCCGACCTCGGAGCAGTCAGCAAGACATGGTCCGCCTACGGGATTTCAGAATATGTTCCTTTTGAATCATTGTAGCGTCAATAAGCAAAATATACATGGTTGCCATAAACGTAATAGTTTTCTATCGCACCATTATATTTAACAGCAATTCAGGGGGAACATTTACAGACTATAAAGACATTACAGAGTTACACATTCAACAGTTACCAAGGGGAATGAAGGCTCTGCTGCTCGCAGGCTTACAATCTATGGGCAAATATGGGACACACGAAGGGTAAATGTTAAAAAGTGCTTTTATTGTACCATCCTGCCACCAGTATAATACATAGGGCATTCACAGAACACTGCCTAAACCGGTCACCAGCCAGTATGTGTACAAGCACAGATACAGAGGGCTATTTAAGGGGTTCTTCAGTCAAAACGGACAAGTTGGCAGACTTTCAGACCCAGGAACGGAGGGAATGTGTGAGTTATACATACCCCTAGCCAATGGGTACGGAGTGAGGCCGCATCCTTGAGTCGGACATGCTGAATGGCCATCCGCATGACTGGTTGGAGCGCAGCCTCGGCTCAATGCAAGTGTATTGACAGCGAGGCTGCGCCCACTGGCCGGGGGGATATTGTCTAACTCATATATATCCTCCATTTCCCAGGTCTGAAACCAGCAATTCCCTGCAGCGCACGTTTACTGGGAAGATTCATAAGTCTGCGGTCACGCAGCATCACTGTAGACTTATCGTTTTTGACGGAACAACCCCTTTAAGTGCATGGAGGATGTGTGAACAGATACTATGAGGGACTAGATTTAGAGGAAAATTTAGGAAAGGCAAAAAAGGAATAGTTACATAAGTGAGGCGATAGGCCAGTCTATAAAGAAATGAGTTTTTAGGTCACGCTTAAAACAGTGGGTATTAGGAATTAGTCAACTTGTCCTGGGCAGTACATTCCAAAGAACTGTCGCAGCACGTGAGAAGTCTTGGAGATGGAAGTGGGAGGTTTGGATTATTAAGGATGTTAGTTTTAGGTCTTTAGCAGAACAGAGGGCATGGGTAGGGTAATAGACAAAGATGAGGGAGATGTACAATGGTGCTGAACTGTGGGGAGCTTTGTGGGTGAGAGTGATAAGTTTACATTGTATTCTATAGGGCAGAGGTCCCTGACCTTGAGAGCCACATACAGCTCTGAGAGGGTCGCGAGCCACATTCAGCTCCCGCCCCTCTCACAATAGTGGCAACCAAAGCCCTCATTACAGGCATAATGGTACCCAAGGCTTTTCCACAAAAATCAATCACCCCAAAGCAGTATACAAAGATCCAGGGGTTCCTACAATACCCCCCATTCAGTATTCTCCTAAAAAGCACTCCCAACACACTGCCACATCCAGCTTCAAACACCTCATCTGACAGGTGGTGTCATCTTGTCTCCAGCGTACCATACTTAAATCATCTCAAAACCCCTAAGACCAGTATATGTGCGTCCAGATCTGCTCTTCTGTGCAGGGCTACTCACAAAATTCCCCTTTTTCAGATGTGCTCTTCATACCTGTTTGCTAGAACTGGAGCCAATGCACTAAGATGACAGACAGCCGCAAGCCACAAGTCATGGGACCACAAGCCACATGTGGCTCCCGAGCTACAGGTTGGGGACCCCTGATATAGGGGATGGTTAACCACTGCAATGGCTGGCACAGGGTAGAGGCAATGGTGTAGCGGGAGAACAGGAATATGATCCAGGATGCTGCATTAAGGACGGATTGGAGAGGGGGAATTTAGTAAGGAGGAGACTGATTATTAAAGAGTTGAAGTGGTCCAGACCAGAATGAATAAGAGCAATAGTAAAGATACCTTCACACTGAGCAACTTTACAGCGAGAACGACAACGATCCGTGACGTTGCAGTGTCCTGGATAGCGATCTCGTTGTGTTTGACACGCAGCAGCGATCAGGATCCCGCTGTGACATCGCTGGTCGTAGCTAGAAGTCCGGAACTTTATTTGTTTGTCAGGTCGGCGTGATTCGTCATGTTTGACAGCAAAAGCAACGATGCCTGCAATGTTTTTACATGGAGCTAACAACCAGCGAGAACGATAACTACGTCACTGGATCGCTCCTGCATCGTTCTGCTGTTGCCGTGTTTGATGTCTCTATAGCGACCTAAACAGTGACACTGCAGCGATCGGATTGTTGTCTATATCGCTGCAGCGTCGCTTAATGTGACGGTACCTTAACCCCTTCCCGACCTTTGACGCCACGTAGGCGTCATGAAAGTCGGTGCCAATCCGACCTGTGACGCCTATGTGGCGTCATGGAAAGATCGCGTCCCTGCAGATCGGGTGAAAGGGTTAACTCCCATTTCACCCGATCTGCAGGGACAGGGGGAGTGGTAGTTTAGCCCAGGGGGGGCGGCTTCACCCCCCCCCCCGTGGCTACGGTCGCTCTGATTGGCTGTTGAAAGTGAAACTGTCAATCAGAGCGATTTGTAATATTTCACCTATTATAACTGGTGAAATATTACAATCCAGCCATGGCCAATGCTGCAATATCATCGGCCATGGCTGGAAACACTAATGTGACCCCACCCCACCCCACCGATCGCCCCCCCCCCCAGTCCTCCGATCGGTGCTATGCACCGCTCCGTCCTGTGCTCGCTCCCCCCGTGCTCTTGTCCGCTCCCCCCGTGCTCCAATCACCCCCCCGTGCTCCGATCCACCCCCCCATGCATCATCCACCCCCCCGTGCTCCGATCTACCACCCCCGTGCTCTGTTCCACCCCCCCGCGCTCCCATCCCCCCCCATGCTCCGATCCCCCCCGTGCTCCCCCCCCCCACCCCATCATACTTACCGATCCTGCCGGGGTCCGTCTGTCTTCTCCCTGGGCGCCGCCATCTTCCAAAATGGCGGGCGCATACGCAGTGCGCCCGCCGGATCTGCCGACCGGCAGATTCGTTCCAAAGTGCATTTTGATCACTGAGATATAATCTATCACAGTGATCAAAATAAAAAAAATAATAAATGACCCCCCCCCCCTTTGTCACCCCCATAGGTAGGGACAATAAAAAAAAATAAAGAATTTTTTTTTTTTTTCCACTAAGGTTAGGGTAGGGTTAGGGGTAGGGTTAGGGTTAGGGTTTCGGTATGTGCACATGTATTCTGTTCCTCTGCGGATTTTTCCGCTGCGGAATTGATAAATCCACAGTGCTAAACCGCTGCGGATTTATCGCGGATTTACTGCGGTTTTTCTGCGCATTTCACTGCGGTTTTACAACTGCGATTTTCTATTGGAGCAGTTGTAAAACCGCTGCGGAATCCGCAGAAAGAAGTGACATGCTGCAGAATGTAAACCGCTGCGTTTCCGTGCAGTTTTTCCGCAGCATGTGTACAGCGATTTTTGTTTCCCATAGGTTTACATTGAACTGTAAACTCATGGGAAACTACTGCGGATCCGCAGCGTTTTCCGCAGTGTGTGCACATACCATAGAATTAGGCTATGTGCACACGGTGCGGATTTGGCTGCGGATCCGCAGCGGATTGGCCGCTGCGGATTCGCAGCAGAGTTCCATCAGGTTTACAGTACCATGTAAACATATGGAAAACCAAATCCGCTGTGCCCATGGTGCGGAAAATACCGCGCGGAAACGCTGCATGTCAATTCTTTGTGCGGATTCCGCAGCGTTTTACACCTGTTCCTCAATAGAAATCCACAGGTGAAATCCGCACAAAAAACGCTGGAAATCCGCGGTAAATCCGCAGGTAAAACGAAGTGCCTTTTACCCACGGATTTTTCAAAAATGATGCTGAAAAATCTCACACGAATCCGCAACGTGGGCACATAGCCTTAGGGTTAGGGTTGGAATTAGGGTTGTGGTTAGGGGTGTGTTGGGGTTAGGGTTGTAATTAGGGTTATGGCTACAGTTGGGATTAGGGTTAGGGGTGTGGGGGGGTTAGTGTTGGAGGTAGAATTGAGGGGTTTCCACTGTTTAGGCACATCAGGGGTCTCCAAACGCAACATGGCGCCACCATTGATTCCAGCCAATCTTGTATTCAAAAAGTCAAATGGTGCTCCCTCACTTCCGAGCCCCGACGTGTGCCCAAACAGTGGTTTACCCCCACATATGGGGTATCAGTGTACTCAGGACAAACTGCGCAACAATTACTGGGGTCCAATTTCTCCTGTTACCCTTGTGAAAATAAAAAATTGCTTGCTAAAACATCATTTTTGAGGAAAGAAAAATGTTTTTTTATTTTCACGGCTCTGCGTTGTAAACATCTGTGAAGCACTTGGGGGTTCAAAGTGCTCACCACATATCTAGATAAGTTCCTTGGGGGGTCTAGTTTCTAAAATGGGGTCACTTGTGGGGGGTTTCTACTGTTGAGGCACACCAGGGGCTCTGCAAACGCAACGTGACGCCCGCAGACCATTCCATCAAAGTCTGCATTTCAAAAGTCACTACTTCCCTTCTGAGCCCCGACGTATGCCCAAACAGTAGTTTACCCCCACACAGCGTACTCAGGAGAAACTGGACAACTTTTGGGGTCCAATTTCTCCTGTAACCCTTGGGAAAATAAAAAATTCTGGGCTAAATAATTATTTTTGAGGAAAGACGTATTTATTATTTTCACGGCTCTGCATTATAAACTTCTGTGAAGCACTTGGGGGTTCAAAGTGCTCACCACACATCTAGATAAGTTCCTTTCGGGGTCTAGTTTCCAAAATGGGGTCACTTGTGGGGGGTTTCTACTGTTTAGCCACATCAGGGGCTCTGCAAACGCAACGTGACGCCCGCAGAGCATTCCATCAAAGTCTGCATTTCAAAACGTCACTACTTCACTTCCGAGCCCCGGCATGTGCTCAAACAGTGGTTTACCCCCACATATGGGGTATCAGCGTACTCAGGAGAAACTGGACAACAAATATTGGGGTCAAATTTCTCCTGTTACCCTTGGGAAAATTAAAAAATTCTGGGCTAAATAATTATTTTTGAGGAAAGAAAATGTATTTATTATTTTCACGACTCTGCATTATACACTTCTGTGAAGCACTTGGGGGTTCAAAGTGCTCACCACACATCTAGATAAGTTCCTTTCGGGGTCTAGTTTCCAAAATGGGGTCACTTGTGGGGGAGCTCCAATGTTTAGGCACACAGGGGCTCTCCAAACGCGACATGGTGTCCGCTAACGATGGAGATAATTTTTCATTCAAAAAGTCAAATGGAGCTCCTTCCCTTCCGAACCTTACCATGTGCCCAAACAGTGGTTTACCCCCACATGTGAGGTATCGGTGTACTCAGGAGATATTGCCCAATAAATTTTAGGATCCATTTTATCCTGTTGCCCATGTGAAAATGAAAAAATTGAGGCTAAAAGAATTTTTTTGTGAAAAAAAAAGTACTTTTTCATTTTTACGGATCAATTTGTGAAGCACCTGGGGGTTCAAATTGCTCACTATGCATCTAGATAAGTTCCTTAGGGCGTCTAGTTTCCAAAATAGGGTCACTTGTGGGGAAGCTCCAATTTTTAGGCACACGGGGGCTCTCCAAACGTGACATGGTGTCCGCTAAAGAGTGGAGCCAATTTTTCATTCAAAAAGTCAAATGGCGCTCCTTCCCTTCCAAGCCCTGCCGTGCGCCCAAACAGTGGTTTACCCCCACATATGAGGTATCAGCGTACTCAGGATAAATTGGACAACAACTTTCGTGGTTCAGTTTCTCCTTTTACCATTGGGAAAATAAAAATATTGTTGCTAAAAGATAATTTTTGTGACTAAAAAGTTAAATGTTCATTTTTTCCTTCCATGTTGCTTCTGCTGCTGTGAAGTACCTGAAGGGTTAATAAACTTCTTGAATGTGGTTTTGAGTACCTTGAGGGGTGCAGTTTTTAGAATGGTGTCACTTTTGGGTATTTTCAGCCATATAGACCCCTCAAACTGACTTCAAATGTGAGGTGGTCCCTAAAAAAAATGGTTTTGTAAATTTCGTTGTAAAAATGAGAAATCGCTGGTCAAATTTTAACCCTTATAACTTCCTAGCAAAAAAAAATGTTGTTTCCAAAATTGTGCTGATGTAAAGTATACATGTGGGAAATGTTATTTATTAACAATTTTGTGTCACATAACTCTCTGGTTTAACAGAATAAAAATTCAAAATGTGAAAATTGCGAAATTTTCAAAATTTTAGCCAAATTTCTGTTTTTATCACAAATAAACGCAGAATTTATTGACCTAAATTTACCACTAACATGAAGCCCAATATGTCACGAAAAACAATCTCAGAACCGCTAGGATCCGTTGAAGCGTTCCTGAGTTATTACCTCATAAAGGGACACTGGTCAGAATTGCAAAAAACGGCAAGGTCTTTAAGGTCAAAATAGGCTGGGTCATGAAGGGGTTAAGAATCATAACTAGAGTTGAGCAAATTTTTCAAAATTGGCAGCGAATATTGTTTTTGCAATATTCGCCGAACACAGCCATACGTCATTGGAGTCAATGGGAGTTGTAATTAACAAATATATTCGAAACCAATCATCAAACATAAATTCGACATGATTAGGGTACCAAAATAGCACGAATATGGCAAATTCAGATTCAGCAACCGAATCGGAACATATTTGCTCAAGTTGAGTCATAACACGGCCAGTGTCTACTTTGGGCAGCATGAATCTGCGGTCAGGTTCCCTTGCACAGCATGGTAGTCAGCCCCACGACACACCAACATCTGCACCATAACCCCA
This sequence comes from Ranitomeya imitator, assembly GCF_032444005.1. NCBI lineage: Eukaryota > Metazoa > Chordata > Amphibia > Anura > Dendrobatidae > Ranitomeya > Ranitomeya imitator. Next base: position 709,845,092 of record NC_091284.1, on the reverse strand, counting down.
GCAGGATCGCACACCGCGGCTGCCCCTCACATAACTGCACAAAGGAAACTTAGGCTGCTTTCACACATCAGTTTTTTGCCATCAGTCGCAATCCGTCGGATTTTGAAAAAAACGGATCCAGCGACTGATGCCACCGGATCCGTTTTTTTTTGCTCACAGACTTGTATTAACGATGGATGGCCTCACGTTTCATCTGTCGTTCGCCGGCTCCGTTAAAAATTGTCTGTCCGGCGGCTGAAGATAACGGACAAAGTAACGTTTTTTGTGTGTGTCAAAAAACGGACAGCGACAGATCCGTCGCTTGCTAGAATGGAGGCCTATGGCCGACGGATTCGTTTTTTTTAACTGAGTGTGCTCCGATTTAATTAGCATCCAATTAGCCAGATCAGCTAGTAGGATCCGGCGAAAAAACAGACCCATCGCATCAGTTTTTCACAATCTGCGACGGATCCGTTTTTTTCAAAGTTCGACAAATTGTGACCGATAGTAAAAAACTGATGTGTGAAAGCAGCCTTAGGGTATGTGCACACGTAGAAAACTACTCTGCGGATTTTTCCGCAGCAGATTTGATAAATCCGCAGTGCAAAACCACTGCGGTTTTTCCTGCGGATTTATCGCGGTTTCTATTGCGGATTCCGCTGCCGTTTTACATCTGCAGTTTTTTATTGGAGCAGCTGTAAAATCGCTGCGGATTCCGCACAAAGAATTGACATGCTGCGGAAAATAAAACGCTGCGTTTCCGCATGGTTTTTTCTGCAGCATGTGCACTGCGGATTTCGTTTCCCATTGTACTGTAAACTCATGGGAAAATCTGCATCGTGTGCACATACCCAAATACTGGCAGTATCAATAATAGGTAAAAAAAAAAAAGCCTCACAAACCAATGAGAGGAGGTGATGGAGGGATTTTATTGTTAGGCCGGAGTCACACATGCGAGAAACACGTCCGTGTCTCGCATGTGAAAACCAAGCTCTGGCGCCGGCACTTGGGAGCGGAGCGTGCGGCCGCATAGCAACACATGGAGCCGCACGCTCCGCTCTGGAGTGCCGGCACCAGAGCTTGGATTTCACATGCGAGACACGGACGTGTTTCTCGCATGTGTGACTCCGGCCTAAAACAGGTGCTAATTTTGAGGGACAAGTTTTCATGCAATCAAATGTGACTTTCGAACATGTTACGCTCCTCCTGCCCAAATGTGGGGAGCAAAGCGGGTGCAGATGTCCCTGCAGATAAAATGTAAGCCTCAAATTATTCAAATAATAAAAGCCACAATCGCTCCTCGGGGGAGGGCGGTCAACTCCGCTCTAGCTGGACATGGATGTGCACAGCGGACGTCCTGCCACACTATGATAAATCTGGGTGGAAATTGATAAATGTGACAATGAGGAAAACCGTCTACAAATGTCGCTCCTGAGGAATCCCCCGCCAGCCATGGTGGACGCACGGAGGCCATGCTGATGGGACCGCGCGGTACCCAAGCGCCATGTGGGACATTTCTGATGCGAGGACACTTTGTCGGGCCAAAGTAGCAGCATAATGGTGACTGAGAACACGTCTGTGATGTTATGGGCACTGCATCTCATTATACTGTGCGTGTGTGTGTGTGTGTGTGTGTGTGTGTGTGTGTGTGTGTGTGTGTATATATATATACTAGATGGCAGCTCGGGAGTCTAGAATCCATATATACTAGAAATTCGGCAGGAGCTTGAAGAGCAACGTCACTGGGCCCGCCTCCACGCAGTAGAAACTTGCTGTGAGGTAAAAATTCAAAAATCACACCAAAATGGCGGGCGGAGTGTGTCACAGTACGGCACGTTTCTGATTGGTCGCTCGCAGCAGGCGGCAACCAATCAGACACTGGACACTGTTGACGTCACTTATCTCCGGACATTAGCTCCGGACATTAGCTCCGGACAAAGCCACGGAAGTTGGCACAAATTGCAGGAAGTAGTATTCTAGGCAAATATTATTATTGATATATATATATATATATATATGTAGTTTCAAGTAAAAAATCCCGCCCACAGCAACCAATCAGCGCTCAGCTCTCATTTTTTAAACCGCTCTGGTGAAACAAGCCGCTCTGCCATTGGTCGCCATGAGCAGTCCGTGTTCACAAGTCTGGCCTATCGTAAATGGAAAGCTGTCCGGTCACAGACGGTGTAGCCGGAGTATAACCCCCGCCATCCACCCCTCCGCCCGCCACCACAAGCTTCACTATCGCCTCCTGTCAGCGCGCGTCATCAGTTCACAGGGCCCCGCCCCTTCCTCCTCCCCTTTCCGCCTGTTGCCCTGCGGTAAAATGGCGGCTGCCGGCATGACCTGCCAAGGGACGCAGCTCTGCAGCACGTGTTTTAGGATGGCGCCGGCCGCTGACCCCTGACTGTAGGAAGCAGTTTCTGTGTGAGCATGCGCCGTAGCGGCTAGTGGGAGGGATGTCGGCGGAAGAGGCCGGGCTCCAGCGCCGCAGCTCGGGGAGGGTGTGGGGGCTTGGCCTGTGTGACAAGCAGTGCGGGCCCCGCCGCTGTCACTCACTCGTCCTTCCTTCCTTCCTCTCCTAATCCTCGTCGCTCTCCCTCCCCCCGAGTGTCCGGGCCCCGCTCCCTGTGTGGTAGGATGCTCTTGTTCGTGGAGGTGAGCACCGGAAAATGAGGGTGAGGGGCCGGGAGCCGTCATGTGACTGAGGCCGGGCTGACACAGCAATCCTCCGCGGTGAGGGGCCGCCATCATTGTCGGCTAATCCGGGGCAGCGAGGGGCTGAGGGGGAGGGGACGGCCGGAGACGCCGCAGTGACCTTTGTCGGAGCTGCTGCTGGCGGCAAGGTGACATGGGGCAGAGCTGACACTGCCGCCATATGGACGGGCCGGCCTCCGCCATGTGCTCTGTGCGTGTGTATGTGCTGGCGTCACACTGCTGCCCCCCTCATCATCACATAATGCCGGGGGTCACACAGCTGCCCCCATCATCATCACATAATGCCCGGGGGTCACACTGCTGCCCCCATCATCATCACATAATGCCCGGGGGTCACACTGCTGCCCCCCTCATCACATAATGCCGGGGGTCACACTGCTGCCCCCATCATCATCACATAATGCCGGGGGTCACACTGCTGCCCCCCTCATCATCACATAATGCCCGGGGGTCACACTGCTGCCCGCCTCATCACATAATGCCGGGGGTCACACTGCTGCCCCCATCATCATCACATAATGCCCGGGGGTCACACTGCTGCCCCCATCATCATCACATAATGCCCGGGGGTCACACTGCTGCCCCCCTCATCACATAATGCCGGGGGTCACACTGCTGCCCCCATCATCATCACATAATGCCCGGGGGTCACACTGCTGCCCCCATCATCATCACATAATGCCCGGGGTCACACTGCTGCCCCCATCATCATCACATAATGCCCGGGGTCACACTGCTGCCCCCATCATCATCACATAATGCCCGGGGGTCACACTGCTGCCCCCCTCATCACATAATGCCGGGGGTCACACTGCTGCCCCCATCATCATCACATAATGCCCGGGGGTCACACTGCTGCCCCCATCATCATCACATAATGCCCGGGGTCACACTGCTGCCCCCATCATCATCACATAATGCCCGGGGTCACACTGCTGCCCCCATCATCATCACATAATGCCCGGGGGTCACACTGCTGCCCCCCTCATCACATAATGCCGGGGGTCACACTGCTGCCCCCATCATCATCACATAATGCCGGGGGTCACACTGCTGCCCCCCTCATCATCACATAATGCCCGGGGGTCACACTGCTGCCCCCATCATCATCACATAATGCCGGGGGTCACACTGCTGCCCCCATCATCATCACATAATGCCCGGGGGTCACACTGCTGCCCCCATCATCATCACATAATGCCCGGGGGTCACACTGCTGCCCCCCTCATCACATAATGCCGGGGGTCACACTGCTGCCCCCATCATCATCACATAATGCCCGGGGGTCACACTGCTGCCCCCATCATCATCACATAATGCCCGGGGTCACACTGCTGCCCCCATCATCATCACATAATGCCCGGGGTCACACTGCTGCCCCCATCATCATCACATAATGCCCGGGGTCACACTGCTGCCCCCATCATCATCACATAATGCCCGGGGGTCACACTGCTGCCCCCATCATCATCACATAATGCCGGGGGTCACACTGCTGCCCCCATCATCACATAATGCCGGGGGTCACACTGCTGCCCCCCTCATCACATAATGCCCGGGGGTCACACTGCTGCCCGCCTCATCACATAATGCCGGGGGTCACACTGCTGCCCCCATCATCATCACATAATGCCCGGGGGTCACACTGCTGCCCCCATCATCATCACATAATGCCCGGGGTCACACTGCTGCCCCCATCATCATCACATAATGCCCGGGGGTCACACTGCTGCCCCCATCATCATCACATAATGCCGGGGGTCACACTGCTGCCCCCATCATCACATAATGCCGGGGGTCACACTGCTGCCCCCCTCATCACATAATGCCCGGGGGTCACACTGCTGCCCGCCTCATCACATAATGCCGGGGGTCACACTGCTGCCCCCATCATCATCACATAATGCACGGGGGTCACACTGCTGCCCCCATCATCATCACATAATGCCCGGGGGTCACACTGCTGCCCCCATCATCATCACATAATGCCCGGGGGTCACACTGCTGCCCCCATCATCATCACATAATGCCCGGGGGTCACACTGCTGCCCCCATCATCATCACATAATGCCCGGGGGTCACACTGCTGCCCCCATCATCATCACATAATGCCCGGGGGTCACACAATGCCCCCATCATCACATAATGCCCGGGGGTCACACTGCTGCCCCCATCATCACTGGTGACATACTACTACCCCCGTCATTGTATAATGCACTGGTGTCACACTACTACCCCCGTCCGTCATCACATAATTCCTGGGGGGTCACACTACTACCACCATCATTACCCCACTCCTTTGCCATGTACTGATCTAACTACTCCCATCATGTGGATTAGATCCCATCATTACACTACCACCCTCATCATGTATAGGCCATGCTCCAGGGTAACCAGGATTGCTTTGGGATGAATGCTATGTCTCTAGTGCAGTAGATAAGATGGTGGAGCGGTCGCTGTGCCCGCCTGGTGCCATCACAGAGGAGAAGCCGCCGTGCTCCCCTGTCCCCTCCACCTCTGGGTAGTGGGCTGCTCTCCTGCGAGCATCGGTCAGTAGTCCGGGGATTGGGCTTGTTTGGTGATGTCAGGCGTCATTAACCGTGTGATATATGATTATATAATGAGCACATTGAGGTTTCCCATCCCCCACTCTGATCAGCAACAAGTGGGTGAGTGCTGAGCGTTACCACTCGTGCTGCCGCGCAAGAAGGACGTTGCTGTTGGCTGCTTATCTTCCATTTTGTTTGGAAAGCCTTTTGTAGCTGACCTGCGGCACTTCTGTCACTGCTGTTAGTTTGGTTACAGGTTACTTTGGTCACTGCCCTCATTCATGAGAAAGTTAACTCTGAAGTCCCCGCACTGGGTGCACGATTATTATTTTATACAGCTTGCAGGGAAAGCCGGGTGACTGCCGATAATGGTGACACCACCGTATTTCTATAAGTGTCATCTGTGTTTGCACCAATGCATTTCTGGGTGGAGGCGGTTATTGATTAGGATACAGGGGTCTGGGAATACTGCCAGTATACAATGTATGTGTATGATGGCTGTCAGGTCTGTCCTCGCTCAGCTTTCCCAGAGGCTGAATAGACCATGTAGGAGCTTTTGAGGAGCTCAAGGACTAATATTTATTTTTGTTCTCGTCACACTGGATCCTTTACCCTGTAGCTGGTCAGTTTACTACCATTCATATCATGTGTATGGGGGTCTGGAGGGAGCGCGGTAGGCTGGATGATCCTTCGGCAGACCGCCTGGTGATAGATGGTAATTGTGTGGAGGTGATGACCTGCTGAAATTGTCCTATAGAGGAGCAGCAGTTGTCAAAAAGGAAGCCTGTGCCCATGAGATGTATGGAGTAGGTCTAAGGCTACTTTCACACTAGCGTTTTTTTTAATACGTCGCAATGCGTCATTTAGGGCAAAAAACCCATCCTGCAAAGTTGTTTGCAGGATGCAGTTTTGCCCCATAGAGTTACATTACCGACGCATTGCGACGTATTGACACACGTTGCAACCGTCTTGCGAAGGTTGTGCCGTGTTGTGGCGCACCGCCGGGAGCAAAAAACGTTATGTAACGTTTTTTGCAGCCGACGGACCGCTTTTTCCAACCGCGCATGCGCGGCCGGAACTCTGCCCCCACCTCCCGCACCTCACAATGGGGCAGCGGATGCGCCGGAGAAATGCATCCGCTGCACCCGTTGTGCGGCACAACAAACGCTAGCGTCGGAATCTCGGCCCGACGCAATGCGACGGGCCGAATCCGACGCTAGTGTGAAAGTAGCCTAATACACACTGTGCAGCTAATTCTGAATGTGTACCTGTACTTTCAGAAAACTTTTTATACCCTAGGCTTTGCTGAAGTTTTGATCAGTGGGGAGCTGAGACCCCCACCGATAGCGGGAGGATAAAGGTGCAGTAGTGTTCAGCTGTGTCTCCTTTCACAATAAATGTTTGTATACATGTAGAGGGATATTGCTGAGCGCTCCTGCCCCTTCTCTATCAGTGGGCATCTCCCACCAATCATACCACCTGACATGCCCTATGCTTCTGACAGTGCAGCTACGCTTTAACTGTGAAGTGCCCGCTGCCATTCACAACTGTGCACAGCTCGCGGTGTTCCTTGGCACAGCGGTAGCACCGGTGCGAGGCCTGTGCTCCGCTACCATCAGCTGTGTTGGTGGGGTCCTTAGGCCTCCAACCGTTGCTAATGGTGCACTCTGTCACTCTTCTACGGCAGGGGTGTAAAACTGCATCCCTCGAGGGCCGCAAACCATGCATGTTTTAAAGATTTCCTTAGCTTTGCACAATGAAATCATTGTGTGTAGGTGATTAAATTATCACCTGTGCAGTACAAGGAAATCCTGAAAACATGACCTGGTTGCAGCCCTTGAGGAATGCAGTTTGACACCCTTGCTCTACGGAGCAGCGGTAGTTTACAGAAAGCACACGGTTAATATGGTTGACAACGGCCACATGTCACTGAAGGTATACCTGCACCCTGCTGTGTTAGGGTAAGTTCACACAGGGCGTTTTTGCTGCTTTTTTAATTCTGCAGCAAAACCTGATCTTGGCAGTAAAGAAGCTGCGTTAAAAACGCAGGTTTAGGTGCGTTTTTGGTGCTTTTTTTTTTTTTTTGTCCATGCTAATGTCCTTGGATTTTCAGCAGCAAAAACACAGCAAATAATACCTGCTTTTTTGCTGTTTTTTTTTTTTTCAACAGCCAATGGGTGAAAAAATAGAGCATGTCACTTCTTTCAGCGTTTTTGCTGCATGTCCAAAAAACGCAGCAAAGCACAAAATACTGATCAAACAAACAATGTGTGTGCATGAGATTTCTGAAATCTCATAAACTTTTGCTGGTACTGTAAAAAGCTGAAAATTAGCATAAAAAAGCAGCAAAAAAGCGCCCTGTGTGAACTTACCCTTACCAGCAGAACCATGCAGCGGTGTGAATCCTGCTCACACCACTTAGCTCGTTGTGTGTTTTTTTTTTTTTTTTTTATGCTGCATGTGGCGCAGTACCAGAGGAGGGCACTTGGGTCACTATTTGTGTAACTTATGATTCTTGGGTGAACGCGCAGACCCACATACACATTATTACAGTTGATCACACTATTGAATAACACAAGGGACTTGTGACAATCACTTGCACTTTTTTTGCAAGGCAAATGCAGGTATGCTGTAAATGTAAAACTATGGTGCAGAAGCCACGCGTGCTTGTACTGACACAGCAGGTTCTCCCATGGACAGTAATGGCGGAGCTGGGAGCTCCTGAGAAGCTGGATGTAAGCACAAGGGCCTGTCAGATGATACGTTTGTTGCATGCCCTATAGATAGCTATGAATGGAAAGAAGAAATTTGCTGTTTCCACCAAACTAGGATTAAAATACAAACATTAACCACAAGACTATTAAGCTGTGTGCACACGTTGCGGATTTTTCATGTTTTTTTCGCTATAAAAATGCTTAAAATACGCATACATATGCATCCCATCATTTATAATGCATTCTGCAATTTTTGTGCATATGTTAGGTTTTTTCCGTGAAAAAAAAACGCATCGCTGAAAAAAAAAAAAAAAAAAAAGAGCAGCATGCTCATTAACTTTGCGGATTTCCCACTATATTATTGCATCCCAGAACCTCTGGGGAAAAAAATGAGAAATCCGCATGCGGATTTCTTGCAGAAAATGTCCGGTTTTGTTCAGGAAATTTCTGCAAGGAATCCTGACGTGTGCACATAGCCTTAAAGTGAACCTGTCAGCATGAAAGTGCAGACACCATATTATGGAGCAGGGGGGAGCGGAGTAGATTGAAATATAGTTTCCTGAGAAGAGATTTGGAATAACCTGTGTTTTCATCATTTAATCCTCTGCTCTTTCTGGGGCTTTCAGTCCTGTCAGTGACTGACAGCTCACTCTTGTCTCTACTTACACCAAGAAAGCTGTCAGTCACTGCTAGGACCGCCCACTGGACTAAAAGCCCCAGAAAGAGCAGAGGATTAAATGATGAAAACACAGGTTATTCTGAAACTTTTCTCGCAGTACTATATTATTATTCTTTATTATTATGGCACCATTTATTCCATGGCGCTTTACATGTGAGGAGGGGTATACATAATAAAGACAAGTACAATAATCTTAAACAATACAAGTCACGACTGGTACAGGAGGAGAGAGGACCCTGCCCGCGAGGGCTCACAATCTACAAGACTATATATCTATCTTCTCATCTCCCCCTGCTCTGTAACATGGTGCTTGCAGATTGGGCTGCACTTTCATGCTGTCAGGTTCCCTTTAACTCTGATTTAAGCTGTGTTCAGACATAAGTTCTTCAGTCCCTAAACAGATTGCTGTGCCTGGACTGACTTACATCCTTATGTGTCATTGGGCATTGGTGCCCATGTACAGGTGTAAAATGCGCCTGTCTGAACGGGCCTTACTAGTACAGTACATATTCAGTGCTGCCAAAATTGACATGGACTCCTCAAGTGGCCCAATCTGCTATGATTCATTGTGAACAAACCTTTCGGCTCCTGTGCTCAATTGTTAAAATCCTTCAGCTTGGTAACACTGATAAGTTGCTCCTAGGACTCTTCCTTGTGCCTGTTAAAGGGTCCTCTTTTCTGGCCCATCCTCTTGTGTGACTGTAACAAAGAACTCCTGATCTATGGCTATATATATATATATATATATATATATATATATATATATATATATATATATATATATATATATTTATTTTTTTTTATTTTTTTTTAATTTAAATAGATTTTTATTAACAATATAAAGAACATCAGAATGCCATTTACATTACAATATGTTACATACACATTTTCATATTTTAATAAACCCCAACATTACCCCAACAGCCCCCCTCACCCATAAGACAGCTCATTCCCAATCTGCACTCCTCTGAGGCCATCTCTGCCTCGAGTAATTTACCCTTATCCAAGTCCTAAGAAACCCGACTTCTATACTCCTCAGTCCAGTTCAAGCCAAGGAGACCACATTCTATTAAACATTTCTATTCTCCCTCTTTTTTGTACACCCCGTTTTCCAATTTTAAACCATGTTGTACATATTGGAGAAATTCCCTCCTCGCAGGAGGCTCAGCGTTTATCCAATTTCGTGCTATCACTTTCCTAGCCATGTATAGTAGCCTAGCGATTGCAATCTTCCAGGTATTGTCAACTCCAATTTCTTCCACATATCCCAGCAAGCATACTATCGGATCTCTAAGAACTCTACACTTATAAGCTACTTCATGGCCCTATATATATCATACCGCAGCCTATGCTGGCATGATCACTCTGTGGATACAGGTTATTGGCAGCAATGATCGTGGCTGCTGCATGATCTGTACGTCTGTGGGCAGCTGTGCCTTCTACCGAGCACTCGTCAAGGTTAATATGACACAACCCTGTTAAACAATGTGTACTGTGATCACTTGGACGGAGACCAAACGTTATGGTTGCTAGCAAAGAGCTGCCAGCCGGGGCTGTTACTGCAGGCCGCCATGCCTGATCTCCTGCTGCCAGAGTACACGTAGGGGAAGCAGGAGTGACAGCCATGTGATGCCATTTACTGCACATCCTCACTGGAGGACTGGTGACCTTGACTAGACCAGGAATGGAATCTGGAGATAGGGCTTTTTGCTCATGTAAAGCATTTTTTTTTGATTACTTATAAATAATTTTAGGTTTTAATTACAATACAAATATATAATATCAGTTGTGTAAATTCTTTCTATTGTAGCAGACGGCAAATATTAATAGGCTGTGATAGGATTGATGACCTCTGCACTTGGAAAAGTCAACGCTCGGTGTCCATAGTCACTTACGCAATATTGCCATGGCTTTTCCCCAGGACACTTCCTTCACTATTTTCTCAGCATGTCAAGTTTGTTTAAAAAAAAAAATAAAGACGAAATTGTAGCTTTTGTGGCATGTTTGCTTTCTTCCTGGCGAGGATTGTGGCCTCCTTCGAGCAGCTGCGTTTACTTTCCATGTGCACAGCAGTCCATTGGTATGAGTGCTATGTGCTAGGACTCGTGAGCGATGATTCCCCTGCTCAGCCTTCATTCCACTGGTCTCCTTTATGGACCTATAGGGGGCATGAAATGGCAACCACTCACAATGTGGATGGGTGTATGGAGCGGTGCCAGTCACATTCGCATCGTGCTCCATTGTAGCTCTGTCCTGGTTTTTAGGTCTCTGGCAGATGTAAACCACAAGCTGTAACGTGTCCAAGAACAGAACCACCAGGAAGCTTGTGACCTCTGAACATTGGCTTTTAAAGCTTCTTTGACAAATGTTAACCCTGCCAGGTCTTGTGCTGACTAATTTACTTCCTTTAGGCTATGTTCACATTTTGCTTTTTTTTTCTCTTTTTTTTTTTTTTTTTATCCCCAGCATTTTTCTGTTTTTTTTTTTTTTTTCATTGCAAGTTTTGAGCTGTTTGACAAAATTGGCAAAATCTGAGATCTCGGAAATCTCGTGCAGTTTTTTTTTGTTTTCCCCTCAGTATTTTGTGAAAAACATTGTTGTTTTGCAGAATGTAGCATGTCACTTATTTCAGCGTCTTTCACCCATTGAAAGCAATGGGTGGTGCAAAAAAACGCTGAAAAAATGTAGGTATCTGTTTTAGCTGCATTTTTGGTACCAAAACCTGATTAAGTCAAATAATTTTTTTATGCACTAAACTTTATCAGCATTCACAAGAGACAAATGTACCCTGACAAACTATGCAATAACTGTTTTTTTTAAGCAAATTTCTTACTGCCAAGAGAGCAGGTTTTGTCTGAGAAAAACGCATAAAAACCAACGTGTGAGCATATAGCTATAATTAGGCTAAGTGCACACGTTGCAGAATTGCCGCAGAAATTTCCGTGGCAATTACGCATGCAGAATTGGCATGCACATTCCCGCTAAACACTAGCGTTTTGCAAGCGTAATTAGTTTGCAGAATGCTAGCGTTTTCCAAGCAATCTGTACCATCGCTTGGGAAAACTGATTGACAGGTTGGTCACACTTGCCAAACATAGTGTTTGACAAGTGTGACCAACTTTTTACTATTAATGCTGCCTATGCAGCATCAATAGTAAAAATATATAATATAATGTTAAAAATAATTTAATATAAAAAAATCGTGATAATCTCACCTTCCGGCGTCCCCCGCAGCGTTCCCGATGCTCCCGTTCTCAGTAATGCATTGCGAGAATGACCTGTGATGACGTAGCGGTCTCGTGAGACTTCTACGTCATCACAGGTCATTGCCGCAAGGCATTATTGGGAATGGGAGCATCGCGAGGAGCGAGAAGACTGCCGGAGACGCCGGAAGGTGAGAATATCACGACTTTTTTTTTTTATTTCAATTGTGTTTTTTTTTTTTTTGTACAATTATGGTTCCCAGGGCCTGGAGGAGTCTCCTCCACCCTGGGTACCATCCGCACATGATCCGCTGACTTCCCGCATGGGTGGGCATAGCCACATGCAGAAATTAAGCGGATCAATGCATTTTTGTGTGCGGAATCAAAGAATGAACATGTTGGGTTTTTTTCCGGAATGCGATTCCGCCGTGGAAAATAAACGCAGCATGTGCACAAAAATTGCAGATTGCATTCTAATAGGATGCTTAATGTATGCATTTTTTTCATTGTTTTATCACGTTTTTATAGCGAAAAACCACAGAAAATCCTGAAAGTATGCACACAGCCTTACGGTCAATGAAACCAAGTAAGACATTCGGATTATTCTTGAGCTTTGCGGGCCGGCCAGCCTGGCTGTCGGCTGTAGTCAGTCCATAAATCACCAGTATCTGATAGTGAAGCTTATTGGCAGCCATGGTGAGCTTTGTTACCGGCCACCAGGTCTTACCTGGGAAGATACAAAGGCCTTGCCTAGGAGGGCAGGTACACAGACCAGTTTTTACTTTCAGAAATATCCTACTCTGATTCTGCGGCAGACGACCCCCAGGGTTCTGCCACGGATTTGCAGTGTAGCTCTACTTGCAATGATGCTAATCCATGTGAGGCCACATAATGCATTTTTCCTGTCTAATCTACGTTGAGAATCGTCATGAGGAATACATGTGGATTTTGGTTCAGGATAAAAAATCTCTGTGAGCAATCTCTTGTGTAGATGACTTGAAAATCTTGTTTGCCATAGGTTTGTGTTATCCCTTCCCTTTGCCGAACCTGTTTGTCCACATCCACTCGCTCCTACGCTTGTATTGAAATCTTACTGTCTTGTTCCTTGTGTGCTTGGTATTTACCATACAAGCAGCCATGTTTAGGAACGGCCAATGTTTGGCTACGTAACCTATGCTCCTGGAAACGGTGACATCCCTGTGATGAGCGCGTCTCGGGACTGGTGTTGCAGCATAGAAGGGTCTGTCTTCAGATGGATTTATTATTCCTGTCCCAACATAATGGAAAGGATTGCACTTATTTATTTTAAGATCCGGTGTGGTCTGGAGTTGCAGTGCATGGTCTTAATAGTGATTTCCCATCTAAAAAGTGATGTCATGGGCTGAAAGTCTGTGAGTTTAACACTTTAACTTTCAAGAATGTTTAAAACCGACATATAACCCTTTCTACTCTTGAGACCTATATTCATGCCATACGCTGGAGGACGTGGACCAAGCGCTTTCATTGCGCAGGTTCAGGAGCCATGTCCAACACATATCGTCACTGTCAAAAGTAAGAGGCACTCAACATAATACCATTATAATTAGTGATGAGTGAATATACTCGTTACTCGAGATTTCCCGAGTACGCTCGGGTGTCCTCCGAGTATTCTTTAGTGCTCGTAAATTTTAGTTTTTGTTGCCGCAGCTGAATGATTTACATCTGTTAGCCAGCATAAGTACATGTGGGGATTCCCTAGTAACCAGGCAACCCCCACATGTACTTATGCTGGCTAACAGATGTAAATCATTCAGCTGCGGCAACAAAAACTAAAATTTCCGAGCACTAAAGAATACTCGGAGGACACCCGAGCGTACTCGGGAAATCTCGAGTAACGAGTATATTCGCTCATCACTAATTATAAACTACGGTACTCATTTATCCTTCAAGAAAAAACATATTCCTTGGATTTCTCTATTGACAGATGAACAATGTGTGGCTTTTAGAGTATGGTGATGCTCAATATTTTGGAACCTACAAGTAACACACAGATCTCGGCTTCTTATTGCCACTCAGGGCATCATACATTGCGATAGAACTGTAAAGCTTTTGCAGCATTTTCAGGAAGGCGATGTAACATTATGAGAAGAGTAAAGTAACACAACCTCTGTCCGTCATCCCAGACGACCGGTCCACACTAGTGCAACAGTTCGCCAACATCTTGGAAATAGACTATGTCTACAAAAGGGTGATGCCCCCCACAATAAAAAAAAAAAAAGCTTCATAGAGGCATGGATTGAGTAAAAAGCAATGTTACTTTCGCCGGTGTGTAACCAGGGCAGGCAGCTCACGGGCTGGAAGACATGACATTACTGGACTTCGGTCACCAGTCGCCTGCGATTGGCTGAAGTGGGAACAGCTGGTCATCAGGGAAATATCCGATGATGCCGTGCTCCAGTCACCTGACCGCTGCAGTCAATCGCAGTTCTCACTGGTCTGAACATCATGGCTTCTGGTCCTGTCGCAGTTTTTGGGAATGGAATAATCATATCGATTCTTTAGTATGTTTTCAGAGAGAAAATCAAACTACATGCACCCATTGAGTCAATTATAATCCGTAAACCTCATACACACAAAGCATGGCAAGAAAGTAATTTCTTCCCTTTATTAATGCAGTTTCTGTGTCAGAAAACTTCACATGTTAAAACACTTGTATAAAATTTAAGGATGGTAAATGTTGATGAGCTAACTATATAGTGGACAATGGAAGTATGAAATTTGAATTATGTCTGTATCGGCATTCAAAGTTATAACCGTACATTTGTATAATTGTATTCTCCCCTCACCTTCTACCTAGGTGGCGTCTAAAGGAGCTGGTTTGAATCCTCATGCGAAAGTATGGCAGGAAATCCCACAAGGAAACACTGAAGGTTCTGAGACTGTCAATGGCACAGAAGAGTCTTGGGATGAGGCAGTGGCCACAACAGAAACACACATTGAAGGTTGGTTTATTTGCCATAAGCCATGTCTGCAAAAAAAAAAAGTTCTAACTTACCAATGTTTTCCTTTCTGTAAATGTACAACTTCTTTGGAGGTCTGCACACATCACTTGGATGTGGCAGTAAGAAATACTTGTAGGGGAGACGAGAAAGATGCGACAACGATGAATTGTATAAAAATATTAACTATTTGGGCTAATACACCACACAGTCTTCCATGGGTGATGTGATATTTATTGCTATTATATGATGTATTTCTTATGCTGCTTTCACACATCAGGTTTTTGGTTTCGGGCACAATCCGGCAATTTCAGGCACAATCTGGATCCGTTTTTTTCTGATGCCTTATCCGTTTTTTCCCCATAGAGTTGTATTACTGCCAGATTGTGCCTGAAGGACATGCGTTTCATCCGTTTTGTGCCGGATCCGTCCCTTCAGGCTTTTTTGCCGGATACAAAAAACGTCTCCTACAACGTTTTTTGTGTTCGGCGAAAAAGCCTGAAGGGACGTTTCCGGCAATAAACGCATGGAACTGATGTGTGAAAAAACATTTCCGGCGACCAAATCCGTTTTTATATATCTCCCTCTCCCTCTCCCTCTGTTTTTTCACTATTTTACACCGGATCCGTTTTTTTTAGCAAATTTGCCGGATTGTGCCTGAAACCAAAAACCTGATGTGTGAAAGCAGCCTTATGGCTTACATTGTTTGCTATATATAATTACACTTGAACCTTGATACTAATCCATGTTGCTTCCCCTCTGTACAGGCTTCTTTGTGAGTTTACCTTTGCTATTCTAAAACTTGGTATTGAAGTATATATTCTAATTGTGGACAAGCTGTATTGCCCATGGCACTTCACAGTCTACACCATGTTCCAAATTATTATGCAGATGACATTTTTCTCAGATTTTCCTAAATGGTCGGTGCAAATGAGTCAGTCTAATAAGTCATCACCCGTTAGAGTATACATCGAATTTTATTGAAGAAACCTCCCAATGATAACAGTATAATCTCCAAAATGAATAAAAACTCAAAATGCCCTGTTCCAAATTATTAGGCACAGTAGAATTTCTATACATTTGATATGTTTTAAAGAACTGAAAATGCTCATTTGTGGAATTTGCAGCATTAGGAGGTCACATTCACTGAACAAAAAAGCTATTTAACTCCAAAACATCCTAACAGGCCAAGTTACATGTTAACATAGGACCCCTTCTTTGATATCACCTTCACAATTCTTGCATTCTTGAGTTTTTGGAGAGTTTCTGCTTGTACGTCTTTGCATGAAGTCAGAATAGCCTCCCAGAGCTGCTTTTTTGATGTGAACTGCCTCCCACCCTCATAGATCTTGTGCTGGATAATACTCCAAAGGTTCTCTATAGGGTTGAGGTCCGGGGAAGATGGTGGCCACACCATGAGTTTATCTCCTTTTATGCCCATAGCAGCCAATGACTCCGGTATTATTTGCAGCATGAGATGGTGCATTGTCATGCATGAAGATGATTTTGCTCCTGAAGGCACGTTTCTGCTTTTAGACCATGGAAGAAAGTTGTCAGTCAGAAACGCTATTTACTTTACAGAGGTCATTTTCACATCTTCAGGAACCTTAAAGGGCCCCACCAGCTGTTTTCGCATGATTCCGGCCCAAAACATGATTTTTCCACCTCCTTGCTGACGTCGCATCCTTGTTGTGACTTGGTGGCCATCCACCAACCATCCACTACTCCATCCATCTGGACCATCCAGGGTTGCTCGACATTCATCAGTAAACAAGACTGTTTGAAAATTAGTCTTCGTGTATGTCTGGGCCCACTGCAACCATTTCTGCTCATGAACACTGTTTAGGGGTGGCCGAATAGTAGGTTTATGCACCACAGAAAGCCTTTGAAGGATCATACACCTTGAGGTTTGAGGGACTCCAGAGGCACCAGCAGCTTCAAATAACTGTTTGCTGCTTTGTAATGGTATTTTGGCAGCTGCTTTCTTAATCCAATGAATTTGTCTAGCAGAAACCTTCATTATGCCTTTATCTGCATGAACTGTCTGTGCTCTGTTTCAGTCACAAATCTCTTCACAGTATGATGATCACAAAGTTTTTGTGAAGTATCTAATTTTTTATACCTTGTCCAAGGCATTGCACTATTTAACGCTTTTCGGCAGCAGATAGATCCTTTTTATTTCTCATATTGCTTTGAAACCTTTGGCCTGCTTAATAATGTGGAACATCATTTTTAAGTAGTTTTCCTTTAATTAGAATCACCTGGAAAACTAATTATCACATGTGCTTAACCCTGCTGTTCTGTTGGTCAAAAATGACCGACTTTGAACTTCAATATTCTTTAAAATATTCAAGATGCGGCTCTGAAACCCGTGGCCGACCGACCCATCCTCATTTAAGTCAATCAACCACAAGTTTCAGAACCGCATCTTGAACACCCCAAAAAATACCAAAGTTCAAAATAGGTCTCCCCAGACCGAACAGAACAGCAGGGTTAAAGGTACCGTCACACTGAGCAACTTTGCAACGAGAACGACAACAATCTGACGTTGCAGCGTCCTGGATAGCGATCTCGTTGTGTTTGACACGCAGCAGCGATCTGGATCCCGCTGTTATATCGGTGGTTGGAGCTAGAAGTCCAGAACTTTATTTGGTCGTCAGGTTGGCGTGTATCGGCATGTTTGACATCAAAAGCAACGATGCCAGCAATGTTTCTCTGATCGCCCATGACGGCACCACGGAGAGAGGGGTTCCGCCCACCAAGGACAGGAAACCTACGGATAAAAAGGCGGTACCACTCTCCTGCATCAGTTGGTTTCCTGTCCTTGATGGGAGACCTACGGACTTACCAGTTCGACGTTGGATTTCCGGGGCCAACCAGTCCGACTCAGGCAGCTGGGGTCCCTCTGCCTCGGCTGGGGTGGTGACCCGAAGCACCACCGCTGGGGGCTAGTGGGCCTCTAGGGTGAGTGGGGGAGGTGACAAGGAGTTCGCGGTCACCACCCCAGGTAAGATGCAGCAGCGGCAACATCCAGGGGGGTCCCTCTGTGGTTGCGGGAGGTGCGGCGCGGCCCTCCCCTAGCACGCGTCAGCCTGCACACTGCACTGCCATCGGGCGTGCAGAGCCGCGCGGTAGGGTCTGCATAGGACCGGGGGTGCCGGTCAGCAGCGCCATATCTGCACTCTGGGCGGCCATCTTGAGAGTCCGGCGCATGCCCGGAGTTAAGCTGGTCTCGCGAGACGCTGGAGGAACCCGACTGCGCAGGCGTCGGCGTTTGGCGCTCCTCGCCGTTGTCTGGACGCCGCTGCGCAGGCGACGCTGATCTGACGCTTGTGCGTTCCAAAGGCGCCGCAGAAGCGTCTGCGCAGGCGCCGGCGTTCAACGCTCCTCGCCGTCGGCTGAGCGCTACTGCGCAGGCGCCGTGAAGAAAAAAAAAAAAAAAAGCGGCGGGAGCTTTAAAAGGGAGAATCTACTTCCTCCCAGTGGCTCTGCAGTAGATCGGCAAGAGCCTTAGGAGCGACTAGTTGTCGCAGCAGCAGCAGCGCAGCACGCGTTATTGACAGCAGACCAGCAGCAGTATGAGCGACCCGGCATCTCCCTTGCCTGAATCACCTCCACCTATAGCATCGCCGCAGCAGCAGCAAAAGAGGCGACAGCAGAAAGGTCACCAGGACACCAGCAAAGAACGCCAAAGGTCTCAACACAGCAAGGAGTCCAGCACGGCGTCGGGGAAAAAGCCAGAGGCAGAGAATCCCCAACCGGTATTTATGGGTCCTGGAGGTGGTAAGTTGATCTTCGTGAAAGTTAGAGACAGTAAGATTATTATTTGTCTCTTTTTAGGGGAGGAAAAGCGTAGGTAAAACAAAGCACAAAATTTGTGCCATCTGTAAAGAGGATCTTCCACCCGCATGGGAGAAGCAGCTATGTAATTCCTGCATACAGCAGACTGTATCCGAAAGCCTGCCCGGGTTTGCAACAGATCTTAAAAACCTGATTAAAGAACAGGTGGAAGACACCTTTAGATCCCTTCTAATAGGGGAAAAAAACGGAGAAGGACCAGACACAGGTCCCCGTCCCCAGTCTCTAAATCTGACAGCGATAGTGCAAGTTCAGTATCCTCCTCCTCCTCCTCCTCATCTTCATCATCCACTTCTTCCTCAGGAGGTCACAATTGTTTCCCGCTAGAGGACACAGATGGCCTCATAAAGGCAGTGAGGAGTACTATGGGATTAGTAGACTCTCACCCTAAAAAGTCAGCACAAGACATCATGTTTGGGGGCTAAGAACAAAAAAAGAGAAGAGCTTTCCCGCTTAATGAAGCAATTGCAGCGTTAATTAAGAAGGAATGGAAAAAACCCATGAAAAAGACTCTCCTAACTCCAAAAAGGAAATACCCCTTCGAGGATGAATCCTGCTCCTTTTGGGAAAAAGCCCCCAAATTAGATGTAGCAATAGCTAGAGCATCAAAGAAATTCGCTCTCCCGTTTGAGGACATGGGGGTCCTAAAAGACCCTATGGACAAGAAGGCGGACGCCTTCCTTCAAGGGCTCTTGGGAGTCAGCGGGAGGAGGCCTGAAACCGGCAGTGGCAGCAGCTTGCACATCCCGCTCCCTAATGATCTGGTTAAATCAACTAGAGCAGGGGTCCCCAACTCCAGTCCTCAAGGCCCACCAACATGTCATGTTTTCAGGATTTCCTTAGTCTTGCCCAGGTAATAATTGCATCACCTGTGCAATGCAAAGGAAATCCTGAAAACATGACCTGTTGGTGGGCCTTGAGGACTGGAGTTGGGGACCCCTGAACTAGAGGGTCAGTTAAAGGGGAAAACTTCCCGAGACTCGATGCTGAAGACATTACCTGTAATAAGGGGAGCTGCGGCTTTTCTGGCTGACGCCTCGGCAGACTCTATCAGATTAGCTGCCAGGTCAGCAGTGTTTGCCAATGCGGCCAGGCGTGCCCTCTGGCTTAAGAATTGGCCTGGCGATCTGCAAACAAAAACAAAACTGTGTACTATCCCCTGCGAAGGAGAGTTTTTGTTCGGTTCCACATTAGACGACATCTTGGAAAAAGCAGGGGACAAGAAAAAGTCCTTTCCCTCTCTAGGTCTCCCCTCTTACCGGAAGCCCTTTCGGAACAAGAGGTTTTTCCGCAAGAACCCTGGGAGAGGCCAGGGAAAGTGGGAGGATAAGAGGAACAAAAACAAGGGGTTCATCTTTAACAAAAACCCCAGCGATAACAAGAAACCTTCTCAATGAAGGTTCGCCCCAGGTGGGAGGGAGATTATCTCTTTCTCCCAGCCTGGAAAAAGATCACCTCCAGTCAATGGATTCTGAATATTATAGAATCAGGTCTGAGGCTGACATTTAAAAGACACCCCCGTCCCTCTTTTACGATGACATCTATAAGATCTTCGGCAGAAGAACAGCTGGCACTGGAAAACGAGGTCATCGGGTTAGTAAAAAAGGGAGTACTCCTGGAGGTTCCCCCACAAGAAAGAGGGCAAGGGTACTATTCCCCTCTATTCCTGAGGAAGAAACCAGACGGTTCCTTCAGGACCATTATAAATCTAAAAAAACTAAACGATTACCTGGAAGTTCAAGCATTCAAGATGGAAACGATAAAATCATCTATCAAGATGTTGTTTCCCCAATGCTTCATGGTGGTCCTGGACCTAAAGGACGCATATTATCACGTCCCAATACACAAGGATCACCAGAGATTCCTCAGGATGGCAGTTCACATCAGGGGAGTCATAAATCACTTCCAATTTTCAGCTCTACCATTTGGTCTTGCCATAGCCCCGAGGGTTTTCACAAAGCTGATAGCAGAGGTAATGGCTCACCTCAGAGAAGAAAATACCCTAATCGTTCCATATCTGGACGATTTCTTGGTGATAGGCTCCCCCCCGCAACATTGCGAGGATCAACTGGCAATAGTGATACACTCTTTAAAGAATCTGGGTTGGCTAATAAACATAGAAAAATCCAGACTAATGCCTTCGCAGGTCCAGGAGTACTTGGGTCTCACTCTAGACTCCAAAAAGATGGAATGTTGGCTCCCGGAGAACAAGATACAAAAACTAAAAAGTTTAGTATCGAGAACCCAATCTCTCCCCTCCATAACACTCCGTCAGGCCATGTCCCTCTTAAGGTACCTTCACACATAACGATATTGTTAACGATATCGTTGCTTTTTGTGACGTAGCAACGATATCGTTAATAAAATCGTTCTGTGTGACAGCGACCAACAATCAGGCCCCTGCTGTGAGATCGTTGGTCGCTGAAGAAAGTCCAGAACTTTATTTCGTCGCTGGACTCCTCCTGACATCGCTGGATCGGCGTGTGACACCGATCCAGCGATGTCTTCACTGGTAACCAGGGTAAACATCAGGTAACTAAGCGCAGGGCCGCGCTTAGTAACCCGATGTTTACCCTGGTTACCATCCTAAAAGTAAAAAAAAAACAAACAGTACATACTTACCTACAGCCGTCTGTCCTCCAGCGCTGTGCTCTGCTCTCCTTCTGTACTGGCTGTGAGCGTCGGTCAGCCGGAAAGCAGAGCGGTGACGTCACCGCTCTGCTTTCCGTCCGCTGTGCTCACACAGACTGTACAGGAGGAGTGCAGAGCACAGCGCTGGAGGACAGACAGCTGTAGGTAAGTATGTACTGTTTGTTTTTTTTACTTTTAGGATGGTAACCAGGGTAAACATCGGGTTACTAAGCGCGGCCCTGCGCTTAGTTACCCGATGTTTACCCTGGTTACCGGCATCGTTGGTCGCTGGAGAGCTGTCTGTGTGACAGCTCTCCAGCGACCAAACAGCGACGCTGCAGCGATCCGGATCGTTGTCGGTATCGCTGCAGCGTCGCTTAATGTGAAGGGGCCTTTAGGCTCTATGACCTCTTGCATCCCCGCAGTCCAGTGGGCCCAATTACATTCAAGAGATCTTCAATGGCAGATATTGTCGGAGCAAATCCATCTAGGAGGGCATTTAGACGGGCAGTTGACTCTATCTCCTCGCACCAGTCACTCCCTGACATGGTGGAAATCGCAGGAAAATCTTTCCCAGGGAGTCCCATGGGTAATTCAGATCTCGAAAGTCCTGACTACGGACGCAAGCCCTTCAGGGTGGGGGGCTCATCTGGGCGACCTTGTAACCCAGGGCATTTGGTCTCCATCTACAGTAAACAAATCCTCCAACATGAAGGAGCTCCTTGCAGTAAAATATGCCCTTCAGGAATCCTTGGGGGTCCTTCACTCTCACCATGTAAGAGTAATGTCGGACAATCGGGTGGTAGTATCTTACCTAAATCACCAGGGGGGTACCCGTTCCAAAAATCTAATGGAAGTGACCAAATCAATCCTGCAAATAGCCGAGAGCAACCTCTTATCCCTAACAAGCCTACACATAAGGGGAGTAGACAACTACAAAGCAGATTTCCTCAGCCGGTCCAGCCTAAAACAGGGGGAATGGGAACTAAATCAGGTGATATTCACCCAGATCACAGAAAGATGGGGTGTTCCCAAAATAGATCTCTTTGCGAGTCATCTAAACAAAAAAGTAACCTCCTTCTGCTCCCTATCTCCCCTGGGGAACCCAGTAGCTGTGGACGCTTTCCTAATTTGGGGTCACCTTCTGGTCTATGCCTTCCCTCCTCTTATTCTGATTCCAGCAGTGCTGAGGAAGATTCGGGAGGACGGGGCGCTGGTCATCTTAATTGCCCCGTTCTGGCCGAAGAGACCTTGGTTCTCATGGATGAGGAAGATGTCAATATCCGACCCTTGGGTATTGCCAGACCACCAGGATCTATTTTCGCAGGGCCCAGTCTGTCACCCTCGAGTCAAGAACTTGCACTTGACAGCTTGGCTTTTGAAAGGAAATTATTAGAAGCAGGGGGTTCTCTCCAGGGTTAATATCAACTCTGTTACAAAGTAGGAAGCCGGTTACAACAAAGCAATACGGCAAAGTAAGGAAGAAATTTCTGTCGTCTTCAGGTGAAAAAATAGGGAAAGAAATTCCCCTTGCTTCCATACTAGAATTCCTACAAAATGGGTTGGAGATGGGTTTAGCCACTAGCACCCTAAAAGTTCATGTGGCGGCATTGGGAGCTCTATTTAACTTTGACTTAGCTTCAAATAGGTGGGTCTCTAGATTCATCAGGGCGGCAGGAAGATCAAGGCCTCTTCCAGTAAAAGTAGTTCCTCAATGGGACTTAAACTTGGTCCTTAAAGCCCTGACTAGTCCGCCATTCGAACCATTACACGAATCTACAATAAAAAACCTGTCTCTCAAAACAGCTTTATTAGTCGCCCTTACTTCTGCCCGTAGGGTTAGCGATTTACAGGCTCTCTCAGTTAACCCTCCTTACACACAATTTCTAGAGGATAGGGTCATTTTAAAAACAGACCCAGCATATCTCCCGAAAGTGGCTTCTAAATTTCACAGGTCTCAAGAGATATCTCTCCCCTCCTTCTGT
Source organism: Ranitomeya imitator (assembly GCF_032444005.1). NCBI lineage: Eukaryota > Metazoa > Chordata > Amphibia > Anura > Dendrobatidae > Ranitomeya > Ranitomeya imitator. Next base: position 709,821,801 of record NC_091284.1, on the reverse strand, counting down.
CCCAATCCTAAAAATAAGGAGGAACAAACACTACATACACTAGATGTAAGAAGATGTCTCTTACATTACCTAGAAGTCACTAGAGAGAGTAGGGAGGATTCCTCTCTGTTTGTGTGTTTCCAGGGTCCCCGGAAGGGGAAAAAAAGCATCTAAAGCCACCATAGCAAGATGGATCACGGACGCCATCAGTCTCTCATACTCGGCAAGTGGGATGTCCGTTCCCAGGGAGGTTAAGGCTCACTCAACAAGGGCAGTAGCGACTTCCTGGGCGGAGAAGGCCGGAGCTTCCATTGACCAGATATGTAGAGCTGCTACCTGGTCCTCACCATCCACATTCTATAGGCACTATAGATTGGACCTAATCTCCTCTTCAGACCTTACTTTTGGTAAAAGGGTTCTGGAGGTGGTGGTCCCTCCCTGAATGTACTATCTATGCAATTCTCTCCGTGGTGCCGTCATGGGCGATCAGAGAAAAATATAGTTCTTACCGATAACGGTATTTCTCTGAGCCCATGACGGCACCTGTACATTCCCTCCCTTCACTTGTGGGTGCTCACATCAAAATAGTGCCATAGTCTACTCATAGTTTTAAAGTCACGCGGTATCTAGTTATGATAAACAGTTAAAATTAACAAATGTTTAGTAGTCTCCCATCATTCTCTATGTAAAACAACTGATGCAGGAGAGTGGTACCGCCTTTTTATCCGTAGGTTTCCTATCCTTGGTGGGCGGATCCCCTCTCTCCGTGGTGCCGTCATGGGCTCAGAGAAATACCATTATCGGTAAGAACTATATTTTTTACATGGATCTAACAACCAGGGAGAACGATAAGTGAGTCGCCGTTACGTCACTGGATCGCTCCTGCATCGTTCTGGAGCTGCTGTGTTTGACGTCTCTACAGCGACCTAAACAGCGACGCTGCAGCGATCTAGTTTAGGTCGGATCGTTGTCTATATTGCTGGAGCGTCGCTTAGTGTAACTGTACCTTAAGATTGATTTCAGTGATCCATTGATCCCTGAGACACAATACCACCCATGAGTTTAATTGAAAAACAAAACAATTAAATCTTTGACACTTAAATCCAATTTGCATAATAATTTGGAAAACAGTGTATTGTCTCTGGGCTCTAAATTCATACAGAGCATTCATTGGTTTCCAGACTCCCTTCTGGCTCTGATGTAACCCACTGAGGAGGGATACTTACCGTATATACTCGAGTATAAGCCGACCCCCCCCCCCCCCCCCCCTAATTTTGCCACAAACAACTGGGAAAACTTATTGACTCGAGAATAAGCCTAGGCTGGAAAATGCAGCAGCTACTCGTAAATTTCAAAAATAAAAATAGATGCTCCATACCGTTCATTATTGCCCCATAGATGCTCCTTATACAACTGTGCTATATAGAATGCTCTATACCGTTCATTATGGCCCCATAGATGCTCCATATATAGCTGTGCCCCATATATATATTGCTCTGCACCGTTGATTATGGCCCCATAGATGCTCCTTATAAAGCTGTGCCATATAGATTGCTCTGCACCGTTGATTATGGCCCCATAGATGCTGCTTATAAAGCTGTGCCCCATATACGGTATATTGCTCTGCACCGTTCATTATTTCCCCATAGATGCTCCTTATAAAGCTGTGCCCCATATACATTGCTCTGCACCGTTCTTTATGGCCCCATAGATGCTCCTTATATAATGCTGTGCCATATATATATATGCTCTGCACCGTTGATTATGGCCTCATAGATGCTCCATATATAAAGCTGTGCCATATAGAATGCTGCTGCTGGTGCTGCCATAAAAAAAAATCACATACTCACCTCTCTTGCTCAGGACGCCGGCGCTTTCAATATTTACCTGCTCCTCGTGCGGCTCCGTCTCCAGCACTGACGCTCAGCAGAGGGCGTGCACTGACTACGTCACAGCGCCCTCTAACCTGAGCGTCACTGCTAGAGGACGCTGGAGACGGAGCTGCACCGGAGCGAGGAGCAGGTAAATATAGCGCAGCGCTGCGCTCCCCGTATACTTACCTGCTCCTGGCGCGGTCCCTGCAGTCCCTGGCTTCCCCGGCACTGCAGCTTCTTCCTGTAATTGAGCAGTCACAGTTACCGATCATTTACAGCAATGAATATGCGGCTCCTCCCCTATGGGACCATGTGACCGCTCAGTACAGGAAGAATCTGCAGCGACGGGGAAGCCAGGGACTGCAGGGACCGCGCCGCAGCAGGTGAGTATAACTACACAGCTCCCCCTCACCTGCCGACCCCCGGGTATATGACTCGAGTATAAGCCGAGAGGGGGACTTTCAGCCCAAAAAAGTGGGCTGAAAATCTCGGCTTATACTCGAGTATATACGGTACTATTAAATATAAGCCTACTCCTGTTTATCCAAACTTTGGTCATATTATGTGGTGTATTGATATCTATTCATTGGGTTTGTGTGTTACATGTTTTAACTGGATTTTAAGATATTTATTTGTTTAATAACGTGTTATATTTTTACACAATTCGTGGTTCGTGGTGTGCACTCTGTTATTGCACCTTTATCCTCTCCCCTACTTATGATTCTTGATGCATGATGATGCACCCCAACATTTTATATACTAGCTGTGCATCCTTCAATTTCTTGTAGCAAGAAATATAGACATAGCAGCCCAGTGTATGGCATCCTCCCTCACTATGTAAATAAGGGCCTAACGTGTGAGCGACCCTCAGCTGTTCCCTTGTGAAATATTGAAAATCATTTCAGACCTTTTTTTTTTTTTTTTCTTGCCTTTATCAGGCGACAGTGCTCACCACCTAGATCAGCAGCCAATATACTTGGTTTCCGTGCAAGAAATGTTGGCCTTTTCTACCAGGTTACACTCCTGTAGGAAGTGAGCAAATTAATTTTGGCTTGGTGCCCGATTTTGATTGGTAAAATAACTTTTACGGTTAATGGCTTATGGAGCCATCCGCTGCTGATGGGCACAGAGGGGCTTCATTACATGCCTGGTGGGAGAGTTACCAGGGCTCAGAGTATGGGGCATTCTCTGTAATGGGATGTGTGTACAGTTGCATCACTCCACGGCTGTGAGATTGGACAGCAGAGTATGCGCCCGTGCAACCCATTTATTGACTTCAAATGTTCTAAACTCACAAGTGGACAAATAGATGGAAAAAAAATTTCAAGTTCTGCATTGAAATCATCACAGGCAACATATAACTATAAACATTTTTTTTAAAAATTTTATCATGTCACAATCTGCTTAACAAAAAAAAATTCTTGCAGTTTACACCTACCACTGAGGCTTTGTTAGACTTTAAAGGGAACGTGACGGGTCCCTCGTGCCCCCCAAATCACAAGCATTTGTATCTTCCTGTATAAAATCACTTCTGAACAGTCCCTTTACTGCATTTAACATTAGAAATACTTTGTCTAAAGAATTTTATAAGTCTGTTTATCATATGCCAATCTTATTTTGACCAGTACAGGGGCGTGAGAACATGGTGAGTAAGACAACTAGTCTGGGGAAACCAAACACCCCATTGAATAGTTAAGAGGTGATCAGCAAATGAGAAAACTACTTTAGCAATATTTATTCTAAAGATCTTTGTATTAAATGTAGTAAAGGGACTGTGCAGCAGGGATTTTATACAGGAAGCTACAAATGCTGGGGGACCTGTCAAAATTCCCTTTAACCCTGCTGTTCTGTTCGGTCTGGGGAGACCTATTTTGAACTTTGGTATTTTTTGGGGTGTTCAAGATGCGGTTCTGAAACTTGTTGTTGATTGACTTAAATGAGGATGGGTCGGTCGGCCACGGGTTTCAGAGCCGCATCTTGAATATTTTAAAGAATATTGAAGTTCAAAGTCGGTCATTTTTGACCAACAGAACAGCAGGGTTAAACTCTGTATTGTTTCAGGAAATAACAAATCTACATAGCCACAGGGGGTCGAAGGTCTGACCAATGTCTTGTATTGATGTGTCAAATGAGCTTGTGCAAAGGCCATTGTGAAGGGAGGGAGATCTGTGCCATCCCCTATTGTGTTATCAGCTGTGTACTGAGGTGTTACATGTCTTGTAGTCCTGCCTGTGCTGATATGGAGCCTGCTGAAAACTCATCCTGAAAGAACGGGATGTATGAGTCTAAAAGAAAAAAAAAAAGTGGCCCACGTGACAAATGCAGTAATGACTTTTTTTTTTTTTTTTTTTTTTTAATAAAGATCATAGTATTGAAGAAAAATGCAAAAAAAAGTTATTAATACACATGGAAAACAAACCAGCATTAGGGAATTCTATGATACTGTCTTAAAACATACCAGATAACTGGAAGCAGTATTATAGCTAGAGCCGCACCTGTTAATAATGCAAAATATATGTATGGAGAGCAAAACGTTTCAAAGGCAAATTATGTACTGTATCAAGTGATTGCAACTCATAAGTCCAATCACAAGCTGGGAGAAGCTTTTCAGTATGTTATAATATAACCAAGCATCTCTGCTGTAACGGGATACGTCTCATAGAAAGACGATCCAACGCTGAATCCAAGATAAGCAGTGTTAACCCCTTCATGTATCAGAAAATCACAGCCTAATACGAATAGCCATGGGTAATATAAATGAAAGACCACTGGTAATGACAAACGGCCAAAAAGAATTAAACCCAATTATAAAATGGAGAGAACCTGAAAATGTAAAAGTTTTGCACCCCAGGAGAAGAGCCTGAAACCTGACGTGTATCGCCGTTCCGCACTACAGCTTCCTCAGGGGAACTAACAAGTTGTTTAATGGTTTTTTTTTTTTTTTTTTAATTCTTTAATAAAATCTTCTTTCTTTTGTGCAGGCAATCTAGAAGGTTTGAGTGAAACGTGTAAACCCTTTGAAGTAATGTATTCCCCCCCTTGTGACGTGAATAGGAATGGTCTTCAGTTAGAGGAAGCGGCAGCAAATGGAATGGACTTATTAGTACAAGACGAACTTGGATACCAAATGTTTGAGGTTTCAGGTAATTCAGTATTCCTGTGTCCCATGTAGTTTTATTGGTATTCTGCTTGTAAGCCACGGTTTGCATTGTGGAGGCCAAGGTTTTGTGCACCCCCTGGGGATGGGCTATGTGCACACTGTCTTTTAAATGTTATTATATCTGCTGAGTTTTCCCAGGCGAAACAGTTTTTGGAGAACGCCAGCAGTTGTTCTGCTAGCAGCTTCACTGGCAGTTTTGCTGTCTCGATATTTTACTTTTACTATAGAGAGCAGACAGCTTCCCAGCGGAAGCCACCTGAAGAATGAGCATAATTGTTATGGGGCACTTTTGCATGTGCTTTTTCAGGTGGTGTCCTGGCAGAATCAGTCTTTGAAGGTATGTGCACACTGTATATAATTTTAAAGGTGAAAATCTCAGATTTCTTTTCAAGAGGGCAGTACTCCCCAACCTTCCTGCTTGCCTGGAAGGGGACGCAGCACCACAGCATCGTAGAACTGCAGGGGCGCTCGGGCTGGCTGAATCCAGCGATCCATCCAGCTTCAGTGCCACACTAGTTGCAAGATGTATATACATGATGGCTGTCATACACTTGCCTTGCACTGAATTGGTTATTTAGATAATAAATCATCGATGTAATACCATGTCGGCTCGTGTCTGCCAGAACTAGGGGCTTTCTATTCTAAATTGTAAAAGGGAGAGGGGGGTCCTCATAGTGATCTGTCCATCTATGATCATTAGCTCTCATGCATATGGATAAGGATGTCATTAGAAGACAGCCTCTTTAAGAGATTTGTATTTTCAGCATTGTAAAAATTCTGAACTTCCTTGTTTTGAGATAAAGCTCCATTGTCTTCTGCTTGTTGAGATAACCTGTAGATCCTTCTGTCCACAAGGAATAGTTCTAATTTTTCTCCTTTTCCTTATCTGAAAAGGTTGCGCCTCTCCCCACTCCCGTTCTGTTGCCTTGAAAGAAATATTCTGTTATATAAAGGGGCAACTTTACTGCAAAATAATCGTGAACGAGTAATAAAAAATGCTCACTTCACGATCTTGCCATGTAATCAGACTGCTTATCACCTGGTGAATGAGCAAAACACTCGTTCATCAGGTGAAATGTTTGTGTACCATAAAAATCGTTGTTTATTCAGTCGCCATGACAGCACAACGAGAGAGGGGATCCGCCCTTCAGGGACAGGAAACCTCAGACATAAAAGGGCGGCACCTCACTCACCCGCCAGTTGGTTTCCTGTCCCTGACAGTGGAACCTCTTCAGACAGGCCCAGAGAAGAGGGTTGAAGATAGAAGCTATCCCACTCCTGACAGGCCGATGCAGGTAGCGGGGGTCCCCTACCTCGGCCTGATCAGGGGGATGGAAGCACCACACGGCAGGGGGACTGTCTGTGTAGGTGACAGCAGGAGGAAGCAGCCCTAAGCGGGGGGCTTGACTTCTGTGGTGCCGCTGTTCACCTGGTACGTGAGGCCCAATGGTGCGCATCTGCCGGAGCTCCTGGGGTCGGTCCGCCGCTGCTGCTGGGGTCTGCGGTGGCTAGGTGAGCGCTGCCGTCCTTGCTCGGCGCGTCTGCTCTCAGCGCCGCGGCCGCGTCCGGAAGGGGCGTGTCCTGATGACGCGGGTGCGGCGCGGGGCGATGACGCGGCCGCGCATGCGCGGTAGCGTCTTATCCTGGCTAATGGCGGCGCCCGGCGTCGCAGGGGGGGATTTTGGCCTCAGGGAGTCTGGCGCTCTACGGGCGCTAGCGGAGGCAGTACCAATTAGCGGTGCACCGAGGGATGTCCCTGCTGACCCCCCATCCGGGGGTGGTACCCAGGGGGATGGATTTAAACGCTGCACTGAGGCCTCAACATTGTTCCTGTCCACCATCTTGGAATGGAGTCTCTGGAAGGAACACCGCAGCTGGGCGGTGAGCAGCAGCAGTTACCTGAACAACCTTTGAGCAGCTCCCAGCGGCGGTCTAGTGGCAGTAGTCGCGCTGGTAGAGCCAAAGAAACTCAGAAGTCAACTAAGTCCTCTGGCCGTAAGAAATCTCCGGCTAAGAAGGACCCCCCGATCACGGTACCATTCACTGCAGGGATGGGTAAGTGAGCTTCGTGAAAGTACATTTCTGATAGCTGTCCCTCCTTGTATTCCCTCTCTCCTTATTAGGGGAGGAAATCTGTGTCCAAATCCAAACATAGAGAGTGTGCCATCTGTACGGAACCTCTTCCGGATGGACATAAAAAGAAATTGTGCAGCATCTGCATTCAACAATTAATTGAGGACGAGACCCCTGACCTTACGTCTACTCTTAGGGATCTGGTTAGACAGGAGGTCAGAGATTCCATAAGGTCTCAGAAGACAGTTTCAAAAAAGAGGAAGGAGATATTATCCCCAGCCTCGGATGTGGATTCAGACACGGGTGGTGTGAGTTCGGATTCTCATCCGTCATCATCATCAGAGGACGTGGAATCTAGTCGAACCTGTCTATCACTGGACAGGGTTAACCGCTTAGTCAAAGCTGTCAATAGCACTATGGGCATTGAGGAGACCCAGGCGGAATGTTCCATCCAGGATATAATGTTTAAAGGCATAGATCGCAAATCCAGAAGAGTATTTCCCGTAGTTGATAAAGTTAAGTCTCTGATTACGAGAGAATGGAAAAAACCCGAAAGGAAGGGGTCTCTCCCACCAGCGTTCAAAAGAAGATATCCCTTTGAGGAAGAAGCTTCTTCCCCCTGGGACAAGGTCCCGAAACTGGATGCGGCGGTGGCTAAAGCATGTAAAAAGACGTCTCTTCCGTTTGAGGATCTGGGGAGCCTAAAAGACCCGCTTGATAGGAAAGCTGAGGTATTCCTTAAAGGAGCTTGGGAAACATCAGCGGGTTCCCTGAGACCAGCGATTGCGGCCACCTGCACTGCCCGGTCGTTGATGGTATGGCTGGGTAATCTAGAAAACCAGCTCAAGGATAAGGTTCCTAGGAGCGAGATCCTATCATCTATGTCTATGATTCAGGATGCAGCAGCCTTCCTTGCGGATGCGTCAGCCGATTCTGTTAGGCTAGCGGCAAGGTCATCAGCACTGTCCAATGCGGCCCGTAGGGCTCTTTGGATAAAATGCTGGCCAGGAGACTTGCAGGCCAGATCAAAACTATGTGGCATCCCCTGTGAGGGGGTTCATTTGTTTGGCCCAGTGCTGGATGAGCTTCTAGAAAAAGCAGGTGACAGTAAGAAGCGATTCCCTCTCCTAGCAAGACCCTTCTATAGACGGGACTATAATAGAGGAGGGCCATATCGCCGAAGATCGGACAGGGATTCAAATAGAGAATCGACCAGATACAACTCTTACAGGGGAAGAGGTAGAGGTTACATGTTTAACTCTTCTAGAGACTCTAAAAAGCATCAATGACTGGCGGCCCAGGTGGGCGGTAGGCTTTTGGCCTTCTACCCAGCCTGGGTAAAAATCACCAATAGTCCATGGATACTCAGTATCATTAAAGAGGGGCTAAAGTTCCAATTCCACCATACCCCCCTGGAAAAATTCAAATTAACTCCTATCCGTTCTTCTCCCGCAGAACAGTTGGCGTTGGAGTCAGAGGTTCGAGATCTCCAAAAAAAGGGGGTTCTCGTTAAAGTACCTACGGAGGAACAAGGTACGGGGTTTTACTCCCCTTTATTCCTGGTAAAGAAGCCAGATGGATCTTATCGTACCATCATCAATCTGAAGGGCCTGAATGTATTCCTGCTGGTCCCATCCTTTAAAATGGAATCTGTGAAGTCGGCAATAAAGCTTCTTTTTCACAATTGCTTCATGGTTGTCTTAGATCTGAAAGACGCCTATTATCATGTCCCGATACATGCAACTCATCAGCGCTTTCTCAGGGTGGCGATTTCTCTTGCCGGCACAGTGGAGCACTTTCAATATCGGGCACTCCCCTTTGGTGTTGCAGTCGCACCTCGGGTGTTCACTAAGATTATGGTGGAGGTTATGGCACACCTTCATGAGCAAAATATACTAATAATTCCCTATCTGGATGATTTATTGATCGTTGGGCGCTCAGATGTACACTGTAAAGAACAGTTGGGGAAAGTGATGGCGGCGTTACACAACTTAGGATGGATTATCAATCTCAAAAAGTCGCGTCTTCAGCCCTCAACATCACAGCAGTTCTTGGGTCTTACTGTGGATTCAGCCCAGCAGGAATGTCGCCTGCCAGACTCAAAAGTTGATACTATTCACCGGCTGGCCTCCAGGGCAATTAGTAATCCCGTAGTTTCCCTAAGAAGTGCTATGTCACTCTTAGGTTCACTTACTTCTTGTTTTCCGGCGGTGATGTGGGCACAGTTTCACTCCAGGGCTCTGCAATGGGATGTTCTGCATAATTTTCGGCGTCTGGGCGCTAACCTTGACAAAAAATTTTCCCTATCTGTAGAGGCCACGGGTTCACTAAGGTGGTGGACACACATCCCTAATCTGCGTAAAGGGGTACCTTGGATATATCATATATCACGGGTAATAACAACGGATGCTAGCCCCACGGGGTGGGGAGCACACTGGGAGGGCAATTGCATTCAGGGTCTGTGGTCCCATTCTGAGCGAGACACGTCCTCCAATCTGAAGGAATTGATGGCGGTGGAACGCGCCTTAGATAGGTTCCTTATACCTCTGCAGGGTAGACATGTTAGGATACTCTCTGACAACCAGGTGACCGTTGCTTATGTGAACCACCAAGGAGGTACACGGTCTAGGTCATTAATGAACGTTACAAATCATATCTTTCAGATGGCCGAAAATCACCTGCTCTCCCTTACGGCCCTTCATATAAAGGGAAATCTAAATACCATGGCCGATTACTTAAGCCGCAACGAGCTCAGACAAGGGGACTGGTCTCTAAAACCGGCTGTCTTCAATCAGATCGTGCGGTTGTGGGGATGTCCAGAGATAGATCTGTTTGCCAGTCGAGGAAACAAGAAACTCCATCAATTCTGTTCCCTAGACCCAAGGGACAACCCGTACGCAGTCGACGCTCTTCTGATCCCCTGGAATTTCAATCTCGCCTACGCTTTCCCTCCTCTGAATCTCATTCCTATAGTTCTGAGGAAAATTCGCGAAGACGGAGCCCGAGTGGTTTTAATAGCCCCATTCTGGCCCAGAAGGTCTTGGTTCCCATGGTTGAGAAGCCTGTCCATTTCCCAACCATGGATCCTCCCAGAAATACCGGACCTCCTTTCCCAGGGTCCAGTCTTCCATCCACGAGTAACCAACTTGCACCTGACAGCGTGGAACTTGAGAGGTCACTTCTGAAAGGAAAGGGATTCTCCCAGAATCTTGTAAATACTCTACTTAAAAGTAGGAAAGCCTCCACGACTAGCATTTATGTTAGGGTATGGAGGAAGTTCCTATCAAGTTCAGGAGCACAAATCGATCAAAAACCTGATATTGCTCAGATCCTAGAATTTTTACAGAAGGGCCTAGAGTTAGGCTTAGCCACCAGCACCCTTAGAGTTCAGGTTTCAGCTCTAGGGGCACTATATAATTCCAACATAGCCAGTAATCACTGGATAACAAGGTTTTTCAAAGCGGTCACCAGATCCAGGCCGGTTGTTAAACAGAGAATAGTTCCATGGGACCTAAATCTTGTGCTCTCAGCTCTAACACAAGCTCCGTTCGAGCCTATTGACTCTGTCCCGATCAAGATCCTGTCGGTCAAAACAGCCCTCTTAGTTGCTCTTACATCGGCAAGAAGGGTTAGTGATCTTCAGGCATTATCCAGGCAACGTCCATATATGCAATTTTTGGAAGATAGAGTGGTGATGAGGCCTGACCCTCTTTATCTTCCAAAGGTTGCCTCAAAATTTCATAGATCCCAGGAGGTGATCCTACCTTCATTTTGTCCTAATCCCTCTAACAATAAGGAGCAGAGATTTCATTGTTTGGACGTACGTAGGTGCCTTCTTAAATACATTTCAGTAACAGACACCTGGAAAAAAGACCACGCATTATTTTTATCCTACCAGGGGGTTAGGAAGGGACTTAGAGTGTCAAAAAATACCCTAGCCAGATGGATTAGGGAGGCGATATCTCTTGCTTATACCGCAGGTGGCGTGGAGATTCCAGAAGGTATAAAGGCTCACTCCACTCGTGCGGTAGCCACATCCTGGGCTGAGAGAGCAGAAGTATCGATTGAGGACATCTGTAAGGCGGCCACATGGTCTTCTCCATCCACCTTTCTTAGACACTATAGATTAGATCTAGGTGGCTCCTCCGACCTCACGTTTGGGAGAAGGGTGCTGGAAGCTATTATCCCTCCCTAGTCACCTTTTCACTTCTCTGAAAGTCTCTCGTTGTGCTGTCATGGCGACTGAATAAATACGTACGCTACTCACCTGGTAGCAGTGTTTTTTCAGGAGCCATGACAGCACCCTTATATTCCCTACCCTCTTTGTTTATGGGTTCAACACTTCCTTTAGGAAATTCCTAAGTTTATTCACTGGGTGAATTGTACCATATATTAATATTGTTTATGTGCTACTAACCTAGAAGGTCCTTTCATACTCTGTAAACCAACTGGCGGGTGAGTGAGGTGCCGCCCTTTTATGTCTGAGGTTTCCTGTCCCTGAAGGGCGGATCCCCTCTCTCGTTGTGCTGTCATGGCTCCTGAAAAAACACTGCTACCAGGTGAGTAGCGTACGTATTTCCGGCGGTGCTTCATCCCATGTTAACAGGACTTGTGCTTTCGAGTTATGGCAGCTTATGTGCACAGTGATTTGGTGTAGATTGCTTAGTGTGCATCGTTTACTTTGGTTTGCCTGTGTAAACAGGTGTTCAAATGACCGCCGATCGGTAAGTTTATTGCTCGGCGATCATATTGTGCTGCCGGTCTGTCTATGTAAGTGAAGCTGTTTTCACGCTGTGCTCATCTTTGGGTTCTTGCTGCCTCTTGTTCTTCTTTGATATGGCTTATTGCCCATATCTACGTGACCATGGCGGCCATCATTAGCTATATCGTTGATTTATTGTTAGCCTTGATAGCACAGACAGCTGCTGGTAGGTTGGTAATTCATCTTGATGTTGGGTTGTAAAGCTCTGTAGGACCCAAGTATAAGTACAAATTTTAGGAAAGTTGAAATAGTTTTTATGTTTTGAGCCACTTGAATATTGTTTTTGCTGGTGATTTAATCAGCTTTTATTACCAAGGTTGAAGTACAGCTGGCATCTGTAATAGAGGTCATGTGCTGTATATACATGTGACCATAACTACTACTTGTCTGCCTATCTGTATCCATAACACCCCCTTAACGACCGCCGATACGCCTTTTAACGGCGGCAGTTAAGGGTAATTAAACCACAGCGCCGTTAATTAACGGCGCTGTGGAAAAAGTGAATAGCGCCCCCCAGAGTCGGATTTTCTCTGGCGTCTCGGTTGCCGGGGGTAGCCGAGACCCCAGAGAACATGATTCGGGGTTTTTGTTTTTTTTTTTACCAACCCCCGGGTTGCGATCGCCGGTAATTAACCCCTTCACCCCCGGAGCGGTTTTCGTTTTTCGCTCCCCTCCTTCCCAGAGCCATAACCTTTTTATTTTTCCGTCAATATGGCCATGTGAGGGCTTATTTTTTGCGGGACGAGATGTACTTTTGAACGACCTCATTGGTTTTACCATGCTGTGTAACAGAAAACGGGAAAAAAATTCCAAGTGTGATGAAATTGCAAAAAAAGTGCAATATCACACTTGTTTTTTGTTTGGCTTTTTTGCTAGGTTCACCAAATGCTAAAACTGACCTGCCATTATGATTCTCCTGGTCATTACGAGTTCATAGACACCTAACATGTCTAGGTTATTTTTTTTATCTAAGTGGTGAAAAAAAAATTCCAAATTTTGCTAAAAAAAATAAAAAAAAAAAAATTGTGCAATTTTCTGATACCAGTAGCGTCTCCAATTTTCATGATCTGGGGTCAGGTGAGGGCTTATTTTTTGCGTGCCGAGCTGACGTTTTTAATGATACCATTTTGGTGCAGATACATTCTTTTGATCGCCCGCTATTGCATTTTAATGCAATGTTGCGGCGACCAAAAAAAACGTAATTTCGGCGTTTCGATTTTTTTTTTTTTTTTTGCTACGCCATTTAGCGATCAGGTTAATCCTTTGTTTTTATTGATCGGGCGATTCTGAACGCGGCGATACCAAATGTGTATTTTTTTTTGTTTGTTTGTTTGTTTGTTTTTATTTTGATTGGGACGAAAGGGGGGTGATTTGAACTTTTATATATTTTTAAACACTTTTTTTTTTTTTTTTTTTTAATTTTGGCATGCTTCAATAGCCTCCATAGGAGGCTAGAAGCGTGCACTACACGATCGGCTCTGCTACATAGAGGTGAAGTACAGATCATCTCTATGTAGCAGAAAGGCAGGTGTACATTGAACGCCGACCACAGGGTGGCGATCAAAGCAATCGGCCATCAACAACCATAGAGGTCTCAAGGAGACCTCTGGTTGTTATGGCAATGCACCGCTGACCCCCGATCATGTGACGGGGGTCAGCGGTGCGAGCACTTCCGGCCGGGAGTGCTAGTTAAATGCCGCTGTCAGCGCTTGACGGCGGCATTTAACTAGTTAATGGGCGCGAGCGCATCGCGATTCTGTTCGCGCTCATTGCGCACACATGTCAGCTATACAAAACAGCTGACATATCGCAGCTTTGAGGTGGGCTCACCGCCGGAGCCCACCTCAAAGCAGGGGATCTGCCAGCTGACGTACTATTCCGTCAGCTGGCAAAAAGGGGTTAACCGTTTACTGTCGGTTGCAAAAAAACCCCAAAAAACGCGATTTCCCATTTAATTTCTCTGTCCTCCGATGTGATCGCACATCAGAGGACAGAGAAATGGGGTCCCCGATAGCCCCCTGATACTCACCTGTAGCTCCCGATAGGCGCCGCCATCTTGTTCCGGCCAAAAAATGGCGGGCGCAGCCGGCAGACACCCTGAAGTTCTTTGGGGTCTCAGCTGCCAGGGGGTAGCTGAGACCCCAAAGAACATGATGGGGGTCTGTTTTTACCGACCCCTGTTTTGCTATCAAATAAAGGGATTCGGGGACCCTGTTATACTTACCTGGGTCCTCCTGTGTCCCCTCCTGCCCGCTGGCTTCTTCATTCAGTAAGAAAATGGCAGGCGCATGCGCCGGCAGCTAGAGGAGTTGGAGCTAAATTTAGAGTTAGGGTTGGGGCTAAATTTAGGGTTAGGCTTATCTCACTCTTGCGTCGGTACGGGGCCGTCGCAATGCGTCGGCCCTACGTACCGACGCACGTTGTGAAAATTGTGTGCAGCGGATGCAGTTTTTCAATGCATCCGCTGCCCAGTCTGTCCTGGGGAGGAGGGGGCGGAGTTAGGGCCACGCATGTGCGGTCGGAAATGGCGGACGCGACGTACAAAAGTTACATTTAACTTTTTTGTGCCGACGGTCCGCCAAAACACAACAGATCCAGTGTACGACGGACGCGACGTGTGGCCATCCATCGCGATCCGTCGGCAATACAAGTCTATAAGTAAAAAATGCATCCTGCTGGCACATTTGCAGGATCCGTTTTTTGTCCAAAGGGAGGTATTGCGATGGATGCCACACGACGCAAGTGTGAAAGTAGCCTTAGGGTTGGGGCTAAAGTTAGGGCTAGGGTTGCGGCTAAAGTTAGGGTTAGGGTTTGGATTAGGGTTGGTATTGGGGTTAGGGTTGGCATTAGGGTTAGGTTTGGGATTAGGGTTAAGGTTAGGGTTGGGGGTGTATTGGGATTAGGGTTAGGTTTGAGGTTAGGGTTGAGATTAGGATTAGGGGTGTGTTGGATTTAGGGTTTTGATTAGGGTTATGGTTAGATTTGAGATTAGGGTTGTTTTGGGGTTAGGGTTGTGATTAGGATTATGGGTTGGGATTAGGGTTAGGTGTATGTTAGGGTTGGAGTTAGAATTGGGGGGTTTACACTGTTTAGGTACATCGGGGGGGGGGGGGGGTCTCCAAACACGACAGCCAATTTTGCGCTCAAAAAGTCAAATGGTGCTCCCACCCTTCTGAGCCCTGCCGTGCACCCAAACAGTGGTTTACCCCCCACATATGGGGCATCAGCGTACTCGGGATAAATTGGACAAATTGGTTCAATTTCTCCTATTACCCTTGTGAAAATAAAAACTTGGGGGCTAAAAAAATCTTTTGTGGAAAAATTTTTTATTTTCACGACTCTGCATTATAAACTTCTGTGAAGCACTTGGGCATTCAAAGTTCTCACCACACATCTAGATAAGTTCCTTGGGGGTCTAGTTTCCACAATGGGGTCACTTGTGGGGGGTCACTATTGTTTAGGTACATCAGGGGCTCTGCAAACACAACATGACGCTTGCAGACCAATCCATCAAAGTCTGCATTCCAAAACGGCGCTCCTTCCCTTCCGAGCTCTGCCATGCTCCCAAACAGTGTTCCCCCCCCCCCCCCACATATGGGGTATCACCCTACTCAGCATAAATTGCACAAAAATTTTGGGGTCCAATTTCTCCTGTTACCCTTGTAAAAGTAAGAATTTGGGGGTGAAAAGATCATTTTTGTGGAAAAAATATGATTTTTTATTTTCATGGCTCTACATTATAAACTTCTGTGAAGCAGTTGGGGGTTCATAGTGCTCACCACACATCTAGATAAGCTCTTTGGGGGGTCTAGTTTCCAAAATGGGGTCACTTGTGGGGGGTTTCTACTGTTTAGGTACTTCAGGAGCTCTGCAAATGCAACATGACGCCCGCAGACCATCCCATTAAAGTCTGCATTCCAAGCGGCGCTCCTTCCCTTCTGAGCCCCGATGGGTGCCCAAACAGTGATCCAAACCCCCACATATGGGGTATCAGCATACTCGGGACAAACGATTCAACAGATTTTGGGGTCCAATGTCTCCTGTTACCCTTGAGAAAATAAAAAAATTGCAGGCTAAAAAAATCATTTTTGAGGGGGGGGGGGAAAAGGATTTTTTATTTTCACGGCTCTGCGTTATAAATTTCTGTGAAGCACTTGGGGGTTCAAAGTGCTCACCACACATCTAGATAAGTTCCTTAAGGGGTCTAGTTTCCAAAATGGTGTCACTTTTGTGGGGAGTTTCCACTGTTTAGGCACATCAGGGGCTCTCTAAACGTGACATGGCGTCCGATCTCAATTCCAGCCAATTCTGCATTGAATAAGTCAAATAGGGCTCCTTCTCTTCCAAGCTCTGTGGTGCACCCAAACGGTGGTTTACCCCAACATATGGGGTATCGGCGTATTTAGGAGAAATTGCACAACAAAATTTATGGTTGAATTTGTTTTTACACTTGTGAAAATTAAAAAAAAAAAATGGTTGTGAAGTAAAATGTTTGCAAAAAAAAAGTTAAATGTTCATTTTTTCCTTCCACATTGTTTCAGTTCCTGTGAAGCACGTAAAGGGTTAAACTTCTTGAATGTGGTTTTGAGCACCTTGAGGGGTGCAGTTTTTAGAATGGTGTCACACTTGGGTATTTTCTATCATATAGACCCCTCAAAATGACTTCAAATGTGATGTGGTCCCTAAAAAAATATTGATGTTGTAAAAATGAGAAATTGCTGGTCAACTTTTAACCCTTATAACTTCCTAACAAAAAAAAAAAATTTGTTTCCAAAATTGTGCTGATGTAAAGTAGACATGTGGGAAATGTTATTTACTAACTATTTTTGGTGACAAGTCTCTCTGATTTTAAGGGCATAAAAATACAAATTTAGAAAATTGCAAAATTTAAAAAATTTTCCCCATATTTCCGTTTTTTTCATAAATAATCGCAAGTAATATCGAAGAAATGTTACCACTAACATGAAGTACAATGTCACGAAAAAAAATCTCAGAATCAGTGGGATCTGTTAAATGCGTTCCAGAGTTATAACCTCATAAAGTGACTGTGGTCAGAATTGTAAAAATTGGCTCGGTCATTATCGTATATACTCGAGTATAAGCCGAGATTTTCAGCCCAAATTTTTGGGCTGAAAGTGCCCCTCTCGGCTTATACTCGAGTCACGGTAGCGGTGGGGTGAGGGCGCTGAGGCATACTCGCCTAGTCCCAGCGATCCTGGCGCTCCCCCTGCCGTCCCACGGTCTTCTGTGCTGCAGCTTCTTCCCCTCTTCAGCGGTCACGTGGGACCGCTCATTAGAGAAATGAATAGGCGGCTCCACCTCCCATAGGGGTGGAGCCGCCTATTCATTTCTCTAATCAGCGGTGCCGGTGACCGCTGATAGAGGAAGAGGCTGCAGCACAGAAGACCGTGGGATAGGCGGGGAGCGTCAGGATCGCTGGGACTAGGTAAGTATGTCATATTTACCTGTCCCTGTTCCAGCCGCCGGGCGCCGCTCCATCTTCCCGGCATCTATCTGCGCTCTGACTGTGCAGGTCAGAGGGCGCGATGATGCATATAGTGTGCGCGGCGCCCTCTGCCTGATCAGTCAGAGCGGAGGGACGCCGGAACGAGACGCCGGTAGCTGCAATCGAGAGGTGAAAGGTGAGTATTTTTTTTTTTTTTTTTTTTTTTTATTGCAGCAGCAGCAGCAGCATCCGCACAGATTTATGTGGAGTATCTATGGGGCAATATGAACGGTGCAGAGCACTATATGGGGCACAGATATGGGGCAATATGAACGGTGCAGAGCACTATATGGCACAGATAGGGGCAATATGAACGGTGCAGAGCAGTATATGGCACAGCTATGGGGCAATAATGAATGGTGCAGAGCATATATGGGGCAAAGATATGGGGCAATATGAATGGTGCAGAGCACTATATGGCACAGATATGGGGAAATAATGATCTATTTTTATTTTTGAAATTCACTGGTAAATGCTGCATTTCCACCCTAGGCTTCTACTCGAGTCATTAAGTTTTCCCAGTTTTTTTTGTGGCAAAACTAGGGGGGTCGGCTTATACTCGGGTCGGCTTATACTCGAGTATATACGGTAAGTACCAAATTGTCACAACCCTTAAAGCGGTTGTACACTACTAGGGCGACCTCTTCTTGATCTAAATATTTGGCCTGATCAAATAAAGCCTATACTCACCCCCCATTGTCGGTAATCACGGTCCTGGTGCACTCATCTGTATGACACGAGGTTTCTGGCATCACGGTCTCCCCCGCTTTCCACTTTGTACAAATTGAGCATGAACAGGAAGTCAGAGCGCAGCCACAGCCCGGACTTCCTTTTTCATGTTCAAAGGTGGGGACAGAAGCTGACTGGGTGTCGAGTACCACTTGTCATAATGTCACGAGAGCCCCGGGATCCTGAGTGCCGACACCGCAGGAACTGCGCCAGCACAGGAGGGGAGTATCGACTTATCTAATTTATCAGGGCCAAATGCCAACATCAAGAAGGGGTTGGCTCAGATGTGCACAATCTCTCTTCCAGGAAATGGATAATCAGAAAATGACCTGTTGCTTAAACCAAGTCTTAATGTGCAATGTTTTTTTTATTTTACTTTAGTAATGCTTGTTTTTCATATGATCTGTATTAAAAGAAAAAAAATGGATTAAGAGTCTTCCAATTTTTACACTGCTACTTGGGCTATTCTATTATTCCTGTTCTTTCAGGAAATCCACATGTATTTACCCACAATGAACAGTTAGGCCCTATCTTTTGTGTTGATGCATCTAATGAGCAGCGGTCATTGTCAAGGGGAGGGATTGTGTATTAAGATATTACCTGCCATTATAATCCTGGTTGTAATGATAACGAGACTTCTGAAAAACCTCCTGTAAAAAAACAAACAAAACAGGAAGAATGAGCCTAAAGTCTATTCAGACTGCATTCTCCATACATAAAACGTGTAAAAAAAAAAATCCATAATTTCCTTTCTCCCTCACTGGTGCGTCATATGGCAGCATCTTTGCTACGGTGACAAAGACCCTGCGTTAATATGATAGCCGGGTCGTGTAGAAGTATTGATGGTGCTGAGGCTTCTGTTCATTGCATAGCGCTTACTGTTCACTATATAGCCTGCAAAAGAAGATAGAAGTGGTAATAATCCGCATCTGTCTTTTCTCCAGGCTCCCCGGGTGTGTGACAGCTGGAGGCTGGACCTGCTTTAGCTAAATTTCAGGAGCTTAATCCCCACACTGTAAATTAATAATGCCGTTGGGTTAAGGCCCGATAAACTGCCAAAAAATGACAGAACTTGGTCAATCATCGCTTAATCAGTGGGTCATTTCCTTGTGATTGTACCCCTTTAAAGACTTATATTTTTGCAATCTGATATACTCCTTTTGTGAGGCATCTGAATTTAGCAGCCCAAATGACCCCTTAATTTCTCTGTATTTATGAAGGTGAAGGCACGTCCTCTGTTCCACAAGCCGTTTCTGAAGATCTGAAAGAATGTCTGAAAAAGCAACTGGAGTTCTGCTTTTCAAGGTATGAGTAGAATTCTACTTGTCGTGTCAAGTGTTAATGGAAGATGCAATAAAAAGAAAAGCTAGAGATGGTTCTGTTCATTTAAGGCATGTGTTTTTTAAACATGGCTTTTTTTTTTTGTTTGCTACAGAGAGAACCTATCTAAAGATTTATACTTGATATCCCAAATGGATGGTGATCAGTTTATACCTATATGGACAGTTGCAAGTATGGAAGGAATAAAAAAACTGACCACTGATATGAACCTTATTGTTGAAATCCTACGTTGTAAGTAGTCACATCTCGTGTGTTCCTTTTATACACATCAGAAGGACCTCTGCTAGTGGGCACTGAGTGATTGGGATTTGTGTCGTGACCTGGTGTGGGCACCTGCAGATGGCGGTGGCACCTTCCCTATGAGATTGTGATGGGATTAACACCCCCTTGTCTTGTTTCCTGACCTCTATCATTTTTTTGTTGCAGCTACTCCTGTGGTGCAAGTTGATGAGCTAGGAGAGAAAGTGAGACCAAACCACAAACGATGTATTCTAATTCTACGTGAAATCCCTGAAACGACTCCTGTGGAGGTACGGATTCTTCTTGATGCCAGTTGGATCAATATCAAGGGTCTCTTTCATTGACAGCATTTAGATTAGTATTTGTAAGCATAGACTAGAAGTCGTTGTAAAATACAGAAGTTACAGATTTATTTTTCAATGCACCTATGTTTTGGAGCCATTCCTGGTTTTAGCATACAAATGTTGCTCAAAATCCTGCCATGTAACAGTGGCCGGTGTGTCAGCTGGACATCTTGTTCAGGAGATGTCTGGTATCTAGTTACCCAGAAAGTATCCCGGTCAGCTTGTCGTGTAACGCACACATATTCCTGCCGTTGCCTCATTAAGTGGAGTTAATCTCTGAGCTATTCTGTCATACCCACACTGCTCTACCCAGAACACTTTTTAACCCCTTCCTGACATATGTACCATTACATCGTATGTTGAGTGCCAATGAATGGAGCTGGCTCAGATTCTGAGCTCACGCTGAACCTGGGAGAAGCGTGCTGTGATACACAGCCACAATAGTGCCATAACGACTGGACTGGTCTCCAATCGCGGCAGATTAGTTATTTACATGCCACTGTCAATCATAGACAATGGCATTTAAATTGCGTGATCGCCAGGGCGCATGGGCATAGGCTCCCATTGGCACCTTGCGATGCATCATTGGGGGCTGAAGGATTGTCACGGAAACTGGCTGAATGCCCCCTATGGCTGTTACCTTTTTCCAATGAAGCTAAGCCTGTGACTGAGCTTTATAGGAGTATGTCGTTTTGTCTATGTATTGTAATACTGTTTATTACAGTATATTGAATAAGGATACAAACTATCATAGGTCAAAGTCCAAAGAGATGATTAAATAATTTGTAATGATGCCCCCCCCCCCCCAAAAAAAAAATTCCCTCCCTTACGTATTAAGCTGGCATATGTTGAGCCACGTCAGTAAAAAAAATAAACACTTCAATACAGTAACCCGAACAGTGAATTCCATAATGAGAAATAAATCAATTAGAAGTATTTGGGATTTTATTTTGGTTGCCACAACTCTTCAAAACAGTGCAATGAATGGTGCTCCAAACAAGTGGGGGAAAAGAAAAAAAAAACATGCCATGCAGGGAACAACTCCCAAAATTACAATTTTTTTTTTTTTTGGGATCAATTAAAAAGAATTTGTTAAAATCAACCCTCCTAAACCATCTTTATTTGCATGCAGGTCATAAAACACTGAATATAATACCTTGATATCCGTGATCTGGTGTCTTAAGGTACCATCACACATAACGATATCGTTAATGAAATCGTTATGCGTGACAGCGACCAACGATCAGGCCCCTGCTGGGAGATCATTGGTCGCTGGGGAATGATCAGGACTTTATTTCGTCGCTGGATCACCCGCTGACATCGCTGAATTGGTGTGTGTGATGCCGATTCAGCGATGTGTTCACTGGTAATCAGGGTAAACATCGGGTTACTAAGCGCAGGGCCGCACTTAGTAACCCGATGTTTACCCTGGTTACCATTGTAAAAGTAAAAAAAAAAACACTACATACTTACATTCCTGTCGCGTCCCTCAGCGTCAGCTTCCCTGCGTCCCCCAGTGTCGGCGCCGGCCGTAAAGCAGAGCACAGCGGTGACGTCACCGCTTTGCTTTCCGGCAAACGCGCTTACACAGTGCAGGGAAGCTGACGCTGAGGGACGCGACAGGAATGTAAGTATGTAGTGTTTTTTTTTTTTTACTTTTACAATGGTAACCAGGGTAAACATCGAGTTACTAAGCGCGGCCCTGCGCTTAGTAACCCGATGGTTACCCGGGGACTTCGGCATCGTTGGTCGCTGGAGAGCTGTCTGTGTGACCGCTCTCCAGCGACCACACAACGACGTGCCAACGATCACGGCCAGGTCGTATCGCTGGTTGTGATCGTTGGTAAATCGTTAAGTGTAACGGTACCTTTATTCCAGAGAGACACATGTTTTTTTTTCTTATCTGTAAAGGAGTTAAAAAAAACTATATGGGCCTGACACTGAGCTCCCCGACAATCTGCCTCCTGAGCTGGTTATAAATGAAGAGGTGATGCCAGTGAGAGACATGTAATGGGATGATTTGGTGAATTCTGCTTTGAGCAGGGGGTTAAACCTGATGACCCAGGAGGCCCCTTCCAACTCACTTCAGAACTGTGTGATTAGAACTAATAACCCTATAATCATTCAGAAAGCTCCTTTATGCTGCACTAACACATCTGCAGTTGCAGCTCTTAGCAGTCCTGTCAGCTCCACTGCAGAGTTGTTTCGGATTACAATAACACAGTACAGCAGAGCTATGTTAATGACCGCCAATACGTCTTTTAAGGGACCTTAGATATAAGAGAATAGCATCTTCATACAGGTGACAATCCAGTAGCTGTCGGCTGTCCCATTATAGCTGACAACTTGCTGCATCAGCCACTATCAGTGTTTGCACCATCCAACTCTGTTTAACCCCTTAGATGCTGCTGCCAATAGTGACTACATCATTGTAAATGGTTAACAGAGTGTGGGGGCTTCCTATTTAACCAAATTAATGCCCTCAGATCTTGATTTTGTGGTCCTGATGTTTGCCATGGCAATTCATGACCAAATAGCGGCCTTAGAGTCTGATTGCTGTAGTAATCTGTTCAGAAGTTAGAGGCATTTAGGTGGTAAAAATACACATTTTCATTCCTATCATGCCACTTTGCATTAATTCCTGTAAAGCAACTGAAGGGTTAATAAACTACTTGACAGCAGTTTTCAATATGTTAGGGGGTGCTGTTTTTAAAATGGTATCACGTTTGGGGGTTTCCCAATATACGAGACCCCTAAAGTCACTTCAAACATGGATAAGTCCCTAAAAAAAATAAATTTTATAAATTTCCTTGAAAAAATGAAAAATTGCTGCTACATTTTTAATCCTCCTAAAATGCTAGCAAAATAAAATAACATTTTACAAATGGTGTTGATGTAAAGCACACATGTGGGAAATATTCATTAATGGTTTGCTGTGGTATGACTATCTGGATTAAAGGGATAATCATTCAAAGTTTGAAAATTGCTAATTTTTTTAACATTTTTCTCAAATTTTTGATATTTTTTTAATAAATAAACACAACATATTGACCTAAATTTACCATTATCATAAAGTATTATGTGTCACGAAAAAACAATCTCAAAATCACTGGGATTTGTTGAAGCGTTGCAGAGTTATTACCACATAAAGTGACACTGGTCAGATTTCAAAAATTTGGCTCCGTCACTAAGGGGTTAAATGTAAACTTATTTTCAGTGGTTTTCTCAGTCCTACCAGCTCTTAAGGTACCTTCACACATAACGATATCGTTGCTTTTTGTGACGTAGCAACGATATCGTTAAGGAAATCGTTGTGTGACAGCGACCAACGATCAGGCCCCTGCTGGGAGATCGTTGGTCGCTGAACAAAGTCCAGAACTTTATTTCGTCGCTGGATCTCCCGTGGACATCGCTGGATCGGCGTGTGTGACACCGATCCAGCGATGTCTTCACTGGTAACCAGGGTAAACATCGAGTAACTAAGCGCAGGGCCGCTCTTAGTAACCCGATGTTTACCCTGGTTACCAGCGTAAAAGTGAAAAAACAAACACTACATACTTACCTACCGCTGTCTGTCCCCGGCGCTGTGCTCTGCACTCCTCCTGTACTGGCTGTGAGCGTCGGTCAGCCGGAAAGCAGAGCGGTGACGTCACCGCTCTGCTTTCCAGCCGCTGTGCTTACAGTCAGTGCAGGAGGAGTGCAGAGAAGCAGAGCGTTGGGGACAGACAGCGGTAGGTAAGTATGTAGTGTTTTTTTTTTTTTTTACTTTTACGCTGGTAACCAGGGTGAACATCGGGTTACTAAGCGCGGCCCTGCGCTTAGTTACCCGATGTTTACCCTGGTTACCCGGGGATTTCGGGATCGTTGGTCGCTGGAGAGCGGTCTGTGTGACAGCTCTCCAGCGACCAAACAGCGACGCTGCAGCGATCCGGATCGTTGTCTGTATCGCTGCAGCGTCGCTTAATGTGAAGGGGCCTTTACTGTGCTGCCCCTCTTCCACACCTGAAAACTGAAGTGTTAATTGTAGGCAGGCACAGCTGTGCAGCTGAGTTGGCAGAAAGATAACAGATACATTTGTGTTTGTAGTGAAACAAAGCTCAGCTCTGCTGTACTGTTATAATCACACCCAGCTTTGAAGCAAGATCACGTATCCTTTTATTCAGTTTCCTGTAACATGTATGCCCATATAGACAGCTTAAAAGGGCTCATCCTACAGTTACCCTTGAAACTGAAAGTTTGATATTGCTTAAATACTACTGGCATGAAGAACCATACTGTCAGGTCATTTTTACCGCACAATGAACACTAGAAGCAAAACGAAAAAATGAATGACAGAATAAAATGAAAGGGCAGAAAATGTTATAAGTAAAATAAAAATGTTTGTCTCGGTGCAAATAGACACAGTACGCAATATAAAAAATATCCTGCGCTAAAGCAATGGCTCAGAACATTAAATAAAGATGCAAGGGAGGGGAAATTAGGAAAGACAGCTCGCTGTTTTTTCCAAGCAGTCTCGGGAGAGGAATCGCAACACGGAGCCGCCCTGGTCCAGAATGGGTCCAAATAAAGCCAAACAGAAGGAAAAATTGGCTCCAGCGTTGATATAAAAATAAAACTTCGCCTTTTTATTAGGAATTTTCTCATAAAAACTGATGGACCGGCATACCATACCTACTAATGAATGAGATGTTTTCGTCTAAAGTCGGTTTATTCATGAATATTCCTAATAAAGGTGAAGTCTTGTTTTAATGTCAATGCTGGAGACCATTTTTCCTTCTGTTTGGCTTGAATAAAGATACAAGCATTATAATATGTGCGGTAATGAGCCCGTATGTCACCACTGACAGATTAGACCTCAACTATCGTGGAGAAACGTTCAACAGAAAGAATTGTATTTATCGTCATAGAGATCTGTCCATGTATGTCAATTTTACCCATAAGATGCTTATTGTGTTTTAAGGGATAGTGGGTTCTGGAGCGATGAGTGTTTTGTTTTTACTTGTAAAGTTGCTAAAAATTACTAAAATAAAAAAAAACACAAATCTGGAATGAGCCTGCCCTTCTCAATTACATTAGGTTTTCAAAGGAATTATGGATTAAATTCCGTATTCTAAACCATTCTGCCCTAAATTTCATGTCTGATAACTTTCTCTTTTTTTGGTGTCTTACAGGAGGTGAAAGCACTATTCGATAACGAAAATTGTCCAAAAGTGATAAGTTGTGAGTTTGCTCACAACAATAACTGGTATGTTACATTCCAGTCTGACACTGATGCACAACAGGTAAGAGGGGACCTTGCTCCCTTTATCATTTTTTTTTTTTTTTTTTTTTGTTCTTTCCTCCTGTTTAAATGAAAAGTCACAAATGGTGCTGTGCAACAAATGTATTCCAAAAAACAGAAGCAAATTCCACCAAATTGTACAAACTGTAAACTTTTTTAAATCCGTGTCTGATTGGCAGTGATATCTTGACAGTAAAATGCGAGTTGAGTCCCGCCAGAGAGTATAAATTCTCTGCACACCGATCCTGACTGACAGCTGTAGCTTTATACTGAGCGCTATGAGACCTCCGCAGCAGAAGGGACCCTGAGGAGCGGTCAATTGGGCAAGGTTAACCCCCCCCATCGGGCTGGAAATGCACGCATCGCTGACTCCTGTCATGTGATCGGGGGTCAGCGATGCGTCGGCATAACAACCAGAGGTCTCCTTGAGACCTCCTTGTTGATGCCTGCTTGCTGTGAGCCCCACCCTGTGGTCGGCGCTCATAGCAAGCCTGTTATTAAGCTACATAGCAGCGATCTGATGATCGCTGCTATGTAGCAGAGCCGATCAGGCTATGCCAGCTTCTAGCCTCCCATGGAGGCTATTGAAACATGGTAAAAGTAAAAAAAAATGTTTTAAAAAATCTGAAAAAAAAAAATATTTAAAAGTTTTAAATCACCCCCCTTTTGCACCATTCAAAAAAAAAAAAAAAATCAAACATACACCTATTTGGTATCGCCGCATTCAGATTCGCCCGAACTATGAACAAAAAAAAGGATTAACCTGATAGCTAAATGGCGTAGCGAGAAAAAAAATTCAAACGCCGGAATTACGTTTTTTTGGTCACCCCGACATTGCATTAAAATGCAATAACGGGCGATCAAAAGATCATATCTGCACCAAAATGGTATCATTAAAAACGTCAGCTCACCTCGCAAAAAATAAGCCCTCACATGACCCGAGATCCCAAATAATGGAAACGCTACAGGTATAGGAAAATTGCGTGGTGTTTTTTTTTTTGTTTGTTTGTTTTTTTTAGCAAAGTTTGGAATTTTGTTTTCACCACTTAGATAAAAAAATAACCTATACATGTTTGGTGTCTATGAACTCGTATTTACCTGGAGAATCATAACGGCGGGTCAGTTTTAGCATTTAGTGAACCTAGCAAAAAACAAGTGTGGGATTGCAGTTTTTTTGCAATTTCACCACACTTGGCATTTTTTCCCCCTTTTCTAGTACACGCCATGGTAAAACCAATGGTGTAGTTCAAAAGTACAACTCGTCCCGCAAAAAATAAGCCCTCAGATGACCATATTAACGGAAAAATAAAAAGGTTATGGCTCTGGGAAGGAGGGGAGCGATAAATTAAATTGCAAAAACGAAGAAGGGCTGCGTCTTGAAGGGGTTAAAGGTATGGCTGAAAATGGCACTAAATTTGCACATCCTTGCCTGCTAAAAGTTGGCGTAATTAGATTTTCTGCCCTTGAACCAAAATGGAGAAAATTCATGAACTTGTGTTCATACATTTCCTTATGGGCTTATGACAGGTCACTTATCCCTCACCTATTTTATATACTGCATAGAATGTTATTATTTATGATGATGTTACTGATTCATATAATATTGTTGGCTTGTCAATAGATGCTACTGCGCTACGCTTCTGCTGGTGTGATCTTGCTGGATGTTGTGTTTTTTTTTTTTTTTTTGTTTTGTTTTTTTTTTATCTAAGCCTCACAATAGCCAACAATATTATATGAATTATCAACTATCTTATCAACACTATTATATGCATTATGTAAAATAGGGGGCAGGTCAGTGACCTGTCATAAGCCATACAGATGAATATGTAGGCAGAGCACCACAGGCTGGCCCGAAGCACCAGAAACTAACTGAAAACTGCTAATAAAGATTAAATAACCACAAGATGGATTTCATCAACCAACGTATCATTGTAATCAGTATAACGGTGCTGACATGACACTGTCTGTAGGCTACTGTGCACAATCCTGCTGATGGACAAGTTTCCTTTTTAAAGCAATGGCTCTAGTAAGTTTTTATACATTTCATCCCAATCAGCTAACCCCTATCCGTACAGTGACACCTGGTATTGGATGGTCTGCCATGGGTAACATAACTAGTTTTCCTATATTAGACCCGTTGCCATGTTCAGCTTTGACATCTCAGAAGCGTTGTCCACGAGTCGTGGAATGCTCAGCAAGAACAGTCACTCTTCCAGAGCGAGTTGTATATTCTTTATAGCTTTTTTTTTTACTACTTTTTTTGGAGCGTTTTTTTTTTACTACGTACGTACGTACGTACGTACGTACGTACGTACGTACGTGCAGCCTAATGGCTGCACGCGTAGCTCGAGGAAAATTTCAACCACGCAGACATCTCCCACATGCCAGGACATTCCCATACAGTCAGAGGCCTGAACACCACCAAAGGCAAACTGGCTTCACTGGGTGTCGGACGGCAGCACTTTATTATAGTGTGCCATTTATTAAATTCCTGTTTGAAACACCGGAACAGGAAATAAGCCGATATTTGGAAAGTCCACCACCATATCCTCCACCAACCAAAACGGACCAATCAGCGAAGCATGGTTCAAATCCCGCGCTTATTCGCGGCTGGACTCTGCCTGGCGCTGATTAGTCGCGGGCGGCTGGAGCGATCAATTAGCGGCACAGGATTTCCGTTACAGACAGAATTAGACAATTATATAGTAGCTGTATGTGCCATAACCTGACAGTGACCAATTTTTACAGCAGCCGGGAAGGTTGTCTCCTCACGTTTTTTTGCGTTGGTGCAACCCACTCTAATCTTATCTAATAAAAGAGTAAATGTAGCTGCTGTGTGTATAAGGCTACTTTCACACTTCCGTCGTTTTGGCTACGTCGCAATGCGTCGTTTTGGAGAGGAAAAAAACGCATCCTGCAAAGTTGCTCGCAGGATGCGTTTTTTTCTCCATAGACTTGCATTAGCGACGTATGGCCACACGTCGCATCAGTCGTGTTTTGGCGGACCATCGGCACAAAAAACATTCAATGTAACGGTTTTTTTTGTGCGACGTGTCCGCCACTTTTGACCGCGCATGCGCGGCCGTAACGCCGCCCCCTCCTCCCCGCTCATCACAATGGGCAGCGGATGCGTTGTAAAACTGCATCCGCTGCCCACATTGTGCTAAATTTAGCCGACGGAAGTGTGAAAGTAGCCTAATACAGCACATTACACTTCATGTTGTGGCGGTACGTGTTTATGATGGCCGTGTGTACTAATCCACCGACTCTACTCTTTCTCATGCAGGCTTTTAAATATTTAAGGGAAGAAGTTAAAACATTTCAGGACAAGCCAATTATGGTAAGATGATTTCTATTTGCAGACTTATTTCCTGCTCCTTATTTTGTACTTGTTCTCTTTCATCTTTAAGCGAGAAATTGATCTGGTTTCATTTGCTAAAATGCGCATTTATTTATTTCATGCTTTACCTGGAATAAAAGCTGCTGGTCTCCTGAATCTGGTGATGTATTTTTCCTGCCTCCGGCCCCCTCTTCCTTGTGTGTACATCTAGTCTTGTTAGTCAGTGGGAGTGATCCTCATGAAGATGCCCTTGGAGATTTGATGCCCTTTCCCACTTTTATGACTAGATTTACATAATGGATAGAAAGGGCATTTCTGAGGAATGGAGAAACGCAGGAACAGAGTTTCAGGAGAACGGCAGCATTTAGAACTAGGTAAAACATTTATGGTATATATCGATGTGAAGTGACTGTTTCTCCTTAAGCCAAAGCAATTTTTTTTTATGAAAGTCATGTTAAACATTTTTGCCGGGTTTTTTTTTTTTTTTTAACATGTCAGTAATAGTTGATACAATCAGTCACAGACCAGTTGTACCCATGTTTGTGGCTGTGTGACTCGTCTCACAAGTAGCCGTTTAGCTTCAGCCATGTAAACCTTTGTCATCAAACAGGCTGGTTACTTGGTGCCTAGATCCTGACTAGCATGGTAGTTAAGTTGTAGATCCTTGTGGGCCAGCAGCTGGGACCCCCTGTGATCTCGACAACAAGACTATGGGGGGCCTCGTTTGATTGGAGCTGTGGTCCTAACACGATCCCATAGCAATAGATGGAGGCATGACTGATGGTTCTGCACTTGTACCGTGATGCGCAGGACATCCCCTTACAGGCGGAGGACTGCGCTCCCAATTTTAATGTTTTCTAGTGAGCAGAATGTCGGTCATGCCTGTACTGCAGGTCAAAAGCATAGTCTGCTAGGATAAAAAAAAAAAAAAAATAGTATTTAAAGTTTTTTGTTTGTCAGTGGAAGTGGCTGATGTGGTAGACATACACTGGAGACTTCCTTTGAAATCTACTTCAGGAAATGTTCCCAACTTATATTTGCAAGATTTTTCGAACGTTAAATGATGGATCTTCGCTTGTTACGACTTAGTTTGTGAATGTTACATGATATAGGTATTTTTTTCCCTGCAGGCAAGGATAAAAGCCATCAACACATTCTTTGCAAAGAACAGCTTTCGATCAATGGACTCTAATGTGTACAGTCCGCCTGTTCAGACACAAGCACAGTTTCATTCTCCGCTCTTTATGCAGCCTGTATATAGTCCCCATCAACAGTATTCACTCTACAACCTTGTGCCTCCAGCATGGTCTGCAAACCCAGCACCTTACTTTGAAACTCCACTGGTAAGTAACGGCCATAGATGTCTGTAAGCAGACTCCAGTGTTGTCATGCTTGGCCCAGTGATGAACACATGCGACTTGAGAGAAGAAGGAGGTCCTCGTTCTATTACATGAGTTCAACAGTACGCTAATGGAAATGTTAGCTTCTCAGACACCAGGAATGGGTCCCATTTCTGATCCCTGATATTCAAGATTTTTTTTTTTTAATTCTCATGTAATGAATGCTGGGCCATCTCTGTGATTGCAAGATTATGAGATCTGAGGGCCTAAATTCCTATGTTCATAGTCTGTGCTGCAATGTAGCAGCCATTCCCATAATGTAGCTAAGCTGGTAACATATTGTCAACACAACGTCTGCTACATCTGTATATCCACTATACCTTTACTATAAGGATGTGTTCACGTGCTGGGGAAACTGTGCAAAATCTAAAATTAAATAGTGAAATGGCCTCCAATTATTAATGCCTGATATATTTATTGTTTCCTCCATAGAGATTCCCCTGATTTAATGATATCTATCTTCTGCAGGCTCCGTTTCCTAATGGTGGCTATGTCAATGGTTTTAATTCTTCAGGATCGTACAAAACAAGTGCTGCTTTAAGTATAGGTCGACCTTTCCATAGAAACCGGTAGGTACAAGCTGTATGCCCTGTTCATTACTATGAGGTTCTGGATACTGTGCCATAACCTCTCCCATTCAGGTTTTATCCTACTTGTTACTGTGTGTGAGCTTTGTACTTAATCCATTTTTATGGGAATTATTTATGAAAGGTCGGTCCAAGCTTTACTGACAAGGGCCAGTTATACATCCGCAAAGAGGATTGAAATTCTGCTCTAACAAAAAAATCGTGTTTTAGCAGTGCGTTCTGTTGTGTAGCACTGCTGAAAGCCTTCTGGAATGGGTCCGCTAGTTTCTAGTAAGTTGTAAGGTCATTTAAGGCCACGAGCAGTTAAAATGCAAGTCGGGTCATTGAGCAGACACCGTGCACGGTTTTCCAGTGTCTGCAGTAATTTTTGCTTGTGTGGGTAGAATCTTTTTCCAATACCATTCACCAGTTGTATACCTGCTCTACCCTAGTTTTTTTTTTTTTTTTTTCCCCTCCCTTTATGTAGGGTTTATTGCTCAGATGTTTCAACAGCGCTTATACACCAAATACACTGTTCACAATGGTGGGATTATACAAAACTCTTACCTATTTTTAGTTTCAAAGGATCTGCATGCCAATTCCTGTTACACGTAGTTTTTGCTGCAGATTACACTCTGCATGGACAAGAAATCTTTGACATGCTGCAAATTTTACAATCTGCTGTATGTTGTAAAAAAAAAAATTGTCTTGCATATAAGTGCACACAGTGGATTTTGACACTTTGGTTAATCTGCATATTGCAAAGGAGTAATCCGTGGTGACCAGCGCCGATCGCTTTTTTTTTCTTTTCCCATTGTGTACTTTATGCTCCATGTTAATAAGATTTTCTAACACCTCTCATACTGATCTCCTACTTTAATGAGTAACTACACACTTTTTAAACAAGTCAACAGTAGAAGCAGAGCGTAGTATAAGCTGCCTCTTTCCCTACTTATCAAAAAAAAGGATGAGGGCACCACTCAATAAACTGTGTTCTCCCTAGCTAAGAGCATACTAAAAACCGTGCAAAGCATGCAATAGTAAAAAAGTATGGCAAGGGGCGTGGCCTGAGTGTCCATGTGAGCGGACGTGCGGCAGAGAGCTCCCGCTGCTGTATATATTAAAATCCTGTGTGGCCGCCGCTGATCGGTTCCTAAGGGGGCTTACCGGCTGCGGGGAGACCCAGAGAGTTCGGCGGTGCTGAACGGCAGCTCCGTGGTCGGAGAACATGACCAGAAGACAGAAAGACGCGGGAGCCGGGGATGCAGGCGCAAGCCAAGATGGCGCCGATGTGAGGGAGAAGGCGGACAAAGAGAACGCCGCATGTAACAAGCGCATGGAGGTGGCGGCAAAGCTCCAGCAGTTCGCAAGAGTGGAGGCCGCAGAGGAGGAAACCGGAGCTGATACCGAGGAGGAGGAGAGCCCAGCAGGAGAGCATGAGGTACAACAGGGGAGAAAGGATGGCAATATGGCGGTGGCAGTAGGGGGACCTGAAGATATGGCGCCAGGAGCAGAGCCTACCCTAAGACGTTTTTGCGCTGGTTTCTTCATGCAAACAGTCTCTGACCCTGCAGATGCAGGAAGTCAAAGGGGATACAGCCCAGATAAATGCAGCTATGCAGAAGATTGACAAACGTGTGGGGGAAGTAGAGGAGAGAGTGAGCACTGTAGAAGATCATATAGTTCAGCTGCAAAAAGCTGAGAAGTTCACTCAAGCAATAGCTGAAATGGCTGCAAAAAATGAGGATCTAGAGAATAGGTCCAGAAGAAATAATATTCGTATAGTGGGCATCCCTGAAAAAGCTGAAGGGAGGAATCCAACTGAGTGTATTGAAAACTGGCTGTTAGAGACTTTTGGAGATACGGCGCTGACAAAGGTGTTCACGGTTGAGAGAGCACATAGGGTCCCACCGAAACCACCAGTTCCTGGAGCGCATCCCCGTACCATGCTGGCCAAAATTCTAAATTACAGAGACATTATCCTGAGAAAGGCTAGAGATATGACGGATCTGACAGTTGGAGGCCAAAGAATTGCTATTTACCCAGACTATTCTGCTTTGGTTCAGAAACAACGGATGATGTTCACGGGTATCAAGAGACGGCTGAGGGAACTGGGAGTGCAGTACTCCATGATGTTTCCAGCAAGATTGAGGGTGGTTGCGTTTGACAAAATCCATTTTTTTCAGAAGCCGGAGGAAGCTACTCAATGGATTGACATTAATGCTAAAAGGCTTAAAGGAAAGGGAGATTGAAACTGTGGGGTGATCCAGAATGTGGTTATTTTACTGTCATTTGGAAAAGAGACTTGTGATTGGCAATCCAGGGGTTGTGGTGTGTGGGGGTTGGAGGGTGGTGCTGGGTTGCAATCAGTAAAAGTTGTGGGAGTGCCGTAATGGCTGCTGGGAAAGTGGGAGGAAGGGTAAGCGGCGCATTATAAGTTTGTTTAGGTTACTTGCAGTTGCAGGTTATTCTATGTTGGAATCTTGCGATAGGTTAAAGAATGTATGGAATCCTGCTATGTACAGTGGCAGGAGGCGGGTTGGGAAGGTAATGCCAATCGGAGTGTTCGCTATGGGCGATGATGCCCCACTCTTGAAAAGAGGCGGAATGTCTAGTTTTGGGGGGGGGGGGGGGGGAGGGGGGGAAGGGTGGGAGGCAGGGTTTGGACAGGGGGGGTTAGGGAAGTTAGACAGCTCATGATCGGGAATAATGGCATAGCTAGTGAGGATGAGCCAATTGATGGGGGGGTCGTTTTAAGATTCTGAGCTGGAATGTGAGAGGCCTGGCGGATAAATCCAGACGAGCCGCGAGTTTGCAGTATGCAAGAGACCAACGGGCCTCAGTGATATGCTTGTTGGAGACGCACTTGGTAAGGGAGAAAGTGGACGTATTAAATAGACGTTGGATTCAGAAGGGATATCACTCTACCTTCTCTACGTATTCAAGAGGAGTGTCAATTTTGGTTCCAGCGGGAGTGCAGTATGAGGAGGTGAAGGTTTTTGTGGATGGTCAGTATGTAATAATACAGTGTATATTGTATGGAGTGAGAGTGTGTATTGCAACAATGTATATTCCACCTCCCTACTCAAGCAGGAAGATTAGAGAAGTGTTGGAGCGAGTGGAACGATGGGGGCCGACACCACTGATGATTATTGGGGACCTGAATAACATCTGTGACTACTTTTGGGATAAAAATAAAAATATCCAGAATAGGTGAGGGGGACATACTACAACATTTGGCACCTATATACGTGAGATAGGTATGATTGACCTATGGAGGGTCAGACATGTTGGGGAGAGAGGGTACTCATGTTACTCGCCGGCGCATGCCACGCTTTCTAGAATTGATATGGCTCTGGGTAATAGGCTGTTAGACACATTGGTGGGAGAGGTGAGATATCTGCCAAGGGCCTTATCGGACCACAGTCCAATTGAGGTGGAGTTTAAGTTGACGGGGACACAGGCTGTGAATGGGAGAGAATGGAAGATCCATCCTAGTTGGTTACATAGTATTGAGTTGGAACATATAGGATGGGAGGTGGCGGAGTTCTTTGTTTTAAATGATGGGAGTACAGACGCTCTTACGGTTTGGGAAGCAATGAAGGCGTACCTGAGAGGGCTACTGTTTAGAGATATTAGTACCGTGTTTCCCCGAAAGTAAGACCCTGTCTTACATTAATTTTAACCCAAAAAGTCCCACCCTGTCTTACTTTCGGGGGAGGTCTTACATTAGCCGAAAAAAAAAATGACAATTTCTTTTTAACCAATAAATTAACATTTATTAACATACCATACCATAACAGTGCCGTATCCCACTGCACACAGCCCCATACCCCATAACAGTGCCGTATCCCACTGCACACAGCCCCATACCCTATACAGTACATGTTTCCCTACTTGGTTTTTAAATGCTGGACGTTTTCCTCTGCGGTGCGGCTGTGGGTGCGGAAGGCCTGTGCTGCAGGGAACGCTGTGCCAATCAGCAGGGAAACAGCGGTGACGTGGGGCTGGGGCGGCCAATTACAGCCCGAGCTGCTGGGCCAATCAGCACTCGAGCTGATTGGCCAATCAGCGCTCGAGCCGGGGGCCGGCGGTGACGTGGGGAGCAGGGGCGGCCAATGAGCTGTTGAGCTGGGCGGATTGCGGGGTTAACACGGCGAGTTAACCCCATGAGCGCTGGACCCGCCCAGCTGCACCTGAGGACACACACCCCCCCCCCCCCCCCCCCCCCCCCGAAACCCCCACCCTGTCTAACTTTCGGGGGGGTCCTACTTTCGGGGAAACACGGTAGGTGTAAGCGAAGGACGAGAGAGGCAGAAAGGGCGGCAGTTGATGAGTTGAAGGATGCAGAGGACGGAATGGCTACATTGGGAACTCCAGAGGCGGGGAAAAGGCTGAAGACTGCGCAAAATCAATTGGAAAAAGTACTGTTGGAAAAAGCTGAGAGGAAGCGCGAATTTCAAAGGGTGATGTATTATCAGGAGGGAGAAACAGTGGGTCATATGCTGTCGCTGGTGGCAGCTGCTCAGAGAAATACTTCATATGTGCACTCGTTGGAGCCTGTAAATGGAAGCAGAATATCTGAAACATCTGAGATTTTGAAGGTTTTTGCGGACTTTTATGCAGACTTGTATTCCTCCCGGTTTGATGAGTCGGTCGGAGATGCATCGACTTTCTTAGAGGGTCTGGATCTGCCGAAGTTGAGTGAGGTAGATAGGGAGAGCTTGGAAGCCCCTATCACGGAGGAGGAACTGAGTCGGGCATTGATGTCCATGGCCAATGGGAAGGCGCCTGGCGTTGATGGATTACCCGCCGAGATCTATAAAAGTTTGGGTGAGGTGTTGATTCCTAGATTAAAGACTGTTTTGGAGGAGGCTAGGGCTCGGGGGTGTCTGCCAGCTTCTATGAGAGAGGCCATAATAGTGGTTATTCCAAAGGAGGATAAGGATTTGGGGAAACCTGAGTCATATTGCCCAATCTCTTTGCTAACTATGGATGTCAAGCTTCTGGCCAAGGTGTTAGCTTCCCGTCTGTCTAGTGTCATTACAGGCCTGGTGCATCTGGATCAGTCTGGCTTCATGCCTGATAGATCTACGGCGGTTAATCTGCGGAGGCTATATATGAATCTGCAGCTGAAGTCTGACAACTGTGGACGGAGAGTAATTGCGTCCTTGGATGCCCATAAGGCATTTGACAGTGTAGAGTGGGGATATCTCTGGCAGGTGTTGAAGTGTATGGGTATTGGACCGCAGTTTGTGGCTTGGATTCAGCTGTTGTATTCGCTGCCGACGGCTAGAATCAGAGTAAACGGGGAACTTTCTCAGCCTATAAAGTTAGCTAGAGGCACTAGACAGGGATGCCCGCTTTCGCCTCTCGTTTGCTTTAG
The DNA here is from genome assembly GCF_032444005.1 of Ranitomeya imitator. Lineage (NCBI taxonomy): Eukaryota > Metazoa > Chordata > Amphibia > Anura > Dendrobatidae > Ranitomeya > Ranitomeya imitator. The sequence goes on along the minus strand of NC_091284.1, from coordinate 709,785,820 downwards.
CTATGGAGCCTCTTGCCGCCAAGATTCGACAATCTGATGGGGTCCCTGGGTTTAGGTATGGGGGAGTTGAGGAAAAGATAGCGCTATATGCGGATGATGTCTTGCTATTTCTGGCTGCCCCGGACGACTCACTGAGAGGGGCCATTGAGATTGTTGAAAGATTCGGTTCCGTATCGGGGCTAACGATTAACTTGGGTAAATCGGTTCTGTTTAGGGTAGATGGCGTGGGAGAAAATGTGAGTGAGACTGTGGGTGATGAGCGGCTTAAGGTGGTGTCTCATTTTAAATACCTGGGGATATGGATTTCGGTTCCAATCGCGGAGTTCTTGCATAGGAATCTGACCCCTGTTATGGGGGTGCTCAAGGCAAAAGTAGATGCTTGGAATAAGTTACACTTGTCAGTGGTTGGTAGGGTTAATCTTATTAAAATGGTTCTGATGCCTAAAATTCTGTACGTTCTACATAATGCGCCAATTTGGATCCCGCGGGGGAAATTTCGACAGATTAATGCCCTCTTTAGAAGCTAGGTATGGGGGAGACAGTACCCGCGTATTAGCCTGGAGACGCTTCAGCGACCCAAGGAAGATGGTGGTTTGGCTCTGCCCAACCCCGAAGTATATTTTCTTGCAGCCCAGAGTCAGCATTTGAAGGGCTGGGCGCGGGAGGCGTCATCCAGTGCAGTACAACACCTGATGGAAGGGGTGACAGACTGATGTCCGGTGGTACAATGTTTGGAGGACGGCTCCTTGGGAGCTTTGGGGAAACTATATCCAACCCTGTTTTTGATACGTAAACTGTGGAACAGACTGAAGCAGATTCGGGGGGTTACAGGGTTAACCAAATTTACACCAATATGGTCGAATAATAACTTAAAGGAATTTGCGGCTCTGGGGGGTCTGATAGAGTGGCAGACTAAGGGAATTTGCTTTGTGTACCAGATAGCCCAACAACGAGTGTTAAAATCCTTTTCCCAATTACAGGCAGAGTTTGGTCTGAGGCCCACAGGGGAATATCAGTATGCACAGATGAGACATGCTTTTGGAGCTCAAAATAAGAGTGCTGACATCAGGATTCAGGAGGATATAGTACTGGAGTATGTGTGTGGTGACGGGACTACAAGGGGAGTTATCTCCACCCTGTATAAGGACCTTATGCATACGTATCTGTTAGATTTTCCTATAAAGGCGAGAGCTAAGTGGGAGAGGGATCTGGGCCCGGTGGAGAATGAAACCTGGGAGTAGTTGCTGGAGTGGGTCCCGCGATTATCATTGAGTGAGCCGTATAGGCTATCACAGCTCTATATATTGCACAGAGTATATAAATCTCCGGAAGTGTTGCACAGAGCGGGGTTGCGTGCCGATTCTGAGTGCCCGAGGTGTGGGAGCGAGAATGCAGGAATATATCATATGATGTGGACGTGTCCTAGATTGGCTGCTTTTTGGGTGGTGGTTCTGAACCGGGTGGAAGGAGCGTATAAATGTAGAGTCCCGAGAGATCCGATAACATGTTTATTGGGATATGTGGATGAAATAGGAGTGGACAACACCTGGAAGATTGCAATTGCTAGGTTACTATATATGGCTCGGAAAGTGATAGCACGGAACTGGATTAAGGAAGAACCGCCTGCGAGGAGGGAATTTCTACAATATGTACAACACGGTCTAAAGCTGGAAAAGGGGGGTTTACAAGAGACGTGGAAAAACAGAAACGTTTAATAAAATGTGGTCGCCATGGCTTGAGCTGGGAGGTGGGTAAAAGAAGTTGGGAACTATAGACCTCTGATGGGCGAGTATTATTGGAGGCATTGGCGGTCTCAGGGGAGTCTAGAATGGAGATGAGCTGTCCTTTGGGGGGGAGGGTGGCATTGGGAATGTTGGGGATTTTAAAAATTAAGAAAATGTGTTTGTAACATATTGAAATGTGGATGAGAATGTAATGTTTTTGTTTATCAATAAAAATCTATTTAAAAAAAAAAAAAGTGTGGCAAAAAATGGGTCACCAACATTTAATCTATTTTTAATACTATGAAAAGACAAGAATACAAACCAAAACAATTAAAAGCCAATGGGCTATATTTACTTAACTAGGTGCGCCCACAATCGAGCAAACTCCTATCCTTATCTGCCAAAGTAACAGCAATGAACAGGATATTTGGAATACTACATTAACACATCAATGTTAAAGGTAATCTGCCTCCCTTCCTGGGACGGTCATGACCTATTAATATGGGCATACCGGTAATATAAATGTTACACTAGTCCTGCCTGTATGTCTCATAATGGTCTTGTCGAGAAATCTTATTTTCTTTCTTTATGCTAATGATTTCTTCCAGGCTCCTGGGTGTGCGGTGCCTGGAAGAAATCTCTGCCTCTTGTCATCATTATAATACCATCTTCCATTCATGTCAGTTGTGGCTCCAGAATCCTATACTGTTTCCACAGCCAATACCTTTTCCTCCCTTCTATGGACGCTGCATTCAGGGATCTTCTGCGCAGGCACCTTCCACTGCAGTGACCTCCGGAGTGTGTGACGATAATGTGCTCCTCCCATCCCCCTGCATAGTCATTGCTATGTACAGCTCTCCAGCCTGCTCTCCTGCCTTGTCTGTCTATGAAGTGCACATAGTACATCACCCAACTTTCTACACAACTTTCCTCTGCTCCTAGCATTCACATGGTATGCCTTTCAGCTAACCCCAGCTTACCCCAGTGTTATTTATGACCTTGTTTACTCAATGCTTGATTGTACGCATCTGGTCCACCCTTAATTATCTGACCAAGATGAGCAGAGACCACTCCTCTCTGCTTCACACCTGAATGCACTTAGTTGTACATATATTGCATAGTACAAGTCTGCAATGACTTAAGTCTGCTGTGTGATTCCTATAAGTGTGTCCTAGAAGTGTGAAGATTAATTTAGAATTAAAACCAGACTTGAACCAGAAGAAAACTGAAGGTAACGGGACAGTCACTGTAAACAATGTTTGTTTGTTTTCACTTTCAACCCTATAATTCTAAACTTTCTGCAAACTCCCCTAATCCCTACTCCTAGTAAAGAACTGTTGATCTCCTCTTCAATCCTCCCCATCCACCTCACCTCCTCATCAAAACTGTTCCTTAACATACAATCCTCTGTCTCCAAACACAGAGAGCCCCCTCATGCCCTCTCCTTCTCCCACCTGCTAACACTTTCTCTGCTCCTTCTCACTGCTGGTGATATTTCTCCAAATCCTGGTCCTCCTCACCACATCCCCACAGTCAGTTCTACCTCCAATCCACGCTCCATCACAAATTTCCGTAACCTCTCTAACCCTATACCCATTCGCCCAGCCCCCACTTCCCCAGTCCCACTAACAGGAGCTCAGTGGAACACTCGCTCTGTCTGCAACAAGCTTTCCTACATGCACGATCTTTTTGTTAATACCAAACTATCCTTCCTCGCCATCACTGAAACCTGGCTTACCCCTTCTGACACAGCCTCTCCTGCTGCACTTTCCTATGGTGGCTTCCACCTTTCTCACACACCCCGCCCCAGCAGCAAGCATGGCGGAGGAGTTGGTTCTCCTGTGAGGTACCTGCTCCACCCCAATCTCACTGCCACCCTCTGTTGCCCTCCCTTCCTTTGAGGTGCACTCTGCGCATCTATGCCCCCACCAACCTCCAACTGGCTGTCATTTACCGCCCCCCAGGGCCAGCCACCACCTTCTTTGACCACTTCTTTCATCCTTCTTCTCCGCTAGATTTCTAAAACTTAACATGGACAAAACAGAATTCCTCATCTTTCCCCCATCTCACGCGACCCCCCATCTCACGCGACCCCCCCTTCCCACGAACCTATCCATTACAGTAAACTGCTACCCACTCTCCCCAGTCCCACAAGCTCGCTGTCTCGGGGTAATCCTTGACACTGATCTCTCCTTCACACCGCATATCCAAGCCCTTTCCACTTCCTGCCGCCTTCAACTCAAAAATATTTCACGGATCCATACATTCCTAAACCAAGAATCTGCAAAAACCCTAGTCCATGCCCTAATCATCTCCCGCCTCGACTACTGTAACCTCCTGCTCTGTGGCCTCCCCTCTAACACTCTCGCACCCCTCCAATCTATTCTAAACTCTGCTGCCCGACTAATCCACCTGTCCCCCCGCTATTCCCCGGCCTCTCCCCTCTGTCAATCCCTTCACTGGCTCCCCATTGCCCAGAGACTCCAGAACAAAACCCTAACCATGGCATACAAAGCCATCCACAACCTGTCTCCTCCATACATCTGTGACCTCGTCTCCCGGTACTTTCCTGCACGCAACCTCCGATCCTCACAAGATCTCCTTCTCTACTCCCCTCTTATCTCCTCTTCCCACAATCTCATACAAGATTTCTCTCGCGCATCTCCCCTACTCTGGAACTCTCTACCACAACATATCAGACTTTCACCTACATCGAAACCTTCAAAAAGAACCTGAAGACCTCCCTCTTCCGGCAAGCCTATAACATGCAGTAACCACCGATCGACCAAACCACTGATCAGCCAGCTCTGTCCTCACCTACTGCATCTTTACCCATCCCTTGTAAATTGTGAGCCCTCGCAGGCAGGTTCCTCTCTCCTCCTGTACCAGTTTGGACTTTTATTGTTCAAGATGATTGTACCTGTTTTTATTATGTATGCCCCCTCCTCACATGTAAAGCGCCATGGAATAAATGGCGCTATAATAATGTGCACATGGTTCCTAGCGATGGCTTTGCAGGGAGGAAGTGGGGAAAGCACCTTATCGTTGTGAACTCCAGAGGTCACACTGACTTTTCTGTGAAGAAGGTTCCTGAATACACTGCCCACAGAAGGGAGTAAAAGGTACAGATTGTGCAGGGCGCAAGCGCGGGTTTTGGTGCCAGAACTGACGTGCATAGGATGAGGGCCTTGTTATAATAGACAAAAGGCACGGATTTCTTGCAGGCTCCGTACGCCCCAGATCCTGGAAGAAATCATTAGCATAAGGAAAGAATATAAGATTTATTCGGACTCCCATGACTGCACCACGAGAGGGGATCCGCCCATTAGGAACAGGAAACCTACAGATACAAAAGGGCGGCACCTCTCCCACGTATCAGTTGGTTTCCTGTTCCTAAAAGGACAAGATCATACAGAATTTTCAAGGATCCCAGGCCGGCCGACTTGGGTGGAGGGGGGGGGGGGAGGGGGCGTTCTCCTACCTCGGCCGGTGTGCAATTCCTGGAGACGTCACGGTGGTCCTGGCAGGGCTGCACGGCGGTGACGTTCACAGCAGGGAGCAGTCGCCGACGGTGCTCTGTCTCTCGGCCAGCGCAAGGTATTTCTCCCTTGTTGTTGCCCCTCCCGGGGTGTGTGGCTGGTGCTGCGGGCTATGTTGTGCGGCGGCATTGGGGTGGCGCCACCCGGTGCACCACTGGCTAGCCGGGCGTCCCACGGTGCTCTCAGCACCGACAGGAAGCGCTGCGGGCCGGGGTAACGTCTGGAACTGAGCCGGAGTCTGCTTCCAGGTCTTGGGAGTTCCGCGCATGCGGTGTCTCCAAAATGGCGGCGCCCACCGGGATTTGCATGCTGCTCACTCACAGGCCCCCTCTGGCTGATCTCCTACACCTGGGGGGGCAGACAGCGATATCAGGGGGAGCGCTTGGCAAATCTGCTGACCAGAGGAGGGGTATTTAAACGAGCTCCAGATTTGGTCCCTTCTGGCCTCAATTCCATGAGGTATGGAGAGTGATCGTGAGCAGCAGCCTCATCTGCTGGATGAGGTATGTCAGAAGCCTAAAGTGAAGGAGCATGACAGGAGGAGTGATGAATCTGGTCACAAAAGCTCCTCCAGACAGGGATCAGGAGCATCAGCCAGGAAGAATCTCCCTCATATTCCGGTATCTTTCTTTTTGGACAACCACTGGTAAGTGATCTACGAGAATGTTCACTCAGTGACGTGATTCCCCTCATATTCTTTAGGGGAAGAAATGCATCGGTAAGGTTAAACATAAAGAATGTGCCATCTGCGGAGTTCCCTTACCTGATTCGTGCCCTAAAAAACTGTGTGCTCCCTGTATCCAGCAGATGGTGAGGTCTCAAGGAAGGGGAAAGGGTGGAGGGCATTAGATCTTCATAGACTAGATTGCCTTACTTGCCCCCTCAGGTAGCGGAGGAATCCTTTTAGTGTGACAGCAAGCCTGAAAGAGATGGTCAGGGCGGAAGTTACAGTACATTAAGTCCCTGTCTCAAGCAGGAAGCTCTAAATACAAAGCTTCTCTGGTCTCTGACTCTTCGGTGGATGAGGATAGAGATGAAGGTTCCTGCTGTTCGGCTTCATCGTCCTCCTCTTCAGATGAAGACACTGACTGCTTTTGTCTACCCCTTGAAAGGATAGATAAATTAGATAAACGAGTGTGAGCAACAATACTGAAGTCGTTCGCTTGTTTCCTGACCTCTTTACACTAACTGAGAAAGAATGAAGGGAACAGAACAATCACAATTAGATCAATCTGTCCCCATACAGTATCATGTTATCAGCAGCACATCTACAGTTTACACCAGGGATGTGCTGCTGAGAACAAGGATTTCTGTTCCCACATAAATAATCCAATCACTTGATGAATAGGCAGCATTTTGCTTGTTTAGTGTAATACACCCCATAGTCCTCCATATATTATAATCTGCACCTCAGTCCTCCATATAGTATAATACACTCCTCAGTTCTCCATATAGTATAATACACTCCTCAGAGTCCTCCATATATTAAAATACACTGCAATTCCTCCATATAGTATAATGCACTGCCACAGTCCTCCATATAGTATAACTAGATGGTGGCCCAATTCTAACGCATCAGGTATTCTAGAATATGCATGCCCACGTAGTATATTGCCCAGCCCTGTAGTATATTGCCCAGCCACGTATGTAACAGGATAAAAAAAGAAACACCATACTCGCCCTCTGAGGGCCCCTTGTAGCCCTGTCGCCTGTGTGCGGTGCACGCAGCAGCTTCCTGTCCCAGGGTTGGTATGAGCGCAGGACATGTGATGACGTCGCGGTCACATGATCGTGACATCATGGAAGGTCCTTCTCGCATAGCATCTTTGGAGCTGGAACCTGCCGCTTGCACTGCCGAGGACAGCACGCACGTCGGAGGGTGAAAATAACCTTTTTTTTATTATTATTATTTTTAACATTAGATCGTTTTACTATTGATGCTGCATACACAGCATCAATAGTAAAAAGTTGGTCACACAGGGTTAATAGCTGCGTAACCGTAGTGCGTTACACCGCGCTCCGGCGACGCTGACATTAACCCTGTGTGAGGGCCGACTGGATGACTGAGTATGGAGCAGGCACTGACTGCAGGGAGGAAAGAGCGGGCATATTGCCGCTGGACTGTGGCCGTCGCTGATTGGTTGTGGCAATGGTCGTGGGCGTTTTGCCACGACCAATCAGCGACTTGGATTCCATGACAGACAGAGGCCGCGACCAATGAATATCAGTGACAGACAGAAAGACGGAAGTGACCCTTAGACAATTATATAGTACTGTAGATACACTCCTCAGTCCTCCAAATTGTATAATACGTTCCTCATAGTGCTCCATATAGTATAATTCCCCACCATTGTCATCCATGTAGTACAATTCACTTCATATAGTATAATGTATTCCCCATAGTCCTCGATACAGTATAATGCAGCCCACATATAGTATAATGATGCCACCCCAGAGTATAATGCAGCCACCCCACAGAATATATTGTAGCCCCCTGAGTATAATGTAACCCACCAGAGAATAAAATGCAGCCCTCTCATAGAGTATAATGCAGCCCCTGCATATATAATATATGGTAGCCCCTCATAGAGTATAATGTAGCCCCTCCATAGAATATAATACAGCACCCCATAGAATGTAATGCAGCCAGCCCCCCATAGAATGTAGTGCAGCCAGCCCCCCATAAAATGTAGTGCAGCCAGCCCCCCATAGAATGTAGTGCAGCCAGCCCCCCATAGAATGTAGTGCAGCCAGCTCCCCATAGAATGTAGTGCAGCCAGCCCCCCCAATAGCCCCACAATCCAGTTATCACTCATTGATATATTTAAAAAAAAAACACACTCTCCTCACCTCTCCTCGTGCCCCGCGCTGCTCCCGGCTCCGGTCTCAGCAGCTGCAGTCTGCACCCGCAATGTCAGAGGCAGAGCGGGGAATGATGGGAGAGGGAGCGACAGCAGACGCTCTCTCCTCCATCATTGCATTCAACTATATCGGTGTCATAGATGCCGGTATAGTTGAATGTGGCGGCACTGGCGGGGGGGGGGGGGGGGGGGGGGTTGTGAGTCGGCGCTGGCGAGCGGCCCACTACTGCTACCGGCCCTGGCTCCAGAATATCTCTGTATACTGCATTGATTTTCCATGGTATGCACTGACTTTACCCAGCTCTCCCTGGCTCCAGAATATCTCTGTATACTGCATTGATTTTCCATGGTATGCACTGACTTTACCCAGCTCTCCCTGGCTCCAGAATATCTCTGTATACTGCATTGATTTTCCATGGTATGCACTGACTTTACCCAGCTCTCCCTGGCTCCAGAATATCTCTGTATACTGCATTGATTTTCCATGGTATGCACTGACTTTACCCAGCTCTCCCTGGCTCCAGAATATCTCTGTATACTGCATTGATTTTCCATGGTATGCACTGACTTTACCCAGCTCTCCCTGGCTCCAGAATATCTCTGTATACTGCATTGATTTTCCATGGTATGCACTGACTTTACCCAGCTCTCCCTGGCTCCAGAATATCTCTGTATACTGCATTGATTTTCCATGGTATGCACTGACTTTACCCAGCTCTCCCTGGCTCCAGAATATCTCTGTATACTGCATTGATTTTCCATGGTATGCACTGACTTTACCCAGCTCTCCCTGGCTCCAGAATATCTCTGTATACTGCATTGATTTTCCATGGTATGCACTGACTTTACCCAGCTCTCCCTGGCTCCAGAATATCTCTGTATACTGCATTGATTTTCCATGGTATGCACTGACTTTACCCAGCTCTCCCTGGCTCCAGAATATCTCTGTATACTGCATTGATTTTCCATGGTATGCACTGACTTTACCCAGCTCTCCCTGGCTCCAGAATATCTCTGTATACTGCATTGATTTTCCATGGTATGCACTGACTTTACCCAGCTCTCCCTGGCTCCAGAATATCTCTGTATACTGCATTGATTTTCCATGGTATGCACTGACTTTACCCAGCTCTCCCTGGCTTCTGAATGTCTCTGTATATTGCACTGGCTTTTCTATGCTTCCCCTGGATCTGAGTGTCTTGGTGCAGCACATACAATCCTTTTAGTATGCTTTCTCACCTATGAGCTTGTTTCCACGACCTGTTTTCATGTCTCTCATTGTGTGATCCTGGCATCTCTTTGAGTGGTCAGTCTTACCCCTCCCTCACTTTATGACCTTTGCTTAACTCTCTACATCTGGTCTCCCATACCCAGCCACCCCCTCATTCACACCTGATTGCCTTTAACTGGGGATATATTCACATGCAGGAGTCTGCTGTAGACTCAGTCTGCTGAAAATCATCTTTTAACTTCCATCTTTTAAATTACATCTTTTTAATTATGATTCTGAATTAGACTGAATTACATCTTTTTAATTATGATTCTGAATTAGACTGAATTACATCTTTTTAATTATGATTCTGAATTAGACTGAATTGGACTGGAATTGACTGGAAGGTAACAGACTACTAACCACTACAATGTTTCAATTTCTTTTCTCTTTCACCCCCATACTACTTTCCTTCTTACAATCTCCTGAAATCCCTCCACCTAGTAAGGAACTAGTCATTTCTTCCTCCATACTCCCCAGCCATCTCACCTTCCCCTCAGAACTGTTCCTCCACATACAATCCTTTTTCTCCAGACACACACGGCCACATCATGTCCTATCCTGCTCCCACCTTCTAATGATCTGTCTGTTACTCCTCATTGCTGGTGACATATCCCCAAATCCCGGCCCTCCCCAATTCATCCCCACACTCGTTTCTAACCCCCTGCCACGATCCTCCGCACGTTTTCCCAACCACGACAACCTCATACCCATTCATCCAGCCCCCACTCCCCCGCTCCCCCTACTTGGAGCACTATGGAACGCACGCTCCATCTGCAACAAACTGCCATTTATCCATGACCTCTTCATCACCAACAAACTCTCCTTCCTCGGCCTCACTGAAACCTGGCTCACCCCCTCTGACTCGGCCTCTCCAGCTGCGCTCTCCTATGGCGGATTCCACCTCTCTCACACCCCTCGCCCCAGCAACAAACGCGGTGGAGGAGTTGGCTTGCTCCTGTCCGACACCTGCTCCTTTACTCCAATCCCGCTACCACCCTCCGCTACTCTTCCCTCGTTTGAGGTGCACTCTGTCCGCATCTATACCCCCTCCAACCTCCAGCTGGCTGTCATCTACCGCCCCCCAGAACTAGCCATCTCCACCTTTCTCGACCACTTCACCACCTGGCTACTTCATTTCCTCTCTGTTGACATCCCCACTATCATCATGGGTGATTTCAATGTCCCCATTGACACTTTCACCTCAGCTACCTCTAAACTTTTATCACTGACTGCCTCCTTTGGCCTCACTCAATGGTCCTCTGAGGCCACTCACAAAGATGGCCACACGCTGGACCTCATCTTCACCCGCCTCTGCTCCCTTACTAACCTCACTAACACACCCCTCCCCCTGTCTGACCACAACCTACTGACATTCTCGTCCCTCTCCTCTCCTAGTGTGCAACCCCCACTCCACAAACTCACTCACCCCCGCCGAAATCTCAAACATCTCAACTTACAATCACTCTCTGAGTCCCTTCTCCCTCTCACAGACATAGCTTCCCTTCATGACACAGATGCTGCTGCCACTTTTTATAACACCACAATAACAACAACACTCGATTCGGCCGCCCCACTCATGCATAGTAAAACTCGTACAATTAACAGGCAGCCCTGGCTGACCAGCCTGACCAAAGAATTGAGACGGGCTTCCAGGATTGCTGAGCGGAGATGGAAGCGATCCCACTCTGCCGACCACTTCACTGCATACAAGCAGTCCCTCGCCAGCTTCAAGTCTGCGCTCACTGCCGCAAAACAAACTTACTTCTCATCCCTCATATCCTCCCTGTCCCACAACCCTAAACAGCTTTTCAACACTTTCAATTCTCTACTCCGTCCCCCCGCACCTCCTCCTTCCCCCCTCATTTCTGCTGATGACTTCGCCTCTTTCTTTAAACAGAAGATCGATACGATCAGAGAAAGCTTTGGCCCACAGCGCCCACTGCCCCTCTTAGCTGCTCAACCCTGCTCCTCCAAAACCAGCTTCTCCACCATGACAGAAGATCAGCTCTCCACCCTCCTGTCAAGATCACACCTCACCACCTGCACGCTTGACCCGCTCCCATCCCACCTCATCCCTAACCTTTCCACGGTCTTCATCCCAACCCTAACGCACCTCTTCAACCTCTCACTCACAACAGGTGTCTTTCCCTCATCCTTCAAGCATGCCAAGATCACACCCATCCTCAAAAAGCCCTCCCTCGACCCATCCTCTGTGTCTAGCTATCGCCCGATATCTCTTCTCCCTTATGCCTCCAAATTGCTGGAGCAACACGTCCATCTTGAACTGTCCTCCCACTTCTCCTCCTGCTCCCTCTTTGATCGGTTACAATCAGGCTTCCGTTCCCATCACTCAACTGAAACTGCCCTAACTAAAGTCACCAATGACCTACTAACTGCCAGGAGCAAGCGACACTACTCTGTCCTCCTTCTCCTGGACTTGTCTTCTGCCTTTGACACTGTAGACCACTCCCTTTTGCTACAAATCCTCTCATCCCTTGGCATCACAGACTTGGCCCTTTCCTGGATCTCGTCATATCTGACAGACCGAACATTCAGTGTCTCCCTCCCCCACACCACCTCCTCACTTCGCCCCTTGTCAGTCGGTGTTCCTCAAGGCTCTGTTCTAGGACCCCTACTCTTCTCCATCTACACTTTCGGCCTGGGACAGCTCATAGAATCCCACGGTATGCAGTACCATCTCTACACTGACGACACGCAGATCTACCTCTCCGGACCTGACCTCTCCTCCTTGCTTACCAAAATCCCGCACTGTCTGTCTGCCATTTCAGCCTTCTTTTCTGCTCGCTTTCTACAACTGAACATGGACAAAACAGAATTCATCATCTTTCCCCCATCTCACTCTACCCCTCCACCAGACCTATCCATCAATGTCAATGGCTGCTCACTATCCCCAGTCCCACACGCCCGGTGCCTCGGGGTGATCCTCGACTCTGCCCTCTCTTTCAAGCCACATATCCAAGCCCTTGCCTCCTCCTGTCGTCTCAAACTCAAAAATATTTCCCGGATCCGTGCTTTCCTTGACCGCAACACTGCAAAAACGCTAGTGCATGCCCTTATCTCCCGCCTCGACTACTGCAACCTCCTACTCTCTGGACTCCCCTCTAGCACTCTGGCACCACTCCAATCCATCCTACACTCTGCTGCCCGACTAATCCACCTGTCCCCCCGCTATTCCCCAGCCTCTCCCCTGTGTCAAGCCCTTCACTGGCTTCCTATCGCCCAGAGACTCCAGTTCAAAACCCTCACACTGACATACAAAGCCATCCACAACCTGTCTCCTCCATACATCTGTGACATGGTCTCCCGGTACCTACCTACACGCGACCTCCGGTCCTCCCAAGACCTCCTTCTCTACTCCCCTCTCATCTCTTCTTCCCATAACCGCATCCAAGACTTCTCCCGTGCTTCCCCCATACTCTGGAACTCTCTACCCCAACACATCAGACTTGCGCCTACCATAGAAACCTTCAAAAAGAACCTGAAGACTCATCTCTTCCGACAAGCCTACAGCCTGCAGTGATCCTCAACCTACTGAACAGCCGCACAGCCAGCTCTTCCCTCTCCTAGTGTATCCTCACCCACCCCCTGCAGACTGTGAGCCCTCGCGGGCAGGGTCCTCCCTCCTTATGTACTCGTGTGCCTTGTTATCTGCTCATGTTTAATGTATTTGTCTATATTTGCCCCGTATTCACATGTAAAGCGCCATGGAATAAATGGCGCTATAAAAATGTATAATAATAATAATAATAATTTGCCAGAAGTGCCCGATGGCCAGTCCGGCCCTGGGATTTCCTCACAGCGGGGAATTCAATAGATCATTGCTTGTCACAATTGGAGGTAGCTAGAATTAAGTTGAAACACCTGGGTTGGATAGTAAATTATGAAAAATCTCGGTTACAGCCCCTAAAAGTTCAGAAGTTTTTAGGGTTGTTGTTAGATTCAGGTACACAACAGTGTCATCTTCCTATGGAGAGGTCAGATCAAATTCAACGACGGGTATTAAAAGCATTTAATGCACCCTCCGTGACTCTTCGACAAGCTATGTCCTTTTTAGGGTCCCTCACATCATGTATTCCAGCTGTCAAATGGGCTCAATTCACCCTAGGCCCCTACAAAAAGACATATTGATTAATGAAAAAGCCTTGGGAGGGGCCTTGCGCGAAAGGATAACTTGGAGCCTGTTAACCCTTAGATCTCTTAGGTGGTGGCTAGATAAAGATAATTTATCTGCAGGCATACCCTGGGTAACACGAATAACTCGGGTGATAACCACAGATGCTAGGACCTCAGCGTGGGGGGCCCACGTGGGTGGCATTGTGGTTCAGGGACAATGGGACCCTCCGCACAACATCTTCATCCAATCAGAGGGCGTTAATGGCGATCGAGTTAGCAGTTAAAAAACTCCTCATATATCTGCAGGGACACCACGTCAGGATCCTCTCGGACAACCAGGTGGCTTATGTAAATCAAGGTGGAACACGTTCCGAGGCTCTGATGCAGGTGGCAGATCACCTGTTACAAACAGCAGAGACAAATTTTCAATCTTTGACTGCTCTTCACATCAAAGGGAAAGAAAATGTAAAAGCAGACTTTCTCTTACCCCATGACGGCACCATGGGGAGAGAGAGAGGGATTCGCCCTCAGGGACCGGAAACTCACAGGTAACATAGTAACATAGTTAGTAAGGCCGAAAAAAGACATTTGTCCATCCAGTTCAGCCTATATTCCATCATAATAAATCCCCAGATCTACGTCCTTCTACAGAACCTAAGATCTACGTCCTTCTACAGGTCAAAAAGGCGGGACCTCTCTTCCACCTCAGTTCGGTTTCCTGTCCCTGACGGGGAACCTACAGGTGATTAACCTCAGCCCGCAGAATTAGTGACATGCAGGCTCTTTCAGCTTACCTGCCTCTAACTCAGATATTGGAGGACAGAGTAGTCCTTAGGACTGACTGACCCATGTTACTTGCCTAAGGTAGCATCACGGTTTCACAGATCTCGGCAGATATCCTTGCCATCTTTTTGCCCAAACCCAAGAATGAAAAGGAAAAGTCTTTACACACATCTCAAGAGATGTCTGACCCAATATATAACAGCCACAAGGGAGTGTAGGAAAGGCAGGTCTGTTTGTTTGTTTTCAGGGCCCAAATAAGGACACAAAGCTTCAAAAGCCTCGCTGGCGAGATGGGTAAGGGATGCCATCACTCTAGCATACGCCTCATCCAATGAAGCCGTTCCAGACGGGATAAAAGCTCATTCAACTAGGTCGGTAGCTACCTCTTGGGCAGAGCGAGCAGGCGCATCGATTGACCAGATATGTAGAGCAGCCACTTGGTCTTCTCCCTCTACATTTTTCAAACACTACCAACTGGACCTATCTTGCTCTTCAAACCTAACCTTTGGTAGAAGGGTCTTAGAGGCAGTAATCCCACCCTAAAAACACATTCTATGAAATTCTCTCCGTGGTGCCGTCATGGTGTAAGAGAATATCGTAGTTACTTACCGATAACGGTATTTCTCTGATCCCATGACTGCACCCGTACATTCCCTCCCTTCAAGTGTGAGTGTGCACACTAGTAATCAACCATTGATACTTAGTCACGCGGTGTCTCAAAAAAATAAAAAAGTTAATTATTTTGTTGTTAGTTACCATTTAAGTTACAGCTGTAGTCCTGTTAAGGCTCTGTAAACCAAACTGAGGTGGAAGAGAGGTCACGCCTTTTTGACCTGTGGGTTTCCTGTCCCTGAGGGCCGATCCCTTTCTCTCCGTGGTGCCGTCATGGGATCAGAGAAATACCGTTATCGGTAAGTAACTACGATATTCTCAGCCTAATTACGCTAAAACAAAGAGAATGGTCTCTAAACGGCGACATTTTCAATTAAATTGTCCGCAGATGGGCTCAACCTGTGGTGGACCTCTTTGCCACCAGAGACAACAAAAAAGTAAAAAGATTTTGCTCTCTGAATCCCATGGAGAATCCTCTGGCTGTGGTGGATGCATTCCTGATAAAATGGGACTTTCCTTTGGCTTACGCTTTCCCACCATTAAACCTGTTACCTCTAGTGGTGAGGAAGATCGAGCGAAAGTCATTCTAATTGCCCCATTCTGGCCCAGGAGAACCTGGTTCACATGGCTCAGGACAATGTCGGTAGGCGAACCCTGGGTACTACCAGATATCCCGAACTTGCTTTTCCAGGGACCGATCTGCCATCCACAAGTGATGGGATTCCATTTAACGGCTTGGAGTTTGAGAGGTCATTTTTAAGACAGAGGCTTCTCCCCAAATTTGGTAGATACCCTTCTAAAGAGTAGGAAATAACAAAAATCTACTCTAGAACCTGGAGGAAGTTCATGGCCTTTTCAGATTTCAACATCAAGGAAGGGGTGCCGATATGCCAGATCTTTCTGCAGAAGGGGTTAGAATTGAATCTTTCCACAAGGACACTGAGTACAGGTCTCAGCCCTGAGTGCCCTGTTCTCTTGTAATAAAGCCAATAACTATTGGGTGTCAAGGTTCATTAAGACCTAAATCAAGTTCTTTCATCTTTGACGAAAGACCCCTTTGAACCCTTACAAGAAGCCTCAATCAAAATGTTGTCCCTTAAAACAGCTTTCCTGGTAGCTATAACATCGGCTTGCAGGATAGGAGACATCCAGGCACTTTCCAGACTTCCCCCTTAAACAGAATTCTTACAGGATAAAGTGGTCCTCAAGCCGGACCCAGCTTACTTGCCAAAAGTAGCGTCCCATTTTCTCAGGTCGCAGTAGATGGTTCTGCCATCTTTTATCCCTAATCCTTCTAACCCTAGAGAAAAAGAACTCCATACATTAGATGTTAGAAGATGCATTTTACATTATATCTCAGTCACTGATGCTTGGAAGAAGGATAATGCGCTATTCTTATCCTTCCAAGGTCCTAGGAAAGGGTTCAGAGTTTCAAAATACATTCTAGCCAAATGGATTAGGGAGGCTATCTCTCTGGCTTATACAGCAGGTGGAGGTCCGGCTACGCAGAATCTGAAGGCACATTCCACCCGGGCCATGGCATCATCCAGAAAGATCTGGAGTATCAATAGACCAGATATGTAAGGCAGCCACATGGTCATCCCCTTACACCTATTTCAAACACTATCGGTTGGACTTGGGATTCTCCTCAGATCTCACTTTCGGGTTAAAGGGAACCTGTCACCTGAATTTGGCGGGACTGGTTTTGGGTCATATGGGCGGAGTTTTCTGGTGTTTGATTCACCCTTTCCTTACCCACTGGCTGCATGCTGGCTGCAATATTGGATTGAAGTTCATTCTCTGTCCTCCGTAGTACACGCCTGCACAAGGCAAGATTGTTTTGCGCAGGCGTGTACTATGGAGGACAGAGAATGAACTTCAATCCAATATTGCACCCAGCATGCAGCCAGCGGGTAAGGAAAGGGTGAATCAAACACCAGAAAACTCCGCCCATATGACCCAAAACCAGTCCCGCCAAATTCAGGTGACAGAGTCCCTTTAAGGGTGCTACAGGCTATAGTCCCTGCCTAAGGTGGCTTACATCTCTCGTGGTGCTGTCATGGGAGTCCGAATAAAGCATTAAGCTACTTACCGGTAGCAGCATTTTTCTGAGGCCCATGAGAGCACCCTTAGTTCCCTCCCTATTCACGTGGGGGTTGCACTTCCTAAAAATAAAAATTTCACGTGTGATATCTGGGTTGCAGTTTTTTATTAAGATATTGTATATGATTGTTTATATTTGTATGCTATTAACTGCGGTAGTCCTCTCAGGCTCTGTAATACAACTGATAGGTGGGAGAGGTGCCACCCTTTTGTATCTGTAGGTTTCCTGTTCCTAATGGGCGGATCCCCTCTCTCGTGGTGCTGTCATGGGCCTCCGAAAAATGCCACTACCGGTAAGTAGCTTATTGCTTTCTCAAAAAGATCGCTGATATGAGGCATACAGGTAGGACTAGTGTAACATTTCTAATGGGAAGTAGACAGCGCTTCACAAGTTGGTGAATATCACATCTCCTTTATTTTGCCTTCTGTGGCGACGTTTCAATCTGCACGAACTTTATCAAGCTTGATATTCACCAACTTGTGAAGCGCTGTGTCTACTTTCTATTTGATGTTTGGATGTTTTCCAGGAAGGACTCCCTGGACTTTGATGTGCGCTTCTACTACAGGTAAAAGTTAACCATGTGTTGCTATGAGGTGCTGTGGATCATCATTTATTTGATGGTGTAACTTTTCTATCACCTGTATGCCTATATTAACAGGTCATATACGTCCCAGGGGGTGACAGATTCCATTTTAAAGGGAGCTGGGGAAAAGGGCAGAAAAACGTGAAACTGGTAAGAAGCCAGAGGGGGAAGCTGCTAAAATTTGTGAAAAAGGCGAATCAAATAATGGCTACATAGTGTTGCTCCTCCTGTGCACACAAGAATTTATTCTAGTGTAGCTTCTTGGTAAACTGTAGTACACAGTGGAAAATCTGATGTATACGAGCTGTGTACTCGAAGGCTAAACTCATGTTGAGTATTTGGCACATCAGACGCTGCGGAGTACGTGTTTTTTTTTTTTGTTTTTTTTTTTTTTTACCTGTGGATTTTTCTAATCTTATTCAAGTCTATAGAGAGAATTTGCAAATAAATGACATGTTGAGGATTTAAAAAATGCACCCACAGGTAGGTCAGTTTATGGAGAAAAAAAAAAGCACAGTGGGCATATGATTTTTATAAAACCCATCCATTTTGTTGGAACTGTAATTCACTGTGTTTTTTTCGCAGCATTAAATTCACCAAATGCATAACATGGCTGAAGAAGCCACAAATCCATCTTTTCCCTTTTGAGTTATTTGTCATTTATGTAAACACGTGACAGCTGGTAAATACTGGCGTTTTTGACACTCCTAGTTAACAATAATTGAAGAAGCCCAGTGTTGGTGAAACGCGCGTCGCCAGTTTTCTACAGGCACACTGTCTCAATCTATATATGTATTCTACTGCTGCGTTTAGTGTGCATTTAAACCATAAGTGGGTCCTCTATTTTGGAAGACATTTGGTCTTGTATAGTTATGGGATTTGTTTTTCCCATATGTTTTGGTTAATATTAGAGACCTTTTATGCATTCATATTGACCATACTACTGGGTATCTAGTCTAATTTTTATTGCCTTATTTCTTGCCAGTGTTACACCATAATTGGTTTATTTGTATGTTTCTTACGATTCATATTTATATGGGGGCTATGTCACGTGATGCCACAACCTAGATTTGCTTCCACCTGTTTTGACTATTGTAGCCTGACTATTTGCACTTCTGAGGAAGCAAAGTGATCAATCCTTAATTTTTAATGCAGATGAATCAAAAAATTTACTTTTTTTTCATAAATATTAACAGCTCAATAAAAAAATTCACTGAAATAATGTTAATGCATTTACAAATGTATTAGGTTTATTTTTACATGTTACATTTTCTGTCTTTTAGTGTGAAGCCTCCATTTCGATCGTCTCCTAACTCTTCGGAAAGATCTGCTGAGGCTGGCACTACAACTCTTTTACCTTTAGCCGATATCCATGCAAATAGATCGAACTCGCGCCCCTTCCCCTCCGATCGGCACGTTACATCTCTAACTGGACATCAGGATGTTTTTTCCAAGGACTCCCAATCTTTACATATAGAACAGAATGGTACAGATGGAGCAGCTCGGGGAAGGTAAGCAGCAGCATCTTTCTTCAAAAGTATTTGGGCCCTATTCTCCAAAGGTTTTAGAACTGAATTGTGGTGTAAAAGCTATAAAAGTTGAAAAATGTAGGCACAACTTGAAGTTGCACCTAAATTGTGCAGATGTTGGGGTCTTCATGCCAGTCTCTCCCAGATCCACTGAAAAATGACTAGCATTGGTGTTTGCTATGCCACAGATATTACCCCAGCAAGGGCTTGAGTAAGATTAGTGGAGAGGCGTATACATGGATGTACTCTACTCCAACGCTCCTGATTTATGAAGAGGCGCACCCCTCTTCATGAATTGGTAGCGTCTGACCCCAGTATGCCACCCCACCTTATCAAGATGAGCAAGAACAGCGCCGATCTTGATGAATCACGCCCTTATGTTGGTTTTATGGCAGAAAGCACTATTGTTAATGTTTCTGCTTGTCAGGCCCTTGGTTGAAGTCTGTTCTGTTTTCTCACTTGTGGAATCCCAGTGCATATAAAATATGTGGAAAATCACAATTATCGAAAGTGGGTTTTTTGATCGGTCCGTAATCTATTTAGACTTGTAAACTGCTAAATTAAATGGCCTAAGTTGGTCTTTCAAAAAATTTACCTTTATCGCCTTATTATTTTTTTTTTTTTTTTTAATTCTTATATACACTCCCACCACAGAGACTCCACCAGGGGTTAGCCAGGATTTTGTTTTTTTTCCCATGGAGTAAGTACTCAAAGGCAGGTAGTTGCTAACGATTTGCCAGTTCTACCTGGCGACTATTTCTGCTGGCTTATAGTGGTTATAGACCGCTACTGCCAGCGTTTCTCCTCCTTCCATTGACCTTAGCAACTACTTGCCTCTAAGTTCTTAACCCCGTAGGAAAAGTTAACTAACCTCTTTAAATCCAGCAATTTTGCTCTGCCCTCCACTCACACAGAAACAATCTAGAACCAAGTCCTTCTCGAGAGCCATTCCATTCAGTTTTGCATTTAGCATAAATATTGAACTATTGGGGTCCCCAGTAATCGTGTATTTTGTGGATAATTGATAGTGATTTTCCAACCATGGACATTTGAGAAGTTCCTGTCTACCCAAATGAGCAGCACATCTCTCCCATCAAGCCTACTGTCTTGACTGCTGGGGTCGGCGCTTCTGATTGAGCTCAGACCAGCTGCTTCATTGTGCAACTAAACTTGTATAAAAATGTTTTTTTGTTTTTTTTTCAAAGGAGAAATGTCTTTAGAGGTAGACGAAGAAGAGATGACGAGCGACCTGCTGTAAGTTTTGTGTGTTTTTTTTGTTGTTTTTTTTTGTCAGAAAAACTTACCGTAATTCAGATTAGCTGGGCAAAGCCAATTATGCTTCTGGACAAATGACTCGTTTTGCCAGGTATCTTGCTATGTATAATCTGTGTGCATTTTGTAGTTTTTCTATAATTCGTGGGATGTCTTTGAGGATTTTATATGTTGAAGGAAATTTTGCTCACAAGCACGATCGGCATTGTAACCATGCACACGGAAATGTTGCAGCTCGTCATCCATATTACTTAATAAAAATGTTAGCTATACATTAGAATAACAATACATCTGGTGAGTTTATATGGCCCAGTGATGATCAAGTATCGCGCTTAGAGGGAACAGGGCTGGCATTCAGAAGTCTGAGCTTCCTTATTTCACCTTTTTCATTCATTCTTTCCTTATTTCTACTTTTCTATCTGGCCTCTTTCTGATCTCTGTCCTCTTTGCTCAGACTCCGTCTGTTTGGCCTTCTCAATGATCGCAAGATTGAGATCTGAGGGCTGATGGTCTGATTCATCTGATCGTGTGTGGGCAGAACCTGTGCAGTGTTGATTATTTTTAATTTTCTTCAGCGGCCCCTGACTGCAATGGAAGAAATGGCACCAACACCAAAGTTTGACTTGCTAGCATCTAATTTCCCTCCATTGCCTGGAAGCATAGTGAGCACGCCGGGGGAGCCTGTACTTGAAAGCAGGATGGCTGATGTTGTTAAAGGACTCTGCAAGGAGAAGGTAGGTCTCAGAACTTAATGAGGAAATGCTTTGTTTAAGATTTATTTTTTTTTCTCACTTTTCATTACTGTATTGTAAGGTTCCTTCCTTCAAAGCTTTTACGCCAGATTTCTGAAGTTAAGCTTTAAAAAGTCAAATTTTTGTTTCAAGGCAATGCTAAAAAATGCCTTCGTCTGGCGTTCTCATGACGTGTTTCCCCAGCTCTGGCAAAGCAGGCGATGCAAAGACATGGGTGTGACAAATTCATGACGAGCTGTGGTGTACCCTGTACCACTGAACTTACTCTACTTATTATTATTAGTCTCTGACTGGAATAAGATTTCTGGAAAGTTGCATGCCACATCACTGGCAAGGCGCACGCCTCTTCACACATACCAAATTCATTGTTAATTTATTAAAAGGTGCAAGCCTCAATGTGTACGTCCAGCACGTCCCCTCATAGAGTCCAGGGAGAAAAACCACCAGTCTTTATGAATCTGGGCCAGTTTTAGGAAAGTGTACGCCGAACTTTACCTGTCATGCAAAATAACAATCAGATGGTACTCACACTCTCCGGATCTATACCAGCTGTCCACCACTATTAGTCTGCTTTGATTGCATCGGTGAGTTGACGTTAATGGCTCACATCACCACAGCAACCAATCACTGAGCTCAATGGTTCGTGCCATCTACCTTAGCCAAGATGCTGAGCTCAGCGATGCTGTGACCGGTTGTCATGAGGTTATTGCCGCAGCCAACATACTAAGGCCGGTACAGCAGTGGTGGGCGAGTACTATGGGTTTTTATTTTATATGATGGGCAGTATTTTGGTATCCCATTTTTTCTGAAAGTAGAAAACCCCTTTATTGTATTCTGATATGTTCCAGGAGAATAAGGAATTCTTGACGAATCCTGCTCAGGAAGAACCTGCAAAAACTCCAGTGCAGCACACCATTACAAGCTCAACGCAGCATCCTACACGAGCTGTTACACCGCCACCCCAACCAAGGTATGCAGATTTTGGTTTGCTTGGATAAATTGGTGTCTTGCGTCTTTCAAAATATCTGGGCAAAGTAAAAAAAACTTTACCTGTGAGTTTAAAAAACCAACAATAAAAAAAACCTAAAGAATACTTCCTGGATCCCTAGTCAGCATTTACAATGAAAGTCTCCATTTCTGCAGATGATCGTTATATCTCAAGAAACAGAACTGTATTTGTAGTTTTTACATTGCACCATTTTGGGATGCATATAACATTTGAATCTAACAAAAACCACAATTTACTGCATAATTTTTCATATTTTCTTTATAAAAGCGTTCATCTTGCGTAATGTATATTAATAGTTTTTATAGTAGGTTGTTATGAATGTGGTGAACTAATCCTATGATTAGGTAATACACTGCACTACTTAGGCTTAGGTAATGCACTGCACTAAATGTTAGCATTTGACTGACAAGTAGCCTAATGGCTCTGTCTCTGGGATATGGTCAGCTGAGGTATATGGCAGGTACATAAGCCATTGTTGGGCCTTGGGTTGCCATAGAAACACATTGACAACTCAGAATCGTGCTGTAGAGGTATTGTTCGGCTGACAAAGGGAGCGAGATCTCCCTCTGCGATTTTCTTACCAGGATGCTATTAATAATAGTAGCATCTGAGAGGTTAACTGTTTGGCATCGTAGCTAGATCTGGTCTCTGCACACACAGCAACTCCTGTGTCCGTGCCATCCCCAAGACCTAACTATACATCTATTTCTGGTAAATTACCTACAGTACGGATGAACAGTAAGCTCCATTAACAGGAAGGAGATCATTTCAAATTTATTGTGGCCGACCAACTAAAACTAGATGAGCAAAATGCTTTGGTGCGCCATGGCTGCTGAACCAAACCAGTTCACCCTTCCTTCACCGGGCTTCGAATTCCGGCATCTTTACGCATCTCTTATGATTACTAGGCCCCTGTGATCTCATGATGTCACTGTGGTCTAGAAATCACAAGATGTGGCACCTGAGGAAATTCTTACGGTCCGGCTGCCACAGAATGCCAAAGTGGATACCGAACTGGGGTCTTGCAGATCATTTTATACAACTCAGTATATTACTGACATTCTAGACTTTTAATCATGTCTTCGATATACAATAAAAAAATCTATGTAAATACTTTTATACCCAAAAATAACAAGTGTTCTAGGAGTGATTCCTTTATTGGCTAACCCAGTGTTCAGAGCACAGAGGCTCCTCCTTTTTGTAAACCTGCCTGATGAAGGAGCCTCTGTGCTCTCAAAGTTTGCCAATATAATTTTTCTTGTTGGACGATAAGATATTACTCATAGAATACTTGTAATTTTTAAGCATAAATGTTTTTACAACAGTCTTTTTATCTTTTTGGGAAACCTCAGGATTTAGAATATCTTGGTATATGCCATCATGCGTCTGTTTGCATGATATTTACGTTTGTGATTTAAAGTTCTGTTCGTGCATTCCTCAACCTTCATTGTATTCTTCCAGCCCTGTGATGATTAAGTATCGCGCTTAGAGGGTAAAAGACTTGCAGATGATCTGTGCTCTATCATTTTTCTTTCTTCACAACTTACTACCCTTTCCCTTTCTTATTCTTTTTATTCTTTCTTTTTCTTTTTATTCTTTTTCCACTTCTCTTGATTTTTCTGGCCAGAATTTATCTGCATTGTTCTTCCAATGACTGCAAGATTATGAGATCTGAGGGCTTTGCGATAACTGAGACAACTAAAGACACATGTGCAGTGCGTCATTTAATTTCTCACTGTTTTATTGTTCTTTCATAGCAACTCCATGCCCGAGAAAAAACCTGCAGAAAATTCTTGTCACAAAGATGTTGCCAGCCAGACC
This sequence comes from Ranitomeya imitator, assembly GCF_032444005.1. Classification (NCBI taxonomy): domain Eukaryota; kingdom Metazoa; phylum Chordata; class Amphibia; order Anura; family Dendrobatidae; genus Ranitomeya; species Ranitomeya imitator. Next base: position 709,761,824 of record NC_091284.1, on the reverse strand, counting down.
TCAACAGTGCTGCCTGTATGTACTTCTGCTTCCGCAAAACCAACTAATCCTGCTGCCACTGCACCTGTGGGAAATGCGTCCCCTGCTCCGAGTACACAGGTACTAGTCATATTTTCCCCCTCCTCAGATCTCGAACAGTCAGATTACTGAGTAGCTTCAGAATGTGATCAGTGGGAGCGGTTAGTTAATTTGGCAGTGTTCTCAGACATCCGATGCTCAGATGTCTGATTTTCAGTAGGCTGCACATGAGTTTACAACAGCTTGTAGTCTGCGTGGCCTCTTCCAGGCTTCTACTCTGTTCGAGTCCTCTGGTGATTTCCAGTTTTACTCCTAAGCTTCTGTATTCAGCTCTCCTTCAGCTCTCCTTCACTAATTGTAAGAGTAGTGCTCACTCCAATCATGCAGGGGACTTTAGGAACCTCATTCTCAGAATTTATGGTAATCTTCTTTTAACCCCCAAGAAATAGTACTATTTGTTTTGTGCATAAGTAGTAAATGTACCGTATTTTTCGGACTACAAGATGTACTTTTTTTTCCTCCCATAATGTGGAGGAAACGGGGATGCGTCTTATAGTCCGGATTTATTGGCTAAAGAGAAATTAATATGCACTGCATTCCACGCCCATGGACGTGGAAAGCAATGAATAGTAATTTCTTCCTGGTATGATTGATTGGCCCCATCCCGTTGCTGGTATGATTGGCTCCAACCCAGTACGGGTATCCATGTCCTTGTGCAGGCGTGTACTACGGAGGACATAGAATGAACTTCAATCCAAAATTGTGGCCAGCGGGTAAGGAAAGGGTGAATCAAACACCCGAAAAACTCTGCCCATATGACCGGAAACCGGTCCCGCCAAATTCAGGTGACAGGTTCCCTTGAAGCACAGCAGACGTTGGTGTGGTTATAGACACTCAGTAATTAGGAGAGCTGGTAGAAAAGTTTGTAATGTGACATGGCTAATCTCAGCTGCACTGACTAAAGAGAAAATTGTACTTGCTCTGAGTTAAGGGCTGTCATTCCAGCTTGCTCATGAGTAACCTGTCTGTTTTTGGCTACTTCTGTATGAGATGTAATGTTCTGTTCACTGCAGAGTGATTTTGAGCTTTCCCCTGCGGGGAGGTGCAGTACAGTACATCTAACAGTGTTATTAGAGGAGGGCGCTGATGGAAGGTATTGTAATAGCTAAGCTCAGCAGCACTGCCCCTTCTCTCACGTGACTCGTGGAAGGTTACCCAAGAGATCTGGGCTGTCTAACATTATACATCTTGCACACTGAGAAATTTGCTGTGTGCTATGGTGGGGGGGTTCTTTCCTTTTAGCGTTGTTGCCTGCTTATGATTGGTCAGTATCATATAGGGATAAGTACAGGTTCCCAGTGAAAACTGTAAACACCCACTTGGACTTTAACTCATCTGTCAAATTAGGTAAAAATGATACAAACTTATTCTGCTTTGTATCCACAACTGCATCTTTTGATCTTTTTTCCAGTTTTACATGAAAAAATTGGTGAAGGGTCCCATTTTAAGTGCGATTTTTATTTATTTATTTTTTTAATTTATTTTTTCTTTTTTAAACTGCTTTGGAGTTTGGATGATGGAATAAAATGACCTTAATGCCTCACGATTTGTTGTAGATTTTTACTTTTGGAATTGTGTAAGTTGCTTTTACAATAAGCTGTGCTCAATGTACTTGCATTATTGTGTTTTTCTCATAATTTTCTGTAGTGTTGTGCCATGTGTTCACATCAGCCATTTTTTTTGTTTCAAGGAACCACGAAAACTAAGTTATGCTGAAGTGTGTCAAAGGCCTCCAGCACCAGCTCCAGTCCAGCCTCTTCGTGAGCTTCGTACAAATATAGCACCGCCTGCCAAAAATGAAGAAACATCTGTTCCAGAAAAAGGTTCAGAAAAGACGCATGAAAAGGTTGAAGGAAAAGTAAAAGAACCTCCTGGGCACAGAAGTAACGGAGCACCCCGAGGTGGTGCTGGGAAAATCAGGGAACAGAGGCGCCAGTTTATACGCAGATCTTCACCTCAGGGAGCAACACGGCGTAATGGCAAGGAGCAATATGTGCCACCAAGATCACCAAAGTAAAAAACTTCTCGTCTCTTAACTATCTAATCAGACTGATGACATCAAAGAAATAGACTTGTATGGAGATTGTCATTGTTTTGTACAAAGCGGGCATAGTGGAACTCAATGGTCATCTCAGATTATTATTTGAGGTGGTAGCGTGTTCCAGATGTGATTAAAACATATGTAGGAATTTTTTATTTTATTTTTTTTGTGGGCTGGGTATGATTGTGGGTTTTTTTTTTTTTTTTGTTTTGTTGCAGAAGTTACCTGCTATATATCATTTTCAGGGTTTTGGCATAAACCTAGAAGACCCTCAGTCGAGGTTAAAAGAAAATATTTTTGAGAAATAGATCTGTTAAGAAAAAAATGTAAAAAAAAAAGAAAAAAATATAGAAATTGAAAATTTAATTTTTTTAATCTATTTAAGGCTTTGCTGGTAGTATACGTATGCCATTTTGGCCTTGAAGTGGAAATAAAAAGACGCAGTGTGTGGTCAGTGTGTATTGTACCTGTGGCCAGATGCTGTATTGTCACAGATTCTAAAACTGAATGTACAGCTGTTCTGTCATGTCTATTAGCTTGAAATTTAGTTTGTCTTTTGACCTTACTAAAATTTCTTTTGAAGCTGTTTATCTATCAAGCCAGAACTTTTTTTTTTCTTTTGGAAGATAACAAGAGCTTAGCTTATAGCAAAGACATGCGTGTCTGTAATCCAGGCTTTCTCATATGTACCATATATTTTTTGTTCGTTTCTCCGTCTCGAGCATGGTTTTCACATTAGCGATGTTAATCTGTGAATCCATGCGGTGTATACGTGTGTCATCTTTTAAGAAAGGGCTATGCATAAGTGGTCAGATATCACCGTTCTCGCTGGAATCATTCACGCATCTGTCACCATCCTGTGCGGCTTTTCATAGATCTCTAGTAAACTGATGCAATCTCTCACCGACATGCTTACATCCACGTGTTTTTGAGAGTTTGTTTTTTTTTCTTTCTCACAATTTTAGCCTTTCGAAAATGGTGTCTCTGTTGCCGCACAGTCATTATCGAAAGCCTCACCATTGAACTAACTTCTTATCCATTAATCAAAAATTGTACAAATCAGTTCAACACTTGCCCTGTCCACTGTTCCATAGTTATTATATTACTTGTATAAATTAAGTTCGACAGGTTCGTGTTTTTTTTTCTCTCTTTGTTAATCATTTCTTTTTCTCGACATGAAGTCCTATCTCAGCGGCATCATTCACTGCTCTTTTTGTATAGCGGGCCTCTCTGTATCCGAGGTCCGCACAATGACATGTTGCATGTCTACTGAAATTGACTTGCGAGCACTCGTGTATCGTGCTAGTTACAAAGGAACGATGGGGCCTGTTTTCTCATTAATCACTGGAACAGGTTCCATCTTCAATCTTTTTTTATCTCGTTCTAGTCCAAATCTGGAAATGTGAATGCAGTGCATTTAATCCTATTCTTCTAGAAATAGGACTTTTTGAGTATTTCTTAATTGTACTATATATAATTTTTTTTTTTCTTTTCTAGATGTAAAATAAATTATAATTGATTGTGACTTGCAGAAATCTTATTATGTAAGTTGATTTAACATGTGAAATTGAAAAACGCTCTGCGCTGTGCATAGCATTTTTTTTCTTCCCATCAGACTTATAGCTCATGTACAGAAATGCCGATTAAAATGTTCGGAAGTGTTGGCTTTCAGTATAAATGCTACATTAGGCTTTTTTTTTCTTCCCCCTCATAAAAGTATTTATTTGAATTTTCCGTGCAGACTATTTCGCTGCCCCTTGATGATTTTTTTTTTCCTCCTCCCTTTGTGTTGAATGGGGCTATCAGAATGTAATAAAGGCTGTGAAAATATCGAATTCTAAACTATATATGCGGTATGTTGCATGACAAGCACATGGCCTTTTAGGCCGGCGGCTAACTCAAGCATATTCTCATGTTCTCAGATTACGATACGGACTTTTGCCATCCTGTAAATTCAATATTTTTTTTTTTATTAAGATCTGATATACCAGCTTTATAGCTTTTTTTTTTTTTTTCTCGGCAAACAATGTTGTGAACTCTTCCCATTAATGAGCATGTTCAAAAAAAATATATATAAATTTACAGGGTGATTTTCTTTGCATTGAGTTGGTTTTTTTTGTACATACAATTTTTGTCTTATTTTTTTGTTTCAGCTTCTATTCAAACAATTGATCCTACCATTATTAACACATTATATTACTCTGCAAAATGTAACGCATATAGGCAACATCTAAAACGGTGTGGTATAACATTCCTCCTTCGATAACCAGATACGCTGGTAAAGTAGTTTGTGATTACAGTCTGCTTAAAGTGAAATGACATAAACTGTATTGCTTCAAAGGAATAATGATTTTTACCCAGTAACACCTCTTTGGCGAGTGTGATAAATACACGTGAAATATTTGAGCTGTCTGTGGAAACTGCACTAGGGTAGAGTAATTTTGATTTTATCCATTTTATTTGTTATACATTTTTATTTTTTTTCCTCCCCCAGGTTCATTTGAGTTTTATTCTAGAATATTTACACAAGTGTGATACTTCAGTAATGCGACTTTATTTTGTGTTCTGTATATTGTGTTGTCAGGGCTTCCTTTACTGTGGTACCATAGTTTTCAGCTTTGTGTTCGACGATCAAGAAACACTTCTTGAATCTGGAATATTTTAAATCAGTTTTTTTTTCTCATGTCCCAAAAAAACTCAAGAACATCTGGCACTTATAAATCTGATTGTGTTAAACTAAATTGTACCCAAAAAAACACACTTTATTTTATTTTTCTTTTAGGCTGAACTGTGAAAAAAAAATGTATCTACATCTTTTTACCTGGTGATTATAACTTGCCTTGGCAGTTATGGGGCTTTTTAGTCAAAATAAAACATGCATTTTTTTCCACCATTGTTCCAGCTTATCGTCCTATTTGAAAATTGTAAAGTAGGGTTCATGCTTTAAATGTATATGTGTGTTTGTATTCTATTCTGGACATTGCCAAGGTGCTATGAAATATTGAAATACCAGATTTAGAAGAATAAAGCTGATTCAAAGGGTTTAGTCTGTGGTTTAGTTTTCTTCATCATGTACATTCGCTTTAGCTACGGTACATATGATACAACTGGACATCTGACTGTTGTATCTGAAAGCAGGCACGTCTAGGTCTGCTCTATAGCAATAGCAGCAGCTTTAACCCCTTAATCCCATATGACGTACTATCCCGTCAAGGTGACCTGGGACTTAATTCCCAGTGACGGGATAGTACATCATATGCGATCGGCCACGCTCACGGGGGGAGCGCGGCCAATCGCGGCCGGGTGTCAGCTGCCTATCGCAGCTGACATCCGGCACTATATGCCAGGAGCGGTCTGTGACCGCTCCCGGCACATTAACCCCCAGCACACCGCGATCAAACATGATCGCGGTGTGCCGGCGGTGCAGGGAAGCATCGAGTAGGGAGTGGGCTCCCTGCGTGCTTTCCTGAGACCCCTGCAGCAACGCGATGTGATCACGTTGCTGCGAGGGTCTCTTACCTTCCTCCCTGCAGCAAGGCCCGGATCCAAAATGGCGGCGGCATCCGGGTCCTGCAGAGAGAGAGAGGTGGCTTACCAAGCACCTGCTCAGAGCAGCTGTGCAAACTGTCAGATCAGCGATCTGTGATGTTCCCTCCCCCCCCCCCCCCCCCCCCCCCCCGGGACAAAGTAAAAAAAAAAAAAAAAAATCCACACGTGTAAAAATAAATAAATAAATAAAAAATCCTAAATGAAGAAAAAAATATATATATTCCCATAAATACATTTCTTTAAATAAAAAACAAACAATAAAAGTACACATATTTAGTATCGCCGCGTCCATGACGACCCAACCTATAAAACTGTCCCACTAGTTAACCCCTTCAGTAAACACCGTAAGAAAAGAGGCAAAAAACAACACTTGATGATCATACCGCCGAACAAAAAGTTGAATAACACGCGATCAAAAAGACCTATAAATAACCATGGTACCGCTGAAAACGTCATCTTGTCCCGCAAAAAACGAGCCGCCATACAGCATCATCAGCAAACAAATAAGTTAGTCCTGAGAATAAAGCGATGCCAAAATAATTATTTTTTTCTATAAAATAGTTTTTATCGTATAAAAGCGCCAAAACATAAAAAAATGATATAAATGAAGTATCGCTGTAATCATACTGACCCGAAGAATAAAACTGCTTTACCAATTTTACCAAATGCGGAACGGTATAAACGCCCCCCACCCCACCCCCCAAAGAAATTCATGAATAGCTGGTTTTTGGTCATTCTGCCTCACAAAAATCGGAATAAAAAGCGATCAAAAACTGTCACATGTCAGGCAATGTTACCAATAAAAACGTCAACTCGTCCCGCAAAACACAAGACCTCACATGACTCTGTGGACCAAAATACGGAAAATTATAGGTCTCAAAATATGGAGACGCAAAAACTTTTGTGCTATAAAAAGCGTCTTAGTGTGTGACAGCTGCCAATCACAAAAATCCGCTATAAAAAACGCTATAAAAGTAAATCAAACCTCACTTCATCACCCCCTTAGTTGGGGAAAAATAATAAAATTTAAAAAAAGGAATTATTTCCATTTTCCCGTTAGGGTTAGGGCTGGGGCTAGGGTTGGAGCTAAAGTTAGGGTTGGGGCTAAAGTTAGGGTTTGGATTACATTTACGGTTGGGAATAGGGTTGGGATTAAGGTTAAAGGGACACTGTCACTTGAATTTGGAGGGAACAATCTTCAGCCATGGAGGCGGGGTTTTTGGGTTATTGATTCACCCTTTCCTTACCTGCTGGCTGCAATATTGGATTGAAGTTCATTCTCTGTCCTCCATAGTACACGCCTGCCAAAGGCAAGATTGTCTTGTGCAGGCATGTACTACGAAGGACAGAGAATGAACTTCAATCCAATATTGCAGCCAGCATGCAGCCAGCGGGTAAGGAAAGGGTGAATCAAAAAACCCCAAACCCCGCCTCCATGGCTGAAGATTGTTCCCTCCAAATTCAGGTGATAGTGTCCCTTTAAGGGTTTGTCTGGGTTAGAGGTGTGGTTAGGGTTCCCGTTGGGATTAGGGTTAGGGGTGTGTTTGGATTAGGGTTTCAGTTAGAATTGGGGGTTTCCACTGTTCAGGCACATCAGGGGCTATCCAAATCCGACATGGCGTCCGATCTCAATTCCAGCCAATTCTGCGTTGAAAAAGTAAAACAGCGCTACTTCCCTTCCGAGCTCTCCCGTGCGCCCAAACAGGGGTTTACCCCAACATATGGGGTATCAGCGTACTCGGGACAAATTGGACAACTTTTGGGGTCCAAGTTCTCTTGTTACCCTTGGGAAAATAAAATTTGAGGGGCTAAAAATCATTTTTGTGGGGAAAAAAAAAGATTTTTTATTTTCACGGCTCTGCGTTGTAAACTGTAGTGAAACACTTGGGGGTTCAAAGTTCTCACAACACATCTAGATAAGTTCCTTGGGATGTCTAGTTTCCAATATGGAGTCACTTGTGGGGGGTTTCTACTGTTTGGGTACATCAGGGGCTCTGCAAATGCAACATGACGCCTGCAGACCAATCCATCTAAGTCTGTATTCCAAATGGCGCTCCTTCCCTTCCGAGCTCTGCCATGCGCCCAAACAGTGGTTCCCCCCCACATATGTGGGGTATCAGCGTACTCAGGATAAATTGGACCCCAAAAGTTATTGTCCAATTTGTCCTGTTACCCTTGTTAAAATACAAAACTGGGGGCTAAAAAATCATTTTTGTGAAGGAAAAAAAAAAATATTTTCACAGCTCTGCGTTGTAAACTGTAGTGAAACACTTGGGGGTTCAAAGCTCTCAAAACACATCTAGGTAAGTTCCTTAGGGGGTCTACTTTCCAAAATCGTGTCACTTGTGGGGGGTTTCAATGTTTAGGCACATCAGGGGCTCTCCAAACGCAACATGGCGTCCCATCTCCATTCCAGTCAATTTTGCATTGAAAAGTCAAATGGCGCTCCTTCCCTTCTGAGCTCTGCCATTCGCCCAAACAGTGGTTTACCCCCACATATGGGGTATCTGCGTACTCAGGACAAATTGTACAACAACTTTTGGGGTCCATTTTCTCCTGTTACCCTTGGTAAAATAAAACAAATTGGAGCTGAAGTAAATTTTTTGTGAAAAAGTTAAATGTTCATTTTTATTTAAACATTCCAAAAATTCCTGTGAAGCACCAGAAGGGTTAATAAACTTCTTGAATATGGTTTTGAGCACCTTGAGGGGTGCAGTTTTTAGAATTTTATTATTTATTATTATAGCGCCATTTATTCCATGGCGCTTTACATGTGAGGAGGGGTATACATAATAAAACAAGTACAATAATCTTGAACAATACAAGTCACAACTGGTACATGAGGAGAGAGGACCCTGCCCGCGAGGGCTCACAATCTACAATGGTGTCACACTTGGGTATTTTCTATCATATAGACCCCTCAAAATGACTTCTAATGTGATGTGGTCCCTAAAAAAATATTGGTGTTGTAAAAATGAGAAATTGCTGGTCAACTTTTAACCCTTAACTCCCTAACAAACAAAAAAAATTGTTGGTTCCAAAATTGTGCTGATGTAAAGTATACATGTGGGAAATGTTACTTAATAATTATTTTGTGACATATCTCTGTGATTTAAGGGCATAAAAATTCAAAGTTGGAAAATTGCAAAACTTCCAAAATTTTTGCCAAATTTGTTTTTTTCACAAATAAACGCACGTTGTATCGAAGAAATTTTACCACTACCATGAAGTACAATATATCACGAGAAAACAATGTTAAAATCGCCAATATCCGTTGAAGCATTCCAGAGTTATAACCTCATAAAGGGACAGTGGTCAGAATTGTAAAAATTGGCCCGTCATTAACGTGCAAATCACCCTCGGGGCTTAAGGGGTTAAAGCCATGCAGTCCAATTACACAAGCATGTCTTCCAAGCCCGGGACCGCTCAGCATACATTTATTACGAGGATGTCACCATATTTATGTAGTGGGTTTTTTTTGCATTTTTTTTTTTTGTCCTTAAGATTTAACTGTTTAAAGGTATGGCCCCGTTACAGTTTTTTGCATTAGAAGTTTTGATGCAATGGCCGCCTCTTGGCGGGACAGTGGGTAGGGTCTTCAACTTTGCTGTGGCCGCTCCGCATTTGTTTGAGCCTTTTTTTTTTTTTTTTTTTTTCTTAATTTGTGCCAGCACTGCCCTCCCGTGGGTGGCGCTTGTGCATATGCATGTCCTAGCATTCTCCAGCAAAGTGGAGGAGACGCATGCTCAGTTTAACCTTTTAGTTTCCAACAAAATCGTTCCCCCTTTTGGCACATGCTCAGATCGAGATCTCGGCTAGTCATTGAAAAGACATCCCAATCTGCACATGCACAGCCACCGGTGCTATTTTGCCAGAGACGGCCAGAGGTTACTCTGAGCATGCACCGTTTTGCTGGGGAATGCTGGGATATGAATGTGCGCAAGGGTGGCACTAGTATGAAATTTAAAAAAGGTGCTAATACAAATGCGGAGGGGCCACAGTGGAGCTGAATACTTTACCCACTGTCCTGCCATTTGCAGAAATAGAAAAGAAAGTGATAAAAAAATTGTAAAACAAAAAACCCTGTACAAAGCAACATGCATGTGTCTTTTAGAAACTGGCACAACTAAATTTCTCTAGGTGAAGCGGCTTAAGGATGACAGTGGTGGCCAGTTTCCTGAAGCAGCTTAGTCATTGATCTAGAGGTGGCTCAACTTCTGCCTTAACCTCTGCTTTATTTTACTTTGTTTCCATTATGGACCAGATCCTTTCTCAAAGATGTTACACAAGACTGAAAATGTTCACAGCAATGCCATTTTGACATTGCTGTCCTTCATGTTCATTTTATGAGGCACTTTTGCAGCAATAAGCACAAACTCAAACTCTGGTATCGCTGTAAATTTATTGTCCAGAAGAATAAAGTTATTTTATCACTTTTACATGGTGATAGAAGGAAAAAAAAGCAATTCAGGAAAAAAAAAATTATGCTATTTTGTCTCACAAAGATGGGAATAGAAGGTGAACAAAAAATGGTACCAATAAAAACATCGACTGAAAATAAAACAAGACCTAACATCAATTTGTATTCAAGTTCCTGGGTGGTTTATTGCTTCAAAATAGTAACACAAAACAGGCTTTCTGGCACAAATTAAAATAAAAAGTCCATACAAAGTCTTTATGGCTCCAGCCTTCCGGGACAAACACACAGAATCTCTCACCTGAGCTTCAGCCTGGAGGTTTCCTCCAAACAGATCAGGTAGAAAAAAAAACACAAACTGTGGCTGGACAACTCCTACAACCATACCCTTAAGGTGGAGATATGAGGAGTTGGCATCCCACCCATGTCTTACACCTACTCACAACAAAACCCAGATACTGGTAATGACTGGTTTACTCTCAGCACATATCATGTGTGACGTGAAACCCATGAGTTTCACTCCAGCCTGATAACCTTTGTGACACACATCTCCCCTCAAATACGGCGCCAGTGACATTATCACAAGTTATACAGAAATAGTACAAGATAACCAATTTGATTGCAAAATGTAGTAATATTGTTATATATCAAACAGTGTATAATAAATTTAATGAATAACAAATTTAAGAAACATGGAAAAAAAGAAACCCATGTCTAATTTAAGGTCTGTGTGACATAACCCAACAATTAATACCTTTATCCCCTTTACGAGGTGTGACTGACATGGCACATCATGAGCTTATAGTCTGAAAAATATGGTACCTGAAAATTATTTTAAAGTCTTCTCGTTGATTCTATACACCTATAAGATTAAAGAAGATTTTTGAGGACGGATCAGACTTATGCTGGAGGAACTGTACTCAAAAAGCTAACATATTACATATTTTATGGACATAATCTAATATAATCGACCTGTGGAAAGAAGTACCATATATACTCGAGTATAAGCCGAGATTTTCAGCCCGAATTTTTGGGCTGAAAGTGCCCCCCTCGGCTTATACTCGAGTCACGGTGGGTGGCAGGGTCGGCGGGTGAGGGGGAGAGGGCGCTGAGGCATACTTACCTAGTCTGTTGTGAATTCTGTGGCAGAGCTCCCTCCTGTGGTCACAAGTGGTACTTCGGCTGATTCTCTCTGTGAGCTTCCGTTGGTGGAGGGAAGTGGTACTGCAGCTTCTGAGTTTCCTCCCTCAGGTGATGTGGTGAGGTCGTTAGGTGCTGCTCTACTTAACTCCACCTAGTGCTTTGATCCTGGCTTCCTGTCAATGTTCCAGTATTGGACTTGTTTTCCTCCTGGATCGTTCCTGTGGCCTGCTGCTCTGCATAGCTAAGTTTTCCTTTGCTATTTTGTTTGCTTTTCTTCTGTCCAGCTTATCTATTTGTTTGCTGGAAGCTCTGCGACGCAGAGGGTGTACCTCCGTGCCGTTAGTTCGGTACGGAGGGTCTTTTTGCCCCCTTTGCTTGGTTTTTAGGGTTTTGTGTTGACCGCAAAGTTACCTTTCCTATCCTCGCTCTGTTCAGAAAGTCGGGCCTCACTTTGCTTAATCTTTCATCTCTACGTTTGTCTTTTCATCTTAACTCACAGTCATTATATGTGGGGGGCTGCCTTTTCCTTTGGGGTATTTCTCTGAGGCAAGGTAGGCTTATTTTCTATCTTCAGGCTAGCTAGTTTCTCAGGCTGTGCCGAGTTGCATAGGTAGCGTTAGGCGCAATCCACGGCTGCCTCTAGTGTTGTTGGAGAGGATCAGGGATTGCGGTCAACAGAGTTCCCACGTCTCAGAGCTCGTTCTATGTTTTTGGATTATTGTCAGATCACTGTGTGTGCTCTGACCTCTATGTTCACTGTGGTACTGAATTGCCTAATCATAACACTAGTCCCGGCGATCCTGGCGCTCCCCCTGCCGTCCCACGGTCTTCGGGTGCTGCAGCTCTTCCCCTCTTCAGCGGTCACGTGAGACTGCTCAATAGACAAATGAATATGGACTCCACTCACATAGGGGTGGAGCCACATATTCATTTCTCTAATCAGCGGTAACGGTGACCGCTGATAGAGGAAGAGGCTGCGGCACCGAAGACAGCTGTACGGGGGAAGGAGCCGGACGTCGGGAGCAGGTAAGTATCGCATATTTACCTGTCCATGTTCCACACGCCGGGCGCCGCTCCATCTTCCCGACGTCTCTCCGCTCTGACTGTGCAGGTCAGAGGGCGCGATGACGCATATAGTGTGCGCGGCGCCCTCTGCCTGACCAGTCAGTGCGGAGAGACGCCGGGAGCTGCGGAAGAAAGGTGAGTATGGCTTTTTTTTTTTTTTCTTTTATTGCAGCAGCAGCAGCAATGGCACAGCTTTATATGGAGCATCTATGGGGCAATAATGAACGGTGCAGAGCACTATATGGCACAGCTATGGGGCAATAATGAACGGTGCAGAGCACTATATGGCAGCTATGGGGCAATAATGAACGGTGCAGAGCACTATATGGCACAGCTATGGAGCAATAATGAACGGTGCAGAGCACTATATGGCACAGCTATGTGGCAATAATGAACGGTGCAGAGCACTATGGCACAGCTATGTGGCAATAATAAACGGTGCAGAGCACTATATGGCACAGCTATGTGGCAATAATGAACGGTGCAGAGCACTATATGGCACAGCTATGGGTCAATAATGAACGGTGCAGAGCACTATATGGCACAGCTATGTGGCAATAATGAACGGTGCAGAGCACTATATGGCACAGCTATGGAGCAATAATGAACGGTGCAGAGCACTATATGGCACAGCTATGTGGCAATAATGAACGGTGCAGAGCACTATATGGCACAGCTATGTGGCAATAATAAACGGTGCAGAGCACTATATGGCACAGCTATGTGGCAATAATGAACGGTGCAGAGCACTATATGGCACAGCTATGGGGCAATAATGAACGGTGCAGAGCACTATATGGCACAGCTATGGGGCAATAATGAACGGTGCAGAGCACTATATGGCACAGCTATGGGGCAATAATGAACGGTGCAGAGCACTATATGGCACAGCTATGGGGCAATAATGAACGGTGCAGAGCACTATATGGGACAGCTATGTGGCAATAATGAACGGCGCAGAGTACTATATGGCACAGCTATGGGGCAATAATGAACGGCGCAGAGCACTATATGGCACAGCTATGGGGCAATAATGAACGGTGCAGAGCATTGTATATGGGGCACAGCTTTATATGGAGCATCTATGGGGCCATAATGAACTGTATAGAGCATTATATGGAGCTCCTGATTCAATATGGATATTCAAAAACACTTAACCTACTGATGTCTCAATTAATTTTACTTTTATTGGTATCTATTTTTATTTTTGACATTAATCGGTAGCTGCTGCATTTTCCACCCTAGGCTTATACTCGAGTCAATAAGTTTTCCCAGTTTTTTGTGGCAAAATTAGGGGGTCGGCTTATAATCAAGTATATACGGTAGCTAATTTATTGAGCAATATTAACAACTCTGTAGTTGAAATGTCTCCTCAACTGGTTTTGTTCTCTATTGATTCAAATTGACTCACACCCTCCCCCACCCTCACCAAAATAAAATAAACAACTCGCAATTCATCTGCTGTAACAAAAATACTTATATCATCTAAGTGGAAATCAATAGATGTTCCCTCCATTTCAGAAATAATGAAAAGAAAGTCTAGCCATAATTCTTTTTAACATTCTTGCACTCTAAGAAGTAATTCTTTAAAAAAATACTATTCCACATGGTCATCCTGGAACCTATTTCTTTCCTCAAGTCGGAATGCCCACTTATAGATAAAAAAAGCCTTATTATATGCCAAGAGGTACAGGTACAATTACATATTTAACTAAGCAAATTGAAAATTGTTTTATTATAAATATGGTTTCAATAAGGATGACCCCTGTCCATACTCTCCACATTTCTCTGATCCAACCTTCTCCTATGCTCTTCCTAACTTTTCCTTCCACATTCTTTTCCTCTTGCATTAACCTTTTTTTTCTCTGTTGATTCTTCTTTGAATATATATTCTTATTTAATTGAACAAGTTTGAGATCACTGTTATGTTTTATTACTCACTTTATTGACTATTACTATAATCTTCTTCCCAAAAATTGCTAAAAAAATCCCCCAAATAAAAAGAATATTGTTGAAAAGTTAAGATTGCAAAAAAATATAAAGAATTAAAAATATTAAACCAATAAATACCGTATATACTCGAGTATAAGCCGAGATTTTCAGCCCATTTTTTTGGGCTGAAAGTCCCCCTCTCGGCTTATACTCGAGTCATATACCCGGGTGTCGGCAGGGGAGGGGGAGTGGGGGCTGTGTAGTCATACTTACCTGCTCCCAGCGCGGTCCCTGCAGTCCCTGGCTTCTCCGGCGCTGCAGATTCTTCCTGTACTGAGCGGTCACATGGCACCGCTCATTACAGAAATGAATAGGCGGCTCCACCCCCATAGGGGTGGAGCCGCCTATTCATTGCTGTAAATGATCGGTGCCATGTGACCGCTCAATTACAGGAAGAAGCTGCAGCGCCGGAGAAGCCAGGGACTGCAGGGACCGCGCCGCAGCAGGTAAGGGGAGCGCAGCGCTATAATTACCTGCTCCTCGCTCCGGCTCCGTCTGCAGCGTCCTCTAGCAGTGACGCTCAGGTTAGAGGGCGCAGTGACGTAGTCAGTGCGCGCCCTTTGCTGAGCGTCAGTGCTGGAGACGGAGCCGCACGAGGAGCAGGTAATTATTGAAAGCGCCGGCGTCCTGAGAAGAGAGGTGAGTATGTGATTTTTTTTTTTTTTATGGCAGCACCAGCAGCATTCTAAGGCTACGTTCACATTAGCGTTGCGCACCGCTGCGTCGGCGACGCAACGCACGACGCACAAAAAAACGCGCGCAAACGCACGCAAAAACGCTGCGTTTTGCGACGCGTGCGTCGTTTTTTGACGAAAATCGGACGCACGATTTTCTTGCGTCCGACGCTAGCGTCGGAAACGACGCACGTGTCGGAAAACGCAACAAAAAAACGCACGCGTCCCCCATGTTAAACATAGGGGCGCGTCGCCGCTGCGTCGCCGACGCAACAGCGACGCACATTAGCGGAACGCTAATGTGAACGTAGCCTAAGGAGCACCTATGGGGCCATAATGAAAGGTACAGAGCATATATGGGGCAGCATTATAAGGAGCACCTATGGGGCCATAATCAAAGGTGCAGAGCATATATGGGGCACAGCATTCTAAGGAGCACCTATGGGGCCATAATCAAAGGTGCAGAGCATATATGGCACAGCATTATAAGGAGCACCTATGGGGCCATAATCAAAGGTGCAGAGCATATATGGCACAGCATTATAAGGGGCATCTATGGGGCCATAATCAAAGGTGCAGAGCATATATGGGGCACAGCATTATAAGGAGCACCTATGGGGCCATAATCAAAGGTGCAGAGCATATATGGCACAGCATTATATGGAGCATCTATGGGGCCATAATCAAAGGTGCAGAGCATATATGGCACAGCATTATATGGAGCATCTATGGGGCCATAATCAAAGGTGCAGAGCATATATGGCACAGCATTATAAGGGGCACCTATGGGGCCATAATCAAAGGTGCAGAGCATATATGGGGCACAGCATTCTAAGGAGCACCTATGGGGCCATAATCAAAGGTGCAGAGCATATATGGCACAGCATTATAAGGGGCACCTATGGGGCCATAATCAAGGGTGCAGAGCATATATGGGGCACAGCATTCTAAGGAGCATTTATGGGGCCGTAATCAAAGGTGCAGAGCATATATGGCACAACATTATAAGGAGCATTTATGGGGCCATAATCAAAGGTGCAGAGCATTATATATGGCACAGCATTATAAGGAGCATCTATGGGGCCATAATCAACGGTGCAGAGCATTCTATATAGCACAGTTGTATATGGAGCATCTATGGGGCAATAATGAACGGTATGGAGCATCTATTTTTATTTTGAAATTCACCGGTAGCTGCTGCATTTTCTACCCTAGGCTTATACTCGAGTCAATAAGTTTTCCCAGTTTTTTTGTGGCAAAATTAGGGGGGTCGGCTTATACTCGGGTCGGCTTATACTTGAGTATATACGGTACATATATTTATGCAAAAACAAAACAAAAGTACATATATTTGGTATTTCCACGCCCAGAACGACCCGATCTGTAAAACGATCACAGTAGTTAACCCCTACAGTGAACATAAAAAATAAATATAACAAACGTGGCAAAAACAATGATTTTTCATCACACCACTGAAAAACAGTGGAATAAAAAGCGATGAAAAATACAAATGTAAATAAAAAATAGTATTGCTGAAAATGTCATCTTGTCATGTAAAAAAGCAAGCCGCCACATAGCTCCATCAGTGAAAAAATTATAAAAAGCTATAGTTCTCACAATATAGCGACTCAAAAACAATATTTTCTATGAAATTGTTTTATTCTGGAAAAGATAAAAATTATATAAATGTGGTATTGCTGTAGTCATACGGACCCGAAGAATAAAGTTCTTATCACTTTACATGGTGATTGTCATAAAAAATTAAATTAAAAACAATTCCTGAATTGCTGGTGTTTTTTTCATTCTGCCAAAAATTGGAATAGAACACTATCAAAGTCATGTGCTTTAAAATGGTACCAATAAAAACCGGCTCCCACGAAAAACAAGCCCTCGCATCACTATCAAGAAAATTTGTGGAATAAATTATAGCTCTCCAAATATGGGGTTACAAAAATTTATTTTTGCTAAAAAAAATTTTTAAAAAGTCAGTGTGTGACAACTGCCAAACAAAAAACTAAATCTGGTATCGCACTGACCCGAAGAATAAGGTCATCTAGTCACTTACGAGAAACGGCGTAAATAAAACCAATTCTTTACCTGCTGTTGATGTGTTCAGTCAAGCTCCCAAAGATCGCAGTAAGGCTTGGCTCACATTTATCCTGTGCTCTAAACTGAGCGCTTACATCGGGGTTACTGTGTAAGGCTAATTTCACACTAGCGTCGGTACGGGCCCGTCGCAATGCGTTTGGCCGACGTACCGACGCATGCTGTGAAGTAAAAGCACAACGGGGGCAGCGGATGCAGTTTTACAACGCATCCGCTGCCCCATTGTAAGGTCTGGGGAGGAGGGGGCGGAGTTCCAGCCGCGCATGCGCGGTCGGAAAAAGACCCGACGGACAAAAAACGTTGCAAGCAACGTTTTGTTCCGACGTACTGCAAAAACACGTTGCATCCGTCGCACGACGGATGCGACCTGTGCCAATGTGTCGCTAATGAAAGTCTATGGCGAAAAAACGCATCCTGCAGGCTAGTGTGAAAGTAGCCTAAATCTCTGAAATATCTGATTGTCAGAACCCCCGAAGGAAGATTCCCTATGTTGAGGTAGATGGAGGCACTGTAGATACCATCTGACCTATGATTCAGCAGTGCCCATCTTTTTAAGTGTGCATAAAAGCGTGGTCCGCCATAGTTTTGGGCACCTCTGAAAAGCCGGATACTTCCAAATAAAAGCCAGAGTCCAAAGTAACTCTTCTGCCTCATTATAGTGAATGGATCCCTCAGGGGTTTCATTCCCAATCGTGTATTTTGCAGATTTAGATGGAAACCCTGATGTAAGTGCTCAGCGTAGAGCGCAGGATAAATGTGATCCAAAATTTTCCATAATCCAAAATGCTACCAATAAAAGATTTTACTCAACCCACAATAAAACAAGTCCCCAATCAGACTCACCATAAGAAGTCTAGCTAAATTTGCACTCCCAAATCCGCCATATGGATGACACACACGTACACATGGACCCATATAGCATCGGTACTGTTTTTTCCAGTCCTGGAAATATCAGGACATGTGAAGGGGGTCTTAGTTCAAATCCAGCAATAGCAAACATGCATAGCCTTTTATTATTTCAATGGCTTAAAATAATTCTGAACTTGGAAAAAAGTTGAGAAAAATTTTTTTTTTACAAAGACTTATAACTAGTGATGAGTGAGTATACTCGTTGCTCAGGTTTTCCCGAGCACGCTCGGGTGGTCTCCGAGTATTCTTTAGTGCTCAGAGATTTAGTTTTCATCACTACAGCTGAATGATTTACAGCTGCTACACAGCTTGAATACATGTTGGAATTCCCTAGCAACCAGGCAACCCCCACATGTACTCAGGCTTGCTAGCACCTGTAAATCATGCAGCTGCGTCAACAAAAACTAAATCTCCGAGCACTAAAGAATACTCGGAGACCACCCGAGCAACGAGTATACTCGCTCATCACTACTTATAACGTATTATTTTTCCATTGGTGGAGCTGTATGAAGGCTTAATTTTGTGCATCGGGTGGCAGATTTAATTGCTACCATATTGGGATACATATTGTTTTGATCACTTTGAATTTTATTTCTCTCTTGTTCTTTACATTTTTTAACAGTTTAATAATTCCAAATGTGCTTATTTATATTGTCTTTATTTTTTTCTGGAGAAAAGATGAGTGATTCAAATTTGTTTTTTATTTGTTTTGTATTTTAAAAACAAAACATTTATTACTTTGAACTTTTTTTTCTAATCGGGGACTTGAACATGCAATAGTTTAATTGCTTATACTTATATTACAGTATTGCAGTATATAGTCCTAATCATGGTGTCCGCTGAAGCCTGGTCATTAGATGATTTTCATAGAAGTACCAACATGTCCTTCACAGAGGCCTTCAACAGACCCCTGGCTGCCATGATAACCTACAGGCCAATGGAGATGGATCAAGGGGGTCGATGGGTGCCTGGTATTGTCACCTGGACAGAATTGCATGATTTCAATGCTGCAGTTTATGACAGGCAGTAACATTTAACAGGCTAACAGCAGCAACCGGACCTCACTTGGGCCCCTAATGGTAGAGAAATGTTGGCTGTGTAATAGTCAGTATTTGCCTTGTGTGGAGCAGCATCAATTCCTGAGCTCAATCCATAAACTCACATCCACTCTATTAAATTGTATGGAGATGTACAAATGAGAGGACAAATAAGTTAAGGCCAAGCAGAGTTTGCAAGCGAACACCGCCATCTGCGGGTTAAATACTATAGAAAATTGAAGGCAAACAGGATTATAGTAGTAGGAACCCCAAGAGAGGAAGTGCATGCTCCTGGAGAAGACATTGAAGATGACAATGGGTCAGGTGACAATTGTGTTGCAGTGACAAAATATAAAAAGGCCTGGCTGGGCCGAGAAGGCAGCAGTTGGCACCAAAACCTGTACCAGGCAGGTCGTGTGGCTGTTAAGCGGGCTTACAGCCACGATCATCCCAGAAGGGCCCAAGGGCGGTCAGATCTCGGAGAAGGCCTGAGCAGAGTAGAAGATAGTGACTAGAGCCGAACCAGGCTTGAGAGGCGATCTGGCTGTAGCTGAAGACCATTCCTGTGGGCCATTACTTCCAGCATAGACACACGGTACAGGGTGTGGGCTGTGGCCGCCCTTTGGAAGAGAACTAGGGTGGTTAGTATGCCGAGCACATACAGGGTGCTAAGTTACCCACTTACGAAGGACTTGTGGCCTGGCGGGAAATACTGGTGACCCCCCATTGTTAGTGCCAGTGTAACAATGAAAAGGCCTTGTAGAGAATATGACAGCAACAGGTCTAGTGTTGAGAGTGGCACCCATTGAGCCAAGACAGAAAGGCATAAATATTTGTTTGACTGTTGAACCATAAGGATAGTGCATACGAATAGAACGTTGAATAAGATATTGCTCTTAGTTTAGCAAGAGTTGTAAAGTTCTCTACTGCCTAAAATTCTATATTTATATATATATATATATATATATATATA
This sequence comes from Ranitomeya imitator, assembly GCF_032444005.1. Classification (NCBI taxonomy): domain Eukaryota; kingdom Metazoa; phylum Chordata; class Amphibia; order Anura; family Dendrobatidae; genus Ranitomeya; species Ranitomeya imitator. Next base: position 709,741,840 of record NC_091284.1, on the reverse strand, counting down.
TATATATATATATATACAGTGGGGCAAAAAAGTATTTAGTCAGTCAGCAATCGTGCAAGTTCCACCACTTAAAAAGATGAGAGGCGTCTGTAATTTACATCATAGGTAGACCTCAACTATGGGAGACAAACTGAGAAAAAAAAATCCAGAAAATCACATTGTCTGTTTTTTTAACATTTTATTTGCATATTATGGTGGAAAATAAGTATTTGGTCAGATACAAAATTTCATCTCAATACTTTGTAATATATCCTTTGTTGGCAATGACAGAGGTCAAACGTTTTCTGTAAGTCTTCACAAGGTTGCCACACACTGTTGTTGGTATGTTGGCCCATTCCTCCATGCAGATCTCCTCTAGAGCAGTGATATTTTTGGCTTTTCGCTTCGCAACATGGACTTTCAACTCCCTCCAAAGGTTTTCTATAGGGTTGAGATCTGGAGACTGGCTAGGCCACTCCAGGACCTTGAAATGCTTCTTACGAAGCCACTCCTTCATTGCCCTGGCGGTGTGCTTTGGATCATTGTCATGTTGAAAGACCCAGCCACGTTTCATCTTCAATGCCCTTGCTGATGGAAGGAGGTTTGCACTCAAAATCTCACGATACATGGCCCCATTCATTCTTTCATGTACCCGGATCAGTCGTCCTGGCCCCTTTGCAGAGAAACAGCCCCAAAGCATGATGTTTCCACCACCATGCTTTACAGTAGGTATGGTGTTTGATGGATGCAACTCAGTATTCTTTTTCCTCCAAACACGACAAGTTGTGTTTCTACCAAACAGTTCCAGTTTGGTTTCATCAGACCATAGGACATTCTCCCAAAACTCCTCTGGATCATCCAAATGCTCTCTAGCAAACTTCAGACGGGCCCGGACATGTACTGGCTTAAGCAGTGGGACACGTCTGGCACTGCAGGATCTGAGTCCATGGTGGCGTAGTGTGTTACTTATGGTAGGCCTTGTTACATTGGTCCCAGCTCTCTGCAGTTCATTCACTAGGTCCCCCCGCGTGGTTCTGGGATTTTTGCTCACCGTTCTTGTGATCATTCTGACCCCACGGGGTGGGATTTTGCGTGGAGCCCCAGATCGAGGGAGATTATCAGTGGTCTTGTATGTCTTCCATTTTCTAATTATTGCTCCCACTGTTGATTTCTTCACTCCAAGCTGGTTGGCTATTGCAGATTCAGTCTTCCCAGCCTGGTGCAGGGCTACAATTTTGTTTCTGGTGTCCTTCGACAGCTCTTTGGTCTTCACCATAGTGGAGTTTGGAGTCAGACTGTTTGAGGGTGTGCACAGGTGTCTTTTTATACTGATAACAAGTTTAAACAGGTGCCATTACTACAGGTAATGAGTGGAGGAAAGAGGAGACTCTTAAAGAAGAAGTTACAGGTCTGTGAGAGCCAGAAATCTTGATTGTTTGTTTCTGACCAAATACTTATTTTCCACCATAATATGCAAATAAAATGATAAAAAAAACAGACAATGTGATTTTCTGGATTTTTTTTTCTCAGTTTGTCTCCCATAGTTGAGGTCTACCTATGATGTAAATTACAGACGCCTCTCATCTTTTTAAGTGGTGGAACTTGCACTATTGCTGACTGACTAAATACTTTTTTGCCCCACTGTATGTCCCTATGTCCTTTCTGTAGTTTAAAATAAATGATTTGGGATGATTACCATTGTTCCTTCATTGTCTGCGCCAGTGCAAAAACAAAGTATACCATTGGTGGGAAGGGGTTAAACAGGCAGTTTTGATGACATCATAGAGCACATAGACATCATATGACATCACAGTTGGTATAGAATGTCCAAGTAGCAACACCTGAGCCATCTTGTTTCATTAGAGCCTGACAGCTTGAAGGGAACAAGTCCAGGTAGGGATTACAGCCTCACTATATTGTATAAATGGGGGGGTTAGTAGTGGGATTCAGAACTGCACTGCATGATTAACCTGGAAATCGTAGCAAAAACTGCTGTATCATGTGTCTTGTGATTGTTGTAATGATTCTATGACTTTAAAAAATTGTTATTGACCTGATTCCAAGGAAAATATGAACATTTGGGTTCTCTAAGCCAATGTGGGCCCGGCCTAACCAGGGTTACCAATCTGGACAACCCCTTCCCTAAACGAGGACTTGCTGACTGATCATGTGTCACTGGTCTTGAAGACCCTCAGCAATCGGCTGGTTTTGCCCTCTGTGACACCCATGTGCTCTAATAGAAGCATATAGAAAGGGGTGGGCCAGTTGAGACAATTGAGACTGCTGCAGGTCTCCATTGTCAGCTCTCTTGGTCCTGTGGGATCACGGGTGGCCGGGAACTGATGGTTTATCGTGATCAGGAATTGCAGTATGGCATCCTGTGTTTTCCTTCAGTTCACAGAGCAGTAGGTGACACGGATTAGAATAAAATGGTGGAAATGTTTGTTTTAACGTGCATCATGACTCAATTACAAATGAGGCTGGTGGTTACCTGCAGCCTGTGATTTTGTTTTATTCAACTCTTCCTTCATGTTGGAACCTTGATACATAACACAGCAGTGGCAGTTATTAGGGACCATGACATCATAGATATCACATGACATCACAGTTGTTACAGAATCCTGAACCACCTTGTATCCCCAGAGGGAGCAGCTTGAGGAAGACAAGTCCCGGTAGGTAGCTGCTCACTCAACACTAAGGCCCCATCTCACATTGTTTATCTGTGGGATGTTTGTGGTGAAGTTCTGAACTGCACCATTTCTCCAAATCTCAGCAAACATCTCTGAGTGACATGTTCTCTCTTATGTATCAGGTCCTATTTAAGAAATCCTATCATTTAATCCTCTTTTTTGTAATAATAGGTGTTATGTCTCATCTAGCTCAGATGAATAGCTGTAATGAAGCACGGACAGATGACGGTGATGCAGCAGGATAGCCAAGCCGAAACTAAGGAGAATGTAGAAGCTTGATGGCAGCAGGACCAGAATTGAAACCACAGGATATCATGAGCAGAATTGTAGCAACGGAAATTGGCGTAATAGAGTTACAGACTCTGATCCGAATTTGATCAGAGTGGCAGAGTGGACATGGAGAGGGTAAAAAAAGGTTTCTCCACTCTGTGAGTCTTTGAAAATCGTACCACACTCGGATGTCATCCAAGTGTGTTCCAATTTTTTCACAGGCCTATAGGCTTGCATTGCCGATTTTGATCCGACACTGGCATCATAGTCGGACATGTCTCCGATTTTTTTCAGCGGACCACTCTGTCCGTGGAAAAAAATCTGACATTTGTACAGCCCCATAGAATATCATAGGTATGAGTGCTATCCGTCAAAATCACGGATAGCATTCAGACAAGAAAATCAGTCATGTGCACGAGCATTTGTGTGGAGTGGACGAGTGGGGGCTGGGTCCTGAGAAATCCACCTATTGTTCAAAACTGATGCTCTACAGCATGCTGCTCAACATACAGAAGCACAGAGCTTATGCCTGGAGGGGGTGGAGAAAATTTTATTCTCTCCACCTCTGAGAAAAACTGATGCCATTCTAATCAAACTCTGATCAAAGCCTTATTAATGTCTGCAACACTATTATATTACATATATATATATATATATATACACTGTATTTTGCGGACCATAATACGCACCGGACCATAAGGCCAGTCTCACACGTCCAGATAATTCCGGTACCGGAGAAAACGGTACCGGAGTTATCCGTGTCCGTGTGCTCACGTAGGCCATCCGTGTGGGATCCATGTGATGTTCGTGAGTACGTTTTTAGGGTCCGTGTGCTGTACGTGTGTCCGTGTATTGCAACAACTTTTACAATTTTAACCCTGTGACAGGAAAAACGCACACGGACAGCACACAGATAGCATCCGTGTGCGGTACGTGTTTACACGGACCCATTGACTTTAATGGGTCCGTGTGATCCGTTCGCTCCCACGAACACTGACATGTCTATGCGCATATTCATCACTATAATGAGCGGTACCATGTGACCGCTCACACAGGACCTGCTGCCGGCGCTGAGAGCATACATTGCAGGAGCTGGGTGAGTATTTCCCGGGAAGTGGGGGGGCGCACAGGGGATGGGAGGCGGGAGGGGACCCACAAACTTTATTTTTTCAGGGAAAATAAAAAAAAACATTGATTTTTCATTCCTTCTCTCCAGCGAACGCTGCTCGGGAGAAGGAATGAATGCCGGCTTCAGCACCACACGCAGGGGACAGCGCTTAACTGTAGCGCTATCTCCTGCACGGTTCGTGTGGTCCTCAGTCGGCACACGGGCAGCACACGGCTGCCACACTGATGTGCTACGTGAGCACATGGACACGGATAATTCCGGTACCGGAATTCTCTGGACGTGTGAAAGAGGCCTAAGGCTGGGTTCCCATTGCGTTATGGGACCGCGTTTAACGGACAGCGTTGCACGGCGAAATTAACGCCGTGCAACGCGTCCGTTAACGCGCCCATTGAAGGCAATGGGAACGCGCTTCACTAGCGCGTGCCATGTTCGGCACGCGCTAGCGACGCGCCGGTGATTCCTGGCGCGCCGCGGACGCTGCTTGCAGCGTCCGAGGCGCGCCCGCGGTCCGTTCCCCGCTCTTGCAGATTGGGGATCTGCGAGAGCGCGGACGTTACCGCGACCCCGACCGCAGCCCCATAGAAAACATTGCGTTAGCGCAATCCGCTAGCGCTAAACGGATTGCACTAACGCAATGTGACCCTAGTACATCCCAAATTTTGGGGCAGAAAATAAGGAAAAATGTTTTAAATTAAAATAGGGGTGCATCTTATAGTCTGGTTTAACGGTAGCTTACTGGAGGGGGTGGCAGTGGAGCGGGGTCACAATAGGGCAGGGTTGCTGCTTCAGGAGGCCGGTGGTGGCAGGAGTGGGGCGATGCTGTGGGCCCTGGGCTCCCATAAGATGTCGGCGCCACTGAGTCCCCATTTCCTATTGATTTGCCTATGATGGGCTTCAGAAAAATGGTTGCTGGAGGAGGCGTATGGGCAGATTGAGATCATGCGTCGCCCTCGGTGGCCATTTTCTAGAGCCCAAAGAAGTTAAATCAATAGGAAATGGAGACTCCGCTCACCGGCACCGACATCTTATCACAGCCCAGGGCCCGCAGCATCACCTCGCTGCAGCCGCTGGCCTCCTGAAGCAGCAGCCCTGCTCCTGTGACCTCACTCCACCACAGCCACTCCACGGTAAGCTACCTTCGGATTATAAGACGCCCCCCCATTTTCCTCCTAAATTTGGAGGGAAAAAATTGTGTCTTATAATCTGAAAAATCTGGTATGTCTGCAGAAGCATGGGTTTGCTTTGCGTATTGGCAGGTGTTCAGTTTAACTCCAGCCTTGCATAGATGTTTAGAAGCCTTGTGGTGCATTAAATTACCCAATGTGCAGCTCATTCCTATTGGTAGACTCGGAATCAGATGTTCAATGAATGATCTGTAATAAATCTTTCCATGTGCAATATTCTCAGCAGCACATGTCCTATTTACAGAGAATGATGTGCTGGCGAGAACGATTATGTTTTTGTGAGGCAAAACAGATAATTTCACCTGACAAACAAGTGTTTTGCTCATTCATTGGATGATCGGCAGCACATTTAGAAGGCACAATTATCGTGAACGAGGGTCCCTAGGAAATTCTTGTTCTCAATAATCGTGCAGTGTAAATGCACTTTTGGCAGCAGAATATCTATTGCTGTTTAGATCAGCAAATTATTAACGGGATTAGATTGTAAACTTCTAGGAGCAGGGTGTAGATTAGTCTGTAAACTCTCAGGGGCAGCCTGTATATTAGATTGTAAGCTCCTAGTTAGTGATGAACGACTATACCCGTTGCCTGGGTTTTCACGAGCACGCTCGGGTGGTCTCCGAGTGTTTGTAAGTGCTCGGAGATTTAGTTTTCGTCACCGCATCTGAAAGATTTACAGCTGCTAGACAGTTTGAATATATGTGGGAATTCCCTAGAAACCAGGCAACCCCCACATGTACTCAGGCTGGCTAGCAGCTGTAAATCAAGCAGCTGCATCAACAAAAACTAAATCTCCAAGTACTTACAAATACTCGGAGACCACCCAAACGTGGTCGGGAAAACCCGAGCAACGAGTATACTCGCTCATCACTACTCCTAGTAGCACAGTGTATATTAGTCTGTAAGCTCTCTGGAGCAGCCTGTATAGTGTATATTAGATTGTAAGCTCCTAGGAGCAGGGTGTAAATTAGTCTGTATGGTCGCTGGGGCAACCTGTATTTTATTTAATAGATTGTAAGTTCCTAGGAGCAGAGTGTATATTAGTCTGTATGGTCGCTGGGGCAACCTGTATTTTGTATAATAGATTGTAAGCTCCTAGGAGCAGGGTGTATATTAGTCTGTAAGTTCTCTGGAGCAGCCTGTATAGTGTATATTAGATTGGAAGCTCCTAAGAGCAGGGTGTAGATTAGTCTGTAAGCTCTCAGGAGCAGCCTGTATATTGTATATTAGATAGTAAGCTCTTAGGAGCAGGGTGTAGATTATTCTGTATGGGCTCAGGGGAAGCCTGTATATGGTATATTAGATTGTAAGCTCTTAGGAACAGGGTGTATATTAGTCTGTAAGCTCTCTGGAGCAGCCTGTATAGTGTATATTAGATTGGAAGCTCCTAAGAGCAGAGTGTAGATTAGTCTGTAAGCTCTCAGGAGCAGCCTGTATATTGTATATATATTGTAAGCTCCTAGGAGCAGGGTATATTTATCTTTTCCTTTTCAGGTCAGCTCTCCTGAGCTTATAATTACATGTAGATATACAGCAATATGCAGCAGGACAGACGTGATCCAGGGAAATATCCGATCGCCACAACTGGGGTCAGGAAGGAATTTTTTCCCCCCCTGAGGCAGAACTCTCCGGGGGGTTTCTTCGCCTTCCTCTGGATCTTTCGGTCCAGTGGCTCTCAGCCGGTCCTCAATGCCCACAGCTAGTTCTGTGGTCTATAGGGGGCCTGACCTGAGAGTCATTGAGATCATGGTTTAATTTCTTAAGGGCCCGTAATATGTTTATTACAATGCTGCTTATTGCTATTCCAATAAAGAATAAGAATAAAAAATAAAAGTGTCTTGGGAGTTTTTTGTCTTGACTTTTATTTACACAGCTACATTGATGGGAGTGATCATTAATGCACTCAATATTCCACAAGTTGAAAAGGAATTGCAGGGGGGAATCATTTACAGAAGGCAAACCATATATATCTCCTTCCGTTTTGGTATCATATTGCCAACTCTGCCAAATGTCTGTAATGGGGCGGGGCACTACAATAGTATATGTCTACACAACAAACCACCTGATAGAAGACTAAGACTAAAGACCGGGACACATAGCAACCGAATACAAGAGACGCAACAAGGTGTTGGACATGGGAGCCAAGGGTCCACCAGTAACCAACTCCAGGGCCCCACTTTTCAGCTACATTAAAATGTGACATTATCCTCAATCATAAATCTATAAATCAATGAACTGGGTAGATTATTAACTGCAGTGGCGTAGGAAGGGGGGTGCGGGGGGGGCGGTCCGCCCCGGGCGGCACAATGCTGGGGGCGGCCGGCGCTGCAGAAGAAGATAAAAAAAAAAAAAAAAAAAAAAAAAGACGCCCCTTTAAATCTTCGGGCGGCGCCGTCCGCCGCCACGACCAGGGCCAGCTCCCCCCACCCCCGGGTCCCGCCCCCGCCCCCGCCCCCTGCTCTATACTCACCTCACCTGGTTCCTGCGGCGCCGGCAGCTGCAGCCTCCTCTGACTCTGCGACGTCTCAGAGCAGAGGGCGCGATGACGTCACTACTGTGCGCGCCGCTCTGCCTCTCTGTCCTGAGCGTCGCAGAGCCGGAGAGACGCTGACTGCACCGGACCTGTGCTGGGAACGGGAGAGGTGAGGATTTTACTTTTTTTTTTTTTTTCTTTATTTCTGACTGTCTGGGGCTGGGGCAATGCTGGACACACTGGGGCAATACTGGAGACCATGGGGCAGATTGCTGGACACACTGGGGCAATACATGAGACCATGGGGCAGAATGCTGGACACACTGGGGCAATACAGGAGACCATGGGGCAGAATGCTGGACACACTGGGGCAATACAGGAGACCATGGGGCAGAATGCTGGACACACTGGGGCAATACAGGAGACCATGGGGCAGATTGCTGGACACACTGGGGCAATACAGGAGACTATGGGGCAGATTGCTGGACACACTGGGGCAATACAGGAGACCATGGGGCAGATTGCTGGACACACTGGGGCAATACAGGAGACTATGGGGCAGATTGCTGGACACACTGGGGCAATACAGGAGACCATGGGGCAGATTGCTGGACACACTGGGGGTAATATGCTGGACATACTGGGGCAGATTGCTGGACACACTGGGGGTAATATGCTGGACACACTGGGGCAGATTGCTGGACAACATGGGGGTAATATGCTGGACACACTGGGGCAGATTGCTGGACAACATGGGGGTAATATGCTGGACACACTGGGGGCAGGACTTGAGGCATGGGCAGAATGTAGATACGGGGCATGATTGGAGACACGGGGCAGGATTGGATCATGGGGCAGGACGGATACGATGGAGGCTGGTGGGGCAGGATGGGGAGATCATATGGGGTAGAATGGATACTCATGAGGGCAGGATACGACAACATATGGCTGGAGCCAGGAATGAGATAAACGGGGCCAGGGTGGGGAATATTATTACCATAGGGGATAATTAAGGGATATTATTACTGCAGTGATGTATTTATTTTATTTTTTGAGTATACTGTTTTAAATGGGGGGGCGGGCCTGTTACTGTGCAGAGTGACACTAGATCACCTTTTTTTCTTCATGTGGTGTAATGTAGAAGTTGTGAAAAATTAAGTAATGTGTTCTGCAAGCGGAGCTCGAGATAACTGTGTTATTTCCTGCAGAAACGAGTCCTGGCTGGAAGGAATGATGGCGGTCTGTGCTGGATAAAAGATGAAGGACTTCACCTAGAGACGTCACTGGTGAGTCAGTGTTACCTATACACTGACACTATACACTGTATACTATATAGAGGTCCTGTGTATAATGTCACCAGTGATCTCTATTACCTCTACACAGACACTGCATACTAAGTACAGATCTCCTGTGAATACTGGCACTTATGGTGATAGTATTGTGTTTTTTTTTTTATTACTGATCAGTATTGTAGTATTCAGTCACTATGTGGTGGTAATATGTGGTCTGGAAATGGTGCGGTGGTATTTGTCCCTTGTATGTAGTATTATTCGGTCACTATGTGGCCTGGTCATGGTGTGGTGGTATTAAGTGACAGGTGTGGCATGTGGGGGTGACACCATTAGGCCCAGTTTAAGTTCTACAAAACAGGAAAACCATTTTTGGTAACCTTTGTGTGTATTGAGCTGGGGGGGGGGGGGGGGGGCGCCAAACTCGGGAACAGCCCCGGGCGGCAAAAGCTCTAGCTACGCCTCTGATTAACTGAATATGATGCTGCTTTTTTTCTGTACATTGTGATTCAAGTATATTGTGCCAAGTTCTGCTCATATAAGAGGGTGATAGCCTAGTCTTGCACAGGGGACCACCAGAGGATACTCCTGTTCTTCTGTGGGCCAGTCCAAGCCTGTGCATTTGATCCCCTTGATAAAGCGGTAATATGGATTAAGCGAAACGTACGTCGGGGGTCTTCTTGTTCCGGTCCGGTGTGCGGTGCAGCCCATCTTGTTTGCGGTAAGCCCCAATTTTTCATTACTAGTGACGGCCTGTCACTTTATCATATTTATTACTAGGGTGGCTTCCTGCAACATTGTGTATTTTCAGTCTGTTGTTTCAGACTGTCTGGGATTGTTTGTGCTCCCGCACACTGGGTGGATACTGGTTTCCCGTTTTACCATCCTTCCTTGCACCTTGTATTGTGTATCTTGTTCTCATACTATTACCTTACTAGCTGAAGAGCCCGGCGTTGCCTGGTCATAGTAAATATCTGTGGTTAGTTATAGCACCTCACTTCTCTTATTTTCCCATCACGCCTCTCATTTTCCCAATCACATCTTTCATTTTCCCCCTCACATCTCTCATTTTCTCCCTCACTCCTCTCATTCCCCCCTAACACTTGTCATTTCGACCTCACATCTGTCATTTTCCGATCACACCACTATTTTCCCTCACTCCTCTCATTTTGCACTCACACCTTTTCATTTTCACTTCACACCTCTCATTTTCACCTCAGTATATACCTGTATGTCATCTCCCCTGTATATAGTATATACCTGCTGTGTGTCATCTCCCCGTATATAGTATATACCTGTATGTCATCTCCTCCTATATATAGTATATACCTGTATGTCATCTTCTTCTATATATAGTATATACCTGTATGTCATCTTCTCCTGTATATAGTATATACCTGTGTGTCTTCTCCCCTGTATATAGTATATATCTGTGTGTCATCTCCTCCTGTATATAGTATATACCTGTATGTCATCTCCTCCTCTATAAAGTATATACATGTGTGTCATCTCCCGTGTATATAGTATATACCTGTGTGTCATCTCCTCCTGTATTAGACCTCGTTCACACGTTGTTTACTCAGTATTTTTACCTCAGTATTTGTAAGCTAAATTGGCAGCCTGGCAGTATATATTAGCTCACACATACAGATAATAGACAGGTCATGTGACTGACAGCTGCCGTATTTCCTATATGGTACATTTGTTGCTCTTGTAGTTTGCTTATTAATCAGATTTTTATTTTTGAAGGATAATACCAGACTTGTGTGTTTTAGGGCGAGTTTCGTTTGTCAAGTTGTGTGTGTTGAGTTGCGTGTGGCGACATGCATGTAGCGACTTTTGTGAGATGAGTTTTGTGTGGCAACATGCGTGTAGCAACTTTTTGTGTGTCGAGTTGCATGTGACAGGTTAGTGCAGCAAGTTGTGTGCAGCAAGTTTTGCGCATGGCGAGTTTTTGCGCGTGGCGAGTTTTATGTGTGGTGCCTTTTGAGTATGTGCAAGTTTTGTGTGAGGCAACTTTTGCATGTGTTGCAACTTTTGTGCATGTGGCAATTTTTGCGCGTGTGCAAGTTTTGCGTGTGGTGAGTTTTCCATGAGGTGAGATTTGCACTTGTGGCGAGTTTTGCGTGAGCTGTTGTGAGTTCTGTTTTTGGGCTCCCTCTGGTGGTTACTGATGGTACTGGGTGACTTGTCTTTCCTGGGTTTCTGGGTTCCACCTGTTCCATCAGCATATGGGAGTTTCCTATTTAACCTGGCTTTGCTGGCATTTCCTTGCCGGTTATCAATGTATCCAGTGTGTCTTGTTACCTCTGCTCCCTGCTCCTAGAACCTTCTGGACAAGCTAAGTTTGGATTTTCCTGTTTTGTGTTTTGCTTAATTTGGTTTTTAGTCCAGCCTGCAGATATGTGATTCTCTGCTGCTGGTTGCTCTAGTGGGCTGAAATTGCTTTTCATGTACCATGAGTTGGCACATGAGTTCAAGTAATTTCAGGATGGTTTTTTGAAGGGTTTTTCGCTGACCGCGCAGTTCACTTTTGTATCCTCTGCTATCTAGCTTTAGCGGGCCTCATTTTGCTGAAACTGTTTTCATACTACGTATGTGCTTTCCTCTCATTTCACCGTCATTATATGTGGGGGGCTGCTATTTGCTGTGGGGTATTTCTCTGGAGGCAAGAGAGGTCTGTGTTTCTTCTGATAGGGGAAGTTAGATCTTCGGCTGGAGCGAGACGTCTAGGATCATCGTAGGCACGTTCCCCGGCTACTTTTATTTGTGTGTTAGGTTCAGGGTCGCGGTCAGCTCAGGTTCCATCGCCCTAGAGCTTGTTTGTATCTGTGCTTGTCCTTTTTGTGATCCCCTGCCATTGGGATCATGACAGTATAACCGGCCCACAAAGTGTTAATTGTATTGGCTGAAGTAGGAGGATAAGTAGTCTGAGGAAGTTTTTTTTTTTTTTTTCCCCTCAGAGTTTGCTGCCTAGCCTTATTGCAGCCTGGCTACTTTCTCCTCCTCTTAATCTTTGAATGGCTCTGATCTCAGCTGTTTATCATGGACGTCCAGAGTTTGGCTTCCAGCCTGAATAATCTTGCCACTAAGGTTCAAAATATACAGGATTTTGTTGTACATGCTCCTATGTCTGAACCTAGAATTCCTGTCCCAGAGTTTTTTTCTGGAGATAGATCTCGTTTTCTGAATTTTAGGAACAATTGCAAGTTGTTTCTTTCTTTGAAATCTCGCTCCTCTGGAGACCCTGCTCAGCAAGTCAAGATAATTATATCTTTCCTGCGGGGTGACCCTCAGGATTGGGCATTCGCATTGGCACCAGGGGACCCTGCGTTGCTTAATGCAGATGCGTTTTTTCTGGCATTGGGTTTGCTCTATGAGGAACCTAACCAAGAGATTCAGGCTGAAAAAGCTTTGTTGGCCCTCTCTCAGGGGCAAGATGAAGCAGAAATTTATTGTCAAAAATTTCGGAAGTGGTCGGTACTTACTCAGTGGAATGAGTGCGCTCTGGCTGCAAAGTTTAGAGATGGCCTTTCTGAGGCCATTAAAGATGTTATGGTGGGGTTCCCTGCGCCTGCTGGTCTGAATGAGTCTATGACTATGGCTGTTCAGATTGATCGGCGTTTACGGGAGCGCAAACCTGTGCATCATTTGGCGGTGTCGTCTGAACCGTCACCTGAGATAATGCAATGTGATAGAATTCAGTCCAGAAGTGAACGGCAAAAGTATAGGTGGAAAAAAGGGTTGAGCTTTTATTGTGGTGATTCAGCTCATGTTATATCAGCATGCTCTAAACGCACAAAAAAGGTTGATAAGTCTGTTGCCATTAGTACTTTACAGTCTAAGTTCATTCTGTCTGTGACTCTGATTTGTTCATTATCATCCATTTCCGTCGATGCCTATGTGGATTCAGGCGCTGCCCTGAGTCTTATGGATTGGTCATTTGCCAATCGCTGTGGGTTTAGTCTGGAGCCTCTGGAAGTCCCTATTCCTTTGAAGGGAATTGACTCTACACCTTTGGCTATGAATAAACCTCAGTACTGGACACAAGTGACCATGCGTATGACTCCCGTTCATCAGGAGGTGATTCGCTTCCTGGTACTGTATAATTTGCATGATGTTCTAGTACTTGGTCTGCCATGGTTACAAACTCATAATCCAGTCCTTGACTGGAAATCAGTGTCTGTGTTAAGCTGGGGTTGTCAGGGGGTTCATGATGATGCACCTCCGATTTCTATCGCTTCATCTACTCCTTCTGAGATTCCTGTGTTTTTGTCTGACTATCGGGATGTTTTTGAGGAGCCTAAGCTCAGTTCGCTTCCTCCTCACAGGGATTGCGATTGTGCTATAAATTTAATTCCGGGCAGTAAATTTCCTAAAGGTCGTTTGTTCAATCTGTCAGTGCCAGAGCATACTGCTATGCGGGATTATGTTAAGGAGTCCTTGGAAAAGGGACATATCCGTCCATCTTTGTCCCCTTTGGGAGCAGGTTTTTTTTTCGTGGCCAAGAAAGATGGTTCCTTGAGGCCTTGTATAGATTATCGTCTTTTGAATAAGATTACCGTAAAATATCAGTATCCTTTGCCATTGTTGACTGATTTGTTTGCTCGCATTAAGGGGGCTAAATGGTTCACTAAGATTGATCTTCGGGGTGCGTATAATCTTATACGAATAAAGCAAGGTGATGAGTGGAAAACCGCATTTAATACGCCTGAGGGCCATTTTGAGTATTTGGTAATGCCTTTTGGACTTTCTAATGCTCCTTCAGTCTTCCAGTCCTTTATGCACGATATTTTCCGTGAATATCTGGATAAATTTATGATTGTGTATTTGGATGATATTTTGGTTTTTTTCTGATGACTGGGAGTCTCATGTTCAGCAGGTCAGGAAGGTGTTTCAGGTCCTGCGGGCCAATTCCTTGTTTGTAAAAGACTCAAAGTGTCTCTTTGGAGTCCAGAAGATTTCTTTCTTGGGGTATATTTTTTCCCCTTCTACTATTGAGATGGATCCCGTCAAGGTTCAGGCTATTTGTGACTGGACGCAGCCTACATCTCTTAAGAGTCTACAGAAGTTCTTGGGCTTTGCTAATTTCTATCGTCGTTTTATAACTAATTTTTCTAGTGTTGTTAAGCCTTTGACGGATTTGACTAAGAAGGGTGCTGATGTTGCTAATTGGTCTCCTGCGGCTGTGGAGGCCTTTCAGGAACTTAAGCGCCGGTTTTCTTCTGCTCCTGTGTTGCGTCAGCCAGATGTTTCGCTCCCTTTTCAGGTTGAGGTTGATGCTTCCGAGATTGGAGCGGGGGCGGTTTTGTCACAGAGAAGCTCCGATGGCTCAGTGATGAAGCCATGCGCGTTTTTTTCTAGAAAGTTTTCGCCGGCTGAGCGGAATTATGATGTTGGTAATCGGGAACTTTTGGCCATGAAGTGGGCATTTGAGGAGTGGCGTCATTGGCTAGAGGGTGCTAGACATCGTGTGGTGGTCTTGACTGATCACAAAAATTTGATTTACCTTGAGTCTGCCAGGCGTCTGAATCCTAGACAGGCTCGTTGGTCACTGTTTTTCTCTCGTTTCAATTTTGTGGTTTCATACCTGCCAGGTTCAAAGAATGTGAAGGCGGATGCTCTTTCTAGGAGTTTTGTGCCTGACTCCCTTGGAAATTCTGAGCCCTCTGGTATCCTTAGGGATGGGGTGATTTTGTCTGCTGTCTCCCCAGACTTGCGACGTGCTTTGCAGGAGTTTCAGGTGGCTAAACCTGATCGTTGTCCGCCTGAGAGACTGTTTGTTCCGGATAATTGGACCAGTAGAGTCATCTCCGAGGTCCATTCTTCTGCGTTGGCAGGTCATCCTGGAATATTTGGTACTAGAGACTTGGTGGCCAGGTCTTTTTGGTGGCCTTCCTTGTCGAGGGATGTGCGTTCTTTTGTGTAGTCTTGTGAGGTTTGTGCTCGGGCTAAGCCTTGCTGTTCTCGGGCCAGTGGATTGTTGTCACCTTTGCCTATCCCGAAGAGGCCTTGGACGCACATTTCCATGGACTTTATTTCGGATCTCCCTGTCTCTCAAAAAATGTCCGTCATCTGGGTTGTGTGTGATCGCTTTTCTAAAATGGTTCATCTGGTACCCTTGCCTAAGTTGCCTTCCTCCTCTGAGTTGGTCCCTCTGTTTTTTCAGAATGTGGTTCGTTTGCATGGGATTCCTGAGAACATCGTTTCTGACAGGGGATCCCAGTTTATGTCTAGATTTTGGCGGACTTTCTGTGCTAAGATGGGCATTGATTTGTCCTTTTCGTCTGCATTCCATCCTCAGACGAATGGCCAGACTGAACGAACTAATCAGACCTTGGAAACTTATTTAAGGTGTTTTGTTTCTGCTGATCAGGATGACTGGGTTACCTTTTTGCCGCTGGCCGAGTTTGCGCTTAATAATCGGGCTAGTTCTGCTACCTTGGTTTCTCCTTTCTTTTGTAATTCGGGGTTTCATCCTCGTTTTTCCTCTGGTCAGGTGGAACCTTCTGATTGTCCTGGAGTGGACATGGTGGTGGATAGGTTGCATCGGATTTGGAGTCATGTGGTGGACAATTTGAAGTTGTCCCAGGAGAAGGCTCAGCAGTTTGCTAATCGCCGTCGCCGCGTGGGTCCTCGACTTCTTGTTGGTGACTTGGTGTGGTTGTCTTCTCGTTTTGTTCCTATGAAGGTCTCTTCTCCTAAGTTCAAGCCTCGGTTCATCGGTCCCTATAGGATCTTGGAAATTCTTAACCCTGTGTCGTTTCGTTTCGATCTCCCGGAATCGTTTGCTATTCATAATGTGTTTCATCGGTCGTTGTTGCGGAAGTATGAGGTACCTGTTGTTCCTTCTCTTGAGCCTCCTGCTCCAGTGCTGGTGGAGGGAGAATTGGAGTATGTTGTGGAGAAGATCTTGGATTCTCGTGTTTCCAGACGGAAACTCCAGTATTTGGTCAAGTGGAAGGGTTATGGTCAGGAGGATAATTCTTGGGTGGTTGCCTCGGATGTTCATGCTGATGATTTGGTTCGCGCTTTTCATAGGGCTCATCCTGGTCGCCCTGGTGGTTCTCGTGAGGGTTCGGTGACCCCTCCTCAAGGGGGGGGGTACTGTTGTGAGTTCTGTTTTTGGGCTCCCTCTGGTGGTTACTGATGGTACTGGGTGACTTGTCTTTCCTGGGTTTCTGGGTTCCACCTGTTCCATCAGCATATGGGAGTTTCCTATTTAACCTGGCTTTGCTGGCATTTCCTTGCCGGTTATCAATGTATCCAGTGTGTCTTGTTACCTCTGCTCCCTGCTCCTAGAACCTTCTGGACAAGCTAAGTTTGGATTTTCCTGTTTTGTGTTTTGCTTAATTTGGTTTTTAGTCCAGCCTGCAGATATGTGATTCTCTGCTGCTGGTTGCTCTAGTGGGCTGAAATTGCTTTTCATGTACCATGAGTTGGCACATGAGTTCAAGTAATTTCAGGATGGTTTTTTGAAGGGTTTTTCGCTGACCGCGCAGTTCACTTTTGTATCCTCTGCTATCTAGCTTTAGCGGGCCTCATTTTGCTGAAACTGTTTTCATACTACGTATGTGCTTTCCTCTCATTTCACCGTCATTATATGTGGGGGGCTGCTATTTGCTGTGGGGTATTTCTCTGGAGGCAAGAGAGGTCTGTGTTTCTTCTGATAGGGGAAGTTAGATCTTCGGCTGGAGCGAGACGTCTAGGATCATCGTAGGCACGTTCCCCGGCTACTTTTATTTGTGTGTTAGGTTCAGGGTCGCGGTCAGCTCAGGTTCCATCGCCCTAGAGCTTGTTTGTATCTGTGCTTGTCCTTTTTGTGATCCCCTGCCATTGGGATCATGACAGTGAGCCTAGTTTTTGCATGTGGTGAGTTTTGCGCATGGCGAGTTTTGAGCAGCGACTTTTGTGTTTCGACTTTTATGTGGCGAGGTTGGTGTATGTGTGGTGAAATGTGTGCTGAGGGTAATATGTGTTCAAGCATGTGGTAGTGTGTGGCGCATTTTGTGTGTGTTCATATCCCCATGTGTGGTGAGTATCCCATGTCGGGGCCCCACCTTAGCAACTGTCCGGTATATACTCTTTGGCGCCATCGCTCTCATTCTTTAAGTCCCCCTTGTTCACATCTGGCAGCTGTCAATTTGCCTCCAACACTTTTCCTTTCACTTTTCCCCATTATGTAGATAGGGGCAAAATTGTTTGGTGAATTGGAAAGCGCGGGGTTAAAATTTCACCTCACAACATAGCCTATGACGCTCTCGGGGTCCAGTCGTGTGACTGTGCAAAATTTTGTGGCTGTAGCTGCGACCCCTCCAACACTTTTCCTTTCACTTTTTTCCCCATTATGTAGATAGGGGCAAAATTGTTTGGTGAATTGGAAAGCGCGGGGTTAAAATTTCACCTCACAACATAGCCTATGACACTCTCGGGGTCCAGACGTGTGACTGTGCAAAATTTTGTGGCTGTAGCTGCCACGCCTCAAACACTTGTCCTTTCATTTTTTTCCCCATTATGTAGATAGGGGCAAAATTGTTTGGTGAATTGGAACGCGCGGGATTAAAATTTCGCCTCACAACATAGCCTATGACGCTCTCGGGGTCCAGACGTGTGACCGTGCAAAATTTTGTGGCTGTAGCTGCGACGGTGCAGATGCCAATCCCGGACATACACACATACACACACACACACACACACACACACATTCAGCTTTATATATTAGATATGTGCCTTACTGTATGTATATCTATACTCTGCATTTGTAATAAATTTATATACCCATTATACTCCTAGTTCTCCTGTTTATACTGTGCATATGCATGAGTTAGGCACAATACATTGGATACACAGGTGTCATAATTGCCATTTTCACTCTTAAGGATCATACTCATTTGCGAGAAAAACGGACAAGTACAATCTGATAAAAAAAAAAAATCGGATTGAACTCTGCCTAATATTCTGTGATTTCCTGCTCATCTGTGATTTTTTTTTTCTCAGATTGGATTGAGAAAAAAATCTCAGCACAGTTCTCATAAATCGGACGAGACTCGCCAATGCAGGTCGATGGGTGCGAGAAACAAATCGCACAGCACACGGACCATACGTGTGCTGTCCCATTTTTATGTACCCTGTCTCCTTCAAAACCTGATATTTCATCAGCCACATACAGTAAAATCATAGCATGACTTGATAGAAGATATATATACAGTTAGGGCCAGAAATATTTGGACAGTGACACAATTTGCGCGAGTTGGGCTCTGTGTTATGAAGGCAATCCAGTGACACAGTGTGCCAGCAATCAGAGCACACACAGTGATCTGACAATAACCCAAAAACAATAGAACGAGCTCTGAGACGTGGAATCTCTGTAGATCGCAATACCTGAACCTATCCTAAACACAACTAAAGGCAGCTGTGGATTGCGCCTGTCACTACCTATGCAACTCGGCACAGCCTGAGGAGCTGACTAGCCTGAAGATAGAAAAACAAGCCTGACTTGCCTCAGAGAAATACCCCAAAGGAAAAGGCAGCCCCCCACATATAATGACTGTTAGCAAGATGAAAAGACAAACGTAGGGATGAAATAGATTCAGCAAAGTGAGGCCCGATATTCTAGACAGAGCGAGGATAGCAAAGAGAACTTTGCAGTCTACAAAAAACCCTAAAGCAAAAAAACACGCAAAGGGGGCAAAAAGACCCACCGTGCCGAACTAACGGCACGGCGGTACACCCTTTGCGTCTCAGAGCTTCCAGCAAAACGAATAGACAAGCTGGACAGAAAAAGTAGCAACAAAAGCAAAGAAGCACTTATCTAAGCAGAGCAGCAGGCCACAGGAAAGATCCAGAAGCTCAGATCCAACACTGGAACATTGACAAGGAGCAAGGAAGACAGAATCAGGCGGAGTTAAATAACAAAGCAGCCAACGAGCTCACCAGAACACCTGAGGGAGGAAGCTTAGAAGCTGCAGTACCACTTGTGACCACAGGAGTGAATTCAGCCACAGAATTCACAACAGCTCTGCATGCCACCACATTGGATTTGAAATGAAACCTCTACAACAGAATTCAAGTGCAGATTGTAACGTTTAATTTGAAGGGTTGAACAAAAATATCTGATAGAAAATGTAGGAATTGTACACATTTCTTTACAAACACTCCACATTTTAGGAGGTCAAAAGTAATTGGACAAATAAACATAACCCAAACAAAATATTTTTATTTTCAATATTTTGTTGCAAATCCTTTGGAGGCAATCACTGCCTTAAGTCTGGAACCCATGGACATCACCAAACGCTGGGTTTCCTCCTCCTTAGTGCTTTGCCAGGCCTTTACAGCCGCAGCCTTCAGGTCTTGCTTGTTTGTGGGTCTTTCCGTCTTAAGTCTGGATTTGAGCAAGTGAAATGCATGCTCAATTGGGTTTAGATCTGGAGATTGACTTGGCCATTGCAGAATGTTCCACTTTTTGGCACTCATGAACTCCTGGGTAGCTTTGGCTGTATGCTTGGGGTCATTGTCCATCTGTACTATGAAGCGCCGTCCAATCAACTTTGCAGCATTTGGCTGAATCTGGGCTGAAAGTATATCCCGGTACACTTCAGAATTCATCCGGCTACTCTTGTCTGCTCTTATGTCATCAATAAACACAAGTGACCCAGTGCCATTGAAAGCCATGCATGCCCATGCCATCACGTTGCCTCCACCATGTTTTACAGAGGATGTGGTGTGCCTTGGATCATGTGCCGTTCCCTTTCTTCTCCAAACTTTTTTCTTCCCATCATTCTGGTACAGGTTGATCTTTGTCTCATCTGTCCATAGAATACTTTTCCAGAACTGAGCTGGCTTCTTGAGGTGTTTTTCTGCAAATTTAACTCTGGCCTGTCTATTTTTGGTATTGATGAATGGTTTGCATCTAGATGTGAACCCTTTGTATTTACTGTCATGGAGTCTTCTCTTTACTGTTGACTTAGAGACAGATACACCTACTTCACTGAGAGTGTTCTGGACTTCAGTTGATGTTGTGAACGGGTTCTTCTTCACCAAATTAAGTATGCGGCAATCATCCACCACTGTTGTCATCCGTGGACGCCCAGGCCTTTTTGAGTTCCCAAGCTCACCAGTCAATTCCTTTTTTCTCAGAATGTACCCAACTGTTGATTTTGCTACTCCAAGCATGTCTGCTATCTCTCTGATGGATTTTTTCTTTTTTTTCAGCCTCAGGATGTTCTGCTTCACCTCAATTGAGAGTTCCTTTGACCGCATGTTGTCTGCTCACAGCAACAGCTTCCAAATGCAAAACCACACACCTGGAATCCACCCCTGACCTTTTAACTACTTCATTGATTACAGGTTAACGAGGGAGACGCCTTCAGAGTTAATTGCAGCCCTTAGAGTCCATTGTCCAATTACTTTTGGTCCCTTGAAAAAGAGGACGCTATGCATTACAGAGCTATGATTCCTAAACCCTTTCTCTGATTTGGATGTGGAAACTATCATATTGCAGCTGGGAGTGTGCACTTTCAGCCCATATTATATATATAATTGTATTTCTGAACATGTTTTTGTAAACAGCTAAAATAACAAAACTTGTGTCACTGTCCAAATATTTCTGGCCCTAACTGTATAGAGAGAGAGAGAGAGAGAGAGAGAAAACCAACCAGCACTCCTAATGTAAACACGTGCAAGCTGCAAACTGCAATAAAGATAACAAAGAACACAGCAGCTTGCACGTGTTCACATTAGGAGTGCTGGTTGTTTTTTTTTTCTCTATTTAGTTATTGGATGTTGGCTGCATCCAGACTGATCTTGCACTCCTCCCATTGACCTTGCAGGTGGCGGTATTCAACTCTACCTGCCCATAAATTGTAGGTTTAGCCCAGAGTGACATGTTTTGTCCATAGTTGTAGGCTGGTGGCCCAAAAGTGGCATGTATGGTAGAGTAGGACCCATCAGAAGGAGATCACCTTGCTGTGCTTGATGGGCACACATGAATTGGCCAATTTATGCGCTAACAATCTTCATTTCATCTATTACTGTAAGTTTTATGAAAAAAAAAAAAATTGGGGGGGGGGGAATTTGTGAAAAAAATATTTTTGAGAAGTATAATTCATATCGAATATTTTTGTTTTCACATGGCCTAGATTCATGTACATGTGCTGCTGTATATATATATATATATATATATATATATATATATATATATATACATGCATATATACATACAGGGGCGTAACTACAACAGGTGCAGGGGTTGCAATAGCACCCGGGCCCTGGAGCCTAGGGGGCCCTAAAAGTCTCTTTGGCCTATTGAAAAATACTATTGCTATTAAAGATTAAAAATATTTGGGGGCCCTGTTGGCGCTTTCGCATCGGGACCCAGGAGTTTCAAGTTACGCCACTGTATATATGTATCGTTGTAATGCGACTCACTCAGCTACTCAAAGAGGAAAGGTGCTTCTGCTGGTTTATTCAAACACGACATAAACCAGTGCAGAGTTCAATAACAGAAACGTGGCCTTTTGTGGCAAAAACAGGAAAACATAAGATAACATATAGTACAGTCCATATGCCTGCAGGGATTCACCCGCTTAGGGTACAATCAACAGAGTCCAGTACAGTTGCACATAAACACTTCTCTGGAGCTTCCTGCCTCCAAATCCACAGACAGAAGAAAAAGAACACAGTGGTCAGGCATTTAAGTTGCCGAACCACACTCTCGGGGAGAAGATATAGTGAGTGGCCATCACGCCCATCTCATACATACAGTCAATGGAGCAAAATTCCTGGGTTTTCACATCACAGAAGATAGCAATATTCATGGTACATATCTCCCCTCACTTACATTGCCAGTGACCCTGTCACTATATATATATATATATATATATATATATATATATATATATACATACACAAGTGCTTCTCACAAAATTAGAATTTCATAAAAAAGTTAATATATTTAAGTTCTTCAATACAAAATGTTTGCCTACTGAAATGTATGTTTCGTAAATGCACTCAATACTTGGTCAGGGCTCCTTTTGCATCAATTACTGCATCAATGCTGCGTGGCATGGAGTCGATCAGCCTGTGGCACTGCTGAGGTGTTATGGAAGCCCAAGTTGCTTTGATAGCAGCCTTCAGCTTGTCTGCATTGTTGGGTCTGGTGTTTCTCATCTTCTTCTTGACAATACCTCATAGATTCTCTATGTGGTTAAGGTCAAGTGGGTTTGCTGGCCAATAAAGCATATTGATACTGTTGTTTTTAAACCAGGTACTGGTACCTTTGACAGTGTGGATAGCTGCCAAGTCCTGCTGGAGAATGAAATTTCCATCTCCAAAAAGCTTGTCGGCAGAGGGAAGAATGAAGTGCTCTAAAATTTCCTGGTAGACGACTACGCTGATTTTTGTCTTAATAAAACACAGTGGACCTACACCAGCAGATGACATGAATCCCCAAAACATCACTGATTGTGGAAACTTCACACTTGACCTCCAGCAGCTTGGATTGTGGCCTCTCCACTCTTCCTCCAGACTCTTGGACCTTGATTTCCAAATGAAATGCCAAATTTACTTTCATTTGAAAACAACACCTTGGACCACTGAGCATCAGTCCAGTTATTTTTCTCCTTGGCCCAGGTAAGAGGCTTCTGGCATTGCTATTGGTCATGAGTGGATTAACAAAAGGAATGCAACACTTGTAGCCCATGTCCTGGATACGTCTGTGTGTGGTGGCTCTTGAAGCAATGACTCCAGCAGCAGTCCACTCCTTGTGAATCTTCCCCAAATTTTTGAATGGCCTTTTCTTAACAATCCTTTCAAGGATGCGGTTAGGAAGCTTTTGCAGATGTTTTTTGTTAATTATTCTAATTTACTGAGAGAATGACTTGGTTTTTAATTGGCAGTAAGCCATAATCATAAATAAATAAGTAATCATCAACATTAACAGAAATAAATACTTGAAATAGATCACCCTGTTTGTAATGACACTATATAATATACGAGTTTCACGTTTTATATTGAAGAACTTAAATAAATTAATCTTTTTATAATATTCTAATTTAGTGAGAATCACTTGTGTATATGTGTATATATACATTGGGTACAGAAAGTTTTCAGACCCCTTTAAATTTTACACTCTTTGTTTCATCGCAGCCATTTGGTAAATTCAAAAAAGTTCATTTTTCTCATATTAATCTACACTCTGCAACTCATCTTGACTGAAAAAAAGGAAATGTAGAAATTTTTGCAAATTTAATAAAAAAGAAAAACTGAAATATCACATGGTCATAAGTATTCATACCCTTTGCTCAGACATTCATATCTAAGTCACAAGCTGTCCATTTGCTTGTGATCCTCCTTGAGATGGTTCTACTCCTTCATTGGAGTCCAGCTGTATTTAATTGAACTGATAGGACTTGATTTGGAAAGGCACACACCTGTCTATATAAGACCTCACAGCTCACAGTGCATGTCAGACCAAATGAGAATCATGAGGTCAAAGGAACTGGCCAGGGAGCTCAGAGACAGATTTGTGGCAATGCACAGATGTGGCCAAGGTTACAAAAGAATTTCTGCAGTACTCAAGGTTCGTATGAGCACAGTGGCCTCCATAATCCTTAAATGGAAGAAGCTTGGGACCACCAGAAGTCTTCCTAGACCTGGCCTGGCTCAGCCAAACTGAGCAATCGTGAAAGAAGAGCCTTGGTGAGAGAGGTAAAGAAGAACCCCAAGATCTGAGCTCCAGAGATGAATTAGGGAGAAGGGAGAAAGTTCCACAAATTCAACTATAACTGCAGCCCTCTACCAGTAGGGCCTTTATGGCAGAATGGCCCGACAGAAGCCTCTCCTCAGTTCAAGACATATGAAACGTTCACTATCCAACCTGACGGAATTGGAAAGGATCTGTAAGGAAGAATGGCAGAGGATCCCCAATTCCAGGTATGAAAAACTTGTTGCATCATTCCCAAGAAGACTCGTGGCTGTACTAGCTCAAAAGGGTGCTTCTACTCAATACTGAGCAAAGGATCTGAATACTTATGACCATTTGCTATTTCAGTTTTTTTTCCAGTAAGGATGGGGTGCAGTGTGTACATTAATGAGAAAAAAATGAACTTTTTTGAATTTACCAAATGGCTGCAATGAAACAGGCTGCCGTCACACTATCAGTATTTGGTCAGTATTTAACATTAGTATTTGTAAGCCAAAACCACGAGTGGGTGATAAATGCAGAAGTGGTAAATATGTTTCTATTATACTTTTCCTCTAATTGTTCCACTCCAGGTTTTGGCTTACAAATACTGATGTAAAATACTGACCAAATACTGCTAGTGTGACGGCAGCCTCAAAGAGTGAAAAATTTAAAGGGTTGCGAATAATTTCCGTACCCACTGTATATATATATATCTTATATATAATTGCCTAGAATACTACTTCCTGCAATTTGTGCCAACTTCCGTGGCTTTGTCCGGAGCTAATGTCCGGAGCTAATGTCCGGAGATAAGTGACGTCAACAGTGTCCAGTGTCTGATTGGTTGCCGCCTGCTGCGAGCGACCAATCAGAAACGTGCCGTACTGTGACACACTCCGCCCGCCATTTTGGTGTGATTTTTGAATTTTTACCTCACAGCAAGTTTCTACTGCGTGGCCCAGTGACGTTGCTCTTCAAGCTCCTGCCGAATTTCAAGTATATATGGATTCTAGACTCCCGATTCTTTAGAATCGGGCTGCCATCTAGTATATATATATATATACACACACCCTGCTCAAAAATAAAGGGAACACTAAAATATCACATCCTAGATATCACTTAATTAAATATTCCAGTTGCAAACATTTATTCGTTACATAGTGGAATGTGTCGGGAACAATAAAACATAAAAATGATCAAATGAAAATCAAAATGAATATCCTTTGGAGGTCAGGATTTGGAATAATACTAAAAATCAAAGTGGAAAATGAAATTACAGGCTGATCTCACTTCATTGGAAATGCCTTAAGACAAGACAAGGAAATGATGCTCAGTAGTGTGTGTGGCCTCCTTGTGCCTGTATGACCTCCCTGCAATGCCTTGGCATGCTCCTAATGAGGCGGCGGATGTTCTCCTGAGGGATCTCCTCCCAGACCTGGATTAAAGCATCACTCAACTACTGGACAGTCTGTTGTGCAACATGGCATTGGTGGACGGAACAAGACATGATGTCCCAGATGTGCTTCATTTGATTCAGGTCTGTCAAGAAAATCTATAGCATCAATGCTTTCATCATGCAGGAACTGCTAACACACTTCAGCCCCACTAGGCCTAGCATTGTCATGAATCAGAAGGAACCCAGAGGTCTGTACTCATTGCGGTACCTATGGCAGTCAGAGAACTTCTGGCTAGCACATGGAGGGTTTTGCGGCCCTCCAAATAAATGCTTCCCCACACCATTACTGTCCCCACAGCCAAGCTGGTCATGCTAGAGGATGTAGCAAGCAGCAGAACATTCTCCATGGCGTCTCGAAACTCTATCACGTCTGTCACATGTGCTCAGTGTGAAGATGCTCTCATATTTGAAGAGCATAGGGCACCAATGTTGAATCTGCCAATCTTGGTGTTCTCTGGCAAATGCCAATTGCTCTGCACATTGTTGGGCTGTAAGCACAACACCCACTTGTGGACATCGGGTCCTCACTCCACCCTCATGGAGTTTGTTTCTGACAGTTTCAGCAGACACATGGATATTAGTGGCTTACCGGAGGTAATTTTGTAGGGCTCTGGCACTAATCTTCCTGTTCTTCCTTGCACAAAGGAGGAGGTAGCAGTCCTGCTGCTGGGTTGTTGCCCTGCTACGGACCCCTCCACTTCTCCTGGTGTACTGGCCTGTCTCTTGGCATCTGCTCCATGCTCTGGATACTGTGCTGACAGATACAACTTCCCTTCTTGCCATAGCTTGCATTGATGTGCCATCCCGGATGAGCTGCACTAAATGAACAACTTCTGTGGGTTGTAGACACTGCCTCAAGCTACTGTACAGTACCTCTAGGGGTGAGAGCAATGACAACATGCAAAACTGACCAAAACTACAGCCAAAAAAGGATGAGAATAGAGAAATGATTTGTGATCTCGTACTGCAGAACCACTCCTTTATAGGGTTTGTCTTGCTAATTACCTACCATTTCTTCCTGTTGTCTGTTCCAATTGCACAACAGCAGGAGAAATTGATTCACAATCGGTGTTTCATCATAACTGGACAGGTTGATTTCACACAAGTGTAATTGACATGAAGTTATAATGTGTTGGTTAAGTGTTCCCTTTACTTTTTTTAGCAGTTTATATATACAGTTAGGGCCAGAAATATTTGGACAGTGACACAATTTTCGCGAGTTGGGCTCTGCATGCCACCACATTGGATTTGAAATGAAACCTCTACAACAGAATTCAAGTGCAGATTGTAACGTTTAATTTGAAGGGTTGAACAAAATATCTGATAGAAAATGTAGGAATTGTACACATTTCTTTACAAACACTCCACATTTTAGGAGGTCAAAAGTAATTGGACAAATAAACATAACCCAAACAAAATATTTTTATTTTCAATATTTTGTTGCAAATCCTTTGGAGGCAATCACTGCCTTAAGTCTGGAACCCATGGACATCACCAAACGCTGGGTTTCCTCCTTCTTAATGCTATGCCAGGCCTTTACAGCCGCAGCCTTCAGGTCTTGCTTGTTTGTGGGTCTTTCCGTCTTAAGTCTGGATTTGAGCAAGTGAAATGCATGCTCAATTGGGTTTAGATCTGGAGATTGACTTGGCCATTGCAGAATGTTCCACTTTTTGGCACTCATGAACTCCTGGGTAGCTTTGGATGTATGCTTGGGGTCATTGTCCATCTGTACTATGAAGCGCCGTCCAACCAACTTTGCAGCATTTGGCTGAATCTGGGCTGAAAGTATATCCCGGTACACTTCAGAATTCATCCGGCTACTCTTGTCTGCTCTTATGTCATCAATAAACACAAGTGACCCAGTGCCATTGAAAGCCATGCATGCCCAAGCCATCACGTTGCCTCCACCATGTTTTACAGAGGATGTGGTGTGCCTTGGATCATGTGCCGTTCCCTTTCTTCTCCAAACTTTTTTCTTTCCATCATTCTGGTACAGGTTGATCTTTGTCTCATCTGTCCATAGAATACTTTTCCAGAACTGAGCTGGCTTCTTGAGGTGTTTTTCTGCAAATTTAACTCTGGCCTGTCTATTTTTGGTATTGATGAATGGTTTGCATCTAGATGTGAACCCTTTGTATTTACTGTCATGGAGTCTTCTCTTTACTGTTGACTTAGAGACAGATACACCTACTTCACTGAGAGTGTTCTGGACTTCAGTTGATGTTGTGAACGGGTTCTTCTTCACCAAATTAAGTATGCGGCGATCATCCACCAGTGTTGTCATCCGTGGACGCCCAGGCCTTTTTGAGTTCCCAAGCTCACCAGTCAATTCCTTTTTTCTCAGAATGTACCCAACTGTTGATTTTGCTACTCCAAGCATGTCTGCTATCTCTCTGATGGATTTTTTCTTTTTTTTCAGCCTCAGGATGTTCTGCTTCACCTCAATTGAGAGTTCCTTTGACCGCATGTTGTCTGCTCACAGCAACAGCTTCCAAATGCAAAACCACACACCTGGAATCCACCCCTGACCTTTTAACTACTTCATTGATTACAGGTTAACGAGGGAGACGCCTTCAGAGTTAATTGCAGCCCTTAGAGTCCATTGTCCAATTACTTTTGGTCCCTTGAAAAAGAGGACGCTATGCATTACAGAGCTATGACTCCTAAACCCTTTCTCCGATTTGGATGTGGAAACTATCATATTGCAGCTGGGAGTGTGCACTTTCAGCCCATATTATATATATAATTGTATTTCTGAACATGTTTTTGTAAACAGCTAAAATAACAAAACTTGTGTCACTGTCCAAATATTTCTGGCCCTAACTGTATATATATATTGTGGTACATCGGCTCCCTTGGCTGCACACGGAGGTAGACACAGGCATAACCCAGTGCAAGGTGAAAAATAAACACAGCCCTTTGAGCAGAACAGGAAAACAAAATGGTATACAGTCTCTGCAGCTGCAGGGATCTGCCCGCTCAAGATGTAACAACCGGATTCAGTACAGTTTAACAAAAAAAAACACTTCTCTGGAACTGTCGGCTCCAGACCCACTGAACACTGAATGCCTCAGAAAGTTAACTATTGAAACCACAGACCACACCCTGGGGTGGAGCTAAAGTTGCCAACCTCCCACTCACTCTATGGTTGTCCACAAAAACTCAGCCCTTAAAATGGGCAATTAACCCCTCTCAACACATAGTGTGTTGGAGGAAACTTCTGGGTTTCAAATCACTGAAGCTAATAGCCTCAGTGAAATGTATCTCCCTTCGAGGACTTTGCCAGTGATTTTGTCACATGTCCCCCCTCCTCTGCCCAAAGCCAGGATTTTAGGCACCTTTACTCACTAAGCAGGGAAGTCTGAACAGGGCATCTGCGTTACAATGTAGTTTCCCGGTTCTGTGCGCTACATGAAAACTAAAGTCCAGGAGCATTAGAAACCATCTAGTCACCCGGGCATTCTTTCCATTCCTTTCCTCCATTCGTCTCAAGGGTGCATAATCTGACACTAGCTTGAAATTCCGGCCTAACAGGTAGTACCTCAGCATGCCAATTGCCCATTTGATGACCAATCACTCTTTCTCTATGTTGGCATAATTCTTCTCTCAGGAGGAGAATTTCCTACTCAGGTTTAGGACTGGATTTTTGTCCCCATCTATTTCCTGGGACAACACAGCACCCAAACAATCTTGGAGGTGTTTGTCTGAACCACAAACTCTTTAGTGAAGTCAGGTGCAATCAAGACCGGCTGTTTGCATAGGGTGAGCTTCAACACCTGGAATGCCATCTCCGCTTCAACGGATCATTTGGCCATCGATGTCTTTGAGCCCCTAAAAAGATCAGTCAGGGGAGTGGATATCATGGCAATATTCGTGATAAATCGCAGGTAGTATCTCACTTTTCCCAGAAACGCCCTAACCTGCTTTTTGGAGACCGGTTAAGGCCAGTTTTGGATTGCCTCCATCTTATTTTCTTGCGGCTTTATTTCACTCCTTCCATTGATGTAGCCCAGGTATTTTGCCTCTTCTTTCCCCCTTCTTCTTTGAGTTTATGGTAAACCTTGCCTTCCTCAGTGCATCCACTACCTCCTGGACCTTCTGCAGGTAACATCTCTAATCCGGGTGTAAGATCACGATGTCGTCCAGACAGGGCTGCCAACAGGAATTTTAGAGCTCCATACTGGCAAAATTTTGTGGCCCCCCTGAGATTCCGCCCAAGCTCGACCTCAGCTCCGCCTGCATTCCTTGAACCTCCCTGTCACGCACGCGCCCAGACTGGTTGGCGCGGGCATACGGGGGTGTGGCCCCACTGGACCACAGACCAAACTTCCCTGGAAGGGGCGTAACTAAGTAGCTTCCTAGGTGTTCGCTGGAGCCTCTGATGGTGAGGTCAGACTTGTGCAATAGGAAGCTACCAGGTGCCACTCCAGGGTGATGTCTGGCTGTGGCTGCTGATCCCACTAAGGAACGGAGCGGGCACGGCTGGCACTCTGGCTGACAGGCGGGCACGGCTGGGACACAGGCAGGCAGACGGGTACAACAGAGACACTGGCGGGCAGGCGGACACGGCTGGCTCTCAGGTAGGCAGGCAGGTACGGCTGGAACATAGGAAGAACCGGTAGGGACCGGTCTGCAGGCAGGTATGTGAAACAGGTTGGAACCTGTTCAGACAGGAGGACTAAGTAACAAGTAGAAGGTGGAACTAAGAGAAGAGAAGGAGAAGGCAGAGCCAAGGGCGGAGCCGCAAGAGGCGGAGCCACCAGAGGCGGAGCCAAGGGCGGAGATGCTGGAGGCGGAGCCAAGAGCAGAGACACTGGAGGCAGAGCCAAGAGCGGAGACGCTGGAGGCGGAGCCAAGAGCGGAGACGCTGGAGGCGGAACCAAAAGCGGAGATGCTGGAGGCGGAGCCAAGAGCGGAGACGCTGGAGGCGGAGCCAAGAGCAGAGACGGAGCCAAGTGCAGAAACACAGGAGGCGGAGCCAGATAGAACCGCAAAGAGCGGAGCCACAGAGCAAAGCCAGAGAGTGCGAAGCAAGGTCTGAGTGCAGAGCCGCAAGAGTGCGGAGTGTAAGCAGACTGAGAACACAAGGAAAGACAAAGCAGGGAAGGAAGCCACAGACAAGGAGACTGAGAAAAGACAAAGTACAGACAAGGCAATGGAACAAGACACAGGGACAAAGACACAGGGACCAGGATATTCTGCCTCCTGGAGGGCGGACTACAAGATCAAGGCAATAGCACAGAGAAAAGCCTCCAGAGAGGGAGTAACTCAGAGCAAGGCCAGGCAAACTCAGCAGCTAAACACTAACTGAGCTAACACATTGCACAGGCCCAGACCACAGGGTGGAGCTGCACTATATACAGGAGGCCTCTTGATAATTGGTCAGGAACTGATTAGACAGATGCACCTGATTCCTATAAGAACCAGAGAGTTCAGGCGCCGGCCCCCTATACACATAGCCATGAAGCATGCACAGAGCAGAGACACAGAACATGGAGCTGGCATGAAACAGAAAGCACATCATGGCCTGGAGCAGTGGGTAAGATTGAGTGAGAGATGTAAGGCCATGCTGTGATGCCAGCAGAGTTGTTACAGTACCCCCCCCCCTTTACGGCCCCTCTTCTTCAAGCCCGCCAGAATAACTTGTAGAAGAAGGATCGGAGCACACATAGTCCAGGCCAACATGACATCTTCAGGGTAGAATAAGGCAGGCGGGTCACCAGGAATCTCATAAAACAAAGTCTCTTGGTGCTCAACAGGGTTAACTTTCACAATGAGCTGGACCACCTCCTTCAGGTAGACAGGTAACAGGGAATTGAATGCTGCTGTCTTAACATCTTCACCAGCCGGACACATGGAAACTGGAAGCCTTCTCATAGGATTCAACTTTTGCCCGACAGGTAGCAGAGATGTTCTTAGAAACGGAACACAAGAAAAGTCATTAGAAATGAGAGAGGAGAACAACAGCTCCACCGGGTCAGAGAAAAATTGAGGTGAACAAACTTCTGTTTTGAAATCTTCACCAGCCGGCCACAAGGACGCTGAAGGTATCCACATAGGAACCATCTTCTGCCCGTTATCCAGAAGAAATCGTCCAAACGGCGGGGATGTTCCTAGGAACAGATTACAGGAATAGTCGTGGGAGATGTGTGGAGAGATCGTCACCACCTCCCCATCTTCAGTGACATTAGCACACCTTGACTCAACGACTAACTGTTTACTGGTATAGTCGCTGGAGATGTGTGGAGACATCATCACCGTTTCCCCATCTTCAGTGACGTCAGCACACCTTGACTCGACGACTAACTGTTTACTGGTATAGTCATTGGAGATGTGTGGAGACATCGTCACCCTTTCCCCATCTTCGGTGACGTCAGCACACCTTGACTCGACGACTAACTGTTTACTGGTATAGTCATTGGAGATGTGTGGAGACATCGTCACCGTTTCCCCATCTTCGGTGACATCAGCACACCTTGACTCGACGACTAGCAGACCAGCTGAAGAAGATGACACTGCTGAGTGTCTTTGACGCATGGGAACCAGACACTTCTCAAGACTGGGTAAGTTCAAACAAAGCACTTTATTGGAACTCTTGACCAGAGCGGGTGGTAGAGTCCTTGGCTCAGAATGACCCATGGGCATAACAGACAGCATACGGAAAACAAACTTCTTCGTGCCTAAGGCTCCAACTTGGAGCTGTAGTTGTCCTTGCAGGACTAGACTGCTCTTTAGCAGGGCTCGGCCATTATCAGGCAACGCCCACACCGGGTTCTGGAGCTGTAGAACGGAGACCATACACTGACTCCGAATGATAGGCAGCTTAAACACACCAAAGCTCCCAGAAGGCAGAGAAACAGTCATTAACTTTGACGGAGAGGAAGTACTCTCGCCAGGGGCAGCCTCTCCTACTGGCCCAGGGTTTTGGAGTACAGGCTTCACAGGGCAAAGACCATCTGAATGTTCTTTACAACCACAGGGATACCGTATTTCAATCTCAGCACCAGATTCAGGCTGCAGATTTGCCAGACCCCTTTTATTAGACCTCTTGGATCTTGCTCGGGTGGCCGTTTTGGCGAGTTGTGGAACAAATGAGTCTTGGATGGTCATGGACGGAAGTGACGGTTTACCTACAGGTTTCTTTCGTCTGGACCGTCTCTGTGAGCTTGAAGGGGAAGACTTTTCAGGAGATGCAGTACTTGGCTCATCGAAGGCTTTACAGAAGGCCACCAGGAAGGCCGGCAGATTCGAGATGATGGGGTCCCCTGCTTCCCAAAGGGGGTCGCACCACATCAAAGCATCTCCTCTAAAGTAGGCCATTAAGAAACCTACTTTCAACCAGTCAGTGGGGAATTGGGGAGCATGCCACTTGAAATAACGCAAGCACCGCTCCAGGAACACACGACATTGCTTTGGGTCCCCATAGTAGCATGGAGGATCTGCTGGCTTGGATTCGTCATTAGGAGCGCAGGCTTGAAGTCGATCAAACAGCTCATTAGAGATGACAATTGGGGATGGAGCAGTGAAGGACTGGCTTTCAGACTGGGTAAACATTTTCATCGGAGGCCAATACTGGCAAGAAGAGAGTTCATCTTGCTCCGAGAGCGAAGGCACATGGGACTCAGCGGGGACCATGGCCTGTGCAAACTGTCACGCACGCGCCCAGACTGGTTGGCGCGGGCATACGGGGGTGTGGCCCCACTGGACCACAGACCAAACTTCCCTGGAAGGGGCGTAACTAAGTAGCTTCCTAGGTGTTCGCTGGAGCCTCTGATGGTGAGGTCAGACTTGTGCAATAGGAAGCTACCAGGTGCCACTCCAGGGTGATGTCTGGCTGTGGCTGCTGATCCCACTAAGGAACGGAGCGGGCACGGCTGGCACTCTGGCTGACAGGCGGGCACGGCTGGGACACAGGCAGGCAGACGGGTACAACAGAGACACTGGCGGGCAGGCGGACACGGCTGGCTCTCAGGTAGGCAGGCGGGTACGGCTGGAACATAGGAAGAACCGGTAGGGACCGGTCTGCAGGCAGGTATGTGAAACAGGTTGGAACCTGTTCAGACAGGAGGACTAAGTAACAAGTAGAAGGTGGAACTAAGAGAAGAGAAGGAGAAGGCAGAGCCAAGGGCGGAGCCGCAAGAGGCGGAGCCACCAGAGGCGGAGCCAAGGGCGGATATGCTGGAGGCGGAGCCAAGAGCAGAGACGCTGGAGGCGGAGCCAAGAGCGGAGACGCTGGAGGCGGAGCCAAGAGCGGGAGACGCTGGAGGCGGAACCAAAAGCGGAGACGCTGGAGGCGGAGCCAAGAGCGGAGACGCTGGAGGCGGAGCCAAGAGCAGAGACGGAGCCAAGTGCAGAAACACAGGAGGCGGAGCCAGATAGAACCACAAAGAGCGGAGCCACAGAGCAAAGCCAGAGAGTGCGAAGCAAGGTCTGAGTGCAGAGCTGCAAGAGTGCGGAGTGTAAGCAGACTGAGAACACAAGGAAAGACAAAGCAGGGAAGGAAGCCACAGACAAGGAGACCGAGAAAAGACAAAGTACAGACAAGGCAATGGAACAAGACACAGGGACAAAGACACAGGGACCAGGATATTCTGCCTCCTGGAGGGCGGACTACAAGATCAAGGCAATAGCACAGAGAAAAGCCTCCAGAGAGGGAGTAACTCAGAGCAAGGCCAGGCAAACTCAGCAGCTAAACACTAACTGAGCTAACACATTGCACAGGCCCAGACCACAGGGTGGAGCTGCACTATATACAGGAGGCCTCTTGATAATTGGTCAGGAACTGATTAGACAAATGCACCTGATTCCTATAAGAACCAGAGAGTTCAGGCGCCGGCCCCCTATACACATAGCCATGAAGCATGCACAGAGCAGAGACACAGAACATGGAGCTGGCATGAAACAGAAAGCACATCATGGCCTGGAGCAGTGGGTAAGATTGAGTGAGAGATGTGAGGCCATGCTGTGATGCCAGCAGAGTTGTTACACTCCCTGCACCACGTCCTCACCAATCACCCATTAATAGTTTCCATAGAACATAAGTTAAAAATAATAAACTTCTGCACTCCAAGTTGCAGTAAATGAAAATTTATATGAAGACTTGAATTACAGATATTAAGCCAACTGTTGTGACCTGGTGGTAAGGACAATAATGGACCTGGTGGTTGAGAGCACACGGAATGACCTGATAGTTACAAATAATACAGAACAAGCTCTGAGACGTGGGAACTCTGCTGACCGCAATCCCTAATCCTATCACACACACTAGAAATAGCCGTGGATTGCTCCTAACGCTCCCTATGCAACTCGTCACAGCCTAAGGAACTAGCTAGCCCTGAAGATAGAAAAATAAAGCCTACCTTGCCTCAGAGAAATTCCCCAAAGGAAAAGGCAGCCCCCCACATATAATGACTGTGAGATAAGATGAAATTACAAACACAGAGATGAAATAGGTTTAGCAAAGTGAGGCCCGACTTACTGAACAGTCAGAGGACAGGAAAGGTAACTTTGCGGTCAGCACAAAAACTACAAAAGACCACGCAGAGGGCGCAAAAAGATCCTCCGCACCGACTCACGGTGCGGAGGCGCTCCCTCTGCGTCCCAGAGCTTCCAGCAAGCAAGACAAAAATAGCAAGCTGGACAGAAAAATAGCAAACAAAGGAAAACAAGCAGGAACTTAGCTTCTGCTGGGAAGACAGGTCACAAGAACGATCCAGGAGCGAACTAGACCAATACTGGAACATTGACAGGTGGCATGGAGCAAAGATCTAAGTGGAGTTAAATAGAGCAGCCAGCTAACGAATTAACCTCGTCACCTGTAGAAGGAAACTCAGAAGCCGCAGCCCCACTCACAACCACCAGAGGAAGCCCATGGACAGAACCAGCCGAAGTACCATTCATGACCACAGGAGGGAGCTTGACAACAGAATTCACAACAACCCCCCCCCCTTGAGGAGGGGTCACCGAACCCTCACAAGAGCCCCCAGGCCGACCAGGACGAGCCAAATGAAAGGCACGGACCAGATCGGCAGCATGAACATCAGAGGCAAAGACCCAGGAATTATCTTCCTGACCATAACCCTTCCACTTGACCAGGTACTGGAGTTTCCGTCTCGAAATACGAGAATCCAAAATCTTCTCCACCACATACTCCAACTCCCCCTCAACCAACACCGGGGCAGGAGGATCAACGGATGGAACCACAGGCGCCCCTATCTCCGCAACAACGACCTATGGAATACATTATAGATGGCAAAAGAAGCTGGAAGGGTCAAACGAAATGACACAGGATTGAGAACCTCAGCAATCTTATACGGACCAATGAAATGAGGTTTAAACTTAGGAGAGGAAACCTTCATAGGAACATAACGAGACGACAACCAAACCAAATCCCCAACACGAAGTCGGGGACCCACACAGCGCCGGCGGTTAGCGAAACGTTGAGCCTTCTACTGGGACAATGTCAAATTGTCCACCACATGAGTCCAAATCTGCTGCAACCTATCCACCACAGTATCCACACCAGGACAGTCCGAAGATTCAACCTGCCCTGCAGAGAAACGAGGATGGAAACCAGAATTGCAGAAAAACGGCGAAACCAAAGTAGCCGAGCTGGCTCGATTATTAAGGGCAAACTCAGCCAAAGGCAAAAAGGACACCCAATCATCCTGATCAGCAGAAACAAAGCATCTCAGATATGTTTCCAAAGTTTGATTAGTTCGTTCGGTTTGGCCATTTGTCTGAGGATGGAAAGCCGAGGAAAAAGACAAATCAATGCCCATCCTAGCACAAAAGGATCGCCAAAACCTCGAAACAAACTGGGAACCTCTGTCCGAAACGATGTTCTCCGGAATGCCATGTAAACAAACCACATCCTGGAAAAACAATGGCACCAAATCAGAGGAGGAAGGCAATTTAGACAAGGGTACCAAATGGACCATCTTAGAGAAGCGATCACAAACCACCCAAATGACCGACATCTTTTGAGAGACAGGGAGATCCGAAATAAAATCCATAGAAATATGCGTCCAGGGCCTCTTCGGGACCGGCAAGGGCAAAAGCAACCCACTGGCACGAGAACAGCAGGGCTTAGCCCGAGCACAAGTCCCACAGGACTGCACAAAAGAACGCACATCCCGCGACAAAGACGGCCACCAAAAGGATCTAGCCACCAAATCTCTGGTACCAAAGATTCCAGGATGACCAGCCAACACCGAACAATGAACCTCAGAGATAACTCTACTAGTCCATTTATCAGGGACAAACAGTTTCTCCGCTGGGCAACGGTCAGGTCTATCAGCCTGAAATTTTTGCAGCACCCGCCGCAAATCAGGGGAGATGGCAGACAAAATTACTCCCTCTTTGAGAATACCCGCCGGCTCCGGAACACCCAGAGAGACGGGCACAAAACTTCTTGACAGGGCATCAGCCTTCACATTCTTAGAGCCCAGAAGGTACGAAACCACAAAATCAAAACGGGAGAAAAATAGCGACCAACGAGCCTGTCTAGGATTCAACCGTTTGGCAGACTTGAGATAAGTCAAATTCTTGTGATCCGTCAAGACCTTCACGCGATGCTTGGCTCCTTCAAGCCAATGACGCCACTCCTCGAATGCCCACTTCATGGCCAACAACTCTCGATTGCCAACATCATAATTGCGCTCAGCAGGTGAAAACTTTCTAGAAAAGAAGGCACATGGTTTCATCACCGAGCCATCAGAACTTCTTTGCGACAAAACAGCCCCTGCTCCAATCTCGGAAGCATCAACCTCGACCTGAAACGGGAGCGAAACATCTGGCTGGCACAACACAGGGGCAGAAGAAAAACGATGCTTCAACTCCTGAAAAGCTTCCACAGCCGCAGAAGACCAATTGACCACATCAGCACCCTTCTTGGTTAAATCAGTCAACGGTTTAGCAACACTAGAAAAATTACTGATGAAGCGACGATAAAAATTAGCAAAGCCCAGGAACTTTTGCAGACTCTTCACAGATGTCGGCTGAGTCCAATCATAAATGACCTGGACTTTAACAGGGTCCATCTCAATAGTAGAAGGGGAAAAAATGAAACCCAAAAATGAAACCTTCTGAACTCCAAAGAGACACTTTGACCCCTTCACAAACAAAGAATTTGCACGAAGGACCTGGAACACCATTCTGACCTGCTTCACGTGAGACTCCCAATCATCCGAGAAGACCAAAATATCATCCAAATATACAATCAGGAATTTATCCAGGTACTCTCGGAAGATGTCATGCATAAAGGACTGAAATACTGATGGAGGATTGGAAAGCCCGAATGGCATAACCAGGTACTCAAAATGACCCTCAGGCGTATTAAATGCTGTTTTCCATTCATCGCCCTGTTTAATACGCACAAGATTATACGCACCACGAAGATCTATCTTGGTGAACGAACAAGCCCCCTTAATCCGAGCAAATAAATCAGACAGCAGCGGCAAAGGGTACTGAAATTTGACTGTGATCTTATTAAGAAGGCGGTAATCAATACAAGGTCTCAAAGAACCATCCTTCTTGGCCACAAAAAAGAACCCTGCTCCCAATGGTGACGACGACGGGCGAATATGACCCTTCTCCAAGGATTCCTTTATATAACTCCGCATAGCGGCGTGTTCTGGCACAGATAAATTGAACAGTCGGCCCTTAGGAAACTTACTACCAGGAATCAAATCGATAGCACAATCGCAATCCCTATGAGGAGGTAGGGCACTGGATTTGGGCTCATCAAATACATCCCGGTAATCCGACAAAAACTCCGGGACTTCAGAAGGGGTGGATGACGAAATAGACAAAAATGGAACATCACCATGTACCCCCTGACAACCCCAGCTGGACACAGACATAGATTTCCAATCCAATACAGGATTATGGACCTGTAGACATGGCAACCCCAAAACGACCACATCATGCAGATTATGCAACACCAAAAAGCGAATATCCTCCTGATGTGCAGGAGCCATGCACATGGTCAATTGGGTCCAGTACTGAGGCTTATTCTTGGCCAAAGGCGTAGCATCAATTCCTCTCAATGGAATAGGATACTGCAAGGGCTCCAAGAAAAAACCACAGCGCCTAGCAAACTCCAAGTCCATCAAATTCAGGGCAGCGCCTGAATCCACAAATGCCATAACAGAATAGGATGACAAAGAGCAAATCAGAGTAACGGACAAAAGAAATTTCGACTGTACCGTACCAATGGTGGCAGACCTAGCGAAACGCTTAGTGCGCTTAGGACAATCGGAGATAGCATGAGTGGAATCACCACAGTAAAAACACAGCCCATTCCGACGTCTGTGTTCTTGCCGTTCAGCTCTGGTCAAAGTCCTATTACATTGCATAGGCTCAGGTCTATGCTCAGATAATACCGCCAAATGGTGCACAGCTTTACGCTCATGCAGGCGTCGATCGATCTGAATGGCCAAAGACATAGACTCATTCAGACCAGCAGGCATGGGAAATCCCACCATGACATCCTTAAGGGCTTCAGAGAGACCCTTTCTGAAAATTGCTGCCAGGGCACATTCATTCCACTGAATGAGTACAGACCACTTCCTAAACTTCTGACAATATATCTCTACCTCATCCTAACCCTGACACAGAGCCAGCAAGATTTTCTCTGCCTGATCCACTGAATTAGGTTCATCATAAAGCAATCCAGGCGCCAGAAAAAACGCATCAACATCACGCAATGCGGGATCTCCTGGCGCAAGGGAAAATGCCCAGTCTTGAGGGTCGCCACGTAACAAAGAAATAATGATTTTCACTTGTTGAACAGGGTCACCTGAGGAGCGAGGTTTCAAAGCAAGAAACAATTTACAATTATTTTTGAAATTCAGAAACTTAGATCTATCCCCAAAAAACAAATCAGGAATAGGAATCCTAGGCTCTAACATCGGATTCTGAACCACAAAATCTTGAATGTTTTGTACCCTTGTAGTGAGATTATCCATATAAGAGGACAGAACTTGAATGTCCATATCTACACCTGTATCCTTAACCACCCAGAGGTAAAGGGGAAAAGAGAGACAAAACACACTGCAAAGAAAAAAAAATGGTCTCAGAACTTCTCTTATCCCTCTATTGAGCTGCATTAATACTTTGGGCCACCTGTACTGTTTTGACCTGGTGGTAAGGACAATAATGGACCTGCTGGTTAAGAGCACACGGAATGACCTGATAGTTACAAATAATACAGAACAAGCTCTGAGACGTGGGAACTCTGCTGACCGCAATCCTTAATCCTATCACACACACTAGAAATAGCCGTGGATTGCTCCTAACGCTCCCTATGCAACTCGTCACAGCCTAAGGAACTAGCTAGCCCTGAAGATAGAATAATAAAGCCTACCTTGCCTCAGAGAAATTCCCCAAAGGAAAAGGCAGCCCCCCACATATAATGACTGTGAGATAAGATGAAATTACAAACACAGAGATGAAATAGGTTTAGCAAAGTGAGGCCCGACTTACTGAACAGTCAGAGGATAGGAAAGGTAACTTTGCGGTCAGCACAAAAACTACAAAAGACCATGCAGAGGGCGCAAAAAGACCCTCCGCACCGACTCACGGTGCGGAGGCGCTCCCTCTGCGTCCCAGAGCTTCCAGCAAGCAAGACAAAAATCAAAATAGCAAGCTGGACAGAAAAATAGCAAACAAAGGAAAACAAGCAGGAACTTAGCTTCTGCTGGGAAGACAGGTCACAAGAACGATCCAGGAGCGAACTAGACCAATACTGGAACATTGACAGGTGGCATGGAGCAAAGATCTAAGTGGAGTTAAATAGAGCAGCCAGCTAACGAATTAACCTCGTCACCTGTGGAAGGAAACTCAGAAGCCGCAGCCCCACTCACAACCACCAGAGGAATCCCATGGACAGAACCAGCCGAAGTACCATTCATGACCACAGGAGGGAGCTTGACAATAGAACTCACAACAGCCAACGTCTTGTCCCGTATGTGGCCTTTTTCAAGGTAAGTCTATGAAACACAAAATATACAGTGAAAAGACTAAAATAAACAAAACAAAAAATACATCAATCTATACAGCAATTTGCAAGTAGAACAGGAAAGCCGCTAGAATCATATGAAAACAAGAATAAACAGGTACTGCACATGTATGATGCAATAACGAAAATAAGGTGGCCTTGAGGTAGCTCAAAGATGGAGGCATAGTCGGTTGCGCGGTTGTCTCCACAATGGAGGGTACGCACATAATAAACTCTATGTATGAGAAAGAGAAAATGCATTAACATATAAGGTAAGAAGAAATTAATTAATATGGAGATAAATGATGGTAAAACCATTAATAACAACTAAAAAAAGGACTATCTAATATAGCGAGAGGAGTACTGAACTTTGTAAAGGAACAGGACAATGGACTGGCAAAGAGGAGGGTTTCAGAAGTTTTTAAATGAAGGCAGAAAGAACCAGGAAGAATATATACCTGTACAGTGCCTTGCGAAAGTATTCGGCTCCCTGGAACTTTTCAACCTTTTCCCACATATTATGCTTCAAACATAAAGATACCAAATGTAAATTTTTGGTGAATAATCAACAAGTGGAACACAATTGTGAAGTTGAACGAAATTTATTGGTTATTTTAAATTTTTGTGTAAACTCAAAAACTGAAAAGTGAGGCGTGCAATATTATTCAGCCCCTTTACTTTCAGTGCAGCAAACTCACTCCAGAACTTCATTGTGGATCTCAGAATTATACAATGTTATCCTAAATGCATAATGATGATAAATATAATCCACCTGTGTGTAATCAAGTCTCCGTATAAATGCACCTGCTTTGTGATAGTCTCAGGGTTCTGTTTGAAGCACAGAGAGCATCATGAAGACCAAGAAACACAATAGGTAGGTCCGTGATACTGATGTGGATAAGTTTTAAGCCAGATATGGATACAAAATGATTTCCAAAACTTTAAACATCCCAAGGAGCACTGTGCAAGCGATCATATTGAAATGGAAGGAGTATCATACCACTGCAAATCTACCAAGACCCGGCCGTCCCTCTAAACTTTCATTTCAAACAAGAAGACTGATCAGAGATGCAGCCAAGAGGCCCATGATCACTCTGGATGAACTGCAGAGATCTACAGCTGAGGTGGGACAGTGGGACAACAATCAGTCGCACACCACACAAATCTGGCCTTTATGGAGTGGCAAGAAGAAAACCATCTCTCAAAGATATCCATAAAAAGAGTTGTTTGGAGCAAGCCACCTGGGAGACACACCAAACATGTGGAAGAAGGTGCTCTGGCCAGATGAAACCAAAATCAAACTTTTTGGCAACAATGCCAAACAATATGTTTGGCGTAAAGGCAACACAGCTTATCGCCCTGAACACACCATCCCCATCCCTTTTCTTCAGCAGGGACAGGGAAGATGGTTAAAATTGATGGCAAGATGGATGGAGCCAAATACAGGAAAACCTGTTGGAGTCTGCAAAAGATCTGAGACTGGGACAGAGATTTTTCTTCCAACAAGACAATGATTCCAAAGATAAAGCAAAATCTACAATGGAATGGTTCACAAATAAATGTATCCAGGTGTTAGAATGGCCAAGTCAAAGTGCAGACCTCAATCCAATCGAGAATCTGTGGAAAGAGCTGAAAACTGCTGTTCAAAAATGATCTCCATCAAACCTCACTGAGCTCGAGCTGTTTGCCAAGGAAGAATGGGCAAAAATTTCAGTCAATTAGTGTACAAAAGACATACCCCAAGCGACTTGCAGCTGTAATCGCAGCAAAAGGTGGCGCAACAAAGTATTACATTAAAGGGGCCGAATAATATTGCATGCCCCACTTTTCAGTTTTTGAATTTCCACAAAAATGGAAAATAGCCAATAAATTTCGTTCAACTTCACAATTGTGTTCCACTTGTTGATTCTTCACCAAATATGTACATTTGGTATCTTTATGTTTGAAGCATGATATGTGAGAAAATGTTGAAAAGGTCCAGGGAGACGAATACTTTTGCATTGTAGATGCTGCAACAGGACATCAGGATCTAGTTCTCCATGCTGCTAGGGAGATGCAGAGTCCGTTTGTCAGTGTCTATTTATAGCATGTGGACG
Organism: Ranitomeya imitator; assembly: GCF_032444005.1. Taxonomy (NCBI): domain Eukaryota; kingdom Metazoa; phylum Chordata; class Amphibia; order Anura; family Dendrobatidae; genus Ranitomeya; species Ranitomeya imitator. The sequence continues at coordinate 709,699,593 of NC_091284.1, read as the reverse complement.
TGGTCTGTGGATGTGTCATGTGATGGACCATGTGTTGTGAATTCTGTTGTCGAACTCCCTCCTGTGGTCGTGAATGGTACTTCGGCGAGTTCTGTCTATGGGCTCCCTCTGGTGGCTATGAGTGAAGCTGCTGCTTCTGAGGTTCCTTACACAGGTGACGTGGTTTATCCTTTGGTTGGCTGCTCTATTTAACTCCTCTCAGATCGTTACTCCATGCCAGCTGTCAATGTTTTTGCATTTGTTCAGTTCGCTCCTGGATCTCTCTGGTGACCTGCCTTCTCCTGCAGAAGCTAAGTTCCTGATAGTCATTATTTGTTCACTGTTTTCTTGTCCAGCTGGTTATCATGATTTTGTCTTGCTAGCTGGAAGCTCTGGGATGCAGAGTGGCTTTTTTGCATACTCTGCGTCGTCTTTTGTAGGTTTTTGTGCTGATCGCAAAGTTACCTTTCCTATCCTCTGTCTATTTAGTAAGTCCGGCCTCCCTTTGCTGAAACCTGTTTCATTTCTGCGTTTTTGACTTTCATCTTTACTCACAGTCAATATATGTGGGGGGCTGTTGTGAATTCTGTGGCAGAGTTCACTCCTGTGGTCACAAGTGGTACTTCGGCTGATTCTCTCTGGGAGCTTCCGTTTGTGGAGGAAAGTGGTACTGCGGCTTCTGAGTTTCCTCCCTCAGGTGATCTGGTGAGGTCGTTAGGTGCTTCTCTACTTAACTCCACCTAATGCTTTGATCCATGCTTCCTGTCAATGTTCCAGTGTTGGACTTGTTTTTCCCTGGATCATTCCTGTGGCCTGCTGCTCTGCATAGCTAAGTTCTTCTTTGCTATTTGCTATTTTTTTCTGTCCAGCTTGTCTAATTGTTTTGCTGGAAGCTCTGGGACGCAAAGGGTGTACCTCCGTGCCGTTAGTTCGGTACGGAGGGTCTTTTTGCCCCCTTTGCGTGGTTTTCTTTAGGGTTTTGTGTAGACCGCAAAGTTATCTTTCCTATCCTCGCTCTGTTAAGAAAGTCGGGCCTCACTTTGCTGAATCTATTTCATCCCTACGTTTGTCTTTTCATCTTAACTCACAGTCATTATATGTGGGGGGCTGCCTTTTCCTTTGGGGTATTTCTCTGAGGCAAGGTAGGCTTATTTTCTATCTTCAGGCTAGTTAGTTTCTCAGGCTGTGCCGAGTTGCATAGGCAGAGTAAGGCGCAATCCACGGCTGCCTCTAGTGTTGTTTGGAGAGGATTAGGGATTGCGGTCTGCAGAGTTCCCACGTCTCAGAGCTCGTTCTATTATTTTGGGTTATTGTCAGATCACTGTATGTGCTCTGACCTCTATGTCCATTGTGATACTGAATTGCCTATCACAACAGTACAGGAAGCCAAAAGTGCTAATGATTCTCAATAGAGGGAAAAAAGAAGTTCTGAGACCATTTTTTTTTCTTTGCACTGTGTTTTGCCTTTTTTTTCCCCTAGACATTTGGGTGGTTCAGGACACAGGTGTAGCAATGGACATTAAAGGTCTGTCTTCATGTGTGGATCAGCTCACGGCAAGAGTTCAAAATATTCAAGATTTTGTGGTTCAGAATTCTTTGTTAGAACCGAGAATTCCTATTCCAGATTTGTTTTTTGGAGATAGAACTAAATTTCTGAGTTTCAAAAATAATTGTAAACTGTTTCTGGCTTTGAAACCTCGCTCCTCTGGTGACCCAGTTCAACAGGTTAGGATCGTCATTTCTTTTTTGCGTGGCGACCCTCAGGACTGGGCATTTTCTCTTGCGTCAGGAGATCCTGCATTAAGTAATATCGATGCGTTTTTCCTGGCGCTTGGATTGCTGTACGATGAGCCTAATTCAGTGGATGAGGCAGAAAAAAATTTGCTGGCTCTTTGTCAGGCTCAGGATGAGATAGAGGTATATTGCCAGAAATTTAGAAAGTGGTCCGTGCTCACTCAATGGAATGAATCTGCGCTGGCAGCTATGTTCAGAAAGGGTCTCTCTGAAGCCCTTAAGGATGTCATGGTGGGATTTCCTATGCCTGCTGGTTTGAATGAGTCTATGTCTTTGGCCATTCAGATCGGTCGACGCTTGCGTGAGCGTAAATCTGTGCACCATTTGGCGGTATTACCTGAGATTAAACCTGAGCCTATGCAGTGCGATAGGACTATGACCAGAGTTGAACGGCAAGAACACAGACGTCTGAATGGGCTGTGTTTCTACTGTGGTGATTCCACTCATGCTATCTCTGATTGTCCTAAGCGCACTAAGCGGTTCGCTAGGTCTGCCACCATTGGTACAGTACAGTAAAAATTTCTTCTGTCCGTTACCTTGATCTGCTCTTTGTCATCGTATTCTGTCATGGCGTTTGTGGATTCAGGCGCTGCCCTGAATTTGATGGACTTGGAATATGCTAAGCGTTGTGGGTTTTTTACTTGGAGCCCTTGCAGTGTCCTATTCCATTGAGAGGAATTGATGCTACGCCTTTGGCCAAGAATAAGCCTCAATACTGGACCCAGCTGACCATGTGCATGGCTCCTGCACATCAGGAGGTTATTCGCTTTCTGGTGTTGCATAATCTGCATGATGTGGTCGTGTTGGGGTTGCCATGGCTACAAGCCCATAATCCAGTATTGGATTGGAAATTCATGTCGGTGTCCAGCTGGGGTTGTCAGGGGGTACATGGTGATGTTCCATTTCTGTCAATTTCGTCATCCACCCCTTCTGAGGTTCCAGAGTTCTTGTCTGATTACCGGGATGTATTTGATGAGCCCAAGTCCGATGCCCTACCTCCGCATAGGGATTGTGATTGTGCTATCAATTTGATTCCTGGTAGTAAATTCCCAAAAGGTCGACTGTTTAATTGATCCGTGCCTGAGCACACCGCTATGCGCAGTTATGTGAAGGAATCCCTGGAGAAGGGGCATATTCGCCCGTCATCGTCGCCGTTAGGAGCAGGGTTCTTTTTTGTAGCCAAGAAGGATGGTTCGCTAAGACCTTGTATAGATTACCGCCTTCTTAATAAGATCACTGTTAAATTTCAGTACCCCTTGCCATTGTTATCTGATTTGTTTGCTCGGATTAAGGGGGCTAGTTGGTTCACCAAGATAGATCTTCGTGGTGCGTATAATCTGGTGAGAATCAGGCGAGGCGATGAATGGAAAACTGCATTTAATACGCCCGAGGGTCATTTTGAGTATCTAGTGATGCCATTCGGACTTGCCAATGCTCCATCAGTGTTTAAGTCCTTTATGCATGACATCTTCCGAGAGTACCTGGATAAATTCCTGATTGTGTACTTTGATGACATTTTGATCTTCTCGGATGATTGGGAGTCTCATGTGAAGCAGGTCAGAACGGTTTTTCAGGTCCTGCGTGCTAATTCTTTGTTTGTGAAGGGATCAAAGTGTCTCTTTGGTGTGCAGAAGGTTTTATTTTTGGGGTTCATCTTTTCCCCTTCTACTATCGAGATGGATCCTGTTAAGGTCCAAGCCATCCATGATTGGACTCAGCCGACATCTCTGAAAAGTCTGCAAAAGTTCCTGGGCTTTGCTAATTTTTATCGTCGCTTCATCTGCAATTTTTCTAGTATTGCCAAACCATTGACCGATTTGACCAAGAAGGGTGCTGATTTGGTCAATTGGTCTTCTGCTGCTGTGGAAGCTTTTCAAGAGTTGAAGCGTCGTTTTTCTTCTGCCCCTGTGTTGTGTCAACCAGATGTTTCTCTTCCGTTCCAGGTCGAGGTTGATGCTTCTAAGATTGGAGCAGGGGCTGTTTTGTCGCAGAGAGGTTCTGATTGCTCAGTGATGAAACCATGCGCTTTTTTTTCCAGGAAGTTTTCGCCTGCTGAGCGAAATTATGATGTGGGCAACCGAGAGTTGCTGGCCATGAAGTGGGCATTCGAGGAGTGGCGTCATTGGCTTGAAGGAGCTAAGCATCGCGTGGTGGTATTGACTGATCATAAGAACTTGACTTATCTCGAGTCTGCTAAGCGTTTGAATCCTAGACAGGCTCGTTGGTCGCTGTTTTTTGCCCGTTTTGACTTTGTGATTTCGTACCTTCCGGGCTCTAAAAATGTGAAGGCGGATGCTCTGTCTAGGAGTTTTGTGTCCGACTCTCCGGGTTTATCTGAGCCGGCGGGTATCCTCAAGGAAGGAGTAATTGTGTCTGCCATCTCCCCTGATTTGCGGCGGGTGCTGCAAAAATTTCAGGCTAATAAACCTGATCGTTGTCCAGCGGAGAAACTGTTAGTCCCTGATAGGTGGACGAATAAAGTTATCTCTGAGGTTCATTGTTCGGTGTTGGCTGGTCATCCTGGAATCTTTGGTACCAGAGAGTTAGTGGCTAGATCCTTTTGGTGGCCATCTCTGTCGCGGGATGTGCGTACTTTTGTGCAGTCCTGTGGGATTTGTGCTCGGGCTAAGCCCTGCTGTTCTCATGCCAGTGGGTTGCTTTTGCCCTTGCCGGTCCCGAAGAGGCCTTGGACACATATCTCTATGGATTTTATTTCAGATCTTCCCGTTTCTCAAAAGATGTCAGTCATTTGGGTGGTCGGTGATCGCTTTTCTAAAATGGTCCATCTGGTACCCTTGTCTAAATTGCCTTCCTCCTCTGATTTGGTGCCATTGTTCTTCCAGCATGTGGTTCGTTTGCATGGCATTCCAGAGAATATCGTTTCTGACAGAGGTTCCCAGTTTGTTTCGAGGTTTTGGCGAGCCTTTTGTGGTAGGATGGGCATTGACTTGTCTTTTTCCTCGGCTTTCCATCCTCAGACTAATGGCCAGACCGAACGAACCAATCAGACCTTGGAAACCTATCTGAGATGCTTTGTTTCTGCCGATCAGGATGACTGGGTGTCCTTTTTGCCTTTGGCTGAGTTCGCCCTTAATAATCGGGCCAGCTCGGCTACCTTGGTTTCGCCATTTTTCTGCAATTCTGGGTTCCATCCTCGTTTCTCTTCAGGACAGGTTGAGTCTTCGGACTGTCCTGGTGTGGATACTGTGGTGGACAGGTTGCAGCAGATTTGGACTCATGTAGTGGACAATTTGACCTTGTCCCAGGAGAAGGCTCAACGTTTCGCTAATCGCAGACGCCGTGTGGGTCCCCGACTTCGTGTTGGGGATCTGGTTTGGTTATCTTCTCGTCATATTCCTATGAAGGTTTCCTCTCCTAAGTTTAAACCTCGTTTCATTGGTCCGTATAGGATTTCTGAGGTTCTTAATCCTGTGTCTTTTCGTCTGACCCTCCCAGATTCTTTTTCCATACATAACGTATTCCATAGGTCATTGTTACGGAGATACGTGGCACCTATGGTTCCATCTGTTGACCCTCCTGCCCCGGTTTTGGTGGAGGGGGAATTGGAGTATATTGTGGAGAAGATTTTGGATTCTCGTGTTTCAAGACGGAAACTCCAGTATCTGGTTAAATGGAAGGGTTATGCTCAGGAAGATAATTCCTGGGTTTTTGCCTCTGATGTCCATGCTCCCGATCTTGTTCGTGCCTTTCATGTGGCTCATCCTGGTCGGCCTGGGGGCTCTGGTGAGGGTTTGGTGACCCCTCCTCAAGGGGGGGGTACTGTTGTGAATTCTGTGGCAGAGTTCACTCCTGTGGTCACAAGTGGTACTTCGGCTGATTCTCTCTGGGAGCTTCCGTTTGTGGAGGAAAGTGGTACTGCGGCTTCTGAGTTTCCTCCCTCAGGTGATCTGGTGAGGTCGTTAGGTGCTTCTCTACTTAACTCCACCTAATGCTTTGATCCATGCTTCCTGTCAATGTTCCAGTGTTGGACTTGTTTTTCCCTGGATCATTCCTGTGGCCTGCTGCTCTGCATAGCTAAGTTCTTCTTTGCTATTTGCTATTTTTTCTGTCCAGCTTGTCTAATTGTTTTGCTGGAAGCTCTGGGATGCAAAGGGTGTACCTCCGTGCCGTTAGTTCGGTACGGAGGGTCTTTTTGCCCCCTTTGCGTGGTTTTCTTTAGGGTTTTGTGTAGACCGCAAAGTTATCTTTCCTATCCTCGCTCTGTTAAGAAAGTCGGGCCTCACTTTGCTGAATCTATTTCATCCCTACGTTTGTCTTTTCATCTTAACTCACAGTCATTATATGTGGGGGAAGAGAGAACCTAGAAAAGATAGCACTAAAACGAGTAAAGTAAAATAATCTTTATTAAATGCAAACTGAAAATAACATAAAAATAATAGTACACAAGGGAGTCCAGGAAATGACAAGTGGTCACCCCCGGAAGAAGGCATTGCGCCGAAACGCGCGTAGGGTTTTTGTCGGCAGTGTGTTTCCAGCAGGTAAAGTTATGGTCTCTTTATGGGTTTCACTCCTCCTGTACTTCTTCTTTTTATGGAGCACTACGTAATCTTGCAGGTTCAGCTTATACTTGGCACTTTGCCCTTTTGTACTAATTTCTGGACACTTGCTATTGTGATTAGCTCATACACAGTACTTTTGTATGGGAGGTAGTGTATGCCTATCTATGCACTGCGTGTTACTGCCTGTTTGTTTCCACATTGCCTGTTTTTTGGTGACCACTTGTCATCTCCTGGACTCCCTTGTGTACTATTATTTTTATGTTATTTTCAGTTTGTATTTAATAAAGATTATTTTACTTTACTGGTTCGTTTTAGTGCTATCTTTTCTAGGTTCTCTATTTACTTTTGGTCGCAGTGAACCCTGTGTATATCCGAGCACCCGTGGTACTTGATATTGGGGATGCATATATGGTCTGGTGTTTTTTGGTTTTTTATTATATGTGGGGGGCTGCCTTTTCCTTTGGGGTATTTCTCTGAGGCAAGGTAGGCTTATTTTCTATCTTCAGGCTAGTTAGTTTCTCAGGCTGTGCCGAGTTGCATAGGCAGAGATAGGCGCAATCCACGGCTGCCTCTAGTGTTGTTTGGAGAGGATTAGGGATTGCGGTCTGCAGAGTTCCCACGTCTCAGAGCTCGTTCTATTATTTTGGGTTATTGTCAGATCACTGTATGTGCTCTGACCTCTATGTCCATTGTGATACTGAATTGCCTATCACAACAGGGGGCTTCCTTTACCTTTGGGGAATTTCTCTGAGGCAAGGTAGGCTTTATTTTCCATCTCTAGGGCTAGATAGCTCTTAGGCTGTGATGAGGCGCCTAGGTCTGGTCAGGAGCGCTCCACGGCTATTTCTAGTGTGTGTGATAGGATTAGGGCTTGCGGTCAGCAGAGTTCCCACATCCCAGAGCTCGTCCTGTATGAGGTTTAACTATCAGGTCATTCCGGGTGCTCCTAACCACCAGGTCATAACACCATGTGACCGGAATAAGGAGCGGTGGCAGTATGGTACAATGCACCAGCATGCTTTGCAGAGTGGCCCCAGTGTAGACGCATAACCTGTAGTTGAAACCGCACATGCGCGGGCAGGAGAATGTCCATGTATGGGGTGTGGGCATGGTCTATAGATGTTATGATACAGTGGTCTAGGAGCAACATGGAACGAGCTCCGAAGGAAGTGGTAACTGTACTGACCGCAGTCCCTAAGCTAAACACAACACTAGAAGTAGCCGTGGAATGCTCCTAACTCTCCCTAGGCATCTCGTCACAGCCTAAGAGCTAACTACCCCTAAAGATAGAAGCAGGAAAGCTATCTTGCCTCAGAGAAAATCCCCAAAGGATAGATTAGTGTTGTGAATTCTATTGTCGGGCTCCCTCCTGTGGTCATGAATGGTACTTCGGCTGGTTCTGTCCATGGACTTCCTCTGGTGGGTGTTTCTGAGTTTCACAGGTGACGAGGTTAATTAGTTAGCTGCTGCTCTATTTAACTCCACTTAGATCTTTGCTCCATGCCACCTGTCAATGTTCCAGTATTGGTCTGTTCACTCCTGGATCGTTCTTGTGACCTGTCTTCCCATCAGAAGCTAAGTTCCAGCTTGTATTTCTTTGGTTTGCTATTTTTCTGTCCGGCTTGCTATTTAATTTGTTGTCTTGCTTGCTGGAAGCTCTGGGACGCAGAGGGAGCGCCTCCGCACCGTGAGTCGGTGCGGAGGGTCTTTTTGCGCCCTCTGCGTGGTCTTTATGTAGGTTTTTGTGCTGACCGCAAAGTAACCTTTCCTATCCTCGGTCTGTTCAGTAAGTCGGGCCTCACTTTGCTAAAATCTATTTCATCTCTGTGTTTGTATTTTCATCTTTACTCACAGTCATTATATGTGGGGGGCTGCCTTTTCCCTTGGGGAATTTCTCTGAGGCAAGGTAGGCTTTATTTTTCTATCTTCAGGGCTAGCTAGTTTCTTAGGCTGTGCCGAGTTGCATAGGGAGCGTTAGGCGCAATCCACGGCTATTTCTAGTGTGTTTGATAGGTTTAGGGATTGCGGTCAGCAGAGTTCCCACGTCCTTATTATCAGTAACTATCAGGTCATTCTGTGTGCTCTTAACCAACAGGTCAATTATTGTCCTGACCACCAGGTCATAACAGATTAGCCCCCCACAAATAATGACTGTGAGTGGAGAGGGAAAAGACATACACAGAATGAAACAAGGATGAGCACAGGAGGCCAGTCTAACTAAATAGATAGGACAGGATGGAATACTGTGCAGTCAGTATAAAACACTACAAAAATCCACACAGAGTTTACAAAAAATCTCCACACCTGACTAAAGGTGTGGAGGGCAAATCTGCCTCCCAGAGCTTCCAGCAAGACAGAATTAATTCACACTGATAACCTGGACAAACATAGAAAGCACAGAATGGATAAGTCCACAATCTATGGACAGAAAAGGGCAAGCAAAAACTTAGTTCAGCTGAACTGGTCAGGATAACAGGGAACTCCAAAGAGATGTGAATCCAACCAGGAACCATTTACAAGTGGCACTGGCTGAAGATAGAGCCAGACTTAAATAGCCGAGCAGAAGAGACGATAAGTGGAGGCAGCTGATGACAGCTAACTCCAAGGAGCAGCTATACCACTAGAAACCACAAGAGGGAGCCCAAGAGCAGAACTCACAAAAGTGACACTTACAACCACCGGAGGGAGCCCAAGAGCGGAATTCACAACAGTACCCCCCCTTGAGGAGGGGTCACCGAACCCTCACCAGTGCCCCCAGGCCGATCAGGACGAGCCAAGTGAAAAGCACAAACAAAATCGGCGGCATGGACATTGGAGGCAACAACCCAAGAATTATCCTCCTGGCCATAACCCTTCCACTTGACAAGATACTGAAGCCTCCGCCTCGAAAAACGAGAATCCAAAATCTTCTCAACCTCATATTCCAACTCTCCCTCAACCAACACCGGGGCAGGAGGGTCAACCGAGGGAACAACGGGCACCACATATCTCCGCAACAAAGATCTATGGAAAACATTATGAATGGCAAAAGAGGCAGGAAGAGTCAAACGAAAAGACACCGGATTAATAATTTCAGAAATTTTATAAGGACCAATAAACCGAGGCTTAAACTTAGGAGAAGAAACCTTCATAGGAACATGACGAGAAGACAACCAAACCAAATCCCCCACACGAAGCCGGGGACCAACACACCGACGGCGGTTGGCAAAACGTTGAACCCTTTCTTGAGACAACGTCAAATTGTCCACCACATGAGTCCAAATCTGCTGCAGCCTGTCCACCACAGAATCAACACCAGGACAATCAGAAGGCTCAACCTGCCCAGAAGAAAAACGAGGATACAAACCAAAATTACAAAAGAAAGGTGAAACCAAAGTAACATAGTAACATAGTAACATAGTTAGTAAGGCCGAAAAAAGACATTTGTCCATCCAGTTCAGCCTATATTCCATCATAATAAATCCCCAGATCTACGTCCTTCTACAGAACCTAATAATTGTATGATACAATATTGTTCTGCTCCAGGAAGACATCCAGGCCTCTCTTGAACCCCTCGAATGAGTTCGCCATCACCACCTCCTCAGGCAAGCAATTCCAGATTCTCACTGCCCTAACAGTAAAGAATCCTCTTCTATGTTGGTGGAAAAACCTTCTCTCCTCCAGACGCAAAGAATGCCCCCTTGTGCCCGTCACCTTCCTTGGTATAAACAGATCCTCAGCGAGATATTTGTATTGTCCCCTTATATACTTATACATGGTTATTAGATCGCCCCTCAGTCGTCTTTTTTCTAGACTAAATAATCCTAATTTCGCTAATCTATCTGGGTATTGTAGTTCTCCCATCCCCTATATTAATTTTGTTGCCCTCCTTTGTACTCTCTCTAGTTCCATTATATCCTTCCTGAGCACCGGTGCCCAAAACTGGACACAGTACTCCATGTGCGGTCTAACTAGGGATTTGTACAGAGGCAGTATAATGCTCTCATCATGTGTATCCAGACCTCTTTTAATGCACCCCATGATCCTGTTTGCCTTGGCAGCTGCTGCCTGGCACTGGCTGCTCCAGGTAAGTTTATCATTAACTAGGATCCCCAAGTCCTTCTCCCTATCAGATTTACCCAGTGGTTTCCCATTCAGTGTGTAATGGTGATATTGATTCCTTCTTCCCATGTGTATAACCTTACATTTATCATTGTTAAACCTCATCTGCCACCTTTCAGCCCAAGTTTCCAACTTATCCAGATCCATCTGTAGCAGAATACTATCTTCTCTTGTATTAACTGCTTTACATAGTTTTGTATCATCTGCAAATATCGATATTTTACTGTGTAAACCTTCTACCAGATCATTAATGAATATGTTGAAGAGAACAGGTCCCAATACTGACCCCTGCGGTACCCCACTGGTCACAGCGACCCAGTTAGAGACTATACCATTTATAACCACCCTCTGCTTTCTATCACTAAGCCAGTTACTAACCCATTTACACACATTTTCCCCCAGACCAAGCATTCTCATTTTGTGTACCAACCTCTTGTGCGGCACGGTATCAAACGCTTTGGAAAAATCGAGATATACCACGTCCAATGACTCACCGTGGTCCAGCCTATAGCTTACCTCTTCATAAAAACTGATTAGATTGGTTTGACAGGAGCGATTTCTCATAAACCCATGCTGATATGGAGTTAAACAGTTATTCTCATTGAGATAATCCAGAATAACATCCCTCAGAAACCCTTCAAATATTTTACCAACAATAGAGGTTAGACTTACTGGCCTATAATTTCCAGGTTCACTTTTAGAGCCCTTTTTGAATATTGGCACCACATTTGCTATGCGCCAGTCCTGCGGAACAGACCCTGTCGCTATAGAGTCCCTAAAAATAAGAAATAATGGTTTATCTATTACATTACTTAGTTCTCTTAGTACTCGTGGGTGTATGCCATCCGGACCCGGAGATTTATCTATTTTAATCTTATTTAGCCGGTTTCGCACCTCTTCTTGGGTTAGATTGGTGACCCTTAATATAGGGTTTTCATTGTTTCTTGGGATTTCACCTAGCATTTCATTTTCCACCGTGAATACCATGGAGAAGAAGGTGTTTAATATGTTAGCTTTTTCCTCGTCATCTACAACCATTCTTTCCTCACTATTTTTTAAGGGGCCTACATTTTCAGTTTTTATTCTTTTACTATTGATATAGTTGAAGAACAGTTTCGGATTAGTTTTACTCTCCTTAGCAATGTGCTTCTCTGTTTCCTTTTTGGCAGCTTTAATTAGTTTAGCCGAACTAGCCCGATTATTAAGAGCAAACTCGGCCAATGGCAAGAAAGACACCCAATCATCCTGATCAGCAGACACAAAGCATCTCAAATAGGTCTCCAAGGTCTGATTAGTTCGCTCAGTTTGGCCATTAGTCTGAGGATGAAACGCCGAAGAAAAAGACAAATCAATTCCCATCCTAGCACAAAAGGCCCGCCAAAATCTAGAGACAAACTGAGAACCTCTGTCAGACACAATATTCTCCGGAATGCCATGCAAACGAACCACATGCTGAAAAAAACAATGGAACCAGATCTGAGGAGGAAGGCAACTTAGGCAAAGGTACCAGATGGACCATTTTAGAGAACCGGTCACAAACAACCCAGATAACAAACATCTTCTGGAATACAGGAAGATCCGAAATAAAATCCATGGAAATATGCGTCCATGGCCTCTCAGGGACCGGCAAAGGCAAAAGCAACCCACTAGCGCGGGAACAGCAAGGCTTGGCCCGGGCGCGAGCCCACAGGACTGCACAAAAGCACGCACATCGCGCGACAAGGAAGGCCACCAAAAGGACCTAACAACCAAATCTCTGGTACCAAAAATACCAGGATGCCCAGGCAACACTGAACAATGAACCTCAGAAATTACCTTACTTGTCCATCTATCAGGAACAAACAGCTTTCCCACTGGACAGCAGTCAGGCCTATCAGCCTGAAATTCCTGAAGCACCCGCCGCAAATCAGGGGAGATAGCAGAAAGAATCACCCCCTCCTTAAGAATGCCAACCGGCTCAAGGACTCCAGGAGAATCAGGTGAAAAACTCCTAGAGAGGGCATCAGCCTTAACATTCTTAGATCCCGGAAGATACGAGACCACAAAATCAAAACGGGAGAAAAACAGGGACCATCGAGCCTGTCTAGGATTCAGCCGCTTGGCCGACTCGAGGTAAATCAGATTCTTATGATTGGTCAGGACCACAACACGGTGTTTAGCTCCCTCAAGCCAATGTCGCCACTCCTCAAACGCCCACTTCATAGCCAACAACTCCCGATTGCCGACATCATAATTGCGTTCCGCAGGCGAAAACTTTCTGGAAAAAAAAGCACACGGTTTCATCAAAGAACCATCAGACTCCCTCTGAGACAAAACGGCCCCTGACCCAATCTCAGAAGCGTCGACCTCAACCTGAAAAGGAAGAGAAACATCCGGTTGACGCAACACAGGGGCAGAAGTAAATCGGCGTTTAAGCTCCTGAAAGGCCTCAACAGCCACAGAGGACCAAATCATCACATCAGCGCCTTTCTTCGTCAAATCAGTAAGGGGCTTAACCACACTGGAAAAGTTGGCAATGAAACGGCGATAGAAATTAGCAAAACCCAAAAATTTTTGAAGACCCTTCACAGATGTGGGTTGGATCCAGTCATGAATAGCTTGGACCTTAACAGGATCCATTTCTATAGACAAGGGAGAAAAAATAAAACCCAAAAAAGAGACCTTCTGAACTCCGAATAGGCACTTAGACCCCTTCACAAATAAAGCATTATCACGAAGGATCTGGAACACCATCCTGACTTGCTTCACATGAGACTCCCAATCATCGGAAAAAATCAAAATATCATCAAAATATACGACCATGAATTTATCAAGATAATTGCGGAAAATATCATGCATGAAAGACTGGAACACAGATGGAGCATTAGAGAGCCCAAATGGCATCACAAGGTATTCAAAATGGCCTTCGGGTGTATTAAATGCAGTTTTCCATTCGTCACCCTGTTTAATACGAACAAAATTATATGCCCCTCGGAGGTCAATCTTAGTAAACCAACTAGCCCCCTTAATCTAAGCAAACAAATCAGTAAGTAAAAGCAAGGGGTATTGGAATTTGACCGTGATCTTATTAAGAAGACGATAATCAATACAGGGTCTCAAGGAGCCATCCTTCTTAGCAACAAAAAAGAAACCCGCTCCCAATGGTGACGAAGAGGGCCGAATATGCCCATTCTCCAAAGATTCCTTAACATAGCTCCGCATGGCGGCATGCTCTGGCACAGACAGATTGAAAAGTCGGCCCTTAGGGAACTTACAACCAGGAATCAAGTTTATAGCACAATCACAGTCCCTGTGCGGAGGAAGGGAACTGGACTTGGGCTCATCAAATACATCCTGGAAATCCGACAAAAACTCAGGGACCTCAGAAGAGGGGGAAGAGGAAATTGACATCAACGGAACGTCACTATGTACTCCTCGACAACCCCAACTAGTCACCGACATAGTTTTCCAATCCAGCACCGGATTATGTTCCTGTAACCATGGAAATCCCAGTACAATAACATCATGCAGGTTATGCAACACCAGTAAACGGCAATCTTCCTGATGTGCAGGAGCCATGTACATAGTCATCTGTGTCCAGTACTGAGGTTTATCCTTGGCCAAGGGTGTAGCATCAATGCCCCTCAAAGGAATAGGGCTCTGCAAAGGCTGCAAGGAAAAACCACAGCGCCTGGCGAATTCTAAGTCCATTACGTTCAGGGCAGCGCCTGAATCCACAAATGCCATGACAGAAAAGGACGACAATGAGCAAATCAGGGTCACAGATAAGAGAAATTTAGGCTGTATAGTACTAATGGTAACAGACCTAGCGACTCTCTTAGTACGCTTAGGGCAATCAGAGATAACATGAGCAGAATCACCACAGTAAAAACACAGCCTATTCTGATGTCTGAATTCCTGCCGTTCTATTCTAGTCAAAATCCTATCACATTGCATAGGTTCAGAACTTTGCTCAGAGGATACTGCCATATGGTGAACAGCTTTGCGCTCGCGCAGACGCCGATCAATCTAAATGGCTAGAGACATAGATTCGCTCACACCGGCAGGCGTAGGAAAGCCCACCATAACATCTTTAAGGGTTTCAGAAAGACCTTTTCTGAAAATAGCAGCCAGAGCCTCTTCATTCCATTTAGTGAGCACAGACCATTTTCTAAATTTCTGGCAGTATAACTCTGCCGCTTCCTGACCTTGACACAAGGCCAACAGGGTTTTTTCCGCATGATCCACAGAATTAGGTTCGTCATACAATAATCCGAGCGCTTGAAAAAATGCATCTACATTCAATAATGCCGGATCCCCTGTTTCAAGAGAAAAAGCCCAGTCTTGAGGGTCACCACGCAGCAAGGATATGATGATTCTTACTTGCTGAATGGGATCACCAGAAGAACGGGGTTTCAAAGCAAAAAAACAATTTGCAGTTATTTTTAAAGTTCAAAAACTTGGATCTGTCCCCAAAAAACAAATCAGGAGTAGGAATTCTGGGCTCTAAAGCCGGAGTCTGGACAACATAGTCCTGGATACTCTGTACTCTTGCAGCAAGTTGATCCACACGAGAAAACAAACCCTGAACATCCATGCTAAAGCATATATCCTGAACCACCCAGATATCAAGAGGAAAAGAAAAAAAAAAGACAAACTAGAGCACAGAAAAAAAATGGTTCAGAACTTTCTTTTCCTTCTTTTGAGAGGCATTTAATTCATTTTTGGCCACTTGTCCTGTTATGGTACGGTGGTCTAGGAGCAACATGGAACGAGCTCCGAAGGAAGTGGTAACTGTACTGACCGCAGTCCCTAAGCTAAACACAACACTAGAAGTAGCCGTGGAATGCTCCTAATTCTCCCTAGGCATCTCGTCACAGCCTAAGAACTAACTACCCCTAAAGATAGAAGCAGGAAAGCTATCTTGCCTCAATAGAAAATCCCCAAAGGATAGATTAGCCCCCCACAAATAATAACTGTGAGTGGAGAGGGAAAAGACATACACAGAATGAAACCAGGATGAGCACAGGAGGCCAGTCTAACTAAATAGATAGGACAGGATGGAATACTGTGCAGTCAGTATAAAACACTACAAAAATCCACGCAGAGTTTACAAAAAATCTCCACACCTGACTAAAGGTGTGGAGGGCAAATCTGCCTCCCAGAGCTTCCAGCAAGACAGAATTAATTCACACTGATAAGCTGGACAAACATAGAAAGCACAGAATGGATAAGTCCACAATCTATGGACAGAAAAGGGCAAGCAAAAACTTAGTTCAGCTGAACTGGTCAGGATAACAGGGAACTCCAAAGAGATGTGAATCCAACCAGGAACCATTTACAAGTGGCACTGGCTGAAGATAGAGCCAGACTTAAATAGCCGAGCAGAAGAGACGATAAGTGGAGGCAGCTGATGACAGCTAACTCCAAGGAGCAGCCATACCACTAGAAACCACAAGAGGGAGCCCAAGAGCAGAACTCACAAAAGTGCCACTTACAACCACCGGAGGGAGCCCAAGAGCGGAATTCACAACAATAGATGGGTCATGTGATAGACCATGTAACCCGAATATGGAGCAGAGGCCATGTAGTATAGTGTACCTGCGAGCTTTGCAAAGCAGCCCCAGTATAGACGCAGGTTCTGTGTAGAAACTGCGCATGTGTCTACCAGAGAATTCCAAGCAGCAGCAGAGAAGGAAGAGTAAGGTGTAATATCATGAGAGAAAAAAGCAGGAGAGAGGAATTTCTGTGTACCTAACTATGGATAAGCCCGGAAACTACACACGTGGTCAAAATTGTTGGTACCCCTCATTTAATGACAGAAAAACCCACAATGGTCACAGAAATAACTTGAATCTGACAAAAGTAATAATAAATAAAAGATCTATGATAATGAACAAATGACATTGCTTTTTAATCATGCTTCCACAGAATTAAAAAAAAAATGAAACTCTTGAAACAGGCCTGGACAAAGATGATGGTACCCTTAACTTAATATTTTGTTGCACAACCTTTTGAGGCAATCACTGCGATCAAACAATTCCTGTAATTGTCAATGAGACTTCTGCACCTCATATGATTCTAGCGGCTTTCCCGTTCTAATTGCAACCTGCTGTATAGATTTCCTTTATATATGATGTATTTTTTGTTTTGTTTATTTTACTTTTTTCACTGTATATTGTGTTTCATAGACTTACCTTGTAAAAGGCCACATACGTGCAAAAGCATTGGCTTAATATCTGTAATTCAAGTCTTCATAAAAATTTTCATTTACTGCAACTTGGAGTGCCGAAGTTCATTATTTTTAACTCATGTTCCATGGAAACTTTTAGTGGGTGATTAGTGAGGACGTGGTGCAGGAATGCGGAAACAAGAGGCAAAATACATAGGCTACATCAATGGAAGGAGTGAAATAAAGCGGCAAGAAAATAAGGTGGAGGCAATCCAAAATTGGCCTCAAGCGGTCTCCAAAAAGCAGGTTAGGGCGTTTCTGGGAATTGTGAGATACTATCTGAGATTTATCCCAAATATTGCCATGATATCCACTCCCCTGACTGATCTTTTTAGGGGCACAATTGCACAGACATCGATGGCCAAATGATCCTTTGAAGCGGAGATGGCATTCCAGGAGTTGAAGCTCGCCCTATGCAAACAGCCGGTCTTGATTGCACCTGACTTCACTAAAGAGTTTGTGGTCCAGACGAACACTTCTAAGATTGATTCGGGAGCTGTGTTGTCCCAGGAAATAGATGGGAACAAAAATTCAGTCCTAAACCTGACTAGGAAACTCTCCTGTGAAAAGAATTATGCCATCATAGAGAAAGAGTGCTTGGTCATCAAATGGGCAATTGGCATGCTGAGGTACTACCTGTTAGGCCGGAATTTCAGGCTAGTGACAGATTATGCACCCTTGAGATGAATGGAGGAAAGTAAGGGGAAGAATGCCCGGGTGACTAGGTGGTTTCTACCGCTCCTGGACTTTAGTTTTCATGTTTCATGTAGCGCACAGAACCGGGAAACTACATTGTAATGCAGATGCCCTGTCCAGACTTCCCTGCTTAGTGAGTGAAGGTGCCAAAACCCCTGGCTTTGGGCAGAGGAGGGGGGACATGTGACAAAGTCACTGGCAAAGTGCCCGAAGGGAGATACATTTCACTGAGGCTATTAGCTTCAGTGATTTGAAACCCAGAAGTTTGCTCCAACACACTGTGTTGAGAGGGGTTCATCGGCCATTGTAAGGGCTGGGTTTTTGTGGACAATCATAGAGTGAGTGGGAGGTTGGCAACTTTAGCTCCACCCCAGGGTGTGGTCTATGGT
Organism: Ranitomeya imitator; assembly: GCF_032444005.1. NCBI lineage: Eukaryota > Metazoa > Chordata > Amphibia > Anura > Dendrobatidae > Ranitomeya > Ranitomeya imitator. Next base: position 709,681,903 of record NC_091284.1, on the reverse strand, counting down.
TTAAATAGTCAACTTTCTGAGGCATTCAGTGTTCAGTGGGTCTGGAGCTGACAGTTCCAGAGAAGTTTTTTTTTTGTTAAACTGTACTGAATCCGTTTGTTACATCTTGAGCGGGCAGATCCCTGCAGCTGCAGAGACTGTGTACCATTTTGTTTTCCTGTTCTGCTCAAAGGGCTGTGTTTATTTTTCACCTTGCACTGGGTTATGCCGCATGTGTAATAAACCAGTTAAAGAGACAGCGTACCTGTGTCTACCTCCGTGTGCAGGCAAGTGAGCTGATCTACCACAATATATATATATATATATATATATATATATATATATATATATATATATATATATATATATATATTTATACTGCTCAAAAAAGTAAAGGGAACACTTAACCAACACATTATAACTCCATGTCAATCACACTTCTGTGAAATCAACCTGTCCAGTTATGATGAAACACCGATTGTGAGTTAATTTCTCCTGCTGTTGTGCAATAGGAACAGACAACAGGAAGAAATTGTTAGGTAATAAGCAACGCAAACCCTATAAAGGAGTGATTCTGCAGGGGGTGACCACAGACCATTTCTCTATTCTCATCTTTTTTGGCTGTTGTTTTGGTCACTTTTCCATGTTGTCATTGCTCTCACCCGTAGAGGTACTGTACAGTAGCTTGAGGCAGTGTCTACAACCCACAGAAGTTGTTCAGGTAGTGCAACTCATTCGGGATGGCACATCAATGCGAGCTATGGCAAGAAGGGAAGCTGTGTCTGTCAGCACAGTATCCAAAGCATGGAACAGATACCAGGAGACAGTCCAGTACACCAGGAGAAGTGGAGGGGTCCGTAGAAGGGCAACAACCCAGCAGCAGGACTGCTACCTCCTCCTTTGTGCCAGGAGGAACAGGAGGATTAGTGCCAGAGCCCTGCAAAATTACCTCCGGTAATCCATTAACATCCACATGTCCACATGATTTTCTTGACAGACTTGAATCAAATCAAGCACATCTGGGACATCATGTCTTGTTCCATCCACCAACGCCATGTTGCGCCACAGACTGTCCAGGAACTGACTGATGCTTTAATCCAGGTCTGGGAGGAGATCCTTCAGGAGAACATCCGCTGCCTCATCAGGAGCATGCAAGGCATTGTAGGGAGGTCATATAGGCCACACACACTACTGAGCATCATTTCATTGTCTTGAGACATTTCCAATGAAGTTTAATCAGCCTATATTTTCGTTTTCCACTTTGATTTTTAGTTTTATTCCAAATCCAGACGTCCAAGGGAAATTAATTTTGATTTTCATTGATCATTTTTAGGTATTATTGCTCCCTACACATTCCACTATGTAACGAATAAATGTTTGCAACTGGAATATTTAATTCAGTGATATCTAGGATGTGATATTTTAGTGTTCCCTTTATTTTTGAGCAGGGTGGGTGTATATGTATATATATATATATATATATATATATATATATATATATATATATATATATATATATACAGTGGGGCAAAAAAGTATTTAGTCAGTCAGCAATAGTGCAAGTTCCACCACTTAAAAAGATGAGAGGCGTCTGTAATTTACATCATAGGTAGACCTCAACTATGGGAGACAAACTGAAAAAAAAAAAAATCCAGAAAATCACATTGTCTGTTTATTTAACATTTTATTTGCATATTATGGTGGAAAATAAGTATTTGGTCAGAAACAAAATTTCATCTCAATACTTTGTAATATATCCTTTGTTGGCAATGACAGAGGTCAAACGTTTTCTGTAAGTCTTCACAAGGTTGCTAGAAAAAGCAAAGAAAAGAAGGCATGCACAAAATGGGGATCACCACACTATAAATCATACAAATATTACAAAATTTATTGAAGTCCAAAAGCACTGAACACTGCAAAAAACACTTAAAAACACATAAAACAACCATATGCATGGTAAATACAAAGACCCATAATAGGGTCTAAAACCCTGGTTCAAAAACCGCCCCCACACACAATAAAGTGATCTAAAGCAGTATGGTACACTGAAAGAAGATACACAATGCAGACATATAAGCAAAGATAGTAGTCTAGTATACAGTTCTAAAATTACATATAAGCAAAAGATATCCAATCCAATATATCTATGCAGACAATGTAGACAGCATGAATAAACCCCCCGTAAATCCTAGGGATACCAGTCTAGCATAGAAGCACAAAAAGGTCGTGCCTGATAAATGGGATAGGAAAATATATAACCTGTATAGGGCCCAGCCTTGACCCTTGTGAGGAGTCAAGGAATGCTGCAGGACAGACAGGGAGGGTGGAGAACCAGGGCACAAAAACGCCCAACGCGTGTCGCCAGAGAACACTGGCTTCTTCAGGGGCAGTGGATACAGTGAAGGTGCCCACATTATAAATACCTGGTAATTATGTGAGGCCAGGAACAGCTGATGCCTAGTATACCGCGCAAAGTACATGGCGCTGGAGCTGACCGGAGAAGACCGGGAAACCGGAAATGACGAGAGACGCCGGCATCTGCGCAATACAGCAGAGCTTCAAGGATGAGAAATCTCCAGAGTGTGGGCTGCTGGCAAGTGCGCACGCGCGTAGTACATAGCGCTGAAGCTGGCCGGAGAAGTGACAAAACACCGGCACCTGCGCAATGCAGCAGAACTTCTGGGCGGGCTGCTGGCAAGTGCGTACGCGCCGATCGGCGCATGCGCACTAAGTACCAGCACCTGCTACGCCCGCAAAAAAGGCTCTCGGCCGAGAGCAGAGAAGCACTTAGGAAATATGATAGAGCAAAGAATGGCAAAGGGGCGGAAAAGTGGACTGTTGAATGGTGCATAGAAGGCACAGAACAAAGGCATATCCGCCAATAGGGACATAATAACAAAGATGTTCAAGATAAGGCAACCTGTGACTGCAATGTATTAGCAAATTTACACAATAACTCAGAAGGACATATATTAAAGAATATAAGGATAATTCCAGAAAAATAATAATACAAAAAAAAAAAAAAAAATTAATAAAAATAAAATAAAATAAATAAATATTATATATATATATATATATATATATATATATATATATATATATATATATATATATAAATAAAATGTAATAATAATAACAAAAACAACCCATAAATCTGCATGATGGTATATACTAAAATGCAGGCAGGTTGCCAAAAGATCTAGATATAATGTTACAGCAACAACTGCATAAGGGCATCATTTTAGGACATAGAAACCATTAATGAAGAATCAAAACAGAATATTACAACTGTTTATAGTAACCAGAGAATAAAAGTTCTTCATTTAGTCCTTGTGGGGCGAGGCATCGGAGATCATGGATCCATTTGGATTCACATCGTAATAATTTCTTCACTCTGTCTCCGCCTCTGATGTTTAGTGGAACCATCTCCAGTCCCATGACCTTTAAGCCCCTAATACGGCCCTGATGAATGTCCAAAAAATGTGTTGCCACTGATGAGATATTCTTGCCCTTCTCTCGATCCTTCTGAGCCGTAGCAATGTTTGATAAATGCTGTTGAACTCTTCTTCGTAGTTCTTGGGTCGTTTGGCCCACGTAGATTTTGGGACAGTCACATATTATGGCATAAACCAAAGAACGGCTTTTACAGTTGAAGAAAGACTTCCTAGGTTTAATCTGGAAAGGAAAGATAGATAGTGATAGACCATCCTGGGCTACAATATGTTGGCAAATATTACAGCTTCCACAAGGGTAAGTACCAAATGTCCTTGTGCCCCTATTGAGTCTAGTAGTAGGGCGGATAAAGTGGCTATGGCATAACAGGTCCTTCAGGTTGCTGGCCCTCCTGGCTATAAGTTTAGGTGTTTCTGCAATGTGGGGCTTTAGCTTTGGTTCGCTGAGCAGGATCCCCCAGCTACGGTCCAAGATTTTATAGACATCCCCCCACTGATTGTTAAATGTAGTGACGATGCCCAAGGGCCTAAAGGACTCACGTGTCTGTCTTTGAAATAGGTCCGTCCGTTCACTAGTTTTTGCTCTCTGGTAAGCCGAGGAAATGATAGCCTTTGGATATCCCCGATGTTTAAAGCGGTCAGTCAATTTCCGAGCCTCCATATTAAAGTCAGCCGTCGCACTGCAGTTTCTCCTCAATCGAAGAAATTGGCCAGTTGGAATCCCATTTTTTAAAAACCTAGGATGGAAGCTAGAATAATGCAAAAGGCTGTTCGTAGCTGTCGGTTTACGATAAAGAGTAGTAGCAATATACGAACCATCCAAAGTCAGCTTCAAATCTAGGAATTCCACTGAGGTCCGTGATAGATGTGAGGTGAGCCGGATATTAAAAGGATTGTTGTTGAGATCCGCGAGGAAAAGATGGTAATCCTCCTCTGTGCCTGTCCAAAACATTATGACATCATCAATAAAACGCAACCATTTCTGGCAGAATTCCTTGTAAGCTCCATGTTTAAAGACCACCGACTCCTCCCACCACCCCAAAAAAAGGTTTGCATAGGATGGTGCGCACCGTGCCCCCATGGCAGTGCCTTTTACTTGTCTATAGAATATTCCATCAAAGACAAAGTAATTCTTGTCAAGGACAAAAAATAAAAGATCTAAAATAAATTGATCATGTCCTCTATCCCCTGTACTGTTATGCTCCAAAAAAAATGAAACAGCCCTTAAGCCTATGTCATGATTGATACTAGTGTACAGGGACTCGACATCCAGTGTAATTAAGAGAGTGCCAGATGGTAAAGAAAAGTCCTGGAGTAGTTGAATCAAATGTGTCGAGTCCCTGATAAAAGATTTTAATGACATTGCCATAGGCTGTAAAAAGAAATCCAAATAGGTACATGGTTTCTCAAAAAGGCCACTTATGCCGGACACAATTGGCCTACCTGGAGGATTTTCCAACGACTTATGCACCTTGGGAAGTAGGTAGAAAGTCGGTACCACAGGATGGTCTGTTGTCAAAAATGTCACTTCCTTTTTATTCAAAATGCCATTACGGAATGCTAGTTCAAATAGGTGATCAAGTTTCCCCTTAAAGATGTCAGTAGGATCTCCAGGTAGGCGTCTATAGCATGTTGGGTCTCCTAATTGTCGTTCAACCTCCTGTAAATAAAGGGAGTTAGGCCATAAGACAATATTGCCCCCCTTGTCTGCCTCGCGGACCAAAAACTCCTTATTCCTTTGCAGACCCAAAAGGGCCCTCTGTTCAAGTGGACTTAAATTTCTGTTTTTATTACCGTCCACACGTAGGGTCTGTATTTCTCTGCAAATGTTGTTAAAGAAGATCTGAACCGCCGGGAAAAGAGAAAGGGATGGAGTGGCCTGTGAAGGTAATCTTCCGGAGAATCTTCTCCTAGTGGCATCGGTGTCATTCTCATTGAGCAAGTCCATAAGGTCCCTAAGGACTTGTCTTTCATCGTTTGGAAGTTGGTCCGCTAGAGAGGGATGATGGTACAAGAGTTTAAAAGTTAGTTGACGGCAAAACAAATATACATCCTTGACCAGAGTGAATTTGTCAAGGGTGTTCATAGGAGCAAAAGACAATCCCTTTGTCAAGACCATTTTTTCTGCTGATGTCAAAACATATGTAGATAAATTAATAATTTGCAGATTACCTTGATCTTGATCCTGGGGGTCTTGATGTTCTTTTTTTGGAGCATAACAGTACAGGGGATAGAGGACATGATCAATTTATTTTAGATCTTTTATTTTTTGTCCTTGACAAGAATTACTTTGTCTTTGATGGAATATTCTATAGACAAGTAAAAGGCACTGCCATGGGGGCACGGTGCGCACCATCCTATGCAAACCTTTTTTTGGGGTGGTGGGAGGAGTCGGTGGTCTTTAAACATGGAGCTTACAAGGAATTCTGCCAGAAATGGTTGCGTTTTATTGATGATGTCATAATGTTTTGGACAGGCACAGAGGAGGATTACCATCTTTTCCTCGCGGATCTCAACAACAATCCTTTTAATATCCGGCTCACCTCACATCTATCACGGACCTCAGTGGAATTCCTAGATTTGAAGCTGACTTTGGATGGTTCGTATATTGCTACTACTCTTTATCGTAAACCGACAGCTACGAACAGCCTTTTGCATTATTCTAGCTTCCATCCTAGGTTTTTAAAAAATGGGATTCCAACTGGCCAATTTCTTCGATTGAGGAGAAACTGCAGTGCGACGGCTGACTTTAATATGGAGGCTCGGAAATTGACTGACCGCTTTAAACATCGGGGATATCCAAAGGCTATCATTTCCTCGGCTTACCAGAGAGCAAAAACTAGTGAACGGACGGACCTATTTCAAAGACAGACACGTGAGTCCTTTAGGCCCTTGGGCATCGTCACTACATTTAACAATCAGTGGGGGGATGTCTATAAAATCTTGGACCGTAGCTGGGGGATCCTGCTCAGCGAACCAAAGCTAAAGCCCCACATTGCAGAAACACCTAAACTTATAGCCAGGAGGGCCAGCAACCTGAAGGACCTGTTATGCCATAGCCACTTTATCCGCCCTACTACTAGACTCAATAGGGGCACAAGGACATTTGGTACTTACCCTTGTGGAAGCTGTAATATTTGCCAACATATTGTAGCCCAGGATGGTCTATCACTATCTATCTTTCCTTTCCAGATTAAACCTAGGAAGTCTTTCTTCAACTGTAAAAGCCGCTCATTGGTTTATGCCATAATATGTGACTGTCCCAAAATCTACGTGGGCCAAACGACCCAAGAACTACGAAGAAGAGTTCAACAGCATTTATCAAACATTGCTACGGCTCAGAAGGATCGAGAGAAGGGCAAGAATATCTCATCAGTGGCAACACATTTTTTGGACATTCATCAGGGCCGTATTAGGGGCTTAAAGGTCATGGGACTGGAGATGGTTCCACTAAACATCAGAGGCGGAGACAGAGTGAAGAAATTATTACGATGTGAATCCAAATGGATCCATGATCTCCGATGCCTCGCCCCACAAGGACTAAATGAAGAACTTTTATTCTCTGGTTACTATAAACAGTTGTAATATTCTGTTTTGATTCTTCATTAATGGTTTCTATGTCCTAAAATGATGCCCTTATGCAGTTGTTGCTGTAACATTATATCTAGATCTTTTGGCAACCTGCCTGCATTTTAGTATATACCATCATGCAGATTTATGGGTTGTTTTTGTTATTATTATTACATTTTATTTATATATATATATATATATATATATATATATATATATATATATATATATATATATATATATATATATATATATATAATATTTATTTATTTTATTTTATTTTTATTAATTTTTTTTTTTTTTTTTGTATTATTATTTTTCTGGAATTATCCTTATATTCTTTAATATATGTCCTTCTGAGTTATTGTGTAAATTTGCTAATACATTGCAGTCACAGGTTGCCTTATCTTGAACATCTTTGTTATTATGTCCCTATTGGCGGATATGCCTTTGTTCTGTGCCTTCTATGCACCATTCAACAGTCCACTTTTCCGCCCCTTTGCCATTCTTTGCTCTATCATATTTCCTAAGTGCTTCTCTGCTCTCGGCCGAGAGCCTTTTTTGCGGGCGTAGCAGGTGCTGGTACTTAGTGCGCATGCGCCGATCGGCGCGTACGCACTTGCCAGCAGCCCGCCCAGAAGTTCTGCTGCATTGCGCAGGTGCCGGTGTTTTGTCACTTCTCCGGCCAGCTTCAGCGCTATGTACTACGCGCGTGCGCACTTGCCAGCAGCCCACACTCTGGAGATTTCTCATCCTTGAAGCTCTGCTGTATTGCGCAGATGCCGGCGTCTCTCGTCATTTCCGGTTTCCCGGTCTTCTCCGGTCAGCTCCAGCGCCATGTACTTTGCGCGGTATACTAGGTATCAGCTGTTCCTGGCCTCACATAATTACCAGGTATTTATAATGTGGGCACCTTCACTGTATCCACTGCCCCTGAAGAAGCCAGTGTTCTCTGGCGACACGCGTTGGGCGTTTTTGTGCCCTGGTTCTCCACCCTCCCTGTCTGTCCTGCAGCATTCCTTGACTCCTCACAAGGGTCAAGGCTGGGCCCTATACAGGTTATATATTTTCCTATCCCATTTATCAGGCACGACCTTTTTGTGCTTCTATGCTAGACTGGTATCCCTAGGATTTACGGGGGGTTTATTCATGCTGTCTACATTGTCTGCATAGATATATTGGATTGGATATCTTTTGCTTATATGTAATTTTAGAACTGTATACTAGACTACTATCTTTGCTTATATGTCTGCATTGTGTATCTTCTTTCAGTGTACCATACTGCTTTAGATCACTTTATTGTGTGTGGGGGCGGTTTTTGAACCAGGGTTTTAGACCCTATTATGGGTCTTTGTATTTACCATGCATATGGTTGTTTTATGTGTTTTTAAGTGTTTTTTGCAGTGTTCAGTGCTTTTGGACTTCAATAAATTTTGTAATATTTGTATGATTTATAGTGTGGTGATCCCCATTTTGTGCATGCCTTCTTTTCTTTGCTTTTTCTAGTATATTAGTATTTGTGGCATGTGATGGGAGATCCCTTGTAGTGGTGCCCACTAGTCTTCGTTTCAAAATCTTTACAAGGTTGCCACACACTGTTGTTGGTATGTTGGCCCATTCCTCCATGCAGATCTCCTCTAGAGCAGTGATGTTTTTGGCTTTTCGCTTGGCAACACGGACTTTCAACTCCCTCCAAAGGTTTTCTATACGGTTGAGATCTGGAGACTGGCTAGGCCACTCCAGGACCTTGAAATGCTTCTTACGAAGCCACTCCTTCGTTGCCCTGGCGGTGTGCTTTGGATCATTGTCATGTTGAAAGACCCAGCCACGTTTCATCTTCAATGCCCTTGCTGATGGAAGGAGGTTTGCACTCAAAATCTCACGATACATGGCCCCATTCATTCTTTCATGTACCCGGATCTGTCGTCCTGGCCCCTTTGCAGAGAAACAGCCCCAAAGCATGATGTTTCCACCACCATGCTTTACAGTAGGTATGGTGTTTGATGGATGCAACTCAGTATTCTTTTTCCTCCAAACACGACAAGTTGTGTTTCTACCAAACAGTTCCAGTTTGGTTTCATCAGACCATAGGACATTCTCCCAAAACTCCTCTGGATCATCCAAATGCTCTCTAGCAAACTTCAGACGGGCCCGGACATGTACTGGCTTAAGCAGTGGGACACGTCTGGCACTGCAGGATCTGAGTCCATGGTGGCGTAGTGTGTTACTTATGGTAGGCCTTGTTACATTGGTTCCAGCTCTCTGCAGTTCATTCACTAGGTCCCCCCGCGTGGTTCTGGGATTTTTACTCACCGTTCTTGTGATCATTCTGACCCCACGGGGTGGGATTTTGCGTGGAGCCCCAGATTGAGGGAGATTGTCAGTGGTCTTGTATGTCTTCCATTTTCTAATTATTGCTCCCACTGTTGATTTCTTCACTCCAAGCTGGTTGGCTATTGCAGATTCAGTCTTCCCAGGCTGGTGCAGGGCTACAATTTTGTTTCTGGTGTCCTTTGACAGCTCTTTGGTCTTCACCATAGTGGAGTTTGGAGTCAGACTGTTTGAGGGTGTGCACAGGTGTCTTTTTATACTGATAACAAGTTTAAACAGGTGCCATTACTACAGGTAATGAGTGGAGGAAAGAGGAGACTCTTAAAGAAGAAGTTACAGGTTTGTGAGAGCCAGAAATCTTGATTGTTTGTTTCTGATCAAATACTTATTTTCCACCATAATATGCAAATAAAATGTTAAAAAAACAGACAATGTGATTTTCTGGATTTTTTTTTCTCAGTTTGTCTCCCATAGTTGAGGTCTACCTATGATGTAAATTACAGACACCTCTCATCTTTTTAAGTGGTGGAACTTGCACTATTGCTGACTGACTAAATACTTTTTTGCCCCACTGTATATATATACAGTGGGTACGGAAAGTATTCGCACCCCTTTAAATTTTTCACTCTTTGTTTCATTGCAGCCATTTGGTAAATTAAAAAAAGTTCATTTTTTTCTCATTAATGTACACACTGCACCCCATCTTGACTGAAAAAAAAACTGAAATAGCAAATGGTCCTAAGTATCCTTTGCTCAGTATTGAGTAGAAGCACCCTTTTGAGCTAGTACAAACATGAGTCTTCTTGGGACTGATGCAATAAATTTTTCACACCTGGATTTGGGGATCCTCTGCCATTCTTCCTTACAGTTCCTCTCCAGTTCCGTCAGGTTGGATGGTGAAGGTTGGTGGACAACCATGTTCAGGTCTTTCCAGAGATGCTCAATTGGGTTTATGTCGGGGCTCTGACTGTGCCAGTCAACAGTGGTCACAGAGTTGTTCTGAAGCCACTCCTTTGTTATTTTTGCTGTGTGCTTAGGGTCATTATCTTATTGGAAGGTGAACCTTCGGCCAAGTCTGAGGTCCAGAGCACTCTGGAAGAGGTTTTCATCCAGGATTTCTCTGTACTTGGTCACATTCATGTTTTCTTCAATGACAACCAGTCGTCCTGTCCCTGCAGCTGAAAAACACTCCATAGCATGATGCTGCCACCACGTTTCACTGTTGGGATTGTATTGGGCAGGTGATGAGCAGTGCCTTGTTTTCTCCACGCATACAGCTTAGAATTATCACTAAAAAAGGTCTATCTTTGTCTCATCAGACCAGAGAATCTTATTTGTCATAGTCTGGGAGTCCTTCATGTGTTTTTTTTAGCAAACTCTATGCGGGCTTTCATATGTCTTGAACTGAAGAGAGGCTTCTGTCGGGCCACTCTGCCATAAAGGCCCTACTGGTAGAGGGCTGCAGTTATAGTCGAATTTGTGGAACTTTTTCCCATCTCCCTACTGCATCTCTGGAGCTCAGCCACAGTGATCTTTGGGTTCTTCTTTACCTCTCTCACCAAGGCTCTTCTCCCACAATTGCTCAGTTTGGCTGGACGGCCAGGTCTAGGAAGACTTCTGGTGGTCCCAAACTTCTTCCATTTAAGGATTATGAAGGTCACTGTGCTCATACGAACCTTGAGTACTGCAGAAATTCTGTTGTAACCTTGGCCAGATCTGTGCCTTGCCACAATTCTGTCTCTGAGCTCCTTGGCCAGTTCCTTTGATCTCATGATTCTCATTTGGTCTGACATGCACTGTGAGCTGCGAGGTCTTATATAGATAGGTGTGTGCCTTTCCAAATCAAGTCCCATTAGTTTAATTAAACACAGCTGGACTCCATTGAAGGAGTAGAACCATCTCAAGGAGGATCACAAGGAAATGCCAATATAGCGTCTGGATAAAAATTAACCTTTAATAGGTATGTATTAAAATGGCCCTATTAGGCACATCAATCTGAAAAATAAAGTAAAAAAGGACAAAACAAACAAAAGAAAATAGTAGTGCTCAGTGCCTTAATACCTACACAGAGGGAAAACTTAACAAAAACAAACAACAGATAACACAAAAGGAGACGAGGTGGATTTTTATGTTGAGAACGGTACAGCCGTTAGGACTAAATGAGACATTGTCATACAGTTGTTTTTTATAACCATCCATTATCCACCCTTATCCTGCCATCCGGTATTCTAATTGTTTTGACTAATTTTTGTTGTCTCTGGCAGGGACAGATATAGGGGCCAGTCTTCGTGGAGTGGGGGTGCCATTTGCGAAGGTCTTAGGGTGCCAACCCCCGCGTTAGGTAGGGACATGAATATAGGGATAACTTTCTTTTTGTCCCTTAGATATCTACACCCCTATGTCCCTATGTCCCTATGAGATATCTATATACCCTGAGTGTACCTAATTACTTATTTTTCCCTATGAGATATCTATACACCCTGTATGTACTTAATTACTTCTTTTTCCGACTATCCTATGTAAGAATAGGGGTCCTATAGGGAAAGATATTCTGGGATAGTCGACGTTGAGTGGGGGCGCCATATGCGCAGGTTTCTTCTAGGGTGCCAACCTCCGCGGTAGGTAGGGAAAGGAGTGTAGGTTATTCATGGTAGGGTTTTGGTAGGGTCACTGTTTCCCACGTTATACTGGGGAGGTGAAGGAGTGGTGACTCATACATGACAATTTTCTCCTTTATTATCTAAAACAAACCTCACCAAACTGAATTTGTAAAGATCCAATTTCCCTCTCGTCCTTGTCTTGCTCCCTAGGGGGGTAGTCAAGCTTTGGTCTCAGTTAAAGGTTAACTTTCCGGTTTTTGTGACAGTTTGATTATAATACATGCTGAGATATCTCTGGATCATGCCAATAGGTGAACAGGAGTAATGAGGCTATTTGCATCTCCTGTTGTAGGATGTTCTTTAACTGGGTTACAGATGAGCCTGAATTTGGAATATAAATGAGCATCCTGATGGCATTAAATAGCGTGAATGCATTCATTTACATTGCATTTATTCTTTTGCTGGAAATCCGGCAGGAACCTGCATAGTCTTCCAGTGATGTAACTGGCCCGGCCACTGAGGGGCGCATGCGCCTTCGAGCCGGGACTCCCAGTGCGTCATCGGATAGGGGGATTCCTCCAATAGCACCGGAAAGGCAGAGCCAAGCTCGTGGTGCGCGTCACACGCCAATGGGCGGAGCTAAGTGTGGCGCGGCACCGAGCGTAACTTAGAAATTACACGGAAGGGGGAACCTGCAATGGCAGCAGCACCTCTCCCCTGATGAATCTTGGATGAAGAAACGCGTCGGGAGACGCCGCTTCACAGTCTAACATTCCGGCATGAGGGTCTAGTATGATATGTGAGAAGGGAAGAGAACGGCGGGTGATGGCAGCATTTAACAAGCGGTGAGATCCACCCATACATTTGGCTCTTTACACACTGTATTGTTTGCATCGCAGCGTTCATGTCTCCGAAAGACTCACTATCATTAACCCTGTAATAAGCCACTATTGAACCCAGCAGGGACGCTCATATAAGGCAATGAGTTATGGTTATCCCGTAATATGTTGGTGATTCATAAATGAAGGTTTTTTGATATCCAGGAATGTTTTACATTGCACTGATGCTTATCCCAATTGTAGTATCCATAGGAAAGTAACTTTGAGAGTACTTTGGATATTAGCCACCCTTTCAGTCCCCTTCAATAATATTAAGGCAGCTACAAAAGGTGAATTAGATCTTTTTTAGAGTCAGATCCCTAATCTGATACATTTACCTTGGTATATTATTGCTAGCCTATATATTGCATGATCTAAAGGGATATATCCTCTGTCTATATGGGGATACTGTAATAGGTTTTGGCTGGGATTTAGCAGACTACAGTGCTGTTTGTGTTATCTGTTGTTTGTTTTTGTTGAGTTTTCCCTCTGTGTAGGTATTAAGGCACTGAGCACTACTATTTTCTTTTGTTCGTTTTGTCCTTTTTTACTTTATTTTTCAGATTGATGTGCCTAATAGGGCCATTTTAATACATACCTATTAAAGGTTAATTTTTATCCAGACGCTATATTGGTTATATTTCTATTTGGATAATCCACCACGCTTATTATATATCACAAGGAAATGCACAGCATGTGTCTTAAATATGAATGTCTGAGCAAAGGGTCTGAATACTTATGACCATGTGATATTTCAGTTTTTCTTTTTTATTAAATTTGCAAAAATTTCTACATTTCTTTTTTTTTTCCAGTCAAGATGGGGTGCAGAGTGTAGACTAATATGAAAAAAATGAACTTTTTTGAATTTACCAAATGGCTGCAATGAAACAAAGAGTGAAAAATGTAAAGGGGTCTGAAAATCTTCAGTACCCACTGTATATATACACATATACACAAGTGCTTCTCACTAAATTAGAATTTATAAAAATATTAATTTATTTAAGTTCTTCAATACAAAACGTGAAACTCATATATTACATAGCGTTATTACAAACAGGGTGATCTATTTCAAATATTTGTTTCTGTTAATGTTGATGATTACAGTTTACTGCCAATGAAAAACCAAGTCATTATCTCAGTAAATTACAATAATTAACAAAAAACATCTGCAAAGGCTTCCTAATTGTTTAAAAAGGTCCCTTAGTATGTTTCAGTAGGCTTCGCAATCATGGGGAAGACTGCTGACTTGATGGATCTCCAGAAGGCAGTCATTGACACACTTCACAAGGAGGGTAAGCCACAGAAGGTCATTGCTAAAGAAGCTGGCTTTTCACAGAGTGATAATCTAAGCATATTAATGGAAAGTTGAGTTGAAGGAAAAAAATGTGGTAGAAAAAGGTGCAAAAGCGACCGGGATAATCGCAGCCTTGAAAGGATTGTTAAGAAAAGGCCATTCAAAAATTTGGGGAAGATTCACAAGGAGTAGACTGCTGCAGGAGTCATTGCTTCAAGAGCCACCACACACAGACGTATCCAGGACATGGGCTACAAGTGTTGCATTCCTTTTGTTAATCCCCTCATGACCAATAGCAATGCCAGAAGCATCTTACCTGGGCCAAGAGAAAAATAACTGGACTGTTGCTCAGTGGTCCAAGGTGTGGTTTTCAATTGAAAGTCAATTTTGCATTTCATTTGGAAATCAAGGTCCCAGAGTCTGGAGGAAGAGTGGAGAGGCCACAATCCAAGCTGCTGGAGGTCTAGTGTGAAGTTTCCACAATCAGTGATGTTTTGGGGATTCATGTCATCTGCTGGCGTAGGTCCACTGTGTTTTATCAAGACCAAAGTCAGCGTAGTCGTCTACCAGAAAATTTTAGAGCACTTCATGCTTCGCACTGCCGACAAGCTTTTTGGAGATGGAGATTTCATTCTCCAGCGGGACTTGGCACCAGTCCACACTGTCAAAGGTACCAGTACCTGGTTTAAAAACAACAGTATCAATGTGCTTGATTGGCCAGCAAACCCGCTTGACATTAACCCCATAGAGAATCTATGGATGGGGTATTGTCAAGAGGAAGATGAGAAACACCAGACTCAACAATGCAGATGAGCTGAAGGCTGCTATCAAAGCAACTTGGGCTTCCATAACACCACAGCAGTGCCACAGGCTGATCGACTCCATGCCACGCAGCATTGTTGCAGTAATTGATGCAAAAGGAGCCCTGACCAAGTATTACATAGTAACATAGTAACATAGTTAGTAAGGCCGAAAAAAGACATTTGTCCATCCAGTTCAGCCTATATTCCATTATAATAAATACCCAGATCTACGTCCTTCTACAGAACCTAATAATTGTATGATACAATATTGTTCTGCTCCAGGAAGACATCCAGGCCTCTCTTGAACCCCTCGACTGAGTTCGCCATCACCACCTCCTCAGGCAAGCAATTCCAGATTCTCACTGCCCTAACAGTAAAGAATCCTCTTCTATGTTGGTGGAAAAACCTTCTCTCCTCCAGACGCAAAGAATGCCCTCTTGTGCCCGTCACCTTCCTTGGTATAAACAGATCCTCAGCGAGATATTTGTATTGTCCCCTTATATACTTATACATGGTTATTAGATCGCCCCTCAGTCGTCTTTTTTCTAGACTAAATAATCCTAATTTCGCTAATCTATCTGGGTATTGTAGTTCTCCCATCCCCTTTATTAATTTTGTTGCCCTCCTTTGTACTCTCTCTAGTTCCATTATATCCTTCCTGAGCACCGGTGCCCAAAACTGGACACAGTACTCCATGTGCGGTCTAACTAGGGATTTGTACAGAGGCAGTATAATGCTCTCATCATGTGTATCCAGACCTCTTTTAATGCACCCCATGATCCTGTTTGCCTTGGCAGCTGCTGCCTGGCACTGGCTGCTCCAGGTAAGTTTATCATTAACTAGGATCCCCAAGTCCTTCTCCCTGTCAGATTTACCCAGTGGTTTCCCGTTCAGTGTGTAATGGTGATATTGATTCCCTCTTCCCATGTGTATAACCTTACATTTATCATTGTTAAACCTCATCTGCCACCTTTCAGCCCAAGTTTCCAACTTATCCAGATCCATCTGTAGCAGAATACTATCTTCTCTTGTATTAACTGCTTTACATAGTTTTGTATCATCTGCAAATATCGATATTTTACTGTGTAAACCTTCTACCAGATCATTAATGAATATGTTGAAGAGAACAGGTCCCAATACTGACCCCTGCGGTACCCCACTGGTCACAGCGACCCAGTTAGAGACTATACCATTTATAACCACCCTCTGCTTTCTATCACTAAGCCAGTTACTAACCCATTTACACACATTTTCCCCCAGACCAAGCATTCTCATTTTGTGTACCAACCTCTTGTGCGGCACGGTATCAAACGCTTTGGAAAAATCGAGATATACCACGTCCAATGACTCACCGTGGTCCAGCCTATAGCTTACCTCTTCATAAAAACTGATTAGATTGGTTTGACAGGAGCGATTTCTCATAAACCCATGCTGATATGGAGTTAAACAGTTATTCTCATTGAGATAATCCAGAATAACATCCCTCAGAAACCCTTCAAATATTTTACCAACAATAGAGGTTAGACTTACTGGCCTATAATTTCCAGGTTCACTTTTAGAGCCCTTTTTGAATATTGGCACCACATTTGCTATGCGCCAGTCCTGCGGAACAGACCCTGTCGCTATAGAGTCACTAAAAATAAGAAATAATGGTTTATCTATTACATTACTTAGTTCTCTTAGTACTCGTGGGTGTATGCCATCCGGACCCGGAGATTTATCTATTTTAATCTTATTTAGCCGGTTTCGCACCTCTTCTTGGGTTAGATTGGTGACCCTTAATATAGGGTTTTCATTGTTTCTTGGGATTTCACCTATTGAGTGCATTTACGAAACATGCATTTCAGAAGGCCAACATTTTGGATTTTAAAATAATTTTTCAAGCTGGTGTTATAAAGTATTCTAATTTACTGAGATAACGACTTTTGGATTTTCATTGGCTGTAGGCCATAGTCATCAACATTAACAGAAATACACTCTTGAAATAGATCATTCAGTGTGTAATGACTCTATATAATATGAGTTACGCTTTTTGTATTGGAGAACTAAATTAACTTTGTTATGAAATTCTAATTTTGTGAGAAGCACTCGTGTATATATATGTACATGTGTATATACTATATATATATATATATATATATATATATATATATATATATAGTGACTGGGTCACTGGCAATGTAAGTGAGGGGAGATATGTACCATGAATATTGCTATCTTCCATGATGTGAAAACCCAGAAATTTTGCTCCATGGAGTGTATGTATGAGATGGGCGTGATGGCCACTCACTATATCTTCTCCCCGAGAGTGTGGTTCGGCAACTTAAATGCCTGACCACTGTGTTCTTTTCTCTGTCTGTGGATTTGGAGGCAGGAAGCTCCAGAAAAGTGTTTATGTGCAACTGTACTGGACTCTGTTGATTGTACCCTAAGCGGGTGAATCCCTGCAGGCATATGGACTGTACTATATGTTATCTTATGTTTTCCTGTTTTTGCCACAAAAGGCCACGTTTCTGTTATTGAACTCTGCACTGGTTTATGCCGTGATTGAATAAACCAGCAGAAGCACCTTTCCTCTTTGAGTAGCTGAGTGAGTCGCATTGCAACGATACATATATACAGTGGCGTAACTTGAAACTCCTGGGCCCCGATGCGAAAGCGCCAACCGGGCCCACAAATATTTTAAATCTGTAATAGCAATAGTTTTTTTCTGTAGGCCAAAGGGACTTTTAGGGTACCCTAGGCTCCAGGGCTCGGGTGCGATTGCAACCCCTGCACCTGTTGTAGTTACTCCCCTGCATATACTGTATATATATATATATATATATATATATATATATATATATATAGTAGAAAAAATGAAGGCAGCACTCTTAGATTATCCAAAGTGAAAAAGTTGTGTTTATTCAGACCCACATGTCTGGGCTATGTTTCGGCTCACACTAAACCTTTCTCAAGCCGGCTTAAAACGTTCCCCAGACATGTGGGTCTGAATAAACAACACAGCTTTTTCACTATGGATAATCATGGAGTGCTTCCTTCATTTTTCCTACTTTGTCTAATTTGGGCAAGGCCCAGGAGGCCTGGCACCCATCGGTGAGCATTGTCATGTTCCATTTTATATATATATATATATATATATACTCATACACACACACACATGGCTTTACTGGTTATTAAAATTGAGAACAAGCCCAAAAAATAACTCAGAGTCCACCTATAATTAATTACCAGCACAGGCAAGGCAGATAGCTGCGCGCTGATATTAATAGCCAAGGAAGGGGCCGAGGAAAGGGCCATGGATATTGGCCCCCTCCCAGACTAAAAACACCAGCTCTTAGCCACCACATAAAACCTAATGGAGGCATGTTATAGACGCCTCTGAATTACTAACCCCTGGCCTTGATGTCAGCTGCCAATACAAAGCTGAGATAAACCCCACAACTATTACCCCACTTGCCACCACATCATGGCAAGTGGAAAGAGCGAGGCTAAGCACCAGAATTGGCGCATCTTATGGATGTGCCTTTTCTGGGGTCTGCCTTGCATTTTCTGGTTATTTATTATAGGGTTGACCCTATTTTTTTGGCGGTGGGGGTTCTTCAATTTTAATAACCAGCAAAGGTTAAGTACTGTATACAGCTGTGAGCTGACATTAATAGTGTATGGTCTGTGTGCTGTGCGATTTGTTTCTCGCACCCATCGACCTGCATTAGCGAGTCTCGTCCGATATATGAGAACAATCGCAGCATGCTGTGATTGTTTTCTCAGTCCAATCTGAGCTGAGAAAAAAATCACAGATGAGCAGGGAATCATAGAATATTAGGCAGAGTTCAATACAATTTTGTTTAATCAGATTGTACTTGTCCGTTTTTCTCGCAAATGAGTTTGAGCCCTAAGAGTGAAAATTGCAATTATGACACCTGTGTATCCAATGTATTTTGCCTAACTCATGCATATGCACAGGCTTGGACTGGCCCGCAGAAGAACAGGAATATTATAATTGCCAGACCTGAAATAACAAGCACTTTTCACCTATTGTGTCCCCCCCATTTCCTTGTAGATTGTAAGCTTGAGAGCAGAGACCTCACCCCTAATGTCACTGTATTGTCTTAACTTGTATTGAATTTATTGTCTGTACATGTCCCCGCTAATTGTAAAGTGCTGCGGAATATGTTGGCGCTATATAAATAAAAATTATTATAAATTATTATTATTATCCTCTGGTGGGCCCCTGTGCAAGACTAGGCTATCACCCTCTTATATGAGCAGAACTTGGCACAATATACTTGAATCACTATGTACAGACAAAAGGCAGCATCATATTCATTTAACAATCTACCCAGTTCATTGTTTTATAGATTTATGATTGAGCATAATGTCACATTTTAATGTAGCTGAAAAGTGGGGCCCTGGAGTTGGTTACTGGTGGACCCTTGGCTCCCATGTCCAACACTGCGTTGTGTCTCTTGTATTCGGTTGCTATGTGTCCCGGTCTTCAGTCTTCTATCAGGTGGTTTGTTGTGTAGACATATACTATTGTAGTGCCCCGCCCCATTACAGACATTTGGCAGAGTGGGCAATATGATACCAAAGTGGGAGGAGATATATATTGTTTGTCTTCTGGAAATGATTCCCCCCTCAATTCCTTTTTCAACTTGTGGAATATTGAGTGCATTAATGATCACTCCCATCAATGTAGCTGTGTAAATAAAAAGCAAGATAAAAAACTCCCAAGACACTTTTATTTTTTATTTTTATTCTTTATTGGAATAGCAATAAGCAGCATTGTAATAAAAATATTACCGGCCCTTTAAGAAATTAAACCATGATCTCAATGACTCTCAGGTCAGGCCCCCTATAGACCACAGAACTAGCTGTGGGCATTGAGGACCGGCTGAGAGCCACTGGACCGAAAGATCCAGAGGAAGGCGAAGAAACCCCCCGGAGAGTTCTGCCTCAGGGGGGGAAAAAATTCCTTCCTGACCCCAGTTGTGGCGATCGGATATTTCCCTGGATCACGTCTGTCCTGCTGCATATTGCTGTATATCTACATGTAATTATAAGCTCAGGAGAGCTGACCTGAAAAGGAAAAGATAAATTTACCTTGCTCCTAGGAGCTTACAATATATATACAATATACAGGCTGCTCCAGAGAGCATATAGACTAATATACACCCTGCTCCTAAGAGCTTACAATCTAATATACCATATACAGGCTGCCCCTGAGCCCATACAGAAAAATCTACACCCTGCTCCTAGGAGCTTACTATCTAATATACAATATACAGGCTGCTCCTGAGAGCTTACAGACTAATCTACACCCTGCTCTTAGGAGCTTCCAATCTAAGATACACTATACAGGCTGCTCCAGAGAGCTTACAGACTAATATACACCCTGCTCCTAGGAGCTTACAATCTAATATACAAAATACAGGTTGCCCCAGCGACCATACAGACTAATATACACTCTGCTCCTAGGAGCTTACAATCTATTAAACAAAATACAGTTTGCTCCATAGAGCATACAGACTAATATACACTGTGCTACTAGGAGTAGTGATGAGCGAGTATACTCGTTGCTCGGGTTTTCCTGAGCACGCTTGGGTGGTCTCCAAGTATTTGAAAGTGCTCGGAGATTTAGTTTTTGTTGATGCAGCTGCATGATTTACAGCTGCTAGCCAGCCTGGATAAATGTGGGGGTTGCCTGGTTGCTAGGGAATCCCCACATGTAATCAAGCTGTCTAGTAGCGGTAAATCATGCAGCTGCGGCGACAAAAACTAAATCTCCGAGCAGTCACAAACACTCGGAGACCACCCGAGCGTGCTCGTGAAAACCCAGGCAACGGGTATAGTCCAGAGGCATAGCTAAGGGTTCATCTCAGGGGGGGCGAACCATCTGAGTGGGCCCCTAAACCTTGATTACAACTATGGTGGCACACTTTAATCATGGGTATAGGGGGAACCTCAAAGGAATACTCTTGTCTGGAGAAGACCCTAAAGAGGTGAATGGAAAGAAAGAGGAAAGCAGAAGAAAGGGGGGGGGGGGATTATCACACAATGAAAGAAGAAAGTGCGCCCCTGTATGTCATCTCTTATTTTTTTCCCTTCTCCCCATTTGTGGGCCATGTTATTCAGACTGAGTATACATATGCATCTATATGTGATTGTGATTATCTATACTCACCTACTGGCTGTTCCCATTTTATTCTATTTGGCTCTTCATCATATATATTTATCCTCCACTTTATGGGGATTTTTATTGTTTATATAAATGACATTTTCATGTTTGTTACCTTGTATTTACTGATATGAGATGAGACACACTGGACTGATAGGGCCCTGACCCCGGCTACAGGACCACATTACAAGAGACAGAGAGAGAGATGCTGAGAGAGACAGATAGACAGAGAGAAAGACAGATAGCGAGACAGAGAGAGACAGAGAGAGCGAGACTGAGAGACAAAGGCTATGTGCACACGTCAGGATTTCTGGCAGAAAATTCCTGACAAAAACAGGACATTTCTGCCAGAAATCCGCATGCGTTTTTTGCACGTTTTTTATGCGGTTTTGATGCTTTTTTTTCCAAATGCATAGAATAGCGGGAAAAACGCAAAAAACCCGCAAAATTAATGAACATGCTGCTTTTTTTTACCGCGATGCGTTTTTTTTCGCGGAAAAAAAAACGCATCATGTGCACAAAAATTGCAGAATGCATTCTAAATGATAGGATGCATAATGTATGCGTTTAATGAGTTTTTATCGCAAAAAAAAAGTGAAAAAACCTGAACGTGTGCACATACCCAAAGAGACAGAGAGAGACTGACACAGAGACTGAGATCGAGACAGAGAGAGCAAGTCAGAGAGAGAGCGAGACTGAGACAAACAAAGAGAGAGTGAAACAGAGAGAGACTGCCAAAGAGTGACAGAGACTAAGAGAGACTGACACAGAGACAGAGACTGAGAGAGAGACTGAGACAGAGAGAAATATACAGAGAGTGAGACTGAGAGAGACAGAGAGAGACTGACCCTGAGACAGAGAGTGAGCGAGACAGAGTCAGACAGAGAGTGAGACTGACAGAGAGCGAGGGAGACTGAGAGAGAAACAGAGAGCGAGGGAGACTGAAAGAGACTGTCAGAGACTGAGCAAAACGGATGCAAGAAACCTCAGGGACTTGTCAGGAGGGGAACAGTGTCCTGCCTCCTCCTCACTGCACAGTACAGTCACCTCCGGCCCCCGCAGCCTGAGCTCCTACGTCGTCCTATCTCCTGTCCTGCTCCTGTATACAGGGCTCAGGGAAGAAGCCGCGTCCTGACTTTCTCCTGCTCCTCTCAGCAGGAAGAAGCCGGTGCCCTGCGCTGTGAGGTCTCTCCTGCAGACACAGCGTGCAATGTGGGCGTGTCTGCAGTTGGACCCCTGCAGCAGAGGTACAGTTTCGGGCCGGCATTCAGCGTCCCAGTCTTCTATAGAACAGACAGCTGTAGTGCAGGGAGATCATGTCTCTCTGCACTACAGTGGAGCTTACCTATATCGGCGTGTTGTGCACACCGATATAGTTAGCATTGGCAGTAGCTCCAGGTGGGCCCCTCTGAGCTCCGGGCCCGGGGCCCCCCTGGTAGCTACGCTACTGGTATAGTCGTTCATCACTAACTAGGAGCTTACAATCTAATATACAGGCTGCCCCTGAGAGTTTACAGACTAATCTACACCCTGCTCCTAGAAGTTTACAATCTAATTCCATTAATAATTTGCTGATCTAATCAGCAATAGATATTTTGCTGCCAAAGGTGCATTACACTGCACGATTATTGAGAACAAGAATTTCCTAGGGACCCTCGTTCACGATAATTGTGCCTTCTAAATGTGCTGCCGATCATCCAATGAATGAGCAAAACACTCGTTTGTCAGGTGAAATTATGTTTTTCCATCCGAAAAACATAATCGTTCTCACCAGCACATCATTCTCTGTAAATAGGACATGTGCTGCTGAGAATATTGCACATGGAAAGATTTATTACAGATCATTCATTGAACATCTGATTCCGAGTCTACCAATAGGAATGAGCTGCACATTGGGTAATTTAATGCACCACAAGGCTTCTAAACATCTATGCAAGGCTGGAGTTAAACTGAACTCGTGCCCATACGCAAAGCAAACCCCTGCTTCTGCAGACATACTGGATTTTTCAGATTATAAAACACACTTTTTTCCCTCCAAATTTAGGAGGAAAATGGGGGGGGGGGGCGTCTTATAATCCGAAGGTAGCTTACCGTGGGGTGGCTGTGGTGGAGCGAGGTCACAGGAGCAGGGCTGCTGCTTCAGGAGGCCAGCGGCGGCAGCAAGGTGACACTGCGGGCCCTGGGCTCTTATAAGATGTCGGTGCCAGTGAGCGGAGTCCCCATTTCCTATTGATTTCACTGCTTTGGGCTCTAGAAAATGGCCACCGAGGGCGACGCATGCGCAGATTGAGATCTTGGGATCTCATCTTCCAAGATCTTAATCTGCCCATACGCCTCCTCCAGCAACCATTTCTCTGAAGCCCATCATAGGCAAATCAATAGGACATGGGGACTCCGCTCAGTGGCGCCGACATCTTATGAGAGCCCAGGGCCCACAGCATTGCCCCACACCGGCCTCCTGAAGCAGCAACCCTGCCCTCTTGTGACACCGCTCCACTGCCACTACCCCTCAGTAAGCTACCGTTAAACCGGACTATAAGATGATGCACCCCTGTTTTACTTTAAAAATGTTTTCCCTATTTTCTGTCCCAAAATCGGGGATGAATCTTATGGTCCGCTGCGTCTTATGGTCCGCAAAATACAGTATATATATATATATATATATATATATATATATACTGTATATATCTACAATCTGGTTTCCGCCCCCATCACTCAACTGAGACTGCCCTGACCAAAATCACTAACGACCTACTTACCGCCAAAGCTAATGGACAATACTCTGTACTCCTCCTTCTAGACCTGTCCTCTGCTTTCGACACAGTTGACCACTGCCTCCTACTACAGATCCTCTCCTCCTTTGGCATCAAAGACCTCGCCCTATCCTGGATCGCCTCGTACCTTTCCAACCGCACATTCAGCGTTTCCCACTCCCATACTACCTCCTCATCCCACCCTCTCTCTGTTGGAGTCCCCCAAGGCTCTGTTCTAGGACCCCTACTCTTCTCAATCTATACACTTGGCTTGGGACAACTCATAAAGTCCCATGGATTCCAGTACCATCTCTATGTTGACGACACTCAGATCTACCTCTCTGGCCCAGACGTCACCGCTCTGCTGTCCAGAATCCCAGAGTGCCTATCAGCCATATCCTCCTTCTTCTCCTCTCGCTTCCTCAAACTCAATGTGGACAAATCTGAACTCATCATCTTTCCTCCATCCCACAAATCTTCCTTACTTGACCTATCTATCGCAGTCAATGACATCATGCTTTCCCCTGTACCCGAAGTCCGCTGCCTCGGAGTAACCTTCGACTCTGCCCTGTCCTTCAAACCACACATCCAAGCTCTTTCCACCTCCTGTCGCCTCCAGCTCAAAAATATCTCCAGGATCCGTCCTTTCCTCAACCCCCAATCTACTAAAATGCTTGTGCACGCCCTCATCATTTCCCGCCTTGACTACTGCAACATCCTTTTCTGTGGCCTCCCTGCTAACATCCTTGCACCTCTCCAGTCCATCCTTAACTCTGCTGCCCGACTAATCCATCTCTCTCCTCGCTACTCCTCCGCTTCCCCCCTCTGCAAATCTCTTCACTGGCTCCCATTCCCTCAGCGTATCCAGTTCAAATTGCTAATACTGACCTACAAAGCCATCCACAACCTGTCTCCTCCATATATCTCTGAACTAATCTCTCGATATCTTCCCTCACGTGACCTCCGGTCCTCCCAAGACCTCCTTCTCTCCTCCACACTTATTCGCTCCTCATCCAATCGCCTCCAAGACTTCTCCCGAATATCCCCCATCCTCTGGAACTCTCTGCCCCAACACGTCCGACTATCAACCACAGTCGGATCCTTCAGACGGAACCTGAAAACTCATCTCTTCAGGAAAGCCTACAGCCTGCACTGACACCGCTGCTGCCTCATCACCAACGAAGCTACCGCCTCACCAACACCGGAGCTACCAACTCACCAACACCGGAGCTACCGCCTCACCAACACCGGAGCTCCTGCAACCCTCAACCTACTGTCTCCTTCCCCATAATCCTGTAGAATGTAAGCCCGCAAGGGCAGGGTCCTCGCCCCTCTGTATCAGTCCGTCATTGTTAGTTTGTTTACTGTATGTGATATTTGTAACTTGTATGTAACCCCTTCTCATGTACAGCACCATGGAATCAATGGTGCTATATAAATAAATAATAATAATAATATATATATATATATATATATATATATATATAGGATTTCTCAGGACCCAGCCCCCACTCGTCCACTCCACACAAATGCTCGTGCTCGTGACTGATTTTCTTGTCTGAACGTTATCCGTGATTTTGACGGATAGCAATCGTGCCTATGATATTCTATGGGGCTGTGCAAATGTCAGATTTTTTTCCTTGGACAGAGTGGTCCGCTGAAAAAAATCGGAGACATGTCCGACTATGATGCCAGTGTCGTATCAAAATCGGTAATGCAAGCCTATAGGCCTTTGAAAAAATTGGAACACACTTGGATGACATCCGAGTGCGGTACGATTTTCAAAGACTCACAGAGTGGAGAAACCTTTTTTTTCCCTCTACATGTCCACTCTGCCACTCTGATCAAATTCGGATCAGAGTCTGTAACTCTATTACGCCAATTTCCGTTGCTACAATTCTGCTCATGATATCCTGTGATTTCAATTCTGGTCCTCCTGCTGCCATCAAGCTTCTACATTCTCCTTTGTTTCGGCTTGGCTATCCTGCTGCGTCACCGTCATCTGTCCGTGCTTCATTACAGCTATTCATCTGAGCTAGATGAGACATAACACCTATTATTACAAAAAAGAGGATTAAATGATAGGATTTCTTAAATAGGACCTGATACATAAGAGAGAACATGTCACTCAGAGATGTTTGCTGAGATTTGGAGAAATGGTGCAGTTCAGAACTTCACCACAAACACCCCACAGATACACAATGTGAGATGGGGCCTTAAGGCCCCTTCACATTAAGCGACGCTGCAGCGATACCGACAACGATCCGGATCGCTGCAGCGTCGCTGTTTGGTCGCTGGAGAGCTGTCACACAGACAGCTCTCCAGCGACCAACAATGCCGGTAACCAGGGTAAACATCGGGTAACTAAGCGCAGGGCCGCGCTTAGTAACCCGATGTTTACCCTGGTTACCATCCTAAAAGTAAAAAAAACAAACACTACATACTTACCTACCGCTGTCTGTCCCCGGCGCTCTGCTTCTCTGCACTCCTCCTGTACTGGCTGTGAGCACAGCGGCCGGAAAGCAGAGCGGTGACGTCACCGCTCTGCTTTCCGGCTAACCGACGCTCACAGCCAGTACAGGAGGAGTGCAGAGCAGAGCGGTAGGTAAGTATGTAGTGTTTGTTTTTTTTACTTTTACGCTGGTAACCAGGGTAAACATCGGGTTACTAAGCGCGGCCCTGCGCTTAGTTACCCGATGTTTACCCTGGTTACCAGTGAAGACATCGCTGGATCGGTGTCAGACACGCCGATCCAGCGATGTCAGCAGGGAGTCCAGCGATGAAATAATGTTCTGGACTTTCCTCAGCGACCAACGATCTCCCAGCAGGGGCCTGATCGTTGGTCGCTGTCACACATAGCGATTTCCTTAACGATATCGTTGCAACGTCACCAAAAGCAACGATATTGTTAACGATATCGTTATGTGTGAAGGTACCTTTAGTGTTGAGTGAGCAGCTACCTACCGGGACTTGTCTTCCTCAAGCTGCTCCCTCTGGGGATACAAGGTGGTTCAGGATTCTGTAACAACTGTGATGTCATGTGATATCTATGATGTCATGGTCCCTAATAACTGCCACTGCTGTGTTATGTATCAAGGTTCCAACATGAAGGAAGAGTTGAATAAAACAAAATCACAGGCTGCAGGTAACCACCAGCCTCATTTGTAATTGAGTCATGATGCACGTTAAAACCTAAACATTTCCACCATTTTATTCTAATCTGTGTCACCTACTGCTCTGTGAACTGAAGGAAAACACAGGATGCCATACTGCAATTACTGATCACCATAAACCGTCAGTTCCCGGCCACCCGTGATCCCACAGGACCAAGAGAGCTGACAATGGAGACCTGCAGCAGTCTCAATTGTCTCAACTGTCCCACCCCTTTCTATATGCTTTTATTAGTGGGTGTCACATTGGGCAAAACCATCCGATTGCTGAGGGTCTTCAAGACCAGTGACACATGATCAGTCAGCAAGTCCTCATTTAGGGAAGGGGTTGTCCAGATTGGTAACCCTGGTTAGGCCGGGCCCACATTGGCTTAGAGAACCCAAATGTTCATATTTTCCTTGGAATCAGGTCAATACTTATTTTTTTAGATCGTAGAGTCATTACAACAATCACAAGACACAAGATACAGCAGTTTTTGCTAAGATTTCCGGGTTAATCATGCAGTTCTGAATCCCACTACTAACCCCCCATTTATACAATATAGTGAGGCTGTAATCCCTACCTGGACTTGTTCCCTTCAAGCTGTCAGGCTCTAATGAAACAAGATGGCTCAGGTGTTGCAACTTGGACATTCTATACCAACTGTGATGTCATATGATGCCTATGATGTTTATGTGCTTTGTGATGTCATCAAAACTGCCTATTTAACCCCTTCCCACCAATGGTATACTTTGATTTTGTGAACAGGTTATTTGGATGCACACAATGAAGGGAAAATGGTAATCATCCCAAATCATTTATTTTTAAACCACAGAAAGGATATAGGGACACACATATATATATATATATATATATATATATATATATGTAAATACAATTTCAGGCAGTACAGAACGTCACAACACTTGCTAAACTGAGTGCAATATCTGATTCAACGTTCTATTTGTATGCTCTATTCTTATGGACTGCACTCATATGACATCCAAGTGCAGTCAGACTGACCCAGCAGAGCATCGGAGGATTCTGCGGTAGGCTCCCCCCCCCCCCTTGCTTCTGTATTTTTGGAGCAGAGACGTTGAGTTCTGTAGTACTACCTTCATAAAACTCACTGTGCCAACTCGGCACCTCTTTTGTCCCTTCCCCCTCACACACATTTCTGTCTTCTTTCATGTAAGAGAGGAGCATTGTACATGAGAATAAATATTCATACTCCGTATTTCATGTACACGCTCACATTTGTTGACAGTGGTGTGGGTTGAGCTACAGGCCCACAATCAGTTATGACATCATAGGTGATATAGAGACATAACTTTTCATAAATAGTCTGTAATGGTGAATAGTTAGGGAAAGTTTTCTTTCTATATTAATAAAGCCATAAGTAATTAAGGGCCCCCTCCCGTCCCACATCTCCGACAGTAAAGGCTCTTTCACACATTATATTTTTGGTACAGGTGCTATCCATTATTTTTGCACATAGATCACGAACCCATTACAGTGAATATGCTTTTTCACCTGTGTTAATTTTTTAGCCAAAAAAAAAAAAGAAACTGAAACATATCCTACTTTGATCTGTGTTGCCGATAACTCACTTATTATATGCAGATTTCTTGCACATTTTGCCGTATGCAATGAAAAGGATTACATCTACAGTGAATATCATCACAAGGAATTGACCTGAAGTGGAATTTCCACATTGCGCTCTGCATCTCTGTATCTGAATCTCTGTATGCTCGTGCTGTCCCTGCTGGAGACGCTGATTCCATGTGCAGTTCACATGAGCCCAAGGTTTACTAGGTGAGAATCCCAGGGGATTATTAGCTATCTGATGTATGCATCATGTCCTCCCTCTAAAATTGAATGTGTCAAAACCTTGTGTTTCCTCCCTCCAATAACCTACCTTTGCCCGATATTGCCATTTTCCTGTGTGGTATACTCCCCAGCAACATGCCCGCTGTCTTGGTGTCATATTTGATTCAGATCTTTCCTTCACTCCCCACATCCGATCATGTGCCCGCTTATGTCATCTACACATCAAAAACATCTCTAGAATTCGACCTTTACCTACATCTGACGTCTGGATTATTGCAACTCTCTACTAATTAGTCTCCTTCTTATAAAACTCTCTCCTCTCCAATCCATCCTGAATGCAGCAGCCAGGCCCATATTCCTCGCCAACCGCTACACCGATGTCTCTACCCTGTGCCAGTCGTTGCACTGGTTGCCCATCCGATGCAGAGTTCAATCTAAACTTATTACTCTTACCCACAAAGCGCTCCACGGTTCAGCACACGCTACATTTCCTCCCTCATCTCAGTCTGCCACCCTACCTGTGCCCTACTTTCCGCTAATGATGTAAAACTAAAATCCACAATAATCTGAACCTCCCACTCCTGTCTCCAAGACTTCTCGCGTGCTGCGCCACTTTTTTGGAATGCACTACCCAATTCAATTAATTCCCAAGCCCCACACTTTCAGGCGTGGCCTAAAAACGCATTTCTTTAGGCTGGCCTATCACCTCACCTCACTTATCTAACGATCCCTAGTTCGCCCATACAAAAGTTTCTTCAACATCATGACCCTCGTAGCATTTGTTCACACACGCTCTGTGCACTTATTAACCCTCTGTGTCTGTACTGTTCACATACTGGCTGGTGACCAATTCTGGCAGAGTTATGTGAATATCCTATTTATTATATTTCTGGCTGGACCATACAATATCAGTACAATTTATCATTTACCTTTCGTGTCTCCCCTATTTCCCCATAGATTGTAAGCTTGTGAGCAGCAGGGTCCTTAATCCTTTTGCCATCTGATTTATGCTTATTCAGTAATATCTTTATTGTCTGTACAACTCCCCTCTAAAATGTAAAGTATCACAGAATATGTTGGTGCTAGAAAAAGAAAAATTGTTATTATTATATTGCAATATTTAGTTTTGCACATTGGTCGGTCAGTGAATTGCTTGGGCAGTTGTTTACTTTAACATGTCACTAATTAAACAGTACTAATCCTAATATCCATTCTCAGGTGAGGAGACCAAGACATTTTGGTTTAAACTTGAGAAAATAAAAAAAAATAAATCAGTTTCACATCCTTGTAAAAAAAGAAAAGAAAAAAAACGCAACTTGTAAATATAACCTTACTGGGACTTGGTATCAGCCAGTGTGGTTTTTTTGTCACCTGGGGGCTGTTCCCCATTTTTTTTTTCTATGTATTTTGAGTAGAAGCAGGTAAGTTTTGCATTCTTGAGCCCCCCGGTTACATTTTCAAGCTTACACAGGATAAAGTGTTGACATGTGAAATAACCTAATTTATTTATTCACTTTTTTATGTGGATGCACACATTAACCATCCAGCACAAAACCAACACAGAAAAGTGACCCTCTCGGGATGGGAAGGTCCATAAATACTAGTTACTTCCTAATCTAAAAATAATGGATTTCAGACGCCCCAGGCACAAACTATCACATTGGATGGCTTGTTTCTGGGGTAACCAACTCTTTCCCAATTCTCCTGGTGAATTTGGCAGTGAATTAATAGTGAGAATATATCAATTTTTGAGACAACAAAGCGACACTGGCTGTCACCAGGTTTGATTTATATGAGATAAGACCAATACCTTTCAGGACTGATATACAGAATTGTATAATGCTGCATATCTCAACCCAGCCAGACCTGCAAGACAAAAAAATACCTTGCATTGTACTCGCCTGCAGGGCGTTCCGATCCGAGTGGTGTTGCTGGTCTTGGTCCGGCGCTTCAATTTTTCTTTCAATGCCTTCCTCCGTCTTGCTTAATGTGGATGATGCATCCCTACGTCATCCACACAGTCTCCTCGGCAACGCACTTATCTGCCCTGACGAGGGAAGAGCAAAGTACTACAATGCGCAGGCACCGGGAAAGGTCAAGGAGCCACATGTGCACTGCAGTGCTTTACTTTGTCCTAGTTAGGACAGGGAAGTGCGCCTGCACAAAAGCGCAATGCTGGGGACCCTGAGTGGACGGCACTGAAAGAAGAAGTGAGGCCCCGGACCAAGACCAGCGACACCCCTCAGACCGGACCGCTCCGCAGGTAAGTACAATACCATTATAGAATGCTGTATATCAAGCCTGAAGGTGGTGGCCTTACCTTATATCCAACAAGCTTGGTGACAGGTTCGCATTTAAAGGGACTCTGTCACCTGAATTTGGAGGGAACAATCTTCAGCCATAGGGGCGGGGTTTTCGGGTGTTTGATTCACCCTTTACTTACACGCTGGCTGCATGCTGGCTGCAATATTGGATTGAAGTTCAATTGGATTGAAGCACAAGATTGCACCTTGTGCAGCCATGTACTATGGAGGACAGAGAATGAACTTCAATCCAATATTGCAGCCAGCATGCAGCCAGCGGGTAAGGAAAGGATGAATCAAACACCCGAAAACCCCGCCCCTATGCTGAAGATTGTTCCCTCCAAATTCAGGTGACAGAGTCCCTTTAAGGTATCTGTCAGATACCTCCACTAACAATATAATAAGGTGCTTATAAAAAAAATATTTTATGAAACAAACAAACAAAACCACTACCCTATATCATCCCCTTTGACCATTTTATTAGCCAACTAGATTCCATGTTGGTCCAACTTAGTCCATCGAATCCAATGTTGTCCATATAGCGATAAGAAAAATGAAAGACATCTCTGATATTCACGTGCTTTATGTTAACGTAAATAGTGATGTCCTATTTTTTATTGCAGACATTATCCTTCCTTATTTCTATAGTAAATGAATGGTGAGCCCCAAGAATAATGTTCTCTGGTGGGCCCTGTGTTTTCCAGTTCGACACTCTATGGGTGCACATGTGTGGAGCCATTCTCAGCATGCTGCAATTGTTTTCTCATGGTGAGTAGTCATGAGAAAAAAAAATCGCTGATCTGCAGTTCCCCAGAGCATGACATCGGGCCAAGTGCTAGCCGATAAAACATCGCAAAGTACTAGTCCAAGTTATACGCTTGTGTCAGCGAGCCCTGAAGGTGAGACCACAAGCAGCAGTTGGCATGAAGTGGATGAATTTTCGCTCCAACACAACAGTCAACTTTGTTTTACAAATTTGCAGCCATTGGAACGCAGCAGAGATTTCACCACACAGCTGTCACAATGTGGGGACACACTCTGAGAGTTGACTTATCTGCGGTAAGTGGGGACATGCTGCCAAGGTACAGAAAAGGAACTACAGATGTTGTGCCATTATGTGAATTAGCCCTTAGCCAGTACCCTTCCAACCCAAGACTATAATCGTTTGACTCTGGGAACAGTTACTTTTCTGCACCGTGCCAAACTATTCATGCTCAGGAATGACACGAGTATTGGCAGCTGTGTGCTGTAACATACAGCTAAAACCCAATGTCAATGGCCAGAATTGGAGGTTTG
Source organism: Ranitomeya imitator (assembly GCF_032444005.1). Lineage (NCBI taxonomy): Eukaryota > Metazoa > Chordata > Amphibia > Anura > Dendrobatidae > Ranitomeya > Ranitomeya imitator. Next base: position 709,649,483 of record NC_091284.1, on the reverse strand, counting down.
CTCCTTGCCCTTTAACACCTAAAATGCTGTGAGACAGTGACAGGTGTCATATGCGAGGGTCGCTATGTGTCCCCCGGGATGCACATAGAAGCGTATTAAGACCGCTGGAGTGCATTGCAGTCACAGATATAGCTGTGATTGTAGTGCAAAATAAAATTAACTTTGGTCTTGGGCAAGCTATCTGCCCAAGGCAGATTGAAGAAAACACGGCATGGGCTTTTATATTTTGGAGCAAACGACAGGATGGTAGTGGGGCAGTTTTCTCCCTCCGGGCCTGGTCTTACATGTGTCCCATGGCCACAGATTCCATTTAAAAACCCTGCAGAAAAGGGTTGAGTGTGTCAGTGTTTGTTTGCAAGTAGCAGAGCAGGAGGATCTGTAACATCCAGCTTGTGTGAGGTAACACAGGGCCAAGAGCAGCGAATGCCTGGCACTCCGAAGCATGATACGGTGGTGCAGTCGCCCTCGGCATCCGGTCTCGGATACGAACTGTTGTGACGCCCCGGCAGCGATCAACGAAGTTTACCTAATACAGACACCTTCTGGGGCATTTTCATTTTTCATTTTACTTAAAGAAGCTGCGCGGTAACATGATACTGGTAGCTTATCCTTAGGATAGGTCTTCAGTGTTACCTGATAACAATTTACCTGCTGGGTTAATCAATATAACCTGTTTGGCATAATTCGTTACTAATTGGTTAGTGGTTAATTGGCATAAATGGTTACTCATTGGTTCTTCATATGTCTGACTCATATACCTGTTTTGCATAATTGGTTACTCATATACCTGACCGTTAGCCAATGGGAAAGTAGTTATTGGCAAATCAACAATGAAGTCAATGGACAAGGTCTTCAAATCAAAAAACATTTCACTTTCAATGAAGACAGGGCTTGTATGAGGTCTGGTCTTCCTGTATTAACATATGAATGCGAAACCTGGACAGTAAAGAAACAAGGCAGAAGAAGACTCAATGCCTTCCAAATGTGGTGCTGGAGAAGGATGTTATCAATACCATGGATGGTGAGAAGAACAAGCACATTAATTTTGTAACAAATCAAGCTAGACATGTCAAGGATCACCAACCAATGACTTGCCGATTTTGGACATACGGTGCCTTGTGTTGTGAATTCTGTGGCAGAGCTTCCTCCTGTGGTCACAAGTGGTACTTCGGCTGATTCTCTCTGGGAGCTTCCGTTTGTGGAGGAAACTGGTACTGCTGCTTCTGAGTTTCCTCCCTCAGGTGATCTGGTGAGGTCGTTAGGTGCTTCTCTACTTAACCCCACCTAATGCTTTGATTCATGCTTCCTGTCAATGTTCCAGTGTTGGACTTGTGTTTCTCTGGATCATTCCTGTGGCCTGCTGCTCCGCATAGCTAAGTGCTTCTTTGCTATTTGTTGCTATTTTTTCTGTCCAGCTTGTCTATTTGTTTTGCTGGAAGCTCTGGGACGCAAAGGGTGTACCTCCGTGCCGTTAGTTCGGTACGGAGGGTCTTTTTGCCCCTTTGCGTGGTTTTCTTTAGGGTTTTGTGTAGACCGCAAAGTTATCTTTCCTATCCACGTTCTGTCTAGAATATCGGGCCTCACTTTGCTGAATCTATTTCATCCCTACGTTTGTCTTTTCATCTTACTCACAGTCATTATATGTGGGGGGCTGCCTTTTCCTTTGGGGTATTTCTCTGAGGCAAGGTAGGCTTATTTTTTCTATCTTCAGGCTGTGCCGAGTTGCATAGGTAGCGTTAGGCGCAATCCACAGCTGCCTCTAGTTGTGTTTGGAGAGGATCAGGGATTGCGGTCTGCAGAGTTCCCACGTCTCAGAGCTCGTTCTATTATTTTGGGTTATTGTCAGATCACTGTATGTGCTCTGACCTCCATGTCCATTGTGATACTGAATTGCCTTTCATAACAGTACAGGAAGCCAAAAGTACTAATGATTCTCAATAGAGGGAAAAAAGAAGTTCTGAGACAATTTTTTTTTCTTGGCTTTGTGTTTTGTCTTTTTTTTCCCCTAGACATTTGGGTGGTTCAGTACACAGGTGTAGCGATGGACATTAGAAGTCTGTCTTCATTTGTGGATCAGCTCTCGGCAAGAGTACAAAAGATTCAAGACACTATTGATCAGAAATCTATGTTAGAACCAAGAATTCCTATTCCTGATTTGTTTTTTGGAGATAGAACTAAGTTTCTGAGTTTCAAAAATAATTGTAAGTTATTTCTGGCCTTGAAACCTCGTTCCTCTGGTGATCCAGTTCAACAGGTTTTGATTATTATTTCTTTTTTTGCGCGGCGACCCTCAGGACTGGGCATTTTCTCTTGTGCCAGGAGATCCTGCATTGAGTAATATCAATGCGTTTTTCCTGGCGCTCGGATTGCTGTACGATGAGCCTAATTCAGTGGATCAGGCAGAAAAGAATTTGCTGGCTCTTTGTCAGGGTCAGGATGAGATAGAGGTATATTGCCAGAAATTTAGAAAATGGTCAGTGCTCACTCAATGGAATGAATCTGCGCTGGCAGCTATGTTCAGAAAGGGTCTCTCTGAAGCCCTTAAGGATGTCATGGTGGGATTTCCTATGCCTGCTGGTTTGAATGAGTCTATGTCTTTGGCTATTCAGATCAGTCGACGCTTGCGTGAGCGTAAATCTGTGCACCATTTGGCAGTATTACCTGAGCTTAAACCTGAGCCTATGCAGTGCGATAGGACTTTGACCAGAGTTGAACGGCAAGAACACAGACGTCTGAATGGGCTGTGTTTCTACTGTGGTGATTCCACTCATGCTATCTCTGATTGTCCTAAGCGCACTAAGCGGTTCGCTAGGTCTGCCATCATTGGTACGGTACAGTCAAAATTTCTTCTGTCCGTTACCTTGATCTGCTCTTTGTTATCATATTCTGTCATGGCGTTTGTGGATTCAGGCGCTGCTCTGAATTTGATGGACTTGGAATATGCTAAGCGTTGTGGGTTTTTCTTGGAGCCCTTGCAGTGTCCTATTCCATTGAGAGGTATTGATGCTACGCCTTTGGCCAAGAATAAACCTCAATACTGGACCCAGCTGACCATGTGCATGGCTCCTGCACATCAGGAGGATATTCGCTTTCTGGTGTTGCATAATCTGCATGATGTGGTCGTGTTGTGGGGTTGCCATGGCTACAAGCCCATAATCCAGTATTGGATTGGAAATCCATGTCGGTGTCCAGCTGGGGTTGTCAGGGGGTACATGGTGATGTTCCATTTTTGTCAATTTCGTCATCCACCCCTTCTGAGGTTCCAGAGTTCTTGTCTGATTACCAGGATGTATTTGATGAGCCCAAGTCCGATGCCCTACCTCCGCATAGGGATTGTGATTGTGCTATCAATTTGATTCCTGGTGGTAAATTCCCAAAAGGTCGACTGTTTAATTTATCCGTGCCTGAGCACACCGCTATGCGCAGTTATGTGAAGGAATCCCTGGAGAAGGGGCATATTCGCCCGTCATCGTCGCCATTAGGAGCAGGGTTCTTTTTTGTAGCCAAAAAGGATGGTTCGCTGAGACCTTGTATAGATTATCGCCTTCTTAATAAGATCACTGTTAAATTTCAGTACCCCTTGCCTTTGTTATCTGATTTGTTTGCTCGGATTAAGGGGGCTAGTTGGTTCACCAAGATTGATCTTCGTGGTGCGTATAATCTGGTGCGAATCAGGCGAGGCGATGAATGGAAAACTGCATTTAATACGCCCGAGGGTCATTTTGAGTATCTAGTGATGCCATTCGGACTTGCCAATGCTCCATCAGTGTTTCAGTCCTTTATGCATGACATCTTCCGAGAGTACCTGGATAAATTCCTGATTGTGTACTTGGATGACATTTTGATCTTCTCGGATGATTGGGAGTCTCATGTGAAACAGGTCAGAACGGTTTTTCAGGTCCTGCGTGCTAACTCTTTGTTTGTGAAGGGATCAAAGTGTCTCTTTGGTGTGCAGAAGGTTTCATTTTTGGGGTTCATCTTTTCCCCTTCTACTATCGAGATGGATCTGTTAAGGTCCAAGCCATCCATGATTGGACTCAGCCGACATCTCTGAAAAGTCTGCAAAAGTTCCTGGGCTTTGCTAATTTTTATCGTCACTTCATCTGCAATTTTTCTAGTATTGCCAAACCATTGACCGATTTGACCAGGAAGGGTGCTGATTTGGTCAGTTGGTCTTCTGCTGCTGTGGGGGCTTTTCAAGAGTTGAAGCGTCGTTTTTCTTCTGCCCCTGTGTTGTGTCAACCTGATGTTTCTTTTCCGTTCCAGGTCGAGGTTGATGCTTCTGAGATTGGAGCAGGGGCTGTTTTGTCGCAGAGAGGTTCTGATTGTTCAGTGATGGAACCATGCGCTTTTTTTTCCAGGAAGTTTTCGCCTGCTGAGCGGAATTATGATGTGGGCAACCGAGAGTTGCTGGCCATGAAGTGGGCATTCGAGGAGTGGCGTCATTGGCTTGAAGGAGCTAAGCATCGCGTGGTGGTATTGACTGATCATAAGAACCTGACTTATCTCGAGTCTGCTAAGCGTTTGAATCCTAGACAGGCTCGTTGGTCGCTGTTTTTTGCCCGTTTTGACTTTGTGATTTCGTACCTTCCGGGCTCTAAAAATGTGAAGGCGCATGCTCTGTCTAGGAGTTTTGTGCCCGACTCTCCGGGTTTATCTGAGCCGGCGGGTATCCTCAAGGAAGGAGTAATTGTGTCTGCCATCTCCCCTGATTTGCGGCGGGTGCTGCAAAAATTTCAGGCTAATAAACCTGATCGTTGTCCAGCGGAGAAACTGTTTGTCCCGGATAGGTGGACAAATAAAGTGATCTCTGAGGTTCATTGTTCGGTGTTGGCTGGTCATCCTGGAATCTTTGGTACCAGAGAGTTAGTGGCTAGATCCTTTTGGTGGCCGTCTCTGTCGCGGGATGTGCGTTCTTTTGTGCAGTCCTGTGGGATTTGTGCTCGGGCTAAGCCCTGCTGTTCTCGTGCCAGTGGGTTGCTTTTGCCCTTGCCGGTCCCGAAGAGACCTTGGACACATATCTCTATGGATTTTATTTCAGATCTTCCCGTCTCTCAAAAGATGTCAGTCATTTGGGTGGTCTGTGATCGCTTTTCTAAGATGGTCCATCTGGTACCCTTGTCCAAGTTGCCTTCTTCCTCTGATTTGGTGCCATTGTTCTTCCAGCATGTGGTTCGTTTGCATGGCATTCCAGAGAATATCGTTTCTGACAGAGGTTCCCAGTTTGTTTCGAGGTTTTGGCGAGCCTTTTGTGGTAGGATGGGCATTGACTTGTCTTTTTCCTCGGCTTTTCATCCTCAGACTAATGGCCAGACCGAACGAACCAATCAGACCTTGGAATCCTATCTGAGATGCTTTGTTTCTGCCGATCAGGATGACTGGGTGTCCTTTTTGCCTTTGGCTGAGTTCGCCCTTAATAATCGGGCCAGCTCGGCTACCTTGGTTTCGCCATTTTTCTGCAATTCTGGGTTCCATCCTAGTTTCTCTTCAGGACAGGTTGAGTCTTCGGACTGTCCTGGTGTGGATACTGTGGTGGACAGGTTGCAGCAGATTTGGACTCATGTAGTGGACAATTTGACCTTGTCCCAGGAGAAGGCTCAACGTTTCGCTAATCGCAGACGCCGTGTGGGTCCCCGACTTCGTGTTGGGGATCTGGTTTGGTTATCTTCTCGTCATATTCCTATGAAGGTTTCCTCTCCGAAGTTTAAACCTCGTTTCATTGGTCCTTATAGGATTTCTGAGGTTATTAATCCTGTGTCTTTTCGTCTGACCCTCCCAGATTCTTTTTTCATACATAACGTCTTCCATAGGTCATTGTTGCGGAGATACGTGGCACCTATGGTTCCATCTGTTGACCCTCCTGCCCCGGTTTTGGTGGAGGGGGAATTGGAGTATATTGTGGAGAAGATTTTGGATTCTCGTGTTTCAAGACGGAAACTCCAGTATCTGGTTAAATGGAAGGGTTATGCTCAGGAGGATAATTCCTGGGTTTTTGCCTCTGATGTCCATGCTCCCGATCTTGTTCGTGCCTTTCATGTGGCTCATCCTGGTCGGCCTGGGGGCTCTGGTGAGGGTTCGGTGACCCCTCCTCAGGGGGGGGGTACTGTTGTGAATTCTGTGGCAGAGCTTCCTCCTGTGGTCACAAGTGGTACTTCGGCTGATTCTCTCTGGGAGCTTCCGTTTGTGGAGGAAACTGGTACTGCTGCTTCTGAGTTTCCTCCCTCAGGTGATCTGGTGAGGTCGTTAGGTGCTTCTCTACTTAACCCCACCTAATGCTTTGATTCATGCTTCCTGTCAATGTTCCAGTGTTGGACTTGTGTTTCTCTGGATCATTCCTGTGGCCTGCTGCTCTGCATAGCTAAGTGCTTCTTTGCTATTTGTTGCTATTTTTTCTGTCCAGCTTGTCTATTTGTTTTGCTGGAAGCTCTGGGACCAAAGGGTGTACCTCCGTGCCGTTAGTTCGGTACGGAGGGTCTTTTTGCCCCTTTGCGTGGTTTTCTTTAGGGTTTTGTGTAGACCGCAAAGTTATCTTTCCTATCCTCGTTCTGTCTAGAATATCGGGCCTCACTTTGCTGAATCTATTTCATCCCTACGTTTGTCTTTTCATCTTACTCACAGTCATTATATGTGGGGGGCTGCCTTTTCCTTTGGGGTATTTCTCTGAGGCAAGGTAGGCTTATTTTTTCTATCTTCAGGCTAGTTAGTTTCTCAGGCTGTGCCGAGTTGCATAGGTAGCGTTAGGCGCAATCCACAGCTGCCTCTAGTTGTGTTTGGAGAGGATCAGGGATTGCGGTCTGCAGAGTTCCCACGTCTCAGAGCTCGTTCTATTATTTTGGGTTATTGTCAGATCACTGTATGTGCTCTGACCTCCATGTCCATTGTGATACTGAATTGCCTTTCATAACAGCCTTGCAAAAGTACTCAGCTCCCTGGAACTTTTCAACCTTTTTCCACATATCATGCTTCAAACATAAAGATACCAAATGTAAATTTTTGGTGAAGAATCAACAACAAGTGGAAAATAATTGTGAGGTTGAACGAAATTTATTAGTTATTTTAAATTTTTGTGGAAATTCCAAAACTGAAAAGTGGGTCGTGCAATATTATTCGGCCCCTTTAACTTAATACTTTGTTGCGATTACAGCTTCAATTCGCTTGGGGTATGTCTCTATCAGTTTTGTACATCGAGAGACTGAAATTCTTGCCCATTCTTCCTTGGCAAACAGCTCGAGCTCAGTGAGGTTTGATGGAGATCGTTTGTGAACAGCAGTTTTCAGCTCTTTCCACAGATTCTCGATTCGATTGAGGTCTGGACTTTGACTTGGCCAGTCTAACACCTGGATACGTTTATTTGTGAACCATTCCATTGTAGATTTTGCTTTATGTTTGGAATCATTGTCTTGTTGGAAGACAAATCTTCGTCCCAGTCTCAGGTCTTTTGTAGACTCCAACAGGTTTTCTTCAAGAATGGTCCTGTATTTGGCTCCATCCATCTTCCCATAAATTTTAACCATCTTACCTGTCCCTGCTGAAGAAAAGCAGGCCCAAACCATGATGCTGCCACCACCATGTTTGACAGTGGGTATGGTCTGTTCAGGGCGATGAGCTGTGTTGCCTTTACGCCAAACATATCGTTTGGCATTATGGACAAAAAGTTAGATTTTGGTTTCATCTGACCAGAGCACCTTCTTCCACATATTTGGTGTGTCTCCCAGGTGGCTTTTTGCAAACTTTAAACAACACGTTTTATGGATATCTTTGAGAAATGGCTTTCTTCTTGCCACTCTTCCATAAAGGCCAGATTTGTGCAGTGTACAACTGCTGTTGTCCTATGGATAGACTGTCCCACCTCAGCTGTAGATCTCAACAGTTCATCCAGAGTGATCATGGGCCTCTTGGCTGCATCTCTGATCAGTCTTCTCCTTATTTGAGATGAAAGTTTAGAGGGATGGCCGGGTCTTGGTAGATTTGCAGTGGTATGATACTCCTTCCATTTCAATATGATCGCTTGCACAGTTCTCCTTGGGATGTTTAAAGTTTTGGAAATCATTTGTATCCAAATGCGGCTTTAAACTTCTCCACAACAGTATCACGGGCCTGCCTGTTGTGTTCCTTGGTCTTCATGATGCTCTCTGTGCTTCAAACAGAACCCTGAGACTATCACAGAGCAAGTGCATTTATACGGAGACTTGATTACACACAGGTGGATTATATTTATCATCATTAGGCATTTAGGACAACATTGGATCCTTCAGAGATCCACAATGAACTTCTGGAGTGAGTTTGCTGCACTGAAAGTAAAGGAGCTGAATAATATTGCACGCCCCACTTTTCAGTTTTTGAATTTCCACAAAAATTTAAATTAACCAATAAATTTCGTTCAACTTCACAATTGTGTTCCACTTGTTGTTGATTCTTCACCCAAAATTTATATTTGGTATCTTTATGTTTGAAGCATGATATGTGGGAAAAGGTTGAAAAGTTCCAGGGAGCCAAATACTTTCACAAGGCATTGTATCATACAAAGAGAGTAATCACTGGAGAAGGACATCATTTTTGGAAGAACAGCAGGAAAAATGCAAAAAGGAAGACCAGCAAGTTGATGGCTCGATCCTATCAAAGTCAAGGCGGTGAAGATCCTGGTGGACTTATATAGACTTTCACAAGATCGATCTTCCTACAGATAATTCATTCATCAAGTCGCCATGACTCGAGATCAAGCTGAAGGTAAAAAAGCAAAAAAAACGAACAAAAAAAAAAATGCCGATACAGCTGACCTTGCGGTGACGGGCCCCATAGCGGCCGGGCGGCAGAGCGGGGAGACCGAATGTGTGCACGATACAGTTACAGTAGCGTAGCTCCGGGTGGGCCTCCTCTGAGCTCCGGGCCCAGGGTGCTTGCAACCTCTGCCCCCCCAGTAGCTATGCTACAGTTGCTGACCAATCTATATACATAATTGTCGAAGGGGTACTTCCGTCTGTCTGTCTGTCCTGTCACGGTTATTCGTTCGCTGATTGGTCTCGGCAGCTGCCTGTCATGGCTGCCGCGACCAATCAGCGACGGCCACAGACCGATTAGTCCCTCCCCTACTCCCCTGCACTCACTGCCCGGCGCCCGCTCCATAATCCCCTCCACTCACCGCTCACACAGGGTTAATGGCAGCGGTAACGGCCCGTGGTGTAACGCACTCCGTTACCGCTGCTATTAACCCTGTGTGTACCCAACTATTTACTATTGATGCTGCCTATGCCTATGTCATGTTAAAAATAATTAAAAAAAACAAAAAAAACCTGCTATACTCACCCTCCGCCGCCTTTCTCGCTCCTCGTCACGCTCCCGGGATCGCTCCATTGCAAGCGGCAACTTCCGGTCCCGTCCCAGGGCTGGTGTGCGACAAGGACCTGTCGTGACGTCACGGTCATGTGACCACGACGTCATCATAGGTCCTGCTCACACCAGCCCTGGGACCGCAAGCTGCCGCTTGCAATGAAGCGGTCCCGGGAGCGTGGCGATGAGCGAGAAAGGCAGCGGATGGTAAGTATAGCAGGACTTCAACGGGCTATAGGTGAGTATATGTTTATTTTTTTTTAAGTCTCTATACTACGTGGCTCTGTGCTGGCCAATATACTACGTGGCTCTGCTATATACTATGTGGCTGGGCAATATACTACGTGACTGGGCAATATACCGTACTATGTGGGCTGTGCTATATACTATGTGGCTGGTCAACACGTGGCTGGGCAATATACTACGTGGCTGGGCAATATACTACGTGGCTGAGCAATATACTACGTCGCTGGGCAATATACTACGTGACTGGGCAATATAGTACGTGACTGGGCAATATACTACGTGGCATTTTAGAGGGGACTTGTACAGACAATAAAGATATAACAGAATAAGCATAACTCAGATGGCAAAAGGATTGAGGACCCTGCTGCTCACAAGCTTACAATCTATGGGGAAATAGAGGAGATACAAAAGGTAAATGATAAATTGTACTTACGGTATATTGTATGGTCCAGCCAGAAATATAATAAATAGGGTATTCACATAACTCTGCCAGAATCGGTCACCAGTCACTATGTGTAATGTACGTAGATGGTCATGCTACCCACATTCCCCCTTGAAGAATCACATGTATTGTTGTAAATGTTATGTGATGCAATGTGAACTGTGATAAGGGTTAAAGGTATTAGTAATATTGATAATGTGTGTAGTTTCACCGTAGTTGGAGTTAATGTTTTGGACAAGTCCAGAGTGGGAAGGGGGCGAGTTGAAGGGAAAATGACAATTTCCAGTTAGGAGAGTGGATAGGACCTGGAGTGCGTAGAAAGAAGACTTAAGGCTCATGGTGAACAGTGCCGCATTCTGGGGTGTCCCTAAAGTGAGAGCAGAACGAAGGAAAGAAAGAGATAGCGAGATCTGGAGCAGAAATGAGTAAGGCATGCAATATGCGCAATATGCAGAAATGATCCCAAGACAGTGATCCGTATGTCATCCGTAAGCAGGGTGTGATTGCGTATTTTGGGCATGTAAACCTCCGTATGTAATTCGTATGGCATCCGCACGGCGAGATTTTCTTGCCGGCTTGCAAAATGGACATAGAATTGATTTATGGACTCAAATATTCATGAAAACATATATACAGTTTATAAATATATATATATATATATATATATATATGTTTGTTAGTGAGATATATATATATATATATATATTTATATTTAATACAGCGCTAGATAGCAGAAAAGCTGGCAAATTGCAATTCAGTTGCCGACTTTTGCTCTCTCCTTCCCAAACCCGACAGGATATGAGACATGGTTTACATACAGTAAACCATTTCATATATCTTATATTTTTACATATTCCTCACTACTAATGTTAGTAGAGTGTGTGTGCAAAGTTTGGGGGCTCTAGCTGTTAAAATAAAGAGTTAAATCACGGAAAAAATTGGCGTGGGCTCCCGCGTAATTTTCTCCGCTCGAGTGGGAAAGCCAGTGACTGAGGGCAGATATTAATAGCCTGCAGAGGGTCCATGGTTATTGCCCCCCCCTGGCTAAAAATATCTGCCCCCAGCCACCCCAGAAAAGCCACCGGTGCGTATTTCTCGCAAGTCACACTGATGGTCTGTGTGTAATCCATATTTTTCTCGCCCCCCATAGACTTTCATTGGCGTATTTTTGTAGGAATACGCTGACAAACGCAGCATTCTGCAATTTTCTACGCCCGTAAAAAACAGCTGAGAGATATACGGCAGATAGGAGCTGCCCCATAGAGAATCATTGGTCCGTGTGCAATGCGTAGTTTTTGCTCCTCTCATACGTTCGTAAAACTCTCTAGTGTGACTCCGGCCTAAGAGACAGAGTGATCGAGTGGAGAAAGAGCCCGAATAGCTTATAGCTCTTGAAGGTAACGGGCCTAGACAGGAGTGAGTACATGAGATGGGTAGAAAGTCCCTGGCGGGAGCTCCAGAGCATCAGAGAGCTTGACGCTGAGTCCAGCCATATTGACACCTTGAGGAGAAAGAAGAGTCAGAACCGCAGGGCGATAAAGGACTCTTGTTAAGCAGAACTGTCAAGCTGCGCGGAGTTGTGATGAAGTAGTGAGAAACTGAGGAGACAGAGGACAAGTAGAGAAAACGTAAAGAAAGGAGGACAATAGAGAAACGAAGGAAGGAAACTGTGGATAATGGAGTTGTGAAGGAAACGTTCATAAGACTGTGTACCTGCTATATCCTGTATATATTCCCTACCAAATTCTTGCTCAGTAAAAGGTTTATTTTCAACTGGAGGTCTCCCTCATTGAACTGTCCAAAATCTGTTACTGGCAAACCAGCAACATTGGTTCCATGCAGCCTGCACGGGTGTACCACCCTCATAGCACAGGGTCAACACACCCAGCCAAGCAGGGTCGGCGTCAACACCCGGATACCCGGGCAAGTGCCGGGGCCCTGGCGAGACAGGGGGGCCCATTCAGGGCCGGCGTTAGGGGCAGGCAGCTGCCAGTGCCTAGGGCCCCCGATCCCCCAGGGGCCCTCAGCACATCACGCAGCTGCTATGGGGCCCCTGTGAGGCAGGGGGGGCCGTCTGTCGCAAGCGCGAACTCCCCCGCCGCCGCTTTGAACTTTACCGTCGTCTGCTGGTAAAGTTCAAAGCAAATGATGGAGGAGAGAGCGTCACCTGACGCTCCCTCTCCCATCATTCCCTGCTCTGCCTCTGACACTGCCGCTGCGCGATGACGTCATCGCGCTCCCTGTGTGTCAGGCAGTGCAGTGGCTGCCGCCGAGACCGGAGTAGGGAGCAGCGCGGGCACGTTGAGAGGTGAGGAGTGTTTTTTTTTTTTTTGTAGCTAACAGTGAGTACTGGACTATGGGGCCATTCTTGGGGGGAGGGGGGCTGTGCTGTATACTACATGTCTGAAAAAAGGGAGGAAAGAACCACTCTAAAACACTGCACACCACAAAACGTATATAGAATATATCAAAAAGGCAAACTTTAATTGATGCATAGATAAAAACATTTAAAACAAGTGAAAAACACCAAAAATCCCCACAATGATCCGACAAAGTAGTAGTGGCCAAAACAGGGGCATGTATCCTACAGGTAATACAGAGGTATCGCCGTCTTTCCCCACACTGATCCCTGCCTCCTTACTATTTGCCTTCCTGCAACCACAAAGAAAAGGTGGAAAAATGTCCACAAGTACAACGATAGAAACAACTTTATTAGTAAAACTGTATACAAAAGTATCAAACAGGGACAAGACTGAATAGGGCAGCAGAGCTCATCACCACATAGTTAGCGAGAGCCCACATATTGGGGTGTAGATAGGTCATAAGCGCAAGTGCGCAACAAAATATAAAAACATCACGACATAATATAAACCTACCCAGTCGTATATACACCCGGCAAGTGTGGGCTCCCGCACTCCCCGACGCGCGTTTCGGAAGTATAGCACTTCCTTCCTCAGGGGGCGTGTCATGCAGAGCGGCAGAGCGGTATAAAAGCACCCGCGACCGGAAGTGACCATGTCTGTGCGACGCCGATGATCCATTCACCCGCCTCCATACACTGACGTCACCGCTGCTGTGAGATCACATGGGGCCCCATGTGACCAAAACAACAAGCGGCAAGCAGCGACGGGCAGAGGGAGGGACCCACACAGCATCACAGCAAACAGCGGCCATATTAACTGTGGGCAACATGCCAGCACCATACTGCAACATGCAGATCGGTACTGCACCGCCATACAAGGGAACAAAGTACATAATACAAATATAAGACAAAACCACATACTATACAAAAACCCCAAACACAGAATCATGTGGCGGAGGTGTGAGACAAATATAACACACACTATATTAACCCAAACTATACAATATGATATATGCATAGGCACAAATAAATACAATTAATCTATACTGTACACTAATCGGTCAACATGGCTAAGTACACGATAACATCATAGTTAGAAGATGAGAAATACTACACAATCATACAATAATATATATCAATATACATTGTAATTATTCCGTACATAAATAAACCACATAGCAACCACAGGCATAAGGCAAGTAGTATACAAATAACCAAGCAGATATATATACGAGAATTTGTACGGGATACACCCCATCTTCATCTTGATAACTCCACTCTCCATCAAAAACATCACGAATACAGAAAAGGTCACTAAAAAATAAAACACAATTAGTAAAAGAGTCTAAAACCATAGAGGCGAATGTACAATGCAGCCCGCAATATACATCAGCAGGGGGACCCCAGGAAAGGGACAAACGAGAGACACTCATTTAACCCATTGGGATGAACAGTGTTCAGAGCCCAGATCCATCTTGTCTCAAGCTGAGACAGACGTTTAGACAATCCACCACCACGGATGTTTATATTTAAAGATTCAATACCACGTACCTTCAACAGCGTACCATCACAATTGTGGAAATCTTTAAAATGACGTGGTATTGTTTTTAAAGTGGAGGCGTCCGCGTGACCGACTGCCGCCTGAATGCCCAATACGTGTTCCCTTATTCTAACCTTGAGCTGGCGGTTTTGCTCCTACTGCTCCATATGGCTGGACCTGGGACCTTCCTGCATGCTTTAGGTATATGGCCACTGCAGCCCTATGTGTAGAGCACCTGGCGCTTCCGCCTCTATCTTTTGACCCTTCTTTTGCCCTGCCTCATTTGGGTGGTTTTGCTGACATACAGGTACTGACCTTTTTTGTCATTTTTTCCTATGCTCTTGGATAGGGTCTCTTTTTCATCTTGACCTCTATGTACATTGCTATACATTTGTTACTCTGGGAGTGTGTGTGTAGTCTGGAGGCGTGGCTATACAGGGTTATCTTTATGCATTGTATCCAGTGTATGCTCATTACATTGACTTACCGCTTATATATGTATATTGTTTAGGATTTATAACATATCACCTCTGTATTACCTGTAGGATACATGCCCCTGTTTTGGCCACTACTACTTTGGCGGATCATTGTGGGGATTTTTGGTGTTTTTCACTTGTTTTAAATGTTTTTATCTATGCATCAATTAAAGATTGCCTTTTTGATATATTCTATATACGTTTTGTGGTGTGCAGTGTTTTAGAGTGGTTCTTTCCTCCCTTTTTTCGCTCTTGTATATTACCACTCTTCTGCACCCCTCTTAAATATGGTATATTACTAGTAGTGCGCTGGTATCTTTATTCTGTATACTACATGTCTGTGCTATATTCTACACGGCTGTCCTATATACTACATGGCTGTTCTATAAACTATGTGGGCTGTGTTATATACTACGTGGGCAGTGTTACATACTACGTGGGCTCTGTTATATACTACGTGGGCCGTGTTATATACTACATGGGCCGTGTTATATACTACATGGGCCGTGTTATATACTACGTGGGCTGTTATATGCTACTTGGGCTGTGTTATTTACTACATGGCTGTTCTATATATTACATGGGCAGTGTTATATACTACGTGGGCTGTTATATGCTACGTGGGCTGTGCTAAATACTACATGGCTGTTCTATAATCTACGTGGGCCGTGTTATATGCTATGTGGCTGTGCTATATACTATATGGGCTGTTATATGCTATGTGAGCTGTGCTATATACTACGTGGCTGCGTTATATGCTACGTGGGCTGTTATATACTACATGGCTGTGTTATAATATGCTACGTGGCTGTGCTATATACTAGATGGCTGTTCTATAAACTACGTGGGCCGTGTTATATACTATGTGGCTGTGCTATATACTATATGGGCTGTGCTATATACTACGTGGCAGCGTTATGTGCTACGTGGGCTGTTATATAGTACATGGCTGTGTTATATGCTACGTGGCTGTGCTATATACTACGTGAGCTGTGTTATATACTACATGGCTGTGTTTATATGCAATCATGAATCGTGGTATGTGTTAAAGGGGGGACCCATTGAGACTCTTTCACCCGGGGCCCTCAAAAACCTGGAGCCGGCCCTGGGAAAAAGATACCCACTCTAGTGCTCACTGCTGTGTTCTGCAGGGGACAAAGCTAACTGTACTTCCACAACCTACCACCTGGTGGCGCTAGATTTCTTTCTTACTATTCCATTCGCCTCAGGTTGGCTTTTACGCTGTAGTACCGGTGTCATGCTCGGGGTGTCAGTGTTCCTGCTGTCAGCCGCGTTAGACTGGCTGGCTGTCTGCGGTCATGTGACGTGAGGCAGGGCCTGGCATGGCGGCCGTGGCGAGGGCTATGCGCTGAGCTCCGGCGATTCAAACCTCTCGGCTTAATACGGTGAATCCGGCCGGCTCCATGGCGGAGAGGGGCTTCGACCTGTCAGCCCTCCCGAAGGAGGTGAGGGAACAGCTGGCCGAACTGGAGCTGGAGCTGTCAGAAGGTGAGTGCTGGCGGCCGGGGAGACACTGAGGACATGGGAGAAACCACTGCGAGCGGATCCCAGGTAGAGCCTGTCTATGAATGGCGAGGGAGGGATCCACTGTGCTGTCTGATCTGCTGGGATCTACTGGCATCTCCTCAGCCAGGCGACAATGGAGGCTATTGTAATGTGGAGCTGTCATCACCAGATCCACTGATCCCAGCTGATCCGTGTGACGAGCGAGTGCACGGGCGCCCGATCATTATCGATCACTAGCATCGATCGATCAGAAATGAAATTCAGTGCAATGTAGTCTGACAGGCTGTGGATAGTAGATCTGCTATCACATATGTGATTATTATATACTGATTATTACAGATCAATATGATCTTACCTATGTAGATATACCCATTAATACATCATTATTATTACATGGGTATATATCACACGTACTGATTATATGCTGGTTATTATATACGTGTGTTTACTGGGAATCCCAATTTACATCTGTATATTATATAGGTATTGATTACTACATCTATTATATTACATATCTAGTTATTATCTGTATATTATGTATGTACTTATACCAATTATTACATATCTACATATTATATACAGCTACATGTAATATTGTTACGTAGCTGCATATTATACTGATAATTACATATCTTCCTCATATTAAATAGCTACATATTACATATATATTACAGTACTTATATGCTGATTAATAGATATCCATAAATAATGTTTCTGCATGTGATATTCATTATTACATATATAATCATCCTATACTATGCACCTATGTAATTATAGAATTATCACAGGTAGATATGTAATACTATAACTCTAGCTGTGCTATATGAATTAGATTCGTAATCGTATGTAAATATGTAATATATTATATATGCATGTAATAATCAGTATATAATATGTAAATGCCTAATATATATTATATACATGTAATAATTGGTATATGTGTAATATATTATATATACATGTAATAATTGGTATATAATATGTAAATGTATAATACAGGTCCTTCTCAAAAAATTAGCATATAGTGTTAAATTTCATTATTTACCATAATGTAATGATTACAATTAAACTTTCATATATTATAGATTCATTATCCACCAACTGAAATTTGTCAGGTCTTTTATTGTTTTAATACTGATGATTTTGGCATACAACTCCTGATAACCCAAAAAACCTGTCTCAATAAATTAGCATATCAAGAAAAGGTTCTCTAAACGACCTATTACCCTAATCTTCTGAATCAACTAATTAACTCTAAACACATGCAAAAGATACCTGAGGCTTTTATAAACTCCCTGCCTGGTTCATTACTCAAAACCCCCATCATGGGTAAGACTAGCGACCTGACAGATGTCAAGAAGGCCATCATTGACACCCTCAAGCAAGAGGGTAAGACCCAGAAAGAAATTTCTCAACAAATAGGCTGTTCCCAGAGTGCTGTATCAAGGCACCTCAATGGTAAGTCTGTTGGAAGGAAACAATGTGGCAGAAAACGCTGTACAACGAGAAGAGGAGACCGGACCCTGAGGAAGATTGTGGAGAAGGACCGATTCCAGACCTTGGGGAACCTGACGAAGCAGTGGACTGAGTCTGGTGTGGAAACATCCAGAGCCACCGTGCACAGGCGTGTGCAGGAAATGGGCTACAGGTGCCGCATTCCCCAGGTAAAGCCACTTTTGAGCTACAGAGAAGCAGCACTGGACTGTTGCTAAGTGGTCCCAAGTACTTTTTTCTGATGAAAGCAAATTTTGCATGTCATTCGGAAATCAAGGTGCCAGAGTCTGGAGGAAGACTGGGGAGAAGGAAATGCCAAAATGCCTGAAGTCCAGTGTCAAGTACCCACAGTCAGTGATGGTGTGGGGTGCCATGTCAGCTGCTGGTGTTGGTCCACTGTGTTTCATCAAGGGCAGGGTCAATGCAGCTAGCTATCAGGAGATTTTGGAGCACTTCATGCTTCCATCGGCTGAAATGCTTTATGGAGATGAAGATTTCATTTTTCAGCACGACCTGGCACCTGCTCACAGTGCCAAAACCACTGGTAAATGGTTTACTGACCATGGTATTACTGTGCTCAATTGGCCTGCCAACTCTCCTGACCTGAACCCCATAGAGAATCTGTGGGATATTGTGAAGAGAAAGTTGAGAGACGCAAGACCCAACACTCTGGATGAGCTTAAGGCCGCTATTGAAGCATCCTGGGCCTCCATAACATCTCAGCAGTGTCACAGGCTGATTGCCTCCATGCCACGCCGCATTGAAGCAGTCATTTCTGCCAAAGGATTCCCGACCAAGTATTGAGTGCATAACTGAACATTATTATTTGTTGGTTTTTTTGTTTGTTATTAAAAAACACTTTTATTTGATTGGATGGGTGAAATATGCTAATTTATTGAGACAGGTTTTTTGGGTTATCAGGAGTTGTATGCCAAAATCATCAGTATTAAAACAATAAAAGACCTGACAAATTTCAGTTGGTGGATAATGAATCTATAATATATGAAAGTTTAATTGTAATCATTACATTATGGTAAATAATGAAATTTAACACTATATGCTAATTTTTTGAGAAGGACCTGTATATACCGTACATGCAATAATCTGTATCTAATATGTACCTATCTACAGAATATATACTCATTATTACATATCTACATATTTATATATTATCTACCTGTTATATTCATTTTTACATATTATCTAGCTATTCCATACTGATTATTACTTCTCTACATATTATATATTGATCATTACTAGTGATGAGCATACGTGCTTATATAAGGAGTTATCCGAGCATGCTCCTCACTAATTTCTACATAATATATGCTGATTATTACATATCTAGAAGAGATCCTATCATTGGATAGAAATGTAGCATACGTGGTCCTCCAGTATCAGGCAGTGGCACAGCTGCCCCCCAGGACCTTCTGCCAGTCGCCTCCTAGGTGACGTGTGCTGCCCATTGTGTACCCCATAAGGGGTCTTATATCGCCCATTGATTATGTTGGCTTCCTGTACGCTGAACTATTGTCTCTGGCTGCATCCAGTGTGAGCTGAGGAATGTGTTGGCATCTTATCAATAAGTGTTAATTAATAGAGGGGGGGTGCGGGATCCATCTGGTGGTGAAACAAAGGGAACCCCTATGCCGATAGCACTGCAGGCGAGGAGACGTGCAATATGTGCTGCTCTGGGTACTGTTTAATGGCTGTATGGTATCAGATTTTGTGGTTGACATAGTTTATGAAGAAATCTTTTGGCATACTGGCATGTTAGAGCTTAATCCTCAGTGCTTGCCATCTCACTGTATGAGATGGGCAGATCCCTAACAGGTTATCTTGTCGTGGTAAAGCCTCCTCGCATATTGGCGGATGGGAGAAGCCTCGTCTCCAGTGCAGGGCGTCCCTCCTCCGGTGTCGGGGGGGGGGGGGGGCGTCCCTCCTCCGGTGTCGGGGGGGGGGGGGGGGGCGTCCCTCCTCCGGTGTCGGGGGGGGGGGGGGTTTGTCCCTCCTCCGGTGTCGGGGGGGGGGGGGGGGGGCGTCCCTCCTCCGGTGTCGGGGGGGGGGGGGGGTTTGTCCCTCCTCCGGTGTCGGGGGGGGGGGGTTTTGACGTCCCTCCTCCAGTGTCGGGGGGGGGGGGGGCGTCCCTCCTCCGGTGTCGGGGGGGCGTCCCTCCTCCTCCGGGGTCAGGGGGGCGTCCCTCCTCCGGGGTCAGGGGGGGGCGTCCTCCTCCGGTGCCGGGGGGTGGCGTCCCTCCCAGATCATCCATGTGTCTTGGATGGATTTCTACACTACCTTGTGCCGTTTCTCTATTCTGACCCCTGTAAATGTGAATACATTGATAACTGGATGGTCCCATTTCTCCTTTCCAAGCGATGTATCCCTAAATGTTGCAGAGACACTCCTCCAATGTTGGCAATTTTCTTCATACATTTCCATGAGGAATCACAGAGGAACTGCACAAAAGCACTGACGGACCCCCTCTAAGGTTTCTCCAGGTCCTTTGCTGCTGTGTTTTGGTCACAGGTTCTGTGCTGATATTAATCCACACTATAATGTATCCAGTGCACATATGAGGCGCCACAGTCTAGTACAGCTGAACAGTGCTATGCGGCCATGCTGGCCTACAATCTACGCACGGCTGGACAAGCCCTTCCTGTTAGATATCTGTGGCTTAGACAAGCCTTTGGTGCGGTGGCGGCCATCTCAATATTTCTTTACTCCAGACATCAAGCGCTCTACACAGGTTACGATTGGAGGAAATCCCTATTGACAATAATGTTGTCACCTGCACAATACTAAGAGCCCCATGCACATTAGGCCGGCCATACACACTAGATGGCTGCTGGCCGAGGCCATCTCAGCCGCCTCTCCCCTATACAGGAGCGCTCGCTTGTTCTCTGTGGGGCTTATCTCATAAGGCGTTCCATAGTCTGAAATCAGACGTGTGTGGTCAACATCTTCCCCCAACCATCAGTTGGCTGGGACTCCCATATACGGTATATTGGACCATTGGCCAAACCTGTCGATATTGGCGGGTTCAGCCAACATTAGAGTAATGTGTATGGGGGTATTTAGATGAAAAGTTATCTGAACCTACCAACCATCTGATGTGGCCTCCTGACCGTCCCCGACAGATTGAGAAGAGACGGTTTGGTGCCATTGATGAATCAAAGCCCAAATCTTTTTTTTCCAGGGAAGATGAGCCGCTGCCAAGAGGAGTCTGTTATGGGTAGTAACTAGCTGCAGTTTTTGTGCGCTCTCCCTTGTAGGTCACGTTATCATCAGGAATATTGCCTGTATCTAGGTAATCAAGCGATCTGCTCTGCTGGCCGACGCCAAGAGCGTTCTTAATGCTGTAGACTTCGTCTTGTATGCTGATGGCTGCAGGTTCATCGAGAGGCCGGGCTCTCCCTTCAGGAATGTACGATGCACCACAATTGTGTGTTTTGTAGGAAATCTACCCAAAGAGGGAAGTTCTGAAGAGCAAAATATCACCAGGTGCTTTATTATGGAGACATTCCTCCATACAACCATGGCATGAAAGGGAGAATGGCTTCTACATATGGTGGCACATGGAGGCCTAGCAACTCTCTACTAGGAGACCATGTGTGCTGCCATACATCCCTCCTGCAAAGAGGCCTCAACCATATAGTGACTTGGCATTTTCTATGGTCGTACTCGACCATCAGCCCCATGACCTGTTGGATTATATACGCGGAAGACACATTATCTAGTCTTGGGACGGTTCCCCGTACCCTGTGTGACCCATATACAGCTTTCTCTTTAGCCCGTGTGTACTGACTGTAAAATCTTGCATATAAGGGTTAGATACATTGTATGGGATGACACAGGTGACCAAACACTACACTAATGTGTTTCCTTTATATTAAATTTGTAATTGAATCCATGGTTGTGGTTTCGTTGCACTTTTCATTAAGGTTTTCTGTAGCGGCTGCAGACATGGCTGTGTGCAGACATTACATTATGCATGCTGACAGCATAATTTACAGAGGCCGATTTAATGACTCTGCTCCCTGGGGTTTGCATTAAATAGCTATGAGCTGTATGGTGGGGGCTGAATCCATGCATGGTGTGATGGAGCAGAATGAAACCACCTGATATCGCGGCTCTTTGATTGACGCCGCCGCTTGCCTGGGACATACGGTGCTGGAGTGATTCCGGGGTAACAGACATTGCTTCCTCTCGCCTCTCAGGCGTCTAATCTCTGGGCGTTTCAGGATGATGAAATGTTTCCATGCCTCTTAAATAATCCCACCTGGGGCACAAGCTTTCATGCTGCCCTGAAAATATTTATGAGCAAATATAATAGTGATTAGTGTTGATGGATGTGAAAATAGAGCACAAATGTCATCATGTGCTGCCGCGTTTCACGCTTTTATTGCCTTATTTTAATCCAGAAAAATATGGAAAACCCAGAAAACAATTCCGAGATTGAAATTCTACGACGTTGATGATGTATGCTTCAGTACGTTAAAGCATTGGGATTTTTTTATTTTATTTACTTTTCCAACTACAAATATGTTCTTCACCTATTTGATATGAAAAGTATAATTATCAGAAAATAAAATGAGTATTTGACCATTTTATCATTCATGGTGGTTCTGCACACAGTTTCTTTCCTGACACTTGTTGTGCCAAGAAAAAAATGGCTAATTTTTGTGCGATAGAAAAATATTCAAGGGGTTTTCTAGGCATAGGTATTTGAGATATATATGGTATATACAGGATGGGTCACCAATTGCAGATCTTTGGGGGTCCTATACCCGGCGCTCCCACCGATCTGCTGTTGTTTGCTCATGGCCGAATGTAAACACTTGCAATGGAGCTACTGAGTGCAACTCTTGTCAAAGTGTAGTGGCCGCTGCTGGGCGCTGCAGAACAGCTTGTATTCTTTTGCATAGAAGCTGTTGCAGTAACCAGTAATGGCCAGCCAGAGCAAAAAAATTAGCTGATCAGTGTGGGATCTGGGTCTTGGACCCCACTGATCTGCTGTAGGTAGGTCATTAGATACCTTTCCCAGACATTCCAGATGTGCTGGTCTTCTAGTCAAGGAGCACAGTGCTTGCAAGCTCGTCAATGTTCCAATGGTCCTCATCTGCTAGCAGGGCCGGACTGGCAATTCTGGCAAATACCAGAAGGGCCTGTCTGGTTGTGGGCCTCCTTGTCTGCTACGTTGTTAAAGGGACTCTGTCACCTGAATTAGGCGGGACTGGTTTTGGGTCATATGGGCGGAGTTTTCAGGTGTTTGATTCACCCTTTCCTTACCTGCTGGCTGCATGCTGGCTGCAATATTGGATTGAAGTTCATTCTCTGTCCTCCATAGTACACGCCTGCGCAAAGCAATTCAGGTGACAGGTTCCCTTTAACAGAATCTGTGTTCCCAAGACACCCACACTGGTAAGAGTTGTGGCGGAGTTATCATGCCAGGGCTGAATTTCAGCCCCAGTCCATACCTGACTGCTAGCATTGGAGAGTGTGCGACTCGGACCAGCAGCTCAGCCAGGCCTCTGTACAAACTGTCAATCATCCCCCTGGCAAGCAAGAAGTTGGGAGGCAGGGGAATGGGGCACTGCTGAGAAGATAGGACTACCCGTTTTAATATTATGGAGCTTTTGTAACTTGGAAGCGTAGATTGGTGGCTCAGGGGTTATCACTCTTTCCTCGTGCTGGGGTCCTGGGATCAAACCCTACCAAGGACAATATGTGCATGGAGTTTGTATTTTCCCTCCGTGTTTGCGTGGGTTTCCTCTGGTTTCTTCCCACATTCCAAAGCCATACTGATAGGGAATCTAGATTGTGAGCCCCAATGGGGACGGAGATGATGATGTCTGTAAAGTGCTTCAGAATATGATGGAGCTTTATCTGCAAAGTGGAATAAATAATTAACTTTTCTAATTGTCCGAGCACGACAGTCCGCTCCTGCAATGACGGCCCTCTCTGTGCCATGGATTTGTCATGACGGGAGAGATTGTCTGCCGCGCTGACAGGCAGATAATGCAGTATTCCTCCTTAGGCAAAGGCAAGTCCTAACTGGTAGTTAGAGCCAGATTATTATTCGTCCAGCGCAGGCTTTTATCTTCCCTAATCTTGTTATTACACCTAATAAAGGATCCTTTGTGGAGGATTGTCATAGGACGTCAGTTAGGCCCTTTCATAGCAAATAAAAATGCTCAATTTTTTTTTTTCCATTTTTTTGTAAGGTTTTCATGTCATCTTGCCATAGATAATATTTCACGTATGTGACCTTTAGGCAGATCTAAGAGATATTCTGGTCACTGATCTGCTTTAAGCCATTGACGGTTTATAACATACAATCCTTAGGTTTTAGAAACCATCTATATTGTAAGGATCATTTCCAACCTTTTAGGCCTCATTCAGACGTCCGTTTTTCATATACATGTTCCATCCGCTTTTTCCAGCCCTGTGTTCCCCGCTGGTCTCCTGCTATATACATAGTCACGTGACCTCCGGCGATTGGCCGCAGCCTTCACATTTTTGTGCTACTTTTCTGCTCAGAAGGACCTGTGAAGGGGTTGGTCTGACATTGTTTCAGGAGCTCAGCAGGGCACACAGGACTGAGGGCGGAGGAGCGGCGCTGAGCTGGAAATCAAGTATAGATTTTGGTTTTGAATTCCTATAACATACTGGGGTAAGCGGTAGTGAAGCACTGTCGGCTGTTCCTGCAGGGTAAACCTGCGTGTTTGGCCTCGCTTGCATGTTTATTTTGTGGCCATAGGAGAATAAAGCCTCATGTAGGCTATGTGCACACGTTGCAGATTATTTGCGGTTTTGTAGCGTTTTTGCGCTATAAAAACGCTATAAAACCTCAAATAATCTGCATACATTAAGCATCCCATCATTTATAATGGAATCCGCAATTTCTGTGCACATGATGTGCGTTTTTCCGCATGAAAAACGCATTGCGGAAAAATAATGAACCTGTTCATTAATTTTGCGTTTTTTTCACGGATTTCCCACTGTCTAATGCATGGGGAAATGTCCGGGAAAAAACGCGAAAAAAACGTGCAAAAAAACGCATGCGGATATCATGCGGAAATCTGGCAGAAATGTCCGGATTTCCACAGGAATTTTCTGCATGAATTCCTGAACGTGTGCACATAGCCTTACAGTGTAGGATTATTATGACGGAGCGTAGTGTAAACGGGCTACCGATCATCCGATAAATGAGCAAAACTCTTATTTGTTCGGTGAAAGGATCTTTTACGCTGCACAAAAGATGATTGTTCTCGGCAGCACGTCATCCTGTATAAACCTGACCTGTGCTGCCGATAACAATGGCAGCGTATGCACACTACAGATCGTCCAGTGCGGTCTGCCTCTGTAATCAGGCTATTAAATGATCGCCAATTTAATATTTACCAATCAGCGGCCATTGTAATACCCCAAATCGGTTGGTGCCAAATCCAACCAGTGAAGTAAGAATCCTAAACTCTGGATTGTAATGTTCCGTGTGTTATTGAAGGGGGTCGATGGATGACTAATCGATCTCTCTGCTTGTAAAACGTGTCATTTTTTTTGTTTTTCACTGTAGCCTTTTGTCTCATTGACTTGCTTTCCTATTCAGAGAAAGGAGGTGGTCATACTAACCCCCCAGCCATCCTCTATTTTCAATGAGCAGCAAATAAGAACGCCCATAGATCTCAATTAAAAAATAGTAATAATTAGGCGCCGGAACCAAATTGTGAGGCGCGTTGGTCCCTAAATCTGAGTGCCACATGCCACACAGCTGCTCGGGCTCCTCTGTGACTCGGGGAATCCTGTTTTCTAGCATTATGCCGTCATTAGGGCCGGCGTACAGTGCTGATGGATTAGCATATATTCAGCTGGTTTGTTGTGCGCCCAATTGAAGTAATGGCTGATGCTATGACTACCTGCGCCTCTGTTGTGGTTATTAAGCCTATTCTTCAGCTTGTGTTTTCTTGTTAACCATTTAACCTCTGTCTTCAATGTTTTTTTTTTTTTTTATGGTTATGTTTTCTGTGTTTTGCCGGTGCCGTCTTGTGCTTTTACTTGATACCGATGACTTTCCAGGGCACTACGAGAAATATCACTATTATATTAGTGACGTCACCTGATGAGGAACCGTAGGCGAGGCAGAGGGCGATGGAAGCATAAGTAGGTAATGGATGCTCAGGAGTTAGGGTCAAATGAAGGTTTTCTCCACGTGCGATATAAAACTGACAGCTCATTCTTGGTCAGACTTTGATTAGAGTGTCCTCAATATTTTTCAGATGATGGGAGAAAAAAATTAAAGTTATCTCCACCTTCTCCATCTTGTCAGTCGGTGAAAATTGGAACCGTAGACTTGCATTGCCGATTCTGATCTGACAAACTGATCAAAATTGGATGTCTTGATTTTTTTTTTTTCTCTTTCCTGCAAACCACTCTGTCCAAAGAAAAAATTGGACGTGTGCACAGTCCCATAATGTATCATGGGTAAGAGTGCTGTCCATAGGAAAACCATGAAGACCACTTTACGAGAAAATCAGTCACGTCCACGAGCCATTAGGCCGCATTTAGACGGCCGGAATAAAGTGACATTTTGGCATCAGTATTATAGCCGTAAGTCATTGCCCGACTGCTGGCATGGTATGGATGTTGCGGATTGGGAGGCTCGCAATCGGGTCAGGACTTGCAGTGTAATACAGTTGCTAAAAAGCTGGCCATCTTAATGTGGCCCATACATGTTGGATAGAAATCAGCTATACCCGCTAATTTCAGCAGTAATGGGAGTCATCTAATGTATTAGATATTATTCACTTGATCCTTTTTTTCTGCAGACAAATAAGCTGCTGGCAGGTGGATGAATCTGGCAGCGACTTACTCTACTCTCCCCGTAGAGAACACAGGAACGCTCGGCCGAGCATTCATCGGGAGAGTTGGGAGAGATGAATCTGGGCTGAATGAGCGGCTCATCTTGTGCCAAGTTCCAAGCAAAGAAGGAGATTAAGATTTGTACCTTAGACATGGTCCAGATGTTGCCCTTACCAACCAGTCAGGGCTCTGGAGTGACTGCTGTGGGCAACCTCTTCACTTTTTGGTTATGATAAATGTTCTCCAATGTGTCTGAAACATTAGATGGTAAGACATAGGGTAGTAAGAGGATTCGAGAAGTGTAGGAGCATACATGGGTTTTTCCACATGTCATGGTGTTGTGCATATTAAGTAGATTGCTGGAGCCACTTGGATAAATCCAACCTTGGATTTTGGTAAGTACCAGTAAAATAGTGTTCATAAACCAGTTATGGAAAGCTTAAAAAGTTCACTCTACCTAGACGAGACATCTCACAAAT
Organism: Ranitomeya imitator; assembly: GCF_032444005.1. Classification (NCBI taxonomy): domain Eukaryota; kingdom Metazoa; phylum Chordata; class Amphibia; order Anura; family Dendrobatidae; genus Ranitomeya; species Ranitomeya imitator. The sequence continues at coordinate 709,622,731 of NC_091284.1, read as the reverse complement.
TGCCCAAACACATCAAGGCAACACTTACGATATGGGCTTCAGCAACTAGGAAAAGTATTTTGCACCAGTGGTTGAGTCCTTTAGTCCCTTGGCTCCCTTTCATCCGCACCAAAATCCATTTCATATTCAGAATGGAGTGGTTGGACGCACTGACCAACAGAGAAGAGCAAGTGGGCAAATTCTTTTCCACATGGGCTACATTTATTCCATCGCTCCCTTTAGAGACTAGGGAGAAATTGAGAGCACAGTTTGAAAATACCCAATGGTATTTACTACAGCGGATAGGTGGTAACTCACCAATTCCATGAGATACTTCTTTGGCCAAGCGTACGCAGAGATTGGGGGGTTTATGTTTTAGTTTATGTAGGGGGGGGGAGGGATTTGGGATACAATATCATTTAATATTGTTACATTACTGTATTATCACCATTGGAAATGTATGGTTTGTACTGTTTTATAAAACTCTAATAAACAGATTTAAAAAAAAAAAAAAAAGTTCACTCTACAGTAATATTTTATCATGAAAGTAGGGCATTTAAGTAGAGGTATGCAATGGTGATTTCCTCATCTCAAACAATTTATTGAAACAAAAGTCAACTACAGCAGCGGGTATACCCCAGCAAAAAAATGTCAGTGTCTCAATAACTTGTCATATGGCCCTGAGCATCAATTACAGCTTTACAATGACGTCTCGTACTATTCACAAGTGGAGTTATGGTCTGCTGAGGCAAGATGTTCCTCTCATTGAAGGGCGGTCCTCAGGTCATTGAGGTTTTGGGGTACAGAGTTACAAGCCTCTACACAACGACTTGGCTGATCCCATAGGTTTTCTATGGGATTCAAGTCTGGAGAACGTGCAGGCCACTCCATTTGAGGTACCCCTCAAACGGTCTCCAGCAGCTGTTCCCTAATGATGCGACCTCAATGACCCGGAGTATTGGCGTCCATGAAGATGAAATTAGGCCTATGTTGTAGAGACTGGTTACTGTACCATTTGACAAAGTTTAGGGCAGTTCTGTATTGACTAGACACACCTGCTCACACTGTAACACCACCACTACCAAAAGCTCGTTTGGTGGCAACAGTGGCTGATGGATAGCATCTCCAACATGCTTGACAGACATTTCTGTGTAGGGTGAATCGTCTTTCGTTAGTACACAGCTCTGAAGCCCAGTGGTCCCTCGTCCAGCGTAGATGCTCCCTGGTCCATGCAAGATGATGATGCCTGTGCCTGGTGGTGTGGTCAGGTACACTTGCAGGTAGTCTAGCACTCTTAAATGTGCCTGGAGTTGTGTGGCATTCGTCATCCGGTTCTGAAGGGCATTGTTCACAATGAAGTGGTCATCCGTGTGGGATGTGGCCAAAGGACGTTCATTTCTCTGCCTTTCTGTGACTCTTCCAGTCTCTCGGTATCTCTATTGCAATTTGCTGGTGACTCTATAAGCTCAGTGGCCACTTCCGTGTGAGGACATCCTGCTTGAAGCCTCGCAATGGTCGGGGGAATGTTGATCAATTGTTAGGTGACGTCTTGGTCTCATGATGTTAAAATGTGAACAGCATGATGAAGAGAACTGTTTATTACCAATTCTAATTGAACCCTGAAATTTATTAGCCGTTCATGGATCACACCTGTTATGAATTTTGCCATTAAGCTCCTTGTTAGAGAACAGCAAGTTGTGTAAAAACTACTGAAACATTGAACAGTTGGACACGGGCGTTCAGAAATTTAGAGTTCAGAAGTCACATTAAGTTCTCCTGAGGGTCAGAGTGGTTCATCCTGAAATTTCGCTCGAAATCCAAATATCCCTTTTTGTGAGTAGTGTATATGTTCCTTTTGTACGGGATGGTCATGGTTTGACCAAGCATGCATGTTTATTTCTATGGGTAGAGGGGAGTATGTTGTGTAGCTACTGAGGGAACCAAGCATTGGCCATATTGTATCCATCATACCCCATTCCTTCCTTTACTCCCAATGTTGGGATAGTCCGGACGCAGGAATAATACCCACAAGATGTTTGTGATGACTGGCTAACGTATTGGCTTTTTGCCGCCCAGAAGATCATGGAGTAGAGATAGTCGTGTGAATCTATGGCTTCTTCTGACATTGATGTTTGGCACATGTCCGTATACTGAAGCTGGATGTACGGTATGTGTGGTGGGTAGTAAATTGGCATAAATCCCACATCCCTCCATCATGTGAGTCTGATGTTGGGTTTGTTGCTTCTGTTGATTAGTCATGAAAACGTCCTTCTGCTTATACAGAGCAGCCGCGCGTCCAGATGGTGTTTACTAGTGAGAAGAAAGGTGAGAATTTCGGGCGCAGATAATATCGCTGGCATTCAGTTTTCCTTTATACGGTGTTTATGTGGTTATTAATGTGTAAACTCATTTCTACTTCATGTGTCACCGCTGCTTGTAACTGAGCAATTGCTAGTGCTTAGAAACTAAAAATCTACCAATTTCCATAACTGATCTTGCATTTTTGAGCATTTTTGGATGAGCAATGAAAAAATTAATTTGTTTTTGCATTAAGAGTTTTGCACTTTCATCCTGTTCTCAGGATTCCGACTGCGATGTCCATAGCACGACTCAGTCCATGTTGTGCCTAGTGTATAGCTCAGCGTATATGCATTTATTATTAGTTATTATGCTTTGCTTCTATAGCGCCATCATATTCCGCATCATTTTACATCATCGTCTCTGTCCCCATTGGGGCTCACAATCTAGATTCCCTATCAGTATGTCTTTGGCGTGTGGGAGGAAACCGGAGAACCCGGAGGAAACCCACGCAAACACAGGGAGAACATATAAAGTTATGGCTCTTGGAAAGTGCAGAGGGAAAAAAACTAAGCTGGTTTTGTCCTCAAGGGCTTAAGGAGTTATTCCCATCCTCATAAATGGGAATTGTCGGATATTCTGCTTACTAAATTTACTGCTTATTAAAACTTTCAGTGCTTCTTGATAGATGAACACTTTTTTTTTTTGTAGTTTGTTTCCTAGGAGACCGGACCACTACTGCTAGACAAGACCGTGTGCAGTGCTTACAAGCACCTATTGAGCTTGTATGCACTGTTTTGAAGCTGGCCTCAATCGTTGTATTGTGCTGTCACCTCTTAATCCTGCCCAGCTTCAGTACAGCGCTTACAAGTTAGACCGCAGCGGTGGTCGGTCTCCAAGGTAATAGCTGTAAACAAAAGTGTTGATATGTGCTGGTTTTAATAAGCCGTAAATAAAAAATGATTGTTTTTACAAGAATTGTCTGACAATCTCCATCTATGAAGATGGGAATAACCCTTTAATATCTAGGCACATTCTTTGTTATAGACGGTGATGGACACACCGGTGCATGGCTCATTACAAGATGACCGTCCTGGGAATGTGACGCACTGTGCTCCTGTGTGACCGTCACGTGAGCAGGAAGGACTCAATATGTTCTCCCTTTGAATCAGGAATGAATAGAAATCAGGTTATAGAGTAGAACATATATAATATTATAGCATTATATAATAAATGTCCTTTTTTGTTAAAACTAGAAATAGACGTTGCTCTTAACTTCATGTGCTGTGTACACCAAAGTTGTACTGAGAACCAGTGGCTCCCACTGTGCGCGGCGATTGTCTGCAGGGTGCTGTGTATACACGTATATACATCCCCCGCAGTGAATGCCATGTAAACAGCTGACACTTTATAGACAAGTAAACACTGTGTCCTCCTCTCCAAGTAGCCCTGATCCATTTATTGGTAGTCACACCTCAGTGTTAGATGGCACGTATTAGCATGTGCCAGGTGTGCGGAGCCATCACGTCAACACGGTCTGAAAAGGATTAACAGAGGGAAGGTATGGTGGGAGTCGGACCCCCACCAAATAGATATTATTGGCTGTCCTGAGGAAAAAACCTTCAAACCTTTGGAAAGCCCCTGTAAATGCAGTTCCCGATCTCTTGTGTGCGCGGCTATTTTTTCATAACCTTCTCTGATCATACAGGAGCAGTACACCCCGGTACCCAGAAGACTTTTGGTGGTTGTCAAAAGTGGAGGTTGGAAATATAAAGTGGTGGTGGGATGGGGGATCTTTCTGGGCTCTTGGGCCACATTCACACATTCAGTATTTGGTCAATATTTTACATCAGTATTTGTAAGTCAAAGTCAAGTGGTGACGTGTTTCTATGATACTTTTCCTCTGATTGTTCCACTCCTGGTTTTGACTTGCACATACTGAGGTAAAATACTGACCAAATACTGCTAGTGTGAACGTGGCCTAACTCAGTATGTTATATTTAGTGATGAGTGCGCATGCTCCTGTGCTAATACAGTATCTTCGACATGCTCGAAAACTATGCTCGAGTCCCCGCGGCTACATGTCTCCTGGCTGTTCACAGTCACAACACACTCGGGGATTGTCTAACAAACAGGGAATCCATGCACGTGTTCTGGCTGTCGAACAGTCACGAGATATACCGCCATTTCAAGCTTGGATGACACCTTATCCCAGCACACTCCCTCATCACTAGTGATATAACAAGGCTGTGGGGTCCCTGTGGTGCCCCCGCTGTTTATCACGTGACTGGTGCTGCAGAACGTTGTGGCTTCAGGTATCTATGGCAGCTATAATGCAGATCTGAGACTAGCCGTACTACTGCCAGTCAGTGATGACCGGGGGCGCTATTGTGCATTTAGTTCCTTTTATTTAATCCCAGTGATTCTCAGACAGTACACACAGTGATACCCGGCAGTGTAAGAACCCATCATCCTGCCCGACCAAGGCTTCCTAGGCCTCTGCGAGCATTACACAAGGAGGAGGGTGCTGTAGTCAGCAGCAGGTATTTGTACTGTAAAGGGGACCCCTACAGCGCCTGTGAGGCCATTATAATTTGTAAAGCGCTGCAGAATATGTTGGCGCTATATAAATAAAAATTATTATTATTATTATGAGAAACCTGTGCAGGCTCACACTGTCTCCTGGCCAAGATGGAGTAGGCTGCTCTTTGTATGTGTCTCTACAGTATGATAAAGGCCTCTCCGCTTTTTGTATGTCTCCTACTGCAGGTTACTATGCCCCCTGTACTTTGTATGTCTCCTACTGCAGGTTACTATGCCCCCCTGTACTTTGTATGTCTCCTACTGCAGGTTATTATGCCCCCCTGTACTTTGTATGTCTCCTACTGCAGGTTACTATGGACCCCTGTACTTTGTATGTCTCCTACTGCAGGTTACTATGCCCCCCTGTACTTTGTATGTCTCCTACTGCAGGTTACTATGCCCCCTGTACTTTGTATGTCTCCTACTGCAGGTTACTATGCCCCCTGTACTTTGTATGTCTCCTACTGCAGGTTACTATGCCCCCTGTACTTTGTATGTCTCCTACTGCAGGTTACTATGCCCCCTGTACTTTGTATGTCTCCTACTGCAGGTTACTATGCCCCCTGTACTTTGTATGTCTCCTACTGCAGGTTACTATGCCCCCCCCCCCTGTACTTTGTATGTCTCCTACTGCAGGTTACTATGCCCCCTGTACTTTGTATGTCTCCTACTGCAGGTTACTATGCCCCCCCTGTACTTTGTATGTCTCCTACTGCAGGTTACTATGCCCCCCTGTACTTTGTATGTCTCCTACTGCAGGTTACTATGCCCCCCCTGTACTTTGTATGTCTCCTACTGCAGGTTACTATGCCCCCCCTGTACTTTGTATGTCTCCTACTGCAGGTTACTATGCCCCCTGTACTTTGTATGTCTCCTACTGCAGGTTACTATGCCCCCTGTACTTTGTATGTCTCCTACTGCAGGTTACTATGCCCCCCCTGTACTTTGTATGTCTCCTACTGCAGGTTACTATGCCCCCTGTACTTTGTATGTCTCCTACTGCAGGTTACTATGCCCCCTGTACTTTGTATGTCTCCTACTGCAGGTTACTATGCCCCCCTGTACTTTGTATGTCTCCTACTGCAGGTTACTATGCCCCCTGTACTTTGTATGTCTCCTACTGCAGGTTACTATGCCCCCTGTACTTTGTATGTCTCCTACTGCAGGTTACTATGCCCCCTGTACTTTGTATGTCTCCTACTGCAGGTTACTATGCCCCCTGTACTTTGTATGTCTCCTACTGCAGGTTACTATGCCCCCTGTACTTTGTATGTCTCCTACTGCAGGTTACTATGCCCCCCCCCCTGTACTTTGTATGTCTCCTACTGCAGGTTACTATGCCCCCTGTACTTTGTATGTCTCCTACTGCAGGTTACTATGCCCCCCCTGTACTTTGTATGTCTCCTACTGCAGGTTACTATGCCCCCCTGTACTTTGTATGTCTCCTACTGCAGGTTACTATGCCCCCCCTGTACTTTGTATGTCTCCTACTGCAGGTTACTATGCCCCCCCTGTACTTTGTATGTCTCCTACTGCAGGTTACTATGCCCCCTGTACTTTGTATGTCTCCTACTGCAGGTTACTATGCCCCCTGTACTTTGTATGTCTCCTACTGCAGGTTACTATGCCCCCCCTGTACTTTGTATGTCTCCTACTGCAGGTTACTATGCCCCCTGTACTTTGTATGTCTCCTACTGCAGGTTACTATGCCCCCTGTACTTTGTATGTCTCCTACTGCAGGTTACTATGCCCCCCTGTACTTTGTATGTCTCCTACTGCAGGTTACTATGCCCCCTGTACTTTGTATGTCTCCTACTGCAGGTTACTATGCCCCCCTGTACTTTGTATGTCTCCTACTGCAGGTTATTATGCCCCCCTGTACTTTGTATGTCTCCTACTGCAGGTTACTATGCCCCCTGTACTTTGTATGTCTCCTACTGCAGGTTACTATGCCCCCCTGTACTTTGTATGTCTCCTACTGCAGGTTATTATGCCCCCCTGTACTTTGTATGTCTCCTACTGCAGGTTACTATGCCCCCTGTACTTTGTATGTCTCCTACTGCAGGTTACTATGCCCCCCTGTACTTTGTATGTCTCCTACTGCAGGTTATTATGCCCCCCCTGTACTTTGTATGTCTCCTACTGCAGGTTACTATGCCCCCCTGTACTTTGTATGTCTCCTACTGCAGGTTATTATGCCCCCCTGTACTTTGTATGTCTCCTACTGCAGATTACTATGCCCCCCTGTACTTTGTATGTCTCCTACTGCAGGTTACTATGCCCCCTGTACTTTGTATGTCTCCTACTGCAGGTTATTATGCCCCCCTGTACTTTGTATGTCTCCTACTGCAGGTTATTATGCCCCCCTGTACTTTGTATGTCTCCTACTGCAGGTTACTCTGCCCCCCTGTACTTTGTATGTCTCCTACTGCAGGTTACTATGCCCCCTGTACTTTGTATGTCTCCTACTGCAGGTTACTATGCCCCCCTGTACTTTGTATGTCTCCTACTGCAGGTTATTATGCCCCCCTGTACTTTGTATGTCTCCTACTGCAGGTTACTATGCCCCCTGTACTTTGTATGTCTCCTACTGCAGGTTATTATGCCCCCCTGTACTTTGTATGTCTCCTACTGCAGGTTATTATGCCCCCCTGTACTTTGTATGTCTCCTACTGCAGGTTATTATGCCCCCCTGTACTTTGTATGTCTCCTACTGCAGGTTACTATGCCCCCTGTACTTTGTATGTCTCCTACTGCAGGTTACTATGCCCCCCTGTACTTTGTATGTCTCCTACTGCAGGTTACTATGCCCCCCTGTACTTTGTATGTCTCCTACTGCAGGTTACTATGCCCCCTGTACTTTGTATGTCTCCTACTGCAGGTTATTATGCCCCCCTGTACTTTGTATGTTTCCTACTGCAGGTTACTATGCCCCCCCCCCTGTACTTTGTATGTCTCCTACTGCAGGGTACTATGCCCCCCTGTCCTTTGTATGTCTCCCAGTGCAGGTTACTATGGACCCCTGTACTTTGTATGTCTCCTACTGCAGGTTACTATGCCCCCCTGTACTTTGTATGTCTCCTACTGCAGATTACTGTGCCCCCCTGTACTTTGTATGTCTCCGGATGCAGGTTACTATGCCCCCCTGTACTTTGTATGTCTCCTACTGCAGGTGACTATGCCCCCCCTGTACTTTGTATGTCTCCTACTGCAGGTTACTATGCCCCCCTGTACTTTGTATGTCTCCTCCTGCAGATTACTGTGCCCCCCTGTACTTTGTATGTCTCCGGATGCAGATTACTGTACCCCCCTGTACTTTGTATGTTTCCTACTGCAGGTTACTATGCCCCCCCCTGTACTTTGTATGTCTCCTACTGCAGGTTACTATGCCCCCCCTGTACTTTGTATGTCTCCTACTGCAGGTTACTATGCCTCCCTGCACTTTGTATGTCTCCTACTGCAGGTTACTATGCCCCCCTGTACTTTGTATGTCTCCTACTGCAGGTTACTATGCCCCCTGTACTTTGTATGTCTCCTACTGCAGGTTACTATGCCCCCCCCCTGTACTTTGTATGTCTCCTACTGCAGGTTACTATGCCCCCTGTCCTTTGTATGTCTCCCAGTGCAGGTTACTATGGACCCCTGTACTTTGTATGTCTCCTACTGCAGGTTACTATGCCCCCTGTACTTTGTATGTCTCCTACTGCAGGTTACTATGCCCCCCTGTACTTTGTATGTCTCCTACTGCAGGTTACTATGCCCCCCCTGTACTTTGTATGTCTCCTACTGCAGGTTACTATGCCCCCCTGTACTTTGTATGTCTCCTACTGCAGGTTACTCTGCCCCCCTGTACTTTGTATGTCTCCTACTGCAGGTTACTCTGCCCCCCTGTACTTTGTATGTCTCCTACTGCAGGTTACTATGCCCCCCTGTACTTTGTATGTCTCCTACTGCAGGTTACTATGCCCCCCCGTACTTTGTATGTCTCCTACTGCAGGTTACTATGCCCCCTGTACTTTGTATGTCTCCTACTGCAGGTTACTCTGCCCCCCTGTACTTTGTATGTCTCCTACTGCAGGTTACTCTGCCCCCCTGTACTTTGTATGTCTCCTACTGCAGGTTACTATGCCCCCTGTACTTTGTATGTCTCCTACTGCAGGTTACTATGCCCCCCTGTACTTTGTATGTCTCCTACTGCAGGTTACTATGCCCCCTGTACTTTGTATGTCTCCTACTGCAGGTTACTATGCCCCCTGTACTTTGTATGTCTCCTACTGCAGGTTACTCTGCCCCCCTGTACTTTGTATGTCTCCTACTGCAGGTTACTATGCCCCCTGTACTTTGTATTGTCTCCTACTGCAGGGTACTATGCCCCCTGTACTTTGTATGTCTCCTACTGCAGGTTACTATGCCCCCTGTACTTTGTATTGTCTCCTACTGCAGGTTACTATGCCCCCCTGTACTTTGTATGTCTCCTACTGCAGGTTACTATGCCCCCTGTACTTTGTATGTCTCCTACTGCAGGTTACTATGCCCCCCCCCTGTACTTTGTATGTCTCCTACTGCAGGTTACTATGCCCCCTGTCCTTTGTATGTCTCCCAGTGCAGGTTACTATGGACCCCTGTACTTTGTATGTCTCCTACTGCAGGTTACTATGCCCCCTGTACTTTGTATGTCTCCTACTGCAGGTTACTATGCCCCCCTGTACTTTGTATGTCTCCTACTGCAGGTTACTATGCCCCCCCTGTACTTTGTATGTCTCTTACTGCAGGTTACTATGCCCCCCTGTACTTTGTATGTCTCCTACTGCAGGTTACTATGCCCCCCCCCTGTACTTTGTATGTCTCCTACTGCAGATTACTCTGCCCCCCTGTACTTTGTATGTCTCCTACTGCAGGTTACTATGCCCCCCTGTACTTTGTATGTCTCCTACTGCAGGTTACTATGCCCCCCCCGTACTTTGTATGTCTCCTACTGCAGGTTACTATGCCCCCTGTACTTTGTATGTCTCCTACTGCAGGTTACTCTGCCCCCCTGTACTTTGTATGTCTCCTACTGCAGGTTACTCTGCCCCCCTGTACTTTGTATGTCTCCTACTGCAGGTGACTATGCCCCCCCTGTACTTTGTATGTCTCCTACTGCAGGTTACTATGCCCCCCTGTACTTTGTATGTCTCCTACTGCAGATTACTGTGCCCCCCTGTACTTTGTATGTCTCCTACTGCAGGTTACTATGCCCCCTGTACTTTGTATGTCTCCTACTGCAGGTTACTATGCCCCCCTGTACTTTGTATGTCTCCTACTGCAGGTTACTATGCCCCCTGTACTTTGTATGTCTCCTACTGCAGGTTACTCTGCCCCCTGTACTTTGTATGTCTCCTACTGCAGGTTACTCTGCCCCCCTGTACTTTGTATGTCTCCTACTGCAGGTTACTATGCCCCCTGTACTTTGTATTGTCTCCTACTGCAGGGTACTATGCCCCCTTGTACTTTGTATGTCTCCTACTGCAGGTTACTATGCCCCCTGTACTTTGTATGTCTCCTACTGCAGGTTACTATGCCCCCCCCCTGTACTTTGTATGTTTCCTACTGCAGGTTACTCTGCCCCCCTGTACTTTGTATGTCTCCTACTGCAGGTTACTATGCCCCCTGTACTTTGTATGTCTCCTACTGCAGGGTACTATGCCCCCCTGTACTTTGTATGTCTCCTACTGCAGGTTACTATGCCCCCTGTACTTTGTATGTCTCCTACTGCAGGTTACTATGCCCCCCCCCTGTACTTTGTATGTCTCCTACTGCAGGGTACTATGCCCCCCTGTACTTTGTATGTCTCCTACTGCAGGTTACTATGCCCCCTGTACTTTGTATGTCTCCTACTGCAGGTTACTCTGCCCCCCTGTACTTTGTATGTCTCCTACTGCAGGTTACTATGCCCCCTGTACTTTGTATGTCTCCTACTGCAGGGTACTATGCCCCCCTGTACTTTGTATGTCTCCTACTGCAGGTTACTATGCCCCCTGTACTTTGTATGTCTCCTACTGCAGGTTACTATGCCCCCCCCTGTACTTTGTATGTTTCCTACTGCAGGTTACTCTGCCCTCCTGTACTTTGTATGTCTCCTACTGCAGGTTACTATGCCCCCTGTACTTTGTATGTCTCCTACTGCAGGTTACTATGCCCCCCTGTACTTTGTATGTCTCCTACTGCAGGGTACTATGCCCCCCTGTACTTTGTATGTCTCCTACTGCAGGTTACTATGCCCCCTGTACTTTGTATGTCTCCTACTGCAGGTTACTATGCCCCCCCCCCTGTACTTTGTTTGTCTCCTACTGCAGGGTACTATGCCCCCCTGTACTTTGTATGTCTCCTACTGCAGGTTACTATGCCCCCCCCCCCTGTACTTTGTATGTTTCCTACTGCAGGTTACTATGCCCCCTGTGCTTTGTATGTCTCCTACTGCAGGTTACTATGCCCCCCTGTGCTTTGTATGTCTCCTACTGCAGGTTACTATGCCCCCCCCCTGTACTTTGTATGTTTCCTACTGCAGGTTACTATGCCCCCCCCCCTGTACTTTGTATGTCTCCTACTGCAGGTTACTATGCCCCCTGTGCTTTGTATGTCTCCTACTGCAGGTTACTATGCCCCCCTGTACTTTGTATGTCTCCTACTGCAGGTTACTATGCCCCCCCTGTACTTTGTATGTCTCCTACTGCAGGTTACTCTGCCCCCCTGTACTTTGTATGTCTCCTTCTGCAGGTTACTATGCCCCCTGTACTTTGTATGTCTCCTACTGCAGGTTACTATGCCCCCCCCTGTACTTTGTATGTTTCCTACTGCAGGTTACTCTGCCCCCCTGTACTTTGTATGTCTCCTACTGCAGGTTACTATGCCCCCCCCCCTGTACTTTGTATGTCTCCTACTGCAGGTTACTATGCCCCCTGTGCTTTGTATGTCTCCTACTGCAGGTTACTATGCCCCCCTGTACTTTGTATGTCTCCTACTGCAGGTTACTATGCCCCCCCTGTACTTTGTATGTCTCCTACTGCAGGTTACACTGCCCCCCTGTACTTTGTATGTCTCCTTCTGCAGGTTACTATGCCCCCTGTACTTTGTATGTCTCCTACTGCAGGTTACTCTGCCCCCCTGTACTTTGTATGTCTCCTACTGCAGGTTACTATGCCCCCTGTACTTTGTATGTCTCCTACTGCAGGGTACTATGCCCCCCAGTACTTTGTATGTCTCCTACTGCAGGTTACTATGCCCCCTGTACTTTGTATGTCTCCTACTGCAGGTTACTATGCCCCCCCCCCCTGTACTTTGTATGTCTCCTACTGCAGGGTACTATGCCCCCCTGTACTTTGTATGTCTCCTACTGCAGGTTACTATGCCCCCTGTACTTTGTATGTCTCCTACTGCAGGTTACTCTGCCCCCCTGTACTTTGTATGTCTCCTACTGCAGGTTACTATGCCCCCTGTACTTTGTATGTCTCCTACTGCAGGTTACTATGCCCCCCCCTGTACTTTGTATGTTTCCTACTGCAGGTTACTCTGCCCCCCTGTACTTTGTATGTCTCCTACTGCAGGTTACTATGCCCCCTGTACTTTGTATGTCTCCTACTGCAGGGTACTATGCCCCCCTGTACTTTGTATATCTCCTACTGCAGGTTACTATGCCCCCTGTACTTTGTATGTCTCCTACTGCAGGTTACTATGCCCCCCCCCTGTACTTTGTTTGTCTCCTACTGCAGGGTACTATGCCCCCCTGTACTTTGTATGTCTCCTACTGCAGGTTACTATGCCCCCCCCTGTACTTTGTATGTTTCCTACTGCAGGTTACTATGCCCCCTGTGCTTTGTATGTCTCCTACTGCAGGTTACTATGCCCCCCTGTGCTTTGTATGTCTCCTACTGCAGGTTACTATGCCCCCCCCTGTACTTTGTATGTTTCCTACTGCAGGTTACTATGCCCCCCCCCCCTGTACTTTGTATGTCTCCTACTGCAGGTTACTATGCCCCCTGTGCTTTGTATGTCTCCTACTGCAGGTTACTATGCCCCCCTGTACTTTGTATGTCTCCTACTGCAGGTTACTATGCCCCCCCTGTACTTTGTAGGTCTCCTACTGCAGGTTACTCTGCCCCCCTGTACTTTGTATGTCTCCTTCTGCAGGTTACTATGCCCCCTGTACTTTGTATGTCTCCTACTGCAGGGTACTATGCCCCCCTGTACTTTGTATGTCTCCTACTGCAGGTTACTATGCCCCCTGTACTTTGTATGTCTCCTACTGCAGGTTACTATGCCCCCCCCTGTACTTTGTATGTTTCCTACTGCAGGTTACTCTGCCCCCCTGTACTTTGTATGTCTCCTACTGCAGGTTACTATGCCCCCTGTACTTTGTATGTCTCCTACTGCAGGGTACTATGCCCCCCTGTACTTTGTATGTCTCCTACTGCAGGTTACTATGCCCCCTGTACTTTGTATGTCTCCTACTGCAGGTTACTATGCCCCCCCCTGTACTTTGTATGTCTCCTACTGCAGGTTACTATGCCCCCTGTACTTTGTATGTTTCCTACTGCAGGTTACTATGCCCCCCCCCCTGTACTTTGTATGTCTCCTACTGCAGGTTACTATGCCCCCTGTGCTTTGTATGTCTCCTACTGCAGGTTACTATGCCCCCCTGTGCTTTGTATGTCTCCTACTGCAGGTTACTATGCCCCCCTGTGCTTTGTATGTCTCCTACTGCAGGTTACTATGCCCCCCCCCCCTGTACTTTGTATGTTTCCTACTGCAGGTTACTATGCCCCCCCCCCCTGTACTTTGTATGTCTCCTACTGCAGGTTACTATGCCCCCTGTGCTTTGTATGTCTCCTACTGCAGGTTACTATGCCCCCCTGTACTTTGTATGTCTCCTACTGCAGGTTACTATGCCCCCCCTGTACTTTGTATGTCTCCTACTGCAGGTTACTATGCCCCCCCTGTACTTTGTATGTCTCCTACTGCAGGTTACTATGCCCCCCCTGTACTTTGTATGTCTCCTACTGCAGGTTACTATGCCCCCCCTGTACTTTGTATGTCTCCTACTGCAGGTTACTATGCCCCCCCTGTACTTTGTATGTCTCCTACTGCAGGTTACTATGCCCCCCCTGTACTTTGTATGTCTCCTACTGCAGGTTACTATGCCCCCCCTGTACTTTGTATGTCTCCCAGTGCAGGTTACTATGCCCCCTGTACTTTGTGTGTCTCCTACTGCAGATTACTATGCCCCCCTGTACTTTGTATGTCTCCTACTGCACATTACTATGCCCCCCCTGTACTTTGTATGTCTCCTACTGCACATTACTATGCCCCCCCTATACTTTGTATGTCTCCTCCTGCAGGTTACTATGCCCCCCCTGTACTTTGTATGTCTCCTACTGCAGGTTACTATGCCCCCCCTATACTTTGTATGTCTCCTACTACAGGTTACTATGCCCCCCTGTACTTTGTATGTCTCCTACTGCAGGTTACTATGCCCCCCCTATACTTTGTATGTCTCCTACTGCAGGTTACTATGCCCCCCTGTACTTTGTATGTCTCCTACTGCAGGTTACTATGCCCCCCTGTACTTTGTATGTCTCCTACTGCAGGTTACTATGCCCCCCTGTACTTTGTATGTCTCCTACTGCAGGTTACTATGGACCCCTGTACTTTGTATGTCTCCTACTGCAGGTTACTATGCCCCCCTGTGCTTTGTATGTCTCCTACTGCAGGTTACTATGCCCCCCCCCTGTACTTTGTATGTTTCCTACTGCAGGTTACTATGCCCCCCCCCCTGTACTTTGTATGTCTCCTACTGCAGGTTACTATGCCCCCTGTGCTTTGTATGTCTCCTACTGCAGGTTACTATGCCCCCTTGTACTTTGTATGTCTCCTACTGCAGGTTACTATGCCCCCCCTGTACTTTGTATGTCTCCTACTGCAGGTTACTCTGCCCCCCTGTACTTTGTATGTCTCCTACTGCAGGTTACTATGCCCCCTGTACTTTGTATGTCTCCTACTGCAGGGTACTATGCCCCCCTGTACTTTGTATGTCTCCTACTGCAGGTTACTATGCCCCCTGTACTTTGTATGTGTCCTACTGTAGGTTACTATGCCCCCCCCCCTGTACTTTGTATGTTTCCTACTGCAGGTTACTATGCCCCCTGTACTTTGTATGTCTCCTACTGCAGGGTACTATGCCCCCCTGTACTTTGTATGTCTCCTACTGCAGGTTACTATGCCCCCTGTACTTTGTATGTGTCCTACTGTAGGTTACTATGCCCCCCCCCTGTACTTTGTATGTCTCCTACTGCAGGTTACTATGCCCCCTGTACTTTGTATGTCTCCTACTGCAGGGTACTATGCCCCCCTGTACTTTGTATGTCTCCTACTGCAGGTTACTATGCCCCCCCCCCTGTACTTTGTATATCTCCTACTGCAGGGTACTATGCCCCCCTGTACTTTGTATGTCTCCTACTGCAGGTTACTATGCCCCCCCCCCCTGTACTTTGTATGTTTCCTACTGCAGGTTACTCTGCCCCCCTGTACTTTGTATGTCT
The DNA here is from genome assembly GCF_032444005.1 of Ranitomeya imitator. Lineage (NCBI taxonomy): Eukaryota > Metazoa > Chordata > Amphibia > Anura > Dendrobatidae > Ranitomeya > Ranitomeya imitator. Next base: position 709,607,297 of record NC_091284.1, on the reverse strand, counting down.
CCTACTGCAGGTTACTATGCCCCCTGTACTTTGTATGTCTCCTACTGCAGGGTACTATGCCCCCCTGTACTTTGTATGTCTCCTACTGCAGGTTACTATGCCCCCTGTACTTTTTATGTCTCCTACTGCAGGTTACTATGCCCCCCCCCCCCCTGTACTTTGTATGTCTCCTACTGCAGGTTACTATGCCCCCCCTGTACTTTGTATGTCTCCTACTGCAGGTTACTCTGCCCCCCTGTACTTTGTATGTCTCCTACTGCAGGTTACTATGCCCCCTGTACTTTGTATGTCTCCTACTGCAGGGTACTATGCCCCCCTGTACTTTGTATGTCTCCTACTGCAGGTTACTATGCCCCCTGTACTTTGTATGTGTCCTACTGCAGGTTACTATGCCCCCCCCCTGTACTTTGTATGTTTCCTACTGCAGGTTACTCTGCCCCCCTGTACTTTGTATGTCTCCTACTGCAGGTTACTATGCCCCCTGTACTTTGTATGTCTCCTACTGCAGGGTACTATGCCCCCCTGTACTTTGTATGTCTCCTACTGCAGGTTACTATGCCCCCCTGTACTTTGTATGTCTCCTACTGCAGGTTACTATGCCCCCCCCCCCTGTACTTTGTATGTCTCCTACTGCAGGGTACTATGCCCCCCTGTACTTTGTATGTCTCCTACTGCAGGTTACTATGCCCCCCCCCTGTACTTTGTATGTCTCCTACTGCAGGTTACTATGCCCCCTGTGCTTTGTATGTCTCCTACTGCAGGTTACTATGCCCCCCCTGTACTTTGTATGTCTCCTACTGCAGGTTACTGTGCCCCCCCTGTACTTTGTATGTCTCCCAGTGCAGGTTACTATGCCCCCTGTACTTTGTGTGTCTCCTACTGCAGATTACTATGCCCCCCTGTACTTTGTATGTCTCCTACTGCACATTACTATGCCCCCCCTATACTTTGTATGTCTCCTACTGCAGGTTACTATGCCCCCCCTGTACTTTGTATGTCTCCTACTGCAGGTTACTGTGCCCCCCCTGTACTTTGTATGTCTCCCAGTGCAGGTTACTATGCCCCCCTGTACTTTGTATGTCTCCTACTGCAGGTTACTATGCCCCCCTGTACTTTGTATGTCTCCTACTGCAGGTTACTATGCCCCCCCTATACTTTGTATGTCTCCTACTGCAGGTTACTATGCCCCCCCTATACTTTGTATGTCTCCTACTACAGGTTACTATGCCCCCCTGTACTTTGTATGTCTCCTACTGCAGGTTACTATGCCCCCCCTATACTTTGTATGTCTCCTACTGCAGGTTACTATGGACCCCTGTACTTTGTATGTCTCCTACTGCAGGCTACTATGCCCCCCCCCCCTGTACTTTGTATGTCTCCTACTGCAGGCTACTATGCCCCCCCCCCCCTGTACTTTGTATGTCTCCTACTGCAGGCTACTATGCCCCCCCCCCCTGTACTTTGTATGTCTCTGCTATGAGTGGATCTAGCCTTTACTTTTACAAGCTTCATGGTTACACTTCCCTCCCCTGATATTCACTATTTCACTATGCTCCGTGTGTCTTCTGTCCAAGAAGTGATGCTTTCATCCTCATAAAGTAAGATGGCAGCAGCGGGCCCTCGCTGTAGTGTGATGTACGGTGGAGTGATGAATGGGAGCAATAGGTTTAACAGCATTGTAAATGACTTGAAAGCTTGCGTTGTCCGTCTGAGCGCTGCAATTTCAGATAATTATTTTTTACTAGATGGTGGCCCGATTCTAACGCATCGGGTATTCTAGAATATGTATGTATATAGCAGCCACATACTATATAGCACAGGCCACGTAGTATATAGGAGCCATGTAGTATATAGCATACAAATAGTACGTGGCCTGTGCTATATAGTATGTGGCTGCTATATACATACATATATATTGTAGAATACCCGATGCTTTGTATTTAACGCAGCCCACGCAGTATCTAACACAGGCCACGTAGTATATAGCAGCCATGTAGTATATAGTACTGCCCACATAGTATATAGCAGCCATGTAGTATATAGTACTGCCCACGTAGTATATAGCAGCCATGTAGCATATAGTACTGCCCACGTAGTATATAGCAGCCATGTAGCCCACGCAGTATTTAGCAGTGTGGGCACATATCCCTGTTAAAAAAAAAAAAAAAAGAATTAAAATAAAAAAGTTACATACTCACCCCCTGGGATCCAACGGCGCTGTGGCGATGGGCGCGCGGCTGCCGCCATCTTCCGTTCCCAGGATGCATTGCGCAATTACCCAGAAGACTTAGGGTACCGTCACACTATACCATTTCGATCGCTACAACGGTACGATTCGTGACGTTCCAGCGATATCGTTACGATATCGCTGTGTCTGACACGCAGCAGCGATCAGGGATCCTGCTGAGAATCGTACGTCATAGCAGATCGTTTGGAACTTTGTTTCATCGCTGGATCTCCCGCTGTCATCGCTAGATCGGTGTGTGTGACACCGATCTAGCGATCTAGCGATGCGATCCAGCGATGAGTTCGCTTGTAACCAGGGTAAACATCGGGTTACTAAGCGCAGGGCCGCGCTTAGTAACCCGATGTTTACCCTGGTTACAAGCGTAAAACTAAAAAAAAACAAACAGCACATACTTACATTCTGGTGTCCGTCAGGTCCCTTGCCGTCTGCTTCCCGCACTGTGACTGTCGGCCGTAAAGTGAAAGCAGAGCACAGTGGCTGTGCTTTCACTTTCACTTTACGGCCGGCAGTCAGTGAGTGCGGGAAGCAGACGGCAAGGGACCTGACGGACACCAGAATGTAAGTATGTGCTGTTTTTTTTGTAGTTTTACGCTTGTAACCAGGGTAAACATCGGGTTACTAAGCGCGGCCCTGCGCTTAGTTACCCGATGTTTACCCTGGTTACCCAGGGACCTCGGCATCGTTGGTCGCTGGAGAGCTGTCTGTGTGACAGCTCCCCAGCGACCACACTACGATTTACCTACGATCACGGCCAGGTCATATCGCTGGTCGTGATCGTAGGTAAATCGTATAGTGTGACGGTACCCTTAGCGGTCTCGCGAGACCGCTAAGTCTTCTGGGTAATTTCGCAATGCGTCGCTGGGAAAGGAAGATGGCGGCAGGCGCGAGTGGCTCGGCGGACTATGGATGGTGAGTATAGCAGGTTTTTTAAATTATTTTTAACATTACATTTTTTTACTATTGATGCCACATAAGCGGTCCGTTACCGCCGGCATTAACCCTGTGTTAGCGGTGGCTGGAGGGGAGTATGCGGGCGCCCGGCAGTGACTGCGAGGAGTAAAGAGCGGCCATTTTCTTCCGGACTGTGCCCGTTGCTGATTGGTCGTGGCTGTTTTGCTGCGACCAATCAGCGACTTGGATTTCCTTGACAGACAGAGGCCGCGACCAATGAATATCTGTGACAGAAAGACAGAAGGACAGAAAGACGGAAGTGACCCTTAGACAATTATATAGATTATCTTCCTTCTCATTTCATTCCTCGCAGAGATAAATATATATTTTTGCTCATTCTCCATTTGCTAGTAAACCTTCATGATCTGATTCCACTTTCTGCTTTGTATCTTGCATACTCAGTGGTATTGATTACTAGTCGGCTTCACCCAAATGTACTGGGCCAGAGGTAATCAATATTTTATCATAGATGGATATGACCTGTCTGCGTCTCCCTTGGACAGGGGTTATTCTTAGCTCTGTACCAACTACCAACTTTACCAACTACGGTACATCAATAATAAACCACATTTTAGATTTTAATTCTTTTGAGTACATAGCCATCACTCTCATCATGTGTACAGAGTAAGGAGAGACCTTTCTATGTGTTATGGATGGCGCGCACTGGTGGTGATGGCGCGCACTGGTGGTGATGGCACGCACTGGTGGTGATGGCGCGCACTGGTGGTGATGGCGCGCACTGGTGGTGATGGCGCGCACTGGTGGTGATGGCGCGCACTGGTGGTGATGGCGCGCACTGGTGGTGATGGCGCGCACTGGTGGTGATGGCGCGCACTGGTGGTGATGGCGCGCACTGGTGGTGATGGCGCGCACTGGTGGTGATGGCGCGCACTGGTGGTGATGACGCGCACTGCTGACACACACAGCCGACCCTAATGCTGAGATGCGATCAGTCATTGCCAGGGTTGCGCTTGCAGCCGCCGCTCTCTGTAGACAGAACAGTGGCCAGCACCGCCCCCGTGACTGAAACCCAAACACTGCCAGGGGTAGAAAGTTAATTTCCTCCCGGCAGCGAGGCTCTAAGTGCAGGGAGCCGGGCATGTTCAGAATGCTATTAACCTGCAGATTAACCCCATATCTACAGGTTAATGGCGTTTTTTTTTTTCTTCACGTGACTGGTTTCCTTTAAAGAAGGGATGAAAATGCCTCCAGAACGATGTGAAAGACTGATAGTCATACAGAAAGCGATAACTTGCTGCTTAACGTGGCCGTACAAGCTATTGACGCATAGGATTTGCTTCATTTTTCACACTCTGCTTCTGCATTTTGGTCTCATTTTTGTTCTATAATGACACCGGTGTAATTTTCCATGTGTTCATCTAATGTTGTAGTTAGATTTTTTTATGTCCTGATACATACATCCTAGACCTACTTGAGTGTACTTAGTTTTTATGGCTGAAGGTCAGTCAAGGTCACATTGAGGATCTTTGACCAAAATCACAGTAACTGTTAAGGAAACTGTTTCCAAAATCTATTTAACCCCTTCCCGACCTTTGACGCATACGCTGCGTCATGAAAGTCGGTGCCATTCCGACCCATGACGCAGCATATGCGTCATGGAAAGATCGCGTCCCTGCAGGCCGGGTGAAAGGGTTAACTCCCATTTCACCCGATCTGCAGGGACAGGGGGAGTGGTAGTTTAGCCCAGGGGGGGTGGCTTCACCCCCTCGTGGCTACGATCGCTCTGATTGGCTGTTGAAAGTGAAACTGCCAATCAGAGCGATTTGTAATATTTCACCTAAAAAACTGGTGAAATATTACAATCCAGCCATGGCCGATGCTGCAATATCATCGGCCATGGCTGGAAATACTAATGTGCCCCCACCCCACTCCTCCGATCGCCCCCCCAGCCCCCCGATCTGTGGTCCGCTCCCCTCCGTCCTGTGCTCCGCTCCCCCGTCCTCCTGTCCGCTTCCCCGTGCACCAATCACACCCCCCGCGCTCCAATCAAACCCCCCCGCACTCCGATCCCCCCCCGCACACAGCGACCCCCCCGTGCTCCGATCCACCCCCCCCCGCACAGCGATCCCTCACCCCGTGCTCCAATCCTTCCCCGTGCTCCAATCCTCCCTCCCGTGTTCCGATCCACCCCCCCCATGATCCGATCCACCCCCCCCGTGCTCCGACGCCCCCCCCCCGTGCCCTGATCTCCCCCCCTTATACTTACCTGGCCGCCCGAGGTCCGTCCGTCTTCTTTCCTGGGCGCCGCCATCTTCCAAAATGGCGGGCGCATGTGCAGTGCGCCCGCCGAATCTGCCGGCCGGCAGATTCGTTCCAGAGTGAATTTTGATCACTGAGATATAACCTATCTCAGTGATCAAAATAAAAAAATAGTAAATGACCCCCCCCCCCCCTTTGTCACCCCCATAGATAGGGACAATAAAAAAAATAAAGAATTTTTTTTTTTTTCACTAAGGTTGGGGTAAGGGTTAGGGGTAGGGTTAGGGTTAGGGTTAGGGTTAGGGGTAGGGTTAGGGCTAGGGGTAGGGGTAGGGTTAGGGCTAGGGTTAGGGTTTCGGTATGTGCACACGTATTCTGGTCCTATGCGGATTTTTCCGCAGCGGATTTGAAAAATCCACAGTGCTAAACCGCTGCCGATTTATCGTGGATTTACCGCGGTTTTTCTGCGCATTTCACTACGGTTTTACAACTGCGATTTTCTATTGGAGCAGTTGTAAAACCGCTGCGGAATCCGCAGAAAGAAGTGACATGCTGCGGAATGTAAACCGCTGCGTTTCCGTGCAGTTTTTCCGCAGCATGTGTACAGCGATTTTTGGTTCCCATAGGTTCACATTGAACTGTAAACTCATGGGAAACTGCTGCGGATCCGCAGCGTTTTCCGCAGCGTGTGCACATACCTTTAGAATTAGGCTATGTGCACACGGTGCGGATTGGCCGCTGCGGATCCGCAGCAGTGTTCCATCAGGTTTACAGTACCATGTAAACATATGGAAAACCAAATCCGCTGTGCCCATGGTGCAGAAAATACCGCGCGGGAACGCTGCGTTGTATTTTCCGCAGCATGCCAATTCTTTGTGCGGATTCCGCAGCGTTTTACACCTGTTCCTCAATAGGAATCCACAGGTGAAATCCGCACAAAAAACACTGGAAATCCACGGTAAATCCACAGGTAAAACGCAGTGCCTTTTACCCGCGGATTTTTCAAAAATGATGCTGAAAAATCTCATACGAATCCGCAACGTTGGCACATAGCCTTAGAGTTGGGTTGGAATTAGGGTTGTGGTTAGGGTTAGGGGTGTGTTGGGGTTAGGGTTGTGGTTAGGGGTGTGTTGGGGTTAGGGTTGTGATTAGGGTTACGGCTACAGTTGGGATAAGGGTTAGGGGTGTGTTGGAGGTAGAATTGAGGGGTTTCCACTGTTTAGGCACTTCAGGGGGTCTCCAAACGCAACATGGCGCCACCATTGATTCCAGCCAATCTTGTATTCAAAAATTCAAATGCTGCTCCCTCACTTCCGAACCCCGACGTGTGCCCAAACAGTGGTTTACCCCCACATATGGGGTACCAGCATACTCAGGACAAACTGCACAACAATTACTGGGGTCCAATTTCTCCTGTTACCCTTGAGAAAATAAAAAATTGCTTGCTAAAACATCATTTTTGAGGAAAGAAAAATGATTTTTTATTTTCACGGCTCTGCGTTGTAAACGTCTGTGAAGCACTTGGGGGTTCAAAGTGCTCACCACATATCTAGATAAGTTCCTTGGGGGGTCTAGTTTCCAAAATGGGGTCACTTGTGGGGGGTTTCTACTGTTTAGGCACACCAGGGGCTCTGCAAACGCAACGTGACGCCCGCAGACCATTCCATCAAAGTCTGCATTTCAAAAGTCACTACTTCCCTTCTGAGCCCCCACGTGTGCCCAAACAGTGGGTTACCTCCACACATGGGGTATCAGCGTACTCAGGAGAAACTGGACAACAACTTTTGTGGTCCAATTTCTCCTGTAACCCTTGGGAAAATAAAAAATTCTGGGCTAAAAAATTATTTTTGAGGAAAGAAAACGTATTTATTATTTTCACGGCTCTGCGTTATAAACTTCTGTAAAGCACTTGGGGGTTGAAAGTGCTCACCACACATCTAGATAAGTTCCTTTGGGGGTCTAGTTTCCAAAATGGGGTCACTTGTGGGGGGTTTCTACTGTTTAGGCACACCAGGGGCTCTGCAAACGCAATGTGACGCCCGCAGACCATTCCATCAAAGTCTGCATTTCAAAAGTCACTACTTCCCTTCTGAGCCCCCACGTGTGCCCAAACAGTGGTTTACCCCCACACATGGGGTATCAGCGTACTCAGGAGAAACTGGACAACAACTTTTGTGGTCCAATTTCTCCTGTAACCCTTGGGAAAATAAAAAATTCTGGGCTAAAAAATTATTTTTGAGGAAAGAAAACGTATTTATTATTTTCACTGCTCTGTGTTATGAACTTCTGTGAAGCACTTGGGGGTTCAAAGTGCTCACCTCACATCTAGATAAGTTCCTTTCGGGGTCTAGTTTCCAAAATGGGGTCACTTGTGTGGGGTTTCTACTGTTTAGCCACATCAGGGGCTCTGCAAACGCAACGTGACGCCCACAGAGCATTCCATCAAAGTCTGCATTTCAAAACGTCACTACTTCACTTCCGAGCCCCAGCATGTGCCTAAACAGTGGTTTACCCCCACATATGGGGTATCAGCGTACTCAGGAGAAACTGGACAACAACTTTTGGGGTCAAATTTCTCCTGTTACCCTTGGGAAAATAAAAAATTGCGGGCTAAAATTCATTTTTGAGAAAATAATTTTTTTTTTTTATTTTCATGGCTCTGCGTTATAAACTTCTGTGAAGCACTTGAGGGTTCAAAGTGCTCACTACACATCTAGATTAGTTCCTTTGGGGGTCTAGTTTCCAAAATGGGGTAATTTGTGGGGGATCTCCAATGTTTAGGCACACAGGGGCTCTCCAAACGCGACATGGTGTCCGCTAATGATTGGAGATAATTTTCCATTTAAAAAGCCAAATGGCGTGCCTTCTCCTCTGAGCCCTGCCATGCGCCCAAACAGTGGTTTACCCCCACATATGGGGTATCTGCATACTCAGGACAAACTGGACAACAACATTTGTGGTCCAATTTCTCCTATTACCATTGGCAAAATAGGAAATTCCAGGCTAAAAAATCATTTTTGAGAAAAGAAAAATTATTTTTTATTTTCATGGCTCTGCATTATAAACTTCTGTGAAGCACCTGGGGGTTTAAAGTGCTCAGTATGCATCTAGATAAGTTCCTTGGGGGGTCTAGTTTCCAAAATGGGGTCACTTGTGGAGGAGCTCCATTGCATAGGCACACAGGGGCTCTCCAAATGCGACATGGTGTCCGCTAACAATTGGAGCTAATTTTCCATTCAAAAAGTTAAAGGGCGCGCCTTCCCTTCCGAGCCCTGCCGTGTGCCCAAACAGTGGTTTACCCCCACATATGAGGTATCGGCGTACTCGGGAGAAATTGCTCAACAAATTTTAGGATCCATTTTATCCTATTGCCCATGTGAAAATGAAAAAATTGAGGCGAAAATAAATTTTTTGTGAAAAAAAAGTACTTTTTCATTTTTACGGATCAATTTGTGAAGCACCTGAGGGTTTAAAGTGCTCACTAGGCATCTAGATAAGTTCCTTGGGGGGTCCAGTTTCCAAAATGGGTCACTTGTGGGGGAGCTCCAATGTTTAAGCACACAGGGTCTCTCCAAACGCGACATGGTGTCCGCTAACGATGGAGATAATTTTTCATTCAAAAAGTCAAATGGCGCTCCTTCCCTTCCGAGCCTTACCATGTGCCCAAACAGTGGTTTACCCCCACATGTGAAGTATCGGTGTACTCAGGAGAAATTGCCAAACAAATTTTAGGATCCATTTTATCCTGTTGTCCATGTGAAAATGAAAAAATTGAGGCTAAAAGAATTTTTTTGTGAAAAAAAAAGTACTTTTTCATTTTTACGGATCAATTTGTGAAGCACCTGGGGGTTTAAAGGGCTCACTATGCATCTAGATAAGTTCCTTGGGGCGTCTAGTTTCCAAAATGGGGTCACTTGTGGGGGAGCTCCAATTTTTAGGCACACGGGGGCTCTCCAAATGTGACATGGTGTCCGCTAAAGAGTGCAGCCAATTTTTCATTCAAAAAGTCAAATGGCGCTCCTTCCCTTCCAAGCCCTGCCGTGCGCCCAAACAGTGGTTTACCCCCACATATGAGGTATCAGCGTACTCAGGACAAATTGGACAACAACGTACGTGGTTCAGTTTCTCCTTTTACCATTGGGAAAATAAAAAAATTGTTGCTGAAAAATCATTTTTGTGACTAAAAAGTTAAATGTTCATTTTTTCCTTCCATGTTGCTTCTGCTGCTGTGAAGCACCTGAAGGGTTAATAAACTTCTTGAATGTGGTTTTGTGCACCTTGAGGGGTGCAGTTTTTAGAATGGTGTCACTTTTGGGTATTTTCAGCCATATAGACCCCTCAAACTGACTTCAAATGTGAGGTGGTCCCTAAAAAAATGGTTTTGTAAATTTCGTTGTAAAAATGAGAAATCGCTGGTCAAATTTTAACCCTTATAACTTCCTAGCAAAAAAAAATTTTGTTTCCAAAATTGTGCTGATGTAAAGTAGACGTGTGGGAAATGTTATTTATTAACTATTTTGTGTCACATAACTCTCTGGTTTAACAGAATAAAAATTCAAAATGTGAAAATTGCGAAATTTTCAAAATTTTCGCCAAATTTCCGTTTTTATCACAAATAAACACAGAATTTATTGACCTAAATTTACCACTAACATGAAGCCCAATATGTCACGAAAAAACAATCTCAGAACCGCTAGGATCCATTGAAGCGTTCCTGAGTTATTACCTCATGAAGGGACACTGGTCAGAATTGCAAAAAACGGCAAGGTCTTTAAGGTCAAAATAGGCTGGGTCATGAAGGGGTTAAATCGCACACCCGGCCCCAAATATGTCTTATATTTATACATCATAAATTCATACACCCACATTTCCATTCCAGACTAGACGAGACATGCTGGTATAATTACATGAGGTTCTGATCATAGACGGACCTATGTGAACTTCTGAATTATTAACACATTTTCTACTGCAGCAATGCTGTGTATGTTCTGTTTGGCTTCTCGTGTGCCTCCTCTCTCTTTTCTGAGAATATGGATGACATCCTCTCTCAGGGAGTCCTATAGAGAACATGTTGAGCGGAGGTGCGCATGCTCGTCATCGGCTTCATTCAGAGCCCTGTTCTCTGGATCGGGGGTCCCAGCAGTGAAATAAGTTATTCTTTATTCTATTGATGGGAGATAACTTGATAAGTTCCCTTTCCCTCTATCATCACCAATCTGGGGTTCTTTTTTTATTTAATAAGAGTGGGCAATACTAGATTGATGATTTTTTTTTTTAAAACATTATCTAGTAGAAAAACCGCTCAGAAGGGTCCATATTGTCCCACGAATGGGCCCAACTTTCTGGTAAAAAGTCGAGCGTAATCTTCCCTCCTGGTTATGGGTTTCCAGCATGCAGATCAGGATCCTACGACCCTCCGTAGCCCCCTCACAATGGAAGACCAAGATCCCGCTCTATGTACTAACCAAGTGCTGCGGCGTGCTTTACTAAGCGGTTACTGAATGGTAACATTTTCCCAATCCCTATGCCAGGCTCAAGTTAAGAGCACGGTGGCTCAGTGGTTAGCATTGTTGCTTTGCAACGCTGGGGTTGTGGGTTCAAATCCCACCAAGGACAACATCTGTAAGGAGTTTGTATGTTTTCCCCGTGTTTGTGTTTTTCCTCCCACACTCCAGAGATTGGGAATTTAGATTGTGAGCCCTAATGGGGACAATGATAATAGTGTATGTAAAGCGCTGCGGAATATGACCGTGCTATATAAGCAAAGCATAATAAATAAATGATCAGAAAAAAGACACTTCCAAATCACATACCTACAAAGAAAAAAGTATGTTGCATATCTCGTTACTTGTATGTGGGGTTTCCTGAGTGACATTGTTTCAACATCTTTTACATTCTACTTTTAACAATTTTATGTTTTTTTTTTTGTAATACATTAAGGGTATGTGTCCACATTCAGGATTGCATCAGGATTTGGTCAGGATTTTATGCAGGTAAAGGTACCTTCACACATAACGATATTGTTAACGATATCGTTGCATTTTGTGACGTAGCAACGATATCGTTAATGAAATCGTTATGTGTGACAGCGACCAACGATCAGGCCCCTGCTGGGAGATCGTTGGTCGCTGAATAAAGTCCAGAACTTTATTTGGTCGCTGGACTCCTCCTGACATCGCTGGATCGGCGTGTGTGACACCGATCCAGCGATGTCTTCACTGGTAACCAGGGTAAACATCGGGTAACTAAGCGCAGGGCCGCGCTTAGTAACCCGATGTTTACCCTGGTTACCATCCTAAAAGTAAAAAAAACAAACAGTACATACTTACCTACCGCTGTCTGTCCTCCAGCGCTGTGCTCTGCACTCCTCCTGTACTGGCTGTGAGCGTCGGTCAGCCGGAATGCAGAGCGGTGACGTCACCGCTCTGCTTTCCGGCCGCTGTGCTCACACAGACAGTACAGGAGGAGAGCAGAGCACAGCGCTGGAGGACAGACGGCTGTAGGTAAGTATGTACTGTTTGTTTTTTTTTACTTTTAGGATGGTAACCAGGGTAAACATCGGGTTACTAAGCGCGGCCCTGCGCTTAGTTACCCGATGTTTACCCTGGTTACCGGCATCGTTGGTCGCTGGAGAGCGGTCTGTGTGACAGCTCTCCAGCGACCAAACAGCGACGCTGCAGCGATCAGCATCGTTGTCGGTATCGCTGTAGCGTCGCTTAATGTGAAGGGGCCTTAGAATCCTCATCAAATCTGCACCTGAGGTCACTGGAAGGTCACCTGGGTTGTCCTTGCGTGTTTTCTGCAATGTAAGGACATGCTGCGTTCTTAAAATACGCGCCGCATGTGCGTTTTCGCGGGTATGCCGCATGCGTCTTTTACTGCATAGTGGAGACGGGATTTCATTAAATCCCCTCCACTATGCTGTAACATCTGGACGCTGCGTTTTTGACGCTGCGGCTCAACACTGCGTCAAAAACGCATCGTTTCCTGAACGTGGAAACATACCCTAAAGGTTTTTGATCCTACTTATTTGGCGTATACATCTTTTTCCTTGTAAGTTTTTGTGTTTACCGCTATGTAGCCACCTGGTAAAGATTGCAAATATCTCACAATTTCACTGTGAGAGCGGCAACAGAAAGTTGTGAGATCCTGCTTTGTATGTGCCAGGACTCCAAAATACAAAAGTTGAGGCCCAAATTTTCTAGCAAGTCAGGCCCTTTCATGAAACGTTAGAGACCCTTCTGAGCACTTTTATTTCTAGTTGATATGTAAAAAAATTATCTAACCTGCAGCTGCCCCTTTTTTATTAAATCTAAAGGGCAGCCCCAGACTGGTGGTAGGAACTCTGTAAAAGGGTTGGTCCGGCACCTAAACTGTCCATTCCAACTGTATCTTTACATCCTAACCAGTTTTGTAATCATCTAACTATTCCTTAAATGTGTTTTTTTTTTTTTTTTTTATTGTAATTCCTGTGAGGTTTCGTTTGAGAGGAGTCTCAAACAGTAGACAGGAGGCTGGGGCTGCACTCGCCTCCCCCACTGTGTCTATTGCCCATCCTGAAACAGGAAGTCATCAGGGGCAGCGCTGCACTTACCCATGGGGGAAAAATGCTGCAATAAGAAAGAATTTACATGCTGCAGACATGAAACTGCTTCAAATCTTGAAGAAAAAAATAGGCTGTATGAGACTTCAGGAATCTCGTTCACTTGCTGGGACAGTAAAATATTGTGTTTTTCACAGCAAGAACGCGACGTGTGAACATGGCCAATAAAAAAATATACAAAATGTAAAGTACCATATATACTCGAGTATAAGCTGACCCCCCCTAATTTTGCCACAAAAAACTGGGAAAACTTAATGACTCGAGTATAAGCCTAGGGTGGGAAATGCAGCAGCTACCGGTGAATTTCAAAAGTAAAAATAGATACCAATAAAAGTAAAATTAATTGAGACATCAGTAGTTTAGGTGTTTTTGAATATCCATATTGAATCAGGAGCCTCATATAATGCTCCATAAAGTTTGATGGCCCCATTAGATGCTCCATATTAAAATAGCCCCATAAAATCCTGCATAAAGGGTAATAAGGGCCCCATAAGATGCTCCATAGAGATATTTGCCCTATATAGTGCTGCACAAGCGTTATGGCCCCATAAGATGCTCCGCACAGCCACTTTCCCTTATGGGGCCATAATGCTTGTGCAGTACTATAAGGGGCAAGTGGCTGTACGGAGCATCTTATGGGGCCATAACGTTTGTGCAGCACTATAAGGGGCAAGTGGCTGTACGGAGCATCTTATGGGGCCATAACGTTTGTGCAGCATTATAAGGGGCAAGTGACTGTACGGAGCATCTTATGGGGCCATAATGCTTGTGCAGTACTATAAGATGCTCCGTACAGTCACTTGCCCCTTATAATGCTGCACAAACGTTATGGCCCCATAAGATGCTCCGTACAGCCACTTGCCCCATATAGTGCTGCACAAGCGTTATGGCCCCATAAGTTGCTCCATACAGTCACTGCTCCTTATAGTGCTGCACAATCGTTATGGCCCCATAAGATGCTCCGCACAGCCACTTGCCCCTTATAGTGTTGCACAAGCATTATGGCCCCATACAGATGCTCCGCACAGCCACTTGCCCCATATAGTGCTGCACAAGTGTTATGGCCCCATACAGATGCTCCGCACAGCCACTTGCCCCATATAGTGCTGCACAAGTGTTATGGCCCCATAAGATGCTCTGTACAGTCACTTGCCCCATATAGTGCTGCACAAGTGTTACGGCCCCATACAGATGCTCCGCACAGCTACTTGCCCCATATAATGCTGCACAAGTGTTATGGCCTCATAAGATACTCCGTACAGTCACTTGCCCCATATAATGCTGCACAAGTGTTATGGCCCCATAAGATGCTCCGTACAGCCACTTGCCCCATATAATGCTGCACAAGTGTTATGGCCCCATACAGATGCTCCGCACAGCCACTTGCCCCATTTGCTTTTGCTGCCATAAAAAAAAATAAAAAATCACATACTCACCTCTCCGTCGCTCAGGACCCCGGCACTTTTACCTGCTCCTCGTGCGGCTCCGTCTTCGGCACTGACGTTCAGCAGAGGGCGTGCACTGACTACGTCACTGTGCCCTCTGACCTGAGCGTCACTGCCAGAGGAAGATGAAGACGGAGCCGCACTGGAACGAGGAGCAGGTGACTATCGCGCAGCGCTGCGCTCCCCCTCCCCGTATACTTACCTGCTCCTGGCGCTGTGCAGTCCCTGCTTCTTCCCCGGCGCTGCATCTTCTTCCTGTATTGAGCGGTCAACGTTACCGCTCATACATTAATGAATATGCGGCTCCACCTCTATGGGAGATGGAGCCGCATATTCATTTCTGTAATGAGCGGTACCATGTGACCGCTCAGTACAGGAAGAAGCTGCAGCGCTGGAAAAAGCAGGGACGTCCAGGGACCGCGCCGGGAGCAGGTAAGTATAATTACACAGCCCCCGCCCCCCCCCTCACCAGCCGACCCCCGGGTACGACTTGAGTATAAGCCAAGAGGGGGACTTTCAGCCCCAAAAAATGGGCTGAAAATCTCGGCTTATACTCGAGTATATACGGTAAATTCCTTCATTAATCTCATTCATTAATTGTATTTTGTCTCCTATTGCAATCAAAATGGAAAATCTTGCGTGTACCAAGATGTTAACCATCTGACTCTTCCTCTTTTTCACTGTCCTTTTTCTGACGGTGAGACAACTAGCTGCAGCCGGAGCCTCTCCCCGATTGTTTTCAATGCGACCTAAAGTCCACCAGGTCTCACCCCTAACTGAATCATTGGCTGTTCTCCTACAGAAAGCTGACTGAGAATAAGCCCTGTGTTGTTATTTCTAGGTTTAGTATTCCTTTAGAAAATAATTCTCGATTTTTTTTTTTCCTGTTGATATTTGAGGATGTTTTTTTCGTACACTAGTTACGTAGGGGTCTGCTGGGCCAGTAATTGAGGGATCGAGTAATTTCAGGGGATTGGGAAACTATCAATAGCTGTAACCTTCAATTACAGACCGTTTCCTCCCAATCCTGCCGGTTATTCCCCGGAAGACAAACTGGCATTGTTTGTTTTTATCCTCTTTCGTTAATACAGAAATGCAAATGCTATTGAGAAAACCATTTTAGAAAATAATCTCTTAAACTCTCCAGGGACTAAATATTCAATATTCCTTTTTTTTTTTACAGCCAAGTTTAGCTTCTCTACTTCATTGTTTTAAGTGAGGGCTCTGGGAAGAACTGCCTGTAATCCCGGCCATACAATGTGTAATGTATTAATAGAATTCAGAGAGGTGGGACGGGCAAAAAATGAGAATTTCCAGGAGCGGCTGCGCAGCGCTTTTAACACCCGTTTTGTTGTTGCTGTTCTGCAATCAATGGAAAGTAATAACTGCAATATGGCGGGCGCCCACCACTAATGTCTGAAGAGTTTCATTATTATTTTATAGTCGTCAGTCCTCTAAGTACCTTAGTCATGTGAACTTATTAAGAACCGGTACCGTACATTGCAGACCCATGATGTGACCTATGACGGTCCTCTCTTTCCTAACTTCCCAATGAAAAATCTACCAACTGTTATGTTTATTTTACGGAATAGAACCTTGAGGAAGAAGAAAATTGTTTCCATCAGTTGTCAGAAAATTATATTCAATCAGCAGATCACAAGGAAATATTTTTCACATTTAAAAAAAAAAAAATGTTTTTTACTCTTTAGATTGATTTCTTTCCATGACACGTTTGAACCATGGACAGGCAGGTAGGTCCATTGGTAGAAGAAACTGGCACTTTAGGTAGCAGAAAAAGTCTTGTGGCCGGCAGGTGAGGAAGTATGAGAGTTTTGAGGGTCTCGTAGTATTGGGCGTGGGCTACCTGGCGTTTCTGGCTCGAAGTTAAGCAGATGAAGATGGATAGATGCCAGTGCTGTATTGCAGCATAATGCCAGTGAATGGCATCGCATTGTGACCCACAAGGTATTGTGATGAGCCAGTTGCAAATATCCAAACGCTACCCTGTGGGTCACAATGCGACCCCATTCACTAGCATTATAGTGCATCTGTGCATCTTATGCTTAGTGTCTTAGCCATAGTCTTCACGTTGCACCAGCCTTAATTTGATAAAAAATAATACTTCAACACTTTTATTAGAAGTTCTAAGTTCCTAAATTAGTTTCTTGTAAGTTTTCAGGATTCCAATAAAAGAAAATAAACAGATCTGCAGATGCACAACCTCCTCACCCGTCACACCGGCTGCGGCACCAGTCAGAGTGGAGGATTAGGGGACCCCTCTTCTGTTCCGGAGATAGGTTTGTGACCCTTAGGCTACTTTCACACTAGCGTCGGTACGGGGCCGTCGCCATGCGTCAGGCCGACGTACTGACGCATGCTGTGAATAAAAATCACAACGGGGGGCAGCAGATACAGTTTTACAACGCATCCGCTGCCCCATTGTAAGGTCTAGGGAGGAGGGGGTGGAGTTCTGGCCGCGCATGCGCGGTCGGAAAAAACGGACCCGACGGACAAAAAAACGTTACAAGCAACATTTTTTCGTCCCGATGGACTGCAAAAACACGTTGCATCCGTCGCACGACGGATGCAACGTGTGGCAATGCGTCACTAATGTTAGTCTATGGGGAAAAAACGCATCCTGCAGACAACTTTGCAAGATGCGTTTTTTCTCCAAAACGACACATTGCGACGTGCGTCGTATGACGCTAGTGTGAAAGTAGCCTAACCTATCAATCGATTATGGCATAGCCATTTATCTCAGATAGTAGTCAACTTTACCAGACCTTCCTTGTGCACATTGTACGCATGTTCGGCCTGCTGTGCATGTGCTTTCAATAAGACAGCGGAGTAAGCCAGACAGCTTGTATCCTGTTGGAACAAAAGGATAGATGGGTTAACGTGAATTTTGTGTATTTTATGTGTCAAATTGCTATTTGACACATCTTTCTTTTACTAAGGCTACTCCTCAGCATGAGTTTCTATTGGCCGTGCCCTCTGGCATTACTGGAAGGCTATATGCACTTGATCTCTTTTAGACGCCGATGTATCCGCGGAGTTTTTGAAGCAGAAGACGCTCCAGGAAAATTCCGGTGGCGCCATTCGTGTAGCATCTTCTCTGACGTCTCTTGCGGCAACTTTTGCCCCCGGCGTTTTCTCTTTTAAATGTGTGTAGTAGCAGTGGACATCTTCCAAGCAGGAGCCGCCAGAAGACTGGACCGGTCACTTCTTTTAAACACTTTCCGGTTTTGGAAACTAGAAACGGTTAAAAGAAGCTCAAAAGGATGGAAAATGTGCATAGCAAGATGTTTTTACATTGCTATGTGTATGTACATTTTTTTTATTTTTTTATTTTCTTGCTTTTTTCAGGTGGTTCTTAGACGGAATCCACCTGAAAAAGTTGTCGTGAACATGTACCCTCAAAAGAAAGTGAATTTCTTGCAGACCAAATCCTGTGTTGAATATCAGTAATTTTTTTTTATCAGATTGTTATATTGTCCTATTGCTCCACATGAAGTCAACAAGGTTGAGATGCAGCTGCCGGAATAACAATGCTTTGCTGGGAACGTAGGGTCTGCTACCCTGCAGTACATGCGGGAGGCCAGAGCGCGATTTTCACCTGATAAAAGGCTTTATTTCCTTAGATTGTTCTTTCAGTTTGTTTTGATTCCAGTTCCCGTCTTGTTCTAAGTTACGGCGGCCTATGGTGGAAACCAAAAGTGACCATTGAGATGAAATTAACACTGGTTGAAGGAAATGTTTATGACTTATGAGAAATGACATTGCTCAGGTGAAAGTCCCTCTCTTATCACAGAGTCTGGGCTTTATGTCATCAGCTCATAGTATATTACCTAGGGAACAATCTCGTATTTTACATCCATGTGTTGTCTATAGGCAAAACCGGTGGCTTACGGACAGACCAAAACAAGTCACCGGGGACGTCCACATAACCTTTTATACGCACGGATCAATGCCCACGGGTGTTTTTTTTTTTTTTTTTTAAGACAAAAAACGTGGAATAAAAAAGTCTATGCTGGGTACCTTCTGTCCGTGAATAACAACGAGGAGCAACTCGTCCATGAAAGATGGACGTCCGAATGATCCTGATGAGCAAATCTAATGTTCAGTGCACAGAGCTGCTGAACAGATGTATATTGTGATATTACCATGTATTATCGCATCATTGTGTAACATGGCGGCCATTCAGATTCATCCATGGCACTGACTGGTACGAATGGGTGCGGAGTGGAGGACAATCCTCTGTCTTTTTCAAACAACCTTAAGGCTGCTTTCACACATCAGTTTTTTGCCGTCGGGCACGAATTTCGAAAAAACTGATCCAGCACAAGTTTTCGCCGGATCAGTTTTTTTCTCATAGACTTGTATTAGCGACGGATGGCTTCATGTTTTATCCATTTTTCGCCAGATCCTTCTGAAATGGTTTTTCCGGCGGCCGGAAAAAAAAAACAGACATAGTAACGTTTTTTGTGTCCGTCGAAAAAACGGACAGAGACGATCCGTCTCTGTCTGTCGTTTGCTATAATGGAACCCTATGGCGCCGGATCCGTCAAATGACAGAATCTGGCTACGGATTCCATTTTTTTTTAACTAAGCATGCTCCAATTTTTTTAGGATCCAATTAGCCGGATCAGCTAGTCTTATCCGGTGAAAAAAACGGATCCGTCGTATCAGTTTTTTCACAATCTGCGACAGATCCTTTTTTTTTCAACATTCGACAGATTGTGCCTGATGGCAAAAAACTGATGTGTCAAAGTAGCCTAAAGGTACCTTCACACTCAGAGACGCTGCAGCGATACCGACAACGATGTCGATCGCTGCAGCGTCGCTGTTTGTTCGCTGGAGAGCTGTCACACAGACAGCTCTCCAGCGACCAACGATGCCGGTAACCAGGGTAAACATCGGGTTACTAAGCGCAGGGCCGCGCTTAGTAACCCGATGTTTACCCTGGTTACCATCGTAAAAGTAAAAAAAACAAACACTACATACTTACCTTCCACTGTCTGTCCCCGGCGCTGTGCTTTCCTGCACTGACTGTGAGCACAGCGGCCGCTGTGTGCTTTCCGGCCGCTGTGCTCACAGTCAGTGCAGAGAAGCACAGCGGGGGACAGACACCGGAATGTAAGTATGTAGTGTTTTTTTTTTTTTACTTTTACGATGGTAACCAGGGTAAATATCGGGTTACTAAGCGCGTCCCTGCGCTTAGTAACCCGATGTTTACCCTGGTTACCAGTGAAGACATTGCTGAATCGGCGTCACACACGCCGATTCAGCGATGTCTACAGGGAGTCCAGCGACGAAATAAAGTGCTGGACTTTCTGCAGCGACCAACGACATCACAGCAGGATCCAGATCGCTGCTGCGTGTCAAACTGAACGATATCGCTAGCCAGGACGCTGCAACGTCACGGATCGCCAGCGATATCGTTCAGTGTGAAGGTACCTTAAGGCCATAATCCCGATTGTCACCCCGTGTAAACATGCCATCGATCACCTAATTAACAAGCGAATCGCTCATTTGTCAGATGATCCAGTCATTTATTTTGCATAGAAATCATTGTTGACAGCACATTGCCCTTGCAAACGGGATTTGCTGCTGACAGCATTGCTGATATGTGGAGACTGTATTGGCAATCGTTCTTCCCCATGCAGATTTTGGTGGCCTAGGTGAATCGGCCAGTAATTGACTTGCATAGGTTAATTTAGCCAAAATGTTCCAGTTTTTAACGGGTTATCCAGGACTATGTACTGTTTTTGCTACGTGCATTAGAACTAACAGGCAGATAGTTGCTAACTACTTGCCTGTTGTGCCCGGCTTTTATCTCTGCCGGTACAGACTGCCTCTTGTCGGCAGTTCAGCAGCTTTTGCAGACATCATGTCAACAGAGCAGTGACTTCTCTCCATCTCTGCTCTGTTGACAGGGTATGACTGCTGACATGGTGATTGATAGCCGGCGCTGTGCTGCTTAAGTGCATAGATACAGCTATCAGTCAGCATGACATCTGCAGTCACGGCTCGTCGACCAAGGAGTCGGGAAGAGCTGCTCTTTTTTGACTTGGAGCAGCTGAATCGCTGGAAGGAGTGGTTGGTGACCTTTCTGAGCCTCTGTTAGTAACTACCTGCATGTTAGCTTTTCAGCCCATAGTAAAAAAAAAAAAGTAATACTTTTTGACAAACCCTTTAAGGGACTTTACAGGGTTCATTTAAAAGAGTTCTCTTAACCCTTTAGGGAGCACATTGAGCAAAAATACAAATAATAATAATACTCTGTGTTGTGCCTAAAGTCTGGACCCACTGAGATAGCCGAGTGTTATTATCCTTAGCGTTGTATGTCTGACTTGTAGACAGTGAAAGGAATGGTGTTATTGTACAAGTGCATTCGCCCAGAGGAATCTAGGACCCTCGTTCTCGTGATCGATGCAGGTCCCAGCCTCGAGACCCCCAGTGATCATACAGTAAGCGCCTGCACACCGGTTATCTAATATTCCTCCATCTTCCCACTTGGGTCCAACATTATTGGAGGCAGACGCTGGACAACGGGATGTGAGATAGTCCCATCTTGGCCAATATTAAGCATGTGGCATAGCGAGCTGTATGTGCTGTAATGATTGGAGCTGAGAGTAATACAGGAATCGGCTGAATGTCAGAAAACATTTATCGATTGAAAACCAGCGTGCGGACAGTCGATCAATATCTCCACTTGTGTCCGAATATCAACTTCATTATCTTAATGAACATTATCTGTCAAGCTCAAAGTGGGTAGTGATGGCAGCAAATAGGAAGATTGTCAATATAGTCTAGAGATGAAAGTTAAATGGAGCCTGCAAGAATAGCGTCTGACATGGCTCAGGGACGTGGGGTTTTAGTAGCTAGCATTGTAGGGGTTTACTGTGCCCACTGTGTAGAGCACATGTTGGTATTAGTGCAATGGATAGGCGCGCATTCACACTGTGCCATCTAACAAGCAGGACCTAAGAAAACCAAAATGAGTAAATACCCTGGAGTAAGGCGCTGATTCATAGTATTAGTACCTGTGAATGACATGGGGTACTTTATTAACATTAGTTTGAGAAAAAATAGTCTAAAAGCCACTCCACATGGTGACCCAAACCCCTGCAGCTCACCTCGCTATGTCAGCAGACATATAAATACATGAGGGCATTGCAGGACGCCTGCCCATAGAAGCAAAAAGAATAGCCCAAAAAAGGGATCATATTAGCGGCATTCATGTAAAAGCCTTAAGGTTCCTTTACACAAAGCGAATCGTTTAAACAATGAACTCTGTGATTGTTACTGGCGACAAGCAAACAATGTCAGACGGTTGTTACTACAGGACGAGAATCATGGCTGAAAGGGTTCAATATCAATCGTTACATTATATTATTATTATTAATTATTATTATAGCGCCATTTATTCCATGGCACTTTACATGTGAGAAGGGGTGTACATAATAAAACAAGTATAGTAATCTTGAACAATACAAGTCACAACTGGTACAGGAGGAGTGAGGACCCTGCCCGCGAAGGATCACAATCTACAAGGGATGGGTGAGGATACAGTAGGTATCAGATATTGTGCATCGCGTTCACACAATCTAAAGTCCAAATCCCAGAAAATGCTATTTATGGTTAATGAATGAATTCATAAAGTCTTCTACAAACATTGATATTGTATAAAGACTATTTAACAAACAAAGCAAAAATGTTTTTGACCATGACCAAGTATTCGTTCCAATACTCCACCTGCTACTGAACTTCATGGAGGACCTGACATGTCTCCTCTTTGTAACAACAGCCCATTAATATCAAGCATGTACAGTAATTCGTTATGTTTTCCCTTGTGATGCTACTGGGTAAAATAAGTAACTTTATGGATTATCCCAAACATCAAAAGTTTTCACCTATCCAAAGAATAGTGAAGAACTCGTGGATCTGACTGCTGTTACCGCTGAAGATCTTGAAAACAGGGCTCTGTTGCCCATTTAGAATGATGGCCGCTCATAGACACCACCAGTCCATTCATGTCTGAGTCTGACGGCAAAACCCAGCGCTGTACTCGGCTGCTTCTAGTAGTCTCTTGGGGTTCAATGACATGGACCAACCAATGTCACGATATGACCGCTGATTGGTAAATCTTTATTGATCTGTGATTGCTTAAAGTGAACCTGTCAGCAGGATTTTACTTAGGCTACTTTCACACTAGCGTTTTTTTCAATACGTAGCAATGCGTCGTTTATGGGAAAAAATGCATCCTGCAAAATTGTCTGCAGGATGCGTTTTTGCCCCATAGACTAACATTAGCGACGCATTGACACACGTCGCAACCGACGTGCGACGGTTGCGCCATGTTGTGACGGACCGCCGGGAGCAAAAAACGTTACCCCACCTCCCCGCACCTCACAATGGGGCAGCGGATGCGCTGGAAAAATGCATCCGCTGCCCCCGTTGTGCGGCGCATTCACTGCTAGCGTCGGTACGTCGGCCCGACGCACTGTGACGGGCCGAGTCCGACGCTAGTGTGAAAGTAGCCTTAGTAAACTACAGACACTGTCAGGCTGGCAGTGTTATACTGATTAAAATGATACCTGAGGTGAAGAAATCCATCCTGTGTAATCAGTGTTAGAAGTTTTCTTGCTCCAGGCAGGACTGTAGGCAGAGTCTTATCTTCCTGCTCGGGGTGTCCTGTGGGCAGGTCTCTCCTTGGTCTCTCCTTGGTCTAGAGCAGGAAGATAAAGGTACCTTCACACATAACGATATTATTAACGATATCGTTGCTTTTTGTGACGTAGCAACGATATCGTTAATGAAATCGTTATGTGTGACAGCGACCAACGATCAGGCCCCTGCTGGGAGATCGTTGGTCGCTGAATAAAGTCCAGAACTTTATTTCGTCGCTGGACTCCCTGCTGACATCGCTGGATCGGCGTGTGTGACACCGATCCAGCGATGTCTTCACTGGTAATCAGGGTAAACATCGGGTAACTAAGCGCAGGGCCGCGCTTAGTAACCCGATGTTTACCCTGGTTACCATCCTAAAAGTAAAAAAAAAAACAAACAGTACATACTTACCTACAGCCGTCTGTCCTCCAGCGCTGTGCTCTGCACTCCTCCTGCACTGACTGTGAGCACAGCGGCTGGAAAGCAGAGTGGTGACGTCACCGCTCTGCTTTCCGGCTGACCGACGCTCACAGCCAGAGCAGGAGGAGAGCAGAGCACAGCGCTGGAGGACAGACAGCGGTAGGTAAGTATGTACTGTTTTTTTTTTTTTTTACTTTTAGGATGGTAACCAGGGTAAACATCGGGTTACTAAGCGCGGCCCTGCGCTTAGTTACCCGATGTTTACCCTGGTTACCGGCATCGTTGGTCGCTGGAGAGCGGTCTGTGTGACAGCTCTCCAGCGACCAAACAGCGACGCTGCAGCGATCCGGATCATTGTCGGTATCGCTGCAGCGTCGCTTAATGTGAAGGGGCCTTAACATTAGTAGTGTGGAATATGCAAAAAAAAAAGGTGATATGAGATGGTTTACTGTATGTAAACCAGGTCTCATATCATGTCGGATTTAGGTTTGAATTACCGGCTTTCTGCTATATCGCGCTGGATGAAATATTAATATATATACATATGTGTCTACTGATATATAGATATATAGATATATATATATATATTGTGACAAAACACTCTGGGATCGCCTTTGCTGGGGTCAAAGGTCACGTGGTTTGTGCATTGAATCTGAGGCGTACAGCAGATTTCTGAGCAGGTTGACCTCAGGTCAGATTTATTAACGTGAAAGCAACATAAACAAAACATAAAAATAAATCCTAGCCTGTCCGGCACTAACTAAACAAATACGTTGCTATCTCAACAACTGGGGGGCTTCTCCCACCCAGCTAACATCACACAGATCTTGAGCACAGCTCTTCACTCACATTTGTCTCACACAGGCAGGCAATCTGTGTGCCCCAGGCAGACACTGGAAACCCCCAGCTGGTCATCTTTTATTCCTGCAATCATTAACCCATTAGCACCCTGAAGATACTGAGTGGCCTAATTCACATAGGACAAACACCTGGGCGAGATATACCTGCCTCCAACTACCACACCAGCATGAGTCTTACATATCCCCCCCCTTGCTCAGACCACTCCGGTCGAGCAAGAACACTTTTGAAACAGTGCACTCGGGATAGGGCATAGGCTCTGCTTACAGTCCTGCCCCGGAGCACGGGCATCTCATTAACTGAAAACTTCTAACACTGATTACACAACAACAAGCCATGTCATATTCTCATGATTTCATAATTATGACACACTCAGCGTTTGTGATAATCAATGTGCGATAATTCATCCGTGAGCAGGACTCTTCCAAATCAATAGTTGGACCCTCTGTTTGCCAGTTGTCCTGCCCTCTCTTCAGGTGGAAGTAATGGCTGATGATATAATGTGACAGCAGATTTTGGCGGGGATAAAGGTATGGGGCATGATAGACTCCTAGGTGATGGATACAGATTTCTTCAGCTGGGGTCTAAGCCGATGGCCTAGCCTTAGCTTTCTCTACACCCATGCCTCATGTAAACACTACATATCCCAGCATTTACAGCACAGGCTAAGTGCAGATACTGACCTTTGAAGAAAGCTGAAACCTGCAGAATTGTGATTGCAGCTCCTGGCTATAATGCTGTAACTACTTGGATCCATACAAGTAATGCAATGGTATTTAAAGATCTTCTATGTTATTTGTATTAATTGATGGAAGAAAAAAGAAGGAAGAAGTGCGATCGAGATGGTTAAATAGAATCTGTGTTGATAAAATACTGATCTTTCTCATGTTAGTATTTTAACTATTCTGCGTGCTTTTAAGTGAAGGAAAACCTCTTCCTTTCCACTTGGGGCATGTGTGCATGAATTGCCCTCATTCTTTCATTTCCTAACTTCAGCCCACGGCTTTTGTCTCTGTCTATTGCGTCAAGGGTATGGAGATCTGGCAGCAAGCCGACATGTCACTTATATCAGTGCCTCTGTCCCAAATTCTCTCAACTGATACATTATGTGCCTGTGTGTATCCCTTCCTCCCCCATTATATGTCACAGGTAAAGGTACGAAGCGGTGAAGGCTTTCACTTTATTATTATTATTATACATTTTTATAGCGCCATTTATTCCATGGCGCTATAAAAATGTATAATAATAATAATAATAAAGTGACCCGGCACAAGCTTTTAATTGTTGAAATATTAGGCTATGTTCACATGTAGCATTCCTGTAACAGAAATTAAAGGGTTATTCCTATCTTAGCCTTTTCATGGTTGAGACTATGAGGATTCTTTCCAGGCTCTGACCACTGATGATGGAGCTACTGAAGGTCGAGTGCGGCTGAACCACGCTACTTACATGTTAGCCATTCATTTCTATGAGCATAGTTCAGCCGCTCTCAGCTTTTTGTGTAGCTCAGCCTCAAGTGGTCAGAGCCTGGAACGAGTAATGCTCATATCAACCATGAATGGTTTAGGCGGGAATAACCCTTTAAATGCTAGACCTTCCATTCTGTGGTTTCCATATTTCGGTTCACATTCCTTGGTAGCAGAACAGTGGAGGAAACGTCCTGCCGCCAAGTCATTAATGAGAGCAGACTAAGCCCTGTCCTCTGCTCAAACTGCAGCTCTGCTCCCGTTCTCTTCAGTAGGACTTAGGGGACACGTACTGAGCATTGATAATGATTTTCTGTTATTTGGCACTCTGGAGTCATGTGATTATATAACCTGTAAACACATATATCGGGTAAAGTATCGGTACCTACCTACACGCGACCTCCGATCCTCCCAAGACCTCCTTCTCTACTCCCCTCTCATCTCTTCTTCCCATAACCGCATCCAAGACTTCTCCCGTGCTTCCCCCATACTCTGGAACTCTCTACCCCAACACATCAGACTCTCGCCTAACATAGAAACCTTCAAAAAGAACCTGAAGACCCACCTCTTCCGACAAGCCTACAGCCTGCAGTGATCCTCAACCTACTGAACAGCCGCGCAACCTGCCCTACCCTCTCCTAGTGTATCCTCACCCACCCCCTGCAGACTGTGAGCCCTCGCGGGCAGGGTCCTCCCTCCTTATGTACTCGTGTGCCTTGTTATCTGCTCATGTTTAATGTATTTGTCTATATTTGCCCCGTATTCACATGTAAAGCGCCATGGAATAAATGGCGCTATAAAAATGTATAATAATAATAAAGTGACCCGGCACAAGCTTTTAATTGTTGAAATATTAGGCTATGTTCACATGTAGCATTTTTGCTGTTTTTTTCTGCAGCCAAAACTTGCTCTCTTGGCAGGAAAAGTGCTGCATTTTTCAAATAGGGATCACATGTCAGCTTTGTCTACAGTACATGTTTAATATAGTTTTTTTTATTCACTAAAAATACAAAAACTGTAAAAATTTGACGTGTGCAATCTGTATGCAATGTGTTTTTAGCATCAGCTTTTACATACTGCAATTCTCTGTTATTTAAAGCTAGTTTCCAAACGAATAAAACAATCTTATATACCAATATGGATAGATGTCTTGTAGATATATCATTTCACAAGTCCCCTACATATTATTAAACTTGTACCCTTTAGTGCCTTTCATGTGGCAATAAAAGGGTGTTTAGCCTTGTTTTAACCTAAAAAAATAAATAATTAAAAAAACGACGTGGGATCCCCCCTATTTTTTTCATAACCAGCAAAGGTAAAGCAGACAGCTGTGGGCTTATGTGTTCAGGCTGGGAAGGTTCCTGGTTATTGGGCATTTGCCAGCCTAAAAATACAAGCCCGCAGCCACCCAGAAATTGGCACAACATATTAGATGTGCCAATTCTGGCACTTTTCTGGGTTCTTCGTGATTGCCTTCGTGTGGTGTGCTTCTTCACTACTTAATTAAAAGTACACTGTAATCCACCAAAATCTGATGTAGTCCAGAAATGGATACCTGAAGAACATAAAAAGACAGAAATAAACACAAGACAGTCCCTCTTTCACCAATTTATTTGTAAAAATGTTCCCACGAAGCTTCGATGTAGTCCACATTCCATGGAAATTTTTTTTATTTTCTTTAAAGGGAATCTGTCACCCCATTTTAGGCCTATAAGCTGCGGCCACCACCATCAGGGGCTTATCATCAGCATTCTGTAATGCTGTAGATAAGCCCCCCCAGGGACCGCCCCTGGGTGAGTATAATCAACTTGTTTTTCTTATCTTTCAGGATACATTGGGGGCTTATCTACAGCATTACAAAATGCATTACAGAATGCTGTAGATAAGCCCCTGATGGCCGTGGCCGCAGCATATAGGCCTAAAATGGGGTGACAGATTTCCTGTAAAGTGGTGAACGAGGGATATTGTGGGAGATTCTTCAGTCAAATTGTGTGTATGTGTTTTTGTGTGTGTCAACCCCAACTGCCATTAATTCGATTAGCACCTCTCCAGGGCAGTCGGGAAGATCCCAGCAACGTGTGTGTTCTCGGGGGTCGCACTCCCACCAATCAGATATTGATGACCTATCCTTTAGTATCGGCCATCAATGTAAAAGTCTCAGACAGCCCCTTTTAAGTCTCCCCAGAATAAGGCCTGCCCGCCGGAACTCGCGTAGAGGAGCGGCACCATTGCTTGGCTCGGGTATATCGTTCAGTCTTTTCTACTATGCCTTTTTAATGGCTGAATTCTGCTATTTAATTGGTGGCCTTACTATATTTGTCTCTGCACATAGCACTTTACTATATAATTACAGCCAGTACAAACTCTCAATAGATGAACTATCACGGGTCAACGCCAACTAAGAAGTTACATTTATTTATGTCTAATTCTGCCTCTCGATGTTGGCTTCCTATCACAACTCACCTGCCATACCTTTTTAACACTTTGTTTAATTAATCCAATAAAGATTATTATTTTTTATCCAGTTCTCTTATTTGCTTTCACCATTATAACTGCTGAATGTTTTTCCATACTAGTCCTATATATTGGTACTTATTATATTTTTGTAGGTCTTTTCTCATGATATATGTTTATATTCATTTGGTACCGTACGAGGGACTATAACTAAAGAACGAGTTCACGTCCAAGATGGAGGCTTCCCCCCAATGTACAGTGCAGCATGTGGCTTTCTTGTGACTTGTACGGCGTGATAAATGACATATTTCGCTGGCCTGGTTTTAGTGTAATGTAGCAATTAGTAATGTCACTTGATCTGTCTGGATTTTGGATTTCCCCTATTCAGTTATTGTAGTAATATTACAAACAGCCCTTTTAAGTGCCCCGATCCCTTTTCCCTCCGCTGACCGGGCTCGTGGAGGCCATGTCCAGCTCTCGCTGCCGGTCATTACAATAGACCTCACTCCAAAGTTTAGGAGTGCTCTTTACTTCTCAATGGGGCCTTGTGTTTTCCATCCATGTGTGAAACAAAGCGACTTTGTGCTCAATCTGTAAGACATCTCCGTCATTGTTGTACATTACGGTTCATTAATAATTCAGGAGCAGCTGATGGTGGATCTTGTAGAGCTGGTGTCATGTTATTCCTCCCAGACTTCCCCGACACGGCTCTGCCACCTAATACATGTAATTACAGGATCTGCGCCCCCCCTATAGGGGAATGTGTTCTAATAGTCCTCCATTTCTCATGACTTGGCTGCTAAAAGTAATTGAACATTTGTGTAAATGTCTGAAAAACATTGAGAACTTCATCTTCTTTCTTCAGTGAAACATCCCAAAGACCTTATGTTAGAGAAGTCTCCCCACTTAGGCCTTCTTCGCATGTCAGTGTTTGCCATTGGTTTTATGTCCGTTTTTTTCCAATTTTGTGAGACTTTTCTCATGTCCATTATCTCCTTTTTTTTGCGGACCATGTCATGTCTTACTCGGGTCTGGTTTTCAG
This sequence comes from Ranitomeya imitator, assembly GCF_032444005.1. NCBI lineage: Eukaryota > Metazoa > Chordata > Amphibia > Anura > Dendrobatidae > Ranitomeya > Ranitomeya imitator. The sequence continues at coordinate 709,577,917 of NC_091284.1, read as the reverse complement.
ACATAATTTGCCCGTTGCAGTGAATGGATTAGGGAAAAAAATGGACCATGAAAAATGGACATGGAGGTGTGTGTAAGGGTATGCGCACACGTTCTACCTGGGGCTTACATGAAAAAGGCTTAAAATAAAAAAAAAAGCTAACGAAATACACAGCAATGTAAAAAACGACTTGCTGTGCACATGTTATGTATTTTGTCACTTTGGGCCTCGAAAGCTGAGAAATGCTTACTAGGTACAACGGAAACAATTAAAAACAAAAGAAAAAGCCATGTAAACAATAGAGGAAACGTCAGTGAAGACGCTTCAGGAAAAACACTGCCAGCGGTTTCCTGACACATGTGCCCACAACCTAAGACTGGTTTCACACTTTTCAACATTCACGTTCTGAGTAGAGTTGAACAAGTTTTTCAATATTCGGTTCGGATTATAATCGCCGGCAAATATTGTATTTGCAATATTTGCCAAACTCAGTCGAACGCCCATTGGAGTCAGTGGGAGTACAGATGAGCGAATATGTTCGGAAATGATCGTCAAACATAAATTCGGCACAAATAGTCAAATTCAAATTCGGCTATTGTTTCCGAACATATCCGCTCAACTCTAGTTCTGAGTACAGTCGTGTCCAGATCGTCGGTGGGTCTCTTTATATGCGAAGATGTTGAGTTCTAGTCTGGAGACTGTCAGTTGTGAAACCGACCTTCTTCCTTTTCCAGACATGATTAAGTGTGTCAGATTTTGTCATGGTGCTCTTTCAAAGACAAAGTCTTCACTTGGCCAGTCCGTTCCTCCATTACAGAGGAATCGTTAAAGGGTTGATTGTGACTTGTAGGATCGCTACTTCCAACAGGTGGCGCTATAGAGTTTAAACCAGACAAAGAAAACCGAATTCGTGCGGCACCAGATTAGCAAATCTTCACAGGTGGTATAATAAGCAGAGGCAAAATGGACTAAAACACTATCCAGGATAAAGCACTTGGGGGTGGTGCACAACAGGTATCCACAGGGGATCGAAGACTTCACATGCAGTAAAAATATAAAGAAGATGTGGCACTCACCCCAGAAACGCTGTGATTAAAGTCCTTTATTCGCTGCGAGCAGCATTCAGGCACACATGGAGAGGCGGCAGGGAATGAACAGGAGAGGGTACGGGGAAACAGGTGAGGACAATGGCCGTTGTGTGCCTGAATGCTGCTTGCAGCGAATAAAGGACTTTAATCACAGCGTTTCTGGGGTGAGTGCCACATCTTCTTTATATTTTTGCTATAGAGTTTAAGTCCTCTTTTTCTCAGAAAAGGCAATTTGCATATTGCAGAGAAATCAGCATTTTAATTGATGTGCAAATGAGGTGGATGAGCCTAAAGGTACCGTCACACATAGCGACGCTGCAGCGATACCGACAACGATCCGGATCGCTGCAGCGTCGCTGTTTGGTCGCTGGAGAGCTGTCACACAGACAGCTCTCCAGCGACCAACGATCCCGAGGTCCCCGGTAACCAGGGTAAACATCGGGTAACTAAGCGCAGGGCCGCGCTTAGTAACCCGATGTTTACCCTGGTTACCATCCTAAAAAGTAAAAAAACAAACGCTACATACTTACCTACAGCCGTCTGTCCTCGGCGCTCTGCTTCTCTGGTCTGGCTGTGAGCGCCGGGCAGCCAGAAAGCAGAGCGGTGACGTCACCGCTCTGCATTCCGGCTGACCGACGCTCACAGCCAGAGCAGGAGGAGTGCAGAGCACAGCGCTGGAGGACAGACAGCGGTAGGTAAGTATGTAGTGTTTGTTTTTTTACTTTTAGGATGGTAACCAGGGTAAACATCGGGTTACTAAGCGCGGCCCTGCGCTTAGTTACCCGGTGTTTACCCTGGTTACCAGCAAAGACATCGCTGAATCGGTGTCACACACGCCGATTCAGCGATGTCTACGGGGAGTCCAGCGACGAAATAAAGTTCTGGACTTTCTTCCCCGACCAGCGATCTCCCAGCAGGGGCCTGATCGCTGCTGCCTGTCACACTGGACGATATCGCTAGCGAGGACGCTGCAACGTCACGGATCGCTAGCGATATCGTCTAGTGTGACAGTACCTTTAGTAGACCTCTGTCACTCCAGCTCTTTCCCCTGCTCCACCTACTGCTGCTTGACTGACATCTTCTATGCTGTGTGACATTCACCCAAAGGGATGGTCAGTGGTTCACCGCACACTCTTGGGAATAATTGGTGCAAATATTTTTATTACAATAATGCATCCAAATTGAGATTGTCACATCTTGTTGTTTGTTGAACCATTGACTATCGCTATACTGAGGCCCATTACACCAGCACCTCAACCAATTGACTGTGTGCACACTACTGTTGAATTTCTACTTCACCCAAAGGAGCAGTGAGTCAAGCAAGAGGAGGTGGCGCTGAGTGGGAAATGGAGCTGGCGTGCCAGAGGCTTCAGATCAACAATCTCACTTGTATATTTATTTATTTTACTCCCTTATATAGCGCCATTAATTCCACAGCTGGGCTCACAATCTATATTCCCTATCAGTATGTCTTTGGAGTTTGGGAGGAAACCAGAGAATCAGTAGGAAACCCACGCAAACACGGGGAGAGCATACAAACTCCTTGCAGATGTTGTCCTTGGTGGGATTTGAACCCAGGACCCCAGCGCTGCAAGGCTGCACTGCTAACCACTGAGCCACCGTGCTGCCCATATCAATTGCATATATTTTGCATTTCGGTTTCTACTGGAGGGACGGACTAGCCATGTAAAGGTATTGATGGACTTGCTTCATGCGAATATAAATAGTTTGGGACTAAAATCCTGCTGGCAGATAAATGGTGAAAAAAAAAAAAATCAGAAGTTTGAAAAATGTCCCCATTTTCTGAGACCTGTGATAATTTTATTTTTCCGTTGATGGAGCTTTGTCAGAGATTATTTTTTGCAGAGTGAACAGACTACAGACTTTTATTGATATAATTTTTCTGAGTGAAGATTTTGTTTATGTATTGTATTTGATTATGGGATAGCCATCCCTTTGTATGGAAAAGTGGTGAGAGCGTGAACTGTGCAGAGAGAGGGAGGAGGTGAGCTGTGACCATCATCTATTGTGATTGGTAGATCCTGTTATCTATGTATAGGTGTTATCTGTCACATAGTCCCGACAGTGATGAGAAGAAGTAGTGTCCATTAATTGCCTTAGTATCCAGAATAAAAACTATAACATGTCAAATCTGGTGGCGGCTGAGGAATGTTAATCTCCGATTATCGGCCATGGTACCCAGGGAATGTGCTGCCGATGACGTGAGAGAGCAAATGTAGTATTGTTCCTTGGCCTGTGTAAGCGAGCGCAGAGGGACCAGTATATAGGTTCAAGATGCATCGATGGACCACAATCTTCATGTATACATGTATTCATGTGCCTTTACAAAACTTCTCAAGGGGGATTGCCGTTTCCTCGGTCAGTGCTATGAGTTGGGTACTTGGAGGCTGTGTCAGCACTTTTATGTTCGTCTGCCGGGGTGTGTTAGTCGAAGTTCATTTGCCTCATAATAGTTGTGTTTATAAGTCGGTGTAAAAAGCCCTAATTGTAATCCTTAGGATTGTACTGATTGTTATTGCCATAGTAAATGGCACTGACAGCTCTTAATGGTGCGTTGCCTGCTACAAGGTGATGAATGAGAAGTTACCGCTGGTCCAAGTGACGTCCTCGGAAATGAGGCCGGTGGAGCGAGGGTGCCTGCGCCTGGTGGAGCGAGGGTGCCTGCGCCTGGTGGAGCGAGGGTGCCTGCGCCTGGTGGAGCGAGGGTTCCTGCGCCTGGTGGAGCGAGGGTGCCTGCTCCTGGTGGAGCGAGGGTGACTGCTCCTGGTGGAGCGAGGGTGCCTGCGCCTGGTGGAGCGAGGGTGCCTGCGCCTGGTGGAGCGAGGGTGCCTGCGCCTGGTGGAGCGAGGGTGCCTGCGCCTTGTGGAGCGAGGGTGCCTGCGCCTGGTGGAGCGAGGGTGCCTGCGCCTGGTGGAGCGAGGGTGACTGCGCCTGGTGGAGCGAGGGTGCCTGCGCCTGGTGGAGCGAGGGTGCCTGCGCCTGGTGGAGCGAGGGTGCCTGCGCCTGGGGGAGCGAGGGTGCCTGCGCCTGGGAGAGCGAGGGTGCCTGCGCCTGGTGGAGCGAGGGTGCCTGCGCCTTGTGGAGCGAGGGTGCCTGCTCCTGGTGGAGCGAGGGTGCCTGCTCCTGGTGGAGCGAGGGTGCCTGCGCCTGGTGGAGCGAGGGTGCCTGCGCCTGGTGGAGCGAGGGTGCCTGCGCCTGGTGGAGCGAGGGTGCCTGCGCCTGGTGGAGCGAGGGTGCCTGCGCCTGGTGGAGCGAGGGTGCCTGCGCCTGGTGGAGCGAGGGTGCCTGCGCCTGGTGGAGCGAGGGTGCCTGCGCCTGGGGGAGCGAGGGTGCCTGCGCCTGGGGGAGCGAGGGTGCCTGCGCGCGCCTGGTGGAGCGAGGGTGCCTGCGCGCGCCTGGTGGAGCGAGGGTGACTGCGCCTGGTGGAGCGAGGGTGACTGCGCCTGAAGGAGCGAGGGTGCCTGCGCCTGGGGGAGCGAGGGTGCCTGCGCCTGGGGGAGCGAGGGTGCCTGCGCCTGGTGGAGCGAGGGTGCCTGCGCGCCTGGTGGAGCGAGGGTGCCTGCGCCTGGTGGAGCGAGGGTGCCTGCGCCTGGTGGAGCGAGGGTGCCTGCGCCTGGTGGAGCGAGGGTGCCTGCGCCTGGTGGAGCGAGGGTGCCTGCGCGCCTGGTGGAGCGAGGGTGCCTGCGCCTGGTGGAGCGAGGGTGACTGCGCCTGGTGGAGCGAGGGTGCCTGCGCGCCTGGTGGAGCGAGGGTGCCTGCGCCTGGTGGAGCGAGGGTGCCTGCGCCTGGTGGAGCGAGGGTGCCTGCGCCTGGTGGAGCGAGGGTGCCTGCGCCTGGTGGAGCGAGGGTGCCTGCGCCTGGTGGAGCGAGGGTGCCTGCGCCTGGTGGAGCGAGGGTGCCTGCGCCTGGTGGAGCGAGGGTGCCTGCGCCTGGTGGAGCGAGGGTGCCTGCGCGCCTGGTGGAGCGAGGGTGACTGCGCCTGGTAGCGCGAGGGTGCCTGGTGGAGTACTGGTCTACAGTACCCGCCATAAATCTTATATTGGTTGTATCAGTTGTGGTCTCGCCTTCTTTTTTTCTTCTCTGGGTCGTGTGTATGGACCGGTCTGTAAAGGAGTGGCTTCATTGCTTTGGGACCCGCAAGTATCAGGAGAACAGGTCCCTTATATCGTGGTCGGTGGAGAGGTGGTCCGGCTTCCCAGTCATTAGCACTGACACAATTTGGTCTTTATGTTTCTATAGATGTGGGAGACGCATGTGCTATACAGCCATGGTACATCTGGTGGATATGCCACAATTGTACAAGATGTTAATAGCCTGAAGTCAAACTTTAATCTGCATTCATTTTGCATCATGGCAGATACGGTCCTGGATTTAAAAAAAAAAAAAAAAAAAAAAAAGAAAAGCACAAAAAAACAGCGCCACATCTCTCCACAGGCTATGTGTGATATTGCAGCTCAGTGAAAGTGGCAGTGGGGCAATAGTGCCCCCACTCTGGATAGGTACGCTTCTGTTTTTTGTAGACAGCGGCCTCTTTTTCCTATTTTGGGCAGCCCCTTTAATATCAGTGACAGTAGCCCCTGGCCAGGGATGCGGCCTGTAACGTCATCTGCGCAGTACCTGTGATTGTTGCCGGCCTCCAGTGTGAATGGTGTGTGATCGGTGTGGTGGTGGTATGCTCTGTGACTCAGAACCAGGGGGAACAATAATGTCTGTCAGTCCGGGCCACACCTAGTAACCTCCAGATAAACAGCGAGGATGACTGCTGGCCCAGGATGTGATGCTCCTCGCTTGTTCAGGCTTGTCCCGGCCTCATTACATGGGAGGTAAGACGTAAAGTAAGCCAGTGACTCACCGCAGCCGCATAGTTCTCTCCATCATGGAACAGGTCAGCGTGGCAATGAAGATCTGTCCTGTGAAGAATAGTCACTGACATCATGTAAACATCCAGCAGGAAAGCTGGGAGAACAACCATGGGTTTTGCGCATTCAAGGGTTTTCCCAAAATGGCAAGTCACCACCTACCACAGAATAGGGAATAATGATTTCTGGGGTCTGAGCGCGGGGATCTCCAGCAATCATAGGAGCAGGGCTGTGGCACTTCAAGAATGGAGCTCTGCCGCCCTGTCTTGTATAAATAGTAGGTGTCCATGCGCCAGACATTGTCCATGCCGCTGCCGGAGAAAAATTACAATGCTCAGCTGTGTCCAGCAGCCCCATAGGGATTGAATGGCGGGCAGGCCAAGAATGGCCAACTCCACTTTATACAAGATGGCGCTCTGCATGGGATGTCTGGGGTTTCCAGAGATAACTTGCATCCCTGGGGGCCCTTGTAAGCATAATCGGCAGAGCACTCCTTCCCAATCACCGACCCACTCAATGTGCATTGTTTTCATCGACACCTCATGTAAATGGGATCAGCTGCTGATAATATGCCAACTGTACCAGGATTTAAATATCATGTTCCCTGTACAGTTTGCACTGACCCTGTAACCATTGTTGTCAATCATCACTCATTAAGGCAGGAAATCTCCCAGTCTGTGGACTGCCCCAACGTTGAGGGTATCTGGTCTGAGAGTTTGCACCTACAGAAGTGGTGACAGATATTCCACATGCTTGTTCCCAGACCGCCTACCCCAAATTGTAGATACAGGCCACCAATCATGTTTTGTCTGATGGTTGATGATACATAGTGCCCTATGGCTGTGTTCACGGTGCATTTTTCTTACTGAAATCATAATGTAACTTCGACAATTTTTGCCTTGGTATTTCACAATCTCGGTAGACCGTGCTTTTTTGTGTTATGGCTGTGGCAAGTAAATGCACCACAGTCGCAGCATGTGAATACAGCCTTATGTCTGTGATATGCTCATGGTACATCCCTAAATTACCAACAATCATACGGGGACCTCCATCCTCACAATGTAGGAATCGGAACACTTCACATGAAGAGTACAAGACCTTGGGTGTTGGGTGCAGTGAGTTCAATCTATAGATTTTCTTAGTTTAGCTAAAGCACGCCCAGGCATTAGGGTACCTTCACACATAACAATTTCGTTAACGATATCGTTGCAACGTCACACTTTTTGTGACGTAGCAACGATCCCGCTAACGATCTCGTTATGTATGACAGCGACCAATGATCAGGCCTCTGCTGGGAGATCGTTGGTCGCTGGGGAATGATCAGCGATGTGTTCACTGGTAACCAGGGTAAATATCGGGTTAGTAAGCGCAGGGCCGCACTTAGTAACCCGATATTTACCCTGGTTACCATTGTAAAAGTAAAAAATAAATCAAAACACTACATACTCACATTCCGATGTCTGTCACGTCTCCCGGCGTCAGCTTCCCTGCACTGACTGTCAGCACCGGCCGTAAAGCTGAGCACAGCGGTGACGTCACCGCTGTGCTCTGCTTTACGGCTGGCGCTGACACAGACAGTGCGGGAAGCTGACGCCGGGGGACGTGACAGACATCGGAATGTGAGTATGTAGTGTGTTTTTTTTTAACTTTTACAATGGTAACCAGGGTAAATATCGGGTTACTAAGCGCGGCCCTGCGCTTAGTAACCCGATATTTACCCTGGTTACAAGGGGACTTCGACATCGTTGAAGACAATTTCAACTATGCCGAAGTCTTTCCCCTGATCGTTGGTCGCTGGAGAGAGCGGTCTGTGTGACAGCTCCCCAGCGACCACACAACGACTTACCAACGATCACGGCCAGGTCGTATCGCTGGTCGTGATCGTTGGTAAGTCGTTTAGTGTAACGGTACCTTTACTCTGGAGCCTACATATAGAGGCCTGCATTCTGGACAAATCCTACGGGTTGGATTGTCCCCTCAAAAGATCCTGTGATACCCAACCTTGGAGGCCAAGTTGTGTTTGGAGCATTTATATGCACATGTCCCACCTTGTTGGCTTCCTCTACAATGTTTTTCTTTAACTGATCAAGTTTCTGACCACTTATGTACTTTGAGACATCATTCATGACACTAACACAAAAATATCATTCAGGTCCCTTTTTTTCAGAGGGTTTATCATTCATATCACAATTACAAGCATAGTTGATGATAATAAGCCTGTGTAATTGAGCTAGACAATGGATGCCGAACAACAAAAATATTGGTATTAGGCCCCTTTCACACATCAGGTTTTTGCCGTCAGGCGAATCAGGCGAAATGTGAAAAAAATGGATCCAGCAAAAGTAGCTGTCGGATCCGTTTTTTTCTTATAAACTTGTATTAGCGCCAGATGGCCTCACGTTTCATCCGTTTTTTGCCGGATCCGTCTAAAATCTCTCAAATCTCTCTCTCCTCTTCCCACTCCCGGAACAGGAAATCCAAACTCTATCCCCAGGTTAAAAACAAAACGGATCCAGCAAAAAATCCGTCGCATTAGTTTTTCACAATTTGCAACGGATCCATGTTTTTTAAAAATTTGCAGGATTCTGCCTGACGGCAAAAAACTGTGAAACAGACTTTGGAGATGCAAAACCAAAAAATGGCATTATCGTTATTGGTTATTTTTTTTTTTTTTTACATCTGTGCATTTTTTCTTAATGCATCATGCTGCAGGTATAGTGTTTGCTTTTCTGGCTTTTTACAGAAGACTAATCTATAGGGCTATGTGCAGATGGATGTGTTTTTTTTTTTTTTAAAGCAATCAAAAATTGCAAGGTTCCTAGTGTAAGGTTTTGAGAAATGTTTCTTCTTTGAGGAGTTCTTAGATTAGTTTTTAATTTTGTGAAGTGGTTTTGAAGTGTTTTTGGAAAGTTTCTTGTTTTTCTCTAAAAGATGTTGTCCACCACTCCGACAACCCCTTCTCAGTCACTCACAATGATCTTTATTCTCCCTGCCAGCATTCGGTATTCAGTCATGGAGGCGGGGGGTCGGCGCCGGTTCAGTCACCGCTCTGAGAATACCGCACCCCCGGCTGTGACCGACAGCTGGCTCTACATTGGGGCTCAGCTGTTAGTCGGGGTCGGGGGGTAGGTAGAGTCAATGGTATTGATTGTCCATCCAACATCTATCATGCTGAACCTTGGGGATCACGGGTGGAGGGAGGACACTCTCGGAAACGCCTGCCTTGTACCCCAGGAGAGCTTGTCTTGCTTCTCTTGACGTAGACGTGAATTTTCTGCCATTTTTTAGTAGGTAGATTTTCTCAGATTAATACTTTTCATCATAAATGGAATTTCCAACGTTTTGTAAGCCTGTATGCTGGAAACTCCCTGCGGTTTGACAAAAATTAGAAACAAAATGAAAGGGAATGAGTTTTATTCATGATAAGGATCAAACACGTAGAAAAAATGACTGACAGTGACAATTGGTGTTCTCTCCTACATATTTGTAGGTTTTGTGCTTTTTTTTTTTGCTGTAGCATTGGCAATAATATGGTGATCAGGATGGTCTCCAGCTGCAGATTACATAGTTCTGTACGTTGAATAAAGACCTAGGTCCATCAAGGTCAACCTTCCTCCACCAACCCTATCTGACATTGTCATGTACAGTCCAATCCTGAAGACCTTTAATCGTGGCAGAATACACCATAAGTATTTATTTCATGGGTATTTACTGAATTTTTACCTGTTTACCTCTATTATCTTGTGGTCAATCCGGTGATATCCTAGTGGTGTAATGCTTATTGTCCTATACTGTAGGTGGGTGCCCAAGTTGTTTCTTCATTTAACATGTTACATTTACATTTCTCAGGAAATCATAAAGTATTGTATTATAACAAAGTATAGATAACACTTAACAGTATTTAACTGTACAGTTGTCTCACCATCTGTTTTGACAGGTGTCCTTCTCTCTTTCTTCTCCTTACCATTTTCCCCTAATAAAGTTTGTCCTTTCCTCTCCATGCCCCATTGCTTGCCTCGCCCCCTGCTTGCGCTCCTCCTTTCAGCTGGGCACCAGTGATAGAGAGGGGTGAGTAAAACCTTGTCTGGTCTGTATTAAAGGGAATTTGCCACCACATCCGAGAGCTACATGATGCAGAGTCAGAGGTCCTGATTACGGTTGTGTGTCTCGCACTGGGCTACTTGCTGCAGTTTTTGAGTACTGCCTGTTTTCTCTGCTGCAGATCTAGCAGAATGCTGAGCTCTGTGTAACTCCGCCCACACCACTGATTGGCAGCTCTCTGTCTAGAGTGTGCATAGACAGAAAGCTGACAATCAGTGGTGGGGGCGGAGTTACACTAAGCTCATGAATATGGAGGACTACATGGCAGCACTTTTACTAGTCCTTTAGTGGTAATCTGCAGATAAAACAGTAATTTCATCAGAACTACAGCAAGCAGGCCATTCTGTAAATCATGATGTTCTCAGACTAAGTCGCAAACACCTGGTGACAGATTCTTTTTAACGACACGACGAAGATCCATAGTAAGGATAGGGCTGATGCAGGGTCAGTATTAAAGACTGAACTGGTCTGAGGTCCATACTAAGGTCTCTTCTGAGGTCTGTGGTATAGACTGGACTTGTCACAGGTGTGTATTTGACAGTTTTGCCTAGGGTCTTTATTTAGGTGGAGTGTGTTCTGGGGTCTATTAGTTCAGTGGCTCTAAGGAATCTGTATTTATGTAGAGGGTCAGGGATCTGTATTTATTAGGTGAGATCTAGGGAATCTGTATTAGGTGAGGTCTAGGCGTTATGTAAGGTAGGGGATCTGTATTAGGTGAGGTCTAGGCGTTATGTAAGGTAGGGGATCTGTATTAGGTGAGGTCTAGGCGTTATGTGAGGTCTAGGGGATATGTAAGGTAGGGGATCTGTATTAGGTGAGGTCTAGGCGTTATGTAAGGTAGGGGATCTGTATTAGGTGAGGTCTAGGGGTTATGTAAGGTAGGGGATCTGTATTAGGTGAGGTCTAGGCGTTATGTAAGGTAGGGGATCTGTATTAGGTGAGGTCTAGGGGATATGTAAGGTAGGGGATCTGTATTAGGTGAGTTCTAGGGGATATGTAAGGTAGGGGATCTGTATTAGGTGAGGTCTAGGGGTTATGTAAGGTAGGGGATCTGTATTAGGTGAGGTCTAGGCGTTATGTAAGGTAGGGGATCTGTATTAGGTGAGGTCTAGGGGATATGTAAGGTAGGGGATCTGTATTAGGTGAGGTATAGGTGTTATGTAAGGTAGGGGAATCTGTATTAGGTGGGGTATAAGGGTTATGTAAGGTAGGGGATGTATATTAGGTGAGGTCTAGGCGTTATGTAAGATAGGGAATCTGTATTAGGTGAGGTCTAGGCGTTATGTAAGGTAGGGGATCTGTATTAGGTGAGGTCTAGGTGTTATGTAAGGTAGGGGATCTGTATTAGGTGGGGTATAAGGGTTATGTAAGGTAGGGGATGTGTATTAGGTGAGGTCTAGGCGTTATGTAAGATAGGGAATCTGTATTAGGTGAGGTCTAGGTGTTATGTAAGGTAGGGGATCTGTATTAGGTGAGGTCTAGGGGTTATGTAAGGTAGGGGATCTGTATTAGGTGAGGTCTAGGTGTTATGTAAGGTAGGGAATCTGTATTAGGTGAGGTCTAGAGGTTATGTAAGGTAGGGGATCTGTATTAGGTGAGGTCTAGGGGTTATGTAAGGTAGGGGATCTGTATTAGGTGAGGTCTAGGTGTTATGTAAGGTAGGGAATCTGTATTAGGTGAGGTCTAGGCGTTATGTAAGGTAGGGGAATGTGTATTAGGTGAGATCTAGGGGATATGTAAGGTAGGGGATCTGTATTAGGTGAGGTCTAGGGGTTATGTAAGGTAGGGGATCTGTATTAGGTGAGGTCTAGCGGTTATGTAAGGTAGGGAATCTGTATTAGGTGAGGTCTAGGGGATATGTAAGGTAGGGGATCTGTATTAGGTGAGGTCTAGGGGTTATGTAAGGTAGGGGATCTGTATTAGGTGAGGTCTAGGGGTTATGTAAGGTAGGGGATCTTTATTAGGTGAGGTGTAGGGGATATGTAAGGTAGGGGATCTGTATTAGGTGAGGTCTAGGGGTTATGTAAGGTAGGGGATCTGTATTAGGTGAGGTCTAGGGGTTATGTAAGGTAGGGGATCTGTATTAGGTGAGGTCTAGGGGTTATGTAAGGTAGGGGATCTGTATTAGGTGAGGTCTAGGGGATATGTAAGGTAGGGGATCTGTATTAGGTGAGGTCTAGGGGTTATGTAAGGTAGGGGATCTGTATTAGGTGAGGTCTAGGGGTTATGTAAGGTAGGGGATCTGTATTAGGTGAGGTCTAGGGGTTATGTAAGGTAGGGGATCTTTATTAGGTGAGGTCTAGGGGATATGTAAGGTAGGGGATCTGTATTAGGTGAGGTCTAGGGGTTATGTAAGGTAGGGGATCTGTATTAGGTGAGGTCTAGCGGTTATGTAAGGTAGGGAATCTGTATTAGGTGAGGTCTAGGGGATATGTAAGGTAGGGGATCTGTATTAGGTGAGGTCTAGGGGTTATGTAAGGTAGGGGATCTGTATTAGGTGAGGTCTAGGGGTTATGTAAGGTAGGGGATCTTTATTAGGTGAGGTCTAGGGGATATGTAAGGTAGGGGATCTGTATTAGGTGAGGTCTAGGGGTTGTGTAAGGTAGGGGATCTGTATTAGGTGAGGTCTAGGGATTATGTAAGGTAGGGGATCTGTATTAGGTGAGGTCTAGGGGTTATGTAAGGTAGGGGATCTGTATTAGGTGGAGTATAAGGGTTATGTAAGGTAGGGGATCTGTATTGGGTGAGGTCTAGGTGTTATGTAAGGTAGGGGATTTGCATTAGGTGAGGTCTAGGGGTTATGTAATTTAGGGGATCTGTATTAGGTGAGGTCTAGGGGTTATGTAAGGTAATGGGTCTGTCTATATTTGGGTTATGATACGAAATGTCAAATTTGGGATTCAGATTCTGTAGGGGCGTTACTAATATAAATCAGCGAGTCATGAGGCCGTATTTTACATCCTATCTCAGAAATCTCTCTTATGACCCTTCTCATACAATGACAGATATGGCAAGTATGTGACTCAATGTGTAAACATGGCTAAAGTCCATTGTGACCCTGTTATTGGGCAGCGCATTGCTTGTGTTAAGGATTTTAACATTTTTTTAATAGCCCTGCCTACTTTCCTCAGGGAGAATTTACTCCTAAATAAACCTCTGTTCGCAGAGTACGAGGATTAGGTGACACCGAACAATGGCAGGTTTGTGCCGGGCAGAAAGTTCCAGGGACATTGGCCTGCTCTAATCTGCACCTTTACTTGGGTACATTGATAAACGATTTTTTGTTACTTTTCAGCGGGCGGAGGGGACGTGTTTGTCCCTGATCCATGATGTAGTGTGATAATGTGGTGCCTTCTGTGTCACTATTGTTACCATCCTGCAGTACAATAGAAAATCACATTACATTACAATGTATTTTTGTTCCTTCTCGATAATTACTGCTGTAGCCAGTGCACAAAAAAGCTGAATCATAAAGGACGTGGTTCTTGAGGTTTTCACTATCTGACCCCACTCCAGTAGCTGTCCATTTTGCAGTTCTGCCTGTATTGTGTCATGCCGCAGGTCGGTCCAAGTAAATGGACCCTAAGAGGCTGTTGAGTTGAGGTCAGGAGATCCGCTGCCATTTTTGTGTGAAGGGCAGAGCCAGGGCTGTAATCGTGTCTGAGCATATCTGGTTACGTTCGCCCTGGCCTCCCGACACATATAAACAATGTCCCTTTTCTTGCATACCTTCTGCTGCGCCCTCTGCACCGTCAGAGTCCCATCGGGGCTGCTGAAGTTTGACTGCTGGTGTTGAGCACAAAGAGACAAGGGTCCGTTTCAATCTGCAAATGCAAAACTTTACTCTTGTTTTCGCAGCATGTTCATCTTTGTTCATCTTCAACAACAGATTCCACACTACGCATTTCTATCTCTTTCCCTGTACTTCTCTCCTTGTCATGTCATGTGCTCGGGTCGGACCGTATGATATGGTTCCTCAGCGTCTTCCCTGTTCAGACTCTCTTCGCTTGGGGGTTCCCTCAGCCGTTTTGCACCGGATCTAAGGGCATCAGCCCATGCGATGATCTGCCACATGGTGAGTGACCTACCCTTCTCCTGCAGTTCCAGTTCCTACTACCATGATCACCGCTGTCTCTGCTGCTGTTCTGGCTTACTGGCACTGGATGGCTGGGTTTACGTTACGGGGTCACTGTGTTGTCCCGGGCTTTGAACCCCTGCGGGACGCCTGGGGCTCCCTGCCCCTTTGAGCTGTACCAGCTACCTGTTTTCATGAACTCTAAACAGGAAATACTCCTCGCTTACCCACAGCAGACTCTTCCTATTAGTTAACTATACAGTTAAATATACTACTGTGCCACATATAGTGTCCCACCTGAGGTACTGCACTTTCCCTATAATAAAGTAATATACATTGTACAGCAGCACATAAAATTGCATATCAAATACGGCAACATAGCAGCAAACATGAACATACGAGGGGCGATCCAAAAGTAATGATAATCAATACTAAACACAATGAATATAGTCAAAAAATGTTTTTATTTTTTTACATAGTCTCCTAACAAGTCTATACATTTAGTCCATCTCTTTTCTAAACTTAGAATTCCCTTAGAAAAAATTCTTGATCTTGACCCTCAAAAAAATCCCCAACAGCGGTTATCACGTCGCTATTGTCATCAAATTTCTTGCCCAGGAGGTGTTCCTTGAGCCGAGGAAAGAGAAAGAAGTCACTGGGGGCTAGATCTGGCCAATAGGGGGGTGTTCCACCAGTTGAAAGCCCGCTTCTTGAATGGTAGCCATGGCAACTGCAGCTTTGTGAGCCGGCGCGTTATCTTGGTGAAACAGCACTCCAGCCCGCAGTTTGCCGCGCCTTTTCTCCTTGATAGCCTCCCGCAATCTTCTTATTTGTTCTGCGTAGTAGGAGCCCGTAATAGTGGCTCCCTTCTCCAAATAGTCCACCATAATAATTCCTTCAGCGTCCCAAAAAACGGACACCATAACCTTCCCTGCTGAGCTTGACACTTTGAATTTCTTCGGCGTCGGTTCGTCGGCTCGTTTCCACGTCATCGATTGTTGTTTAGTTTCGGGATCAAAGTGGTGGATCCAGGTCTTGTCCATGGTCAAAAAACGTGACAAAAAATTTTCCTTGTCTGCTTGGAACTTTTCGAGATTTGCTATTGAAATGTCAACTCGTTTCTTCTTTTGCTCGTCGGTTAACATTTTTGGCACCCAACGCGCGGAGACCTTTCTCATATGCAATTCTTTTGCAAGGATTCTTTGAATACTGCCATATGAGATCCCTGTGACCTCAGCTACATGCCTGATAGTCACTCTTCGATCTGCCAATACAACTTCTTCAACTTTTTCACGTTTTCTTCATTGAGGGACGTGGATGGGCGTCCTTCACGATGTTCATCTTCCGTCGATGTTCTTCCCAGCTTAAATTCCTTGGCCCAGCATGCAACTGTGGAATATGGAGGAGAAGAGTCCCCCAATGTTTCCACCAAGTCGCTGTGTATGTCTTTGGTAGTCATTTTTTTCAAGCAGAGGTATTTGATGACAGCTCTAAGCTCGTTTTCTTCCATTTTGATGTTCACTCCTCGGCAGTTCATATTCAAATGAATGTAGCTCCCAGGAATCGTGGTCTATTTAAGTGTTTTTTTTTTCCTGGACTAGTGGGTACCTAAGAGAGAAGAAAACATTTTATTTTAATTTCTGTGTGCAATAGAAATAACCGATTATCATTACTTTTGGATCGCCCCTCGTATCAATTTCAACCATATACAGTTGTGGCCAAATGTATTGACACCTCTGCAATTCTGTCAGATAATACTCAGTTTCTTCCTGAAAATGATTGCAAACACAAATTATTTGGTATTATTATCTTCATTTAATTTGTCTTAAATGAAAAAACACAAAAAGAATTGTCCTAAAGCCAAATTGGATATAACTCCACACCAAACGTAAATAAGGGGATGGACAAAAGTATTGGCACTGTTCGAAAAATCATGTGATGCTTCTCTAATTTGTGTAATTAACAGCACCTGTAACTTACCTGTGGCACCTAACGGGTGTTGGCAATAACTAAAACACACTTGCAGCCAGTTGACATGGATTAACGTTGACTCAACCTCTGTCCTATGTCCTTGTGTGTACCACATTGAGCAAGGAGAATAGAAAGAAGACCAAAGAACTGTCTGAGGACTTGAGAAACCAAATTGTGAGGAAGCATGAGCAATCTCAAGGCTACAAGTCCATCTCCAAAGATCTGAATGTTCCTGTGTCTACCGTGCGCAGTGTCATCAAGAAGTATAAAGCCCATGGCACTGTGGCTAACCTCCCTAGAGGTGGACGGAAAAGAAAAATTGACAAGACATTTCAATGCAAGATTGTGTGGATGTTGGATAAAGAACCTCGACTAACATCCAAACAAGTTCAAGCTGCGCTGCAGTCCGAGGGTACAACAGTGTCAACCTGTACTATCCGTCGGCGCTATATAAAAATAAAGATTATTATTATTATTATATAAAAATAAAGATTATTATTATGGTAGGAGACCCAGGAAGACCCCACTTCTAACCCCGAGACATAAAAAAGCCAGGCTGGAGTTTGCCAAAACTTACCTGAAAAAGCCTAAAACGTTTTGGAAGAATGTTCTCTGGTCAGATGAGACAAAAGTAGAGCTTTTTGGGCAAAGGCATCAACATAGAGTTTACAGGAGAAAAAAAGAGGCATTCAAAGAAAAAAACACTGCCCCTACAGTCAAACATGGTGGAGGTTCCCTGATGTTTTGGGGTTGCTTTGATGCCTCTGGCACTGGACTGCTTGACCGTGTGCATGGCATTATGAAGTCTGAAGACTACCAACAAATTTTGCAGCATAATGTAGGGCTCAGTGTGAGAAAGTTGGGTCTTCTAGCAGGACAATGACCCAAAACACACTTCAAAAAGCACTAGAAAATGGTTTGAGAGAAAGCACTGGAGACTTCTAAGGTGGCCAGCAATGAGTCCAGTCCTGAATCCCATAGAACACCTGTGGAGAGATCTAAAAATGGCAGTTTGGAGAAGGCACCCTTCAAATATCAGGGACCTGGAGCAGTTTGCCAAAGAAGAATGGGCTAAAATTCTAGCAGAGCATTGTAAGAAACTTATTGATGGTTACCGGAAGCGGTTGGTCGCAGTTATTTTGGCTAAAGGTTGTGCAACCAAGTATTAGGCTGAGGGTGCCAATACTTTTGTCTGGCCCATTTTTGGAGTTTTGTGTGAAATGATCAATGTTTTGCTTTTTGGTTCATTCTCTTCTGTTTTTTTTCATTTAAGACAAATTAAATGAAGATGATAATACCAAAGAATTTGTGATTGCAATCCTCTTCTGGAAGAAACTGAGTATTATCTGACAGAATTGCAGGGGTGTCAATACTTTTGGCCACAACTGTAGAACATTCACATATTACAGTGAGAACTGGGTCGGTTCTTAGCGTATGTGCACATGCTGCGGATTTTGCTGCGGATCCGCAGCGTTTCCGCAGCTGCGGATTCGCAGCAGTTTTCCATGAGTTTACAGTACAATGCAAACCTGTGGGAAACGAAATCCGCAGTGCACATGCTGCAGAAAGAAAAACACGCGGAAACGCAGCGTTTTATCTTCCGCAGCATGTCAATCCTTTGTGCGGAATCCGCAGTGTTTTTACGCCTGCTCCAATAGAAAATTGCAGATGTAAAACCGCAGCGGAATCCGCAATAGAAACCACGATAAATCCGCAGGAAAAACCGCAGCGGTTTTGCTCTGCGGATTTATCAAATCCGCTGCGGAAATATCCGCAGAGGAGCTTTCTACGTGTGCACATACCCTTAAAGGGGTAGGGGCGAATGCCGGTCCTCAGAGCCCCTTACACTTGGACCATGAAACATTGAGCTACATTTATGTCTTCTTTTTTGGGATCAGTAGTTACTGTGTATCTGTAGTTTGTGAGTAACACATTGTCATGTTAGAAAGTTGACAGCTGAAACCACATTGGGAAAGCTGGTGCAGATTGTATTGGAGAATTGCAGTGAATTGTTGCAGATTTCATCCTGCTGCAACATAAATCCACAATGTAAACCGATTTCTGCTGCAGGATTTTTCCACATGCCAAATTCCACCCACGACGTTGGCACTGCAATACTGAGTGTATTTTCCTCATGCAAATTTGTCTCTGAAAATCTGTTGTATATTTGTGCATGTGGCCGTTCGTCTAGCAGTGCCTCATTGTCCAGGTTCACCTCGTACAGTAAGTAGGACAATCTTTCGGGCAGGGCTTCATTGTGTTATCACATGTGCCATGTGGGAGAAAATCCGAACAAGCTCACATATATTTAGTCAAGATACACTCTGGCCATAGAAAATCAGCACAGCATATTAAATGGGATTTTTTGGGGAGTGATTTGGCACAAAATAACTGTCCAAACCAAGCACAGTTGCTGTGTGCACGCTGGCTGAGCAGTTCAGTGCAGTATTTTGTAATATGACATCCCATGTGAAAATGTTGATACTGACAGAAAGCTTAGGCTACGTTCACACTTTCAGTATTTGGTGAGTTTTTTTTACCTCAGTATTTGTAAGCCAAAACCAGGAGTGGAACAATCCGAGAAAAGGTATCATAGAAACATATGCACCACTTCTGTATTTATCACCCACTCCTGGTTTTGGCTACCGGATTCTGACCTCTTATGGGGTGCACACCTTTATGCTGAGCTCTGTATATATATATGTATATACATGTATATAGTAGCCATTCGGGTGAATTTGGGCATGACACTGGGAAGAGTGGGGACGAGGTGATGGAATGGTTTCCTGATCATACCTAGTCCACACCCTTGGAAGAATCCGTGGAGTTCTGTATCACAGACGTGACATCATCATGTTTTATCTCTTGTTGGGAAAACAAATACATTGGACTTTCCCTCTGCTGGAATATCCTCTATACACAGTGTATGGAGATAGTAAGGCCCCCGCGTGGCTGATACAGCCCAGTGTAGATGATTAGTATTTTTTTCTTTTTTTCCTGATACGTTATGTTTGTTATTCCTCCCTGAATTTTATCTGCTGTGCATGTTTCCTCCACAACACAAAGGCCTCTGCTATCTGTAGAGCAGATGCGTTGGTTTCCGCTCCGGCTCGTTCTCCTCGTATTTCTGGTCAGAGAGGGTGATGCATCTCTTCTTGTTGATCTTTTATTGGCCTCGCTTGCTAAGCGAATAATCTTTTCTGTGACGCTTAAGAGCGTCATAAACTGCCACTCGACTTTCCCAGTGTATCTCTGGTGATGGAGCGAACGTTTTCATGGGAAGGGTGTGTATTTTACTAGAACGCTCAATGACCTTTAGTTAGGTACTTTACATATATAAGGAGTGTAATGCCCCTCGTCTTTGTTTGGGGCTTAAGGTTCAGTTTAGCCCAGAAATCTGGATTAGATGCCACATTATACTGCCTCCATGATCTGCACACTTATGCCTCCTGAGCTGCTCACTTCTGAGCGCCCTCTTGCGTGATCGGTGGCTTCTTAACTGGACGACCGTGATCTACAGGCAATTTAGTGATCTACAAATAGATAACAAAATAAGCTTTGGTAAATTTGTTTTATATCACGATTAGTGTGCTGAGTATCTTCGGCTTGAATAATATATTCAAGTCCCCGAGGCTAACGGGCAATCCCTGCATGTGTTGTAGCTGTCTAACAGCCGGGAGATATGGAACTGCAAAAATATTTTTTGAGCATGCCGGAGACACTCAGCACACGTGCATGCTCGAATAACGCTTTCGCTCATCACTAATCATGATTCCTCCTGAGTGTCTGGGTGCACTTGTGCTGTCCAGTCTAGTAATGGAGAGTGCTGAGGTGTTAGTGTCTGACAGTTTAGCCATCTAATCAGGACCTCGGGGTATGCTGCTGCTTCATCCATGCGTCTCTTGTCCAGAGTAATTACCTGGCTATTTAACCAGCTCTCTGCCTTTGATTGCTGCCTGTTGTAGCTTTGCTCCTGAGCTGTGTGCTTGCTCTGTGCTCCTTGGTATTTGCTGCTCGGTCTTGGATTTGTCTTGACCATTCGTTTGCCTAGCCCTTTTGCCGTGGTCCATTACCTTCTTGTAATTCTGACCTCGGACAGTTTCCTGACTACGCCTTCGTCTCACCTCTGTCTATGATGTACTCTCTTGACTTTTGATCTTGGACTTCTTGACTACCCATCCTCATGACTTATATGTGAGTAGTGACTAGCGTCACAGTATCCTATTTTTGTTTCCATTTTCAACAGATCCATTCTTTACCAGAGGTGTGATACCTCTAATGTTCTGGGCACATCTAGTGCTTAAAAAATGGATCCTATTAACAGAAAGCATAAGGAATGACCATCCATGATGATACATTTCCTAGAGACAAAAACATACAACTGTCTCTGTTCCATCTATTTGTTTCTTGAACAGAAAAAAAAAGTTGTGCAGACCATGTTTTTTTGTCAGTCCAAAAAACGCAGACAAAACAGACACAAATGAAAGACATTTTTGTTTTTCTGATCCTCAATTGGATCATAAAAACAAATATAAACGGAAACATTTAAATGGGTGGTCCACTAGTTGGACTACCTCTTCTTCTCAGTCACGTCACTTACCCATGTAAAAATAACAGCCGCCTATACTCCTCTCTGGGGCGAGCACCATTCCAGCGATTTCGGCGCCTTGGGGTCATGTGACATTGTTACGTGAGCCCAGCAGCACTCTCGCCTCCTTTAGACAAAAGTGTAACCTGGAGAAAGTGAGAGCGGCTGCTGCTACTCTTTGTCTTCTTATGGATGCCGGTTTCAATATGTGAGCTTCGGGCAACAAGGCGCCGACATTGCTGGAACGGTGCCGGCACTAAAGGTGAGCATTTGCTGCTGTTCTTTTACTTGGTGAAAATCTAGTGATTGAGAAGGGGTGGTCTCAGTACCAGCAAACAGATCTTTTTTTTTTTTTTAACATGTTTTAATGGTTCCGATAAGTCTATGGGGTCCATTTGCGTTCTGTTTTTTTCTGGTGCGAACACCAGAAATGTGAATATAGCCAAAGTACAAAAATATGGGTCTCCAGTAGTTTGGAAATAAAACACATTTAGATCATGCTACATTTACAAAGTCTTCTCTGTAGGGGAAAATAAAGTGTATAGCAAACAAAAATGAGATTCATGATGACTTTCACAGGCCAGGAAAGCTTGAGCCCTAATGTAAATTTCTGGGCCTGGTTTCGCCTGCTGCCACAATGTCCTCTCTTGCTTCCCTTCCTTAATTCTGATGTCCTAAATATAGAAGAGTTTGTGTTATCACATACGTAATCGGCATAGATGGGGCCGGTGGTGGTGGGTTGTTGGCCGCCCTCGGGCCATATTGTACTAGTGTATACTTGATACTGGACTTGTGAAGAACGGATAAATGTTATTTATGGCCAGAGATTGGCCATGTACAGCACTAGTGAGGCGGAGGAGACGCCACCAAGTGCATGTAACACCTCATACTAATATTTACAAACAGTGCTCCTTGGCCGAGCTCCCAGATTCCCCGTAGTCAGTACCGCAAGGGTTAGATTAATGGCCTATTATAGTATGTGTACCTCATAGCATCTGACACAGCACTTGGGTGGGGTAGTACATGCAAGAACTGCTGGGTGATATTACCATAGGTTTCTAACCCATAATCATTGATTTTTTTTTTTAAATTAAATGTTAAACGGAAGGCCTCATTTATTTGGGCCGATAATTACGGTATCTGGAGGAGCGTTAATAGTAATGCTCATTCCTGATCCTTGTCCTGTGTAAACTCTGGCTGGATCATTTATGCAGCCCAAAAATCAAGCATAGTGGGGTCCTAACATTTGGTTTCCCCATATACACCATGTTCTAAATTATTATGCAAATTACATTTTTCTCAGATTTTCCTAAATGGCCGGTGCAAATGACAGTCTAATAAAAGTCATCACCTGTTAGAGTATACATCGAATTTTATTGAAGAAACCTCCCGATGATAACAGTATAATCTCCAAAATAAATACCGTATATACTCGTGTATAAGCCGACCCGAGTATAAGCCGACTCCCCTAATTTTGCAACAAAAAACTTATTGACTTGAGTATAAGCCTAGGGTGGAAAATGCAGCAGCTGTCGGTAAATGTCAAAAGTAAAAATAGATACCAATAAAAGTAAAATGAATTGAAACATCAGTAGGTTGTGTTTTTGAATATCCATATTGAATCATGAGCCCCATATATTGCTCCCTACTGTTCATTATGGCCCCATAAGATGCTCCATACAAAATATGCCCCATATAATGCTCCATACAGTTCATTATGGCCCCATAAGATGCTCCATATACAAATATGCTCCTATAATGCTCCTTGCAGTTCTTTATGGCCCATAAGATGCCCCATATAATGCTCCATTCAGTTCTTTATGGCCCCATAGATGCTCCATATAATACTCCATGCAGTTCTTTATGGCCCCATAGATACCCCATATAATGCTCCATGCAGTTATGGCCCCATAGATGCTCCATATAATGCTCCATGCAGTTCATTATGGCCTCATAGATGCCCCATATAATGCTCCATGCAGTTATGGCCCCATAGATGTTCCATATAATGCTCCATGCAGTTCTTTATGGCCCCATAGATGCTCCATATAATGCTCCATGCAGTTATGGCCCCATAGATGCTCCATATAATGCTCCATGCAGTTCTTTATGGCCCCATAGATGCCCCATATAATGCTCCATGCAGTTATGGCCCCATAGATGCCCCATATAATGCTCCATGCAGTTCTTTATGGCCCCATAGATGCTCCATATAATCCTCCATGCAGTTATGGCCCCATAGACGCACCATATAGCATTGTGCCACATGTAATGCTGCTGCTGCTGCACTAAAAAAAAAAATGACATACTCACCTCTCGTTGCTGCCCACTGCTCCTCAGCGTCCCGTTTCTCCGCACTGACTGTTCAGGCAGAGGGCGACGCGCACACTAATACATCATCGCGCCTTCTGACCTGAACAGTCAGTGCGGAAGACGGAGCGTCGGTGGAACGCGGAAAGGTGAATATGAAATACTCACCTTCTCCCGGCGCTCCTGACGCGGTCCCTGCATGTCCCACGTCTCCGGCGCCCGCAGCTTCTTCCTGTAGTGAGCGGTCACATGGTACCGCTCATTACAGTAATGAATATGCGGCTCCACCCCTATGGGAGTGGAGTCTATTTTCATAACTTTAATGATCGGTACCAGTGACCGCTGAACAAGGGAAGAAGCTGCCGCGCCCGAACACTGTGGGACATGCGGGGACCACGTCAGGAGCGCTGGGAGCAGGTGAGTATTTGACAGGCGTCGCTCCCCCTCACCTGCCGACCCCCCCGCCTTCCATGACTCGAGTATAAGCCGAGAGGGGCACATTCAGCCCATTTTTTGGGGCTGAAAATCTCGGCTTATACTTGAGTACATACGGTAACTCAAAATACACTGTTCCAAATTATTAGGCACAGTAGAATTTCTATACATTTGATATGTTTTAAAGAACTGAAAATGCTCATTTGTGGAATTTGCAGCATTAAGGAGGTCACATTCACTGAACAAAAAAAGCTATTTGACTCCAAAACATCCTAACAGGCCAAGTTACATGTTAACATAGGACCCCTTCTTTGATATCACCTTCACAATTCTTGCATTCTTGAGTTTTTGGAGAGTTTCTGCTTGTATTTCTTTGCATGAAGTCACAATAGCCTCCCAGAGCTGCTGTTTAGATGTGAACTGCCTCCCACCCTCATAGATCTTGTGCTGGATGATACTCCAAAGGTTCTCTATAGGGTTGAGGTCAGGGGAAGATGGTGGCCACACCATGAGTTTATCTCCTTTTATGCTCATAGCAGCCAATGACTCAGAGGTATTCTTTGCAGCATGAGATGGGGCATTGTCATGCATGAAGATGATTTTGCTCCTGAAGGCACGTTTTTGCTTTTTATACCATGGAAGAAAGTTGTCAGTCAGAAACTCTATATACTTTGCAGAGGTCATTTTCACACCTTCAGAAACCTTAAAGGACCCTACCAGCTGTTTCCCCATGATTTCGGCCCAAAACATGACTCCTCCACCTCCTTGCTGAAGTCGCAGCCTTGTTGGGATATTGTGGCCATACACCAACCATCCACTACTCCATCCATCCGGACCATCCAGTGTTGCTCGACACTCATCAGTAAACAAGACTGCAAATTAGTCTTCGTGTATGTCCACTGCGCCCACTGCAACCGTTTCTGCTTGTGAACACTGTTTAGGGGTGGCCGAATAGTAGGTTTATGCACCACAGCAAGCCTTTGAAGGATCCTACACCTTAAGGTTCGAGGGACTCCAGAGGCACCAGCAGCTTCAAATATCTGTTTGCTGGTTTGTAATGCCTTTTTAGCAGCTGCTCTCTTAATCTAATGAACTTGCCAGGCAGAAAACTTCCTCATTATGCCTTTATTAGCACGAACACGTCTGTGCTCAGATTCAGCCACAAATCTCTTAACAGTACGATGATCACGCTAAAGTTTTCGGGAAATATCTAATGTTTTGATCCCTTGACCAAGGCATTGCACTATTTGATGCTTTTCGGCAGCAGATAGATCCTTTTTCTTTCACATGTTACTTGAAAACTGTGGTCTGCATAATAATGTGGAACATCATTTTTAAGTACGGTAGTTTTCCTTCAATTAAAATCACCTGGAGAACTAATTATCACGTGTTTAAGATTGATTTCAGTGATCTATTGAGCCCTGAGACACCATACCATCCACAAGTTTATTTGAAAAACCAATTAAATCATTTACACTTAAATCCAATTTGCATAATAATTTGGAACACGGTGTCGTTTTCATTGGGTCTTAAATTGAATGTGCCATCAGAAATTGTATTTTTTTTTTTTGTTAAATGTTTTCTTTGATTCCTATTTTTTTTTTCCTTTTTAAATGTTATTTATAATTTATAATGAATTTTTGTCTATACACTGGGCACTGAGCCCAATATTAATGTTTGCTGATCTGTTATAGGTCATTCAGCAGTCTCATTATCATTACAGACAGGATAATAACAGATAGCAGCAGCTGATAACACAGGAGGCACCAATCCCAGGAGGTGATGGCTCTTCTGCTCCTCCCGCCTCTGCACTATGACCTTTGCCCAGGTCTGATGTGCCTGTATGTCTCTGTGGCTGAATAGTGACTTCTCGGTGACGTCACCGCTCTTCAGACTGTCCTGGTCACCAGAAAGATGGGCTTTGTCTTTGGGCTAGTTTGTATGGTTTTTACCAAGTGCCCGTGGCTCAGGAGTGTGCACTCACTTTACCCTTTGGCCTAGTTCACAATTGTTCATCTTTTTTGACCAAATCCATGAGTGAAGCCTACAGTATGGAAAAGTCTCTTATTTTTTGGATTCGTTCCTAATTCTGGCTTACAAAAAACATCATGCATTAAATTTATGAATATGAAAAGTTTTGTCTAGACAAGGCTGTGAAGACAGAGGCTGGATGGAAACACGCCCAGACCCTGGCACTCTGCACCCTGGCACTCTGCAGCTGAGTGGTGGTCTGTGCAGTGCCTCCTTACCAGGTGGTACTCTCAAATATGGCTCTATTGGAGCACAACATCTTACTTTAAAGAGTAATCGGCAATGTCATGTTTATTTCATATAGAAGTAGTACACATAAAAATAAGCAACTTTGTGATATATCTTCTCTTTCCGGACTGATCCTTAACTTTTAATTCATGGGTAAATTCTGTATTCCGTGTAGACAAATGTTCCCATTACTGAGATAGAAGATGACAGTTCGTGCTTATAAGATTCGATGACGCCGCATGCAGACACATATATTCTGCTGAAAGTTCTCCTGAAACTACAGTTCCAGTTCTCCATAGAATGAGCACAACTACCATCTTCTATCTCAGTAATGATACGTCTGTATTCAGTGAAGAGATGTTACCCATGAATTGAGAATTTTTAGAATGATTGATCAGTCCAGAAGGCGAAAAAAGCAGAATTCTCTGATGATCTTTTACAAAGTTGCTTATTTATTTTTACATGTACAATTGTTTTATGAAAAAAATGTAATTTAACAGACACTTTTTATTGAGGTATTCTGGGACTAATATATTGGTGACCTAAGTATTGCATAGTTATCAATATCAAAGTGTACTGATGTAGACCAGTGCATCTCTCTTGTTCAGTGTCAGCTCCAGGGTACTGCATGAATCGTGGGAGGGCAGAGGCACGGCTACATGGCTAGTCACAGTTTCCTCCCATCTTTCCCACCAAATGTCACCACCATGTGCTAGGTTGACATCTCTTCTCCTTCGTTTCATCATGGGTCTCTCCTTCATTTCATCATGAGTTTCCTTCACTTCATCATGGGTCGCCTTCAATTCATCATGGGTCTCCTTCACTTCACTATGGGTCTCCTTCACTTCATCGTGGTCTCCTTCACTTCATCGTGGTCTCCTTCACTTCATCGTGGTCTTTTTCACTTCATCGTGGTCTCCTTCACTTCATCGTGGTCTCCTTCACTTCGTGGTCTCCTTCACTTCATCGTGGTCTCCTTCACTTCATCGTGGTCTCCTTCACTTCATCGTGGTCTCCTTCACTTCATCGTGGTCTCCTTCACTTCATCGTGGTCTCCTTCACTTCATCGTGGGTCTCATTCTGTGGCCAAAGGCATCACTGCTGTACCACAGGAGAACCAAAATGGAGAAATGCTCTATATGAGCACCTCCCGTTCTAGGAGACACAAGCCGTCACTAGATTGCATTGACCTCCAATTATTTGAATGACCACCATGTAAGACTACATTTTCCTGGCTAACCTCAGCTGTTCCCCTGGCAAAATTGGCTTTTTCTGATGAGACTGCAGTTAGGAAAATCTGGGCCGATTACCCTATTGGCCAAGAAGATACATTGTGTTTTTAATGGGGTCTTTACTGACAATTGTCACAAAAGGGATGGATTTATTAATAATCTTAGGCCAATAATCGAAAAACGGTCTGCTGCAATTTTCTTCATGTGAAGGATTCCTATTGTTCGTCCTCACCCCGTGGTCAGTGATGACACCAATGCAAATAAAGTGTTAATTTCCATTGAAAGCAGCTTAGCGGCTGTTTATGAAGGCTTATTAAGCTGTTAAATCATTGATGTGAAGTGGTTTTATTTTCCAGTTCCAGACATTGTTTCTTTAAATGCTGAGCTTCAGAGGAGCCATAAATACAGCAGGGTTGTTTGAGGATTCCTGAGTAGTGGGAATTCCAGGCGGGTTTGGCAGTAAATGTGATGCACGATCAGCACTTTTACGGCTTGTATTGTAATGTGTGTGTATCTGTGTCTGCACTCCATACATACTGAACGTGATATGTCTGGTGCGAAGGGACATACAAAGGTGTTTTATGTGTCTTTTATGTTTGCTTTATTATATTGTCTGGCTTCTAGGGATTCTATATGTGATGTTTGCTTGTAATTCCATCTTCATGGATCATAATGACATTTTAGTAGTGATGTCATTTTTCCTGGTAACCTTTTCCACAAAATGTTGTGCTTCGAGGAAATGAAATGTGCATTGTGCTGTTATTAGACAGTTTTACATGATTTCTTGTGTTACATTTATAATATACAGCGGATGCAAGAAATATTCAACACGTCACCAATTTTCTAGGTAAATGTATTTCTAAAGGTGCTATTCACATGAAATTCTCACCAGATGTCGATAACAACCCATACAATCCACACAGGCAAAGACATTTAAACCATAGAAGTCCATAAATTAGGTTATGTGTAATAATGGGAAAATGACACACGGGAAAAACGATTGAACATGCTTACTGACATTCATTTAATACGTCGTACAAAAGCCTTTGTTGGTGATGACAGCTTCAAGACACCTCCTGTATGGAGAAACTAGTCACATGCATTGCTCAAATGTGATTTTGGCCCTTTCTTCCACACAAACACTCATCAAATCCTGAAGGTTCCATGGGCTCCTTCTATGAACTCTGAGCTTTAGTAACATCCATAAATTTGCTGTTGGATTCAGGTCAGGTGATTGGCTGGGCCAATCAACAGCTTTATTTTCTTTCTTTGAAACCAATTGAGATTTTCCTTGGCTCTGTGTTTGGGATCATTGTCTTGTTAACATAGTAACATAGTTAGCAAGGCCAAAAAAGACATTCGTCCATCCAGTTCAGCCTATATTCCGTCAGAATAAATTCCCAGATCTACATCCTTCTAAAATGTCCAGTCTCGTTTCATCTTCATTATCCTGGTAGATGGCAGCAGATTTTTTTCAAGATTGTCTCTGTACATTTGTCCATTCATCGTTCCTTCAATCATCTAACGTTTGCCAGTGCCATGTGCTAAAAAAGAGCCCCACACTATGATGTTCCTTCCTCCAAATGTCACTGTTGGTATGGTGTTTTGGGGATAATATTTATACAGTGCCTTTTGACCTCCAAACATTGTGTTTATTATGGAATCCAAAGAATTCAATTTTGATCTCCTCTGACCGGACTGTATACTCCCAGTATTTCACAGGCTTGTCTAAATGTTGTTGAGCAAACTTTAGCATGCCTTTTTTTTCAGCAGTGGAGTCTTATGTTGTCGGCCTGCATATAGGCAATGGAGGTTGAGTGTATTACTTATAGTTATCTTTGAAACAATTGTACTTGCTGATTCCAGGTCTTTCTGGAGCTCTCCATAGGTGGTCCTTGACTCTTGGACAACTCTTCTGATAATTCTTTTCACTTCTCTGTCAGAGATATTGCAGGAAGCGCCTGGTCGTGGCTGGTTTATGGTGAAATTATGTTCTTTCCATTTCCGGATTATGCCCACAACAGTGCTCACTGAAACCTTCAGTAGTTTAAAAAATCTTCTGTAACCAATGCCATCAGTATGTTTTACAACAATAAGGTTGCAAGCGTCTTGAGACAGCTTACTGGTTTTACCCCTAAAGCAATGTTTCTTGGGTAGAACCTTGGTATAGTTCCGGCATGTCCGATTTCAAACCTCAGATCCTTTTGTTCTTTTGGAGATTAGTCACGATCAGCGATGTCTGGCAGCAGCTCTCTTATCGAGAACACAGGAGCGCCCCACAGAGCAAGTGCTTATATGTGTGGAAGAGCTGGCCGAGATATCTGCCGGCCATACAACAGTCAAGTAATGTGTATTGTGGAAAAATAGAGAAGAAAAACACACCACTGATGAAAAAATGAAAAAAAAAAATTATTCAGGCATAGCAAGCCATATTAAAAAAAAGCCTTTTCATGTTTTTAATATGGCTTGCTATGCCTGAATAAAGTTTTTTTCATTTTTTCATCAGTGGTGTGCCGCTATCCTTTCTATTTTTCCTGTTTAGCTGTGCTCACCGGCCTTGCGAGCACCCACCTGCCTTCTGATTTGGCTCTACCCTTTTGGTGCTGCATGTGAATCCCGTTGAAGCTCCCAGACCTCCTCCTCCTGCATAATGTGTATTGTGGTCTTTACTGCTGCGTTCACATAAGAGAAATGCTTTCCTCACTCTGTCAAATGTTTGACTTTCTTTCCATTGGTTTCTCTCTTTTTGCTGGACAAAATAATATAGTTCACTACACTATTGCGTCCCACAAAAAAGATGGACACAAACAGAATGGAGGTCAAAATGCATTGAAGTGTTCGTCCTTAAGACTGTATAACTGCAGTGAATGGACACTTCAGGGGGCACATCTGAATACAGTTTTCAGGTTTAAAGATGTGACATGGATGTACAACGGGCAAGTTGGAAGGTGCATTTAAATGATTGTCCCCGCCATGATGCACTGAGCACTTGTACTTGACTTGAACATTCATTCTCTGCTGACAGTCCCTTTAAATGTCACAATCTGGCCCGAGCGTTCGTTCAGGCGCCTATTTCCCCACTGCTGCGACGCCACCTTGGGGTGCAGATGGGTTACTGTGACAGGTGTGGGCATGTTATAGGCCCCCTTTGTTGCCATTTTTGTTTTTCTATGATCTCCAGCCATAAGCTGGGCTTCATAGGCAACAATGTTTTTTTGTTTTTTTTTTATCGAAGCACTACAAACTTCAGAACACCATCTACATCAATATATCGGTCTGTGTGGTTTTACCTAATTGTTAGCTGGTTTCTAAGGGTATGTTTCCATGTTCAGGAAACACTGCATTTTTGACGCTGCGTTGAGCCGCAGCGTCCAGATGTTACAGCATAGTGGAGGGGATTTCATGAACTCCCGTCCCCACTATGCATTAAAAGACGCATGCGGCATACCCGCGAAAACTCACATGCGGCGCATCTTTTAAGAACGCAGCATGTCCTTACATTGCAGAAAAAACGCAAGGACAGCGCAGATGACCTGCCAGTGACCTCAGGTGCAGATTTGGTCAGGATTTTACCTGCATAAAATCCTGACCAAATCCTGATGCAATCCTGAACGTTGACACATACCCTTACAGAGCTCAATTCTCCTACACTTCTTCCACATCAGAGCTTGTACTTACTAGGCAGTGCAGAGCTGAGACGCAACCTGGAGCTATTTGTTGTCTGCTGCAGGCAGATCAGTGATGTGAAACTGCAAATGCTGCTCTGTTGATGCATATGACAGAGGATTATCTTCTGCCATATGCATCACAAGATCAGCTTTTGTTGCTTGAAATCAATGAAATGTCAGCAAACACAAAAACAGCTCTGCACTGCTTAGTAATTCCAAGCTTTGTTGCTGATTGCAGGAGAGTTGAGCTCTGCTAGGAGCATGCTAACAATGCAAAAACACTCAGGCGGCTATACTGATGTAGATAGAAAGGAAAAGGTAAATCCATCAGTCAGGGTACTGTTAGGCGCTTAGAGCGTATTCTAGGAAGAATGTAGTCTATCGGTGCTGGAGGCAGAATGGAGCTGTGCTGGCAGGAAGCAGAGAGAGACTGCACTGAGCCTGATCTACCGGGAGGACTGAAACTAGCAGAATATTTAGAATTGCTACTGAGCCTGGAGGGGCATCCTTTGGGGGTGATATGTGCAAAACTGGGCAGACTTAAAAATGAGACTGCCACAAATTAATAATTAGACATGTAACTTTTGATCAGTTTATTGATTTTACAAGTTTATACTATATATTCGGTTTGATGATTTATGGAGATTACGGTTGGTTTTTGAAAGGCACTTTTCTGGCAATATCTAGAGATTTACCAGAGACATTAAAGGGAAAGCTGACATAGAGCGGAGGCGCCATTACTTGTTAGAGTGGAATCGTGTCATGGTTCGCCAGTTTGCAGTTAGTGACTGTAGACTTTTGTTCCAAGCCTGGACAACCCCTTTAACCCTGCTGTTGTCTTCAATCTGGGGAGACCGATTTTGAACTTTGGTATTTTTGGGGGTGTTCAAGATGCGGTTCTGAAACTTGTGGTTGATTGACTTAAATGAGGATGGGTCGGTCGGCCACGGGTTTCAGAGCCGCATCTTGAATATTTTAAAGAATATTGAAGTTCAAGGTCAGTCGTTTTTGACCGAAGACAACAGCAGGGTTAAGTACAAATTTGGCCACCCGTGATATTCTTGGATTGTGTTAGCTCCTATTAGCTGGATATACAGTATGTTACGGGGCCCAGATCTGGCTGTGCAGAACACCTGACAAGTGCCCAACGGTCGACACTACAGCATCACCACATGTGAGAGGTGCTGGAGGACCCCTTTAAGGTAGCATACTTTTTATTATTAATATCTTCGGGCTGGCTGTTGCACACTGTGTGTTCCGTCATCTAAAGCAATGATTGTAAGTAGGAGCAGAGTATTAAATAGTTTCTCTGCAATCATCACAAGGAGTTTTTAGATCACACGATCACTGACTTACTAGCCATATACGGTACATATAAAACTCTTCACTGCTAGGAGTTTAATAACTAATAAGTCTTATCATTTAATTAATTAGTAATTGTTTTTCTTGGAACAGCACTATGTATCAACAGGCAGCATTTAGGGCTCATAGCCAAGAATCACAGCCCCCGGGTCATTCCAGGGTGTAGCCATGTGTTTTCACATATCTGAGGGCTGAGGTATGTTCATGGTGACACAAATCAGATCCTTCCATTAAAGGGAAATGGAAAACCTGATCGTGTAGTAAACAGAGGTGACGTGTGGCTGGTGTACGAGTGGCTGCACAGCATAGAGCGGAGGCTCGCAGGTGGGGATGCTATTATTTTGCTCCACAAGTGAGGTCTATGCTACAATCTAGAATGTATAGTGTTTTTACACACTGGATATGAGTAGCCTTTCCACAGAAAGGCGTATTCCCATCTCCAAGATCCTATCCCACTATGCAGTAGGTGTAATAATTTTAGCAAATACTTCCACTTAGAAATATATAGTTCTTCTGATTAGCTATGTCACTTACTTCATGTGCAGGGCATTGCAGTAGCTTAGGTGTCCATGGTTATGACCACTCATATAATGACAGTTGTTAGTGGTTATAACCATGGACACCGAAGCTACTGCAGTGCCCTGCATATGGGATAAGTGACATAGCTAATCAGAAGAACTATATATTTCTATTACACCTAGTACATATTGAGATAGGAGCTTTGAGATGGGAATACCCCTTTACCAGATGTCAGTTTTTACAAGCTCCTATTTTTTTCACAGTAGGCACCCTTTGTAAAAGGCTGCTGCAGCGCCACTAGGTAGAATGCAAATGCTGGCAGATGGGGTGGGTGTAAAGCCGTGCCGCCTGAGATTCAGTATATGATAAGAAACCAAAAGAAGTGTAGATTTGTTTTTATTTGTCAACACGTTTCGAGGCAATCCAGTCTCTTCATCAGATCATTGTGGCTAGTCCTGATGAAGAGGTTGTGTTGCCTCGAAACGCATCGATGAATAAACCCGCATTTATACTTCTTTTGGTTTCTTATCATATATCGAATCTCTGGTGGTGCGGCTTTACACACACCTCATCTGCCAGCATTTGCTTCAGATTTTTTTTCTGACAAAGTCCAATGCAAATATGAATCCAGGGAAACTCGGACAGAACTCTGATTTTTCACTGACTCTTTGCTAGAAGCTTGAGAAACCTTCATCGGTTTTGTTTTGCGTGCCAGAAAAAATGGTGAAGCTCTAATGGTAAAAGCTGACAGTCTGACCAAACACTGATGACGATCTGACCAAGCACACCGATGAAAATCAGGACTTTTTCAACACGAGAAAGAAATGGACTAAAGCGCTGATGGGCGGGACTGTTGCGCACATAATAAGTATTAATGTTCAACCAATGTTAATTCGGCCTTTGCCACAAGTAGAGTAAAAAAGGATTGGGCATGTTGAAATTTCCATGCTCAACCGTCAATCTACTAAAATGCTTGTGCATGCCCTCATCATCTCCCGCCTTGACTACTGCAACATCCTTTTCTGTGGCCTCCCTACTAACACTCTTGCACCTCTCCAGCCCATCCTTAACTCTGCTGCCAGACTAATTCATCTCTCTCCTCCGCTTCCTTTCTCTGCAAATCTCTTCACTGGCTCCCATTCCCTCAGTTTATCCAGTTCAAATTACTAATACTGACCTACAAAGCCGAACCAATCTCCCAATATCTTAACTCACGTAATCTCCGATCCTCCCAAGACCTTCTCTCCTCCACACTCATCCACTCCTCACCCAACCGCCTCCAAGACTTCTCCCGTATATCCCCCATCCTCTGCAATTCTCTGCCCCAACACATCTGACTATCAACTGCATTCGGATCCTTCAGACGGAACCTGGAAAGCCTACAGCCTGCACTTCCCCCGCTGCCTCCTCACCACTACTGAAGCTATCGCCTCACCAATGCCGGAGCTCCTACAACCCTCAACCTACTGTCTCCTTCCCCATAATCCTGTAGAATGTAAGCCCGCAAGGGCAGGGTCCGCGCCCCTCTGTATCAGTCCGTCATTGTTAGTTTGCTTACTGTAAGTGATATCTGTAATTTGTATGTAACCGCTTCCCATGTACAGAACCATGGAATCAATGGTGCTATATAAATAAATGATAATATTAATAATAATCCTTTTCTTTTCGCAACTAATAAGCTGCTGCCACTGGAGTCCGGTGACTTATTCTCTTCTCCCCATTGAAAACGCATGCACGCTCATGTTAAGGGCAGTTCTCCCTTAATGACTAATGAACAAGCCTTAGGACAACCGTGATCGCATGCTTCCCATACACCGTAGAGAGCTACGTACCTACATGGCCAACCACCTCTTCCCATCTCAAATAAAGATCATTTGGGCACTGTGTGTCAGTAGGATGTAGATCAAGGAGGGTCGGCGTGGTGAGTCTCCCGAGCCTTTATCACGGTGTCACAGTACTTGTATTGCTGGTGCTCCGTGGTAGGTGTGGAGGAGGACATTGTTCTCCACACCAAGCCTGGACTCAGGAGAGTCGAAACGTCGGTATGTATAGTCGCCTACATGGTTTTCATACAACTTGTGCAATCACTATGCATCATCCGTGGAATGCAATAAAGTTCCTCTCTGTTTTGATCCAGCAGCGGGACCCTCACCTATGGAGATTTATGGCATATATAGGTTACCCCATGAATTTCTGAAGGTGACACATTAGATGACCCCGCCGATTTTGGTAAGACCTGCTGACAGTCTGTGTTCATGGGATGTCCTGATTGTCTGGAGATGGCTGATGTTGGGAAAAAGAAGGATTGAGCATGTTGGGATGTAATATACCTAATCTCTATATGTCGGGTGGTGTGTGCACTGATGTGATGAGGCCACGTTACCCCGTTGAACATGATCAGATTCTGTGACTTTTTGCCCCATGGCAGTAAACATTCATGCTGCACCAGTCCTACAGTGTATGCGCCCGCCATGCCCGGGGGTACAGACCACTCCACTTTGGGGGGGATACTCCAGGTCCATGTTGCAGCTTCTTCATACACTTTTTCCCAGTCTGATGTTGTAATACATTCGCTTTATAGGTGAAAACATCTAACAGATAAAATCCATTTTTAAGTTTTCTTTTTGTTCTTTGTGGTTTCGTAGTATTGGTCTCCATCAATGACCTCAGTGTGTTCCAGGCCCTGCCTGTGATATATTGTCCCTCTGCATCTGCTGAAATGTTTCCACTGTTTACGGAACATTATGTGGACAATAAGGGATGTTGTGTTCCTCATCCCGGCCCTGACAAAAGCTGAAACCCATCTCTTTGTATGACGGCTGAGGATGAGCTCATGCTGGAGGCTCATGAGCTTGTTGACCTCTTAGTCTCTGTATACATACAGTCAGTGCTTCCCCGGCAGGTACAGGGTTAACCATGTGATCTGTGGCCACTTTGCTTATTTTACAATGACTCATTGCATTTGTGTGTCCTCTTTGTCCTGTGCTGACTCATATCAAGAAAGGCAGAACTAATCCCTGCTATGGGGTAGTAAAAGCAATACTGTTAAAGGGGTATTCCAATAATTTAAAATTGATTGCTTATCCTCTAGATCAGTGTTCCCCAACTCCGGTCCTCAAGAGCCACCAACAGGTGATGTTTGCAGGATTTCCTTAGTATTGCACAGGTGATAATTGCATCACCTGCACAGGCAATAATTCCATCACCTGTGCAATACTAAGGAAATCCTGAAAACATGACCTGTTGGTGGCTCTTGAGGACCTTTATTGGTGGGGTTCCCACTCCTGTCACTCCCGCCGATCAGCTGATTGAAGGGCTACTCCTGTATGTGCAGTGTCTCTGTACAGCACAGCACCATATTTTTTAGCAGTGGTTGCACTTGGTATGGCAGTTTGATCCCCTTTTCCCTACGCACCGCACCACCAGAATGGTGCTTTGGAAATTTTTTTTTTTTTTTAAAGGAAAGCCCCATTCCTGCAAAGTGCTGAGTTCTCACCCATCTAATATTTATAGGAATTTGATTGAAGAAACTTCAGGTGGTCAGGCGTCTTGGCCGAAAAAGCCATGTGTATAATTTTGTATTTAGATGTCGGAGCTTTTTCACAGTGGCAGATGCCCATGCAAGGGGCTGGTGGACTGGGCTTGCTGAATTTTAAGGAGGATCTGTTAACAGATTTCCCAGTAATAACTTGATACGTTGTTAAATAGATCTTAGACCAGATGAGACTGTTATGCTTACAATCGTTGTCAGAGTTGCTGTATAATCCTGATTGTTATCCGCATTTTATGAGAGCGCTCAGGAGTCCATGTGTATTCAGTCTTTACCCACCCAGCCTGATTGACAGCTGCAGCTTGTACTGAGCAGTAGGAGTGCTCAGCAGGGAGGAGGAACACTCAGGAGTTGGCAATCAGGCTAGACTTGTGGCTCACACATGAACAGTGAAACTTGAATTCGCAAAACTGTTCTTGGTATTTTCAGATTAAACAAAGATTTTTCTTTTAAGTCAATAGGGTTTATGGGTGCTTTCTATATGTGTCATACCATGGATCTGGCAATATAGCTTGCATTTTGGTCTAAATAAAAACATGATGAAAGTACAAAAGAACCATACGAAGGAGTACACCAAGACTACAGGGTGATCTCAACATTAATCTACTACAGTAAGAAGAACACTTGGTGATGGAGTTAGAGTGGATGGATGCATAGCCCCCATATCTGTAATCTGTGGCTGCTTGGCGGGGACCCTGAGAATGGCCTCCTGGCATCCGTGGCTCTTCTTCTGATTGGCCGGCCTGGCACATCATTACACAGTAACGATAACATTGCACTAGGCTAACTCTTGACAAATGTAATTTGTCAGTGGATCAACCCTCCTTAGCCGTCTATATGGGCACGTAAGTCTTAGGAGGCTGAATAAAGTGATGTCTTATATCTGCAATCTGATGTCTTATTCCAGTAAAATCCACATTTTCTTAATATGTAAATGATCTGTTAAGAGCTATGGGTGGGACATAGCTCTCCCTGAGAATCTGCCTCCAGGGATTATTTCAAGTGAAAGGAGGCATTACCAGTGTGAGACATGTAATGACTGACAGTCTGCTCTCCTTCTCTACATGTCTCATACTGGTAACCCCTCCAATCATGTTTCATAAGCTCTGGAGGCAGATCTGTGTCCGGTCCATAGATCTTGCCAGCTCATTGACATATTAAGAAAAACATGGATTTCTC
Organism: Ranitomeya imitator; assembly: GCF_032444005.1. Taxonomy (NCBI): domain Eukaryota; kingdom Metazoa; phylum Chordata; class Amphibia; order Anura; family Dendrobatidae; genus Ranitomeya; species Ranitomeya imitator. The sequence goes on along the minus strand of NC_091284.1, from coordinate 709,540,721 downwards.
AGGAATAAGACAATGAATCGTAAATATCCAGGTATTATTTTATTCAGCTTCCTATGGCCTACATGCCCATACAGACGGCTTAGGAGGGTTGATGCTACTGACAGCTGTCATTTAATATTTGATGCTACTTGCCCTCACACAAGCCTCCCATTTAAATCCCCTGTTATAGTAGGAGCCTTGCGCCATGTAGTTGAGGCTGTAGGACTACTGCTCTCCAGGATCAGCCATAACTACAAGTATTTAATTATTGGTTACTTGTACTCATATTGCATCTCAGCCGCTGGATACCTTTCTACAAATGACTTCATGGGAGTGACCTAATAATAAAATTCCCTTAGCTGCCCAATCTATTGCAGTTAGTAATGCATTGTGTGACCTTACACCGCAGACTGCAGTAAGGCTACGTTCAGATTAGCGTTTCCCGACGCTGCGTCGGGAAACGCAGCGGCGACGCACGCGTCATGCGCCCCTATGTTTTACATGGGGGACGCATGCGTTTTTCTTGTTGCGTTTGCCGACACGTGCGTCGTTTTTGACGCTAGCGTCGGACGCAAGAAAATGCAACAAGTTGCATTTTTCTTGCGTCCGATTTCGTCAAAAAAACGACGCAGCGGCGCGCAACACTAATCTGAACGTAGCCTAACAGCCTCCCCAGGTAGTGTGTGTCGTCTGTGCAGTTTCTCGGCAGATGAATGGATGTGCACAGCTTTGTGCTTTCACCTCTGGTTGATGCTCTAGGAATCATTGCACGCTTCCTATGGTGTAGAGTGCGCTCACTTGTACCAGACCCGTGGTTACATGTTTCCGTGCACACTTCCGTTTGTATATGTAGAACTGTATGCACGCGTCAGAACATCTATGTAGAATTATTCCTGCAAGTGGAGGCGATCGTCCGATAATAAAATACGAGGCCGAGAAATGCAAGAAAGAAAAGTCATCAAGAGTAAGGCTACTTTCACACTTGCGGCAGCACGGGTCCGTCGCTATGCGTCGGGCCGAAATACCGCCGCACGTTGTGAAATTTGTGCACGACGTGGGCAGCGGATGCAGTTTTTCAACGCATCTGCTGTCCATTCTGAAGTCCGGGGAGGAGATGGCTGAGTTTCGGCCGCGCATGCGCTGTAGAAAATGGCGGACGTGACGGACAAAAAAAAGTTACATTAAACTTTTTTTGTGACGACGGTCCGCCAAAACACGACGGACACGACGTGTGGCCATCCATCGATAATACAAGTCTATGGGCAAAAAACGCATCCTGCGGGCACATTTCCAGGATCCTTTTTTTGCCCAAAACGACGGATTGCAAAAAACGCAAGTGTGAAAGTAGCCTAAAGGTACCGTCACACTTAGCGACGCTGCAGCGATACCGACAACGATCCGGATCGCTGCAGCGTCGCTGTTTGGTCGCTGGAGAGCTGTCGCACAGCTCTCCAGCGACCAACGATGCCGGTAACCAGGGTAAACATCGGGTTACTAAGCGCAGGGCCACGCTTAGTAACCCGATGTTTACCCTGGTTACCATCGTTAAAGTAAAAAAACAACCACTACATACTTACCTACCACTGTCTGTCCCTCGGCGCTCTGCTTCTCTGCTCTGGCTGTGAGCACAGCGGCCGGAAAGCAGAGCGGTGACGTCACCGCTGTGCTTTCCGGCTGCCCGGCGCTCACAGCCAGACCAGAGAAGCACAGCGTCGGGGACAGACAGTGGTAGGTAAGTATGTAGTGGTTGTTTTTTTTACTTTAACAATGGTAACCAGGGTAAACATCGGGTTACTAAGCGCGGCCCTGCGCTTAGTAACCCGATGTTTACCCTGGTTACCAGCGAAGACATCGCTGAATCGGTGTCTCACACACCGATTCAGCGATGTCAGGGGGACGTCCAGCGACGAAACAAAGTTCTGGACTTTCTGCCCCGACCAGCGATATCACAGCAGGGGCCTGATCGCTGCTGCCTGTCACACTGGACGATATCGCTAGCCAGGACGCTGCAACGTCACGGATCGCTAGCGATATCGTCTAGTGTGACGGTACCTTAAGATGCACAAAACTTGGGTCACGCCTGGTAAGAAATTTGGCAAATTTTGGGGCGGCTCGTGCGCCAAAACATGAAACTTTTTCTGCTATAATTTATGTCTTTTTCTGCATAAGTGATGGTTATTCTGATGGGCTATGTCCGGGCATTCCACCAATCCCACCTGCTCTTACTAACATTAACAGGGTCGACATAAAAACACCAACATTCAGAAATTTTACAACTTTCGTATTCCACTTATTTCACAGAAGAATTTGAAAACCAACGTTAACCCCTTCATTTTCAGGATTCTTTGGTTGGGCCTTTTCTTGGTTGGGCCTTGTTTTGGGGTGTTGGGCCCTTTTTTGGGTTGGGCTTTCTTTTGGCTTGAGCCTTTTTTGGATTGGACCTTTTTTTGTATTGGGTATTTTTTGTGGGTGTGTTTGGGCCTTTTGTGGGTGTGTTTGGGTCTTTTGGGTGTGTGGGGGGCTTTTTTTTGTTGGGGCTTTTTTGGGGGGCTTGGTTTTTTTTGGGGCGGGGGGGAGGACTTTTTTGGGTTGGACTTTTTGAGCTTTCTAGATGTTAAATCTTCACTGCTCAGAAAAAGATGCTATATTCCAGCTTAGTCTTTAAAGGGATATCACACCCCAAAATCGCTCTTCAGATTTGCTGGATAATTCAGCTTTACCCCTGCACATTCTGAACAGTACAGGGACACTAAAGCCATCTGGATTGAGAGCTAAGTGTGCTCCAGCCATTCCATTGTGCTTCTATGCAGTGCTAAAAGTTCTATTGGATAGAGCTTGTAAGCACTGCGCATGTTCAGAGATGGTCGCGAACATTGGCAATGAACTGTAAACAGTAAAATGTAAAAATCGTCCTGTTCTTGAGGAAGGAGAGGATTTTTAATGACAAATCCTTATTCATATAAGCACTTTGCAATTTTATCTATACCCACAGATGGGAATAACCTTGTTATATGGTTATATGGCTGCTATAATGACGAGTTCATACATATACCATGGTTATTATTGATCATCCCAGACACTTGTCTTCCTGCCTTTTGCGCTCATGAAGTTAGTTGGCAATCCTAATCCTGCCATATATAGGTTTGGATAATCTGTCTTCTGTATTAAGTTTCCTGTGAATTTCCTCGTGTGTTGTGCCACGTTCCATAACGCCTCGCTTGCCTGCGTTCGCCATTTTGTGCTAAAGAAGATATTTCACGTCCCTTGGGGACAATGTATGTGCGAGTGTAAAGCCATTGTGGAGATAGGGTCAATGCCGCGGTAATCGGTATGCCACAGGCTTGTAAAAGATATTTGATATTTGTGTAACAATTAGGCCTCAGATCGTTGTGTGATTATGCGATCCTGGGCTCGGGTAAAGGCCATTTCACACAGAGCGGCCAGATATCGCCTCAGATTGGGCTATTAATCTCCACGAGTCTCGCTGTCCTCAATAATATGGCACGGACAGCTGAGCAGACAGTGTTGGAGCACGTCTGTATTACTTTACATGCTAAAATAAGACAAATGGCATCAAATGTCTCATTGATTAAAACGTAAAAATCCAGCTCTGTCATATCCAATAGCCGGGAAGATATATTGTACTTGTCAACTAGAAATGAAGTCAGATCTTTCCCAGATATACAAATTTACATAGTGTGGCCGGCTTAACGAGGCGAGATCGTCAAAAATGACCTATTGTTTATATCATTCTCTATTAAATAGAAACATAAAAAAGTTTTTATTAAAGAGAATTTCTCAGCAGGTTTTTCCTATGTAATCTGACAGTAGCATGAGGTTGGGACAGAAGCCCTGATTCCAGCGATGTATCACTTAGTATACAGCAGTTATGATAGTTGGTTTTCTCTGCTGCAGATTTAGCAGAGCTCCGTTATTTTGCCCTGTATAACTACATCCACATCACTGATTGGTTGCTTTATGTGCACTGTATAGTGGGGGGGGCTCTCTGGTTGGACTACTCTGCACGTGCCAAGTTGTCCTATATTGATAATCTCCTGCTAATAAAACCTTGACTGTATTGAAATAGCAGCACAAAGCCTAATAAGTGACACATCACGGTCTCTACTCTTACATTATGCTGCTCTCAGAATACATAGTAAAAACCCATTGACAGATTCCCTTTTTCTTATTAGGTTTTCTGGATATGTTAGAGAGGTGGTGTCCTACTTGTGGTCCCTCTCGTAGTGGAGAGCAGAGACCCATTCTGTCAATAGATTCCGTGGTCAGCAGTTCACTTGAGCTCCCTCTATAAAATGCTACTACTAGTTTTTATTCCAGACCCATGTCATTCATCAGATTTAGGCTATGTGCACACGTTGCGGATTTTGCTGCGGATCCACAGCGGATCTGCAGCAGTTTTCCATGAGTTTACAGCACCATGTAAACATATGGAAAACCAAAACCGCAGTGCCCATGCTGCGGAATAAAACGTGCTGAAACGCTGTGGTTTACATTCCACAGCTTGTCAATTCTTTGTGCTGATGCTGCAGCGGTTTACACCTGCTCCTCTATAGGAATCCGCACAAAATCCACATAAAATCCATGGTAAATCCGCAGGTAAAACGCAGTGCCTTTTACCTGCGGATTTCTCAAATCCGCTGCGGAAAAATCCGCAGAGCCCAAGAATATGTGTGCACATAGCTTTATAGGGGCAAAATAAAAGATGGGGAAATTATGTGGAGATTTCTTTGAGAGGTAACCCTTTAACTTCTGATTTATTATGCTTTGCTTATATAGCACCATCAAATTCCACAGCGCTTTACATCGTCATCACTGTCCCCATTGGGGCTCAAAATCTAAATAGGATTTCTTTCCTCCTGCCACACATCTCATTGCCAGGTTGGCATCATTCATGACCAAACTCTGGCACCTACGGAGCTGAAAATCAATGAATGAGCGACTCAAAATGAGTGTGAGCTGTATTCATGGGTGGAGACTCGATAACCCAGATGATACGACCCCACTGATATTTCCTTCCATACAGGCGGCAATAACTGGTCCTACTGGTGGTCCTTGCACATGGTAATGACGCCCAGACTGTGATTTTGTGACTTGGACCAGTCACAACAGATTGCGTTCCACCTTCTGACATGTTCGCCTTTATGGTGCAGCGCTGCGCGGTGCCGCCATTAGATGAGATGTTTTGTATGACATGACACATGCAGCCTAACAAGCCTGAGATAAATATCTGGAATAATGGAGATTTCCATTCCCTGGAGCTGCAGCAGATACCAATCAATTAGATGCTGGGCCCATGGAAGCGGTGAGCCGGGACAGCTGCAGGCTTGGATATATTTGGATCTGTGGGAAGCTTCCCGATGTACCGTATATCCCTCAGCAACCGCGGTCCAGTATCTTTTGTAACGGTGCGGCAGACCGATGTCTAAAACATTTGTGACATTGCTTCATTACAAAGCTGATCTTCAGAGACATGATGGGGTTATTCTGCCTCAACTCCAGCCTGGGTCTGGTATATACTGGACGGTATGGAAGTCTCTCGCCCCCATTAACATATGGTAACCGCATTCCACATCCTTATTCAATATGTTATCATGGAGGTAATATTTAATCTTACAGCAGGATCTCTCATCCCAAACTATATGTGCATATAGCTCTCTCAAAGACAAATCCAGCAATACCTTTCCATGGCCAGTCTGTTCCTCCATTACTGAGAAATCAGCTATTTGATTGAGTATGTAAATGAGGCTGAAGAGCTATTTGTAGATCTGAATCCTCTGTCACTCCAGCTCTATTCCTCACTTAGCATCGCCTTCTCCTGTTTGACTAACAGCCTCTATTCTGTGCAACTAAAGTTAAGAGGAGCAGTCAGTCAAGGAGGTGGCAGGGCTGAGTGGGTAATAGAGCTGGAGTGACAGATTCTTCAGATCTACATACACAGTCATGACCGAAAGTGTTCGCATCCTTGAAATTGTTCCAGAAAATCAAGTATTTCTCCCAGAAAATTATTGGACATCCTTTCACACAAAACCCCCAAAATGGGCCGCACAAAATTGTTGGCTCTCTCAACTTAATAATTTGGTTGCACACCCTTTGAAATAAATAACTACAATCAATCTCTTCCTATAGCCATCAGCAACCGTTTTACACTTTTCAACTGGAATTTTGGACCACTCTTTTGCATACTGCTTCAGGTCTCTCATATTTGAAGGTGCCTTCACCCAACAGCAGTTTTAAGATCTCTCCGCAGGTGTTCAATGGGACTTAGATACGGACTCCTTGCTGGACACTTAAAACTTTCCAGTGCTTTTTTCCATCCATTTCTGGCTGCTTCTTGAAGTATGTTTGGGATCATTGTAATGCTGGTAGACCCTTGACCTACAGTAGCACCCAGATTTCTGACACTGGGCACTACATTGTGACACAAAATCCTTTGGTAATCTTCAGATTTCATGATGAATTTCACACAGTCATGGCACGCAGTGCCAGAGGCAGTATAACAACCCCAAAACATCTTTGAACCTCCACCATTTTTGACTGTAGGTACGGTGTTCTTTTTGTTTTGTAGGCCTCATTCCATTTTTGGTAAACAGTAGAATCATGTGTTTCACCAAAAATCTCTATCTTGGTGTCATCTGTCCACAAGACGCTTTCCCAGAAGGAAAGCTTTTTATGTTTCTGTGTGAGCAGTGGAGTCCTCCTGGGTCATAGAATTTAATTTCATCTAAATGTCGATTAATAGTTCTCTCTGACACTGATGCACCCTGAGCCTGCAGGACAGCTTGAATTTCTTTGGAAATTGATGGGGGTGCTTATCCACCATCCGGACTATCGTGCGTTGTAACCTTTCATCAATTTTTCTATGGCGTCCACATCCAGGGAGATTAGTTACTGTGCCATGGGTTGTAAACTTCTTTATTATGTTGCGCACTGCGTACAAAGGGACATCAAAATCTCTGAAGATGGGCTTGGAACCTTCAGATTGTTGATATTGTTCAACAATCATGGTTCTCACGTCCTCAGACAGTTCTCCTCTCCTCTTTCTGTTCTCCATGCTTAGTGTGGCTCAGACAGACTCACATTGAGTTACCGTAACTTAAAGTTGTTTAGCCACAATTTTGGAAAGGTGCCAACAATTTTGTCCTGCCTACTGTTGGGGTTTTGTGTGAAATGATGTCCAGTTTGCCTTTTATTCTCAATTTTTTTTTTGCTCTTCCAATATACACAAAGGAACTAAACGTTTGTATAAGAAAATGTGCAATTGCAATAATTTTCAAGGTTGCATTTGTCTTTGAAAGAACTAAACTCTCATATAAATATTTATGTGTATGGGGTTTTCTGACTATTCCCTGACAGATAATGTTGGGTCAAGATTAAAAGTTTGATCCTTTTGTCAGGTGTTTGTCGGCTATTTCTGCTTTATGGGCATTTTTAGAGTGAAGTCAGTCCACATACAAACTGGATTATAAATGGACGTAAATTATATGGAATAAATTTCTTGTTTGTGTTTTTCACTATTTTCCCAATGCTATGGCCCTAAGGTTGGCTCCAGATTGCCATAAACAGGATGTATTTTATCGTGCATATGAGGACCACACGGCCGATCATCATGGAACCCTATTCTGATCAAAGTTCAATTCTGTTAGACCACTGGGAGTTGGGGTGTTTTGTTCCAGGAAATAGACACTAAGGCTACTTTCACACTAGCGTCGGTACGGGCCCGTCGCAGTGCGTCGGGCCGACGTACCGACGCATGCTGTGAAGTAAAAGCACAGCGGGGGCAGCGGATGCAGTTTTTCAATGCATCCGCTACCCCATTGTAAGGTCCGGGGAGGATGGGGCGGAGTTCCGGCCGCGCATGCGCTGTCGGAAATGGCGGACACGACGCTCAAAAAAACGTTACATGTAGCTTTTTTTGTGCCGACGGTCCGCCAAAACACGATGCATCCGTCACACGACGGATGCGACGTGTGGCAATCCGTCGCAAATTAAAGTCTGTGGAGAAAAAAACGCATCCTGCGTGCTACTTTGCAGGATGCGTTTTTCTACAAAATGACGCATTGCGACGGAGGCCAAATGACGCTAGTGTGAAAGTAGCCTAACGTTTGCCAGTTTTATGGCCGTGAGAAACTGGCCGCACTCAGATACCAGAATATGGATAAGGCTGGAATCCCATAAGGCCAGAAGTGGGTGCAACAAAGATGGCTAACGTACAGAAGAAAGGCCAATACTTTTCTCATGTGTATCAGCTGGCTTTTCTTCCAATCGTTTTTGCTCAGCATTAATGTACGCCAGTATTGGCTATAGACAGTCCTGCAGTGTCCGACCCTCCAGAATACAGTCCAGGCCTCCACCAGAGACTGGGTGCAGCGACCAGGAGAGTCCGGCCTCTAAATGCCATTGTAGAAATAGCGTTCATTTCACAGTCTATTAAAGGGAACCTGTCACCCCGTTTTTTGAGATTGAGCTATAAATACTGTTAAATAGGGCCTGCGCTGTGTGTTCCTATAGTGTATGTAGTGTACCCCGATTCCCTATGTATGCTGAGAAATAACTTACCAAAGTCGCCGTTTTCGCCTGTCAATCAGGCTGGTCAGGTCGGGAGGGCGTGGTGACATCGGTGGTTCTTCCTCAGCTTTACGTTGGTGGCGTAGTGGTGTAGTGGTGAAGACACAGCGCGCGATCTGCGCTGTAATCCCTTGCATCGGTGGGGGCGGCCATCTTCCTGGGGCCGCACGTGCGCAGATCGAGTGCTCTGCTGCACGGGGCTTCAGGAAAATGGCCGCGGGATGCCGCGCGTGCGCATTAGAGATCGCGGCGGCCATTTTCCCAAAGCCGAGATGCAAACTACGTAATGGGGAAAATGGCCACCGCGATCTCTAATGCGCACGCGCGGCATCCCGCGGCCATTTTCCTGAAGCCCCGTGCAGCAGAGCACTCGATCTGCGCACGCGCGGCCCCAGGAAGATGGCCGCCCCCACCGATGCAAGGGATTACAGCGCAGATCGCGCGCTGTGTCTTCACCACTACACCACTACGCCACCAACGTAAAGCTGAGGAAGAACCAGCGATGTCACCACGCCCTCCCGACCTGACCAGCCTGATTGACAGGCGAAAACGGCGACTTTGGTAAGTTATTTCTCAGCATACATGGGGAATCGGGGTACACTACATACACTATAGGAACACACAGCGCAAGCCCTATTTAACAGTATTTATAGCTCAATCTCAAAAAACGGGGTGACAGGTTCCCTTTAAGAAATGTACATAGCCCACCTTAACAAGGGAGATCATAAAATTCTGCAATTTTCAATTTTAGAACTGCAAATGCGTCGATATTTTTTCTTTATTTGCTTTACTATCTGTTATGTATTATATGGCTGCAGCATAAAAATGAAAAGGTTTTAGGGATCAGGCAAAGTGCCAGATTGAAGGGCAACTTGCTACTGGGGATTAGTGATGTAAAACCTCATCCCGGGACCAGAACATGTGGCAGCTGTTCAAAGTTAGGACAGATCGGAGTTAATAAATATATTCATCAACTTTTAGAAATACTTGTTATTGTTTGCTTTATGGCATGTCTATCCCATCCTTTCACACTAGTAAAAGCATAGGCTTGCTCCCCTTGTCCCTCTCAACAAGATAAAAAAAAATGCTTTTAGTGTCATATGTCCAGGAATGGTCCTCTTTCGTAATCTCTGTAACTTGCTGTACACAATTTTTTGAGTGAATCAGTTACTTGTTCTGTCAGCACTATAGGTGCAGAACTTTCACTTGCCCTGAAAGCCCATCTTCCATTTTACAGCTGTACACAATTATACAGGCAGGAGAGCAGAACTGCAAGGCAAAGGCACAGTCCTTCTTCCTGTAAACCATCGTGACATCTCTACTGCTGGATATGGATTGCACTTGACAACAGTCAGTGGACAGCAGATTAGGAGGAAGACATCAAGTGAATGGGCTCTTGGGAGTTTTTCAGGCTGAAAACATCATTTTTGGGTACATAAATTACTAATTTTGGTAATCATTGGCCATGAGATGAGCCAAAGTTTATTGAAATGACATTGATACAGCTCGATGCTGGACAAGGGGTTGTGTATGATAAGTCTGTTATGCTTTACGCAAATGGATACATGGAAATATATATCATCTTATTGTCGACTCCGGTATAAGTTACTATATTCCCAACATAAATATCATCTGTCATTCTTTGGTTTATTTTTTCCCCCTTTTTTTGTGAAGTAAAGAATCTGTTCTTGTGAAAAAGTAAATATTGGCTTGTCATTAATTCTTTGTGGTTAAGAAGATGATTGTAGTAAATGAATAGGTTCCTAGGATGACAATCTGTCCTGGCCACTTCATGATCAACCCGTGACTGAGACTTAAGGGTATGTGCACATGTCCGGATTTTTGCGAATTTCGCCATAAAAACGCTATAAATCCGCTAAAAAACCGCTAACATTATGCATCCTATCATTTAGAATGCATTCCGCATTTTTAATGCAGATGTTAGCGTTTTTTTCCGCAAAAAAACGCATACCGCAAAAAATCCGGACATGCTCTATCTTTTTGCGGATTTCCTATCAAAAAGGACATTCCGGAAAATTTAAAAAAAAAACCACAAAAAATCAGCGCAAAATCCGCGAGAAATCCGCGAGAAAAAAGCACGCGGCTTTCTGGCAGAATTCTCAGGATTATGTCAGGAAAAAATCCTGACGTGTGCACATAGCCTAAGGGTATGTGCACACGTCAGGATTTCTTGCAGAAATTTTCCTGACAAAAACCGGACATTTCTGCCAGAAATCCGCATGCGTTTTTACCGCGATTTTGATGCGTTTTTTCCCAAATGCATAGAATAGCAGGAAAAACGCAGAAAATCTGCAAAAATAATGAACATAATGAACATGCTCATTTTCTTACCACGATGCGTTTTTTTCGCGGAAAAAAAACGCATCCATGTGCACAAAACATGCAGAATGCATTCTAAATGATTACAGTCATCAGGTCTGTTGTAGGGAGTCACCAATCTACGTGATTTTCAGATTGTTTGGTAGATCCCCCATTCAGTGACTGCTAGCAAAGATATTGATCTCCTGCAGGCTGTAAATGACGGTCCATCCCTGGTAAGCCCACAGTTTAGCAGAAATGAGAGCCTGGATAGTTGTCCTGTTTAAAGGGAATGTGACACTCAGCCGCATTCACGCTCTGCAGCATTCACGCTCTGCAGCATTCACGCTCTGCAGCATTCACGCTCTGCAGGATTCACACGTCCCCGCGGACCTCTGTAGCATTCGCGCTCCGCCGCGGACCTCTGTAGCATTCGCGCTCCGCCGCGGACCTCTGTAGCATTCGCGCTCCGCCGCGGACCTCTGTAGCATTCGCGCTCCGCCGCGGACCTCTGTAGCATTCGCGCTCCGCCGCGGACCTCTGTAGCATTCGCGCTCCGCCGCGGACCTCTGTAGCATTCGCGCTCCGCCGCGGACCTCTGTAGCATTCGCGCTCCGCCGCGGACCTCTGTAGCATTCGCGCTCCGCCGCGGACCTCTGTAGCATTCGCGCTCCGCCGCGGACCTCTGTAGCATTCGCGCTCCGCCGCGGACCTCTAGCATTCGCGCTCCGCCGCGGACCTCTGTAGCATTCGCGCTCCGCCGCGGACCTCTGTAGCATTCGCGCTCCGCCGCGGACCTCTGTAGCATTCGCGCTCCGCCGCGGACCTCTGTAGCATTCGCGCTCCGCCGCGGACCTCTGTGGCATTCGCGCTCCGCCGCGGACCTCTGTGGCATTCGCGCTCCGCCGCGGACCTCTGTGGCATTCGCGCTCCGCCGCGGACCTCTGTGGCATTCGCGCTCCGCCGCGGACCTCTGTGGCATTCGCGCTCCGCCGCGGACCTCTGTGGCATTCGCGCTCCGCCGCGGACCTCTGTGGCATTCGCGCTCCGCCACGGACCTCTAGCATTCGCGCTCCGCCGCGGACCTCTGTAGCATTCGCGCTCCGCCGCGGACCTCTGTAGCATTCGCGCTCCGCCGCGGACCTCTGTAGCATTCGCGCTCCGCCGCGGACCTCTGTAGCATTCGCGCTCCGCCGCGGACCTCTGTAGCATTCGCGCTGTGCCACATTCACGCTCTGCCGCATTCGCGCTCCGCCGCGGACCTCTGTAGCATTCGCGCTCCGCCGCGGACCTCTGTGGCATTCCCGCTCCGCCGCGGACCTCTAGAATTCGCGCTCCGCTGCGGACCTCTGTAGCATTCGCGCTCCGCCGCGGACCTCTAGAATTCGCGCTCCGCTGCGGACCTCTGTAGCATTCGCGCTCCGCCGCGGACCTCTAGAATTCGCGCTCCGCTGCGGACCTCTGTAGCATTCGCGCTGTGCCGCATTCACGCTCTGCCGCATTCGCGCTCCGCCGCGGACCTCTGTAGCGGTGCAGTGGACATGTGCTGCCTTTCTTTGCAGTAATCTTCTAAGCGTTGGTTGTGCTTGTCAGTTTTATTTCCTGTCGCTGCAGTTTACAGCTAGTTATTCTGTCAGGATTTCCGTGTTTACCTTCTGATAATAGTGGTGTTTCTTTCTTTGGTTCCTGACAGAGCAGGAAACTCTGAATAAGACGCATTTTAGCTTTTATCCCCCCGGCATACTTCACCTCATGTGAAAATAACACTGACACGTCTGCTGAAGATACACGAAGGGACGTGTTCTCATGCACTTTCCTATGATTGCCCCCACCACAAGCACAGCGCTAATACGAAGGGGCTGTGGGGGGCGAGAGACGTGGCTGTGAGGGAATCCACTGGAGCCGAGCACGTTATCTGGACGATGCTACAGGAATGTTATATTAGACAATTGCTAATTACTACAGCTTGCAGTATTTTACTCACTTATATAGCGCCATTAATTCCACAGCACTTTACAGACATTATCCTCACTGTCCCGGTTGGGGCTCACAATCTAGATTCCCTATCAGTATGTCTTTGGAGTATGGGAGGAAACCGGAGAACCCGGAGGAAACCCACACAAACACTGGGAGAACATACAAACTCCTTGCAGATGTCGTCCTTGGTGGGATTTGAACTCAGGACCCCAGCACTGCAGTGCTAACCACTGAGCCACCGTGCTGCCCATAGCCCGAATATTTTCCTCCAATATAGACACAGAGGTAATCCCCCGCTCTTCTGCATTAGCGGCCACTGTCTGTTTATATGTCGGACAGTGGCCATCGTTTTGTTGGATGAAAAGACATACCGTATATACTGCATGGTGTGTGCTTTGTGGTAGCCCTCTGTATTGGAACGAGCGGCCTGCTGCACTGAATGTATGGGAATGTATACCAGCTAGATCAGACCTGGGCAAAGTGCCGCCCACGGGCCACATCCATCCCTCTGCCTGGTCCAGTACGTCCTGCGGATAGAGACAGCCAGAGGGCGGAAAACACCGGCTCCCGGGACATACCCGCCTTCCCCCACCTGTATATAGGTGGACCCTGTGTGGGCTCATACTGTATAGGGGGCTCATACTGTATAGGCGGGCTGTCTGTGTGCTCCTACTCTGTATAGGGGGCTATTTATGGGCTCATACTGTATTTATGGGGCTTGTACGGTATATAGGGGTTGTCAGCATACTTATTTCTGGTAAACATTAATTGATACAATATTAATATAAAATAATTATAATTAATGTGTTAATATTAATATTGAGCAGAATTGATGTCAGGATGTTAGTTCGGCCCTGCACAACATTCACGGTTTCTCATTTAGCCCTTTGGGAAAATTAATTGCCCACCTCTGAGATAGATAAAGGCCAAAAGCACACTTTGGTTTCCACCTGTTGAACGGGGCAATCTATAGCATATAGCATATATTCACGAAGACTTTTCTTCCAACATATTTGTCCAGTTGGGTGGACAGGAGCATTGTGCACTTAGCCATTCATACAATTTTAGACAGAAATGTGCAAAAAGAAATCTTCAGCAGAGTGTAGTGTGCATGTCACCTGTGTGTGACAGATTGCCTATGGGTCTCATAACCCCAGCTTGACCCGCAGTCGGTTCATTCTCAGACCGTGGCGCACGGATCATGAGCACCGTGATGGGCATGGTTATTGAGAAACTGGTCGCAGATACTTAGGCATATAGAGCTCATGTACACTGCAATATTTGTGATTTCTCTTGAAAAAAGGATGGCAGATCTTGACCAAATAAATTCGAAGACAGACTGACAATTGGGTTCTGCCAACAAGCTCCGAATTAACTATATATCTGCCTGAGCCAGTGTGGGCACCAATTCGTGTCTCAGACTGGGCTGAACTTATGTCACTTTAAGGCCGGCCTCACTCTAGCGAGTTTTACGGATGTATGAGCGCAGAAAATACGCATTGCACACGGCCCAATGATTCTCTATGGGGCAGCTCCTATCTGCCGTATATTACGCATCCGTAATATACGGTATGTTACGGGCGTAGAAAATCGCAGCATGCTGCGTTTGTCAGCGTATTGCGCAAAAAAATACGCCAATGAAAGTCTATGGGGCGAGAAAATTACGGATTACACACGGACCATGCGTGTGATTTGCGAGAAATACGCAGCGGTGTTCTAAAGAAAAGCCGGCAATTCAGTGCGGTGTACAGTAAAATCACACTGACAGAATAGAATAGGTAGAATAAATGTGTACACATAGTATAGGTATATATATATGTCAGTGAGACACACACACACACACACATAAATATATATATTTATTTTTATTTAATTCAGCGCTAGATAGCTGAAAGCCGGTAATTCAATTGCCGGCTTTTCCTATCTCCTTCACAAACCCGACATGATATGAGACATGGTTTACATACAGTAAACCTTTTCATATCCCTTCTTTTATTACATATTCCTCTTTAGTAATGTAAGAAGTGTCTTTGTGTCAAATTTGGGGTATCTAGCTACCAAATTAAAGGGTTAAATTCCGGAAAAAATTGGCGTCGGCTCCTGTGCAATTTTCTCCGCCAGAGTGGGAAAGCCAGTAACTGAGGGCAGATATTAATAGCCTGGAGAAGGACCATGGTTATTGCCCCCCCCGGCTAAAAACATCTGCCCCCAGCCACCCCAGATAAGGCACATCTGTAAAATTCACCTATTCTGGCACTTAGCCTCTCTCTTCCCACTCCCGTGTAGCGGTGGGATATGGGGTAACAAAGGGTTAATGTCACCTTGCTATTGTAAGGTGATATTAAGCCAGGTTAATAATGGAGAGGCGTCAATAAGAAGCCTATCCATTATTAATCCAATAGTAGTAAATGGTTAATAAAACACACACACATTATTAAAAAGTATTTTAATGAAATAAAGACACAGGGTGTTTTAATATTTTATTATACTCTTAATCCACCTGAAGACCCTTGTCACCTGAAACAAAGTTAAAAAAATCAAACAGCAATATTCCATACCTTCCGTCGTTAGTCTTGTCCCACGCTGTAAATCCATCTGAAGGGGTTAAATCATTTTACACCCAGGAGCTCTGCTAATGCAGCTGTGCTCCTAACTGTAAAACTTGGTGAATGAATGGAATGCAGGGGAATGTACTGTAGTAACCTCGAGTAGCGGTGATGCGCCCTCTGCTGGATGAACTCATATGAACTCGAGCCTGGAAACTTTTCAGAATATTTTCCACGTCTCATATCCTGTCGGGTTTGGGAAGGAGATAGGAAAAGCCGGCAATTAAATTAGCGGCTTTTCTGCCATCTAGCGCTGTATGAAATATATATAGAGAGAGAGAGAGACACATACATATAAATACATATAAATACATATAGATTGTGGCCCGAATCTAACGCATCGGGTATTCTAGAATATGCATGTCCCCGTAGTATATGGACAATGATGATTCCAGAATTCGCGGCAGACTGTGCCCGTCGCTGATTGGTCGAGGCAACCTTTATGACATCATCGTTGCCATGGCAACCATTATGACATCATCGTCGCTGATTGGTCGAGGCCTGGTGGCCTCGACCAATCAGAGGCGCGGGATTTCTACGTCGATGCTGTGCCCGTTGCTGATTGGTCGAGGCCTGGCAGCCTCGACCAATCAGAGACGCGGGATGTCTACGTCCTTTATGACATCATCGTCGCTGTGCCCGTTGCTGATTGGTCGAGGCCTGGCGGCCTCGACCAATCAGAGACGCGGGATTTCCAGGACAGACAGACGGAAAAACCCTTAGACAATTATATGTATAGACTAGATTGTGGCCCGATTCTAACGCATCGGGTATTCTAGAATATGCATGTCCCCGTAGTATATGGACAATGATGATTCCAGAATTCGCGGCAGACTGTGCCCGTCGCTGATTGGTCGAGGCAACCTTTATGACATCATCGTTGCCATGGCAACCATTATGACATCATCGTCGCTGATTGGTCGAGGCCTGGTGGCCTCGACCAATCAGAGGCGCGGGATTTCTACGTCGATGCTGTGCCCGTTGCTGATTGGTCGAGGCCTGGCAGCCTCGACCAATCAGAGACGCGGGATGTCTACGTCCTTTATGACATCATCGTCGCTGTGCCCGTTGCTGATTGGTCGAGGCCTGGCGGCCTCGACCAATCAGAGACGCGGGATTTCCAGGACAGACAGACGGAAAAACCCTTAGACAATTATATGTATAGACTAGATTGTGGCCCGATTCTAACGCATCGGGTATTCTAGAATATGCATGTCCCCGTAGTATATGGACAATGATGATTCCAGAATTCGCGGCAGACTGTGCCCGTCGCTGATTGGTTGAGGCAACCTTTATGACATCATCGTCGCCATGGCAACCATTATGACATCTACGTCGATACTGTGCCCGTCGCTGATTGGTCGAGGCGAATTCGCGGCAGACTGTGCCCGTCGCTGATTGGTCGAGGCAACCTTTATGACATCATCGTCGCCATGCTGTGCCCGTCTCTGATTGGTCGAGGCCTGGCGGCCTCGACCAATCAGAGATGCGGGATTTCCAGGACAGACAGACAGACAGACAGACAGACAGACGGAAAAACCCTTAGACAATTATATATATAGACTAGATTGTGGCCCGATTCTAACGCATCGGGTATTCTAGAATATGCATGTCCCCATAGTATATGGACAATGATGATTCCAGAATTCGCGGCAGATTGTGCCCGTCGCTGATTGGTCGAGGCAACCTTTATGACATCATCGTTGCCATGGCAACCATTATGACATCTACGTCGATACTGTGCCCGTCGCTGAATCAGAAACGTGGGATTTGTACGTCCTTTATGACATAATCGTCGCTGTGCCCATTGCTGATTGGTCGAGGCCGCCAGAGACGCGGGATGTCTACGTCCTTTATGACATCATCGTCGCTGTGCCTGTCGCTGATTGGTCGAGGCCTGGCGGCCTCGACCAATCAGGGACGCGGGATTTCTACATCGATACTGTGCCCGTCGCTGATTGGTCGAGGCCTGGCGGCCTCGACCAATCAGAGACGCGGGATTTCCAGGACAGACAGACAGACAGGCAGACAGACGGAAAAACCCTTAGACAATTATATATATACTAGATTGTGGCCCGATTCTAACGCATTGGGTATTCTAGAATATGCATGTCCCCGTAGTATATGGACAATGATGATTCCAGAATTCGCGGCAGACTGTCCCCGTCGCTGATTGGTCAAGGCAACCTTTATGACATCGTCGCCATGGCAACCATTATGACATCTACGTCGATACTGTGCCCGTCGCTGAATCAGAAACGTGAGATGTCTACGTCCTTTATGACATCATCGTCGCTGTGCCCGTTGCTGATTGGTCGAGGCCTGGCGGCCTCGACCAATCAGACGCGGGATTTCTACGTCCTTTATGACATCATCGTCGCTGTGCCCGTTGCTGATTGGTCGAGGCCTGGCGGCCTCGACCAATCAGAGACGCGGGATTTCTACGTCGATGCTGTGCTGGTCTCTGATTGGTCGAGGCCTGGCGGCCTCGACCAATCAGAGAGCCGGGATTTCCAGGACAGACAGACAGACAGACGGAAAAACCCTTAGACAATTATATATATATAGATAGAAGATATTATTATTATTTATTATTATAGCGCCATTTATTCCATGGCGCTTTACATGTGAGGAGGGGTATACATAATAAACAAGTACAATAATCTTGAACAATACAAGTCACAACTGGTACAGGAGGAGAGAGGACCCTGCCCGCGAGGGCTCACAATCTACAAGGGATGGGTGAGGATACAGTAGGTAGGGTAGAGCTGGCCGTGCAGCGGTTTGGTCGATCGGTGGTTACTGCAGGTTGTAGGCTTGTCGGAAGAGGTGGGTCTTCAGGTTCTTTTTGAAGGTTTCGATGGTAGGCAAGAGTCTGATATGTTGTGGTAGAGAATTCCAGAGTAGGGGGGATGCACGAGAGAAATCTTGTATGCGATTGTGCGAAGAGGAGATAATAGGGGAGTAGAGAAGGAGATCTTGTGAGGATCGGAGGTTGCGTGCAGGAGAGTACCGGGAGACGAGGTCGCAGATGTATGGAGGAGACAGGTTGTGGATGGCTTTGTATGTCATGGTTAGGCTTTTGTACTGGAGTCTCTGGGTGATGGGGAGCCAGTGCAGGGATTGACAGAGGGGAGAGGCCGGGGAATAGCGGGGGGACAGGTGGATTAGTCGGGCAGCAGAGTTTAGAATAGATTGGAGGGGTGCAAGAGTGTTAGAGGGGAGGCCACAGAGCAGGAGGTTACAATAGTCAAGGTGGGAGATGATGAGGGCATGGACTAGGGTCTTTGCGGATTCTTGGTTTAGGAATGTGCGGATCCGTGAAATATTTTTGAGTTGGAGGCGGCAGGAAGTGGAAAGGGTTTGGATATGTGGTTTAAAAGAGAGATCAGTGTCAAGGATTACCCCAAGACAACGGGCTTGTGGGACTGGGGAGAGTGGGCAGCCGTTTACTGTAATGGATAGGTTCGTTGGGGAGGTCGTGTGAGATGGGGGAAAGATGATGAATTCTGTTTTGTCCATGTTAAGTTTTAGAAATCTAGTGGAGAAGAAGGATGAAATAGCAGACATACATTGAGGGATTCTGGTTAGTAGGGTGGTAATATCTGGTCCGGAGATGTAAATCTGTGTGTCGTCAGCATAGAGATGATACTGAAAGCCGTGAGATTCTATGAGCTGTCCCAGGCCAAAGGTGTAAATGGAGAAGAGCAGGGGCCCAAGGACTGAACCTTGTGGGACTCCGACAGATAGGGGGCGAGGTGAGGAGGTGGTGTGTGAGTGGGAGACGCTGAATGTACGGTCAGTTAGGTATGACAAGATCCAGGATAGGGCCAAGTCTGTGATTCCAAGGGATGAGAGGGTCTGCAGCAGCAGGGAATGGTCCACTGTGTCAAAGGCAGAGGACAGGTCCAGGAGGAGGAGGATAGAGTAGTGTCGCTTGCTCTTGGCGGTTAATAGGTCATTGGTGACCTTAGTTAGGGCAGTTTCAGTGGAGTGGTGTGACCGGAAGCCTGATTGAAAGCGGTCGAAGAAGGAGCAGGAAGATAGATGGGAGGACAGTTCAAGATGGACATGTTGTTCCAGTAGTTTTGCGGCAAAGGGGAGAAGTGATATAGGGCGATAGCTAGATACAGAGGATGGGTCAAGAGAGGGCTTTTTGAGGATAGGTGTGATTGATGCATGTTTAAAGCTTGAGGGGAAAATGCCAGTTGTTAGTGATAGGTTGAAGAGATGGGTTAGGGTTGGGATGAAGACTGTGGTGAGGTTTGGGATGAAGTGGGATGGGAGTGGGTCAAGTGCACAGGTGGTGAGATGCGATCTTGAGAGTAGAGGAGAGAGTTGAAGGTGTTGAATAACTGTTTGGGGTTGTGAGACAGGGAGGATATGAGAGATGAGAAGTAGGTTTGTTTAGCTGTGGCGAGTGTGGTCTTGAAAGTAGTGAGGGACTGTTTGAATGCGATGAAGTGCTCGTTGGAGTGGGATCTTTTCCATCTGCGCTCAGCAGCTCTGGAAGCTCGCCTCAGTTCTTTGGTCATGCTGGTGTCATTTGGTTATATATATATATATATATATATAACCAAATGACACCAGCATGACCAAAGTATATATCTAGTATATATATGTATACATATATATACTAGATTGTGGCCCGATTCTAACGCAGTATATGGACAATGATGATTCCAGAATTCGCGGCAGACTGTGCCCGTCGCTGATTGGTCGAGGCAACCTTTATGACATCATCATCGCCATGGCAACCATTATGACATCTACGTCGATACTGTGCCCGTCGCTGAATCAGAAACGTGAGATGTCTACGTCCTTTATGACATCATCGTCGCTGTGCCCGTTGCTGATTGGTCGAGGCCTGGCGGCCTCGACCAATCAGACGCGGTATTTCTATGTCCTTTATGACATCATCGTGCCCGTTGCTGATTGGTCGAGGCCTGGCGGCCTCGACCAATCAGAGACGCGGGATTTCTACGTCGATGCTGTGCCGGTCTCTGATTGGTCGAGGCCTGGCGGCCTCGACCAGACAGACAGACAGACAAAGACAGACAGACTGAAAAACCTTTAGACAATCTATATATATAATTGTCTAAGGGTTTTTCCGTCTGTCTGTCTTTCTGTCTGTCTGTCTTTCTGTCTGTCTGTCTTTCTGTCTGTCTTTCTGTCTGTCTTTCTGTCCTGGAAATCCCACGCCTCTGATTGGTCGAGGCCGCCAGGCCTCGACCAATCAGCGACTGGCATAGTATCGACGTAGAAATCCCGCGTCTGATTGGTCGAGGCCGCTAGGCCTCGACCAATCAGCGACGGGCACAGCGACGATGTCATAAAGGACGTAGACATCCCGCGTCTCTGATTGGTCGAGGCCGCCAGGCCTCGACCAATCCGCAACGGGCACAGCGACGATGATGTCATAAATGACGTAGAAATCCCACGTTTCTGATTCAGCGACGGGCACAGTATCGACGTAGATATCATAATGGTTGCCATGGCGACGATGATGTCATAAAGGTTGCCTCGACCAATCAGCGACGGGCACAGTCTGCCACGAATTCTGGAATCATCATTGTCCATATACTACGGGGACATGCATATTCTAGAATACCCGATGCGTTAGAATCGGGCCACAATCTAGTTATATATATAGATAGAGAGAGAGAGACTGTATATATGTTTTTAAGAATATTTGAGCCGATGTATCCATGATATGTCCTTCAAACCACATATCCAAGCCCTTTCCACTTCCTGCCGACTGCAACTCAAAAATATTTCACGAATCCGTTCATTCCTCAACCATGAATCTGCAAAAACCCTAGTCCATGCCCTCATCTCTCGCCTTGACTACTGCAACCTCCTGCTCTGTGGCCTCCCCGCTAACACTCTCGCACCCCTCCAATCTATTCTAAACTCTGCTGCCCGACTAATCCACCTGTCCCCCCGCTATTCCCCGGCCTCTCCCCTCTGTCAATCCCTTCACTGGCTCCCCATTGCCCAGAGACTCCACTACAAAACCCTAACCATGACATACAAAGCCATCCACAACCTGTCTCCTCCATACATCTGTGACCTCGTCTCCCGGTACTTACCTACACACAACCTCCGATCCTCACAAGACCTCCTACTCTACTCCCCTCTTATCTCCTCTTCCCACAATCGTATACAAGATTTCTCTCGCGTATCACCCCTACTCTGGAACCCTCTACCACAACACATCAGACTCTCGCCTACCATCGAAACCTTCAAAAAGAACCTGAAGACCCACCTCTTCAGACAAGCCTACAACCTGCAGCTACCACCGATCGACCAAACCGCTGCATGACCATCTCTACCCTCACCTACTGTATTCTCACCCATCCCTTGTAGATTGTGAGCCCTCGCGGGCAGGGTCCTCTTTCCTCCTGTACCAGTTATGACTTGTATTGTTTAAGATTATTGTACTTGTTTTCATTATGTATACCCCTCCTCACATGTAAAGCGCCATGGAATAAATGGCGCTATAACAATAAATAATAATAATAATATGTCCATTTTGCAAGCCTGCGAGAGAAAATCGCCGTACGGAAGCCATACGGATGACACACAGATAAATTTGTGCATAAAAATCGCATCCTCGCATTGAATACGGAACAGTGTTTTGGGACATCATCGTCCATTTGGGACAATTACTACATATTACGGCTGTAAAAAACAGACCGTATTTACTTACTCCTAGTGTGACGCCGGCCTAAGGCTGAACTTTTCAGACCAATTACGGCCGCAATTGCGTACGTGACCGGCTCCGTCCCCGACTCTACGTGCTCATCAGCATAGGGAAATGGTGCAGGACATCGATGTCTTATTGGCAGGCACTAGTCTGCTCTGTAAATTGGCCCTGCCTAGTGCATATTGTGACCATTTTTCCTGGTGGACCTGAGGTCCATGTGAAAATGCCACTTGTGCAGTGGCACATGGATTAACATTGGTCCGTGTGGGGTTAACATTGGTCCGTGTGGGGTCTGTTCACACACAGAATGAAAATTGTCTGAAGTGAGTCTAGTGCAGTGAAGATCCGCATGGAATCCCCGTAGTGCCTGGTTCCCTTCTCACGTCTCCGACCACTAGTGTATGTGCAGTGTGGATCCTAGTCTCTTGGGTCTAGTGGGAGTGATAGATGTGAAATCTAGAAATCTCTGGCATGTATTGGCATTGACTCAAGTATGTGTAAAGTACTGCCCAACGCTGGGTACAGCCATAGTGGGCACACTTGGAAATGAAAGCTCGGTCATAGGGCTATGGTCACAAGGACAGGTAGGTGTCATCTCTATAGCAGAGTAGGACTATCATGCCTTTAATTGGGTTTGAAGTCCATTCATGACTCGGAAAGGTGATATTTCTTCAAGTGATGCTGTGGGTTGAGGGAACATCTAGCTGGAGCCTGTAGGCCCAACTCCTAGTGTTCGGGGAAGAGTCCTGTGATCATAGACAGATGCCAGATATGTGGTTGGCCGGTTACATATTGCTGCAGTCTCATTATTTAGACCAGCCTTCCAGCCTGTATCGCGTCACGTGCCCTGACTCATATGGTGTCATCTTCTGGCTCCCTGGTATTGTGTCTGGAGTTGTGTTTTATGGCAGCACATTGATCTGTTTGTGATGCTGTCCTCCTGTAAGTGGTAGGTCCACATATTGCTTCTACCTTTGTGCTGTGTCACTTTGGGTTATATCTCTCCTGGCCATAGACAGCAGATAGCAGTCAGATAGGAAATCTGTAAAGGTACCGTCACACTAGACGATATCGCTAGCGATCCGTGACGTTGCAGCGTCCTCGCTAGCGATATCGTCCAGTGTGACAGGCAGCAGCGATCAGGCCCCTGCTGTGCTGTCGCTGGTCGGGGAAGAAAGTCCAGAACTTTATTTCGTCGCTGGATCTCCCGTGGACATCGCTGAATCGGCGTGTGTGACACCGATTCAGCGATGTCTTCACTGGTAACCAGGGTAAGCAGGGCCGCGCTTAGTAACCCGATGTTTACCCTGGTTACCATCCTAAAAGTAAAAAAACAAACACTACATACTTACCTACAGCTGTCTGTCCTCCAGCGCTGTGCTCTGCACTCCTCCTGTACTGGCTGTGAGCGTCGGTCAGCCGGAAAGCAGAGCGGTGACGTCACCGCTCTGCTTTCCGGCCGCTGTGCTCACACAGACAGTACAGGAGGAGTGCAGAGCACAGCGCTGGAGGACAGACGGCTGTAGGTAAGTATGTTCTGTTTGTTTTTTTTACTTTTAGGATGGTAACCAGGGTAAACATCGGGTTACTAAGCGCGGCCCTGCGCTTAGTTACCCGATGTTTACCCTGGTTACCGGCATCGTTGGTCGCTGGAGAGCGGTCTGTGTGACAGCTCTCCAGCGACCAAACAGGGACGCTGCAGCTATCCGGATCGTTGTCGGTATCGCTGCAGCGTCGCTAAGTGTGACGGTACCTTAAGCCAATAGCTGTTTGCTGTCACTTGGTGACTTGGTGAAGGAGAGAGATAAGCATCTCAGACACCTCTGGAGCTCCTTATCTCTGGGGGGATGGTGTGACCATGCAATCCAGTCGTTCTGGTCAATGATAGCAGATGGGGTCTGTCCTACAGGCTTCACAGACCTCATATCGGTGCACAGGCTAAAATCTAATGTTCTTGTAATGTTTCATACACTTCTTTATCTTCATTATTTTTATATAGCGCCAACATACTCCGCAGCACTTTACAGTTTTGCACACATTATCATTGCTGTCCCCATTGGAGCTCACAATCTAAATTCCCCATCAATATGTCTTTGGAATGTGGGAGGAAACCGGAGAACCTGGAGGAAACCCACGCAAACACGGGGAGAACATATAAACTCCTTGCAGATGTTGTCCTTGGTGAGATTTGAACCCAGGGCTGCACGACTTAAGTGCTAACCACTGAGCCACCGTGCTGCACTTGACAAGGATCATCTGCTTGAACACCCTCCTTCCCTTTGAGGTGATATATCATTAAAAGAAAACTTGGGTGCCAAAATGTCAACTCTGCGAGAGCAGAAGTCACACCTATGTTATCAGGCCACTCGCCCCACATCTTTCAGGTGTTTCAGGATTAAAAGTACCGTCACATTAAGCCACGCTGCAGCGATCTAGACAACGATGCCGATCGCTGCAGCGTCGCTGTGTGGTCGCTGGAGAGCTGTCACACAGACAGCTCTCCAGCGACCAACGATGCCGAAGTCCCCGGGTAACCAGGGTAAACATCGGGTTACTAAGCGCAGGGCCGTGCTTAGAAACCCGATGTTTACCCTGGTACCAGTGTAAATGTAAAAAAACCAAACACTACATACTTACATTCCGGTGTCTGTACCCCGGCGCTCTGCTTCCCTGCACTGTGTGAGCGCCAGCCGTAAAGCAGAGCGGTGACGTCACCGCTGTGCTTTACGGCCGGCCGGCGCTCACAGTCAGTGCGGGAAGCAGAACGCCGTCACACACGCCGATTCAGTGATGTTTGCGGGAGATCCAGTGACGAAATAAAGTTCTGGCCTTTCTGCTGCGACCAACAATGTCACAGCAGGATCCAGATCGCTGCTGCGTCTCAAACACAACGATATCGCTAGCCAGGACGCTGCAACATCACGGATCGCTAGCGATATCGTTGTTAAGTTGGTCAGTGTGAAGGTACCCTTAGGTCTACGGTAATTGATGAGGGGAAATGATTGCCAAGAAGCAGGAATTGGGTACTGTCGGGGCGGACATTTGTTACTGAATAGATATGGTTACATCCTAGACTCACTGAAGCCTCAGTAAGGGGGTGTCTGATGCTTTCCCCTCTTTGCTTTTGGATGCCTATGGGCAACATCTTTCTTAGTAACTCGCAGGCATACGATACCTTGACAGCATGTCTTAATTTGCTGGGTGTGCACAAAGCATGCATCCATTAGAGTCTGCGGAGTGTGAACCCTACCAGACAGAATATGTCCCATCAGGCGCAGCATTGGAGACTCTGAAGCTGCCCGTAAAGTTTACATGGCTGTCAGATATTCCTCCAGACTAAATCACGTGTGTATTCCATGTCTATAAAGATAGATGGGTGTAAGCCGCTGCCGACTTCACCCAGGACCAAATCTGGCATGTTGAAATCCAGTCTGCACATCTGCCATTCAGAGATGGAAGCCCCCCTGCACATGCGTATTCTGACCATCCCCATGAAATCGCTGTTTGGCCGCCTGTCATGTAATCTGTATGGCCAGAATAAATGGGTATCGAATGCGGGGGGGACAAGTGTTGCTGATGCACCCCCAGCAGTTGATTGACAGCTCTTGTGCATGCCCAGGAGTAATTCTGTACCTGCTGGGTGGCTGCCGGACCACCACTGTCCATGACTGCTGAATATGGGAAGTGTTATGGATCATCACGCGGGAGGCAGAAAGCGCACAGTATCCCACTCCCTGGACATGGACCCCCACTGCCATACAGTCACTGGTCGCTCATCCCTGTGTGCCGCAGATTAGTGCTGCAGATTAGTGCCGCCCTACTAGTGCTGAGGAAGTGAAAGTTGATCTGTCTGATTACTCACTGCTACTTCTAATGATGTCATATTCCTCCCACTTATCTGTGTTCTGCTATGATAAAAAGCTCAGGAAACCGGAAATACTGCAGCACCAGTTCCTATTCCCTCGCTCATTGTAGGGCACCGCCGTCATCGCACCCTGTAATCAAATGGACTTTATCACCTAAATTACCGTAATAAGTGACGATGGAAATTCTGGGATGTCGCAATAAGATTATAACTATGTATTCGGGATTGTATACTTAGAAACTAACACTTTTGAGTTTTACTTTTTTTATTTCTATGTAATTAAACATTTGCTCTTTAAACCGTTTTTAAAGGGTCAATGTGTATTAATAATGTCAAGGGCTCAATAAGTGGCCACTGAATCAGAGTTTCAGGGCCTTGGTGTCACTTGAGTCCAACGTTGTGAGTCTCTAAAATCGCAAATTATCAGCAGATCTGTGACTTGCTCTTTTATTAATCCTCTGAGGAGCCTATTGTTCCGTTCATCCTGAGCATGCTGTTTCATGAATACAATGCCTAAGATCCCAAACCTCAAACTACTGTGACCCTGAGGATGCGCGACTACAAATAGAGCGCAGAGGAGACAAGATCCATCTCCACATATGGGTGCAGATTACGGTACTACCTATATTATAGATGAGGTGTAAGTGCACATTGACAATTGTATGCATTGTTGTTGAGCTTTTTGTTGGATTTTACGCATTGTTGTTGGGTTGAGATTGGGTTCAGAGTTTCGGTGGACTGATGACTTGCATTGAGCTGGGTCCATAGTCGTTTGTTGGTGAAGTTGAAGCCCTTTTAGGCTATGTGCACACTTTGCGGATTTTGCTGCGGATCCGCAGTGGATCTGCAGCTGCAGGTCCGCAGAAGCTTTCCATGCATTTACAGTACAATGTAAACCTATGGAAAACGCAATCTGTAGTGCACATGCTGCGGAAAAAAACGTGCGGAAACGCAGCGGTTTACATTCCGCAGCATGTCAATTCTTTGTGCGGATTCCGCAGTGGTTTACACCTGCTCCATAATAGGAATCCGCAGGTGGAATACGCACAAATTCCACATAAAAACTGTGGTAAATCCGCAGGTAAAACGCAGTGCCTTTTACCTGCGGTTTTATGAAATCCGCTGCCCTCAAAAATACGTGTGCACATACCCTAAATGTAATCTAGTAAGAAATGTTGCACTTGAAACCGCATGTAAGGAGCACAACGCGTCGTCTTGTATGTGAGCGTGCGGCAGATGACGCCACAATGCCCAGAGGCGGGAGGAGCACTTGTGGTATTAGAGCATTCGCAGCGGCTGCCATCCTGTAGTCCGGGGCTCCCATTTACACTGATGTAGATGTGGCGATACGTCTGCTATGGTAATCTCTTATTTGTATTCTGTAGGTGTGCTGTTTTTTCCAATGTGATTGATGGACATTTTACATTGATATGCAATATACTTACATCCTGTGCTTCTGCTTACAGGAGATATTACACAGAAGGGCTATGAGAAGAAAAGGGGAAAAGTTCTGGCTCCTTACATCCCTCAGACCCAAGGTAAGGCTAGAATTCATTTTTGTGGTATAAAATATCATCACACTGAGTGACATCTAATTCACCACTGGCTGATTATGAAATATTTATCCTTCTCTCGTTATCGAAAAGCGGTAAAAGAGTCAAAAATGTTTTTCTGTTTGTTTGTATCCATATTTGCAGTGAGTTATTTCATACATAGTAAACATCCATAAGGAAACCTTACCTGCCTCCTCTCTGGCGCCCTCGCCGCCTCCTCTCTGGCGCCCTCGCCGCCTCCTCTCTGGCGCCCTCGCCGCCTCCTCTCTGGCGCCCTCGCCGCCTCCTCTCTGGCGCCCTCGTCGCCTCCTCTCTGGCGCCCTCACCGCCTCCTCTCTGCAGCCCTCGCCGCCTCCTCTCTGCCGCCCTCGCCGCCTCCTCTCTGCCGCCCTCGCCGCCTCCTCTCTGACCCCCTCACCGCCTACTCTCTGACACGAGGCTCTCTGGCGCCCTCACCGCCTCCTCTCTGGTGCCCTTGCCGCCTCCTCTCTGCCGCCCTCGCCGCCTCCTCTCTGCCGCCCTCGCCGCCTCCTCTCTGACCCCCTCGCCGCCTTCTCTCTGACCCCCTCATCGCCTACTCTCTGACACGAGGCTCTCTGGTGCCCTCACCGCCTCCTGTCTGGCGCCCTCACGGCCTCCTCTCTGGCGCCCTCGCCGCCACCTCTCTGGCGCCCTCGCCGCCACCTCTCTGGCGCCCTCGTCGCCACCTCTCTGGCGCCCTCGTCGCCACCTCTCTGGCGCCCTCGCCGCCACCTCTCTGGCGCCCTCGCCGCTTCCTCTCTGGCGCCCTCGCCGCCTCCTCTCTGGCGCCCTCGCCGCTTCCTCTCTGGCGCCCTCCCCGCCTCCTCTCTGACGCCCTCCCCGCCTCCTCAGTGATTGGCTGTAGCCCTGTTGACGTGATGTCACTTCTGCAGCAAAACAACAGAGACTAGGGCAGTGGTGGAGACACAACACTGGACCCGGAGAAGGAACCTAAAGCTCAGTTTGTTTTATTACTTCTAACTGAGCTTACAAGCAGAAGTTTGAGGTCAGGCAACCCCTTTACAGTTTTTGTCACCTGATTTCACAATACAAACTGTATACATTATTAGATAGATGTTGATCCTGAAAAGATTAGTGTTATTTTTTTAAATTCCATGTCATAATTGCCAGAGTCCAATAGAAGCGTGGAAGAGCTCATGAATCCAGGTGTATTCAGTTTCCGCCACCCAGTCTGACTGACAGCAGCAGCTTGTACTGAGCAGAGTGAGGACACTGCAGCAGGAGGCACCCTGAGACATTGTCAGTCGTGCTAAGAGATTGAAATTAAACTTTGAAAATTGATTACACCGTCATTCTGACATGAAAGTAAATACACCAACATTGTCAGGTCTAACACATCTATTTAGTAATGCGTGCTTGTATTATAAAATGTATCCGTAGGAGACAAAACAGGTCTAATAAATATGAGATCATGAAAGTGTTTTTGCACATAGTAATGTCACAGTATAGGAGGAGTGTGCATAGTGGTGACACGGCTAACATGCACAAGGTGATGTCCCAACACAGAAATAAAAAAGACCCTGGTAGCCCCTTATTTAGCAGAATGTGGGATTAGCCTTCTCGGCCCTATCGCATCCCCTGCACCCCCAGCCTTCCTGGTGTTGAGGGGAGGGAAGCCTGACACAGATGTGGGCCACCTTTGATCTCCGCACCCCTGGGGCTCTGTTTAGTAGGGGGCCATGGATTCTCTGGCCTAAAAGGGAAATTCACATTGTGGATTAACAAATTGCTTCTGCGTATTTTTAGTTGTGGAATTGCCCTTCTCTTGTATAGTTCGGCTTCTGCATTTCTATAAACCCTGGAATACAGCCAGGAGCAAGAGAGCAGATCACTACTGGAAATGTGAACCCAAAAGCCGAGCGCCTGCGGCTGGGGGCCTTCTCCATTTTCATCGTTAGTGCATGTAATCTCTGCGGTAGGTTTATATGGAGGTTGTTGCATGCCATGATATATCGATTTATCCTGTGTCATAGATTCATATTTGTGCATTCATTACCAATAATTGGATTTGTGACCCAGTTATACTGGTCATAGATGATGGTAATTGACCATGACAAACTTATTTTTTTTTTAATTTTAAATATGGAAAAACTTTTTTGGTAGGAGACATAAATAGAAAGATGCCCAATACAAACTGATATATTTATGTCAGTGTTTTCGGATTTTGTGATTTATTGCGATTTGAGATGTTGGTGACCTGGCCTGATGTGTGGGGTCAGGCTGTAGCGGGCCTGTGCTCTGGGATTAGGGTGCCCTGTGGTTAGTATTGCAGCCCATTCATAGTCGCTGTGGCTGCATGTCTCCCGGCTGTTCGACAGCCGCGACAAACAGGGAATCCATGCTTGTGTTGTGACTGTCAAACAGCCGCGGGGACTCGAGCATAGTAATCGAGCACCCTGAAGACACTCAGTTGGCACCCGAGCCTGCTCGAATAACACCTAGTGTCACCCTAGACTAACTGCGACTTTATTATTATTCAATATTTATAATTATTATTATTCAATATTATTATTATTATCATTTATTATTAGTATTCTTATTATTCATTATTCATTATTTTTTTTCCGCAATTGTATTCCAGTAGATTAAAAAAATCTGTCTTCTTTCTTTTTTGTGCAGTTGGAGACTTATATGTGACATTTTAAAGGATTTTTGGTCTTCCAAAGGCCCCAAAAATATAAAAGGCAAGAAAAAAAAAAGCTTGGTTGATTTTGCGCAGTTTTGTACAAATGTGGTATGAGATACTAAAAAAAATGTCACAAGAAAAGTCACTTAAAATTAAAAACTGATGAATCCGTACTTGGTGCCCCTCAGTTTCCGGTGTGCTTGTTCCTTCCATGATACCATTAGCTCGAATGCTAGAAATTGCACGGTAAAGGGGCTCAACAATAGATTTCTCTTGTGTATTTGCATGTGGCTCAATAAATGTGACGTATCTAACGTCTGATTATATGAAAGGAGCGGACGGGTTATTACCGGGGACTCCGCTATGTATGGAGCATTGCAGGGAGGCGTTACCTGCTCTTCTACGTGCTGATCCTGGTGACTTGAATGGGCCGCATCCATTGTACAGACATACATCATCCGCTATTCACTGCGGCTTCCTGCTGTTTCTGCTCTACACTATAAATGTACAGGTATTTGTAATCCTATTTGCCACTTCCCTCCAGTGATTCAGCATATGGTGGGAAAAGCTATTTATATGTCTTAAAAATAGCATTTGTTGGATACATTTCCTCCCATTAACTTCTGTGCATCTGAAGCCGTTTTCTTGACTTCTAGTCTTCAGTGCAACTTTATAACTGAATACGGTAGTTCTTGATGGTGTTTTCTATGGTCACCGGTCACTTGAATGTAGATTTTTGGGGAACGTCTTTGATGTATTTTGAACATCCTTTCATACTACTGTATCGCTTTACCCTTCAGCTCATCTCTCCAGCTTCTCCATTGGTGGAGCCCGTCCATATTTTTCCCTAGTAGGACGATAAAATTGAATTTACATTGTGATTCCCATAGGAATGATATGGTGGAAGTAGCCAGTCTAGCCCCAGTAGAAGGCAAGAGAAGTTACGGCATTCATGACTTGGCTTTGGGTGGCACCCATATCTTATTTTAAAGGGTGCAGGAAGGAGGCGGCCGCTGCCTTTCCTTTCGCTGGATTCTTAAGACTTCAGCATGTGCAGAACATTAAGACCTCTTTATTGTACAGTTTCACCTGTCTTTCACTAGGGGGACTTGTCAGGGAGTCACAAAAACACTGAACTTTAGGAAGGCAAAGTTTGACCAGCTTAGAGATGCCCTTAATCTGGTAGACTGGGACAATATCCTCAGAAATAAGAATACAGATAATAAATGGGAAATGTTTAAGAACATCCTAAATAGGCACTGTAAGCGGTTTATACCTTGTGGGAATAAAAGGACTAGAAATAGGAAAAACCCAATGTGGCTAAACAAAGAAGTAAGACAGGCAATTAACAGTAAAAAGAAAGCATTTGCACTATTAAAGCAGGATGACACCATTGAAGCTCTAAAAAACTATAGGGAGAAAAATACTTTATCTAAAAAACTAATTAAAGCTGCCAAAAAGGAAACAGAGAAGCACATTGCTAAGGAGAGTAAAACTAATCCCAAACTGTTCTTCAACTATATCAATAGTAAAAGAATAAAAACTGAAAATGTAGGCCCCTTAAAAAATAGTGAGGAAAGAATGGTTGTAGATGACGAGGAAAAAGCTAACATATTAAACACCTTCTTCTCCACGGTATTCACGGTGGAAAATGGAATACTAGGTGAAATCCCAAGAAACAATGAAAACCCTATATTAAGGGTCACCAATCTAACCCAAGAAGAGGTGCGAAACCGGCTAAATAAGATTAAAATAGATAAATCTCCGGGTCCGGATGGCATACACCCACGAGTACTAAGAGAACTAAGTAATGTAATAGATAAACCATTATTTCTTATTTTTAGGGACTCTATAGCGACGGGGTCTGTTCCACAGGACTGGCGCATAGCAAATGTGGTGCCAATATTCAAAAAGGGCTCTAAAAGTGAACCTGGAAATTATAGGCCAGTAAGTCTAACCTCTATTGTTGGTAAAATATTTGAAGGGTTTCTGAAGGATGTTATTCTGGATTATCTCAATGAGAATAACTGTTTAACTCCATATCAGCATGGGTTTATGAGAAATCGCTCCTGTCAAACCAATCTAATCAGTTTTTATGAAGAGGTAAGCTATAGGCTGGACCACGGTGAGTCATTGGACGTGGTATATCTCGATTTTTCCAAAGCGTTTGATACCGTGCAGCACAAGAGGTTGGTACACAAAATGAGAATGCTTGGTCTGGGGGAAAATGTGTGTAAATGGGTTAGTAACTGGCTTAGTGATAGAAAGCAGAGGGTGGTTATAAATGGTATAGTCTCTAACTGGGTCGCTGTGACCAGTGGGGTACCGCAGGGGTCAGTATTGGGACCTGTTCTCTTCAACATATTCATTAATGATCTGGTAGAAGGTTTACACAGTAAAATATCGATATTTGCAGATGATACAAAACTATGTAAAGCAGTTAATACAAGAGAAGATAGTATTCTGCTACAGATGGATCTGGATAAGTTGGAAACTTGGGCTGAAAGGTGGCAGATGAGGTTTAACAATGATAAATGTAAGGTTATACACATGGGAAGAAGGAATCAATATCACCATTACACACTGAATGGGAAACCACTGGGTAAATCTGACAGGGAGAAGGACTTGGGGATCCTAGTTAATGATAAACTTACCTGGAGCAGCCAGTGCCAGGCAGCAGCTGCCAAGGCAAACAGGATCATGGGGTGCATTAAAAGAGGTCTGGATACACATGATGAGAGCATTATACTGCCTCTGTACAAATCCCTAGTTAGACCGCACATGGAGTACTGTGTCCAGTTTTGGGCACCGGTGCTCAGGAAGGATATAATGGAACTAGAGAGAGTACAAAGGAGGGCAACAAAATTAATAAAGGGGATGGGAGAACTACAATACCCAGATAGATTAGCGAAATTAGGATTATTTAGTCTAGAAAAAAGACGACTGAGGGGCGATCTAATAACCATGTATAAGTATATAAGGGGACAATACAAATATCTCGCTGAGGATCTGTTTATACCAAGGAAGGTGACGGGCACAAGGGGGCATTCTTTGCGTCTGGAGGAGAGAAGGTTTTTCCACCAACATAGAAGAGGATTCTTTACTGTTAGGGCAGTGAGAATCTGGAATTGCTTGCCTGAGGAGGTGGTGATGGCGAACTCAGTCGAGGGGTTCAAGAGAGGCCTGGATGTCTTCCTGGAGCAGAACAATATTGTATCATACAATTATTAGGTTCTGTAGAAGGACGTAGATCTGGGGATTTATTATGATGGAATATAGGCTGAACTGGATGGACAAATGTCTTTTTTCGGCCTTACTAACTATGTTACTATGTTTATTGATGTAAATCCTCCTAATATCCTGGGGCCGGTGGTAAAATATCACGGTGCAACACATCTCTCACAGGCAGCGCAGGTTTATGACGTCTCAAATATGTGTTCATTCTTCAGTGGAAGTCCTCCTTCCTCCGTGAAAGCCCTCGTTCTCCGGTGGAAGCCCTCGTTCTCCGGTGAAAGCCCTCGTTCTCCGGTGGAAGCCCTCGTTCTCCGGTGGAAGCCCCCGTTCTCCGGTGGAAGCCCCCGTTCTCCGGTGGAAGCCCCCGTTCTCCGGTGGAAGCCCCCGTTCTCCGGTGGAAGCCCCCGTTCTCCGGTGGAAGCCCTCGTTCTCCGGTGGAAGCTCTCATTCTTTGTTGGAAGTCCTCGTTCTTCAATGGAAGTCCTCACAGTGACAAAGTACAGGAGCAGCTGTAGTCCTGGAAATCTGCTTTACAGGATCAGATTTCTGCACGGAATAAGTCACAAAGTGTGCGCACATGGGGGGCATTTATCATAACTAATGCAGGGAAAAGGGTTTCCATGATCCCCCATGAAGGAGATCAAATACTGCAAAGGTTTATGTGAGAATTAGAGAGTTTCTGCTCTGAAACCTCACAGCTAAAGGGAAGGTTCACACGAGCGTAAAAAAAAATGTCCAGGGTTTCATCCAGAAAACTCGTAAATTGTCTCTTCAGAGAGGAAGAGGACTAGAACTCTAGTGCCACCTATTGGAAGTAGCAATCCTAACAGTCAATGTCGACCCTTTAACGAGCCTTGTCACATGACTTAGGATAAAAGCCAAACCAGAATCTCAATTTGCACACTGTGTTTCGGGGTACTCCTCTCTCTACATGCCTTTAACATGTCACTCTCCGCAAGGAGAAACGATACTTCTTGGATCCCGGTCAGACGCCTCTCAATCAGCCAAACCAGATCTCCGCTTTGCACTGACGAGGGGCAGTACCCCGAAACACATTGTCTGCAAATTGAGATTCTGTTTTGGCTTTTATTCTAAGTCATGTGACAAGGCTCATTAACGGGTCGACATCGACTGCTAGGATTGCTACTTCCAATAGGTGGCACTAGAGTTCTAGTCCTCTTCCTCTCTGAAGAGACAATTTGCATATTTCCCAGAGGAGCATTGCGGCTTTAAGTCTCCTCACCTCCACATGCTTATCATGTCACTCTCCGCAAGGAGAAACGATGCTTCTTGGATCCAGAAAACTCAAATGATTTTTTCCTCCATTGTCATCCTTTTTTTAACAGCAGCTATTAGGCTACTTTCACACTAGCGTCGGGCCGAGGTTACCGACGCTAGCAGTGAATGCGCCGCACAACGGGGGCAGCGGATGCATTTTTCCAGTGCATCCACTGCCCCATTGTGTGGTGCGGGGAGGTGGGGTCGGAGTTCCGGCCGCGCATGCGCGGTCGGAAATGGCGGACCGTCGGCAGCCAAAATCATTACATGTACCGTTTTTTGCTCCCGGCGGTCCGCCACAACACGGCGCAACCGTCGCACAACGGTTGCGACATGTGTCAATGCGTCGCAATGCGTCGCTAATGTTAGTCTATGGTTAGTCTTTTTTTTTTTTACGCACCCACAGACTTGAATGGGTGTCATCCGATTTATGGAATTTTTTAACATTTTTTTTTTTTTTTACGGCTATGGTCAGCGAAAAAAATTGCTCATCTGCAGAGCCTCATTGAATAACATTGGTCTGAGGGTATGTGCACACGTCAGGATTTCTTGCAGAAATTTCCTGCAAGAAATCCGCATTTTTTTTTTGCGTTTTTTTCCCGGTAATTAGCTTGCAGAATGCTAAAGTTTTCCAAGCGATCTGTAGCATTGCTTGGAAAACTGACTGACAGGTTGGTCACACTTGTCAAACATAGTGTTTGACAAGTGTGACCAACTTTTTACTATAGATGCAGCCTATGCAGCATCAATAGTAAAAGATAGAATGTTTAAATATAATAATAATAATAAAAAAAAATGGTTATACTCACCCGCAGACAGCCGATCTCCTCAGCGGC
Organism: Ranitomeya imitator; assembly: GCF_032444005.1. Lineage (NCBI taxonomy): Eukaryota > Metazoa > Chordata > Amphibia > Anura > Dendrobatidae > Ranitomeya > Ranitomeya imitator. Next base: position 709,505,111 of record NC_091284.1, on the reverse strand, counting down.
GTCTGTTCCTATAGATGGTGTGTGCAAGACCTTCGATGACGTCGCAGTCATGCAACCAATCACAAGACCGCGACGTCATCGCAGGTCCTTCACACAGAGCATCTATAGGAACGGAAGCGGCAGCGTGCACCGCTGAGAGGCAGGAAGACATCGAAGGTGAGTATATCACTGTTTTTTATTTTAATTCTTTTTTTTTTTAACCAATTATATGGTCCCCAGTCCGTGGAGAGTCTCCTCTCCTCCACCCTGGTACCAACCGCACATAATCTGCTTACTTCCCGCATGGTGTGCACAGCCCCATGCGGAAAGTAAGCAGATCAATGCATTCCTAGGTGTGCGGAGTCACCGCAATTCCGCAAATTTAATGAACATGTTGCTTTTTTTTCCGCGATGCGATTTTTTTGCGGAAAAAAAGCAACATTTGCACAAGAAATGCGGAATACATTATAAATAATAGGAGGCATATGTAAGCGTTTTTTTCGTGTTTTTTTTGCGTTTTTATAGCGAAAAAATGCGAAAAATACTGTACGTGTGCACATGGCCTCATGATCTGTTTTCCCCCCCCCATGCATGCTGTTTGAGGATAGAACGCCTCATTTGCATCTGAACTAACATGCTAACTTCTCAGGAATGCAGCAGCAGATAAGAGATATAAAGGCGTTGATGGATTTACATTTCAATCACTAGCATACCCATATAAGAGGTCTAGAGGGTTGATCTTACAGATCGGAAGATAATTGTAGTGAGGATCTTGAATGTACTTTGCTGGTTTTTTTTTTTTCATTACTTCTGTCATCATTTCCTGTTCTCATTGGTGAGTGACATTGTTACAAGATTATGGTGAATGGCCTGATGGCATCCAGAATGACCAGAGATAGGCCAGCATACTAGAAGATGTAGTTGTTGGAGGGGAGCCTGGCTTCCACCCATCGGGTGATCCCATTGTGCTCTATGGGATTGTTCCCAGTCATTGGCTGCATCAGTTCTTGTGTATTTAGATCTCACTCGCCAGTTTTTCAGAAGAAACAAATAAAATAACCCGGAAGACACCTGATTCTGTTGTGATCAGTTGAGGGATAAGAAAACTGATCTTGATGCCACGGAAACGGAGGTTCACACTGCGTTGTGTGAACCCGTTTAACGGACTGCGTTACACCGCGGCATAACACGGTGTAACGTAGTCCGTTAACGCCGCCATTACTGGCAATGGCGAACGCATCAATAGTGCACGCCCACAATGGGCTTGCGCTAGCGATGTGCCGTCATTGAGTGACGGACCCGAGACGCGGGCTGCAGCGTTTCCGGGTCCGTCACTAGTAGCGCAGCAGATGCTCCATTTGCGCTAGCGCAGTGCCAAAGTTGGCACTTGCGTTAGTGCAGTCCGTTTAACGGATTTGTTGAACGAACTGCACAACGCAAGTGTGAACCTACAATTGAACATTGCAATCTGCTCTGATAGGAACGTGCACTACAATGAAAGTTTCCTAATAATACATATGTAAGAATTTCTCTTTTTCCCATTTCCTATCACTACTGACCTTCTATTCCTAGGTGCTCTGATGCAGATGACTTGCTCTAGTGATTGGGGTCTTCAGGCCTGTTGTACTGATGAAAAAGGACGAAAAGAAACCGAACACAAGTCCAACAATTAACTAAATGAAAATATTTATTGGGAATATACAACAATGTGGGGTAGGGGGGAATACCAAAGAAAAGGCGCTATACCAGGGGACGAAAACATTATTAAATACAAAGTTGATGTAGTAATGAGAAATAATTATAATATATTCAATAGACTGGCAAATTAATATAGCCAGATATTAATTCATATATATTATGCAAATACCACGCGTTTCGGGGTTTGCCTTCGTCAGGGGAGTCATCACCCTCCATCACCCTCCCTCACCCCCCTGACGAAGGCAGACGCCGAAACGCGCGTCGGGGCCAGGCGCATCCAGGGGACTCCTCTTACTCCAGCATCAGGTAATCAGCCTGTGGCCCTTAGGGTACCGTTACACTATACAATTTACCAACGATCACGACCAGCGATACGACCTGGCCGTGATCGTTGGTAAGTCGTTGTGTGGTCGCTGGAGAGCTGTCACACAGACAGCTCTCCAGCGACCAACGATGCCGAGGTCCCCGGGTAACCAGGGTAAACATCGGGTTACTAAGCGCAGGGCCGCGCTTAGTAACCCGATGTTTACCCTTGTTACCAGCATAAAAAAAACCAAACACTACATACTTACATTCCGGTGTCTGTCCCTTGCCGTCTGCTTCCCGCACTGACTGACTGCCGGCCGTAAAGTGAAAGCAGAGCACAGCGCGCAAGGGACCTGACGGACACCGGAATGTGAGTATGTACTGTTTTTTTTACATTTACGCTGGTAACCAGGATAAACATCGGGTTACTAAGCGTGGCCCTGCGCTTAGTAACCCGCTGTTTACCCTGGTAACAAGCGAACGCATCGCTGGATCGGCGTCACACACACCGATCCAGCGATGACAGCGGGAGATCCAGCGACGAAAGAATGTTCCAAACGATCTGCTACGACGTACGATTCTCAGCAGGGTCCCTGATCGCTGCTGCGTGTCAGACACAGCGATATCGTAACGATATCGCTGGAACGTCACGAATCGTACCGTCGTAGCGATCAAAATGGCACTGTGTGACGGTACCCTTAGTCAGGATTATCTTTAATCCTTTTGCACACTATCAGTGTATATTTTCATTATCTATATAAGCGGCACCTTTTGGCCATTTGTGGCATTTGCACCTGCACTTTATCTTCTATTTCCTTTGGCATATATACGTTCCTGTCATAAGTATCCTGCTGGTGTGTGGTATTTGCATAATATATGTGAATTAATATCTGGCTATATTCATTTGCCAGTCTATTGACAATATTATAATTGTTTCTCATTGCCACATCAACTTTGTATTTAATAATGTTTTCGTCCCCTGGTATGGCGCCTTTTCTTTGGAATCCCCCCCCCACCTCACGTTGTTGTATATTCCCAATAAATATTTTCATTTAGTGAATTGTTGGACTTGTGTTCGGCTTCTTTTCGTCCTTTTTCCTGTAATTACCGAGTAGTCCGGTTGATAGTCCATCTGGTATACATTGTGGCGATAGTGCTATTACTTTGTTCTCATTTTGTTTAATTTATTTTTTTGGAGTAATTTATATGTATACCCTGCCTGGAGATCTGTATCTTTATCTGTTGTACTGACGGCGCAGCAGTGACCGCTCCCGTCTTATTTGTGGATCTAGAGCCTGAGACATAACTGTCCTCGGAATCACCTGGCAATGGATGCAGTAACAGTTCTTACCTTGGCAATTGCCACAACTGTTGGCACTTTACGGGCGGTGTAAATGTTTAAACCCTTCAGGGTTTCCTCTTCTCTAATGGCCATCTTATAATATGCCAGGCGGTCATCATGGCAAGGATGGCTCTGTAGTGTGAGCTGATCCTCTATGCCTAGTACAGGGTGTAGACAGGCCATAGGCGGTGGAAGGTGGACAGCGCCTGTAGTTTTTGTATGTGTCCGGACTGGGGTGCCAAGGACCCACCAGTAACATTGCGTCTGGTGGCCCACTATTCAGCTACATTCATCGATTTCTATGTAATAATAAACGGGGTAGTTTGTTAAATGAATGTTGAGATGATATATTATTGTCTGTGCATAGTGAAACATGTATTGTGCCACCTGCGTCTCTTATAGGTGGGGTGGAGATCCCATCCTTACATGGGGGCCCACCAGACGATCTTCCTGTTCTCCGGTGATCCAGTCCGAGGCTGTGCCTGGATACAATACTGCAATGTGACAGATTGATAGAACAAGACGGTGTAAGGCTTTGTTCCAATGTCTGGTTGTCATCTGTCTGTAACAGTTCCAGCATAAAAAAAAAAAAAAATCTGTTAAACAGAGCAAAATTGGATGCAAAATGGAAACTACGTGTTATGATCCATTTCCTATAGACTTCAATGTTAAAAAAAAAAAAAAAACACACCAAACACCGTATCCAGTTGTTATCCATATTACTGGCCAGGCAAAATTGTACTTTTTTTTTTTGCGCTCCAGCTTAAAAAACTGAATAGATTTTATGACACATTAACTCCCATTTAAATAAATGGATCCAATACTGGAACTTTTTACTTCTGTTTTTATTATCTCATAAAAATCTCAAAAGCTTTAGAGCGTCTTTTAAATACTTTCAAAATTTGCCAAGTGTTTTGGAGAAGTGACGTGTCTTCAGCCATATTCTGCTAGGAAGATGCTCCATACTTTACCATAGGAATCAATGGCAAGGCCAAAAAAACACCTGGAAGACACCAGGACTGCTGTTTTTGAAGTGGCTTATTCATTGCTTATTGAATGTAAGGAAAAAAAATAAGAAAAGCACCAATAAATGATGCAACAAAAAATGGCAAAAAACCAAACCTACTTGCGGTAGTAATCTGTAGAAAGATGTGATGCTGAGAATAGGCAGTAATCGGGAACAGCAGCAGATAGCCAGCAAGGACTGGAGTGAGCGGGAAATCCCAGGCACGGGACTGTGTGAGGATTGCAAAAGGCATTTCTGCTGGATAAAATAGCACTGATCCTCATCAGAATTAAATACGCCATTCAGTGTATCCCTCCTGTACTGGGCGAGGAAATGCTGCAAACAGAAGGGACATATTTTAAAGGGTTATCCACAGATTAGGGGATAAGTGACAGCTTTCTGGGGGTCCAACTGCTGCGACCCTAAGAACTGAGCTCTGGGTACCTGGCACAATCGTACTGTATAGAGCACCATCTGCATGCTCAGCCTCCACTCCATTCATTTACTATTTGTTATCTCCGGCAGTCCCCTAAACAATGAATGGAGCCGAGGCCGAGCATCTCGAGCCCTGCTCCCCGATTCCAGAGTCTCCTTTTTGGGATCACTGGGGGTCCCAGCAGTTGGATCCTAAGGCTAGCGGATACTTACTGTATTGAGAATAGCCCTTTAATATTAACAGGGTTTTCCAGGATTTTGTTTCACATGACCTTTACTTAAGGACACCAAGGTCACAGGTCCAAAGTATGGGAAAGGCCGTAATTACAGTAGAAAGAAGGGCATGCCAGTGCAGTCCACCCGACAGTACTCTGTTTTGGCTTCCATGAAGAGAATTGAACCCTAGGGATACATTTTACATATAGTGTAGAAGAATATTCTATCATTCCGGACCAGTAAGAAATGAAGAAGCTGACTTCTGCTTTGGAGATCACACTGGGGCTGAACACTTCCCTCCAGCGTCACAGATTACTTCTAGCCACTGATTTATGTCTGATCCTCACCACAGCACGAATGGGGAGTTATTGATTGTGGCTGTGGCCTGGCCCCGCTCACCTGGAAATCCCTGATTCAGGAGGTCCCCACCATGCCACATTGTGTGACTGGACTTATTCTGAACTCTGGCTCCTCTGTCATTTAGAGGAACTCTCTCGTATGAAAAATCATTTCCTGCTATGGATTATTTGAAAAAGTAGTTAATCATATTATGTTTTTTTTTTCTTTTCACAATGAAATTCTCATTTACAAACCAATTACAAACCAATTTCAGTGAAGCTGCCCATTAAAGCACCATTTACTTGTATCAGACAGGAGCATGACTAGGTGAGGCTTAGCTGATTGTGCTCTTCCTACCACAGGCTATGTATGTAAAGTAGCTTGCCCTTCCTCCATGTAGGCCTGGGCTGCAGTGAGTGCATTCTGGGTTAAGATTCTTTATAAATTCTGTAAAATCCTGCTGCCGCGGAACAATACAGCTCTCACTCTGCCACCTTGTGGCCATTGGTGGTATGTGCATCAAGATATTGTCGCAATAAAGGACAGTCTTTGTGTCCATTACAGCCTGCACCACACCCGACCGCTTTGCTTTTATTCTCTGAATCCTGCTGTGGATTCAGTGGCTAAAAAAAAAAAAAGCGAATCATCGAATTCTCCCCTTCTATTACCTGTGGTCTTTTAAGTGCCTTATAAAACAAAACTTCAAACTAAACTGCAAGCCTGACTTGGACACACATTTGTGATCCTGTTATTAGCAGGTCTGTAAAGGTTTAGGGTGTATGGGCCATTTGATCAGACCTACGTTGTGCTTCTTTTGCGTGATTAACGCCTAATTATTGTATAAAAAAAAAGATTTGGAACTTTTGAAAGAACTTTGTTGGATTTCTTTATACTTTTCAAGCTCTCTGCTTGCTGTCAGTGAAAGGTCACAAGCGTGCTTTCTTACTGTGGCTGAAAACTGTCCAGTAATAATCATTTTCATGACTGATAGCTTTGGCCGGCGTTTCCAGGGTAGTCGGTCCCTTATGAGCTCTTCCCATACAAACCTGTATGTCCTGATCTGCTACAGTGTGTCAGTGTAGATACAGTGTACCGTATGTCTGGAGCCTGTTCTACTAATCCTCGGTGTAAAAAAATATATATCCGGTATATATTCTTACTTGGGCTACTTTCACACTAGCGTCGGATTCGGCCCATCGCAATGCATCGGGCCGAGATTCCGATGCTAGCGTTTCATGCGCCGCACAACGGGTGCAGCGGATGCATTTTTCCGGCGCATCCGCTGCCCCATTGTGAGGTGTGGAGAGGTGGGGGCGGAGTTCCGGCCGCGCATGTGCGGTCGGAAAAAGCGGTCCGTCGGGAGCAAAAAACGTTACATTTAACGTTTTTTTGCTCCCGGCGGTCCGCCATAACAAGGCCACTTACAGCATTTTTTTCATAGCGTAGATCTAAACCCGCACAAAAATCTGCATAAAATAAATATCTTGGTACCGTGTTAGCCAGTAGATCGAAAAATATTTAGAATTGAGAGTCCCCAGTGGTTGATACCTTTCAATGGCTAACTGAAAAGATGGTAACAAATTGCAAGCTTTCCAGATTACACAGGTCTCTTCATCAGGCAAAGAAGAGACCTGTGTAGTCTCAAAAGCTTGCAAGTTGTTACCATCTTCTCAGTTGGCTATTAAAAGGTATCAACCACTGGGGACTCTCAATTCTAAATATTTTTTTTGCATAAAATAAAACACAAAACCCATTAATTGTGAATTGCCTGTACCAGATGCATCAAAACAAAGTATTACAGTAACTTACTTTTCTGCCTCTGGATATAAACAAGAATGTTTGTTTCTATTCACTGAAGTTATCATAAGGAATGTTGGGTTAATTTTGGTTTCCCTTTTTTGGTCTCTAAACATTCATCCAGCAGCTAACATGAATGATCTCCTTATTTGTTACATGTGCTCATGTTTACCGCACGCTGCTTATAGTAATACTCCGTGTTTGCTTTCCTGCTGGTAACTTGCGGGGGTATTTTCTTCCTATTTCTTGTATCAATATTTGCTTATGATGCAAGCGTTCGTGGTTTCTCAGCCTTCCTACCGCCTATTATCATGTTTCCCAAGGATGCAGACAGGCAATAATGTTAGATCTTCCAAAATATACACGAGTGGAACAGAGCAAAACCAAGCAAATGAGCCGTGACACATGTTGGTAGAAGGGGGTACGTTCACACTGTGGCCATTATCCAGACAAAACCTAGGATGAAAACAAAAGGAGCCAATACCCTGCGGTAAGTATATAAGTAAATAGTAATAATACATGTAAATAATATAGGGCGCTTAGGTGACACCATTTTGATCAAAAAAGGCAAAAAAAAGCCATCCCACCGCGACAAGGTGTACCCCAATCAGGATGGACCATAAATCTCCCCACGTCCTCAATATAGACGGGGGCATGAATGATTTCCTTATTAGTTATGATCTGTACACACTTACTGCACGTAATACGCAGTGTTTGATGGGAACGCGCTGTTTTGTTTTGTTTGTTTGTTTTTTTTCTTATATGTACGCTACCGTTCAAAAGATAAGGGTCACCCGGACAATTTTGTGTTTTCCATGATAACTCATACTTTTATTAATCAAATGAGTTGCCAAATTAATGTAAAATCTAGTCCAGACATTGACAAGGTTCGAAAAAAAAGATTTTTATTTGAAATAATAATTTTCTCCTTCAAACTTTGCTTTCGTCAAAGAATGCTCCCTTTGCAGCAATTACAGCATTGCAGACCTTTGGCATTCTAGCAGTTAATTTTCTGAGGTAATCTGGAGAAATTTCACCCCACGCTTCCAGAAGCCCCTCCCACAAGTGGGTTTGGCTTGATGGGCGCTTTTTGCACCATACGGTCAAGCTGCTCCCACAACAGCTCAATGGGGCTGAGATCTGATGACTGTGCTGGCCACTTCATTACAGATAGAATACCAGCTGCCTGCTTCTTCCCTAAATAGTTCTTGCATAATTTGGAGGTGTGCTTTGGATCATTGTCCTGTTGTAGGATGAAATTGGCTCCAATCAAACGCTGTCCACAGGGTATGACATGGCGTTGCAAAATGGAGTCATAGCCTTCATTATTCAATATCCCTTTTACTTGTACACATCTCCCACTTTACCAGCACCAAAGCAACCCCAGACCATCACACATTACCTCCACCATGCTTGACAGATGGCGTGAGGCACTCTTCCAGCATCTTTTCAGTTGTTCTGCATCTCACAAATGTTCTTCTGTGTGATCCAAACACCTCAAACTTGTATTCGTCTGTCCATAACCCTTTTTTGCAATCTTCCTCTGTCCAATGTTTGTGTTCTTTTGCCCATATTATTGTTTTCCTTTTATTAGCCAGTCCCAGATATGGCTTTTTCTTTGCCACTCTGCCCTGAAGGCCAGCATCCCGGAGTCACCTCTTCACTGTAGACGTTGACACTGGTGTTTTGCGTGTACTATTTAATGAAGCTACCAGCTGAGGACCTGTGAGGCGTCGATTTCTCAACCTACAGACTCTAATGTGCTTGTCTTGTTGCTCAGTTGTGCAGCGGGGCCTCCCACTTCTCTTTCTACTCTGGTTAGAGCCTGTTTGTGCTCTCCTCTGAAGGGAATTGTACACACCGTTGTAGGAAATCTTCAGTTTCTTAAAAAAGAAGGCTATTCCATGCGAGAAATTGCCAAGAACAAGAATAGACTGTCTAGTTTCACGTGAAAGTTCTTTTATTCTGGCCATTTTGAGAGTTTAATGGAACCAACAAATGCAATGCTCCAGATTCTCAGCTAGCTCAAACAAAGGTCAGGTTTATAGCTTCTTTAATTAGCCAAACTGTTTTCAGCTTAACATACTTGCACAAGTGTTTTCAAGGGTATTCTAACCATCCATAGCCTTCTTACACAGTTAGCAAACACAAAGTACCATAAGAACACTGGAGTGATGGTTGTTGGAAATGGGCCTCTATACACCTATGAAGATATTGCATTACAAACCAGACGTTTTGCATCTAGAATAGTCACTTACCACATTAACAATGTATAGTGTATTTCTGAATCATTTATTGTTGGCTTCATTGGAAAAAACTGTGTTTTTCTTTCAAAAATAAGGACATTTCTAAGTGACCCTAAACTTTTGAGCTGTAGTGTATATGTTGTATTTGCTTATGATGCCAGCATTAGTGGGTTTTTAGCCTTCCTACCACCTGTTATCAATGTACCCAAGGATGCAGAAAGCCAATAATGTTACATTTTCCAAATTATACAAGAGTGGAACAAAGTACATTCAATCTTTTGCAAGACCATAAGGATGACCGTAAATAGCGCGTTTTGATCATGTTAGCAGAGAATTACCCGCACTGCTGTATTACTTTATATTTCCTGAATTTGGGAACAACGGAGGTATCTCCATGTAATCCCAACATTGAAACGTTATGACTTAAGGCCCCTTCACATTAAGCGACGCTGCAGCGATACCGACAACGATCCGGATCGCTGCAGCGTCGCTGTTTGGTCGCTGGAGAGCTGTCACACAGACCGCTCTCCAGCGACCAACGATGCCGGTAACCAGGGTAAACATCGGGTAACTAAGCGCAGGGCCGCGCTTAGTAACCCGATGTTTACCCTGGATACCATGCTAAAAGTTAAAAAAAACAAACACTAGATACTTACCTACAGCTGTCTGTCCTCCAGCGCTGCGCTCTGCTTCTCTGCTCTCCTCCTGTACTGTCTGTGAGCCGGAAAGCAGAGCGGTGACGTCACCGCTCTGCTTTCCGGCTCACAGCCAGTACAGGAGGAGTGCAGAGCACAGCGCTGGAGGACAGACAGCGTTAGGTAAGTATCTAGTGTTTGTTTTTTTTTACTTTTAGCATGGTAACCAGGGTAAACATCGGGTTACTAAGCGCGGCCCTGCGCTTAGTTACCCGATGTTTACCCTGGTTACCAGTGAAGACATCGCTGGATCGGTGTCACACACGCCGATCCAGCGATGTCTCCAGGGAGTCCAGCGACCAAATAAAGTTCTGGACTTTATTCAGCGACCAACGATCTCCCAGCAGGGGCCTGATCGTTGGTCGCTGTCACACAGAACGATTTCATTAACGATATCGTTGCTACGTCACAAATAGCAACGATATCGTTAACAATATCGTTATGTGTGAAGGTACCTTTATGTACAGGATAGCTGATGACTAGGTGATCTCTGGGGGTCCGATCCCAGGCTGTCAGCCCACCACTGGTCAGCAAATTTAAAGTCTCGGAATAATGTTTTAAAGCTAGGAAATAACAAGAATATACAAAATACACACCAAAGACATCTTTTTGGTGTGCTATGTGGCCGCACGCTCCTCTCTGGAGTGCTGGTACCAGAGCTTGGTTTTAACCTGCTAGACTCGGCTGTATCTCGCTGTGTGTGATCCCGGCCTAAAATTGCTATAAAGAGGAAGTGTGCCATCTGCAATATTAAATTGCCCTCATTATGTAACAAAAAACTCTGCCAATCATGTACTGATAAAATAGTCCGAGCAGGGCAACCCTCCCTATTGGAAGAGATCCGCTCACTTGTTAAGCAAGAAGTGCTGTCTTCCCTGGCAGCTTTTACCCCTCCCCCTCCACCACCTTCTCCAAGGAAGATTCAGGTTGAGGACTCTGAATCAGAATCAGACCTCTCCTATGCTTCATCCTCTGGTAGATGAGAAGAACCCATGTCACTTATAGCCTCTGAAACCAGGAAATATCATCTCTTTTCCTCTGATTAGATGGAGGATCTAGTATCTTCAGTACGCAGCACTATGGGGTTGGAGGAGGAGTCAGAACCTCAGTCCATTCAGGACCAGATGTTTGGCGGGATAACAAAGGGTAAATGTGTGGGGTTCCCTGTACACTCTAATATACTCGACATGATCTCTCAATAGTGGGAATCTCCGGAGACACGTCTTAGTGTTCCCTCTGAGATGAAATACAGATTCCCCATAGAAGGTGATTCTGTTAAATGGGACGTTCCCAAGGTTGACTCACAGGTGGCGAGAGTTGCGAAAAGAACCGCCTTTCCGTTTGAAAATTCTTCGCAGTTGAAGGATCCGATGGACAGGAAAATTGAAAGTCTCTTGAAAAAATCCTGGGAGACTTCTACGGCAGCCTTAAAAGCTAATATTGCTTCAACCTGTGTAGCTAGAGCTCTATCCCGCTGGTTAGGGGAACTAGAGTCCCACATATCTCAGGGTACCTCCAGAGGTGAACTGCTGGACTCTCTACCTAGCCTCCTTACGGCTACTGGGTTTTTGGCTGATGCCTCCATGGAAATCATCAGAGTTGCTGCTAGGTCCCTGGTACAAACTAATTCGGCTAGGAGAGCTCTCTGGCTCAAGATGTGGCCTGGTGACATCACCTCCAAAGCCAAATTATGTGCTATACCCTTTAAAGGAGACTGTCTTTGGACCTTCTCTAGACGAAATCTTGGAGAAGGCCATGGACAAGAAAAAAGCTCTTCCAGAACAAAAACCACCTAAGAAAAGTTTTTTTTCGTCCCTCACAGCCCCAAGCCTCTCAGAGAGGAAAAGGCAAGACTGGGAGGTGGAGTTATCCAAAAGGTGGAGGAAAGAATATCCTTATCCCCCAACAGCAGCAGTCTCAACAGGAGAAGCCGTGACTTTGACCCAGTGGGTGGGGGAGAGACTCTCAAAATTTTTCCTTCAGTGGCAAAATATCACCAGTTGCCACTGGGTCCTCAATGTCATCAGAGAGGGCCTGTTAATAGAGTTCATCTCCTCCCCTCCACGAGGTCTCGAGGTCACCTCCCTTCCCTCCTTGAGAGACCAAACAACATTGCTAGTGAGTCTCAGAGACCTAACAAGATCAAACGTAATATCTCAAGTTCCAGAATCAGAAAGAGGTCTAGGACATTACTCCCAACTATTTCTAGTACCCAAGCCTTCGGGCGAGTCTGGTATCATTATAAATTTGAAAGGACTCAACCAGCACGTAAAATACCGCAGGTTCAAAATGGAGTCGGTAAAATCGGCCATTCCTTTGATAAGTCCTCACTCCTTTCTGTCGACCATCGACTTAAAGGACGCATACTTTCATATTCCAATTCACCTGAGACACCGAAAATATCTCAGGTTTGCGGTGCAGGGGAAACACCTGATAATGTTCTATCAGTTCATCGTCCTCCCATTTGGAATCTCCTCTGCAGCAAGAGTCTTTTCCAAGATAATGGCGGAGGTAGTGTCCTATATCCAGAACCAAGGCATCTGTATAGTGCCTTACCTGGACGACTTGCTAATAGTGGCCTCCACCAAGACAATCCTAGAGTCTCGTGTATCAAAGACTCTCGATATTCTAACATCCCTGGGGTGGGCCCCGAATCTGAAGAAATCTCCGCTACGGCCCTCCAAATCCAGGAAATTCCTGGGAGTTCTTTTGGACTCCGCAAAACAAATGTCTTTTCTTCCAGAGGACCACCGTCTATCCTTGGTAACAAAGGTCAAGACATTCAGAGACACAAGATCTCCTACGCTCAGGGAGTGCATGTCACTTCTAGGTTCCATGACGGCCTGCATCCAATCGGTACCCTGGGCTCAGGCCCACTCCAGGATCCTTTAAGCTCATATTCTAGAGAACTGGAACGGCCATCCCAGCTCTTTAAACAAAAGGCTACACACACCGTGTCGAGTCAGAGCCTCTGTAGCATGGTGGGTAAGCCTAAGAAATCTCCACAAAGGTGTCAGCTGGACTCAAATCCCGCTGACTACAATCACAACAGATGCCAGAAAGAGGGGCTGGGGAGCGATGGTAAACAACATCCCTTTCCAAGGACTCTGGGACCAGACAACGAGCAGGAACTTGTCCAACTACAGAGAACTAAAAGATGTAGAGGAGACCCTTCTAGCAGCAGGTTGACTTATCATGGGACAACATGTTCGAGTATATTCGGACAATATGACTGCAGTTGCTCATATCCGACACCAGGGCAGTACAAAGTTCAACAACTTAAAAAATGTCTCCACCCGAATAAACTCCTGGTCAGAGAAATACCTACTGTCTCTGACAGCGGTCCACTTGAAAGGCACCTCCAATACCCAGGCAGACTATCTGAGTCGTCAATATATACACCTAGGGGAATGGAGCCTGAACAGTCGAAGCTTCAAGATGCTTGTGGACAGATGGGGTCTACCGGAAAGTGACCTCTTCGCATCTCGTCAAAACACTCAGGTTGAAACCTTCTTCTCTCTAAATCCCAGGGACTGCTCCAGAGGAGTAGATGCTCTAGCCCAGAAGTGGAATTTTCACCTGGCCTATGCGTTTCCACCAGTTCCAATTTTTGGCGAAGGTTTTACGGAAAATCCGAGAAGAACAAACTCCGACTATATTAGTAGCCCCGTTGTGGCCTAAAAGGAGTTGGTACAACCTGATCATCGATCTACAGGTAGAAGGCTCGATCCAATTGCCAGTAGAGAACGACCTACTTTTGCAAGGACCCATTTATCATCAGGATCCCCAGAATTGGAATCTAGCGGCATGGTTACTGAAGCCCAGGTGCTGAGAGCTAAAGGGCAATCGGACCCAGTAGTTGCTACACTTCAGAGATCAAGAAAACCAGTAACCAATGCTATTTATAATAAGGTCTGGAAGAAATTTTCATCTTTCTGCTTTCCTAATCTACCAGATCCCCTCTGTCCAAATTTGTCGCAAATTCTAGATTTTCTACAGGAAGGCTTAGAGATAGGCCTCAAGCCTATCATATTAAAAGTCCAAGTCTCCACCCTCAATTCTATTTTCGACCGGGATCTTGCATGTCATCGCTGGTTCATGACGTCAGCCTGCAGAATGAACCCTAAAACGCAGTCAGTGATTCCCTTATGGGACCTCAATTTAGTACTCCAGGGGCTTACAGGTCCACCATTTGAGCCCTTATCCTCTTGTTCTCCGCAAAATCTTATCTACAAAACAATCTTTCTGGTAACTATAACCACGGCAAGAAGAGTGGGAGAACTTCAAGCCCTATCAATAAGAGAGCTCTACTTGTCTATTAGGGATGACTCCATAGTACTTCGTCTCGACCCTTCCTTTCTTCCAAAGGTAGTCTCCGAGTTCCACTACTCTCAGGAAAATATCCTACCTTCTTTCTGCCAAAATCCAGAAAATACAAAAGAAGAAAGATTCCATACTCTTGATGTCAGACTTATTGTACTACATTATTTAGAGCAATCCAGCTCTTGCAGAATCGATCAAAATCTATTTGTCCATCTCTCTGGACAGAATAAAGGGGAAAAAAGTAGCCAAAAGTACTATTTCTAACTGGATTAAGAGGGCTATAGCAGAAGCATATCTCGCTCAAAAGCAAACTCCCCCAGTGGGATCAAGGCCCACTATACTAGATCCACTTCAGTCTCCTGGGCAAAAAGAGCAGGTGCATCAGCAGAACAGATCTGCAGGGCAGCTACATGGTCTTCGTTACATACTTTCTCCAAGCATTATAGATTGGACATCTTGCCCAACAATTGGGTAGCGCAAAAACTAAGCAAAAAATAGGCAGGCATCAGGTTTTACTGCGATTTAGGTTCCAAAACCTGATGAATTTTATTTTTTTTTTTTTTACGCTAAACTTAATGAGCATGCACTAGAGACAAATGTGCCCTGACGAAACCGAAGTAAAAAAAAACACAGCAAAACCTTATTAAAAAAAAGGCAGCAAAAGCAATATGTGAACATAGCCGAATGCGTCTTGCTTACTATCCTACTTCTCAGGATTGCAGAAGTCAGAGCAAGTCAGCGTTGGTCATGGTTTATATTATTACATTTGTAAACTACCTTCTGTGTATGTGTCTGACTCAGAGGTCAAAATATATGGTCCCAAGCGCGTTTTTTTTTATATTTATTTATTTATTTTTATAGCATACCCTGGGCTGATATGCAGCAATATATCTTATCTTTCCTGTGAAGGGACTCTATTGGAGACAGTGGATATACAGGGGCATACGTAGGGGCCCTCGGTCTGAAGTATGTGTCTGGAGATCCTTGTTCACACTGCTAAGGTTAGGTTTCCTTGTGGAGACCTGTGAGCTGTGTTCTTTACTAATACTTCTCTATTAGTGGAAGATTCCGTACACTGGGGTATATTTATCACAACTATCTAATTCTTAATCTTATGCCATACACATTACATGGCCATCAGCTGAACGGTGGTTCAGCGGATCATTAGGCCGGCAGTCATCTCAGCCGGCACGCTCATACGCAGGACTTGTTTGGCCAGTTGTCCCTATGTTCTTTATAAGAAAGCCACCGCCAGACATATCTGTCTGGGGGAAGAATATGCTCATCAGTCTAAGATCGGACATGGTGGATCAATATTTCCTCCGGGGCTCCCATGCACAGTTGGCTGTCGGCGGTACACATCCTTATCGTTGAGCTGGGCCAACATTTGCCTAATGAGTTTTGGAGGCCTTAAACTTTAAGATGTGCCACATATGTCCATATATTTGTGCTGTTTGGTAAATCTATCTAATATTACAGCTGTCCAGTCTTAAGTTTACACCATCCATTGGATTACTTTGTGCCAGAAATGGGCGTCTCAATTCTGTGCCCTTTTTTTTGGCCATCATGTCATATGTTAGGCTGCACCCTATTCGGTGTGGCCACCAACTCATTGTAAAAGTTGTAATTAAAGTGTGTAAAACATCATAATATGGTGCAAGTCATTAAGGATATTGCGTTTGGACAAACTGCGGCAGGATTCTGGCACAGTTAGCTTGATGAATTTACCACTGTATGTATCCGCTCTCCTTCTTCAGTAGTCACATACACCAGACCGGAGCGGTGTTGGCTTATATTCACACACAGCAGCAGATTTTCTCTCTGAATTTCGCTATAAAGCATTGCAATGTGTGAAATACGTGGCTTGTTTTTGCCTCGTGGGGTCGATGTTGTAAATTGCTATGGAATTTCCATGTGACCATCCGAGCCAATTCTTTGAGAAATTGGTAAAATTTTGATGGCCTGGAAACAAGTTGGGTCTGTCCACTTTTGTCTCCAGCTCAGACTGACTGTCATGGAGCGACTCTCCTGCAAGTAGATACAGTTTCTGTTCCTGTTTTATTTTTTCTGCCGAACGATTTGTCTTGAACCTGAAATTGGTGAGAATGGCTCCTTAGTCCATGGCGGTGTCACACAGCGCCTCATCACCTTCCGACTTGCTGAACTAATTTGATTTCTAGCTGAGAAAAGAAGTTCATTTCTGGGTCAGACCGTATGGTGTGTGTAATCCGTTAATACATAAATACGAAGATTTAGAATCGGATTATAAAAGTAGCATGTAATGGCGTATTGGTGTGTGGAGTGTAGAATCTGAGCTCGGACCGACTGCTGCGCAGCTAGTTTGCTTTTTGGAAATGTCGATTTGTGATAATCCTCAAAGTTTTATAATCCCCCACTGTTCGCAGAGGACAAAATTGCAGTGAAAAATGTCATTTCATAGTCATTTTTGTGAATCCTCTTTACTTATGGGCAGACTTTATTCATTTTTTTATTTAACCGATCAATAATTAGTCAAAATCAAATTTCTATACACTCTCTCCTATTCACATATGTCTGCTCCTGACAGCTCCTGGTGATGAGCGAACGTGCTCCCACAAGGAGTTATCTGAGCATGCTTAGTTGCTCGAAAAATGTGTCCCCCCTATTCTGGAACTCTCTACCCAACATATCAGACTCTCGCCTACAGTGGAAACCTTCAAAAGGAGCCTGAAGACCTCCCTCTTCCGACAAGCCTACAACCTGCAGTAACCACCGATCCGCCAAACCGCTGCATGACCAGCTCTATCCTCGCCTACTGTATCCTCACCCATCCCTTGTAGATTGTGAGCCCTCGCGGGCAGGGTCCTCCCTCTTACTGTACCAGTCGTGACTTGTATTGTTTAAGATTACTGTACTTGTTTTTATTTTGTATACCCCTCCTCACATGTAAAGCGCCATGGAATAAATGGTGCTATTATAATAATGTCTCAATGGCTGTTCTACATGCCTGCTTGTGTTGCGGCTGTCAAACAGCCATGAGACAGAGCGCTTGGTCTCGAACATATTATTCGAGCACACGAAAATCACCCGGTTAGCACCCAAGCATGGTCAGATAACACTTTATCCGAGCACGTTCTCTCATCACTACTCCTGACTTCACTTTTTGGACAGAAAGTAGCTATCTAAAAGCTTCCATGGAGCTGCTTGTCCTGTCACTTGGTCACCTCCTCCCTCTCTGTCATACATGGTGAGAACATTCCTTTCGGTGATTGGCCTGATCTTCTCCTCTAGGGTTGTAATAGACCTCAGAGGAAAAGTATAATAGAAACGTATGCACCACTTCTGCATTTATCATCCACTCCTGGTTTTGGGTTACAAATACTGAGGTAAAATACTGACCAAATACTCAACATAGACTACATTTTAAAAAATCTGGTGGGTATGCAGATTAGGTGCTTGGAGCGCCACAGGCAGAGCCATGTGGTCATGTACACCCTTTCTCCAACATTTTCACCTTGTAACTCCACCCCTGCTGCATTGATTGACAGCCATGAGCTTGGATGCGAAGCTGCAGGAATAATTGTGCTTTGGGCTGCTTGGCCTCTAAACTTGCTCCGAGCACCTCTGTTACACATATGACCATAAAGAATGTTGTCTCATTTAGTACAATGTGTCCTAGGACCTGGGTTTAATTTGGTATTGTATAGGATTTAAAGAAATAAAAAAAGAAAAGGCATTTGCACAATGCATTTTACTCTTTTTTCTTGTAACCTGTTGAGTGCAGTGGAGAAGACAATGTAATATAGATAGGAGCATGCTCAGTTAAAAAAAAAATGGAATCCGTTGCCGAATTCCATAATTTGACAGAACCGGCGCCCATAGGCTTCCATTTGAGCAAACGACAGACGGCGACAGATCCGTCGCTGTCCATTGTTTCGACATACACAAAAACATTACTTTGTCCGTTGTCTCCGGCCACCGGGCAAACCATTTTCGACAGATCCAGCGAACAACGGATGAAACGTGAGGCCGTCTGTCGTAATCCTTTGCTAATACAAGTCTATGAAAATAAAAACGGATCCGGCGGCATCAATCAGTCAAAATTCAACGGATTGCGACTGATGTGTGAAAGGGGCCTAACACAAACCTAGCTTTTGTACTGTCAGTGATCTCACTATAGAAGCTGATGACCTGGTAGTAACCAACAGCTCATGTAATAACACAGCATACTTACACTCTAGTCATCATTTTAAACATTAAAAAAAAATCACAACTCCCTGTGGTTCTAAGATTGAAACTATTCCAGGAACCTGTGTTGGAGCGGCTTTCTGTGGACTGACACATAATTATCTTGCAGTTTCTACCCTAGACCGATGCTTTGGAAGTGCTATAATTTACTGCACAGCTTTCTTATTGAGTTCTTCAGATATCTATATATATAATTGTCTAAGGGTTTTTCCGTCTGTCTGTCTGTCCTGGAAATCCCGCGTCTCTGATTGGTCGAGGCCTCTAGGCCTCGACCAATCAGCAACGGGCACAGCGACGATGATGTCATAAAGGACGTAGACATCCCGCGTCTCTGATTGGTCGAGGCCGCCAGGTCTCGACCAATCAGCAACGGGCACAGCGACGATGATGTCATAATGGTTGCCATGACGACGATGATGTCATAAAGGTTGCCTCGACCAATCAGCGACGGGCACAGTCTGCCGCGAATTCTGGAATCATCATTGTCCATATACTATGGGGACATGCATATTCTAGAATACCCGATGCGTTAGAATCGGGCCACAATCTAGTCTACTATATAATTGTCTAAGGGTCACTTCCATCTGTCTGTCTGTCTGTCACGGTTATTCATTCGCTGATTGGTCTCGCCAGCTGCCTGTCACGGCTGCCGCGACCAATCAGCGACGGGCACAGTCCGGAAGAAAATGGCCGCTCCTTACTCCCCGCAGTCAGTGCCTGTCGCCCGCATACTCCCCTCCGGTCACCGCTAACACAGGGTTAATGCCGGTGGTAACAGACCGCGTTATGCCGCGGGTAACACATTCCGTTACCGCCGCTATTAACCCTGTGTGTCCCCAACTTTTTACTATTGACGCTGCCTATGCGGCATCAATAGTAAAAAAATGTAATGTTAAAAATAATAATAAAAAAAAAAACCTGCTATACTCGCCCTCCGTAGTCGCTCGCGCAGCCCGCCATCTTCCTTTGCAGGTTCCGGTGGCAAAGATGGTATGGGAGAAGGACCTGCCATGACGTCACAGTCATGTGACCGCGACGTCATCACAGGCCCTGCGCGCCTGCGCGAGAAGGACCTGCTATGACGTCAGGGTCATGTGACCGCGACATCACAGGCCCTGCGCTAGAAAGACCTGCCATGACGTCACGGTCATGTGACTGCGACGTCATCACAGGTCCTGCGCTCATACCAACCCTGGGACTGGAAGCTGCCATGGACTACAAGGGGCCTTCGGAAAGGTGAGTATATGTTTATTTTTTAACCTGTGACAAACCTGGCTGGGCAATATACTACGTAACTGGGCAATATACTACGTAACTGGCCAATATACTACGTAACTGGCCAATATACTACGTAACTGGCCAATATACTATGTAACTGGCCAATATACTACGTAACTGGCCAATATACTACGTAACTGGCCAATATACTACGTAACTGGCCAATATACTACGTAACTGGCCAATATACTACGTAACTGGCCAATATACTACGTGGCTCTGTGCTGTATACTACGTCGCTGTGCAATATACTACGTGGTTCTGTGCTGTATACTATGTAACTGGGCAATATACTACGTAACTGGGCAATATACTACGTAACTGGGCAATATACTACGTAACTGGGCAATATACTACGTAACTGGGCAATATACTACGTAACTGGGCAATATACTACGTAACTGGGCAATATACTACGTAACTGGGCAATATACTACGTAACTGGGCAATATACTATGTAACTGGGCAATATACTACGTAACTGGCCAATATACTACGTAACTGGCCAATATACTACGTAACTGGCCAATATACTACGTAACTGGCCAATATACTACGTAACTGGCCAATATACTACGTAACTGGCCAATATACTACGTAACTGGCCAATATACTACGTAACTGGCCAATATACTACGTAACTGGCCAATATACTACGTAACTGGCCAATATACTACGTAACTGGCCAATATACTACGTAACTGGCCAATATACTACATAACTGGCCAATATACTATGTAACTGACCAATATACTACGTGGCTCTGTGCTGTATACTACGTCGCTGTGCAATATACTACGTGGTTCTGTGCTGTATACTATGTAACTGGGCAATATACTACGTGGCTGCGCAATATACTACGTGACTGGGCAATATACTACGTGACTGGGCAATATACTACGTGACTGGGCAATATACTACGTGACTGGGCAATATACTATGTGGCTGGGCAATATACTACGTTGGCTGTGCAGTATACTACGTCGCTGGGCAATATACTACGTAGACATGCATATTCTAGAATACCCGATGCGTTAGAATCGGGCCACCATCTAGTGTTACAATAAGAGCCAAGTTACACTAAGGGAATTTCTTGCCATATGGCACTAGCAGAAAAAAAGACCTACATTTTCACGTCACTAGTGTTTTGTGCAATCCTTGCTGTAGGACGGCTTGGAGCGTCCCAGCAGAATACTTACATTTTTCCTCCAGCAGTTCTGTGCAGAAAACCTTGTAATGAATCCCATATTTCATAGGGCCTTACTGCGAGACATATCGGCTGTTTCACCCCTGCGTCCTGTCCACTCGCCATCCAGAAATAAATTCAGTATAATGAAATCACGTCACCTTTTTTGGGTTTGCACTGGAGCATCTGGAGTTGGTCTTCTCCTGCACAGTGATCTAATTGCAGTCCCCGTGGGGCGGCTTCTGATCAGTTAGCTTGTCATCACACTCGCGATAGAAAGCAGTGAAGCTGTTTTATAGTCCCTCTCAAATCATCCAACTTGTGCGACTGATATAACCAGGAGACCGGGGAGCCGCCTGCGGTGCTCACATTCTTACCCAATGGTGTCACCGCGCTGGTAATATTCTGCTGGTTCTGCAAGAAGTTAGATGATTGCTAAGTATTTGTGTTTCAGGTTGATGAATAGCCTGCCATAGCAATGGATTATAATTCTGTATATGGCCAATATTTAGAACGGTTAGTTGTCCGATCAGAGATGACCAAATATTTAGATTTTTCCCAAAATCACAGTTACACCAAGTGCCCTGAAAATACTCTGAGCTTTCCTAGGATTGTGTCCATCCCCTTTCACTTTCTCTAACACTGACCTAGCTTTTGTACTGTCAGTGATCTCACTATAGAGACTGATGACCTGGTAGTAACCAACAGCTCATGTAGTAACACAGCATACTGACTCTGTGGTCATCATTTTAAACATTAAAAAGGGTCCAAAAATTATCACTCTTCGTTTTTTGTGATCAAGCAGAGACTTTTCTTTGTAAACTACCGACACAAACTGGCAGTGTCACTGTTAGAGGTAAGCGCATTCTGCTGTGACCCCATTGTTTCTCTTGCCAAAGGCAAAGGAAGCCAACTATGGCATGTACTTGGTTGTACTTATGTCTGAAAAGCTGGTGCCAGTGTTGGTGATGCTTCCACATTCTTGGCCATGTTATTTTATTTTTTGTTTGCTTTCACACTTCCTTGTCCATTGCCATTGCGCATATTTCTCTTAAAGGGGTTGTCCACTATTAGGACAACCCCTTCTCATTTCCTATTTTTGGCCCCGATAAAATAAAACCAATTATACTCCCTTCCAGTGCCGGTGCTGTTCCAGCGGTGTCGGCATTTGCGTTCCCTTGGCTCTCGTGTACTTGTTATGACACGTATGCCCGGCGCCCAATCAGCGTTGGCGTTATTGTCCCTGCTTTAAAGAATCATTAAAAAAGGGGGGGGGGTGGAATGACTAGCTAGAAAATACTCATGTATAATCTGTGTATGGGGTGCGTAGGCTAGGGACAGAGAAAATACATGGGAAGAGAGAAAGGCCTCATTGGATGAGCAAAAATGGGAAGTGATAATATGGTAAATGGTGAAATAGAGAGGTTTGCGTCGCAGTTAAATATCTGGATTTTGGAGAATTTTATTTTGTATTTAAAACAAACCCCACCAATGATTCCCCCATCACAAAACGACTGCACATGAAATCCGAAAAATTATGTGCAGTCATCAGTCACTGACACTAATTTCAATTTTTTTTTTCTGTAAAAACTATTGTGTTGCCTTTCTACTGCTTTCTAGTGAGTTAAGAAAGGCAGAAACAAGCACCATATCACTGATCAGTCCTATATGTTGTCTGCCACTGCTGGCATCTCTCCTATTACCCTACTCACCTTATCGTTTGCATCTTTGTATTATTTGAAGACTACTGCAGTTAATCATCAAATTAGTGTCTAGAATGTTTGAATAATGTCTTAGGACTTAGTCTTCCTGTCATTATTGCGGACTGTGAGCTCCGATGTCTTCTCACTATCCTAAAATGGCCATAAGATAAATGCTGCATTCCCTGCCCCAGCTTTTCTACATTCTAGTCTTTCTTGATAGGCTGTGCTATATCCATTGATTTGATAGCTTCAAAGCATTATGAGAATTCCCGCATGGTCACGCTCAAAGGTCATACCAGCCTTCTGTGATTAATGCAGTCCTCTGCAATGTGAAAATTGGTGGTGGGCATTTTTTTGGTGCTTCACCCAAATTGCCAGCTGTTTCATCAGGACCTACAAATTTCATAAATTGAGACTTAAGTTTAATTTGCGTTGAATTGATTCAATCATCTCTAGTATCAGTGCAAAGCAGGGAGCAGGACGCCTCGACTATATCTTTAGATGATCATTTTATTGAGTTTATAACCATTGCGAACAGCTAGAAAGATGGTGACAGCCACAGCTTTGATCATGAAAGAAATTGCTTGGAGGCGGTTCTGCTCTTCCCCCAGAGGCACGGCTCCCAACCTGTCTCCAACTATTAAACGGTAGTTTGCAGATTACCCCTTAAGGAAATTCCTTTAAGGAATATTCGTCCTCCCATAACTTTATTGCGTGGGCGGTGTCCTTCTACACCTTTTAAAAGTATTTCTCTCTAGATTTATGGATGCAAACTATATACAGTATTAAATAGGTCTCTTAGACCTGATAAGACTGGTGTACTTACATTGAAAAATTCCGTTTTCTCGTCACGCCGTTTACCGATTGGATTAATTTATTCTATATTTTGATAGCTAGGATGCAGCAATACCAAATATTTGTATTTTTTTTTTTTTTGTTAGTGATACATCACTGGAATCAGGGTCTGTTTCCCTATATCATGCTGCTCTCAGATGAGGTAGTAAAAACCTGATGACAGATTCCTTCTAAAAAACGGGTTATCCAATTGGTGGACAACTTATTTAATTTTCGTGGCAAGGAATTGCTTAGCATTCTTTTGCATATCATCTGATTATTCTTCACAGCAATCTAAAATTGATGCAAATTGCCACGATGGTAGCAAAACCGAAAACCTAAATTTGTGTCTGGCTCACACCTTTTTACCACAACTGTCTTAATTTATCAGCGATCTGACCGCAGGAAGGCGGCAAATTATTTTTATTATGCAGTGAAAACAGCGCAGATGCCCCATACTCTGTCGCTGGGGTTATGTGTCGCCTGATGTAGCATTTCAGGATAGAGCACGTCTTGTATATTGATCAACACACAGGGCTGCGGAAGGAAGTTCATGTGCCCTGTACCGTCCCATTCTAGCACTTCCTCAAACACGCCGCATCAGAGGAGCGCGCAGAGAACCATGATCCGAGAGGTGAAACAAAAGGAAGCAAAAGGTCAGTCTCCAAAATGTGTCATTAGCTAAAATGATCCGTTTCTATTAAAATCAACATATTTTACTGCACAGTATTTGCAGCCGTCGTGATGCTTGAATCAAGCTCGTTAATTGTAGGGCGGGGGCACTAGCTACATCCAGAAGGGTCAGATCACACAGACACACAAGGGTCTCTGCGTTTGACCCCCTGTTTGGGATGGTAAACGTTTTATTCTTGTGACACCCCCCAAAACAAACTATAAACTTTTGGGAAATGGAATATTCATAGGTTCAAAATATTCTGATATTTTTCTGTCTAATTTTGGTCTCACCCTTCTATTCCAGATTGCAGTGTAGATTCAACATCAAATGCCTTTCTTTTGGAAAATGTCACCTACATGTGTTCTTTTTTTAAATAAGCAGTTGGGTGATGACAGAAATGAATAGATGCGTGTTCATATATATAATATACATATACACTGCTCAAAAATATTGGGAACACTTAAACACAATGTAACTCAAGTCAATCACTGACAACACTGATTGTGGATCAATTTCTCCTGCTCTTGTGCAAACAGACAAGAGGTAGAAATGATAGGCAATTAGCAAGACAATCCCTATAAAGGAGTAGTTCTGCAGGGGGTGACCACAGACCATTTCTCTGTTCTCATCATTTTTGGCTGTTGTTTTGGTAATTGTTGCACTTTGTCATTGCTCTTACCCCAAAAGGTTGAGGTACAGTAGCATGCGGCGGTGTCTACAACTCACAGAAGTTGCTTAGGTAGTGCAGCTTATCCAGGATGGCACATCAATGCGAGCAGTGACAAGAAGGATAGCTGGGTCTGTGAACACAGTGTCCAGAGCATGTATCAGATACTAGGAGACAGGCCAGTAAACCAGGAGACATGGAGGGGGCCGTAGGAGGGCAGCAACCCAGCAGCAAGGCCGCTAACTCCTCCTTTGTGCAAGGAGCAACAGGAGGAGCACTGCTAGAGCCCTGCAAAATGACCTCCAGCAGACCAGTAACATCCATGTGTCTGCTCAAAATGTCAGAAACAGACTTCCTGTGGGTGGTATGAGAGCCCGATGTCCACAAGTGGGTGTTGTGCTTACAGCCCAACACTGTGCAGGGTGAGTGGCATTTGCCAGAGAGCACCAAGATTGGCAGACTCAACATTGGCACCCTTTGACAAAGGTTGGGTCCTTGGCAAGCTATCAGACAGACATTATAACTTAAACCACATCTGACCTAAACACTATTCTAATGTTTAGAGATCATGACAGCTACACACGCAACCTTAAACACAATACCCCTCCTATTTATGACATTAAGATGCATTTGAAACTGAATAATTACCGCATTATCAAAATCAGTTAATGTTTCGTGGACCAATATATACCTTTCCCTCTCACCCACCTCCCTCCCCCTTAGTTCATATGATCCCTATTTTTTCTACTACAGTTCTCCTTGGTTCTTCCTTTTTTCTAGGAACCAAGTCATATGTGATGTACCTATTACTGATTCTACTATCTCTGTGCTGACTGTATGACTTGTATCAGTTTCAAACTTAATAAAAATCTATTGGTTAAGGGAAAAAAACACATTGACACCCTGTGCTCTTTATGGATGAGAGCAGGTTCACACTGAGCACATGTGACAGTATGGAGACACCGTGGCAAACATTCTGCTGCCTGCAGCTTCCTCCAGCATGACCGGTTTGGCAGTGGGTCAGTAATGGTGTGGAAAGGCATTTTTTTTGGAGGGCTGCACAGCCCTCCATGTGCTCGCCAGAGGGACCTTGACTGCCGTTACGTACCGTGATGAGATTCTCAGAACCATTATGATACTGTATGCAGGTGCAGTGGCCCTGGGTTCCTTCTGATGCATGACAATGCTAGACCTCATGTGGCTGAAGTGTGTCAGCAGTTCCTGCATGATGAAGGTGTTGAAGCTATGGACTGGCCTGCTCGTTCCCCAGACCTGAATACAATCGAGCGCATCTGGGACATCATGTCTTGTTCCATCCACCAACGCCACGTTGCACCACAGACTGTACAGGAGTTAGCGGATGCTTTAATCCAAGTCTGGGAGGAGATCCCTCAGAAGTACATCTGACGCCTCATCAGTATTATGCCTAGGCATTGTAGGGAGGTCATACAGGCACGTGGAGGCCACACACACTACTGAGCATCATTTCCTTGTCTTGAAGCATTTCCACTGAAGTTGGATCAGCCTGTAATTTCATGTTTCACTTCACCTCCATGGGATATTAATTTTCATTTACATTAATCATTTTTAAGTTTTATTGTTCTCAACGCATTCCACTATGTAATGAGTAAAGATTTGCAACTGGAATATATATGTATCCTAAAAAACAGGCCTGCATGTGTTGCGCTGTTGAGTAGCCGCGAGACATGCAGCTGTGGCCACTTGACCCTTTTTTTTTTTTTTTGAGCACGCTGAAAATACTCGATTAGGACGCGAGCGTGCTTGAATATAACACCTTATCTGAGCACACTCGCTTATCACTACTTGAACACTGTAGTGTAAATGCTCTTCACAGATGAGCGGCAGGCAGTGATGCGTTGCGATATTTCTGTGCTCTCCATACATCTAGGTAACTAGAGACGTGAAGCTATTTCCAGTGTTCATCTATTATTAATGAGCGCCTGAGGCTCTGTAATAACGTACTGATTAATTAAAATGCTTGTCTCGTGTGCATGTGATGGGAGAACACGTATGATACATGTGCGGTCAGAATCTATAGATATATATATATATTGGTGGTTTGCCTTGTCAGCCTGTTATGTTGCGGTTCTTTTTTTTGCCGTATATAGTTGCGGATTAGACTTTGGAAATTCCAGTGGGAACAGTCCTTCTGATTAATTGTATGCTATGCTACCATTAATGGATAGATTAATTATTTGAATCATTCCAATTATTTTTGGGCTAACGCATCTGGTTTTTATGTGATGTCTCCTCTTCCCTGAAAAGAGGCGAAGGCGTCGGAAATGAACCGCCTTCAGATTTCCTTAAAGAGGTTATCCTAGGAGAACCCCTTCTTAAACTAAATGTTGGGTCCCAGCCTTCAGACAAAGTGAGCATGAATTGGAAGTCCAGGCTGCAGCTGATCTCAGACTTCTATTTCACGCTCAATTCGACAGGAGGCAGAGACTGTGACGCCAGCTCTGATTGGACGCCTTGCATCACATGTCATATCACAGCCCCAGGTCTGCGATTGCCGGCAGCGCTGGAACGGAGCTGGCACGGGAGAGGAGAATAGATTTATTATTTTAATGGGGCCGGACATTTAGTTTTAGAAGGGATTGTCCGAGTAGTGGACAGCCCCTTTAACCCTGCGCCAGGTGCAATAGGCCTGTCAGGCACACCTCACACTTTTGTTTCCCCACTCCTCTCGAAGGCGGCACGGGATCCTGCCAGTCCTAGTACCTTCCTACTTCTTTGGTGCTGCTTGAAACCCTTCCACTCTGCTGTCCTTGCGGAGAGAAGGTGCCTTCTCAGGCTCATTGCGCCTGACGCTTCTCACTTTCGAAGGTTTGTACTTTGTTTTTTTTTATCACAATTGTTTATTTTGCTCCTTTTATGAATGAATAATGTAAAGTTTGTGGATATTTCATAGAAATAAGTATGGTTTTCTTACAAATAAGAGGGTTTTGGCTGTAGTTGCGAAATGTGGGTACTTTTTTCTTATTACGTTTGATTATTAAATGTTTGTGGGGTTTTTTTGCATCTTATTTTGTGTGCTCTATTTTAATACAGCCCTATGAATTTGGGAGTGCCAGAGATGTGCCTGACCCAAGGTTCAGATTTTGTGGGTTCCAGGAGCAGGACCTGTGGTAAATGGCTGATGGCCAACGCTGGTTATAAAGCACAATTGGGGTGGGAGTCCAACTCCTGCAACCCCACAATTGCTGCGAACACGGCATCCTAAAGATGGCCATACACATTCGGAGCTATTCCTCCCAATCCACATGCCTGCTTGGCCTGACTGATCTTACATGTGTTCTACATGGGGGAAAGAGAAGTAAGCCACTACTGGCCCCTATAACAGCAGCTATTTTGCTGTGAGAAAAAAAAGTATTGGTCATATTGAGATCTAAAACACCCAACCCTTCTTTTTGCTGGGGGAAAGATGGGACACCCCTATATACTTCAGGTGGTCTGCCGGTCCCACCATAATCGAATACTGATGACATTCTTCCAACATGTATGGCCCCTCTTAGTCCCCATTTTGGCTGGAGAGCATTTGCTTTCCATGTCAGTAGAGTTTAATAAGGGCATCGTCAATTTCTAAACTCCGTGACCGTCCCATTCAGTGTAACTCAGAACGCCGTTTCTACAGAGTAGATGCTAAAGTCATTTTCACTATATTGGGCAATTTTGTGTTGTAAGAGTGACTAGTTTCAACTTTTTGTAGTGAAATCAAATTGTGTGGATAAAAGTGACATCTCCACTTCTTATTCTTCTAGTTTTTGTCATTTTTTATGTTCTAACCACTTTATTATTTATATTGGCTCTGCCTATGTAATCTACTCTTATTAAATGCGTAAAATGATTTTTTTCCCATCACAGCTGTTGATCCAGCCCTGCAGAAAGACCATCGAAACCAAACAAGTGGGTCATCGGCTGTTCCTGCACAATCATCCTCCAAGTACCATAGAGCCAGATCTGGAGGAGCCAGAGATGAACGTTATCGCTCAGGTAAGAAGTCCTGCACTCTTCTGTATACTCTGCATTCGGTGGGGCAGGAACCTTTGTTTTTGCCTCAGTAGGTCTTCTGAATGGGTCGAATATTTACTTTTATGTTTGTATTTACTTGAGTACATCCCTACTGGTACCACAAAGTGGAGCTACTGGTATTTTCCCTTTTTCTACCTTTTGGACTATAGTCTGTATTCGGACCACCACCACTGCTGTCCAGGTTCATGGAGCATTTATTGCAGAGGGAAGGCCCTTCGCCTAGATTTGCTGGACATGGAAGTCATCACACAACTAAACCTGTAACAAACCTTTCTTGGACACCAGAAATGTGTCACCCGTCAGTTCTCCTGCCTGCGAGGAACAGTGTCTCCTTTCCTAATTGCTCTTTTGACTTTTCTTTTGGATAATGTTTCAGTTCTTTGAGAATTTATTTAGGGCCTTTATTTTAGAGTCTTTTTTTCTGTTATTTAGTTTTAGTTGCTTTGGTTTGTCGTTTTACCTTGCAAGTCTCCTCTCTTCATTAAGGATTTCTCTTCATGTATTATTTAGTTCTGATTTTGTGATTTTGACGTTATGCGCGGCCATTTGCTTGCCTGAAAAAGTTCTAAAAAACATTTCCTTATTTAATGAGCCTCCACCCCGTTTTCATAATTTAACATAAAATCCATTAACTTTTCTTTCTACTACTTTCATTTCATAAAAAGATAAAAGATGAATTTGCTCGGTTTTTAGTATACTCTCAGTTCCAATGAAAATATGTAGCTGTGTAAGCAGATGTGCTACTGTTTTGATTTCTATCTTGAAATATAGAGGAAAACCCGAGTTCAGTGTGGTTTCTACCTGCAAAATAGTCATGGCATAATAGACATTTTACCTTCCAGATATCCATACAGAAGCGGTCCAAGCTGCCCTGGCAAAGCATAAAGAACAGAAGATGGCTTTGCCTATGCCAACCAAAAGGAGGTCCACCTTTGTGCAGTCTCCTGCAGATGCATGCACTCCTCCAGGTATTATGTTTCTCCAATTTATTTTTATTTTTTTTTAGGTTGTCCATTACTTTGATATTGATAATCTTTCCTTGGCTCTGTAATAGGTCACAATATTAAAGTAATAGGCAACCCTTTTAAATTACAGTATAGTCATTATAAAATACTAGGAATGTCAAGAAAATCTTTGATTAGGTGTTCATCTGAGGACATAGCACTGTGTTTTTCCAAAAATAAGACTGGGGCTTACAGTGGGGCAAAAAAGTATTTAGTCAGTCAGCAATAGTGCAAGTTCCACCGCTTAAAAAGATGAGAGGCGTCTGTAATTTACATCATAGGTAGACCTCAACTATGGGAGACAAACTGAGAAAAAAAAATCCAGAAAATCACATTGTCTGTTTTTTTTTAACATTTTATTTGCATATTATGGTGGAAAATAAGTATTTGGTCAGAAACAAAATTTCATCTCAATACTTTGTAATATATCCTTTGTTGGCAATGACAGAGGTCAAACGTTTTCTGTAAGTCTTCACAAGGTTGCCACACACTGTTGTTGGTATGTTGGCCCATTCCTCCATGCAGATCTCCTCTAGAGCAGTGATGTTTTTGGCTTTTCGCTTGGCAACACGGACTTTCAACTCCCTCCAAAGGTTTTCTATAGGGTTGAGATCTGGAGACTGGCTAGGCCACTCCAGGACCTTGAAATGCTTCTTACGAAGCCACTCCTTCGTTGCCCTGGCGGTGTGCTTTGGATCATTGTCATGTTGAAAGACCCAGCCACGTTTCATCTTCAATGCCCTTGCTGATGGAAGGAGGTTTGCACTCAAAATCTCACGATACATGGCCCCATTCATTCTTTCATGTACCCGGATCAGTCGTCCTGGCCCCTTTGCAGAGAAACAGCCCCAAAGCATGATGTTTCCACCATCATGCTTTACAGTAGGTATGGTGTTTGATGGATGCAACTCAGTATTCTTTTTCCTCCAAACACGACAAGTTGTGTTTCTACCAAACAGTTCCAGTTTGGTTTCATCAGACCATAGGACATTCTCCCAAAACTCCTCTGGATCATCCAAATGCTCTCTAGCAAACTTCAGACGGGCCCGGACATGTACTGGCTTAAGCAGTGGGACACGTCTGGCACTGCAGGATCTGAGTCCATGGTGGCATAGTGTGTTACTTATGGTAGGCCTTGTTACATTGGTCCCAGCTCTCTGCAGTTCCTTCACTAGGTCCCCCCGCGTGGTTCTGGGATTTTTGCTCACCGTTCTTGTGATCATTCTGACCCCACGGGGTGGGATTTTGCGTGGAGCCCCAGATCGAGGGAGATTATCAGTGGTCTTGTATGTCTTCCATTTTCTAATTATTGCTCCCACTGTTGATTTCTTCACTCCAAGCTGGTTGGCTATTGCAGATTCAGTCTTCCCAGCCTGGTGCAGGGCTACAATCACCATAGTGGAGTTTGGAGTCAGACTGTTTGAGGGTGTGCACAGGTGTCTTTTTATACTGATAACAAGTTTAAACAGGTGCCATTACTACAGGTAATGAGTGGAGGAAAGAGGAGACTCTTAAAGAAGAAGTTACAGGTCTGTGAGAGCCAGAAATCTTGATTGTTTGTTTCTGACCAAATACTTATTTTCCACCATAATATGCAAATAAAATGTTAAAAAAACAGACAATGTGATTTTCTGGATTTTTTTTTCTCAGTTTGTCTCCCATAGTTGAGGTCTACCTATGATGTAAATTACAGACGCCTCTCATCTTTTTAAGTGGTGGAACTTGCACTATTGCTGACTGACTAAATACTTTTTTGCCCCACTGTATATTTTTGTTTGTTCCGAAAGATTGGTTAAGGCTTATGTTCAAGGGATGTCTTTTTTTTTTTCTCCATGAACAATAATCCACATTTATTGTTGAACAACGGGATCAACATTTATTCAAACATGATCATGTTATCACACACTTACACTGCGTGTGTGCGTGAGTATATATATACATACATACATACAGAGAGATTGAGCTTAATGGACCTAGGTCTTTTTTGAATCTCGGCAACTATACACACACTGCACATATACATGTGAATATACACATACTGCACTTACGGTACATATATATATATACACACACAGTATACATGTAAATATACACACATGGCACATACGGTACAGATAGTTGCATAGATTGAAAAAAGACCTAGGTCCATCAAGCTCAATCGTTCTCCACCAATTGTACATTTTGTCACTAATTTAACTATAAACCACAATATTATTTGTACTGAGGAAATCTTCCAGCTCTTTTTTTGAAAGCTGTTCTAGTGTCTGGCATTACTACCTCTGTGGTCGGCAGTCCGCAGTCTGACTGCTCTTTCTGTAAAGAACCCTTTCCTATTTATCTGCCAGAATCCCATTTCTTTCAGCGGTAATGAGTGCCCCCAGGTGCTTACTATATTCTTTGGAAAGAGTAAGTCATGTGCCAGTCCATTGTATTGACCACACATATACTGTATACATATAAATATCTTCTTTTTTTCTAAGCTAAAGAAGCCCAAATTTTCCAACCTGTCATATTAGAGGCCTACCATCCCATGTAATAATCTAGTTGCCTGCCTTTGGACTGACTCTAACTTTTGAATATCGTTTTTAAAATTTGGAGCCCAAAACTGAATGCCATTTTCTAGATGTGGCCTCACCAGTGATTTATAAAGGGGTAACAGTACGTTGGGATAACAATATTTTCTCTCTCTTTTTATACACTACAAAATTTTGTTTGCTTTTGCGGCTGCTGCTTGACAGTGAGTACTGCTGCTGAGCTTACTTGTAACCAGAACACCCAAGTCCTTCTCCTGTTCTGTAGTCCCAAGTATGGTCCCACTTAATGTATATGCAGCAATAGGATTACTCCATCCTAGGTGCATTACTCTACATTTATCTACATTAAATCTCATTCTCCAAGTGTTTGCCCATTCAGACATCTTATCCAGATCATTTTGTAATGTCAAGGTCAGATTTTTATATTCTACATAGTTTGGTGTCATCAGCAAAGACTGACACTTTACTCTCAATCCCATCCACAAGGTAATTAATTAAAAAAAGTGAAAAGAATCAGTCCTAGCACAGATCCCTGCGGTCCCCACTGCTTACTATGCCCCATTTAGAGAACATACCATTTATGACAACTTTGTTTTTTGTCTTTTAGCCAAATCCTTACCCATCTGCATATAGTTTCCCCCAGTCCCTGCTTTGCTGCTTCAGTATAAGGCTGTTATGTGGTACAGTATTAGAACATACCAACCTGTCTCCACTTCAATTCCTCAAGACTCCTGCAGTTGACATCATGGTGACATGACTGATGTCACCAAACATCCTTAAGCAGTCCTAACCTCAGAATAGAAATACTGGGCAATACCTGAGAAATTGCCCAGTTTGCCCTGCCCCCCTCCCCCATCCCGTCCTCCTAACACTTGTCCTACATACCATCCTGTCTCCTCCTTCGTTCTGCTAGACGGCTGCAGTTAAAGAACTTTAGATGACTATGATGTCACCAAAGGTCCATTAGCAGTTTTAACCTCAGAATAGAAATGCTGGGGGGGAAGGGTGGCCTAAGAGTGGGAGCCCTGAGATATTGCCCAGTTTGCCTCCCCCTGACACGCATTTTACATACCAGTCTGTCTCCTCTTTAGTTCCGCTAGACTCATGCAGTTAAAGGACTTTTGGTGACCATGATGCCACCAAAGGTCCATAAGCAGTTATAACCTCAGAATAGAAATGCTAGGGGGGGAGCCCTAAGAGTGGGAGCCCTGAGATATTGCCCAGTTTGCCTCCCCCTGACACGCATTCTACATACCAGTCTGTCTCCTCTTTAGTTCTGCTAGACTCATGCAGTTAAAGGACTTTTGGTGACCATGATGCCACCAAAGGTCCATAAGCAGTTATAACCTCAGAATAGAAATGCTGTGGGCCTCGTGGGCCCTGGGCAAATGAACAGTTTGTCATCCCTCCCCAAACGCAGGTCCTGACTGTAATTTCAAGCATACTCTAAACCCCAAAACCTGTAGTATCATGCTAGGTCTTATTTTTGGTGTAAACACTGTATTTTGGCTAAAGATTTCTGTTCTTTCTTATGAAAACCTACTATAAATGGTAACATTTTAGTTTACAATTTCGGGTTAATTTTTTAATGTCCTGTTTGTTGTGATAACTGTAATTTTTATGTTGCCTTTTTAGTGTAAACCTAACAAGGTTTGGTTTGATAGTCTGTCAATGTGTGACCGATAGTGTATTAATTCCTCACCAATCTGTAGAACGATGGCCTTGGAGCACCATGGCTCCTTCATTGCAGTACTGAATCGGTAACGGTTCATATGATTGTCTAACACTGAAACTCAGACTAAAGGTACCGTCACACTAGACGATATCGCTAGCGATCCGTGACGTTGCAGCGTCCTGGCTAGCGATATCTTCCAGTGTGACAGGCAGCAGCGATCAGGCCCCTGCTGTGATGTCGCTGGTCGGGGAAGAAAGGCCAGAACTTTGTTTCGTCGCTGGCTCTCCCGCTGACATCGCTGAATCGGCGTGTGTGACACCGATTCAGCGATGTCTTCGCTGGTAACCAGGGTAAACATTGGGTTACTAAGCGCAGGGCCGCGCTTAGTAACCCGATGTTTACCCTGGTTACCATCGTTAAAGTAAAAAAAAACAACCACTACATACTTACCTACCGCTGTCTGTCCCCGGCGCTCTGCTTCTCTGCTCTGGCTGTGAGCGCCGGGCAGCCGGAAAGCACAGCGGTGACGTCACCGCTCTGCTTTCCGGCCGCTGTGCTCACAGCCAGAGCAGAGAAGCAGAGCGCCGGGGACAGACAGCGGTAGGTAAGTATGTAGTGGTTGTTTTTTTTTTACTTTAACGATGGTAACCAGGGTAAACATCGGGTTACTAAGCGCGGCCCCGCGCTTAGTAACCCGATGTTTACCCTGGTTACCGGCATCGTTTGTCGCTGGAGAGCTGTCTGTGTGACAGCTCTCCAGCGACCAAAGAGCGACGCTGCAGCGATCCGGATCGTTGTCGGAATCGCTGCAGCGTCGCTTAGTGTGACGGTACCTTTATTCTCAACCTTTTCAAATTTTCTGAGCGCAATTTTGAAATGCAAGTTTTGAGGGTTTTTTTTTTTTTTTACAAGTAAACTTCTCCATAAAAGATTATGTGACAAAAAGCTTAAGTGTTGCACTTCATGGTATTATTGTTTGTAGGTTTTGATACACGTGGCCTCACAATATGATTTTATGTTGGTTGGTGCCAAATTTTGCTTGAACTTACCACTAATTTCCCAAATCTATGGTGAGATGTAGGCTGCAGCAGGTGACCGTGACCACTGACCAGTTAGTATTTCCATCTTCAGTCCAGACCTATGGTAAATCCTCTGTCTCCTGGCATGGTACACACTATATGTAAGCTTTGTATATCCTCCCTCACAGACACTTCATCCGCCTCCGAAGATGAAGGCTCTCTGAGACGTCAGGCTGCTCTTTCTGCTGTACTCAATCAAAGTTTACAGAATACGGATTCCTGGATAAATAAGTCTATTCAGGGCTCGTCCACGTCATCTTCAGCATCATCTACATTGTCACACGGGGATGTGAAGAGCACCAGTGGATCTTTAGCTGATGTGCTTTCCAATACTCACATAGGTAAAAAAAATAATAATAACCCTATTGTTGTCTGTATTGCTGCTTTCTAATGCTTATCCTTTAAGCAGTCATAATATATTTATGTAATTAATGATTTTACAGTTCAGCACTTTGGGAAATAATTCTGGTAAAGTCTGAAAGTATCGGTCAGCAATATGGGGTCTAATGGAGTCATCATTTATATACCAAATACTTATTTGTGCCTGTCTGCTTAGTTATTCAATTATGATTCAATTATTTTTTATTAAACCACATCATAAAAGAAATATGCTAGAAATACCGAACAATGGATAAACCAGCAAGCCAAGCTGAAATTAATAACAATATACTAGTATTTTTATTTTAAAAAAAGTTTGAAGATAGAAGAAGAAGAAAAAAAAAGCTTCGGGAAAAAAGCAAAGGTGAGGTGGCAATGGTCCATACTTATAGTCTTGAATTGGTTTGAGTATGTGGCCAAGAATGGAATTCTTCAGATTCCTTAAACAGAAACCAAGAGCTCCATGTTCTGAAAAACTGGTCGGTTCTCACTTGGTCCCAGGTAATCATCTCCTTCATCTTACAAAAATATATATATATATCCATGAAGATGACTAGCCACTCCCAAAGAGGGTACTTCTGAGGTCTTCTGGTGACATGGGATAACCAAACGAGCTGCTTGTATTAAGATGAAGAATACTTTTTATTCTCAGAGAGGAAAGGCATTGTTAGGTCCTGGTAAGCGAGAAATGCCTTATCGTAGCTACCAGGTACACATGAGTTGGCCAATTTATGTTCTAAACTTTCTCAATTTTTCATATTTCTAGTGCAGTAATGAAATTCAATTTTCATATTTCATGTTTGCAAGTTTTGGCACTACAGTGTGCTGCCTTATTTATTTGATTGTATTAAGAAACGCATTAGACTTTTTTCAGTGAATAGAGTGAGCCAGGAATATTAGATCATCGGGGACCATCTACCCGAGTCTGAACAAACCTTATTATAAAGATCATTAATAGCTGACCACAAAGGAACAATTTTTTTCACATCGCCACCATATATATGTGTATGAGTACCTATCGCTTTCCACATCTCCAACGGAGCACAGAGTATAAAGCTAGTGAAGCAGGCTGGGGTTCTGTTTCACCAAGAGAATTGTGTTATTTCTCTAATGAAGAATTTGTGAAAAAAGGTCAATGCTTTTTCATCAGTCTGGGGAGGACATCTGTTGTATTTCAGTTTTCCGAGCAGTTATAAATGAAAAGGATGTTCCACTATTCTCCTCCTAGTGGAAGCTCGTAGAGTAGCGACACTAAATGGGAAGGAGGAGATAATAGTGTGCATATAATTTCAGATAGTATACGGTCTGTCAACAAAAATGAACTTGGGGATAATTTAGAGAGGAAGATAATTAATAGTGTAGGAGCTATGCTCCCTTGACCTGTAAGCCTAAGATAGCATCAAGGGGCATCACCCTACTTCCATGCATTAATTGTCTAACATAGATAGATACCGTAATTAAGAAAGACCCAGAATGTGTGACGTGACTGTTCCAACCCTTCATAGAAAGACAGGTTATTAGAAACTAGGAGAAAGAGGGCTAGTGTTAGAAAATAAACCTAAAAGGGCTGAAATTCTGTCCCAGTACTTGAGGTTATTGGGAGAGAAAATAGTATAGGAAGCTGTTGTAAAGGGGTCAACCAGAGTAGGAGGGTCTGGCTTCCGTTTCAAGGGTCAACCAGTACTTCCCACCAGTTAAGAATACATGTCAGTAGGGAAGCCTTGTAGAACAATATAATGTCCGGTAACCCCATCCCTACCATGGCTTTAAGTTTAAGTCCAAGTTTACAGCCTGCCCAAAGGAAGTTGATGAACATAGATCAGCTTTATGAAGAAAAGTCTAGGTGCGTGGATAGGGAGATCTTGCCTCAGATAGAGGGCACATGGTGGATATTCATTTTTAGTGAATAGATTCTCCCAAACCGTGACAAAGGAAGCTTACTGCAAGTAGTCAAGTTTGATTTAATTTTTTTATGGAGAAGAAAAAAGTTTAGGGAATAGAGGGCTTCGTGATTTGCTGACATACTCATATGTAATATATGTAATAGTCTAGTAGGCCCATTTAAAAGGGAATGAGTCATTCATGTGAAATGAAACTAGACTGAGAATATTAATATTATGGACCTCAGATTTATGAGTGTCTACATTATAATTGCTGAAGTCCCCAAAGGTC
The DNA here is from genome assembly GCF_032444005.1 of Ranitomeya imitator. Lineage (NCBI taxonomy): Eukaryota > Metazoa > Chordata > Amphibia > Anura > Dendrobatidae > Ranitomeya > Ranitomeya imitator. The sequence continues at coordinate 709,467,263 of NC_091284.1, read as the reverse complement.
TGAAATTTTACTACAATATTGGGGAAACTTTATTTTCAGGTTAGAGGTGTAGAGAACAGGTCATCTGCATAAATAGCTGATTTTCAACTTGTGCTGCATATTAACAGTCCCTAAATAGAAATATTTCCTCTAATAGTTGTTGGCAAACATTCCATAACAAGTATATAAAGTAATGGGGACAGGGGGCACCCCGTCTATTCCCATTCAAATAGGAAATGGCTGAGAGATTTCTGTTAACTCTGGCCTGTGTTACTGGAGTTGTATAGAGACCCTTTAAGCGCACTATTGTATGCTGACCTAGACCTGCGTAGGTTAAGACCAAGCATAAAAAGTCCCACTGGACCCTTTCCAAGGCCTTTTCAGCATCCACTAATGGGAGACATAAATGGATCCCCTTGTGTTTAGGCTAGGAGATCAAGGACAGAGTTTATATAATTTTGTTCTGTCCCTCGCTTTCCTTCTGAGGACAAACGCAACTTGATCCTCGTAAAGCAGAAGGGGAATTTGAGGTTTAAGATGGTTGGACGTCATTTTGGAGAATAGTTTAACATCAATATTTATTAAGCTTATTGGACGGTAATTACCACAGACCAATGAATCCTTACCTGGCATAGGAATCACGCAAATGAGAGCCAGAAGAGATTGTGTAGGGAAATGGGCACCTTCGGTTATGGAGTTAAAAGCTCTCAGGAGGGGTGGTTCCATGGATTGTGAGAATAATTTATAAAATTCTGGGATACATCTATCTGGGCCAGGACATTTATCGATCTTCAGATCTTGACTTGCAGACAAGAACTCCAAAGGAGTAAAATTGGAGTCAATCTCCTCATTATTCTCCTTAGGGATAGAGGGAGAAATATGTTTTGTAAGCTATTCCTTCATTTCCAAGTAACTGTTCCGAGTCTGAAAGAAAGTTGTATCTACCTTTAATATTCGATAGCTTTTTGTAATACACCCTGAACGTCCCCAGGATGTCTTCTGTGGAATTAAGTTTTCCTCTTTGTCACGAATTTAGAGACATAATATATGAGGAATTTTGACGTGGGTAGAGTGCCCTTGCCAGTTGTTTCCCTTTATTCTCCCCTGATTCATAATAGCGTTTGTCCCTAGCATGTTTATCCTTCTAATTTAATAGACAATGTTGGGCTGTCCAGGGGTTCACGAACCTCTGGCTAAATAGAGTGAGTCATAGTGATATGAATCGTGAGAGGCAGCAGAGAAAACGCTGAAATTCTTCTCTCTAGGATGGAGAACTCTCCAAATATCAGACATGTAAATTGTTGTCAGACTCTACAAACTGCCTCAACAGACAAGGATGACTTGCTGGTTAAAAATGCATAGTTTAGCTTCCATTCGGAAACTGAAGTCTCCTCCAAATATGACAAGAAGATTCCATGCAAGAGCACCTAGGAATCTCATTGCAACATCTGTCTCACCTTGGTTGAGGAAATGGACATTAGCAAGTGGTACAGTTCTCTGGTTAGTTATGGTCATTTATATCCCTACCAAGAGTGCCTGTCGTAGTGTTGGAAGAAACTTAAGGAAACCCACGCAAACACTGGGGGAGCACAAACTCTTTATAGATGTCATTCTTTGTGAGATTTGAACCCTGGACCCTTGTGCTCCAAGCCACGGTGCTGCATCGGTGACTCTGTGGTTAGCTTTTCCTGCAACTTTTGCAAAATGATTCCTCCTGAATTATTTAATATGTTAGGAATGTGTTAAAATTATTAGTAGAAAGTCCACAAGATAAATGATAGGAACCACAGCTATCATGCATCCATCATTGAGATCCCCACCAATCATGAGAATAGGGTCCCGTGGCCTCTTGTGAATGGAGCAGTAGTGCAAATTAATGCCAACAGACCTATTCACTTGTCTGGATTTATGAAACCTCTGAGATGCAGTGAATAGATCGGTGTCCATGAATGATCACTACTGTTCCATTCACATGGAGGACACAGAACTCCATTCTCGAGATCAGTGGAGACCACAGCTGTCAGACTTGCACCGATCTTGTGGACAGGTGATAAATAATATTAGTAGCATAACCTCTATTTTTTCTTTTTGGGTGGGTGGGGAGGTGGAGGTTTCAGCAAAGGGGAAGATAACAGTTTCTCAATGAACAGATCCACCTGGAGTATGGAGACATAGGCAGTACTCTATGGGAAACAGTATCTAAACTAGTTCCTTCAGTAAGGAGAAGACTTATTGCATAGTAGCCACAGATGGGTGCCTGGTTTGCCTAATAGATGATAGTTTTCTTTCTTCTAGTAAAGAGGAAATTGGTGTTTCAGAAAAAAAGAGGAAAACTGTGGTCAAAAGTTGCAAAATTTTCCAAAATACTTGCAAAATTGAATATAAACCTGTATTACAAGGTGATAAAAATCTGTCTTATGATGAGAATGCGCCCATTACATGACCAGGACAGTTTTCTGTCCGTAAGAAATCTCCAACCCATAAACAATTGATAAAAAAATAATATATTTCAAAATTGTTCGAGTTGTGAAAAAAAAATGATTATTTTAACAGGAAATAAATCACAATTTTTGCAGGAGTCGTGCACTTATCGTAAGGTTTTGGTTATCTGTAAAAACATAAACTACCTTGTTATATGTAGGGAAGGATAGGAATAGAGAGACCGAACAGTAAAAAAAAATAGCAGGAACTAAGAAAGTACAGAGGAATTTCTCATAGGTGCATAATGAATATTTTCACTCTGGAGGCCAGTCGGGGGTGTAATTCATAGCCTGTATTTTATACAGGGCCGTCACAGACGTCATCGCCATAATTCTGCTTGGTTACACATTCATGAAGTGTTATTAGAGGATTTGGGCAGTTTAAATATAGTTTTACCTTCCATTTTTATACTGATGCGATCTGTCATTACTTATTTACAGAAAGTCTATTGGCTCCTCCTGATGTCACAAGCACCACAACCACATCCTCGTCGTCCTCCTCATCCTTGTCCTCTGTCCGCCCAGCAAATATTGACCTGCCGCCCTCCGGTCTGGTAAAGGGGGTGCACAAAGCTGCAAGAAGGTCCAGCCTGATGGACACTGCAGATGGTAACTCCATTCATGTGTCTCTAGCCGCCAGGACTTTATATGGCCTTCAGAGCGTCCACTCATTTCATGGGCTTTAAAGGGAAACTTACACCACAGGTTTACTGCATTGGACACTTGAAATCTATATAATAAATTATTTATTATCATGTTCTATTTTTCAATATGTAAAAGATTTATTCTATATTAAAGGGATTAATTATATATTACATAATTTTGGACTTGGGAAGGATTGTTTTTAAAACAATAGAATGAGTCCCCTTTAGATCTAGCACAGGCTGCTCCTGTGGTCTGCATTGGGATGCATGTTCCCTTCCTCAGTCACCTGACTGCTGGGGCATGTGATTGTTTGCAGCGGGTCGGGTAACTGGAATGTGATGTCATCAGATGTGTCTCTCCTGCTGGCTGCTTGACTGGGTCTTGAGTTGTCCATGCATGGAAAACACAACTGAGTGCAGTGTGCTGACTGTGCCACTTTTTTTTCTGCCTATGATGAGATCACATTCCAGTCTGAGAGCTGCAGACAATCACAGGTCTCATTAGTCAGGTGACAAAGAACGGGACCTCCTCAAATCCTGTCCTAGTGCAGACCACTGGAGTAGCCGCTACGGAATCCACAGGGAGTGCCTATGCCTCATGCAAGTGATTTAATATCATGCCGATTTTATTTTATATGTCAGACAATGTCTTTGAAACAAAAAGGTAAATTCCACAACAAATCGACAAATTTAAAAAAAATCAAATACTCTAAATATTTCCGGTTGTCAGGAAATGTCAGTTGATTTATAGTTTAAAAATGGCTCCAGTGCCCTAGATGGAGTCCGTCACTTCTTGGCATGGTTTGACCTTGGAGATATTTTTATTTCTCTTTCTGGCACCATATAGTGAAATGCTACAAATTTGCCCATCACGTTTGTGCTGATTTTTTACCGTCTTGTTTTGCTGTTACAGGCGTTGCCGTCAATAGCCGAGTGTCTACAAAGATCCAACAACTACTGAATACACTCAAGCGACCAAAAAGACCACCATTAAAAGAATTCTTTGTGGACGATTTCGAAGAGATTGTGGAAGGTATCGATTATCTGTTATAAAAGAATTCCGGACATGTAATCACATTGAATATTTGCACTAGATACAGGTGCATCTCACAAAATTAGAATATCATCAGAAAGTTAATTTATTTAAGTTATTAAGTACAAAAAGTGAAACTCATATATTATATAGAGTCATTACACACAGAGTGATCTATTTCAAGTGTTTATTTCTGTTAATATTGGTGATTATGGATTACAGCCAATGAAAACTCAAACGTCATTATCTCAGTAAATTAGAATACTTTATAACACCAGCTTGAAAAAATGATTTTTAAAATCCGAAATGTTGGCCTGCTGAAATGTATGTTCAGTAAATGCACTCAATACTTGGTCGAGTCTCCTTTGGCATCAAATACTGCATCAGTCGGCGTGGTATGAAGGTGATCAGCCCGTGGCACTGCTGAGGTGTTATGGAAGCCCAAGTTGCTTTGATAGCAGCCTTCATCTCGTCTGCATTGTTGGGTCTGGTGTCTCATCTTCCTCTTGACAATACCCCATAGATTCTCTATGGGTTTAAGGTCAGGCAAGTTTGCTGGCCAATCAAGCACAGTGATACTGTTGTTTTTAAACCAGGTATTGGTACTTTTGGCAGTGTGGACAGGTGCCAAGTCCTGCTGGAGAATGAAATTTCCATCTCCAAAAAGCTTGTCGGTAGAGAGAAGCATGAAGTGCTCTAAAATTTCCTGGTAGACTGCTGCACTGACTGGCCTTGATAAAATACTGTTCAACTACACCAGCAGATGACATGGCTCCCCAAACCATCACTGATTGTGGAAACTTCGCACTAGACCTCAAGCAGCTTGGATTGTGGCCTCTCCACTCTTTCTCCAGACTCTGAGACCTTGATTTCCAAAGTCTAGTGTGAAGTATCCACAATCAGTGATGGTTTTGTGGAGCCATGTCATCTGCTGGTGTAGGTCCACCGTGTTTTATCAAGACCAAAGTCAGAGCAGCTGTCTACCGTGAAATTTTAAAGCACTTCATTCTTCCCTCTAACGACAAGCTTTTTGGAGATGGAAATTTCATTCTCCAGCAGGACTTGGCACCTGTCCACACTGTCAAAAATATCAATTCCCGGTTTAAAAACAACAGAATCACTGTGCTTGATTTGCCTGCAAACTCGCCTGATCTTAACCCCATAGAGAATCTATGGGGTATTGTCAAAAGGAAGATGAGAGACACCAGATCCAACAATGCAGACGAGGTGAAGGCTGCTATCAAAGCAACTTGGGCTTCCATAACACCTCAGCAGTGCCACAGGCTGATTGCCTCCATGCCACGCAGCATTGATGCAGTAATTGATGTAAAAGGAGCCCCGACCAAGTATTGAGTGCATTTCCTGAACATACATTTCAGCAGGCCAACATTTCGGATTTTAATCATTCTTCAAGCTGGTGTTATAAAGTATTCTAATTTTACTGAGATAATGACTTTTGGGTTTTCATTGGCTGTAAGCCATAATCATCATCATTAACAGAAATAAACACTTGAAATAGAGCACTCTGTTTGTAATGACTCTATATAATATGAGTTTCACTTTTGTATTGAAGAACTGAAATAATTTAACTTTCTCCTTCGCCTCATTGGGGGACACAGGACTGTGGGTGTATGCTTCTGCCGCCAGGAGGCTGACACTAAGTAAACTTGAAAAAAAAAAAAAAGTTAGCTCCTCCTCCATCGTATACACCCTGACACTGGCTACCAGAGACTCCAGTTTATGCTTAGTGTCTCAAGGAGGCACATCTCTGGGTCCTGGATTTCTGGACCCGACTTTCAACATTTTTGAGGGTCCGATCTCCCCAAACCATGAACGGGCAAGCACGTGTGATACTACTCCACGTATCCTTCCCCGCTACGTGGGATTTTTCACTGGACTTGGCCCTGACCACCCTGAGGTATCTAGACCCCAGGCTGTACAGGTGCACCTAGACGTCCGTGTGTTCCCCCCTGATTTCCACACCCCTGCGTGGGGCGTTAGCTGGGGTGGAGGACGGTCCCTCTCCTTATCCTGGGATAATGGAGTTTGGGTTCCTGCACCGTCATTCATTTCCACCCCTCGCTGAGTGTGGTGTGTCAAAGGGGGGGCTCCTGAGTACCTGTTGCGGGCGCTACGTTTTGGTCCGGCGCTGTGGCGCCTGCGGCGTTAGCAGAGATGCGGCGTTATCCGGACGGCGCCGCGGCGTTGGGTCGGCGGCGCCGCAGCGCTCCGAAACGGCGCCGCGGTGTCGGAGAGAGAGCGGCGCCGCTGTTCCTCCGGAGGCTTCGGCCTTGCCTGGCTCCCTGCAGGCGTGGGGCTGTTTCCTGGAGCCCGGGACTTCCGGGCGGCGGGCTGCGCTGCGGGGCTCCGCCCCTTCCGGCGCGTCATGTCCGGTTCCGGCTTCTCCGGTCACTGAAGGGGAAAATTGAGGCCGCGGCTTCGGGCCTGCTCTAGGCTGCGGCTTAGTGTGGCGGTCCCTCCCCCCTATAGCCTGCTGGACATATAAAGCAGCACATTTGGGCTCCGTATCGTGCGGTCAGGATCCATCTCTGTATTCGTGGGGACACAGGACTGGGGTAAGTGCTTCTCTCTCCATCTGGACTGAAGCATTCCTTTTTTCCCAGTCTCTGGCCCTGGGTATAGCATTACGGATCATTATGTCTAGAAAGGTTAAGACTCACACGGTTCTTTTTTCCAGTTGTGTATCTTGTAATGCCCTTTTTCCGCACGCCCAAAGCAATCGCCTCTGTGAGGCCTGTGACTCTGAACGTGTCCAGGAGCCCCCCCCTGCCAGTCCTCCAGTAGTCTCTCCGGCTCTGGTCCCTCAGCCAGATGCTGTGGTAGCTCCACCGGAATGGGTCTCGTCCTTGTCGCAATCCATGGCGTCCCTTACTGAAGCAATCAAATCTCTGCAGACCCCGGCGGTCGGGACCGGTAATCCACCTGTCTCAGAGAGGGCCTCGGGGTCTCAGGAGTCTTCGGCCTGCAGGGGCCGCGCTCTCACTCGACAGACCCATGGAAAGCGGATTTGCAAGGCGTCTCCCAGGCACTCAGGTGCTTCCGCATCCTGGAGTTCCGTATCTCACTCTCCTTCCCCTGCAGAAAGTGGTGAAGTTGAGACTGATTACGAGTCGGAAGGGTCTCTTAATTTTGATAAACCTGGGTTTCAGGAGTCAGTAGACAGCCTAATTGAAGCTGTCAATCAGTCTTTGGGGATAGAAGACGAGCTCGTCTCTTCCTCTGATCATAGGGTCTCATTTAAGCGGACTAAACGGGCCCATAGGGCTTTTTCTTCTCATTCTGAGTTCGAGGACCTGATTCGACGCAATCGGGAGCACCCGGACAAACGCTTTTCAGGGCAAAGAGCTCTGAAGGCGAGGTATCCCTTTGCTTCGGAACTTTGTAGTGATTGGGCAGAAAATCCTTCTGTAGATCCTTCAGTGTCCCGTTTAGCCTCTAACACGTTGCTATCTCTCCCTAATGGCTCATCGATTAAGGATCCTACGGATCGTCTTATAGAGAGCTTGGCTCGTTCCGTCTTCGAGGCCTCAAGCTCAGCACTTTTTCCTTCCTTTGCAGCAACTTGGGTTGCCAGGGCTATGATAGCTTGGTCAGACTCGTTATCTAAGGCTCTCCAAGAAGGTAATGTGTCAGCAGAATTGGCTGAAATGTCGTCTCAGGTTGCTATGGCCGGTAGCTATCTGATTAACGCATCTCTGGATGCGGCAGATTGTGCTTCTTCAGCTGCGTCTAATGCTATTGCCATCAGAAGGGCCCTTTGGTTAAGGTCCTGGCGGGCTGATTCTACCTCTAAAAAATCTCTTACATCCCTGCCGTATCAGGGTGGTCGTTTGTTCGGAGAAAAGCTGGATCAGCTCATTTCTGACTCCACAGGAGGGAAAAGTAAGTTTCTTCCTCAGCAGAGGGCTAGACAGCCTTTTCGGCGCCAATTTCAGGCCCGTTTTAGAACCTTTCGCTATGTCAGATGGGCCCCAGCATCAGGTTCTCCCGCGCAGGGTCGGCCCAATCAGGACCGAGATGGTCGGACCCCTTATACGGCCAGCCAGGGGGGAAGAATGCGTCCCCAGTCTACTAGATCCAGAGGATCTAGGGCGCAAAGATTTTCGGCCAAGTGACTGGAGGCCTCCTCCGGGCGCCTCCAAAAAAGTAGGCGGACGTCTACTTTTATTTCGCCAGGTCTGGCTTCAGGTAATCCACGACCAGTGGGTGGCAGAGCTCGTATCTTCAGGTTACAAGATAGAGCTGGTCCGTCTTCCTCCTCCCCGGTTCTTCCCATCCCGTCTTCCCAGGTGCAAATCTCTTCGTCAAAGCTTGTTCAATTCCATAGACTCTCTCCGTATCAGCAGTGTCATTTCTCCTGTTCCAAAGGAAGAAAGGTTTCAGGGCTTTTATTCCAATCTTTTTGTAGTGCCCAAAAAGGATGGAGCAGTGAGGCCTATCCTAGATCACAAACTCTTAAACAGGTTTGCCCGCGTTCGACACTTTCGGATGGAGTCTCTGCGGTCGGTCATCGCCTCTCTGGAAAAGGGAGAATTTTTGTCCTCAGTAGACATTCAGGATGCTTATCTTCATATTCCCATCTTTCCGCTCCATCAAAGATTTCTCCGGTTTGCCGTAAACAATCTACACTTCCAGTTCACGGCATTACCTTTCGGATTGGCCTCCGCTCCCAGGGTGTTCACAAAGGTCATGTCGACTGTGGTGTCCATTCTGCACTCCCGGGGTATAGTCGTCTTGCCATACCTAGACGATCTGCTGATCAAGGGACCGACATTTCAATCTTGCAGGGAAAATGTCGGCATCACTCTGGACACCCTTTCCCGTCTAGGTTGGTTGGTAAATTTAAGGAAGTCATCCCTACAGCCGTCTCGAAAAATCTCTTTTTTAGGCATGATCTTCGACACCGCTCAAGCTCTATCTATCCTTCCACAGGACAAGGTCCTAGCCCTTCGGCGGGAAGTGAATCTTCTACAACCATACCCTCATACGATTCGGTCCGGGATGAGGGTGTTAGGAAAGATGGTTGCAACCATAGAGGCGGTTCCGTTTGCACAGTTTCATCTTCGACCCCTCCAACGAGCAATCCTATCAGTATGGAACAGAAATCCTCTCTCTCTCAACCGCAAATTTCGGTTGTCTTTCCAGACCAAGCAGGCTCTCGCTTGGTGGCTAAACAGCTCATCTCTACTCAGGGGGAAGCCCTTTCCCCCAACCAATTGGCTAGTGGTCACAACAGATGCCAGTCTCCTGGGTTGGGGAGCAGTGTTCTTCCATCACACAGCTCAGGGACGCTGGTCTCCTCGGGAATCAGATCTCCCCATCAATAACTTAGAGATTCGAGCAGTTCGGCTAGCCTTGTTACGTTTTCACCATCTTCTGGCGGGTCGCCCTGTCCGGATTCAATTGGACAACGCCACAGCGGTAGCTTACATAAATCACCAGGGGGGCACCCGCAGCAAGGCAGCCATGCAGGAGGTAAAACTGATTCGACTCTGGGCGGAGAGAAATCACTCTGTGATCTCAGCGGTCCATATTCCGGGCGAAGAAAACTGGGCGGCAGATTTCCTAAGCCGTCAGGGTCTAGCCTCCGGGGAATGGTCTCTCCATCCCGAGGTATTTCTGCAGATATGCCATCTTTGGGGAACTCCAGACGTGGATCTAATGGCGTCCAAGGTGAATGCCAAGGTGCCCAGTTTTGTCTCTCGGTACCGCGATCCCCAGGCTATCGCCGTGGATGCGCTGGTACTGTCTTGGAACCAATTTCATCTCTCTTATCTGTTCCCTCCTCTGGCACTGCTCCCGAGAGTAATCAAGAAGATCAAATCAGAGAGAGTGCCGGCCATCCTGATCACTCCGGATTGGCCACGACGGACCTGGTATGCAGACCTGGTACAACTTCTCGCCGGGGTTCCTTGGCGGCTCCCTGATCGGCCGGATCTTCTATCTCAAGGGCCGATCTACCACCAGAACTCAGAGGTCCTACGTTTGACGGCCTGGCCGTTGAATCTTGGGTTTTAACTCAGGCTGGCTTTTCTCAAGAAGTGGCTGATATCATGATCAGTGCACGTAAGTCCGTTTCGGCCAGGATTTATTATCACACTTGGAAGGTGTTTCTTTCCTGGTGTAGAGAACGCGGGCTGCCTCCTCTGTGTTTCTCCGTTCCAAACATTCTAGCCTTCCTTCAAGCAGGCCTGGTTTCTGGGCTTGCTCCTAGTACCCTTAAAAGGCAGGTTTCGGCTTTATCAGTCCTTTTTCAGCGCAAGATTGCTCCTAATCGTCAAGTCAGGACTTTTTTCCAGGGAGTCGCTCATAAGGTCCCTCCTTATAAGACTCCTTTGGAAGCTTGGGACCTTAATCTGGTCTTAAGGGCTTTACAGGACGCTCCTTTTGAGCCTCTTCAAGAGGTTTCTTTGATGTTTCTCTCTTGGAAAGTCGTATTTTTAGTGGCCATAACGTCCATAAGACTGGTATCGGAGCTGGCAGCTCTTTCTTGTCGTCCTCCTTTTTTGCGTTTTCATCAGGACAAGGTGGTGCTCAGACCAGCACCGTCCTTTTTGCCGAAGGTTATTTCATCATTTCACATCAATGAAGATATTGTTCTGCCCTCTTTTTGTCCGGCACCTATGCACCGTGTAGAAAAAGCTCTCCATACGTTGGATCTGGTGAGGGCTCTGAGGAGGTACGTTTCCCGTACGGCCCCCTTTCGCCAGACAGATGCTCTGTTTGTCCTTCCGCAGGGTCGCAGGAAGGGATGCGCGGCTTCAAAATCTACCCTAGCCAGATGGATAAGGGCGACCATTCAGGAGGCTTATCGCTCCATGGGCATGACAGTTCCGGCCGGAATCAAGGCTCATTCGACTATAGCAGTGGGGGCTTCCTGGGCCGTGCGGCACCAGGCCTCAGCGGAGCAGGTTTGCAAGGCTGCGACCTGGTCTAGTCTGCATACATTTGTCAAACATTATAATGTCCACTCCCAGACCTCTGCAGATGCAAGTCTGGGTAGAAGAATTCTTCAAGCGGCAGTGGCGTATTTGTAGACAAACATTATCTGGATGTCTTTTACTGGTGAGTTATTTTTCCCACCCAGGGACTGCTTTAGGACATCCCACAGTCCTGTGTCCCCCAATGAGGCGAAGGAGAAATAGGGATTTTTGTGTTACTCACCGTAAAATCCTTTTCTCCGAGACGCTCATTGGGGGACACAGCTCCCTCCCTGTTAGCCTTATGGCTGCTTTGGTTATATCTGATTACATTAGTCAGTAGGATCTTTTCTAGACATAAGTTTTCTGTATTTATGCTGTTATATTATTTTTTGTGTTTTGTTCTCCTACTGCTTTTTGCACCAAACTGGAGTCTCTGGTAGCCAGTGTCAGGGTGTATACGATGGAGGAGGAGCTAAAAAATTTTTTTTTCAAGTTTACTTAGTGTCAGCCTCCTGGCGGCAGAAGCATACACCCACAGTCCTGTGTCCCCCAATGAGCGTCTCGGAGAAAAGGATTTTACGGTGAGTAACACAAAAATCCCTATTTCTCCTTTGCCTTATTGGGGGACACAGGACCCTGATTCCTCCTCAAACCAGGGCATCTGCTTGCCTAGCGCAGAAAGTCCTTCAGCCATACGAGAGACATCCTCTGATGGGAGCCGTCACAGAACAAGGAACATGCAAACTACTAGATAACGACTCCATAGCCTGTCCCACAGGCACTCTCGTGCCTCGGCGTCTGCGAGCTGCGTTTCCCGCTCACCCGTCCTATGTCCCCCAATGATTGGCTCAGAGAAAAGGATTTTACTGTGAGTACACACAAAAATCCCGTTTTTTTATGATATTCTAATTTTGTGAGATGCACCTGTACGTTTTTCTTGATTTTAGTTGACACATAGGGCTATAGAGTGGTTGCTAGTGATGAGCGAACATGCTTGGATAAGGTGTTATCTGCCATGCTCCTGTGCTAATAGAGTATCCTCAGCGTGCTTGAATACTATGTTCAAGTCCCTGCAGTATTCGAGCACACCGAGAATACTCTATTAGCACGCTCGCTCGCTCATAATTAGTGGTTGCCTGATTGATATCGATTTGCAAAGAAAAATTGGGAATTGTCCCATGAAGTCAGATTTTATGGCCTCTTTGACATACTGTGGGATCTACATTATTGCATGGAATTTACATGTTATGTTTTTACCATACAGTTCCTAGGCCAGACCCTAACCAACCAAAACCAGAGGGTCGCCAGATGACCCCCGTAAAGGGAGAGCCATTAGGAGTGGTGTGTAATTGGCCGCCTTCAGTAGAAGCAGCTCTGCAGCGATGGGGAACAACACAAGCAAAATGTTCATGTCTCACCGCCCTGGACGTGACTGGGAAACCGGTCTATACGCTGACATATGGTACAGTGACCCAAAACATAATGTCTTCTACAATGTTTCATGCTTTAGAGCACCCGGAGTACCGTACTTGCTGTCAGTTGTAGAGCAATGTTCTTATTTTTCTGTTTCAGAGCTGGTGCTGCCTAAAAAATCCTTAGCCCTCTTCTTCTGTATTACATCCATCTACTGATACTTAGGAATCAGACAATGACCTTTTATTGAAATCAAGTTTTTGTGTTTAGATTTTTTTTTAAAGTTTTGACAATGTTTGTTTTTCATATCACAATCTGTATTGAAAAAAAGAATGAAATCTTGTCATTTTCACTTTATAGAAGACTTTTCAGAAGTCTCATTATCATCACAGGCAGGATTAGAATGACAGGTAACTCGTCTATACTCAGGTTATAACACAGGATCTACCAATGACAATAGACGATGTCACAGCTGACCTGCTCCCCCTCGCTTCACAATTACATTTGCATACGCTCAGTAGATGCTTCAAAATACAAGATAGGGTGTGAGGTGGCCTGTTGTTGCTAATGTACATGTGTATTTTTTTAAATCACAGGACATTAAAGGCTAAAAAAAAACAAAAAAGCTCAAGTGGCCGATGTGAAAAAGGCAAGATTTCTAATTATTTAAAATGTAGCTTGTGATATTCAAAATTAAAAGTAATTACCCCCTGTGGACATTTGTAAGCTGAATTTTATCTCAATTGCCAGTTTGAAAGTGAATCTCTCTATTTCAATACCATGATTTGTATAGATTCACTTAATAATGTGTTTTTATACTAGTTGGATTTTCCTTTTTTCTGATGCATACACTCCCTGACAGAAGTTATGTCGCTTATCCATGTTATGAAAATAAAAGATTATAACCTGAAGTTAAAATCATCCATTGGTTGTATAAATTATTCTTTTAAAAGCTGAAACCCTCCGAAATGTGGTTTAGGTTAAGAAAATAAATTGGCATCAATGCAGAAATATTGATCAGCTAATGGACACCGAATGGTCAGATTTTGGCAAGACAAAAGTTTTGTCGCCCACCGAAAGTAATGTGATATTCAAACAAATAATTAACTTAAAATGCAAATATATGTTGCATAACATTGGTGAATGAAGTTGTGGTGCTATTAGAGTCATATTTAATATTTTGTGTGACTGCCATGAGCTTGAAGGACTGCATCCATGCGGTTCAACAATAATTCATACAATTTATTAATGACGTCATCAGGAATAGAAAAGAAATGCAGTCTTCCATGCCTCCCAGAGTCCATCTAGATACTTTGGTTTTGTCTTCCAAGCTTCCTCTTTCATCCTACCCCAAACATGCTCAATGAAGTTCATGTCTGGTGACTGGGCTGGCCAGTCCTTGAGCACCTTGATCTTTTTTGCCTGGAGGAACTTTGTTGTAGAGATGGATGTATGAGATTGAGCACCATCCTGCTGCTGAATTTAACCCCTTTTATGATTTGGAATATAAGAGGTAGCTAATACTTCTTGATATTTTAGGCTATTGATATTGCCTTCCACCTTGCAAATGTTTTGCACACCCCCATACTGAATGTAACCCCAGACTATGATCTTTCCACCATCAAATTTAACTGTTTTCTGGGTGTATTTTGGATCCATATGGGCTCCAGTAGGTCTCCTGCAGTATTTGCGGCAGCTGTGGTGTAAGAAGATTCATCAGAGAAATCCACCTACTGCCACTTTTCCAGCATCCATCTGTTTAGCAGGCTGTGGGACTTTGCAAATGCCCCACGGTTTTTTATTTGCCTTTTGTTTAGTGCTGGCTTCTGGGCACTGATTCGACCATGGAGGCCATTTCGAGACAGAATCCTACAAACTGTTCTAGTTGACACAGTGACTTGAGGTGACCAGGCCTGTTGGAGCTCTGCTGCAGTGGAAGAGGGGCTTGCTTTGGATTTTCTAACCAACAAATGTTCCTCTTGAGCAGTTGTCTTGCGGGGTCTGCCGGACCTGGGCTTGTCAAACACATCTCCAGTCTCTTTAAATCTTTTTTTAATTATTTGTACTTGACGCTGAGACACATTAAAGGTGCCAGCCACCTCTGCAGTGGATCTGGTCTTCAGCCTCTTGATAATCCAGGCTTTGGTCGCAGGGTGGATTTTTGTCATGTTGTCAGAGTTCAAGTTGCAGTTCAAGTGAAGGTCTGGGGTGCTGGGTTTCTTTTTATGCACACACTAATTAACCGATCATTTACTGAGCACAGGTGAGGATGTAAACAAGGATTAGGTGCATTATATGACCGGTGACAAAACTGTTGTCTTGCCAAAATCTGACCATTCTGTATCCATTAACTGATCAATATTTCTGCATTGATGCCAATTTATTTTCTTAACCTAAACCACATTTCGGAGGGTTTCAGCTTTCAAAAGAATAATTTATACTACCAATGGATGAATTTAACGTCAGGTTATAAGCCTTTATTTACATAACATGGATAAGCGACATAACTTCTGTCAGGGAGTGTAAGTCCTTCACTTTTATAAACAGTTGGGGTATGTATGCTTGTGGTCTTTTTAAGGTGGATTTCTCATGGAATCCACCTGAAAACCCTCTGCAAAATCACCGTTAAAAGAACATAGTGCACAACAATGTGGAAACGACTTTGCTGTGCACATGTTCAGCCTTATGTCACGACTGGTAACCACTTCATGATGCAGAAATGGTTTAAAGAAGTGACATACTCATTCTTCTGGCGGCTTTGCTTGAAATCTGCCTCCTCTTATAGACTTCAAAGGAAAAAGCAGAGACACCGGCAGTAGAGCTGCCGGAAAACCAAAGGAAAGGACCCAAGCGAAGCCGCTTCAGGAAAATGACCGCTGGTTCCTCTGGCGTCTTAAAGACGTGGGAGCATACCCTTTAAACAAATGTTGTCACCCTGCAGCCGCCACAACGGGGAGCTTGGTGCACACAAATTAATGACCCGTTGTATGTGGTGGCGGTTTTGAGACTTGACTGTAAGATAACTTTTTATATTTCAGGAAAATTGTGGACCAGAAGCGTGAGACTGGCTTACACCCTTCTTAATAAATTGGGGACCAAAAATGAGCAGGGGCTCAAGCCAGGTGATAGGGTAAAGTCATACTTATTTATATTTGCATGTATTTTATGCGCTATTTTGTTTTTTATTTACTTGTTGTTGTTTTTTTCATTGAAAACAATGAATTTGATTATCTGTTTATAAGTGATATATTTTAAGCAAATTTGGCACTATCTACGGCTCAATTAACATTTGTGTTGTCAGTCTTTGTTGGAGGGTCTTTAAAAAAAAAGTCGAAAAATGACACTGTTACTAACACTCCCTTTGAAGTGGAGAAATACATTTTTTTATTTTTTTTAATACACCGGAAGACTAACCGTTTAATTTTATGAATCGATAGTACACATGCAAATAAACAATTTTTGTAATATACCTTATAGAGATTTCTGGTCTCTTCACCTTGATCTTTCAGTCTCCAAGTGTAAAAGCTATATTCAGTGAAGACAGACTGTACCATTACTGAAATAGAAGGCGACAGTTGGTGCTTAGAAGATTCGATGGAGGAGATAGAAGCAGACAGATACACAAATGTCAGATCTTCATAGAATGCGCACACCTGCCAGATTGTATTTTAGAAATGAGAATTTGGAGAATGGGAGTTCAGGAGGAGAAAGAAGCAGATTTTTCTTATAAGATATTACAGCTTCTCTCACTTTCATGTTTTCTATTGATGTATAAAAAATAAAAATAAAAAAATTAAAATTGGCGGTTACTCTATAAGAGGACTAGTTACTTGCCATAAATATGTATGTATATATTTGTTTACCTGGTCTAAATGTTGTGGTTCTAATTAATCAATAGCTGACTTTCTTTTGTTCCTGCACCTCTATGGTCCTGAGACTTTCTACCCCTTTTCCTTATATGAAAATCAATTATTTTAGCCTTAATTAACCAGATTAGATTTATATAAAGGGTAGAGGGGCCATATCTCAAGCACAGAGAGGTGTAGAAAGAAAAAAACACCAATGCCCGACTAGGCAATAAAGCAATTACATGTTAATTGAAAGTGACAGATGATCTGTGTTATCGGTGCATGGATGGATAGATCAGTGGGATCCGACAGCCATCGGCCCCGATCACCCAATAATCGCACCACTTAGGATACATTTCTTTGGGGCTGATATATTAACTCTATTAAATCAAGAGAAAAAAAATGTTCAGTCTATCGGGTTTCTCTCGTTTTTCTATATCTAAAGCCTATTTCTTGTGTAATGCAATGTTATGCTACTTTGTAGTGTACCCAGAGCCCAACATGGTCCCATTTTCAAGCTATACCAAGATAATGGTATCCAGCCGGTTACATTTAGTCTCAATGACTGTCTCTCTCGTATCAATGAATCCAGTGAAAATCCAAAATCATGGCGACCCTATAAATCAGTTGCTACATTATGGTCTAAAAATTATTCTATTCAACCTAAAGTCCTATAAGGAGGTGATCTAGACTTCTGTCTGGAGGTTTTTCTACAAAACTGTCAAGAAGTCTGAGAATTGCAACTTGTTTTGTTGTCCCGAATTCCCCATAAAACTTGCACTGTGGCATTAGACCTACTTCTATATGATATTTCTAGATTTTTTAAATTTATTTTTTTAATCTTTTTTACTTGTGTTTTTCGTCACATGTGATAATGTGTTTTATGGTTTTTTATGTCTGTCTTCTTGTCTTATCACTGCTGGCATGTACATCCATTGGATGAGTATTTGCTTTTCAGACACTTGTCTAAATCTGTTGTATGCATTGTATATGTATTTTTTGTGTGTGAATACCACTTTTATGCACATAAAACACAAATTAAGTAGGAGGCCGATAAGTGGGTTCTGTTGTTCCCCCCTCAGTATTATAAAATGCTCTAATGTAAGGTTTACATTAAAGGGGTCCTCTGGTTTCAGAAAAGTTCTGTTCTCAGGCACAGTTTAATGTAAAAAAAAAAAACAGCCTGGGTTTTACTCACATATATTTGGTTTCCGCCTCTTCCCCGTACTAACGTTAAGAAAACAGCTCTGCAGCCCATCACTGAGCTCAGCATGATTGACTGCACCGCTGTCGAAGTGATGTCAGCGCTGCAGACAAACAGCAAGGACCGCAGCAGAGACTCAGCCCTGACCCCAGCGAGGGTAGGTAAAGGTCAGGTTTTTGTTTGTGTTTCTTTTACAACAAACTATGCCTGGGAACCAAAGTTTTCTGAAACTGGAAAACCCCTTTAACTGTTGTCTTCCATCATTTTCATTTGGCATGTCCAATTCATTGTACCAGTGTGACTTTTTTCGTGTCCCCCACTATACGTTCATTTTTATGTTCTTGTAATATAATTACGGTACATTTTTTATCATTGAATGTATGCATTAATCCAGTGATATGTCTGTCGCATGACGCAATGCTCCTTTGCACACACTTAGTTGTGGATGCAGAATAAAATAATTATACATTACAGCCTTTGCTCCAAATTATAAAGCTTAAAAAACCTGTCACAATGTCAAAAGCTGCCAGTTTTTGTTCTTATTTTATTCATCCTGCTTCCTTAAGTTTTCATTTTTTTTTAGTTATAAGTCCACTATACAGATCCATAGATAGGGCTTTTTATTTAGTTCTTATTATGTTTTTTTTACAAGGGGACGGTGCTCACAGGGTAAAAATATAGAGGAGCCTAAAGACATGCCCCAGAGAATCCTGTGAGCCACTCCCCCTTGTAAAGAATGTGAAATTTAGCACGAAACATAAAGGATCATATCTCTGAAACCATAAGGCGCGGATCAGTGGGACTAAAATAAGAGCAAAAGCTGGCCACTTTACACCTGGTGACAGGCCCTCTTTAAATGCTGAAGCTTTGCAGGTCCAATATGATCGACACTGGAAAGTATCCCGGGGTCAACTTCTTCAGGGCTGTCGACATTGGTTGTTCTGCTCTATGAAAGAAACACAGATGATCCACTTCTTACAGATTAGAGGTTGTTCTCATCAGATTGTTTGTAGAACACTCTGCTCCCCTGCCTCCCAGATTCCTGCTTGTCACGATGGGAGTGCGTTCCTGATATATTGGCAGATAGATTGATCTGTGCTGTGCGCTGTCCAATGATGCAAATGGAAGCAGTTTTGTCTCTGCAACATTGGAGGAGCACATCAGTGGCACTGAAGCTTTATCGATCCAGCTAACCAGCCAGCTCTAGACCAAGCTTGAAAACATTGTGCTCGCATCTTACTTAGGACACTGGCCGCTTCTCATAGATCTGCAGCTGTGGCTGGTAACCTTGGCAATGAGATGTACACAATAAAGTTGGAAAAAAATCCTTTCATTCTTAAGAACGTTGAGGATTTTTAATTGCAAAGTTGCTTGTCTGAAGATCACTTTGCAATTGTACCCATTTGAGTTGATCGGAAAACACCAAGACCCACCGATTTCATGAGGACTAGCCAACCTTCTAATGTGTGTTATGTTGGAGGTCAGAAGGATTGGGCAGGCTGAATTTTCATGACTGATCCTTTTGATCTCAGAGGTTAGTCACTCTGTTAAGGTACCGTTACACTTAACGATTTACCAACGATCACGACCAGCGATACGACCTGGCCGTGATCGTTGGTAAGTCAGTGTGTGGTCGCTGGAGAGCTGTCACGCAGACAGCTCTCCAGCGACCAACGATGCCGAAGTCCCTGGGTAACCAGGGTAAACATCGGGTTACTAAGCGCAGGGCCGTGCTTAGTAACCCGATGTTTACCCTGGTTACCATTGTAAAAGTAAAAAAAAAAAACACTACATACTTACATTCCTGTCGCGTCCCCCAGCGTCAGCTTCCCTGCACTGTGTAAGCGCTGGCCGGAAAGCAGAGCGGTGACGTCACCGCTGTGCTCTGCTTTACGGCCGGCCGGCGCTGACACTGGGGGACGCAGGGAAGCTGACGCTGAAGGACGTGACAGGAATGTAAGTATGTAGTGTTTTTTTTTTTTTACTTTTACAATGGTAACCAGGGTAAACATCGGGTTACTAAGTGCGGCCCTGCACTTAGTAACCCGATGTTTACCCTGGTTACCAGTGAAGACATCGCTGAATCGGCGTCACACACGCCGATTCAGCGATGTCAGCGGGTGATCCAGCGACGAAATAAAGTCCTGATCATTCCCCAGCGACCAACGATCTCCCAGCAGGGGCCTGATCGTTGGTCGCTGTCACTCATAACGATTTCGTTAACGATATCGTTGCTACGTCACAAAAAGCAACGATATCGTTAACGAGATCGTTATGTGTGACGGTACCTTTAGTTTGGTGGTAGGTTAGTCACCGCTTCTTATTGAGAACACATTCATACTTGGTCTAGCTTAGCCTCAGATGTATGAGGAATTTGGGAAGAATGGTGTTCAGCTGACCACTATCAAAAGTGTAGGACAGGGGTCCCCATCCTGTAGCTCGGGAGCCACATGTTGGTCGCGGTCCCATGAATTGCGGCTCGCGGCTGTCTGCCAGCTTGGTCCTTTAGTTCCAGATTTAGTAAACTGGTATGAAGAGAACATCTCAAAATGGTGAACTTTGTGAGTAGCCCTGCAGAGAAGAGCAGATCTGGATGCACATATACTGGTCTTGGGGAATTAGAGATAATTTAAGTATGGTATGCTAGATACAGGATGATACTACCGGTCAGAGGAGGTGCTTGAAGCTGGATGTGACTGTGTTGGGAGTGCGTGATGGGAGAATGCTGAATGTTGTGGGGTGTGGTGGGAACCCCTGGATCTTGGTATACTGCTTCGTTGTGATTTGTGTGGGAAAGCTTTGGTTATCATTACACCCGAAATGGGGGGCTTTGGTTACCACTAATGTGAAGGGGGGACAAAAGCTGGATGTGGCTCGTGACCCTCTTTCAGAGCTGAATGTGGCTCTGAAGGACAGAAAGGTTGAGGACCACTGGTGTAGGACATCGTTAGATTGTTGGTAATGGGATATTGATCTTAACTGAGCCTTTGCCTGGAAATTCACTTTTGAAAACTTATTATTTTCTCTTTTAAACTATTGATTTGTATAAATAGATGCTAAGCTTGCAGTATTGTGTCCAGTTAATAATTGATTTCTTGTTCTGCCAATCTTCTCATGAATTGTCTTCTTTCAGGTGGCCCTGGTCTATCCCAATAATGATCCAGTCATGTTTATGGTTGCTTTTTACGGCTGTCTCCTGGCAGAAGTCATTCCAGTGCCGATTGAGGTACCTCTTACTAGAAAGGTAACAATAAAATTTAGAGTAATGTTGGACACATTCTCAGGCCTTCAATCTCCGGTGACTCTTCCGATTGCAGACTCCTCTTGGCCCTTTGACGTTTGCTAGTAATTGTACCTAAAAATGTAATTCCAGCAAATAAGAGCGTGACGTAGAGTGAAAGCAAAGCTATTCATAATTTATGTTCATGACTTTTTTCTTGAATAATTGAATATATAATGTAGTCTGGGCCATTTTATTATAGCAAGGCCTAATTGCAGCAAAAGCATTTTTTGGAAATGTACACGGTCATCACAACTGAGCAGTATCCTATGTAATACGCTGTTACTGCTGTGCTGGCGCCCCAAGAGTATGTCATCTAATCAGGGTGCGCAGTTATCGCTTAGACTTTCCATAGTAAAAAAAAAACTAGAAAAACCTAACTGTGATAAACAGACAAATGTATAAAGATATAGAAAGTAATTGGGGGCTGTACACAATCTCCACTCAGCCTTTAAATTAAAGGTAGTATGTCTGCAGAAAATGACTGTAGAAAGTAATCGCAGGCACCCTGAAGCTTCGATGTGGCTGAGCAGCAGTTCAGTGCCCCTTTCCATGATACCACGACTAGGACCATTCTAGGTTCCAAACGCATCACTTTTTGCCTTTTATGCAGTATTTTTAATGTACCCGAAACCTTTTAAGATATACTAGTAAATTGGTGGTTTTATATCCAAATAACTGGATATATTTGTTTCTTTTCTCTGGATCTTAATGGGCATCTGTCAGCAGGTTTTGCTATTTCAGAGCAGCATAATACAGGGCAAGTGAGCCTGATTCCAAGGATGTGTCATTTGCTGGGCTGTGTGTTGTAGTGTCCATACAATCAGTGTTTAATCAGCAGGTGATTATCACTGCTTGACTAGTTCTCATGTGTACTGCAGTCCAGCTAATCTGTATAACCCCGCCTCCACCACTGATTGGCATCTTCCTGGTAATGTTCCTGTACACAGGAAGCTGCCAATCAGGGGTGTGTGCGGAGTTATACCGAGATTAGCACTCTGACCGCTTCTACATCTGCAACAGATATGATGGGGATTCTATGAAAAATGCACCAGGCAACCTAGTAAGTGACGCAATCCGGCTCTCCTGCCTTATATTCTGCTGCTCTCAGATTACCTTGTGGAAACTTGCTGACAGATTCCATTTAATCTAAGCAGGGCTTTTCCTTTCCATGCTGAGGATCTTCACAACCAATTTATAGGTTCTGGTGAACGTTGAACATTGTGCTCACCTTCATTCATAGTTCTAGTCTGAGGCCTCTTTGATTTGAAGGTCACTGGAAAAACATGTTAATAGATCCCCTCTGATACAAAGTTCTCAGTAGCCGGCGGTACGTAGCCATTGGACCCAGTCATACAGACCTATAGAGCAAGCTATAATACTGCAATATATAGCAGAGCGCTCTCCGTTTCCGGGAGCATCCATTTTTGTTCCACGTTGACTGCCTAAAATCCCAGTAATATCAGTGAGCCTCACCATTGCCTTCTTCTGCCCATTTGACTTTCCTCCTCTCTTCTTCATAAACAGGATGCTGGTGGGCATCAGATTGGTTTCCTGCTGGGAAGCTGTGGTGTGAAGCTTGCTCTTACCACCGAGGTTTGCCTGAAAGGACTGCCAAAAACGCAGAATGGAGAAATTGTGCAATTCAAGGGTAAGCCACTCGATTATTTTCCTGCCTAGAATATATTTTTCCCAGTATCTTGTGTTGATATTTTTACTTGGAATTCATGGAGCGGTGAAATTAATAGAATATAAAAATGATATATAGTTTGTAATTACATTCTTCAGTCGCACTGTCACTGTGGAAAATCATCTTTTTTTGCAGCTGTTTTTTTGTGAAGTAGTGTCTGCGGTTTTATTGTCTGCCATTAAAATTAAAATGATGTTTTTAATTAGTCTATTTCTGGGTGTTATTTGTGGAAGACACATTTTCATTTTTTCATTTTATATAACTTGAGATGTGTATGTGAATATATATATATATATATATATATATATATATATAATTTTACGGTTTCCTTAATGGGGTCCTTGTCACATAATTGCACCCCCCCTAATTCTAGAACTGCATGTACACGTTTTCCAGCAACATTTTCTAAGTTTATATATTCAGCTATATGGAATGTGCCACCACAATATGTCTATTTATTTATGAAGAAATTTGTGTTTTTGACCTTTTTTTCAACGCACTTGTACTAGAAATAATGTATTGTCATAAATGTATTTGTGTTTTATCGTAGGAATGCTGTCTATAAATTTAATATGTTTGACTCTGAAATGTTGCTATGGGAGATACGTTGGAAAGGCAGGTCTCCTGGGGCGTCTTTCCACCTCTTGCCCCTGGAGTGATAGGTCCCTCCATGCATGTGTGTACAGGGAGAGACCTGTCAGTCATTGGTAGAAGGCAGGGAGAGGCCGCCAGGGATCTGATTGTGCAGCTAGTCTCCTGTGCAGCTCGAGTCCCAGTGATGTTTCAGAGTCTAACATACCCGGCTGAAATCGTGAAGCGTCTGTCAGGTTCCCTTTTAAAGCCGGTGGCCATTTCATTTTAACAAATCTGTTGGAGACATAAATATTGGTAAGGGCCACAAAAGGAAGTATTACAGACTCTCCTTTCTTGTGAAGCGCAGCCTGTTAGTTCCTCATAGATCTGCTCTCAAAATAACAGCTAATGGAGGGACTTGTCCATCAGCCTCCTCCAATTGAAAAGCAGATTTCTAACGCACAGTGTAATTCAATTGGAGGAGGCTGGTCGACAGGACTGGTCCCATGTCCCCTCAATTAGCCGTCATTTTTGAGAGAAGATCTATGAAGAACTAACAGGCTATGCTTCACAAAGAAAGAGAGTTTTGCCAAAGCTCATTTGGCCAACCCCTTTAAAATTGGTAAAATATGACTTGGTAGCCTTTACCTGTTGCATATTACTTTTGTTGGGTAGTTTGGAGATGAAACTAAAGGAACATGACCTTAAAATAGTTCCGGTGGCTTATGTTAAACTCTAAATATTAAAGACCATGGGCTCACAATTTAGGTATGTTTCTATAGGGTGGCCAAAGCTGAAGTGGGTTGTGACTGATTCCAGATACCTGACCAAGGCACCAAAGGACTGGCAACCACACATCACCGTAGCGGGCATAGAACCTGCTTATATTGAGGTAAACGGGCTGGTAAAATCATTAAAGGGAATTTGGCACATTGTACATAAAGTCTGATCTGTGAACAACATGGTGTAAACGACGAGAAGCTGTGCAGCTTCTCTTGGTCTCTAACATCCGGCCTGCACATCAGATACCATTTTCAACAAGACAGGTTCCCTTTAAATCTAATTATTTTAATATATGGTGCACCAATAATATCTTCTACCCTGAAATACTAAATTAAAATGCCAAATGAGGAATTGAGAGCTGCAGGTAGCACCTTGGGCTGTAGAGTTACTGAGGCAACCATACAACGATAGGCTGTCCATCTAATGTGTAGGAGGGCCTCCCAACCATCCCCCAACAGATAATAGCGGGGAACATAAAGATTGGACAGCTGGAATTCAGTCATCCTATCCTTTTGTTTGGCAGTGAGATAAGCCGCTGCCAGATAATTCTGGCATCTGCTCATCCTTAGAAAGTCAGGAACACTTGGAGCCTGTGTCTGGGGAAGGTAGCGGTCAGCTGAACAATCATTTCAATTGAAAGAAATAAAAAGAATGGAAGCGCACTTACCCTGGTGTGGTTAACATCACTTTATTTGGACATGTGCAAAAGCAGACAGCAGGGAGGGATAGGATCAGCTATGGACAACGGCCGTTTCGTGCTAGATGGCACTTCAACGGGTCCTGGCGCTGAATGGATCCGGGGAGTGTTTTATAGACCCACCTGAGTCCACCAACTCCTCCCCCAACCCTCAAAACATGAACAGTGTTACATTTACAAACAGTATTACATTTAAAAACAACAAAGTATTTAAAATAGCACACGCTATGAACTTCAAAATGACCGGATTCAACATTCACAGGTTGACATAGAAATATTTTACAAGAAGACCGACATGTCGACTTTTTCATTCAAACCAGATGGTCCTGCTGCGTCTGCGCGCAGGATCCATCTGGCTTCTCTACGTAGTAGAAGGCGGCATAAGTCGCCTCCTCCCTCCGGCAATGAGACCCGCTCCAGACCAGCAAACCTCAACACCTGAGTGTCCCCCGCATGATAAGAACGGACATGCTCTATGAATCTGGGAGCTCCCTTTCCTGTGCCTACGGAATAAAAATGCTCCCTAATGCGGACAAATAAAGGGCGGATCGTTTTCCCAATATAGAAGTATCTACAAGGGCAGAACAGGACATAGACAACGTGTGTGGTTCTACAGGATATGAAATCTCGCACTATATGCTGTATATGCCCTACTCTAATTTTGTTTCCTGTATAATGGTATTTACAAAAGTTGCAACCCCCACATTTAAAGTTCCCCTTAGGGATACTGTCTGTGAGCCAGTTATTTCTATTAGTTACAAAACGATTACGGACTATACTGTCTCTGATATTCCTACTACGACGATTGGCAAATAGAGGTCCTCTATCTACTATATCTTTAAGATTATTATCTTGTCGTAGAATCTGCCAATTCTTACGTATGGCTGTTCTGATGTGGCTGTCCAGCGGACCAAATTTAAAGCTAAACACGAACTTTTTTTCTTTTTCTTGTCTTCTCTTGGGGGAAATAGAAATTTCTGTGGCAACTGCTCTGTCATAGGCAGTACTCAAAACCGCAGGAGGATAACCCCGTTTTTTGAACCTGTCAATCAAATCAGCTGACTGCTGCGCAAACCCCGTCGGATCACTATTGATTCTCTTTACCCTGAGTAGTTGACTGAATGGCAAGGAATATTTCATATGTGGCGGATGCGCACTATGATAGTGTAACAAGGAGTTAGATGCAGAAGGTTTTCGGTGAACTTCTGTGGAGATACCCCTCTCCCCAATTTGTAATTTAACATCCAAAAAGACCAAATTGGTCCCCCCAAATTGTGAGGTAAACCTCATGTTCATGGTGTTGGATGTCCCCAAGTACCTCACAAATTCCGTGAAGGTATCCTGGTGCCCATCCCACACCATGAACATGTCGTCGACATATCTAGCATAAAGCTTGATATGTCGCAAAAAAGGGTTATTTGAGGAATAAATATATTCCTCCTCGAACCTCGCAAGAAAGAGGTTAGCCAGGGTACATGCGACGGGGGTACCCATAGCGGTACCCACCGTCTGCAGGTACCACTGGCCATCAAATTCAAAAGCATTATGCTTTAGGATGAAAGAGAGTCCATCGCAGATGAATTTAAGTGTCCTGTCCAGTGGGTGTATTCTCCCAAATTTTTTTAATCGTGTCAACTCCCAATTTTTGTCGAATGCGTGTATAGAGACTCTCGATATCAATCGAAGTCAACGCATACGACTCATGCCATTCAAAATCTTTTAGTATTTTCAAAAAATCCCCCGTATCCTTAATATATGAGGGAACATCTCTCAAAAGGGGGCGCAGCAGCCAGTCAATATAAGAAGAAAGTGGCTCAGTCAAGGAGCCCACCCCTGACACTATTGGATGGCCAGGGGGGCTTCTATTGACTTATGTAATTTAGGTATATGATACCAATGTGGGCGTCTCGGAAATTCTGGTAATAGCTTCTCAGCCTGTTTAGAAGAAAACACCCTTTTCTCTACAAATTGTCTCAGCAAAGAAAGTAATAGATTCTTAAATTTTAAGGTGGGATCCCCCTTGAGTTTTTGAGTTTTAGGTAAGTTTGCTCATCTGACAACTGTCTTAGTGCCTCAGTTCTATACTAATCTCTTGTGAGCAGCACCACATTGCCCCCTTTGTCCGCACTATGGACAACCACATCAGACCAGCTCTGGATATCTGTTAATGCCCGTTTTTCTTTAATTTGGAGGTTTTTTATGGGCTTTTCATATATTAAATCCTCTACATCTTTTAAAACCTGTGACTGAAAGACATCAACCAAATTACCCGGGGACACTGGGGGCATGTAGGTCGATTTATTACCCCCAGTAAACGGAGAAATAGCCGTATCATTACATCTAGTGGAGGCCGATGTTGTACCCAAAGAGTCGAGGAGGTCTCTTGTCTCCTCCCGTACATCGCCAAATGGGTCCTCATTGACAAAAAAGCCAAGTGGGCCCACCTGGCAAGGTGATTCTCCTGGGAAGACTTCTCGAGGGGCAACCTTGTTTTTATCCATAGCAAAAAAATTAAATAAATTAATTTTACGAATTGCTTTGAACAGGTCAATTTTAAAGTCGACTATATTGAATGGTTCTGGTATACAGAAATTTAGTCCTTTGGATAGGACCGACAAATGTGCTTCATTCAATATTTGTGGGGTTAAGTTGACCACCGTTATTTCATTGGTCTCCACGAAACCTGTCGTCTTTTTTTCACATTTCTTTCTGCCATTTCTCCTACCCCCTCGACGCGTCCTGCGTCCAAAGGGGATACCCCTGCAGTAACCGTTTGTTGTGAAGGTCCCGAATCAGCAGAAGTACAAGGGTCTTCTGTTGCACTTGAGTCTGAGTCTGTCGTGAGGTAGTCTCTTTTATTTTTATTCTTTTTAAAAAGGGATTTGTTCCGCCCTTTCGGAACAGCCCTTTCGAATCATTTCGACAACAGCTTTATCATGTGTATGGCCTGCTAGAGAGTCTCAAATAGGGGCCATAATTGAATTAATCGGACCCGTGCGTGAGACTACTGGTGCTGCGTACAATTGCCTTATCAGTTGTAAAGCCCAGAATGCTAAATGCTTGTCTCTATGCCTGATCTACTACTGGCCATCAGATGGATAGTCATTTTTTTGTGATCTTAGTTGTACGTTAGAATTTCCCTAAGAATAATTAAGCAAAAAAGATTTTTTTTTAAATGTTAATGCCTTAAAAGGAATCTGTCAGCAGGTTGTTGCTACCTCATCTGAGAGTAGCATAATATAGGCAAAGAGACCCTGAATCCAACAATGTATCACTTAGTTTACTGACACAATCAGTTTTTAGATGCAACAGTGCTAAGAAACCCCGCCCACATCAGGCTCTCGATGTATGTAGTCTATGGACAGTGAGCTGCTTATCACAGGAGGGGGCGGAGTTCGACTAGCAAGCGCGCACCATCTACTAAGCAACTACAGTATCCTAGTGATAAAACCTTCACTGTAAGTAAACAACAGCACACAGACGGGAAGTGATACTATCGCTGAATTCAGTGTTTTAACCCCTACCTCATGCTGTGCTCTGGTTATGTATCAAAATCCTGGTGACAGATTCCCTTTAAACTAGGCTAGAATTAGACCATTCCTGAATAATTACAATTTGCTGCTTATTAGAGGGATGAGCCGTTAAGGTTACTTCCCACCCGTAGGCTGCAAAGTGTTCCTAAAAAAAAATCATCCGTCTCATTTACAGCTGCCATTGATAAAGGGAGAATCATTTCTATGGTTACGCTCTGCAACCTCTGCAAATATTTGGCAATTATATCTGTCTCTTATGAATCTCCATGACTTGGCCAGGCTTGTCTTAAAGCCGTTGTCAGTAGCCAAGATGAATTATCAAATTTTTTCAGCATTATTATAATTTACAATTATGGAAGTTCTCGCTTTGCCTCTCCTCTAAATTCACTTCCCTTTTTTCCACCCTTTTACATTTTTAATAATTGTTCTGTAATATTGTAGAAGTAAGACATGAATATCACTAAATTGTAGATTGGCACAAAAGTATAAGTAGACCTTGGCCAAGGAAACCAAATGAAGCCAGCAGGTGAAAAATTATTTTATTTGAGGCTGATGCAACCAAAATGGAAAACGATGACTGTTTTGCAAATAGTCATTACAAATATCCTATTGTTTTGTGTTCACAGCTCCTGTGTAAACCTCAAAAAAGTCAACAAATCTGCAGTTTTACTGCCTTACATTAGTAATCTAATGTTTGCTAATTGGGGCAGCAGGTTGGCTCAGTGGTTATCTGCACAGTTTTATTTTTTCCCCTAGTTTTTTTTCACGCTCCAAAAGACATACTGATCTGAAATTTAGATTGTGAGTCCCAATGGGGACAGAGCTGATAATGACTGTAAAGCGCTGTGGAATTAATGGTGCTATATAAGTGCATAAAATAAATGGTATTATACAGTGGGTGGGAACACAGCTATAGTAGGAATTAAAATATAACCTTTATTAGGTACAAGATAAAAGTACTCAAAAACAACGACAAATAGTGTCACCCCAAAAACAAATTAAACTATAATGGTATTAAATGATGTAACCTGTCAGGTAACACATCACTTATGGGTGATACCAATATAGACTAATGGTGAGGACAGTCATAAACAAGGGTGAAATATACTGCCCCACATACTCAAGATACCTCTGGTAAATGACATAAGCACATAAGTGCAGAAAATGTTAGGCCAGGTAACCTTGCGTGTATAAGGCTGGGTTCCCATTGCGTTATGGGACCGCGTTTAACGGACAGCGTTGCACGGCGAAATTAACGCCGTGCAACGCGTCCGTTAACGCGCCCATTGAAGGCAATGGGAACGCGCTTCACTAGCGCGTGCCATGTTCAGCACGCGCTAGCGACGCGCCGGTGATTCCTGGCGCGCCGCGGACGCTGCTTGCAGCGTCCGAGGCGCGCCCGCGGTCCGTTCCCCGCTCTCGCAGATCGGGGATCTGCGAGAGCGGGGACGTTACCGCTACCCCGACCGCAGCCCCATAGAAAACATTGCGTTAGCGCAATCCGCTAGCGCTAGCGCTAAACGGATTGCACTAACGCAATGTGACCCTAGCCTAAGTATTGGCAGGTATCAGAACAGGCAGGGAGGGGGGTAAGACAAATGCGGTAGAAATCATACACAGTACTAATATAAACAAACAGGAACGATCTCACCAATTGCCGTGACTCAGGTCAGTGTAGCCCATAGTTCGCTGAGAAGAAAAAATCCATGAAGCAGCGATGTAAGGAGACAATACCCTGTCAATCCCTGAGGGGCTAACCATAAACCTATGTCCCCAAACTCCCGCCCTTACAATGTTACAGAGTAACATGGAGGGTGGCAGGTTTTTTTGTCCTCTATTATAGCACTCATGCACTTTAGCTCCCAGGCAGGCAAGTCCCCTGATGATACGGCCTGCGAAGAAACGCGTCGGGACATTCTTATAGGGAGAGTGCAGGGCATGATTTTTGCTCAGGGGTAGTTGTGGACTGCCCTTGTAAGGGCGGGAGTTTGGGGACATAGGTTTATGGTTAGCCCCTCAGGGATTGACAGGGTATTGTCTCCTTACATCGCTGCTTCATGGATTTTTTCTTCTCAGCGAACTATGGGCTACACTGACCTGAGTCACGGCAATTGGTGAGATCGTTCCTGTTTGGTTATATTAGTACTGTGTATGATTTCTACCGCATTTGTCTTACCCCCCTCCCTGCCTGTTCTGATACCTGCCAATACTTATACACGCAAGGTTACCTGGCCTAACATTTTCTGCACTTATGTGCTTATGTCATTTACCAGAGGTATCTTGAGTATGTGGGGCAGTATATTTCACCCTTGTTTATGACTGTCCTCACCATTAGTCTATATTGGTATCACCCATAAGTGATGTGTTACCTGACAGGTTACATCATTTAATACCATTATAGTTTAATTTGTTTTTGGGGTGACACTATTTGTCGTTGTTTTTGAGTACTTTTATCTTGTACCTAATAAAGGTTATATTTTAATTCCTACTATAGCTGTGTTCCCTTAATACTGGTGGGATTTTGTTGGATTTTCCAATTAGATTGATTTAGTTTTGCTTTTTTCATATTATACAGTGGGTACCTAAAGTATTCGGACCCTTTTATATTTTTCACTCTTTGTTTCATTGCAGCCATTTGGTAAATTCAAAAAAGTTCATTTTTTTTCTCATTAATGTACACACTGAACCCCATCTTGACTGAAAAAAAAAAACTGAAATGTAATTTTTGCAAATTTATTAAAAAAGAAAACTGAAATATCACATAGTCATAAGTATTCAGACCCTTGGCTCAGTATTGAGTAGAAGCACCTTTTGAGCTAGTACAAACATGAGTCTTCTTGGGAATGATGCATCAAGTTTTTCACACCTGGATCCTCTGCCATTCTTCCTTGCAGATCCTCTCCAGTTCCATCAGGTTGGATGGTGAACGTTGGTGGACAGCCATTTTCAGGTCTCTCCAGAGATGCTCAGTTGGGTTTAGGTCAGGGCTCTGGCTGGGCCAGTCAAGAATGGTCACAGAGTTGTTCTGAAGCCACTCCTTTGTTATTTTAGCTGTGTGCTTAGGGTCATTGTCTTGTTGGAAGGTGAACCTTCGGCCAAGTCTGAGGTCCAGAGCACTCTGTAAGAGGTTTTCATCCAGGATATTTCTGAACTTGGCCGCATTCATGTTTTCTTCAGTGGCAACCAGTCATCCTGTCCCTGCATCTGAAAAACACCCCCATAGCATGATGCTGCCACCACCATGTTTCACTGTTGGGATTGTATTGGGCAGGTGATGAGCAGTGCCTGGTTTTCTCCACACATAACGCTTAGAATTATCACCAAAAAGATCTATCTTCATCTCATCAGAGCAGAGAATCTTATTTCTCATAGTCTGGGAGTCCTTCATGTGTTTTAGCTACCTCTATGTGGGCTTTCATATGTCTTGCACTGAGGAGAGGCTTCCTTCGGGCCACTCTGCCATAAAGGCCCGACTGGTGGAGGGCTGCAGTGATAGTTGACTTTGTGGAACTTTCTCCTATCTCCCTACTGCATCTCTGGAGCTCAGCTACAGTGATCTTGGGGTTCTTCTTTACCTCTCTCACCAAGGCTCTTCTCCCATGATTGCTCAGTTTGGCTGGAAGGTCAGGTCTAGGATGACTTCTGGTAGTCCCAAACTTCTTCCATTTAAAGATTATGGTGGCCACTGTGCTCTTAGAAACCTTGAGTACTGTAGAAATTCTTTTGTAACCTTGGCCAGATCTGTGCCTTGCCACAATTCTGTCTCTGAGCTCCTTGGCCAGTTCCTTTGATTTCATGATTCTCAAAGGGTAGCACGATGGCGCAGTGGTTAGCACTGCAGCCTTGCAGCGCTGGGATCCTGGGTTCTAATCCCACCCAGGACAACATCTGCAAAGAGTTTGTATGTTCTCTCCATGTTTGCGTGGGTTTCCTCCGGGTACTCCGGTTTCCTCCCACATTCCAAAGACATACTAATAGGGAATCTAGATTGTGAGCCCCAATGGGGACAGTGATGATAATGTGTGCAACCTGTAAAGCACTGCGGAATATGTTAGCGCTGTATAAAAATAAAGATTATTATTATTATTATTTGGTCTGACATGCATGTCAGTTTAGTTACATATCAGTTTAGTTACATACAGCTGGACTCCAATGAAGGAGAAGAACCATCTCAAGGAGGATCACAAGGAAATGGACAGCATGTAACTTAAATATGAGTGTCTCAGCAAAGGATCAGTTTTCCTTTTTTAATAAATTTGCAAAAATATCTACATTACTGTTTTTTTCAGTCAATATGGGGTGCACAGTGTACATTAATGTGAAAAAATGAACTTTTTTGAACTTAACAATTGGCTGCAATGAAACAAAAAGTAAAAAATTTAAAGGGGTATGTATACTTTCCATACCCACTGTACATTTGGTAGGCGAGAGAAGAGATGAACGACAATATGACTACAAGACCAGACTACATTTTGTAGTCTGTTACCATAGATACGTATAGGCCTACTTAGGAGCTGTAGTCCGATAACGGTAGGAGATTCTACATGATGGTTGCTTGTTCTAGAAGAATAATAAAATCGCCTACACAATCCTGTTATTACGACTTGTCCTTTACGGGAGTCCAGGACTAGACCGATATCAGTGTTTTTGGACAAGTTGTGCCTTGTGCCCGTCTTGTGTATTAATAATCTCATACATTTGTTTTGCAGTATAAAACAAGTAAAGAAGGCAGCGTGATGGGGGTCGCAGTTTCTCGAATCGCAATGCTTTCTCATTGTCAGGCTCTTTCTCAGTCTTGTAATTATACAGAAGGTGGGTGAAATCCAAATCGCGTTCATGCTCTATGTGCATTTGTAGTATTTTGGCTGCGGTCATCTTTAGATCCTCTGGATTGGTGATAAATGTCAATTCTGGATAAACCCTCTAATATATGATATAAATGAGAATAACTTGTATACTATCACATGATTAAACAGTATGGCCATTCATGTAAAATTGTGTCCTTTGCGTAGGTGAAACCATGGTAAATGTCCTCGATTTTAAGAGGGATGCTGGTCTCTGGCATGGCATACTAACGGTGAGACTCTCATTTTGTACCCTCGGATAATGTGGCTTGATAATACCGTGCACCCAGCAGTGGGTTATGCTTCTGCCTGGAGGTTCAGTAGAGGCACAAAATGGCCGCTAATACGGATATATGCATGCGCCCTAAAACTGTTGGAAATATTTTTGGAAGCTCCATTGTAATGGTAGATGCTTCTCTAATATTGTGTGAAGCTTTCCCCCAAACATGATGCCCATTCTGTGTAGTATCAGAGTTATGCCCCATCATTGGCACCAGCAGTGTGTGAGCTGGCGTATGTCCCGTGCCCCTCATCTATAAAAAATGACTAACGTTTATAAATGTTCTCATATGTTCTATCATTTTCCTTTAGAATGTAGTGAATAAAATGCATACAATCAGTGTTCCGTATGCGGTGATGAAAGCGTGTCCTTTATCTTGGGTCCAACGAGTCCATGCAAATAAAGGTAATGTCCTACATGGTGATAAGTGCACGGGTTCAAAAGAATAAACGTTCCTTCATAATTTTACTGTCAAGTGTTGTATTACTTGCCCAGCGGGTCAGCTCTATTAAAACACACTCATTACATGTCCGTAAATGTTTTTGGAGCTGCTTTAAGCTGGAGATACTTGCAGTCAACCATTGATCCGCATTCATCTATGTCAGTGATTATCACCAACTACATGATGTAGGCATAGATACATTGACTCTTGAGGCCAAGTCTCCAGCGACACAAGCGATCTGTCTAGCATAAAAGCATTTTTGTAGCATTTTTTTCAGCCCAGCTTTGTCACAAAACGAAGGGATTTCCTAATACCAGAAGGGTGAATGAGATTCATGAAGTTCCATGCACACATTGCTTATTTTTTCCTTGCAAATGTGAAGCAGTTTAGAATCTGCAGCATATCGATTCTTTCATCATTTTTGCAGTGTTTTTAACTTATTCTAATGACTGGGGGGGGGGAAAAAAACTTCAAAAACACTTATTTGATGCTGTGTTTTCCAGCCAAAACCTTTAAGTATCTGCAGCAGATACTTAACGTGTGCACATACCCTTAAGGTGCTTTCGCTTTGTGTTCTTCTCCAATCTCAGTGGTCCCGTTGGGGCTTATGTCTGAACCCCCTGCAAAATGGGATTCAGATGTATACACCGATGGGGCCATTGGCAATAATTGTGACGTGGACACTCAGACAGTCTACTACATCTGGGTGTTCGCCTCGATTAGGCGTATTCTTCTAAACATGATGCATGACAGAGCACACATTGACTCCATTGGCACTATTATAGTCAATAGCCCCATCGGCGCCTATGTCCAAATCCCGTTTTGCTGGGTGTGAGGGGGGTTTGAAAGCCCCAATGGGATTACTGAGTGTGAGGAATAACGCATTGTCAAAGGGCCCTTAATGCTGCCTTGTTGGCTGTGAGCTGAATGAAGTGCTGTCAATGCATTTTTAGGACATCTGACACCTAAATAAAAAATTTAGGTTATCACTCTGTAGGTTCTACTGATTTTGGTCTACAATTACTGAGCAAATACTAATACCAAAAAACTAACTAGTGAAAAAAAGTCTGCATGTAATAAAATAGGCCCCATGACATAATTGATGCAATATATCTTCTTCTCGTTGACTATTTTTTTTCTCTAGCCTTAGTCCTGTCAGCCGAGGAGAAGATATATTTATTTTCATGTCACAACCCTGCTCCTGCAGCTTCGGTATGTGTGCTTACAATACAGCTCCTCTGTCAGTTGAGACACAGGACTTGAAAGCTGTGTTTCTTCAGACTGCAGCCCGTCCTAACACTTGACTAGCAGAGGCTGCTGTGAGAATTTTGTGATGAGGGACATTTTATTACTCTTTGGGCGAACACCTTTAATAATAGAAGATATCAAACAAAATGAAAAGTGAACAGCGGCTGTAACTTCACCAATTCGTTTGTGCCATATTGATAGACAGATCTCTTGTCAGTATATTATCTTGAAACCTGAGTGAGACCGGTGCCAGTTTTGAGCAAATTCTATTCTTTATCGTGAGGGTTTATTTCTAGTTAGATCAGTGCCAAAGCCCACAATTGTGTAAATGTCGTCGTGCTGAGATCTTGGCATTTAAGTTGATTTTTCTTCCGTTGGAAACAAGAAGTGAAGGAAATGGATATCCTACAGCACTGAGATAAAGTCATGAATACGTCTTTGTTTTTTTTCTTGTCTCTCAGCCAGGGTTGCGGTAGTAAAGTGCCGGGACTTGCACTGGGCAATGATTGCACACCGAGAACAGAAGGATATCAGTTTGGCCTCACTTCGCATGCTCATTGTAACAGATGGAGCCAATCCTTGTAAGCGTCCTTGTAGTTTATGATTAATGATTATGATAACCAGATTGTAAAGGACAAAACTGCAACATTCAATAAGAATGTGGACAGTTGTTTTGTGTCAACTTTACTTGCTGCTTAAAATGCATGTTCATGTTCTGTATTTAATAGAGTTGGATCATCAGCACAATCATTTCCTCAAATCAAAGCCATGTCTCAGTAGGTTGCATGGGAAAATATAGTATTACATCTTGCCTGTTCGGAGGAGTGGGCCGCCATTCAATACCCAGGCACAACAAAAGCACTCAATTGTAGTCACTTTTAACAAAACGAGGATGACATCGAGTAAGAAACTATGGTGTATGTATGCCCCAGTAGGCCAAATAACAATACCTGTGCCATTTACCATCCATTTAATAAACATATTTCTCTCTCGCTTCATTGGGGGACACAGGAAACACACTGTTTAATATCTGACACATACTGAACATTCGTTAATACTATCATATAGACCCATAGATTATGTGCGTTATGTGGTCCACTCATTTTCTGGCTGATCTATGGTAGGTTTAATGGGGGCTTATCAAGAATGAGCGTTCTTATGAATGGATCCTTACTCATACATTGCAGATTTGGTCAATATTTTACATCAGTATTTTAAAACCTAAACCGGGAATAGATGCAAAAAAGACAAGTAGCCTAAATTTGTTATGTCCCCTGTGTCGTAAACGCAGACTTAGTTTTGGCTTGCAAATCCTGATGCAAATTACTGACCAAATCAGGAGAGGGGAGTTAAGGCCCCGTCACACATAGCGACGCTGCAGCGATACCGACAACGATCCGGATCGTTGCAGCGTCGCTGTTTGGTCGCTGGAGAGCTGTCACACAGACAGCTCTCCAGCGACCAACGATCCCGAGGTCCCCGGTAACCAGGGTAAACATCGGGTATCTAAGCGCAGGGCCGCGCTTAGTAACCTGATGTTTACCCTGGTTACCATCGTTAAAGTAAAAAAAAAAACAAACGCTACATACTTACCTACCGCTGTCTGTCCTCGGCGCTCTGCTTCTCTGGTCTGGCTGTGAGCACAGCGGCCGAAAAGCAGAGCGGTGACGTCACCGCTCTGCTTTCCGGCTGCCCGCCGCTCACAGCCAGACCAGAGAAGCAGAGCGCCGAGGACAGACAGCGGTAGGTAAGTATGTAGCGTTTGTTTTTTTTACTTTAACGATGGTAACCAGGGTAAACATCGGGTTACTAAGCGCGGCCCTGCGCTTAGTTACCCGATGTTTACCCTGGTTACCAGCGAAGACATCGCTGAATCGGCGTCACACATGCCGATTCAGCGATGTCAGCGGGACCTCAACGATCAAAAAATGGCCCAGGCCATTCCGACACGACCAGCGATCTCACAGCAGGGGCCTGATCGCTGGTACGTGTCACACATAGCGAGATCGCTACTGAGATCGCTGTTGCGTCACAAAACTTGTGACTCAGCAGCGATCTCGCTATCGATCTCGCTATGTGTGACTGGGCCTTAAGGCTGTGCCAGAACAAAGCTGTTGGGCATGATAACATCCTACAGGCAGAGCCTCCTTCCCCCAACACCTGCCAGTATGGGAAAGTCAGAATTGCTCATTATTAAGGATGAACGAGCCCTGGTTCAGCAGACATGTCAGATGTCCTCAGCGGCTGGATGGGAACCCAGTAGCCCACGTCCCATTTGCATACCCTGCTCCTTTTCTGATTTGTAGGTCCGGTGTGTCACCATCTTGGTGGCATTGATGTGGCTGCTGGACCAGGGTCCTGCTCATCGATTGAGTCATCGCATCCTAAAGGTTGACCAAAGTCAGCAATTGTTGATGTCCACCGTAGAACAACCTGCAGCCTGCCAGCGATCATTGGCTTTTTATCACAGCCTATGTGTAATGCACAAATGGTTCCCATCATGATATGTTCTCCATGCTTAGACTTCTGTGTGAGCAGGATGGGATGTGATAAAAGAATGAAGGGGATTTCTCCATATGTACCATCATTTCCATTACCATTTATATATGCTGCGTACACTTAAGTCTTCAGCTCTTCATTTTATAGTTGATATATCCAGTGCCTCTAGCATCATGCAAGGATATTTTGAAGCTGTGTCCTACTTTAGCTTACCTGCCATAATTATAGCATTTTTACACGTAGTGG
The DNA here is from genome assembly GCF_032444005.1 of Ranitomeya imitator. Lineage (NCBI taxonomy): Eukaryota > Metazoa > Chordata > Amphibia > Anura > Dendrobatidae > Ranitomeya > Ranitomeya imitator. The sequence continues at coordinate 709,429,603 of NC_091284.1, read as the reverse complement.
TAGGTTACACAATCTGGAACCCTTGCAGTGTAATATCGCTCCTCTATTAACTCTTTTTATTTCATAACTCTAGAATGCACTTAATTTCTGTGTTTTTCTCCGATTTTGCACAGGGTCTGTTTCATCCTGTGACGCTTTCCTGAGTTTATTTCAAAATTATGGTCTTAAGCCTGAAGCGATTTGTCCATGTGCCACATCTCCAGAAGCCATGACCGTAGCCATCCGAAGGTATAGTAAGAAAATAAACGATCGGCATACTACTTGTGTTTAGAGATGACCTTAATTTTTTTTTTTTGTGCTTCTTTTTTATCTACTATATCATGGGAATGAAAGGGGTTAAATGTATCTCTATCCATCTATCTATATGGAGGATACTGGGTCGGTACATTGAAGCTTGCAGCAGTTTTCTATATCTGCTTTGTATAGTATAGTCTCGTGCCCTTCTTGCGTCTGTCTGTGTTACTCTTAGTAATTACACATATGATAATGTTACAACGTGCAATGTCATGATAAGAATTATTTCTTTATCGCCTCTCATTGGGGGACACAGGAACCATGGGTGTATGCTGCTGCCACTAGGAGGCTGACACTATGCAAATAAAAAAAATTAGCTCCTCCTCTGCAGTGTACACCCCACCGACTGGCATTAAACTCTTCAGTTTAGCTTAGTGTCAGTAGGAGGTGGACACGGGTCTTTCATTAGACCCTTATCTACCTCAATGTGCGTCGTTTCTTTTCAGGTTTTTTCCGGAGGGATACAGGGTGAGCAGTCACACCTGTATTCCCACAATGCGGACTATGAGTACGGCGTGTACTGCCACCCCGTATCCTCATAGATCCCTCTCCAGGACCAAGATCCTAGCACAGAAGCGTGCTCAGAAGTCCGGTCCTGGCTCCGTCCCCCACCCACTCGCCTACCAGAGCCTGTCGGTTGGAGGAGACGAGGACGTCCATCACAGCTCCGTGGACGTCTCATTCCCCTCAGGTTAGTAACTGCGTGGGATGTTTAGGTGAGTATTTACCCTCCATTCCCCCGGGATCTTTTCTCCAGATGTCCCCCTGTCCTCCCTCATGGCGTTTATTTTAGAGGGATCCCAGGGACAGCCATAAGCTCTTCTTCTTTAGCGGCCGCAGTTCTCTCCCTGCAGCCGCACAGCCCCTTACAGAGTCACAGCCTAGCAGGCTGCCGCGCCGCTTCCCCCTGCGGTCTCACTGCTTGGGGGCCACAATGCGTCCTGTGTCTGCACGGCGTCCTTGGCAGGATGCCGTGCCACTTACTTTCTGTGGCGCTCCGACGCCGCGATTCTCCGGCGCCGCGATTTTCCGGCGGCGCTCCAGCGCCGCGATTCTCCGGCGCCGCCGGCCTCTAATTTAGGTCCCGGCTTCTGCCGGGGCCTATTTCTGGCGCCGCGACCCCGCCACTTCCGCTTTCCCGGACAGCCTTGGCAGGCTGCCGCTCTTCTCAGTCCCTGCGGCGCACTGCTCCGGCGCCGCGGTTCCCTTCTCCGGCGGCGCCGGCCTCTAATTTAGGTCCCGGCTTAGGCCGGGGCCTACTTCCGGTTTCTCGGCTACTCACTTCCGGTTCTGCGGGCGGGCTTTTTCCCGCCCGACTTACTGTGCCCTGCCTACCGGCGCCCCTGCGTCTGGCTCCGCCCCCTTCCTCCTGGGACACTCGTCTGGTGTGAGCACCGCTTTGTACCGGCAGCAGCACCAGCTCTCGCAAGCGCACCCGCATCTTCTGTGGGCACAGCTCTATCTGCGCTGAATACAGCTCCTCAGGGCACTCCATCGACAAGGGGGACATCTTCCAGGACCGGGTCCGTGAGTAGCTGCACTGCAGACTGACACCCCCCTCTGCCCACTGTCCCCTAACCCACTGGCATCTTCAGGGTCCCTAAAAATGTCTACCTCTAAAGGGGGCCGCTCTCGTCCCCCTACCTCTTCATCTTCTGCCTTAGTCACGTACTTTGCATGTTCGTCCTGTAACAGCAAACTTCCCTCAGGTCAGTCCTCCCCGCTGTGTCAGTCCTGCAGCAACCCGATTGTTCCCACCGCCCAGGATCCCCCGGCTGTTCCGCCCGAGAGTGATCCCCCCCATCCCAGGCTGGGCCGCCTCTCTGTCACAATCGGTGGCCGATTTAACACGGGTATCTCAAACCCTAGTGTCCGCGCCGGATCGGTTACCCCTGCAGACCCCTGCAGTGGCCAGCGGGTCGCAGGAACCGCCGCCTGAGCCCTCCTTGATAAGCCACAAAAAGGTCCAGACAGGAACGTCGGTCTGAGTCCTCTTCGCGCTCCATCTCGCTGCTCGGCCCTCCCCCGCGGTTGGTGTCCCACCGATCCTCCTCCCCTGAGTCAGGCGAGGCATTATCTGATGCGCCTTCGGAGGATACTTCGGAGCTGGATCCTAACCAAATCGCCACCATGAGTGAGACAGTCCAGAACCTCATTGGGGCAATAAACCAAACATGTGGCATCAAGGATCCCTCTACGGAACCCGCAGATCAGGCGGTTTCGTTTAGACGGGCCAAACCACCTTCAAAATTTTTCGCTCCTCATCCTGAATTCGAGGAAATCGTGTCCAGAGAGAGAGAGAACCCCACTAGGCGTTTTCAGAGGGGAAAACGCCTGGGTGTGTTATATCCTTTTCATCCAGAACTTACCGCCAATTGGACGGCCTCTCCCTCGGTGGACCCCCTTGTTTCCAGGCTGTCCACCAACACGGTGCTTCCTCTGTCCGGCGGAGCATCTCTGAAGGATTCTAACGATAGAGTTATAGAATCCTTCGCAAAATCTGCTTTTGAAGCGGCTTCAGCGGCTCTATGTCCAGCTTTTGCGTCCACTTGGGCTTCAAAATCCATCTCAAAATGGGCCAAGGATCTTCGGCGAGGTATCCTGGATGGGCCGCCTCCCGCGCAATTAGCGGAACTTGCCAACCAGATTTCCCACGCTGGTGAATACCTGGTTTCCGCCTCCCTGGATGCCGCGTCTTGTGCGGCTCAAGCTTCCAGCAATGCCGTTGCCATCCGCCGGACCGTTTGGCTCAAGGCCTGGCAGGCGGACTTGTCCTCCAAAAAGTCCCTCACTAGTCTGCCCTTCCAGGGCTCTCGCCTCTTTGGTTCCCAGCTGGACCAAATAATTAAGGAGGCAACCGGGGGTCCAAGTTCTCTTCTCCCCCAGGCTAAGCCTCGTCGCCCTCCTCCTAGACGACAGTTTCGTTCTTTTCGGCCTTTTCGTCGCTTCGCTGCGTCAAACTCCTTTTCCCAGCAGCAACAGAGGCCACAGGCACGTCAAGAGAAGAAGGCGGTGTCCTTTAGGCCCACTCCGTCCTGGCGTCCTCGTTTCTCCCAGGGTAGATCCTCCAGGCCCAGGACTGGAAGATCCACCTCGGCATGACTCTCGGCAAGACTCCAGCCCAACTCCCAGATTGGGCGGCCGTCTTCTCCTTTTCAGGGACGTCTGGATTTCCGCAGTAGAGGATGCATGGGTCAGGGATACAAAATCCTCGGGATACAAAATAGAGTTCGCTTCCCGACCTCGGGATCGTTTCTTCCAATTCCGTCCTCCAAGAGACCCCGCTCTAGTTCCGGGCTTCTTCTCAGCCATCGCTTCTCTGCTCAAATCCGGGGTAATCGTTCCCGTCCCAGAAAAAGAACGCTTCACGGGTTTCTACTCGAATCTTTTTGTGGTACCGAAAAAAGACGGCAAAGTTCGCCCCATTCTGGACCTCAAATTGCTGAACAGGAGAGTTCGCCTGAGACACTTCAGGATGGAATCCCTTCGTTCAGTAATTGCTTCCATGGAGGCTCAGGAGTTTCTATGCTCAATAGATATCCAGGACGCCTACCTCCATGTCCCGATATTTCCCGGACATCACCGTTTCCTGCGCTTTGCAGTGCAACGAGATCATTTTCAGTTCGTCGCCCTGCCGTTCGGTCTCGCAACCGCGCCAAGAGTGTTCACGAAGATCATGGCGGCGCTGATGGCCACCTTGAGAGTCAGAGGCCTGGTCCTATTTCCATATCTCGACGACATCCTCATCAAGGCTCCGTCCTTCACTCAGGCCCACGAAAGCCTGTCCATTGTTCTCGACACCTTAGCCCGTTTCGGGTGGCTGGTAAACCGGAAGAAGTCCTGTCTTATTCCTTCTCAGCGCATCATCTTTCTGGGCATGCTTTTCGATACTCGTCAGAGCAGAGTTTTCCTTCCCACAGACAAGAGATCCACTCTCTGTCGGGACATACGCTTGCTCCAGGGTCCTCGACCTCCCTCCCTCCATTCGGCCATGAAGGTTCTGGGGAGGATGGTTGCTACATTGGAAGCGATTCCCTTCGCCCAATTCCATTCGCGACCCCTTCAGCAAGCCATTCTGTCTCAGTGGGACAGGTCGGTCTTCTCCCTGGATCGGCCGATCAGACTCTCCTTTCGGGTCAAGCGGTCTCTCAACTGGTGGTCGACGTCACCTCTCATCTCCCAGGGCAGGTCCTTCCTTCCGGTTCACTGGCAGGTGGTGACAACGGACGCCAGCCGGCGTGGAAAACTGGGCCGCCAACTTCCTCAGCCGCGAGGGCCTCGCGGCAGGGGAATGGTCCTTGCATCCGGAGGTCTTCCATCAGATTTGTCTTCGATGGGGAACTCCGGATGTGGATCTTACGGCATCCCGAGTCAACAGGAGGGTTCCGCAGTTCGTCTCCAGGTCCCGCGATCCTCTCGCAGTGGGCGTCGATGCTCTGGCCATTCCTTGGTCACAGTTCGAGCTGCCCTACCTGTTCCCACCCCTTCCATTACTTCCCAAACTGTTGAAGAAGATCAAAGCGGAAGGGGTGCCGGTCATCCTGATCGCCCCGGATTGGCCCAGGAGAGCTTGGTTCGCGGAGCTCGTCAACCTTCTCGCGGACGCTCCCTGGCGCCTTCCAGACAGGCCCGATCTGCTGTCCCAGGGTCCGATCTGAGACCGCGGTTCTGAGAGCGTCCGGCTTTTCGGACCGGGTGATTCACACCATGATTCAGGCTCGGAAGCCTTCGTCTTCCAGGATCTACTACCGCACCTGGAAGGCCTACTTCCGATGGTGCGAGTCCAACCGCGTTCCGCCTAAGGTTTTTTCCCTGCCTTCTCTTTTGGCCTTCCTTCAGGCAGGACTGGATTCGGGCCTGGCTCTTAGTTCCCTGAAGGGTCAGGTCTCTGCGCTTTCCATCCTCTTTCAGAAGACCTTGGCCTCTCGGCCACAGGTTAAGACCTTCTTTCAGGGGGTAGCCCACGCCGTCCCGCCGTACATGGCCCCTGTGGAGTCATGGGACCTAAACCTGGTACTGGACGTTCTGAAGGTTTCTCCCTTTGAACCTCTTAGGGAGATTCCTCTATCAGTTTTATCATGGAAGGTAGCCTTTCTTGTGGCCATCACGTCCATTCACCGCGTTTCCGAGCTGGCGGCCCTGTCTTGCCGCCCTCCGTTTTTGGTCATTCACCAGGACAAGGTGGTCTTCCGGCCCCCACCTTCTTTTCTTCCTAAGGTGGTTTCCACCTTCCACCTCAACGAGGACATCGTTCTACCTTCCTTTTGTCCAGCTCCGACTCATCCTCTGGAGCGATCGTTGAACAAGCTGGACCTTGTCAGGGCTGTGAGGATCTATCTGGACAGAACGTCCACTTTCCGGAAGACGGATTCCTTTTTCGTCATTCCTGATGGCACGCGCAGAGGCCAGCCGGCTTCTAAAGCGACTATTGCTCGATGGATCAGAATGGCAATCTTGGAGGCTTACCGGGTCAAGAACAGAGTGCCCCCTCCTGGGATTAAGGCTCACTCTACCCGGGCAGTCGGCGCCTCCTGGGCGGTGCACCACAGGGCTTCCGCCCTGCAGCTGTGCAAAGCGGCAACTTGGTCTTCCATCCACACGTTCGCCAAATTTTACAAGGTCCATACCTACGCATCGGCGGACGCCAGCCTAGGCAGAAGGATCCTGCAGGCGGCAGTGGTGAGTCCTCTGACCTGATGGAAGTCTGTTTTTTCCCGCCCTTGGGACTGCTTTGGGATGTCCCTTGGTTCCTGTGTCCCCCAATGAGAGGCGATAAAGAAAACAGGATTTTTGGTTGCTTACCGTAAAATCTGTTTCTTGAAGCCTCCATTGGGGGTCACAGCACCCTCCCAATGTTTTTGTTATATGTTCTCTGACTGTTCTCACGTTTACAGTTCTCAAGTTTGTGGTTATGGTTTTTCAACCTTGTTCTTTCTCCTACTGCTTTCTCACTAACTGAAGAGTTTAATGCCAGTCGGTGGGGTGTACACTGCAGAGGAGGAGCTAATTTTTTTTATTTGCATAGTGTCAGCCTCCTAGTGGCAGCAGCATACACCCATGGTTCCTGTGTCCCCCAATGGAGGCTTCAAGAAACAGATTTTACGGTAAGCAACCAAAAATCCTGTTTTTTTTATTAAGACCTGGGATCCCTGGGGCCCCACTGCCTGGAAGAGCTATTCTGTCCATGAATGGGTTAAGTTATGGTGTTATCCGTGTAAACACTGAAGACAAGAACTCTGCTTTAACGGTGCAAGATGTTGGTCACGTGATGCCTGGAGGTACGAGAGGACATTTTTGTTGTCTCAATGTGTGATGTAAACTAGTCATATACAGCATTTGCTAAAAATGATTAGCTGATTTTTGTTGTTTTTATCAGTTCTTTAGCCGACTCCCATCATCTCAATTTACTTTCTGTGAAATGTATACCAGTATGTTGTGATGTTTTATCTGCTTTAACTTCTTTTAAACTGTCTATAGACTTTATTCGTCCGGCTAGTCCACAATTATTTCTGCACCTACTTACTTATAAAACTGTGTGATTATCAATTAGGAAGCACTTACCCTGCTTCCTCTTCCGAACCCAGTGAACATTTGGTCACTTGGTGTAGGAAAGGAAAATGAGTTGCTATGTCCTAGGAAACACGGAAAGCTCTGTTATGCATCTTGGAGGCTGACATTTCCCTGTGGCTGGGGCTAATATACCAGCCCCAATTACAAGGGAAAGCACTAAAAAACAAACAAACAATGTATTGATATGTACAATGATTTTATTGATGTATACAAATCATACATAAGTATGATATACCTTTGAGGGGCATAGTGTATAAAATAAATGAGAAAAATAGATAAAAATAGCATAAATAAAAAGAGACATTGCCAGTCTGCATCACTGTTTCTAGCCCCACTTCCCATCGTAGAAACATGTTCAATATATTAAAATAATTTCAGCGGAAAGGCGGAGACCATTTGAAAATGTTTTTAGCTGTTTTTTTGCGATCATAAAAATAAAATAAATATTAAGTATAGACCTATATTGCCTATCTCTACATTTTCCCCCAATATCAGCAAAGGAAAAAAAATAGAAATGACATTAAAAGCCCCATGCATCGCTAAAAAAAAACAAAACAAAATTAGTTCAATAACTAAATGAGAAAAAATGATAGAGCTGTTAAAAGCACGTGTGCAATAAAACCCGAAAATATGCCTGGGAGGGAAGGGGAGTAAATGGCCAAGTCATTAATTGATTAATAGGTTATTCATGGATAAAATGGAATTGTTTTAAGATTATATGACAAGTATAGATTGTACAAAATCTCTGTTAGTCTTGTAAATAATCCCCATTACTTTTAATTCTGTAAATGCACCACAGCTATGGAGAAGAAGGACCTGGACCTCATATGTAAATATTAAACGTTGATCTATTGCGGCAAATCAACATTTTCATAAATGAACACATGGTTTTTGCGTAAAGTTGTTGTAGCAAGCATTGAAGCTTGTCCTTATCCTTGGAATAGGAGTTAACTACTGGGACCCCCACTGATCCCAAGAATGGATCTCTGAATAACATTGTCTGAATGGAGTCAAGGTCAAGAGTGAACACCTCCACTCTCTATTCATTCTCAATGGGAACATCAGAGTAACCAAGCACAGCAATCCGCTAGTCTTCTTCGGCACTTCCATTGAGAATTAATGAAGCCTGGCTGGGCATGCTTGAAGCCCGCTCTTTCAGAATGAGGCTTTTCAGATGTGGGGTTTCCTCCAGTTGGACCTCCAGCAATTAGAAAATGATCTTCTATCCTGTGTATAGAAGCCCACCTCAACTCATGACTACCTCTTTAAGTTATTACTTACATTATTAGTAGCCACATGGCGACAATGCCAATTCTGCACCCACGAAAGGGTTGACCTAAGTGGCAAATATCACCCGCGCTGCTAGGAAAAGCTCTCAGGTTTCTGGGCCACAACATCTCCAGAGACACAGCACCACCACAAAGAGAACTGATCTCACAACTCACTTTTACAAGTGAGAGAAAATACCTGGTCTACATAAGTGAAGAAATAAAAAAAGACATAAAATACACCACAGTTGTAGAGAAAAGGGATCTGGACCGCACATCTAAATATTACACTTTATCCTCCTGCGGCTAAGAAAAATGTTCAAAAATGATCAGGAGGTTCATAGATAACATCTTAATCAATCTTTTTACTTTTGGTCCAGCATTGAACACTGTTTGTATAAGTATAAAGTCACAGTCTGTTGCTGATTCCAGCTCGTCTGCCTTTTCAGGGGTGATGTGTATCGTAAAACCGGACGCTGTGCCGCAGTTATGTAAAACAGATGAGATTGGCGAAATCTGCGTGAGTTACAAAGGAGGGGGGATAAGCTATTACGGACTGTCGGGAGTGACGAAGAATACATTTGAGGTGTGTATACATATAAAACATATAATTGGGTGCACGCCCCAGGACAAGACGTTTCATTGTGATTATACTTGTTGTAACCAGCGCCCATCTTTTCCAGCACGGCGCACTTCTACCAGAGATTCAGTGGCTTCCACTGACATCACATTGACAGAACAGCTTCTTCTCATCTATTTTGTTCTGTTGTTACGTGGTGACTGCAGATGTCATGCTGATTGACAGCTGGCTCCCCGCTGCCTAACTGTGGAGAGCCAGCTGTCAATGAGCATGAAGTTGGTAGTCACCCCCTGTCAGTAGAGCAGCCCGGAAGAAAAGGAGCTGCTCTGTTGACGTTGAGCAGCTGAAATGATAACAGGAGCAGTTAGTTACCGCTATGTGTCGACTGTCGATGCCGGGTTATAACAGACAGGTAGTGCACAACTACCTGCCCTTTTGTTTTTAGATCCATAGTAAAAAAAAACTCTACACCTGAATAAACCCTTCAAGCAATACTTAGTTATTACTGGTGGCCCTCTGTTCAGGTGGCCCCCTGTGGTTGCAGAAAGTGTCACCTTCCCCGGAGGACCTGTCCTGTCCTGCATTACACATAATGAATTTGATTTGAATGTGTACTGTGTAACGCTTAATGTTTGCCAATGGTGGCGCTGCAGGAATCCTTATCATATTCTATAGGTTTCCTCAAAGGTTACAGGTGATCTTTCTGGGTACCAGCAGGGGCAACAGTTTGTGATCAGCTTATTGTTAAAAACTATCCTCACAAAATGACCTATTGCTTAGTTTTAAGAATTTTTTTGGTAACATTTTTAATGTCCTATTGTTTAAATCCTATTTTTGTGCTAAATTTATTTTTTCTTAAATATTTTTGACAATGCTTTTATTTTTGTACCTATCACAATCTGTGTTAAAAAATGAAGAAGAAAAAAATCTAAATTTTGCAATTTTCACATTAGCCACAAGGGCTTTTTTTTTTAGACTTTTAACTTACTGTTGTTTCAGGAAACAACACATGTCTATAGCCACAATGAACAGAATCCGCCTCGATCTTATGTATTGATGCGTCAAATGAGCGTGTGAAAAGCTCCTTGGTAATGGAGGGGAAGCAGGGAGAGCTGTGATATCGCCTAATGTTGTTGGGGGAGTCTTTGGTATCAGTTGTGTATAGAGGTGTTACCTGTCATTGTAATCCTGCCTCTGCTGATAAAGAACCTGCTGAAAACTTTTCCCGAAACAGGTAGTATGAGTCTAAATAAAGCCTTAGTGGCCAGTGTGAAAAGTGCAAGATTACAATTTTTTTTAATAAAAATTGGGATGGGAAAAAAAAATTGCCAAATAAAATAAAACCTGATTTAAACATTAGATATTTTTCCGATGGTACCTTCCCTTTATGGTTCCTGTCTAACTGGCAGGAATTGTCTTGGGAATTCCTTTACATTGCCAATCACTTCCAAGCAAAGTCCATAACCTCTGTCCATGATTTTTCACATTTTTATATTCAGTTTCCTCACTGTGGAATTGTACATTAGATAAAAACTAAGATCTGAGGGAGTCTTCATGTAAATCTGTGTATACTACTGTGATCTGGACAGGTCTGCAGTGCGAGCACAGGTGATATCTGCCTGTATTTGGAAGGAGTACAATATTCTCCATTCCCTGCCTGGATTGTCTACAAATAGACATCTGTTCATGCTCTCTGATTGCTGTGTGAATATGGTACCTGTGGTGTCCACAAAACAGCAAAGCCAGCCACTAAATTCTAAAACTTAACATTTAATATGTATACTTCTAAAACAATATCTTATGTTTAAAATTATAATTAGGTGCTCATGCGTACCAGTGCACTAGACAAAAAATAGTTTGATCTCACCAAACGCCGTTTCTCTCCTTCTTATAGATTTCTGTGCTTTTTCAGAGCACGGCGTAGGGGAGAGACAAGTAAACCTTTTCCCCTCAAGGGGGAGACAAAGGGGAGGGGGTAGGGGTTGGAACCTATCTCCCCTGTCGTGCCCCGTGTATAAGTCTCCCGCCCTGACAAGGGCAGTTCCCAAGTTTGAGCCTGTTTAAATGAAGCCCATTGGAAAATATAGCCACCCTGGATAATGTATCGTCTTATACTTCCTTTTTTCTTCCCGACGCGTTTCCCTCCCCGTTATGGGGGTTCATCAGGGGATTGAAAGAATGTCCAGGTTCATGAAGGTATTCTGCAGTGGCAGACAAAACCTCATCTAGTAGTATCCTCCATGTGAGGGTAAAGCAGTTGAAGCAGTACCTTCATGAACCTGGACATTCTTTCAATCCCCTGATGAACCCCCATAACGGGGAGGGAAACGCGTCGGGAAGAAAAAAGGAAGTATAAGACGATACATTATCCAGGGTGGCTATATTTTCCAATGGGCTTCATTTAAACAGGCTCAAACTTGGGAACTGTCCTTGTCAGGGCGGGAGACTTATACACGGGGCACGACAGGGGAGATAGGTTCCAACCCCTACCCCCTCCCCTTTGTCTCCCCCTTGAGGGGAAAAGGTTTACTTGTCTCTCCCCTACGCCGTGCTCTGAAAAAGCACAGAAATCTATAAGAAGGAGAGAAACGGCGTTTGGTGAGATCAAACTATTTTTTGTCTAGTGCACTGGTACGCATGAGCACCTAATTATAATTTTAAACATAAGATATTGTTTTAGAAGTATACATATTAAATGTTAAGTTTTAGAATTTAGTGGCTGGCTTTGCTGTTTTGTGTATTAATATTGGTCAGAGGCGTCTAGAACGTTACGTTTGGACTTTTGTTTTGCTAAAGTAATACCTGTGGTGTCCCTCACATATAGCTTTTCAAAACCCCGGCCTCCTCGCTTCAGAGTTTTCATCTTACATGTACCATCCCTGTATCCCTCTTTCTTGTACTTTTGCAAGCAGCAAATCACTTCATTGTGTGTTTTTTTGTTTTTTTTTTCTCTCTCCAGGTTTTACCATTTGGTGCCACAGGAACTCCAATTGGGGAAACCCCATTTACCAGGACGGGCTTACTGGGATTTGTAGGACCTGTAAGTACTGAATTTAATTGGCTGCTATTAAAGTTAACTTGATGTACAAAATACGACCTTATCCCTTTTATAATTTAATTCAGTCTCTTCCTTTCCTCATTCTATAATTGATTTTTGTCTTTTACCATAAAGGGGTTGTCCCACGAACAAAGTTAATTTCAATAGATCTTGGAATAATATCTTCCACAATTGGATGTGTGTAAATAAAATGTTCCTGTGCTGAGATAGTCTTATACATGTGCCCCTGCTGTGTACTGTGTTAGGCTACGTTCACATTAGCGTTGCTGCGGGCTCAGCCGCGGTGACGCATGCGTCATGCACCCCTATATTTAACATGGGGGCGCATGGACATGCGTTGTCTTGCGTTTTGTGACGCATGCTTTATTTTTGGCGCAATCGTCAGGGCGCAGAGGTCGCTGCATGTTGCATTTTTTTTGCATCCAAAATCAAGCCAAAAATGGACGCATGCGTCACAAAACAATGCGTTTTTGCATGCGTTTTGCATGCGTTGTGCGTTGCGTCGCCGACACAACACACAACAACGCAAATGTGAACGTAGCCTAATGGCTGTGTCTGACCGTACAGGAACATGGTCTGATCACACCACAGCTCCTGGGCAGGGGAGGAAGCAAAAGAGAGTATACAGACAGGACCGCACGGGATCGCCAATAATTTTTTCATTGAGGTAAAAGATTTTTTAAAACCAGGCAGGGAAAAACTTTGCTTCACGAAAAGAATCAGCTGTAATGTCTGTATACTCCTTTTTTCTTCCCCCCCTGCCCAGGGGCTGTGGTATGATCAGACCATATTCCTGCATAGTCAGACACAGCCATTACACAGTACGCAGCAGGGACACATTTATAAGATTATCTCAGCACAGGAACATTTTTTTTTTAAACACATCCAATTGTGGAAATTATTATTATTTAAAGATCTATTTATTAAAATCAACTTTGTGGGAAAATCCCTTTAAGTTTATCTTTAGTTTTAGACCTAGTAAAACCTGAGGAAATCTGCTCCGTCTGCTATATATTATTCCTTTATTTAAATAGGGGCCCTTTAGTATAATTTTATTTTGCAGCTGCTAGACCTTCATTGATCACTAGCAAGTCATCATTTCGAGAAGGGGTTCTAAGAAAAGACAACTCCTAGGGAGATGGGATGCAGAATATATAAGCTTGCTGACGCCTTCCAGATATTCCAAGTGTTTTGGAGAGATGGGAGCGGAGGAGGAGTGATCCTGAGATATATAAATGACCCCCTTTTTTCCTCTGTCTGTCCTTACTACTGTATGCACTTTATAATTCTTCATATATAAAACACTCCTTACTGTAAAGGTGCACAGTCAGTATATTACTCTGTTTTTCAGGGGATGTTTTTTATTCTAATTAGGATCATTGGATTCAAAGGGGTTTGTACTGTTTGTGCCTTTTATGCTGTTGAACATTTTTATTTAAAAGCATAGATTAAAAAAAGAAAAAGCAACTCCCAGAGTTGAGCCAAAAATATTTGCCGAACCTTGGTCTGGCGATCGCATCGGTAGTCCATGGCCGCTGAATCAGAGTCCTGCAAACCTCCTACCTGCCGGCATCTCCGCTGTCTCTTGGTTAGTAGCGCCACGTAATGCGTGCATCACTTTGCAATGGTGATGTTGTATTGAGGCGTTGGCAGATAAGAGGCGGTTAATATGGCTATATTGGCCACATGTGGCCACTGGACCACCGATGTGGCCACTGGACCACCGATGTGGCCACTGGACCACCGATGTGGCCACTGGACCACCGATGTGGCCACTGGACCAGGGTGCCGCAAAACTTTTTGCCCAACTTTCTACTCTTTTACGGTACATTCAGACATTGCAGTTGAGGTGCAGTTAAAACCACAACCAATTTTGTTCCATTTTAAAAGGTAACATGTACAGTGAATGACCTGTAAAACCGATAATTGACTGGACGGCCCGCTGCCATACACTCGAGAGAGAAAAGCCATCCGAAGCCCCTCTCTGCTGAGTGCATGTGTGGTAGAGCTACGGGAAGCCGCATTCCCCTGCAGTGATTGAGATCCAAGTCATATGTAATACAGGTCCTTCTCAAAAAATTAGCATATAGTGTTAAATTTCATTATTTACCATAATGTAATGATTACAATTAAACTTTCATATATTATAGATTCATTATCATTATCTTTTATTGTTTTAATACTGATGATTTTGGCATACAACTCCTGATAACCCAAAAAACCTGTCTCAATAAATTAGCATATTTCACCCATCCAATCAAATAAAAGTGTTTTTTAATAACAAACAAAAAAACCAACAAATAATAATGTTCAGTTATGCACTCAATACTTGGTCGGGAATCCTTTGGCAGAAATGACTGCTTCAATGCGGCGTGGCATGGAGGCAATCAGCCTGTGACACTGCTGAGATGTTATGGAGGCCCAGGATGCTTCAATAGCGGCCTTAAGCTCATCCAGAGTGTTGGGTCTTGCGTCTCTCAACTTTCTCTTCACAATATCCCACAGATTCTCTATGGGGTTCAGGTCAGGAGAGTTGGCAGGCCAATTGAGCACAGTAATACCATGGTCAGTAAACCATTTTTCTCCTTCGCCTCATTGGGGGACACAGACCATGGGGTGTATGCTGCTGCCACCAGGAGGCTGACACTAAGTAATACAAAGAAAAAGTTAGCTCCTCCCCTGCAGTATACACCCTCCTGCTGGCTCCCAGCTAACCAGTTCTTGCTTAGTGTCCGTAGGAGGCACACGGACGGGTCTGCTATTCAGACCCAAAGAACTCTTTTTTACCGTTTTTTACTTTTTACTACGGTCGAATGGGGCGACGGATTCTTTCATGTTCCGATCTCCTCGAACCATCAACAGGCGAGCACGGGAGTTTTACCTCTCCGTATCCTCTCCTGCGACGTGGGAAGCCACTGCCTGAGCTGATTTTAGGGGCGACGGGCCCCTTCAAGGGCACCGATCTCCCCCCTCCCTTATCAGACGAGCACTGGAGTTTCACCTTCAGTATCCTCTTCTGCAGCCAGGCCTATTGCCGGACATTCAGCCCTGTCCACCAGGTTCTACCCTCGGCTGTACAGAGGCACCTTCCAGCGTGGCGTCCGAGCAGCCCCCACTGCATCACCACTGAAAAAGCGGATGATGGAAGGAGGCAGACGGTTCCTCTCCACCCCCCTTCTGCAGGGATGGTGGATGGAGGCTCCCCAACCCTGCACCGTCCTATCTACCCGGGCACAGCTCCTACCTGCAGCATCTGCCACCCCCTCCATATTGGGGTAAGTGCTCCGTGAGATTTGGGTTTTCCGGCGGTCAGAGGAGGGCTCCATAGCGACTGGGTCCCCACAGAGCTTCGCGGCACTTTTCTCCTCAGTCTGCGGGTGCGCGCCTGCCGAAGCCATAAATTTAGTCCCCGGCTTCGGCCCGGTTTAGGCCGCATCCCGGGAAGCCTCGCCCACCGCTTGCTTCCTTCTAGCGGCTCCGCCCCCCTATTCAGGCGCTTCTCGTTCAAGACGAGATCTCGGCGGCCATCTTCTTCCTCCTCCATTGCGGTCACTATTTCTTCTGGAGGGGGCTGCGGCCGGCGGTTTTTCAGCGCTGAAGTCAGCGCTATTCCAGACGGGGGACTCAGAACCTGAGTAAGGTGAATCGCCCCAATATCTCCCCCCACCCCCCCCACCCCGTCACGCATCCCGGCAGCATTAAGGGACTAGCTTTCCCTGTTTTTTTATATACTTAAGGCTGCAATCTCTGGTGCTCCTGCACACTACAGAATGTATAGTACAGTGTGCAGGCTTGCAAACAGAGAGCTGTGAGTTCCCAGCAATGAAGCTCTCATGACTCATTTCCTGGTGACTCATTCCCTGGTGACTCTTTCCCTGGTATTTAATACTCTGCCCGGTAGTCGCTGGGCCCATAGGTGCATCCCCAGCTTTCCATGCCTTTTTATTAAACCCAGGACCAGCATTCCCTGGTCTTAAGGGTCCCTCCCCTAGTTTTAAAAGGGTCACATCCCCAGCATTCTCTGCTCTGCCAGAAGCCGGTCTCCATTTCCTTAGTACTTAATCAGGCCAGTATGCCCTGGTCTTAAAGGCACAGGGCCAGTAGGCACTGGTCTTAAAGGCACATGGCAAGTATGCCCTCGTCTTAAAGGCACATGACCAGCATCCCTGGTCTTAAAGGAGCATGACCAGCATACTTGTTCTTAAAGGCACATTACCAGCTTTGCTGGTGGTTTAAGGCACTTGTTCCAACATTCCTTTCATGACCAGTATTCCTGGTCTTAAAGGCACGTGACCAGCATGCCCTGGTCTTATAGACTCGTGACCAGTATCCCCTGGTCTTAAAGACACATGTCCAGTATACCCTGGTCTTAAAGGCACATGACCAGTATGCCCTTGTCTTAAAGGCACGTGACCAGTATTTCCTGGTTTTAAAGGCACATGACCAGTATGCCCTGGTCTTAAAGGCACGTGACCAGTATCCCCTGGTCTTAAACGCTATAACCAGTATGCCCTGGTCTTAAAGGCACATGACTAGTATGTCCTGGTTTTTCAAGGCCATGACCAGTATGCCCTGGTCTTAAAGGCATGTGACCAGTATCACCTGGTCTTAAACGCAATAACCAGTATGCCCAGGTCTTAAAGGCACATGACTAGTACGTCCTGGTTTTCAAGGCACATGACCAGTATGCCCTGGTCTTAAAGGCACGTGACCAGTATCCCCTGGTCTTAAACGCAATAACCAGTATGCCCTGGTCTTAAAGGCACATGACTAGTACGTCCTGGTTTTCAAGGCACATGACCAGTATGCCCTGGTCTTAAAGGCTCATGTCCAGTATGCCCTGGCTTTTAAAGGCACACGACCAGTATGCCCTGGTCTTTAAGGCACGTGACCATTATGCCCTGGACTTAAAGGCTCAGGACCAGTACGCCCTGGTCTTAAACGCAAATGACCAGCATACCCTGGTTTTAAGGGCACATGACCATTATCTCCTGGATTTCAGCATGCCCTGCTTTTAAAGGCACATGAACAGTATGTCATCTTACAAAAGGCACAAGACCAGTATTCCCTGGTCTTAAAGGCTCATGGCCAGTAACCCCTAGCCTTAAAGGCGCATGACCAGTATTTACTGGTCTTAAGGGCACATCATCTATCCTAAGCTGGTCACCCTAACTGAGCTCTGGAGCACTCACATGCTCCCTCTCCTACAATGGGAGCCGTCGGCTAGCAGGGGCCGCAAGTATTCTAGAAAAACGTACAGGTTCTAGAAAATCTCCATCAACATTTGACGGTGATGCACTGGAAGACCTCTAAGTAGGATACCATACCTGGTCGGAATTTTATGGGCGACGGGTCCCTGGCTCCGATTTCCCCCCACACCTTCAACAGACGAGCACACGGAGTGTCGCCTCCATGTATCTTCTGCATCCAGGTCTATCGCCACAACCTGCCTGTCCACTCGGAAACCTCAATTCTGGGGATGTGGCGTCCACATTTGTGGCGTCCCAACAGGGAGGTTTTTCCCCCCTTTGTATCAGATGCAAGAAAGTGGACGATTCCTCTCCACTTCCCTGTTAAGAAGATGGTGGATCGAGGTTTTTCCTTATTTTCTTCTCTGCACGACGATGGCAGAGACCTGCTGGTTACAGTCCCGCATTCTGTCACTTGGCAGACTCGCCGGGCAGAACTTCTTGCGGTATTCCTACCAGTATCCTGGCCGGTGTATCATCAATTAAGATTCCACAGACGGTCGGATAGCAAATCTAGTTCGTTCCGTCTTGTGGTTTCGGGTTCAGCGCTCTACCCTTCCTTAGCCGCCACATGGGTTGCTTGACCAAAGGGAGAGAATGAAAGTCTCCGGGTCCCAGACCTTATCTACTTCGTTCCACAGTATAGCTGGCCAATCAAATCTTCTGAGCGGGAGACTAGCAAGGGATCGTATCTCTTCTTCAGGCTCAACCAGCAGTGGAAGCATTGGCCAGGACAGTCTACATTTAAGGGATCTTGGTTCAAAAATGAAGGGAATGAAAAGTATCTCCATTCCTGGACCCCAAACTTCTAACAACCTTTGACAGGGCCCTTTCTTTTTTCGGATGGAGTTCCTCCGCTCAGCCACTTCTTCAACAGAGAAACGTGGTTGTTTTCTGGCATCCATCGTCATTCGGGATTCTTACCCTCACATACCTATTTCTCCTCTCTACTATAATCTCTTCGCCTTTCCATTCGCGAACAGTATTTTCACGACCTGGCCCTTCTGCCTGGCTACCACACCAGAGTGGTCGCAAGGGTCATGGCGGTTGTCATGTTCTTCTTGCACCTTAGAAGCATGGTCGTCCTGCCCTATTTGGTCGACTTTGTAGCCGCTCTCCTAGGACTACGCTGAGTCGTTCATATCACTTGCAATTACCTCTCTATTGGGCTAGCAGCTAAACTTAGACAAGTTTTTTTTTTTTTTCCTCATTCTCAGCCCAGCAGATCCTCTTTGAGGATGATCCTGCCCAAGAAGGATGGTTATTCTCTCTCGGGTCTAGGTCGTGGCCCTTCTACAGGGAGCTTGCACACTCGATCTCTCATTCCCTCGGTTCTTTCAATTCGCTAGGAGGGTTCTGAGGGAAAGGACATCTACGGAAGCAGTTTCCTTCGCTGCGCTCGTTTTCTGCAAGTCAATCAGGCTCTCAAAGGGTAATCTCTGGCTCCTTTCTCTTCCAGAGCCTTCTCCTGGCCCAAGGGCTATTGGGAGATACCATTGCCAGTTTTCTTCTCCCGATCATCTCTCTGTAGATCCGAACGGTACGGCTATTCCTTCAGCAGGCCCTCTGCCTTCTGGCGGGTCTTCAGTTGGATAATGCCTCGACTGTGCCCCAAGTTAGCCATCTAGCAAGTACCCTCAGTCAAGCGCCATGGCTAAGGTACCTCGCACTCTCTGATGGGCCGAGTTCTATCTTCGGTGATCTCAACAGTACATTCCCTGGAGTAGAACACTGGGGGCGGCAGACATATTCAGCCGTCCGGGCTTTTCCTCAAGTGAGTGGGAACTTCACTCGGAAATCTTCCATCGGACCTGCCTTCACTGGAGTACTCCAGAGGTAGTTCGGATGGCGTCCAAACTGAACGCCAATGTACTCCAGTTCATGGTTTGGCCTCGCGATCCAAGACCATTGCAGTGCATGATCTATTGTTCCATGGTACCAATTTCCATAACCCCTCTTCCACTACGTCTGAATCCTTTTCGGAAGCGGGTAGGGCCCCAGTGATCCCGGGAGACCCGCACTGACCATGTCAGGTTTTTTTCTCGCTTGCGGTACTAGTATTTTTCCGGCTTATTGTCTCAAGCTGGAAATATGGTCTTTCTTGCAGGCCCTAACCTGTAGTTCTTCCCTACCGCGTACCGTTAAATCCGTGGGACCTTAATGGTCCTGGGCATCTTACAGTGGACTCCTTTTCTGATCCGGATAGACTTTTCTATCAGGGAGGGTCTCTCCCCTTCTTTCTCTGCGTTCTTGTCCTCCTGATGAGTCTTCAGATCTCGACGCTCTGTTCTTTATCTTTTTTCCTTATTACCTTCAAGGCAAGGTTGCCCCCTAGCCATCCCCTTCCCTCGTTGCCAAGGGGTATTATATCTCCACTGTTGCAGGGGCATCGTCCTCTCATCTCCTTCGGCTCTAGTCCACAAAGCGGAATGGGTTCTCCATAATCTGGAAGAAGCGAGTGCTCCGAGTGGGTACGTATCGAGGACGACGTCCTTCCAAAGGTTGGACATTTTACTCTGGTTTTTCGATGGTAAGTAGGCTTCCTGACGGTCACAGGAAGGGTTTAGCCGTTTTTCTTCGGGCACGTTAGCCTGGTGGATTCTTTTCTCCATCCAGGAGTCCTTTCGCGCTAGATGCCAGCCTATCTCCCTGTCTGAGGGCTCTAGGCGCCAGACGTCGGCAAGCACGACCGCAGGCTTGCGAATTCCTCCAGGCCGCATGCATTCTTGAAGCACTATAATTCACTCACTTCCACAGATGTGAGTCTGGGCAGGTGGACTTTGCAGGCCGCGGTGGCGCACTTGTAAGTGCCGGCTACACGGCCTGAAGTGATGTTGTCCCCACCCAGGGACTGCTTTGGGACGTCCCATGGTCTGTGTCCCCCAATGAGGCGAAGGAGAAATAGGGATTTTTGTGTACTCACCGTAAAATCCTTTTCTCCGAGCCATTCATTGGGGGACACAGCTCCCACCCTGTTATTAGCTTATGCTTTGTTTTTATCTTTTGATATGTTATACTCTTATATATAATGTGACATGCTTTACGCTTATATGTCGTTATTGATCTCCTACTGCTTTTGCACCGAACTGGTTAGCTGGGAGCCAGCAGAAGGGTGTATACTGCAGGGGAGGAGCTAACTTTTTCTTTGTATTACTTAGTGTCAGCCTCCTGGTGGCAGCAGCATACACCCCATGGTCTGTGTCCCCCAATGAATGGCTCGGAGAAAAGGATTTTACGGCGAGTACACAAAAATCCCTATACCAGTGGTTTTGGCACTGTGAGCAGATGCCAGGTCGTGCTGAAAAATGAAATCTTCATCTCCATAAAGCATTTCAGCCGATGGAAGAATGAAGTGCTCCAAAATCTCCTGATAGCTAGCTGCATTGACCCTGCCCTTGATGAAACACAGTGGACCAACACCAGCAGCTGACATGGCACCCCACACCATCACTGACTGTGGGTACTTGACACTGGACTTCAGGCATTTTGGCATTTCCTTCTCCCCAGTCTTCCTCCAGACTCTGGCACCTTGATTTCCGAATGACATGCAAAATTTGCTTTCATCAGAAAAAAGTACTTGGGACCACTTAGCAACAGTCCAGTGCTGCTTCTCTGTAGCCCAGGTCAGGCGCCTCTGCCGCTGTTTATGGTTCAAAAGTGGCTTTACCTGGGGAATGCGGCACCTGTAGCCCATTTCCTGCACACGCCTGTGCACGGTGGCTCTGGATGTTTCCACACCAGACTCAGTCCACTGCTTCCTCAGGTTCCCCAAGGTCTGGAATCGGTCCTTCTCCACAATCTTCCTCAGGGTCCGGTCTCCTCTTCTCGTTGTACAGCGTTTTCGGCCACATTGTTTCCTTCCAACAGACTTACCATTGAGGTGCCTTGATACAGCACTCTGGGAACAGCCTATTTGTTGAGAAATTTCTTTCTGGGTCTTACCCTCTTGCTTGAGGGTGTCAATGATGGCCTTCTTGACATCTGTCAGGTCGCTAGTCTTACCCATGATGGGGGTTTTGAGTAATGAACCAGGCAGGGAGTTTATAAAAGCCTCAGGTATCTTTTGCATGTGTTTAGAGTTAATTAGTTGATTCAGAAGATTAGGGTAATAGGTCGTTTAGAGAACCTTTTCTTGATATGCTAATTTATTGAGACAGGTTTTTTGGGTTATCAGGAGTTGTATGCCAAAATCATCAGTATTAAAACAATAAAAGACCTGACAAATTTCAGTTGGTGGATAATGAATCTATAATATATGAAAGATTAATTGTAATCATTACATTATGGTAAATAATGAAATTTAACACTATATGCTAATTTTTTGAGAAGGACCTGTATGTAACGCCCATGTAAATTGCAGGAGGTTTTTTTTATCTATTTGATATTGTTTTTCCTTTTTTCCAGGGGAACCTTGTGTTTGTGGTAGGAAAAATGGATGGGACGTTGGTGGTTAGCGGAAGGCGGCACAATGCAGATGACATTGTAGCAACTGCATTAGCCGTGGAATCGATTAAAACCTTGTACAGAGGAAGGTAGGACATACTCTGTTGTTATTTGTTAAAGGGGTATAGCGTGTGGACGTGTAATTTCAGTTTGCTTTGTGTCTGCATTTTGTGATCTTTTTTTCACCAATCGCCTTCAGCACTGAACAAAATTGTGTATGTTTTTGACAATAAATGAAGTAAAAAAAACTCAGTGCCTAAAAGAAGCGGATCTAGGTATAAATTATCTCTAGAACCAAATGTAATGACCACTTTATGCCACCTATGGATACAGATATTGGTAATAAGCATATGGAAGTGAAATCCCTGTTTATTACATGTTCCGCTTACCCACTTATTGAATAAAACCTACTGTATTTTTGAACTAGAAGACCTACTTTATAGCACTGAAAAATGTTGCCAAAAAAAGTGTGTGCAGCGTTTCTTACAATCAAGGAGAACACTGACACCTTGTCCTTCCCGATCACTGAGGAACTGCTGTCTCCCCTCCTACTCGACATTGATCACTTTGATCGCTGAAAGGCTGGAGAGGAACTACCAGAAGCGGCACTCATGAGTAGCTGAAGGACCTTTCACGTCATGTGGTCATTGACTTACTTAGGAATGTAGTAATATGTGTTTGTGTGTGTTGGTGTAGCAGAGTTGTGTGTATGTAATGTAGCAGAGCAGTGTGAATGAGTGTAGCAAAGTGATGTGTGTGTATGTAGAGAGCAGAGCTGTGTGCACGCACGCATGTACTGTACATGTAGCAGTACTCTGTATAGTCTGAAGCACATAGTAATGACCTCTCTACCCCTTACCTGTGAAATATTAGTATCCCCAACAAAGACTATTGCTATTTAGTTTGTTAAACTGGGATTCTCATATCCTAAAGTGATTTATCACTAGAATGCGCGATCACTTTATGATCGGTCCGATCCCTGTGACCTCCCTCACCCCAACAATCCATCCCGAGAATGAAGAGTCTGTGCCCAATTCAAGGCTGCTACTCCTGAATAGTCTTTCACTAGCCCCCCGCTGTACACGGGACCTGCAACCATCCCAACCCAAGCCGTGTCCTACTCATCCGGTGGCCCTGAGTGTCGCTGTGTGGAGAAAATGGTGAAGTAGCCAGAGTGTGAATTAGGGCTGCCGCCTCTTTATTCTCAGTATTAGTGGGGTCTCAGAGGTGAGCCCCTCATCGATCATAATGAAGATGGTGCATTTATGTTGTGTTGTATTTGTCAGGATTGCGGTATTCTCAGTGACGGTTTTCTATGATGAACGCATCGTGGTGGTGGCGGAGCAGCGGCCCGATGCCTCTGAGGAGGATTCCTTCCAGTGGATGAGTCGTGTCCTGCAGGTAAAGGGTTACATGGTTCTTATATGGGTCCTTTCCTTTTGATGGCTTAAATGTTTGAGTTTGTCTTCTGCTCAAAAAGAATATGGATCCCTTCAGCGACATTTCTTTTTTCTTTAATATATACATTTTGGACGAACCGTAGTTGTATTATAAATGTTGCCCCATTTGGCTTTTATGGACTCTTTGTTTCTCTGCACCTTGCTGGCTGCAGAAAGAGTTATCGTAGAATATGAGCTCGTCCAGGGGAACATTTGTGGCTCTTTTTCTTGTCTTTTTCTGAGCATCTCTCTTATAGAAGAACTGAGAAAAAGACAGATAAGAGCAGAAACCTCGCCGTCAGAACAAGCACACTGACAGATTCTTACAGACTCTATACAAAGCAAACGACGCAACATTTTTAATGAAATTCGATTGCAAAAATGACGTTTAATCCCAAACACATGCATTTAAGTCAAGCAAAAAAATATGACCATAACAGTGTCCACATCATTTAATTCCAGTAAGGGCTTGTTCACACTCTCAGCATTTTTACAATAGTAAAAAAAACGAAATCTGTGCTTTAGTGTACCGGCAAAGCGAAAACATCTCTGAAATCTCATGCATACGTTGATTATTTTCCTTGCAGATTTGAACTTTCCAATCGTTTTTACAAATCTGCAGGATGTCACATTTTTTCAGCGTTTTTGTATCCTTTTCACCCATTCTAGTGCATGAAAAGAACGCATCAAAACGCGACGTGACACAGATTTTACACTGTTTTTCCTGCTAACACTCTGGTTATTGATGCAGAAAAGTGTCAGCAATGATTAGGGGTATTTTTCTATTGGATTACTTACTATAAGATTGCTTAATACTATATATATATTTTATGTCAACTTCTTATGCCATTTCCAAATGGTTTTGTCTCTTTCATCCAGGCCATCGATAGTATCCATCAGGTGGGGGTTTACTGCCTCGCTCTTGTTCCTGCAAACTCATTGCCAAAAACGCCTCTTGGAGGAATTCACTTATCTCAAACAAAGCAGCACTTTTTGGAAGGCACCTTACACCCGTGCAATATACTCATGTGTCCTCACACGTGTGTGACCAACCTGCCAAAGCCACGACAGAAACAGCCCGGTAAATATGAAGAATGTCCTCCTATACACTATGATGTACAGTGATGATATTGTGGTGGCCCGCTTATAAACCATGGATACAAGTCCAAGCAGCAAGTGGCCACCATGTTCTTTGGGACAAAGTGTTATTTTGTTTTCTCCTGTAGAACTGCTTTTAGGCCAGTAATTGTCTTATTACAATGTGGGAACCCCTGAAAATGCTCATTGACGTGTGAAACACATTGGTCTCCAGGCTTCGTTTTCCATCCCTATCAGATCTTGATGCAGCTGTATTTCGTGGAACCTCTTACAAGGTTTCAGGAGGCGAGAATCCTCCACCGCACTCGTCTAACGTTCTGTATGTGAGGGCAATGTGCACATGTCTTTATAAACTTACTAAGTTCTTTCCTCTACATTGAAGGAGTTGGCCCAGCATCCGTTATGGTCGGCAATCTGGTTGCGGGGAAGAGAATTGCTCAGGCATCGGGTAGAGATCTTGGACAGATAGAAGAAAATGACTTGGTGAAAAAGGTAAAAGATTGTTTGCTGGTTGGAAGAAATTAACACATAGCGACCCTCCTTATTACGTGTCACAGGGTATACAGCCCATCACATATCATATCACGTCACGTGTCATTAGAAGTCTTTTCAGCATTCTCATTATCATCACAATATTCCAATGACAAGGAACACCTCTATGTACAATAGAAAATACAGCACTCGCCATTCACAATAGTCAATGATAAAGGGGTTATCCACTAGTAGGACAACCTCTTCTTCATCTAAATGTTTGGCGCCGATAAAATTGAAAAAGCTTATACTCGTCTTCCACGCCGGCGCCATTCTAGAGGTGTCGGTACTCGCGGTCCCAAGACTCTTGTGCGATTGTTATGATACATACAGTACAGACCAAAAGTTTGGACACACCTTCTCATTTAAAGATTTTTCTGTATTTTCATGACTCTGAAAATTGTACATTTAGGCTATGTGCACACGTTCAGGACTTTTCACGTTTTTTTTGCGTTTTTTCGGCCGTTTTCCGCTGGAAAAAATGCTTAAAAATGCATACATAAGCATCCCATCATTTTTAATGCATTCTGCAATTTTTGTGTACATGATTTTTTTTTTCCGCGAAAAAAACCGCATTGTGGTAAAAAACGCAGCATGTTCATTAAGTTTCCGGATTTTTCGCGTTTTTCACGCTATTTAATGCATTGGGAAGCTCCGGGGAAAAAAAGCGCGTCAAAAACACGAAAAATGCAGAAAAAGTCCGGTTTTGTTCAGGAAAATTCTGCAGAAAATCCTGACGTGTGCACATAGCCTCACACTGAAGGCATCAAAACTATGAATTAACACATGTGGAATTATATACTTAACAAAAAAGTGTGAAACAACTGAAATTATGTCTTATATTCTAGGTTCTTCAACGTACCCACCTTTTGCTTTGATGACTGCTTTCCACACTCTTGGCATTCTCTTGATGAGCTTCAAGAGGCAGTCACCGGGAATGGTTTTCACTTCACAGGTGTGCCCTGTTGGGTTTAATAAGTGGGATTTCTTGCCTTATAAATGGGGTTGGGACCATCAGTTGTGTTGAGCAGAAGTCTGGTGAATACACAGCTGATAGTCCTACTGAATAGACTGTTAGAATTTGTATTATGGCAAGAAAAAAGCAGCTAAATAAAGAAAAATGAGTTGCTATCATTACACTTTAAGAAATGAAGGTCCGTCCGTCCGAAAAATTTGGCAAACTTTGAAAGTGTCCCCATGTGCAGTGGCAAAAACCATCAAGTGCTACAAAGAAACTGGCTCACATGAGGACTGCCCCAGGAAAGGAAGACCAAAAGTCACCTCTGCTTCTGAGGATAAGTTTATCCGAGTCACCAGCCTCAGAAATCGCAGGTTAACAGCATCTCAGATTAGAGACATGCCTGGTTCCCACCGTGAAGCATGGAGGAGGAGTTATAGTGTGGGGGTGCTTTGCTGGTGACAGTGTTGGGAATTTATTCAAAATTGAAGGCATACTGAACCAGCATGGCTACCACAGCATCTTGCAGCACATGCTATTCCATCCGGTTTGCGTTTAGTTGGACCATCATTTAATTTTCAACAGGACAATGACCCCAAACACACCTCCAGGCTGTGTAAGGGCTATTTGACCAAGAAGGAGAGTGATGGGGCGCTACGCCAGATGACCTGGCCTCCACAGTCACCAGACCTGAACCCAATTGAGATGGTTTGGGGTGAGCTGGACCGCAGAGTGAAGGCAAAAGGGCCAAGAAGTGCTAAGCATCTCTGGGAAGTCCTTCAAGATTGTTGGAAGACCATTCCTGGTGACTACCTCTTGAAGCTCATCAAGAGAATGCCAAGAGTGTGGAAAGCAGTCATCAAAGCAAAAGGTGGCTACTTTGAGGAACCTAGAATATAAGACATAATTTCAGTTGTTTCACACTTTTTTGTTAAGTATATAATTCCACATGTGTTAATTCATAGTTTTGATGCCTTCAGTATGAATATACAATTTTCATAGTCATGAAAATACAGAAAAATCTTTAAATGAGAAGGTGTGTCCAAACTTTTGGTCTGTACTGTAAGGCTGGCGCCCAATCAGCACTGGCGTCACTGCCTCTGCCTTTGGACAAATCGAACATCAAGAGGAAGTTCTATTTGTCTGTAGGCAGAGACAGTGACGCCAGTGCTGATTGGGAGACAGGCTCATGTATCAAAACAATTGCACAAGAGCCCTAGGACTGCGAGGTGAGCACGGTAGGTGAGAATAAGCTTTATTGATTTTATTGGGGCCAAGTGTAGGAGTTGTCCAAGTTTTGATGAACTTCTTTAAAGTACACCTCTTTCCTTCCCTTTCTCTTCACATTGACTTCTTCCTTCGATGAGAGCGTGCTCACTAAATACTTCAGTACAGTTCAGTAGTGTCTGAATCAGTCTATGGCTGCTAATGTTCATCTGCCCAACAGGAATGAAGCATAGTACAAATAAACACGGCACTCATACAAAACTGAGATATAGGTGTAGGGTATCCAGCACGTCATATACCAGTAGAGAAAAACTTGGCACTCAAAAAATTATGCAAAAAGAAGTTCATTTATTGGCATCCAGAAAACATATTAATAGTTAAACATTTTTGGTCCCTGAATGGACCTTCATCAGAACTGAGCGCTCATCCACAGCGACGGCAGAACGTCATTCAGGCATCCAATCCCATTGATGTGTCACCACATAGAGGGGAATATAGAATCTTCCTCTGAATCAGTTCTGGTGAAGGTCTATTCAGGGACCGAAAACGTTTAGCTTATGCTACTTTCACACATCAGGTTTTTTCTGTCAGGAAGGATCCGTTGAATTTGGATCCGTTGCAAAATGTAAAAAGCGAGAGCGACACAATCCGGTGCTAATACAACTCTGAGAAAAAAACGGATCTGGCAGAAAAAAAAAACGGATCCGTTTTTTTAATATTTCGCTGGATTGTGCCTGACAGCAAAAACGTGAAGCGTGAGAGTAGCCTAACTAATTTTTTGCATAATTTTTTGAGTGTCAAGTTTTTCTCTTACTTTAACAGGAATGAATTGTCTGATATTAGGTCTAGTAGCCAGTATGGAAATTACAAGTTGTTTTTTTTTTTTGCGGGGAGGGAGGGGGGTTTAACTTTTTTTGTCATGTAGATAGTTGTATCTAGAAGTAAAAAAATAAAATGAGTTTAATACAAAAACCTTATTTAAACCATAGATGATTTTCCGATATGTTTCTTCTAAGATATTCAGACTTATGTATTGTAGCAAGTGTACAGAATGATACAGAATGACCTTGATGGGCAAAAGATTAATTCTTCACATTTTTTTTATATATATGTGAGGGGTTTTAAGAATATAGTGGTAGAATTTATCCACATGCCATGAGTGGGAAGAAATGCAAGATGGTCCCAAGTAAAAGAAAAAAAAAGGCTGGTGCTAATAATTATAAATCAACTGCCTTATTTTTTTTCCCTTTTGTTAATGCCCCCATGTAAAAGAAAAAAAAAATCATATACTCATCTCCTGGACCGCCACTGTTCCAGTGATACTCGCCCCCTGGACCAGCACCGTTCCAGTGATACTCGCCTCTTGGACTGGCTCCATTCCAGTGATACTCTGGACTGGCAACGTTCCTGGACCGGCTCCGTTCCAGTGATACTTACCTCCTGGACCCCAGCACCGTTCCAGTGATACTCGCCTCTTGGACTGGCTCCATTCCAGTGATACTTGCCTCTTGGACTGGCTCTGTTCCAGTGATACTCTGGACTGGCACCGTTCCTGGACCGGCTCCGTTCCAGTGATACTCACCTCCTGGACCCCGGCACCGTTCCAATGATATTTGGCTCCTGGATCGGCACCGTTCCAATGATATTTGGCTCCTGGATCGGAACGTTCCAATGATTTTTGGCTCCTGGATCGGCACCGTTCCAATGATATTTGGCTCCTGGATTGGCACCATTCCAGTGATACTCGCCTCTTGGACCGGCACCGTTCCAGTGATACTTGCCTCTTGGAATGGCACCGTTCCAGTGATATTCGGCTCCTGGACTGGCACCTATCCAGTGATACTTGCCTCTTGGACTGGCGCCATTCCAGTGATGTTCGGTTGGTAACTGCCGGCTCTCGCGCGTGTTGCAGAGCTTAGGTCTAGAAGTAGAGTGTGAAATACATGTGTAAAACTCCTGTTTGACCTGCTATATTTTGCCGTTAACAGCACCAATATTTGTCAGAAATACTCCAGTGGAGAGCGCAGACCACACCAGAGCACATTCTATTTATACTACTCAACGCAAAGGTATTCCTGAAGCCCTTCTCTTGTGGTTTGGGTTTAGTTTTTGGGATAAAACTGCAAGTCTAATTCTTTGTTACTGACCTCCATTTTTAGGGGACGGCCGTGTGTACCGCTTCCTGTTTACAGCTACATAAGAGAGCCGAGAGAATAGCCGCCACCCTGGTGGAAAAAGGTCACCTAAACGCTGGGGATAACGTGGTACTCCTCTATCCTCCTGGTATGTGTCTAGTCCCCAACTCTGGTGAAATTGCTAGTATATGGTTTGCTTTTCTGGAATAATTCGCCATGTATAGAAAATCTCCTTGTGGCTGGGGAGGTGCCAGATTATTATTAGATTGTATGAAATAGTACACATTGCAGGTATCTATTCTGCATACCACACTTGTTCATGGCTTCATGTGGCGGCACAATTTATGTGTTTACTAGGGCAAGGTTTATTCGCTCGGTCGGGGGAAATGATACAGCTACAATCACCTTGTTAAAGATGCAGTAAAAAGATTCAGGATGAGCCAAGTACCAGTTTGATGGTTCCCCGGGTTCCCCCTGTCTGGGCATTTCTGGCTCCGGGCACGCTTTGTCCAATATCTTGGTGATCTTGCATTGGGATTATGTTTGTAGATTAGCAGGAATTGTATAACACTGAATTCCTCATTAACCCTTCTGTGAAGAACATTGCTGCTTCTTCTTCGAGCTATTCTTGTATTTATCATGAGAAATGACTTTGCTTTCCAGTAATTTTTCTCTCCCAACCCACGAGATGTTATGTTGGCTTTGCTCTTCCTATAGGCTGCCAACAGATCACACAGAATTTCTACTTGTAATAAACTACAACTTAAAGGGTTGTGCAATAAAAAGAAGTTATCACCATTCAATTGGATAGAGGGGGTAGGATTTTTTATAGAGCATGAAAGGTGGTGATCAATCCTGCACAATGCTGCTGCATTATATCCGGGATAATAGTGACACAATCAAGTGACAATTAGGCTGTGTGCACACGTTCAGGATTTTTCACGTTTTTCCGCTATAAAAACGCTTAAATGCATTCCGCAATTTTTGTGCATGTTGCGTTTTTTTCCACGTAAAAAACGCAGCATGTTCATTAATGTTGTCTATTTTTCGCATTTTTACCGCTATTTATTGCATTGGGAAAGCTCCGGAAAAAAACGTGGTAAAAAAGCATGCGGGTTTCCTGCAGAAAAAGTCTGGTTTTGTTCAGGAAAATTCTGCAGAAAATCCTGACGTGTGCACATAGCCTAAAGATGACAGTTACTCTAATTACTGTGATTGGTAACCTTTGTGACAGTGAAGCTCCTGGTCACATGCACGTGCTTCCTCTCTGTTTCATGACTTTCAGGCATTGAGCTGATTGCTGCATTTTATGGCTGTCTATATGCTGGTTGCATTCCCGTTACTGTCCGGCCGCCTCACGCCCAGAACCTCTCGGCCACCTTACCCACAGTCCGGATGATTGTAGATGTAAGTCGCTGGTCAGCTAAGTTTCACATGATGAATGTCGGACCCTGTAAGCCTCTCCTCTATTGGTATCCGTGAATTAAGAGATCATTCCAGTTACTTAAAGGTAGACCTACTCACAGGGTAGATGATAACTAGGGTGTTCAACTACTGAGACACCCCCTGATCATCAGTATATGGGTCATCGTACAGCGCTCCCCTATATTTGGTGGTCTTATAGAGACTGAATGGAAGAGCACATGAGCAGATCATGCTTCATTGAGACAAAAGTCCCCTCTTCTGGCAATCGGTGGGTTTGTTCAATGTTGGACCACGACTATTCTACTTCTTACCACTTATCCTGTGCACTGGTAACTTGTAGTAACTGGATTCAAGGGGTACTAACATCTCCAAGATCCTATCTCAATATGTACTAGGTGTAATAATAATAGCAAATACCTCCAATTAGAACTGTAGTGTAGTTCTTCTGATTTGCTATGCAGCTAACCCCATGTACAGGGAATTGCAGTAGCTTAGGTATCCTTGGATACGACCACTAACAACCAACTAACTTTCACTATATGAGTTGCCGTAACCATGAATACCTAATCTACTGCAATGACCTGCACACGGGGTAAGCGACATAACTAATCAGAAGAACTATGAATAATATTGTAATTGGAGGTATTTGCTAATGTTGTTATATTCATCACACCCGCTACATGGGTAGATAGGATTTTGGAGATAGGTAAACCCCTTTATCCCCATCTTGACAAGGCCTTTTTCCTTTTTTGCACCTTCAAAATTGTGAAGGAAGATATAAAAATGCAATTTTACAATTTATTTTAAATATTTATTTATTTATTTTGGGGGGGGGGGGGGGGGGGATCATATTCATTATATGGTTAAAATGACTTGTAACCCCGATTTCCCGGGTCAGTGTGATCATAATACCAAACTTGTGGAGATTTTGGGGGTTTTTTGGGGATTTTTTTTTTAAAGTGTTAACACATAAATCGGATATTGCTTGTGTCGCCAATTTCTAAAACCTGTAACGGTTAAATTTTGTATTAGCTGGAGCTCTATGAAGACTTGATTTTTGCATGTTGAGCGTTCATTTTATTTTTACCAATCAGGGATGGATACGACGCATTGATTTTGTCATCGCCTTTCTTTTGCGGTGACCAAAAAAAAAAGTTTCAGATTTTTTTCTTGTTCCCTGTTTACTGATTGGATTAATCAGTTTTCTTTTTTTTGATAGATCAAGCCTTTATGGATGCTATCATAGCAGATGGTTTTTTTTTTAGATTTTTCTATATTTCTAATGGGAGAAAGAGAGTGATTGGAATTTTTATATTTCTAAAAACGTTTTTTTTCCTTGAACCTATAACAGTCCGATAACTTATGCTATATACTGCAGTAACACCATATGGCAGTATATAGTAAAAATCACAGTCTACTATGAACGCCAGAGACAAGATGGTCTTTCCAAGAATATAATGGCAGATGCGGAGGTCTTCAACAGGCCCCTGGGCTGGCAGGGCAGCTCTTCGGCACCTCATAATAGGTGCGTAGAACTTTAAATGCTGCTGTCAGAGATTCACAGCGACATTTAATGGGTGACCAGGCGCAGGCTCGGCTCTGCTTGCTGTTAGAGGCAGGTGATGGCTGTATAACACAGCCTCTATCTGCTGGCAGTGATGCAGGCTCAGCACCTGAGTCTCCATCAAACACTGGACCCAACATATGATGTATGGTAATATGTCAGGGAAGGGGTTGAGGTCAGGGAAAAAAAGGAAAATTGTATGTCTGAGGATTGCATTGGGTCATCCTTTGCTTGTCCACCATTCTCTTCTATATTAATGTAGTGTCGCCATCTCTAGCGAGGCGCAGTATACACAGCCTGGCGTCGCTCCCTGCTTGTTATCTTTACAATGGATCTTCTGTGTATTTTTGACATTGCAGTATAACATAGCTGTCCTTTTTTTTTTTAGGTCAGTAAAACTTCCTGCATTCTCACAACGCAAACCTTATTGAGATTGCTAAAGTCCAAAGAGGCAGCAGCTGCGGTGGATGTGAAAACATGGCCAACCATCATAGACACAGGTGAATATTGACTCTTCGAACTGTACTTTTTGACCAAATTGTATATGTTAATCTTGCACCAACTTCAGATTTCAGAGATTAAAATCCTCTTTAAAAAAATCATTTTAAAACTAAACCATGCCCATACCTATTCACACAACTGCAGCGCTTACTAATTTCTAACTCCATGTGCTTTCTTAGGCTACGTTCACATTTGCGTCATTTTAGATCCGTCGTAATCCGTAGTTTTGAGAAAAAAACACATCCTGCAAATGTGCCCGAAGGATGCGTTTTTTTCCATATTGCGTATGGCCATATGTTGCGTCTGTCGTGCATTGGATGCCTCGTGTTTTGGCGGGCCGTCGTCACGAAAAAACGTTCACTGTAACGTTTTTTCGTACGTCGGATCCGCCATTTCCTACCGCGCATGCACTGCCGGAACTCCGCCCCCTCCTCCCCGGGACTTAGAATGGGCAGCCGATACATTGAAAAATTGCATCTGCTGCCCACGTTGTGCTGAATTTGCACAACGTCCGTCGGTACGCTTTGCGACGGCCGTGTACCGACGCAAGTGTGAAAGAAGCCTTAGGCCGGGTTCACACTGCGTCTAGGCAGTCCGTTAGACCAGGGGTCCCCAACTCCAGTCCTCAAGGCCCACCAACAGGTCATGTTTTCAGGATTTCCTTTGCATTGCACAGGTGATGCAATTATTACCTGGGCAAGACTAAGGAAATCCTGAAAACATTACATGTTGGTGGGCCTTGAGGACTGGAGTTGGGGACCCCTGCGTTAGACGGACTAGGTTACACCGCGGCATAAACGCGGTGTAACGTAGTCCGTTCCGGCCGCCATTGACAGCAATGTCGGACGCATCGCTAGCGCACGCCCACAATGGGCGTGCGCTAGGGATGTGCCGTCATTGAGTGACGGACCCGGAGACGCGGACTGCGGCGTTTCCGGGTCCGTCACTGCTAGCGCAGATAGAACTAGCAGATGCTCTATTTGCGCTAGCGCGATGCAAACGTCGGCACTTACGCTAGCAGCAGCACGTTAGCGTATGTGCTGAACGGGCTGCTGCTAACACAGTGTGAACTTAGCCTTAGTTGTAGCAGTGAAATACAGCAAGTAAAGGGAGATTTCCTAAAGCAGGCTGTATGCTATGATGCTGTATATTCTCTGACCTGCTGGATCCCTGATGTAGCTCTGTGTGCTGCAGAGCAGTGCTGAGCAATCCCAATCCTGCGCTGCTGCTCAGCTGGAGGGCTGTGGACTCGCATGATGCCGCTTAGCATGCACCTATAAGCTGACAGTTATTACCGACCATGTCAAGTACATATCGCAGCAGATAGGGACAATGTGATGCTTTGTACACGAGACAGGAAACAAAACCATTCTCCATAGTAAGAATATCTAAAACATGCTGCTAACAAATGCTGCACTCTGTAACGCTATAATATGCAAACATGAAATATAGGAAATTGGAATTGAATTACTGCTCTAGCTAAAAGTAAGATACTTAGCGCATAAATTGGCCAATTCATGTGTGCCCAACAGCCATCGACAAGGCGACCTCTCTTTGCTGGGAACCTAACCTAAAATGATACCTCTATTATGTTAGGTTCCCAGCAAGGAAGGTCGCCTTGTCGATGGCTGTTGGGCACACATCAATTGGCCAATTTATGCGCTAAGTATTTTAACTTTAATTTTGTTTTTCCTAGAGCAGCCTGGCATTTCCAATTTACTATATTCCATGTTTGCATACTACAGCGTTAGAATGCAGCTTTAATTTGTTAGTTACACATGGAGGTGGCTCTCTTAGCTTGCACCTGTTCACACCTGGTTTTCTGTTTGGAATTGACCGTCAGTCTTTGATGTTCATAAAACACTCTTCTCTCTGATTTTTTGCAATTACAACCAGATCAACAAAAATGTAAGCTTACTATTTAAAGGGGTTGTCCACACCCCTTACTCCCCAGTTAATATTATTTTTATTGTACGGTTTATGAAAAAAATACCGATATTCTCTATTCTATGTTAACTTGCTTAAAGAAATGGATGAAAATAATTCACTGAAGATTTATTACATTTCTTTGCCTAATATACCACCATCAATGGTTCACCTAAGGAGTCCAGTACATGTGCCTCATAAATTGGGAAAATCTTTCATTTGCTTGGCTACGACCATTCTTGCTAAACCCCACTCATTTTACAAAACGTTGCCGGAGCTGGTGTGCAAAAACTAAAAGTTGCAAAATTTGTTCAGTTTATGGTGTTTAAAATAGTTTTACCGTCAGATTTCTGGCACAAACTGATGAATCGGGGCCATAGAGTGAGTGCACGGAAGGGCTTCTAGGAGTAAGAACAGAGAAGTGAAACGCGTGACACTGCTCATGCAACTCTCTCACAATAGCACAGGTTACCGGTGGCGCCAAGAGCGTCATAGACAAAGAATAAAAATAAGATATTCTGTGCCGTGAAGTTGTGCAAAGTTTACTATAAAAGTTCTATACTTTGGAGACGTCTCATTTAAGCTTGATTCATGGGATAAACTCTCTAATAGAATCTGAAATGTGGAAATATTACAGTAATGACATGGAGTCTATTCGCCTACGCAACGATATATTAATTTGCACATTTTCTTTGACTTTAGATGATTTGCCCAGAAAGCGATCATTTCAGACATATAAGCCACCTACTCCCGAAATGTTGGCCTACCTCGACTTCAGTGTTAGCACCACTGGCATGCTCACAGGGGTAAAGGTACGTTTAGTGATCTAGACTTTTCTGTTGTGTGGTTTGTTGAGAAATCTTGCAATATTCGCACTGACCTTACTAGACTCGTACTTCCGGTTTTGTACAGAAGACTTTTCAGCAGCCTTGTTACCATCACAGTCAGGAAGACAATGAAAGATAACTGCGTTCTACACAGTAGATAATCCAGAGTCCACCAATCACAGAAGTGGATGTCACAGCTCACCTGCTCCCCTGCCCTGATGAGAGCATGCCCGTTAAATATGTCAACACAATTCAGTAGGATCTGAGTCAGCCACTCTATCGCTACTAATGCCCATGTGCCCAGCGGGAAGTATGAAGATAATATAAGACCTAGTGGTCATTGTAAAAATTGCAAGATTTCTTTCCTTCTAATATACACTCCTTAACATTGAAATTGTGACACCAAGATGCAAAATGTCTTGTAATTATTAAAATCACAGGATGGATACACATGTTAATGATGAAAAATGGAAAGAAAACGTTCAAAACATCTATGTGCAGAAATACATGCGCTTACTCTTAAAGGGACAGTCAGCACAGAATGACTGTTAACACCAAGTACAGGCGCTCGGTGCTTCATGGTGGGGCCAGTTATTCAATTACACCCTCCCAACTGCTGGTTCTCCAGCTATCTCCACCCTTCTCTGGCCCTATCAAGACAGAGTTATCAATGAAAGGGGAAGGTGGAGAGAGGGAAGACAAGCAGGTGGGAAGGTGTACATACATGATTGGCCATGAAGCATCGAGCACCTGGACTTGGATTGAACAGGAAAGATAATATATCTTTGTACTGTTAGCCAGTAGATAGAACACTATTGAAATTTGAGAGTCCTCAGTGGTTGATACCCTTTAATGGCTAACTGAAAAGATGGTAAATTGCAAACTTTTGAGACTACTCAGGTCTCTTCATCAGGCCTAAGGCTAAGTTCACACTGCGTTAGTGCTGTCCGTTCAACACATCCGTTAAACGGACTGCACTAACGCAAGCGCCGACGTTTGCACAATGCTAGGGCAGATGGAGCATCTGCTAGCTGCATCTGCGCTAGCAGTGCGCTAGCAGTGACGGACCTGGAAAGGCTGCAGCCCGCGTCTCGGGTCCGTCACTCATTGACGGCACATCGCTAGCGCACGGCCGCCATTGAAAGTAATGGCGGCGTTAACGGACTACGTTACACCGCGTTATGCCATGGTGTAACGTAGTCCGTTAAACGGGTCACAGTAACGCAGTGTGAACCCAGCCTAAAATTACACAAAATCAATTTGTTGCCATCTTTTCAGTTAACCATTAAAAGGTATCCACCACTGAGGACTCTCAAATTTAAATATTTTTCTTGTCATCCGGTGCTGACAGTCCCTTTATTCACCTCATTGATTGCAGCCATGGTGTGTACGTTCTGCGTGTGATGGTTATACTAGACACTGAATAAATCAAGATGTTTTTAAAAAATGTTTTTATTTTCTCACAATTTGCATTAACATGTCTGTCTATCCTGTGAATTTTGATGTGGAGGCATGTAGATAGTGATATGGAAAAAAAAAAACATACATTTTTTTATTATTATTTATTTATATAGCACCATTAATTCCATGGTGCTTTACATGTGAAGGGGTTACATCAAAATACAAATATCACTTTCAGTAAACAAAACTAATAATGACAGACTGATACAGAGGGGAGAGGACCCTGCCCTTGCGGGCTTACATTCTACAGGATTATGGGGAAGGAGAGAGTAGGTCAAGGGTTGCAGTAGCTCCAATGGTGTTGAGGTGGCCGTGTGGTCTTTACAGGCTGTAAGCTTCCTTGAAGAGGTGGGTTTTCAGGTTTCTTTTGAAGGATCCAAAAGTAGTGGATAACCGGATGTGTTGGGGCGATTGGGTGAGGAGCGAATAAGCGTGGAGGAGAGGAGGAGGTCTTGGGAGGACCAGAGATTACGTGAGGGAAGATATTGAGAGATTAGTGTGGAAATATACGGAGGAGAAAGGTTATGGCTTTGTAGGTCAGTGTTAGTAATTTAAACTGGATACGCTGGGAAATTGGGAGCCAGTGAAGGGATTTGCAAAGAGGGGAAGCGGGAGTGTAGCGAGGAGAGAGATTAATTAGTCAGGCAGCAGAGTTGAGGATGGACTGGAGGGGTGCGAGAGTGTTAGAAGGTAGGCCACAGAGGAGTATGTTGCAGTAGTACAGGTGGGAGATGATTTGGGCATGCACGAGCATTTTGGTAGAGTGTGGGTTGAGGAAAGGACGGATTCTGGAAATATTTTTGAGCTGGAGGCGACAGGAGGTGGCGAGAGCTTGAATGTGCGGTTTGAAGGACAAGGCAGAGTCAAGGGTTACTCCGAGGCACAGATTTTGGGGACAGGGGAAAGTGTGATTTCATTTATTTTGATAGATAGATCAGGTAGGGATGATATGCCAGATGGAGGAAAGATAATGAGTTCAGATTTGTCCACATTGAGCTTGAAGAAGCGAGAAGAGAAGAAGGAGGATATGGCCGATAGACACTCTGGGATTCTGGAGAGCAGAGAGGTGACATCTGGGCCAGAGAGGTAGATCTGAGTGTCATCGGCATATAGATGGTACTGGAAGCCATAGGACCTTATGAGTTGTCCCAGGCTGAGTGTATAGATTGAGAAGAGTAAGAGTCCTAGGACAGAGCCTTGGGGGACTCCCAACAGAGATGGGGCGAGATGAAGAGGTAGTATGGGAGTAGGAAACGCTAAATGTGCAGTTGGAAATGTATAAGGAGATCCAAGATAGGGCAAGGTCTTTGACTCCAAAGGAAGAGAGGATCGGTAGTAGGAGGCAGTGGTCAACTGTGTCGAAGGCAGAGTACAGGTCTAGGAGGAGGAGTATAGAAAATTGTCTGTTAGCTTTGGCTGTAAGTAAGACGTTAGTAATTTTGGTCAGGGCAGTCTCAGTGGAATGGTGGGGACGGAAGCCAGATTGTAGGTTGTCGAAGAGAGAGTTAGATGCAAAGTGAGAGGAATGTTCAGCATGGATGTGCTGCTCAAGGAGTTTGGAAGCAAATGGGAGCAAAGATATGGGGCGATAGCTGGACATACTGCTTGGGTCAAGGGATGGCTTTTTGAGGATAGGTGTGATTGTGGCATGTTTGAAGACAGAGGGGAAGGTACCAGAAGTTAGTGATAGGTTGAAGTGATGGGTTAGGGATGGGATTAGTGTGGTGGTGAGGTTGGGGGGGAGGTGGGATGGGATGGGGTCAAGTGCACAAGTAGAGAGGTGTGATTTGGAGAGAAGATGAGCAAGCTCCCCTTCAGAGATTTTGGAGAGTGAAGTTATGGGGTTTGGGCATTGGTCTCTCATACAAAGGGGTTGTGGTGTTTGGCCAACAAAGACTTGCCTTGTTTGGTCTATCTTATTTTTGAAGTGCGTGGCAAAGTCCTCAGCAACGATTAGGGAACTCTGAGGGGGCAGTGGTGGGCGGAAGAGGGAGTTAAGTGTTGAACAACTGTTTGGGGTTGTGGGATAAGGAAGATATGAGGGTTGTGAAGTAGGCCTGTTTAGCAGAGGTGAGAGCTGATTTGAATGCCAGTGTTGCTTGTTTGAGTGCAGTGAAATCATCTTGTGTATGCGTTTTCTTCCAACGCCTTTCTGCAATTCTGGATACTTGCCGAAGCTTTTTAGTGATGTTATTGTGCCAGGGTTGTCTATTGGTTCGTCGCACTCTGCTATGCATGACAGGGGTGACCGTGTCAATAGCTGATGCAAGAGTGGCATTGTCTGTGTCGTGGAGTGAGGATATAGAGGACAGTGGTAGGATAGAGTCAGAAAGTGTTTGAGTGTCTAGGTATGCGAGGTTCCTGCGTGGGTGCTGGACATGGGTGACAAGTGAGGAGGACAGGGATGAGAAAGTGAGTAGATGGTGTTCAGATAGAGGGAGAGGGGAGGTTGTGAAGTTAGATAGGGAGCATAAACGGGTGAAGACCAGGTCTAATGTGTGTCGGTCTGTGTGGGTGGCTGAGGAGGACCACTGAGTAAGTCCAAAGGATGAAGTAAGGGACAGGAGTTTGGAGGCTGCTGACTGGTGGGTGTCAATGGGAATGTTGAAGTCACCCATGATGATGGTGGGAATGTCAGCAGACAGAAAGTGAAGGAGCCAGGTGGAGAATTGGTCAATAAAGGCAGTGGTTTGGCCCGGAGGTCGGTATATGATGGCCATTTGGAGGTTGTAGGGGGAGTAGATGCGGATAGAGTGGACTTCAAAAGAGGGGAGGATAAGGGAGGGTAGAGGTGGTATTGGGTAAAAGGTACAGTTGGAAGAAAGGAGAAGGCCCACTCCTCCACCATGTTTGTTGCCAGGGCGAGGAGTGTGGGTGAAGTGGAGGCCACCGTAACATAGTGCAGCAGTGGAGGCTGTGTCAGAGGGTGTCAGCCATGTTTCGGTGATGCCCAGAAAGAAAAAACTACGAGAGGTAATGAGGTCGTAAATCACGTGGAGTTTATTGCAGATGGAGCGGGCATTCCATAGCGATCCAGAGAGAGGGTGTAGGGGGGTGGGCGTCATGGGCACAGATTTGAGGTGGGCAAGATTTCGGGTGTTTATATTGGCTTGGGAGCGATAGGAGGGGGTAATAATGGGAGGTATGAGATGTGGGGGCCCAGGGTTGGGAGATATGTCACCAGCAGTGAGGAGAAGCAGAGAGAGACAGAGCAGGTGGGAGAAGGAGAGTGGGCGGCTTGTTTTGTGTTTTATTAGGAGAGATCTGAGGTTGAGGAGCAGGTCAGCAGAGAAGGTCAGGGGAGGGGGCAAGAGGGAAGAAAGATTATTACTTGGTTAGGGGGTGCTGGGGTTTGAGGATAGCGAAGTAGAGTGAGGAGTAAGGGAGCCAAAACTGTTAGAGCGTATGTCAGCATGATAAGAATAAGTGTGGCGGAAAGCGAATGAAATTTAGTACATTTATTAACAGTGGTTTGTCTTACCTTCTGTTCACTTCTGGCTCATTTCTGGCATATTTCTGCTATCATATTTGCTGTTATCCTTCTAGAGACAGACCAAGGTCCAGACAGACCTGTGTCTCTGAATTTATAACAAGCCAAGTGCTCATGAAATAGACCAGGTGTGATCAGGAGGGAGGGGCAGCAGGAAGACTGGTCACAGACACAGGAAGGGATTAATTAGAAGTCAGAAGGGAAAATGCAAGGGGAAATAGATCCAAATGGAAAAATAAAGCCAAACTGTGTATTGGCAACAAGGAATTAAAATGAGAAAACATGCAGGGGAAAAAAATCATAGCAGCCAGAGAATATACCAGGAAGAAATAGCAGGGTGAGGAAGATCAGGAAAGTTGGGTGATGGTGATGGGATTGGGGTAGCAGCCAGCGGACATATCTGAGGATGAAGCAAATAAGTTGTCAGATTGATAGCAATAACAAAGCATAGCAAAAATAAAAATGAAAACCTGATTTAAACAATGGCTTCTTTTCTGAAGACACATTTCCCTTCAATTAAGGTACCGTCACACATAACGATATCGTTAACGATATCATTGCTTTTTGTGACGTAGCAACGATATCGTTAACGAAATCGTTATGCGTGACAGCGACCAACGATCAGGCCCCTGCTGGGAGATCGTTGGTCGCTGGGGAATTATCAGGACTTTATTTCGTCGCTGGATCACCCGCTGACATCGCTGGATCGGTGTGTGTGACGCCGATTCAGCGATGTCTTCACTGGTAACCAGGGTAAACGTCGGGTTACTAAGCGCAGGGCCGCGCTTAGTAACCCGATGTTTACCCTGGTTACCATTGTAAAAGTAAAAAAAAAAACACTACATACTTACATTCCTGTCGCTTCCCCCGGCCTCAGCTTCCCTGCGTCCCCCAGTGTCAGCGCCGGCCGGCCGTAAAGCAAAGCACAGCGGTGACGCTCTGCTTTCCGGCCGGCGCTTACACAGTGCAGGGAAGCTGAGGCCGGGGGACGCGACAGGAATGTAAGTATGTAGTGTTTGTTTTGTTTTACTTTTACAATGGTAACCAGGGTAAACATCGGGTTACTAAGCGCGGCCCTGCGCTTAGTAACCCGATGTTTACCCTGGTTACCCGGGGACCTCGGGATCGTTGGTCGCTGGAGAGCGGTCTGTGTGACAGCTCTCCAGCGACCAAACAGCGACGCTGCAGCGATCGGCATCGTTGTCTAGATCGCTGCAGCGTCGCTTAATGTGACGGTACCTTTACTTTTTCTTTGTAGATGT
This sequence comes from Ranitomeya imitator, assembly GCF_032444005.1. Lineage (NCBI taxonomy): Eukaryota > Metazoa > Chordata > Amphibia > Anura > Dendrobatidae > Ranitomeya > Ranitomeya imitator. Next base: position 709,388,297 of record NC_091284.1, on the reverse strand, counting down.
CTTTTAGCCAAAGTGTAATTTTAGATTTATGTTCTGCACTATTACCTTACAGTACTGGGTCCCGAGGTTCTGTCTAAGCAAGGGAAACATGTACTTGGACTTTGTGTAATCTGAGCTCTAAGTCTTCATTTCCCCATTCTTCTCCCACAGCCCAAAGCCATAGGGTGATTTACTTCTGTCAGATTATAAATGGTCTGTACCGGAGATGGGAAAATTGATGTATTTTTCGGACTAGAAGCGCACCAGACCATAAGACACACCTAGGTTTAAGAGGAGGAGAATAGAAAAAAAAATGAAGCAAAAAAAAGTGGTCAATTCTGTACTAATATCCCCCATTTTGGTGTATATATGTCCCCAATCCCGGTATACATGGCCCCCTCAACACCATTCTGGTAAATATGGTCCCCCCACCCCACATCCTGGTATGCATGGCCCCCTCATCCCTATCCTGGTACGCATGGCCCCCTCATCACCATGCCGGTAAATATGGTCCCCCCACCCCCCATCCTGGTATGCATAGCTCCCTCATCCCTATCCTGGTACGCATTGCGTTCTCATCCCCATCCTGGTATGCACGGCTGCCATAATAAAAACCTAAACCTTTACTGCACTCCCTCGCTGTGTCCTGTTCTGATGCCTGTAGCTGCTTTATGCTTGCAAGCAGCGCATGTCAGTGACGTCATGCGCTTCTTGCAAGCAGAGGACAGCTGCCAAAATACTCACTGCTCTCCACACCCAGGACTATGAGCATGTGGAGCAGTCCGCTTCCTGCAGTGGCTGGGCTATCACGTATTCATGCTACTAAACAGGGAATATTCACAGCTGTCCACTCCCATAGGTCTAGGGAGCAGTGAATATTAATTTTCTTTAATAGTGGGAACACGTGATTTCCCAGTCGCTGTAGAAAGCCGGTGGCTGCGGCGACTGTGTCCGCTATTAAAGATCAATGAATATTCACTGCTCCCCACGCCCATAGTTCCTCCCACTTCTCCGTAACAGCATCTGTGCATAGAGATGGGAAGGACTATGGGCGTGGGGTGCAGTGAATATTAATTTCTTTAGCTTCGGGCACTGGTTAGCCGCAGCAGCCGGCTCCTGCCTCCTGTGACCCACTGCTCTGCCGCTCCCCCATCTCCCCATTCATGCAGGTACATCTGGACTATAAGAAATACCGCCCATTGTCCTCCAAATTTTGGGAGGAAAAAAGTGCGTCTTATATTCTGAAAAATATGGTAGGTTATAAATTCTGGTGGCAATAATTGCAGTTTAAGACTGCAGAACACATTGTTGCTATATAAATCTGATGTTGAAAAGGTATTTGTGATATTACTCTTTCTTCCCTAATACTTACTTTGGGTTTTGATTAAAAAGAATTTGTTTTAGTCTTTGCCTGACGAAGAGACCTGTGTAGTCTCGAAAGCTTGCAATTTGTTACCATCTTTTCAGTTAGCCATTAAAAGGTATCAACCACTGAGGACTCTCAATTCTAAATATTTGATTAAAAAGAATTCCTACACTTTGAACAAACTTCAGGTAGAAAATTATCTTTCATTTTTCGATAGTTATTCATTCCATATTAACTAGACCAAAATCTTCTACAATTTCCACATTTCCATTTGTATATGATGAGTGTTTACGGTCAGGATCATGATTAATTTAATTCTCCATTCAATTGCAGATGTCCCATGGATCTGTAAATGCACTTTGCCGGGCGATAAAATTACAGTGTGAACTGTACTCTACACGCCAGATTGCCATATGTCTGGATCCTTATTGTGGACTTGGTTTTGTACTTTGGTGCCTTTGCAGGTTGGTGTTAAAATAATAAAATCAACAAAAAATAAAAAAGCTGACAGCTTCATGTACATAAATGTGTATTATGTAGCTGCATAATGATTGTTAGGATGGCAATGCTGTGGCTCAGTGGTTAGCACTGTTGACTTGCAGCGCTGGGGTCCTGGATTTGAATCTAACCAAGGACGACATCTACATTGACTTTGTATGTTCTCGCTCTGCTTACTTTGACAAGTCCACAAATATCGACTGAGAGCACATTATAATATGTCTGGGGAAACATTGACAGTTTTGGATCATTGGATAGAACAGATTTTTACTTTGCGCAGTTTGATTGGTTTTTGTATTGATTATATTACTTATAATAAAAACCTATCCTATAGGGATCATAAAGTTGTCTACCTTGTGTACAACGGTTTTCTCCCTATCCTTTTACAGTGGCTATGCTGTCCTCTAATATTATCATTTCTACATCTCCCTTTGCCCACAGTGTTTACTCTGGTCACCAGTCTATATTAATTCCTCCTATGGAGTTGGAATCCAATTTATTCCTTTGGCTGTCTGCAGTAAGTCAGTACAAGATCAGAGACACGTTCTGTTCCTATTCTGTCATGGAGATGTGCTCCAAGGGACTTGGGAACCAGATTGAGGTGTTGAAGGTAAGATTTGTCTTCTAAAGGAGTTTGGTCTAGATCAGAGATGCTCATTGTAAGGTTTTTTCAATTATTTTTGTTATATCATTCTGCCGGCTTCCAGACCACAAAGCCTACAAAGAAACATCAAAATGTTCACCAAATGTCCAAGACGTTGCGAGAGCCTGGACCTTCTCCCATGTTTTTAGGGTCCTGTGTCCTTTCCACAGATGTGTCTTGTCTCACTCATGGGCAGTAATAGGATGATGGGGTTGGTGCACAGCGTTTTCAGCAGACCTTGCTCTTTGTAGTCTTGCGCTTAATGCAGGCGACTCAACATTAGTGAAGTCCATTCTTAACGTGTCCTTCGCTTTAAGCGTTTTGCACATAATGGTTTCTTTTCAATAGAAAGAAGTAGATGCCTGACACGGCGGCATCAGTTGTTCTGTATACACCTTAACTTAGTTTCACTCATCTGATATTTTCTTTTACAGACCAGAGGAATAAATCTATCTTATGTACGAACTTGTGTTGTGGTGGCAGAAGAACGTCCAAGAGTTGCCCTCACGTACTCGTTCTCCAAACTTTTCAAAGATCTTGGTCTGTCTCCACGTGCTGTTAGTACTACCTTTGGATCAAGAGTGAATACTGCAATATGTTTACAGGTAATTAGAAATGAAGAGACATAATGGGTAACACTCTACGTCCATATACGACAGAGTGGAAAGACACTTGAATCACCGAAGCCCTTTACTTCCTCCCTGCTGAGACTGGTAGAGTTATGATTAACATAACTTGTACATCTTATACGAGCAGGGTGTGAAAATCTGTGTGTGTATCGGAAAATTGCTAGTCCTGTAATTACTGCAGGATTCTCTCTGCGTTGTGGTATAGTAGGGAGGAGAGATGTAATATGAGTTGCACGCTTGTAGAAACCGTGACCATGACCAGCATCAGAGAATCTACAGCATGGCTGACTATCCTAGCAACGTTCTGTTAGTGAATAGTGATGAGCGAACGTACTCGGATAAGGTGTTATCTGAGCATGCTCATGTGCTAACCAAGTGTCTTCGGCGTGCTTGAAAAATATCTTTTGAGTCCCCACGGCTACATGTCTGTTTGGTAGGCAATCCTCCCTCCATGTGTTGTGACTATTGAACAGCCGAGAGACATGCAGTCATAAGGATCAAAGAGTGCCATGATGTTTTTAGGTTTCATTGAAGGTACACCCAAACTGCTAAAAGGGTATGTCCACTACTGGACAACTTCTGATTTAATTTAAGGCCCCACTGAAATAAAAACAACATATAATCTCCTCCTGCAGTGGCGCCTTCCAGTGATGTCGGTGCTGCTCTTACCAGCGGGTGACATGACACTGTTGTCACTTGATTGCTATCAGCGGACGCTGACCGACTGCAGACTTTACTATTTTGTTAGAGTGGATATCCACTCAGATGACCAGCAATTTGCTGCAGCGGTCACAGTATACAGCAGTCATATTGTTATGTTGCCCCCCTGAGAACAGCAGCACTGACATCACTTGAATGGCAGCTATCTAGAAGGTGAGTATATATTGATTTTATTTTGTCCAGTAGTAGCTTAGCTCCGTACACTCTGTAGGGGCCTTTCTCAATTACTGTGGCTCACTCCTATTCACCTTCATAGGAGCAGGGTTTTGGTACCTGAGATTGGCCACAACACAGAGTATGGGGCTGTACTGTTCCACTTTGTACGTTCTTTTCATCTGGCCACTGTGGAACCTGCTGATCAGTGACTGGTGATGGACCATTCTGGAATTTGCTGATCACTGGTTGGTGATGGACCATTGTGGAACCTGCTGATCACTGGCTGGTGATGGACCATTGTGGAACCTGCTGATCACTGGTTGGTGATGGACCATTGTGGAACCTGCTGATCACTGGCTGGTGATGGACCATTGTGGAACCTGCTGATCACTGGCTGGTGATGGACCATTGTGGAACCTGCTGATCACTGGCTGGTGATGGACCATTGTGGAACCTGCTGATCACTGGCTGGTGATGGACCATTGTGGAACCTGCTGATCACTGGCTGGTGATGGACCATTGTGGAACCTGCTGATCACTGGCTGGTGATGGACCATTGTGGAACCTGCTAATCAGTGACAGGTGATGGACCGTTGCGAAACCTGCTGATCACTGGCTGGTGATGGACCATTGTGGGAACCTGCTAATCACTGGCTGGTGATGGACCATTGTGGAGCCTGCTGATCACTGGCAGGTGATGGACCATAGTGGAACCTGCTAATCACTGGCTGGTGATAGACCATTGTGGAACCGGCTAATCACTGGCTGGTGATGGACCATTGTGGAACCTGCTGATCATTGGTCGCTGATGGACCATAGTGGAACCTGCTGAACACTGGCTGGTGATGGACCATTGTGGAACCTGCTGAACACTGGCTGGTGATGGACCATTGTGGAACCTGCTGATCACTGGCTGGTGATTGATATCCGACCCCCACTCATCTGATATTGATGAGGTATTCTAAGGATGAGTCTTGAATATTTTAGTCCTGGACAATGCCTTTAACTTTTAAACATCTTCGAATTTATGACAAGATGCATTTTGTCATAAAATCCCTGTGTATAGTAAACGTCTTCCATTTATATATGTTGTTTTTTCATTTATTTCCCAGGGAACCTCAGGGCCAGATCCTACAACGGTGTATGTGGATCTCAAATCTCTTCGACATGACAGGTATTCAGTTTTATAATACTGCCATTTTCTGAAAAGCTGAAAAACCTCCAATGGTTAACCTTAGCTAGTTATAGTTCAAGTTATAAGTTAATTCATTTTTAAATATTGATCATTTTGCTGCATTTAATATTAATTAGAGACGTTGTAATTAATACACTGGCCCCGAATCATCAAAACTGGCGTTTTTCACACCGGTATTAGAGGATGGGTGGAATGCGATGGGCCTGATTCATTAACAGGGTCATGGTGTAAAGTGTGCCCCTCACCACAAATCTTATTCCACTCAGGGACTAGAGTAAGGAACACCATTGCACGTCATGAATTTGATGAGCAGGAGACACCACATCCCATCCCGCCTAAGCTCTGCCCACTTTGAAGGAGCATGGCAAAAATGGTGTGAAAATGCCAAGTCAAAAATGTTTGCGCTTCCTCATGTTGCAACTTTTCAACCCTTTTTACGCCAGTTTTCTGGTGCAAGGCTTTCATGCATAGGGGCCATTGTTTCTTGTCACTTTGAGGTGAAGTGCAGCATGTGCAGTGTCAATCATGATGAAATAGTATAGAAGTATGTGGCCATACAAATATGCAAAGTAGACTAATTTATCATTTATTCTGGTTTGCTTATATAGCGCCATCATATTCCGCAGCGCTTTACAGATATTGTTATCACTGTCCTCATTGGGGATCACAATCTAGATTCCCCATCTGTATGTCTTTGGAGTATATAACTGAATGGTGTGAAATGGTTAAATATCTTCCTCGTTATACCAGATTGTCATCACACATCAGATTAGTCATGCTGGCTATATTGGTTATCCGTGCCAGGATCTGCTGGGATGCCAATGTCAGGGTATCGCTGTGGATGCTGTCATTTCTGCGACCTCTGGCAGTCTGACAAGTGACCGGATAAAACCTTCTGCCATGACCTTCGTAACCTCCCAGTAGCTCATCCGCTGCTTCCTGTAGTCAGTGTTTTTACATGAACTGGACATCGTGATTATAGCTGGAGACCAGATGGCATTGCATTACTTATTACAACCTGATGACAAAAATTCACAGAATTCAGAAAGTAACTATTATTATTGCCAAGTCTATACATCAATCAGCCTTCACAATTGGTTTTTTCCACAACGTTGGTTATGATTTTCCCCATGAAATAGCTTTTTAATATGTCCTTTTTAAAAAGTATGTGTTATCATTAAGTGACAGATAGTTTAAATCAGGTTTTTGTGTTAAATATACATTACTAGCCAACAGTTTGGACAAACCTGTTCATGCAATAGTTTTCCTAGTTTTTATTGGAATGTGCACATTAAAATTCAGACTGAAGGCAGCAAAACCTCAAAGGTAAACAAAAGGAAACAGGCTGCTTGAGAGAATGCCAAGGGTGTGTAAATCTGTCATCCGAGTTAAGTTTTCTAACTTCTTCTTTACATTATTGTTTCTTTGTGATTTTGCTGCTTTCATTCTTATCCTACAATGTACACATTCCAATAAGAACAAGGAAAACCAATGCAATGTGTGTCCAAACTTTTGATCGGTACTGTATTTTAAAAAAAATCTTGGTAATTACTTTTCTTCTGTTCCACAATTTGTATTAAAAATAAAGAAATAGAAGTCTTACAATTTCCATAATGGCCACACAGTCTTATTTAGACTAAATTCCCGTTGTTTCAGGAAATCCACATGTACATTAGAAACAATGAATGGACCCTATCTTTTGTATTAAAGCATCTAATGAGCCCCTGCAAAGATAATTTTGAAGCGCGGGGAGCAATGTCAGATGTGACATCACCTTCTATGATTGGTGGATCCTGTATTATCAGTTGTGTATAGAGATCTTACATGTTCTTGCAATCCTGCCTCTAACGATAAGCAGCCTGATGAAAACTCTTCCTAACATTTCTAAACACAGGACATCTGTGTGTGCAATAACCGCAATGGCCATTTTTAAAAATTGCAATTTTTTTTTTTAGTAAAGATCATGAAAATATTGAATTGCCAAAATAATAAGAACATGAATCCTTAAAATCGGATAGTAACAATTGATAACTTCTGTTGATAGATTTTTTTTTTTATTTTTTTTTGAGGCTTGTGTCCTGAAAGTGAAACATTTTGAACCCATTTCAGTAGAGGGGCTTGTTTGTAGCTCGTGGCCAGTTTTGCATTAGCGGTATAAGGTTCCTATTCTTAAGTCGTACACATTCAACTAAAGTTGGCCAAACACACCGCCAGTCTGTGTATGGGGTCGTCCCTACTGTATCCCAACCGATCATATCGGAGCAGAGAAGGATCCATTGTACTTCCAAAGGCCGATTCTTCTGGTTTCCAGGAGATAAGCCACTACCAGAGAAGTCTGATGGCATCTCCTGTAGAGAACACAGCAGGGCTGGGACGAGTGTTCCTGTGCATGGTACGTACGATAGCTGGTGGCCGAGCGCTCATTCGACCATCACCAGCTCGCAAAACTTACTCATACACATGAACGTTTGTGTGTTTTCACCAGGGAGAGCAGAGAAAGTTGCTTTCAAATGGCTCTGACATCAGCTTTTTTTTTTTCCTGGAAAACATAAGGCCAGACCCTTTCCTTCCCCGACATCATCATCTGGGAGAGTTGGGAGGCCCCCATACATCTTAGACTGTCAGCCAATATTGGAGGTTTTCGCCTGACCCTAGTCAGGGGGACTGGCATTAGTTATATCCCTGTCCTGGACATTTTATGTGTGACTACATGTTCATGGCCAATCCTCCGCTCCTTATGCGCGCTGTCCAACATTTGTATAATCACTGAGGTTTCTGGAATTATTCTTTTACTTTAAATGATCTTTCGAAATAAATACATTTCCTTCCTATCTGAACTAATAGTCATGCATTGTTGATGACAGATAAACTCATGGCTATATTTTCTATCAGGGTTAATTACATTTCTCCAGCTGCTCCACGGCAGGTCACGTGTGCTGGCCCGTCACCATCAGTAACCTCGTCACTCCGAGGATGTGTCATTAGTCATATAAATGTATACTGTATAGTATATACTATATAATAATGAAATATTGTTTGTATGGTTTTTTTATTCGTCATCTAAATTCCTTATCATTTGGATCCAATAGATCAGTAAGTCATGTAATGACCATTTTGTTCTTTTCCATTTTAAGGGTACGCTTGGTAGAAAGAGGGTCTCCTCAGAGTTTGCTTCTCCTGGAGTCTGGAAAGGTGAGCTTATGACCATAATAACCTCTGCTACATCTATATTTTATAATGTGCGTTTGCATTCTTAATGTACGTAGCCACTTTGGTTGGCCAAACACTTTAGATAGCTGTCAGCCAAACACATGCATGTGCTCTCTGTAGAAAGAAGAGGGTAAGCTGCTTGCAGAGTTCTTCCTTCTGGCTTATCTCCTCAAGAACAAAAGGATTGGGCAGATTAGATCCAGTAGCCCACTCCTTGACTATGTTTACATCTGTTGTTGGAGGGGGATCGAGATGCCCTGATACACGTTACTTGGCTGATCAGTTTTATGAAAACAAGCAGGCTCATATACACTACTCACAAAAAGATAAGGATGTTTGGCTTCCTGGAAAAATTTCAGGATGATCCTAAAATGCACTCTAACCTTTTTAGGAGGTGATCTTAATGCAACCATCTTTAAACTTTTGAAAGAAAACACATGGATGTTAGTGGACTGCTGGAGGTCATTTTGCAGGGCTTTCGCACTGCTACTCCTATTCCTCCTTGCACAATGGAGGAGTTAGCCCCCTACCCATCTCCTGGTGTACTGTTCTGTCTCCAGGTACCAAATCTGCTCCATGCACTGGACACTGTGCTGACAGACACAGCTACCTTTCTTGTCACAGCTCGCACTGATATGCCAACCTGGATGATCTGCACTACCTGAGCAACTTCTGTGGGTTGTACTGTAGACATCTCCTCATGTTACTGCACAGTACCTCTGTGGGTGACAGCAATGACAAAATGCAAAACTGACCAAAACAGCCAAAAAGGATGAGAACAGAGAAATCGTCTGTGGTCAACCCCCACAGAACCACTCCTATATAGGGGTTTTCTTGCTAATTTCCTATCATTTCTACCTGTTGTCTGTTCCATTTGCACAACAGGAGAAACTGATTCACAATCTGTGTTGCTTCATAACTGGACAGGTTGATTTGTGATTGACATGGAGTTACATTGTGCTGTTTAAGTGTTCCCTTTATGTTTTTTGAGCAGTGTATATTAGGTTGAATCCGGATGAAGCTCCTGGTGTTTATCTGCCTTTACTTCTGTTACGTTTCTGTATTAGTTCAGTGTCTGTTACATTGGACAATTATTTGATTACTCGATTGTTTCAGATTTTACCTGGAGTCACAGTGATTATTGTTAATCCAGAGACCAAAGGACCCCTGGGAGATTCCCATCTTGGTGAGGTAGGTGCTCGCTGTAAAATAGATGACATTTGTCTAATCACTGGGGATTCTGGAATTATTTATTTTCTATTACTTTTAATAGTGTTTCAAATAGATACTTTGCCTTCCTATCTGAGCCAGTAGTCGTGTATTTTCTATGCTGGACTAATCCTGAGTGTAAATATAGCCATCACTGATCAGCAGGTCTTAAGAAACCATAAGCTGGCACTGAGTTTGCCTACTAAAATGTCCAACTGCCAATTTTTGCCTAGCTTCCCTATACGTACCTTCAAAAGAGGAAATGACGCCACCATATGTGACTACGTCACTTGTAGGGTTGTGTGCTTGTTGCGGTGTTGTCCTCACTTATCCTCCCATTTTGATCTGACTACAGTGTGGATTTCCAGCTATTAATTGTCTGCTTCTCTTGCCATAGATATGGGTGAACAGTCCGCACACGGCCAGTGGATACTACACTATATACGACAGTGAAAGTCTGCAGGCTGATCACTTTAACACCAAACTCAGCTTCGGGGACACACAGACCCTTTGGGCAAGAACTGGATACCTTGGCTTTGTTCGTAGGACAGAACTGACGGATGCAAGTGGAGGTACGGAAGTCGTCTAGAGATTTATTTGTTTAACTGTACACTTGTAACCACAATCTTGACTTTAAAAGGGGTTTTCGGGACTAACTTATATTTAACAAGGGACATCAAATGCTCTGATCTCTAGGCTTGTACTGTGGTCCCAAATCTAATATCTTCCTGATTGGACTATTTCACTTAGTCACTGGATCCCCATCCCTGCTGTTGTGATGACACTGAGAACACGTGCTGCAAATGCTTTATGTGATCCAGTTTGGCTTTTTTCTCCCACAGTATATGTTTTGCTCAGTTATTTGTTTCCATCTGTAGAACGGCATGATGCCTTATTTGTTGTTGGAGCACTGGATGAAACACTGGAGTTGAGGGGACTGCGCTACCATCCCATAGACATTGAAACCTCAGTGTCACGCACACACCGGAGCATTGCTGAGTGGTACGTATGAAACATGAATTAATACACTTGTGTAAGTATGGAGACATATGGTTACACGTGAAAAGGAGGTAGATATAATCTTCATAAAGCGTAACGATGCAAATGTTTTATCTATTAATCCTAAGTTACGTTATATACTACAGAGCTGTATTTGACCGTCCAATTAGTTAATCAGCTGCACAATTCTCTCGCCTCCTGCCCATCACTGATCTATCTGATCTGTGCAGGGCAGAAGAGGAAGCAGAACCTGCACATCGCTAAAGCTCAAGGGGACTTGCACAGTCCACTATGCGGAAGAGGACCTGCACAGTCCTCACTATGCTGCAGGTCCTGAAATGGCCCAACACTGAACCTGAAAGACCTTCTAGGATATCAATCCCGTCTTGAGAAAATGGGAAAGTTTGGGGAATGAGAAAACGTTGTACCTGCACTAAACTACTTATTGAAATCCGTGTAGGAGGTCCGCAGCACTGGTGTGTGTATATATGTTTATATGCAGAAGTCCTGTGCATGTTTTAACTGTGCACGCAGCTATGTGTGCTGTAGAGTGGTGTGTGTATGTACTGTTAGTGCAGCAGTGCTGTGTGTATGTACTGTTAGTGCAGCAGTGCTGTGTGTATGTACTGTTAGTGCAGCAGTGCTGTGTGTATGTACTGTTAGTGCAGCAGTGCTGTGTATATGTATGATTAGTGCAGCAGTGCTGTGTGTATGTACTGTTAGTGCAGCAGTGCTGTGTGTATGTACTGTTAGTGCAGCAGTGCTGTGTGTATGTACTGTTAGTGCAGCAGTGCTGTGTGTATGTACTGTTAGTGCAGCAGTGCTGTGTGTATGTACTGTTAGTGCAGCAGTGCTGTGTGAATGTACTCTTAGTGGAGCAGTGCTGTGTGAATGTACTGTTACTGCAGCAGTGCATATGTACTATTAGTGCAGTGTGTATGTCCTATTAGTTCAGTGTGTGCTGCAGAGTTGTGTGTATGTACTATTAGTGCAGCAGTGCTGTCTGTATGTACTGTTAGTGGAGCAGTGCTGTGTGAATGTACTTTTAGTGCAGTGTGTGCTGCAGAGTTGTGTGTATTTACTGTTAATGCAGCAGTGCTGTGTGTATGTACTATTAGTGCAGCAGTGCAGTGTTTATGTACTGTTAGTGCAGTGTGTACGGTATGTAATGTTGTTGCAGTGTGTATGTACTATTAGTGCAGTGTGTATGTCCTGTTAGTGCAGTGTATGCTGCAGAGTTGTGTGTATGTATTGTTAGTGCAGCAGTGCTGTGTGAATGTACTGTTAGTGCAGTGTGTGTTGCAGAGTTGTGTGTATACTGTTAGTGCAGCAGTGCTGTGTGTGTATATACTGTTAGTGTAGCAGAGGTGTGAGTCTACTGTGCATACAGCACTGTTGTGTGCATAATGTGAATGCTGCAGAGAAGAACTAACGGGATCCGATGGTTAATATGGCTGACACTTACCCTGTAGAACACCCTAAAGCACGTTATTGACCCCTGATGCTATTGGCTCCTCTACTTATTTACACCACCAGGGAGGTCCCACTGATTAGGAAATACTGTTTCAGTTTTTTAATATCTAAAACTGGGGTGAGCCTTTTTATGGTGTCTCATAGTCTGAAAAATATAGTAAATTTAATACAATTTGTCAGAAGTGCTTACAATTTTACAGTGTCACTTTTATATGGCTAAAACATTTTCTTCTTTGGTGTTCCTTTCATTGAAAACAGTGCTGTGTTCACATGGACCAACCTGTTGGTGGTCGTGGTTGAGCTTTGTGGCTCTGAACAAGAAGCTCTGGACCTGGTTCCTCTTGTGACCAACGTTGTGCTGGAAGAACATTACTTGATCGTGGGAGTGGTGGTGGTGGTGGATCCTGGAGTCATCCCTATCAACTCTCGAGGGGAAAAACAGAGGATGCATCTACGGGACAGTTTCTTAGCGGATCATTTAGATCCGATCTATGTTGCGTACAACATGTAAAGACAATAGACTGAACTTGACCATTCAAGACATGCCACCGGGCTCTTATTTTTGTCAAAATTTCACGTACAAAATTCCAATGCTTGATAATAGTTTAAAACGTGTGTTATCTTTTAGCATAACCTCTAGTAGATCATGGTCTGTCTGCATAATTTTATGAAAGGGAACACTGTGCTACGGTAGTATTAAAAAGCAAGTCACTGGACGTTAATGTATTTTAGCTACAGAACGGTTGGTGGGGGTACAGCATCTGTGGTGCCAGCGCATACTGGGCACTCTGCATGTACGCATACCTAGTTCTTCAGTGGAGATTTATTTAATATTGAAAGGATTTATTTTTTTTAAATCCTTGATATTTGCAGCGGTAGCTTTGTATTGTCTTATTAAATTAAAATTAGATAGTAAAACTGCTTCTTCATAATGGTGCCATGAGTGCCCTGCTAAAGTGCGACAGAGCCCACCGTCTGCTGAGCCTGGATGCTACTAAGGTGGGGCGCTCAACTTGGGGAAAGAAAAAAAAAAAACTGTGTAGAATTTAGATTTTTCATTTAGATAGGTCTTAAATGTAAAATATTCTGCCTATATTTTAAATATGTAAATATTAATATAACAATTATCAACATTCAGATCCGCTCGTGGTAAATATGGAGGTGATGTTGAATTGTTCTATGGCAATCGCAGAGGGTTTCGCATTTTTACTAGGTTTTGAGTATATAGAGTCCAGGGGCGCGCCAGCTGTAGCTTACCGGCCGAATGACCAGACAAGCCCCTGTTCATACGCCGCAGTCAAGCTATCGTTTACCTGCCCCCGTCATAGACAATGCAAGTGATAGAACGATCGTCCTGATCCATACAGAAGTATTTTGTTGCCTACTAATATATGTTGTTAAATATATGCTGAATGTTTTAATGAATATGTCTTTTGGAAATTTGCTAACTACTCAACTGTATTGCCAGCAGGTAAAAAAAAAAAAACCACAAACAAAACAGAACTCGATATCGATGCACTTTCTCATTACTGCCTTCTTTCCATTGTGGCAAGGGAGTAAGCAATTCTCTTTGATGGCTATGATCTGGATTGTCATTATTCATCCCCAGCTTTCCATATACTCCGCCGTCATACTACCTGGCTGATCGGCAATAGTCATATATGCACTCTGCTCCCAGGACGACTCTCAATAGGGCTCGGAGCTGGCGAGGAATTGCCTCTGTCACAGCGATTGTACATTATGCTGGCAACTAGAATGCTACTTTTCTATATTTACACTGGTCACTACTGCTAATGTCAGCTGTATTTCTTATTCTAGTCACTTGCCAGACAGCAGTATCCAAGATTAGGAGTAGCACTATGCACATGCAAGTGGTTCAAGTCCAATAGATCTACTAAGCTGCATGCCGCATCCACCTACGTGATTGGCAGCAAGGGTGTGTGCCGCGCTTGGCACTGTAACCTGGGCATATATGTAATCACTGACTTTGTAGCACACTGTAAAGCTTTACGTCTTACATCAGTATGTTCTCCCATATGAATGTCTGTGACTTGGTCATATTTGCTAGGGTTTATCGAATTTCATGGTCCACAGTTAAGTTCTCTTGAAAAGTTTCAGGTAAGTGTCATGTTTTACACTCTCTGATCTGTATCATTAGCCGTTTTCTTTTATATCATTAGGATTCCGTAGTTATGTTTTTTATGTGAATATTGAACTGGACCACCCAAAAGCTGTGAATCCTAGATGATAGTAGATACGTAAAGACGCTCTGTGGAACACAAACCATACCTATTGTTATATTAACAAGTAGAATTTATGAAACTTCGTAATATATCTTGCTAGGGAAACGTGTCTTCTTCATCTTCTAGTAGCTGGCAATTCTCATTTTCCGGTCAAAAGGATCTCACTAAATTGGTTGAAGCCTCCTAACTCGCCAAAAGGCAGATCTTCAGTAAGGTTCTACTGCTCAGACGTCAGGGAAAACGAGGATTGACAAGGGTTTCTCCATCTTCTTAAATGGATCTTTACGGACATTGTTGGAGATGCAAGCAATTTTACCATTTAATGGAGATCGACAGCCGCTGCTAGACAACAGAATGTGCGCAGTGCTCACAAGCTCTTTTCTATTGAGCTTGTAAACACTGTTTTGAATCTGGCCAGTCTTGGTGCAATGGTTATAGGATATACAGCGGCGGTAGTTGGACTTATAGACAATCGGCTGTAAGGGAAATTGCTAATATCTAAAGAATTGCTTCAAATTTTAATGAACAGTGCATTGCAAAACTGCATGTTTTCCAGGGCAGTGTCCAGCAATATCCATCTATGAAGATGAGAATATGTCTGCCCATTCCTGAAAATATCGGGGGCTTTCATCCATCGTATGCTATTGTGTCTGCCTAAAAGGACATATACCACAAGAAATGAGGTCACGTTTTGTAGTTTCTAAGGTTGAAAGTAAACATACGTTCATAGAGTTCAACCTATAGAACCTAACACACTGATAAAGAGATAAAAAAAAACCCCATGAGGCCGATGCGAATTGCTCCAAATGAGGAGAAAAAATTCTTTCCTGACTCCTCATCAGACGAGTTCCCAGGATTAATGTCCCGTCACAGAATCTAGTACCCATAACCTGTAATATTATATTTATCAAGAAAAGCATCCAGGCCTCCTGAACTTTCTTTGTGAATATTTTGGAATCTTGTTTGCCTTATTGAAGTTAATGGCTCCATCAGCGCATGTCTGACTCATTATTTGTGGAAAACACAATATGAATCAGACCTATGATTGTTCTGTGTGGGAGAAACAAATAATAATCTTGTACTTATGATAAAAAAAATAAATAAGTGATGTTAGAAAGCAAGCCAATAAAAGGTATTGTAACTACAAGATTATTAGTTTCTCGCACTGAGAACAGTCAACATTTTTTTTCAACTGGCCAATACGGCGCCAAAACCATTTTCTTTTCTTTTAACCAGACCTCTGATATGTGAAATACAACACCACATGAGAACTTACAGGTTCGATAGAAATTATTAGATTTTTACTTTTTTTATACATGACAGATCGATTTTTTTTTTTATAATATAAGAAATCATCTCTCCAAAGACGAAAGCACATAGTTTTATTCTGATATATAAATGCAAGCGATACCACAGTGTATTTGGTGTCATCATGTGAAGCGTTCCAATAGCGTTCATTGGTATAAACCACATTCCTAGCAAATCGCCACATGGTGGTCAATCGCAGGCGAACACATAAGGAGCCAATATCAAAGTTGTCGTCGGACATTAGATATTTTTCAGATCCCATTAACAATCAGACTAGACCGTCCATCGACATTTGATAACAGCCCATCGAACTAATATACTCTTGGGCAAGTTCGCATGTTCGGAGTTGTTGGCCATATTAATGAGCAAATATTTAGTATCTGCTCTTTTACGCGTGTCATTGGCTTCACATCAAATTCCCAACTGGTGCTAAACTGCACACATCCAAATACCAGTGTGAGTAAAACCATTTGCTTTGCCGAGATGATCTAGACATTGATACATGGTGGGGGGCTTGTCTGCAGATTGCTAAGGACCTAAGGAGTGAATGTACAGTAAACGCGAGGACCACTAATGGTGGAATAATTTGCACAAGTTTAAAGATTTTTACAAAATATATTTAAAAAAATGCTTCACTTCATCTATTTTCTTATTGCCGCATACTGTAGTCTCAGGGGAGGGTTGGCAGGTGGTACCAATGTGGGGGAGGGTGTCTTTTTTAACCAGCATTTTAGATGGCAGGGTTTTAACAATTTAAGTTATTATTTTTCTGTAAATCATGCAAATGATAAATTATCCAGATTTTTTTTTCCCCACTGGTAAACAGCAATTCTCGCTTGTTTTTAACTACTTTGTTGTATGTCCCCATCATATCATTGTAGCAGATTCATCCGTTCGGACATCAGTGCGTTTCCCATTTTGTGTTTTATAGTACACATCAATGACTTGGTTTAAATCCACCTTGTGAATAAAAGGAGCGTAGCAACTGGTTTCATGATTATAACATACGCAGATGTCATTTTATTTTATTCCTGTTGTATATGTTGCTTGTTTTTACAGGTTTTTGGCCTATTAATCGTTCTCTACATGTTGCAAAGGAATAATCTTAAGTCATAGTCCAGAAGTGCTAGTTCATAGGAGCGAAAATTCTGTGAGATTCTTAACAGACCCTTAATTCCATTTTCTTCCCCATACAGTGCATTATAATGTGCCGCTTTATCTCACTTCAGGCAGGCAGCCTCTGTCTACTCCGGAGACATTCAGGGATTTGTAGGCACTCCGCTTTCTCCCGGGTCAGATAAATTCTGGATGAGCACTTTTTTTTGCAATGCTGCACATAAGGCCATGTTCACATATCCGGAAATGATCCATTCGAACGGATTCAGCAGAAACCCGTTAGGAAAAGTTGTGCTGACATCTTTTTAGTTCGTTACTCGCTAACTGATCTCTACCGGAACCGTTTTTTATTTTTATCACTGAAGTCAATGGGCAAAGGACCCATTACTGTAGCATCCATTGTCATTTATTTGTAACAGATTAGTCAAGAAAAGCCTTTTTCTTGCTGGATCGGATACAAATGGGCTCCATTGACTCCAATGTTAAAAAAGGATAATAAAAAAAAATAAAAACTTCCAGTAGAGATCACTGAATAATGGACTAAAAAGTTGTCAGCACAACTTTTTTCCTAACAGGTTTCTGCTGGATCCGTTCTAAGGGATCATTACTGGACGTGTGAACATGGCCTAAGTCCTAATATAGTACAGTATATAAGATCGGCAGGACCTGATAAGAGCTCATCTTTACTGCATAGTGCAGGTAAGTGCTATCATTGGGAGTTCCCTGCTCATAGGCACATGTGGTTAGACTGGCATGGTTAACAGCGCCGTTATTACATTTCCTGCATGGAAACTGGTCTGTTTGGGAAATGTTACCCAGTGAAAGTGCTCATGGACTCACATAACTTTCATTCATTTCAACAGAGCACGTGCCACCGGCTTTGCACTGCAACTGGATTTATTATTAGGAAATAGTTCAAATTCTATAATAGACAAAAACAAAACTGAGAGCTAAAACATCATTTTTATTCTGCCCAAACCATGTGCAGCCAGCGGCTCCCCTCTGGCCTCTCCCGTCCTGGCTCGGCCTCTCCCTGTGTGGCTCCCATCTGGCTTCTCCCTACCCGGCTCGGCCTCTCCCTGCCCGGCCCCCTTCTGGCTTCTCCCTGGGTGGCTCGGCCTCTCCCTGCCCGGCCCCCTTCTGGCCTCTCCCTGCCCGGCCCCCTTCTGGCTTCTCCCTGGGTGGCTCGGCCTCTCCCTGCCCGGCTCCCCTCTGGCCTCTCCCTGCGTGGCTCCCTTCTGGCCTCTCCCTGCGTGGCTCGGCCTCTCCTTACGCAGCTCGGCCTCTCCCTGCCCGGCTCGGCCTCTCCCTGCCTGGCTCGACCTCTCCCTGCCTGGCTCGACCTCTTCCTGCCCGGCTCGACCTCTTCCTGCCTGGTTTGTCCATTTTTCTGTATATGAAGAATCCAGTCCTTAAATCCTGCTCATTTTATAAAACATGGGTTAAATTTACCAATACTTTATTAAGAGGTGCAAGCCTTGTTAGAAATTTCACACATTTTTTGGCTCGAAATGTAAGTTTCCTTGTGAATTGAGCAATTAAATTTTTGAGAACTTTTTACATAATTTATAGCAAATTTTCGAATATGGGCCCCACTATTGCTACCACTTCAAAAGCTGAATAACAAAGATATAAATTTGAAAAAATAAATTTATTGCAGAAAACTTTTAAATTGTTTAATAAATCCCCTGTCTTTATTCCCATTTAAACTCTGCAGGATCAGGATTTTACATGGTCCGAGATTTGGGCAGTATAAAACTCATGTCCGATTCCATGTAAGAAGTATGTGAGCCACATAAGCCATTTAGATGGTTACTGAGCGAGGTCAGCGGAGGCCATCTACTGGCTGAGCTGTGGCCGCAGTGGTGACATTTGATCGGGACTACTATAGGTATAGGTTACTTTTTGTCTTTTATGTTTAGTACTTGGCTATTCCTGATATACATTCCTGACAAACTTTATTTTCTCTTATTTAAATGGTAACAATCACTATGAATCATATTTAGTAAAGATTACATAAGTTTGGATATTCTTGTTACATTATGCTATGTGCAGGGACGTCCATTCAAGTCTTTTTTTTTTTCATTAAATGTTAACACTTGTTTACAGATTATAAATGACAAGCAAACTTGAACCTTTTGTATCCTATGTGTGCCGCATGGTTTTACCACTTGGAACATTTCCATTACTGTTTGCTTTACGGATGTCATATTGTCTTTATACAGATCATATGTAAATAAAACTAGTTTGTGCTTTATCTGATCGTTTCACCAGGTGTCAAGCAATGGGAAAATTCTGCTATTTTTTTTAACCGTTGGGTTTTGGTAATTTGGCAGAGAATAAGAAAGATTTAATCCCGTTGACCTCCATTTGTTTTTCGTTACTAAAATTGTTTAACAGATCTGCAAAATATTGATATAAAATATGTAATACCACTATTACACTATCTGCCATTCTTTCCTGCAGTGGACCCGTCCCTGATGGGTAATGTACTGATGACGGCACAGCGCCAATTCAGTATTGAGCTGGACCGCAATTATAGGCTGTATCTCTTAATATATCTTTAAGGGCATATGAACATCATAGAAATGGGGGTCTTGTGGTTGGCATCCCCCTCCTATTTGCCAACAAGCAAGGTCTGCCAGACCAATAGGGTATTCTTTGTTAGGTTAATGGAAATTTAAGGATGTGCTTATCAGATAGATCACAAACACACACCCGTAAGCCGGACATAGACATTACAATGGCTGTCGGCCAAACGATGCTTTGGCGGAATGTTGGGTTGACGGCCATCTCAGCCACCTCTCCCATACACAGTAGCGCTTGTTCAGCCCAGCTCTCCTGTGTTCTCTATGAGAAATCTTCCTGCTGACACGTTGACTTGCGGATTATCTCAGGGGAGTACAATGTTGTCAGCCTGGAATTAGAAATGCACAACTTCTTCCCTAACCATCAGTCTGCCAAACTTGTAGATATCTTGGGCCTCATTCAAACATCCGTGATTTTTCACATACACAGAAAACATCCCAATTTTTTATCAGTGTTGTGGATCCTATTTTCATCAGTGAGTGGTGCATGTGCCAGTTTTTGCCATCAGTGTTTCATCTGTAATTTTTCACCCCTGAAAATTTTTTTTTACAAAGTTTCTCCTATCCACTATAATGTTAATTGCGGCAGTGGATGGCATGCCTGTGCTGTTCATGATTTTTCAAGGACTCCTAAACTTGTATGTGTAATTGTGACCCATGACTTGACAAAAAAAAAAACGATAAGACTGTTTTTCATTGGACATGAGGCCCATAAAAATAGCACCATAGACTTTAATAAAAAAATTTTGGAAAAAATATGTGAAAAATGGATGTCTGATTTGGGGGCCGTAGACCGAATTCTGTTTACTGGATCTTATTCTCATGGGTTTTTTTTTTGCTCCATGTGTTATGTTATTCTTGAATGTAAAAAAAAATCCAAGTTTCTCCAACCCATTAGAGTCTAAAAAACAGACAGGATTCAGATGATATTAGTGTGCTATCCATGCTTTGGACGTTTCCTTTTTTTTTGTTTGTTTGTTTTTAAGGACAATGTATACAAAAAAAAAGGATATGTGAACATCCCAAAAGACTAAACTGGGTATAGAGAGAACACTTACGTAAAGAAAAAATTACATCTGCATAAGCATTTGCCTACCTAGAAACTATACCGCAATCCAAGTAACTATTGTGTTTCCTCGAAACGAAGACCTCTGAAAATAAGTCCTAGCAAGATTCTCCATGATTTTGAGTATGCTTCAAATATAAACTCAACTCCAAAAATATGCCCTAGTTAGGGCGACATTAGGTGTGTGTGTGTGTGTGTGTGTGTGTGTGGGGGGGGGGGGGCAAAGTCGACAATTGCCCAGGGCCTCCACTCCCTTAGCGCCCCCCCCCTTCAGATTTTCTATTCTGAGGTTGACTGCTTAAAGGGAATCTGTCACCAGGTTTTTGCTACCTTAACTGAGGGCAGAGCAATGTAGGCAAAGTGAAGCTTAATCCAAGGATGTATTACTTAGTTTACTGGGTGCAGCCGTTCTGGCACAGAGATTTTAGACTTGGCAATACAGCAGAGCTGAAGAAGCTGCCCCCGCCCACACCAGGCTCTGTATATATAATGTCCATAGACAGGTGCCTGTGACAGGAGGGGGCATTGCCTGACCAGGAGGCATGTCCTGCTGTGTCTGAGCAAGAAGCTCCTGGTACCAAAACAATCTTTGTAAGCAAACAAAACCATTGATAAGAGAGGCATTGCTGAAATCTATGTTTTAAGCCCTACCTCATGCAGATAACATAGCAAAAACCTGCTGACAGATTCCGTTTAAGGACCTTTGGTATGTGTGTGATAATGGTTATATTTGAATAAATGTTGATTTTATTTTATTTTTTGGTCAAGAATAAATATGGATGATTCCTATAAAAAAAATAAGACGTGTCCTAAAAATAAGCCCTAATCCAACTTTCGGAACAAAAAATAATATACCGTATATACTCGTGTATAAGCTGAGTTTTTCAGCACGAGATCCAGTGCCAGCACCCAGGGAGCGCAGGTAGAGGAGTATGATGTTTTGTTTTTTTCAATATGAAACATGCACACAGGGATAGGATTAAGGAGGCATTCATACCAGGGAAGGGGGAGACATTCATATAGGGACTGAACGGGGGAGGCATGCGGGCGGGGAGGCATTCATACTAGGACAGAGAAGAGGGAGGCATGCAGACAGGGATGGGGAGGAATCATACCAGGACAGGGAAGGGGTGGCATGCATACAATGACTGGGACAGGGGGGGGGGGGGCATGCAGACAGGGATGGGGAGGCAATCATACCAGGACAGGGAAGGGGGAGCCATGCACAGCACAGGAATGAGGGGACAATGCATACCCGGCTTATCCTCGAGTCAATAAGCTTACCCAGTTTTCCGTGGCAAAAGTAGTTGCCTCGGCTTATACTCCGGTCGGCTTATACTCGAGTATATATGGTAAAACCCGGTCTTATTTTTGGGGAAATACAGTAGTGGGCCTTTATTTATCTCACTCAGTGTCTAGAAGTGCTGGTGTCCTGGAAATCTGATATTGGTTTCTGTTTTACTAAGCAACAGAGTGAGCATGTTTAGGTCTTTGCTTGGCAAACAATATAACGGAAGATATGTTTTTCCTGATAAATTTATTTTGTCCCATTTGAAGGGCATATGTCAGTACGATCAAGCCTTCTACTCCATCTGTATGGGCATGTAGGTCATAGAAAGCTGAATAAAATGATAACTTAATATCTGCAATCTGATTTCTCATTCCAAAGAAAGCCACATTTTTCCTATATGTAAATGAGCTGTTCCTGGAGGTGGGACACTGATCTGCATGAGAATCTGCTTGTAGAAATTGTAAAACAGCAGAGCTGTGAGAGCTGCAGCAAATGTGTTTGCAAGAAGACAAAAGATCAGTTCTGCTGTTCTGTACATGTCTCAAAGCCCCCATTTATTCAAAATGATCTCTGTAGACAGATTCTCATGCAGATGACTGTCCAACCCATAGTCCTGAACAGTCATTTACATGTTAAAGGCGTGGCCCATTACTTGGACAATCCCTTCTTGATCTAAATGTTTGGCTGCTATAAAATAATAAAAGCTTATACTCGCCTCCCTTGCTGGTGCCATTCCGACAGTCCTCACAGTCCTGGGGCTGTCTTACGGTTGTTGTGACACATGACCCAGGCGCCCAATCAGTGCTGGCATTGCTGTCTCCGCCTTCTGACAAATCAAACAGGAAGTCCGGGTTGCAGCTGCTCTCTCATTTGCTCTACATGTTCAATTCGACAGGAGGCGGGGGACAGACGCCAGCGCTGATCGGGCACCAGGGTCACAACAACAGCACGGGAGCCATGGGGAAAGCAAGTACCATAGGAATGGTGCCAACACGGGAGGCATGTATGGGCTTTATATTTTATCAGGGCCAAGTGAGGAGTATGAGAAAGTGTTGTCCAAGTAGTGGGCAACTTCAAGAAAAATATAGATTTCTCTGGAATAAGATGTTGGATCAGAGATATCATTTTATTCCGTTTTTCATGACCTGCACACCCATATAGACTGCTTGAGAGGGTTGATCCTACTGACTCATCCCCTTTATTGGTGATCTTTAGTCTTTAAATATTGGTGAAATCTTTAGTTTAGGTATAATTACTTTAGGTATATTCAGATTCTCTTCATACATTTTGAAACAATATTCCCAATGACTGATGCATTCTTCGAAAAACACCACATTTGTCTACTAAATGTTCTTTACATGCTATTGCCTATTAAGCGTGAGCCCTTGGATCCTTCACATTAAGCTGTAGAATGTGATGCTGCAATGCAAAATGTATGATCTGCTCAGGAATGTGAACCAATTCTGGTAATGTAGCTTCCTGCAGTTACAGATAACAACACTTCTTCCATCAGGACTTTATATACAGGTAGGGGGAAGTGCAGGTAAGAAAGCCTTACTTTGGAATTAGGCTCTTTATTCCTACTGAAATTAATAACCACTCCCTATGTCACAGTAGCAGCATTAGGGCTACTCAGTGACGCTGTGTGACTTTTTACTTGACTATTCCAGAACTACTACATTTTGTGTTTCCTCAAAAATAAGACTGGGTTTTATATTATTTTTGCTCCAAAAGATGGGTTGGGTTTTTTTTTTTTTTCATCAGATGTCTTTTTTTTTTTTCCATGAACAACAATCCACATATATTCTTGAACCCCAAAAATAATTACTAACCAGGGACTTGATCTTCGTGAAACCTATGACATAACCTGAGAGAGTGTGATCCGCCCCTATCACTGGACAGGAAGCCAAGAGCACAAAATAAAATGGTAACTCCAACTTCCTCCTTTAATGTGGTTTCCGACAAGTCAAGTAGGAGTCGACTAAATTATCATCATTATTCTTGTTACTAATAGACTCACTCAAGCCCATTCTTCATTGTGAGAAGAGAAGATTTAGAACCACCATCACATACGCCACAGGTGGTCATAAATAGGGGTGCAGTCATGGGTTTGAGGAAAATCCACTTACCGGTAAGTAATTATTTTCCCCCCTAACCAATGACCGCACCTGAGACTATGACCAAGGAATTCTCTTGATAGGAAGAGAGCACCTCTGTAATATCTTACACCTAAAGAAAGATCCCAAGAATCTGTAATTCAATGGCTAGTGCTTTAGGGGGTTGTCCACTACTAGGACAACCACTTCTTAAACCGAATGTTATGCCCTGTTAAAATAATAAAGCCTATATTCCCCTGCCAGGTCGACTCCATTACCGCGGTGTCTGCACTCGCTCTACCCAGGGCTGTGATGCAGTGTTGTGACACATGACGCCAGCACCCAATCAGCGGACAAACTGATTATTAAGAGGAGGTTCGGGCTGCAGCTGATCCCCGGCTTCCTTTTCAGTTTGTCTGAAGGTGGAGACTGACACCTGTGCTGATTGGGCACCGGTGTCACAAAACCTCATCACAGCCCCAGGTGAAAGCGAGTGCCGATACCACGGGAATTACGCCGGCAGAGGAGGGGAGTATAGGCTTTATTATTGTATTGTGGGCTGAAAATTTGGTTCACAAGGGGGTTGTCCTAGTAGTGGATAACCCATTTAAGGAAGGAAGATTGTGAAAGTTGTAGATATCATTTAATCAAGATAATGTCTCTCGATTTGGAGCTCAAACAAAAAAGCATCAATAAGCACAAAAAGGCATTATTTTACTGGTTACCTTTTTTTCCCCTCAGATTGGGTCTATATTTGCAGACTCTACCTATGTGGATGATAGGTTATCCTCCTCGGATTTAATTAGATATTCTGTACTTGTTAAACCACCTAACCAACAACTGAAATATATAGGAACTGGCACTAAGACTAAAGGTACCATCCCATTAAGCGACGCTGCAGCGATCTAGATAACGATGCCGATCGCTGCAGCGTCGCTGGAGAGCTGTCACACAGACAGCTCTCCAGCGACCAACTATGCGAAGTCCCCGGGTAACCAGGGTAAACATCGGGTTACTAAGCGCAGGCCCCCCCCCCCCCCCCCCCCCCCCGAGGCCAAGATCTGGACCGTAAGAAACCCTTCTAGTGCCAATGATCACCTAATCATTCAAAATATCTACCAAAATCTATGCTATCAAGTGTAGATTGAGCATCCTAGAATGCCAAAGGGATTCCAGAAGGCAGAAGAAATATTTAATACATTATTATAATTCGACTTGAACAATTTTTTTTTTTTGGTGTGCCTCTTGGGATGTAAAGTTAAGTCCTCCTAAGAAATATATTTAAGCCAAAACTGACAACTGTACTTCAAGATTCCTATCTTAAATAATTTCTGGTCGCCGCATC
The DNA here is from genome assembly GCF_032444005.1 of Ranitomeya imitator. Taxonomy (NCBI): domain Eukaryota; kingdom Metazoa; phylum Chordata; class Amphibia; order Anura; family Dendrobatidae; genus Ranitomeya; species Ranitomeya imitator. The sequence continues at coordinate 709,363,167 of NC_091284.1, read as the reverse complement.
CTAGCCAAGTACTTAGAGCTGATGCAACTAGAATAGGCAAAAAAGAGATTGGAGCTATACAATATAAAGAAGAGCCACGATCAAACGTTAATTTAGGGAAGATAGAATTTATCCTATTCTCTATAATCACATCAATTCTGCAACTTAAATGGATGTCACAAAAAATATAAAACATTTTGAAGTCACTCATATCCTCCCTCCTTTCTCAGCTCTCTTTTCAAGTAACAAGGGAACAAGAGCTAACAATCTAGCTGACACTATTGGAATGCAAGTAGGGAATTGAAAAGTGAACCAGCTTAATTAACATGCAAGAGCCTCTTGTAGGACAAAGACAATGGGGATTATTGTAGGTAGACAAAGTGCTATACAATAGACAGGTCATTGAGGCAGGATAACTTTTCAGAGAGTTGGACAGCAAAAAGGTACCTGTGTTTATGCATAAAGTGGAGGAAACCTTTTGTCCACAGGAAATACATTGTCCACTCAAGGGAAATATTTTACATGTACACTAGACACTTTAGTCCCACGAGAGAAGTGTTGCCCATGCAACAGAAATGACTCAGAAAGAAAACAAAATATTGGAATCTCTATACGTGCAACATTAATGAGACATACATTTTCAGCACTGGGGCTTACCTGGGAAAACAACAGATATTTTCTCATAACTATAACCTCCACCAAAATGCCCCAAATCCATAGGAGCCCATATAACTGCCAACAGCCATGCCATGTTTGGTCTCTAAATATATATAAAATCCCAAGGCAAAATATGGCATCAATCTCGACTCTCTGCCATCATCCGGTGAGGAATCACTACATTATTTGGGATTTCATAATATCCTGAAGGGCAGAGAACAGCTCACAACCCTGCCCATGTGAGGTCATTATAGGGAGGGTGTGTGGGTGGCTCTCAGGGTCTGATAAAAGATCAAGCTCAATTATGATCTGTGTTCATATAGAGCAATACATATTGTGTATGCAGGGACCCTGTTTATTAAATGGCCTCAAGAGAAGCACTATCCCTCGGCTAACCTGAATCGTCTTTGTGATCGGTGTAGCAAGTTCTCTTGTAAATCTCTTATTTTCTTCAACTGTATGTTGTATTGTTTTGTCCCCCTTGTAAAATCTTTTGTAAATTTTTCATAAACACTCCAAATAAATGAAGGAAAAAAGTACATCCGCACCACTGCTATTAGTTAGACCCGTGGGCGGCACGGTGGCGCAGTGGTTAGCACTGTAGCCTTGCAGCGCTGGAGTCCTGGGTTCAAACCCCACCAAGGACAACATCTGCAAAGAGTTTGTATGTTCTCTCCGTGTTTGCGTGGGTTTCCTCCGGGCACTCCGGTTTCCTCCCACATTCCAAAGACATACTGATAGGGAATTTAGATTGTGAGCCCCATTGGGGACAGTGATGATAATGTGTGCAAAAATGTAAAGCGCTGCGGAATATGTTAGCGCTATATAAAAATAAAGATTATTATTAATGACACTCCTCTAGTGCACCATATTGCCGTACATAGCCTATAAGGCAAAAAAATCACTTGCCGGGGTGCTGCTCATACGACAGTTCATGTACATATCACAAAATAAGAAAAAAAGAGAAGCGCACTCACCGGTGATGATTCATCAGATTTATTCGGACATGAACATTAAATGGCAGGGAGGGTCGTCCGTCGTCCGTGTGTGTTCACTACCCTCCCTGCCTTTTAATGTTCATGTCCGAATAAATCTGATGAATCATCACCGGTGAGTGCGCTTCTCTTTTTTCTTATTTTGTGATATTTTCATAAACACTGCCTCCCTTTGGATTAAATATAAAAATAGCTCTGCCTCAAGGCCATATGCTACCTTAAACGGCATCCAATCAGCCGGAAACCGACTGGAGGTGGCAGCGAGTAGTCTGGGGTTATCATGGACTTAGCAGTGACTGTACGGGAGTGTATGCACATATTTCATGTGTTGGAATCCTGAGGTGTATATGCCATACGCTCACTCTTCGTTTTCTGATAACCTGCCTAGTAGTGCAAACAGGTTGCGGCCTTCTCTGTTGATCATCATTGACCAATCGTGTAATTTTATGAACGGTAGGGGGTAGCAGAGAGTTATTTGTTCCACTGGCTCCCAATTTCCCAGCGTATCCAGTTTAAACTACTAACACTGACCTACAAAGCCATCCATAGCCTTTCTCCTCCGTATATTTCCAAACTAATCTCTCAATATCTTCCCTCACGTAATCTCCGGTCCTCCCAAGACCACCTTCTCTCCTCCACGCTTATTCGCTCCTCACCCAATCACCTCCAAGATTTCTCCCGAATATCCCCCATCCTCTGGAATTCTGTGCCCCAACACGACCGGTTATCCACCACATTTGGATCCTTCAAAAGAAACCTGAAAACCAACGTCTTCAAGAAAGCTTACAACCTGTAATGACCACATGGCCACCTCAACACCATCGGAGCTCCTGCAACCCTCGACCTACTTTCTCCTTCCCCATAATCCTGTAGAATGTAAGCCCACATGGGCAGGGTCCTCTTCTCTCTATATCAGTCTGTAATTGTTAGTTTGTTTACTGCAAGTGATATGTATTTTGATGTAACCCCTTCTTATGTACAGCACCGTGGAATTAATGGTGCTATATATAAAAAAATATATATATATATCACGGTGGGTGGTACTCGTGACCTTCCTGGCCTATGATATTGTGACTGTGTAATCCAAAATTCCTGACAGATGCTAATAATACAATCCAACCATGCAGATTGTTAGTTGAAAACAGATAAGTTTTCGAGCAAGCAGACTGAGAAAACCAAATGATAACCATCACCTCTGATACATAACATATTTTGTTTTCAATGAGGAAGCTGCCCCATCAGAGAGAGATATAGACATCATATGGTATTGGTCAAAGCTCAGATGTCTTAACCAAGGTAATAGAACACCATGCACCTTATGGACATATTATACTGTTCTTACCTAATAATCAGAATGGTCTTACCTCAGTGTGAAGGCATTCATTTTGACTAGGGAGGATGTTTCTCCTTCGTCAAAGGAGTCTGACAGGTAAGGGCACTTTATAACTCATCCATCGATTCTTCCCCTTAATAGGTTTATTGCAGAATTGCCATTTTATCACTCCAAAAGCGCGTTATCTGGATATTTAACCAACTCACTGCTTAGTTCAATTTACCAGCTTTATGACTCCAATCCTGAAATACTTATTGGGTATAATGGCTACACCAACTTAATTTACAATTAGTCCATTTTCCGACTTCTACCAGGAGGATACACTGGTCTTGTAATATTTAACAAGATCTGGTATAATCATGTCTGTCGTGCAACGGCAATTAGTAGGATAGACTAGGATATTGGTGGTTTATTAGCCCATACCGGTGAGGTCAGCTTGCACCTCCATTAAGAGGGCAGACTGGTATAGTGCTGCCTGACTTGGCACAACCAATTTCATCTTACCACTCCACATTAAGACCCATCCTTGTTGTTTAATAGAAGCTCTTGGCTTCCTGTCCAGTGACAGAGGCAGATCCCACTCAGTTGCTGTCATGGGTGAAAGGAAAAACACATTTATACACACACTGCACATACGTTACATACCACTCTGTGTCCTCTTCAGTAGAGTTGAGCGAATTTGCTTGGATCCCTGCTTATTCGGCAAGCTATAGCGCTTACCGAATAAGCTGCAGAGGGAACCCGGATATATGGGGTGCGTCAGCTGTTCGGCTCTGCAGCTGCATGTGTCGGGGTTGTGTGACAGTCACAACCCATGCATAGAGAGCCCAACACACAGGCTCTCCATGCATGTATTGTGACTATCACACAGTTGTGACACATGCAGCTGCGGCGCCGGACACCTGGTTGTCGGGAGCACTCCAGGTATCCGGGTTCCCACTGTAGCTTCTTCAGTAAGCGCTATAGCTTGCCGAATAAGGAGGGAGCCGAAGATATTCGCTCATCTCTACTTAAGATACACCAAAACTCCTAAATTACACAAGCTATGGAGTTGCATCACAAACTTAGAATATCATCGACAAGTTAATTTATTTCAATTCTTCAATACAAAAAGTGAAATTCATATATTATATAGTCATTACAAACCGAGTGATCTATTTCAAGTGTTTATTTCTATTAATGTTGATGATTATGGCTTGCAGCCAATGAAAAGCCAAAATTCATTATCTCAGTAAATTAGAATACTTTATAACACCAGCTTGTAAAATGATTTTAAAATCTGAAATGTTGGCCAAACAAAAATGTATGTTCATTATATGCACTAAATACTTGGTCTGGGCTCCGTTTACATCAATTACTGCATCAATACGGCGTGGCATGAAAGCGATCAGCATGTGTCACTGCTGAGGTGTTATGGAAGCCCAGGTTGCTTTGATGGCAGCAGTCAGCCTGTCTGCATGCCTGCATTGTTGGGTCTGGTGTCTCATCTTCCTCTTGACAATACCCCATAGATTCTCTATGGAGTTAAGGACAGGAGAGTTTGCTGGCCAATCAAGCACAGTGATACTGTTGTTTTTAAACCAGTATTGGTACTTTAGGCAGTGTGGACAGGTACCATGTCTTGCTGGAGAATTAAATTTCCATCTCCAAAAAGCTTGTCAGCAGAGAGAAGTGTGAAGTGTAATGATGAGCGAGTGTACTCGTTGCTCGGGTGACCTCCCGAATATTTATGACTGCTCGGAGATTTAGTTTTCATTGCAGCAGCTGAATGATTTACAGCTACTAGCCTGCTTGATTACATGAAGGGATTCCCTAGCAACCAGGCAACCCCCACATGTACTCAGCCTGGCTACTAGCTGTAAATCATTCCGCTGCCGTGATGAAAACTAAACCTCCGAGCAGTCATAAATACTTGGAGGTCACCGGAGCGTGCTTGGGAAAACCCGACCAAGGAGTATACTCGCTCATCTCTAATGAAGTGCTCTAAAACTTCCTTATAGATGGCTGCAGTGACTTTGGTCTTGATAAAACGCAGCGGACCTACACCAGTAGATGACGTGGCTCTCAAAACCATCACTGATTGTGGAAACTTCACACTAGACCTCAAGCAGCTTGGATTGTGTGCCTCTCCACTCTTCATATGCAAACAAGGCATCTGCATAATAAATGATTTTTTTTATTATTCCTCAGTGAATACTTAGAAAGAACGCTTCCTTTTTTTTTTCACATGTCTACTGTGGCTAATGAAACCTTAAAAATCAAACTTCATTCCTTCTACCCCAAAGACCTTCTAGATATTGTACTGGATTCTCAGGAACAGACATCCTTTCTACCAAAGGAAAAACAAATCCAGTAAAGATGAAGAATTTCCATGTTCTACAGAGGTAAAAGGAGTTGTCATTAAGGCTTGCAATATTTGTCCTGGAATCCATAACCTCATGTATCCAGGCAGGCATCTGATCTTGGGCACCTACAATTATCTTACAAACTTACAGGTGCATCTCACAAAATTAGAATATCATCAAAAAATTCATTTATTTCAGTTCTTCAATACAAAAAGTGAAACTCATATATTAGATCGTCATCACATATAAAGTGATGTATTTCAAGTGTTTCTTTTTGTTAATGTTGATTATGGCTTACAGCCAATGAAAACCCAAAAGTCATTATCTCAGTAAATTATAAAAATACTTTATAACACCAGCTTTAAAAAATGATTTTAACATCTGAAATGGGAATTGAGTTTGAGATATGCCATTCTTCCAATCCCAGTTGCCAAGAACATTACAGAAGATCAGAGTAGAAAGTATCAGAATAATCCTTTTAGGTTTCTTTTGATCAATTAATTACCAGTCCAACTCCAGCATCCTCAATGTCCACCACCCTGTACCTCCCGCTCTCCCTATTTATTATATTTACATGCCCCCTCCGCACCAATTCATTGTCATGTACTCTCTTTCACCCCCAATTCATCATAATTCGGTCTCCCCACCCTCAATTCAATATCATCTGTTGTGCCCCACCCTCAATTCATCATTATTTGCACTCTCCACCCACTATAAATCATTTGCTGTCCCCCACCCCAATTCATCATTTGCGGTCCCCCAACCCCAATTCATCATTTGCTGTTCCCCACCCCCAATTCATCATTTGCGCTCCACCACCTCAATATATCATTCATTCACTGCCTTAGTTCCACACAGTCAATTCATCATCATTTGCTCCCCCCTAAACCCATTTAATTCATTTCATTTAAAAGAAAAAAAAAAGTTTGTTACACTTGCATATCAGACTATCCCCTGCAGGTGCAGCTCCATTTTTGGTGTGGCGAGAGTATGTAATGACCATTGACTATGTGCAGTCATCAGCACGTCACAGAAGAGGCAGGGAGACTCCCTTGGAGCTGAATGGCTGTTCTGTGCAGCTGCAGGAAAGCTCCCTGCCTCGAGATGTGTGCCGCACATCGCGGCCTGCCGACACACACTACTTTGTTATACCTTGGGGCTCGGTGAGTCAACAGAACTTTCTTATTAATTTGTGCTACATTAAGTCCACTAGCCTTTTGACTTTGTTGCTAGTTTGCTGGTTATCCTTCTCGGACCACTTTTGGTTGGTAATAACTAGGGATGAGCGAGCTCGGGTGTTCTTTGCTCAAACTGACCAATTCCTTATACTCGTATGCTCATTTGATTAAGTAGCATAATGAGAGTCAATGGGAAAGCCAACCTTTTTTTCAGCAGTAGGGAGCAGTGAAATTGTTCAAATGGCTGGGAAAAGTGCTGAATGAAAGGACAACAGCATGGAGAAGACCCCTGGAAGCACAGGTCTGAAACATAATAATTAAAGGTTATTTAGAAACTAAATGGACCCAAGAACACACAAGTGTGTATGGGTGAGCAATATACAGATAAATTTGTGAACAATTGTTTGGAGTGACTTAGTGGCAACTGTGTCTCATTATCATCTGTCTCCTTAGCCAAAATTTGCCGTTCCCCACAGTCATCTTCATGTGGCTGCTCTAAATTTTGGGCATCACTAAACAGCATATCCTCCTGTCCCTCTTGGAGAATGCAGGTCAAGAAGCCACAATCAGGAAATGGTGTGGTAAAGAGCTCCTCTGAGTGTCCTAGTGTGGAATCACTAGTCTCCTACAGCTCAACCTAGTGGGAGGAAGGAGGATCGGGGTGAGGATTATGTGATCCAGACTGTAGCTGGTGAGCATGGGCCATGTGGAAGTCTGGGTAATGCTGACAATTCTGCTGAAAGCATTATCTGCTATCCAACCAACCACATGTTCGCACTGTTCTGGCATCAGAAGGATGTACCGTGCCTCTCTGCAAAGTGAGACAAGAACCTGCAAATCGTGGATGGACGTGTTTCTTGTGCTCCAGAAACAAGTGTAGTCGCACCTGCCCAAAGTCCTTGGCATCTGCGTGCACCATCATCAGCACTTCCACTTTCCCATGCCTTACGCGTTTTGTAATTTCTAGGTCTCTTGAAACTAAGCTTATTTTTAATAAGAGAAAAAAAATAGTCACCTGCTGCAGTCAAAGTGGTTTTTGTGAGTTTAATACCACCGTCATGTAACAGAATTCAAAATTGTATGGATGACAATCAAATTCAATCCATAAAACACTTTCAATGCTTTTTTTGGAATGTTGTATGACAGAAATGTACCATAAAGCACGTATATTATACGGATGAGAAATTTAACCCAGCTAAATTTTGAAACGCTTTTTTGGAGTGTTAGATGTCCCACAGAACAAGTGAAACTATATGGCTGAGAAATGAAAGACTGCCAAACTTTTTAACTCCAGTCACCTTCCACAACAGCATAGGAGGTTGTCTCCACGTCCTAATGGGGGACAGGAAGCACAAAGAGGTAAAAAGCCCATCCCACCTCTGATACACCAGTGTTTTCCTGTCCCCCATGGGGCATGGGGAGGTTTTTTTTGCTGGGTATGAAGCGTGGATGGCGCTGCAGTGTACCTGTTTTTTTTTCCTGATGCTGGGCAGTGGTGGTTGTGGGCTCTGCCTTCCTCCTCCAGTCTGCTCTCATCTCCCCTGCTCCAGGTGGACTCGGGACCTTCCTGGCCCACCTGCGTGCCTGCCAAGGAGTCCTCCCTGAGCTCTCTGGTTTTCCTTCTCTTTGCGCGCTGCTCAGCGACCCGGAAATTACATCAACAAGGGCGGCGAGTTCACTTCCAAGCCTTGCGTTCCATGCTGGAACACACGCACTTCCCGTTTCGGCTCTCTGAGTCTCTGGATGCCCAATTGCTGAAGATTCTGATGCCTGTTCAGGCCCCAGAGGAGGAGGAGTAAAACCTGGTGCTGAGGGCACGGTTTATCGCTATATAAAAATCTGACAGAAGACACCTCCAGGTAGGCTAAATCCCTGCAAGTATGGATGGTGTGTCTGCTTCCTTCCCTGCATCCGCAGAGCCCAGCGCTGCCCCAGCCTTCGTAAGTCTGTGGTAGTGATTAGGTTCCTTGTCAGTTATGCTACTCTACCTCTCTTCCTAGGGAGACAAGTCTACCCACAAAAACCCGGCTAAGAAGGTCCTTAAATTTGCCCTTTGCATTAAGAAGCTTCCATCTAGATGGGAGAAGAAACTATGTCTGGAGTGTACAGATAATGTGGTTAGGGCCGAACATCCCTTTCTCCTGGATGAAATCCGTACCTTGGTCTAGCAGGAGGCGCAATCCTCCTTGGCTGCCTTTATACCTCCCCCTCCTCCTTCTACGGGACCTTCTTTCCCTAAGAAAAGAAAGCTCCAAATTGAAGACTCTGACTCAGGGTCCGTGGACTCTTATGGCTTGGCTTCAGAAAAATGGGAATCATCATCCCATAAAATATCTGTGTCTAAAAAGTATTTTTTCTCCCTGGAATAAATGGAGGAATTAATTGGTGTAGTCCAGTCCACCATAGGCTTGGAGGAGGGTACAAGTTCCCCAAACAGTACAAGATGAAATGTTTGGAGGGTTGAAGGCGGGGATGCAGATTGGGCATCTATGGGGCAATAATGAAATGTATGGAGCATTATATGTGGCACAGTTTTATATGGAGCATCTATGGGGCAATAATTAAATGTATGGAGCATTCTATATGGCACAGTTTTATATGGATCTTATGGGGCCATAAAGAACTGCATGGAGCATTATGGGGCACATTGTTATATGGAGCATCTATGGGGCCATAATGAACTGTATGGAGCATTATATGTGGCACATTTTTATATGGAGCATCTATGGGGCCATAATGAACTGCATGGAGCATTATATGTGGCACATTTGTATATGGAGCATTATATGGGGAATATTTTAATATGGAGCATCTTATGGGGCCCATCATGAACTGTATGGAGCATTGTATGGGGCTCCTGATTCAATATGGATATTCAAAAACACAACCTACGGATGTCTCAATTAATTTTACTTTTATTGGTATCTATTTTTATTTTTGAAATTTACCAGTAGCTGCTGCATTTTCCACCCTAGGCTTATACTCGACTCATTAAGTTTTCCCAGTTTTTTGTGGCAAAATTAGGGGGGTCGGCTTATACTCGAGTATATATGGTAGTTTCCTTTCGAAGGTGAATCGGTTGCCTGGGACATCCCTAAAGTAGATGTTCAGGTGGCAAGAGTAGCTAAAATGACTGCACTCCCCTTTGAGGACTCTTCCCAACTCAAGGATTCTATTAATAGGAAGGTGGAGAGCCTGCTGAAAAAATCCTGGGAGACCTCCACTTCCTCACTTAGGACAAATATAGCTTCCACTTGTGTTGCCAGATCCCTCTTTTGGTGGATGGATCAGTTGGGAGAATCATATTTCTCAGGGGACCTCAAGAGCGGAGTTACTAGACTCCCTTCTGCTGCTTAAAAATGCAACTGGATTCCTGGCAGATGCCTCTGCTGAATCGGTACGTATCGCTGCTAGGTCGTTGGTCCAGTCCAACTCCGCTAGGAGGGCCTTGTGGCTTAAAATGTGGAGTGCGGATATCACTTCCAAGGTTAAACTTTGTTCCATCCCCTTCAAAAGGTGAATATGTCTTTGGTCCAGCCCTGGATGACATACTAGAAAAGGCCACAGACAAAAAGAAGAGTCTTCCTGAGCAAAAGCCTGTCAAGAAGCTTTTTTTTTTTTTAGTTCCTCTCTGCCTCAGACCACCCAGGCCTGTGGTAAAGGAGGGACGGAGAGGTGGAGCTATGCTAAGGGCAAAGGCAAGAACATTCTTGTCCCCAAACAGCAGCAACAGGACAAGCAATGACTACGGCACCGTATGAGGGGAAGCTTTTGAACTTCCATCAGTGGCTGGCCATTTCCAATTGCCAGTGGGTCCTCAATGTTATCAAGGAGGGCCTCCTTATAGAGTTTGCCCCCTCAGGGTCTAAAGGTACCTTCACACTGAACAACTTTCCAACGAGAATGACAGCGATCCGTGACGTTGCAGCATCCTGGATAGCGATCTCGTTGTGTTTGACACGCAGCAGCGATCAGGATCCTGCTGTGACATCGCTGGTCGTAGCTGAAAGTCCGGAACTTTATTTGGTCGTCAGGTCGGCATGATTCGTCATGTTTGACAGCAAAAGCAATGATGCCTGCAATGTTTCCTCATGGAGCGAACAACCAGCGAGAACGATAAGTACGTCACTGGATCGCTCCTGCATCGTTCTGCTGTTGCCGGTGTCTGACATCTCCTAGCGACCTAAACAGCAACGCTGCAGCGATCGGCTCGCTGTCTATATCGCTGCAGCATCGCTTAATGTGACGGTACCTTTAGTCACATCCCTTCCATCCCAGGGATCCCAAGACCTACTGTTATCAGGTCTTCAGGATCTGCTAAAGCCAAAGGCAATCTCTCCAGTGCCCATGGACGAGTGGGGAAGAGGTCACTATTCACTTCCCTATTGTGAAGAAACCTTCGGGAGATGCACAAATTATAATAAATCCGAAGGGTCTCAACCGTCATATTGTATACCGAAGGTTCAAAATAGAGTAAGTGAAATCAGCAATTCCACTGATAGGACCTCATTATTTCATGGTGACCATCGACCTGAAGGATGCTTATTTTCACATCCCAATTCACTCGCACCACAGGAAGTACCTGAGGTTTGCAGTCTTACAAAACCAGCAGGTGGGGCACTACCAATACAATGTGCTCCCCTTTGGCATCTCGTCAGTGCCAAGGGTGTTCTCCAGGATAATGTCGGAGGCAGTATACAAAAAAGGTTGCACTCTATCGTGCCAAAGCATGTCGAATATGAAATACATGAAATATGAATAGCAAAAAGGCTTTTGAACATTAGGAAAAATATTTATGAAACACTTTACACAAAATTTGGCCAAATAGTGTGAGCCCATCAACCATCGTCAAGGTGGCCTCATTAATCTGATGGGTCCCTGACCTCCCTGTCCAAATGTGAACACATACCTAAGGCTAATGTCTGTATGCATGGGTGAATGTGGACACCTCTCTCAGTAAAGCCTACATATATGGGTTGACCGGAACCAAATGTGATTAGATGCAATTAAAAACCACATGGTGAAGGGAGGAGTGCTCAGTCAGTAAGCTAAAATTTTTCTGTCAATATCGGAGGCAGTGACCTACATCCTGGGATACATCTGTATTGTGCCTTATCTGGACGATCTTTTGATCATAGCTCCATTTGCCCAAACACTCAGGAATCATGTACTAAGGTCACTAGACAATCTACAATCCCTGGGGTGGCTCCCAAGTTTAAAGAAGTCAGAACTCCAACCCTCCACAACAAGAAGGTTCTTGGGAGTGCTACTAGACTCAGAAAAGCAGATGTCCTTCTTACCAGAGGATCATCACCTGACTCTGGTAATCAAGATCTCCGAGTTCAGAGGTCTCCTACCCTCCGGACAGCAATGTCTGTGCTGGGCTCCATGACTGCCTGCATACAATCAGTACCTTGGGCTCAGGCTCACTCCAGGGTCTTGTAAGCCCACATTCTCAGGGCCTGGAACGGGAAACCCAACTCTCTGAACAGGAGCGTTCAGACTCCGGGACGAGTGAAACCAAAAAATCTTCGCAAGGGAGTAGCTTGGTCCCAGTCAGCTCTGGATACGGTAACAACCGATGCCGTCAAACGAGGATGGGGTGGCGTAGTATCTCACACTTCCTTATAGGGACACTGGGATCTGGAGATAAGTGCCAAGTCATCCAATTTCAGAGAACTGAAAGCAGTGGAGGAGACCCTTCATGTAGCAGGCAACCTAGTCACGGGTTGTCATATCAGAGTGTATTCGGACAACCTTACCACCGTAGTTCACCTCAAACATCAGGGGAGCTCAAAGTTCGACAGCTTAAATAGCATATCAAAGCAAATATTTTGTTGGGCTGAAAGACATTTCAACCTGACGGCTGTCCATCTAACAGGATCCTACAACCTGCAGGCAGACTTCCTGAGTCGTCAGGACATACAACGAGGAGACTGGAGCCTGAATCAAGACATCTTTTGGATGTTGGTAGCAGGAAGGGGTTTGCCTGGATTGAATTATTCGCCTCGGGCCAGAATTCGCAAGTCAAAACGAAAACTATTTCTCTCTAAACCCCAGGGACAGATCCAGGGGAGTAGACGCCTTTGCACAGCAGTGGAATTTCCAGTTGGTGTATGCATTTCCTCCAATTCCGATGCTGGCAAGGACTCTGCAGAAGAGCCGGGAAGATCGAGTACCAACCATCCTGGTGGCTCCAATGTGGCCCAAAAGGAGCTGGTTCAACCTAGTCATCGATCTCCAGGTGGACGGACCAATCCCATTACCGCTGAATACAGATCTTCTCTTGCAGGGACCTCTACATCATCCAAGTCCTCAGAGGCTGAAATTAGCAGCTTGGTTACTGAGGCCCAGGTATTTTGTGCACAGGGGCTGTCAAACAAGGTAATCACCACCTTGTAGATGTCCAGGAAACCAGTCACCAATGCCATTTGCAGTAAAGTATGAAAACGGTTTTCATCTTGGTGCATACCTAACTCGCCAGACCCATTCCACCCCAATATATCTCAAATATTGGACTTTTTACAGAGAGGGTTAGAGCTAGGCCTTAAGCCTAGTACGTTAAAAGTTCAGGACTCTGCCCAAAGCTCTGTATTTGATCAGCACTTAGCTAACCACCGTTGGATTAAAAGGTTCATGGTATCAGCCCTTAGACGATGTCCAAAAAAGCAGTCTGTTATCCCCCCATGGGATCTAAACATAGTCCTCAGGGGCCTCACACAATCTCCGTTTGAACCCCTGTCCTCCTGCACCCTTCAGCTTCTTGCATTCAAGGCAGCCTTCCTGGTAGCTATAACTACAGCAAGATGTGTAGGGGAACTGCAGGCATTGTTTATAAGAGAACCGTATCTAATAATCAGAGATGATTGTATAGTTCTCTGTCTTGATCAGTCGTTTCTACCCAAAGTAGTGTCTGATTTCCACCGTTCACAGGACATCATACTCCCCTCCTTTTGCCAGAATCCAGTAAATACAAGGGAGGAGGAGTTTCATACTCTCGATGTGCGACGTATGATCTTTTACTACCTGGAACAAACCAAGACAAGAATCTGTTTGTTCATCCATCAGGCCGAAATAGGGGTAGGAAGGTGGCAAAGAGCACCATCGCAAATTGGATCAAGAAGGCTATATCCGAATCATCTTTAGCCCAAAATATGACACCCCCTGCTGGTGTTAAGGCGCACTCTGCAAGGTCCACCTCGACCTCCTGGGCTGAGAGAGCTGGCGCATCCACCGTGCAGATTTGCAGGGCTGCTACATGGTCCTCACTTCATACCATTACCAGACACTATAGATTGGATTTGCTGTCCAATAGGGATTTAGCCTTTGGCTGGAAAGTTCTCCAGGTCATTGTCCTCCCCTAGTGCAGAATTTGTTGGTATTCCTTCTATGCTGTTGTGGAAGGTGACTGGAGAAAACAGAATTAGACCTACCAGTAATTCAGTTTCTAGGAACCTTCCACGACAACACTATTTCCCTCCCTATATTCCTTGGATTTTTCCTGGGAGCCTTAAAGGTAACTGGTGCTATGATGTTCATTGTAAGTCACTGGTGTATAGGAGGTGGGAGGGGCTTTAAACCTCTTTGTGCTTCCTGTCTCCCATTAGGGTGTGGAGACAACCTCCTATGCTGTCGTGGAAAGTTCCTAGAAACCAAATCACTGTTAGGTCTAATTATTTTTTTCAGTTTTATAAACCACAGGAAGTGTCCCCCAGACCACAGAATAGTGTATGGATGAGGAATGTAATACAGCCAATTTTTTAACGCCATCTGTAGTGTTAAATATCACAGAAATTTACCCAGACCATGGAATTGAAGGGCTGTTATGATGGCTCAGCTTCAGCACCAGTATTAACACTACAGGACTCTGACTCGCTATACTGTGCACACATATGCCTGGACAAGCACTCTCTCCCTCCCATACAAAGTGTCACAGAGCTGTGTAATCATGTCAGTGTGCTGAGCCAGGTAGCACTTGTTCTTTTATAACCACTGATGAGGTCACATGGCCAGCCAATCACAATAATGCCACAACCAAGATGGTTACGGCATTACAGTGACGTGTGAGTTTTACATACGGCACTGCCCATTACTTGCTGAGTAACGAGTACATCCGAGCACTGTGATATTCAAGTGATAACTGAGTATCACCGAGCACGTTCAATCATCTCTAGTAATAACCACTACATAACAGAAACACTTGCTGTGTGAGAAAGCTTTGACCAAGTCGTCACAATTTGATCCTAGTCAATCACTCAGATCTATAGCTTTGACCATTTTTCCTCTTTCAACATATCAACTTGCAGCCCACTTGCTGCCTAATATATTCCACTACATGACAGGCTCAATTTTTTCAAAATAAATTCACTTTATCTGTAATTAGTACTGTAATGTGGTAAAAACCTCACTGGCATCCTGCTTTACCAAAGATTGGCACAGTTTTCCAAATGATTGTGAATAGTTGTCTAATTTTTCAAAGAAATAGCTTTAAAAACAAAGATAGACAGCCATTACTTAGTTTAATTAAAAGGAATCTGTCAACTCATTTTGCCGCTATAACCTGCGGCCACTGCCATTAGGGGCTTATCTACAGCATTCTGTAATGCTGTAGATCAGGGGTCCCCAACTCCAGTCCTCAAGGCCCACCAACATGTCATGTTTTCAGGATTTCCTTAGTCTTGCCCAGGTAATAATTGCATCACCTGTGCAATGCAAAGGAAATCCTGAAAACATGACCTGTTGGTGGGCCTTGAGGACTGGAGTTGGGGACCCCTGCTGTAGATAAGCCCCCGATGTAACCTGAAAGATAAGAAAAACAAATTAGATTATACTCACCCAGGGGCGGTCCGGTGCGGTTCTGGTCTGATGGGTGTCGCAGGTCCGGGTCCAGCACCTCCCATCTTCATACGATAACCCTCTCCATCATACGATAACCCTCTCCACCCTCTATCCTCAGTGTATTTCCTGTTCCTAGGCACATGAAGAGGTTATCCTGATGTTCTGAGGGGAGCATGCACTGGGGACGAAAAGATTACCTTGGTTTCATCGAGCAGTGAGGTCGATCGCCCTTGCCTTCCTCTACCATCTGCTCCTGTGTCCACGAGGATCGGGACCTTTCAGTTCTACTGTGCCTCTGGGCAAAGCTGAACAGAGGTAAGTTGGGATCCTCCTATAGGTCCCCAGCCCCTCCCTTTCCCTTCCATACCAACATGCAGTGAGCGTGCACAGGAAGTGATACAGGATGCCGATCTACTTAAATTGATGTAACTTCCGGTTGCACTCCATGAGAAATAAACAGCATTTTTTTTGTCTCTTCTGGGGAAAATCAGTGAACTGGTGGAAGATGATGACAATAGACTACAGGGAGTTGTTCTTTAACTTGGTTCCAGTGGGGGATTCTTCAGGAAGGGGAGGAGTCGAATTTGAGGAAGGCCTGATAGACTCGGTCACCATCACTTAGCTATAAAGTGTCCATGACAAGAGGACACCCTAAAGTAGGACTGATCCTTTGTTATCCACGGAGAGTGCATTTTTTTTTCTACATCTGCTGGGCCCAGCACGAACCCAGGCACAGTAAGAAATCGTTGGGTGGGTCCTCATTTTGAGAGTAGGATATGGTCATTGTCGCCTTCTTCCTCATCTTTCAAGGGGTCATAGATCCTCCACAAAAAACCAAGCGCTAAATCTACAGGTTGTAGATGTACAATTTGTAATGAGAAGCGCTTACCCTCCCATCAAAAGCGATTATGTCAGAACCGAAAGAAAAAAATTTGAGGGATGAGAAACTGTCTCTAATGCACCCATCCCTGAAGATTGACTGGGGTAAGAAAAATTTAACCCGATTCAAAGCTTTGACCAAAAGGCCCCCAAAAATAAAAGTTTCATTGGAGGACAAGGAGGAACTTCTGGAGGAAGAAATAGCTAAGGATTGGTCTGAAATTCCCAAGATTGAGATTAGGTTGCTAAGTTGGCAATAAACAACTCTTCTGGTTACGATTCTTCACAAATTAAGGACCCAAAGGATTGGAATATAGATTGCCTTTTGAGGAAAATGAGGGAGGTGTTGACAGCATCACTAACAACAAATGTAGCATCCACCTGTGTGCAAGATCTATGTTCAGATAGTTGGATCAACGCTAAAGTCACTTGAGTACGGGCACTCCCAAAGAAGATTTACTAGCTTATTTACATCTCCTTCCTCATCAAAGTGTGTCAGGGTAACTGATAGCTTCTCTGTGTTATCATACACAAGAAGATGAGCACTTTGGCTGAAGATGTGAAAAGGAGATGTCATATCGAAAGCCAGACTTTACTCCATTCCCTTTCAGGTTGAATACATGTTTGGACCTGCTCTACATGAACTATTAAAAAAAGCATCTGATAAAAAGTAGTCACTACCTGAACCAAAAGTCATCAGGCAATGATCCTTTCGTCAAAACATAGTGTAATGATACAGCATTTATTCTTTATTATGCCAGACGTATATTCAGTAGGCCCAGGGACATGAGCTATTGTCCAGGAGTCAAAACATTGACTTTTGTTGTTCATTGAATTGATGTTTGAGAATTGCTGATTACTAGTGATGAGCGAGTATACTCGTTGCTCGGGTTTTCCAGAGCACGCTCGGGTGACCTCCGAGTATTTATGACTGCTCGGAGATTTAGTAAAATAACTGTGGTTTATCACATCTTTGGGGCGCAGAGTTTAAATTCCCTAGCCACACCAGGTCTAATTACTGTCACACCTGTTCTTAATCAAGAAATCACTTAAATAGGACCTGCATGACAAAGTGAAGTAAACAAAAAAAAATGTCAAAAGCAAAAACATCATACCGCAATCCAAAGAAATTCTGGAGCAAATAAGAAAAGGTAACAGGTCTATCAGTCTGGAAAAGGTTATAAACCTTTGGGACTCCAGTGACCCACAGTGAGAGCCATCATCCACAAATTGTGAAAACATGGAACAGTGGTGAACCTTCCCAGGAGTGGCCGGCCGACCAAAATTACCCCTAGAGCACAGCGATAACTCATCCAAGAGGTCAAAGAGACAAAAGTTTAAATTTTTGGAAGGTGTATGTCCCATTACATCTGGTGTAAAAGAAACACAGCATTTCAGAAAAGGAACATCATACCAACAGTAAAATATGGTGGTGGCAGTGTAATGGTCTGGGGCTGTTTTGCTGTCTCAGGACCTGGAAGACTTGCTTTGGTAAATGGAACCATGAATTTTTCTGTCTACCAAAACATCCTGAAGGAGAATTTCCGGCCATCGGTTTGTGGCCTCAAGCTAAAGCGCACTTGGGTTATGCAGCAGGACAATGATTCAAAATACACCAGAAAGTCCACCTCTGAATGGATTAAGGCAAATTTCACATTAGTGTTTCTGAGCACAGCATATAATCTGCACGCACAAATCCATGCTTATGCAGTGTTTATCCGCATCAGCTTATGCATGACTCCAAAAAAAGCTGCGTGTGCATGCGTTTGATATTTCCAGGAGAATTTTGGTATGAGGACAAAGCTTTTCCAGGAGAATTTCCTTGACACAACGCACACACAATGAGCGTGTCTTATTGGAATTCTATATATAGACCCTGCACAGATGAAATCCTCTTCTTTTGCTGTTGTATGCAGCTGCAAGATGGATCTTGACATGGAGAGCTTAAATCGTATTCTGGATTTGTCATTGAAAATGGTTTTCTCCTTCGCTATGGCTTGTGAAGAAGAGAAAGACAGAGAAGACGTAGTCATCGCTACTGGCAACAGCCCATCGTTGAAGTCCAAGAGAGCCGTGGAGCATACCACTCCTTGTACACCGAGCTGCGTGAAAACCCGGAGAAGTTTTTCGACTACACGACAATGTCAGAACAGAGCTTTGATGATTTGCTGCGATGTGTCCAAAAAACCATCACCAGGCAGGAGACACAACTACGTCAAACAATTCCTGCTGAGGATCGTGTTGGTGACCCTGAGGTAAGTAATTTTGAAAAAGAAAAATATAGTTACTTACCGATAACTGTATTTCTCTAAGCCCATGACGGCACCACTGAGGGGATCAAGGACAGGAAACCTACGGATAAAAAGGGCGGTACCTCTCTCACGCAACAGAGCACGAGAGGACCTCCAGGTTATTAACATAAACATTTAACATTACTATAAAGCTTAACATAAGACACCATGTGACTACGTATAAGCAATAAAGTTAACAAAAATAAGTGTGCACACCCACACATGAAGGGAGGGAATGTATGGGTGCCGTCAAGGGCTCAGAGAAATACCGTTATTGGTAAGTATATTTTTCTCTGTCCCCCATGACGGCACCACGGAGAGATTTCAGAGATTGTACATTAGGGAGGGACCACTGCTTCCAGAACTGTACTCCCAAAGGTAAGGTCTGAAGAAGGGATAGATTCTGCAGATAGTGATTAAAGAATGTAGAGGAGGAAGATCGCCTAGCGACTCTACATATCTGTTCTATTGAGGCGCCGGCTTTTTCTGCCCAGGAGGCTGCCACCTCTGTTGATGAATGGGCTCTCAATTTTCTCCAGGATAGCCGCTTCATGCAAGGAGTATGCCAGGGTGATGGCGTCCCTCATCCATCTTGCCGGCATGCCCTTAGATGCTTTTTCACCCCTCTCGAGGACTCTGAAAGCACACAAAGACGTATGATTCCTACGCTCCCGTGTGACCGCTATGTACTGGATTAGGCATTTCCCCACATCTAGTGTGTAAGACTTTCTCTTCCCTATCTTTGGGATTGGGAAAAAAAGAAGAGGGAGATCTCCTGAGATCTGAGATACCGTGATGACACTTTTGGAAGTTAGGCGAGTCAATCTTAAGAATAACCCTATCCTCTATGCTTTGTGTGAAGTGAGGGCTGGCTTGACAATGCCTGAATGTCACTGACTCTACGAGCTTTTATGAGAGCTACAAAAAGTGATGTTTTAAGGGACAGGATCCCAGTGATGCATCTGACAGGGGTTCAAAAAGAGGGTTGGATAGGGCTGTAAGGTCCAAGTTTAAATCCCAAAGAGGAGTAAACCGAGAGGGGATGGGTCTAGACCTGGCCAACGGTTTGATAAACCTGGATATCCCCTGATTTTCAGCCGGGTTGTAATTGTACAGGGCCCCTAAAGCCAAAACTTGAACTTGAAGTATTTGTGGCTAGCCCCGGTTCCAAATCTTTGTGCAGAAACGGCTGCTATTGGAAACCCCCTCTTCTAACTTGGCACCTGAAAAGAAGTTCCTCCAGGTTTTCCCCGAGCAGTTTGCTGGTTCCTATATGATCTTCTCCACTGCTGATACATTCACAATCAATATTATGGTTAATATGAGTTGAACCAGTGAAGTCTGGGTCACCAGACTTTTGAGCATTGCAACATAATAGGGCTCAGAGCACTGTCCCCCAACCATCTGCCCCATATTTACACTAGGAGGGGATTTGGAGAAGGGCGCGCTCACGCCGCGCGTGCGCACTAGCCTTCGACCCTGGACTGCGGGAAGATGAAACCAATAACAGTTAGTACATGGATAATAGGCAGAGCATTGGGATGTACGCACATTACTCATCCAGATCACATCTATTCGGAATCCTTAGATGTCTAAATCCCAAGTAAGGGTTGGATGTTATTGAAACTAAAAAATATGCCACCTGGCAGGTAATATCACCTGACAATACCAAAGTTGGGCTTCTTATTAGAAGCGCTGAAAGGGAAAGTTGGATCATAACTCCTGTTTTACTGATATTACACACATATACATATCCTAAAAGGCAATCTTCTCAGGGATATTTATACACCCAGACAGCCATGGAGGGAGTAACCATACTCTACGGCTAGAGAAAAGCAGGTTTCTTCCCACCACAGAGGGAGATTACCGTATTTTCCGGCGTATAAGACAACTGGGCGTATAAGATGACCCCCCAACTTTTCCAGTTCAAATATTAAATCTTCTTAAAAGTCGGGGGTCTTCTAATATGCCATGTGTCGTCTTATAGGGCCGGTAACTAATGTGCCTTTTGGGGGGGGGGGGGAGTGGTCCCGATGACAAAGAGGGGGCGTCTCACAGGAAAGTGTGAGTGGAGTAACCCCCATTACCTCATTGTAGCTGCAGCGTGGGGTCTCTGTGCTGGGGAGCGGTAGCGGCTGCTCCTCTTTGTACCACGTGGGTGCTGTGGCGGCTCCTCTTCACGCAGCGTCGAGGCTCTGTGCTATGGGGCGGCGGCGTATCTTAGTGCAGAGTCGGGGCTCCTCTGGCATTTCCTCAAAGCCCGGAGGCCCCGGCAGCTCCATTGCTGCGATGCGGTGGCCTCCGGGAAAATGGCCCCTGGGGGCGGCGCATGCTCAGATTCAGATCTCGTCTCCCGAGATCTGAATCTGAGCATGCGCCGCCCCCAGGGGCCATTTTCCCGGAGGCCACCGCATCGCAGCAATGGAGCTGCCGGGGCCTCCGGGCTTTGAGGAAATGCCGGAGGAGCCCTGACTCTGCACTAAGATACGCCGCCCCACAGCACAGAGCCCCGACACTGCGCGAAGAGGAGTCGCCGCCCCACAGCACAGCACCCACGCGGCAAAGAGGAGCAGCCGCAGCTCCCCAGCACAGAGACCCCACATTGAGGTAATGGGGGATACTCCACTCACTTTCCTGTGAGACGCCCCCTCTTCGTCATCAGGACCACTCCCCCCCACCCACCATATACACATTGGTGTCTGCACCCGGTGTATAAGACGACCCCCGACTTTTAAGAAGATTTTCAGGGGTTAAAAAGTCATCTTATATGCCGGAAAATACGGTATCTACTGTGAGGCATTGGAACTATGGGTTCTCAACTGTAAGAGTCCTGGATACAGTTTAATTTCTTAGGAGCCCTAAGAGCAGAGAGTATGTGAACCTCTGCCACCTGACATAGTGCTGCTGATTCGCCACAAGGTTCCAAAGGTAGAGATGCCGTCCCTGGTAAACATAATACAACAGACTTATAGGACAAAAATTTGTCTACTGGATGTTGGTCAAGGAAACTAGTCTGATTGCCGTATGTAGAGTCGGGAAGGATTCTTTCCTTCCACCTCATGGGATTTTCTGTTCCCGGACAGTAGTATGTCCTTTTATAAGATGAAGCAAAACAAAAAAAAAAAAAAAAAACCGACATGTAAAGAGACCTGCCTTTATTACTCAAGGTAGTAGCTCACTTGAGAGATCTGTTCCAAACGGAAGAACTGCTAATTTACTAAGCCAATTCAAGCATTTGTTTGGCTAAGCCCTTTTGTAAAGAATGAAGCAACAGAAGTTGGATCTGGGTCCAAAAACACGAGGACTCTATAACCAGAGTTGAGGCCCAAGACAAAACGTGAAGTGGTAGGCCGACGATACAATGTGCGGCCACACAACAAGGCACAAGTCAGAAGGTCTAACCCAAAGGCCTACAGCCAGAGGCAAAAAAGGCACAAGGCTGGAGGTACTATGAAGCACAGAGGCACCATGAAGCAGAGGCACTATGAGACACTTATGAAACCCGATGAGGCACAGGGGCACCAAAGCAATATGATGCACATAAGCACTATGACACATTTTGATGCAGAGGCGCTATGAAGCACTATGATGCAATACAATGCATATAGGCACTATGATGTAATATGATACACAGATACTCAATATGATGCATAGAGGCACTATGAAGCACTAGGATACAATATAATGCATAGAGGCACTATGATGCCATATGATGCAAAGAGGCACTCAATATGATCCATAGAGGCACTATGATGCCATATGAAACAGAGGCACTCAATATGATGCATAGAGACAACATGATGCAATATGACGCACAGAGGCACTCAATATGATGCAGAGGCACTATAATGCAATATGACGCACAGAGGCACTCAATATGATGCATAGAGGCACTATGATGCAATATGACGCACAGAGGCACACAATATGATGCATAGAGGCACTATGATGCAATATGATGCACACAGGCACTCAATATGATGCATAGAGGCACTATGATGCAATATGACGCACACAAGCACTCAATATAATGCATAGAGGCACTATGATGCAATATGATGCATAGAGCTACAGCCATACTTGAAAGTGCCAAACAGGCCCACAGTTACAAGTAAACGAGTACTCTCTCAGAGTTCCGGATAAATCTCCACTCTGAATAGTACATCTCATTTGTCAGACTGACTCCACCCGAAGGAGCTAATTAATGAGCCGCAGTTGGAGGGCAGTCTTCATGGAGACAATGTGCTCCATTAACACCATGTGTCCTCCCAAGGCATGGAGTATTTAAAGTTGCAAAGAAAAGTGAAACACCTGTTTGTCGAACCAAAAAATGAAAAACATGCTTCCAAAAAGTCACTCTGAAGCCCAATCAAAAGGCTCTGTGCAGACAAGACATGCAACTAACAAGTCATATCATAAGATGTAGCCTGGACATATGGCCTTACTATATAGCCTAGAGGTCCAAGTCCTATCTGCGTATATGTGAAAACATACCTCAGCACAGGAGGCTCTAGGCACAGCTTTGGAACAAAGGCATGAGACTAGCCTCAGCCCAGAGGCCTAGACCATCAACAGAACATTCCACCACTCACCTGTGTTGGCTCCATACCTTCTAGAAAAATAGGGGGAGCTGGTAATGCCAAGAGCCCATCATGAAGGGAAGCGGCGTCCTGTCAGGAATGCTGCATTGCTGCCAATGATTTTCTCTCCTGTGCCCCACGAGATCCAGGAAACCAGCCTGTTGCCTGTTTCGTTCCGCACTTTCGCTTTCTACCTACCGTGGAACGCAAGGTGACCTTATGCCCCGGCGTCCTGCTCTGACGTCAGGGGAAGTGAGACAGCCTTCTCCACCGCGAAACTTCCCGAAGTAGTTGTGGCTTGCCGGCCGGCGTCAGAGCCTAGAGCCTCTACTGCGGGAGGAAGCCACTCTACCCAGGAGGCTCATCCGCTTGCTGGTCTCTGTGGCTGAGGGACCCCCACCCAGGAGGGTTTCAGCCTGGAGAAGATTCCGGGAAAGGCAGCATGCGACAATCCTCTTCTCTGCCGCCTCTCCCAGCACACCCTTAAAGGCCCGCTGACCCAAGAGGTGGCACCTCAGGATACCGCGCCAGCCGAGGCAGGGAACCCCCGCTGCCTGGATCGGTCTGGCCGGGCCTGGAATCCCACGACGATCCTCAGGTATGATCCTTGCATCAACTGTAGGTTCCCCATAAGGGACAGGAAACCAACTGATGCAGGCGAGAGGTACTGCCATTTTTATCTGTAGGTTTCCTGTCCTTGATGGGCGGATCCCTTCTCTCCGTGGTGCCGTCATGGGGGTCATTGTTATAAAAGCCATGTACTGATTTTTTTTTTCCATTTTCTGTTCGGCAGATTCCTGGCTACCGGAGAGACGTTATCTCTACATTTTCAATTCCGGATTGGAGTGTCCACCCTTTCTGGGATTGTTGAAGACACCTGCCGTGCTTTATGTGACATTCTGCGTGAAGAATTCCTCCCCCAACCCACAACTGAATTCTGGCTGGAAAATGCTGCAAAATTTCAGGACATTTGTAATTTTCCAAACTGTTTGGGGGCTGTGGACGGCAAACACATTCGGATTCTGAAACCTGCTGGAAATGGATCAGAGTATTTCAATTACAAAAAATGCTTTTCGATTGTTCTCATGGCGATTGCAGATGCTGTTGATTTGTTGCCATGGACGTTGGATCATTTGGACGAGGAAATGACTCTCAGACTTTCAAAGACTGACATGGGCCAACGTTTGTATGGGAATAATTTCAATTTTCCACCGCCACGACCTCTTCCGAACACTGAAGGACCGACAATGCCATTTGTTGTGGTTGGGTATGAGGCGTTTCAAATGTCTGCCAATCTCATAAAACCGTGCTAGAGTCGGGACTTGAATCACACCAATAGGATTTACAACTACCGACTGACAAGGGCACGAAGAACTGTGGAGTGTGCCTTTCGTTTGCTGGCATCTAAATGGTGCATTTTGGGAACAGCCATCAATCTAAAAACTGAGACAATTGACAAGGTTATCAAAGCGTGTGTTGTTCTGCACAATTACATCCTGGCAAAAAAGCGACACCGCTTAGAACTTGAGGAACCTGTTGCTAGCAAATTGCAGGATTACCAAGATCACCCTCTGAGGACTACAGTGGAAGTTGTCCAAATGAGGGATAACTTTGCTGCATACTTTGTTTCGGATACTGGACGTGTGGCATGGAAAGACAAAATTATTTATTCCGCTTGTAATTAAATTTACCTGTAATGTTTGCTGACTTTAATAATAACACCTCCAGTGGAACACCAGCTACAACTTCACACAACAATACAATACAAACATGCGTGTGTTTTCACATAAAGAGCAAAGAAAACACAGGGATCGTGAAAACAAAAGACAATTTTAATTCACAAAAAAAATATTGTTTCTTTTCCATTAATTTAACCAATAAATTACAAATGGGTTTAGGTTCGGGGTCTGTCCGATGGTGTGATATTGTGGACCTTGGGGGTATCGAGCTGGGATGATTGGGTATGAGTGGGTGACGAAGGGGTTACAGGGGAAGGGTAATATTCTGACTGCAGACGGTAGGTTTGCGACTGCTGCATGGCCTCACTGTAAGCAGCCTGACAGGCCTCCATGACATTCAGCTGACAGGCCTCCATGACATTCAGCTGGAGTTCAGGCGGCAGGTCCGACACGCCCTGCTCTATTGCGGAAAAACAATGTTGCCGCGGTCTCTGAACTTCGACTACCAGGCGGTCAAGGCGTCTGTTGACTTCCTGGAAACGTGTGTTCAGTCTTTCTCCAAGCACCCTTATCCCTTCCTGGAAGACCGAGTTTAAATGAATGAACTCGGGCATGACTGATATCTCCCTGGCCCTCTGCCGCTGGTGAGAAGACCCAACAAAACCAGTGGAATGCTGACGATCACGGGTGTCCCACAACGCTACGAGCTCTTGCACAAGAGGAATCAGTTGGTCATTGTCAATGCCTTCCTCATGTTGTGGAACCTATACGAAACAGAAAAAAAGCAAAAAATAAATAATAAGTCATATAGTTATACAAACTTAAACCAAAATCAATTACCACGTTGATAATGAAAAGACTACTTACACCCTGTCTTTCTGCCTCAGGAACTTGACCCTGGGAAGATTCATTTGCACTCGACCGCTCCTGCTCTTCCGCACTGGAAGTGTCCTGTAAAGAAAATACATGATTACCACATATGTCGCATTGACAGTCAATACATACCAATCAGTATAGCAAATGTGATTACTTCATCAGTGTCATGTTTACTCTTGGAAACATTCAGGTCTTCACTGGAGGACATGTTAGAATAGCAGGCAGCAGTCAAGTGAAACACTAGATAACGGAACAGATAAGAAAAATTGAACTTGTTAAAAGAGCCTACAACAATGTAGCCAAAGGAAAAAACAATAATGGTCAAAATTAAAAACACAATGGACGCCAAGACTTACATTACAGGCAGCAGTCCAACAGCACAGAAGTCAGGCAGCACAGAACCGGGGCAGCAGCACAGCACCGAGACAGCAGCACAGCACAGTCTACAAGGAACAGAAAGCAAAACATAAGACACAAGGTGATACAGAGTGTGACACTGGGCACAATGTCAGTCACAGAAGAACAAAGTCATCGACAGTACAGACTGCATAATGCCACACAGAAACAGAGTATAGACAGCACTGCATGACTACAGACTGCATAGCATTGAGACCCAGAATACACACTGCATTGCATGACAGAGTATAGACTGCATAACGTGACACACACAGAGACAGAGTACAGACTGCAGCGAGACAGACATTTTCAAAGCTTCTATACTTCCAGTGTCTACACCCCCTTTTACAGCTGGGATTTGGGAGGGGCTGAAATCAGTTCCTGGACATGCTCAGTCTGAAGTACGCATGCGAATGTCCTTGTGCACAAATGCATTCCCATAGACATTAATGCGTTGTTTTGACGCACTCATCTGAATGCACATGCCTGAGCATATTTGACGGCTTAAAAAATGAAACAAGTTGCATTCGGCGGGCACCTCAAAACGACACATGGGGACACATCCGCATACAAACTGATGCCAACGCATGTCCCTGCGTACACAATGCTAAATATAGGTACGCAAGATGCATGCGGATCTTAGGAAAGGAATACGCAGGCCTACGCTGTGCTTAGAAACGCTAATGTGAAACCGGTCTAAGAAAAACAAAATACCGGATTACTTACCGGTAATGCTCTTTTATAGAGCCCACGACAGCACCCACTAGAGAGGGGATCCGCCCCTAGGAACAGGAAACCTACAGAGAGATAAAAGGGGCGGCTCCCCCCTCGCTCCTCAGTTTGTATTACAGAGAATAGGAGGAACCGCAGCCAGGCTTCAGTTAATAGGCTCAGTGAAATGTACATATTTATAACTTACTAGATGGTGGCCCGATTCTAATGCATCGGGTATTCTAGAATATGCATGTCCACGTAGTATGTTGCCCAGCCCACGTAGTATATTGCCCAACCTCGTAGTATATTGCACAGCCCACGTAGAATATTGCCCAGCCCACGTAGTATATTGCCCAGTCACGTAGTATATTGCCCAGTCACGTAGTATATTGCCCAGTCACGTAGTATATTGCCCAGTCACGTAGTATATTGCCCAGTCACGTAGTATATTGCCCAGACACGTAGTATTTGCCCAGCAACGTAGTATTTGCCCAGCAACGTAGTATTTGCCCAGCAACGTAGTATATTGCCCAGCCACGTAGTATATTGGCCAGTCACATAGTATATTGCCCAGACACGTAGGTATATAACACTGCCCACGCAGTATTTAGCAGTGTGTGCACCATATCCCTGTTAAAAAAAAAATGATTAAAATAAAAAATAGTTATATACTCACCCCTGGGATCCAGCGAAGCTGTGTGATGCGGTCGCCATCTTCTGTTCCCAGAGATGCATTGCAAACTTACCCAGAAGACGCGAGACCGCTAAGTCTTCTGGGTAAGTTTGCAATGCATCTCTGGGAACGGAAGATGGCGGCCGGCGCGAGCGCATAGTCCGACGACGGAAGGTGAGAATAGCAGGTTTTTTGTTTTTTTTTTAATTATTTTTTAACATTAGATCTTTTTACTATTGACGCTGCATAGGCAGCATCAATAGTAAAAACTTGGTCACACAGGGTTAATAGCAGCGGTTACGGACTGCGTTACCTGTGGCATAACGCGGTCCATTACCGCTGGCATTAACCCTGTGTGAGCGGTGACCAGAGGGGAGTATGGAGCGGGCACCGGGGACACTGCGGGGAATATAGAGCGGGGAGTATGGAGCGGGCGCCGGGGACACTGACTGCGGGGAGTATGGAGCGGGCACTGTGACTGCAGGGGAGTAGGGGAGGGACTAATTGGACTGTGGCCGTCGCTGATTGGTCGTGGCAGCCATGACAGGTAGCTGGCGAGACCAATCAGCGACTTGGATTCCATGACAGACAGAGGCCGCGACCAATGAATATCCGTGACAGACAGAAAGACGGAAGTGACCCTTAGACAATTATATAGTAGATACTATATCCTTTATCTTATTAACACCTCACCACCAAGGCACCTCGTGCTACTATAAAAAGGGAGGGATGTGAGTGGGTGCTGTCGTGGGCTCTATAAAAGAGCATTACCGGTAAGTAATGCGGTATTTTCTATTCGCCACGACAGCACCCACTAGAGAGATTTACAGAGACTATATTTTGGGTGGGTTCACCGTGTCAAGGACCGATATTCCAAAGGTTAGATCAGAGGAAGAAGACAGATCTAATCTACAGTGCTTATAAAAAGTACTAGGTGAAGACCAGGTTGCGGCCTTACATATAAGGTCTATTGGCACATCTGCCTTTTCCGCCCAGGAAGTCGACAAAGCCCTTGTAGTGTGTGCTCCCACATGTAGTGGAGGATCTCTTCCTTTAGCTTTATATGCCAGAAATATGACCTATCTGATCCAGCGTGATAACGTATTCTTTGTGACTTTGGAGCCTTTGTTCTTATCCTGGAAAGACACAAAGAGAGCCCTACTCTTCCTCCAGTCCCTAGTCTTCTCTAAGTAGGCTAGAATAGTCCTCTTAACATCTAGGGTATGAAGATTCTCCTGCTCTGGAGTTGAGTGATCTTCATAAAAAGTAGGCAGGAAGATCTCTTGGGATCTATGAAACTTTTTTTTTAATCAGATAAATTTTTATTAAGGAAAGCAATTATAACTTATGACATCAAGCTATTGTTCACATATAATCAAATATTTTTATGAACAACCCCCCCCCCCCTCGAGAACCCCTTAGTGCCTTCCTCATTTCCCTTCCGATATTCCTTCCCCAATCCAAATAGAATTGTATAGTATGAACATCATCTATAACATTATGCATCCTCCCCGCAAATCTAATTCCATTCTATCCATGGCTGCCATATTTTTTTGAAATACATCGAGTTTATTTCTCTTAGTATATATACTTTTTTTCCAATAAAATTATATGATCCGCCTGCGTAAAAGTCTCGACAAGTCGGAGGCTCCTCTCTGATCCAGAATCGAGCTATCAATTTCCTTGCTATGAATAACAATCTAGCAATCGCCAGTTTAACCATAGATACCGCTGCTATTTCTTCCACATAACCTAATATACAGACCAAAGGGTCTCTGGGAATTACACACCTATATAAATTCAATCCGATTCAATACAACAGTCCAGAAGGCAGACAATCTAGGGCAATGCCACAGCATGTGTAACATGTCTGCCCGTTCCTGCGAACATCGTGGACACTCGGAATCAGACCTCAAACCCATCTTGAACAGTCTATCGGGAGTTCTGTAAGCTCTATGAATCACATATAATTGAGACATCCTCCCAGGTTCGTTCATAGAGATCTTAGTCTCATATTCTAAAATAGATTCCCATCTATCATCATTTATCTCTCCCAATTCAGCTTCCCATTTCATTCTAGACTTGATGGGATGTTTGACTAGAAAGGTGAATAATAAATCTCTATACACTTCTGAAATTGCCACCCTTGTCCCGCTATTCTTCAAAATGGAAGCCAGCGTGATATCAATCTGGATCTCAATAAGTTTTCTCCGACATTGTGACTGATTCGCACGCTGAATTCTTTTATAATGATCAGACCAGAAAAAGAAAAAAAGTAAGCGGCACAGCTCGACTTTGCAGAGATTATAAACTCAATGTGGAGAGTTTCTCAACAAAAGGTAGTCCGATCAGGTGAAAGGCGGTACTTGCGTGAAACAAAGTGTCCATGTAAATAAAAAAATAGAAAAAATGCAATAGCACTCACCAATCAGTGGCAATTCAAACGTCCTTTATTAGAACATGCAGCAAATCATCTTCACGGTTCAAGGGAGGGAGTGAAAGTAGGAGTGCGACAGGCAAGACGACGACGATCGTTTCGCGCTAATGCCAAGCGCTTCCACGGGTCTTTTATAATTATATAAATTTAAATGTGATAACTGGAATTCTGTTTGTAACTCCACGAATGACTTAAGTCCCCCCTGACCCATCCTTCTAATTCCTGCCTCTCTCCAGGGCCCAATTCCTTCCATTTGCTTAAATTCTTGTGAATTTATATTATCCCATATAGGAGAGTATTTGGTAAGGCCTGTGACACGCCTTATCTGTTTAACTTTTTCCCATACCTTATGAATTAGGAGAACAGTAGGAAACCGAGAGCCCAGTTTTAAAAATTGCCCCCCTTCCAAACTCTCACCCAGAGGCTATTTTCTAATCACATATCTCAAACTACTTGGTGATTGCCCCTTTCCCGTCTCCTCCCCCCATCCTCCAATATGCTGACATTGTGCTGATAAAAAAATATACCCAAGGGTTAGGGAGCGCTAAGCCTCCTTCCGCCTTTGGCCTCTGCAAAGTTTCTTGTTTAAACCTTGGGAGAATTGGAGAATTATGGAGTACATATAACAGCTGTGGCATCACAATCATCTTCAAAAGGTTCACTCTTCCAATTACAGAGAGATGTAATTTGTTCCACGCCGAAACTTTGGTACGTATTTTTTGTAACAGAGGGCTTAGATTAAGTTCTTCAAACCTCGTCAGAGGAAGGGCGATGTGTATCCCCAAATATTTAAATTTCGAAACTACCTTCAATTTTGCTGACATTTCCACCTCCGCAGTACCCCTTTCTACCTCAATGGGCATAATGCACGATTTGTCCCAATTTATTTTGAGTCCAGAAAATTCCGCGAATTCTTCAATTAATGCCACTGCGTTATCCAGATTCTCCTGAGTCCCCAAAAATAACAAAATATCGTCGGCATACAAAGTCACCTTCTCCTCCTTAGTTCCATAGACAAATCCTTTTATCTCTTGTGCTTCCCTTATTTTAGCAACCAAGGGCTCCACGGCTAGGGCAAACAGCAATGGAGACAATGGGCACTCCTGCCTTGTACACCTATGCAATGAGAAACGATCAGATACTTTTATTATTTACTCTAATTTTTGCCATTGGAGAGGAGTATAACAACCCCACACAAGATATAAACTTAAGATACCGTCACATTTAGCGACGCTGCAGCGATCTAGACAACTATGCCGATCGCTGCAGCGTCGGTGTGGTCGCTGGAGAGCTGTCACACAGACAGCTCTCCAGTGACCAACTATGCGAAGTCCCCGGGTAACCAGGGTAAACATCGGGTTACTAAGCGCAGGGCCGTGCTTAGTAACCCGATGTTTACCCTGGTTACCAGTGTAAATGTAAAAAAAACAAAACAAAAAAAAAACACTACATACTTACATTCCGGTGTCTGTCGCGTCCCCCGGCGTTTTGCTTCCCTGCACTGACTGAGCGCCGGTGGTAAAGCAGAGCGGTGACGTCACCGCTCTGCTTTACGGCCAGCCGGCGCTGACAGTGGAGGGAAGCAGAACGCCGGGGGACGCGACAGACACCGGAATGTAAGTATGTAGTGTTTTTTTTTTACATTTACACTGGTAACCAGGGTAAACATCGGGTTACTAAGTGCGGCCCTGCGCTTAGTAACCTGATGTTTACCCTGGTTACCAGTGAAGACATCGCTGAATCGGCGTCACACACGCGGATTCAGCGATGTCTGCGGGAGATCCAGCGACGAAATAAAGTTCTGGCCTTACTGCTCCGACCAACGATGTCACAGCAGGATCCAGATCACTGCTGCGTGTCAAACACAACGATATCGCTATCCAGGACGCTGCAACATCACGGATCGCTAGCGATATCGTTGTTAAATTGTTCAGTGTAAAGGTACCTCAAGGCCCAAACCCAAGGCACAACAAAACTGACCACAAGTAATTCCATTGTACACAATACAATCAAAGGCCTTATGGGCATCCAAAGACACTACTACTATTTCCAGCATTTTCGGCTGGAATTTGCATATTTAAATATAGTCTCCTTAAATTGATTGCTGTAGATTTCTTGGGCATAAATCCAGATTGATCTGGGTGGATTACTTTATCAATCACATGGATTAGTCTATTGGCCAAGGCCTTCGCCAAAATCTTTATATCCGCCGTGAGGAGCGAGATTGGTCTGTAGGACTCCGGATTCAACGGATCCTTATCAGCTTTAGGAATGACCACAACAATGGCCTCTCTCATAGATGTAGGTAATATACCCCTCTCCAACGACTCATTAAATACCTTCTCCAATTTAGTTATTATTTCTTCATTAAAAATTTTATATACCTCTGCCGGAATGCCGCCCGCTCCTGGGACCTTATTACCCGCCATATCCGCCAGTGCCACCCTCAGTTCCTCCGCTGCCAGTGGCCTATCCATCCATTATCTGTCTTCATTACCTAGTCTAGGAAGCTTAAATCGCACTCATATACCTATCCATCTCCTCTTGACCTTTATGTATCTTAGGAGTATAGCTCACTGTAGAATTGTTTAAATACATCCAAAATTTGATCCCCTTGTGTAACCACATTACCTTCCTTCGTTTTAATTGCGTACACATGCGAGGATTCCCGTTGTGCCGAAGCTACCACTGAGAGCAGGTGCCCCACTTTTTCACCCTCCGCATAGAATGCCTTGTTCTGAAATACCCGCAGTCTCTCTGCCTTGCGGATATGAAGTTTATTAACCTCCGACTGGGCCACTCTCATGCGGGTCTGCGTAGCTTTTGAACACTGCGCACCCAATGCCTCCTCCGCTGCCCTTAATTCCTTCATCACTGCTTTGTCTAGATTTTGAGATCTAGTCTTATATCGAGATACTTCTCTGAATAAAATCCCTCTCAAAAACACCTTCATAGTGTCCCAAACTATATGACCCTCTGCACTACCTTCGTTTATTCTAAAGAATTCTCCCAGTTCCTCTCCTATCTTTTCCATATCCAGCAACCGTAACCAAAAGGGGTGAATTTTCCATCCCATACCTGCCAACCTCCCCTGTTCTCCCAATTGTAGAGATACCATCAGAGGACAATGATCCGATAGGACTCTGGGCAAATATTCCACTTCCTCTGGATTTTGAAAAAAGTGCACCCGATGCAAGGCAACGACTCTCAGCTTAGCTGGGTAAATCATTGAATAGGGCAAATCCATGTCCCGTAGTCGCCTTTTGACTTCTCCAAACGTCATTCGGAGTTTTTGGACTGCTGCAGAATAATCTGGGTAGATGGAGATGCGATTGCCATCTATGGTTAGATTCGCACAGTTCCTGGCTTTACTCAGCAGAGTATCCTGGTCCCGATAATTCAGAACTTTAGCCAAGATGACTCTTGGGGCTGATCATGGGGGCAGGGGTCTAGTGGGCACACGATGTGCCCTTTCAACAGAAAACATTTTAGTGAGACCATCCCCTCCTACAGTATTTTTCAGCCATGACTCAACGTACTCAGTGGGGTTATTTCCTTCCGCTTTTTCTGGCACCCCACAATCCTCAGGATGCTCCTGCGGGAGCGGTTCTCAAGATCATCGGTTTTAAATTCCAGTTCAGCTATACGCTGCACATACAGGGCCGCGCTTAGTAACCCGATGTTTACCCTGGTTACCCTTGTAAATGTAAAAAAACCACATATTCACATTCCGATGCCTGCCACGTCCCCCGGCGTCCGCTTCCCTGCACTCCTCCTGCATCCTCTGTAAGCGCCGCCCGTAAAGCAGAGCGGTGACGTCACCGCTGTGCTCTGCTTTACGGCCGGCCGGCGCTGACACAGGATGCAGGAGGAGTGCAGGGAAGCGGACGCCAGGGGACAAGACAGGCACCGGAATGTGAGTTGTTTTTTTTTACATTTACAATGGTAACCAGGGTAAACATCGGGTTACTAAGTGCGGCCCTGCGCTTAGTAACCCGATATTTACCCTGGTTACCAGTGAACACATCGCTGGATCGGCGTCACACACGCTGATCCAGCGATGTCAGCAGGTGATCCAGCGACTAAATAAAGTTCTGGCCTTCTAGCTCTGACCAGCGATGTCACAGCAGGATCCAGATCGCTGCTGCGTGTCAAACACAACGATATCACTATCCAGGACGCTGCAACGTCACAGATCGCTATCGTTATAATGTTGTTCAGTGTGAAGGTACCTTAACAATACTGTCTTTAATGAGATATTTTTAAATGAGGCTGTATGAAGGGGTTCAAAAGGGCTGTTAATGCGTCCAGGACCAAACTTAGATCCCATTGTGGGACCTGAGGTATACGGATCGGTTTTGACCGTTCACATGCAGAAATAAAATGGGATATCCACCTATCGCCTGCAATATCATAATTGAAAAGAGCTCCTAGAGCTGAAATTTGAACTTTTAGAGTAGTTACAGACAGACCTAACTCAAGACCCTTCTGCAGAAACTCTAATATTGGAAATATGAGTATTTCAGAAGAAAATTGTGCTGTGTGGAACTCGAGAAATTTTCTCCAGACTGACAAATTTTTGTAGTAGATGGGTTTCTACTTTTCATGAGGGTATCTATCAACCCCTTAGAGAATCCTCTAAGATTTAATAACTGCCTCTCAAATTCCAGACTGTTAAGTTCATGCCCTTTACCTGAGGGTGGAAAAATGGCCCTTGAGATAACAGTTCCTTGGTCTGAGGCAGAATCCAAGGGTCTGTAATCGACATTGCCCTGAGCCATGAAAACCATGGCCTTTTGGGCCTAAATGGAGCTATCAACAGCACTCTCGCCCCTTCTTCCATTATTTTTCTGATAACTATGGGTAGAAGATTCTATGGGGAAAGGCATAAGATAGACTGAATATCCATGGAACCTGAAGGGCATCAAATATATCCGGATTGTCCTCTCTGCACAATGAGGTCAATGTTCTGACCTGTCGGTTGGATCTTGTTGAAAATAAGTCTATCTGAGGCACCCCCCATCGGGCAGTTATCAGTCTGAAGATTCTTTTGTTGAGCATCCATTTTCCTTGATGAAGGGTGTGGCGCCTGAGAAAATCGGTACAAAAATTGTCTATACCTCTGATGTGTACTGCCGATAGGGACAAAAATGATTTTCTACTAAATTCATGATGTCTGATGTAACATTCATGAGAGTGTCTGACCGCGTACCTCCTTGATGGTTTAGGTAGGCAACCGCGGTCGTGTTGTCGGAAAGGACCCTTGTATGGGAACCTCGCAGCTGAGGAATAAAGTGGAGTATGGAATAATATATTGCTCTTAATTCTTTTACATTAGAAGAATTGCAAGATTCTGTTCTGGACCAAAGACCCTGAACAATCTGCCCCTGAAAATGTGCACCCCAGCCCTCTGGACTAGCGTCTGTGGTTACTATGTTTGAAGGAGTTATTACCCAAAGAACTCCCCTCGAGAGATTTTCCCAGTCCAGCCACTATGTAAAGGGAGCGGACCACATCTAAAGTTAAAAATACTGTCTGATCTAAATGTCCCCGTTTCTTAATGTCCTCTTCTAATGACAACTACAGAGTTTTGTTAGTATGAAACTGAGCCCATTGAATCACAGGAATACATGAAGTTAATGAACCTAGCAAGGACATGGCATTTCTTAATGACATACTACGTTTCTCAATCGCTAGGTTCACCTTATTAATTATGGATGCCTTCTTATCCTCAGGAAGTATGCATTCCTGGCCTACTGAGTCTAGAAGGAGTCCAAGAAACTTTTGACACGTTAGAGGCTGGAGTCTGGATTTCTCCCAATTGATAATCCAGCCAAGTCTTTGCAGAGAATCAACAACTTCCTCCAACCTCTGTTCACACTGAAGGGGGGATTTCCCTACAATTAGTAGGTCGTCTAGGTACGGAATGACCAGTGTATCTTTTACCCGTAGAAAGGACATCACCTCTAATAACAATTTGGTAAAAACCCTCGGAGCATAGTAGATAACCCAAAGGGCATAGCTCTAAACTGCAGATGACAAATCTGGCCGTCCATTACTACCACCACCCTGAGTGATTGCTGGTGTGATTGGTGTATAGGAAGATGATAATAAGCATCTTTAAGATCCAAGACCACCATATAGCAACTAGGAAACAGATTTTTTATAGCTGAACGTATGGACTCTATCTTAAATGTCTTGGATCTTAAAAAGGTGTTTAATTTCTTTAAATTTATTATAGTTCTGAAGGATCCATCGGGTTTGGTGATCAGGAATAAGGGGGAGTAAAATCCCTTCCCTATTTGAGATGACGGAACTTCTATTAACACCCGTTTGGCTAAGAGAGACTTAATTTCAAGTTCTAACGCATCCTGCTGTGGTTTAGATTTTAGGGAAGTCAAAAGGAAAGAATCCGGAGGTGTCCGGATAAAGTCTAAGGTCAGGCCCGAAGATACTAGATCTATGGCCCAGGGATTAGATGTTATTCCCTTCCATTGACCCGGACCCGTAGAAGCGCAAGCACAGCGCGAAACGGCCGTCGTCTCCGCTCCCCCCTGCTCACCTGAGCTTCGGCTCCGTCGTTGCCTGACCATGGACTTTTAAGATGTCGTGTTAATAAAAGTGGTTTTGCACTAAAAGAAGACTGGTGAGTGCCCTCGTTTTTCCTTCTCTTTTATGTGGACTATGCAGTTGGATTTGTTTTCCATTTTTTCGAGGAGCACCCGAAGTCTGTGAGGTGGCGGCTAATGGTTACTCCATGAAGCACGAAAGTGTTAATATTTTTCTTAGCTTGTGTCCCCGTTTTGAAGGCAGTGCCGCCCTATCTACTTTTTTACACAAATAGCCTTCCATTGATTAGTGAAATGAAGCAACCTACCTCCTACTGACAGAATAGGATTAACGGGATCTATCAGCCGTTTTGAAGGGATGCTTATTGAATAGGTTCCCCTTCTGTCTGAACTCTTTGTTACTCTAGTGATCTTTAGGCTGTGTGCACACGTTGCTTTTTTTTCGCGGTTTTTCCCGATAACGCTATAAAACCGCAAAAAAACACATACAATAAGCATCCCATCATTTAGAATGAATTCCGCATGTTTTGTGCACATGATGCGTTTTTTTTGTCCGCGAAAAAATGCATCGCGGTAAAAATAGAATTATTCTTACCGTTAATTCGGTTTCTAGGAACCTTCCACGACAGCGGTACTGGAGGATGTCTCCCCGCCCTAATGGGGGACAGGAAACACAAAGAGGTTAAATACCCTCCCCTTCCTGCCACCTCCAGTGTTTTTTCTGGACACAGCAGTATGTATAGTTACCACTTAAGTGCAGGAATCATCCAATAAAATCATCAGATAGGGAGGGAAATTAGTGCTGTCGTGGAAGGTTCCTAGAAACCGAATTAACGGTAAGAATAATTCTATTTTCTCCAGTCACCTTCCACGACAGTGGTACTGGAGTAGTACCAACAAATAATTTCTAGGGGGGGACAACCGCTTGCAGAACTGTTCTGCCGAAAGTTAAATCCCGGTTGAAATCAAGCCTGTAGTGCCTGGTGAACGTATGTACTGATGACCAGGTGGCGGCTCTGCAAATCTGCTCCGTAGAAGCGTCACCTCTCTGCCCATGATGTTGACACCGACCGTGTAGAATGGGCCTTCAGTGATAGAGGAGGTGGTAGATTCTGGGATGAGTATGCCAGAGATATGGCTTGTTTAATCCAGTTGGCGATAGTATTTTTCGTAGCCTTTCTGCCTTTGTTCTTCCCGGAGAGTTGAATGAAGAGATTTTGGTCAATCCTCCAACTCTCTGTTTGTGAAAGATAATGTAGAACCACTCTGCGAACATCCAGAGTGTGGAAGGACTCCTCTCTTATATTAGAAGGATCCGGGTAGAATGAGGGCAACACTATGTCCTGACCTCTATGAAAGTCTGATGTTACTTTAGGTAGGAAGGTAGGATCTAGACGAAGGATTATACTATCAGATGTTACCCTTAAGTAAGGCTCTTGTATGGATAGGGCATGTAGTTCTATCCGTCTGGCAGAGGTAATAGCCACTAAAAAGACCGTTTTTAGGGTAAGAACCTTTAATGAAGACTGAGATAAAGGTTCGAAAGGGTCCCGAGTTAGACTATTAAGGACCAAATTAAGGTCCCAAGGAGGAGTATTGTTGAGAACTCTGGGACGGATTCTACTCGCTGAAGTTACAAAACGCCTGATCCACCGATGTTTGGCTAGTTCCTGATTGAAATAGGAGCTAAGTGCTGAAATCTGTACTTTTAAGGTGTTAGGCCTAAGACCCAACTCTAGACCCCTCTGCAAGAAGTCCAGAATTTTGGCAATATTTGGATGAAATGGGTCTAGAATATCTGGAAGATACCACGATGAAAACTTCTTCCAGATTTTGGCATAAATGGCATTTGTTATGGATTTTCTACTGTTCTGGAGAGTATGAATTACTCCATCTGAGAGACCTCTTGCCTTTAGTATCTCGGTTTCAGAAGCCATGCTGAAAGATTCAATCTGTGAAGGTTTGGATGCAGCAACGGTCCCTGATGAAGAAGATTTTCCTTCTGAGATAGACATATTAGACCTTCCTGGGCCATGTCTAACAGGGCGCTGTACCAACTCCTCCCTGGCCATGTTGGTGCGATTAGAATTGCCGTAACTCGTTCCGATCGGATCTTCTGTAGAGTTTTTGATAGCAATGGGATCGGAGGAAACGCATAAACGAGGTTGAACCTCCACGGGTGAGAGAACGCATCCATGCCCAGAGCTCTGTCTGTCATATTTAGGGAGAAATAAGTTTGCAGCTTGGCATTCTGACTGTTGGCAAAAAGGTCTACCTCTGGGATCCCCCATCTGGAAATCAGGGAGAGAAAGACCTCCTGGTCCAGACACCATTCCCCTGGATGTACATCCCTTCTGCTCAGGAAATCTGCCTGGGTATTGGCTGACCCCTTCAGGTGAACTGCTGAAATAGAGAGGATGTGCCTCTCTGCCCAGAAAAAAATGTTTGAGGCTAAGGTTTTTAGTTTCCTGAATCTTGTGCCTCCTTGATGACGAAGGTATGCTACCGTGGTCATATTGTCGGAATATATTCTGACATGGTGTCCCTGAACAATGGAGGATGCAGCTTTTAATGCTTCTTCCACCACTTTCAGTTCTCTGAAGTTTGAAGAGCTTGCTCTGATGTCTGGGCCCCAGGTGCCCTGGAAATGGGATCCCTCGACTATAGCTCCCCATCCCCTTTGACTGGCATCCGATGTTAGTGTCTTTAGCGGGATTTGATCCCAACTGACCCCCTGTTGGAGGTTTCGGAGCCGTAGCCACCATGTCAGGGATGCTTTGACATGATTGGGAAGGCAAATTCTCTTGGAGAGAGAACTCTGCTATCCGTCCCAGGATGATAGGATATGGGTTTGGAGGACTCTCGTGTGGGCTTGAGCCCAAGGTACCATCTGGATACAAGATGTTAGAGATCCCAGTATAGACATGGAATGTCGTAGAGTAGGAGCCTTCAGGGTTCTGAATGCTGTTATCTTCTGTACCAGATCGAGTTGACGTTCTCTGGGCAGAAAGGAACTCCTCGCCTCTGAGTCCAGAAGGACTCCTAGGAACTTCTTCCTCCTGGAGGGACGAAGGTCCGATTTCTATAGATTTGGGATCCAACCCAAGACTTTAGGATTTCTAGAGATCTTGTTAAGTCGGCCCTGAGGCGGGAGACAGAGAGCGACAATGAGTAGATTGTCTAGATAGGGTACTATGCAGATCCCCTGAAGACGGATGAATATAATGGCTTCTGTCATGATCTTTGTAAAGACTCTGGGAGCTGAGGCGATTCCGAAGGGAAGGGAGTTGAACTGGTAGTGTACTATCTCCCGATCCTGAGATATTGCGAATCTTAGGTACTTCCGGAATTCTGGATGGATTGGGACGTGGTAATAAGCGTCCCTCAGATCCACTGTAGCCATCGCCCAGTCCTGTCCTATCAGAGGGATCGCTGTTTTGACCGACTCCATCTTGAACCTCCTGTAGGTTATTACTTGATTCAGGGGTTTCAAGTTGATTATTATTCTGTGCTTCCCCAAAGGTTTCTTGATCAGAAACAGGTGGGAATAGTGTCCTCTGCCAATTTATTGCTGAGGTACTGGGGAAATTACTCCTTCCTGGAGTAAGTTCTGGAGGCCGGAAAGGAATGCGCCCTGAGGGCTGAGACTCTGCAATGAGGTTATCCTTATGTGGTGAGGGGGAGGGCTCTCGAACTCTAATTTTAGTCCATTCTGGATAGTGTCGAGTACCCACTGGTTTGACGAAATGGACCTCCACTGGTTGATGAAGCTCGAGAGACGCCCCCCAACGACCTGGGCGTAGTCACTGTTTGTCCGGGGTCTGCTGGGACTGGGGAACCAGGATGTTTCTACCCTTCCCTCCTTTAGGATAGCTCCAGCGTCCTGTTTTGCCTTTCCCTTTGAATTCCCGTTGGAAGGGTTGCACTTTTGAGGGACGAAAAAAACGTTTTTTCGGATTTCTCTGTTCCGGAAGCGCTTTCTTCTTGTCCGTTGCTTTATCCAGAATATCATCTAGGGCCTGCCCAAACAGATAGCGGCCCTGAAAGGGAATGGCACAGAGTTTTGTTTTGGACGTTATATCCCCACTCCAAGACTTGAGCCATAGAGCTCTTCTGGCTGAGTTAGAGAGAACTGCCGACTTGGCAGCCACTCTTACGGACTCTGCCGAAGCATCGGCAAGGAAGCCCGTAGCTTTTTGGAGAAGCGGGAGAGAATCTAAGATTACTTCTCTAGATGTTCCCTGGGTAAGGTGGTCTTCCAGCGTGCGGAGCCAACGAAATAGGGATCTAGCCACGCAGGTAGACGCAACGTTTGTTTTAAGGAGATTGGTAGAAGTCTCCCACGATCTTCTTAGTAAACTCTCCATCTTGCGGTCCATAGGGTCTCTGAGTTGGGAAGAATCCTCGAAAGGGAGGGTCGTCTTTTTTGACACTCTAGAGACCTGCACGTCTACTTTAGGGGTATCCCACAGGGAGACGTCTCCATCGAGAGAAAAACGATTTTTAAGCTCAGAGGGAACAGTAAGACCCTTTTCAGGTGATTCCCATTCATGAAGGATGAGACTCTGTACATTCTCATGTACAGGAAACCCCTTTAATTTTTTAGGTTTTAACCCACCGAACATCTCATCCTGCACTGATGGCTTCTCCTCCTCGACACCCATTGTCCCCCTGACCATACCAATTAACTCCTGTATGTCCTCTGAGGAAAAGTAATATTTTTTACTCTCCTCTTTGGGAGTGGAAGTGGAGCCCTCATTCTCCCACAAATCCTCCGAGCCGGAGGAATGAAGTTCACCAGAATCTGAATCAGAAGTAACCGTTGCCATCTTCCTTTTTTTAGCAGGAGGTGGCGGAGGTAACAGAGACTGGGAAAGGGCCGATACCGAGGACTGAACTTCCTGTTTAATGAGGGATTTAATGCTCTCAAACAAGGATGGCTGTTCTGAGCGAATTATTTCATCAGTGCAGGGCTGGCACAGTCTCTTCTTGTAAGAAGAAGGTAGCTTTGATGCACAAACACCACATTTTCGATCTTCCGATTTTGTCTTGGAAGATCTGTCCTTCCTAGGGGCAGAGGCCTTGTCTCCCTAAAAAAGAGAGAGAAGGGGGACTAAGTATATGGCACCCTAAGGAATACAGGGATAGAGGGACCTTAACCCACTACTCACGGTAGGAGGGAGGACGCAGGGCTCGGCAGAAGCAGAGATAGATCTGTCACCCTCCATGTCAGTACTGTAGTCCAGTCAGTCAGACAGGGGGCCTTACCTGGAGGTGACTACCAGGGTTAAATACCGTGGAAGCTGCGTCCGATCTTGTGCTCCTCCTCCTGGTCCCAGGATTAGGGGAAACACCGCTATGCCGCCATCAACTGTAGTCCGACGAGCATGCGTTCCACCGCTGGAACGCACAAGCCGTGAACCGGAAGCTCGGGTACTTCCGGTTCGCGCGTCCACCGTTTCCGGCCATGAGGAGAGGAGGAAATGCCGGGGAGCCGCGCGGGGACCCCGGCCGCACCACACCGCTCCGCTTTACTCCCGAAGGAGCGCGGGAGGAGCGGAGAAAGGGTCCCGAGTCCGCACCATGTGGGGAGACAGGAGCAGCGCCGCAGGGAGGAGACACATCCCGACCCAGGCTGCCCGGCTAGGTAAGACCTGAGTGCTCCGATCGCCGGCCACGGCAGCACTACTGCAGGACCTCTTCATGCCTGCCCCATAGGGGACAGGAAAAACACTGGAGGTGGCAGGAAGGGGAGGGTATTTAACCTCTTTGTGTTTCCTGTCCCCCATTAGGGCGGGGAGACATCCTCCAGTACCGCTGTCGTGGAAGGTGACTGGAGAAAACCGCAGCATGTTCATTAATTTTGCCTTTTTTTTGCGGATTTCCCACTACAAAATGCATTGGGAAATGTCCGGAAAAAAACGCGGCAAAAATGCATGCAGATTTCTTGCGGATTTCTTGCAGAAAATATCCGGTTTTTCTCAGGAATTTTCTGCGAGAAATCCTGAACGTGTGCACATAACCTTAAAGTCTTTCCTTTTGCCAAACGGTGGCTTTCTGAACACCCTTCTGTAAGAAGGAATAAAGGGGTTAGGAAACCCTTTCTTCCTCTCACCCACTTTGGTCAAGATATCATCCAAAACAGTACCGAAAAGGTACTCACCCTGGCAGGGTATGGTACACAGCTTAGATCTAGACTGAGCATCCCCCTTCCAATTCTTTAACCACAACGCCCGACGAGCTGTATTGGTTAGATTAGCCGTTCTGGCTGCTAAGCAGAGAGAGTCTATTGAGGCATCTGACAAAAAAGCTGCAGCCACCTTAATCAAGGTAATAGAGGTATGCAATTTCTCTCTAGACATACCCTTCTTAATGCTTTGATCTAGCTGGTCTAGCCAAACCAGCATAGACCTGCTAGTGAATGTGGCCGAAATTGCTGGCTTAAACGCAGTGATACAAGCTTTCCACAACCTCTTTAGAAGCACATCTGATTTCCTGTCCATTGGATCAGATAAAGATCCTGCGTCCTCTACAGGCAAAGAGGAGCAACGAGAAGTGGATGCCACCGCCGCATCCACCTTAGCCCAGGTAGTCAAGTCTTCATCGTCAAAGGGGTAACGTCTTTTACAAGATACAGGTACAAATCCCTTCTGTCCCTGTTTATTCCACTCCCTTTTAACAAGGTCCTTAATGGTCTGAATTACGAGAAATACATGACCCTTTCGCTGGGAGAGACCTGCAAACATAACCTCCTGCGGTGTTTGAGGTTCCTTGGATTCTGATAACCCCACTGTGTTTCTTACGGATTTTACCAAATTATTTATACCGTCAGTAAGAAAACACACATAGTCCTCTTCCTCTGAGGAAACCGAAGCCTGAGAAACGTCGGAATCAATTTCCCCACTTTCTGGAGATGTGTCTGCTCTAGGTGAGGGTGCTCTCTTGCTTCTCCTCTCAATATTCATAGAAGGGCCACCACTTAAAGACTGAAGCTCCTCATGGACCATAAAACGAATATCATCCATCTTGACCGATCCCTCCTGTTGTAAAGGATTACT
Source organism: Ranitomeya imitator (assembly GCF_032444005.1). Taxonomy (NCBI): domain Eukaryota; kingdom Metazoa; phylum Chordata; class Amphibia; order Anura; family Dendrobatidae; genus Ranitomeya; species Ranitomeya imitator. Next base: position 709,319,690 of record NC_091284.1, on the reverse strand, counting down.
TATACAAATCTGACATAACTTTTTCGTATAGGAGTCAGGCAGGGGTTCAGCACATAACACACATTGCCAATGTTTTGTTTTGCCAGTCTTTTTTGTCTATGAATAATAAAAGTAGAAGAGACTACCATAAGCCCCAGTGAAGTTATCTTTAGTCTCACCCGGAATTATGATCATATACCGGCTGTGGGGTTGTTTGCCTGGCCTAGGGTGCAGAACAGGTTGATCCTCAGTTCTTCCCCGGTTTCTCCGTGGAATCACTCACTTTCGAGTGTCCACTACCTTTCCTCCTGGCATCACCACCAGGTAAAATTAACTCCTCCAGTGGGCGCTCAGCAATATCGTCCTGAGACGACACGTTTGCGCACACTCTACTGCCCTAGCAACCCTATATAGCGTAGGCCACCGTCTCAAGCACCCCCCCCCTCTTTTTTTAACCTATCCAGGAGACTGCCTTGCCGTCCAGATACACCGGACCCACCGTACGGGAACAAACATGGTGTCCACACCGGAAACGCCATTCTGACCCCGCGACCCCGGAAGTTCAACAACAACTTCCGGGACGCCAATGCTACTGCGCATGCTCGCGCATCCATGCTTCTCAGCACTGAAGCCACCGCTACAGAGGGGGGTAAGAGCTGCGCCTGCAGTCACACCGCGCCGCACCTCCTTGGTCAGAAGGAGAAAGGAGGCATAGACAGTCTTGCAGCACTCAGCTGGAGGTATCGGTACTGCGCCTACAGCTACACTCGCCGCACACATCTCCACTCCTGCACAGCTGGAGGGGGTAAGCGCCAGCATCGCACACAAACTTACCGGCTCTGTACCGTGCGGTGGATCATACAACCGTGTCCCAGCAGGGAGACAGTTGGAAAACACCGGGAAACCCCGTGATGAGAACAGAGGGGGGGGAAGCCAGCAAACTCATTCCCCCCGACTGTTACCTCTTCTGGAGCCCCTGCCGCTCAGCAGAGTCATACAGGCGGCCGTCCAGGCGGGTTTTTCCTCTTCATTGCTTGATCTACAGAGATTCTTCTCTGTGGGTTCCCTCTAGGAACAGGAAACCAAACTGAGGAGCGAGGGGGGGCCGCCCATTTTATCTCTCTGTAGGTTTCCTGTTCCTAGGGGTGGATCCCCTCTCTCTAGTGGGTGCCGTCGTGGCAAATAGAAAATTAAGACTTTGGAGTGGCCTAGTCAAATTCCTGACATTAATTCAACTGTGGCAAAACTTAAAAAGGCGGTTCATGCTTGGAAACCTTCCAATGTGGCTGAATTACAACAATTCTGAAAAGATAAGTGGCCAAAATTCCTCCAGAGAGTTGTAAAACACACATTGCCAGTTACCACAAACACTTGATTGCAGTTGTTGCTGCTAAGGGTGGCTGAACCAGTTATTAGGTTTAGGGGGCAGTCAATTTTTCACACAGGGCCCTGTAGATTTGGGTTTCTTTTCTCCCTTAATAATAAAAGGCCTTCATTAAAAAACTGCATTTTCTGTTTAATTGTGTTATTTTCGTCTAATACATAAACTTGTTTGGTGATGTGAAACATTTAAGTGTGACAAAGATGCAAAAGAATAGGAAATCAGGAAGGGGACAAACACTTTCCCACAACAATATATTCTCGAACACAACACATACAATGGCGGATATTTCATATCTTCTTGTACACAGGACATACAATGGCAGATATCACATATCCTCCTGTACACAGGACATAATGACTGATTATTTACATAGCACTAGGGTTGAGTGAAACGGATCGGCCAATTTCAAAAGTCGCCGACTTTTGGCAAAGTCGGGTTTCGTGAAACTGTGGGATCGGGTCGGAGGTCGGCGATCTTCGCTCCAGAGTCGGGTTTCGTATATCTATCTATATATATATTAGATTAAAAAAACGGAACAGCACAAATCCTTTACTTATCTTCGGGTGCAAGGCCCCCAAACAACCTGTCCACTGGTTGTTCTTGGTCCATATGCTTCACAAAAACAGGCAGCACTCCATATTCTTTGAAATAATGTGCAGGAATTTATTTAACCCATATCTCCGTGCTAAGATGTGGGTTAAATAGATTCCTGCACATTATTTCAAAGAATATGGAGTGCTGCCTGTTTTTGTGAATATATATATATATTTTGACGCCTTGAGACCTCTATGGTTACTGATCGCCGGTGGCTGTGAGCGCCACCCTTTTGGTCAGCGCTCACAGCACACCTGCAATTCTGCTACATAGCAGTGATCAGCAGATCGCTGCTATGTAGCAGAGGCGATCGCGTTGTGCCTGCTTCTAGCCTCCCATGGAGGCTATTGAAGCATGGCAAAAGTAAAAAAAAAAAAAGTTGAAAAAAAATGTAAAAAAAATGAAAGAAATATAAAAGTTTAAATCATCCCCCTTTCGCCCCAATCAAAATAAATCAATTAAAAAATATATCAAATCTACCCATATTTGGTATCGCCGCGCTCAGAATCGCCCGATCTATCAATTAAAAAAAAGCATTAACCTGATCGCTAAACAGCGTAGCGGGAAAAAAATTCGAAACACCAGAATTACGTTTTTTTGGTCGCCGCGACATTGCATTAAAATGCAATAACGGGCGATCAAAAGAACGTATCTGCACCGAAATGCTATCATTAAAAACGTCATCTCGGCACGCAAAAAATAAGCCCTCAACCGACCCCAGATCACGAAAAATGGAGACGCTACGAGTATCGAAAAATGGCGCAATTTTTTTTTTTTTTTAGCAAAGTTTGGAATTTTTTTTCACCACTTAGATAAAAAATAACCTAGTCATGTTCGGTGTCTACGAACTCGTACTGACCTGGAGAATCATAATGTCAAGTCAGTTTTAGCATTTAGTGAACCTAGCAAAAAAGCCAAACAAAAAACAAGTGTGGGACTGCACTTTTTTTGCAATTTCACCGCACTTGGAATTTTTTTCCCGTTTTCTAGTACACGACATGCTAAAACCAATGATGTCGTTCAAAAGTACAACTCGTCCCGCAAAAAATAAGCCCTCACATGGCCAAATTGATGGAAAAATAAAAAAGTAATGGCTCTGGGAAGGAGGGGAGTGAAAAACGATCATGAAGGGGTTAATGTAATCTTGCAATAGCAAGGTGACATTAACCCTTCATTACCCCATATCCCACCGCTACATGGGAGTGGGAAGAGAGTGGCCAAGTGCCAGAATAGGCGCATCTTCCAGATGTGCCTTTTCTGGGGTGGCTGGGGGCAGATGTTTTTAGCCATGGGGGGGCCCAATAACCATGGACCCTCTCCAGGCTATTAATATCTGCCCTCAGTCACTGGCTTTACCACTCTGGTGGAGAAAATTGCGCGGGAGCCCACGCCAATTTTTTCCGCGATTTAACCCTTAAATTTAATAGCTACAGCGCCCAAATTTTGCACATACACACTACTAACATTAATAGTGTGGAATATGCAAAAAAAATGGGAATATGAGATGGTTTACTGTATGTAAACCATGTCTCATATCATGTCGGGTTTAGGAAGGAGAAATGAAAAGCCGGCAATTGAATTACCGGCTTTTCTGCTATATCGCGCTGAATATAAATATATGGAGATTTCCCATTGACTTGCATTGGGTTTCGTGTTTCGGCCGATCCCCCGACCCCGACTTTTCAAGATAATCGCCCGATTTCACTCGACTCGACTTTTGAGAAAGTCGGGTTTCGCAAAACCCGACTCGACCTCAAAAAAGGAAAAGTCGCTCAACCCTACATAGCACCATTGATTCCATGGTGCTGTACATGAGGTTATGTACAAAATACAGACATCACTTACAGTAAACAAACTAACAATGGCATACTGGTACAGAAGGCCGAGAACCCTGCCCTTGTGGACCTACATTCTACACGATGTTGGGGAAGACCACCGTACAGGGGGCTACAGCCGCAGCTCTGGTATTGAGGAGGCAGCATGGTCATTGCAGATTGTAAGCTTAGGAAGAACGGAGAACACATAAGGGAAGATATTGGGAGATTAGTTTGGAGAGGTAAGGAGGACACAGGTTATGGATGGCTTTGTAGGTCAGTGTTAGGCCGGCGTCACACTAGCGAGTTTTACGGACGTATGAGTGCATAAAATACGTCCGTAAAACACGCATTACACACGGCCCAATGTTTCTCCATGGGTCAGGTCCTATCAGCCGTATATAACGCATCCGAATTATGCGGCTTTCTACGGCCGTACAAAATTGCAGCATGCTGCGTTTGTCACCGTATTGCGCAAATAATACGCCAATGAAAGTCTATGGGGGCGAGAAAAATACGGATTACACACGGACCAGCAGTGTGACTTGCGAGAAATACGCAGCGGTGTTAGAGAGAAAAGCCAGCAATTCAGTGCGGTGTACAGTAAAATCACACTGACAGCTTACAGTAGAATAAATGTGTACACATAGAATAGATTATATATATATATATATATATATATATATATATATATATATATATATATATATATATATATATATATATATATATAATGTGATACACATATATGTATATATTAATATTTCATACAGCGCGAGATAGCAAAAGCCGGCAATTGAATTACCGGCTTTAAAGCTATCTCCTTCCAAAACCCGACATGATATGAGACATGGTTTACATACAGTAAACCATCTCATATCCCCATTTTTTTTTGCATATTCCACACTACTAATGTTAGTAGTGTGTATGTGCAAAGTTTGTGCTCTCTAGCTATTAAATTTAAGGGTAAAATGGCGGAAAAAATTGGTGTGGGCTGTAAAGCCAGTGACTGAGGGCAGATATTAATAGCCTGGAGAGGGTCCACGGTTTTTGGCCCCCCCCTGGCTAAAAACATCTGCCCCCAGCCACCCCAGAAAAGGCACATCTGGAAGATGCGCCTATTCTGGCACTTGGCCACTCTCTTCCCATTCCCGTGTAGCGGTGGGATATGGGGTAATGAAGGGTTAATGTCACCTAGCTATTGTAAGGTGACATTAAGCCAGATTAATAATGGAGAGGCGTCAAATATGACACCTATCCATTATTAATCCAATAGTAGTAAAGGGTTAATAAAAAAAACCACAAACACATAATTAAAAAGTATTTTAATGAAATAAACACAATGGTTGTTGTAATATTTTATTGTACTCTCAATCCACCTGAAGACCCTCGCTCTGTAACAAAGAAAAAATAATAAACCAACAATATACATACCTTCCGAAGATCTGTAACGTCCCACGATGTAAATCCATCTGAAGGGGTTAAAATATTTTACAGCCAGGATCTCTGCTAATGCAGCTGTGCTCGTGGCTGTAAAACCCCGGGGAATGAAGGTAAAGTAGGTCAATGACCTGTAGTTACCTTCATTCGCGGTGATGCGCCCTCTGCTGGATGTCCTTCGAGCGTGGGAAAAAAAAAAAAAAAAAAAAAATCAGAAAAGTTCCCAGGCTCGAGTTCATATGAGGACATCCAGCAGAGTGCGACTCACCGCGAATGAAGGTAAATATAGGTCATTGACCTAGTTTCCATTAATTCCCCGGGGTTTTACAGCCACAAGCACAGCTGCATTAGCAGAGCTCCGGGCTGTAAAATATTTTAACCCCTTCAGATGGATTTACATCGTGGGACGTTACAGATCTTCGGAAGGTATGTATATTGTTGGTTTATTATTTTTTCTTTGTTACAGAGCGAGGGTCTTCAGGTGGATTGAGAGGACAATAAAATATTACAACAACCTTTGTGTTTATTTCATTAAAATACTTTTTAATAATGTGTTTGTGTTTTTTTAACCCTTTACTACTATTGGATTAATAATGGATAGGTGTCATAATTGACGCCTCTCCATTATTAATATGGCTTAATGTCACCTTACAATAGCAAGGTGGCATTAACCCTTCATTACCCCATATCCCACCGCTACACGGGAATGGGAAGAGAGTGGCCAAGTGCCAGAATAGGCGCATCTTCCAGATGTGCCTTTTCTGGGGGCAGATGTTTTTAGCCAGGGGTGGGGGGCAAAAACGGTGGACTCTCTCCAGGCTATTAATATCTGCCCTCAGTCACTGGCTTTACTTCTCTGGCGGAGAAAATTGGGCAGGAGCCCACGCCAATTTTTTCCGCAATTTAACCCTTAAATTTAATAGCTAGAGCGCACCATCTTTGCACATACACACTACTAACATTAGTAGTGTGGAATATGCAAAAAAAATGGGGATATGACATGGTTTACTGTATGTAAACAATGTCTCATATCATGTCGGGTTTGTGAAGGAGAAAGAAAAAGCCGGCAATTGAATTACCGGCTTTTCACATATCTCGCGCTGAATGAAATATAAATACAGTGTGTATATATATATATATATATATATATATATATATATATATATATATATATATATATATATATATACATATATACACTGTATATATATACTGTATATATGTTTTAATGAACATTGGAGCCCATAAATCCATCAGATGTCGGTTTTGCAAGCCAGCGAGAAAATCTCGCAGTACGGATGCCATACGGATCACATACGGAGGATGCCATGCGCAAAATACGCTGCCACACCCTGCCTACGGAGGAGATACGGACCACTATTTTGGGAACATTTCTGCGTATTACGGCCGTAAAATACGGACCGTATTGTCTTACGCCGAGTGTGAAGCCGGCCTTAGAAGTTTGAAGTGGATACACTGGAGAATTGGAAGCCAATGAAGGGATTTACCAAGGGGAGAGGAAGAGGAGGTAGGGAGGAGAGATGTGGATTAGTTGGGCAGCAGAGTTATGGACGGACTGGAGAGAGGTGCGACAGTGTTAGAAGGTAGGCCACAGAGGAGGATGTTGCAGTAGTCAATGAGGAGAATGTGCACACGCATTTTAGAAGATTGAAGGTTGAGTAAAGGAAAAATTCTGGAAATATTTTTGAGCTGGAGAGAAATCGGATGTGCGGTTTGAAGGACAGAGCAAGGTTGAGGGTTAGTGATGGTGTCATTTATTGTGATAAATCAAGTAGGAAAGATACGCAAGATGGAGAAACAATGAGTTCATCACACATCCTCCCACACACGGGGCACACAATGGCTGACATCACACATCCTCCCACACACGGGGCACACAATGGCCGACATCACGCATCCTCCCGCACACGGGGCACACAATGGCCGACATAACGCATCCTCCCGCACACGGGGCACACAATGGCCGACATCACGCATCCTCCCGCACACGGGGCACACAATGGCCGACATCACACATCCTCCCGCACACGGGGCACACAATGGCCGACATCACACATCCTCCCGCACACAATGGCTGACATCACACATCCTCCCACACACGGGGCACACAATGGCCGACATCACACATCCTCCCACACACGGGGCACACAATGGCCGACATCACACATCCTCCCGCACACAATGGCTGACATCACACATCCTCCCACACGGGGCACACAATGGCCGACATCACACATCCTCCCACACACGGGGCACACAATGGCCGACATCACACATCCTCCCGCACACGGGGCACACAATGGCCGACATCACGCATCCTCCCACACACGGGGCACACAATGGCCGACATCACACATCCTCCCGCACACGGGGCACACAATGGCCGACATCACACATCCTCCCGCACACGGGGCACACAATGGCCGACATCACACATCCTCCCGCACACACAATGGCCGACATCACACATCCTCCCGCACACGGGGCACACAATGGCCGACATCACACATCCTCCCACACACAATGGCCGACATCACACATCCTCCCGCACACAATGGCTGACATCACACATCCTCCCACACACAATGGCTGACATCACACATCCTCCCGCACACGGGGCACACAATGGCCGACATCACACATCCTCCCACACACGGGGCACACAATGGCCGACATCACACATCCTCCCTCACACGGGGCACACAATGGCCGACATCACACATCCTCCCACACACGGGGCACACAATGGCCGACATCACACATCCTCCCACACACGGGGCACACAATGGCCGACATCACACATCCTCCCGCACACAATGGCTAACATCACACATCCTCCCGCACACAATGGCTGACATCACACATCCTCCCGCACACGGTGCACACAATGGCCGACATCACACATCCTCCCACACACAATGGCCGACATCACACATCCTCCCGCACACAATGGCTGACATCACACATCCTCCCGCACATGGTGCACACAATGGCCGACATCACACATCCTCCCGCACACAGGGCACACAATGGCCGACATCACACATCCTCCACACACGGGGCACACAATGGCCGACATCACACATCCTCCCGCACACAATGGCCGACATCACACATCCTCCCGCACACGGGGCACACAATGGCCGACATCACACATTCTCCCGCACACAATGGCCGACATCACACATCCTCCCGCACACAATGGCTGATATTACACATCCTCCCGCACACGGGGCACACAATGGCCGACATCAGACATCCTCCCGCACACAATGGCCGACATCACACATCCTCCCGCACACGGGGCACACAATGGCCGACATCACACATCCTCCCGCACACAATGGCTGACATCACACATCCTCCCGCACACGGGGCACACAATGGCCGACATCACACATCCTCCCGCACACAATGGCTGACATCACACATCCTCCCGCACACAATGGCCGACATCACACATCCTCCCGCACACGGGGCACACAATGGCCGACATCACACATCCTCCCGCACACGGGGCACACAATGGCCGACATCATACATCCTCCCACACACGGGGCACACAATGGCCGACATCACACATCCTCCCGCACACGGGGCACACAATGGCCGACATCACACATCCTCCCACACACGGGGCACACAATGGCCGACATCACACATCCTCCCACACACGGGGCACACAATCGCCGACATCACACATCCTCCCGCACACAATGGCTGACATCACACATCCTCCTGCACATGGTGCACACAATGGCCGACATCACACATCCTCCCGCACACGGGGCACACAATGGCCGACATCACACATCCTCCCACACACGGGGCACACAATGGCCGACATCACACATCCTCCCGCACACAATGGCCGACATCACACATCCTCCCGCACACGGGGCACACAATGGCCGACATCACACATCCTCCCACACACGGGGCACACAATGGCCGACATCACACATCCTCCCACACACAATGGCCGACATCACACATCCTCCCGCACACGGGGCACACAATGGCCGACATCACACATCCTCCCGCACACAATGGCTGACATCACACATCCTCCCACACACAATGGCTGACATCACACATCCTCTCGCACACGGGCACACGGGCACACAATGGCCGACATCACACATCCTCCCACACACGGGGCACACAATGGCCGACATCACACATCCTCCCACACACGGGGCACACAATGGCCGACATCACACATCCTCCCACACACGGGGCACACAATGGCCGACATCACACATCCTCCCACACACAATGGCCGACATCACACATCCTCCCGCACACGGGGCACACAATGGCCGACATCACACATCCAACCGCACACGGGGCACACAATGGCCGACATCACACATCCTCCCACACACGGGGCACACAATGGCCGACATCACACATCCTCCCGCACACAATGGCCGACATCACACATCCTCCCGCACACAATGGCCGACATCACACATCCTCCCACACACAATGGCTGACATCACACATCCTCCCGCACACGGGGCACACAATGGCCGACATCACACATCCTCCCGCACACAATGGCCGACATCACACATCCTCCCGCACACGGGGCACACAATGGCCGACATCACACATCCTCCTGCACACAATGGCCGACATCACACATCCTCCTGCACACGGGGCACACAATAGCTGACATCACACATTCTCCCGCACACGGGGCACACAATGGCCGACATCACACATCCTCCTGCACACGGGGCACACAATGGCCGACATCACACATCCTCCTGCACACGGGGCACACAATGGCCGACATCACACATCCTCCCGCACACAATCGCTGACACCCCGGGAGCGGAGGACGCTGCAGCCACAATGACTGTGTCACCTAATGTGATATCACCGTGATTGGAAGGGGCAGAGCCATATTCCCCTTCTGCGTGTGGCTGCAGCTCCCCCTCCCTGCAGAACAATGAGATCACCACTGACTGTGCGCCATACCTGGGGACGTACCAATGTTACAACTATGAAGGGGAATCCAGGTCTGTGTACAGTACACGGAATACACTGCACGTCCCCTCCTCCCCCTCTGCGGGTTGTTCATCCAGGCTCCCAAACGGAAGAGGAATTACCTCCCGCCTTTCTCTAGCAGCACGTCACCATGGTAGTGACGTCACGGGCCACGCTGACGTCAACTGAAGGCCTACCGGACGTCGTACAAGGTGCACCCCCTGCGCGGATGAGGGCGCTGTGTCCCGCCTGGACTCGGCCCCGCTGGGTTTGGCAGTTTTTGCGGTTCCTTGTCTGCGACTTTGTGAGGTTCTTCCTGTGACGGGATCCGGAGAGGAGGCGGCTCCCCTGGGGACCCGAGACGTTCACCCCGGTGATTGGCTGGAGCGGATCCCTGAGCTGTGAGTTCAGAGGACGCAGGTAATTAAAGCAAAACTGCCGCCTGAGCGGAGAGCGGGGTGAGAGCACCTGGCCGGACCCGGGAGCCACGGGGAGGCCCGGGGGCTTCACCAGGGAGGCCGGCGCCTGTCCGGCCAGTCCTCCGTGCACTAACGGGGATAGTAACGGCGATCACCGGTGTCCTGCTGAGGTCCTGAGCCGCTGGTGGCGGGACACTGTATGGAATGGTGCACACACACACACACTGCATGTAATCTAATGGTGCACACTGCAATCACTGCACATATATATAGTGATTGCACACTGCATATACTCTAATATAGTGCCCACACTGCACATACTCTAATATAGTGCCCACACTGCACATATATATAGTGATTGCACACTGCATATACTCTAATATAGTGCCCACACTGCACATACTCTAATATAGTGCCCACACTGCATATACTCTAATATAGTGCCCACACTGCACATACTCTAATATAGTGCCCACACTGCATATACTCTAATATAGTGCCCACACTGCATATACTCTAATATAGTGCCCACACTGCACGTACTCTAATATAGTGCCCACACTGCACGTACTCTAATATAGTGCCCACACTGCATGTACTCTAATATAGTGCCCACACTGCATATACTCTAATATAGTGCCCACACTGCACATACTCTAATATAGTGCCCACACTGCATATACTCTAATATAGTGCCCACACTGCACATACTCTAATATAGTGCCCACACTGCATATACTCTAATATAGTGCCCACACTGCATATACTCTAATATAGTGCCCACACTGCATATACTCTAATATAGTGCCCACACTGCACATACTCTAATATAGTGCCCACACTGCACATACTCTAATATAGTGCCCACACTGCACATACTCTAATATAGTGCCCACACTGCATATACTCTAATATAGTGCCCACACTGCATATACTCTAATATAGTGCCCACACTGCACATACTCTAATATAGTGCCCACACTGCATATACTCTAATATAGTGCCCACACTGCATATACTCTAATATAGTGCCCACACTGCACATACTCTAATATAGTGCCCACACTGCACATACTCTAATATAGTGCCCACACTGCATGTAATCTAATATAGTGCCCACACTGCATATACTCTAATATAGTGCCCACACTGCACATACTCTAATATAGTGCCCACACTGCACATACTCTAATATAGTGCCCACACTGCACATACTCTAATATAGTGCCCACACTGCACATACTCTAATATAGTGCCCACACTGCATATACTCTAATATAGTGCCCACACTGCACATACTCTAATATAGTGCCCACACTGCACATACTCTAATATAGTGCCCACACTGCACATACTAGTGCCCACACTGCACATACTCTAATATAGTGCCCACACTGCATATACTCTAATATAGTGCCCACACTGCACATACTCTAATATAGTGCCCACACTGCACATACTCTAATATAGTGCCCACACTGCATGTAATCTAATATAGTGCCCACACTGCATATACTCTAATATAGTGCCCACACTGCACATACTCTAATATAGTGCCCACACTGCACATACTCTAATATAGTGCCCACACTGCACATACTCTAATATAGTGCCCACACTGCATATACTCTAATATAGTGCCCACACTGCACATACTCTAATATAGTGCCCACACTGCACATACTCTAATATAGTGCCCACACTGCACATACTCTAATATAGTGCCCACACTGCACATACTCTAATATAGTGCCCACACTGCACATACTCTAATATAGTGCCCACACTGCACATACTCTAATATAGTGCCCACACTGCATATACTCTAATATAGTGCCCACACTGCATATACTCTAATATAGTGCCCACACTGCATATACTCTAATATAGTGCCCACACTGCATGTCATCTAATATAGTGCCCACACTGCATATAATCTAATATAGTGCCCACACTGCATATAATCTAATATAGTGCCCACACTGCATGTAATCTAATATAGTGCCCACACTGCATGTAATCTAATATAGTGCCCACACTGCATGTAATCTAATATAGTGCCCACACTGCATGTAATCTAATATAGTGCCCACACTGCATGTAATCTAATATAGTGCCCACACTGCATATACTCTAATATAGTGCCCACACTGCATATTCTCTAATATAGTGCCCACACTGTATGGAATGGTGCACACACACACTGCATATACTCTAATATAGTGCCCACACTGCATGTAATCTAATATAGTGCCCACACTGCACGTAATATAATAATGCCGAACACTGCACGTAATCTAATAGTGCCGCACACTGCATATAATCTAATATAGTGCCCACACTGCATATAATCTAATATAGTGCCCACACTGCATGTAATATAATGGTGCCTCACACTGTATGTAATCTAATATAGTGCCCACACTGCACATAATCTAATAGTGCCGCACACTGCATATAATCTAATATAGTGTCCACACTGCACGTGATCTAATAGTGCCCACACTGCATAAAATCTAATATAGTGCTCACACTGCACGTAATATAATGCCGAACACTGCACGTAATCTAATAGTGCCGCACACTGCATATAATCTAATATAGTGCTCACACTGCACGTAATCTAATATAGTGCCCACACTGCACGTAATCTAATAGTGCCGCACTCTGCATATAATCTAATATAGTGTCCACACTGCACGTGATCTAATAGTGCCAGACACTGCATGTAATATAATGGTGCTGCACACTGTATGTAATCTAATATAGTGTCCACACTGCATATAATCTAATATAGTGCTCACACTGCATAAAATCTAATATAGTGCTCACACTGCACGTAATATAATAATGCCGAACACTGCACGTAATCTAATAGTGCCGCACACTGCATATAATCTAATATAGTGTCCACACTGCACGTGATCTAATAGTGCCCACACTGCATAAAATCTAATATAGTGCTCACACTGCACGTAATCTAATAGTGCCGCACACTGCATATAATCTAATATAGTGCCCACACTGTACGTAATATAGTGCCAGACACTGCATATAATCTAATGGTGCACACACTGCATATAATCTAATATAGTGCCCACACTGCATGTAATATAATGGTGCCGCACACTGTATGTAATCTAATATAGTGTCCACACTGCATGTAATCTAATAGTGCCGCACACTGCATGAAATCTAATATAGTGCCCACACTGCACGTAATATAATGGTACACACTGCAATCACTGCACATAATATATAGTGATGGCACACTGCATGTAATCTAATATAGTGCCTACACACTGTATATAATATAATGGTGTCGCACACTGCATGTAATATAATAGTGCCGCACACTGCATGTAATATAATAGTGCCGCACACTGCATGTAATATAATGGTACACACTGCAATCACTGCACATAATATATAGTGATGGCACTCTGCATGTAATCTAATATAGTACTGCATTCACAGCACGTATTATAATATAGTGCCTACACACTGCATTCACTGCACATAATATATTAGTGCCGGTGCACTGCAATCACTGCATGTGATATAATAGTGCCTACACACTGCATTCACTGCACATAATATAATAATGTCTACACACTGCAATCACTGAATGTAATATAATAGTGCAGGCACACGGCAACCACTACATGTTATATAGCGCCAGCGCACAACAATCACTGCGTGTAATATAGTGACGGCACACTGCATTCACTGCACGTAATATAGTGAAGATTCACTGCACAGAATATTAATCTAATAGCGCTGGCTCACTCCATGTAATATAATATACAGGTCCTTCTAAAAAAATTAGCATATAGTGTTAAATTTCATTATTTACCATAATGTAATGATTACAATTAAACTTTCATATATTATAGATTCATTATCCACCAACTGAAATTTGTCAGGTCTTTTATTGTTTTAATACTGATGATTTTGGCATACAACTCCTGATAACCCAAAAAACCTGTCTCAATAAATTAGCATATTTCACCCATCCAATCAAATAAAAGTGTTTTTTAATAACAAACAAAAAAACCATCAAATAATAATGTTCAGTTATGCACTCAATACTTGGTCGGGAATCCTTTGGCAGAAATGACTGCTTCAATGCGGCGTGGCATGGAGGCAATCAGCCTGTGACACTGCTGAGATGTTATGGAGGCCCAGGATGCTTCAATAGCGGCCTTAAGCTCATCCAGAGTGTTGGGTCTTGCGTCTCTCAACTTTCTCTTCACAATATCCCACAGATTCTCTATGGGGTTCAGGTCAGGAGAGTTGGCAGGCCAATTGAGCACAGTAATACCATGGTCAGTAAACCATTTACCAGTGGTTTTGGCACTGTGAGCAGGTGCCAGGTCGTGCTGAAAAATGAAATCTTCATCTCCATAAAGCATTTCAGCCGATGGAAGCATGAAGTGCTCCAAAATCTCCTGATAGCTAGCTGCATTGACCCTGCCCTTGATGAAACACAGTGGACCAACACCAGCAGCTGACATGGCACCCCACACCATCACTGACTGTGGGTACTTGACACTGGACTTCAGGCATTTTGGCATTTCCTTCTCCCCAGTCTTCCTCCAGACTCTGGCACCTTGATTTCCGAATGACATGCAAAATTTGCTTTCATCAGAAAAAAGTACTTGGGACCACTTAGCAACAGTCCAGTGCTGCTTCTCTGTAGCCCAGGTCAGGCGCCTCTGCCGCTGTTTATGGTTCAAAAGTGGCTTTACCTGGGGAATGCGGCACCTGTAGCCCATTTCCTGCACACGCCTGTGCACGGTGGTTCTGGATGTTTCCACACCAGACTCAGTCCACTGCTTCCTCAGGTTCCCCAAGGTCTGGAATCGGTCCTTCTCCACAATCTTCCTCAGGGTCCGGTCTCCTCTTCTCGTTGTACAGCGTTTTCTGCCACATTGTTTCCTTCCAACAGACTTACCATTGAGGTGCCTTGATACAGCACTCTGGGAACAGCCTATTTGTTGAGAAATTTCTTTCTGGGTCTTACCCTCTTGCTTGAGGGTGTCAATGATGGCCTTCTTGACATCTGTCAGGTCGCTAGTCTTACCCATGATGGGGGTTTTGAGTAATGAACCAGGCAGGGAGTTTATAAAAGCCTCAGGTATCTTTTGCATGTGTTTAGAGTTAATTAGTTGATTCAGAAGATTAGGGTAATAGGTCGTTTAGAGAACCTTTTCTTGATATGCTAATTTATTGAGACAGGTTTTTTGGGGTATCAGGAGTTGTATGCCAAAATCATCAGTATTAAAACAATAAAAGACCTGACAAATTTCAGTTGGTGGATAATGAATCTATAATATATGAAAGTTTAATTGTAATCATTACATTATGGTAAATAATGAAATTTAACACTATATGCTAATTTTTTTGAGAAGGACCTGTAGTGCTGGCACACTGCATTCACTGCACATACTATAATGCACACTGCAATCATTGAACGTAATATAATAGTGCACACTGCAGTAACTGCACATAATATTAATCTAATAGCGCTGGCACACTGCAATCACTGCACGTAATATAATAGTGCACGCTGTAATCACTGCACATAATATTAATCTAATAGCGCTGGCGCTCTGCAATCACTGCATGTAATATAGCGCCGGGATACTGCAATCACTGCATGTAATGTAGCGCCGGGATACTGCAATCAATGCATGTAATATAGCGCCGGCGTACTGCAATCACTACATGTAATATAGCGCCGGCGTACTGCAATTACAACATGTAGTGCAGAGCTGGAGTCCTGGGTTCGAATCCCACCAAGGACGACATCTGCAAGGAGTTTGTATGTTCTCCCCGTGTTTCGGTGGGTTTCCTCCAGGTTCTCCGGTGTCCTCCCACACTCCAAAGACATACTGATAGGGAATTTAGATTGTGAGCCCCATCGGGGACAGTGATGATAATGTGTGCAAACTGTAAAGCGCTGCGGAATATGTTGGCGCTATATAAATAAGATTATTATGTAATACTAAATGGTGGCCCGATTCTAACGCATCGGGTTTTCTAGAATATGTATGTATGTATGTATGTATATAGCAGCCACATAGTATATACAGTTGTGGCCAAAAGTATTGACACCCCTGCAATTTTGTCAGATAATACTCAGTTTCTTCCTGAAAATGATTGCAATCACACATTCTTTGGTATTATTATCTTCATTTAATTTGTCTTAAATGGAAAAAAACACAAAAAGAATTGTCCTAAAGCCAAATTGGATATAATTCCACACCAAACATAAAAAAGGGGGTGGACAAAAGTATTGGCACTGTCTGAAAAATCATGTGATGCTTCTCTAATTTGTGTAATTAACAGCACCTGTAACTTACCTGTGGCACCTAACAGGTGTTGGCAATAACTAAATCACACTTGCAGCCAGTTGACATGGATTAAAGTTGACTCAACCTCTGTCCTGTGTCCTTGTATGTACCACATTGAGCATGGAGAAAAGAAAGAAGACCAAAGAACTGTCTGAGGACTTGAGAAAACAAATTGTGAATAAGCATGAGCAATCTCAAGGCTACAAGTCCATCTCCAAAGACCTGAATGTTCCTGTGTCTACCGTGCACAGTGTCATCAAGAAGTTTAAAGTCCATGGCACTGTGGCTAACCTCCCTAGATGTGGACGGAAAAGAAAAATTGACAAGAGATTTCAACGCAAGATTGTGCGGATGTTGGATAAAGAACTTCGACTAACATCCAAACAAGTTCAAGTTGCCCTGCAGTCCGAGGGTACAACACTGTCAACCCGTACTATCCGTCGGCGTCTGAATGAAAAGGGACTGTATGGTAGGAGACCCAGGAAGACCCCACTTCTTACCCCGAGACATAAAAAAGGCAGGCTGGAGTTTGCCAAAACTTACCTGAAAAAGCCTAAAACGTTTTGGAAAAATATTCTCTGGTCAGATGAGACAAAAGTAGAGCTTTTTGGGCAAAGGCATCAACATAGAGTTTACAGGAGAAAAAAAGAGGCATTTAAAGAAAAGAACACGGTCCTTACAGTCAAACATGGCGGGGAGGTTCTCTGATGTTTTGGGGTTGCTTTGCTGCCTCTGGCACTGGACTGCTTGACCGTGTGCATGGCATTATGAAGTCTGAAGACTACCAACAAATTTTGCAGCATAATGTAGGGCCCAGTTTGAGAAAGCTGGGTCTCCCTCAGAGGTCATGGATCTTCCAGCAGGACAATGACCCAAAACACACTTCAAAAAGCACTAGAAAATGGTTTGAGAGAAAGCATTGGAGACTTCTAAGGTGGCCAGCAATGAGTCCAGACCTGAATCCCATAGAACACCTGTGGACAGATCTAAAAATGGCAGTTTGGAGAAGGCACCCTTCAAATATCAGGGACCTAGAGCAGTTTGCCAAAGAAGAATGGTCTAAAATTCCAGCAGAGCATTGTAAGAAACTCATTGTTGGTTACCGGAAGTGGTTGGTCGCAGTTATTTTGGCTAAAGGTTGTGCAACCAAGTATTAAGCTGAGGGTGCCAATACTTTTGTCTGGCCCATTTTTGGAGTTTTGTGTGAAATTATCAATTTTTTGCTTCGTTCTCTTTTGTGTTTTTTCATTTAAGACAAAGTAAATGAAGATAATACCAAAGAATTTGCGATTGCAATCATTTTCAGGAAGAAACTGAGTATTATCTGACAGAATTGCAGGGGTGTCAATGCTTTAGGCCATGACTGTAGCACAGGCCACTTAGTATATAGGAGCCATGTAGTATATAGCAGACAAATACTACGTGGCCTGTGCTATATACTATGTGGCTGCTATATACATACATATTGTAGAATACCCGATGCGTTAATACATGGTTATAACCCAGCTAACCTATCAGGTTAATAATATATATCAATAGGGTTTTTCCAGGGTCAGCCGCCGCTGAGTGGGGGCGCCATATCCGCTGACAAGTAGGGTGCCAACCCCCGCAGCTAGGCAGGTGATTTTCAGTAAGGGACAGTGAGAGTTTATATATTTGTTTTCACATGCACTTTTTTGTTTTTTGCACCATTGTCTTTGTCCGTGTACTGCACCCTGCTTCAAATAAGTTCATCCATATGATTTTATCTAAATTTTTCCTGTCATGTACATCTGGTGGCCCGTATGAGACACTTCAATTAGGGCTCATTGCAGGAGATATAGGGCCAGCCGACGGTGAGTGGGGGCGCCAATCTCGTATTATTGTTTAGGGTGCCAACCTCCGCTGACAGGTAGAATTTGATATAGGACTAACAGCTGCAGGGAATATCTAGAGTGCACGGTTGTGTGATTTTTTTTTTTTGTGCATAATTGTTTGTGGCTGTCTCATGGTTTTAGGATTTATATTATTAAAAATTTAGTATTTTATCCTTGGTATCAAAAAAGTAGAAAGGTTATTCCTGATTTCGTTATATAGCAGGTTTTTTTTTTTTAATTATTTTTAACATTAGATCTTTTTACTATTGATGCCGTATAGGCAGCATCAATAGTAAAAGGTTGGGGACACACAGGGTTAATAGCAGCGGTTAAGTGCGTTACCCGCGGCATAACGCGGTCCGTTACCGCCGGCATTAATCCTGTGTGAGCGGTGACTGGAGGGGAGTATGCTGGCGCCGGGCACTGACTGCGGGGAGTAAGGAGCTGCCATTTTCTTCAGTACTGTGCTGGTCGCTGATTGGTCGTGGCTGTTTTGCCACGACCAATCAGCGACTTGGATTTCCATGACAGACAAAGGCCACGACCAATGAATATCCATGACAGAAAGACAGACGGAAGTGACCCTTAGACAATTATATAGTTGATAGCGACGACGCACTGTAATATAGTGCCGGCACACTGCAATCACTGCATGTAACATAGTGCTGGCGCACTGCAATAACTACACATAATAGTAACTGCACATAATAGTGCCTCCACACTGCACATAATGGGAATATTACACTGCGTGCAGAATTATTAGGCAAGTTGTGTTTTTGATCACCTGATACTTTTTATACATGTTGTCCTACTTCAAGCTGTTCAACTACCCAATAAGTAAATCAGGTGATGTGCATCTCTGTAATGAGGAGGGGTGTTGTCTGACACCACAAACCCCATATATGGTGTGCTTAATTATTAGGCAACTTCGTTTCCTTTTGGCAAAATGGGTCAGAAGAGAGATTTGACGGGTTCTGAAAAGTCCAAAATTGTGAGATGTCTTGCAGAGGGATGCAACAGTCTTGAAATTGCCAAACTTTTGAAGCGTGATCACTGAACAATCAAGCATTTCATGGCAAATGGCCAACAGGGTCGCAAAAAACGTGTTGGGCAAAAAAGGCGCAAAATAACTGCCCATGAATTGAGGAAAATCAAGCGTGAAGATGCCATTTGCCACCAGTTTTACCATATTTCAGAGCTGCAACGTTACTGGAGTAACAAAAAGCACAAGGTGTGCGATACTCATGGACGTGGCCAAGGTAAGGAAGGCTGAAAAACGACCACCTTTCAACAAGAAACATAAGATACAACGTCAAGACTGGGCCAAGAAATATCTTAAGACTGACTTTTCAAGGGTTTTATGGACTGATGAAATGAGTGGCTCTTGATGAGCCAGATGGATGGGCCAGAGGCTGGATCAGTAAAGGGCAGAGAGCTCCACTCCGACTCAGACGCCAGCAAGGTGGAGGTGGGGTACTGGTATGGGCTGGTATCATCAAAGATGTACTCTTTGGTACCTTTTCAGATTGAGGATGGAGTGAAGCTCAACTCCCAGACCTACTGCCAGTTTCTGGAAGACTTCTTCTTCACGTAGTGGTACAGGAAGAAGTCAGTATCGTTCAAGAAAAATATGATTTTCATGCAGGACAATGCTCCATCACATGCCTCCAACTACTCCACAGCGTGGCTGGCCAGTAAATGTCTCAAAGAAGAAAAAATAATGACATGGCCCCCTTGTTCACCTGATCTGAACCCCATAGAGAACCTGTGGTCCCTCATAAAATGTGCGATCTACAGGGAGAGAAAACAGTCCACCTCTCGGAACAGTGTCTGGGAGGCTGTGGTGGCTGCTGCACGCAATGTTCATCGTAAACAGATCAAGCAACTGACAGAATCTATGGATGGAAGGCTGCTGAGTGTCATCATAAAGAAAGGTGGCTATATTGGTCACTAATTTTTGGGGGGTTTTTGCATGTTAGAAATGTTTTTTTCTAAATTTTGTGAAGTTATATTGGTTTACCTGCTGAAAATAAACAAGTGAGATGAGAATATATTTGGTTTTTATTAAGTTGCCTAATAATTCTGCACAGTAATAGTTACCGGCACAAACAGATATCCTCCTAAGGCTACTTTCACACTAGCGTCGGGCTCTGCCCGTCGCAGTGCGTCGGGCCGAGGTTACTGATGCTGGCAGTGAATGCGCCGCACAACGGGGGCAGCGGATGCATTTTTCAAGCGCATCCGCTGCCCCATTGTGAGGTGCGGGGAGGTGGGGGAGGAGGTCTGGCCGCGCATGCGCGGTCGGAAATGGCGGACCGTCGGCAGCAAAAAACGTTACATGTAACGTTTTTTGCTCCCGGCGGTCCGCCACAACACGGCGCAACCGTCGCACGACGGTTGCGACGTGTGTCAATGCGTCGCAATGCATCGCTAATGTTAGTCTATGGGGCAAAAACGCATCCTGCAGACAACTTTGCAGGATGCGTTTTTTCCCCTAAGCGACGCATTGCGACGTATTGAAAAAAACGCTAGTGTGAAAGTAGCCTAAGATAGCCAAATCTAAAAAAAAAAAAAAAACACTCCAACTTCCAAAAATATTAAGCTTTGATATTTACAAGTCTTTTGGGTTGATTGAGAACATAGTTGTTGATCAATAATAAAAATAATCCTCTAAAATACAACTTGCCTAATAATTCTGCACGCAGTGTACGTTCTGATCCAGTGCAATCACTGCATGTAATATAGTGACCGCACACGGCAGGTACTATAGTGCCTGCACACTGAAATCATTGCATTTAATAGTAATATAGTGATGGGCACACTGCAATCACTGCCGATAATAGTAATATAATAGCACCAGTCCACTTCAATCACTGCATGTAATAGTGTCCAGCACACTGCAATCACTGTTTATAATAGTAATATAATCGTGCCTGCACACTGCAGTTACTGTGCATAATAGTAATGTAATAGCGCCAGCCTACTTCACTCACTGCATGTAATATAGTGCCAGCCCACTGCACATAATAGTAATATAATAGTTCCTACACACTGCAATCACTACATAAAATAGTGCCGGCACTCTGCATCCACTGCATAGAATAGTGCCCGCAAGCTGCAAGCACTGCATAGACTAGGGCCACCATGCGGCAAGCACTGCATGGAATGGCGCCAGCACACTGCTTATAAGGCCATGTTCACACGATCCTTTTTTTCATGCGGAATTGCCACGATTTTCCCGCTGCGGGTCCGCAGCTGTTTTCCATGCAGGGTACATTACATTGTACCCTATGGAAAACAGGAACTGCTGTGCCCACAATGCGGAAAATAAAAAAAAAAAAAAGCCGCGCTGAATAGCTGCGGGAAAAAAGAAGTACCATGTCACTTCTTTTTTCGGAGCCGCAGCGGTTCTGCACCCATTGACCTCCATTGTGAGATCAAACCCGCAGATGAAAAAAATATCTGCGGGTTTTACTGCGGTTTGTGGTGCAGAACCGCTGCAGCAGGAAGTGCGGGGAAGCGGGCGGAAGTGCGTGGGCGGAGTGTGGCTGCCCCCCCGTGCTCCGATCCCGCCCCCCCGTGCTCCAATCCCACCGCCCCGTGCTCCGATGCCCCCACCCCCAGTGCTCCGATGCCCCCCCCCCGTGCCCCAATCTCCCCCCCTTATACTTACCCGGCGTCCCGGTGTCCGTCCGGCCGTCTTCTCCCTGGGCGCCGCCATCTTGCAAAATGGCGGGTGCATGCGCAGTGCGCCCGCCGAATCTGCCGGCCGGCAGATTCGTTCCAAAGTGCATTTTGATCACTGAGATAGATTATATCTCAGTGATCAAAATAAAAAAAAAATAGTAAATGACACTCCCCCCCCCCCCTTTGTCACCCCCATAGGTAGGGACAATAAAAAAAAATTAAGAATTTTTTTTTTTTTCCACTAAGGTTAGAATAGGGGTAGGGTTAGGGTATTTTCAGCCATTTTAACCCTAAAAAACTTCCTAGAAAACACACAGACTCTGCATAGAAAACTGCATAAAAAAAGGATCAAAAAAGGACAAAAAAAGGACCTGCGTTTTCTGCCAAGAGCTGCAGTTTTTTAAAAAACAGTCCTGAAAAAAAAAGGATGGAAATCAGGAACGTGTGAACATACCCTAATAGTAATATAATGCCAGCACACTGCAATCACTGAATATAATAGTGACAGCAAACTGCATATCATAGTGCGAGCACTGCATATAGTGTCAAAACACTGCAATCTTTGCATACAATTTTAATATAATAGTGCTCGTTCACTGTATGTAATATTTTCAGTACACTAACTGTCAATGATAGTAATATAATGGTGCCAGCACACTGCAATGACTGCATATAATGGTGCCAGCACTACTGTCACATACATGATCTATGGGGATGTCTGTGAGCGGCTAGATTGTATCACTGCGGCTCCTCCCTGCTGATGAGTTGTGGCCACACATTGCAATATAGCTGGAGGCGATGCTCTGCGGCGGAGGCGATGCTCTGCGGCGGAGGCGATGATGTAGTGCTGGGATCTGCCATTACTTCCTGGTCTCCTCCCCCAATCACTGATGTAAGGCTACATTTACACATCAATGTGCCACCAAGAGAAAGGAACAAGTTAGGCTACTTTCACACTTGCGTCGGACTCGGCCCGTTGCAGTGCGTCGGGCCGAGGTTCCAACGCTAGCAGTGAATGCGCCGCACAACGGAGGCAGCGGATGCATTTTTCCAGCGCATCCGTTGCCCCATTGTGAGGTGCGGGCACAAACAGATATCCTCCTAAGGCTACTTTCACACTAGCGTCGGGCTCTGCCCGTCGCAGTGCGTCGGGCCGAGGTTACCGATGCTGGCAGTGAATGCGCATTTTTCAAGCGCATCCGCTGCCCCATTGTGAGGTGCGGGGAGGTGGGGGAGGAGGTCTGGCCGCGCATGCGCGGTCAGAAATGGCAGACAGTCGGCAGCAAAAAACGTTACATGTAACGTTTTTTGCTCCCGGCGGACCGCCACAACACGGCGCAGCCGACGCACGACGGTTGCGACATGTGTCAATGCGTCGCCAATGTTAGTCTATGGGGCAAAAACGCATCCTGCAGACAACTTTGCAGGATGCGTTTTTCCCCTAAACGACGTATTGAAAAAACCGCTAGTGTGAAAGTAGCCTCATTTCTCTGGTGTCCTCCTAGGTGCTTCAGATCCTTTTTGTCATCCGCTTCTTTTTTCACTGGAGCTGGAAGACTGTAGATTCTTG
This sequence comes from Ranitomeya imitator, assembly GCF_032444005.1. Classification (NCBI taxonomy): domain Eukaryota; kingdom Metazoa; phylum Chordata; class Amphibia; order Anura; family Dendrobatidae; genus Ranitomeya; species Ranitomeya imitator. Next base: position 709,295,569 of record NC_091284.1, on the reverse strand, counting down.
TTGGCCATTGACTCTTAGCAGTGTATCAGTTACAAAACTGCTGAAGCCCTGAAGTTCAGGCTGTCTTCCTCCTTTCATCCGTGTCTCAAGGATCCCCATAAAGGCAGGGGTCAGTTTTTATTGATGTGTGTGTCGTCCTAAAAAAAAAAGTCCAGCACTAGACTGTGTGCATTCAGCCTTGGACTCAAGGATCCATATACAGCTACATCTCTAAGATGCAGCCCCCTCAGATGAGACCCCAGCGCTGTGGTAGCACACGGAGGCTCCTGTACCGTAGTATCGTCTCTGAAACAATAATCCTAAAGCACCATTTCTGTAGTGGGGCTGAGAGCATGTTGGGGTATAGCTCCCGAATGTGTGAGGGAAATAGAACACAAGTGGAGCACTCCCAAAACGATTGCAAAACTGGAACAATGGAGTAAAGGTACCTTCACACATAACGATATTGTTAACGATATCGTTGCTTTTTGTGACGTAGCAACGATATCGTTAAGGAAATCGTTGTGTGTGACAGCGACCAACGATCAGGCCCCTGCTGGGAGATCGTTGGTCGCTGAAGAAAGTCCAGAACTTTATTTCGTCGCTGGACTCCCTGCTGACATCGCTGGATCGGCGTGTGTGACACCGATCCAGCGATGTCTTCACTGGTAACCAGGGTAAACATCGGGTAACTAAGCGCAGGGCCGCGCTTAGTAACCCGATGTTTACCCTGGTTACCATCCTAAAAGTAAAAAAAACAAACCGTACATACTTACCTGCCGCTGTCTGTCCCCGGCGCTCTGCTTCTCTGCACTCCTCCTGTACTGGCTGTGAGCGTCGGTCAGCCGGAAAGCAGAGCGGTGACGTCACCGCTCTGCTTTCCGGCCGCTGTGCTCACAGCCAGTACAGGAGGAGTGCAGAGCACAGCGCTGGAGGACAGACAGCGGTAGGTAAGTATGTACTGTTTGTTTTTTTTTTACTTTTAGGATGGTAACCAGGGTAAACATCGGGTTACTAAGCGCGGCCCTGCGCTTAGTTACCCGATGTTTACCCTGGTTACCGGCATCGTTGGTCGCTGGAGAGTGGTCTGTGTGACAGCTCTCCAGCGACCAAACAGCGACGCTGCAGCGATCCGGATCGTTGTCGGTATCGCTGCAGCGTCGCTTAATGTGAAGGGGCCTTAAGCCGTAAACCACTGCCAATTGTAAACTGAACACAGTTTATTTATACAAAATATGACAGACAAAATTAAAATAGAGAACATGTACCATAATACAATGCAAACATATGGAGGAGATGTGGAGGTAGGTAAGGAGGGAAGACGGACACAAATCAAACTATAGACCCAAGGGAAGCAGCACTATCAAATTACTATGGCCTACATCAGGGCACCATCAATAGTAGTAGGTAGATAAGTTCAAAAGGTAAAGTGCAGAGTGTGCATGAGATGATTAAGCCTATCCTAAAAACATAATGTCTCCATACCCATCGTAGGCCAGAACTGCTGTCGCCCTCCTTGCAGCCCCTGACGCGCGTTTTGAACCCTTTTGATAAAGCAGGTACGGGAAACGCACGTCGGGCTGTGAGGAGGCTGACAGCAGTCAGGGACTGGAGTAACAATAATGCATTGTGAAACGCCATGAATTTTGGTTGCCTTTATTTAACCCCTTCATGACCCAGCCTATTTTGACCTTAAAGACCTTGCCGTTTTTTGCAATTCTGACCAGTGTCCCTTTATGAGGTAATAACTCAGGAACGCTTCAATGGATCCTAGCGGTTTTGAGATTGTTTTTTCGTGACATATTGGGCTTCATGTTAGTGGTAAATTTAGGTCAATAAATTCTGTGTTTATTTGTGATAAAAACGGAAATTTGGCGAAAATTTTGAAAATTTCGCAATTTTCACATTTTGAATTTTTATTCTGTTAAACCAGAGAGTTATGTGACACAAAATAGTTAATAAATAACATTTCCCACATGTCTACTTTACATCAGCACAATTTTGGAAAGAAAAATTTTTTTTTGCTAGGAAGTTATAAGGGTTAAAATTTGACCAGCGATTTCTCATTTTTACAACGAAATTTACAAAACCATTTTTTTTTAGGGACCACCTCACATTTGAAGTCAGTTTGAGGGGTCTATATGGCTGAAAATACCCAAAAGTGACACCATTCTAAAAACTGCACCCCTCAAGGTGCACAAAACCACATTCAAGAAGTTTATTAACCCTTCAGGTGCTTCACAGCAGCAGAAGCAACATGGAAGGAAAAAATGAACATTTAACTTTTTAGTCACAAAAATGATTTTTCAGCAACAATTTTTTTATTTTCCCAATGGTAAAAGGAGAAACTGAACCACGAAAGTTGTTGTCCAATTTGTCCTGAGTACGCTGATAACTCATATGTGGGGGTAAACCACTGTTTGGGCGCACGGCAGGGCTTGGAAGGGAAGGAGCGCCATTTGACTTTTTGAATGAAAAATTTGGGTGCACTCTTTAGCGGACACCATGTCACGTTTGGAGAGCCCCCGTGTGCCTAAAAATTGGAGCTCCCCCACAAGTGACCCCATTTTGGAAACTAGACGCCCCAAGGAACTTATCTACATGCATAGTGAGCCCTTTAAACCCCCAGGTGCTTCACAAATTGATCCGTAAAAATGAAAAAGTACTTTTTTTTCACAAAAAATTTATTTTCGCCTCAATTTTTTCATTTTCACATGGGCAATAGGATAAAATGGATCCTAAAATTTGTTGAGCAATTTCTCCCGAGTACGCCGATACCTCATATGTGGGAGTAAACCACTGTTTGGGCACACGGCAGGGCTCGGAAGGGAAGGCGCGCCTTTTGACTTTTTGAATGGAAAATTAGCTCCAATTGTTAGCGGACACCATGTCGCGTTTGGAGAGCCCCTGTGTGCCTATGCATTGGAGCTCCCCCACAAGTGACCCCATTTTGGTAACTAGACCCCTCCAAGGAACTTATCTAGATGCATACTGAGCACTTTAAACCCCCAGGTGCTTCACAGAAGTTTATAATGCAGAGCCATGAAAATAAAAAATAATTTTTCTTTTCTCAAAAATGATTTTTTAGCCTGGAATTTCCTATTTTGCCAATGGTAATAGGAGAAATTGGACCACAAATGTTGTTGTCCAGTTTGTCCTGAGTACGCAGATACCCCATATGTGGGGGTAAACCACTGTTTGGGCGCACGGCAGGGCTCAGAAGGGAAGGCACGCCATTTGGCTTTTTAAATGGAAAATTAGCTCCAATCATTAGCGGACACCGTGTCGCGTTTGGAGAGCCCCTGTGTGCCTAAACATTGGAGATCCCCCACAAATGACCCCATTTTGGAAACTAGACCCCCAAAGGAACTAATCTAGATGTGTGGTGAGCACTTTGAACCCTCAAGTGCTTCACAGAAGTTTATAACGCAGAGCCATGAAAATTAAAAAAAAAAAAAATTCTTTTCTCAAAAATGATTTTTTAGCCCGCTATTTTTTATTTTCCCAAGGGTAACAGGAGAAATTTGACCCCAAAAGTTGTTGTCCAGTTTCTCCTGAGTACGCTGATACCCCATATGTGGGGGTAAACCACTGTTTAGGCACATGCTGGGGCTCGGAAGTGAAGTAGTGACGTTTTGAAATGCAGACTTTGATGGAATGCTCTGCGGGCGTCACGTTGCGTTTGCAGAGCCCCTGATGTGGCTAAACAGTAGAAACCCCCCACAAGTGACCCCATTTTGGAAACTAGACCCCGAAAGGAACTTATCTAGATGTGAGGTGAGCACTTTGAACCCCCAAGTGCTTCACAGAAGTTCATAACACAGAGCAGTGAAAATAATAAATACGTTTTCTTTCCTCAAAAATAATTATTTAGCCAGAATTTTGTATTTTCCCAAGGGTTACAGGAGAAATTGGACCACAAAAGTTGTTGTCCAGTTTGTCCTGAGTACGCTGATACCCCATGTGTGGGGGTAAACCACTGTTTGGGCGCACGTCGGGGCTCGGAATTGAGGGAGCACCATTTGACTTTATGAATACAAGATTGGCTGGAATCAATGGTGGCGCCATGTTGCGTTTGGAGACCCCTGATGTGCCTAAACAGTGGAAACCCCTCAATTCTAACTCCAACACTAACCCCAACACACCCCTAACCCTAATCCCAACTGTAGCCATAACCCTAATCATAACCCTAATTCCAACCCTAACCCTAAGGCTATGTGCCCACGTTGCGGATTCGTGTGAGATTTTTCAGCATCATTTTTGAAAAATCCGCGGGTAAAGGGCGCTGCGTTTTACCTGCGGATTTACCGTGGATTTCCAGTGTTTTTTGTGCGGATTTCACCTGTGGATTCCTATTGAGGAACAGGTGTAAAACGCCGCGGAATCCGCACAAAGAATTGACATGCTGCGGAAAATACAACGCAGCATTTCCGCGTGGTATTTTCCGCACCATGGGCACAGCGGATTTGGTTTTCCGTATGTTTACATGGAACTGCAAACCTGATGGAACACTGCTGCGAATCCGCAGCGGCCAATCCGCTGCAGATCCGCAGCAAAATCCGCACCGTGTGCACATAGCCTAATTCTAAAGGTATGTGCACACGCTGCGGAAAACGCTGCAGATCCGCAGCAGTTTCCCATGAGTTTACAGTTCAGTGTAAACCTATGGGAAACAAAAATCGCTGTGCACATGCTGCGGAAAAACTGCACGGAAACGCAGCGGTTTACATTCCGCAGCATGTCACTTCTTTCTGCGGATTCCGCAGTGGTTTTACAACTGCTCCAATAGAAAATCGCAGTTGTAAAACCGCAGTGAAATGCGCAGAAAAGCCGCGGTAAATCCGCGATAAATCCACAGCGGTTTAGCACTGCGGATTTATCAAATCCGCAGCGGAAAAATCCGCAGAGGAACAGAATACGTGTGCACATACCGAAACCCTAACCCTACCCCTAACCCTACCCCTAACCCTAACCCTATTCTAACCTTAGTGTAAAAAAAATAAAAAATTCTTTATTTTTTTATTGTCCCTACCTATGGGGGTGACAAAGGGGGGGGGGGGGGGGTCTTTTACTATTATTTTTTATTTTGATCACTGAGATAGGTTATATCTCAGTGATCAAAACTTACTTTGGAACGAATCTGCCGGCCGGCAGATTCGGCGGGCGCACTGCACATGCGCCCGCCATTTTGGAAGATGGCGGCTCCCGGGAGGTAAGTATAAGGGGGGGGGGGAAATCAGGGCACGGGGGGAGCGTCGGAGCACGGGGGGGTGGATCGGAGCATGCGGGGGTGGATCGGAACACGGGGGGTGTGGATTGGAGCACGAGGTGGGGGATCGCTGTGCAGGGGGGTGGATCGGAGCACCGGGGGGGGGGGGGGGGATCGCTGTCCGGGGGGGTTTGATTGGAGCACGGGGGATGTGATTGGAGCACGGGGGGAGCGGACAGGAGGACGGGGGAGCGGAGCACAGGACGGAGGGGAGCGGACCACAGATTGGGGGGGCGATCGGTGGGGTGGGGTGGGTGCACATAAGTGTTTCCAGCCATGGCCGATGATATTGCAGCATCGGCCATGGCTGGATTGTAATATTTCACCAGTTTTTTAGGTGAAATATTACAAATCGCTCTGATTGGCAGTTTCACTTTCAACAGCCAATCAGAGCGATCGTAGCCACGGGGGGGGGGGTGAAGCCACCCCCCCTGGGCTAAACTACCACTCCCCCTGTCCCTGCAGGCCGGGTGAAATTGGAGTTAACCCTTTCACCCGGCCTGCAGGGACGCGATCTTTCTGTGACACAGCATATGCGTCACAGGTCGGATTGGCACCGACTTTCATGACGCATACGCTGTGTCACAGGTCGGGAAGGGGTTAAACTGGTGCAAAATCTTTTGTGGCGCACAAAGTTTGCAACTTTTCAAAGCATTTACTCCGCTTCTGTGGCATAAAAGCTTTGATGAATCTTCCCTATAAAGTTGAACAGGCAGTCCTAGGGAGTTATTAATGGGGTTGTCTCACCAGACACGTGCTTTCTACATGCTTTAGGCAGCGTTTCCATCAATCACATTTTGCGGCCTATTTAACATCTTTGAAAGTTTCCATCTCAATACCAAAACCCTATTTGTACGCTCCCCAATATAACCATTAACTTCAAAGAGGCACGCAGAGCCCAAAGTTTCATATTTTCCTCACCAGCCAATTTGATTTTAGGCTGGGGCTACATGGCAACTTTGGGTGCAACACACATCTCAGAGTTGCTAATTGCTGCTACAATGTCGCATAATACTAGAGACCAGGATTGTGTTATAATATAGGGATCAGGGTTTTGTGTTAAGTGTGTGCGCTCAAAAACTTGGAACACTAAAATACCACATCCTAGATATCACTGAATGAAATATTCCAGTTGCAAATCTTTATTCATTATAGTGGGATGCGTTGAGAACAATAAAACAATTTTGATTTACATTGATCATTTTTAATTTCCCATTGAGGTCTGGATTTGGAATGATACTCAAAATCAAAAGTGGAAAATCAAATTACAGGCTGATCCAACTTCAGTGGAAATGTCTCAAGACAAAGAAATGATGCTCAGTAGTGTAAACCCCTAGAGGTACAGTATCATGAGGCATTGTCTACAACCCACAGACGTTGCTCAGGTAGTGCAGCTCATCCAGGATGTCACTTCAATGCGAGCTGTGGCAAGAAGGGTAGCTGTGTCTGTGAAGGTTAGCTGTGTCTGTCAGCACAGTGTTCCAGAGCATGTATCAGATACCAAGAGAAAGGCCAGTACACCAGGAGACGTGGAGGGGGCTGTAGGAGGGCAACAACCCAGCAGCAGGACCGCTACCTCAGCCTTTGTGCAAGGAGGAACAGGAGGAGCATTGCCTGATGCCTGGAAAATGACCTCAGCAGGCCACTAATATCCATATAAAACCTACAAGAGAAAAAATGAGCAAAAACCCTGCTGTAACTATAAGTAAAAAGCAAAAAGTGCATCTAAATAAGAGTTTTTAGTAATACTGTTTTTCATTTTAAAAAAATTGCATAAAAGCCATCCCACCACGACAAGGTAAGTCTGATCGGGACGGTCCTACACTGTCTAATATTAAAACCTTACCATGTGGCAATGTTGACCTCTGTGAATAAGGGCAGTCAAAAAAGACTGGGCACCACAAGTGGAACACTAGTCTGGGGGAGCCTTATATACAATCTCCAGCTCAGAAAAGGGAAGCCACACCCCGGCTTACACAGAATGCAAAAGAAAAAACACAAAAATTGAGCTTGACTTAAGTTGGTACACATGCAGCACATAAACGCATGTTCACATTGGCCATAAAACATATAAAACCTTCAAGAGGAAAAAATGAGCAAAAACCTTGCTGTAAATAAGTAAAAAGCAAAAAGTACCGTATATACTCGAGTATAAGCCGAGATTTTCAGCCCAAATTTTTGGGCTGAAAGTGCCCCTCTCGGCTTATACTCGAGTCACGGTAGCGGTGGGGTCGGCGGGTGAGGGGGTGAGGGCGCTGAGGCATACTTACCTAGTCCCAGCGATCCTCGCGCTGTCCCTGCCTTCCTCCCCGTCTTCTGTGCTGCAGCTTCTTCCCCTCTTCAGCGGTCACGTGGGACCGCTCATTACAGAAATGAATAGGCGGCTCCACCTCCCATAGGGGCGGAGCCGCCTATTCATTTCTCTAATCAGCGGTGCCGGTGACCGCTGACAGGAAGAGGCTGCAGCACAGAAGACGGGGAGGAAGGCAGGGACAGCGCGAGGATCGCTGGGACTAGGTGAGTATGTTATATTTACCTGTCCACGTTCCAGCCGCCGGGCGCCGCTCCATCTTCCCGGCGTCTGCGCTCTGACTGTTCAGGTCAGAGGGCGCGATGACGCATATAGTGTGCGCGGCGCCCTCTGCCTGATCAGTCAGAGCGGGGAGACGCTGGGAGCTGCAATCAAGAGAGGTGAGTATGTGGTTTTTTTTTTTATTGCAGCAGCAGCGGCCATGGCACAGATTTATGTGCAGCATCTATGGGGCACAATGAACGCTGCAGAGCACTATATGGGGCATCTGTGCAGCATCTATGGGGCACAATGAACGCTGCAGAGCAATATATGGGGCATCTGTGCAGCATCTATGGGGCACAATGAACGCTGCAGAGCACTGTATGGGGCATCTGTGCAGCATCTAGGGCACAATGAACGCTGCAGAGCAATATATGGGGCATCTGTGCAGCAACTATGGGGCACAATGAACGCTGCAGAGCAATATATGGGGCATCTGTGCAGCATCTATGGGGCACAATGAACGCTGCAGGGCACTATGGGGCATCTGTGCAGCATCTATGGGGCACAATGAACGCTGCAGAGCACTATATGGGGCATCTGTGCAGGCTGCAGCATCTATGGGGCACAATGAACGCTGCAGAGCACTATATGGGGCATCTGTGCAGCATCTATGGGGCACAATGAACGCTGCAGAGCAATATATGGGGCATCTGTGCAGCATCTATGGGGCACAATGAACGCTGCAGAGCACTGTATGGGGCATCTGTGCAGCATCTATGGGGCACAATGAACGCTGCAGAGCACTATATGGGGCATCTGTGCAGCATCTATGGGGCACAGTGAACGCTGCAGAGCAATATATGGGGCATCTGTGCAGCATCTATGGGGCAATATGAACGGTGCAGAGCACTATGGGGCATCTGTGCAGCATCTCTGGGGCACAATGAACGCTGCAGAGCACTATATGGGGCATCTGTGCAGCATCTATGGGGCACAGCATCTATGGGGCACAATGAACGCTGCAGAGCACTGTATGGGGCATCTGTGCAGCATCTATTGGGCACAATGAACGCTGCAGAGCACTATATGGGGCATCTGTGCAGCATCTATGGGGCACAATGAACGCTGCAGAGCACTATATGGGGCATCTGTGCAGCATCTATGGGGCACAATGAACGCTGCAGAGCAATATATGGGGCATCTGTGCAGCATCTATGGGGCACAATGAACGCTGCAGAGCAATATATGGGGCATCTGTGCAGCATCTATGGGGCACAATGAACGCTGCAGAGCACTATATGGGGCATCTGTGCAGCATCTATGGGGCACAATGAACGCTGCAGAGCACTGTATGGGGCATCTGTGCAGCATCTATGGGGCAATATGAACGCTGCAGAGCACTATATGGGGCATCTGTGCAGCATCTATGGGGCACAATGAACGCTGCAGAGCACTATATGGGGCATCTGTGCAGCATCTATGGGGCACAATGAACGCTGCAGAGCACTATATGGGGCATCTGTGCAGCATCTATGGGGCACAATGAACGCTGCAGAGCACTATATGGGGCATCTGTGCAGCATCTATGGGGCAATATGAACGGTGCAGAGCACTATGGGGCATCTGTGCAGCATCTATGGGGCAATATGAACGGTGCAGAGCACTGTATGGGGCACAGATATTGGGCAAAAATGAACGGTGCAGAGCATATATGGGCGCACAGATATGGGGCAATATGAACGGTGCAGAGCACTATATGGCACAGCTATGGGGAAATAATGATCTATTTTTATTTTTGAAATTCACCGGTAAATGCTGCATTTCCACCCTAGGCTTATACTCGAGTCAATAAGTTTTCCCAGTTTTTTGTGGCAAAATTAGGGGGGTCGGCTTATACTCGGGTCGGCTTATACTCGAGTATATACGGTACATCTAAATAACACAAAGTTTTTAGCTGGAGATTGTACATGAGGCTTCCCCAGACTGGTGTTCCACTGGTTGGGCCCAGTCCATTTTGTCTGCCCTTATTCACACTGAGGTCAACATTGACACATGATAAGGTTTTTAATACTAGACGGTGGTGGACTGTCCCGATCAGGGCACCTTATCATGGTGGGATGGCTTTTATGCTATTTTTGATCAAAAGCAGTATTACCAAAAACTCTGTGGCGCTATAGAGTTTAAGTCCTCTTTTTCTCTGAAGAGGCAATTTGCATATTAAATTTCCCAGAGGAGCATTGCACGGCGAATAAGCCTCCTTACCTTGACAAGCCAGAGCTGGTATGTCACTCTCCATAAGAAGAAACGTTACCTCTTAAGGTACCGTCACATTTAGCGACGCTGCAGCGATATAGACAACGATGCCGATCGCTGCAGCGTCGCTGTTTAGGTCGTTGTGTGGTCGCTGGTGAGCTGTCACACAGACAGCTCTCCAGCGACCAACGATGCCGAAGTCCCCGGGTAACCAGGGTAAACATCGGGTTACTAAGCGCAGGGCCGCGCTTAGTAACCCGATGTTTACCCTGGTTACCATTGTAAAAGTTAAAAAAAACAAACAGTACATACTTACATTCCGGTGTCTGTCCCCCGGCGTCAGCTTCCCTGCACTGTCAGCGCCGGCTGGCCGTAAAGCAGAGCACAGCGATGACGTCGCCGCTGTGCTCTGCTTTACGGCCTGCCGGTGCTGACAGTGCAGGGAAGCTGATGCCGGGGGACAGACACCGGAATGTAAGTATGTACTGTTTTTTGTTTTTTTTAACTTTTACAATGGTAACCAGGGTAAACATCGGGTTACTAAGTGCGGCCCTGCGCTTAGTAACCCGATGTTTACCCTGGTTACAAGTGAAGACATCGCTGGATCGGCGTCACACACGCCGATTCAGCGATGTCAGCGGGTGATCCAGCGACGAAACAAAGTTCTGGCCTAGCTCCGACCAGCGATGTCACAGCAGGATCCTGATCGCTGCTGCGTGTCAAACACAACGATATCGCTATCCAGGACGCTGCAAAGTCACGGATCGCTATCGTTCTAAAAGTTGCTCAGTGTGAAGGTACCTTTAGACCCCAGTCCAGAGCCTCTCACCTAGCCAAAGCAGTTCTCATGCTCCGCACTGATGAGGGCCAACAGCCCGAAACACCGTCTGCGAATTGGGATACTGATTTGGTTTTTATCCTAAGTCATATTACAAGATTCGATAAAGGGTTGATTGCGACTTGTAGGATCACTGCTTCCAACAGGTGGCGCTATAGAGTTTAAGTCCTCTTTTTCTCTGAAGAGGCAATTTGCATATTAAAAACTGTGTTCTTTAGATGCACTTTTTGCTTTTTACTTAGTTACAGCAGGGTTTTTTGTCATATTTTTTTTCTCTTGTAGGTTTTATATGCTTTATGGCCAATGTGAACATGTGTTTATGTGCTGCATGTATACCAACTTAAGTGAAGCTCAATTTTTGTGTTTTTTCACTAATATCTATATGTCTGTTCAAACTGTCAGAAGCAGACTCCATGAGGGTGGTATGACGGCCCGACGGCCAGAAGTGGGTGTTATGCTTATAGCCCAACACCATGCAGGGTGATTGGCATTTGCCAGAGAACACCAAGATTGGCTGATTCGACATTGGTACCCTGTACTCTTCACGGATGAGAGCTGATTCACACTGAGCACATGTGACAGAGTCTGGAGACGCCATGGAGAACGTTCTGCCTGCAACATCCTCCAGCATGACCGGTTTGTCAATTGGTCAGTAATAGTGTAGGGAGGCATTTCTTTGGAGGGCCACACAGCCCCCCATGCCTAGCCATAGGTACCCTGACTGCCAGTAGGTACCGGGATGAGATCCTCAGACCCATTGTTAGACCATGTACAGATGCAGTGGGCCCTGGGTTCCTCCTAATGCAGGACAATGCTAGGCCTCATGTGTCTGAAGTGTGCCAGCTGTTCCTGCATGATGAAGGCATTGAAGCTATGGACTGGCCCACCCGTTCCCCAGACTTGAATCCAAATGACCAAATCTGGGACATCATGTCTTGTTCCATCCACCAATGGCACGTTGCACCACAGACTGTCCAGGAGTTGGCGGATGCTTTAGTCCAGGTCTGGGAGGAGATCCCTCAGGAGAACATCCGCTGCCTCATCAGGAGCATGCCCAGGCTTTGTAGGGAGATCATACAGGCACGTGGAGGCCACACACACTACTGAGCATCATTTTCTTGTCTTGAGGCATTTCCACTGAAGTTGGATCAGCCTGTAATTTGATTTTTCACTTTGATTTTGAATATCATTCCAAATCCAGACCTCCATGGGATATTAATTTTGATTTTCCATTGATCATTATTGTTTTATTGTTCTAATTAGGGTTGAGCGACTCTTACTTTTATAGGGTCGGGTTTCACGAAACCCGACTTTTTCAAAAGTCAGGTCGAGTGAAATCGGCCGATCCTATAAAAAAGTCGGGGTCGGCCGAAACTCTAAACCCAATGCAGTGCATTGGGTTTCCAATGGTTCCCAGGGTCTGAAGGAGAGGAAACTCTCCTTCAGGCCCTGCGATCCATATTTAAGTGTAAAATAAAGAATTAAAATAAAAAATATCGCTATACTCACCCTCGGACGCGCCCTGGTACTAACCGGGAACCTTCCTTCCTTCGAATCAGCGCTTGCAGGACCTTGCGGTGACGTTGCGGCTTGTGATTGGTCACGCGACCGCCCATGTGACCGCTGGCGCGACCAATCACAAGCCGCGACGTCACCGCAAGGTCCTGCAAGCGCTGATTCTTAGGAAGGAAGGCTGCCGGAAAGAAGCAGGGCGCGTCCGAGGGTGAGTATATTCCTATATATACTCACCCTCGGACGCGCCCTGCTTCTTTCCGGCAGCCTTCCTTCCTAAGAATCAGCGCTTCCAGGACCTTGCGGTGACGTCGCGGCTTGTGATTGGTTGCGCGACCAATCACAAGCCGTGACGTCACCGCAAGGTCCTGCAAGCGCTGATTCGAAGAAAGAAAGGCTGCCGGTTAGTACCAGGGCGCGTCAGAGGGTGAGTATAGCGATATTTTTTATTTTAATTCTTTATTTTACACTTAAATATGGATTCTGATACCGATTTCCGATATTGCAAACATATCGGAACTCGGGATCAGAATTCCGATACCAGATTCAGAAGATCGCCGACTTCATGGCCGACCCCACACAGGGGTCGGGTCGGGTTTCATGAAACCCGACTTTGCCAAAAGTCGGCGACTTCTGAAAATGGCCGACCCGTTTCGCTCAACCCTAGTTCTCATCCTATTCCACTGTGTAATGAATAAAGATTGCAGTTGGAATATTTCATTCAGTGATATTTAGGATGTGGTATTTTATTGTTCTCTTTTTTTTTATTTTTTTTTTTATACGAATATTATACACAGTTATTGTATGTTGGCAATTGTTTTTTTTTTGTTTTTGTTTTTTTTTTTGCAATTTTCACAGTGGCCACTGGGCTTTTTTAGGCACATACTTCCTGTTCTTTACAGAATAATTTTTTTTTTCACAAGTTTCATGATATACACAACTGATATCACAGGATCCACAAATAGATGTCACCGCTGACCTTGCCTTATCACATTTTTTAAAGTGTCTAGATTGAAAATTGTAAGATTTCATTATTTTTTTCCCTTTTATGATTTACTGTGTAGTCACAGATAGCAGGAGTGAAGAAGTAGTCATCTCTCCTGCCCCCTCCGGCCCATACCAGGCCACGTGTCTGACGCAGCGTTTTTTCCATGGCGTCTGCAGTGGGACCACATGGCGCATACTGAGCTCTGCATGGTGTGCTGATGTGGTAGGAAAGTGATGAAATCGGCTTGTGGTCACCATGAGTCATGGTCTGAGGGTTTCCCTGGTCCCATCACAGTATGCGATCACAGTATACAGCAGATTTGCATAGTAAAAGCCTCCTTGGAAGCGAATCAATGAGCTGTAAACAAGTCTTTTGAGGAGTCTATCAGACTATATAGACAGCCTGGGCAGAGATGTAAATACATCTCCATGAATGATAAATGAGTACACCCCTAGTGATGTCACTGCTGCTGCAGTTCTGTGTCCATTGCTGAAGCGTCACCGAGCCTTGTGTACAAGCGTGGTGTGGTCTCACCAGAGAGGTGGACACCATGAGATCCAGCCTGGACTGACACACTGTAGCAAACAGTCAGGCTCCCAGAGACATTTATGCTGAAGTAATGACCTCCCAGAGGGTGATTGGCCCGGATACAATTGTAGCAAACTCTCAGCAGGACTAAAGGTACCGTCACACTAAGCGACGCTGCAGCGATACCGACAACGATCCGGATCGCTGCAGCGTCGCTGTTTGGTCGCTGGAGAGCTGTCACACAGACAGCTCTCCAGCGACCAACGATGCCGGTAACCAGGGTAAACATCGGGTTACTAAGCGCAGGGCCGCGCTTAGTAACCCGATGTTTACCCTGGTTACCATCGTTAAAGTACAAAAAACAACCACTACATACTTACCTACCGATATGTCCCCGGCGCTCTGCTTCTCTGCTCTGGCTGTGAGCGCCGGGCAGCCGGAAAGCAGAGCGGTGACGTCACCGCTCTGCTTTCCGGCCGCTGTGCTCACAGCCAGAGCAGAGAAGCACAGCGCCGGGGACAGACAGCGGTAGGTAAGTATGTAGTGGTTGTTTTTTTTACTTTAACGATGGTAACCAGGGTAAACATCGGGTTACTAAGCGCGGCCCTGCGCTTAGTAACCCGATGTTTACCCTGGTTACCAGCGAAGACATCGCTGAATCGGCGTCACACACGCCGATTCAGCGATGTCAGCGGGAGATCCAGCGACGAAACAAAGTTCTGGACTTTCTTCCCCGACCAGCGATATCACAGCAGGGGCCTGATCGCTGCTGCCTGTCACACTGGACGATATCGCTAGCCAGGACGCTGCAACGTTACGGATCGCTAGCGATATCGTCCAGTGTGACGGTACCTTTAGGCTATGTGCACACGTTGTGGATTAGGCTTAGGAATTTCTGGTGCGGATTCTGCCTCTCCTGGCAGAAAACGCACCTGCGTTTCTGCAGCGTTTTTTGTGCGTTTTTGCTGCGGTTTTCTTGCGGATTTGCTGTGTTTTTTTACCCCTGCGGTTTTCTGTAATGGAATGGGTACCAAAGCGCTGTAGATTCACCAAAAAGAATTGACATGCTATTTTTTTTTTTTTTAAACCGCAGCGGATTTTCTGCAAAGTGTGCATAGCGTTTTTTTTTTCTCATTGATTTACATTGTACTGTAAATCATTTGCAGATCTGCAGCGTTTCTGCACTGCAGCAAATGCAGCGGGCAGTGTTTCAGATGCATGCAGCAAGATAAAGTGTGCAATTACATTTATAGTAAGCAGTAAAATAATCTGTAATATCTGTAGATCCATAGGCTACACTGTATAAGACTTTGGGTATGTGCACACGTTGCGGATTCTCTGTGGATCCGCAACGTGTGCACATACCCAAAGTCTTATACAGTGTAGCCTCTGGATCTACAGATTATTTTACTGCTTACTATAAATGTAATTGCACACTTTATCTTGCTGCATGCATCTGAAACACTGCCCGCTGTGATGCCCACTGACCACAGGATGTAGATGAAAGATCTTGAGGCCACTGGGCATCTCTATGGGTGGGTGAGGTGTTGGGACATGCCGCGTCTTATTGCATGCATCTATCACCCTTCATTCTCTACCTAAAGCAGCAAAACCTTCAGGCTATGTGCACACGTTGTGGATTTTGCTGCAGATCCGCCGTGGATTGGCCGCTGGAGATTCGCAGCAGTTTTCCATGCGTTTACAGTACCATGTAAACTTATGGAAAGCAAAATCCACAGTGCACATGCTGCGGAAAGAAACGCGCGGAAATGTAATAAGAAAATAGCAAAGCGGTTTTAAGTTGCCCTTTCCTCGGTTCGAAATGTACTTTAAGAGCAGTTAACAGGAACAGTGGACATCAAGATAAGGTCTGGAAGACCAAGCAAAATTTCAGTGAGAGCTGCTCGTTGGATTGCTCGAGAGGCAAATCAGGACCCCGCTTGCCTGCAAAAGGCCTTCAGAAAGATTTAGTAGACTTTGGAGTTGTGGTACATTGTCAGTTACGACAGAAAGAACTTGCTCTTTTTTAAGTTGATAGACTTGCAGAACCTTTTCCACCAAGACCTGGAGAAACTCACTGGTGTGATGAGCTATGGTGTCTTTTACTGCCAATGTCTTGGTAACTATTTCATTTTTGTCACAAATATGTTCACTCTGTGATGTGTGCAGGCATCCATTTTAAGAAACAGAAAGCGTCCCTTGAGAGTTTTTTTAAGTTCTTCCTTTTGTTTAAAAGCTTCTTCAATTACTAATTTTCTAATACTCTCTCTCTCCAGAGAAACACCAAGCTTGCGGGCCATTTCCCCAGTCAGACACATATAAGCTGGTCGTGAAAATAATGAAATAGGCACACTATCCTTTACAACAAGCTCTATGATCTGTTTTTTAAATGTATCTACTGTCATTGTCAGAGTAACTTTGTCACTGACAAAATATCTTGCAACTGATGGCTGCAAAGTTCTCTGCTCCTTTGTTTGGCTGGAAGAGCTGGGCACTGGTTCATTGGTTTGGATGCAGTCTTTCTCATCCACTGCTTTCAATACTTCTGGATGAAAGCACTGTAATTGTCTCTTTAGATTAGAAGCTCTGGTAGGGGCATTTTTATCTTTGCCTGAATATGCACTGATCTTGGCTTCACAGCATTTGTTTTCGTCTGGATCATTTGTCATACACTGACAGACATAATGTTTTCTGTCTTGAGTGATGGTGAAATGTTCAAATACAGCTGATTTAATGTGACGCTTCTTTGACATTCTCAGGTTTTTAATTCTGCATTCACAATCCAAATGGCAATTGTTTTTCCTAAAAACAATTGTACAAAATTATTGCCAGGTCATACAACTGATATAGTGGTCAGTAATACTGTTATTCCTCATGTACTTAGTTAACTGATGCAAAGTTTGTTGAAAGGATAATACTTCTTACAGTTTTCCTCTTCTGAGTAGCAGCTGTGAGATGCTTGGAAGATGCACACCAAACATCTAGTCTAGAGGAGGAGCTTTACTACTAAAGGTACCGTCACACATAGCGACGCTGCAGCGATACCGACAACGATCCGGATCGCTGCAGCGTCGCTGTTTGGTCGCTGGAGAGCTGTCACACAGACAGCTCTCCAGCGACCAACGATCCCGAGGTCCCCGGTAACCAGGGTAAACATCGGGTTACTAAGCGCGGCCCTGCGCTTAGTTACCCGATGTTTACCCTGGTTACCAGCGAAGACATCGCTGAATCGGTGTCACACACGCCGATTCAGCGATGTCTACGGGGAGTCCAGCGACGAAATAAAGTTCTGGACTTTCTTCCCCGACCTATGATCTCCCAGCAGGGGCCTGATCGCTGCTGCCTGTCACACTGGACGATATCGCTAGCGAGGACGCTGCAACGTCACGGATCGCTAGCGATATCGTCTAGTGTGACAGTACCTTAAGAATTTGCAACACATTTTCAGTTTCATACATTGTAAGTAGGGTGGTTGGGGCAGCATGAGGTTAACCAACTATAAGATTAGATAAGGGCAGTGGAGAACAGTGACACACAAGAAGTAAAGGTACCTTCACACTGAACAATTTAACAACGATATCGCTAACGATCCGTGACGTTGCAGCGTCCTGGATAGTGATATCGTTGTGTTTGACACGCAGCAGCGATCTGGATCCTGCTGTGACATCGTTGGTCGGAGCAGAAAGGCCAGAACTTTATTTCGTCGCTGGATCTCCCGCAGACATCGCTAAATCGGCGTGTGTGACGCCGATCCAACGATGTCTTCACTGGTAACCAGGGTAAACATCGGGTTACTAAGTGCAGGGCCGCGCTTAGTAACCCGATATTTACCCTGGTTACCATTGTAAATGTAAAAAAAAAAAACAGTACATACTTACATTCCGGTGTCTGTCCCCCGGCGCTCTGCTTCCCTGCACTGTCAGCGCCGGCCGGCCATAAAGCAGAGCGGTGACGTCACCGCTCTGCTTTACGGCCAGCCGGCGCTCACAGTCAGTGCAGGAAGCAGAGCGCCGGGGGACAGACACCGGAATGTAAGTATGTACTGTTTTTTTTTCTTTTACATTTACACTGGTAACCAGGGTAAACATCGGGTTACTAAGCGCGGCCCTGCGCTTAGTAACCCGATGTTTACCCTGGTTACCAGGGGACTTCGCATAGTTGGTCGCTGCAGTGATCGGCATCGTTGTCTAGATCGCTGCAGCGTCGCTAAATGTGACGGTACCTTAAGAAATGTCTCTATCTCCAGCAGAACTGCTTATCACTGTTGTTCATAGTTTGATAGAACATATATATTTGAGTAACATTTATAAAATTCATATGAAAGTTCAATTATGAAATATTAATACATTTTTTTTAAAGCTGGAGTCGGTACATTTCTTCCGACTCCGAATCCAACCAAAACTAACTCCGACTCCACAGCCCTGCTTATAAGTGGATGACATGGTCCAAGACTTGCGTTTGTCTAAAGCAAATGCAGAGTTACTGGCTTCAAGACTTCAAGGATGGCATTTGCTGTCACCTGGTACAAAAGTTTCTGTCTTTCAAAGCCGCCAAGATGACCTAACAGTTTTCGGAACAGGTTGACAACCTGTGCTTCTGTACTGACCTTGAAGGGTTGTGAGTAGTGTTGAGCGATACCTTCCGATATCGGAAAGTATCGGTATCGGTTTGGATCGGCCGATATTCAAAAAATATCGGATATCGCCGATACCGATACCCGATCCCAATGCAAGTCAATGGGACCAAAATATCGGAATTAAAATAAACCCTTTCTTTCCTTGTAGGTTCATTCTACCTGAAGGAAAACAACTAAGAATAATGTAGGATGTATGGGGGAGGTGGCGGAGACATTAAAGGCAATGAGGATTAGTCCAATCAAATAGAATAGCATGTTTTTTTTTTTTTTTTTTAAAGACGTTCGGATTGAAAAAGATATTGAGTATGTAAATTTTTTTTATTTTGTCAGATATTGATGTTTCACTATTCCACGCCCTTCCCCTTCTTTTTTTTCTTTTTTTTTTTTTCTTTTCCCACACTTTCATCTTCATCATCATCAGCATCCTTGACATCAACTTCTTCACCTTATTCATCTTCTTCTTCATCTTCTACCTATTTTTTTTTTTTATTACATTCTTCATATTCATTTTCTTCAACTATTATTATTCTTCCTATTCTACATATTCTTTTTATTCCACTGTTATTATTCTTCCTATTCTACTTCTTCATCATATTCTCATTTGTGACAGGCATTCCCGTAGTTGTTATCTATAAAAGTTGGAAGATTACACCTTCCGTTCTGCCAGTCACAAAAGTTACATTTGTCCGCGTTCAGTTTGGCCTGCAGCATCAGGCTTTATCCAGGGGCACCACGAGGAGGAACGGACTCACCCCCATACACTGCTTAGTCTTCTTCTGCATATAATTTAGATAATATCTTTTGCTCTGATATTAAGTCTTATGCTTAATGTTCTTCTGCTCTTTGTTCTGCAGCCTCTTGTTCTTCTGCTTCTCGGTCTTCCATGTTGTCGTCTCCAGGGTCTTCGTCTCCAGTGTCGTCATCTCCGCCGTCGTCGTCTCAGCCGTCGTCGTCTCCGTCGTCGTCGTCGTCATCGGGGTGGTCTTCCGGGTCGTCGTCATCGGGGTGGTCTTCCGGGTTGTCGACGTTAGGGTCTTCAACTTGGAAATGTAGCAGAAGGTACAAGAAGGCTGAGAAAATGCCAAGAACCAGCTGATGGAACTGGAACTCGGATGGCTACCCGAAGGTTCAAGAGCCTATGGAACTACCGAGGACCAGCTGACGTTACTGGAACCCGGTTACTAAGCAGGAGGTACCCGTGCTAAAAAGCACTACCAAGGACCGCCTGACGTTGGCGGAACTCGGATACCCAGAAGGAGGCACCTAAGCCAAAGGCTCTGCCCGGAACCAGATGACGTTACTGGAACCAGGATGGGGAGCAGAAGGTACAAGAGCAAAAGACACTGCCGAGAACCAGCTGACGGTACTGGAACCCGGATGGGTAGCCGAATGTCCAAGAGCCAATGGAACTACCAAGGACCAGCTGACGTTACTGGAACCCGGTTACTAAGCAGGAGGTACCCGTGCCTGAAAGCACTACCAAGGACCACCTGACATTGGTGGAACTTGGATACCCAGAAGGAGGCACCTAAGCCAAAGGCTCTGCCCGGAACCAGCTGACGGTACTGGAACCAGGATGGGGAGCAGAAGGTACAAGAGCAAAAGACACTGCCGAGAACCAGCTGACGGTGCTGGAACCAGGTGGTGGACCCGAAGGCCCACAGGAGAGGAGAGAACAGCTAGGCCGCGAGGCAGCCGCAGTTACCGAACCCCAACAGTCCTACAGGGGGAGCTGGGCCTACTGGCACTACAGAACCAGCCTTGACTACCAGTTCACGCAGCCCACATAGGAAGCTCCTAAACTGGAGGCACCCTGGAGTTGGCTAACTCGACCGCCCCACGACGGGGCAAGCATAGGCGTCTCAGTGAAGTTGACACAACCCGGAAACAGCTGACGGTGCTGAAACCAGGCTTGGCACGAGGGAGTACCTGTGACAAGAACACTGCCGAGAACCAGCTGGCGGTGCTGGAACCCGGATGCGTTGCCCCAGTGTGCAAGAGCCAATGGCACGACCGAGGACCAGCTGACGGTGCTGGAACCCGGTTGCTAAGCTGTAGGTGCCCGCGCTTAAAAGCACTACCAAGGACCGCCTGGCGTTGGCGGAACTCGGATACCCAGGAGGAGGCACCTAAGCCAAAGGCTCGGCCCGGAACCAGCTGACGGTGCTGGAACCAGGTGGTGGACCCCAAGGCCCACAGGAGAGGAGAGAACAGCTAGGCCGCGAGGCAGCCGCAGTTACCGAACCCCAACAGTCCTACAGGGGGAGCTGGGCCTACTGGCACTACAGAACCAGCCTTGACTACCAGTTCACGCAGCCCACATAGGAAGCTCCTAAACTGGAGGCACCCTGGAGTTGGCTAACTCGACCGCCCCACGACGGGGCAAGCATAGGCGTCTCAGTGAAGTTGACACAACCCGGAAACAGCTGACGGTGCTGAAACCAGGCTTGGCACGAGGGAGTACCTGTGACAAGAACACTGCCGAGAACCAGCTGGCGGTGCTGGAACCCGGATGCGTTGCCCCAGTGTGCAAGAGCCAATGGCACGACCGAGGACCAGCTGACGGTGCTGGAACCCGGTTACTAAGCTGTAGGTGCCCGCGCTTAAAAGCACTACCAAGGACCGCCTGGCGTTGGCGGAACTCGGATACCCAGGAGGAGGCACCTAAGCCAAAGGCTCGGCCCGGAACCAGCTGACGGTGCTGGAACCAGGTGGTGGACCCGAAGGCCCACAGGAGAGGAGAGAACAGCTAGGCCGCGAGGCAGCCGCAGTTACCGAACCCCAACAGTCCTACAGGGGGAGCTGGGCCTACTGGCACTACAGAACCAGCCTTGACTACCAGTTCACGCAGCCCACATAGGAAGCTCCTAAACTGGAGGCACCCTGGAGTTGGCTAACTCGACCGCCCCACGACGGGGCAAGCATAGGCGTCTCAGTGAAGTTGACACAACCCGGAAACAGCTGACGGTGCTGAAACCAGGCTTGGCACGAGGGAGTACCTGTGACAAGAACACTGCCGAGAACCAGCTGGCGGTGCTGGAACCCGGATGCGTTGCCCCAGTGTGCAAGAGCCAATGGCACGACCGAGGACCAGCTGACGGTGCTGGAACCCGGTTACTAAGCTGTAGGTGCCCGCGCTTAAAAGCACTACCAAGGACCGCCTGGCGTTGGCGGAACTCGGATACCCAGGAGGAGGCACCTAAGCCAAAGGCTCGGCCCGGAACCAGCTGACGGTGCTGGAACCAGGTGGTGGACCCGAAGGCCCACAGGAGAGGAGAGAACAGCTAGGCCGCGAGGCAGCCGCAGTTACCGAACCCCAACAGTCCTACAGGGGGAGCTGGGCCTACTGGCACTACAGAACCAGCCTTGACTACCAGTTCACGCAGCCCACATAGGAAGCTCCTAAACTGGAGGCACCCTGGAGTTGGCTAACTCGACCGCCCCACGACGGGGCAAGCATAGGCGTCTCAGTGAAGTTGACACAACCCGGAAACAGCTGACGGTGCTGAAACCAGGCTTGGCACGAGGGAGTACCTGTGACAAGAACACTGCCGAGAACCAGCTGGCGGTGCTGGAACCCGGATGCGTTGCCCCAGTGTGCAAGAGCCAATGGCACGACCGAGGACCAGCTGACGGTGCTGGAACCCGGTTACTAAGCTGTAGGTGCCCGCGCTTAAAAGCACTACCAAGGACCGCCTGGCGTTGGCGGAACTCGGATACCCAGGAGGAGGCACCTAAGCCAAAGGCTCGGCCCGGAACCAGCTGACGGTGCTGGAACCAGGTGGTGGACCCCAAGGCCCACAGGAGAGGAGAGAACAGCTAGGCCGCGAGGCAGCCGCAGTTACCGAACCCCAACAGTCCTACAGGGGGAGCTGGGCCTACTGGCACTACAGAACCAGCCTTGACTACCAGTTCACGCAGCCCACATAGGAAGCTCCTAAACTGGAGGCACCCTGGAGTTGGCTAACTCGACCGCCCCACGACGGGGCAAGCATAGGCGTCTCAGTGAAGTTGACACAACCCGGAAACAGCTGACGGTGCTGAAACCAGGCTTGGCACGAGGGAGTACCTGTGACAAGAACACTGCCGAGAACCAGCTGGCGGTGCTGGAACCCGGATGCGTTGCCCCAGTGTGCAAGAGCCAATGGCACGACCGAGGACCAGCTGACGGTGCTGGAACCCGGTTACTAAGCTGTAGGTGCCCGCGCTTAAAAGCACTACCAAGGACCGCCTGGCGTTGGCGGAACTCGGATACCCAGGAGGAGGCACCTAAGCCAAAGGCTCGGCCCGGAACCAGCTGACGGTGCTGGAACCAGGTGGTGGACCCGAAGGCCCACAGGAGAGGAGAGAACAGCTAGGCCGCGAGGCAGCCGCAGTTACCGAACCCCAACAGTCCTACAGGGGGAGCTGGGCCTACTGGCACTACAGAACCAGCCTTGACTACCAGTTCACGCAGCCCACATAGGAAGCTCCTAAACTGGAGGCACCCTGGAGTTGGCTAACTCGACCGCCCCACGACGGGGCAAGCATAGGCGTCTCAGTGAAGTTGACACAACCCGGAAACAGCTGACGGTGCTGAAACCAGGCTTGGCACGAGGGAGTACCTGTGACAAGAACACTGCCGAGAACCAGCTGGCGGTGCTGGAACCCGGATGCGTTGCCCCAGTGTGCAAGAGCCAATGGCACGACCGAGGACCAGCTGACGGTGCTGGAACCCGGTTACTAAGCTGTAGGTGCCCGCGCTTAAAAGCACTACCAAGGACCGCCTGGCGTTGGCGGAACTCGGATACCCAGGAGGAGGCACCTAAGCCAAAGGCTCGGCCCGGAACCAGCTGACGGTGCTGGAACCAGGTGGTGGACCCGAAGGCCCACAGGAGAGGAGAGAACAGCTAGGCCGCGAGGCAGCCGCAGTTACCGAACCCCAACAGTCCTACAGGGGGAGCTGGGCCTACTGGCACTACAGAACCAGCCTTGACTACCAGTTCACGCAGCCCACATAGGAAGCTCCTAAACTGGAGGCACCCTGGAGTTGGCTAACTCGACCGCCCCACGACGGGGCAAGCATAGGCGTCTCAGTGAAGTTGACACAACCCGGAAACAGCTGACGGTGCTGAAACCAGGCTTGGCACGAGGGAGTACCTGTGACAAGAACACTGCCGAGAACCAGCTGGCGGTGCTGGAACCCGGATGCGTTGCCCCAGTGTGCAAGAGCCAATGGCACGACCGAGGACCAGCTGACGGTGCTGGAACCCGGTTACTAAGCTGTAGGTGCCCGCGCTTAAAAGCACTACCAAGGACCGCCTGGCGTTGGCGGAACTCGGATACCCAGGAGGAGGCACCTAAGCCAAAGGCTCGGCCCGGAACCAGCTGACGGTGCTGGAACCAGGTGGTGGACCCGAAGGCCCACAGGAGAGGAGAGAACAGCTAGGCCGCGAGGCAGCCGCAGTTACCGAACCCCAACAGTCCTACAGGGGGAGCTGGGCCTACTGGCACTACAGAACCAGCCTTGACTACCAGTTCACGCAGCCCACATAGGAAGCTCCTAAACTGGAGGCACCCTGGAGTTGGCTAACTCGACCGCCCCACGACGGGGCAAGCATAGGCGTCTCAGTGAAGTTGACACAACCCGGAAACAGCTGACGGTGCTGAAACCAGGCTTGGCACGAGGGAGTACCTGTGACAAGAACACTGCCGAGAACCAGCTGGCGGTGCTGGAACCCGGATGCGTTGCCTTGCCTATTAAAGATTGTCTTCCTAGAGCCCCAACTAGCGGTGTTGGAGCAAAGGGTAAGCAGGGGGAGATGAGTGTAGGCCGAAGCCTGCACTGGAGGCAGCTTTGTGTCTGCGTTGCGTTTGCAGGACACTTTGCCGGCTACACACTGGGGGAACAGCTGGCGTTGCTGAACCCCACTAACACAATGGCGTGTGTTTTTATCTGTGCAGCTAGCACTTGCGGGCAAAAACTAGCGATGTTAGAGCCCGTGTTGAAGCAGGAGGAGGAGGAGAGGAGCAGAGTGTAGGCCGAAGCCTAGTTGAACCAATTTCAAAGGAAACCTTTAACCCCCCCCTCAGGTGTTACAAAGTACAAGAGACACACCTTGTGCAGTATTAATGCTGCACAAGTGAAAGGTTGCTCTATTAATTTGTCTACTTGCACACGCTGAATGAAAGACATACACAATTTACCCCATTCTACAGTCAAACTGTAGTGGATGCGTGACTTGGTTTTTTGATGAGACGCAGCACAGGTGTCCAAAATAACGCCTTGGTGCTTGGCGCAGCTTCCTGAGCGTTGTTATTTGCTGTACAGGAGTCTGCGCTCTTGTGTTATCCCTTGGCAATGCCCTGTTAGCGCTGCCCATCTTATGACCTCATTTCATGTTGGCCGGTGCGGTTAACGATGGCCATAAATCCCAGACCCACAGTGTCTTTTCATAAAGCCACACTGCGGTGCTGGGATTCGTGGCCTTGAGCAGTAAATATTTTGGCCGCTCACACACGTCCTTACACCTGCTTCAGACTGGGCGGCCTCTGCTGATCCCTTCTCGCATGCCGCGGCCATGAGGCTGCACAGTCTGAAGAAGGCGGAAGGAGATGAGTTAAGACAGGCGAAGATATGCACTGCTCGTGCCCATCAATCACACCCTCGCAGTCAAAATAATTAAGACAACGAGGAGCATTTTATTCAGGCAGGGCGGACGAACAGGCGCAAGTAGCCAACCAATGATGTCAGAAGACGGGAAGCGCTACCAAGGGGGGTGCTGCGTATCATTAGAAAGGAAAGTCACACCTCAGGGACAGTGGAATGGTCTCAAAGAGACACATTTTGTACGTGTTGAGTTCCACGTGGGCAAGGAGAAAACATCAGCCACCTTGTACAAATGCAGCAGTACTGCTGTACAAGGTGGCTGTTATACATAGAAACACCTGGGGGTGGGGGCCAGGCTCCCTTCAATTTCAGTTCATGTGCCTGCGTGGCGTTTGCAGGTCACGTTGCAAGCTGCACAGCAGGGGAACAGCTGGCGGTGCTGAACCCCACTAACACATTGGCTGGTGTTTTTCTCTGTGCAGCTAGCATGTCCGGGCAGAAACTGGCGTTGTTTGAGCCCAGGGTCAGCAGGAGGAGGAGAGGAGCAAAGTGTAGGCCGAAGCCTGCACTGGTGGCAGCTTTTGTTCTGTTGTGCCAGCGTGGCTTGTGCTGGACACGTTGCCGACTACACAGCAGGGGAACAGCTGGCGGTGCTGAACCCCACTAACACATTGGCTGGTGTTTTTCTCTGTGCAGCTAGCATTTCCGGGCAAAAACTAGCGGTGTTTGAGCCCAGGGTCAGCAGGAGGAGTAGAGGAGCAGAGTGTTGGCCAAAGCCTAGTTGAACCAATTTCAAAGGTTACCTTTAACCCCCCCCTCAGGTGTTGCAAGGTACAAGAGCCACACCTTGAACAGCATTATTGATGCACAAGTCAAAGGTTGCTCTATTTAATTTTGCTCCTTGCACACGCTGAATTAAACACGTACACTATTTAGCCCATTATACTGTCAAACAGTAGTGGAGGCGTGACTACTAGTCTTTTTAAGGAGACGCAGCACAGGTGTACAAATTTACACCTAGGTGCTGTGCGCAGATTCCTTACCGTTGTTATTTGCAGTACAGGAAACTGCGCTCTTGTGTTATCCCTTGGCAATACCCTGTTAGTGCAGGCCGTCTCATGACCTCATTTCATGTTGGCCGGTGCGGTTAACGATGGCCATAAATCCCAGACCCACAGTGGCTTTTCCTAAAGTCACACTGCGGTGCTGGGATTCGTGGCCTTGTGCAGTAAATATGTTCGCCGCTCACACATGTCCTTACACCTGCTTCAGACTGGGCGGCCTCAGCTGATCCCTTATCGCATGCCGCGGCCATGAGGCCGCACAGTCAGAAGAAGGCGGAAGGAGGGGAGTGAAAACAGGGGAACATATGCACTGCTCGTGCCCATCAATCACACCCTCGCAGTCAAAATATATGAGACAACGGGGGGCGTTGTGTCGGGCAGGGGGGACGCACAGGCACAGCCAGCCAACCAATGATGTCAGGAGACGGGCAGCGCTAACAATGGGGGTGCTGCGTGTCATTAAAAAGGAAAGTCACACCTCAGGGACATTGTAATGGTCTGTAATGAGACACATTTTGTACTTGTTGAGTTCCACGTGTGCAAGGAGAAAAAGTCAGCCACCTTGTACAAATGCAGCAGTACTGCTGTACAAGGTGGCTGTTATACATAGAAACACCTGGGGGGGTGGGGGGCAGGCTCCCTTCAATTTCAGTTCATGTGCCTGCGTGGCGTTTGCAGGTCACGTTGCAAGCTACACAGCAGGGGAACAGCTGGCGTTGCTGAACCCCACTGACACATTGACTGGTGTTTTTCTCTGTGCAGATTGCATGTCCGGGCAAAAACTAGCGGTGTTAGAGCCCAGGGTCAGCAGGAGGAGGAGGAGAGGAGCAAAGTGTAGGACGAAGCCTGCACTGGTGGCAGCTTTTGGTCGGTTGTGCCAGCGTGGCTTGTGCTGGACACGATGCCGGCTACACAGCGGGGGAACAGCTGGCGGTGCTGAACCCCACTAACACATTGGCTGGTGTTTTTCTCTGTGCAGCTAGCATGTCCGGGCAGAAACTGGCGTTGTTTGAGCCCAGGGTCAGCAGGAGGAGGAGAGGAGCAAAGTGTAGGCCGAAGCCTGCACTGGTGGCAGCTTTTGTTCTGTTGTGCCAGCGTGGCTTGTGCTGGACACGTTGCCGACTACACAGCAGGGGAACAGCTGGCGGTGCTGAACCCCACTAACACATTGGCTGGTGTTTTTCTCTGTGCAGCTAGCATTTCCGGGCAAAAACTAGCGGTGTTTGAGCCCAGGGTCAGCAGGAGGAGTAGAGGAGCAGAGTGTAGGCCGAAGCCTAGTTGAACCAATTTCAAAGGTTACCTTTAACCCCCCCCTCAGGTGTTGCAAGGTACAAGAGCCACACCTTGTGCATCATTAATGCTGCACAAGTAAAAGGTTGCTCTATTTGTTTTGCTCCTTGCACACGCTGACTAAAACACGTACACTATTTAGCCCATTATACTGTCAAACAGTTGTGGAGGCGTGACTTGTCTTTTTAACGAGACGCAGCACAGGTGTCAAAATTTGCACCTAGGTACTGGGCGCAGATTCCTGAGCGTTGTTATTTGCTGTACAGGAGTCTGCGCTATTGTGATCCCTTGGCCATGCGCTGTGAGCGCTTCCTGTCTTCTGACCTCATTTCATGTCGGCCGTTGCGGTTAGCGATGGACATGAATCCCAGACCCACAGTGTGTTTTTAAAAAATCACACTGCGGTGCTGGGATTCGTGCCCTGGTGCACTAAATATGTTTGCCGCTCACACATGTCCTTACACCTGCTTCAGACTGGGCGGCCTCATCTGATCCCTTATCGCCTGCCGCGGCCATGAGGACACCCAGTCTGAAGAAGGCGGAAGGAGATGAGTGAACACAGGCAAACATATGCACTGCACATGCCCATCAATCACACCCTCGCTGTCCAAAAAAATAAGACACCGAGGGCCGTTGTTTCGAGCAGGGGAGATGCACAGGCGCAGCCAGCTAACCAATGATGTCAAAAGACGGGCAGCGCTAACAAGGGTGGTGCTGCGTGTCATTACAAAGGAAAGTCACACCTCAGGGACATTGTAATGGTCTCTAATGAGACACATTTTGTACGT
Organism: Ranitomeya imitator; assembly: GCF_032444005.1. Taxonomy (NCBI): domain Eukaryota; kingdom Metazoa; phylum Chordata; class Amphibia; order Anura; family Dendrobatidae; genus Ranitomeya; species Ranitomeya imitator. The sequence continues at coordinate 709,267,320 of NC_091284.1, read as the reverse complement.
GTTGAGTTCCACGTGGGCAAGGAGAAAAAGTCAGCCACCTTGTACAAATGCAGCAGTACTGCTGTACAAGGTGGCTGATATACATAGAAACACCTGTGGGTGGGGGGCAGGCTCCCTTCAATTTCAGTTCATGTGCCTGCGTGGCGTTTGCAGGTCACGTTGCAAGCTACACAGCAGGGGAACAGCTGGCGTTGCTGAACCCCACTGACACATTGACTGGTGTTTTTCTCTGTGCAGATTGCATGTCCGGGCAAAAACTAGCGGTGTTAGAGCCCAGGGTCAGCAGGAGGAGGAGGAGAGGAGCAAAGTGTAGGCCGAAGCCTGCACTGGTGGCAGCTTTTGGTCGGTTGTGCCAGCGTGGCTTGTGCTGGACACGATGCCGGCTACACAGCGGGGGAACAGCAGGCGGTGCTGAACCCCACTAACACATTGGCTGGTGTTTTTCTCTGTGCAGCTAGCATGTCCGGGCAGAAACTGGCGTTGTTTGAGCCCAGGGTCAGCAGGAGGAGGAGAGGAGCAAAGTGTAGGCCGAAGCCTGCACTGGTGGCAGCTTTTGTTCTGTTGTGCCAGCGTGGCTTGTGCTGGACACGTTGCCGACTACACAGCAGGGGAACAGCTGGCGGTGCTGAACCCCACTAACACATTGGCTGGTGTTTTTCTCTGTGCAGCTAGCATTTCCGGGCAAAAACTAGCGGTGTTTGAGCCCAGGGTCAGCAGGAGGAGTAGAGGAGCAGAGTGTAGGCCGAAGCCTAGTTGAACCAATTTCAAAGGTTACCTTTAACCCCCCCCTCAGGTGTTGCAAGGTACAAGAGCCACACCTTGTGCAGCATTAATGCTGCACAAGTAAAAGGTTGCTCTATTTGTTTTGCTCCTTGCACACGCTGACTAAAACACGTACACTATTTAGCCCATTATACTGTCAAACAGTTGTGGAGGCGTGACTTGTCTTTTTAACGAGACGCAGCACAGGTGTCAAAATTTGCACCTAGGTACTGGGCGCAGATTCCTGAGCGTTGTTATTTGCTGTACAGGAGTCTGCGCTATTGTGATCCCTTGGCCATGCGCTGTGAGCGCTTCCTGTCTTCTGACCTCATTTCATGTCGGCCGTTGCGGTTAGCGATGGACATGAATCCCAGACCCACAGTGTGTTTTCAAAAAATCACACTGCGTGGCTGGGATTCGTGGCCTTGTGCAGTAAATAGGTTTGCCGCTTACACATGTCCTTACACCTGCTCCAGACTGGGCGGCCTCAGCTGATCCCTTATCGCCTACCACGGCCAGGAGGCCGCACAGTCTGAAGAAGGCGGAAGGAGATGAGTTAAGACAGGCGAACATATGCACTGCTCGTGCCCATAAACCACACCCTCGCTGACAAAATAAATATGACAACGAGGGGCGTTGTTTCTAGCAGGGCGGATGCACAGGCGCAGCCAGCTAACCATGATGACAAAAGACGGGAAACGCTACCAAGGGGGGTGCTGCGTATCATTACAAAGGAAAGTCACACCTCAGGGACAGTGGAATGGTCTCAATGAGACACATTTTGTACGTGTTGAGTTCCACGTGGGCAAGGAGAAAAAGTCAGCCACCTTGTACAAATGCAGCAGTACTGCTGTACTAGGTGGCTGTTATACATAGAAACACCTGGGGGGGTGGGGCCAGGTTCCCTTTTAATTTCAGTTCCTGTGCCTGCATGGCGTTTGCAGGTCACGTTGCCGGCTACACAGCAGGGGAACAGCTGGCGTTGCTGAACCCCACTAACACATTGGCTGGTGTTTTTCTCTGTGCAGCTAGCATGTCCGGGCAGAAACTGGCGGTGTTTGAGCCCAGGGTCAGCAGGAGGAGGAGAGGAGCAGAGTGTAGGCCGAAGCCTGCACTGGTGGCAGCTTTTGTTCTGTTGTGCCAGCGTGGCTTGTGCTGGACACGTTGCCGACTACACAGCAGGGGAACAGCTGGCGGTGCTGAACCCCACTGACACATCACCTAGTGTTTTTTTCTGTGTAGACAACACTTCCAGGTGGCAACTGACAGTGTTGAAACCCAGGGAATCAAAGAGGAGCAGAGTGTAGGCCGAAGCCTGCAGTGGAGCAAGTTGAAAGGGAACCTTTAACCCCCCCCCCCAGGCATTTGTTGCTGAAAGAGCCATCTTGTACAGCAGTAATACTGCACATGGAAAATGGTGGCTCCGAAAATTATGCTCCTTGCAAACGCTGAAGTACACACTCATATAATGTGTCCCCTCACACCGTCAAACCATCCCGGAAGTGGGACTTTCCTTTGTAATGTGACACAGCACAGCCGTCATTCCAACCCCCTTGGTGCCGGGCACCACCTCCTCAACGTTGTTTGGTTCTGTCACGGAGCCCGCACTGTAATGTTATCCCTTGGCCATGCACAGTTAGCGGTGCCCGTCTTCTGACATCATGTAGGTGTCAGGCTGGCAGTGCCTGTGCGTCCAAGCTGCCCGAGATCCAACCTTGCAGTGTCATCTAATGTAGTCCCACTGCGGGCCAGGGATCCATGGGCATGCGCAGTGCATATCATCGCCTCTCACTCACCTCCTTCCTGCTTCTTCAGACTGTGCGGCGTCACGGCCGTGGCATGCTATTAGGGATCAGCTGACGCCGCCTAGTCTGAAGAAGCGTGAAGAAGGGGAGTGAGAGGCTAGTATATGCACTGCGCATGGCCATGGATACCAGGCCCACTGTGGGATCACATTAGACGACACTGCGAGGTGTGATTTCGGGCAGCGTGGACGCACAGGCGCAGCCAGGACGACAACAAATGATGTCAGAGGACGGGCAGCGCAAACTGTGCATGGCCAAGGGATAACATAACAGCGCAGGGTCCATGACGGAATCAAACAACGCTAAGGAGGCAGCGCACGGTGCCAAGGGGGTAGCAATGACGGCTGTGCTGCGTCACATTACAAAGGAAAGTCCCACCTCCGGGACGGTTGGACGGTGTGAGGGGACACATTACATGAGTGTGTAGTTCAGCGTTTGCAAGGAGCATAATTTCAAGAGCGACCTTTCCCTTGTGCAGTATTAGTGCTGCACATGGTGGCTCTTTCAGTAACAAACGCCTAGGGGGGGCGGGGACAGGTCCCCTTACATTTTAGTTGTGCCAGCGTGGCGGTCGCATGACACGTTGCCGGATACACAGCTGGGGATCAGCTGACGTTACTGAACCCCAATAACAGAGGAGCGACTGTTGACTGTGCACACAGCACTTCCAGGCACCAACTGGCGGTGTTAGAGCCCAGGGACAGCAGGAGGAGCAGATTGGAGGTATTGCCGCACACACAGCTGGGGATCAGCTGACGTTACTGAACCCCAATAACAGAGGAGCGACTGTTGACTGTGCACACAGCACTTCCAGGCACCAACTGGCGGTGTTAGAGCCCAGGGACAGCAGGAGGAGCAGATTGGAGGTATTGCCGCACACACAGCTGGGGATCAGCTGACGTTACTGAACCCCAATAACAGAGGAGCGACTGTTGACTGTGCACACAGCACTTCCAGGCACCAACTGGCGGTGTTAGAGCCCAGGGACAGCAGGAGGAGCAGAGGAACAGAGTGTAGGCCGAAGCCTGATTGGAGCAAGTTGAAAGGAAACCTTTAACCCCCCCCCCCCCAAGACGTTTGTAGCTGAAAGAGCCATGTTGTGCAGCACTAAGGATGCAAAAGGAAAAGGTTGCTCTTTTAATTATGCTCCTTGCAAACACCGAAGTAAACACTAAAAATGTGTCCCTTTATACCGTTAAACCGTTCCGGAGGTGCGAATTTCCTTCGTAATGGGACACAGCACAGCTGTCATTCCTATCCCCTTGATGCCGTGCGCTGCCTCCTCAGCGTTGTTTTAAGCTGCCACGGAGCCTGCGCTGTTCTGTTAGCCCTTGGCCATGCCCAATTAGCGCTGCCTGTCTTCTGACATAATTTGGTGTCAGGCTGTCAGTGCCTGTGCGTCCACGCTGCTCCAGATCCCACCTCGCAGTCTCATCTAACGTAATCCCACTGCGGGCCTTGGAACCATGGGCATGCACAGTGCATAACCTCGACTCTCACTCCCCTCCTTCCCTCTTCTTCAGACTGTGCGGTGTCACGGCCGTGGCATGCTAGGGATCAGCTGACGGCGCACAGTCTAAAGAAGGCGGAGGGAAATGAGCGAGAGCCCGAGGGGAAGATATGCACTGCGCATGCCCATGGATCCCAGGCCCGCAGTGTGACTCAATCAGAAGACACTGCGAGGCGGGATCTCGGGCACCGCGGCCGCACAGGCGCAGCCAGCCTGACACCAAATTATGTCAGAAGACAGGCAGCGCAAATAGGGCATGCCCAAGGGATAACAGAACAGCGCAGGCTCCGTGACAGCTTAAAACAACGCTGAGGAGGCAGCGCATGGCACCAAGGGGGTAGGAATGACGGCTGTGCTGCGTCACATTACGAAGGAAAGTCCCAGCTCCGGGACGGTATAACGGTATCAGTGAACACATTTTATAAGTGTTAAGTTCTGCGTGTGCAAAGAGCTAAAAAAAAAGAGCTACCTTTTCCTTGCGCAGCATTACTGCTGCACAAGATGGCTCTTTCAGTAACAAACGACGGGGGGGGGGGGGGAGAGGTTCCCTTACATTTAGGTTGTTGTGCCAGCGTGGCGGTCGCAGGACACATTGCCGGCTACACAGCTGGGGATCAGCTGACGTTACTGAAACCCAATAACACTGGGTCGTATGTTTTTACTGTGCAGCCTGCACTTCTGAGCCGCAACTGGCGGTGTTGGAGCCCAGGAATAGCAGTTCAGGTGGTAGAAAGATGAACACAGCAGGAGACCTGGATGACACCCAATTACTTAATCAGGCAGAGGAGTGGCAAATTCCTGCGAGATCCAGGCCTGGTTCATTTTCAGGAAAGTAAGCCGGTCAACGTTATCGGAGGATAGTCGCATGCGACGGTCTGTTAGTACACCACCTGCGGCACTAAAGACACGTTCCGATAAGACACTAGCCGCAGGGCAAGCCAGCACCTCCAATGCATACTGGCTTAGCTCTGGCCATGTATCCAGCTTAGAGACCCAAAACTTGAACGGGGAAGAGCCGTCTGGGAGTACAGTAAGAGGGCAAGCCATGTAGTCTGTCACCATCTGACGGAACCGTTGCCTCCTGCTGACTGGAGCCGCCGGTGATGGTGTAGACATTTGGGGCGGGCACACAAAAGTGTGCCAGAGTTGTGCCATACTGGGCTTGCCTTGGGCAGAGGCACTGCTTCTGCTCCCTCTTTGGGCACAGCCTCCCCCACTGCCTCGACGCACTGAGCTGCTTTGTAAAGCACTAGCAGCACTCCTCTCAGTTGGACAGGAGAAGATGATGGAATTCACCAGTGTGTCGTGGTACTCCCGCAATTTACGCTCCCGGGTCAACGCAGGGATGAGGTTTTGGACGTTGTCCCGGTAGCGAGGATCGAGGAGGGTGAACACCCAATAATCAGGCATGTTGAGAATGTGGTCGATGCGGCGGTCGTTTCTCAGGCACTGCAGCATGAAATCCACCATGTGCTGCAGAGTGCCAACCGGCCCAGAAACGCTGTCCCCTGCTTGAGACATGATCTCTGCCCGCTCGTCATCACCCCACCCTCGCTGTACACACTGACCACTGGACAATTGTGTCGCTCCCTCCTCTGGACGGAGCTCTTCCTCCTCCATTGACTCCTCCTCATCCTCCTCACAAATTGGCCCCTGCGTACCCCTTTGTGAGGAACCACGTGGCGCTGACTCTCCAGAAGCTGATGGAAAAGGTGACTCCTCATCCTCCACCTCTTCCACCACATCATCCCTTAACCCTTGCAAAGTTTGCTGAAGCAGGCAGATAAGGGGGACAGTCATGCTGACTAGTGCATCATCTGCACTTGCCATCCGCGTGGAATAATCAAAAGGACGCAAAACCTGGCAGACGTCCTTCATAGTGGCCCACTCTGTGGTTGTGAAGTCTGATCGGCGCTGACTGCGACTTCTTTGCGCCTGATGCAGCTGGTACTCCATAACTGCTTGCTGCTGCTCACACAACCGCTCCAACATATGTAACGTGGAATTCCACCGGGTAGGTAGGTCACATATGATGCGGTGTTCCGGAAGGCGGAATCGGCGCTGCAGAGCAGCAATGCGGGATCTGGCCAAGCTGGAACGCCGCAAGTGAGCACACTCTAGGCGGACCTTGTGCAGCAGGGCATCAAGATCCGGATAGTCCCTCAGAAAACTCTGCACAACCAAATTGAGCACATGTGCCAGACATGGGATGTGAGTGAGGTTGCCAAGGGCCAAAGCTGCCACCAGATTTCGGCCATTGTCACACACTACCATGCCTGGCTGGAGATTCGCTGGCAGTAACCACACATCGCTCTCCTGCTTTATGGCATTCCAGAGCTCCTGCGCTGTGTGGCTTCGATGCCCCAATGAAACTAGTTTCAAGACGGCCTGCTGACGTTTGGCCACGACTGTGCTCATGTCGGTCATAGGTAAACGTTCACGGGTCCATGTGGGGGTGGACTGTGACGGATCCTGCAGAGAGGAATCAGAGGAACTGGTGTAAGAGGAGGAGTCGATGCGTACAGACTGGATTCCTGCAATCCTTGGAGTGGGCAGGACACGTCCTGCGCCACTCGCACGATCTGTACCTGGCTCAACAACATTAACCCAATGGGCAGTGAGGGAAACATATCGCCCCTGTCCATGCTGACTGGTCCACGCATCGGTGGTGAGGTGGACCTTGCTACTGACGGCGTTCAGTAGCGCATGTTTTATGTTTGCCTCAACATGCCTGTGCAGGGCAGGGACAGCCTGCCTGCTGAAGTAAAAGCGGCTGGGCACCTTGTACTGTGGGACTGCCAATGCCATCAAGTCACGGAAGCTGTCAGTCTCCACCAGCCTGAACGAGAGCATTTCCAGGGACAACAGTTTGGCAATGCCTGCATTCAGAGCCTGTGCTCGGGGGTGGTTGGCCGAGAATGCCCGCCTTTTCTCCCATGCCTTTTCTCCCATGCCTGGACTACCGATGGCTGTAGAGTAGACTGGGAGTGTGAGGATGACTGGGAAGGTGGTGCTGTGGGTGGAATTACACTAGGTCTCTGGGAGGAAGCCAAACCAGCTGTGCGTGAGCTGGAGGAAGAGGCAACACGAGCTGAAGAGGTGGTAGCTGCCGCTGTTGGTTGGCCTACATCTTCAGTGTGTTTCTGTAACTCCACCGCGTGCCTGGTCCGCACATGTTTCCACATATTTGTGGTATTGAGGTTGCTGACATTTTTCCCTCTTTTTACTTTATGATGACACAGCTTGCATTTGACAAAACAAATGTCATCTGCAACTGTGTCAAAAAAGGACCAGGCACTGCAAGTCTTGGGAGCGCCCTTTTTGGCTTTGGAAAGAGACAGGCTCCTAACGGGTGCCAAAGTGGAGGCTACAGGCTCCGCAGTCTTCCCCCTCCCTCTCCCTCTTTGGCCCGTAAGAGGAAGCTCTTCCTCTGAGCTGCTCCCACCACCTTCCTGTTCCTCACGCCACGATGGGTCAAGGACCTCATCATCTCCACTACCCTCTGCCACCAACTGCTCCTCCTGGGTAGTCTCAGCAGCACAGTACGCACGAGAAAGCGGCACCTGAGTTTCATCATCAGATGCGTACTGCGCTGTGGTCACCGGAGGCACTGGCCCACCTGCCTCTTCAGAGTCAGAGAGAAAAAGGTGTTGGGCATCACTGCACACTGCCTCTTCTTCCATTTCTCCAATGCTGCTTGGCTGGCCCCCTGTTTCCAAGCCAAGAGATTCAGAGAACAGAAGTAGAGACGGCTCCTGTCCTGGGCTCTCTGACTGCCTGGCCAATTTGGCAGGTGGTGAAGAGACAGATGGCTGCTCTCCAGTGCTCTGTGCCTGAGAGGATGTGGCACTAACTGAAGTCGATGCCGAGGCGTTAGCTGCCATCCACCCGACAACGGCTTCAATTTGGTCTTCACGCAGCAGCGGTGCACGGCGCTCTCCGACAAAGCTGCGCATGAAGGACTGTTCCCTGCTGAAACTGAGTGACGACGAGTCACCGGCGCCCGCAGCAGGCACAGAATCACCACGTCCTCTCCCTGCTCCTCTCCCTGCTCCGCGCCCACGCCCCTTACTCCCTGCCCTCTTCATCTTGGTTGACAGATAAAGATAAGCAGAAAAGTACTAAGGCCTTAGTGTGCTTATTCCTGTAATGCTCCTCCTAACAGGTGTAAGAAACACTAATGTTGTAAATTGTGGACTAAACTTTATTATTTTTCAAATGTGGCCTACACAAGTGTAAGTTGTGTTTGCTGAACTTAACCTTTTTTTTGGTGCAGATCGGGCTACAGAGCTAGTTTAAATCACACGGAGACCGTGCAGACAGCCGTAAACGGCGCTGCAAGGCCAAGAAACCCTCCTCTAGGTTATCCTATATAGTGTTTTTCCACTATTTAGCTGGATACAAGTGGAAAGACACTAATAGGAATTTTTTTTTTCAAATTTTAAACTGGCTGCACTATTTGAAAAAAAGGAAATTGTTTTTCAAGGTATGAGGCAGTAACGCACCCTGAGCTGAATCCAACCGGCTATGGCTGCACACAGACTACAGGGCGAGCTGCGCTCACACAGAGACCGTGCAGACAGCCGTAAACGGCGCTGCAAGGCCCCCAAAAAAACCTCTAGGTTATCCTATGTAGTGTTTTTCCACAATTGAGCTGGAGACTGGTGGAAAGACACTAATAGGAATTTTTTTTTTTTTCAAATTTTAAACAGGCTGCACTATTTGAAAAAAAGGAAAATTTTTCTCAAGGTATGAGCCAGTAACGAACCCTGAGCTGAATCCAACCGGCTATGGCTGCACACAGACTACAGGGCGAGCTGGGCTCACACGGAGACCGTGCAGACAGCCGTAAACGGCGCTGCAAGGCCAAAAAACCCTCCTCTAGGTTATCCTATATAGTGTTTTTCCACTATTTAGCTGGATACGAGTGGAAAGACACTAATAGGAATTTTTTTTTTCAAATTTTAAACAGGCTGCACTATTTGAAAAAAAGGAAAATTTTTCTCAAGGTATGAGCCAGTAACGAACCCTGAGCTGAATCCAACCGGCTATGGCTGCACACAGACTACAGGGCGAGCTGGGCTCACACGGAGACCGTGCAGACAGCCGTAAACGGCGCTGCAAGGCCCAAAAACCCCCCTCTAGGTTATCCTATGTAGTGTTTTTCCACAATAGAGCTGGAGACTGGTGGAAAAACACTAATAGGAAATTTGAGAAAAAATGTGCAGCAGGCTGCACTAAGAGCAAAAAAGAACAACTGTGTGAGGCAGTGTGAACCCCCCCTGAGCTGAATACAACCGGGTATATGGCTGCACACAGACTACAGAGTGAGCTGCACACACACACACACACACACAGAGACCTTGCAGAACGCTGTTAAAACAGCGCTGCAAGGCAAGAGCAAGGTGAACAGTGAAGAACACACAGCGTTTTGCTAAATTAGCCTTTGGAAAGGAAAATAAAGCAATTAGCTAGCTCAACTGGCCCTCAGTTAGAACACAGCGTCCTGTCCCTAACTGAAATCACAGCAGAGTGAGCGCAAAATGGCGGCAGCGCTTTTTTATAGTGCAGAGTGACATCATTTCAGCAGCCAATCCAAGCCTTGCCAGTACTTACATGCCCACCATGCTAAACAGGATGTGCCCACACTTTCATTCATTCCTCATTGGCTGCTGCGTTCAATTTGAATTCTGGGAACTTCCGATTCCGGTATCCGATACGCGGGAAGTATCGGAATTCAGTATCGGAATTCCGATACCGCAAATATCGGCCGATACCCGATACTTGCGGTATCGGAATGCTCAACACTAGTTGTGAGCATAAGCTGAAACAGTGGCATCCCTTTAGTGACTCAGTGTTAAGCCCCAAAGCGGTCTTGTTACACAATGGTAATGTTCTTCTTTTAATACCTGTTGGCTATGCTGCACACATGAAAGAAACATATCAGAACATGGAAACGTTGTTGAAACACATCAAGTACAGTAACTACAACTGGAGCATCTGTAGCGATTGAAAAGTGGTGGCACTGCCGCTTGGATTGCAGCTTGAATATACCAAATACTGCTGTTTCATTTGTGAATGGGACAGCCATGCTAAGCAGTCACATTACAGTAGAAGGAAGTGGCCAATCCATAACCAGTTGGCTCCCGTGCAGAAAAAAAATGTCACAGATAAAGCACTTGTGGATATGATATTTTGGCTTCCACTTTATATAAAATTCAGGCTGATTAAAAAAAATTAGTGACATTGAACAAGGAAGCTGAAGGTTTTGTCATTTGAAACCAATGTTCCCAAGAATAATCAATGCCAAGATTTAAGGAAGGCATTTTTGTTGGTCCACAAATCCGTCATCATGAATGACAAGCACTTCAAAGAGCTGCTGGAGTGGCCTGAGAAACTTTCTTGGAAACCATTTAAGGATGTTTCGGAGAATTTCCTTGGCAACTATCAAGCACCAAACTACTTCGAATTGGTTGACCACCTTCTTGAAGCTTACAAAGCAATGAAGTGCAACATGTCATTGAAAATTAATTTTCTTCTTTCACATTTGGAATTCTCCCCTGGAAATCTTGGTGCAGTCAGTGACAAATATGGTGAACGGTTTCACCAAGATATTGCCACAATGGAAAAGCGTTATCAAGGCTACTGGAATCCATCAACGCTAGCTGACTATTGCTGGACACTAATACGGGATTCGCTGGACAAACGGAAATCGTTAGCAAAACACTTTTGGTTCAGTTGAACTTATGCTCCGTGTAACATTTACGGTAAATGCTTCATAATCGGTAAAACTTAATCTCCATGTTTCTTATAACTAACTTCTGTGTTATACAGATTATCCGAAATTATATTTCTGCTTAGCTCGATTGGGTTTATTGTAATCGCTTCAAATTTTCAAGAAAACAAAACTTTCGAAAATATCTTTTTTCCAGTGTTATTTTCTCAGCAGGAGCCGACTTACTGCCCTACAGTCATTTCTCCATCTTCATTTCCTACTTCTGGAACTGACATTTTACATATCAAATGTTGCAATAGATAAACGCGGAGTTCAGGCTAAGTTTCACTACATGAGGAAATGCACTTCTGGTCCAGCTCCCCTATGAGCACATGCTGGAGCATTGCATAACATGTAGTTCCTGTGTAATGTGTTTTGTTTTTGTTTTTTTTTGTTTGTTTTTTTTATATTTAAATAGATCCTTGTAATTGAAGACATTTTCCAGATAGAGATTTGGCAGAGCTATAAGGAATATACGATTATAATGTGCAACCCCAATTCTTAAAAAAAAGTTTGAACACTGCGTCAAATGTAAAGAATACAATGACTAAGGAAACTCTTAGCCATATTTTATTCACAACAGAACTTAAAACACAGACATTTTCCATGTCATTTGGAAAGAAAGAATGATTAATAAATAAAAATGATTAATGGCAGCAACATAGCAAAAAAAAAAGTTGGGAGAGTTAACAAAAAGCTGGAAAAGTAAGCTGTACTAGTGATGGGTCAATTTCAACTAAGTTACATGACTGCACAGAAAAAGCATGTTAGGGTCACATTGCGTTAGTGCAACCCGTTTAGCGCTAGCGGGTTGCGCTAACGCAATGTTTTTAATGTGGCCGCGTCCCGGGGTCGCGGTAACGTCCCCGCTCTCGCAGATCCCCGATCTGCGAGAGCGGGGAACGGACCGCGGGCGCGCCTCGGAGGCTGCAAGCAGCATCCGCGGCGCGCCAGGAAACACCGGCGCGTCGCTAGCGCGTGCCGAACATGGCACGCGCTAGTGCTGCTCGTTCCCATTGCCGTGAATGGGCGCGCTAACGGACGCGTTGCACGGCGTTAATTTTGCCGTGCAACGCTGTCCGTTAGCGCGTTCCCATTTAACGCAATGGGAACCTTAGAGAGGCAGAGTCTCTCAGAAGCAAATATGGTCTGGAAACAACTACAGCTACAAATTGTGGAACAATGTCAGAAAAAATGTTCCACAATGTAAAATCGGAAAGATTTTGAACATCCCACCATCTATAGTATCTATTATCCTCCCAAAAATCAGTAATTCGGGAGAAATCCACATGCTTTTCACTTGAGTATAGTAATCCTCCCTTAGTATGTTGGGGAAGTCACGCTGATATGATCTGCCAAATAAAATAGGCAGTGTTTCAAGGAGGATTAAAAAAAGCATCTTGTTGATGATAAACACGCTCAGATTGTCGGCTGCTGCAGATTCACTGCAGATGTCTGCTTCAAGGAACTATTCAAAGACCTTTTGCGGTTTGGGCAACTTTATGCAGGTTCCAATGTCATAAGGCTTCAGATTTTCTATAGATCTCAAGCTTGCAGTTTATTAGTTATGGACTTTAGTAATTGTACATGTCAGTGTGACATCAGTGTTTATTACTGTTCGAGTTTGGCACCATAACTATAGTGCAGCTTTAACCTATCAAGCATGTATTATTTATTTTTAGAGAACCATTGATTCCATGGTGCTGTACAACTAAAAAGGGGTTTACATACAAATCTAAAATACCGTGAACAAATGAAGTGACCGGCTGGCACAGAAGGAAGAGGGCCATGGCCTTGTGGGCTTACAGTATAAAGGATAATGTGGAAGGAGACAGTAGGTGGGAGGTTGCAGCAGATCCTGGTGATGGTGAGGTGGTAGCAGCGTCATTGCAGGCTGTAGGTTTAAATGGAGATGGGTTCAAGTTCCATCTGAAAATACCAAATGTGAATCGGACGTGTTGAAGCACAAAATTCTCCAATAGATGGGGAATATTCAGCAGAAGTCTTGGAGGTGATTGGTAGAGGAATGTACGAGTTTGAAGGGGAGAAAGCGATCTTGGGAGGACCAGAAAGGACATGTGGGTAGTTATTGGGAGACGAGTTCAGAGATATATGGAGGAGACAGATTATGGGTGGCTTTCTAACTTAATGTTAGTAGTTTGAACTTGATTTGTTGGGAATTGGAAACCAATGCAGGGATTTGTAGAGGAGAGAAGCCGAGGCGTAGCGAGGAGAGAGGTGGATTAATTGGGGAGCAGAGTTAAAGGCATACAGCGGGTGGATTAAAAAAAAATATATACTTTATATTCTAATGCTCATACTGTTATAAACAATTAGGATAATCTGAATAGTGCTGTTTTCCATCCTCACAGTAGCTGCAGTTCTGTCATGCAGGAGCTGCTCCTTGGTGCTCCCCCACCCTTATGGGACGTCACGTCACACATCGGGGGCGTGGCCTGCTCCTTAGTGCTAGCAGCAGCCTGCCCCGATACCATCTCCTTGTAGTCAGTGTATCAGGTGGAGTGGTGGGGTGTGGCCTGCTTCCTGCATGCAGCAGCCAGCCACATGATATGTCCTTTCCTGCAGTCCTAGATCTTAGAGAAGGCCATGCCCCCTGGTCTAGGACTGAATACAAGCAGGCATCATCTGGGAACTTGCAGCCAGAAGGAGGCCATGCCCCCTGATATCAGACTAAATAGAAGGAGATCATCAGGGGGCTATCAGCAACTAGCAAGCCACTCCCCCACCACACCCCTCCTGATAGACTGGATATAAGCAGATAGTATCTGGGCGCTCACTGCTGCTAGCCGCCAGGATCAGGCCACGCCCCCTGATATCAGACTGAATATAAGCAGATAGTATCTGGGCGCTCACTGCTGCTAGCTGCCAGGATCAGGCCACGCCCCCTGATATCAGACTGAATATAAGCAGATGGTATCTGGGCGCTCACTGCTGCTAGCCGCCAGGATCAGGCCACGCCCCCTGATATCAGACTGAATATAAGCAGATGGTATCTGGGCGCTCACTGCTGCTAGCCGCCAGGATCAGGCCACGCCCCCTGATATCAGGCTAAATATAAGCAGATGGTATCTGGGCGCTCACTGCTGCTAGCCGCCAGAATCAGGCCATGCCCTCTGATATCAGACTGAATATAAGCAGATGGTATCTGGGCGCTCACTGCTGCTAGCCGCCAGGATCAGGCCATGCCCTCTGATATCAGACTGAATATAAGCAGATGGTATCTGGGCGCTCACTGCTGCTAGCCGCCAGAATCAGGCCACGCCCCCTGATATCAGACTGAATATAAGCAGATGGTATCTGGGCGCTCACTGCTGCTAGCCGCCAGGATCAGGCCACGCCCCCTGATATCAGACTGAATATAAGCAGATGGTATCTGGGCGCTCACTGCTGCTAGCCGCCAGGATCAGGCCATGCACCCTGATATCAGACTGAATATAAGCAGATGGTATCTGGGCGCTCACTGCTGCTAGCCGCCAGGATCAGGCCATGCCCTCTGATATCAGACTGAATATAAGCAGATGGTATCTGGGCGCTCACTGCTGCTAGCCGCCAGGATCAGGCCATGCCCCCTGATATCAGACTGAATATAAGCAGATGGTATCTGGGGGTTCACTGCTGCTAGCCGCCAGGATCAGGCCACGCCCCCTGATATCAGACTGAATATAAGCAGATGGTATCTGGGCGCTCACTGCTGCTAGCCGCCAGGATCAGGCCATGCACCCTGATATCAGACTGAATATAAGCAGATGGTATCTGGGCGCTCACTGCTGCTAGCCGCCAGGATCAGGCCACGCCCCCTGATATCAGACTGAATATAAGCAGATGGTATCTGGGCGCTCACTGCTGCTAGCCGCCAGGATCAGGCCACGCCCCCTGATATCAGACTGAATATAAGCAGATGGTATCTGGGCGCTCACTGCTGCTAGCCGCCAGGATCAGGCCACGCCCCCTGATATCAGACTGAATATAATCAGATGGTATCTGGGGGTTCACTGCTGCTAGCCGCCAGGATCAGGCCATGCCCTCTGATATCAGACTGAATATAAGCAGATGGTATCTGGGCGCTCACTGCTGCTAGCCGCCAGAATCAGGCCACGCCCCCTGATATCAGACTGAATATAAGCAGATAGTATCTGGGCGCTCACTGCTGCTAGCCGCCAGGATCAGGCCATGCACCCTGATATCAGACTGAATATAAGCAGATGGTATCTGGGCGCTCACTGCTGCTAGCCGCCAGGATCAGGCCATGCCCTCTGATATCAGACTGAATATAAGCAGATGGTATCTGGGCGCTCACTGCTGCTAGCCGCCAGAATCAGGCCACGCCCCCTGATATCAGACTGAATATAAGCAGATGGTATCTGGGCGCTCACTGCTGCTAGCCGCCAGGATCAGGCCATGCACCCTGATATCAGACTGAATATAAGCAGATGGTATCTGGGCGCTCACTGCTACTAGCTGCCAGGATCAGGCCATGCCCCCTGATATCAGACTGAATGTAATCAGATGGTATCTGGGCGCTCACTGCTGCTAGCCGCCAGGATCAGGCCATGCCCCCTGATATCAGACTGAATATAAGCAGATGGTATCTGGGCGCTCACTGCTACTAGCCGCCAGGATCAGGCCATGCCCTCTGATATCAGACTGAATATAAGCAGATGGTATCTGGGCGCTCACTGCTGCTAGCCGCCAGGATCAGGCCATGCCCTCTGATATCAGACTGAATATAAGCAGATGGTATCTGGGGGTTCACTACTGCTAGCTGCCAGGATCAGGCCATGCCCCCTGATATCAGACTGAATATAAGCAGATGGTATCTGGGTGCTCACTGCTGCTAGCCGCCAGGATCAGGCCATGCCCCCTGATATCAGACTGAATATAAGCAGATGGTATCTGTGGGTTCACTACTGCTAGCCGCCAGGATCAGGCCATGCCCCCTGATATCAGACTGAATATAAGCAGATGGTATCTGGGCGCTCACTGTTGCTAGCTGCCAGGATCAGGCCATGCCCCCTGATATCCGACTGAATGTAAGCAGATGGTATCTGGGCGCTCACTGCTGCTAGCCGCCAGGATCAGGCCACGCCCCCTGATATCAGACTGAATGTAAGCAGATGGTATCTGGGCGCTCACTGCTGCTAGCCGCCAGGATCAGGCCATGCCCCCTGATATCAGACTGAATGTAAGCAGATGGTATCTGGGGGTTCACTGCTGCTAGCTGCCAGGATCAGGCCACGCCCCCTGATATCAGACTGAATGTAAGCAGATGGTATCTGGGCGCTCACTGTTGCTAGCCGCCAGGATCAGGCCATGCCCCCTGATATCAGACTGAATGTAATCAGATGGTATCTGGGCGCTCACTGCTGCTAGCTGCCAGGATCAGGCCACGCCCCCTGATATCAGACTGAATGTAATCAGATGGTATCTGGGCGCTCACTGCTGCTAGCCGCCAGGATCAGGCCATGCCCCCTGATATCAGACTGAATGTAATCAGATGGTATCTGGGCGCTCACTGCTGCTAGCCGCCAGGATCAGGCCATGCCCCCTGATATCAGACTGAATGTAATCAGATGGTATCTGGGGGTTCACTACTGCTAGCCGCCAGGATCAGGCCACGCCCCCTGATATCAGACTGAATATAAGCAGATGGTATCTGGGCGCTCACTGCTGCTAGCCGCCAGGATTGGGCCATGCCCCCTGATATCAGGCTGAATATAAGCAGATGGTATCTGGGGGTTCACTACTGCTAGCCGCCAGGATCAGGCCATGCCCCCTGATATCAGGCTGAATATAAGCAGATGGTATCTGGGCGCTCACTACTGCTAGCCGCCAGGATCAGGCCATGCCCCCTGATATCAGACTGAATATAAGCAGATGGTATCTGGGCGCTCACTGCTGCTAGCCGCCAGGATCGGGCCATGCCCCCTGATATCAGGCTGAATATAAGCAGATGGTATCTGGGGGTTCACTACTGCTAGCCGCCAGGATCAGGCCATGCCCCCTGATATCAGACTGAATATAAGCAGATGGTATCTGGGCGCTCACTGTTGCTAGCTGCCAGGATCAGGCCATGCCCCCTGATATCCGACTGAATGTAAGCAGATGGTATCTGGGGGTTCACTGCTGCTAGCCGCCAGGATCAGGCCACGCCCCCTGATATCAGACTGAATGTAAGCAGATGGTATCTGGGCGCTCACTGCTGCTAGCCGCCAGGATCAGGCCACGCCCCCTGATATCAGACTGAATGTAAGCAGATGGTATCTGGGCGCTCACTGCTGCTAGCCGCCAGGATCAGGCCATGCCCCCTGATATCAGACTGAATGTAAGCAGATGGTATCTGGGGGTTCACTGCTGCTAGCTGCCAGGATCAGGCCATGCCCCCTGATATCAGACTGAATGTAAGCAGATGGTATCTGGGGGTTCACTGCTGCTAGCTGCCAGGATCAGGCCACGCCCCCTGATATCAGACTGAATGTAAGCAGATGGTATCTGGGCGCTCACTGCTGCTAGCCGCCAGGATCAGGCCATGCCCCCTGATATCAGACTGAATGTAAGCAGATGGTATCTGGGGGTTCACTGCTGCTAGCCGCCAGGATCAGGCCACGCCCCCTGATATCAGACTGAATGTAAGCAGATGGTATCTGGGCGCTCACTGCTGCTAGCCGCCAGGATCAGGCCACGCCCCCTGATATCAGACTGAATGTAATCAGATGGTATCTGGGCGCTCACTGCTGCTAGCTGCCAGGATCAGGCCATGCCCCCTGATATCAGACTGAATGTAATCAGATGGTATCTGGGGGTTCACTGCTGCTAGCTGCCAGGATCAGGCCACGCCCCCTGATATCAGACTGAATATAAGCAGATGGTATCTGGGGGTTCACTACTGCTAGCCGCCAGGATCAGGCCATGCCCCCTGATATCAGACTGAATATAAGCAGATGGTATCTGGGGGTTCACTGTTGCTAGCTGCCAGGATCAGGCCATGCCCCCTGATATCAGACTGAATGTAAGCAGATGGTATCTGGGGGTTCACTGCTGCTAGCTGCCAGGATCAGGCCACGCCCCCTGATATCAGACTGAATATAAGCAGATGGTATCTGGGGGTTCACTGTTGCTAGCTGCCAGGATCAGGCCATGCCCCCTGATATCAGACTGAATGTAAGCAGATGGTATCTGGGCGCTCACTGTTGCTAGCCGCCAGGATCAGGCCATGCCCCCTGATATCAGACTGAATGTAATCAGATGGTATCTGGGCGCTCACTGCTGCTAGCTGCCAGGATCAGGCCATGCCCCCTGATATCAGACTGAATGTAATCAGATGGTATCTGGGCGCTCACTGCTGCTAGCCGCCAGGATCAGGCCATGCCCCCTGATATCAGACTGAATGTAATCAGATGGTATCTGGGCGCTCACTGCTGCTAGCCGCCAGGATCAGGCCATGCCCCCTGATATCAGACTGAATGTAATCAGATGGTATCTGGGCGCTCACTGCTGCTAGCCGCCAGGATCAGGCCACGCCTCCTGATGTGACCTAACCTCCCATAAGGGAGGGGGAGCACCAAGGAGCTGCCGCAGTGTGACACAATTACACCTAATGTGAGGATGCAATATAATGCTATTCATGTTATCCCAATAGTTTATGAAGATACGAGCATTAGGATAATTTTCCTGGAATACCCCTTTAGGAATGGTTGTGAAAGGTTTGAGTGTGTTAGCAGGGAGGCCACAGAGGAGGCTATTGCAGTAGTTGAGGCAGAAAATGAGAAGGGCAAGCACTAGCAGTTTAGTATTTCAGGGTTGAGGAAAGGACGGATTTTGTAAATCTTCGTGTTGAAGGCGACACTGCTTGGATATGTGGTTTGCAATACAAGACAAAATCAAGGGTTACTCCGAGGTAGTGGACTTCCGATACGGGGGAAGCGTGAAGCCCTTTATTGTAATAGATCGGGTAGGGAAGTGAAGTGGGATGGAGGAAAGAGAAGTGTGGTTTTGTGTACCTTCTATGGATTACAGAAAGCCTGTTCTACCATGGTGGATGCTTTCTATCAATCAGACTGTATCAAATCTACATAGATAAGATAAGCAGTGTGTGCATGAGGATTGCTGGTACATTAAAAATTTTCTTTTCCTTTACTGAAAAAAATGGTGCAAAAAAAAAGTGATGTGAACAAACCCCAACTTTATGTTGTATCATTCCTCGGTTATTCCTCGAAGTACGGTAATTGTGAATAAGTAGATTACTGAGCATTCCCATTCCCAAGTGAGTGCGTCTCTAAATAAATGTCAGCACTGTTATCACTGATTGGACATCCTCAGACCGTGTAGAGACACCGCCCCAATTGCTAACACCCTTGTGTCATTTTATTAACACATTTCATGGAGGAATAAGAGGAACACAATACATAGTTGTCAATAATCTGCTCCAATAATATATTATGGTGTTAGTTACTAAAAGGGACGTGTGAGCTGACGGCACTGCTCTTAGTGGAGTGGCACTGTTTTCTTATAAAGGTGGTGACTGGGGCATGAATAACCCAACGGGGGGCGGAAATATGGATTGGCATCAGCCAGTAGTTGTACTTAGCTACTTTTACATGTAATATAATGGTAAATGTGATGTGGGTACCTTTTTCACTGACTGGTGTGTTTACTTTCCTCTTTTTGCACAGCTTATTATGGAAGAGGTTACTAAGAAAACAGACAGTACAGACACTGTACAGACTATTTCTTTCCCCGCTTCAGCTTTCCAGGCATCACATCTTGCTCAACAAGTAAGACCATCGCTTCTTGCATCATTACTTAAATGGTCTCTGTCCTCTCCACAAAGTGTGACTATATTATTTAGAACAAGTACATATATGTATGAAACCTTTGTAATATATCTTATAAGAGAAAGATGCTTCTTTCTCCACTTATGTGCCACTTCTTTTCACTCCCGCCTCCTAAACTCATAATTCTATTGAAAAACTGTTTAACTCCACCTTAAGGTACCGTCACACTAGACGATATCGCTAGCGATCCGTGACGTTGCAGCGTCCTCGCTAGCGATATCGTCCAGTGTGACAGGCAGCAGCGATCAGGCCCCTGCTGTGCTGTCGCTGGTCGGGGAAGAAAGTCCAGAACTTTATTTGGTCGCTGGATCTCCCCGTAGACATCGCTGAATCGGCGTGTGTGACACCGATTCAGCGATGTCTTCACTGGTAACCAGGGTAAACATCGGGTAACTAAGCGCAGGGCCGCGCTTAGTAACCCGATGTTTACCCTGGTTACCATCCTAAAAGTTAAAAAAAACAAACAGTACATACTTACCTACAGCCGTCTGTCCTCCAGCGCTGTGCTCTGCACTCCTCCTGTACTGGCTGTGAGCGTCGGTCAGCCGGAAAGCAGAGCGGTGACGTCACCGCTCTGCTTTCCGGCCGCTGTGCTCACACAGACAGTACAGGAGGAGTGCAGAGCACAGCGCTGGAGGACAGACGGCTGTAGGTAAGTATGTACTGTTTGTTTTTTTTTTACTTTTAGGATGGTAACCAGGGTAAACATCGGGTTACTAAGCGCGGCCCTGCGCTTAGTTACCCGATGTTTACCCTGGTTACCGGCATCGTTGGTCGCTGGAGAGCGGTCTGTGTGACAGCTCTCCAGCGACCAAACAGCGACGCTGCAGCGATCCGGATCGTTGTCGGTATCGCTGCAGCGTCGCTAAGTGTGACGGTACCTTAAATCAAAACAAGACAGAATGCCAGCCCACTGAGGGATCAGATTACAGCTGCCTTTTGAAATCTGTTGGGGATCATCAGGAGTGTTGGGCACAGTGAAAGGGTAGGTTCACAGGAGTGTATAAAAACTCAATTAGAGTTCTATTCAGAAAGGTGGGTCTTTTTTTCGTTTTCTCCATTGATCCCTGTGCAGTCCATATGCAATCTTTTTTTTTTCTCTTAGGGTACCGTCACACTATAACATTTCGATCGCTACGACGGTACGATTCGTGACGTTCCAGCGATATCGTTACGATATCGCTGTGTCTGACACGCAGCAGCGATCAGGGATCCTGCTGAGAATCGTACGTCGTAGCAGATCGTATGGAACTTTCTTTCATCGCTGGATCTCCCGCTGTCATCGCTAGATCGGTGTGTGTGACACCGATCTAGCGATCTAGCGATGCGATCCAGCGATGCGTTCGCTTGTAACCAGGGTAAACATCGGGTAACTAAGCGCAGGACCGCGCTTAGTTACCCGATGTTTACCCTGGTTACAAGCGTTAAACTAAAAAAAAACAAACAGCACATACTTACATTCTGGTGTCCGTCAGGTCCCTTGCCGTCTGCTTCCCGCACTGTGACTGCCGGCCGTAAAGTGAAAGCAGAGCACAGCGGCTGTGCTTTCACTTTCACTTTACGGCCGGCAGTCATTGAGTGCGGGAAGCAGACTGCAAGGGACCTGACGGACACCAGAATGTAAGTATGTGCTGTTTTTTTTTTTTTTTAGTTTAACGCTTGTAACCAGGGTAAACATCGGGTAACTAAGCGCGGTCCTGCGCTTAGTTACCCGATGTTTACCCTGGTTACCCAGGGACCTCGGCATCGTTGGTCGCTGGAGAGCTGTCTGTGTGACAGCTCCCCAGCGACCACACTACGATTTACCTACGATCACGGCCAGGTCATATCGCTGGTCGTGATCGTAGGTAAATCGTATAGTGTGACGGTACCCTTAGAGCAGCAGCTATTAATCATTTACAAGACGGTTTAGAGCAGTGTTTCCCAAACTCCAGCCCTCACGGACCCCACGGGTCATGTTTTCAGGATTTCCATAGTGTTGCACAGGTGAGACAATTCCTGATGCCTTGATGATACTTCCACTACTTGCGCAATACTAAGGAAATCCTGAAAACATGACCCGTGGGGTCCGTGAGGGCTGGAGTTTGGGAAACACTGGTTTAGTTTCCTATGTTACTGAACTGCAATGTATCCGTAAAAGTCAGATGCTATGCGGTGTCTCTGTATGTCATCCAATTAATTTAATTTATTATTTTTTAGATTTGCATGAGTGAATCTCACCCAATTTAATGAAGAAACTAGTGCATGGTTTGATTTATTTCACACACAGATTTGGTTTGTGAAAAAAAAAATCGCTCCTCTGCACTGCCTCATTGAATAACATTGGTCTGACTGCAGTTTGTTTCTTTTTTGTTTTTTTTTTATGGAAGGCACTAGGACTGAAAATATGGTCATATGAATGAGCCCAAATAGGAATAGACTCTCACAAAGCTGTGCTGCTACTAGTAGATGTTTTATCCAATCCCATAGACAGATTCACAGCTACACAGCTCAGTACAGCTTTATAGTGTCCTCGCTGCTGCTAATTCTGTATGTGTGTTGTAGTGGGACTCCATCTCTGTGTGTCTTGTGCATGAGAGACATCATAGCAGTTACTGTATTTTTCGGACTATAAGATGCTCCGGACAAATAGAACGCACCCCAAAATGCAAAATTGAACAAAAAAAAAAAGATTTTTTTTTTTAAAGATGGGGATGGGATGGGGGGGGGGGTGTATCTTACCTGAGGGCTGGCGGTGGTAGAGCGGGGTCACAGGAGGCATGGTCCCTTCCTCAGGAAGCTGGTGGCGGCAGAAGTGGGGCAATGCTGCACTCCCAGGGTATCCCAGCGGTGCGATGCCGGCGGTGAGGCAGAGCAGGGTGCGTTGTATGGAGCAGGTCCCTTCCTCAGGATGCTGGCAGCAAAACTGTGGTGAACCTGCAGCCCAATGTCCACGCTGCGCAGAGCCGAGTGCATCATTGGTTTTTTGGTGGCCATTTTCCTGAATCAGAGGGCAGCCGAGATCTCAATCAGTGCAAGTGCAGCCTCCAGTTGCCATTTTCCTAAAGCCCACAGCCTTAGGAAAATGGAGTGCGAGAGGCCCAGCCGAGATCTCCATCCTTGCACACGCCGACTCCGGCGGCCCATGGCTTCAGGAAGATGGCCACAGGGAAACTAATGATGCACTGCACACTGCTCGCCGCTGACACCGAGCTTCATCATCGCCACACTGCTGCCTCCGGTTCCCTGAGGAAGGGACGCTGCTACAACACTGCAGCAACCCCCCAGTAAGCCTGCGTTCAGACTATTAAGACGCACCCCTCATTTTCCTTCAAAATTTTTTGGGTAAAAAGTGCGACTTAGGCTGCTTTCACACATCAGTCTTTTTTGCCATCAGTCACAATCCGTCGAATGTTGAAAAAAACGGATCCGTCGTAGATTGTGAAAAACTGATGCAACGGATCCGTTTTTTCAATGGATCCGATTAGCTAATCCAGCTAATTGGATCCTAAAAAAAAAAATCTGAGCATGCTCCGTTAAAAAAACGCAGAATCCGTCGCCGGATTCCGTCATTTGACGGATCCGGCACCATAGGGTTCCATTCTAGCAAACGACGGACGCTAAAAACATTACTATGTCTGTTTTCTCCGGCTGCCGGAAAAAAATTTTTTGACGAATCCGTCGAAAAACGAATGAAACGTGAGGCAATCCGTCGCTAATACAAGTCTATGAGAAAAAAACTGATCTGGTGGCAACTTTTGCCAGATCCGTTTTTTTCAAAATTCGCCGGATTGCGACTGACGGCAAAAAACTGATGTGCGAAAGGAGCCTTATAGTCCCCTAAATACAGTAGTCTTCACTCACTAGATCATTACAGATGGAGCCTGCAGAGGAAAACAGTTGAAAATGCAGGATACAAGTCAAATAATGGCCAGAAATATTATTATTTCTCACGTACACACAGGACAGCTTGTTCTGAAAAGTCACTCGAAAAAACAGGTCGGCGTTGTTGTCTGGGAGTGAGATCTTTGACACTTATGTGGATATCTGTTCTGCACTGACCACATTGGAGGTGATGGGATGACCGCCATGATTTCCATATGATCACATTTTTGCTTTCTTTGTTTTGTCACCATGAGGGATTCAGCACAAAGAGCAAATGTCATTTTGTTTTGTGTGTGCTCTGTGTTGCTATCAGATGAGCACTTATCTATCTAATACGTCCTAATTTCTTTCTTAGATGGCACTACGAGGTACAACTACACCTCTGACTGTGGTACTGCCGGGGGAGCAGCACGTCCAGGTACAAGGCGTTATCCAGACTGCTCAGTCCTCGGTCATCCACTCTCCTCAAGTTGCTGCATCGCAGGTATCCCTACATATGGAGTACTTTACAGAGCTGCTGACCAGGCTCTCTCCGACTGTACCTTGTTACTCAGTGTCTACTTGTCACTACAGAACTAAGTTAAAGTATTTATTTTTTTAAAGGCATCATCGCTCTCTGATAGTGAAGATTCTCAGGACACATCTGACAGCATTGATTCCCCCAGAAAGGCGCGTGGTATTTTAGCTCGTCGACCTTCCTATAGGTAAGTGAAATTTGGGGGACACGCATCTCTGACATTAATGACATATCTTCTGGAACTGGGAACCACTATCTAACTAAATCAGCTCTGTAGTCCCTTCATTCTCGGGATTGTTGCAGTATTCCACCACCATTCTGATTATTGTGACTTAAAACTGGCACAGTAACGGAGGCAAAAATCAAAACGTGTATGGGCCTCACAACTGTATCAATAGCTTGTCCTCACAGAAATGGTGAACTCTGCAAGCATGTGTTATCTGGCTATACCTAAAAGTTGATAAAAATACGAACTGGGCCCTGCAGTCCTGCACCATTCAGATCTCCAGTGCTTCAGAAGGCGCAGTGCTGGGTATGACCCATTCATTTACACTTGCTCTGTGTTTTGTGAAACTTGCATCCAAATTTAAATTTGCCTCGATCTGGAGTCCCAAGCCGACCCCTGACACATCAATACAGCACCTTAATAACTGCAAGATTTCAAAACTCCTACGTGCCATACATTCAGAAATGTATTAATGCTGCTTTTCATATTGGATGTATGCAAAGAAAACGCTTACTACTGGTGTTGGCTTCTCAACCCCCCATATTGCTGCGCTGTCCTAACGCTACGGTGTGCGGTGGTGCCAGGACACTGCTGCGCCATAGTGAAGAGCCCCCTGCAGCGGGAGGTCACGTGCTTTTGTGATGTTTCCTCCTGAGGGGGCATAAAGTGAGAAAAGACTACTGAAGATTGAATACGTGCGAATGGCAAAGTTCTTTTTTCCCCCACAATGTTGTCATTTATAAACAACATTCCCTGGAAAACCCCTTTTACACACATCACTTTTTTGGTGCTCGTAAAGGCTCTGTTCACATTTACATGCAGAACAGTGTTTCCCATGAGAAGAGTGGACATTTTGCTGGACCTTTATAAGTTCTAATAAGTCAGTGGGGTCTGTAGGGGGCATATCAAGCACAGTTTTGTAGCTTTCATTATAAACACAAGTCCTTCGTCTTGTTATTTTTCTATGGTTGCTGATTTGTTGTTTTTTTTCTCAAGGCAAATCTTGAAAGATCTCTCTTCTGAAGACACTGGAAAGCGAAATGAAGAAGGTGCTGGAGTATCTGCTTCACCTACAACCACCACCATTTATCAGACCAGCACTGGACAATATGGTGAGTTACAAAATGGTACTTCAGTCCCAAAACCGTCAATGTAAGATGTAGTATTATTTGTAATATTGTATCTGTGTGCTATTGACTAATCGTTCAATTCAGAAACGTATGCAGTGTGATTTACGTATGCATGTTCCCTTTAGTAACCATTGGTCCTAATGGGACCCTCCAGCTCGCTGCTGGGACAGATGGGATACAAGGATTACAGACTCTAGCAATGGCCAATGCTAGTAGCAACCAGTCAGGCACAACTATACTACAGTATGCACAGACATCGGATGGCCAGCAGATTCTTGTTCCCGGCAACCAAGTGGTTGTACAGAGTAAGTACTTTGCGATTTCCTTAGCTATCCTGAATTCTGATTGCATCGTCTACATGGCCTGTGTGCTTATTGTGTGTGTGTTTCAGCTGCCTCAGGAGACATGCAGACTTATCAGATCCGTACCACATCAACCACCACCTCGCTCCCACAGACTGTGGTTATGACCTCACCCGTTACGCTGACTTGTCCCCCAACAAAGACAGACGACCCACAAATGAAGCGTGAAATAAGATTAATGAAAAACAGGTAAGAAGAGGCATGATAATGCTGCGAGTAACGAGGACACCCATTCTCAATGGCCGTACACTCTACACATGTCTGTAGGACTGCATTATTCAGACCAAGAGTGTTCCCTTGTGACTGATTCTTACAACAATATCTGGTTATAAAGCCTATAACAGATCAGGTTTTTTACAATGGGATCTTATGGTGGCAAATGTAATTGTACACCAAGACATGTATATCCACATGGGAAAGGAAGATGGTAAGATGAATTACTCCACAATAATTGTGCTACAATGTAAGAATCCTTTTTACATTTGTGCAATTGGTACGATGATTTTTGACCTCCTTGATACCATGTTGTTAGTCATTAGTGTCTTTCATGATGACCATTTTTCAAGACAAATTCGGCCATATTTTAGTACAATTGTTTTAAAAGGTGAGATTTGTAAAAAAAAAAAAAATATATATATATATCATTATTTTGGCAGAAAGCATCAGATGCATCCCATGTGGGTAGTTGTAGAGGTGTATCCTGTAGGAATATGAAAAATTAAGCTGCTCTCGTGGCATGTTCATATTACATCTTTACCTTTTGGAGTTTTAGATAACATTGATATGGTCACATTTCTATGGCTGTATTACAGATCAAGTCCCAGTCCAATGGCATGTCTAGTGAGGTCCCAGTCCATTGGCACGTCTATTGAGGTCCCAGTCCATTGGCACGTCTATTGAGGTCCCAGTCCATTGGCACGTCTATTGAGGTCCCAGTCCATTGGCATGTCTAGTGAGGTCCCAGTCCATTGGCATGTCTAGTGAGGTCCCAGTCCATTGGCACGTCTAGTGAGGTCCCAGTCCATTGGCACGTCTAGTGAGGTCCCAGTCCAATGGCACGTCTAGTGAGGTCCCAGTCCATTGGCACGTCTAGTGAGGTCCCAGTCCATTGGCACGTCTAGTGAGGTCCCAGTCCATTGGCACGTCTAGTGAGGTCCCAGTCCATTGGCACGTCTAGTGAGGTCCCAGTCCATTGGCACGTCTAGTGAGGTCCCAGTCCATTGGCACGTCTAGTGAGGTCCCAGTCCATTGGCATGTCTAGTGAGGTCCCAGTCCATTGGCACGTCTAGTGAGGTCCCAGTCCATTGGCACGTCTAGTGAGGTCCCAGTCCAATGGCACGTCTAGTGAGGTCCCAGTCCATTGGCACGTCTAGTGAGGTCCCAGTCCATTGGCACGTCTAGTGAGGTCCCAGTCCATTGGCACGTCTAGTGAGGTCCCAGTCCATTGGCACGTCTAGTGAGGTCCCAGTCCAATGGCACATCTAGTGAGGTCCCAGTCCATTGGCATGTCTAGTGAGGTCCCAGTCCATTGGCATGTCTAGTGAACCAAACTACATGCATCGGAGATCCACTGTTGGCTCCGGTTCTGCATTCATAATGCAGGCTCAGAAAAACTTTTGTGTGAAAGTGTCCTAAAGCAAATAGGACGTGTAGTTCAGTCTGTTGTTGATTTTACTGCAGAGACTGTAACTCCGATTTTTGCCCTTGATGTTAATAAGTAGCCCTTTTGCATTCAATGGGGTTAATCCACGACTTTCCATATAGAGTCCATGAGAAAAATGTGCATGCTCAAAAATCTACACAGATTTTTCTATAGCATGTGAAGAATATTAGCAAGTTTAATAAGGATTTAGTTAATGGCCACACTGGAACCTGCGCATAGAAACTATATGATGGGGAGTTTCGCTGAACCTCAGATTCAGGTCACGTTCACACTATCAGTATTTGGTCAGTATTTTACATCATTATTTGAAAGCCAAAACCAGGAGTGGAACAATTAGAGGAAAAGTATAATAGAAACATATGCACCACTTCTGTATTTATCACCCACTCCTGGTTTTGGCTTACAAATACTGATGTAAAATACTGACCATATACTGAACATTTGAACGAAGGCCTCGGGGTAAGACTGGGATTGAATAAAAAAAAATGTGTGCACGTATTTGTTTTTTTGTGTTGTGGATTTTATTTATTTTTTTCCCCACTCTTATAGGGAAGCTGCCAGAGAATGTCGGAGAAAGAAAAAGGAATATGTCAAATGCCTGGAAAACAGAGTGGCCGTTCTTGAAAATCAAAACAAAACATTAATTGAAGAGTTAAAGACTTTAAAAGATTTGTACTGCCATAAAGCGGTGTAGATCCGTTTTGTTACCTGTACACACATTTTAGATGATTTTTTTTTTTTTCTTTTATACCAAAATTTTCTAAATTTTACAAGAGGCCACAGATGACTCCTTTTTTTACCTAGTTTTCACACACTATTAAACAGATGAGATACAACATGCCGCTGTATATTAAATGAGTGAACATTTGATGAATCTTGTCTTTTATGTACGCAGAATATAACAGCAAGGTTTCTATAGAAAACAGTCATTAAGAAAGATCACATTAGCTTTTAGGCTTGGCCAATCTGTGACCGTCTGAGCCAGTCGTTGGCCTAGGATGTTGGTACATTAAGTCCCAGGTTGAAAGTCATGGTTATTTCAGGCCCTACTGGTAATATGCCAATTCTAGGATCCTGTTCAGAGGAAAACAGATCTTATGATGGAACGTATTTTTCATGCCTAACAGTTTTTTTGTTTGTTATTTTAAATTCCAGGTATATTTTTATGTAATTTGTATGTACATATTTTACCTCCTTTCATTTACTTCCAATTACAGGTTAAGGCTTACTTTGCTCAGAAAAAAAATATAATTTTTACAGTAAAATGCTTTTTCAGCAGGTAATAGTGTAATTATACTGTTTGTGGTGTTTACTTTTTATTGTATCCATCAGGGTTTAAAGGGGAACTTCTAACTTGTACTCCTACTTTGATAGCCAGAACATGCTATGAATTGGTCCAGAATACTGAAGGTTAGATATAAAGTTGGCCTGGAATTTAAAAAAAATAAAAAATAAAGGCCATGAAATGTGTTCTGATATTTGGCTATTAGGTGTGATCCACATTTTCATAAATAAATGATGTGTGTTTATTTACTCCATGTCTTCGTGCTTCTGTCTGCCAGATAGGAACCAAACATTTATTTGTGAATAACAAAAGGTCCAGGAAATACCTACATGGTAGAGGATAAGCCAGAATACATGACTTTAATAATTAAAACTTATCATCTTGTTAGAAATATTTATTAAAAAAATATATAAAATAATAATGGGTATGAGATAAAAACATTAGAAGTACAGTACACTCCGGGCCTACGCATTTTAAACCCTGTAAAGCTCCTAATCCTGACTCTTGGTGTCGTGAGCCCTACAATTCTAACAAATGTGACGTTATGATTTTTGGATGTGGATTACCTTCTACCTTTTTTGCTTTGCTCATGATTGCCCAGTGACTGGCCTGGAGTCCGACCGTCCTCCTCAAAATTAGGCCGGGGTCACACTTGCGAGTTCAATGCGAGAAACTCGCATCAAGTCCTGGTACTGCTGGCGACACTCGGGACCGGAGTTTGCGTCTACATGTATTTCTATGCAGCCGCACACTCTGGTCCGCAGTGCCGGGTATTGATGCGAGAGACTCGTGCGAGTTTCTCGCATTGCACTCGCAAGTGTGACCCCGGCCTTATGGAAATTCCTTCAGTACCGGTGATCTGATGAAATGGCCGCATGTAAAGGTTTGTCACTAATCATGCTCCAAATCAGTCAGGCTTCATGTACACAAGCCTATTTTATGTCTGCATTAGTTCTAGAAGTCTGAGAGTTAAAGATCTTACACAAGCTGGAAAAAAGATAAGTGAGTATGTGTTGTTTTTTTTTTATGCTGCATTTAGGAGCTATGTGGGGGCTCATACAGCATATAGGGGGCATTCTCTTATTGTATATAGGGGGATGTCAGCATACCTAATTCTTTTCAATATTGAGTGGTACAATTAATATAAAATAATGATGTTACTATGAAGCAGAATTAATTTCAGCCTATTGGTTTGGCCTCTACAACAGTCATAGTCCATCATGTGGCAGGTTCCCTAGAATATATTCTACACATAAACACATTTCAATACTCAGATTCAAAACGCAGACATATGTATATATGTGTGTGTATATACAGTACAGACCAAAAGTTTGGACACACCTCATTTAAAGATTTTTCTGTATCTTCATGGCTATGAAAATTGTTCATTCACAGTGAAGGCATCAAAACTATGAATTAACACATGTGGAATGATATACAGTGGGGCAAAAAAGTATTTAGTCAGTCAGCAATAGTGCAAGTTCCACCACTTAAAAAGATGAGAGGCGTCTGTAATTTACATCATAGGTAGACCTCAACTATGGGAGACAAACTGAGAAAAAAAAATCCAGAAAATCACATTGTCTGTTTTTTTATCATTTTTTTTGCATATTATGGTGGAAAATAAGTATTTGGTCAGAAACAAACAATCAAGATTTCTGGCTCTCACAGACCTGTAACTTCTTCTTTAACAATCTCCTCTTTCCTCCACTCATTACCTGTAGTAATGGCACCTGTTTAAACTTGTTATCAGTATAAAATGACACCTGTGCACACCCTCAAACAGTCTGACTCCAAACTCCACTATGGTGAAGACCAAAGAGCTGTCAAAGGACACCAGAAACAAAATTGTAGCCCTGCACCAGGCTGGGAAGACTGAATCTGCAATAGCCAACCAGCTTGGAGTGAAGAAATCAACAGTGGGAGCAATAATTAGAAAATGGAAGACATACAAGACTACTGATAATCTCCCTCGATCTGGGGCTCCACGCAAAATCCCACTCCGTGGGGTCAGAATGATCACAAGAACGGTGAGCAAAAATCCCAGAACCACGCGGGGGGACCTATTGAATGAACTGCAGAGAGCTGGGACCAATGTAACAAGGCCTACCATAAGTAACACACTACGCCACCATGGACTCAGATCCTGCAGTGCCAGACGTGTCCCACTGCTTAAGCCAGTACATGTCCGGGCCCGTCTGAAGTTTGCTAGAGAGCATTTGGATGATCCAGAGGAGTTTTGGGAGAATGTCCTATGGTCTGATGAAACCAAACTGGAACTGTTTGGTAGAAACACAATTTGTCGTGTTTGGAGGAAAAAGAATACTGAGTTGCATCCATCAAACACCATACCTACTGTAAAGCATGGTGGTGGAAACATCATGCTTTGGGGCTGTTTCTCTGCAAAGGGGCCAGGACGACTGATCCGGGTACATGAAAGAATGAATGGGGCCATGTATCGTGAGATTTTGAGTGCAAACCTCCTTCCATCAGCAAGGGCATTGAAGATGAAACGTGGCTCGGTCTTTCAACATGACAATGATCCAAAGCACACCGCCAGGGCAACGAAGGAGTGGCTTCGTAAGAAGCATTTCAAGGTCCTGGAGTGGCCTAGCCAGTCTCCAGATCTCAACCCTATAGAAAACCTTTGGAGGGAGTTGAAAGTCCGTGTTGCCAAGCGAAAAGCCAAAAACATCACTGCTCTAGAGGAGATCTGCATGGAGGAATGGGCCAACATACCAACAACAGTGTGTGGCAACCTTGTGAAGACTTACAGAAAACGTTTGACCTCTGTCATTGTCAACAAAGGATATATTACAAAGTATTGAGATGAAATTTTGTTTCTGACCAAATACTTATTTTTTACCATAATATGCAAATAAAATGTTAAAAAAACAGACAATGTGATTTTCTGGATTTTTTTTTTTCTCAGTTTCTCTCCCATAGTTGAGGTCTACCTATGATGTAAATTACAGACGCCTCTCATCTTTTTAAGTGGTGGAACTTGCACTATTGCTGACTGACTAAATACTTTTTTGCCCCACTGTACTTAATTTCAGTTTCACACGTTTTTGTTATGTCTTATATTCTAGGTTCTTCAAAGTAGCCACCTTTTGCTTTGATGACTGCTTTGCACACTCTTGGCATTCTCTTGATGAGCTTCAAGAGGTAATCACCAGAAATGGTCTTCCAACAATCTTGAAGAAGTTCCCAGAGATGCTTAGCACTTGTTGGCCCTTTTGCCTTCACTCTGCGGTCCAGCTCACCCCTAACCATCTCGATTGGGTTCAGGTCTGGTGACTGTGGAGGCCAGGTCATCTGGCGTAGCAGAACTAAGAGTGCTGACTAAGGTGCTGACCAGCATGGACAATCTGGTTGGTAAGGTCTGCCTGCTCCAATTGGGGGGGGGGGGGGAGGGGAATGGGGGGCTGGAGATGATGCCTTTGTGTAGGTGCTTTGCCCAAGCTAGAGAAGATTATGTAGCTCCAAAGGTGGACTTGGCTAAGGAGTCCACATTCCGGTCTTTGGGGTCTTTTAACCGCTTCATGACCAGAGGTATTTTGGTTTTGCGTTTTTTTTGCTACCCTTCGCATAGCCATAACTTTTTTATTTTTCCATCAATATGGCCATGTGAGGGCTTGTTTTTTGCGGGACGAATTGTACTTTTGAAGGACATCATTGGTTTTAACATATTCTGTCGTGGCAAATGGGGAAAACAAAAAAAAGGGCAATTCCACAGTTGTATTTTGTTCTGCTTTTTTATTAGGATCACTAAATGCTAAAACTGACCTGCAATTATGATTCTCCAGGTCATTACGAGTTCATAGATACCAAACATGTCTAGGTTCTTTTTCATCTAAGTGATGAAAACAAAATTCCAAATGTTTGTTTAAAAAAAAAAATTGTGCCATTTTCAGATACCCATAGAGTCTCCATTTTTCGTGATCTCGGGTCGGATGAGGGCTTATTTTTTGCGTGCCGAGATGGCGTTTCTAATGATACTATTTTGGTGCAGATACGATCTTTTGATCGCACGGTATAGCATTTTAATTCAATGTCGCGACGACCACCATTTAGCGATCAGGTTAATCCTTTTTTTTCCCCTTCCCCCATGACGGCACACCTGAGAGGGGATCCGCCCAGTCAGGACAGGAAACCCTACTGAAAATAAAAGGGCGGTACCTCTCTCGCTTCAGTTGGGTTTCCTGTCCTGACAGGGACGTTGGTCGGCGCAGGAGTCCTCTCTGCTGATCAACGTCCTCGAGATTCGGGCCATCTTTCTCTCTTCGTCACTGGGACAGGATTCTCAGGGGTCTACCTATCCAAATCCAGACGGACAATGCCACGGCGGTGGCATATGTCAACCATCAGGTGGGGAACTCGAAGCTCTTTGGCCTTGGCCGAGGTATCCAAGATCCTCCTCTGGGCAGAGGCAATGGTTCCGGTGATATCTGCGGTGCATATCCCCGGCGTGGACAATTGGGCCGCCGACTTCCTCAGCCGCGAGGGTCTCGCGGCAGGGGAATGGTCCTTGCATCAGGAGGTCTTCCGTCAGATTTGTCTTCAATGGGGGACTCCGGACGTGGACCTCACGGCGTCCCGAATGAACAGGAAGGTTCCTCGGTTTGTCTCCAGCTCTCATGACCCTCTTGCAGTGGGCGTCGACGCTCTGGCCATTCCTTGGTCGCAGTTCGTGCTCGCCTACCTGTTTCCACCCCTTCCCTTGCTTCCCAAGCTGTTGAAAAAGATCAAGGTGGAAGGGGTGCCAGTCATTCCGATCGCCCCTAATTGGCCCAGGAGATCTTAGTTTGCAGAGATTGTCAATCTTCTCGCGGACGCCCCCTGGCGCCTTCCAGACAGACCCAATCTGCTGTCCCAGGGTCCGATCTGCCACCCAAATTCTCGGTGGCTCAGTTTGACGGCGTGGCTGTTGAGACCGCAGTTCTAAGAGCGTCCGGCCTTTCCGATCGGGTGATTCATACTATGATCCAGGCTAGGAAGCCTTCATCTTCCAGGATCTACTATCGTACCTGGAAGGCTTACTTCCGTTGGTGCGAGTCCAACCGCGTTTCACCTATGTCCTTTTCCCTGCCTTCCATTTTGGCCTTCCTTCAGGCATTGCTGGATTCGGGCCTCGCTCTTAGTTCCCTGAAGGGGCAGATTTCTGTGCTCTCCATCCTTTTTCAGAAGACGTGCTCTTCTCGGCCACAGATTAAGACCTTCCTTCAAGGAGTAGCCCACGCTGTCCCTCCGTACAGGGCCCCTGTGGATTCATGGGATTTAAATCTTGTGCTGGACGTTCTGAGGGGTTCCCCCTTTGAGCCTCTCAGGGAGGTTTCCCTGTCGGTTCTATCTTGGAAGGTGGCTTCCTTGTGGCTATCACTTCGATCCGCAGCGTTTCCAAGTTGGCGGCCCTTTCTTAGTTATCCACCAGGACTAGGTGGTCCTCAGGCCTCCGCCTTCCTTTCTCCCTAAGGTGGTTTCCACCTTCCACCTCAACGAGGACATTGTTCTACCTTCCTTTTGTCCAGCTACGACTCATCCTCTGGAGCGATCGTTGAACAAGCTGGACCTTGTCAGGGCAGTGAGGATCAACCTGGCTAGAACGGCCGTTTTCTGGAAGACGGATTCTCTTTTCGTCATTCCTGATAGCACAAGTATAGGCCTGCCGGCTTCCGAAGCGTCTATTGCTCGCTGGATCGGAACGGCAATTTTGGAGGCTTACCGGGTCAAGAACAGAGTGCCCCCTCTTGGGATAAAGGCTCACTCTACCCGGGCAGTTGGTGCCTCCTGGGCGGTACACCACTGGGCTTCCGCCCTACAGCTTTGCAAAGCGGCAACCTGGTCTTCCATCCACACGTTCACCAAATTTTACAAGTTCCATACCTATGCTTCGGCGGACGCCAGCCTATGCAGAAGGATCTTGCAGGCTGCAGTGGTGAGTCCTCTGACCTGATGGAAGTCTGTTTTTCCCACCCCAGGGACTGCTTTGGGACGTCCCATGGTTCCTGTGTCCCCCAATGAGAGGCGATAGAGAAAACAGGATTTTTGGTTGCTTACCGTAAAATCTGTTTCTCGGAGCCTTCATTGGGGGACACAGCACCCTCCCATGTTATTCATTTCCTGTTGTTCTGTGTTCTATGACTGTTTCTCATGTTTACAGTTCTCATGTTTGTGCGCACCTCTATTTTCTACATTGTTTCTGATAAGGTCGAAACATAACCCTGAAGCTGGAAAGCGTTCATCAGCCACTCCAGACTACGGGTGCTCATTCAGAAGAAAAAAATGTATCAAACTGTAAAAAGCATGAAGAAAAAGAAGAGCACTCACCGTCCGTACAAAAGTTCCGTTCTTTATTTATTTATGGCTTCACAATAAAATAGCAGCACATGGCAGGGAGAAACAGTGGAGAAGGACGATGGCCGTTTCGCGCTCCTGCGCTTCTACGGGTTGTACGGACGGTGAGTGCTCTTCTTCTTCATGCTTTTTGTTTTCTCCTACTGCTTTCTGACTAACTGAAGTGCATTATGCCAGTCGGTGGGGTGTACACTACAGAGGAGGAGCTAACTTTTTTCGTGCATAGTGTCAGCCTCCTAGTGGTAGCAACATACACCCATGGTTCCTGTGTCCCACAATGAAGGCTCCGAGAAACAGATTTTACGGTAAGCAACCAAAAATCCTGTTATTTGCCACCTCGCACAACAAAAAAGTCAACAATATCTGCTCCCTAAACCCAAGAACATCCTTTTGCAGTAGATGCCCTGCTAATACCATGGAGGTTCTCTCTGGCCTACGCATTCCCCCCGATAGTGATGATTCCAACAGTAGTCCGGAAGATGAGAGAAGACCGAGTAAAAATAATACTCATAGCTCCATTCTGGCCAAGAAGGCCATGGTTATCCCTTTTAAGGCAGATATCCTTAACAGACCCATGGATTCTGCCTGAAATTCCGGACCAGTTAACCCAAGGACCAGTGACCCACTCTTAGGTGAAGGGCTTCCATCTGGCAGACTGGAATTTGAGAGGGCGTTACTGAGTCGCCAGGGATTCTCACCAGGGTTAGTCTCCACCCTATTGAAAAGCAGAAAGCCTATAACATCTAGAATCTACGGTAGGACATGGAAAAAGTTTCTTGACTTCCTGGGTGAACCGTTGGGGGATGTAGCTCCAGTGGGACCCATCCTAGAGTTTCTGCAGGCAGGGTTGCAACTCGGGTTAGAGACTAGCACCCTTAAGGTTCAAGTTTCAGCCTTGGGGTCCTATACAACGGCAACCTAGCATCAAATAGGTGTTTCACGATTCATAAAATCCTGTGGCAAGTCTAGGCCGGTTATTATCCCAAAAATCCCTCCTTGGGATCTAAATTTAGTCTTAGAAGCCTTAACCAAAGACCCTTTTGAGCCTTTGCAGGAGTTGTCACCTAAATTACTCACCCTGAAAACAGTTCTACAAGTAGCCTTATCATCGGCCCGTAGGGTAGGTGATTTACAGGCCCTGTTGATATGCCCTCCTTATACTCAGGTTTTTGATGACGGGATAATTCTAAGACCAGACCCGGCATATCTCCACAAGGTGGTCCTAAAATTCCATAGGAGTCGGGAGATTACTTTACCTTCGTTTTGTAATAATCCTAGAAATCCTGGGAAACAAAAGTTCCATATGTTAGATTAAGAAGATCTATGTTACAATACATGACCAGTCAGGGGAGGAAAGACCAAACCCTATTTGTAGCCTTCCAGGGTAGTAAAAAAGGGTGCGGGGTTGCTAAAAGTACCATTGCTAGATGGATCAGGGAGGCCATTAGTCTATCCTACTCTGCGAGCGGCACTGCGGTTCCTGATGGCATCAAGGCTCCCTCCACCAGAGCCGTGGCTACCTCCTGGGCAGAAAAGGCTGAGGTATCGATTGACCAAATTTGCAAGGCCGCTACCTGGTCCTCACCCTCAACTTTTTTCAAACACTACCGGCTGGACCTTTCCTCCTGCTGACCTAACCTTTGGTAGAAGGGTACTTCAAGCGGTGGTCCCTCCCTAAGGTTTCATTCTACAAAAGTCTCAGGTGTGCTTATCATGGGGGAAGGGAAAGTGCCAAGGTTACTTACCGGTAGCCGGTTTTTCCAGAACCCATGACGGCACATGTATATTCCCCCCCTTTTATCACCCCTTCGGTGTGCACTATAATGTTGGGTGTTTTTAGTTCATATGATGTGGTGATGGATTTGCCATGTGTACTAACCAGGGGGGCCTCTCATGCTCTGAAAACCTACTGAAACGACAGAGAGGTACAGCCCTTTTATTTTCAGTAGGTTTTCCTGTCCTGACTGGGCGGATCATCTCTCTCAGGTGTGCCGTCATGGGTACCCTAAAAAACGGCTACAGGTAAGTAACCTTGGTGTTTTTCATTGTTAGATCGGGTGATTCTGAACACGGCGGTACCAAATATGACCTAAAAAATTGTAGAATACACCAGTGGCTTTAACCCTTTCCCGACATGCGCCGTACTAGTACTGCTCTGCGGGAACTGAGTTCCCACAAACCGCAGTACTAGTACGGAGGCACGATCGCGCGGTCTCAGTGAGCACCGCGGCGATCGCGTGCGGGTGTCAGCTGTATGTGACAGCTGACACCCCGCAGCAATGCCAACGATCGGCGCTAGCGCCGATCGTAGGCGTTTAACCCCTCTGATGCCACTGTCAGTGGTGACAGCGACATAGAGGGGGGCATCGCGCAGGGACGGGGGCTCCCTGCGCTCTCCCACCAGAACAACGCGATGCGATTGCGTTGTTCCGGAAGGAGTCCCTGAATCCAAAATGACCACTGGGCTCCTACCGGGTCCTTCACTGAGGTGGCTTGCCGGTGCCGGAAAGCCTCCTGCACTGCCTGTCAGATCGCTGATCTGACACAGTGCTATGCAAAGTGTCAGATCAGCGATCTGATGAAATATAGTGATGTCCCACCCTGGGACAATGTAATAAAGTTAAAAAAAAATCCACAAATAAAAAAAATCCATTTATGTAAATAAAAAAACAAAACAATAAAAGTACACATTTGGTATCGCCGCGTCCGTATAACGCTCTCCCCCCCCCCTTCCCCCTAAAACAAATTCATGAATTGTTGGTTTTTGTTCATTCTGTCTCCCAAAAATCGGAATAAAAAGCGATCAAAAAGTCATGTGCCCGAAAATGGTACCAATAAAAACGTCAACTTGTCCCGCAAAAAACAAGACCTCGCATGACTCTGGGCCAAAATATGGATAAATTATAGCTCTCAAAATGTGGTGATGCAAAAACTATTTTTTGCAATAAAAAGCGTCTTTTATTGTGTGACGGCTGCCAGTCATAAAAATCCGCCAAATAAATGCTATAAAAGTAAATCAAATCCCCCTTAATCACCCCCTTAGTTATGGAAAAATAATAACATTTTAAAAAATGTATTTATTTCCATTTTCCCATTAGGGTTAGGTTTAGGGTTGGGGTTGGGGCTAAAGTTAGGGTTAGGATTACATTTACGGTTGGGATTAGGGTTAGGGTTGTGGCTAGGGTTATGGTTGGGATTAGGGTTAGGGGTGTGTTTTGGGTTAGGGTTTCAGTTGGAATTGGGGGGTTTCCACTGTTTAGGCACATCAGGGGCTCTCCAAACGTGACATGGCGTGCGATCTCAATTCCAGCCAATTCTGCGTTGAAAAAGTAAAACAGTGCACCTTCCCTTCCGAGCTCTCCTGTGAGTCCAAACGGGTTTACCCAAACATATGGGGTATCAGCATACTCAGGACAAATTGGACAACTTTTGGGGTCCAATTTCTCCTGTTACCCTTGGGAAAATACAAATCCGGGGGCTAAAATATTTTTGTGAGAAAAAAAAAAAAGATTTTTTTTTATTTTCACGGCTGTGTTATAAACTGTAGTGAAACACTTGGGGGTTCACAGTTCTCACAACACATCTAGATAAGTTCCTTGGGGGGTCTAGTTTCCATTATGGGGTCACTTGTGGGGGGTTTCTACTGTTTAGGGGATCTGCAAACACAACATGATGCCCGCAGACCATTCCATCAAAGTCCGCATTCCAAAACAGCACTCCTTCCCTTCTGAGCTCTGCCATGCGCCCAATCAGTGGTTTACCCCCCACACACGGGGTAACTTAGGACAAATTGCACAACAACGTTTGGGGTCCAATTTGTCCTATTACCCTTGAGAAAATAAAAAATTGATCATTTTTTGTGAAAAAAAATTATTTTTTTTTTACGGCTCTACATTATAAACTTCTGTGAAGCACTTGGAGGTTCAAAGTGCTCACCACACATCTAGATTAGTTCCTTAGGAGGTCTACTTTCCAAAATGGTGTCACTTGTGGGGGGTTTCCACTGTTTAGGCACATCAGAGGCTCTCCAAACGCGACATGGTGTCCGATCTCAATTCCAGCAAATTTTGCATTGAAAAGTCAAATGGCGCTCCTTCCCTTCCGAGCTCTGCCATGTACCCAAACAGTGGTTTATCCCCACATATGGGGTATTGGCTTACTCAGGACAAATTGTACGACTTTTGTGGTCCAATTTCTCCACTTACCCTTGGTAAAATAAAATAAATTGGATCGGAAGTAAAAACTTTGTGAAAAAAAAGTTACCGTAAATGTTCAATTTTTTTTAAACATTCCAAAAATTCCTGTGAAGCACCTGAAGGGTTAATAAACTTTTTGAATGTGGTTTTGAGTACCTTGAGGGGTGCAGTTTTTAGAATGGTGTCACTTTTGGGCATTTTCTGTCATAGACCCCTCAAAGTGACTTCTGTGTGAGGTGGTCCCTAAAAAAAAAAAAATGGTTTTGAAAATTTTGTTGTAAAAATGAGAAATTGCTGGTCAACTTTTAACCCTTCTAACTTCCTAACAAAAAAAATTGTTTCCAAAATTGTGTTAATGTAAAGCAGACATGTGGGTAATGTTATTTATTAACTATTTTGTATGATATGACTCTAATTTAAGGGCAAAAAAACTAAAAGTTTAAAAATTGCAAAATTTTAAAAATTTGCCAAATTTCCGTTTTTTTTTTTTTTTTACAAATAAACGCAAGTCAAATCGAAGAAATTTTACCACTATCATAAAGTACAATATGTCACAAGAAAACATTCTCAGAATCACAAGGATCGGTTGAAGCGTTTCAGAGTTATGACCTCACAAAGTGACAGTGGTCAGAATTGAAAAAAATGGCCTGGCCAGGAAGTTGAAAACAGGCTTCGGGGTGAAGGGGTTAAAAGATAGGGGACAGAATTAGGAGTGTTAAAAAGCTGCTGGCAGGCATTGGAATCTGTGTGGATTCCAATGCTGATACAACAGAAAGTAAACAGTAATTATGAAATCTGTCGTGCTAATTAGCTTTAGTTGTGAATTCCTAATAAAATGTAATAGTCATATATTAGCATATCAAATCCTATAGTGATATTGTTAAATCAATGTCCCTAAATAGCATACGAACGTCGCATTTTAATGACACCAACAAAGTTTCAGATTTAGGAAATGATATGCAAAAGATGAAATATTTGTGCCACAGGTTAAATAAAATATTATACTAAGTAGTCTTACTATTAAGTTGGAACTGAAGGTTCTTACTGCTGCTGCTGACCAGGAACTTCCGCTTCACACTCGTGTCAGGCTGATATTGAAGGTGCCCAGTGCTGCCGCTATCAGGGACGATGTAGACCAGTGGTCCCCAACTCCAGGACTCGAGGGCCGCCAACAGTGCAGGTTTTCAGGATTTCCTTAGTATTGCACAGGGGTTGGAATCATCACCTGTGCAGATGATCACATTACCACCGATGCAATACTAAAGAAATCCTGAAAACCTGCACTGTTGGCGGCCCTCGAGGCCTGGAGTTGGGGACCCCTGATGTAGACACTGAAGTTCTATATAGGCACAATGATAGCAGTGCTGTCCGTCCTACGTTCAGTCCAAGGAAGTGGGGGCTCAAATCCGCACTGCTGTACTGGAAGCGCTCTGGCCGATAGCGCTCCTGGATGCCAGGCGGGATAATGGCCGCTGGTGCTCGGAGAGAGCTTGTGATGTCACAGAAAAAGTACGGAGGCCAACAGGGATCAAAAAGTTAACCAACGCGTTTCGAGATCGCGGCTCCTTTTCCTCAGGGTGTCATAGACAACAAACATGTCTAGGTTCTTTTTTTATCTAAGTGGTCAAAAAAAAATCCAAACTTTGTTAAAAAAAAATAAAAAATAGGGCTATTTTCAAATACCCATAGAGTCTCCATATTTTGTGATGTCAGGTAGGATGAGGGCTTATTTTTTGCGTGCCGAGATGACTTTTTAATGATACTATTTTTGTGCAGACACAATCTTTTGATTGCCCGTTCTAGCATTTTAATGCAATGTCGTGGGGACCACCGTTTAGCAATCAGGTCAATTCTTTTTATTGATAGATCAGGCGATTCTGAACGCAGCGGTACCAAATATGTGTGTTTGATTTTCGTTTTATTTTGAATGGGGCGAAAGTGGGTTGGATTTAACATATATATATATATATATATATATATATATATATATATATATATATATATAATGTATATATTTATTTTTGAAACATTTTTTTTTTCACTTTTGGCATGCTTCAATAGTCTCCATGGGAGACTAGAAGCTGCCATAACCCAATCGGCTCTGCTACATCCAGGCGATGATCAGATCGCCTGCTTATAGCTGAATACCTCACCCGATGGTCGGCACTCATAGCAGTCTGGAGGTGACCATAGGTCTCCAGGAGACCTCTGGTTGTCATGCCAACCTATCGGTGACCAGCGATCATGGGGGTCAGCGGTGCATCGGCATGACAACCAGAGGTCTCCTTGAGACCTCTATGGTTGTTGATGCGATCTGAGCATCGCCTCTATGTAGCACAGCCGATGAAGTTATGGAAGCTTCTAGACTCCCATGGAGGCTATTGAAGCATGCCAAAAGTTAAAAAAAAATGATTAGAAATATGAAAAAAAAATAAAAAAAATATAAAAAGTTTAAATCACCACCTTTTCGCCCCATTCAAAATACATAAAACAATAAAAAGAAAATCAAACCTACACATATTTGGTATCGACGTATTCAGAATCGCCTGATCGATCAACAAAAAAAAGGATTAACCTGATGGTTAAACGATGTAGCGAGAAAAAATCAAAACACCAGAATTACGTTTTTTTGGTCGCTGCGACATTGCATTAAAATGCAATAACAAGCGATCAAATAATTGTATCTGCACAAAAATTGCATCATTAAAAATTTCAGCTCGGTACGCAAAAAATAAGCCCTCACCTAACCCCAGATCAGGAAAATTGGAGACGCCGCGGGGTTTTTTTTTTCACTACTTAGAAAAAAAAGAACCTAGACATGTTTGGTGTCTATGAACTCATAATGACCTGGAGAATCATAATGGCAGGTCAATTTTAGCATTTAGTGAACCTAGCAAAAAAGCCAAACAAAAACAAGTGTGGGATTGCACTTTTTTTTTTTTGCAATCTTGCCGCACTTGTAATTTTTTTCCTGTTTATGAGTACATGACATGCTAAAACCAATGGTGTCGTTCCGCAAAAAATAAGCCCTCACATGGCCATATTGATGGAAAAATAAAAAAGTTAAGGCTCTGGGAAG
Organism: Ranitomeya imitator; assembly: GCF_032444005.1. Lineage (NCBI taxonomy): Eukaryota > Metazoa > Chordata > Amphibia > Anura > Dendrobatidae > Ranitomeya > Ranitomeya imitator. Next base: position 709,224,937 of record NC_091284.1, on the reverse strand, counting down.
GAGGGGAGCGAAAAACAAAAACGAAAAAAAGCTCAGGTCATGAATGGGTTAAACTGAATGTAAACAGCGGGTGCTGAACACAACTCATCATTTTTGCCTGGTGGCGCTGATCTCAGGGAGATCAAGCGACAGTGATGAGAGCTGTCTTCAGAAGCTGGCATCTGGGAACAGCGCAAACTGTACCGCTTCTTCCCAGGCGCCGGTATGTGTCATGCTGATGACAAACAGATGTCATCCATGTGTCACCAGTGTGCAGCATGCATTTTGTTCATACTGAGCGAAAAACCTGACATGTCTGCGGATTTTTCACAGACACATGATCCATGTGAAAAAGCCGATATGTGCGCACCACTATTGAATACAATGGGTGGGTATGTCAGCATTTGTGGTCCTTAAAAAATGGACGTGTGAAGGGGCCTAAGATAAACTGAATAGCTGAGTTGTCAGTATGTGGGTCCAACCTGCTGGGGAGCAGTCGCCTTTTTTTCCTAGTTGTAATTCTTAGTATCAGCCTCCTGGTGGCAGCAACGTACACCTGTGGTTTTCTGTGTCCCCAATGAAGCGATTGAGAAAAATTAATTTAAAAAAAGTAAAACGTGTTCTAATGAATCATTTACATTTTAATGAATACATAAAAAACTATAGAATTTGTGAAATAAGAACTAAAATGCAATCTCTTGTGTACAGATATCAAATATGAATTTGCACTATAATAAAATATAATCCAGGACGAGCATGTTCTGTTCAGGCACATTTTTGCAGATGTAAAAAATGATCATGAATAAATGAAATAAAACGCTTTTTTTTTAGATTAGAATAACAAACAAAGGTCTGTCTTGTTGTACAGGGCCCTTGATCTTTATTGCCTGTAGTCTTGATGATTCTCTGCTGTTCATACATTTTACAGAAATAATGTTAAAAGCATAGCATTTATAATGCAGATCTTTATGGCACTCAGAAGACGTCTTGCATCGTGGATCCCACCGTCTATACGGTCTGCAGCGTTCGCCATTTGCATCGCAATCCAGTCTTCAAAATTTTCTACTCGTGTGTAGACACCTGGATATTTGGCCTCAGCACAACCATATCCAAAGCTTGTGATGCCAAACTGGTAGAAGCGCTGAACCTCCCCTATATAACAGACGAAAGGTCCTCCACTATCTCCCTACAATATAACAGTGAAAGTTCAGTGTTACCCCCAGTGACTGAATACTCAGGTCCTATACACAAGCAAGCAGAGCTGAACTCAGAGGACAGTGCTTCATAGTGCTTATACACACGGCAATGTCAATCACACCAAGGTGGTTTTACTGGGAAAAATAAGGTGTTCACACTAGACATGTAGGTTCCTGGCAAACCAGAGATCGCCTTGACGTTGGCTGCTGGGCAAAATTGCCCAAATGATGTGCTAAGTATCTCCATTTTTTCTTATTATCTGGAACAGTAATCCTATTCATATTTACATGCTTCAGCGCTACAGAGTACAACTTTATTTGATTGTTATGTACACGGATGGCTACGCTTTGTTTGCACCTGTGCACACCAGTTTCCTGTTTTGAAGTGCCAGTCAGTCTTTTGCTATTTATGGCTATATACAAGGTTTGCTATCTCGGAATGCAAAAAGAGTTCTCATTCACTGACATCAAACCTACATGAGACTGGTTAGGTAAAACAATTTATTTCTGCACTGACGTTACATATTGTGTGTGATCTGTCAGCAGTTTGTTGGAGTAGGTAGAGCTAAGCCGATTTGTATTATTTTCGTTTAAATGCCTCCTTTTTATATGGACAAAGCCAGTCGTTGGTCTACTTAAGTCAATCAATATCTACAGTAGTGTTCAAAATAATAGCAGTGTGTTAAAAAACATGATTTAATCACAAAATCTTAATAATGGTTTTTATTACCAGCATTGGGAACATTGCACACTGTTTTCTAATTCAAAACATGAAGAAAAATGTACATAATTTTAACTACTTTACAGAAAATAAAAAATGAACATTGGGCTGTTAAAAAAAAAAAAAAAAAATAGCAGTGTCTGCATTTGTCTTTAAAAACTCACACTATGTACTATTTTTTTGGAGGATTGAGCATTCACTAAGGCTAGGTTCCCATTGCGTTAATGGGAACGCGCTAACGGACAGCGTTGCACGGCGAAATTAACGCCGTGCAACGCGTCCGTTAGCGCGCCCATTCACGGCAATGGGAACGCGCAGCGCTAGCGCGTGCCATGTTCGGCACGCGCTAGCGACGCGCCGGTGTTTTGTGGCGCGCCGCGGACGCTGCTTGCAGTGTCCGAGGCGCGCCCGCGGTCCGTTCCCCGCTCTCGCAGATCGGGGATCTGCGAGAGCGGGGACGTTACCGCGGCCCCGGTAAAAACATTGCGTTAGCACAATCTGCTAGCGCTAAACGGATTGCACTAACGCAATGTGACCCTAGCCTAACCTAATATTTAGTTGTTACGCACAGTCTTTTAGAACTGCCTAACATCTATGTTGCAGAGAGTCGGCCAACTTCTGGCACCTGTCAGCTGTTATTCCAGCCCAGGATGCTTGGACTACATCGCACAATTTTTGGGGCATTTGTTGGCTTTGCCTCAGAAACTACATTTTTGATGTCACCTCACAAATGTTCTATCGGATTAAGGTCCGGGGATTGGGCTGGCCACTTCATTACCTCAATAAATTTGTAGGACTGGAACCAAGATTTTGCTCGTTCACAAATGTGTTTACGGTTGATATCTTCTTGAGACAGCCATTTCTAGGGCATATCCTCATCAGTGTAAGGCAACATGACCTCTTCAAGTATTTTAATATATGCAAACTGGTCCATGACCCCTGGTATGCGGTAAATAGGTCTGGCACCATAGTAAGAGAACCATGCCCATATCATGATGCTTGCTCCACCATGCGTCACTGTCTTCAGAGTGTACTTTGGCTTGAATGTAGAGTTTGGGGTCATCTGACGAACAGTCTGCGACTCTTGGACCCAAAAACAACAATTTTACTTTCATCAGTCAACAAAATGTTTCTCCATTTCTTTCTAGGCAAGGTAATGTGTTCTGTGGCAAATTTTATCCACTTCTGTGCATGCCTTTTTTTTTTTTTACACAGTGGGACTTCTTGCTAAGAGATTACCTTCACACAGGCGTCTTCTAACTGTCACAGTACTCACATTGCAAATTGAGATTCTGGTTTGGCTTAGTCATGTGACAAGGCTCGTTAAAGGGTCGACATTGACTGTTAGGATTGCTACTTTCAATAGGTGGCACTAGAGTTCTAGCCCTCTTCCTCTCTGATGAGACAATTTGCACAGTACTCACAGGTAACTTGAGACGGTCTTTCATCATCCTGGAGCTGATCACTGGCTGAGCCTTTGCCATTCTGGCTACTCTTCCATCCATTCAAATGGTAGTCTTCAGTTTTCTTCCACGTCTCTCTGGTTTGGCTTTCCATTTTAAAGCATTGGAGATCATTTTAGCTGAACAGCCCATCATTGTCTTGCACTCCTTTATAAATTTTACCCTCTCCAACTTTTTAATAAAAGAATGCTGGTCTTCTGAACAATGTCTCGAACGACCCATATTTCTCAGGCTTTCAAGGAGAAATGCATCTACAACATGTCCTGGCTTCACCCTTAACCCTGCTGTTCTGTTCGGTCTGGGGAGACCTATTTTGAACTTTGGTATTTTTTGGGGTGTTCAAGATGCGGTTCTGAAACTTGTGGTTGATTGACTTAAATGAGGATAGGTCGGTCGGCCACGGGTTTCAGAGCCGCATCTTGAATATTTTAAAGAATATTGAAGTTCAAAGTCGGTCATTTTTGACCAACAGAACAGCAGGGTTAAATAAAGACCACCTGATTCACACCTGTTACTTCACAGGATGATTGACCTCACTAATTGAACTCCATACTATTATTTTCAACATCTCACTTTCAATTAATTATTCTGATACACAGACTCAAAAACATACAGCTCATGAATGCTAAGTCTGTTGGTTTTCTTAGAATCTACTGCACCAACTGGTAAATTGTTTGAGATGTGGTAATATAATTTATACCAAGAACAGTGATTAAAATGGTTAGTCATATTGGACTGCTATTATTTTGAACTCTGCTATAAGTATTCAGTCATAGTACGCACGGGAGTCTTAAGCCACATACACATGTTGTGTATTTGGTGAGGGTTTTTTTTACCTCAGTATTTTTAAGCCAACATCAGGAGTGCAACAGTCAGAGGAAAAGTGTAGAAATGTGCACCATTTCAATATTTTTCACCCACTACTGGTTTTAGCTTTTGTAAAGGGATGGCGCAGGAGAGACCACTCAGATACCTCCACTGCTACCAATTGATTGACCAGGAGGGTCATTACTGAACCACCCACGCTGTTATCTTTTTGTCACAAACAGCCCTCTGCTGTAACCTATCGTCTGGACAATTACGCAATTGACCAACGTTTAACGGAGGAGGCTATGGCTGTTTCCACTCAGGCCGGCTATTGGGAAACTAACAGTGAGCGTATGGTTTATACACTTCCGATTCCCATGCACGGAATATGCGTATATCTACTAACTCCACGATAATCCAAGAACTACTCACTGCCACCACCGATTGTTTTTTTAAACACAGGCCGACTGGACACCTGGTTCTGGTAGTGTATGACTTCGGGGGGAGGTTTACAGAACAAAAGGAAGAGAACTATTACATTTTATTTTTAATCCAGAATGAGAGGCAGTGTTTATAAAAATATACAATAGATTTTACAAATGGGACAAAACAATACATTTTATATAAAATAAAATGGATTACGGATGGAAGAAAGGCAATTCCGAGAGCTAAACAGGAAAGGGTTATTTACAGTTAGATCAGTCAGAAGGTGGAATGCCCTACCACAAGAGGTAGTAGTGGTAGACACTATAACAGCTTTTAAAAAGGGCTGGTTGATTTCCTCAGTACACATAACATTGGGGGTTATAGTTAATTTAGTGACAAAATGAACAATTGGTGGAGAAAGGCTGAACTTGAGGACCTAGGTCTTTTTTCAACCTATGTAACTGGTCACAGAAATGGCTTAGGTAGCAGATGGAAGCAATCTGACTGAAAATGTCTGGTTAACGTGGATCAAGTCTACATTAATATATATATATATATATATATCTTCCTTGGCATTAATCACAATTCGCCTTGACCTTTTATCAGCACCTAAGTTACATCCACACACCCGCCCGTCTTGCTGACCTCACATGGGCCGGGTTGTGGGATTTTATGAAAATAAAAGCCCTTCAGGATTTTATGAAATTCCCAACATTAACAATATCTTCACTCCTGAAGTTCAAGATCGTCACCATATTTTTTATCTGGATTTTACCTTTACCCAGAGACCAAACTTGACATGGCTGTTGTCAGTGATCTGGCCACTCCTGATTTGGAGCTTATAGGCAGGTGTCACTTTTTATGAAAAAATATGCATATTCTTCACCGATTAGTCGTGAAATTGAAAATGTATCATGAAGGTATAATCTAGCTCAAAACAACAGTTCTTAGTCTTTCATGCAACTGTTGTTCGAAACGCGTCTGCCCACATTACATTCCCATATGGAGGTTGTTATTTTTTAAGATATGCAACTTTTTATGAAAGATATTTTTCTAATAAAGATTTTAAAAACATTTTTAAAGGACCTTTCTGGGCTGGATTATACCTTCATTATTCACTTATTCCTGCTACACTGCAGCTTCCTTGCTTGGATACTGGGACCGATAGATGGGTGAGCTGACTTTCTATATTTTTCTTATTGAAAATGTATGTCCCATTAATATCAGATCTATACATACCCCAATATTCAGAACTTTCCTCCAGAGACACAAAGTCTGGGGTGGAAGTTCTTTAATTATAGCAGCTCATTCTGGAGAGAGCATCCTGCCCCTTCTCTAATCAAACACCAAACTTCATCACAATAGGTATCTTGTCTTCATTACCTGTCCCCAACATGGAGTCTGGGCTTCAAAAGGAATTTTAATTAGATTTGTCACTTCCCAGCTATACGAAATTTCCTACTTCCATATGTCTATTGTGTAATTCTACAACCAGGAGGTTTAGAATGTAAGCTCTTTTTCCTACTGGAAATCTTGTGAAAGAGGAGAAGGGAGGGAGGTGAATGCCCCCTCAATAGCATGGCTTTAGGGATTTTAATGTTTTCTATGACAGCTTACAAATACTGAGGTAAGAAACTCACCAAATACTCAACGTGTTCACGTGGCCTATAGCATAAAAAAGTGGTTAGACTAAAGGCCCCTTCACATTTAGCGACGCTGCAGCGATACCGACAACGATCCGGATCGCTGCAGCGTCGCTGTTTGGTCGCTGGAGAGCTGTCACACAGACCGCTCTCCAGCGACCAACGATGCCGGTAACCAGGGTAAACATCGGGTAACTAAGCGCAGGGCCGCGCTTAGTAACCCGATGTTTACCCTGGTTACCATGCTAAAAGTAAAAAAAAACAAACACTACATACTTACCTACCGCTGTCTGTCCTCCAGCGCTGCGCTCTGCTTCTCTGCTCTCCTCTTGTACTGTCTGGGAGCCGGAAAGCAGAGCGGTGACGTCACCGCTCTGCTTTCCGGCTCACAGCCAGTACAGGAGGAGTGCAGAGCACAGCGCTGGAGGACAGACAGCGGTAGGTAAGTATGTAGTGTTTGTTTTTTTTTACTTTTAGCATGGTAACCAGGGTAAACATCGGGTTACTAAGCGCGGCCCTGCGCTTAGTTACCCGATGTTTACCCTGGTTACCAGTGAAGACATCGCTGGATCGGTGTCACACACGCCGATCCAGCGATGTCTCCAGGGAGTCCAGCGACGAAATAAAGTTCTGGACTTTATTCAGCGACCAACGATCTCCCAGCAGGGGCCTGATCGTTGGTCGCTGTCACACATAACGATTTCATTAACGATATCGTTGCTACGTCACAAATAGCAACGATATCGTTAACAATATCGTTATGTGTGAAGGTACCTTAAGGGAGCATGTAGGAGTCAGACTAGTGATGAGCGAGTGTACTCGTTGCTCGGGTTTTCCCGAGCACGCTCGGGTGACCTCCGAGTATTTATGACTGCTCGGAGATTTAGTTTTCATCGCAGCACCTGAATGATTTACAGCTATTAGCCAGGATGAGTACATGTGGGGATTCCCTAGCAACCAGGCAAATTGTTCTCGTTGTTCGGCCCAGCCAAGGTGTAAGAATTGGGTGTTCATGTAATGCTGCATGAACCGGTTGGCAGCCTAAGTATGTAACAGTACAGACATAGAGGGCTATTAAATGCATAAAGCATGTGAGAACATGATGCGAGGAACCTGGTTATAGTGAAAAAATTTGAATGGGCAACACAGGGAAACTTAGGTTAATGTGTTGAGATGGCAAGTGAGTCTGCACAAGTGAGTTTTTAGGGCACGGGAGTGGGAGGTTCTAATTATGGAGGATGCTAACCTCAGGTCATTAGCAGAATAAAGGGCATGGGTCGGGTGGTAGACTGAGACGAGGGAGGAGATGTAGTGTGGTGCTGAGCCATGGAGTGGTTTGTGGGTGAGGGTAATAAGTTTGTACTGGATTCTGGAGTGGATGGGTAACCAGTGTAATGACTGGCACAAGGTAGAGGCATCGGTGCAACGATTGGTGAGGAATATGATCCTGGCTGCAGCATTCAAGACAGATTGGAGAGGGGAGAGTTTGGTAAGAAGGAGACCAATTAGCAGAGAGTTACAATAGTCCAGACGAGAATTAATAAGAGCAACAGCGAGAGTCGAAAGTAAGAAAGGGTTGAATTCTAGAAATGTTTTTGAGGTGCAGATGAGAGCCAGTGATCAGATGTGGGGGGTAAATGAAAGCTTGGAATCAAGTATGACCCCAAGACAGAGGGCATGTTGCTAGGGAGTAATGGTGGAACCACACACGGAAATGGCAATGTCGGGCATAGGTACATTAGAAGAGGGAGGAAACACAAGGAGTTCAGTTTTTGACAGGTTCAGTTTCAGATAGAGGGAGGACATGATGTTAGAGACCACGGTAAGACAATTACTAGCGTTTTCTAAAAAGGCAGGCGTGATATCAAGAGAAGAAGTATATAATTGGGTGTCATCAGCATAAAGATGGTACTGGAAACCAAATCTACTGATTGACCAATAGGGGCAGTATACAAAGAGAAGAGAAGGGGCCCTAAACCGATCCTTGAGGAACCCCAACAGTAAGGGGAAGATGAGAGGAGCCAGCAAAATATACAGTGAAGGAGCAGTCAGAGAGATAGGAGGAGAACCAGGAGAGAACTGTGTCCTTGAGTCCGATGGAGCAGAGCATAGTGAGGAGGAGCTATTGATCCACAGTGTCGAATGCTGCAGAGAGATCCAAGAGAATTAGCAGGGAGCAGTGACCGTTAGATTAAATGTTAGTAGATCATTAGAGACTTTAGTAAGGGCAGTTTTGGGAAAGTGTAAAGAGTGGAAACCAGATTGTAGAGGGTCGAGAAGAGAGTTATCTGAGAGATAGCAGATAAGATGGTAGTGGACTAGGCGTCCCAGGAGTTTAGAGATGAAGGAAAGATTAGAGACAGGTCTATAGTTAGCAGCACAGTTTTGATCGAGGGATTTTTTTTTAGTAATGGATGTATGATGGCATGCTTAAAGGGAACCTGTCACTTGAATTTGGCGGGACCGGTTTTCGGTCATATGGGCGGAGTTTTCGGGTGTTTGATTCACCCTTTCCTTACCCGCTGGCTGCATGCTGGCCGCAATATTGGATTGAAGTTCATTCTATGTCCTCCGTAGTACACGCCTGCGCAAGGCAAGATTGTCTACTATGGAGGACAGAGAATGAACTTCAATCCAATATTGCGGCCAGCATGCAGCCAGCGGGTAAGGAAAGGGTGAATCAAACACCCGAAAACTCCGCCCATATGACCGAAAACCGGTCCCGCCAAATTCAGGTGACAGGTTCCCGTTATATGAGGGAAAGATACCAGAAGAGAGAGAGAGGTTGAATATTTTTGTTAGATGAGTGGTGACAGCAATGGAAAGAGACTGGAGGAGATGTGACGGAATAGGGTTACTGCCTGGTGCAAATGGTCGGGCTTTTAGACTGGATGCAATTTTTGAATCCTTTTTTAAGTGGTTTTGCAGAGGTTTTCGAAGTTCCTTTTTCCACATTTTTTCTGTTTCAAGTTTCAAGCTGATCTCATAAGGAAACATTAATCAAAGAATCATTTATTTTTTATTGAACGATGCAATAAAAACAAAGAATCTCACAAAAACTTACTATATAAACAGCAATTTAGATTTTCCGTTGACAAAACATTAAGTACTCAAAGAAAATCCACAGCAAAGAACTTAGTGTGAACATACCCTTAGGTTTCTATTATACAGTTTTGTTTTTATTTTGCAATCTTTTCTTTCTGGATTATAAAAACTATGATTTTTATGCATTTTTTTCTTTCACAATGGAATCCTATAAAAAATACCACCCCTAGAGCATGTTGTGTGTAGGAAAAAATGCCACTGACCCAAAAAACACAGTGAGGGCTTATTTACATGTAACATTTTGTGTTTTTCATACAAAAAAATGTGTATTTTACAGTAAGAGCAAAATAAATGAGATTTATAAAGTCTCATTTACAGAATGCATTTTTTTTTACCTTGAGATTTTTTGTGTTTTTTTTTTTAAATGCAGCATGTCAACTTTTTTTTCTATACTGCATTTATTCCTATGGAGATCAAAATGTGTTAGCACAAAAAAGTGTGCAAACTGCAAATAGAGAGGAGGAGGACTTGAACTCTAGTGCCACCTATTGGAAGTAGCAGTCCAAAGTCACAATGCAAGGCTCGTTAAAGGGGCAATACTGACTAAAGGTACCTTCACACATAACGATTTTGTTAACGACATCGTTGCTTTTTGTGACGTAACAACGATATTGTTAACGAAATCGTTATGCGTGACAGCGACCAACGATCAGGCCCCTGCTGGGAGATCGTTGGTCGCTGGGAATGATCAGGACCTTTTTTTTGGTCGCTGATCACCTGCTGTCATCGCTGGATCGGCGTGTGTGACGCCGATCCAGCGATGTGTTCACTGGTAACCAGGGTAAATATCGGGTTACTAAGCGCAGGGCCGCGCTTAGTAGCCCGATGTTTACCCTGGTTACCATTGTAAAAGTTACCAACAACCCAGCATAACCAGCCACTAGACTCTAAAACTTAACATTTAATATGTATACCTCTAAAATTATGTGTACTTTAAAAACAATTTGGTGCTCATGTTTAAACGTGCACTAGACAAGAAAAATGGCATGATCTCACCCAATTGCTGACTCTCTTCTTGTTATAGATTCCTGTGCTTATTGAGAGCACGGCATGGGACGGAGACCAATAGACCTTTTCCAATGGGGGGGGGGGAGAAAAAAAAAAAAAAAGATATAGGTAGGTGGGGGGGAAGGGTTTGAAGCTATCTTCCCTGTCGTGCCCCGTGTATAAGACTCCCGCCCTAACAAGGGCAGTCCCCAAGTTTGAGCCTACTTAGTGAAGCCCTTTAGTTAGTATAACCACCCTGGATGATATGTCCTCTTTCTCTTACCAACGCGTTTCCCTCCCCGTTATGGGGGTTCATCAGGGGAATAAAATGTCCATGTTAAATGTCCAGGTTAGTGGAGGTATTCTGCAGTGGCAGACATAACCTCATTCAGCGGTGTCCTCCATGTGAGGATAAGGCAGTCCCTTTATCCCAGGACTGCCTTATCCTCACATGGAGGACGCCGCTGAATGAGGTTATGTCTGCCACTGCAGAATACCTCCACTAACCTGGACATTTAACCTGGACATTTTATTCCCCTGATGAACCCCCGTAACGGGGAGGGAAACGCGTTGGGAAGAGAAAGAGGACATATCATCCACGGTGGTTATACTAACTAAAGGGCTTCACTAAGTAGGCTCAAACTTGGGGACTGCCCTTGTTAGGGCGGGAGTCTTATACACGGGGCACGACAGGGAAGATAGCTTCAAACCCTTCCCCCCCACCTACCTATATCTTTTTTTTTTTTTTCTCCCCCCCCCCATTGGAAAAGGTCTATTGGTCTCCGTCCCATGCCGTGCTCTCAATAAGCACAGGAATCTATAACAAGAAGAGAGTCAGCAATTGGGTGAGATCATGCCATTTTTCTTGTCTAGTGTACGTTTAAACATGAGCACCAAATTGTTTTTAAATTACACATAATTTTAGAGGTATACATATTAAATGTTAAGTTTTAGAGTCTAGTGGCTGGCTATGCTGGGTTGTTAGTTAAAAGTGGTCAGACGTGATTAGGAACGATACGTTCTGGTTTCTTTCTTTTTTCCTGCTGAATTCATACATTGTAAAAGTTAAAAAAAAAAAACAGTACATACTCACATTCCGGTGTCTGTCACGTCCCCCGGCGTCAGCTTCCCGCACTGACTGTGTCAGCGCCGGCCGGCCGTAAAGCAGAGCACAGCGGTGAAGTCACCGCTGTGCTCTGCTTTATGGCCGGCCGGCGCTGACACAGTGCAGGGAAGCTGACGCCGGGGGACGTGACAGACACCGGAATGTGAGTATGTACTGTTTGTTTTTTTTAACTTTTACAATGGTAACCACGGTAAACATCGGGTTACTAAGCGCGGCCCTGCGCTTAGTAACCCGATGTTTACCCTGGTTACCCGGGGACTTCGGCATCATTGGTCGCTGGAGAGCTGTCTGTGTGACAGCTCTCCAGCGGCTACACAACGACTTACCAATAATCACGGCCAGGCCAGGCGTTTAGTGTACGGTACCTTTAGGATTGCTACTTCCAATAAGTGGCTATTTGCATATTTAATTTCCCAGAGGAGCTTGCAAGGTGTTTAAGTCTCCTCATACTGGCTTGCCAGACCTGGCATGTCACTCTACATAAGGGGAAAACCTACCCTTTAGGTCTAAAGAAAGTGTGTAATTTACACTATGGTCTTCTGGCCAGTAGAAATACATCTAAATGTTACGAGTGAAAATACCCTAAGGCTATGTTCACACGATGAGTATTTGGCAAGTTTTTGATGTTGCAGATTTTCTTCACTATTTCTCTACCTATTGGATAAATTAAGTTACTTGTGTTTTTTTCATTGCATTTTTTCATGTGTTTTTATCATGTTTTTGACAATGAGGTTTTATTCTCTTTTTGGTATTACATGTTTTAAATAAAAAATAAACAAAAGAGGTTGTGCTCTGTAGTGCTAAAGCATGTAAATATGAAATATATGAAATATGAATAGCAATACTGCTCTGGATAATAAGAAAAAATTGAGACACCTAGCACATAGTTTGCCCAATTCATGCATGCCCAGCAGCCAAGGACAAGGCGGTGTCAGATCTGCTGGGAACCTACGTGTCTAGCATGAATACCTCTCGAGGCTGAAGTCTGATTTTTTGGGTAGATATAAATACTTCTATTTATTTCTTATTATTCAGAGCAATATTGCTATTCATTTATCTCATTTGTCCAATTCATGCATGCCCAGCAGCCATGGACAAGGTGGTCTCAGATCTGCTGGGAACCTACGTGTCTACATGCAAGTCGGATAACATTGAGTAAACAAAAAGCAGAGAGGGCATGAGATTCTATAAATCCCATCCACTTTGCTGGGACTGTAAGACACTGGACAGCGTTTTTGCTTAGCGCAAATACTTAGTGTCAAAAATGCACCAAAAACCAATCACGGTAATGTAGCCTAAATGTATGAAAAAAGCATGCAAAAAACACCTGTGTGTTTCATGAACCACAGAACATTTCTTATAACTAGTGTGTCTGCCAATGTTGATGACACATTTGCATATATACCCCACAATTTGGTATTTTTTTCAGCACTCCTGTACAACATAGAATGGGAACTTTTTCTCGGGTTAATAGGGGTTGACTTTCTTTTACTATTTGCACCAGATTTTGTCCTCTTCAAAACAATAGATCAGTGAACTTACTACTGGGGTTTTGGGGATCTGACCTCACTGCATTCTACCTACCTGGCAAGAGTCGACTCCTCCGGACTCAAAACCAGCACAAATCATATTGTTGGTAAGAAACCCTCTGTACCATCCACTACTGTTACACAGTGACATAGGAATCCTATCGATTTGTGCCTCCTGCAGAATTTCTGATGGTTTACCTGCAATGTAACACAATTAATTTACTTAAGTTACATTTAATAACATAAGGGTTCCTTTAATAAAGGGGTTGTACAGAACTAGCGCCATGCCTATTCTTTATTGGCCAGATTTTAGTGCAAGTTAGGCACATCCACGAGAACATACTTGAGTTGTAATACCAGCAGAGCATAAGGAAAAAAGCACAGCGTTATTTACTGAGGGTGGCTTTTTACACTGCATTTTTGCACCATGAATTCTGTCTTTTTTTATTTAAATTTTAAGCTGTAACATACATTAATCTGTCATATACATTACACTCCCCCCCCAACAGAATATATGGCCATGAAGAGCTTGGAATTACAAGATAATGGGTACCCCAAATGAATGGTCCTAAAGCTCCAGTGCAGAGTAATCCCATTCTGAATGTATATGCTAATGAGGAGGCGGGCTGGTATTTTTAGGCTGGGAAGGGCCCAATAACCAGCGTAAATCCCCAGATCTACATCTGGGGCAGCACGGTGGCTCAGTGGATAGCACAGCAGCCATGCAGCGCTGGAGTCCTGGGTTCTAATCCCACCCAGTACAACATCTGCAAAGAGTTTGTATGTTCTCTCCGTGTTTGTGTGGGTTTCCTCTGGGTACTCCGGTTTCCTCCCACATTCCAAAGACATACTGATAGGGATTCTACATTGTGAGCCCCATCGGGGACAGTGATGATAATGTGTGCAAACTGTAAAGCGCTGCGGAATATGTTAGCGCTATATAAAAAATAAAGATTATTATTATTACATCCTTCTAAAGAACCTAATAACTGTAAGATACAGTGTGCAGAGGCAGTATAATGCTCTCATCACGTGTATCCAGACCTCTTTTAAGGTACCCCATGATCCTGTTGGCAGCCACTGCCTGGCACAGGCTGCTCCAGGTAAGTTTATCACTAACTAGGATCCCCAAGTCCTTCTCCATGTCAGATTTACCCAGTGGTTTCCCAATTCAGCTTTCATTCTTCCCATGTGTATAACCTTACATTTATCTTTAAACCGCGTCTGCCACCTCTTGCCCCAAATTTCCAACTTATCCAGAAACATCTGTAGCAGAATAATATCTTAGGTTAATCCATGTACAATAAGCTAGACACGCAAGGCAATAGTTATGTATTTCACAGATATCTATCTACAGAATCTACCCCATATCTATCTATCTAGATCTTTGCACATCTTTAACACCTAAACATCTGTCATTTCTATTCTGTATTCTATTCCGATAGGAAACACAGAGAGCACACAGATGTCAGACTTTATGTCATCCGTTTGCACATGTGGGGTACGTATTGACATCTTTGCTGCCATAAAAAAAATGGACATGTCCACATGTCAATCACACAAGCATGTGGGCAGCCCCATAGAATATAATGGGTATGGGAGTGTGTCCCCGGTACATGTGGAAAATTACACCACTCGTATCAAAAACACAGATGTGTGAAGGGCGCATCAGTCTGTGAAAATCGGACCATATTCGGATGTCATCTGAGAATGGTCTGATTTTTTTTCACGGCCCCATAGTCTTCCATTGCTAATTTTAATCTGACCAATCAGATCAAAATCGGACATGTCTCTGCTTTCTTCTGTGGGCCATTTGATCTGAGGAAAAGAAATCGGACATGTGTATAGCCCTATAGAGTATCATAGGTACGAGTGCTATCTGTGGGTAACAATCGTTTGAGATATCAGTTGTGGGCACGAGCCCTTAATGTATTGCTACATTTGTTAGCCTTCAGGATACTCTAGGTGTGGTATTTTTTATACGCTTATTTTTTTAAACTAAACAGCAAAGTAATGTTATATGTTGCCAAACAATATACATGTACATTCTCACAGCTAGGCATGTACTGTATACCAGGCACATCCCTAAAGGATATACACAATCATTCTTGGTGCAACATTTTTTTGTGCTGGTAGGTTTTATGTGATATGAAAACTGGTTTATGTGCAATATTTAATGCTTTCATGTCTGTTGTTTATTTGAAAAAAAAAAAAAGGAAATGATAAAACCGTTTTCTGCTGCATTTTTCTTCCTAAGGAGTCATTCCCAGATGTCAATGAAGTCTGAGTTTCATCAGTGTTTTCATTAGATTCCCATCAGATTTTGGTCAGTGTTGGGCTCAACATCAGAGTTTACCATATAAAAACAACTGATAGAGGTTTCAGAAGCTTTTCCTATCAGTGTGTGAAAAGCAGACAGCACAAGGATGGCATCTGAATGCGTTCTGATTTTTTTCATGGACCCATACACTTATGTGGTGCCCCTGAGGGTCCAGTTGCCACACAAGTACTGCACCTCAGTCAGAGGTGTGGTACTCCGCTCTCGGGTAAGGAGGGGATACTACCCAGAACTCGCATCCAACACCAGAACTCTCAGGTGCAGGAAGGGATTGGGTAGAGGGTGTGGGTGCAGAGAGTGTCAGTTGTGAGGAGTTGTCAGGGAAACGAGAGGGAGGAGTTAGTCAATGAGTTAGAGAGTCAAGGAGTTAGAGCTGAGGAATCAAGGAGTTACATAGTTACATAGTTAGTAAGGCCGAAAAAAGACATTTGTCCATCCAGTTCAGCCTATATTCCATCATAATAAGTCCCCAGATCTACGTCCTTCTACAGAACCTAATAATTGTATGATACAATATTGTTCTGCTCCAGAAAGACATCCAGGCCTCTCTTGAACCCCTCGACTGAGTTCGCCATCATCAACTCCTCAGGCAAGCAATTCCAGATTCTCACTGCCCTAACAGTAAAGAATCCTCTTCTATGTTGGTGGAAAAACCTTCTCTCCTCCAGACGCAAAGAATGCCCCCTTGTGCCCGTCACCTTCCTTGGTATAAACAGATCCTCA
Organism: Ranitomeya imitator; assembly: GCF_032444005.1. Classification (NCBI taxonomy): domain Eukaryota; kingdom Metazoa; phylum Chordata; class Amphibia; order Anura; family Dendrobatidae; genus Ranitomeya; species Ranitomeya imitator. The sequence goes on along the minus strand of NC_091284.1, from coordinate 709,208,894 downwards.
GCGAGATATTTGTATTGTCCCCTTATATACTTATACATGGTTATTAGATCGCCCCTCAGTCGTCTTTTTTCTAGACTAAATAATCCTAATTTCGCTAATCTATCTGGGTATTGTAGTTCTCCCATCCCCTTTATTAATTTTGTTGCCCTCCTTTGTACTCTCTCTAGTTCCATTATATCCTTCCTGAGCACCGGTGCCCAAAACTGGGCACAGTACTCCATGTGCGGTCTAACTAGGGATTTGTACAGAGGCAGTATAATGCTCTCATCATGTGTATCCAGACCTCTTTTAATGCACCCCATGATCCTGTTTGCCTTGGCAGCTGCTGCCTGGCACTGGCTGCTCCAGGTAAGTTTATCATTAACTAGGATCCCCAAGTCCTTCTCCCTGTCAGATTTACCTAGTGGTTTCCCATTCAGTGTGTAATGGTGATATTGATTCCTTCTTCCCATGTGTATAACCTTACATTTATCATTGTTAAACCTCATCTGCCACCTTTCAGCCCAAGTTTCCAACTTATCCAGATCCATCTGTAGCAGAATACTATCTTCTCTTGTATTAACTGCTTTACATAGTTTTGTATCATCTGCAAATATTGATATTTTACTGTGTAAACCTTCTACCAGATCATTAATGAATATGTTGAAGAGAACAGGTCCCAATACTGACCCCTGTGGTACCCCACTGGTCACAGCGACCCAGTTAGAGACTATACCATTTATAACCACCCTCTGCTTTCTATCACTAAGCCAGTTACTAACCCATTTACACACAATTTCCCCCAGACCAAGCATTCTCATTTTGTGTACCAACCTCTTGTGCGACACGGTATCAAACGCTTTGGAAAAATCGAGATATACCACGTCCAATGACTCACCGTGGTCCAGCCTATAGCTTACCTCTTCATAAAAACTGATTAGATTGGTTTGACAGGAGTGATTTCTCATAAACCCATGCTGATATGGAGTTAAACAGTTATTCTCATTGAGATAATCCAGAATAACATCCCTCAGAAACCCTTCAAATATTTTACCACCAATAAAGGTTAGACTTACTGGCCTATAATTTCCAGGTTCACTTTTAGAGCCCTTTTTGAATATTGGCACCACATTTGCTATGCGCCAGTCCTGCGGAACAGACCCTGTCGCTATAGAGTCCCTAAAAATAAGAAATAATGGTTTATCTATTACATTACTTAGTTCTCTTAGTACTCGTGGGTGTATGCCATCCGGACCCGGAGATTTATCTATTTTAATCTTATTTAGCCAGTTTCGCACCTCTTCTTGGGTTAGATTGGTGACCCTTAATATAGAGTTTTCATTGTTTCTTGGGATTTCACCTAGCATTTCATTTTCCACCGTGAATACCGTGAAGAAGAAGGTGTTTAATATGTTAGCTTTTTCCTCGTCATCTACAACCATTCTTTCCTCACTATTTTTTAAGGGGCCTACATTTTCAGTTTTTATTCTTTTACTATTGATATAGTTGAAGAACAGTTTGGGATTCGTTTTACTCTCCTTAGCAATGTGCTTCTCTGTTTTCTTTTTGGCAGCTTTAATTAGTTTTTTAGATAAAGTATTTTTCTCCCTATAGTTTTTTAGAGCTTCAATGCTGCCATCCTGCTTTAGTAGTGCAAATGCTTTCTTTTTACTGTTAATTGACTGTCTTACTTCTTTGTTTAGCCACATTGGGTTTTTCCTATTTCTAGTCCTTTTATTCCCACAAGGTATAAACCGCTTACACTGCCTATTTAGGATGTTCTTAAGCATTTCCCATTTATTATCTGTATTCTTATTTCTGAGGATATTGTCCCAGTCTACCAGATTAAGGGCATCTCTAAGCTGGTCAAACTTTGCCTTCCTAAAGTTCAGTGTTTTTGTGACTCCCTGACAAGTCCCCCTAGTGAAAGACAGGTGAAACTGCACAATATTGTGGTCGCTATTTCCTAGATGCCCAACCACCTGCAGATTTGTTATTCTGTCAGGTCTATTAGATAATATTAGGTCTAAAAGTGCTGCTCCTCTGGTTGGATTCTGCACCAATTGTGAGAGATAATTTTTCTTGGTTATTAGCAGAAACCTGTTGCCTTTATGGGTTTCACAGGTTTCTGTTTCCCAGTTAATATCCGGGTAGTTAAAGTCCCCCATAACCAGGACCTCATTATGGGTTGCAGCTTCATCTATCTGCTTTAGAAGTAGACTTTCCATGGTTTCTGTTATATTTGGGGGTTTGTAACAGACCCCAATGAGAATTTTGTTACCATTTTTCCCTCCATGAATTTCGACCCATATGGACTCGACATCCTCATTTCCTTCGCTAATATCCTCCCTTAAAGGGGACTTTAGACAAGACTTTACATAGAGACAAACCCCTCCTCCTCTCCGATTTTTACGATCCTTTCTAAACAGACTGTAACCCTGTAAGTTAACTGCCCAGTCATAGCTTTCATCTAACCATGTCTCGGTTATTCCCACTATGTCAAAGTTACCTGTAGATATTTCTGCTTCTAGTTCTTCCATCTTGTTTGTCAGGCTTCTGGCGTTTGCGAGCATGCAGTTTAGAGGATTTTGTTTTGTTCCAATCTCCTCGCTGTGGATTGTTTTAGAAATGTTCTTACCTCCCATCTGAGTATGTTTTCCTGGGTCTTCTTTGTTCAAGTCTGTTTTTCTTCCCGTCCCCTCTTCTTCTAATTTAACGCCCTCCTGATGAGTGTAGCGAGTCTTCTGGCGAATGTGTGTTTCCCATGTTTGTTGAGGTGTAGTCCGTCTCTGGCGAGGAGTCCATCGTACCAGTAATTCACACCGTGGTCCAGGAATCCGAATCCTTGTTGTCTGCACCATCGTCTTAGCCAGTTGTTTGCATCAAGGATCCTGTTCCATCTCCTGGTGCCATGCCCGTCTACTGGAAGGATAGAAGAAAAAACTACCTGTGCATCCAGTTCCTTTACTTTCTTCCCCAACTCTTCAAAGTCTTTGCAGATTGTCGGTAGGTCCTTCCTTGCCATGTCATTGGTGCCAACATGTATCAGAAGAAATGGGTGGACGTCCTTGGAGCTGAAGAGCTTTGGTATCCTATCGGTCACATCCTTGATCATCGCACCTGGAAGGCAGCATACTTCTCTTGCAGTTATGTCTGGTCTGCAGATGGCTGCTTCTGTGCCTCCCAGTAGTGAGTCTCCCACCACCACCACTTTTCGTTGCTTCTTGGCTGTACTTTTTGCTGTCACTTGTTGCTGTGTGCCCTTTTCTTTTTTGCTTGCTGGTATTGCTTCATCCTTAGGTGTGCCATCTTCATCCTCTACAAAGATTTGATATCGGTTCTTCAGTTGTGTGGTTGGTGATTTCTCCATGGTCTTCTTGCTTCTTTTGGTCACATGCTTCCACTCATCTGCTTTTGGAGGTTCTCTGACACTTTTTTCACCCTCTGTGACCAGTAGAGATGCTTCTGTTCTGTCTAGAAAGTCTTCATTCTCTTTGATGAGTTTCAAAGTTGCTATTCTTTCTTCCAGACCCCGCACGTTTTCTTCTAAAAGGGCCACTAGTCTACACTTCTGACAGGTGAAATTTGATTCTTCTTCTGGTCGATCTGTGAACATGTAGTACATGCTGCAGCTCACCATGTAGGTTGTCACATCTGCCATGTTGCTCCTAGATCCTGCTGACTTGCTGTGCGTTTTCCTTCTTGTGTAATCTACTCAGACAAGCTCTCTTGCGTGGTTTGGTGATGCTTTCCAAGCAGCTGGTCCCGGCTGTACCCAACGATCTTCTAGCTTAGGGAGACTCTTCGCTTTTCCCAGAAGGCACCTGGAATATGCAAATTAGCCTCCTCAAGCTTGAATCCCTGGTTTGGTGATGCTTTCCAAGCAGCTGGTCCCGGCTGTACCCAACGATCTTCTAGCTTAGGGAGACTCTTCGCTTTTCCCAGAAGGCACCTGGAATATGCAAATTAGCCTCCTCAAGCTTGAATTAGTGATGGGTAGTTCGTGAGTGAGTAGTTCAAAATGAACTAATCTTCAGAGTGAACTAGTTCATCTAGTTCACCATCCTGACAGAGATTAGTTCATTATGAACTAAACAGCAAGTGGGAGGAGACAGAGAGTGATCCCTCACACAGCTCCTCACACTGAAGATCCCTGGTCTTACACTTGCTCTTTATAGCTCCTGATGCTGGAAAAGAAGGTAGTAAAACACTATACCACACATCAAATAGTAAATACAAATATAATAGTAATAATAAAAACTGAAATTGTACAGTAGACAGACACAGCTAATGTGTGTATGAGAGTGTTCTGTAGTGGTTCATGCCCCTCACCAGTCTTTGTGATAAGATCCGCCTCCTGTAGAGGATCAGCCTCAATACAGAACATCTAGTTCAGCAGTTCATATAGTTCATTTAGTACACATAGTTCATTTAGTTCACAGGTCACATGACATGATGCATTCCCTATCAGCTCCTCCCAGGATAGGGTGGAGAATTATCAGGCTGTCTAATAGAAACATTTTCTTTGCCCCATAGCAACCAATCACAGGTCAGCTTTCTGATACTGCAGTAGTGCAGTGCTCTGCCAAGTGAAATCTGAGCTGTGATTGGTTGCTATGGGCAGCAAAAGATACATTTACTGTTCGGCAGCTTGGTAAATCTGTAGTTCTGTGTAGTTTCACCACATCTCTTCCTTTTGCCACCTATTGCAGTGGTGTGAAATGAATACTGTCTGACTGCTCAGTGCTCAATACCAGAGACTGCAAGTGACCATAATGTATGCTGATAATACATTGAAGAGAAAGAAGCCAGGTATGGAATCATTTCACACTTAGGCTACGTTCACATTTGCGTTGTGCGCCGCTGCGTCGGCGACGCAACGCACATAAAAACGCACCAAAACGCATGCAAAAACGCTGCATTTTGCGACGCATGCGTCCTTTTTTGCTGAAATTTGGACGCAAGAAAAATGCAACTTGTTGCGTTTTCTGCGCCCGACGCTTGCGGAAAAAAAAACGCATGCGTCGCACAACGCATGTCCATGCGTCCCCCATGTTAAATATAGGGGCGCATGACGCATGTGTCGCCGCTGCGTCGCCCGACGCAAACACGCAAAACACTAATGTGAACGTAGCCTTAGTGGAGATCAGAAGAAAGCAAAATGTTCCTACTGCTCAAATGTGATAAGTGTAGCTTGCGGTTCTGTGGGCAATCTGTCACGCCATTTAAATAATATTAATAATAATAAATATTTCACAAAGAAAAAAAAAATTACTAACTTGAATAAATAACTTTTGAATTTTTTTTTTCTCCAGACTGAGTACCCCTTTAATAAGAGTTTGTTATGTAATGATCAGATGTATTAACTATTTCTGATCATTTTAACAAAACTATAACTCATCCTAGGAGCCACAGCTTCTGTGTAATGAACTAGAACTGATCCATCTCTTCTCAGCAGAATCCAGAGAAATACTGAACTAAATGAACTAATGAACTAATCTTTTGAACTAATCTTTTCAGTGAACTAGTTCATGGTGAACTAATCACCAAAATGAACTAGATTTCTCATCACTAGCTTGAATCCCTGGTTTGGTGATGCTTTCCAAGCAACTGGTCCCGGCTGTACCCAACGATCTTCTAGCTTAGGGAGACTCTTCGCTTTTCCCAGAAGGCACCTGGAATATGCAAATTAGCCTCCTCAAGCTTGAATCCCTGGTTTGGTGATGCTTTCCAAGCAGCTGGTCCCGGCTGTACCCAACGATCTTCTAGCTTAGGGAGACTCTTCACTTTTCCCAGAAGGCACCTGGAATATGCAAATTAGCCTCCTCAAGCTTGAATCCCTGGTTTGGTGATGCTTTCCAAGCAGCTGGTCCCGGCTGTACCCAACGATCTTCTAGCTTAGGGAGACTCTTCGCTTTTCCCAGAAGGCACCTGGAATATGCAAATTAGCCTCCTCAAGCTTGAATCCCTGGTTTGGTGATGCTTTCCAAGCAGCTGGTCCCGGCTGTACCCAACGATCTTCTAGCTTAGGGAGACTCTTCGCTTTTCCCAGAAGGCACCTGGAATATGCAAATTAGCCTCCTCAAGCTTGAATCCCTGGTTTGGTGATGCTTTCCAAGCAGCTGGTTCCGGCTGTACCCAACGATCTTCTAGCTTAGGGAGACTCTTCGCTTTTCCCAGAAGGCACCTGGAATATGCAAATTAGCCTCCTCAAGCTTGAATCCCTGGTTTGGTGATGCTTTCCAAGCAGCTGGTCCCGGCTGTACCCAACGATCTTCTAGCTTAGGGAGACTCTTCGCTTTTCCCAGAAGGCACCTGGAATATGCAAATTAGCCTCCTCAAGCTTGAATCCCTGGAGCTCGTCCTAGCACGAAAGAAGAGAAAGAGAGAGAAAGAATAAGGAAGGCAGAGAGAAGCTCCAGAGAGAGAGAGAAGGGGTCCTAGGGGCACGGGTAGGGAGGAATCCACCCGTCTGACCCATATCCACGCTGACTGTAGTTGGGTGGAGGGACCAGGTCGCAGTGGGGGAACCGGCCCCCAGACTAGTGGAGAACAACAAGGGTCAGCTAGCCAGCCGGAGGCTGTGGTATCTGTAGGTGCCACAGCCACAACCATGCACATTCGCTGAAAAGGCAGCCATATAGGTTCAAGAGGACATCACCTGACAGGATCCGAGGCTGCTGGCTTGGGACACTGGGACCAACGTAGTGAGACAGCGAGGGAAGTAACATCTGAAGGGGTTCTGACACGGTGTACCCCAAATTACCTGAGAGCTGACTGGACCACAAACCTGGAGTACACAGCACCAAGCAGGGATTGCATGAAGAACTGTGAATAAACAGTGGAAACTGCACCCTGCTGTGTCCTCTGAATTATTGCTGCGTCACCTGCCCTGCACTACGACCACCATCACATTTAACACTTTCACCGCCCTAGGGCCTAGCTTAACCCGTGGAGAGCTGTACCAACTCTGCTGTGTCACCAATGGCCTCAACTGCACCGCAGCGTCGGCCATTTTCCCTTTGCCGAACACCATGGGTGATGTCACAAACTAATTCCCCATAAACTTTATTCCCCGTTAATTTCACTTTTATTGTACGCCCAGGGCCATGGACCGGGTCAGTGCTGCCATGACTATCCCTTTAAGAACCGACGGACCCGGCCCGAGTACCCCACAGCCCTAGTGGGCGCCCCACTTACATTGGTGATTTTGATCCAAGATTCTGAGAAAAAGTGGTAATTTCTCCTTAACTCTCCATGGGCCAACCACTCTGCAAAACTACATAGACGCCCATAGACTATAATCAGTGCAAGTTCTATCTGTGAAAAACACAAATGCAACTCTTGATGGAAGAGCACTGCGGTGGGAGGTGAGTATACACAGTTCTTATTTTAATAGGGGGGTCTTTAATTAATGGACAATCCCTTAAAGATTTTACTTGCAAAGCAACAATGTAGATTAGATTCTGTACAGAAGATTGCAACACAAACTCAGTGACTACAGGCGAGTTAGGCTATATGCACACCTGCATTCTGATTTCTGTTATTCTGTACAGTATTAGGAATTTATGACATCCGTTACCTGCCGACCATCACACAGGAGACACTGGGACTGGTGTATATACATCACAAAGGAGACACTGGGACTTGGGTATAAATATCACATAGAAGACACTGGGGATGGTGTATATACATCACATAGGATACACTTGGACTGGTGTATATATATCACAAAGACACATATATATATACCAATCCCTGTGTCTCCTATGTGATATATACACCAGTAATAGCATCTCCTTTGTGATGTATGTACACCAGCCTCAATGTCTCCTTTGTGATGTATATATACCTACATCAGCCTCTATCACATATGAGACACTGAAGTTGGTGTGTATACATCACAAAAAATACACAGACTGCTCCTATTACATAGTTGACACTGTATCTGCTTTCATTGTCGGGATGGGAGTGCAGCCCCCTAACTCTGCCAACAAAGTATATCCTGATGCTGGAACTGGTCATGATCGGGACGTAATCAATTGTTGCGTGCTACGTAGTGAATTCTGCGTGCGTATACTAACTGTCCAGGGAGGAATTAAAGGGATGGCGGGGCAAAAGAGGGCTGGTGAGTTAAGAATCAGGGACTCGTTCTCTACATCATGATTGTCTCAGAAGGGTTAGCAAAAACCTGGTGACAGACTCCCTTTAATTATGCACCCACTGGGCGACCTCCCTCAATACAGACTGGTGGTGAAATACATGAAGGAGATGCTGTCCGATTCAGTCTGCATGCGTCTTACATCCAGAAAATGCCAAATCTATGGCAGGCAGGATTATTCTGTCCCCAGGGCTTGTGGCTGCAAATATGGCTGTGAGATGCTGAATCTCTTCACCCTACTTACAATTGGCGATGGTCGCAGATATATGTAAAATGTCTCATTCATGGGACATAACACTCCCCATCTGAAATCTTTAGATTTCATAATTCTTATGATGTCCTCTGGGGATGTCACTGTAGCCATGAAAAGCAAAAGGAAAATAAGCATGCAAGTAACAACAACAGTTGTAGTCCAATTGGCATGGTCCAATCTTCAGTTGGAGGTATGGAGTCCTCAACAGCAGGATAGTCCGAGTGCAAACGTAAACCCATCTTCAGATTGGGGAAGCCGCAACATGCAAACACTTCCACCAACCCAACAATCCGCTGAAGAAAGTTCAAATGTTCGAATGTTCCAACACAGCTGGAGGAATATATGGCGGTAGGCTCCCCACCGTGAGCTGTGTCCATAAACAATGACTTTCATGTGAGTTCCTCCTTTGGTAAAAGTAACAAGCTCAGTGATTGGACGGAAGAAAATACGAGTTGAACCGCCTTTCGTAACCTTCTACCTTACGGATCTTCCCGTCATTGCTTGGTGATAAGACCCATTGGCCAGACGTTGCGCTGAGCTTCTTTATCTTTAAGGAGGACGAGGTCTCCCTCTTGGAGATTAGGTTTTGCAGTCTGCCATTTATGATGGCTTTGGAGCAAGAGCAGGTATTCAGTTTTCCAGCGGTACCAAAAGACATTGGACAAGTGTTGTACCTGTTTCCACTGACATCTGTAAATGTCCCCGTCCACAAACTTACCTGGAGGGATTGCGGCAGCTCCAACCTTCTGAGTATGAAGTGTAACAGGAGAAAGGATCATTGGTGCATCAGGGTCCGATGTTACTGATACCACTTTACTGTATGTGTAGAAGATAAATGAATCAATAGCAATGTCTTATTTCATCCTTTATAGCTTCAGCTAACTCCACTGCTAGAATGGCGGCACAAAGTTCGAGTCTTGGAACAGAGTGAGCAGGTTTTGGGGTTAGTTTTGCGTTACTGAGGATGAATCCACAATGCACCTTATTTTCTTCCAATGTCTTCAGGTAGGCTACGGCAGCTATAGCGTCTGTACAAGTGTCGGAGAAAATGTGGACTTCTCTTCTGATGGCTGAAAGGGTGCCTGAGGAATAACATTGTGGGACTTGGACATGCTCTAAGACCTTCAGAGACTTCTTCCACGCCTCCCACCTTTGTTGTTTCTGGGATGGTAACAGAGTGTCCCAATCCGTACTCTCGGCAGTCAACTGTCTCAACAGTATCTTGCCTTGGTAATGGATGCGATAAACCCAAGAGGATCATAGATGCTGTTCACAACAGATAGGACTCCTCGTTTAGTGAAAGGTTTATCACAAGCTGACACCTGGAAAGTGAATGTGTTCTGCTTAATATCGCAAAGCAGACCAAGGCTACGTTGCATGGGAGGAACGTCAGAACCCAGATCAAGATCCCTTATACCAGCAGCGTGATCCTCAGATGGAAATGCTTCCATCACCTTTTTACTGTTGGAGATGTTCTTGTGGAGTCTAAGGTTTGCTGTTGACAGCATTTCCTGAGTCCTAGAGAGCATATCGATTGTCTCTTCACTTGTGGGAAGAGACTTAAGCCCATCATCTACGTAGAAGTTTCTTTCCACAGACGAGCATCAGACCCATACTTTCTCTCACCTTTCTGTGCTGTCCGTCTTAGTCCATAGAAGGCCACTGCAGGCGAGGGGCTGTTCCCGAAGACGTGCACCTTCATCCTGTAGTCTATAACCTTGTTGCGGACGTCGTTGTCTTTGTGCCATAGGAATCTGAGGTAGTTTCTGCTGTCCTCTCTCACGATAAAACAATGAAACATTTGTTGAATGTCGGCCATTACTGTGACAGGTTCTTGCCTGAAGCGAATCAGTACTCCTATAAGGCTGTTGTTTAGATTAGGCCCAGTGAGCAGCAGGCTATTTAGGGAGATGCCTTCATACTGAGCACTGGAGTCAAACACCACTCTAATTTGGTCGGGTTCGCGATGATGGCAGACACCAAAGGATGGGAGATACCAGCATTCTTCACCTTCTTTTAGTGGGGGTGCGGGTTCTGTGTGACCTCTGTTGAAGATATTCTGCATGAAGTCAACAAAATGTTTCTCCATCTCTAGCCTTCATGGCTTGCCCTCCTGAAAATCCTTCTCATCTTGATGAGGTGCAAACATTGCTGGATATTTCCTGTCCAAATAGTAATACAACACAATTGCAGGATACTGTTAGTTCAGCTCTCCCCTTTAAGGGTGGTGTAAAATCAAATTTCGTTCCCCCACTACACCAGGCAATGTTACTGATTTGTTTCATGAATTAGTAGTCAAAGATGTAGAAGCTTTGATATATCGTAACCCTACAAAAAATCTCACACATCAACAGCATAATGCTTTAAGAGAGATGCAGACCTGGAATGACGTGGTGTTCCATAATGTGGATAAAGGTGGTAATATAGTCATACTTGATAAGGCCTATTATATAGAAGAAGCAATGTGCCAAGTTAACCAAACGGAAACTTATGTACGGTTAAAAAATAATCCCACTCCTAAATACAAAAAAATTTTAAGGACATTTTTACGTAAAAATGTTGAGAATGGGATTTTAACCGTGAAAGAGGGTGAGAAATTGTTACCGGCATTTCCTTGTATTCCATATTGGTATACAATACCGAAAATACATAAGTCGCTTTCCCAACCGCCCGGACGCCCTATAGTGTCCGGTTTGAATTCTATTTTTTATCACAGAATCGCTTTCACAATATTTGGATTGGTGTTTAAAACCATTGTTACAGCAAATTCCTTCTTTTGTGCATGATTCTGGTGATTTCCTTAGAGTTTTGCAATCAGTTGAATGTCAATCTAATTATGCTTTAAAGGGACACTGTCACCTGAATTTGGAGGGAACAATCTTCAGCCATGGAGGCGGGGTTTTGGGGTTTTTGATTCACCCTTTCCTTACCCGCTGGCTGCATGCTGGCTGCAATATTGGATTGAAGTTCATTCTCAGTCATCCATAGTACACGCCTGCGCAAGGCAAGATTGCCTTGTGCAGGCATGTACTGTTGTGGATTCTGTTTTTGGGCTCCCTCTGGTGGGCTCCCTCAGTGTGTCTTGTTTCCTCTGCTTCCCGCTTCTGTATTCTTCAGGACAAGCTAAGTTTTTGATTTTCCTGTTCCACGTTTTGCTTAATTTTTGTCTTAGTCCAGCTTGCAGATATGTGATTCCTTTTTGCTGGTTGCTCTAGTGGGCTGATATTACTCCTCATGTTCCATGAGTTGGAACATGAGTTCAAGTAATTTCAGGATGTTTTTTTGTAGGGTTTTTCGCTGACCGCGCAGTTCACTTTTGTATCCTCTGCTATCTAGCTTTAGCGGGCCTCATTTTGCTGAATCTGTTTTCATAACTACGTATGTGCTTTCCTCTCATTTCACCGTCATTACATGTGGGAAGCTGCTATTTCTGTGGGGTGTTTCTCTGGAGGCAAGAGAGGTCTGTGTTTCTTCTAATAGGGAAAGTTAGTTCTTCGGCTGGTGCGAGACGTCTAGAATCATCGTAGGCACGTTCCCCGGCTACAGCTAGTTGTGTATTGAGGTTCAGGATCGCGGTCAGCTCAGTTTCCATCACCCTAGAGCTTGTTTTGTTTTTTGTGCTTGTCCTTTTGTGATCCCCTGCCATTGGGATCATGACAATGTACTACGGAGGACAGAGAATGAACTTCAATCCAATATTGCAGCCAGCATGCAGCCAGCGGGTAAGGAAAGGGTGAATCAAAAACCCCAAAACCCCGCCTCCATGGCTGAAGATTGTTCCCTCCAAATTCAGGTGACAGTGTCCCTTTAACATCCATTGACATTGATAGTCTGTACACCAGAATCCCACATATTCAGGGAATTGCTGCAGTAGAGAGGATTTTACACAACTCAAATAAATCTTCCTTGTTTATTTCTTTCATATTGGAGGGTCTTGATTTTGTCTTGACCCATAACGCATTCAAATTCCTTGACCAATGGTTTCTACAAGTGGTCGGAACCGCTATGGGTACTCCAGTAGCATGCGTTTTTGCTAACTAATTTTTGGCAGCATTTGAGGAGAAATTTATTACAAGTGAAAAAAAATCCTTTTTTGAAACATATAAAACATTACATTAGTTATGTGGATGATATTTTTATTATTTGTGATGGTGACCAATTGGAATTTGAACAATTTGTAGCATATTTAAATTTTACCAATGATGAAAATATGCGGTTTACATCATGTTATGGGTATGAAAGACTTAGTTTTTTGGACATCGATATTACAATTTGTGATGGTACTATCATAACAAAGGTACACAGAAAATCTACTGCTTCCAATTCAGTGTTACATTTTAATTCTGCTCATCCTTATTTCACGAAAAAGTTTGCCCTATAGCCAGATGTTACGATTAAGAAAAATTAATAATGACGACACCTGTTTTCAGCAGCAACTGGATGATCTAATAACGCGCTTTGTGAAAAGGGGTTATCCCCCACAGTTATTACATGAGTCTGAACAGCGTTTTAAAATGAAAACCCAGTCTGATCTTTTGAAGAAGAAAAAATCATGCTTGCTGTCGTCACGTTCAGATTTGTCTACACAGAAAAAAATTTTAAATTTCTGTTTTAAACACACTTCTTTGGATTCTGTTATCCATGCGTCAATCCGTAAAACATTGGCATATTTTGGCCACCGACAGTATTTTGAATAAACGCGGTGAAATTATTCCTCGTTTTTCTAATAAAAGAACAAACAATTTATCGGACATGTTAGTGAAACATCGCGTTTCTTAATCTAATACCAACTGGTTGACTACTAATACCCCGAAAGGGAATTATAAATGTGGGGCTTGTAACTTTTGTCAGTATCATTTAACGGGGAACTCTTTGCAGATCGGCTCTATACATCATAAAATAAGAGACTTAATTACCTGTAGAACTAAATATGTTGTGTACATTATTTTTTGTCCATGTTCATTTTGCTACACAGGTAAAACCATACGTTCTGTTTTTGTAAGATTTAGAGAACATTTTCATTCAGTTTCTACAGGCAAAGGCTCACCCAAATTCATTAAGCATATCCAAAAAAAACATGATTCGAACCCCCGCTGCCTGCGGTTTGCAGGCTTGGAAGTAGTCAAATTACCACCTAGCGGTGGGGATCATAATAAAATCCTTCTAAGGCCGGCGTCACACACAGCGTATGAAAATACGGTCCGTATATTACGGCCGTAATACGCTGAAAAGTCCCGAAAATAGTGGTCCGTAGCTCCTCCATAGGCAGGGTGTGTCACCGTTTTTTGCGCATGGCATCCTCCGTATGTAATCCGTATGGCAGCCGTAATGCGTGTTTTTAGCGCAGGCTTGCAAAACCCACATACCGCTATACAAGGGATCCATGTGTTAAAAAAAAAAACATATATACTGTCTCATATATATATATATATATATATATGTCAGTAGACACATATATGTATATATATTATTGCTTCATACAGGGCGAGATAGCAGAAAGCCGGTAATTCAATTACCGGCTTTTGCTTTCTCCTTGCTAAACCCGACATGATATGAGACCTGGTTTACATACAGTAAACCATCTCATATCACCATTTTTTTTGCATATTACACACTACTAATGTCAGTAGTGTGTCTATGCAAAATTAGGCCGTTCTAGCTAGTAAATTAAAGGGTTAAATGGCGGAAAAAATTGGCGTGGGCTCCCGTGCAATTTTCTCCGCCAGAGTAGTAAAGCCAGTGACTGAGGGCAGATATTAATAGCCTGGAGGGGGTCCATGGTTATTGCCCCCCCCTGGCTAAAAACATCTGCCCCCAGCCACCCCAGAAAAGGCACATCTGGAAGATGCGCCTATTCTGGCACTTGGCCACTTTCTTCCCATTCCCGTGTAGCGGTGGGATATGGGGTAATGAAGGGTTAATGTCACCTTGCTATTGTAAGGTGACATTAAGCCAAATTAATAATGGAGAGGCGTCAAATATGACACCTATCCATTATTAATCTAATACTAGTAAAGGGTTAAAAAACCACACACACATTATTAAAAATTAATTTATTGAAAATATCACAAAGGCTGTTGTATTAATTTATTCTACTCTCAATCCACTCACTAAAGACCCTCGATCTGTAAATTAAAAAAAAATAATAAACCAACAATATACATACCTTCCGAGGATCTGTAAGGTCCAACGATGTAGATCCATCTGAAGGGGTTAAAATATTTTGCAGACACGAGCTCCGCTAATGCAGGCTGCTCATTTCTGCAAAACTCCGGCGAATGAAGCTAAATATAGATCAATGAGCTATATTTAGCTTCATTTGCAGTGAGGCGCCCTCTGCTGGTTGTCCTCATATGAACTCGAGCCAGGGAGCTTTCAAGGAAAGTTCCCACGATCTAGGAACAGCCAGCAGAGGGCGCCTCACCGCAAATGAAGCTAAATATAGCTCATTGATCTATATTTAGCTTCATTCGCTGGGGTTTTGCAGAAATGAGCAGCCTGCATTAGCGGAGCTCGTGTCTGCAAAATATTTTAACCCCTTCAGATGGATCTACATCGTTGGACCTTACAGATCCTCGGAAGGTATGTATATTGTTGGTTTATTTTTTTTTTTTAATTTACAGATCGAGGGTCTTCAGTGAGTGGATTGAGAGTAGAATAAATTAATACAACAGCCTTTGTGATTTTTTCAATAAATTAATTTTTAATAATGTGTGTTTTTTTTAACCCTTTACTAGTATTAGATTAATAATGGATAGGTGTCATATTTGACGCCTCTCCATTATTAATTTGGCTTAATATCACCTTACAATAGCAAGGTGACATTAACCCTTCATTACCCCATATCCCACCGCTACACGGGAATGGGAAGAGAGTGGCCAAGTGCCAGAATAGGCGCATCTTCCAGATGTGCCTTTTCTGGGGTGGCTGGGGGCAGGTGTTTTTAGCCAGAGGGGGGCCAATAACCATGGACCCTCTCCAGGCTATTAATATCTGCCCTCAGTCACTGGCTTTACTACTCTGGCGGAGAAAATTGTGCGGGAGCCCACGCCAATTTTTTCCGCCATTTAACCCCTTATTTTACTAGCTAGAACGGCCAAATTTTGCATAGACACACTACTGACATTAGTAGTGTGGAATATGCAAAAAAAATGGTGATAAGAGATGGTTTACTGTATGTAAACCATGTCTCATATCATGTCGGGTTTAGGAAGGAGAAAGCAAAAGCCGGTAATTGAATTACCGGCTTTTCTCTCTAACAGCGCTGTGTATTCCTCGCAAGTCACACTGCTGGTCCGTGTGGAATCTGTATTTTTGGGGCTTCCATAGACTTTCATTGACGTTTTATTTGCGCAATACGGTGACAAACGCAGCATGCTGCGATTTTCTACGGCCGTAGAAAGCCGTATAATACGGATCAGTTTAATACGGCAGATAGGAGCAGGGGCATAGAGAATAATTGTGCCGTATTTTTTGCGAGTTTTACGGACGTAGTTTCTGCGCTCTTACGTCCGTAAAACTCGCAAGTGTGACGCCGGCCTAAGACAGGAGGCAAAATGGATCATTATCGCTAATGCGCAAGGTCCGCTTGAAGTAAATGAAAGGTTGGACTTCTCATGCTTTTTTATAGAATCTGTTGGGTTATTGCTGTCTAAATATTGTTGTCTAAGTTTTGCTGTCAACGCAATTTGTTTTAAATGTTTTGTCATTTTGTATGCATAGTTTTAATCGAATTGTTCTTTATTTTAAAACACTGTTCACCGTTCACTTCATGCAAATATTGTTACAGGTGATGTCTAATGATATGCAAATATCAACATGTTCGTTGGTTTAAAGGAAATGACATTCCATTCTCAGTATCTGGACCCGTAGAAGCGTGCATAACGTGAAATGGCCGTCGTCCGGTTCTTTGCATCATTTGCCCTGTACCTGCTTGCATTACTTTGTCCATGCAATTCGTTTGAAATAAAGGACTAAGGTTTTTTCGTCACTGGAATTTGAAGTGTTGCTGCATTTTTTTTTCTCTCTTCTATTGGATTTCCTCATGTGCATTTCATGGCATGCACCTTCAACACCGTGACTCGTATTCCTGCATTGATGCCTGTGATTCAGAGTCCACTCGACCATACCAGTGAGTCAAGCACGCTACTCAGTGCCGTTTGTCTTTTTTTCTTCTTTTCATTTATTGTATTATTGTTAGCCACTAAAAGGTATCATAACTACAAAATTATTATTTTAGTTCTCTCACTGAGAGAAATCAATCAATCACAGCTCCATGTATGACACTTTTAGTTTGTGCCATAGATGGGGTCAGATCCCTCAGCCTATAATTTCAGCAGTTTACAAGAATGATGGTAACATGCTGCCCCCTAGTGGCATCCTCATTAAGTAGCAGGAAGGGAATGTATCAATTCGTATAATACAAATGCATTATTTCTAAGGGTGGTTTCACACTTGCGTTTTTGTCTGCAGCGTTTTTTACCAAAAAAACGCATGCGTTTTTTTTCCCTATATTTAACATTGAAAACGCATGCGTTTTTTGGTGTACGCGTTTGCACGCGTTTGTGAACGCATTCGTTTTTTTACTGCATGCGTTCATTTTCTAAAATGCAACTTGTAGTATTTTGAGGGCCGTTTTTTTTCCCCAAAAAAACGCATGCGTTTACATGCGTTTTTTTTTTTTTGACAAAAAATGCTTTGGAGTCAATGGGGACGCATGCGTTTTTTTGGACATGCGTTTGCATGCTTTTTTTGACGCATGCGTTTTTTTTGGCACCATTGAATTAACTGTAGATAAGGATGTCTAGACACTGATAAGCCTCCCCCATAGCAGCAGGGTTATAAAAGGAAGGTTGGGGGAAGTTTCTGGTCACTTCTCATCAGACTCCAAAGAAGACAGCACCCTGCCCGGACGCATTGTTGGACAAGACACAGAGCAATGTAAGTATATCCTAGCCAATGCATTCATTTTCAATTTTTTGGATCTACATGTCCTAATTTCTTCAATTTTTTTCTTTCAACACGCATCAGAATGTCTTCTCCGGTTTCTTCGTCTGATGAGGAGTTCCAGCCACGGCAATCAGAAGTGGATCACGTGAGCGAGGTCATTTTTTTGTCCGTCAGCTTGGTAAGTATTGACTGTCACATCGACACATGAGGCAATTTTTTTTTTTTAATTTTATAGAGCACTTCAACTGAGGGACAGAGAGGTACTGAGCAGCGGAGTCAAGGTCCAGGTGGAAGACGGCAGCGGGTATGTATACCAGGCAGACTGTCCTTATTGTAATATTGTTTCCTTTTCTGTACCCTTGTTTTTCTTTACATTTTTCTTGTATCATCCTTTTCTGAAAGTTGTCTTTCATATTCCTGCCCTTTCTCATCTTCGTGTCTTATTTTTCCAAATGTGGTTGAGCAAATTTAAATGATTTTCTTTTAATTTTAGGTTTCACAACGGGACGACGACCGGATTGATAATGACCTGCTGATCAGTCTGGTCCAGGAGCGAGTCCCGTTGTGGGACAGCCGGGATCAACAGCACGCCGTCAATAGTGTTCTCCGTCGTTTGTGGAGTGAGGTGGCCCAAGCGTTGTGGGATGGCTGGGAGAATTCCCCGCCACGGGTCCGTAATGCATTTGGTAAGTATTGCACGGTAGTGTGAAGCAACAGACCTTGGCCATGCTCTCTTGACTGTGTGTGATGAAAGAAACTTTTCGTAGTTTCTGTCATCACACACAGTCACGAGAGCACGGCCAAAAGTCCTTATTCTGACCATTATATTTTATTGTTATTTCACAGTGGACAAAGTAAGGACACGTTGGCGTTCCATGAAGGACCGCTTCAACAAGGACCTGCGTGCAGAGAAGAGTGCAGCTAGTGGTTCCGGAGCAAGGCACCGGCTCTACAAATACCACCGTGTGTTGGCCTTCCTGAGACCGGTCCTTCTCATGAGAACGTAAGTATTTCTCACATGCCTCTGGTTTTATTGCATAGACATAATCTGTCATTTTTAATTCCACAGGATGTACCGTCTTGTTATAGTTTGGTATTAATTTTCTGTTTTCTTTTTTCACAGCACACACTGCACGACTGTCGCCACAGGTTCTGGAGCGGTCCTTCAGCCGGCAGCCACGGACCCGTCCCAGCCATCCAGCAGCGCAGCACCAGGTGGGTCTTCCACACTCACTGGAGACCAGGGGGCTGGCCCATCAGGTCTTCCCCTTTCGCAGTCCTCTTTCGCTGCACCCATTTTTGCGGGCTCATCCCGGCAGCGACAGAGGGCTTCGGATAGGTCCCTCATGCCCGAGTTTTTGCACTTGAGCTCGGTTTTACACAAAGCTATCAAGGCTTTAGGTGACAGAATGGATGTGTCCCATAACCTGTTAGAGTGCCGCATCCAGGATGTCGCCAAAAGCGTTGATCAAGTGAAAGCCGACCTCCAGAAGCCAGCTCATCATTTTTTTAATCAAATCGAACAGGGCATGTCGGAACACCTTAGCCCTGATCTCCAGCTGAGTGTGATGCAGGCCTGCAATGTTGCTTTTGTGCAGGCTATGCAGCAGTCAGAGTTGTAATGTGGCGGCATATCCAACTGTGCCGTCACTGTCACAAGTAAACACTATTCCTACCTCTGCTGCATACCACTGCACGGCCACCTCTATTCCCTCTACAGGTGTACTCCACTACAGCGCCAACACGATGACGAGTGCTGTTGGACATCCCACCGCCACCACCGTGACGACCGCTGCTCCGGCTTGGACCTCCTCCGCTCACACCACGATGACGCAGGACCCTGGCGTGGCTTATCGGCCCGGCACCCTCCCGATGCAGCAGGACCCATCCATGCAATATCGGACCGGCCCACTCCCGATGCAGCAGGACCGAGGCCTGGCATATCGGACCGGACCCACCCCGATGCAGCAGGACCGAGGCGTTGCTTTCCGGGCAGGACCCACCCCGATGCAGCAGGACCCATCCATGGCGTATCGCACCGGGCCCCCCATGATGCAGCACGACCAAGCCATACCTTTCCGGACAGGACCCACCCCGATGCAGCCCACCCCGATGCAGCAGGACCCATCCATGGCTTTATGTTCCCCCCCCCAACGATGCACCAGGAACCTGGGAGGGTGTTATGTTCCCCCCCCAACGAGGCACCAGGATCCTGGGAGGGTTTTTGTTTCCCCCCCCAACGAGGCACCAGGACCCAGGCGGGACTTTATCTTTTCCCCCATTGGACTCAGACATTGCCGAGCGCTCCACAATGGAGACTGACTGTTTAATTGTGGAGCCGGGTCCTGACGTGTCTCCCGCCTACACTTTACAACCTAGCCCCAGAAGACTTCCCCCAACCCGGAAAACCCAACGTAAAACTGGCAAAACTCATAAAAAACAAAAAACTTTGATTATTCCTCCCCCATCACCTACCGATGTGTCTCAACCTTCCAGTGTGTCTCAAGCCCCTCATGTTTTAAGCCCCATCCCCGAACTTCCAGACCCTTCAAGTTTTCTTGCCCATTCTCCTGCCACCTCTGCCTCCTCCACAGTGAGCCAGGCTTCAGTTCTGAATACCCCCCAGTTACGTCACTCAACCCCAAGCCGGCGTGGTTCAACCCGGCGCGGTACCAAAAAATAAATTGTTGTTTTTCCTCAATAAAAAAAAAAGATTATTTGCAACAATTATGTTTGGTTTATTGTGTCTTTCACCGCTCTCAATACACACCAATAAAGTTCGTCACACACTTATTCTTTTGGCCTACACATATCTCCAGTAGTATAAAATACCAGACATCTATATGTGTTTCTTTAGTATACAGATATGAGTTGGCCAAAAAAATAGCAGTTATTTCCATACTCTTATTTTTAATTTTTAACTAGTGTAGTGTCACTGTCCAAAGAGAAAATGGTGGCAATCAAGTTCAGAACTCAACTGAACCGGTCAGATGTCAAAATAGACACCTGACCTGTTTAGTTGATTACTGACTTGTATATTCACCATATTCTATATAGCACATTATGTGACAATTTTTGTCAAACTGATGGGACAATGGTTGGCACACGCAAACTATCTATCCTCACCTGGGCAGGTGTAAGAAATTTTGAATTCATGATCATGTATATGTTCATCATGAATTCATTATTTCTTACACTTGACTTGACGGGTATAGAGAGCGTGCCAGTCTTGACGCAATGACGTCAAGAAGATTACCAATAAATAAATTTAAATCTGGTTACATTATTATAAGTATGCGTGTTTATATCATTCTTTGTAAACCAAAATAGGGAGTGCAACAGAGGTCAATTATGATTAAAAAAATCTAATTATTACCTCATCAACTATCACCCACTCCTGGTTTTGGATTACAAATTATGATATACATATCTACTGCCCATCTTTGTTCAAACTTTTTTTAGAGAGGAAAAAGACAGGAGACCTGGTGAACACAAAAAAGTTTATTAATTAGAAAAATTTGTATCAGTATTTAATAATTGGTAAACATTAACATACAACAGGACATTTAAACAACATTGTCCTGCCATGAAACCCGTCCAATATCGGACACAAAATAGGCCGCAAATTGGTCCCGCATAAGACCAACGGCTGCAGTTGACCGCATCGGGTGATGCTGAAAATCTGGCAATGGGTGTGAAACTGGTTCATCAAGTTCAATGTGGGGTCGCTCCTTAGCCATTATATAATTGTGTAGAACCACACAGGCTTTGACCACCTCGTCCACAGTTTCCACTTTTAGATTGATGGCTGTTGCAAGAATGCGCCATTTAGCAACCAGAATGCCAAAGCTGCACTCTACGGTTCTTCTGGCCCTGGTCAGTCTGTAGTTGTATATTCTGCGTGTGTGGTCCAAGTCCCTACTAGAATAGGGCTTCAGGAGATTTTCACACATCTGGAAGGCCTCATCCCCAACCATAACAAATGGCAGCGGTGGGCCTTGAGTGTTGGGGAGAGGCTGTGGAGGGGGAAAATTAAAATTGTTGCCATATACCCGACGGCCCATATCCGAGCTCTTGAATGTCTGGGAATCATTGCCACGGCCAAAAGCTCCAATGTCCATGGCGATGAAGCGACACTCCGCATCCGCTATTGCCATGAGCACTACCGAAAAATATTTTTTATAATTAAAAAACTCAGATCCGGTTCTGGCAGGTTTAACAATGCGGATGTGCTTCCCGTCCACCGCCCCTAAACAGTTTGGAAAATCACACACGTTCAAAAATGTTTTTGATATTTTCCGCCACATGTCCACGGTGGGTATGGGTATAAACTCCTCACGGAGTACATTCCATAACGCACGACAGGTGTCCACAACAATTCCGGACAGGGTTGAGATTCCAAGGCGGTATTGGAAGTGCAGGGAAGATAAACTCTCTCCTGTGGCCAGAAATCTAGAAGAAAAGGAAACAAAAAAAAAATTAAAATCTGCTCTTAATGGTGTTTTTAAATAAGAAAAAGGTAAAAAAAACAACCCAAAATACATGTCAAAACCAAAAATTTGGACTGTCATTGGTTTAGTTTTGGAACGTACCGTAATGTCACTAACAGACGTTCCTCGGGTGGAATTGCTCTACGGAGCCGTGTGTCCTGTCGCCGTATGGAACCTTCTACACGAGACAGTAAATCCCGGAAAGAATCCTGAGACATTCTGGTGTAATCCTGGAATTTCTCCGGGTTGGCATTCAGCTCCGCATAGAGCGTGTGATATGCTCCACGGGTCTCACGCACTTCAATGATGGGGTGCCTCCAAAAACGCCGACGCTGTCTCCTTCTCCATCTTTGGCGGTTTCGGTCTTGCTCCCAAGCAAAAACACAGGCAAGGAAAATCTTGAAGCTGAACTCCAGTTTGAAATAAAAGTTCGCCATTGAAAGATCCATCATGACACCGGAAACAGTAGCAAGCTCTGAAAATTTCTGTTCCCCTAGGGTCTATATATTGATTGCCAATCATGTACGCCCTCTCTATTCCCATTGGTTGTGTCTGGTAACCTTTTTTTTTATTTTTTTATTTTTTTTTTAAATCCCCAAAAAAACGCAAACGCATGTAAACGCTGCGTTTTTTTGACGCACGCGTTAAACGCGTGCGTCAAAAAAACGCAGCGTTTACATGCGTTTTTGTACCATGCGTTTTTTTTTAAATACGCATGCGTTCAAAAACGCAAGTGTGAAACCAGCCTAATGAATGGATGGATTAAGCTGTGATCTGAAATTAGCTTTGGACTGGCACAAAAAGCATCATAAGTACAAGGTGATAATACAAGCTAAATAGCATCTTATGTGGACTGGAACTGTGAAATACTGGTAAAAAGAGTGGTGTGGCTTGAATGTTAAAATGGTTTTCCAGTTTCAGAAACCCCTGTGCCCTGACAGCAGATTATTTAACAAGTTATGCCTTAGTCACATTCCCCATGTTTGGCGCTGGGTCTCTGACGCTGCTTTGGATGTTTGTTATTTTCTGAATTGCTGACATCACATTGACATCACTGCAATCAGTGAGGTCAGCAACTTCATGAGTTGAGGTGCCGATAACTCATGAAGAGCCACTAACTTAGTGATTAGTGGCAGCAGTGATTAGTGATCTCAGTGATTAGTGGCAGCACTGACAATGTGACATCAGCCCTGCAGACAATAAGGCCGGAGTCACACTACAGCGAGATACGGCCGAGTCTCGCAGGTTAAAAGCAAGCTCTGGCATCGGGACTCCGGAGCGGAGCGTGCAGCTCCATGTATTGCTATGCGGCCGCACGCTCCGCTCCGGAGTACCGGAGGACTCGGCCGTATCTCGCTCTTGTGTGATCCCCCTTACAGACACTGGGAGCAATGAAGGAGACTCACCTCTGGACCCGTGGAGGGGCAGCAAAGTGCATATCTTTTTTTTAAACAAACCAGCCGTGGAACAGGGGTTTTCCGAGTTCGTAAAACCCTTTTAAGAGAATTGCAGCTGTGCCAGTTCCAGTGGTCATTCAATGTATGCCGTTAAAGAACCAGCAGAACTTTCAGAGTGTATTTTACCAAAGTGTTTGATACCGTGCCACACAAGAGGTTGGTACACAAAATGAGAATGCTGGGTCTGGGGGAAAATGTGTGTAAATGGGTAAGTAACTGGCTTTGAGATAAAAAGCAGAAGGTGGTTATAAATCAGGGGTCCTCAAACTACGGCCCACGGGCCACATGCGGCCCGCCAAGGACAGTTATCCGGCCCCTGCCGACACTGAACTTCATTACGGGCCCTGTAATCACGGGAATTCCTTGCCTGGGGAGGTGGTGATTGCAAACTCAGTCGAGGGGTTCAAGAGAGGCCTGGATGTCTTCCTGGAGCGTAACAATATTGTATCTTACGGTTATTAGGTTCTTTAGAAGGACGTAGTGTGAGCTGTCGAGTTCCCACCACCACACATGGGGGAATCTCAAACTGTGTCCTCTGCGGTCTCCCATTCTTCCCCAGCCACAGTAGAGTCTGCTCAGCAGAGACGTCGGTCCCAGCGTCTGGCTCAAGCTGATACTGTGCAGTTGGTTATGGCTGCTGCCCCAGGTTCAGCCTTTGTAACCAGTGGCGAGCAGACGTTCCAGGGACTAAGTCCTGCTTTTCCTCTACTGAGCATGCCTGTGGGACGACCTGTCATTGGAGGTCGGAGGTCACATGCTCAGGTCCTATAGCGGCTCTGATTGCACCACTAGGAAGGTCCCGGAAAGCTACATCTATAAAAGGATCGCATGGCCGCTCGGCTATGTGTTAGTATAAACCTGTAATCGTGTGTGTGTGGTTGTATGCCTGTTCTGGCGATTGCTCCTTAATCATTCCCATTCCTAGAGTTGTTGAATGTTTGCAAATGTTGGAGTTACCTAGCGCCTGACAGTGCTATCCTTAACACAAGAGCCCGATCCTTACTGCGCCTAACCAGCAGCGACCGCCAGTGCGGCGCCGTGCGCAATTAGAGTGCTTTTCTAACCCTTCTAAGGGTGGTTAGTGGCCACTAACCACATTATATTCAGTATGTAAGATTTGGGGCAGGACACTGAGGGATTAGTGACCGGCCATAAGCCATCAGCATGAATACCCAATCTGAGTACCACATGAAGACCCCCACAGGTTGCCCTGGAGCACAAGCATATCATTAACTCAAAACTGAAAATAAAGATTAAACAAGAACCACAAGACGGATTTCATCAACCAAGTATTATTATAATCAGTATAACGGCGCCGACCTGACACTGTCTGTTGGTTACTGTGCACAATCCTGCTGACAGGTTCCTTTTAACAGTCAGAACATAACTAAGGTGGTCAGAAAGCAAAAAAACTAAATCCGCCATTGACTCGTAGCAGGAGAGCAGTGAGTGTGATTAAACCCTTCAAGACATTGCCCTTTTCCACTTTTGCGTTCTCGTTTTTCGCTCCCCTCCTTCCCAGAGCCAAAACTTTTCTATTTTTCCGTCAATATGGCCATGTGAGGGCTTGTTTTTTGCGGGACAAGTTGCACTTTTGAACGACATCATTGGTTTTAACATGTCGTGTACTAGAAAATGGGAAAAAATTCCAAGTGCGGTGAAATTGCAAAAAAAAAGTGCAATTCCACACTTGTTTTTTGCTAGGTTCACTAAATGTCTAGGTTACATTTTATCTAAGTGGTAAAAAAATTCCAAACTTTGCTAAAAAAATTTAAAAAATTGTGCAATTTTCCGATACCCGCAGCATCTCCATTTTTTGTGTTCGGGTGAGGGCTTATTTTTTGCGTGCCGAGCTGACATTTTTTATGATACTATTTTGGTGCAGATACGTTCTTTTGATCGCCCGTTATTACAATTTAATGCAATGTCATGGCGACCAAAAAAAGGTAAGTCTGGCAATTCAAATTTTTTTCTCGCTACGCCGTTTAGCGATCAGGTTAATCCTTTTCTTTGATACATGAGGCGATTCTGAACGCGGCGATACCAAAATATGTGTAAGTTTGATTTTTTTTTTTTTATTGTTTTGTTTTGAATGGGGGTGATTTAAATTTTTATATTTTTTTAATTTTTTTCATGTTTTTTAAAACATTTTTATTCACATTTGCCATGCTTCAATAGCCTCCATGAGAGTCTAAAAGCTGGAATAGCCTTATCGGCTCTGCTACATAGGAGCGATCATCAGATCGCCCCTATATAGTAGATTTAATGCATTGTTATGAGTGCCGACCACAGGGTGGCACTCACAGCAATCCGCCATCAGCAACCATCCTCAGGTTGACGACCTCAGGTTGTCATGCCGGCGCATTGCTGACCCCGATCATGTGACGGGGGTTGGCGATGCATTCATTTCCGGCCCAATGGCCGGAAGCGGTAATTAAATGTCGCTGTCAACATTTGACAGTGGCATTTAACTAGTTAATAGCAGCGGGTGAATCGCGATTCCACCCGCTGCTATTGCGGGCACATGTCAGCTGTTCAAAACAGCTGACGTTCTGGATTTGATGCGGGCTGACCGCCGGAGCCCGCATCAAAGCAGGGGATCCGACATCCGCCGTAATAGTACGGCGGAGGTCAGGAAGGGATTAATGTAAAGACCCATCACTATGAGGTGCGAAAGGAACCTCTTAAGGTACCGTCACACTCAGCAACTTTGCAACGATCACGACCAGCGATACGACCTGGCCGTGATCGTTGGAAAGTCCTTGTGTGGTCGCTGGAGAGCTGTCACACAGACAGCTCTCCAGCGACCAACGATGCCGAAGTCCCTGGGTAACCAGGGTAAACATCGGGTTACTAAGCGCAGGGCCGCACTTAGTAACCGAATGTTTACCCTGGTTACCATTGTAAATGTAAAAAAAAAAAAAACACTACATACTTACATTCATGTAAGTATGTAGTGTTTTTTTTTTACATTTACAATGTAAAAAAAAAAAACACTACATACTTACACTCATGTAAGTATGTAGTGTTTTTTTTTTACATTTACAATGGTAACCAGGGTAAACATCGGGTTACTAAGCGAGGCCCTACGCTTAGTAACCCGATATTTACCTTGGTTACCAGTGAACACACGCCGATCCAGCGATGTCAGCAGGTGATCCAGCTCCGACCAGCGATGTCACAGCAGGATCCAGATCGTTGCTGCGTGTCAAACACAACGATATCGCTATCCAGGACGCTGCAACGTCACGGATCGCTATCGTTGTAATGTTGTTCAGTGTGAAGGTACCTTTAGTTAATGTATAAGTATAGTACAGTGCCTTGCGAAATTATTCGGCTCCCTGGAACTTTTCAACCTTTTCCCACATATTATGCTTCAAACCTAAAGATACCAAATGTAAATTTTGGTGAAGAATCAACAAGTGGAACACGATTGTGAAGTTGAACGAAAGTTATTGGTTATTTTAAATTTTTTCGGAAAATCAAAATCTGAAAAGTGGGGTGTGCAATATTATTTGGCCCCTTTAACTTAATACTTTGTTGCACCACCTTTTGCTGCGCTTACAGCTGCAAGTCGCTTGGGGTATGTATCTATCAATTTTGTACATCGAGAGACTGAAATTCTTGCCCATTGTTCCTTGGCAAACAGTTCAAGCTCAGTGAGGTTTGATGGAGATCGTTTGTGAACAGCAGTTTTCAGCTCTTCCATAGATTCTCGATTGGATTGAGGTCCGGACTTTGACGTGGCCATTCTAACACCTGGATACAATTATTTGTGAACCATTCCATTGTAGATTTTGCTTTATGTTTGGGATCATTGTCTTGTTGGAAGACAAATTTCCGTCCCAGTCTCAGATCTTTTTCAAGAATGGTCCTGTATTTGGCTCCATACATCTTCCCATCAATTTTAACCATCTTACCTGTCCCTGCTGAAGAAAAGCAGGCCCAAACCATGATGATGCCACCACGTTTGACAGTGGGGATGGTGTGTTCAGGGTGATGAGCTGTGTTGCCTTTACGCCACACATATCATTTGGTATTGTTGCCAAAAAGTTTGATTTTGGTTTAATCTGACCAGAGCACCTTCTTCCACGTTTAGTTTGTCTCCCAGGTGCTTGTTGCAAACTTTAACCCCTTTCTGCCATTGGACGTACTATCCCGTCCATGTGACCTGGGACTTACTATCCCGTCCATGGGAATTATGTCATAGGTGATCAGGGAGCGCAGCCCATCGCGGTCGGGTGTCAGCTGATTATCACAGCTGACATCTGCACTATGTAAACATGATCGCAGCATTCCGGTGGCATAGGGAAGCATCGCGCAGGGAGGGGGCTCCCTGTGTGCTTCCCTGAGATCCTCGGAACAACGCATTTTATCGCGTTGATCTGAGGGTCTCCTCTATTCTCCTCCCTGCAGGCCCCGAATCCAAGATGGCCACGGGGGTCCTTCAGGGAGGTGGCTTGCGAGCGCCTGCTAAGAGCAGGCGACGGCAAGCCTCCTGCACTGCCTGTTTGGGGTTAGGGGTATGGTTAGGATTGGGATTAGGGTTAGGGGCATGTTCGGGTTAGGGGTGTGGTTAGGGTTATGGTTGGGATTATGGGTGTGTTCGGGATAGGGTTGGAGTTAGAATTGGGGACTTTCAATTGTTTAGGCACATCAGAGGTCTCCAAACGCCACCTGGCATCCGATCTCAATTACAGCTAATTCTGCGTTGAAAAATTAAAACAGTGCTCCTTCCCTTCCAAGCTCTCCTGTATGCCCAAACAGGGGTTTACCCCAACGTATGGGGCAGGTATGGACTAATATTACCCTGGATGGAGGAAAGGAAGATTTTCTACAAGACCAATACACCCATGGCTGCTAGGGTAAGTGACTTTGTGCTCCATCACAACTCTTAACAGTATGGGTGGCTGGAGAACACTGATTCTGTTAACAACGTAGCAGACAAGGTGGCCCACAACCAGACAGGCCCTTCTGGCATTTGCCAGAATTGTCAGATGGCCAGTCCGGCCCTGATATGGGGTATCAGAATACTCAGGACAAATTGGAAAACTTTTGGGGTCCAATTTCTCTTGTTATCCTTGGGAAAATAAAAATTTGGGGGCTAAAAATCATTTTTGTGGGAAAAAAATATTTTTTATTTTCACGGCTCTGCTGAAACACTTGAGGGTTCAAAGTTCTCGCAACATATCTAGATAAGTTCCTTGGGGGGTCTAGTTTCCAATATGGGGTCACTTGTGGGGGTTTCTACTGTTTAGATACATCAGGGGCTCTGCAAATGCAATGTGATGCCAACAGACCATTCCATCTACCGTAAGTCTGCATTCCAAACGGCGCTCCTTCCCTTCCGAGCTCTGCCACGCGCCCAAACGGTGGTTCTTCCCCACATATTGGGTATCAGTGTACTCAGGACAAATTGGATAACAACTTTTGGGGTCCAATTTCTCCTGTTACCTTGGGAAAATACAAAACTGGGGGCTAAAATATCAGTTTTGTGGGAGAAAAAAAAAAGATTTTTTTAATTTCATGACTCTGTGTTATAAACTGTAGTGAAACTGTAGTCAAAATTCTCGCAACATTAGATAAGTTCCTTAGGGGGTCTACTTTCCAAAATGGTGTCACTGTTAGGGGGTTTCCAGTGTTTAGGCACCTCAGGGGCTCTCCAAACACGACATGGCATCCTATCTCAATTCCAGTCAATTTTGCAATGAAAAGTCAAACAGCGCTCCTTCATTTCCGAGCTCTGCCATGCGCCCAAACAGTGGTCTCCCTCCACATATAGGGTATCTGAATACTCAGGACAAATTGTACAACTTTTGGGTCGATTTTCTCCTGTTACCGTTGGTAAAATAAAACAAATTGGATCTGAAGTAAATTTTTTGTGAAAAAAGTTATATGTTCTTTTTTTTTTTAAACATTCCAAAAATTCCTGTGAAACACGTGAAGGGTTAACAAACTTCTTGATTGTGGTTTTGAGCACCTTGAGGGGTGTAGTTTTTAGAACAGTGTCACACTTGGGTGTTTTCTATCATATAGACCCCTCAAAGTGACTTCAAATGTGATGTGGTCCCTAAAAAAAAAAGGTGTTGTAAAAATGAGAAATTGCTGGTCAACTTTTAACCCTTATAACTCCCTAACAAAAAAAAAATTTGGTTCCAAAATTGTGTTGATGTAAAGTAGACATGTGGGAAATGTTACTTATTAAGTATTTTGTGTGACATATCTCTGTGATTTAAGGGAATGAAAATTCAAAGTTGGAAAATTGCAACATTTTTGCCAAATTTGTTTTTTTCACAAATAAACGCAAGTAATGTCAAGGAAATTTTACCACTAACATGAAGTACAATATGTCACAAGAAAACAGTGTCAGAATGAAGGGGATCCATGCAAGCGGTCCAGAGTTATAACCTCATAAAGGGACAGTGGTCAGAATTGTAAAAATTGGCCTGGTCATTACCATGCAAACCATCCTTGGGGTTAAGGGCTTAAACGACACTTTTTATGGATATCTTTGGCAAATGGCTTTCTTCTTGCCACTCTTTCATAAAGGCCAGATTTGTGCAGTGTACGACTGATTGTTGTCCTATGGACAGACTGTCCGACCTCAGCAGTTCATCCAGAGCATCTCTGATCAGTCTTCTCCTTGTTTAAGATGAAAGTTGAGAGGGACGGCCGGGTCTTGGTAGATTTGCAGTGGTATGATACTCCTTCCATTTCAATATGATCGCTTGCACAGTGCTCCTTAAGTTTTGGAGATCATTTTGTATCCAAATTCCGGCTTTAAACTTCTCCACAACAGTATCACGGACCTGCCTGTTGTGTTCCTTGGTCTTCATGATGCTCTCTGTGCTTCAAACAGAACCCTGAGACTATCACAGAGCAGGGGCTATCCCAAGGTGGAGGTGAATGAATTTAAAACTAGGGCTCGTAATTTATCACGTGAGAGCATTCGTAATATGCCACCAAGTAGACAGCCGTGTGAACGTATCCCCTTTGTGTCTACCTATAACTCTGCCAGTAATCAAATTGGCCGGGTTTTAAAGAGACATTGGGTCTTTCTTCAACGGGGACTTCCGTCCGTTGTAGGTTTTAGGTCGTTCCCGATGATGTCGTTTAGGAGGGGTCGGAATTTGAGCGACAGACTATTGAGGTTTGATATCGGTACTGAGAGGACCCCTACTCAGCGGTTGTTGGGCACAGCCAGGCATGGTAATTTTCCGTGCCTGGGCTGTGCCTGTTGTAACAATATGCTGAAGGGTGAATTTTTTTATCACCCCCATACTGGCAAGAACATTTTCTTGAAAGAGAGATACACCTGTTTGTCAAGCTACATGGTATATATGATTATGTGCCCATGTGGCTTGACTTATGTGGGTGAGACTACCACAGCAGTAAAGATCCGCATTAGTAAACATAAAAGCACTATAAGGACAGGCTTGACGGATCTACCGGTTCCAAAACATTTTTTAGAGATGAGGCATTCTGTGAATCAGCTTCGATTCAGGGTTATTGATAGTGTCCCCACATTGAGAAGAGGAGGGAATAGGGTGCAGATACTCAAGACAAAAGAGATGAGATGGATCTACACATTGGAGTCTTTGCAACCTAAGGGTTTGAATTTGGACTTTAATTTATTATCCTGTGTTTAACCCCTTCATGACCCAGCCTATTTTGACCTTAAAGACCTTGACGTTTTTTGCAATTCTGACCAGTGTCCCTTTATGAGGTAATAACTCAGGAACGCTTCAACGGATCCTAGCGGTTCTGAGATTGTTTTTTCGTGACATATTGGGCTTCATGTTAGTGGTAAATTTAGGTCAATAAATTCTGCGTTTATGTGTGATAAAAACGGAAATTTGGCGAAAATTTTGAAAATTTCGCAATTTTCACATTTTGAATTTTTATTCTGTTAAACCAGAGAGATATGTGACACAAAATAGTTAATAAATAACATTTCCCACATGTTCACTTTACATCAGCACAATTTTGGAAACAAAATTTTTTTTTTGTTAAGAAGTTATAAGGGTTAAAATTTGACCAGCGATTTGTCATTTTTACAACGAAATTTACAAAACCATTTTTTTTAGGGACCACCTCACATTTGAAGTCAGTTTGAGGGGTCTATATGGCTGAAAATACCCAAAAGTGACACCATTCTAAAAACTGCACCCCTCAAGGTACTCAAAACCACATTCAAAAAGTTTATTAACCCTTCAGGTGCTTCACAGCAGCAGAAGCAACATGGAAGGAAAAAATGAACATTTAACTTTTTAGTCACAAAAATTATCTTTTAGCAACAATTTTTTTATTTTCCCAATGGTAAAAGGAGAAACTGAACCACGAAAGTTGTTGTCCAATTTGTCCTGAGTACGCTGATACCTCATATGTGGGGGTAAACCACTGTTTGGGCGCACGGCAGGGCTTGGAAGGGAAGGAGCGCCATTTGACTTTTTGAATCAAAAATTGGCTCCACTCTTTAGCGGACACCATGTCACGTTTGGAGAGCCCCCGTGTGCCTAAAAATTGGAGCTCCCCCACAAGTGACCCCATTTTGGAAACTAGACGCCCCAAGGAACTTATCTAGATGCATAGTGAGCACTTTGAACCCCCAGGTGCTTCACAAATTGATCCGTAAAAATGAAAAAGTACTTTTTTTTCACAAAAAAATTCTTTTAGCCTCAATTTTTTCATTTTCACATGGGCAACAGGATAAAATGGATCCTAAAATGTGTTGGGCAATTTCTCCTGAGTACACCAATACCTCACATGTGGGGGTAAACCACTGTTTGGGCACATGGTAAGGCTCGGAAGGGAAGGAGCGCCATTTGACTTTTTGAATGAAAAATTATTTCCATCGTTAGCGGACACCATGTCGCGTTTGGATAGCTCCTGTGTGCCTAAACATTGGCGCTCCCCCATTTTGGAAACTAGACCCCCCAAGGAACTTATTTAGATGCCTAGTGAGCACTTTAAACCCTCAGGTGCTTCACAAATTGATCTGTAAAAATGAAAAAGTACTTTTTTTTCACAAAAAAATTCTTTTCGCCTCAATTTTTTCATTTTCACATGGGCAGTAGGATAAAATGGATCATAAAATTTGTTGGGCAATTTCTCCCGAGTACGTCGATACCTCATATGTGGGGGTAAACCACTGTTTGGGCACTCGGCAGGGCTCGGAAGGGAAGGCGCGCCATTTGACTTTTTGAATGGAAAATTAGCTCCAATTGTTAGCGGACACCATGTCGCGTTTGGAGAGCCCCTGTGTGCCTAAACATTGGAGCTCCCCCACAAGTGACCCCATTTTGTAAACTAGACCCCCCAAGGAACTTATCTAGATGCATATTGAGCACTTTAAACCCCCAGGTGCTTCACAGAAGTTTATAACGCAGAGCCATGAAAATAAAAAATAATTTTTCTTTCCTCAAAAATGATTTTTTAGCCTGGAATTTCCTATTTTGCCAAGGATAATAGGAGAAATTGGACCCCAAATATTGTTGTCCAGTTTGTCCTGAGTACGCTGATACCCCATATGTGGGGGTAAACCACTGTTTGGGTGCACGGCAGGGCTCGGAAGGGATGGCACGCCATTTGGCTTTTTAAATGGAAAATTAGCTCCAATCATTAGCGGACACCATGTCACGTTTGGAGAGCCCCTGTGTGCCTAAACATTGGAGATCCCCCAGAAATGACACCATTTTGGAAACTAGACCCCCAAAGGAACTAATCTAGATGTGTGGTGAGGACTTTGAACCCCCAAGTGCTTCACAGAAGTTTATAACGCAGAGCCATGAAAATAAAAAAAAAAAATTATTTTCTCAAAAATGATCTTTTAGCCTGCAATTTTTTATTTTCCCAAGGGAAACAGGAGAAATTTGACCCCAACAGTTGTTGTCCAGTTTCTCCTGAGTACGCTGATACCCCATATGTGGGGGTAAATCACTGTTTGGGCACATGCCGGGGCTCGGAAGTGAAGTAGTGACGTTTTGAAATGCAGACTTTGATGGAATGCTCTGTGGGCGTCACGTTGCGTTTGCAGAGCCCCTGATGTGGCTTAACAGTAGAAACCCCCCACAAGTGACCCCATTTTGGAAACTAGACCCCGAAAGGAACTTATCTAGATGTGTGGTGAGCACTTTGAACCCCCAAGCGCTTCATAGAAGTTTATAATGCAGAGCCGTGAAAATAATAAATACGTTTTCTTTCCTCAAAAATAATTATTTAGCCCAGAATTTTTTAATTTTCCCAAGGGTAACAGGAGAAATTTGACCCCAATATTTGTTGTCCAGTTTCTCCTGAGTACGGTGATACCCCATATGTGGGGGTAAACTACTGTTTGGGCACATGCTGGGGCTTGGAATTGAAGTAGTGACGTTTTGAAATGCAGACTTTGATGGAATGCTCTGCGGGCGTCACGTTGCGTTTGCAGAGCCCCTGATGTGCCTAAACAGTAGAAACCCCCCACAAGTGACCCCATTTTGGAAACTAGACCCCAAAAGGAACTTATCTAGATGTGTGGTGAGCACTTTGAACCTTCAAGTGCTTCATAGAAGTTTATAATGCAGAGCCGTGAAAATAATAAATACGTTTTCTTTCCTCAAAAATAATTATTTAGCCCAGAATTTTTTATTTTCCCAAGGGTTACAGGAGAAATTGGACCCCAAAAGTTGTTGTCCAGTTTCTCCTGAGTACGCTGATACCCCATGAGTGGGGGTAAACCACTGTTTGGGCACACGTCGGGGCTCAGAAGGGAAGTAGTGACTTTTGAAATGCAGACTTTGATGGAATGGTCTGCGGGTGTCACGTTGCGTTTGCAGAGCCCCTGGTGTGCCTAAACAGTAGAAACCCCCACAAGTGACCCCATTTTAGAAACTAGACCCCCCAAGGAACTTATCTAGATATGTGGTGAGCACTTTGAACCCCCAAGTGCTTCACAGACGTTTACAACGCAGAGCCGTGAAAATAAAAAATCATTTTTCTTTCCTCAAAAATTATGTTTTAGCAAGCATTTTTTTAGATTCACAAGGGTATCAGGAAATATTGGACCCCAGTAATTGTTGCGCAGTTTATCTTGAGTACACTGATACCCCATATGTGGGGGTAAACCACTGTTTGGGCACACGTCAGGGCTCGGAAGTGAGGGAGCACCATTTGACTTTTTGAATACGAGATTGGCTGGAATCAATGGTGGCGCCATGTTGCGTTTGGAGACCCCTGATGTGCCTAAACAGTGGTAACCCCTCAATTCTAACTCCAACACTAACCCCCCCCACACCCCTAACCCTAATCCCAACTGTAGCCATAACCCTAATCACAACCCTAACCACAACCCTAATTCCAACCCTAACCCTAAGGCTATGTGCCCACGTTGCGGATTCGTGTGAGATATTTCTGCACCATTTTTGAAAAATCCGCGGGTAAAAGGCACTGCGTTTTACCTGCGGATTTTCCGCGGATTTCCAGTGTTTTTTGTGCGGATTTCACCTGCGGATTCCTATTGAGGAACAGGTGTAAAACGCTGCGGAATCCGCACAAAGAATTGACATGCTGCGGAAAATACAACGCAGCGTTTCCGCGCTGTATTTTCCGCACCATGGGCACAGCGGATTTGGTTTTTCATATGTTTACATGGTACTGTAAACCTGATGGAACACTGCTGCAGTCAAATCCGCACCGTGTGCACATAGCCTAATTCTAAAGGTATGTGCACACGCTGAGGAAAACGCTGCGGATCCGCAGCAGTTTCCCATGAGTTTACAGTTCAATGTAAACCTACGGGAAACAAAAATCGCTGTACACATGCTGCGGAAAAACTGCACGGAAACGCAGCGGTTTACATTCCGCAGCATGTCACTTCTTTGTGCGGATTCCGCAGCGGTTTTACAACTGCTCCAATAGAAAATCGCAGTTGTAAAACCGCAGTGAAATGCGCAGAAAAACCGCGGTAAATCCGCCATAAATCCGCAGCGGTTTAGCACTGCGGATTTATCAAATCCGCAGCGGAAAAATCCGCAGAGGACCAGAATATGTGTGCACATACCGAAACCCTAACCCTAGCCCTAACCCTAGCCCTAACCCTAACCCTACCCCTAACCCTAACGCTACCCCTAACCCTACCCCTACCCCTAACCCTACCCCTAACCCTAGCCCTAACCCTACCCCTAACCCTACCCCTAACCCTATTCTAACATAAGTGGAAAAAAAAAATTTCTTTATTTTTTTATTGTCCCTACCTATGGGGGTGACAAAGGGGGGGGTCATTTATTATTTTTTTTATTTTGATCACTGAGATATAATCTATCTCAGTGATCAAAATGCACTTTGGAACGAATCTGCTGGCCGGCAGATTCGGCGGGCGCACAGCGCATGCGACCGCCATTTTGGAAGATGGCGGCGCCCAGGGAGAAGACGGACGGGACCCCGGCTGGATCGGTAAGTATGATGGGGTGGGGGGGGCCACAGGGGGGGGATCGGAGCACGGGGGAGGGGGAATCGGAGCGCGGGAGGGGTGGAACGGAGCACGGGGGCGTGGAACGGAGCACGGGGGGCTGGAATGGAGCACGGGGGGGTGGAACGGAGCACCGGGGGGGTGGATCGGAGTGCAGGGGGGGTGATTGGAGCACGGGGGGAGCGGACAAGAGCACGGGGGGGAGCGGAGCACTGGACGGAGGGGAGCCGGAGCAGTGTACCGGCCAGATCGGGGGGCTGGGGGGGCGATCGGTGGGGTGGGGGCACATTAGTATTTCCAGCCATGGCCGATGATATTTCAGCATCGGCCATGGCTGGATTGTAATATTTCACCCGTTATAATAGGTGAAATATTACAAATCGCTCTGATTGGCAGTTTCACTTTCAACAGCCAATCAGAGCGATCGTAGCCACGAGGGGGTGAAGCCACCCCCCCCTGGGCTAAACTACCACTCCCCCTGTCCCTGCAGATCGGGTGAAATGGGAGTTAACCCTTTCACCCGATCTGCAGGGACGCGATCTTTCCATGACGCCACATAGGCGTCATGGGTCGGATTGGCACCGACTTTCATGACGCCTACGTGGCGTCATGGGTCGGGAAGGGGTTAATATGATCTATACCCCTCAGGGCAGCAGGATCATCAGTGTTTGTTTGTTATTATTCTGACATTGGATTTGATTACTTTTTTTAATGTCGTGTTTTTATTTTTTTGCAGGTACTATGGGACAGTCGGTGGCTGGATGGGATGGACTCGATATTGGATAGAGGATTTTTTTATCCCATAGAATTGATTAATGAATAGATGTTTATTGATATTTTCTTCTCCTTCTATGCCGTCCGACTGTCTCATTGTACTGTAAATATGTAATATGTTTTGTTTTTTCACTTCTTTGCCGGTTTTTTGTCTTTGCAATTTACCGTATTTCGTGGGGGTCATAGGTTTTTTCTATATGTTTTATTGGCATAATGTTAATAGGGATGGAGCTCTCTTTTATATACATGTGCGCCCTCTTTGGGTGGACGGGTGAAGCCTGCGGTGTCTGCGCTCGCGCGTCTATGCCTTAGGAGGAGCCCCCTTTCTTTTTGGGTCTTATCCTGGCTTTGATGCGCCTGCGCATCAGCGCAGCAGCTCCCTGTGCACTTTCTATTAGGGCGCTGGATAGTTTGGGAGGTTGCGCCTGCGCGTTGGTTTACGGGGGTGGGCCGGCACTTCAGTCCTGCGGTGGTGGCTCGTCCCGGGCGTGGTGCACCTGCGCGCCTCTACGGCGCCTATACACTGGGTGGCCGGGAGGGTGCGCGTGCGCCCGATGTCGTGGGGGTGGGCCCCGGCTGCGGTCATGTGGTGGGGGCTCGCCTTGTGTTCTATGCGCCTGCGCTCCCCCATGCCTCTTTGGGTGAACCTTATTGACCCGGAAGTAGTATACGGGGATTAGGATTATTTAGAATGTAGAGCACTCTGGATTGGGCGGTTTTTGCGGGATAACATGTACCGGATGGTGTGATAGGGTGTTTTTTCCCTTTGGCGCAATGTACCGGGATTGGATACTGGGATGGTCTGAGGCGGCCGATTGGCTGAGTGTTCCCATGGTGACAGAGATGCAGGAAGCAGCGGCTCGCCGATCCAGGAAGAATATAAGAAGATCTGTGCATATATATGGTGAAGAGTGGTTTTTTATCTATTATATGGGTATATGTTTATAATGCTATTGTATGTAGATTACCGATGTCTGTTTTTTTATGTGATATTTATTGTCTTGTGTGGGCGGCATCTGGTGGTGATTGGTGCACTGTGTGGCATCCACACTACTTAAGACAGCCCCCTATGCTGTATTGTATGCTTGACAAAGACCAAGTGGTGGTCGAAACGTTGCTGTGTCATGGCTTAATAAAGCTTATTTTCAAGATTTCTACACCTGGATGGAGCGCTGTTCATTCTACATTGATTGGTTTGGCTATATCCGGGACGGTTCCCTGGATGTTGAACGGGCGCCCCAGTACTGAGAGTGCTGTCAGCTTTTGCTCTTTCTATTGGACTATTGGAACCTGGACTGACGTGCACCCTGGACATAAATATGGAGGCGAGTGCCAATCTAGAGGTTGGTGATCTAGAGAATGCCATGATTTTTTCATACACTGAGAGTGCTGTCAGCTCTTGCTCTTTCTACTGACGAAAGAGGGCCCTTGTGCAAGCACAGTATATGAAGTCTGTAATTACAATAGCTCATTAAAATGCAAAATTCCACCTGCCTTGAAGTTAGAAATGAGCCCTCCTACCTATTGGGCTCCTGTGCGGCTGCACAAGTTGCACCAATGATATGTCCGCCCATGCAGAGATCCATAATGAATTTCTGGAGTGAGTTTGCTGCACTGAAAAGGGCCGAATAATATTGCACGCCCCACTTTTAAGTTTTTGAATTTCCCAAAAAATTGAAAATAACCAATAAATTTCGTTCAACTTCACAATTGTGTTCCACTTGTTGTTGATTCTTCACCTTTATGTTTGAAGCATGATATGTGGGAAAAGGTTGAAAAGTTCCAGGGAGCCGAATACTTTCGCAAGGCACTGTAAATACCGCAGGCCTCATTCACACTTATTTCACTTACCAGTACCATTTTTTCACGTACGTATTTAAACAGGGACAAGGCCTAAGGCCGGGATCACACATACGCGAAATACGGCCGAGTCTCGCAGGTGAAAACCCAGCTCTGGCGTTGGCACTCCGGAGTGGAGCATGCAGCCACACTGCAATACATGGAGCTGCACGCTTCGCTCCGGAGTGCCGGCGCCAGAGCTGGGTTTTCACCTGCGAGACTCGGCCGTATCTCGCGTATGTGTGATCCCGGCCTAAAGATGTTACTAGCACCTAGATAAAAATGTAGACCTTTATACAGTTATGAGTATTAAAAAAAAAGGTTAAAAGATTAACCGCTTCCTGTCGTGGACAAATTTTTAGTTTTGCAATTTATTTTTTTTCTCCCTTTCAGCATTTTTTTAAATTTTCTATTGACATAGCCATATGTAGACTTGTTTTTTTGTGAGATAAGTTATTGTTTTGAATGGCACTGTTCATTTTATTATATATTATACTAGCATACGGAAATAAGATTCCAAGGGAGGTGAAATGGTAAAAATAGCAATGTCAATTTTCTAATTTGACACATTACTGCATTTATGGCGATGCCAAAATTGCAGATTTATTTTTGCTGATTGGAGCTGTGTAAGGGACTGTTTATTTGTGGCAAACTGATGTTCTTATTGATATAATTTTGGAGTTCATATAACGTTTTGATTTTATTGCATTATAATAGTGAGGCACGGTGGCTGAAAAAAAAATTGCTTTGGATTTTTTTTTCTCTCTACAGTGCTTACTGTATTGGACTTTTATAGACACAACAGTTGATTCAAATGTTATACATTTTTTACAAATAGTTTTAGAAACTTTTTTTTTATTTTCTTTTTAGCCCCCATAGACTGCTTTTTCTATATACTACAATTCTACTCTGCGTCAGATTAGGATTGAGACGACAACCCTGGAGGTCCCCCGGCTGTCAGACAACTCATTGGCACCCGGCAATCATGTCGCAAGCGAGGGGGAGGGGACGATGGGAGTCGGTGCACATGTCATTTGAATGTGCTGTCAGTGATTTACAGTGGCATTTAAATAGTTAAAACAGCAGCAATGGGATCGAGCTCTGACCACTGCTGTTACAAGCAAATGTATTGACTTAGCACCTGCATCTGCTCCATACATGGAGCCCTTGCAAAAGACACAGTATTACTCTATACATCGGGAAGGCATTAAAGGGGTACTGGAGGGCTGTTGACGTGACATCTACTGATACATGCCAGGACATCTGCGATCGCACATATTGCCTTTTTTGATAGGGTACCCTCATATGAGGCGGTGCAGTGAGACACCCAGTCTGTGCATGTGTTATATGGTTGATTGTTTTATATGACTTCTGCAGCTAGACCCACTGCGATCCGCTGATTGTCACCGACTTCTATCTGGAAAAGGGTGATCGCCACAAAAATTTAGGATGTAAGCAATAACACATTAATGCAAAATGAGGTTTCAGACCTTGACCATAAACTGTATTTCACTTTAATAAACTAGTAGAAGAGATTACCTCCAGCAGACGTTGTCCCCCAGCCGGTGATAAAGCATTTTGCCAAAGGGTCTATCGGTATTGCCTGTGTTGCCAGGCAGACGGGTTGGACATAATCTGTGTATTTAACTGAATGTTGTAGTTCCAACAAAACAAGATCACTATCCATAGTCGCAAAGACAAAGTCTCCGTGAATTATAATACGTTTGATTTGGGATATTTGCCTTGTAGCATCTGGTTTGGATACATCATGTAATCCAAAAACTGCTCTCCAATACCTGTGATTTCTACAAGAGGAAAGGATTATGGTATCAGTACAGATTAAACATATGTGACCTCTGAGTAGTAAACTTCTGCAGAACGCACGTCCATGGTGTACACATGGACATGCATTTGTATGTGTTTGCATGCTTTAGTGTACGCATGCGTTTTTTCGCGGTGTGCAGCGGGGCACGGTGAACGCAACATGTTGCATTTTTAGAACCATCAAAAATCAGTCAAATATGCGCAGGCATGCGCATCAGTACGTTAAAAAACACATAACTATCTATGGGAATGCATGCCTATGCAAGTACATGCGTACGCATGATTTCAATGCGCTTGCGTACTTCAGACTGTGCATGTCCAAGAACTGTTTTGAGACACGCCCACTGAGACATGCCCACCCAGAAATATCGAACGCATGCACATAAAAAACGCAAACGCAAGCAAAAACGCATGCAAGCGCTGTTTGTTTGCCATCATGCGTAAGCTGATGCGGATAAAAAACGCTGCGTTAGCATGCGTTTTTGCATGCATTTGCGGTAGCGGATGATACGCTGTGCACATAGACGCAAATGTGAAACTAGCCTTATTGAATGTGTATGCAATGTTTTTTTCAGACGTGCAAATCTACCAAGTTTTCCAACAGAAACAAGCTTTAGGAAACACCAGTGTTCTTTTGATCAGTTCCTGAGCAGTTTTATGTCCTTGATGGCCATCTGCATTTTTTTTAGCCTTCCCATTGCCTTGTAGAGAACTTTCAGAATGGATGACACCTGAAGAAGAGTCAGCTCACTTCTTTTAAAGGGAACCTGTCACCAGAAAACACCAACATTACTTACCAGTAGCCGTTTTTTCCAGAACCCATGACAACACATCTGAGAGAGGGATCAGCCCAGCAAGGGCAGGTAACCTACTGACATAAAAGGGTGGTAGTTCTCCCCCGTATCAGTTGGGTTACAGAGCATGAGAGGACCTCCAGGTTAATTTACATACATAACCAACACCACATTATAAAAAACACCCAATCTATAGTGCACACCCATATGGTGATAAGAGGGTAGGGGGATACACAGGTGCTGTCATGGGATATGGAAAAAAAGGCTACCGGTAAGTAACCTTGGTGTTTTCCTTTCATCCATGACAGCACACCTGAAAGATTTTTGGAGAATTGAAATACCTTAGGGAGGGACCACCGCTTGCAACACCCTTCTACCAAAGGTTAAGTCAGCAGAGGATAGATCCCACTTGCCTAAAGAAGGTGGATGTTGAGGACAAGATAGCGACCTTACAAATTTGATCAATCGATACCTCCGCTTTCTCTGCCCAGGTAGGCACAGCTCTGGTGGAATGAACCTTGATACCGTCAAGGATTGGAAAACAACTAGCAGAATAGGCTCAACTAATGGCTTCCCTAATCCACCTGGCAATAGTACCTTTTGTTAGCCCGTAACCCTTCCTATTACCCAGGAAGTCTACAAATATGGACTGGGCTTTCCACCACTGGCTAGTCATAGATTTATACTGCAACTGTGCCCTTCTGACGTCAAGATCATGAAATTTCTCCTGCCCTCAAATTCTTTGTGTTATAACAGAAGGAGGGCAGGATGATCTCTTGATTCCAATGAAATGTTGATGCTACCTTAGGAAGATAAGCCGGATCAGGTCTTAACACGACTCTTTCCTTATTTATCTGCATATAAGGAGGGTATGTAGAAAAGGCATGTAAGTCGCTTATCCTACGGGCTGATGTCAATGCTACTAATATGATTGTTTTGAGTTATTTGGCTGAAAACTTCTGCAAAGGTTCAAACAGTGCTTTGGTCAATGCCTCTAGTACCAGGTTCAGATCCCATGGGGGAACCCTAGGGATTGGGACTGGCCTATACCTATCACAGGATTTTTTGAATCTTGATATCCATCAATTGGCTGCAATGTTACAACTATATAATGTCCCTAAAGCTGATACTTGGACCTTAAGGGTACTAGTAGCCAATCCTAGTTTGAGCCCCATCTAAAGCAACTGATTGGAGTCTTTTGACTTAAGGGCTTCCCTAAAAAGTCCAGGAATTTTTTCCATGTCCTGCCATAAATTTTCATTGTTGTGGGTTTCCAATTCTTAGTAAGTTGGAAACTACCCCTGGCGAAATCCCCTTGTTACTCAGTATTGTCCTTTCAAATTCCACGCTGCTAGATGGAAGCCCTTAGCTTGAGTGTGGAATACTGTCCCCTGCATAAGAAGGTTTGTGATCCCTGGGAGAACCCAAGGATTTGACAATTACATTACTCTTAGCAGGGAAAACCATGGCCTTTTTGGCCAGAAAGGGGTAATCAAAATCACTCTCGCCTGATCCTCTCTGATCTTTTTCACGACTGCTGGTATCATCTCTATCGGAGGAAAGGCATAAGCAATCCTGAAGTCCGAGTGAATCTGAAGGGCATCTACTGTATACGAGATTTCCTTTAGGTCCAGTGAACAGAATTTAATTAACTTTCTGTTGTGTCTGTCGGCAAACAAATCTATTTCCGGAAACACTGATAAGTTTAGGGCCCATTCCCCCAGTTTCAGCTTGTTGTAGCTTAGAAAGTCTGCCCTGGTATTTTCTGACAGTAATTTTCCTGGTATTTCGCCTTGCAGCTTCAACAGGGGGCACTGTCACTTTACCTATAGGATCCTGACATTTGAGCAGTTTCCATTTGGAGGTTTTTTGCCATCTATATATGATTGGTTTGCCTATATCTAATGCATATTTTTTGATTAGATAGGTGCTCTATGTATTTGAGTACTTGTGTGTATTCATGCCTATGTGCTTGTTTTTTCTACTGTCCTCGGGTGTTTCATGTGATTTTCCCTTGGTTTAATTTTTACTTTTTCTATACAATAAATTATTAAATTTTATATTGTCTGGTTTATTTTTTGGCTAATGCCTCTGAATCTCCCATCCTTGTTGGGGGATGATGATTGGTTATAATTGGTGAGAGGTGGTGCCTCACATATTGGATTTTGGTATGTACTGTACTTTGAAGTTCAGACAAGGCTCAGGAAGGTCTGTACCCTTAAGGGTCTTGATTTTTGAGAGCTCACCATCCAGCCCAGATTTTGTAAGATGGCTGTAACCTCTTTCAACTGAGTGGCACAGTGGTCCTCCGATCTTCCTACTATGAGGATGTTGTTGAGATAAGTAACAATGACTGTGTTCCAGATATGTAGGAAGGCTGTCATCTCTGCTATCACTTTGGTGAACACCCTCGGATCTGCGTTAAACTCACTGAGCTGGACTGTGGTGAACTCACTGACATTTTCTCACGGTGCTAAGTTTCCCGCAGTTCAGCCCGGCTTTGAACGCAGCCTCAGTGACCTCTCATTCATCTGTGGCTCTCAGGCTGGACAGTCACATCTTGGCACCATCCAGGTTGAAAAAGTTTATCCTCAGACATGGATTACAGCTTGGGCCAGAACAACGGAGAGGTGAGGGATATGGTCATTTTTTATTTTTGTTTTATTACAGGAGACGAGGGCTTCAATGGAACTGGCATTAGGGAAGTATAACTGTGTTTGTTATTTTTTTTTTTATAAAAAGGATAAGGGTATGTGCACACGGTGCGGATTTTGCTGCGGATCCGCAGCATTTCTGCAGCTGCGGATCCGCAGCAGTTTCTCATGAGTTTACAGTTCAATGTAAACCTATGGGAAACCGAAAACGCTGTGCACATGCTGCGGAAAAAAACGCGCGGGAACGCAGCAGTTTACAATCCGCAGCATGTCACTTCTTTTGTGCAGAATCGCGGCGATTCTGCACACATAGGAATGCATTGATCCGCTTACTTCCCGCATGGGGCTATGCCCACCATGCGGGAAATAAGTGGATCATGTGCGGATGGTACCCGGGATGGAGGAGAGGAGACTCTCCTCTAGGCCCTGGGAACCATATTTGTGTAAAAAAAAAAATTTAACTAAAAAATAATGATATACTCACCTCTCAGTGCTGCACGCGGCCGTCCGGTCGCAGGGTTGCTGTGCGAGCAGGGCCTGTGATGATGTCGCGGTCACATGACCGTGACGTCACGAAGGTCCAGCATCAATAGTAGGAGTAACCCGCAGCGGAAACCGCAAGACAAACCGCGATAAATCTGCAGGGATAACCGCAGCGGGTTTGCCCTGCAGATTTATCAAATCCGCTGCGGGAGAACCCGCAGAGGACCCTCCCTACGTGTGCACATAGCCTAAAGGTACCTTCACACATAACGATTTAGTTGCAACATCACGCTTTTGTGACGTAGCAACGATCCCGCTAACGATCTCGTTATGTGTGACAGCGACCAACGATCAGGCCCCTGCTGGGAGATCGTTGGTCGCTGGGGAATGATCAGGACCTTTTTTTGGTCGCTGATCACCTGCTGTCATCGCTGGATCGGCGTGTGTGACGCCGATCCAGCGATGTGTTCACTTGTAACCAGAGT
Source organism: Ranitomeya imitator (assembly GCF_032444005.1). Classification (NCBI taxonomy): domain Eukaryota; kingdom Metazoa; phylum Chordata; class Amphibia; order Anura; family Dendrobatidae; genus Ranitomeya; species Ranitomeya imitator. The sequence continues at coordinate 709,164,307 of NC_091284.1, read as the reverse complement.
AAACATCGGGTTACTAAGCGCAGGGCCGCGCTTAGTAACCCGGTATTTACCCTGGTTACCATTGTAAAAGTAAAAAAAAAAAAACAGTACATACTCACATTCCGATGTCTGTCACGTCCCCCGCCGTCAGCTTCCCTGCACTGACTGTCAGCGCTGGCCGTAAAGCAGAGCACAGCGGTGACGTCACCGCTGTGCTCTGCTTTACGGCCGGCGCTGACACAGTCAGTGCGGGAAGCTGACGGCGGGGGACGTGACAGACATCGGAATGCGAGTATGTACTTTTTTTTTTTAACTTTTACAATGGTAACCAGGGTAAATATCGGGTTACTAAGCGCGGCCCTGCGCTTAGTAACCCGATATTTACCCTGGTTACCCGGGGACTTCGGCATCGTTGAAGACAGTTTCAACGATGCCGAAGTCTTTCTCCTGATCATTAGTCGCTGGAGAGAGCTGTCTGTGTGACAGCTCCCCAGCGACCACACAACGACTTACCAACGATCACGGCCAGGTCGTATGGCTGGTCGTGATCGTTGGTAAGTCGTTTAGTGTAGCGGTACCTTAAGTGTGTTTTGTTTTTATTTGAAATAAAGGACTTTAAACTTGCTGTGTGTTTACTTACAATTCAACTATAGGATTAATAATAGAGAGGCGTCTTCTAAACTGTGGGCTTGGTGTCACCTGACAATACAAACGCGACATCAACCAACCAGATATGAACCCCACTTGCCATCGCCACAGGGCAAGAGACGAGCATAGCGCCAGAAATGGCGCATCTAATAGATGTGCCTATTCTGGGATGCTGCGAGCTGCTGTTTTTAGGCTGGGGGGGCCAATATCAATGGCCCCTTACTAGACTGAGAATACTAGCCCCCAGCTGTTTGCTTTAGCTTGGCTGGTTGTCAAAAATGGGGGGGACCCCATGCCGTTATTAAAATGATTTAAAAAATGGTGTGGTGACCCCTCTATTCTTGATAACCAGCCTTGCTAAAGCTGACAGCTGAGGGTTGCAGCCTGCAGCTGTCAGTTTTGCCTGGTTGGTTATAAAAAATACAGGGGAACCCTACATTTTGTTTTTTTATAGCAATTTTTTTTATACTCACATCAGCAACCGCCTGCTCTCACTGTTATCAGATGAATTCAACTCTCAACATTCTCCCCTACTAGCGCTGATCGCCATGAGAGCAGAGGAGAATGATGAGAGCTGTCTTCAACACCTGATGCCGGGGAACAGCACTAACAGTACCGCTGCTTCACAGGTGCCGATACGTGTGATACTGATGTAGCACATGGGAAGCACACGGTTGTCAAACGTATGCCACAAGTATTACATACAGGGACACTAATATCTCTGGTACTGGTACATGTGAAAAAGCCCTAACATGGTGCCTGCAGATTGGACTGCATTTTTCTGGTGACAGGTTCCCTTTAACCACTTGATGTCTTAGAAAATGAGAAGAGGTTAAAAGACTCTCAAAAGACTAAACATCTGCACAACAAATGTTTTGACATAGAAATACATATGTTCATTTGTTTGAGCTTTTTAGTTAGCACTTTTTCAGATGGGTTTTGGAGCGGATCTGCCTGAAAAAGACATCACAACACAAGCACATAACCTCTAGGGCAGTGATCCCCAAGTCCAGTCCTCAAGAGCCACCAACAGGTCATGTTTTCAGGATTTCCTTAGTATTGCACAGGTGATGGAATTATTGCCCGTGCAGGTGATGCAATTATCACCTGTGTAATACTAAGGAAATCCTGAAAACATGACTTGTTGGTGGCTCTTGAGGACCGGACTTGGGGAACACTCCTCTAGGGTATGTGCTAATACCACTGTGGAATTTGTTGTGGAAATGGAGGGGAATATCCACACCTTTCACCCTTTTCATTGCAAAGTATTGTAAATCTGCCAGCCAGTCATTTTATGCTGCAGATTTTCTCTGAAACGTGCAGATGAGATTTTGAATAATACACAGCAATTGCTGTCCACACTGAAAATTAGTGACATATACACCTAGTGACATATACACCCCATCTGCTCATACAGTCATGGCCAAAAGTATTGACACCCCTGCAATTCTGTCAGATAATACTCAGTTTCTTCCTGAAAATGATTGCAATCACAAATTCTTTGGTATTATTATCTTCATTTAATTTGTCTTAAATGAAAAAACACAAAAGAGAATGAAGCAAAAAGCAAAACATTGATCATTTCACACAAAACTCCAAAAATGGGCCAGACAAAAGTATTGGCACCCTCGGTCTAATACTTGGTTGCACAACCTTTAGCCAAAATATCTACGACCAACCACTTCCGGTAACCATCAATGCGTTTCTTACAATGCTCTGCTGGAATTTTAGACCATTCTTCTTTGCCAAACTGCTCCAGGTCCCTGATATTTGAAGGGTGCCTTCTCCGAACTGCCATTTTTAGATATCTCCACAGGTGTTCTATGGGATTCAGGTCTGGACTCATTGCTGGCCACCTTAGAAGTCTCCAGTGCTTTCTCTCAAACCATTTTCTAGTGCTTTTTGAAGTGTGTTTTAGGTCATTGTCCTGCTGGAAGACCCATGACCTCTGAGGGAGACCCAGCTTTTTCACACTGGGCCCTACATTATGCTGCAAAATTTGTTGGTAGTCTTCAGACTTCATAAAGCCATGCACACGGTCAAGCAGTCCAGTGCCAGAGGCAGCAAAGCAACCCCAAAACATCAGGGTAGCTCTGCCATGTTTGACTGTAGGGACCATGTTCTTTTCTTTGAATGCCTCTTTTTTCTCCTGTAAACTCTATGTTGATGCCTTTGCCCAAAAAGCTCTACTTTTGTCTCATCTGACCAGAGAACATTCTTCCAAAACGTTTTAGGCTTTTTCAGGCAAGTTTTGGCAAACTCCAGCCTGGCTTTTTTATGTCTCGGGGTAAGAAGTGGGGTCTTCATGGGTCTCCTACCATACAGTCCCTTTTCATTCAGACGCCGACGGATAGTACAGGTTGACACTGTTGTACCCTCGGACTGCAGGGCAGCTTGAACTTGTTTGGATGTTAGTCGAGGTTCTTTATCCAACATCAGCACAATCTTGTGTTGAAATCTCTTGTCAATTTTTCTTTTCTGTCCACATCTAGGGAGATTAGCCACAGTGCCATGGGCTTTAAACTTCTTGATGACACTGCGCACGGTAGACACAGGAACATTCAGGTCTTTGGAGATGGACTTGTAGCCTTGAGATTGCTCATGGTTCCTCACAATTTGGTTTCTCAAGTCCTCAGACAGTTCTTTGGTCTTCTTTATTTTCTCCATGCTCAATGTGGTACACACAAGGACACAGGACAGAGGTTGAGTCAACTTTAATCCCTGTCAACTGGCTGCAAGTGTGATTTAGTTATTGCCAACACCTGTTAGGTGCCACAGGTAAGTTACAGGTGCTGTTAATTACACAAATTACAGAAGCATCACATGATTTTTCGAACGGTGCCAATACTTTTGTCCACCCCCTTTTTTATATTTGGTGTGGAATTATATCCAATTTGGCTTTAGGACAATTCTTTTTGTGTTTTTTCATTTAAGACAAATTAAATGAAGATAATAATACCAAAGAATTTGTGATTGCAATCATTTTCAGGAAGAAACTGAGTATGATCTGATAGAATTGCAGGGGTGTTAATACTTTTGGCCATGACTGTATATTCTAAGAGGCATTGGGGATAAAGGAATCAGAGAACAATTCCTTTAGATGCAGGGCTGCTTTTTAGGGGTCAGTTCACACAAGGCAAATTCATTGCAGAAATTTCAGTGACTGGAATGATTTCTATTTATCTCAATGGAGCGGTTTCTAAAGCATGTACAGTATTTCTAGACACATACAATGGCATAGTTAAAAAAAATGTCTGCAACAAATCTGCCATGTATAAATACATCCTCCGAAAGATGAGGATTACATTTTGAAGCAATAGTTAAAGGGAACCTGTCACCCCGTTTTTTCAGTAGGAGATAAAAATATCGTTAAATAGGGCCTGAGCTGTGCTTTACAATAGGGTATTTTTTGTCCCCTGATTCCCTACCTATGCTGCCGAAATACCTTACAAAAGTGTCCTTTTTTGCCTGTCAATCAGGCTGGTCAGGTCAGATGGGCGTGGTCACAGCGCTGTTTCTCCCCCACATCTTGCTTATGTTCCCGTTGGTGGTGTAGTGCTTCTCGCATGCGCAAGTGCCGAATGCACTGCGCAGCTGTAGAAAAAGAGCGCGCTCGCCGCTATTCAGCGGTTTCTCGGTGGGCGCGGCCATCTTCCTGAGGCCGCGCGTGCGCAGATGGAGTCTCCTGCTTCCTGGGGCTTCAGGAAAATGGCCGCGGGATGCCGCGCGTGCGCAGATGGACATCGCGGCGGCCATTTTCTTGAAGCCGAGTTCGAATATCGGCTTCAGGAAAATGGCCACCACGATGTCCATTTGCGCACGTGCGGCATCCCGCGGCCATTTTCCTGAAGCCCTGGGAAGCAGGAGACTCCATCTGCGCACGCGCGGCCTCAGGAAGATGGCCGCGCCCACCGAGAAACCGCTGAATAGCGGCGAGCGCGCTCTTTTTCTACAGCTGCGCAGTGCATTCGGCACTTGCGCATGCGAGAAGCACTACGCCACCAACGGGAACATAAGCAAGATGTGGGGGAGAAACAGCGCTGTGACCACGCCCATCTGACCTGACCAGCCTGATTGACAGGCGAAAAAGGACACTTTTGTAAGGTATTTCGGCAGCATAGGTAGGGAATCAGGGGACAAAAAATACCCTATTGTAAAGCACAGCTCAGGCCCTATTTAACGGTATTTTTATCTCCTACTGAAAAAACGGGGTGACAGGTTCCCTTTAATATCTGCAGTCTGCCTTATGTAGACAATCCAGAACTAGGACCGCTCAACACTGACATATTGTAAATGGTATTTTAAAAACCAGGTTTCTTGTCAGTACTTTAACCAGGTGGATGTTCTAATTAGGCAGCATCCATTAGGGTCAGAGAGGCTGAAACAGTGTAAAACAGTATACAAATTTATTTATCTTAAAACGCAGTCTATATACTCACAAATCGCATTTTGATACTTAGTACATCAATCAGAAGAACCACATCAGAACCATAAGCTTAACTTTCGGCCCAACCCTTGGTTTCACACATTTGGCTTTTTCCAGGGGCATGTCATTCTCTAAATGAAGAAAGTGTGAAACCCTGGATCAGGCAGGAAACTGAGCTTATGGCTCCTTTTCCTGATTTGCATTTTATTGATTTGTTGATTATCTTGAGTGTTTTTTGAGTGTGTCGGCTGCATTTTAAAATAAAGATACAAGTGCTTCTCACTAAATTAGAATATTATTAAAACGTGAATTAATTTCAGTTCTTCAATACAAAAAGTGAAACTCATATATTATATAGAGTCATTACAGAGTCATCTATTTCAAATGTTTATTTCTGTTTATGTTGATGATTATGGCTTACAGCGAATAAAAACCCAAAAGTCACTATCTCAGTATATTAGAATTAACAAAAAACACCTGCAAAGGCTTCCTATGCGTTTAAAAATGTCCCTTAATCTGTTTCAGTAGGCTCCACAATCATGGGGAAGACTGCTGCTGTCCAGAAAGCAATCAATGACACACTCCACAAGGAGGGTAAGCCACAAAAGGTCATTGCTAAAGGCATATTAATGGAAAGTTGACTGGAAGGAAAAAAGTGTGGTAGAAAAAGGTGCACAAGCAACTGGGAAAACCGCAGCCTTGAAAGGATTGTTAAGAAAAGGCCATTGAAAAATTTGGGGGAGATTCACAAGGAGTTGACTACTGCTGCAGTCATTGTTTTAAGAGCCACCACACACAGATGTATCCAGGACATGGGCTACAAGTGTCGCATTCCTTGTGTCAAGCCACTCATGACCAATAGACAACCCCAGAAGCGTCTTACCTGGGTCAAGGAGAAAAAGAACTGGACTGTTTCTCAGTGGTCCAAGGTGTTGTTTTCAGATTAAAGTAAATTTTGCATTTAATTTGGAAATCAAGGTCCCAGAGTCTGGAGGAAGAGTGGAGAGGAACACGATCCAAGCTGCTTGAGATCTAGCATGAAGTTTCCACAATCAGTGATTGTTTGGGGATTCATGTCATCTGCCAGTGTAGGTCCGCTGTGTTTTATCAAGACCAAAGTCATTGCAGCCATCTACCAGGAAATTTTAGAGCACTTCATGCTTCACTCTGCTGACTAGCTTTTTGGAGATGGAAATTTCATTCTTCAGCAGGACTTGGCACCTGTCCAGACTGTCAAAAGTACCAATACCTGATTTAAAAACAACAGTAACACTGTGTTTGATCGGCCAGCAAACTCGTCTGACCTTATGGGGTATTGTCAAGAGGAAGACACCAGACCCAAGAATGCAGACGAGCTGAAGGCTGCTATCAAAGCAACCTGGGCTTCCATAACATCTCAGCAGTGCCTCAGGCTGATCGTCTCCATGTCATGCTGCATTGTTGCAGTAACTGATGCAAAAGGAGCCCCAACCAAGTACTGAGTGCATTTACTGAGCATACATTTCAGTAGGCCAACATTTCGGATTTTAAAATAATTTTTCAAGCTGGTTTTATAAAGTATTCTGATTTACTGAGATAATGACTTTTGTGTTTTCATTAGCTGTCAGCCCTAATCATCAACATTAACAGAAATAAACACTTGAAATAGATCACTGTTTGTAATGACCCTATATGTGAGTTTCACTTTTTGTATTGAAGAACTGAGATAAATTAATTTGTTGATGATATTCTAATTTAGTGAGAAGCACTTGTATTTGTGTCCAGTTTTCCAGTATGATTTTTAGATATCAACAGTATTTATTCAGTGTGGGACATCTTGAGAGCTGAGAACAAGTGCCAAGTGTGTAGCCACAATCACTAATGGATGCTGCCTGATTATAAGATTCGCCTGGTTAAGTACTGACAAGTGAGCTGGCGATCTGTGGGGTTTTAGGATACCATTCAGACTGTCAGTATTGAGCATTCCTCCTAGTTGTTTTTTTTTTCCATTTGTTACTTTCTACATTCTTTGTGGACTTCCAGCTTCAATATAGAACCAGCTCCACATAGAATTTATATAGAGACTACATAAGTGTAATATTTTGGTCTTTTATTTGGACTTTGTTCTTAAAGATTTTTGGAACCGTTTTTAGTGTGCTTCGATAAGGCAGATTATTAAACCATAATAAAGTTATGTGCCAAAAACACAAAGTATCTAGTCCTGCCCTGAACATGCAAAAGAACTAGACAATATCCCCACCTCAATGTCAGACAGACTTGTACGATTATAGGACTTTATAATAATACATACCGTTTATCTATGAAGCAGTGGGCAGCAGTCATCACCCATATACTGTTGATAACAGATCCTCCACATAAGTGTCTATAGCCAAATCCAAAATTGTAGTATTGAAGACTGACCTGCCATGGCCAGGCACCTGGAAGTGCATCATGGCCTCCTACAATGCGGGACCCAATTGATTCTGACAGTGGACCCTTACCACAATCTGAAGGCATAAGAAGTTATCAGAAAGGTATTACCAGATTAAAGGGGTTCTATCAGCTTCTTAAATGGGTAAAATTGCAAAAGTGCTGGTTAAAACAGGTAACTTTGCAATTTACCTCTTGTTAAAAATACTCTCCATTCCTATGAGTAGGAATTTTTATTTTATAGTTTACAACTCAATGCCTAATTATCAGCCACCTCCGATTTCGTGCGCAAGGAGCAAAGAGCTTGTATGCTCTGATATAGAGCCTTCCATGCTGCTCTTAAAGGGACACTGTCACCTGAATTTGGAGGGAACAATCTTCAGCCATTGAGGCGGGGTTTTGGGGTTTTTGATTCACCCTTTCCTTACCCGCTGGCTGCATGCTGGCTGCAATATTGGATTGAAGTTCATTCTCTGTCCTCCGTAGTACATGCCTGCACCAGACAATCTTGCCTTGCGCAGGCGTGTACTACGGAGGACAGAGAATGAACTTCAATCCAATATTGCAGCCAGCATGCAGCCAGCGGATAAGGAAAGGGTGAATCAAAACCTCCAAAACCCCGCCTCCATGGCTGAAGATTGTTCCCTCCAAATTCAGGTGACAGTTTCCCTTTAAGCTGCATTCAGCTTCAGTGCCCCTGTGCTCCTTCGATGCTGCATAGGCAAACCTGTCTCCCAACATGGGAGAAGGCACAGTTAGGGCTAGCAGCTCAGCGAAGCCTCAGGTCTGACCTGGCAATCAGCAGAAGCATGGACGGACATACCGCCGGTTCAACCGGTGTGGCTGCACCGGGGCCCGGAGGCTTCAGGGGGCCCCTGCAGGGTGTCTAATAATGAGGGCAATCTGGTCAGTTTATCTGGCCCCGAGGATCCGGGAGGCCACTGGCCAGATTGTCCTCATGTGTGGCGGGCAGGGAGCAATCCCTGCAGCTCCGCTGCCTGCAAGGAATGGATCCGTCCTGCTTCCTGCCCGCACTTCCTGTCTCACACGCAGCAGCTGAATGACATAATCATTCAGCGCTGCGGCTGTGGGAGACAGGAAACTGCCGGCAATGGTGCGACTTCAGGATAACGTGCGCAGAGGTGAGATAAGGTGAGGTGTGTGTGTATGTATGTATAGAGGTGAATGGTGCTGTGTCTGTCTATGTATGTGGAGGAGAGGGCAATGATGGGGGTGATGGGGCAGAAGGCAATGATTGGGTTGACGGAGAGGGCAATGAGGGTAATGGGGCAGAAGGCAATGATTGGGTTGACAGCGAGGGCAATGATGGGGGTGAAGGGGCAGAAGGCAATGATTGGGTTGATGGAGAGGGCAATGATAGGGGTGGTGGGGGAGAAAACAATGATGGGGTGCTGGAAAGGGCAATAATGGGGTGGTGGGGGAGGAGGAAATGATGGAGGAGGTGAATGGGCAATAGTGGGGGTGGTGGGGAGGAGTGTTATGAACTGGTGGTTTAGAACCACAATGGACCTGGTGGTTAAGAGCACACAAAGTGACCTGATAGTTACTAATAACATAGGACGAGCTCTGAGACGTGGGAACTCTGCTGACCGCAATCCCTAATCCTATCACACCACACTAGAAGTAGCCGTGGAGCGCTCCTGACCAGACCTAGGCGCCTCGGCACAGCCTAAGAAACTAGCTAGCCCTGAAGATAGAAAAATAAGCCTACCTTGCCTCAGAGAAATTCCCCAAAGGAAAAGGCAGCCCCCCACATATAATGACTGTGAGTAAAGATGAAAATACAAACACAGAGATGAAATAGATTTTAGCAAAGTGAGGCCCGACTTACTGAATAGACCGAGGATAGGAAAGATAGCTTTGCGGTCAGCACAAAAACCTACAAACAACCACGCAGAGGGCGCAAAAAGACCCTCCGCACCGACTAACGGTACGGAGGTGCTCCCTCTGCGTCCCAGAGCTTCCAGCAAGCAAGACAAACCAAAGTAGCAAGCTGGACAGAAAAAATAGCAAACAAAAGAAACACAAGCAGAACTTAGCTTATGCAGGGAAGTCAGGTCACAAGAACGATCCAGGAGAGAGCAAGACCAATACTGGAACATAGACTGGAGGCAAGGAGCAAAGAACTAGGTGGAGTTAAATAGAGCAGCACCTAACGACTTAACCTCGTCACCTGAGGAAGGAAACTCAGAAGCCGCAGCCCCACTCACATCCACCAGAGGAAGCCCATGGACAGAACCAGCCGAAGTACCACTCATGACCACAGGAGGGAGCTTGACCACAGAATTCACAACAGTACCCCCCCTTGAGGAGGGGTCACCGAACCCTCACCAGAGCCCCCAGGCCGACCAGGATGAGCCAAATGAAAGGCACGAACCAGATCGGCAGCATGAACATCAGATGCAAAGACCCAGGAATTATCTTCCTGACCATAACCCTTCCACTTAACCAGGTACTGGAGTTTCCGTCTCGAAATACGAGAATCCAAAATCTTCTCCACCACATACTCCAACACCCCTCAACCAAAACCGGGGCAGGAGGATCAACGGATGGAACCACAGGTGCCACGTATCTCCGCAACAATGACCTATGGAATACATTATGGATGGAAAAAGAAGCTGGAAGGGTCAAACGAAACGACACAGGATTAAGAACCTCAGAAATCCTATACGGACCAATGAAACGAGGCTTAAACTTAGGAGAGGAAACCTTCATAGGAATATAACGAGACGACAACCAAACCAAATCCCCAACACGAAGTCGGGGACCCACACAGCGCCTGCGGTTAGCGAAACGTTGAGCCTTCTCCTGGGACAATGTCAAATTGTCCACTACATGAGTCCAAATCTGCTGCAACCTATCCACCACAGTATCCACACCAGGACAGTCCGAAGACTCAACCTGCCCTGAAGAGAAACGAGGATGGAAACCAGAATTGCAGAAAAACGGCAAAACCAGAGTAGCCGAGCTGGCCCGATTATTAAGGGCGAACTCAGCCAAAGGCAAAAAGGACACCCAATCATCCTGATCAGCAGAAACAAAGCATCTCAGATATGTTTCCAAGGTCTGATTGGTTCGTTCAGTTTGGCCATTTGTCTGAGGATGGAAAGCCGAGGAAAAAGACAAATCAATGCCCATCCTAGCACAAAAGGCTCGCCAAAACCTCGAAACAAACTGGGAACCTCTGTCAGAAACGATGTTCTCCGGAATGCCATGTAAACGAACCACATGCTGGAAAAACAATGGCACCAAATCAGAGGAGGAAGGCAATTTAGACAAGGGTACCAAATGGACCATCTTAGAGAAGCGATCACAAACCACCCAAATGACCGACATCTTTTGAGAGACAGGGTGATCCGAAATGAAATCCATAGAGATATGTGTCCAGGGCCTCTTCGGGACCGGCAAGGGCAAAAGCAACCCACTGGCACGAGAACAGCAGGGCTTAGCCCGAGCACAAGTCCCACAGGACTGCACAAACGAACGCACATCCCGCCACAGAGACGGCCACCAAAAGGATCTAGCCACCAAATCTCTGGTACCAAAGATTCCAGGATGACCAGCCAACACCAAACAATGAACCTCAGAGATAACTCTACTCGTCCATTTATCAGGGACAAACAGTTTCTCCGCTGGGCAACGGTCAGGTCTATTAGCCTGAAATTTTTGCAGCACCCGCCGCCAATCAGGGGAGATGGCAGACAAAATTACCCCCTCTTTGAGAATACCCGCCGGCTCAGGCAAACCCGGAGAGTCGGGCACAAAACTCCTAGACAGGGCATCCGCCTTCACATTCTTAGAGCCCGGAAGGTACGAAACCACAAAGTCAAAACGGGAGAAAAACAGCGACCAACGAGCCTGTCTAGGATTCAACCGTTTGGCAGACTCGAGATAAGTCAAGTTCTTGTGATCAGTCAAGACCACCACGCGATGCTTAGCTCCTTCAAGCCAATGACGCCACTCCTCGAATGCCCACTTCATGGCCAGCAACTCTCGATTGCCAACATCATAATTACGCTCAGCAGGCGAAAACTTCCTGGAAAAGAAGGCACATGGTTTCATCACCGAGCCATCAGAACTTCTTTGTGACAAAACAGCCCCTGCTCCAATCTCAGAAGCATCAACCTCGACCTGGAACGGGAGCGAAACATCTGGCTGGCACAATACAGGGGCAGAAGAAAAACGACGCTTCAACTCCTGAAAAGCTTCCACAGCAGCAGAAGACCAATTGACCACATCAGCACCCTTCTTGGCTAAATCAGTCAACGGTTTAGCAATACTAGAAAAATTATTGATGAAGCGACGATAAAAATTAGCAAAGCCCAGGAACTTTTGCAGACTCTTCAGAGATGTCGGCTGAGTCCAATCACAAATGGCCTGAACTTTAACAGGGTCCATCTCGATAGTAGAAGGGGAAAAAATGAAACCCAAAAATGAAACCTTCTGAACACCAAAGAGACACTTTGACCCCTTCACAAACAAAGAATTCGCACGCAGGACCTGGAACACCGTTCTAACCTGCTTCACGTGAGACTCCCAATCATCCGAGAAGACCAAAATATCATCCAAGTATACAATCAGGAATTTATCCAGGTACTCTCGGAAGATGTCATGCATAAAGGACTGAAATACTGATGGAGCATTGGAAAGCCCGAATGGCATAACCAGGTACTCAAAATGGCCCTCGGGCGTATTAAATGCTGTTTTCCATTCATCGCCCTGTTTAATACGCACAAGATTATACGCACCACGAAGATCTATCTTGGTGAACCAACTAGCCCCCTTAATCCGAGCAAACAAATCAGACAGCAGCGGCAAGGGGTACTGAAATTTGACTGTGATTTTATTAACAAGGCGGTAATCAATACAAGGTCTCAACGAACCATCCTTCTTGGCCACAAAAAAGAACCCCGCTCCCAATGGCGACGACGACGGGCGAATATGACCCTTCTCCAAGGATTCCTTTACGTAACTCCGCATAGCGGCGTGCTCAGGCACAGACAAATTAAACAGTCGACCTTTAGGAAACTTACTACCAGGAATCAAATCGATAGCACAATCACAATCCCTATGCGGAGGTAGGGCACTGGATTTGGGCTCATCAAATACATCCCGGTAATCCGACAAGAACTCTGGAACCTCAGAAGGGGTGGATGATGAAATAGACAGAAATGGAACATCACCATGTACCCCCTGACAACCCCAGCTGGACACAGACATAGATTTCCAATCCAATACTGGGTTATGGACCTGTAGCCATGGCAACCCCAACACGACCACATCATGCAGATTATGCAACACCAAAAAGCGAATATCCTCCTGATGCGCAGGAGCCATGCACATGGTCAGTTGGGTCCAGTACTGAGGCTTATTCTTGGCCAAAGGCGTAGCATCAATTCCTCTCAATGGAATAGGATACTGCAAGGGCTCCAAGAAAAACCCACAGCGCCTAGCAAACTCCAAGTCCATCAAATTCAGGGCAGCGCCTGAATCCACAAATGCCATGACAGAATAGGATGACAAAGAGCAGATCAAAGTAACGAACAAAAGAAATTTCGACTGTACCGTACCAATGGTGGCAGACCTAGCGAAACGCCTGGTGCGCTTAGGAAAATCGGAGATAGCATGAGTGGAATCACCACAGTAAAAACACAGCCCATTCCGACGTCTGTGCCCTTGCCGTTCAGCTCTGGTCAAAGTCCTATCACATTGCATAGGCTCAGGTTTATGCTCAGATAATACCGCCCAATGGTGCACAGTTTTACGCTCACGTAAGCGTCGATCGATCTGAATGGCCAAAGACATAGACTCATTCAGACCAGCAGGCATAGGAAATCCCACCATGACATCCTTAAGGGCTTCAGAGAGACCCTTTCTGAAAATTGCTGCCAGAGCATATTCATTCCATTGAGTGAGCACAGACCATTTCCTAAACTTCTGACAATATATCTCTACCTCATCCTGACCCTGACACAGAGCCAGCAAGATTTTCTCTGCCTGATCCACTGAATTAGGTTCATCATAAAGCAATCCGAGCGCCAGAAAAAACGCATCAATATCACATAATGCAGGATCTCCTGGCGCAAGGGAAAATGCCCAGTCTTGAGGGTCACCACGTAATAAAGAAATAATGATCTTTACTTGTTGAACTGGGTCACCAGAGGAGCAGGGTTTCAAAGCCAGAAACAGTTTACAATTATTTGTGAAACTCAGAAACTTAGCTCTATCTCCAGAAAACAAATCAGGAATAGGAATTCTAGGTTCTAACATAGAATTCTGAACCACAAAGTCTTGAATACTTTACTCTTGCAGTGAGATGATCCACACAAGAAGACAGACCTTTAATGTCCATCACTACACCTGTGTCCTGAACCACCCAAATGTCTAGGGGAAAAGAAAGACAAAACACAGTGCAGAGAAAAAAAAAATGGTCTCAGAACTTCTCTTTTCCCTCTATTGAGAAGCATTAGTACTTTGGGCCTCCAGTACTGTTATGAACTGGTGGTTTAGAACCACAATGGACCTGGTGGTTAAGAGCGCACAAAGTGACCTGATAGTTACTAATAACATAGGACGAGCTCTGAGACGTGGGAACTCTGCTGACCGCAATCCCTAATCCTATCACACCACACTAGAAGTAGCCGTGGAGCGCTCCTGACCAGACCTAGGCGCCTCGGCACAGCCTAAGAAACTAGCTAGCCCTGAAGATAGAAAAATAAGCCTACCTTGCCTCAGAGAAATTCCCCAAAGGAAAAGGCAGCCCCCCACATATGACTGTGAGTAAAGATGAAAATACAAACACAGAGATGAAATAGATTTTAGCAAAGTGAGGCCCGACTTACTGAATAAACCGAGGATAGGAAAGATAGCTTTACGGTCAGCACAAAAACCTACAAACAACCACGCAGAGGGCGCAAAAAGACCCTCCGCACCGACTAACGGTAAGGAGGTGCTCCCTCTGCGTCCCAGAGCTTCCAGCAAGCAAGACAAACCAAAGTAGCAAGCTGGACAGAAAAAATAGCAAACAAAAGAAACACAAGCAGAACTTAGCTAATGCAGGGAAGTCAGGTCACAAGAACGATCCAGGAGAGAGCAAGACCAATACTGGAACATAGACTGGAGGCAAGGAGCAAAGAACTAGGTGGAGTTAAATAGAGCAGCACCTAACGACTTAACCTCGTCACCTGAGGAAGGAAACTCAGAAGCCGCAGCCCCACTCACATCCACCAGAGGAAGCCCATGGACAGAACCAGCCGAAGTACCACTCATGACCACAGGAGGGAGCTTGACCACAGAATTCACAACAGAGGAGGAAATGATGGAGGCGATGTAATGGGCAATGATGGGGGTGGTGGGGGAAAAGACAATGATGGTGGTGGTGGAGGAAAGGGCAATGACGGGGATGGTGGGGGAGGAAATGATGGAGGTCGTGGAATAGGTAATGATGGGGAGAAGACAATAATGATGGCAGTGGAAAGGATGATGATGGGGTGCTGAGGAGGAGACAATGATGGACGTGGTGAAATGGGTAATGATGGGGTGGTGAGGAGGAGGAAATGATGGAGGTCATGGAATGGGTAATCATGGGGGTGGTGAGGGAGAAGACAATGATGATGGCATTGGAAAGGACAATTATGGGGATGATGGGGAGGAGGCAATGATGGAGGTGGTGGAATGGGCAATAATGGGGTGGTGGGGAGAAAGCAATGGTGGTGAAGAGGGCAATCATGGGGGTGGGGGAGAGGGCAATAATGGGATGCGGGGGGAGGAAGACAATGAGAGGTGTGAGGGATTGGAGGAAGGGGGATTTATAATGGATTTAGGAGCAGGGGGAAGTAGAGGAAGATGTTATTATCGATTTTTATGTCTAACACAGTCCCTTAGTATATAGTGCACTCACTTATGTATAGCACATTCCCTTAGTGTATAGTGTACTCAATTATTATGTATAACATCATCCTTAGTTTCCTCTTTTGTTATGCATAACACCGTCCCTTATTACGTACCATCCTTTCTAGTTATATATGATGCCCTCCCTTATTATATAGCTTCCTCTCCTGTTATGTACAGTGCTGTCTCTTACAGTTTATTCTTGTCATTTTTGTTATTCACAGTGCCCTTTTTTATTACATAGTCCCCTCTCTTGTTAGATATATAAAATGACTACTGATGGAGGAGCCTGTGACCAGACTAGCAGTCCATCAGCTCCTCCTTTAGAAAAGCTTTCCCATGCTCCATCAGCCATCATTGCATTATACAGCTAACAAGACAGCCCGGTATGTAATAAAAAACAGGGCTCTATAAAATCCAAAATGTAAGGAACGGTGCTGTACATAACAAAAGAGAGCACTGCATAATAAGGGACGGCAACATACATAATAAAGGAGACTATGTAATATATATGTAGCTTTGTCGCCTTAAAAGGAGGGGGGCCCAAACACATTTACTGCAAAGGGGCCCCAAGCTGTCTGTGTCCGCCCCTGATCAGAAGTATGCCGCCCATTGCAGGAGACAGGGGGGTGAGCTGCTCCTGAAGTTGAGACAACCCCTTTATTATATGAGCTTTATAAGATTAGCCAGTCTCAAAATAGTGCAAAGATTTAACCAAAAAGTTAACAGTAGTGAATAGAGCAGAAATCAAGCATTGGAACCACTGCTACATTGTGGGTCACTGTAGGACCCCCATTATTGTAATTGGTGGGGGTATCAGTAGTCAGACCCCAGCGATCAGCTTTATAACTGGGTGGTAGAGGTGCTGAGACAACCATCCAGCACTAAGCAAGTATCGTGTGTGGATCTCAATGGCTAGAACAGACATTTGCCAGGTGTCAGACTCAGCATGCACTATCGTCCCTCCATGTACGATGAATATACCTCTATGTTCCCACTAAAGAACCCTTTCCAATGCTGATTTTGTCTGTGTCCTCCCCCAGTGCTGCCTCCTGTCTGCTATACAATTTCATATGGAAAGAATTTATTTAGACCAAGAAACAGTAAATTGATTATTTGACAAGTAAGATATGTCTCTGGTATCTAGTAATGTAATGGTGTGAATCCTATCACTGCTCGGGAAGCGGAGGTATCTCATCACACTGATATCCACTCTTATGTGGAGCACTCTGACATCATCTACTGATATGGGGCACTCTGACATCATCTACTGATATGGGGCACTCTGACATCATCTACTGATATGGGGCACTCTGACATCATCTACTGATATGGAGACACTCTGACATCATCTACTGATATGAGGGCACTCTGACACCATCCACTGTTATGAGGCACTCTGACATCATCTACTGATATGGGGCACTCTGACATCATCTACTGATATGGAGACACTCTGACACCATCCACTGTTATGAGGCACTCTGACAACATCTACTGTTATGGGGCACTCTGACATCATCTACTGATATGGAGACACTCTGACACCATCCACTGTTATGAGGGCACTCTGACATAATCTGTTATGGGGCACTCTGACATCATCCACTGTTATGAGGGCACTCTGACATAATCTGTTATGGGGCACTCTGACATCATCCACTGTTATGGGCCACTCTGACACCATCCACTGTTATGAGGGCACTCTGACATAATCTGTTATGGGGCACTCTGACATCTTCCACTGTTATGAGGGCACGCTGAGATATTCTGTTATGGGCCACTCTGACACCATCCACTGTTATGAGGCATGCTGACATAATCTGTTATGGGCGCACTCTGACATCATCCACTCTTATGAGGGCACTCTGACATAATCTGTTATGGGGCACTCTGACATCATCCACTCTTATGAGGGAACTCTGACAACATCCACTGCAATGAGGACACTCTGACATATTCCACTGTTATGTGGGCGTTCTGACATAATTCACTGTTATGGGGGCACATCGACATCATGCACTGTTATGGGGGCACTCTGACATCATCCATTGTTATGGAGGCACTCTAACATCCACTGTTATGAGGGGAACTATGACATCATCCACTGTTATGAGGGAACTATGACATCATCCACTGTTATGAGGGAACTATGACATCATCCACTGTTATGGGGCACTCTGACATCATCCATTGTTATGGAGGCACTCTAACATCCAGTTATACGGGCACTCTGACATCATCCACTGTTATGCGGGCACTCTGACATCCACTGTTATGTGGACACTCTGACATCCACTGTTATGCGGGCACTCTCACATCATCCACTGTTATGGGGACATTCTGACATCATCCATTGTTACGGGGACACTCTGACATCATCCATTGTTATGGAGGCACTCTAACATCCACTGTTATTGGGCCACTGCTACATCTGCTGTTATGGGGTCACTCTCATATCTATTGCTATGTGGGCACTCTAAAGTCTTCTGCTAAGAGAACATCCAGACTTACACAGTTATGGGGGTACTATCATATCCGATGTTATCCAGTACACCCTTACATCTTGTGTTATGGAGACACTATGAAAGCCACTGTTATGAGAGCACCCTCACAGCCACTGTTACAGCTCCTCTCTCACACTCACTCATATCCAATGTTGGGGAGGCACTCACATTCAATGTTTTGGGGGCACTACCACATCCAATGTTATGGGCCACTATCACATCCAATGCTAAGGGGCAATGTCACATCCAATGTTATGGGGCACTCATATTCACTGATATCGGGGCACTCATATCCAATGTTTTGGGGGAACTCATATCCAATGTTATGGGGGCACTCATCCAATGTTATTGGGGCACTCTGACATCCAATGTTATGGGGGCACTCATATCCAATGTTATAGGGGCACTCATCCAATGTTATTGGGGCACTCTGACATCCAATGTTATGGGGCACTCATATCCAATGTTATGGGGGCACTCATCCAATGTTATTGGGGCACTCTCACATCCAATGTTATGGGGGCACTCATATCCAATGTTATGGGGTTATGGGGGCACTCATATCCAATGTTATGGGGGCACTCATATCCAATGCTATGGGGCACTTATATCCAATGTTATGGGGGCACTCATCATATCCAATGTTATGGGGGAACTCATCATATCCAATGTTATGGGGGCACTCATATCCAATGTTATGGGGGCACTCATATCCAATGTTATGGGGCATTCATATCCAATGTTATGGGGGGCACTCATATCCAATGTTATGGGGGCACTCATATCCAATGTTATGGGGGCACTCATATCCAATGCTATGGGGCACTTATATCCAATGTTATGGGGGCACTCATCATATCCAATGTTATGGGGGCACTCATCATATCCAATGTTATTGGGCACTCATATCCAATGTTATGGGGGCACTCATCATATCCAATGTTATTGGGCATTCATATCCAATGTTATTGGGCACTCATATCCAATGTTATGGGGGCACTCATATCCAATGCTATGGGGCACTCATATCCAATGTTATGGGGGCACTCATCATATCCAATGTTATTGGGCACTCATATCCAATGTTATGGGGCATTCATATCCAATGTTATTGGGCATTCATATCCAATGTTATTGGGCACTCATATCCAATGTTATGGGGGCACTCATATCCAATGCTATGGGGCACTCATATCCAATGTTATGGGGGCACTCATCATATCCAATGTTATTGGGCACTCATATCCAATGTTATGGGGCATTCATATCCAATGCTATGGGGCACTTATATCCAATGTTATTATTATTATTTATTATTATAGCGCCATTTATTCCATGGCGCTTTACATGTGAGGAGGGGTATACATAATAAAACAAGTACAGTAATCTTGAAAAATACAAGTCACAACTGGTACAGGAGGAGAGAGGACCCTGCCCGCGAGGGCTCACAATCTACAAGGGATGGGTGAGGATACAGTAGGTGAGGGTAGAGCTGGCCGTGCAGCGGTTTGGTCAATCGGTGGTTACTGCAGGTTGTAGGCTTGTCATGTTATGGGGGCACTCATCATATCCAATGTTATGGGGGCACTCATCATATCCAATGTTATTGGGCACTCATATCCAATGTTATTGGGCACTCATATCCAATGTTATGGGGCATTCATATCCAATGTTATTGGGCACTCATATCCAATGTTATGGGGGCACTCATAGCCAAGTTATGGGGGCATAAACACTCTGGCGGTACACTGTTCAGCGATGCCTGCATTTAGGGTCGGGTTAGTGTAAAACTATTGTGTGCAGATAACCTGACCTGTGCCTCTACATTGCCCACCGTGCTATATATACACAGTAGGGGTAAGGCGCAGAGCTGATGCTTGCTGTAGGTGACTGTTCCCACACCTACCAACTGCCTCGTCTCCCAGAGCAACTGCCGCCCACAACAATAGTAGCGCTCCGCTCAGGACGGGGTCCATGTTATTGTCTCACAGGGAGCGCTACTCCGGACCAGCAGGCGGCGCCAGAGGAAAGAGAATCGTACCCGCGTCTGCCGTGACGTCATATAGCCCGTGGTTTAGACGTGTTCACAGTGTGTGAAGTCTGTAGTGTCGCTGTTCTCCTCAGCGCCCCCTGCCGGCAGTCTTCCTCAGCGCCCCCTGCCGGCAGTCCTCCTCAGCGCCCCCTGCCGGCAGTCCTCCTCAGGGCATAACTACTGTGACGAGGCGTTTACTGCAGCCATAGTGAATAAAGGAGCAGGAAACAAGGGAGCCTTTATGTATAGCAGGGCCTAGTGCAGCTGGTGCAGCCCTGCAAGAGTCCTAAGAGCAGGGACCTGAGGTGCACTTGAGGCCTGTTGCAGGGACAAAACATCAGCACTATGTACATGGAGAAAAGGTGGCCTCTGCCTCTGGGGGGAGTTTTCAGCCTCTTCAGCCGTTTTCTCAGGTTCGATAGTTTCCATTGAGGGAATATAGAATAAAGCGTACAATTATCCACTATTCTTTCTGTATTAGCGTTCCTGAGGAGTCACATTATTGTCTTATGCGCTATATAATAGCAAAACTTGTCAGTAAAACTTCACTTTTAGACAAAACCAAACTATACAAAAGACCAAACATGGTTCTTGTAAAAACACAGTATAGTATACTAGATGGTGGCCCGATTCTAACGCATCGGGTATTCTAGAATATGCATGTCCACGTAGTATATTGCCCAGCTACGTAGTATATTGCCCAGCCACGAAGTATATTGCCCAGCCACGAAGTATATTGCCCAGCCACGTAGTATATTGCCCAGCCACGTAGTATATTGCCCAGCCACGTAGTATATTGCCCAGCCACGTAGTATATTGCACAGCCACGTAGTATATTGCACAGCCACGTAGTATATTGCCCAGTCACGTAGTATATTGCCCAGCCACGTAGTATATTGCACAGCCTCGTAGTATATTGCACAGCCACGTAGTATATTGCCCAGCCACGTAGTATATTGCCCAGTCACGTAGTATATTGCCCAGCCACGTAGTATATTGCACAGCCACGTAGTATATTGCCCAACCACGTAGTATATTGCCCAGCCACGAAGTATATTGCCCAGCTACGTAGTATATTGCCCAGCCACGTAGTATATTGCCCAGTGACGTAGTATATTGCCCAGCCACGTAGTATTTTGCACAGTCACGTAGTATATTGCCCAGCCACGTAGTATATTGCACAGCCACGTAGTATATTGCACAGCCACGTAGTATATTGCCCAGCCACGAAGTATATTGCCCAGCCACGTAGTATATTGCCCAGCCACGAAGTATATTGCCCAGCTACGTAGTATATTGCCCAGCCACGTAGTATATTGCCCAGTGACGTAGTATATTGCCCATTTACGTAGTATATTGCACAGCAACGTAGTATATTGCACAGCAACGTAGTATACAGCACAGAGCCACGTAGTATATTGCACAGCGATGTATACAACACAGAGCCACGTAGTATATTGCACAGCGACGTAGTATACAGCACAAAGCCACGTAGTATATTGCACAGCGACGTAGTATACAGCACAAAGCCACGTAGTATATTGCACAGTGACGTAGTATACAGCACAGAGCCACGTAGTATATTGCACTTTGACATAGTATACAGCACAGAGCCACATAGTATATTGCACAGTGACGTAGTATACAGCACAGAGCCACATAGTATATTGCACAGCGACGTAGTATACAGCACAGAGCCACATAGTATATTGCACAGTGACGTAGTATACAGCACAGAGCCACGTAGTATATTGCACAGTCACGTAGTATACAGCACAGAGCCACGTAGTATATTGCACAGTCACGTAGTATACAGCACAGAGCCACATAGT
Source organism: Ranitomeya imitator (assembly GCF_032444005.1). NCBI lineage: Eukaryota > Metazoa > Chordata > Amphibia > Anura > Dendrobatidae > Ranitomeya > Ranitomeya imitator. The sequence continues at coordinate 709,142,563 of NC_091284.1, read as the reverse complement.
ATATTGCACAGTGACGTAGTATACAGCACAGAGCCACATAGTATATTGCACAGCGACGTAGTATACAGCACAGAGCCACATAGTATATTGCACAGTGACGTAGTATACAGCACAGAGCCACGTAGTATATTGCACAGTCACGTAGTATACAGCACAGAGCCACATAGTATATTGCACAGTGACGTAGTATACAGCACAGAGCCACGTAGTATATTGCACAGTCACGTAGTATATTGCCCAATGACGTAGTATATTACCGAGCCACGTATATCACAGGTTAAAAAAATAAAAAATAAACATATTCACTTAACGATCCGAGGGCCCCTTGTAGTTTAACATACTCACCATTCTGGTCGCTGCTCCTCAGCGTCGCGTCTCTCCGCCTCCAACGGATCCAACGGCGGGCACTGTGCAGATGGGCGCGCGGCTGCCGCCATCTTGCGTTCCCAGGATGCTTTGCGAAATTACCCATATGACTTAGCGGTCTCGCGAGACCGCTAGGTCTTCTAGGTAATTTCGCAAAGCATCTTTGGGAAAGGAAGATGGCGGCAGGCGTGAGCGGCTCAGCGGACAACGGAGGGTGAGTATAGCAGGTTTTTTTTTTTTTAATTATTTTTAACATTACTTTTTTTATTATTGATGCCGCATAGGCAGCATCAATAGTAAAAGGTTGGGGACACACAGGGTCAATAGCGGCGGTAACTGAATGCGTTACCCGCGGCATAACGCAGTCCGTTACGGCCGGCATTAACCCTGTGTTAGCGGTGACCGGAGGGGAGTATGGAGCGGACGCGGGGGACACTGACTGCGGGGAGTAAGGAGCGGAGCGCCGGGGACACTGACTGCGGGGAGCAGAGCGCCGGGGACACTGACTGCGGGGAGTATGGAGCGGAGCGTCGGGGACACTGCGAGGAGTATGAAGCGGAGCGCCGGGGACACTGTGGGGAGCGGGGAGTATGGAGCGGGCACCGGCCACTGACTGCGGGGAGTATGGAGTGGCCATTTTCTTCCAGACTGTGCCCGTTGCTGATTGGTCGTGGCAAAACAGCCACGACCAATCAGCGACTTGAATTTCCATGACTGACAGAGGCCGCGACCAATGAATATCTGTGACAGACAGAAGGACAGAAAGACAGACAGAAAGACGGAAGTGACCCTTAGACAATTATATAGTAGATAATATGGGGTAAGGCTAGGTTCACATTTGTGGTTGAGTCCGCAGCGTATCGTCCGCAAATGCATGATAATGCAGCGTTTTTTATCCGCATCAGCTAACGCATGACGGCAAAAAACGCAGCATTTGCATGCATTTGCGTTTTTGCATGTGTTTGTGCTTTTTATGCGCATACATTCGATATTTTCAGGAGAGTGTGTCTCAATGGGCGTGTCTAAATAAGTTCCTGGACATGCGCAGTCCGAAGTACGCAAGCGCATCGAACGCATGCGTATGCAAAGACATAAGTATGCATGCGTTCCCATAGACAATAATGCGTTTTTAACGCACTCATGCGCATGCCAGCGCATGTTTGACAGAAATTTGACGCCTCAAAAATTGCAACATAGTGCCTTAGCACCTGCATCTACAATGTTAAATATATGAAATCAAGACGCATGCGGATGTATGCGTCAGAAACACTGCGGACACAACCGCAAATTTGAAACCAGCCTAATATAGCCAGGTGACGAATATTACAGGGTGACAATAAGAGGCAATGTGGACGAGATCTATAGGGTTACAACCTGTTACTTCCACGAATGTGCAGGTTCCGCCAGGGAACCATATTACATTTCTTAGGCTGGGGTCACACGAGTGCAATGCGAGAAACTCGCACTAGTCTCTTGCATCAATACCCGTCACCGAAGTGTGAGCCTGCATGTATTTTTTTTATTTTCACAAGGGTGTCAGCAGAAAGTGGACCACAAAATTTGTTGTTTAATGTCACCTGAGTACGCCAACACCCCGTATCTGGGGGAAAGCCACTATTTGGGTGCATGGCAGGGCTCAGAAGGGAGAGAGCACCGTCTGACTTTTTGAACACAAAATTGGCTGGAATCAATGGCGACATGTCACGTTTGGAAAGCCCCTGATGTACCTAAATAGTGGAACCCCCCAATTCTAACTCCAAACCTAACCCCAACACACCTCAAACCCTAATCCCAACCATAACCCTAACCACAACCCTAACCCCAACACACCCCTAACCCTAATCCCTACCATAACCCTAACCACAACCCTAACCCAAACACATGCCTAACCCTAATCCCAACCCTAACCGTAATCCCAACCATAACCACCACCACCTATCCCTAACCATAGCTCAAACCTAACTTTAGCCCAACCCTAACTTTAGGCCAACCCTAGCCCTGCCGTAATCCTAGCCCCAACCCTAACCTAGCCCAACCGTAACTTTAGCCCAACCCTAACCCTAACTTTAGCCTAACCCTAACTTTAGCCCAACCCTAACCCTAATGGAAAAATGGAAATAAATACATTTTGTTTTCATTTTATTATTTTTATCTAATTAAGGGTGTGATAATTTGCTTTTTTTTACTTTGATCACTGTGACAGGGTCCATCACAGTGATCAAAATGAAGTAATAGGAAAAATTTCCTATTGTTGCCAGGTGCCGGCCGGCAGACCTCTCAGTGCCGTTAAAAATCGGCGCTGAGGCATAAGTACCCTTAACTGCCACCTTTAAAAGGCTTATCGGTGGTTGTTAAGGGGTTAACAAGTAGAAAAAAAACAAGTAAAGATGGATCGCCTCGTCAGGCCAGCGGGGTACTCGGTATTGGTTCCTGCGGTTCACTGGGGGATGTCACGGTGGCTGACCCGGTCCGTGGCCCTGGGAAGTCCGTATTAAAGGGAAAGGTCTTTAAAGGGGAAATGTTTGTGACGCCACCTATGATATTCGGTCAGGGTGACAGAAGCTGCTTTAAGGGGTCCACTGGGGTGATGTTATGGCAGCTAGATGGTATACCTTCCCACAGGTGAAGTGTATCCCCAGGGCTTCCCGGTGTGTAGATAGTGAATGGTGAATGGCGCAGTGAAGAATGAGGGCACAAGGTTGCAGTCTCTTTACCTTTACTGAAGACTTCCGCATCCACAGTCCAGGGCACCAGATCACAGGGCAGGCAGAGTCCAGCCGGTATGGAGGCAAGTCCAGAGTCCCCTTTGTCCATGTGGAAATCAGTAGCCTTCCTCTAGCGCCGCAGTGTTGTAGTCCCTTACTGCTAAGCTTCTCATAAGGTCCTCACAACTGTTGTAGATGTTATGTCTCTTTCTCTGTCCCCCGGATAGGATAGGACAAACCCGTATGACTGGTGGCTTGAGGCGGTTTATAAGGACTCTATCATGCCCCAGCCTTTAAGGGGTGCCACCGTGCCTCCTGGGTGTAGGGCGGACAGGTAACGTGAAATTAGCTGTCCTGCCGGTCTCTGGAGCAAGGAATAAAGGGTCATTGCTCCCTCGGTGTTCCAGCTACCGGGATTCTGCGCCTCAGAAGGAGTCAGTCTGTGTAGGGCTGGTCCCCTCCTGATATCCATTCCTTTCTACGACTTCTTTGCACGCTCGCTGCAATACAGTTCTGCCTTCGATATCTCTTTCTAGGAGCTGCAGCTCTGAGGGCATGCACAGCTCCATATACTTCTCTCTCGATTTCTGACAGGATCCCACCCCTGCCAGAGACCAACTACCTGAGCGAAGATCAGCCAGCAACTCACTCGCTTTCCCTACAGGTCACCAGTTTTACCTAAGTGTGGGGAGTGACCTAATAAATAGGAGCATAGCTCCCCCTGGTGGCCTGGAGTGTGAAATGTGTTGCATGTTTGTGATACCTGGATGCAGTTGTCCTTCTTTGCCTCCAAATGTAACATCAGCCTCCCCTAAAAGAGAATGATATTACTGCAACGACCAGGACCCTGGGGCGCTGCATACTCACCTTGCTTCCGCTCTCCCGCCTTGCGGCGTTCTCTTCTGAAGCCGTCAGCATGCAAGCAATGGGAGTGCATGACATGTCTGCCATGTGCCACCAGTCAAGTGCATGACAATGTCATCTGCTGACACCTTATTGGCTGACAGCATATATTGCCGCGCATGGTCTGCCAGAGAAAGATGAGTGCTGAACTTGACTATTTCCGTCAGTCTCATTGACAATGAATGGAGTGGATGCTGAGCGTTCAAGGGGCTGCTTAGCCGTACTCTTGGGCACAAATGCAATTATAAAAGTCCCATACTGTGTTTTTAAGCTTCAAACAATAAAGGTAGGAAGTGTTTAAAAGAAATCTGTACAGAAAATAAAGTTTAATGTTTTGTTATTTTAAAAGGACCTGTCACTTGCCATAAAGGAGCTCGTGCAGATGGCAGTATATTCTCTCTTCTGAGAGAATTGGGCTGATTATGCAAATGACACTCTGAACAAACGCTGATCAGAGATTGTTCAGAGTGTGATTTGATTCACTCAGAAGAGGAGAAGATGGTTTCTCCATTGTGTCAGTCCGATGGTTTCTATCGCTGCAATTTTTTTCCCTGGCCTGGCTCTGTGCGAGGAAAAAATCAGACATGTGCATGGCACTATAGTATAACATTGGTCCGAGTGCTATCCAATGTTTTGTCGGATAGCACTCTGACCAATAATACAGCCGTCTGCATGAGCCCTAAGAAAAGGGAGAAGCACTTATGAGGGCTGCACTGTACTCTATGGACTTTGTCCAGCAGTAATCATTAACAGACATGGAGAGTGACATTAACCTTTAATTCACACTTAGGACGATTCAGCCACAATTAGCTTTTCACATCTACCTCAGGAAAGCTATATAGACAAGATGCACAGACCAAAACTCCCTTCACAAGAACGCTGAAAAAAATGTATGTGTGAGACCGTTTTTACTATCCGTGTAGTTTTCTGTTGACCGTTCATGTGTATGTGTGTGCCATCTGTGTGACACATACCGGAATAGAATGCAGAATTGATTATAGAATACAGAATAGAATACAGATTATTATGAATTAAACATGTGCAGATAGATAATAGACAGATGAATAGATATCTGTGATATACAGTATATATACCGTATTTTTCGGACTATAAGACGCACCGGACTATAAGGCGCACCCAGGTTTTAGAGGTGGAAAATAGGGAAAAAAATATTTGAAGCAAAAAAATGTGGTAAAATATTTAATAACATACTATTATATATAATAACACCACATATAATAGTATGTTATTATATTGGAAGCTGCGGGACCAGTATGGTGTCTGTGAAGTACTATATGAAGATGCTGGAGGGTGAGTATAAGAATGGGGGCACAGGGCTTATATTGAAAGCACCACTCCAGCACTGCAAAATAACACTGGAGTGCTGCTTTAAAATCCCATGGGAGAACTATAACTCCCAGCATGTCCTGCAGATCCTATGACCTGCTGGGAGTTATAGTTCACTAAAGTGACAGAGTGCTTTATTGTGTTTTGGAAAGACTAACCTCTTAATTGTGGCAGCCAGCCACACTGTGGTGAGGTAAAAGCATCCCATGACTGCACACAGAGCCTTCCCTCTTGTTGCCTTTCCACAGCACAGGAAATGGAAGCCAGCAGATTCTAGTGTTGGAGTCTGAAGGACCTGTGGTGATGTCAAGAAGAGTGAGGGCTCTGAGCTGCCATGTGATGCTCCAGCCCGCCCACTTCTGACATCATCACAGGTCCTCCTTGTGCACACTGCACAGCACTCAGCTCCAGCCCAGGAAGGTAAGCAGCGATCTCCTCTCCCCTGGCCCCTGCTGCTGCTGCCTCCTCCTCCCCCGGACACACAGATCTCCTCAGCTGCTGCAGGAATCAGCGCTGGGGAAGCCATGTGTGTTGCTGCTTAAGTGCAGTATTCATCTGCCTCTCCTGGCTCACTGCTCAGCTGATAGGTGGGCGGGGAGTAGCTAATGAATATTCACTGCACTTAATCATCAGGACCACATGGTTTCCCCAGCACTGATTCCCTGCAGTGGGGACATTTTTCTGCCTCCTGAAGTGGGATAACAGTGCAATCCCACTCCCTGCTGCCCCCCTCCCCACATGCTACATCCCTACCATAAGACGCACCCACACTTTCCTCCCAAATTTGAAGGAAAAAAAGTGCGTCTTATGGTCAGAAAAATACGGTAATTTGTGCCTTGCATGTGTATCTTACTGCTTTAACTAGAAATGGGCGAAGCTTTCAAGGTTCAGTTCGGTTCAGATTGACGAACATCCTGATGTTCACCGAACAGTTCGTCAAACATATCCGAACCCCGTTGAATTCAATGTTAGGTAAAACCAAACGCATAGACAACAACTTCGAGGGGGGACACTGCCAAAACAGCTTAAATTAGGGACAGACAACAGGAAAAGTGCCATCAATCGACCCAAAGTACAAATAGTATAATTGTGCAGCATGGATGCATGGGACAGGGCTTGTGACAGGGCTTGGACCAGCATTTCTAGCTTAAACATTGAACATTAATAAGTGGACAAGTGACAGGTGTAGGCCTGATGATCTGAGAGCCCTGCCAAATTCAGGCAACACACATGAAGGACACCCAACACACATGAAGGATACCCAACTTGGAGTCCAAACATTTCCAAAAATTAGGGGCAGATACCAGGAAAATGGCATCAATTGACCCACAGTAGATATTTTGTAATGGCACAGCAGCAGTCAGGCATGGGCCATGCATGAGCCAGGATCTGGGCTAGCATTTACAGCTTTGAATTTAAATTCAAATTAAGAGGTGGGTGAGGGACTGGTGTAAGCCTGCTGTGCTGATACCTCATGCAACAGCTCAAACTGCTTTTCTGCTCAGCCACACTCAAGTGCCACAAACATCAGTTTCATACAGTACTATTGGTAGAAAAATGTAAGGACAGTTCCACAGGTACAGTAGTTGACTGAAGGTAAGTGCGGGCCTGCCGGTCTGGGAGCCCTACTGCTACAGGCAACACACATGAAGCAGACCCAACTTGGAGTCCAAACATTTCCAAAAATTAGGGGCAGATACCAGGAAAATGGCATCAATTGACCCACAGTAGATATTTTATAATGGCACAGCATCAGTCAGGCATGGGCCATGCATGAGCCAGGATCTGGGCTAGCATTTACAGCTTTGAATTTAAGTTCAAATTAAGAGGTGGGTGAGGGACTGGTGTAAGCCTGCTGTGCTGATACCTCATGCAACAGCTCAAACTGCTTTTCTGCTCAGCCACACTCAAGTGCCACAAACATCAGTTTCATACAGTACTATTGGTAGAAAAATGTAAGGACAGTTCCACAGGTACAGTAGTTGACTGAAGGTAAGTGCGGGCCTGCCGGTCTGGGAGCCCTACTGCTACAGGCAACACACATGAAGCAGACCCAACTTGGAGTCCAAACATTTCCAAAAATTAGGGGCAGGCACCACTAAAGTGGCATTAAGTTCTCCAGAGTAGAAATAGTATTATCGGGCTCTGACACCCCTTCCACTACAGGCAACCCACCAGATGGAGACACAACTTGGAGTCTCCACATTTCAAAAAAGATTTTGCCACACACCGCTAAAGTGGCATCAATTTTCCCAGAGTAGAAATTGAATAATTGGGCAGCATTTTCACAACTTCTGTTACTGGATGGGCTACTCAACTCCCTTTCTTTGACAGACGCACAGCGGTATTATTTATTGTTATAGTGCCATTTACTCCATGGCGCTTTACATGTGAAAATTGGTATACATAATAAAAACAAATACAATAATCTTAAAAAATACAAGTCACCCACTTGTACAGGAGGAGAGAGGACCCTGCCCTTGAGGGCTCACCATCTACAAGGGATGGGTGAGAATACAGTAGGTGAGGATAGAGATGGTTGTGCAGCAGTATGGTGGAATGATGGTATTGTAGATTGTATGTATGGAGGAGACAGGTTACGGATGGCTTTGTATGCCATGGTTTTAAAACAGGAGTCTCTGGGTAATCGGGAGCCAGTGAAAGGATTAACAGAGAGGAGTGGCCGGGGAATAGCGATGGATAGGTGCATTAGTCAGGCAGCAGAGTTTAAGATAGCTTAGGGGTGCAAGACTGTTGGAAGAGAGGCCACAAAGCAGGAGGTTGCAGTAGTCAAGGCATGAGATGATGAATGCATGGACTTGTGTTTTTGCAGAATCTTGATTAAGGAATGTACAGATCTGGGAAATATTTTGGAATTGTAGTTGTCAGGAAGTGGAAAGAGCATGGATATGTGTTTTGAAGGAGAGATCAGAGTCCAGGTTTACTCCGAGGCAGTGATCTTGAGGGATGCCCTCATTTACACTTCCGCTGTTCGCACCCTGTGGTCATCGACTTGCATCGCTACAGAGGTCTTTTGGGCTACCGGTTAACCAGCTGATCCGCTATGTGCCGATACAGTGGAATTCCACTCTGCACATGTTGCAGCGACTGTGGCAATAGCGACGAGCCCTGGTGCAGTACATCATTTTGCATAGCCTGGGCTAATGCAGTACGGACGTGATGCAAATCACTCTTGTGGAGTGGGCACAGATGAAGGACCTCTGCACCCTTCTGCACAGTTTTAAAATGGCTATGAAGATGGTTAGCGCTGATCATACCCTCATCAGCATCACTATTTCGGTCATCAGCATGTAGTACACTTTCAATAATCTGCAGGAGGAGGTGGTGGTCCAAGAGGAAGAAGCAGGTGAGGGTGCGGAAGGGATAACAATATCTCTAAGTTCCAGACTGTCGTCGCAGAGGCGGGTGCCATGGGAGGGTGGATTACAGCGATCGAGGGGGCTCATGGTACCAGACAAGCTGTTAGTGAAGGTGCAGGAGTAGAGGAACAAATAGAGGAGGAAGAGGTGATAGGCCCCTGATGTGCCTAAACAATGGAAACCCCCACAAGTGATCCCATTTTGGAAATTTCACCCATCAAGGTGCTTATCTAGAGGTCTGGTGAGCACATTGAACCCACAGGTGTTTCACAGAATTTTATATTGTTGAGCTATGGAAATTAAAAAATGCATTTTTCCCACTAAATTGTTAATTTAGCCCCAAATATTTAATTTCCGCAAGGGTAACAGGAGAAAATGGACTATGCAATATATTGTGCAATTTCTCCTGAGTATACCAATACTACATATGTGGTGGAAAACTAAAGTTTGGATGCACAGCTGGGTTCAGAAGGAAAGGAGCGCCAATTGACTTTTGGAACCCAAAATTGTCTGGAATAGATAGCAGATGCCATGTTGTGTTTACAGAGTCCCTGATGTGCCTAAATAGTGGAAACAAACGCCCCACAAGTGACCCCGATTTTGGAAACATGACCCCTCAAGGAACTTATCTAGAGGTGTGGTAAGCACCTTGAACCCACAAGTGCTTCACAGAATTATACTGTTGCGCTGTGAAAATTAAAAAAATAAATTTTTCCCACAAAAATATAGCTTTAGCCCCAATTTCTTCATTTTAACAAGGGTAACAGGAGAAGATTTACCATACAATTTGATGCGCAATTTGTTCTGAGTATGCTAATACCCCGTATGTGGTGGAAAACTACTGTTTTGGCTTGGAAGGGAAGGAGCAGCAATTGAATTCTGTAGCGCGACTGGAACAGATTGCGAATGCCCCTGACATGACAAAACAGCAGAAATCCCCACATGTGATCCCATTTTGGAAACTACACATCTTGAAAAATTCATCTAGCAGTGTAGTGAGCATTTTTAATCTTCAAGCGATTCACAGAATTGTGTAACATTGGGCTGAGTCAATGGAAAATTACCATTGCTTTGCAATTACCATTATTTTCCACTGAAATGTTACGTTGCCCTCATGTTTTAAATTTTCAAAAGAGATAATAGGTGAAAATGGAACACAAAATATGTTACGCAATTTCTCCTTAGTACCCCAATACCCCATATGTGTTTGAAAACTTCCTTTAAGGCACAGTGCAAAGCTCTGAAGGAAAGAAGCGCATATTGTAGTACACATCTTGCTGGAATGATTTAAGGGTGCCATGTCACATTAACAGAGCCCCTGAAGTGTTATAACAGCAGAACTCCCCATAAGTGACCTAATTTTTCAAACTACACCTCTCGATGAATTCATCTGGGGGCGCAGTGATCACATTGACACCACGGGTGTCTCACAGACCTTTACACCATTGCGCAGTGAAGAAAAAATAAGTCCATTTTTACCACAAAAAAATTGTTTTTGACCCAGATTTTACATTGTCACACAGTCACACAATGTGTTCTGAACGTGGCCATACTCCATATGTGGCTGTGTTGTACTGCTTAGCCACAAGGCGAGACTCGGGAGGGAAGAAGTGCTATTTGGCCCTTCTGCCATAAGTTCCAGAAGAGCAAAATCCCCCCTCAAGTGACCCAATTTTGGAAATTACACCCCTCTGGGAATTTATCTACATTTTTGTGTAGTGACGATTTTGACTCCATGGGCTTTTGCAAAAAACAAGCATTAGTGAATGTTGCTGAGTGAAAATTGCAAATCTGGCAGTGTAGTGCCCATATATTGCAGTGCCCAGAATATTGTAGTGCCCGTACATTGTGCCCAGGTTGTGCTTCTGGAGACATGCACCTGAAAATTAAGTTGGTTCTCTGTCATGTTGTGATGGTCTTCGGTAAAGAAGGGGGGCCTCAAGCTGTCCCTGGAACTGCGACCCTAAAGGTACCGTCACACTAGACGATATCGCTAGCGATCCGTGACATTGCAGCGTCCTCGCTAGCGATATCGTCCATTGTGACAGGCAGCAGCGATCAGGCCCCTGCTGTGCTGTCGCTGGTCGGGGAAGAAAGTCCAGAACTTTGTTTCGTCGCTGGACTCCCCGCAGACATCGCTGAATCGGCGTGTGTGACACTGATTCAGCGATGTCTTCGCTGGTAACCAGGGTAAACATCGGGTTACTAAGCGCAGGGCCGCGCTTAGTAACCCGATGTTTACCCTGGTTACCATCGTTAAAGTAAAAAAAACAACCGCTACATACTTACCTACCGCTGTCTGTCCTCGGCGCTCTGCTTCTCTGGTCTGGCTGTGAGCACAGCGGCCGGAAAGCAGAGCGGACCAGAGAAGCAGAGCGCCGAGGACAGACAGCGGTAGGTAAGTATGTAGCGGTTGTTTTTTTTACTTTAACGATGGTAACCAGGGTAAACATCGGGTTACTAAGCGCGGCCCTGCGCTTAGTAACCCGATGTTTACCCTGGTTACCGGGGACCTCGGGATCGTTGGTCGCTGGAGAGCTGTCTGTGTGACAGCTCTCCAGCGACCAAACAGCGACGCTGCAGCGATCCGGATCGTTGTCGGTATCGCTGCAGCGTCGCTTAGTGTGACGGTACCTTAAGTAACCCTGTCCCGGAGGTACTCTTGAAGGTAGAGAGGCCCAAGTCTCTTATCTTGCTATGCTCCTGTTAAACCCTCATCTGTCCCCTCTACCAGCCCACAATGCATGGGACAGAAATGTAAGGTAAAAAAGGCACAAAAACAAAACAGGGATAACAGAAAATCTCTATCATACAAAAGCACTAACCAAAAATAGGGAGAACGATAGGGACAGGGAGGAATAAACTAAATGGGAACAAGGACCATGAAATAAACAAACACGTACTAGAGCAAACCACAGAACACTACTTTTTATAGGAGGACGTAATGACCGGATCAGAAGCAGCTGAAATGGAGCTGCATGTTTCTGGCCAGCATAGAAAGGGTGTTTAACATCTTTAGCATCAGAGGAAACTCAATCCATTAACTATGGGACAGAAATCACACTATCTCTAAAGGAGACCTGCGATTCATTACCCGACGTAACCATCTAACTCCAGGTTTTCCAGGTTGACGTGACACTCTAGTGATAGTAACCTTTCTTCTATGAGGGGCCACTGGACCCTCGGGACAGGGTTTATACTGAAGGGCCACATGGAAGGACTGAATGAGTTTACTGTAATTAACGCCAGATTTCAGTACTCACATCCCCTCCTCCTGGGAGCTTTCTAGGTAAGTTCCCACGATCTATGAACAGCCAGCAGAGGGCGCCTCACCGCAAATGAAGCTAAATATAGCTCATTGATCTATATTTAGACTCATTCCCCGAGGTTTTGCAGCGAGGAGTAGCATTGCATTAGCAAAGCTCCTTGCTGCAAAATGTTTTAACCCCTTCAGAAGGATTTACATCGTTGGACGTTACAGATCTGCGGAGGGTAAGTATATTGTTGGTTTATTATGTTTTTTCTTTCACAGAACGAGGGTCTTCAGTGACTGGATTGGGCGTAGAATAAAATACTGCAACAACCATTGTTTTTATTTCATTAAAATAATTTTAAATAATGTGTTTGTGTTTTATTTAACCCTTTACTACAATTGGATTAATAATGGATAGGTGTCATAATTGACGCCTCTCCATTATTAATTAGGCTTAATGTCACCTCACAATAGCAAGGTGGCATTAACCCTTCATTACCCCATATCCCACCGCTACACGGGAATGGGAAGAGAGTGGCCAAGTGCCAGAATAGGCGCATCTTCCAGATGTGCCTTTTCTGGGGTGGCTGGGGGCAGATGTTTTTAGCCAGGGGGGGCCAATAACCGTGGACCCTCTCCAGGCTATTAATATCTGCCCTCAGTCACTGGCTTTACTACTCTGGCGGAGAAAATTGCGCGGGAGCCCACGCCAATTTTTTCCGCCATTTAACCCTTTATTTTAAGAGCTAGAACGGCCAAATTTTGCAGATACACACTACTGACATTAGTAGTGTGGAATCTGCAAAAAAAATGGAGAGAAGACATGGTTTACTGTATGTAAACCATGTCTCAAATCATGTCGGGTTTTAGGAAGGAGAAAGAAAAAGCCGGTAATTGAATTACCGGCTTTCAAGCTGTATAGCGCTGGAATAAATATTAATATATATACATATATGTGTCTCACTGACATATATATATATATATATATATACCTATTCTATGTGTACACATTTATTCTACCTATTCTACTGTAAGCTGTCAGTGTGATTTTACTGTACACCGCACTGAATTACCGGCTTTTCTCTCTAACAGCGCTGCGTATTTCTCGCAAGTCACACTGCTTGTCCGTGTGTAATCCGTATTTTTCACGCTTCCATAGACTTTCATTGGCGTATTTCTTGCGCAGTATGGTGACAAACGCAGCATGCTGCGATTTTGTACGGCCGTAGAAAGCCGTATAATACTGATCAGTAAAATACGGCAGATAGGAGCAGGGGCATAGAGAATAATTGTGCCGTATTTTTTGCGAGTTTTACGGACGTAGTTTCTGCGCTCTTACGTCCGTAAAACTCGCAAGTGTGAAGCCGGCCTTAGAGGAAGCTCAAGACGAAAGGCCTCAGGATTAAATACTTTGACCACCTTGTAAGGACCAAATTTGGACTATTACCAAATTTCCAGAAAGGAACTTCCAGTTTAATATTTCTGATAGACAGCCATACTAAATCATTCACACCCAGGTCCGGACCTGACAACCATTTCTTATCAGCCTTGTGTTTGTATCTGTCCCCCATGATCTTTAAGTTGTTCTGAACCCCTTGTGAGTCACACGCTAGAGCATGGGGTACTCGGTACCGGGTTCAGTCGCAATTAAAGGGGTGGTCACAATGGCAGCGACCCAGTCCGTGGCCCTGGGCGCCCAAGTATAAGGGGAAAGGTCTTTAAAGGGTTTTAATAAAGTTTGTGTTCGTGACGCCACTTGTGGTTCTTAAAGGGGTCCTCTGGGGCAATGTTACTGCAGCAAAGATGGCGACGCTTCCCACAGGTGAAGCGGGGTCCCCAGGGCTCCCGGTGTGCTGGGCAGGGATGGTGTATGCCGGCAAATAAATGGAGGACACAGAGTTGCAACGTCTTTACCTGGTTTACTGGTTGTAGGCAGCCGCAGTCCAGGGTACAAGGGTGGTGTTATGGTCCGGCCGGCCTGGAGGCAATAGTGATCCCTCTCCTAGGTGAGTTTTGTAAGCCTTCCTACTCATGCTCGTATGCGAGGTCCTTGCTGCCTGTGGAAGGGTGATCTCATTTTACACCATGTTCCAAATTATTATGCAAATGACGTTTTTCTCGGATTTTCCTTAATGGCCGGTGCAAATTACAGTCAGTCTAATAAAAGTCATCACCTGTTAGCGTATACATCGAATTTTATTGAAGAAACCTCCCAATCATAACAGTATAATCTCCAAAATGAATAAAAACTCAAAATGCACTGTTCCAAATTATTAGGCACAGTAGAATTTCTAAGCATTTAATGTTTTAAAGAACTGAAAATGCTCATTTGTGGAATTTGCAGCATTAGGAGGTCACATTCACTGAACAAAAAAGCTATTTAAAGGGAACCTGTCACCCCGAAAATCGCGGGTGAGGTAAGCCCACCGGCATCAGGGGCTTATCTACAACATTCTGTAATGCTGTAGATAAGCCCCCGATGTTACCTGAAAGAGGAGAAAAAGACATTATATTATACTCACACTGGTCCGGTCAGATGGGTGTCTCTGGTCCGCTGTGGCGCCTCCCATCTTCATTCCAAGACATCCTCTTCTGATCGTCAGCTCCGGCTCCGGCGTACTTTGTCTGCCCTGTTGAGGGCAGAGCAAAGTACTGCAGTGCGCAGGCGCCGGAAAGGTCAGAGAGGCCCGGCGCCTGCGCACTGCAGTACTTTGCTCTGCCCTCAACAGGGCAGACAAAGTATGCCTGCGCCGGAGCCGTGGCTGAAGATCAGAAGAGGACGTCTTGGAATGAAGATGGGAGGCGCCGCAGCGGACCAGAGACGCCCATCCGACCGGACCAGCAGCGGGACCGCCCCTGGATGAGTATAATCTAACGTCTTTTTCTCCTCTTTCAGGTAACATCGGGGGCTTATCTACAGCATTACAGAATGCTGTAGATAAGCCCCTGATGCCGGTGGGCTTACCTCACCCGCGATTTTCGGGGTGACAGGTTCCCTTTAACTCCAAAACATCCTAACAGGCCAAGTTACACGTTAACATAGGACCCCTTCTTTGATATCACCTTCACAATTCTTGCATCCATTGAACTTGTGAGTTTTTGGAGAGTTTCTGCTTGTATTTCTTTGCTTGATGTCAGAATAGCCTCCCAGAGCTGCTGTTTTGATGTGAACTGCCTCCCACCCTCATAGATCTTTTACTTGATGATACTCCATAGGGTTGAGGTCAGGGGAAGATGGTGGCCACACCATGAGTTTATCTCCTTTTATGCCCATAGCAGCCAATGACTCAGAGGTATTCTTTGCATCATGAGATGGTGAGATGGGATGAGATAGTGCATTGTCATGCATGAAGATGATTCTGCAGCTGGAGGCACCCTTCTGCTTTTTATACCATGGAAGAAAGTTGTCAGTCAGAAACTCTGTATACTTTGCAGAGGTCATTTTCACACCTTCAGGGACTTTAAAGGGAACCTGTCACCCCGTTTTTTCAAGATGAGCTAAAAATAGCGTTAAATAGGGGCAGAGCTGTGCTTTACATTAGTGTATTTTGTGAGCCTTTATTCCCCACCTATGCTGCCGAAATACCTTTGTAAAGTCGCCGTTTTGAGCTGTCACTCACGCTGGTCTGGTCAGGTGGGCGTGGTGACAGCGCTGTTTCTCCCCCAGATCTCTGTTGGTGGCGTAGTGGTGTGCGCATGTCCAACTGGCGAATCCACTGCGCAGCTTGAAGGAAAAGAGCGTGATCTGCGCTATTCAGCCGTTTATCGGTGGGTGCGGCCATCTTCTAAGGCCGCGCGTGCGCAGATGGTTCTCGGCTTCCCGGGGCTTCAGGAAAATGGCCGCGGGATGCCGCGCGTACGCAGATGGCGATCGCGGCTGCCATTTTCCTGCAGCCGAGATGCGAACTCGGCTTCTATACCGTGTGCAGAATTATTAGGCAAGTTGTATTTTAGAAGATTATTTTTATTATTGATCAACAACTATGTTCTCAATCAACCCAAAAGACTCATAAATATCAAAGCTTAATATTTTTGGAAGTTGGAGTGTTTTTTTTTAGATTTGGCTATCTTAGGAAGCTATCTGTTTGTGCAGGTAACTATTACTGTGCAGAATTATTAGGCAACTTAATAAAAACCAAATATATTCCCATCTCATGTGTTTATTTTCACCAGGTAAATCAATATAACTGCACAAAATTTAGAAATAAATTTCTGACATGCAAAAGCAACCGCCCCAAAATTAGTGACCAATACAGCCACCTTTCTTTATGATGACACTCAACAGCCTTCCATCCATAGATTCTGTCAGTTGCTTGATCAGCCTCCCAGACACTGTTCCGAGAGGTGGACTGTTTTCCCTCCCTGTAGATCTCACATTTTATGAGGGACCACAGGTTCTCTATGGGGATCAAATCAGGTGAACAAGGGGGCCATGTCATTATTTTTTCTTCTTTGAGACCTTTACTGGCCAGCCACGCTGTGGAGTAGTTGGAGGCATGGGATTGTCCTGCATGAAAATCATGTTTTTCTTGAACGATACCGACTTCTACCATATACCAGTACCACACCTCCACCTTGCTGGTGTCTGAGTCGGAGTGGAGCTCTCTGCCCTTTACTGATCCAGCCTCTGGCCCATCAAGAGTCACTCTCATTTCATCAGTCCATAAAACCTTTGAAAAGTCAGTCTTAGGCTATGTGCACACGATGCAGATTTGGTGCAGAAAAATCTGCTGCAGTTCTGCACTAAATCTGCATCTCCTGGCAGAATCTGCAGGTGCGTTTTTTATGCGTTTTTGATGCGTTTTTTGAGCACAAATCTGCACAAAAAACGCATCAAAAACGCATCAAAAACGCACCTGCAGATTTCTATTATGGAGGGGTGCAGAAAAGAAGTGACATGCACTTCTTTGAAATCTGCAGCGTTTCTGCGCAGATTTTTCTGCACCATGTGCACAGCTTTTTTTTTTCACATTGATTTACATTGTACTGTGATCACAGTGCAGTTCTGCAGCGTTTCTGCTGCAGAAAAATCTGCTGTAGTTCTGCACTAAATCTGCATCGTGTGCACATACCCTTAAGATATTTCTTGGCCCAGTCTTGACATTTCATCTTGTTTTTTATTGAAAGGTGGTCGTTTTTCAGCCTTCCTTTCCTTGGCCATGTCCATGAGTATCGCACACCTTGTGCTTTTTGTTACTCCTTTAACATTGCAGCTCTGAAATATGGCAAAACTGGTGGCAAATGGCATCTTGGCAGCTTCACACTTGATTTTCCGCCTTTTTTGCCCAACAGGCTTCTTGCGACCCTGTTGGCTATTTGCCATGAAACGCTTGATTGTTCAGTGATCTGATCATGCTTCAAAAGTTTGGCAATTACAAGACTGCTGCATCCCTCTGCAAGACATCTCACAATTTTGGACTTTTCAGAGCCCGTCAAATCTCTCTTCTGACCCATATTGCCAAAGGAAAATAAGTTGCCTAATAATTAAAGGGCCACTGTCACCCCCCTCCAGCCGTTATAAACTAAAAGAGCCACCTTGTGCAGCAGTAATGCTGCATTCTAACAAGGTGGCTCTTTTAGTTTTTGTTTCTGTTATTCCCACAATAAATGTATTTATAATTCTGCTGAAATACCTGTCTTTGTCCATGGAGGCGGGACTGAAGCCTCCTCTTAGAAGCGCCCAACTGCCGTCAGTCATCTCTTGTGTAGATTTTCGCCGCCCCCTCAGCACTGTTATTGTGTGAATTCCGGCGCCTGTGCTCTGCTCTTCTGCCTTGCGCAGGCGCATAGAGCATTTGCCGTCCTAGCACTGGTGCCGGGTTCCGTTCTGCGCCTGTGCGAGCAGTGCGGCCACCCTGTTACTGAATCGCCGACCCGCACTTTGTTATGCATTATGCACAGTGCGGGGCTGGGATTCCTGGGCATGCGCACTGCGCTTCTCAGACGCTCCCCAGGTCCCCCGCCTTTCAGCGTTGCCGGAATATACAGGTATCCTTGCCGGCGTTTGGAACAGCCGCACAGAACAATGCTGGAAGGCGGGGGACCTGTGGAGCGTCTGACAAGCGCAGTGCGCATGCCCAGGAATCCCAGCCCCGCACTGTGCATAATGCATAACACAGTGCGGGGCGGGGATTCCGTAACAGGCTGGCCACACTGACCGCACAGGCGCAGAAAGGAACCCGGCACCAGCGCTCAGACGGATAATGCTCTATGCGCCTGCGCAAGGCAGAAGAGCAGAGAGCAGGCGCCGGAATTCACACAATAACAGCACTGAGGGGGCGGCAAAAATCTACACAAGAGATGACTGACGGCAGTTGGGCGCTTCTAAGAAGAGGCTTCCGTCCCGCCTCCATGGACAAAGATAGGTATTTCAGCAGAATTGTAAATACATTTATTGTGGGAATAACAGAAACAAAAACTAAAAGAGCCACCTTGTTAGAATGCAGCATTACTGCTGCACAAGGTGGCTCTTTTAGTTTATAACGGCTAGAGGGGGGTGACAGTGGCCCTTTAAGCACACCTTACATAGGGGTTTGATTTCATTAGACAACACCCCTCCTCATTACAGAGATGCACATCACCTGATTTACTTAATTGGTAGTTGGCTCTCAAGCCTGAACAGCTTGGAGTAGGACAACATGTATAAAAAAAAGGATCAGGTGATCAAATACAACTTGCCTAATAATTCTGCACACAGTGTATTGTTTTCATACCTTGTCTAAGGCATTGCACTATTTAACGCTTTTCAGGAGCAGAGAGATCCTTTTTTTTTCCCATATTTCTTGAAACCTGTGGCCTGCTTAATAATGTGGAACATCATTTTTAAGTAGTTTTCCTTTAATTAGAATCACCTGGAAAACTAATTATCACACGTGTTTAAGATTGATTGCAGTGATCCATTGAGCCTTGGGACACAATACTATCCATGGGTTTATTTGAAAAACAAAAGAATTAAATCTTTACGACATTTAAACACAATTTGCATAATAAATTGGAACAAAGTGTATATCATTAATAGGAGCTTCCCAACCTTCCATTTTAATCTTTTTCCTTAATGTTTTAATTAAGTTATAGTTTTAATAAACTGTATATAAATGTACTAATAATCTGTATTATAAGAATTATATGTTACATATGCCTAACACCACATGCTTCTGGATTAACTGTTTGAACTTTATTCGGTCATGTGCCTGGTTTGGTATTTTTTTTTTTTAAATGAATGCTTATAAGATGAACTTTCCTGACCGCTATCCTTTTTGGTTTTCATCCCGATGAAGAGGTCATGTAGAACCTTGAAACACGTTGACTTTTAAAAACCTCTAATATTAAACACCTTCGATTTTACCTCTGCCTTGAATATTATCAGCAGCGCAAGTGAATTATACCACTGGCTTTCACATCAATTTTTCTAAGCTTTCAAGTTGTGTTTTTTAGATTTAGAATAGAAAAGCACCACACAAATGCCAAGGATTGGAGTGAAAGTGTTGAACCTAGTTGCAACATGTGAGCTGAATTTTTTCAAATGATGAAAAATGGAGCAAACATTTTCAAAACATTTCTATTTATTCAGTATATAAAAAAAGTACATAATAATCGAGCACTAGAACAGTATTAGTATCAAGCTGAGTGTCCCAGCACAACCGCAGGTTTACCAACCACCATAGGTAATATAGGAGCCTTCATGTACAGTAATTTGGAAAGAAAATCAGGTTGCTTTTTTCCCCTTATTTTAAGACCTCATTCAGACATTCATGTTACATGTACTCGTTCTGTGCTTTTCACGTATTGAACACATACCCATTATAGTTTCTATGAGAATAGTCACATGTTCGTTTTTTTTTTATGAACTCTGTGTGCAAAACTCACAGAGCATGTCTGTTTTTTTTCTGTCTGCATGGATGAAAAGGGCCAATACAAGCCTATGGGTCCATGAAAAACATGATGACATCCGTGTTCTGTCTGTGTTTAACATTCTAACTTATTTATCCGTGAAAAACAGTGACGACATACTGATGTAAAAAACGAACAAACGGACCATACATTGATAAGACGCTGATCCAAAGCACTGATGATACCGGTACCATTTTTGCAAACGTGAGAAATACTGACATGTGAGTAAGGTCTAAAGAGAACCTGTCATGTCGGCTAATGCTATTATCTTGTGAATATAGGGCTAATCTACTGGTTAATAGCATTAGTGCCAGACTGAAAGTGCAACACTTGGGAGAAAATGAACTTTAATCCAGCTTTCAGTCATACAGGCGTCCTGACATGGCTACAATTTTTGCCCCAACAATTAGATTGACAGCCAGCTCAGCAGTGCATCAATGTAGGGCAGACTGTCAGTCAAAGTGCCGCAGTGTGTTTACAGCTGTTACTCTCAGTGCTGTGAGTGGTGACTGTAGCAGCATCAGCACACCACTATGACTGAAAGCTGGTGGCTCCCGGGATGAGTAAAGTTCATTTTTACTGTGATGGTCACCATACGACACAAACAATGATCACATCGTAATGCTGGGATTGGCTGGCGGCTCTCCTGGGTCGAGCATGACAGCATGTATTTTTATGCAGCTGTCACCCTCGAGTGAGGAGAGCCGCCGGCCAGTCCGTGCACTGCAATGCGATCGTCGTCCCTGTTATACGGGTGTCTGACTGCACCCTAGCGTTATTAACCTGCAAAGTAACCCTATATCTGTAGGTTAATAGCGTTATATGTCGTGACAGATTTACTTTAAATGGTTGTTGCCCCCCTCATCAAAAAGAAGTTATAGTTAGAGAAATCTGTCAAAAAAATTTAAAACTCAGAATAAGATCTTGGATTTATTAGTATTTTTTTAAATGGAGATGTAATATTTTTAAATCAGATTTATTTAATTGCATAACCGTAAATATGGGGTCTAACTGGACTCCATTTAAATGGAGCTAAGACATGTTTATATTTAACATCAGAAAATTTTGATGTTTCTAGGTATTTCCATGTTTTCTTTGTGAGTTTACATCCATCTCCTATATGTCTCCAAGTAGGATCCAAAATTATCTGGAAAAAGTAATTCCAAGAAGAGGGATCTGCAGTTACATGCTCCAAGAAGTAATATGCTCCACCCTAGAAAAAAAGACAGAAAAAATATGAAACACAACATTTCCGACAAGAGAGTGCTAGGCCATCTGAGTTTAGGGGCTATATTAGCCATTTAAATACACAGACTCAACTAACTGTATTGTCGTGGGTGGCCAAAAGTTTTGAAACTGACACAAATTTTGGTTTTCACAAAGTGTGGTGCCTCAGTTTTTATAGTGGATATTTGTATTACCTTTAGAATGCAATGAAAAATAATGAATGTAATGGCTCATGCAAACATCGGATCACAGTTGGAGCAATGTTATTCTATAGGGCTGTGGACATTTCCAATTTTTTTTCCTCAGAACGAGTCTGTTTGAGAAAAAAATTGCAGCATGCACAAGTTTCATCCAATATTCAGATCACAGTAGGCCATGTAAGTCAATGGGTCTGTCAAAAAAAATAAGACAGCACTCGGATGACATCCGAGTGTGCTCCGATTTTCACAAACTGACAGAATGGAGAATTTTTTTTCCATCTGCTCTGGATCAAAGAAAACCGGATCACACTCTGATCAAACTGTGGTAAGAGTGTGATTAGCATAATTGTCCCAATTCTCTCAGATGAGAGAAAATACGGTGGTGTGACTCTAGCCTAATAATGAGTAATAAATATGATTTTCAATAAAATTACAAAGTTATTCTTTGCCATGAAAATTAACTTAATCACAAAAACCTTATTCAAAGAGAGTGGTTCGATTTCTGTGAAGAAGGCTTAATGGCGCTCAAAAAAGTCCAGCAAGTGGTAGGACCACTTCAGGATTCAGCCATGCGATCGGTTCAATGTAATGCAGGTGATCTGAATGCAACAGCGGAGACAACAAGCGGGATCAACAATATACTTCTACTTTATTCACTTAACAGGGGTAAATGCGGGAAAGGTTATTATCACAGATAAATCGCACAAGAACAATATTCACATGATCATTTACAGGCTATTATATGCATAAAGCTATATTGGTTAGTACATGTCCTTGAGATAGGTTTGGGGTCTACAGTCCAACTTTGGTCTAACCGGGAAGGGAGCAAACTCTAAATGTAGCAAGAACTGCTTCTAGGGCACCCTTGTGACTTTCCGGGCCCTGACAATGTCTAATAACACTTTCTGGGCCCCTTTAACCCCTTCATGACCCAGCCTATTTTGACCTTAAAGACCTGGCCATTTTTTGCAATTCTGACCAGTGTCCCTTTATGAGGTAATAACTCAGGAACGCTTCAATGGATCCTAGCGGTTCTGAGATTGTTTTTTCGTGACATATTGGGCTTCATGTTAGTGGCAAATTTAGGTCAATAAATTCTGTGTTTATTTGTGATAAAAACGGAAATTTAGCGAAAATTTCGAAAATTTCACAATTTTCACATTTTGAATTTTTATTCTGTTAAACCAGAGAGTTATGTGACACAAAATAGTTAATAAATAACATTTCCCACATGTATACTTTACATCAGCACAATTTTGGAACCAAAATTTTTTTTTGCTAGGAAGTTATAAGGGTTAAAATTTGACCAGCGATTTCTCATTTTTACAACGAAATTTACAAAACCATTTTTTTTAGGGACCACCTCACATTTGAAGTCAGATTGAGGGGTCTATATGGCTGAAAATACCCAAAAGTGACACCATTCTAAAAACTGCACCCCTCAAGGTGCACAAAACCACATTCAAGAAGTTTATTAACCCTTCAGGTGCTTCACAGCAGCAGAAGCAACATGGAAGGAAAAAATGAACATTTAACTTTTTAGTCACAAAAATGATCTTTCAGCAACAATTTTTTTATTTTCCCAATGGTAAAAGGAGAAACTGAACCACGAAAATTGTTGTCCAATTTGTCCTGAGTACGCTGATACCTCATATGTGGGGGTAAACCACTGTTTGGGCGCACGGCAGGGCTTGGAAGGGAAGGAGCGCCATTTGACTTTTTGAATGAAAAATTGGCTGCACTCTTTAGCGGACACCATGTCACATTTGGAGAGTCCCTGTGTGCCTAAAAATTGGAGCTCCCCCACAAGTGACCCCATTTTGGAAACTAGACGCCCCAAGGAACTTATCTAGATACATAGTGAGCACTTTAAATCCCCAGGTGCTTCACAAATTGATCCATAAAAATGAAAAAGTACTTTTTTTTCACAAAAAAATTCTTTTAGCCTCAATCTTTTCATTTTCACATGGGCAACAGGATAAAATGGATCCTAAAATTTGTTGGGCAATTTCTCCTGAGTACACCGATACCTCACATGTGGGGGTAAACCACTGTTTGGGCACATGGTAAGGCTTGGAAGGGAAGGAGCGCCATTTGACTTTTTGAAAGAAAAATTATCTCCATCGTTAACGGACACCATGTCGCGTTTGGAGAGACCCTGTGTGCCTAAACATTGGAGCTCCCCCACAAGTGACCCCATTTTGGAAACTGGACCCCCCAAGGAACTTATCTAGATGCCTAGTGAGCACTTTAAACCCTCAGGTGCTTCACAAATTGATCCGTAAAAATGAAAAAGTACTTTTTTTTTCACAAAAAATTTCTTTTCGCCTCAATTTTTTCATTTTCACATGGGCAATAGGATAAAATGGATCCTAAAATTTGTTGGGCAATTTCTCCCGAGTACGCCGATTCCTCATATGTGGGGGTAAACCACTGTTTGGGCACAGGGCAGGGCTCGGAAGGGAAGGCGCGCCTTTTGACTTTTTGAATGGAAAATTAGCTCCAATTGTTAGCGGACACCATGTCGCGTTTGGAGAGCCCCTGTGTGCCTATGCATTGGAGCTCCCCCACAAGTGACCCCATTTTGGAAACTAGACCCCCCAAGGAACTTATCTAGATGCATACTGAGCACTTTAAACCCCCAGGTGCTTCACAGAAGTTTATAACGCAGAGCCATGAAAATAAAAAATAATTTTTCTTTCCTCAAAAATGATTTTTTAGCCTGGAATTTCCAATTTTGCCAACGGTAATAGGAGAAATTGGACAATAAATGTTGTTGTCCAGTTTGTCTTGAGTACGCAGATACCCCATATGTGAGGGTAAACCACTGTTTGGGCGCATGGCAGGGCTCGGAAGGGAAGGCACGCCATTTGGCTTTTTAAATGGAAAATTAGCTCCAATCATTAGCGGACACCATGTCGCGTTTGGAGAGCCCCTGTGTGCCTAAACATTGGAGATCCCCCACAAATGACCCCATTTTGGAAACTAGACCCCCAAAGGAACTAATCTAGATGTGTGGTGAGCACTTTGAACCCTCAAGTGCTTCACAGAAGTTTATAACGCAGAGCCATGAAAAAAAAAAAATTATTTTCTCAAAAATGATTTTTTAGCCCGCAATTTTTTATTTTCCCAAGGGTAACAGGAGAAATTTGACCCCAATATTTGTTGTCCAGTTTCCCCTGAGTACGGCGATACCCCATATGTGGGGTTAAAGTACTGTTTGGGCACATGCCGGGGCCCGGAAGTGAAGTAGTGAAGTTTTGAAATGCAGACTTTGATGGAATGCTCTACGGGCGTCACGTTGCGTTTGCAGAGCCCCTGATGTGGCTAAACAGTAGAAACCCCCCACAAGTGACCCCATTTTGGAAACTAGACCCCCCAAGGAACTTATCTAGATATGTGGTGAGCACTTTGAACCCCCAAGTGCTTCACAGACGTTTACAACGCAGAGCCGTGAAAATATAAAATCATTTTTCTTTCCTCAAAAATTATGTTTTAGCAAGCAATTTTTTATTTTCTCAAGGGTAACAGGAGAAATTGGACCCCAGTAATTGTTGCGCAGTTTGTCCTGAGTATGCTGGTACCCCATATGTGGGGGTAAACCACTGTTTGGGCACACGTCGGGGCTCGGAAGGGAGGGAGCACCATTTGACTTTTTGAATAAAAGATTGGCTGGAATCAATGGTGGCGCCATGTTGCGTTTGGAGACCCCCTGATGTGCCTAAACAGTGGAAACCCCTCAATTCTAACGCCAACACACCCCTAACCCTTATCCCAACTGTAGCCGTAACCCTAACCACAACCCTAACCCCAACACACCCCTATCCCTAACAACAACCCTAATTCCAACCCAACCCTAACCCTAAGGCTATGTGCCCACGTTGCGGATTCGTGTGAGATTTTTCCGCACCATTTTTGAAAAATCCGCGGGTAAAAGGCACTACGTTTTACCTGCGGATTTACCGCGGATTTCCAGTGTTTTTTGTGCGGATTTCACCTGCGAATTCCTATTGAGGATCAGGTGTAAAACGCTGCGGAATCCGCACAAAGAATTGACATGCTGCGGAAAATACAACGCAGCGTTTCCGCGCGGTATTTTCCGCACCATGGGCACAGCGGATTTGGTTTTCCATATGTTTACATGGTACTGTAAACCTGATGGAACACTGCTGCGGATCCGTATCGGCCAATCCGCTGCGGATCTGCAGCCAAATCCGCACCGTGTGCACATAGCCTAATTCTAAAGGTATGTGCACACGCTGCGGAAAACGCTGCGGATCCGCAGCAGTTTCCCATGAGTTTACAGTTCAATGTAAACCTATGGGAAACAAAAATCGCTGTACACATGCTGCGGAAAAACTGCACTGAAACGCAGCGGTTTATATTCCGCAGCATGTCACTTCTTTCTGCGGATTCCACAGCGGTTTTACAACTGCTCCAATAGAAAATCGCAGTTGTAAAACCGCAGTGAAATGCGCAGAAAAACCGCGGTAAATCCGCCATAAATCCACAGCGGTTTAGCACTGCGGATTTATCAAATGTGCACATACTGAAACCCTAACCCTACCCCTAACCCTAGGCCTAACCCTAACCCTAGCCCTAACCCTAACCCTACCCCTACCCCTAGTTCTAACTCCAACCTTAGTGGAAAAAAAAAATTCTTTATTTTATTATTGTCCCTACCTATGGGGGACAAATGGGGGGGGGTCATTTACTGTTTTTTTTATTTTGATCACTGTGATAGGTTTTATCACAGTGATCAAAATTCACATTGGAACGAATCTGCCGGCCGGCAGATTTGGCGGGCGCAGTGCGCATGTGGATCGGAGCATGGGGGGGTGGATCGGTGGATCGGTGTGCGGGCGGGTGGATTGGTGTGCGGGCGGGTGGATTGGTGTGCGGGCAGGTGGATCGGTGTGCGGCCGGGTGGATCGGTGTGCGAGGGGGTGGATCGGTGTGCGGGCGGGTGGATCGGTGTGCGGGGGGTGGATCGGTGTGCGGGGGGTGGATCGGTGTGCAGGGGGGGTTGGATTGGAGCACGGGGGGTGGGATTGGAGCACGGGGGGAGCGGACAGGAGGACGGGGGAGCGGAGCACAGGACGGAGGGGAGCGGACCACAGATGGGAGGGCTGGGGGGGCGATCGGTGGGGTGGGGTGGGTGCACATAAGTGTTTCCAGCCATGGCCGATGATATTGCAACATCGGCCATGGCTGGATTGTAATATTTCACCAGTTTTTTAGGTGAAATATTACAAATCGCTCTGATTGGCAGTTTCACTTTCAACAGCCAATCAGAGCGATCATAGCCACGGGGGGGGGGGGGGTGAAGCCACCCCCCCTGGGCTAAACTACCACTCCCCCTGTCCCTGCAGGCCGGGTGAAATTGGAGTTAACCCTTTTACCCGGCCTGCAGGAGCCCAATCCGGCCATGATGCATATGCTGCGTCACAGGTCGGATTGGCACGGGTTTTCATGACACATACGCTGCGTCAAAGGTCGGGAAGGGGTTAAGGTCAGCCAGGCCTCATCTCATCTGTAGCCTCGCCCCTGCCCACACCCGCTACCGTGACTATGTGCTGAAAGCAATGGCATTGTTCACTCGCATCCTACGATCACCAGCTGAGGTAAGAGTCTCTGGTCTTGAATTCTTGGGGTATGTTTGGTGCTTGACCGCCAACAGGCATCTCCTCGATATGGTAAAGTTGGGGGCTGGTCATCGACTCTTGACATCTGGGGTGTCATCTGGATTCCAGGTCTTGACCGCCATTGCTCTGGTCTTCGGTACTTGACCAGCATCATCTGGATTCCTGGTCTTGACTAGAGTTGTCTGAAACTCACTCACTGGCTCACGACATTCCACCTGTCTTGCTCTTCAAGTATGTCCCAGTAACTCAGCCGGGACGTCCCTCGAGCTTGGTTTGGCTCGGCTCACAGCCTTCCACTGGAGTGGGGCACGGATCTTCCTCACAACTCAGGTCTTCTCCGACATCTGACCGCTCTGGGACCCTTCTGTAGCGATAGTGGCTGCAAGCACCAACTGCTCTTCTCAGCCTGGCCAGGCCTTTTATATTAAGGAAGTCCTTCCTGATCAGGTTCAGCAGGCAAATTCAATCCCCCTGGAAATCTCCCAGCACAATTTGTTTCCTGATAACACAATTATTTCTTTTTTTAACTTTCAGTTTCAGTTTGGTCCAGCAGATGACTGTGTTTGCTTACTGTTACTCAGTCTCTATTGTCCATCTCTACATTAACACCAGTGCAGAGCTTGCTCAGAAATAGCGGGCAGACAGATGTCAGTGCATCTGCACGCACAGGGAGGAGATGACTTTTGGTGTTAAGAAGTCAAACAAGCCACTTCTCTCTAAGAAAAAAATCAAGGACAGAACTGACATTCTGCAGGACCTGTAGGAATTGGGCTGCAGAGGATTGGGGCAAAGGTATTTCTTCTGATGAAGCCCCCTTCAGAGCATTACTTTAGTCCTGTGTAATGCCAGCACTAAAGTACAGTATAGTGAAACCATTCATGTGTGGCATTGTTTTTCGTCCAAGAGAGGGGGCTCACTCATAATTTTGCAGAAGTTTTGAAAAATGAGGGTCAATCTGTAAATATTGAGTCTTTACATAAACTTGAAGTTTGCCAATAAAAGTGCAAAAACTTATGAAATGCTGATAATGGTACTTCAATAACCATAGTAACTGACAAAAACATCTTAAAAACCTGAAGCAGCAAATATTGTGAAAAGCAACATTTGTATCCGTCTCAGATCTTTGATCCACGATGGTATAATGACTGCTAGAAAGTGATGGTTTCTGTACTGGATGTCCTGACTCCTGACCAGAGGTACTGAATTTGAAATGAAGAGATGCATAGCTGTCACACAGCCACTAATCCTGTTAGTGTCACCAGTGGCCTCACCTGCACTCCCTGGAAGCCGCATTTGCCCACAGTGATGTACTGTATAAAGGGTCTCTGTAAAGCAGTGTTCACATATGGGCCAATAAAGATCTGTTGTTACTCTACATTGAAAAACACAGTCAACTATATTTTTAAGAGTAATCCATCAAATTAGGTAAATCTATTTTTATAATGTGAGTTATATTCAACTGTATGGAATACAGTTACAGTGGGTGAAATAAGTATTTGATCCCTTACTGATTTTGTAAGTTTGTCTACTGACAAAGACATGAACAGTCTATAATGTTAACCCCTTATCGATATCAGGCGTAATAGCACGCCGATGTTGCTATCCCCAGCTTAGATGTGGGCTCCGGCGGTGAGCCAACATCTTTTCTGGGACATGTCAGCTGTTTTGAACAGCTGACATGTGCCCGCAATAGCTGTGGGTGGAATCGTGATCCACCCATGGCTATTAACTAGATAAATGCCGCTGTCAAACTCTGACAACGGCATTTAAATCGCGCTTCTGGTCATCGGCCCAGAAATATGCGCACCGGTGACCCCGTCACGTGATTGGGGGCCATCGGTTCGTCAGCATGACAACCAGAGTTCTCCCGGATTGCTATGAGCGCCATGCAGTGGTCAGTGCTCATAGCAAGTCAGTAATTCAGCTACGTAGAGGTGAACTAATCATCGCCTCTATGTAGCTGAGCCGATCGGGCTATGGCAGCTTCTAGTCTCCGATGGAGACTATTGAAGCATGCCAAAAGTTAAAGAAAAATGTTTTTAAAAATTTAAAAAATATATAAAAGTTAAAATCACCCCTCTTTTGACCCATTCAAAATAAAACAATAATAAAAAAAATCAAACATACACATATTTGGTATCACCGCGTTCAGAGGATTAACCTGATCGCTAAATAGCATAGCAAGAACAAAAGTCTAAACTCCAGAATTAAGTTTTTTTGGTCTCCGTAACATTGCATTAAAATGCAATAAGGGGTGATCAAAAGATTTTATTTGCACGAAAATGGTACAGTTAAAAATGTTAGCTTGGCATGCAAAAAATAAGCCCTCACCCAACCCAAGATAACGAAAAATGGAGATGTTACGGGTATCGGAAATTGCACAAATTATTTTTTTTTAGCAAAGTTTGGAATTTTTTTTCACCACTGGAACCTAGATATGTTCGGCATCTATGAACTCATAATGACCTGGAGAATCATAATGGCAGGTCACTTTTAGCATTTAGTGAACCTAGCAAAAAAGCCAAACAAAAAACAAGTGTGGGATTGCACTTTTTTTGTAAGTTCACAGCACTTGGAATTTTTTTCCCATTTTCTAGTACTCGACATGGTAAAACCACTTGAGTCGTTAAAAAGTCCAAATCGTCCTGCAAAAAATAAGGCTACTTTCACACTAGCGTCGGAATCTCCCCGTCACAATGCGTCGGGCAGAGATTCCGACGCTAGCGTTTAACGCACTGCACAACGGAGGCAGCGGATGCATTTCTCCCGCGCATCCGCTGCCCCATTGTTAGGTGCGGGGAGGTGGGGGCGGAGTTCCGGCCGCGCATGCGCGGTCGGAAAAAGCGGTCCGTCAGGAGCAAAAAACGTTACATGTAGTGTTTTTTGCTCCCGACGGTCCGCCAAAGCACGACGCATCAGTCGCACGACGGATGCGACGTGTGGCAATCCGTCGCAATGCGTCGTTAATACAAGTCTATGGGGAAAAAACGCATCCTGCAAGCACTTTTGCAGGATGCATTTTTTCTGGAAAACGACGCATTGTGACGGATTGCAGTTAACGCTAGTGTGAAAGTAGCCTTAGCCCTCACATGGCCATATTGACGGAAAAATAAAAAAGTTATGGCTCTGGGAAGGAGGGAGCGAAAAACGAAAGCGCAAAACCGAAAAAAGCTCCGGGGATGAAGGGGTTAAGGGTAGGTTAATTTTAACATTGAGAGATAGAATATCAAAAATAAAATCCAGAAAATTACATTGTATAAATTGTATAAATTTATTTGCATTTTAGTAACATAGTAACATAGTAACATAGTTAGTAAGGCCGAAAAAAGACATTTGTCCATCCAGTTCAGCCTATATTCCATCATAATAAATCCCCAGATCTACGTCCTTCTACAGAACCTAATTGTATGATACAATATTGTTCTGCTCCAGGAAGACATCCAGGCCTCTCTTGAACCCCTCGACTGAGTTCGCCATCACCACCTCCTCAGGCAAGCAATTCCAGATTCTCACTGCCCTAACAGTAAAGAATCCTCTTCTATGTTGGTGGAAAAACCTTCTCTCCTCCAGACGCAAAGAATGCCCCCTTGTGCCCGTCACCTTCCTTGGTATAAACAGATCCTCAGTGAGATATTTGTATTGTCCCCTTATATACTTATACATGGTTATTAGATTGCCCCTCAGTCGTCTTTTTTCTAGACTAAATAATCCTAATTTCGCTAATCTTTCTGGGTATTGTAGTTCTCCCATCCCCTTTATTAATTTTGTTGCCCTCCTTTGTACTCTCTCTAGTTCCATTATATCCTTCCTGAGCACTGGTGCCCAAAACTGGACACAGTACTCCATGTGCGGTCTAACTAGGGATTAATAATAATAATAATCTTTATTTTTATATAGCGCTAACATATTCCGCAGCGCTTTACAGTTTGCACACATTATCATCACTGTCCCAGATGGGGCTCACAATCTAGATTCCCTATCAGTATGTCTTTGGAATGTGGGAGGAAACCGGAGTGCCCGGAGGAAACCCACGCAAACACGGAGAGAACATACAAACTCTTTGCAGATGTTGTCCAAGGTGGGATTAGAACCCAGGACTCCAGCGCTGCAAGGCTGCTGTGCTAACCACTGCGCCACCGTGCTGCCCATAGGGATTTGTACAGAGGCAGTATAATGCTCTCATCATGTGTATCCAGACCTCTTTTAATGCACCCCATGATCCTGTTTGCCTTGGCAGCTGCTGCCTGGCACTGGCTGCTCCAGGTAAGTTTATCATTAACTAGGATCCCCAAGTCCTTCTCCCTGTCAGATTTACCCAGTGGTTTCCCATTCAGTGTGTAATGGTGATATTGATTCCTTCTTCCCATGTGTATAACCTTACATTTATCATTGTTAAACCTCATCTGCCACCTTTCAGCCCAAGTTTCCAACTTATCCAGATCTGTTGTGAATTCTGTGGCTGAGTTCACTT
The DNA here is from genome assembly GCF_032444005.1 of Ranitomeya imitator. Taxonomy (NCBI): domain Eukaryota; kingdom Metazoa; phylum Chordata; class Amphibia; order Anura; family Dendrobatidae; genus Ranitomeya; species Ranitomeya imitator. The sequence continues at coordinate 709,111,176 of NC_091284.1, read as the reverse complement.
CTGTGGTCACAAGTGGTATTGCAGTCTCTGGGCTTCCTCCCTCAGGTGTTTTGGTGAGCTCGTTGGCTGCCTTGCTATTTAGCTCCACCTGAGTCTGTCTTCCTTGCTCCTTGTCAATGTTCCAGTGTTGGATCTGAGCTACTGCATCTTTCCTTGGCCTGCTGTTCTGCTAGATAAGTGCTTCTAGTTTGTTTTCTGTTTTTTCTGTCCAGCTTGCTATTAACTTTTGCTGGAAGCTCTGAGAAGCAAAGGGGTGCACCGCCGTGCTGTTAGTTCGGCACGGTGGGTCTTTTTGCCCCTTTGCGTGGTTTTCGGTTTAGGGTTTTTTGTAGACTGCATAGTTCTTTGCTATCCTCGCTCTGTCTAGAATATCGGGCCTCACTTTGCTGAATCTATTTCATTCCTACGTTTGTCTTTTCATCTTGCTAACAGTCATTATATGTGGGGGGCTGCCTATTCCTTTGGGGTATTTCTCTGAGGTAAGTCAGGCTTGTATTTCTATCTTCAGGCTAGTCAGCTCCTCAGGCAGTGCCGAGTTGCATAGGTAGTTGTTAGGCGCAATCCACTGCTGCTTACAGTTGTGTGAGGATAGTTCAGGTACTGCAGTCTACAGAGATTCCACGTCTCAGAGCTCGTCCTATTGTTTTTGGTTATTGCCAGATCTCTGTATGTGCGCTGATTACTGCACGCTGTGTTGCCTGATTGCCAGCCATAACAGTACAAGGAGCCACACCAATGATTCCCAATAGAGGGAAAAAAGAAATCCTGACAGCATTTTTTTTTCTTAGCTCTGTCTTCAGTCTTTTTTTCCCCCTAGACATTAGAGTGCTTCAGGACACAGCTGTGGACATGGATATTCAGGCTCTGTGCTCCTCAATGGATAATCTCGTTGTAAATGTACAAAAGATTCAAGATACTATTGATCAGAAATCGATGCCAGAACCAAGAATTCCGATTCCTGATTTGTTTTTTGGTGACAGAACTAAGTTCCTGAGCTTCAGAAATAATTGTAAGCTATTTTTGGCCTTGAAACCTCATTCTTCTGGTAATCCTATTCAACAGGTTTTGATTATTATTTCTTTTTTGCGCGGCGACCCACAGGACTGGGCGTTTTCTCTTGCACCAGGAGATTCTGCATTGAGTAATGTTGATGCATTTTTCCAGGCGCTGGGATTGCTTTACGATGAGCCTAATTCAGTGGATCAAGCTGAGAAAAATCTGCTGGCTTTATGCCAGGGTCAGGATGATGTAGAAGTATATTGCCAGAAATTTAGGAAATGGTCAGTACTCACTCTGTGGAATGAATCTGCACTAGCGGCTTTGTTCAGAAAGGGTCTCTCTGAAGCTCTTAAGGATGTAATGGTGGGATTTCCTATGCCTGCTGGTTTGAATGAGTCTATGTCCTTGGCCATTCAGATCGGTCGTCGCTTGCGCGAGCGTAAATCTGTGCACCATCTGGCGGTATTGTCTGAGAGTAAGCCTGAGCCTATGCAGTGCGACAGGACTATGACTAAAGTAGAACGGCACGAACACAGACGTCTGAACAGACTGTGTTTCTATTGTGGTGATTCTACTCATGCTATTTCTAATTGTCCTAAACGCACTAGGCGGTTCGATAGCTCTGCCGTTATTGGTACTGTACAGTCCAAATTCCTTTTGTCCATTACCTTAATGTGCTCTTTGTCATCATATTCTGTCATGGCGTTTGTGGATTCAGGCGCTGCCCTGAATCTGATGGATTTGGATTATGCTAAACGTTGTGGATTTTTCTTGGAGCCTTTGCGGTGTCCTATTCCGTTGAGAGGAATTGATGCTACACCTTTGGCCAAGAATAAGCCTCAGTACTGGGCCCAGCTGACCATGTGCATGGCTCCTGCACATCAGGAAGTTATTCGCTTTTTGGTACTGCATAATTTGCATGATGTGGTCGTGTTGGGGTTGCCATGGCTACAAACCCATAATCCAGTATTGGATTGGAACTCTATGTCGGTAACCAGCTGGGGTTGTCAGGGAGTACATGGTGATGTTCCATTTTTGTCTATTTCGTCATCCATTCCTTCTGACATCCCAGAGTTCTTGTCGGACTTTCAGGATGTATTTGAAGAGTCCAAGTCTGATGCCCTACCTCCGCATAGGAATTGTGATTGTGCTATCGATTTGATTCCTGGTAGTAAATTCCCTAAGGGTCGTTTATTTAATTTGTCCGTACCTGAACACACCGCTATGCGCAGTTATGTGAAGGAGTCCCTGGAGAAGGGACATATTCGCCCATCGTCGTCACCATTGGGAGCAGGGTTCTTTTTTGTAGCCAAGAAGGATGGTTCGCTAAGACCGTGTATTGATTACCGCCTTCTTAATAAGATCACTGTTAAGTTTCAGTATCCCTTGCCATTGATTTCTGACTTGTTTGCTCGGATTAAGGGGGCTAGTTGGTTTACTAAGATTGATCTTCGTGGTGCGTATAATCTGGTGAGAATCAGGCAGGGAGATGAATGGAAAACGGCATTTAATACGCCCGAGGGTCATTTTGAGTATCTGGTGATGCCGTTCGGACTTGCCAATGCTCCATCTGTTTTTCAGTCTTTTATGCATGACATTTTCCGTGAGTATCTGGATAAATTCTTGATTGTTTACTTGGATGACATTTTGATCTTCTCAGATGATTGGGAGTCTCATGTGAAGCAAGTCAGAATGGTTTTCCAGGTACTGCGTGCTAATTCCTTGTTCGTGAAGGGATCAAAGTGTCTCTTCGGTGTGCAGAAAGTTTCATTTTTGGGGTTCATCTTTTCCCCTTCTACTATCGAGATGGATCCGGTTAAGGTTCAGGCCATCCAGGATTGGACTCAGCCGACATCTCTAAAAAGTTTGCAGAAATTCCTGGGCTTTGCTAATTTTTATCGTCGCTTCATCTGTAATTTTTCTAGCATTGCCAGACCATTGACCGATTTGACCAAGAAGGGTGCTGATTTGGTTAATTGGTCTTCTGCTGCCGTGGAAGCTTTTCAGGAGTTGAAGCGTCGTTTTTGCTGTGCCCCTGTGTTGTGTCAACCTGATGTTTCTCTTCCGTTCCAGGTCGAGGTTGATGCTTCTGAGATTGGTGCAGGGGCGGTTTTGTCACAGAGAGGTTCTGGTTGCTCAGTGTTTAAACCATGTGCTTTCTTTTCCAGGAAATTTTCTGCTGCTGAGCGTAATTATGATGTGGGCAACCGAGAGTTGCTGGCCATGAAGTGGGCATTCGAGGAGTGGCGTCATTGGCTTGAGGGTGCTAAGCATCGCGTGGTGGTTTTGACTGATCATAAGAACCTTACTTATCTTGAGTCTGCCAAGCGCTTGAATCCTAGACAGGCCCGTTGGTCGTTATTTTTTGCTCGTTTTGATTTTGTGATTTCATACCTTCCGGGCTCTAAAAATGTGAAGGCGGATGCTCTGTCTAGGAGTTTTGTGCCCGACTCTCCGGGGTTATCTGAGACGGCGAGTATCCTCAAGGAAGGAGTCTTTGTGTCTGCCATCTCCCCTGATTTGCGGAGAGTGTTGCAGAAATTTCAGGCTAATAAACCTGATCGTTGTCCGGCCGAGAAACTGTTCGTCCCTGATAGGTGGACTAGTAGAGTTATCTCTGAACTTCATTGTTCGGTGCTGGCCGGTCATCCAGGAATCTTTGGTACCAGGGAGTTGGTTGCTAGATCCTTCTGGTGGCCATCTCTGTCACGGGATGTGCGTGCTTTTGTGCAGTCCTGTGGAATTTGTGCTAGGGCTAAGCCCTGCTGTTCACGTGCCAGTGGGTTGCTTTTGCCCTTGCCGGTCCCGAAGAGGCCTTGGACACATATTTCGATGGATTTCATTTCTGACCTTCCCGTTTCTCAAAAAATGTCGGTCATTTGGGTGGTCTGTGATCGCTTTTCTAAAATGGTCCATCTGGTGCCCTTGGTTAAATTGCCTTCCTCCTCTGATTTGGTGCCTTTGTTCTTCCAGCATGTGGTTCGTTTACATGGCATTCCTGAGAATATTGTTTCTGACAGAGGTTCCCAGTTTGTCTCGAGGTTCTGGCGAGCCTTTTGTGGTAGGATGGGCATTGACCTATCTTTTTCCTCGGCCTTCCATCCTCAGACTAATGGCCAGACCGAACGAACCAATCAGACCTTGGAAACATATCTGAGATGTTTTGTTTCCGCTGACCAGGATGATTGGGTGTCATTTTTGCCGTTGGCTGAGTTCGCCCTTAATAATCGGGCCAGCTCGGCTACCTTGGTCTCTCCATTTTTCTGCAATTCTGGGTTCCATCCTCGTTTCTCTTCAGGACAGGTTGAGTCTTCGGACTGTCCTGGTGTGGATTATGTGGTGGACAGGTTGCAGCAGATCTGGACTCAGGTAGTGGACAATTTGACCTTGTCCCAGGAGAAGGCTCAGCTTTTCGCTAATCGCAGACGCCGTGTGGGACCCCGACTTCGTGTTGGGGATCTGGTTTGGTTATCTTCTCGTCATATACCTATGAAGGTTTCCTCTCCTAAATTTAAACCTCGTTTTATTGGTCCGTATAGGATTTCTGAGATTCTCAATCCGGTGTCTTTTCGTCTGACCCTCCCAGACTCCTTTTCCATACATAATGTATTCCATAGGTCGTTGTTGAGGAGATACGTGGCACCTATGGTTCCATCTGTGGAGCCTCCTGCCCCGGTTTTGGTGAAGGGGGAGTTGGAGTATATTGTGGAGAAGATTTTGGATTCTCGTGTCTCTAGACGGAAACTCCAGTATCTGGTCAAATGGAAGGGTTATGCTCAGGAAGATAATTCCTGGGTTTTTGCCTCTGATGTCCATGCCCCAGATCTTGTTCGTGCCTTTCATGTGGCTCATCCTGGTCGGCCTGGGGGTTCTGGTGAGGGTTCGGTGACCCCTCCTCAAGGGGGGGGTACTGTTGTGAATTCTGTGGCTGAGTTCACTTCTGTGGTCACAAGTGGTATTGCAGTCTCTGGGCTTCCTCCCTCAGGTGTTTTGGTGAGCTCGTTGGCTGCCTTGCTATTTAGCTCCACCTGAGTCTGTCTTCCTTGCTCCTTGTCAATGTTCCAGTGTTGGATCTGAGCTACTGCATCTTTCCTTGGCCTGCTGTTCTGCTAGATAAGTGCTTCTAGTTTGTTTTCTGTTTTTTCTGTCCAGCTTGCTATTAACTTTTGCTGGAAGCTCTGAGAAGCAAAGGGGTGCACCGCCGTGCTGTTAGTTCGGCACGGTGGGTCTTTTTGCCCCTTTGCGTGGTTTTCGGTTTAGGGTTTTTTGTAGACTGCATAGTTCTCTTTGCTATCCTCGCTCTGTCTAGAATATCGGGCCTCACTTTGCTGAATCTATTTCATTCCTACGTTTGTCTTTTCATCTTGCTAACAGTCATTATATGTGGGGGGCTGCCTATTCCTTTGGGGTATTTCTCTGAGGTAAGTCAGGCTTGTATTTCTATCTTCAGGCTAGTCAGCTCCTCAGGCAGTGCCGAGTTGCATAGGTAGTTGTTAGGCGCAATCCACTGCTGCTTACAGTTGTGTGAGGATAGTTCAGGTACTGCAGTCTACAGAGATTCCACGTCTCAGAGCTCGTCCTATTGTTTTTGGTTATTGCCAGATCTCTGTATGTGCGCTGATTACTGCACGCTGTGTTGCCTGATTGCCAGCCATAACACAGATCCATCTGTAGCAGAATACTATCTTCTCTTGTATTAACTGCTTTACATAGTTTTGTATCATCTGCAAATATCGATATTTTACTATGTAAACCTTCTACCAGATCATTAATGAATATGTTGAAGAGAACAGGTCCCAATACTGACCCCTGCGGTACCCCACTGGTCACAGCGACCCAGTTAGAGACTATACCATTTATAACCACCCTCTGCTTTCTATCACTAAGCCAGTTACTAACCCATTTACACACATTTTCCCCCAGACCAAGCATTCTCATTTTGTGTACCAACCTCTTGTGCGGCACGGTATCAAACGCTTTGGAAAAATCGAGATATACCACGTCCAATGACTCACCGTGGTCCAGCCTATAGCTTACCTCTTCATAAAAACTGATTAGATTGGTTTGACAGGAGCGATTTCTCATAAACCCATGCTGATATGGAGTTAAACAGTTATTCTCATTGAGATAATCCAGAATAACATCCCTCAGAAACCCTTCAAATATTTTACCAACAATAGAGGTTAGACTTACTGGCCTATAATTTCCAGGTTCACTTTTAGATCCCTTTTTGAATATTGGCACCACATTTGCTATGCGCCAATCCTGCGGAACAGACCCTGTCGCTATAGAGTCCCTAAAAATAAGAAATAATGGTTTATCTATTACATTACTTAGTTCTCTTAGTACTCGTGGGTGTATGCCATCCAGACCCGGAGATTTATCTATTTTAATCTTATTTAGCCGGTTTCGCACCTCTTCTTGGGTTAGATTGGTGACCCTTAATATAGGGTTTACATTGTTTCTTGGGATTTCACCTAGCATTTCATTTTCCACCGTGAATAGTGGAGAAGAAGGTGTTTAATATGTTAGCTTTTTCCTCGTCATCTACAACCATTCTTTCCTCACTATTTTTTAAGGGGCCTACATTTTCAGTTTTTATTCTTTTACTATTGATATAGTTGAAGAACAGTTTGGGATTAATTTTACTCTCCTTAGCAATGTGCTTCTCTGTTTCCTTTTTGGCAGCTTTAATTAGTTTTTTAGATAAAGTATTTTTCTCCCTATAGTTTTTCTAGAGCTTCAATAGTGCCATCCTGCTTTAGTAGTGCAAATGCTTTCTTTTTACTGTTAATTGCCTGTCTTACTTCTTTGTTTAGCCACATTGGGTTTTTCCTATTTCTAGTCCTTTTATTCCCACAAGGTATAAACCACTTACACTTCCTATTTAGGATGTTCTTAAACATTTCCCATTTATTATCTGTATTCTTATTTCTGAGGATATCGTCCCAGTCTACCAGATTAAGGGCATCTCTAAGCTGGTCAAACTTTGCCTTCCTAAAGTTCAGTGTTTTTGTGACTCCCTGACATTTTGCAGTGAGAAATAAGTATTTGATCCCTCTGGCATACAAGACTTAAACGTGATGGCAAAATCCTTGTTGGCAAGCACAGCAGTCAGACGTTTTGTAGTTGATGAGGTTTGCGCACATGTCAGGAGGAATTATGGTCGACTCCTCTTTGCAGATCATCTCTAAATCAATAAGATTTTGAGGCTGTCGCTTGGCAACTCGGAGCTTTAACTCCCTCCATAAGTTTTCTTGCTATGCAAAGTGTCAGATCAGCGATATGATCTAATATAGTGATGTCCCACCCTGGGACAATGTTAGAAAGTTAAAAAAAAAAAGAACGTATAAAAATAAAAAAAATCCCCAAATAAAGAAAATAAAATTTTCCCAATAAATCCATTTATTTATGTAAATAAAAAAAACACAATAAAAGTACACATATTTGGTATTGTCGCGTCCGTAGCGACCCGCTCTATAAAACTATCCCACTAGTTAACCTCTTCAGTGAACACTGCAAAAGAAATAAATAAAAAACGAGGCAATAAACAACGCTTTATTAACATACCGGCAAACGAAAAGTGGAATAACACACTGTTAGGTGTCGAGTTCCCGCCTCTGCCCAGGGGGAATCTCAAACCATCTCCGCTGCAGTCTCCAATTCTTCTTCAGCCGCAGTGGAGTCTGCTCAGCGGAGACATCAGTCCCAGCGTCTTGCTCAGTCTCACTCTGTGCATAGGGTTACTGCTGCTTTTCCAACTTCTGCCATTGAAGCCAGTGCTGGGCAGCGGCGAGCAGACGCTTTTGGGACTAAGTCCTGCTTTTCCCCTTCTTCCCGTTGGAGATCGAGGGTCACATGCTCAGATACTGCAGCAGATCCCATTGGTCCTCCAGGAAGGTCCTGAAGGTGCTCAACTTATGTGGCAGCCTCCCATTGGTCCTTCTGGGAAGGTCCTGTACATGCTGCAGCTACATAAGGTTCTCATGACCGCACGGCCGTGCGCTAGTGTACATTTGTATACGTGTGTGTGTTGTGAGTGAAAGTCGTTCTTTAAAATCCCCTCCATATTGTATGACTGCTCGCGTAAGGTGGATGATTGCTATCTAGTGCCCGACTTATCCATCAGCACGTAACACACTATACAGCGTCTAATTGCTGTGACCGCCAGTGCGGCACCGTGTGCTTTCACAGCGCTTTCCTGACCCAAGCCTGGGTGGTTAGTGGTGTCTGCCAGTGCAGCACCGCACGAACTCTCGTGCATCTTTATTATTATTATTTCTGTCTCTCTGACACCCTAGTTGCGGTGTCGAGCACAAGAGGTCTATTTGAACTCAAATCCTGTGTCTTGGGATTGAGTTCTGAGACTCCTTGCTTGTGCTCTTGGTACGGTACCACGGCCCTGTGAAGCAACAGGGTTCGCTTTCTTCACACAGGGTGAAGTTAACCCGTGTGTCTATTCACATTGTACTGCCATATAGTCTGTCATTACTTGGCAGCAGGTTCCATCTCTGCACGGTGGACCCCGGGCTGCGAACGCACCTTATTCTATCTTTCTTATTTTTTGGTGCATTCCGCTAGCCCTAACATTACACTAGCGCCAGGGTCTGGCTAGTAATGATGGACAAACAGCAATCCTTGCGGTACATCCAGCAGCTGGAGGGTGGGTTGGCGGCTCTTGAGCGCACAACCTCAGCTGTGGATGTAACCGCAGTTGCTGTTCAGGCTGCTAGCGTGGCTGCAGCCACCTTGTCCACTGCCACCCCTGTACCGACTCTCTCGCCTCCCGCTGCCAGAAAAATTTTCTGGTGATAGTAAGTCTTGTAGGGGTTTTGTGAGTCAGTGCTCTATACATCTCGAGCTTCTGGCCTCTCGTTTTCCTACAGAGCGGGCCAAGGTGGGGTTTATTGTGTCTCTCCTGTTGGACAGGGTCAACACTGCCCTCACAGATAACCATCCCTTTCACTCTGTCCTTGTCACCATCCCATCAGGAGATTATATCTCTGCTCATCATTCCTGAGGGAATTGATGAGATCCTGTTAGGGATGCACTGGCTACGGTACCACTCTCCTCATATCGAGTGGTCCACAGGCAGAATTTTAGGATGGGGTGAATCTTGTGAGGGTAGATGTCAGAGGGAGAGCGTTCAGGTTGCTACTACTGAGGTACCCGCAGATTTATCCTCTCTTCCCAAGCAATATTGGCCCTATGCGGACCTGTTCTCTAAAAGGGCTGTGGAGACCCTTCCACCTCACCGCCCCTATGACTGTCCTATTGACCTCTTGCCTGGTGCTGAGCCTCCCCGGGGTCGAGTCTATCCTTTGTCTCTCCCGGAGACGGAGGCAATGGCACAGTATATCCGAGAGAATCTGGCAAGGGGATTCATTAGGAAGTCAGTGTCACCTGCAGGGCTGGGTTCTTCTTCGTACAGAAGAAGAGTGGAGAACTGCGTCCATGCATAGATTACAGGGGTCTTAACGCCATCACCGTTAAAAATGAGTACCCACTACCCCTGATATCTGAGCTTTTTGATAGGCTATGGGGAGCAAGGGTATTTACTAAATTAGATCTGCGGGTGCTTACAACCTGATTCACATCCGTGAGGGGGACGAATGGAAGACGGCTTTTAACACCAGGGATGGGCACTATGAATATCTGTTGATGCCCTTCGGGCTCTGTAATGCCGCAGCCGTTTTCCAAGACTTTGTAAACGACATCTTCCGGGATATGCTTTCCACCTCGGTCGTAGTTTATCTGGATGATATTCTCATCTACTCTCCAGATATACTGTAGACTCCCACCGGAGAGATGTTTGCAAGGTCTTCGACCTCCTACGGGCTAACTCCCTCTATGCCAAGTTGGAGAAGTGTGTGTTTGAGCAGGAGTCCTTGCCTTTCCTTGGCTATATCATCTCTGCCCAGGCATTGGCTATGGATCCTGCCAAGCTACAGGCTGTGATGGACTGGCAGGAACCCCATTCTCTCAAAGCGGTGCAGCCAGTAGCGTAGCTACCAGGGGGGCAGGGGGTGCGGCCGCCCCGGGCCCACAGCTCACAGGGGCCCACCTGGAGCTACACTTAATTAGCTTGGTGATAGAGCAGGGAGATACGATCTCCCTGCTCTACCTCGGGCAGGGGCTGGAGACAGGCAGTGAAGCTCCGCCCCCTCCCCCAGTGCTGACACTGTACCTGTGTCCAGCAGACACGCCCACATTGCACGCTCAGTGAAGTGAACGTGTCTGTGGCAGAGAAGTCAGGACCATGGCGCTGGGGCTTTCCTCCAGAGAGGAGCAGGACAGGGGACACAGTGCTGTAAGTAACAGCTCACACTTCTGTCCGTAGTGGCCGGAGGTGTCTGCACTGTGCAGGATGGAGGTGACAGGACGCTGCTTCTCTCCAGAAGACCCAGCCACATACTGTATCTGCACTCTCTGAGACACTGGAGAGCAGCTGAATCTAATGGTTCCTCAGACAAGACTGGTCAGTAATGTGCACTGATAGACGTGACCCCGGCTGCAGGACCCCACAGATGAGGATACATGTCTCCTTTTTATATATAGGAAAGAAACATATCCTCATCTGTGGGGTCCTGCAGTCGGGGTCACGTCTATCAGTGCACATCACTGACCAGTCTTGTCAGTATATATACCTTGGATTTACTGATATGAGATCATACAGACACTGGACTGATAGATCCTGACCCCGGCTATAGGAGATAGATATATATATCTATATATATATATATATATATATATATATATATATGTATATATATATATATATAGATATATATATCTCTATATATCTATATATATAATTGTCTGTCTGTCTGTCTGTCCTGGAAATCCCGCGTCTCTGATTGGTCGAGGCCGCCAGGCCTCGACCAATCAGCAACGGGCACAGCGACGATGATGTCATAAAGGACGTAGAAATCCCGCGTTTCTGATTCAGCGACGGGTACAGTATCGACGTAGATGTCATAATGGTTGCCATGGCGACGATGATGTCATAAAGGTTGCCTCGACCAATCAGCGACAGGCACAATCTGCCGCGAATTCTGGAATCATCATTGTCCATATACTACGGGGACATGCATATTCTAGAATTCCCGATGCGTTAGAATCGAGCCACAATCTAGTATATATATATATATATATATATATATATATATATATATATATATATATATATATATATATATATATATATACAGTGGGGCAAAAAAGTATTTAGTCAGTCAGCAATAGTGCAAGTTCCACCACTTAAAAAGATGAGAGGCGTCTGTAATTTACATCATAGGTAGACCTCAACTATGGGAGACAAACTGAGAAAAAAAAATCCAGAAAATCACATTGTCTGTTTTTTTAACATTTTATTTGCATATTATGGTGGAAAATAAGTATTTGGTCAGAAACAAAATTTCATCTCAATACTTTGTAATATATCCTTTGTTGGCAATGACAGAGGTCAAACGTTTTCTGTAAGTCTTCACAAGGTTGCCACACACTGTTGTTGGTATGTTGGCCCATTCCTCCATGCAGATCTCCTCTAGAGCAGTGATGTTTTTGGCTTTTCGCTTGGCAGCACGGACTTTCAACTCCCTCCAAAGGTTTTCTATAGGGTTGAGATCTGGAGACTGGCTAGGCCACTCCAGGACCTTGAAATGCTTCTTACGAAGCCACTCCTTCGTTGCCCTGGCGGTGTGCTTTGGATCATTGTCATGTTGAAAGACCCAGCCACGTTTCATCTTCAATGCCCTTGCTGATGGAAAGAGGTTTGCACTCAAAATCTCACGATACATGGCCCCATTCATTCTTTCATGTACCCGGATCAGTCGTCCTGGCCCCTTTGCAGAGAAACAGCCCCAAAGCATGATGTTTCCACCACCATGCTTTACAGTAGGTATGGTGTTTGATGGATGCAACTCAGTATTCTTTTTCCTCCAAACACGACAAGTTGTGTTTCTACCAAACAGTTCCAGTTTGGTTTCATCAGACCATAGGACATTCTCCCAAAACTCCTCTGGATCATCCAAATGCTCTCTAGCAAACTTCAGACGGGCCCGGACATGTACTGGCTTAAGCAGTGGAACACGTCTGGCACTGCAGGATCTGAGTCCATGGTGGCGTAGTGTGTTACTTATGGTAGGCCTTGTTACATTGGTTCCAGCTCTCTGCAGTTCATTCACTAGGTCCCCCCGCGTGGTTCTGGGATTTTTGCTCACCGTTCTTGTGATCATTCTGACCCCACGGGGTGGGATTTTGCGTGGAGCCCCAGATCGAGGGAGATTATCAGTGGTCTTGTATGTCTTCCATTTTCTAATTATTGCTCCCACTGTTGATTTCTTCACTCCAAGCTGGTTGGCTATTGCAGATTCAGTCTTCCCAGCCTGGTGCAGGGCTACAATTTTGTTTCTGGTGTCCTTTGACAGCTCTTTGGTCTTCACCATAGTGGAGTTTGGAGTCAGACTGTTTGAGGGTGTGCACAGGTGTCTTTTTATACTGATAACAAGTTTAAACAGGTGCCATTACTACAGGTAATGAGTGGAGGAAAGAGGAGACTCTTAAAGAAGAAGTTACAGGTCTGTGAGAGCCAGAAATCTTGATTGTTTGTTTCTGACCAAATACTTATTTTCCACCATAATATGCAAAAAAAATGATAAAAAAACAGACAATGTGATTTTCTGTATTTTTTTTTCTCAGTTTGTCTCCCATAGTTGAGGTCTACCTATGATGTAAATTACAGACGCCTCTCATCTTTTTAAGTGGTGGAACTTGCACTATTGCTGACTGACTAAATACTTTTTTGCCCCACTGTATATATATATATATATATATATATATATATATATAATGCAGTCCTATAGCCGGGGTCAGGATCTATCAGTCCAGTGTCTGTATGATCTCATATCAGTAAATCCAAGGTTGTAAACACAAAACCCCCATTATAAAACCTTTTATTAAAATAAAAGTTTCAGTGAGTTTATACAGTGTGATAAATAGCCAGACAGAAGAAAAAAGCATCATAAGTAAGTGTGTATAGAAAATCACATATGGGTGCGGGCCCCTGAACATATACTCAGTCTAGACAACAAGACCCCAAAGGGGGAGAAGGGAAAAAGAGGGGAGTAGACGAGCCAGGGGGTGTACTTTCTTCTTTAGAAGTAATATTCTACCTCCCCCTCTTTCTTCTGGTTGGCTCCTTTCCTTTTCTCTCTTTGGGATCTTGTCCAGACAACAGTATTTTTTTAGGGTTAGGCTACTTTCACATTTGCGTTATTAGGCGTACATCGCAATGCGTCGTTTTGGAGAAAAAACACATCCTGCAAAGTTGCCCGCAGGATGCGTTTTTTCTCTATTGACTTGCATTAGCAACGCATTGCGACGTATGGCCACACATCGCATCCGTCGTGCAACGGATGCGTAGTGTTTTTGGCGGACGCGACGCACAAAAAAAGTTCAATGTAACTTTTTTTGTGCGTCGTGACCGCCATTTTCGACCGCGCATGCATGGCCGAAACTCTGCCCCCTCCTTCCCGCTAATCGCAATGGGCAGGGGATGCGTTGTAAAACTGCATCCGCTGCCCACGTTGTGCTACATTTAACACACTGTCCAGCGGTACATCGGGCTAACGCATGGCGATGGCCCCGTACCGATGCAAGTGTGAAAGTAGCCTTACCTGGATAAATTCTGGAAGCTATACCAATACACTGGCCTCTATACGCACCCACTGGCTGTTTCTATATTCTTCTATTTAGCTCTTTGTTAAGTATATCAGGCCTGTAAAAGTAGCAGCCCACAGACAGGGACAGACAGTGACCAGATTCTAAAGAGTGGGAGCTATTGCAAGTTCCATTATACAGCATGGGAGCTAGTGCGGGGGTCATTATACAGTGTGAGAGATAATGCAAGGGCCGTTATACAGTTTGGAAGCTGCTGTCGGGCCATCATACAGTGTAGGGGCGTATATACAGTGTTGGGACCACTGTGGGGGCTGTAAAGGGTTTGGGGCTACTGTGAAGGCACATAGACATTTTAGTATGTAAGAGCACAATGGTGGCATTACTATGTGAAGCAGTATGAGGAACAATGCTTTTGTACCACACAGCAGGTGCAGTAATAGGGACCTATATGGAGCAGCCGCTCAGTATTGGGGTATCAGGTGCAGTAATAGGGACACATACGGCAGCAGAGGCTCAGTATTGGGGCATCAGGTGCAGTAATAGGGACACATACGGCAGAGGTTCAGTATTGGGGTATCAGGTGCAGTAATAGGGACACATACGGCAGCAGTGGCTCAGTATTGGGGTATCAGGTGCAGTAATAGGGACACATACGGCAGCAGTGGCTCAGTATTGGGGCATTAGGTGCAGTAATAGGGACACATACGGCAGAGGCTCAGTATTGGGGTATCAGGTGCAGTAATAGGGACACATACGGCAGCAGTGGCTGAGTATTGGGGTATCAGGTGCAGTAATAGGGACACATACGGCAGCAGTGGCTCAGTATTGGGGCATTAGGTGCAGTAATAAGGACACATACGGCAGCAGTGGCTCAGTATTGGGGTATCAGGTGCAGTAATAGGGACACATACGGCAGCAGTGGCTCAGTATTGGGGTATCAGGTGCAGTAATAGGGACACATACGGCAGCAGTGGCTCAGTATTGGGGTATCAGGTGCAGTAATAGGGACACATACGGCAGCAGTGGCTCAGTATTGGGGTATCAGGTGCAGTAATAGGGACACATACGGCAGCAGAGGCTCAGTATTGGGGCATCAGGTGCAGTAATAGGGACACATACGGCAGCAGTGGCTCAGTATTGGGGTATCAGGTGCAGTAATAGGGACACATACGGCAGCAGTGGCTCATTATTGGGGTATCAGGTGTAGTAATAGGGACACACACGGCAGCAGCGGCTCAGTATTGGGGTATCAGGTGCAGTAATAGGGACACATACGGCAGCAGCGGCTCAGTATTGGGGTATCAGGTGCAGTAATAGGGACACACACGGCAGCAGCGGCTCAGTATTGGGGTATCAGGTGCAGTAATAGGGACACATACGGCAGCAGTGGCTGAGTATTGGGGTATCAGGTGCAGTAATAGGGACACATACGGCAGCAGTGGCTCAGTATTGGGGCATCAGGTGCAGTAATAGGGACACATATGGCAGCAGCGGCTCAGTATTGGGGTATCAGGTGCAGTAATAGGGACACATACGGCAGCAGAGGCTCAGTATTGGGGCATCAGGTGCAGTAATAGGGACACATACGGCAGAGGCTCAGTATTGGGGCAACAGGTGCAGTAAGGCTACGTTCACATTAGCGTTCCGCTAATGTGCGTTGCTGTTGCGTCGGCGACGCAGCGGCGACACAGCGGCGACGCGCCCCTATGTTTAACATAGGGGTCGCGTGCGTTTTTTTTGTTGCGTTTTCCGACACGTGCGTCGTTTCCGACGCTAGCGTCGGACGCAAGAAAATGCAACAAGTTGCATTTTTCGTGCGTCCGATTTTCGTCAAAAAACGACGCACGCGTCGCAAAACGCAGTGCGTTTGCGCGCGTTTTTTGTGCGTCATGCGTTGCGTCGCCGACGCAGCGGCGCGCAACGCTAATGTGAACGTAGCCTAATAGGGACACATACGGCAGCAGTGGCTCAGTATTGGGGTATCAGGTGTAGTAATAGGGACACACACGGCAGCAGCGGCTCAGTATTGGGGCATCAGGTGCAGTAATAGGGACACATACGGCAGAGGCTCAGTATTGGGGTATCTGGTGCAGTAATAGGGACACATACGGCAGCAGCGGCTCAGTATTGGGGTATCAGGTGCAGTAATAGGGACACATACTGCAGCAGTGGCTCAGTATTGGGGTGTCAGGTGTAGTAATAGGGACACACACGGCAGCAGCGGCTCAGTATTGGGGTATCAGGTGCAGTAATAGGGACACATACGGCAGCAGCGGCTCAGTATTGGGGTATCAGGTGCAGTAATAGGGACACATACGGCAGCAGTGGCTCAGTATTGGGGTATCAGGGGCAGTAATAAGGACACATACGGCAGCAGCGGCTCAGTAGATGGTGATGGGGCTGGAATATGAGAAGTGAAATGTGTCTTTGTTGTATTCTCTGTAGCCGAGTCGTTGCTGGAAGAAGTTGTCATGTCGGTCTGGGTCAGTTGGAAAAGATGGGAAAAGTGACGACTCCATCAGAAAGAATGTCAGTGGTAAGTCACCATCTGTAACTGTGCAGTGATCTATGTTCCGTAGGACTGGTAGTGATGGTCTTTGTGGAGTTTTTTTTAGTTACAGGGGGATAATCGGCTGAGGTTCTTATACACGCAATTACAGTGCCACACCGTAGTTGTAGTAAAGGGTTAGGGGCCCACTCAGATATCTCGCCCCCCCTGAGCTGAACCCCTAGGTACGCCTCTGGGTGCAGCGCTTTATGGGCATCATTAATTACTATCGCCAGTTCATTCCCCACTTCTCGGAGGAGGTCTCCAAGGCCTTTCTCTTGATTAAGTCACACTTCGCTAGCGCTCCCATCCTGCATCGCCCCGATGTAGATATGCCAATTATTATGGAGGTGGATGCCTCATCCGTTGGTGCTGGAGCAGTCCTCTTCCAAAAGGATGCTCCCTATTGTATGACTGCTCGCATAAGGTGGATGATTGCTATCTAGCGCCCGACTTAGCCATCAGCACGTAACACACTACACAGCGTCTAATTGCTGTGACCCCCAGTGCGGCGCCGTGCGCTTTCACAGCGCTTTCCTGACCCAAGCCTGGGTGGTTAGTGGTGTCCGCCAGTGCGGCACCGCACGCACTCTCGTGCATCTTTATTATTATTATTTCTGTGTCTCTGACACCCCAGTTACGGTGTCGAGCGCAAGAGGTCTATTTGAACTCAAATCCTGTGTCTTGGGATTGAGTTCTGAGACTCCTTGCTTGCGCTCTTAGTACGGTACCGCGGCCCTGGGAAGCAACAGGGTTCGCTTCCTTCACACAGGGTGAAGTTAACCCGTGTGTGTATTCACATTGTACCGCCATATAGTCCGTCATTACTTGGCAGCAGGTTCCATCTCTGCACGGTGGACCCCGGGCTGCGAACGCACCTTATTCTATCTTTCCTATTATTTGGTGTGTTCTGCTAGCCCTAACACACGCGATCAAAAAGACAGATATAAATAAACATGGTACCGCTGAAAATCATCTTGTCCCGCAAAAAAAGGCGCCATACAGCATCATCAGCAGAAAAATAAAAAAGTTATAGCTCCTCTCAGAATAAAGCGATACAAAAACAATTATTTTTTATATAAAAGTTTTTATTGTGAAAAAGCGCCAAAACATAAAAAAAGATATAAATGAGGTATCGCTGTAATCGTACTGACCTGAAGAATAAAGCTGATTTATCAATTTTACCACACGTGGAACGGTATAAACACCCCCCCCCCCCTAAAAGAAATTCAGGAATTGCTGGTTTTTGTTCATTCTGCCTCCCAAAAATCGGAATAAAAAGCAATCAAAAAATGTCATGTGCCCGAAAATGGTATCAATAAAAACGTTAGCTCGTCCCGCAAAAAATCAAGACCTCACATGACTCTTTGGGCCAAAATATGGCTAAATTATAGCTCTCAAAATGTGGTGATGCAAAAACTATTTTTTGCAATAAAAAGCGTCTTTTAGTGTGTGACGGCTGCCAATAAAAAAAATTCGCCTAAAAAGCTATAAAGGTAAATTAAACCCCCCTTCATCACCCCCTTAGGGAAAAATATTAAAATTTTAAAAAAATGTATTTATTTCCATTAGTGTTAGGGTTAGAGTTCGGGGCTGAAGTTAGGGTTGGAGTTAGAGTTAGGGTTGGGGCTAAAGTTAGGGTTAGGGTTGGGGCTAAAGTTAGGGTTGGGGTTAAGGTTGAGGCTAAAGTTAGGGTTAGGGTTGGGGCCAAAGTTAGGGTTGGGGTTAGGGTTGGGGCTAAAGTTAGGGTTAGGGTTAGAGTTGGGGCTAAAGTTAGGGTTAGGGTAGGGGATAAAGTTAGGGTTAGGGTTGGGGCTAAAGTTAGGGTTTGGATTACATTTACGGTTGGGATTAGGGTTGGGATTAGGGTTAGGGGTGTGTTTAGGGTTATGGTTGGGATTAGGGTTAAGGGTGTGTTTGGGTTAGGGTTTCAGCTAGAATTGGAGGTTTCCACTGTTTAGGCACATCAGGGGCTCTCCAAACGCGACATGGCGTCCGATCTCAATTCCAGCCAATTCTGCGTTGAAAAACTAAAACAGTGCTCCTTCCCTTCCGAGCTCCCCCGTGCGCCCAAACAGGGGTTTACCCCAACATATGGGGTATCAGCATACTTTGAACAAATTGGACAACAAATTTTGGGGTCCAATTTCTCCTTTTACCCTTGGGAAAATACAAAACCGGGGGCTAATAAATAATTTTTGTGGAAAAAAAGATTTTTTGTTTTCACGGCTCTGCGTTATAAACTGTAGTGAAACACTTGGGGGTTTAAAGTTCTCACAACACATGTAGATAAGTTCCTTTGGGGGGTCTACTTTCCAATATGGGATCACTTGTGGGGGGTTTCTACTTCTCTTCCGAGCTCTGCCATGCGCCCAAACAGTGGTTTACCCCCACACACCGGGTATCAGCGTACTCAGGACAAATTGCACAACAACTTTTGTTGTCAAATTTCTCCTGTTACCCTTGGTAAAGTAAAACAAATTGGATCTGAAGTAAAAATTTTGTGAAAAAAGTTAAATGTTCAATTTTTTTTTAAACATTCCAAAAATTCCTGTGAAGCACCTGAAGGGTTAATAAACTTTTTGAATGTGGTTTTGAGTACCTTGAGGGGTGCAGTTTTTAGAATGGTGTCACTTTTGGGCATTTTCTGTCATATAGACCCCTCAAAGCCTCAAAGTCACTTCAAGTGTGAGGTGGTCCCTAAAAAAAATGGTTTTGCAAATTTTGTTGTAAAAATGAGAAATCGCTGGTCAATTTTTAACCCTTATAACTTCCTAACAAAAAAAAATATGTTTCCAAAATTGTGCTCTTGTAAAGCAGACATGTGGGTAATGTTATTTATTAACTATTTTGTATGATATGACTCTCTAATTTAAGGGCATAAAAACTAAAAGTTTAAAAATTGCAAAATTTTCAAAATTTTCGCCAAATTTCCATTTTTTTTCACAAATAAATGCAAGTCAAATCGAAGAAATTTTACCACTATCATAAAGTACAATATGCCATGAGAAAACATCTCAGAATCACCAGGATCCGTTGAAGCGTTTCAGAGTTATGACCTCATAAAGTGACAGTGGTCAGAATTGAAAAAAATGGCCTGGTCAGGAAGTTGAAAACAGGCTTCGGGGTGAAGGGGTTAAAAAGAAATAAAACTCCTGAAATAGGTCTGGACAGAAATGATGGTACACCTGAAAATAATGTGACAAAAGGGACATGCTAAATCAAGGTGTGTCCACTAACTAGCATAACAGGTGTCTACAATCTTAGAATCACTGAGTGAGCCTGTACATAGGGCTACAGATACTCACTGTGCTGTTTGGTGACATGGTGTGTATCATACTCAACATGGACCAGAGGAAGCAAAGGAAAGAGTTGTCTCTGGAGATTGGAAGGAAAATTATAGACAAGCATGTTAAAGGTAAAAGTTATAAGACCATCTCCAAGCAGCTTGATATTCCTGTGACTTGAGTTGCACATATTATTGAGAAATGTAAGATCCATGGGACTGTAGCCAACCTCCCTGGACATGGCCGCAGGAGAAAAGTGATGACAAATCAAAGACGGATAATGAAAATGGTAACAAAGAGCCTAGAAAAACTTCTAAACAGATTAAAGGTGAACTTCAAGCTCAAGGAACATCAGTATCAGATCGCACCATCCGTCATTGTATGAGCCAAAGTGGACGTCATGGGAGACGGCCAAGGAAGACACCATTGTTGAAAAATAATCATAAAAAATCAATACTGGAATTTGTAAAACTACATGTTGACAATCCACAAAGCTTCTGGGAGAATGTCCTATGGCCAGATGAGACTAAAATGGAACTTTTTGGCAAAGCACATCAGCTCTATGTTCACAGACAGAAAAATGAAGCATATCAAGAAAAGAACACTGTCCCTACTGTGAATCATGGAGGAGGCTCTGTTATGTTCTGTAATTACCCAAAACACACAGCTGAAAACACCCAAGAATGGCTAAGAGGAAAACATTGGATTTTTCTGAAGTGGCCTTCTATGAGCCCTGACCTAAATCCTATTGCACATCTTTGGAAAAAGCTGAAACATGCCGTCTGGAAAAGGGAACCTTCAAACACGAGACAACTGGAGCAGTTTGCTCTTGAGGAGTGGCCCACAATACCTGTCGAGAGGTGCAGAAGTCTCATTAATGCTACAGGAATCGTTTGATTGCAGTGATTGCCTCAAAAGGTTGTGCAACAAAATATTAAGTTAAGGAACTATCATTTCTGTCCAGGCCTTTTTCATGAGATTTTTTTTTTTTTAATTTTGTGGAAGCATGGTTGAAAAGCAATGTCTGACTTTCATTTGTTCATTTTCATCGATTTTTAATTTATTATTACTTTTGTCAGCCCCCACACAGGCCCCTTAATCAACAACCAAAACAATCAGACTTATACATGTAAATCATAGCAAAAAAAACACCTTAAAAAATATCTCTTCATTTAGTTTAAAGTCACAGCCTGTCATGTGGCCCCTTGGGAAAATTAATCTCCCATCCCTGCTCCTTCTTGTATAGCTATGTTATTTATAGTGCTGTACATAAGGGAAAAATTTGTGTGATACTGTTTCTGTCGTATTCCGTGTATGGATGTGCCCCAGAGCAGCTGTGTGTTACTCACATGACCTATCACATGATCTACCAGGGGGATCATGTGACACATCATATGATACATTGGGTACCGGTGGGGCCCATGCCTTCTAAACTGCCCGGGGCCCTGGCTATTCTTAATATGCCTCTGCATAGGGTACTTGGTTGACAGTAATTGGATAAAAAAAAGTGTACAAGCCATCCCACCACGACAAGGTGTACCCAATCAGGATGGTCTTATCTCTAGTATTAAACTTCTCTATGTGCCATCAAATTGGTGCAGTTATCATTTTGTTGATAATGTTTCCATTAGCTTTGACTGATGTAAGGACATTAACAGATCATTTGAAATCTCTGCCGATCTGTGCTAAAACTGCATGAATTTTCAGATCCAGACAGACTGTCATGCCAAGCCTGATTATTGTGATCTCTTTTATTGTGTTTCGCTCCTGATGTCTGCACTATTGGCTCTAGTTGCATAATATACAGTAGATAACACATTGACAAACCATGACAATGTGCAGTGGAGCTTTTATGTAGCTTCTCACACATCATCTAGGTCACAGGCCAAAAAAAAAAAATCGTTAACGACTTAGGTTGTTACAGCAAATCAGGGTCAAAAATCACTGAGCACATTCACAAGCTGGTAAGGAGTGGCCGATCTTGGAATTGTGAAAATATTTGTCTAGAGTAGACAATAGACGGGAAGATTCTTCCACAACACATCCTATTTTTCATGACAATTGTTATCTATAACATCCGTGTGCTAACCGTTTTTTTTCATTGAGCCATTGACTTGCCTTGGCCAATTTGATGCGTGATGCGGATCATATTGGGACTTTTTTTCACTTGCGGACATCAGTCCGTAACATAAAAAAAGAAAGACACGTTCATTATGACGGGTCCATGACCTATACGTAAAAAGTAATGGATACCACACCTACCAAAAAACTGATACGTGAATGAGCCCTTAGTAGACAGGCATTTCTTCTCTTTCTGCCACAACAGTAATCACCCAGCTTTTCTAGACTCCAGAATGGCAAATGTCCTACTCCCATATTTACAGTCTCAAAAGGTAACCATAAACTTAAACGGGAATACATGTTACAAGATGTCACCTATCCACAGAATAGGTGATGAGGACTTTAAGGGTTTGCTCCCATTTATGCAGATAGAGACAATAGAGAAGATGGATAAATTAAGTTCTCCATCTTCTTCACACCTGTGAAACTGTTCTCTCATGTGAGACAATTGGATCACAGTAAACTGACACTCTGCTTAAGCGCTGATCAGAGTTTGAGCCCAGTGTCATTAGCATAATTGATCCAATTCTCTCAAAAGAGAAAATCATTGCTTGTGTGAGCAAGCCCTTAGATTTATGGGGATCCAACTACTGAGACCTTCACTAAATTCCAGAAAAGGGTACTTTTGTCCTCCATCTGAATAAAGCGACAAAGAACATGCTCAACTAGCTGGAGAAGAAAAGTGCCCCTTTCTGGTGATCTGTGGGGGTCTCAGCGAATGCACCCACAATCTAAAAGTTGTCACCTATCCTGTATATAGGTGATCATTTTTTACAATTGAAATGCCCCCTTAATATGCTTTTTAAATCAAATATTTACTGTGTGTTTGGTAATACAATACAAAAAATAAGACTCACAGGCTTCAGGACTCTATGTATCTCTGCCAGGATGCCATCAACATTTTCCACAGAGCAAAGTACCAATGTACAGACCACCACATCCATAGACCCGCTGGCTACTTGGGGCATATTCTCCCCTGGGGCTATTAGAAAATCCTGGAAATGCACATGATCATTCTCGGCCAGGCTCTTGTTCAGGTATGTCCTGAAGTTTGGGTTAGGATCCACGCACGTCACTGTGCATCCTGAAGGATAGAACTGGAAGTTGGCACCGGTGCCACAACCAAGCTCTAGAACTTTAAGATCTCCAGAGGGGCCTTTAAAGTCATTCAAGTTGCTGAATAGTTCTCTCTTGTAGTCTTTCATGTATTTGTTGTAGGTCTTGGTGACTCTATTCAGGAGGTAAGGCAGCCACTTCTTAGCTAAAGGATTCCACAGACCCAGCATGTAAAGAATGTGGATTGGCAGTGTAATAATAGCAATACATATCTGGCAGAATAATATGTGTACAGCCATGTTCAGCCAGTGTAATGTAAGCTGACTTCCGAGCTTGTATGTGACCTGCACAACAGTGAGCAGAGGGTGTAACCGGTAGATGGGCTGCACGCTGCCTCCTCCTCCTCCTGCGGCTGCTTCTGCTGCTAGGCCAAGGAGCAAAAGCATGTCATAGAGGCAATATAGTATCACAGATAATTACTGTCCCAAAATAATATAGTAACTGATGATGCAAAGGTTCAAAGAGTATCAATCGTCAGAAAACCATGCATTTATATTGATTATTTCAATCTTAATGGTGTTTCTATGCTATGTTCCATGTCTGCCAGAATCTCTCAGTACAAAAACACAGCAAGTCATGGTGTAGATGTTCCTGGGGCCATTATCAGACACCTCAGGTGGTGCTTTATCCTTGTAAAGGCTCATTGACACATCAGTATTTGATATCAGTGTTTGTATGCCAAAACCAGGAGTGGAATTTAGGCAACATTCACACATTGTGTATTTGGTGGGCTTTTTACCTCAGAATTTGAAAGCCAAAACCAGGAGTGCAACAGTCAGAGGAAAAGTAGAATAGAAACACGTCACCACTATTTTTTTTTTTACCACTCCCGGCTTTGGCTTACAAATACTGAGGTAAAAAGAGACATCAAATACTTAACGTGTGAACATGGCCTTGAGCTTCTCCTACCCATTACAATATTAATCACCTACAGTATAGGGATCGTACACTGATGCATCCATGTGGTGTCTCGGATTTTCACTGTCCCATTGACTTGTATGAGTGATTTTGATCTGTCACTCAGGTCAATCATGTAGTATAGCGTGGCACAGCTGTGGTGGTGCTCAATTAGGTTCCCAAACCAGTGATATAGTGAACAATAGAAATTGGCACTCAACTCGTATGGATGAAGGAAGAAAACGTAAATTTATTGCGGTCCAACATAATCGTTTCGGTTAAAACATGATCTTCCCCAGTATACTGCATAACATAGTATAAGAACAAAAAAAAACAATACAATCGTGATCACAATGAAGATAATATAACAATATAGCTCATAGTATTGTGATTAGTGAGGAGGAAGGAACAAAGGAAAGGGAAGAGTACGTACCAGACTGCTTAAATATACAGTAGTCAGTAACAGGCAAAAATGCCTGAAGGAGTAGAAAAAGAGTGAAAGTTAGTTGTCTAGCGATGATATAATGAAAATAATGTAACTGTGGGCAAACTAGGTCTAAACTTACTAGTGATGCGACATCATTTAACAACCATGGGGTAATCCAGCCCCTGTTGTGGAGTAAGTACCTATGTGCCATAAACATAGGTGGAGTAGATTAGATAAATAATGAAGGGGAGAATAAAACCTTTTAGGTGTCATATTGTTGCCAAAAACTAAAGGTACCGTCACACTAAGCGACGCTGCAGCGATACCGACAACGATCCGGATCGCTGCAGCGTCGCTGTTTGGTCGCTGGAGAGCTGTCACACAGACAGCTCTCCAGCGACCAACGATGCCGGTAACCAGGGTAAACATCGGGTTACTAAGCGCAGGGCCGCGCTTAGTAACCCGATGTTTACCCTGGTTACCATCGTTAAAGTAAAAAAAACAACCATTACATACTTACCTACCGCTGTCTGTCCTCGGCGCTCTGCTTCTCTGCTCTGGCTGTGAGCACAGCAGCCGGAAAGCACAGCGGTGACGTCACCGCTCTGCTTTCCGGCCACTGTGCTCACAGCCAGAGCAGAGAAGCACAGCGCCGGGGACAGACAGCGGAAGGTAAGTATGCAGTGTTTGTTTTTTTTTACTTTAACGATGGTAACCAGGGTAAACATCGGGTTACTAAGCGCGACCCTGCGCTTAGTAACCCGATGTTTACCCTGGTTACCAGCGAAGACATCTGCAAAGACTTTGAAGAGTTGGGGAAGAAAGTAAAGGAACTGGATGCACAGGTAGTTTTTTCTTCTATCCTTCCAGTAGACGGGCATGGCACCAGGAGATGGAACAGGATCCTTGATGCAAACAACTGGCTAAGACGATGGTGCAGACAACAAGGATTCGGATTCCTGGACCACGGTGTGAATTACTGGTACGATGGACTCCTCGCCAGAGATGGACTACACCTCAACAAACCTGGGAAACACACATTTGCCAGAAGACTCGCTACACTCATCAGGAGGGCGTTAAACTAGAAGAAGAGGGGACGGGAAGAAAAACATTAGACTTGAACAAAGTAGACCCAGGAAAACATACTCAGATGGGAGGTAAGAACATTTCTAAAGCAATCCACAGCGAGGAGATTGGAACAAAACAAAATCCTCTAAACTGCATGCTCGCAAACGCCAGAAGCCTGACAAACAAGATGGAAGAACTAGAAGCAGAAATATCTACAGGTAACTTTGACATACTGGGAATAACCGAGACATGGTTAGATGAAAGCTATGACTGGGCAGTTAACTTACAGGGTTACAGTCTGTTTAGAAAGGATCGTAAAAATCGGAGAGGAGGAGGGGTTTGTCTCTATGTAAAGTCTTGTCTAAAGTCCACTTTAAGGGAGGATATTAGCGAAGGAAATGAGGATGTCGAGTCCATATGGGTCGAAATTCATGGAGGGAAAAATGGTAACAAAATTCTCATTGGGGTCTGTTACAAACCCCCAAATATAACAGAAACCATGGAAAGTCTACTTCTAAAGCAGATAGATGAAGCTGCAACCCATAATGAGGTCCTGGTTATGGGGGACTTTAACTACCCGGATATTAACTGGGAAACAGAAACCTGTGAAACCCATAAAGGCAACAGGTTTCTGCTAATAACCAAGAAAAATTATCTTTCACAATTGGTGCAGAATCCAACCAGAGGAGCAGCACTTTTAGACCTAATACTATCTAATAGACCTGACAGAATAACAAATCTGCAGGTGGTTGGGCATCTAGGAAATGGCGACCACAATATTGTACAGTTTCACCTGTCTTTCACTAGGGGGACTTGTCAGGGAGTCACAAAAACACTGAACTTTAGGAAGGCAAAGTTTGACCAGCTTAGAGATGCCCTTAATCTGGTAGACTGGGACAATATCCTCAGAAATAAGAATACAGATAATAAATGGGAAATGTTTAAGAACATCCTAAATAGGCAGTGTAAGCGGTTTATACCTTGTGGGAATAAAAGGACTAGAAATAGGAAAAACCCAATGTGGCTAAACAAAGAAGTAAGACAGGCAATTAACAGTAAAAAGAAAGCATTTGCACTACTAAAGCAGGATGGCACCATTGAAGCTCTAAAAAACTATAGGGAGAAAAATACTTTATCTAAAAAACTAATTAAAGCTGCCAAAAAGGAAACAGAGAAGCACATTGCTAAGGAGAGTAAAACTAATCCCAAACTGTTCTTCAACTATATCAATAGTAAAAGAATAAAAACTGAAAATGTAGGCCCCTTAAAAAATAGTGAGGAAAGAATGGTTGTAGATGACGAGGAAAAAGCTAACATATTAAACACCTTCTTCTCCACGGTATTCACGGTGGAAAATGAAATGCTAGGTGAAATCCCAAGAAACAATGAAAACCCTATATTAAGGGTCCCCAATCTAACCCAAGAAGAGGTGCGAAATCAGCTAAATAAGATTAAAATAGATAAATCTCCGGGTCCGGATGGCATACACCCACGAGTACTAAGGGAACTAAGTAATGTAATAGATAAACCATTATTTCTTATTTTTAGGGACTCTATAGCGACAGGATCTGTTCCGCAGGACTGGCGCATAGCAAATGTGGTGCCAATATTCAAAAAGGGCTCTAAAAGTGAACCTGGAAATTATAGGCCAGTAAGTCTAACCTCTATTGTTGGTAAAATATTTGAAGGGTTTCTGAGGGATGTTATTCTGGATTATCTCAATGAGAATAACTGTTTAACTCCATATCAGCATGGGTTTATGAGAAATCGCTCCTGTCAAACCAATCTAATCAGTTTTTATGAAGAGGTAAGCTATAGGCTGGACCACGGTGAGTCATTGGACGCGGTATATCTCGATTTTTCCAAAGCGTTTGATACCGTGCCGCACAAGAGGTTGGTACACAAAATGAGAATGCTTGGTCTGGGGGAAAATGTGTGTAAATGGGTTAGTAACTGGCTTAGTGATAGAAAGCAGAGGGTGGTTATAAATGGTATAGTCTCTAACTGGGTCGCTGTGACCAGTGGGGTACCGCAGGGGTCAGTATTGGGACCTGTTCTCTTCAACATATTCATTAATGATCTGGTAGAAGGTTTACACAGTAAAATATCGATATTTGCAGATGATACAAAAATATGTAAAGCAGTTAATACAAGAGAAGATAGTATTCTGCTACAGATGGATCTGGATAAGTTGGAAACTTGGGCTGAAAGGTGGCAGATGAAGTTTAACAATGATAAATGTAATGTTATACACATGGGAAGAAGGAATCAATATCACCATTACACACTGAATGGGAAACCACTGGGTAAATCTGACAGGGAGAAGGACTTGGGGATCCTAGTTAATGATAAACTTACCTGGAGCAGCCAGTGCCAGGCAGCAGCTGCCAAGGCAAACAGGATCATGGGGTGCATTAAAAGAGGTCTGGATACACATGATGAGAGCATTATACTGCCTCTGTACAAATCCCTAGTTAGACCGCACATGGAGTACTGTGTCCAGTTTTGGGCACCGGTGCTCAGGAAGGATATAATGGAACTAGAGAGAGTACAAAGGAGGGCAACAAAATTAATAAAGGGGATGGGAGAACTACAATACCCAGATAGATTAGCGAAATTAGGATTATTTAGTCTAGAAAAAAGACGACTGAGGGGCGATCTAATAACCATGTATAAGTATATAAGGGGACAATACAAATATCTCGCTGAGGATCTGTTTATACCAAGGAAGGTGACAGGCACAAGGGGGCATTCTTTGCGTCTGGAGGAGAGAAGGTTTTTCCACCAACATAGAAGAGGATTCTTTACTGTTAGGGCAGTGAGTGAGAATCTGGAATTGCTTGCCTGAGGAGGTGGTGATGGCGAACTCAGTCGAGGGGTTCAAGAGAGGCCTGGATGTCTTCCTGGAGCAGAACAATATTGTATCATACAATTATTAGGTTCTGTAGAAGGACGTAGATCTGGGGATTTATTATGATGGAATATAGGCTGAACTGGATGGACAAATGTCTTTTTTCGGCCTTACTAACTATGTTACTATGTTACTATGAATCGGCATCACACACGCCGATTCAGCGATGTCAGCGGGAGATCCAGCGATGAAACAGAGTTCTGGACTTTCTTCCCCGACCAGCGACATCACAGCAGGGGCCTGATCGCTGCTGCCTGTCACACTGGACGATATCGCTAGCCAGGACGCTGCAACGTCACGGATCGCTAGCGATATCGTCTAGTGTGACGGTACCTTAACCTGTGTCACTGATAATAGAGGTATGCGACTTATAGTCCGGTTCAGCTGGATCCAGTGGTCTGTAAATAAGTGATATCATATGAAGGCCACAAATTCAATAAAGTGATTATGCATACTGGTAGAGAATGTCTTACCAGTGATTTGCATATTAATATGTAGGGCTCTGTATGTTCCTATCTGCAACACACCATAGTATAAGTCAGTATGCTTGAATTAGGGATAAAAGATAAACATCCCGTATAGACGGTGGCTTACCGGTGATGGATAGTGGCGTTAAGGCAGCTCATCTAACGCGGTGTCCGCCGCTGGTTAGATAGAGACAATCACCCCCGTGTGTCTGGTTATAAGTGGGGGGCGGGACTAATCGCTGTGCCGTGACTGGAAGTGCGCAACAGGAAATGTGTGCTCCACCGGTAACAGTGCATGAGTTCCCCCGCTATGGAAACTAAGGGATCCTGTTACCTGGTCTGTGGTGTATGTAGTTAGGCAAGGATGTGCGGCGGTGCAGTGTACTACTGAGGGAGCTGTGGTACGAGATAGAAAAAATCACTAGTGAGTGCAGTTGGACAGGAGGGACAGGAGGAATTAGGAGAGTCCAAGGGGGAGGGAGATCAGAGGCAGTGACTTGCAGTGGTGGTCAATATAGACGGCTCTCTAAAGAGAGATCAATATATTAACGTACTGTCTGGAATCACAGATTTGTTACACATCAAGTGGATATAAATATATAGACATATACTAATGGCACAATTAAACCCTAAGTACAAACACAAGATACATAGCATGAAAAAGTTATATTAAGAAAAAATGACTTAAAACCATGTACAATGTCATCTGAGACTGCCGTCTAGGGGGAGATAAGTGTTAGATAAATGACAAAAGTTCATATTCTCTTTTTAAGCCTTTTGGTGTTAAGGTCTGTAGTTCATCTATCCAATAGGATTCTATTCTTTTGAGAATATGAATGTGATCACCTCCCTGTCTAGGTGTGGGACTGTGCTCTATGACTTGGAATTTAAGTTGGGCTATGTTATGTCCCTGAGATATGAAGTGATATGGAAGTGGTAGTAACATATTCCTACATCTAATAGTGGACTTACGTTTAGAAATGCGATCTTTGATGGATTGAGTTGTTTCTCCAATATAGAGGAGACCACAAGGACACTTGATAAGATAGACGACAAAAGAGGTGTTGCAGGCAGTGAAATCCTTAATTTTATACTTCTTGCCCGAATGTGGGTGAAAAAATGTATCCCCTTTAAGAACATTATTGCATTGATTACAATGTAGACAGGGATAAGTACCAGTTTTAGGTTTCTGCAGAAACTTTTGAATGGTGCCACGGTTCATGGGGCCTAAGTCTGCTTTAATCAAAGAATCTCGTAAATTAGGGAGACGTTTATACTATGGTAGAAAATGCTGTCTGAACTCAGGTATATCTGGATGTGCTGTCTGTAAAAGATTCCAATGTCGTCTGATGGTACGATGTAAAATATGTACATAGGGGTGGTACGTATGTACAAAAGGTATTCTCATCAATTGGTTGACGTGGTCATGTGGATGAGTTGGTGGCGTCCGCCAACACACTCGGGGGATAACAGCGTTCTCTGAATTTCTTGTATACTTCATCTGTTCTAGTTTTACTACGAACGGGGTCAGTAACGATCCTTTGAACTCTTTTGAATTGTGACCTGGGGATCGACCTCTTGGTGGACATGGGATGTAAACTCTGGCAGTGAAGAGGGCTATTTTTGTCAGTCGGTTTTGTATTTTTAGTCAGTGCTTAAGGCCTCAGCTTTGTATTTAATGACTATTGTGTCTAAAAAGTTCACCTGTTATTGGCTACTAGTTAAGGTAAAGGTGAGGCCTGGCCATGCTGTATTGAGATTGTTGAAAAAAAGGCCAAGGGTCTGTTATGTACCGGTCCAAACACAGAACACGTCATCGATATAGCGTTTCCATATAGGACAGTATGATTGAAAGAAGGGGTCTGGGGGGCGTGGCCTAGGACTGCTACGGAGGAGACGTGCG
This sequence comes from Ranitomeya imitator, assembly GCF_032444005.1. Taxonomy (NCBI): domain Eukaryota; kingdom Metazoa; phylum Chordata; class Amphibia; order Anura; family Dendrobatidae; genus Ranitomeya; species Ranitomeya imitator. The sequence goes on along the minus strand of NC_091284.1, from coordinate 709,080,751 downwards.
GCTCCTGAGCTCCTGTGGGAATCCACATTCATCTCCCCAAAAAACGTTCCCATTACTTAGCTCTAGGCAGCTTTCTATCCGAGACCCCATCAGGATCAGTTTGATCCCAAAATTGACCCACTTTTGGGCCCCGGACTACAAAACTTGCCCCCTGAAGATTTGGGCCCACAGGCCGCATGGCGGAGGCCTTCCCGCCTTTACATTACAGCCCTGAAGGCTAACCGTCGCAGCCTTCTCTGCAGGCCCTTGGACTACCCCAACTCAGGCTGAGGCACACCTCGAACCCGGAGCCGGACTCACCTCTGCCGGAGGAGCGACACCGGGGACCATCAAAAGCCAGGAGTCTTCCCTGAACACTGAGCAGCAGGGGGCACGATCGCCAGAGGTCTGCGCTGAGGAGCGAGACGCCCGCCCAGCGATCCTTCCCCTGCCTGGGTCGTGGGAGTCTGGCTGCAGCGTCGGAGCCGCCTGGCTCTCTGCAGAGGACCCTGCTTCGGCGCACCGCTGCACCGCCGCGGAGAGGACCGGGGGTCGGCGGTGACCGCCTCGGTGCCCTCTCTGTGCCACTACCGGGGCCACCGCTGTGGCTGGCGGTGGCGACGCCTGGAGCAGCGGCTGAGGAGGCGGCGCACCTGGAAGCGGCGGAGCCGGTGCTTATCCTGCACATGGTCCCACCGGCTGGAGGGACCCCAGGGCGGAGGAGCACTGATCGGCGCCCACAGTTACCAGAAAATGAGACGCTGCTGCCGCCTCGCTGCGGGTCCCTGGAGGAGGTCAGAGCACAGAGGAGATCGGGCCCACACCTCAGGTACCGGGACGCGAGGCAGGGAGGGAGACCGCGGCACAGCACAGTAGGCCCGGGTGTTTGTGGGAGTGTCGGGGGCGCGGGAGGTAGACGCTGACTACGGCGGTGCCCATCCTGCTGCCGTCAGCCACCAGCTCTAGGCACAGTCTGCCCTCTGGTCACCCCTGCTGCCCGTCTCTACCGTGCCCTCGCGATTCCACTGTCTCACTGGACTGGAGTGGAGGGCTTAGAGTGGGGCCATTTCAGGACTTGGGTGGCTTCCACCTCCCCCCATTATTGGCACCAAACACAGGGTCCACATAAGAGATTAGCCTCCTAACCACAATCAGGTCTCTCTTCACTGACCCGCTCACAGGCCACAACACCTCAGGCCTAACCCCCCATTGAACTCAGGATTGCTATAGGGGAGAGGAACCTGCTGTTGAGAGGTCTGCCTGTCTAATGTAGTCACACATGCCCTCCAGATCCCCCCGCAACCACCTATTAGCAATTAAAAGCTTGCGGGTGCGTATGGGCAAGACCAAAAAGCGTACTGGACTGCCTCCAGAATATGACCCTCTCCCTGACAACATGGATCGTTTTCTTAATACAAATGGCCAACACAGGAACACAAGATCCAAATCCTCCACCAAGTCCTCAGGGGATAGCTCTAACACACATGACCCAAAAGCCCACCAGGGCTCCCCCGACAGAATGACCAATGAAGGGGATGATAATAACGAACTCCCAGATGATGTGTCTGTTAACGAGCTTAGCAAATTCATCAGATCTCTCCCTACTAAATCAGACTTGGAGGCTTTCGCCTGCCGTATTGAAAACTCATACAAAAAAGAGCTACACGCTCTCAAATCAGAATTCACAACTCGGGTGGAAGAGGTTGAGAAGTCCCAGGACATTATTCTACAAGAATTACAAACCCACAGGGAGGTTATAGCTAGCCACGCTCAAAGACTGGAGGAGTTTGCGACAGGAATGGAAGACTTAGAAAAGCGCAACAGACGTAATAATATTAGAATCCGTGGCCTTCCTGAATCAGTAAACCTCCTGACGTAGACTCTACTGTTCAAAAAAATTTTTCTTGACCTTCTAGATGGTGAGGAAGGCGGTTCAATCAAGTTCGACCGTATACACAGATCCCTGGGACCCAAACCGACATCAGAATCGAGACCTAGGGACGTCATCTGTAGAGTTCATTACTATAGAACCAAGGAGGCCATCATGCTAGCTGCCAGACGGAGGGGCACCATAGACTACTGTGGAACTCAAATTCTACTACTGTCCGATCTATCTAGGCGCATGCTACAGCTTAGGAGAGCATTACGCCCCTTACTGTCTCTCCTCAAGGACAGAGACATTACTTATAGATGGGGATTCCCATTCCAGCTGATTGTCTTCAAGGGTGGGAAGACGGCCATTTTCCGCAACCTGGGTGACCTGGCCAACTTGCTAGGAACCTTTGAGCTACCAATGACTGACCTCCCTGACTGGCCGCGCTCGCCCCAACTTCCAGACATTCCCCCAAGATGGCTAAAAGCACAGCATTCTAAGCAGCGTAAGAAGACTAGTCCCCCCCCGGACCCAACTTGAGAGGAGCCTTCGCCAAACGCTGTCTTCTCCTGTGATGTTCTCTTTTACACCTTAATAGTTTGTTATAAGTTCCACTGATTTATGCACCGATTTGGTTTTGACCTGTACGCACCTCGTCGTGCACAACTTCTTAATAGTTCATAGACCTAGCTACTGGAATCTGAGATAGTGTTAGTGAATTGTTGGTTTATCTATTAATCTTCCCCCCTTTTTCTTCCCACCCTCCCCTCCCCTCCTCCTCCCCTCCCTCCCCCCCTTCTTTTCCCCCTCCCCCCTTCCCCTTCCTCTACCCCCTCCCTCCTCCACCCCCCCTCTACCCCTTCCCCCTCCCCCCCTCCACCCCCTTCCACCTCCACCCCCCCTCTGACCACGCACCCATATACTTCTCAATATGGCTGGATCCATCCACAAGATCTAGCTTTTCCTGGCGACTAAACGAAGGTCTACTACAGGACCCGATCTGTGTGTCGGCGGTGAAGGGTGCAATCACAGATTTTGTGGCAAACCATACAGGGGATTCAACGTCCCCCTCAATGCAATGGGAGGCCCTTAAGAGTGTCCTGCGGTGTACACTCATCTCTCAGGGAGCCCGTCTTATAAAAGAACGCCTGGCCAACATAGCTGACCTCTCCTCACAGATCCACAAACTAGAGATGCAACACAAGCAGGACCTGTCCCCGCTTACTCTGACGAGTCTGTCCACAGCTAGACAGAAACTACTAACAATCCTGGACCAGAGGTCACGTTGTTTTAGAGAACGAATTAGAAGTAGATTCTACCTTCTGGGTAACAAGAGCGGTAAATACTTAGCGAGAGCTTTACATCCACGGGGCCCACAAACATATATACCACACATTAAAGACGCCAAGGGTAAAACAGTCCACAGCCCCAAAGAAATCCTTTCTAGCTTTTCTGATTACTACAGCTCTCTATATAACATAAAGGGCCGTTTCAAAGACCTTCCCACCCACTCATTCCAAGAGAAAATTAATACATACATCAAACTCAACAAATTACCCACAATTCCTATAGAGTGACTGGATGATCTGGAAAGAGATTTTTGTGGTTCTGGCTGAGCACCTGCACACGGGTCTGGGGTAATAGAGGGGGCAGCATGACCTCCAGTTAGGTGCAGTCAGGGGAGGGCTGGTGAGGCAGCTGAAGAGAGGGGTCTCATTTTTATCATTACTATATGGCTACATTTCCTTCCCAGTGTCACCCCGGACTGTGCCTGTCGCCTCGCTTTCACACATTGCCAGGACAGGATCTGAGGAGTGGAATGGGGTCTTTGCATGCAAAGTCTGGATCAGATCAGGCCATCAATCCGCAGAAATGTTTCCTGGATTTCTGTGGAGCAGACAAGCAGTCGGCCCATCCATGTGTATAAAAGACAGCGCTCTATGTACAAACCCTGGCTGCCAGTGGCGTAACTACAAAGTGAGGGGCCCCGATGCGAACTTTCAAATGGGGCCCCCCGCGCCAAAATATTTCCCACCGAAATTCACATTTTCCCTATTCATTTCGCACACTATAGTTGTGTTGCAATGTTGTATAGTCTGACCTAATACTGCCCTGTACTCGCTGAGAAAAATGATTTTATAACTAACATGTCCCTACAGTAATATGTCCTCCCTCGCTCTAATTCCAAGCGCACTCCCGGCGTTTGAAATCTGTGTGCTGTTCAGAGGCGTAGCTAGAGCTTTTGCCGCCCGGGGCTGTTCCCGAGTTTGGCGCCCTCCCCCCTCCCCCGGCTCAATACACACAAAGGTTACCAAAAATGGTTTTCCTGTTTTGTAGAACTTAAACTGGGCCTAATGGTGTCACCCCCACATGCCAAACCTGTGACGTAATACCACCACACCATGACCAGACCACATAGTGACCGAATAATACTACATACAAGGGACAAATACCACAACACCATTTCCAGACCACATATTACCACCACATAGTGACTGAATACTACAATACTGATCAGTAATAAAAAAAAAAAAACACAATACTATCACCATAAGTGCCAGTATTCACAGGAGATCTGTACTTAGTATGCAGTGTCTGTGTAGAGGTAATACAGAGATCACTGGTGATATTATACACAGGAGCTCTGTATATAATGTATAGATAATACAGTGATCACTGGTGACATTGTACACAGGACCTCTGTATATAGTATACAGTGTATAGTGTCAGTGTATAGGTAACACTGACTCACCAGTGACGTCTCTAGGTGAAGTCCTTCATCTTTCATCCAGCATAGACCGCCATCATTCCTTCCAGCCAGGACTCGTTTCTGCAGGAAATAACACAGTTATCTCGAGCTCCGCTTGCAGAACACATTACTTAACTTTTCACAACTTCTACATTACATCACATGAAGAAAAAAAGGCGATATAGTGTCATTCTGCATAGTAACAGGACCGCCCCCCCATTTAAAACAGTATACTCAAAAAATAAAATAAATACATCACTGCAGTAATAATATCCCTTAATTAGCCCCTATGGTAATAATATTCCCCACCCTGGCCCCGTGTGTCTCATTCCTGGCTCCAGCCATATGTTCTCGCATCCTGCCCTCATGAGTATCCATTCTACCCCATATGATCTCCACATCCTGCCCCATATGTCTCCATCGTATCCATCCTGCCCCATGATCCAATCCTGCCCCGTGTCTCCAATCATGCCCCGTATCTACATTCTGCCCATGCCTCAAGTCCTGCCCCCAGTGTGTCCAGCAATCTGCCCCAGTGTGTCCAGCATATTACCCCCAGTGTGTCCAGCAATCTGCCCCAGTATGTCCAGCACTGCCCCCAGTGTGTCCAGCAATCTGCCCCAGTGTTCAGCATTGCCCCAGTGTGTCCAGCAGTCTGCCCCAGTGTGTCCAGCATATTACCCCCAGTGTGTCCAGCATATTACCCCCAGTGTCCAGCATTGCCCCAGTGTGTCCAGCATATTACCCCCAGTGTCCAGCATTGCCCCAGTGTGTCCAGCAGTCTGCCCCAGTGTGTCCAGCATATTACCCCCAGTGTGTCCAGCATATTACCCCCAGTGTCCAGCATTGCCCCAGTGTGTCCAGCATATTACCCCCAGTGTGTCCAGCATATTACCCCCAGTGTCCCCAGCATATTACCCCCAGTGTCCCCAGCATATTACCCCCAGTGTCCAGCATTGCCCCAGTGTGTCCAGCATATTACCCCCAGTGTGTCCAGCAATCTGCCCCAGTGTCCAGCATTGCCCCAGTGTGTCCAGAAATCTGCCCCAGGGTCTCCAGCATTGCCTCAATGTGTCCAAAAATCTGCCCCAGTGTCCAGCATTGCCCCAGTGTGTCCAGAAGTCTGCCCCAGGGTCTCCAGCATTGCCCCAGTATGTCCAGAAATCTGCCCCAGTGTGTCCAGAAATCTGCCCCAGGGTCTCCAGTATTGCCCCAGTGTCCAGCAATCTGCCCCATGGTCAAAGGTATTGCCCCAGTGTGTCCAGCATTCTGCCCCATGGTCTCCAGTATTGCCCCAGTGTGTCCAGCAATCTGCCCCATGGTCTCCAGCATTGCCCCCAGACAGAGTCAGAGATAAAGAAAAAAAAAAAAAGTAAAATCCTCACCTCTCCCGTTCCTAGCGCAGGTCCGGAGGGAAGGTCCAGGGAAGGAGCAGGTAGTGCCAGGGAAGGTGCAGGGAAGGTGCCAGGGAAGGAGCAGGGAAGGTGCCAGGGAAGGAGCAGGGAAGGTGCCAGGGAAGGAGCAGGTAGTGCCAGGGAAGGAACAGGGAAGGTCCCAGGGAAGAAGCAGGGAAGGTGCCAGGGAAGAAGCAGGGAAGGTCCCAGGGAAGGTGCAGGGAAGGTGCCAGGGAAGGTGAAGGGAAGAAGCAGGGAACGTGCCAGGGAAGGTCACAGGGAAGGTGCCAGGGAGGGTGCAGGGAAGAAGCAGGGAAGGTGCAGGGAAGGTGCCAGGGAAGGTGAAGGGAAGGTGCCATGGAGGGTGCAGGGAAGGTGCCAGGCTGTAATGCCAGCACATATAGTGGCAGCACCAGGAATACGGGGTATTAACTCTGTCAGCACCAGAGGGAGGCAGGAACCTCCACCAGCTCCAGAACATGGCAGGTGCCAGGCTGAAGCCAACACTTTACATGAGCGGCACCAACAATAAGGATGAACCTGGGAATTCCCGGGACTCTGCACTCAGAGGGCAGTGATGGAGGAAGGAAATCCACCGACTCCAGAGGTCCCTGCTCCCTACAGAGGAGAGGATTGCCAGCATGGAGCTGAGCTTTGTAGTTCCACAGCCGCAGGAGATCTGTAGCAGCCGCCAGCCCTGGAGGCCTCTGCAGCAGGGAATATGGGACATGTAGCAGAGCCGGCTGTGTGCTTTATCATCTCACAGCTCTGCTATTCTGCGTCTGCGAATAAACCTCAGCTCTGCTGATCCGCTACATCATACACACTCAGCTCTGCTACATTTCTCTGCATAAGTCAGGCTCTGCTGTGCCACGTCTAAGAAAACACAGAACTATTTTAGCTCTGCTACATCTCCACAAACTCAGCTACATCTGGACAAAGTCATCCGGACACGTGTGGATAAAACACTGCAGCCCTGCTACAAATAACAAACATGGCACTGCTACATCTTACACTGCTGCTGACCACTCTCTACACCATGACAACTCCCTGCAAACACCGAGCCCCTCAGCACTGCTACATCTGACCGACTCACTCCCAAACATGGAGACAATCTCAGCTCGGTTCCATATCTGCCAGCACAGCAGAGCTGATGAGAACAGGAACTTTTCCGATTGTAATGAAGTTCTGCAGCGGCTGCCACTTACAGGGGAGATGAGGCTGAGGAGCAGGGAGAGCAGCAGGCAGGGGGCCAGTCCTGACTCCTTTCCTTTGGTGCGACTCACTGAAGGACCTGTGTGGACACGCCTCTCCAGGTCACATGGTTGGATCATGTGACTGCATTGACTCCATCCATCTTCCCCCATGTAATTGGAGGACCTGCGGTGACGGCTCCCTGCTGCGGGTCACTCACAAATGGTTTGGTCGGTGAGTCATTCATTCTCCTTCGCTATTGTCCATGGACGGAAGGGCGGGGGCGGGTCCGGGCCCTTAGGAAGTCCGGGCCCCGTCGCAATTGCGACCTCTGCGACCGCTATAGTTACGCCCCTGCTGGCTGCTTCGCACACCAAACAGGGTGCCCCCCATAGACCAGCACACTGCTCTCCTGAAATACTCTGTGCCGCTGTCACCCTGCTCCCTCCATCATATATCTCCCAGAATCCTTGCTGCCTGCCATCCTCGGTGACTGTCTACTTGTCAGTATCACTTTGCAGTCACTAACAAAATGGCTGCTCACTGTGTTCCTGAATCCTCTCATCCCTTAGCAAACACCCAGAAGGGGAGGAGAGGAGACATCACACAGGTCAGCAGACTCCGCCCATAATTACTGCAGTGCAGTAATGTGAGCTAGTTGTACACTAGGTTTTTGTCAAATTTCAGTAGCTGCTCCCCCTAGTGTTTAAAAGTGGAAATGCCAAATCTTTTAATATTATTTTTCATATTTTACTAAATTATAAACAAATGATAATATTTTTTAAGAAAATTTAAACATTAATTCTTTACATTTTTTCAATCGCTGTAAAAAAAATTTTTTTGATGGCACCTTCCCTTTACTCCTCTTCCTGCTCTCAATAGCTCGGCTATGTTGGTCAGTAACCGTCTTTATTCTTGCTTTCAAAGAGTCTACTTCCTCTGAAGTGCCCGTTGAGGCTAGTTGTGTCTCGATATTCTTAATAGTATCTTTAGAAGAGGAAATGGCTCCTTGCAAGTGTTCAACTGTCAAAGTCATTAACAAAACAATAATCATAAAGCATACCATAAAACCAGGGCCGAGAGTTAACAATTGTCACCCCCCAATTTTACTGCCTGAATTTATTGGACTAACAGGACAACTCCAAAGAGCACAACAAACAAGAAAACGGAGTAAAGCAGTCCCACAAAGCATAATAATATTTAGAAAAGATTAATATTTTATTAATGCATTAATAGCCAGTAAATCAATTCAATAACGTGCTATCATAGCACAAACAGAAAGGAAATACGGAGGAGACATACAGGTACACTGGGTGTGTATGGGAGAAACGAATACATCCAGAGTAAGCTGCATAGGGACGGAAATCAGATATAACGAGATACATGAGAATAATTATCCATATATTAATCCTGGTCAGAACGTATTTCCCACATGCTTACCCATATGTGAGTGGATGGTTCCCCAAAACACCCCGCGGCCCCTGGGTTTGTTGTCAAAGTCATTAAGTCGAAAGAGCATTTATTTCAAATCTGTTCATATTTCTGGCAAAACTCTTCACTGAATAGTGTGGGGCGTAATGGAACCTCTATTATCAGTGACACAGGTTAGTTTTTGGCAACAATATGACACCTAAAAGGTTTTATTCTCCCCTTCATTATTTATCTAATCTACTCCACCTATGTTTATAGCACATAGGTACTTACTCCACAACAGGGGCTGGATTACCCCATGGTTGTTAAATGATGTCTCATCACTAGTAAGTTTAGACCTAGTTTGCCCACCGTTACATTATTTTCATTATATCATCGCTAGACATTTAAATTTCACTCTTTTTCTACTCCTTCAGGCATTTTTGCCTGTTACAGACTACATTTAAGTAGTCGGGTAGGTGCTATTCCGTATCCTCTGTTCCTACCTCCTCACTATTCACAATACTATGAGCTATATTGTTATATTATCTTCATTGTGATCACAATTGTAATTAATTTTTTTTTTTTTTTGTTCTTATACTATGTTATGCAGTATTCTTCATTCATCCATACGAGTTGTTCTGTCCAGCCATATAATTGCTGTCTAGAAAGTTTAGTCATTTTTTTATGCCTCCGTTATTACAGACATTGTATTTTTGTGTGTAGTAATTCTTCCTATATTTCATATTCCAAGGTAACAGCACCACCTGCTGGCCGTTTAATGCATAGATTCTAGTTTAATTTGCAATGTCTTGTGGGAAGTTCCTAGGGCATTGTGGGATTGTTCTTGTTGCATTATGGTCTTATTATGACACTGTGAAGGGAATAGCAGCCATTATTCCTCCATGCGTCTTAGGCTACTTTCACACTGGCGTTTTTTGCCAGACGTCGCAATGCGTCGTTTATTGCAAAAAACGCATCCTGCAAAGTTGTTTGCAGGATGCGTTTTTTGCCCCATAGATTAACATTGGCGACGCATTGCGACACGTCGCAACCGTCGTGCGACGGTTGCGCCGTGTTGTGGCGGACCGCCAGGAGCAAAAAACGTTAAATGTAACATTTTTTGCTCCTGACGGACCGCTTTTTCCGACCGCGCATGCGCGGCCGGAACTCCGCCCCCACCTCCTCGCACCTCACAATGGGGCAGCGGATGCGCCGGAGAAATGCATCCGCTGCACCCGTTGTGCAGTGCGTCAAACGCTAGCGTCGGAATCTCTGCCCGACGCATTGCGACGGGGAGATTCCGACGCTAGTGTGAAAGTAGCCTTAGGAGAAACTGCACCATTCGTGTTCTTCATGCTCCTTAAACAGCCTGCTCTAAGCATAGTTGGTAAGCACTATCTATGTGTTATCATCCAGTGTTTATCAATACATTTGCTGTACTAAGTAGGTAATCATCAGTTTTTGTTACCTGTGTATTACCTCGTGTTACCTGTGCATTGCAGTGTTATATATTCTGAAATGCTCCTGTTATTGCATCCTATAGTTTCACCCTTTCCTGTCACATCTGCAATCAATAAAAGGTTACAATTTTACAGCCTCTTTTCTTAACCCCTCTGTGACCTTAGACGTACTATCCCGTCGAGGTGCCCTGGGCCTATCTGACCCTGGACGGGATAGTACGTCATAGCGATCGGCAGCGCTCACGGGGGGAGCGCCGCCGATCGCGGCCGGGTGTCAGCTGCTTATCGCAGCTGACATCCGGCACTATGTGCCAGGAGCGGTCACGGACCGCTCCCGGCACATTAACCCCCGGCACACCGCGATCAAACATGATCGCGGTGTGCCGGCGGTGCAGGGAAGCACCGCGCAGGGAGGGGGCTCCTTGCGGGCTTCCCTGAGCCCCCAGCAGCAACGCGATGTGATCGCGTTGCTGCGAGGGTCTTACCTCCCTCCCTCCCTGCTCCAGGCCCGGATCCAAGATGGCCGCGGATCCGGGTCCTGCAGGGAGGTAGGTGGCTTCACAGAGCCTGCTCAGAGCAGGCACTGTGAAGCCTGCACTGCTCTAAGTGAGATCAGTGATCTGACAGAGTGCTGTGCAAACTGTCAGATCACTGATCTGTGATGTCCCCCCCTGGGACAAAGTAAAAAAGTTTAAAAAAAATTTCCAAATGTGTAAAAAAAAATAAAAAAAAATATTCCTAAATAATGAAAAAAAAAAAATTATTATTCCCATAAATACATTTCTTCATCTAAATAAAAAAAACAAAACAATAAAAGTACACATATTTAGTATCGCCGCGTCCGTAACGACCCGACCTATAAAACTGGCCCACTAGTTAACCCCTTCAGTAAACACCGTAAGAAAAAAAAAAAAAAAACGAGGCAAAAAACAACGCTTTATTATCATACCGCCGAGCAAAAAGTGGAATAACACGCGATCAAAAAGACAGATATAAATAACCATGGTACAGCTGAAAACGTCATCTTGTCCCGCAAAAAACGAACTGCCATACAGCATCATCAGCAAAAAAATTTAAAAGTTATAGTCCTGAGAATAAAGCGATGCAAAAATAATTATTTTTTCTGTAAAATAGTTTTTATCGTGTAAAAGCGCCAAAACATAAAAAAATGATATAAATGAGGTGTCGCTGTAATCGTACTGACCCGAAGAATAAAACTGCTTCATCAATTTTACCAAACGCAGAACGGTATAAACGCCTCCCCCAAAAGAAATTCATGAATAGCTGGTTTTTGGTCATTCTTCCTCACAAAAATCGGAATAAAAAGCGATCAAAAAATGTCACGTGCCCGAAAATGTTACCAATAAAAACGTCAACTCGTCCCGCAAAAAACAAGACCTCACTCTGTGGACCAAAATATGGAAAAATTATAGCTCTCAAAATTTGGTAACGCAAAAAATATTTTTTGCAATAAAAAGCGTCTTTCAGTGTGTGACGACTGCCAATCATAAAAATCCGCTAAAAAACTCGTTATAAAAGTAAATCAAACCCCCCTTCATCACCCCCTTAGTTAGAGAAAAATAAAAAAAATGTATTTATTTCCATTTTCCCGTTAGGGCTAGGGTTAGGATTAGGGTTAGGATTAGGGCTAGGGTTAGGGCTAGGGTTAGGGCTAGGATTAGGGCTAGGGTTAGGGCTAGGGTTAGGGCTAGGATTAGGGCTAGGGTTAGGGCTAGGGTTAGGGCTAGGGTTAGGTAGGGCTAGGGTTAGGATTAGGGTTAGGGTTAGGATTAGGGCTAGGGTTAGGGCTAGGGTTAGGGCTAGGGTTAGGATTAGGGCTAGGGTTAGGGCTAGGGTTAGGGCTAGGGTTAGGGCTAGAGTTAGGGCTAGGATTAGGGTTAGGGCTAGGGTTAGGGCTAGGGTTAGGGCTAGGGTTAGGGTTAGGGCTAGGGTTAGGGTTGGGGCTACAGTTAGGGTTGGGGCTAAAGTTAGGGTTAGGGTTTAGATTACATTTACAGTTGGGAATAGGGTTGGGATTAGGGTTAGGGGTGTGTCAGGGTTAGAGGTGTGGTTAGGGTTACCGTTGGGATTAGGGTTAGGGGTGTGTTTGGATTAGGGTTTCAGTGATAATTGGGGGTTTTCCACTGTTTAGGCACATCAGGGGCTCTCCAAACACGACATGGCGTCCGATCTCAATTCCAGCCAATTCTGCATTGAAAAAGTAAAACAGTGCTCCTTCCCTTCCGAGCTCTCCTGTGTGCCCAAACAGGGGTTTACCCCAACGGTAGCAGCGTACTCAGGACAAATAGGACAACAACTTTTGGGGTCCAATTTCTCCTGTTACCCTTGGGAAAATACAAAACTGGGGGCTAAAAAATAATTTTTGTGGGAAAACAAAAAGATTTTTTATTTTCACGGCTCTGCGTTATAAACTGTAGTGAAACACTTGGGGGTTCAAAGTTCTCACAACACATCTAGATAAGTTCATTGAGGGGTCTAGTTTCCAATATGGGGTCACTTGTGGGGGGTTTCTACTGTTTAGGTGCATTAGGGGCTCTGCAAACGCAATGTGACGCCTGCAGACCAATCCATCTAAGTCTGCATTCCAAATGATGCTCCTTCCCTTCCGAGCCCTCCCATGCGCCCAAACGGTGGTTCCCCCCACATATCGGGTATCAGCGTACTCAGGACAAATTGGACAACCACATTTAGGGTCCAATTTCTCCTGCTACCCTTGGAAAAATACAAAACTGGGGGCTAAAATATAATTTTTGTAGAAAAAAAATATTTTTTATTTGCACGGCTCTGCGTTATAAACTGTAGTGAAATACTTGGGGGTTCAAAGCTCTCACAACACATCTAGATGAGTTCCTTAGGGGGTCTACTTTCCAAAATGGTGTCACTTGTGGGGGGTTTCTACTGTTTAGGTACATTAGGGGCTCTGCAAACGCAATGTGACGCCTGCAGACCATTCCATCTAAGTCTGCATTCCAAATGGCGCTCTTTCCCTTCCGAGCCCTCCCATGCGCCCAAACGGTGGTTCCCCCCCACATATGGGGTATCAGCGTACTCAGGACAAATTGGACAACAACTTTTGGGGTCCAATTTCTCCTGTTACCCTAGGGAAAATACAAAACTGGGGGCTAAAAAATAATTTTTGTGGGAAAAAAATTTTGTTTTATTTTTATGGCTCTGCATTATAAACTTCTGTGAAGCCCTTGGTGGGTCAAAGTGCTCACCACACATCCAGATAAGTTCCTTAGGGGGTCTACTTTCCAAAATGGTGTCACTTGTGCGGGGTTTCAATATTTAGGCACATCAGTGGCTCCCCAAATGCAACATGGCGTCCCATCTCAATTCCTGTCAATTTTGGCATGAAAAGTCAAACGGTGCTCCTTCCCTTCCGAGCTCTACCATGTGCCCAAACAGTGGTTTACCCCCACATATGGGGTATCAACGTACTCAGGACAAATTGTACAACAACTTTTAAGGTCCAATTTCTTCTCTTAACCTTGGAAAAATAAAAAATTGGAGGCAAAAATATAATTTTTGTGAAAAAATATGATTTTTTATTTTTACGGTTCTGCATTATAAACTTCTGTGAAGCACTTGGTGGGTCAAAGTGCTCACCACACCTCTAGATAAGTTCCTTATGGGGTCTACTTTCCAAAATGGTGTCACTTGTGGGGGGTTTCAATGTTTAGGCACATCAGTGGCTCTCCAAACGCAACATGGCGTCCCATCTCAATTCCTGTCAATTTTGCATTGAAAAGTCAAATTGCCCTCCTTTGCTTCCAAGCTCTGTCATGCGCCCAAACAGTGGTTTACCCCCACATATGGGGTATCGGCGTACTCAGCACAAATTGTACAACAACTTTTAGGGTCCATTTTCTCCTGTTACCCTTGGTAAAATAAAACAAATTGGAGCTGAAGTAAATTTTTTGTGAAAAAAAGTTAAATGTTCATTTTTATTTAAACATTCCAAAAATTCCAATTAAACACCTGAAGGGTTAATAAACTTCTTGAATGTGGTTTTGAGCACCTTGAGGCGTTCAGTTTTTAGAATGGTGTCACACTTGGGTATTTTCTATCATATAGACCCCTCAAAATGACTTCAAATGAGATGTGGTCCCTAAAATAAAATGGTGTTGTAAAAATGAGAAATTGCTGGTCAACTTTTAACCCTTATAACTCCCTAACAAAAAAAAATTTTGGTTCCAAAATTATGCTAATGTAAAGTAGACATGTGGGAAATGTTACTTATTAAGTATTTTGTGTGACATATCTCTGTGATTTAATTGCATAAAAATTTAAAGTTTGAAAATTGCGAAATTTTCAAAATTTTCGCCAAATTTCCGTTTTTTTCACAAATAAACGCAGGTACTATCAAAGAAATTTTACCACTATCATGAAGTACAATATGTCACGAGAAAACAATGTCAGAATCACCAGGATCCGTTGAAGCGTTCCAGAGTTATAACCTCATAAAGGGACAGTGGTCAGAATTGTAAAAAGTGGCCCGGTCATTAACGTGCAAACCACCCTTGGGGGTAAAGGGGTTAAAGAAGACAAAGGTTTAGCTACATGTCTCATTGCACACCCTGCTAACGTGTATGAGGACAGCATGCGAGTTGAGTGGCAATTTCTATCTTTCACTCAGGTCAAACAAAGATATGTCTTCATGATTGTTTTGCAGGCTAAAAAACATGTATGTGAACAGTAATACAGACTATAACGGTTTCGTGTTCTTTCTGTGAAAAACATGGCCATTTTTCACGTACGTGTTTTACCATCTGAAGGAGGCCTTAACCCCTTAATGACCAATGATGGATATATCTGACAACGGAAACCTCCCCCTGTTTGGTGCGGGCTTCACCTCTGATCAGCTGTCATGTGTCCCTAACAGCCGCAGGTAGAATTGCAATCCACCTGCGGCTGTTAACGTGTTAAATGCCGCTGTCAAACTCTGACTGCGACATTTAACATGCAAGCACAGGAAGCGCATTATTAACCCTGTCACATGACCATGGGTTGCCATGACAACCCAGGGTCTGCAGGAGACCCCTGTGGTTGTCATTGCCGGATCGCTATGAGCGCAACCCAGCGGTTGACACTCATAGCACGTGAGAATTTCTGCTACATAAAGCAGGGCTGTAGCACAAGCGATCGGATGGTCGCAGCTTCTAGTCTCCCATAGAGACTATTGGAAGCAAGTAAAAAAAAATATTTTTGAAAATATAAAAAAATATAAAAGTTCAAATCACCTCCCATTCGCCCCATTCATTATAAAACAATTTTAAAAAAAATACACGTTTGGTATCGCTGCATTTGAAATCACCCGATCAATCAATATAAAAAAAAAAGAATTAATCCGATCGGTAAACGTTGTAGCGAGAACAAAAATCAAAACGCCAGGATGATGTTTTTTTGGTCGCTGCAACATTGCAATAAAATGCAATAACAGGCGATCAAAAGATCATATCTGCACAAAACTTGTATCAATAAAAGCGTCAGATTGGTGCGCAAAAAATAAGCCCTCTCCCAGCCCCAGATTCCAAAAAATGGAGACACTGCGGGTATCGGAAAATGGCGAAATTTGTTTGTTTGTTTTTTTACAAACTTTAGAATTTTTTTTCACCACTTAAATAAAAAAGAACCTATACATGTCTGGTATCTACAAACTCGTAATGACCTGGAGAATCATAATAGCAGATCAGTTTTAGCATTCATTGAACATTCTAAAAAAAAAAGAAAAACAATTGTGGGATTGCACTTTTTTTTCCAATTTCACTGCACTTTTAATATTTTTGCCCATTTTCCAGTACACGATATGGTAAAATCAATGGTGCTGTTCACAAGTACAACTCGTCCCACATAAAACCAACCCTCGCATGGTCATATTGATGGCAAAATAGGAAAATTATGACTCTGGGAAGAAGGGGAGCAAAAAATGGAAACACAAAAATAGAAATACCCCTGGTCTTTAAGGGGTTAAAGAGATTTAAGGAATGTTACAACATGAACACTGCATGTGAAAAAACCTAAAGAACTGCAAAAACTTGGAAAAAGAAAGTTCTATACTGACTGGGAAAATGTAAAGTCATGGTGAGAGGGGGATTTGGAACATGTGACGTTTAATCTTCCTGCCAAGTGCAGCTGCTCTGTTACATCACTATAGTGCTGACATTGACATTCTGAAGGGTTTTTAAGCATGAAAAGACTGATAAGATTTTTCACAAAGTGTATTAGAAAATGCTTGGAGCACAATTTGCAAAAAAAAGAAAACCTTTGTACAGACCGTTTTTATTTATGTATTTATTTTCTTAACGAAAGAAGTTGCAGTTTTAGTGCAAGTTTTTCTTTCAAAATGGAACTAATGCTGACAAAAGAAATATTAAATGCAATGCAAGATATTGCTTATTTTGCAGCTTTTTTTGCTTCTGAATGTGGTTTCACTTTTAGTGATTGTGTTTTTTTGTATCAAAATCTCAGCAGGCTATTTAATTCTTGAAAAAAACTCATGGCTTATTATAACGAACTAGAAGGTGGCCCGATTCTAACGCATCGGGTATTCTAGAATATGTATGTATGTATGTATGTATGTACGTCGCGCTCTGAGTGGGGGTTAAATTCCGCACCAATACCGCTGATTGGTCGCGCCCGACTGGCCGATCAGCGAAGCGTGGTTCAAATCTGGCGCCAATTCGCCTGTTGCTGATTGGTCGCGGCCAGCCGGGCACGACCAATTACCGAAGCGGTGTTTAAATACCATGCCAATATCACTGGTTGCGGCCGGCCGTGAGCTACCAATCACTGAAGCGGTGTTTAAATCCTGTGCCAATATCGCTGATTGGTCGCACCCGGCCAGCCGCGACCAATCAGCGAAGTGTGGTTTATATCCCGCGTCAAATCGCGGCTGGACTGCGTATGTCACTGGTCGCAGGATGTCAGGGGTTCGGGGTGCAGGATGTAGTACAGCCACGTAGTATATAGCACAGCCACGTAGTATATATAGCAGCCACATAGTATATAGCAGTCATATAGGATATAGCACAGCCACGTAGTATATAGCACAGCCACGTAGTATATAGCACAGCCACGTAGTATATAGCACAGCCATGTAGTATGTAGCAGCCACATAGTATATAGCACAGCCACGTGGTATATAGCAGCCACGTAGTATATAGCACCGACATAGTGACACAGCCCACGCAGTAAATAACACTGCCCACGTAGTATATATCAGTCACGCAGTATATAACGTAGCCTACGTAGTATACAGCAGTGTGGGCACCATATCTCCGTTAAAAAAAAAAAAAAAAAAAAATAGTTATATACTCACTCTCCAGCGTCCACCGATGCGCGCGAGCCGCGAGGCTGCCGCCAGCTTCCTTCCCAGAGATGCATTGTGAAATTACCCAGATGACTTGGCGGTCTCGCGAGACCGCTAAGTCATCTGGGTAATTTCACAATGCATCTCTGGGAACGGAAGCTGGCGGCAGCCTCGCCGCTCGCGCGCATCGGTAGACGCCGAAGGGTGAGAATAGCACCATTTTTTTTTTATTATTATTTTTAACATATCTTTTTACTATTGATGCTGCATAGGCAGCATCAATAGTAAAAAGTTTGTCACACAGTGTTAATGGCAGCGTTAACAGACTGCGTTACACCGCGTTATGCAACGGTGTAACGCAGTCTGTTTAACAGACTGCGAAAACACTATGTGGGCGGCGGGCGCTGACTGGAAGGGGAAGAAGGAGCGGGCACTGACTGCAGGGGAGTAGGGAACGGCCATTTCGCGGCTGGACTGTGCCCGTCGCTAATTGGTCGCGGCCGCTGGCCGCAACCAATCAGCGACTTGGGATTTCCGTGACAGACAGACAGACAAACAGACGGAAGTACCCCTTAGACGATTATATATATAAATGTGGTAATTCAGGTCTTATTACCATCCCCAGTATTGGTTGACCAATAAAGATCACTTCAAGAAGAAGATGTATAATAGTTATATGTTCACAAAGGAACTCAAGAAACCCTTTAAGGCCATGTTCACACAGTGCGTTTTTTACTGCGGAACCGCCGCGATTTTGCCGCTGCGGCTCCGCAGCTGTTTTCCATGCAGGGTACAGTACACTGTACCCTACGGAAAACAGGAACCACTGTGCACATGATGCGGGAATTAACTAAAAAAGCCGCGCTGAATAGCTGCGGTAAAAAAGAAGTACCATGTCACTTCTTTTTGCGGAACTGCAGCGGTTCTGCACCCATAGACCTCCATTGTGAGGTCAAACCCGCAGTAAAACCCGTAGATGAAAAAAATATCTGCGGGTTTTCTGCGGTTTGTGGCGCAGAACCGCTGCAGTGTGGCTGCCCCCCCGTGCCCCAATCCCACCCCCCATGCGCCGATGCCACCCCCCCATGCTCCGACGCCCCCCCGTGCCCTCATCTCCCCCCCTTATACTTACCCGGCCTCCCGGTGTCCGTCCGTCCGTCTTCTACCTGGGCGCCGCCATCTTCCAAAATGGCGGGCGCATGCGCAGTGCGCCCGCCGAATCTGCTGGCCGACAGATTCGTTCCAAAGTGCATTTTGAGCACTGAGATATAACCTATCTCAGTGATCAAAATAAAAAAAATAGTAAATGACCCCCCCCCCCTTTGTCACCCCCATAGGTAGGGACAATAAAAAAATAAAGAAATTTTTTTTTTCAACTAAGGTTAGAATAGGGGTAGGGTTAGGGGTAGGGTTAGGGGTAGGATTAGGGTTAGGGTTAGGGGTAGGGTTAGGGGTAGGGTTAGGGGTAGGGGTAGGGTTAGGGGAGGGGTAGGGTTAGGGGTAGGGTTAGGGTATTTTCAGCCATTTTAACCCTAAAAAACTTCCTAGAAAACACACAGACTCTGCATAGAAAACTGCATTAAAAAACGCACTAAAAAACGCATCAAAAAACGCACCAAAAAGCACCAAAAAAAGGACCTGCGTTTTCTGCCAAGAGCTGCGGTTTTTCTTTGGGGATTTTCTCTGAGGCAAGATAGCTTTCCTGTTTCTATCTTTAGGGGTAGTTAGTTCTCAGGCTGTGACGAGGTGTCTAGGGAGTGACAGGAACATCCCATGGCTGCTTCTAGTGTGGTGTTGAGCTTAGGAACTGCGGTCAGTACAGGTACCACCTCCTTCAGAGCTTGTCCCATGTTGCTCCTAAACCACCAGTTCATAACAGTACAAGTGGCCAAAAATGAATTAAATGCATCTCAAAAGAAGGAAAAAGAAATTCTGAGCCATTTTTTTTTTGCACTCTGTTTTGTCTTTTTTTTCCTCTTGATTTCTGGGTGGTTCAGGATTTTGGCGCTGGCATGGATGTTCAGGGTTTGTTTTCTCGTGTGGATCAACTTGCTGCAAGAGTACAGAGTATCCAAGATTATGTTGTCCAGACTCCGGCTTTGGAGCCTAGAATTCCTACTCCTGATTTGTTTTTTGGGGACAGATCCAAGTTTTTGAACTTTAAAAATAACTACAAATTGTTTTTTGCTTTGAAACCCCGTTCTTCTGGTGATCCCATTCAGCAAGTTAAAATCATCATATCCTTGCTGCGTGGTGACCCTCAGGACTGGGCATTTTCCCTTGAATCAGGGGATCCGGCATTGCTGAATGTAGACGCATTTTTTCAAGCACTCGGATTATTGTATGACGAACCTAATTCTGTGGATCATGCAGAAAATACCCTGTTGGCCCTGTGTCAAGGTCAGGAAGCGGCAGAATTATACTGCCAGAAATTTAGAAAATGGTCTGTGCTCACTAAATGGAATGAAGATGCTCTGGCTGCAATTTTCAGAAAAGGTCTTTCTGAAGCCCTTAAAGATGTTATGGTGGGCTTCCCTACGCATGCTGGTTTGAGCGAATCTATGTCTCTAGCCATTCAGATTGATCGGCGTCTGCGCGAGCGCAAAGCTGTGCACCATATGGCAGTGTCCTCTGAGCAGAGTCCTGAGCCTATGCAATGTGATAGGATTTTGACTAGAACGGAACGGCAGGAATTCAGACGTTAGAATAGGCTGTGTTTTTACTGTGGTGATTCTGCTCATGTTATTTCTGATTGCCTTAAGCGTACTAAGAGGGTCGATAGGTCTGTTACCATCAGTACTGTACAGCCTAAATTTCTCTTATCTGTGACCCTGATTTGCTCATTATCGTCCTTTTCTGTCATGGCATTTGTGGATTCAGGCGCTGCCCTGAACTTAATGGACTTAGAATTCGCCAGGCGCTGTGGCTTTTCCTTGCAGCCTTTGCAGAGCCCTATTCCTTTGAGGGGCATTGATGCTACACCATTGGCCAAGAATAAACCTCAGTACTGGACGCAGATGACCATGTACATGGCTCCAGCACATCAGGAAGATTGCCGTTTTCTGGTGTTGCATAACCTGCATGATGTTGTTGTACTGGGTTTTCCGTGGTTACAGGAACATAATCCGGTGATGGATTGGAAAACTATGTCTGTGACTAGTTGGGGTTGTCAAGGGGTGCATAGTGACGTTCCTTTGATGTCAATTTCCTCTTCCCCCTCTTCTGAGGTCCCTGAGTTTTTGTCGGATTTCCAGGATGTATTTGATGAGCCTAAGTCCAGTTCCCTTCCACCGCACAGGGACTGTGATTGTGCTATTGACTTGATTCCTGGCTGCAAGTTCCCTAAGGGCCGACTTTTCAATCTGTCTGTGCCAGAGCATGCCGCCATGCGGAGTTATGTTAAGGAGTCTTTGGAGAAGGGGCATATTTGGCCCTCTTCGTCACCATTGGGAGCGGGTTTCTTTTTTGTTGCTAAGAAGGATGGCTCCTTGAGACCCTGTATAGATTATCGTCTTCTTAATAAGATCACTGTCAAATTCCAATACCCCTTGCCTTTGCTTTCTGATTTGTTTGCTCGGATTAAGGGGGCTAGTTGGTTTACTAATATTGACCTTTGAGGGGCATATAATCTTGTTCGTATTAAATAGGTTGACGAATGGAAAACTGCATTTAATACGCCCGAAGGTCATTTTGAATACCTTGTGATGCCATTCGGGCTCTCTAATGCTCCATCTGTGTTCCAATCCTTCATGCATGATATTTTCCGCAATTATCTTGATAAATTCATGGTTGTATATTTGGATGATATTTTGATTTTTTCCGATGATTGGGAGTCTCATGTGAAGCAGGTCAGGATGGTATTCCAGATCCTTCGTGATAATGCTTTGTTTGTGAAGGGGTCTAAATGCCTATTCGGAGTTCAGAAGGTCTCTTTTTTGGGTTTTATTTTTTCCCCCTCGTCTATGGAAATGGATCCTGTTAAGGTCCAAGCCATTCATGACTGGATTCAACCCACATCTGTGAAGAGCCTTCAGAAATTTTTGGGCTTTGCTAATTTCTATCGCCGTTTCATTGCCAACTTTTCCAGTGTGGTTAAGCCCCTTACTGATTTGACGAAGAAAGGCGCTGATGTGACGAATTGGTCCTCTGCGGCTGTTGAGGCCTTTCAGGAGCTTAAACACCGATTTACTTCTGCCCCTGTGTTGCGTCAGCCGGATGTTTCTCTTCCTTTTCAGGTTGAGGTTGCCGCTTCTGAGATTGGGGCAGGGGCCGTTTTGTCTCAGAGGAATTCTGATGGTTCTTTGATGAAACCGTGTGCTTTTTTTTCCAGAAAGTTTTCGCCTGCGGAGCGCAATTATGACGTCGGCAATCGTGAGTTGTTGGCTATGAAGTGGGCATTTGAGGAGTGGCGACATTGGCTTGAGGGAGCCAAGCACCGCGTTGTGGTCTTGACTGATCATAAGAATCTGATTTACCTCGAGTCGGCCAAGCGGCTGAACCCTAGACAGGCTCGATGGTTCCTGTTTTTCTCCCGTTTTGATTTTGTGGTCTCGTATCTTCCGGGATCTAAGAATGTTAAGGCTGATGCCCTCTCTAGGAGTTTTTTGCCTGACTCTCCTGGAGTCCTTGAGCCGGTTGGCATTCTTAAGGAAGGGGTGATTCTTTCTGCCATCTCCCCTGATTTGCGGCGGGTGCTTCAGGAATTTCAGGCTGATAAACCTGACGCTGTCCTGTGGGGAAGCTGTTTGTTCCTGGATGGACAAGTAAGGTAATTTCTGAGGTTCATTGTTCAGTGTTGGCCGGTCATCCTGGGATTTTTGGTACCAGAGATTTGGTTGCTAGGTCCTTTTGGTGGCCTTCCTTGTCACGGGATGTGCGTACTTTTGTGCAGTCCTGTGGGACTTGCGCCCGGGCCAAGCCTTGCTGTTCCCGCACTAGTGGGTTGCTTTTGCCTTTGCCGGTCCCTGAGAGGCCCTGGACGCATATTTCCATGGATTTTATTTCGGATCTTCCTGTTTCCCAGAAGATGTCTGTTATCTGGGTGGTTTGTGACCGGTTCTCTAAAATGGTCCATCTGGTACCTTTGCCCAAGTTGCCTTCCTCCTCAGATTTGGTTCCATTGTTTTTTCAGCATTGTAAGACTCATGCTGGTGTGGTAGATGGAGGCAGGTATATCTCGCCCAGGTGTTTGTCCTATGTGAATTAGGCCACTCAGTATCTTCAGGGTGCTAATGGGTTAATGATTGCAGGAATAAAAGATGACCAGCTGGGTGTTTCCAGTGTCTGCCTGGGGCACACAGATTGCCTGCCTGTGTGAGACAAACGTGAGTGAAGAGCTCTGCTCAAGATCTGTATGATGTTAGCTGGGTGGGGGAAGCCCCCCCAGTTGTTGAGATAGCAACGTATTTGTTTAGTTAGTGCCGGACAGGCTAGGGTTTATTTTTATGATTTGTTTTTTGTGTTGCTTTCACGTTAATAAATCTGACCTGAGGTCAGCCTGCTCAGAAACCTGCTGTACGCCTCAGATTCAATGCACAAACCACGTGTCCTTTGACCCCAGCAAAGGCGATCCCAGAGTGTTTTGTCACATTGTGGTGGAGAACGCGGGCATACCGTGGCACAGGCGACAGCATGGAAGACGTGGTGAAAGCCTTAGTACAGTCCACTGCTGTACAGCAGCAGGCCACTGCCGCACAGCACGAAGCTAATCGCTTGATGGCCGCACAGCTGAAGGAGTTACTGGACATGACAGTTGCAGACCGCCAACTTCTCCAACAGGTGGCGCAGCGCCTGGTGAGCATGCCTGACGCTGACCCGGAAGCAGAGTCCAGAAGGATCCATGTGAGTCGATACTGGCAAAAGCTGACTGCAGAAGATGACGTCGAGGCATATCTGACAACTTTTGAGCGGACGGCATTGAGAGAGAAGTGGCCGAAGGCACGATGGGCCGATTTGATTGCCCCGTTTCTCTCCGGCGAGGCCCAAAAAGCTTACCATGATTTGGACCCGGAGGTCGCTCAGGACTTTGAGAAGCTGAAAGCTGAGATCCTGGCCCGGCTGGGTGTGACGACGGCTGTCCGTGCACAGAGGGTACATCAGTGGACATACCAGCAAGATAAACCAGCGCGGTCTCAGATGTTCGACCTAATCTACTTGACAAAGAAATGGCTGCAACCCGAGGTACTGACAATACCCGAAATAATCCAGCGGGTTGTCCTGGACAAGTACCTGAGAGTACTACCCCCAGCGCTGAAAAGGTGGGTAAGCCAAGGAAATCCCACGACAGCGGATCAACTTGTGGAGTTGGTCGAGCGTTATTCCGTGGCAGAAGGACTTCCTGACGACACCGCCAAACCCCGGACTGTGCCTCCTCCTCGTGGAACCGGTAAGACTGTTCCAGGGACCACGGGTGAAGGAAAATCGCTTAAAACTGTGGGGGAGGAGTCCGGGACTGCTCGCACTCCGAGACCAAGAGTATTGGACGGTGGTCTCAGTAGGGGACCTGTTAGGTGTTTCCGCTGCCATGAGAAGGGTCATGTTTCTGCGAACTGTCCTGTTACCGCTGAACCCATGCAGTGCGACGTTATAGACTCTAGAAAACGCATGTCTTTGGTTACACAGCTAGTGAGTGTAAATGCGGGTCAAAATGATACAGTGAAACACCTGTGTGAATTATCTGTTGATGGGAAAAATGTTGTGGCATTACTAGACTCTGGAAGTGTGGTGACTCTGGTGAAAGCTAGTCTGGTGGCACTTCCGTCTGGTCCGTCTGACAAGTTTTCTGTGACGTGTGTGCATGGTGACACCCGCTCGTACTTAACAGCGGTCATATGGATTTCTACTCCCTATGGGTCAGTGCAGCACAAAGTGGGACTCGTTCCCGCATTGTTACATGATGTAATCCTGGGCAGGGATTTTCCCTATTTCTGGCAGTTGTGGGAGAATCAGTTACTCCTTCACGGTAGCTGTACCCGTGAATCTTCTCCCATGCCATCTGGAGGTCCCGAGTCCCTAGAGGAGACCCCACAGGAAGATGTTGCTGGGGTGGTTAGTGAATCTAACCTTCAGTACCCCTTCTCCGTCATGGCGGGGGAAACAGAGGAAACTGAGGAACCTCAGCGAGAGGCGGAGGCAGACAGCCATCCGGCACCCTGCCTGCCAGATTTGGGAGTCCAGGTGGATGACTTCCACAGCGAGCAAATGAAAGATCCTACCCTGACTCCGGCTAGGAAAAATGTAAAAATGATAGATGGGGTACCCGTAGAACCTGACACTAGGCTAGCGTACCCGTATATGGTTCTTGAAAATGATTTGCTCTACCAGGTAGAAAAAAAAGGGGAAGACACAGTGCAACGGTTAGTGGTACCCAAACCTTATCGGCGGAAGGTACTGGATTTGGCCCACGGACATATAATGGGGGGACATCTGGGGGTACAGAAAACCACAGAAAGGATATTGCATTGTTTTGTGTGGCCTGGAATACATTGTGATGTGCGTAACTATTGTGAGTCCTGTCCAGAGTGCCAAATCGCGGCCCCTAAATCTCAGTTCCGTAGCCCTTTGGTACCCCTTCCTATCATCGGGGTCCCTTTTGAGAGAATTGGGATGGATTTGGTTGGGCCCCTTCCCCGATCCGCACGTGGGCACCAACATATCCTCGTCATCGTGGACTATGCCACTCGTTACCCGGAAGCCGTCCCTTTGCGTAACACAGCTACCAAGACGATCGCCAAGGAATTGGTACAAGTGTTTAGTCGGGTGGGAATTCCAAAACAGATACTCACCGACCAGGGGACTCCCTTTATGTCGAGGGTAATGAAGGAGCTCTGCAGGCTCTTACAAATAGACCCGTTGCGTACATCTGTCTATCACCCTCAAACAGATGGCCTGGTTGAGCGCTTCAACAAAACCTTAAAACAGATGCTCCGGAAGGCGATAGACAAAGATGGGAAGAACTGGGATTACTTGTTACCCTATTTGCTGTTTGCCATTAGGGAAGTTCCCCAGTCTTCCACAGGATTTTCGCCTTTCGAACTGTTGTACGCCCGTCGTCCCCGGGGACTGCTGGACGTCGCAAAAGAAACCTGGGAAGGTCAAGTCACTCCCTTTAAAACGGTGATCGACCATGTAACACAAATGCAGGATCGTATTGCCGCTGTCATGCCCATTGTTAGGGACCATATGTTACAGGCCCAGGGAGCCCAGAGGCAAAGTTATGATAGAGGCGCTAAGGTCCGTACATTTGCACCCGGCGATAGGGTGTTGGTCCTAATCCCTACGGTGGATAGTAAATTCCTGGCGAAATGGCAGGGCCCATTTGAGGTCCGAGAAAGAGTTGGTGAAGTGAACTATAAAGTGTACCAGCCGGGTAAGAGAAAACCGGAACAGATTTATCATGTGAATCTGATAAAATCCTGGAAAGACCGCTCTGCCCTAACGGCGGATCTGCCCCGTCCGGTTTGTTCACCTACTGTACCAGAGGTGCAGGTTGCTGAGACTCTCTCAGAACGACAAAAATCTGAGGTTAAGCAATTTTTGTTACAGAACCGACAGTTTTTCTCCGAAAAACCTGGCCGGACGAAGTTGGTGAAACATGAGATTGTCACAGAGCCTGGCGTCACTGTTCATGTGAAGCCCTACCGGATTCCGGAAGCCCGCCGTGAAGCCGTCTCCCGGGAAGTGATGGCAATGTTGGACTTAGGAGTCATTGAGGAGTCACACAGCGCCTGGTCCAGTCCAATTGTGTTGATACCTAAACCGGATGGCTCCATCCGGTTTTGTAATGACTTTAGGAAACTGAATGCAGTTTCTAAATTTGATGCGTACCCTATGCCCCGGGTCGATGAGTTGATCGACCGGCTTGGTAAAGCCCGATACATTACGACCCTGGATTTAACAAAGGGGTACTGGCAGATTCCTCTGGCCGAGGCGGCCAGAGAGAAGACGGCATTTGCTACACCGGAAGGTCTGTTCCAGTATGTCTATATGCCGTTTGGACTTCACGGAGCTCCCGCAACGTTCCAGAGATTGATGGATCGAGTCTTGAGGCCTCACAGACAGTACGCTTCTGCCTACCTGGATGACATCGTAATTTACAGCATGGACTGGGAAACTCATCTCCAGAAGGTACAAGCCGTGATTGATGACCTGCGAGATGCAGGTTTAACGGCAAACCCCAAGAAATGCCACATCGGGCTTGAAGAAGCCCGATACTTGGGCTACGTGATTGGCCGAGGAGTGGTTAAACCCCAGATCGACAAAATACAGGCAATTCAGGGCTGGCCACAACCAGTGAACAAGAAACAAGTGCAGGCTTTCCTGGGGATTGCCGGCTATTATCGCCGGTTCATACCCAATTTTGCAGCCATGGCTACTCCCTTGACGGATCTTACCAAGGGGAAGGGTTCCGTCATGGTAAAATGGACCTCAGCTGCTGAAGAGGCCTTCCACAGCCTGAAACGGGCTTTGTGCTCTCAGCCCGTACTAGTGACTCCTGATTTCAGCAGCGAGTTTGTGGTACAAACTGATGCCTCTGATACTGGTGTCGGAGCTGTACTTTCCCAGGTGAGGGACGGAGTCGAACACCCGGTCCTCTATCTCAGTCGGAAACTGAATGTACATGAGCAGAGGTATGCCGTGGTTAAAAAAGAGTGCCTAGCCATTAAATGGGCTCTCGACTCCCTCAAGTATTACCTGGCTGGTAGGAAGTTTAGGCTGGTCACAGACCATGCCCCTCTCAAGTGGATGCACCTCCACAAGGACCGTAATAGTCGGGTAACCAGGTGGTTCCTTGCCCTGCAGGCTTACTCTTTTATGGTGGAGCACCGACCTGGGGTGCAGATGGGGAACGCCGATGCCCTATCCCGAGTGCACTGTTTCAAAAGTGTTCTTGCTCGACCGGAGTGGTCTGAGCAAGGGGGGGGGATATGTAAGACTCATGCTGGTGTGGTAGATGGAGGCAGGTATATCTCGCCCAGGTGTTTGTCCTATGTAAATTAGGCCACTCAGTATCTTCAGGGTGCTAATGGGTTAATGATTGCAGGAATAAAAGATGACCAGCTGGGTGTTTCCAGTGTCTGCCTGGGGCACACAGATTGCCTGCCTGTGTGAGACAAACGTGAGTGAAGAGCTCTGCTCAAGATCTGTATGATGTTAGCTGGGTGGGGGAAGCCCCCCCAGTTGTTGAGATAGAAACGTATTTGTTTAGTTAGTGCCGGACAGGCTAGGGTTTATTTTTATGTTTTGTTTTTTGTGTTGCTTTCACGTTAATAAATCTGACCTGAGGTCAGCCTGCTCAGAAACCTGCTGTACGCCTCAGATTCAATGCACAAACCACGTGTCCTTTGACCCCAGCAAAGGCGATCCCAGAGTGTTTTGTCACAGCATGTAGTTCGTTTGCATGGCATTCCGGAGAATATTGTGTCTGACAGAGGTTCTCAGTTTGTTTCTAGGTTTTGGCGGGCCTTTTGTGCTAGGATGGGCATTGATTTGTCTTTTTCTTCGGCGTTTCATCCTCAGACTAATGGCCAAACTGAGCGAACTAATCAGACCGTGGAAACCTATTTGAGATGCTTTGTGTCTGCTGATCAGGATGATTGGGTGGCTTTCTTGCCGTTGGCCGAGTTTGCCCTTAATAATAGGGCTAGTTCGGCTACTTTGGTTTCACCTTTCTTTTGTAATTTTGGTTTTCATCCTCGTTTTTCTTCGGGGCAGGTTGAGCCTTCTGATTGTCCTGGTGTGGATTCTGTGGTTGACAGGCTGCAGCAGATTTGGACTCATGTGGTGGACAATTTGACGTTGTCTCAGGAAAAGGCTCAACGTTTTGCTAACCGCCGTCGGTGTGTTGGTCCCTGGCTTCGTGTGGGGGATTTGGTTTGGTTGTCTTCTCGTCTCGTCATGTTCCTATGAAGGTTTCTTCCCCTAAGTTTAAGCCTCGGTTTATTGGTCCTTATAAGATTTCTGAAATTATCAATCCGGTGTCTTCGTTTGGCTCTTCCAGCCTCTTTTGCCATTCATAATGTTTTCCATAGATCTTTGTTATGGAGATATGTGGTGCCCGTTGTTCCCTCGGTTGATCCTCCTGCCCCAGTGTTGGTTGAGGGAGAGTTGGAATATGAGGTTGAGAAAATTTTGGATTCTCGTTTTTCGAGGCGGAGGCTTCAGTATCTTGTCAAGTGGAAGGGTTATGGCCAGGAGGATAATTCTTGGGTTGTTGCCTCCGATGTCCATGCCGCCGATTTGGTTTGTGCTTTTCACTTGGCTCGTCCTGATCGGCCTGGGGGCTCTGGTGAGGGTTCGGTGACCCCTCCTCAAGGGGGGGTACTGTTGTGAATTCCGCTCTTGGGCTCCCTCTGGTGGTTTTAAGTGGAATGGCTGCTCCTTGGATTTAGCAGTCAGCAGCTGCTTCCACTAATTGTTTATTCTGCTCGGCTATTTAGCCTGGCTCTTCCCTTCAGCTTGTGCCACTTGTCAATGGTTCCTGGTTGGATTCACATCTCTGCTTGGATTTCCCTGATATCCTGACCAGTTCAGCAAAGATAAGTCCTTGCTTTGCTCTTTTCTGTCCACATGTTGTGGACTTCATTGTTCGGTACATTCTATGTTTTTGTCCAGCTTGTCAGTATGGATTAAGGAAGCTCTGGGAAGCAGATTTACCCTCCACACCTTTAGTCAGGTGTGGAGATTTTTGTAAACTCTGTGGTGGATTTTTCTAGTTTTTCATACTGACCGCACAGTATTCCGTCCTGTCCTATCTATCTAGCTAGACTGGCCTCCTGTGCTACATCCTGGTTTCATTCTATGTATGTCTTTTCCCTCTCCACTCACAGTCATTATTTGTGGGGGGCTATCTATTCTTTGGGGATTTTCTCTGAGGCAAGATAGCTTTCCTGTTTCTATCTTTAGGGGTAGTTAGTTCTCAGGCTGTGACGAGGTGTCTAGGGAGTGACAGGAACATCCCACGGCTGCTTCTAGTGTGGTGTTGAGCTTAGGAACTGCGGTCAGTACAGGTACCACCTCCTTCAGAGCTTGTCCCATGTTGCTCCTAAACCACCAGTTCATAACAGTTCCCACTGCCTGTGTGTTATGCTCTGCTTGCACCTCGCTAATACTGGTTTGTTTCCTCAGACTATCTACTGAGCTTTCCCACGCCTTCCGGACCTACGCCTGCTCCACCTGCCTTTCTCCGTGCCAGCTGTCATCTGCTACCTGCTTGGGCCGCTTATCTCCTTTCTGGTTCTCCGCTTCTCGCAGTACTTGCCTGCCTGCCAGTCCGGCTGACTCAGCTACCACGTTCCCAGGGTCTAATTGGAGCTAGCACCTTGCATCCCCCGAACTTCCATTCCAGCCCTGTTTGAGGGGTCTTACTAAGGGGATCCGGGGTTCGCTTATTCATACCTAGGGTTGAGCGACCTTTACTTTTATAGGATCGGGTCGGGTTTCACGAAACCCGACTTTTTCAAAAGTCGGGTCGAGTGAAATCGGCCGATCCTATAAAAAAGTCGGGGTCGGCCGAAACTCGAAACCCAATGCAATGCATTGGGTTTCCATGGTTCCCAGGGTCTGAAGGAGCGGAAACTCTCCTTCAGGCCCTGCGATCCATATTTTAGTGTAAAATAAAGAATTAAAATAAAAAATATCGCAATACTTACCCTCTGACGCGCCCTGGTGCTAACCGGGAACCTTCCTTCCTTAGAATCAGCCTTCGAGGACCTTGCGGTATTAGGTATATACTCACCCTCGGACGCGCCCTGCTTCTTTCCGGCAGCCTTCCTTCCTAAGAATCAGTCCCTTCCAGGACCTTCGGTGACGTCGCGGTGACGTCGCGGCTTGTGATTGGTCGCGCGAGCGGTCACATGGGCGGCCGCGCGGCCAATCACAAGCCACGACGTCACCGCGACGTCACCGCAAGGTCCTGGAAGGCTGATTCTAAGGAAGGAAGGTTCCCGGTTAGTACCAGGGCGCGTCAGAGGGTAAGTATTGCGATATTTTTTATTTTAATTCTTTATTTTACACTTAAATCTGAATTCCAATACCAATTCCCGATATAAACATATCGGGAATCGGTATCGGAATTCCGATTCTAGATTCAAAAGATCGCCGACTTCATGGCCGACCCCACACAGGGGTCGGGTCGGGTTTCATGACACCCGACCTTGCCAAAAGTCGGCGACTTTTGAAAAATTTCGACCCGTTTCGCTCAACCCTATTCACACCCCCCTCAGAGCCCCCTGGGCAATGGTCTGGTGGTTTCACGAAAATTTCAATAAACGGATGTGCACTTCACCATCTGTGCCTCCGTTTCCATTTTTTACACTCCTTATCCCAATCCTTTAATGCATGGCTCCTCATCCCTATTCTTGTATGCATGGCTCTTCATCCCTATCCTTGTATGCATGGCTCCTCATCCCTATCCTTGTATGATTGGCCCCCATAAAAAAAAAACCATCCTACTTACCTTCCCTGCACTCCCTCCCAGCGTCTTGTTCCGGTGCCAGCAGCTGCTTTATGCTTGTAAGCAGCACATGGCAGGGAAGTCATGTGCTGCTTACAAGCAGAGTACAGCTGTCGGAATACTCACCGCTCCCCACTCCGGGACTATGCACGTGGAGGGCAGTGAGTATTCATTGCTATTAAGTAGCGCGCATAGTGTCAGCCGCCAGGCGGTCCTGTATGCCCGCTACTTAAGAGAAATGAATATCCACTTCTCTCCACTACCATGGGAGTGGAGAGAGGTGAATATTCATTTCTAAGTAGCGGAACACATGATCGCCCGATCGCTGCAGGAAGCCAGCGGCTGCAGCTGATGCTGTGTGCGCTATTACAGACCTGCTGCTCTGCTGCTGCTGCTCCCCCTCCATGATCTGGAACCTCATTCAAGCATACGCCAAGGGGGTGTTTTCAGCACAAAAAATATAATTGAGTATATACAGTAAATTCTTCTCTTACATTAGCTAATGTTTATAGTGTAAAGTGCTGCAGAGTGGTTGTCGCAACCGAGCTGCTGTCCGATTTTGCTTTGGCACTTTACAGACAATGGCTGTCCCAGTGTGCTGTAGTGCGTGGGGTGCATCACACTTACTTGTAGGCGACAAGTCTCTGCTGCCTCCAGGCTTTCATCCTCAGAAGCTGCCGCACACAATGCATGGGACACCAGGTTCTTTGCAACAGTCAAACTTTTACTTAACAGTCCAAGTTCATCAGGTGGGGTAGGGAACAGCAATTCAGACTTCCTTCCTCTTTAGTAGAGCTCCTCTTCTGTTCTGCCACACCTTCATTCTGGAATACCTACAAGCCTGCTAATACCATCAGCCTCAGGAATTCATTGTCCACTTCGGCAGTGCACCAGGGACCAGCCACTTGCCCTCCAAGAAACTCCATGACCACTGACTTTGTGATGTCGGAAGACCAGACCCACTTTATGGTTCCTGGCCCAAGCCCTACGCACCAGACATTGTTGGTATGTCCATTAGAAAACTTAATTTGGCCACCCACTGCCCTGAATGTTTGGCCCATTTTTCTCTTAGCAAATCACCCCACCTGAACTGATCTATCCTCCACACTTCACTGATACTGAACTACTGTTAACCAAGACATGCCCCCTTCCTTATCAGCACTAGTGCCCCACCACTGGGCTAACCCTAATCTGAACCATTTCCTACCTTACCTATTTTCCTAATGCTAGATAATATGCTGTAACATCTGTAATATTATTATTATTATTATTATTATTATTATTATTATCGTAAGACGATAAAGACGACTGAGGGGCGATCTAATAACCATGTATAAGTATATAAGGGGACAATACAAATATCTCACTGAGGATCTGTTTATACCAAGGAAGGTGACGGGCACAAGGGGGCATTCTTTGCGTCTGGAGGAGAGAAGGTTTTTCCACCAACATAGAAGAGGATTCTTTACTGTTAGGGCAGTGAGAATCTGGAATTGCTTGCCTGAGGAGGTGGTGATGGTGAACTCAGTCGAGGGGTTCAAGAGAGGCCTGGATGTCTTCCTGGAGCAGAACAATATTGTATCATACAATTATTAGGTTCTGTAGAAGGATGTAGATCTGGGGATTTATTATGATGGAATATAGGCTGAACTGGATGGACAAATGTCTTTTTTCGGCCTTACTAACTATGTTACTATGTTACTATGTTACTATGTAAGCTTATCCTTATGCTGTACATCCCCATAATACATTGCATTGCATTACATTAGACGCACGTTACTTTCACATATAAAACCGCACAGCAGTATTCACATAGTGTGCCTGTTATCTTCAGGGGCAGGAACAGAGTAACACAGTCCCTATCCTAACAAAAGGGTGGTCCAATACTTATAATCTATCTTTATGCCATAACCACTTTTGTTTGTTGCATTATAAAATTCCCTGCCATTCTCATATGTTTTTTTTCTTATTTCCTTTGATGTTTCGTTTGAGAGAAGTTTCAAACTGGATATCACAGGAAGAAAGCCCTGCAGTCCCTTCCCTCAGCTTCTATCACCCCCCTGAAGCAAGACATCATCCAAGGGCGGCACTGCCATCAGTTACCACAAGTTCTGGCACTGCCGTCTTCTGATGATGTTCTGCTTCAAGGAGGAGCGATGGAAGCGCAACAAATGCCTTAGTGGCCACACTTCTTCCCTGCCTGCATCTTCAGTGGCCACCGCCACAGTCTTTGCTTCTATCAGAAATAGAAGTAGGGTGAGTGACAGCAACTCTGCCCTATAGCTTCTATAATTGCCCTCAAGTTGTCATCAGTAGGCAATGCTGGTGTAATTCACCTTGCTTCTATCACCACCCTAATGACTATTTGTTTGCGGGCAGTCACAAAAGATGTAGGGCGGTGCTGGTGTCACTCACCCTGCTTCTATCACCGTTCCCTGATGATGCCTCATTTCAGGGAAAGGGATGGCAGTGATATGAACAGCGACTGTGGTGGCCATTGAGGAAGCGGGTGGCAGAGACAGAAATATGGCGCTCACTGAACATGCGAGTGGCGGACACAGGTGAAGTGTGGCAGCGGCCTTTGAAGATATGGTGACTTCTCTATATTCCTCCCAGGAACAAAACATCATTGTGAAAGAGGTATTGTAAGTGACTGCAGCAGCACCCTCTGCTTACATCCTGTTTCATGGGAGGATGATTACATCTGTAGAGGAGTAACTTCCCTCAAATGAAACGTCATAAAAAGTATAGAAAAGAAGCACATTAAAGAAATAGCTATATATGGGGAATGGTATGGAATTTTATAATAAAGCTAATTATCAAAGTAGTTAGGTCTTAAATATTGATATTTATAAAGGGCATTATAGGTATCCAACCATCTTTATAATGCTCATGTGTCTCAATCAGGAGGACACACTGGTCTCCAAAAAGATCATTGCAGCCTAGTTGAAATTTTGTGCACCTATCCACACTGTGGGCTCATACTGGAGGTCTGCTAGGTTGTGTGTCGTTAACTAAGCACACATTAGGACGGCTCCCTACCTTCGGCTGGCTCTTTCTCCAATTACTCCGGTTGTTCTTCTCAATCTACCCTCATTTGGATTCGATTACCTACATTTACAGTATTTCCTATGATATAATTGTTTATAAAACAATATAAAGAGGTACCTCTGCAGGTGTGATGCCACCCCCAGAAGAAGGTTACTTGCCATAACTGTAAGGTAATTTTGGCATTGTCCATAGAAAAGTAGCTAACAAGCATATATGCGCATGCACTTTATTAATCTTCTAGGATATCCATAATACAATTCCACCTATATCATGCTTTATACTTGCCAGTGTCCTATACCATTGATACACACAGTTCTTGGCAATTTTTATTCAATGATCTAGGCATCATGCTCTTTCAAATTACTTTCATGCACATATACACTGTATTAATTTTCTAATCTCTGTGGATAATTTCATATGATTACATAGTGTTATCTACCTATCACTTGATATTGACTTTATAATCATATTTTGCATACCTTTGGTGACCTATAATTTAAATGATATATTGCTTTTACCATTATTGTGTATATACTTTTCAGCATTTGTGATTGTCTCTTGGGTCTGCGTTCTCTCTTTCACTTGGTTGTTTTTCCCACTTGTACCAAATTTTATCCTTTTTTCGTGATCAATAAAATTATATTGTTTATTCATTATGACCTCTTATACTCATTTTTTTTTTTCCTTTTTTTGAATACTGATACTTTTACCAATGAGCCTTCACTCATTGTCCTATGTACACGTGGTGGTGATCGCAAAATTTCTTGCACCCGTAATCACCTCATTGTTGATTATTACTTATTTTCTGCATGTGTCTTTTCACTTTTGAGGCTCTCTATTACTCATTTTTGTGTAAAGATCCTGATATAATTATTATTATAATTCTTTTCTACCAGCTGTGTTGCCTTATTTAGTTAGAGATCATGAAATCATCACCATACTTGCCTCCTGCCAACTATAGTTGTGGTGCAATCCACTGGCCTCCCACTTGTTTTTTTATCATTTAATAACGTGTATGTTGTAATGTTCTAGTAAAGATGATAAATTAGATTTATCTTTTTTTACCATGGTTCGTCCAGTACATAATTTTATCTTGGATTCTATAAAAGAGTGGAGTAGCATTTCTGGGGAAAAAACAGTAATTCTTGCAGAATTTGATGGGTGGTCATAGTCACGTCCCATGCCAGGTCCTTTCTAACTCCACCCATTTAGGTGGAACTGCTTCAAACTGGCATAAAAATGCCAAGAGTTGCAAAATGTTTGTGCAAAAATTTTTACATTTTTCAAAACATTTTATAACTGTTTTCTGCAGTTAAAGCTTTGATGAATCACCGCCGAAATGTATTACTTGTAAGAAAAACCTTAAACTGCTTTATTTGAGCACAAATGTATTTGTTATAATAAATTTGCACCCTATCTGTAATACTTATGCTTTATTACATCAGTATACAAAATGTTATAAAAATTCAGTAAGTGCCAAAGATTACAATAGAAGCAAAAGATAGAAAATAAAACCATTCACCTTCCAAAAAATATCAATCATTACTAATCATAATCAATATAGCAATTATTTGGGTTAAAATAATCAATAGAACAATACTATAATATTTAGAATACAATAAAATCTGTCAATCATAACATTTAATGAAGCACAAGACATGCAATGAATTACACTAATTTATTTGTAACAACGGTGTCAATGGAAAAATTGTGGAAATGAATAAAAGCTTATCCAGAGTAATCTTATTCATGTATTTATTTCACAGCATAGCCAATAATATGAGGCTTAACAAGAGTCAGAGATACGGGGGCTGTTATGTGACGCAGGTTCAACTCTGAGAATTTAGCATTCTCCAGGTCTTTCCATGTGGTCTTTCTTACGCTACATCCATCAAAAATCAATTTCCAGGATGGATTCAACACTTTCTGAAAAAAACTAATCCAAGTGGATTCATCTATGTCGGCCACGTGCTCAATGAAGTAGAAAACTCCACCCTACAATGTAAGAAAAAAAAGAAGTATATTTTTATTTATATGAGTTTATATGACATTAAAACAAAAACCCACCATACTTGTATAGACATATAATGATATCATTTGTGTGGAAACAGGACTGAGCTCCTTTTAAAACCATTATAGACTGTAATTTCATCATACACCATTTTTTTTTTTACCATCTATGGATATAATTATCTCCACCAATCATTAAAACCTATTAGATGAGTCAATATAATCTAAGACTGAGTGTTGATAGGATGTCTATCTAAACAGGCTGGCAATCACCAGATGAACAAGTAAAACACTCGTTCATCAGGTGGATGACTTTTAAGCAGGCATACAAATCACCGTTATCGGCAGCACCTCTTCCTGTGTAAACAGGTGATGTTTTGTCATTGACTGGTATTCTATAGACACAGATTGATCATATTAAATGGATTGGCTGGTCTTAAGTTATGTGACTCTATGTGACTGCTGACTTGGGAATTAATATATCACATGAACTGGAGTCTCTGGTGCCGGGAGCAGGCACAAATGTGATTTGCATACTTCTGGCCACATTCTGACTAGACTATCCAGCCTTGCTCATGACACTTGCACTGAGAAAGTTTGTGCCCATCTAGTCGGTATTTAACTCCCGGCACCAGAGAATTCTCAAAGCACGTGGGGTACGTGATGTGAGAATTCATAAGCCTGCAGTCACATAGAGTGAACATCTACCTTAAAAAGAGTGATATTGTATAAAGACTATGAATATTACATAACAGGCCTGTTTAGAATTCTTGGGGAGTCCTACACTTTAACACCAGCCAAAATCATTGCATACAACTCACCTCTGAAACATCAACTTACAAGTGTCACTTTTTACCATGTTTCACAATTGTATACATTCCAAAAAGACAATTTAACTATTTTTAAAAAAAATGTGCAATTATATTGAGGATTGGTTTTTTTTTTACAACAAAAGTAATAATATAATAAAATGTGGAAATGATGCACAAGGACAATCAGGCCAAAACATAGACCTAATAAAATAGAAAAGTAGTAAACTGCTTAAACAGTGCAAAAGGATTACGCGGCGAGCAGCAAAGTAGTAGCTGAAGCAATTTATTAGTACAGATTTACTTCCAAGGTGACTTGCAATTAATGCTAAGCTTACCTACCCATCACTCAAT
This sequence comes from Ranitomeya imitator, assembly GCF_032444005.1. Lineage (NCBI taxonomy): Eukaryota > Metazoa > Chordata > Amphibia > Anura > Dendrobatidae > Ranitomeya > Ranitomeya imitator. The sequence goes on along the minus strand of NC_091284.1, from coordinate 709,043,679 downwards.
AAAAGGAAATCCATGGGGGAAAGAAAGCAAGGTAGTATGAAGACAACTTACAAGATCAGGTAACAACAGCTCAAAGCTGTGGCATAAGAAGAGAATTTTCTTGTTTGACTTTCTGGCTGTCTAATAAAGAACTTCATAGGAAAAAGGAACGAAAAAGGAAATTAAAGAAAGTGAAGGGGATACAAGAGAAAGGAGAGACAGGGAGCCCATCAGCTCTAAACCTGAATAGTCAACCTATCAAAGTAACAACTGTTCTCAGAATGAAGACAGAAAGTATGCCAGGTGTGGCATATCGACTGGTCATGTAGTTAAAGGGCGGTATGTATCTCAGAGGTGGGTGGCCCTGTGATGGAAGCCTAGGTATCTTTAGCTCAGCAGATCTACTGCTGAGTGATTTATTTTACATTGGGAAGGCTTCCAGGTGATTGGAGAGATGGGTGGGTACAAAATACAGCGCAAGTGGAAATAAAACGTAACTTTTACTAGAACAAGATAAAAGTACAAAAAAAGTCACCTGATATAAAAACACATGGGGTAAGGTCTCAACAAAGAGACACAGCAAAAAGACCCTTAAAAGGATTCAAAAGACTCCGCCTGCAGAGGCACTTGCGGATGAAAAGCAGACCAACATATGATTCACGCACTAGCTACCAGAAACAAATACATATGAATCATAAAGCAATATTTCATATAGTTGGTTGCATGTAAATAAACAATTATCGCGGAATGGCAAAAAACATGGCACCTATACCACGGAAAACCTCTTGTTCAAGGAACGATCCGGAATTTGATGAAGGGAACTGACAATGCCCTGTCATTCCCTATGGGGCTAACAGTAGTCTATCCCCAAAACTCCTGCCCTTACAAGGGCAGTCCACAGTTACCCCTGCACAAACATGCCCTGCACTCTCCCTGTGGTCAGTCCCAACGTGTTTCCTCCAAGCTAATCATCAGAGGACCTGCTTGATTAAAGAGATAAGTGCTCAAAAGGGAGACATAAGTTGCTGCCACCCCCTATGCTATCCTGCAGAGGGTGGACAAAGTGTGGGGCTAGTTCTTAAATAGGAAGTGGCCAAAAAAAAAAAAGTAATTAACCATTTAGTGTGGGACAAATGAGTAACCTGTGTGATTGTTGGGGGTGACTAGTAATGTGCCTGTTAATTGGCTTATACAAAACGCCAACCAAAACACCAGTATAGTCATCTGGTGCGCAAGACACAGTCAGCGTAATAGGCGGTGACAGTTAGACTAACCTCTGTGATGGCGTCACATGCCATGAACCACGAGGGAACCAGACGCCAGAGTGAGTGCGGTACAGGTCGGCAGCAGCCGACATGCGCAGAAAGAACCGGAAGCTCACCGGCTCACAAGGCGGCGACTATTGACATGCGCACAGCGTACGTGTGGTCACCAAGCAATGAGGACGCCGAAGTAAGTGCAGAAGGAACCAGCGACCGTCGACATGCGCAGAAGGAGCCGGAAGTTATGGCTCCCCAGCGCGTCAGACGGCGATCGCTGCCACACGTATACAAAGCGGGCAGGTGTGGTTGCCAAGCGCCCACAGACGCGCACCTGCCCGCAACATATGAACCCTCAGCGCCTGAATGAATAAAAAGGGGGGGCCCCATGCTAACATACGCCGGACCCTCCAATAATAAACAGCTGAAAACTCAACACTCCACAGTACTGTGACTAAAACACACAAGAGGAGGGGTACATGCCGCACAGATAGCCTGTAGAATAAACCCCACATATGGCACCACTATGGAAATATGTCACGCATATATTATCACAAAGACCGAAAAAAAGGTCTACAATACAGCGCGTGTCAGCGCAAAATACCATAAATAGATCACTCATTGTGCGATACACATAGGGTAATGAAGAGAAAGGAGGGTGATGTTAACCCTCCAACGACCTAAGAGTTACCAAGCACTAAAACAAAAACCAAAAACAACCACACAGACGACAGTCCCATGTTATATAGATGACAATATGCAATCTACATGCAAATCCCAAAAAGGATGGGTGACCAAAAATGATTTAGGCAAAAACAGATATTAAATGACTGCGTAATGGTCAAAAAAGGCTACAAAAAGAAGAGCATAAGAGATAAATTCAAATAAAACAACTGTAATTGATTTGGTCATTAAGACCATTGGGGGTCACGGTATTGAGATAAAAGATCCATTTGGCCTCTCTCTGAAGAAGCAACCGATCCCAGTCGCCTCCTCGTATGGGTTTAGTGACCTTCTCAATGGCCACAAATTTAAGGTTTTTGGGTTGACCGTCATGCATCTGATTCATGTGATGGGAAATGGGGGTGTCTCTCCCGTGTTCCACATCACCCAGATGTTCACCAATTCTTTTCTTAAACTCCCTAATAGTTTTACCGATGTACTCAATACTGCAAGAGCATGATGCCCTATAGATGACTCCTTTAGTACTACAATTCATGAATTGCTTGATCTCATATTTCCTACCGGTAACATTACTCACAAAGCTGTTACCCACATTGACATATTGGCAGAACGTACAGTGTCCACATTCGTGACAGCCCGTAATGTTACTTCTAAGCCAGGTCTCATTTGAAGGGCCCGAGAAGTGGCTATGGACCAATCTGTCATTAAGTGAACGTGCTTTCCTGTACGTAATAGCCGGGGTGTCACCCAAATACCGAGAGATGTCCGAATCCATCTGTAAAATGGACCAATATTTTTTAAAAATGTCCCTTACAGGGGTGGCACCATTGTCAAATGTGGTAATAAAACGCACCGCTTCATCATTCTGTGTACCACGAGTAGAGTTCAATAAGGTAGTTCTATCTCTACTTTTAGCATCGTGATACGCTTTTTTGAGGACTCTAGATGGATAGCCCCTATCCTGAAAGTTCCTTCTCAATTCCTTGGCTTGGGATTCAAAGGTATCCTCATTAGAGCAATTTCTCCGGATTCTAAGGTATTGCCCCTTAGGAATCCCTCTTTTGAGATGCTCAGGGTGGTGGCTACCCCAATGGAGAAGGGCGTTGGTAGCTGTGGGTTTTTTAAAATTAGATGTAACCAACTCGCTATCCGAACCTTTGGAGATGAGGATATCTAAGAAGGGTAATGACGTAAACTCAATTACAGATGTAAAGAACAACCCAATGGAGTTGTTATTGAGCCTGTCCACAAAGTCCTCAAAATCATCTCTAGAGCCCGTCCAAATCAAAAAAACATCATCTATGTAACGTGTCCACATTTCTGTGACACGATACATAGAACACTCCCCTTCTTCAGGATCACCATTCCAAACCACAGTCTCCTCCCACCAGCCAAGGGAGAGGTTGGCATAGGCCGGGGCACAGGGACTGCCCATGGCCGTCCCCCTCAGCTGTGGTAGACGTGGCGGTTAAATGTGAAGTAGTTGTGAGTTAGACAGAAACGGAGGAGTTTGAGAATAAAGTGGTTATGTTCTTGCAAATGCTGTCCTCTCGTTTGGAGAAAAAATGATACGGCCTCCAAACCCTTTTCATGGGGAATCGAGGAATAAAGGGCCTCCACATCAATACTTGCAAGATATGCCTCAGGACCAACAGTAAGGCCATCAAGCCGACGAAGCAAGTCAGGAGTGTCCTTTACAAACGATTGCAGAGAGGATACAAATGGGGACAAAACACGGTCAAGGTAGATACCTGCATTCTGGCACAAACTACCTACCCCAGATACAATGGGCCTGCCTTTGAGAGGGTTCAGGCCCTTATGTACCTTGGGGAAGCAGTAAAAGGTAGCTGTTACAGGGTGCCGAGGGAAGATGAAGTCAAATTCTGTTTTATCAATAACACCTCCCTCCAAGCCTTCCTGTAGAATCTGTCCCAACTCCTCACAGTATTCCTTGGTCGGATTACATGCCAGGATTTCATAGGAGTCTCTATCGGCGAGTATGGAATCTCAAATCTGCTGATACTGCATGACGTCAAGGATGACAACATTGCCGCCCTTTTCCGAGGACTTGATTACAATGGTGTCATCACGTTCTAGGCGATTGATTGCCTCTATCTCCTTCCTAGAACAATTATATTTGCATGGTATGCGGGAGTGAGACAACTCAATGAGTTCAGACGTCACCAGATTAGAAAAAATGTCTATAGCTGACAGATCACCAGTAGGTGGTGGCATTCTATGACTTTTTTCTTTCAGTTGCGTGAAAGGACCCCTACCTCGTTGATTGGGATCCGTCTCCCCAATGCTGTGTAACAGTCTAACGTCAGGCAACATGTCTACTGGGATACCCAGATCAGCACATGTACGAGAATCCTGTTTGTAAAAAAACTTTTTCCATCTGATTTTACGCAGGAAGAGGTTAAGATCTTTCACAGTTCTGAAGAGGTCAAAGTCACCATTAGGGACGAAGGAGAGACCCTTTTTCAATACGGACATTTCGTCACAGTCAATATTCCTAGCGGAGAGATTAATAATTTGAATGCTTTGTTCAGTTACAGACTCAGGGGAATGATTGGGTAGTCCCTCTCTCGAGCATTCCTCTCCTATCACTTCCTCGCTGGTAACGGTCTGTTGCGCAAAGCGTATACCTGGTCCAAAAAACCCCTCCCTGAACCATGATCTGGTCTTTCAGAGGGTCCCCGTGCAACTTTCCCCCTTCCTCTGCCTCGGTTACGCCCCCTAGAGGGTCGGGCTCTATTCTCAGATTCTGAAAAGTCAGTATCAGTTGAAGATAACTCTGTATCCCTATCTAGAGGGGTAGGTCTAGGAGTAAGTACCAGGTAGGCTTTATTGTCCTTAAAATCCTGTATATCACGCATATACTGACGATGTTTCCTTTCCTTTAGATGGTACTGGAAACATTCAATATGTGTCTGCAACAAATTCTGTTTCAGCAGAGAATTTTTTTGTAATTTCAATTTGTTCCCTCAACTTATCATTCAAAATGGCCAGGGAGGCTCTTTCCTCCTCAAGCAATAACTGCATGAAGCGGAGAGAACTCTCCGTCGCCTCCCTCTCCCACTTTTGTATGAAAGTTGGGTTCCTATGTCTGTTACCTGCCGTCAGATTTATTCTCAAACCTCGTGGGACTATTTTAGCCTTCAGATAATTCTCAAGGCTTTGAACCTCCCACCAGGAGGTAATCTGATCACGGTAAACCTGTTGGAGCTCCTTAAAGGCCACATTAAAAGTAGGGAGATATTTCTTTTGAGTAAATGTCTGATCCGAAAAAACCTCCTTAGCCTTGGAGGAAACGCGTCGGGACTGACCACAGGGAGAGTGCAGGGCATGTTTGTGCAAGGGTAGCTGTGGACTGCCCTTGTAAGGGCAGGAGTTTTGGGGATAGACTACTGTTAGCCCCATAGGGAATGACAGGGCATTGTCAGTTCCCTTCATCAAATTCCGGATCGTTCCTTGAACAAGAGGTTTTCCGGTTCTCCTGCCTATTCATCCTGGAGTTGGTGAGAATGTTCCATTTTTTACTCTGACTCTTATTAGTGACACCGTGGTATAGGTGCCATGTTTTTTGCCATTCCGCGATAATTGTTTATTTACATGCAACCAACTATATGAAATATTGCTTTATGATTCATATGTATTTGTTTCTGGTAGCTAGTGCGTGAATCATATGTTGGTCTGCTTTTCATCCGCAAGTGCCTCTGCAGGCGGAGTCTTTTGAATCCTTTTAGGGGTCTTTTTGCTGTGTCTCTTTGTTGAGACCTTACCCCATGTGTTTTTATATCACTTTTGGGTGACTTTTTTTGCACTTTTATCTTGTTCTAGTAAAAGTTGCGTTTTATTTCCACTTGCACTGTATTTAGTATTTATTTTTCTAGTGGGGACATCTGTGTAGTTCACTTACATACAGATTTTTGCTATTTTTGAGAGATGGGTGGTTCCAGTCACCTACAAACCCACCCAAAGGGATGTGTCTGAATACCCAAGATGAAGCCTGTTTATGATTGGGTGTTTGAGGACCTGTGGTGATGTCATGATCACCTGACTAGCCATGTGATACATAGCTGGGTGTGGTTACACCTATGTAATGGAGGTGTGTTTGGCACATGGGAGCGAGTGCTGGCTAGTCTGAGCTAGAGCAAGGAGGCCTATGAGATACCTCCATAGTGGACGGTCTGATAACTGTGAGTGATACTGACCAGGGTCAGTGAGAGACGTCTGTGGGATACCTCTGAGGATAAGAGGTATCCGGGAACCTGTGTGACACCAACAGGTAACAGAAAGGGATCTGTGTTATACTGACCGGGGTCAGAGACAGACTGTGTTTACTCTATGGGATACCTCTGAGGATAAGAGGCATCCGGGAACCTGTGTGATGGTCGCTAACAGGTAACGGACTGTAATCCGTGTTATGCTGACCGGGGTCAGTGAGGGACTGTGGTTCCACTGTAAAGGTGAATATGTACAGACGGTGTTCAGGCTGTTGCAAACTACCAAGTTCCTGAGGTTGCAGTTTATGCTGATGTGGAAATAAACCTAAGATACTGTTTTTGTAAGAAAATCGTGCCTGTGTGCGTTTATCCCATTGCCAAGCGAGTGTTCCCCAAGACACGCAGTAAGCGTTATCTTACACAGGTTAAAGAAGTATTTCTACTATGGTTGGACCAAGGGGACCAAATTGACTGGGACCTATCCAACGTATCAAAATATAGCAGTCAATTAATTGATCATATAGCAAGACATCATTTTGGAGACATTAAGAGACATTTTGTTTTTCCACGTTGCTGCAATGATCTGTTTTGTGAATAGGAAGACAAAGGAAGTGAGTGCATGGGAACAGTTGGAAATGTTTGTAATTTTTTGTTAAGGTGACTCCTTCAAGTGTTTTTTATTAGATTGTGACCAGTGTGACAACCACAGGGTTCATGGTCATATACCTGGGCACCTGACACACTCATAAAAGAGTAAAGTATTCAGCAATCTGTATTCTTGTACCTCTTAAAATAGTAAAATATCATGACGACCCGAACCTTGATTGCAAGCATCAATGTGCTTAGCAGCCCTCCAATACTGCTAGACCTTTTTTGTACCGCTCAGCTTCTGATAATTCCCAGCCTCCCATTCATGGACATATGCATTTGACTGCTGGGTTAGACTTGGGGGAAAAACAGTAACCAAAAGGACGGGGCAAATATTATGAGCTCCACCATATAAAAACTACAAAAACCCAAAAGAAAAAGGATACTAGAGCAAGTAAAATATAAGGAAATTTTATTGAAATATTCAAAATTATTCAAACTACAATGACAATTAAATAATTAATTACATTAGGACGCAATTAAAAAAGGAATGGATGACAACATAGTGCCACATACAGGCCAGAAAAAAGGTTGCAGGATTTCATAAATAAATTACCGTATATAGTCGAGTATAAGCCGACCCGAGTATAAGCCGACCCCCCTAATTTTGCCACAAAAAAATGGGAAAACTTATTGACTCGAGTATAAGCCTAGGGTAGGAAATGCAGCAGCTACAGGTGAATTTCAAAAATAAAAATAGATACCAATAAAAGTAAAATTATATATAATGCTCTGCACCGTTCATTATTGCCCCATAGATAGCTGTGCCCCATATTGAATGCTCTGCACCGTTCATTATTGCCCCATAGATGTGCCATAGAAAGCTGTGCCCCATATACAATGCTCTGCAGCGTTCATTTTTGTCCCATAGCTGTGCCATATAGTGCTCTGCACCGTTCATTATTTCCCCATAGCTGTGCCATATAGTGCTCTGCACCGTTCATTCTTGCCCCATAGCTGTGCTATATAGTGCTCTGCACCGTTCATTCTTGCCCCATAGCTGTGCCATATAGTGCTCTGCACCGTTCATTATTTCCCCATAGCTGTGCCATATAGTGCTCTGCACTGTTCATTATTTCCCCATAGCTGTGCCATATAGTGCTCTGCACCGTTCATTATTTCCCCATAGCTGTGCCATATAGTGCTCTGCACCGTTCATTATTTCCCCATAGATGCTCCACATAAATCTGTGCCATTGCTGCTGCTGCTGCAATAAAAAAAAAAAAAACACATACTCACCTCTCTTGCTTGCAGCTCACAGCGTCCGGTCCCGGCTTCTCTCCGCACTGACTGATCAGGCAGAGGGCGCCACGCACACTATATGCGTCATCGCGCCCTCTGACCTGCACAGTCAGTGCAGATAGACGCCGGGAAGATGGAGCCGCGCCCGGCGGCTGGAACGCGGACAGGTGAATATGCGATACTTACCTGGTCCTGGCGTCCGGCTCCTTCTCCCGCACAGCTGGTCTTCGGTGCCGCAGCTTCTTCCTCTATCAGCGGTTACCGTTACCGCTGATTAGAGAAATGAATATGTGGCTCCACCCCTATGGGAGGTGGAGCCGCATATTCATTTCTCTAATCAGCGGTCCCACGTGACCGCTGAACAGGGGAAGAACTGCAGCACCGAAGACCGTGGAACGGCAGGGGGAGCACCAGGATCGCCGGAAGCATGTAAGTATGCCTCAGCGCCCTCTCCCCCTCACCCGCCGACCCTGCCACCCACCTTGACTCGAGTATAAGCCGAGAGGGGCACTTTCAGCCCAAAAATTTGGGCTGAAAATCTAGGCTTATACTCGAGTATATACGGTACTACGTATATATCATGTAGGCTGCACACATTAATCAATTGATAATCTCAATCTCTCAATGGTGTGAACATAGATAACAATAATTGCATAGAGTCAAATAATTCAAAATAGTACAGTGGTTCAACATCAAATAAGTAGATATCACAATAAAGTGCCAATAGTGCAAAATACAAAATAAGCATCACACTAACAGCCATACATATTAAAGTGCCAATAGTGCACCGCATAAATCCATCGTGGGTATAGTAGTAATTACAAGAAACCAAATGGTTAAGAATAATTAAACAGATCTATATTCTACATCAAATAGTTCAGACAAGTGTGGAAAGTGCCAATAGTGCAATATATACAGTAAGCACCAAACTAGCAGCTACAAATAATAAAGTGCTAATAGTGCACTACAAAACCCCACAATAGGTGTCACAAAGCCAGCTGGATTAGATCAATACCTCACTTAAGGCACATGTTAAAAATTATATATTCTGTATACTGATTTAAAATAATAGATCCTATTGCTGTAATTGTCCTCCTCTAATAGTTAACAATAGATCCAAATACCTCAATATGAAATATATAACCCGGGTTGTGAGGTATAAGGAGGCCACAATGGAAAAAATTACGACCAAGCATAAAGGGAGAAGGACCAAGCAATGGAGAAGAACCGATGTAGATAATAGGACCGACGTGCTCCTGGATGTGGCGTGAAAGTCTTACCAGGCACTGGTATGGGTCATGACAGAGAAATTTGCCGAATACCTATCCGTGTCTGAGGTTCTGGTGCGCACTGACAACAACCCACTGGCTCACCTGGAGAACGCGAAGTTAGGGGCCATGGAACAGTGCTGTGTGGCTAGAATGGTCAAATACCGGTACAAAATAGTCTACAAACGGGGGGCTGAAAATACTCATGCAGATGCATTATCCAGGGTTCCACATAAGTAGCCCGTCCCTAACCGAGATGAAGAGCTGGAGGCTGATGAAGTTCCTAAGTTCTAAGGATCTGACAGGACATTGGCAGATGTGTGGGAACAGGCTCAGACAGAACCTCAGGAAGGTATGCTGGGGCAGCCCTGTGATGAGTGGGTACGGATTCAAGAAGATGGAGAGCTCACCCGAATTCGGCAGTGGGTGGCCCTCAAACAACTGCCCAGCCGGGAGGAGAGAGAGACCCTGTCCCCCGGGATGAAACAAATTCTACGTCAATGGGAGAGGCTCCACATGAGAGATGGATTGCTGTATAGAAAGGTCCAGCTGAAACGGGCCCTGTCTGTTACTTGGCAAGTAGTGATTCCTGAGATGCTGTTACATCAAGTGACCACAGAGCCACATAAAAAAGGGGCCCACTTCGGTCAGGAAAAGACCTTTCAGTGGTTGCAGAAACCCTGTCCCCCGGGACAAAAGAAATTCTACATCAATGGGAGAGGCTCGACCTGAGAGATGGATTGCTGTATAGAAAGGTGCAGCTGCAATGGGCCCTGTCTGTTACTTGGCAAGTAGTGATTCCTGAGATGCTGTTACATCAAGTGACCACAGAGGCACATAAAAAAGGGGCCCACTTTGGTCAGGAAAAGACCTTTCAGTGGTTGCAGAAACCCTGTCCCCCGGGACGAAAGAAATTCTACATCAATGGGAGAGGCTCGACCTGAGAGATGGATTGCTGTATAGAAAGGTGCAGCTGCAATGGGCCCTGTCTGTTACTTGGCAAGTAGCGATTCCTGAGATGCTGTTACATCAAGTGACCACAGAGGCACATGAAAAAGGGGCCCACTTTGGTCAGGAAAAGACCTTTCAGTGGTTGCAGGGACTGGTGTACCATCCATTGCTAAAAACGGTGGTGGAAGAAGTGTGTCAGCTCTGTAGGAACTGCAAGCTGTCCAAATCTCCAGAACAGAGGGCCCCCAGACAAACTATCGCGACCTCTGCCCCACTAGAAGTATTGATGATTGACTTTCTGACAATAGGCCCAGCCTATCAAGGGTTCGAACATTGTTTAGTCATGGTGGATCACTTCACTAAATTCGCTGTCGTGACCCCAACTCAGGACCAAACTGCTGAATCTCATGCTATCTGTAAAAATTTCATCCAGGTGTATGGTTGCTCGAAGAGAATTCACTCAGACCAAGGTACCTGCTTCTTGGGACGAGTCATAGAAGAGCTACACCGTTTGTATGTAATTGAGAAATCTCGTACGACGCCTTACCACCCTCAGGGTAATGGAGCATGTGAACAATTCAATTGAACCCTTATCCAAATGTTGAGGACATTGGAAGAGGACCATAAGGCACGTTGGCCGGAATTTGTAACAGAGCTGGTGTGGGTGTACAACAATCGGGTACATTGAACCACAGGATACACTCCTTATAGTCTACTTTTCGGCAGGCCAGGAAAAGAGATTACTGAGCTGAACCCAGAGGAGGACTACCTACAGACGGGGGTGTCCACCTGGGTCCGAGAGCACCGTCATCGGTTTCAGACACTACATCGTCTGGTGCAGACCCGGTTCCAAGAGTGGGAGCATCCAGAGACTGCTCCTCTACAAGGGACAGCTCTACAGGCTGGAGACCGGGTATTGGTCAGAGAGAAAAGTCCTTGAGACAAGTTAGATCATTGATGGGAAAAAACACCGTATCGTGTGTGGCGATGAGTCAATTCTGAAGGGCCCATCTATGAAGTTCAGCCCGAAGGGGTCGAAGATGCTCCCACTCGTGTTGTGCACCGAAATATGTTACACCCCTGTGTGTCTAGAGACCCTGCTCGAACTGAGAAAGAAGAACACGATGCCCCTGAGCATCTTCCATCAGTCACTAGTGATAGTGAAGAGGAGGAATGCCCTGAACCACCACAGGCAGGACCAGAAGAACAGAAACCCGAGGCCCTGGGACTCCTGCAACTACTGAAATGGCTGTTTTTCCAGAGTTGAGCATGTCTCCGCCTTCGTTGATCCAGCCTGATTCAACTACTCAAGTAGAACCAACTGATATTCCCAGTTTACGACGTTCTGAACGTTCGACAGCAGCAAAAAACCCCAACCGATTTGATCAGGATCGTTTTGTTTGGCAGCAAGTTGTTCTAAACTTAGAAGAATGTCAGCGCATACTACAAGAACTCTCACCCGTGCAATGGTGAGCACAAAGAGAGGGGGAATGTAAGGAGAAGAGCGCAGCTAGGTGTGCTTCCTCTGTGACGGGTCCGGAACCGTTGGGGCTGTCACCTATGTTGCAGAGGGGAAAGCTTAAGGCCCTGGACTGTTCCTGGCAGTTGAGAAAAGGGGGCGTGTCTAAGCTGAGGGAATTGCAGTGTACGAGTAATCTTACAGTTACGGCGGGTACGTGCAGTGCGCAAGAGGTCAGTGTAGGTGCTCCTAACGCAGAGTATTGTGAGAGAGCAGGCCAAAGACTTGAAGGCCAGAGGGTCGATAAACAGAGACTGTCGTCAGAGCCATGTACTGATATCGCTCACACTGCTGACACCGTGACTTTGGATTCAGGGAGTTTCCAAGGGAGTAATTACTGAATTGCTGTCTGTGTGTTATTGATACTTTGCATTTATTTTTTATTTAACGTTTCTGTGTGGTGCAATCCCCATTAGGAAATGTGCTCCACTATTGCTAATGCCATCCAGTGCACATCTTGCCACATGTATGCAGTCCTTGATCAGCCGGTCGAGGGTGCATACTGCTGTGCGAGATGTGAGCACATTGTGCACTTGGAAACCCAGATTCTGAATCTAGATGTGCAGCTGGCAACACTGAGATCCATTGACAATATGGAAATGAGTCTTCTGCTCACTGAACAGACGCTCAATGGGATAGATGAGGCGGGGGATGGTAGGATGGAGCTGCAGGACAGTGAAGCAGCAAGCTGGGTGACAGTTAGAAGGCCGGGTAGAGGGAAGAGTGCCAGGGAGGCTAGTCCTGATCTGGAACACCCCAATAAGTTTGCTAAGTTGGCAGATGAGGGTGGTGCCAGTACAGGGGTAGCACTGCTGCAGCCAGGCATGTCCTCTGAAAGCCGGAGGAGTGACTGCTACAGTAAGGAGGGAAATAGGAGAGCAGGGCAGGCCAGACAGGTGCTGGTAGTGGGGGACTCAATTATTAGGGGAACAGATATGGCAATCTGTCACAATGTCAGGGATCGTCGAACGGTGTGCTGCCTACCTGGCACTCATGTCCGACACATCGCTGATCGGGTGGACAGATTACTGGGAGGGGCTGGTGAAGACCCAGCGGTCATGGTGCACATTGGCACAAATGACAAAGTTAGAGGTAGGTGGAAGGTCCTTAAAAACGATTTCAAGGAATAAGGCTGCAAGCTGAAAGCAAGGACCTCTAACGTGGTATTTTCCGAAATACTGCCTGTACCATGTGCCATGCCAGAGAGGCAATGGGAGATTGAGGAGGTTAATAAGTGGCTCAAGAATTGGTGTAGGAAGGAGAGGTTTGGGTTAAGCAGAACTGGGCCGACTTCTCAGTTGGCTACAGGTTCTACACTAGGGACGGGCTGCACCTCAATGGGGAAGGCGCAGCTGTGCTGGGGAAGAAAATGGCTAGAAGGTTGGAGGAGTGTTTAAACTAGGGAATGGGGGGAGGGTATTCAATTTATAGGCGGGGAAGATAGTGCAGATAGAGACCTGGGCACAAATAAGGAAGTTGGGGGTGGCGGTGGCATGGGGGATGGAGTTAGATCAATTAATAATTTAAGAAAGAATAGAGGTGCAGAGAGATACATAAAATGTATGTATACTAATGCCAGAAGACTTGCCAACAAAATGGACGAATTAGAATTAATGGTGTTGGAGCATAATTATGACATGGTGGGGATATCTGAAACATGGCTGGATGAGAGCCATGAGTGGGCTGTTAACTTGCAGGGTTATAGTCTGTTCAGAAATGACCGAATGGATAAGCGAGGAGGTGTGTGTCTATATGTAAAATCATCCTTAAAACCCATCCTGCGTGATAATATAGGTGAATCTAATGAAAATGTAGAGTCCCTGTGGGTGGAGATAAGAGGAGGGGGAAAAAATAATAAATTACTGATAGGGGTTTGTTATAAGTCTCCAAAAATAATGGAAGCAACGGAGACTATCCTCATAAAGCAAATACATGAAGCTGCGACTCAAGGAGAAGTCATTATTATGGGGGACTTCAACTACCCTGAAATAGATTGGGGAACGGAAATCTGCAGTTCCAGCAAAGGTAATCAGTTTTTGACAACTATGAGAGACAATTACCTTTCACAATTGGTTCACGACCCAACAAGAAAGGGGGCACTGCTAGACCTAATATTAACCAACAGGCCAGACCGCATATCAAATATAAGGGTTGGGGGTCACTTGGGGAATAGTGATCACAAAATAATAAGTTTTGATGCATCCTTTAATAAGATGTGTAGTAGAGGGGTTACAAGGACACTAAACTTCATGAGGGCAAATTTCCAATGGATGAGAGATGATCTTAGTGCAATTAACTGGGACGATATCCTGAGACATAAAAATACACAAAGAAAATGGGAGACGTTTATTAGCATCCTGGATAGGACCTATGCACAGTATATATAACGTATGGGAATAAACATACTAGAAATAGGAGGAAACCAATATAGCTAAATAGAGCTGTAAGGGGCGCAATAAGTGACCAAAAGAAAGCATTTACAGAATTAAAGGAAGTAGGTAGTGATGAGGCATTAAATAAATATAGAAAATTAAATAAATTCTGTAAAAAGCAAATCAAGGCAGCAAAGATTGAGACAGAGAGAGTAAAAATAATCCCAAAATATTCTTTAACTACGTAAATAGTAAGAAACTAAAAAAAGATAGTGTTGGCCCACTCAAAAATAGTCTGGGTGAAATGGTGGATGAGGATGAGGAAAAGGCTAATATGCTAAATGACTTTTTTTTATCAGTATTTACACAAGAAAATTCTATGGCAGACAATATGATCAGTGATAACAAAAATTCCCCATGGACCAATGGAACCCAGTGGACGTAGTGTACATGGACTTTTCAAAAGCTTTTGATACGGTGCCAAACAAAAGGTTGATACATAAAATGAGAATAATGGGGATAGGGCAAAACATGTGTAAGTGGGTTAAGAGCTGGCTCAGGGATAGGAAAGAAAGGGTGGTTATTAATGGAGCACACTCGGACTGGGTCGCGGTTAGCAGTGGGGTACCACATGGGTCAGTATTGGGTCCTCTTCTGTTTAACATATTTATTAATGATCTTGTAGGGGGCATTCAGAGCAGAATTTCAATATTTGCAGATGACACTAAACTCTGCAGGGTAATCAATACAGAGGAAGACCATTTTATATTACAGGATGATTTATGTAAACTAGATGCTTGGGCTGATAAATGGCAAATGAGCTTTAATGGGGATAAATGTAAGGTCATACACTTGGGTAGAAGTAATAAGATGTATAACTATTTGCTTAATTCTAAAACTCTGGGCAAAACCATCAATGAAAAAGACCTGGGAGTATGGGTGGATGACAAACTCACATTTAGTGGCCAATGTCAGGCAGCTGCTACAAAGGCAAATAAAATAATGGTATGCATTAAAAGAGGCATAGATGCTCATGAGGAGAACATAATTTTACCTCTATAAAAGTCACTAGTTCGTCCACACTTAGAATACTGTGTACAGTTCTGGTCTCTGGTGTATAAGAAAGACATAGCTGAACTGCAGCGGGTGCAAAGAAGAGCGACCAAGGTTATTAGAGGACTGGGGGGTCTGCAATACCAAGATACGTTTATTACACTTGGGGCTATTTAGTCTGGAAAAATGAAGGCTAAGGGATGATCTTATGTTAATGTATAAATATATGAGGGGACAGTACAAAGACCTTTCTGATGATCTTTTTAATCATAAACCTGAGACAGGGACAAGGGGGCATCCTCTACGTCTAGAGGAAAGAAGGTTTAAGCATAATAACAGACGCGGATTCTTTACTGTAAGAGCAGTGAGACTATGGAACTCTCTGCCGTATGATGTTGTAATGAGTGATTCATTACTTAAATTTAAGAGGGGACTGGATGCCTTTCTTGAAAAGTATAATGTTACAGGGAATATATACTAGATTCCTTGTTAGGGTGTTGATCCAGGGAACTAGTCTGATTGCCGTATGTGGAGTCGGGAAGGAATTTTTTTCCCCAATGTGGAGCTTACTCTTTGCCACATGTTTTTTTTTGCCTTCCTCTGGATCAACATGTTAGGGCATGTTAGGTTAGGCTATGGGTTGTACTTAAAGTCTTCCTTCAACATTAAAAACTATGTTACTATGTTACTATGACACCGCTGACAGTGAGACAAAGGGCCCTTGTATGGGACATAGCCTCGCGCCCATGCAGACCGTTGAGTCGTACCACCCATTGTGAACTTTATCCTGTTAAGCTTCTATACAGACCCCACATAGGGGAAACAGCTGTGCAGGACAGAGACATTGCCTTGTGTATTCCTTCTCCTTCCGGAGCCAAAGCCGGCATCAGGACCACAAGGAAACATCACCCACAACAAGACCCAAGACGCCATCCTCTCCAGGACAATGCCGAATTTCCACAGCGCCATTGTCTTAGCGCCACCATTTGCACCCAGGGAATACACTGAGGACTGCATGGGATTGAGAAGTCTATTTCCTCTGAACGTATTGTCTCAGTTACTTGTTTTACTACCGTGTTCCAAGTTGCAGTAATTTGTATTCAGAAAATTTCCCTCTACTTCTCCCTGCCTGGAGTATTCACTGTAGAATTAAATCCCCTGATAACCTTTGCTCTCACTACGTTCCGTTACTGCATCCTACGTGTCTGCTGTCTCCTTACAGCCACAAGATCTCAATGTAAGTCTATGAGAGTCAGTACAAGGCTGCCATAGACTTACATTGGAAACACTGGAGCAATCCGACTGGTCACAACCTGCTGAAGACCAACCATAGCAGTGCGGATAGAAGGTGAATATGATGGCGGTTAAGTATATGACTAGGCTCAGGGAATTCAGATTAGAGGCACCACTCCAGTGCTGCAATAGAAAAAAAAACATGGAGTGGTGCTTTAACCCCTTCATGACCTTGGGATTTTTTGTTTTTCCGTGTTCGTTTTTCGCTCCCCTCCTTCCCAGAGCCATAACTTTTTTATTTTTCCGTCAATTTGGCCATGTGAGGGCTTATTTTTTGCGGGACGAATTGTACTTTTGAACGACATCATTGGTTTTAGCATGTCTTGTACTAGAAAACGGGAAAAAAATTCCAAGTGCGGTGAAATTGCAAAAAAAGTGCACTCCCACACTTGTTTTTTGTTTGACTTTTTTGCTAGGTTCACTAAATGCTAAAATTGACCTGACATTATGATTCTCCAGGTCAGTACGAGTTCATAGACACCTAACATCACTAGGTTATTTTTTATCTAAGTGGTGAAAAAAAATTCCAAACTTTGCAAAAAAAAAAAAAAAAAAATTGCGCCATTTTCCGATACTCGTAGCGTCTCCATTTTTCATGATCTGGAGTCGGTTGAGGGCTTATTTTTTGCGTGCCAAGATGACGTTTTTAATGCAGATACGTTCTTTTGATCGCCCGTTATTGCATTTTAATGCAATGTCGCTGCGACCAAAAAAATGTAATTCTGGCATTTCGAATTTTTTTCCCGCTACGCTGTTTAGCGATCAGATTAATGCTTTTTTTTTAATTGATAGATTGGGCGATTCTGAGCGCGGCGATACCAAATATATGTAGATTTGATATTTTTTTATGGATTTATTTTGATTGGGGCGAAAGGGGGGTGATTTAAACTTTTATATTTTTATTTTTTTTAACATTTTTTTCAATTTTTTTTTTTTACTTTTGCCATGCTTCAATAGCCTCCATGGGAGGCTAGAAGCAGGCACAACTTGATCGCCTCTGCTACATAGCAGTGATCTGCTGTTCGCTGCTATGTAGCAGAAATGCAGGTGTGCTGTGAGCGCCGACCACAGGGTGGCGCTCACAGCCACCAGCGATCAGTAACCATAGAGGTCTCAAGGACCTCTATGGTTACAATGGAGACGCATCGCCGACCCCCGATCATGTGACGGGGGTCGGCGATGATGTCATTTCCGGCCGCCCGGCCGGAAGCGCTAGTAAATGCCGCTGTCTGCGTTTGACAGCGGCATTTAACTAGTTAATAGGTGCGGGCAGATCGCGATTCTGCCCGCGCCTATTACGGGCACATGTCAGCTGTTCAAAACAGCTGACATGTCCCGGCTTTGATGCAGGCTCACCGCGGAGCCCTGCATCAAAGCAGGGGATCTGACCTCGGACGTACTATCCCGTCCGAGGTCAGAAAGGGGTTAAAAGATTATAGAAACTATACACTCAATCCTCTCTTGTCCACAGCAGTGACTATAGTACTTCAGTTTCCATGACATATTGTTATAGTCAGTGATGCCTGTGATAACAGACCGTAAAAGACAAAATCATACTTAGTTCTTTTAAAATGCATAACATTGTTTTAAGTGACCTAAAAAATGAAATCGATACCAAAAATATATCTTCCTTTACCTGGGAAAGTGACTTCATTAATTACTTAAGAGTTGTTTTAGGCAAATCGCACAAAGACACAATTGACCATAACATTAAAAATCTTACTTGGACTGTTCAAGACGATTTTAAAATAATTTTCAAAAATTGAATTTTCCTGGTTGGGTAAGCTTACCATTTTTAAAATGTGTGTTCTCCCTAAAGTACTATATATTTTTAGGCCAATTTCTTTGCTCTTCTCATTAAAACATATTCAAAACCTCCAGGATTTATTGAACAAGTTCATCTGGAATAGTAAAGCAAGAGTTTCAAAAACAACCTTAATGAAAGCATATTCTCAGGGGGTTTGGACTCCCTAATTTTTCCCTAATTTGACACGTCTGTGTCTCGCATGTGAAAACCAAGCTCTGGCGCCGACACTTGGGAGCAGAGCGTGCAGCTCCATGTCTTGCTATGCAGCCGCATGCTCCGCTCCCAAGTGACGGCGCCAGAGCTTGGTTTTCACATGCGAGACACGGACGTTTATCTCGCAAGTGGAAAGGAGCCCTAATCTTGTGAAACAAAGTCAGGCCAGGTTTAAAAAAGACTGCTCTTCCACCTAGGTAGATAACAAATCTTCGTTAAGTGAAAAGTCTCTACTTCATTCCACATCTGTACTGGACTCTGAAACTATTTTTGCCTCCTTCTCAGCTTGGAATAAGTTTGCTATCCCAAATGTTGTGAATTCTGTTGTCGAACTCCCTCCTGTGGTTGTGAATGGTACGTCGGCGAGTTCTGTCTATGGGCTCCCTCTGGTGGCTATGAGTGAAGCTGCTGCTTCTGAGGTTCCTTACACAGGTGACGTGGTTTATCCTTTGGTTGGCTGCTCTATTTAACTCCTCTCTGATCGTTACTCCATGCCAGCTGTCAATGTTTTTGCATTGGTTCTGTTCGCTCCTGGATCTCTCTAGTGACCTGCCTTCTCCTGCAGAAGCTAAGTTCCTGATAGTCATTATTTGTTCACTGTTTTCTTGTCCAGCTGGTTATCATGATTTTGTCTTGCTAGCTGGAAGCTCTGGGATGCAGAGTGGCCCCTCCGCACCGTGAGTCGGTACGGAGGTCTTTTTTGCACACTCTGCGTGGTCTTTTGTAGGTTTTTGTGCTGATCGCAAAGTTACCTTTCCTATCCTCTGTCTATTTACTAAGTCTGGCCTCCCTTTGCTGAAACCTGTTTCATCTCTGCGTTTGTGACTTCCATCTTTACTCACAGTTAATATATGTGGGGGGCTTCCTTTACCTTTGGGGAATTTCTCTGAGGCAAGGTAGGCTTTGTTTTCTATCTCTAGGGCTAGATAGTTCTTAGGCTGTGACGAGGCGCCTAGGTCTGGTCAGGAGAGCTCCACGGCTATTTTTAGTGTGTGTGATAGGATTAGGGCTTGCGGTCAGCAGAGCTCCCACATCCCAGAGCTCGTCCTGTATGAGGTTTAACTATCAGGTCATTCCGGGTGCTCCTAACCACCAGGTCATAACACCCAACAACGACACTTTGTGGAAAACCAAAAAGATCTATAGAAATCATTTTCTATTGAAAGCTGGAAAAAAGCTATTTCCTTGTCATACTCATCTAATCTCTGTGCCTCAATCATGAAACATTTTTTAACCCCTTCATGACCCGGGGTATTTTCATTTTCATTTTTTGCTCCCTTCCTTCCCAGAGCCATAACTTTTTTATTTTTCCATCAATATGGCCATGTGAGGGCTTATTTTTTTGCGGGACGAGTTGTACTTTTGAAAGACATCATTGGTTTTAGCATGTCATGCACTAGAAAACTGGAAAAAAATTCCAAGTGCGATGACTTGGGATCCTAATTGGGCCCACGTGTGTATAATCTAAAAGTGTGTATGCAATTTCTGTATGCCTGAGCACACTGTTCCTAAGTAAACATTGTCAGGTACATGCAGTATCTTACCCTGACTTTTATCATCAGAAAAATCTATAACTACAGTAAAGACTGTCAGGTCTAATTTGGTATCCTACCCTGACCTCACCATCAGACTAATCTCACTCTAGAAATTCATAACCAATAGAACATCACATGCCAATCTGGCCTTCTGTTTCTACTCTTGCGTCCTGATAGGGGCAGAATAGGAGCTTAGGGAGAGCCATTGGACAAGCGGGGGGCGCTATTTCTCGTTATCTTAGGCTACTTTCACACTAGCGTTAACTGCATTCCGTCACAATGCGTCATTTTGCA
Source organism: Ranitomeya imitator (assembly GCF_032444005.1). Classification (NCBI taxonomy): domain Eukaryota; kingdom Metazoa; phylum Chordata; class Amphibia; order Anura; family Dendrobatidae; genus Ranitomeya; species Ranitomeya imitator. The sequence goes on along the minus strand of NC_091284.1, from coordinate 709,023,333 downwards.
GAAAAAACGCATCCTGCAAAAGTGCTTGCAGGATGCGTTTTTTCCCCATAGACTTGTCTTGACGACGTATTGCGACGGATTGCCACACGTCGCATCCGTCGTGCGACGGATGCGTCGTGCTTTGGCGGACCGTCGGGAGCAAAAAACGCTACATGTAACGTTTTTTGCTCCTGATGGACCGCTTTTTCCGACCGCGCATGCGTGGCCGGAACTCCGCCCCCACCTCCCCGCACCTTACAATGGGGCAGCGGATGCGCCGGAGAAATGCATCCGCTGCCTCCGTTGTGCAGTGCGTTAAACGCTAGCATCGGAATCTCTGCCCGACGCATTGCGACGGGGAGATTCCGACGCTAGTGTGAAAGTAGCCTTAGGGTGCCAACCTCCGCAAACAGGTAGGATACCAGATACATACCTAAATAGGGACAATGCACCTATAATGCACCTATATTAGCACTTCGTGTGTTTGTGCGTGGAATATGTTTGAGCACAATCACTTTACACAGGCATATAGTTACGCTATCAGTTTAGATTAATCAAATTTACTGATAAATGCCATTCTCTTAGAGACTGTGCAAATATTAAATTGAAGGAGTGGTTGCTATAGGACTCTTGATTAGTCCATATTGGGGCTTTATATTACCTGAAGTGAGTTATTATTGATCTTAGGGATTGAACAGTGTAAACAGAGCAGTGTATTCGCTTCCCACTGTTTTGATATATACCGCTCAGGTCTCTCTAACTTTTACATGCATAAATGCACCTTCACTGGTGGTAGGGTATTTTACCCATAAATAAAAGTTAAATTTTAAAGGTTTTTTAGTTAGCCAGTTTGAATTCACCCTTTTTTCATTTATTTATTTTTGTAAGACTAAGTGTGGTGAAATTGCAAAAAAGTGAAATCCCACACTGGTTTTTTGTTTGGCTTTTTTGCTAGGTTCACTAAATGCTAAAACTGACCTGCTATTTTAATTCTCCAGGTCATTATGAGTTTCATATACAATAAACATGAATAGGTTCTTTTAACCACTTAAGCCCCGAGGGTGGTTTGCACGTTAATGACCTGTCCAATTTTTACAATTCTGACCACTGTCCCTTTATGAGGTTATAACTCTGGAACGCTTCAACGGATCTTGGCGATTCTGACAATGTTTTCTCGTGACATATTGCACTTCATGATAGTGGTAAAATTTCTTCGATATAACTTGCGTTTATTTGTGAAAAAAATGGAAATTTGGGCGAAAATTTTGAAAATTTAGCAATTTTCCAACTTTGAATTTGTATGCCCTTAAATCACAGAGATATATCATGTAAAATAATTAATAAGTTACATTTCCCACATGTCTACTTTACATCAGCACAATTTTGGAACCCCCAATTTTTTTTGTTAGTGAGATATAAGGGTTAAAATTTGACCAGCAATTTCTCATTTTTACAACACCAATAATTTTTAGGGACCACATCACATTTGAAGTCATTTTGAGGGGTCTATGTGATAGAAAATAACCAAGTGTGACACCATTCTAAAAACTGCACCCCTCAAGGTGCTCAAAATCACATTCAAGAAGTTTATTAACCCTTCAGGTGTTTTACAGTAATTTTTTGAATGTAAAAAATTAACATTTAACTTTTTTTCACAAAAAATTTAGTTCAGCTCCAATTTGTTTTATTTTCCCAACGGTAAGAGAAGAAATTGGACCCCAAAAGTTGTTGTGCCATTTGTTCTGAGTACGCCGATACACCACTGTTTGGGCGCATGGCAGAGCTCGGAAGGGAAGGAGCGCCGTTTGACTTTTCAATGCAAAATTGACTGGAATTGAGATGGGACGCCATGTTGCGTTTGGAGAGCCCCTGATGTGCCTAAACATTGAAACCCCCCACAAGTGACACCATTTTGGAACGTAGACCCCCTAAGGAACTTATCTAGATGTGCAGTGAGCACTTTAACCCACCAAGTGCTTCACAGAAGTTTATAATGCAGAGCTGTAAAAATAAAAAAAAACATATTTTTTCACAAATATGATCTTTTCACCCCCAATTTTTTATTTTCCCAAGGCTAAGAGAAGAAATTGGACCCAAAATTTGTTGTGCCCTTTGTTCTGAGTACGCTGATACTCCACATGTTGGGGTAAACCACTGTTTGGGTGCATAGCAGAGCTCAGAAGAGAAGGATCGCTGTTTGACTTTTCAATGCAAAATTGACTGGAATTGAGATGGGACACCATGTCACGTTTGGAGAGCCCCTGATGGGCCTAAACATTGAAACCCCCCACAAGTGACACCATTTTGGAAAGTAGAGCCCCTAAGGAACTTATCTAGCTGTGTTCTGACAGCTTTCATCCCCCAAGTGTTTCACTACAGTTTATAATGCAGAGCTGTGAAAATAAAAATTATTTTTTTTTCACAAAAATTATTTTTTTAGCCCCCAGTTTTGTATTTTCCCAAGGGTAACAGGAGAAATTCGACCCCAAAAGTGGTTATCCAATTTGTCCTGAGTACGCTGATACCCCATATGTGGGGGGCACCACCGTATGTGCGCATGGCAGAGCTCGGAATGGAAGGAGCGCCATTTGGAATGCAGACTTAGATGGATTGGTCTGCAGGCGTCACATTGCATTTGCAGAGCCCCTGATGCACCTAAACAGTAGAAACCCCCCACAAGTGACACCATTTTGAAAACTAGACCCCCTAAGGAACTTATCTAGATGTGTTTTGACAGCTTTGAACCCCCAAGTGTTTCACTACAGTTTATAACGCAGTCGTGAAAATAAAAATTAATTTTTTTCCCACAAAAATGTTTTTTTAGCCCCCCAAATTTTTATTTTCTCAAGGGTAAACAAAGAAATTGGACCCCAATAGTTGTTGTCCAATTTGTCCTGAGTATGCTGATACCCCATATGCTGGGGTAAACCCCTGTTTGGGCACACGGGAGAGCTCGGAAGGGAAGAAGCACTGTTTTACTTTTTCAGCGCAGAATTGGCTGGAATTGAGATCGGACGCCATGTGGCGTTTGGAGAGCCCTGATGTGCCTAAACAGTGGAAACCCCCAATTCTAACTGAAACCCTATCCCAAACACACCCCTAACCCTAATCCCAACCATAGCCCTAACCACACCCCTAACCCTGACACACCCCTAACCCTAATCCCAACCGTAAATGTAATCGAAACCCTAACCCTAACTTTAGCCTCAACCCTAACTTTAGTCCCAACCCTAACTTTAGCTCCAATCCTAACTTTAACTTTAGCCTCAACCCTAACTTTAGCCCCAACCCTAACTTTAGCCCCAACCCTAACTCTAACTTTAGCCCCAACCCTAACCATAACTTTAGCCCCAACCCTAACCCTAGCCTCAACCCTAACCCTAGCCCCAACCCAAGCCATAACCCTAGCCCCAACCTTAGCACCAACCCTAGGCCTAACCCCAACCCTAGCCCCAACCCTAGCCCCAACCCTAACCCTAGCCCTAACCCTAGCCCTATCCCTAGCCCTAACCCTAGCCCTAACCCTAGCCCTAACCCTAACCCTTGCCCTAACCCTAATAGGAAAATGGAAATAAATACATTTAAAAAAAAATAAATTTATGTTTCCCTAACTAAGGCGGTGATGAAGGGAGGTTTCATTTACTTTTATAGCGGGTTTTCTAGCGGATTTTTATGATTGGCAGCCGTCACACACTAAAAGACGCTTTTTATTGCAAAAAATATTTTTTGCATTACCACATTTCGAGACCTATAATTTTTCCATATTTTAGTCCACAGAGTCATGTGAGGTCTTGTTTTTTGGGGGACGAGCTGCTGTTTTTATTGGTAACATTTTCGGGCACGTGACATTTTTTTTATCACTTTTTATTCCGATTTTTGTGAGGCAGAATGACCAAAGACCAGCTATTCATGAATTTCTTTGGGGGGGGGGGGGTTTATACTGTTCCGCATTTGGTAAAATTGATAAAGCAGTTTTATTCTTTGGGTCAGTATGATTACAGCGATACCTCATTTATATCTTTTTTTATGTTTTGGCGCTTTTTATACGATAAAAACTATTTTATAGAAAAAATAATTATTTTTGCATCGCTTTATTCTGAGGACTGTAACTTTTTTATTTTTTCGCTGATGATGCTGTATTGCAGCTCGTTTTTTGCGGGACAAGATGACGTTTTCAGCGGTACCATGGTTACTTATATCCTTCTTTTTGATCGCGTGTTATTCCACTTTTTGTTCGGCAGTATGATAATAAAGCGTTGTTTTTTGCCTCGTTTTTTTTTTTCACTAAAGGGGTTAACTAGTGGGACAGTTTTATAGGTGGGGTCGTTACGGACGTGGTGATACTAAATATGTGTACTTTTATTGTTTTTTTTATTTAGATAAAGAAATGTATTTACGGGAACAATATATATTTTTTTCTTCATTTAGTATTTTTTTTTTTTACACATCTAAAAAATTTTTTTTTTACTTTGTCCCAGGGGGGACATCACTGTATAGTGACAGATCACTGATCTGACACTTTGCAGAGCACTGTGTCAGATCAGCGATCTGGCATGCCCTGCTCCTTGGTTACCAGTGCCTGCTCTGGACCCGGAAGTAGTCCCTGCAGGACCCGGAAGTAGCCCTGTGGCCATTTTGGATCCGGGGCCTGCAGGGAGAAGATGCTCGGTACAAGGTGAGCACATCGCCTTGTACCGATCGGCTTCCCTATGCCCCCGAAACACTGCGATCATGTTTGATCGCGGTGTGCCGGGGGTTAATGTGTCGGTAGCGGTCCGTGACCGCTCCTGGCACATAGTGCCGGATGTCAGCTGCGATAGTCAGCTGACACCCGGCAGCGATCGGCTGCGCTCCCCCCGTGAGCGCGGCCGATCGCATATGACGTACTATCCCGTCACTGGGAATTAAGTCCCAGGTCACCTTGACGGGACAGTACGTCATATGGGATTAAGGGGTTAACATAAGTGGCAAAAAAAAATTCCGAACTTTGCTAAAAAAAAAAAAAAATTGTGTAATTTTCCGATACCCATAGCGTCTCCATTTTTCGTGATCTCGGGTCGGTTGGGGCTTATATTTTGCGTGCCGAGCTGATTCCACCTGCCGCTATTGCGGGCACATGTCAACTGTACAAAACAGCTGGCATGCTCCGGTTTTGATGCGGGCTCACCGCCCACATCAAAGCAGGAGATCTGACCTCGGACGTACTATCCCGTCCGAGGTTAGAAAGGGGTTAAGGTGTTTCCAATGTGGTATTTAACCCCCAATAGGTTGGCTAAAGCCTTTATGAATCTTACCCCTCTTTGCTGGAGAGGATGCGGAAATAAAGGAGACTTGATCCATATTTTCAAGTATTGCTCTAAAATCCAGAGTTTTTGGAGTGACATTTCCACTTTAATAAAAAAAGTTACTGTTAGCAACATTATAATTACCCCACAATTAGCTCTTCTTTCTCTAGAAATAGAGCATATCAACTCAGAGTATAGATTTATTTGAATACACATTTTCTCAGTGGCTAAAAATGCTATAGCTTTAAATTGGAAAAGAGCTACCATTCCTACACTTCAAGATATAATAGAGACGAGCATAGATTAGCAATTGTTAATAACACTTGGGAAAAATACTTATTTAAATGGAAACCATGGCTTACCTTTTTGGAAAAATTCTCGGGCTAACAACTTACTAGTCCAGCTTTTTTCTGTGTTCTGCAGTTTTTGCAGTGCCGATGTTGCTGTAAGTTATTTCATAACAACTGTATCTTCTTTTTTTCTTTAAGATTTTATTTACCTTTTTCCTTTGTCCCTCCTTTTCTCCCCTTTCCTTTCTTTACTTTTCCCTCCCCAGTATCCTTAAGGATATCAAGATCTGTACATTAATAGTAATCCCTGACTTACCCTAATTTCTCCTTTTTGTAAATATTAAAATTTGTTAATAAAAATGTATTTTTAAAAAATATATGAAAGTGATGAAATTGTCCATTCTGGTGGACTTGTCTTCAAAGTATTGCCAGCAGTAGACACGGGAGCTCTGGGTGGCCAGGGTTCGGAGATGTTTGTTCCTAGACTGTAATATGGAAATCTATGTACGTTTTTAGTACATTTTAGATTTTTCTTTTAATAGAGTCCTATAGATTTAGAACTACGTGGTGGCTTCTGATTTGCACAAGTTCCTAAACATTTATATGGTTGAAGCATTGCTGATGGGATGTGTTTTAGATGTAAGATCTGTATCTCACTGCTATTAACACTTACGCTGCCAAAACTTAGGTTTCTGTGCAGAAGTAAAAATTCTAATAAATAAATCACATTTCTGTAGCAACTTTAGAAGACAAATACCATGATAAATATTACACAACTCACCGTCCTGAGAACCCTCTTGACCTCTTTCACTACGGCTGGAATATTTGGCACGGAACAAGCCAGCAAGGTGCACACAACGACATCCATAGAACCATCTACAATAGACGTCATGTTGTCAGCAGAAGCTACCACAAAGCGCTCATATATAAGATGGTCATTTTTTGCTTGGTTTTTGCTTAGGAACTTTTCGAAATTTGGGTTGATATCCAGACAGGTCACTTTGCAGCCGCTGGGATAATACTTGAAGTTGGCACCTGAGCCACAACCAACCTCTAGGAGCCGGAGCTCTTTGGAGGGACCCGAAAAGTCGGAGATATTGCTAAAAAGTTTTCTTTTCTGATCATCCATCGTTCTGTTGTATGATTCGCAGAACCTACTTATAAAATGAGGAAAGTATTTCTTCATAACCGAGTCCCAAATGCCAAGATAATTAAGGATGTGCAGAGGCAGCATGATGACAGCCGCTATAAACTGCAATACAAGTATGATCACAGACATGTTGGAGGGAAATCCTGCATGCAGCCAGCAGAGACTGAAATTCCGAGTGAGGCCCTCTTGTATTTCTAGATATTTGCCATTCCTAGATCCTCCCTAAAAGTGGGAGGAGGGCTGCACAATACTGGGTCTGTGGAAAGTTCAACCGAGCACAGCGTGCACTATTCACCACCTAGGTACACATTCTATGGACTTTTTATTAACTAGCAGTGACACTATAGACATACTCAGATGTGATAAGAGCAGGAATCAAGAGAATGTGGGTTATTTTCAGCTTTGATAACAGACACAATTAAGAAATACTCTGATACCAACATTAGAGATGGTTTTAATTCAACTATTTAAACCAAAATAATAATAAACAAAGACATCTTAAAAAAATTCTCAATGGAATAGTGTCACTTTAGTTATATCAGGAAAGAAAAAAGTTGTATACCAGATGTACATGATGGAGGAAATGTAAAGTCATGGTGAATGGAGGATTTGATTAAGTGCCTTTCTAACCTACATGGTAACATGATACCGCAGCTTTGTATCGTGTTACATTACTTCAGTGCTGACATTAATATTTTGCAGGATTTTATGCATGGAAACACTGATATAATTTTTTCTCATATATATATTCTCAAGTATGTTAAAAAAAATCTTCCTAAAGCTATATTCCCTAGATGTGCAAAGTTCTAGCAAAGTGAATTGGATTTATAGAAATATCGGTGGTATGACTCGAGTATATGCCAAGAGGGGTACTTTCAGCTTAAAAAAATACTCGAGTATGTACGGTAGATATATAGATGTCTGTGATAAATACGATTAGTACAGTGTCTGTGCAGCTTACTGTACATGTATTTAATTAATAAAAGATTATTTTTCTGAAAAAAATGGCGTGGGCTCCCTTTCAATTTTCGTAACCAGCAGAGGAGAAAGCCGAAGGCTGGGGGCCCACGCCATTTTTTTCCAAAAATCTTTTATTAATATATACATGTACAGTAAGCTGCACGCACACTGCACTAATTGTATTTGTCACAGACATCCATAAACAGTGGGTATGGAAAGTATTCAGACCCCTTTAAATTTTTCACTCTTTGTTTCATTGCAGCCACTTAGTAAATTCACAAAAGTTAATTTTTTTCTCATTAATGTACACACTGAACCCCATCTTGACTGAAAAAAATAACAAAAATGTAGAAATTTTTGCAAATTTATTAAGAAAGAGAAACTGAAAGAGCACATGGTCATAAGTATTCAGACCCTTTGCTCAGTATTGAGTAGAAGCACCTTTTTGAGCTAGAACAGCCATGAGTCTTCTTGGGAATGATGCAACAAGTTTTTCACACCTGGATTTGGGGATCCTCTGCCATTCTTCCTTGCAGATCATCTCCAGTTCTGTCAGGTTGGATGGTGAATAGTGATGAGCTAATATAATCGTTACTCGAGATTTCTCAAGTACGCTCGGGGGTCCTCCAAGTATTCTTTAGTGCTCGGAGTTTTAGTTTTTCTTGCCGCAGCTGAATGATTTACATCTCTTAGCCAGCTTAAGTACATCTGGGGATTCCCTAGCAACCAGGCAACCCCACATGTACTTATGCTGGCTATCAGATGTAAATCATTCAGCTGCGGCAAGAAAAACTAAAACTCCGAGCACTAAAAAATACTCGGAGGACCCCCAAGCATGCTCTAGAAATCTCGAGTAACTAGTATATTAGCTCATCACTATTCACCATCCAACCTGACAGAACTGGAGACGATCTGCAATTTTGTGGATTAACCAGGATTTGTAATCACATCTTTCATGCGTCTTGGCATGCTTTCCACCAGTCTTTCACATTGCTTTTGGAGCAAAATGTAAGCAGTTCTTCTTTGTTTGATGGCTTGTGACTATCCATCATCCTCTTGATTACATGCCAGAGGTTCTCAATGGGGTTCAGGTCTGGAGATTGGGCTGCCCATGACAGGGTTTTGATGTGGTGGTCTCTTCATTTTTGCCAGAGCTGTACGTATTCTATGTGTATATATAATCTATTCTACTCTAACCTGTCACGCTGTGATTATACTGTATGCGACACATGAATTACTTGTGTCTATCTATCTATGCAATATAAATACATACAGTATATATATATATATATATGTGTGTGTGTCACTGACATCTCTATATATGTGTTTGTGTGTATCTATCTATCCTATCTATTCTATTCTAACCTGTCAGTGTGCATCACAGAAGCAAAGCGTCACGAAGATAAGTGTCGTGATACAGCAGTTATTCCATGGCACAGAACTAAAATCCATCTTCTCTCTTCACACAGGTAAAAATTCCCTCTGCTTGCTGTCTCCTGCAATATATTCAAATGGTACAACTTCCCACCTCTGATTGCTGTCTCATCTCCTGCAATAGACTCTTATGGTAAAAATTCCCTCTGCTTGCTGTCTCCTGCAATATATTCAAATGGTACAACTTCCCACCTCGGCTTGCTGTCTCATCTGCTGCAATAGACTCTTATGGTATAACTTCCCACCTCTGCTTGCTGTCTGCTCTGTCATCTGCTGCTTTACCATCTAGAAACATATTTTAATGTGTCTGCTAATTCATTGTTATAAATCATTTGGTGCATTGTACTTAAAACTCACTGTTGCATATCCATGACTGGGATCAGTGTAGATCTTATCTGGTGGAGGTGTTAAAATAGATGTTGCCAGGCTGAATGTCTTTGATCATCTAAAAAAAAAAACCCCAGGTGTGCTTACCCCAGCTGCCAAATTATCCTCAACCAGTTCCCACAATCCAGATCTTCTGACACAGCAGTCTGGACTATAAATTTAGAACCATCCTTAGGGGTGCACGCATGTGGGGGTGCACGCATCACAGAAACAAAGCGTCGTGATACAGCAGTTACTCCATGGCAGATAGTCAGGGCAGGAGTCAGGTAACCCACACTCTGCACTCCATTCTATCCATGTGCTTTATTCCTATCCTCCTATGCTCTCTTGCAATCCACTTTCACCGACCAATCCCCCCTCCATCACGACTCATATACATCAGCTCCTCTCTCTTTCCTTCTCCCACGTACAGCTCCCATGCACTTCTCACCTTCTTGAAGCCCATCTTGCCCAAACACACTGCACAAAAAATCTTCATACAATTCCAAAAACTACTTGCTTTTTATCTTCCTACTCCTACTGATTTCAGGGGACATCTCCCCCAACCCCGGTCCACCATAACCCAACCTCAACCCCTACCCAACCTCACATCAAAACCTTAATAATCTTACTAATATTATTTGCACTCCTTCATCTCCTTCTTTTAAATGTGCCCTTTGGAATCCACGGTCTGTATGCAACAAGCTTCCTTTCCTACACAATTACTGTCTGAAAAACTCTCTGAATCTGTTGGCCCTCATGGAAACCTGTATTCAGGATTCTGACACTGTCTCTCCTGCTGCCATCTCCCATGGTGTCTTACAATTCTCCCATTCCCCGAGACCGACAAACAGACCTGGTGGTGGATTCGGCATACTCCTGTCCCCACAATGCACTTTCCAGGTCATCCCCCCAGTTCCATCACTCTCATTCCCTTCTTTTGAAGTCCACACCATCAGGCTCTTTTGTCCCCTCTCCCTCAGAGTAGCGGTCATATACCAGCCCCCAGGCTCACCCACCCACTTCCTGGACCATTTCTCTGCCTGGCTGCCGCACTTCATGTCCTCAGAACTACCAACCCTTATCCTGGGAGACTTCAACATCCCGATTAACAGCCCCCCTTCCACATCTGCATCCCAGCTTCTATCACTAACCACTTCTCTAGGCCTCTCACAGCTCTCAACCTCTGAAACACACAAAGACAGTAACATCCTGGACCTGGTTTTCGTCCGGCTCTGCTCAATCTCCTACCTAGATAACTCACTGCTTCCCCTCTCTGACCACAACATTCTCTCCTTCACACTCACAATTTCTCGCCCACCCCAGCACCCTCCTACCTACCATTCAGTCAGAAATCTACAGTCCATAAACCCTCATACACTTTCAGACTCCCTACACTCATCATTGTCCCCAATCTCTTCTTTTTCCTGTCCTAATCTGGCTGTACATCACTTCAATGACACTCTTAGAAGCACCCTTGACAGAGTGAAACAGCCCTGGCTCACATCGCAAACCCGATTTCTCCAGTGATGCTCTTGACGTGCTGAACGCTTATGGAGGAAAACACGCACACCAGAAGACTTCATACACTTCAAATTTATGTTAAGGACCTATAACTCTGCCTTTCACCTCGCCAAACAGACCTACTTCACCACCCTGATCTCCTCACTATCCAACAACCCCAAGAAACTTTTTGACACCTTTCACTCCCTCCTCAGGCCAAAAGCACAAGCTCCTATCACAGACATTTGTGCTGATGACCTGGCCTCCTACTTTATAGAGAAATTAGACAGTATCCGTCAGGAAATCCGCTCCCAATCACCAAGTTCAGTGACTCCCATCCCTCCCTGCATTTCTCCTGACTCACTCTCCACATTCGATCCCATCACAGAAGAAAAATTCTCCAGGTTCCTCTCCTCTTCTCGTCCGACTACATGCACCACCGACCCCATTCCCTCACATCTCCTCCAGTCACTCTCTCCAGTTGTCACAACTCACCTAACTACAATCTTTAATCTCTCTCTCTCCTCTGGCATTTTTCCCTCCTCCTTCAAACACTCTATCATTACTCCATTACTAAAGAAACCCACCCTCGACCCATCCTGCACAAACAACTACAGACCAGTCTCCAATCTCCCCTTCATCTCTAAACTCTTGGAGTGCCTGATATACTCCCTCTTTACCCGTTACCTCTCCACTCACTCCCTCCTAGACCCTTCACAGTCCGGTTTCCGCCCCCTACATTTGACAGAAACTGCACTCATCAAAGTGACCTTCTGACAGCAAAACCAGTCTCTGCTCATTCTTCTCGACCTTTCGACACTGTTGACCACCCTCTCCTACTCTCTAGGCTCCAGTCACTTAGCATTAAGGACACTGCTCTCTCCTGGTTCTCCTATCTTTCTGACCGCTCCTTCAGTGTTCTGTTCTCTGGCTCCACTTCATCTCCTCTTCCTCTCACTGTCGGGGTACCTCAGGGCTCAGTCCTTGGCCCCCTTCTCTTCTCTCTCTACACGGCCCCAATTAGACAGACCATCAGCAGATTTGGCTTTCAGTACCATCTTTATGCTGATGACACACACAACTATACACATCATCCCCTGACCTTACCCCCGCTGTACTACAAAACGCCACTGACCGTCTGTCTGCAGTCTCCAACATCATGTCTGCTCTCTATCTGAAACTCAAACTCTCCAAAACTGAACTTCTTCTGCTCCCGCCATCTACTAACCTCCCTAAATCTGACATTTCCCTCTCCGTGGGGAGCACCATAATAACACCCCAACAGCAGTCGCGCTGTCTAGGTGTTATGTTTGACTCCGATCTCTCTTTCACATCCCATATACAATCTCTTGCCCGCTTGTGCCGCTTACACCTAAAAAACATCTCTAGAATCCGCCCTTTTCTCACCATGGAAACAACAAAAACCCTCACTGTCGCCCTGATCCACTCCCGCCTGGACTACTGTAACGCTCTATTAATTGGCCTCCCCCTCACTCGACTTTCCCCTCTCCAGTCTATCCTTAATGCAGCAGCCAGGGTTGTCCATCTGGCTAATCGTTACTCGGACACGTCCGCTCTTCGCCAGTCGTTACACTGGCTGCCCATTCATTACAGGATACAATTCAAAGTACTTGTTCTCACCCACAAAGCTTTCCACAGTGCAGCACTCCCATACATCTCCTCCCTCATTTCTGTCTATCGGCCTAACCGACCGCAGCGGCCTAACCGACCGCAGCTCTGCAAATGACTTTCGACTAACCTCTACCCTGATCCGTACCTCCCACTCCCGACTCCAAGACTTCTCCAATGCTGCGCCAATCCTCTGGATTGCTCTACCCCAAGATATTCGGACCATTCACAATTTGCATAGTTTTAGGCGCTCGCTCAAAACACATTTGTTCAGAGCGGCCTATCACATTCAGTAATCAAAGTGATTTTATGTTTGTGTGTGTGTAGCCCATTCACTATCTCCATCTATCCCCCACCCCCTGAAGATGGCTGGACCATCATTGTAAATACATCATTGTAAATACAAACCTGTGCTTTATATCTCCCCCACCTCATTTTAGATTGTAAGCTCTCACGAGCAGGGTCGTCTTATTTCGCTGTAATTATTGTATTGTTAACGTTGTTACTTATGACTGTTGTGTTTGAAACTGTTCAACTTTAAAGTGCTGCGGAATATGTTGGCGCTATATAAATAAAGATTATTATTATTATTATATTATTATGTACCCGCATATGAATTGCCGGCTTTTCAAATGCGATCTGTGTGTAAGAATTGGACAGCATTCGCATGGTCCAAGTGCTGTGTGATTTTTTTTTCTTGCACCCATTGACTTCTATTGCGGGATGCGATCCAATTTCCTATTACAATCGCAGCATGCTGCAAGTTTTTTCCAATCCGATCGTGATCCGATCCGAGCTGGAAAAAAACGCAGATGGACACACGATCATAGAATAACATTGGTCCGAATTCAATCAGATTTTTTATCGGATTGCATTTGTCCAATTTCATCAAAAGTGGGAATGAGCCCAAAGACTTATATTAGAGGAAGAATATCCACAGCAAAAAAAAACCACATACGTTTTTTAGTGTGTTTCCGCCTCAAAAACGCATGTAATCTGCACCTAAGTATAGCAATAAAGTTTTATCAAACAAAAAAAAAGGAAGTATAAAAAACAAAGCTTTATTTAAAGAATAACACACCAAACAGAGGCAAAAAAACGCACCAATAAAAAAAATGTTAAAAAACGCACAGAAAAACTCAAGGAATAATTGCATTCCCTCAATTAACTTTTATTGTGGTTTTTAACATTGTGTTCTCCCTGCTTAAAAAATGCAGCGTCTTACAGTTCCAGCAAAGTGGATGGGATTTCTAGAAATCTCCTTCCCACTGTGCTTCTTGTTTATGCTGCGTAAGCTGACCTGGTGTTTTTTTAAAAATCTGCAGCATGTCAATTTCTTTTGCGAGCACGCTGAGTTTTCTGTGCAGATTTTCCCCATAGACTTACATTGGATGCTGAAAATCCCCAGGTAAAATACGCACATGCGTTTTTAATGAATTTCGATGGCGGAAACGCATCAAAAACATTGGTAATCCACACCTAAGTATGCCAATAAAGTTCAGTGAAATGAAAATGCCAGAAAGTTTCAAAAACAAGGCAGCTTTTTTAAGGAATGACACACCAGAGACAATAGCGGCCAAAGAACTTCAGGATTGGACACAAGACTAATAGAGGTGCTGAACCTGTCAATCTGGAAAGGCCAGTTAATTAGAACAGCTACTGTCAAAAGTAGAGAAACAAGTCAGGAGCAGCTATTGTTTTGTAGCAGGAGAAGAATGAGAGAACCGACCAAGGACTGGACTCGTCCCTACCTCAAGGCACCATGCATGGACATTTTGTAAGAGAAGTAGTTCTGTGTGACGGAAAGGAGCCTGACTAAACGTTATGAATCATTATGATCAATCTCTGACAGGATCACTGTATATTGCTGCGTGCTTGAAAATGGTTACATCACGTAACGGGGCAAGATGCTTGTTAATGGAAGCCATGATTGAAATCCCTTAACCCCTTTACCCCCAAGGGTGGTTTGCACGTTATGGACCGGGCCAATTTTTACAATTCTGACCACTGTCCCTTTATGAGGTTATAACTCTCGAACGCTTCAACAGATCCCGGTGATTCTGACATTGTTTTCTTGTGACATATTGTACTTCATGATAGTGGTAAAATTTCTTTGATATTACCTGCGTTTATTTGTGAAACAAACGGAAATATGGCGAAAATTTTGAAAATTTTGCAATTTTCCAACTTTGAATTTTTATGCAATTAAATCACAGAGATATGTCACACAAAATACTTAATAAGTAACATTTCCCACATGTCTACTTTACATCAGCACAATTTTGGAACCAAAATTTTTTTTTGTTAGGGAGTTATAAGGGTTAAAAGTTGACCAGCAATTTCTCATTTTTACAACACCATTTTATTTTAGGGACCACATCTCATTTCAAGTCATTTTGAGGGGTCTATATGATAGAAAATACCCAAGTGTGACACCATTCTAAAAACTGCACCCCTCAAGGTTCTCAAAACCACATTCAAGAAGTTTATTAACCCTTCAGGTGTTTCACAGGAATTTTTGGAATGTTTAAATAAAAATTAACATTTAACTTTTTTTCACAAAAAATTTACTTCAGCTCCAATTTCTTTTATTTTACCAAGGGTTACAGGAGACAATGGACCCCAAACCTTGTTGTACAATTTGTCCTGAGTACGCCGATACCCAATAAGTGGAGGTAAACCACTGTTTGGGCGCATGACAGAGCTTGGAAGCGAAGGAGCGCCATTTGACTTCTCAATGCAAAATTGACTAGAATTGAGATGGGACGCCATGTTGCGTTTGGAGAGCCACTGATGTGCCTAAACATTGAATCCCCCCCACAAGTGACACTATTTTGGAAAGTAGACCCCCTAAGGAACTTATCTAGAGGTGTGGTGAGCACTTTGACCCACCAAGTGCTTCACAGAAGTTTATAATGCAGAACCGTAAAAATAAAAAATAATTTTTTTTTCACAAAAATTATCTTTTCGCCCCCAATTTTTTATTTTCCCCATGGTAAGAGAAGAAATTGGAACCAAAAAGTTGTTGCACAATTTGTCCTGAGTACTCTGATACCCCATATGTGGGGGTAAACCACTGTTTGGGCGCATGGGAGAGCTCGGAAGGGAAGGAGCGCCGTTTGACCTTTCAATGCAAAATTGACAGGAATTGAGATGAGACGCCATGTTGCGTTTGAAGAGCCACTGATGTGCCTAAACATTGAAACCCCCCAAGTGACACCATTTTGGAAAGTAGACCCCCTAAGGAACTTATCTAGAGGTGTGGTGAGCACTTTGACCCACCAAGTGCTTCACAGAAGTATATAATGCAGAACCGTAAAAATAAAAAATCATTTTTTTTCACAAAAATTTTCTTTTCGCCCCCAATTTTTTAATTTCTCAATGGTAAGAGAAGAAATTGGAACCAAAAATTGTTGTACAATTTGTCCTGAGTACGCTGATACCCCATATGTGGGGGTAAACCACTGTTTGGGCGCATGGGAGAGCTCGGAAGGGAAGGAGCGCCGTTTGACTTTTCAATGCAAAATTCACAGGAATTGAGATGAGACGCCATGTTGCGTTTGGAGAGCCACTGATGTGCCTAAACATTGAAACCCCCCACAAGTGACACCATTTTGGAAAGTAGACCCCCTAAAGAACTTATCTAGATGTGTGGTGAGCACTTTGACCCACCAAGAGCTTCACAGAAGTTTATAATGCAGAGCCGTAAAAATAAAACAAAAATTTTTTCCCACAAAAATTATTTTTTAGTCCCCAGTTTTGTATTTTCCCGAGGGTAACAGGAGAAATTGGACCCCAAAAGTTGTTATGCAATTTGTCCTGAGTGCGCTGATACCCCATATGTGGGGGGGAACCACCTTTTGGGCGCATGGGAGGGCTCGGAAGGGAAGGAGCGCCATTTGGAATACAGACTTAGATGGAATGGTCTGCAGGCGTCACATTGCGTTTGCAGAGCCCCTAATGTACCTAAACAGTAGAAACCCCCCACAAGTGACCCCATATTGGAAACTAGACCCCCCAAGGAACTTATCTAGATGTGTTGTGAGAACTTTGAGCCCCCAAATGTTTCACTACAGTTTCTAACGCAGAGTCGTGAAAATAAAAATAAAAATTCCCCCAAAAATTATTTTTTAGCCCCCAGTTTTGTATTTTCTCGAGGGTAACAGGAAAAATTGGACCCCAAAAGTTGTTGTCCAATTTGTCCTGAGTACGCTGATGCCCCATATGTGGGGGGGAACCACCGTTTGGGCGCATGGGAGGGCTCGGAAGGGAAGGAGCGCCATTTGGAATGCAGACTTAGATGGAATGGTCTGCAGGCGTCACATTGCGTTTGCAGAGCCCCTAATGTACCTAAACAGTAGAAACCCCCCACAAGTGACCCCATATTGGAAACTAGACCCCCCCACGAACTTATCTGGATGTGTTGTGAGAACTTTGAGCCCCCAAGTGTTTCACTACAGTTTATAACGCAGAGCCGTGAAAATAAAAAATCTTTTTTTTTCCCACAAAAATTATTTTTTAGCCCCCAGTTTTGTATTTTCCCAAAGGTAACAGGAGAAATTGGACCCCAATAGTTGTTGTCCAATTTGTCCTGAGTACGCTGATATCCCATATGTTGGGGTAAACTCCTGTTTGGACAGACGGGAGAGCTCGGAAGGCAAGGAGCACTGTTTTACTTTTTCAACGCAGAATTGGCTGGAATTGAGATCGGACGCCATGTCGCGTTTGGAGAGCCCCTGATGTGTCTAAACAGTGGAAACCCCCCAATTATAACTGAAACCCTAATCCAAACACACCCCTAACCCTAATCCAAATGGTAACCCTCTCAATACCTCTAACCCAGACACACCCCTAACCCTAATCCCAACCCTATTCCCAACCACAAATGTAATCCAAACCCTACCCCTAACTTTAGCCCCAACCCTAACTGTAGCCTTAACCCTAGCCCTAACCCTAACCATAGCCCTAACCCTAGCCCTAACCCTAGCCCTAACCCTAACCCTAGCCCTAGCCCTAACCCTAACCCTAGCCCTCACCCTAACCCTAGCCCTAACCCTAACCCTAGCCCTAACCCTAGCCCTAACCCTAACCCTAGCCCTAACCCTAGCCCTAACCCTAGCCCTAACCCTAGCCCTAACCCTAACCCTAACCCTAACCCTAGCCCTAATCCTAGCCCTAACCCTAGCCCTAACCCTAACCCTAGCCCTAACCCTAATGGGAAAATGGAAATAAATACATTTTTTTAATTTTTTTTATTTTTCTCTAACTAAGGGGGTGATGAAGGGGGGTTTGATTTACTTTTATAGCGGGTTTTTTAGCGGATTTTTATGATTGGCAGCCGTCACACACTGAAAGACGCTTTTTATTGCAAAAAATATTTTTTGCGTTACCACATTTTGAGAGCTATAATTTTTCCATATTTGAGTCCACAGAGTCATGTGAGGTCTTGTTTTTTGCGGGACGAGTTGACGTTTTTACTGGTAACATTTTCGGGCACGTGACATTTTTTGATCGCTTTTTATTCCGATTTTTGTGAGGCAGAATGACCAAAAACCAGCTATTCATGAATTTCTTTTGGGGAAGGCGTTTATACCGTTCCGCGTTTGGTAAAATTGATAAAGCAGTTTTATTCTTCGGGTCAGTACGATTACAGCGATACCTCATTTATATCATTTTTTTTATGTTTTGGCGCTTTTATACGATAAAAACTATTTTATAGAAAATAAAATAATTATTTTTGCATCGCTTTATTCTGAGGACTATAACTTTCTTATTTTTTTGCTGACGTTGCTGTATGGCAGCTCATTTTTTGCGGGACAAGATGATGTTTTCAGCGGTACTATGGTTATTTATATCCGTCTTTTTGATCGCGTGTTATTGCACTTTTTGTTCGGCGGTATGATAATAAAGCGTTGATTTTTGTCTCGTTTTTTTTTTTTTTTTCTTACGGTGTTTACTGAAGGGGTTAACTAGTGGGACAGCTTTATAGGTCGGGTCGTTACGGACGCGGCGATACTAAATATGTGTACTTTTTTTTTTTTTTTTTTTATTTAGATAAAGAAATGTATTTATGGGAATAATATTTTTTTTTTTTTTCATTATTTAGGATTTTTTTTTTTATTTTTTTTTTTTACACATTTGTAAAAAATTTTTTTTAACTTTTTTACTTTATCCCAGGGGGGACAATACAGATCGGTGATCTGCCAGTTTGCACAGCACTCTGACAGATCACCGATCTGTCTCAGAGCGCTGCAGCGTTACCAAGTGCCTGCTCTGAGCAGGCACTTGGTAAGCCACCTCCCTCCCTGCAGGACCCGGATCCGCGGCCATTTTGGATCCGGGACTTGCTGCAGGAAGGAGGTAGGAGACCCCCGGAGCAACGCGAGCACATCGCGTTGCTGCGGGGGTCTCAGGGAAGCCCGCAGGGAGCACCCTCCCTGCGCGATGCTTCCCTGCACCGTCGGCACTTCGCGATCATGTTTGATCGCGGTGTGCCGGGGGTTAATGTGCCGGGGGCGGTCCGTGACCGCTCCTGGCACATAGTGCCGGATGTCAGCTGCGATAAGCAGCTGACACCCGGCCGCGATCGGCCGCGCTCCCCCCGTGAGCGCGGCCGATCGCCTATGACGTACTATTCCGTCCTTGGGAAGTAAAGCCCACCCCACATGGACGGAATAGTACGTCTAATGGCAGAAAGGGGTTAAAGATTCCGAAGAACTCATGTTTACTTTGCCCTGCCTCCCTACAGTGAACAGCGGACATAACAACAAGATACACTGCAATGCTGTAAGATGGTAAACTGTAAATGGTCCTTTAAAAGATTAATAGCTGCTAAGTGGATGACATGGAAGACAAGTGAGAAAAAAAATTGTCCCACTCTCCTGGATGAGAATGCGACCAATTTTTTTGTACGTTCATGTGACCCCAGCTTTTGAGTCTTGCTGGCATACCCGGAGCAATTACATTCACCGCTCACAGCACTGAGAGAGGCAGCTGTAAGCTTCGCTCCATCACTGACTGACCGCTCACTCTGTACTGATGCACTGCAGAGCCGACTGTCAATCGGTGTCAATCAGTGCTAGGGTTGCATCGGTACGCCTGTATGAGCGAAAGCTGGTGGTTTCTGGGAGAAATAGAGTGGATTTTTTCCTTCTTTCTGTAGAGCGGCCAGGCACCTTTATAACACTATTAACCCCTTAGCGACCGTCGATACGCCTTTTAACGGCGGCCGCTAAGGGTACTTAAACCACAGCGCCGTTAATTAACGGCGCTGTGGAAAAAGTAAATAGCGCCCCCCAGAGTCGGATTTTCTCCGGGGTCTCAGCTCCCGAGGGTAGCCGAGACCCCAGAGAACATGATTCGGGGTTTTTTTTAACCCACCCCGCATTTGCGATCGCCGGTAATTAACCGTTTACCGGCGATCGCAAAAAAAACAAACCGCGATCTCTTTTTAATTTCTCTGTCCTCCGATGTTATCGCACATCGGAGGACAGAGAAAAGGGGTCCCAGGTGGCCCCCCAATACTCACCTATCTCCCCCGATGCTCCTCGTGTCTCCCGGTGGGCGCCACCATCTTCAAAATGGCGGGCGCATGCGCAGTGCGCCCGCCGGCCCCGCGAGAATCTTTGGGGTCTCGGCTGCCGGGGGTAGCCGAGACCCCAAAGAGCATGATCGGGGTCGGTTTTAGCGACCCCTGTTTTGCGATCGCCGGTAATTAACTGTTTACCGGCGACCGCAAAAAAAAAAATTCAAAGTGTAATTCTCTGTCCTCTGATGTGATCGCACATCAGAGGACAGAGAAATATGGGGATTCGGGGACCCTGCCATACTCACCTGTGTCCCTGGGTCCTCCTGCTGCTCCTCCTGGCCGCCGGCTTCTTCCTCCGGTAAGAAAATGGCGGGCCCATGCGCAGTGCGCCCGCCATCTGTCTCCATCTGCCGGCCGGCAGGAGGAGAGCAGTTGGGGCTAAAATTAGGGTTAGGGTTAGGGCTAGGGGTAGGGTTAGGGTTAGGGCTAGGGGTAGGGTTAGGGGTAGGGGTTAGGGGTAGGGTTAGGGTTAGGGGTAGGGTTAGGGGTAGGGTTAGGGTTAGGGTTAGGGCTAGGGTTAGGGGTAGGGTTAGGGGTAGGGTTAGGGTTAGGGGTAGGGTTAGGGGTAGGGTTGGGGTTAGGGGTAGGGTTAGGGCTAGGGGTAGGGTTAGGGCTAGGGGTAGGGTTAGGGCTAGGGGTAGGGCTAGGGGTAGGGTTAGGGCTAGGGTTAGGGCTAGGGGTAAGGTTAGGGCTAGGATTAGGGTTAGGGTTAGGGCTAAATTTAGGGTTAGGGTTGGGGCTAAATTTAGAGTTAGGGTTGGCGCTAAATTTAGGGTTAGGCTTCTTTCACACTTACGTCAGTACGGGGCCGTCGCAATGCATCGGCCCGACATACCGATGCACGTTGTGAAAATTGTGCACAACGTGGGCAGCGGATGAAGTTTTTCAACGCATCCGCTGCCCAATCTATGTCCTGGGGAGGAGGGGGCGGAGTTACAGCCACGCATGTGTGGTCAGAAATGGCGGATGCGACGTACAAAAAAACGTTACATTGAACGTTTTTTTGTGCTGACGGTCCGCCAAAACACTGATCCAGTGCACGACGGACGCGACGTGTGGCCATCTGTCACGATCCGTCGGCATTACAAGTCTATGGGCAAAAAACGCATCCTGCGGGCACATTTGCAGGATCCGTTTCTTGTCAAAAACGACGGATTGCAACAGATGCCAAACAACGCAAGTGTGAAAGTAGCCTTAGGGCTAGGGTTAGGGTTGGGGCTAAAGTTAGGGCTAGGGTTGGGGCTAAAGTTAGGGTTAGAGTTGGGATTAGGGTTAGGGTTTGGATTAGGGTTGGTATTAGGGTTAGGGTTGGCATTAGGGTTACGCTTGGGATTAGGGTTAGGTTTGGGATTAGGGTTAAGTTAGGGTTGTGATTAGGGGTGTATTGGGATTAGGGTTAGGTTTGAGGTTAGGGTTGAGATTAGGATTAGGGGTGTGTTGGATTTAGGGTTTTGATTAGGGTTATGGTTAGGGTTGACATTAGGGTTGTTTTGGGGTAAGGGTTGTGATTATGGTTAGGGTTAGTGATTAGGATTATGGATCAGGTTGGGATTAGGGTTAGGGGTGTGTTGGGGTTAGGGTTGGAGCTAGAATTGGGGGATTTCCACTGTTTACGTACATCAGGTGGTCTCAAAACACGACAGCCAATTTTGCGCTCAAAAAGTCAAATGGTGCTCCCTCCCTTCTGAGCTCTGCCGTGCGCCCAAACAGTGGGTTACCCCCACATATGGGGCATCAGCATACTCGGGATAAATTGGACAACAACTTCTGGGGTCCAATTTCTCTTGTTACTCTTGTGAAAATAAAAACTTGGGGGCTACAAAATCCTTTTTGTGGAAAAATATATATATATATATATTTTTTTATGACTCTGCATTATAAACTTCTGTGAAGCACTTGGGCATTCAAAGTTCTCACCACACATCTATATAAGTTCCTTGGTGGGTCTAGTTTCCAAAACGGGGTCACTTCTGGGGGGTTACTACTGTTTAGGTACATCAGGGGCTCTGCAAACGCAACATAACACCCACAGACCATTCTATCTAAGTCTGCATTCCAAAACGGCGCTCCTTCCCTTCCGAGCTCTGCCGTGCGCCCAATAAGTGGTTTACCCCCACATATGGTGCATCAGCGTACTCGGGATAAATTGGACAACTATTGCAGTCCAATTTCTCCTGTTACCCTTGTGAAAATAAAAATTTGGGGGCTACAATATCTTTTTTGTGGAAAAAAAAATATTTTTTATTTTCACGACTCTGCATTCTAAACTTCTGTGAAGCACTTGGGCATTCAAAGTTCTCACAACACATCTAGATAAGTTCCTTGGGGGGTCTAGTTTCCAAAATGGGGTCACTCGTGGAGGGTTTCTACTGGTTAGGTACATCAGGGGCTCTGCAAACGCAACATAATGCCCGCAGACCATTCTATCAAAGTCTGCATTCCAAAACGGCGCTCCTTCCTTCCGAGCTCTGCTGGGCGCCCAAACAGTGGTTTACCCCCACATATGGGGTACCAGCATACTCAGGACAAATTGGACAACAACTTTTGGGGTCCAATTTCTCTTGTTACCCTTGTGAAAATAAAAACTTGGGGGCTAAAAAATCTCTTTTGTGGAAAAAAAAAATATTTTTTATTTTCACGACTCTGCATTATAAACTTCTGTGAAGCACTTGGGCATTCAAAGTTCTCACCACACATCATTTTTGTAGAAAAAATGCGATTTTTTTTTTCACGGCTCTACGTTATAATCTTCTGTGAAGCACATGGGGGTTCAAAGTGCTCACCACACATCTAGATAAGTTCCTTAAGGGGTCTAGTTTCCAATATGGTGTCACTTGTGGGGGGTTTCCACTGTTAAGGCACATCAGGGGCTCTCCAAACGCGACATGGCGTCCAATCTCAATTCCAGCCAATTCTACATTGAAAAAGTAAAACGGCACTCCTTCTCTTCCAAGCTCTGCGGTGCGCCCTAATAGTGGTTTACCCCCACATATTGGGTATCGACGTACTCAGGAGAAATTGCACAACAACTTTTGTGGTCTAATTTCTCCTGTTACCCTTGTGAAAATAAAAATTTGTGGGCAAAAAGATCATTTTTGTAGAAAAAAAGCGATTTTTTTTTTTCACAGCTCTACATTATCAACTTCTGTGAAGCACATGGGGGTTCAAAGTGCTCACCACAAATCTAGATAAGTTCCTTAAGGGGTCTAGTTTCCAAAATGGGGTCATTTGTGGGGGGTTTCTACTGTTTAGGCACATCAGGGTCTCTCCAAACGCGACATGGCGTCCAATCTCAATTCCAGCCAATTCTACATTGAAAAAGTAAAACGGCGCTCCTTCACTTCCAAGCTCTGCGGTGCGCCCAAACAGTGGTTTACCCTCACATATGGGGTATCAACGTATTCAGGAGAAATCGCAGAACAACTTTTGTGGTCTAATTTCTCCTGTTACCCTTGTGAAAATAAGAATTTGTGGGCGAAAAGATCATTTTTGTGTAAACAAAAGCGATTTTTTATTTTCACGGCTCTACGTTATAAACTTCTGTGAAGCACTTGGGGGTTCAAAGTGCTCACCACACATCTAGATAAGTTCCTTAAGGGGTCTAGTTTCCAAAATGGTGTCACTTGTGGGGAGTTTCCACTGTTTAGGCACATCAGGGGCTCTCTAAACGTGACATGGCGTCCAATCTCAATTCCAGCCAATTCTGCATTGAAAAAGTCAAACGGCGCTCCTTCACTTCTAAGTTCTGCCGTGCGCCCAAAAAGTGGTTTACCCCCACATATGGGGTATTGGCGTATTCAGGGGAAATTGCATAACAAAATTTATGGTTACATTTCTGTTTTTACACTTGTGAAAATAAAAAAAAAAGGTTCTGAATTAGGATGTTTGCAAAAAAAAGTTAAATGTTCATTTTTTCCTTCCACATTGTTTCAGTTCCTGTGAAGCACGTAAAGGGTTAATAAATTTCTTGAATGTGGTTTTGAGAACCTTGAGGGGTGTAGTTTTTAGAATGGTGTCACACTTCATTATTTTCTATCATATAGACCCCTCAAAATGACTTCAAATGTGATGTGGTCCCTAAAAAAAATGGTGTTGTAAAAATGAGAAATTGCTGGTCAACTTTTAACCCTTATAACTCCCTAACAAAAAAAAATTTTGTTTCCAAAATTGTGCTGATGTAAAGTAGACATGTGGGAAATGTTATTTATTAACTATTTTTCATGACATGTCTCTCTGATTTAAGGGCATAAAAATACAAATTTTGAAAATTGCAAAATTTTAAAAATTTTCGCCATATTTCCGTTTTTTTCATAAATAATCGCAAGTAATATCGAAGAAATGTTACCACTAACATGAAGTACAATATGTCACGAAAAAACAATCTCAGAATCAGCGGGATCCGTTGAAGCATTCCAGAGTTATAACCTCATAAAGTGACAGTGGTCAGAAATGCAAAAATTGGCTCGGTCATTAAGTACCAAATTGGCTCTGTCACTAAGGGGTTAATCTGCAGCTTAACCCCATGTCTGCAAGGTAATAGTGTTATCAGACCTCACAGGTCCCGTTTAACATACAGCATTTCTTTTCTGTTTTGGATTTGTTTTAATCTGTTTAGTGGAGTTTTTGCTATGAGGTAAAAAAGGAAATGATGTTGTCTAAAGAGACATATTAAACAAAATACATACACTGTTTACATTTTGGTTTCTTTCCCTTTCTTTTTGTGATTGTGTGAAATATGATGCATTCTGAAGTATTAGACACAATCAGACATAATTTTTACTACTTCACTATCCAAAATTTTATTAAACCTCAGAAGATAGAAAAGATTACAATAGTAGTGAAAAATAGTAAGACATAAATTTTACTACTTCACTATCCCAAATGTTATTATACCAAAGTAGATAGAAAAGATTGCAATAGTAGTGAAAAATAGGAGCTAAAAGAAAAGTAAAAACAAACATTACTAACTAATATAGCAAATGTACAGCTTACAATAATCAATAGAAAAATACTGTAATCTTCCTTATCTTACGTATCTAATTCATCAAGTGATGTCAATTTTATGTTTATAGTGTTTTACAAACAACATAATAAATTATGCCAACTATATCTAAAAGCACACGAGACATACATTGAATAACACAAATTTATTTGTAACAACAATGTCAATGGGAAAATGTTGTAAATGAATAAAAGCGTAACCAAAGTGACGTTATAAATATATGTTTATTTCACAGCATATCCAACAATATGAGGCTTAGCAAGATTCATAGATATGGGGGCAATTATGTGACGCAGGTTTAACTCTGAGAATTTAGCATTCTCCAGGTCTTTCCATGTGGTCTTTCTTATGCTACATCCATCAAACATCAATTTCCAGGACGGATTCAGCACTTTCTGAAAAAAACTAATCCAGCTGGATTCATCTATGTCGGCCACGTGCTCAATGAAGTAAAAAGCTCCACCCTACAATTAAGGAAAATATGAAAACATTTATTATAGGCCTTTATGGCATTAAATCTAAAACCTAATATAGCTGTCTGGTGACAATTATGATAATGTATGGTAATAGTCTGTATTTTCATCCTACATTCAATGGTTATGACGACTAGTTAACTGTTGAGGTTTGAAAAGGTTATAAATACTTTAAAAAAAAATAAAGATTTTACCTGCCAGCTATGATTATAATTTTACTTATCTCCACCAATCCTAAAGACCCATTAAAGATGAGATGATAAACAAGGAATGAGAGTTTCTAGGATGCCCATCTAAACAGGCCGGCGATCGACACCCGAACAAGCAAAATTAGGATTTAGTCCTACCGGTAATTGTATTTCCCAGAGTCCATCATAACAGCACATCAGGAGTTAGTCCTAATAATCCTCTAGGGACAGGAAACACTCAAGCGGTAACTTAAAAGCCTTCCCCCCTCCACCTCACCCTCAGTGTCTTTACCAATCACCACACCAGGATGGATGCAACTCTATTTTATTGAATTCTTACATAAAAATAATAACTTCACATAGGTTCTAAGAATAAGAAATCATGGGAGGGAATGTAATGCTACTGTCATGATGGACTCCTGGAAATACAGTTACTGATAGGACTAATTCCTAATTTCCCAGGATGTTCCTCATGACAGATTGTCAGCAGAAATACCAAATCAATGGCATCTCAGGGTGGGACTACTGCCTGAAGGACTTTTCGTCTGTAAGTTAGCTGTTGACCTGATATTATATCTAGCTTGTCGTGTCTACAAAATGTTATGTTAGACCAGGTTGTGGCCCTGGAAATTTGGTCTATGGAAGCTCCTGCTCTCTCAACCCAGGATGCTGAAATTGCTCTTGTAGAGTGTGCCTTAATGTTAATTGGGGTTTCTTTCTTTTCGGATTCATAAGCCTGAGAAATGGTTGAAGTAATCCATCTGGCTAGGGTTACCTTTGAGGCTTTCTTGCCTTTATTCTTCCCTGCATGCTGTACAAACAGGTTTGAGTCTGTTCTCCAAGCATTTGTAGCTTCCACGTAATGCATTACTGATCTTATGTCCAGTGTATGGAAAAGTCTTTCCTTGTCATTACTTGGATGTTGACAAGGATAGCAGGACAATCTCCTGGTTCAAGTTTGCCTTTGATACTACTTTTACCCAGAAAGAAGAGTGAAGCCTAAAGCTTTAGGCACACTAAACGACTTACCAACGATCACGACCAGCGATACGACCTGGCCGTGATCGTTGGTAAGTCATTCTGTGGTCACTGGGGAGCTGTCACACAGACAGCTCTCTCCAGCGACCAACGATCAGGGGAACGACTTCGGCATCGTTGAAACTGTCTTCAACGATGCCGAAGTCCCCCTGCAGCACTCGGGTAACCAGGGTAAACATCGGGTTACTAAGTGCAGGGCCGCGCTTAGTAACCCGATATTTACCCTGGTTACCATTGTAAAAGTAAAAAAAAAAAACACTACATACTCACATTCTGATGTCTGTCACGTCCCCCGCCGGCGTCCACAGGGTTAAAACTGCTTTCGGCAAGAACGCTGCTTATGCACGCGCTGCTGCCGAGAGCTTCCCTGCACTGACTGTGTCAGCGCCGGTAGTAACAGCGTGTGCTCTGCTTTACGGCCGGCGCTGACAGAGTCAGTGCAGGGAAGCTCTCGGCCAGAGCGCGTGCATTAGCAGCGCTCCTGCCGAAAGCAGTTTTAACCCTGTGGACGCCGAGGGACGTGACAGACATCAGAATGTGAGTATGTAGTGTTTTTTTTCTTTAAGTTTTACAATTGTAACCAGGGTAAATATCGGGTTACTAAGTGCGGCCCTGCGCTTAGTAACACGATATTTACCCTGTTTACAAGTGAACACATCGCTGGATCGGCGTCACACACGCCGATCCAGCGATGACAGCGGGTGATCAGCGACCAAAAAATGGTCCTGATCATTCCCCAACGACCAACGATCTCCCAGCAGGGGCCTGATCGTTGGTCGCTGTCACACATAACGAGATCGTTAGCGGGATCGTTGCTACATCAACAAAAGCGTGACATTGCAACGATATCATTATGTGTGACGGTACCTTAAATATTAGTTGGTCCTCCGGGATCTGCAGATAAGAATCACTTACTGATAATGCTTGGATCTCCCCTTACCGCTTCGCAGAGGTGACTGCCACCAAGAACACAGTGTTCATGGACAGAAAGCAAAAGTTAGCATTTTCCTGGGTTTCAAAGGGTGATTTACATAAGACACCCAGCAATAGATTCAGGTCTCATGGTGGAACAGTTTTCCTGATTGTGAGTCTTAACCTGGTAACGGCTCTAATAAATCTGGTAACCCATGGGTGGTCTGTTAGAGAGAAGTGTAGGAATGAGCTAAAGGACAAGATCTGAACCTTTAACATCCTGGGTTTTAATCCCATCTCAAATCCTATCTGAAGGAACTCTAGGATCTTCGGAATATTTGGACGGGAAGATTCTGTAATGGATTCCCCCATATACAAGCAGAGTTTCTTCCATATTTTGGAATAGATGGCCAAAGTTACCGATTTTCTGCTTGCTTGCATAGTTGCTATTACCTTGTCTGATAGTCCTTTGGAACTTAGGATCTGCCTCTCAGGATCCAGCCTGCTAGGTGTAGGAAGCGTACATCCTGATGTGGAAGGGGTCCCTGAGTCAGCAGGTCATATCTGACCGGAAGGGGAACTGGATCTTCCAGGGCCATGTGACATAACATCGGGACCCAACTTCTCTTGGACCAGAAGGGGACCACCAATATCAACGTGGCTTGGTATTCTTGGATTTTTCTCAGGACTTTTGGTATAAGAGGAATTGGGGCATCTACCCCTTCTGGATTTTCTCTTGGGTCCATGGAAAAAGATCTTGCTAATTTCACATTTTTCATGTTATAAATAGTATATATATAATATGTGTGGAACCCCCCATGTCTGGGTTAGCTGGTGAAACACCTCCTGATTTAGCTCCCATTCGGAGGACCAGAGTTTTTCCCTCCTGAGAAACTCTGCCACTTTGTTATCAGAGCCCTTGAGATAAACTGCTGAGATGGAAAGAGCACTCCTGTCTGCCCACTGAAATATCTGACTTGCCAAGGGCTGTAGAAGTTGGCCTTTCGGGCCACACTGGCATCGCAGGAAGGAAACCGTCATGAAATTGTCTGAAAAGATCTTCACATGACTATTTCTGACAGTGTCCTGGCATTGTTGCAGAGCTTCCCATACTGCCTTTAACTCCTTGCAATAGGACGATCTTTCTTGATCTTCCGAGAACCATGTACCCTGAAGTTACTGACCTTCCATTTCAGCTCCCCAGCCTGTCTGTCTGGCGTTGGTGGTAATACTAATGAAGGTTAACAGTATCCATGGCACTCCTTCTTGAAGTCTTCTCCGTCATGTCCACTATGACAGGAAATCCTTCAGGTTTGCCAGATCTTTATCATTCTATTTAAAAGATATCATATCATTTTATTATATCATAGAAAAGGATTTGCACCTCTTTTCCCATAAATTGATCCTGAGAAAACTTCACAGCAAAAAATGGACATCAGAGACCATGAGTGAGGTGGAAATGAACACCCTTCGTGATCTGGAGGATCTTCTCGGGGAACAAGACAGTCCATGTGTAAGTAGGTTTCCCCCGTCCATCATGCCTGGGTCCACTAGGTTCCCCCCCTTGTCTCTGAGTTCAAATTTTTACAAAATTGGTTAGTGACGATTTTAAGAAACTTTCGTCAAGGCGCAGATTTGACAACCTAACATTCAAGCAGTGTCAAGCTATTACAGAACTACAATCTTTTAAGGATGTTGTTTTCAAGCCAGCAGAAAAGGGGGGAACATAGTTGTTTGGCCTTGTGAGAATTATGAGCGAGAGGCCTTTTGACAGTTAAGAGATTCTACAACATATTGTAAATTGTCGTTTAACCCTATGACCTCCTATGCTCGTGAACCCCAGGCAATTTTGGTTAAAGCCCTTGAGACTAATATCACTAAAAGAGTGTTTGATGGGTTAATGGCTAGGCCTCCAAAGGTACCCACGTTCTATTTGTTACCCAAAATCCACAAGGATGCCCTCGACCCCCCGCGGCGTCCTATCGTGTCCGGAATAGGGGGCATTTGTGACTTTGTATGTCAGTTCATAGATTTTTACCTGATACCCCTTGTGGAATTATTGCCCTCCTATATCCGCGACACGACGGACGCCCTGAAGCGGGTTGATAGCATCCTTGTGGATAATAGTACCCTCCTCATCACTATTGACATCGAGAGTTTATATACTTGCATTGACCATACCCAGGGCCTGGAGGCTGTTCATCTCTTCCTGGGGACCTCTAGTTAAGTAAATAAGGCAGCACACTGCAGCGCTAGAACATACAAACTTGAAAAACGAAATTTGAACTGCATTACTGCACTAGAAATATGAAAAATGAGAGCGTTTAGCGCATAAAAATGGCCAATTTTATGTGTACCTGGTAGCCCCTTTACGGCATCTCTCTTATACCAGGTCCTACACTTGCCTTACCTGGCTGAGAATAAACGTCTCCATCTGAATGGGTACTTGTGAAACCTCTTCCTAGACCAAAATTCTCTCTCTCTTTGGAGGGGTACTGGACCTGCTGTAATTAAAACACCTGTGGCTAGGAGGCGGAGTGCATGATCAGAAGGCTAGAGAATACATTTCAAAAACCTGACCGGCACATCCAAACATAGACTCAGTGTGAACAGGTGCTGAACCTAGAGTCGCCAACTCATATATAGTTAAGTAAATAAGGCAGCACACTGCAGCGCTAGAACATACAAACTTGAAAAACGAAATTTGAACTGCATTACTGCACTAGAAATATGAAGAATGAGAGCGTTTAGCGCATAAAAATGGCCAATTTTATGTGTACCTGGTAGCCCCTTTACGGCATCTCTCTTATACCAGGTCCTACACTTGCCTTACCTGTTGTGAATTCTGTGGCAGAGCTCCCTCCTGTGGTCACGGGTGGTACTTCGGCTGATTCTGTCTGTGAGCTTCCGTTGGTGGAGGAGAGTGGTACTGCGGCTTCTGAGTTTCCCTCCTCAGGTGATGTGGTGAAGTCGTTAGGTGCTTCTCTATTTAACTCCACCTAGTGCTTTGATCCTGGCCTCCAGTCAATGTTCTAGTATAGGACTTGCTTCCTCCTGGATCGTTCCTGTGGCCTGCTGCTCTGCATAGCTAAGTTCCACTTTTGTTATTTTGTTTGCTGTTTTTTCCTGTCCAGCTTGCGTATTTGTTTTTTCTTGCTTGCTGGTAGCTCTGGGACGCAGAGGGTGTACCTCTGTGCCGTTAGTTCGGTACGGAGGGTCTTTTTGCCCCTTTGCGTGGTTGTTTGTAGGGTTTTGTGTTGACCGCAAAGTTACCTTTCCTATCCTCGTTCTGTTCAGAAAGTCGGGCCTCACTTTGCTAAATCTATTTCATCTCTACGTTTGTATTTTCATCTTACTCACAGTCATTATATGTGGGGGCTGCCTTTTCCTTTGGGGTATTTCCTTGAGGCAAGGTAGGCTTATTTTCTATCTTCAGGCTAGCTAGTTTCTCAGGCTGTGCCGAGTTGCATAGGGAGCGTTAGGCGCAATCCACGGCTGCCTCTAGTGTGTGTTTGTGAGGATTAGGGATTGCGGTCAGCAGAGTTTCCACGTCTCAGAGCTCGTTCTATGTTTTTGGGTTGTTGTCGGGTCACTGTGTGTGCTCTGGCTTCTATGTCCATTGTGGTACTGAATTGCCTTTCATAACAGTACTGGAGGCCCAAAGTACTAATGATTCTCAATAGAGGGAAAAAAGAAGTTCTGAGACCATTTTTTTTTCTCTGCACTGTGTTTTGCCTTTTTTTTCCCCTAGACATTTGGGTGGTTCAGGACACAGGTGTAGCGATGGACATTAAAGGTCTGTCTACATGTGTGGATCAGCTCACGGCAAGAGTACAAAATATTCAAGACTTTGTGGTTCAGAATTCTATGTTGGAACCAAGAATTCCTATTCCTGATTTGTTTTTTGGAGATAGAACTAAGTTTGTGAATTTCAAAAATAATTGTAAACTATTTCTGGCTTTGAAACCTCGCTCCTCTGGTGACCCAGTTCAACAAGTGAGAATTATTATTTCTTTTTTGCGTGGCGACCCTCAAGACTGGGCATTTTCCCATGCGCCAGGAGATCCTGCATTAAGTAATATTGATGCGTTTTTCCTGGCAGTCGGATTGATGTACGATTAACCTAATTCGGTGGATCAGGCAGAGAAAAATTTGCTGGCTCTGTGTCAGGGTCAGGATGAGATAGAGGTATATTGTCAGAAATTTAGAAAGTGGTCCGTGCTCACTCAATGGAATGAAGGTGCGCTCGCAGCTATTTTCAGAAAAGGTCTCTCTGAAGCCCTTAAGGATGTCATGGTGGGATTTCCTATGCCTGCGGGCCTAAATGAGTCTATGTCTCTGGCCATTCAGATCGGTCGACGCTTGCGTGAGCGTAAATCTGTGCACCATTTGGCAGTATTATCTGAGCATAAACCTGAGCCTATGCAGTGCGATAGGACTTTAACCAGAGCTGAACGGCAAGAACACAGACGTCAGAATGGGCTGTGTTTCTACTGTGGTGATTCCACTCATGCTATCTCTGATTGTCCTAAGCGCACTAAGCGGTTCGCTTGGTCTGCCACCATTGGTACGGTACAGTCTAAATTTCTTTTGTCCGTTACTTTGATCTGCTCTTTGTCATCCTATTCTGTCATGGCATTTGTGGATTCAGGCGCTGCCCTGAATTTGATGGACTTGGAGTATGCCAGGCGTTGTGGGTTTTTCTTGGAGCCCTTGCAGTGTCCTATTCCACTGAGAGGAATTGATGCTACGCCTTTGGCCAAGAATAAGCCTCAGTATTGGACCCAGCTGACCATGTTCATGGCTCCTGCACATCAGGAGGATATTCGCTTTCTGGTGTTGCATAATCTGCATGATGTGGTCGTGTTGGGGTTGCCATGGCTACAGGTCCATAATCCAGTATTAGATTGGAAATCCATGTCTGTGTCCAGCTGGGGTTGTCAGGGGGTACATGGTGATGTTCCATTCCTGTCTATTTCATCATCCACCCCTTCTGAGGTCCCAGAGTTCTTGTCTGATTACCGGGATGTATTTGATGAGCCCAAGTCCGATGCCCTACCTCCGCATAGGGATTGTGATTGTGCTATCGATTTGATTCCTGGTAGTAAATTTCCAAAAGGGCGACTGTTTAATTTACCTGTACCTGAGCACGCCGCTATGCGGAGTTACGTGAAGGAGTCCTTGGAGAAGGGGCACATTCGCCCGTCATCGTCACCATTGGGAGCGGGGTTCTTTTTTGTGGCCAAGAAGGATGGTTCGCTAAGACCTTGTATTGATTACCGCCTTCTAAATAAGATCACGGTCAAATTTCAGTACCCCTTGCCGCTATTATCTGATTTGTTTGCTCGGATTAAGGGGGCTAGTTGGTTCACCAAGATAGATCTTCGTGGTGCATATAATCTTGTGCGTATAAAGCGAGGCGATGAATGGAAAACTGCATTTAATACGCCCGAGGGCCATTTTGAATACCTAGTTATGCCATTCGGACTTGCCAATGCTCCATCAGTGTTTCAGTCCTTTATGCATGACATCTTCCGAGAGTACCTGGATAAATTCCTGATTGTGTACTTGGATGATATTTTGGTCTTCTCGGATGGTTGGGAGTCTCATGTGAAGCAGGTCAGAACGGTGTTTCAGGTCCTGCGTGCTAATTCTTTGTTCGTGAAGGGATCAAAGTGTCTCTTTGGTGTTCAGAAGGTTTCATTTTTGGGGTTCATTTTTTCCCCTTCTACTATCGAGATGGATCCTGTTAAGGTCCAGGCCATCCATGATTGGACTCAGCCGACTTCTCTGAAGAGTCTGCAAAAGTTCCTGGGCTTTGCTAATTTTTATCGTCGCTTCATCTGCAATTTTTCTAGTATTGCTAAACCATTGACCGATTTGACCAAGAAGGGTGCTGATGTGGTCAATTAGTCTTCTGCTGCTGTGGAAGCTTTTCAAGAGTTGAAGCGTCGTTTTTCTTCTGCCCCTGTGTTATGTCAGCCAGATGTTTCGCTTCCGTTCCAGGTCGAGGTTGATGCTTCTGAAATTGGAGCGGGGGCTGTTTTGTCGCAGAGAAGTTCTGATTGCTCGGTGATGAAACCATGCGCCTTCTTTTCCAGGAAGTTTTCGCCTGCTGAGCGAAATTATGATGTTGGCAATCGAGAGTTGCTGGCCATGAAGTGGGCATTCGAGGAGTGGCGTCATTGGCTTGAAGGAGCTAAGCATCGCGTGGTGGTCTTGACTGATCATAAGAACTTGACATATCTCGAGTCTGCCAAACGGTTGAATCCTAGACAGGCTCGCTGGTCGCTGTTTTTCTCCCGTTTCGACTTTGTGGTTTCGTACCTACCGGGCTCTAAAAATGTGAAGGCGGATGCCCTGTCTAGGAGTTTTGTGCCCGACTCTCCGGGTTTATCTGAGCCGGCAGGTATTCTAAAAGAGGGAGTAATTGTGTCTGCCATCTCCCCTGATTTGCGGCGGGTGCTGCAAAAATTTCAGGCTAATAAACCTGATCGTTGCCCAGCGGAGAAACTGTTTGTCCCTGATAGGTGGACGAATAGAGTTATCTCTGAGGTCCATTGTTCGGTGTTGGCTGGTCATCCTGGAATCTTTGGTACCAGAGAGTTAGTGGCTAGATCCTTTTGGTGGCCATCTCTGTCACGGGATGTGCATTCTTTTGTGCAGTCCTGTGGGATTTGTGCTCGGGCTAAGCCCTGCTGTTCTCGTGCCAGTGGGTTGCTTTTGCCCTTGCCGGTCCCGAAGAGGCCTTGGACACATATCTCTATGGATTTTATTTCAGATCTTCCCGTCTCTCAAAAAATGTCAGTCATTTGGGTGGTTTGTGATCGTTTCTCTAAGATGGTCCATTTGGTACCCTTGTCTAAATTACCTTCCTCCTCTGATTTGGTGCCATTGTTCTTCCAGCATGTGGTTCGTTTACATGGCATTCCGGAGAATATCGTTTCTGACAGAGGTTCCCAGTTTGTTTCAAGGTTTTGGCGAGCTTTTTGTGCTAGGATGGGCATTGACTTGTCTTTTTCCTCAGCGTTCCATCCTCAGACTAATGGCCAGACCGAATGAACCAATCAGACTTTGGAAACATATCTGAGATGCTTTGTTTCTGCTGATCAGGATGACTGGGTGTCCTTTTTGCCTTTGGCTGAGTTTGCCCTTAATAATTGGGCTAGCTCGGCTACCTTGGTTTCGCCGTTTTTCTGCAACTCTGGGTTCCATCCTCGTTTCTCTTCAGGGCAGGTTGAGTCTTCGGACTGTCCTGGTGTGGATACTGTGGTGGACAGGTTGCAGCAGATCTGGACTCATGTAGTGGACAATTTGACCTTGTCCCAGGAGAAGGCTCAACGTTTTGCTAATCGCAGACGCTGTGTGGGTCCCCGACTTCGTGTTGGGGATTTGGTTTGGTTATCTTCTCGTCATATTCCTATGAAGGTTTCCTCTCCTAATTTTAAGCCTCGTTTCATTGGTCCGTATAGGATTTCTGAGGTTCTTAATCCTGTGTCTTTTCGTTTGACCCTTCCAGACTCTTTTTCCATCCATAACGTTTTCCATAGGTCATTGTTGCGGAGATACGTGGCACCTATGGTTCCATCTGTTGATCCTCCTGCCCCGGTTTTGGTGGAGGGGGAGTTGGAGTATATTGTGGAGAAGATTTTGGATTCTCGTGTTTCGAGACGGAAACTCCAGTATCTGGTTAAGTGGAAGGGTTATGCTCAGGAAGATAATTCCTGGGTCTTTGCCTCTGATGTCCATGCTCCCGATATTGTTCGTGCCTTTCATATGGCTCATCCTGGTCGTCCTGGGGGCTCTGGTGAGGGTTCGGTGACCCCTCCTCAAGGGGGGGTACTGTTGTGAATTCTGTGGCAGAGCTCCCTCCTGTGGTCACGGGTGGTACTTCGGCTGATTCTGTCTGTGAGCTTCCGTTGGTGGAGGAGAGTGGTACTGCGGCTTCTGAGTTTCCCTCCTCAGGTGATGTGGTGAAGTCGTTAGGTGCTTCTCTATTTAACTCCACCTAGTGCTTTGATCCTGGCCTCCAGTCAATGTTCTAGTATAGGACTTGCTTCCTCCTGGATCGTTCCTGTGGCCTGCTGCTCTGCATAGCTAAGTTCCACTTTTGTTATTTTGTTTGCTGTTTTTTCCTGTCCAGCTTGCGTATTTGTTTTTTCTTGCTTGCTGGTAGCTCTGGGACGCAGAGGGTGTACCTCCGTGCCATTAGTTCGGTACAGAGGGTCTTTTTGCCCCCTTTGCGTGGTTGTTTGTAGGGTTTTGTGTTGACCGCAAAGTTACCTTTCCTATCCTCGCTCTGTTCAGAAAGTCGGGCCTCACTTTGCTAAATCTATTTCATCTCTACGTTTGTATTTTCATCTTACTCACAGTCATTATATGTGGGGGCTGCCTTTTCCTTTGGGGTATTTCCTTGAGGCAAGGTAGGCTTATTTTCTATCTTCAGGCTAGCTAGTTTCTCAGGCTGTGCCGAGTTGCATAGGGAGCGTTAGGCGCAATCCACGGCTGCCTCTAGTGTGTGTTTGTGAGGATTAGGGATTGCGGTCAGCAGAGTTTCCACGTCTCAGAGCTCGTTCTATGTTTTTGGGTTGTTGTCGGGTCACTGTGTGTGCTCTGGCTTCTATGTCCATTGTGGTACTGAATTGCCTTTCATAACACTTACCTCACTGAGAATAAACGTCTCCATCTGAATGGGTACATGTGAAACCTCTTCCTAGACCAAAATTCTCTCTCTCTGTGGAGGGGTACTGGACCTGCTGTAATTAAAACACCTGTGGCTAGGAGGCGGAGTGCACAATCAGAAGGCTAGAGAATACATTTCAAAAACCTGACCGGCACATCCAAACATAGACTCAGTGTGAACAGGTGCTGAACCTAGAGTCACCAACTATTATATAATTAAGTAAATAAGGCAGCACACTGCAGCGCTAGAACATACAAACTTGAAAAACGAAATTTGAACTGCATTACTGCAATAGAAATATGAAAAATGAGAGCGTTTAGCGCATAAAAATGGCCAATTTTATGTGTACCTGGTAGCCCCTTTACGGCATCTCTCTTATACCAGGTCCTACACTTGCCTTACCTAGCTGAGAATAAATGTCTCCATCTGAATGGGTACATGTGAAACCTCTTCCTAGACCAAAATTCTCTCTCTCTGTGGAGGGGTACTGGACCTGCTGTAATTAAAACACCTGTGGCTAGGAGGCGGAGTGCAGGTACACATAAAATTGTCCATTTTTATGCGCTAAACGCTCTCATTTTTCATATTTCTAGTGCAGTAATGCAGTTCAAATTTCGTTTTTCAAGTTTGTATGTTCTAGCGCTGCAGTGTGCTGCCTTATTTACTTAACTATATACGAGTTGGCGACTCTAGGTTCAGCACCTGTTCACACTGAGTCTATGTTTGGATGTGCCGGTCAGGTTTTTGAAATGTATTCTCTAGCCTTCTGATCGTGCACTCCGCCTCCTAGCCACAGGTGTTTTAATTACAGCAGGTCCAGTACCCCTCCACAGAGAGAGAGAATTTTGGTCTAGGAAGAGGTTTCACATGTACCCATTCAGATGGAGACGCTTATTCTCAGCGAGGTAAGGCAAGTGTAGGACCTGGTATAAGAGAGATGCCGTAAAGGGGCTACCAGGTACACATAAAATTGGCCATTTTTATGCGCTAAACGCTCTCATTTTTCATATTTCTAGTGCAGTAATGCAGTTCAAATTTCGTTTTTCAAGTTTGTATGTTCTAGCG
Source organism: Ranitomeya imitator (assembly GCF_032444005.1). NCBI lineage: Eukaryota > Metazoa > Chordata > Amphibia > Anura > Dendrobatidae > Ranitomeya > Ranitomeya imitator. The sequence goes on along the minus strand of NC_091284.1, from coordinate 708,985,788 downwards.
CTGCAGTGTGCTGCCTTATTTACTTAACTATATACGAGTTGGCGACTCTAGGTTCAGCACCTGTTCACACTGAGTCTATGTTTGGATGTGCCGGTCAGGTTTTTGAAATGTATTCTCTAGCCTTCTGATCGTGCACTCCGCCTCCTAGCCACAGGTGTTTTAATTACAGCAGGTCCAGTACCCCTCCATAGAGAGAGAGAATTTTGGTCTAGGAAGAGGTTTCACATGTACCCATTCAGATGGAGACGTTTATTCTCAGCCAGGTAAGGCAAGTGTAGGACCTGGTATAAGAGAGATGCCGTAAAGGGGCTACCAGGTACACATAAAATTGGCCATTTTTATGCGCTAAACGCTCTCATTTTTTATATTTCTAGTGCAGTAATGCAGTTCAAATTTCGTTTTTCAAGTTTGTATGTTCTAGCGCTGCAGTGTGCTGCCTTATTTACTTAACTATATACGAGTTGGCGACTCTAGGTTCAGCACCAGTTCACACTGAGTCTATGTTTGGATGTGCCGGTCAGGTTTTTGAAATGTATTCTCTAGCCTTCTGATCGTGCACTCCGCCTCCTAGCCACAGGTGTTTTAATTACAGCAGGTCCAGTACCCCTCCACAGAGAGAGAGAATTTTGGTCTAGGAAGAGGTTTCACATGTACCCATTCAGATGGAGACGTTTATTCTCAGCCAGGTAAGGCAAGTGTAGGACCTGGTATAAGAGAGATGCCGTAAAGGGGCTACCAGGTACACATAAAATTGGCCATTTTTATGCGCTAAACGCTCTCATTTTTCATATTTCTAGTGCAGTAATGCAGTTCAAATTTCGTTTTTCAAGTTTGTATGTTCTAGCGCTGCAGTGTGCTGCCTTATTTACTTAACTATATACGAGTTGGCGACTCTAGGTTCAGCACCTGTTCACACTGAGTCTATGTTTGGATGTGCCGGTCAGGTTTTTGAAATGTATTCTCTAGCCTTCTGATCGTGCACTCCATCTCCTAGCCACAGGTGTTTTAATTACAGCAGGTCCAGTACCCCTCCACAGAGAGAGAGAATTTTGGTCTAGGAAGAGGTTTCACATGTACCCATTCAGATGGAGACGTTTATTCTCAGCCAGGTAAGGCAAGTGTAGGACCTGGTATAAGAGAGATGCCGTAAAGGGGCTACCAGGTACACATAAAATTGGCCATTTTTATGCGCTAAACGCTCTCATTTTTCATATTTCTAGTGCAGTAATGCAGTTCAAATTTCGTTTTTCAAGTTTGTATGTTCTAGCGCTGCAGTGTGCTGCCTTATTTACTTAACTATATACGAGTTGGCGACTCTAGGTTCAGCACCTGTTCACACTGAGTCTATGTTTGGATGTGCCGGTCAGGTTTTTGAAATGTATTCCTGGGGACCTCTGACCTGGACAGCTCTCTATGTGGTTTAATCCCCGAGCTACTGGGCTATGTCCTATCCCACAACTTTTTTGTCTTTAAAGACAATTTCTATTTACAGAAGCGGGGCACAGCCATGGGGGCGGCCTGTGCGCCCTCGTATGGAAAGCTCTTCCTGGGCGCCTGGGAGAGATGCATATTTGGCGACGGGGGCCCACCGGCCGCCTTCCATGTGCTGTGCTGGTACCGCTATATTGATGACATCATCATGTTGTGGGATGGGTTGGCCTGCCAGCTCAAGGATTTTATGAGGATATTGAATGACAACATCTTCAATATTCGACTTACATATGTCTTTGATGAGAGGAGGGTTGACTTCCTGGACGTCCGCCTTGAGGTCGATAGTGAGAGGTGCATCCAGATGGACGTATTCAGGAAGCCTACCTCTGTCAATTCTCTATTACATGTGCCTTCAGCTCATCATTCGTCCACTGTTAGAGCCGTCCCTGTCGGACAGTTCCTTAGGATGCGGCGAATCTGCTCTACTGACTCTAAATTTGAGGCACAGGCTTCAGACCTTAAACAACGCTTTTTAGCTCGAGGCTATAGCCGTAGATGTATCAAAACTGGGTATGATTGTGCAAGGAAACCTCACATACTAGTTTGCTACATCCAGTGAAGAGATGCAAAAGTGTAGGTAGGGATGGACCTATTCGGTTTATCTCTACCTACAATCACGAATGGCACAATATGCGTGCCATTCTAAACAAACATTGGCCCGTTTTGGGAGGGCCTCCCTGGGTTCCTTTCCTTTGAGGACCCCTAAAAAATCCAAACATCTCGTGACTTGCTGGTTAGGAGCCATTATGTTCCGGCTCCCAGCAATCCCTTTGGAACTAGTGGTCCTCAGTTTGGATCCATCTCATGCGGGCACTGTCTTGCCTGCGCCAATGTCCTACGCTGTTCTACCTTTGCCTCATCAGATGGGTCAAGGGAATTTAAAATCAGACAACGTATCTCTTGTGGCACTTCTAATGTTATATACTATGCCACCTGTTCATGCCCCAAAATATATGTGGCCCTTACCACAAGAGAATTAAGAATACGGGTACGTGAACATGTGCGGGGCATTGGCGCAGCCAATACAGTGTCCGATACTTCGGAATTGGATACTATTCCTCATCATTTCAAGTAACATCACAATGGTGACGCCAGTATTTTGAAAGTGAGGGGGATTGATGCCCTCCATCTTGGTATAAGAGGGGGCGACAATTAAAAACTTCTTGCACAAATCGAGACAAGGTGGATCGTCCAATTAGATACCATGATACCGAAAAGCCTCAACGAATATTTAAGCTTTGCCTCTTTTTTGTAGTCCTCCTGATATTTGGTTTCCTAGACTCCTGTTCCCACATGCCCCCATGTTTATCAAGCCCGTGGATGTGTTTTTAACTTTTTTAATTTTATTTTTATTTAGTGTTTGTGACACTGCTGATTTATTGCACCTCCGTATTTTCTCCTACTGGGCCCCCTTTTGGACTGAAAATAACCCCGGACTTCATCTCATTACATGGGAAAATTACAGCCATCTCAGCGACTTTGGATGATTTCAACTTTTGTAATTTGTAATTTGTATACGCATTTTGTGATGTTATAGTTATATGCAGCTATGTTTTTTTTTTCATCCAGTCAATTGTTCTCATACATGCTCTCATGGCTGTGCGCATTGCACTGCGACCTATTGTTTGATGTCTGCGGGTGGGCGTCTTTACGGTGTGTGCACCGCTTGGTGGGCTCTCCCCTGGTGTGTGTGCACTTTCCGTGACGCCCTATCTGCAGTTCAGGACCTGACGGCCGCAGTGCACATGTGCCGACTCTAGCCATTCTGATTGACCGTTTCAGACCATGTGACTAAGTTCATGAGGTTATTAGAAGGTCCTGCAGGGACCTGAGACACACTCCCTTGAGAAAGCGGCCTCTAGCTGCCGCGAAACGCGCGTCAAAAAGGGACCCTCCATCCACCCCCCTCCTTGTTTCCACTCATCTGTTGGTAAGCGCTACATTTCTTGCTATGCACTATTGCACTTTAGATGTTAGATAGACGGGTGTAACTTTATTCCCGATCATCTGGTTCATGCATGCTGCTTTCCTGACGTCCATGTTTGGACGCACTGTCTTTTCCTTGAGTTACGGTCTTTGGTCTTTGGAAAAACGCAGATGGACACACGATCATCGAATAACATTGGTCCGAATTAAATCAGATTTTTTATCGGATTGCATTTGTCCAATTTCATCAAAAGTGGGAATGAGCCCAAAGACTTATATTAGAGGCAGAATATCCACAGCAAAAAAAACACATACGTTTTTTAGTGTGTTTCCACTTCAAAAACACATGTAATCTGCACCTAAGTGTAGCAATAAAGTTTTATCAAACAAAAAAAAAGAAGTATAAAAAACAAAGCTTTATTTAAAGAATAACACACCAAACAGAGGCAAAAAAACGCAGCAATAAAAAAAATGTTAAAAAACGCACAGAAAAACTCAAGGAATAATTGCATTCCCTCAATTAACTTTTATTTTGGTTTTTAACATTGTTTTCCCTGCTTAAAAAAATGCAGCGTTTCACAGTTCCAGCAAAGTGGATGGGATTTCTAGAAATCTCCTTCCCACTGTGCTTCTTGTTTATGCTGCGTAAGCTGACCTGGTGTTTTTTTAAAAATCTGCAGCATGTCAATTTCTTTTGCGAGCACGCTGAGTTTTCTGTGCAGATTTTCCCCATAGACTTACATTAGATGCTGAAAATCCCCAGGTAAAATACGCACATGCGTTTTTAATGAATTTCGATGGCGGAAACGCATCAAAAACATTGGTAATCCACACCTAAGTATGCCAATAAAGTTCAGTGAAATGAAAATGCCAGAAAGTTTCAAAAACAAGGCAGCTTTTTTAAGGAATGACACACCAGAGACAATAGCGGCCAAAGAACTTCAGGACTGGACACAAGACTAATAGAGGTGCTGAACCTGTCAAGCTGGAAAGGCCAGTTAATTAGAACAGCTACTGTCAAAAGTAGAGAAACAAGTCAGGAGCAGCTATTGTTTTGTAGCAGGAGAAGAATGAGAGAACCGACCAAGGACTGGACTCGCCCCTACCTCAAGGCACCATGCATGGACATTTTGTAAGAGAAGTAGTTCTGTGTGACGGAAAGGAGCCTGACTAAACGTTATGAATCATTATGATCAATCTCTGACAGGATCACTGTATATTGCTGCGTGCTTGAAAACGGTTACATCACGTAACGGGGCAAGATGCTTGTTAATGGAAGCCATGATTGAAATCCCTTAAAGATTCCGAAGAACTCATGTTTACTTTGCCCTGCCTCCCTACAGTGAACGGCGGACATAACAACAAGATACACTGCAATGCTGTAAGATGGGAAACTGTAAATGGTCCTTTAAAAGATAAATAGCTGCTAAGTGGATGACATGGAAGACAAGTGAGAAAAAAAATTGTCCCACTCTCCTGGATGAGAATGCAACCAATTTTTTTGTACGTTCATGTGACCCCAGCCTTTGAGTCTTTCTGGCATACCCGGAGCAATTACATTCACCGCTCACAGCACTGAGAGAGGCAGCTGTAAGCTTCGCTCCAGCACTGACTGACAGCTCACTCTGTACTGATGCACCGCAGAGCCGGCTGTCAGTCGGTGTCAATCAGTGCTGGGGTTGCATCGGTACGCCTGCATGAGCGAAAGCTGGTGGTTTCCGGGAGAAATAGAGCAGATTTTTTTCTTCTTTCTGTAGAGCGGCCAGGCACCTTTATAACACTATTAATCTGCAGCTTAACCCCATGTCTGCAAGGTAATAGTGTTATCAGACCTCACAGGTCCCGTTTAACATACAGCATTTCTTTTCTGTTTTGGATTTGTTTTAATCTGTTTAGTGGAGTTTTTGTTATGAGGCCAAAAAGGAAATGATGTTGTCTAAAGAGACATATTAAACAAAATACATACACTGTTTACATTTTGGTTTCTTTCCCTTTCTTTTTGTGATTGTGTGAAATATGATGCATTCTGAAGTATTAGAAACAATCAGACATAATTTTTACTACTTCACTATCCCAAATGTTATTATACCAAAGTAGGTAGAAAAGATTACAATAGTAGTGAAAAATAGGAGCTAAAAGAAAAGTACAAACAAACATTACTAACTAATATAGCAAATGTACAGCTTACAATAATCAATAGAAAAATACTGTAATCTTCCTTATCTTACGTATCTAATTCATCAAGTGATGTCAATTTTATGTTTATAGTGTTTTACAAACAGAACATAATAAATTATGCCAACTATATCTAAAGCACACAAGACATACATTGAATAACACAAATTTATTTGTAACAACAATGTCAATGGGAAAATGTTGTAAATGAATAAAAGCGTAACCAAAGTGACGTTATAAATATATGTTTATTTCACAGCATATCCAACAATATGAGGCTTAGCAAGAGTCATAGATATGGGGGCAATTATGTGACGCAGGTTTAACTCTGAGAATTTAGCATTCTCCAGGTCTTTCCATGTGGTCTTTCTTATGCTACATCCATCAAACATCAATTTCCAGGACGGATTCAGCGTTTTCTGAAAAAAACTAATCCAGCTGGATTCATCTATGTCGGCCACGTGCTCAATGAAGTAAAAAGCTCCACCTTACAATTAAGGAAAATATGAAAACATTTATTATAGGCCTTTATGGCATTAAATCCCAAACCTAATATAGCTGTCTGGCGACAATTATGATAATGTATGGTAATAGTCTGTATTTTCATCCTACATTCAATGGTTATGACGACTAGTTAACTGTTGAGGTTTGAAAAGGTTATAAAAAATTAAAAAAAATAAAGATTTTACCTGCCAGCTATGATTATAATTTTACTGATCTCCACCAATCCTAAAGACCCATTAAAGATGAGATGATAAACAAGGAATGAGAGTTTCTAGGATGCCCATCTAAACAGGCCGGCGATCGACACCCGAACAAGCAAAATTAGGATTTAGTCCTACCGGTAATTGTATTTCCCAGAGTCCATCATAACAGCACATCAGGAGTTAGTCCTAATCATCCTCTAGGGACCTGAAACACTCAAGCGGTAACTTAAAAGCCTTCCCCCCTCCACCTCACCCTCATTGTCTTTACCAATCACCACACCAGGATGGATGCAACTCTATTTTATTGAATTCTTACACAAAAATAATAACTTCACATAGGTTCTAAGAATAAGAAATCATGGGAGGGAATGCAATGCTACTGTCATGATGGACTCCTGGAAATACAGTTACTGATAGGACTAATTCCTAATTTCCCAGGATGTTCCTCATGACAGATTGTCAGCAGAAATACCAAATCAATGGCATCTCAGGGTGGGACTACTGCCTGAAGGACTTTTCGTCTGTAAGTTAGCTGTTGACCTGATATTATATCTAGCTTGTCGTGTCTACAAAATGTTATGTTAGACCAGGTTGTGGCCACGGAAATTTGGTCTATGGAAGCTCCTGCACTCTCAACCCAGGATGCTGAAATTGCTCTTGTAGAGTGTGCCTTAATGTTAATTGGGGTTTCTTTCTTTTCGGATTCATAAGCCTGAGAAATGGTTGAAGTAATCCATCTGGCTAGGGTTACCTTTGAGGCTTTCTTGCCTTTATTCTTCCCTGCATGCTGTACAAACAGGTTTGAGTCTGTTCTCCAAGCATTTGTAGCTTCCACGTAATGCATTACTGATCTTATGTCCAGTGTATGGAAAAGTCTTTCCTTGTCATTACTTGGATGTTGACAAGGATAGCAGGACAATCTTCTGGTTCAAGTTTGCCTTTGATACTACTTTTGCCCAGAAAGAAGAGTGAAGCCTAAAGCTTTAGTCACACTAAACGACTTACCAACGATCACGACCAGCGATACGACCTGGCCGTGATCGTTGGTAAGTCGTTGTGTGGTCGCTGGGGAGCTGTCAGACAGCTCTCTCCAGCGACCAACGATCAGGGGAACAACTTCGGCATCGTTGAAACTGTCTTCAACGATGCCGAAGTCCCCCTGCAGCACTCGGGTAACCAGGGTAAACATCGGGTTACTAAGTGCAGGGCCACGCTTAGTAACCCGATATTTACCCCGGTTACCATTGTAAAAGTAAAAAAAAAAAACAAACCACTACATACTCACATTCTGATGTCTGTCACGTCCCCCGTCAGCGTCCACAGGGTTAAAACTGCTTTCGGCAAGAGCGCTGCTAATGCACGCGCTGCTGTCGAGAGCTTCCCTGCACTGACTGTGTCAGCGCCGGTAGTAACAGCGTGTGCTCTGCTTTATGGCCGGCGCTGACACAGTCAGTGCAGGGAAGCTCTCGGCCGGAGCGCATGCATTAGCAGCGCTCCTGCCGAAAGCAGTTTTAACCCTGTGGACGCCGAGGGACGTGACAGACATCAGAATGTGAGTATGCAGTGTTTTTTTTTCTTTAACTTTTACAATGGTAACCAGGGTAAATATCGGGTTACTAAGTGCGGCCCTGCGCTTAGTAACACGATATTTACCCTGGTTACAAGTGAACACATCGCTGGATCGGCGTCACACACGCCGATCCAGCGATGACAGCGGGTAATCAGCGACCAAAAAATGGTCCTGATCATTCCCCAACGACCAACGATCTCCCAGCAGGGGCCTGATCGTTGGTCGCTGTCACACATAACGAGATCGTTAGCGGGATCGTTGCTACATCACCAAAAGCGTGACGTTGCAACGATATCGTTATGTGTGATGGTACCTTAAATATTAGTTGGTCCTCCAGGATCTGCAGATAAGTATCACTTACTGATAATGCTTAGATCTCCCCTAACCGCTTCGCAGAGGTGACTGCCACCAAGAACACAGTGTTCATGGACAGAAAGCAAAAGTTAGCATTTTCCTGGGTTTCAAAGGGTGATTTACATAAGACACCCAGCAATAGATTCAGGTCTCATGATGGAACAGTTTTCCTAATTGTGAGTGTTAACCTGGTAACGGCTATAATAAATCTGGTAACCTATGGGTGGTCTGTTAGAGAGAAGTCTAGGAATGAACTAAAGGACAAGATCTGAACATTTAACATCCTGGGTTTTAATCCCATCTCAAATCCTATCTGAAGGAAATCTAGGATCTTGGGAATATTTGGACGGGAAGATTCTGTAATGGATTCCCCCATATACAAGCAGAGTTTCTTCCATATTTTGGAATAGATGGCCAAAGTTACCAATTTTCTGCTTGCTTGCATAGTTGCTATTACCTTGTCTGATAGTCCTTTGGAACTTAGGATCTGCCTCTCAGGATCCAGCCTGCTAGGTGTAGGAAGCGTACATCCTGATGTGGAAGGGGTCCCTGAGTCAGCAGGTCATATCTGACCGGAAGGGGAACTGGATCTTCCAAGGCCATGTGACATAACATCGGGAACCAACTTCTCTTGGACCAGAAGGGGACCACCAATAGCAACGTGGCTTGGTATTCTTGGATTTTTCTCAGGACTCTTGGTATAAGAGGAATTGGGGCATCTACCCCTTCTGGATTTTCTCTTGGGTCCATGGAAAAAGATCTTGCTAATTTCACATTTTTCATGTTATAAATAGTATATATATAATATGTGTGGAACCCCCCATGTCTGGGTTAGCTGGTGAAACACCTCCTGATTTAGCTCCCATTCGGAGGACCAGAGTTTTTCCCTCCTGAGAAACTCTGCCACTTTGTTATCAGAGCCCTTGAGATAAACTGCTGAGACGGAAAGAGCACTCCTGTCTGCCCACTGAAATATCTGACTTGCCAAGGGCTGTAGGAGTTGGCCTTTCGGGCCACACTGGCATCGCAGGGAGGAAACCGTCATGAAATTGTCTGAAAAGATCTTCACATGACTATTTCTGACAGTGTCCTGGCGCTGTTGCAGCGCTTCCCATACTGCCTTTAACTCCTTGCAATAGGACGATCTTTCTTGATCTTCCGAGAACCATGTGTTAGGACTGGCGGAACGCACCAAGAGAGATGATATAGATGCGTTCGCAGTCCGGGGTCCACCGTGCAGGTGAAACCTGCTGCTAGGAAATGACAGACAATATGGCGGTATTCAAAAGTATACACGCGTGGGTTAAACCTCACCCAGCGTGAAGAAAGCGATCCTGTTGCATCACAGGACCGCGGTACCGCACATAGAGCGCGAGCAAGTGGTCAGCGAACTAAACCCCAACAAGGATTGTAGTCCGATTAGACCCTTGCTGGCACTACACCACAACTGGGTGTGAAAGGAATTATATAATTTAGGCACCGAAGTGCGAACTGTGCCGTGCTGGCAGGCACCACTAAGCACCCAGACGTGGGTCAGGAAGCGTACACTGGCGCGTTGCACCGCACTGGCGGTCACAGCAGTAGACGCTGACACGTGTGTGACACGTTGAGTGATAAGTCGGGCGCTAGATAGCAGCCATACTCCATACGCGAACAATCATACAATAGGGTAGGGGTATTTAAAGAACGACTTGCACTCACAACAAACACACGTATTAAATTGTACACTAGCGCATGGCCGTGCGGTCATGCGCAGTTTATATAGTTGCAGGACAGGAAGCGGCCACAGAAACTTTGCCCTTCCAAGACCTGCCAAGAGGACCAATAGAATGCGCTGCAGAGTCTGAGCACATGACCCTCGATCTCCAACGGGAGATCTTGCCCTGGGCATGCTCAGTGTGCGCAGACAAGGACTTAGTCCCAGAGAAGTCCACTCGCTGCTGACCAGTATAGGCTTTACAGGCAGAAGCTGGAGAAGCAGCAGTAACTCTTCTCACAGAGTCAGACTGAGCGAGACGCTGGGATCGACGTCCCTGCTGAGCAGGCTCCACTGCGGCTGGAGGAGAATAGGAGACCGCAGCGGAGATGGATCGAGATTCCCCCTGTGCAGCAGAGGAAACTCGACTCCTAACATTACCCCCCTCCTAGGGCCCCCCCCTCCTTGGGCCTCGCTACGCTCGAAGGCAGCAATGAGCTGTGGGGCCCGAATGTTTTCAGCAGGCTCCCATGACCTGTTCTCTGGACCATAACCCTTCCAATCCACCAGATAGAACTTTTTGCCGCGTACCACCTAACACCCCAAAATAGCGTTCACCTCGTAATCGTCCGTAGACGAACCCGATGTCCCGGCAGATGACTCGGAAAACCGGGACATGTATACGGGTTTCAAGAGGGACACATGAAAGTTGTCGGTGATACCCAAGCGTGGAGGAAGAGCCAGGCGGTAGACCACAGGATTAACCTGTTCGAGAACCTTGAAGGGACCCAAGTAGCGAGGCGCAAACTTAGTGGACTCAACTCGCAGCCTGATGTTACGGGCGGAGAGCCACACCAAGTCGCCAGGAGCAAAGGTCGGAGCGGGGCGCCGATGAACATCGGCGGAGGACCTCATTCTCTCCTTGGAAGCCCGAATGGCATCCTGAGTGCGATCCCAAATGTCCCGTGCCTCCACAGCCCAGTCTGCCACCCTGGAATCGGCGGAAGACACGGGCATGGGCACAGGTACCCGCGGATGCTGACCATAGTTAAGGAGAAATGGGGTCTGTCCAGTGGAGTCAGCTACAGCATTGTTAAGAGCAAACTCCGCCCACGGTAGCAAAGATGCCCAGTCATCTTGTTTAGCAGAGACAAAATGTCGCAGATATGTGACCAAGGTCTGGTTAGCTCTCTCCACCAACCCATTCGTCTCGGGATGATATGCCGAAGAGAGATTCAACTCGATACTGAGAAGGCGACAAAGCTCTCTCCAGAACCGAGACGCAAACTGGGGACCCCGGTCACTGACAATTTTGTCTGGCATACCATGAAGACGGAAGATGTGTTTAACAAACAATGCTGCCAAGGCCCGTGCAGAAGGTAGCCGGGGAAGCGGCACCAAATGCACCATTTTAGAAAAATGGTCGGTGATAACCCAAATGACAGTACAGCCACGTGACTTGGGCAAACCCACCACAAAGTCCATCCCGACCATCTCCCAGGGCCTGTCTGCCACCGGCAGAGGGTATAACAACCCAGCTGGCCGTTGACGAAGAGACTTATTTTTGGCACAAGAGACACATGCCCGAACGTAGTCTCCAACGTCACGAACCATATGTGGCCACCAATACATTCTCGCCAACAACTCAGATGTCCTCTTTGCCCCAAAGTGTCCACCCACCCTAGACGAATGAGCCCACGAGAGAACCTCCGGACGCAAATTGATGGGGACAAAAGTCTTGCCCGGAGGCACAGACTCAAGTGAAACCGGAGCTACGGTTCTCAGACTCTCTGAAGGGACAATGAGCCGAGGCTCGTCCTCCTCCTCCACAGTTGACACCAGGGAGCGAGAGAGAGCGTCAGCACGAATGTTCTTCTCCCCGGCGAGATAATGTAGAGTGAAGTGGAACCGGGAGAAAAACAAGGACCATCTGGCCTGACGAGAATTCAGCCGCTGGGCTGTCTGTAAATAGACCAAATTCTTGTGGTCCGTGTAGACTTGGAATGGGAACCGAGCACCCTCCAAGAGATGTCTCCATTCCGAAAAGGCCAACTTCATTGCCAGCAACTCCCTATCCCCGATGGAGTAATTTCTCTCCGCTGGTGAGAAGGTTTTTGAGAAGAAGAAGCATGGATGCTTCCGACCTTGAGCATCCTTTTGATAGAGGACTGCTCCTGCACCAACGGAAGAGGCATCCACCTCCATTAGGAATGGCTTATCCACCTCGGGACGATGTAAGATGGGAGCGCTAGCAAAGTGGGACTTAATAGAAGTGAAGGCCTTGGAGACCTCTTCGGACCACGATTTAGGATTCGCTCCCTTCTTGGTGAGGGATACCAAGGGAGCTACCAGGGTTGAGAAGTGGGGGATGAACTGACGATAGTAATTTATGAACCCCATAAAGCGCTGCACCGCTTTCAGAGAATGGGGTTCCTGCCAGTCCATCACTGCCTGTAGTTTGGCAGGATCCATAGCCAATCCCTGGGCCGAGATGATGTAGCCCAGGAAAGGTAAAGACTCCTGCTCAAACATACACTTCTCCAATTTGGCATAGAGGGAGTTTGCCCGTAGGAGGTCGAAGACTTTGCAAACATCTCTCCGGTGGGAGTCAATATCTGGAGAGTAGATAAGAATATCATCCAGATAGACTACGACCGAGGTGGAAAGCATATCCCGGAAGATATCGTTCACAAAGTCCTGGAAAACGGCTGGGGCATTACAGAGCCCGAAGGGCATCACCAGATACTCATAGTGCCCATCCCTGGTGTTAAAGGCCGTCTTCCATTCGTCCCCCTCACGGATGCGAATCAGGTTGTAAGCACCCCGCAAATCTAATTTAGTAAATACCCTTGCTCCCCGAAGTCTATCGAATAACTCAGATATCAAGGGCAAAGGATACTTATTCTTAACGGTGATGGCGTTAAGACCCCTGTAGTCTATGCATGGGCGCAATTCCCCATTCTTCTTCTGCACGAAGAAGAACCCTGCCCCAGCAGGTGACACTGACTTCCTAATGAATCCTCTTGCCAGATTTTCCTGGATGTACTGTGACATTGCCTCCGTCTCCGGGAGAGATAGCGGATAAACTCGACCCCGGGGAGGCTCAGCACCAGGCAAGAGATCAATAGGACAGTCATAGGGGCGATGAGGCGGAAGGACCTCCGCCGCCTTTTTGGAGAACACGTCTGCATAAGACCAATACTGCTTGGGGAGAGAGGATAGATCTGCGGGTACCTCTGTAGTAGCAACCTGAACGCACTCCCTCTGACACCTACCCCCACAAGATTCACCCCAACCCAGAATTCTGCCTGAGGACCACTCGATATGAGGAGAGTGGTACCGTAGCCAAGGTATTCCCAACAGGACCTCATCAATTCCTTCCGGAATGACGAGCAGAGAAATTATCTCCTGATGAGATGGCGACATGGACAGAGTAAAAGGGATGGTCTGGTGTGTTATCTGTGAGGGCAATGTCGACCCATTCACCACTCGCACCGTTACTGGTTGAGGAAGCATAACCAGGGGTATTGCGTGACGTTGGGCAAAGGCAGAAGACATAAAATTGCCCTCCGCCCCAGAATCCACGCAGAGCTCTACCGAGTGGGAGAATGAGCCAATAGTAATTGTCCCCTTAAAGGACAACTTAGAGGCAAACGTCGCCGTGTCTAGTGTACCTCCACCTACTACCACTAGACGCTGACGTTTCCTCAACCGCTGAGGACATCTGGAGGCTAGATGTCCTGACTGCTGGCAAACATGACAGACCCTGAGTGCACAAGCGGTCCGGGACTTAGATCCTGCTTGTGACACTTCCCTGGCCTCATGTGACTCAGGAACCAGGACCGGAAATTCCAGAGGTTTGGCGAAAGTAGGAGCCAGCCGAAACCTCTGCCTACACTGGGCTCGCTCTAACCTCCGCTCGTTAAAACGGAGGTCAATTCGAGTGGAGACAGTTATTAACTCCTCCAGTGTGGCAGGAATCTCCCTAGTGGCCAGAGCGTCCTTTACGTGGTCAGCCAAGCCCCTCCAAAATATGGGGATAAGAGCTTTATCCGACCAATCCAGCTCAGATGCTAAGGTGCGGAATTGGATGGCAAAATGACTGACCAAGGACTCACCCTGAGTTAATGCCAGCAATTGGAGCGCAGTATCATGGGTGACTTGAGGTCCTAAAAAGACCTGTTTCAGAGCGCTCAGAAACAGCGGAGCACTCTGCACCACATGATCGCCACGCTCCCACAGCGGCGTGGCCCATTCCAACGCCCTGTCCGACAATAGAGACAGAATAAATCCCACCTTAGCCCGCTCTGTGGGAAAACGTGTAGCCAGGAGCTCGAGGTGAATAGAGCACTGACTCACAAATCCCCTACAAAACTTGCTATCACCAGAAAATTTTTCTGGCAGCGGGAGGCGAGATAATGTCGGAACAGGGGTGGCAATGGACATAGTAGCTGCAGCCACGCTGGCAGCCTGTACAGCTACTGCAGTAACATCCACAGCTGAGGTCGCGCTCTCGAGAGCCGCCAATCTACACTCCAGCTGCTGGATATGCCGCAGAGATTGCTGTTTGTCTGTCATCACTAGCCAGACCCTGGCGCTAGTGTAATGTTAGGACTGGCGGAACGCACCAAGAGAGATGATATAGATGCGTTCGCAGTCCGGGGTCCATCGTGCATGTGAAACCTGCTGCTAGGAAATGACAGACAATATGGCGGTATTCAAAAGTATACACGCGTGGGTTAAACCTCACCCAGCGTGAAGAATGCGATCCTGTTGCGTCACAGGACCGCGGTACCGCACATAGAGCGCGAGCAAGTGGTCAGCGAACTAAACCCCAACAAGGATTGTAGTCCGATTAGATTCTTGCTGGCACTACACCGCAACTGGGTGTGAAAGGAATTATATAATTTAGGCACCGAAGTGCGAACTGTGCCGTGCTGGCAGGCACCACTAAGCACCCAGACGTGGGTCAGGAAGCGCACACTGGCGCGTGGCACCGCACTGGCGGTCACAGCAGTAGACGCTGACACGTGTGTGACACGTTGAGTGATAAGTCGGGCGCTAGATAGCAGCCATACTCCATACGCGAACAATCATACAATAGGGTAGGGGTATTTAAAGAACGACTTGCACTCACAACAAACACACGTATTAAATTGTACACTAGCGCATGGCCGTGCGGTCATGCGCAGTTTATATAGTTGCAGGACAGGAAGCGGCCACAGAAACTTTGCCCTTCCAAGACCTGCCAAGAGGACCAATAGAATGCGCTGCAGAGTCTGAGCACATGACCCTCGATCTCCAACGGGAGATCTTGCCCTGGGCATGCTCAGTGTGCGCAGACAAGGACTTAGTCCCAGAGAAGTCCACTCGCTGCTGACCAGTATAGGCTTTACAGGCAGAAGCTGGAGAAGCAGCAGTAACTCTTCTCACAGAGTCAGACTGAGCGAGACGCTGGGATCGACGTCCCTGCTGAGCAGGCTCCACTGCGGCTGGAGGAGAATGGGAGACCGCAGCGGAGACGGATCGAGATTCCCCCTGTGCAGCAGAGGAAACTCGACTCCTAACACCATGTACCCTGAAGTTACTGACCTTCCATTTCAGCTCCCCAGCCTGTCTGGCGTTGGTGGTAATACTAATGAAGGTTAACAGTATCCATGGCACTCCTTCTTGAAGTCTTCTCCGTGATGTCCACTATGACAGGAAATCCTTCAGGTTTGCCAGATCTTTATCATTCTATCTAAAAGATATCATATCATTTTATTATATCAGAAAAGGTAAAATGTCACAACAATATATAGAACACCAAAAACAACGCAGACTGTTATGAACCCCACCCACACCTATCCCCACCCCATATACACACTTCAATCCCTGGAAAAATAAATAAATAAAGGTCCAAAGACCATAACTCAGGGAAAAGACAGTGCGTCCAAACATGGACGTCAGGGAAGCAGCATGCATGAACCAGATGATCGGGAATAAAGTTACACCCGTCTATCTAACATCTAAAGTGCAATAGTGCATAGCAAGAAATGCAGCGCTTACCAACAGATGAGTGGAAACAAGGAGGGGGGTGGATGGAGGGATACACAATCTGGTGGTACCTTGACTAATGAGCCAACTAATCAAAGGATTGCTACCAGACAATTCACCAAAACCAAAAACTCTGGGGGCAGGGCGCCCCAGGCTGGCCCTCAGGGTGGCCTACAGGTATTGAACCTTTCATCTCATTCACTGACTGTGGCACAACTAGAGGTTTTAAGTAAGGGCCTAACCTTCTCTCCCACTAATCCTTTCAATTACTTTGTAGCGTTAAAGGATTTGCACCTCTTTTCCCATAAATTGATCCTGAGAAAACTTCACAGCAAAAAATGGACATCAGAGACCATGAGTGAGGTGGAAATGAACACCCTTCGTGATCTGGAGGATCTTCTCGGGGAACAAGACAGTCCATGTGCAAGTAGGTTTCCCCGGTCCATCATGCCTGGGTCCACTAGGTTCCCCCCCATGTCTCTGAGTTCAAATGTTCAAATTTTTACAAAATTGGTTAGTGACGATTTTAAGAAACTTTCGTCAAGGCGCAGATTTGACAACCTAACATTCAAGCACAAGAGGTTGGTACACAAAATGAGAATGCTTGGTCTGGGGGAAATTGTGTGTAAATGGGTTAGTAACTGGCTTAGTGATAGAAAGCAGAGGGTGGTTATAAATGGTATAGTCTCTAACTGGGTCGCTGTGACCAGTGGGGTACCGCAGAGGTCAGTATTGGGACCTGTTCTCTTCAACATATTCATTAATGATCTGGTAGAAGGTTTACACAGTAAAATATCGATATTTGCAGATGATACAAAACTATGTAAAGCAGTTAATACAAGAGAAGATAGTATTCTGCTACAGATGGATCTGGATAAGTTGGAAACTTGGGCTGAAAGGTGGCAGATGAGGTTTAACAATGATAAATGTAAGGTTATACACATGGGAAGAAGGAATCAATGTCACCATTACACACTGAACGGGAAACCACTGGGTAAATCTGACAGGGAGAAGGACTTGGGGATCCTAGTTAATGATAAACTTACCTGGAGCAGCCAGTGCCAGGCAGCAGCTGCCAAGGCAAACAGGATCATGGGGTGCATTAAAAGAGGTCTGGATACACATGATGAGAGCATTATACTGCCTCTGTACAAATCCCTAGTTAGACCGCACATGGAGTACTGTGTCCAGTTTTGGGCACCGGTGCTCAGGAAGGATATAATGGAACTAGAGAGAGTACAAAGGAGGGCAACAAAATTAATAAAGGGGATGGGAGAACTACAATACCCAGATAGATTAGCGAAATTAGGATTATTTAGTCTAGAAAAAAGACGACTGAGGGGCGATCTAATAACCATGTATAAGTATATAAGGGGACAATACAAATATCTCGCTGAGGATCTGTTTATACCAAGGAAGGTGACGGGCACAAGGGGGCATTCTTTGCGTCTGGAGGAGAGAAGGTTTTTCCACCAACATAGAAGAGGATTCTTTACTGTTAGGGCAGTGAGAATCTGGAATTGCTTGCCTGAGGAGGTGGTGATGGCGAACTCAGTCGAGGGGTTCAAGAGAGGCCTGGATGTCTTCCTGGAGCAGAACAATATTGTATCATACAATTAGGTTCTGTAGAAGGACGTAGATCTGGGGATTTATTATGATGGAATATAGGCTGAACTGGATGGACAAATGTCTTTTTTCGGCCTTACTAACTATGTTACTATGTAGTTGTTTAGCCTTGTGAGAAGTATGAGCAAGAGGCCTTTCGACAGTTAAGAGATTCTACAACATATTGTAAATTGTCGTTTAACCCTATGACCTCCTATGCTCGTGAACTCCAGGCAATTTTGGTTAAAGCCCTTGAGACTAATATTATCACTAAAAGAGTGTTTGATGGGTTAATGGCTAGGCCGCCAAAGGTACCCACGTTCTATTTGTTACCCAAAATCCACAAGGATGCCCTCGACCCCCCGGGGCATCCTATCGTGTCCGGAATAGGGGGCATTTGTGACTTTGTATGTCAGTTCATAGATTTTTACCTGATACCCCTTGTGGAATTATTGCCCTCCTATATCCGCGACACGACGGACGCCCTGAAGCGGGTTGACGGCATCCTTGTGGATAATAGTACCCTCCTCGTCACTATTGACATCGAGAGTTTATATACTTGCATTGACCATACCCAGGGCCTGGAGGCTGTTCGTCTCTTCCTGGGGACCTCTGACCTGGACAGCTCTCTATGTGGTTTAATCCCCGAGCTACTGGGCTATGTCCTATCCCACAACTTTTTTGTCTTTAAAGACAATTTCTATTTACAGAAGCGGGGCACAGCCATGGGGGCGGCCTGTGTGCCCTCGTATGGAAAACTCTTCCTGGGCGCCTGGGAGAGATGCATATTTGGCGACGGGGGCCCACCGGCCGCCTTCCATGTGCTGTGCTGGTACCGCTATATTGATGACATCATCATGTTGTGGGATGGGTTGGCCTGCCAGCTCAAGGATTTTATGAGGATATTGAATGACAACATCTTCAATATTCGACTTACATATGTCTTTGATGAGAGGAGGGTTGACTTCCTGGACGTCCGCCTTGAGGTCAATAGTGAGAGGTGCATCCAGATGGACGTATTCAGGAAGCCTACCTCTGTCAATTCTCTATTACATGCATCTTCAGCTCATCATTCGTCCACTGTTAGAGCCGTCCCTGTCGGACAGTTCCTTAGGATGCGGCAAATCTGCTCTACTGACTCTAAATTTGAGGCACAGGCCTCAGACCTTAAACAACGCTTTTTAGCTCGAGGCTATAGCCGTAGATGTATCAAAACTGGGTATGATCGTGCAAGGAAACCTCACGTACTAGTTTGCGACATCCAGTGAAGAGATGCAAAACTCGGTTTATCTCTACCTACAATCACGAATGGCACAATATGCGTGCCATTCTAAACAAACATTGGCCCGTTTTGGGAGTTGATCCCGCCCTGAGGGCCTCCCTGGGTACCTTTCCTTTGAGGACCCCTAAAAAATCCAAAAATCTCGTGACTTGCTGGTTAGGAGCCATTATGTTCCGGCTCTCAGCAATCCCTTTGGAACTAGTGGTCCTCAGTTTGGATCCTTCTCATGCGGGCACTGTCTTGCCTGCGCCAATGTCCTACGCTGTTCTACCTTTGCCTCATCAGATGGGTCAAGGGAATTTAAAATCAGACAACGTATCTCTTGTGGCACTTCTAATGTTATATACTATGCCACCTGTTCATGCCCCAAAATATATGTGGCCCTTACCACAAGAGAATTAAGAATACGGGTACGTGAATATGTGCGGGGCATTGGCGCAGCCAAGACAGTGTCCAATACTTCGGAATTGGATACTATTCCTCGTCATTTCAAATTACATCACAATTGTGACGCCAGTATTTTGAAAGTGAGGGGGATTGATGCCCTCCATCTTGGTATAAGAGGGGGCGACAATAAAATACTTCTTGCACAAATCAAGACAAGGTGGATCGTCCAATTAGATACCATGATACCGAAAAGCCTCAACGAATATTTAAGCTTTGCCCCTTTTTTGTAGTCCTCCTGATATTTGGTTTCCTAGACTCCTGTTCCCACATGCCCCCATGTTTATCAAGCCCGTGGATGTGTTTTTAACTTTTTTAATTTTATTTTTATTTAGTGTTTGTGACTCTGCTGATTTATTGCGCCTCCGTATTTTCTCCTACTGGGCCCCCTTTCGGACTGAAAATGACCCCGGACTTCATCTCATTACATGGGAATATTACAGCCATCTCAGCGACTTTGGATGATTTCAACTTTTGTAATTTGTAATTTGTATACGCATTTTGTGATGTTATAGTTATATGCAGCTATGTTTTTTTTTTCATCCAGTCAATTGTCCTCATACATGCTCTCATGGCTGTGCGCATTGCACTGCGATCTATTGTTTCATGTCTGCGGGTGGGCGTCTTAACGGTGTGTGCTGTTGTGAATTCCGCTCTTGGGCTCCCTCCGGTGGTTGTAAGTGGCACTTTTGTGAGTTCTGCTCTTGGGCTCCCTCTTGTGGTTTCAATTGGTATGGCTGCTCCTTGGAGTTAGCTGTCTTCAGCTGCTTCCACTGATCGTCTTTTCTGCTCGGCTATTTATGCCTGCTCTGTCCTTCAGCCAGTGCCACTTGTAAATGGTTCCTGGTTGGATTCACATCTCTTTGGATTTCCCTGTTATCCTGACCAGTTCAGCAAAGCTAAGTTTTTGCTTGCTCTTTTCTGTTCACAGATTGTGGACTTATCCGTTCTGTGCATTCTATGTTTGTCCAGTGTTATCAGTATGAATTAATTCTGTCTTGCTGGAAGCTCTGGGAAGCAGATTTACCCTCCACACCTTTAGTCAGGTGTGGAGATTTTTAGTAAACTCTGCGTGGATTTTTGTAGTGTTTTATACTGACCGCACAGTGTTATGATCTGGTGATTAAGGAGCGACATGCGTCTAGCTCTGAGCAGGTGGCAACTTTACTGACCGCAGTCCCTAAGCTCAACACAACACTAGAAGCAGCCGTGGAATGCTCCTAACTCTACCTAGGCATCTTGTCACAGCCTAAGAGCTAACTACCCCTAAAGATAGAAGCAGGAAAACTATCTTGCCTCAGAGAAAATCCCCAAAGGATAGATTAGCCCCCCACAAATAATGACTGTGAGAGGAGAAGGAAATGACATACGTAGTATGAAACAAGATTAGCACAGGAGGCCACTTCTAGCTAGATAGAAAATAGTACAGGACAGAACGCTGTGCGGTCAGTAATAAAAACTAGAAAAAGTCCACCGCAGCGAAATGCAAAAATCTCCACACCTGACTAAAGGTGTGGAGGGTAAACTCTGCTGCCCAGAGCTTCCAGCTTAGCTGAATAGATCCATACTGAAAAGCTGGACAAATGAACAAAAACAAAGAAAGTGCTGAACAACAAGTCCACAACAAGAGAACTGCAAAAGGACAAGCAAGGACTTAGCTTTGATGAACTGGTCAGAGTGTTAGGAAAGTCCTAAGAGTAATGACTCCAGGCAGGAACAATTGACAACTGGCATTGAATGAGGGATAAGGCCAGACTAATATAGACGATCAGTGAAAACAGCTGCTGAAGCTAAATCCAAGAAGCAGCCATACCACTCAAAACCACAGGAGGGAGCCAAAGAGCAGAACTCACAAAAATGCCACTAACAACCACCGGAGGGAGCCCAAGAGCGGAATTCACAACAGCACAGTATTCCATCCTGTCCTTTCTATCAAGTTAGACTGGCCTCCTGTGCTCATCCTGGTTTCATTCTGTGTATGTCTTTTCCCTCTCCACTCACAGTCATTATTTGTGGGGGGCTAATCTATCCTTTGGGGATTTTCTCTGAGGCAAGATAGTTTTTCTGCTTCTATCTTTAGGGGTAGTTAGCTCTTAGGCGGTGACGAGGTGCCTAGGGAGAGTTAGGAGCATCCCACGGCTACTTCTAGTGTTGTGTTGAGCTTAGGGACTGCGGTCCGTACAGTTACCACTTCCTTCAGAGCTCGTTCCATGTTGCTCCTAAACCACCGCATCATAACAGTGTGCACCGCTTGGTGGGCTCTCCCCTGGTGTGTGTGCACTTTCCGTGATGCCCTATCTGCAGTTCAGGACCTGACGGCCGCAGTGCACATGTGCCGACTCTAGCTGTTCTGATTGACCGTTTCAGGCCATGTGACTAAGTTCATGGGGTTATTAGAAGGTCCTGCAGGGACCTGAGACACACTCCCTTGAGAAAGCGGCCTCTAACTGCCGCGAAACGCGCGTCAAAAAGGGACCCTCCATCCACCCCCTCCTTGTTTCCACTCATCTGTTGGTAAGCGCTGCATTTCTTGCTATGCACTATTGCACTTTAGATGTTAGATAGACGGGTGTAACTTTATTCCCGATCATCTGGTTCATGCATGCTGCTTCCCTGACGTCCATGTTTGGACGCACTGTCTTTTCCCTGAGTTTGGAAAAACACAGGTGGACACACGATCATAGAATAACATTGCTCCGAATTCAATCAGATTTTTTATCGGATTGCATTTGTCCAATTTCATCAAAAGTGGGAATGAGCCCAAAGACTTGTATTAGAGGCAGAATATCCACAGCAAAAAAAAACACATACTTTTTTTTAGTGTGTTTCCGCCTCAAAAACACATGTAATCTGCACCTAAGTATAGCAATAAAGTTTTATCAAACAATAAAAAAAGAAGTATAAAAAACAAAGCTTTATTTAAAGAATAACACACCAAACAGAGGCAAAAAAACGCAGCAATAAAAAAAATGTTAAAAAACGCACAGAAAAACCCAAGGAATAATTGCATTCCCTCAATTAACTTTTATTGTGGTTTTTAACATTGTGTTTTCACTGCTTAAAAAATGCAGCGTCTTACAGTTCCAGCAAAGTGGATAGGATTTCTAGAAATCTCCTTCCCACTGTGCTTCTTGTTTATGCTGCGTAAGCTGACCTGGTGTCTTTTAAAAAATCTGCAGCATGTCAATTTCTTTTGCGAGCACGCTGAGTTTTCTGTGCAGATTTCCCCATAGACTTAGATTACATGCTGAAAATCCCCAGGTAAAATATGCACATGCGTTTTTAAAGACTTTCGATGGCGGAAACGCATCAAAAACATTGGTAATCCACACCTAAGTATGCCAATAAAGTTCAGTGAAATGAAAATGCCAGAAAGTTTCAAAAACAAGGCAGCTTTTTTAAGGAATGACACACCAGAGACAATAGCGGCCAAAGAACTTCAGGACTGGACACAAGACTAATAGAGGTGCTGAACCTGTCAATCTGGAAAGGCCAGTTAATTAGAACAGCTACTGTCAAAAGTAGAGAAACAAGTCAGGAGCAGCTATTGTTTTGTAGCAGGAGAAGAATGAGAGAACCGACCAAGGACTGGACTCGCCCCTTCCTCAAGGCACCATGCATGGACATTTTGTAAGAGAAGTAGTTCTGTGTGACGGAAAGGAGCCTGACTAAACGTTATGAATCATTATGATCAATCTCTGACACGATCACTGTATATTGCTGCGTGCTTGAAAATGGTTACATCACGTAACGGGGCAAGATGCTTGTTAATGGAAGCCATGATTGAAATCCCTTAAAGATTCCGAAGAACTCATGTTTACTTTGCCCTGCCTCCCTACAGTGAACGGCGGACATAACAACAAGATACACTGCAATGCTGTAAGATGGGAAACTGTAAATGGTCCTTTAAAAGATTAATAGCTGCTAAGTGGATGACATGGAAGACAAGTGAGAAAAAAATTGTCCCACTCTCCTGGATGAGAATGCGACCAATTTTTTTGTACTTTCATGTGACCCCAGCCTTTGAGTCTTTCTGGCATACCCGGAGCAATTACATTCACCGCTCACAGCACTGAGAGAGGCAGCTGTAAAGGTACCTTCACACAAAACGATATCGCTAGCGATCCGTGACGTTGCAGCGTCCTGGCTAGCGATATCGTTCAGTTTAACACGCAGCAGCGATCAGAATCCTGCTGTGATATCGTTGGTCGGGGCTAGAAGGCCAGAACTTTATTTGGTCGCTGGCTCTCCCACTGACATCGCTGAATCGGCGTGTGTGACACCGATTCAGCGATGTCTTCGCTGGTAACCAGGGTAAACATCGGGTTACTAAGCGCAGGGCCGCGCTTAGTAACCCGATGTTTACCCTGGTTATCAGCGTAAAAGTTAAAAAAAACAAACACTACATACTTACCTTCGCTGTCTGTCCCCGGCGCTCTGCTTCTCTGCACTGACTGTGAGCGCCGGCCAGCCAGCCGGAAAGCACAGCAGTGACGTCACCGCTCTGCTTTCCGGCCTCTGTGCTCACAGCCAGTACAGAGAAGCACAGCGCCGGGGACAGACAGCGGAAGGTAAGTATGAAGCGTTTGTTTTTTTTTACTTTTAGGATGGTAACCAGGGTAAACATCCGGTTACTAAGCGCGGCCCTGCGCTTAGTAACCCGATGTTTACCCTGGTTACCGGGGACCTCGGGATCGTTGGTCGCTGGAGAGCTGTCTGTGTGACAGCTCTCCAGCGACCAAACAGCGATGCTGCAGCGATCCGGATCGTTGTCTGGATCACTGCAGCGTCGTTTAGTGTGAAGGTACCTTAAACTTCGCTCCAGCACTGACTGACAGCTCACTCTGTACTGATGCACTGCAGAGCCGACTGTCAATCGGTGTCAATCAGTGCTGGGGTTGCATCGGTACGCCTGTATGAGCGAAAGCGGGTGGTTTCCGGGAGAAATAGAATAGATTTTTTCCTTCTTTCTGTAGAGCGGCGAGGCACCTTTATAACACTATTAATCTGCAGCTTAACCCCATGTCTGCAAGGTAATAGTGTTATCAGACCTCACAGGTCCCGTTTAACATACAGCATTTCTTTTCTGTTTTAGATTTGTTTTAATCTGTTTAGTGGAGTTTTTGTTATGAGGCCAAAAAGGAAATGATGTTGTCTAAAGAGACATATTAAACAAAATACATACACTGTTTCCATTTTGGTTTCTTTCTCTTTCTTTTTGTGATTGTGTGAAATATGATGCATTCTGAAGTATTAGAAACAATCAGACATAATTTTTACTACTTCACTATCCAAAATTTTATTAAACCTCAGAAGATAGAAAAGATTACAATAAGTAGTGAAAAATAGTAAGACATAATTTTTACTACTTCACTATCCCATATTTTATTATACCAAAGTAGATAGAAAAGATTACAATAGTAGTGAAAAATAGGAGCTAAAAGAAAAGTACAAACAAACATTACTAACTAATATAGCAAATGTACAGCTTACAATAATCAATAGAAAAATACTGTAATCTTCCTTTTCTTACGTATCTAACTCATCAAGTGATGTCAATTTTATGTTTATAGTGTTTTACAAACAGAACATAATAAATTATGCCAACTATATCTAAAAGCACACAAGACATACATTGAATAACACAAATTTATTTGTAACAACAATGTCAATGGGAAAATGTTGTAAATGAATAAAAGCGTAACCAAAGTGACGTTATAAATATATGTTTATTTCACAGCATATCCAACAATATGAGGCTTAGCAAGAGTCATAGATATGGGGGCAATTATGTGACGCAGGTTTAACTCTGAGAATTTAGCATTCTCCAGGTCTTTCCATGTGGTCTTTCTTATGCTACATCCATCAAACATCAATTTCCAGGACGGATTCAGCGCTTTCTGAAAAAAACTAATCCAGCTGGATTCATCTATGTCGGCCACGTGCTCAATGAAGTAAAAAGCTCCACCCTACAATAAAGGAAAATATGAAAACATTTATTATAGGCCTTTATGGCATTAAATCCAAAACCTAATATAGCTGTCTGGTGACAATTATGATAATGTATGGTAATAGTCTGTATTTTCATCCTACATTCAATGGTTATGACGACTAGTTAACTGTTGAGGTTTGAAAAGGTTATAAATACTTTAAAAAAATAAAGATTTTACCTGCAAGCTATGATTATAATTTTACTTATCTCCACCTATCCTAAAGACCCATTAAAGATGAGATGATAAACAAGGAATGAGAGTTTCTAGGATGCCCATCTAAACAGGCCGGCGATCGACACCTGAACAAGCAAAATTAGGATTTAGTCCTACCGGTAATTGTATTTCCCAGAGTCCATCATAACAGCACATCAGGAGTTAGTCCTAATCATCCTCTAGGGACAGGAAACTGTTGTGACCTGGTGGTAAGGACAATAATGGACCTGGTGGTTAAGAGCACACGGAATGACCTGATAGTTACAAATAATATAGGACGAGCTCTGAGACGTGGGAACTCTGCTGACCGCAATCCCTAATCCTATCACACACACTAGAAATAGCCGTGGATTGCTCCTAACGCTCCCTATGCAACTCGACACAGCCTAAGGAACTAGCTAGCCCTGAAGATAGAAAAATAAGCCTACCTTGCCTCAGAGAAATTCCCCAAAGGAAAAGGCAGCCCCCCACATATAATGACTGTGAGTAAAGATGAAAATGCAAACACAGAGATGAAATAGATTTAGCAAAGTGAGGCCCGACTTACTGAACAGACTGAGGATAGGAAAGGTAACTTTGCGGTCAGCACAAAAAACTACAAAAAGACCACGCAGAGGGCGCAAAAGACCCTCCGCACCGACTCACGGTGCGGAGGCGCTCCCTCTGCGTCCCAGAGCTTCCAGCAAGCAAGACAAAAATCAAAATAGCAAGCTGGACAGAAGAATAGCAAACTAAAGAAAAACAAGCAGGAACTTAGCTTCTGCTGGGAAGACAGGTCACAAGAACGATCCAGGAGTGAACTAGACCAATACTGGAACATTAACAGGTGGCATGGAGCAGTGATCTAAGTGGAGTTAAATAGAGCAGCCAGCTAACGAATTAACCTCGTCACCTGTGGAAGGAACCTCAGAAGCAGCAGCTTCACTCACAACCAACAGAGGCAGCCCATGGACAGAACCAGCCGAAGTACCATTCATGACCACAGGAGGGAGCTTGACAACAGAATTCACAACAGTACCCCCCTTTGAGGAGGGGTCACCGAACCCTCACCAGAGCCCCCAGGCTGACCAGGACGAGCCAAATGAAAGGCACGAACCAGATCGGCAGCATGAACATCGGAGGCAAAGACCCAGGAATTATCTTCCTGACCATAACCATATTCCAGGTGCCTTCTGGGAAAAGCAAGGAGTCTCCCTAAGCTAGAAGATCGTTGGGTACAGCCGGGACCAGCTGCTTGGAAAGCATCACCAAACCAGGGATTCAAACTTGAGGAGGCTAATTTGCATATTCCAGGTGCCTTCTGGGAAAAGCAAGGAGTCTCCCTAAGCTAGAAGATCGTTGGGTACAGCCGGGACCAGCTGCTTGGAAAGCATCACCAAACCAGGGATTCAAGCTTGAGGAGGCTAATTTGCATATACCAGGTGCCTTCTGGGAAAAGCAAGGAGTCTCCCTAAGCTAGAAGATCGTTGGGTACAGCCGGGACCAGCTGCTTGGAAAGCATCACCAAACCAGGGATTCAAACTTGAGGAGGCTAATTTGCATATTCCAGGTGCCTTCTGGGAAAAGCAAGGAGTCTCCCTAAGCTAGAAGATCGTTGGGTACAGCCGGGACCAGCTGCTTGGAAAGCATCACCAAACCAGGGATTCAAACTTGAGGAGGCTAATTTGCATATTCCAGGTGCCTTCTGGGAAAAGCAAGGAGTCTCCCTAAGCTAGAAGATCGTTGGGTACAGCCGGGACCAGCTGCTTGGAAAGCATCACCAAACCAGGGATTCAAACTTGAGGAGGCTAATTTGCATATTCCAGGTGCCTTCTGGGAAAAGCAAGGAGTCTCCCTAAGCTAGAAGATCGTTGGGTACAGCCGGGACCAGCTGCTTGGAAAGCATCACCAAACCAGGGATTCAAACTTGAGGAGGCTAATTTGCATATTCCAGGTGCCTTCTGGGAAAAGCAAGGAGTCTCCCTAAGCTAGAAGATCGTTGGGTACAGCCGGGACCAGCTGCTTGGAAAGCATCACCAAACCAGGGATTCAAGCTTGAGGAGGCTAATTTGCATATACCAGGTGCCTTCTGGGAAAAGCAAGGAGTCTCCCTAAGCTAGAAGATCGTTGGGTACAGCCGGGACCAGCTGCTTGGAAAGCATCACCAAACCAGGGATTCAAACTTGAGGAGGCTAATTTGCATATTCCAGGTGCCTTCTGGGAAAAGCAAGGAGTCTCCCTAAGCTAGAAGATCGTTGGGTACAGCCGGGACCAGCTGCTTGGAAAGCATCACCAAACCAGGGATTCAAGCTTGAGGAAGCTAATCTGCATATACCAGGTGCCTTCTGGGAAAAGCAAGGAGTCTCCCTAAGCTAGAAGATCGTTGGGTACAGCCGGGACCAGCTGCTTGGAAAGCATCACCAAACCAGGGATTCAAACTTGAGGATGCTAATTTGCATATTCCAGGTGCCTTCTGGGAAAAGCAAGGAGTCTCCCTAAGCTAGAAGATCGTTGGGTACAGCCGGGACCAGCTGCTTGGAAAGCATCACCAAACCACGGATTCAAGCTTGAGGAGGCTAATTTGCATATACCAGGTGCCTTCTGGGAAAAGCAAGGAGTCTCCCTAAGCTAGAATATCGTTGGGTACAGCCGGGACCAGCTGCTTGGAAAGCATCACCAAACTAGGGATTCAAGCTTCAGGAGGCTAATTTGCATATTCCAGGTGCCTTCTGGGAAAAGCAAGGAGTCTCCCTAAGCTAGAAGATCGTTGGGTACAGCCGGGACCAGCTGCTTGGAAAGCATCACCAAACCAGGGATTCAAGCTTGAGGAGGCTAATTTGCATATACCAGGTGCCTTCTGGGAAAAGCAAGGAGTCTCCCTAAGCTAGAAGATCGTTGGGTACAGCCGGGACCAGCTGCTTGGAAAGCATGACCAAACCAGGGATTCAAACTTGAGGAGGCTAATTTGCATATTCCAGGTGCCTTCTGGGAAAAGCAAGGAGTCTCCCTAAGCTAGAAGATCGTTGGGTACAGCCGGGACCAGCTGCTTGGAAAGCATCACCAAACCAGGGATTCAAACTTGAGGAGGCTAATTTGCATATTCCAGGTGCCTTCTGGGAAAAGCAAGGAGTCTCCCTAAGCTAGAAGATCGTTGGGTACAGCCGGGACCAGCTGCTTGGAAAGCATCACCAAACCAGGGATTCAAGCTTGAGGAGGCTAATTTGCATATACCAGGTGCCTTCTGGGAAAAGCAAGGAGTCTCCCTAAGCTAGAAGATCGTTGGGTACAGCCTGGAATTTTTGCCTGTAGGACATTTTTGCAAGAGAGCTTGGCTGAGTAGATTACACAAGAAGGAAAGCACACAGCAAGTCACCAGGATCTAGGAGCAACATGGCAGATGTGACAACCTACATGGTCAGCTGCAGCATGTGCTACATGTTCACAGATCGACCAGAAGAAGAATCAAATTTCACCTGTCAGAAGTGTAGTCTAGTGGCCCTTTTAGAAGAAAAGGTGCGGGGTCTGGAAGAAAGAATAGCAACTTTGAAACTCATCAAAGAGAATGAAGACTTTCTAGACAGAACAGAAGCATCTCTACTGGTCACAGAAGGTGAAAAAAGTGTCAGAGAACCACCAAAAGCAGATGAGTGGAAGCATGTGACCAAAAGAAGCAAGAAGACCATGGAGAAATTACCAACCACACAACTGAAGAACCGATATCAAATCTTTGTAGAGGATGAAGATGGCACACCTAAGGATGAAGCAATACCAGCAAGCAAAAAAGAAAAGGGCACACAGCAACATGTGACAGCAAAAAGTACAGCCAAGAAGCAACGAAGAGTGGTGGTGGTGGGAGACTCACTACTGAGAGGCACAGAAGCAGCCATCTGCAGACCGGACATAACTGCAAGAGAAGTATGCTGCCTTCCAGGTGCGATGATCAAGGATGTGACCGATAGGATACCAAAGCTCTTCAGCTCCAAGGACGTCCACCCATTTCTTCTGATACATGTTGGCACCAATGACACGGCAAGGAAGGACCTACCGACAATCTGCAAGGACTTTGAAGAGTTGGGGAAGAAAGTAAAGGAACTGGATGCACAGGTAGTTTTTTCTTCTATCCTTCCAGTAGACGGACATGGCACCAGGAGATGGAACAGGATCCTTGATGCGAACAACTGGCTAAGACGATGGTGCAGACAACAAGGATTCGGATTCCTGGACCATGGTGTGAATTACTTGTACGATGGACTCCTCGCCAGAGACGGACTACACCTCAACAAACCTGGGAAGCACACATTCGCCAGAAGACTCGCTACACTCATCAGGAGGGAGTTAAACTAGAAGAAGAGGGGACGGGAAGAAAAACATTAGACTTGAACAAAGAAGACCCAGGAAAACATACTCAGATGGGAGGTAAGAACATTTCTAAAACAATCCACAGCGAGGAGATTGGAACAAAACAAAATCCTCTAAACTGCATGCTCGCAAACGCCAGAAGCCTGACAAACAAGATGGAAGAACTAGAAGCAGAAATATCTACAGGTAACTTTGACATACTGGGAATAACCGAGACATGGTTAGATGAAAGCTATGACTGGGCAGTTAACTTACAGGGTTACAGTCTGTTTAGAAAGGATCGTAAAAATCGGAGAGGAGGAGGGGTTTGTCTCTATGTAAAGTCTTGTCTAAAGTCCACTTCAAGGGAGGATATTAGCGAAGGGAATGAGGATGTCGAGTCCATATGGGTCGAAATTCATGGAGGGAAAAATGGTAACAAAATTCTCATTGGGGTCTGTTACAAACCCCCAAATATAACAGAAACCATGGAAAGTCTACTTCTAAAGCAGATAGATGAAGCTGCAACCCATAATGAGGTCCTGGTTATGGGGGACTTTAACTACCCAGATATTAACTGGGAAACAGAAACCTGTGAAACCCATAAAGGCAACAGGTTTCTGCTAATAATCAAGAAAAATTATCTTTCACAATTGGTGCAGAATCCAACCAGAGGAGCAGCACTTTTAGACCTAATACTATCTAATAGACCTGACAGAATAACAAATCTGCAGGTGGTTGGGCATCTAGGAAATAGCGACCACAATATTGTACAGTTTCACCTGTCTTTCACTAGGGGGACTTGTCAGGGAGCCACAAAAACACTGAACTTTAGGAAGGCAATGTTTGACCAGCTTAGAGATGCCCTTAATCTGGTAGACTGGGACAATATCCTCAGAAATAAGAATACAGATAATAAATGGGAAATGTTTAAGAACATCCTAAATAGGCACTGTAAGCGGTTTATACCTTGTGGGAATAAAAGGACTAGAAATAGGAAAAACCCAATGTGGCTAAACAAAGAAGTAAGACAGGCAATTAACAGTAAAAAGAAAGCATTTGCACTACTAAAGCAGGATGGCACCACTGAAGCTCTAAAAAACTATAGGGAGAAAAATACTTTATCTAAAAAACTAATTAAAGCTGCCAAAAAGGAAACAGAGAAGCACATTGCTAAGGAGAGTAAAACTAATCCCAAACTGTTCTTCAACTATATCAATAGTAAAAGAATAAAAACTGAAAATGTAGGCCCCTTAAAAAATAGTGAGGAAAGAATGGTTGTAGATGACGAGGAAAAAGCTAACATATTAAACACCTTCTTCTCCACGGTATTCACGGTGGAAAATGAAATGCTAGGTGAAATCCCAAGAAACAATGAAAACCCTATATTAAGGGTCACCAATCTAACCCAAGAAGAGGTGCGGAACCAGCTAAATAAGATTAAAATAGATAAATCTCCGGGTCCGGATGGCATACACCCACGAGTACTAAGAGAACTAAGTAATGTAATAGATAAACCATTATTTCTTATTTTTAGGGACTCTATAGCGACAGGGTCTGTTCCGAAGGACTGGCGCATAGCAAATGTGGTGCCAATATTTAAAAAGGGCTCTAAAAGTCAACCTGGAAATTATAGGCCAGTAAGTCTAACCTCTATTGTTGGTAAAATATTTGAAGGGTTTCTGAGGGATGTTATTCTGGATTATCTCAATGAGAATAACTGTTTAACTCCATATCAGCATGGGTTTATGAGAATTTGCTCCTGTCAAACCAATCTAATCAGTTTTTATGAAGAGGTAAGCTATAGGCTGGACCACGGTGAGTCATTGGACGTGGTATATCTCGATTTTTCCAAAGCGTTTGATACCGTGCCGCACAAGAGGTTGGTACACAAAATGAGAATGCTTGGTCTGGGGGAAAATGTGTGTAAATGGGTTAGTAACTGGCTTAGTGATAGAAAGCAGAGGGTGGTTATAAATGGTATAGTCTCTAACTGGGTCGCTGTCACCAGTGGGGTACCGCAGGGGTCAGTATTGGGACCTGTTCTCTTCAACATATTCATTAATGATCTGGTAGAAGGTTTACACAGTAAAATATCGATATTTGCAGATGATACAAAACTATGTAAAGCAGTTAATACAAGAGAAGATAGTATTCTGCTACAGATGGATCTGGATAAGTTGGAAACTTGGGCTGAAAGGTGGCAGATGAGGTTTAACAATGATAAATGTAAGGTTATACACATGGGAAGAAGGAATCAATATCACCATTACACACTGAATGGGAAACCACTGGGTAAATCTGACAGGGAGAAGGACTTGGGGATCCTAGTTAATGATAAACTTACCTGGAGCAGCCAGTGCCAGGCAGCAGCTGCCAAGGCAAACAGGATCATGGGGTGCATTAAAAGAGGTCTGGATACACATGATGAGAGCATTATACTGCCTCTGTACAAATCCCTAGTTAGACCGCACATGGAGTACTGTGTCCAGTTTTGGGCACCGGTGCTCAGGAAGGATATAATGGAACTAGAGAGAGTACAAAGGAGGGCAACAAAATTAATAAAGGGGATGGGAGGGCTACAATACCCAGATAGATTAGCGAAATTACGATTATTTAGTCTAGATAAAAGACGACTGAGGGGCGATCTAATAACCATGTATAAGTATATAAGGGGACGATACAAATATCTCACTGAGGATCTGTTTATACCAAGGAAGGTGACGGGCACAAGGGGGCATTCTTTGCGTCTGGAGGAGAGAAGGTTTTTCCACCAACATAGAAGAGGATTCTTTACTGTTAGGGCAGTGAGAATCTGGAATTGCTTGCCTGAGGAGGTGGTGATGGCGAACTCAGTCGAGGGGTTCAAGAGAGGCCTGGATGTCTTCCTGGAGCAGAACAATATTGTATCATACAATTATTAGGTTCTGTAGAAGGACGTAGATCTGGGGATTTATTATGATGGAATATAGGCTGAAATGGATGGACAAATGTCTTTTTTCGGCCTTACTAACTATGTTACTATGTTACTATGTAACCCTTCCACTTGACCAGGTACTGGAGTTTCCGTCTCGAAATACGAGAATCCAAAATCTTCACCACATACTCCAACTCCCCCTCAACCAACACTGGGGCAGGAGGATCAACGGATGGAACCACAGGCGACACGTATCTCCGCAACAACGACCTATGGAATACATTATGGATTACAAAAGAAGTTGGAGGGGTCAAACGAAATGACACAGGATTGAAAACCTCAGAAATCTTATACGGACCAATGAAACGAGGCTTAAACTTAGGAGAGGAAACCTTCATAGGAACATAACGAGACGACAACCAAAGCAAATCCCCAACACGAAGTCGGGGACCCACACAGCGCCGGTTAGCGAAACGTTGAGCCTTCTCCTGGGACAATGTTAAATTGTCCACCACATGAGTCCAAATCTGCAGCAACCTATCCACCACAGTATCCACACCAGGACAGTCCGAAGACTCAACCTGCCCTGAAGAGAAACGAGAATGGAAACCAGAATTGCAGAAAAACGGCGAAACCAAAGTAGCCGAGCTGGCCCGATTATTAACCCCTTTACCCCCAAGGGTGGTTTGCACGTTAATGACCAGGCCAATTTTTACAATTCTGACCACTGTCCCTTTATGAGGTTATAACTCCGAAACGCTTCAACGGATCCTGGTGATTCTGACATTGTTTTCTCGTGACATATTGTACTTCATGATAGTGGTAAAATTTCTTTGATAGTACCTGCGTTTATTTGTGAAAAAAACGGAAATTTGGCGAAAATTTTGAAAATTTCGCAATTTTCAAACTTTGAATTTTTATGCAATTAAATCACAGAGATATGTCACACAAAATACTTAATAAGTAACATTTCCCACATGTCTCCTTTACATCAGCATAATTTTGGAACCAATTTTTTTTTTTGTTAGGGAGTTATAAGGGTTAAAAGTTGACCAGCAATTTCTCATTTTTACAACACCATTTTTTTTTAGGGACCACGTCTCATTTGAAGTCATTTTGAGGGGTCTATATGATAGAAAATGCCCAAGTGTGACACCATTCTAAAAACTGCACCCCTCAAGGTGCTCAAAACCACATTCAAGAAGTTTATTAACCCTTCAGGTGTTTAATAGGAATTTTTGGAATGTTTAAATAAAAATGAACATTTAACTTTTCTACACAAAAAATTTACTTCAGCTCCAATTTGTTTTATTTTACCAAGGGTAACAGGAGAAATTGGACCCAAAAAGTTGTTGTCCAATTTGTCCTGAGTACGCTGATACCCCATATGTGGCAGTAAACCACTGTTTGGGCGCATGGGAGAGCTCGGAAGGGAAGGAGCGCTATTTGACTTTTCAATGCAAAATTGACAGGAATTGAGATGGGACGCCATGTTGCGTTTGGAGAGCCACTGATGTGCCTAAACATTGAAACCCCCCACAAGTGACACCATTGTGGAAAGTAGACCCCCTAAGGAACTTATCTAGAGGTGTGGTGAGCACTTTGACCCACCAAGTGCTTCACAGAAGTTTATAATGCAGAACCGTAAAAATAAAAAATCATATTTTTTCACAAAAATAATATTTTT
The DNA here is from genome assembly GCF_032444005.1 of Ranitomeya imitator. Lineage (NCBI taxonomy): Eukaryota > Metazoa > Chordata > Amphibia > Anura > Dendrobatidae > Ranitomeya > Ranitomeya imitator. Next base: position 708,951,375 of record NC_091284.1, on the reverse strand, counting down.
GCCCCCAATTTTTTATTTTTTCAAGGGTAAGAGAAGAAATTGGACCTCAAATGTTGTTGTCCAATTTGTCCCGAGTACGCTGATACCCCATATGTGGCAGTAAACCACTGTTTGGGCGCATGGGAGAGCTCGGAAGGGAAGGAGCGCCGTTTGACTTTTCAATGCAAAATTGACAGGAATTGAGATGGGACGCCATGTTGCGTTTGGAGAGCCACTGATGTGCCTAAACATTGAAACCCCCCACAAGTGACACCATTTTGGAAAGTAGACCCCCTAAGGAACTTATCTGGATGTGTGGTGAGCACTTTGACCCACCAAGGGCTTCACAGAAGTTTATAATGCAGAGCCATAAAAATAAAACAAAATTTTTTTCCCACAAAAATTATTTTTTAGCCCCCAGTTTTGTATTTTCCCTAGGGTAACAGGAGAAATTGGACCCCAAAAGTTGTTGTCCAATTTGTCCTGAGTACGCTGATACCCCATATGTGGGGGGGAACCACCGTTTGGGCGCATGGGAGGGTTCGGAAGGGAAGGAGCGCCATTTGGAATGCAGACTTAGATGGAATGGTCTGCAGGCGTCACATTGCGTTTGCAGAGCCCCTAATGTACCTAAACAGTAGAAACCCCCCACAAGTGACACCATTTTGGAAAGTAGACCCCCTAAGGAACTCATCTTGATGTGTTGTGAGAGCTTTGAACCCCCAAGTATTTCACTACAGTTTATAACGCAGAGCCATGCAAATAAAAAATATTTTTGTTTTCCCACAAAAATTATATTTTAGCCCCCAGTTTTGTATTTTTCCAAGGTTAGCAGGAGAAATTGGACCCTAAATGTTGTTGTCCAATTTGTCCTGAGTACGCTGATACCCGATATGTGGGGGGGAACCACCGTTTGGGCGCATGGGAGGGCTCGGAAGGGAAGGAGCATCATTTGGAATGCAGACTTAGATGGAATGGTCTGCAGGCGTCACATTGCGTTTGCAGAGCCCCTAATGTACCTAAACAGTAGAAACCCCCCACAAGTGACACCATTTTGGAAAGTAGACCCCCTAAGGAACTCATCTTGATGTGTTGTGAGAGCTTTGAACCCCCAAGTATTTCACTACAGTTTATAACGCAGAGCCATGCAAATAAAAAATATTTTTTTTTCCACAAAAATTATATTTTAGCCCCCAGTTTTGTATTTTTCCAAGGTTAGCAGGAGAAATTGGACCCTAAATGTTGTTGTCCAATTTGTCCTGAGTACGCTGATACCCGATATGTGGGGGGGAACCACCGTTTGGGCGCATGGGAGGGCTCGGAAGGGAAGGAGCATCATTTGGAATGCAGACTTAGATGGATTGGTCTGCAGGCGTCACATTGCGTTTGCAGAGCCCCTAATGTACCTAAACAGTAGAAACCCCCCACAAGTGACCCCATATTGGAAACTAGACCCCTCAATGAACTTATCTAGATGTGTTGTGAGAACTTTGAACCCCCAAGTGTTTCACTACAGTTTATAACGCAGAGCCGTGAAAATAAAAAATCTTTTTGTTTTCCCACAAAAATTATTTTTTAGCCCCCAGTTTTGTATTTTCCCAAGGGTAACAGGAGAAATTGGTCCACAAAAGTTGTTGTCCAATTTGTCCTGAGTACGCTGATACCCCATATGTTGGGGTAAACCCCTGTTTGGGCACACAGGAGAGCTCGGAAGGGAAGGAGCACTGTTTTACTTTTTCAACGCAGAATTGGCTGGAATTGAGATCGGACGCCATGTCGTGTTTGGAGAGCCCCTGATGTGCCGAAACAGTGGAAACCCCCCAATTATAACTGAAACCCTAATCTAAACACACCCCTAACCCTAATTCCAACGGTAACCCTAACCACACTTCTAACCCTGACACACCACTAACCCTAATCCCAACCCTATTCCCAACTGTAAATGTAATCTAAACCCTAACCCTAACTTTAGCCCCAACCCTAACTGTAGCCCCAACCCTAATCCTAACCCTAGCCCTAGCCCTAACCCTAGCCCTAACCCTAACCCTAGCCCTAACCCTAGCCCTAACCCTAGCCCTAACCCTAGCCCTAGCCCTAACCCTAGCCCTAACCCTAGCCCTAACCCTAGCCCTAACCCTAGCCCTAACCCTAACCCTAACCCTAATCCTAGCCCTAACCCTAGCCCTAATGGGAAAATGGAAATAAATACATTTTTTTTTATTTTTCCCTAACTAAGGGGGTGATGAAGGGGGGTTTGATTTACTTTTATAGCGGGTTTTTTAGCGGATTTTTATGATTGGCAGCCGTCACACACTGAAAGACCCTTTTTATTGCAAAAAATATTTTTTGCAATACCACATTTTGAGAGCTATAATTTTTCCATATTTTGGTCCACAGAGTCATGTGAGGTCTTGTTTTTTGCGGGACGAGTTGACGTTTTTATTGAAAACATTTTTGGGCACGTGACATTTTTTTATCGCTTTTTATTCCGATTTTTGTGAGGAAGAATGACCAAAAGCCAGCTATTCATGAATTTCTATTGGGGGAGGCGTTTATACCGTTCCGCGTTTGGTAAAATTGATAAATCAGTTTTATTCTTCGGGTCAGTACGATTACAGCGATACCTCATTTATATCATTTTTTTATGGTTTGGTGCTTTTATACGATAAAAACTATTTTACAGAAAAAATAATTATTTTTGCATCGCTTTATTCTCAGGACTATAACTTTTTTATTTTTTTGCTGATGATGCTGTATGGCGGCTCTTTTTTTGCTGGACAATATGACGCTTTCAGCGGTACCATGGTTATTTATATCTGTCCTTTTGATCGCGTGCTATTCCACTTTTTGTTCGGCGGTATGATAATAAAGCGTTGTTTTTTGCCTCGTTTTTTTTTTTTTTTTCTTACGGTGTTTACTGAAGGGGTTAACTAGTGGGACAGTTTTATAGGTCGGGTCGTTACGGACGCGGCGATACTAAATATGTGTACTTTTATTGTTTTGTTTTTTTTATTTAGATGAAGAAATGTATTTATGGGAATAATATTTTTTTTTTTTTTCATTATTTTGGAATATTTTTTTTTATTTTTTTTACACATTTGGAAATTTTTTTTTTTACTTTTTTACTTTGTCCCAGGGGGGGACATCACAGATCAGTGATCTGACAGTTTGCACAGCACTCTGTCAGATCACTGATCTGATAGGAGTGCAGGCTGCTTCACAGTGCCTGCTCTGAGCAGGCTTCTGTGAAGACACCTCCCTCCCTGCAGGACCCGGATCCGCGGCCATCTTGGATCCGGGGCTCGAGCAGGGAGGGAGGTGAGGAGACCCTCGCAGCAACGCGATCACATCGCGTTGCTGCGGGGGGCTCAGGGAAGCCCGCAGGGAGCCCCCTCCCTGCGCGGTGCTTCCCTGCACCGCCGGCACATCGCGATCATCTTTGATTGCGGTGTGCCAGGGGTTAATGTGCCGGGGGCGGTCCGTGACCGCTCCTGGCACATAGTGCCGGATGTCAGCTGCGATAAGCAGCTGACACCCGGCCGCGATCGGCGGCGCTCCCCCCGTGAGCGCTGCCGATCGCTATGACGTACTATCCCGTCCAGGGTCAGATAAGCCCAGGGCACCTCGACGGGATAGTACGTCTAAGGTCACAGAGGGGTTAAGGGCGAACTCAGCCAAAGGCAAAAAGGACACCCAATCATCCTGATCAGCAGAAACAAAGCATCTCAGATATGTTTCCAAAGTATGATTAGTTCGTTCGGTTTGGCCATTTGTCTGAGGATGGAAAGCCGAGGAAAAAGACAAATCAATGCCCATCCTAGCACAAAAGGCTCGCCAAAACTTCGAAACAAACTGGGAACCTCTGTCCGAAACGATGTTCTCCGGAATGCCATGTAAACGAACCACATGCTGAAAAAACAATGGCACCAAATCAGAGGAGGAAGGCAATTTAGACAAGGGTACCAAATGGACCATCTTAGAGAAGCGATCACAAACCACCCAAATGACCGACATCTTTTGAGAGACAGGGAGATCCGAAATAAAATCCATAGAGATATGCGCCCAGGGCCTCTTCGGGACCGGCAAGGGCAAAAGCAACCCACTGGCACGAGAACAGCAGGGCTTAGCCCGAGCACAAGTCCCACAGGACTGCACAAAAGAACGCACATCCCGCGACAAAGACGGCCACCAAAAGGATCTAGCCACCAAATCTCTGGTACCAAAGATTCCAGGATGACCAGCCAACACCGAACAATGAACCTCAGAGATAACTCTACTAGTCCATTTATCAGGGACAAACAGTTTCTCCGCTGGGCAACGGTCAGGTCTATCAGCCTGAAATTTTTGCAGCACCCGCCGCAAATCAGGGGAGATGGCAGACAAAATGACCCCCTCTTTGAGAATACCCGCCGGCTCAGGAACACCCGGAGAGTCGGGCACAAAACTCCTTGACAGGGCATCAGCCTTCACAATCTTAGAGCCTGGAAGGTACGAAACCACAAAATCAAAGCGGGAGAAAAATAGCGACCAACGAGCCTGTCTAGGATTCAACCGTTTGGCAGCCTCGAGATAAGTCAAATTCTTGTGATCCGTCAAGACCACCACGCGATGCTTGGCTCCTTCAAGCCAATGACGCCACTCCTCGAATGCCCACTTCATGGCCAACAACTCTCGATTTCCAACATCATAATTGCGCTCAGCAGGCGAAAACTTCCTAGAAAAGAAGGCACATGGTTTCATCACCGAGCCATCAGAACTTCTTTGCGACAAAACAGCCCCTGCTCCAATCTCAGAAGCATCAACCTCGACCTGAAACAGGAGCGAAACATCTGGCTGGCACAACACAGGGGCAGAAGAAAAACGACGCTTTAACTCCTGAAAAGCTTGCACAGCCGCAGAAGACCAATTGACCACATCAGCACCCTTCTTGGTCAAATCAGTCAACGGTTTAGCAACACTAGAAAAATTACTGATGAAGCGACGATAAAAATTAGCAAAGCCCAGGAACTTTTGCAGACTCTTCACAGATGTCGGCTGAGTCCAATCATAAATGGCCTGGACTTTAACAGGGTCCATCTCGATAGTAGAAGGGGAAAAAATGAAACCCAAAAATGAAACCTTCTGAGCTCCAAAGAGACACTTTGACCCCTTCACAAACAAAGAATTCGCACGAAGGACCTGGAACACCATTCTGACCTGCTTCACGTGAGACTTCCAATCATCCGAAAAGACCAAAATATCATCCAAATATACAATCAGGAATTTATCCAGGTACTCTCGGAAGATGTCATGCATAAAGGACTGAAATACTGATGGAGCATTGGAAAGCCCGAATGGCATAACCAGGTACTCAAAATGGCCCTCGGGCGTATTAAATGCTGTTTTCCATTCATCGCCCTGTTTAATACGCACAAGATTATACGCACCGCGAAGATCTATCTTGGTGAACCAACAAGCCCCCTTAATCCGAGCAAACAAATCAGACAGCAACAGCAAAGGATACTGAAATTTGACTGTGATCTTATTAAGAAGGCGGTAATCAATACAAGGTCTCAAAGAACCATCCTTCTTGGCCACAAAAAAGAACCCTGCTCCCAATGGTGACGACGACGGGCGAATATGACCCTCCTCCAAGGATTCCTTTGCATAACTCCGCATAGCGGCGTGCTCTGGCACAGATAAATTGAACAGTCGGCCCTTAGGAAACTTACTACCAGGAATCAAATTGATAGCACAATCGCAATCCCTATGAGGAGGTAGGGCACTGAATTTTGGCTCATCAAATACATCCCGGTAATCCGACAAAAACTCCGGGACTTCAGAAGGGGTGGATGACGAAATAGACAAAAATGGAACATCACCATGTACCCCCTGACAACCCCAGCTGGACACAGACATTGATTTCCAATCCAATACTGGATTATGGACCTGTAGCCATGGCAACCCCAAAACGACCACATCATGCAGATTATGCAACACCAAAAAGCAAATATCCTCCTGATGTGCAGGAGCCATGCACATGGTCAATTGGGTCCAGTACTGAGGCTTATTCTTGGCCAAAGGCGTAGCATCAATTCCTCTCAATGGAATAGGATACTGCAAGGGCTCCAAGAAAAAACCACAGAGCCTAGCAAACTCCAAGTCCATCAAATTCAGGGCAGCGCCTGAATCCACAAATGCCATAACAGAATAGGATGACAAAGAGCAAATCAGAGTAACGGACAAAAGAAATTTCGACTGTACCATACCAATGGTGGCAGACCTAGCGAAACGCTTAGTGCGCTTAGGACAATCGGAGATAGCATGAGTGGAATCACCACAGTAAAAACACAGCCCATTCCGACGTCTGTGTTCTTGCCGTTCAGCTCTGGTCAAAGTCCTATCACATTGCATAGGCTCAGGTCTATGCTCAGATAATACCGCCAAATGGTACACAGCTTTACGCTCACGCAAGCGTCGATCGATCTGAATGGCCAAAGACATAGACTCATTCAGACCAGCAGGCATGAGAAATCCCACCATGACATCCTTAAGGGCTTCAGAGAGACCCTTTCTGAAAATTGCTGCCAGGGCACATTCATTCCACTGAGTGAGTACAGACCACTTCCTAAACTTCTGACAATATATCTCTACCTCATCCTGACCCTGACACAGAGCCAGCAAGATTTTCTCTGCCTGATCCACTGAATCTGGTTCATCATAAAGCAATCCGAGCGCCAGAAAAAACGCATCAACATCACGCAATGCCGGATCTCCTGGCGCAAGGGAAAATGCCCAGTCTTGAGGGTCGCCACGTAACAAAGAAATAATGATTTTCACTTGTTGAACAGGGTCACCTGAGGAGCGAGGTTTCAAAGCAAGAAACAATTTACAATTATTTTTGAAATTCAGAAACTTAGATCTATCCCCAAAAAACAAATCAGGAATTGGAATCCTAGGCTCTAACATCGGATTCTGAACCACAAAATCTTGAATGTTTTGTACCCTTGCAGTGAGATTATTCATACAAGAGGACAGACCTTGAATGTTCATATCTACACCTGTATCCTGAACCACCCAGAGGTAAAGGGGAAAAGAGAGACAAAACACACTGCAAAAAAAAAAAAATGGTCTCAGAACTTCTCTTATCCCTCTATTGAGATGCATTAATACTTTGGGCCACCTGTACTGTTTTGACCTGGTGGTAAGGACAATAATGGACCTGGTGGTTAAGAGCACACGGAATGACCTGATAGTTACAAATAATATAGGACGAGCTCTGAGATGTGGGAACTCTGCTGACCGCAATCCCTAATTCTATCACACACACTAGAAATAGCTGTGGATTGCTCCTAACGCTCCCTATGCAACTCGACACAGCCTAAGGAACTAGCTAGCCCTGAAGATAGAAAAATAAGCCTACCTTGCCTCAGAGAAATTCCCCAAAGGAAAAGGCAGCCCCCCACATATAATGACTGTGAGTAAAGATGAAAATACAAACCTAGAGATGAAATAGATTTAGCAAAGTGAGGCCCGACTTACTGAACAGACTGAGGATAGGAAAGGTAACTTTGCGGTCAGCACAAAAAACTACAAAAAGACCACGCAGAGGGCGCAAAAGACCCTCCGCACCGACTCACGGTGCGGAGGCGCTCCCTCTGCGTCCCAGAGCTTCCAGCAAGCAAGACAAAAATCAAAATAGCAAGCTGGACAGAAGAATAGCAAACTAAAGAAAAACAAGCAGGAACTTAGCTTCTGCTGGGAAGACAGGTCACAAGAACGATCCAGGAGTGAACTAGACCAATACTGGAACATTGACAGGTGGCATGGAGCAATGATCTAAGTGGAGTTAAATAGAGCAGCCAGCTAACGAATTAACCTCGTCACCTGTGGAAGGAACCTCAGAAGCAGCAGCTTCACTCACAACCAACAGAGGCAGCCCATGGACAGAACCAGCCGAAGTACCATTCATGACCACAGGAGGGAGCTTGACAACAGAATTCACAACAGGAAACACTCAAATGGTAACTTAAAAGCCTTCCCCCCTCCACCTCACCCTCAGTGTCTTTACCAATCACCACACCAGGATGGATGCAACTCTATTTTATTGAATTCTTACACAAAAATAATAACTTCACATAGGTTCTAAGAATAAGAAATCATGGGAAGGAATATAATGCTACTGTCATGATGGACTCCTGGAAATACAGTTACTGATAGGACTAATTCCTAATTTCCCAGGATGTTCCTCATGACAGATTGTCAGCAGAAATACCAAATCAATGGCATCTCAGGGTGGGACTACTGCCTGAAGGACTTTTCATCTGTAAGTTAGCTGTTGACCTGATATTATATCTAGCTTTTTTGGAAGTGCATTTGAACAGCAAGGTTGATTGCTGTTGAGGGGAACTAGAAAAAAAAAAATCTATAAATCTTCAGCAGAGCGAGTGTGAGCGAGCTGAGTGTGTCCTGAGCGTAAGTGTGGACGGCGGTAAGTGTGACTTGTGATTCAGTGAAGAGGTATTTGGAAAGCCTTTAACAAATACCTGTGTGAATTGGTGTGAGTTGCTGAATTGGGGGTAGGTATATTCATAAGGGTTAACTTAGGGTGGGGGCTCATAGTCAAGGGTTTATAAGGGGCAGCTGTTTGGGGCTCAAGTCCTTTTTGGAAGTGCATTTGAACAGCAAGGTTGATTGCTGTTGAGGGGAACTAGAAAAAAAAAAATCTATAAATCTTCAGCAGAGCGAGTGTGAGCGAGCTGAGTGTGTCCTGAGCGTAAGTGTGGACGGCGGTAAGTGTGACTTGTGATTCAGTGAAGAGGTATTTGGAAAGCCTTTAACAAATACCTGTGTGAATTGGTGTGAGTTGCTGAATTGGGGGTAGGTATATTCATAAGGGTTAACTTAGGGTGGGGGCTCATAGTCAAGGGTTTATAAGGGGCAGCTGTTTGGGGCTCAAGTCCTTTTTGGAAGTGCATTTGAACAGCAAGGTTGATTGCTGTTGAGGGGAACTAGAAAAAAAAAATCTATAAATCTTCAGCAGAGCGAGTGTGAGCGAGCTGAGTGTGTCCTGAGCGTAAGTGTGGACGGCGGTAAGTGTGACTTGTGATTCAGTGAAGAGGTATTTGGAAAGCCTTTAACAAATACCTGTGTGAATTGGTGTGAGTTGCTGAATTGGGGGTAGGTATATTCATAAGGGTTAACTTAGGGTGGGGGCTCATAGTCAAGGGTTTATAAGGGGCAGCTGTTTGGGGCTCAAGTCCTTTTTGGAAGTGCATTTGAACAGCAAGGTTGATTGCTGTTGAGGGGAACTAGAAAAAAAAAATCTATAAATCTTCAGCAGAGCGAGTGTGAGCGAGCTGAGTGTGTCCTGAGCGTAAGTGTGGACGGCGGTAAGTGTGACTTGTGATTCAGTGAAGAGGTATTTGGAAAGCCTTTAACAAATACCTGTGTGAATTGGTGTGAGTTGCTGAATTGGGGGTAGGTATATTCATAAGGGTTAACTTAGGGTGGGGGCTCATAGTCAAGGGTTTATAAGGGGCAGCTGTTTGGGGCTCAAGTCCTTTTTGGAAGTGCATTTGAACAGCAAGGTTGATTGCTGTTGAGGGGAACTAGAAAAAAAAAATCTATAAATCTTCAGCAGAGCGAGTGTGAGCGAGCTGAGTGTGTCCTGAGCGTAAGTGTGGACGGCGGTAAGTGTGACTTGTGATTCAGTGAAGAGGTATTTGGAAAGCCTTTAACAAATACCTGTGTGAATTGGTGTGAGTTGCTGAATTGGGGGTAGGTATATTCATAAGGGTTAACTTAGGGTGGGGGCTCATAGTCAAGGGTTTATAAGGGGCAGCTGTTTGGGGCTCAAGTCCTTTTTGGAAGTGCATTTGAACAGCAAGGTTGATTGCTGTTGAGGGGAACTAGAAAAAAAAAATCTATAAATCTTCAGCAGAGCGAGTGTGAGCGAGCTGAGTGTGTCCTGAGCGTAAGTGTGGACGGCGGTAAGTGTGACTTGTGATTCAGTGAAGAGGTATTTGGAAAGCCTTTAACAAATACCTGTGTGAATTGGTGTGAGTTGCTGAATTGGGGGTAGGTATATTCATAAGGGTTAACTTAGGGTGGGGGCTCATAGTCAAGGGTTTATAAGGGGCAGCTGTTTGGGGCTCAAGTCCTTTTTGGAAGTGCATTTGAACAGCAAGGTTGATTGCTGTTGAGGGGAACTAGAAAAAAAAAATCTATAAATCTTCAGCAGAGCGAGTGTGAGCGAGCTGAGTGTGTCCTGAGCGTAAGTGTGGACGGCGGTAAGTGTGACTTGTGATTCAGTGACTTTGGGTTCAGGGAGTTTCCAGGGGAGGAATTGCTGTCTGATTTTTATTAATACTTTGTATTTATTTTTTTTTTTTTTTTAATTGAACTGTTCTGTCTGGTGCAATCCCCATTAGGAAATGTGCTCCACGATTGTTAATGCCATCCAGTGCACATCTTGCCACATGTATGCAGTCCTTGAGCAGCCGATCGAGGGTGCATACTGCTGTGCGAGATGTGAGCACGTTGTGCATTTGGAAACCCAGATTCTGACTCTAAATGTGCAGCTGGCAACACTGAGATCCATAGACAATATGGAGAGGAGTCTTCTGCTCACGGAGCAGACGCTCAATGGGACAGATGAGGGGGGTGATGGTGGGATGGAGCTGCAGGACAATGAAGTAGCAAGCTGGGTGACAGTTAGGAAGCGGGGTAGAGGGAAGAGTGCCAGGGAGGCTAGTCCTGATCTGGAACACCCCAATAAGTTTGCTAAGTTGGCAGATGAGGGGGGTGCCAGTACAGGGGTAGCACTGCTGCAGCCAGGCATGTCCTCTGAAAGCCGGAGGAGTGACTGCTCCAGTAAGGAGGGAAATAGGAGAGCAGGGCAGGCCAGACAGGTGCTGGTAGTGGGGGACTCAATTATTAGGGGAACAGATAGGGCAATCTGTCACAAAGACAGGGATCGTCGAACGGTGTGCTGCCTACCTGGCGCTCGAGTCCGACACATCGCTGATCGGGTGGACAGATTATTGGGAGGGGCTGGTGAGGACCCAGCGGTCATGGTGCACATTGGCACTAATGACAAAGTTAGAGGTAGGTGGAAGGTCCTTAAAGATGATTTCAGGGAATTAGGCTGCAAGCTGAAAGCAAGGACCTCCAACGTGGTATTTTCCGAAATACTGCCGGTACCACGTGCCACGCCAGAGAGGCAACGGGAGATTAGGGAGGTTAATAAGTGGCTCAAGAATTGGTGTAGGAAAGAGGGGTTTGGGTTCCTGCAGAACTGGGCCGACTTCTCAGTTGGCTACAGGCTCTACGCTAGGGACGGGCTGCACCTCAATGGGGAGGGTGCAGCTGTGCTGGGGGAGAGAATGGCTAGAAGGTTGGAGGAGTGTTTAAACTAGGAATTGGGGGGGAGGGTATTCATTTTATAGGAGGGGAAGATAGTGCAGACAGAGACCTGGGCACAAATAAGGAAGTTGGGGGTGGCGGTGGCATGGGGGTTGGGGTCAGAACAGTTAATAATTTAAGAAATAGAAGAACAGAGAGGAACATAAAGTGCATGTATACTAATGCCAGAAGCCTCGCCAACAAAATGGACGAATTAGAACTAATGTTGTTGGAGCATAATTATGACATGGTGGGGATATCTGAAACGTGGCTGGATGAGAGCCATGACTGGGCTGTTAACTTGCAGGGCTACAGCCTGTTCAGAAATGACCGTACAGATAAGCGAGGGGGAGGGGTGTGTCTATATGTAAAATCATTCTTAAAACCCATCTGCGCGATAATATAGGTGAATTTAATGAAAATGTAGAATCCCTGTGGGTGGAGATAAGGGGAGGGGGAAAAAATAATAAATTACTGATAGGGGTTTGTTATAAATCTCCAAAAATAATGGAAGCAATGGAGAATATCCTCGTAAAGCAAATAGATGAAGCTGCGACTCAAGGAGAAGTCATTATTATGGGGGACTTCAACTACCCTGAAATAGATTGGGGAATAGAAACCTGCAGTTCCAGCAAAGGTAATCAGTTTTTGACAATTATGAGAGACAATTACCTTTCACAACTGGTTCAGGACCCAACAAGAAGGGGGGCACTGCTAGACCTAATATTAACCAACAGGCCAGACCGCATATCAAATATAAGGGTTGGGGGTCACTTGGGAAATAGCGATCACAAAATAATAAGTTTTCAAGTATCCTTTAAAAAGATGTGTAGTAGAGGGGTTACAAGGACACTAAACTTCAGGAGGGCAAATTTCCAACGGATGAGAGAGGATCTTGGTGCAATTAACTGGGACGATATCCTGAGACACAAAAATACACAAAGAAAATGGGAGACGTTTATTAGCATCCTGGATAGGACCTGTGCACAGTATATACCGTATGGGAATAAACATACTAGAAATAGGAGGAAACCAATATGGCTAAATAGAGCTGTAAGGGGCGCAATAAGTGACAAAAAGAAAGCATTTAGAGAATTAAAGGAAGTAGGTAGTGAGGAGGCATTAAATAAATACAGAAAATTAAATAAATTCTGTAAAAAGCAAATCAAGGCAGCAAAGATTGAGACAGAGAGACTCATTGCCAGAGAGAGTAAAAATAATCCTAAAATATTCTTTAACTACATAAATAGTAAGAAACTAAAAAATGATAGTGTTGGCCCCCTTAAAAATAGTCTGGGTGAGATGGTGGATGAGGATGAGGAAAAAGCCAATATGCTAAATGACTTTTTTTCATCAGTATTTACACAAGAAAATCCCATGGCAGACAAAATGTCTAGTGATAAAAATTCCCAATTAAATGTCACCTGCTTAACCCAGCAGGAAGTGCGGCGGCGTCTAAAAATCACTAAAATTGACAAATCTCCGGGCCCGGATGGGATACATCCTCGAGTACTGCAGGAATTAAGTACAGTCATTGATAGACCATTATTTTTAATCTTTAAAGACTCCATAATAACAGGGTCTGTGCCACAGGACTTGCGTATAGCAAATGTGGTGCCAATATTCAAAAAGGGGACAAAAACTGAACTCGGAAATTATAGGCCAGTAAGCTTAACCTCTACTGTGGGTAAAATACTGGAGGGCATTCTAAGGGATGCTATACTGGAGTATCTGAAGAGGAATAACCTCATGACCCAGTATCAGCACGGGTTTACTAGGGACCGTTCATGTCAGACTAATTTGATCAGTTTCTATGAAGAGGTAAGTTCCAGATTGGACCAAGGGAACCCAGTGGATGTAGTGTATATGGACTTTTCAAAAGCTTTTGATACGGTGCCACACAAAAGGTTGATACATAAAATGAGAATAATGGGGATAGGGGAAAATATGTGCAAGTGGGTTGAGAGCTGGCTCAGGGATAGGAAACAAAGGGTGGTTATTAATGGAGCACACTCGGACTGGGTAGCGGTTAGCAGTGGGGTACCACAGGGGTCAGTATTGGGCCCTCTTCTTTTTAACATATTTATTAATGACCTTGTAGGGGGCATTCAGAGTAGAATTTCAATATTTGCAGATGACACTAAACTCTGCAGGGTAATCAATACAGAGGAGGACAATTTTATATTACAGGATGATTTATGTAAACTAGAAGCTTGGGCTGATAAATGGCAAATGAGCTTTAATGGGGATAAATGTAAGGTCATGCACTTGGGTAGAAGTAATAAGATGTATAATTATGTGCTTAATTCTAAAACTCTGGGCAAAACCGTCAATGAAAAAGACCTGGGTGTATGGGTGGATGACAAACTTAAATTCAGTGGCCAGTGTCAGGCAGCTGCTACAAAGGCAAATAAAATAATGGGATGCATTAAAAGAGGAATAGATGCTCATGAGGAGAACATAATTTTACCTCTATACAAGTCACTAGTTCGACCACACTTAGAATACTGTGCACAGTTCTGGTCTCCGGTGTTTAAGAAAGACATAGCTGAACTGGAGCGGGTGCAGAGAAGAGCGACCAAGGTTATTAGAGGACTGGGGGGTCTGCAATACCAAGATAGGTTATTACACTTGGGGCTATTTAGTTTGGAAAAACGAAGACTAAGGGGTGATCTTATTTTAATGTATAAATATATGAGGGGACAGTACAAAGACCTTTCTGATGATCTTTTTAATCATAGACCTGAAACAGGGACAAGGGGGCATCCTCTGCGGTTGGAGGAAAAAAGGTTTAAGCATAATAACAGACGCGGATTCTTTACTGTAAGAGCAGTGAGACTATGGAACTCTCTGCCGTATGATGTTGTAATGAGTGATTCATTACTTAAATTTAAGAGGGGACTGGATACCTTTCTGGAAAAGTATAATGTTACAGGGTATATACACTAGATTCCTTGATAGGGCGTTGATCCAGGGAACTAGTCTGATTGCCGTATGTGGAGTCGGGAAGGAATTTTTTTCCCCAATGTGGAGCTTACTCTTTGCACATGGTTTTTTTTTGCCTTCCTCTGGATCAACATGTTAGGTTAGGCTATGGGTTGAACTAGATGGACATATAGTCTTCCTTCAACCTTAATAACTATGTAACTATGTAACTATGTAACTATGTGTCTACAAAATGTTATGTTAGACCAGGTTGTGGCCCTGGAAATTTGGTCTATGGAAGCTCCTGCTCTCTCAACCCAGGATGCTGAAATTGCTCTTGTAGAGTGTGCCTTAATGTTAATTGGGGTTTCTTTCTTTTCGGATTCATAAACCTGAGAAATGGTTGAAGTAATCCATCTGGCTAGGGTTGCCTTTGAGGCTTTCTTGCCTTTATTCTTCCCTGCATGCTGTACAAACAGGTTTGAGTCTGTTCTCCAAGCATTTGTAGCTTCCACGTAATGCACTACTGATCTTATGTCCAGTGTATGGAAAAGTCTTTCCTTGTCATTACTTGGATGTTGACAAGGATAGCAGGACAATTTCCTGGTTTAAGTTTGCCTTTGATACTACTTTTGCCCAGAAAGAAGAGTGAAGCCTAAAGCTTTAGTCACACTAAATGACTTACCAACGATCATGACCAGCGATACGACCTGGCCGTGATCGTTGGTAAGTCGTTGTGTGGTCGCTGGGGAGCTGTCACACAGACAGCTCTCTCCAGCGACCAACGATCAGGGGAACGACTTCGGCATCGTTGAAACTGTCTTCAACGATGCCGAAGTCCCCCTGCAGCACTCGGGTAACCAGGGTAAACATCGGGTTACTAAGTGCAGGGCCGCGCTTAGTAACCCGATATTTACCCTGATTACCATTGTAACAGTAAAAAAAAAAAAAACACTACATACTCACATTCTGATGTCTGTCACGTCCCCCGCCGGCGTCCACAGGGTTAAAACTGCTTTCGGCAAGAGCGCTGCTAATGCACGCGCTGCTGCCGAGAGCTTCCCTGCACTGACTGTGTCAGCGCCGGTAGTAACAGCATGTGCTCTGCTTTACGGCCGCTGCTGACACAGTCAGTGCAGGGAAGCTCTTGGCCGGAGCGCGTGCATTAGCAGCGCTCTTGCCGAAAGCAGTTTTAACCCTGTGGACGCCGAGGGACATGACAGACATCAAAATGTGAGTATGTAGTGTTTTTTTTTCTTTAACTTTTACAACGGTAACCAGGGTAAATATCAGGTTACTAAGTGCGGCCCTGCGCTTAGTAACACGATATTTACCCTGGTTACAAGTGAACACATCGCTGGATCGGCGTCACACACGCCGATCCAGCGATGACAGCGGGTGATCAGCGACCAAAAAATGGTCCTGATCATTCCCCAACGACCAACGATCTCCCAGCAGGGGCCTGATCGTTGGTTGCTGTCACACATAATGAGATCGTTAGCGGGATCGTTGCTACATCACCAAAAGCGTGACATTGCAACGATATCGTTATGTGTGACGGTACCTTAAATATTAGTTGGTCCTCCAGGATCTGCAGATAAGAGTCACTTACTGATAATGCTTGGATCTGCCCTAACTGCTTCGCAGAGGTGACTGCCACCAAGAACACAGTGTTCATGGACAGAAAGCAAAAGTTAGCATTTTCCAGGGTTTCAAAGGGTGATTTACATAAGACACCCAGCAATAGATTCAGGTCTCATGGTGGAACAGTTTTCCTGATTGTGAGTCTTAACCTGGTAACGGCTCTAATAAATCTGGTAACCCATGGGTGGTCTGTTAGAGAGAAGTCTAGGAATGAGCTAAAGGACAAGATCTGAACCTTTAACATCCTGGGTTTTAATCCCATCTCAAATCCTATCTGAAGGAACTCTAGGATCTTGGGAATATTTGGACGGGAAGATTCTGTAATGGATTCCCCCATATACAAGCAGAGTTTCTTCCATATTTTGGAATAGATGGCCAAAGTTACCGATTTTCTGCTTGCTTGCATAGTTGCTATTACCTTGTCTGATAGTCCTTTGGAACTTAGGATCTGCCTCTCAGGATCCAGCCTGCTAGGTGTAGGAAGCGTACATCCTGATGTGGAAGGGGTCCCTGAGTCAGCAGGTCATATCTGACCGGAAGGGGAACTAGATCTTCCAAGGCCATGTGACATAACATCGGGAACCAACTTCTCTTGGACCAGAAGGGGACCACCAATATCAACGTGGCTTGGTATTCTTGGATTTTTTTCAGGACTCTTGGTATAAGAGGAATTGGGGCATCTACCCCTTCTGGATTTTCTCTTGAGTCCATGGAAAAAGATCTTGCTAATTTCACATTTTTCATGTTATAAATATTATATATATATATGTGTGGAACCCCCCATGTCTGGGTTAGCTGGTGAAACACCTCCTGATTTAGCTCCCATTCGGAGGACAAGAGTTTTTCCCTCCTGAGAAACTCTGCCACTTTGTTATCAGAGCCCTTGAGATAAACTGCTAAGACGGAAAGAGCACTCCTGTCTGCCCACTGAAATATCTGACTTGCCAAGGGCTGTAGGAGTTGGCCTTTCGGGCCATACTGGCATCGCAGGAAGGAAACCGTCATGAAATTGTCTGAAAAGATCTTCACATGACTATTTCTGACAGTGTCCTGGCATTGTTGCAGAGCTTCCCATACTGCCTTTAACTCCTTGCAATAGGACGATCTTTCTTGATCTTCCGGGAACCATGTACCCTGAAGTTACTGACCTTCCATTTCAGCTCCCCAGCCTGTCTGTCTGGCGTTGGTGGTAATACTAATGAAGGTTAACAGTATCCATGGCACTCCTTCTTGAAGTCTTCTCCGTGATGTCCACTATGACAGGAAATCCTTCAGGTTTGCCAGATCTTTATCATTCTATCTAAAAGATATCATATCATTTTATTATATCATAGAAAAGGTAAAATGTCACAACAATATATAGAACACCAAAAACAATGCAGACTGTTATGAACCCCACCCACACCTATCCCCACCCCACATATACACTTCAATCCCTGGAAAAATAAATAAATAAATAAAGGTCCAAAGACCGTAACTCAGGGAAAAGACAGTGCATCCAAACATGGACGTCAGGGAAGCAGCATGCATGAACCAGATGATCGGGAATAAAGTTACACCCGTCTATCTAACATCTAAAGTGCAATAGTGCATAGCAAGAAATGCAGCTCTTACCAACAGATGAGTGGAAACAAGGAGGGGGGTGGATGGAGGGATACACAATCTGGTGGTACCTTGACTACTGAGCCAACTAATCAAAGGATTGCTACCAGACAATTCACCAAAACCAAAAACTCTGGGGGCAGGGCGCCCCAGGCTGGCCCTCAGAGTGGCCTACAGGTATTGAACCTTTCATCTCATTCACTGACTGTGGCACAACTAGAGGTTTTAAGTAAGGGCCTAACCTTCTCTCCCACTAATCCTTTCAATTACTTTGTAGCGTTAAAGGATTTGCACCTCTTTTCCTATAAATTGATCCTGAGAAAACTTCACAGCAAAAAATGGACATCAGAGACCATGAGTGAGGTGGAAATGAACACCCTTCGTGATCTGGAGGATATTCTCGGGGAACAAGACAGTCCATGTGCAAGTAGGTTTCCCCCGTCCATCATGCCTGGGTCCACTAGGTTTTCCCCCTTGTCTCTGAGTTCAAATGTTCAAATTTTTACAAAATTGGCTAGTGACGATTTTAAGAAACTTTCGTCAAGGCGCAGATTTGACAACCTAACATTCAAGCAGCGTCAAGCTATTACAGAACTACAATCTTTTAAGGATGTTGTTTTCAAGCCAGCAGACAAGGGGGGAACATAGTTGTTTGGCCTTGTGAGAAATATGAGCGAGAGACCTTTCGACAGTTAAGAGATTTTACAACATATTGTAAACTGTCGTTTAACCCTATGACCTCCTATGCTCGTGAACTCCGGGCAATTTTGGTTAAAGCCCTTGAGGCTAATATTATCACTAAAAGAGTGTTTGATGGGTTAATGGCTAGGCCTCCAAAGGTACCCACGTTCTATTTGTTACCCAATATCCACAAGGATGCCCTCGACCCCCCGGGGCGTCCTATCGTGTCCGGAATAGGGGGCATTTGTGACTTTGTATGTCAGTTCATAGATTTTTACCTGATACCTCTTGTGGAATTATTGCCCTCCTATATCCGCGACACGACGGATGCCCTGAAGCGGGTTGATGGCATCCTTGTGGATAATAGTACCCTCCTCGTCACTATTGACATCAAGAGTTTATATACTTGCATTGACCATACCCAGGGCCTGGAGGCTGTTCGTCTCTTCCTGGGGACCTCTGACCTGGACAGCTCTCTATGTGGTTTAATCCCCGAGCTACTGGGCTATGTCCTATCCCACAACTTTTTTGTCTTTAAAGACAATTTCTATCTACAGAAGCGGGGCACAGCCATGGGGGCAGCTTGTGCACCCTCGTATGGAAAGCTCTTCCTGAGTGCCTGGGAGAGATGCATATTTGGCGACGGGGGCCCACCGGCCGCCTTCCATGTGCTGTGTTGGTACCGCTATATTGATGACATCATCATGTCATCATGTTGTGGGATGGGTTGGCCTGCCAGCTCAAGGATTTTATGAGGATATTGAATGATAACATCTTCAATATTCGACTTACATATGTCTTTGATGAGAGGAGGGTTGACTTCCTGGACGTCCGCCTTGAGGTCGATAGTGAGAGGTGCATCCAGATGGACGTATTCAGGAAGCCTACCTCTGTCAATTCTCTATTACATGCGTCTTCAGCTCATCATTCGTCCACTGTTAGAGTCGTCCCTGTCAGACAGTTCCTTAGGATGCGGCGAATCTGCTCTACTGACTCTAAATTTGAGGCACAGGCCTCAGACCTTAAACAACGCTTTTTAGCTCGAGGCTATTGCCGTATATGTATCAAAACTGGGTATGATCGTGCAAGGAAACCTCACGTACTAGTTTGCTACATCCAGTAAAGAGATGCAAAAGTGTAGGTAGGGATGGACCTTTTCAGTTTATCTCTACCTACAATCACGAATGGCACAATATGCGTGCCATTCTAAACAAACAATGGCCCGTTTTGGGAGTTGATCCCGCCCTGAGGGCCTCCCTGGGTACCTTTCCTTTGAGGACCCCTAAAAAACCTAAAAAATCCAAAAATCTCGTGACTTGCTGGTTAGGAGCCATTATGTTCCTGCTCCCAGCAATCCCTTTGGAACTAGTGGTCCTCAGTTTGGATCCTTCTCATGCGGGCACTGTCTTGCCTGCGCCAATGTCCTACGCTGTTCTACCTTTGCCTCATCAGATAGGTCAAGGGAATTTAAAATCAGACAACGCATCTCTTGTGGCACTTCTAATGTTATATACTATGCCACCTGTTCATGCCCCAAAATATATGTGGCCCTTACCACAAGAGAATTAAGAATACGGGTACGTGAACATGTGCGGGGCATTGGCGCAGCCAAGACAGTGTTCGATACTTCGGAATTGGATACTATTCCTCGTCATTTCAAGTTACATCACAATTGTGACGCCAGTATTTTGAAAGTGAGGGGGATTGATGCCAAAAAGAGAAATGATCCATCTGGAGGTGGAGATTGATGCTCTCCATCTTGGTATAAGAGGGGGTGACAATAAAAAACTTCTTGCACAAATCGAGACAAGGTGGATCGTCCAATTAGATACCATGATACCGAAAAGCCTCAATGAATATTTAAGCTTTGCCCCTTTTTTGTAGTCCTCCTGATATTTGGTTTCCTAGACTCCTGTTCCCACATGCCCCCATGTTTATCAAGCCCGTGGATGTGTTTTTAACTTTTTTAATTTTATTTTTATTTAGTGTTTGTGACTCTGCTGATTTATTGCGCCTCCGTATTTTCTCCTACTGGGCCCCCTTTCGGACTGAAAATGACCCCGGACTTCATCTCATTACATGGGAAAATTACAGCCATCTCAGCGACTTTGGATGATTTCAACTTTTGTAATTTGTAATTTGTATACGCATTTTGTGATGTTACAGGTATATGCAGCTATGTTTTTTTTTTCATCCAGTCAATTGTCCTCATACATGCTCTCATGGCTGTGCGCATTGCACTGCGACCTATTGTTTCATGTCTGCGGGTGGGCGTCTTTACGGTGTGTGCACCTCTTGGTGGGCTCTTCCCTGGTGTGTGTGCACTTTCCGTGACGCCCTATCTGCAGTTCAGGACCTGACGGCCGCAGTGCACATGTGCCGACTCTAGCCGTTCTGATTGACCGTTTCAGGCCATGTGACTAAGTTCATGGGGTTATTAGAAGGTCCTGCAGGGACCTGAGACACACTCCCTTGAGAAAGCGGCCTCTAGCTGCCGTGAAACGCGCGTCAAAAAGGGACCCTCCATCCACCCCCCTCCTTGTTTCCACTCATCTGTTGGTAAGCGCTGCATTTCTTGCTATGCACTATTGCACTTTAGATGTTAGATAGACAGGTGTAACTTTATTCTCGATCATCTGGTTCATGCATGCTGCTTCCCTGACGTCCATGTTTCGACGCACTGTCTTTTCCCTGAGTTACGGTCTTTGGACCTTTATTAATTTATTTTTCCAGGGATTGAAGTGTATATGTGGGGTGGGGATAGGTGTGGGTGGGGTTCATAACAGTCTGCATTCTTTTTGGTGTTCTATAGATTGTTGTGACATTTTACCTTTTCTATGATATAATAAAATGATATGATATCTTTTAGATATAATCAGTTTGCTCTTTTTGTCCTCCTGTTGTTATCTGATACTGTTTGGAGCTGATTTTTGATTTGGGTCTGCAGACAGATATTCTCGGCCACCCTGGTCTCTAAGTATGCACATGGGATTTTGGTTGCTTTCTTTATCATTCTGTCTAGCCCGGAACTATGTTTATTCCAAACTGACAGGATTGTTTTCTGTAGCTGCCTTCAATAGGCCTGACTCCAGCATATGCTCAGAATACAGTCATCAGGCCTAAAATTCCCAGTTTCCATCAGGTACGCTATATATTCTTTTTATGGAAGGTCCAGATCCTGTTCTCGATTTCCACTTGCTTTAAGAAGAGTAGGGAAGACATCCTGCAATGTGAATCACGGATGACTCATAGAAACATATTTTGAGTATCTGGTCGTAACACGGACTTCTAGCAGTTGATGCGCCATCTTAGGTCTTCTAGTGTGCCGATAGTCTGTGCAAGCTGCTGCCTGAGAATTATTGAGTCTGGTACTAAAAGTATGCTGTTCCTCAGGAATGCTGCCACCTCTGTCATTATTTTCGTAAAGATATGTGGTGCTGAGGAAAGGCTGAATTGTAGACAACTGAACTAAAAATGGTGAATTGACCCCTGATATTCCAGTGCAAACCTCATGAATTGTTGGTGGTTGGGGTGGATGGGTACATGGTAATATATGTTTCTTAAATCTAGTGTGCACATGGCGGAATCTTTTCCTATTGGTGGAATACATGATTTTACTGTCTCCATTTTGAAATTCTTGTACGTGTCCCATTGATTTAGGGGTTTCAGATTTATAATGGTACGGTATTTGCCCGAAGGCTTTTTTATGGAGAAAAGGGTAGAATAGTGACCCTGGTCTATTTCTGAAACAGTTACTGGACTGACTGATCTTAGGAGGTCCCCAACATCCCCCTAGAGTCTATTTGATGCAGAAAGGGATTGGGGTCTGGTGATGCGATATTGTTGAGGGGGGAGATGGGGAAAAATCCATTATGTATCCTTCCCCTATGGTTCACAGGATCCACTGGTTGCCTGTGATGGCCAGCCATTGTGTCAGAAAAAACTGCTGTTTCACCCCTACCTTTCTGGTGTCAGGGTCTTCCTGATGGTCTAGAAGAAAACTTGGTGGATCTACCTCTATCTCCCTTGGGATAACTCCACCTTCCAGTCTTCCCCTTCACCTTGTGGTCCTATTTATGGAATTGACTGAGTCTACGAAAGGAAAGGTACTTTTTTATCTCTCTTCCGGGAACCCTTTTTTGTCATCAGAGGCCCTCTCTAAGAGGTCATCTAATACTGGACCAAAGACATGTGTGCACCATTTTTAACCCCTTAAGCCCCGAGGGTGGTTTGCACGTTAATGACCGGGCCAATTTTTACAATTCTGACCACTGTCCCTTTATGAGGTTATAACTCTGGAACGCTTTAACGGATCTTGGCGATTCTGACATTGTTTTCTCGTGACATATTGTACTTCATGGTAGTGGTAAAATTTATTCGATATAACTTGCGTTTATTTGTGAAAAAAACGGAAATTTGGCGAAAATTTTGAAAATTTCGCAATTTTCCAAATTTAAATTTTTATGCCCTTAAATCACAGAGATATGTGTTAGGAGTCGAGTTTCCTCTGCTGCACAGGGGGAATCTCGATCCGTCTCCGCTGCGGTCTCCCATTCTCCTCGAGCCGCAGTGGAGCCTGCTCAGCAGGGACGTCGATCCCAGCGTCTCGCTCAGTCTGACTCTGTGAGAAGAGTTACTGCTGCTTCTCCAGCTTCTGCCTGTAAAGCCTATACTGGTCAGCAGCGAGTGGACTTCTCTGGGACTAAGTCCTTGTCTGCGCACACTGAGCATGCCCAGGGCAAGATCTCCCGTTGGAGATCGAGGGTCATGTGCTCAGACTCTGCAGCGCATTCTATTGGTCCTCTTGGCAGGTCTTGGAAGGGCAAAGTTTCTGTGGCCGCTTCCTGTCCTGCAACTATATGAACTGCGCATGACCGCACGGCCATGCGCTAGTGTACAATTTAATACGTGTGTTTGTTGTGAGTGCAAGTCGTTCTTTAAATACCCCTACCCTATTGTATGATTGTTCGCGTATGGAGTATGGCTGCTATCTAGCGCCCGACTTATTTCTCAACGTGTCACACACGTGTCAGCGTCTACTGCTGTGACCGCCAGTGCGGTGCCACGCACCAGTGTGCGCTTCCTGACCCACGTCTGGGTGCTTAGTGGTGCCTGCCAGCACGGCACAGTTCGCACTTCGGTGCCTTAATTATATAATTCCTTTCACACCCAGTAGCGGTGTAGTGCCAGCAAGGGTCTAATCAGACTACAATCCCTGTTGGGGTTTAGTTCGCTGACCACTTGCTCGCGCTCTATGTGCGGTACCGCGGTCCTGTGACGCAACAGGATCACTTTCTTCACGCTGGGTGAGGTTTAACCCACGCGTGTATACTTTTGAATACCGCCATATTGTCTGTCATTTCCTAGCAGCAGGTTTCACCTGCACGGTGGACAACGGACTGCGAACGCATCTATATCATCTCTCTTGGTGCGTTCCGCCAGTCCTAACATTACACTAGCGCCAGGGTCTGGCTAGTGATGACAGACAAACAGCAATCTCTGCGGCATATCCAGCAGCTGGAGGGTAGTTTGGCGGCTCTCGAGAGCGCGACCTCAGCTGTGGATGTTACTGCAGTAGCTGTACAGGCTGCCAGCGTGGCTGCAGCTACTATGTCCATTGCCACCCCTGTTCCGACATTATCTCGCCTCCCGCTGCCAGAAAAATTTTCTGGTGATAGCAAGTTTTGTAGGGGATTTGTGAGTCAGTGCTCTATTCACCTCGAGCTCCTGGCTACACGTTTTCCCACAGAGCGGGCTAAGGTGGGATTTATTCTGTCTCTATTGTCGGACAGGGCGTTGGAATGGGCTACGCCGCTGTGGGAGCGTGGCGATCATGTGGTGCAGAGTGCTCCGCTGTTTCTCAGCACTCTGAAACAGGTCTTTTTAGGACCTCAAGTCACCCATGATACTGCGCTCCAATTGCTGGCATTAACTCAGGGTGAGTCCTTGGTCAGTCATTTTGACGTCCAATTCCGCACCTTAGCATCTGAGCTGGATTGGTCGGATAAAGCTCTTATCCCCATATTTTGGAGGGGCTTGGCTGACCACGTAAAGGACGCTAGGGAGATTCCTGCCACACTGGAGGAGTTAATAACTGTCTCCACTCGAATTGACCTCCGTTTTAACGAGCGGAGGTTAGAGCGAGCCCAGTGTAGGCAGAGGTTTCGGCTGGCTCCTACTTTCGCCAAACCTCTGGAATTTCCGGTCCTGGTTCCTGAGTCACATGAGGCCAGGGAAGTGTCACAAGCAGGATCTAAGTCCCGGACCGCTTGTGCACTCAGGGTCTGTCATGTTTGCCAGCAGTCAGGACATCTAGCCACCAGATGTCCTCAGCGGTCGAGGAAACGTCAGCGTCTAGTGGTAGTAGGTGGAGGTACACTAGACACGGCGACGTTTGCCTCTAAGTTGTCCTTTAAGGGGACAATTACTATTGGCTCATTCTCCCACTCGGTAGAGCTCTGCGTGGATTCTGGGGCGGAGGGCAATTTTATGTCTTCTGCCTTTGCCCAACGTCACGCAATGCCCCTGGTTATGCTTGCTCAACCAGTAACGGTGCGAGTGGTGAATGGGTCGACATTGCCCTCACAGATAACACACCAGACCATCCCTTTTACTCTGTCCATGTCGCCATCTCATCAGGAGATAATTTCTCTGCTCGTCATTCCGGAAGGAATTGATGAGGTCCTGTTGGGAATACCTTGGCTACGGTACCACTCTCCTCATATCGAGTGGTCCTCAGGCAGAATTCTGGGTTGGGGTGAATCTTGTGGGGGTAGGTGTCAGAGGGAGTGCGTTCAGGTTGCTACTACTGAGGTACCCGCAGATCTATCCTCTCTCCCCAAGCAGTATTGGTCTTATGCAGACGTGTTCTCCAAAAAGGTGGCGGAGGTCCTTCCGCCTCATCGCCCCTATGACTGTCCTATTGATCTCTTGCCTGGTGCTGAGCCTCCCCGGGGTCGAGTTTATCCGCTATCTCTCCCGGAGACGGAGGCAATGTCACAGTACATCCAGGAAAATCTGGCAAGAGGATTCATTAGGAAGTCAGTGTCACCTGCTGGGGCAGGGTTCTTCTTCGTGCAGAAGAAGAATGGGGAATTGCGCCCATGTATAGACTACAGGGGTCTTAACGCCATCACCGTTAAGAATAAGTATCCTTTGCCCTTGATATCTGAGTTATTCGATAGACTTCGGGGAGCAAGGGTATTTACTAAATTAGATTTGCGGGGTGCTTACAACCTGATTCGCATCCGTGAGGGGGACGAATGGAAGACGGCCTTTAACACCAGGGATGGGCACTATGAATATCTGGTGATGCCCTTCGGGCTCTGTAATGCCCCAGCTGTTTTCCAAGACTTTGTGAACGATATCTTCCGGGATATGCTTTCCACCTCGGTCGTAGTCTATCTGGATGATATTCTTATCTACTCTCCAGATATTGACTCCCACCAGAGAGATGTTTGCAAAGTCTTCGACCTCCTACGGGCAAACTTCCTCTATGCCAAATTGGAGAAGTGTATGTTTGAGCAGGAGTCTTTACCTTTCCTGGGCTACATCATCTCGGCCCAGGGATTGGCTATGGATCCTGCCAAACTACAGGCAGTGATGGACTGGCAGGAACCCCATTCTCTGAAAGCGGTGCAGCGCTTTATGGGGTTCATAAATTACTATCGTCAGTTCATCCCCCACTTCTCAACCCTGGTAGCTCCCTTGGTATCCCTCACCAAGAAGGGAGCGAATCCTAAATCGTGGTCCAAAGAGGTCTCCAAGGCCTTCACTTCTATTAAGTCCCACTTTGCTAGCGCTCCCATCTTACATCGTCCCGATGTGGATAAGCCATTCCTAATGGAGGTGGATGCCTCTTCCGTTGGTGCAGGAGCAGTCCTCTATCAAAAGGATGCTCAAGGTCGGAAGCATCCATGCTTCTTCTTCTCAAAAACCTTCTCACCAGCGGAGAGAAATTACTCCATCGGGGATAGGGAGTTGCTGGCAATGAAGTTGGCCTTTTCGGAATGGAGACATCTCTTGGAGGGTGCTCGGTTCCCATTCCAAGTCTTCACGGACCACAAGAATTTGGTCTATTTACAGACAGCCCAGCGGCTGAATTCTCGTCAGGCCAGATGGTCCTTGTTTTTCTCCCGGTTCCTCTTCACTCTACATTATCTCGCCGGGGAGAAGAACATTCGTGCTGACGCTCTCTCTCGCTCCCTGGTGTCAACTGTGGAGGAGGAGGACGAGCCTCGGCTCATTGTCCCTTCAGAGAGTCTGAGAACCGTAGCTCCGGTTTCGCTTGAGTCTGTGCCTCCGGGCAAGACTTTTGTCCCCATCAATTTGCGTCCGGAGGTTCTCTCGTGGGCTCACTCGTCCAGAGTGGGTGGACACTTTGGGGCAAAGAGGACATCTGAGTTGTTGGCGAGAATGTATTGGTGGCCACATATGGTTCGTGACGTTGGAGACTACGTTCGGGCATGTGTCTCTTGTGCCAAAAATAAGTCTCTCCGTCAACGGCCAGCTGGGTTGTTATACCCTCTGCCGGTGGCAGACAGGCCCTGGGAGATGGTCGGGATGGACTTTGTGGTGGGTTTGCCCAAGTCACGTGGCTGTACTGTCATTTGGGTTATCACCGACCATTTTTCTAAAATGGTGCATTTGGTGCCGCTTCCTCGGCTACCTTCTGCACCGGCCTTGGCAGCATTGTTTGTTAAACACATCTTCCGTCTTCACGGTATGCCAGACAAAATTGTCAGTGACCGGGGTCCCCAGTTTGCGTCTCGGTTCTGGAGAGAGCTTTGTCGCCTTCTCAGTATCGAGTTGAATCTCTCTTCGGCATATCATCCCGAGACGAATGGGTTGGTGGAGAGAGCCAACCAGACCTTGGTCACATATCTGCGACATTTTGTCTCTGCTAAACAAGATGACTGGGCATCTTTGCTACCGTGGGCAGAGTTTGCTCTTAACAATGCTGTAGCTGACTCCACTGGACAGACCCCATTCCTCCTTAACTATGGTCAGCATCCGCGGGTACCTGTGCCCATGCCCGTGTTTTCCGCCGATTCCAGGGTGGCAGACTGGGCTGTGGAGGCACGGGACATTTGGGATCGCACTCAGGATGCCATTCGGGCTTCCAAGGAGAGAATGAGGTCCTCCGCCGATGTTCATCGGCGCCCCGCTCCGACCTTTGCTCCTGGCGACTTGGTGTGGCTCTCCGCCCGTAACATCAGGCTGCGAGTTGAGTCCACTAAGTTTGCGCCTCGCTACTTGGGTCCCTTCAAGGTTCTCGAACAGGTTAATCCTGTGGTCTACCGCCTGGCTCTTCCTCCACGCTTGGGTATCACCGACACCTTTCATGTGTCCCTCTTGAAACCCGTATACATGTCCCGGTTTTCCGAGTCATCTGCCGGGACATCGGGTTCGTCTACAGACGATTACGAAGTGAACGCTATTTTGGGGTGTAAGGTGGTACGCGGCAAAAAGTTCTATCTGGTGGATTGGAAGGGTTATGGTCCAGAGAACAGGTCATGGGAGCCTGCTGAAAACATTCGGGCCCCACAGCTCATTGCTGCCTTCGAACATAGCGAGGCCCAAGGAGGGGGGGCCCTAGGAGGGGGGGTAATGTTAGGAGTCGAGTTTCCTCTGCTGCACAGGGGGAATCTCGATCCGTCTCCGCTGCGGTCTCCCATTCTCCTCCAGCCGCAGTGGAGCCTGCTCAGCAGGGACGTCGATCCCAGCGTCTCGCTCAGTCTGACTCTGTGAGAAGAGTTACTGCTGCTTCTCCAGCTTCTGCCTGTAAAGCCTATACTGGTCAGCAGCGAGTGGACTTCTCTGGGATTAAGTCCTTGTCTGCGCACACTGAGCATGCCCAGGGCAAGATCTCCCGTTGGAGATCGAGGGTCATGTGCTCAGACTCTGCAGCGCATTCTATTGGTCCTCTTGGCAGGTCTTGGAAGGGCAAAGTTTCTGTGGCCGCTTCCTGTCCTGCAACTATATAAACTGCGCATGACCGCACGGCCATGCGCTAGTGTACAATTTAATACGTGTGTTTGTTGTGAGTGCAAGTCGTTCTTTAAATACCCCTACCCTATTGTATGATTGTTCGCGTATGGAGTATGGCTGCTATCTAGCGCCCGACTTATCACTCAACGTGTCACACACGTGTCAGCGTCTACTGCTGTGACCGCCAGTGCGGTGCCACGTGCCAGTGTGCGCTTCCTGACCCACGTCTGGGTGCTTAGTGGTGCCTGCCAGCACGGCACAGTTCGCACTTCGGTGCCTAAATTATATAATTCCTTTCACACCCAGTAGCGGTGTAGTGCCGGCAAGGGTCTAATCGGACTACAATCCCTGTTGGGGTTTAGTTCGCTGACCACTTGCTCGCGCTCTATGTGCGGTACCGCGGTCCTGTGACGCAACAGGATCGCTTTCTTCACGCTGGGTGAGGTTTAACCCACGCGTGTATACTTTTGAATACCGCCATATTGTCTGTCATTTCCTAGCAGCAGGTTTCACCTGCACGGTGGACCCCGGACTGCGAACGCATCTATATCATCTCTCTTGGTGCGTTCCGCCAGTCCTAACAATATGTCTCGCAAAATACTTAATAAGTAACATTTCCCATATGTCTACTTTACATCAGCACAATTTTGGAACCAAATTTTTTTTTGTTAGGGAGTTATAAGGGTTAAAAGTTTACCAGCAATTTCTCATTTTTACAACACCATTTTTTTTTAGGGACCACATCTCATTTGAAGTCATTTTGAGGGGTCTATATGATAGAAAATACCCAAGTGTGACACCATTCTAAAAACTGCACCCCTCAAGGTGCTCAAAACCACATTCAAGAAGTTTATTAACCCTTCAGGGGTTTCACAGGAATTTTTGGAATGTTTAAATAAAAATGAATATTTAACTTTTTTTCACACAAAAAATTTATTTCAGCTCCAATTTGTTTTATTTTACCAAGGGTAACAGGATAAAATGGATGCCAAAAGTTGTTGTACAATCTGTCTTGAGTACGCTGATACCCCATATGTGGGGGTAAACCACTGTTTGGGCGCATGGCAGAGCTCGGAAGGAAAGGAGCGCCATTTGACTTTTCAATGCAAAATTGACAGGAATTGAGATGGGACGCCATGTTGCGTTTGGAGAGCACCTCATGTGCCTAAACATTGAAACCCCCCACAAGTGACACCATTTTGGAAAGTAGACACCCTAAGGAACTTATCTAGATGTGTGGTGACCACTTTGACCCACCAAGTGCTTCACAGAAGTTTATAATGCAGAGCCGTAAAAATAAAAAATCATATTTTTTCACAAAAATGATCTTTTCGCCCCCAATTTTTTATTTTCCCAAGGGTAAGAGAAGAAATTGGACCTCAAAAATTGTTGTCCAATTTGTCCTGAGTACGCTGATACCCCATATATGGGTGTAAACCATTGTTTGGGCGTATGGCAGAGCTCGGAAGGGAAGGAGCGCCATTTTACTTTTCAATGCAAAATTAACTGGAATTGAGATGGGATGCCATGTTGCGTTTGGAGAGCCCCTGATGTGCCTAAACATTGGAACCCCCACAAGTGACACCATTTTGGAAAGTAGACCCCTTAAGGAACTTATGTAGATGTGTGGTGAGCACTTTGACCCAACAAGTGCTTCACAGAAGTTTATAATGCAGAGCCGTAAAAATAAAAAATCATATTTTTTCACAAAAATGATCTTTTCGCCCCCAATTTTTTATTTTCCCAAGGGTAAGAGAAGAAATTGGACCTCAAAAATTGTTGTCCAATTTGTCCTGAGTACGCTGATACCCCATATGTGGGGGTAAACCACTGTTTGGGCGCATGGCAGAGCTCGGAAGGAAAGGTGCGCCATTTGACTTTTCAATGCAAAATTGACTGGAATTGAGATGGGACGCCATGTTGCGTTTGGAGAGCCCCTGATGTGCCTAAATATTGCAACCCCTCACAAGTGACACCATTTTGGAAAGTAGACCCCTTAAGAAACTTATCTAGATGTGTGGTGAGCACTTTGACCCAACAAGTGCTTCACAGTGCCGTAAAATGCAGAGCCGTAAAAATAAAAAAAATCATATTTTTTCACAAAAATGATCTTTTCGCCCCCAATTTTTTATTTTCCCAAGGGTAAGAGAAGAAAATAGACCACAAAATTTGTTGCGCAATTTGTCCTGAGTGCGGCGATACCCCATATGTGGGGGTAAACCACTTTTTGGGCGCATAGCAGAGCTCGGAAGGGAGGGAAGGAGCGCCATTTGACTTTTCAATGCAAAATTGACTGGAATTAAGATGGGACGCCATGTTGGTTTGGAGAGCCCCTGATGTGCCTAAACATTAATACCCCCCACCAGTGACACCATTTTGGAAACTAGACCCCCTAAGAAACTTATCTAGATGTGTTTTGAGAGCTTTGAACCCCCAAGTGTTTCACTACAGTTTATAATGCAGAGCCGTGAAAATAATTTTTTATTTTCGCAAAAATTATTTTTTAGCCCCCAGTTTTGTATTTTCTCAAGGGTAACAGAATAAATTGGACCCCAAAAGTTGTTGTCCAATTTGTCCTGAGTACACTGATACCCAATATGTGGGGGGGAACCACTGTTTGGGCGCATGGCAGAGCTCGGAAGGGAAGGAGCGCCATTTGGAATGCAGACTTAAATGGATTGGTCTGCAGGCGTCACGTTGCATTTGCAGAGCCCCTGATGTACCCAAACAGTACAAACCCCCACAAGTGACCCAATATTAGAAACTAGACCTCCCAAGTAACTAATCTAGATGTGTTGTGAGAACTTTGAACCCCCTAAGTGTTTCACTACAGTTTATAACGCAGAGCCGTGAAAATAAAAATTATTATTTTTTTCACAAAAATGATTTTTTAGCCCCCAGCTTTGTATTTTTACAAGGGTAACAGAATAATTTGGACCCCAAATGTTGTTGTCCAATTTGTCCTGAGTACGCTGATATCCCATATGTGGGGGGGAACCACTGTTTCGGCGCATGGCAGAGCTCGGAAGGGAAGGAGCGCCATTTGGAATGCAGACTTAGATGGATTGGTCTGCAGGCGTCACGTTGCATTTGCAGAGCCCCTGATGTACCCAAACAGTACAAACCCCCCACAAGTGACCCCATATTGGAAACCAGACCTCCCAAGGAACTTATCTAGATGTGTTGTGAAAACTTTGAACCCCCAAGTGTTTCACTACAGTTTACAACGCAGAGCCGTGAAAATAAAAATATCCTTTTTTTTCCCACAAAAATGATTTTTAGCCCCCCAAATTTTAATTTTCCCTAGGATAACAAGAGAACTTGGACCCAAAAAGTTGTTGTCCAATTTGTCTCGAGTACGCTGATACCCCATATGTTGGGGTAAACCCCTGTTTGGGCGCACGGGAGAGCTCGGAAGTGAAGGAGCACTGTTTTACTTTTTCAATGCAGAATTGGCTGGAATTGAGATCGGACACCATGTCGCATTTGGAGAGCCCCTGATGTGCCTGAACAGTGGAAACTCCCCAATTCTACCTGAAACCCTAATCCAAACACACCCCTAATCCTAATCCCAACAGTAACCCTAACCACACACCTAACCCTGACACACCCCTAATTCTAATCCCAACCGTAAATGTAATCCAAACCCTAACCCTAGCCCTAACCCTAGCCCTAACCCTAGCCCTAACCCTAGCCCTAACCCTAACCCTAGCCCTAACCCTAATGGGAAAATGGAAATAAATACATTTTTTTTAATTTTATTATTTTTCCCTAGGGCTAGGTTCACATTGCGTTAGGGCAATCCGTTTAGCGCTAGCGGATTGCGCTAACGCAATGTCTTTTTAGGTGTCGCGTTTAGTGGTCGCGTTAACGTCCCCGCTCTGGAAGATCGGGGATCGGACCTCGGGCGCGCCGCGGACGCTGCAAGCAGCGTCCGAGGCGCGCCACAAAAGAACGGCACCTTGCTAGCGCGAGCCGAAAATGGCACGCTCTAGCGATGCACTACACCCGAAAATCACATTGCTGTCAATGGGTGCGCTAACGGACCCGTTGCACGGCGATAATTGTGACATATTCGCTGTGCAACGCTGTCCGTTAGCGTTAACCCATTAACGCAATGTGAACCTAGCCTAACTAAGGGGGTGATGAAGGGGGGTTTGATTTACTTTTATAGCGTTTTTTATATCGGATTTTTATGATTGGCAGCTGTCACACACTAAAAGACGCTTTTTATAGCAAAAAAGTTTTTGCGTCTCCACATTTTGAGACCTATAATTTTTCCATATTTTGGTCCACAGAGTCATGTGATGTCTTGTTTTTTGCGGGAAGAGTTGACGTTTTTATTGGTAACATTTTCGGACACGTGACAGTTTTTGATCGCTTTTTATTCCGATTTTTTGTGAGGCAGAATGACCAAAAACCAGCAATTCATGAATTTCTTTTGGGGGAGGCGTTTATACCGTTCTACGTTTGGTAAAATTGATAAAGCAGTTTTATTCTTCGGGTCAGTACGATTACAGCGATATCTCATTTATATCATTTTTTTATGTTTTGGCGCTTTTATACGATAAAAGCTATTTTATAGAAAAAATTATTATTTTGGCATTGCTTTATTCTGAGGACTATAACTTTTTTATTTTTTTGGTTATTATGCTATATGGCGGCTCGTTTTTTGTGGGACAAGATGACGTTTTCAGCGGTACCATGGTTATTTATATCCGTCGTTTTGATCGCGTGTTATTCCACTTTTTTTCGGCGGTATGATAATAAAGCGTTGTTTTTTGGCTCGTTTTTTTTTTTTTAATCTTACGGTGTTCACTGAAGGGGTTAACTAGTGGGACAGTTTTATAGGTTGGGTCGTTACGGATGCGGCGATACTAAATATGTGTACTTTTATTGTTTTTTTTTTATAAAGAAATGTATTTATGGGAATAATATTTTTTTTTCTTCTTTATTTAGGAATTTTTTTTTTTTTTACACGTGTGGAAATTTTTTTTTTTACTCTTTCACTTTGTCCCAGGGGGGGGACATCACAGATCACTGATCTGACAGTGTGCACAGCACTCTGTCAGATCGGTGATCTGACAAACAGCCGGGCAGGATTAGAGCTGCAGCTGCAGCCTGCTCCTGACCCGGAAGTGCTCCCTGCAGGACCCGGATGCAGCCCCGCGGCCATTTTGGATCCAGGGACTGCAGGGAGAAGACGCTCGGTACACGGTGAGTACAGTTAGGTCCATATATATTTGGACAGACACAACATTTTTCTATTTTTGGTTATAGAAATTACCACAATGAATTTTAAACAAAACAATTCAGATGCAGTTGAAGTTCAGACTTTCAGCTTTCATTTGAGGGTATCCACATTAAAATTGGATGAAGGGTTTAGGAGTTTCAGCTCCTTAACATGTGCCACCCTGTTTTTAAAGGGACCAAAAGTAATTGGACAATTGACTCCAAGGCTATTTCATGGGCAGGTGTGGGCAATCCCTTCGTTATGTCATTCTCAATTAAGCAGATAAAAGGCCTGGAGTTGATTTGAGGTATGGGGCTTGCATTTGGAAGGTTTTGCTGTGAAGTAAACATGCGGTCAAAAGAGCTCTCCATGCAGGTGAAACAAGCCATCCTTAAGCTGCGAAAACAGAAAAAACCCATCCGAAAAATTGCTACAATATTAGGAGTGGCAAAATCTACAGTTTGGTACATCCTGAGAAAGAAAGAAAGCACTGGTGAACTCATCAATGCAAAAAGACCTGGGCGCCCACGGAAGACAACAGTGGTGGATGATCACAGAATAATCTCCATGGTGAAAAGAAACCCCTTCACAACAGCCAACAAAGTGAACAACACTCTCCAGGAGGTAGGCGAATCAATATCCAAATTTATCATAAAGAGAAGACAGCATGAAAGTAAATACAGAGAGTTCACTGCACGGTGCAAGCCACTCATAAGCATCAGGAATAAAAAGGCTAGACTGGACTTTGCTAAAAAACATCTAAAAAAGCCAGCACAGTTCTGGAAGAACATTCTTTGGAGAGATGAAACCAAGATCAACCTCTACCAGAATGATAGAAAGAGAAAAGTATGGCGAAGGCATGGTACAGCTCATGATCCAAAGCATACCACATCATCTGTAAAACACGGCGGAGGCAGTGTAATGGCTTGGGCATGCATGGCTGCCAGTGGCACTGGGTCACTAGTGTTTATTGATGATGTGACACAGGACAGAAGCAGCCGAATGAATTCTGAGGTATTCAGAGACATAGTGTGTGCTCAGATCCAGCCAAATGCAGCCAAACTGATTGGTCGTCGTTTCATACTACAGATGGACAATGACCCAAAACATAAAGCCAAAGCAACCCAGGAGTTTATTAAAGCAAAGAAGTGGAATATTCTTGAATGGCCAAGTCAGTCACCTGATCTCAACCCAATTGAGCATGCATTTCACTTGTTAAAGTCTAAACTTCAGACAGACAGGCCCACAAACAAACAGCAACTGAAAACCACAGAAGTGAAGGCCTGGCAGAGCATCAAAAAGGAGGAAACACAGCGTCTGGTGATGTCCATGAGTTCAAGACTTCAGGCAGTCATTGCCTACAAAGGGTTTTCAACCAAGTACTAAAAATGAACATTTTATTTAAAATTATTGAACCTGTCCAATTACTTTTGGTCCCTTTAAAAACAGGGTGGCACATGTTAAGGAGCTGAAACTCCCAAACCCTTCATCCAATTTTAATGTGGATACCCTCAAATGAAAGCTGAAAGTCTGAACTTCAACTGCATCTGAATTGTTTTGTTTAAAATTCATTGTGGTAATGTCTATAACCAAAATTAGAAAAATGTTTTGTCTGTCCAAATATATATGGACCTAACTGTACATCACCATGTACCGATCGTCTCAGGGAAGCACGCAGGTGTGCCGGGGGTTAATGTGCCACTCCTGGCACATTGTGCCGGATGTCAGCTGCGATAGGCAGCTGACACCCGGCCGCGCTCCCCCCGTGAGCATGGCCGATCGCTATGACGTATTATCCCGTCGGTGGGAATTAAGGCCCACCCCACCTTGACGGGATAGTACGTCATATGGGATTAAGGGGTTAACATAGGGAGTGAGCCATGACCTCTCTAGGAGTGTTAGTTTTTAACTGGTTTGTCAGCTCATCGATCCATATGCACATAGACCTGGCTACTGAAGTTGTGGCTATATTAGCTTTAATAATGGCCGCTGAGGATTCCCAACTTCTTTTAAGTAGCCCCTGTGCATTCCTGTCTATAGCATCTCAAAGGCAGGAGAAATCCTCAAAAGGCATTGATGTTTTTTTTGCCACTTTGGCAATGGGAATAGCCACTTTTGTAATTCCCTCTCAAATCTTGGCCTTCTCCGGATCAAATGGAAGACTGGCCTTAAAACCTCTGGGGATGACTAGACATTTCTCCGTGTCTTCCCACTCCTCCAGGTTTGTTGACCGGGAACACTCTCCAATCCTCTGTGTTCTCAGCCCTCCAAACATCTTGTGCTGTATTGTATGAGGCACCTGAATTTCCTTGACCTTCATGATTGACCGTACAGCTCTTAAAAGGTCAAGTTCCCAGGCTCGAGTTCATATGAGGACATCCAGCAGAGGGTGCATCACCGCGACTCAAGGTAACTACAGGTCATTCCCCTGCATTCCATTCATTCGCCGGGTTTTTACAGGCAGGGGCGGTATCAGGAGAAACCACCAGGTGGCACTCCCCAGTGGTTTATGCTGCCCTGAGAGTGAGAACCCAGAGTCTCAGACAGCCTGTGACAGCTATACTCACAGCGCCCGAGAGCTGGGCAAGAAAACACCGTAACAGCTGAGCTGGAGTGAGCAGAACGCCAGGTAGTGAATGTACTGAAAGGACCTGTGGTCACGTGACAACAGGGGGCGGGGCTTAGTAGCAGGAGAATGCAGGATACTACAGGAACAAAAGGTACAGGAGAAGGGAAAGGGAGTCGCTGGACACCAGGGAAAGGATGAGGCAGAGGGAGGCGCAATCCAAGACAAGCCGAGGTCAATAAACGGGAGCGGAAACACAGTACACAAGGAGCAAGGAAATAAAGAATAGTCAGGGACGTGGCAGGAGTCAGAAAACCAGAGAAGCAGATACACAGTACAGAATCGAAAGGTAAAATCACACCAGGGAACAAAACCGAGTCAGAACCATACAAGCAAACTAGAATACTGGCATAAGGCACAAGCAAACAGAGGTCAACACACTCAGCCAATAGCAAAAGTATACCTGACAGATATTGGAGCTTCCCAGGGCTATAAGAAGCTCACCCCGAACCAAAGAGAGGCCAATAATAAGCCCCAGGTGTGCAGGTCAGAGCCTGCACTGATCAACACATTAACCCCTGGCGTGCAGGTGAAATCCTGCACTGGGATCATGACAGTCGGCTGCATTAGCAGGCTTCTGCTTGTAAAATTAGTTAACCCTTTCAGATGGATTTACAGCGTGGGACGAGACTGATCGTCAGAAGGTATGGAATATTGATGTTTGTTTTGTTTACATTTGTTTCAGGTGACAAGTGTCTTCAGGTGGATTACCAGTATAATAAAATATTACAACAACCTGTGTATTTATTTCATTAAAATACTTTGTAATAATGTGTGTGTGATTTTTTAACCATTTCATACTATTGGATTAATAGTGGATAGGTGTCATAATTGATGCCTCTCCATTATTAATCTGGCTTAATGTCACCTTACAATAGCAAGGTGACATTAACTCTTCACTACCCCATATCCCACAGCTACACGGGAATGGGAATAGAGTGGCCAAGTGCCAGAATAGGTGCATCTTCCAGATGTGCCTTTTCTGGGGTGGCTGGGGGCAGATGTTTTTAGCCGGGGTAGGGGGGTCAATAACCATGGACCCTCTCCAGGCTATTAATATCTGCCCTCTGTCACTGGCTTTAGAATTCTGGCGGATAAAATTGCGTGGGAGCCCACGCCAATTTTTTCCGCGATGTAACCCTTTAATTTAATAGCTAGAGCGCCCAAATTTTGCCTTGCAATTTATTTTTTTCATACGTGAAAATCACTGATGAAATACGGATGGTAAAATGACCGAAGACCAAACACTGATGAAACCCAGATCTGAAATTCTGATTTATGTTTTTCAGTACAGGAAAAATCACAAATATCTGAATGAGACCTTAGTGAAAGTTTTTGTAATGCATTGAGAACTTTTTCTAACTATAATTAATTCAGTGGGTAAATTGTTTGAAACACCCAAAGAATTAAAATATTGTTTTTTTCAAATTAAAGAACTTGAACCAACCTCCATCCCATGCACTGCATGAGTGTTTTCCATTCATGTAAAAAAAGCTTATATAAATGTTTCAAACTTTCTTATGTACTGTAAATTATGGAGCAGGACCTGTTCCAAAAATCCTTTTATATTCCAGAGAATAGGGTTGCTTTTGCCGCAAGCCCATGGATTTCTACATGTTCTCATCTAGGTGAAATTTAAACAAAATCTGCAAAGTGTGAATCCAATCCAACCTAATGAACCATTTTCATAAATCATTGTATTGACACCTTGGCAAGCCTACAACCGGAATGTATGGGAACATTTTTTTATTGCAAAGTAATTTGCAAGAAATCTGTATAAATTTAATTGAGCAATTCGATACTCATTTCTCTTTAACACATATTCCCACCATTTCTTTTCCCATGCCTTGATTTTATCTGAACTGAACTTTGACTCACTCAGGTGTCAGTTCTTCACCGATAGAACTCATACCTATTATAGTCTGTGTGTTTCTACAAAAAACCATGGTGACTTGTCTAATTTTGAGCCAAGTTACAAATAACTCGCCAATTCAAGTCTATGGGTCCAAGAAAATAATCGTACATAACTGTAATTCCATCTGTGTGCCATCCATGTGCTATCTGTTCTTCATGGACTGATTGATAGGAGAAGATTGAAGAACCTCTATTTGTTTTTTCCTACATAAAAAACTGTTTAGTGTGTCAACTTTTACTTCAAAATTTACATCAAACACTGCTGATAATCTAATAACATTGATGAAACTCAGACTGTTTTTTTGAGCACAAGAAGAATCACTCAAGCCTGAATGAGTCCCTAGGCCTACCTGCTAGACAAATTGGCTTGTTGAGGTTTTAAAAAAATGCTGGAATTTGCTGGAATTGTAAGACATTGCTTTTATTGTGCTGTGAAAATGAATGTGAACATGCACAGTGGTTAATGTCCCATGAGGGATAGTTGGCATCAGCACCTTGTGTTCCAATAAGGACCTTAGATTAATTGAGTTCTTCTTGCTCAGTTAGTGGATATATAAAACCCTGGATGGTGATTATCATCCTAATGAGGATGGTTTAAGTTAGCACACTCATAAGGAGATTTGATCATCTCGCTCTCTGAGGATACTATAGACCCTATGTTCTCATTGGGACTATGAATCTACTTGATAACACCTCAATAGATGGACTACATCGAGCTTCGACCGTAGTTAACCTAGGGTGTCCTCCTTAAGACCATAACCACCGTCCAGGGTTCCATATACTGTATCCCATCAATTAGGGGGGCCCTGGATAAATCTAAGGTGGCAAATGCCCCATTGTTACCGAAAAAGAACCAGCATTAGGAAAAGCACATTGTGGGTGGAAGGCCTGTTAAAAGTTAGTGACCAGGAGCTTCTAGTTATTTCTCTGCTAAAAAATATCTAAGATGGGTTTTTAAAATGGCCTGAAATCTGTATTTTCTGGCAAAGATAACACTCCGACCTATGTAAAAAATGTTATCTGACAATAGGTATTGTCATACATGGTTATAATATGTAATGTACAAAAGCAGATAAAGCTGCCAGATAAATCAAATTCATAATAGGGAATAAGACAATCATTAGGTGACCCTTAGATCTAACAACTTATTTGCTGATCGTCAGCTGTTAAATAGACTACTTTCACAGGCAGACCAAACTCCCAATGCACATTGAACAATCTGTGTTAGATCATTCCATGCCCATAGGCTGCCACTGTTCTGGACAGTGTGAGTCTTGATCACACAGCACAGTGTGCTGCCAAGAACAATTCATTATCTTTTTTTTGCAGCGTAAAAGATAATTTCACCCGACGAACGACCATTTTGCTTGTTCATTAAGTGATCGGCAATTTATTTCCACTGCAAGATTATTATGAAACAAGTGAAAATCTTTCATGGTTACATATGTTGAAAAAA
This sequence comes from Ranitomeya imitator, assembly GCF_032444005.1. Taxonomy (NCBI): domain Eukaryota; kingdom Metazoa; phylum Chordata; class Amphibia; order Anura; family Dendrobatidae; genus Ranitomeya; species Ranitomeya imitator. The sequence continues at coordinate 708,911,940 of NC_091284.1, read as the reverse complement.
GACCTAGGTCCATCAAGTTCAACCTTTCTCCACCAATTGTGCATTTTATCACTAATTTAACTATAAACCACCAATGCTATGTGTTTCTAGGCAATCATCCAGCTCTTTTGTAAAAACTGTCATAGTGTATGCCATTACTACCTCTTGTGGTCGGCATTCCACAATATGACTGCTCTAACTGTAAAGAACCCTTTCCTATTTAGCTGCCGGATTCACCTTTCTTCCGCCCGTAATGAGTGCCCCCTTAGTATGGTCTTTGGAAGGAATAAGTCATGTGCCAGTATTTTGTACTGGCCACACATATATTCATACAGGTAAATGAGATCTCCTCTGAGGAGTCTTTTTTTCTAAGCTAAATTCAGTCATCTTATCTAGATTATTTTGCAATATTGCAATTTCAAGGTCAGATTTTAATATCCTACATAATTTGATGTCGTCAGCAAAGACTGACAGTTTACTCTCATTCCCATCAACTAGGTTATTGTTACGCCGCCTCATACTTACCTGTCCGGCCGGCATGCTCCCGATCCTCCTTCTCGCTATCCTGCCTCTGGGTTCTTGGGCACCCGTCCTTTCTGCGGTCCGTGCATGCGCAGATGCGCTCCTTTTGCCGCTGTGGCTTCTGGGAGGTCGTGACCCGATTGCTTCGCCTCCAATATGGTGGTGCCCGTCGGGTGCTTCTTCCCTGCATCTCTCCATGTAAAACGCCTTTGCGTCTGTTGTGTTCGCTTGCTTCTTGCTGGCGTTTCTTTAGATTCTTTGGCTCCAGCCTCTGCTCTTCACGCTTTGACTCTAACTTGACTCTTTGCTGTTTGCCGTCCCTGCCAGTCCTGTGTTCCTGCTGTCCCTGCCAGTCCTGTGTTCCTGCCGTCCCTGCCAGTCCTGCGTTCCTGCCGTCTCTGCCAATCCTGTGATCCTGCCATCTCTGCCAGTCCTGTGTTCCTGCCGTATCTGCCAGTCCTGTGTTCCTGCCGTCCCTGCCAGTCCTGTGTTCCTATCGTTCCCCGCCAATCATGTGTCTTCGCCATACCGGTCAGTACTTCGTCTTTGCAGCCCTGCCCTTCTTGTGTCTCCGCCGGTCTGGTCACCTCTGTGGTCCCGTCTCTCTCCCATCTTCTATTCTTCTCTGGTCCAGCCCTCAGTCGTCCCTTTGGCTCCGGCAGTTGCGGCTTCACCCTCCTTGGGCCTGTCCCAAACACTGCCTGTACAGGGGGTGGCACTATCTGGTCCGCTCGTCCTTGGGGGCTCTGAAGCCGCGACCCAGAGGGTCCACTACTCAAGTTCTTATAGTTATTAATAAAGAGGTTAAAAAGAATTGGTCCTTTCAATGTAACTGGACTTAAAGAAGCACTTCCATCAACGTTTTTGACTTTTTAATATATTGCAACCATTATATTATATTTCCAAGACTGTGGAGTTGGTAAGCCAAAACTCGACTCAATTTCCCCAACTCCACGACACTGACTTCACAGCACTGCCTCACTTTTGAGCATGTACAAACATGAAGCACAGCACAGATTCATCTCAACTAAAAGCCGAGATCCTTATTTTCCCAAATCCTTATGAAAAAACTTACAGCACATACTGCATTGAACTAGTGTACCCAATGTATTAGATATTTTAGGAATCGGAGTGGGGGCATTTTTATACCGACTCCACCAAAATGGACACCGAATCCACGACTCCGACTCCACAGCCTGTATTTAACACTATGTACTTACAATTGCTCATTTTGCTTTTCAACCCAGATAATTCTTCTCTCTTCTATGCTCTATGTATTAACAGGAAGTATCTTGTTCCTGCATTTATCATTCCCATCTTCAACTCTGGAACCAGTTGCTCCCTCCTCTCCCCTGCCAGGGACTTTTGCAGTGACTCATGACTCATACAGGGAAAATTGACCTCCTGTTTCTACATAGAGCTTAGACGGATTCAGATATTCTGTGTTTAATCACGTGATGTCATAGACTAGTGATGGGCAGTCCGGCTCTTTTTGGTGATCCAGCTCTTACGGCTCCGCTCACCAAAAAGAGCCTGCTCTTTTTGGATCCTAAATGGATCCTTATTGAATACCTGATCAGGCATCCGAAACTCCACCCACCTACCACAGAAACTCCACCCACTTGCCAGGAACCAATTAAATTGAAGTGTTGGTGGAGTTTTACTCAGGTGGGCGGAGTTACACCTGCTGAAGTCCTGGATTTTACACCTAGTGAGAGCAATTCATGGATTTTAGTGGCTCTCACTGGGGTTCCGGCTCACATAGTTGACAGCAGGAATCAGGCTCTTTGTGTCAGATCATTCACGAATGACACATCACTATCATAGACCTAATGAAATAGAGAAGAATTAGCTGGGTAGAAGGGCAAAATTAGAAATTGTAAGTACACAGTGCTATATAATATATATTATATTAAGAGGACAAAAATTTTAATGGGAGTGCTTCTTTAAAGACAGGAATTTTAGATTTTGTTGAGTTTCATGAATGTGAGTCACTTAAATGTTGTTAGCCTGCAGGCAGATTTCTAAGATACACTGAAAGTTTTTCTATTGTGTGTGCTCACTGACCTATATCACCTATTCAGGCATGAAATGTAACAGAAACTTCAGTAAAAAAGGAGCAATCGAAAAATATAACTCCAGTCAGACAAATAGTCTAAAATGGAAATTCCCATGAATATAAACTAGTAAACAATAGGTAGAAAACCAATATATTCCATAAAGAAATGTACCTTATTAGTGATGGGTCTCTTAGTGCAGGAGATGTTGGAAAGCACTGGGAAATGTCAGTGGGTAATAACTCTCATGCTTTAAAATCTATTTCTTGTCACTGTCCGTCCGTGTCATAACAATAGATTTAAAGCAAGAAACAGCAGATTTACTATTAACATGTATCAGTTAAACAGCAAAAAAGACAAGGAATGTGACAATTATAGTGCAGCAATTGGCATGATAGACGGTCCTTTTTTAATTATTTTTTTTGGTGTTACATTTAAGCCTCAATCAGACGTCTTGTTTTTTGGTGAATGAAAAAAACATTGATTTTGATCACTATTTTTTATCTAATTTTCAGTCTTCCCTTTGGTATGTGTCTCCTATGTTCTTATCAGTGTTGGCTTTGTTTTTCTCAACTGCAAATGAAAACACACTGTCCATTTTTTTAAATAATGCTTATTATTGTATATATTGTAAGAACTATTACTTACTACTGTTTAATAGTGCATAAGTTGCTGTCTCCAGCAATAGTGTTATATCGCTAACAGTACATTGTGGGGGAAAAAAGAACCAGGAAGTTCCTGCTCACTGTGTACAGCTGAAGCACATTTTACTTTGTAAACTGATAGGCAATATGCTAAGATACTAAGCTATAAGAAATACCAGTTGTAAGCGGTTATCTTTGTTCCTGAATAAATATATACTCACTGTTGAACGGCTGGACAGTATAGAGATTAATCCGCTGCCAACAAGTTATGGGTCCAAAGACCCAGAAACCCAAAGACCCAGAGAACAACAGCTCATAGGGGAGAGAACAATAGTGTACTGCTTAGAAGAAAAAGTAAAGATGGCTGCCAGGAGCAACTCTGATGTTCACAGTGCCAAATTTGACTAACCAGAACTACCAGTCCTGGAAATTCAAGGTAAAGATGCTGCTGATAAGAGAGGTACTAAGACAATGAGTCACTTCTTACGGACAAGCCGTGAGTCGGAATAGTCAAGGAGTCGGATGTCAAAAGTCAGGAGGGTACGTCATAAACAGAGGGGCGAGACAAAGGTGTAGTCAGGTAACGATCCATGGTCAAAATGCCAGGAAGATAGCAGATCAGAACAAAAAGGTTTAAACAGGTGAATGGTCATAACGAGGTCCAAGGTCAGGCAACGAAAGATCAACAAGCAGAACACAAGGCACAGAGAGACAAACCACACAGAGCAGAATGTACGACTGGCAGTGATCTGAAACTAACAGGCCAGCTAAGTAGCAGGGCAATCACCTGGGACAATGAACACCTAGAGACAGCCAGCATCTCCCAGTCTCTGATTGGATGGCCAAGCTGTCAATCAAAACACTGACAGCTCAGCATGCCCCTGTACAAGACTGGATGATGGACGATGAGCTGTCAATAACTGCATCCTAGACACATTAAGGGTTGGAAACATGACAGTACTCTCTCTTCTAGGGGAGACCACTGGACCCCAGGAAATTTTTGATTGAAGGCTAACCGCTCAGCCTTCACATCCTGAACTGGGACCCAGGGTGTCTCCTCTGGTGCATATAACCTCCAGTGGATGAGACATTAGAGGAAATTTTGGAACCTACAAGAATCCACAATCCTTTCAACCTAATACTCCAAGCTACAGTGGACAGAAACCGGAGGAGTAAATGAAGGAAACGTTGCCGAAGGAACAAACTCTTTTAATAGGGCTTTATGGAATGCATTAAGGATGCGAAAGGATGGAGAAAGCTATGATCTGAATGCCACCAGATTAATCACCTTGAGAATCTCATATGGACCTGTAAGGAGATAGACCGGATCGCGGGTACCTGCATGCTGGGTCCGGAACTGAAGGGGCTACATCCTCTGTCTCTGGGGGGAAGCCTTAGAGAGGCGGACTTTCCCCTGCTGCCGAAGGGAAGGATGAGTGAGACGGAGCTTCCTGCTGACAGGAGGCGGCAGGGAGAGCCAAGAAAGGGCACGCAACAGCAAAGGGATAAAAGGAAAAAGCACGCGCAGGAGGGGAGTTTGGTGCCAGGGCACGATGAGCAGCGCGCACTGCTCGGGTGAGCAGCGCGCGCCTCTCCCCATCCTGAGACAGAGGTCTGGGACATCGTTCTGCAGAGAGAGCGGCGCAGAGTGGAGCAGAGCCGTACAGAGCAAAGCCGTGCACACAGAGCGGAGCCGAGCATCACAGCAGCCACAGAGAGGAGTGCTCTGGCAGGGAGCATTAGCGCCAAGCAGTTCAGTGTCACCTGCCGCCAACAGTGGGGACCGAGAGAGCGGGACGTGCGATATGTGTCAAGTGACTGCCAGAGAGAACCAGGTGCCATACGCTACATGACCATGAGTACTGCACATGCACTGCCAAGAGAGACCACATACAGAACTGACACTTGCACCCTGACGTGGACACAGAATTGTTGTCCTGACCCTTGTAATTCGGCCACACCAATTAAGACAGTTAAGGAGCTACGTTGGGCTCATACAGGTCTGTGGCCCAAACCTCTATTAGCCACATCAGTATATGGACAAGGGTCAGTGGAAGGTACCAGAGACCGACCACTGCCACCAGAAGATGGACTATCGTTCCACAGTGTTTTCCTAGAAAGGACACTGTGCCAGCCATTGCCGGCGTTATTGAGTTTGCAGAAGGAGCTGCAGTTTAAGGACTTCCTGACACAAGTGCTAACGAACTACCTTTATCTGAAAGGTTATTCTTCACCTCACCATATCCTTTGCCACTTATACTGTTTTATCCACTGTTTGGCCCTACACCTCCCTGCGTGGAGTATTCCCCTGTAAATACACCTGTTAACTCTTGCTCTGCCTGTGTCCCGTCACTGCATCCCACGTTCCTGCTAGAACCTTACAGACCAATAAACTTTGGAACCAACTTCACCAATGGCACTTTAAGTTTAATATTCCTAGATGACAATCAAACCTTATTTCCAACCTTAAAAACACGATCCACCAAACATCTTCTATCGGCCTTCCACTTTTGCTAAATTTGAGCCTCCCTCCAGACATCCCCAATCTCAGCATGGCGACCTCCACCCCAGGACATTCAGAACTAATCTTAGAAAATTCACCTAAATGGGGATGAAAACTATAATTACAGAAAAATGGTGTAGTTCCAGTAGATTGATTTAATCCTGAAAAGGAACAAAATGAGCTTGTTTGATGAATCGGTCAACTACCACCCACATAGCAGTTTTTCCACCAGCAGAGGCAAACACATGAAGAAATGCATAGACAAATGAGTCCATTGCCTTTCTAGAATTGGCAATAAAGCCAAATTTACCAGCCAGCCGGTTATGATAGACTTAAGCGATTCTGCAGACTTCAAAAGTGTATTCAAAATCGTTAATATTATCCATGGACCGCCACCAAAAATGTCTAGCAATGGCTTTCCATCTGGCAGTAACCCCAGGATGACCACTCAAGAAGGAATCATGAAACACCTGTAATGTCTCCTTTAGGTACAATCTTAGGTACACAGGCAAAAATAATTTGGACTCTGGAGTAATGAAAGGAGACAACGACTGTGCTTTACGCATCTCTTCTTCCAATAAATGAGTATAGAGGAGAAAGTGACTACAAGGTAATGTGTCAGCTTTCACGCTCTTAGACCAGTGCCTGAATGTGATGGAAATTAAACCTAGATAAAAACAAGGACCATATGGCATGTCTAGGAATTAGCCGTTTAGCGGATTCAATGTAAGCTAGATTCTTGTGATCAGTAGCCATAGTAACTGGATGAACCACCCCCTCCAAAAATTCCTCCATTTCTCAAAGGCCAATTTTAACAGCAAGTACCGTATTTTTCGGACTATAAGACGCACCGGACTATAAAGCGCACCCAGGTTTTAGAGGTGGAAAATAGGGGAAAAAATATTTGAAGCAAAAAAATGTGGCAAAATATCTAATAACATAAATAACATACTATTATATGTGGTGTTATTATATATAATAGTATGTTATTATGTTGGAAGCTGCAAGACCAGTATGGTGTCTGTGAAGTACTATATGAAGATACTGGAGGTTGAGTATAAGAATGGGGCACAGGGCTTGAAAGCACCACTCCAGCACTGCAAAATAACACTGGAGTGCTGCTTTAAAATCCCACACATGGAAGCAGGTTAGTCAGAGTTTTGAGTCCCTGCAGTAAAACCTCTCCTACTCTGACCTCTGAGGCATCCACCTCTACAATAAATGGTTCTTGGAGATCAGGTTAGATAAGAATGGGAGCAGACATGAAACACTCTTAATTTTTAGAAGCCCTGATAGCACCCATCAACCAAACCTTGAGATTCACCCCCTTATGTGTAAGGTCAGTAAGAGATTTAACAAACACACAGAGCTGAAAGCACGTCTGGCAGAAGTCTGGGACTAGCAGCTAAAGCTAAGCAGCAGGGCGATCATCTGGGACAATTAACTCCTAGAGACAGCCAGCACCTCCCAGTCTCAGATTGGATGGCAGAGTTGTCAGTGACTGCATCCCAGACACACTGAGGTGTGAAATTGTCCAGGTGTGTGGAAATACACACAGGAGTCTAGACCTGTCTTTCCAGTCTTCACTACCAGAAGACTGGATAGAGAAGGATCAAAAAGCACAAAGAACTATCTCCGTCAATATTATGATCAGATTATGCATGCACAGCATGCAAATGTGAAACTGCAAAATAAATGTGGGAACAGCTGCAGAAAGTGCATGAAAGGATAAATCTCTGCAATAAGCTCAATTTAATGAGAAAACTGCACCAGTCTAAGCTAAATAAGAGCCAAGATATGCAGGATTATATAAGAAATACCCTGGAAATTGTGAAGCACCTGCGAGGCATTGGTAAAGATATAAAGGACTTCCAGGTTGCTGCACTACTACTAAGCAGTGTATCAGAAAAGCTATGACACACTTGTAACTGCATTAGATGTGCCCCCAGATTATGAGCTTACATTGGGGTATAAAAAATAAACAAAAAAGTTGCACTGTGTAGTGCTAAAGTATGTCAATGTGAAATATATGAAATATGAATAGCAATACTGCTTCTGGATACTAGGAAAAAATGACATGCTTAGCACATAATGTAGCCAATTCATGTACGCCCATCAACCAACGACAAGGTGGTCTCAAAAGACTGAAGTCTGAATTCCTTGGTAGATGTGTTGCAGCAGGGTCCTGCCTATCCATAAAATCAGACATTGAAAGAGAGGTTTTCACATCTACCCAGGAATTCAGACATCAGTCTTAGAAAGGTATTCACATTAGATACGTTAGGACTCATCAGTTTTGAGACCACCTTGTGGTTGGTTGATGGGCATGCATGAATGCCAAAATATGTGCTAAGTGTCTCATTTTTTCCTAGTATCCAGAAGCAGTATTGTTGGTCATATTTCATATATTTCACATTGACATGCTTTAGCACTACAGAGTGCAACTTTTTTGTTTATTACATATGGAGGTAGCTACTCCTAGTTGGCACCTGTTCACATTACTTTAGAAGCGACAGTCAGTCTTTTTGTCACTGGATATTAGCTTACTGACCGAGCACTCTGCCCTTCTGCATGTTGTTCATTTTAATTGCAGCATGGTCCTGCCTACCCATAAAATCAGACTTGGAAGAGAGGTTTTCACATCTACCCAGGAATTCAGAGTCCAGTCTTTGAGAGGTATCACATTAAATAGGTTAGGACCCAACAGTTTTGAGACCACCTTGTCCTTGGTGAATGGGCATGCATGAATTGGCCAAATTATGTGCTAAGTGTCTAATTTTTTCCTAGTATCCAGAAGCAGTATTGCTATTCATATTTCATATATTTCACATTGTCATGCTCAGGGCTGCCATCAGGGCATTACAGCCATGACTGGCATATGGGGCCCGGTGGGCAGAGGGGGCCCGCATCGGGCCCCGTCTCATCTGCTCACCGGGCCCCCACTGCAGGCGCTGCAGCACACTATTGACGTGCGGGCCCGTGCCCGCACGTCAGTAGTTAACAGCCGCCGCCAGCCAGTCGGAGGCTGGCAGCTCACTTCCTCCACGCAGTGTGCAGTCACACTTTGCCGGCGTCTGACGTCATTGTCAGCCGCCGGCGAGTGCGTCCTTCACCTGCGTGGAGGAAGTGACCTTCGCCCGCCGCAGGAGCACAGCCAGGTAAGAAATCTTTTTTTTTTTTGAGAGCGGCGATCCGGGGTGGGGGGCCCGGCCAAGGGCAGAATGCTGGACACAGGGGCAGAAAGCTGGAAAGGGGAATTATGCTGGACATGCTGGGGCAGAGATGCTGGACACAGGGGAATTATGCTGGACATGCTGGGGCAGAGATACTGGACACAGGGGCAGAATGATGGACAAAGGGGAAGAAATCTGGACACAGGGGCATTATGCTGGAAACGCTGGGGCAGAGATGCTGGACACAGGGGCAGAGATGCTGGACACAGGGGCAGAATGCTGGACAAAGGGGCAGAAATCTTGACAGAGGCATTATGCTGGAAACGCTGGGGCAGAGATGCTGGACACAGGGGCAGAATGCTGGACAAAGGGGCAGAAAGATGAACACAGGGGTATTATGCTGGACAGAGGGGCATTATGCTGGACACAGGGGCATTATGTTGGACACAGGGGGATTATGCTGGACACAGGGGCATTATGCTGGACACAGGGGCATTATGTTGGACACAGGGGGATTATGCTGGACACAGGGGCAGAGATGCTGGACACAGGGGCATTATGCTGGACACAGGGGCATTATGCTGGACAAAGGGGCATTATGCTGGACACAGGGGCAGAATGCTGGACACAGGGGCAGAATGCTGGACACGGGCAGAATGCTGGACACAGGGGCAGAGATGCTGGACACAGGGGCAGAATGCTGGACAAAGGGGCATTATGCTGGACACAGGGGCATTATGCTGGACACAGGGGCAGAATGCTGAACACCGGCAGAATGCTGGACACAGGGGCAGAATGCTGGACACAGGGGCAGTATGCTGGACACAGGGGCAGTATGCTGGACACGGGCAGAATGCTGGACACAGGGGCAGAATGCTGAACAAAGGGGTAGAAAGCTGGACACAGGGGCATTATGCTGGACACGCTGGGGCAGAGATGCTGGACACAGGGGCAGAATGCTGGACAAAGGGGCAGAAAGCTGGACAAAGGGGCATTATACTAGACACAGGGGCAGAGATGCTGGACACAGGGGCAGAATGCTGGCGAAAGAGGCATTATGCTGGAAACGCTGGGGCAGAATGCTGGACACAGGGGCAGAATGCTGGACAAAGGGGCAGAAATCTTGACACGGGCATTATGCTGGAAACGCTGGGGCAGAGATGCTGGACACAGGGGCAGAATGCTGGACAAAGGGGCAGAAAGATGAACACAGGGGTATTATGCTGGACACAGGGGCATTATGCTGGACACAGGGGCATTATGTTGGACACAGGGGCATTATGCTGGACACAGGGGCAGAGATGCTGGACACAGGGGCAGAGATGCTGGACACAGGGGCATTATGCTGGACAAAGGGGCATTATGCTGGACACAGGGGAAGAATGCTGGACACAGGGGCAGAATGCTGGACACGGGCAGAATGCTGGACACAGGGTCAGAATGCTGGACACAAGGGCAGAGATGCTGGACACAGGGGCAGAATGCTGGACAAAGGGGCATTATGCTGGACACAGGGGCATTATGCTGGACACAGGGGCAGAATGCTGAACACCGGCAGAATGCTGGACAAAGGGGCATTATGCTGGACACAGGGGCAGTATGCTGGACACAGGGGCAGAATGCTGGACACAGGGGCAGTATGCTGGACACAGGGGCAGTATGCTGGACACAGGGGCAGTATGATGGACACGGGCAGAATGCTGGACACAGGGGCAGAATGCTGAATAAAGGGGTAGAAAGCTGGACACAGGGGCATTATGCTGGACACGCTGCGGCAGAGATGCTGGACACAGGGGCAGAATGCTGGACAAAGGGGCAGAAAGCTGGACAAAGGGGCATTATGCTGGACACAGGGGCAGAGATGCTGGACACAGGGGAAGAATGCTGGCGAAAGGGGCATTATGCTGGACACGCTGGGGCAGAATGCTGGACACAGGGGCAGAATGCTGGACAAAGGGGCAGAAATCTTGACACGGGCATTATGCTGGAAACGCTGGGGCAGAGATGCTGGACACAGGGGCAGAATGCTGGACAAAGGGGCAGAAAGATGAACACAGGGGTATTATGCTGGACACAGGGGCATTATGCTGGACACAGGGGCAGAATGCTGAACAAAGGGGTAGAAAGCTGGACACAGGGGCATTATGCTGGACACGCTGGGGCAGAGATGCTGGACACAGGGGCAGAATGCTGGACAAAGGGGCAGAAAGCTGGACAAAGGGGCATTATGCTGGACACAGGGGCAGAGATGCTGGACACAGGGGCAGAATGCTGGCGAAAGGGGCATTATGCTGGACACGCTGGGGCAGAATGCTGGACACGGGCAGAATGCTGGACAAAGGGGCAGAAATCTTGACACGGGCATTATGCTGGAAACGCTGGGGCAGAGATGCTGGACACAGGGGCAGAATGCTGGACAAAGGGGCAGAAAGATGAACACAGGGGTATTATGCTGGACACAGGGGCATTATGCTGGACACAGGGGCATTATGTTGGACACAGGGGCATTATGCTGGACACAGGGGCAGAGATGCTGGACACAGGGGCAGAGATGCTGGACACAGGGGCATTATGCTGGACAAAGGGGCATTATGCTGGACACAGGGGAAGAATGCTGGACACAGGGGCAGAATGCTGGACACGGGCAGAATGCTGGACACAGGGGCAGAATGCTGGACACAGGGGCAGAGATGCTGGACACAGGGGCAGAATGCTGGACAAAGGGGCATTATGCTGGACACAGGGGCATTATGCTGGACACATGGGCAGAATGCTGAACACCGGCAGAATGCTGGACACAGGGGCAGAATGCTGGACACAGGGGCAGAATGCTGGACACAGGGGCAGTATGCTGGACACAGGGGCAGTATGCTGGACACGGGCAGAATGCTGGACACAGGGGCAGAATGCTGAACAAAGGGGTAGAAAGCTGGACACAGGGGCATTATGCTGGACACGCTGGGGCAGAGATGCTGGACACAGGGGCAGAATGCTGGACAAAGGGGCAGAAAGCTGGACAAAGGGGCATTATGCTGGACACAGGGGCAGAGATGCTGGACACAGGGGCAGATTGCTGGCGAAAGGGGCATTATGCTGGACACGCTGGGGCAGAATGCTGGACACAGGGGCAGAATGCTGGACACAGGGGCAGAGATGCTGGACACAGGGGCAGAGATGCTGGACACAGGGGCAGAAAGTTGGACACAGAAGCATTATGCTGGACACAGGGGCATTATGCTGGAAAAAGGGGCAGAGATGCTGGACAAAGGGGTAGAATGCTGGACACAGGGGCAGAATGCTGGACACAGGGGCAGTATGCTGGACACAGGGGCAATATGCTGGACACGGGCAGTATGCTGGACACAGGGGCAGTATGCTGGACACAGGGGCAGTATGCTGGACACAGGGGCAGAATGCTGGACACAGAGGCAGTATGCTGGACACAGGGGCAGAATGCTGGACACAGGGGCAGAATGCTGGACAAAGGGGCAGAAAGCTGGACAAAGGGGCATTATGCTAGACACAGGGGCAGAGATGCTGGACACAGGGGCAGAATGCTGGCGAAAGAGGCATTATGCTGGACACGCTGGGGCAGAATGCTGGACACAGGGGCAGAATGCTGGACAAAGGGGCAGAAATCTTGACACGGGCATTATGCTGGAAACGCTGGGGCAGAGATGCTGGACACAGGGGCAGAATGCTGGACAAAGGGGCAGAAAGATGAACACAGGGGTATTATGCTGGACACAGGGGCATTATGCTGGACACAGGGGCATTATGTTGGACACAGGGGCATTATGCTGGACACAGGGGCAGAGATGCTGGACACAGGGGCAGAGATGCTGGACACAGGGGCATTATGCTGGACAAAGGGGCATTATGCTGGACACAGGGGAAGAATGCTGGACACAGGGGCAGAATGCTGGACACGGGCAGAATGCTGGACACAGGGTCAGAATGCTGGACACAGGGGCAGAGATGCTGGACACAAGGGCAGAATGCTGGACAAAGGGGCAATATGCTGGACACAGGGGCATTATGCTGGACACAGGGGCAGAATGCTGAACACCGGCAGAATGCTGGACAAAGGGGCATTATGCTGGACACAGGGGCATTATGCTGGACACAGGGGCAGAATGCTGAACACCGGCAGTATGCTGGACACAGGGGCAGTATGCTGGACACAGGGGCAGTATGCTGGACACAGGGGCAGTATGCTGGACACAGGGGCAGTATGCTGGACACGGGCAGAATGCTGGACACAGGGGCAGAATGCTGAATAAAGGGGTAGAAAGCTGGACACAGGGGCATTATGCTGGACACGCTGGGGCAGAGATGCTGGACACAGGGGCAGAATGCTGGACAAAGGGGCAGAAAGCTGGACAAAGGGGCATTATGCTGGACACAGGGGCAGAGATGCTGGACACAGGGGCAGAATGCTGGCGAAAGGGGCATTATGCTGGACACGCTGGGGCAGAATGCTGGACACAGGGGCAGAATGCTGGACAAAGGGGCAGAAATCTTGACACGGGCATTATGCTGGAAACGCTGGGGCAGAGATGCTGGACACAGGGGCAGAATGCTGGACACAGGGGCAGTATGCTGGACACAGGGGCAGTATGCTGAACACAGGGGTATTATGCTGGACACAGGGGCATTATGCTGGACACAGGGGCATTATGTTGGACACAGGGGCATTATGCTGGACACAGGGGCAGAGATGCTGGACACAGGGGCAGAGATGCTGGACACAGGGGCATTATGCTGGACAAAGGGGCATTATGCTGGACACAGGGGAAGAATGCTGGACACGGGCAGAATGCTGGACACAGGGGCAGAATGCTGGACACAGGGGCAGAATGCTGGACACAGGGGCAGAGATGCTGGACACAGGGGCAGAATGCTGGACAAAGGGGCATTATGCTGGACACAGGGGCATTATGCTGGACACAGGGGCAGAATGCTGGACACAAGGGCAGAATGCTGGACACGGGCAGAATGCTGGACACAGGGGCAGAATGCTGGACACAGGGGCAGAATGCTGGACACAGGGGCAGAGATGCTGGACACAGGGGCAGAATGCTGGCGAAAGGGGCATTATGCTGGACACGCTGGGGCAGAATGCTGGACACAGGGGCAGAATGCTGGACAAAGGGGCAGAAATCTTGACACGGGCATTATGCTGGAAACGCTGGGGCAGAATGCTGGACAAAGGGGCAGAAAGATGAACACAGGGGTATTATGCTGGACACAGGGGCATTATGCTGGACACAGGGGCATTATGTTGGACACAGGGGCATTATGCTGGACACAGGGGCAGAGATGCTGGACACAGGGGCAGAGATGCTGGACACAAGGGCATTATGCTGGACAAAGGGGCATTATGCTGGACACAGGGGCAGAGATGCTGGACACAGGGGCAGAGATGCTGGACACAGGGGCATTATGCTGGACAAAGGGGCATTATGCTGGACACAAGGGAAGAATGCTGGACACAGGGGCAGAATGCTGGACACGGGCAGAATGCTGGACACAGGGGCAGAATGCTGGACACAGGGGCAGAGATGCTGGACACAGGGGCAGAATGCTGGACAAAGGGGCATTATGCTGGACACAGGGGCATTATGCTGGACACAGGGGCAGAATGCTGAACACCGGCAGAATGCTGGACACAGGGGCAGAATGCTGGACACAGGGGCAGAATGCTGGACAAAGGGGCATTATGCTGGACACAGGGGCAGAATGCTGGACACAGGGGCAGAATGCTGGACACAGGGGCAGAATGCTGGACACAGGGGCAGAATGCTGGACACAGGGGCAGTATGCTGGACACAGGGGCAGAATGCTGAACAAAGGGGTAGAAAGCTGGACACAGGGGCATTATGCTGGACACGCTGGGGCAGAGATGCTGGACACAGGGGCAGAATGCTGGACAAAGGGGCAGAAAGCAGGACAAAGGGGCATTATGCTGGACACAGGGGCAGAGATGCTGGACACAGGGGCAGAATACTGGCGAAAGGGGCATTATGCTGGACACGCTGGGGCAGAATGCTGGACACAGGGGCAGAATGCTGGACAAAGGGGCAGAAATCTTGACACGGGCATTATGCTGGAAACGCTGGGGCAGAGATGCTGGACACGGGCAGAATGCTGGACAAAGGGGCAGAAAGATGAACACAGGGGTATTATGCTGGACACAGGGGCATTATGCTGGACACAGGGGCATTATGTTGGACACAGGGGCATTATGCTGGACACAGGGGCAGAGATGCTGGACACAGGGGCAGAGATGCTGGACACAGGGGCATTATGCTGGACAAAGGGGCATTATGCTGGACACAGGGGAAGAATGCTGGACACAGGGGCAGAATGCTGGACAAGGGCAGAATGCTGGACACAGGGGCAGAATGCTGGACACAGGGGCAGAGATGCTGGACACAGGGGCAGAATGCTGGACAAAGGGGCATTATGCTGGACACAGGGGCATTATGCTGGACACAGGGGCAGAATGCTGAACACCGGCAGAATGCTGGACACAGGGGCAGAATGCTGGACACAGGGGCAGAATGCTGGACAAAGGGGCATTATGCTGGACACAGGGGCAGAATGCTGGACACAGGGGCAGAATGCTGGACACAGGGGCAGAATGCTGGACACAGGGGCAGAATGCTGGACACAGGGGCAGTATGCTGGACACAGGGGCAGAATGCTGAACAAAGGGGTAGAAAGCTGGACACAGGGGCATTATGCTGGACACGCTGGGGCAGAGATGCTGGACACAGGGGCAGAATGCTGGACAAAGGGGCAGAAAGCAGGACAAAGGGGCATTATGCTGGACACAGGGGCAGAGATGCTGGACACAGGGGCAGAATACTGGCGAAAGGGGCATTATGCTGGACACGCTGGGGCAGAATGCTGGACACAGGGGCAGAATGCTGGACAAAGAAGCAGAAATCTTGACACGGGCATTATGCTGGAAACACTGGGGCAGAGATGCTGGACACAGGGGCAGAATGCTGGACAAAGGGGCAGAAAGATGAACACAGGGGTATTATGCTGGACACAGGGGCATTATGCTGGACACAGGGGCATTATGTTGGACACAGGGGCATTATGCTGGACACAGGGGCAGAGATGCTGGACACAGGGGCAGAGATGCTGGACACAGGGGCATTATGCTGGACAAAGGGGCATTATGCTGGACACAGGGGAAGAATGCTGGACACAGGGGCAGAATGCTGGACACGGGCAGAATGCTGGACACAGGGGCAGAATGCTGGACACAGGGGCAGAGATGCTGGACACAGGGGCAGAATGCTGGACAAAGGGGCATTATGCTGGACACAGGGGCATTATGCTGGACACAGGGGCAGAATGCTGAACACCGGCAGAATGCTGGACACAGGGGCAGAATGCTGGACACAGGGGCAGAATGCTGGACACAGGGGCAGTATCCTGGACACAGGGGCAGTATGCTGGACACGGGCAGAATGCTGGACACAGGGGCAGAATGCTGAACAAAGGGGTAGAAAGCTGGACACAGGGGCATTATGCTGGAAACGCTGGGGCAGAGATGCTGGTCACAGGGGCAGAATGCTGGACAAAGGGGCAGAAAGATGAACACAGGGGTATTATGCTGGACACAGGGGCATTATGCTGGACACAGGGGCATTATGCTGGACACAGGGGCGGAGATGCTGGACACAGGGGCAGAGATGCTGGACACAGGGGCATTATGCTGGACAAAGGGGCATTATGCTGGACACAGGGGAAGAATGCTGGACACGGGCAGAATGCTGGACACAGGGGCAGAATGCTGGACACAGGGGCAGAAAGATGAACACAGGGGTATTATGCTGGACACAGGGGCATTATGCTGGACACAGGGGCATTATGTTGGACACAGGGGCATTATGCTGGACACAGGGGCAGAGATGCTGGACACAGGGGCAGAGATGCTGGACACAGGGGCATTATGCTGGACAAAGGGGCATTATGCTGGACACAGGGGAAGAATGCTGGACACAGGGGCAGAATGCTGGACACGGGCAGAATGCTGGACACAGGGTCAGAATGCTGGACACAGGGGTAGAGATGCTGGAACCTAGGGCAGAATGCTGGACAAAGGGGCATTATGCTGGACACAGGGGCATTATGCTGGACACAGGGGCAGAATGCTGAACACCGGCAGAATGCTGGACAAAGGGGCATTATGCTGGACACAGGGGCATTATGCTGGACACAGGGGCAGAATGCTGAACACCGGCAGTATGCTGGACACAGGGGCAGTATGCTGGACACAGGGGCAGTATGCTGGACACAGGGGCAGTATGCTGGACACGGGCAGAATGCTGGACACAGGGGCAGAATGCTGAATAAAGGGGTAGAAAGCTGGACACAGGGGCATTATGCTGGACACGCCGGGGCAGAGATGCTGGACACAGAGGCAGAATGCTGGACAAAGGGGCAGAAAGCTGGACAAAGGGGCATTATGCTGGACACAGGGGCAGAGATGATGGACACAGGGGCAGAATGCTGGCGAAAGGGGCATTATGCTGGACACGCTGGGGCAGAATGCTGGACACAGGGGCAGAATGCTGGACAAAGGGGCAGAAATCTTGACACGGGCATTATGCTGGAAACGCTGGGGCAGAGATGCTGGACACAGGGGCAGAATGCTGGACAAAGGGGCAGAAAGATGAACACAGGGGTATTATGCTGGACACAGGGGCATTATGCTGGACACAGGGGCATTATGTTGGACACAGGGGCATTATGCTGGACACTGGGGCAGAGATGCTGGACACAGGGGCAGAGATGCTGGACACAGGGGCATTATGCTGGACAAAGGGGCATTATGCTGGACACAGGGGAAGAATGCTGGACACGGGCAGAATGCTGGACACAGGGGCAGAATGCTGGACACAGGGGCAGAATGCTGGACACAGGGGCAGAGATGCTGGACACAGGGGCAGAGATGCTGGACACAGGGGCAGAATGCTGGACACAGGGGCATTATGCTGGACACAGGGGCATTATGCTGGACACAGGGGCAGAATGCTGAACACCGGCAGAATGCTGGACACAGGGGCAGAATGCTGGACACAGGGGCAGAATGCTGGACACAGGGGCAGAATGCTGGACACAGGGGCAGTATGCTGGACACGGGCAGAATGCTGGACACAGGGGCAGAATGCTGAACAAAGGGGTAGAAAGCTGGACACAGGGGCATTATGCTGGAAACGCTGGGGCAGAGATGCTGGTCACAGGGGCAGAATGCTGGACAAAGGGGCAGAAAGATGAACACAGGGGTATTATGCTGGACACAGGGGCATTATGCTGGACACAGGGGCATTATGCTGGACACAGGGGCAGAGATGCTGGACACAGGGGCAGAGATGCTGGACACAGGGGCATTATGCTGGACAAAGGGGCATTATGCTGGACACAGGGGAAGAATGCTGGACACGGGCAGAATGCTGGACACAGGGGCAGAATGCTGGACACAGGGGCAGAAAGATGAACACAGGGGTATTATGCTGGACACAGGGGCATTATGCTGGACACAGGGGCATTATGTTGGACACAGGGGCATTATGCTGGACACAGGGGCAGAGATGCTGGACACAGGGGCAGAGATGCTGGACACAGGGGCATTATGCTGGACAAAGGGGCATTATGCTGGACACAGGGGAAGAATGCTGGACACAGGGGCAGAATGCTGGACACGGGCAGAATGCTGGACACAGGGTCAGAATGCTGGACACAGGGGCAGAGATGCTGGAACCTAGGGCAGAATGCTGGACAAAGGGGCATTATGCTGGACACAGGGGCATTATGCTGGACACAGGGGCAGAATGCTGAACACCGGCAGTATGCTGGACACAGGGGCAGTATGCTGGACACAGGGGCAGTATGCTGGACACAGGGGCAGTATGCTGGACACGGGCAGAATGCTGGACACAGGGGCAGAATGCTGAATAAAGGGGTAGAAAGCTGGACACAGGGGCATTATGCTGGACACGCTGGGGCAGAGATGCTGGACACAGAGGCAGAATGCTGGACAAAGGGGCAGAAAGCTGGACAAAGGGGCATTATGCTGGACACAGGGGCAGAGATGATGGACACAGGGGCAGAATGCTGGCGAAAGGGGCATTATGCTGGACACGCTGGGGCAGAATGCTGGACACAGGGGCAGAATGCTGGACAAAGGGGCAGAAATCTTGACACGGGCATTATGCTGGAAACGCTGGGGCAGAGATGCTGGACACAGGGGCAGAATGCTGGACAAAGGGGCAGAAAGATGAACACAGGGGTATTATGCTGGACACAGGGGCATTATGCTGGACACAGGGGCATTATGTTGGACACAGGGGCATTATGCTGGACACAGGGGCAGAGATGCTGGACACAGGGGCAGAGATGCTGGACACAGGGGCATTATGCTGGACAAAGGGGCATTATGCTGGACACAGGGGAAGAATGCTGGACACAGGGGCAGAATGCTGGACACAGGGGCAGAATGCTGGACACAGGGGCAGAATGCTGGACACAGGGGCAGAGATGCTGGACACAGGGGCAGAATGCTGGACAAAGGGGCATTATGCTGGACACAGGGGCATTATGCTGGACACAGGGGCAGAATGCTGAACACCGGCAGAATGCTGGACACAGGGGCAGAATGCTGGACACAGGGGCATTATGCTGGACACGCTGGGGCAGAGATGCTGGACACAGGGGCAGAATGCTGGACAAAGGGGCAGAAAGCTGGACAAAGGGGCATTATGCTGGACACAGGGGCAGAGATGCTGGACACAGGGGCAGAATGCTTGCGAAAGGGGCATTATGCTGGACACGCTGGGGCAGAATGCTGGACACAGGGGCAGAATGCTGGACAAAGGGGCAGAAATCTTGACACGGGCATTATGCTGGAAACGCTGGGGCAGAGATGCTGGACACAGGGGCAGAATGCTGGACAAAGGGGCAGAAAGATGAACACAGGGGTATTATTCTGGACACAGGGGCATTATGCTGGACACAGGGGCATTATGTTGGACACAGGGGCATTATGCTGGACACAGGGGCAGAGATGCTGGACACAGGGGCAGAGATGCTGGACACAGGGGCATTATGCTGGACAAGGGGGCATTATGCTGGACACAGGGGAAGAATGCTGGACACAGGGGCAGAATGCTGGACACAGGGGCAGAATGCTGGACACAGGGGCAGAATGCTGGACACAGGGGCAGAGATGCTGGACACAGGGGCAGAATGCTGGACAAAGGGGCATTATGCTGGACACAGGGGCATTATGCTGGACACAGGGGCAGAATGCTGAACACCGGCAGAATGCTGGACACAGGGGCAGAATGCTGGACACAGGGGCAGTATCCTGGACACAGGGGCAGTATGCTGGACACGGGCAGAATGCTGGACACAGGGGCAGAATGCTGAACAAAGGGGTAGAAAGCTGGACACAGGGGCATTATGCTGGAAACGCTGGGGCAGAGATGCTGGACACAGGGGCAGAATGCTGGACAAAGGGGCAGAAAGATGAACACAGGGGTATTATGCAGGACACAGGGGCATTATGCTGGACACAGGGGCATTATGTTGGACACAGGGGCATTATGCTGGACACAGGGGCAGAGATGCTGGACACAGGGGCAGAGATGCTGGACACAGGGGCATTATGCTGGACAAAGGGGCATTATGCTGGACACAGGGGAAGAATGCTGGACACGGGCAGAATGCTGGACACAGGGGCAGAATGCTGGACACAGGGGCAGAAAGATGAACACAGGGGTATTATGCTGGACACAGGGGCATTATGCTGGACACAGGGGCATTATGTTGGACACAGGGGCATTATGCTGGACACAGGGGCAGAGATGCTGTACACAGGGGCAGAGATGCTGGACACAGGGGCATTATGCTGGACAAAGGGGCATTATGCTGGACACAGGGGAAGAATGCTGGACACAGGGGCAGAATGCTGGACACGGGCAGAATGCTGGACACAGGGTCAGAATGCTGGACACAGGGGCAGAGATGCTGGACACAGGGCAGAATGCTGGACAAAGGGGCATTATGCTGGACACAGGAGCATTATGCTGGACACAGGGGCAGAATGCTGAACACCGGCAGATTGCTGGACAAAGGGGCATTATGCTGGACACAGGGGCATTATGCTGGACACAGGGGCAGAATGCTGAACACCGGCAGAATGCTGGACACAGGGGCAGTATGCTGGACACAGGGGCAGAATGCTGGACACAGGGGCAGTATGCTGGACACAGGGGCAGTATGCTGGACACAGGGGCAGTATGCTGGACACGGGCAGAATGCTGGACACAGGGGCAGAATGCTGAATAAAGGGGTAGAAAGCTGGACACAGGGGCATTATGCTGGACACGCTGGGGCAGAGATGCTGGACAGAGGGGCAGAATGCTGGACAAAGGGGCAGAAAGCTGGACAAAGGGGCATTATGCTGGACACAGGGGCAGAGATGCTGGACACAGGGGCAGAATGCTGGCGAAAGGGGCATTATGCTGGACACGCTGGGGCAGAATGCTGGACACAGGGGCAGAATGCTGGACAAAGGGGCAGAAATCTTGACACGGGCATTATGCTGGAAACGCTGGGGCAGAGATGCTGGACACAGGGGCAGAATGCTGGACAAAGGGGCAGAAAGATGAACACAGGGGTATTATTCTGGACACAGGGGCATTATGCTGGACACAGGGGCATTATGTTGGACACAGGGGCATTATGCTGGACACAGGGGCAGAGATGCTGGACACAGGGGCAGAGATGCTGGACACAGGGGCATTATGCTGGACAAGGGGGCATTATGCTGGACACAGGGGAAGAATGCTGGACACAGGGGCAGAATGCTGGACACAGGGGCAGAATGCTGGACACAGGGGCAGAATGCTGGACACAGGGGCAGAGATGCTGGACACAGGGGCAGAATGCTGGACAAAGGGGCATTATGCTGGACACAGGGGCATTATGCTGGACACAGGGGCAGAATGCTGAACACCGGCAGAATGCTGGACACAGGGGCAGAATGCTGGACACAGGGGCAGTATCCTGGACACAGGGGCAGTATGCTGGACACGGGCAGAATGCTGGACACAGGGGCAGAATGCTGAACAAAGGGGTAGAAAGCTGGACACAGGGGCATTATGCTGGAAACGCTGGGGCAGAGATGCTGGACACAGGGGCAGAATGCTGGACAAAGGGGCAGAAAGATGAACACAGGGGTATTATGCAGGACACAGGGGCATTATGCTGGACACAGGGGCATTATGTTGGACACAGGGGCATTATGCTGGACACAGGGGCAGAGATGCTGGACACAGGGGCAGAGATGCTGGACACAGGGGCATTATGCTGGACAAAGGGGCATTATGCTGGACACAGGGGAAGAATGCTGGACACGGGCAGAATGCTGGACACAGGGGCAGAATGCTGGACACAGGGGCAGAAAGATGAACACAGGGGTATTATGCTGGACACAGGGGCATTATGCTGGACACAGGGGCATTATGTTGGACACAGGGGCATTATGCTGGACACAGGGGCAGAGATGCTGTACACAGGGGCAGAGATGCTGGACACAGGGGCATTATGCTGGACAAAGGGGCATTATGCTGGACACAGGGGAAGAATGCTGGACACAGGGGCAGAATGCTGGACACGGGCAGAATGCTGGACACAGGGTCAGAATGCTGGACACAGGGGCAGAGATGCTGGACACAGGGCAGAATGCTGGACAAAGGGGCATTATGCTGGACACAGGAGCATTATGCTGGACACAGGGGCAGAATGCTGAACACCGGCAGATTGCTGGACAAAGGGGCATTATGCTGGACACAGGGGCATTATGCTGGACACAGGGGCAGAATGCTGAACACCGGCAGAATGCTGGACACAGGGGCAGTATGCTGGACACAGGGGCAGAATGCTGGACACAGGGGCAGTATGCTGGACACAGGGGCAGTATGCTGGACACAGGGGCAGTATGCTGGACACGGGCAGAATGCTGGACACAGGGGCAGAATGCTGAATAAAGGGGTAGAAAGCTGGACACAGGGGCATTATGCTGGACACGCTGGGGCAGAGATGCTGGACAGAGGGGCAGAATGCTGGACAAAGGGGCAGAAAGCTGGACAAAGGGGCATTATGCTGGACACAGGGGCAGAGATGCTGGACACAGGGGCAGAATGCTGGCGAAAGGGGCATTATGCTGGACACGCTGGGGCAGAATGCTGGACACAGGGGCAGAATGCTGGACAAAGGGGCAGAAATCTTGACACGGGTATTATGCTGGAAACGCTGGGGCAGAGATGCTGGACACAGGGGCAGAATGCTGGACAAAGGGGCAGAAAGATGAACACAGGGGTATTATGCTGGACACAGGGGCATTATGCTGGACACAGGGGCATTATGTTGGACACAGGGGCATTATGCTGGACACAGGGGCAGAGATGCTGGACACAGGGGCAGAGATGCTGGACACAGGGGCATTATGCTGGACAAAGGGGCATTATGCTGGACACAGGGGAAGAATGCTGGACACGGGCAGAATGCTGGACACAGGGGCAGAATGCTGGACACAGGGGCAGAATGCTGGACACAGGGGCAGAGATGCTGGACACAGGGGCAGAATGCTGGACAAAGGGGCATTATACTGGACACAGGGGCATTATGCTGGACACAGGGGCAGAATGCTGAACACCGGCAGAATGCTGGACACAGGGGCAGAATGCTGGACACAGGGGCAGTATGCTGGACACGGGCAGAATGCTGGACACAGGGGCAGAATGCTGAACAAAGGGGTAGAAAGCTGGACACAGGGGCATTATGCTGGACACGCTGGGGCAGAGATGCTGGACACAGGGGCAGAATGCTGGACAAAGGGGCAGAAAGCTGGACAAAGGGGCATTATGCTGGACACAGGGGCAGAGATGCTGGACACAGGGGCAGAATGCTGGCGAAAGGGGCATTATGCTGGACACGCTGGGGCAGAATGTTGGACACAGGGGCAGAATGCTGGACAAAGGGGCAGAAATCTTGACACGGGCATTATGCTGGAAACGCTGGGGCAGAGATGCTGGACACAGGGGCAGAATGCTGGACAAAGGGGCAGAAAGATGAACACAGGAGTATTATGCTGGACACAGGGGCATTATGCTGGACACAGGGGCATTATGTTGGACACAGGGGCATTATGCTGGACACAGGGGCAGAGATGCTGGACACAGGGGCAGAGATGCTGGACACAGGGGCATTATGCTGGACAAAGGGGCATTATGCTGGACACAGGGGAAGAATGCTGGACACAGGGGCAGAATGCTGGACACGGGCAGAATGCTGGACACAGGGGCAGAATGCTGGACACAGGGGCAGAGATGCTGGACACAGGGGCAGAATGCTGGACAAAAGGGCATTATGCTGGACACAGGGGCATTATGCTGGACACAGGGGCAGAATGCTGAACACCGGCAGAATGCTGGACACAGGGGCAGAATGCTGGACACAGGGGCAGAATGCTGGACACAGGGGCAGTATCCTGGACACAGGGGCAGTATGCTGGACACGGGCAGAATGCTGGACACAGGGGCAGAATGCTGAACAAAGGGGTAGAAAGCTGGACACAGGGGCATTATGCTGGAAACGCTGGGGCAGAGATGCTGGACACAGGGGCAGAATGCTGGACAAAGGGGCAGAAAGATGAACACAGGGGTATTATGCTGGACACAGGGGCATTATGCTGGACACAGGGGCATTATGTTGGACACAGGGGCATTATGCTGGACACAGGAGCAGAGATGCTGGACACAGGGGCAGAGATGCTGGACACAGGGGCATTATGCTGGACAAAGGGGCATTATGCTGGACACAGGGGAAGAATGCTGGACACGGGCAGAATGCTGGACACAGGGGCAGAATGCTGGACACAGGGGCAGAATGCTGGACACAGGGGCAGAGATGGTGGACACAGGGGCAGAATGCTGGACAAAGGGGCATTATGCTGGACACAGGGGCATTATGCTGGACACAGGGGCAGAATGCTGAACACCGGCAGAATGCTGGACACAGGGGCAGAATGCTGGACACAGGGGCAGAATGCTGGACACAGGGGCAGTATGCTGGACACAGGGGCAGTATGCTGGACACAGGGGCAGTATGCTGGACACGGGCAGAATGCTGGACACAGGGGCAGAATGCTGAACAAAGGGGTAGAAAGCTGGACACCGGGGCATTATGCTGGACACGCTGGGGCAGAGATGCTGGACACAGGGGCAGAATGCTGGACAAAGGGGCAGAAAGCTGGACAAAGGGGCATTATGCTGGACACAGGGGCAGAGATGCTGGACACAGGGGCAGAATGCTGGCGAAAGGGGCATTATGCTGGACACGCTGGGGCAGAATGCTGGACACAGGGGCAGAATGCTGGACAAAGGGGCAGAAATCTTGACACGGGCATTATGCTGGAAACGCTGGGGCAGAGATGCTGGACACAGGGGCAGAATGCTGGACAAAGGGGCAGAAAGATGAACACAGGGGTATTATGCTGGAAACGCTGGGGCAGAGATGCTGGACACAGGGGCAGAATGCTGGACAAAGGGGCAGAAAGATGAACACAGGGGTATTATGCTGGACACAGGGGCATTATGCTGGACACAGGGGCATTATGTTGGACACAGGGGCATTATGCTGGACACAGGGGCAGAGATGCTGGACACAGGGGCAGAGATGCTGGACACAGGGGCATTATGCTGGACAAAGGGGCATTATGCTGGACACAGGGGAAGAATGCTGGACACAGGGGCAGAATGCTGGACACGGGCAGAATGCTGGACACAGGGGCAGAATGCTGGACACAGGGGCAGAGATGCTGGACACAGGGGCAGAATGCTGGACAAAGGGGCATTATGCTGGACACAGGGGCATTATGCTGGACACAGGGGCAGAATGCTGAACACCGGCAGAATGCTGGACACAGGGGCAGAATGCTGGACACAGGGGCAGAATGCTGGACACAGGGGCAGTATGCTGGACACAGGGGCAGTATGCTGGACACGGGCAGAATGCTGGACACAGGGGCAGAATGCTGAACAAAGGGGTAGAAAGCTGGACACAGGGGCATTATGCTGGACACGCTGGGGCAGAGATGCTGGACACAGGGGCAGAATGCTGGACAAAGGGGCAGAAAGCTGGACAAAGGGGCATTATGCTGGACACAGGGGCAGAGATGCTGGACACAGGGGCAGATTGCTGGCGAAAGGGGCATTATGCTGGACACGCTGGGGCAGAATGCTGGACACAGGGACAGAATGCTGGACACAGGGGCAGAGATGCTGGACACAGGGGCAGAGATGCTGGACACAGGGGCAGAAAGTTGGACACAGGAGCATTATGCTGGACACAGGGGCATTATGCTGGAAAAAGGGGCAGAGATGCTGGACAAAGGGGTAGAATGCTGGACACAGGGGCAGAATGCTGGACACAGGGGCAGTATGCTGGACACAGGGGCAATATGCTGGACACAGGGGCAGTATGCTGGACACAGGGGCAGTATGCTGGACACAGGGGCAGTATGCTGGACACAGGGGCAGAATGCTGGACACAGAGGCAGTATGCTGGACACAGGGGCAGAATGCTGGACACAGGGGTAGAAAGCTGGACACAGGGGCATTATGCTGGACACGCTGGGGCAGAGATGCTGGACACAGGGGCAGAATGCTGGACAAAGGGGCAGAAAGCTGGACAAAGGGGCATTATGCTAGACACAGGGGCAGAGATGCTGGACACAGGGGCAGAATGCTGGCGAAAGAGGCATTATGCTGGACACGCTGGGGCAGAATGCTGGACACAGGGGCAGAATGCTGGACAAAGGGGCAGAAATCTTGACACGGGCATTATGCTGGAAACGCTGGGGCAGAGATGCTGGACACAGGGGCAGAATGCTGGACAAAAGGGCAGAAAGATGAACACAGGGGTATTATGCTGGACACAGGGGCATTATGCTGGACACAGGGGCATTATGTTGGACACAGGGGCATTATGCTGGACACAGGGGCAGAGATGCTGGACACAGGGGCAGAGATGCTGGACACAGGGGCATTATGCTGGACAAAGGGGCATTATGCTGGACACAGGGGAAGAATGCTGGACACAGGGGCAGAATGCTGGACACGGGCAGAATGCTGGACACAGGGTCAGAATGCTGGACACAGGGGCAGAGATGCTGGACACAGGGGCAGAATGCTGGACAAAGGGGCATTATGCTGGACACAGGGGCATTATGCTGGACACAGGGGCAGAATGCTGAACACCGGCAGAATGCTGGACACAGGGGCAGTATGCTGGACACAGGGGCAGTATGCTGGACACAGGGGCAGTATGCTGGACACAGGGGCAGTATGCTGGACACGGGCAGAATGCTGGACACAGGGGCAGAATGCTGAATAAAGGGGTAGAAAGCTGGACACAGGGGCATTATGCTGGACACGCTGGGGCAGAGATGCTGGACACAGGGGCAGAATGCTGGACAAAGGGGCAGAATGCTGGCGAAAGGGGCATTATGCTGGACACGCTGGGGCAGAATGCTGGACACAGGGGCAGAATGCTGGACAAAGGGGCAGAAATCTTGACACGGGCATTATGCTGGAAACGCTGGGGCAGAGATGCTGGACACAGGGGCAGAATGCTGGACAAAGGGGCAGAAAGATGAACACAGGGGTATTATGCTGGACACAGGGGCATTATGCTGGACACAGGGGCATTATGTTGGACACAGGGGCATTATGCTGGACACAGGGGCAGAGATGCTGGACACAGGGGCAGAGATGCTGGACACAGGGGCATTATGCTGGACAAAGGAGCATTATGCTGGACACAGGGGAAGAATGCTGGACACGGGCAGAATTCTGGACACAGGGGCAGAATGCTGGACACAGGTGCAGAATGCTGGACACAGGGGCAGAGATGCTGGACACAGGGGCAGAATGCTGGACAAAGGGGCATTATGCTGGACACAGGGGCATTATGCTGGACACAGGGGCAGAATGCTGAACACCGGCAGAATGCTGGACACAGGGGCAGAATGCTGGACACAGGGGCAGAATGCTGGACACAGGGGCAGTATGCTGGACACAGGGGCAGTATGCTGGACACGGGCAGAATGCTGGACACAGGGGCAGAATGCTGAACAAAGGGGTAGAAAGCTGGACACAGGGGCATTATGCTGGACACGCTGGGGCAGAGATGCTGGACACAGGGGCAGAATGCTGGACAAAGGGGCAGAAAGCTGGACAAAGGGGCATTATGCTGGACACAGGGGCAGAGATGCTGGACACAGGGGCAGAATGCTGGCGAAAGGGGCATTATGCTGGACACGCTGGGGCAGAATGCTGGGCACAGGGGCAGAATGCTGGACAAAGGGGCAGAAATCTTGACACGGGCATTATGCTGGAAACGCTGGGGCAGAGATGCTGGACACAGGAGCAGAATGCTGGACAAAGGGGCAGAAAGATGAACACAGGGGTATTATGCTGGACACAGGGGCATTATGCTGGACACAGGGGCATTATGTTGGACACAGGGGCATTATGCTGGACACAGGGGCAGAGATGCTGGACACAGGGGCAGAGATGCTGGACACAGGGGCATTATGCTGGACAAAGGGGCATTATGCTGGACACAGGGGAAGAATGCTGGACACAGGGGCAGAATGCTGGACACGGGCAGAATGCTGGACACAGGGGCAGAGATGCTGGACACAGGGGCAGAATGCTGGACAAAGGGGCATTATGCTGGACACAGGGGCATTATGCTGGACACAGGGGCAGAATGCTGAACACCGGCAGAATGCTGGACACAGGGGCAGAATGCTGGACACAGGGGCAGAATGCTGGACACAGGGGCAGTATGCTGGACACAGGGGCAGTATGCTGGACACGGGCAGAATGCTGGACACAGGGGCAGAATGCTGAACAAAGGGGTAGAAAGCTGGACACGGGCATTATGCTGGACACGCTGGGGCAGAGATGCTGGACACAGGGGCAGAATGCTGGACAAAGGGGCAGAAAGCTGGACAAAGGGGCATTATGCTGGACACAGGGGCAGAGATGCTGGACACAGGGGCAGATTGCTGGCGAAAGGGGCATTATGCTGGACACGCTGGGGCAGAATGCTGGACACAGGGGCAGAATGCTGGACACAGGGGCAGAGATGCTGGACACAGGGGCAGAGATGCTGGACACAGGGGCAGAAAGTTGGACACAGGAGCATTATGCTGGACACAGGGGCATTATGCTGGAAAAAGGGGCAGAGATGCTGGACAAAGGGGTAGAATGCTGGACACAGGGGCAGAATGCTGGACACAGGGGCAGTATGCTGGACACAGGGGCAATATGCTGGACACGGGCAGTATGCTGGACACAAGGGCAGTATGCTGGACACAGGGGCAGTATGCTGGACACAGGGGCAGAATGCTGGACACAGAGGCAGTATGCTGGACACAGGGGCAGAATGCTGAACACAGGGGCAGAATGCTGGACACGGCCAGAATGCTGGACACAGGGGCAGAATGCTGGACACAGGGGCAGAGATGCTGGACACAGGGGCAGAATGCTGGACAAAGGGACATTATGCTGGACACAGGGGCATTATGCTGGACACAGGGGCAGAATGCTGAACACCGGCAGAATGCTGGACACAGGGGCAGAATGCTGGACACAGGGGCAGAATGCTGGACACAGGGGCAGTATGCTGGACACAGGGGCAGAATGCTGGACACAGGGGCAGTATGCTGGACACAGGGGCAGAATGCTGGACACAGGGGCAGAATGCTGGACACGGGCAGAATGCTGCACACAGGGGCAGAATGCTGGACACAGGGGGAGAGATGTTGGACACAGGGTCAGAATGCTGGACAAAGGGGCATTATGCTGGACACAGGGGCATTATGCTGGACACAGGGGCAGTATGCTGGACACAGGGACAATATGCTGGACAAGGGCAGTATGCTGGACACAGGGGCAGTATGCTGGACACAGGGGCAGAATGCTGGACACAGGGGCAGTATGCTGGACACAGGGGCAGTATGCTGGACACAGGGGCAGAATGCTGGACACAGGGGCAGAATGCTGGACACGGGCAGAATGCTGGACACAGGGGCAGTATGCTGGACACAGGGGCAGAATGCTGGACACGGGCAGAATGCTGGACACGGGCAGAATGCTGAACAAAGGGGCAGAAAGCTGGACACAGGGGCATTATGCTGGACACGCTGTGGCAGAGATGCTGGACACAGGGGCAGAATGCTGGACAAAGGGGCAGAAAGCTGGACAAAGGGGCATCATGCTGGACACAGGGGCAGAGATGCTGGACACAGGGGCAGAATGCTGGTCAAAGGGGCATTATGCTGGACACGCTGGGGCAGAATGCTGGGCACAGGGGCAGAATGCTAGACACAGTGGCAGAGATGCTGGACACAGGGGCAGAGATGCTGGACACAGGGGCAGAGATGCTGGACACAGGGGCAGAAAGCTGGACACGGGCATTATGCTGGACACAGGGGCATTATGCTGGACACAGGGGCAGAGATGCTGGACAAAGGGGCAGAATGCTGGACACAGGGGCATAATGCTGGACAAAGGGGCATTATGCTGGACACAGGGGCAGAGATGCTGGACACAGGGGCAGAATGCTGGTCAAAGGGGCATTATGCTGGACACGCTGGGGCAGAATGCTGGACACAGGGGCAGAATGCTGGACACAGGGGCAGAGATGCTGGACACAGGGGCAGAAAGTTGGACACAGGGGCATTATGCTGGACACAGGGGCATAATGCTGGACACAGGGGCAGAGATGCTAGACAAAGGGGCAGAATGCTGGACACAGTGGCAGAATGCTGGACACAGGGGCAGTATGCTGGACACAGGGGTAGTATGCTGGACACAGGGGCAGTATGCTGGACACAGGGGCAATATGCTGGACACGGGCAGTATGCTGGACACAGGGGCAGTATGCTGGACACTGTTATGAATAGGTAATTCAGAACCACAATGGACCTTGAAGTTCAGAGCACACAAAGTGACCTGACAATAACCAAAAAACATAGGACGAGCTCTGAGACGTGGGAACTCTGCTGACCGCAATCCCTAATCCTATCCAACCACACTAGAGGCAGCCGTGGAGCGCTCCTGACAAGACCTATGCGCCTCGAGCACAGCCTGAGAAACTAGCTAGCCCTAAGATAGAAAAATAAGCCTACCTTGCCTCAGAGAAATACCCCAAAGGAAAAGGCAGCCCCCCACATATAATGACTGTGAGTTGAGATGAAAATACAGACGCAGAGATGAAATAGATTTAACAAAGTGAGGCCCAACTTACTGAACAGACCGAAGATAGGAAAGATTGCTTTGCGGTCAACACAAAACCCTACAAACAACCACGCAGAGGGGGCAAAAAGACCCTCTGCACCGACTAACGGTACGGAGGTGCTCCCTCTGCGTCCCAGAGCTTCTAGCAAGCAAGAAAAACCAATATAGCAAGCTGGACAGAAAAAATAGCAAACAAAAACAACACAAGCAAAACTTAGCTTATGCAGAATAGACAGGCCACAGGAACGATCCAGGAGGAAGCAAGACCAATACTAGAACATAGACTGGAGGCCAGGATCAAAGCACTAGGTGGAGTTAAATAGAGCAGCACCTAACGACTTAACCTCATCACCTGAGGAAGGAAACTCAGAAGACGCAGTACCACTCACATCCACCAACGGAAGCCCATAGACAGAATCAGCCGAAGTACCACTTGTGACCACAGGAGGGAGCTCGACCACAGAATTCACAACAGGACACAGAGGCAGCATGCTGGACACAGGGGCAGAATGCTGGACACAGGGGCATTATGCTGGACACGCTGGGGCAGAGATGCTGGACACAGGGGCAGAATGCTGGACACAGGGGCAGTATGCTGGACACAGGGGCAGTATGCTGGACACGGGCAGAATGCTGGACACAGGGGCAGAATGCTGAACAAAGGGGCAGAAAGCTGGACACAGGGGCATTATGCTGGACACGCTGGGGCAGAGATGCTGGACACAGGGGCAGAATGCTGGACAAAGGGGCAGAAAGCTGGACAAAGGGGCATTATGCTGGACACAGGGGCAGAGATGCTGGACACAGGGGCAGAATGCTGGTCAAAGGGGCATTATGCTGGACACGCTGGGGCAGAATGCTGGGCACAGGGGCAGAATGCTGGACACAGGGGCAGAGATGCTGGACACAGGGGCAGAATGCTGGACACAGGGGCAGAATGCTGGACACGGGCAGAATGCTGGACACAGGGGCAGAATGCTTGACACAGGGGCAGAGATGCTGGACACAGGGGCAGAATGCTGGACAAAGGGGCATTATGCTGGACACAGGGGCATTATGCTGGACACAGGGGCAGAATGCTGAACACCGGCAGAATGCTGGACACAGGGGCAGAATGCGGGACACAGGGGCAGTATGCTGGACACGGGCAGAATGCTGGACACAGGGGCAGAATGCTGGACACAGGGGCAGAATACTGGACACAGGGGCAGTATGCTGGACACAGGGGCAGTATGCTGGACACAGGGGCAGAATGCTGAACACCGGCAGAATGCTGGACACAGGGGCAGAATGCTGGACACAGGGGCAGAATGCTGGACACAGGGGCAGTATGCTGGACACGGGCAGAATGCTGGACACAGGGGCAGAATGCTGAACAAAGGGGCAGAAAGCTGGACACAGGGGCATTATGCTGGACACGCTGGGGCAGAGATGCTGGACACAGGGGCAGAATGCTGGACAAAGGGGCAGAAAGCTGGACAAAGGGGCATTATGCTTGACACAGGGGCAGAGATGCTGGACACGGGCAGAATGCTGGTCAAAGGGGCATTATGCTGGACACGCTGGGGCAGAATGCTGGGCACAGGGGCAGAATGCTGGACACAGGGGCAGAGATGCTGGACACAGGGGCAGAGATGCTGGACACAGGGGCAGAAGGCTGGACACAGGGGCATTATGCTGGACACAGGGGCATTATGCTGGACACAGGGGCATTATGCTGGACACAGGGGCAGAGATGCTGGACAAAGGGGCAGAATGCTGGACACAGGGGCATAATGCTGGACACAGGGGCAGTATGCTGGACACAGGGGCAGTATGCTGGACGCAGGGGCAGTATGCTGGACGCAGGGGCAGTATGCTGGACATGGGCAGAATGCTGGACACAGGGGCAGAATGCTGGACACAGGGGCAGAGATGCTGGACACAGGGGCAGAATGCTGGACAAAGGGGCATTATGCTGGACAAAGGGGCATTATGCTGGACACAGGGGAAGAATGCTGGACACAGGGGCAGAATGCTGGACACGGGCAGAATGCTGGACACAGGGGCAGAATGCTGGACACAGGGGCAGAGATGCTGGACACAGGGGCAATATGCTGGACACGGGCAATATGCTGGACACAGGGGCAGTTTGCTGGACACAGGGGCGGTATGCTGGACACAGGGGCAGAATACTGGACACAGGGGCAGTATGCTGGACACAGGGGCAGTATGCTGGACACAGGGGCAGAATGCTGAACACCGGCAGAATGCTGGACACAGGGGCAGAATGCTGGACACAGGGGCAGAATGCTGGACACAGGGGCAGTATGCTGGACACAGGGGCAGTATGCTGGACACAGGGGCAGAATGCTGGACACAGGGGCAGAATGCTG
Organism: Ranitomeya imitator; assembly: GCF_032444005.1. Classification (NCBI taxonomy): domain Eukaryota; kingdom Metazoa; phylum Chordata; class Amphibia; order Anura; family Dendrobatidae; genus Ranitomeya; species Ranitomeya imitator. The sequence goes on along the minus strand of NC_091284.1, from coordinate 708,878,284 downwards.
AACAAAGGGGCAGAAAGCTGGACACAGGGGCATTATGCTGGACACGCTGGGGCAGAGATGCTGGACACAGGGGCAGAATGCTGGACAAAGGGGCAGAAAGCTGGACAAAGGGGCATTATGCTTGACACAGGGGCAGAGATGCTGGACACGGGCAGAATGCTGGTCAAAGGGGCATTATGCTGGACACGCTGGGGCAGAATGCTGGGCACAGGGGCAGAATGCTGGACACAGGGGCAGAGATGCTGGACACAGGGGCAGAGATGCTGGACACAGGGGCAGAAGGCTGGACACAGGGGCATTATGCTGGACACAGGGGCATTATGCTGGACACAGGGGCATTATGCTGGACACAGGGGCAGAGATGCTGGACAAAGGGGCAGAATGCTGGACACAGGGGCATAATGCTGGACACAGGGGCAGTATGCTGGACACAGGGGCAGTATGCTGGACGCAGGGGCAGTAGGCTGGACACGGGCAGAATGCTGGACACAGGGGCAGAATGCTGGACACAGGGGCAGAGATGCTGGACACAGGGGCAGAATGCTGGACAAAGGGGCATTATGCTGGACAAAGGGGCATTATGCTGGACACAGGGGAAGAATGCTGGACACAGGGGCAGAATGCTGGACACGGGCAGAATGCTGGACACAGGGGCAGAATGCTGGACACAGGGGCAGAGATGCTGGACACAGGGGCAGAGATGCTGGACACAGGGGCAATATGCTGGACACGGGCAATATGCTGGACACAGGGGCAGTTTGCTGGACACAGGGGCGGTATGCTGGACACAGGGGCAGAATACTGGACACAGGGGCAGTATGCTGGACACAGGGGCAGTATGCTGGACACAGGGGCAGAATGCTGAACACCGGCAGAATGCTGGACACAGGGGCAGAATGCTGGACACAGGGGCAGAATGCTGGACACAGGGGCAGTATGCTGGACACAGGGGCAGTATGCTGGACACGGGCAGAATGCTGGACACAGGGGCAGAATGCTGAACAAAGGGGCAGAAAGCTGGACACAGGGGCATTATGCTGGACACGCTGGGGCAGAGATGCTGGACACGGGCAGAATGCTGGACAAAGGGGCAGAAAGCTGGACAAAGGGGCATTATGCTTGACACAGGGGCAGAGATGCTGGACACGGGCAGAATGCTGGTCAAAGGGGCATTATGCTGGACACGCTGGGGCAGAATGCTGGGCACAGGGGCATAATGCTGGACACAGGGGCAGAGATGCTGGACACAGGGGCAGAAGGCTGGACACAGGGGCATTATGCTGGACACAGGGGCATTATGCTGGACATAGGGGCATTATGCTGGACACAGGGGCAGAGATGCTGGACAAAGGGGCAGAATGCTGGACACAGGGGCATAATGCTGGACACAGGGGCAGTATGCTGGACACAGGGGCAGTATGCTGGACGCAGGAGCAGTATTCTGGACACAGGGGAAATATGCTGGACACGGGCAGTATGCTGGACACAGGGGCAGTATGCTGGACACAGGGGCAGTATGCTGGACACAGGGGCAGAATGCTGGACACAGGGGCAGTATGCTGGACACAGGGGCAGTATGCTGGACACAGGGGCAGAATGCTGGACACAGGGGCAGTATGCTGAACACAGGGGCAGTATGCTGGACACAGGGGCAGAATGCTGGACACAGGGGCAGTATGCTGGACACAGGGGCAGAATGCAGGACACAGGGGCAGAATTCTGGACACAGTGGCAGAATGCAGATACGGGGTATGATTGGAGACACGGGGCAGGATGAAAGACATGGGGGCATGACTAGAGACATATGGGGCAGAATGGAGACACAGGAGGCATGATTGGAGACAAGTGGCAGGATTGCAGACATTGGGGCATGATTGGAGACACTGGGGGCAGAATTGGAGACAGATCGTGCAGGATCATGGGGCAGGATGGATATGATGGAGACAGATGGGCCAGGATAGGGAGATCATATGGGGCAGAATGGATACTCATGAGGGCAGGATGGGAGAACATATGGCTGACGCCAGGAATGAGACACACGGTGGCCAGGATGGGGAATATTATTACCATAGGGACTAATTTAGGGATATTATTACTGCCGTGACGTATTTATTTTATTTTTTGAGGATACTGTTTTAAATGAGGGGGCGGTCCTGTTACTGTGCAGAGTGATACTATGTCGCCTCTTTTTCTTCATGTGGTGTAATGTAGAAGTTGGGAAAAATTAAGTAATGTGTTCTACAAGCGGAGCTCGAGATAACTGTGTTATTTCCTGCAGAGACGAGTCCTGGCTGGATGAAGTGATGGCGGTCTGTGCTGGATGAAAGATGAAGGACTTCACCTAGAGACGTCACTGGTGAGTCAGTGTTACATATACACTGACACTATACACTGTTTACTATATACAGAGCTCCTGTATATAATGTCACCAGTGATCACTGTATAATCTGTACACAGACACTGCATACTAAGTACAGATCTCCTGTGAATACTGGCACTTATGGTGATAGTATGGTGCTTTTTTTTTTATTACTGACCAGAATTGTAGTATTCAGTCACTGTGTGGTGGTAATATGTGGTCTGGTCATGGTGCGGTGGTAATATGTGGTCTGGTCATGGTGCGGTGGTATTTGTTCCTTGTATGTGATATTATTCGGTCACTGGTGGTAATGTGTGGTCTGGACATGGTGTTGCGGTATTTGTTCCTTGTATGTGATATTATTGGTCATTTTAAAAATTGAAAAATAAATAAATAAATCTTTATTTTTATATAGCGCTAACATATTCCGCAGCGCTTTACAGGTTTGCACACATAATCATAAATAAAAATATACCTAAACTGTATTGCATATTTTAACAAATATTTAATAGGTTACAGTAGAGTAGGGCCCGGCCAAAAGTGTCTACCGTGTTATGGTGGCGGCTTAAAAAATCTTTTGGCCAAAACAAAAGCTGCTGGCTATATGTGTGATCTGGTGATGGGAACTGTTAATGTGTGATAGGTGAGAAGTGGAGTTTTTCCAAGAGAGAGCAGTGGGACTGTGGACAGTTTGAGGGGTGGAGCGTGGAGGCGGGGCTGGGGTGGAGCCTGGGCGGAGTCTCAAGGGGGCCCTGAAAATTTTGCCAGTATGGGGCCCCAAAATTTCTAGTGGCAGTCCTGGTCATGCTTTAGCACTACAGAGTGCAACTTTTTTTTTATTTTATATGAAGATAGCTACTCCTAGTTGAAACCTCTTCTTCACATTAGTTTGGATGTGCCAGTCAGTCTTTTTGTCACCTTACATTGGGATATGTCAGATGAAAGTTTGTAAATAAGTATAAGCAAAAGACAAAAAGTGTAAACAGCAGAGGGTTATCCGAGGCAGAATCCGCTTTAAAAATCCAAGATCTACTCAAAAATTAAAGTCATTTGAAGAAAATGCGAGTGTTTTGTCTGCAAGAAATCAGGGCATCTAAAGGCTGGCTGCAAAATCTGGAAAACTAGAATGAATGAGCTAAAATATAAAATAATCATCACTGAAGAATACTGAAGAATATGACACTTCACGTACTGAAGCTGCATTTACTGATAATGCAAGTACATCAAAGCATGCAGGGTGTATAGACTCTGGGGCGGCAACTACAGTAGTCATAAGACTATTGACAGAAGCTTCTTCTCTAACCTTGATCAAAGTGAGAGATAGTGATCTTGGCTAATGGTCAGTATATGAATTCAGAGGAAATAAGAGATGGTTACACTAATTATTAAGTCTTCCCAACACAAAGCAGAAATATCCCAGTAAAGGACATGCTCTATGTCCCTAGTCTTGAAAACAATATGTTATCTATTAAGAAACCCACAAGACAAGGAAATAAAGTTATATTTAAAGATGACGGCTGTATCATTTCGAAAGAAGGTCACACACTAGCAGAAGGAAAAATAAAAAATGAATTGTACCTGTCACGATTCACGCCGTGACCGTCACCCCTACGTCACAGATCGGGTTGATTTAGGCCAACAGACGGCTATCACATGTGCAGGGGGCTCATCTTAGTTATCCCTCCACTGCTACAATGTGATGAAAAAACACACCAGGCTATTGACCTCTTTTATTACAGCAGGGGCTTATTTTAGGTATCCCACTGCTCTTCAATATACCACTTGAAACGTGCAGCTCTCTGGCACCCCCCTCACCCTCAGGTCAGACTAGGTACTGCACCTAGGGTAATTAGTCGTCAGAAAGGCTGCCTACTATGTACTGGCTATTGGGCATGCTGCAGCGAGGCGATTTAACTACTCCCGCTCAGGCAGAAACAATAATTATCAACGCCGCAGTCGCTACAACGACACCCAAAGGCCCTGCACATGATATGCTGCCACCAGCTCTGATTAAACGGGTCCAAAGCTAACCCAAAACAGTAGCGTAATTCCCTTCAGAAGACTTAGGGTACATTTTAGAGCAGGAAGAACGAAAACTAGTAATTTATATATTTTACTCCGAAAGAAGGCAGTGTTTGTAAAAAGGCATATAAAGATGTTACAAAAGAGACAATTGAAATATGTAGAAGGTAATTATAAAATAAAGGAATTAAATGAGAAAATCAACACTTACATGTTCTCAGTTCATGTCCGGCAAAACCATGCTGCAGGCAGACCCCAAATGTCCCAATGCATAGTACAGCTCCAGTCCTCAGGCAAAAAAAACTCAGACTGCTGGCTGGGTAAAGTGTGGGGGCTTATATACTCCAGCCTCGGAACATCACTAAAGGGCTGGTTAATGATATTCAATGAGGTCAGAGATCTTTACGTTTTCAGACCCTGGAGACAAAGAAATTCCTGACTGAGAAGGGAGGGACCACAGGTGGCTTTGCAGGATTGGTCACCTGCAGTTTAAAGCCACACCCTGCTCGCACACTAGCTTCAAATTACCCAGTGTCTGCCATAGGGCTGGTGTGTTGTATTCAGGAGGGGAGGGGGGGGAAAGAGAGGGGGGGTTTTACAGCTGCCATGCTTTTGGAACCATGGTCAAAAGTGCAAAAATCCCTCAGCTATGGTTTTTACATTATCATGACATACATTTTCCTCACAGTACCCATTAAAATGCAAGCAAAGTGTATACACTACTAAACATGAACAGCACAAGAATTATATTCATGTATGGCACAGGCGTCTTGCACACAGAGACCCAGAAGCAATAAGAAAAGAATGATAGTTAAAAAACAACTACTGATGGTATTACAGTCAACCTGCGTAATCAGACAATGAAATGTATAGTCCGGTGCGTCTTATAGTCCGAAAAATACGGTATTTGTGTTCCAATGAGTATTCAAGATCCTGGAAACAAAGAGATATTTTCTGTCATTTATTGATGATTATTCAAGATATACTTGATATATCTGCTTCACAGCAAAGACAAAGTTCAAGAGAAACTTGAAATATATCTTGCTGAAGTATATAATACATTTGGGAGATTGCCAAAAATTCTATATGCAGGTAATGGAACTGAATATACAGTAATGTAAAGTAATGAGACACAACACGTTTAAAGGAAAAATGGAATTGTATTTCAGATCAATGTACCAAGCAACCCCGGACAAAATAGGGCAGCGGAAAGAAGGAATGGACACTTTGTGAAAGTGGAAGAAGTATGCTATTTGATGCAGATTTGCCAACAACATATTGGGGCAAAGCAATCATGACAGCTTGCTATCTTCAAAACAGACTAACAGGTAAAACTACTGAGAAAACTCAATTTGAGCAATGGAACAGCAAGAAGCCTGAACTACAACACATAAGAATATTTGGTAGCAAAGTATTTTTACATATTCCCCCTCCCCCCCCCCCAAAAAAAAAAGTACCAAGTGGGAATCTCATGCAAAAGATGGTATCCTTTTGGGCTGCATTAAAACTCAGAAAAGATATAGAATCCTGCACCCAGAAATAAACAAGGTCACAATGAGCAGAGATATAATGAATGATGAGAACTTTGTGTCGCTCAAATTCCGGACATGATACCAACAGTCCAGCTGAAGCATCAACAATTTAAAAATAACAAGAAGGATGTAGAAGTTTGGTTATGTTATTCAACCACTGAAGAAGCAACAGAAAAGTCAAGTAAACCTAAAATCATGACACCGTCAAATCAAACAAGGGCATAGCAGCTAAGTGTCTATCCTACTTTGTCAAAACACTACCTGAGTTAGAGCCGCAGTCATGGGATGAGATGCAACAGCTACTTGTTGAATAAAAACTGAAGTTGATTAATGCTGCTAATGAGGAACTGAAGTCCCTTCATCAACAACTTCAAACTTAGAAACTCACCCAACTACCACAAAGCAAGAAAGCAATCCATTATAAATGGGTTTTTAAGACCAAGTATGACTCTAAAGGCAAGCTTCACAGATTTAAAGCAAGATTTGCTGCAAAAGGATTATGACTGAGGCCACATTTCCTCCAGTTGCTGAGCAGACCACATTCAGAACTGTAATGGATATAACTGCCGTACAAAATATGTTTGTGAGACATTTTGACATCAAAACTGCCTTTTTAAATGGTGACATTGAAGAGGACTCGTACATGAATCAACCGGAGGGTTATATCAAAGATGGTGAAGAAAATCTCGTTTGAAAACTACAAAAATCTCTCTATGGTCTTAAGCAATCGGCAAGAGCACTTGACACTGAAATGAACAAAGTCTTATTGGAAGGATTTAAAAGAGGTCAAGCAGATCCGTGTATATAAACAAAATGTACAGATGGAAAATGGATGTTTATTCTCTTATATGTAGACGATGTGATTATGGTTCATCGATAGGAAACAGAAATTGCAAAGATGACAAAAGCTCTGAATCGGCATTTTGAAACTGAAGACCTTGGAAATGTGACATTATCTAGGAACCCAAGTCCAAAGAGAAGAAGATGGAAGCTTTCTTTTTAACAAAAGTGCAAAAATCAACTCAATTCTGAATCAGTTTAGAATCTCAGAAGCCAAAGGTATATCACGCCCAATGGAACCATCCTACTTATAGTTGGAAGGAGAAGATAATCTGTTACCTAACAATGAGAAATACAGACAGGCAGTGGTAGCACTGCGATTCATAGCAACTGTGACTCAACCGAATATCACAGCAACAACTGGAACTCTCTGCAGATATGTTAGATAGGGGTGCGAGTTATCAAGACTCAGCGGCATTTAAAGGTATATCCCCCCCAATTCCTCTGATGGCGTTTTCAAGCACAATGCACTTGGCACTTTAAAATTTATTTCACCTTGCTAATTTTTACACTTGTGCACCTTAGTTTTTGAGGTTTTTAAATATTGTTCTTGATATTTATATTTGATATTTGAATGCTACATATTTTACTTTGGTCACTGACATACTTTTTACATATGTGCACTGCTTATTCATTTATCTTATTGTTTAATTTTTGTTAAGTATTATTGTTTTGAGCCCACATGTGAGACCCACATGTGAGGCCCCTATTTGCCTGAGCTGTGTATTTATTATATGCACGATTTTTTCTTGGTGCCTATTTGTAGGTTACATATACATTTTTTTAGGGGTAATACTTTTTTCATTTTTACAATTACACCTTTAACCGCTATATGTAAAATTGTTTATTTATATAAAAATTATTTTTTACAATATTGTTCATTTGTTTTAACATTCCTTTGTATATCTTGATAAGTACACATCCATAGTGTGCCTTTCTATTGTTGTTTTTTAATATTTTTATTTAAATAAAGATATACCTTTTTATGATATATTCCCTGTCTTGGTGGTTCTTGGTTTTACCATGTTTAGAGTAAATTTCTGCAGATATGTTGAAAAACTGTGCCAAAAACTGGAACGCCGTTAAGAGAGTTCTTTTATATTCTATAGGATATCTGCAACAGGAGATCTAAAACTGACAGGCTATCTGGATGTAGACTGGGCTGGTGACTTAAGTGATTGTAAATCGACAAGCGGCTATTTGTTCAAGCTTAGAGAAAGTTCAATTTCTTGATCAGGCAGAAAACAGGTGTCAGACACCTTGTCATCTATATTAGCAGAGCATGTGTCTGCAGCCCATGCAAGTAAAGAGGTCATTTGGTTAAACCAATTATTAGGTGATCTTGGTAAGCCATCAACTCAACTGACGGTGATTTATGAAGACAACCAAGGATGCATTAAAATTGAATGCAGTGAGAAGAACAATGCGAGAACCAAACACATTGATGTTAATAATCACCACCTGCGTGATTTGACATCAATGACATGGCATAAATGAGTTTATTTATTGCAAGACTCACCAGATGATAGCAGATATTACGACAAAGCCACTTCCAAGAGCCAAATTTTAAAATTTCAGAACCACTGTGGGACTAACCGCATAAGTAGTTGTTGAGTGGGGGTGTTGGAATAATGATTATTGTATATAAATTGCAACAGCTACTATTTACTACTATTTAATAGTACATGAGTTTGTCTCCAAGAATAGTGTTATAATGCAAATTATGATTTTTTTGAGAAAAAAAGGAAGTTCCTGTACACTATGTGTACAGCTGGATCACATTTTGCTTTCACTTTACAATCTGGCAGACAAGAAGCTAAGATCCTACGCTATAAGAAATACCAGTTGTAAGCTGTGTTATCTTTATTACAGAATAAAAATATATTCACTGTTAGGACCGGACAGTACAGAGATTAATCCGCTGCTACACACTCCCAGAGGCATGAATGTGAGATTTTGATCAGCACATCTAATTGAAAGCGGAGATGTCTCATTTTTTATTTTTATGGACACCGAGTCAAACAAAAAACATGAGCCAGGTTGGGATTGCATATAGTTGTGTGGCCTCAGGCAGAGACTAAGTGTTAGGGTTTGCGGATAGCACTAAATATAAATTATGACGAAGTGCGATCGCAACCCGGGGTTCACTGTGCAGTGATGTAAAGCTGCAGCTAGTGAACAATGTCGGAGAACGCAGTGAGTGATTGCTAGCTTGCACTGATGTGCTGGCCGGTACCCCTTAAACCAAGAGGGTTGAATAGTGAAGTAGACCTATTTGCATTTCACTTATTAATTAACTAATACCTGAGAAGCATTAACATAAGTATTGAAAGTGGCCATGCTAAGAGCAGGACCATCTCTAATGAAGGAAACCGCTTGTTTTCCGAAACGTGTTGGAATTTTGGTCGCCTTAGTGCTCTGTACAGGTCTAAGCCACTTGCGTATCACGTGACGTCATGAAGGTCCTGCTTCTACATGAACATCGGCTTTACGACGATTGGATCTGCGGTGCTTACATGCCTGCGTAGTACCGGAAGCGCAGCACGGAGCGTTTGTCACCGTAAGGGACAGCGCCCCGACTCCACCGACCCGACCCTGACTCACCAGCTGTCTCCAATCAACACTTGGATGAAACGAAAGGTACTGGGAGAGCAGATGGACATTTAAAGTATACCACTGCCTAACATCACCATGAGGCATATGAGGTTACTCTCTGTTTATATATCATCTATTAGTATCATTTGGATAAAATTTTCTGTGACCATTTGTTTTACTGACTACAGCGGCATTTAACAAGCACTTACGGCAATTGGTCCGGAAATACGCGTACCGCTGACTCCCGTCACGTGATCGGGGGTCAGCGGGGCATCGGCATGACAACCAGAGGTCTCCTTGAGACCTCCATGGTTGTTGATACCGGATTGCTATGATATCATAGCAATGCAGTGATTCTACTACATAGAGGCGATCTGAGCAGTTGTGGCAGCTTCTAGCCTCCAAAGGACAAAAGTTAAAAAAAATGTTTTTTTAAAAATAAAAAAGATATAAAAGTTCAAATCACCCCGCTTTAGCCCCATTCAAATAAAACAATGAAAAAAAATCAAACCTACCCATATTTGGTATCGCCACATTCAAAATCGCTCAAACTATCAATAAAAATAAAGGATTAACCTGATTGCTAAATGGCGTAGCGATAAAAAAGTCAAAACGCCAGAATTACGCTTTTTTGGTCGCTGCAACATTGCATTAAAATGCAATAACGGGCGATCAAATGAATGCATCTGCTCCAAGATGGTATCATTAAAAACGTCAGCTGGGAACGCAAAAATAAGCCCTCACCCAACCCCCGATCACGAAAAATGGAGACGCTATGGGTATTGGAAAATTGTTCAATTTTTTTTTTTTTTTTAAGCAAAGTTTGGAATTTTTTTCACCACTTAGATAAAAAAGAACCTAGATATGTTTGGTGTCTATGAACTCATAGTGACGTGGATAATTATAATAGTAGTTCATTTTTAGCATTTAGTGAACCTAACAAAAAAGCCAAACAAAAATCAAGTGTGGGAATGCACTTTTTTTGCAATTTCACCACACTTGGAATTTTTCTCCCGTTTTCTAGCACATGACACGGTAAAACCAATGGTGTTGTTAAAAAGTACAACTCGTCCCGCAAAAAAACAAGCCCTCACATGGCCATTTTGATGGAAAAATAAAAAAGTTATGGCTCTGGGAAGGAGGGAAGAGAACACCGAAAGCGCAAAACCGAAAAAAGCTTCAGGGGTTAATGGGTTAAACAAGAGACATCACTAACCAAACACCAGGAAAACCAAGGAAATCTCCAAACAAGTCAGGGACAAAGTTTTTCAGAGGAATAAGTCAGGGTTGTGTTATAAAAAAATATGGACGGAAAAATGGAAATTCAGCTCACCCGTGTGAAGTGTTCCAGTAATCCATAGGAAAAGTCCGAGCACGGAAAGGCGTCTCTGCTTAATGCTGAATGCTTGTGCAGGAAGACAAAAGGAATCTAGCTTCGGAGATAAAATCAAAAAGTCTTTATTTAAACCATTTTAAAATTGTGAAGTTGCTTGACATTAACTGGTATTTACCGAAGGAAGAATGCCATGAACAACTGAATGCGTTTCGAACACGTGTAGTATTCTTAGTCCTCAGTAACTAAGAAGACTAAGAACACTACACGTGTCTGAAACACGTTCAGTGGTTCATGGCATTCTTCCTTCGGTAAATACCGGTTAATGTCAAGCAGCTTCACAATTTAAAAATTGTTGAAATAAAGACTTTTTGATTTTATCTTCTGAGATGGATTCCTTTTGTCTTCCTGTATAAAAAATATTCCAATCTCTGGTGATCTCCCAGAGCACCATCATATCCATTATCATCAAATGGAAAGAACATGGTGCCACAATAAACCAGCCAAGAGAGGGCTGCCCACCAAAACTCTCAGCCCAGGAAAAGAGGGCATTAATCAGAGAGGCAGCACAGTAAACCTGAAGGAGCTGCAGAATTCCCAAGCAGAAACTGGAGTATCTGTCCATACGACCAGAATAAGGTGTACACTTCATAGAGGTGGCTTTTATGGAAGAGAGGACTGAAAAACCTTTTATTTACAAACAAAAATTGTAAGGCTCCTTTTGAGTTTGCCAAAAGACATGTGGGAGACTCCCCAAATGTATAGAGGAAGGTGCGCTGTTCAGATGACACCAAAATTTAACTTTTTGGCCACCAAGGTAAACACTATGTCTGGAGCTAACAGGGCTAGCATTAGGGGCAGGCAGCTGCCTAGGGCCCCAGCTCCCACCGGGGCCCCCAGCTAGCAGCACATCACACAGCCGCTATGGGGCCCTGTGAGGCAGGGGGGCCCATCTGCCACCAGCGCTGACTCCACCGCTGCCGCATTGAACTATACCGGTGTCTGCCGGTACAGTTCAAAGCAATGATGGAGGAGAGAGCGCTGAGACAGGAGCAGGGAGCAGCGCGGGCACGAGGAGAGGTGAGGAGTGTGGTTTTTTTTTTACTATAACAGTATTGGACTGTGGGGCCATTCTCGGGGGAGATGTGGGCTGTGCTATAGCAGGCTGTGTTATATACTATGCAGGCTGTGCTATATACTATGCGGGCTGTGCTATATATTATGCGGGCTGTGTTATATACTATACGGGCTGTGCTATATACTATGCGGCTGTGTTATATACTATGGGGGTATATTCTATTCTATGGGGGGCTGTGTTATATACTATTGGGGGTATATTATATTGTTATATACTGTGGGGGGTATATTATATTATATGGGGGAGGCTGTGTTATATACTATGTGGCTGTGTTATATACAATGGGGGTACATTATATTCTATGGGGAAGGCTGTGTTATATACCATGGGGGTGCGTTACATACTATGGGGCTACATTATATACTATGGGAAAGTGTGCTGTACTATATTCTATTTGGGGCTACATTATATTCTATGGGGGCTGTATTATATTTATATTCTATGAGGGGTGACTGCATCATACTCTATGAGGGGCCTACATTATACTATATGAGGGGGGCTGCATTATGCTCTAAGGGGTGGCTGCATTATACTATATGTGGGCTGCATTATACTGTATCGACGACTATGGGGAATATATGGTACTATATGAAGAACTATGAGGTGCATTATGCTATGGGAAGTGAATTGTACTACATGGATGACTATGGTGGTGCATTATACTATATGGAGCACTATGAGGAGTGTATTATACTATGTGGAGGACTGAGCAGTGTATTGTAATTCATGGAGGACTATGATGAGTGTATTATACTATATGGAGGACTATGGGAAGTGTATAATACTATATGGAGGACTGAGGAGTGTATTATACTACAGTGCCTTGCGAAAATATTCGGCTCCCTGGAACTTTTCAACCTTTTGCCACATATCATGCTTCAAACATAAAGATACCAAATGTAAATTTTTGGTGAAGTATCAACATCAAGTGAAACACAATTCTGAAGTTGAACGAAATGTATTGGTTATTTTACATTTACATGCAATATTATTCGTCCCCTTTAACTTAATACTTTGTTGCGCCATCTTTTGCTGTGATTACAGCTGCAAGTCGCTTGGGGTATGTCTCTATCAGTTTTGTACATGGAGAGACTGAAATTCTTGCCCATTCTTCCTTGGCAAACAGCTCGAGCTCAGTGAGGTTTGATGGAGATCGTTTGTGAACAGCAGTTTTCACCTCTTTCCACAGATTCTCGATTGGATTGAGGTCTGGACTTTGACTTGGCCATTCTAACACCTGGATACGTTTATTTGTGAACCATTCCATTGTAGATTTTGCTTTATGTTTGAGATCATTGTCTTGTTGGAAGACAAATCTCCGTCCCAGTCTCAGGTCTTTTGCAGACTCCAACAGGTTTTCTTCAAGAATGGTCCTGTATTTGGCTCCATCCATCTTCTGATCAATTTTAACCATGTTCCCTGTCCCTGCTGAAGAAAAGCAGGCCCAAACCATGATGCTGCCACCACCATGTTTGACAGTGGGGATGGTGTGTTCAGGGTGATGAGCTGTGTTGCCTTTACGCCAAACATATCATTTGGCATTGTTGCCAAAAAGTTTGATTTTGGTTTCATCTGACCAGAGCACCTTCTTCCACATGTTTGGTGTGTCTTCCAGGTGGCTTGTTGCAAACTTTAAATTACACTTTTTATGAATATCTTTGAGAAATGACTTTCTTCTTGCCACTCTTCCATAAAGGCCAGATTTGTGCAGCGTATGACTGGTTGTTGTCCTATGGACAGACTGTCCCACCTCAGCTGTAGATCTCTGCAGTTCATCCAGAGTGATCATGGGCCTCTTGGCTGCATCTCTATTATTATTATTATGCATTTTTATAGCGCCATTTATTCCATGGCGCTTTACATGTGAATACGGGGCAAATATAGACAAATACATTAAACATGAGCAGATAACAAGGCACACGAGTACATAAGGAGGGAGGACCCTGCCCGCAAGGGCTCACAGTCTGCAGGGGATGGGTGAGGATACACTAGGAGAGGGAAGAGCTGGCTATTCAGTCTTCTCCTTGTTTAAGATGAAAGTTTAGAGGGACAGCCAGGTCTTGGTAGATTTGCAGTGGTATGATACTCCTTCCATTTCAATATGATCGCTTGCACAGTGCTCCTTGGGATGTTTAAAGCTTTGGAAATCATTTTGTATCCAAATCCAGCTTTAAACTTCTCCACAACAGTATCATGGACCTGCCTGTTATGTTCCTTGGTCTTCCTGATGCTCTCTGTGCTTCAAACAGAACCCTGAGACTATCACAGAGCAGTTGGATTTATACGGAGACTTGATTACACACAGGTGGATTATATTTATCATCATTAGGCATTTAGGACAACATTGGATCATTCAGAGATCCACAATGAACTTCTAGAGTGAGTTTGCTGCACTGAAAGTAAAGGGGCCGAATAATAATGCACGCCCCACTTTTCAGTTTTTGAGTTTCTACAAAAATTTAAAATAACCAATAAATTTAATTCAACTTCACAATTGTGTTCCACTTGTTGTTGATTCTTCACCAAAAATTTACATTTGGTATCTTTATGTTTGAAGCATGATATGTGGGAAAAGGTTGAAAAGTTCCAGGGAGCCAAATACTTTCGCAAGGCACTGTATATGGAGGACTATTGGTCATTTTATATTATATGGAGGACTATGGGGTGTGCATTTTACAGTATGGAGGACTGTGGTGCACATTAAAATATATGGAGGACTATGGGGTGTGCATTTTACAGTATGGAGGACTGTGGTGCACATTAAAATATATGGAGGACTATGGGGTGTGCATTTTACAGTATGGAGGACTGTGGTGCACATTAAAATATATGGAGGACTGTAAGGTGTATTATACTAAACAAGCAAAATGCTGCATATTCGTCGAGTGATTGGATTGTTTATGGCGGAACAAAAATCATTGTTCTCAGCAGATCTGAACGTCATCAGCATAGAATTGATACTGTAAGTCAGAATTTAAAAAAATTGGCCTGGTCAGGAAGGTGAAAACAGGCTTCAGGGTGAAGGGGTTAAACAACTCCCTACATGCTGCAGTGTTCATAAATATCTTTTTCAACGTCTCTATGATTAAAAAATTGCTCTTGTAAAGTGGAAGAAATGAAATTTATAAAACAGTTATATGAATACATTCCTCTCTCACTTTTTATCTGGGTGGTGCGGCGTGGTGACCAGTCTTTGTACGTTGTGAGTAAGCTCAGTGAAGTCAGCGCTGTGTGTGGTAGGATGGACTTTTCTGGTTCACACAATATAATTTTTTTTATTGTACATCAGAGTACAACTTTAAGTTACATTAGTTAATTAAAGGGGAGAGTCACACAGCTGTATAAGGCTACGTTCACATTTGCGTTGCGTCGGGCGCAGGTTCGGCGACGCACAGCGACGCATGCGTTATGCGCCCCTATATTTAACATGGGGGCGCATGGACATGCGTTGTCTTGCATTTTGTGACGCATGCATCATTTTTGGCGCAAGCGTCAGGCCGCAGAGGACGCAGCAAGTTGCATTTTTTTTGCGCCCAGAATCAAGCCAAAAAATGGACGCATGCGTCACAAAACAATGCGTTTTTGCATGCGTTGTGCATGCGTTGTGCGTTGCGTCGCCGACGAAACACACAACAACGCAAATGTGAACGTACCCTAACTCAGACAAGGATTGTAAAACAAGGCTTGGACTGGCTGTCGGCTCTCCCAACCCAAGCATGACAACAACACAGAAATACATGCTGCCACACTTCTGCCAGGAAAATAGACAGCCAGTCCGAGCATTGCGTTGCGATCCTCGTCCGAATTATATGGCCGTCTGACTCTGTCCAAAGGCAGGAAATCAAGTGTCAGTAACAGATATTCACTCTCATTTCAATGTCTGGAACTAAAGACATTTTAGTGGAGCTGTGGTCACTTGTCCTTTAGTTTGTTATGCACAGATATCATCCAACATATATAATTATCGTTAGGCCGGCGTCACCCCAGCGAGTTTTACGGACGTATGAGAGGCGCAGAAAATACGGATTGCACACGGTACAATGATTCTCTATGGCCCAGCTCCTATCTGCCGTATTTAACGTATCCGTATTATACGGTCTTGTACGGCCGTAGAAAATTGCAGCATGCTGCATTTGACAGCGTATTGCGCAAAAAATCCACCAATGAAAGTCAATGGGGGCGAGAAAAATACGGATTACACACGGACCAACAGTGTGACTTGCGAGAAATACGCATCGGTGTTCTATAAAAAAGCTGGTAATTCAGTGCGGTGTACAGTAAAATCACACTGGCCCACGCCAGTTTTTTCCACGATTTAACCCTTTATTTTAACAGCTAGAGTCCCCAAATTTTACACACATACACTTCTAACATTAGTAGTGATGAATATGTAAAAAAAAATACGGGATATGAGATGGTTTACTGTATGTAAACCATGTCTCATATCATGTCGGGTTTGAGAAGGAGATAGGAAAAGCCGGCAATTGAATTAACGGCTTTTCTGCTATCTAGCGCTGAATTAAATATAATATATATATGTGTCTCACTGACATATATGTATATATATATAGACTGTATATATGTTTTTAAGAATATTTGAGCCGATGGATCCATGATATGTCCATTTTGCAAGCCTGCGAGAAAAAAATCACCGTTCGGAAGCCATACGGATGCCATACGGATGACACACGGATAAATTTGTGCGTAAAATTCGCATCCTCGCATTGAATACAGAACAGTGTTTTGGGACAATTACTGCGTATTACGGCCGTAAAAAACGGACCGTATTTACTTACACCTAGTGTGACGCCGGCTTTAAACTTTCACAAAAGTTCTGAGTTTAATTTAATTATTAGAAATTTGGATAAAATAAACCAAGTTTCCAATATGTACTAATTTTTCTTTTTATAAGAAAGATTCCGATATGCATTATTGGCGGTATATGTAATTAATCATAGAAGTTACATACGAAGGCCCAAATAGCCAAATACCCATGTACCACCCATGCACGGACAAAAGGATAACTGCCGATATACTGTACATCAAATAGAAAAGAGCACCACAGAAGAGCAGTCATAGAATCCAAACCTGAAAAATACTTTATTGACTATAAGTACAGATAAAAGCAAAGGGAGGGAGACGGAGCAAAGACTGGAGGGGATCAATTATTGTTTATTACCACATTTCATCCACAGGCGGATAAAGTCAAATTGGCACTCACTAAGGCTTGGCCTATCCTACAAACCGATCCCATCATTAGCAAATTTCTTCCTATTGACTTCCTATTGAAAGCCACTATTGACTTTCAGACGGGCTAAAAACTTGAGAGAACTCTTGACTAAAAGCCACTACGTAGGACAAGGCCCAAGGACATTCCTGGATGAGATACCGGTCGTGGGGGGATGTACCCTATGCGGCCGGTGTGTCACATGCCCAAATGTGGACAGATGTGATGTGTTCACCAATTCAAGTGGCACAAGGAATTATACCATCAGGAAACGCATCACTTGCACTTCCAGATATATCATCTATTATGCCACGTGTCCTTGTGGACTGATCTACGTCGGAATGACCACTAGACAATTAAAAGTGAGAATCAGGGAGCATGTCTTGGGGATTGAGGCGGCTGCCACCCAAAGAGATGTGTCTCTTCTCAAAACAATTCCGAGACACTTTAAGACCAAGCATCACAGTGATAGTTCTCTGTTTAGGGTGCGTGGTATAGACATGCTCAATGTCAATATCCGTGGTGGGAATCTGTCTAAACGTCTGGGTCAATTAGAAACACGGTGAATCTGGTCCCTCAACACCGTACATCCTTTAGGCCTGAATGAGAACATCAGTTATGCCCCTTTTCTGTAGTCGCCACGCTGTTGTACATGGTTTGCCCTTTTGCATCATGTGTACATGCTTTTGTGTTTTTTATTATTGTTTTTAATCCACTTCTCTGTTATTTTGGATTTCCATATTGCTATATTAAACTGAATGTCGTGTATTTGGAATTTGACAGGATTACGCAACATGAAAATTGAAGCTTATGGACTGCCGTTGTTTCTGTCGTTGTTCATCCCATCTTATTATGTGGTGCTAAAAAATTTTGTTTGGGGTATTTCCCATTGGTGTTTAGGGGATATATATGTATATACTGTTACACTTAATGAGTTGTTATAATCAGCGTTTATGGGCCTTATGGGACTGCATTATATTGTACAGGGTGGAGCGCGGTAATTTGCTTTTTTGCACTGCATGCTGTGGCGGCACTGTCGGTCGAAGAGAGGGGAGAGTGGGTGTGGCTTACAGTGGTTGATGGGAGATTTGTATTCCTCTGCCTTTCAGTTGCCATCATGCAGTGGACACGCGTGAGGAGAGGTCATTTTGTGTTGAAGCGTATTTTTCAAATGCCCACTCGATCATTGCAGTGCAGCGTGCTTTTCGTTTACAATTCGCTGTTCCTCCACGCGGACGTGTTCCTGGACGGCAATCAATTGTAAATTGGGTGAATGCATTCAGAACAGCAGGGAATGTGTCATGTGTACGAAGGGGACCTGAGAGAAGGATTACAACACCACAAAACATCGAGAGAGTTAGAGCAGCAGTACTGCAATCTCCGAAACGCTCTGCTCGGAAGCAATCATTTGCTCTTGGCATTTCAAGACGTTCTCTCCACCGGATTCTTCATGATGAACTGAATTTTCACCCGTATAAAATGTGCGTGGTCCAACATTTGTCAGCATGGGACTATTTGACACGGCAGACCTCTTGTGAAGACATGTTAGCAACGATACATGATTCCAACAGGATGGTTCCACTGCACACACAGCGAGGGTTACCATGAATTGTTTGAGGCAAATGTTTCCTGGACGGCTTATCTCTTTGAGGGGAGATGTGAACTGGCCAGCACGCTCACCAGATTTAGCCCCATGCGATTTTTTCCTTTGGGGTTACCTGAAGTCTAAGGTGTATATCAACTGTCCCAACACCTTGGAAGACCTAAGGAACAATATTGAAGCTGAAATTGGCAGAATACCAGTGGACATGCTTGTTAGAGTTCATGAAAACTTCAGAAAACGTATGCAGCAGTGTGTGGATAGCGAAGGTCGACATTTGCCAGATACACTATTTAAAACCATGTAATTTAAAAATTCCATTACTGTTCAGTATAATTAAAATATAAAATAAATTTTTCTAATGATCATAATTTTTTTATTTCATTCCCAAATCAGCAAATTACCGCGCTCCACCCTGTACTTTACATACGGTTCTTACATGTACAGATTATTACCACTAGGTCTATGATGTTTCTTGTTGCAGTCTCTTTATGGCCTGTACCATCACTCATGTATGTAATTTATTTATGCATGTATGATCTTCTGATGCTCGCATGTTACATTGGTAGATCCTGTTCTGTTATGCTTCTAGACTCTTTGGTATGTTGCTTTCCCCTTTTTCTGTTTTTTTAAAGTAATATTATGCCATATATACCACTTTTCTTGTTGCCTCCCCTGTTGCCCTTAGTTTAGATGCTTTCTATACACCAACTCTTTACTGCGCATGCGCCATTTTGCTGTTACTTCGTCCTTCCCTAAGCAGCCGCGCACGTACTTCCGGATCACGTGGGGCCCCGCGTGTTTCCGGTCGTCAGTGCCCGGCGTGCTGGTTCGGGCGGAAGCAGTATTATGCGGTGGTGCGCTGTATCCATTATGGATCCTATTTATACACCCTTCCTGCCCATTCTGTTCACGCGCCCCCTGAGGAAGGTATCCGAACCGAAACGCGCGTCGGGGTGGATTGGGGTGCCCACACTACGGACTACTACTACGGAATACCACAATCAGGTGATGTGTATGAGTTTACATATGCTTATATACATACAGCCACCATCTTGTGCATTTGCCTATATGTGACCCTGAAGGGACTATTGTTACTAATGGGTGGTCTGTTTTACTGTTATGTATTGTAGTATTTATTATAAGCTGCACTCTTGATTTCACCTAGTGTTTCATGATTCTCTGTATTTGGGGACTGCCGTACCTTGGGCTTTTTTACATTTCACGTGTTGTTGGTGGCATTCAGTGTCATCTTTTAGCCCTGCCTAACATTAATTGTCTGGTTGTTTTATCTGTACTTATAGTTAATAAAGTATTTTTCAGGTTTGGATTCTATGACTGCGTGGTGCTCTTTTCTATTTAATTTTTCTTTTTGTAGTAAAAGTAGGGATTTGAACTCAGGCATATCCAGCGCTGCAACTGTTGATGGCGGTTTATTCACATTTTGGTGGCGAATTTCCTTTAATGTTTAACTTATAAAACTCTTACACTTTGACCTTTACAGCTTTATAGCCTACGACAGAGATTACAGTACTTCAGCTTTGCTGACACATTGTTATGGTCAATGAGGCCTGTGATAACAGACAGAAAATGACAAAACCATATTTAGTTCTTATGAAATCTATACCAGCTATGGGCCGACAAATTTGTGCTATTTTTTTTATTTACCATATTATCAGCTGATGACGGATTGAAGAAAATCATAAATGACTGATTTTTTTTTTTTTTTTGCAAACAGCAACCATTCACTGGCGATCTCAAACAACTGTTTTTCGGCCTTGCTAACTATGTTAGGCCGATTTCACACGTCAGTGTCTCCGGTACGTGAGGTGACAGTTTCCTCACGTACCGGAGACACTGACACACGTAGACACATAAAAATCACTGCATCTGTTCAGATGTCAGTGATTTTTTGCGGACCGGGTCTCCGTGTGCCAAACACGGAGAGATGTCAGTGTTCGTGGGAGCGCACGTATTACACGGACCCATTAAAGCCAATGGGTCCGTGTAAAACACGTACTGCACATGGACGTTGTCCGTGTGCAGTCCGTGTGCCGTGCAGGGGACAGCGCTACATTAAGCGCTGTCCACCCCACTGGTGCTGAATCCGCGATTCATATCTTCCCTGCAGCAGCGTTTGATCTTTATTTTAAACACTATTATTCCTATCTTCTATGCAGCAAACGCTGCTGCACAGAATATATGAATCGCGGATTCAGCATGATGCAGGGGACAGCGCTAAACTTTAGCGCTGTCTCCTGCTTGGTGCGTGTGGTACCCAGTGGGCACACGGGCGGCACACGTGTGCCGCACGTGTGCCACACTGATGTGCCACGTGAGCACACAGACACACGGACACGGATAACTCCAGGACCGATTTTATACGGTACTGGAAATATCTGGACATGTGAAACCGGCCTTACTATGGTTCTTTAGAAGGACGTAGATCTGGGGATTTATTCTGATAGAATATAGGCTGAACTGGATGGACAAATGTCTTTTTTCGGCCTTGCTAGCTATGTAACTGTTCTTGTTCAATGTTAACCCCTTAAAGTCCAAAATATGTAAAAAAGTAAAAAAAGCACACAAAAATAGTGCAGAAAACACGATTTGCCACTAAAAACACAGCTTTTGTGTTAAAACAAAAATTAACAAGAAAATGTACACATAATAATTAGTATTGCTGTGTCCTTAATGATATGAACTATAAAATTGCCATGTTATTTATGCCATATGGCAACCACACAAAAAAAATAATAAACCTGCTGAAAATGTACCTTTTTCATCATACTGACACAAAAAATTCATCAAAAAGTCACATGTAAAAAAAATGGAATAAATGAAAACGCTAAATTGTCCCACCAAAATCAAGCCATAATATGGCTCATTCGGAAAAAAAATAAGAAAAAAGTTACAGCTTTCAGAATCTGGTGTTTCAAAAACAAATTCATTTTTGTAAAATATTATTTTTAGTGTGTAAAAGCAGCAAAACATATAAACAATATAAATCTGGTATCACTGTGATTATCAGTCTT
This sequence comes from Ranitomeya imitator, assembly GCF_032444005.1. NCBI lineage: Eukaryota > Metazoa > Chordata > Amphibia > Anura > Dendrobatidae > Ranitomeya > Ranitomeya imitator. Next base: position 708,856,603 of record NC_091284.1, on the reverse strand, counting down.
ATCACTTTTATTGCACAGCGAACTGCGCATAAAAAATGAAAACAGCAACTGAATTGCTGTTTTTTTTATTAATTCTGCATTTGAAAAATCTGAATAAAAAATTATGAAAACATATTATGTACCCCAAAATGGTACAAAAAAATCTTCAATTTGTCTAGAAAAAACAAACTAAGCCCTTATACAGCTCTGTTTAAGAAAAAGAACAAGGAGCCGCACTAACAGCTGGTTTTTATCACCTGCACACACTCTTTCTATGTCCTCATAATGCGTAAATGCCCATGCAGATATCGGGTGCTCACAATGAAAAAAAAATCAAAGCATGAAGTGCAACAGTCTTATAGAAAATGCGAGCACTCACCATCCGCTAAAATCCACTTCTTTATTGTGACATGTAGTCAAAAGGCAGGAAAAGTCAGGGAAAAAATGTTATTCCACAAGACGACGGCCGTTTCACGCTGCCGCGCTTCCACGGGACTTGATGAAGACCCGTGGAAGCGCGGCAGCGCGAAACGGCCGTTGTCTTGTGGAATCACGTTTTTTCCCTGACTTTTCCTGCCTTTTGACTACATGTCACAATAAAGAAGTGGATTTTAGCGGATGGTGAGTACTCGCATTTTCTATAAGACTGTTGCACCTTATACAGCTCTGTTTGCCAAAGCATAAAAAGTAACAGCTCTAAGAATATAGCAACAAAAAAACTCTTTTTGATAAAAAAAAGCATTATTACTGTGTGATAGCAGCAAAACATAAAACAAAAACTGTGTAAATCTGGTATTGCTATAATTGTACTGACCTGAAGAATAAAAAAGTCTTGTCACCTACATGGCAGGAAAAATAGTGTAAAAATAAGAAAACTAATCTTGTACTGCTATTTATTTGTTCATTCTACCTCTCAAAGATCAGAATAAGGCTCGGGTCACATTTATCCTGTGCTCTCCACTGAGCGATTGCGTTGGGGTTTCTGTGTAAGTCCCAAAAACCACGAAACAAGTTTAAAACAAAACTCCAGATGGAATCACTCACTGTAAAGAGGCAGATGGTGTCACTTTGGACTACATCTGGTCTCTGTTCTGGAGGTGTCCCATCATTTTAGGCATCTTTTTAGCGCCACCCGGGGCCACAATTCCCGCTGGTGTAAGATGTACATGACACCCTGCAGTATCGTCCGGCTCTGAAGCCGATCCCGGCTAATTAACTCTTTAAATATCACGTGTGCAATGGTTACCATGGTACCCTGAGGTCATATGATGACCCCAGAGTACAGTGACCTATGAGATCCAGCTATAAGCTGGATTTCACAGGCAGAGTCAGTGACTCAATGACTTCTCTCATGCACTGCAGTACACCAATACTGCAGTGTATGAAAAATGCAATCAAAATAAAAATTATACATGTCCCACAATGGAAGTAAGTGAAAAAAGTGAAACAAAATATGTAATAAAGATTTTAGAAAATACAAAAAAGAGCACAAACATCACAAGAAGCCTTTTGGCCACTCAAAGCGCAGCGTTGGTGATAAAATCAACAAAAAGTGTACACATAATTGATATTGCCGCATCCATAAAAAAAATTAAAAACATGCCAAAAATGTTGCTTTTTCATCATAAAGACTCACAAAAATGTGAATAAAAAGCGATCAAAAACTAATACAAAAAATGCTATAAGTGAAAACGCCAAACTGTCCCACATAAAACAATCCCTAATATCGTTCATTCGGAAAAAAATAAAAAAAGTTACAGCTCTCAGAATATGATAATGCAAAAACAAATCCATTTTTGTAAAATATTGTTTTTAGCGTGTAAAAACAGCAAAGCTTAAAAAAACATAAATCTTGTATCGCGGCAATGTAGTGACCCGACAGACAAATTGGTCTTATCACCTTTACCGCACGGTGAACAGTGCAAAGAATACAAATTAAAAATCGTAACTGAATAGATGGTTTCTGTTCATCCTGTGTCTGAAAAATCTGAGCCAACAACTGATAAAAAAAAGTTATATACCCCAAAATGATACCAAAAGGATCCACAACTCGTCCCACAAAAAATACCGTAAGCCCTTTTACAGCAGTTTGCCAAAAAATAAAAAAGTTCTTAGAATATGGCGACAAAATTTTTTTTTACAAAAAAGCATCCTTAATCACTTTACTCTCGAAGGTGGTTTGCACGTTAATGACAGGGCCAATTTTTACAATTCTTACAACTGTCACTTTATGAGGTCATAACTCTGGAACGCTGTTATATACTATGTCACTGTGCAATATAGTACGTAGCCTGTGTTGTATACTACCTACATATTCTAGAATACCCGATACGTTAGAATCGGGCCACCATCTAGTGTATATATAATAGATTAAACAACAACCACAAGAGTCATCAACCAAGGTTTCATTTGAATCAGTATGAGGGTATGTGCACACGTCAGGATTTTTTCCTGACAAAATCCTGAGAATTCTGCCAAAAATCCGCGTGCTTTTTTTGTGTGGATTTCTCGCGGAATTTGCGCGTTTTTTGCGCTGATTTTTTGCGGATTTTTAGCGGTTTTTTTTCTTCCGGAATGACCTTTTTAATAGGAAATCCACAAAAATCCGGAAAAAGATAGAGGATGTCCAGATTTTTTGCGGTATGCGTTTTTTTTGCGTAATGTTAGCGTTTTTTGACTGGATTTATAGCGTTTTTTATAGCGAAATTCCGCAAAAAAGCGCTAAAAATCCTGACGTGTGCACATACCCTCACAGTGTTGACCTGACACTGTGTGTAGGTTACTGTGCACAATCCTGCTGACAGGTTCCCTTTAATGAGCAGTAATACCTAAAAAAAAGCTATACAAATCTGGTATCGCTGTAATCTCACTGACCCGAAGAATATATCTGCCTTATCACTTATACTGCACGGTGAACTTCGTAAAAATAAAAATAAGAGCTATTCTTGTACTGCTGTCTATTTGTTCATTCTACCTCTCAAAAATCGGAATAAGGCTAGGCTCACATTTATCCTGCGCTCTCCGACGAATGCTTACGTCAGAGTTTCCATGTAAATTTCCCGGAAACCACCAAAGCAGATGCCAAACAGAGCACGCAATGTCTCCATCTGCCTTATTATGAAGGGTGGTTACTTTGGGGGGTTTCATCTGAATAGCATTTTTGTGGGATTTTCACGTACGTGTTCAGCATTGAACACAAGATTGTGATCCCAGTCTTATTTTGGAAGTGATCGAAAAATATTATGTACCCCGAAATGTTACCAATAACCCCCTAATTTTTCCTGCACAAAACTAGCCCCCCACTCAGGTTTGTCATCTGTCACTGGAACTATAGGGGGTCCACGTCACTGGGCTGCCTGGCCAGGAATCGTCGTGCCCCACAACGTTAAAGAAAGGGGCCCAGCAAAGAACAGCTGGCACTAACAGTTCCTCTAGGAGGAAGAAGTGCAGCAGCGCTGCGGATGCAGCTGATAGAAGTCTTTCCCTACAAAGAGAGAAGTCTGATCAGCACGTGCAGTACACACGAGATGTGGCAGATCTTTGCCTGGGTGACAGTTCTTAGAACCAGGGCAAAACGGTGTAGGAACCCCCATATGAGGTGAGAATTCCGGATGGAACAGAATCTGCGGGACCGAGTCCAACTCGGGGCTGAGCATAGAGAAGGAAAGGACAGAAAAGGGACAGAAAGGAAAATACCAACTGTGATACCTGAAGTGCAAGCTGTGCTGAGTAAAGGAGTTGACATTGAAGTTAAGCCAGAGTGTGTCTCCTTTATTACGGAACTGTCTGTGAGGAATACATCCCAGTACCGGGCAAGGGCAGATGGCACAGAGAGTCAGTTACAAGGTACTGCCGCAGAGATGTGATCTTTTGTGGGGAGGGGACCAGAGAGTGATACAGGGATTGCTGTCGGCCAAGGCTACCTCCCTGGCTCCCCCTTCCTACAAATATATGAGGTATTGGTCAATATTTTGGCCAAAACTGGCATATTTGCAATTCTCCAGGAAAAAAACCCTGGCATGTATCTTACAAAATATTCACTGCAGCCATAGATTAATTCATTGAGCGGTGCAATTTCTACAATGGGGTAACTTTTGGGATTTTTCTGTTGTTCTGGCACCTTTGGGGCTCCGCAAATGTTGCCCGTAAACTATTCTACCAAAATCTGTGCTCCAGAAGCCAAATAGTGCTCATTCCTTCTCAGCTCTGCTGTGTGGCCTAAGGGCTCCTTTCCACTTGCGAGATAAACGTCCGTGTCTCGCATGTGAAAACCAAGCTCTGGCGCCGACACTTGGGAGTGGAGTGTGTGGCTCCATGTATTGCTATGCAGCCGCACGCTCCGCTCTGGAGTGCCGGCGCCAGAGCTTGGTTTTCACATGCGAGACATGGACGTTTATCTCGCAAGTGGAAAGGAGCCCTAACAGTTATTTCTGAATGCATACTATAGTTTCTGATGGCATATGGGAGAAATTGCACAATAAAGTATGGGGACCAGTTTCACTTATTAACCGTGGTGCACCTGATAAATTTGCAGCAAATGCAAAAATTACATTTTTATCACTGAAATGTCATTATTCCACTTCTCAATTTTATAAAATTCTATGAGGTACCTATGGGTTCAAAATACTCACTACAACCCCAGATGAGTTCCTTTGGCAGTAAAGTTTCCGGCATGGGGTTTTGCTGTTCTGACACCTCAGGAGCTCAGCTAATGGAGCCACAATCTATTTAAACCAGTGTTTCCCAAACTGCAGTCCTCATGGACCCCACGGGTCATGTTTTCAGGATTTCCTTAGTATTGCGCAAGTAGTGGAAGCATCATCAAGGCATCAGGAATTGTCTCACCTGTGCAACACTATGGAAATCCTGAAAACATGACCCGTGGGGTCCGTGAGGACTGGAGTTTGGGAAATACTGATTTAAACTGAGTCTTCAATCTAAAAGCCAAGGAGCACTGTTTTCCATCCTTGCTTTGGGGCTAAAGTAAAATTTTTGTGAAAAAAGTAAAATGTTCATTTTTCCTTCCTCATTGCTTTAGTTCCTGTAAAGCACTTGAAGGGTTAATAAACTTCTTGAATGTGGTTTTGAGGACTGAGGGGTGCAGTTTTTAGAATGGTGTTATTTTCAGTATTTTCTGTCATACAGGGCCCTCAAAATCACTTCAAATATGATGTGGTCACTGAAATAATGGTTTTGTTGGAAAAATGAGAATTTACTGATCAACTTTTTAAATCCTTCTAACTTCCTAACAAAAAAATATGCTTCAAAAGTGATGCAGATGTAAAGTATATATGTGGGAAATGTTATTGATTAACTATTTTATGTGACATGACTCTCTGGTTTAAGGGCATAAGAATAAAATATTTGGAAATTGCAAAATTTTCTAAATTTTCGCCAAATTTCTGATATTTTTACAAACCAACAGAAGAAATTTTACTACAATGATGAATGATAATATTTCATGAAAGAACATTCTCAGAATCACTGGGGTACTTTGAGATTTGTTACTATGTAAACTGACACTAGTCAGACTTAAACAATTTGGCCTGGTCATTAAGGTTAAAATTGGCTCCACTGATTGTATTTTTGTTTGTTTGTTTTTCTATACTTTTACTCTTTCTGGAAAATATTTACCCTTTTTTCCTTTCCTGTTATACTATTGAAATTTTCTAAATAAAGAATATATATATATATATATATACATATATATATGTATATATATATATATATATATATATATAGTAGAAAAAAGGAACAGCACAACGCTTCACTTATCTCTGGGTGCAAAGCCTCCAGGAAGCCCGTCCACCGGCTATCCTCAGTCCATAGATTCAGGCAAAAAACAGGCAGCACTCCATTGTATCTTGATCAACTGTGCAGAGTTTAATCAGACCCACATGTCTTTACCACGACGTTTCGGCTCCAAATGAGCCTTTCTCAAGCAGTAGGTAAACCATTCATGTGCATATATATGCATTTTGAGCCATAATCAGCCTTAATTAGCCATTAGTGAAACAGTACATGTGTTTATAATTTACATATTAAAAATACTCATTAGTATCATAAGGTGCTAGAGTGCATCATACAGTACCTCCTGTGTTAGTGCTACTATGTGTCATGATCTTTATCGCATATTTCACATTTCTTACCCATGGAGCTGTTTACTGGCAATGGAGGACATCTTCATATTATTCGGCGTTCTCTAAGCGCAACTGCGCATGTCCGCTACGTCACATCACTGTGCTAGACCGCGGACCAATCAACGGCATCAGCGCATGCGCATTAGCGCTCTATATTGCCATCTTAGTAGTGGCATCTTACATCAGAAGGTCAATTCTTTGCTTTAAGGACGGCGCCTGCGCATACTGCGCTAGACGGCACCTGGCACCACCCTTTGCTTGCCAGCACTAATTCTGGCCTCTACGTAACTGTGGTAATCTTTTTTAATACAGTACTTTTATCATAACGCACAATATATCCTCATTTCGCAGAGCTTACTGCTATCTCTTTGTATTCGTGCCATATAGACCTTTTCAGCGCATATAATCGCCCTGACACTCCGGACTCAACCTAATAACAGCCATAGCCCGGAGGTCATACAGTCACATACCTAGCAGCGAGCTAACCCTCTCAGGTCAGCTCGCCCCAAGCTTAGGCTGTAAAAAGCGATAGCGCCTATGTCCCGGCATACAAGCTCTACTGAGGTAAAGATTAAAGAAGAACTAGTATATAATATTTTAACTGCTTTTATTAACCCCTTCCCGACCTTTGACGCCACGTAGGCGTCATGAAAGTCGGTGCCAATCCGACCCATGACGCCTATGCGGCGTCATGGAAAGATCGCGTCCCTGCAGATCGGGTGAAAGGGTTAACTCCCATTTCACCCGATCTGCAGGGACAGGGGGAGTGGTAGTTTAGCCCAGGGGGGGTGGCTTCACCCCCTCGTGGCTACGATCGCTCTGATTGGCTGTTGAAAGTGAAACTGCCAATCAGAGCGATTTGTAATATTTCACCCATTATAACGGGTGAAATATTACAATCCAGCCATGGCCGATGCTGAAATATCATCGGCCATGGCTGGAAATACTAGTGTGCCCCCACCCCACCCCTCCGATCGCCCCCCCACCCCCCCCGATCTGGCCGGTACACTGCTCCGGCTCCCCTCCGCCCTGTGCTCCGCTCCCCCCCGTACTCGTGTCCGCTCCCCCCGTGCTCCAATCACCCCCCCGTGCTCCAATCACCCCCCCTGCACTCCGATCCACCCCCCCCCCGTGCTCCGTTCCACCCCCCCGTGCTCCGTTCCAGCCCCCCCGTGCTCCGTTCCACGCCCCCCGCGCTCCGTTCCACCCCTCCCGCGCTCCGATTCCCCCCCCCGTGCTCCGATCCCCCCCCCCCGTGGTCCCCCCCCACCCTATCATACTTACCGATCCAGCCGTGGTCCCGTCCGTCTTCTCCCGGGCGCCGCCATCTTCCAAAATGGCGGGCGCATGTGCAGTGCGCCCGCCGAATCTGCCGGCCGGCAGATTCGTTCCAAAGTGCATTTTGATCACTGAGATATAATCTATCTCAGTGATCAAAATAAAAAAAATAATAAATGACCCCCCCCCTTTGTCACCCCCATAGGTAGGGACAATAAAAAAATAAAGAAATTTTTTTTTTTCCACTAATGTTAGAATAGGGTTAGGGGTAGGGTTAGGGGTAGGGTTAGGGTTAGGGGTAGGGTTAGGGGTAGGGTTAGGGGTAGGGTTAGGGGTAGGGGTAGGGGTAGGGTTAGGGTTAGGGGTAGGGGTAGGGTTAGGGTTAGGGGTAGGGTTAGGGGTAGGGTTAGGGCTAGGGTTAGGGCTAGGGTTAGGGTTAGGAATGTGCACACGTATTCTGGTCCTCTGCGGATTTTTCCGCTGCGGATTTGATAAATCCGCAGTGCTAAACCGCTGCGGATTTATGGCGGATTTACCGCGTTTTTTTCTGCGCATTTCACTGCGGTTTTACAATTGCGATTTTCTATTGGAGCAGTTGTAAAACCGCTGCGGAATCCGCACAAAGAAGTGACATGCTGCGGAATGTAAACCGCTGCATTTCCGTGCAGTTTTTCCGCAGCATGTGTACAGCGATTTTTGTTTCCCATAGGTTTACATTGAACTGTACACTCATGGGAAACTGCTGCGGATCCGCAGCGTTTTCCGCAGCGTGTGCACATACCTTTAGAATTAGGCTATGTGCACACGGTGCGGATTTGGCTGCGGATTCGCAGCAGTGTTCCATCAGGTTTACAGTACCATGTAAACATATGAAAAACCAAATCCGCTGTGCCCGTGATGCGGAAAATACCGCGCGGGAACGCTGCGTTGTATTTTCCGCAGCATGTGAATTCTTTGTGCGGATTCCGCAGCGTTTTACACCTGTTCCTCAATAGGAATCCGCAGGTGAAATCCGCACAAAAAACACTGGAAATCCGCGGAAAATCCGCAGGTAAAACACAGTGCCTTTTACCCGCAGATTTTTCAAAAATGGTGCGGAAATATCTCACACGAATCCGCAACGTGGGCACATAGCCTTAGGGTTAGGGTTGGAATTAGTGTTGTGGTTAGGGGTGTGTTGGGGTTAGGGTTGTGATTAGGATTATGGCTACAGTTGGGATTAGGGTTAGGGGTGTGTTGGGGTTAGTGTTGGAGTTAGAATTGAGGGGTTACCACTGTTTAGGCACATCAGGGGTCTCCAAACGCAACATGGCGCCACCATTGATTCCAGCCAATCTCGTATTCAAAAATTCAAATGGTGCTCCCTCACTTCCGAGCCCCGACGTGCGCCCAAACAGTGGTTTACCCCCACATATGGGGTACCAGCATACTCAGGACAAACTGCGCAACAATTACTGGGGTCCAATTTCTCCTGTTACCCTTGTGAATCTAAAAAAATGCTTGCTAAAACATAATTTTTGAGGAAAGAAAAATGATTTTTTATTTTCACGGCTCTGTGTTGTAAACGTCTGTGAAGCACTTGGGGGTTCAAAGTGCTCACCACATATCTAGATAAGTTCCTTGGGGGGTCTAGTTTCCAAAATGGGGTCACTTGTGGGGGGTTTCTACTGTTTAGGCACACCAGGGGCTCTGCAAACACAACGTGACGCCCGCAGACCATTCCATCAAAGTCTGCATTTCAAAAGTCACTACTTCCCTTCTGAGCCCCGACGTGTGCCCAAACAGTGGTTTACCCCCACATATGGGGTATCAGCGTACTCAGGAGAAACTGGACAACAACTTTTGGGGTCCAATTTCTCCTGTAACCCTTGGGAAAATAAAAAATTCTGGGCTAAATAATTATTTTTGAGGAAAGAAAACGTATTTATTATTTTCACGGCTCTGCATTATAAACTTCTATGAAGCACTTGGGGGTTCAAAGTGCTCACCACACATCTAGATAAGTTCCTTTCAGGGTCTAGTTTCCAAAATGGGGTCACTTGTGGGGGGTTTCTACTGTTTAGGCACATCAGGGGCTCTGCAAACGCAACGTGACGCCCGCAGAGCATTCCATCAAAGTCTGCATTTCAAAACGTCACTACTTCAATTCCAAGCCCCGGCATGTGCCCAAACAGTAGTTTACCCCCACATATGGGGTATCACCGTACTCAGGAGAAACTGGACAACAAATATTGGGGTCAAATTTCTCCTGTTACCCTTGGGAAAATTAAAAAACTCTGGGCTAAATAATTATTTTTGAGGAAAGAAAACGTATTTATTATTTTCACGGCTCTGCATTATAAACTTCTATGAAGCACTTGGGGGTTCAAAGTGCTCACCACACATCTAGATAAGTTCCTTTGGGGGTCTAGTTTCCAAAATGGGGTCACTTGTGGGGGGTTTCTACTGTTAAGCCACATCAGGGGCTCTGCAAACGCAACGTGACGCCCACAGAGCATTCCATCAAAGTCTGCATTTCAAAACGTCACTACTTCACTTCCGAGCCCCGGCATGTGCCCAAACAGTGATTTACCCCCACATATGGGGTATCCGCGTACTCAGGAGAAACTGGACAACAACTTTTGGGGTCAAATTTCTCCTGTTACCCTTGGGAAAATAAAAAATTGCAGGCTAAAAGATCATTTTTGAGAAAATAATTTTTTTTTTTTTTTTCATGGCTCTGCGTTATAAACTTCTGTGAAGCACTTGGGGGTTCAAAGTCCTCACCACACATCTAGATTAGTTCCTTTGGGGGTCTAGTTTCTAAAATGGTGTCATTTCTGGGGGATCTCCAATGTTTAGGCACACAGGGGCTCTCCAAACGTGACATGGTGTCCGCTAATGATTGGAGCTAATTTTCCATTTAAAAAGCCAAATGGCGTGCCATCCCTTCCGAGCCCTGCCGTGCGCCCAAACAGTGGTTTACCCCCACATATGGGGTATCAGCGTACTCAGGACAAACTGGACAACAATATTTGGGGTCCAATTTCTCCTATTATCCTTGGCAAAATAGGAAATTCCAGGCTAAAAAATCATTTTTGAGGAAAGAAAAATTATTTTATATTTTCATGGCTCTGCGTTATAAACTTCTGTGAAGCACCTGGGGGTTTAAAGTGCTCAATATGCATCTAGATAAGTTCCTTGGGGGGTCTAGTTTCCAAAATGGGGTCACTTGTGCGGGAGCTCCAATGTTTAGGCACACAGGGGCTCTCCAAACGCGACATGGTGTCCGCTAACAATTGGAGCTAATTTTCCATTCAAAAAGTCAAATGGCGCGCCTTCTCTTCCGAGCCCTGCCGAGTGCCCAAACAGTGGTTTACCCCCACATATGAGGTATCGGCGTACTCAGGAGAAATTGCCCAACAAATTTTATGATCCATTTTATCCTACTGCCCATGTGAAAATGAAAAAATTGAGGCGAAAAGAATTTTTTTGTGAAAAAAAAGTACTTTTTCATTTTTACAGATCAATTTGTGAAGCACCTGAGGGTTTAAAGTGCTCACTAGGCATCTAAATTAGTTCCTTGGGGGGTCTAGTTTCCAAAATGGGGTCACTTGTGGGGGAGCGCCAATATTTAGGCACACAGGAGCTATCCAAACGCGACATGGTGTCCGCTAACGATGGAAATAATTTTTCATTCAAAAAGTCAAATGGCGCTCCTTCCCTTCCGAGCCTTACCATGTGCCCAAACAGTGGTTTACCTCCACATGTGAGGTATTGGTGTACTCAGGAGAAATTGCCCAACACATTTTAGGATCCATTTTATCCTGTTGCCCATGTGAAAATGAAAAAATTGAGGCTAAAAGAATTTTTTTGTGAAAAAAAAGTACTTTTTCATTTTTACGGATCAATTTGTGAAGCACCTGGGGGTTCAAAGTGCTCACTATGCATCTAGATAAGTTCCTTGGGGCGTCTAGTTTCCAAAATGGGGTCACTTGTGGGGGAGCTCCAATTTTTAGGCACACGGGGGCTCTCCAAACGTGACATGGTGTCCGCTAAAGAGTGGAGCCAATTTTTGATTCAAAAAGTCAAATGGCGCTCCTTCCCTTCCAAGCCCTGCCGTGCGCCAAAACAGTGGTTTACCCCCACATATGAGGTATCAGCGTACTCAGGACAAATTGGACAACAACTTTCGTGGTTCAGTTTCTCCTTTTACCATTGGGAAAATAAAAAAATTGTTGCTAAAAGATAATTTTTGTGACTAAAAAGTTAAATGTTCATTTTTTCCTTCCATGTTGCTTCTGCTGCTGTGAAGCACCTGAAGGGTTAATAAACTTCTTGAATGTGGTTTTGAGTACCTTGAGGGGTGCAGTTTTTAGAATGGTGTCACTTTTGGGTATTTTCAGCCATATAGACCCCTCAAACTGACTTCAAATGTGAGGTGGTCCCTAAAAAAAATGGTTTTGTAAATTTCGTTGTAAAAATGACAAATCGCTGGTCGAATTTTAACCCTTATAACTTCCTAACAAAAAAAAATTTTGTTTCCAAAATTGTGCTGATGTAAAGTAAACATGTGGGAAATGTTATTTATTAACTATTTTGTGTCACATATCTCTCTGGTTTAACAGAATAAAAATTCAAAATGTGAAAATTGCGAAATTTTCAAAATTTTCGCCAAATTTCCGTGTTTATCACAAATAAATGCAGAATTTATTGACCTAAATTTACCACTAACATGAAGCCCAATATGTCACGAAAAAACAATCTCAGAACCGCTAGGATCCGTTGAAGCGTTCCTGAGTTATTACCTCATAAAGGGACACTGGTCAGAATTGCAAAAAACGGCAAGGTCTTTAAGGTCAAAATAGGCTGGGTCTTGAAGGGGTTAATGAATCCACGGTCCAACACAGTAAAGAACCAAAAAAGGTATATATATATAACAATCTTCAAAGTCAAATATTTGTCTTTGTGTCCTCCATGTCCGTAAACTCTTCTCCGGCAGTATTTTGCTCTTATCAGAGCATCAGATGGAATCTAAATAAAATTAGAAAAATACATTCTTGTGAGTTGCACAGTATTTTCTAATATTAAAAACAAGTAATCACATTACTGAATCATTGGGACCTAAAATATTATACATCAGGATTCATGGATATTATTAGATAATCCCTATCACCTCCTCTTCTCTGTATTGGAACAGCATCTATGCTTTTACATTTTAGATCCTTCTCAGTGTGCTTACAGTCAGCGAAGTGCTTAGGGACAGGAAGGTCCACTCTATTTTTTCTTATACTGTATCTTTAGCAAAATGGGTATATTCCTAGACAAAATACTGAACCCTATTACAAGAAAATGTAAATCCTATATAAAAGATACTACAGATTTTCTGAAAAAAATGGAGTCAATACAATTGAAGAATAGAGTGTTACTAGCATCATTCGATGTAGTCTCACTCTACACCTCCATTAATCACGATAGAGGCTTGAAAGCAATTGATAAAATGTTGGATGCTATGCAATATACACCTGAGGGCAAGAGTTTTCTGTTGAAGATGTTAGAGATAATATTGAGACGCAATTATTTTATGTTTGGAGACGCGTTTTACACGCAAACACAGGGAACGGCTATGGGGGCCAATATGGCCCCCTCATACGCTAACCTGGTTATGGAAGTCCTGGAGGAGGACCTCGTCTATGTGTCCCACCACTTCCGGTATGTGCTGGAGAGGTGGAGGTACATAGACGATGTCTTCCTCCTGTGGACAGGTACAGAAACAGAACTGGACGAATTCCACACATATCTCAATACAGTAGATCAAACAATTAAATTTACTCTGGTTAAATCTTGGACTGAAATCCAATTTTTAGATGTACTAGTGGAGCAAAAAAATGGTCAACTTATCAAGACACTTTATGTAAAAGATACTGATAGGAACAATTTGCTCCTATATGACAGTCAACACCCTTGCTCAATGAAAAGATCTATTCCCCTTAGCCAACTACTCAGAGTTAGGCGTATAGTTAGAGAAGATGATACAGCTGATATAACAATAGATCAGTTAATCAAGAAATTTCTGAATAGAGGATACCCAAAGAGACTATTAGAACAAAGAGTAAGGTGATGGAAAAAGATAGACTACAATTAATTTGTAGAGAATCGTATGGTAGACACAAGAAAACTCAGAACAGGGTTCCTTTTGTCTCTACATACACTGAAGAGAGTAGGGAAATATCTAACATCATCAAAAAACACTGGACTATGCTAGGGAGATGTTTACCAAACATACCAGAATTCAAAATGCCACCATTATACTCCTACAAGAGAAGTAGGAACATTAAAGATATGATAATACGATCTGATATTGGTCCCAAAAGAAAAGGCACCCAGAGATATCTTACAGGCAGTAAAAGAAATGGATGCTTTCCCTGTTTAAATTGCATTAATTGCACGTATATGGTCAAGGGACCTACATTTGTACATCCAAAAACGGGAAAGGTATATGATATAAAACAGTTCCTTACTTGTAGCTCGGACCATGTTATATATGTGCTCATGTGCCCATGTAATCTTTGGTACGTCGGAGAAACAACTTGCGAGTTCAAAACGAGAATGAACCAGCATAGATACAGTATAAGAAAAAATAGAGTGGGCCTTCCTGTCCCTAAGCACTTCGCTGACTGTAAGCACACTGAGAAGGATCTAAAATGTAAAATCATAGATGCTGTTCCAATACAGAGAAGAGGAGGTGATAGGGAGTTGATACTTAAGAAAAAAGAACTAATGTGGATTTATGAACTTAATACCCTGAGACCGGGAGGACTTAACGCTGATTTTAAAATGCATACAATTATCTAATAATATCCATGAATCCTGATGTATAATATTTTAGGTCCCAATGATTCAGTAATGTGATTACTTGTTTTTAATATTAGAAAATACTGTGTAACTCACAAGAATGTATTTTTCTAATTTTATTTAGATTCCATCTGATGCTCTGATAAGAGCAAAATACTGCCGGAGAAGAGTTTACGGACATGGAGGACACAAAGACAAATATTTGACTTTGAAGATTGTTATATATATACCTTTTTTGGTTCTTTACTGTGTTGGACCGTGGATTGATTAATAAAAGCAGTTAAAATATTATATACTAGTTCTTCTTTAATCTTTACCTCAGTAGAGCTTGTATGCCGGGACATAGGCGCTATCGCTTTTTACAGCCTAAGCTTGGGGCGAGCTGACCTGAGAGGGTTAGCTCGCTGCTAGGTATGTGACTGTATGACCTTTGGGCTATGGCTTTTATTAGGTTGAGTCCGGATTGTCAGGGCGATTATATGCGCTGAAAAGGTCTATATGGCACGAATACAAAGAGATAGCAGTAAGCTCTGCGAAATGAGGATATATTGTGCGTTATGATAAAAGTACTGTATTAAAAAAGATTACCACGGTTACATAGAGGCCAGAATTAGTGCTGGCAAGCAAAGGGTGGTGCCAGGTGTCATCTACCGCAGTATGCGCAGGTGCCGTCCCTAAAGCAAAGAATTGATCTTCTGATGTAAGATGCCACTACTAAGATGGCGATATAGAGCGCTAATGCGCATGCGCTGATGCCGTTGATTGGTCCGCGGTCTAGCACAGTGATGTGACGTAGCGGACATGCGCAGTTGCGCTTAGAGAACGCCGAATAATATGAAGATGTCCTCCATTGCCAGTAAACAGCTCCATGGGTAAGAAATGTGAAATATGCGATAAAGATCATGACACATAGTAGCACTAACACAGGAGGTACTGTATGATGCACTCTAGCACCTTATGATACTAATGAGTAATTTTAATATGTAAATTATAAATACATGTACTGTTTCACTAATGGCTAATTAAGGCTGGTTATGGCTCAAAATGTATATATATGCACATGAATGGTTTACCCACTGCTTGAGAAAGGCTCATTTGGAGCCGAAACGTCGTGGTAAAGACATGTGGGTCTGATTAAGCTCTGCACAGTTGATCAAGATACAATGGAGTGCTGCCTGTTTTTTGCCTGAATATATATACATATATATATATATATATATATATATATATATATATATATATATATATATATATATATATATATATATATATATATATATATATATAAAATTGGCTCCATCACTATGGGGTTAATGCTGTTGCAGCCTCTGTGACCTTTCAGAAAAAGTAAAGTGTAAATACTGACAGACCGTGTGACACATTTCTTTTGTTACCCCTTCTGTGAATTAAAACTTTGAGGCTAAAGTAGTGGAAAAAAACTAAGTTTTTTGTTTTCTCGGCCCAATCTTATAATATTCTGTGATATACAGCTCTGGCAAAAATTAAGAGACCACCACATCAAAACCCTGTCATGGCCAGCCCAATCTCCATTCCTGAACCCCATCAAAAACTTCTGGAATGTAATCAAGAGGATGATGGATAGTCACAGGCCATCAAACAAAGAAGAACTGCTTACATTTTTGCGCCAGAAGCAGTGTGAAAGACTGGTGGAAAGCATGTCAAGACGCATGAAAGCTGTGATTAAAAATCATGGTTATTCCACAAAAGATTGATTTCTGAACTCTTCCTGAGTTAAAACATTAGTATTGTTGTTTCTAAATGATTATGAACTTGTTTTCTTTGCATTATTTGAGGCCTAAAAGCACTGGATATTTTTTATTTTGACCATTTTTCTTTGTCAGAAAAAAATACAAAATGTATTGCTTGGAAATTCGGAGACATCTTGTCAGAAGTTTATAGAATAAAAGAACAATTTACATTTTACTCAAAAATATACCTATAAAGAGAAAAATCAGACAAACTGAACATTTTGCCGTGGTCTCTTAATTTTTACCAGAGCTGTGTATTGATAACTACGTTGCAAAAGTTCCTAGCAGTCTACATGGTTTTCTATATCAAGAAACATTGCTAAAGGGATGAATTTTGGATATAAGATCTGTATATCACTGCTGTTAAGGCCGGCTTCACACTTGCGAGTTTTACGGACGTAAGAGCGCAGAAACTACGTCCGTAAAACTCGCAAAACATACGGCACAATTATTCTCTATGCCCCTGCTCCTATCTGCCGTATTAAACTGATCAGTATTATATGGCTTTCTACGGCCGTAGAAAATCGCAGCATGCTGCGTTTGTCACCGTATTGCGCAAATAAAACGTCAATGAAAGTCTATGGAAGCCCCAAAAATACGGATCACACACGGACCAGCAGTGTGACTTGCAAGAAATACGCAGCGCTGTTAGCGAGAAAAGCCGGTAATTCATTGCGGTGTACAGTAAAATCACACTGACAGCTTCCAGTAGAATAGGTAGA
The DNA here is from genome assembly GCF_032444005.1 of Ranitomeya imitator. Taxonomy (NCBI): domain Eukaryota; kingdom Metazoa; phylum Chordata; class Amphibia; order Anura; family Dendrobatidae; genus Ranitomeya; species Ranitomeya imitator. The sequence goes on along the minus strand of NC_091284.1, from coordinate 708,839,881 downwards.
ATAAATGTGTACACATAGAATAGGTATATATATATACATATATGTCAGTGAGACACATATATATATATATATATATATATATATATATATATTAATATTTCTTCCAGCGCTAGACAGCTTTAAAGCCGGTAATTCAATTACCGGCTTTTGCTTTCTCCTTCCTAAAACCCGACATGATATGAGACGTGGTTAACATACAGTAAACCATCTCATATCACCATTTTTTTGCATATTCCACACTACTAATGTTAGTAGTGTGTATATGCAAAATTTGGCCATTCTAGCTAGTAAATTAAGGGGTTAAATGGCGGAAAAAATTGGCGTGGGCTCCCGCACAATTTTCTCCGCCAGAGTAGTAAAGCCAGTGACTGAGGGCAGATATTAATAGCCTGGAGAGGGTCCACGGTTATTGGCCCCCCCCTGGCTAAAAATATCTGCCCCCAGCCACCCCTGAAAAGGCACATCTGGAAGATGCTCCTATTCTGGCACTTGGCCACTCTCTTCCCATTCCCGTGTAGCGGTGGGATATGGGGTAATGAAGGGTTAATGACACCTTGCTATTGTAAGGTGACATTAAGCCAAATTAATAATGGAGAGGCGTCAATTATGACACCTATCCATTATTAATCCAATACTAGGAAAGTGTTAAAAAAAAAAACACACACATTTTTAAAAATTAATTTCATGAAAAAATCACAAAGGTTGTTGTATTAATTTATTCTACTCTCAATCCACTCACTGAAGACCCTCGATCTGTAAATAAAAAAAAAAAAATAAACCAAGAATATACATACCTTCCGAGGATCTGTAAGGTCCAACGATGTAAATCCATCTGAAGGGGTTAAAATATTTTGCAGGCAGGAGTTCTGCTAATGCAGTGCTACTCCTGCCTGCAAAACCCCAGCGAATGAAGGTAAAGTAGGTCAATGACCTATATTTAGCTTCAGTTGCGGTGAGGCGCCCTCTGCTGGCTGTTCCTAGATCGTGGGAACTTTCCTAGAAAGCTCCCTGGCTCGAGTTCATATGAGGACAACCAGCAGAGGGCGCCCTCTTATGATCTCGAGCCTGGGAGCTTTCTAGGAAAGTTCCCACGATCTAGGAACAGCCAGCAGAGGGCGCCTCACCGCAAATGAAGCTAAATATAGGTCATTGACCTAATTTACCTTCATTCGCTGGGGTTTTGCAGGCAGGAGTAGCACTGCATTAGCAGAACTCCTGCCTGCAAAATATTTTAACCCCTTCAGATGGATTTACATCGTTGGACCTTACAGATCCTCGGAAGGTATGTATATTCTTGGTTTATTATTTTTTTTTTGATTTACAGATCGAGGGTCTTCAGTGAGTGGATTGAGAGTAGAATAAATTAATACAACAACCTTTGTGATTTTTTCATTAAATTAATTTTTAATAATGTGTGTGTGTTTTTTTTTTTAACCCTTTCCTAGTATTGGATTAATAATGGATAGGTGACATAATTGACGCCTCTCCATTATTAATTTGGCTTAATGTCCCCTTACAATAGCAAGGTGGCATTAACCCTTCATTACCCCATATCCCACCGCTACACGGGAATGGGAAGAGAGTGGCCAAGTGCCAGAATAGGTGCATCTTCCAGATGTGCCTTTTCTGGGGTGGCTGGGGGCAGGTGTTTTTAGCCAGGGGGGGGCCAATAACCGTGGACCCTCTCCAGGCTATTAATATCTGCCCTCAGTCACTGGCTTTACTACTCTGGCGGAGAAAATTGTGCGGGAGCCCACGCCAATTTTTTCCGCCATTTAACCCTTTAATTTACTAGCTAGAATGGCCAAATTTTGCATAGACACACTACTGACATTAGTAGTGTGAAATATGCAAAAAAAATGGTGACATGAGATGGTTTACTGTATGTAAACCAGGTCTCATATCATGTCGGGTTTAGGAAGGAGAAAGCAAAAGCCGGTAATTGAATTGCCGGCTTTCTGCTATATCGCGCTGGATGAAATATTAATATATATACATATATGTGTCTACTGACATATACAGTTAGGTCCATATATATTTGGACAGAGACAACATTTTTCTAATTTTGGTTATAGACATTACCACAATGAATTTTAAACAAAACAATTCAGATGCAGTTGAAGTTCTGACTTTCAGCTTTCATTTGAGGGTATCCACATTAAAATTGGATGAAGAGTTTAAGAGTTTCAGCTCCTTCACATGTGCCCCCCTGTTTTTAAAGGGACCAAAATTAATTGGACAGATTCAATAATTTTAAATAAAATGTTCATTTTTAGTAGTTGGTTGAAAACCATTTGTTGGCAATGACTGCCTGAAGTCTTGAACTCATGGACATCACCAGACGCTGTGTTTCCTCCTTTTTGATACTCTGCCAGGCCTTCACTGCGGTGGTTTTCAGTTGCTGTTTGTTTGTGGGCCTTTCTGTCTGAAGTTTAGTCTTTAACAAGTGAAATGCATGCTCAATTGGGTTGAGATCAGGTGACTGACTTGGCCATTCAAGAATATTCCACTTCTTTGCTTTAATAAACTCCTGGGTTGCTTTGGCTTTATGTTTTGGGTCATTGTCCATCTGTAGTATGAAATGGCAACCAATCAGTTTGGCTGCATTTCGCTGGATCTGAGCACACAGTATGGCTCTGAATACCTTAGAATTAATTCGGCTGTTTCTGTCCTATGTCACATCATTAATAAACACTAGTGACCCAGTGCCACTGGCAGCCATGCATGCCCAAGCCATCACACTGCCTCTGTTGTGTTTTACAGATGATGTGGTATGCTTTCTACCATGAGCTGTACCACGCCTTCGCCATACTTTTCACTTTCCATCATTCTGGCAGAGGTTGATCTTGGTTTCATCTGTCCAAAGAATGTTCTTCCAGAACTGTGCTGGCTTTTTTAGATGTTTTTTAGCAAAGTCCAGTCTAGCCTTTTTATTCTTGATGCTTATGAGTGGCTTGCACCGTGCAGTGAACCCTCTGTATTTACTTTCATGCAGTCTTCTCTTTATGGTAGATTTGGATATTGATACGCCGACCTCCTGGAGAGTGTTGTTCACTTGGTTGGCTGTTGTGAAGGGGTTTCCTTTCACCATGGAGATTATTCTGCGATCATCCACCACTGTTGTCTTCCGTGGGCGCCCAGGTCTTTTTGCATTGATGAGTTCACCAGTGCTTTCTTTCTTTCTCAGGATGTACCAAACTGTAGATTTTGCCACTCCTAATATTGTAGCAATTTCTCAGATTTTTTTTTAATGTTTTTGCAGCTTCAGGATGGCTTGTTTCACCTGGATGAAGAGCTCCTTTGACCGCATGTTTACTTCACAGCAAAACCTTCCAAATGCAAGCACTACACCTCAAATCAACTCCATGCCTTTTATCTGCTTAATTGAGAATGACATAACGAAGGGATTGCCCACACCTGTCCATGAAATAGCCTTGGAGTCAATTGTCCAATTACTTTTGGTCCCTTTAAAAACAGGGTGGCACAAGTTAAGGAGCTGAAACTCCTAAACCCTTCATCCAATTTTAATATGGATACCCTCAAATGAAAGCTGAAAGTCTGAACTTCAACTGCATCTGAATTGTTTTGTTGAAAATTCATTGTGGTAATGTCTATAACCAAAATTAGAAAAATGTTGTCTCTGTCCAAATATATATGGACCTAACTGTATATATATATATATATATATATAGACAGTATATATGTTTGTTTGTTTTTTAACACATGGATCCCTTGTATAGCCGTATGTCGGTTTTGCAAGCCTGCGATAAAAAGACGCAGTACGGATGACAAACGGATTACATACGGAGGATGCCATGCGCAAAAAACGCTGAAACACCCTGTATACGGAGGAGCTACGGACCACTATTTTGGGGACTTTTCAGCGTATTACGGCCGTAAAAAACGGACCATATTTTCATACGCTGAGTGTGAAGCCGGCCTAACACCTACGCTGCCAACAATTCAGGTTTTCATGCAGAGTTGAAAATTCTAATACATGATTCACATTTCTGTAGGAGGTTTAGAAGAATATAGCAACCATAGGCTAATACAGCCACCAAAAGAGTCAGAAAAATTCAAATTAAGTAAAGCAAATAACCCTTAATTTTCTACGATGATATAGATAAAACATCAAGTTTATTATGTTCAATTAAAACCATGACACAACTACAACCAGATATACACAAAAATAACACACAGCTGTGCGCTCTAGATTGCCCTGTTATTAGCACCTATATACAAATCCTGCCTATCAGCGGAGGTTGGCACCCTACACATACAAACGAGATTGGCGCCCCCGTTCACCGTCGGCTGACCCTGTGACCAGGCAGGTGCACAGCAGTAGGAGTCAGAGGTAGTGAGTTGAGGTTTTTAGTTTTTAGCACGAGCACTGTTTTGTCTACACTATTGTTTGAGTCCGTGTGTCTCACCCTGGCACACACCAAAGGCTAAGATATATGTGTATCTATATATATATAAATATATATATATATATATATATATATATATATACACATAATAACTAGCCTTTTTGTTATCCTGCCTACCTTTTTTCCGGTGGAATATATGACGAGGCATCTGTGACACCTTTTAACAGGGGATATAGTAGGAGTCACAGGGTCAGCCGACGGTGAGAGGGGGCGCCAATCTCGTTTGTATGTGTAGGGTGCCAACCTCCGCTGATAGGCAGGATTTGTATATAGGTGCTAATAACAGGGCAATCTAGAGCGCACGGTTGTGTGTTATTTTTGTGTATATCTGGTTGTAGTTGTGTCATGGTTTTAATTGAACGTACTAAACTTGATGTTTTATCTATATCATCGTAGAAAATTAAGGGTTATTTGCTTTACTACGGGTTTAGAAGAAGTCAAATACTTTGCTCACACTATAAATACAGATAATGGGATTACAAATATTACACAACTCACCATCCTGAGAACCCTCTTGACCTCTTTCACTACGGCTGGAATATTTGGCACGGAACAAACCAGCAAGGTGCACACAACGACATCCATAGAGCCATCTACAATAGACGTCATGTTGTCAGCAGAAGCTACCACAAAGTGCTCATATATAAGATGGTCATTTTTTGCTTGGTTTTTGCTCAGGAACTTTTCAAAATTTGGGTTGATATCCAGACAGGTCACTTTGCAGCCGCTGGGATAATACTTGAAGTTGGCACCTGAGCCACAACCAACCTCTAGGAGCCGGAGCTCTTTGGAGGGACCCGAAAAGTCAGCGATATTGCTAAAGAGTTTTCTTTTTTGATCATCCATCAATCTGTTGTATGTTTCACAGAATCTGCTAATGAAATGAGGAAAGTATTTCTTCATAACTGAGTCCCAAATGCCAAGATAATTAAGGATGTGCAGAGGCAGCATGATGACAGCCGCTATAAATTGCAAAACAAATATGATCACAGACATGTTGGAGGGAAATCCTGCATGCAGCCAGCAGAGACTGTAAATTCAGAGCGAGGCCCTCCTGTCTTTCTAGGCATATGAGTGTTTACCATTCCTAGATCCTCCCTCAAAAGGGGAGGAGGGCTGCACAATTCTGGGTCTGTGGACAGTTCTACCGAGCACAGCGTGCACTATTCACCACCCATGCACACATTCTATGGACTTATGATTAGCTAACAGTGACACTATAGACATAGACATATAATGTCAGAAGAGCAGGAACCAAGAGAATGTGTGTTATTTTCAGCTTTTACAACAGACACTATTAAGAAATACTCTGACATTCAAATTAGAGATAGCTTTACTTCAGCTATTTATAAAAAAATAAATAACAAAATCCTTTCGATGAAATGGTTACACTTTTAAGCTGAGTTATAGGAATAGGCGTACATACACATTATGAAGCCCCCATAGTAAAAGTACTAATTGGGTCCCGAACCACCCTGGTGGGGTTACAGCCCATAGGCTCTGTCACGGAAAGGCATACATCCCAACTTTTAAAGGCAGAGAGAAGGTTTATCAGAGTACACAGTAATTTGAAAGACTCCGGGCATCTACACAGTAATTATGGTGAAACTCCATAATTTGCACCATCTTGGGTATTTGCTGGGACTGTTCTATATGTTATTGTCTGTTGGTGGTTCAATAATTTATTGCTACACTGTTTTGCCATCAGCCTATGTTGTCTGAGTGGTATTCTGCCCATGTGAAAGGAGTGCGGGCGTTCAATGGGATGAGCTCAGGTTCATGTGGTCTTTTTTAACACAGCCAGGCCAGTGGGCGAGAGCACTCACTGACCCCTGTGTCTCCATACTTGGTGGCAGCAGTGGGATACTACTCAGCCTGGTGGACTTAGTGAAGCTACAGGGGACTCATATTTATAGACACCGTCCAAGGGCTACACAACCAGAGGGCATATAGACAGACCCAGCAGAACATAGCAGGTTTTGGATGCCACCATGTCCAACCCGACCAGGTCGGTTTTATGGGAGCAGGGTCGGAGTGGATATATAGCCTCAACAAGAAACGCCAACTGCAGGGGTTGTGCCTGCATCGACGGCTCGAATACTGGGCCACCGACACTCGATCGGATTTGTTTCAGGAACCACAGGATGATGGGAACACCATGTGTGGATGCAATAGATATAAGTCGGTTCTCGTCAATTACATGAGGAGTTCCCCAGGTCAAGCTAAGGACCAGGAGATGGATGATTGGAATCCTATCACACCTGGCTAATTAAGATGGAGGAGCAATGTGGCAACATAGTATTTAATCTTAGTTATGCCAGACGCAGGGCCGTATTTGCCACTAGGCACTTGAGGGCACGTGCCTAGGGCGGGAAGATGTCGGGGGGCGGCGCCTGAGCAAGGTTTTTTTCCTTTTTCCAATTAGTCCAATGCGTCCCTTGGTTCCTGAAGACAGGGGGCGGCAGAGCGGCAGTCAGAACATGTGGTGCTGATGCAGACTCCTACTTCCTACTCCCTGCTGAGTGAGACACAGAGACCCCCTGCTCACAGCCTTAATCCTGCATGCCCGGAAGTCCACTTACTGGGGCTGTGGTGGAGCGGCAGCGCCCTGTCTCCCGACCCTGGGACCCACACATTGATGGCCAGGACTCGCAGTAGAGCAGTACACAGTAAGTACTGTAATGATCTCCCACCCGCGCGCTCTCTGCTGCTGCCTGGCTCTGTCGTAACTCCCCTCACCTCTTCCCTCAGATTCCTCAGCATTGTTTCTGCCTGCAGACGGTGCCTGAGGCTGGAACCGTGCACTGGAATGTTTGATGTTTGTTTGCTCCCAGGAGTTGGACCCAGATAGAGTGAGTGGGGTGGGTCCTGGGAGCAAACATGTGCAGGGCTGTGTGTGTGGAGCTGTGTGTGTGCAGAGCTGTGTGTGTGTGGAGCTGTGTGAGTGTGTGAGCGGAGCTGTGTGTGTGCGGAGCTGTGTGTGTGCGGAGCTGTGTGTGTGCGGAGCTGTGTGTGTGTGTGCAGAGCTGTGTATGTGCGCAGAGGTGTGTGCGCTCTTTGTGTGTGTGTTTGCGCGGAGCTGTGTGTGTGTGCGGAGCTGTTTGTGTGTGCGGGGTTGTGTGTGTGCAGAGCTGTGTGTAGCTGTATATGTGTGTGTGCGGAGCTGTATGTGTGTGTCCGGAGCTGTGTGTGCGGAGCTGTATGTGTGTGTGCGTGTGGAGCTGTATGTGTATGTGGGGGGGCTATGTGTGTATGCGGAGCTGTGTGTGTGTAGCTGTATATGTGTGTGTGTGTGCAGAGCTGTATGTGTGTGTGTCTGCAGAGCTGTGTGTGTGTAGCTGTATATGTGTGTGTGAATAGCTGTATGTGTGTGTATCTGGAGCTGTGTGTGCGGAGCTGTATGTGTGTGTGCGTGTGGAGCTGTATGTGTGTGTGTAGCTGTATATGTGTGTGTGTGTGTGTGTGCGGAGCTGTGTGTGTGTAGCTGTATGTGTGTGTGTGTGTGTGTGCAGAGCTATATGTGTGTGTGCAGAGCTGTGTGTGTAGCTGTATGTGTGTGTGTATCCAGAGCTGTGTGTGCAGAGCTGTATGTGTGTGTGCTTGTGGAGCTGTATGTGTGTGGGGGGCTGTGTGTGTGCGGAGCTGCGTGTGTGTAGCTGTATATGTATGTGTTTGTGCACTGAGCTGTATGTGTGTGTGCGCAGAGCTGTATGTATGTGTGTATGTGCATAGCTCTATGTGTGTGGGGGGCTGGGTATGTGTGTGTGCAGAGCTGTGTGTGTGGAGCTGTATGTGTCTGTGCGGAGCTGTATGTGTGGGGCTGTATGTGTGTGTGCAGAGCTGTATATGTGTGTGTGGGGCTGTATGTGTGTGTGCAGAGCTGTGTGTGTGCGGGGCTGTATGTGTGTGTGCGGAATGGTATGTGTGGGGCTCTATGTGTATATGTGGGGCTGTATGTGTATATGTGGGGCTGTATGTGTGTGTGTGCGGAGCTGTATGTGTGGGGCTGTATGTATGTGTGCGGAGCTGTATGTGTGTGTGCGGAGCTGTATGTGTGTGGGCAGAGCCGTATGAGTGTGTGCCGCAAATGGCAATAATCGCTGATGTGAAAGTAGCCTAAGTCACTGCCGACAGTGTCTGCAATAGGGCTCATACTCGCATGCGAGAAACTCGGTTGAGTGTCGCACATCAATACCCGGCACTCAGGAGCGGAGCGTGTACTGCTATGCGGCCACAGGCTCCGATCTCAGTGCCGTTTATTGACGTGCGACAATCATCCGAGTTTCTCGCATGCGAATATGAGCCCTTAGTCATACCAATGGGGGAGGCAGCACTAAAAGTTCCTAGGGCAGCACAAACTCTAAATACGGCCCAGGCCAGACGTATATTTTCAATTGGCCAGGAAACATAAACTATTGCTCAAATGAGTCTCAACATTGACTCTTCAATTGATGTGTTTTTCTTCGGTGGGTCAAGAGACAGACTACTGTTTGTATGAGATTGAATGTTGACTCTTGAATTGATGTTTGTGAATTGTTCAATGTCTGCTCTTTACCTGTTATATCTGCTCCCACATTTTATTGTGTTGCTCTCTGTGGAGGACAGGGAAGCAGGGTCATTGAAAAATTGATCTTTATTAATATGACGATTACTCTTTGTATAGGTCAATATAGCTTGTTGACCTGCAAAACAGTAAAGCACAAACTATGCAGATTGATTAAATACTAAAACAATGACAACTAAACTCATCCCATCTTCTCCCTGATCTGTGGATGATGGCCTGGAGGAAAGCTGAGGGTATAAAATGGGATCTTTTTCCTTCTGCAAGGAGACTCTACAGAACAATAGCCAAGGCACCATGGCTCCATCAAAAGAAATACAAATTTGAGAATCTACAGGATACCAGCTTAAGGGACCATGGCCTTAGTTGGAGGAAAACAGATCTGCTCCATTGACCATCACTGAAACCTCAAAGACGTTTTGAGAATTCAGGTTAGGATAATCAGGTCACATGGCATCATACTTCACTGGACTCAGATAGCTTCCTAAACTTGTCCTTACCTCCTGTCTTTGGGTGCCTGCCTAACGGGCAGTGCCACTAGTGGGAGTAGTTGGCCCGGGAAGCCCAGAAGTCGCACGTGCTCTAATCTTGGTGAGCTAATGGAAAGGTGAGACTGTAATTTTCAACACCTTGAGTATATGCTAGGATTGTTATATATGTTATTGTCTGTTGGTGGTTCAATAAATTATTGCCATACTGTTTTACCCTCACCCTGTATTGTCTGAGCATTATTCTGCTCATGGGAAAAGATTGCGGGTGTTCAGTGGGATGAGCTCTGGTCCTTACGTTCTTTCTTAAGACAGCTGGGCCAGCGGACGAGAGCACCCATTGACCCTGTGTCCCCACAATAACCCACACTGAATTCTTTGTGCACATGCAGCGCCCGCTAGAACTGTGGGGTACTCGGTGGTACCTAAAGGGGCGGTCACAGTGGCAGTGACCCAGTCCGGGGCCCTGAGTGTCCAGTTAAAGGGGATGTGGATGAAAGTGGAAATAAAGTCTTTAAAGGGAACCTGTCACCTGAATTTGGCGGGACCGGTTTTCAGTCATATGGGCGGAGTTTTCGGGTGTTTGATTCACCCTTTCCTTACCCGCTGGCTGCATGCTGGCCGCAATATTGGATTGAAGTTCATTCTATGTCCTCCGTAGTACACGCCTGCGCAAGGCAAGATTGCCTTATTACAGGGTCTGACTATGGGGGTGCTGCCTTATTACACGGTCTGCCACCTTATTACAGGGTCTGCCTATGGGGGTGCTGCCTTATACTACAGAGTCTGCCTATGGGGGTACTGCCTCATTACAGGGTCTGCCTATATGGGGGTGCTGCCTTATTACAGTGTTTGCCTATCTGGGCTGCCGTATGCTATAGTGTCTGCCTATAGGGAAGTGCATTACACTATATTTTGGACTATTTGGTGCATTATGCTACTGTATATGGAGGCTATCTAAGGGGCCATCATACAGTATGGAGATTACAGTGTGGGGGTCATTATACATTGTTGGAGCCATCAAACAGTTTGGGGGCTACTAAGGAGTCAGTATACTGTGTGGGTGCATTATACTGTGTATAAGAGAGCATCATACTGTGTATAGGGGATCTGTACAGGGTTAGACTCTGGACTTTATTAAATGTAAAGTGGGCACTTATTGTTATAGGGGAACTCAGGTTACTGTGGCTATCAAAGGGGCACACAAGGCATTATTACTTTCTGGGGGCAAAATGTGGGCACTGTTTTCTAGGGCACTTGCACCTGGCATTACTATATTGTAGAAAGTTGCTTTAGAATTTAGAGGGCACAGAGAACCACACAGCAGGTGCAGTAATAGGGACACATACGGCAGCAACGGCTCAGTATTGGGGTATCAGGTGCAGTAATAGGGACACATACGGCAGCAGCGGCTCAGTATTGGGGTATCAGCTGCAGTAATAGGGACACATACGGCAGCAGCGGCCCAAAATTGGGGTATCAGGTGCAGTAATAGGGACACATACGGCAGCAGTGGCTCAGTATTGCGGTATCAACAGGATGAGGAGTTTGTGCAGGTTGGGAATAAATGGTGATGGGGCTGGAATGTGAGAAGTTAAATGTGTCTTTGTTGTATTCTCTGCAGACGAGTTGTAGCTGGAAGATGTTGTCATGTTGGTCTGGGCCAGATGGAAAATACGGGAAAAATGAACAATTCCATCAGAAAGAATGTCAGCGTTAAGACATTATCTGTAACTGTGCTGTGATCGGTTATATGTTCTGTAGGGCTGGTATCTACCACTGACCATATGGCAGTAATATCCATATTGGTCATTATATAGAAATTATCTTCAGTAACAGAGCGTTCATCTGCTGAAGTTCTCCAGTATTAGGGCGCGTCACCGAGTTTTAATCAAGGTTACCTGGTTAGGGGCCCACTCAGAAGTTTCACCTCCCCTGAACCAAAACCCTAGCAACGCCTCTGCTTTCACCACAACAGACAAAACAAGTGGATCCCTCCTTACCTCTAGGCAGGACATAACCCACCCCCCGTGAGGAAGGCAATGCCATCGTGGCAACCGGACACCTGGGGTGCCACACGCACAGTATCATCAGCACTAAACTACACTGTCCTAAAATCAGCATAGTGTTGTAAGTAATTCACAAATTGCCTAAGGCAAATAATTATTCCTATTACAGATCCTAGAAATAGAAAGATAGAGCAGCACATTCAGCATGGAAAGAATCTGGGTGCAAAAGAGCTTCCACAGGCATATACCAAACCTTGCATGTAGTAGTCCAAAAAAGGAAGCAGCACACCACTGTCTGTGAATAAGGAGATATTTTATTTAGCCCATGATGGCGACGTTTCGGTTCAGTGTGTGCTTGAAAAAGGTTCGCTACACCGAACTGAAACGTCGCCATCATGAGCTAAATAAAATAGCTCCTTATTCACAGACAGTGGAGTGCTGCTTCCTTTTTTGGACTACTATTAAAGATCCTAAATTAAAACTTAACTTTTATTTAGTTTAACAATGAAGAGGACACACTACTTAAAAACACATGACACTAGTGTGTGAATAATGAATAAGCTAATTCGGAGGAATCTCCAATTACTAGAAACTGCTAGTGCTTTTAAGGACAAATTGTTATCTAATATATAAAGCCTAATGTGTGTGTGTGTGTGTGTGTGTGTGTGTGTGTGTGTGTGTGTGTGTATGTGTGTATGTATGTATGTATGTCTGGGATTGGCATCTGCACCTTCGCAGCTACAGCCACAAAATTTTGCACAGTCACACGTCTGGACCCCGAGAGCGTCATAGGCTATGTTGTGAGGCGAAATTTTAACCCCGCGCATTCCAATTCACCAAACAATTTTGCCCCTATCTACATAATAGGGAAAAAGTGAAAGGAAAAGTGTTGGAGGCGTCGCAGCTACAGCCACAAAATTTTGCACAGTCACACGTCTGGACCCCGAGAGCGTCATATGCTATGTTGTGAGGTGAAATTTTAACCCCGCGCTTTCCAATTCACCAAACAATTTTGCCCCTATCTACATAATGGGGAAAAAGTGAAAGGAAAAGTGTTGGAGGCAAATTGACAGCTGCCAGATGTGAACAAGGGGGACTTAAAGAGTGAGAGCGATGGCGCCAAAGAGTATATACCGTACAGATGCTAAGGTGGGGCCCCGACATGGGATACTCACCACACACGGGGATATGAACACACACACAAAAGGCTCCACAAACTACCACGTGCTTGAACACATACATCAACCTTGCCACATAAAAGTCGAAACACAATAGTCGCCGCTCAAAACTCGCCACGCGCAAAACTCGCCACATGCAAAACTAGGCTCACGCAAAACTCGCCACACGTGCAAAACTTGCATACGCGAAAAAAGTTGCCTCACACAAAACTTGCACATACTCAAAACGCACCACACATAAAACTCGCCACGCGCAAAACTCGCCATGCACAAAACTTGCTGCACACAACTTGCTACACTAACCTGTCACATGCAACTCGACACACAAAAAGTTGCTACACGCATGTCGCCACACAAAATCTCACAAAAGTCGATACATGCATGTCGCCACATGCAACTCAACACACACAACTTGACACATGAAACTTGCCCTAACACACACACAAGTCTGGTATTATCCTTCAAAAATAAAAATCTGATTAATAAGCAGACAAACTACAAGAGCAACAAATGTACCATATAGGGAATACGGCAGCTGTCAGTCACATGACCTGTCTATTATGTGTATGTGTGAGCTAATATATACTGCCAGGGGGAGGGCTTCCTGTTGGCTGGGGATTTATCAGGCTGCCAATTTAGCTTACAAATACTGAGGTAAAAATACTGACCAAATAACGTGTGAACGCAGTCTAATACAGGAGGAGATGACACACAGATATATACTATATACAGGAGGAGATGACACACAGATATATACTATATACAGGAGAGATGACACACAGGTATATACTATATACAGGAGGAGATGACACACAGGTGTATACTATATACAGGAGGAGATGACACACAGGTATATACTATATACAGGAGCAGATGACATACAGGTATATACTATATACAGGAGCAGATGACACACAGGTATATACTATATACAGGAGGAGATGACTTACAGGTATATTCTATATACAGGAGGAGAGGACACACGTACAGTTAGGGCCAGAAATATTTGGACAGTGACACAAGTTTTGTTATTTTAGCTGTTTACAAAAACATGTTCAGAAATACAATTATATATATAATATGGGCTGAAAGTGCACACTCCCAGCTGCAATATGATAGTTTCCACATCCAAATCGGAGAAAGGGTTTAGGAATCATAGCTCTGTAATGCATAGCGTCCTCTTTTTCAAGGGACCAAAAGTAATTGGACAATGGACTCTAAGGGCTGCAATTAACTCTGAAGGCGTCTCCCTCGTTAACCTGTAATCAATAAAGTAGTTAAAAGGTCAGGGGTGGATTCCAGGTGTGTGGTTTTGCATTTGGAAGCTGTTGCTGTGAGCAGACAACATGCGGTCAAAGGAACTCTCAATTGAGGTGAAGCAGAACATCCTGAGGCTGAAAAAAAAGAAAAAATCCATCAGAGAGATAGCAGACATGCTTGGAGTAGCAAAATCAACAGTTGGGTACATTCTGAGAAAAAAGGAATTGACTTGTGAGCTTGGGAACTCAAAAAGGCCTGGGCGTCCACGGATGACAACAGTGGTGGATGATCACCGCATACTTAATTTGGTGAAGAAGAACCCGTTCACAACATCAACTGAAGTCCAGAACACTCTCAGTGAAGTAGGTGTATCTGTCTCTAAGTCAACAGTAAAGAGAAAACTCCATGACAGTAAATACAAAGGGTTCACATCTAGATGCAAACCATTCATCAATACCAAAAATAGACAGGCCAGAGTTAAATTTGCAGACAAACACATCAAGAAGCCAGCTCAGTTCTGGAAAAGTATTCTATGGACAGATGAGACAAAGATCAACCTGTACCAAAATGATGGGAAGAAAAAAGTTTGGAGAAGAAAGGGAACAGCACATGATCCAAGGCACACCACATCCTCTGTAAAACATGGTGGAGGCAACGTGATGGCATGGGCATGCATGGCTTTCAATGGCACTGGGTCACTTGTGTTTATTGATGACATAAGAGCAGACAAGAGTAGCCGGATGAATTCTGAAGTGTACCGGGATATACTTTCAGCCCGGATTCAGCCAAATGCTGCAAAGTTGATTGGACGGCGCTTCATAGTACAGATGGACAATGACCCCAAGCATACAGCCAAAGCTAACCAGGAGTTCATGAGTGCCAAAAAGTGGAACATTCTGCAATGGCCAAGTCAATCTCCAGATCTAAACCCAATTGAGCATGCATTTCACTTGCTCAAATCCAGACTTAAGACGGAAAGACCCACAAACAAGCAAGACCTGAAGGCTGCGGCTGTAAAGGCCTGGCAAAGCATTAAGAAGGAGGAAACCCAGCGTTTGGTGATGTCCATGGGTTCCAGACTTAAGGCAGTGATTGCCTCCAAAGGATTTGCAACAAAATATTGAAAATAAAAATATTTTGTTTGGGTTATGTTTATTTGTCCAATTACTTTTGACCTCCTAAAATGTGGAGTGTTTGTAAAGAAATGTGTACAATTCCTACATTTTCTATCAGATATTTTTGTGCAACCCTTCAAATTAAACGTTACAATCTGCACTTGAATTCTGTTGTAGAGGTTTCATTTCAAATCCAATGTGGTGGCATGCAGAGCCCAACTCGCGAAAATTGTGTCACTGTCCAAATATTTCTGGCCCTAACTGTATATACTATATACAGGAGGAGATGACATACAGGTATATACTATATACAGGAGGAGATGACACACAGGTATATACTATATACAGGAGGAGATGACACACAGGTATATACTATATACAGGAGGAGATGGCACACACATATATACTATATACAGGGGAGATGACACACAGGTATATACTATATACAGGAGGGCATGACACACAGGTATATACTATATACAGGAGGAGATGATAAACAGGTATATACTATATACTGGAGGAGATGACACACAGTTATATACTATATACAGCGGCAGATGATACACAGGTATATACTATATACAGGAGGAGATGACTTACAGGTACATACTATATACAGGAGGAGATGACACATGTATATACTATATACAGGAGGAGATGACATACAGGTATATACTATATAAAAGAGGAGATGACACATAGGTATATAGAGGAGGAGATGACATACAGCAGGTATATACTATATAAAGGGGAGATGACATACAGGTATATACTATATACAGGAGATGACATACAGGTATATAGTATATACAGAAGAAATGACATACAGGTATATAATATATACAGGAGGAGATGACACATGGGTATATACAATATACAGGAGGAGATGACGTACAGCAGCTATATACTATTTACAGGGGAGATGACATACAGGTATATACTATTTACAAGAGAAGACATACAGGTGTATACTATATATAAGGGAGATGACAAACATGTATATACTGAGGTGAAAATGAGGGGTGTGAGGTGAAAATTAAAAGGTGTGAGTGCAAAATGAGAGGAGTGAGGGAAAATAGTGGAGTGATTGGAAAATGACATGTGAGGTCGAAATGACAAGTGTTAGGGGGGAATGACAGGAGTGAGGGGGAAAATAAGAGGAGTGAGGGGGAAAATGAGAGGTGTAAGGGAGAAAATGAGAGGTGTAAGGGAGAAAATGAGAGGCATGATGGGAAAATAAGAGACGTGAGGTGCTATAACTAACCACAGATATTTACTATGCCCAGGCAACGCCGGGCTCTTCAGCTAGTTTATTTATAATTGTATTGCCTGTACATTGACTTGAGTGAGCAACTGGTGGACCAGAATTAATTATTACCACTTGATAGTTACTAGCATATAATTCATATTAGTGGAACTTCCAATCCTGACTAACTGTCAAGGTGACTTAGTCTCTTATATAACTTATTGCCCACAAGACGCTATCACAATCTCATGATTGGATCTGTTATTACTACTCTCATAATGTGCCATTATATTTACAGTTAGGTCCATATATATTTGGACAGAGACAACATTTTTCTAATTTTGGTTATAGACATTACCACAATGAATTTTAAACAAAACAATTCAGATGCAGTTGAAGTTCAGACTTTCAGCTTTCATTTGAGGGTATCCACATTAAAATTGGATGAAGGGTTTAGGAGTTTCAGCTCCTTAACATGTGCCACCCTGTTTTTAAAGGGACCAAAAGTAATTGGACAATTGACTCCAAGGCTATTTCATGGACAGGTGTGGGCAATCCCTTCGCTATGTCATTCTCAATTAAGCAGATAAAAGGCCTGGAGTTGATTTGAGGTGTAGTGCTTGCATTTGGAAGGTTTTGCTGTGAAGTAAACATGCGGTCAAAGGAGCTCTCCGTGCAGGTGAAACAAGCCATCCTTAAGCTGCGAAAACAGAAAAAACCCATCCGAGAAATTCCTACAATATTAGGAGTGGCAAAATCTACAGTTTGGTACATCCCGAGAAAGAAAGAAAGCACTGGTGAACTCATCAATGCAAAAAGACCTGAGTGCCCACAGAAGACAACAGTGGTGTATGATCGCAGAATAATCTCCATGGTGAAGAGAAACCCCTTCACAACAGCCGACCAAGTAAACAACACTCTCCAGGAGGTCGGCGTATCAATATCCAAATCTACCATAAAGAGAAGACTGCATGAAAGTAAATACAGAGGGTTCACTGCACGGTGCAAGCCACTCATAAGCATCAAGAATAAAAAGACTAGACTGGACTTTGCTAAAAAACATCTAAAAAAGCCAGCACAATTCTGGAAGAACATTCTTTGGACAGATGAAACCAAGATCAACTTCTACCAGAAAGATGGAAAGAGAAAAGTATGGTGAAGGCGTGGTACAGCTCATGATCCAAAGCCTACCACATCATCTGTAAAACACGGCAGAGGCAGTGTGATGGCTTGGGCATGCATGGCTGCCAGCGGCACTGGGTCACTAGTGTTTATTGATGATGTGACACAGGACAGAAGCAGCCGAATGAATTCTGAGGTATTCAGAGACATACTGTGTGCTCAGATCCAGCCAAATGCAGCAAAACTGATTGTCGTCGTTTCATACTACAGATGGACAATGACCCAAAACATAAAGCCAAAGCAACCCAGGAGTTTATCAAAGCAAAGAAGTGGAATATTTTTGAATGGCCAAGTCAGTCACCTGATCTCAACCCAATTGAGCAGCATTTCACTTGTTAAAGACTAAACTTCAGACAGGAACGCCCAAAAACAAACAGCAGCTGAAAACCACTGTAGTGTAGGCCTGGCAGAGCATCAAAAAGGAGGAAACACAGCGTCTGGTGATGTCCATGAGTTCAAGACTTCAGGCAGTCATTACCAACAAAGGGTTTTCAACCAAGTACTAAAAATGAACATTTTATTTAAAAATTATTGAATCTGTCCAATTACTTTTGGTCCTTTTAAAAACAGGGTGGCACATGCTAAGGAGCTGAAACTCCTCAACCCTTCATCCAATTTTAATGTGGATACCCTCAAATGAAAGCTGAAAGTCTGAACTTCAACTGCATTGGAATTGTTTTGTTTAAAATTCATTGTGGTAATGTCTATAACCAAAATTAGAAAAATGTTGTCTCTGTCCAAATATATATGGACCTAACTGTATTTGGTCCTATCTCAAATAGCTTATAAGGCACTCTGACCCTTATACTGTATTTTAGAATCTGTTGTGCACTATACACCAATCACCACACTAGAACGTAATAGTTAAAAATCAGCAGCCATTATCCTCCTCAACATGTTGCACCATGCGGCGTCATCAGGGGTTTGAGACTATAATAAGCTGGCCGAACTACAAACAAACCTTATATAACCTAGGCTATAACATAATCAGAAAAGATCAACCAATTGTCTTATTCATTAGGCTTGCCCAGTGAACTCTACTATCTATGCTATGCATAGTAGAGTTCACTAGGCAAGTGTAATGAGGAAGACAATTGGTTGACCACCAATGTGTGATCTGATGTTCGATGTGAACTGGTAATGTGTGATTGGTGAGGACATGGTGCAGCAGTGGAGTTTTTCCAAGAGAGCGCGGTGGCATTGTGGAATGTTTGCAGGGTTGAGGTGGAGCTAGGGTGGAGCATGGACCTGAAAATTTTGTTAGTATGGGGCCCTGATATTCCTAGTGGCACCACGACAAGTTAGACTCTTTTGGCAGGGCCCTACTCTACTCTAACCTATTAAATATTTCTTGAAATATCCAATATTATTTTTAGGTATATTTTTTATTTATTTTTCTTTAAGGGAATGTCACATACATTTTTTAAATGACCAATAATACCACATACAAGGGACAAATACCATCACACCATGACCAGATCACATATTACCACCACAGAGTTACCGAATTATACCACATGCAAGGAACAAATACTGTCACACAGGCAAGACCACATATTACTACCACATAGAGACCAAATAATACCACATACAAGAAACAAATACCATCACACAATGACCAGAACACATATTACCACCACATAGTGACCGAATAATACCACATAAGGAAAAAATAACGTCACACCATGACCAGACCACATAGTGAAAGAATAATACCACATACAAGGGACAAATGCTGTCACACCATGACCAGACCACACAGTACCACAACATAATGACCAAGTACTACAATACTGATCATTAACGAAAAAATATAATACTTAAATTACTATAAGTGCCATTATACCCATGAGCTCTGTACATAGTATACAGTGTACAGGAAATACAGTGATCGCCAGTGACATTATACACAAGAGCTCTGTATATAGTGTCAGTGTACAGGTAATACAGGTATTACCAGTGCCAGTATACACAGGAGCTCTGCATATAGTGTATAGCATATAGGTAATAGAGGGATCACCGGTGACATTATACACCGGAGCTCTGCATATAGTGTACAGTGCACAGGTAATACAGTGATCACCAGTGACATTATACATGGGAGCTCTGTATATATTTTATAGTGTACAGGTAATACATGGATCACCGGTGACATTATACACAGGAGCTCTGTACACAGTATATAATGTCAGTGCACAGATAACACACTGACTCACTGGTGATGTCTCTAGTTGAAGTGCTTCATGTTTGCTTTTCTCCTTCTCCCATCGCAGACTGCCAATCACTTCTTCCAACCAGGACTCGTCTCTACTAGTGATGGGCGAGCAATAAAATGCTCGGGTGCTAGTTGCTCGGGTCGAGCAAATTGGAATGCTTGGGTGCTTTACCTGAGCAACAAGCCCAATGTAAGTCTTTGGGAAACTCGGCCATTTTTCCAGTGCGATCTGCAAAGGGACTTGAAATTGCGAAAATCGATGGGAACAGTCCTCAAATGACATGGGAACAACATGGGGAAGACCCCTGGAAGCATTTCTGACTCCCAGGTCACTGCTGTGAACAATGTTGCCAGAGTTTTAAACCACTTTTACAGATTAATTAACGGCACTGTGGAAAAAGTAAATAGCGCCCCCCAGAGTCGGATTTTCTCCGGGGTCTTGGCTGCCGGGGGTAGCCGAGACCTCAGAGAACATGATTCGGGGGGGGGGTTTACCGAACCCGCATTTGCGATCGCCGGTTATTAACCGTTTACCGGCGATCGCAAAAAAAACAAAACGTGATTTCTTTTTAATTTCCCTGTCCTCCGATGTGATCGCACATCAGAGGACAGAGAAAAGGGGTCCCAGATAGCCCCCCGATACTCACCTATCTCCCCCGGTGCTCCTCGTGGCTCCCGGTGGGCGCCGCCATCTTCAAAATGGCGGGCGCATGCGCAGTGCGCCCGCCGGCCGGCACCGGGAGAATCTTTGGGGTCTCGGCTGCTGGGGGTAGCCGAGACCCCAAAGAACATGATCGGGGTCGGTTTTACCGACCCCTGTTTTGCGATCGCCGGTAATTAACTGTTCACCGGCGACCGCAAAAAAAAAATCAAAGTGTAATTCTCTGTCCTCTGATGTGATCGCACATCAGAGGACAGAGAAATAGGGGGATTCGGGGACCCTATTATACTTACCGGTAGGGTTGAGCAAAACGGATTGTTCATTTTCATTAGTCGCCGACTTTTGGCAAAGTCGGGTTTCATGAAACCCGACCCGATCCCTGTGTGGGGTCAGCCATGCGGTACGCGACTTTCGCGCCAAAGTCGCGTTTCAATGACGTGAAAAGCGGCATTTCTCAGCCAATGAAGGTGGACGCAGAGTGTGGGCAGCGTGATGACATAGGTCCTGGTCCCCACCATCTTAGAGAAGGGCATTGCAGTGATTGGCTTGCGGTCCGCGGCGTCACAGGGGCTATAAAGGGGCGTTCCCGCCGACCGCCATCTTACTGCTGCTGACCTGAGCATAGGGAGAGGTTGCTGCCGCTTTGTCAGAAGCAGGGATAGCGTTAGGCAGGGTCCATTAACCCCGAAACCGCTTGTGCTGTAGCGATTTCCACTGTCCAACACCACCTTTTGTTTGCAGGGACAGTGGAGGCTACATTTTTTTCCTCAGCGCTGTAGCTCATTGGGCTGCCCTAGAAGGCTCCCTGATAGCTGCATTGCTGTTTGTACGCCGCTGTGCAAACCAACTGCTTTTTTCAAAGCACAAATCCTGTTGTTCCTTCCTTTCTGCACAGCTATCTTGTTTGTCCACACTTTTGATTTAATTTGTGCAGTAGTCCACTCCTTGTTATTGCTGCCTGCCATACCTTGCTGAGATTACTGCAGGGAGATAGTAATTGTAGGACAGTTCCTTTTTTTTTTGTTTGTTTTTTTAATTCTCCCTGAAAAAAAATAAATAGTGGGAGATTAATATTGGCATTTGTGCTTGAGTGCCAGTCGTGTGTGCCATCTCTCTCAAATTGTGGGGCACAGAAAGCCTAGTGTCTAAAACTGTTTGTTGTTTTTTTTTTAAATTCTCCCTGAAAAAAAAAATAGTGGGAGATTAATATTGGCATTTGTGCTTGAGTGCCAGTCGTGTGTGCCATCTCTCTCAAATTGTGGGGCACAGAAAGCCTAGTGTCTATAATACTGTTTTGTTTTGTTTTTTAAATTCTCCCTAAAAAAAAAAATTGTGGGAGATTAAGATTGGCATTTCTGCTTGAGTGCCAGTCCTGTGTGTGCCATCTCTCTCAAATTTTGGGGCACAGAAAGCCTAGTGTGTAATACTGGGCCTGATTTCTTGATAATTTTCCCAGAAACCAAAAAATAGTGGGAGATTAAGATTGGCATTTCTGCTTGAGTGCCAGTCCTGTGTGTGCCATTTCTCTCAAATTGTGGGGCACAGAAAGCCTAGTGTCTATAATACTGTTTTTTTTGTTTTTTTTAAATTCTCCCTAAAAAAAAATAGTGGGAGATTAAGATTGGCATTTCTGCTTGAGTGCCAGTCCTGTGTGTGCCATCTCTCTCAAATTTTGGGGCTCAGAAAGCCTAGTGTGTAATACTGGGCCTGATTTCTTGATAATTCTCCCAGAAAACAAAAAATAGTGGGAGATTAAGATTGGCATTTCTGCTTGAGTGCCAGTCCTGTGTGTGCCATCTCTCTCAAATTTTGGGGCACAGAAAGCCTAGTGTGTAATACTGGGCCTGATTTCTTGATAATTCTCCCAGAAACCAAAAAATAGTGGGAGATTAATATTGGCATTTCTGCTTGAGTGCCAGTCCTGTGTGTGCCATCTCTATCAAATTTTGGGGCACAGAAAGCCTAGTGTGTAATACAGGGGCCTGATTTCTTGATAATTCTCCCAGAAACCAAAAAATAGTGGGAGATTAATATTGGCATTTCTGCTTGAGTGCCAGTCCTGTGTGTGCCATCTCTCTCAAATTTTGGGGCACAGAAAGCCTAGTGTGTAATACTGGGCCTGATTTCTTGATAATTCTCCCAGAAACCAAAAAAAAGTGGGAGATTAATATTGGCATTTGTGCTTGTGTGCCAGTCCTGTGTGTGCCATCTCTCTCAAATTGTGGGGCACAGAAAGCCTAGTGTCTATAATACTGTTGTTGTTTTTTTTTTTTTAAATTCTCCCTAAAAAAAAAATTAGTGGGAGATTAATATTGCCATTTGTGCTTGAGTGACAGTCCTGCGTGCGTGGCATCTCTCTCATTTTGTGCCACAGAAAACATAGTGTGTAACATTGTGCCTGATTTTCCTTGCAGTCTCACCCACCTATAAAGGGATATATAAATCCAACAGAAATTTTAGTTCACCTTGTAAGTTGTTTTACAGTAACAAATACCATTACTTTGGTTACGTTTTGCAAACAATGAGGAAGTCTGGTGGAAGAGGTCGTGGCCGTGGGCGGTCATTGCCAGCTGGTAATGATGGTTGTGGTGGTGGAGCATCAGGTGGTCATGGGAAAAGCAATATAGCACCTAAGTCTCGAGTTGTGGAGCCAGGTTCGTCGTCTGGCTACAGAAGGCCTCGAACGCTCCCTTTTCTGGGAGTAGGAAAACCGCTTTTAAAGCCGGAGCAGCAAGAGCAAGTTTTGGCTTACCTTGCTGACTCAGCCTCTAGCTCTTTTGCCTCCTCTTTTGAAACTGGTAAATGTAAAAGCAGCGCGTCGTTAGTGGATGTTCACGGTCAGGGACAAGTCGCTTCCTTGTCCTCTTCAGCAAAAACAACAACAGAGAAGGATGCAGCAGGCGACACAACGGGTTACTCCATGGAGCTCTTTACACATACCGTTCCTGGGTTAGAAAGTGAAACAGTTAACAGGCCATGCCCATTACAAGTTGAATCTGACATGGAGTGCACAGATGCACAGCCACAGCCAGATTACTATGCTGTTCCTTTGACTCAGACCAGAACATTGCCCTCGCAATGTACTGATCCAGAATCAGACCCTGATGAGACTATGGTGCCCCGTCACGAATGCTATACCACCGGCTAACACGGTGACACAGACGAAGTTGCACACGAGATAGAAGAGGAGGTTATAGATGACCCAGTTGTTGACCCCGATTGGCAGCCATTGGGGGAACAGGGTGCAGGCGGCAGTAGTTCTGAAGCGGAGGAGGAGGGGCTGCAGCAGGCATCAACATCGCAACAGGTTCCATCTGCCGGGCCCGTATCTGGCCCAAAACGCGTGGCAAAGCCAAAACCAGTTGGAGGACAGCGTGGCCATCCGGTTAAAGAAGCTCAGTCTGCAATGCCTGAAAAGGTATCCGATGGTACAAAGAGTGCAGTCTGGCATTTTTTTAAACAACATCCAAATGATCAGCGCAAAGTCATCTGTCAAAAATGTTCAACTACCTTAAGCAGAGGTCAGAATCTGAAAAGTCTAAATACAAGTTGCATGCATAGACATTTAACCACCATGCATTTGCAAGCCTGGACTAACTACCAAACGTCCCTTAAGGTTGTAGCACCCTTGGCCAATGAAGCTAGTCAGCAACGCTACATCCCTTCCGTCACTGTAAGGCCACCATTTCCCGCACCACCTGCAGTATCTGTGCAGGTTTCGTTGACAGGCCAAAGCAGTCAGGGAATCACCAGTTTCGTAGTAGGAAACACTGCATGTAGGGCACCGGTAAGAATACCGTCTCCAACCGTGTCTCAGTCTGCCATGTCCACCGGCACCCCCGCTAGTTCCACGATCTCCAGCTCTCCAGTCCAGCTCACCCTACATGAGACTCTCGTTAGAAAAAGGAAGTACTCATCCTCGCATCCGCGTACACAGGGTTTGAAAGCCCACATTGCTAGACTAATCTCGTTAGAGATGATGCCCTACCGGTTAGTTGAAAGCGAAGCTTTCAAAGCCCTGATGGACTACGCTGTACCACGCTACGAGCTACCCAGTCGACACTTCTTTTCGAGAAAAACCATCCCAGCCCTCCACCAGCATGTTAAAGAGCGCATCGTCCATGCACTCAAGCAATCTGTGAGTAGAAAGGTGCACCTGACAACAGATGCATGGACCAGTAGGCATGGCCAGGGACGTTACGTGTCCATCATGGCACACTGGGTGAATGTGGTGGATGCAGAGTCCACAGGGGACAGCAATATTGGGACAGTTCTGCCTAGCCCACGGTCCGGGAAACAGTTGGCTGTAGCCGTTCGCCCCCCCTCCTCCTCCTCCTCATCCTCCTACAGAAGTGAGAGCTCGTCCACAGACTGCAGTCGCAAAACCACTCCATCCGCAGCTGCCACTGTTGCACACCAGGTGTCCCATTATGGGGCAGCTACTGGCAAGCGTCAGCAGGCTGTATTGGCAATGAAGTGTTTGGGCGACAACAGACACACCACGGAAGTTCTGTCCGAGTTCTTGCAGAACGAAACTCAGTCATGGCTGGGCACTGTACATCTTGAGGTAGGCAAGGTAGTGAATGATAACGGAAGGAATTTCATGGCTGCCATAGCCCTTTCCCAACTGAAACACATTCCTTGCCTGGCTCACACCTTAAACCTGGTTGTGCAGTGCTTCCTGAAAAGTTATCCGGGGTTATCCGACCTGCTCCTCAAAGTGCGCAAACTTTGCTCACACATCCGCCGTTCGCCCGTACACTCCAGTCGTATGCAGAACTATGAGCGGTCTTTGAACCTTCCCCAGCATCGCCTAATCATCGACGTTGCAACAAGGTGGAACTCAACACTGCACATGCTTCAGAGACTGTGCGAACAGAGGCGTGCTGTTATGTATTTGTGGGAGGATACACATACACGGGCAGGCAGTTGGATGGCAGACATGGAGTTGTCAGGTGTGCAGTGGTCGAAGGTACAAGACATGTGTCAAGTCCTTCAGTGTTTTGAGGAATGCACACAGCTGGTTAGTGCAGACAACGCCATAATAAGCATGAGCATCCCCCTAATGCGTCTGCTGATGCAAAGTTTGACGCACATAAAGGATCAGGCGTCTGCAGCAGAGGAAGAGGAAAGCCTTGATGACAGTCAGCCATTGTCTGGTCAGGGCAGTGTACAGGACGAGGTAGCGGGCAAACAGGAGGAGGAGGAGGACGAGGAGGATGATGGGGATGAGTATTTTTTTAATGAGGAAGCTTCCCCGGGGCCAATGGAAATTGGTGGCGTGGCAAGGCCGGGTTCTGGTTTTTTGAGGGACACAAGTGACGTAGTGTTATTATACGGTGTGTTATGTTAACCAATTCAGTAACACAATGGACATAGCGGTCAGAACACATACAGTTATCTGACAAACACCCAAAATTAAAGAACGAGCTCTGAGATGTGGGAACTCTGCAGACCGCAATCCCTGATCCTATCAAACCACACTAAAGGTAGCCGTGGAGCGCTCCTGACCAGAACCTAGGCGCCTCGTCACAGCCTGAGAAACTAGCTATTCCTGAAGATAGAAAAATAAGCCTACCTTGCCTCAGAGAAATTCCCCAAAGGAAAAGGCAGCCCCCCACATATAATGACTGTGAGTAAGATGAAAACACAAACATAGAGATGAAACAGATTTAGCAAAGTGAGGCCCGACTAGCTGAATAGAACGAGGATAGGGAAGATAACTTTGCGGTCAGCACAAAAACCTATAAATAACCACGCAGAGGGGACAAAAAGACCCTCCGCACCGACTAACGGTACGGAGGTCGTCCCTCTGCGTCTCAGAGCTTCCAGCAGGCGAGAAAAAAACAAAAAAGCAAGCTGGACTGAAAAATAGCAACAAAATAACAAAAGCAAAACTTAGCTTTGCAGAGCAGCAGGCCACAGGAATGATCCAGGGAAAAAACTAGTCCAACACTGGAACATTGACAGGAAGCATGGATAGAAGCATCAGGTGGAGTTAAGTAGAGAAGAAGCTAACGAGCTCACCAGATCACCTGAGGGAGAAAACTCAGAAGCTGCAGTACCACTTTCCTCCACAAACGGAAGATCCCAGAGAGAATCAGCCGAAGTACCACTTGGGACCACAGGAGTGAACTCTGCCACAGAATTCACAACAACGGTGGTCTAGGAGTAACATGGAACGAGCTCTGAAGGAAGTGGTAACTGTACTGACCGCAGTCCCTAAGCTCAACACAACACTAGAAGTAGCCGTGGAATGCTCCTAACTCTCCCTAGGCATCTCGTCACAGCCTAAGAGCTAACTACCCCTAAAGAAAGAAGCAGGAAAGCTATCTCTCCTCAGAGAAAATCCCCAAAGGATAGATTATCCCCCCACAAATAATGACTGTGAGTGGAGAGAGAAAAGACATACACAGAATGAAACCAGGATGAGCACAGGAGGCCAGTCTAGCTAAATAGATAGGACAGGATGGAATACTGTGCGGTCAGTATAAAACACTACAAAAATCCACGCAGAGTTTACAAAAAATCTCCACACCTGACTAAAGGTGTGGAGGGCAAATCTGCCTCCCAGAGCTTCCAGCAAGACAGAAATAATTCACACTGATAAGCTGGACGAACATAGAAAGCACAGAATGAATAAGTCCACAATCTATGGACAGAAAAGAGCAAGCAAAAACTTAGCTTTGCTGAACTGGTCAGGATAACAGGGAACTCCAAAGAGATGTGAATCCAACCAGGAACCATTTCAAGTGGCACTGGCTGAAGAGAGAGCCAGGCCTAAATAGCAGAGCAGAAGAGACAATAAGTGGAGGCAGCTGATGACAGCTAACTCCAAGGAGCAGCCATACCACTAGAAACCACAAGAGGGAGCCCAAGAGCAGAACTCACAAAATTGCCACTTACAACCACCGGAGGGAGCCCAAGAGCGGAATTCACAACAGTACCCCCTCTTGAGGAGGGGTCACCGAACCCTCACCAGAGTCCCCAGGCCGATCAGGACAAGCCAAGTGAAAAGCACGAACCAAATCGGTGGCATGGACATCGAAGGCAACAACCCAAGAATTATCCTCCTGGCCATAACCCTTCCACTTGACAAGATACTGAAGCTTCCGCCTCGAAAAACGAGAATCCAAAATCTTCTCAACCTCATATTCCAACTCTCCCTCAACCAACACCGGGGCAGGAGGGTCAACCGAGGGAACAACGAGCACCACATATCTCAGCAACAAAGATCTATGGAAAACATTGTGAATGGCAAAAGAGGCTGGAAGAGCCAAACGAAAAGACACCGGATTAATAATTTCAGAAATTTTATAAGGACCCATAAACCGAGGCTTAAACTTAGGAGAAGAAACCTTCATAGGAACATGACGAGAAGACAACCAAACCAAATCCCCCACACGAAGTCGGGGACCAACACACCAACGGCGGTTAGCAAAACGTTGAGCCCTTTCCTGAGACAATGTCAAATTGTCCACCAAATGAGTCCAAATCTGCTGCGGCCTGTCCACCACAGAATCAACACCAGGACAATCAGAAGGCTCAACCTGCCCAGAAGAAAAACGAGGATGAAAACCAAAATTACAAAAGAAAGGTGAAACCAAACTAGCCCGATTATTAAGGGCAAACTCGGCCAACGGCAAGAAAGACACCCAATCATCCTGATCAGCAGACACAAAGCATCTCAAATAGGTCTCCAAGGTCTGATTAGTTCGCTCAGTTTTGCCATTAGTCTGAGAATGAAACGCCGAAGAAAAAAACAAATCAATGCCCATCCTAGCACAAAAGGCCCGCCAAAATCTAGAGACAAACTGAGAACCTCTGTCAGACACAATATTCTCTGGAATGCCATGCAAACGAACCACATGCTGAAAAAATAATGGAACCAGATCTGAGGAGGAAGGCAACTTAGGCAAAGGTACCAGATGGACCATTTTAGAGAACCGTTCACAAACTACCCAGATAACAGACATCTTCTGGGAAACAGGAAGATCTGAAATAAAATCCATGGAAATATGCGTCCAGGGCCGCTCATGGACCGGCAAAGGCAAGAGCAACCCACTAGCGCGGGAACAGCAAGGCTTGGCCCGGGTGCAAGTCCCACAGGACTGCACAAAAGCACGCACATCGCGCGACAAGGAAGGCCACCAAAAGGACCTAGCAACCAAATCTCTGGTACCAAAAATCCCAGGATGACCAGCCAACACTGAACAATAAACCTCAGAAATTACCTTACTTGTCCATCTATCAGGAACAAACAGCTTCCCCACTGGACAGCGGTCAGGCCTATCAGCCTGAAATTCCTGAAGCACCCGCCGCAAATCAGGGGAGATAGCAGAAAGAATCACCCCCTCCTTAAGAATGCCAACCGGCTCAAGGACTCCAGGAGAATCAGGCGAAAAACTCCTAGAGAGGGCATCAGCCTTAACATTCTTAGATCCCGGAAGATACGAGACCACAAAATCAAAACGGGAGAAAAACAAGGACCATCGAGCCTGTCTAGGATTCAGCCGCTTGGCCGACTCGAGGTAAATCAGATTCTTATGATCGGTCAGGACCACAACACGGTGTTTAGCTCCCTCAAGCCAATGTCGCCACTCCTCAAACGCCCACTTCATAGCCAACAACTCCCGATTGCCGACATCATAATTGCGTTCCGCAGGCAAAAACTTTCTGGAAAAAAAAGCACACGGTTTCATCAAAGAACCATCAGACTCCCTCTGAGACAAAACGGCCCCTGCCCCAATCTCAGAAGCGTCGACCTCAACCTGAAAAGGAAGAGAAACATCCGGTTGATGCAACACAGGGGCAGAAGTAAATCGGCGTTTAAGCTCCTGAAAGGCCTCAACAGCCTCAGAGGACCAATTCGTCACATCAGCGCCTTTCTTCGTCAAATCAGTAAGGGGCTTAACCACACTGGAAAAGTTGGCAATGAAACGGCGATAGAAATTAGCAAAGCCCAAAAATTTTTGAAGACCCTTCACAGATGTGGGTTGGATCCAGTCATGAATAGCTTGGACCTTAACAGGATCCATTTCTATAGACGAGGGAGAAAAAATAAAACCCAAAAAAGAGACCTTCTGAACTCTGAATAGGCACTTAGACCCCTTCACAAATAATGCATTATCACGAAGGATCTGGAACACCATCCTGACCTGCTTCACATGAGACTCCCAATCATCGGAAAAAATCAAAATATCATCCAAATATACGACCATGAATTTATCAAGATAATTGCGGAAAATATCATGCATGAAAGACTGGAACACAGATGGAGCATTAGAGAGCCCAAATGGCATCACAAGGTATTCAAAATGGCCTTCGGGCGTGTTAAATGCAGTTTTCCATGCGTCACCCTGCTTAATACGAACAAGATTATATGCCCCTCGGAGGTCAATCTTAGTAAACCAACTAGCCCCCTTAATCTGAGCAAACAAAACAGTAAGCAAAGGCAAGGGGTATTGGAATTTGACCGTGATCTTATTAAGAAGACGATAATCAATACAGGGTCTCAAGGAGCCATCCTTCTTAGCAACAAAAAAGAAACCCGCTCCCAATGGTGACGAAGAGGGCCGAATATGCCCCTTCTCCAAAGACTCCTTAACATAACTCCGCATGGCGGCATGCTCTGGCACAGACAGATTGAAAAGTCAGCCCTTAGGGAACTTGCAACCAGGAATCAAGTTAATAGCACAATCACAGTCCCTGTGCGGAGGAAGGGAACTGGACTTGGGCTCATCAAATACATCCTGGAAATCCGACAAAAACTCAGGGACCTCAGAAGAGGGGGAAGAGGAAATTGACATCAAAGGAACGTCACTATGTACTCCTCGACAACCCCAACTAGTCACCGACATAGTTTTCCAATCCAACACCGGATTATGTTCCTGTAACCATGGAAATCCCAGTACAACAACATCATGCAGGTTATGCAACACCAGAAAACGTCAATCTTCCTGATGTGCAGGAGCCATGTACATAGTCATCTGTGTCCAGTAGTGAGGTTTATCCTTGGCCAAGGGTGTAGCATCAATACCCCTCAAAGGAATAGGGCTCTGCAAAGGCTGCAAGGAAAAACCACAGCGCCTGGCGAATTCTAAGTCCATTAAGTTCAGGGCAGCGCCTGAATCCACAAATACCATGACAGAAAAGGACGACAATGAGCAAATCAGGGTCACAGATAAGAGAAATTTAGGCTGTATTGTACTAATGGTAACAGACCTAGCGACTCTCTTAGTACGCTTAGGGCAATCAGAGATAACATGAGCCGAATCACCACAGTAAAAACACAGCCTATTCTGACGTCTGAATTCCTGCCGTTCTATTCTAGTCAAAATCCTATCACATTGCATAGGTTCAGGACTTTGCTCAGAGGATACTGCCATATGGTGCACAGCTTTGCGCTCGCGCAGACGCCGATCAATCTGAATGGCTAGAGACATAGATTCGCTCAAACCAGCAGGCGTAGGCAAGCCCACCATAACATCTTTAAGGGTTTCAGAAAGACATTTTCTGAAAATAGCAGCCAGAGCCTCTTCATTCCATTTAGTGAGCACAGACCATTTTCTAAATTTCTGGCAGTATAACTCTGCCGCTTCCTGACCTTGACACACGGCCAACAGGGTTTTTTCTGCATGATCCACATAATTAGGTTCGTCATACAATAATCCGAGCGCTTGAAAAAATGCATCTACATTCAATAATGCCGGATCCCCTGTTTCAAGAGAAAAAGCCCAGTCTTGAGGGTCACCACGCAGCAAGGATATGATGATTTTTACTTGCTGAATGGGATCACCAGAAGAACGGGGTTTCAAAGCAAAAAACAATTTGCAGTTATTTTTAAAGTTCAAAAAAACTTGGATCTGTCCCCAAAAAACAAATCAGGAGTAGGAATTCTAGGCTCTAAAGCCGGAGTCTGGACAACATAGTCCTGGATACTCTGTACTCTTGCAGCAAGTTGATCCACACGAGAAAACAAACCCTGAACATCCATGCCAAAGCATATATCCTGAACCACCCAGATATCAAGAGGAAAAAAGACAAACCAGAGCACAGAAAAGAAAAATGGTTCAGAACTTTCTTTTCCTTCTTTTGAGATGCATTTAATTCATTTATGGCCACTTGTACTGTTATGATACGGTGATCTAGGAGCAACATGGAACGAGCTCTGAAGGAAGTGGTAACTGTACTGACCGCAGTCCCTAAGCTCAACACAACACTAGAAGTAGCCGTGGAATGCTCCTAACTCTCCCTAGGCATCTCGTCACAGCCTAAGAGCTAACTACCCCTAAAGAAAGAAGCAGGAAAGCTATCTTGCCTCAGAGAAAATCCCCAAAGGATAGATTAGCCCCCCACAAATAATGACTGTGAGTGGAGAGGGAAAAGACATACACAGAATGAAACCAGGATGAGCACAGGAGGCCAGTCTAGCTAAATAGATAGGACAGGATGGAATACTGTGCGGTCAGTATAAAACACTACAAAAATCCACGCAGAGTTTACAAAAAATCTCCACACCTGACTAAAGGTGTGGAGGGCAAATCTGCCTCCCAGAGCTTCCAGCAAGACAGAAATAATTCACACTGATAAGCTGGACAAACATAGAAAGCACAGAATGAATAAGTCCACAATCTATGGACAGAAAAGAGCAAGCAAAAACTTAGCTTTGCTGAACTGGTCAGGATAACAGGGAACTCCAAAGAGATGTGAATCCAACCAGGAACCATTTACAAGTGGCACTGGCTGAAGAGAGAGCCAGGCCTAAATAGCAGAGCAGAAGAGACGATAAGTGGAGGCAGCTGATGACAGCTAACTCCAAGGAGCAGCCATACCACTAGAAACCACAAGAGGGAGCCCAAGAGCAGAACTCACAAAAGTGCCACTTACAACCACCGGAGGGAGCCCAAGAGCGGAATTCACAACAACGTAGATTTGCCTGTAACTGCCCCTCAACCCAGCACAACCGCAGATTTGACAACTGGAACATTGGCCCACATGGCGGATTATACCTTACGTATCCTCAAAAGGGACCCACGCATTATTAAAATGATGACCGATGACGATTACTGGTTGGCCTGCCTCCTTGATCCTCGCTATAAAAGCAAATTGCAAAATATTATGCCACATGAGAACCTGGAACAAATATTAGCAACCAAACAATCAACTCTTGTTGACCGTTTGATTCAGGCATTCCCAGCACACAGCGCCGGTGATGGTTCTCACACGAGCTGCAGGGGCAGCAGGCCAGAGGTGTTAGAGGTGCACAAATCAGAAGTGGCGTTGGACAGAGGGGTTTTCTGACCAGGTTGTGGAGTGATTTTGCAATGACCGCAGACAGGACAGGTACTGCAGCATCAATTCAAAGTGACAGGAGACAACATTTGTCCAGTATGGTTACTAACTATTTTTCATCCCTTATCGATGTTCTCCCTCAACCGTCATTCCCATTTGATTACTGGGCATCCAAATTAGACACCTGGCCAGAATTGCCAGAATATGCATTGCAGGAGCTTGCTTGCCCAGCAGCTAGTGTGCTATCAGAAAGAGTATTCAGTGCTGCTGGTTCAATATTAACCGAAAAAAGGACTCGTCTGGCTACCCAAAATGTTGATGATCTAACCTTCATTAAAATGAACCACTCCTGGATTTCAAATTATTTTGCCCCACCTTTCCCGGCTGACACCTAGCTTTCCTATTAAAAGGTCTTGCTTGTGGACTGGTCTGACTGAGTTTTCTAATCTGGTAATTTGCAGCAGCTGTTTGTCCAGCATACGACATGTTTACACCTCCCTAAATGGGCAAACTCCCCCCACGGGGCCGTGGTCTCGCCACTTGGCGCAAGCACCCGTGAGAGTGCCGTTTGTCTGAAGAGGTGGGTGTGCACGCTTTTGGTCGACGGCACTGCCACTGGGTCCCTCATAGTACAATAAAGTGTCTCTGGCGGTGGTGGTGCACAACCAACGTCAGACACACCGTTGTAACATGAGGGGCCCTGGGCCTGTACCGCCGGCCATAAGACAGTTCCCCCCCAGCTCAAACAGTGCTCTACGATTTGCAAAATTATCTCTCACAGCTCCACCAATGTTTAGTCTATGCGCTGACATCCTTCAATGCCTGGCACTGACAATACCAATGTGTTGACATGTATCATGCAACTTAAAATAGTCAGGGGCAGTGTCCTATATTTACACCAGTAAATAGCGCCAAATTACAAGGTCTGAAACTCAGCAGAGGAGCCCACCCCTGTACCTAAGTATGCTACCCTTTTGTTTTGGGGTTTTGTTGTATTGCGAGACATTAACATCTATTAATTTTTTTTAGAGTACTAACTGTCAGACACTCCTTACAATCGGCCTCCGCTGACAACACCAATGCTGCCTGTGTACCCCTGCAAGATAATTCCAAGTGCATAGAGCCTACTTTTGTTATGTTAGGCCTACTAAGTCTGTCTGTGGTCCATAATTGAAATTGTCCTCCACTGACCACACCACTGCTGCCCGTGTACCCCTGGAACCTATTTTAAAGTGCCTACAGCCTACTTTTGTTATGTTAGGCCTACTAAGTCTGTCTGCGGTCCCTCCTTCCAATAGTCCTCCACTGACCAGACCAATGCTGGCTGTGTACCCCTGGATCCTATTTTAAATTGCATAGAGCATCCTTTTTTTAATTGTAGGCGTACTAAGTCTGTCTGCGGTCCATAATTGAAATTGTCCTCCACTGACCACACCTGTTATGGACCTGGTGGTTAGGAGCACCCGGAACGACCTGATGGTTAAACTAACACAGGACAAGCTCTGGGAAGTGGGAGCTCTGCTGACCGCAACCCCTAATCCTATCACACACACTAGAAATAGCCGTGGAGCGTACCTAACTCTGCCTAGACGCCTCTTCACAGCCTAAGAGCTAACTAGCCCTAGAGATAGAAAATAAAGCCTACCTTGCCTCAGAGAAATTCCCCAAAGGAAAAGCCAGCCCCCCACATATATTGACTGTGAGTTAAGATGAAAGTCACAAACACAGAAATGAAACAGGTTTCAGCAAAGGAGGCCAGACTTACTAAACAGACTGAGGATAGGAAAGGTATCTTTGCGGTCAGCATAAAAAAACTACAAAAAGACCACGCAGAGTGTGCAAAAAGACCTCCGCACCAACTCACGGTGCGGAGGTGCCACTTTGCATCCCAGAGCTTCCAGCTAGCAAGGCAAAATCATGATAGCAAGCTGGACAAGAAAACAATGAACAAATAATTAACTAGCAGGGACTTAGCTTCTGCTGGAGTAGACAGGTCACCAGAAAGCTCCAAGAGCGAACTGAACCAGTACAAGAACATTGACAGCTGGAATGAAGTAACGATCTGAGTGGAGTTAAATAGAGCAGCCAGCCAAATAATTAACTAAGTCACCTGTGGAAGGAACCTCAGAAGCAGCAGCTCCACTCACAGCCACCAGAGGGAGTCCATGGACAGAACTCGCCGAAGTACCATTCATGACCACAGGAGGGAGTTCAATAACAGAATTCACAACAGTACCCCCCCCCCCTTGAGGAGGGGTCACCGAACCCTCACCAGAGCCCCCAGGCCGATCAGGATGAGCCAAATGAAAGGCACGAACTAGATCGGCAGCATGAACATCAGAGGCAAAAACCCAGGAATTATCTTCCTGACCATAACCCTTCCACTTGACCAGGTACTGGAGTTTCCGTCTCGAAATATGAGAATCCAAAATCTTCTCCACCACATACTCCAACTCCCCCTCGACCAACACCGGGGCATGAGGATCAACGGAGGGAACCATAGGCGCCACGTATCTCCGTAATAACGACCTATGGAACACATTATGGATGGCAAAAGAAGCTCGAAGGGCCAAACGAAATGACACAGGATTGAGAACTTCAGAAATCTTATACGGACCAATGAAACGAGGCTTAAACTTAGGAGAGGAAACCTTCATAGGAACATAACGAGACGACAACCAAACCAAATCCCCAACACGAAGTCGGGGACCAACACAGCGCCGGTGGTTAGCGAAACGTTGAGCCTTCTCCTGGGACAATGTCAAATTGTCCACCACATGAGTCCAAATCTGCTGCAACCTGTCCACCACAGTATCCACACCAAGACAGTCCAAAGGCTCAACCTGCCCTGAAGAGAAACGAGGATGGAAACCAGAATTACAGAAAAAAGGCTAAACCAAAGTAGCCGAGCTGGCCCGATTATTAAGGGCGAACTCAGCCAAAGGCAAGAGGGACACCCAATCATCCTGATCAGCAGAAACAAAGCATCTCAGATATGTTTCCAAAGTCTGATTAGTTCGTTTGGTTTGGCCATTTGTCTGAGGATGGAAAGCCGAAGAAAAAGACAAATCAATGCCCATCTTAGCACAAAAGGACCGCCAAAACCTCGAAACAAACTGGGAACCTCTGTCCGAGACGTTGTTCTCCGGAATGCCATGCAAACGAACCACATGCTGGAAAAACAATGGCACCAAATCAGAGGAGGAAGGCAATTTAGACAAGGGTACCAAATGGACCATCTTAGAGAAGCGATCACAAACCACCCAAATGACATACATCCTTTGAGAGACAGGGAGATCTGAAATAAAATCCATGGAAATATGCGTCCAGGGCCTCTTCGGGACCGGCAAGGGCAAAAGCAACCCACTGGCACGAGAACAGCAGGGCTTAGCCCGAGCACAAGTCCCACAGGACTGCACAAAAGAACGCACATCCTGTGACAAAGAAGGCCACCAAAAGGATCTAGCCACCAAATCTCTGGTACCAAAGATTCCAGGATGACCAGCCAACACCGAACAATGAACCTCAGAGATAACTCTACTAGTCCATCTATCAGGGACAAACAGTTTCTCCGCTGGACAACGGTCAGGTCTATCAGCCTGAAACTTCTGCAGCACCCGCCGCAAATTAGGGGAGATGGTAGACAAAATTACCCCCTCTTTGAGAATACCCGCCGGCTCAGGAACACCTGGAGAGTCAGGCACAAAACTCCTTGACAGGGCATCAGCCTTCACATTCTTAGAGCCCGGAAGGTACGAAACCACAAAATCAAAACGGGAGAAAAACAGAGACCATCGAGCCTGTCTAGGATTCAACCGTTTGGCAGACTCGAGATAAGTCAAATTCTTGTGATCCGTCAAGACCACCACGCGATACTTGGCTCCTTCAAGCCAATGTCGCCACTCCTCGAATGCCCACTTCATGGCCAACAACTCTCGATTGCCAACATCATAATTGCGCTCAGCAGGCGAGAACTTTCTAGAAAAGAAGGCACATGGTTTCATCACCGAGCCATCAGAACTTCTTTGCGACAAAACAGCCCCTGCTCCAATCTCAGAAGCATCAACCTCGACCTGAAATGGGAGCGAAACATCTGGCTGGCACAACACAGGGGCAGAAGAAAAACGGCGCTTCAACTCGTGAAAAGCCTCTACAGCCGCAGAGGACCAATTGACCACATCAGCACCTTTCTTGGTCAAATCAGTCAACGGTTTAGCAACACTAGAAAAATTAGCGATGAAGCGACGGTAAAAATTAGCAAAGCCCAGGAACTTCTGCAGGCTCTTCACAGATGTCGGCTGAGTCCAATCATAAATGGCCTGAACTTTAACAGGGTCTATCTCGATAGTAGAAGGGGAAAAAATGAAACCCAAAAATGAAACTTTCTGAACTCCAAAGAGACATTTTGACCCCTTCACAAACAAGGAATTCGCACGAAGGACCTGGAACACCATTCTGACCTGCTTCATATGAGACTCCCAATCATCCGAAAAGACCAAAATATCATCCAAATATACAATCATGAATCTATCCAGGTACTTTCGGAAGATGTCATGCATAAAGGACTGAAATACAGATGGAGCATTAGAAAGCCCGAATGGCATAACCAGGTACTCAAAATGGCCCTCGGGCGTATTAAATGCTGTTTTCCATTCATCGCCCTGTTTAATACACACAAGATTATACGCCCCTCGAAGATCTATCTTGGTGAACCAACTAGCCCCCTTAATCCAAGCAAACAAATCAGACAGCAGCAGCAAAGGGTACTGAAATTTGACTGTGATCTTATTAAGAAGGCGGTAATCAATACAAGGTCTTAAAGAACCATCCTTCTTGGCCACAAAAAAGAACCCTGCTCCCAATGGTGATGACGATGGGCGAATATGACCTTTCTCCAAGGATTCCTTTATATAACTCCGCATAGCGGCGTGCTCTGGCACAGATAAATTGAACAGTCGGCCCTTAGGAAACTTACTACCAGGAATCAAATTAATAGCACAATCGCAATCCCTATGAGGAGGTAGGGCACTGGATTTGGGCTCATCAAATACATCCCGGTAATCCGACAAAAACTCAGGGACTTCAGAAGGAGTGGAAGGCGAAATTGACAGCAATGGAATATCACCATGTACCCCTTCACAACCCCAGCTGGACACAGACATAGATTTCCAATCCAATACTGGATTATGGACCTGTAGCCATGGCAACCCCAAAACGACCACATCATGCAGATTATGCAACACCAAAAAGCGAATATCCTCCTGATGTGCAGGAGCCATGCACATGGTCAATTGAGTCCAGTACTGAGGCTTATTCTTGGCCAAAGGCGTAGCATCAATTCCTCTCAATGGAATAGGATACTGCAAGGGCTCCAAGAAAAAACCATAGCGCCTGGCAAACTCCAAGTCCATCAAATTCAGGGCAGCGCCTGAATCCACAAATGCCATAACAGAATAGGACGACAAAGAGCAAATCAGAGTAACGGACAAAATAAATTTAGACTGTACCGTACCAATGGTGGCAGACCTAGCGAACCGCTTAGTGCGCTTAGGACAATCGGAGATAGCATGAGTGGAATCACCACAGTAAAAACACAGCCCATTCCGACGTCTGTGTTCTTGCCGTTCAGCTCTGGTCAAAGTCCTATCACATTGCATAGGCTCAGGCCTATGCTCAGAGAATACTGCCAAATGGTGCACAGCTTTGCGCTCACGCAAGCGCTGATCGATCTGAATGGCCAAGGACATAGACTCATTCAGACCAGCAGGCGTGGGAAATCCCACCATGACATCCTTAAGTGCTTCAGAAAGACCCTTTCTGAAAATTGCCGCCAGGGCACACTCATTCCACTGAGTAAGCACAGACCACTTTCTAAACTTCTGACAATATACCTCCGCTTCATCCTGACCCTGACACAAAGCCAGCAAGATTTTCTCTGCCTGATCCACTGAATTTGGTTCATCATAAAGCAATCCAAGCACCAGAAAAAACGCATCTACATCACGCAATGCAGGATCTCCTGGCGCAAGGGAAAATGCCCAGTCTTGAGGGTCGCCACGCAACAAAGAAATAATGATTTTTACTTGTTGAACGGGGTCACCAGAGGAGCGGGGTTTCAAAGCAAGAAACAGTTTACAATTATTTTTGAAATTCAGGAACTTAGATCTATCCCCAGAAAACAAATCGGGAATTGGAATTCTAGGCTCTAACATCGGATTCTGAACCAAAAAATCTTGAATGTTTTGTACCCTTGCAGTGAGATGATCCACACAAGAGGACAGACCTTGAATGTCCATATCTATACCTGTGTCCTGAACCACCCAGAGGTTAAGGGGAAAAGAAAGACAGAACACACTGCAGAGAAAAAAAAATGGTCTCAGAACTTCTCTTATCCCTCTATTGAGATGCATTAACACTTTGTGCCAGCTGTACTGTTATGGACCTGGTGGTTAGGAGCACCCGGAATGACCTGATGGTTAAACTAACACAGGACAAGCTCTGGGAAGTGGGAGCTCTGCTGACCGCAACCCCTAATCCTATCACACACACTAGAAATAGCCGTGGAGCGAACCTAACTCTGCCTAGACGCCTCTTCACAGCCTAAGAGCTAACTAGCCCTAGAGATAGAAAATAAAGCCTACCTTGCCTCAGAGAAATTCCCCAAAGGAAAAGGCAGCCCCCCACATGTGAGTTAAGATGAAAGTCACAAACACAGAAATGAAACAGGTTTCCGCAAAGGAGGCCAGACTTACTAAACAGACTGAGGAAAGGAAAGGTATCTTTGCGGTCAGCACAAAAAACTACAAAAAGACCACGCAGAGTGTGCAAAAAGACCTCCGCACCGACTCACGGTGCGGAGGTGCCACTCTGCATCACAGAGCTTCCAGCTAGCAAGGCAAAATCATGATAGCTAGCTGGACAAGAAAACAATGAACAAATAATTAACTAGCAGGGACTTAGCTTCTGCTGGAGTAGACAGGTCACCAGAAAGATCCAAGAGCGAACTGAACCAGTACAAGAACATTGACAGCTGGCATGGAGTAACGACCTGAGTGGAGTTAAATAGAGCAGCCAACCAAAGAATAAACTAAGTCACCTGTGGAAGGAACCTCAGAAGCAGCAGCTCCACTCACAGCCACCAGAGGGAGTCCATGGACAGAACTCGCCGAAGTACCATTCATGACCACAGGAGGGAGTTCGATAACAGAATTCACAACACACACCACTGCTGCCCGTGTACCCCTGGAACCTATTTTAAAGTGCCTACAGCCTACTTTTGTTATGTTAGGCCTACTAAGTCTGTCTGCGGTCCCTCCTTCCAATAGTCCTCCACTGACCAGACCAATGCTGGCTGTGTACTCCTGGAACCTATTTTAAATTGCATAGAGCATCCTTTTTTTAATTGTAGGCGTACTAAGTCTGTCTGCGGTCCATAATTGAAATTGTCCTCCACTGACCACACCACTGCTGCCCGTGTACCCCTGGAACCTATCTTAAAGTGCCTACAGCCTACTTTTCTTATGTTAGGCCTACTAAGTCTGTCTGCGGTCCCTCCTTCCAATAGTCCTCCACTGACCAGACCAATGAATAAAAGGACTAGAAATAGGAAAAACCCAATGTGGCTAAACAAAGAAGTAAGACAGGCAATTAACAGTAAAAAGAAAGCATTTGCACTATTAAAGCAGGATGGCACCATTGAAGCTCTAAAAAACTATAGGGAGAAAAATACTTTATCTAAAAAATTAATTAAAGCTGCCAAAAAGGAAACAGAGAAGCACATTGCTAAGGAGAGTAAAACTAATCCCAAACTGTTCTTCAACTATATCAATAGTAAAAGAATAAAAACTGAAAATGTAGGCCCCTTAAAAAATAGTGAGGAAAGAATGGTTGTAGATGACGAGGAAAAAGCTAACATATTAAACACCTTCTTCTCCACGGTATTCACGGTGGAAAATGAAATGCTAGGTGAAATCCCAAGAAACAATGAAAACCCTATATTAAGGGTCACCAATCTAACCCAAGAAGAGGTGCGAAACCGGCTAAATAAGATTAAAATAGATAAATCTCCAGGTCCGGATGGCATACACCCACGAGTACTAAGAGAACTAAGTAATGTAATAGATAAACCATTATTTCTTATTTTTAGGGACTCTATAGCGACAGGGTCTGTTCCGCAGGACTGGCGCATAGCAAATGTGGTGCCAATATTCAAAAAGGGGTCTAAAAGTGAACCTGGAAATTATAGGCCAGTAAGTCTAACCTCTATTGTTGGTAAAATATTTGAAGGGTTTCTGAGGGATGTTATTCTGGATTATCTCAATGAGAATAACTCTTTAACTCCATATCAGCATGGGTTTATGAGAAATCGCTCCTGTCAAACCAATCTAATCAGTTTTTATGAAGAGGTAAGCTATAGGCTGGACCACGGTGAGTCATTGGACGTGGTATATCTCGATTTTTCCAAAGCGTTTGATACCGTGCCGCACAAGAGGTTGGTACACAAAATGAGAATGCTTGGTCTGGGGGAAAATGTGTGTAAATGGGTTAGTAACTGGCTTAGTGATAGAAAGCAGAGGGTGGTTATAAATGGTATAGTCTCTAACTGGGTCGCTGTGACCAGTGGGGTACCGCAGGGGTCAGTATTGGGACCTGTTCTCTTCAACATATTCATTAATGATCTGGTAGAAGCTTTACACAGTAAAATATCGATATTTGCAGATGATACAAAACTATGTAAAGCAGTTAATACAAGAGAAGATAGTATTCTGCTACAGATGGATCTGGATAAGTTGGAAACTTGGGCTGCAAGGTGGCAGATGAGGTTTAACAATGATAAATGTAAGGTTACACACATGGGAAGAAGGAATCAATATCACCATTACACACTGAATGGGAAACCACTGGGTAAATCTGACAGG
Organism: Ranitomeya imitator; assembly: GCF_032444005.1. Classification (NCBI taxonomy): domain Eukaryota; kingdom Metazoa; phylum Chordata; class Amphibia; order Anura; family Dendrobatidae; genus Ranitomeya; species Ranitomeya imitator. The sequence continues at coordinate 708,798,324 of NC_091284.1, read as the reverse complement.
GAGAAGGACTTGGGGATCCTAGTTAATGATAAACTTACCTGGAGCAGCCAGTGCCAGGCAGCAGCTGCCAAGGCAAACAGGATCATGGGGTGCATTAATAGAGGTCTGGATACACATGATGAGAGCATTATACTGCCTCTGTACAAATCCCTAGTTAGACCGCACATGGAGTACTGTGTCCAGTTTTGGGCACCGGTGCTCAGGAAGGATATAATGGAACTAGAGAGAGTACAAAGGAGGGCAACAAAATTAATAAAGGGGATGGGAGAACTACAATACCCAGATAGATTAGCGAAATTAGGATTATTTAGTCTAGAAAAAAGACGACTGAGGGGCGATCTAATAACCATGTATAAGTATATAAGGGGACAATACAAATATCTCGCTGAGGATCTGTTTATACCAAGGAAGGTGACGGGCACAAGGGGGCATTCTTTGCGTCTGGAGGAGAGAAGGTTTTTCCACCAACATAGAAGAGGATTCTTTACTGTTAGGGCAGTGAGAATCTGGAATTGCTTGCCTGAGGAGGTGGTGATGGTGAACTCAGTCGAGGGGTTCAAGAGAGGCCTGGATGTCTTCCTGGAGCAGAACAATATTGTATCATACAATTATTAGGTTCTGTAGAAGGACGTAGATCTGGGGATTTATTATGATGGAATATAGGCTGAACTGGATGGACAAATGTCTTTTTTCGGCCTTACTAACTATGTTACTATGTTACTATGTTACTAATGCTGGCTGTGTATCCCTGGAACCTATTTTAAATTGCATAGAGCATCCTTTATTTAATTGTAGGCGTACTAAGTCTGTCTGCGGTCCCTCCTTCCAATAGTCCTCCACTGACCAGACCAATGCTGGCTGTGTACCCCTGGAACCTATTTTAAATTGCATAGAGCATCCTTTTTTTAATTGTAGGCGTACTAAGTCTGTCTGCGGTCCATAATTGAAATTGTCCTCCACTGACCACACCACTGCTGCCCGTGTACCCCTGGAACCTATTTTAAAGTGCCTACAGCCTACTTTTCTTATGTTAGGCCTACTAAGTCTGTCTGCTGTCCCTCCTTCCAATAGTCCTCCACTGACCAGACCAATGCTGGCTGTGTACTCCTGGAACCTATTTTAAATTGCATAGAGCATCCTTTTTTTAATTGTAGGCGTACTAAGTCTGTCTGCGGTCCCTCCTTCCAATAGTCCTCCACTGACCAGACCAATGCTGGCTGTGTACCCCTGGAACCTATTTTAAATTGCATAGAGCATCCTTTTTTTAATTGTAGGCGTACTAAGTCTGTCTGCGGTCCCTCCTTCCAATAGTCCTCCACTGACCAGACCAATGCTGTTTGTGTACCCCTGGAACCTATTTTAAATTGCATAGAGCATCCTTTTTTTAATTGTAGGCGTACTAAGTCTGTCTGCGGTCCATAATTGAAACTGTCCTCCACTGACCACACCACTGCTGCCCGTGTACCCCTGGAACCTATTTTAAAGTGCCTACAGCCTACTTTTCTTATGTTAGGCCTACTAAGTCTGTCTGCGATCCCTCCTTCCAATAGTCCTCCACTGACCAGACCAATGCTGGCTGTGTACCCCTGGAACCTAGTTGAAAGTGCATAGAGCCTACTTTTTTTCTTTATTTTATATTTATAAAGCCTAGATGGACTACGCTGTACCACGGTACGAGCTACCCAGTCATCACTTCTTTTGCAAGAAAAGCCATCCCAGGCCTCCACCAGCATGTAAAAGTCCGCATTGTCCATGCACTCAGGCAATCTAGGAGTAGAAAGGTGCACCTGACAACAGACGCATGGACCAGTAGGCATGTCCACGGAAGGTTACGTGTCCATTACGGCGCACTGGGTTAATGTGATGGATGCATGGTCCACAGGGGACCATGCATCTCCTCCGCTGACCACACCAATGCTGCCTGTGTACCCCTGTAACCTTTTTTAAACTGCATTGAGCCCAATTTTTTGTTTAAGGCCTACTACCTGTGTCTGTCTGCGCCACTCAATACAGCTGTCCTCCTCTGAAAAAAGCTGAGCGTCAATTGTCTGGTTTTCAGCCTATAGGAATTTGAAAACTGCATTGGGGCTACTATTTCGGTAGGGCCTACTAACGGTGTCTACCGCTCCAAGGTGTTCTCCTGTTAGCCTTTCCTGAGCTTCGATCTTCAGGCTCTTGTTAAATAGTTTTTTAATCAAACTGCAGTGGGGCTAGTACTAGGGTTGGGGCCTACTACCAGTGTCTGCCGCTCCAAGGTCTTCTCCTGATTGCCTTTCCTGAGCTTCGATCTTCAGGCTCTTGTTAAATAGTTTTTTAATCAAACTGCAGTGGGGCTAGTACTAGGGTTGGGGCCTACTACCAGTGTCTGCCGCTCCAAGGTGTTCTCCTGGTTGCCTTTCCTGAGCTTCGATCTTCAGGCTCTTGTTAAATAGTTTTTTAATCAAACTGCAGTGGGGCTAGTACTTGGGTTGGGGCCTACTACCAGTGTCTGCCGCTCCAAGGTGTTCTCCAGGTTGCCTCTCCCTAAATTCTATCTTCAGGCTCTTGTTAAATTGTTTTTAATATAACACTGCATTTGGCCTACTTGTTTTGTTGGCCCTACTAACGGTGTCTGCCGCTCCTTGATGTTCTCCACTGAACAAACCAGTGCCGCCTGTTTACTTCTGTTACCAATTTTGAACTGCATTTAGCCTACTTACTGATTTGGGCCTACTCACTGTGTCAGCCTCTCATTACAGTTGTACTCCACTGAACAAAGCAATGCCCCCTGGTTAGTCCTGTTACCAATTTTGAACTGCATTTAGCCCACTTTATTATTTGAGCCTATATCTGTGTTTCCTCCTCATCCTGTCCATTACCCAGCCAGTGATAGATGAGTCTGCTGGTACATTGACCCAGAACACTACATTCCCCGTGCACGCTACACAGCCAGAATGTGACCCTGCTGAAAGTTAGGTTCCCCTTCCCGCATACCATACAACCTTACACGGGGACAAAGAGGAGGGTGCAGATGAAAGTGCAGGTTCCTTCATCAGGTGTGGGGGGGGAATACTCTTTGGCGACGTCACTGGCACAGGGCCCCTCATAGTACGCAAAAGTGTCGCTGCCGGTGGGAGGCGCCCCCGCCGTGCAAACACACCGCCGTACTATGAGGGGCCCTGTGCCAGTGCCAATGCCAAACAGTGGGCCCCTCCTGCTTGCTCAGGATCACAGCACTTGCAAAGTTGAAATACTTACCTCGCCGTGCTCCACTGCCGTGACGTGGTCCAGATTTCCTGGGCCCACAAAATACTTGAACCCCCAACAACTTTAGCCAAATGACCCCCAATTTCCAATGCCTAACTATTATTTTAAGGGAAATTAAGATTGACAAGCTTCATTAAGAAGAATGGATGTTTTTGCCATTAAAATGGGCACACTAGGTGTTTTCCTGGCCCCCACTCACTGCCGACGATGCTGCCCCATGACTTGCATTGGGTTTCGTGTTTCGGTCGATCCCGATTTTACGTCATAATCGGCCGATTTCACTCGACCCGACTTTTGAGATAGTCGGGTTTTGCGAAACCCAACTCGACTCTAAAAAAGTCAAAGTCGCTCAACCCTACTTACCGGTGTCCCTGGATCCTCCTGCTGCTCCTCCTGGTCTTCTTGGCAAAAGAAAATGGCGGGCGCATGCACAGTGCACCCGCCATCTGTCGCCATCTGCCGGCCGGCAGGAGAAGAGCAGTTGGGGCTAAAATTAGGGTTAGGGCTAGGGTTAGGGCTAGAGTTAGGGTTAGGGCTAGGGTTAGGGTTAGGGCTAGGGTTAGGGTTAGGGTTAGGGCTAGGGTTAGGGCTAGGGTTAGTGCTAGGGTTAGGGTTGGGGCTAAATTTAGGGTTAGGGTTGGGGCTAAATTCAGGGTTAGGGTTCTTTCACACTTACGTCGGTACGGGGTCGTCGCAATGCGTCGGCCCGACATACCGATGCACGTTGTGAAAATTGTGCACAATGTGGGCAGCGGATGTAGTTTTTCAACGCATCCGCTGCCCAATCTATGTCCTGGGGAGGAGGGGGCGGAGTTACAGCCACGCATGCGCGGTCAGAAATGGCGGACGCGACGTACAAAAAAACGTTACATTGAACGTTTTTTGTGCCGACGGTCCGCCAAAACACAACTGATCCAGTGCACGACGGACGCGAGGTGTGGCCATCCGTCAGGATCCGTCGGCAATACAAGTCTATGGGCAAAAAAACGCATCCTGCGGGCACATTTGGAGGATCCGTTTTTTGTCCAAAACAACGGATTGCGACGGATGCCAAACGACGCAAGTGTGAAAGTAGCCTTAGGGCTAGGGTTAGGGTTGGGGCTAAAGTTAGGGCTAGGGTTGGGGCTAAAGTTAGGGTTAGAGTTGGGATTAGGGTTAGGGTTTGGATTAGGGTTGGTATTAGGGTTAGGGTTGGCATTAGGGTTACGCTTGGGATTAGGGTTAGGTTTGGGATTAGGGTTAAGTGTTGTGAATTCTGTGGCTGAGTTCACTTCTGTGGTCACAAGTGGTATTGCAGTCTCTGGGCTTCCTCCCTCAGGTGTTTTGGTGAGCTCGTTGGCTGCCTTGCTATTTAGCTCCACCTGAGTCTGTCTTCCTTGCTCCTTGTCAATGTTCCAGTGTTGGATCTGAGCTACTGCATCTTTCCTTGGGCCTGCTGCTCTGCTAGATAAGTGCTTCTAGTTTGTTTTCTGTTTTTTCTGTCCAGCTTGTTATTATCTTTTGCTGGAAGCTCTGAGAAGCAAAGGGGTGCACCGCCGTGCTGTTAGTTCGGCACGGTGGGTCTTTTTGCCCCTTTGCGTGGTTTTCGTTTTAGGGTTTTTGTAGACTGCATAGTTCTCTTTGCTATCCTCGCTCTGTCTAGAATATCGGGCCTCACTTTGCTGAATCTATTTCATTCCTACGTTTGTCTTTTCATCTTGCTAACAGTCATTATATGTGGGGGCTGCCTATTCCTTTGGGGTATTTCTCTGAGGTAAGTCAGGCTTGTATTTCTATCTTCAGGCTAGTCAGCTCCTCAGGCAGTGCCGAGTTGCATAGGTAGTTGATAGGCGCAATCCACTGCTGCTTCCAGTTGTGTGAGGATAGATCAGGTACTGCAGTCTACAGAGATTCCACGTCTCAGAGCTCGTCCTATTGTTTTGGGTTATTGCCAGATCTCTGTATGTGCGCTGATTACTGCACGCTGTGTTGCCTGATTGCCAGCCATAACAGTACAAGGAGCCATTCAATGATTTCCAATAGAGGGAAAAAAGAAATCCTGACATCATTTTTTTTTCTTAGCTCTGTCTTCAGTCTTTTTTTTCCCCTAGACATTAGAGTGCTTCAGGACACAGCTGTGGACATGGATATTCAGGCTCTGTGCTCCTCAATGGATAATCTCGTTGTAAATGTACAAAAGATTCAAGATACTATTGATCAGAAATCGATGCTAGAACCAAGAATTCCGATTCCTGATTTGTTTTTTGGTGACAGAACTAAGTTCCTGAGCTTCAGAAATAATTGTAAGCTATTTTTGGCCTTGAAACCTCATTCTTCTGGTAATCCTATTCAACAGGTTTTGATTATTATTTCTTTTTTGCGCGGCGACCCACAGGACTGGGCGTTTTCTCTTGCACCAGGAGATTCTGCATTGAGTAATGTTGATGCATTTTTCCAGGCGCTGGGATTGCTTTACGATGAGCCTAATTCAGTGGATCAAGCTGAGAAAAATCTGCTGGCTTTATGCCAGGGTCAGGATGATGTAGAAGTATATTGTCAGAAATTTAGAAAATGGTCAGTACTCACTCTGTGGAATGAATCTGCACTAGCGGCTTTGTTCAGAAAGGGTCTCTCTGAAGCTCTTAAGGATGTAATGGTGGGATTTCCTATGCCTGCTGGTTTGAATGAGTCTATGTCCTTGGCCATTCAGATCGGTCGTCGCTTGCGCGAGCGTAAATCTGTGCACCATCTGGCGGTATTGTCTGAGAGTAAGCCTGAGCCTATGCAGTGCGACAGGACTATGACTAAAGTAGAACGGCACGAACACAGACGTCTGAACAGACTGTGTTTCTATTGTGGTGATTCTACTCATGCTATTTCTAATTGTCCTAAACGCACTAGGCGGTTCGATAGCTCTGCCGTTATTGGTACTGTACAGTCCAAATTCCTTTTGTCCATTACCTTAATGTGCTCTTTGTCATCATATTCTGTCATGGCGTTTGTGGATTCAGGCGCTGCCCTGAATCTGATGGATTTGGATTATGCTAAACGTTGTGGATTTTTCTTGGAGCCTTTGCGGTGTCCTATTCCGTTGAGAGGAATTGATGCTACACCTTTGGCCAAGAATAAGCCTCAGTACTGGGCCCAGCTGACCATGTGCATGGCTCCTGCACATCAGGAAGTTATTCGCTTTCTGGTACTGCATAATTTGCATGATGTGGTCGTGTTGGGGTTGCCATGGCTACAAACCCATAATCCAGTATTGGATTGGAACTCTATGTCGGTAACCAGATGGGGTTGTCAGGGAGTACATGGTGATGTTCCATTTTTGTCTATTTCGTCATCCATTCCTTCTGACATCCCAGAGTTCTTGTCGGACTTTCAGGATGTATTTGAAGAGTCCAAGTCTGATGCCCTTCCTCCGCATAGGAATTGTGATTGTGCTATCGATTTGATTCCTGGTAGTAAATTCCCTAAGGGTCGTTTATTTAATTTGTCCGTACCTGAACACACCGCTATGCGCAGTTATGTGAAGGAATCCCTGGAGAAGGGACATATTCGCCCATCGTCGTCACCATTGGGAGCAGGGTTCTTTTTTGTAGCCAAGAAGGATGGTTCGCTAAGACCGTGTATTGATTACCGCCTTCTTAATAAGATCACTGTTAAGTTTCAGTATCCCTTGCCATTGATTTCTGACTTGTTTGCTCGGATTAAGGGGGCTAGTTGGTTTACTAAGATTGATCTTCGTGGTGCGTATAATCTGGTGAGAATCAGGCAGGGAGATGAATGGAAAACGGCATTTAATACGCCCGAGGGTCATTTTGAGTATCTGGTGATGCCGTTCGGACTTGCCAATGCTCCATCTGTTTTTCAGTCTTTTATGCATGACATTTTCCGTGAGTATCTGGATAAATTCTTGATTGTTTACTTGGATGACATTTTGATCTTCTCAGATGATTGGGAGTCTCATGTGAAGCAAGTCAGAATGGTTTTCCAGATACTGCGTGCTAATTCCTTGTTCGTGAAGGGATCAAAGTGTCTCTTCGGTGTGCAGAAAGTTTCATTTTTGGGGTTCATCTTTTCCCCTTCTACTATCGAGATGGATCCGGTTAAGGTTCAGGCCATCCAGGATTGGACTCAGCCGACATCTCTAAAAAGTTTGCAGAAATTCCTGGGCTTTGCTAATTTTTATCGTCGCTTCATCTGTAATTTTTCTAGCATTGCCAGACCATTGACCGATTTGACCAAGAAGGGTGCTGATTTGGTTAATTGGTCTTCTGCTGCCGTGGAAGCTTTTCAGGAGTTGAAGCGTCGTTTTTGCTGTGCCCCTGTGTTGTGTCAACCTGATGTTTCTCTTCCGTTCCAGGTCGAGGTTGATGCTTCTGAGATTGGTGCAGGGGCGGTTTTGTCACAGAGAGGTTCTGGTTGCTCAGTGTTCAAACCATGTGCTTTCTTTTCCAGGAAATTTTCTGCTGCTGAGCGTAATTATGATGTGGGCAACCGAGAGTTGCTGGCCATGAAGTGGGCATTCGAGGAGTGGCGTCATTGGCTTGAGGGTGCTAAGCATCGCGTGGTGGTTTTGACTGATCATAAGAACCTTACTTATCTTGAGTCTGCCAAGCGCTTGAATCCTAGACAGGCCCGTTGGTCGTTATTTTTTGCTCGTTTTGATTTTGTGATTTCGTACCTTCCGGGCTCTAAAAATGTGAAGGCGGATGCTCTGTCTAGGAGTTTTGTGCCCGACTCTCCGGGGTTATCTGAGCCGGCGAGTATCCTCAAGGAAGGAGTCATTGTGTCTGCCATCTCCCCTGATTTGCGGAGAGTGTTGCAGAAATTTCAGGCTAATAAACCTGATCGTTGTCCGGCCGAGAAACTGTTCGTCCCTGATAGGTGGACTAGTAAAGTTATCTCTGAACTTCATTGTTCGGTGCTGGCCGGTCATCCAGGAATCTTTGGTACCAGGGAGTTGGTTGCTAGATCCTTCTGGTGGCCATCTCTGTCACGGGATGTGCGTGCTTTTGTGCAGTCCTGTGGAATTTGTGCTAGGGCTAAGCCCTGCTGTTCACGTGCCAGTGGGTTGCTTTTGCCCTTGCCGGTCCCGAAGAGGCCTTGGACACATATTTCGATGGATTTCATTTCTGACCTTCCCGTTTCTCAAAAGATGTCTGTCATTTGGGTGGTCTGTGATCGCTTTTCTAAAATGGTCCATCTGGTGCCCTTGGTTAAATTGCCTTCCTCCTCTGATTTGGTGCCTTTGTTCTTCCAGCATGTGGTTCGTTTACATGGCATTCCTGAGAATATTGTTTCTGACAGAGGTTCCCAGTTTGTCTCGAGGTTCTGGCGAGCCTTTTGTGGTAGGATGGGCATTGACCTATCTTTTTCCTCGGCCTTCCATCCTCAGACTAATGGCCAGACCGAACGAACCAATCAGACCTTGGAAACATATCTGAGATGTTTTGTTTCCGCTGACCAGGATGATTGGGTGTCATTTTTGCCGTTGGCTGAGTTCGCCCTTAATAATCGGGCCAGCTCGGCTACCTTGGTCTCTCCATTTTTCTGCAATTCTGGGTTCCATCCTCGTTTCTCTTCAGGACAGGTTGAGTCTTCGGACTGTCCTGGTGTGGATTATGTGGTGGACAGGTTGCAGCAGATCTGGACTCAGGTAGTGGACAATTTGACCTTGTCCCAGGAGAAGGCTCAGCTTTTCGCTAATCGCAGACGCCGTGTGGGACCCCGACTTCGTGTTGGGGATCTGGTTTGGTTATCTTCTCGTCATATACCTATGAAGGTTTCCTCTCCTAAATTTAAACCTCGTTTTATTGGTCCGTATAGGATTTCTGAGATTCTCAATCCGGTGTCTTTTCGTCTGACCCTCCCAGACTCCTTTTCCATACATAATGTATTCCATAGGTCGTTGTTGAGGAGATACGTGGCACCTATGGTTCCATCTGTGGAGCCTCCTGCCCCTGTTTTGGTGGAGGGGGAATTGGAGTATATTGTGGAGAAGATTTTGGATTCTCGTGTCTCTAGACGGAAACTCCAGTATCTGGTCAAATGGAAGGGTTATGCTCAGGAAGATAATTCCTGGGTTTTTGCTTCTGATGTCCATGCCCCAGATCTTGTTCGTGCCTTTCATGTGGCTCATCCTGGTCGGCCTGGGGGTTCTGGTGAGGGTTCGGTGACCCCTCCTCAAGGGGGGGGTACTGTTGTGAATTCTGTGGCTGAGTTCACTTCTGTGGTCACAAGTGGTATTGCAGTCTCTGGGCTTCCTCCCTCAGGTGTTTTGGTGAGCTCGTTGGCTGCCTTGCTATTTAGCTCCACCTGAGTCTGTCTTCCTTGCTCCTTGTCAATGTTCCAGTGTTGGATCTGAGCTACTGCATCTTTCCTTGGGCCTGCTGCTCTGCTAGATAAGTGCTTCTAGTTTGTTTTCTGTTTTTTCTGTCCAGCTTGTTATTATCTTTTGCTGGAAGCTCTGAGAAGCAAAGGGGTGCACCGCCGTGCTGTTAGTTCGGCACGGTGGGTCTTTTTGCCCCTTTGCGTGGTTTTCGTTTTAGGGTTTTTGTAGACTGCATAGTTCTCTTTGCTATCCTCGCTCTGTCTAGAATATCGGGCCTCACTTTGCTGAATCTATTTCATTCCTACGTTTGTCTTTTCATCTTGCTAACAGTCATTATATGTGGGGGCTGCCTATTCCTTTGGGGTATTTCTCTGAGGTAAGTCAGGCTTGTATTTCTATCTTCAGGCTAGTCAGCTCCTCAGGCAGTGCCGAGTTGCATAGGTAGTTGATAGGCGCAATCCACTGCTGCTTCCAGTTGTGTGAGGATAGATCAGGTACTGCAGTCTACAGAGATTCCACGTCTCAGAGCTCGTCCTATTGTTTTGGGTTATTGCCAGATCTCTGTATGTGCGCTGATTACTGCACGCTGTGTTGCCTGATTGCCAGCCATAACAGTTAAGGTTAGGGTTGTGATTAGGGGTGTATTGGGATTAGGGTTAGGTTTGAGGTTAGGGTTGAGATTAGGATTAGGGGTGTGTTGGATTTAGGGTTTTGATTAGGGTTATGGTTAGGGTTGACATTAGGGTTGTTTTGGGGTATGGGTTGTGATTATCGTTAGGGTTAGTGATTAGGATTATGGATCGGGTTGGGATTAGGGTTAGGGGTGTGTTGGGGTTAGGGTTGGAGCTAGAATTGGGGGTTTTCCACTGTTTAGTTACATCAGGGGGTCTTCAAACACGACAGCCAATTTTGCGCTCAAAAAGTCAAATGGTGCTCCCTCCCTTCTGAGCTCTGCCGTGCGCCCAAACAGTGGGTTACCCCCACATATGGGGCATCAGCGTACTCGGGATAAATTGGACAACAACTTTTGGGGTCCAATTTCTCCTGTTACCCTTGTAAAAATAAAAACTTGGGGGCTACAAAATCTTTTTTGTGGAAAAAAAAATATTTTTTTATTTTCACGACTCTGCATTCTAAACTTCTGTGAAGCACTTGGGCATTCAAAGTTCTCACCACACATCTAGATAAGTTCCTTGGGGGGTCTAGTTTCCAAAATGGGGTCACTTGTGGAGGGTTTCTACTGTTTAGGTACATCAGGAGCTCTGCAAACACAACATAACGCCCACAGACCATTCTATCTAAGTCTGCATTCCAAAACAGCGCTCCTTCCCTTCCGAGCTCTGCCGTGCGCCCAAACAGTGGTTTATCCCCACATATGGGGCATCAGCATACTCGGGATAAATTGGACAACAACTTTTGGGGTCCAATTTCTCCTGTTACCCTTGTGAAAATAAAAACTTGGGGGCTACAAAAAAAATTTTGTGGAAAAATTTTTTTTTTTTATTTTCACGACTCTGCATTCTAAACTTCTGTGAAGCACTTGGGCATTCAAAGGTCTCACCACACATCTAGATAAGTTCCATGGGGGGTCTAGTTTCCAAAATGGGGTCACTTGTGGGGGGTTACTACTGTTTAGGTACATCAGGGGCTCTGCAAACGCAACATAATGCCCACAGACCATTCTATCAAAGTCTGCATTCCAAAACAGCGCTCCTTCCCTTCCGAGCTCTGCCGTGCGCCCAAACAGTGGTTTACCCCCACATATGGCACATCAGTGTACTCGGGATAAATTGGACAACAACTATTGCAGTCCAATTTCTCCTGTTAACCTTGTGAAAATAAAAACTTGGGGGCTACAATATCTTTTTTGTGGAAAAAAAAATATTTTTTATTTTCACGACTCTGCATTCTAAACTTCTGTGAAGCACTTGGGCATTCAAAGTTCTCACCACACATCTAGATAAGTTCCATGGGGGGTCTAGTTTCCAAAATGGGGTAACTTGTGGGGGGTTTCCACTGTTTAGGCACATCAGGGGCTCTCCAAACGCGACATGGCGTCCAATCTCAATTCCAGACAATTCTACATTGAAAAAGTAAGACGGCACTCCTTCTCTTCCAAGCTCTGCGGTGCGCCCAAACAGTGGTTTACCCCCACATATTGGGTATCAACGTACTCAGGAGAAATTGCACTACAACTTTTGTGGTCTAATTTCTCCTGTTACCCTTGTGAAAATAAAAATTTGGGGGAAAAAAGATCATTTTTGTAGAAAAAATGTGATTTTTTTATTTTCACGGCTCAACGTTATAAACTTCTGTGAAGCACATGGGTTTTCAAATTGCTCACCATACATCTAGATAAGTTCCTTAAGGGGTCTAGTTTCCAAAATGGTGTCACTTGTGGGGGGTTTCCACTGTTTAGGCACATCAGGGGCTGTCCAAACGCGACATGGCGTCCGATCACAATTCCAGACAATTCTACATTGAAAAAGTAAAACGGCACTCCTTCGCTTCCAAGCTTTGCGGTGCGCCAAAACAGTGGTTTACCCCCACATATTGGGTATTGACGTACTCAGGAGGAATTGCACTACAACTTTTGTGGTCTAATTTCTCCAGTTACCCTTGTGAAAATAAAAATTTGGGGGCAAAATTCATTTTTATAGAAAAAATGTGATTTTTTATTTTCACGGCTCAACGTTATAAACTTCTGTGAAGCACATGGGGGTTCAAAGTGCTCACCACACATCTAGATAAGTTCCTTAAGGGGTCTAGTTTCCAAAATGGTGTCACTTGTGGGGGTTTCCACTGTTTAGGCACATCAGGAGCTCTCCAAACGCGACATGGCGTCCAATCTCAATTCCTGCCAATTCTACATTGAAAAAGTAAAACGGCGCTCCTTCACTTCCAAGCTCTGCGGTGCGCCCAAACAGTGGTTTACCCTCACATATAGGGTATCGACGTATTCAGGAGAAATCGCACAACAACTTTTGTGGTCTAATTTCTCCTGTTACCCTTGTGAAAATAAGAATTTGTGGGCGAAAAGATCATTTTTGTGTAAACAAATGCGATTTTTTATTTTCACGGCTCCACGTTATAAACTTCTGTGAAGCTCTTGGGGGTTCAAAGTGCTCACCACACATCTAGATAAGTTCCTTAAGGGGTCTAGTTTACAAAATGGTGTCACTTGTGGGGGGTTTCCACTGTTTAGGCACATCAGGGGCTCTCTAAACGTGACATGGCGTCCGATCTCAATTCCAGCCAATTCTGCATTGAAAAAGTCAAACGGCGCTCCTTCACTTCCAAGTTCTGCGGTGCGCTCAAACAGTGGTTTACCCCCACATATGGGGTATTGGCGTATTCAGGAGAAATTGCATAACAAAATTTATGTTACATTTCTGTTTTTACACTTGTGAAAATAAAAAAAATGGTTCTGAATTAAAATGTTTGCAAAAAAAAGTTAAATGTTAATTTTTTCCTTCCACATTGTTTCAGTTCCTGTGAAGCACATAAAGGGTTAATAAACTTCTTGAATGTGGTTTTGAGAACCTTGAGGGGTGTAGTTTTTAGAATGGTGTCACACTTCATTATTTTCTATCATATAGACCCCTCAAAATGACTTCAAATGTGATGTGGTCCCTAAAAAAAAAAGGTGTTGTAAAAATGAGAAATTGCTGGTCAAATTTTAACCCTTATAACTCCCTAACAAAAAAAAAATTTGTTTCCAAAATTGTGCTGATGTAAAGTAGACATGTGGGAAATGTTATTTATTAACTATTTTTTGTGACATATCTCTCTGATTTAAGGGCATAAAAATACAAAGTTTGAAAATTGCTAAATTTTAAAAATTTTCGCCATATTTCCGTTTTTTCATAAATAATCGCAAGTAATATCGAAGAAATGTTACCACTAACATGAAGTACAATATGTCACGAAAAACAATCTCAGAATCATCGGGATCCATTGAAGCGTTCCAGAGTTATAACCTCATAAAGTGACAGTGGTCAGAATTGCAAAAATTGGCTCGGTCATTAAGTACCAAATTGGCTCTGTCACTAAGGGGTTAAGCAACATCCTTTCCAGGGTAATGACTTGTATATAAGGTAAAATAAATAACCAAAAACAAAAATGCTCCTCCACACCTTGGGCTATGTTCACACGTGACATTTTTTATGCGTTTTTCTACTTTAGCATTTCTTTCAACCAAGAAAAATGCATTCACTGGGAAATGTAATTTTAACATTTTAAAACCTTATCTGGCCATGTGGTGTGTGACACATCCATTTTTCATTTATGAAGGAGGGATTCTGAAAGTCACAAAGCCTATTTTTATAGGGCCCTCAGGCGGACTTTACTCTTCTTAAAAGGCCAGCAGTCAGCCCTCTCTATTCTTAGAGAGCCATCAGCCAGCTATGCTTTGTTGCTCCCATTATTAAACAGTGGGTCTCCTATACTGTTATTGTGTATATAGTGCGTGGCAGGGCTGCCAAAAATTAGGACTCACCTCAATACCCCTTGGAAGAGACATACAGGAGGGGCTCCTGAAAACAATGTTCCCATTATTAGGATGTGGTTCTCCCATAGTGTTTACCTATGCAGTGAATGCAAGAACTGCCAAAAATTTGGACGCACCATAATACCCCTTTGAAGAGACTTACAGCAGTGCCTCCTGTAAACAATATTCCCATTATTAGGAAGTGGGTTTCCCATAGTGTTTGCCTATGAAGTGAATGCAAGGGCTGGCAAAAATTTGTAGGCATTCCAATGCCCCTTCGGCAGAAACGTGGAGGAGGGCCTCATAAAAAATGATCCCATTAGAAAGGAACAGGTCTCCTATACTTGTAATGCCCATGCACTAAGTGTATAGGCTGACAAACATTTACCCCTGGGTGGTATATACACTGTCTAATAAATTGTTTTTACGGGCATCATAAACACCCTTTAAAAAAATTATGTGAGTGTTTCATCATGGACCACGGTCACCCTGGTGATGTGGTGGTGGAAGATGAGGATAAGGAGATGGAGGAGGACAACAGCAAATAGCCAAAATCAGGAAGCGTGCACCCATGTGTGGGTGTGAATAGGTGTATGGCAATAGACCTTACAAAAAAAGACACTGGTTTTGACTTTATGCTATGCTGCTATCATTCGGTGGTGTTGAGAATTCTGGCCCAATCCAGTCCTTGTTCATTTTGATAAGAGTCAGCCTGTCAGCATTTTCAGTTGACAGGCGGATGCGCTTATCAGTCATAATTCCACCAGCGGCACTAAAAGCCCGCTCTGACAAAATGCTAGCGGCAGGGCAGGCCAGGACCTCCAAGGCGTAGAGATCAAGTTCATACCATGTGTCCAGCTTGGATACCCAATAATTATAAGGCACAGAAGAATCACGGAGGACATTGGTACAGTCAGCAAGGTACTCCCTCAGCATCTTCCAAAACTTTGCACTCCTTATGAGAGTACTCCGCGTGTCAGGGCCTGTGCGATAGGAGAGGAAACTCTCCGAGAACTTTGAATGTGTTCCCCTGCCTCTGCTGGATTGGAGTTGTGTCTTTCTCACCTGTACTCCTTGGATGCCCAGCGAACTGTGACCTCTGCTGACAGTGTTTTCAGATGGGAATTTTTTTCATAATTCCGCAACAAGGGCCCTCTGGTACTGCCCCATTTTAGTAGACCTGTCCGCCTCGGGAATAAGAGATAGAAAGTTCTCCTTGTAGCGTGAGTCTAGAAGTGTCACCAACCTGTAATGAATATAAAATATGGAACAGCATCCAGTCCAGGTGAAAGAGTGGAAAAAACTTTATTCCACCATCATACAACGATACAACATTTCGACCAAATGGTCTTTATCAAGCATTTGTATACAAATACAAATTTGTTGAAATGATAGATAGTTAAAATATACAGGGTCCCTGGCCTCCATTTAGACCAGTTAATACTTTGCGCCTACTACCACTGTCTGCTACTCAGCAGAGGAGCCCACCCCAGTACCTAGCTATGCCACCTGTTTATTTATGAACTATTTTTTGGCAGACATTTAGCCCACTTTAGTATTTGGGCCTACCAACTGTGTCTGCCACTCATTAGAGTTGTCCTCCACTGAACAAAGCAATGCCGCCTGTATAGTCCTGTTACCAATTTTGAACTGCATTTAGCCTACTTTTTTATTTTGGGCCTATAAACTGTGTCTGCGCCACTCATTAGAATTGTCCTCCACTGAACAAAGCTATGCCACCTATTTAGCCCTGTTACCAATTTTGAACTGCATTTAGCCTACTTTTTTATTTTGGGCATACAAACTGTGTCTGCGACACTCAGTACAGTTGTCCTCCACTGAAAAAACCAATGCCTCCTGTTTAGTCCTGTTACCAATTTTGAACTGCATTTAACCTACTTTTTAATTTGGGCCTACTAACTGTGTCTGCGTCACTCATTAGAGTTGTCCTCCACTGATCAAAGCTATGCCGCCCGTTTAGTCCTGTTACCAATTTTGAACTGCATTTAGCCTACTCTTTTAGTTGGGCCTACTAACTGTGTCTGCGCCACTCATTACAGTTGTCCTCCACTGAACAAAGCTAGGCCGCCTGTTTAGTCCTGTTACCAATTTTGAACTGCATTTAGCCTACTTTTGTATTTGGGCCTACTAACTGTGTCTGCGCCACTCATTAGAGTTGTCCTCCACTGAATAAAGCAATGCCGCCTGTTTAGTCCTGTTACCAATTTTGAACTGCATTTAGCCTACTTTATTATTTGGGCCTATATCTGTGTTTCCTCCTCACCCTGCCCATTGCCCAGCCACTGCTAGATGAGTCTGCTGGTACATTGATCCAGACCACTACATTCCCCTTGCACTCTACACAGCCTGTATCTGACCCTGCTGAAAGTCAGGTTTCCCTTACCGCATACTATACCACCTTACACGGGGACAAAGAGGAAGGTACAGATGAAAGTGCAGGTTCCTTCATCAGGTGGGGGGCATACTCGTTGGCGACTTCACTGGTACAGGGCCCCTCATAGTACGCAAAAGTGTCTCTGCCAGTGGGAGGCGCCACCCGCCATCAAACACACCGCCGTACTATGAGGGGCCCTGTGCCAGTGCCAAGTGCCAACGAGTGGGTCCCCCTGCTTGCTCAGGATCACAGCACTTGCAAAGTTGAAATACTTACCTCTCCCTGCTTCACCGCCGTGACGTATTCTGCGTTTCCTGGGCCCACGAGAATCTTGAGCCAGCCCTACCCCCCCACAACTTTAGCCATATGACCCCCAGTTTTCAATGCCTAGCTATTATTATAAAGTAGATTAAGATTGACAAGCTTAACAAATAAGAATTGATGTTTTGGCATTAAAATGGGCACTGTAGGTGTTTTCCTGTCCTCCACTCACTGCCGACTTTGATTTCCCATTGACTTGCATTGGGTTTCGTGGTTCGGTCGGGCCCTGACTTTTCGAAATAATCGGCCGATTTCACCCAACCCGACTTTTGACAAAGTTGGGTTTTGCGCAACCCGAGTCGATCCTAAAAAAGTAAAAGTCACTCAACCCTAGTCTCCATTTTTCGTGATCTGGGGTTGGGTGAAAGCTTATTTTTTGCGTGGCGAGCTGACATTTTTGAAGGTATCATTTTGGTGCAGATACGTTCTTTTGATCGCCCATTATTGCATTTTAATGCAATCTTGCGGCGACCAAAAAAATGTAATTCTGGTGTTTTGATTTTTTTTCCCATTAGGCCGTTTAGCGATTGGGTTAATCCTTTTTTTTATTGATAGACTGGGCGATCTTGAATGCTGCAATACCAAATATGTGTAGGTTTGATTTTTTTTTATTGCTTTTTTTTATTTTTTTATCACCATCACGTCCAATTCCCCGTCCCTTGGCACGCACCTTGCCCATTTTAAATGGAGAACAATATTTTCCACTTTCACTACAAGTGGCTGAATTTGGAGCGAACTTATATGTGATCGGAGTGACAGAAAACCACAGTTTAAAATATCTGGCCTGTAGGTAACTATTTTTTTTTTTCAGCAAACTGGTGTGAATAAGTTGGGTAAGACACTGCAAAAAATTTTAAAAGGAGTCCTGAAGTGGCATAATTTTGAGCACACTGATATGTGAGCCATGTGATCTACAAACGCCAGTTTAAAATAGCTGTATTTTTAGCGCTGTAATATGGAAAGGATCTGGCTGTATTTTGCAATGCCAACAAGCAAATGGAGCAGAAAAACGGTGTTCTCTGGATTGCTTTTAAAGAAAATAATCAGGATTAAGATTAAAAAAAAAATATTCCTGGCCCCTGATACCTGGGGCTATGTCTAGAAATATGTGTAATAGACAGCAGCAGACAGAACTGGAATGGACCCTCTTGCTATATGCACTGAAGTCTGCCACATACACTGCCTGCCTGCCTAGCACTGATATCTATGCAGCTGTATTAGTCATCAGAAGGACTATTAGTTGAGATGGATATGTGTATTATATATGGTATTACCCACACTAAGTACGAAGCAAACAAATCTCTCCCTAGCTCAGCAGCAACTCTCCCTTCACTGCCTTATTACAGAGCAGACTGTGACAAGCATGGCGGCGCCAGGTCTGATATATGCGGCCAGCCAATTACTGAAATGCCACAACTAAACATGGCTGCAGCATTACAGTGTGTGGCAGACAATCCCTGCCTGTTCATTGGCTCTCTAAAGAGCGCCAAACATGCAGGGCGGGGACCTGAGCTCCCGTCAAGCAAACCCAGAAATACTCGTCGAGCTTCGAGCATTTTGAGCAGTGAGATGCTCGGGCGAGGACCGAGTGGTGGTGAGTATGTTCGCTCATCACTAGTCTCTACATAAAATAACACACAGTTGTCTAGAGCACCAATTCCAGAGCATGTTCCCCAACTCCTACACTTCACAGCTGAATAGAGACGTGCACCCACCATTAATATACAGTGAAGGAAATAATTATTTGATCCCTTGCTGATTTTGTAAGTTTGCCCACTCACAAAGACATGAACAGTCTGTAATTTTAAGGGTAGGTTAATTTTAACATTGAGAGATAGAATATCAAAAATAAAATCCAGAAAATATATATACATTTATTTGCATTTTGCAGTGAGAAATAAGTATTTGATTCCTCTGGCATTCAAAACTTAATACTTGGTGGCAAAACCCTTGTTGGCAAGCACAGCAGTCAGATTGTTTTGTACTTGATGATGAGGTTTGCACACGTCAGGAGGAATTTTGGTCCACTCCTCTTTGCAGATCATCTCTAAATCATTAAGATTTTGAGGCTGTCGCTTGGTAACTCGGAGCTTCAACTCCCTCCACAAGTTTTCTATGGGATTAAGGTCTGGAGACTGGCTAGGCCACTCCTTGACCTTAATGTGCTTCTTTTTGAGCCACTCCTTTGTTGTCTTGGCTGTATGTTTTGGGTCATTGACTTGCTGGAAGACCCAGCCATGACCCATTTTTAATGTCCTGGCGGAGGGAAGAAGGTTGTCACTCAGGATTTTGCGGAATATGGCTCCATCCATTCTCCCATTGATGCAGTGAAGTAGTCCTGTGCCTTAAGCAGTGAAACACCCCTAAAACATAATGTTTCCACCTCCATGCTTGACAGTGGGGATGGTGTTCTTTGGGTCAGCATTTCTCTTCCTCCAAACATGGCAAGTTCCCCCCATGTAGTTTTAGGCTGATCTCTCACCTTCCTCATGATCAAGGATACCCCATGAGGATAGATCTTGCATGGTGCCACAGATCGATTTTGATTGACAGTAATTTTGAATTTCTTCCATTTTCTTACTATTGCACCAACAGTTGTCTCCTTCTCACCCAGCGTCTTACTTATGGTTTTGTAGCCAATTCCAGCTTTTTGCAGGTCTATGATCTTGTCCCTGACATTCTTTTAAAGCTCTTTGATCTTGCCCATGTTTTAGAATCTGAATGACTAATTGAGTCTGTGGACAGGAGTCTTTTATAAAGGTGACTATGTAAGACAGCTGTCTGTAATGCAGGTAAGGAGTTGATTAGGAGCGTCTAACTGCTCTTTAGGAGCCTGAACTCTTAAGGGTTGGTAGGGGATCAGATACTTATTTCTCACTGCAAAATGCAAATAAATTTATATCATTTATACAATGTGATTTTCTGGATTTTATTTTTGATATTCTATCTCTCAATGTTAAAACTAACCTACCCTTAAAATTTTAGACTGTTTGTGTCTTTGTCAGTGGGTAAACTTAAAAAATCAGCAAAGGATCAAAAAATTATTTCCTTCACTGTATCAGACATACAGGATGCAGCACACACACTGCTCACATATCAGACACATGCAGCACACATACTGCTCACATATCAGACACATGCAGCACACACTGCTCACATATCAGACATGTGCAGCACACATACTGCTCACATATCAGACACGTGCAGCACATACACTGCTCACATATCAGACACATGCAGCACACACTACTATCATATCAGATACATTCAGCACACACTGCTCTCATATCAAACACATGTAAGACACACTGCTCATATATCAGACACATGTAGCACACATACCATTCACATACCTGACAAACACACAGCTCACATATCAGACATATGCAGCACACACTGCTCACATATGAGACACATGAAGTGAAGAATGGAAATCCCATACATGCAGTAATGTGACCACTCAGTTGCACTGGGAGCACATGATAATCCTACCAGTGTGTGCACTGCGCGGTCACAATTTGGCAGTCTGAACTCTGACCAGTATTAACGTGCCAAAGTGCTGGAGACCCCTTACCGTCCAGCAACCTCCATGGTAGTAGTTATGCCACAAATGACAGACCACACTGCCCATTATTTTAATACTAATCAGGGTTCATCTGTTGGTATTTGGCGACCTTGTGGGATCTATGTACAGGTGCTTCTGACAAAATTAGAATATCATCAAAAAGTTAATTTATTTCAGTTCTTCAATACAAAAAGTGAAACTCATATATAGAGTCATTACAAACAGAGTGATCTATTTCAAGTGTTTATTTCTGTTAATGTTGATGATTACGTCTTACAGCCAATGAAAAACCAAGTCATTATCTCAGTAAATTAGAATAATAAAAACACCTGCAAAGGTTTCCTAATGGTTTAAAAGGTCCCTTGGTCTGTTTCAGTAGGCTCCACAATCAAGGGGAAGACTGCTGACTTGACAGATGTCCAGAAGACAGTCACTGACACACTCCACATGGAGGGTAAGCCACAAAAGGTCAATGCTAAAGAAACTGGCTGTTCACAGAGTGCTGTATCCAAGCATATTCATGGAAAGTTGAGTGGAAGGAAAAAGTGTGGTAGAAAAGGTGCACAACAACTGAGATAACCGTAGCCTTAAAGGGAACCTGTCACCTGAATTTGGCGGGACCAGTTTTCGGTCATATGGGCGGAGTTTTCAGGTGTTTGATTCACCCTTTCCTTACCCGCTGGCTGCATGCTGGCCGCAATATTGGATTGAAGTTCATTCTCTGTCCTCCGTAGTATTTATAAAAATTTATAAATAAAGAAAAAAAATATATTTCTTTGTGTAAAAAAACCCCAAAACAATAAAAGTACACATATTTAGTATTGCTGCATCCTTAACGACCCGACCTATAAAACTGAGTTAACCCCTTTAGTCAACACCATAAAAAATAAAAAAACTAGGCAAAAAAACAATGCTTTATCATCATACCGCCGAACAAAAATTGGAATAACACGCGATCAAAAAGACGGATATAAATAAACATGGTACCGCTGAAAATGTCGTCTTCTCCCGCAAAAAACGAGCCACCACACAGCATCATCAGCCAAAAATAAAAAAAGTTATAGCTCTCAGAATAAAGCGATGCAAAAACAATTATTTTTTAAGTAAAATAGTGTTTATTGTATAAAAGCGCCAAAACATAAAAAAAGATATAAATGAGGTATCACTGTAATCGTACTGACCCAAAGAATAAAACTGCCTTATCAATTTTCCCACACGCGGAATAGTATAAACGCCCCCCCAAAACAAATTCATGAATTGCTGGTTTTTGGTCATTCTGCCTCTTAAAAATCGTAATAAAAACCGATCAAAAAATGTCATGCACCCGAAAATGGTACCAATAAAAACGACAACTTGTCCCGCAAAAAACAAGACCTCACATGACCCTGTGGGCCAAAATATGGAAAAATTATAGCTCTCAAAATGTGGTGATGCAAAAACTATTTTTTGCAATAAAAAGCGTCTTTTAGCGTGTGACAGCTGCCAAACATAAAAACCCAATATAAAAACCAGCTATAAATAGTAAATCAAACAATAAAAGTACACATATTTAGTATTGCTGCGTCCGTAACGACCCGACCTATAAAACTGAGTTAACCCCTTTAGTCAACACCATAAAAAAATAAAAAACTTGGCAAAAAACAAGGATTTATCATCATACCGCCGAACAAAAAGTGGAATAACACGCGATCAAAAAGGCAGATATAAATAAACATGGTACCGCTGAAAATGTCGTCTTCTCCCGCAAAAAATGAGCCACCATACAGCATCATCAGCAAAAAATAAAAAAAGTTATAGCTCTCAGAATAAAGCGATGCAAAAACAATTATTTTTTAAGTAAAATAGTGTTTATTGTATAAAAGCGAGAGATAGCTAAGGCCTATGTGGAAACTAGCCCTGTCTGTACCCTCTGGAAAGTAATGGGAATAGCTATGGAGGATATCCACTAAATTAAAACATAACCTTTAATACATATATGGATAAAAAATTTGGATCCTAACACGACACATACAAAAACAATACAAACGTGCTCAAGTGAACCAGTGCTCGAGATAAAAAATTGGATCGATCTTACCAATTTTGACGGACAATTAGAAAGGACCCCTCAAAATCCATGAGGGAGGTGGTTCCAGATGTAAAGGGCCAAGGGTAGGGAAGGTACACTGCGACTGTCTTCCCTGTAATCCCTTAGAAGAACTCCTGTCCTGACAAGGACAGGCCCCAAGTATGCCCTACTATGGGAGACCACCAACCAAAAAGTGACCCTAAATGTCTCTCTTCTACCTACGCGTTTCAACTCCGATGGGGGAGCATCATCAGGGGAGTTATATGAAGGAAAGGAACCAGTGGGTCCGCTCACAAGGTCCTAAACAGGATAGTCCAGAAACGATTCCATAAAGTCCATATTAGTATCCGTCCGTACTAGATAATTAAGAGGGTCCCGCAGTGGCTGGGAGGTCCCCTAACGAGGTCAAAGATGCTGGCTGTGTCTGCAGCTTATAAGCCAGCATCTTTGACCTCGTTAGGGGACCTCCCAGCCACTGCGGGACCCTCTTAATTATCTAGTACGGACGGATACTAATATGGACTTTATGGAATCGTTTCTGGACTATCCTGTTTAGGACCTTGTGAGCGGACCCACTGGTTCCTTTCCTTCATATAACTCCCCTGATGATGCTCCCCCATCGGAGTTGAAACGCGTAGGGAGAAGAGAGACATTTAGGGTCACTTTTTGGTTGGTGGTCTCCCATAGTAGGGCATACTTGGGGCCTGTCCTTGTCAGGACAGGAGTTCTTCTAAGGGATTACAGGGAAGACAGTGGCAGTGTACCTTCCCTACCCTTGGCCCTTTTCATCTGGAACCACCTCCCTCATGGATTTTGAGGGGTCCTTTCTAATTGTCCGTCAAAATTGGTAAGACCGATCCAATTTTTTATCTCGAGCACTGGTTCACTTGAGCACGTTTGTATTGTTTTTGTATGTGTCGTGTTAGGATCCGAATTTGTATAAAAGCGCCAAAACATAAAAAAAGATATAAATGAGGTATCGCTGTAATCGTACTGATCCAACGAATAAAACTGCCTTATCAATTTTCCCACACGCGGAATAGTATAAACGCCCCCCTAAAACAAATTCATGAATTGCTGGTTTTTGGTCATTCTGCCTCTCAAAAATCGTAATAAAAACCAATCAAAAAATGTCATGCGTAAACGGCTCATTGTCTAACTCTTTCTGCATACGGAACGGCACGAGGCAGGGGTGCCCACTTTCCCCTTTACTCTATGTGCTAACCATGGAACACCTGGCAGTCGCAATCCGCAATAACCCTTCCATAGCAGGAATGAAGTTCCAATCAGAAGACCACAAATTAGCTTTATTCGCTGACGACATACTCATGTATGTCACCTCCCCTATCACTAGCCTACCTAATATTTTATCAGAATTAAACAGCTATGGAGCCCTAAGTAATTTTAGAATTAATACGCATAAATCTGAAATGCTAAATATTTAGTTACCGCCCTCCTTGGTTTCACAGTTGTGCTCCTCGTTCCCATTTAGATGGCGCTCAAATTCCCTTGCCTATTTAGGTATACGTTTAACCGCTAAGTCCTCACATCTATATGATGCTAACCATAAAATCGCGCTACACAACGCGGAGCTTGACCTGGAGAAGTGGAAAAAACTGCACTTATCCTGGCTTGGAAGAATTAACGCAATCAAAATGGATTTTCTGCCTCGCCTCCTTTATTTCTTCCAGACCGTCCCTATGTATCTTCCAGCCTCCTTCTTCTCCAGGCTCAAATCGGCGATAATAAGATTTGTGTGGTCCGGTAAACGTCCACGGCTAGCATATCATCTCCTGTGCAGGAATAAACAGTCTGGAGGACTGGGCCTCCCGGATATCTTGCTCTATAGCTATGCCTCTCTTGGAACCTGCGTTCTCGACCTGTTCCATCACAAATCAAGTAAGAAATGGGTAGGCCTAGAGATGAAGCTCCCGGGACATGGCTCGGCGACGCACTTCTGGAGAGAAGGCGTTGGGAAAATCCGGGGGGATGACCTGCCTTTCGTTACTAGACATCTAACTCAGTTCGTTAAACATGGCATCCAAAAATTTAATTTCTCCTCCATACCAGGCCCCCTGACACCAATTTCTGAAAAGCCAGACTTTCCAGCAGGGCAGGACAGGACCATGTTCCTCCACAAACATAGAGACAGTTGTCCGGTGGTCCATGACTACGTAGATCAAACCTCAATTAAGACCTTGGGGGCTATCTTTGCTGATGGAGAGCCGCCGCCGGGCTCGTGGTTCTTCTATGGGCAAATCAAAAGCTATCTCACAGTGTTATCTAGGCAGGCTGACATCTTTAGACAGCTAACTTTTTTTGAGTCCGTGTGCCTGGGTGGGAGCCCCTTGTCCCACACAATATCATTGCTTTATAGAATGTTTCAGGGCTACCAGCCAACCTCACTTGATCCTCCTTCATTTTTCTTAAAATGGGACAATGAATTAAGCACACACCTGACTCCAGAGGAACGCCTCAAGAGTCTGCTAATTACTTTCAGATCTTCACTTTGCTCCGACTACCAAGAAAGGAGTTAAAAACTCCTGGCCAGATAGTACAGATGTCCGTCTAGTATTCACCTTATGTTTCCCACCACCCCTGATACTTGCTGGAGGTGCTGGAGTGACATAGGTACATACCCCCACATCTGGTGGTCCTGCCCGCCTATTCACAACTTCTGGGTGGGCATCTTTGCACTTTATAACAAATTATCTCTCCATAGAGTCCAGCCCACCATGAAGTTAGCCCTGTTGTCTGTATGCGACCTCTCCATCGCCAAATTCAAGAAAGGTCTATTACGACATTTTCTAACAGCCGCACGTAACGTGATCCCTCGCTTCTGGAAACAGTCATTGTCCCCCTCACGTGCTGACTTGTGGTTGAACTAAATCACATTTACAGGATGGAGCAACTGGTTGGCCAGGATACTAGAACCGCAGATAAAGTGTTTAACACTTGGTCTCCCTGGATTGCTTTCAGAGAATCTGAGGAACTGAACACTTGGCTACATTGATTGATCACATTATCCCCCTTGCAGCTCGCAACCATAACTCCCCTAGGCAGTAAATTTTGCATTAACAGCCTTACCTTAGCATAAATGAACAACAGTCTCAATTTAGTTGGGACTGAAGACCAGATTCTCCCCACCCTTATCCCACCCCCCTTCCTCCTCACCCCTCCCATCCTCCCCCCCCACTTATTTTTTTTCTTCGCTCTCCTTTCTCTCCTTCTCTCAATCTCTCCTCTTCCTCTTCTCCCCCTTCTCTTCCTCTCTTTCTTTTCTCTCCACCTCTCTTTATTACTTTTTCTTCGCCTGGCCGGCCTCATATAAACTCCATAACCGACATCGAGTGCTCGGGCGTGCCTAGGCACTCTTGCTTTCATCCGGCGGCTTAGCCCCACCTGGAGCTGGTCGCGGGCTGAATAGTGGGAGCTTCTGATACATACATCATAAGCAATATTTATAAACCATTAGACCTCTGATTAAGCCAGAGGTAATTTGTTCACAAAGTTACAACTTTATTGATTTGACGATTAATTTTTAAGTGTTGAAACTATTTGTATTCAGCTGTCAATTTTTGTATCACTTTTACAATCCTGTATGTGCCTATAACTGCATTTGAACATCTGATTATTACTATGTTACTTTCATGCAACTCAATAAACTTGATTTACGAAAAAATGTCATGCACCCGAAAATGGTACCAATAAAAACGACAACTCGTCCCGCAAAAAACAAGACCTCACATGACTCTGTGGGCCAAAATATGGAAAAATTATAGCTCTCAAAATGTGGTGATGCAAAAACTATTTTTTGCAATAAAAAGCGTCTTTTAGTGTATGACAGCTGCCAAACATAAAAACCCAATATAAAAACCAGCTATAAATAGTAAATCAAACAATAAAAGTACACATATTTAGTATTGCTGTGTCCATAACGACCCGACCTATAAAACTGAGTTAACCTCTTTAGTCAACACCATAAAAAAAATAAAAAACTAGGCAAAAAACAATGCTTTATCATCATACCGCCGAACAAAAAGTGGAATAACACGCGATCAAAAAGACGGATATAAATAAACGTGGTACCGCTGAAAATGTCGTCTTCTCCCGCAAAAACGAGCCACCATACAGCATCATCAGCAAAAAATAAAAAAAAGTTATAGCTCTCAGAATAAAGCGATGCAAAAACAATTATTTTTTAAGTAAAATAGTGTTTATTGTATAAAAGCGCCAAAACATAAAAAAAAATATAAATGAGGTATCGCTGTAATCGTACTAAACCAAAGAATAAAACTGCCTTATCAATTTTCCCACACGCAGAATAGTATAAACGCCCCACCAAAACAAATTCATGAATTGCTGGTTTTTGGTCATTCTGCCTCCCAAAATCGTAATAAAAACCGATCAAAAAATGTCATGTGCCCGAAAATGGTACCAATAAAAATGACAACTTGTCCCGCAAAAAAACAAAACCTCACATGACTCTGTGGGCCAAAATATGGAAAAATTATAGCTCTCAAAATGTGGTGATGCAAAAACTATTTTTTGCAATAAAAAGCGTCTTTTAGCATGTGACAGCTGCCAAACATAAAAACCCAATATAAAAACCAGCTATAAATAGTAAATCAAACCCCCTTTATCACCCCCTTAGTTAAGGAAAAATAATAAAATAAAAAATGTATTTATTTCCATTTTCCCATTGGGGTTAGGGATAAAGTTAGGGTTAGGGTTGGTGGTAAAGTTAGGGATAGGGTTGGGGCTAAAGTTAGGGTTAGGTTGGGGATAAAGTCAGGGTTGAGGCTAGAATTGAGGTTAGGGTTTGGAATACGTTTACGGTTGGTTATGGTTAGGGTTGGGATTATGGTTAGGGGTGTGTCAGAGATAGGGGTGTGATTAGGGTTATGGTTAGGGTTGGGATTAGGGTTAGGGGTGTGTAGGGGTTAGGGCTGTGGTTAGGGTTGGGATTAGGGTTAGGGGTGTGGTTAGAGTTGGGATTAGGATTAGGGGTGTGTTCGGGTTAGGGGTGTGGTTATAGTTAGGGTTGGGATTAGATTTTGGGGTGTGTTGGGGTTAGGGTTGGAGTTAGAATTGAGGGGTTTCCACTGTTTAGGCACATCGGGGCTCTCCAAATGCGACATGCTCCTTCCCTTATGAGCTCCGCCGTGCGCCCAAACAGTGGTTTAACCCCACATATGGGTATCAGCGTACTCAGGACAAATTGGACAACAACTTTTGGTGTTCAATTTCTCCTGTTACCCTTGGGAAAATAAAAATTTTGGGGCTAAAATTCATTTTTGTGGGAAAAAATGATTTTTAATTTTCACGGCTCTGAGTTATAAACTTTAGTGAAATAGTTGGGGGTTGAAAGTTCTCACAACACATCTAGATAAGTTCCTTGGGGGTCTAGTTTCCAAAATGGGGTAACTTGTGGGGGGTTTCTACTGTTTAGGCACATCAGTGGCTCTGCAAGCACAACATGACTCCCCCAGACCATTCCATCAAAGTCTGCATTCCAAAACGTCACTACTTCCCTTCCGAGCCCCGACGTGTGCCCTTACAGAAGTTTTCTCCCACAAATGGGGTATCAGCGTAATCAGGACAAATTTGGCAACAACTTTAGGGGTCCACTGTCTCCTGTTACCCTTGAAAAAATACAAAATTGGGGGTTAAAAATCATTTTTGAGGAAAAAAGTTATTTTTACTTTCATGCCTCTGCGTTATAAACTTTAGTGAAACACTTGGGTTTCTACTGTTTAGGTACATCAGAGGATAAAGATATACTTGATTAAGATGCGAAGACTGCCTGCGCTTTACATGCAATAATACGATAAATTTACAAGTTTAAGTGCTCATTTCAACAAGCCAGATCATAATATTGAAAGGTGCAAGGATAAATAACATTTGCAATGTTTTTAGGACATACTACAACCTCCTCACACCACTTCAATGCCGTTTGGCTATCGCTTCATCAGGCATTGGAGTGGTGTGAGGGGGGCTGTAGCATGTTCTAAAAAAATTTGCTAATGTTATTTGTCCTTGTATTTTGTATACATTTCCCAGCTTTATAATAACCCAGCCTCCTCTAGCCAAGTGCCAAAAAACTGCAGCCAGGGGTTCTTCTAAACAGCTGCCTAGCACTGAAAATAAAAATGGTGGAGGTCCACAAAGCAGGAGAAGGCTATAAGAAGATAGCAAAGTGTTTTCAAGTTGCCCTTTCTTCAGTTCTAAATGTAATTAAGAAATGGCAGTTAACAGGAACAGTGGAGGTCAAGATAAAGTCTGGAAGACCAAGCAAAATTTCAGTGAGAGCTGCTCATAGGATTGCTAGAGAGGCAAATCAGAACTCCTGCTTGACTGCAAAAGGCCTTCAGAAAGATTTAGCATACTCCGGACTTGTGGTACATTGTTCTAGTGTTCAGAGACACCTGCACAAATATGGCCTTCATGGAAGAGTCATCAGAAGAAAACCTCCTGTGTCCTCACCATAAAATTCAGAATCAGAAGTATGCAAAAGAACATCTAAACAAGCCTGATGCATTTTGCAAACAAGTACTGTGGACCGTTGAGGTTAAAATAGAACATTGATCAAAGGTATGTGTGGAGAAAAAAGGGCACATAATTTCAGGGAAAGAACATCTCACTAACCATTAAGCATGGGGGCAGATCAATCATGCCTTGGAGTTGTGTTGCAGCCAATGGCATGAGAAACATTGGGAAAGAATGGATTCAATGAAATTTCAACAAGTTCTTGATGCAAATATAATACCATGTGTAAAAAGCTGA
Organism: Ranitomeya imitator; assembly: GCF_032444005.1. Taxonomy (NCBI): domain Eukaryota; kingdom Metazoa; phylum Chordata; class Amphibia; order Anura; family Dendrobatidae; genus Ranitomeya; species Ranitomeya imitator. The sequence continues at coordinate 708,769,141 of NC_091284.1, read as the reverse complement.
AGTTGAAAAGATGATAACTTCTACAATTGGATAATGATCCTAAACACACATCAAAATCCACCATAGGCTACCTCAAAAGGTGCAAGCAGAAAATTTTACAATGGCCCTCACAGTTCCCTGATATGAACATCATTGAAAATCTGTGGCTAGACCATAAAATAGCAATGCATGGAAGGCGACCCAGGAATCTCACAGAACTGGAAGAGGTTTCCAAGGAAGAATGGATGAAAATTGAGAATTGAAAGACTCTTGGCTAGCTGCAAAAAAAAGCATTTATAAGCTGTGATACTTGCAAAAGGATATGCCACTGTGTACTACTAACAGTGCAGGGTGCTCAAACATTTGCATCAGCCCATTTTTTTTTTAATTTTTAAAATGTAAAAGTTAAAAAAATATATTTTTTCCTAAAATACAAAGGAAAAGTGTCGTATTTAACTTTAGACCTTTTAGAGATAATTTCATCTTCAACTTGTTTATCTGCTCACAATAATAGTAATTTTGACCAGGGGTGTCCAAACTTTTACATGCTACTGTACCTGTGATTTACCATTGCACTGCTGGAAGACAACTAGCTGCATTCTTGTGATTAACTGCAACCCTGTAGCAAGATACTAGTTTCCTACAGAGTCACTCTTCCCATGCATATCTGCATGGGCGGACACACCGCATGTTCAGCCTGTGCAGCTGCACAGGGGCCCAGGAGGACAGGGGGCCCGATCAGCTGCTCAAATATCTTACTCTCTCATAGAGCCAGCGGCTGCATGTACACTAAGAGGAGAGGAAGGGGCCGTACCCGAGTCTTTTTCTGTTGCCCCTTCCTCTCCTCACAGTTGATGCTGCCGCTGGCTCTTTGATATGATGAAGGAGCCTGGGATCCCTGGACACGCCCCCTGGAATCCTTGGACACGCCCCCAGCTTCTGTATGTATGGCTGATCTCAGCCAGTCCTGTCTCCTGCCTCCTCCTCACTGCCTCTGACTGCTGCTGGGACCAGCCTCTGAGCAGTCAGTACATCTGTCACCTCTCCTGCCTCATGAGAGTTCTGACAACTGAACTGCTTGATCAGTGTTCACATGAGAGATCACATCAATCCCCCTGTTGCTACCTCCACCTACTGTACTGAGGGGGCTTTATTGGAAAACCGCTGCACTGGCCCTTTCAGATGCAGGAGCTGCAGTGTGAATGCTGCCTGAGTGGCCAGTGCAGCCATTCCTCAGTAAAGACCCCTCAGTACAGGGGTGGTAAGTGGCTACGGGGGGGAGGGGAGGTTGATGTGATGGCCGATGTTCACATGGGTCAGACACATGACAGAACTTCTCAGGAGGAAGAAGTCTCAGATCCACTGACTGCGGGGAGAACACTCTGCAGCTATCAGAGGTAGTGAAGAGGCAGGAGGACTGGTGAGAGCTGGAGATCAGGCCAGTAAGTGCTGATGGAGGACTGAAGACCCCCAGGATGGAGCTGCTGGAGATGGAAGAATGCACCTGACAGAGGGACAGCACGTGTAAGTAACAAAATGTGTACAGACTTACTATCACCTATGTGCATTACCATACTTCTGTGCACCTGTTTGTTACTCCCCGCAGTCAGTGCCTGTCGCCCGCATACTCCCCTCCGGTCACCGCTAACACAGGGTTAATACCGGCGGTAACGGACCGCGTTATGCCGCGGGTAACGTACTCCGTTACCGCCGCTATTAACCCTGTGTGTCCTCAACTTTTTACTATTGACGCTGCCTGTGCGGCATCAATAGTAAAAAAATGTAATGTTAAAAATAATAAAAAAAATTAAAAAAACCTGCTATACTCACCCTCCGTAGTCCGCTGAGTCGCTCGCGCCGGCCGCCATCTTCCGTTCCAGGTTCCAGTGGCAAAGATGCTATGGGAGAAGGACCTGCCATGACGTCACGGTCATGTGACCGCGACGTCATCACAGACCCTGCGCTTATACCAACCCTGGGACCGGAAGCTGCCGTGGACTACAAGGGGCCTTCGGAAAGGTGAGTATATGTTGATTTTTTATTTTTTAACCTGTGACAAACCTGGCTGGTCAATATACTACGTAGCTGGGCAATATACTACGTGACTGGGCAATATACTACGTGGCTCTGTGCTGTATACTACATCACTGGGCAATATACTACGTGACTGGGCAATATACTACGTGACTGGGCAATATACTACGTGGCTCTGTGCTGTATGCTACGTCACTGTGCAATATACTACGTGGCTCTGCTGTATACTACATCACTGGGCAATATACTACGTCGCTGTGCAATATACTACGTGGCTCTGCGCTGTATACTACATCACTGGCCAATATACTACGTCACTGGGCAATATACTACGTGGCTGCGCAATATACTACGCGGCTCTGTGCTGTATACTACATCACTGGGCAATATACTACGTCACTGGGCAATATACTACGTGGCTGTGCAATATACTACGTCACTAGGCAATATACCACGTAACTGGGCAATATACCACGTGGCTGGGCAATATACTACGTGACTGGGCAATATACTACGTGGCTGCGCAATATACTACGTCACTAGGCAATATACTATGTGGCTGGGCAATATACTATGTGACTGGGCAATATACTACGAGGCTGCACAATATACTACGTCACTAGGCAATATACTATGTGACTGGGCAATATACTACGTCGCTGGGCAATATACTACCTGACTGGGCAATATACTACGTGGCTGTGCAATATACTACGTGGCTGTGCAATATACTATGTGGCTGGGCAATATACTACGTGGACTGGGCAATATACTACGTGGACTGGGCAATATACTACGCGGCTGTGCAATATACTACGTGGCTGCGCAATATACTACGTAACTGGGCAATATACTATGTGGCTGGGCAATATACTACGTGGACATGCATATTCTAGAATACCCGACGCATTAGAATCGGGCCACCATCTAGTGTATATATATATATATATATATATATACATATATATATATATATTAGTACCTGAGACACAGTAGGTAGTAAGTGTAAAGAAGGTAAATACCACTTAAAGGGAACATGTCAGCAGTTTTGGCCGCTATAAGATACGGCCACCACCTTTCAGGGCTTATCTACAGAATTCTGTAATGCTGTAGATAAGCCCCCGATCCGACCTGAAAGATAAGAAAAATAAGTTTTCTTATACTCACATGGGGGGGGCGGTCCGGTCCGATGGGTGTCACAGGTCAGGGTCCAGGGCCTCCCATCTTCTTGCGATACTGTCCCCCTGTTGCTTCATGGGTCCCCGACATCGCGCTCCTGCACAGGCGTACTTTATCTCTCCTGTTGAGGGCAGAGCAAAGTCCTGCAGTGCACAGGCGCCGGGCCTCTCTGACCTTTCCTGGCATCTGCGCACTGCAGTACTATGCGCAGATAAGTACGACTGCGCAGGAGCGCAATGCCGGGGGGCCATGATGCAAGCAGGACGGCGGTGATCATAAAAAGATGGGAGGTGCCGGACCCAGAGCTATGACACTCATCAACTCATCAGACCGGACCGCCCCCGGGTGAGTATAATAAAACTTACTTTTCTTTTGCAGGTTGGATCAGAGGCATATATACAGCATTATAGAATGCTGTAGATGAGCCCTGAAAGGTGGTGGCTGTATCTTATATCTGCCAAACCTGGTGACAGGTTCCCTTTAACGGGGCATTCCTGGGGCCAGACAAATCGCCAATGCAGCTGCATCGGGCCCAGAAGTGGAGTGCGGCCACTGACACCAGCAGATATTTCAGCTCGATCTTCATCCTTGGATGCACATTCAGCTGACATATATTGCAGCGCCGGTGATCCAGTTCCACTGCAGTACACGCCACTGACCAATTTGCATCCAGCATCTGACCTCGGTGTGTCCATGACTGGGGGGCATATGGCAGTGGCGACAAGTCAGCTGGCGGCTCTTGCGCCGGTTGCAGAAGAGGACGCTGCGTGGCGTGGGAGCGGAGAAAGGTGAGTAGAATAGGGTTTTTTCCATGTGTTGCAGAAGAACAAGACAAATTCAGAAGGGGGCATGTAGCGGTATGCCCGACATGGTGTCCCCTCCTCCCTCCATGCAGGGACACCAGCTTACTCACCGGCCCATGGCACTGTCTCCAGCATGCTCCTGCCTTCTACCTCCACTATGCACGCTGCACTGTGTCCTGATGGCGTGCCTAGGGTGCATGTGTGCGCACTCCCCTATTCTAAAAGGGGCAGCACGTACAGATGGTAAATGCTCAGCTGGGAGGCATTTAGTTAAATGTGTGTTCACTTGCAACGTGTCTCCCAGCCAAAAGCGTGGAGACATCTTGTATAAAAAGCACCCTCCTCAGTAGGGAGGTGCCTGAGCAATCCTTATAGTTACAGTATGTTAGGTGGTTGGTGTGTATGCAACTGTATGTTGCCAGGTCCCCCATCCCTAGTCTGATATAGTATCCCATATCCCATACCCTACCCTGTGTACTGTTATTAGTGCTCGCTTCCTGTGACTGCTTCGGCGGTGTCCGTATTCTGAAATCGCATCTGCGGTACCGGTACCCTCCCGTCCCTTATTACGTAACATCCTCTCTATTTATGTGTGGTGCCGTCCTTTATTATATAGCATCTAGTGATGAGTGAATATACTCGTTACTCAAGATTTCTTGAGCATGCTCGGGGGTCCTCCGAGTATTTTTTAGTGCTCGGAGATTTAGTTTTCTTCGCCGCAGCTGAATGTTTTACATCTGTTAGCCCGGCTAAGTACATGTGGGGGTTGCCTGGTTGCTAGGGAATCCACACATGTACTTATGCTGGCTAACAGATGTAAATCATTCAGGTGCGGCAAGAAAAAGTAAATCTCCGAGCACTAAAAAATACTCAGAGGACACCTGAGCGTGCTCGGGAAATCTCGAGTAACGAGTATATTCGCTCATCACTAATAGCGTCCTGTTATGTGGAGCGCCGTCCATTATTACACAGTATCATCTCTTGTCATCACCGTCCCTTATATTGAGTATTCTCATTATTTTTGTTATTCACAGCGTCTTCTCTTTATTGCATGGTGTCCTCTCCTGTAAAATGACTGCTGAGGGAGCAGCATCTGACCAGAAGACCAATCCATCAGCCGCATCATCACAAAAGAAGCTTTCCCATGCTCCATCAGCCATCATTTCAGATTATGTCTAACAGGAGTGGATGATATGTAATAAAGAACATGGAAGTATAAATAACAAAAATATTGAGAATCTGATATGTAAGGGACGGTGCTGTACATAACAAGAGGGAATTATATGATACGGGACGGTGCTATACATAAAGAGAGAGCACTGTGTAATAAGGGCGGCAATATACGGTATATGAGAGAACACTGTAAAAAAAATATGTATATCTGTAGCTTGGTCGCGATGAAAGGAGGGGGGCCCAGATACATTTCTTGCACAGGGGCCCTAAGCTGTCTGTGTCCGCCCCTGCATATTGCATACCTTGCTCTGCTTTATCTGTGCCACCTACTCTGATAATTTATCCGCTGTCCAGTTTACACTGTCCTGGCTTTTTCTGTTTTACATGTCATCCTAAAAAGCCGCTCCACTGCATCATTGTCTCTGGTTGGTACTGCTGACCCAGACCTATGGCTTAGAGAATCCCCCTCACCAGGCGAGCACCTAACACTACACTTGTATTATTTGCATAAATCTACAGTGCAAGTGCAAATAAAGAAGCATTGTAATGTGCCTCTTTCCTAACTTATCAATCTCTTTTTGTTTTCTGCACTTATTGCTCACTTTCAAAAACAGTTGAAATCTGTCTACAGATCTGTCTGCAGTGGGGGATCAAATTACAACTTCTGCAAATTCAGTGCTCCGATCTGGGTCATCCTTGTTGAGATGCTGCAGCAGCTGGATTTTGTAAGGGTGCCATTTGTGAGTAGCTAATATCCACCGAAGGGATGTTCGACTGATGCCAGATTCTTCGCGCCGAATTTGCAGAATGGGCAAAACAAAAATTGGAACAGTTTACACGGAACATTATGTTCAGTGATGAGGTAAACTTTTTCTGGGTGGGTAATTTATCTGGATACACTTAAATAAAATGGGAATGGTGACAGTTTTCTTGCGTAGGGTGTCTTGCATTGAAATCTGCTGCAATGACTCGGGTACTGCATTCACCAGACATCAACACAATTTCTGTCCGCTCCTCACGTGTTAACCTCTGCGACATGTCAATGGCTGTAAACAAAGAGAAACTTGTAAATAACTCATGAAAGAATAAAGTTACGTTAAAACCAAGCACACCATTGTTTTTTTGAGAAATTCTCAATACGTTTGATGTGTCACATGACCCTCTTCCCATTGGAAAAAATAAAGTTGGATCCAAAATGGCCGACTTCAAAATGGCCGCCATAGTCACCACCCATCTTGAAACGTTTTCCCCCTCCCATATACTAATGTGCCACAAACAGGAAGTTTCTATCACCAACCATTCCCATTTTATTTAGGTGTATCCATATACATGGCCCAACATGTATAATGCATCCTATAGTACTTCATATAGTATAATGCATACACCATAGTCCTCCATACAGTATAATGTACCCCACAGTCCTTGATAGGGTATAATGCACTTCCCATATAGTATAATACACAGCCTATAGTCCTTGATATAGTATATAATGCAGCCCCCATATAATACATATAGTATAGTGCACTCCATAATCCTTGATAGAGTATAATGCAGCCTCTATATAATATAATACAGCCCCCATATGGTATGTTGCAGCCCTCATAATCCTCCAGTATTATGGTCGCCACTAGTGTTGAGCATTCCGATACCGCAAGTATCGGGTATCGGCCGATACTTGCGGTATCGGAATTCCGATACCGAGATCCGATATTTTTGTGATATCGGGTATCGGTATCGGAAGTGTAAAATAAAGAATTAAAATAAAAAATATTGTTATATTCACCTCTCCGGCGGCCCCTGGACATCAGCGGGAGGATCCGGCGTCCGGCACGGCTTCTTTCTTCAAAATGCGCGCCTTCAGGACCTGTGGAATGACGTCCCGGCTTCTGATTGGTCGCGTGCCGCCCATGTGACCGCCACGCGACCAATCAGAAGCCGCGACGTCATTCCTCAGCTAAAGTCCTAGAATGAGCGCCTTCTAGGACCTGAGGAATGACGTCGCGGCTTCTGATTGGTCGCGTGGCGGTCACATGGGCGGCACGCGACCAATCAGAAGCCGGGACGTCATTCCACAGGTCCTGAAGGCGCGCATTTTGAAGAAAGAAGCCGTGCCGGACGCCGGATCCTCCCGCTGATGTCCAGGGGCCGCCGGAGAGGTGAATATAACAATATTTTTTATTTTAATTCTTTATTTTACACTTTAATATGGATCCCAGGGCCTGAAGGAGAGTTTCCTCTCCTTCAGACCCTGGGATCCATGAGGATACATTCCGATACTTGATGTCCCATTGACTTGTATTGGTATCGGATATCGGTATCGGCGATATCCGATATTTTTCGGGTATCGGCCGATACTATCCGATACCGATACTTTCAAGTATCGGACGGTATCGCTCAACACTAGTCGCCACATGGTATAATGCAGCTCTCCCATATAGTATAATTCAGCCCCCATAGCCCACAAGAATTATGGATACCACATGGTATAATGCAGCCCCCCGTATAGTATAATGCAGCTCTATATGCCTCTAGTATTATGGACATCATATGGTATATGCAGCCCCCCCATACAGTATAATGCAGGCCCCATAGTCCTCCAGTTTTATGGTCACCACTGACATACAGAAAAACTATATGCACAACACTCATCTCTCACTGTTCCCTCACTACTACGGTCTCTGCAGCACACCTTCTCATCAGCTCCACTGCCCAACACAGCCTAGTGCGATGCAGTGACGCCATCGCGATCGCTGGCTGAGATGTCAGATGCAGAGGGGGATTGATGGGAGAGGGAGTGTCATGTGATGCTCCCTCCTCCATAATTGCTTTCAACTGTATTGGTATCTAAGATGCTGATACAGTAGAATGTGCAATGCCATGCATGAGGGGGAGGGCCCTGAGCTGGCACTGGCATCGGAACCACCTGACTCATGGACCCCATAGCGGCCATATTGTCTGCTGCTATTAGCGGCACACCACGGGCTGGCCATGCTTGGGGGAGTTGGGGCCTTAGGAAATTGCCTAGTTTGCCCTGCTCTAACACCGGCCCTGCCTGTACTGGCACTGTTGCTGTCGAACCCTCTGTGACCACGATCATTTTTATTCCTTGACTCCTATAATAATGTCTACATAGTGGTTTACCAGAGTGTCCTTCCCTTCTCCTCTGCTGTCACAATGGAAATGACTTCCCTCAGTATCACTGATTTACTGCTGCAGTTGTCAGGTCAAAGGAGAAAGGAAGGACTTTCTGACATGTCAATTCATTCTAAACTCCATACAAACCATGCTCATCCCATGTTCAGCAAGCTTAAAACACTCATTGTACCTCTTTTTACTAATTTTAGTAATTAATTTGATTTTGGATCATTCCTTTTTTATTATTATGCCTGTGCTTTGTCTCCAAATCAATATTTTTTACTATTGCACTGCCAATTTCATCCACAAGATGGCAATGTCATAGAGGAAAAGAAAGAACAAGCTTTGGTAAAAGTTACATATTCAGTATTTGATTAGTATATTGGATTAAAAAACAATGTAATTGAATTTTGTGTATCAGGATAGCATAAAATACAATCAGATATGTTTTGCAGTGCTCTAAGTTAAATTGTCTATTTTGGTCAAAAGGCTTTATATTGTACATGACCATATAAATGGAATGATACCTTTACAGATTTCTATTTAAATGTGCGTTCATTAGAAAATAGTGTAATCCTATGGATTTCCTCCACTGATCTGCAGGAATTAATCCATGTCATCAGGTCCCCAATGATTTCTATGGGGGAAGCTCTGCCTTTGTGTAGCATCTGCAGCTTCATGGAGCACGCTGTTGTTGTGTCTGTTTTGTTCTTACCTAAAATCAGTCTACAGAATTACCAGTGATGCCTAATTGTGATAGTAGGCCCTCTTAATCACGAGCACTCGGAGAGGGGAATGCAAACATGTTGTGAGTATATGCAGTCCTGTTTATTGTCCTGTAAGCAGTTTTCTTGTTCCATTTACAGACAAAAAAAAAAACAAGAAATGAAAAGCGGCATAAGTTGATATACAGTTGTGCTCAATCGTTTACATACCCCGGCAGAATTTTTGCTTTCTTGGCCTTTTTCCAGAGAATATTAATAATAACACCAAAACTTTTTCTCCACTCGTGGTTAGTGGTTGGATGAAGCCATTTATTGTCAAACTACTATTTTCTCTTTTTAACCCCTTAGTGACAGAGCCAATTTGGTACTTAATGACCGAACCAATTTTTACAATTCTGACCACTGTCACTTTATGAGGTTATAACTCTGGAACGCGTTAACGGATCCCGCTGATTCTGAGAATGTTTTTTCATGACATATTGTACTTCATGGTATTGGTAACATTTCTTCGATATTACTTGAGGTTGTTTATGAAAAAAACTGAAATATGGCAAAAAAATTTAAAATTTTGCAATTTTCAAACTTTGTATTTTTATGCCCTTAAATCAGAGAGATATGTCACGAAAAATAGTTAATAAATAACATTTCCCACATGTCTACTTTACATCAGCACAATTTTGGAAACAAATTTTTTTTTTGTTAGGGAGTCATAAGGGTTAAAAGTTGACCAGCAATTTCTCATTTTTACAACACCATTTTTTTTTAGGGACCACATCACATTTGAAGTCATTTTGAGGGGTCTATATGATAGAAAATAACCAAGTGTGACACCATTCTAAAAACTACACCCCTCAAGGTTCTCAAAACCACATTCAAGAAATTTATTAACCCTTTACGTGCTTCACAGGAACTGAAACAATGTGGAAGGAAAAAATGAACATTTAACTTTTTTTTGCAAACATTTTAATTCAGAACCATTTTTTTTTATTTTCACAAGTGTAAAAACAGAAATTAAACCATAAATTTTGTTGTGCAATTTCTCCTGAATACGCCAATACTCCATATGTGGGGGTAAACCACTGTTTGGGCGCACCGCAGAGCTTGGAAGTGAAGGAGCGCCGTTTGACTTTTTCAATGCAGAATTGGCTGGAATTGAGATTGGATGCCATGTCATGTTTAGAGAGCCCCTGATGTGCCTAAACAGTGGAAACCCCCCACAAGTGACACCATTTTGGAAACTAGACCCCTTAAGGAACTTATCTAGATGTGTGGTGAGCACTTTAAACCCCCAGGTGCTTCACAGAAGTTTATAACGTAGAGCCGTGAAAATAAAAAATCGCATTTTTTCTACAAAAATGATCTTTTTGCCCCCAAATTTTTATTTTCACAAGGGTAACAGGAGAAATTAGACCACAAAAGTTGTTGTGAAATTTCTCCTGAGTACGTCAATACCCCATATGTGGGGGTAAACCACTGTTTGGGCGCACCGCAGAGCTTGAAAGAGAAAGAGTGCCGTTTTACTTTTTCAATATAGAATTGGCTGGAATTGAGATCGGACGCCATGTCGCGTTTGGAGAGCCCCTGATGTGCCTAAACAGTAGAAACCCCCCACAAGTGACCCCATTTTGGAAACTAGACCCCCCATGGAACTTATCTAGATGTGTGGTGAGAACTTTGAATGCCCAAGTGCTTCACAGCAGTTTATAATGCAGAGTCGTGAAAATAAATAATATTTCTTTTTCCACAAAAAAGATTTTTTAGCCCCCAAGTTTAATTTTCACAAGGGTACCAAGAGAAATTGGACCCCAAAAGTTGTTGTCCAATTTGTCCTGAGTATGCTGGTACCCCATATGTGGGGGTAAACCACTGTTTGGGCGCACGGCAGAGCTCGGAAGGAAGGAGCGCCGTTTTGGAATGCAGCCTTTGATAGTATGGTCTGCGGGTGTTATGTTGCGTTTGCAGAGCCCTTGATGTACCTAAACAGTAGAAACCCCCCACAAGTGACCCCATTTTGGAAACTAGACCCCCCATGGAATGTATTTAGATGTGTGGTGAGAACTTTGAATGCCCAAGTGGTTCACAGAAGTTTATAATGCAGAGTCGTGAAAATAAAAAATATTTTTTCTCCACAAAAAAGATTTTTTAGCCCCCAAATTTTTATTTTCACAAGGGTAACAGGAGAAATTGGACCACAACAGTTGTTGTCGAATTTATCCCGAGTACGCTGATGCCCCATATATGGGGGTAAACCACTGTTTGGGCACACGGCAAAGCTCGGAAGGGAAGGAGCGCCGTTTTGGAATGCAGACTTTGATAGAATGGTCTGTGGGCGTTATGTTGCGATTGCAGAGACCCTGATGTACCTAAACAGGAGTAACCCCCCACAAGTGACCCCATTTTGGAAACTAGACCCCCCAAGGAACTTATCTAGATGTGTGGTGAGAACTTTGAATGCCCAAGTGCTTCACAGAAGTTTAGAATGCAGAGTCGTGAAAATAAAAATAAAAAATTTCCACAAAAAAGATATTGTAGCCCCAAATTTTTATTTTCACAAGGGTAACAGGAGAAATTGGACCCCAAAAGTTGTTGTCCAATTCATCCCGAGTACGCTGATGCCCCATATGTGGGGGTAACCCACTGTTTGGGCGCACAGCAGAGCTCAGAAGGGAGGGAGCACCATTTGACTTTTTGAGCGCAAAATTGGCTGTCGTGTTTGGGGACCCCCTGATGTACCTAAACAGTGGAAACCCCCCAATTCTAACTCCAACCCTAACCCCAACACACCCCTTACCCTAATCCCAACCCGATTCATAATCTTAATCACAACCCTAACGATAATCACATCCCTAACCCCAAAACAACCCTAATGTCAACCCTAACTATAACCCTAATCAAAACTCTAAATCAGGGGTCCCCAACTCCAGGCCTCGAGGGCCGCCAACAGTGCAGGTTTTCAGGATTTCTTTAGTATTGCATCAGTGGTAATGTGATCATCTGCACAGGTGATGTTTCCAATCCCTGTGCAATACTAAGGAAATCCTGAAAACCTGCACTGTTGGCGGCCCTCGAGGCCTGGAGTTGGGGACCACTGCCCTAAATCCAACACACCCCTAATCCTAATCTCAACCCTAACCTCAAACCTAACCCTAATCCCAATACACCCCTAATCCCAACCCTAACCTTAACCCTAATCCCAAACCTAACCCTAATCCCAAGCGTAACCCTAATGCCAACCCTAACCCTAATACCAACCCTAATCCAAACCCTAACCCTAATCCCAACTCTAACCCTAACTTTAGCCGCAACCCTAGCCCTAACTTTAGCCCCAACCCTAGCCCTAACCCTAACCCTAAATTTAGCCCCAACCCTAACCCTAGTCCTAACTTTAGCCCCAACCCTAACCCTAGCCCTAAGGCTACCTTCACACTTGCATCATTTGGCATCCGTCGCAATCCGTCGTTTTGGACAAAAAACGGATCCTGCAAATGTGCCCGCAGGATGCGTTTTTTGCCCATAAACTTGTATTGCCGACGGATCGCGATGGATGGTCACACATCGCGTCCGTCGTGCACTGGATCAGTTGTGTTTTGGTGGACCGTCGGCACAAAAAAAGTTCAATGTAACGTTTTTTTGTACATCGCGTCCGCCATTTCTGACCGCACATGCGTGGCCGTAACTCCGCCCCCTCCTCCGCCAGGACATAGACTGGGCAGCGAATGCGTTGAAAAACTGCATCCGCTGCCCACGTTGTGCACAATTTTCACAACGTGCGTCGGTATGTCGGTGCCAGTCGGTGGGCGCACTATGCATGCGCCTGCCATTTTTTTGCCGGAAAAAGATGGCGGCACCCATCGGGAGCCACGAGGAGCAACGGGGGAGATAGGTGAGCATCAGGGGGCTATCGGGGACCCCATTTCTCTGTCCTCTGATGTGCGTTTTTTGTTTTTATTGCAATCGCCGGTAAACGGTTAATTATCGTTGATCGCAACTTGGGGGTCGGTAAAAAAAAACCCAAATTATGTTCTCTGGGGTCTCGGCTACCCCCGGCAATTGAGACCCCAGAGAAAATCCGACTCTGGGGGGGCGCTATTCACTTTTTCCACAGCTCCATTAATTAACGGCGCTGTGGTTTAAGTACCCTTAACTGCCGCCGTTAAAAGGCGTATCAGCGGTCGTTAAGGGGTTAAATCATAATGACAACCCAAAACATCCAAATGACCCTGATCAAAAGTTCACATAGCCTGGTGATTATAGCCTGATAACATGCAGAGACATTGACACAAATGGATTTGAATGGCTTCTAAAGGCAACATCCTCATCTGTGACCTGCTTGCTTGTAATCAGTGTGTGTGCATAAAAGCTGAGTGAGTTTCTGGTATCCAGACAGACTGGATTGTGAGTCATGGGGAAAGCAAAAGAATTGTCAACGGATCTACGGGAAAAGATAATTGAACTGTATAAAACAGGAAAGGGATATAAAAAGATATCCAAGGAATTGATAATGTCAGTTATCTGCTGAATGCTGATTAAACTGTATTTAACAAATGGAATATCAGGAGCTCTGTAAAAACAAAACAACGGTCAGGAAGACCAACAAAAATTTCATCCACAACTGCCAGGAAAATTGTTCTGGATGCAAAGAAAAACCCACAAATAACATTTGCTGAAATACTGGACTCTTTGAAAACTAGCGGTGTCGCTGTTTCAAGATGCACAATAAGGAGGCACTTGAAGAAAAATAAGCTGCATGGTCGCCAGAAGAAAGCCATTACTGTGCAAACGCCACGCCACAAAGTATCTTGCCTACAATAAGCAAAACAGCACAAATTCAAGCTTCAGGAGGATAATTTGCATATTCCAGGGGCCTTCTGGGAAAAGCGAAGAGTCTCCCTCAGCTAGAAGATCGTTGGGTACAGCCGGGACCAGCTGCTTGGAAAGCATCACCAAACCAGGGATTCAAGCTTCAGGAGGATAATTTGCATATTCCAGGGGCCTTCTGGGAAAAGCGAAGAGTCTCCCTCAGCTAGAAGATCGTTGGGTACAGCCGGGACCAGCTGCTTGGAAAGCATCACCAAACCAGGAATTCAAGCTTCAGGAGGATAATTTGCATATTCCAGGGGCCTTCTGGGAAAAGCGAAGAGTCTCCCTCAGCTAGAAGATCGTTGGGTACAGCCGGGACCAGCTGCTTGGAAAGCATCACCAAACCAGGGATTCAAGCTTCAGGAGGATAATTTGCATATTCCAGGGGCCTTCTGGGAAAAGCGAAGAGTCTCCCTCAGTTAGAAGATCGTTGGGTACAGCCGGGACCAGCTGCTTGGAAAGCATCACCAAACCAGGGATTCAAGCTTCAGGAGGATAATTTGCATATTCCAGGGGCCTTCTGGGAAAAGCGAAGAGTCTCCCTCAGCTAGAAGATCGTTGGGTACAGCCGGGACCAGCTGCTTGGAAAGCATCACCAAACGGCGCGCGAATTTTTGCCTGTAGGACATTATTGCAAGAAAGCTTGGCTGAGTAGATTACACAAGAAGGAAAACACACAGCAAGTCAGCAGGATCTAGGAGCAACATGGCAGATGTGACAACCTACATGGTGAGCTGCAGCATGTGCTACATGTTCACAGATCGACCAGAAGAAGAATCGAATTTCACCTGTCAGAAGTGTAGACTAGTGGCCCTTTTAGAAGAAAAGGTGCAGAGTCTGGAAGAAAGAATAGCAACTTTGAAACTCATCAAAGAGAATGAAGACTTCCTAGACAGAACAGAAGCATCTCTACTGGTCACAGAAGGTGAAAAATGTGTCAGAGAACCTCCAAAAGCAGATGAGTGGAAGCATGTGACCAAAAGAAGCAAGAAGACCATGGAGAAATCACCAACCACACAACTGAAGAACCGATATCAAATCTTTGCAGAGGATGAAGATGGCACACCTAAGGATGAAGCAATACCAGCAAGCAAAAAAGAAAAGGGCACACAGCAACAAGTGACAGCAAAAAGTACAGCCAAGAAGCAACGAAGAGTGGTGGTGGTGGGAGACTCACTACTGAGAGGCACAGAAGCAGCCATCTGCAGACCGGACATAACTGCAAAAGAAGTATGCTGCCTTCCAGGTGCGATGATCAAGGATGTGACCGATAGGATACCAAAGCTCTTCAGCTCCAAGGACGTCCACCCATTTCTTCTGATACATGTTGGCACCAATGACACAGCAAGGAAGGACCTACCGACAATCTGCAAGGACTTTGAAGAGTTGGGGAAGAAAGTAAAGGAACTGGATGCACAGGTAGTTTTTTCTTCTATCCTTCCAGTAGACGGGCATGGCACCAGGAGATGGAACAGGATCCTTGATGCAAACAACTGGCTAAGACGATGGTGCAGACAACAAGGATTCGGATTCCTGGACCACGGTGTGAATTACTTGTATGATGGACTCCTCGCCAGAGACGGACTACACCTCAACAAACCTGGGAAACACACATTCGCCAGAAGACTCGCTACACTCATCAGGAGGGCATTAAACTAGAAGAAGAGGTGACGGGAAGAAAAACATTAGACTCGAACAAAGAAGACCCAGGAAAACATACTCAGAAGGGAGGTAAGAACATTTCTAAAACAATCCACAGCGAGGAGATTGGAACAAAACAAAATCAGTGAGAATCTGGAATTGCTTGCCTGAGGAGGTGGTGATGGCGAACTCAGTCGAGGGGTTCAAGAGAGGCCTGGATGTCTTCCTGGAGCAGAACAATATTGTATCATACAATTATTAGGTTCTGTAGAAGGACGTAGATCTGGGTATTTATTATGATGGAATATAGGCTGAACTGGATGGACAAATGTCTTTTTTCGGCCTTACTAACTATGTTACTATGTTACTATGTTAAAATCCTCTAAACTGCATGCTCGCAAACGCCAGAAGCCTGACAAACAAGATGGAAGAACTAGAAGCAGAAATATCTACAGGTAACTTTGACATAGTGGGAATAACCGAGACATGGTTAGATGAAAGCTATGACTGGGCAGTTAACTTACAGGGTTACAGTCTGTTTAGAAAGAATCGTAAAAATCAGAGAGGAGGAGGGGTTTGTCTCTATGTAAAGTCTTGTCTAAAGTCCACTTTAAGGGAGGATATTAGCGAAGGGAATGAGGATGTCGAGTCCATATGGGTCGAAATTCATGGAGGGAAAAATGGTAACAAAATTCTCATTGGGGTCTGTTACAAACCCCCAAATATAACAGAAACCATGGAAAGTCTACTTCTAAAGCAGATAGATGAAGCTGCAACCCATAATGAGGTCCTGGTTATGGGGGACTTTAACTACCCGGATATTAACTGGGAAACAGAAACCTGTGAAACCCATAAAGGCAACAGGTTTCTGCTAATAACCAAGAAAAATTATCTTTCACAATTGGTGCAGAATCCAACCAGAGGAGCAGCACTTTTAGACCTAATACTATCTAATAGACCTGACAGAATAACAAATCTGCAGGTGGTCGGGCATCTAGGAAATAGCGACCACAATATTGTACAGTTTCACCTGTCTTTCACTAGGGGGACTTGTCAGGGAGTCACAAAAACACTGAACTTTAGGAAGGCAAAGTTTGACCAGCTTAGAGATGCCCTTAATCTGGTAGACTGGGACAATATCCTCAGAAATAAGAATACAGATAATAAATGGAAAATGTTTAAGAACATCCTAAATAGGCACTGTAAGCGGTTTATAACTTGTGGGAATAAAAGGACTAGAAATAGGAAAAACCCAATGTGGCTAAACAAAGAAGTAAGACAGGCAATTAACAGTAAAAAGAAAGCATTTGCACTACTAAAGCAGGATGGCACCATTGAAGCTCTAAAAAACTATAGGGAGAAAAATACTTTATCTAAAAAACTAATTAAAGCTGCCAAAAAGGAAACAGAGAAGCACATTGCTAAGGAGAGTAAAACTAATTCCAAACTGTTCTTCAACTATATCAATAGTAAAAGAATAAAAACTGAAAATGTAGGCCCCTTAAAAAATAGTGAGGAAAGAATGGTTGTAGATGACGAGGAAAAAGCTAACATATTAAACACCTTCTTCTCCACGGTATTCACGGTGGAAAATGAAATGCTAGATGAAATCCCAAGAAACAATGAAAACCCTATATTAAGGGTCACCAATCTAACCCAAGAAGAGGTGCGAAATCGGCTAAATAAGATTAAAATAGATAAATCTCCGGGTCCGGATGGCATACACCCACGAGTACTAAGAGAACTAAGTAATGTAATAGATAAACCATTATTTCTTATTTTTAGGGACTCTATAGCGACGGGGTCTGTTCCGCAGGACTGGCGCATAGCAAATGTGGTGCCAATATTCAAAAAGGGCTCTAAAAGTGAACCTGGAAATTATAGGCCAGTAAGTCTAACCTCTATTGTTGGTAAAATATTTGAAGGGTTTCTGAAGGATGTTATTCTGGATTATCTCAATGAGAATAACTGTTTAACTCCATATCAGCATGGGTTTATGAGAAATCGCTCCTGTCAAACCAATCTAATCAGTTTTTATGAAGAGGTAAGCTATAGGCTGGACCACGGTGAGTCATTGGACGTGGTATATCTCGATTTTTCCAAAGCGTTTGATACCGTGCCGCACACGAGGTTGGTACACAAAATGAGAATGCTTGGTCTGGGGGAAAATGTGTGTAAATGGGTTAGTAACTGGCTTAGTGATAGAAAGCAGAGGGTGGTTATAAATGGTATAGTCTCTAACTGGGTCGCTGTGACCAGTGGGGTACCGCAGGGGTCAGTATTGGGACCTGTTCTCTTCAACATATTCATTAATGATCTGGTAGAAGCTTTACACAGTAAAATATCGATATTTGCAGATGATACAAAACTATGTAAAGCAGTTAATACAAGAGAAGAGAGTATTCTGCTACAGATGGATCTGGATAAGTTGGAAACTTGGGCTGAAAGGTGGCAGATGAGGTTTAACAATGATAAATGTAAGGTTATACACATGGGAAGAAGGAATCAATATCACCATTACACACTGAACGGGAAACCACTGGGTAAATCTGACAGGGAGAAGGACTTGGGGATCCTAGTTAATGATAAACTTACCTGGAGCAGCCAGTGCCAGGCAGCAGCTGCCAAGGCAAACAGGATCATGGGGTGCATTAAAAGAGGTCTGGATACACATGATGAGAGCATTATACTGCCTCTGTACAAATCCCTAGTTAGACCGCACATGGAGTACTGTGTCCAGTTTTGGGCACCGGTGCTCAGGAAGGATATAATGGAACTAGAGAGAGTACAAAGGAGGGCAACAAAATTAATAAAGGGGATATGAGAACTACAATACCCAGATAGATTAGCAAAATTAGGATTATTTAGTCTAGAAAAAAGACGACTGAGGGGCGATCTAATAACCATGTATAAGTATATAAGGGGACAATACAAATATCTCGCTGAGGATCTGTTTATACCAAGGAAGGTGACGGGCACAAGGGGGTATTCTTTGCGTCTGGAGGAGAGAAGGTTTTTCCACCAACATAGAAGAGGATTCTTTACTGTTAGGGCAGTGAGAATCTGGAATTGCTTGCCTGAGGAGGTGGTGATGGCGAACTCAGTCAAGGGGTTCAAGAGAGGCCTGGATGTCTTCCTGGAGCAGAACAATATTGTATCATACAATTATTAGGTTCTGTAGAAGGACGTAGATCTGGGGATTTATTATGATGGAATATAGGCAGAACTGGATGGACAAATGTCTTTTTTCGGCCTTACTAACTATGTTACTATGTTACTATGTTAAAGACAAGCCTCAAAATTTCTGTAACAAGGTAATTTGGAGTGATGAGAACAAAATGGAACTTTTTGGCCACAACCATAAAAGTTACATTTGTAGAGGTCAACAAGGCCTATGAGGAAAGGAACACCATTTCTACTGTAAAGCATGGAGGTGGATCGCTGATGTTTTGGGGATGTGTGAGCTACAAAGGCACAGGAAACTTGGTCAAAGTTGAAGGAAAGATGAATGCAGCACGTTATCAGCAAATACTGCAGGCAAATTTGCAATCATCAGCCCGGAAGCTGCGCATGGGACGTACTTGGACGTTCCAACAGGACAACAATCTAAAATCTGTCTTTGGCTACAGCAGAACATAGTGAAGGTTATGGAGTGGCCATCTCAGTCTCCTGACCTCAATATCATTGAGCCAGTCTGGGGAGATCTCTAGCGCGCAGTTCATGCTAGACAGCCCAGGAATTTACAGGAACTGGAGGCTTTTTGCCAAGAAGAGTGGGCAGCTTTACCATCTGAAAAAATAAAGAACCACATCCAGAACTACCACAAAAGACTTCAAGCTGTCATTGATGTTAGAGGGGGCAATACACAGTATTTAGAAATGCGGTATGTGAACTTTTGATCAGGGTCATTTGGATGTTTTGGGTTGTCATTATGATTTAAAAATTATTTGCATTAATATATCTAACAAGACAGGATGGTATGTAATAAAGACTGGGCTCTATATAATCTGATATAAAAGGGACGGTGCTATATATAACAAGAGAGGGCACTATGTAATAAGAGACAGCAATATACATAATAAAGGAGACTATGTATTATATATAAATGTATGTGTGTGGCTATATATAGAGAGAGAAAGAGAGAGAGAGAGATTTGTTGCTATAAAAGGAGGTGGGCCCAGACACATTTCTTGCACAGGGGTGCCAAGTTGTCAGTATCCGCCCCTGTGTGGAAGCATGGG
Source organism: Ranitomeya imitator (assembly GCF_032444005.1). NCBI lineage: Eukaryota > Metazoa > Chordata > Amphibia > Anura > Dendrobatidae > Ranitomeya > Ranitomeya imitator. Next base: position 708,749,371 of record NC_091284.1, on the reverse strand, counting down.
CAACAGAGTGTAGATGGGGCTCAGTAAAGAGAGGGGGCAGCATAGGGGAACAATATGCAGAGGAAGCTTTATATGGAGAGGGGCAGCATGTGGGGACAATGTGCAGATGAGACTTTGTATGGAGAAAGGGCAACATGGAAGGAACAAGAAGTGACTTTGTATGCAGAGGGGACAGCATGGGAAGGACAAAGTACAGAGGGGTAGCTTGGGGGTTTAGTATGAAGATAGTGTGGACAGAGGTCTCTGTAAAGTGAGGGGGCAGCATAGGGGGGACAAAGTCGAGAGGGGTAGTATGTGTGCTCAGTATGAAGAGTTGGTTCAGCCTGAAAAGAAGGTATCGTGGTGGGACAGTGTGAAGAAGAAACTATGTAGAGTGAACAGTGTGAAGAGGTGGCTTAATATGAAGAGGTGGCAACATGAGGGGAGGGTGAAAAGGGGGCTCTGTATGGAATCGAGTCAGCCTGAAGGGACAGTGAGAAGAGCTGGGGACAATGTGAAGAAAAGGTTCAGTATGGCAAGGGAACTGTGTGCTGTATTCATGTACTATTGATGGTTCTCATGCAGTATTCAAGTACTTGTGGTAGTTCTGGTGTTGCATTCTTGTACCAATTGTGGTTCTGGTGTTTATGTTTTGATAGTTCTGGTGCGGTATTCATGTACCTATGGTGATTAGGGTACTTCAGGTACTGGTGACCATTTTGGCTCTGTATTCCTGTGGTGGTTTTGGTGCCCTATTCATATATTGATGTTCGTTCTGGCACTGCAATCATGTACTGGTGGTAGTTATGATGATATATTCATATACTAATGGTGGTTCTGGTAATTCAGGTTGTATTCCTTCACTAATAGTGGTGTTATGACTCGGTTGTCAGGTGACCCAGGACCAGGGGCTCCTACCCTGTTTCTAACACTGGGGGGCGCCCTAGCTTGCCCTATTCCCCATGTTACTTCTAAAGGTAAAGATGTCAGGGCCACCAACCTTGCCTTATCTCCTGAATCCACCCTCTGAGTGTTCCTTTTCCCCTCCCAGGGTAGAGGGGAGCAACCGTGCACCGCAGTACACCAACCAAACAAACAAGGCAACACGTACAAGGGCAACTGAAAATACCAGGCATATATTCACTCACATATAACAGAGTAATGCACCAGGGAGTGGAGCATGGGTTAAAACCAAAGTAAGAGGTGGAAAGGGAATTATCACACTTACAAACCCAAGCAACAGTCACATGTAAATCCACCAAGCTCCTTCTCATATTACCACCAAACAGCAAGCCTCCCACCCAGCCATGCAGCATAAGCTAGTTCTGACTATGTGTTTCAGACAGGACCCAGATTATATAGGGGATAGGAGTGGATAACCGTGCTCAGCTGAGAGCTCAGACTCCCAGAGCTCCCAACATGGCCGATTAACCCCTGTACAGCCAAAATAAATTAACACCATTTAAAAAGATGGTGAAGTGCTTCTTTTCAGCGCAGGAGTAAGAGCAATCAGACACTGTGGTCTTCTTGCTCCTCTCTGTTGCGGTAATCCCGTGACAGTACCTCCCCTTCTACAATATTTATTGGGGTGTGCCACGTGAAAAGAACTGGATCAGTCTGGCCGCAATGACAGGAGATAGTGGTAGCGGTCATGGCACTGAAGATGAAACATATTTTTTGAGCAGGGATCGATGAAACACATTATGGATCCTTAAGGTATTTGGCCGAGCAAGGCGGAATGCTATCAGATTGACAATAGCTACGATCTTATAAGGACCAATAAACCTAGGACCCAGTTTCCAAGATGGAATCTTCAACTTAAAGTTCCTAGAGGACAACCTCACCAAGTCACTAACACACAGGTCCGGACCTACCAAATGTCTCCGATCAGCCACATTCTTATATTTGGACCCCATCTTCCTCAAATTATTAGTAACCCCCTGCCACACGAATGTAATAGATGATGAAAACCGTACTTCCTCAGGTAATCGAGAACGATTCTTCTCAAATGAGCTGAACTGAGGATGTAACATAGTAACATAGTTAGTAAGGCCGAAAAAAGACATTTGTCCATCCAGTTCAGCCTATATTCCATCATAATAAATACCCAGATCTACGTCCTTCTACAGAACCTAATAATTGTATGATACAATATTGTTCTGCTCCAGGAAGACATCCAGGCCTCTCTTGAACCCCTCGACTGAGTTCGCCATCACCACCTCCTCAGGCAAGCAATTCCAGATTCTCACTGCCCTAACAGTAAAGAATCCTCTTCTATGTTGGTGGAAAAACCTTCTCTCCTCCAGACGCAAAGAATGCCCCCTTGTGCCCGTCACCTTCCTTGGTATAAACAGATCCTCAGCGAGATATTTGTATTGTCCCCTTATATACTTATACATGGTTATTAGATCGCCCCTCAGTCGTCTTTTTTCTAGACTAAATAATCCTAATTTTGCTAATCTATCTGGGTATTGTAGTTCTCCCATCCCCTTTATTAATTTTGTTGCCCTCCTTTGTACTCTCTCTAGTTCCATTATATCCTTCCTGAGCACCGGTGCCCAAAACTGGACACAGTACTCCATGTGCGGTCTAACTAGGGATTTGTACAGAGGCAGTATAATGCTCTCATCATGTGTATCCAGACCTCTTTTAATGCACCCCATGATCCTGTTTGCCTTGGCAGCTGCTGCCTGGCACTGGCTGCTCCAGGTAAGTTTATCATTAACTAGGATGCCCAAGTCCTTCTCCCTGTCAGATTTACCCAGTGGTTTCCCGGGTGGAACATGGACTTACCAGTAGACTTGTGACAACAATTATTTAGTACGAATTCGGCTAGCAGTAAGCAGGTAAACCAAGCCTTCTGACTCTCAGACACAAAAGACCTAAGATATGACTCCAGATTCTGGTTGACCCGTTCAGTTTGCCCATTAGACTGCGGGTGAAATGCAGAAGAGAATGACAGGGGAATCCCCAGATGGGTGCAAAATGCCCTCCAAAACTTGGAAACAAACTGTATTCTCCAATCAGAAACAATATCGGTCAGGATCCCATGAAATTTTACAATTTCCCTGATGAAAATTTGTACCAAGGACGTGGCATTCAGTAAAGCTGGTAATGCAATGAAATGAGACATCTTAGTGAATCCAGTTCATTTGCCCGTCAGGGCCTAGGGGTACTCGGTACCGGGTGTGGTACTTAAAGGGGATGTCACGGTGGCTGTGACCCGGTCCGTGGCCCTGGGCGCCCAAGTAAAAGGGATAGTCTTTAAAGGGATTGGTAAAGTGGTAAAAGTTTGTGACGCCACCTGTGGTCCTTGGTCAGAGGTGACAGTTGCAGCTTAAAGGGGTCCCATGGGGGCAATGGTGCTGCAGCAAAGATGGTGTAGCTTCCAACAGGTGAAGCGGGGTCCCCAGGGCTCCCAGTGTGGTTGGCAGGGATGGTGTGGTGCCAGAAAAAACAGAGGATACAGGATTGCAGTCTGTTTACCTGGCTTACTGGTTGTAGTCAGCCACAGTCCAGGGTACCAGCAACAGGTGACAGTGGAGTCCAGGCAGCCTGAAAACGAGTAGAATCCCTTTTGCCAGGTCAGGTTGGGAGCCTTCTACTCTGTGCTGATTAATAGTCCCTTGCTGCCTGCGACTTTCTGGCAAGATCCTCTTTCCCTCTCTGTCCTGGGACAGTTCCTGCATGGTAGGCAACTTGAGTCGTTCCTCTATACACTGTGACTCCGGGCTCTAGATGTTACTGTACCTCAGGTGTAATGTGGACAAGTCACTACAAATTTCCTGTCCTCCGGTTCTGCCATGGGACTTGTAGTTCCACACAGCCTCGGGCTCCCAGTGCCCAGTTTCTGCACTCTAGCTTAGAGGGAGCCCACTCGCAGCTCTCCTCTAGCTCCTGATTTCTACTGTGCTCATTCACTGCTCCTTGTCTGCACCAGACTAACTCCTCCTCCAGACCAGAATGTATGTTATTTAGGGAAGCTCCCCTGATAACCGGGCTTAGAGCTCCCCCTTCTGGGCTAGAGTCAGAATGTGTTGAATGTACAGCTTACCTGCCAAAGGGGACTCCCCTCATTTCCAGGCATGGCATCACCCTCTCCGAGAGGAAGGCAATACCACTGTGGTACCTGAACTCCTGGGGTGCCAGATTCCCCATCCATTAAATCCAGTACTCCCAGACTGGGAAAAGAAAACATAAACAGTACAGGTTAAATTGTGCAAAACATTTTGAAAAAGGCATTTAAACAGAGTAAACAGGTATAAACTATTTCTTCCCTTACGGGAGGCACTTTATTTTAATGTTGCAAAACTTAATTTATATAAGTACGACTGTCTTATGTGTCCTTGTTCATGAACAACAGTAATGAAACGAGGGACCTGTCATAAACCCCCAATGTAGGATTTCGTGGGCTACAATTCGTATCATCCAGACCTGGTCTTCAGCCACGCCAGACAGTTTTTCTTCAGGTCTGTGAACAAACAAGGCCCTACCCATGCTGGCAATATGGGTAAAACCAAAGATGCACCTTGAAGGTGCCAACTATCTACAATAAAGTTTATGGGCAATTCACCGTCCATTAACCTGTTGTCCATATTCAACCTTTAATAAGCAAAATCAAACATTTTTTAAACCAGGTAACAACAATTATTGACATTTTAGATTTTTAGTCCCTGTAACAGGCTGGGATCTGACCTCTGGTACTACGGGTAGATCTGCGCAGTACAGGGATAGATAGTGACCTGACGGGATTCACTATTCTTGCTACCACTGGTGTAGTGCACTCTCTTATGGCTACACTTCTAGTGATTCTATGTAGCACAGGTATACTTAATCTCCTGGGGCTACTTCTACTCATTGTGGGCATGACAGATTCACCGAAAGCAGGGGGTGTATTCTCTGGTTCCACTGCTGGTGTGACATCTGCTGCTTGAGCCCGCTGGTGTAGAGTCTGTTCTGTTTCAGGACGGTTTTGAGTCAGATCTCCTTCTGGTATTTCCAAATGGGGAAAAGTCAAAACAGGCACCACTATCGCTTGATTTACCTGAGTCCGTGACTGGGGAAAGTCTCCAAGAATGGTATGAATTCTCTTTTCCTCTTCTTCCGTGGGCTGAGAAGTACCTGGGTCTTTCTCCTTATCTCTCAGTTTGTCAGGGAACACTTTAAGATGATCCCTTGATACCGCAGTTGAGGCTTCTCCTCCATCTTTGCTTATGAGACACACTTTAGTGTTATCAAAGTTTGATGGTAAGATGGTATATGGTTCTGCTTCTCACTCGTCATCAAGTTTGTGCATCCTTCTTTTCCGCTTTAGAACCTGTTCACCTGGTGACAAGGGAATTGCAGGGGCACGTTGATTATAGTTTCTTTCTTGTCTTTGTCTTGCCTTGGATAGACTTCTTTCCATACATTCTTGTACTTAATGGTATTTCTGCTGTTGCTCAGTATCCCAATCTGCATCTGGTGAGGTTGTTTCTGGTGTTAGGACTTCCATATCAAGGTCAACAGGTAATTTACTAGGTCTTCCGCTCATTGAGTAGGCTGGAGTGCAGTTGGTGGAATTCACCGGGATATGATTGTACAGATCAACCAAGTCCGGCAACTTCTCTGGCCATAGGTTTCTTTCCTCCAAAGGCAAGGTTTTCAGTAAGTCAATTACCACCTGGTTCATCTTATCACACATACCATTTGACAGTGGGTGGTACGGTGTTGTCATTATCTTCTTACATCCGTACAGGTTACAGAACTCCTGGAATACTTCCATTTCAAAGGCTGGGCCTTGGTCGGTGAGTACCTTTTCAGGGCAACCATGTGGTTGGCAAAAGTGTTGTTGGAATGCCTTGGCTGCCGTCTTCGCTGTCTGGTCCTTAACAGTTATACAAGTAAATCCAACCATATAATACGAATGGTACTTCCCAAATACATATGAACAACCACAAGATGGCAGTAAAATCCCTGTCATCTATAAAGAAGCCAACCATGAATAAAAACTACAATAAATTTTATTACAGAAAAACATAATAAAGACAATACATGTACATATAAAAAACTTCTACATTATTTCCAGGTAATACCCCATGGGAAGGCCGTGAGAAGCCCACCAATGCATATCTATAGACAAATAAGGTATACAGTATATCTCACAAGTCGCCTGTGCTTCTTAACAAACATATTGAAAATATAAGGTGCTTACAGCATCCCTTCATAATATCCGTGTTCCATATATAGAAGCCAACCTTAGGACCTTATTACCCTACCATACCACCATAAACTAACTATGTAACACATGACATATAACGTAAGGTAAGTAAGGAAGTACAAATGCGGTTACCTAAATAAAGTCTAGATGGTGTGCGTCTCCTCACGGTTCTTCCCAGCGCCCCGATGCGCGTTTCACCCTAGCTTCTTCCGGGGGCGTGCTTAACAGGCACGACTACCAGGAGTAATGGTCCACTATGGTCAAAGCATAGACATAGCCTGACTGGCTTGGGGTTAGCTTCACATGATCCAAAGCTACCTGTTCAGGTGGCTGTTTGGTAACTATGGGCTAAAGGGAAGCCCTCTGGCTGTCACGGTCCTTTCTGCGCAGGTTGCATGGGCCACACTTTACTCTCTGTCCTGGGACAGTTCCTGCATGGTAGGCAACTTGAGCCATTCCTGGGGGCCTCTATACACTGTGACTCTGAGCTCTAGATGTTGCTGTACCTCAGGTGTAATGTGGACAAGTCACTTCAAATTTCCTGTCCTCCGGTTCTGCCATGGGACTTGTAGTTCCACAAAGCCTCGGGCTCCCGGAGTCCGGTTCCTGCGCTCTAGCTTAGAGGGAGCCCACTCGCAGCTCTCCTCTAGCTGCTGATTTCTCCTGTGCTCCTTTACTGTTACATAGTTACATAGTTATTAAGGTTGAAGGAAGACTATAAGTCCATCTAGTTCAACCCATAGCTTAACCTAACATGCCCTAACATGTTGATCCAGAGGAAGGCAAAAAAAAAACCATGTGGCAAAGAGTAAGCTCCACATTGGGGAAAAAAATTCCTTCCCGACTCCACATACAGCAATCAGACTAGTTCCCTGGATCAACGCCCTATCAAGGAATCTAGTGTATATACCCTGTAACATTATACTTTTCCAGAAAGGTATCCAGTCCCCTCTTAAATTTAAGTAATGAATCACTCATTACAACATCATACGGCAGAGAGTTCCATAGTCTCACTGCTCTTACAGTAAAGAATCCGCGTATGTTATTATGCTTAAACCTTTTTTCCTCCAAACGCAGAGGATGCCCCCTTGTCCCGGTTTCAGGTCTATGATTAAAAAGATCATCAGAAAGGTCTTTGTACTGTCCCCTCATATATTTATACATTAAAATAAGATCACCCTTTAGTCTTCGTTTTTCCAAACTAAATAGCCCCAAGTGTAATAACCTATCTTGGTATTGCAGACCCCCCAGTCCTCTAATAACCTTGGTCGCTCTTCTCTGCACCCGCTCTAGTTCAGCTATGTCTTTCTTATACACCGGAGACCAGAACTGTGCACAGTATTCTAAGTGTGGTCGAACTGTTCCTTGTCTGCACCAGACTAACTCCTCCTCCTGAACAGAATGTATATTATCTAGGGAAGCTCCTCTGAAAACTGGGTTCAAAGATCCTCCTTCTGGCCTGGAGTCAGGATGTGTTGAATGTACAGCTTACCTGCCAAAGGGGACTCCCCTCGTTTCCAGGCATGGCATCACCCTCTCCCTGGGGTGCCACACATTTACCTCCACCAAAATTACAGTATTCCCCACCAACACGAGTAGATCTGTGATATTCGACCGGCAAGTCGCATATGACTGGCGACTGGCAATATACACATGGATGCAATTTACTAGGAGACACACTCTGCAACAACACAACCCCCACTCCCACTTCAGACGCCTCAACCTTGACGATAAGAGCTTGACTGATGTCAGGCTGTATGAGGATCAGTGCACATGCAAAACAACTCTTCAAGATATCGAATGCCTATCTGGCCAGACTAGACCACTTGGAAAAGTCCGTCCCCTTCCTAGTCATATCTGTCAGAGGTTTGGCTAATACCCAAAACTTTTTGATAAACTCACGGTGGTAGTTGGCAAAATCTAAGAACCCTTGTAACGCCTTCAAATCCTCAAGATGATCCCAATCCAGTACCACCCGGACTTTCTCCAGATCCATACGAAAACCAGTGGATGGCAACACATATCCTAGAAAAGGGATCTGCTCAACTAAGAACATACATTTCTCTGGTTTGACAAATAATTTATTGGCTCTGAGTATTTGTAGGACCTGCCTGACAGGTACCTGATGTGACTCAAGGTCAGGTGAATAAATTAATATGTCATCAAAATAGATCACCTCAAAACTACCTGCCAGGTGACTAAAAATGTAATTAACAAAGTGCTGAAAAATGGTGCACGCGTTTGTCAACCCAAATTGCATCACCAGGTTCTCATAGAGTCCTTCAGGCATATTGAAAGCTGTTTTCCACTCAACCCCCTCTTTAATGCGATTGAGATTATACACCTCCTATTATAAGAGATAGGAGCTGCTAACCATTCTCAGCTGAGAGCTCAGACTCCCAGAGCTCCCAACATGGTTGATTAACCCCTGTACTGCCAAAAGAAGTTAATACCATTTAAAAAGAAGGTGAAGTGCATCTTTTCAGCACAGAAGTAGGAGCAATCAGATGGCTCCTCTCTGTTGCGGTAATCCTGTGACAAGTGGTTTTAGTGCACTATTCATGTATTGATGGTAGTTCTGATGATGTATTTATGTACTGATGATGGTTCTGATCCTATATTAAGAGGTAGTAATCTTTAATTTATTTGACTTGACAATAAATCATTATATTTTCAGTCTGCTGCCTGGTATATATATTGACAACACAAAGACTGAAAATACATCTGTCTGAATGAGACCATACATTTGAACAAGTGTTTGACTAAAGTCCTTATACATCGTTCAACTTTCTCATACACAGGAGAGCTAGCTATACTGAGTGCTCTTATACTCTCTATGGCTAAGTTCACGAGCGCATGAAAATCATCTGATTTCTATCCATAAAATATGGACCTTTTTTCATCTGTATTTGTTTCATCATGCTGCAGATGTCCCTACAGTACTGCAGACAACGCGACAAGGTGTAAGCAGCACCCAGGAAAAGGTAAGCTCTCGCAGGGCCGAAAATACATGGGGTGTTAATGTAAATAAAAGGGCTTAGTTTGTAGAGTGACCAGCATGGGGGTGGCTTAGTATGGAGAAGGGGCAATATATAGGGGCACTGTATGGTGATTTGACAGTTCTGGAGGGCTCTGTATGGAGATAGGTCAATATGGAGGGCTCTATATGGGGATGGGGTACAGTACAGGGAAGTTTTGTATGGAGAAGAGGCAGTATAGGAGGATTTTGTATGGAGATGATGGGACAGAATATATGGGATGGATGGTAGTATATGGAAAAGAGGCAGTATGGGAGGATTCTGAATGGAGAAGGAGCATTATCTAATTGTGCTTTGTACAGAGATTGGACAGTATAAGGGGCTTTGTATGGAGAAGCTGCAGTATTGGGATGCTTTGTGCAGAAATAGAGAATGGAGAGGACTGTGTATGGAGATGGGGCAATATGGGGGGCTCTTTGTGGATATTGGTTAGTATGGAGGCACTCTCTATGGAAAGGGCAGTATAGGAAAACTAAGAAAACGGGCAGCATTGGAAGGGTCAGTATGCAGAAGTGGCTAGCATTGAAAAGTATGAAGAGGAGGGCATTGTGAACAGGGGACTTCGCATGTTGTGCTGGGAGCAGTGTAAAGAGGGGTCTTAGTATTGAGTTGGATACAGTGGGGAGGGGGCACAGTATGGAGTGGGGGAACAGCATAAATAAGAGGCTCTGTAAAGAGAGGGGATGGCATGGAGGAGACATTGCAAAGAGGGGACTTAGTTTTCAATAAAGGGGCAGCACAAAGATGAGGCTCAGTATGGAGCGGGGATGGCTTGGGGGACAGTGACAAGATGTGGCTCAGTATGGAGTGCAAGCAGAGTGGAGGGGCAGCATGAGAGGAGCAGTGTGGAGGTCATCTACTATATAATTGTCTAAGGGTCACTTCCGTCTTTCTGTTTGTCCTTCTGTCCGTCCTTCTTTCTGTCACGGATATTCATTGGTCGCGGCCTCTGTCTGTCATGGAATCCAAGTCGCTGATTGGTCTCGCCAGCAGCCTGTCATGGCTGCCACGACAAATCAGCGATGGCCACAGTCCGATTAGTCCCTCCCTACTCCCCTGCAGTCAGTGCCCGGTGCCCGCTCCATACTCCCCACAGTCACTGCTCACACAGGGTTAATGCCAGCGGTAACTGACCGCGTTATGCCGCGGGTAACTCACTCCGTTACCGCCGCTATTAACCCTGTGTGACCAAGTTTTTACTATTGATGCTGCCTATGCAGCGTCAATAGTAAAAGAATCTAATGTTAAAAATAATAATAATAAAAAAAATCATTATATACTCACCTTCCGCCGCCTTTCCCGCTCCTCACGACGTTCTGGTAACCGCTCCATGCAAGCGGCAGGTTCCGGTGGCAAGGATGGTATGCGACAAGGACCTGCCATGACGTCACGGTCATGTGACCGCGACCTCATCACAGGTCCTGCGCACCTGCGGAGAAGGACCTGCCTTGACGTCATGGTCATGTGACCACGACGTCATCACGGGTCCTGCGCTACCAACCCTGGGACCGGAAGCTGCCGAGTGCACTGCACACACAGGCGACATGACTACAAAGGCTCCCTCGGAAGGTGAGTATATGTTTATTTTTTATTTTTTAACCTGTGACATACGTGGCTGGGCAATATACTACGTAGCTGGGCAATACACTACGTGACAGGGCAGTATACTACGTGGCTGGGCAATATACTACATGGCTCTGTGCTGTATACTATGTCACTGGGCAATATACTACGTAACTGGGCAATATACTACGTGGATGGGCAATATACTACGTGACTGGGCAATATACTACGTGGCTGGGCAATATACTACGTGGCTGGGCAATATACTGCGTGACTGGGCAATATACTACGTGACTGGGCAACATACTACGTGACTGGGCAATACACTACGTGGCTGGGCAATATACTACGTGGTTGGGCAATATACTACGTGACTGGGCAATATACTATGTGGTTGGGCAATATACTACGTGACTGGGCAATATACTACGTGGCTGGGCAATATACTACGTGGTTGGGCAATATACTACGTGACTGGGCAATATACTATGTGGTTGGGCAATATACTACGTGACTGGGCAATATACTACGTGGCTGGGCAATATACTACGTGTCTGGGCAATATACTATGTGGCTGGACAATATACTATGTGACTGGGCAATATATTATGTGGCTGGGCAGTATACTACGTGACTGGACAATATACTACGTGACTGGGCAATATACTACGTGTCTGGGCAATATAATACGTGGCTGGACAATATACTACGTGACTGGGCAATATACTACGTGGCTGGACAATATACTATGTGACTGGGCAATATACTACGTGACTGGGCAATATACTACGTGACTGGGCAATATACTACGTGGCTGGGCAATATACTACGTGTCTGGGCAATATACTACGTGGCTGGACAATATACTATGTGACTGGGCAATATACTATGTGGCTGGGCAGTATACTACGTGGCTGGGCAATATACTACGTGTCTGGGCAATATACTACGTGGCTGGACAATATACTATGTGACTGGGCAATATACTACGTGGCTGGGCAATATACTACGTGGCTGGGAAATATACTGCGTGACTGGGCAATATACTACGTGACTGGGCAACATACTACGTGACTGGGCAATATACTACGTGGCTGGGCAATATACTACGTGGTTGGGCAATATACTACGTGACTGGGCAATATACTACGTGGTTGGGCAATATACTACGTGACTGGGCAATATACTACGTGGCTGGGCAATATACTACGTGGTTGGGCAATATACTACGTGACTGGGCAATATACTATGTGGTTGGGCAATATACTACGTGACTGGGCAATATACTACGTGGCTGGGCAATATACTACGTGTCTGGGCAATATACTATGTGGCTGGACAATATACTATGTGACTGGGCAATATATTATGTGGCTGGGCAGTATACTACGTGACTGGACAATATACTACGTGACTGGGCAATATACTACGTGTCTGGGCAATATACTACGTGGCTGGACAATATACTACGTGACTGGGCAATATACTACGTGGCTGGACAATATACTATGTGACTGGGCAATATACTACGTGACTGGGCAATATACTACGTGACTGGGCAATATACTACGTGGCTGGGCAATATACTACGTGTCTGGGCAATATACTACGTGGCTGGACAATATACTATGTGACTGGGCAATATACTATGTGGCTGGGCAGTATACTACGTGACTGGGCAATATACTACGTGACTGGGCAATATACTACATGCCTGGGCAATATACTACGTGGCTGGACAATATACTATGTGACTGGGCAATATACTACGTGGCTGGACAATATACTATGTGACTGGGCAATATACTACGTGACTGGGCAATATACTACGTGACTGGGCAATATACTACGTGACTGGACAATATACTACGTGGTTGGGCAATATACTACATGGCTCTGTGCTGTATACTACGTCACTGGGCAATATACTACGTAACTGGGCAATATACTACGTGGCTGGGCAATATACTACGTGGCTGGACAATATACTATGTGACTGGGCAATATACTATGTGGCTGGGCAGTATACTACGTGACTGGGCAATATACTACGTGACTGGGCAATATACTACGTGGCTGGACAATATACTACGTGGCCGGGCAATATACTACGTGACTGGGCAATATACTACGTGACTGGGCATATACTATGTGACTGGGCAATATACTACGTGGCTGGGCAATATACTACGTAGCTGGGCAATATATTACGTAGCTGGGCAATATAGTACGTGACTGGGCAATATACTACGTGACTGGGCAATATACTACGTGGCTGGGCAATATGCTACGTGGGCTGTGCAATATACTACGTGGACATGCATATTCTAGAATACCCGATGCGTTAGAATCGGGCCACCATCTAGTATTTCATAAAGGAAGAAGGTATGGTCGGCATAATATAGGACAGTGTGATGGTGGTTGTAGTTCACAAGGGCGCACACTGTGGTGGCCACAGTTTATTGGGGGGATGGTGTGGTGGCAAGATTGTATATGATATGAAAATTTGGAGGCCATCATAAGATGAAAAATGTTTGGGTCATTTTTTGTGCAGGTAGCGCAGTGAGAGGCAATTATTTATTCAGGGGCCCAGAATAAGACTTTGTTTAGGTCATAACATAGATGGTTGTTTTTTTCAAGCAGAATTATAATGACACTTATTTTTAAGTGCACCATGTTGGGATGTGTGGCAGCAGACCAGAGAAGAAGGAAGTCTGCACAGATGAGCTTTGGATGTGAAAAATCATCAAGGTGTCAGGAACAGATGAAGAAGAAAGGATGAAATGAACTAGAATCAGGGAATGTGTTACCTATACGCAGGTACGGCCTGGGGATGAAATTCAACACCTAGTCTGTTAACAATGTAGCAGTGAAGGCAGCCCACAACCAGACAGGCCCTTCTGGCATTTGCCAGAATTGTCAGATGGCCAGTCCGGCCCTGCCTATAGGGGTTAATACAAGAGAAGATAGTATTCTGCTACAGATGGATCTGGATAAGTTGGAAACTTGGGCTGAAAGGTGGCAGATGAGGTTTAACAATGATAAATGTAAGGTTATACACATGGGAAGAAGGAATCAATATCACCATTACACACTGAATGGGAAACCACTGGGTAAATCTGACAGGGAGAAGGACTTGGGGATCCTAGTTAATGATAAACTTACCTGGAGCAGCCAGTGCCAGGCAGCAGCTGCCAAGGCAAACAGGATCATGGGGTGCATTAAAAGAGGTCTGGATACACATGATGAGAGCATTATACTGCCTCTGTACAAATCCCTAGTTAGACCGCACATGGAGTACTGTGTCCAGTTTTGGGCACCGGTGCTCAGGAAGGATATAATGGAACTAGAGAGAGTACAAAGGAGGGCAACAAAATTAATAAAGGGGATGGGAGAACTACAATACCCAGATAGATTAGCAAAATTAGGATTATTTAGTCTAGAAAAAAGACGACTGAGGGGCGATCTAATAACCATGTATAAGTATATAAGGGGACAATACAAATATCTCGCTGAGGATCTGTTTATACCAAGGAAGGTGACGGGCACAAGGGGGCATTCTTTGCATCTGGAGGAGAGAAGGTTTTTCCACCAACATAGAAGAGGATTCTTTACTGTTAGGGTAGTGAGAATCTGGAATTGCTTGCCTGAGGAGGTGGTGATGGCGAACTCAGTCGAGGGGTTCAAGAGAAGCCTGGATGTCTTCCTGGAGCAGAACAATATTGTATCATACAATTAGGTTCTGTAGAAGGACGTAGATCTGGGGATTTATTATGATGGAATATAGGCTGAACTGGATGGACAAATGTCTTTTTTCAGCCTTACTAACTATGTTACTATGTATGTTACTATGTACATAGATGTAAGGAAGCATTTACATTGGCCAATCACCACCATTAAAAGTCCACCGATAATCTATATGACACCGATCAACAGTTGTTTAATAGATTGTTTAAACAGGCTGTGTGCACAGAATGATCGGTAACATTGAATTGTGAGCAATGAATATAATTATTATTGGCAGAAAATGTTTATACAGGTTGATATGTTGCGAAGAATGAAGATATTTAAGTAACTTAAAAATCATTGCACTTGGTTTCCGATTATCGACGACAGTTTACATGCACCTTAAAGAGTAACTAAACATTTGGGACATTTTTTTATGTGTTTCCAGGCTTATGCACACTTAATAATTGGATGAATGCTCTCTGTCGTTTTGATAGTATCCTCATGTTTTGAGAGCCTTATATTTCCACCAACAGAGCTGTCTAAGGGCTTAATTTGTTTGCGAGATGAGATGAAGATTTTGTTGGTGCCATATTGGGGTACATATTACTTTGTGATCATTTTCTCTTCACATTTTTAGGAGGCAGAATGAACAAAAGATAGTAATTAACAAATTGTTTTTATCATTTTATTTTTGAATGCCATTCACTATGCTGTAAAAGTGACAAGACAGTTTTATTCTGCGGGTGATTACAATCACAGTGGAATCAGATTTACAGTTTTTTATGTTTTGCTTCTTTTGCATGCTAACACCATATTTTACTAAAAATCATTGGTTTTTACACCGCCATTTATTGAGAGCTATAACTTTTCTATTTTTGCTTTGGCAAAGGCATATGATGTGATCTAATTTTTATATACATATGACATTTTGATCATGTTTTATTATACTTTTTGTGTGGCAGTAACTTGAAAAAAGTTTCTGTAATTTTTTTAAAATTTATTTTATATGGTATTCGCTTTCTTACTGTACTTTTTTTACCTAAAAATCCTAAAGTTTTTTTGTGATTTTTTTTTTTATTTTGTGTTTTTTTTTTCAAAAGTTTTACATTTTTTAAAACTATTTTTTACCTAGACTTTTGGGTCTTCAACATTTTACATAATTCCAAGGTGGGGAGGTGTATTCAAATGATCGGCCTCGCTGTCAAGCACTGAACGCCTGTACTTGGTTTGAACAGTCATTCTGTGCTGTCCCTTTAAGCCTAGCTTCCAGCAGTGATCATGTAGACAAAGCTCCTGTTTTCACATTATTACCATGATGTAAAACTTTACCAATCATGGCGTACATGTAGGCCAAATGTCAGGAAGGGGTTTGAATGAAATACGTTTACCTGTAAACCCAGAGCTGTGTCCAATTTTAAGATATTTTCCGCAGATAAGCCTTCATGGAAAAACCTGTATGCAGCTTGTAATAAATCAAGAATTGGTGTTAGAATCTATCAACGTCTCTGTAGGGAATAGGACAGAAGCAGGGCAGAGTGTGTAACAGATCCCTGGAGAGGTTGGAGCACTGACAAGCTGTAAGAGATGAGGACGTAGAAGAAGGTGAGACTCAGCTAAAAATATGCTCTAAGGTGTTTTATACAGTGGGGCAAAAAAGTATTTAGTCAGTCAGCAATAGTGCAAGTTCCACCACTTAAAAAGATGAGAGGCGTCTGTAATTTACATCATAGGTAGACCTCAACTATGGGAGACTAACTGAGAAAAAAAAAATCCAGAAAATCACATTGTCTGTTTTTTTATCATTTTATTTGCATATTATGGTGGAAAATAAGTATTTGGTCAGAAACAAACAATCAAGATTTCTGGCTCTCACAGACCTGTAACTTCTTCTTTAAGAGTCTCCTCTTTCCTCCACTCATTACCTGTAGTAATGGCACCTGTTTAAACTTGTTATCAGTATAAAAAGACACCTGTGCACACCCTCAAACAGTCTGACTCCAAACTCCACTATGGTGAAGACCAAAGAGCTGTCAAAGGACACCAGAAACAAAATTGTAGCCCTGCACCAGGCTGGGAAGATTGAATCTGCAATAGCCAACCAGCTTGGAGTGAAGAAATCAACAGTGGGAGCAATAATTAGAAAATGGAAGACATACAAGACCACTGATAATCTCCCTCGATCTGGGGCTCCACGCAAAATCCCACCCCGTGGGGTCAGAATGATCACAAGAACGGTGAGCAAAAATCCCAGAACCACGCGGGGGACCTAGTGAATGAACTGCAGAGAGCTGGGACCAATGTAACAAGGCCTACCATAAGTAACACACTACGCCACCATGGACTCAGATCCTGCAGTGCCAGACGTGTCCCACTGCTTAAGCCAGTACATGTCCGGGCCCGTCTGAAGTTTGCTAGAGAGCATTTGGATGATCCAGAGGAGTTTTGGGAGAATGTCCTATGGTCTGATGAAACCAAACTGGAACTGTTTGGTAGAAACACAACTTGTCGTGTTTGGAGGAAAAAGAATACTGAGTTGCATCCATCAAACACCATACCTACTGTAAAGCATGGTGGTGGAAACATCATGCTTTGGGGCTGTTTCTCTGCAAAGGGGCCAGGATGACTGATCCGTGTACATGAAAGAATGAATGGGGCCATGTATCGTGAGATTTTGAGTGCAAACCTCCTTCCATCAGCAAGGGCATTGAAGATGAAACATGGCTGGGTCTTTCAACATGACAATGATCCAAAGCACACCGCCAGGGCAACGAAGGAGTGGCTTCGTAAGAAGCATTTCAAGGTCCTGGAGTGGCCTAGCCAGTCTCCAGATCTCAACCCTATAGAAAACCTTTGGAGGGAGTTGAAAGTCCGTGTTGCCAAGCGAAAAGACAAAAACATCACTGCTCTAGAGGAGATCTGCATGGAGGAATGGGCCAACATAGCAACAACAGTGTGTGGCAACCTTGTGAAGACTTACAGAAAACGTTTGACCTCTGTCATTGCCAACAAAGGATATATTACAAAGTATTGAGATGAAATTTTGTTTCTGACCAAATACTTATTTTCCACCATAATATGCAAATAAAATGTTAAAAAAACAGACAATGTGATTTTCTGGATTTTTTTTTCTCAGTTTGTCTCCCATAGTTGAGGTCTACCTATGATGTAAATTACAGACGCCTCTCATCTTTTTAAGTGGTGGAACTTGCACTATTGCTGACTGACTAAATACTTTTTTGCCCCACTGTATGTTCAGGGAATGTTAGATCCAGTGAGATAACAATATTTTGGTTGATTTGTATTATATTATTATTATAACATTTTTTGAAAGCACATTGGTTATTATTACTAAAATTTTACATATCCAGATACAATGAAATCTCTATGGTTCATGTTAGATTTATGATCATGAATGCAATGGAAATCATGTTGAAGTCATATACACTGCTCAAAAAAATAAAAGTAACACTAAAATCCCACATCCTAGATATCACTGAATGAAATATTCCAGTTGTAAATTCATTACATTGTGGAATGTGTTGAGAACAATAAAACCTAAAAATGATCAACGTAAATCACAACTAATATCCCACGGAGGTCTGGAGTTGGAGTGATGCTCAAAATCAAAGTGGAAAATGAAGTTACAGGCTGATACAACTTCAGTGCAAATGCCTCAAGAAAAGGAAATGATGCTCAGTAGTGTGTGGCCTCCACGTGCCTGTATGACCTACATGGCGAACACATGGAGGGCTGTGCAGCCCGCCAAAGAAATGCCACCCCACACCATTACTGACCCACTGCCAAACCGGTCATGCTGAAGGATGTTGCAGGCAGCATATCGCTCTCCATGGTATCTCCAGAATCTGTCACGTCTGTCACATGTGCTTAGTGTGAACCAGCTTTCATCTGTGAAGAGCACAGGGCGCCAGTGGCGGATTTACCAATCATGGTGTTCTGTGGCAAATGCCAAGCGTCCTGCATGATGATGGGCTGTGAGCACAACCCCCATCTGTGGACGTCAGGCACTCAGACCATCCTCATGGAGTCGGTTTCTAATCGTTAGTGCAGACACATGCACATTTGTGGCCTGCTGGAGGTCATTTTGCAGGGCTCTGGCAGTGCTCCTCCTTGCACAAAGGCTGAGGTAGCGGTCCCGCTGCTGGGTTGTTGCCCTCCTACGGCCTCCTCCACATCTCCTGGTGTACTGGCCTGAGAGGGGGGGATAAACGCAAACTTCTTCTCCAAATTGAGTCCAGATGGATCTTCCAGTTACATACGGTGGCCCCTGCGGGCTTAAATGAGGAACTCCTCTTTATGGGGTTCCTGGGACAGTAGAGCTATCCATGGAGTTTGGGTTGGTACAACATCTTTTCTTTGCCCTCACTTTTTTCTTTTCCCCCCCCTCCTTTTTCTGCCTGGATTGTTCAGTGATGTGAAGATTTGGTTTTTCTTCACTCACTTTGGTTTGTTGTTTGCTTCTAGCTACCCATTTGGGCTTTGAACAGTCTGTGCCTGCCCTATAGGATCTGAAGTCTGGAGGAACGTCTTCTCACCCTGCTCTTTATTATATCTGAGTGATGGTCATTTGGAACGCATATTTACTATGGACTAAGGACAGCTCTACATTGGACCTTTCTATAAGAGGGACTTTGGCCATTGGATTTGCTCCACGTGGAATATGACGTCAGGATCGGACTTATCTGCATTGCGCTATCTTTACTGTATCCATCATTTAGCCATCGGACTTCTTCTGTACATGACCTGTGGCTACTTGGGATTTTTCTCTGCTATGTAATATATTTATATCTCTATTGGATTGTCCGGGCTTACAATCAGTCCAAGGTTATCAGTGGTATCCTTGATTTTCCCTTACGCAGGTTGGCGAAAGACGGTCATATGAGCTACAAATTGCTTTCATGGATTTATAATAGGGGCCATGTAGACCCATATCTGTAGCTCCTTTCATTAACATGCAGGATCCACCTTAATATTGTCCTCTCAACAAAATAAGTGTGTCTTTTGTTTGCATGTTTTTTCTCTTCTAGGTCCACGGCACTCCGATATATGGTTTTCCATCATAGATCCATCATGCCCTTGGTCTCTGTATTTGGGGGTCCCCCACTGGGGCTATTCTCCACTGTGCTTTTGTGCGTGACAATTTATTGCCTACTTTAACATGCCCTTTATTCCCTGTTTATAGGTTCTTCTCGGGGCGTTACATCAGTGGCCTGATGTGGTTATGAGTACAATTCCTCCCTCTGTCCCTCCCTCTGTCGCTCTGCTCGGTTTAATGGGGCTGTATACACTTGGCGCAGGCGCAGCGCGGCTCAAACTTGGAGCCGCGTCTGCGCACGCGACGATTTTGTCCTACGGAGGCCTCCGTTCTTCTCCTCTTCCACACGCGGCTGCACGTTATCTCCGCCCCCTCCTCCCTCCTTCATCGAGCGGCACACCGTTATGTAATGACAAGGTGTTATGTTCTCATTTATACGTGGGTTGCGCACCACATACCCCACTTCCCCTGACGAAGCCGCTGCGGCGGCGATACGCGTGGGGCTCTGTCTTTACACCCCCTCCTGATAACTGGTTGGTCATTTATGACATGCGGCTCTGCAACATCACTTTTGCCTCCATTCCACCATACCTCAGATTCAGCTGAGTATCCATTCAGCGGTATGCCGTTTCTTTAGATTTTTTATAGGGGAGCTTTGATCCATCCATTCAGGTTATATTCGACTTGGGCCATATTTGGCTACCCACATATCATGAGCTTGGTCTCGATGTTCTTTTTGGACATATAATATATATTTTCCTCATTATCCTTGAGCTTAGGTACTTTATTCATATTTTAGAGCTCTTATTCTGTGTTCTTCTGATCATATGTGATATTTACACTGCACTGCTCTTTTTCTTATGGTACATCTAGGTTTGCCAGTATATGTGATTATACATTTGGATGGTCTGATGGTATATACTGTGTGTACATTGCTGCTTATTTAACAGGTATATTGGGGTGTTTTACACATTGTTGTATTTTAAGTGTTTTTATGTGTTTTTTGTGGTGTTCAATAAACATGTTTTGTTATTTTGCTACATGGTTGTGCAGGCCTGTTTTAGTCCATTCTTTTCTCTTTCTTTTTTGTGCAACCCCCATCTGTGGACGTCGGGCACTCAGACCATCCTCATGGAGTCAGGTTCTAACCGTTTGTGCAGACACATGTAGATTTGTGGACTGCTGGAGGTCATTTTGCAGGGCTCTGGCAGTGCTCCTCCTGTTCCTCCTTGGACAAAGGCTGAGGTAGCAGTCCTACTGCTGGGTTGTTGCCCTCCTACGGCCCCCTCCACATCTCCTCGTGTACTGGCCTGTCTCCTGGTAGCACCTCCAGCCTCTGGAAACTACGCTGACAGACACAGCAAACCTTATTGCTACAGCTCGCATTGATGTGCCATCCTGGATGAGCTGCACTACCTGAGCCACTTGTGTGGGTTGTAGAGTCCGTCTCATGCTATCACGAGCATGAAAGCACAACCAACATTCAAAAGTGACCAAAACATCAGCCAGAAAGCATTGGTACTGAGATGTGGTATGTGGTCCCCACCTGCAGAATCACTCCTTTATTGAGTGTGTCTTGATAATTGCCAATAATTTCCATCTGTTGTTTATTCCATTTGCACAACAGCATGTGAAATTGATTGTCAAACAGTGTTGCTTCCTAAATGGACAATTTGATTTCACAGAAGTTTGATTTACTTGGAGTAATTCTGTTAAGTGTTCCCTTTATTTTTTGAGAAGTGTACAATTTGGAGTTGGCCTCTTACAATTTAGGAGTTGCCTTATATATCTGTTTTTAGTCAGAAGACCCATGGCCCAACCTTACACCAAGGCCTGTGCTCGGATCCTGACACATGGATGCAGTAACGACGCAGACAGAAGAACAGTATATGGGCCCTTTGCAGTCCATAGTTCATTATAATGCACAATTCCACCTGCTGAAGGGGGCCCCCTTACCACGTGGGTCATGTGTAGCTAAAAGGTTGCACCAATGGTATGTCCACCCCTGCATAGATGTGTAGATTCACTCTTAGGATAAAATCTATTCTGAAATTATACAATTTGATTTCTTTCAGGTGAATAGGTGATGGCCTTAGGTAGATATGAAAGCATGAATGTGAGGCAAATTATATTCACTTCAAATATCAGAAAAAATAGGATTTTCCAGAACCCAACTTTTTTTTTCAACTTGCTCCAATCAAGCAAAATGGCAACCAGATGGCATCTATTTTGCAAGATTCTATTTAGAGTTGAAAATGAGTTGCAAAATAAAATAATAGGAGGTGTGGTCTGGATCCTGGCGATATTTGTCACAGAAGACCGGAGCTCGAGGATACATCCTAAAAAGCGATGTTTTAAGTGGCAAACATTCCAGACTCCATTTCATCTTGGGGAGACTATGAACTTCCTGTTGAGTATTTAGAGACTTGAATAATTTTTCTAGATGCTGGCATTCCAGAGATATTTGGATTGGAAGCCAGCATGGATGTGACCCAGCAAGACGGATAAATTCCCTAGTAGTATTTACCAGCGCGAATAAGGATATTTGCCAGCGGTTCGTGTCTGTTGTTCCTGCAGGCATCCTAGAGGCTATGGCGTACCATCAATAGCCATAGGAATTGGAGAGAATCATCCACGGGGTCAGCTGAGGAGATCCCATGGCGGGACTAAAGGCCCCTTCACATTAAGCGACGCTGCAGCGATACCGACAACGATCCGGATCGCTGCAGCGTCGCTGTTTGGTCGCTGGAGAGCTGTCACACAGACCGCTCTCCAGCGACCAACGATGCCGGTAACCAGGGTAAACATCGGGTTACTAAGCGCAGGGCCGCGCTTAGTAACCCGATGTTTACCCTGGTTACCATCCTAAAAGTAAAAAAAACAAACACTACATACTTACCTAACGCTGTCTGTCCCCGGCGCTCTGCTTCTCTGTACTCCTCCTGTACTGGCTGTGAGCACAGCGGCCGGAAAGCAGAGCGGTGACGTCACCGCTCTGCTTTCCGGCTGACCGACGCTCACAGTCAGTGCAGGAGGAGTGCAGAGAAGCTGAGCGCCAGGGACAGACAGCGGTAGGTAAGTATGTAGTGTTTGTTTTTTTTTACTTTTACGCTGGTAACCAGGGTAAACATCGGGTTACTAAGCGCGGCCCTGCGCTTAGTAACCCGATGTTTACCCTGGTTACCAGTGAATAAATCGCTGGATCGGTGTCACACACGCCGATCCAGCGATGTCCGCGGGAGATCCAGCGACGAAATAAAGTTCTGGACTTTCTTCAGCGACCAACGATCTCCCAGCAGGGGCCTGATCGTTGGTCGCTGTCACACATAACGATTTCCTTAACGATATCGTTGCTACGTCACAAAAAGCAACGATATCGTTAACAATATCGTTATGTGTGAAGGTACCTTTAGACTGACAATGAGAGGTGTAAGCTATCATTAGCATACAGAGGACTCTTTTGGTCATGTCAGTGAACAGCTGGTTCTATGTTTGCCAGCGCGAGCGAGGGGAATCATCAGCGGTTCTTGTCAACTGTTCCTGCGGGTTTCCTGGAAGATAAGGGGAATCTCCAAAAAACCCAAGAATCGGAGAAAATCATCTACAGGGTCACCTGAAGAGACCCTGCTGCAGGATTTGAACTGACAGCGAGCGGTGTGAGCTATCAATAGCGTATGGAGGTTTCCTCTGATCATGACAGTGAACAGCTGATCTTGTGAGGTCTGTGGAAGCTCTGGGTTGTAGTAAACTGCTTTGATCTCTGTGAAGCTGTGGCAACGTTCCTTTTTCCTTTAAGGCTGCCATCACACTAGCAGTATTTGGTCAGTATTTTACATCAGTATTTGTAAGCCAAAACCAGGAGTGGGTGATAAATGCAGAAGTTGTGCATATGTTTCTATTATACTTTTCCTCTATTTGTTCTACTCCTGGTTTTGGCTTACAAATACTGATGTAAAATACTGACCAAATACTGTTAGTGTGATGGCAGCCTAAAGGTACCGTTACACTTAACGATTTACCAACGATCACGACCAGCGATATGACGTTGTGTGGTCGTTGGAGAGCTGTCACACAGACAGCTCTCCAGCGACCAACGATCCCGAAGTCCCTGGGTAACCAGGGTAAACACCGGGTTACTAAGCGCAGGGCCGCGCTTAGTAACCCGATGTTTACCCTGGTTACCATTGTAAAAGTAAAAAAAAAAACACTACATACTTACATTCCTGTCGCGTCCCCCAGCCTCAGCTTCCCTGCACTGTGTAAGCGCTGGCCGGAAAGCAGAGCGGTGACGTCACCGCTGTGATCTGCTTTACGGCCGGCCGGCGCTGACACTGGGGGACGCAGGGAAGCTGATGCTGAAGGACGTGACAGGAATGTAAGTATGTAGTGTTTTTTTTTTTACTTTTACAATGGTAACCAGGGTAAATATCGGGTTTCTAAGCGCGGCCCTGCGCTTAGTAACCCGATGTTTACCCTGGTTACCAGTGAAGACATCGCTGAATTGGCGTCACACACGCCGATTCAGCGATGTCAGCGGGTGATCCAGCGACGAAATAAAGTCCTGATCATTCCCCAGCGACCAACGATCTCCCAGCAGGGGCCTGATCGTTGGTCGCTGTCACGCATTTCGATTTCGTTATCGTTGCTACGTCACAAAAAGCAACTATATTGTTAACGATATCGTTATGTGTGACGGTACCTTAAGAGTTACCTGAAAGGATTCTGAAGAGGCACGTGATTTGTCACTCGGATTTGAGAAGCAGAGGAAGCTTTAAAAGCCTCGGAACTTCAGAAGTGACAGAAGAAGTAAGTGAGTTGAGAGCATATATTAAGACTGCAGTGTTCGTGCTAATTTCAGAAGGAACCTCCACTGAACTGTGTTGCTGGACTAGTGAGAATGTGGGACTATATTTTAGTACTACATTACTACAGGAAACAGAATAGCTTTGTCTCGTGTCAAACCCGTGTCAAAGTATCAAAGTGAATGAATTTCTGTGGACAGTTTACGCACTGCTGAATAAACTGAGGCGTTGATCCAGGTGTGATTTGATAGAAAAGTAGTGGTTTATTCTTATTTATTTGATACTCAATGGTCACTTTCTGACCCCTGGATCTGCTGCAGCTGATGCCCCTACATTTCATGCCTTAACAACACATACATCAGTTTAGTATAATCTGCCAAAAACTATATTGTGTCTATCAGATAACACCCTATTTGCGCTGATTTCTCCTACAGCCTCATTGATTGTCGTGTGTCAAAGTAGCATTTCCTCATAACCCTTTTCATTCTGAATTCACTATATCTATTAGAGAACTTTTTAATAAGGATACTTATCCTGTATACGAGCTGCTGAGGAAGAAGTAAAATTACTTTGTTTGGCTTTGCTCATTCACTACAGGAATTTGATGCTTACAAGATTCTCTCTATAAGTTCAACTTATCTAGATGTGTGGTGAGCACTTTGACCAACCAAATGCTTCACAGAAGTTTATAATGCAGTGCCTTAAAAATAAAAAATCATATTTTTTCACAAACATTATCTTTTCCCTCCCAATTTTTTATTTTCCCAAGGGTAAGAGAAGAAATTGGAACCCAAAAGTTGTTGTGCAATTTGTCCTGAGTACGCTGATAAAACATATGTGGGGGTAAACCACTGTTTGGGCGCATGGCAGAGCTCGGAAGGGAAGGAGCGCCGTTTGACTTTTCAATGCAAAATTGACAGGAATTGAGATGGGACGCCATGTTGCGGTTGGAGAGCCACTGATGTGCTTAAAGATTGAAACCCCCACAAATGACGCCATTTTGGAAAGTAGACCCCCTAAGGAACTTATCTAGATGTGTGGTGAGCACTTTGACCCACCAAGTGCTTCACTGAAGTTTATAATGCAGAGCTGTAAAAATAAAAAATCATATTTTTTTCACAAAAATGATATTTTGACCCCAACTTTTTATTTTGCCAAGGGTAAGAGAAGAAATTGGACCCCAAAAGTTGTTGAGCAATTTCTCCTGAGTACGCTGATACCCCACATGTGGGGGTAAACCACTGTTTGGGCGCATGGCAGAGCTCGGAAGGGAAGAAGCGCCATTTGACTTTTCAATGCAAAATTGACAGGAATTGAGATGGGACGCAATGTTGCGTTTGGAGAGCCACTGATGTGCCTAAACATTGAAACCCCCCACAAGTGACACCATTTTGGAAAGTAGACCCCCTAAGAAACTTATCTAGATGTGTTGTGAGAGCTTTAAACCCCCAAGTATTTTACTACAGCAGAGCCGTGAAAATAAAAATTATTATTTTTTTGCTCCACAAAAATTATTTTTTAGCCACCAGTTTTGTATTTTCCCAAGGGTAACAGGGGAAATTGGACCCCAAAAGTTGTTGTCCAATTTGTCCTGAGTACGCCGATACCCCATATGTGGGGGGGACCACCGTTTGGGCGCATGGCAGAGCTCGAAAAGGAAGGAGCGAAATTTGGAATGCAGACTTAGATGGATTGGTCTGCAGGTGTCACGTTGCATTTGCAAAGCCCCTGATGTACCTAAACAGAAGAAACCCCCCACAAGTGACCGCATATTGGAAACTAGACCCCCAAGGAATTTATCTAGATGTGTTGTGAGAACTTTGAACCCCCAAGTGTTTCACTACAGTTTATAATGCAGAGTCGTGAAAATAAAAAATATTTTTTTCCCACCAAAATGGTTTTTTAGCCCCCCAAATTTTTATTTTCCCAAGGGTAACAAGAGAAATTGGACCCCAAAAGTTGTTGTCCAATTATTCCTGAGTACGCTAATACCCCATATGTTGGGGTAAACCCCTGTTTGGGTGCACGGGAGAGCTTGGAAGGGAAGGAGCACTGTTTTACTTTTTCAACGCAGAATTGGCTGGAATTGAGATCGGACGCCATGTCGCATTTGGAAAGCCAAACTCCCAATTGTAACTGAAACCCTAATCCAAACACACCCCTAACCCTAATCCCAACCATAACCCTAACCACACCCCTAGCCCTAATCCCAACCACACACCTAACTCCAACCATATCCCTAATCCCAACACACCCCTAACCCTAATCCCAACCCTAACCACACCCCTAACTCCAACACACCCCTAACCCTAATCCCAACCATAACCCTAACCACACCCCTAACCCTGACACACCCCTAACCCTAACTGTAGCTCCAACCCTAACCCTAACTTTAGCCCTAACCTTAACTTTAGCCCCAACCCTAACCATAATTTTAGCCCCAACCCTAACCCTAACTTTAGCCCCAACCCTAACCCTAACTTTAGCCCCAACCCTAACCCTAACTTTAGCCCCAACCCTAACTGTAGCCCTAACCCTAGCCCCAACCCTAATCCTAGCCCCAACCCCAACCCTAGCCCTAACACTAGCCCTAACCCTAGCCGTAACCCTAGCCCTAATCCTAGCCCTAACCCTAGCCCTAACACTAGCCCTGACCCTAACCCTAGCCCTAACACTAGCCCTAACCCTAGCCCTAACCCTAATGGGAAAATAGAAATAAATACATTTTTTTAATTTTATTATTTTTCCCTAACTAAGGGGGTCATGAAGGGGGGTTTGATTTACTTTTATAGCGGTCTTTTAGGGGATTT
This sequence comes from Ranitomeya imitator, assembly GCF_032444005.1. NCBI lineage: Eukaryota > Metazoa > Chordata > Amphibia > Anura > Dendrobatidae > Ranitomeya > Ranitomeya imitator. The sequence continues at coordinate 708,722,198 of NC_091284.1, read as the reverse complement.
TTAGGATTGGCAGCTTTCACACACTAAAAGACGCTTTTTATTGCAAAAAATAGTTTTTGCGTCTCCACATTTTGAGAGCTATAATTTTTCCATATTTTGGTCCACAGAGTCATGTTATGTCTTGTTTTTTGTGGGACAAGTTGACGTTTTTATTGGTAACATTTTCGGGCACGTGACATTTTTCTGATCGCTTTTAATTCCAATTTTTGTGAGGCAGAATGACCAAAAACCAGCTATTCATGAATTTCTTTTGTGGGGAGCGTTTATGCCGTTCCATGTTTGGTAAAATTGATAAAGCAGTTTTATTCTTCAGGTCAGTACGATTACAGCGATACCTCATTTATATCATTTTTTTTATGTTTTTGGCGCTTTTATGCGATAAAAACTATTTTATAGAAAAAATAATTATTTTTGCATCGCTTTATTCTGAGGACTATAACTTTTTTACTTTTTCACTAATGATGCTGCATGGCAGCTCGTTTTTTGCAGGACAAGATGATGTTTTCAGCGGTACCATGGTTATTTACATCCGTCTTTTTGATTGCGTGTTATTTCACTTTTTGTTCGTCAGTATGATAATAAAGCATTGTTTTTTGCATCTTTTTTTTTACGGTGTTCACTGAAGGGGTTAACTAGTGGCACAGTTTTATAGGTCGGGTCGTTACGGATGCGGCGATACTAAATATGTGTACTTTTATTGTTTTTTTTATTTAGATAAAGAAATGTATTTATGGGAGCAATATTTTTTTTCTTTATTTAGGAATTATTATTATTTTTTTTTTTACACATTTAAATTTTTTTTTTTACATTATCACACTGTCCCAGGGGGGACATCACTATATAGTGACAGATTGCTGATCTGACACTTTGCAGAGCACTGTGTCAGATCAGCGACGTGATGTGCACTGCTCCAGGCTTACAGGCGCCTGTTCTCAGCAGACGCTTGTAAGCCACCTCCCTGCAGGACCTGGAAGTAGCCCCGCGTCCATTTTGGATCTGGGGCCTGCAGGGAGGAGACCCTCGGTACAAGGTGAGCACATCGCCTTGTACCGAGGGTCTCAGGGAAGCCCGCAGGGAGCCCTCTCCCTGCGCGATGCTTCTCTATGCCCCCGGAACGCTGCGATAATGTTTGATTGCAGTGTTCTGGAGGTTAATGTGCGAGGAGCGGTCCATGACCGCTCCTGGCACATAGTGCCGGATGTCAGCTGCGATAGTCAGCTGACACCTGGCTGGGCTCCCACCGAGGGAGTGGCCGGTGGCTGATTGCATATGACGTACTATCCCATCACTGGGAATTAAGTTCCAGGTCACCTCGACGGGATAGTACGTCATATGGGATTAAGGGGTTAAAGATGTATATGATGGAGAGAAATTTTACCTGTTTTTAAGTTCAAAAGCAAAAGGCATTTTTTCAAATTATTATTATTAATTTATCGAGTTCACCATATGCTATTAAAACTCTTTTAGATAGCAAATTGCCCCTATCTGAGGCGCTTGGTCTACTTCTAGGAAACGTTAATAATAAACATCTATGGAAAACTAGCAATATATAAATTTTGCAATAACTATACCAATTTTAAGAAAAAAACTCTCTTATGAGTAAATAAGAAATAGAGCTAATAAATCGTTTTCAGAAGACCAATGGGAGAAAGGTCTTAAATGCACATATTCCTCTAGCATCTGTATGATGCTACATAAATCTTATTACCAAATTTTTACCAGATGGCACTATACACCTGTTAGTTTGGCTAAGACCTTTTCCAATCAGTCTCCAAAGTGTTGAAAAAATTGCGTCAACAACAGCGATCCAATCCACATGAACTGGAATTGTCCTAAAATTAAACTTCTTTGGAATAAGGTATAAACTTTAGTTAACAATCTAACTTAAAGTGCACATTACTCCTCAGCTCTCCCTTCTCTAGATATGGAACAGATTAATCCTACTCGGAGACCAACACTCCATATTTTTCTAGTAGGTAAGAACTTTGTAGCCGCCTTTTTATCCTCACATTGAATCCCCTCCCTAATAAATGTTCCCTTTCCCCTTTTTCCTTATCTCTCCCTTTTTCTCATTCATACCCATGTACACATTGCTTGAAAAAAAAAAAAACAATAAAAATTATCAAAACATAAAAATAAAACTAGATGGGCATTTCCTGAAGGAAACATGGAGCTTGAACAGCGCTGCCAGCTTTACAGCAGTGTATCAGGTGTCGACTGTAAGAAAGTAAAGTTAGAATATGAATATTGTGTATAGCGATGGCAGAACCTGGGATGGGTTGTATATGCAGCCAATGTAAAGCAATAATTTCAGTTATTTACATTTACACTTGGTAGCCACTTTGACACATTTGGCACCTCGGTAGCCACCTTGGCCAATTGGTAGCCACTGTGGCCACTTGGTAACCAATTTAGCACATTCGGCACCTCGGTAGCCACCTTGGCCACTTGGTAGCCACTTTGGCATATTCGGCACATTGGTAGCCACTTTGGCACATTCGGCACCTCTGTAGTCACTTTGGCCACTTGGTAGCTACTTTGGCAACTTGGTAGCCACTTTGGCACATTCGGCACCTCGGTAGGAACTTTGGCCACTTGGTAACTACTTTGGCACATTCAGCACCTCAGTAGCCCCTTTGGCCACTTGGTAGCCACTTTGGCCACTTGGTAGCCACTTTAGCACATTTGGCAACTCGGTAGCCACTTTGGCCACTTGGTAGCCACTTTAGCACATTCGTCACATCGGTTGCAACTTTTGCCACTTGGTAGCCACTTTGGCACATTCGGAACCTCGGTAGCCACTTTGGCTACTTGGTAGCTACTTTAGCACATTCGGCACCTTGGTAGTCACTTTGGCCACTTCGTAGCCATTTTGGCCACATGGCAGCCACTTTGGCACATTCGGCACCTCGGTAGGAACTTTGGCCACTTGGTAACCACTTTGGCACATTCAGCACCTCAGTAGCCCCTTTGGCCACTTGGTAGCCACTTTGGCCACTTGGTAGCCACTTTAGCACATTTGGCAACTCGGTAGCCACTTTTGCCACTTGGTAGCCACTTTGACACATTTGGCACCTCGGCAGCCACTTTGGCCACTTGGTAGCCACTTTGGCCACTTGGTAGCTACTTTGGCACATTCAGCACCTTGGTAGCCACTTTGGCCACTTGGTAGCCACTTTGACACATTTGGCACCCACTTCGGCCACTTGGTAGCCACTTTGGCACATTCGGCACCTTGGTAGCCACTTTTGCCACTTGGTAGCCACATTGGCATATTCGGCACCTTGGTAGCCAGTTTTGCCACTTGGTAGCCACTTTGGCACATTCAGCACCTCTGTAGCTACTTTGGCCACTTTGTAGCCACATTGGCACATTCGGCACCTCGGTAGCCACTTTGGCCATTTGGTAGCCACTTTGGCAGATTCGGCACCATGTTAGCCACTTTTGGCCACTTAGTAGACCATTTTGACCACTTGGTAGCCACCTTGGCACATTCGGCACCTTGGTAGCCACTTCGGCCACTTGGTAGCCACTTTGGCACATTCAGCACCTCGGTAGCCACTTTCGCCACTTGGTAGCCACTTTGGCACATTCGGCACCTTTGTAGCCACTTTGGCCATTTGGTAGCCACTTTGGCACATTCGGCACCTCGTAGCCACAATGGCCACTTGATAGCCACTTTGGCACAATCGGTACCTTGGTAGCCACTTTGGCCACTTGGTAGCCACTTTAGCACATTCGTCACATCGGTAGCAACTTTTGCCACTTGGTAGCCACTTTGGCACATTCGGAACCTCGGTAGTCACTTTGGCCACTTCGTAGCCATTTTGGCCACATGGCAGCCACTTTGGCACATTCGGCACCTCGGTAGGAACTTTGGCCACTTGGTAACCACTTTGGCACATTCAGCACCTCAGTAGCCCCTTTGGCCACTTGGTAGCCACTTTAGCACATTTGGCAACTCGGTAGCCACTTTTGCCACTTGGTAGCCACTTTGACACATTTGGCACCTCGGCAGCCACTTTGGCCACTTGGTAGCCACTTTGGCCACTTGGTAGCTACTTTGGCACATTCAGCACCTTGGTAGCCACTTTGGCCACTTGGTAGCCACTTTGACACATTTGGCACCCACTTCGGCCACTTGGTAGCCACTTTGGCACATTCGGCACCTTGGTAGCCACTTTTGCCACTTAGTAGCCACTTTGGCACATTCGGCACCTCTGTAGCCACATTGGCCACTTGATAGCCACTTTGGCACAATCGGTACCTTGGTAGCCACTTTGGTCACTTTGTAGCCACATTGGCACATTCGGCACCTCGGTGGCCACTTGGCAGCCACTTTGGAACATTCGGCACCTCGGTAGCCACTTTGGCCACTTGGTAGCCACTTTGGCACGTTCGGCACCTTTGTAGCCACTTTGGCTACTTGGTAGCCACCTTGGCCACTTGGTAGCCACTTTGGCACATTCGGCACCTCGTAGCCACATTGGCCACTTGATAGCCACTTTGGCACAATCGCTACCTTGGTAGCCACTTTGGCCACTTGGTAGCCACATTGGCATATTCGGCACCTTGGTAGCCACTTTGGCCACTTGGTAGCCACTTTGGCACATTCGGCACCTCTGTAGCCACTTTGGCCACTTGGTAGCCACTTTGGCACATTTGGAGCCTCGGTAGCCATTTTGGCCACTTGGTAGCCACTTTGGCACATTCAGCACCTTGGTAGCCACTTTGGCCACTTCGTAGCGATTTTGGCCACTTGGTAGCCCCTTTGGCATATTCGGCACCTCAGTAGCAACTTCGGCAACTTGGTAGCCACTTTGGCACATTCGGAACCTCAGTAGCCCCTTTGGCCACTTGGTAGCCACTTTGGCCACTTGGTAGCCACTTTAGCACATTTGGCAACTCGGTAGCCACTTTTGCCACTTGGTAGCCACTTTGGCACATTTAGCACCTTGGTAGCCACTTTGGCCACTTGGTAGCCACTTTGGCCACTTGGTAGCTACTTTGGCACATTCAGCACCTTGGTAGCCACTTTGGCCACTTGGTAGCCACTTTGACACATTTGGCACCCACTTCGGCCACTTGGTAGCCACTTTGGCACATTCGGCACCTTGGTAGCCACTTTTGCCACTTGGTAGCCACATTGGCATATTCGGCACCTTGGTAGCCAGTTTTGCCACTTGGTAGCCACTTTGGCACATTCAGCACCTCTGTAGCTACTTTGGCCACTTTGTAGCCACATTGGCAGATTCGGCACCATGGTAGCCACTTTTGGCCACTTAGTAGACCATTTTGACCACTTGGTAGCCACCTTGGCACATTCGGCACCTTGGTAGCCACTTCGGCCACTTGGTAGCCACTTTGGCACATTCAGCACCTCGGTAGCCACTTTCGCCACTTGGTAGCCACTTTGGCACATTCGGCACCTTTGTAGCCACTTTGGCCATTTGGTAGCCACTTTGGCACATTCGGCACCTCGTAGCCACATTGGCCACTTGATAGCCACTTTGGCACAATCGGTACCTTGGTAGCCACTTTGGCCACTTGGTAGCCACTTTAGCACATTCGTCACATCGGTAGCAACTTTTGCCACTTGGTAGCCACTTTGGCACATTCGGCACCTCGGTAGCCACTTCGACCACTTCATAGCCACTTTGGCACATTTGGCACCTCTGTGGCCACTTTGGCCACTTGGTAGTTACTTTGGCACATTCGGCACCTCTGTAGCCACTTTGGCCTCTTGGTAGCCACTTTGGCCACTTGGTAGCCACTTTGGCCACTTGGTAGCCGCTTTAGCACATTTGGCAACTCGGTAGCCACTTTTGCCACTTGGTAGCCACTTTGACACATTTGGCACCTCGGCAGCCACTTTGGCCACTTGGTAGCCACTTTGGCCACTTGGTAGCTACTTTGGCACATTCAGCACCTTGGTAGCCACTTTGGCCACTTGGTAGCCACTTTGACACATTTGGCACCCACTTCGGCCACTTGGTAGCCACTTTGGCACATTCGGCACCTTGGTAGCCACTTTTGCCACTTAGTAGCCACTTTGGCACATTCGGCACCTCGGTAGCCACATTGGCCACTTGATAGCCACTTTGGCACAATCGGTACCTTGGTAGCCACTTTGGCCACTTGGTAGCCAAATTGGCATATTCGGCACCTTGGTAGCCAGTTTTGCTACTTGGTAGCCACTTTGGCACATTCAGCACCTCTGTAGCCACTTTGGCCACTTTGTAGCCACATTGGCACATTCGGCACCTCGGTGGCCACTTGGCAGCCACTTTGGAACATTCGGCACCTCGGTAGCCACTTTGGCCACTTGGTAGCCACTTTGGCACATTCAATTACTGCCTGTAGGCAGTTATGATAGTGATAGGGCTTTTTTACCTGTGACCTATATGGCTCTTACATTTAGTCTGTGGGGTTTAGGTAATTTCCCTTATCCTATATTATAGACTATGTTATTGGGTATATGACATATATATATATCAGACTCATGTAGGGTGCAGGTCTGTTTTGTATTTATTAGCACCCGCTTTATCAGTTATCGTACATTGTGTGTATACACATTTCCTCGTTTCATCTAGCTAATTTTGATAGGCAGGTGCGATACCTACATACTTTTTTCTGTGGGTCTACACCCAGGTTTTTGTGGGGTTCAGTATTGTTTGTTTCCCCCACATTACAGACGTTGTACACCCTGCATATAGTACCTTTCATTTGGGGCCCTTTCTAGCACATTAGGTGTATGCATGTATATGTACAACAGTACAATTGGTTATTTACTGTATTGTATTTCTGTTTTTGTTATGGCCATAACAATTCTGTGTCTGTAGGGCAGATTGTATTATTCTGCTCCTCAGCAATTGTTTGTACATTTTCTATGCACTTTTTTATATACCATCTGTTTGTCATGTTATGTATCGGCTGTGAGATGCTTGTATTATAATTACAATATTAGCCTTGATCTGGTCTTGGGGGGTATTCCCTATTTAGGGATGTACCTGTTTGGTTTTTAAATGTTTTTACTGTGTGCTATGTCTTGTTTTTGACCTTAGTAAAATTGTTTAGTATAATCATTATTGTTTTTCTTTTGGTGATCCCCGGTCATGTGTATGTCTTCCTTTTTTCTCTTGCTTCTTGACAGTACTTTTGTTTGACATACCCCGGGTAGATCCCAGTCTGTTATAAGGATGATGGTGCCCTCCACCCTTCTTACTTGCTCATATGTATTGGGGCGACACTAGTTTCTCCCTTTTCTGGAGTTGTGGCACATCAGGAAAGATTTTAGGTAATTTTTCAGGTGTTTGATTTCTTAATACTGCTGTATCATTGTTCATTTCCAGTATGGATCTTTCTAGCAGGGAAACGGCTTGGAGCAATAGGGCTTTAGGCCTCTTTGACAATAATGGTGGTAGTACCAGTGTTGGTGAGCCCAGTAAGGAAACTGATTTTCAGGTTTTGTCACAAAAAATTATTGGTTTGCATAAATCACTAACAAAAGTATGGTGGAACATTAGGAGTCTTGAGGAGTATAAGAAAGCAGGATTTATACCCCGTGGGTTACGCGTACAAATTTTTCCCGCATGGGAGGTCTCTCCTGATTTCCAAAAAACATGGGAAACAGGACTCACCAAATGCTCCACCATACTGATTGATATGCTAATTGAACATGACCAGTTGTTGTTAATTAAAATTAAAAATGAGATTCAGGTTTGTGAAGGTACTTTGGTGGATTTTGATAGGGACACTTTTGTTAGCCCGTTCCAACTGAAACTTAAAGATCTAATAGATACCTTTGAAAAAGAAGTGATTAATCGTAAAAGAAATAAATTTCATAGGGACAAAATGGATTTTGGTAATGGAAGGGCATACAGGTGGTCACATCGGGGAAATAGACGCCCCCTCGCTGAAGAACCTAGAGGCATAATGGAATCCCTTTCTAGACAAGATATTTCTTCGAGTGATTTTTTTATCCTCGGAACCCAGCGACGCAGAGGGCGCTGTCGGCGGGGTCGGAGGAAGAGCAAATTACACCCGCAAGAAGGGCAGAGGGTACAGGAAGTGGTCACCGACATACAGGAGAGAAACAAGACTCAACAAGAAACCATAGTGGATGTCCCAAGTGATGATGGATCAGAAGGTAACCTACAAATCATCAACCTCTCTACTTACACACTTTCAGATATTGAAAAACGGGTACTTTCGAACGGCCTTTCGTTCTCCCCTATGAACCCGCTTGACAAATTTGTTCTTGTCAAAGATGTATATTTGTTTTGTCGTCAAATCACTTTCAAATTATTATACCATCAACCATCCCTGATTGACACATTGCCGGATAATGAAAGACATGTCTTTTGTGATCTTTTAGAATTGTTACAGGAAAACGAGTCTCCGGACACTCTGGATAGATTTACGAGAAGACTTCCTTCCCAAGCTACACCATCGTTTTCCTTATTTCCAGCAGTTCAGATCTTTTTCGAGAAAGTATGCAAAGACATTGAAAGACTCAGGCCAGATGTACACCAACAAGAGAATCTGGGTAAGATCGAGAGAGAGGCTTTGCGGCGTTTAACAACTAATAACAACTTTTTAATACGCGAAGCAGACAAAGGAGCGAACGTTGTCCTATGGCCACATGAACTATATGTCAAAGAGGTCATGCGCCAACTTAATGTAGGGCATTGTTATACTCTGTTACCCTCTGACCCTACATGGGTTTTTAAAGACAAAATTGATGGTCTTATCAATAGGGCATTTTCGGATAGGATTATCATGAAAAAGGAGATGGACTTCCTGATAACACCTTATCCTGAGGTCCCCACCTTTTATGCCCTACCGAAGATCCACAAGTCTTTAACTGAACCTCCAGGTAGGCCTATAGTCTCCGGCATAGGAAGTATTTTCGAGCGACCCTGTATTTATGTGGACCACTTCTTGCAGCCTTTGGTGACTTCTTTAAAATCATTCACCAGGGATTCGACTCACCTTATGCAGACCTTGGAAACCTTGGAGATCCCTGCGGGTGCGCTACTAGTGAGCATGGACGTGGAATCTCTCTACACCAGCATTCAGCACCAAGCAGGTATGCAAGCTGTCACGTACTTTCTGGAAAAAGATGAACATAGGGTTACAGCACACAAGGACTTCATTCTCCAACTGCTATTCTTTATCCTAGACAAAAATTATTTTGTCTTCGATAGAAAGTTTTTTCGCCAGCTATCCGGTACAGCGATGGGTGCACGTTGTGCACCATCATACGCCAACCTATTTCTTGGATGGTGGGAGGAGTTGACTGTGTATAAACATCAGGCTTTTCGATCTAATGTATTGGTGTGGCAACGTTACATCAATGACATTCTGCTGATATGGTCTGGTCCTTTGGAGGAGTGCAATAGTTTCATTATGGAGCTAAATGATAACCCTCTCAACATCAAACTTACCTCTGTTGTTTCAGACCACAGTATCGACTTTCTGGATCTTAAATTCTCCATCCACAACTCAGGTATTAGAAGTTCTTTATTCAGGAAATCCACTGCCACCAACAGCCTGCTCCACTATACAAGTTTCCATCCATTTCATCTTAGGAAGGGGATCCCTAAAGGACAGTTCCTTCGGCTGAGAAGAAATTGCAGTACCGACACGGATTTTTTGCAACAGGCTAGAGACCTCTCGGGTCGGTTCAAGAAGAGAGGATACCCTAAAAAGGCCATCTCGGGTGCTTTCCAACATGCCCTAGAACAAGACAGGAGCAGTCTTCTTACCAAAAAGGTACGTGACACGTCTCGACCTCTGTCTCTAATCACCACTTACAACAACCAGTGGGGTGACATTCGTAAAATACTGCAAAATAACTGGGACATTCTTATGAGTGAGAGAAGAATCGTACCTTTTGTTTCAAGTTCACCCTGCCTAGTGGCCAGAAGAGCCAAAAATTTGAGAGATACTTTGTGCCATAGCCACTACCAACGGCCTACCCCAAGATTAAATAGGGTTATCAGGATATACGGCTCATATCCATGTGGCGGGTGCACGGTCTGTCAATATATGATTGCACAAGATGGTTACTCTATATCTACTCTCCCTTTTCAGATCCGGCACAGGGAATTCTTTAACTGTAGATCCAGAAACATCGTATATGCGATCATTTGTGACTGTCCAAAAGTGTATGTCGGACAAACTACACAGGAACTCAGAAGACGCACTCAACAACATCTATCTAACATCTCCACGGCCCGCAGGGATCGGAAAAGGAAGAAGGTTTTGTCATCGGTGGCAATGCATTTCTTGGATGTCCATCAGGGCAAGACATCTGGCTTTAAAGTTATGGGACTTGAAAGTGTTCATACTAACATTAGGGGTGGTGATACCATCAATAGCTTACTTCACTGTGAAACGAAGTGGATATTCAACTTGAAGAGTCTGGCTCCTCAGGGCCTTAATGAGGAACTACTTTTCACAGGTTTCTACAAAAAATTGTGACCCTGCCATTATCCACAATGTCCTTCATGCTACTCTTTTGATCTCATTTAGCTTCTTCTATTTTTTATTTTTTCATTTCTATTTTTCATTTATTTTTACTCTTAATTCTATATAGTTAGTGGTACGCTGGAGGGTTTGCGGCATCCACCTTATTCTACTCTTGATAATATTCTATTAATAGCATGTCAGGTGGACTCATCTCTCTATGCTTAGGGCTTGTGCCATCTTGCCTCTATTCCTGTACATTTTAATTTTTTGTTTATGATTTTTGGGATATGGGATGTGCATTTGCTATTTGATAGGACTACTATATAAAATGAAAAATCGACAAATTACTATTATCTCCTTGATTTTTCGGTTTTGTTCTATTCTTTCGTTTCAAGTGTACGGCACCTTCACCTAGTTAGACACATGTTTTGTCGTACCGTTTCTTGTACTGGTCTATATTACCTATATGACATACTTCTGTGGGACTTAAATTATGTCCACCTTGTTATTATTTTGATTGATGAGGTGACTCTTTCACCTTCAATTTACATATTTGGCACCGGCGTACGGTGCTAATATGCCTTCATTTTTGTATGCCCTTTTGGTGTTTGTCATGGGTGCCGGCAATGATTGGTACGATGTGTGTAATTAGCTTCCGCGCAAGCGCAGTTACGACAGTGTCCGCCATTTTGGCATACCTGGCTGTATCTTGCGCTGTGATATTCCTACTGTCTAGTATGCTGTTTCACATAATACGTTGCTCCTTATCATTTAGGGGACTTACTAGTGTGGGATTCATTACACACTCTTTTTTGCGTGATTTTTCCAAGGTATTATAGCTGTCCTTTATGGTGTTATTTAGCGCCTGCGTACAGCGCTTATCTGCCTTCATCCTGGTACTCCTCTTTTTGTGTGCTATAGGCATCCGTAATGGATGGCAATTTGTTGCCAATGGAGCTTGGCGCATGCGCATTTATGTCATACTCCGCCATATTGGTACACCTTTCTTTGCTGGGTGTGCATGACGCTGGCGCACTTCCGCCTCGCACTATGGCGCCGTGGCGTTATCATGGCAACATGCTGTTAATGGATTCTGGCGCATACGCATTTATGTCATACCCCGCCATACTGATACACCTTCCTTCGCTGGGTGTGCATGACGCTGGGGCACTTCCGCCTCGCATTATGGCGCCGCAGCGTTATTATGGCATATACCTCCACCACCTGCTTGAAGCTCCGCTCAGCTGGTATGATACTTCTTCTTGATTTATTTGTATAAATAGTAGTCAATGTGTGGACATCAGCACTTGCTCCTGACGAAGCCACGCTGTGGCGACACGCGTTGGGCTCTTTTTGCCCCCCCTTGGCCAGTGGTATGCTGCTCTAGCGCCGGTTTCAGCTCTGGGCAGCTATCTTTGGCTCATATGGCCCCCTTTCTTTTGCTCACCTTTGTGCGTACCTGTATGCCTCTTTTTTCATTCAATTACTGCCTGTAGGCAGTTATGATAGTGATAGGGCTTTTTTACCTGTGACCTATATGGCTCTTACATTTAGTCTATGGGGTTTAGGTAATTTCCCTTATCCTATATTATAGACTATGTTATTGGGTATATGACATATATATATCAGACTTATGTAGGGTGCAGGTCTGTTTTGTATTTATTAGCACCCGCTTTATCAGTTATCGTACATTGTGTGTATACACATTTCCTCGTTTCATCTAGCTAATTTTGATAGGCAGGTGCGATACCTACATACTTTTTTCTGTGGGTCTACACCCAGGTTTTTGTGGGGTTCAGTATTGTTTGTTTCCCCCACATTACAGACGTTGTACACCCTGCATATAGTACCTTTCATTTGGGGCCCTTTCTAGCACATTAGGTGTATGCATGTATACGCACAACAGTACAATTGGTTATTTACTGTATTGTATTTCTGTTTTTGTTATGGCCATAACAATTCTGTGTCTGTAGGGCAGATTGTATTATTCTGCTCCTCAGCAATTGTTTGTACATTTTCTATGCGCTTTTTTATATACCATCTGTTTGTCATGTTATGTATCGGCTGTGAGATGCTTGTATTATAATTACAGTATTAGCCTTGATCTGGTCTTGGGGGGTATTCCCTATTTAGGGATGTACCTGTTTGGTTTTTAAATGTTTTTACTGTGTGCTATGTCTTGATTTTGACCTTAATAAAATTGTTTAGTATAATCATTATGGTTTTTCTTTTGGTGATCCCCGGTCATGTGTATGTCTTCCTTTTTTCTCTTGCTTCTTGACAGTACTTTTGTTTGACATACCCCGGGTAGATCCCAGTCTGTTATAAGGATGATGGTGCCCTCCACCCTTCTTACTCACTTTGGCACATTCGGCACCTTTGTAGCCACTTTGGCTACTTGGTAGCCACTTTGGCCACTTGGTAGCAAATGGCACATTCGGCACCTCATAGCCACATTGGCCACTTGATAGCCACTTTGGCACAATCGGTACCTTGGTAGCCACTTTGGCCACTTGGTAGCCACATTGGCATATTCGGCACCTTGGTAGCCACTTTGGCCACTTGGTAGCCACTTTGGCACATTCGGCACCTCTGTAGCCACTTTGGCCACTTGGTAGCCACTTTGGCACATTTGGAGCCTCGGTAGCCATTTTGGCCACTTGGTAGCCACTTTGGCACATTCGGCACCTTGGTAGCCACTTTGGCCACTTCGTAGCGATTTTGGCCACTTGGTAGCCCCTTTGGCATATTCGGCACCTCAGTAGCAACTTCGGCAACTTGGTAGCCACTTTGGCACATTCGGAACCTCAGTAGCCCCTTTGGCCACTTGGTAGCCACTTTGGCCACTTGGTAGCCACTTTAGCACATTCGGCAACTCGGTAGCCACTTTTGCCACTTGGTAGCCACTATGGCACATTTAGCACCTTGGTAGCCACTTTGGCCACTTGGTAGCCACTTTGGCCACTTGGTAGCTACTTTGGCACATTCAGCACCTTGGTAGCCACTTTGGCCACTTGGTAGCCACTTTGACACATTTGGCACCCACTTCGGCCACTTGGTAGCCACTTTGGCACATTCGGCACCTTGGTAGCCACTTTTGCCACTTGGTAGCCACATTGGCATATTCGGCACCTTGGTAGCCAGTTTTGCCACTTGGTAGCCACTTTGGCACATTCAGCACCTCTGTAGCTACTTTGGCCACTTTGTAGCCACATTAGCACATTCGGCACCTCGGTAGCCACTTTGGCCATTTGGTAGCCACTTTGGCAGATTCGGCACCATGGTAGCCACTTTAGCCACTTAGTAGACCATTTTGACCACTCGGTAGCCACCTTGGCACATTCGGCACCTTGGTAGCCACTTCGGCCACTTGGTAGCCACTTTGGCACATTCGGCACCTTTGTAGCCACTTTGGCCACTTGGTAGCCACTTTGGCACATTCGGCACCTCGTAGCCACATTGGCCACTTGATAGCCACTTTGGCACAATCGGTACCTTGGTAGCCACTTTAGCACATTCGTCACCTCGGTAGCAACTTTTGCCACTTGGTAGCCACTTTGGCACCTCGGTAGCCACTTCGACCACTTCATAGCCACTTTGGCACATTTGGCACCTCTGTGGCCACTTTGGCCACTTGGTAGTTACTTTGGCACATTTGGCACCTCTGTAGCCACTTTGGCCTCTTGGTAGCCACATTGGCACATTCGGCACCTCGGTGGCCACTTGGCAGCCACTTTGGAACATTCGGCACCTCGTAGCCACTTTGGCCACTTGGTAGCCACTTTGGCCACTTGGTAGCCACTTTGGCACATTCAGCACCTTGGTAGCCACTTTTGCCACTTGGTAGCCACTTTGGCACATTCGGCACCTTGTAGCCACATTGGCCACTTGATAGTCACTTTGGCACAATCGGTACCTAGGTAGCCACTTTGGCCACTTGGTAGCCACATTGGCATATTCGGCACCTTGGGAGCCACTTTGGCCACTTGGTAGCCACTTTGGCATATCTGGTACCTCGGTAGCCACTTTGGCCACTTGGTAGCCACTTTGGCACATTGGCACCTCGTTAGCCACATTGGCCACTTGGTAGCCACTTTGGCACATTCGGCACCTCTGTAGCCACTTTGGCCACTTGGTAGCCACTTTGGCCTCTTGGTAGCCACATTGGGACCTTCGGCACCTCAGTAGCCACTTTGGCCTCTTGGTAGCCACTATGGCACATTCAGCACCTCTGTAGCCACTTTGGCCACTTGGTAGCCACTTTGGCCACTTCGTAGCGATTTTGGCCACTTGGTAGCCCCTTTGGCATATTCGGCACCTCAGTAGGAACTTCGGCAACTTGGTAGCCACTTTGGCACATTCGGAACCTCAGTAGCTCCTTTGGCCACTTGGTAGCCACTTTGGCCACTTGGTAGCCATTTTAGCACATTCGGCAACTCGGTAGCCACTTTTGCCACTTGGTAGCCACTTTGGCCACTTGGTAGCTACTTTGGCACATTCGGCACCTTGGTAGCCACTTTGGCCACTTGGTAGCCACATTGGCATATTCGGCACCTTGGTAGCCAGTTTTGCCACTTGGTAGCCACTTTGGCACATTCAGCACCTCTGTAGCTACTTTGGCCACTTTGTAGCCACATTGGCACATTCGGCACCTCGGTAGCCACTTTGGCCATTTGGTAGCCACTTTGGCAGATTCGGCACCATGGTAGCCACTTTGGCCACTTGGTAGCCACTTTGGCCTCTTGGTAGCCACATTGGGACCTTCGGCACCTCAGTAGCCAATTTGGCCTCTTGGTAGCCACTATGGCACATTCGGCACCTCTGTAGCCACTTTGGCCACTTGGTAGCCACTTTGGCCTCTTGGTAGCCACATTGGGACCTTCGGCACCTCAGTAGCCACGTTGGCCTCTTGGTAGCCACTATGGCACATTCGGCACCTCTGTAGCCACTTTGGCCACTTGGTAGTTACTTTGGCCACTTGGTAGCCATTTTGGCACATTTGGCACCTCTGTGGCCACTTTGGCCACTTGGTAGTTACTTTGGCCACTTGGTAGCCACATTGGCACATTCGGCACCTCGGTGGCCACTTGGCAGCCACTTTGGAACATTCGGCACCTCGGTAGCCACTTTGGCCACTTGGTAGCCACTTTAGCCACTTGGTAGCCACTTTAGCACATTCAGCAACTCGGTAGCCACATTTTCCACTTGTTAGCCACTTTGACACATTTGGCACCTCGGCAGCCACTTTGGCCACTTGGTAGCCACTTTGGCCACTTAGTAGCTACTTTGGCACATTCAGCACCTTGGTAGCCACTTTGACCAGTTGGTAGCCACTTTGGCACATTCGGATCCTTGGTAGCCACTTTTGCCACTTAGTAGCCACTTTGGCACATTCAGGACCTCGGTAGCCACATTGGCCATTTGATAGCCACTTTGGCACAATCGGTACCTTGGTAGCCACTTTGGCCACTTGGTAGCCAAATTGGCATATTCGGCACCTTGGTAGCCAGTTTTGCTACTTGGTAGCCACTTTGGCACATTCAGCACCTCTGTAGCCACTTTGGCCACTTTGTAGCCACATTGGCACATTTGGCTACTTGGTAGCCACTTTGGCCACTTGGTAGCCACTTTGGCACATTCGGCACCTCGTAGCCACATTGGCCACTTGATAGCCACATTAGCATATTCGGCACCATGGTAGCCACTTTGGCCACTTGGTAGCCACTTTGGCACATTTGGAACCTCGGTAGCCATTTTGGCCACTTTGTAGCCACATTGGCACATTCGGCACCCCGGTAGCCACTTTGGCCATTTGATAGCCACTTTGGCAGATTTGGCACCATGGTAGCCACTTTGGCCACTTAGTAGACCATTTTGACCACTTGGTAGCTACCTTGGCACATTCGGCACCTTGGTAGCCACTTCGGCCACTTGATAGCCACTTTGGCACATTCAGCACCTCGGTAGCCACTTTGGCCACTTGGTAGTCACTTTGGCACATTCGGCACCTTTGTAGCCACTTTGGCTACTTGGTAGCCACTTTGGCCACTTGGTAGCCACTTTGGCACATTCGGCACCTCGTAGCCACATTGGCCACTTGGTAGCCACCTTGGCACAATCGGTACCTTGGTAGCCACTTTGGCCACTTGGTAGCCACTTTAGCACATTCGTCACCTCGGTAGCAACTTTTGCCACTTGGTAGCCACTTTGGCACATTCGACACCTCGGTAGCCACTTTGACCACTTCATAGCCACTTTGGCACATTTGGCACCTCTGTGGCCACTTTGGCCACTTGGTAGTTACTTTGGCACATTCGGCACCTCTGTAGCCACTTTGGCCACTTGGTAGCCACTTTGGCCACTTGGTAGCCACATTGGCACATTCAGCACCTCGGTGGCCACTTGGCAGCCACTTTGGAACATTCGGCACCTCGGTAGCCACTTTTGCCACTTGGTAGCCACTTTGGCCACTTGGTAGCTACTTTGGCACATTCAGCACCTTGGTAGCCACTTTGACCACTTGGTAGCCACTTTGACACATTCGGCACCTCGGCAGCCACTTCGGCCACTTGGTAGCCTCTTTGCCACATGTGGCACCCACTTCGGCCACTTGGTAGCCACTTTGGCACATTCGGCACCTTGGTAGCCACTTTTGCCACTTAGTTGCCACTTTGGCACATTCGGCACCTCGGTAGCCACATTGGCCACTTTGGCACAATCGGTACCTTGGTAGCCACTTTGGCCACTTGGTAGCCAAATTGGCATATTCGGCACCTCGGTGGCCACTTGGCAGCCACTTTGGAATATTCGGCACCTCGGTAGCCACTTTGGCCACTTGGTAGCCACTTTGGCATATTCGGCACCTTTGCAGCCACTTTGGCTACTTGGTAGCCACTTTGGCCACTTGGTAGCTACTTTGGCACATTCGGCACCTCGTAGCCACATTGGCCACTTGATAGCCACTTTGGCACAATCGGTACCTCGGTAGCCACTTTGGCCACTTGGTAGCCACATTGGCATATTCGGCACCTTGGTAGCCACTTTGGCCACTTGGTAGCCACTTTGGCACATTCGGCACCTCTGTAGCCACTTTGGCCACTTGGTAGCCACTTTGGCACATTTGGAACCTCGGTAGCCATTTTGGCCACTTGGTAGCCACTTTGGCACATTCGGCACCTTGGTAGCCACTTTGGCCACTTTGTAGCCATTTTGGCCACTTGGTAGCCACTTTGGCATATTCGGCACCTCAGTACCAACTTCGGTAACTTGGTAGCCACTTTGGCACATTCGGAACCTCAGTAGCCCCTTTGGCCACTTGGTAGCCACTTTGGCCACTCGGTAGCCACTTTAGCACATTTGGCAACTCGGTAGCCACTTTTGCCACTTGGTAGCCACTTTGGCACATTTAGCACCTTGGTAGCCAGTTTGGCCACTTGGTAGTCACTATGGCACATTCGGCTCCTCTGTAGCCACTTTGACCACTTTGTAGCCACATTGGCATATTCGGCACCTTGGTAGCCAGTTTTGCCACTTGGTAGCCACTTTGGCACATTCAGCACCTCTGTAGCCACTTTGGCCACTTTGTAGCCACATTGGCACATTTGGCACCCCGGTAGCCACTTTGGCCATTTGGTAGCCACTTTGGCAGATTCGGCACCATGGTAGCCACTTTGGCCACTTAGTAGACCATTTTGACCACTTGGTAGCCACCTTGGCACATTCGGCACCTTGGTAGCCACTTCGGCCACTTGATAGCCACTTTGGCACATTCAGCACCTCAGTAGCCACTTTGGCCACTTGGTAGCCACTTTGGCACATTCGGCACCTCATAGCCACATTGGCCACTTGATAGCCACTTTAGCACATTCGTCACCTCGGTAGCAACTTTTGCCACTTGGTAGCCACTTTGGCACATTCGGCACCTCGGTAGCCACTTCGACCACTTCATAGCCACTTTGGCACATTTGGCACCTCTGTGGCCACTTTGGCCACTTGGTAGTTACTTTGGCACATTCGGCACCTCTGTATCCACTTTGGCCACTTGGTAGCCACTTTGGCCACTTGGTAGCCACATTGGCACATTTGGAACCTCGGTAGCCATTTTGGCCACTTGGTAGCCACTTTGGCACATTCGGCACCTTGGTAGCCACTTTGGCCACTTTGTAGCCATTTTGGCCACTTGGTAGCCACTTTGGCATATTCGGCACCTCAGTACCAACTTCGGTAACTTGGTAGCCACTTTGGCACATTCGGAACCTCAGTAGCCCCTTTGGCCACTTGGTAGCCACTTTGGCCACTCGGTAGCCACTTTAGCACATTTGGCAACTCGGTAGCCACTTTTGCCACTTGGTAGCCACTTTGGCACATTTAGCACCTTGGTAGCCAGTTTGGCCACTTGGTAGTCACTATGGCACATTCGGCTCCTCTGTAGCCACTTTGACCACTTTGTAGCCACATTGGCATATTCGGCACCTTGGTAGCCAGTTTTGCCACTTGGTAGCCACTTTGGCACATTCAGCACCTCTGTAGCCACTTTGGCCACATTGTAGCCACATTGGCACATTTGGCACCCCGGTAGCCACTTTGGCCATTTGGTAGCCACTTTGGCAGATTCGGCACCATGGTAGCCACTTTGGCCACTTAGTAGACCATTTTGACCACTTGGTAGCCACCTTGGCACATTCGGCACCTTGGTAGCCACTTCGGCCACTTGATAGCCACTTTGGCACATTCAGCACCTCGGTAGCCACTTTGGCCACTTGGTAGCCACTTTGGCACATTCGGCACCTCATAGCCACATTGGCCACTTGATAGCCACTTTAGCACATTCGTCACCTCGGTAGCAAATTTTGCCACTTGGTAGCCACTTTGGCACATTCGGCACCTCGGTAGCCACTTCGACCACTTCATAGCCACTTTGGCACATTTGGCACCTCTGTGGCCACTTTGGCCACTTGGTAGTTACTTTGGCACATTCGGCACCTCTGTAGCCACTTTGGCCACTTGGTAGCCACTTTGGCCACTTGGTAGCCACATTGGCATATTCGGCCCCTTGGTAGCCACTTTGGCCACTTGGTAGCCACTTTGGCACATTCAGCACCTCTGTAGCCACTTTGGCCACTTGGTAGCTACTTTGGCCACTTGGTAGCCACTTTGGCACCTCGTTAGCCACATTGGCCACTTGGTAGCCACTTTGGCCTCTTGGTAGCCACATTGGGACCTTCGGCACCTCAGTAGCCACTTTGGCCTCTTGGTAGCCACTATGGCACATTCGGCACCTCTGTAGCCACTTTGGCCACTTGGTAGCCACTTTGGCCATTTGGTAGCCACATTGGCACATTCGGCACCTCGGTGGCCACTTGGCAGCCACTTTGGAACATTCGGCACCTCGGTAGCCACTTTGGCCACTTGGTAGCCACTTGGTAGCCACTTTAGCACATTCGGCAACTCGGTAGCCACTTTTGCCACTTGTTAGCCACTTTGACACATTTGGCACCTCGGCAGCCACTTTGGCCACTTGGTAGCCACTTTGGCCACTTGGTAGCTACTTTGGCACATTCAGCACCTTGGTAGCCACTTTGACCAGTTGGTAGCCACTTTGACACATTCGGCACCTCGGCAGCCACTTCGGCCACTTGGTAGCCACTTTGCCACATTCGGCACCCACTTCGGCCACTTGGTAGCCACTTTGGCACATTCAGCACCTTGGTAGCCACTTTGGCCACTTTGTAGCCACATTGGCACATTCGGCACCTCGGTAGCCACATTGGCCACTTGATAGCCACTTTGGCACAATCGGTACCTTGGTAGCCACTTTGGCCACTTGGTAGCCAAATTGGCATATTCGGCACCTTGGTAGCCAGTTTTGCTACTTGGTAACCACTTTGGCACATTCGGCACCTCGTTAGCCACATATGCCACTTTGTAGCCACATTGGCACATTCGGCACCTCAGTGGCCACTTGGCAGCCACTTTGGAACATTCGGCACCTCGGTAGCCACTTTGGCCACTTGGTAGCCACTTTGGCACATTCGGCACCTTTGTAGCCACTTTGGCTACTTGGTAGCCACTTTGGCCACTTGGTAGCCACTTTGGCATATTCGGCACCTCGTAGCCACATTGGCCACTTGATAGCCACATTGGCATATTCGGCACCTCTGTAGCCACTTTGGCCACTTGGTAGCCACTTTGGCACATTTGGCACCTCTGTAGCCACTTTGGCCACTTGGTAGTTACTTTAGCCACTTGGTAGCCACATTGGCACATTCGGCACCTCGGTGGCCACTTGGCAGCCACTTTGGAACATTCGGCACCTCGGTAGCCACTTTTGCCACTTGGTAGCCACTTTAGCACATTCGGCACCTCTGTAGCCACTTTGGCCACTTGGTAGCCACTTTAGCACATTCGGCACCTCGCTAGCAACTTTTGCCACTTGGTAGCCACTTTAACACATTCGGCACCTCGGTAGCCACTTGGTCGCCACTTTGGCCACTTGGTGGCCACTTTGGCACATTTGGCACTTTTGTAGCCATTTTGGCTACTTGGTAGCCACTTTGGCCACTTGGTAGCCACTTTGGCACACTCGTCACCTCTGTAGCCACTTTGGCTACTTGGTAGCCACTCTGGCATATTCAGCACCTCAGTAGCCACTTTGGCCTCTTATTAGCCACTTTGGCACATTCGGCACTTCGGAAGCTACTTTGGCCACTTGGTAGCCACTTTTGCCACTTGGTAGCCCCTTTGGCCACTTGGCAACCACTTTGGCACATTCGGCACCTCGGTAGCCACCTTGGCACATTTGGCACCTCTGTAGCCACTTTGGCACATTCAGCACCTCGGTAGCCACTTTGGCCACTTGGTAGACACATTGGCATATTAGGCACCTTGGTAGCCACTTTGTCCACTTGGTAGCCACTTTGGCCACTTGGCGGCCACTTTGGCACATTCATCACCTCTGTAGCCACTTTGGCCACTTGGTAGTCACTTTGGCACATTCGGCTGCTCGGTAGCCACTTTGGCCACTTGGTAGCCACTTTGGCACATTCGGCACCTCGGTAGCCCCTTCGACCACTTCATAGCCACTTTGGCACATTTGGCACCTCTGTGGCCACTTTGGCCACTTGATAGTTACTTTGGCACATTCGGCACCTCTGTAGCCACTTTGGCCACTTGGTAGCCACTTTGGCCATTTGGTAGCCACATTGGCACATTCGGCACCTCGGTGGCCACTTGGCAGCCACTTTGGAACATTCGGCACCTCGGTAGCCACTTTGGCCACTTGGTAGCCACTTTGGCACATTCGACACCTTTGTAGCCACTTTGGCCACTTGGTAGCCACTTTGGCACATTCGGCACCTTGTAGCCACATTGGCCACTTGATAGTCACTTTGGCACAATCGGTACCTAGGTAGCCACTTTGGCCACTTGGTAGCCACATTGGCATATTCTGCACCTTGGTAGCCACTTTGGCCACTTGGTAGCCACTTTGGCACATTCAGCACCTCTGTAGCCACTTTGGCCACTTGGTATCCACTTTGGCCTCTTGGCAGCCACTTTGGCACATCTGGTACCTCGGTAGC
The DNA here is from genome assembly GCF_032444005.1 of Ranitomeya imitator. Classification (NCBI taxonomy): domain Eukaryota; kingdom Metazoa; phylum Chordata; class Amphibia; order Anura; family Dendrobatidae; genus Ranitomeya; species Ranitomeya imitator. The sequence goes on along the minus strand of NC_091284.1, from coordinate 708,700,143 downwards.
CACTTTGGCCACTTGGTAGCCACTTTGGCACATTGGCACCTCGTTAGCCACATTGGCCACTTGGTAGCCACTTTGGCACATTCGGCACCTCTGTAGCCACTTTGGCCACTTGGTAGCCACTTTGGCCTCTTGGTAGCCACATTGGGACCTTCGGCACCTCAGTAGCCACTTTGGCCTCTTGGTAGCCACTATGGCACATTCGGCACCTCTGTAGCCACTTTGGCCACTTGGTAGCCACTTTGGCACATTTGGCACCTCTGTGGCCACTTTGGCCACTTGGTAGTTACTTTGGCCACTTGGTAGCCACATTGGCACATTCGGCACCTCGGTAGCCACTTTTGCCACTTGGTAGCCACTTTAGCACATTCGGCACCTCTGTAGCCACTTTGGCCACTTGATAGCCACTTTGGCATATTCGGCACCTCGGTAGCCACTTTGGCCGCTTGGTAGCCACTTTGGCACATTCGGCACCTCGCTAGCAACTTTTGCCACTTGGTAGCCACTTTAACACATTCGGCACCTCGGTAGCCACTTGGTGGCCACTTTGGCCACTTGGTGGCCACTTTGGCCACTTGACAGCCACTTTGGCACATTTGGCATCTCGGTAGCCATTATGGCCACTTGATAGCCACTTTGGCACATTTAGCACTTTTGTAGCCATTTTGGCTACTTGGTAGCCACTTTGGCCACTTGGTAGCCACTTTGGCACACTCATCACCTCTGTAGCCACTTTGGCTACTTGGTAGCCACTCTGGCATATTCGGCACCTCAGTAGTCACTTTGGCCTCTTATTAGCCACTTTGGCACATTCGGCACCTCGGAAGCTACTTTGGCCACTTGGTAGCCACTTTGGCCACTTGGCGGCCACTTTGGCACATTCGGCACCTCGGTAGCCACTTTGGCACATTCGGCACCTCTGTAGCTACTTTGGCCACTTGGTAGCCACTTAGGCCACTTGGTAGCCACTTTGGCCACTTGGCAGCCACTTTGGCACATTCGGCACCTCGGTAGCCACTTTGGCCACTTGGTAGCTACATTGGCACATTATGCACCTCTATAGCCACTTTTGCCACTTGGTAGCCACTTTGGCACATTCGGCACCTCAGTAGCCACTTTGGCCACTTGGTAGCCACTTTAGCACATTCGGCCCCTCGGTAGTCACGAGTCAGAGTCACGAGTCAGAGTCACGAGTCACGCCAGTGGAGCCTATGCGCTCATTGACACACTTTCGAATTGATTGCTGGGCAAGCGGGAACTAATGAATACAGTGAAAGTTAAAAAAAAAATCACCCTTCTTTTCCTTCCTTCATTAAAAAAGAAATAAAAAATACCAATATTTGGTACTCTGTGTTTGTAAAATGAATGCTGTAAAAAAAAAAAAATATTGCGGAATTGCTGTTTTTTTGCTACTTCAACACACTTGGATTTTAAAACAGCTTAAAATGATTTCTCATGATTCAGACAATGGATTAATAATATAAAGATGCCAATGCACATAAACAGCTGTAGCAGAATGTAGCAGCTAGAAGATCATGTGTGTACTTAGGGTAATAAAATCCATTAGTGAGTTAAAGGGGTTCTTCCAGAATGTGTTCTTTGTTTTCAAACTTCCTGTTGTCTAATAACCTCTCACAGGGCTGCCATCAGTGCATTACTGCCCTTACTGGAGTATGGGGCCCGGTGAGCAGAAGCAAAGAAAAATCTGCTGCAAATACTAATGTATTGGAAGGAAAAATGCAATATAAAATACATGTGTTTGACGCCTTTTTGGTGTTTTTTGATACGTTATCCCAGACAGTAGAATAGGTTAAGAAGGCTGAAAGAATTGACATGCTGCAGATTTGAAACTGCTATAGATCTGCAAGAAATAAATTAGCGACAAACGCATGACACGTCAGGAATCTCATTCACTTTGGTGATGCTAGAAAATCCTTCCGATTTTGTGTCACATCTGCCCAGTAAAAAACGGGGCAAAAATACCTGACGTGTAGATACCTTAAGAAATGTTCTAGAAAAAGAGGAAGATTACAATTGGTTATCTAATATATAATTGCCTAGAATACTACTTCCTGCAATTTGTGCCAACTTCCTGTCCGGAGCTAATGTCCGGAGATAATGTCCGGAGCTAATGTCCGGAGCTAATGTCCGGAGATAAGTGACGTCAACAGTGTCCAGTGTCTGATTGGTTGCCGCCTGCTGCGAGCGACCAATCAGAAACGTGCCGTACTGTGACACACTCCGCCCGCCATTTTGGTGTGATTTTTGAATTTTTACCTCACAGCAAGTTTCTACTGCGTGGAGGCGGGCCCAGTGACGTTGCTCTTCAAGCTCCTGCCGAATTTCGTCAAAAAAATGATACCACCATTTACCAAAACTATATATATTTAGTTGTGAAGTGGTTCAGTGACATTTTCACACCAATTTTGAACTTTTGTTTGGTGTTTTCTCCATATACTGCCTATTATTCACTGACTGTTATACTGAGAGACTGCCGTTTATTAACCTTTTCTTTGCCACATTGGGTATATTGCTCTATTATTTGCCACATAAGGACATTGTCCATTATTGCCCAGCAATTTCTCTGCAATATAAACTGCCTATTTATTAATATCTGCATTCCTGCAAAGAACTATTGCCTATTATTAACTGGCTATTTTCCTACTACCTGACATTGTTCTTAAGCAAAGAACCGTTGTTGTGGCATTTGCCACAACACGCAAAGTTGTCGTCTGATGTCTTTCATCCCTCCCCTCATAAGCATGTTCATGGATCCTGTGTAACTGTACCTTAAATAACAAGAATTGTCAAGAGCTGGTGAGTGCAGCCATTTTTTGTTCTTTCTTACTATTATTTATTAATTGTATTATTTTTACATTTGAATAAATAAAGTATATATGGATTCTAGACTCCCGATTCTTTAGAATCGGGCTGCCATCTAGTTTATATTATAACTAGATGGCAGCCCGATTCTAAAGAATCGGGAGTCTAGAATCCATATACAGTGGGGCAAAAAAGTATTTAGTCAGTCAGCAATAGTGCAAGTTCCACCACTTAAAAAGATGAGAGGCGTCTGTAATTTACATCATAGGTAGACCTCAACTATGGGAGACAAACTGAGAAAAAAAAATCCAGAAAATCACATTGTCTGTTTTTTTATCATATTTTTTGCATATTATGGTGGAAAATAAGTATTTGGTCAGAAACAAACAATCAAGATTTCTGGCTCTCACAGACCTGCAACTTCTTCTTTAAGAGTCTCCTCTTTCCTCCACTCATTACCTGTAGTAATGGCACCTGTTTAAACTTGTTATCAGTATAAAAAGACACCTGTGCACACCCTCAAACAGTCTGACTCCAAACTCCACTATGGTGAAGACCAAAGAGCTGTCAAAGGACACCAGAAACAAAATTGTAGCCCTGCACCAGGCTGGGAAGACTGAATCTGCAATAGCCAACCAGCTTGGAGTGAAGAAATCAACAGTGGGAGCAATAATTAGAAAATGGAAGACATACAAGACCACTGATAATCTCCCTCGATCTGCGGCTCCACGCAAAATCCCACCCCGTGGGGTCAGAATGATCACAAGAATGGTGAGCAAAAATCCCAGAACCACGTGGGGGGACCTAGTGAATGAACTGCAGAGAGCTGGGACCAATGTAACAAGGCCTACCATAAGTAACACACTACGCCACCATGGACTCAGATCCTGCAGTGCCAGACGTGTCCCACTGCTTAAGCCAGTACATGTCCGGGCCCGTCTGAAGTTTGCTAGAGAGCATTTGGATGATCCAGAGGAGTTTTGGGAGAATGTCCTATGGTCTGATGAAACCAAACTGGAACTGTTTGGTAGAAACACAACTTGTCGTGTTTGGAGGAAAAAGAATACTGAGTTGCATCCATCAAACACCATACCTACTGTAAAGCATGGTGGTGGAAACATCATGCTTTGGGGCTGTTTCTCTGCAAAGGGGCCAGGACGACTGATCCGGGTACATGAAAGAATGAATGGGGCCATGTATCGTGAGATTTTGAGTGCAAACCTCCTTCCATCAGCAAGGGCATTGAAGATGAAACGTGGCTGGGTCTTTCAACATGACAATGATCCAAAGCACACCACCAGGGCAACGAAGGAGTGGCTTCGTAAGAAGCATTTCAAGGTCCTGGAGTGGCCTAGCCAGTCTCCAGATCTCAACCCTATAGAAAACCTTTGGAGGGAGTTGAAAGTCCGTGTTGCCAAGCGAAAAGCCAAAAACATCACTGCTCTAGAGCAGAGGTCCCCAACTCCAGTCCTCAAGGCCCACCAACAGGTCATGTTTTCAGGATTTCCTTTGCATTGCACAGGTGATGCAATTATTACCTGGGCAAGACTAAGGAAATCCTGAAAACATGACATGTTGGTGGGCCTTGAGGACTGGAGTTGGGGACCTCTGCTCTAGAGGAGATCTGCATGGAGGAATGGGCAAACATACCAACAACAGTGTGTGGCAACCTTGTGAAGACTTACAGAAAACGTTTGACCTCTGTTATTGCCAACAAAGGATATATTACAAAGTATTGAGATGAAATTTTGTTTCTGACCAAATACTTATTTTCCACCATAATATGCAAATAAAATGTTAAAAAAACAGACAATGTGATTTTCTGGATTTTTTTTTCTCAGTTTGTCTCCCATAGTTGAGGTCTACCTATGATGTAAATTACAGACGCCTCTCATCTTTTTAAGTGGTGGAACTTGCACTATTGCTGACTGACTAAATACTTTTTTGCCCCACTGTATACTTGAAATTCGGCAGGAGCTTGAAGAGCAACGTCACTGGGCCCGCCTCCACGCAGTAGAAACTTGCTGTGAGGTAAAAATTCAAAAATCACACCAAAATGGCGGGCGGAGTGTGTCACAGTACGGCACGTTTCTGATTGGTCGCTCGCAGCAGGCGGCAACCAATCAGACACTGGACACTGTTGACGTCACTTATCTCCGGACATTAGCTCCGGACATTAGCTCCGGACATTAGCTCCGGACAAAGCCACGGAAGTTGGCACAAATTGCAGGAAGTAGTATTCTAGGCAATTATATATAAGATACATATGGTGCTTACAAATTAAATGTAGCAAGAAACTCCAAGCTAAAATTAATATATTGCTGCATTTCTAATATGTTTGTATTCCAATCAATTTGTTAAATCTTATATATAATTGCCTAGAATACTACTTCCTGCAATTTGTGCCAACTTCCGTGGCTTTGTCCGGAGCTAATGTCCGGAGCTAATGTCCGGAGCTAATGTCCGGAGATAAGTGACGTCAACAGTGTCCAGTGTCTGATTGGTTGCTGCCTGCTGCGAGCGACCAATCAGAAACGTGCCGTACTGTGACACACTCCGCCCGCCATTTTGGTGTGATTTTTGAATTTTTACCTCACAGCAAGTTTCTACTGCGTGGAGGCGGGCCCAGTGACGTTGCTCTTCAAGCTCCTGCCGAATTTCAAGTATATATGGATTCTAGACTCCCGATTCTTTAGAATCGGGCTGCCATCTAGTTAATAATAAACAATCCGTTTAATTTATTTAGTACAAATATATCATGCATTTACACTATGTAACCACTAGGGGTCTCACTAGCTTGCAATACTTTGCTAAAATGAAGAAGAGTTCTTTTGAAAATCCTGCTTGAAGAACAGCGTGAAGTATGGGTATGTGCACCACAATTGCTAACCATCCAGAAATTTTTTGCCCTGTCTGTGAGCACAAATTTAGGGTGTTTGTGATTTTTTTAAGCTAAGAAAACTTATACAGATTTTCATGATTGTAATTATCATAATTTTAGAGTTAAGATGTTACAGCACAGTACATAAGCACACAGTGATGTCAGAGCACAATAAATACGAGCACAGTGATGTCACAGTACATAAACACACAGTGATATCACAGCACAGCACATAAGCACACAGTGAGGTCACAGCACAGTACATAAGCACACTGAGGTCACAGCACAGTACATAAGCACACAGTGATATCACAGCACAGCACATAAGCACACAGTGAGGTCACTGCACAGCACAGAAGCACACAGTGATGCCACAGCAAAGTACATAAGCACACAGTGATGTCACAGTGTCAGGGAAATATATATTATTTCCTATGGTCCTAGGTACACATACAGAGCTGCCTGTTACTGTTCCCGCCATTGATTTGTGAAAATCCCAGTACCCACTGCAATCCCCCTTGCACTGCTGCAGCCCCCTCAGTCTGCCTCTGTGAAACTCTATCCACTTTCCACCCTCCCTTCAGCAAATGTTCACTTTTATTGCATGTCAGCTCTGGCAGAGTTAAGTGTGGATTTTTCCCTCCAGAATTCCTTTGTCTATCAGGCTTAATATTCCTGGTCGAATTCCATATCACACGATAATCCTAGAAACAGGAAAAGTAGATTTCCAGGACCAGGGTCATTGAGCCTATGCATGGCAACGTTTTGCGGCTGTTAGGGCCATGAAAAACCTGAGAAATTAGTTTCTGCCCCCAGTAACAAGCAGACATGCCATATTTGGTCTCAAAAGAATGGTAACTTCACAGGGCAAAGTGTGATGCCCCTATTGTTGCCCTGTGAGCTTTCCAGCCAAAGATATGGAAGATAGGAGTTTTTAATAATTTTTCAAAAGGGGCATACATCCTTTAACCTAGCCCACCAGTGATGTCAGCAAGGGAGGAGTCCCTAGGTTTGTGGGCAAAGCATAAAACTAAAAAGCACATTTGGGGAGGTGTCAGACGCCGGAGAGTAAGCTAGACCACAGGCTGTGCTGCTGATCCATTGCTTTGGGATGGCTCTCCTCCCCTTTATCGACACGTAATACATGTGACTTATAGAGTAAGTTTCATTTTTTAATACCTTTTATTTCTAACTGTCTGTACATATTGTATTGTATCTCCTTTTGTAATATATTTTGTATTTTTGTAAATACTGCCGATATTTTCTGGAGTAAACTTATAAATTTACTAGTTTCGTTATTTTTGCTCTATGATCGAACTGTCACGCTCTTCGTGCAAAATCCCGCTACCTTGGGTTGGTTCCTGACTCGATATAGGCTTTCATATCAAACGAGGGACTGGTGGCAGCGTGGCATCCCGGAGTTATTGGGGAATCCTGGCAGTGGCAGTGTGGCATCCAGGGGTTATTGGGGAATCCTGGCAGTGATGGATCAGAGATTTATGTGTATATTTCCGGCCTAGGACTGGTGATACACATCCCGGCCTCACTGCAGAGAGCCCGATAGCCAGTACGTGACAAGGCAGCCTTTCTGGCGACTACTTATCCTAGGTGCAGTTCCCGGACTTACCTGAGGGTAAGGGGGCACCAGAGAGCTGCAAGTTCCTAACTGGAACTGAGAGACAAAAGCGGGTTATCCTGACAAATTGGTGGCAGAGCGGTGGGATCATAGAGCATTAGTGATCTGGTTTGCGCAATCATTCTTCTCACTAAAAACTTGCACGGTTCTTGTGAGGACACAGCGCAAAAAGTTTTGAAGATCAAACTCAGTGTTTATTAGATCTGAGAAAATACTTTGTTTTTCTGTCCTATCTTTTATTTGGCAATTATGGCTACGCTTGGAGAGGCCTGGTATAAGCAACAGACCGGGACACTCTCATTGCCCTTTGCACAACGAGACAGATTCACTCCACAGGCAAAACCAAAGCCCAACTGGTTGCTGCACTGATGCCATGTGCCGCAGAGCCGGTCCATCAGCAGAACCCTGGTGACCCAGAAGCCAGCCCAAGTGCAGGTGGTACTGCTGCAGAGGACAAACTGGTGAATGCTAGCCCTACTCCCAACCAGGGTAGTGTGGGCCCCACCTGCGGATGGCCTAGGAGCAACTCCACGCAGTCGATCGTGAGGGATGTCTGAAGCTGATCCTGCAATTCCAAGAGCGACAGACCCAGGTTGAGTGGGAATAGTGACAGGCCCATGCCGAGCGGGAAGAGTGACAGTACTAGCTGGAGTTAGCCTGAATCCAGGGGCGGATATCTTCCCAGTCCAGCAGTGAGTCCAAAAATGCTCCTTCCTTTAAACCCCGACCAGAGCACTTCACAGTGATGGAAAAGGATGGAGACTTTGATGTTTTCTGCATGTATTTGAAAAAGCTTGCCCTTAATACCAGCTGCATGAGGGCTATTGGGCCCAATAATTAACTCCAGGACTCAGAGAAAAAGCTCTGGAGGCATTTGCTTCCCTCCCTCGAGACTAGGATGGAGACTATGAGGCCATCAAGCAGGCCCTGATAAAATAGTACCAACTGACTCCTGAGGTTTGCCGTAAAAAGTTTTGGAACCTCCAACATGGACCACACGACAGCTACAGCGATGTGGTGCATGGGCTCACAACTCACTTTGAGAAGTTGGTAAAAGGTTATGTTAGTGACCACCTTTGAGCAGCTAAAAGACCTGATGGTGAAGGACCAGTTCCTGCATCTTTGTCCGGCTGAGGTGCAACAGTTCGTCATGGACCGGGAGCCAAAAGACTCGGATAAAGCAGCGCAGATCGCCGACACATAGAAGGCCAACCGGAAACCAGAGGTGGTCAGTGCCAGCTGGAAAGGGGGTCAGCCAGAGACCACCCTCCCTGCTTCTGCCAGCTGACCCTCTGGAGACCTTGTTCCCTTTGCCAACGTCAGGCCAACAGCTGATCCATGCAAGCGTTTTGTTTGCAGTCAGACTGGACACCTCAGCACCACATGTCTGGAGAGGCAGAAGAAGAGCCTCCCTTCCAAGGCCCAAGGGCCTAATGCCACATTTGTTTTTGTAGGTGGGACAGTTGGGAGAGGCTGTGAAAATTTGCAGAAGGTCACTGTGGGGGGTACTATCACTGTAGGCCTCACGGACACCGGGGCCGAACGAACCCTCATCTGACCCGAACTGGTGACCCCTGAAGAGATTATCCTGGGGAAAACCCTGACTGTCACCAGGATTGGTGGTATCCGCTGTCCCTTGCTGCTGGCCCAGGTTTTTATAGATTGGGGTGCCATGAGTGGGGTGAAGGAAGTGGGGGTGTCTGAAAACCTACCCACAAATGTTTTGTTGGGAACTGACTTGGGGAGAATGTTTGCGTATTATGTCCCTGACACACCTCCCCAATCTGATACTGAGAGTAATGTTAATGCTAATGATGAGATTGTGCATGCTTTACCTAATAATGATGTACCTGGAGATACAGGAGTACTCAGCCATGTCACGCTGCTGGGTGATTTTGCTGAGGAACCTCTTACAGAAGCAAGCGTCAGTGTTAAGGGAAATGGGGAGAGGCATGGGAACCATGAAGAAGGTGATGCCATGCCACTGTCCAGTGCCACAAAGGAAGGTGACCTGGCCAATGGTAACTGCCCCATAAACAACACTGCTTCTGTGGTAATGGGGGAGGATGGGGAGGTAGCACCCATAGCTAAGCAGGCTGATGGGACTGTGTTATCCCCCAGGAAGATGGCCTATATAGTTGCTGTCACCCACAGTCAGTGCCCTGAATGCAGGTAACGCCCTGCCATCTGGACCCTCCTCAGTCAGAGGGATGACAACCAGGGATGGACCCAGAGCCAGTCCTAGAGGGTCCCTGTGAGGACGAGACCTTAATGTCACTTTTGACTGCCTCCAGCCAGGAGTTCCAGGCTGCTCTGCACTTAGATGCTAGCATGGAGACCTTGAGAAACCTCGCAGAGAAGCCCACCTCCGATACTGATAAGGAGAGGGTATTCTGTGAACAAGGGAGGTTGTACCGGGAGACGGTTCCCTGTAAACCCCAACAGGAGTGGTTGAGGGAGAAACAGCTGGTCGTACCCTACCAATTTAGGGATGAGTTATTACAGATTGCTCATAAGATTCCACTCGCTGGACACTTGGGGGTCAGCAAAACTAAGGCCCAGCTGTCTCAACACTCCTATTAGCCCAAAATGGGGAAAGATGTAACAAACTACTGCTGCTCCTGTATCACGTCAAAGAGTGGGAAAGTCAGGGCCTGCTCTCAGAGCTTCCGTGATCTCTTTGCCTGTGATAGAGGAGCCTTTCCAGAGGATTGCTGTGGACATTGTGTTTCCACTGGCCATACCCAGCAGCTCTGGAAAGCGTTACATCCTTACTGTTTTAGACTATGCTACCCAGTATCCGGAGGCAGTGGCTCTGTCCTCAACTAGGGCTGATAAGGTGGCAAATTCCCTGTTGGCCATCTTTTCCCGAGTAGGATTTCACAGGGAGATGCTTACCGACCAGGGGGCTCAATTTATGCCTCGTCTAATGGAGGCTCTCTGTAAGAAAATGCAGGTGCGGCGTCTGGTATCAAGCGTGTATCACTCCCAAACCAATGGTTTGTGTGAGCGCTTCAACAGTACCCGCAAACAGATGCTAAAAATGCTGGTTGAGACCCAGGGAGGCGACTGGGAGCAGTACCTGCTACACCTGCTATTTGCTTCCTGAGAGGTTCCGCAGGCCTCAACGGGGTTCTCCCCTTCGAGCTCCTGTACGTCAGGCGAGTCCGGGGGCCCCTTGGGTTGGTAAGGGAATCCTAGGAAGAAGAACGGAGCCCTTCAGAAGTGTCCATCGTGGAGTATGTAATGCGCTTCCATGACAAGATGCAGACCTTGACGCAGTTGGTGCATGACAACATGGCACAGGCCCAGGCTTACCAGTAGCACTGGTATGACCAGAACGCCAGGGAGCGGACCTACCAGGTAGGTCAGAAGGTGTGGGTGCTGGTCCCCATACCAAAAGATAAGCTTCCGGCGACCTGGGTAGGACCGTATATCATATGCCAACAGCTCAAACTGGTCACCTACGTGGTCACTCTTGACCATGCTCAGGGTAGGCGAAAGGTTTTCCACGTTGACGGCTCATCAAGAACGTGGAGCCTGCGTCCTACTGGTCTGCCATCTGCCCGAGGATGGGGAGGGAAACTCCCTCCTGGACATGCTGGCCCAAGCGAAGGCCGGCGGGTCCATAGAGGATGTGCAGGTAAGTGCCTTGCTATCCACATACTAGCAGTTGTGAGCAATGCTGGAATCCTTCCAGGCCAAGCATACCAACATGCCTGGAAGGACTGAGGTAACAGTCCACGAAGTGGCCACCGGGAATCATGCCCCAATCTGGCGTACATCCTATCGGATCTCGGACGAGGTGCAGCACGTCATGCACCAGGAGATCAATGAGATGTTGCAGTTGGGGGTGATTAAGCGGTCCAAGAGCGTGTGGCCTTGCCTGTAGTCCTGGTGCCAAAGAAGGATCAGACCACCCGGATCTGTGTGGACTACAGGGGGCTCAACGCAATAACGACTTCCGATGCGCACCCAATGCCACGCATTGAGAAGCTGCTTGAGTGGTTAGCTGGCGAGTGCTATCTAGCCGCTATGAATCTGAGCCGGGGATATTGGCAGATTCCCCAGAGCCTCGAGGCACAGGAAAAGTCCGCCTTTATCACCCCCTTTGGACTGTATGAGTCCACGGTCATGCCTTTTGGCATAAAGAATGCCCCTACCACATTCCAGCGGATGGTCAACCACTTGCTCCAGGGACTGGAGAGGTGCATGGTGGTGTACCTGGATGACATTGCCATCTTCAGTCCCACCTGAGAGGATCACCTCAAGCATCTACAGCAGGTGCTCAGGCGCATCCACCAAGAAGGCTTGACCATCAAGCCGGGAAAGTGCCAGATGGGCATGAGCAGGGTCCACTATCTGGGGCAACTGGTAGGTGGGGGTATTATGTGGCAAGAGCCTGGAAAGTGGACACTATCATGTCCCGGCCCACCCCCAGAATCAAGAGGCAGGTGTTGTCTTTCCTGGGCACTGCAGGGTACTATAGGAGCTTTGTACAAAACTATAGTAGCTTTGATGGACCTCACCAAGAAAAATCTACCCCATACAGTCAATTGGACAAATGACTGTGAGGTGGCCTTTTGGGCTTTGAAGACATCCCTGATCAGCTCTGCTGTGCTAAGGGCAGTCGGCCATTATTAGTACAGACCGACGCCAGTGAGTTTCGCCTCGGTGCTGTGCTCAGCCAGGTCGACTCAGGGAACCAAGAGCACCCCGTGTTGTAGCTAAGCCGTAAGCTCCTGCCGAGGGAAGTGGCCTATTTCACCATAGAGAAGGAGTGCCTGCCCATGGTTTGGGCCCTGCAAAACTTGCAGCCATACTTATATGGGCACACCTTCACCATCATTTTGGATTACAACCATCTGAGCTGGCTGCACACAGTGTCCGGTACCAATGAAAGGTTGCTATGCTTGAGCCTTGCCCTCTAGAAAACACAGCAGAAAAAAGGCAGTAGAGCTTACCTGTCTGTCTTTGAACAAATGCGCTGTGTTGCCAACATCTTGCTATATGGGCTGGCTGCATACTGGAGTGCATTTGTTCAAAGACCTGGGCAAGTAAGCGGTGCTGCCCTTTTTCTCCTGTTTTTTTTAATTTTTAGACAATTTTAGTCCTCTTTTGTGGCTTTGCTATTAGTTTAGTGATAGGACTCGCAAGCGTTGGGACCCTTGACGTGGGTTGCAAGCTTGCATATCTTGGCAAAAATATCAACCAATAACTCAGTATTTTTATGTATTTTATGCACTATTTTTTTCAGGGTGCAGCCAAGCCCATCACATTTGGTCTTGTATACAGGGGTGTTCACACTGGGATGCATTGAGAGAATGCTGGCCAGCCCACCTAATCGAATAGTATGGGTGTGACTAATAGGCTGAGAACCACACACTATGCATTACCTTTTTGTGAACAGCGCTCTATACAGGCCTTTATTATGCAAATGTATACTTAGCAGTCGTCCCCTCCATAAATGGGTAGGTGGTGAGTGGCTGTCTATTTAGTATTTTGCACCTGTGTTGCCAACATTTTGCTATATTGGTTGGCTGCATCCTGGAGTGCATTTGTTCAAAGACCTGTGCAGGTAAGTGGTGCTGCCTTTTTTCCGCTGTGTTTTTTTGAATTTTTGGAGGATTTTAGTCCTCTTTTGTGGCTTTGGTTTTAGTTGAGCCTTGCCCTCTAGCAGTACGACTTTACCGTTCAACACAAAAAGGGCAGTGAGCATGGAAATGCAGATGGGTTATCCTGGCATGGAGAGCCCGCAGAGGTGCGCATGGGGTACCGAGAGGTCCTGCCTCCATAGCACAGTCCAAAAGGGGGAGGTGTCAGGGAAATATGAATTATTTCCTATGGTCCTAGGTATACATACAGCACTACCTGTTACTCCTCCCCCTCCATTGGTTTGTGAAAAACCCAGTACCCACTGCAATCCCCCTCGCAGTGCTGCGGTCCCCTCAGTCTGCCTATGTGAAAAGCTATCCACTTACCACCCTCCTTTCAGCATATGATCACTTTTATTGCATGCCAGCTCTGGCAGAGTTAAGTGTGGATTATTAGGCTTAATATTCCAGGTCGAATTCCATAACACACGATAATCCTATAGACAGGAAGCCTAGATTTCCAGGACCAGGGTAATTGGGCCTACGCATGGCAACGTTTTGCGGCCGTTAGGGCCACCAGAAACTTAGTTTCTGCCCCCAGTAACACATAGACATGACATATTTGGTCTCAAAAGAATGGAAACTTCGCAGGAGAAAACGTGATGTCCCTATCGTCGCCCTGTGAGCTTTCCAGCCAAAGATAGGGAAGATAGGAGTTTTTAATAATTTTTTAAAAGGGATGTACATCCTTTAACCCAGCCCACCAGTGAGGTCAGCAAGGGAGGGGTCCCTAGGTTTGTGGGCAAAGCATAAAACTGAAAAGCACATTTGGGAGGTGTCAGACGCTGGAGAGTCAGCTAGACAACAGGCTGTGCTGCTAATCCATTGCTTTAGGATGGCTCTTGTCCCCTTTATCGACATGTCATACCTGTGTCTGAGATAGAGTAAGTTTCATATTTTTATCCCTTTTATTTCTAACTGTCTGTACACATTGTATTTTGTCTACTTATGTAATATCTTTTGTATTTTTGTAAACACTGCCAATATTTTATGGAGTAAACTTAAAAATGTACTAGTTTCGTTCCTTTTGCTCTATGATCAAATCGTCGAATTCTCCGCGCAAAATCCCGCTACCTTGGGTTGACTCCTGACCCAATATAGGCTTTGGTATCAAACGAGAGACTGGTGGCAGTGTGGTGTCCTGGTGTTATTGGGGATCCCTGGCAGTGACGGATCGGAGGTTTATGTGTATATTCCCAGCCTGGGACTGGTGATAAACATACCACCCTCACTGCAGAGTGCCCGATAGCCATTACATGACAAGGCAGCCTTTCCGACAACTAATTATCCTAGGTGCAGTTCCCGGACTGACCTGAGTTCCTAACTGGAACAGAGAGACGAAGTCGGGTTATCCTGACACACAACACAGCACATAAGCACACAGTGATGTCACAGCACAGTATATAAGCACACAGTGATATCACAGTACAGTACATAAGCACAGAGTGATGTCACAGCACAGTATATAGTACACAGTGACATCACAGCACTGCACATAAGCACCCAGTTATGTCACAGCACAGCACATAAGCACACAGTGATGCCACAGCACAGTACATAAGCACCCAGTGATGTCACAGCACAGCACATTAGCACACAGTGATATCACTGTATAGTACATAAGCAAAAAAAAAGGGAAGAAGCCAGCACTGCTTATGGTCAGAACGCAATAACTGAAGTGCAATTGCACATAAATTCTAACTGTATTTCAAATATGAGACATTTAGCAAACAATTGATCAATTCTTTGAGCTACCCCGCCACTTCAACGTATTTTATTTACGTTGTGCCATTATGGCTTCCTGAATGTATAAAAAAAAAAATGGCACAACGTAAATAAAATACGAAGATTAGGACTGCCCCATTATGAGATTGCCGTGAAGTGGCGGGGTAGCTCAAAGAATTGATCAATTGTTTGCTAAATGTCTCATATTTGAAATACAGTTAGAATTTATGTGCAATTGCACTCCAGTTATTGCGTTCTGACCATAAGCAGTGCTGGCTTCTTCCCTTTTTTTTTGCTTTGCATTGGTATGTGGCTGACCACCACTGTTGCCGTGCACGCTGGGTTATGTGCGCCATTCTTTCTGTGTTCACTGTGATTGATAGGCTGCTGTGCACACACACAGCAGCCCTGCCCCGCCTCAGGCTCAAGTTAATTGTGCACCTGTGTCTCAGCCTGTCTCACCCTTCATCTTTGGTGCGGGTTTGGCAGTGTGGAAGCCAGATCTGAAATGTCCGCACTGGACCTGATCGGCCTTTACCTGCGCTTGCCTTTCCTGGCACCAAGGGAGTGATTCTGAAAATGCTCCAGGTATAGTTCGCATTTAATGTGGTCCTTTTTTTTTTTATACATTCAGGAAGCCATAATGGCACAACGTAAATAAAATACGAAGATTAGGACTGCCCCATTATGAGATTGCCGTGAAGTGGCGGGGTAGCTCAAAGAATTGATCAATTGTTTGCTAAATGTCTCATATTTGAAATACAGTTAGAATTTATGTGCAATTGCACTCCAGTTATTGCGTTCTGACCATAAGCAGTGCTGGCTTCTTCCCTTTTTTTTTGCTTTGCATTGGTATGTGGCTGACCACCACTGTTGCCGTGCGCGCTGGGTTATGTGCGCCATTCTTTCTGTGTTCACTGTGATTGATAGGCTGCTGTGCACACACACAGCAGCCCTGCCCCGCCTCAGGCTCAAGTTAATTGTGCACCTGTGTCTCAGCCTGTCTCACCCTTCATCTTTGGTGCGGGTTTGGCAGTGTGGAAGCCAGATCTGAAATGTCCGCACTGGACCTGATCGGCCTTTACCTGCGCTTGCCTTTCCTGGCACCAAGGGAGTGATTCTGAAAATGCTCCAGGTACAGTTCGCATTTAATGTGGTCCTTTTTTTTTTTATACATTCAGGAAGCCATAATGGCACAACGTAAATAAAATACGAAGATTAGGACTGCCCCATTATGAGATTGCCGTGAAGTGGCGGGGTAGCTCAAAGAATTGATCAATTGTTTGCTAAATGTCTCATATTTGAAATACAGTTAGAATTTATGTGCAATTGCACTCCAGTTATTGCGTTCTGACCATAAGCAGTGCTGGCTTCTTCCCTTTTTTTTTATAGTACATAAGCACACAGTGATGGATGTCACAGCATAGTACATAAGCACACAGTGATGTCACAGTACAGTACATAAGCACATAGTGACATCACAGCACAGTACATAAGCGCACAGTGATGTCACAGTATAGTACATAAGCGCACTGCGATGTCACAGTATAATACACAAGCACACAATGACGTCACAGCACAGTACATAAGCACATAGTGATGTCACAGCACAGCACATTAGCACACAGTGATATCACTGTATAGTACATAAGCACACAGTGATGGATGTCACAGCACAGTACATAAGCACACAGTGATGTCACAGTACAGTACATAAGCACACAGTGACGTCACAGCACAGTACATAAGCGCACAGTGATGTCACAGTATAGTACATAAGCGCACTGCGATGTCACAGTATAATACACAAGCACACAATGACGTCAGAGCACAGTACATAAGCACATAGTGATGTCACAGTATAGTACACAAGCACACAGTGATGTCACAGCACAGTACATAAGCACACAGTGAGGTCACAGTATAGTACATAAGCACACAGTGATGTCATGGTATAGTACATAAGCACACAGTGTTATCACAGCACAGTACATAAGCACACAGTGATGTCACAGCACAGTACATAAGCACACAGTGACGTCACAGCACAGTACATAAGCACACAGTAAAAAATGTCCTATTAGCCCTTAGAAAAATTAAAAACTTGGGGCTAAAACAACATTTTAGTGGAAGAAATGTAATTATTCTTTCTTCACTGCTCAATGGTATAAAATTCTGTGAGGCACATATGGTGTTAATATGATCACCGTAGATGAATTCATTGGGGACTGTAGTTTGTAAAATGACTTCACTTATAGGGGGTTTCTGTTGTTCTGGCACCATAGGGTCTCTGCGAATGTGACATGGCACCCTCAAACCATTCCAGCAAAATCTTAACTTCAATATGGCGCCTCTTCCCTTCTGAGCTCTGCACTGTGCCTAAAAAAGAAGTATTCCCCCACATATGGGGTATCGGTGTACTCAGGAGAAATTGCGCAACAAATTGTATGCTGCAATTTCTCCTGTTACCCTTACGAAAATGCAAAATTTGGGGCTAAAATAATATTTTTGTGTGGAAAATGTGATTTTATTATTTTCACGGCTCAACGGTATAAACTTCTGTAAAGCACCCGGGGTTCAAGGTGCTCACCACACATCTAAATACATTCCTTGAGGGGTTTAGTTTCCAAATTGGGGTCACTTGTGGAGGGTTTCCACTGTTTAGGCACATCAGAGGCTCTCCAAACAGTACATGACGTCCACTAATGATTCAAGGAAATAGTACATTCAAAAAGTCAAATGGCGCTCCTTCCCTTCAGAGCACTGCTGTGCGAACAAACCGCGGTTTTATCCCTCATATGGGGTATCGGCATGCTCAGGAGAAATTACACAACATATGTTAGGGTCCATTTTTTCCTGTTACCCTTGTCCTATATAAAGTGATAGGAGTCAGAATGGTAAAAATTGGCCTGTCATCAATGTGCAAACTACCTTCGTGGGTAAAGGTGTTAAAACTGTTTAACCGTAAAACTCCGCTTGTTGCCTGTAGCAACTAGCAAACTATTACAGTGAATTTTTCATTTAGCCACTGCTGGTTAAGAAATGGGAGCTGAGCTGTGATTAATTGCTGTTAGACACTTTTGATTAATGAAACCTCCTTTATATATAAGCTATAGTGGTCCGTGTTATATTTTCGGCGGTTCTCTATGAGGCATTTATAAAAGTAAGTTTCAGAAAACAATAAAATTGAAAATCTAAAATTGTTTTAATTAACCCCTTTCTGCCATTGGACGTACTATTCCGTCTATGTGGGGTGGGCCCTACTTCCCAAGGACGGAAAATAGTACATCCAGCGCCATCGGCCGCGCTCACGGGGATAGCGCGGCCGATCGCGGCCGGGTGTCAGCTGCCTATCGCAGCTGACATCCGGTGCTATGTGCCAGGAGCAGTCACGGACCGCCCCGGCACATTAACCCCTGGCGGTACAGGGAAGCATCGCGCAGGGAGGGGGATCCCTGCGGGCTTCCCTGAGACCCCCGCAGCAACGCGATGTGATCACGTTGCTGCGAGGGTCTCCTTACCTCCCTCCCTGCTCCAGGCCCGGATCCAAGATGGCCGCGGCATCCGGGTCCTGCAGGGAGGGACGTGGCTTACCAAGTGCCTGCTCAGAGCAGGCGCTTGGTAAGCCTGCAGCCCTGTAAGTCAGATCGGTGATCTGACAGAGTGCTGTGCAAACTGTCAGATCACCGATCTGTGATGTCCCCCCCAATTCCTAAATAATGGAAAAAAAAAAAATATTCCCATAAATACATTTCTTTATTTAAATAATTAAAAAAAAAAAAAGTACACATATTTAGTATCGCCGCGTCCGTAACGACCCAACCTATAAAACTGTCCCACTAGTTAACCCCTTCAGTAAACACAGTAAGGGGAAAAAAAAAACGAGGCAAAAAACAACGCTTTATTATCATACCGCCGAACAAAAAGTGGAATAACACGCGATCAAAAAGACAGATATAAATAACCATGGTACCACTGAAAGCGTCATCTTGTCCCGCAAAAAACGAGCCACCATACAGCATCATCAGCAAAAAAATAAAAAAAGTTATAGTCCTCAGAATAAAGCGATGCAAAAATAATTATTTTTTCTATAAAATAGTTTTTATCATATAAAAGCGCTTCTAAACAGCAAGAGCACAAGAAGAGGATTCAGAGATCCTCCAAAAATTAGAAAAAACAGCAAAATGAGGCAGACATGCTTACCTGCCTAGGCCTCTAAACAAATGCAAATCAGGATGCAGTGGACCCATGTGGTTAAGATGGAGACTACACAGGTGCAGCATAACCGATGAGGCAGCCACTCTCAACCTACCAAACTAATGGAGGGGGTGGCTGCTTGGCACATTGCTGCACATAAAAGAATTGCATGTGGCGCCGTTCACACAATGGAGATGCACAGCATCCAGGCAGGCCTAGTAGTGACACCATTCTATTAGATCAGGCGGGCCTGCCCAGCGCTATCCAAATGCACCCCATGTGAACAGACACCACAGTTTACAAGACAAAAATGGGCCCAACTGCACCCCGAAAAAAAGTGCAAAAAACACACACAAAAAAAAAATATAACATTTTTTTTGTGAGGTATTAGTTTATACTTTGGCCAAAATACGCAAGCTCGTAACCCGCGTCAAGGGTCCCCACGCTTACGAGTCCTAATTCTAAACAGCAAGAGCACAAGAAGAGGATTCAGAGATCCTCCAAAAATTAGAAAAAACAGCAAAACGAGGCAGACATGCTTACGTGCCTAGGCCTCTAAACAAATGCACTATCAGGATGCAGTGGACCCATGTGGTTAAGATGGAGACTACACAGGTGCAGCATAACCGATGAGGCAGCCACTCTCAACCTACCAAACTAATGGAGGGGGTGGCTGCTTGGCACATTGCTGCACATAAAAATTATAAACTAATACCTCACAAAAAAATTTTTATATATTTTTTTTTTTTGTGTGTTTTTTTGCACTTTTTTTTCGGGGTGCAGTTGGGCCCATTTTATGTGCAGCAATGGGACAAGCAGCCACCCCCTCCATTAGTTTGGCTTGCCTCGTTTTGCTGTTTTATCATATAAAAGCGCCAAAACATAAAAAAATGATATAAATGAGGTATCGCTGTAATCGTACTGACCTGAAAAATAAAACTGCTTTATCAATTTTACCAAACGCAGAACGGTATAAACGCCTCCCCCAAAAGAAATTCATGAATTGCTGGTTTTTGATCATTCTGGCTCACAAAAATTGGAATAAAAAGCGATCAAAAAATGTCACGTGCCCGAAAATGTTACCAATAAAAACGTCAACTCGTCCTGCAAAAAACAAGACCTTACATGACTCTGTGGACCAAAATATGGAAAAAGTATAGCTCTCAAAATGTGGTAACGCAAAAAATATTTTTTGCAATAAAAAGCGTCTTTTAGTGTGTGACGGCTGCCAATCATAAAAATCCGCTAAAAAACCCGCTATAAAAGTAAATCAAACCCCCCTTCATCACCCCCTTAGTTAGGGAAAAATTAAAAAATTTAAAAAATGTATTTATTTCCATTTTCCCATTAGGGTTAGGGCTAGGGTTAGGGTTAGGGTTAGGGCTAGGGTTAGGGTTAGGGTTATGGCTAGGGTTAGGGTTGGGGCTAGGGTTAGGGTTGGGGCTAGTGTTAGGGCTAGGGTTAGGGTTGGGGCTAGGGTTAAGGCTACAGTTAGGGTTGGGGCTAAAGTTAGGGTTAGGGTTGGGGCTAAAGTTAGCGTTAGGGTTTGGATTACATTTAGGGTTGGGAATAGGGTTGGGATTAGGGTTAGGGGTGTGTCTGGGTTAGAGGTGTGGTTAGGGCTACCGTTGGGATCAGGGTTAGGGGTGTGTTTGGATTAGGGTTTCAGTTATAATTGGGGGGTTTCCACTGGCTCTCCAAACGCGACATGGCGTCCGATCTCAATTCCAGCCAATTCTGCGTTGAAAAAAGTAAAACAGTGCTCCTTCCCTTCCGAGCTCTCCCGTGTGCCCAAACAGGGGTTTACCCCAACATATGGGGTATCAGCGTACTTAGGACAAATTGGACAACAACTTTTGGGGTCCAATTTCTCCTGTTACCCTTGGGAAAATACAAAACTGGGGGCTAAAAAATAATTTTTGTGGGGAAAAAAAGGATTTTTTATTTTCACGGCTCTGCGTTATAAACTGTAGTGAAACACTTGGGGGTTCAAAGTTCTCACAACATATCTAGATAAGTTCCTTGTGGGGTCTAGTTTCCAATATGTGGTCACTTGTGGGGGGGTTTCTACTGTTTAGGTACATTAGGGGCTCTGCAAATGCAATGTGACGCCTGCAGACCATTCCATCTAATTCTGCATTCCAAATGGCGCTCCTTCCCTTCCGAGCCCTCCCATGCGCCAAAACGGTGGTTCCCCCCACATATGTGGTATCATTGTACTCAGGACAAATTGGACAACAACTTTCGGGGTCTAATTTCTCCTGTTACCCTCGGGAAAATACAAAACTAGGGGCTAAAATATAATTTTTTGGGCAAAAAAATGTTTTTTTTATTTTCATGGCTCTGCCTTATAAACTGTAGTGAAACACTTGGGGGTTCAAAGTTCTCACAACACATCTAGATAAGTTCCTTGGGGGGTATAGTTTCCAATATGGGGTCACTTGTGGGGATTTCTACTGTTTAGGTACATATGGGGCTCTGCAAAGGCAATGTGACGCCTGCAGACCAATCCATCTAAGTCTGCATTCCAAATGATGCTCCTTCCCTTCCGAGCTCTGCCATGCGCTGAAACGGTGGTTCCCCCCCCACATATCGGGTATCAGCGTACTCAGGACAAATTGTACAACAATATTTAGGGTCCAATTTCACCTGTTACGCTTGGAAAAATACAAAACTAGGGGCTAAAAAATAATTTTTGTGGAAGAAAAAATTTTTTATTTGCGCGGCTCTGCGTTATAAACTGTAGTGAAACACTTGGGGGTTCAAAGCTCTCACATCACATCTAGATGAGTTCCTTAGGGGGTCTACTTTCCAAAATAGTGTCACTTGTGGGGGTTTCTACTGTTTAGGTACATTAGGGGTTCTGCAAACGCAATGTGACGCCTGCAGACCATTCCATCTAAGTCTGCATTCCAAATGGCGCTCCTTCCCTTCCGAGCCCTCCCATGCGCCCAAACGGTGGATCCCCCCCACATATGGGGTATCAGCGCACTCAGGACAAATTGGACAACTTTTGGGGTCCAATTTCTCCTGTTACCCTCGGGAAAATACAAAACTGGGGGCTAAAAAATAATTTTTGTGGGAAAAAATTTTAGTTTTATTTTTACGGCTCTGCATTATAAACTTCTGTGAAACCCTTGGTGGGTCAAAGTGCTCACCACACATCTAGATAAGTTCCTTAGGGAGTTTACTTTCCAAAATGGTGTCAAAGTTCCTTAGGGAGTCTACTTTCCAAAATGGTGTCACTTGTGGGGGGTTTCAATGTTTAGGCACATCAGTGGCTCTCCAAACGCAACATGGCGTCCCATCTCAATTCCTGTCAATTTTGCATTGAAAAGTCAAACGGCACTCCTTCCCTTCCGAGCTCTCCCATGCGCCCAAACAGTGGTTTACCCCCACATATGGGATATCAGCGTACTCAGGACAAATTGTACAACAACTTTTGGGGTCCAATTTCTTCTCTTACCCTTGGGAAAATAAAAAATTGGGGGCAAAAAGATAATTTTTGTGAAAAAATGATTTTTTTATTTTTACGGTTCTGCATTATAAACTTCTGTGAAGCACTTGGTGGGTCAAAGTGCTCACCACACCTCTAGATAAGTTCCTTAGGGGGTCTACTTTCCAAAATGGTGTCACTTGTGGGGGGTTTCAATGTTTAGGTACATCAGTGGCTCTCTAAACGCAACATGGCGTCCCATCTCAATTCCAGTCAATTTTGCATTCAAAAGTCAAATGGCGCTCCTTCACTTCAGAGCTCTGTCATGCGCCCAAACAGTGGTTTACCTCCACATGTGGGGTATCGGCCTACTCAGGACAAATTGTACAACAACGGTTGGGGTCTATTTTCTCCTGTTACCCTTGGTAAAATAAAACAAATTGGAGCTGAAGTAATTTTTTTGAGAAAAAAAGTTAAATGTTCATTTTTATTTAAACATTCCAAAAATTCCTGTGTAACACCTGAAGGGTTAATAAACTTCTTGAATGTGGTTTTGAGCACCTTGAGGGGTGCAGTATTTAGAATGGTGTCACACTTGGGTATTTTCTATCATATAGACCCCTCAAAATGACTTCAAATGAGATGTGGTCCCTAAAAAAAATGGTGTTGTAAAAATGAGAAATTGCTGGTCAAATTTTAACCCTTATAACTCCCTAACAGAAAAAAAATTTGGTTTCATAATTGTGCTGATGTACAGTAGACATGTGGGAAATGTTACTTATTAAGTATTTTTTTTGACATATCTCTGTGATGTAATTGCATAAAAATTCAAAGTTGGAAAATTGCGAAATTTTCAACATTTTTGCCAAATTTCCATTTTTTTCACAAATAAACCCAGGTAATATCAAAGAAATTTTACCACTATCATGAACTACAATATGTCTTGAGAAAACAGTGTCAGAATCACCGGGATCCGTTAAAGCGTTCCAGAGTTATAACCTCATAAATGGACAGTGGTCAGAATTGTAAAAATTGGCCCGGTCCATAACGTGCAAACCACCCTTGGGTTAAAGGGGTTAATAAAAACATCCATGTGCTGTCAGTGATTTGAATGGATGCTTAGACTTATATTGGCATTCTGCAGTGTCAAGCCATGGATGGGAGTTGTTAGGGTGATCTGGGCTGAATGGAAAAAAATGGAAAATGAATGACTACTATCAGTGAAAATGTCACCGGTGAATCATTGGATTTACGATTATATCTTCATTTTCAGGAGGTAGTTCAGCAGCTTTGTTTAACGGTAACTTGTCAGACGACTTATGATGCCGGAATCGCGAGCAGCATTAATCACAGCCTGGATTATATTACTCTCTAGAATGCTTGGCCATTTCAGAAAAAAATACTCTTTGAAGATTTGTCCGGTTCTTC
Source organism: Ranitomeya imitator (assembly GCF_032444005.1). NCBI lineage: Eukaryota > Metazoa > Chordata > Amphibia > Anura > Dendrobatidae > Ranitomeya > Ranitomeya imitator. The sequence continues at coordinate 708,676,366 of NC_091284.1, read as the reverse complement.
CCAGCGCTGCTGCTGGTTGTATTGTCAAAGTATATTTTCTCTGAAACGCCAGAGCATTTCAGCGAATCATATTCCTGGCTGCAATCATGTGCTTACAAGATGGGCAACATGAAAGGCCTGATAGGTTCCATATTTTGATCAGTATGGTGGTTTTATCACTATAGTATAAGTTGGTAACATTGCAGTATTGATGGAAATATTGGTCTTGGTACTGTGGTCTTCGGTTATGATCAGCATTATGGCATTCCATTACTATGTGGACCTTATTAATCTTATATAGCAATATTATTGACACTATTAGAAAAATAAGAAAAAATAGGAGCGCACTTACCCTGGTGTGGTATGCATCACTTTATTGAAACATAGAAAGTGGACAGCAGGGAGGGGCAGGATCGGCCATGGACAATGGCCGTTTCGTGCTTACTGGCACTTCAACGGGTCCTAATGGTGAGTGAGCTGGAGGAGTATTATATGGACCGGATCTAGTCTCAAACTCCTCCCCTCCAATGCTCAAACAAATATAATGTGAAGATTAAAAACAACATATAATTAAAAACAGTAGACGTAGAACACAATCTAGAAAACTGAATACACAATTGGAAACAGACAGACTAATATTTACAAAAATACAGACATGTCGACTTTTTCATTAAAACCAGATGGTCCTGCCGCGTTAGCGCGCAGAATCCACCTGGCTTCTCTACGCAACAACAGACGACACAGATCTCCTCCCTCTGGCAGCGAGACACGCTCTAAACCTGCAAACCTCAAAGATTGGACATCTCCCGCATGGTGAGTCCGAACATGATCTATCAACCTCGGGGCACCCTTCCCTGTTTTTATAGAATTAAAATGCTCTCTAATGCGAATAAACAAGGGGCGGATGGTTTTGCCGATGTAGAAACCTCGGCAGGGGCAAAAAAGAATATATACGACGTGAGAGGTTTTACAAGATATAAAGTCTCGTACCGTATGTTGTATATGGCCCACCCTCACTTGATCTCCTGTATGGTGATATTTGCAAAAGTTGCAACTCCCGCATTTGTAATTACCTGTGGGTGCGCTATCAGTAAGCCAATTATTTCTATCGGTCCTGAAACGGTTCCGGACTATAATATCTCTGATGTTTTTACTCCGACGACTAGCAAAAAGGGGGCCTCTTTCTACCACTTCTTTAAAATTGCTGTCCTGACTCAGGATCTGCCAATTTTTACGTATGACTGATCTAATGTGATTGTCAAGCGGTCCGAATTTGAAACTAAAGACAAACTTTTTTTCGGGTTTTTTCCCCAAGGACATAGAAACATTGGTAGCCTTTGCTTTTTCATAAGCGGCATCCAACACTGAAGGGGGATATCCTCGTTTTTTAAAATGATTAATTAATTCCACTGACTGCCGCTCAAATCCTTCAGACTCATTATTGATTCTTTTAACCGTAAGAATTTGACTAAAAGGAAGGGACCGTTTCACATAGGAGGGATGGGCACTATTAAAGTGTAATAGTGAATTAGACGCAGATGGTTTACGATATACCTCTGTGGACAGACCTCTTTCGCTAGTGTACAATTTGACATCTAAAAACACCAAATTGGTGCCTCCGAATTGCGAGGTGAACCGCATATTCATGGTGTTGGATGTCCCCAGGTGCTCAACAAAATCATTGAAAACATCCTGGGGTCCATCCCACACCATGAATATGTCATCGACATATCTAGCATAAAGCTTGATATGCCGAAGAAAAGGGTTACTTGAGGAATAAATGTAATCCTCTTCAAACCTGGCAAGAAAAAGGTTGGCCAGGGTACATGCGACGGGGGTGCCCATCGCGGTACCCACCGCCTGCAAGTACCACTGGCCATCGAACTGAAAAGCCAGTTAGCACGAAACGGCCGTTGTCCATGGCCGATCCTGCCCCTCCCTGCTGTCCACTTTCTATGTTTCAATAAAGTGATGCATACCACACCAGGGTAAGTGCGCTCCTATTTTTTCTTATTTTTCTACTTTTGGACTCTGCATATGTTTCTGGAAGCGGCACCCCTGATCCATTTGGTGTGGAGGATACGTTTAGCCCATTTTCTCCTGCTTGGTGTTGCACTGTTTGGTCGGTGATTTGGATTTATCAGCTGTGCAGTGATATATGTGCGTTCTTTGTTTTTGGATTGTATATTTGGACTTTGCTATTTGCACATTGCTAGCACGCTGAGCCACCCACACCTTTTAGCACACCAGTCGTTGATTAGCAGCATAGTGGTTTTCCACTATATCAAGTTTCTGCTTCATGGAATCTGAGGCTGTATCCTTATCGCATGGACTTTTAGCAGGGAGGGAGAATGTGGATTCTTATTTTTCCGAATGTGAACTACATGACAACGTTTTTTCTTTTAGCACTAAGACGCTTGAACACAAATTATTTATGGCCGCAGAAAGAGAAGTTAATTTGTTTTGGACAAACAACTCTTTAAAATCCTATATGGAGTGCGGTCGGGTACCGCGAGGATTGCGAGTCACTAAAGAAATGGCTCAATATAAGGACAATGAATCCTTCATTAAGGAGTGGGAGAAAATATTACTACAGTGCTCCCAAGATTTATTACGTCTTGTTCTGAAACAAAATATTATTAACTACGAGGCCACAAAAGCTGAATTTGTGAAAACTAAAGAGGAACTAAAGACTAGATTGTCTGATACTCAATGGACAGTTATAGACAAAAAATTGGACACAAAACTTATAACCCTGCAAAATGAGATCAAACAAAGGAAAAGGGACAAGTTTATTAGAGACAAGATTGACTTTGAATCCGGAAAAATCTTCTCTTGGAACAAAGGTGTCCCAGCTGAGAGTAATCGGAAATTCCGCAGTAAGTGGAATCAGAATAAGGGACAAGGATGGAATAAGTCCCAGTTTAAAAGGAATAAAAATAAAAGGGATTACCTCACTACAGACTCAGATTCGAGTGCAGCTGAAGATTCTGCTGCATCCACAAGTATAACGCCCCTACAACAAGCAACTACCTCAGGTGTATCCCCTTTAGACGCAGGACGCATCGAGGGAGTAGGGGAAATGGCAGAAGGCAACTCGAAAAAAAGACGACAAGTCTCCTGGAAACCGATGAAATAACAGTGGTCAACCTCACTCCGCGGATATTGAACGATACACATATATCGGTCCTGACCAAGGGACTCAATTTTTGTCTTCCAGAACGGTTTGATATAGTAGACTTTAAGATCGATTTATTTAAGGCGATACGCAAAATCCATCTACATAAATCTTTTTCCACAGCCAAAAGTAATCCAGTCCCTCGGGAAATTTTTCCAGGAGAGTTACCCTGTCAGGTGGGTCCCCTTGGCTTTTTTGTCACTGAGGACCCATTTGACGAGGTACGGGAAGAGACACGGGATCTTATTGATTCTTTGTATACTGTTCCACGGTCAATAATAGAAGAAGATACGGTTGTTCAACCTTTTACTGGGGGGAATAAGTCTACCTATATGCCCCCTATATCCCCAGGGAACACTGTCGATATTTTTCAGATGCAGGTGTTGAGAGATGTAGAAGCCTTAATATACAAACAACCTTTAGATAATCTTTTGACAAAAGAAAAACAAGCTTTAATTGAAATACGAAACTGGTCTGATGTGATTGTCCGTAATGCGGATAAGGGAGGTAACGTTGTGTTGCTGTCGAGAGATTACTATAAAACAGAAGCTTTAAGACAATTGTCTGATGAAGAAACGTATGTAAAACTTAAAGGGGACCCCACTATAAAATTTAAAAATCTATTACATTCTTTTTTAAGACATTTCGTGGAAAGAAGGGTCTTTTCATCTAAACAAGCTGAGAAGCTTTTTCCTAAATTCCCAAAGCGTCCCCATTGGTATCATATACCTAAATTACATAAGTCAGTTGTAGCCCCCCCAGGCCGTCCTATTGTGTCAGGGGTGGGCTCCCTGACTGAGCCGCTTTCTTCATACATTGACTGGCTATTACGCCCCCTTTTGTCGGATGTTCCCTCCTATATAATAGACACGGGAGCTTTTTTACAAATTCTGAAGGATTTTGAATGGCATGATTCTTATTCTTTAACATCGATAGATATCGAAAGCCTGTACACCCGCATACCACAAACATTGGGAGTGGAGACAATCAGACGTATTTTACAAAATACGCCTACTGGACAGGACACGGTTGATTTTATTTGTGAGGGACTCTCATTCATTCTTGAGCATAATGCTTTTCAGTTCGATGGCCAGTGGTACTTGCAGGCGGTGGGTACCGCGATGGGTACCCCCGTCGCATGTACCCTGGCCAACCTTTTTCTTGCCAGGTTTGAAGAGGATTACATTTATTCCTCAAGTAACCCTTTTCTTCGGCATATCAAGCTTTATGCTAGATATGTCGATGACATATTCATGGTGTGGGATGGACCCCAGGATGTTTTCAATGATTTTGTTGAGCACCTGGGGACATCCAACACCATGAATATGCGGTTCACCTCGCAATTCGGAGGCACCAATTTGGTGTTTTTAGATGTCAAATTGTACACTAGCGAAAGAGGTCTGTCCACAGAGGTATATCGTAAACCATCTGCGTCTAATTCACTATTACACTTTAATAGTGCCCATCCCTCCTATGTGAAACGGTCCCTTCCTTTTAGTCAAATTCTTAGGGTTAAAAGAATCAATAATGAGTCTGAAGGATTTGAGCGGCAGTCAGTGGAATTAATTAATCGTTTTAAAAAACGAGGATATCCCCCTTCAGTGTTGGATGCCGCTTATGAAAAAGCAAAGGCTACCAATGTTTCTATGTCCTTGGGGAAAAAACCCGAAAAAAAGTTTGTCTTTAGTTTCAAATTCGGACCGCTTGACAATCACATTAGATCAGTCATACGTAAAAATTGGCAGATCCTGAGTCAGGACAGCGATCTTAAAGAAGTGGTAGAAAGAGGCCCCCTTTTTGCTAGTCGTCGGAGTAAAAACATCAGAGATATTATAGTCCGGAACCGTTTCAGGACCGATAGAAATAATTGGCTTACTGATAGCGCACCCACAGGTAATTACAAATGCGGGAGTTGCAACTTTTGCAAATATCACCATACAGGAGATCAAGTGAGGGTGGGCCATATACAACATACGGTACGAGACTTTATATCTTGTAAAACCTCTCACGTCGTATATATTCTTTTTTGCCCCTGCCGAGGTTTCTACATCGGCAAAACCATCCGCCCCTTGTTTATTCGCATTAGAGAGCATTTTAATTCTATAAAAACAGGGAAGGGTGCCCCTAGGTTGATAGATCATGTTCGGACTCACCATGCGGGAGATGTTCAATCTTTGAGGTTTGCAGGTTTAGAGCGTGTCTCGCTGCCAGAGGGAGGAGGAGATCTGTGTCGTCTGTTGTTGCGTAGAGAAGCCAGGTGGATTCTGCGCGCTAACGCGGCAGGACCATCTGGTTTTAATGAAAAAGTCGACATGTCTGTATTTTTGTAAATATTAGTCTGTCTGTTTCCAATTGTGTATTCAGTTTTCTAGATTGTGTTCTACGTCTACTGTTTTTAATTATATGTTGTTTTTAATCTTCACATTATATTTGTTTGAGCATTGGAGGGGAGGAGTTTGAGACTAGATCCGGTCCATATAATACTCCTCCAGCTCACTCACCATTAGGACCCGTTGAAGTGCCAGTAAGCACGAAACGGCCGTTGTCCATGGCCGATCCTGCCCCTCCCTGCTGTCCACTTTCTATGTTTCAATAAAGTGATGCATACCACACCAGGGTAAGTGCGCTCCTATTTTTTCTTATTTTTCTACTTTTGGACTCTGCATATGTTTCTGGAAGCGGCACCCCTGATCCATTTGGTGTGGAGGATACGTTTAGCCCATTTTCTCCTGCTTGGTGTTGCACTGTTTGGTCGGTGATTTGGATTTATCAGCTGTGCAGTGATATATGTGCGTTCTTTGTTTTTGGATTGTATTATTGACACTATTAGTCTTGCAATAAATGTCATATTTGTAATAAAGACCCCAGCTGGGAAAGTGACCATGGGGGCTGCAACTACCTGTTTACATTCAAATAACGGCTGAATTTCCTTCTCAGTCCGGCCCTGGATCCAAGGTTTTTGGCAGGGTTTCTAGATACAGTATTTACAGAAATAAAAACATCTCAAAGGTCCTATTCGATTAATGGGAGTAAGCACAATCATAGCAAGGAGAAAAAAACAGCACCAAAATTCAGGCCTCTATTGCCAGCTGGTTGACACAGTGGGAATCCGGGTGCTCAACAGCAAAATATTGTATACAATAAAGTCCATGAGAAGAAAAAAGATGGCACTCACCATTTATAAAAAATCTTTTATTTCATACCCTTAAAAGATTGAGGCAGGGAGACAGTGTAGAGACTGGATGGATGACGGTCATTTCGCGCTTCCTGCGCAGGACCTGTTGAAGCACAATAAGCGCGAAACAGCCGTCGTTCATGCAGTCTCTACACTGCCTCCCTGCCTCAATGTTTTAAGGATATGAAACAAAGAATAAAAAATTTTTAGGTGCCACCTTTTTTCTTCTCACAGACTTTGGGGCAAGCACAATACTTGTTGGGTGTTGGACAGCTGCCTTGGCAATTTACAGTTCAGCATGCAGCGATGCCTCTACACACCGATGTCTGGTAGGACAGTATGCCTGCGCAAGCCCTTTAAGTGGAGCCTATCATGTAATCTTCCAGCCCAATAACGATATATAAGGTGTAATAAACTGCTGTACATAAGACATATAACCACATCCTATCTTCTGCATTCTGTGCAATAACTACCAAATGTGTTGTATGATCATACTGTCATGAAGAGAGCATTAATGGACTTAGGCAGGATATAAATCTGCTGACAGTGCCAGCAATACAGCATTAAATATTTAGAAAGCAACTTTGTGGAATCCATTTGTGTTTTCGCTCTACCATGCTTCACACTCCCCTATATGTAGGCAATGCTTCATCACTGCAGACAATATACGTCTGGGTTCAGTACATTTTACATCTGGAAATTCAGCACTTAGGTCATTTCCAGAGGAAAGCCAGGTGTTTCACATAAAGTAGTCTTTCTGCTGTATATGTGGCTGGCCTTGTCCTCACTGGTCTGTTGATCTGAATCAGCTTCTTTGCTCCCTAGAGGATCCTAATTGTACATAGAGCAGGAAATGTACTTACAAAGTAAAGTTTGTTTGTAAAATGCATTACGCGCTGCATCCAACATTATGAATATGTTTATATGAAAACTAATAGTATATTTCCCTCTATTTTCCAATCGATTTTTGGCTAAATCAAACATGCCATTGTGATGCGATTTTTATTTGGGGTTTTGATTTTTTTTTTAATGCCAAAATACAGAAGTTATTCTTGCAGTCCCAGTGGAGAGTAGTACTTCAATGGATGCGATAAAGCATTGTCCTGCATAAAAATCATGATTTTCTTGGAAGATGCAGACTTTTTCCTGTACCACTGCTTGAAGAATGTGCCCAACTAGCTCATCATTAAAAATACCAATGCATAGCAGAACCTCATCTCCACCTTGCTGGTGTTTGAATTCAATTGGAGGTCTGTGCCCATTAGGGTATGTTCCCACGTTCAGTATTAGGCAGCACTTTGGACGCAGCACATGTCCGCTGCATCCAAAGCGCTGCCGGCTTTTGACTGCAGGTGATTCCGGATGTGTTCACTGAACCGTGCAGAATCACTGTATCCAATTCATTGGACGGGAAATTTATCTTGCGGAGACAGAGCATCTCCGCAACATAAATTGACATTCTGAGGTCTCGAAAGGCGTGCCGCATGCCCGTCTCCGCAGGGAAGCCAGAGGCATCCCTGCAAGCATAGTGGAGATGGGATTTCTTCAAATCCCATCCACTATGCTGTAACATCTGGCCGCTGCGGGTTGGATGCTGCAGATGTACCCAGCGTCCAATCCTCAGCGTTTACTGACCATGGGAACATACCCTTAGTGATACAATCACAAACACATCCCTCTAGCCCATCAAGAGTCATTCTTATCTCATCAGTCCATAGAACCTTTGAAAAATCTGTCTTCAAATATTTCTTGGCCCAGTCTTCACATTTTCACTTCTGTGTCTTGCTCAGTTGTGGTCAGGTTTCAACCTTCCTTATCTTGGCCATATCTCTGAGCACTGAACACCTTGTACTTCTGGGCCTCCAGGGAAGTTGCAGAATATGCCAGCACTGTGGATAATGGCTTCCTGGTCGCTTCATGTTTGATTCTTCTGAAACCTTTTACAGTTAATGTGTGTCTTTTTTTCTTAACACGAGTTTCTTAACACAAGTTTGTTGCTTGAAATCCGTACCTAGGAGAAAAAAGAGTAACTATAGCAGTAAGCATTTAATAACGTATACATATGTGTCTGTCTGGTCCTGGCACAACTAAAGGTGGCCATTAGACCGATTGGGGGTCAATGTTCGGTTCATTCAAAAAGCTCTAAGGTGGAGATGAATAAATCTGGTTCAAATACCTCCATCAGAGTTCAGATCTGATGTCGCACGCCCCAATATCTTAGCAGTTTCAGGAATGCTGGCTGCATCCTGCAAAACTTTCAACATTCTTTGATTTTTCATTGTCAGTCAAACCTCTTTTTTGGCCCATTTTGCCTGAATAACACAAGCTGCCTAATAATTGTGCACGCCTTGATAAAGGCTCTTTGACCTTTCCCGACGCCTGTATAGTGCAGTACTTTGCTCTGCTCAGAACAAATAAGTACGCCTGCGCAGGAGCACGACGCCAGGAAGACAGTGTGGATGACATAGGGACAAGACATCCACATGATGCAAGAAGGAGGACAGCATTGAAAGAAGAAGGGAGGTGCCGGACCAAGAGCAGCAACATCCCTCTGACTGGACCGCCACACCACGCCACGCAGGTGAGTATAATAAATGGTGTGTTAGGGCTAGCAGAACGCACTAAATTATAAGAGAGATGCTATAAGGTGCGTTCGCACCCCGGGGTCCACCGTGCAGAGATGGAACCTGCTACTGAGTAATGACAGACTATATGGCGGTACAATGTGGATACACACACGGGTTAACTTCACCCTGTGTGAAGGAAGCAAACCCTGTTGCATCACAGAGCCGCAGTACCGCACCAAGAGCGCAAGCAAGGAATCTTAGGACTCTATCCCAAGACACAGGGTTAGAGTACGTTCAGACCACTTGCGCTCGACACCGCAACTGGGGTGTCATAGTAACAGAAAATATAACTTAAAGCACAAGAGTGCATGCTGTGCTGCTTTGGCGGATGCCACTAACCACCCAGACTTGGGATAGGAAAGCGCTCTATAAGCGCACCGCGCCGCACTGGCGGTTGCAGCAATAGATGCTGTATCGTGTGTCTTTATGTTGACAGCTTAGTCAGGCGCTATACAGCAAGCATCCACCTTTTGCGAACAGTCATATACAAGGGAGGGGATTTTGAAGAACGACTTGCACTCATCAACACACACACGATTCCAAATGTACACTAGCGCATGGCCGTGCAGCCATGCAAACCTTTTATAGCTGCAGCAAGAACAGGACCTTCCCAGAAGGACCAATGGGAGTCAGCCACAGAAGAAGAACACCTTCAGGACCTTCCTAAAGGACCAATGGGATTTGCTGCAGTATCTAAGCATGTGACCCTTGATCTCCAATGAGATCTTGCCCCGGGCATGCTCAGAAGGGGAAAAGCAGGACTTAGTCCCAAACACATCTGCTCTCCGCTGCCCAGTACTGGCTACAATGGCAGCAGCTGGAAAGGCAGCAGTAACCAGTCGTCCTGTATCACCCTGAGCTAGATGCTGGAACCGATGTCTCCGCTGAGCAGACTCCACTGTGGCTGGAGAAGAATGGGAGACTGCAGCGGAGATGGTTTGAGATTAGGGCAGCACGGTGGCGCAGTGGTTAGCACAGCAGCCTTGCAGTGCTGGAGTCCTGTGTTCAAATCCCACCAAGGACAACATCTGCAAAGAGTTTGTATGTTCTCTCTGTGTTTGTGTGGGTACTCTGGTTTCCTCCCACATTCCAAAGACATAGTGATAGGGAATTTAGATTGTGAGCCCCAATGGAGACAGTGAATGATAATGTTTGCAAACTGTAAAGTGATGCAGAATATGTTAGCGCTATATAAAGATTATTTATTATTATTCCCCCTGTGCAGAGGCGGGATCTCGACACCTAACATGGTGTTTTTCTTGTCTTGCAGGTCAGGTTGGGGGCAGATATACTGTACAGCATTATAGAATGTGATATATCAGGCCTGAAAGGCAGTGGTCTTATCTCATATTGGTCAAACCTGGTGACAGGTTCTCTTTTAAGAAACTTGGAAGCCTAGGTTTTGTAAAAAAAAAAAAACACCAAAAACTAGTTGCTCAGGCTTTTGGTAAAGGTCTTTTTCATGGCTTATATTCTTCTGCAGGTTGATAGCGTTATTAACCTGTACATAAATTTGGCCAAACTTTGCCGGGAGGAAATTAATTTTATTCCTCCCGGTAGCATTCTTGTTTCAGTCATGGGGCGGCAGCAGCGCAGGTTCAGTAAACACTCTCAGTATACAGAGTGGGGGCTGTAGCTGCGCCCCCGGCCCTGACTGACACTGGCTCTGCATCAGGGCTGTTATTAAACTTTAGATTAACCTGTATCTGCAATTTAATAGTGTTTTTTTCTGGTGGCAGGTTAAGTTTTTGCACTACTTTTTGCAACATATACAATTACGTCAGATAGGGCTTCTGAATTATGCCGAGCAGATTAATTTGTCCAAAAGTTACACCATTCTTCTTTATAGGGAACTTGGGGAAAATCAGTGTGCTAGCAGTGCACACTGTTCCTATGATGCACCTCTTTTTCCAAATCTAAATCTCTCAAATTGTAAAATGTTTATTGTAGAAACTCTTATCTCTATTATTTTTATTAAATGTGTGTATATATTCATTTAATGCAGTGTGAGTGCATTAATATATTCACCTACTGCTGCTCTTTCCAGTGTCCTGCACAGTTCTTTTTTGCTACTCAGTGTTGTCACCGATCTGCAGACTGTCTGTGTCACGCTGTGCTACCGATTCTCTTGTATGAGAGAATCGCAGAACTGATACAGAGGAGACAGAGAAAGTAATTTCTCCTTTCCCTCCATTAATGGCATCTGCAATAATTGGACTGCACTTGGATGACATCGGATGACATCTGAGTGCAGTCCGCTGTTTCACACCCACCGATAGACTTGTATGAGTGTGTGCGATGTGTTTTCACGATCAGCAAACGCTGCGGGTTTGACGCTGCGTTCATCCGCAGCGTCAAACCTGCAGCGGCCAGATGTTACAGCATAGTGGATGGGATTTGAAGAAATCCCATGTCCACTGTGTGTGCAGGGATGCCTTCGGCTTCCCTTGTGGAGACGGACATGGGGCATGTCTTTCGAGACCGCAGCATGTCAATTTGTCTTGCGGAGATGCTCCGTCTCCGCAAGATAAATTTCCCGTCCAAGGTATTGAATGCAGTGATTCCGCATGGTTCAATTAACACATGCAGAATCACCTGCATTCAAAAGCTGGCAGCGCTTTGGACACAGCGGACATGTGCTAAGTAGTGATGAGCGAGGGTACTCATTGCTCGGGTTTTGATCTATTTAAAGTGTTTTTTTCTGTTAATGTTGATGATTATAGCTTACAGCGAATGAAAACCAAAAAGTCGTTATCTCATTAAATTACAATTAAATTAGCTTGAAAAATTATTTTAAAATCCAAAATATTGGTCTACTGAAATGTATGTTCAGTAAATGCACTCAATACTTGGTCAGGGCTCCTTTTGAAGCAATTACTGCATCAATGCGGCGTGGCATGGAGGCAATCAGCCTGTGGCATTCTTGAGGTTTATGGAAGCCCAGGTTGCTTTGATAGCAGACTTCAGCTTATCTGCATTGTTGGGTCTGGTGTCTCTCATCTTCCTCTTGACTATACCCCATAGATTCTCTTTGGGGTTTAGGTCAGGGGAGTTTCTTGGCCAATCAAGCACAGTGATACTGTTGTTTTTTAAACCAGATATTTGTACTTTTGGCAGTGTGGACAGATGCCAAGTCCTGCTGGAGAATGACATTTCCATCTCCAAAAAGCTTGTCGGTAGAGCGAAGCATGAAGTGCTCTAAAATTTCCTGGTAGACGGCTGTGCTGACTTTGGTCTTGATAAAACACAGTGGACCTACACCAGCAGATGACATGGCTCCCCAAACCATCATTGATTGTGGAAACTTCACACTAGACCTCAAGCAGTTTGGACTGTGGCCTCTCCACTCTTCCTCCAGACTCTGGGACCTTGATTTTCAAATGAAATGCAAAATTTACTTTCATCTGAAAACAACACCTTGGACCACTGAGCATCAGTCCAGTTCTTTTTCTCCTTGGCTCAGGTAAGATGCTTCTAGCACTGTCTATTGGTCATGGGTGGCTTGATTCAAGGAATGCAACAATTATAGCCCATGTCCTGGATACGTCTGTGTGTGGTGGCTCTTGAAGCAATGACCCCAGCAGCAGTCCACACCTTGTGAATCTCCCCCAATTTTTTGAATGGCCTTTTCTTAACAATCCTTTCAAGGCTGCGGTTATCCCAATTGCTTGTGCACCTTTTTCTACCACACTTTTTCCTTCCACTCAACTTTCCATTAATATACTTGGATAGAGCACTCTGTGAACGGCCAGCTTTCTTAGCAATGACCTTTTGTGGCTTGCCCTCCTTGTGGAGTGTGTCAATTACTGCCTTCTGGACATCTATCAAGTCAGCAGTCTTCTTGATTGTGGAGCTACTGAAACAGACTAAGAGACCTTTTTAAACGCTTAGGAAGCCTTTGTAGGTGTTAATTCCATTTTACTGAGATAAAGACTTTTGGGTTTTCATTGGCTGTAAGCGATAATCATCAACATTAACAGAAATAAACGCTTGAAATAGATCACTCTGAAATGACTCTATATAATATATGAATTTCACATTTTTGTATTGAAGAACTGAAATAAATTAACCTTTTTATGACATTTTAATTTTGTAAGAAGCACTTGTGTAAGGCCAGTACTTACAAAGAGGTTTATAACTTCTTTCTTTTAGTAGCTTCTAAAACTATTTGACAATAGCATATCTAATGGAAATGTGATGTAGTAACAGCTATAATTTTACTGGTGTAGGCAAGTTCTTTCATTCATTTTCCATTTTAACACATCAGGAGAAAATCCAGACCACACTGCATTATTAATGAGTCTCCGGACGGGCAGCACTACTATACTTTTGTATCATATTTGCCTGCAGCAGGAGCACTTCAGTTAGTAATATATTAGAAAATCACTGATAATATCATTAGTTACCCTACTTCTGAAAGGGGTTCTTCAGGATCTATCCTTTTTGTTTAAAATTTTCTCAAAAACTTCTTGGACCTACATGTGTCTCCCTCAATATGATCTCTGCCTCGAGATTATGCAACTCACCGATTAAATGGCAAAAACTTGGTGACAGATTCTATTTATTAAGTATGAAGTGAAATTAAATAAGAAAAGAAAAGATGCTCAGTGTCTGTCAGAATGAAACGCATTAGACATTCATGCAATTTGCAGATATGAGTGATACAATACAGATATTGAAATAAATGCAAAATCCCATACTATGCATATAGTTAGATGAGGCACAAAAACAGCAAACACTGGGTATGAATGAGAACAGACGGGTGAAGTGGGTGGGTGTCAATAGGGGGTGAGAACATAGCTTTGCATTGGCACAGTAATTCCATGTTCTTTGATAATATAAAAGCTGCTGTTTAAAAATTACTAAATGGGAGAAAATAACTAATCTTTATATAGAAGCCTGCTCGTTGAAATGTGTGACAACATGTATATATATAATTGTCTAAGGGGTACTTCTGTCTTTCTGTCCCGGAAATCCCGCATCGCTGATTGGTCGCGGCAGCAGCCTGTCATGGCTGCCGCGACCAATCAGCGACGGGCACAGTCCGATTAATCCCTCCCCTACTCCCCTGCAATCACTGCCCGGCGCCCGCTCCATAATCCCCCTCCAGTCACCGCTCACACAGGGTTAATGGCAACGGTAACGGGCCGCGGTGTAACGCACTCCGTTACCGCTGCTATTAACCCTGTGTTTCCCCAACTATTTACTATTTATGCTGCCAATGCAGCATCAATAGTAAAAATATGTCATGTTAAAAAAAAAACAAAAAAACCTGCGATACTCACCATCCGCCGCCTTTCCCGCTCCTCGGGACGCTCCGGTGACCGCTCCATGCAAGCGGCAGGTTCCGGTGCCAAGGAATGTATGCGACAAGGACCTGCCATGACGTCACGGTCATGTGACCGCGATGTCAACACAGGTCCTGCGCTCATACCAGCCCTGGGACCGGAAGCTGCCACTTGCAATGGAGCAGTCACCGGAGCGTCCCGAGGAGCGGGAAAGGCGGCGGATGGTGAGTATAGCAGGACTTCAGCGGGCCTTCGGAAGGTGATTATATGTTTATTTTTTATTTTAAGTCTCTATATTATGTGGCTCTGTGCTGTATACTCCGTTGCTGTGCAATATACTACGTGACTGGGCAATATACTACGTGGCTGGGCAATATAGTACATGACTGGGCAATATACTACGTGGCTAATATACTACGTCGCTGGGCAATATACTATGTGGCTGGGCAATATACTACGTGGCTGGGCAATATACTATGTGGACATGCATACTCTAGATTACCCGATGCGTTAGAATCGGGCCACCATCTAGTCTACTATATAATTGTCTAAGCGTCACTTCTGTCTTTCTGTCTGTCTGTCACAGATATTCATTGGTCGCGGCCTCTGTCTGTCATGGAATCCAAGTCGCTGATTGGTCTCGCCAGCTGCCTGTCATGGCTGCCGCGACCAATCAGCGACGGCCACAGTCAGATTAGTCCCTCCCTACTCCCCTGCAGTCAGGTGCCCAGCGCCCACTCCATACTCCCTGCAGTCACTACTCACACAGGGTTAATGCCAGCGGTAACGGACCGCGTTATGCCGCGGGTAACTCACTCCGTTACCGTCGCTATTAACCCTGTGTGACCAAGTTTTTACTATTGATGCTGCCTATGCAGCGTCAATAGTGAAAAGACCTAATGTTAAAAATAATTTAAAAAAAATGAAAAATCATCATATACTCACCCTCTAACGCATTTCCCGCTCTTCGCGACGTTCCGGTGCTAAGGATGGTATGCGACAAGGACCTTCCATGACGTCACAGTCATGTGACCGCGACGTCATCACAGGTACTGCGCGCCTGCACGAGAAGAACCTTCCATAACGTCACGGTCATGTGACCACGACGTCATCACAGGTCCTGTGTGAGAAGGACCTTCCATAACGTCATGGTCATGTGACCGCAACGTCATCACAGGTCCTGCGTGCCTACGCGAGAAGGACCTGCCATGACGTCACGGTCATATGACCGCGACGTCATCACACCCTGGGACCAGAAGCTGGCGACAGAACTACAAGGGGCCCTCAGATCGGAAGGTGAGTATATGTTTATTTTTTATTTTTTAACCTGTGATATACGTGGCTGGGCAATATACTACGTAGCTGGGCAATATACTACGTGACTCTGTGCTGTATACTACGTGGCTCTGTGCTGTATACTACGTCACTGGGCAATATACTACGTAACTGGGCAATATACTACGTGGCTGGGCAATATGCTCTGTGCTGTATACTACGTGGCTGGGCAATATACTACGTGGCTGGGCAATATACTACGTGACTGGGCAATATGCTACATGACTGGGCAATATACTACGTAGCTGGGCAATATAGTACGTGACTGGGCAATATACTACATGGGCTGGGCAATACACTATGTGGCTCTGTGCTGTATACTACGTCGCTGGGCAATATACTACGTAACTGGGCAATATACTACGTGGCTGGGCAATATGCTCTGTGCTGTATACTACGTCGCTGGGCAATATACTACGTGGCTGGGCAATATACTACGTGACTGGGCAATATGCTACATGACTGGGCAATATACTACGTAGCTGGGCAATATAGTACGTGACTGGGCAATATACTACATGGGCTGGGCAATATACTACGTGGCTCTGTGCTGTATACTACGTCGCTGGGCAATATACTACGTAACTGGGCAATATACTACGTGGCTGGGCAATATGCTCTGTGCTGTATACTACGTCGCTGGGCAATATACTATGTGGCTGGGCAATATACTACATGACTGGGCAATATACTACGTAGCTGGGCAATATAGTACGTGGCTGGGCAATATACTACGTGGGCTGTGCAATATACTACGTGGCTCTGTGCTGTATACTACGTCGCTGGGCAATATACTACGTGGGCTGTGCAATATACTACGTGGCTCTGTGCTGTATACTACGTCGCTGGGCAATATACTACGTAACTGGGCAATATACTATGTGGCTGGGCAATATACTACGTAGCTGGGCTACGGCTCTGTGCTGTATACTACGTGGCTCTGTGCTGTATACTACGTCACTGGACAATATACTACATCACTGGGCAATATACTACGTAACTCGGCAATATAATACGTAACTGGGCAATATACTATGTGGCTGGGCAATATGCTCTGTGCTGTATACTATGTCGCTGGGCAATATACTACGTGACTGGGCAATATACTACGTGACTGGGCAATATAGTACGTGACTGGGCAATATAGTACGTGACTGGGCAATATACTACGTGGGCTGGGCAATATACTACGTGGCTCTGTGCTGTATACTATGTTGCTGGGCAATATACTACGTAACTGGGCAATATACTACTTGGCTGGGCAATATGCTCTGTGCTGTATACTACGTCGCTGGGCAATATACTACGTCGCTGGGCAATATACTATGTGGCTGGGCAATATACTACATGACTGGGCAATATACTACGTAGCTGGGCAATATAGTACGTGGCTGGGCAATATACTATGTGGGCTGTGCAATAAACTACGTGGCTCTGTGCTGTATACTACGTCGCTGGGCAATATACTACGTAACTGGACAATATACTACGTAACTGGGCAATATACTACGTGTCTGGGCAATATACTACGTAGCTGGGCAATATATTACGTGGCTCTGTGCTGTATACTACGTGGCTCTGTGCTGTATAATACGTCACTGGGCAATATACTAAGTCACTGGGCAATATACTACGTAACTCGGCAATATACTACGTAACTGGGCAATATACTACGTGGCTGGGCAATATGCTCTGTGCTGTATACTACGTCGCTGGGCAATATATTACGTGACTGGGCAATATACTACGTGACTGGGCAATATACTACGTGACTGGGCAATAGAGTACGTGACTGGGCAATATACTACGTGGGCTGGGCAATATACTACGTGGCTCTGTGCTGTATACTATGTCGCTGGGCAATATACTACGTAACTGGGCAATATACTATGTGACTGGGCAATATACTACGTAGCTGGGCAATATACTACGTGGGCTGTGCAATATACTATGTGGCTCTGTGCTGTATACTACATCGCTGGGCAATATACTAAGTAACTGGGCAATATACTACGTAACTGGGCAATATACTACGTGGCTGGGCAATATGCTCTGTGCTGTATACTACATGGCTGGGCAATATACTACGTGACTGGGCAATATACTACGTGACAGGGCGATATACTACATGTCTGGGCAATATACTACGTGGCTGGGCAATATACTACGTGGCTGGGCAATACGTGACTGGGCAATATACTACGTGACTGGGCAATATACTATGTGACTGGGCAATATACTACGTGGCTGGGCAATATACTATGTGGCTGGGCAATATACTACGTCACTGGGCAATATACTATGTAGCTGGGCAATATACCACGTGGCTGGGCAATATACTACGTGGCTGGGCTATATACTACGTGGCTGGGCAATATACTACGTCACTGGGCAATATACTACATGGCTGGGCAATATACTACGAGGACATGCATATTCTAGAATACCCGATGCGTTAGAATCGGGCCACCATCCATCTAGTAAAGAATAATCTCCTACTTTTCTGTTATATTCAAAAATGATTATATAAATCAACAACAGGCATCTACTAATAATTGTACACTGAAATAAAATATGTCCATGTAGCTACATAGACCGTTTGACCATTAAAGGGAAGCGGTCCAGTTTAAACTAAAAGTCTACTGTCACTCTATGTGACAAATACTAGAGAAGTTGTGATGTGTCAAAATGTTTCTGTTTTCTCCCAACAAGCATTCAACAAGATTTTTTTCCTCCTTCCTGTCGCCCACAATTGCCTATTTAATTTTGGGTAAGCATAGATTTGATAGAATGGTAGTATGTAGTTCCCCAATGCCTAGACACTTCTTAGAATATGTTGTACCCCAACCAGGAGCTGAAAATCATACATGGTCTCTAAATATATGATGTTATATAAATATTTCAAGGCATTATAAACATGATGATGCTCACTACAGAACTGGTAATGCCAACAAGAAAGTTTGGTGAGATGTACAAGAAAGTCAAAAATCTAAACTTGGTATAAATTCTGAAGAATTTGCTATTCTGTGCAAGATTTTTTTTTCCTTCCAGACTTGACTACACACAACATGTCTGAGAGTTTTGGAAGACAAATAAATCATTCCAAAACTTTTTAGTACTATACAATGTTTTTTACACACCTGGGGTGGCTGAAAAACAACATTAAGTATCTTGTCATCCTTTTTATTCAAGCTATTTGCATACTACAGTGCACCTGCACAGCTAATAGTCACAAGTTTGTCCCACTATACCATATAGCATTGTTACTTATATTGCATTAGTAAAATAAATAGTAAATGTTTCAGGCAGTTAAGCCCAATATTACTCTCTGTTATGCATATAACAGTTCAGGAGGTTGACATGTTTGGCAAGAAAAGTCTTAGATGAAACAAGGTTATTACCCAGACGTGTCTATACCTGACTTTAAAATTAGGGGGTTAAAGGGCCACTGTCACCCCCCTCCAGCCGTTATAAACTAAAAGAGCCACCTTGTGCAGCAGTAATGCTGCAGTCTAACAAGGTGGCTCTTTTAGTTTTAGGTTCAAGTATACCCCAAATAAATCGTTTTTATACTTAGCCACAATTCCTGTCTCTAGCCAGGGAGGCGGGTCCTCACTCCCCAGCTCTAACCGCTCCTCTGCCATCACTCCAATCTTCCTGCGCTTTCGGCGCCGCCCCCTCAGCGCTGTGTACGTTTCAAAACCGGCGCCTGCGCAGTGTACTACTGTGCTGCGCAGACACAGTAAGCTCTGGCCGTCTGACGTCCCAGCCAGGCTTGCAGACTGTGCCTTCGCGGGAATTGCGGCCAGCCACCTTTGGAATCCCCGCCCCGCACTGTGTTATGCATTATGCAAAGAGGCTGTAAAGTTGTAATCTTCTTTTATTGATTGTAGATGTGACAGGAAAGGGTGAAACTATAAGATGCAATAACAGGAGCATCTGAGAATACATAACTGTACAATGCATAGAATACAGACAGTCTGCAATACACAGTAACATGAGGTACTACAAGCTGATGATTACCTATTTAATACAGCAAACATTCTTACAAGTACAGGACTGTAACATAGATAGTGACTCACAAACTATGCTTAGAGCAGACTGCTTACAAGGAGCATACAGAAAAACGAGTGATCTGGTTTCTCCTCAAGAACATACAGGAACAATGGCTGCTATTCCCTTCACAGTGTCATAATAAGACCACAATGCAACAGGAACAATCCCACAATGCCCTAGGAACTTCCCATAATACATTGCAAACTAAGCAAAAATATATACATCAAAACCGCCAGCAGATGGTGCTGTTACCTTACAATATAAAAATTTAGGAATGATTAATATACACAGAAAATACAATGTCTGTAATAACTGAGACATAAAAAAATGACTAAACTTTAGACAGCAATTATATTGCTGGACAGAACACTCCCCGCTTGACATCAGCTGACGTCACTATTGTGTTTATTGAACAAGAACTGGCCTGAGGAACAATTTGGTCTCGCCTTGTTTCCCTATTTGTACTTCCACCTTACGTACGATTCCATCCTTACTTGGGAATGTCTGGGTAATGAGACCTAATAGCCATTCATTTCTCCGAGACTGACAGTCTTTCATTAGTACTACATAATCAGGCTGGAGGTTTGGCTTGCTGGTTTGCCACTTTGTCCTCTGTTGCAGAGTAGGCAGGTACCTGTTTTTTCCACTTGTTCCAAAAAGCATTGGAGAGACTCTATACTTGTCTCTATCGACTCCTGTAGCGGTCTTTAACATTAAATTCTCCAGGTGGAGACCAGTTAGGTTCGGTCTTCTGCGTAAGCATCAAAGCTGGGGTGAGAACAGTTTGGTCATCAGGGTCCCTGGAAATTGGAGTCAACAGTCTGGCTTTTATGATGGCTGACACTTCGGCCATGAATGTGTCAAACTTTCATGTGTCAGTCTTGCAGATTCTTCTTGTTCTCTCTCCCATACACCTCCCATGTGTGAAGAATTTGGTGGGGTAAAAGTCCAAGTACACCCTTGTACACTTAGGTATTTTTCTACCTCATTCATATCTAATTTGGAAGAGAGTTGCAGTTCTCTTGCTGCTCCGAGTTTCCTCAGAACACTATCTTTTGGCATTAGTTGTTGGTTACATAGTTACATAGTTATTAAGGTTGAAGGAAGACTATAAGTCCATCTAGTTCAACCCATAGCCTAACCTAACATGCCCTAACATGTTGATCCAGAGGATGGCAAAAAAAAAACCAATGTGGCAAGAGTAAGCTCCACATTGGGGAAAAAAAATCCTTCTCGACTCCACATACGGCAATCAGACTAGTTTCCTGGATCAACGCCCTATCAAGGAATCTAGTGTATATACCCTGTAACATTTTACTTTTCCAGAAAGGTATCCAGTCCCCTCTTAAATTTAAGTAATGAATCACTCATTACAACATCATACGGCAGAGAGTTCCATAGTCTCACTGCTCTTACAGTAAAGAATCCACGTCTGTTATTATGCTTAAACCTTTTTTCCTCCAAACGCAGAGGATGCCCCCTTGTCCCGGTTTCAGGTCTATGATTAAAAAGATCATCAGAAAGGTCTTTGTACTGTCCCCTCATATATTTATACATTAACATAAGATCACCCCTTAGTCTTCGTTTTTCCAAACTAAATAGCCCCAAGTGTAATAACCTATCTTGGTATTGCAGACCCCCCAGTCCTCTAATAACCTTGGTCGCTCTTCTCTGCACCCGCTCTAGTTCAGCTATGTCTTTCTTATACACCGGAGACCAGAACTGTGCACAGTATTCTAAGTGTGGTCGAACTACTGACTTGTATAGAGGTAAAATTATGTTCTCCTCATGAGCATCTATGCCTCTTTTAATGCATCCCATTATTTTATTTGCCTTTGTAGCAGCTGCCTGACACTGGCCACTGAATATGAGTTTGTCATCCACCCATACACCCAGGTCTTTTTTATTGACGGTTTTACCCAGAGTTTTAGAATTAAGCACATATTTATACATCTTATTACTTCTACCCAAGTGCATGACCTTACATTTATCCCCATTAAAGCTCATTTGCCATTTATCAGCCCAAGCTTCTAGTTTACATAAATCATCCTGTAATATAAAATTGTCCTCCTCTGTATTGATTACCCTGCAGAGTTTAGTGTCATCTGCAAATATTGAAATTCTACTCTGAATGCCCCCTCCAAGGTCATTAATAAATATGTTAAAAAGAGGGCCCAATACTGACCCCTGTGGTACCCCACTGCTAACCGCTACCCAGTCCGAGTGTGCTCCATTAATAAACACCCTTTGTTTCCTATCCCTGAGCCAGCTCTCAACCCACTTGCACATATTTTCCCCTATCCCCATTATTCTCATTTTATGTATCAACCTTTTGTGTGGCACCGTATCAAAAGCTTTTGAAAAGTCCATATACACTACATCCACTGGGTACCCTTGGTCCAATCCAGAACTTACTTCTTCATAGAAACTGATCAAATTAGTCTGACATGAACGGTCCCTAGTAAACCCGTGCTGATACTGGGTCATGAGGTTATTCCTCTTCAGATACTCCAGTATAGCATCCCTTAGAATGCCCTCCAGGATTTTACCCACAGTAGAGGTTAAGCTTACTGGCCTATAATTTCTGAGTTCAGTTTTTGTCCCCTTTTTGAATATTGGCACCACATTTGCTATACGCCAGTCCTGTGGTACAGACCCTGTTATTATGGAGTCTTTAAAGATTAAAAATAATGGTCTATCAATGACTGTACTTAATTCCTGCAGTACTCGAGGGTGTATCCCATCCGGGCCCGGAGATTTGTCAATTTTAGTGATTTTTAGACGCCGCCGCACTTCCTGCTGGGTTAAGCAGGTGACATTTAATGGGGAATTTTTATCACTAGTCATTTTGTCTGCCATGGGATTTTCTTGTGTAAATACTGATGAAAAAAAGTCATTTAGCATATTGGCTTTTTCCTCATCCTCATCCACCATTTCACCCAGACTATTTTTAAGGGGGCCAACACTATCATTTTTTAGTTTCTTACTATTTATGTAGTTAAAGAATATTTTAGGATTATTTTTACTCTCTCTGGCAATGAGTCTCTCTGTCTCAATCTTTGCTGCCTTGATTTGCTTTTTACAGAATTTATTTAATTTTCTGTATTTATTTAATGCCTCATCATTACCTACTTCCTTTAATTCTTTAAATGCTTTCTTTTTGTCACTTATTGCACCCCTTACAGCTCTATTTAGCCATATTGGTTTCCTCCTATTTCTAGTATGTTTATTCCCATACGGTATATACTGTGCACAGGTCCTATCCAGGATGCTAATAAATGTCTCCCATTTTCTTTGTGTATTTTTGTGTCTCAGGATATCGTCCCAGTTAATTTCACCAAGATCCTCTCTCATCCGTTGGAAATTTGCCCTCCTGAAGTTTAGTGTCCTTGTAACCCCTCTATTACACATCTTTTTAAAGGATACATGAAAACTTATTATTTTGTAATCGCTATTACCCAACTGACCCCCAACCCTTATATTTGATATGCGGTCTGGCCTGTTGGTTAATATTAGGTCTAGCAGTGCCCCCCTTCTTGTTGGGTCCTGAACCAGTTGTGAAAGGTAATTGTCTCTCATAGTTGTCAAAAACCGATTACCTTTGCTGGAACTGCAGGTTTCTGTTCCCCAATCTATTTCAGGGTAGTTAAAGTCCCCCATAATAATGACTTCTCCTTGAGTCGCAGCTTCATCTATTTGCATTACGAGGATATTCTCCATTGCTTCCATTATTTTTGGAGATTTATAACAAACCCCTATCAGTAATTTATTATTTTTCCCCCTCCCCTTATCTCCACCCACAGGGATTCTACATTTTCATTAAATTTACCTATATTATCATGCAGGATGGGTTTTAAGGACGATTTTACATATAGACACACCCCACCCCCTCGCTTATCTGTACGGTCATTTCTGAACAGGCTATAGCCCTGCAAGTTAACAGCCCAGCCATGGCTCTCATCCAGCCACGTCTCAGATATCCCCACCATGTCATAATTATGCTCCAACAACATTAGTTCTAATTCGTCCATTTTGTTGGAATTCGTCCATTTTGCTGGGTACACAGTCGATTTCTTTGGTGTAGTTTTCCTGCTGTACAGCTTGGATAATTCTATTCTTTGACTGCTCTAGATCGAGAGCTGTGTAGATGTGTTTACCATAGTGCCAGAGCGCTTCAGAGTCTTGAAGGGTAGGTGCTAACTCTGCATTATCATTCTTACATATTTTCTCCATGAAGGTAAAGGAATGATCTTTCATCTCTCATTTATTACAGAAGCTGTGCCTGAGGGGGACAAATCGTTTGTAAATTTGTTTTCTCTTGTTAGGCAAGCGTTGTCTTTGAGGCTTGAAGGGTAGAGGTGCAATCCAGCTCTTCATTTTGTCCTGCACTATTCCTTGCTCCATCATCTCTAGGAACAGTCCATCTTCAAATTACATTGCTGTACGATTATCTTCTTTTGTATTGCAGAGGACCATACACCCAAGGTGATCTTGGTAGCAATTCTGGATGCAATCATCATAGGCACGACTCGCTAAGATACTTGGTGCTGAAGTGCTGTGTGGCAACTAGAGTTGAACGACTTTAACTTTTTTAGGATCGAGTAGGGTTTCGAGAAACCCGACTTTGTCAAAAGTCGGGTCGGGTGAAATCGACCAATTATTTCAAAAAGTCGGGGGCCGACCAAAACACGAAACCCCATGCAAGTCAATGGGGAATCAAAGTCGGCAGTGAGTGGAGGACAGGAAAACGCCTGCAGTGCCCATTTTAATGCCAAAAAATCAATTCTTATATCTTAAGCTTGTCAATCTTAATTTACTTTATAATAATAGTTAGGCATTGAAAATACGGGGTCATTTGGCTAAAGTTGTGAGGGGGTAGGGCTGGTTCAAGATTTCCGTGGCCCAGGAAACGCGGAATAAGTCACGGCGGTGGAGCAGGGAGAGGTAAGTATTTCAACTTTGCAAGTGCTGTGGTCCTGAGGAAGCAGGGGGGGCCCACTCGTTGGCACTTGGCACTGGGTCCCTCATAGTACGGCGGTGTGCTTGACGAGGCCCTGTGCCAGTGACATCGCCAACGAGTATGTCCCCCCAACGGATGAAGGAACCTGCACTTTCATCTGCACCTTCCTCTTTGTCCCCGTGTAAGGTGGTATAGGATGCGGGAAGGGGAACCTGACTTTCAGCAGGGTCAGATTCAGGCTGTGTAGAGTGGAAGGGGAACCTGACTTTCAGCAGGGTCAGATTCAGGCTGTGTAGAGTGCAAGGGGAATGTAGTGGTCTGGGTCAATGTACCAGCAGACTCATCTAGCAGTGGCTGGGCAATGGGCAGGATGAGGAGGAAACACAGATATAGGCCCAAATAATAAAGTAGGCTAAATGCAGTTCAAAATTGGTAACAGGACTAAACAGGCGGCATTGCTTTGTTCAGTGGAGGACAACTGTAATGAGTGGCGCAGACACAGTTAGTGGGCCCAAAATAAAAAAGTAGGCTAAATGCAGTTCAAAATTGGTAACAGGACTAAACAGGTGGCATAGCTTTGCTCAGTGGAGGACAACTGTAATGAGTGGCGCAGACACAGTTAGTAGGCCCAAAATAAAAAAGTAGGTTAAAAGCAGTTCAAAATTGGTAAGAGGACTAAACAGGCGGCATTGCTTTGTTCAGTGGAGGACAACTGTAACGAGTGGCGCAGATACGGTTAGTAGGCCCAAATACAAAAGTAGGCTAAAAGCAGTTCAAAATTAACTAAACAGGCGGCATAGCTAGGTACTGGGGTGGGCTCCTGTGCTGAGTAGCAGACAGTGGTAGTAGGCGCAAAGTATTTACTGGTCTAAATGGAGGCCAGGGCCCCTGTATATTTTAACTATCATCTCAACAAATTTGTATTGGCAGTGCCATTGAAGGATTTAACAGCACAGACTACACAGTGGTGGAGCAGGGAGAGGTAAGTATTGCAAGTGGTAGAGCACTGTTCGAGCTGGGGGGGAACACTCTCTCGTGGGCGGTGGTACTGGCACATGGCCCCTCATATTACGATGGTGTGTCTGACGTTGGTTGTGCACCACCACCGTCAGAGACACTTCATTGTACTATGAGGGACCCTGTGCCAGTGCCGTTGCCCAAGAGTGGGCACACCTACCTGTCAAGGCAAACGGCACTCACATGGGTGCTTGTGCCAGGTGGTGACCACGGCCCTGTGGGGGGAGTCAGCCCATTTAGTGAGGTATAAAAATGGCTGATGGTGGACATTCAGCAGCTGCAAATGGCGAAATTGGAGAAGTCAGTAAGAGGAGGCCAAAAGCAAGACATTTTTCAGGCAAGCTACGTGTCAGCAGGAGAAAGTGGGGCAAAATAATTTGAAATCCTTGATTGGTTCATTTTAATGAAGGTTAGATCATCAACATCCTGGGTAGCCAGACGTGTCCTTTTTTTGGTCAGTATTGAACCAGCAGCACTAAAAACTCTTTCTGATAGCACACTAGAAGCAGGGCAAGCGATCTCCTGTAATGCATATTCTGCCAATTCAGGCCAGGTGTCTATTTTAGATGCTCAGTAATCAAAGGGGAATGACCTGTGAGGGAGAACATCGATTAGGGAGGAAAAGTAGTTCATAACCATACTGGACAAATGCTGTCTCCTGTCACTTTGAATTGATGCAGCACTACCTGTCGTGTCAGCGGTCATTGCGAAATCACTCCACAACCTGGTCATAAAACCCCTCTGTCCAATGCCACTTCGGATTTGTGCACCTCTAACACCTCTGCCATGTTGCCCCCTACGGCTCGTGTGAGAACCATCACCGCCGCTGTGTGTTGGGAATGCCTGAACCAAACGGTCTACAAGAGTTGCTTGTTTGGTAGCCAATATTTGCTCAAGGTTCTCATGTGGAATGATATTTTGTCATTTTCCGTGGATCCAGGAGGCAGGCCAACCAGTAATCGTCATCGGTCATCATTTTGATAATGCGGGGGTCCCTTTTTAGGATACGCAAGGCATACTCCATGGCCATGTGGGCCAATGTTCCAGGTGTCAATTCACTGCTTGTGCTGGGTTGAGGAGCACTTTCTTGCAAATCAACACCACTTGTGTCCCGCAAAAACCCTGTATCTGACCTTGCAACGCCACCAGTGTTGTGAATTCTGTTGTCGAACTCCCTCCTGTGGTCGTGAATGGTACTTCGGCGAGTTCTGTCCATGGGCTCCCTCTGGTGGCTGTGAGTGGAGCTGCTGCTTCTGAGGTTCCTTATACAGGTGACGTGGTTTATCCTTTGGTTGGCTGCTCTATTTAACTCCACTCAGATCGTTACTCCATGCCAGCTGTCAATGTTCCTGCATTGGTTCAGTTCGCTCTTGGATCTTTCTGGTGACCTGTCTACTCCAGCAGAAGCTAAGTTCCTGCTAGTTATTATTTGTTCATTGTTTCCTTGTCCAGCTGGATATCATGATTTTGCCTTGCTAGCTGGAAGCTCTGGGATGCAGAGTGGTATCTCCGCACCGTTAGTCGGTGCGGAGGTCTTTTTGCACACTCTGCGTGGTCTTTTGTAGTTTTTTGTGCTGACCGCAAAGATACCTTTCCTATCCTCTGTCTGTTTAGTAAGTCTGGCCTCCCTTTGCTGAAACCTGTTTCATTTCTGCGTTTGTGACTTTCATCTTTACTCACAGTCAATATATGTGGGGGGCTGGCTTTTCCTTTGGGGAATTTCTCTGAGGCAAGGTAGGCTTTATTTTCTATTTCTAGGGCTAGCTAGCTCTTAGGCTGTGAAGAGGCGTCTAGGGAGTGTCAGGAACGCTCCACGGCTATTTCTAGTTGTTGTGATAGGAGTAGGGGTTGCGGTCAGCAGAGCTCCCACATCCCAGAGCTTGTCCTGTGTGAGTTTAACTATCAGGTCGTGCCGGGTGTTCCTAACCACCAGGTCCATAACACACCAGTTTCTATTGCCCCCTGTGAAGCATCCTCCTCCCATAAATATTCATCCCCATCATCCTCCTCCTCTTCGTCCGCCACCTCATCCAGGAGAGTTCCCTGAGCAGACAATGGCTGACTGTCATCAAGGCTTCCCTCCTCCTCGGCTGCAGACGCCAGCTCCTTAATGTGCGTCAAACTTTGCATCAGCAGACGCATTAGTGGGATGCTCATGCTTATGATGGCGTCGTCTGCACTTACCAACCGTGTGCATTCCTCAAAACACTGAGGGACTTGACAGAGGTCTTGGAGCTTCGACCACTGCACACCAGACAACTCCATGTCTGCCATCCAACTGCCTGCCCATGTATGTGTATCCTCCTACAAATTAGTTTGCACAGCCTCTGGACCATGTGCAGTGTGGAGTTCCACCTTGTTGCAACGTCGATTATTAGGTGGTGCTGGGGAAGATTCAGCGATCGCTGATGGTTCAGCATATGGCTGGAGTGTACGGGTGACCGGCAGATGTGCGAGCAAAGTCTTCGCACCTTCAGAAGCAGGGCTGAGAACTCCAGATAATTTTTGAGGAAGCACTGCACCACCAGGTTCAAGGTGTGAGCCAGGCAAGATATGTGTTTAAGTTCTGAAAGGACTATGGCAGCCATAAAATTCCTTCCATTATCACTGACTACCTTGCCTGCCTCAAGATGTACACTGCCCAGCCATGACTGAGTTTGTTGCTGCAAGTACTCGTCCAGTACTTCTGCGGTGTGTCTGTTGTCGCCCAAACACTTCATTTCTAACACAACCTGCTGACACTTACCTCTAGCTGTTCGATAATGAGACACCTCGTGTGCAACACTGGCAGCTGCGGATGGAGTGGTCGTGCGACTGCGCTTTGTGGACGAGCTTTCACTTCTGGAGGAGGAAGGGTGGCGAACGCCTACAGCCAACTGTTTCCTAGACCGTGGGCTAGGCAGAACTGTCCCACTATGGCTGTCCCCTGTGGACCCTCCATCCACCACATTAACCCAGTGTGCCGTGATGGACACGTAATGTCCCTGGCCATGCCTACTGGTCCATGCATCTGTTGTGAGCTGCACCTTTCCACTGACTGATTGCCTCTGTGCATGGACAATGCGGTCTTTGACATGCTGGTGGAGGGCTGGTATGGCTTTTCTCGCAAAGAAGTGTCGACTGGGTAGGTCATTGTTGTGAATTCTGTGGCAGAGTTCACTCCTGTGGTCACAAGTGGTACTTCGGCTGATTCTCTCTGGGAGCTTCCTTTTGTGGAGGAAAGTGGTACTGCAGCTTCTGAGTTTCCTCCCTCAGGTGATCTGGTGAGGTCGTTAGCTGCTTCTCTACTTAACTCCACCTGATGCTTTGATCTATGCTTCCTGTCAATGTTCCAGTGTTGGACTTGTGTTTCTCTGGATCATTCCTGTGGCCTGCTGCTCTGCATAGCTAAGTGCTTCTTTGCTATTTGTTGCTATTTTTTCTGTCCAGCTTGTCTATTTGTTTTGCTGGAAGCTCTGGGACGCAAAGGGTGTACCTCCGTGCTGTTAGTTCGGTACGGAGGGTCTTTTTGCCCCCTTTGCATGGTTTTCTTTAGGGTTTTGTGTAGACCGCAAAGTTATCTTTCCTATCCTCGTTCTGTCTAGAATATCGGGCCTCACTTTGCTGAATCTATTTCATCCCTACGTTTGTCTTTTCATCTTACTCACAGTCATTATATGTGGGGGGCTGCCTTTTCCTTTGGGGTATTTCTCTGAGGCAAGGTAGGCTTATTTTTCTATCTTCAGGCTAGTTAGTTTCTCAGGCTGTGCCGAGTTGCATAGGGAGCGTTAGGCGCAATCCACAGCTGCCTCTAGTTGTGTTTGGAGAGGATCAGGAATTGCGGTCTACAGAGTTTCCACGTCTCAGAGCTCGTTCTATTATTTTGGGTTATCGTCAGATCACTGTATGTGCTCTGATCGCTATGTACATTGTGTTACTGAATTGCCTATCATAACAGTACAGGAAGCCAAAAGTACTAATGATTCTCAATAGAGGGAAAAAGGAAGTTCTGAGACCATTTTTTTCCCTTTGCACTGTGATTTGTCTTTTTTTTCCCCTAGACATTTGGGTGGTTCAGGACACAGGTGTTACAATGGACATTAAAGGTCTGTCTTCATGTGTAGATCAGCTCACGGCAAGAGTTCAAGATATTCATAATTTTGTGGTTCAGAATTCTTTGTTAGAACCGAGAATTCCTATTCCAGATTTGTTTTTTGGAGATAGAACTAAATTTCTGAGTTTCAAGAATAATTGTAAACTGTTTCTGGCTTTGAAACCTCGCTCCTCTGGTGACCCAGCGCAACAGGTTAGGATCGTCATTTCTTTTTTGCGTGGCGACCCTCAGGACTGGGCATTTTCTCTTGCGTCAGGAGATCCTGCATTGAGTGATATCGATGCGTTTTTCCTGGCGCTTGGATTGCTGTACGATGAGCCTAATTCAGTAGATCAGGCAGAAAAAAATTTGCTGGCTCTTTGTCAGGCTCAGGATGAGATAGAGCTATATTGCCAGAAATTTAGAAAATGGTCCGTGCTCACTCAATGGAATGAATCTGCGCTTGCAGCCATTTTCAGAAAGGGTCTCTCTGAAGCCATTAAGGATGTCATGGTGGGATTTCCTATGCCCGCTGGTTTGAATGAGTCTATGTCTTTGGCCATTCAGATCGTTCGACGCTTGCGTGAGCGTAAATCTGTGTACCATTTGGCGGTATTACCTGAGATTAAACCTGAGCCTATGCAGTGCGATAGGACTATGACCAGAGTTGAACGGCAAGAACACAGACGTCTGAATGGGCTGTGTTTCTACTGTGGTGATTCCACTCATGCTATCTCTGATTGTCCTAAGCGCACTAAGCGGTTCGCTAGGTCTGCCGCCATTGGTACTGTACAGTCAAAATTTCTTCTGTCCGTTACCTTGATATGCTCCTTGTCGTCGTATTCTGTCATGGCGTTTGTGGATTCAGGCGCTGCCCTGAATTTGATGGACTTGGATTATGCTAAACGTTGTGGGTTTTTATTGGAGCCCTTGCAGTGTCCTATTCCATTGAGAGTAATTGATGCTACGCCTTTGGCCAAGAATAAGCCTCAATACTGGACCCAGCTGACCATGTGCATGGCTCCTGCACATCAGGAGGTTATTCGCTTTCTGGTGTTGCATAATCTGCATGATGTGGTCGTGTTGGGGTTGCCATGGCTACAAGCCCATAATCCAGTATTGGATTGGAATTCCATGTTGGTGTCCAGCTGGGGTTGTCAGGGGGTACATGGTGATGTTCCATTACTGTCAATTTCGTCATCCACCCCTTCTGAGGTTCCAGAGTTCTTGTCTGATTACCGGGATGTATTTGATGAGCCCAAGTCCGATGCCCTGCCTCCGCATAGGGATTGTGATTGTGCTATCAATTTGATTCCTGGTAGTAAATTCCCAAAAGGTCGACTGTTTAATTTATCCGTGCCTGAGCACACCGCTATGCGCAGTTATGTGAAGGAATCCCTGGAGAAGGGGCATATTCGCCCGTCATCGTCGCCATTAGGAGCAGGGTTCTTTTTTGTAGCCAAGAAGGATGGTTCACTGAGACCGTGTATAGATTACCGCCTTCTTAATAAGATCACTGTTAAATTTCAGTACCCCTTGCCATTGTTATCTGATTTGTTTGCTCGGATTAAGGGGGCTAGTTGGTTCACTAAGATAGATCTTCGTGGTGCGTATAATCTGGTGAGAATCAGGCAAGGCGATGAATGGAAAACTGCATTTAATACGCCCGAGGGTCATTTTGAGTATCTAGTGATGCCGTTCGGACTTGCCAATGCTCCATCAGTGTTTAAATCCTTTATGCATGACATCTTCCGTGAGTACCTGGATAAATTCCTGATTGTGTACTTGGATGACATTTTGATTTTCTCGGATGATTGGGAGTCTCATGTGAAGCAGGTCAGTACGGTTTTTCAGGTCCTGCGTGCTAATTCTTTGTTTGTGAAGGGATCAAAGTGTCTCTTTGGTGTGCAGAAGGTTTCATTTTTGGGGTTCATCTTTTCCCCTTCTACTATCGAGATGGATCCGGTTAAGGTCCAAGCCATCCATGATTGGACTCTGCCGACATCTCTGAAAAGTCTGCAAAAGTTCCTGGGCTTTGCTAATTTTTATCGTCGCTTCATCTGCAATTTTTCTAGTGTTGCCAAACCATTGACCGATTTGACCAAGAAGGGTGCTGATTTGGTCAATTGGTCTTCTGCTGCTGTGGAAGCTTTTCAAGAGTTGAAGCGTCGTTTTTCTTCTGCCCCTGTGTTGTGTCAACCAGATGTTTCTCTTCTGTTCCAGGTCGAGGTTGATGCTTCTGAGATTGGAGCAGGGGCTGTTTTGTCACAGAGAGGTTCTGGTTGCTCAGTGATGAAACCATGCGCTTTCTTTTCCAGGAAGTTTTCGCCTGCTGAGCGAAATTATGATGTGGGCAACCGAGAGTTGCTGGCCATGAAGTGGGCATTCGAGGAGTGGCGTCATTGGCTTGAAGGAGCTAAGCATCGCGTGGTGGTATTGACTGATCATAAGAACTTGACTTATCTCGAGTCTGCCAAGCGCTTGAATCCTAGACAAGCTCGTTGGTCGTTGTTTTTTGCCAGTTTTGACTTTGTGATTTCGTACCTTCCGGGCTCTAAAAATGTGAAGGCGGATGCTCTGTCTAGGAGTTTTGTGCCCGACTCTCCGAGTTTATCTGAGCTGGCGGGTATCCTCAAGGAAGGAGTAATTGTGTCTGCCATCTCCCCTGATTTGCGGCGGGTGCTGCAAAAATTTCAGGCTAATAAACCTGATCGTTGCCCAGCGAAGAAACTGTTTGTCCCTGATAGGTGGACGAATAGAGTTATCTCTGAACTTCATTGTTCGGTGTTGGCTGGTCATCCTGGAATCTTTGGTACCAGAGAGTTAGTGGCTAGATCCTTTTGGTGGCCGTCTCTGTCGCGGGATGTGCGTACTTTTGTGCAGTCCTGTGGGATTTGTGCTCGGGCTAAGCCCTGCTGTTCTCGTGCCAGTGGGTTGCTTTTGCCCTTGCCGGTCCCGAAGAGGCCTTGGACACATATCTCTATGGATTTTATTTCTGACCTTCCCGTTTCTCAAAAGATGTCAGTCATTTGGGTGGTCTGTGATCGCTTTTCTAAGATGGTCCATCTGGTACCCTTGTCTAAATTGCCTTCCTCCTCTGATTTGGTGCCTTTGTTCTTCCAGCATGTGGTTCGTTTGCATGGCATTCCAGAGAATATTGTTTCTGACAGAGGTTCCCAGTTTGTTTCGAGGTTTTGGCGAGCCTTTTGTGGTAGGATGGGCATTGACTTGTCTTTTTCCTCGGCTTTCCATCCTCAGACTAATGGCCAGACCGAACGAACCAATCAGACCTTGGAAACATATCTGAGATGCTTTGTTTCTGCTGATCAGGATGACTGGGTGTCCTTTTTGCCTTTGGCTGAGTTCGCCCTTAATTATCGGGCCAGCTCGGCTACCTTGGTTTCGCCGTTTTTCTGCAATTCTGGGTTCCATCCTCGTTTCTCTTCAGGACAGGTTGAGTCTTCGGACTGTCCTGGTGTGGATACTGTGGTGGACAGGTTGCAGCAGATTTGGACTCAGGTAGTGGACAATTTGACCTTGTCCCAGGAGAAGGCTCAACTTTTCGCTAATCGCAGACGCCGTGTGGGTCCCCGACTTCGTGTTGGGGATCTGGTTTGGTTATCTTCTCGTCATATTCCTATGAAGGTTTCCTCTCCTAAGTTTAAACCTCGTTTTATTGGTCCGTATAGGATTTCTGAGGTTCTTAATCCTGTGTCTTTTCGTCTGACCCTTCCAGATTCTTTTTCCATACATAACGTATTCCATAGGTCATTGTTGCGGAGATACGTGGCACCTATGGTCCCATCTGTTGAGCCTCCTGCCCCGGTTTTGGTGGAGGGGGAATTGGAGTATATTGTGGAGAAGATTTTGGATTCTCGTGTTTCAAGACGGAAACTCCAGTATCTGGTTAAATGGAAGGGTTATGCTCAGGAAGATAATTCCTGGGTTTTTGCCTCTGATGTCCATGCTCCCGATCTTGTTCGTGCCTTTCATGTGGCTCATCCTGGTCGGCCTGGGGGCTCTGATGAGGGTTCGGTGACCCCTCCTCAAGGGGGGGGGGGGTACTGTTGTGAATTCTGTGGCAGAGTTCACTCCTGTGGTCACAAGTGGTACTTCGGCTGATTCTCTCTGGGAGCTTCCGTTTGTGGAGGAAAGTGGTACTGCAGCTTCTGAGTTTCCTCCCTCAGGTGATCTGGTGAGGTCGTTAGCTGCTTCTCTACTTAACTCCACCTGATGCTTTGATCTATGCTTCCTGTCAATGTTCCAGTGGTGTACCTCCGTGCCGTTAGTTCGGTACGGAGGGTCTTTTTGCCCCCTTTGCGTGGTTTTCTTTAGGGTTTTGTGTAGACCGCAAAGTTATCTTTCCTATCCTCGTTCTGTCTAGAATATCGGGCCTCACTTTGCTGAATCTATTTCATCCCTACGTTTGTCTTTTCATCTTACTCACAGTCATTATATGTGGGGGGCTGCCTTTTCCTTTGGGGTATTTCTCTGAGGCAAGGTAGGCTTATTTTTCTATCTTCAGGCTAGTTAGTTTCTCAGGCTGTGCCGAGTTGCATAGGGAGCGTTAGGCGCAATCCACAGCTGCCTCTAGTTGTGTTTGGAGAGGATCAGGAATTGCGGTCTACAGAGTTTCCACATCTCAGAGCTCGTTCTATTATTTTGGGTTATCGTCAGATCACTGTATGTGCTCTGATCGCTATGTACATTGTGTTACTGAATTGCCTATCATAACAGGTCATATCGTGGTACTGCGTAGGCCATCAGGGCTTTGGAAGCTTCGCTTTCAACCAACCGGTAGGGCATCATCTCTAACGAGATTAGTGTAGCAATGTGGGCGTTCAAACCCTGTGTACGTGGATGAGAGGATGAGTACTTTCTTTTTCTAATGAGAGTCTCTTGTAGGGTGAGCTGGACTGGAGAGGTGCATATGGTGGAACTAGTGGTGGTGGTGGACATGGCGCATTGAGAGAAGGTTGGTGATGGTATTCTCGATGTTGGCCTACATACAGTGCTTCCCACCAATAACCTTGTGATTCCCTGACTGCTTTTGCCTTGCGATGATACCTCCACATTTGCTGCTGGTGGTGTCCTAACTGGTGGGCTTACAGTGAGGGAAGCAATGTAGCGTTGCTGACTACCTTCATTCTGAGCAGGTGCACCAATGGTACAGGACGTTTGGTAGTTAGTCCAGGCTTGCAAGTGCATGCTGGTTAAATGTCTAAGCATGCACGTTGTATTTAAATTTTGAAGATTCTTCCCTCTGCTAAAGGTCTTTGAGCATTTCTTACAGATAACTTTTGACTAATCATTCGGATCTTGGTTAAAAAATTGCCACACTGCACTCTTCCTACTATGGAATACCTTTTCAGGCATTGCACGCTGTGCTACTTTCACCGGATGGCCATGTTGTCC
This sequence comes from Ranitomeya imitator, assembly GCF_032444005.1. NCBI lineage: Eukaryota > Metazoa > Chordata > Amphibia > Anura > Dendrobatidae > Ranitomeya > Ranitomeya imitator. The sequence continues at coordinate 708,641,264 of NC_091284.1, read as the reverse complement.
TAAAACTGTTTTTGTTTTTGACAAACGTTTTTGGCCTGATACGGGCCTGCCAGATGACCGCTGTTGCGATGTAGACGGCTGCTGCGAATCATCCTCCTCCGCTTCTGAGCTAAAGGCAGCGGCACCCTCTTTCCCCAATGGCTGCCAATCTGGGTCAACACCTGGGTCAACTATCACCTCCTCTTCAATGTTATGTGCACCTTCCTCTGTGTCACCGTGTAAGGTGCTATAGCATTCGGGACGGGGCACAATAGTCTCATCAGGGTCAGATTCTGGCTCAGTACACTGCGAGGGCAATGTAGTGATCTGAGTCAATGGAACAGCATTGTAATCTAGCTGTGGCTGTGCATCAGTGCACTCCATGTCCGATTCATCTTGTAATGGGCAGTTAACAATTTCCCGTTCTAACCCAGGCACGGTATGTGTAAAGAGCTCCATGGAGTAACCTGTAGTGTCGCCTGACGCATCCTTCACTTTTGGTTTGGGTGAAGGACACAAGGAAACGTCTTGTTCCTGACCGGGAGCATCCACTGACGACTCGCTGCTTTTATATTTGGAACTTTCATCAAGGAAAGGCAAAACTTTTTCCTGCTGCTCCGGCTTTAAAAGCCGTTTTCCTACTCCCAGATAAGGGAGCCTTCGAGGCCTTGTGTAGCCAGACAATGACGCTGGCTCAACACCTCCAGCTTTAGGTGTGTAATAATTATATGGGTACTACAGAATCTGATAGCATGGGATAAAGCCAGTCTGAGAGCAAAGTTGCAACAAAAGATGTATTTACTAAAAAACAGAAATGTAAACAGAACTAACAGATATTTCTGCAATTGTAACAAGGTCCTCAGCTCTATATAGAGAATCACAGCAAACAGAATAGCGAACAAAACATGGTACAGATATTCCTGCAATAGTAACGAGGTCCTCAGCTCTATATAGAAAATCACAGCAAACTGAGAAGCGGGGCGCAACCGCTAATGTGAAGCAGTCCAGCAAGGAAATAATGTGGAAGCAAACAAGACACTTGAATGAGGAAGTCCAATAAAGTTATAGTGCAAATGCACACAGTACTTAAATGAAGAAGTCCAGCAAAACATGCTCACACGTGTGCACAGTACTTGTTAGTAGGAGTCCAATTGTTCACAGATGGTGCGTCATGTGAATGACGTCCTGGAAAATAGAGGACGAGGGGAGAAAGAGGGAGAGCGCTATCTAAGCGTAGTAAATGAGTACATCTTTCTTGGAGAGAAAGGCACAGCTTGAATCTTGCTCACCTGGTGTGGTTGTGCAAAGAGGCACAACACTGGGAAAAGTTTTGGACACAAAGGAAATCCTTCTACTGGTGTACTGCACGTCGCAGCAGTTCGAGAGGTGAGAGGTAGCTGAATGGGGTGAAGCAGACCACCGAGTAGAGAGCAGCAGAAGCAGGGAGTTAGCCACCAAACAGGCAGATGCTCAGGAGCCAGCAGCACAAAATACTCAAGCACAGGTGAACAGAAGACCCGGCCTTAAATAGTCAGGACAGACAGGAAGTTCCATGACAAGGCGAGATCCAAGACTCCATCTTGGAACAGGGCGAACAGACACCAGGAAAGTCCGGAATCCTTACATTACTCCCACCTCAGAAGCGGCCTCAGGACGTTCCAGGACCAGGCTTGTCAGGATATTTCTGATGGAACAGAGTAATTTTTTGAGTAGCACAGATATTGCCCACCGGCTCCCAAGATTTCTCCTCTCACAATTGAAGTGTACCTACAATAAAAAGTACAGACCTCTCCATTCTTTGTAGGTGGAAAAAACCGTCAGTGTATCAAATACTTATTTTCCCCACTGTATGTATAGATCAAAATATGTTCATAAAAAGAGCACTTTTGATAACCAATATATATATTTGCTGGACATGTCTTACTATGAAGATCTTTCGGAAAGAGCACAAAAAAACAATTAGAGAATAGCCTAACTAAATGGTCAGAAATGGTTATAGAAGCTATTAGCATATTAAAAAAAACTTTATTTAGACAAATGGTTCATACAATGGTGCCACTGAGAAAATATAGTATGTGCACACACTATACAGACGTAACAAGAAGAATAAAAACAGACTGAAATAAATGTGAGACTGGAAAGAGCCAATAAATGTCACAACTCCGTTGTTGGGTGTCCCGGGAAAAGGGGCTCCTAACCTGTCCCTAACACTAATGGTGCCCTAGCTCGCACTTTTCTCCTGATTACTTCTGATGGTGAAGACGTCATGGTCACGTACCTTGCCTTAGCTCCTGAATCCGCCCTCAGTCTGTACTCTTACCCCACCCAGGGAAGAGGGGAGAAGTAGTGTATCATAATACACCAACCAGACTAGCAAGGCAATATGAACAGGGGTAACTAAAAATACCAAACATACAAATATACTCACACATACAACAGAGCAATGCATCGGGGAGTAGAGGATGGGATGAAACCAAAGTAGGGAAAGAAGGGGAATTATCACACACACAAAACTTAGAAACACTCACAGATAAATGCACCAAATGCCTTCTCCAATAATAATCACCAACATCCTTCTGCTATGCAGCAAAAGCTACCTCTGACAATGAGCGCAAGCCAGGGCCCCGATTACATAGGAGATAGGAGTGGCTAACAGTGCACAGCTGAGCCTTAATGAAGGAAAGCTTCCAGGAGCTCTCAACTGAGCACATTAACCCCTGCACTGCTGAAGGGAACTTGACCTGTCGCGGTAAACCTGTGACAAATACATGTATATAAAAAGGATCAATACAGCTCTGGCAAAAATTAAGAGATCACCACATCAAAACCCTGTCATGGGCAGCCAAATCTCCAGACCCGAACTCCATTGAAAACCTCTGGAATGTAATCAAGAGAATGATGGATAGTCACAAGCCATCAAACAAAGAACTGCTTAAATGTTTGCGCCAGAAGCAGTGTGAAAGACTGGTGGAAAGAATGCCAAGATGCATGAAAGCTGTGATTAAAAATCATTGTAATTCCACAAAATATTGATTTCTGAACTCTTCCTGAGTTAAAACATTAGTATTGTTGTTTCTAAATGATTATGAACTTGTTTTCTTTGCATTATTTGAGGTCTGAAAGCACTGTTTTTTTTTTTTCATTTTGACCATTTCTCCTTTTCAGAAAAAAAATACAAAATTTATTGCTTGGAAATTCGGAGACATGTTGTCAGAAGTTTATAGAATTAAAGAACAATTTATAATTTACTCAAAAATATACTTATAAAGAGAAAAATCAGACAAACTGAACCTTTTTGCAGTGGTCTCTAAATTTTTGCCAGAGCTATATACAGTTAGGTCCATATATATTTGGACAGAGACAACATTTTTCTAATTTTGGTTATAGACATTACCACAATGAATTTTAAACAAAACAATTCAGATGCAGTTGAAGTTCAGACTTTCAGCTTTCATTTGAGGGTATCCACATTAAAATTGGATGAAGGCTTTAGGAGTTTCAGCTCCTTAACATATGCCACCCTGTTTTTAAAGGGACCAAAAGTAATTGGACAGATTCAATCATTTTAAATAAAACGTTCATTTTTAGTACTTGGTTGAAAACCCTTTGATGGCAATGACTGCCTGAAGTCTTGAACTCATAGACATCACCAGACTCTGTGTTTCCTCCTTTTTGATGCTCTGCCAGGCCTTCACTGTGGTGGTTTTCAGTTGCTGTTTGCTTGTGGGCCTTTCTGTCTGAAGTTTAGTCTTTAACAAGTGAGATGCATGTTCAATTGGGTTGAGATCAGGTAACTGACTTGGCCATTCAAGAATATTCCACTTCTTTGATTTAATAAACTCCTGGGTTGCTTTGGCTTTATGGTTTGGGTCATTGTCCATCTGTAGTATGAAACGACGACCAATCAGTTTGGCTGCATTTGGCTGGATCTGAGCACACAGTATGTCTCTGAATACCTCAGAATTCATTTGGCTGCTTCTGTCCTGTGTCACATCATCAATAAACACTAGTGACCCAGTGCCACTGGCATCCATGCATGCCCAAGCCATCACACTTCCTCCGCCGTGTTTTACAGATGATGTGGTATGCTTTGGATCATGAGCTGTACCATGCCTTCACCATACTTTTCTCTTTCCATCATTCTGGTAGAGGTTGATCTTGGTTTAATCTGTCCAAAGAATGTTCTTCCAGAACTGTGCTGGCTTTTTTAGATGTTTTTTAGCAAAGTCCAGTCTAGCCTTTTTATTCTTGATGCTTATGACTGGCTTGCACCGTGCAGTGAACCCTCTGTATTTACTTTCATGCAGTCTTCTCTTTATGGTAGATTTGGATAGTGATATGCCGACCTCCTGGAGAGTGTTGGTCACTTGGTTGGCTGTTGTGAAGGGGTTTCTCTTCACCATGGAGATTATTCTGCGATCATCCACCACTGTTGTCTTCCGTGGGCGCCCAGGTCTTTTTGCATTGACGAGTTCACCAGTGCTTTCTTTCTTTCTCCGGATGTACCAAACTGTAGATTTTGCCACTCCTAATATTGTAGCAATTTCTCGGGTGGGTTTTTTCTGTTTTCGCAGCTTAAGGATGGCTTGTTTCACCTGCATGGAGAGCTCCTTTGACCGCATGTTTAATTCACAGCAAAACCTTCCAAATGCAAGCACCACGCCTCAAATTAACTCCAGGCCTTTTATCTGCTTAATTGAGAATGACATAATGAAGGGATTGCCCACACCTGTCTATGAAATTGCCTTGAAGTCAATTGTCCAATTACTTTTGGTCCCTTTAAAAACAGGGTGGCACATGTTACGGAGCTGAAACTCCTAAACCCTTCATCCAATTTTAATGTGGATACCCTCAATTGAAAGCTGAAAGTCTGAACTTCAACTGCATCTGAATTGTTTTGTCTAGAATTTATTGTGGTAATGTCTATAACCAAAATTAGAAAAATGTTGTCTATGTCCAAATATATATGGACCTAACTGTATGTTATGCATCAACAAGAACAATATATACTTAATCCAAGCTCAATTTTTGTGTTTTTCTTTGTATTTTTGCATTCTGTGCAAGCCGGGGTGTGGCCTTCTCCTCCTGAGCTGGAAATTACACTTAAAGGCTTCCCCAGACTGGTGTCCATAGATTGGAACTTAGTCCTTTTGTCTGCCCTTATTCAGATACTGAAGTCAATTCTGACACATGGTAAGGTTTTTAACCCCTTCATGACCCAGCCTATTTTGACCTTAAAGACCTTGCCGTTTTTTGCAATTCTGACCAGTGTCCCTTTATGAGGTAATAACTCAGGAACGATTCAACGGATCCTAGCGGTTCTGAGATTGTTTTTTCGTGACATATTGGGCTTCATGTTAGTTGTAAATTTAGGTCAATAAATTCTGCGTTTATTTGTGATAAAAATGGAATTTGGCGAAAATTTTGAAAATTTTGCAATTTTCACATTTTGAATTTTTATTCTGTTAAACCAGAGAGTCATGTGACACAAAATAGTTAATAAATAACATTTCCCACATGTATACTTTACATCAGCACAATTTTAGAAGCAAAATTTTTTTTTGCTAGGAAGTTATAAAGGTTAAAATTTGACCAGCGATTTCTCATTTTTACAACGAAATTTACAAAACCATTTTTTTTAGGGACCACCTCACATTTGAAGTCAGTTTGAGGGGTCTATATGGCTGAAAATACCCAAAAGTGACACCATTCTAAAAACTGCACCCCTCAAGGTACTCAAAACCACATTCATAAAGTTTATTAACCCTTCAGGTGCTTCACAGCAGCAGAAGCAACATGGAAGGAAAAAATGAACATTTAACTTTTTAGTCACAAAAATTATCTTTTAGCAACAATTTTTTTATTTTCCCAATGGTAAAAGGAGAAACTGAACCACGAAAGTTGTTGTCCAATTTGTCCTGAGTACGATGATACCTCATATGTGGGGGTAAACCACTGTTTGGGCGCACGGCAGGGCTTGGAAGGGAAGGAGCGCCATTTGACTTTTTGAATCAAAAATTGGCTCCACTCTTTAGCGGACACCATGTCACGTTTGGAGAGCCCCCGTGTGCCTAAAAATTGGAGCTCCCCCACAAGTGACCCCATTTTGGAAACTAGACGCCCCAAGGAACTTATCTAGATGCATAGTGAGCACTTTGAACCCCCAGGTGCTTCACAAATTGATCCGTAAAAATGAAAAAGTACTTTTTTTTTTCACAAAAAAATTATTTTCCCCTCAATTTTTTCATTTTCACATGGGCAATAGGATAAAATAGATCATAAAATTTGTTGGGCAAGTTCTCCCGAGTACGCCGATACCTCATATGTGGGGTTAAACCACTGTTTGGGCACACGGCAGGGCTCGGAAGGGAAGGCGCGCCATTTGACTTTTTGAATGGAAAATTAGCTCCAATTGTTAGCGGACACCATGTCGCGTTTGGAGAGCCCCTGTATGCCTAAACATTGGAGCTCCCCCACAAGTGACCCCATTTTGGAAACTAGACCCCCCAAGGAACTTATCTAGATGCATATTGAGCACTTTAAACCCCCAGGTGCTTCACAGAAGTTTATAACGCAGAGCCATGAAAATAAAAAAATAATTTTTCTTTCCTCAAAAATGATTTTTTAGCCTGGAATTTCCTATTTTGCCAAGGGTAATAGGAGAAGTTGGACCCCAAATGTTGTTGTCCAGTTTGTCTTGAGTACGCAGATACCACATATGTGGGGGTAAACCACTGTTTGGGTGCACGGCAGGGCTCGGAAGGGAAGGCACGCCATTTGGCTTTTTAAATGGAAAATTAGCTCCAATCATTAGCGGACACCATGTCACGTTTGGAGAGCCCGTGTGCCTAAACATTGGAGATCCCCCAGAAATGACCCCATTTTGGAAACTAGACCCCCAAAGGAACTAATCTAGATGTGTGGTGAGGACTTTGAACCCCCAAGTGCTTCACAGAAGTTTATAACGTAGAGCCATGAAAAAAAAAAAATTATTTTCTCAAAAATGATCTTTTAGCCTGCAATTTTTTAATTTTCCCAAGGGTAACAGGAGAATTTTGACCCCAATATTTGTTGTCCAGTTTCTCCTGAGTACGGTGATACCCCATATGTGGGGGTAAACTACTGTTTGGGCACATGCCGGAGCTCGGAATTGAAGTAGTGACGTTTTGAAATGCAGACTTTGATGGAATGCTCTGCAGGCGTCACGTTGCGTTTGCAGAGCTCCTGATGTGGCTAAACAGTAGAAACCCCCCACAAGTGACCCCATTTTGGAAACTAGACCCCGAAAGGAACTTATCTAGATGTGTGGTGAGCACTTTGAACCCCCAAGTGCTTCATAGAAGTTTATAATGCAGAGCCGTGAAAATAATAAATACGTTTTCTTTCCTCAAAAATAATTATTTAGCCCAGAATTTTTCATTTTCCCAAGGGTTACAGGAGAAATTGGACCCCAAAAGTTGTTGTCCAGTTTCTCTTGAGTACGCTGATACCCCATGTGTGGAGGTAAACCACTGTTTGGGCGCACGTCAGGGCTCAGAAGGGAAGTAGTGACTTTTGAAATGCAGACTTTGATGGAATGGTCTGCGGGCGTCACGTTGCGTTTGCAGAGCCCCTGGTGTGCCTAAACAGTAGAAACCCCCCACAAGTGACCCCATTTTAGAAACTAGACCCCCCAAGGAACTTACCTAGATATGTGGTGAGCACTTTGAACCCCCAAGTGCTTCACAGACGTTTACAACGCAGAGCCGTGAAAATAAAAAATCATTTTTCTTTCCTCAAAAATGATGTTTTAGCAAGCATTTTTTTATTTTCACAAGGGTAACAGGAGAAATTGGACCCCAGTAATTGTTGCGCAGTTTATCCTGAGTATGCTGGTACCCCATATGTGGGGGTAAACCACTGTTTGGGCACACGTCGGGGCTCGGAATTGAGGGAGCACCATATGACTTTTTGAATACGAGATTGGCTGGAATCAATGGTGGCGCCATGTTGCGTTTGGAGACCCCTGATGTGCCTAAACAGTGGTAACCCCTCAATTCTACCTCCAACACTAGCCCCAACACACCCCTAACTCTAATCCCAACTGTAGCCATAACCCTAATCACAACCCTAACCACAACCCTAATTCCAACCCTAACCCTAAGGCTATGTGCCCACGTTGCGGATTCGTGTGAGATTTTTCAGCATCATTTTTGAAAAATCCGCGGGTAAAAGGCACTGCGTTTTACCTGCGGATTTTCCGTGGATTTCCAGTGTTTTTTGTGCGGATTTCACCTGCGAATTGCTATTGAGGAACAGGTGTAAAACGCTGCGGAATCCGCACAAAGAATTGACATGCTGCGGAAAATACAACGCTGTATTTTCCGCACCATGGGCACAGCGGATTTGGTTTTCCATAGGTTTACATGATACTGTAAACCTGATGGAACACTGCTGCGAATCCGCAGCGGCCAATCCGCTGCGGATCCGTAGCCAAATCCGCACCGTGTGCACATAACCTAATTCTAAAGGTATGTGCACACGCTGCGGAAAACGCTGCGGATCCGCAGCAGTTTCCCATGAGTTTACATTTCAATGTAAACCTATGGGAAACAAAAATCGCTGTACACATGCTGCGGAAAAACTGCACGGAAACGCAGCGGTTTACATTCCGCAGCATGTCACTTCTTTGTGCGGATTCCGCAGCGGTTTTACAACTGCTCAAATAGAAAATCGCAGTTGTAAAACCGCAGTGAAATGCGCAGAAAAACCGCGGTAAATCCGCCATAAATCCGCAGCGGTTTAGCACTGAGGATTTATCAAATCCGCTGCGGAAAAATCCGCAGAGGACCAGAATACGTGTGCACATACTGAAACCCTAACCCTAACCCTAGCACTAACCCTAGCCCTAACCCTAGCCCTACCCCTAACCCTACCCCTAACCCTACCCCTAGCCCTAACCCTAGCCCCAACCCTATTCTAAGATTAGTGGGAAAAAAAATTTCTTTATTTTTTTATTGTCCCTACCTATGGGGGTGACAAAGGGGGGGGGTCATTTATTATTTTTTTTATTTTGATCACTGTGATAGATTATATCTCAGTGATCAAAATGCACTTTGGAACGAATCTGCCGGCCGGCAGATTCGGCGGGCGCACTGCGCATGCGCCCGCCATTTTGGAAGATGGCGGCGCCCAGGGAGAAGACGGACGGATCCCGGCAGGATCGGTAAGTATGATGGGGGGGGATCGGAGCATGGGGGGGTGGATCGGAGCGCGGGAGGGGTGGAACGGAGCACGGAGGGTGGAACGGAGCACGGGGGTGGTGGAACGGAGCACGGGGGGGTGGAACGCAGCACGGGGGAGTGGATCGGAGTGCAGGGGGGGTGATTGGTGCATGGGGGGTGATTGGAGCACGGGGTGAGCGGACAAGAGCACGAGGGGAGCGGAGCACAGGACGGAGGGGAGGCGGAGCAGTGTACCGGACAGATCGGAGGGCTGGGGGGGCGATCGGTGGGGTGGGGGCACATTAGTGTTTCCAGCCATGGCCGATGATATTGCAGCATCGGCCATGGCTGGATTGTAATATTTCACCAGTTATAATAGGTGAAATATTACAAATCGCTCTGATTGGCAGTTTCACTTTCAACAGTCAATCAGAGCGATCGTAGCCACGGGGGGGGGGTGAAGCCACCCCCCCTGGGCTAAACTACCACTCCCCCTGTCCCTGCAGATCGGGTGAAGTGGGAGTTAACCCTTTCACCCGATCTGCAGGGACGCGATCTTTCCATGACGCCACATAGGCGTCATGTCATGGTCAGGACATGGTTAATGTCCTGTCAGGGTTAATTTTTGCTAGCCTCTTTTCTATATTGGGAGGGGTATTTATACTCGCTCCTAGCCTGGTTTCTCTGTCAGCTATAGATTCTGTTTCTGTCTGTATGCGTGACTCCTGGATTGTGTGCCTGGTTTGCATAGCGTTGTCTTGCTTTCTGTGCTTTACCCTGTTTGTGTTCCTGGCTACTGAACTCTGGCTTTGCTTCTGACGATCCCCTGTCTCTCTGTTTTGGTACCTCGTAATCTCCTGGCTACGACTTCTGCTTGTTTGATAATTCTTTAGTGCTTGTCCCTTCTCTGCTTCCCTGGCGTCTGGCTCCGCCCCCTTTTCCTCCTCCCACTCTGTCACATGGTCTAGGTCCTGTTCGTTACCTGTACACTCTGTTTCATGTCAAAGGTCCTGTGGGTTCAGGTTAGTAACTTGGCATTTTGCTCAGCTGCTGTGTGCAGCTTCCCCTGCAGCATAGATATCCAGGCACCGTGACATTATAGCTGACCCTCTACCAATACTGGCGGAACATTCAATGAAGAATCTTCTCTAACCGTCCCCACAGGTTTTAATAGGGACCTGTGGAAGACATTAGAAATTTTGAAAAAGGTGGGCAACTGTAACCTATAGGCCACCGGGTTGATCACCTCAATAATCTTGTATGGACCTATAAACCTGGGGCCCAACTTCATGGAGGGAATCTTAAGTTTGATGTTACGAGTAGACAACCATACCTTCTCCCCCACCGTCAGTGTAGGAGCTGACCCCCTCCTCCTGTCTGCAAAATGTTTGTACCTCTTTTGGGCTTTGGAGATGTTCGCCTGAACCTCCCTCCAAAGGTTTCTTAACTGTTGCACCAGACCCTCAGCACCAGGGCAACCAGAATCCATGCGGGAAAATTCTCCAAACTGTGGAACAAATCCACAATTGACTTCAAAGGGAGATTTGCCAGTAGACTGATTAATACGACAATTGAACGCAAACTCAGCCATGGGTAAAACCTCACACCAGTCCTCCTGTCTGGAAGAGGCCAGGCATCTCAAAATTTGTTCCAACGACTGGTTGGTGCGTTCAGTCTGTCCGTTGGATTCTGGGTGATAAGCAGAGGAAAATGACGTAACCCCCAACTTCTTACAAAAAGCTCTCCAAAACCTGGCCACAAACTGCACATCCCTGTCAGACACCACATTCACAGGGACCCCATGCAACCGAACTATATGCTGAATAAACAAGCGAGCCAAGGTTTCAGCAGAAGGCAACGCAGGTAGCGGCACAAAATGGGCTTGCTTTGAAAACCTATCAACCACAACCCAAACTACAGAGTTGCCCTTGGAAGACGGAAGATTAGTGATAAAATCCATGGAGAGGTGTGTCCAGGGTTTATCCGGAATTGGCAAAGGTACCAATTCCCCGGCCGGCCGGACCAGAGAGCTCTTAGAATGAGCACACACCCCACAAGAATTCACAAACTTTTTGATATCCGAACCCATAGAAGGCCACCAAAAGTTCCTAGCTACTGCCCCCCGGGTAGCTGCAATCCCAGGGTGTGCACTCAACACAGAATTATCAAATAAGCAGAAGTCGTAGCCAGGAGATTACGAGGTACCAAAACAGAGAGACAGGGGATCGTCAGAAGCAAAGCCAGAGTTCAGTAGCCAGGAACACAAACAGGGTAAAGCACAGAAAGCAAGACAACGCTATGCAAACCAGGCACACAATCCAGGAGTCACGCATACAGACAGAAACAGAATCTATAGCTGACAGAGAAACCAGGCTAAGAGCGAGTATAAATACCCCTCCCAATATAGAAAAGAGGCTAGCAAAAATTAACCCTGACAGGACATTAACCATGTCCTGACCATGACAGTACCCCATCCTTAACGGGGGGCCACTGGACCCCCAGGCTTCAGTACCTTGTACATTGGAAGGGGTTTTCTATTGAGGATAGGTCATGGGTTCCGGCCAGTTCTGTGCATGCTGATCGACTGTTGCGGGCTTTTCATGTAAGATACCCTGAGAAGCCTGGGGGTCCAGTGGCCCCCCGTTAAGGGGGGGGTACTGTCATGGTCAGGACTTCTGCTTGTTTGATAATTCTTTAGTGCTTGTCCCTTCTCTGTTTCCCTGGCGTCTGGCTCCGCCCCCTTTTCCTCCTCCCACTCTGTCACATGGTCTAGGTCCTGTTCGTTACCTGTACACTCTGTTTCATGTCAAAGGTCCTGTGGGTTCAGGTTAGTAACTTGGCATTTTGCTCAGCTGCTGTGTGCAGCTTCCCCTGCAGCATAGATATCCAGGCACCGTGACACGTCATGGGTCAGATTGGCACCGACTTTCATGACGCCTACGTGGCGTCAAAGGTCGGGAAGGGGTTAATATTAGACAGCGTAAGACCGTCCTGATCAAGGCACCTTGACAATGGTGGGATGGCATTTATGATCAAAAAAGTATTACTAAGAACCCTGAGTTATTGAGATGCACTTTTGCTTTTTACTTATTTAGTTATGTCACGATTCACAGGGAGGATAACTTTATCATCCCCACCACTTATACCAATTTGTCATGAACCACGGTTGTTTGGTTGCCCCTGGTTCTTTCTGAAGGGGATTTATCTATATCCTACTACCCAGTTCCAGTTTGGAACTTGCAGCTCTCTGGCACCCCCTTACCCTCAGGTCAGTCAGGGTACTGCACCTAGGGTAATTAGTCTCCAGAAAGGTTGCCTGCTATGTACTGCCTATTGGGCACGCTGCAGCAAGGGTGATATAACTACTCCCACTCAGGCAGGAACAATAATTATCAATGCCGCCGGTCGCTAAAAAGCCTCCCAATTGCACAGGACAAATTCTGCTGCCATCAGCAATTATTAACGGGTCCGGAGCCAACCCAGATTAGTAGCGTAATTCACTTCAGAGGACTTGACCGCACGTTAAAGAGCAAGGAGAGACAAGCTGGTAATTTTATATTTTACTCCAAAAAGGTAGGCAGTGTTTACAGAGGTATAAAAATATATTATAAAGACAAATATCATATGTAAAATACAATGACAAATAAAATGGGATTAACGTTGAAAAATCTCTAACTTTTCGTTATGTCATCTTATCTCATGGCCGACCGTGTGCTGTGGAGGAAGGGACATGTCTAGATGCATAGCATGCATCTGTATAGCAGCTAGACCCCGGACAAAGACACGTGAAGACTGCTGCTTCACTCACTTATTTCCTAGCCTAAAACCCAGGCACTCCTCCTGTGGTGGCCTCACTTAGAGGCCGAAACCTCCCCTTTACTGAGAGTTATGGCAACTATTATTTATGCCTAGCTCTTATACGAAAGACACAATGATCAGGATGTGCCCCACATCAGGGGGATTCTTTTAAGTGTCAAAACGGTGTACTTACATGACCCACTTATGGAGAAACCCGCTCTTTGCACTCGTTGAGCTTAGCTTCTAGTGGTTTCAGTGAGTTATAGATCTCTTGATGAACATCCGGAATATATATTCCTTATATCTCTAACCCTGATCGGTGCCCATAATATAACCTTGAAAGAAAGATAAATAGCACAATAAAGGAACCTAAAACATAACATTTAATATACCTATTAAAATGATATAACACAACACGCATAGACAAACATGTATAATACCAACAGTTGGTCAAACGATTATCTAATAGTAAAAGAAATAAAAAATAATGGTACTCAAAGCAGAATGACACTCTCCAATTCACAACTGCTTATCCGGCTAGCATGTCTTTATCAAAACTTCAGAAAAGCGGCTGAAGGAAAATATATAATAATGCTGCTACTTGTACCCGTATGCTCTTGCTCAAAGAATGTGACACTAGTCAGTACCACTGATTATCACTACACTTGCAAAAGTCAATACACAGAGTGCATAATGGGGTATGGAACAATCATTCCCTATGAGGGGGGCAGCATTATTCCCTATGGGAGAGCTACCTTATACCCTATGAGAGGGGCAGCATTATTCCCTATGGGGGAGATACTTTATACCCTATGGGGGAGCAGCATTGTACCCTATGAGGGGGGCAGCATTATTCCCTATGAGGGGAGCAGCATTGTACCCTATGAGGGGGGCAGCATTATTCCCTATGGGGAGCTACATTATATCCTATGGGGGGGCAGCAGTATTCCCTATGGGGAAGCTGCATTGTACCCTATGGGGGGCAGCATTATTCCCTAAGGGGGAGCTGCATTGTACCCTATGAGTGGGGGGCAGCATTATTCTCTACGGGGGAGCAGCATTATACCCTATAAGAGGAGCAGCATTATTCCCTATGAGGAGCTGCATTATATCCTATGGGGGGAGCTGCATTATACCCTATGGGGGAGCTGCATTATACCCTATGGGGGCAGCATTATACCCTATGAGGGGGACATAATTATTGCCTATGAGGGGGACATAATTATTGCCTATGAGGGGGGCAGAATTATTCCCTATGAGGGAGGAATTATTCCCTATGAGAGCATTATTCCCTATGAGGGGGCAGCATTATTTCCTATGAGGGGGGCAGCATTATACCCTATGAGGGGGAAGCATTATACCCTATGAGGGGGCAGCATTATTCCTTACGGGGGAGCTACATTATACCCTATGAGGGGGGCAGCATTACTCCCTATGGGGGAGATACATTATGCACTATGGGGGCAGCATTATACTCTATGGGGGAGCTGCATTGTACCCTATGAGGGGGCAGTATTATCCCCTATGAGGGGAGCTGCATTGTACCCTATGAGGGAGGCAGCATTATTCCCTAAGGGGGAGCTACATTATACCCTATGGGGACAGCAGTATTCCCTATGGGGAGCTGCATTGTAACCTATGAGGGGGGGCAGTATTATTCCCAATGGAGGGAGCTACATTATACCCTATGGGGGCAGCAGTAATCCCTATGGGGGAGCGACATTATACCCTATGAGGGGGGCAGCATTATTCCCTATGGGGGAGCTAAATTATACCCTATGGGGGGCAGCATTATTCCCTAAGGGGGAGCTGCATTGTACCCTATGAGGGGGCAGCATTATTTCATATGGGGGAGCTGCATTATACCCTATGGGGGAGTTGCATTATACCCTATGGTGGGAGCTGCATTACACCCTATGGGGAGCTGCATTATACCCTATGGGGGGAGCTAAATTATACCCTATGAGGGGGCAGCATTATACCCTATGAGGGAGGGCTGCATTATACCCTATGACGGAGGCAGCATTATACTCTAAGAGGGGGCAGCATGATACTTTGAGGGGGCTACATTATATTCTGTAGGGGCTGCATTATTCTATATGGGGGCTGCATTATATTCTATAGAGGGGGTGCATTATACCTTATGAGGGGGTTGCATTATATTTATGGGGGGTACATTATATTCTGTGGGGGCTGCATTATATTCTATGAGGGGGCTGCATTATACTATATGAGGGCTGCATTATATTCTGTGAGGGGCTACATTATACTTATATGAGGGGGCTACATTATATACACTGCTAAAAAAAATAAAGGGAACACTAAAATCCCACATCCTAGATATCACTGAATGAAATATTCCAGTTGTAAATCTTTATTCATTATATAATGGAATGCATTGAGAACAGTAAAACCTAAAAATGATCAATGTAAATCACAACTAATATCCTATGGAGGTCTGGAGTTGGAATTATGCTCAAAATCAAAGTGGAAAATCAAATTGAAGGCTGATCCAACTTCAGTGGAAATTCATCAAGACAAGGAAATGATGCTCAGTAGTGTGTGTGGCCTCCACGTGCCTGTATGCCCTCCCTACAATGCCTGGGCATGCTCCTGATGAGGCAGAGGATGGTCTCCAGAGAAATCTCATCCCAGACCTGGATTAAAGCATCCGCCAACTCCTGGACAGTCTGTGGTGCAACGTGACATTGATGGATGGAGTGAGACATGATGTCCCAGATATGTTCAATTGGATTCAGGTCTGGGGAACGGGCAGGCCAGTCCATAGCTTCAATGCCCTCATCTTGCAGGAACTGCTGACACACTCCAGCCACATGAGGTCTGGCATTGTCCTGCATTAGGAGGAACCCAGGGCCAACCGCACCAGCATATGGTTTCACAAAGGGTCTGAGGATCTCATATCGATACCTAATGGCAGTGAGGCTACCTCTGGTAAGCACATGGAGGGCTGTGCGGCACTCCAAAGAAATGCCACCCCACACCATTACTGACCCACTGCCAAACCGGTCACGCTGAAGAATGTTGCAATCAGCAGATCGCTCTCCATGGCGTTTCCAGACTCTGTCATGTCTGTCACATATTCTCAATGTGAACCTGCTTTCATCTGTGAAGAGCACAGGGCGACAGTTGCGAATTTGCCAATCCTAGAGTTCTGTGGCAAATGACGAGCATCCTGTACGGTGTTGGGCTGTGAGCACAACCCCCATCTGTGGACGTCGGGCACTCAGACCATCCTCATGGAGTCGGTTTCTAATCGTTAGTGCAGACACATGCACATTTGTGGCCTGCTGGAGGTCATTTTGCAGGGCTCTGGCAGTGCTCCTCCTTGCACAAAGGCCGAGATAGCGGTCCCGCTGCTGGGTTGTTGCCCTCCTACGGCCCCCTTCATGTCTCCTGGTGTACTGGCCTGTCTCCTGGTAGCACCTCCAACCTCCGGACACTACGCTGGCAGACAAAGCAAACCTTCTTGCCACAGCTCACATTGATGTGCCATTCTGGATGAGCTGCACTACCTAAGCCACTTGTGTGGGTTGTAGAGTCCGTCTCATGCTACCTCTAGTGTAAAAGCACAACCAACATTCAAAAGTGACCAAAACATCATCAAGATAGCATTGGTACTGAGATGTGGTCTGTGGTCCCCACCTGCAGAACCACTCCTTTATTGAGTGCGTCTTGATAATTGCCAATAATTTCCATCTGTTGTCTATTCCATTTGCACAACAGCATGTGAAATTGATTGTTAACCAGTGTTGCTTCCTAAATTGACAGTTTGATTTCACAGAAGTTTGATTTACTTGGAGTTATATTCCATTATTTAAGTGTTTCCTTTATTTTTTTTTGAGCAGTGTACTATGAGGGGACTGCATTGTACCCTAAGAGGGGGCTACCTTATATTCTATGAGGTGGCTACTTTATATTCTATGAGGGGGGCTACCCCAACCCCTGCTACATAACTAAGACATAAACTATCTTATATTATACCCTGATATTAGCGCATTTTACCACACAATTGGTGGTCTTGTATTTATTTCTATGTAGCTACATAGTGGGCCCCAAGATTGATTTTCTCTGGTGGACACAAGGTGCTCCAGTCCGACGCTGTACAGGCTGATTTGATAAATATGTTCTGCTTATAGTGTACACTGCCATCTGCAGCGCTTTGCTGTTTTATATTGAACAAGTTATGCCCCTATGTGACATCTAATGTATAAGTCAGCGTTCATTGTCTGAAATACACTTGTATCTTTATTTGCCATTTATTTGTGTCCAGGCTGTGCCACATTTTTTCTCTTCTTATGTGTTATTCTCACCTGTTACATATATATTTTTAACGTACCTCTATGGTTCTGTTTTTATCATGTATTGAAATAAATTTATTTTTATTCATTATTTGCTTTTGCGTGGAGCCCTCCCTTTTGTCGGTGTTTCTTAGCATTTCTCTTCCTCCAAACATGGTGAGTTGAGTTAATGCCAAATTCCTCAATTTTTGTCTCATCTGACCAGAGAACCTTCTCCCAGTCACTCACAGAATCATTCAGGTGTTCATTGGCAAACTTCAGACGGGCCTGCACATGTGCCTTCTTGAGCAGGGGGACCTTGCGGGCACTGCAGGATTTTAAACCTTTACGGCGTAATGTGTTACCAATGGTTTTCTTGGTAACTGTGGTCCCAGCTGCCTTGAGATCATTAACAAGTTTCCCCGTGTAGTTTTAGGCTGATCTCTCACCTTCCTCATGATCAAGAATACCCCACTAGGTGAGATTTTGCATGGTGCACCAGATCGATGTTGATTGAGTCATTTTGTATTTCTTCCATTTTCTTACTATTGCACCAACAGTTGTCTCCTCACCCAGCATCTTACTTATGGTTTTTTAGCCCATTCCAGCTTTGTACAGATCTATGATCTTGTCCCTGACATCCTTATAAAGCTCTTTGGTCTTGCCCATGTTGAAGAGGTTAGAGTCTGACAGATTAATTGAGTCTGTGGACAGGAGTCTTTTATAAAGGTGACTATTTAAGACATCTGTCTTTAATGCAGGTAACGAGTTGATTAGGAGCGTCTAACTGGTCTGTAGGAGCCACAACTCTTAATGTTTGGCAGGGGATCAAATTCTTATTTCTCACTGCAAAAATGCAAATAAATTTATATAGTTCATACAATGTGATTTTTTGGATTTTATTTTTGATATTCTATCTCTGAATGTTAAAATTAACCTACCCTAAAGTTATAGAGAGTTCATGTCTTTGTCAGTGGGCAAACTTACTAAAACAGCAAGGGATCAAATACTTATTTCCCCCACTGTATGTTTCAATTCAAACAGATGTGGTGCAGTAACCAGTGTTACAGCCAGGGGGCGCTGTGTGTGCGCTTCAAGATGCACTTGGAGGCATAAATGTGATGAAACAGTGACTTGGCAGAGTTGTGAATGGCCGATATGTGTCACAGAGGGAGTCTGCGTGGTATGTCTGATGCAATGTTGTTGTTCTGGGACCTGTAGTCCCTCAAGAGTTTGTATAGTTATGAAGAGAGACTTACTAGGCTAGTTATGTGAGATGGGTGGGACAAACTAGCCACACATCCACACTCCCACCCAGGGGAGTGGTTAAAAGGTATATAATGTGACCAGGGTGTGGGTCACATGTTCCTGTGTTTGGATCTGAATGGCCCAAGTGCAAGGCCCTGGAAGTCCGTGTTGGAAATCCTGGGAATTCCTGAATAGCACATGGTTGGGCTTTGGCACTGAGTAGCCTGTGTGCTGTAGGACCTGGACGGTCAGTGTTGGAGACTCCTGGGAGTGGAGTCGTCCTGGAAGCACTGTGAGACCGTTGACCTGGACGGTCCTGTTGTGGACCTTGGACTGACGTAGAGCAGGTGCCCCCCACATCCACCTCCGGAGGCTTCTCTGTCCTCCTCTACATCCATAGACATTAATATGGAGAAAGTATGTGCCCCCACATCCACCTCCGGGGGCTTCTCTGTCCTCATCTACATCCACAGACATTAATATGGAGAAAGTATGTGCCCCCTACAACCACCTCCGGGGGCTTCTCTGTCCTCATCTACATCCATAGACATTAATATGGAGAAAGTATGTGCCCCCCACAACCACCTCCGGGGCTTCTGTGTCCTCATCTACATCCATAGACATTAATATGGAGAAAGTATGTGCCCCCCACATCCACCTCCGGGGGCTTCTCTGTCCCCATCTACATCCACAGACATTAATATGGAGAAAGTATGTGCCCCCCACATCCACCTCCGGGGGCTTCTCTGTCCTCATCTACACCCATAGACATTAATATGGAGAAAATATGAGAAATATGGGGATGAAATTCAGCCCTGGCATTTGAAATCACACAGGCCCATGGTGTCCCCGTCCCCAAGAACCAGATGGGATACATCACTAATATTACCCTGGATGGAGGAAAGGAAGATTTACTACAAGACCAATTTTTCTACTTATACCCACGGCATGCTGAAGTAAGTGATGGAATGACCAGCTTTGTGCTCCGTCATAACTGTTAACAGTATGGGTGTCTTGAGAACATTGATTCTGTTAACAACGTAGCAGACAAGGCAGCCCACAACCAGACCGGCCCTTCTGGCATTTGCCAGAATTTCCAAATGGCCAGTCCGGCCCTGGTGTGGAGTAGTGCTAGTGAGGAGTACAGTTATTGTGGTGTTACAGTGTGGTGTAGTGTTACAGTGTGATGTAGTGTTAGTGTGGAGTAGTGTTACAGTGTGATGTAGTGTTAGTGTGGAGTAGTGTTACAGTGTGATGTGGTGTAGGGTTAAGGCCCCTTCACATTAAGCGACGCTGCAGCGATACCGACAATGATCCGGATCGCTGCAGCGTCGCTGTTTGGTCGCTGGAGAGCTGTCACACAGACCGCTCTCCAGCGACCAACAATGGCGGTAACCAGGGTAAACATCGGGTAACTAAGCGCAGGGCCGCGCTTAGTAACCCGATGTTTACCCTGGTTACCATCCTAAAAGTAAAAAAAAACAAACAGTACATACTTACCTACCGCTATCTGTCCTCCAGCGCTATGCTCTGCACTCCTCCTGTACTGGCTGTGAGCACAGCGGCCGGAAAGCAGAGCGGTGACGTCACCGCTCTGCTTTCCGGCTGACCGACGCTCACAGCCAGTACAGGAGGAGTGCAGAGCACAGCGCTGGAGGACAGATAGCGACGAAATAAAGTCCTGGACTTTGTTCAGCGACCAACGATCTCCCAGCAGGGGCCTGATCGTTGGTTGCTGTCACACATAACGATTTCATTAACGATATCGTTGCTACGTCACAAAAAGCAACGATATCGTTAACAATATCGTTATGTGTGAAGGTACCTTTAGTGTGGAGTAGTGCTAGTGAGGAGTACAGTTATTGTGGTGTTACAGTGTGGTGTAGTGTTACAGTGTGATGTAGTGTTAGCGTGGAGTAGTGTTACAGTGTGATATGGCGTAGTGTTAGTGTGGCGTAGTGTTAGTGTGGTGTAGTGTTAGTGTGGGGTAGTGTTAGTGTGGTGTTACAGTGTGGTGTTACAGTGTGGTGTAGTGTTAGTGTTAAGTAGTGTTAGTGTGGTGTAGTGCTAGTGAGGAGTAGTGTTAAAGTGTGATGTGGCGTAGTGTTAGTGTGGAGTAGTGTTAGTGTGGAGTAGTGGTAATGTGATGTGGTGTAGTGCAGGGGTGTCAAACTGCATTCCTCAAGGGCTGCAACCAGGTCATGTTTTCAGGATTTCCTTGTACTGCACAGGTGATAATTTAATCACCTACACACATAATGATTGCAGCACCTTGTGCAATGCTAAGGAAATCATGAAAACACGCATGGTTTGCGGCCCTCGAGGAATGCAGTTTGACACCCCTGGCGTAGTGTTAGTAGAGTAGTGTTAGTGTGGAGTAGTGTTAGTGTGGTGTAGTGTTAGTGTGGAGTAGTGTTAGTGTGATGTGGTGTAGTGTTAGTGTGGAGTAATGTTAGTGTAGTGTTAGGGTGGCGTAGTGTTAGTGTGATGTGTTAGTGTGGCGTAGTGTTAGTGTGGCTTAGTGTGGACTAGTGTTAGTATGGTGTTAGTGTGGCGTAGGGTTAGTGTGGCGTAGTGTTAGTGTGGAGTAGTGTTAGTGTGGCATAGTGTTAGTGTGGCGTAGTGTTAGTGTGGTGTTAGTGTTAGTGTGGTGTTAGTGTTAGTGTGGAGTAGTGTTAGTGTGGCGTAGTGTTAGTGTGGCGTAGTGTTAGTGTGGCGTAGTGTTAGTGTGGTGTAGTGTTAGTGTGGAGTAGAGTTAGTGTGGTGTTGTGTTAGTGTGGCATAGTGTTAGTGTGGAGTAGAGTTAGTGTGGCGTAGTGTTAGTGTGGTGTAGTGTTAGTATGGAGTAGAGTTAGTGTGGTGTTGTGTTAGTGTGGTGTTGTGTTAGTGTGGAGTAGTGTTAGTGTGGAGTAGAGTTAGTGTGGCGTAGTGTTAGTGTGGCGTAGTGTTAGTGTGGCGTAGTGTTAGTGTGGCGTAGTATTAGTGTGGACTAGTGTTAGTGTGGTGTTAGTATTAGTGTGGAGTAGAGTTAGTGTGGTGTTGTGTTAGTGTGGCGTAGTGTTAGTGTGGAGTAGAGTTAGTGTGGTGTTGTGTTAGTGTGGCGTAGTGTTAGTGTGGTGTTGTGTTAGTGTGGCATAGTGTTAGTGTGGAGTAGAGTTAGTGTGGCTTAGTGTGGTGTAGTGTTAGTGTGGAGTAGAGTTAGTGTGGTGTTGTGTTAGTGTGGACTAGTGTTAGTGTGGTGTTAGTGTTAGTGTGGAGTAGAGTTAGTGTGGCGTAGTGTTAGTGTGGCGTAGTGTTAGTGTGGTGTAGTGTTAGTGTGGAGTAGAGTTAGTGTGGTGTTGTGTTAGTGTGGCGTAGTGTTAGTGTGGCGTAGTGTTAGTGTGGCGTAGTGTTAGTGTGGCGTAGTGTTAGTGTGGAGTAGTGTTAGTGTGGAGTAGTGTTAGTGTGGCGTAGTGTTAGTGTGGATAAGTGTTAGTGTGGACTAGTGTTAGTGTGGTGTTAGTGTTAGTGTGGAGTAGAGTTAGTGTGGTGTTGTGTTAGTGTGGCTTAGTGTGGTGTAGTGTTAGTGTGGAGTAGAGTTAGTGTGGTGTTGTGTTAGTGTGGCGTAGTGTTAGTGTGGTGTTGTGTTAGTGTGGCATAGTGTTAGTGTGGAGTAGAGTTAGTGTGGCGTAGTGTTAGTGTGGTGTAGTGTTAGTGTGGAGTAGAGTTAGTGTGGCGTTGTGTTAGTGTGGACTAGTGTTAGTGTGGTGTTAGTGTTAGTGTGGAGTAGAGTTAGTGTGGCGTAGTGTTAGTGTGGTGTAGTGTTAGTGTGGAGTAGAGTTAGTGTGGTGTAGTGTTAGTGTGGCGTGGTGTTGTGTTAGTGTGGCGTTGTGTTAGTGTGGCATAGTGTTAGTGTGGCGTTGTGTTAGTGTGGCGTAGTGTTAGTGTGGCGTAGTGTTAGTGTGGCGTAGTGTTAGTGTGGCGTAGTGTCAGTGTGGCGTAGTGTTAGTGTGGTGTTGTGTTAGTGTGGCGTTGTCTTAGTGTGGCGTTGTCTTAGTGTGGTGTAGTGTTAGTGTGGTGTAGTGTTAGTGTGGCGTAGTGTAGTGTGGCATTGTCTTAGTGTGGCGTTGTCTTAGTGTGGCGTTGTCTTAGTGTGGCGTTGTCTTAGTGTGGCGTAGTGTTAGTGTGGCGTAGTGTTAGTGTGGCTTAGTGTGGTGTTGTGTTAGTGTGGTGTTGTGTTAGTGTGGCGTAGTGTTAGTGTGGCGTAGTGTTAGTGTGGCGTAGTGTTAGTGTGGAGTAGTGTTAGTGTGGAGTAGTATTAGTGTGGCATAGTGTTAGTGTGGCGTAGTGTTAGTGTGGCATAGTGTTAGTGTGGCGTAGTGTTAGTGTGGACTAGTGTTAGTGTGGTGTTAGTATTAGTGTGGAGTAGAGTTAGTGTGGTGTTGTGTTAGTGTGGCGTAGTGTTAGTGTGGTGTAGTGTTAGTGTGGAGTAGAGTTAGTGTGGTGTTGTGTTAGTGTGGCGTAGTGTTAGTGTGGTGTTGTGTTAGTGTGGCATAGTGTTAGTGTGGAGTAGAGTTAGTGTGGCGTAGTGTTAGTGTGGTGTAGTGTTAGTGTGGAGTAGAGTTAGTGTGGTGTTGTGTTAGTGTGGACTAGTGTTAGTGTGGTGTTAGTGTTAGTGTGGAGTAGAGTTAGTGTGGCGTAGTGTTAGTGTGGCGTAGTGTTAGTGTGGTGTAGTGTTAGTGTGGAGTAGAGTTAGTGTGGTGTTGTGTTAGTGTGGCGTAGTGTTAGTGTGGTGTTGTGTTAGTGTGGCATAGTGTTAGTGTGGAGTAGAGTTAGTGTGGCGTAGTGTTAGTGTGGTGTAGTGTTAGTGTGGAGTAGAGTTAGTGTGGTGTTGTGTTAGTGTGGACTAGTGTTAGTGTGGTGTTAGTGTTAGTGTGGAGTAGAGTTAGTGTGGCGTAGTGTTAGTGTGGCGTAGTGTTAGTGTGGTGTAGTGTTAGTGTGGAGTAGAGTTAGTGTGGTGTTGTGTTAGTGTGGACTAGTGTTAGTGTGGAGTAGTGTTAGTGTGGTGTAGTGTTAGTGTGGTGTTGTGTTAGTGTGGCGTAGTGTTAGTGTGGCGTAGTGTTAGTGTGGAGTAGTGTTAGTGTGGAGTAGTGTTAGTGTGGCGTAGTGTTAGTGTGGCGTAGTGTTAGTGTGGAGTAGTGTTAGTGTGGAGTAGTGTTAGTGTGGAGTAGTGTTAGTGTGGAGTAGTGTTAGTGTGGACTAGTGTTAGTGTGGTGTTAGTGTTAGTGTGGAGTAGAGTTAGTGTGGTGTTGTGTTAGTGTGGCTTAGTGTGGTGTAGTGTTAGTGTGGAGTAGAGTTAGTGTGGTGTTGTGTTAGTGTGGCGTAGTGTTAGTGTGGCGTTGTGTTAGTGTGGCATAGTGTTAGTGTGGAGTAGAGTTAGTGTGGCGTAGTGTTAGTGTGGTGTAGTGTTAGTGTGGAGTAGAGTTAGTGTGGTGTTGTGTTAGTGTGGACTAGTGTTAGTGTGGTGTTAGTGTTGAGTAGAGTTAGTGTGGCGTAGTGTTAGTGTGGTGTAGTGTTAGTGTGGAGTAGAGTTAGTGTGGTGTAGTGTTAGTGTGGCGTGGTGTTGTGTTAGTGTGGCGTTGTGTTAGTGTGGCGTTGTGTTAGTGTGGCATAGTGTTAGTGTGGCGTTGTGTTAGTGTGGCGTAGTGTTAGTGTGGCGTTGTGTTAGTGTGGCGTTGTGTTAGTGTGGCGTAGTGTTAGTGTGGCGTAGTGTTAGTGTGGCGTAGTGTTAGTGTGGCGTAGTGTCAGTGTGGCGTAGTGTCAGTGTGGCGTTGTGTTAGTGTGGCGTTGTGTTAGTGTGGCGTAGTGTTAGTGTGGCGTAGTGTTAGTGTGGCGTAGTGTTAGTGTGGCGTAGTGTCAGTGTGGCGTAGTGTCAGTGTGGCGTAGTGTCAGTGTGGCGTAGTGTTAGTGTGGAGTAGAGTTAGTGTGGTGTAGTGTTAGTGTGGAGTAGAGTTAGTGTGGTGTAGTGTTAGTGTGGCGTGGCGTGGTGTTGTGTTAGTGTGGTGTTGTGTTAGTGTGGCATAGTGTTAGTGTGGCGTAGTGTCAGTGTGGCGTAGTGTCAGTGTGGCGTAGTGTCAGTGTGGCGTAGTGTCAGTGTGGCGTAGTGTTAGTGTGGTGTAGTGTTAGTGTGGAGTAGAGTTAGTGTGGTGTAGTGTTAGTGTGGAGTAGAGTTAGTGTGGTGTAGTGTTAGTGTGGCGTGGTGTTGTGTTAGTGTGGTGTTGTGTTAGTGTGGCATAGTGTTAGTGTGGCGTAGTGTTAGTGTGGCATAGTGTTAGTGTGGCGTAGTGTTAGTGTGGCGTAGTGTCAGTGTGGCGTAGTGTTAGTGTGGCGTAGTGTCAGTGTGGCGTAGTGTTAGTGTGGTGTTGTGTTAGTGTGGCGTTGTCTTAGTGTGGCGTTGTCTTAGTGTGGCGTAGTGTTAGTGTGGTGTAGTGTTAGTGTGGTGTAGTGTTAGTGTGGCGTAGTGTCAGTGTGGCGTAGTGTTAGTGTGGTGTTGTGTTAGTGTGGCGTTGTCTTAGTGTGGCGTTGTCTTAGTGTGGCGTAGTGTTAGTGTGGTGTAGTGTTAGTGTGGCGTAGTGTTAGTGTGGCGTAGTGTCAGTGTGGCGTAGTGTTAGTGTGGCGTAGTGTTAGTGTGGCGTTGTGTTAGTGTGGTGTAGTGTTAGTGTGGTGTAGTGTTGCGTAGTGTTAGTGTGGTGTAGTGTCAGTGTGGCGTAGTGTCAGTGTGGCGTAGTGTCAGTGTGGCGTAGTGTCAGTGTGGCGTAGTGTCAGTGTGGCGTAGTGTTAGTGTTGCGTAGTGTCAGTGTGGCGTAGTGTCAGTGTGGCGTAGTGTCAGTGTGGCGTAGTGTCAGTGTGGCGTAGTGTCAGTGTGGCGTAGTGTCAGTGTGGCGTAGTGTTAGTGTTGCGTAGTGTCAGTGTGGCGTAGTGTCAGTGTGGCGTAGTGTCAGTGTGGCGTAGTGTTAGTGTGGCGTAGTGTCAGTGTGGCGTAGTGTCAGTGTGGCGTAGTGTTAGTGTGGCGTAGTGTCAGTGTGGCGTAGTGTTAGTGTGGCGTAGTGTCAGTGTGGCGTAGTGTTAGTGTGGTGTTGTGTTAGTGTGGCGTTGTCTTAGTGTGGCGTTGTCTTAGTGTGGCGTAGTGTTAGTGTGGCGTAGTGTTAGTGTGGTGTAGTGTTAGTGTGGCGTAGTGTCAGTGTGGCGTAGTGTTAGTGTGGTGTTGTGTTAGTGTGGCGTTGTCTTAGTGTGGCGTTGTCTTAGTGTGGCGTAGTGTTAGTGTGGTGTAGTGTTAGTGTGGCGTAGTGTTAGTGTGGCGTAGTGTCAGTGTGGCGTAGTGTTAGTGTGGCGTAGTGTTAGTGTGGCGTTGTGTTAGTGTGGCGTAGTGTTAGTGTGGTGTAGTGTTAGTGTGGTGTAGTGTTGCGTAGTGTTAGTGTGGTGTAGTGTCAGTGTGGCGTAGTGTCAGTGTGGCGTAGTGTCAGTGTGGCGTAGTGTCAGTGTGGCGTAGTGTCAGTGTGGCGTAGTGTCAGTGTGGCGTAGTGTTAGTGTTGCGTAGTGTCAGTGTGGCGTAGTGTCAGTGTGGCGTAGTGTTAGTGTGGCGTAGTGTCAGTGTGGCGTAGTGTCAGTGTGGCGTAGTGTCAGTGTGGCGTAGTGTTAGTGTTGCGTAGTGTCAGTGTGGCGTAGTGTCAGTGTGGCGTAGTGTTAGTGTGGCGTAGTGTTAGTGTGGCGTAGTGTCAGTGTGGCGTAGTGTCAGTGTGGCGTAGTGTCAGTGTGGCGTAGTGTCAGTGTGGCGTAGTGTTAGTGTGGTGTTGTCTTAGTGTGGTGTAGTGTTAGTGTGGTGTAGTGTTAGTGTGGTGTAGTGTGGCGTAGTGTCAGTGTGGCGTAGTGTCAGTGTGGCGTAGTGTCAGTGTGGTGTTAGTGTGACACTCCTCTGTCTGCCTCCACTTGAGGTGAGCTATGTAAAGTTTCCGCTCCCTCTGCAGCTTTCCCTCACGAGCAGACCCCCTATTAACCATTCACTGCCCACTCCATTATTAGATGCCTCATACTCATCAGAATGAGAACCAGAACTTCTCAAGAACTGGCTGAAGGGACGGTTGATAAAGAGCGACCTCCCTCCTGAGCGGTGAATGTGAGCCGCCCCCAGCCCGCGGTGTCCCCAGTGTGCGGCGGAGCAGTGTGCGCGCTCTTTCTCCACGCTCCCCGGCCACCTCTCTGCTCACAGTTCTATGTACGGGGCCGGCGCGCGTTGCGGAGGCTCCAAGATGGCGACGGCCGCAGTTCCTCCTGCTGCAGCCTCCCCACCTCTGCAGTCCGGCGGCGCAGGCTGCAGGGACTCTCGCTAGAGTCGGGCAAGTAAGTGAGAGACGGACACTTCCAGAGACTCCCAGGAGCCGGGACACGGGAGGAAGGGCACCGCGGGCACAGGACGAGGCTGGGGCTGAGTGACGAGCACAAGTGGAGCGGCGGCCGCTGGTGATAGCGGGGCCCGGGATGGGGGAGGGGAGGAAACTGCCGCAGAGACGGTACTGCCCTGAACTTCACTAGTGCGAGGCCTGACGGGGCTGCACATGACTGCGCCTCGGGGCTGCATACACCGGACGGCGGCTCCTCCGCAGCCCCTCCTGGTAACTTACCAGCAAGTGTCCCCGAGCGCGGGCAGGGCGGCCATGGGATCGCAGGGTGTCATCACTTTCCGTGCCTGCCCCTCCCTGGCCGGGGGGCTGCACACTGAGGGCGCGCTCTGCTGCACTCCGGCCGGGTGTGGTGCGGGACTGTGCGGCGGCCGGTGAGTTGTGCGGGAGCTGCGGGCTTCCCATGCACTGCAGTATTTTCCTCCTGAGCCTGTGGCCCAGGATGGCAGCATTGCAGGGCACGGATGGCAGAGCAGGCGGCCTCGTGTGTGGCCGTGATGCCCGGTGCTGAGACGTCACCTCCCCGGAGGGCAGCACCCGGCTCTGCGGGCAGCACCCGGCTCTGGGGGCACCGTGGGCTCTGCAGACGGTGAGGTGGTCCCGGCAGCGCCGCTGGTTATGTGGTCGGTGAAGTTGTGGCTGCAGGGCTGTCCGCGGAGTTCTCGGTGCTGCTGCCAGGGTGGCTGTGCACTCATGCCAGGCGTGTGACGGTGCACTCATGCCAGGCGTGTGACGGTGCACTCATGCCAGGCGTGTGACGGTGCACTCATGCCAGGCGTGTGACGGTGCCCCATGCCAGGCGTGTGACGGTGCACTCATGCCAGGCGTGTGACGGTGCACTCATGCCAGGCGTGTGACGGTGCACTCATGCCAGGCGTGTGACGGTGCACTCATGCCAGGCGTGTGACGGTGCACTCATGCCAGGCGTGTGACGGTGCACTCATGCCAGGCGTGTGACGGTGCACTCACGGGCTGCTGTCCCCGGGTCTCTGGGCCCAGGGGACTGTGTATGCGGCACATGCAGGTGGGGAGCTGGCGTGGAATGTCCCGCTGTGTGGAGTGGACCATGCGGGGATGTGACTGCACAGCAGCCGGGCCTTATCCTGCACTGGACATTACCGGCTGCATTATCCGGGGCTACATATACTTGCTGGTGCAGGACTGTGTGTGACTGGTGGCAATGCAGGGACCTGAGTGCACAGCAGCAGCTTTATATAGTGGTGCTGAATGAACAGCTCCTCATCATGGGACCAGTCTGTATAGTGCTGAATGGACAGCTCCTCATCATGGGACCAGTCTGTATAGTGCTGAATGAACAGCTCCTCATCATGGGGCCAGTCTGTATAGTGCTGAATGGACAGCTCCTCATCATGGGACCAGTCTGTATAGTGCTGAATGGACAGCTCCTCATCATGGGACCAGTCTGTATAGTGGTGAATGGACAGCTCCTCATCATGGGACCAGTCTGTATAGTGGTGAATGGACAGCTCCCCACCATGGGACCAGTCTGTATAGTGCTGAATGGGCAGCTCCCCATCATGGGACCAGTCTGTATAGTGGTGCTGAATGGACAGCTCCCCACCATGGGACTAGTCTGTATAGTGCTGAATGGACAGCTCCCCACCATGGGACTAGTCTGTATAGTGGTGAATGGGCAGCTCCCCATCATGGGACCAGTCTGTATAGTGGTGCTGAATGGACAGCTCCCCACCATGGGACTAGTCTGTATAGTGCTGAATGGGCAGCTCCCCACCATGGGACCAGTCTGTATAGTGGTGAATGGACAGCTCCCCACCATGGGACCAGTCTGTATAGTGGTGCTGAATGGACAGCTCCCCACCATGGGACCAGTCTGTATAGTGGTGCTGAATGGATAGCTCCCCACCATGGGACCAGTCTGTATAGTGCTGAATGGACAGCTCCCCACCATGGGACCAGTCTGTAAAGTGGTGCTAAATCTACAACCCACTACACGGGACGCGCCTGTAATGTGGTGCTAAATGGACAGTTTCCTAATATAAGACAACCCTGTAGTGTGATGCCGAATCCACAGCTCATTAGGAGACCTGCCTGTGAAGTTGTGAATGAATTGTACTGCAGAATAGTGAGGTGATGAATGAACTGTGCTGCAGAATAGTGAGGTGATGAATGAACTGTGCTGCAGAATAGTGAAGTGATGAATGGACTGTGCTGCAGAATAGTGAGGTGATGAATGGACTGTGCTGCAGAATAGTGAAGTGATGAATGGACTGTGCTGCAGAATAGTGAGGTGATGAATGGATTGTGCTGCAGGATAGTGAGGTGCTGAATGGATTTAGCTGCAGAATATTGAAGTGATGAATGGACTGTGCTGCAGAATATTGAAGTGATGAATTGACTGTGCTGCAGAATAGTGAGGTGCTGAATGGACTGTGCTGCAGAATAGTGAAGTGATGAATGAAACGTGCTGCAGAATAGTGAGGTGCTGAATGGACTGTGCTGCAGAATAGTGAGGTGCTGAATGGACCGTGCTGCAGAATAGTGAGGTGCTGAATGGACTCTGCTGAAGAATATTGAAGTGGTGAATGGACTGTGCTGCAGAATAGTGAGGTGCTGAATGGACTGTGCTGCAGAATAGTGAAGTGCTGAATGGACTGTTCTGCAGAATAGTGAGGTGCTGAATGGACTGTGCTGCAGAATAGTGAGGTGCTGAATGGACTGTGCTGCAGAATAGTGAGGTGCTGAATGGACTCTGCTGAAGAATATTGAAGTGGTGAATGGACTGTGCTGCAGAATAGTGAGGTGCTGAAGGGACTGTGCTGCAGAATAGTGAGATGCTGAATGGACTGCTGCAGAATATTGAAGTGATGAATGGACTGTGCTGCAGAATAGTGAGGTGCTGAATGGACTGTGCTGCAGAATAGTGAAGTGATGAATGGACCGTGCTGCAGAATAGTGAGGTGCTGAATGGACTGTGCTGCAGAATAGTAAAGTGATGAATGCACCGTGCTGCAGAATAGTGAGGTGCTGAATGGACTGTGCTGCAGAATAGTGAGGTGCTGAATGAACTGTGCTGCATAATAGTGAGGTGCTGAATGGACTGTGCTGCAGAATAGTGAAGTGATGAATGAACTGTGCTGCAGAATAGTGAGGTGCTGAATGGACTGTGCTGCAGAATAGTGAGGTGCTGAATGGACTGTGCTGCTGAATATTGAAGTGATGAATGGACTGTGCTGCAGAATAGTGAGGTGCTGAATGGACTGTGCTGCAGAATAGTGAAGTGATGAATGCACCGTGCTGCAGAATAGTGAGGTGCTGAATGGAGTGTGCTGCAGAATAGTGAGGTGCTGAATGGACTGTGCTGCAGAATATTGAAGTGCTGAATGGACTGTGCTGCAGAATAGTGAGGTGCTGAATGGACTGTGCTGCAGAATATTGAAGTGATGAATGGACTGTGCTGCAGAATAGTGAGGTGCTGAATGGACTGTGCTGCAGAATAGTGAAGTGATGAATGGACTGTGCTGCAGATTAGTGAGGTGAATGGACTGTGCTGCAGAATAGTGAAGTGATGAATGGACTGTGCTGCAGAATAGTGAGGTGCTGAATGGACTGTGCTGCAGAATAGTGAGGTGGTGAATGGACTGTGCTGCAGAATAGTGAGGTGCTGAATGAACTGTGCTACAGAATAGTGAGGTGCTGAATGGACTGTGCTGCAGAATAGTGAGGTGCTGAATGGACTGTGCTGCAGAATAGTGAGGTGCTGAATGGACTGTGCTGCAGAATATTGAAGTGATGAATGGACTGTGCTGCAGAATAGTGAGGTGCTGAATGCACCGTGCTGCAGAATATTGAGGTGCTGAATGGACTGTGCTGCAGAATAGTGAGGTGCTGAATGGACTTTGCTGCAGAACAGGGTTGTCAAGTGTCCAGAAATTCCAGGACAGTCTGTAAAAATAGGGCACGTTTTTGACCCGTAAATACATTTTTTTAAGGTGTCTGTGATTTTTTTTTTTTAAGCTAAAGAAGCGTGTACAGATTATTTTGACTGTAATTATCATCATTTTACAGTTTTAGGCTGTGTGCACACGTTGCAGATTTTTCGTGTTTTTTTCGCTATAAAATGCGAAAAAAACCCCACATACATTATGCATCCCATCATTTAGAATGCATTCCGCAATTTTTGTGCACATGATGCGTTTTTATCTGCAAAAAAAACGCATCGCGGTAAAAAACGCAGCATGTTCATTAATTTTGCGGATTTTTTGCGCATTTCCCACCATATTATTGCATTGGGAACCTCCCGGAAAAATCCGCAAAAAAACGCACCAAAAATTCGAGAAAAACGCGCAAAGGAAATTTCTGCAAGAAATCCTGAACATGTGCACATAGCCTTACAATTAATGCAAATTATGTCTTCATATCAGACATGTGGGCTGTAGACTTGTACCACTGGTAATCTTAATGATTTATTATTATGGTTTTCCAATGTGTCAAATGGTAATTTTTGGTAAGTTATCCAGAAAAAAAGGTTGGCAACGCTTGTATGCAATATTGAGGTGCTGAATGGACTGTGCTGCAGAATAATGTGGTGCTAAATGGACTATGCTGCAGAATAGTGAGGTGCTGAATGTACTGTGCTGTAGAATAGTGAGATGCTTTATGGACTGTCCTGTAGAATATTGTGGTCCAGAATGGACTGTGCTGTAGACTGCACTGATTGTGTAATGTGACACTGAGTAACTTGTGATGTAGGATACACTAATTGTGTAGCAGGAATACCAATCAAATGCAGAAAAAATCCAGCTTCAAGGATCGTATAAAAATTTGAGTTTATTGTGTAGATATTAAAAATAAACAGCTACAGTATGAATGTCCCAACCCCTAAAGACCTTACAGTCTGAAACGCGTCTACTAAACCATATTTCGCCCCTTCAAGGGGTTGAGGCATTCATACTATTGCTGTCAATTCTTAATACCTACACAAAAAAGTCAAGTTTTTAAGAAATCCTTGAAGCTGGATTTTTTTTCTGTATTTGATTGGTATTCCTGCTGCACTGCTGGTCTTCCGGACTTCAGATTCCGTTATGGGTGAGCTGACTTAATTTTGGACTTCCTGTACACTGATTGTGTGGTGTGACACTGGGTGGCTTGTGCTGTAGGATACACTGGTTGTGTATTTTGACACTGAGTGACTTGTGCTGTATGTTAAACTGGTTGTGTGGTGTGACACTGAGGGACTTGTGCTGTAGGATACACTGGTTGTGTGGTGTGACACTGAGTGACTTGTGCCGTATGATACACTCGTTGTGTGGTGTGACACTGAGTGACTTGCGCTGTAGGATACACTGGTTGTGTGGTGTGCCACAGTGACTTGCGCTGTAAGATACACTGGTTGACTTGTGTGGTGTGACAGTGACTTGCGCTGTAGGATACACTGTTTGTGTGGGTGACACTGAGTGACTTGCACTGTAGGATACACTGGTTGTGTGGGTGACACTGAGTGACTTGCGCTGTAGGATACACTGGTTGTGTGGGTGACACTGAATGACTTGCTCTGTAGGATACACTAGTTGTGTGGGTGACACTGAGTGACTTGCGCTGTAGGATACACTGGTTGTGTGGGTGACACTGAGTGACTTGCGCTGTAGGATACACTGGTTGTGTGGTGTGACACAATGACTTGCGCTGTAGGATACACTGGTTATGTGGTGTGACTGAGTGACTTGCGCTGTAGGATATACTGGTTGTGTGGGTGACACTGAGTGACTTGTGCTGTAGGATACACTGGTTGTGTGGTGTGACACTGATTGACTTGCGCTGTGGGATACACTGGTTGTGTGGGTGACACTGAGTGACTTGCGCTGTAGGATACACTGGTTGTGTGGTGTGACACAGTGACTTGCGCTGTAGGATACACTGGTTGACTTGTGTGGTGTGACAGTCACTTGCGCTGTAGGATACACTGTTTGTGTGGGTGACACTGAGTGACTTGCGCTGTAGGATACACTGGTTGTGTGGGTGACACTGAGTGACTTGCGCTGTAGGATACACTGGTTGTGTGGGTGACACTGAGTGACTTGCGCTGTAGGATACACTGGTTGTGTGGGTGACACTGAGTGACTTGTGCTGTAGGATACACTGGTTGTGTGGTGTGACAGAGTGACTTACGATGTAGGATACACTGGCTTTGTGGTGTGACACTGAGTGACTCACGCTGTAGGATACACTGGTTGTGTGGGTGACACTGAGTGACTTGCGCTGTAGGATACACTGGTTGTGTGGGTGACACTGAGTGACTTGCGCTGTAGGATATACTGGTTGTGTGGGTGACACTGAGTGACTTGCGCTGTAGGATACACTGGTTGTGTGGTGTGACACAGTGACTTGCGCTGTAGGATATACTGGTTGTGTGGGTGACACTGAGTGACTTGCGCTGTAGGATACACTGGTTGTGTGGTGTGACACTGAGTGACTTGCGCTGTAGGATAAACTGATTGTGTGGGTGACACTGAGTGACTTGCGCTGTAGGATACACTGGTTGTGTGGGTGACACTGAATGACTTGCTCTGTAGGATACACTAGTTGTGTGGGTGACACTGAGTGACTTGCGCTGTAGGATACACTGGTTGTGTGGGTGACACTGAGTGACTTGCGCTGTAGGATACACTGGTTGTGTGGTGTGACACAATGACTTGCGCTGTAGGATACACTGGTTGTGTGGTGTGACACAGTGACTTGCGCTGTAGGATACACTGGTTGTGTGGTGTGACACAGTGACTTGCGCTGTAGGATATACTGGTTGTGTGGGTGACACTGAGTGACTTGCGCTGTAGGATACACTGGTTGTGTGGTGTGACACTGATTGACTTGCGCTGTGGGATACACTGGTTGTGTGGGTGACACTGAGTGACTTGCGCTGTAGGATACACTGGTTGTGTGGTGTGACACTGAGTGATAGTGAAATATATCGTGGCACTGCTGTGTCGGTGCTCAAGATAGGTTTCCCACACCAGTAAGTAGACTAAGTAAATAACTTGGCACTCAACAGATAGTAAGTGATGAGATTAGAACAAAAGGTATTTATTACTTGAATTGCAGTCCAATTAAACGTTTCGGTCAAACTTTTGACCTTCTTCAGTAAGCCGACTGCTAGTTTCACGGTAGATGTAAGAAATCAAAAAAGGGGGAGGGGGCAGGTCCTATGTTGTAGTATTCTATAGACCTGTCCAACAATGGCGTAAGCATCTAATAATTAGATTCAATTGTAGAACTTAGGAAGATAGTCTTGTGCATAATTAGCGGAGGACTAAAGTGTATTTATATTATGGGAGAAAATGCCCAATGAAATAGTGTATTCATTCCACGCCACCAGTATTTCATTGGGCATTTTCTCCCATAATATAAATACACTTTAGTCCTCCGCTAATTATGCACAAGACTATCTTCCTAAGTTCTACAATTGAATCTAATTATTAGATGCTTACGCCATTGTTGGACAGGTCTATAGAATACTACAACATAGGACCTGCCCCCTCCCCCTTTTTTGATTTCTTACATCTACCGTGAAACTAGCAGTCGGCTTACTGAAGAAGGTCAAAAGTTTGACCGAAACGTTTAATTGGACTGCAATTCAAGTAATAAATACCTTTTGTTCTAATCTCATCACTTACTATCTGTTGAGTGCCAAGTTATTTACTTAGTGTGACACTGAGTGACTTGCGCTGTAGGATACACTGGTTGTGTGGGTGACACTAAGTGACTTGCGCTGTAGGATACACTGGTTGTGTGGGTGACACTGAGTGACTTGCGCTGTAGGATACACTGGTTGTGTGGTGTGACAGAGTGACTTGCGCTGTAGGATACACTGGTTGTGTGTTGTGACACTGAGTGAATTGTGCCGTAGGATACACTCGTGTGTTGTGAAACTGAGTGACTTGTGCCTTAGAATACACTTGTGTGGTGTGACACTGAGTGACTTGTGCTGTGGGATACACTCGTTGTGTGGCGTGACACTGAGTGACTTGTGCTGTAGGATACACTGGTTGTGTGGTGTGACACTGAGTAACTTGCGTTGTACGATACACTGGTTGTGTGGTGTGCCACAGTGACTTGCGCTGTAAGATACACTGGTTGACTTGTGTGGTGTGACAGTGACTTGCGCTGTAGGATACACTGTTTGTGTGGGTGACACTGAGTGACTTGCGCTGTAGGATACACTGGTTGTGTGGTGTGACACTGAGTGACTTGCGCTGTAGGATAAACTGATTGTGTGGGTGACACTGAGTGACTTGCGCTGTAGGATACACTGGTTGTGTGGGTGACACTGAGTGACTTGCGCTGTAGGATACACTGGTTGTGTGGGTGACACTGAATGACTTGCTCTGTAGGATACACTAGTTGTGTGGGTGACACTGAGTGACTTGCGCTGTAGGATACACTAGTTGTGTGGGTGACACTGAGTGACTTGCGCTGTAGGATACACTGGTTGTGTGGTGTGACACAATGACTTGCGCTGTAGGATACACTGGTTATGTGGTGTGACTGAGTGACTTGCGCTGTAGGATATACTGGTTGTGTGGGTGACACTGAGTGACTTGTGCTGTAGGATACACTGGTTGTGTGGGTGACACTGAGTGACTTGCGCTGTAGGATACACTGGTTATGTGGTGTGACACAGTGACTTGCGCTGTAGGATATACTGGTTGTGTGGGTGACACTGATTGACTTGCGCTGTAGGATACACTGGTTGTGTGGTGTGACACTGAGTGACTTGCGCTGTAGGATACACTGGTTGTGTGGTGTGACACTGAGTGACTTGCGCTGTGGGATACACTGGTTGTGTGGGTGACACTGAGTGACTTGCGCTGTAGGATACACTGGTTGTGTGGTGTGACACAGTGACTTGCGCTGTAGGATACACTGGTTGACTTGTGTGGGGTGACAGTGACTTGCGCTGTAGGATACACTGTTTGTGTGGGTGACACTGAGTGACTTGCGCTGTAGGATACACTGGTTGTGTGGGTGACACTGAGTGACTTGCGCTGTAGGATACACTGGTTGTGTGGGTGACACTGAGTGACTTGCGCTGTAGGATACACTGGTTGTGTGGGTGACACTGAGTGACTTGTGCTGTAGGATACACTGGTTGTGTGGTGTGACAGAGTGACTTACGATGTAGGATACACTGGCTGTGTGGTGTGACACTGAGTGACTCGCGCTGTAGGATACACTGGTTCTGTGGATGACACTGAGTGACTTGCGCTGTAGGATACACTGGTTGTGTGGTGTGACTGAGTGACTTGCGCTGTAGGATACACTGGTTGTGTGGGTGACACTGAGTGACTTGCGCTGTAGGATACACTGGTTGTGTGGTGTGACTGCGTGACTTGCGCTGTAGGATACACTGGTTGTGTGGGTGACACTGAGTGACTTGCGCTGTAGGATACACTGGTTGTGTGGTGTGACACAGTGACTTGCGCTGTAGGATATACTGGTTGTGTGGGTGACACTGAGTGACTTGCGCTGTAGGATACACTGGTTGTGTGGTGTGACACTGAGTGACTTGCGCTGTAGGATACACTGGTTGTGTGGGTGTCACTGAGTGACTTTCGCTGTAGGATACACTGGTTGTGTGGATGACACTGAGTGACTTGCGCTGTAGGATACACTGGTTGTGTGGTGTGACACAGTAACTTGCGCTGTAGGATACACTGGTTGATTTGTGTGGTGTGACAGTGACTTGCGCTGTAGGATACACTGGTTGTGTGGGTGACACTGAGTGACTTGCGCTGTAGGATACACTGGTTGTGTGGGTGACACTGAATGACTTGCACTGTAGGATACACTGGTTGTGTGGGTGACACTGAGTGACTTGCGCTGTAGGATACACTGGTTGTGTGGTGTGACACTGAGTGACTTGCGCTGTAGGATACACTGGTTGTGTGGGTGACACTGAGTGACTTGCGCTGTAGGATACACTGGTTGTGTGGTGTGACTGAGTGACTTGCGCTGTAGGATACACTGGTTGTGTGGGTGACACTGAGTGACTTGCGCTGTAGGATACACTGGTTGTGTGGTGTGACAGAGTGACTTGCGCTGTAGGATACACTGGTTGTGTGTTGTGACACTGAGTGAATTGTGCCGTAGGATACACTCATGTGTTGTGAAACTGAGTGACTTGTGCCTTAGAATACACTCGTGTGGTGTGACACTGAGTGACTTGTGCTGTGGGATACACTCGTTGTGTGGCGTGACACTGAGTGACTTGTGCTGTAGGATACACTGGTTGTGTGGTGTGACACTGAGTAACTTGCGTTGTACGATACACTGGTTGTGTGGGTGACAATGAGTGACTTGCGCTGTAGGATACACTGGTTGTGGTGTGACAGAGTGACTTGTGCTGTAGGATACACTGGTTGTGTGGTGTGACAGTGACTTGCGCTGTAGGATACACTGGTTGTGTGGTGTGACTGAGTGACTTGCTCTGTAGGATACACTGGTTGTGTGGGTGACACCGAGTGACTTGCGCTGTAGGATACACTGGTTGTGTGGGTGACACCGAGTGACTTGCGCTGTAGGATACACTGGTTGTGTGGTGTGACTGAAAAAACAACAAGAGAAAGAAAGCTATGCAAATAGGGCGCACGCCCCAAAAAATACAAACTGAATAGCAAAAAATACAAAAACAATTTATTAAAGAAAGAGACAAATGCACAAAAATAAAAACATATAAAATACAACAACCACACTACTGGTCCCAAGATATTCATATATAAACAGCCCAAATATAAATGATATTAAACGACAGCAATAAAGACATGCCACAATTGGATTGTTATACCATAGAAGTATATGCATGAATATATATACAGTGGGGCAAAAAAGTATTTAGTCAGTCAGCAATAGTGCAAGTTCCACCACTTAAAAAGATGAGAGGCGTCTGTAATTTACATCATAGGTAGACCTCAACTATGGGAGACAAACTGAGAAAAAAAAATCCAGAAAATTACATTGTCTGTTTTTTTTAACATTTTATTTGCATATTATGGTGGAAAATAAGTATTTGGTCAGAAACAAAATTTCATCTTAATACTTTGTAATATATCCTTTGTTGGCAATGACAGAGGTCAAACGTTTTCTGTAAGTCTTCACAAGGTTGCCACACACTGTTGTTGGTATGTTGGCCCATTCCTCCATGCAGATCTCCTCTAGAGCAGTGATGTTTTTGGCTTTTCGCTTGGCAACACGGACTTTCAACTCCCTCCAAAGGTTTTCTATAGGGTTGAGATCTGGAGACTGGCTAGGCCACTCCAGGACCTTGAAATGCTTCTTACGAAGCCACTCCTTCGTTGCCCTGGCGGTGTGCTTTGGATCATTGTCATGTTGAAAGACCCAGCCACGTTTCATCTTCAATGCCCTTGCTGATGGAAGGAGGTTTGCACTCAAAATCTCACGATACATGGCCCCATTCATTCTTTCATGTACCCGGATCAGTCGTCCTGGCCCCTTTGCAGAGAAACAGCCCCAAAGCATGATGTTTCCACCACCATGCTTTACAGTAGGTATGGTGTTTGATGGATGCAACTCAGTATTCTTTTTCCTCCAAACACGACAAGTTGTGTTTCTACCAAACAGTTCCAGTTTGGTTTCATCAGACCATAGGACATTCTCCCAAAATTCCTCTGGATCATCCAAATGCTCTCTAGCAAACTTCAGACGGGCCCGGACATGTA
This sequence comes from Ranitomeya imitator, assembly GCF_032444005.1. Taxonomy (NCBI): domain Eukaryota; kingdom Metazoa; phylum Chordata; class Amphibia; order Anura; family Dendrobatidae; genus Ranitomeya; species Ranitomeya imitator. Next base: position 708,602,592 of record NC_091284.1, on the reverse strand, counting down.
CTGGCTTAAGCAGTGGGACACGTCTGGCACTGCAGGATCTGAGTCCATGGTGGCGTAGTGTGTTACTTATGGTAGGCCTTGTTACATTGGTCCCAGCTCTCTGCAGTTCATTCACTAGGTCCCCCCGCGTGGTTCTGGGATTTTTGCTCACCGTTCTTGTGATCATTCTGACCCCACGGGGTGGGATTTTGCGTGGAGCCCCAGATCGAGGGAGATTATCAGTGGTCTTGTATGTCTTCCATTTTCTAATTATTGCTCCCACTGTTGATTTCTTCACTCCAAGCTGGTTGACTATTGCAGATTCAGTCTTCCCAGCCTGGTGCAGGGCTACAATTTTGTTTCTGGTGTCCTTTGACAGCTCTTTGGTCTTCACCATAGTGGAGTTTGGAGTCAGACTGTTTGAGGGTGTGCACAGGTGTCTTTTTATACTGATAACAAGTTTAAACAGGTGCCATTACTACAGGTAATGAGTGGAGGAAAGAGGAGACTCTTAAAGAAGAAGTTACAGGTCTGTGAGAGACAGAAATCTTGATTGTTTGTTTCTGACCAAATACTTATTTTCCACCATAATATGCAAAACAAATGATAAAAAAACAGACAATGTGATTTTCTGGATTTTTTTTTCTCAGTTTGTCTCCCGTAGTTGAGGTCTACCTATGATGTAAATTACAGACACCTCTCATCTTTTTAAGTGGTGGAACTTGCACTATTGCTGACTGACTAAATACTTTTTTGCCCCACTGTACATACCTTTCCCAAAACAATATATGGGAAAGGCCTATAATATGGAAAAATAAGAACCCCCTGATACTTATATAGGTAAAATATGACTCAATATTTCAAATAGCCACAATATAACAATATCTATACAAATATAAACATATATGAGCATAAAGAGTCTGGGCGTCCCCAGACAACCTTGCAATAAATAAAGTGCCCTAATATAGAGAAAGAGACTAATACCATCAATGGGGCCCCAATAAGCGCATAAGAGAATAATATAAAAAAAAAAAAAATGAGATATTAGCTAAGTAAAGAGATGCGACAAGCAAAGCAGCCAGGTGTCTCTTTCTTTAATAAATTATTTTTGTATTTTTTGCTATTTTTTGCTATTCAGTTTGTATTTTTTTGGGCGTGCGCCCTATTTGCATAGCTTTCTTTCTCTTGTTGTTTTTCCATGATGTTTTTGCTATGCATTGAGCTGCACCCCTTTATATGTTCATCATAATTATGGTAGTCGCCCAGTTGTGGTGCTCCCTAACTCTCTAAATATTCCCGTGTGGTGTGACTGAGTGACTTGCGCTGTAGGATACGCTGGTTGTGTGGTGTGACACAGTGACTTGCGCTGTAGGATACGCTGGTTGTGTGGTGTGACTGAGTGACTTGCGCTGTAGGATATACTGGTTGTGTGGTGTGACACTGAGTGACTTGCGCTGTAGGATACACTGGTTGTGTGGGTGACACTGAGTGACTTGCGCTGTAGGATACACTGGTTGTGTGGTGTGACACTGAGTGACTTGCGCTGTAGGATACACTGATTCTGTGGGTGACACTGAGTGACTTGCGCTGTAGGAAACACTGGTTGTTTGGGTGACACTGAGTGACTTGCGCTGTAGGATACACTGGTTGTTTGGGTGACACTGAGTGACTTGCGCTGTAGGATACACTGGTTGTGTGGTGTGACACTGAGTGACTTGCGCTGTAGGATACACTGGTTGTGTGGTGTGACACAGTGACTTGCGCTGTAGGATACACTGGTTGTGTGGTGTGACACAGTGACTTGCGCTGTAGGATATACTGGTTGTGTGGGTGACACTGAGTGACTTGCGCTGTAGGATACACTGGTTGTGTGGATGACACTGAGTGACTTGCGCTGTAGGATATACTGGTTGTGTGGTGTGACACAGAGACTTGCACTGTAGGATACACTGGTTGTGTGGTGTGACACAGTGACTTGCGCTGTGGGATACACTGGTTGTGTGGTGTGACACCGAGTAACTTGCGCTGTACGATACACTGGTTGTGTGGGTGACACTGAGTGACTTGTGCTGTGGGATACACTGGTTGTGTGGTGTGACACTGAGTGACTTGCACTGTAGGATACACTGGTTGTGTGGATGACACTGAGTGACTTGCGCTGTAGGATACACTGGTTGTGTGGTGTGACACAGTGACTAGCGCTGTAGGATACACTGGTTGTGTGGTGTGACACAGTGACTTGCGCTGTGGGATACACTGGTTGTGTGGTGTGACACTGAGTAACTTGCACTGTAGGATACACTGGTTGTGTGGATGACACTGAGTGACTTGCGCTGTAGGATACACTGGTTGTGTGGATGACACTGAGTGACTTGCACTGTAGGATATACTGGTTGTGTGGATGACACTGAGTGACTTGCGCTGTAGGATACACTGGTTGTGTGGTGTGACACAGTGACTTGCGCTGTAGTAAACACTGGTTGTGTGGGTGACATTGAGTGACTTGCGCTGTAGGATACACTGATTGTGTGGGTGACACTGAGTGACTTGCGCTGTAGGATACGCTGGTTGTGTGGATGACACTGAGTGACTTGCGCTGTAGTAAACACTGGTTGTGTGGGTGACATTGAGTGACTTGCGCTGTAGGATACACTGGTTGTGTGGATGACACTGAGTGACTAGCGCTGTAGGATACACTGGTTGTGTGGTGTGACACTGAGTGACTTGCGCTGTAGGATACACTGATTGTGTGGGTGACATTGAGTGACTTGCGCTGTAGGATACACTGGTTGTGTGGGTGACACTGAGTGACTTGCGCTGTAGGATACACTGGTTGTGTGGGTGACACAGTGACTTGCGCTGTAGGATACACTGGTTGTGCCTTGTGGTGCTGAGTGATGTCTGTATTTGCAGTAGGAAGACCTGGGAGTTGAATGCTTCATGCAGAAGACAGTTCTCGCTGTATGGTGCTGAATGGACAGCTCCACAATGCTGATGTGCTGACTGGGCAGCTCTAGCCCGTCTTCAGATGATTGTTTGCCACTTAAGTGTTGTGACTTAGCAAGAATTTAGCAGAAAATCTAACTGGTATTGTTCAATTAAAATTCCGTTTTCAGACTAGCTTCACATATGTTTAATTTATTGGATGAATGATTCATGCCCGAGACCTTATTCTGTAAATTCACTGAAAGGAAAGATTAAAAAACTGTTGTAACATATTTTTAATAACTGATCTGGAAGATAAAAACACTTTGCCCTTCCTTTAAGGCATTCTGTCTTGCCGTTTGATTTGTCAGATTTTGTAAAGTGGCAAATTCCTTTCAGACAAAACAAATTTTGTTTTTCATGTCTGCATCTTGTGTAGTCAGTGTGCATGATGTATCTTCACTAAGCTGCCCAAAAAGTTTTCTGTGCACTCTTTTATACTCTCTTCATTGTAAAACATGATGTATTCAACTATAGTAACCTTTGCCGTAGTGGCAGCCTGTATTTCTAGAATTAGTGGGATAGTTACATGATTTACATGTTATTTATGAAAGACATGGATGCTGACTAGAATACAATTACGGTACTCTAATTTTATTTTTATGTAGAAAATAAGAAAAAAACGGCAACTTTTTTTATTTTACTGTTAATATAACACAGTGAGCAAGAGTGGGATTCACTTCAGTGGGTAATATTATGGCTTGATTAACAGGTTAAGAAATTACGCTAATACATATACGGTACTTTAAGGCTATATTCACACTTAGCGGTTTTTACCGCGGAACCGCCGCGATTTTGATGCTGCGAGTCCGCAGCAGTTTCCATAGCGTTTACAGTAACATGTAAACCCTATGGAAACCGCAAACCGTTGTGCACATGCTGCGGGAAAAACCGCGCGGGAACGCAGCGGTTTACAACCCGCAGCATGTCACTTCTTTGTGCAGAATCGCGGCGATTCTGCACCCATAGGAATACATTGAACCGCTTACTTCCCGCATGGGGCTGTGCCCACGTTGCGGGAAGTAAGCGGATAATGTGCGGGTGGTACCCGGGGTGGAGGAGAGGAGACTCTCCTCCAGGCCCTGGGAACCATATTTGGGGTTAAAAAATAAAAAATCTGGTTATACTCACCCTCTGATGTCCGGAGCTCCTGGGCGCTGCACGCGGCCGTCCGGTCAGAGTTGCTGTGCGACCAGGACCTGCGGTGACGTCGCGGTCACATGACCGTGACGTCACGAAGGGTCCTTCTCCCACAGCATCTTAGGAACCGGACCGCCGGGTGCAGCGCCCAGGAGATCCGGACATCAGAGGGTGAGTATAACCAATTTTTATTATTTTTAACATTACTATTGATGCTGCATATTGCTGCATATGCAGCATCAATAGTATAGGCGGAAACCCGCAGCGGAAAACGCGGAACAAACCGCGATAAATCTGCAGGGAGAACCGCAGTTGTTTTGCCCTGCAGATTTATCAAATCCGCTGCGGGAGAACCCGCAGGGACCCGACGCAAGGTGTGAACATAGCCTAAAGCAAGATTCATATTTTGAAATGTTAGTACTAATGTTAGTACTTTTATTGTTAATAAGTAATAAGGAAAAGATCCATTAAATTACATTCTCTATAAATTTATCATGTAAAATCCTTACAGAATAGTTCAACATTATAAGTTTACGTAGAGAAACGTTATGTAGAATGTTTGAAACTTTACAAGCTAAATATTTAATGCCAATGACACAAATATATATATATATATATATATATATATATACACATACATACATACATACATACATACATGTAAATATATATACAAGGGATGTTTCTCTTGTAGAAGCAGTGGTCGTATCAGGTTGCTTTTCATCAGTTTTTGCTTTAGTGCAATCAATTTATATATGGAAATCGTAAGAGTAGATTTACGGAAACTCTCAAAAGTCAATACACCCCTATTTATTATATCTATTCATGAGACAACACTGAACTGACGTTGATACAATGTAAAATAGTTAGTGTACAGCTGTTAGAACAGTGTTAATTTGGTGCATCCTCTAAATAACTCAACACACAGCCATTAATGTCTAAACCGCTGGCAACAAAAGTGAGTACACCCCTAATTGAAAATGTCCAAATTGTGCTCAAAGTTTCAATGTTTTGTGTGGCCACCATTATTTTCACCCACTACCTTAACTATCTGGGCAGGGAGGAAACTAGAGCTTTACAGGTCACCACTGGAATCTTCTTCCAGTTCTCCATGATGACATCATGGAGCTGGTGGATGTTGTAGACCATGGGCTCCTCCACTTTACGTTTGAGGATGTCCCATAGATGCTTAATATGGTTCAGGACTGGAGACATGCTTGGCCAGTCCAGCTCAGTTTCTTTACAAGGCAGTGGTCTTCTTGGAGATGTGCTTGTGGTCGTCATCATGTTGGAATACTTCCCTGCAACCCAGTTTCCGAAGAGATGGAATCATGCTCTACTTCAGTATGTCAAAGTACATGTTGGTATTCATGGTTCCCTCAATGAACTGTAGCTCCCCACTGCCGGCAGCAGTTATGGATCCCCAAACCATGACACTCCCACCACTATGCTTGACTGTAGGCAAGACACACTTGTCTTTGTACTCCTCACCTGGTTGCCACCACACGCTTGACATCTTAGCCAAATAAGTTTATTTTGATCTCATCAGACCACAGGACATAGTTCCATTAGCCCATATTCTTAGTCTGCTTGTCATCAGCAAAGTGTTTGTGGGCTTTCTTGTGAATCATCTTTAGAACAGGATTCCTTCTTTGATGACAGTCATGCAGACCAATGTGATTCAGTGTGCAGTGTATGGTCAGAGCACTGATAGCCTGATCTCCCACCCCATTAACCTCTGCAGCGTTGATGGCAGCATTCTTCTTTGGTCGACCATGGCGAGACCAGTTCTTAGTGGAACCTGTCTTGTTAAACCGCTGTATGGTCTTGGCCACCGTGCTGCAGTTCAGTGTCAGGGTGTTGGCAATCTTCTTGTAGCCTCGGCCATCTTTATGTAGAGAAACAATTCTTTTTTCAGAACCTCAAGAAAGTTTTTTGCCGTGAGGTGCCAGGTTGAACTTCCAGTGACCAGTATGAGAGAGTGTCAGAGCAATAACATTGAGTTTATCACACTTGCTCCCATTCACACCTGAAACCTCGTAACTCTATGAATCACATGACACCCGGGGTAGGAAAATGGCTAATTGAGCATAATTCAGCCATTTTCCCTTTGGGGTGTACTCACTTTTGTTGCCAGCTGTTTAACCCCTATCTGACCTCGGACGAGATAGTACGTCCGAGGTCAGATCCCCTGCTTTGATGCAGGGCTCCGCGGTGAGCTCGCATCAAAGCCGGGACCTGTCAGCTGTTTTGAACAGCTGACATGTGCCCGTAATAGGCGCGGGCAGAATCGCGATCTGCCCGCACCTATTAACTAGTTCAATGCCGCTGTCAATCGCAGACAGCGGCATTTAACTACTGCTTCCGGCCGGGCGGCCGGAAATGACGTCATCGCCGACCCCCGTCACATGATCGGGGGTCGGCGATGCGTCAGAATGGTGACCATAGAGGTCCTAAAGACCTCTATGGTTACTGATGACCGGTGGCTGTGAGCGCCACCCTGTGGTCGGCGCTCACAGCACACCTCCATTTCTGCTACATAGCAGCGATCAGCAGATCGCTGCTATGTAGCAGAGCCGATCGCGTTGTGCCTGCTTCTAGCCTCCCACGGAGGCTATTGAAGCATGGCAAAAGTTAAAAAAAAAAGTTAAAAAAATGTGAAAAAAATAAAAAAAATATAAAAGTTTAAATCACCCCCCTTTCGCCCCAATCAAAATAAATCAATAAAAAAAATCAAATCTACACATATTTGGTATCGCCGCGCTCAGAATCGCCAGATCTATCAATTAAAAAAAAGCATTAACCCGATCGCTAAACGGCGTAGCGAGAAAAAATTCAAAACGGCAGAATTACGTTTTTTAGGTCGCCGCGACATTGCATTAAAATGCAATAACGGGCGATCAAAAGAACGTATCTGCACCAAAATGCTGTCATTAAAAACGCCAGCTTGGCATGCAAAAAATAAGCCCTCAACCGACCCCAGATCACGAAAAATGGAGACGCTACGAGTATCGGAAATGGCGCAATTTTTTTTTTTTTTAGCAAAGTTTGGAATTTTTTTTCACCACTTAGATAAAAAATAACCTAGTCATGTTAGGTGTCTATGAACTCGTACTGACCTGGAGAATCATAATGGCAGGTCAGTTTTAGCATTTAGTGAACCTAGCAAAAAAGCCAAACAAAAAACAAGTGTGGGATTGCACTTTTTTTGCAATTTCACCGCACTTGGAATTTTTTCCCCGTTTTCTAGTACACGACATGTTAAAACCAATGATGTCGTTCAAAAGTACAACTCGTCCCGCAAAAAATAAGCCCTCACATGGCCAAATTGACGGAAAAATAAAAAAGTTATGGCTCTGGGAAGGAGGGGAGTGAAAAATGAACACGGAAAAACGAAAAATCCCAAGGTCATGAAGGGGTTAAACATTAATTGCTGTGTTGAGTAATTTAGAGAGCACACCAAATTTACACTGTTGTACAAGCTGTACACTGACTACTTTACATTGTGCAACATGAAGGGATAGGGGGAAGGGAGCCCAACACCAGGAAAGGGGGGGTGTGGAGACCTCTAGGCAGATCTAAAGTCACCCTGTCTGCTCTAAACATCCCTATGCAGGTTCTGCACCTATCACCGAGCAGGAAACTAATCCCTGCGTGACCCTGGCAATAAGTGCTGCTTAGGGAAGGATGGTGTAAGCACTAGTCGATCCCCACTACCACTAAAGACCGCTGGGATAGACGAACAAGTGGAACACTTATCTTGAGTAGATTCAGAGATGTAACACAGACATCCTCCAGCAACACCAAAGAGGAAGATAGCCCATTGCTATAGCTCCTCAACAGGGGGAAATGGAAATATCACGGGCTATTCCCAGCAGCAGGCTTGGAGTCTATAAACACCCAGGTCCAGGTGTGTCAATTAGAGCTGAAGTTAGATTGCCACTGGGTAAGAGTCAGAAGGGTTAAGAAGGTTCCTGCAAGGCCAAACGCAGAGACCTTCTGCAGCTAGATGCAGTGCAACTTCTGACATACCCGTGACAGTTGTCCCATAAAAAGATATAAACTATTTACAAAAATGTGATGGGTGTACTCACTTTTGTGACATACTATAGCTCTAGATGTGTTTTTTGCTCCTAATGCTGTATTGCTAAGAAATAATTGGCAGATTTACTTAAATATTTTACCCTTAAATTAGAAACTATATTTATACTAAAAAATAATAGTGTATATTGATGCCCTTCTTGACATGGCCTTATGAAGACAAAATGATCTAACATATCACATGCAGATGTGTTAAGTTTGGTGCCATTTTAGCTAATTATAAAGACTTGTGCTGACGACCGTATTATCGCTCCCAATGCAATGCGACAAAAGATCGGATCTCACTCGGACTAATGTTAGTTTAAGGGTATGTGTCCACGTTCAGGATGGCCGGCGGTTTAGTAGGAGCGGCAAACCCGCTCTGTGCTAAGCTCTGCCCCCTTCTGGGACGCGATGATGCTGGATGTGTTCATAGCACACATCCGGGATCATTGCACCCCATGCATGGGGCCCTGTGTTATACCTTGCGGCGACGCAGCGTCGCCGCAAGGTATATGGACATGCTGCGATCTTAAAAGACGCGCCGCATGTCCGGAGTCGCAGGGCCGCCGTGTGCGTGTTACCACGCATAGTGGAGACGGGATTTCATTAAATCCCCTCCACTATGCTGTAACATCTGGACGCTGCGTGTTTGACGCTGCGTCTCTATGCAGCGTCAAACACGCAGCGTTTCCTGCACGTGGAAACATACCCTAAGGGGCCATACACATGCCAGATTTTTTACTTGAGGCAAGAGAAATTCACCGCACACTCTTTATTTCATTTCTGCAAAAGTTTATTTGTATGAGCGGATAAAGACAAAATTATAGCTCTGGATAAAGTGACAAAGTTTAGATGTTTCGACCCCACCAGGGTCTTTTTCGCTAAGTTGTTTTAGGTGGTTGGAGCAAGATAAAGAGAAATTTCCTTAATTGTGGGATACTGCACAGTGTATGTGTGGTAAGGGGCTATGATGTCACTGCTGGATTTGACACACTCACACCTGTAAAGCTGTCAGGCAGTCTGAATTTCCCGTGGTGAATTTCTCTTGTCTCAGGTTAAGGAGTCTGTATATATAATACACTTTGGGGGATCACCACCTGCATAGTTCATATAACATAGAACCAAACAAGAAAAAGTGTATGCATAAAAATTGGGATCACCACAACAATTCAAAATTAGCAAAATACAGCTTTATTAAGGGAACATCATACAAAACACATAAAAACATTTAAAAACCCCATAATGTGACCTGGGGTAACGGGTCCATTCAGATCACAGATAAATGCTATAACACAGCAAACAACATTGTACAGCTCATATGCATAAGTACATAGATCACAAAGCCAATATTCCCAACATATGGGCGTGATGTAATGTAGTGTATTACCACACACCAAATCCAAAATCCTGGAATGGGTCCAGGCACAAGTTACTATGCCCCCTAAGAAAGGATCCAGAGGAGAAATAAAAAATTTCCCTTAAGAAGTGATAAATATCATCCAAATCTCTAGACCCTGAAATTCAGGTCCCATATATCTTACCCTCCCTAAATAAGTTAGGCAGTAGTAGGGCTCCTAACAGGATTGTCAGCTCCCAGCGGGAGATGACATTGAGCGCAGTCGCACCTGCGCAGTGGTCCCTGCTTGACGCCGAGATCGGCGCGCCATGACTGACAGTGCTGCTCACACCTGGTCGGTGTATTAAATAATGTTATAACTATTTAAGGTAGGGAACACGCCATGTTTTGTATACTGACCTTGAGGAAGACGCTATAGGCATCGATACGCGTGGGTCTTAAGCAACTGCACAGCCTGCTATAGTTCCGCTCAACCAATCCTGCTAGGAGCCCTACTACTGCCTAACTTATTTAGGGAGGGTAAGATATATGGGACCTGAATTTCAGGGTCTAGAGATTTGGATGATATTTATCACTTCTTAAGGGAAATTTTTTATTTCTCCTCTGGATCCTTTCTTAGGGGGCATAGTAACTTGTGCCTGGACCTTTTCCAGGATTTTGGATTTGGTGTGTGGTAATACACTACATTACATCACGCCCATATGTTGGGAATATTGGCTTTGTGATCTATGTACTTATGCATATGAGCTGTACAATGTTGTTTGCTGTGTTATAGCATTTATCTGTGATCTGAATGGACCCGTTACCCCAGGTCACATTATGGGGTTTTTAAATGTTTTTATGTGTTTTGTATGATGTTCCCTTAATAAAGCTGTATTTTGCTAATTTTGAATTGTTGTGGTGATCCCAATTTTTATGCATACACTTTTTCTTGTTTGGTTCTATGTTATATGAACTATGCAGGTGGTGATCCCCCAAAGTGTATTATATATACAGATCGTGACCGCTTATTAAGTGTGTTTTAGGTTAAGGGGTCATGTACCCTGTTACACCTACACCTCGAAAATCGACTGCGTGCACGCCAATCCTCTGAATCTCGATTTTTTTTTTTTTACTCAGACTGAGCCGGTCTGTGGAAAAAATAGTTGCGTTCCCAAGTTTGATCCGATATTTGGCTCTTACTTGGCCATGCAGGTCAATGAGTGGAAAACATTGGACTGCGCTTCAGATGACATCTGAGTGCAGTCCGATTTCCGCTGACTGACAGAATGGAGAAAATAGAGACATTTTTTTCTTCATCCTCTCATTCGAGAGAATCGGATCACACTCTGATAAATCTCTGATCAGAGTGTCATTTGCATAATTGACCCGATTCTCTTGAATGAGAGAAAATATGGTCGTCTTCACCTAGTCTTAGACGTATGCAATTGTCACTATTGCCTAGTACCCCCTATTTTATCATGTAAAGCAGAGTGTGGCAGACCGAGATTCTCTTGCGTTTTTTTAGCTTGTTTTGATGTTGTCTAATTAGACTATTAGTGTAATGTTAACTTGCACTGAAAAAAAAATTAAGTAAAGGAAAATTTAGTTTGATAGGAGATCAAATATGTGAAAGTTTCTTCAAGGGATCTTTATTTAGTGGGTTGTCCCATCCAAATCAATAAGTCTGCAGTCACTCTGTGTGACACACTGTGCTGTGGGGATTTGCCGGTTTCTGAGCTGGGACCGGAAGGTATGTATGTATTATACATACTCCCCGCCAGTGGGCGCGGTCTCGCTATATACACTTGATGGGACTCGGCCTTGCTCAATACAAGTACATAAAGCAAGGACCTGACTGGGTATATTTATAACGCATACATACCCTCTGGTCCTGGGCCAGAAACCGGCAAATCCTCTCAGTGCATAGTGCATGCGCTGGGAGGATATATAAAGGCTTTTAAGGCTGCTTCATTTCCAAAATTATAGGCTGGTTCTTGTAGGAAAGTCAGCCAGTGAACAAGTGATGAAAAAAGCTCCGTTACCTAGAGTAAAGATGTCTTAACTAGTATTATATTGTATTTTGCTATTTTTTTGTGTTTGTTATTTCTTGTGATTTGTATCATGCAAACTTGAGTAACTTAGAGAAGCATGAAATCCAGTGCTCTTCTTTAAATTAGAAGCTTTGATAGGGTACAAGGTAAAGAGAGGGGATTTCCTTTATTTTCTTCATAACTTTTGACATATAGGTAAGTCAAGGGTCCCTGCCTTTGATATGGGCTCCGACACTGAGTCCGCCTCTTTCCCCGCCCTTGATGGCTGATTTAATAAGCCATCAAGTGCCCCTAACAGCCATGGGTGGATCTCAGATCCACCCGGAGCTGTTAACCAGTTAAATGCCACTGTCAATCACTGACATAGGCATTCAACATGCACCAGCGGGAAGAGCGTCACATGTCCCGCCCATTGGTGCCCCTCTAACATGATTGTGGGGCGCCGATGGGTTGTCATGACAGTCATAGGTATGCAGAAGACCTCTGTGTCTGTCATTGTGAATCTCCTATGAATGCCGGCTTGTGGCTGGCGTTCATAGGAGATCGTGATTTTTGCTACACACTGCTATGTACAGCACAGGCGATCAGATGATCACATCTTCAAGTCTCATAAGGAGACTATTGAAACCAGTAAAAAGTAAAAAAAAAGTTTTTAAAAATATATATAAAAATAAAATTTCAAATCACCCCCCTTTGACCCATTCAAAATAAAACAATAAAAGAAACAACAACACATATTTGGTATCGCTGCATTCAGAAATGTCCAATCTGTCAAAATATCAAATTAATTAATCTGATCGGTAAAATCGAAATGCCAGAATTAAGTTTTTTTTGTCTGCCGCAACATTGCAATAAAAGACAGTCAAAACATTGTATCTATTCGAAAATGGTATAAATAAAAACGTCAACTCTGGGCCCCCCCAAAAATGCTCTCAACCAACCCCAGGTCTTGAAAAATGTAGACGCTACGTTTTTTTTTTCTTTTTTATCACTTAAATACAAGAACAACCTACACATGTTTGGTATCTGCGTACTCATACTGACCTGGAAAATCATATTGCCTGGTTAGTTGGGTAGCGCGGCCGATCGCGGCCGGGTGTCAGCTGACATCCGGCACTATGTGCTAGGAGCGGTCACGGACCACCCCCGGCACACTGCGATCAAAGATGATCGCAGCGTTCCGGCGGTATAGCGAAGCATCGCGCAGGGAGGGGGCTCTCTGCATGCTTCCCTGAGACCCTCGGAGAAACGCGATGTGATCTCGTTGCTCCAAGGGTCTCCTACCTCCTTCCTGCAGGCCCGGATCCAAAAACTATTTTTTGCAATAAAAAGGGTCTTTTAGTGTGTGACAGCTGCCAATCATAAAAATCCATAAAAAACCCTCTATAAAAGTAAATCAAACCCCCATCATCACCCCCTTAGTTAGGGAAAAATAATAAAATTTTTAAAAATGTATTTATTTCCATTTTCCCGTTAGGGTTGAGGCTAAAGTTAGGGTTAGGGTTGGGGTTAAAGTTAGGGTTAGGGTTGGGGCTAAAGTTAGGGTTAGGGCTAAAGTTAGGGTTTGGATTACATTTACAGTTTGGATTAGGGTTGGGATTAGGGTTAGGGGTGTGGTTAGGGTTTGGATTAGGGTTAGGCGTGTGTTTGGGTTAGGGATTCAGTTAGAATTGTGAGGTTTCCACTGTTTAGGCACATCAGGGGCTCTCCAAACGTGACATGGCGTCCGATTTCAGTTCCAGCCAATTCTGCGTTGAAAAAGTAAAACAGTGCTCCTTCCCTTCCGAGCTCTCCCGTGCGACCAAACAGGGGTTTACCCCCACATATGGGGAATCAGCATACTCAGGACAAATTGAACAATAACTTTTGGGGTCCAATTTCTCCTGTTACCCTTGGGAAAATACAAAACCGGGGGCTAAAAAATTATTTTTTGTGGGAAAAAAAAAAGATTTTTTATTTTCACGGCTCTGTTATAAACTGTAGTGAAACACTTAAGGGTTCAAAGTTCTCACAACACATCTAGATAAGTTCTTTGGGGGGTCTAGTTTCCAATATGGGGCCACTTGTGGGGGGTTTCTACTGTTTAGGTACATTAGGGGCTATGCAAATGCAACGTGACACCTGCAGTCCAATCCATCTAAGTCTGCATTCCAAACGGCGCTCCTTCCCTTCCGAACTCTGCCATGCGCCCAAACGGTTGTCCCCCCCCCCCCACATATGGGGTATCAGCGTACTCAGGACAAATTGTAGAACAACTTTTCGAGTCCAATTTCTTCTGTTACCTTTGGGAAAATAAAAAATTTGGGGCCAAAAGATCATTTTTGTGAAAAAATATGATTTTTTATTTTTACGGCTCTACATTATAAACTTCTGTGAAGCACTTGGCGGGTCAAAGTGCTCACCACACATCTAGATAAGTTCCTTAGGGAGTCTACTTTCCAAAATGGTGCCACTTGTGGGGGGTTTCAATGTTTAGGCACATCAGTGGCTCTTCAAACGCGACATGGCGTCCCATCTCAATTCCAGTCAATTTTGCATTGAAAAGTCAAACGGCGCTCCTTCCCTTCCGAGCTCTGCCATGCGCCCAAACAGTGGCTTACCGCCACATATGGGGTATCAGCGTACTCAGGACAAATTTTACAACAACTTTTGGGGTCCAATTTCTCCTGTTACCCTTGGTAAAATAAACCAAATTGAAGGTAAAGTAATTTTTTTGTGAAAAAAAGTTAAATGTTCATTTTTTTAAACATTCCAAAAATTCCTGTGAAACACCTGAAGGGTTAATAAAGTTCTTGAATGTGGTTTTGAGCACCTTGAGGGGTGCAGTTTTTAGAATGGTGTCACACTTGGGTATTTTCTTTCATATAGACCCCTCAAAATGACTTCAAATGAGATGTGGTCCCTAAAAAAAAATGGTGTTGTAAAAATGGGAAATTGCTGGTCAACTTTTAACCCTTATAACTCCCTAACAAAAAAATGTTTGGTTACAAAATTGTGCTGATGTAAAGTAGACATGTGGGAATGTTACTTATTAAGTATTTTGTGTGACATAACTCTGTGATATAATTGCATAAAAATTCAAAGTTGGAAAATTGCGAAATGTTCAAAATTTTCTTCAAATTTCCATTTTTTTTCAAAAATAAACGCAGGTAGTTATCAGATACATTTTACCACTATCATGAAGTACAATATGTCACTAGAAAACAATGTCAGAATCACCAGGATTCGTTGAAGTGTTCCAGAGTTATAACCTCATAAAGGGAACAGTGGTCAGAATTGTAAAAATTGGCCCGGTCCATAACGTGCAAACCGGTAAAGGGGTTAATGAACATGATAAATAAACTGAAAAACAATCGTGGAATTGCACTTTTTTTTTTTCAATTTCACCACACTTGGAATTTTTTTGCCGTTTTCCCGTACACTATGTGGTAAAATCAATGGTGTCCTTCAAAAGTATAAGGCTATGTTCACACCTTGCGTCGGGTCCCTGCGGGTTCTCCCGCAGCGGATTTGATAAATCTGCAGGGCAAAACAACTGCGGTTCTCCCTGCAGATTTATCGCGGTTTGTTCCGCGTTTTCCGCTGCGGGTTTCCGCCTATACTATTGATGCTGCATATGCAGCAATATGCAGCATCAATAGTAATGTTAAAAATAATAAAAATTGGTTATACTCACCCTCTGATGTCCGGATCTCCTCGGCGCTGCACCCGGCGGTCCGGTTCCTAAGATGCTGTGGGAGAAGGACCCTTCGTGACGTCACCGCAGGTCCTGGTCGCACAGCAACTCTGACCGGACAGCCGCGTGCAGCGCCCAGGAGCTCCGGACATCAGAGGGTGAGTATAACCAGATTTTTTATTTTTTAACCCCAAATATGGTTCTCAGGGCCTGGAGGAGAGTCTCCTCTCCTCCACCCCGGGTACCACCCGCACATTATCCGCTTACTTCCCGCAACGTGGGCACAGCCCCATGCGGGAAGTAAGCGGTTCAATGTATTCCTATGGGTGCAGAATCGCAGCGATTCTGCACAAAAGAAGTGACATGCTGCGGGTTGTAAACCGCTGCGTTCCCGCGCGGTTTTTCCTGCAGCATGTGCACAGCGGTTTGCGGTTTCCATAGGGTTTCCATGTTACTGTAAACGCTATGGAAACTGCTGCGGACCCGCAGCATCAAAATCGCGGCGGTTCCGCGGTAAAAACCGCTAAGTGTGAATATAGCCTTACTAGTCCTGCAAAACACAAGCCCTCACATGGCCATATTGACGGAAAAAAAAAAAAGTTATGGCTCTGGGGAGAAGGGGAGGAAAAACGAAAGCGCAAAAAATGAAAATCACAAGGTTATGAAGGCGTTAAATAAAATTCTTGTACCAATTTTGTTTTGTGACATTTTAGGGAATTGCTGAGGTGAATGAATCTTCTCAATAAATATCTCCTGATATTTGAGCCTCCATCCTGATTTGCTATGGTGCATTCACGAGACAGACTACAGACTGTGGTATAACAGCTCATGTCGGCTGATGAGTTGTCAGGGAAGATGTGAGATTCCCAATTCCTGCAGCTTCCATGCTGATTTATCATAAAACTCCCACTAGTGATTACATTAATAAATATATAACAGCATTTGTGTTTTCTGCTGCTGAAAGGTCTGTTTTGTTTGATGTTTTCATTGTAAGAACTTTCTTTTTTTTTTCCCTTAACTTAAAGGGGTTTTTACAGGACCCATGCAAACTTAGCTAAAAAACAACCATTGCTTTGCTGATGAATTTCCCGTTCTTTCTCCTTGCTGGTTTACCTCCCTGCAGTGATCACGGACCAGCTTTCTTTGTGACCATTACAACCAGTCACAGTCCCTAATTAGCATTCCTCAACTTCATCTGTCATACATGATAGTTGTATATTCTCGATATTCCCTTTAACAGCTTTTTGTCAAGATTTTGAAAACATATATTTCTACCCTTGAAATACATTGGTAAAAAAATGTCTTAAAGTGATCCTGTCAGCAGGATTGTGCTCAGTAACCTACAGACAGTGTGAGGTCGGCGGCATTATACTGATTAGGCCGGGGTGACACTTACCGTATGGAAAATCAGTGCAAGTCTCCCTGCCGAGAATCGCACCAATATTCTCCCTATGGTGATCCGTGTGAAATGCGTTTGCAATGCGATGATGAGATTTTCTCGTATGTATCCGTATGGCATGAATATAGCTTAAGGGTATGTGCACACGTTGCCGATTCTCTGCGGATCCGCAGCGTTTTTTGAGGTGCAGAAACGCTGCATATCCGCAATTGATTTACAGTACAATGTAAATCAATGAGAAAAAAAAATGCTGTGCACACTTTGCAGAAAATCCGCTGCGGAAACACTGCGGTTTAAAAGAAGTAGCACGTCACTTCTTTTTTGTGAATCTGCAGCGTTTTTGTACTCATTCCATTATAGAAAACCGCAGGGGTAAAAAACGCAACAAATCCGCAAGAAAACCGCAGCAAAAACGCACAAAAACACCGGAACCGTACAAAAAAACGCGACAAATCCGCAGGTGCGTTTTCTACCAAGAGAGGCAGAATCAGCACCAGAAATTCCTAAGCCTAATCCGCAACGTGTGCACATAGCCTTACATTTCTCACTGCTTTTCCCCCTTGATTTTAATGGCTGAATGGGCTGAAATGAGGAAAATGTGTGCGTATTTCTCGCAAGTCACACTGATGGTCCGTGTGGTGTGCGTTTTTTTTTCCCCCCTCCTTGCAGACATAGATTTGCATTGGCGAGGCTCAGGCAATATATGGGTACGATCGCAGCATGCTGAGATTTCACTCCCACGTAGAATACGCCCGAGAAATAAAACGGTGATGTGAGCTGCCCTGTAGATTAACACTGGTCCGAGTGCTATGCAATATTTTCCCACATAGCACTCGTCCGTATTTAACGCTAGTGTGACCCCGGCCTTACAATGATACCTTGGTTGATGAAATCTGTTTTGTGATTGTCGTTTAATCTGTATTTCCAGTTTTGAGTTAATGATATGGTCATGCTCCGGGGCGGCCTGTGGTGTCTACATGTGGTGCTCTGCTTAGCTATTCATAATGCAGACTGATCCTTCACTGACCTGCCCCATAGTTTACATAATGAATATATGTACATACTGAAAAAAAACAACCCTTCTGCAGGCATGTCCAGCCGTGGCAGCTGCATAATCGCATGTTTAACCCCTTTCTCCCATCAGACGTAATAATCCGTCCATGTGACCTGAGCCTATTTGACCACGGACGGATTATTACGTCTGCACGATTGCCAGTCCGCCGCACCTGCGCAGTAGCAGCTATCGATGTCTATGGAGGTGATCCGATAACTGCTAATGCGCAGGCACAGGCAGCACCATCTTGCTAGAGAAGAAAAAAATCATTTGCTCCTCCAAGATGGCGCCTCCCGTGCAGGAGCAGCTCTCAGAGATCGTCAATAGCTGCTACTGCGCAGGCGTGGGCGGCTCCATCTTGAAGGAGGAAATTATTTTTTTCTTCGCTAGCAAGATGGCGCCGCCGGCGCATGCATAGTAGCTGCTATCAGATTACCTCTATATACACCGATAGCTGCTGCTGCGTAGGAGTAGGCGGCTTCATCTTGGAGGAGGAAATTATTTTTTTCTTTTCTAGAAAGATGGTGCCGCCGGCGCATGCATAGTAGCTGCTATTGGATCACCTCTATATACACCGATTGCTGCTACTGCGCAAGTGCAGCAGGCGCCATTTTAAAATGGATCTTTTTTTAATAATCTTCAGGAAAACATCAAGCACATTTATTACCTGCACATTAACCCCTTTACCCCTGAGAGTGGTTTACACGTTAATGAACGAGCTAATTTTTCCACTTCTGACTACTGTCACCGTATGAGGTTATAACTCGAGAATGGATCCCGGAGATTGAGATTTTTTTTCGTGACCTATTGTACTTCATAATAGTGGTACAATTTCTCTACTTTACGTCAGCACAATTTTGGAACCAAAATTTTTTTTCATTAGGAAGTTATAAGGGTTAAAAGTTGACCAGCGATTTTTCATTTTTACAACAAAATTTGCAAAACCATTTTTTTTAGGGACCACCTCACATTTGAAGTCACTTTGAGGGGTCTATATGAAAGAAGATACCCAAAAGTGACACCATTCTCAAAACTGCACATCTCAAGGTGCTCAAAACCACATTCAAGAAGCTTATTAACCCTTTAGGTGTTTCACAGGAATTTTTGGAATGTTTAGAAAGAAATGAACATTTAACTTTTTTTCACAAAAAAATTACTTCAGCTCCAATTTGTTTTATTTTACCAAGGGTAACAGGAGAAATTGGACCCCAAAAGTTGTTTTATTTTTTTTTAATTAAAGAGCTGGTCCATTACAATGTATAATTCACCCAGCGATTTAAACCATTTAAAGGGAATCTGTCACCTCAAATTGGCGGGCTATGTAAATGCCCTGGGTCCGGTCCGATGGGCGTTGTTTCGTCTTCTTTTCTCCACCCCATCCTTTCCCGCTGTCTGCAATATTTTCGTGAATTTGAGTAGGTGTCCTCCATAGTTTGCACAATCTTGCCTCGCGCACTCGCAGTATGCTTTGCCCAACTGCAGTCAAAGACGAAGAACATTACTGCACATGCGCCAGCGCACTATGTCCCGGATCACAGCAAAATACTTCCGGGGCATAGTGCACCAGAGCATGTGCAGTAATTCTTTTCGGCTTTGCCCGCAGATGGGCAAAGCATACTGCGCGTGCGCGAGACAAGATTGCATTGCGCACGCGCGAACTATGGAGGACACCTACTCAAATTCACGAAAATATTGCAGACAGGGATGGAGGAAAAAACAAGAAACACCGCCCATCGGACCGGACACAGGGCATTTACATAGCCCGCCAATTTGAGGTGACAGATTCCCTTTAAATAAGTATTTTTGTAATTATACGTTGTAGTGGACCACCTCTTTAAGTGCATGTAATTGAGTCAAAGAAAAAACTCATTTTTGCAGTTCAGTTTCATGAAAAAATTTGCCCGTTCTTGGCTGTAAAGTGAGTTAAGTGAAAATGTGTCAGTGAGCTCATTCTGAAACGAAGATGGGAGGCGCCGGACCTGGAAAGTATAATAAAAGTTATTTTTCTTCTCTTGCAGGTCGGATCGGGGACTTATATGCAGCATTATAGAATGCTGTATATCAGCCCTGAAAGGGGGTGTCCAAATCTCTTATCGGCCAAACCAGATTCCCTTTTAGAGACTAATATTCTGGTGTTACTTTATAGGATTGTAAAGTATAAACGGCAAAAATGTATTAAAGTCAATCAAATCCCAGAATTCTGACAATAGTAGAGAAAATAAACTGATCAGTGGTTTTGACAAATCTAACGCCGGCAAATAACCAGTTGTAAGTGATCACAGAAGTCATGACTGATAGTATGGTGTTCTGCGTAGTTGTGCTGCTCCCACCAGCCCCATCCCATCTGCCCGTCGTAATTTTAGAAACCGGCTTCTTTTTTTATTTCTTGCTTTGCAGTAAGAGGTGTAAATTCTGGAGGTGTTATACACAAAAAATCTTTTATTTTGTCATTCGGCAATTATGAAACATGATTACATGCAATTGATATCCCCAAATTTGTCTTTAGACAGAACATAGTGGATGCTTTCCTGAAACGGAAAGTACTTGCAAGCAGCATAATACAAAGAATAGCAGGTTTACCCAGAATCCTTTGCAGTAGGCGGAGCTATGCAAATCATCTCTTTCCACCCCAGTCTAATCCACAGCGCTTGGAACCGCCAAGCGTGCAATGCTGCGGATTAGTTTCTAAATTTACACAGCCAACCAATTCCTACCTGTGGACACGTGTTTCGGGCTTTAGGCCCTCATCAGCACAGGGCTGGAATTGGTTGGCTGTATGGAGTGGGGCTCGGTGAGCAAGCGATACATATATGCTAGCCACCTTAGGGAGAGACCCAAGTTGGGCTAAATGTAGTGGGACGAAAGAGACCGAAAAGCCCTCTACTTAAAGGAAATACATAGTGGATGCTTTCCTGAAACGGAAAGTACTTGCAAGCAGCATAATACAAAGAATAGCAGGTTTACCCAGAATCCTTTGCAGTAGGCGGAGCTATGCAAATCATCTCTTTCCACCCCAGTCTAATCCACAGCGCTTGGAACCGCCAAGCGTGCAATGCTGCGGATTAGTTTCTAAATTTACACAGCCAACCAATTCCTACCTGTGGACACGTGTTTCGAGCTTTAGGCCCTCATCAGCACAGGGCTGGAATTGGTTGGCTATATGGAGTGGGCTCGGTGAGCAAGCGATACATATATGCTAGCCACCTTAGGGAGAGACCCAAGTTGGGCTAAATGTAGCGGGACGAAAGAGACCGAAAAGCCCTCTACTTAAAGGAAATACATAGTGGATGCTTTCCTGAAACGGAAAGTACTTGCAAGCAGCATAATACAAAGAATAGCAGGTTTACCCAGAATCCTTTGCAGTAGGCGGAGCTATGCAAATCATCTCTTTCCACCCCAGTCTAATCCACAGCGCTTGGAACCGCCAAGCGTGCAATGCTGCGGATTAGTTTCTAAATTTACACAGCCAACCAATTCCTACCTGTGGACACGTGTTTCGAGCTTTAGGCCCTCATCAGCACAGGGCTGGAATTGTTTGGCTATATGGAGTGGGCTCGGTGAGCAAGCGATACATATATGCTAGCCACCTTAGGGAGAGACCCAAGTTGGGCTAAATGTAGCGGGACGAAAGAGACCGAAAAGCCCTCTACTTAAAGGAAATACATAGTGGATGCTTTCCTGAAACGGAAAATACTTGCAAGCAGCATAATACAAAGAATAGCAGGTTTACCCAGAATCCTTTGCAGTAGGCGGAGCTATGCAAATCATCTCTTTCCACCCCAGTCTAATCCACAGCGCTTGGAACCGCCAAGCGTGCAATGCTGCGGATTAGTTTCTAAATTTACACAGCCAACCAATTCCTACCTGTGGACACGTGTTTCGGGCTTTAGGCCCTCATCAGCACAGGGCTGGAATTGGTTGGCTGTATGGAGTGGGGCTCGGTGAGCAAGCGATACATATATGCTAGCCACCTTAGGGAGAGACCCAAGTTGGGCTAAATGTAGCGGGACGAAAGAGACCGAAAAGCCCTCTACTTAAAGGAAATACATAGTGGATGCTTTCCTGAAACGGAAAGTACTTGCAAGCAGCATAATACAAAGAATAGCAGGTTTACCCAGAATCCTTTGCAGTAGGCGGAGCTATGCAAATCATCTCTTTCCACCCCAGTCTAATCCACAGCGTTTGGAACCGCCAAGCGTGCAATGCTGCGGATTAGTTTCTAAATTTACACAGCCAACCAATTCCTACCTGTGGACACGTGTTTAGGGCTATAGCATCCACTATGTATTTCCTTTAAGTAGAGGGCTTTTCGGTCTCTTTCGTCCCACCACATTTAGCCCAACTTGGGTCTCTCCCTAAGGTGGCTAGCATATATGTATCGCTTGCTCACCGAGCCCCACTCCATACAGCCAACCAATTCCAGCCCTGTGCTGATGAGGGCCTAAAGCCCGAAACACGTGTCCACAGGTAGGAATTGGTTGGCTGTGTAAATTTAGAAACTAATCCGCAGCATTGCACGCTTGGCGGTTCCAAGCGCTGTGGATTAGACTGGGGTGGAAACAGATGATTTGCATAGCTCCGCCTACTGCAAAGGATTCTGGGTAAACCTGCTATTCTTTGTATTATGCTGCTTGCAAGTACTTTCCGTTTCAGGAAAGCATCCACTATGTATTTCTTTTAAGTAGAGGGCTTTTCGGTCTCTTTCGTCCCGCTACATTTAGCCCAACTTGGGTCTCTCCCTAAGGTGGCTAGCATATATGTATCTTTAGACAGAAGTCACACGTTTAAAGAATAGAACATGCAGGTTTGACTGCAATTAGTAAATCTCCACCTTTCATGTATATTTTATATTAGGGAATGGCATGATTTACTATTATAGTTTCCTTGTAAAAGGCATAATTCTATATAGGAGGACAGCAGTGACCATAACAAGTACCGTGTGGCTGCTGTCCTGGTGATTTCACTATTTTTGACTGCCCATATGGTGAGAATGAAGAGAGGAATGTAATTTGAGCTTTTGTAATGTACTATGTGGAATTGATTATTAGATAAATAATCATATAAGGGAATTGCAGATAATGCAATTTTGTATATCTCCAGAACTAGTATGGAAGGTATAAGGTGAGCACGTTGGGTGTAGCTATAGGAGGTGCACATGTAGTGGTCGCACTTGGGCACTGGTACCTAAACTGGCCTAAGGTTCCACTCTTCCCCATAGGTGAGCCTAAGGTTCCACTCTTTCCCATAGGTGGGCCTAAGGTTTCACTCTTCCCCATAGGTGAGCCTAAGGTTCCACTCTTCCCCATAGGTGGGCCTAAGGTTCCACTCTTCCCCATAGGTGGGCCTAAGGTTCCGCTCTTCCCCATAGGTGAGCCTAAGGTTCCACTCTTCCCCATAGGTGGGCCTAAGGTTCCGCTCTTCCCCATAGGTGAGCCTAAGGTTCCACTCTTCCCCATAGGTGGGCCTAAGGTTTCACTCTTCCCCGTAGGTGGGCCTAGAGTTCCACTGTTCTCCATAGGTGAGCCTAAGGTTCCACTCTTCCCCATAGGTGGGCCTAAGGTTCCACTCTTCCCCATAGGTGGGCCTAGAGTTCCACTGTTCTCCATAGGTGGACATCAGTATAATAATTGGCACATGATACATTGAGGCCTCTGGTCATCACTAAATTGTAAGTGTAGTCTAAAGTCAAAGTTACATTTATTGCCTTGACACATCCATGTAACTGGGTTGATAATTTTAGTAATTGTTCTACTGCAAATAAAGGGCTGAATTTATCCATTTATAATTTTTCATGGTGCCATGTTATATTTTTATAATGTTTTACAGTAGATGTTTTTATACACTTAATGAGGACTTGCCTCTAAGACAAAAGTGGCCAGATTTTGCCCTTATTTTATTTCCTTTGCTCCCATGGGTATATCGTTTGTTTTCTGAAAAATTTTACCTACGGTTCCAGAGTTACCAGCCTTTTTATTTGCTGGTAATTTTACAGTATCTTTGGGGGCGTGTCTTACAGGATCTTTGGGGGCGTGTCTTACATGATCTTTGGGGCATGGTTTTTGGCTGCTCTGCATAATTACCTCTTAGGCTATTCCCCCTTGGTAAAGGCCATAAACACTAAGTAAAAAGGGGCCAAATGAAAGGAAATAAAAACCTTAAAAATATATACTTTATTTGATATGCTTTGAAAACATATACCGCTCATGAATAGATAAGAATCAGTGCAACAAAAAACGGTTCTGTCACACATATACGGTAGGTTAATGAACATAGTTCAATATATTTAATAAGCCAAAAATTCGTAATGAGGGATCTATAAACTAGAAAAGGGGAGACAAATGCATACTATAATGTGTATAATCCCCTCTTTGTTTTTTCTATGTGTTTTTATTGCATTAGCAATAAAAATGCACATTTTAATCACATTTTTTTTTCTATTTTTAGATATTCATTTTGGAATCCTCTTATCATCCTCTTTTATTAGACACTAATTCCCTTTTACCGTAATCAATAAATGCTGAAACCCCCTGAACACGGAGGTTAGCACTCTAAATAGTCGATATGGTGCTCCCTTATTACCAATTTTTGGCTTATTGAATATATTGAACTCATCGGCCTGATGTAGTGCTTGATTTAAACAGTAGGCCATTTTCTGATCACAGCTTCTTTTTAAGATCAGCGACGGCAGGCTGCAGGTAGAGAGTACATAGAAAGAAGTATAGCGCAAAGGAAGATTCTTGCTCTGCGGTGACGAAGTGTGCAGGCTATGTAGGTACTTATGTTGGCGCAGATGGTCCAATTTGTTATCCCCACTCAGCACTCGATCGACATACAGTGGCATATAAACGTTTGGGCACCCCTGGTCAAAACTACTGTTCTTGTGAACAGCTAGGTTGAAGATAAAATGATCTCTCAAAGACCTAAAGTTAAAAGATAACACATTTCCTTTGCATTTTAGGCAAAAATTAAAATAAATATTTTCATCTTTTACATTTTTTAAAATTACAAAAAGGAAAATGGGTTGATGCAAAAGTTTTGGCAACCTTGGATACTTGTGTGCTCAGATATGTTTGACGAAAGTTTCAGACCTTAATTATCCTGTTAGGGTATGTGCACACGTAGAATGGTCCACTGCGGATTTTTCCGCAGCGGATTTGATAAATCCGCAGGGCAAAACCGCTTCGGATTTTCCGCGGATTTATCGCGTTTTCTATTGCGGATTCCGCTGCGGATTTACATCTGCAGTTTTCTATTGGAGCAGACGTAAAAACGCTGCGGATTCCGCACAAAGAATTGACATGCTGTGGAAAATATAATGCTGCGTTTCCGCGTGTTTTTTTCCGCAGCATGGGCACAGCGTTTTTGGTTTCCCATAGGTTTACATTGTACTGTAAACTCATGGGAAACTGCTGCGGATCCGCAGCAAAATCCACATCCTGTGCACATGCCCTTAGGGTTATGGGTTGTTAATCGCTGGGAAACACCAGGTGATGCAAATTTCCCAGCTTTATAAAGACCCAGCCTCCTCTAACCTTGTGCCAAAAAACAGCAGCCAGGGGTTCTTCTTCACATCTGCCTAGCACTCTGAAAATGAAAATAGTGCAGGCCCACAAAGCAGGAAAAGGCTATAAGAAGATCGCAAAGCGTTTTCAAGTTGTCATTTCCTCAGTTCTAAATGTTATTAAAAAATGGCAGTTATCAGGAACAGTGGAGTTCAAGATAGGGTCTGGAAGACCAAGCAAAATACTGGTTGTAGGATTGCTAGAGAGGCAAATCAGAACCCCGCTTGACTACAAAAGCAGGGCTGTAGAGTCGGTAAGCCACAGTTGCGACTCCGAATCCGACTCCTGGATTTTATCAGGTTCTGACTCCAACGCCGACTCTGGCTCCGACTCCGGCTCCGACTCCTTCATAAATGGACAATTCGTAACAATAAATTTACTGTTGTAAAATATTAACATCATGCTTATTCAGTTTCTCACCATCATATAAGTAATCAGACCACTTAGAGCAAAAACTATATTTATTAGAATATAGCAAATAACTTTTCTAAACTTTTCTAAACTCTTGTAAGTAAATATGCAGTAAACACTGTTATGCAGTTAATAAGAAGAAATCTATAAATTTGTCCTCAGAAAAAGTATTGCCTCTGTCAGATCCTCCTTCATGGATACCCTCAAATCTGATCTAATTATTTTGAGAGCAGAGAACAACCTCTCTACACTAACTTGGGTTGGTGGCAAAGCAGTAACCACTTGGGCAACATCTCTGACAATGTCAGGATACAGAGGAATCGCTTGTTGCACTGTTATTTTTGATGAACGGTCAAATTTCTCAATTTCTTTTAGTGCACATGAAAAATTCTGCTGAAATGTACTGGCTGTGTTCTTTGATGGGGATGACTCTTCTATGCGGGAACGCTTTGCACGGTCCTTGTGATCCAAATATTTTTCGAAATTAAATTCTTCATCAGTTGATGAGGGTGAAGATGTGGCAGGACGACCAAATTCTTCTTGTTCCTCCTGACTGTTCTGCAACCCTTTCATCCTTACTGCTATTTCAAACAGAGCTTCTTTTCCTTTAGTTAGCTGTTGATCATCTAGATGAATCCGATGCATTGGGTCTGCATAAACAGCTGCCAAAAGAATGTTATTTTGTAATAGTAGCTCCTCTCTCTGTTTCATTGATGTAGCAATGCCACTTGCAATTAACCCTCCTCTTTGGGACAGGCGAAACATCAGGTTTTTCCACTCCTTTAAGAAAATACCTGGAGTTAAGTCCTCTGCTTGTAATTTTTTAGTCACTGTAAATGGGTGCTCTTGCAATTTTTCCCAGCTCAGTCACCTGATTCCACTGACTTTCATTTAGCGTCAGTTGAGGGTTAGCCATGTCTACAAGAAAGGTTTTCAGTTCAACCAAGCGCTGAATCATTAAGT
The DNA here is from genome assembly GCF_032444005.1 of Ranitomeya imitator. Classification (NCBI taxonomy): domain Eukaryota; kingdom Metazoa; phylum Chordata; class Amphibia; order Anura; family Dendrobatidae; genus Ranitomeya; species Ranitomeya imitator. The sequence goes on along the minus strand of NC_091284.1, from coordinate 708,575,950 downwards.
AAGTACTGCCCCATCGTGTGGCTTGATCAATAATTGCCCCTTTTCCAGCACGTCTCTTCAAAATTGAGTCAACTTTAGGGGTTCTGGCAACAGTAGCCAATTTTCTCACCTTGCCAATCAGTGCAGCAGCATGTCCTTCTTGCAGACTGTCTCTTATAGCCAGCTGTAGCGTATGCACATCACAGCGCGTCCCTTGAGAGTTTTTTTAAGTTCTTCCTTCTGTTTAAAAGCTTCTTCGATTACTAATTTTCTAATACTCTCTCTCTCCAGAGAAACACCAAGCTTGCGGGCCATTTCCCCATTCAGACACCTAAAAGCTGGTCGTGAAAATAATGAAATAGGCACACTATCCTTTACAACAAGCTCTATGATCTGTGTTTTAAATGTATCTACTGTCATTGTAACAGTAACTTTGTCACTGACAAAATATCTTGCAACTGATGGCTGCAAAGTTCTCTGCTCCTTCGTTTGGCTGGAAGAGCTGGGCACTGGTTCATTGGTTTGGATGCAGTCTTTCTCATCCACTGCTTTCAGTACTTCTGTATGAAAGCGCCGTAAATGTCTCTTTAGATTAGAATCTCTGGTAGGAGCATTTTTATCTTTGCTTGCCTGAATATGCACTGATCTTGGCTTCACAGCATTTGTTTTCGTCTGGATCATTTGTCATACACTGACAGACATATTTTCTATCTTGAGTGATGGTGAAATGTTCAAATACAGCTGATTTAATGTGACGCTTCTTTGACATTCTCAGGTTTTTAATTCTGCATTCACAATCCAAATGACAATTGTTTTTCCTAAAAACAATTGTACAAAATTATTGCCAGGTCGTACAACTGATATAGTGGTCAGTAATACTGTTATTCCTCATGTACTCAGTTAACTGATGCAAAGTTTGTTGAAAGGATAATACTTCTTACAGTCTTCCTCTTCTGAGTAGCAGCTGTGAGATGCTTGGAAGACGCACACCAAACATCTAGTCTAGAGGAGGAGCTTTACTACTAAAGAATTTGCAACACATTTTCATTTTCAGTTTCATACATTGTAAGTAGGGGGGTTGGGGCAGCATGAGGTTAACCAAGTATAAGATTAGATAAGGGCAGTGGAGAACAGTGACACCCAAGAAGTAAGAAATGTCTCTCCAGCAGAACTGCTTATCACTGTTGTTCATAGCTTGATAGAACATATATATTTGAGTAACATTTATAATATTCATACGAAAGTTCAATTATGAAATATTAATACATCTTTTTAAAGCTGGAGTCGGTACATTTCTACCGACTGCAACTCCAACCAAAATTAACTCCGACTCCACGACTCCGACTCCACAGCCCTGTGCAAAGGACCTTCTGGATTTGTGGTACATCTTTCCACTGTTCAGAGACTCCTGCACAAATGTGGCCTTCATGGAAGTATGCAAAAGAACATATAAACAAGCTTGATGGATTGTGGAAACAGATCCTGTGGACCGATGAGGTTGAAATAGAACACTTTGGCCGCAATGATCAAAGGTATGTGTGGAGAAAAAAGGACACAGAATTTCAGGAAAAGAACATCTTGCTGTTAACCCCTTCAAGACCCAGCCTGTTTTCACCTTTCTGACCCGGCCAATTTTTACAATTCTGACCACTGTCCCTTTATGAGGTAATAACTCTGGAACGCTTCAATGGATCCCACTGATTCTGAGAGTGTTTTCTTGTGACATATTGTACTTTGTGATATCAGTAAAATTTCCTTGATATGACTTGAATTTTTTTTGTGAACCAAATGGAAATTTGGTGAAAAATTTGAAAATTTTGCAATTTTCCAACTTTTAATTTTTATGCCCTTAAATCAGAGAGTTGTATCGCACAAAATAGTTAATTAATAACATTTCTCACATGTCTACTTCAGCACAATTTTGGAACCAAATGTTTTTTTTTTTTCGTTCGGAAGTTATAAGGGTTAAAAGTTGACGAGCGATTTCTCATTTTTTACAAAACCATTTTTTCAGGGACCACATCACATTTGAAGTCACTTAGAGGGGTCTATATGAAAGAAAATACCCAAAAGTGACACCATTCTAAAAACTATACCCCTCAAGGTGCACAAAACCACATTCAAGAAGTTTATTAACCGTTCAGGTGCTTCACAGGAATTTTTGGAATGTCTAAAAAGAAAATGAACATTTAACTTTTTTTCACAAAAAATTTTACTTCACCTCCAATTTGTTTTATTTTACCAAGGGTAACAGGAGAAATTGGACCCCAAAAGTTGTTGAGCAATTTGTCCTGAGTACGCTGATACCCCTTATGTGGGGGTAAACCACTGTTTGGGCGCATGGCAGAGCTCGGAAGGGAAGGAATGCCATTTGACTTTTTCAGTGCAAAATTGGCTGGAATTAAGATTGGACGCCATGTTGCGTTTGGAGAGCCCATGATGTGCCTAAACAGTGGAAAGCCCCCCACAAGTGACACCATTTTAGAAAGTATCCCCCCTAAGGAACTTATCTAGATGTGTGGTGAGCACTTTGAACCCCCAAGTGCTTCACAGAAGTTTATAATGTAGAGCCGTAAAAATAAAAAATCCAATTTTTTATTCTCCCAAGGGTAACAGGAGAAATTGGACCACAAAAGTTGTTGTGCAATTTGTCCTGAGTACACTCATACCCCATATGTGTGGGTAAACCGCTGTTTGGATGCATGGCAGAGCTTGGAAGGGAAGGAGCGCCGTTTGACCTTTTCAACACAGAATTGGCTGGAATTGAGATCAGCCCCCATGTCGCATGGTAGAGCTCGGAAGGGAAAGAGCGCCGTTTTGGAATGCAGACTTTGATGGAATGGTCTGCGGGCGTCACGTTGCGTTTGCAGAGTCCGTGATGTACCTAAACAGTAGAACCCCCCCAAAAGTGACCCCATTTTGGAAACTAGACTCTCCAAGGAACTTATCTAGTGTGTTGTGAGAATTTTGAACCCCCAAGTGTTTCACTAAAGTTTATAACGCAGACCGGTGAAAATAAAACATCATTTTTTTCCCACAAAAATTATTTTTTAGCCCCCAATTTTTTATTTTTCCAAGGGAAAAAGGAGAAATTGAACCACAAACGTTGTTGTACAATTTGTCCTGAGTACGCTGACACCCCATATGTGGGGGGAACCACAGTTTGGGCTCATGGCAGAGCTCGGAAGGGAAAGAGCGCCATTTTGGAATGCAGACATTGATGGAATGGTCTGCTGGCGTCATGTTGCGTTTGCAGAGCCCCTAATGTACCTAAACAGTAGAAACCCCCCACAAGTGACCCCCTTTTTTAAACTAGACCCCCCCCAAGGAACTTATCTAGATGTGTTGTGAGAACTTTGAACCCACAAGTGTTTCACTAAAATTTATAACGTAAAGCCGTGAAAATAAAAATAATTTTTCCCCCCACAAAAATGATTTTTTTAGCCCCCAAATTTTTATTTTCTGAAGGGTAACAGGAGAAATTGGACTGCAAAACTTGTTGTCCAATTTGTCCTGAGTACGATGATACCCCATATGTGGGGGTAAACCACCGTTTGGGCGCATGGCAGAGCTTGGAAGAGAAGGAGTACCGTTTTACTTTTTCAACGCAGAATTGGCTGGAATTGAGATCTGACGCCATGTCGCGTTTGGAAACCCCCTGATGTGCCTAAACAGTGGAAACCCCCCAATTCTAACTCTAACCCTAAAACTAAAACCCCTAACCCTAGTCCCATCCCTAACCATAATCCTAACTACACCCCTAACCCGAACACACTCCTAACCCTAATTCCAACCTTAACCACAACCCTAACCCCAACACACCCCTAACCCTAATCCCAATCCTAACCATAACCCTAACCACATCCCTAGCCATGACACACCCCTAACCCTAATCCCAACCATAAAAGTAATCCAAACCCTAACCCCAACTCTAGCCCCAACCCTAACCCTAACTTTAGCCCTAACCCTAGCCCTAACCCTAATGGGAAAATTGAAATAAATACATTTTTTTTATTTTATTATTTTTCCCTAACTAAGGGATTGATAAAGGGAGATTTGATTTACTATTTATAGCGGGTTTTTATGTTTGGCAGCTGTCACTCACTAAAAGACTCTTTTTATTTCAAAAAATAGTTTTTGCATCACCACATTTTGAGAGCTGTAATTTTTCCATATTTTGGTCCACAGAGTTATGTGAGGTCTTGTTTTTTGCGGGACCAGTTGACGTTTTTATTGGTATCATTTTCGGGCACATGACATTTTTGATCGCTTTTTATTCCGACTTTTGTGAGGCAGAATGAACAAATACCAGCAATTCATGAATTTCTTTTTGGGTAGGGCGTTTATACAGTACTTTGGTAAAATTAATAAAGCAGTTTTATTCTTCGGGTCAGTACTATTACAGCGATACCTTATTTATATAATTTTTTTATGTTTTGGCGCTTTTATACAATAAAAACTATTTTATAGAAAAAAATAATTATTTTTGTATCGCTTTATTTTGAGAGCTATAACTTTTTTATTGTTTTGCTGATGATGCTGTGTGATGGCTCGTTTTTCGCGGGACAAGACGTTTTTGGCGGTACCATGTTTATTTATATGTGTCTTTTTGATTGCGTGTTATTCCACTTTTTGTTCGGCAGTATGATGATAAAGCATTTTTTTTTGGCTTTTTTTTAATGATGTTTACTAAAGGAGTTAACTAGTGGGACAGTTTTATAGGTCGGGACGTTACAGACATGGCGATACCAAATATGTGTACTTTTATGTTTTTTTTTAGTATTATTTACATAAATGGATTTATTGGTAAAATATTTATTTGGGGATTTTTTTTAAATATTTTTATTCATCAAATTTTTTTTTTTAAACTTTATAACATTGTCCCATCACTATATAAGGTCAGATCGCTGATCTGACACTTTGCATAGCACTGTGTCAGATCAGCGATCTGACAGGCAGTGAATGAGGCTTGCTGGAGCCTGCTCTTAGCAGGCGCTCGCAAGTCACCTTGCTCCAGGACCCGGAAGGAGCCCCACGGCGATGATCGCGTTGTTCCAGTGGGAGAGCGCAGGGAGCCCCCGTCCCTGCGCGAATGTCCTCTCTGCCGCTGTCAGTACCGACAGCGGCATCAGAGGGGTTAAATGCCCGCGATCGGTGTTCGCACCGATCGTGGGCATTGCGGTGGGGTGTTAGCTGTCACAGCCGCCGTACTAGTACTTCTCCGGGCAGAAATGCAGTTCCCGCAGTGCAGTACTAGTACGGCGGAGGTCGGGAAGGCGTTAAGCATTGGGGTGGATCAATCATGATTTTGGGTGGTATTGCAGCCAATGGCACTGGGAACATCTCATGAGTAGAAGGAAGTATGAATTCAATGAAATTTCACCAAATTCTTGAAGCAATCATAGCACCATCTGTAAAAAAGCTTAAGTTGGCTTCTGCAAATGTATAATGATCCTAAATACACATCAAAAGCCAAAATAGACTACCTCAAAAGGCGCAAGCTGAAGTTTATGTACATGAATCTGTGCTGCACTATATGTATATGCTCAGTAGTGACCAGTGCTGTGGAGTCATAGTTGAGATGAATCTGTGCTGCACTTTATGTACATGCTCAGCAGTCAGGCAGGACTGTGGAGTTGTAGTTGAGATGAATCTGTGCTGCACTATATGTATATGCTCAGAAGTAACCAGTGCTTATACATACATAGTTATTAAGATTGAAGGAAGACTATAAGTCCATCTTGTTCAACCCATAGCCTAACCTAACATGCCCTAACATGTTGATCCAGAGGAAGGCAAAAAAAACCATGTGGCAAAGAGTAAGCTCCACCTTGGGGAAAAAAATTCCTTCCCGACTCCACATACGGCAATCAGACTAGTTCCCTGGATCAATGCCCTATCAAGGAATCTAGTGTATATACCCTGTAACATTATAATTTTCCAGAAATGTATCCAGTCCCCTCTTAAATTTAAGTAATGAATCACTCATTACAACATTATACGGCAGAGAGTTTCATAGTCTCACTGCTCTTACAGTAAAGAATCTGCGTTTGTTAATATGCTTAAACCTTTTTTCCTCCAGACGTAGAGGATGCCTCCTTGTCCCTGTTTCAGGTCTATGATTAAAAAGATCATCAGAAAGGTCTTTGTACTGTCCCCTCATATATTTATACATTAAAATAAGATCACCCCTTAGTCTTCGTTTTTCCAAACTAAATAGCCCCAAGTGTAATAACCTATCTTGGTATTGCAGACCCCCCAGTCCTCTAATAACCTTGGTCGCTCTTCTCTGCACCTGCTCTAGCTCAGCTATGTCTTTCTTATACACCGGAGACCAGAACTGTACACAGTATTCTAAGTATGGTCGAACTAGTGACTTGTATAGAGGTAAATTATGTTCTCTTCATGAGCATCTATGCCTTTTTTAATGCATCCTATTATTTTATTTGCCTTTGTAGCAGCTGCCTGACACTGGCCACTGAATATGAGTTTGTCATCCATCCATACTCCCAGGTCTTTTTCATTGACGGTTTTGCCCAGAGTTTTAGAATTAAGCACATAATTATACATCTTATTACTTCTACCCAAGTGCATGACCTTACATTTATCCCCATTAAAGCTCATTTGCCATTTATCAGCCCAAGCTTCTAGTTTACATAAATCATCCTGTAATATAAAATTGTCCTCCCCTGTATTGATTACCCTGCAGAGTTTAGTGTCATCTGCAAATATTGAAATTCTACTCTGAATGCCCCCTACAAGGTCATTAATAAATATGTTAAAAAGAAGAGGGCCCAATACTGACCCCTGTAGTACCCCACTGCTAACCGCTACCCAGTCCGAGTGTGCTCCATTAATACCCACTCTTTGATTCCTATCCCTGAGCCAGCTCTCAACCCACTTACACATATTTTCCCCTATCCCCATTATTCTCATTTTATGTATCAACCTTTTGTGTGGCACGGTATCAAAAGCTTTTGAAAAGTCCATATACACCACATCCACTGGGTTCCCTTGGTCCAGTCCGGAACTTACCTCTTCATAGAAACTGATCAAATTAGTCTGACATGAACGGTCCCTAGTAAACCCGTGCTGATACTGGGTCATGAGGTTATTCCTCTTCAGATACTCCAGTATAGCGTCCCTTAGAATGCCCTCCAGGATTTTACCCACAGTAGAGGTTAAGCTTAGTGGCCTATAATTTCCGAGTTCAGTTTTTGTCCCCTTTTTGAATATTGGCACCACATTTGCTATACGCCAGTCATGTGGCACAGACCCTGTTATTATGGAGTCTTTAAAGATTAAAAATAATGGTCTATCAATGACTGTATTTAATTCCTGCAGTACTCGAGGGTGTATCCCATCCAGGCCCAGAGATTTGTCAATTTTAGTGATTTTTAGACGCTGACGTACTCCCTGCTGGGTTAAGCAGGTGACACTTAATGGGGAATTTTTGTTATCACTGCCATGGGATTTTCTTTTGTAAATACTGATGAAAAAGTCATTTAGCATATTGGCTTTTTCCTCATCCTCATCCACCATTTCACCCAGACTATTTTTAAGGGGGGCAACACTATCATTTTTTAGTTTCTTACTATTTATGTAGTTAAAGAATATTTTGGGATTATTTTTACTCTCTCTGGCAATGAGTCTCTCTGTCTCAATCTTAGCTGCCTTTATTTGCTTTTTACAGAATTTATTTAATTTTCTGTATTTATTTAATGCCTCCTCACTACCTACTTCCTTTAATTCTCTAAATGCTTTCTTTTTGTCCCTTATTGCGCCCCTTACAGCTCTATTTAGCCATATTGGTTTCCTCCTATTTCTAGTATGTTTATTCCCATATGGTATATACTGTGCACAGGTCCTATCCAGGATGCTAATAAATGTCTCCCATTTTCTTTGTGTATTTTTGTGTCTCAGGATGTCGCCCCGGTTAATTGCACCAAGATCCTCTCTCATCCATTGGAAATTTGCCCTCCTGAAGTTTAGTGTCCTTGTAACCCCTCTATTACACATCTTATTAAAGGATACATGAAAACGTATTATTTTGTGATCACTATTCCCCAATATTTGCTATGCGGTCTGGCCTGTTGGTTAATATTAGGTCTAGCAGTGCCCCCCTTCTTGTTGGGTCCTGAACCAGTTGTGAAAGGTAATTGTCTCTCATAGTTGTCAAAAACCGATTACCTTTGCTGGAACTGCAGGTTTCTGTTCCCCAATCTATTTCAGGGTAGTTGAAGTCCCCCATAATAATGACTTCTCCTTGAGTCGCAGCTTCATCTATTTGCTTTACGAGGATATTCTCCATTGCTTCCATTATTTTTGGAGATTTATAACAAACCCCTATCAGTAATTTATTATTTTTCCCCCCTCCCCTTATCTCTACCCACAGGGATTCTACATTTTCATTAAATTCACCTAAATTATCTCGCCGGATGGGTTTTAAGGACGATTTTACATATAGACACACCCCACCCCCTCACTTATCTGTACGGTCATTTCTGAACAGGCTATAGCCCTGCAAGTTAACAGCCCAGTCATGGCTCTCATCCAGCCATGTCTCAGATATCCCCACCATGTCATAATTATGCTCCAACAACATTAGTTCTGATTCGTCCATTTTGTTGGCGAGGCTTCTGGTATTAGTATACATACATTTTATGTATCTCTCTGCACCTCTATTCTTTCTTAAATTATTAACTGCTCTAACCCCACCCCCCATGCCACCGCCACCCCCAACTTCCTTATATGTGCCCAGGTCTCTATCTGCACTATCTTCCCCTCCTATAAAATGAATACCCTCCCCCCAATTCCTAGTTTAAACACTCCTCCAACCTTCTAGCCATTTTCTCCCCCAGCACAGCTGCACCCTCCCCATTGAGGTGCAGCCCGTCCCTAGCGTAGAGCCTGTAGACAACTGAGAAGTCGGCCCAGTTCTGCAGGAACCCAAACCCCTCCTTCCTACACCAATTCTTGAGCCACTTATTAACCTCCCTAATCTCCCGTTGTCTCTCTGGCGTGGCACGTGGTACAGGCAGTATTTCGGAAAATACCACGTTGGAGGTCCTTGCTTTCAGCTTGCAGCCTAATTCCCTGAAATCATCTTTAAGGACCTTCCACCTACCTCTAACTTTGTCATTAGTGCCAATGTGCACCATGACCGCTGGGTCCTCACCAGCCCCTCCCAGTAATCTGTCCACCCGATCAGCGATGTGTCAGACTCGAGCGCCAGTTAGGCAGCACACCGTTCGACGATCCCTGTCTTTGTGACAGATTGCCCTATCTGTTCCTCTAATAATTGAGTCGCCCACTACCAGCACCTGTCTGGCCTGCCCTGCTCTCCTATTTCCCTCCTTACTGGAGCAGTCACTCCTCCGGCTTTCAGAGGACATGCCTTGCTGCAGCAGTGCTACCCCTGTACTGGCAACCCCCTCATCTTCCAACTTAGCAAACTTATTGGGGTGTGCCAGATCAGGACTAGCCTCCCTGGCGCTTTTCCTTCTACCCCGCTTCCTAACTGTCACCCAGCTTGCTACTTCATTGTCCTGCAGCTCCATCCCACCATCACCCCCCTCATCTGTCCCATTGAGCGTCTGCTCCGTGAGCAGAAGACTCCTCTCCATATTGTCTATGGATCTCAGTGTTGCCAGCTGCACATTTAGATTCAGAATCTGGGTTTCCAAATGCACAACGTGCTCACATCTCGCACAGCAGTATGCACCCTCGACCGGCTGCTCAAGGACTGCATACATATGGCAAGATGTGCACTGGATGGCATTAACAATAGTGGAGCACATTTCCTAATGGGGACTGCACCAGACAGAAAAGTTAAATAATAAAATAAAAAACAAATACAAAGTATTAATAAAAAACAGACAGCAATTCCTCCCTTGGAAACTCCCTGAATCCAAAGTCACTGAATCACAAGTCACGCTTACCACCGTTCACACTTACGCTTAGGTCACACTCAGTTCGCTCACACTCGCTATGCTGAAGATTTATAGATTTTTTTTTCTCTAGTTCCCCTCAACAGCAATCCACCTTGCTGTTCTTTTGCACTTCCCAAAAGGACTTGAACCCCAAACAGCTGCCCCTTATAAACCCGTAATTATGAGCCCCCACCCTAAGTTAACCCCTTATGAATATAGCTACTCCCAATTCAGCAAGTCACACCAATTCACACAGGTATTTGTGAAAGGCTTTCCAAATACCTCTTCACTGAATCACAAGTCACACTTACCGCCGTTCACACTTACGCTGAGGTCACACTCAGCTCGCTCACACTCGCTATGCCGAAGATTTATAGATGCTCAGTAGTGACCAGTGCTGTGGACTCGTAGTTGAGATGAATCTGTGCTGCACTTTATGTACATGCTCAGTAGTGACCAGTGCTGTGGAGTCGTAGTTGAGATGAATCTGTGATGCACTTCATGTACATGCTCAGAAGTGAGGCAGTGCTGTGGAGTTGTAGTTGAGATGAATCTCTGCTGCACTATATGTATATGCTCAGAAGTGACCAGTGCTGTGGAGTCGTAGTTGAGATGAATCTGTGCTGCACTTTATGTACATGCTCAATAGTGACCAGTGCCTTAAGGTACCTTCACACATAACGATATTGTTAACGATATCGTTGCTATTTGTGACGTAGCAACGATATCGTTAATTAAATCGTTATGTGTGACAGCGACCCACTATCAGGCCCCTGCTGGGAGATCGTTGGTCGCTGAATAAAGGCCCCTTCACATTTAGCGACGCTGCAGCGATACCGACAACGATCCGAATCGCTGCAGCGTCGCTGTTTGGTCGCTGGAGAGCTGTCACACAGACCGCTCTCCAGCGACCAACGATGCCGGTAACCAGGGTAAACATCGGGTAACTAAGCGCAGGGCCGCGCTTAGTAACCCGATGTTTACCCTGGTTACCATGCTAAAAGTAAAAAAAAACAAACAGTACATACTTACCTACAGCTGTCTGTCCTCCAGCGCTGCGCTCTGCTTCTCTGCTCTCCTCCTGTACTGTCTGTGAGCCGGAAAGCAGAGCGGTGACGTCACCGCTCTGCTTTCCGGCTCACAGCCAGTACAGGAGGAGTGCAGAGCGCAGCGCTGGAGGACAGACAGCTGTAGGTAAGTATGTACTGTTTGTTTTTTTTTTACTTTTTGCATGGTAACCAGGGTAAACATCGGGTTACTAAGCGCGGCCCTGCGCTTAGTTACCCGATGTTTACCCTGGTTACCAGTGAAGACATCGCTGGATCGGTGTCACACACGCCGATCCAGCGATGTCTCCAGGGAGTCCAGCGACGAAATAACGTTCTGGACTTTATTAAGCGACCAACGATCTCCCAGCAGGGGCCTGATCGTTGGTCGCTGTCACACATAACGATTTCATTAACGATATCGTTGCTACGTCACAAATAGCAACGATATCGTTAACAATATCGTTATGTGTGAAGGTACCTTAAAGTCCAGAACTTTATTTCGTCGCTGGACTCCCTGGAGACATCGCTGGATCGGCGTGTGTGACACCGATCCAGCGATGTCTTCACTGGTAACCAGGGTAAACATCGGGTAACTAAGCGCAGGGCCGCGCTTAGTAACCCGATGTTTACCCTGGTTACCATGCTAAAAGTAAAAAAAAACAAACACTAGATACTTACCTAACGCTGTCTGTCCTCCAGCGCTGTGCTCTGCACTCCTCCTGTACTGGCTGTGAGCCGGAAAGCAGAGCGGTGACGTCACCGCTCTGCTTTCCGGCTCCCAGACAGTACAGGAGGAGAGCAGAGAAGCAGAGCGCAGCGCTGGAGGACAGACAGCGGTAGGTAAGTATCTAGTGTTTGTTTTTTTTAACTTTTAGCATGGTAACCAGGGTAAACATCGGGTTACTAAGCGCGGCCCTGCGCTTAGTTACCCGATGTTTACCCTGGTTACCGGCATCGTTGGTCGCTGGAGAGCGGTCTGTGTGACAGCTCTCCAGCGACCAAACAGCGACGCTGCAGCGATTCGGATCGTTGTTGGTATCGCTGCAGCGTCGCTAAATGTGAAGGGGCCTTTAGAGTCATAGTTGAAATGAATCTGTGCTGCACTTTATGTACATGCTCAGTAGTGACCAGTGCTGTGAAGTCATAGTTGAGATGAATCTGTGCTGCACTTTATGTATATGCTCAGTAGTGACCAGTGCTGTGGAGTCGTAGTTGAGATGAATCTGTGCTGCACTTTATGTACATGCTCAGTAGTGAGGCAGGGCTGTGGAGTTGTAGTTGAGATGAATCTGTACTGCACTATATGTGTATGCTCAGTAGTGACCAGTGCTGTGGAGTCGTAGTTAAGATAAATCTGTGCTGCACTTTGTATACATGCTGAGTAGTGACCAGTGCTGTGAGATGAATCTGTGCTGCACTTCATGTACATGCTCAGTAGTGACCAGTGCTGTGAGATGAATCTGTGCTGCACTTCATGTACATGCTCAGTAGTGAGGCAGTGCTGTGGAGTTGTAGTTGAGATGAATCTGTGCTGCAATATATGTATATGCTCAGAAGTGACCAGTGCCTTAGTCAGAGTTGAAATGAATCTGTGCTGCACTTTATGTACATGCTCAGTAGTGACCAGTGCTGTGGAGTCGGAGTTGAGCTGAATCTGTGCTGCACTTTATGTACATGCTCAGTAGTGAGGCAGTGCTGTGGAGTCATAGTTGAGATGAATCTGTGCTGCACTTTATGTTCATGCTCAGTAGTGAGGCAGTGCTGTGGAGTCGGAGTTGAGATGAATCTGTGCTGCACTATATGTATATGCTCAGAAGTGACCAGTGCCTTAGTCAGAGTTGAAATGAATCTGTGCTGCACTTTATGTACATGCTCAGTAGTGACCAGTGCTGTGCTCAGTAGTGACCAGTGCTGTGGAGTCGGAGTTGAGCTGAATCTGTGCTGCACTTAATGTACATGCTCAGTAGTGAGGCAGTGCTGTGGAGTCATAGTTGAGATGAATCTGTGCTGCACTTTATGTACATGCTCAGTAGTGACCAGTGCTGTGGAGTCGGAGTTGAGCTGAATCTGTGCTGCACTTTATGTACATGCTCAGTAGTGACCAGTGCTTTGGAGACGGAGTTGATATAAATCTGTGCTGCACTTTATGTACATGCTCAGTAATGAGGCAGGGCTGTGGAGTCATACTTGAGATGAATCTGCTGCACTTGTGTACATGCTCAGTATAGAGGCAGGGCTGTGGAGTCGGAGTCGTGGAGTCAGTGAAATTGAGGCGTCAAAGTTGGAGCCGGCGGTTTGGCTTACCGACTCCACAGCCCTGGTTTGTCCTAACTGTGATGTCAGCCAGATTGAATTATTCCCATTATCTTTATCCCTACAGCTGATGAAAGCTATCGTCACTGTACTCACGTTTATTGTAATGAAAGATGCCATGAATTTTAAAATGACGACTTCTTAGGCTACGTTCACATTTGCATTGTGCGATGTTGCGTCGGCGACGCAACGCACAACGCAAACAAAAATGCACAAAAACGCACGCCAAAACGCATAGTTTTGCGACGCATGCGTCCTTTTTTGCCGAATTTTGGACGCAAAAAATGCATCTTGCTGCGTCCTCTGCGCCCTAACGCTTGCGGCAAAAAAAACGCATGCATCGCAAAACGCATGCAAACGCATGTCCATGCGCCCCCATGTTAAATATCGGGGCGCATGGCGAATGTGAACGTAGCCTTACTCATCCTGCAGAAAACTTGGTATGCAATGGACAATACAAGCAAGCTGAAAGCTTTAGGCATTGTGTCTATAAGGCTTTGAGCTTTTACCTTCATCTTCATCTAGCCTAGGCCCACCTAACCTGGATTTTAGGGGATCGCTTTCTTTTAAAACACTGATTAGAGATTACATCATGATGTTGTATAAGTGGCAACCATGGTGCAGATATGAAACAAGGCCTAAAAATGAATCTAATATTACGGTAGTTTGTACAAGGACGGTCTCATGCACATGGCTATATAGTGCTAGTTAGTCATCAGCAGCATATAGGGACTTTGAAGGTAGGGTCACACGACCGTATAAAGGATCGTTCTGACTTTGTTCCAGAAAAAAGGGAATTTTTTATTCTCGCATCTGTATACAATTATTTTTTTTACTGCAGCAGCTATTAATTATTTACAAGACCACTAGAGTTTCCTATGTTACGGAGTTGTAATGTATCCATAAAGAATCAGAGGCTATTTATACTGTGTTTTCGTACGGCATCTGATTTTTTTTTTAATGTACCTATAGACTTGAATGAGTGATTCTCATCCATCTTATGGAAGAAACTAGGGCATGCTGCGATTTATTTCACACACAGGTTCGGCCAGTGAAAAAATCGCTCATCTGCACTGCTCCATTGAATAATTGGTCCGAGTGCTGTACGTTTTTCTCATGGACAGCACTCAGACCAAAAATATGGTTGTATGAACAAGCCCTAAACGTCAGATATTATACCGTGCCATGCAGTGGATATTTTCACTTTTAGATTTTAGTACTGAAAAAAAAAATGGACATGGACATGCTCTATCAAAAGCTGTGTATGGTGGCATACATTGTTCCATGTGCATCTGGCCTAATGTCATGGTCAGTTTTCCTAAATTCTGTATTGACCCAGAGATCCGTATACCCTGGGCTCACTTGTCCTCTATAGTATACTGAATATAGATCCCATTTATCTTATAGTTTTTTTTTGCATTTTATAGTCCCGCATACATTATTTTGACGCTATTAGTTGTAAATTATAGTTGGGGCAACTGTAGTCATTCCACTGCCATCCTTAAGTCATTAATCATTACTGATTCCACCTACATGGAAGCCTTGCTACAATTCTCAGTCATCAGCAAAAATGCATTTCTCCATTTAATGTCATTCATTGTACTAATAATAGTGTATTCTGGAGGGGGTCTCTGAGGCTTTGTACTAGTGTCCTGTCCTTCTTGCCACTATTGCGTTGCGGTTCACATTAATCTTGAGGAACACCATTGACAATGACATTGGAACGTACCTTTGCCTTAAGCCATCATTTATTAACTGCTTTACTAATTGCATAACTATATGAACCAATGGGCCCATGCTGTTAAAAAATATATATATACTGTATATGCCCTTCTATTTTTGTAATGGATAGTGTCGCAAAGTTGACGTCAACTGTAAGGCTGTGTGCACACGTTGCGTTTTTTTCTCGTTTTTTCGCTATAAAAACGCATAAAAAAATGCATACATATGCATCCCATCATTTAGAATGCATTCCGCAACTTTTGTGCACATGATGCGTTTTTTTCCGCAAAAAAATGCATCGCGGTAAAAAACGCAGCATGTTCATTAATTTTGCGGATTTCCCACTATATTATTGCATTGGGAAATCTCCGGAAAAAAATGCAAAAAATCCGCAAAAAAAAAAAAAAAAAACGCACAAAAATGCGAGGAAAAATGCGAAAAAAACGCATGCGGATTTCTTGCAGAAAATGTCTGGTTTTGCTCAGGAAATTTCTGCAAGAAATCCGGACGCGTGCACATACCCTAATAGAATTGCAACCATTTTTTTTTCTCTCTCCAAACCCCAAATCAGCCATATTTGTAAACTGGCAACTGATCAGTCACCGCCATAGAATAGAGCACATTTACAATTAATTGCTGTAGTCCGGAGATTTTCTGCCAGGTGGCATTATAAGATTAAGCAGATAATCAATTAGTATAAAGTAGCACAGTGTTTTCTTGAGTGATTGAGAATTAAAAATCTCTTGACCCTTACAGTTTCTGCCCACCTACAGTATATTAAGTAGAAATGGTTCTTGTTCAAAGTCTCATTGACCCACTAGGGGCTATTGGATTTTGTGATGGCCCAAGGTTTTGACTTAGTATTTTTTTGGACTAATTTTTGGGAAAATTGGAAAAATATATTTCCTACTAATTAAAAATTCCCTGATAGTTTAGAGAAGTGGAGGAGCGAATACCTCTCATTTTAATGCAGTAGAGTAGAATAGGGGTAGTGTTTAGTTTTGTCATCAACATGTGCATTATACACATACAGATTTTTTTATGTACACTGTCCAGTACATGTACACTCAGCTCTGCTGTATACACACAGCTGAGCTACACATACACACACAACTTGGCTACAACATAGCCCAGCTATGTAATTGAAACATACACAGCTCAACTACATCACACTTCGTTCAGCCACAAAGTCAAAACACACACAGCTCAGCTACAGCACACTCAGCTACTTTATTAAAACCAACACACAGCACAGTTACAATATACACAGATCACCTACATCATCACAGCACTAACAGCTCCGCTACATCATGAAAGCACAGCACAACTACAACATGCTCAGCTGCATAGTCAAAACGCACAAAACTCAGCTACAATATACTCACCTCAGCAACATCATAATAAACAACAGACTGTACATATTACCAAAATTTGAAGTTCCTTCCAGGCTTGCGACTGATCACATGATTTGAAAGGTCCTGTAGCTGGTCATGTAAAATGTCCTTGATCTGCTCAGGATATGCAGCATGCAGGCAAGGTCCTGGAGGCTTTTCTCCTGCCCTGCAGTGAGCAGACAGATCAGTGTGGGGCAGGAGAGGAGTGAACAGTTCTCTCACTAAGGCCGGCTTCACACTCAGCGTATGAAAATACAGTCTGTATATTACGGCCGTAATACGCTGAAATGTCCCGAAAATAGTGGTCCGTAGCTCCTCCGTAGGCAGGGTGTGTCAGCGTTTTTTGCGCATGGCATCCTCCGTATGTAATCCGTATGGCATCCGTACTGCGTGGTTTTCTCGCAGGCTTGCAAAACCAACATACCGCTATAGAAATGATCCATGTGTCCCAAAAAGAAAAAAAAAAAAATATATATATATACTGTATATATATATATATATATATATATATATATGTCATTAGACACATATATGTATATATATTAATATTTTTTCCAGCGCTATACAGCTTGAAAGCCGGTAATTGAATTACCGGCTTTTTCTTTCTCCTTCCTAAAACCCGACATGATTTGAGACATGGTTTACATACAGTAAACCATGTCTTCTCTCCATTTTTTTTGCAGATTCCACGCTACTAATGTCAGTAGTGTGTATCTGCAAAATTTGGCCGTTCTAGCTCTTAAAATAAAGGGTTAAATGGCGGAAAAAATTGGCGTGGGCTCCCGCGCAATTTTCTCCGCCAGAGTAGTAAAGCCAGTGACTGAGGGCAGATATTAATAGCCTGGAGAGGGTCCATGGTTATTGCCCCCCCCCCCTGGCTGAAAACATCTGCCCCCAGCCACCCCAGAACAGGCACATCTGGAAGATGCGCCTATTCTGGCACTTGGCCACTCTCTTCCCATTCCCGTGTAGCGGTGGGATATGGGGTAATGAAGGGTTAATGCCACCTTGCTATTGTAAGGTGACATTAAGCCTAATTAATAATGGAGAGGCGTCAATTATGACACCTATCCATTATTAATCCAATTGTAGTAAAGGGTTAAATAAAACACAAACACATTATTTAAAATTATTTTAATAAAATAAAAACAATGGTTGTTGGAGTATTTTATTCTACGCCCAATCCAGTCACTGAAGACCCTCGTTCTGTGAAAGAAAAAACATAATAAACCAACAATATACTTACCCTCCGCAGATCTGTAACGTCCAACGATGTAAATCCTTGTGAAGGGGTTAAAACATTTTGCAGCAAGGAGCTTTGCTAATGCAATGCTACTCCTCGCTGCAAAACCCCGGGGAATGAGTCTAAATATAGATCAATGATCTGTATTTAGCTTCATTTGCGGTGAGGCGCCCTCTGCTGGCTGTTCATAGATCGTGGGAACTTACCTAGAAATTATGACACCTATCCATTATTAATCCAATAGTAGTAAAGGGTTAAAAAATACACAAACACATTATTAAAAATTATTTTAATGAAATAAAAACAAAGGTTGTTGTAATATTTTATTGAACGCCCAATCCAATCACTGAAGACCCTCGTACCTTCCGCAGATGTAAATCCATCTGAAGGGGTTAAAATATTTTGCAGCCACGAGCTTTGCTAATGCAGCTGCTCATGTCTGCAAAACCCCGGAGAATGTAGGTAAAGTAGGTCAATGACCTATATTTACCTGCATTTGCGATGAGGCGCCCTCTGCTGGCTGTTCCTAGATCGTGGGAAATTTCCTAGAAAGCTCCCAGGCTCGAGATCATAAGAGGCGCCCTCTGCTGGTTGTCCTCATATGAACTCGAGCCTGGGAGCTTTCGTTCCCAGGATGCATTGCGAAATTACCCAGATCACTTAGCGGTCGTCGGACTACGGAAGGTGAGAATAGCAGGTTTTTTTTTTTTTTTAATTATTTTTAACATTAGATCTTTTTACTATTGATGCTGCATAGGCAGCATCAATAGTAAAATCTTGGTCACACAGGGTTAATAGCGGCGGTAACGGAGGGAGTTACCCGCGGCATAACGCGGTCCATTACCGCTGGCATTGACCCTGTGTGAGCAGTGACTGGAGGGGAGTATGGAGCGGGCGCTGACTGCGGGGAGTATGGAGCGGGTGCCGCGCACTGACTGCAGGGGAGTAGGGAGGGACTAATCGGACTGTCGCCGTCGCTGATTGGTCGCGGCAGCCATGACAGGCAGCTGGCGAGACCAATCAGCGACTTGCATTTCCATGACAGACAGAGGCTGCGACCAATGAATATCTGTGACAGACAGAAAGACAGAAGGACAGACGGAAGTGACCCTTAGACAATTATATAGTAGACTAGATGGTGGCCCGATTCTAACACTTTGGGTATTCTAGAATATGTATTTATGTACGTATATAGCAGCCATATAGTATATAGCACATACCACGTAGTATATAGGAGCCATGTAGTATATAGCAGACAAATACTACGTGGCTGGTGTTATATACTATGTGGCTGCTATATACATACATATTGTAGAATACCCGATGCGTTAATACAGGCCACGCAATATATAACAGTGGCCACGCAGTATATAACACAGCCACGTACTATATAACACAGCCCATGCAGTATATAGCAGCCACGCAGTATATAACACAGGCGACGTAGTATATAACACTGGCCACGTAATATATAGCACAGCCCATGCAGTATATAGCAGCCACGTAGTATATAACACTGCCCACGCAGTATATAGCAGCCACGTAGTATATAACACTGCCCACGCAGTATAGAACAGTGGCCACGTAATATATAGCACAGCCCACGCAGTATAGAACACAGCCAACAGCCAACATAGTATATAACACTGCCTATGTAGTATATAGCAGCCACGCGGTATCTAACACAGCCCAGGTAGTATACAGCAGTGTGGGCACCATATCCCTGTTAAAAAAATAATTAAAATAAAAAATAGTTATATACTCACCCCCTGGGATCCACCGAAGCTCCGGCGATACGCGTGCGGCTGCCGCCATCTTCAGTTCCCAGGATGCATTGCGAAATTACCCACATGACTTAGCGGTCTTGCGAGACCGCCAAGTCTTCTGGGTAATTTCGCAATGCATCGTCGGGAACGAAAGATGGCGGCAGGCGCGAGCGCATCGACGGACGATGGAGAGTGAGAATAGCAGGTTTTTTGTTTTTTTTAAATTATTTTTAACATTAGATCTTTTTAGTATTGATGCCGCATAGGCAGCATCAATAGTAAAAAGTTGGGGACACACAGGGTTAACAGCAGCGGTTACGGAGTGCGTTACCTGCGGCATAAGGCAGTCCGTTACCGTCGGCATTAACCCTGTGTGAGCGGTGACTGGAGGGGAGTATGAGGGCGCCGGGCACTGACTGCGGGGCGTAAGGAGCTGCCATTTTCTTCCAGACTGTGCCCGTCGCTGATTGGTCGTGGCTGTTTTGCCGCGACCAATCAGCGACTTGGATTTCCATGACAGACAGAGGCCGCTACCAATGAATATCCGTGACAGAAAGAAGGAAAGACAGAAAGGCGGAAGTGACCCTTAGACAATTATATAGTAGATATCTTACTGTATTTGGGAGGAAGAGAAAAAAAATTCAACACTTTTTTTTTTTTAGAAAAAAAAAAAATTTAGAGAAAAAACAACAAATTTCTTTTTAGAAGAGAAAAGGAATCTCTTTGAATTTTTCTTTTTTTTCAAATATATTCTTTTTTTTCTATAATTTTTCTTTCTCTAAAATTAATTTTTTAATTTTCTAAAAATTTTTTTAGATTTTTTTTTCTTTCTCTCTACCTCCCAAATAAGAGATAAATAATAATGAGGTAATAAAGTTTTTTGTATAGGACTTTATATCCCTTTTAGAAAATATCTGCTTTTAGAAAATATTTATATTCATACTTATATATACAGTGGGGCAAAAAAGTATTTAGTCAGTCAGCAATAGTGCAAGTTCCACCACTTAAAAAGATGAGAGGCGTCTGTAATTTACATCATAGGTAGGCCTCAACTATGGGAGACAAACTGAGAAAAAAAAATCCAGAAAATCACATTGTCTGTTTTTTTAACATTTTATTTGCATATTATGGTGGAAAATAAGTATTTGGTCAGAAACAAAATTTCATCTCAATACTTTGTAATATATCCTTTGTTGGCAATGACAGAGGTCAAACGTTTTCTGTAAGTCTTCACAAGGTTGCCACACACTGTTGTTGGTATGTTGGCCCATTCCTCCATGCAGATCTCCTCTAGAGCAGTGATGTTTTTGGCTTTTCGCTTGGCAACACGGACTTTCAACTCCCTCCAAAGGTTTTCTATAGGGTTGAGATCTGGAGACTGGCTAGGCCACTCCAGGACCTTGAAATGCTTCTTACAAAGCCACTCCTTCGTTGCCCTGGCGGTGTGCTTTGGATCATTGTCATGTTGAAAGACCCAGCGACGTTTCATCTTCAATGCCCTTGCTGATGGAAGGAGGTTTGCACTCAAAATCTCACGATACATGGCCCCATTCATTCTTTCATGTACCCGGATCAGTCGTCCTGGCCCCTTTGCAGAGAAACAGCCCCAAAGCATGATGTTTCCACCACCATGCTTTACAGTAGGTATGGTGTTTGATGGATGCAACTCAGTATTCTTTTTCCTCCAAACACGACAAGTTGTGTTTCTACCAAACAGTTCCAGTTTGGTTTCATCAGACCATAGGACATTCTCCCAAAACTCCTCTGGATCATCCAAATGCTCTCTAGCAAACTTCAGACGGGCCCGGACATGTACTGGCTTAAGCAGTGGGACACGTCTGGCACTGCAGGATCTGAGTCCATGGTGGCGTAGTGTGTTACTTATGGTAGGCCTTGTTACATTGGTCCCAGCTCTCTGCAGTTCATTCACTAGGTCCCCCCGCGTGGTTCTGGGATTTTTGCTCACTGTTCTTGTGATCATTCTGACCCCACGGGGTGGGATTTTGCGTGGAGCCCCAGATCGAGGGAGATTATCAGTGGTCTTGTATGTCTTCCATTTTCTAATTATTGCTCCCACTGTTGATTTCTTCACTCCAAGCTGGTTGGCTATTGCAGATTCAGTCTTCCCAGCCTGGTGCAGGGTTACAATTTTGTTTCTGGTGTCCTTTGACAGCTCTTTGGTCTTCACCATAGTGGAGTTTGGAGTCAGACTGTTTGAGGGTGTGCACAGGTGTCTTTTTATACTGATAACAAGTTTAAACAGGTGCCATTACTACAGGTAATGAGTGGAGGAAAGAGGAGCCTCTTAAAGAAGAAGTTACAGGTCTGTGAGAGCCAGAAATCTTGATTGTTTGTTTCTGACCAAATACTTATTTTCCACCATAATATGCAAAAAAAATGATAAAAAAACAGACAATGTGATTTTCTGGATTTTTTTTTCTCAGTTTGTCTCCCATAGTTGAGGTCTACCTATGATGTAAATTACAGACGCCTCTCATCTTTTTAAGTGGTGGAACTTGCACTATTGCTGACTGACTAAATACTTTTTTGCCCCACTGTATACTAGATGGTGGCCTGATTCTAACACATTGGGTATTCTAGAATATGTATGTAGTTTATTTATGAAGATTTCAGAATAATGCAATAAATACACAGAATTTGGCCGGCCGTGCACGACCAATTAGCGAAGCGTGGTTCAAATCCCGCACCAATTCTCGGCTGGACTGCGTCTGTCGCTAATTGTTTGCGTCCGGGCACGACCAATTAGTGAAGCCAGGGCCAGCTCCAGGTTTTTGAGGGCCCCGGGCGAAAGAGTCTGACAGCCCACGTAGCATATAACACAGCCCACGTAGTATATAGCACAGCCCACGTAGTATATAGCACAGCCCATGTAGTATATAGCACAGCCCACGCAGCATATAACAGCCTAAGCACTATATAACACAGCCCACGTAGTATATAGCACAGCCCACGCAGTATATAACACAGGCCAAGTAGTAGCACAGCGAGGTAGTATATAACACAGCCCACGCAGTATATAACACAGCCCACGCAGTATATAACAGCCCACGTAGTATATAACACAGCCCACGTAGTATATAGCAATATGGGCACCATATCCCTGTGAAAAAAATAAATAAATAAAAATTAGTTATATACTCACCTTCAGGCGGCCCCCGGATCCAACCCAGGCCTTTAGCGATGCTTGTTGCGACGTTCCGTTCCCAGTAATGCCTTGCGGCAATAACCCGTGATCATCTGGGGTCATGCCGCAATGCATTCTTGGGACTGGAGCGTCGCGAGGATCGGGAAAGGCTGGCTGGCGCGGACCCCGGAAGGTGAGAATATAATTTTCAATTTTTTTTTAAACATTGTATGTTTTTACTATTGATGCTGTATAGGCAGCATCAATAGCAAAAAGTGAAGCGGTGTTTAAATCCCGCCCCAATATCGCTGATTGGTCGCGGCCAGGCGGCCGCAACCAATCAGCGGCAGGCGCAGTCCGGCCGCGAATTGGTGCAGGATTTGAACCACGATTCACTGATTGGTCGCACACTGTGTTTAAATCCCACGCCATTGTCGCTGATTGGTCGCGGCCGGCCACCCGCGACCAATCAGCGATGCGGGAGACGCTCCGTTCCCAGTAATGCCTTGCAGCAATAACCCGTGATGATGTAGCGGTCTCGCTAGACCGCTATGTGATCTGGGGTCATTGCCGCAATGCATTCTTGGGACCGGAGTGTCGCGAGGAGCGGGAAAGGCTGGCGCGGATGCCGGAAGGTGAGAATATAATGATTTGTTTTTTTTTATTATCATTATTGTTAACATTATATCTTTTTACTATTGATGCTGCATAGGCAGCATCAATAGTAAACAGTGAAGCGCTGTTTAAATCCCGCCCCACGGGATTTTCTTTACAGACTTTAGTTACAGACAAAGGCCGGCGTCACACACAGCGTAAAACAATACGGTCCGTATATTACGGCCGTAATACGCTGAAAAGTCCCGAAAAAAGTGGTCCGTAGCTCCTCCGTAGGCAGGGTGTGTCAGCGTTTTTTGCGCATGGCATCCTCCGTATGTAATCCGTATGGCATCCGTACTGCGTGGTTTTCTCGCAGGCTAGCAAAACCAACATACCGCTATAGAAGTGATCCATGTGTCCCAAAAAGAAAAGAAAATATATATATACTGTCTATATATATATATATATATATATATATATATATATATATATATATATATATATATATATATATATATATATATATATATATGTGTCAGTAGACACATATATTAGAGAGAAAAGCCGGTAATTCAGTGCGGTGTACAGTAAAATCACACTGACAGCTTACAGTAGAATAGGTAGAATAAATGTGTACACATAGAATAGGTATATATATATATATATATATGTCAGTGAGACACATATATGTATATATATTAATATTTATTCCAGCGCTATACAGCTTGAAAGCCGGTAATTCAATTACCGGCTTTTTCCTTCTCCTTCCTAAAACCCGACATGATTTGAGACATGTTTTACATACAGTAAACCATGTCTTCTCTCCATTTTTTTTGCAGATTCCACACTACTAATGTCAGTAGTGTGTATCTGCAAAATTTGGCCGTTCTAGCTCTTAAAATAAAGGGTTAAATGGCGGAAAAAATTGGCGTGGGCTCCCGCGCAATTTTCTCCGCCAGAGTAGTAAAGCCAGTGACTGAGGGCAGATATTAATAGCCTGGAGAGGGTCCATGGTTATTGGCCCCCCCCTGGCTAAAAATATCTGCCCCCAGCCACCCCAGAAAAGGCACATCTGGAAGATGCGCCTATTCTGGCACTTGGCCACTCTCTTCCCATTCCCGTGTAGCGGTGGGATATGGGGTAATGAAGGGTTAATGCCACCTTGCTATTGTAAGGTGACATTAAGCCTAATTAATAATGGAGAGGCGTCAATTATGACACCTATCCATTATTAATCCAAACTAGTAAAGGGTTAAATAAAACACAAACACATTTTTTAAAATTATTTTAACCCCTTTACCCCCAAGGGTGGTTTGCACGTTAATGACCGGGCCAATTTTTACAATTCTGACCACTGTCCCTTTATGAGGTTATAACTCTGGAACGCTTCAATGGATCCTGGTGATTCTGACATTGTTTTCTCGTGACATATTGTACTTCATGACAATGGTAAAAATTATTTGATAGTACCTGCGTTTATTTGTGAAAAAAACGGAAATTTGGCGAAAATTATGAAAATTTCGCAATTTTCCAACTTTGAATTTTTATGCAATTAAATCACAGAGATATGTCACACAAAATACTTAATAAGTAACATTTTCCACATGTCTACTTTACATCAGCACAATTTTGGAACCAAAATTTTTTTTTGTTAGGGATTTATAAGGGTTAAAAGTTGACCAGCAATTTCTCATTTCTACAACACCATTTTATTTTAGGGACCACATCTCATTTGAAGTCATTTTGAGGGGTCTATATGATAGAAAATACCCAAGTGTGACACCATTCTAAAAACTACACCCCTCAAGGTGCTCAAAACCATATTCAAGAAGTTTATTAACCCTTCTGGTGCTTCACAGGAATTTTTTGAATGTTTAAATAAAAATGAACATTTAACTTTTTTTCACAAAAAATTTAATTCAGCTCCAATTTGTTTTATTTTACCAAGGGTAACAGGAGAAAATGGACCCCAAACATTGTTGTACAATTTGTCCTGAGTATGCCAATACCCCACATGTGGGGGTAAACCACTGTTTGGGCGCATGGCAGAGCTCGGAAGCGAAGGAGTGCCATTTGACTTTTCAATGCAAAATTGACTGGAATTGAGATGGGACGCCATGTTTCGTTTGGAGAGCCCCTGATGTGCCTAAACATTGAAACCCCCCACAAGTGACACCATTTTGGAAAGTAGACCCCCTAAGGAACTTATCTAGAGGTGTGGTGAGCACTTTGACCCAACAAGTGCTTCACAGAAGTTTATAATGTAGAACCGTAAAAATAAAAAATCATATTTTTTCACAAAAATTATCTTTTCGCCCCCAATTTTTTATTTTCCCAAGGGTAAGAGAAGAAATTGGACCCCAAAAGTTGTTGTACAATTTGTCCTGAGTACGCTGATAGCCCATATGTGGGGGTAAACCACTGTTTGGGCGGATGGGAGAGCTCGGAAGGGAAGGAGCGCCGTTTGACTTTTCAATGCAAAATTGACAGGAATTGAGATGGGACGCCATGTTGCGTTTGGAGAGCCACTGATGTGCCTAAACATTGAAACCCCCCACAAGTGACACCATTTTGGAAAGTAGACCCCCTAAGGAACTTATCTAGAGGTGTGGTGAGCACTTTGACCCAACAAGTGCTTCACAGAAGTTTATAATGTAGAACCGTAAAAATAAAAAATCATATTTTTTCACAAAAATTATCTTTTCGCCCCCAATTTTTTATTTTCCCAAGGGTAAGAGAAGAAATTGGACCCCAAAAGTTGTTGTACAATTTGTCCTGAGTACGCTGATACCCCATATGTGGGGGTAAACCACTGTTTGGGTGGATGGGAGAGCTCGGAAGGGAAGGAGCGCCGTTTGACTTTTCAAAGCAAAATTGACAGGAATTGAGATGGGACGCCATGTTGCGTTTGAAGAGCCACTGATGTGCCTAAACATTGAAACCCCCCACAAATGACACCATTTTGGAAAGTAGACCCCCTAAGGAACTTATCTAGAGGTGTGGTGAGCACTTTGACCCACCAAGTGCTTCACAGAAGTTTATAATGCAGAGCCGTAAAAATAAAACAAAATATTTTTCCCACAAAAATTATTTTTTTAGCCCCCAGTTTTGTATTTTCCTGAGGGTAACAGGAGAAATTGGACCCCAAAATTTGTTGCCCAATTTGTCCTGAGTGCGATGATACACCATATGTGGGGGGAACCACTGTTTGGGCACATGGGAGGGCTCAGAAGGGAAGGAGTGCCATTTGAATGCAGACTTAGATGGAATGGTCTGCAGGTGTCACATTGCGTTTGCAGAGCCCCTAATGTACCTAAACAGTAGAAACCCCCCACAAGTGACACCATTTTGGAAAGTAGACCCCCTTAGGAACTTATCTAGATGTGTGCTGAGCGCTTTGACCCACCAAGGGCTTCACAGAAGTTTATAATGGAGAGCCGTAAAAATAAAACAAAAATTTTTTCCCACAAAAATTATTTTTTAGCCTCCAGTTTTGTATTTTCCCGAGGGTAACAGGAGAAATTCGACCCCACAATTTGTTGTCCAATTTGTCCTGAGTGCGCTGATACCCCATATGTGGGGGGGAACCACTGTTTGGGCGCATGGGAGGGCTCGGAAGGGAAGGAGCTCCATTTGGAATGAGGACTTAGATGGAATGGTCTGCAGGTGTCACATTGCATTTGCAGAGCCCCTAATGTACCTAAACAGTAGAAACCTCCCACAAGTGACACCATTTTGAAAACTAGACCCCCTAAGGAACTCATCTAGATGTGTTGTGATAGCTTTGAACCCCCAAGTGTTTCACTACAGTTTGTAACGCAGAGCCGTGAAAATTAAAAAAAAAAATCTTTCCCCCCAAAATTATTTTTTAGCCCCCAGTTTTGTATTTTCCCGAGGGTAAGAGGAGAAATTCGACCCCAAAAGTTGTTGTCCAATTTGTCCTGAGTACGCTGATACCCCGTATGTTGGGGGAAACCAACGTTTGAGCGCATGGCAGAGCTCGGAAGGGAAGGAGCGCCATTTGGAATGCAGACTTAGATGGAATGGTCTGCAGACGTCACATTGCGTTTGCAGAACCCCTAATGTACCTAAACAGTAGAAACCCCCCACAAGTGACCCCATATTGGAAACTAGACCCCCCAGGGAACTAATCTAGATGTGTTGTGAGAACTTTGAACCCCCAAGTGTTTCACTACAGTTTATAACGCAGAGCCGTGAAAATAAAAAATCTTTTTTTTTCCCACAAAAAATGTTTTAGCCCCGAGTTTTGTATTTTCCCAAGGGTAGCAGGAGAAATTGGACCCCAAAAGTTGTTGTCCTATTTGTCCTGAGTACGCTGATACCCCATATGTTGGGGTAAACCCCTGTTTGGGCACACGGGAGAGCTCGGAAGGGAAGAAGCACTGTTTTACTTTTTCAACGCAGAATTGGCTGGAATTGAGATCGGACGCCATGTCGCGTTTGGAGAGCCCCTGATGTGCCTAAACAGTGGAAACCCCCCAATTATAACTGAAACCCTAATCCAAACACATCCCTAACCCTAATCCTAACAGTAACCCTAACCACACCTCTAACCCTGACACACCCCTAACCCTAATCCCAACCCTATTCCCAACCGTAAATGTAATCTAAACCCTAACTGTAACTTTAGCCCCAACCCAAACTGTAGCCCTAGCCCTAACCCTAGCCCTAACCCTAATCCTAACCCTAGCCCTAACCCTAGCCCTAACCCTAGCCCTAACCCTAGCCCTAGCCCTAACCCTAACCCTAGCCCTAACCCTAGCCCTAACCCTAGCCCTAACCCTAACCCTAGCCCTAACCCTAGCCCTAGCCCTAACCCTAGCCCTAACCCTAGCCCTAACCCTAACTCTAACCCTAGCCCTAATGGGAAAATGGAAATAAATACATTTTTTTAATTTTTCCCTAACTAAGGGGGTGATGAAGGGGGGTTTGATTTACTTTTATAGCGGGTTTTTTAGCGGATTTTTATGATTGGCAGCCGTCACACACTGAAAGACGCTTTTTATTGCAAAAAATATTTTTTGCGTTACCACATTTTGAGAGCTATAATTTTTCTATATTTTGGTCCACAGAGTCATGTGAGGTCTTGTTTTTTGCGGGACGAGTTGATGTTTTTATTGGTAACATTTTCGGGCACGTGACATTTTTTGATCGCTTTTTAGTCCGATTTTTGTGAGGCAGAATGACCAAAAACCAGCTATTCATGAATTTCTTTTGGGGGAGGCGTTTATACCGTTCCGCGTTTGGTAAAATTGATGAAGCAGTTTTATTCTTCGGGTCAGTACGATTACAGCGACACCTCATTTATATCATTTTTTTATGTTTTGGCGCTTTTATACGATAAAAACTATTTTATAGAAAAAATAATTATTTTTGCATCGCTTTATTCTCAGGACTATAACTTTTTTAATTTTTTGCTGATGATGCTGTATGGCAGCTCGTTTTTTGCGGGACAAGATGACGCTTTCAGCGGTACCATGGTTATTTATATCTGTCTTTTTGATCGCGTGTTATTCCACTTTTTGTTCGGCGGTATGATAATAAAGCGTTGTTTTTTGCCTCGTTTTTTTTTTTCTTTTTTCTTACGGTGTTTACTGAAGGGGTTAACTAGTGGGCCAGTTTTATAGGTCGGGCCGTTACGGACGCGGCGATACTAAATATGTGTACTTTTATTGTTTTTTTTTATTTATTTAGATAAAGAAATGTATTTATGGGAATAATATTTTTTTTTTTTTTTCATTATTTTGGAATATTTTTTTTTATTTTTTTTTACACATTTGAAATTTTTTTTTTTTACTTTTTTACTTTGTCCCAGGGGGGGACATCACAGATCAGTGATCTGACAGTTTGCACACCACTCTGTCAGATCACTGATCTGATAGGAGTGCAGGCTGCTTCACAGTGCCTGCTCTGAGCAGGCTCTGTGAAGCCACCTCCCTCCCTGCAGGACCCGGATCCGCGGCCATCTTGGATCCGGGGCTGGAGGGAGCAGGGAGGGAGGTGAGACCCTCGCAGCAACGCGATCACATCGCGTTGCTGCGGGGGGCTCAGGGAAGCCCGCAGGGAGCCCCCTCCCTGCGCGGTGCTTCCCTGCACCGCCGGCACATCGCGATCATCTTTGATCGCGGTGTGCCGGGGGTTAATGTGCCGGGGGCGGTCCGTGACCGCTCCTGGCACATAGTGCCGGATGTCAGCTGCGATAAACAGCTGACACCCGACCGCGATCGGCGGCGCTCCCCCCGTGAGCGCTGCCGATCGCATATGACGTACTATTGCGTCCTTGGGAAGTAAAGCCCACCCCACATGGACGCAATAGTACGTCTAATGGCAGAAAGGGGTTAATGAAATAAAAACAATGGTTGTTGCAGTATTTTATTCAACGCCCAATCCAGTCACTGAAGACCCTCGTTCTGTGAGTAAAAAAACATAATAAACCAACAATATACTTACCCTCCGCAGATCTGTAACGTCCAACGATGTAAATCCTTCTGAAGGGGTTAAAACATTTTGCAGCAAGGAGCTGTGCTAATGCAGGCTGCTCCTCGCTGCAAAACCCCAGGGAATGAGGCTAAAAATAGATCAATGATCTATATTTAGCTTTATTTGCGGTGAGGCGCCCTCTGCTGGCTGTTCATAGATCGTGGGAAATTACCTAGAAAGCTCCCTGGCTTTCTAGGTAATTTCCCACGATCTATGAACAGCCAGCAGAGGGCGCCTCACCGCAAATAAAGCTAAATATAGATCATTGATCTATTTTTAGCCTCATTCCCTGGGGTTTTGCAGCGAGGAGCAGCCTGCATTAGCACAGCTCCTTGCTGCAAAATGTTTTAACCCCTTCAGAAGGATTTACATCGTTGGACGTTACAGATCTGCGGAGGGTAAGTATATTGTTGGTTTATTATGTTTTTTTACTCCCAGAACGAGGGTCTTCAGTGACTGGATTGGGCGTTGAATAAAATACTGCAACAACCATTGTTTTTATTTCATTAAAATAATTTTAAAAAATGTGTTTGTGTTTTATTTAACCCTTTACTAGTATTGGATTAATAATGGATAGGTGTCATAATTGACGCCTCTCCATTATTAATTAGGCTTAATGTCACCTTACAATAGCAAGGTGGCATTAACCCTTCATTACCCCATATCCCACCGCTACACGGGAATGGGAAGAGAGTGGCCAAGTGCCAGAATAGGCGCATCTTCCAGATGTGCCTTTTCTGGGGTGGCTGGGGGCAGATATTTTTAGCCAGGGGGGGGCCAATAACCGTGGACCCTCTCCAGGCTATTAATATCTGCCCTCAGTCACTGGCTTTACTACTCTGGCGGAGAAAATTGCGCGGGAGCCCACGCCAATGTTTTCCGCCATTTAACCCTTTATTTTAAGAGCTAGAACGGCCAAATTTTGCAGATACACACTACTGACATTAGTAGTGTGGAATCTGCAAAAAAAATGGAGAGAAGACATGGTTTACTGTATGTAAACCATGTCTCAAATCATGTCGGGTTTTAGGAAGGAGAAGGAAAAAGCCGGTAATTGAATTACCGGCTTTCAAGCTGTCTAGCGCTGGAATAAATATTAATATATATACATATATGTGTCTCACTGACATATATATATATATATACCTATTCTATGTGTACACATTTATTCTACCTATTCTACTGTAAGCTGTCAGTGTGATTTTACTGTACACCGCACTGAATTACCGGCTTTTCTCTCTAACAGCGCTGCGTATTTCTCGCAAGTCACACTGCTTGTCCGTGTGTAATCCGTATTTTTCACGCTTCCATAGACTTTCATTGGCGTATTTCTTGCGCAGTACGGTGACAAACGCAGCATGCTGCGATTTTGTACGGCCGTAGAAAGCCGTATAATACTGATCAGTAAAATACGGCAAATAGGAGCAGGGGCATAGAGAATAATTGTGCCGTATTTTTTGCGAGTTTTACGGACGTAGATTCTGCGCTCTTACGTCCGTAAAACTCGCATGTGTGACGGCGGCCAAACAGACGGAAGTGGTCCTTAGACAATTATATATATAGATATAACCTTATAAAACTTCATATATTTAAAAAAAAAAAAGAAAATAGTTTTTATTGAGATATGAATTTCGTAAATGTCATTAGAAAAACGTTTACAATTTTTTTTAATTTTAAAATTGGATTTTATTTGGATTAGTTTTTTAATGTTTATGTGTTTATGCGTTATGTGTAAAGCTCTGGATAAAGTTGGAGTGATATGGCTGTGTCTAGAAAGGGTTAAACCCTGGTATGTCACCCACCCAAAAATGATATGCACAAATGATATTCCTTTATATATAAAATGCACAAAGCAGTAAAAGCTTATATATAACACCTGAAAAAGACTCATAAGAGTTGAAACGTGTTGTATGCTGTACTAATAAAACTTGGTTTTGGAATATATCATTGTATCTCACCCACTGTGTTCTGGGAGCGCACACCACCTGGAGAAGAACTACACAATTAGGAATCTAAAAACTGAAAGGGTGGACTATAAAAATGAACTGTGACACAGGTTTTGTACATTTGACTTTCAATGGTATTACAATTTTTAGGCACTAATTGAATTGTGAATGCACACTAGCCTGAACTATGAGGGTAGTCCGATTCAGAGTCAAAAACTGGTTACAGTATCTGGGCATAGATATTGTGGAAATGTAATGATTGCAGCTTCTCAGTCGCTGGTGTTTTGCACTGTTCCCACTATGGCGTGGTTCCGCTATGTATGTGATTCTGAAAGGTCCTTCCCTGGATATGAGCAGGACAGCCTGTACATTACTGGAGTGTTATGTGGCTTGGTGAAAGCGCGTTGCTCAACTTTGATGATCTCACGGGAATCTTGGCACAATTAAAGCCAGTGGAAAAGCTGCTGTTCATAAAATGGTTTCATGAATTAAGGCTTATTTCCTGTAAAGATTAAATGGGTAAATAATTTATTAATCTCTTCAGTGGAAGCTATTACTAGAAAATGGCCTCTTGTTTAAGTCAGGTTTTTGTGTTAAATTTATTTTCTTGAAATGTTTTTAAATTCCGTATCTCAATCTGAATTAAAAATAAATGATAGAAATCTTGCCATTTTAACACTGTCCACTGGGGCTTTTTTTAAACATTTTAACTACAATACAATTGACTCTTTTGACACTTCAGATATTTTTTTTATTAAAGGGAACCTGTCACCCCGAAAATCACGCGTGTGAGTTAAGCCCACCGGCATCAGGGGCTTATCTACAGCATTCTGTAATGCTGTAGATAAGCCCCCTATGTTATCTGAAAGAGGAGAAAAAGACGTTAGATTATACTCACCCAGGGGCGGTCCCGCTGCTGGTCCGGTCGGATGGGTGTCTCTGGTCCGCTGCGGCGCCTCCCATCTTCATTCCAAGACCTCCTCTTCTAATCTTCAGCCACGGCTTCGGCGCAGGCGTACTTTGTCTGCCCTGTTGAGGGCAGAGCAAAGTACTGCAGTGCACAGGCGCCGGCCCTCTCTGACCTTTCCGGCACCTGCGCACTGCAGTACTTTGTTCTGCCCTCAACAGGGCAGACAAAGTACTCCTGCGCCGGAGCCGTGGCTGAAGATCAGAAGAGGACGTCTTGGAATGAAGATGGGAGGCGGCGCAGCGGACCAGAGACACCCATCCGACCGGACCAGCAGCGGGACCGCCCCTGGGTGAGTATAATCTAACGTCTTTTTCTCCTCTTTCAGGTAACATCGGGGGCTTATCTACAGCATTACAGAATGCTGTAGATAAGCCCCTGATGCCGGTAGGCTTACCTCACCCGCGATTTTCGGGGTGACAGGTTCCCTTTAAAGAATCTGATGGGTTTGTGTATAATCATTGTAAAGGGAGGGGGAGCAATTTAAGACATTGGCTGTTATGACCTGGTGGTCAGGACAATAATGGACCTGGTGGTTAAGAGCACACGGAATGACCTGATAGTTACTGATAATAAAGGACGAGCTCTGGGACGTGGGAACTCTGCTGACCGCAATCCCTAATCCTATCAAACACACTAGAAATAGCCGTGGATTGCGCCTAACGCTCCCTATGCAACTCGGCACAGCCTAAGAAACTAGCTAGCCCTGAAGATAGGAAAATAAAGCCTACCTTGCCTCAGAGAAATTCCCCAAAGGAAAAGGCAGCCCCCCACATATAATGACTGTGAGTAAGATGAAAATACAAACACAGAGATGAAATAGATTTAGCAAAGTGAGGCCCGACTTACTGAACAGACCGAGGATAGGAAAGGTTACTTTGCGATCAGCACAAAAACCTACAAAAAGACCACGCAGAGGGCGCAAAAAGACCCTCCGCACCGACTCACGGTGCGGAGGCGCTCCCTCTGCGTCTCAGAGCTTCCAGCAAGCAAGACAACAATAAAAATTGCAAGCTGGACAGAAAAATAGCAAACCAAAGAAATACAAGCTGGAACTTAGCTTCTGTTGGGAAGACAGGCCACAAGAACGATCCAGGAGTGAACTAAACCAATACTGGAACATTGACAGGTGGCATGGAGCAAAGATCTAAGTGGAGTTAAATAGAGCAGCAGCTAACGAATTAACCTCGTCACCTGTGGAAGGAAACTCAGAAACACCCACCAGAGGAAGTCCATGGACAGAACCAGCCGAAGTACCATTCATGACCACAGGAGGGAGCCCGACAACAGAATTCACAACAATTGGCTGTTGTGATTGGTGGATCCTGTGTTATTAGCTGTATGTAGAGGTGTTACCTGTCATTGAAATTCTGCCCGTGCTGATAAGGAGTCTGCTGAAAACTCTACCTGAAAGGACAGAAAGTCTAACATAGCCCAAGAAGCCAGTGTGAACATTGCAAGATTACTCGTTTTGTTTTTGTGTGTAAGACTGGGTTCACATTATTTTAGGGCAGTCCGTTAGACGGACTGCGTTACACCGTGGCATAACGCGGTGTAACGCAGTCCATTAACGCTGCCATTAATCTCTGTTTTGGGCGCATCGCTAGTGCATGCCCAAAATGGGTGTGCGCTAGCGATGTGCCGTCATTGAGTGACGGACCCTGGGACGTGGGCTGCAGCGTTTCCGGGTCCGTTACCGCTAGCGCAGATAGAGCATCTGCTAGCTCTATCTGCGCTAGCGCGATGGCATGTTGGCACTTGCGTTAACGCAGCCCGTTGAACGAATGTGTTAAACGGGCTGCTGTTAACGCAATGTGAACCTAGCCTTAAGTTTATGATATGAAAAAAAGGCAAAAAAAACCTTTAACACAAAAACCTGATTTAGGCAATGGGTCAGTTTCTGATGATTGCATCCCTATGAAAGTGTCATTGTTTAGTAGGACACAGTCATTATTGAAGTACCAATCAATTAGGGTATGTGCCATATTCAGGAATTGGCAGTGCTTTGGATGTAGCACATAGCTGCCGGCTTTTGATTTCAGGTGATTCCGTATGTGTTCATTGAACCGTGCGGAATCACAGCGTCCAATACGTTGTATTGATGAAATTTATCTTGCAGAGGCCCGCGTCTTCTCAAGATAAAGAGACAAGCTGCAGTCTGGAGGGACGCGCCGCATGTCCGTCTCCACGGGTGATTCTCGGTCGTCTCTGGACGCATAGTGGACATGGGATTTCTTGATATCCCATCCACTATTCTGTAACAGCTAGACGCTGCACAAGTACGCAGCGTCCAACCCTCAGCAATTACTGATCGTGTGCACACACCCTAACAGATGAAAGAAGTGATATGTGGCTGCCATGTTCTTATGTTCAATAGTAAAAGAAAAATGTCCTACACTCATGCTGACTATAGAATGCTTTGCCATAGGCACATTTATGGGTTGTCATCCTAGAAATCACCATGTATTAAAATGCCATATAATGCATTACATTATTAAATTCTATTATATTATGTTACTAGTACACTAGCATATAATATTACACATTGCATTGTATCCATAGCTGCCAACAATCCCAAATTCATTAGGATTGTCCTGAATTTTCACAAACAGGTCTGTGCATGTCCCAGTAACAAAAAGGGCTTGCCCAAAATGTCAGCTGCTGTTAAGGCAATCCCAGGGGAGGGACTCAAGTGCCATATTTTACCAACCTAGTTGTTGGTAACTATGTGCACCCCATAATGAAAGCACAATCTAGCCTGCCATTGAACTTAGATACATAGGGAACAAATGTGAAACCTACCATTTTAATTTACCTTATTATTCCTTTTTTACTTGTGTTTTATTTAGTAGTTATTCTGTGTAGTTTTTTGGAAAGTAATTTTGAATTACCGTACCTCTTGGAAACCTTCAGCAATGCTAGCTGACAGGCTTTTTACTCATATAGAAGCACTCCTCCCATCAAAATTTGTATCCTCTTAATATACTGCAATCATATTATACAGCATGGTGTACTTACAGTTGCTCATTTTGCCTTTCTACACAGCTAAATCTTCTCTTTCCCACTAGGTCTGTGACATCATGTGATTAAAAACTGACTAGCTGCATCCTTCTAAGCTCTGTGTAGAAACAGGAGGTCAATTTTCCCTGCATGAGTCATCAGTCACTGCAGAAGTCCATGGCTGAGTGGATAAAGGAGCAACTGGGTCAGGAGTTTAAGAGGGAAATGATAAATGCAGGGACAAGAAACTTCCTGTTTCTACATAGGGCAGAGAAAAGAGAAGAATTAGCTGGGTAGAAAGGCAAAGTGAGCAATTGCAATTACACAGTGCCGTATAATATGATATCCTGGAATATAGTAAGACCTTAAAAACGTAACCTATAAAGGCTTTTTCAGTCGGATCTCGGATTTCAATGCTCGGACTGACCACTTATCTCCTGACCTGAACGTGGTGACTTCATATATTTCTATGACTTTGTCTCGCTCGGTCTGTGAGACGGGTGCTCAGTCCGTGCATTGTGATCTGAGATTTGACCGATGGTCATGGACATCTGAAAGAGCCCCAATACTTTCGGTATATATTAATAAGTGTCACAAAATTGGGTTCCCAGCACATTTCTTAAAATATACAATTCCTTTACTCGAATCAACACCCACATCTCTGTGTCTGTTTGTCTCTCACTTCCAGCAGTTCTTTCATCCTTCATCCGTTCCCCTTTTTAGACTATTATGGGTGTCGCTATTATTCTTGCACTCCAGCAGCTCACCCTTTTCCACTCCATCACCTTTTTATGGACTTTCATGGACCGAACTGTAACCTGATCCCTCAGTGAATAGACAAACATATGAGTGGGATCTGTGCAGACTCAAGGTTGTGAGGGAGAGAAAGTAGTGACAATAGCATTTTTCTATAATAAAATATATTACAAAGTTTTTTTTGTACTATTAACTTCTGCTTGTACTATTAGGGTATGTATGTTCAAACATGACGTTTTAGCTGTGGGAAAAAAAACTTAGCATTTTACAGTACTATCAAAGTGAAGGACATTTCTGAAATCTCTTGCACATGCCGTTTTGTTTTTCTTTGTGTTTTTTTCAAACTGGCAACGTGTCAATTTTTGCAGCGTTTTTCACTCATTCTGATTAATGGGAAAAAAATGCATAAAAAGTGCACGCAAAAACTTTGCTTATTTTATGAAGTATTTTTTTTTCTTGCCAACACTCTGGTTTTTGCTGCAGGAAAAAAAAGCTATAGAAACACTATGTGTGAATATACCATGTAGATCCTTTTTTAAGTTTAATGGGGTCGTTCCTTTTCAATTACCGGTAAGTTTCTATCCCCGGCTGCAGTTTTTTTTTTATAAATCAACAAACCTACAGCCAATCAGTGAGCTCAGAGGCTCAGAGTGGGGGGTTCCGTCTACACTGCCAGAGCCGCTGAGCTCACTGATTGATTGCCAGGCTGCCAAGGTGATGTTAGTCTTGCAGCCAGTGTCACACATCGGGGACAGCCTCGAGTTACTTACAGCTCTGCTTGTTGTTTTATTACAAAATGCAGCTGGGGTACTAGAAACTTAATCTGAAGGGAACATCCCTTTAGTCTAGGGTCACACAGCTGTCGATTCTCTCATGCAAGAGAATTGGTCCGATTAGGGTACTTTCACACTGGCGTTTTTTTTTAATATGTCGCAATGTGTCATTTAGGAGAAAAAACGCATCCTGCAAAGTTGTTTGCAGGATGCGTTTTTGCCCCATAGAGTAACATTACCGACGTATTGCGACGTATTGACACACGTCGCAACCGTCGTGCGACGGTTGCGCCGTGTTGTGGCGGACCACCGGGAGCAAAAAACGTTAAATGTAACGTTTTTTTGCTCCAGACGGACCGCTTTTTCCGACCGCGCATGCGTGGCCGGAACTCCGCCCCCACCTCCCCGCACCTCACAATGGGGCAGCGGATGTGCTGGAGAATGCACCCGCTGCACCCGTTGTGTGGCGCTAACAGCGCTAGCGTCGGAATCTCGGCCCGACGCAATGCGACGGGCCGAATTCCGACGCTAGTGTGAAAGTAGCCTAATGCTAATGACCCTCGGCTCCTGCTCTGCTGCGAGCGTGAGTCTAGTGTCAGTGCTCTGGGCTCCGATCCTCTTGAATGAGTAAATCACAGTAGAGATACGGAAAAGACGGTCAAAGTAATTTCTCCGTCTTCTGCATTGCCGGCGTCTGCAATAATCAGACTGCATTCAGGTGACACCCGATTGCAGTCTGATGTTTCACACGCACCCATAGACTTGTATGGGTGCACGTAATCCAATTCTTGGATGCAATCACAGCTTGCTGCCATTGTTAAAATAATCGCAGATCTGAGCTGCCCCATAGTATAACATTGGGCCGAGTACTCTGCGATAAAACAGCAGAGAGCACTCGGCCGTGTTATACACTAGTGTGAACGAACCCTCAACCTTATGCTTGATATAAATTTCAGATATTGGGAGATCTTACTTTTACATAGAAAAATGGTATTATATTACTTTTCTTATTGCATCTGTGAATTGATGCTCTGCATTTCCTCCTCTTTGGGTCTTAGTATTACATAAAGCATTCTCGCATTTTATGATGATTAATGGCTGCTTCTATGATGCATTTGCTTCTGTAGTGAAGGTGTGAGTTTACTGTAAGTGTTTGTGTTGTAAAGGTACAACTAAAAGGATTACATCATATTTGTCTTCCTAACCTAATAACTGCAGCCATGCCTGATACTGGAGCTTCCTGTGGTGGTTCAGATCAGTCTGTATAGTTTTCCTACCCCCTCGTCCTCACTTTTTTGAGCACAGACTTCATATTCATAACCACAGTTATTTAGCTTTTCTTTCTCGTTGCCACTGAGTGGAATTAAAAGACCAAGATTTGTTAATGCTGACACATTGTAGACACCGGAAGATCCTCCCAGGGAAGCATCCTGCAGATTCATCAGCCCGCTGCACATCTTATTGATGAATCTGGTCATGGGGTACAAACATATCTGTACTTTCTTGCACTTTACTATCAACTAGTGATTACGTACGGGCCAAAGGATCGGTTGTTTGAATTGTGATTGTTCAATACTTCTCTCTCTTTTGCAACTTTTGCATTTTTTACGAGCCATTCCCATAAAGTAGTAGGCAGAAGGGGTGTGATGATAGGCTTAGGATGGATGTGGTGTTAGGCTAAGCAGGATGAATGTGCTGGTAGGCTTAGCAAGAGGGGTATTTTGGTAGGAGGATATGGTGGTAGTGTAAGCAGGTGGGCTTGGCGGTAGATTTAGCAGGAGAGTCATGGTGGTAGGTTAGAAGGAGAGTCATGGTGGTAGGTTAGCAGGAGGGTCGTGGTAGTAGGTGTAGCAGGAGGGCGAGGTGGTAGGTTTAGCAGTTTAGCAGGAGGCGCTTGGTGGTAGATTTAACAGGAAGGGTGTGGTGGTAGGAGTAGCAGGAGGGTTATGGTAGAAGGTTTGGCAGGAATGATGTGGTTGTATTCGTAGCAGGAAGGGCGTGGTGGTAGGTTATCATGAGGGGCGTGGTGGTAGGCGTAGCAGGAGGGACATGGTGGTAGGTCCACCAGGAGAAGCGTGGTGGTAGGTTTAAAAAGATGGTCATGGTTGTAGGCTATAGCAGGATTGGCGTGGTAGTAGAGGAGCTGGAGGGCGTAGTGGTAGGTTTAGCAGGAGGGGCTAGATTTTAGGTTTAGCAGGAGGTGTGTGGTGCTAGGTGTAGCAGGAGGGCTATAGTAGTAGGTGTAGTGTAGCAGGAGGGGCTTGATGGTAGGTTTAGCATGAAGGGTATGGTGGTAGGCATAACAGGAGGGCGTGGTGATATGTTTAGCTCAAGGGGCATAGTGGTAGGATTAGCAGGAGGGACTTGGTGGTAGGTTTACGAGAAGGTGCTTGTCTGTAGATTTAGCAGAAAGGCTTGGTGGTAGTTTAGCGGGAGGAGATTGGTGGTAAGGTTATTATTAAGGGAGTGGTGGTAGGTTTAGCAGGAGGGTTGGGGTGATGGGCTTAGCAGGAGGGCCGTGATGGTAGGATAAGCAGGAGGGCCATGGTCAATCACAATCTGACAGAGTCATTATATTTTATGCCAGAAAGTTGCATACACCATAGCAAAAATCTATTCCACTTGATGGTTGGTGTAGATCTCTCATTTGGGGCATGGATAGCTGCAAGATGTATAACATTCAATAAGTGGTGTGCTCCTCTTAATGAATTTGACAATTTTTACCTCAGCTAACTTTTAATCAAAATTGACATATGAAATGCTAGATTTGAATTTTTCCACCCATAGACTATGTATCTAATTTTTCCTTATTTCATCATTGTTTTATACAGTACGTGCAATATAAGAGACATTAACTTTAGGTTTTGTAAGACGTTTAACATGAGGTTCCTCCATATGAGGTAAAGCACAGGGCCTTATTGAATGTATTCAATAAATATTCCAGAAATGTACAGTTACCTTAATAACTCAATAAAAGTGCATTGAGAGAAGCAGGATCTGGGTGGTGTCAGATATGTAAATTGCATACCTGCGGTCACTTGACTGCCCACTCACATTGGAAATGGCGGGGGATCCTGACAGCATATGCAATGCACCCTGTCATGATTCAGAAGTCTGCAGTTATATAAATTGACTGCAGACTTTTGTGGCAAGCCTTGATAACCTTTTTAAATGTATATTTATTTTGACGCATTGTCTTTTGAATTTTGTTTTACATGTTATGTTTTTTTTTCTTTGCAGACTTTAACTGTCTTGGGTGCTATATAGATAAAGAAGTTGCTGCAGGATGAAAAGATGGCAGCTCCGCTTAATGCACCACCCGGCCCCGATAGCTTCAAAGCATTTACCCGTGAATCATTGGCTGCCATTGAAAAGCGCATAGCCGAGGAGAAGAAGAAAAAGCCACCAAAGCCGGACAGTAGTCACAGAGACGATGATGAAGACAATAAACCAACACCAAACACGGACCTGGAAGCAGGCAAAAGTATACCGTTTATCTATGGCGATGTTCCTGGGAATCTTATTGCTGTGCCAATCGAAGACTTAGACCCTTTTTATTTAAACAAGAAAGTGAGTCCAAGAGAAATAATTCAATGGAATTACAGATTTTTGTGGTGGAGATGCTTTCAACTAATGTGTCAGTGAGATTGGGGATGGGCCCTGCTGGTTTTTGTTTTTCAGTTGTTTCATTGCAACCATGCTGGATTTATGGAAAGTAATTAGTCTACCGAAACAGGGTTATGTTCAAGGTTTCACCACCAGCAGGGCTTTGATTTATTGGTTTGGGTGTATTTGTGACATATAATTTATATCTGTACGGTAGATGACACATTTTTTAGATCTTGTTTGCGTTTAGATTACACTTTTAGGTAATCCCAGATTCTTAGGTCAGCCATAAGCATTAGATGTCCAGTGGCTGGTCGATTCTTCAGTTGATTGTTTGGTTGACAGCCATCTCAGCCGACTCTCCCATACTCAAGAGCACTTGCTCAGCCAAGTGCTCCTAAGATTCCTATGAGAAAGCCTCCGTTGAGCTGGCGGCTTATCTCCAGGAAATCAATGCGGTCAGCAGTCCGAAATTAGACATGCGCGATCAACATCTCTTTTGACCTTCAGCTGGCGCCCCTACACACATTAGACTGTTGGCCAAATTCATCGATATCTAGTTCGGCCAACATTAGTCTAAAGTGTATGGGACAGTTACTGGGCAAATCTTAGACATCGACACTCATTTACACTAATATGTGAAATGCATGCAGCTCTGATAATAATGATAAAAATGCAAATTGTGAGATTTCAGATAAATATGCTTGGATAGTACATATACTTTAAGTATATATGCCTTGGCTTTGCATATGCTTAGTAGCTGTAGCT
This sequence comes from Ranitomeya imitator, assembly GCF_032444005.1. Taxonomy (NCBI): domain Eukaryota; kingdom Metazoa; phylum Chordata; class Amphibia; order Anura; family Dendrobatidae; genus Ranitomeya; species Ranitomeya imitator. The sequence continues at coordinate 708,534,493 of NC_091284.1, read as the reverse complement.
ACTCAATAAGGTGTGAGTCAACCAGTCCCAACCTGGAGCTGCTGAAACTTCTTGGTCCAGAGTTTTTAGCCAATATGTGAATTATGATCTTGTACATCTTTACATCTGTTAGCCAGCATAAGTACATGTGGGGGTTCCCTAGCAACCAGGCAACCCCCACATGTACTTATGCTGGCTAACAGATGTAAATCATTCAGCTGCGGCAAGAAAAACTAAAACTGCAAGCACTAAAAAATACTCGGAGGACACCAGAGCGTGCTCGTGAAATCTTGAGTAACAAGTATACTCGCTCATCACTATTTATGATAAAACTGAGAACTCAGTACATACAAGTGTGTTTGGGGCTCAGTAGTTTCTTTCCAAAAAAGGGAGCATGGTCTGGGTGTGATATTTATTCTGGAGTTTTTTTTTATAAGTTTCTCTATGCACTCATCTTTATACACTCATGCAGGGAGAGACCGGTCACTCGAGGAGAGGAAAAGCCACTGTGAACTGAGCTGCACGATTATTGCAACTTGCCCCCCGTGGCTTTTAAAGTATGTTTTTCTCTGAAATGCCACAGCATCTCAAGAGTCAAAAATACCTGGCTGAGATCATACAGCCTGTGCCTGATACATGCTGCCTGTGGATCGTGCAGCCTGTATCAGCTGTCAGGCTCCCTTTACCGGCATATAACTTACCGGTACGTCATATGCTGGCTCTCTAACTTTTATATGGGCTCACAAGCCTAGCCCACATCTTTCCTGGCACCTGTACCATACCGTGCTTCCATTGACGTGTCTGTGACATGATCGCGAGACGCCGATGGGTTGTCATGACAGTTGGTTGTTTGCTGAAGACCCCTGTGCCTTTCATTCCGTTCCTCCTGTAAAAGCCATCGTTTATCTGATGTTCATGGGAAATCATAATTTTTTCTATACATAGCAGCGCTATGTATAGCACAAGCAATCAGACGATTGCAGATTCAAGTCCCCTCAGAGGACTATTGAATACAGTAAAAAAAGATATTTTTAAAAATATGAAAAAATAAAATAAAATAAAAGTTCAAATTAAAAATGCCCATTAAAAATAAAACAATTAAAAAAATAATGAACATATTTGGTATGGCTGTTTCATAAAATGTATTGAACCTGAACAGTAAAATTCGGCGTCCGTACCGAACACCTACTGTTCGGGCACAGGCACCGAACACGGACTTCATCAGGAAGTCCGTGTTACTGTTTGGGTTCAGCTGCCCAAACACCGGTGTTTGTCACGCTGTCATGTGCATGACAGCATGGCAAACACTGCTTCTGACCGGCAGTGAAATCATCCCTGCCGGTCAGAGAGGCACGGTTCCCATGCTGTCAAAAGACAGCATGAGCGCTCAGCTGTGATCGGAGGTATAAAGTTTACCTCTGGTCACTGGTGTCAGCATATGGGACTACAGCTCCCATCATCCGACTCCTGCTGCCGTTAATAACAGTGAGAGCAGTAGCAGCTGATGGGTGTTTTCATTAGCTGGCTCCTGCGCTGTAAGTAAATAATTAAAAAAAAAAAAAACCCGGCGTGGGTTCCCCTGTATTCTTGATAACCAGCCAGGCAAAACTCACAGCTGGAGACTGCAGCCATCAGCTGTCAGCTTCAACAAGGCTAGTTATCAAGAATAGAGGAGTCCCCACAACGTATTTTTTAATTATTTAAATAAATAGTTAAAAAAAAAAACGGTGTGAGGTTCCCCTTATTTTTCAATACCAGCCTTGCTAAAGCAGACAGCTGATGGCTGGTATTATCAGGCTGGTAAGGGGCCATGGATATGTGCCCCCCAGCCAAAAAATAGCAGCCCGCAGCTGCCCAGAAAAGGCACATCTATTAGATGTGCCAATTCAGGCGCTTTGCCCAGATTTTCCCTCTTGCCCTGTAGCGGTGGCAAGTGGGGTTAATATTTGTGGGGTTGATGTCACCTTTGTATTGTCTGGTGACATCAAGCCCAAGTCTTAGTAATGGAGAGGCGTCTATAAGACACTTATCCATGACTAATCCTGTAGTTGTATTGTAAATAAAGACACAGCGAGAATAAAGTCGTTTTTTAGAAATAAAACAAAGCACACTTTTCTTAACTTTTTTTATTTAAAAATAACAAACACAGTTTTACTCACCAAACGCCCATTCCTCCCCCAAGTGAATGGGGTCCGGGTTCGGGTCTGGGTACTGTTCTGGTACCTGAACCTGAACTTTTTGTAACTGTTCAACCGAACCCGCCAGACCCAAACATTCAGGTGTCCGCCCGTCTCTAATCAAAATATAAAGTAAATTAATCTGATTGGTAAACAACGCAATAAGAAAAGGCATTGAAACTCTAGAATTACGTTTTTTTTTATCTGTAACAACATTGCAATAAACTTCCATAAGAGGCAAGCAAAACATTGTAGCTAAACCAAAATGGTATCATTAAAAAGTCAGCTCCGTGTGCAAAAAATAAGCCATCAGAGAGCCTCATATCCTGAAAAATGAATACGCTGCTGGTCTTGGAAGATGGCGATAAAAGAAAGTTTTTTTGTTTTTTTTTTACAAATACAAATTTCTGAATATTTTTTCACCATTTAAAAAAAATGTACAAGTTTGGTATCTGCGTAATTGTACTGACCTGGAGAAACATATTGCCAGGTCAGTGTTACCGTATAGTGAACATGGTAAATAAATAAAAAAAAAAAACAATTGTGAAATTGAAGTTGCAAGTTTTTAACTGCTTTCCAGTGTGAAAATGAAAAAAAAACAAAAACAAAAAAAAAAAACACACACTGGAAAATGGACATGGCATGAAGGGGTTAAAAACCTGCCTTTCTACTTGCATTTTTTTCTAAAGATTCTATTCTGGCTTATAAAAAATGACACAATCTTTATGCATCACTTACCAGCATTTTTATTTGTACTCATGTTTATTTGTTTTTTATTTTTCTTCTCCTTCAGAGAAGTCTATAGGAAAACACATTGAAAAGGACACACTATTTTATGCGTCTTCCTTGTAGGATCCTAAGGATGTAGCATCCATCATATCTGGTCACAGCACTTTTTGGTACAAAAAGAACCCTGAAAAGAGGCAGAAAAATGCTACAAAAATTAAAGACCAAGATGGCGTTTTAGACTGTTAGGCAATGCAAGCCCATTGGTAATTTACCGTATATACTCGAGTATAAGCCGACCCGAGTATAAGCCGACCCCCCTAATTTTGCCACAAGAAACTGGGAAAACTTATTGACTCGAGTATAAGCCTAGGGTGGAAATGCAGCATTTACCGGTGAATTTCAAAAATAAAAATAGATCATTATTTCCCCATAGCTGTGCCATATAGTGCTCTGCACTGTTCATATTTCCCCATAGCTGTGCCATATAGTGCTCTGCACCGTTCATATTGCCCCATATCTGTGCCCCATATATGCTCTGCACCGTTCATTTTTGCCCAATATCTGTGCCCCATACAGTGCTCTGCATCGTTCATATTGCCCCATAGATGCTGCACAGATGCCCCATACAGTGCTCTGCACCGTTCATATTGCCCCATAGATGCTGCACAGATGCCCCTTACAGTGCTCTGCACCGTTCAAATTGCCCCATAGATGCTGCACAGATGCCCCATACAGTGCTCTGCACCGTTCATATTGCCCCATAGATGCTGCACAGATGCCCCATACAGTGCTCTGCACCGTTCATATTGCCCCATAGATGCTGCACAGATGCCCCATAGTGCTCTGCACCGTTCAAATTGCCCCATAGATGCTGCACAGATGCCCCATAGTGCTCTGCACCGTTCATATTGCCCCATAGATGCTGCACAGATGCCCCATACAGTGCTCTGCACCCTTCATATTGCCCCATAGATGCTGCACAGATGCCCCATACAGTGCTCTGCACCGTTCATATTGCCCCATAGATGCTGCACAGATGCCCCATACAGTGCTCTGCACCGTTCAAATTGCCCCATAGATGATGCACAGATGCCCCATACAGTGCTCTGCACCGTTCATATTGCCCCATAGATGCTGCACAGATGCCCCATATATTGCTCTGCACCGTTCATACTGCGCCATAGATGCTCCACATAAATCTGTGCCGCTGCTGCTGCAATAAAAAAACAACAACACATACTCACCTTTCTTGATTGCAGCTCCCGGCGTCCGGTCCCGGCGCCTCCATCTTCCCGGCGTCTCTGCTCTGACTGATCAGGCACAGGGCGCCGCGCACACTATATGCGTCATCGCGCCCTCTGCCTGAACAGTCAGAGCGCAGACGCCGGGAAGATGGAGCGGCGCCCGGCGGCTGGAACGTAGACAGGTAAATATGCCATACTTACCTAGTCCTAGCGATCCTGGCGCTCCCCGCCTTCCTCCCCGTCTTCTGTGCTGCAGCCTCTTCCTGTCAGCGGTCACCGGCACCGCTGATTAGAGAAATGAATAGGCGGCTCCACCCCTATGGGAGGTGGAGCCGACTATTCATTTCTGTAATGAGCGGTCCCACGTGACCTCTGAAGAGGGGAAGAAGCTGCAGCACAGAACACCGTGGGACGGCAGGGGGAGCGTCAGGATCGCGGGGACTAGGTAAGTATACCTCAGCGCCCTCACCCGCCGACCCCACCGCTACCGTGACTCGAGTATAAGCCGAGAGGGGCACTTTCAGCCCAAAAATTTGGGCTGAAAATCTCGGCTTATACTCGAGTATATACGGTAAATATGCAGATAGCATCCTCGCTATTAGGCTGCCGTCACACTCGCAGTATTTGGTTAGTATTTTACATCAGTATTTGTAAGCCAAAACCAGGAGTGGGTGATAAATGCAGAAGTGGTGCATATGTTTCTATTATACTTTTCCTCTAATTCTTCCACTCCTGGTTTTGGCTTACAAATACTGATGTAAAATACTGACCAAATACTGATAGTGTGACGGCAGCCTTAGGCTAAGTTTCCACAATGAGTATTTGGTGCGTTTTTCCATTGCAAATTTTCTTGTGCAAAAAATTGCAACGTATTGCAGTTCCTGCAAAGTGGATGGGATTTCTATAAATCTCATGTCCACTGCACCATTTATTTACGCTGTGTAAACTGACCTATAGTGCGTATTTGAAATCTGTAACTTGTCAATTTCCTTAGCAGTAAATATGTGTTTTATTTGCAGATTTTCCCCTTAGACTAGAATTACATGAGGAAAATCCACTGATGAAAAAAACACGAGTGTTTTATTGCATTTCCACAGTGGAAACTCCATAATAAACAAAGTAATCCGCACATGACTTTATCACTAACGTCTCAAAGCAAAGGAACAGGAAGCTTCCAAAATAAAGAAAAGTTTATTTAAAACAGGACATAATAAAAAGAGCGTAAAACCGCAGTGGGAAAACCATGATTAAAACGCTTGTAAAAAATAATGCAGCTGAAAAACACAATGATAAAACGCAAGGAACGTAATTTATCTAATTGGTGCAGAAATGTTGCAGAAAATCTGCAATATCAAAGACTCGGCAAATACTCACTGTGAGAATAAAGGCCTATTGACTGTTAGGTTTGCTTCCTCCAATTGATAGCACTAGAGTTCATGTTCTCTTTCTCTCTGAAGAGGCTTTTTGAAAAAAACAAAACAAAGCTGGACATTTTTTGCATAAAACATGTGAAATACCCCAAAGAGCGCTTATGGAAAGATTTGGACTTACTCCTAGTTATATCTTACAAATGTTTTTTCAAAATACTGCTTCGTGAAATTGCTATAAGATGTACGGGACATTTCCAGCTTAGGGATCGTTAAAAGGGGATATCCGGGACATAAAAAATAAAATATGTCTTAGCACTAACAGGCATGTAGTAGCTAACAGAGGCAATTACCTTCCTGTTGTACCTGGCATCGGTCATTGACCGCTTCTGCCAGAGATTCGGCTGCCAACGGAGCAGCAGTTTCTCTTCCTATTGACAAGTCGAGACTAGTGTCATGCTGATTGACAGCTGGTTTCCCCCAATTAGGCAGTGGAGATCTGGCAGTCAATCAGCATGACACCAGTAGTCCCACCCTGTGAACAGGAAGAGAAACCGGCGCTCTGTTGATGTGACATCAAAGGAAGTCTTTTTTTTTTTTAAAGTTTTGGATATCCCCTTAAAGATAGTTTTGTTCACAAGAACATGTAAAAAATCCCAGCATGCTCTATTCTCTTCCATATTTCAGATGAGATTCTCCTACTCATGTGTATGGGGGTGCAAAGAATATCATATCGCATATAGAGAATCCGTATTGCATCAGATTTTTACAGATACATTTGCCATTGCCATCTAGGAAACTGTATTTGATCATGTGCACTTTGAAATGTTGATGTATTATTATGGATCTCATTCCGATGTAAAAATTGGCACATGAATGGAATACAGATGACAATACAGATGAAAATCCTATGAGCTTTCTAGAAAATCTGACTATTTTTCTTGTGTTTGTCTGAACTCGGCCTCAATCTGAATTCTTTGCTGTCTGTGAGGCAATGGCTTCCAGCAATGGTTTAGTGGAATCCACATGCATGATGTTTCCAAAAAACTAAACTTAACTCTGAGTGGTTTTTCTGTTTCTCTTAGTGCTGCGCAGCATACTTATGGCACTGGCTTTTGTTAGTAGATTGCAGGTGTGGTTTCTGTTAAAGGGAACCTGTCAGCAGATTTTGCCGCTATAAGATGCAGCCACCGCCTTTCAGGGCTTATGTACAGCATTCTATAATGCTGTAGATAAGCCCCTGGTCCAGCCTGCAGGCGAAGAAAAATAAGTTTTATTATACTTACCCGGGGGCAGTCCGGTCCGATAGGTCCGGGGCCTCCTATCTGCTTGTGACGCCGCCCTCCTGCTTCTTCCTTGCTCCGGCATCGGCACTCCTGCACAGGCGTAATTCTCTGCCTTGTTGAGGGCAGAGTAAAGTGCTGCAGTGCGCAGACGCCGGGAAAGGTCAGAGAGGCCCCCAGCGCCTGTTCACTGCAGTACTTTATGCTGGCCTCAACAGGAGAAATCAGTACGCCTGCGCCGGAGCGCTGATGCCGGGGAGCAAGGAAGAAGCAGGAGGGCGTCGTCGAAAAGGTGGGATGCGCCGGACCTGCGACACCCATCAGACCTGACCGCCCCCTGGGTTGAGTATAATATAACTTATTTTTCTTCTCTTGCAGGTCGGACCGGGGGCTTATCTACAGCATTTTAGAATGCTTTAGATAAGCCAAAACAGCTGACAGGTTCCCTTTAAAGCATAGATCCATCGTTCAGGACTACCCTCTATGAGCCAAAGTGAAGATTCACTCTTGAAGAACGACTTTCTATTATCATATCAGCAGACTTCTTTTTGGTCCAACTTTTCATGAAATATCCATGAAAAACTCACTTTTGTTCTTTCTGTATAATGTGTATAGAGTGGAGGTAATAAGTACCGTAATTGTTTCCTTGATGATTTTGTAAGTTTGCCCACTGACAAAAACATGAACAATCTATAATTTTAAGGATAGGTTAATTTTAACATTGAGAGATAGAATATCAAAAATAAAATCCAGAAAATCACATTGTATAAATTATAGAAATGTATTTGCATTTTGCAGTGAGAAATAAGTATTTGATCCCTCTGTCAAACAACAAGACTTAACACTTGGTGGCAAAACCCTTGTTGGCAAGCACAGCAGTCAGACATTTTTTGTAGCTGATGATGAGGTTTGCGCACATGTCAGGAGGAATTTTGGTCCACTCCTCTTTGCAAATCATCTCTAAATCATTAAGATTTTGAGGCTGTCGCTTGGCAAATCGGAGCTTCAACGCCATCCATAGGTTTTCTGTGGGATTAAGGCCTGGAGACTGGCTAGGCAGTTACTCTGGCTGCTGTTTTTTTCACAAGGTTCGAGGAGGCTGGGTTTCTATAAAGCTGTGAAATTTGCATCAACTGGCCTTTCCTAATGATGATAGTGAACAAGACATAACCCTAACAGGCTAATTAAGGTCTGAAACTCTGATCAAAGTAATCTTAACACATAAAACTCCAAGGGTGCCCAAACCTTTGCATTGGCCCATTTTCCTTTTAGTAATTTTTAAAATGTAAAAAATTACAATATATTTTTATTGTTGCCTAAAATAAAAAGGAAATGTGTCATCTTTAACCCCTTCATGACCCAGCCTATTTTGACCTTAAAGACCTTGCCGTTTTTTGCAATTCTGACCAGTGTCCCTTTATGAGGTAATAACTCAGGAACGCTTCAATGGATCTTAGCGGTTCTGAGATTGTTTTTTCGTGACAATGTTAGTGGTAAATTTAGGTCAATAAATTCTGTGTTTATTTGTGATAAAAACGGAAATTTGGCGAAAATTTAGAAAATTTCGCAATTTTCACATTTTGAATTTTTATTCTGTTAAACCAGAGAGTTATGTGACACAAAATAGTTAATAAATAACATTTCCCACACGTCTACTTTACATCAGCACAATTTTGGAAACAAAATTTTTTTTTTGCTAGGAAGTTATAAGGGTTAAAATTTGACCAGCGATTTCTCATTTTTACAACGAAATTTACAAAACCATTTTTTTTAGGGACCACCTCACATTTGAAGTCAGTTTGAGGGGTCTATATGGCTGAAAATACCCAAAAGTGACACCATTCTAAAAACTGCACCCCTCAAGGTACTCAAAACCACATTCAAGAAGTTTATTAACCCTTCAGGTGCTTCACAGCAGAAGCAACATGGAAGGAAAAAATGAACATTTAACTTTTTAGTCACAAAAATGATTTTTCAGCAACAATTTTTTTATTTTCCCAATGGTAAAAGGAGAAACTGAACAACGAAAGTTGTTGTCCAATTTGTCCTGAGTACGCTGATACCTCATATGTGGGGGTAAACCACTGTTTGGGCGCACGGCAGGGCTTGGAAGGGAAGGAGCGCCATTTTGACTTTTTGAATGAAAAATTGGCTGCACTCTTTAGCGGACACCATGTCATGTTTGGAGAGCCCCCGTGTGTCTAAAAATTGGAGCTCCCCCACAAGTGACCCCATTTTGGAAACTAGACGCCCCAAGGAACTTATCTAGATGCATAGTGAGCCCTTTAAACCCCCAGGTGCTTCACAAATTGATCCGTAAAAATGGAAAAGTACTTTTTTTTCACAAAAAATTTCTTTTCACCTCAATTTTTTCATTTTCACATGGGCAATAGGATAAAATGGATCCTAAAATTTGTTGAGCAATTTCTTCCGAGTACGCCGATACCTCATATGTGGGGGTAAATCACTGTTTGGGCACACGGCAGGGCTCGGAAGGGAAGGCGCGCCTTTTCACTTTTTGAATGGAAAATTAGCTCCAATTGTTAGCGGACACCATGCCGCGTTTGGAGAGCCCCTGTGTGCCTATGCATTGGAGCTCCCCCACAAGTGACCCCATTTTGGAAACTAGACCCCCAAAGGAACTAATCTAGATGTGTGGTGAGCACTATGAACCCTCAAGTGCTTCACAGAAGTTTATAACGCAGAGCCATGAAAATAAAAAAAAAAATTTATTTTCTCAAAAATGATTTTTTAGCCTGCAATTTTTTATTTTCCCAAGGGTAACAGGAGAAATTTGACCCCAAAAGTTGTTGTCCAGTTTCTCCTGAGTACGCTGATACCCCATATGTGGGGGTAAACCACTGTTTAGGCACATGCTGGGGCTCGGAAGTGAAGTAGTGACGTTTTGAAATGCAGACTTTGATGGAATGCTCTGCGGGCGTCACGTTGCGTTTGCAGAGCCCCTGATGTGGCTAAACAGTAGAAACCCCCCCACAAGTGACCCCATTTCGGAAACTAGACCCCGAAATGAAATTATCTAGATATGTGGTGAGCACTTTGAACCCCCAAGTGCTTCACAGAAGTTTATAACGCAGAGCCGTGAAAATAATAAATACGTTTTCTTTCCTCAAAAATAATTTTTTAGCCCAGAATTTTTTATTTTCCCAAGGGTTACAGGAGAAATTGGACCACAAAAGTTGTTGTCCAGTTTCTCCTGAGTAAGCTGATACTCCATGTGTGGGGGTAAACCACTGTTTGGGCACACGTCGGGGCTCAGAAGGGAAGTAGTGACTTTTGAAATGCAGACTTTGATGGAATTGTCTGCGGGCGTCACGTTGCGTTTGCAGAGCCCCTGGTGTGCCTAAACAGTAGAAACCCCCCACAAGTGACCCCATTTTGGAAACTAGACCCCCAAAGGAACTTATCTAGATATGTGGTGAGCACTTTCAACCCCCAAGTGCTTTACAGAAGTTTATAACGCAGAGCCGTGAAAATAATAAATACGTTTTCTTTCCTCAAAAATAATTTTTTAGCCCAGAATTTTTTATTTTCCCAAGGGTTACAGGAGAAATTGGAACCCAAAAGTTGTTGTCCAGTTTCTCCTGAGTACGCTGATACCCCATGTGTGGGGGTAAACCACTGTTTGGGCACACGTCGGGGCTCAGAAGGGAAGTAGTGACTTTTGAAATGCAGACTTTGATGGAATGGTCTGCGGACATCACGTTGCGTTTGCAGAGCCCCTGGTGTGCCTAAACAGTAGAAACCCCCCACAAGTGACCCCATTTTGGAAACTAGACCCCCCAAGGTACTTATCTAGATATGTGGTGAGCACTTTGAACCCCCAAGTGCTTCACAGACGTTTACAACGCAGAGCCGTGAAAATAAAAAATCATTTTTCTTTCCTCAAAAATGATGTTTTAGCAAGCAATTTTTTATTTTCTCAAGGGTAACAGGAGAAATTGGACCCCAGTAATTGTTGCGCAGTTTGTCCTGAGTACACTGGTACCCCATATGTGGGGGTAAACCACTGTTTGGGCACACGTCGGGGCTCGGAAGTGAGGGAGCACGATTTGACTTTTTGAATACAAGATTGGCTGGAATCAGTGGTGGCGCCATGTTGCGTTTGGAGACCCCCTGATGTGCCTAAACAGTGGAAACCCCTCAATTCTCACTCCAACACACCCCTAACCCTTATCCCAACTGTAGCCGTAACCCTAATCACAACCCTAACCCCAACACACCCCTAACCCCAACACACCCCTAACCCTAACCACAACCCTAATTCCAACCCAACCCTAACCCTAAGGCTATGTGCCCACATTGCGGATTCGAATGAGATTTTTCAGCACCATTTTTGAAAAATCCGCGGGTAAAAGGCACTGCGTTTTACCTGCAGATTTACCGCGGATTGCCAGTGTGTTTTGTGCGGATTTCACCTCCGGATTCCTATTGAGGAACAGGTGTAAAACGCTGTGGAATCCGCACAAAGAATTGACATGCTGCGGAAAATACAACGCAGCGTTTCCGCGTGGTATTTTCCGCACCATGGGCACAGCGGATTTGGTTTTCCATATGTTTACATGGTACTGTAAACCTGATGGAACTCTGCTGCGGATCCGCAGCGGCCAATCCGCTGCAGATCCGCAGCCAAATATGCACCGTGTGCACATAGCCTAATTCTAAAGGTATTTGCACACGCTGCGGAAAACGCTGCGGATCCGCAGCAGTTTCCCATGAGTTTACAGTTCAATGTAAACCTATGGGAAACAAAAACCGCTGTACACATGCTGCGGAAAAACTGCACGGAAACGCAGGGGTTTACATTCCGCAGCATGTCGCTGCTTTCTGCGGATTCCGCAGCGGTTTTACAACTGCTCCAATAGAAAATCGCATTTGTAAAACCGCAGTGAAATGCACAGAAAAACCGCGGTAAATCCACAGCGGTTTAGCACTGTGGATTTATCAAATCCTCTGCGGAAAAATCCGCAGAGGACCAGAATACGTGTGCACATCCCGAACCCTAACCCTACCCCTAACCCTACCCCTACCCCTACCCCTAACCCTACCCCTAACCCTACCCCTACCCCTAACCCTACCCCTAACCCTACCCCTAACCCTAGTTCTTACCCCAACCTTAGTGGAAAAAAAAAATTCTTTATTTTTTTTATTGTCCCTACCTATGGGGGTGACAAAGGGGAAGGGGGGGGGGTCATTTACTATTTTTTTTATTTTGATCACTGAGATATAACCTATCTCAGTGATCAAAATTCACTCTGGAACGAATCTGCCGGCAGATTCGGCGGGCGCACTGCACATGCTCCCGCCATTTTGGAAGATGGCGGCGCCCAGGAAAGAAGACGGACGGACCCCGGGAGGCTAGGTAAGTATAAGGGGGGGGGGAGATCAGGGCACGGGGGGGCGTTGGAGCACGGGGGGGTGGATCGGAGCATGGGGGGGTGGATCGGAACACGGGGGGGTGGATTGGAGCACGGGGTGGGGGATCGCTGTGCGGGGGGGTGGATCGGAGCACGGGGGGGGATTGCTGTGCGGGGGGGGGGTGATCGGAGTGCGGGGGGGTTTGATTGGAGCACGGGGGGTGTGATTGAAGCACGGGGGGAGCGGACAGGAGGACGGGGGAGCGGAGCACAGGACGGAGGGGAGCGGACCACAGATCGGGGGGCTGGGGGGCGATCGGTGGGGTGGGGTGGGTGCACATAAGTGTTTCCAGCCATGGCCGATGATATTGCAGCATCGGCCATGGCAGGATTGTAATATTTCACCAGTTTTTTAGGTGAAATATTACAAATCGCTCTGATTGGCAGTTTCACTTTCAACAGCCAATCAGAGCGATCGTAGCCACGGGGGGGGGGGGGGGGGGGAGAGGGGGGGTGAAGCCACCCCCCCTGGGCTAAACTACCACTCCCCCTGTCCCTGCAGATCGGGTGAAATGGGAGTTAACCCTTTCACCCGATCTGCAGGGACGCGATCTTTCCATGACGCCACATAGGCGTCATGGGTCGGATTGGCACCGACTTTCATGACGCCTACGTGGCGTCATGGGTCGGGAAGGGGTTAACTTTAGGCTTTTTAGAGATAATTTCATCTTCAACCTAACTAGAGATTTATTCCAGGGGATTGCGTGTTCTAATGTACGGTACTTTCATTTGTTTAATATCCACCAACGTGATAAGAATTTGAGATCAAAGTTTTAAAACATCTGATAAATCCATTCTGATCTACTCTTTTAGGCCATGTTCAGTATTGGGTCAGTATTTGACATCACTATTTGTAAGCCAAAACCAGGAGTGGAACAATCCGAGTGAAAGTAAAATAGAAACACGTCACCACTTCTGCATTTATCACCCACTGAATGTTTTGGCTTACAAATACTGATGTAAGATATTGACCAAATGCTGAATATGTGAATGTGGCCTTAGCCTGGGGGTCACACAAGAGTTTAAAAAAACAGGCCCATTTTCATCCAGGAAAGTGGGACGATTTTTTTTCACTTGTCATTTGCTCACCTGTCATCCGTGTGCTGTCCACCTCCAATCTGTCTTTTTTTTTTTATAGCAGCTATTAATCATTTACAAGATCATTTACAGTTTCATATGTTACAGAATTGAAATGTATTCATGAAAATTGAATGACACGCTGATAATCTGAATGGCATCCAATTTTTTTTGTCTCTCCATCTGATTTCCAAGTGAAATCGCCGCATGCTGTGATTTTTTTTCTCATGCCGAATATACCTGAGAAACAAATGCAGATCTACACTGCCTCATTGAATAACATTGGTCCGACTGCAATCGCTTTTTATAAGATTGCACTCGTCTGAGTTATTTACTCTTGGGAGTGAGCCCCAAGCCTTCACTTGGAAATTCTTGAATGGTTGATCTTCAACAAGAAGCTTGCATGTACTGTACAGTTGGTAACAAAGTCTACCATCCCCAGTCAGTTAAAATGCCAGGATTTTGTCATTTAACCCCTTCCCGACCTGTGACACAGCGTATGCGTCATGAAAGTCGGTGCCAATCCGACCTGTGACGCATATGCTGTGTCACAGAATGATCGCGTCCCTGCAGATCGAGTGAAAGGGTTAACTCCCATTTCACCCGACCTGCAGGGACAGGGGGAGTGGTAGTACAGCCCAGGGGGGGCCGGATTGGGCTCCTGCAGGCCGGGTGAAAGGGTTAACTGTAATTTCACCCGGCCGCAGGGACAGGAGGAGTTGTACTTTAGCCCTACGATCGCTCTGATTGGCTGTTGAAAGTGAAACTGCCAATCAGAGCGATTTGTAATATTTCACCTATTAAAACTGGTGAAATATTACAATCCAGCCATGGCCCGATGCTGCAATATCATCGGCCATGGCTGGAAACACTGGTCTGCACCCCCCACCGCCACCGATTCCCCCCCCCCCCCCCCCAGTCGTCCGATCAGTCCGGTACACAGCTCCGCTCCCCTCCGTCCTCCTGTCCGCTCCCCCCGTGCTCTTGTCCGCTCACCCCCGTGCTCCAACCACCCCCCCTGCACTCCAACCACCCCCCCTGCACTCCGATCCACCCCCCTGCACTCCGATCCACCCCGCGCTCCGATCCACCCCCGCGCTCCGATCCACCCCCGCGCTCCGATCCACCCCCTGCGCTCCAATCCACCCCCCGTGCTCTGATCCACCCCCCCGTGCTCCGATCCACCCCTCCATGCTCCGATCCCCCCCCCGTGCTCCCCCCCACCCCATCATACTTACCGAGCATCCCGTGGTCCGTCCGTCTTCTTTCCTGGGCACCGCCATCTTCCAAAATGGCGGGCGCATGCGCAGTGCGCCCGCCGAATCTGCCGACCGGCAGATTCGTTTCAAGTGCATTTTGATCACTGTGACCTATCACAGTGATCAAAATAAAAAAAATACTAAATGGCCCCCCCCCCCCCCCTTTGTCACCCCCATAGGTAGGGACAATAATAAAATAAAGACATTTTTTTTTCTTCCACTGAGGTTGGGGTAAGAACTAGGGTTAGGGTTAGGGTTTCGATATGTGCACACGTATTCTGGTACTCTGCGGATTTTTCCGCAGCGGATTTGATAAATCCGCAGTGCTAAACCGCTGCGGATTTATCGCGGATTTACCGCGGTTTTTCTGCGCATTTCGCTGCGGTTTTACAACTGCAGTTTACTATTGGAGCAGTTGTAAAACCGCTGCAGAATCTGCAGAAAGAAGTGACATGCTGCGGAATGTAAACAGCGATTTTTGTTTCCCATAGGTTTACATTGAACTGTAAACTCATGGAAAACTGCTGCGGATCCGCAGCGTTTTCCACAGCGTGTGCACATACCTTTAGAATACCGCGCGGAAACGCTGTGTTGTATTTTCCGCAGCATGTCAATTCTTTGCGCGGATTCCGCAGCGTTTTACACCTGTTCCTCAATAGGAATCCGCAGGTGAAATCCGCACAAAAAACACTGGAAATCCGCGGTAAATCCACAGGTAACACGCAGTGCCTTTTACCTGCAGATTTTTCAAAAATGGTGCTGAAAAATCTCACACGACTCCGCAACGTGGGCACAGAGCCTTAGGGTTAGGGTTGGAATTAGGGTTGTGGTTAGGGTTGTGGTTAGGGGTGTGATTAGGGTTATGGCTACAGTTGGGATTAGGGTTAGGGGTGTGGGGGGGTTAGTGTTGGAGGTAGAAGTGAGGGGTTTCCACTGTTTAGGCACATCAGGGGTCTCCAAACGCAACATGGCGCCACCATTGATTCCAGCCAATCTTGTATTCAAAAAGTCAAATGGTGCTCCCTCACTTCTGAGCCCCGACGTGCGCCCAAACAGTGGTTTACCCCCACAGATGGGGTACCAGCATACTCAGGACAAACTGCACAACAATTATTGGGGTCCAATTTCTCCTGTTACCCTTGTGAAAAAAAAAATTGCTTGCTAAAACATCATTTTTGAGGAAAGAAAAATGATTTTTTATTTTCACGGCTCTGCGTTGTAAACGTCTGTGAAGCACTTGGGGGTTCAAAGTGCTCACCACATATCTAGATAAGTTCCTTGGGGGGTCTAGTTTCCAAAATGGGGTCACTTGTGGGGGGTTCTACTGTTTAGGCACACCAGGGGCTCTGCAAATGCAAAGTGACGCCCGAAGACCATTCCATCAAAGTCTGCATTTCAAAAGTCACTACTTCCCTTCTGAGCCTCGACGTGTGCCCAAACAGTGGTTTACCCCCACACATGGGGTATTGGCGTACTCAGGAGAAACTGGACAACAACTTTTGGGGTCCAATTTCTCCTGTAACCCTTGGGAAAATAAAAAATTCTGGGCTAAAAAATTATATTTGAGGAAAGAAAACGTATTTATTATTTTCACGGCTCTGCGTTATAAACTTCTGTGAAGCACTTGGGGGTTCAAAGTGCTCTCCACACATCTAGATAAGTTCCTTGCGGGGTCTAGTTTCTAAAATGGGGTCACTTGTGGGGGGTTTCTACTGTTTAGCCACATCAGGGGCTCTGCAAACGCAACGTGACGCCCGCAGAGCATTCCATCAAAGTCTGCATTTCAAAACATCACTACTTCCCTTCCAAACCCCGACGTGTGCCCAAACAGTGGTTTACCCCTGTCATGATTCCAATGGCAGGGAATCACAAAAGGACAAGCAACAACGAGCTCTAGGGTGATGGAACCTGAGCTGACCGCGACCCTAAACCTGAACACACAAATAACAATAGCCGGGGAACGTGCGTACGTTGATCCTAGACGTCTCGCACCAGCCGAAGATCTAACTTCCCCTATTAGAAGAAACACAGACCTCTCTTGCCTCCAGAGAAATACCCCACAGAAATAGCAGCCCCCACATATAATGACGGTGAAATGAGAGGAAGGCACATACACAGTATGAAAACAGACTCAGCAAAATGAGGCCCGCTAAAACTAGATAGCAGAGGATACAAAAGTAAACTGCGCGGTCAGCAAAAAACCCTTCAAAAAACCATCCTGTAATTACTTGAACTCATGTTCCAACTCATGGAACATGAGGAGCAATTACAGCCCGCTAGAGCAACCAGCAGCAAAGAAACAATTATATGCAAGCTGGACAAGACAAAAATAAAGCAAAACGTGGAACAAGAATATCAAAAACTTAGCTTGTCCTGAAGATTACTGAAGCCAGAAGCTGAGGTAACAAAACACTCTGATAACCTTGATAGCCGGCGGGGAAATGACAAGAAAGCCCGGTTAAATAGGAAACTCCCAAATCCTAATAGAACAGGTGGACACCAGAGACAGCAGAACACAAATCACCCAGTACCATCAGTAACCACCAGAGGGAGCCCAAAAACAGAACTCACAACAGTACCCCCCCCTTGAGGAGGGGTCACCGAACCCTCACGAGAACCACCAGGGCGACCAGGATGAGCCCTATGAAAAGCGCGGACCAAATCATCAGCATGAACATCAGAGGCAACCACCCAAGAATTATCCTCCATAACCCTTCCACTTGACCAAATATTGGAGTTTCCGTCTGGAAACACGAGAATCCAAGATCTTCTCCACAACATACTCCAATTCTCCCTCCACCAGCACCGGAGCAGGAGGCTCAAGCGAAGGAACAACAGGTACCTCATACCTCCGCAACAACGACCGATGGAAAACATTATGAATAGCAAACGATGCCGGGAGATCCAAACGAAATGACACAGGGTTAAGAATTTCCAAGATCCTATCAGGACCGATGAACCGAGGCTTGAACTTAGGAGAAGAGACCTTCATAGGAACAAAACGAGAAGACAACCACACCAAGTCCCCAACACGAAGTCGAGGACCCACGCGGCGACGGCGATTAGCAAACTGCTGAGCCTTCTCCTGGGACAACTTCAAATTGTCCACCACATGACTCCAAATCTGATGCAACCTATCCACCACCATGTCCACTCCAGGACAATCAGAAGGCTCCACCTGACCAGAGGAAAAACGAGGATGAAACCCCGAATTACAAAAGAAAGGAGAAACCAAGGTAGCAGAACTAGCCCGATTATTAAGGGCAAACTCGGCCAGCGGCAAAAAGGTAACCCAGTCATCCTGATCAGCAGAAACAAAACACCTCAAATCAGTTTCCAAGGTCTGATTAGTTCGCTCCGTCTGGCCATTCGTCTGAGGGTGGAATGCAGACGAAAAGGACAAATCAATGCCCATCTTAGCACAGAACGTCCGCCAAAATCTAGACACAAACTGGGATCCCCTGTCAGAAACGATGTTCTCCGGAATCCCATGCAAACGAACCACGTTCTGGAAAAACAGAGGGACCAACTCAGAGGAGGAAGGCAACTTAGGCAAGGGTACAAGATGAACCATTTTAGAAAAGCGGTCACACACAACCCAGATGACGGACATTTTTTGAGAGACAGGGAGATCCGAAATAAAGTCCATAGAAATGTGCGTCCAAGGCCTCTTCGGAATAGGCAAAGGTGACAACAATCCACTGACTCGAGAACAGCAAGGCTTAGCCCGAGCACAAACCTCATAAGACTGCACAAAAGAACGCACATCCCTCGACAAGGAAGGCCACCAAAAAGACCTGGCCATCAAGTCTCTAGTACCAAATATTCCAGGATGACCTGCCAACGCAGAAGAATGGACCTCGGAGATGACTCTACTGGTCCAACTATCCGGAACAAACAGTCTCTCAGGCGGACAACGATCAGGTTTACCCGCCTGAAACTCCTGCAAAGCACGTCGCAAGTCTGGGAAGACGGCCGACAAAATCACCCCATCCCTAAGGATACCAGTGGGTTCAGAATTTCCAGGGGAGTCAGGCACAAAACTCCTAGAAAGAGCATCCGCCTTCACATTCTTTGAACCTGGCAGGTATGAAACCACAAAATTGAAACGAGAGAAAAACAGTGACCAACGAGCCTGTCTAGGATTCAGACGCCTTTTTTTCCTGGGGCTTTTTCTCATGATGTCTATCAGGTTTACATATATGGGAGTATGAGGGATAATGTTTAATTTTCGTCTCCTTAGATATCATACCACCATTCCGGCACTCTTAGCCTGCGTGCTTCTGAGTTTATTTGTCTTACGGTGAGACCATATCTCTAATGTAGATCTACAGTGTATACGATAACAATGCCAATATAGTTATTCACTGTGTCCTTCTCTTTTAGCCACCGATATTTCATTGGGCGTTTTCCTTATATATACATCTAAATCCTCTTCCATTTCTAATTGTGTACATTAGGTGAGACACTCTATATTCTCCCTATGGGCAGGGATTTTTTCCTTTTTTCCTTTTCTTTCTGCTTCCATATTTACCCTTATTTTTGTATCTATATCATAGACTATCTTCCAAAGCTCTACAATTAAATCTAATTATTAGATGCTGACGCCATTGTTGAACAGGTTAGTTTTATCATTTCCTTCCCAATACCTATCATACATATTGCATATTCCATCCCCGATGATGACATACGATATCCGTCTCACATAGGTCCATAGAATTCCACAACATAGAACCTGCTCCTTTTGATACCTTACATCTACAGAGACACTAGCAGTCGGGTATGTAAAAAAATGTAATAAATGTTACCTTTTCCCCTCCTTACCTCTCCTACCCTCCATTCCGTCACATATCACATAAAGTTTGTGAGATTTATCTTATTTTTTGCTACTATTTTTTTTTTTTTTTGCCTTGTTACCATTTTCGTATATACTTATTGTTATTTTGTTATATATTTACAATGCAGCTTACTGAAGAAGGTCAAATGTTTGACCGAAACGTTTAAATTGGACTGCAATCCAAGTAATAAATATCTTTTGTTCAAATTTCATCACTTACTATCTGTTGAGTGCCAAGTTATTTACGTATTCTGCTTACTGGTGTGGGAAACCTATCTTGAGCACCGACTCAGCAGTGCCACGATATATTTCACTCAGACGCCTGGCAGACTCAAGGTAAATCAGATTTTTGTGATCAGTCAAGACCACCACACGATGTCTAGCACCCTCCAGACAATGACGCCACTCCTCAAATGCCCACTTCATGGCCAAAAGTTCCCGATTACCCACATCATAATTCCGCTCAGCGGGCGAAAATTTTCTAGAAAAGAACGCACATGGCTTCATCACCGAGCAATCGGAGCTTCTCTGTGACAAAACCGCCCCCGCTCCAATCTCGGAAGCATCAACCTCAACTTGGAAAGGAAGCGAAACATCAGGCTGACGCAACACAGGAGCAGAAGAAAACCGGCGTTTAAGTTCCTGAAAGGCCTCCACAGCCGCAGGAGACCAATCAGCAACATCAGCACCCTTCTTAGTCAAATCCGTCAAAGGCTTAACAACACTAGAAAAATTAGTTATAAAACGACGATAGAAATTAGCAAAGCCCAAGAACTTCTGCAAACTCTTAAGAGATGCAGGCTGCGTCCAGTCACAAATAGCCCGAACCTTGACGGGATCCATCTCAATAGTAGAAGGGGAAAAAATATACCCCAAGAAAGAAATCTTCTGGACTCCAAAGAGACACTTTGAGCCCTTTACAAACAAGGAATTAGACCGCAGGACCTGAAACACCTTCCTGACCTGCTGAACATGAGACTCCCAGTCATCAGAAAAAACCAAAATATCATCCAAATACACAATCATAAATTTATCCAGATATTCACGGAAAATATCGTGCATAAAGGACTGGAAGACTGAAGGAGCATTAGAAAGTCCGAAAGGCATTACCAAATACTCAAAATGGCCCTCAGGCGTATTAAATGCGGTTTTCCACTCATCACCTTGCTTTATTCGTATAAGATTATACGCACCCCGGAGATCAATCTTAGTGAACCATTTAGCCCACTTAATGCGAGCAAACAAATCAGTCAACAAAGGCAAAGGATACTGATATTTTACGGTAATCTTATTCAAAAGACGATAATCTATACAAGGCCTCAAGGACCCATCTTTCTTGGCCACGAAAAAAAAACCTGCTCCCAAAGGGGACGAAGATGGACGGATATGTCCCTTTTCCAAGGACTCCTTAACATAATCCCGCATAGCAGTATGCTCTGGCACTGACAGATTGAACAAACGACCTTTAGGAAATTTACTACCAGGAATTAAATCTATAGCACAATCGCAATCCCTGTGAGGAGGAAGCGAACTGAGCTTAGGCTCCTCAAAAACATCCCGATAATCCGACAAAAATACAGGAACCTCAGAAGGAGTAGATGAAGCGATAGAAATCGGAGGTGCATCATCATGAACCCCCTGACATCCCCAGCTTAACACAGACATTGTTTTCCAGTCAAGGACTGGATTATGAGTTTGTAACCATGGCAGACCAAGTACTAGAACATCATGTAAATTATACAATACCAGGAAGCGAATCACCTCCTGATAAACGGGAGTCATACGCATGGTCACTTGTGTCCAGTACTGAGGTTTATTCATAGCCAAAGGTGTAGAGTCAATTCCCTTCAAAGGAATAGGGACTTCCAGAGGCTCCAGACTAAACCCACAGCGATTGGCAAATGACCAATCCATAAGACTCAGGGCAGCGCCTGAATCCACATAGGCATCAACGGAAATGGATGATAATGAACAAATCAGAGTCACAGACAGAATGAACTTAGACTGTAACGTACTAATGGCAACAGACTTATCAACCTTTTTTGTGCGTTTAGAGCATGCTGATATAACATGAGCTGAATCACCACAATAAAAGCACAACCCATTTTTCCGCCTATAGTTTTGCCGTTCACTTCTAGACTGAACTCTATCACATTGCATTGTCTCAAGTGCCTGTTCAGAAGACACCGCCAAATGGTGCACAGGTTTGCGCTCCCGTAAACGCCGATCAATCTGAATAGCCATAGTCATAGACTCATTCAGACCCGTAGGCGCAGGGAACCCCACCATAACATCTTTAATGGCCTCAGAAAGGCCATCTCTGAACTTTGCAGCCAGGGCGCACTCATTCCACTGAGTAAGCACTGACCATTTCCGAAATTTTTGACAATATATTTCTGCTTCATCTTGCCCCTGAGAGAGAGCTAATAAAGCTTTTTCAGCCTGAATCTCTTGGTTAGGTTCCTCATAGAGCAAACCCAATGCCAGAAAAAACGCATCCACATTAAGCAACGCAGGATCCCCTGGTGCCAATGCAAATGCCCAATTTTGAGGGTCACCCCGCAGGAAAGATATAATAATCTTAACCTGCTGAGCAGGGTCTCCAGAAGAGCGAGATTTCAAAGAAAGGAACAGCTTGCAATTGTTCCTAAAATTCAGAAAACTAGATCTATCTCCAGCAAAGAACTCTGGAATAGGAATTCTAGGTTCAGACATAGGAGCATGTACAACAAAATCTTGTATATTTTGAACCTTAGCAGCAAGATTATTCAAGCTGGAAGCTAAACTCTGGACGTCCATGATAAACAGCTAAGGTCAGAGCCATTCAAGGATTAAGAGGAAAAAAAAAAAAAAAAAAAATCAGCCAGGCTGCAATTAAGGCTAGGCAGCAACCTCAGAGGAGAAAAAAAAAAACTTCCTCAGACTACTTTTCCTCCTACTTCAGCCCAAACATTTTGGGCCGGCTATACTGTCATGATTCCAATGGCAGGGAATCACAAAAGGACAAGCACCAACGAGCTCTAGGGTGATGGAACCTGAGCTGACCGCGACCCTAAACCTGAACACACAAATAACAATAGCCGGGGAACGTGCCTACGTTGATCCTAGACGTCTCGCACCAGCCGAAGATCTAACTTCCCCTATTAGAAGAAACACAGACCTCTCTTGCCTCCAGAGAAATACCCCACAGAAATAGCAGCCCCCCACATATAATGACGGTGAAATGAGAGGAAGGCACATACACAGTATGAAAACAGATTCAGCAAAATGAGGCCCGCTAAAACTAGATAGCAGAGGATACAAAAGTAAACTGCGCGGTCAGCAAAAAACCCTTCAAAAAACCATCCTGTAATTACTTGAACTCGTGTTCCAACTCATGGAACATGAGGAGCAATTACAGCCCGCTAGAGCAACCAGCAGCAAAGAAACAATTATATGCAACTGGACAAGACAAAAATAAAGCAAAACGTGGAACAAGAAAATCAAAAACTTAGCTTGTCCTGAAGATTACTGAAGCCAGAAGCTGAGGTAACAAAACACTCTGATAACCTTGATAGCCGGCGGGGAAATGACAAGAAAGCCCGGTTAAATAGGAAACTCCCAAATCCTAATAGAACAGGTGGACACCAGAGACAGCAGAACACAAATCACCCAGTACCATCAGTAACCACCAGAGGGAGCCCAAAAACAGAACTCACAACATACCCCCACATATGGTGTATCAGCGTACTCAGGAGAAACTGGACAACAACTTTTGGGGTCAAATTTCTCCTGTTACCCTTGGGAAAATAAAAAATTGCGGGCTAAAAAATCATTTTTGAGAAAAGAAATTTTTTTTTTATTTTCATGGCTCTGCGTTGTAAACTTCTGTGAAGCACTTGGGGGTTCAAATCAAAATGCTCACCACACATCTAGATTAGTTCCTTTGGGGGTCTAGTTTCCAAAATGGGGTCATTTGTGGGGGATCTGCAATGTTTAGGCACACAGGGGCTCTCCAAACGCGACATGGTGTCCGCTAATGATTGGAGCTAATTTTCCATTTAAAAAGCCAAATGGTGTGCCTTCACTTCTGAGCCCTGCCGTGCGCCCAAACAGTGGTTTACCCCCACATATGGGGTATCAGCGTACTCAGGACAAACTGGACAACAACATTTGGGGTCCAATTTCTCCTATTACCCTTGGCAAAATAGGAAATTCCAGGCTAAAAAATAATTTTTGAGGAAAGAAAAATTATTTTTTATTTTCATGGCTCTGCGTTATAAACTTCTGTGAAGCACCTGGGGGTTTAAAGTGCTCAATATGCATCTAGATAAGTTTTTTGGGGGGCTAGTTTCCAAAATGGGGTCACTTGTGGGGGAGCTCC
The DNA here is from genome assembly GCF_032444005.1 of Ranitomeya imitator. Lineage (NCBI taxonomy): Eukaryota > Metazoa > Chordata > Amphibia > Anura > Dendrobatidae > Ranitomeya > Ranitomeya imitator. The sequence continues at coordinate 708,510,743 of NC_091284.1, read as the reverse complement.
AATGTTTAGGCACACAGGGGCTCTCGAAACGCGACATGGTGTCCGCTAACAATTGGAGCTAATTTTCCATTCAAAAAGTCAAATGGCGCGCCTTCCCTTCCGAGCCCTGCCGTGTGCCCAAACAGTGGTTTACCCCCACATATGAGGTATCGGCGTACTCGGGAGAATTTGCCCAACAAATTTTAGGAACCATTTTATCATGTTGCCCATGCGAAAATGAAAAAATTGAGGCTAAAAGATTTTTTTTGTGAAAAAAAAGTACTTTTTCTTTTTTACGGATCAATTTGTGAAGCACCTGAGGGTTTAAAGTGCTCACTGTGCATCTAGATAAGTTCCTTGGGGCGTCTAGTTTCCAAAATGGGGTCACTTGTGGGGGAGCTCCAATTTTTAGGCACACGGGGGCTATCCAAACACAACATGGTGTCCGCTAAAGAGTGGAGCCAATTTTTCATTCAAAAAGTCAAATGGCGCTCCTTCCCTTCCAAGCCCTGCCGTGCGCCCAAACAGTGGTTTACTCCCACATATGAGGTATCAGCGTACTCAGGACAAATTGGACAACAACTTTCGTGGTGCAGTTTCTCCTTTTACCATTGGGAAAATAAAAAAAATTGTTGCTAAAAGATCATTTTTGTGACTAAAAAGTTAAATGTTCATTTTTTCCTTCCATGTTGCTTCTGCTGCTGTGAAGCACCTGAAGGGTTAATAAACTTCTTGAATGTGGTTTTGTGCACCTTGAGGGGTGCAGTTGTTAGAATGGTGTCACTTTTGTGTATTTTCAGCCATATAGACCCCTCAAACTGACTTCAAATGTGAGGTGGTCCCTAAAGAAAAATGGTTTTGTAAATTTCGTTGTAAAAATGAGAAATCGCTGGTCAAATTTTAACCCTTATAACTTCCTAGCAAAAAAAAAATTTTGTTTCCAAAATTGTGCTGATGTAAAGTATACATGTGGGAAATGTTATTTATTAACTATTTTGTGTCACATAACTCTGGTTTAACAGAATAAAAATTAAAAATGTGAAAATTGCGAAATTTTAAAAATTTTCGCCAAATTTCCGTTTTTATCACAAATAAACGCAGAATTTATTGACCTAAATTTACCACTAACATGAAGCCCAATATGTCACGAAAAAACAATCTCAGAACCGCTAGGATCCGTTGAAGCGTTCCTGAGTTATTACCTCATAAAGGGACACTGGTCAGAATTGCAAAAAACGGCAAGGTCTTTAAGGTCAAAATAGGCTGGGTCATGAAGGGGTTAAGGTCAAAATAGGCTGGGTCATGAAGGGGTTAAAGAATCATATCAAGATGAATAATTTCAGATTTTTTTCCAACTGTAATGTCACCTGTTTGTCAATCTTTGCCCACTCTTCCTTGCAGTAGCTCCAATCATTAGATTGTGAGGGCACCTCTTGTGTACAGTGCCCTTTTCAGGTCACCCACAGATTTTCATTTGGATTCAGATCTGACCTCTGGGCCATTCAAAAACTTGGAGGTAAGCTTAGGAACGTTTTGCTGAAAGGTGAAATTCCTCTTCATCTTCAGCTTTTTTTAAGCAAAGGATTGCAAAAATCTGACTGATATTGGAACTGTTCGTAATTCCCTGTAAGGCTGTGTGCACACGTTGCACTTTTTTTTTGCGTTTTTTAGCTATAAAAACTCATAAAAAAACGCATACATTATGCATCCCATCATTTAGAATGCATTACTCAATTTTATGCACATGATGCGTTTCGTTAATTTTGTGGATTTTTTGCATTTTTCATGCTATTTCATGCATTGGGAAGCTCCGGAAAAAAAACGCGCAAAAAACGCATCAAAAACGCGGAAAAAAACGCATGCGGATTTCTTGCAGAAAATGTCCGGTTTTGCTCTGGAAATTTCTGTAAGAAATCCTAAACGTGTGCACATAGCCTTACAGTTACAAAAAACCTGCCAAAAAGTGTAATTCTGCCTCCACCATTCTTTTCACGAAACATACATTTTTGAATTATAGCTGAAAAATTCAACCTTGGACTTGATGTAGGTTTTGGCAAAATATAGCTGGATGTTTTTTTCTTTTTAAGAAAATGCTTTCATCTTGCTTTCCTACTGCACAGGCAAGACGTAAGAAGAATTCAGAAGATTGTTGTCACATGCAGTTCACAACTAGTGCTTACCAAAAATTCCTGCAGCTCCTTGTTGCTGTAGCCAATTGGTAGTCTCTCAGACTAATTTTTCTTGTCTTTTCATCATTTTCTAAGGGGCGTCCAGTTCTAGGTAATGTTAGTGTTGTGCCAAATTTAAAGGGAATCTGTCACCTCATTTTTCGCATATAAGCTGCGGCTACCGCCATTAGGCTATGTGCACACGTAGGAAATGTGGTGCAGAATTTTCTGCACACAATCCGCAGCTCCTGGCAGGATTTGCCGCCGTTTTTATGCAGATTTTGTGCGTATTTGCCGCGGAATTGATGTGGATTTTGTGTGTGTGATTTTCTGCAGTTTTTGCCACTGCGGATTTCTATCATGGAGGGGTGCAGATACGCTGCAGATCTGCACAAAAGAAGTGACATGCACTTCTTTTAAATCCGCAGCAATTCCGCACTGATTGTTCCGCACCGTCTGCACAACTTTATTTTTTACCCATTGATTTACATTGTACTGTAAATCACAGTTCGGATCTGCAGCGTTTCTGCGTGGAAAAATCTGCTGCGGATCCGCACAAATCCGCATTGTGTGCACATAGCCTTGGGGCTTATCTACAGCATTCTGTAATGCTGTAGATAAGCCCCCGATGTGACCTGAAAGATGAGAAAAACAAGTTAGATTATACTCACCCAGGGGCGGTCTGGTGCGGTCCAGGTCCGATGGGCGTCGCAGGTCCAGGTCCAGCGCCTCCTATCTTCATGCGATGACGTCCTCTTCCTTGATTCTGTCATGGCTCATGCGCAGGCTTACTGATTTGCCCTGTTGAGGGCAGATTGAAGTACTGCAGTGCGCAGACGCCGGGAAAGCTAAGAGTGGCCCAGGGCCTGCGCACTGCAGTACTTTACTCTGCCCTCAACAGGGTAAATCAGTATGCCCGCGCAGGACCCCCGACTCGAAGCAAGGAGGATGACGACCTCGTATGAAGATGGGAGACCCCGGACTTGCGACGCCCATCGGACCCGGACCGCATCGGACCGCCCCTGGGTGAGTATACTGCTCAAAAAAATAAAAGGAACACTTAAACAACAGACTATAACGCAAATAAATCAAACTTCTGTGAAATAAAACTGTCCACTTAGGAAGCAACACTGATTGACAATCAATTTCACATGCTGTTGTCCAAATGGAATAGACAATAGATGGAAATTATTGGCAATTATCATGACACACTCAATAAAGAAGTGGTTCTGCAGGTGGGGACTATAGATCGCATCTCAGTACCAATGCTTTCTGGCTGATGTTTTGGTCACTTTTGAAGGTTGGTTGTGCTTTCACACTAGTGGTAGAATGAGACGGACTCTACAACCATGATTAAGACATCAAGTCGAAACGTGTCGGAATAACGCTGCCACTCCATGAACTTTTTATGCGTGTTGCTGTTTAATACTTTTTGAGTGGTTTACCATTATCTATATTTTAATATGAAGAAATAAACAATAATTTTTTATTTGAATTTCCTGCTGGATTTATCATATTTTTTCCTGTGGACTGTGTGCTTGTACTTCCGTGCAGGAACAGATGAGAGGTGGCTGATTTTCATGTGAGCTGACTACTTGTGTGTTTTGTTTTTGGACTCTACAACCGACACAAGTGGCTCAGGTAGTGCAGCTCATCCAGGAAGGCACATCAATGCAAGCTGTGGCAAGAAGGTTTGCTGTGTCTGTCAGCGTAGTGTTCAGAAGCTGGAGGAGCTACCAGGAGACAGGCCGGTACACCAGGAGATGTGGAGGGGGCCGTAGGAGGGCAACAACCCAGCAGCAGGACCGCTACCTCAGCCTTTGTGCAAGGAGGAACAAGAGGAGCACAGCCAGAGCCCTGCAAAATGACCTCCAGAAGGCCACAAATGTGCATGTTTCTGCACAAATGGTTAGAAACCAACTCCATGAGGATGGTCTGAGTGCTCGACGTCCACAGATAGGGGTTGGCGCCCTTTGCTCTTCACAGATTAAAGCAGGTTAACACTGAGCACATGTGACAGACGTGACAGAGTCTGGAGACGCCGTGGAGAGGGATCTGCTGCCTGCAACATCCTTCAGCATGACCGGTTTGGCAGTGGGTCAGTAATGGTGTGGGGTGGCATTTCTTTGAAAGGCCGCACAGCCCTCCATGTGCTCGCCAGAAGTAGCCTGACTGCCATTAGGTACCGAGATGAGATCCTCAGACCCCTTGTGAGACCATATGCTGGTGCGGTTGGCCATGGGTTCCTCCTAATGCAGGACAATGCCAGACCTCATGTGGCTGGAGTGTGTCAGCAGTTGCTGCAAGATGAGGGCATTGAAGCTATGGACTGGCCCGCCTATTCCATAGACCTGAATCCGATTGAACACATCTGGGACATCATGTCTCGCACCATCCACCAACGTCACTTTGCACCACAGACTGTCCAGGAGTTGACAGATGCTTTAGTCCAGGTCTGGGAGGAGATCCCTTTGGAGACCTTCTGCCGCCTCATCAGGAGCATGCCCAAGGGTTGTACGGAGGTCATACATGCATGTGGAGGCCACACACACTACTGAGCATCATTTCCTTGTCTTGAGGCATTTCCACTGAAGTTGGATCAGCCTGTAACTTCATTTTCCACTTTGATTTTGAGCATCATTCCAACTCCAGACCTCTGTGGAATATTAGTTGTGATTTACATAGATAATTTTTAGGTTTTATTGTTCTAAAAACATTCCACTATCTATATAAAAACGAGTGTGTGTGTGTGCGCGTATATCAATGATGATGTTATAATGGTTGCCATGGCGATGATGAAATCATAAAGGTTGTCATGGCGAAGATGATGTCATAATGGTTGTCATGGCGAAGATGGTGTCATAATTGTTGCCATGGCGACGATGATGTCATAGTAGGCTGCAATGGTGACGGTGATGTCGTAATGGTTGCTATGGTGACAAGATGTCATAATCATAATAAGTTGCCATTGCGACGATGATGTCAGAATGGTTGCCATGGCGAAAAACTATGGGAACTATGGGATGGAGGATGTGTGGGTATATGGGCACAGGACTATGGGATGGAGTGTCATGATCCCAATGGCAGGGGAATCACAAAAAGGACAAGCACAGATACAAACAAGCTCTAGGGCGATGGAACCTGAGCTGACCGCGACCCTGAACCTAACACACAAATAAAAGTAGCCGGGGAACGTGCCTACGATGATCCTAGACGTCTCGCTCCAGCCGAAGATCTCACTTCCCCTATCAGAAGAAACACAGACCTCTCTTGCCTCCAGAGAAATACCCCACAGCAAATAGCAGCCCCCCACATATAATGACGGTGAAATGAGAGGAAAGCACATACGTAGTATGAAAACAGTTTCAGCAAAATGAGGCCCGCTAAAGCTAGATAGCAGAGGATACAAAAGTGAACTGCGCGGTCAGCGAAAAACCCTTCAAAAAACCATCCTGAAATTACTTGAACTCATGTGCCAACTCATGGTACATGAAAAGCAATTTCAGCCCACTAGAGCAACCAGCAGCAGAGAATCACATATCTGCAGGCTGGACTAAAAACCAAATTAAGCAAAACACAAAACAGGAAAATCTAAACTTAGCTTGTCCAGAAGGTTCTAGGAGCAGGGAGCAGAGGTAACAAGACACACTGGATACATTGATAACCGGCGAGGAAATGCCAGCAAAGCCAGGTTAAATAGGAAACTCCCATATGCTGATGGAACAGGTGGAACCCAGAAACCCAGGAAAGACAAGTCACCCAGTACCATCAGTAACCACCAGAGGGAGCCCAAAAACAGAACTCACAACAGTACCCCCCCCTTGAGGAGGGGTCACCGAACCCTCACGAGAACCACCAGGGCGACCAGGATGAGCCCTATGAAAAGCGCGAACCAAATCATCAGCATGAACATCCGAGGCAACCACCCAAGAATTATCCTCCTGACCATAACCCTTCCACTTGACCAAATACTGGAGTTTCCGTCTGGAAACACGAGAATCCAAGATCTTCTCCACAACATACTCCAATTCTCCCTCCACCAGCACTGGAGCAGGAGGCTCAAGAGAAGGAACAACAGGTACCTCATACTTCCGCAACAACGACCGATGAAACACATTATGAATAGCAAACGATGCCGGGAGATCCAAACGAAACGACACAGGGTTAAGAATTTCCAAGATCCTATAGGGACCGATGAACCGAGGCTTGAACTTAGGAGAAGAGACCTTCATAGGAACAAAACGAGAAGACAACCACACCAAGTCACCAACAAGAAGTCGAGGACCCACGCGGCGACGGCGATTAGCAAACTGCTGAGCCTTCTCCTGGGACAACTTCAAATTGTCCACCACATGACTCCAAATCCGATGCAACCTATCCACCACCATGTCCACTCCAGGACAATCAGAAGGTTCCACCTGACCAGAGGAAAAACGAGGATGAAACCCCGAATTACAAAAGAAAGGAGAAACCAAGGTAGCAGAACTAGCCCGATTATTAAGCGCAAACTCGGCCAGCGGCAAAAAGGTAACCCAGTCATCCTGATCAGCAGAAACAAAACACCTTAAATAAGTTTCCAAGGTCTGATTAGTTCGTTCAGTCTGGCCATTCGTCTGAGGATGGAATGCAGACGAAAAGGACAAATCAATGCCCATCTTAGCACAGAAAGTCTGCCAAAATCTAGACACAAACTGGGATCCCCTGTCAGAAACGATGTTCTCAGGAATCCCATGCAAACGAACCACATTCTGAAAAAACAGAGGGACCAACTCAGAGGAGGAAGGCAACTTAGGCAAGGGTACCAGATGAACCATTTTAGAAAAGCGATCACACACAACCCAGATGACGGACATTTTTTGAGAGACAGGGAGATCCGAAATAAAGTCCATGGAAATGTGCGTCCAAGGCCTCTTCGGGATAGGCAAAGGTGACAACAATCCACTGGCCCGAGAACAGCAAGGCTTAGCCCGAGCACAAACCTCACAAGACTGCACAAAAGAACGCACATCCCTCGACAAGGAAGGCCACCAAAAAGACCTGGCCACCAAGTCTCTAGTACCAAATATTCCAGGATGACCTGCCAACGCAGAAGAATGGACCTCGGAGATGACTCTACTGGTCCAATTATCCGGAACAAACAGTCTCTCAGGCGGACAACGATCAGGTTTAGCCACCTGAAACTCCTGCAAAGCACGTCGCAAGTCTGGGGAGACAGCAGACAAAATCACCCCATCCCTAAGGATACCAGAGGGCTCAGAATTTCCAAGGGAGTCAGGCACAAAACTCCTAGAAAGAGCATCCGCCTTCACATTCTTTGAACCTGGCAGGTATGAAACCACAAAATTGAAACGAGAGAAAAACAGTGACCAACGAGCCTGTCTAGGATTCAGACGCCTGGCAGACTCAAGGTAAATCAAATTTTTGTGATCAGTCAAGACCACCACACGATGTCTAGCACCCTCTAGCCAATGACGCCACTCCTCAAATGCCCACTTCATGGCCAAAAGTTCCCGATTACCAACATCATAATTCCGCTCAGCCGGCGAAAACTTTCTAGAAAAAAACGCGCATGGCTTCATCACTGAGCCATCGGAGCTTCTCTGTGACAAAACCGCCCCCGCTCCAATCTCGGAAGCCTCAACCTCAACCTGAAAAGGGAGCGAAACATCTGGCTGACGCAACACAGGAGCAGAAGAAAACCGGCGCTTAAGTTCCTGAAAGGCCTCCACAGCCGCAGGAGACCAATTAGCAACATCAGCACCCTTCTTAGTCAAATCCGTCAAAGGCTTAACAACACTAGAAAAATTAGTTATAAAACGACGATAGAAATTAGCAAAGCCCAAGAACTTCTGTAGACTCTTAAGAGATGTAGGCTGCGTCCAGTCACAAATAGCCTGAACCTTGACGGGATCCATCTCAATAGTAGAAGGGGAAAAAATATACCCCAAGAAAGAAATCTTCTGGACTCCAAAGAGACACTTTGAGCCTTTTACAAACAAGGAATTGGCCCGCAGGACCTGAAACACCTTCCTGACCTGCTGAACATGAGACTCCCAGTCATCAGAAAAAAACAAAATATCATCCAAATACACAATCATAAATTTATCCAGATATTCACGGAAAATATCGTGCATAAAGGACTGGAAGACTGAAGGAGCATTAGAAAGTCCAAAAGGCATTACCAAATACTCAAAATGGCCCTCAGGCGTATTAAATGCGGTTTTCCACTCATCACCTTGCTTTATTCGTATAAGATTATACGCACCCCGAAGATCAATCCTAGTGAACCATTTAGCCCCCTTAATGCGAGCAAACAAATCAGTCAACAATGGCAAAGGATACTGATATTTTACGGTAATCTTATTCAAAAGACGATAATCTATAAAAGGCCTCAAGGAACCATCTTTCTTGGCCACGAAAAAAATACCTGCTCCCAAAGGGGACAAAGATGGACGGATATGTCCCTTTTCCAAGGACTCCTTAACATAATCCCGCCTAGCAGTATGCTCTGGCACTGACAGATTGAACAAACGACCTTTAGGAAATTTACTGCCCGGAATTAAATTTATAGCACAATCGCAATCCCTGTGAGGAGGAAGCGAACTGAGCTTAGGCTCCTCGAAAACATCCCGATAGTCAGACAAAAACACAGGAATCTCAGAAGGAGTAGATGAAGCGATAGAAATCGGAGGTGCATTATCATGAACCCCCTGACAACCCCAGCTTAACACAGACACTGATTTCCAGTCAAGGACTGGATTATGAGTTTGTAACCATGGCAGACCAAGTACTAGAACATCATGCAAATTATACAGTACCAGGAAGCGAATCACCTCCTGATGAACGGGAGTCATACGCATGGTCACTTGTGTCCAGTACTGAGGTTTATTCATAGCCAAAGGTGTAGAGTCAATTCCCTTCAAAGGAATAGGGACTTCCAGAGGCTCCAGACTAAACCCACAGCGATTGGCAAATGACCAATCCATAAGACTCAGGGCAGCGCCTGAATCCACATAGGCATCGACGGAAATGGATGATAATGAACAAATCAGAGTCACAGACAGAATGAACTTAGACTGTAAAGTACTAATGGCAACAGACTTATCAACCTTTTTTGTGCGTTTAGAGCATGCTGATATAACATGAGCTGAATCACCACAATAAAAGCACAACCCTTTTTTCCGCCTATACTTTTGCCGTTCACTTCTGGACTGAATTCTATCACATTGCATTATCTCAGGTGACGGTTCAGACGACACCGCCAAATGATGCACAGGTTTGCGCTCCCGTAAACGCCGATCAATCTGAACAGCCATAGTCATAGACTCATTCAGACCAGCAGGCGCAGGGAACCCCACCATAACATCTTTAATGGCCTCAGAAAGGCCATCTCTAAACTTTGCAGCCAGAGCGCACTCATTCCACTGAGTAAGTACCAACCACTTCCGAAATTTTTGACAATAAATTTCTGCTTCATCTTGCCCCTGAGAGAGGGCCAACAAAGCTTTTTCAGCCTGAATCTCTTGGTTAGGTTCCTCATAGAGCAAACCCAATGCCAGAAAAAACGCATCTGCATTAAGCAACGCAGGGTCCCCTGGTGCCAATGCAAATGCCCAATACTGAAGGTCACCCCGCAGGAAAGATATAATTATCTTGACTTGCTGAGCAGGGTCTCCAGAGGAGCGAGATTTCAAAGAAAGAAACAACTTGCAATTGTTCCTAAAATTCAGAAAACGAGATCTATCTCCAGAAAAAAACTCTGGGACAGGAATTCTAGGTTCAGACATAGGAGCATGTACAACCAAATCCTGTATATTTTGAACCTTAGTGGCAAGATTATTCAGGCTGGAAGCCAAACTCTGGACGTCCATGATAAACAGCTGAGATCAGAGCCATTCAAAGATTAAGAGGAGGAGGAAGTAGCCAGGCTGCAATAAGGCTAGGCAGCAAACTCTGAGGGGAAAGAAAAAAAAAAAAAATTCCTCAGACTACTTATCCTCCTACTTCAGCCAATACAATTAACACTTTGTGGTCCGGTTATACTGTCATGATCCCAATGGCAGGGGATCACAAAAAGGACAAGCACAGATACAAACAAGCTCTAGGGCGATGGAACCTGAGCTGACCGCGACCCTGAACCTAACACACAAATAAAAGTAGCCGGGGAACGTGCCTACGATGATCCTAGACGTCTCGCTCCAGCCGAAGATCTCACTTCCCCTATCAGAAGAAACACAGACCTCTCTTGCCTCCAGAGAAATACCCCACAGCAAATAGCAGCCCCCCACATATAATGACGGTGAAATGAGAGGAAAGCACATACGTAGTATGAAAACAGTTTCAGCAAAATGAGGCCCGCTAAAGCTAGATAGCAGAGGATACAAAAGTGAACTGCGCGGTCAGCGAAAAACCCTTCAAAAAACCATCCTGAAATTACTTGAACTCATGTGCCAACTCATGGTACATGAAAAGCAATTTCAGCCCACTAGAGCAACCAGCAGCAGAGAATCACATATCTGCAGGCTGGACTAAAAACCAAATTAAGCAAAACACAAAACAGGAAAATCCAAACTTAGCTTGTCCAGAAGGTTCTAGGAGCAGGGAGCAGAGGTAACAAGACACACTGGATACATTGATAACCGGCGAGGAAATGCCGGCAAAGCCAGGTTAAATAGGAAACTCCCATATGCTGATGGAACAGGTGGAACCCAGAAACCCAGGAAAGACAAGTCACCCAGTACCATCAGTAACCACCAGAGGGAGCCCAAAAACAGAACTCACAACAATGGAGGATATGTATGATGGGTATATGGGCACGGGACTGTAGGATGTGTGATGGGTATATGGGCACGGGACTATGGGATGGAGGATAGATATGTATGATGGGTATATGGGCATTGGACTATGGGATGGAGGATGTGAAAATGGGCACAGGACTATGGGATGGAGGATGTGTGATGGGTATATGGGCACAGGACTATGGGATGGAGGATATGTATGATGGGTATATAGACACAGAACTATCGGATAGTCGCTGATATAGAAAAGGACTGTGTCCTGTTAAGCTTACAGGAGCACACAGATAACTGCTGAGCAGATAGCAGTCAGTGGTCATGCAGTCAGGAAAGCCCACAACCAATTCCTCACCGGAGGAGCCGGTATTCTAGTGGCTTAATTCAGCGGGCCCTGAATACATGCAACCAAACTCCTGACTGGAGGTACCGGTATTCTAATGGCTTTTACAGCCGACCCTGACCACAGGCATACATGACCACACTGACGCAAAGCACATAACAAGGATTAATACTAGCAGATGGCCATGCGGTCATGCGAACCTTTTATAGCTGCAGCAACTACAGGACCTTCCCAGAAGGACAAATGGGAGGCTGCCACAGAACTTGAGCAACTTCAAGACCTTCCTAGAGGACCAATGGGAGTTGCTGCAGTACCTGAGCATGTGACCCTTGATCTCGAATGAGAGATCTTACCCTGGTCATGCTCAGGAGGGGAAAAGTAGGACTTAGTCCCAAAGACGTCTGCTCGCCGCTGACTAGTACTGGCTACAATGGCAGAAGCAGGAAAGGCAGCAGTAACCCTTTGCACAGTATCAGACTGAGCGAGATGCTGGGACCGACGCCTCCGCTGAGCAGGCTCCACTGCGGCAGGAGAAGAATGGGAGACCGCAGCGGAGATGGCCCGAGATTCACCCTGTGCAGAGGCGGGAACTCAATCCCGTTGCGATTTGGGGTGCGTATTAGGCTTCTTTCACATTTCCGTCAGTACACGGCCGTCGCTAAGTGTCAGCGCCACGTACGGACGGACGTTGTAAAATTCGGCACAACGTGGGCAGCGGATGCAGTTTTTCAACGCATCCGCTGCCCATTCTAAAGTCCCGGGAAGGAGGGGGCGGAGTTCTGGCCGCGCATTCGCGGTAGGAATTGCAGGACCCGACGTACGAAAGAACGTTCCCTTGAACGTATTTTCGCTACGACGGTCCACCAAATCCCGACGCATCCAGTGCACGACGTATGGAACGTGTGTCCATATGTCGGGATGCGTCGGTAATATAAGTCTATGTGCAAAAAACACATCCTGCGGTCAACTTTGCAGGATGCGTTTTTTGCACAGAACGACGCATTGCGACGGCCTCTAAACGACGAAAGTGTGAAAGAGGCCTTATAGTCTGAAAAATACGGTAGTCTCATTTGACCAATGCACCTTCCCTTTATTAATGTATTTTTATTTATTTGTAGCAACTGATGCTTTTTCTTCCTGCCTTCTTCTTTCTGTCTTCTTCTTCCTGTCTTCTTCCTGTCTTCTTTCTGTCTTCTTCCAGTCTCTGTCTTCCATTCTTCTTCTTACTGTCTTCTTCTTCCAGTATTCTTTTTCCAGTCTTCATGTTACAGTCTTCTTCTTCCAGCTTTCTTCTCCTTCTTCTTCTTCTTCTTCTTCTTCTTCTTCTTCCATTCTTCTTCTTCCTTGTCTTCTTCCATTCTTCTTCTTCTTCCATTCTTCTTCTTCCTTGTCTTCTTCCATTCTTCTTCTTCCTTGTTTTCTTCCATTCTTCTTCTTCCTTGTCTTCTTCCATTCTTCTTCTTCCTTGTCTTCTTCTTCCTTGTCTTCTTCCTTGTCTTCTTCTTCCTTGTCTTCTTCCTTGTCTTCTTCTTCCTTGTCTTCTTCCAGTCTTCTTCTTCTTGTCTTCTTCCAGTCTTCTTCTTCTTGTCTTCTTCCAGTCTTCTTCTTCTTATCTTCTTCCTGTCTTCTTCTTCTTGTCTTCTACTGTATTTTCAGAGATCACTCGTCTATACAGTCCAAGTGCACGCTTTTTCCAGGGAGGGTGGCTCTTTACAGTCTGTGTAATGAATAAGAGAATTAAGCCAAGTCTGTTTTCTGATGATTTCTCAATCTATCCTTGGACCTTAGATTAAGAGTATGTGCACACATTCAGGTTTTTTTGCGTTTTTTTTTGTGTTTTTTCGTGATAAAAACGCTATAAAAACACATAGATATGTATTCTATCATTTAGAATGCATTCTGCAATTTTTGTGCACATGATGTTTTTTTTTCGCAAAAAAAAACCCATCGCGGTAAAAAAAAGCAACATGTTCATTAATTTTGCGGATTTTTCGCGTTTTTACCGCTATTCTATGCATTGGGAAAAAAACACAAAAAAACTGCACAAAAACCGCACAAAAAACACGCAAAAAAATGCATAAAAACCGTGAAAAAAAAAACGCATGCGGATTTCTGGCAGAAATGTCCGGTTTTTGTCAGGAAATTTCTGCTAGAAAATCCTGACGTGTGCACATACCCTAACAGTCATCGATCTCAGGTTTTCTCACTGCCTTTGCCACCTATGTACAGCGACTTGCTGTAAAATGTTTTGGGAAATGTCTGTGTGTTCTTCCTGGAATTGCAATAAGTTTATTGAATTCTAAAGAGTGTGTGTCATTCTCTCTCCATGATTCATCCCTGTCCCACCATCTGGAAGCTTCCGCTTTGTCACGATCTGTAATTTGCAGGAAGCACACATCCGTGTTTGGGCAGGGTTACAGGCAGACAGCGATGCACTTTTTGACTCTCATCTAGAGCTGATGCGAGCAGTCTGCAGCTTTGTGCCATAGACAGAGATGTTGCTCAGTCTGACCAAGCGTGCTTGAAACTCAATTGTGCTGACAGGGCCAGACACAATGTGCTGTTGCGATTTGCTCTCTGTGCACAGGTATAACAAGGGTACGCCCTGCTGAATGTGATTTACGATGGTTTTAATTTCAAATGAAGTAATAATAATATGATATTCTTCTATAATTCCTCACCGTATTCAATTAGATTGCTGAAATATCGTAGTACATAAAATTACCTAAGCAAAAACATGTTTTATTTCATTGGTGTAATGGTTGAAGCAGTGGTATTGCTGAGCATGTAAGATCATATATTAATTTGATTTCATAAAATGGGCATGGGAAGGATAAATATATATTTATTATTTATGATGAAGTGTTATTAATCTTGTTTACTTCTATGTCACCATTATCTCACCATTATCTTCCCCAATGAGAGCATAATTAGCAGTCTCATATCACTTAGGCTTTGTCATTTTTTATTATCAGTGGGGTCCTCCGATCTCTGGTCTTGCGAATGGAGGGGGTGAAGCACTGGTTTAGCAGTGTGTCCCCTTCCAAGGTTTCCCTGAATAGTGTAGGAGGCCTCTTTCCTTCATCTTCCATTCCTGCATAAAAAGTTTATAAATATTATATCTGTGTGACATCCATATTGATGCATCAATAGTATAAAATGTACATGATGAAATATAGGTTCCTAGATTAATAATACCAGTATATCCATACACATTGGATGCTAGACTGATATTCCGTATGTTTGGTATAAGTATATGGAACGTGCTCCATATCCAGTGGGTGTTGTATCATGTATTTATACGGTCAGAACCTGCCTTGATCCGCAGGTTTAAAAGTTAACTCCGGTCTCTGCTTTTTAACCATTTAGAGGCCCGAACGGTCACAGTTATGATTCCTTTGCACGTGTATGACACCCATCTGCGACTAAATAAAATTAAATATTTCCTAAAATATTTCCTAAATATTTTTTATATTTCACATAAGGTGTGATCAAAAGAATTTACTGACCTCAACCATGGTATTGTATTAAAACAATTTTTTATTGAAATAAACAAAGAAACAACAACAAAGAAAGGTTACTGGAACCACAAAAAAAGGAACAACTCTGCCATAGCTAAACCCTAAACAATGGACTGACTCAGATAAATATATACATATCATGTATCAAAGATATATAGCTAAATAATCCATGCAAAATAGTAATCAGAGGTGTGCATGCCTACCAAACTATATTCACATAACTATGACTGGGTAGCTGAACGCTAATCCCCCTAATATCGTGGTAAGCCGTGCACTCTCATGAATAAGCATATATATACATATGTTAAAAAGTATACCTTATAGTCAGCCACATGGGGATAGACCTCGGCGTCCCTCTGCCCCGACGCGCATTTCACACAGCTTCTTCAGGAGGCGCCTCCATGCAGTGCAGACCACCATCACTTCTTCCAGCAAGGACTAGTCTCTGCCTAAAATAACGCATCGTTACAGTGGGTATGGAAAGTATTCAGACCCCTTTTAATTTTTCACTCTTTCTTTCATTGCAGCCATTTGGTAAATTCAAAAAAGTTAATTTTTTTCTCATTCATGTACACTCTGCACCCCATCTTGACTACAAAAACAGAAATGTAGTAATTTTTGCAAATTAATTAAAAAAGAAAAACTGAAATCACATGGTCATAAGCAGGGTGGATTTGATTTAAATCTAACTGATTTAAATCACGATTTAAATCACGATTTAAATCACTAGTCAGTAAGGCTTGATTTAAATCAGTGATTTAAATCAAAGTTTCTACCTAACTGAATTTGACTCCGCAGCCTCTTCTTCACGGCAAAAATGTTACAACATGAACAGAGTTGAGAAAAAGACCTTAATCCTATTGTTCTACAAACCTATGAATACAGAATCAACCCATTCAGTGCCAAGTCCAAGAAGTTAGACAATATGTTTCTGATTGTTTGGAGTGGAATAGATCTGCACAACACAAGAAGAATCTGATTCTAAGTGTGAGGAGGAGGAAGGGCAAGCAGACAAGAAAATGAAAGTGAAACTTTGAGCACAATACTGCAGCATAGCCACAGACAGACAAGTCTGGATCTGTTTGTGTGTACGATCTGAGGTTTATTACATTCTTTCCTTATAATGGCAGCAGGCCGTAAAAGAGACCCAGTTTGGGAATATTTTAATGAAGCTCCTTTGCCTATCGGTAAGGCAGGCATGCGTGCAAAATGCAAACGATGCAACAAAGAGATGCAAGGCCTGGTGGCGCGAATGAGGCAACATCATGAGAAGTGCGGTGATGAAGATGAGTCGTAACATTTTTGCCGTGAAGAAGAGGCTGGGACCTCTGCGGAGTCAAATTCAGTTTTGAGAACTGCGTAAGTAAAGCGAGCGTCTGTGATAATATAGGAGAGAAACTGCCCACTAATCCTACAGAAACCTCTGGAAGAGCATGGCATTGTGAATGTTACACATATACAGCCTTTATTCTACTGAGTTAAACAACTCAGCTTTATCTCATGATGGAAGAACCTTTGGATGGTAAAATATTTTCCTCAAAAAGCAGTTTATTGAAAAAAATCCGATTTAAATAAAAAAAATCCGATTTTTTTGATTTTTTTTTTTTTTTTTTTTTAAAAACATTGATTTTTATCCACCCTGGTCATAAGTATTCAGACCCTTTGCTTAGTATTGAGTGGAAGCACCCTTTTGAGCTAGTACAGCCATGAGTATTCTTGAGAATGATGCATCAAGTTTTTCACACCTGGATCCTCTGCCATTCTTCCTTGCAGATCCTCTCCATTTCTGTCAGGTTGGATGGTGAACATTGGTGGACAGCCATTTTCAGGTCTCTCCAGAGATGCTCAGTTGGGTTTAGGTCAGGGCTCTGGCTGCACCAGTCAAGAATGGTCACAGAGTTGCTCCTTTGTTATTTTAGCTGTGTGCTTAGGGTTATTGTCTTGTTGGAAAGTGAACCTTCAGCCAAGTCTGAGGTCCAGAATACTCTGGAAGAGGTTTTCATCCAGGCTATCTCTGTATTTGGCCACATTCGTTTCCTTCAATGATCACTAGTCGTCCTGTCCCTGCAGCTGAAAACCACCCCCATAGCATGATGCTGCCACCACGTTTCACTGTTGGGATTGTATTGGGCAGGTGATGAGCAGTGCCTGGTTTTCTCCATACATACTGCTTAGAATAATCACCAAAAAGGTCTATCTTCATCTCATGAGACCAGAGAATCTTATTTCTCATAGTCTGGGAGTCCTTCCTGTGTTTTTTTTAGCAAACTCTTATTCGGTCTTTCACTGAGTAGAGGCTTCCGTCTGGCCATTCTGCTATAATGGCCCGACTGGTGGAGGGCTGCAGTGATAGTTGACTTTGTGGAACTTTCTCCCATTTCCCTGCTACATTTCTGGAGCTCAGCCACAGTGATCTTGGGGTTCTTCTTTACCTCTCTCACCAAGGCTGTTCTCTCATGATTTCTCAGTTTTGCTGGACGGCTAAGTCTAGGATGACTTCTGGTGGTCCCAAACTTCTTCCATTTAAGGATTATGGAGGCCACTGTGCTCTTAGGAACATTGAGTGCTGCAGAAATTCTGTTGTAACCTTGGTCAGATCTGTGCCTTGCCACAATTCTGTCTCTGACCTCTTTGGCCAATTCCTTTGACCTCCTGATTCTCATTTGATCTGACATGCACTGTGAGGTCTTATATAGACAGGTGTGTGCCTTTCCAAATCAAGTCCTATCAGTTTAATTAAACACAGCTGGACTCCAATGAAGGGGTAGAACCATCTCAAGTAGGATCACAAGGAAATGGACAGCATGTGACTTAAATATGAGTGTCTGAGCAAAGGGTCTGAATACTTATGACCATGTGATATTTAAGTTTTTCTTTTTTATTTAATTTGCAAAAATTTCTACATTTCTGTTTTTTTTCAGGCAAGTTGGGGTGCAGAGTGTACATTAATGTGTATAAAAATGAACTTTTTTGAATTTACCAAATGGCTTCAATGAAGCAAAGAGTGAAAAATTTAAAGGGGTCTGAATACTTTCCATACCCATTGTAGCTAGAGCACAGTTTTTCTTTTCTTCTACACTACACATCTGAATACAGACATGCACCCACCATTAACCCCTTTCTGACATCCGACGTACTATCCCGTCCATGGGCCCGTGTGACCATGGACGGGATAGTACATCAAGGCCGATCGGCTGCGCTCACGGGTGGTGTGTGGCCGATCGGGGCCGGGTGTAAGCTGATTCTCACAGCTGACACCCGGCACCCGGTAGCATAGAGATGCATTGCGTAGGGAGGGGGCTCCCAGCATGCTTCCCTGAGTCCCACAGAACAACGTGATGTGATCGCGTTGTTCTGAGGTTCTCCCTGGCTACAGACCCCCGAATCCAAGATGGTCGCGGGGTCCTTCCGGGTCCTGCAGGGGGATGGTTTGTCAGTGCCTGCTGAGACCAGGACCTGAGAAACCTCCTTCACTGCCTGTCAGATCGCTGATCTGACACAGTGCTGTGCAAAGTATCAGATCAGCAATCTGACTTTATACAGTGATGTCCCACCCTGGGACAATGTAAAAAAAAGTGAAAAAAAAAAAAAATTATACTGTGCAAAAATATTTTAAAACAAATTCCTAAATAAAGAAAAAAAAATTGTTCCAATAAATACATTTCTTTATGTAAATAAAAAAAACAATAAAAGTACACATATTCAGTATCGCCGCGTCCGTAACGACCCGACCTATAAAACTGTCCCATTAGTTAACCCCTTCAGTGAACACCGTAAAAAATATATTTAAAATGAGGCAAAAGCCAATGCTTTATTATCATACCGCTGAACAAAAAGTGGAATAACACGCAATAAAAAAGACGGATAAAAATAAACATGGTACCACTGAAAATGGCATCTTGTCCCTGAAAAAAACGAGTCACCATACAGCATAATCAGTGAAAAAATAAAAAAGTTATAGCCCTCAGAATAAAACGATGCAAAAATAATAATTTTTTTCTATAAAATAGTTTTATTGTATAAAAGCGCCAAATAAAAAAATAAAAATGCCATAAAAATTATATAAATGAGGTATTGCTGTAATTGTACTAACCTGAAGAATAAAACTTCTTTATCAATTTTACCACACGCGGAACTGTATAAACGCCCCACCCAAGAGAAATTCATGAATTACTGGTTTTTGTTCATTCTGTCTCCCAAAAATCGTAATAAAAAGCGATCAAAAAATGTCATGTGCCCGAAAATGGTAATAATAAAAATGTCAACAAAAAAACAAGACCTCACATGACTCTGTGGGCCAAAATATGGAAAAATTATGTGGTGATGCAAAAACTTTTTTTTGCCATAAAAAGCATCTTTTAGTGTGACAGCTGCCAAACATAAAAACCCGCTATAAATCGTAAAGCAAGCCCCCCCTTTATCACACCCTTAGTTAAGGAAAAATAATAAATTAAAAAAAATGTATTTATTTTCATTTTCCCATTAGGGTTAGGGCTAAAGTTAGGGTTAGGGTTGGGGTTAAAGTTAGGGTTGGGTCTAGAGATGGGGTTAGTTTAGATTACGTTTACGGTTGGGATTATGGTTGGGTTAGGGTTAGGGGTGTGTCAGGGTTAGGTGTGTGGTTAGGGTTATGGTTAGGGTTGGGATTAGGCTTAGGGGTATGTTGGGGTTAGGGGTGTGTTGGGGTTAGGGATGTGCTTAGGATTAGGGAGTTAAAATTGAGGGTTTTCCACTGTTTAGGCACATCAGGGGCTCTCCAAACACGATATGGCGTAAAACTGTGCTCCTTCCAAGCTCTGCCATGCGCCCAAACAGTGGTTTTCCCCCACATATGAGGTATCAACGTACTCAGGACAAATTGGACAACAACTTTTGCTGTCCAATTTCTCCTATTACCCTTGGGAAAATAAAATTTTGGGGGCTAAAACAATCATTTTTTGTGGGAAAAAAAATGATTTTTTATTTTCACGGCTCTGTGTTCTAAACTTTAATGAAACACTTGGAGGTTCAAAGTTCTCAAAACACATCTAGATAAGTTCCTTTGGGGTCTAGTTTCCAAAATGGGGTCACTTGTGGGGGGTTTCTACTGTTTAGACACATCAGTGGCTCTGCAAACGCAACATGACGCCCGCAGACCATTCCATCAAAGTCTGCATTCCAAAACGGCGCTCCTTCCCTTCTGAGCTCTGCCATGCACTCAAACGATGGTTCCCCCCACGTATCAGTGTACTCAGGACAAAATGCACAACATCTTTTGGGGTCCAATTTCTCCTGTTACCCTTGGGAAAATAAAAAATTAGGGGGAAAAAAAATCAGTTTTGTGAAAAAAACATTATTTTTTATTTTTACAGCTCTACATGATAAACTTCTGTGAAGCACTTGGGGGTTCAAAGTGCTCACCACACCTAGATAAGTTCCTTAGCGGGTCTAGTTTCCAAAATGGTGTCACTTGTGGGTTTTTTCCACTGTTTAGGCACATCAGGGGCTCTCCAAACACAACATGGCGTCCTTTCACATCTAGATAAGTTCCTTAGGGGTAATACCAATATCTCCAAAATGAATAATTGGTTAGACACTTCAATTTACTATATATCAACAAATGTCTGTAAGTGGCCTGATTGCCACCAGACAAAAAGAGATTCCAACAGAATATAATCAATAAAAAAATCAATTTTATTAATACATAATTAAAATAAGCAATTAAAACAGACAGGGCTAAAAAATCTCCAAAATGGGGATGAAAGCAAGGAAAAAAATGGAAAAAGTGCAGAGATGGAAATGTATAGGGCAATAGAAAATCTGAGACGATCAATGTACCCTATAAGCCAGATAAATAACAAAGATTGCCACCTGTATTGAAAATAAATATAGATATCCATATACCGTATATACTCGAGTATAAGTCGACCCGAGTATAAGCCGACCCCCCTGATTTTGCCACAAAAAACTGGGAAAACTTAATGACTCGAGTATAAGCCTAGGGTGGAAAATGCAGCAGCTACCGGTAAATTTCAAAAGTAAAAATAGATACCAATAAAAGTAAAATTAATTGAGACATCAGTAGGTTAAGTGTTTTTGAATATCCATATTGAATCAGGAGCCCCATATAATGCTCCATAAAGTTTGATGGGCCCCATAAGATGCTCCATATTAAAATATGCCCCATATAATCCTGCATAAAGGGTAATAAGGGCCCCATAAGATGCTCCATAGAGATATTTGCCCTATATAGTGCTGCACAAACGTTATGGCCCCATAAGATGCTCCATACAGACATTTGCCCCATATAATGCTGCACAAACGTTATGGCCCCATAAGATCATCCATACAGTCACTTGCCCCTTATAGTGCTGCACAAGCGTTATGGCCCCATAAGATGCTCCATACAGTAACTTGCCCCATATAGCCCTGCACAAGCGTTATGGCCCCATAAGATGCTCCATACAGTCACTTGCCCCATATAATGCTGCACAATCGTTATGGCCCCAGAAGATGCTCCGTACAGTCACTTGCCCCATTATAATGCTGCACAAGCGTTATGGCCCCATAAGATGCTCCGTACAGTCACTTGCCCCATTATAATGCTGCACAAGCGTTATGGCCCCATAAGATGCTCCGTACAGTCACTTGCCCCATTATAATGCTGCACAAGCGTTATTGCCCCATAAGATGCTCCATATAAAGCTGTGCCCCATATATAATGCTCTGTACCGTTCATTATTGCCCCATAAGATGCTCCATATAAAGCTGTGCCATATACAATGCTCTGTACCGTTCATTATTGCCCCATAAGATGCTCCATATAAAGCTGTACCCCATATAATGCTCTGTACCGTTCATTATTGCCCTATAAGATGCTCCATATAAAGCTGTCCCCTATATACAATGCTCTGTACCGTTCATTATTGCCCCATAAGATGCTCCATATAAAGCTGTGCCCCATATAGAATGCTGCTGCTGCTGCTGCTGCAATAAAAAAAAAAATGACATACTCACCTCTAGTTGCTGCCCGCAGCTCCTCAGCGTCCCTTCTCTCCGCACTGACTGTTCAGGCAAAGGGCTGCGCGCACACTAGTACGTCATTGCGCCCTCTGAATTGAACAGTCAGAGCAAGAGGACAGGAAGACTGAGCGGCGCCCGGCGTGTGGAACGCAGACAGGTAAATATGACATACTTACCTGCTCCCGGCGTCCCTGGCTCCTTATCCCGCACAGGGTCTCCGGGCACTGCAGCCTCTTCCTCTGTCAGCGGTCACTGGCTCCGCTCATTACAAGAATGAATATGCGGCTCCACCCCTATGGGAATGGAGTCCATATTCATAACTTTAATGAGCGGTACCACGTGACCGCTGAACAGGGGAAAAGCTGCGGCACCCGAAGACCATGGGACAGGCAGGGACAGCGCCAGGAGTGCCGGAAGCAGGTGAATATGCAACAGACCTCTCTCCCCCTCACCCGCTGACCCTGCTGCCGACCGTGACTCGAGTATAAGCCGAGAGGGGCACTTTCAGCCCCAAAATTTGGGCTGAAAATCTCAGCTTATACTCGACTATATACGGTATATATTTTTGGTTATATTACCCCTGTGGAGGGCAATGAAGTAAAAATAACAATGGGTTAATACCCTATTGAATATATTACCATGGTATCCCCAGCAAAAATGACTAGCAGGCGATGCACAATAGACTCTGATATAGCAGTATCAATATGTCAATGTATCCTATCATGTATCATAATGTCAATTGCATCAACCACTTGATGAACAATAAAAATGCCCAAATAGGTAGACATAAAGCAGCCAATACCAGGAAATTCGTATTACTGGCCAATAGTAAATCTGGGTGCATGCTCAGGAACTTTGCTCACCCTCTCACCCGACGGGCGCCATTTCGCTGCTCGCTTCTTCCGGGGGCGTGTCGGACCCTTGGGAAAATAAAAAATTGGGGGCGAAAAGATCATTTTTGTGAAAAAAATAAGATTTTTTCATTTTTATGGCTCTACATTATAAACTTCTGTGTAGCACTTGGGGGTTCAAAATGCTTACCATGCAACTAGATAAGTTCCTTAGAGGGTCTGCTTTCCAAAATGGTGTTACTTGTGGGGAGTTTCCACTGTTTAGGCACATCAGGGGCTCTCCAAACGGGACATGGTGTCCTATTTCAATTTCAGCCATTTTTGCATTGAAATGTCAAACAGCACTCCATCCCTTCCGAGCTCTGCCATGCGCCCAAACAGTGGTTTACCCCCATATATGGGGTATCGGCGTACTCAGGACAAACTTCTTGAATGTGATTTTGAGCACCTTGAGGGGTGCAGTTTTTAGAATGGTGTCACACTTGGGTATTTTATATCATATAGACCCCTCAAAGTGACTTCAAATGTGATGTGGTCCCTAAAAAAATGGTGTTGTAAAAATGAGAAATCGCTGGTCAACTTTTAACTCTTATAACTTCCTAAGAAAAAAAAATTTTGGTTCCAAAATTGTGCTGATGTAAAGTAGACATGTGGGAAATGTTAATTATTAAGTATTTAGTGTGACATATCTCTGTGATTTAAGGGCATAAAAATTCTAATTTGGAAAATTGCAAAATTTTCGCCAAATTTCCGCTTTTTTCACAAATAAATCCAAGTCATACCAAATAAATTTTAACACTATCATGAAGTACACTATGTCACGAGAAAGCAGTGTCAGAATCACCGGGATGCATGGAAGCTTTCCAGAGTTATTACCTCATAAAGGGACAGTGGTCAGAATTGTAAAAATTAGAACGTCATTAACATGCAAACCACCTGTGGGGTTAAGGGTTTAATATATAATTGGTTATTATGCAATCCACCATTCCAAATATACATTATAATCCACCACTGTGCCCCTACTAACTTTACATAGCCACTATCCCCACCTAAAATATAAATGAATTAGCATCTGTACTTTTCCCCCAATTTATTACCAGTTACTGCATCCTCAACGACCCCCACTATGTACCTCCCGCTCTAACCCTAACCCCGATTCATTATAGTCACATGCCCCTTCCTTCCCAATTCATTGTCATGTCTTTCTATCCCACCCTCTATCCATTATCAACTGCTCTCCCCCGCATTCAATACATCATTTACTTCCCCACCCTCATAATCCATCATTATTTGTTCATCCCCCATTTGCAGTTCTCTATCCCCTCTCATTTCATCATTTCCAGTCCCTCATCCAACCTCATTTCATCTGCATCTCTATCCCCTCTCATTTCATCTGAATCATTTGCAGTCCCCTATCACTCTCTCACTTCATCATTTGCAGTCCCCCCTCAGACACACTTCATCATGTGCAGTCCCCTTCCCCCACTTCATCATGTAGTCCCCCTCACAGAACTTCCTCATTTGCAGGCCCACTCCCCCCCCACTTCATCATTTGCATTCCCCCCTCAGACACACTTCATCATGTGCAGTCCCGCTACCCCCACTTCGTCATGTGAAGTCCTCAACTTCATAATTTGCAGGCCCACTCCATCATGTGCAGTCCCCCAGACACACTTCATCATGTTCAGTCCCCCACTCCCCCCACACACACTTCATCATATGCAGTCCCCCTCCCCTCACTTCACGATGTGCAGTCCCCCTCCCCCTCACTTCATCCTGTGCAGTACTCCTTTCTTCCCCACTTCATCATGTGCAGTCTCCCTCCCCGACTTCATCGTGTGCAGTACCCCACCCCCATTACTTCATCATGTGCAGTCCATCCCCCTCTCACCACCACTTCATCATGTGCAGTCCCCATGCCCCCCACCACTTCATCATGTGCAGTCCCCATTCCTTCCACTTCATCATGTGCAGTCCCCCTTCAGACACACTTCATTATGTGCAGTCCCCTTCCCCCACTTCATCATGTGCAGTCCCCCTTCCCCCCACTTCATCATGTACAATCCCCCTCTCCCACTTCACCATGTGCAGCCCCCCACTTCATCATGTGCAGTCCCCCTCACCCCAACTTCATCTTCTGCAGTCCCCCTCCTCCCCCACTTCATCATGTGCAGTCCCCCTCACCCCCCCACTTCTTCATGTGCAGTCACCGTCACCCCACACTTCATCATATGCAGTTTCCCCCATACCCCACTTCATCATATGCAGTCACCCTCAGCCCCCACTTCGTCATATGCAGTCCCTCTCCATCCCTCACCCATTTAATTCATTTTAAAAGGAAAGCAAAAACGTTTTTCATACTTACCTCACAGGCGATCCCCAGCAGGTGAATCTCTGCTTCTAGCGTCCGGTACATGTCAGTGCGTATGAAATGATGTCATATAGGCAGGCATCGTCTAATGGGACTACTTGTTCCATCCGGCTATGTCTGCTGTCACATATAACAGTGACAGCATTAGCTGATGATGGGGCAGTAGTCGTCCCATCATCCGCAGCTACTGTGTTCAATAGTAAAAAAACAAAACACATACACATACAGTACATACTCACCAAACAACTAATCCCCAACACCCTCGATCGCCTGCAAAAAAAATAAAATAATGAACCCATAGTATACTTCCTGTTTCGATGTAATCGATGTTATAACAAGTGTCCCACGACGATCTCCTGTGTAGAGCGGTCACATTGGGAGATGTGACCTCTCTCCACAGCTCTGGTGATATAGTGACCTGAGGTATCTTCCTGCACTGTATCACTCTGCCGCCTAGAGGTCACCGGAGTTCGTCCGGTCCCTTGTGGCCCCGCGTGGGAAACTCGTTATTAAATGGAATACATCGGAACAGGGAGTATTTGTGTTGGTTTATTTTATTTTTTTGCAGGAGATCGAGGGTGTTTTGGATTAGCTGTATAATAAAGATGGCATACTGTGTGGTGTTTTATTTCATTAAAATACTTTATTCTGGCTGTCTTTATTTAACCCCTTAGCAACTATAGGATTAGTAATGGATAGGTGTCTTATTGACATCAACCCCCCAACTATTACCCACTTTCCACTGCTACAGGGCTAGTGGGAAGAGCGAGGCTAAGTGCTGGAATTGTCACATCTTAAAGATGTGCCTTCTTTGGGGTGGCTGAGTGCTGATGTTTTTAGCCACGTGGGGCAATATCCATAGCCCCTTCCTAGGCTATTAATATCAGCCCGCAGCTGTCTGCATAGCCTTTGCTGGTTATTAAATATAGGGGGACCCCACGTCTTTTTTTTTGGGGGGGGCTCCCCTTTTTTTATAGCCAGTAAAGGCTAAGTATACAGTTGTGAGCTGATATTACTAGCATGGGAAGCTCCATGGGTATTACCCCCTTCCCAGGCTATAAATATTGGCCCCCAGTCGCTGGCTTTCCCTCTGTTGGTTTTGAAAATTGCTCGGGAGCCCACACAAATTTTTTTTCCCATTTTTTTTTTTTAAATTAAACAGATATTGTTTTGAAGACCGGGGTCACACTTGCAAGAAACTCGGACGAGTCTCGCACCTCAATATCCGGCACTGCCGCCGGCACTCGGGACTAGAGTGTGCGGCTGCATGTACAGTTGTGGCCAAAAGTATTGACACCCCTGCAATTCTGTCAGATAATACTCAGTTTCTTCCTGAAAATGATTGCAATCACAAAATCTTTGGTATTATCTTCATTTAATTTTTCTTAAATGAAAAAACACAAAAGAGAATGAAGCAAAAAGCAAAACATTGATCATTTCACACAAAACTCCAAAATTGGGCCAGACAAAAGTATTGGCACCCTCAGCCTAATACTTAGTTGCACAACCTTTAGCCAAAATAACTGCGACCAACCGCTTCCGATAACCATCAATGAGTTTCTTACAATGCTCTGCTGGAATTTTAGAGCATTCTTCTTTGGCAAACTGCTCCAGGTCCCTGATATTTGAAGGGTGCCTTCTCCAAACTGCTATTTTTAGATCTCTCCACAGGTGTTCTATGGGATTCAGGTCTGGACTCATTGCTGGCCACCTTAGAAGTCTCCAGTGCTTTCTCTCAAACCATTTTCTAGTGCTTTTTGAAGTGTGTTTTGGGTCATTGTCCTGCTGGAAGACCCATGACCTCTGAGGGAGACCCAGCTTTCTCACACTGGGCCCTACATTATGCTGCAAAATTTGTTGGTAGTCTTCAGATTTCTTAATGCCATGCACACAGTCAAGCAGTCCAGTGCCAGAGGCAGCAAAGCAACCCCAAAACATCAGGGAACCTCCGCCATGTTTGACTGTAGGGACCGTAGTCTTTTCTTTGAATGCCTCTTTTTTTCTCCTGTAAACTCTATGTTGATGCCTTTGCCCAAAAAGCTCTACTTCTGTCTCATCTGATAAGAGAACATTCTTCCAAAACGTTTTAGGCTTTGTCAGGTAAGTTTTGGCAAACTCCAGCCTGGCTTTTTTATGTCTCGGGGTAAGAAGTGGAGTCTTCCTGGGTCTCCTACCATACAGTCCCTTTTCATTCAGACGCCGACGGATAGTACGGGTTGACACTGTTGTACCCTCGGACTGCAGGGCAGCTTGAACTTGTTTGGATGTTAGTCGAGGTTCTTTGTCCAGCATCCGCACAATCTTGTGTTGAAATCTCTTGTCAATTTTTCTCTTGTCAAAGCCACAGTGCCATGGGCTTTAAACTTTTTGATGACACTGCGCACGGTAGACACAGGAACATTCAGGTCTTTGGAAATGGACTTGTAGCCTTGAGATTGCTCATGCTTCCTCACAATTTGGTTTCTCAAGTCCTCAGACAGTTCTTTGATCTTCTTTCTTTTCTCTATGCTCAATGTGGTACACACAAGGACACAGGACAGAGGTTGAGTCAACTTTAATCCATGTCAACTGGCTGCAAGTGTGATTTATTTATTGCCAACACCTGTTAGGTGCCACAGGTAAGTTACAGGTGCTGTTAATTACACAAATTAGAGAAGCATCACATGATTTTTTGAACAGTGCCAATACTTTTATCCACCCCATTTTTTATGTTTGGTGTGGAATTATATCCAATTTGGCTTTAGGACAATTCTTGTTGTGTTTTTTCATTTAAGACTAATTAAATGAAGATACTAACAACAAAGAATTTGGGTTTGCAATCATTTTCAGGAAGAAACTGAATATTATCTGACAGAATTGCAGGGGTATCAATTCTTTTGGCCACAACTGTATTTCTATGCAGCTGAATGCTCTGGTCCGAGTGCCGGTAGTAGTGGCGGGTATTGAGATGCGAGACTCGTGCGAGTTTCTTGGAAGTGTGACCCCAGCCTTAGGGTATATGTCCATGGTCAGATTGGATGCTGCATACAGACGCAGGGTACAATTGGTAGCGTCCAGATGCTACAGGATAGTGGAGGGGATTTTATCAGATCACATCTCCACTATGCGTTGAAAGATGCAGCTAGCTGACCTGCGTATACGCACATGTGGCGCGTCTTTCTAGACCGCAGCATGTCTATTTATCTTGCGGAGAAGCTCAGTCTCCGCAAGATAAATTACACAGTCTATGTATAGGATGCGGTGATTCCGCATGTTTCAATGAACACTTGCGGAATCACCGCGTGTTCAAAAGCCAGCAGCGCTTTGGACAAGGCGGGTGTTCGCTGCGTCCAAAGTGCTCGGAATACGCCATGTAGAACCATACCCTAACACAGATTTTGTGTGTGTCTTTATTTAACTCTTTATGTACCATTTTATTATGTTCATTACTAAACCTCGGGCTTGATATTATCTATCGATCTATCAATCAATCTATCATCTCTCTATTATCTATCTACAGTATCTATCTCAAATCTATCTATCTCAAATCTATCTATCTATCTATTATCTATCTATTATCTATCTATCTATCTATCTTTGTTTTGTGTGTGTAAACATTATATTTCAACCTGGTATGTGATGATATTATGGTATCCAATAGAGTATGTAAATAAAGAGGTTGGACGACAAATTAAATCACGAGTCTTTTTTGTTGTTAAATAATATATCTTTATTTAGCTTACAAAAACGCATACAAATCGGCATGAAAAAAACACATGAAAAGCCGCATCAAAAACGCATAAACTCGCTCTGATTTTCAATTGCATTTTCTGCCAAGAGAGATAGAATCGGCGCAGAAAATTCCACAGGTAAATCTGTAACATGTGCACATACCCTAAGAGAAGAAAAATAACTTTTATTATACTCACCTGCGGGGCAGTCCGGTCCGGGGGGTGTCGCTCTTCTTAGTCTGATGCCTCCCATCTTCTTGCGATACCGTCCTCCTTCTTGCTTTATGTGGATGACGCTTCCCTAAATCATCCACACAGCCTGCTCGGCATCACGTTCCTGCTCAGGCGTACTTATCTGCCCTGTTGAGGGCAGAGCAAAGTACTGCAGTGCTCAGGTGCCGAGCCTCTCTGACCTTTGCCTGCGCACTGCAGGACTTTCCTCTGCCCTCAACAGGGCAGACAAAGTACGCCTGAGCAGGAATGTGATGCCGAGCAGGCTGTGTGGATGATTTAGGGACGCGTCATCCACATGAAGCAAGAAGGAGGGCAGCATCGCAAGAAGATGGCAGATGCCGGACCAAGAAGAGCGACACCCCTCGGACCGTATATCAGCCCTGAAAGGCGGCGGCCGCATCTCATATCGGCCTGACCTGGTGACTGGTTCCCTTTAACTGAAAACTGCAAATAGAGATTAAACAACAACCAAGGTATCATTTTAATCAGTATAACGGCGCCAACCTGACACTGGAGTTTACTAAGCAAAATCCAGCTGACAGTTTCTCTTTAAAAGGGATGGTATATGGATGGGAACCCTTCAACATGCTGGGTAGAGAACTGAAAAACAGGTCCACAGTGCACAAAAAAAAGCCCGATGAACCTCACTGCCCTACTGATCATTCAGTAGTGCTATATCCTATCATTCGAGTGATATGACATCACTTCTTAAAATAAGGATACTTCTTTAAATGGTGATTTATTAATGCCTGCTGCTCTTTGATTCCTGTATTGATGATGTAACCTTTCCTGATCTAATGTCTTACTATATCTAGGAAGAACTGGAGCTAACACAATGAGATGATTCATGCGTATCACTATAATAATTAGTACACGTGTTGTTTCATTGGATATACAATGATTGATGACTGATTTTCCTAATGTGGAACTGACTGAGCCATCCACAGTTATAACCTCTGTATATGGTGCCTGCCATATTTAACTTTTTTTTATACTTATCTCTCCGGTTTTACAGCTGTTGATATGAACAGAAGGATCATTAGCTATGTCAAGAGTCATTGTATAATCATTAGATAAGGAGATGTGTGCTATTATTATGCAGCAAGATGGTGCCTGGAAGATAACTCTGCCTCCAGAGATTATCTTACATGAAGCGGAGATACCAGTGTGATGTATGATGGCTGCTCTCTGCTCTCCTGATATCACTGCAGAGCTGTGTGTGATTATACCTGACACATCTGCAGGTTCCTCTCAGCTCTAGTTTCCATCTCACAGGCAAACAGGCTGCAGTATTGTTTCAATACAGCAGAGAGCTCAGGGAGAAGCAAAAAATGTGTTTGCAAGAAGACAAATGTAATTTCTCCTGTTCTGTGTTAGTTACTTGTCTCACACTGGTACTCTCCCTTTATATAGAACTAAATGGTGGCCCGATTCTAACGCATCGGGTATTCT
The DNA here is from genome assembly GCF_032444005.1 of Ranitomeya imitator. Lineage (NCBI taxonomy): Eukaryota > Metazoa > Chordata > Amphibia > Anura > Dendrobatidae > Ranitomeya > Ranitomeya imitator. The sequence continues at coordinate 708,480,320 of NC_091284.1, read as the reverse complement.
GGAATATGCATGTCCACGTAGTATATTGCCCAGCCACGTAGTATATTGCCCAGCCACGTAGTATATTGCCCAGCCACGTAGTATATTGCCCAGTCACGTATTGCCCAGCCACGTAGTATATAGCAGAGGCACGTAGTATATAGCAGAGGCACGTAGTATGGTATATTGCTCAGTCACGTAGTATATTGCCCAGCCACATAGTATATAGCAGAGCCATGTAGTATATTGGCCAGTTACGGAGTATATTGTCCTGCCACATAGTATATTGCCCAGTCACGTAGTATATTGCCCAGTCACGTAGTATATTGCCCAGCCATGTAGTATATTGCCCAGTCACGTAGTATATTGCCCAGTCACGTAGTATATTGCCCAGTCACGTAGTATATATATGCCGTATATACTCGAGTATAAGCCGAGATTTTCAGCCCAAATTTTTGGGCTGAAAGTGCCCCTCTCGGGGTATACTCGAGTCAAGGTGGGCGGCAGGGTCTGCGGGTGAGGGGGAGAGGGCGCTGAGGTATACTCACCTAGTCCCGGCGGTCCTGACGCTCCCCCTGCCGTCCCACGGTCTTCGGTGCTGCAGTTCTTCCCCTCTTCAGCGGTCACGTGGGACCGCTCATTAGAGAAATGAATAGGCGGCTCCACCTCCCATAGGGGTGGAGCCGCGTATTCATTTCTCTAATCAGCGGTGCCGGTGACCGCTGATAGAGGAAGAAGCTGCGGCACCGAAAACAGCTGTGCGGGAGAAGGAGACGGGACCAGGTAAGTATGTCATAGTCACCTGTCCCCGTTCCACACGCCGGGCGTCGCTCCATCTTCCTGGCGTCGCTCCGTCTTCCCGGCGCCGCTCCATCTTCCCGGCGTCTCTGCGCTCTGCCTGATCAGTCAGTGCAGAGACGCCGGGACGAGACGCCGGGACCGGACGCTGGGAGCTGCAAGCAAGAGAGGTGAGTATGGCTTTTTTTTTTTTATTGCAGTAGCAGCAGCGGCAGCATGGCACAGATATATGTGGAGCATCTATGGGGAAATATGAACGGCGCAGAGCATATATGGGGCACAGCTATGGGGAAATATGAACGGTGCAGAGCACTATATGGGGCACAGCTATGGGGCAATATGAACGGTGCAGAGCACTATATGGCAGAACTATGGGGAAATATGAATGGTGCAGAGCACTATATGGCAGAGCTATGGGGAAATAATGAACGGTGCAGAGCACTATATGGCACATCTATGGGGAAATAATGAACGGTGCAGAGCATATATGGCACAGCTATGGGGAAATAATGATCTATTTTTATTTTTGAAATTCACCGGTAAATGCTGCATTTCCACCCTAGGCTTATACCGGAGTCAATAAGTTTTCCCAGTTTTTTGTGGCAAAATTAGGGGGGTCGACTTATACTCGGGTCGGCTTATACTCGAGTATATACGGTGTATATATATATATATATATATATATATATATATATATATATATATATATATATATATATATATATATATATATATATATATATATATAAGCAGGATGGCACCATTGAAGCTCTAAAAAACTATAGGGAGAAAAATACTTTATCTAAAAAACTAATTAAAGCTGCCAAAAAGGAAACATAGAAGCACATTGCTAAGGAGAGTAGAACTAATCCCAAACTGTTCTTCAACTATATCAATAGTAAAAGAATAAAAACTGAAAATGTAGGCCCCTTAAAAAATTGTGAGGAAAGTATGGTTGTAGATGACGAGGAAAAAGCTAACATATTAAACACCTTCTTCTCCACGGTATTCACGGTGGAAAATGAAATGCTAGGTAAAATCCCAAGAAACAATGAAAACCCTATATTAAGGGTCACCAATCTAACCCAAGAAGAGGTGCGAAACCGGCTAAATAAGATTAAAATAGATAAATCTCCAGGTCCGGATGGCATACACCCACGAGTACTAAGAGAACTAAGTAATGTAATAGATAAACCATTATTTCTTATTTTTAGGGACTCTATAGCGACAGGGTCTGTTCCGCAGGACTGGCGCATAGCAAATGTGGTGCCAATATTCAAAAAGGGCTCTAAAAGTGAACCTGGAAATTATAGGCCAGTAAGTCTAACCTCTATTGTTGGTAAAATATTTGAAGGGTTTCTGAAGGATGTTATTCTGGATTATCTCAATGAGAATAACTGTTTAACTCCATATCAGCATGGGTTTATGAGAAATCGCTCCTGTCAAACCAATCTAATCAGTTTTTATGAAGAGGTAAGCTATAGGCTGGACCACGGTGAGTCATTGGATGTGGTATATCTCGATTTTTCCAAAGCGTTTGATACCGTGCCGCACAAGAGGTTGGTACACAAAATGAGAATGCTTGGTCTGGGGGAAAATGTGTGTAAATGGGTCAGTAACTGGCTTAGTGATAGAAAGCAGAGGGTGGTTATAAATGGTATAGTCTCTAACTGGGTCGCTGTGACCAGTGGGGTACCGCAGGGGTCGGTATTGGGACCTGTTCTCTTCAACATATTCATTAATGATCTGGTAGAAGGTTTACACAGTAAAATATCGATATTTGCAGATGATACAAAACTATGTAAAGCAGTTAATACAAGAGAAGATAGTATTCTGCTACAGATGGATCTGGATAAGTTGGAAACTTGGGCTGAAAGGTGGCAGATGAGGTTTAACAATGATAAATGTAAGGTTATGCACATGGGAAGAAGGAATCAATATCACCATTACACACTGAACGGGAAACCACTGGGTAAATCTGACAGGGAGAAGGACTTGGGGATCCTAGTTAATGATAAACTTACCTGGAGCAGCCAGTGCCAGGCAGCAGCTGCCAAGGAAAACAGGATCATGGGGTGCATTAAAAGAGGTCTGGATACACATGATGAGAGCATTATACTGCCTCTGTACAAATCCCTAGTTAGAGCGCACATGGAGTACTGTGTCCAGTTTTGGGCACCGGTGCTCAGGAAGGATATAATGGAACTAGAGAGAGTACAAAGGAGGGCAACAAAATTAATAAAGGGGATGGGAGAACTACAATACCCAGATAGATTAGCGAAATTAGGATTATTTAGTCTAGAAAAAAGACGACTGAGGGGCGATCTAATAACCATGTATAAGTATATAAGGGGACAATACAAATATCTCGCTGAGGATCTGTTTATACCAAGGAAGGTGACGGGCACAAGGGGGCATTCTTTGCGTCTGGAGGAGAGAAGGTTTTTCCACCAACATAGAAGAGGATTCTTTACTGTTAGGGCAGTGAGAATCTGGAATTGCTTGCCTGAGGAGGTGGTGATGGCGAACTCAGTCGAGGGGTTCAAGAGAGGCCTGGATGTCTTCCTGGAGCAGAACAATATTGTATCATACAATTGTTAGGTTCTGTAGAAGGACGTAGATCTGGGGATTTATTATGATGGAATATAGGCTGAACTGGATGGACAAATGTCTTTTTTCGGCCTTACTAACTATGTTACTATGTTACTATATAGCAGAGGCACGTAGTATATTGCCCAGCCACGTAGTATTTTTCGGCCTTACTAACTATGTTACTATATTGCTCAGCCACGTAGTATATAGCAGAGGCACGTAGTATATTGCCCAGCCACGTAGTATATAGCAGAGGCACGTAGTAGTATATTGCCCAGCCTCGTAGTATATAGCAGAGGCACGTAGTAGTATATTGCCCAGCCACGTAGTATATAGCAGAGGCACGTAGTATATTGCCCAGCCACGTAGTATATAGCAGAGGCACGTAGTAGTATATTGCCCAGCCTCGTAGTATATAGCAGAGGCACGTAGTACGGTATATTGCTCAGTCACGTAGTATATTGCCCAGCCACATAGTATATAGCAGAGTCATGTAGTATATTGCCCAGTTACGTAGTATATTGTCCAGCCGCATAGTATATTGCCCAGCTCAGAGCCACGTAGTATATTGCCCAGCCACGTAGTATATTGCCCAGCACAGAGCCACGTAGTATAGAGACGTAAAAAAAAATATAAACATACTCACCTTCCGAAGGGCCGTTGGAAGTCCTGCTATACTCTCCATCCGCCACCTTTGCCGCTCCTCGCCACGCTCCCGGGACTGCTCCATTGCAAGCGGCAAGGTCCTTGTCGTGCAGGACCTGCCGTGACGTCGCGGTCACATGACCGTGTAGCGGTCACATGACCGTGTAGTGGTCACATGACCGTGACGTCACGGCAGGTCCTTTTCGCGCAGGTGCACAGGACTTGTGATGATGTCGCGGTCACATGACCGTGACGTCACGGCAGGTCCTTCTGCCACACCATCCGTGTGACCGGAACGTGCCGGTTGCATAGCGAGGAGCGGGAAAGGCGGCGTAGGTGAGTATATAATCTTTTTTTTTTTTTATTATTTTTAACATTTGATGTTTTTACTATTGGCACTGCAAAGGCTGCGTCAATAGTAAAAAACTTGGTCACACAGGGTTAATAGCAGCGGTAACGGACTGCATTACACCGCGGCATAACGCGGCCCGTTACCGCTGCCATTAACCCTGTGTGAGGGCAGACTGGAGGGGTGCATGCGGGCGCCGGGCAGTGAGTGCGGGGAGTAAGGAGCGGCCATTTTCTTCCGGCTGTGCGCGTCGCTGATTGGTCGCGGCAGCCATGACCGTTACAGAAGGACAGGCAGACAGACGGAAGTACCCCTTAAACAATTACCGTATATACTCGAGTATAAGCCGACCCGAGTATAAGCCGACCCCCCTAATTTTGCCACAAAAAACTGGGAAAACTTATTGACTCGAGTATAAGCCTAGGGTGGAAATGCAGTGTTTATACTGGCCCCATAGATGCCCCAATACAGTGCTCTGCAGTGTTTATACTGGCCCCATAGATGCCCCAATACAGTGCTCTGCAGTGTTTATACTGGCCCCATAGATGCCCCAATACAGTGCTCTGCAGTGTTTATACTGGCCCCATAGATGCCCCAATACAGTGCTCTGCAGTGTTTATAGTGGCCCCATAGATGCCCCAATACAGTGCTCTGCACTGTTTATATTGGCCCCATAGATGCCCCAATACAGTGCTCTGCAGTGTTTATACTGGCCCCATAGATGCCCCAATACAGTGCTCTGCAGTGTTTATATTGGCCCCATAGATGCCCCAATACAGTGCTCTGCAGTGTTCATAGTGACCCCATAGATGCCCCAATACAGTGCTCTGCAGTGTTCATAGTGGCCCCATAGATGCCCCAATACAGTGCTCTGCAGTGTTCATAGTGGCCCCATAGATGCCCCAATACAGTGCTCTGCAGTGTTCATAGTGGCCCCATAGATGCCCCAATACAGTGCTCTGCAGTGTTCATAGTGGCCCCATAGATGCCCCACATTAATCTGTGCGATGGCCGCTGCTGCTGCAATAAAAAAAAAAAAAAGCCATACTCACCTCGCTACTTGCAGCTCCCAGCGTCTGGTCCCGGCGTCTGTCTGCACTGACTGATCAGGCAGAGGGCGCCGCGCACACTAGTGCGTCATCGCGCCCTCTGACCTGAACAGTCAGAGCGCAGATAGACGCCGGGAAGATGGATCGGCGGCTGGAACGAGGACAGGTGAATATAACATACTCACCTAGTCCTGGCGATCCTCGCGCTGTCCCCTCCTGTCTTCCGCGCTGCAGCTTCTTTCTCTGTCAGCGGTCACCGGCACCGCTGACAGAGAAATGAATACGCGGCTCCGCCCCTATGGGAGGTGGAGCCGCTTATTCATATCTCTAATGAGCGGTCCCACGTGACCGCTGAAGAGAGGAAGAAGCTGCAGCGCCGAAGCCCGTGGGACGGCAGGGACAGCGCGAGGATCGCTGGGACTAGGTAAGTATACCCCAGCGCCCTCAGCCCCTCACCCGCCGACCCTGCCACTACCGTGACTCGAGTATAAGCCGAGGGGGGCACTTTCAGCCCTAAAATTTGGGCTGAAAATCTCGGCTTATACTCGAGTATATACGGTATATAGTAGATAAGCTCTGGAGTCAAAATTATCTTCCAGGCAGCATCCTCCTCATAGCCTGGAGGAGCTCATTTATATATAGTGATAAAAGATGATTTCTGAACAACAAGACATCTGATATGAAAAATACAGGTAGGACTTTTTTCAACATTCCAAACCTGTATGCCAATATTAATAATTTAGATAGGTCAAATGTGGGGACAGATTCCATCTCATATCCACAGGATGATGCTAACGTAAGAGGCATTTACACTGTAAGGTAATCGTGAAGGAGCATTGTTAAGAATGCTTGTTTCACAATTATCTTGCTGTGTCAACAGGCTGCCAATCACCCGATGAACGAACAAAACACTCGTTCATTGAGTGAAATGATCTTTTACGTAGCGTAAAAGATTCTTGTTCTTGGCAGTTCCGCATCCTTTGTACACAAGACTCACATTCCCTAGAACAATGGCAGCCTATGCGCACTGAGCGATCTAGTAATGATCACTCAGTTCACATCATTTGCTTTGACCTTCCTGTTTAAACAGACATTCAAGCGACCACCGATCGGTAAAAGTTTTATTGTGCCGCCGGTCAGTCCATGTAAACAGACCTTTGCTAATTGCTGGCTGCCAACAGCTAGACCCCATATTGATACCGCAAATGGGGCTCTGACGAAAATAGCGGAGTACCGCACAATAGGGAGTCAGGAATGGAACAGTATATGTTGGCTCTATATGCTCTTGACCACTGTCTACTTTGTCTGGTTTTAGAAAACACACATGAGAAAGATCCAGTATACTGTGCTTTTTTTTTTAATTATCTCTTTATTCAGTACTAGCTGAAGAGCCCGGCGTTGCCTGGGCATAGTAAATATCTGTGGTTAGTTATAGCACGTCACTTCTCTTATTTTCCCATTACGCCTCTCATTTTCCCAATCACATCTTTAATTTTCCCCCTCTCATTTTCTCCCTCACACCTCTCATTTTCTCCCTCATTCCTCTCATTCCCGCCTAACACTTGTCATTTCGACCTCACATCTGTCATTTTCCGATCACTACACTATTTTCCCTCACTCCTCTCATTTTGCACTCACACCTTTTCATTTTCACCTCACACCTCTCATTTTCACCTCAGTATACACATGTTTGTCATCTCCCTTATATATAGTATACACCTGTATGTCATCTCCTGTATATAGTATATACCTGTATGTCATCTCCCCTGTATATAGTATATACCTGCTGTGTGTCATCTCCCCTGTATATAGTATATACCTGTATGTCATCTCCTCCTATATATAGTATATACCTGTATGTCATCTCCTATATATAGTATATACCTGTATGTCATCTCCTCCTATATATAGTATATACCTGTATGTCATCTCCTTCTATATATAGTATATACCTGTATGTCATCTCCTCCTGTATATAGTATATACCTGTGTGTCATCTCCCCTGTATATAGTATATATCTGTGTCATCTCCTCCTATATATAGTATATACCTGTATGTCATCTTCTATATATAGTATATACCTGTATGTCATCTCCTCCTGTATATAGTATATACCTGTAGGTAATCTGCTCCTGTATATAGTATATACCTGTGTGTCATCTCCTGTATATAGTATATACCTGTATGTCATCTCCTGTATATAGTATGTACCTGTATGTCATCTCCTCCTTTATATAGTATATACCTGTGTGTCATCTCTCCTGTATATAGTATATATCTGTGTGTCATCTCCCCTGTATATAGTATATACCTGTGTGATCTCCTGTATTAGACCTCGTTAACACGTTATTTGCTCAGTATTTTTACCTCAGTATTTGTAAGATAAATTGGCAGCCTGATAAATCCCTAGCCAACAGGAAGCCCTCCCCCTGGCAGTATATATTAGCTCACACATACACATAATAGACAGGTCATGTGACTAACAGCTGCCGTATTTCCTATATGGTACATTTGTTGCTCTTGTAGTTTGTCTGCTTATTAATCAGAATTTTTTTTTTGAAGGCTAATACCAGACTTGTGTGTGTTTTAGGGCGAGTTTCGTTTGTCAAGTTGTGTGTGTTGAGTTGTGTGTGGCGACATGCATGTAGCGTCTTTTGTGAGATGAGTTTTGTGTGGCAACATGCGTGTAGCAACTTTTTGTGTGTCGAGTTGCATGTGACAGGTTAGTGTAGCAAGTTGTGTGCAGCAAGTTTTGCGCATGGCGAGTTTTGCGCGTGGTGAGTTTTATGTCTGGTGCCTTTTGAGTATGTGCAAGTTTTGTGTGAGGCAACTTTTGCATGTGTTGCAAATTTTGTGCATATGGCAATTTTTCCGCATGTGCAAGTTTTGCGTGTGGCGAGTTTTCCATGAGGTGAGTTTTGCACTTGTGGCGAGTTTTGCGTGAGCCTATTTTTTGCATGTGGCGAGTTTTGCGCGTGGTGAGTTTTGAGCGGCGACTTTTGTGTTTCGACTTTTATGTGGCGAGGTTGGCGTATGTGTGGTGAAATGTGTGCTGAGGGTGGTATATGTGTTCAAGCACGTGGTAGTGTGTGGCGCATTTTGTGTGTGTGTTCATATCCCCGTGTGGTGAGTATCCCATGTCGGGGCCCCACCTTAGCAACTGTACGGTATATACTCTTTGGCACCATCGCTCTCACTCTTTAAGTCCCCCTTGTTCACATCTGGCAGCTGTCAATTTGCCTCCAACACTTTTCCTTTCACTTTTCCCCATTATGTAGATAGGGGCAAAATTGTTTGGTGAATTGGAACGCGCGGGGTTAAAATTTCACCTCACAACATAGCCTATGACGCTCTCGGGGTCCAGACGTGTGACTGTGCAAAATTTTGTGCCTGTAGCTGCGACGGTGCAGATGCCAATCCCGGACATACACACATACACACACACACACACACATTTAGCTTTATATAGTAGACAACTACACAACAATATTGTTGATATAGCAAAATCACAAAATCGTAACTGTAAATCCAACATCAATAAATATGATCATTAAGGTCACTACTTGATTAAGATGGGAAAATATACCAAACACACCTGATCTTCTACACATGTGAAAAGTGCGTGATTCTATCCTTATACTGGATTGAATTGAGACATGTAATTCACAAACACTTACATGAGGGGTGGTCTGCTGAGCGTGGTTATCCCCAAGCGCCTCAACGCATGTTTCGTTCCTTCGTCAGGAGGCGAACGCTAGAGGGAAGGTGTGTCTATCTTAAATAGGAAGGATATCCAATAGGAAAACAATTTTCACTTTTGCATAACTGCGCTCAATGTTATATGAAACGTCACATCCGGTGTATCATGCGCGTGCGTAGCCGACAGAATCCATCACCAAGACACCATGGTTTGCGGCCGTGGAACGCAAGCTCTACCTGGGCCGTCATCTGTCTGGTTTTAGCAGATCTTTATAGTATACAGTCATGGCCGAAAGTGTTGGCACCCTTGAAATTGTTTCAGAAAATGAAGTATTTCTCTCTGTTAATTATTGTAGTTACAAATGTTTTGTTTCACACATGTTTAATTTTTTTGTGTGTATTGGAACACCACCAAAAAACATAGAAAATGAGGCATATTGGGCATAATTTCACACACAACCCCCAAAATGGGCAGAACAAAATTGTTTACACCTTAACAAAGTTGTGGAGAAACAACTTTATTTCAAATATGTGATGGTCATTGAAATTCACCTGTGGCAAGTAACAGGTGTGGGCAATATAAAAATAACACATGAAACCAGATTAAAAGGGGAGAAGTTGATTCAATCTTTGCAATGTGTATCTCTGTGTGCCACACTAACCATGGAGAAGAAAAAGAACAGAGGAAAACTGTCTGAAGATTTGAGAACCATAATTAAACAATCTCAGTGTTACAAGTCCATCTCCAGAGATCTTGATGTTGCTTTGTCCATGGTCCGCAACAAGTTTACGACCCACTTTAGCTAATTTTCCTAGACATGGATGGCAGAGAAAAATTGATGGAAAGTTGCAACGCAAGGTAGTCTGCATGGTGGATAAGCAGCCTTAATCAAGTTCCAAAGAAATTCAAGCTGTCCTAGAGACTCAGGGTGCATCAGTGACAGTGCGAACTATATGTTGACATTTTAATGAAATAAAACGCTATAGCAGGAGACCAAGGAGGACCACACTGCTAACACAGGGACGTAAAACAGCTACTACTACATGCTACTGTTTACCGAAAATGGAATGAAGACATACAAAGAAAAAACAGAGCACCAACAGTCAAATATGGTGGAGGTTCTGAGATGTTTTGGGGGTTGTTTTGGTGCCTTTGGCACTGGGTGCCTTATCTGTGTGCAAGGCATCATGTAATCTGAAGATTACCAAAGGATTTTGCAGGGCAATGTAGTGCCTGGTGTCAGTAAACTGGGTTTGCGTTCTACTGTACATCATGGGTTCTCCAGTAGGACAGTGACCCCAAACATACTTCAAGAAGCACTCAGAAATGAAGTTCTGAAGTGGTCAGCAGTGAGTTTAGATCTAAATGGCCGCTGGAGGCGATGTATGCACAGATTGAGATCTCCGCTCCCGAGATCGAAATCTGCGCATGCGCTGCCTCCGGCAGCCATATTCCTGGAGTCTGCCGCATTGAAATCATGGAAGTGCAGGGGTTCCGGGCTTTCACAAAACATTGACGGAGCCCAAGCACCACCCAGCTCCACCAATCATCCCCTGCTACCAGCCTGGGATGGGCTTTGCAGCATCACCTCACAATGTCTTACCTCCAAACACCTCCTGTGACCCTTCTCCACCGCCGTCTCTGATCCCTGCCAGTAAGCTGAATTCGGACTATAAGACGGACCCCCGTTTGACTCATTACATTTTTTCACCCTATTTTCCTCCCGAAAATTTGAGGTGCGTCTTATGGGTTGGCGCGTCTTATATTCCGAAAAATACAGTACTTCATTTTTCTGGAACAATTTCAAGAGTGCCAACACTTTTGGCCATGAAGGTATACACACATGTAATGGAAAAATACATATTTATGGGAGGGCTTCTTTAAAGGATTATCCAGTTTGTTGAATCTGTTTCCATTGTACCATTTTATGAAATTCTGACTTAGTAGAAGAGGGCCTCTATTTAGATTCTTCTCTTGGTCAGAGGGAACAGCGGTTACAAATCGAGTGTCTCTTCTAGAGTAACATTGATTCTAATTGGCACTCTTCTTCCGTATTTTCAGTCCAAGTGATGTAAAAAAAACGGACCGGTATTGGACTATTATTCAATGGGGAAGTGCAGATGAGTGATTTTTTTCACTGACCAAATCCTCATGTAAAAAAATCACAGCATGCACTAGTTTCTTCCTTAAATCAGATTAAACTCGCACACTCAAGTCTAAAAAATCAGATGTCATACAGATCTACAGTATAACATCTGATTTTTGTGGATATATTGCAGTTTTGTAACATAGGAAAATGTAAATGGTCTTGTAAATGATTAATAGCTGCTGTAAAAAAAACAAACATTGCATACAGATTACAAGTGAGAAAAAAAATTGTTGCACTTTTCTGGATAAAACTCTGAATGATTTTTATACGATCGTGTGAACCTGCCCTAACAAAAAGGATCTAAAAGTAAGGAGCCACTGGACTGCAGCAGACAGTAACATTCTGTGTCCTTATGTTTTTTTAAATTTTACATCCACAAGAAATAATAGAAATTTCCATGCGATTTGCCATGTCGCATCGTAAATCTGGAACGATAAGTGTAATCAAATTGAAAGATGGAAATAGCCATTTAGCTTTAGTAATCATGTGTATAAGTGTAATAAGTACTGTTAATTGGTCCAGTATAAGCATGGCTTGCTGGGATCAACTAAACTTAACAGTCTCTAACCAGGGCATGTACAAGCTCTTAAGGCTAGCCTGACAGCTGCAGGGGTTTCTGTCACTTTCCCAGAGCGAGAATATTGCAGCATGTTTTATTTCTCTTGTCAAAATGGCGGCAACCTTCACAGAATTCGGTCATATTTATTGGGAATCCACACAACACTACGGTATGAATGAAAGCCATATCACAGATGGCTACAAGATCTAAAAAATGTCATGCAAAAATACTTATAATTAAAAAGAAAATATTAAAAAACATTACAAAGTAAACATGAAGATGATACCAAAAATTACTGTGACTGACCATACCATAGTGTCTTTTCTTTTTGGTGTATTATACAGCTTTATTATGAAATTAGTAGGTTATAACAAATATCTTGAAAACTTTAATGTAAGCTGGCCATACACTTTGTAATGCAGCAGACGGCAATCTCTCCCAGCCCCCCTCCTCATACATACGCACGCTTGATTCTTATAAGCATCCATGGGGAAAACTGGAGAAATATCTGGCAGCAGTTTATCTCCCTATAACAGCAAAAGTACTGGTATTAAAATTCAACTTGCCAAATGCTTAATCACCTCTCAGGGGAAGATTAGGGATGTCCCCATACGTATTAGATATTGCTGGGGGCCTTTAGATTGTGTATCTGTTTATGTTGTGGAGCTGTGAACACCTACTTCTCAATCACTATGTTTTCCTGAAGTAAAATAATAAAACCTATACTCCCCTCCAATGCCGTCATTGGCTCTCACGGGACATTATGATATCACATAATCACTGAGGCCAATTAGTGACAACTTCTCCTTCCTTCGGTCAAATTAAACATCTGGAGGAAGTGAGAAAGCCACCGCAGCTGTCACTTCCCCTGGATGTCATTGATGACCAATAGATTGGAGAGTGAAGTGGCCGCTGATTGGCCACAGAGATTTCATTACGTAGAAATGTCAAGTGAGCCCTGAGAGAGCAAATGCCGACCCCACCGGCACCTGAGGTGAGTAGGGGTGTTGTGATTTAACTTCAGGGAAACATAGGGATTCAGAAGGGGTTTCCAAGTAGTGAACAATCCCTTTAATAGTAACACAATTGCTTGTTCATTTCAATGAAGGTTTTTTTCATAACTTTGACCATGTATTTCGGCTTGTTGCCTGTCGCTCAAGGAGGATGGAATTGATTAGATACTTGTGTTACTTACAGTGATGATTGAAAGTTTGCGAACTCTTTGATGGATCCCTGTTATTTAAATAAAACAGGTTTCCAACTCACACCTGATTGTCATCTTATTGATTGAAAACAACAGACTTTAATTTCACCTTCAAAATATATATTGAAAATGGTCCAAGCGCAGTTTTCCTAAAAGAAAGCTCAGTGTCTATCATTATGTTGTAAGCATCAATGCCCCCTCTATTGGTGGATGCAGTTAGCCTTCAAGTCTATGATCAAAGGGGTCGTCCGGTCTTAAGGTACAAGTCTGCAGGCACTCTGTGTGATTGCAGACTTGTGAATCCTCACATCGTGCACGCTGCGTGCTGTGGGGATTCTCCGGTGCTGACGCCAGAAGCAGGTGATCATGTGAGCGAGGCCGCGGCCATCTATTCAGAATGTGGCCAGGAATATGCATATTACATACTTGCGGTAACATGACTGCCCGCACCCGGTGCCTGCAGCGGAGAATCCTTGCAGCGCACAGTGTGCGCAATGTGAAGATTCACAACTCTGCAGTCACATACAGTAACTGCTAACTTGTAGCAAGTTCACTACTTTACTATCCATAGGATAGGTCATCATTGTCTGATTAAAGGGGGTTTGCACTGTGCTCCTTGCTGATCAGCTGTTCTCGGTGCTCAGTTACAGAGCTGCACCATCTACTGATAGTGGCTGGGGCCGAGTACTGCACATCCAACCCCTATTGATTCTATGCAGTATTTGGCCGCAGCCATTATCAGTAGATGGATCAACTCCATAATTGGGCACTTCCAAGCACCACTGGAACCGAGAACAGCTGATTGTTGGGGTGCCGGTTGTTGCACTCCCTCCGATCAGACATTGATGACCTATCAATGTTAAAGTAGTGGACAAGCTCTTTAAGACTGGACATCTCCTTTAATCATTTGCAATTTATTTAAGTGACTTTTTTGTCTTGTCTAAATTGAAGTAGTTTAAGAATTTGACAGACGATAAAGTGTGCTCTTTATTTTTGTCTTTAACCTTTTTTGCAACATTTTAGCTTAACATTTTTTTAGTGTGACATGTACCGACACCTGGGAAGCAGCGGTACAGTTAGCGCTGTTCCCCGGTGCCGGGTGATGAAGACAGCTCACATCATTCTCTCCTGCTCGCCCTGAGATCAGTGTTAGCAAGGGAGAATGTTGAGAGTTATATTCAACTGATAACATCGAGAGCAGGTGGCGGCTGGTAGGACTATTACTCCCATCAGATACTCCTGCTGTCGCTAATAACAGTGAGAGCAGGATTTAAAAAAAAGGCGTGTGTTCCTCTGAATTTTTGATAAAGCTATTTAGTAAAGCCTATCAGAAGTTTGCAGACCTTCACTATATGGCAGATTCTGTTATAGCATTGTTTGTTTATAGGGGGAGTCGCTCATTTGTGACCTCCAACAATCCGCTGGAGGGGAGCTACTAAGAGTGATTGTCTCTCACTAAAAGATTCGACTTGTCTGCAGTTTCAAAGTTTACCCTATCCATCTTGATTTTTTTTTTTACTTTGAGGGCACTGATTTTCTTGCAAATTATAGCTGATCAGTCTGGGGATACAGCAGTGGGTTACCCTGACAAAAATTTACGGAATTTATTGTAGGCCTTTTAGAAAATGAGATTGTCACTTCCCTTAAATTGGAGCTATTACTCTGCAAAATTGTATCATCCTATTACAGAAAACGTATAAATATCATGTCACTAAATTGAGAAGTTCATATATGATCCCCTAGTTTCTATCTGCACCGTCTATACTTTCTTTTTTTTTGTCATATCCGTTGGGAATTCTTTTTGCAGGAAAGCTTGCAGTCTAGTTGAGTTTGTAAAGCAATGCATTTGAGATGTGTGCATTAGGGACATGCTGAAGTCTCTCTCCTCTGCACGTGTTATCATGTCAGCAAAAAATATTATTGATTTTGCTTTCTGCTTTGTCTGACTTTTCCTTTAAGCCTTACAGGAAACAGAGATGCACAGTGTGCAGTTTGGGACTTTTTCAAATTAGAGAATTGAAAAAAAAAATCACATATTTACTTATATGTATATATACTATTCATATGTATGTTTATAATTCTCTGATTGAAAAAGTCCCAAACTGCACTTCCCGACATATATACACACACACTGAAATAAGTATTGAACATGTCACCACTATTCTAAGTAAATGTATTTCTAAAAGTGTTATTGACTTGAAATTCTCACCAGAATGGTGAAAGGAGCTAAAGCTCAGAGTTCATAGAAGGAGCCAACGGAACTTTCAAGATTTGAAGAGTGCTTGTGTGGACGAATTGGCCAGAATCACACATGAGCAATGCATACGACTAGTTGCTCCATATAGGAGGCGTCTTGAAGTTGTCATCCATTGTATGAAGCATTAATTAAATTTCAGTTAGCATGCTCAATACTTTTTCCCTGTGTCATTTCTCATTATTATTCATAATATAGGGACATCTTTGGTTTTATTTTTTGCCTGTGTGGATTGGATGAGTTATTACATACATTTAGTGAGAATTTCATGTCAATAGCACCTTTAGAAATATATTTTCTCAGAAAATTGGTGACGTGTTCAATACTTATTTCACCCTCTGAATATATGTATAAACTGTACGTGTATATACTGTATATACCGTATATACTCAAGTATAAGCCGACCCCCTAATTTTGCCACAAAAACTGGGAAAACTTAATGACTCGAGTATAAGCCTAGGGTGGAAAATGCAGCAGCTACCGGTAAATGTCAAAAGTAAAAATAGATACCAATAAAAGTAAAATTAATTGAGACATCAGTAGGTTAAGTGTTTTTGAATATCCATATTGAATCAGGAGCCCATATAATGCTCCATACAGTTTATGATGGGCCCCATAAGATGCTCCATATTAAAATATGCCCCATATAATGCTGCACAAATGTTGATTATGACCCCATAAGATGCTCCATACAGACATTTGCCCCGTATAATGCTCCACCAATGTGGATTATGGACCCATAAGATGCTCCATACAGATAATTGCCCCATATAATGCTGTACATGGCCCCATAAGATGCTCCATACAGATATTTGCCCCCATATAATGCTGCACATGGCCCCATAAGATGCTCCATACAGATAACTGCCCCATATAATGCTGCACATGGCCACATAAGATGCTCAGGAAAGAGAAGGAGATCCAGCTCAACGAAATAGTGAAAAATCCATAGTTTATTTCACTTAAAATATAGTGAAAGGACAAAACATCAGCATACAAAAAAATATTTTAAAACCAAGGTCAACGCGTTTCCGGTGACTAAGCTCCCTTGGGAGCGATAACCGGATACTAGTATAAAAGTATAGACATGTCTTGTACCAGGTATCATGATTAAGGGTGCTTAGTCACCGGAAACGCGTTGCCCTTGGTTTTAAAATATTTTTTTGTATGCTGATGTTTTGTCCTTTCACTATATTTTAAGTGAAATAAACTATGGATTTTTCACTCTTTCGTTGAGCTGGATCTCCTTCTCTTTCCTGTTCGTCTACGCCCTGACACAGCGGTTCCGTGCTCCGAGCTCTTGGGAATGTCGGTATGGTGAGCTGGATTTTGTTTTTTCCACATAAGATGCTCCATACAGACATTTGCCCCCATATAATGCTGCACATGGCCACATAAGATGCTCCATACAGATATTTGCCCCGTATAATGCTTCACATGGCCCCATACAGATGCCCCATACAGATATTTGCCCCCATATCATGCTGCACATGGCCACATACGATGCCCCATACAGATATTTGCCCCCATATCATGCTGCACATGGCCCCATACAGATGCCCCATACAGATATTTGCCCCCATATCATGCTGCACATGGCCACATACAGATATTTGCCCCCATATCATGCTGCACATGGCCACATAAAATGCCCCATACAGATATTTGCCCCATATAATGCTGCACATGGCCCCATACAGACATTTGCCCCCATATCATGCTGCACTTGGCCACATAAGATGCCCCATACAGATATCTGCCCCCATATCATGCTGCACATGGCCACATTAGATGCCCCATACAGATATTTGCCCCCATATCATGCTGCACATGGCCACATAAGATGCCCCATACAGATATTTGCCCACATATAATGCTGCACATGGCCACATAAGATGCTCCACACAGATATTTGCCCCATATGCTGTTGCTGCGATTAAAAAAATTACATAATCACCTTTCATGCCCCCAGCACTTGCTATACTCACCTTTCCCGTTCCACCTCTGACCGCCGCTGTGTCTTCCTATCCTGTGCGCCGAAGTTCAGGAAGAGGGCGGTGCGCACTAATCGCGTCACCGCACCCTCTGACCTGAGCGTCACTGCGGAAGACACAGCGGCGCCGACGGAACGAGGAGCAGGTGAGTATCGCGCACTGCCCCCGACATACCTGCTCCTGGTGCCGTCGCTGCACGTCTGTACCTCAGTGCCGCATTTTCTTCCTGTAGTGAGCGGTCACCGTTACCGCTCATTACAGTAATGAATATGCGGCTCCACCTCTATGGAAGGTGGAGCCGCATATTCATTACTGTAATGAGCGGTACCATGTGACTCCTCACTACAGGAAGAAGCTGCAGCGCTGGAAGAAGCAGGGACGTGCAGAGACCGAGCCAGGAGTAGGTGAGTATAATTAGACAGCCCCCGCTCCCCCTCCCCTGCCGACCCCTGGGTGTGATTCGAGTATAAGCCGAGAGGGGGACTTTCAGCCCAAAAAAGTGGGCTGAAAATCTCAGCTTATACTCTAGTATATACAGTACATATATAAAAATATATATATACATATATGTGTGTGTGTATATATATGTGTGTGTGTATATATATATATATATATATATATATATATATATACACGTGTGTATATATATATATATATATATATATATATATATATATATATATATATATATATATATATATACTAGATGGCAGCCCGATTCTAAAGAATAGGGAGTCTAGAATCCATATATACTTTATTTATTCAAATGTAAGAATAATACAATTAATAAATAATAGTAAGAAAGAACAAAAATAATAGGCAGTATATGGAGAAAACACCAAACAAAAGTTCAAAATTGGTGTGAAAATGTCACTGAACCACTTCACAACTAAATATATATAGTTTTGGTAAATGGTATTATCATTTTTTTGACGAAATTCGGCAGGAGCTTGAAGAGCAACGTCACTGGGCCCGCCTCCACGCAGTAGAAACTTGCTGTGAGGTAAAAATTCAAAAATCACACCAAAATGGCGGGCGGAGTGTGTGTGTCACAGTATGGCACGTTTCTGATTGGTCGCTCGCAGCAGGCGGCAACCAATCAGACACTGGACACTGTTGACGTCACTTATCTCCGGACATTAGCTCCGGACATTAGCTCCGGACATTAGCTCCGGACAAAGCCACGGAAGTTGGCACAAATTGCAGGAAGTAGTATTCTAGGCAATTAATCTCCGGACATTAGCTCCGGACATTAGCTCCGGACATTAGCTCCGTACAAAGCCACGGAAGTTGGCACAAATTGCAGGAAGTAGTATTCTAGGCAATTAATCTCCGGACATTAGCTCCGGACATTAGCTCCGGACAAAGCCACGGAAGTTGGCACAAATTACAGGAAGTAGTATTCTAAGCAATTATATATTAGATACAGTGTTCTGTAGTAGATTGCCACTTTTACAAATCAGAGAACTGAAAGCATACATACAGTATGTGCAGTATATAGATGATCTCTCTCCCTGTATTTATGCATGCAGTGGATGTACAAAGTTTACACATTACTGTTAAATTGGCATGTTTTTGTCCAATTAAAAACCATACTAATTTCATAACTTTTTCCACCTTTAGTGTCACCATAATCTGTTCAATTTCATTGAGAAACTGTCATCGGTTTGATAGGAAAAATAACAATAGCAAAGCTAAAATAATGTGGTTGCATAAGTGTGAAAACCCTCTTGGGAATGTGGTTGTGTTCAGAATCATCCAATCACATTTACACTCACGTTACATAGTCAGTACACGGCTGTCTTCATTTAAAATCATTCTGATTAACCTCATATAAAGTTTATCTGTTCTAGTAGGATTTTCCTGACACTCTTTTAGTTGTATTTCACAGTAAAATCCATGGTCCGTAAACAGCTTACAACAGAGCAAAGGGATCACAGTGTTAAAAGCTATAGGTTAGGAAAATGCATTAAAAATTTCCAAGGCATTAGATACACCATGGAACACTGTGAAGATGGTCATCAAAAAGTGGCTTACATTTGGCAGTACAGTGTCATTACCTAGAACAGAATGTCTCTTAAAAATTGGTGAAAAGCAAAGAAGAAAATTGGTTCAAGTCGGTGCCAATATGCCTACAGCAACATTAAAGGAGCTGCAAATTTTTTTAGCAAGTACTGGTTATGTATAGTATGTAGCAACAATATCCTGTATTTTTTATGAGTAGCCTGTGAAGTAGGGTAGCAAGACAGAAGCATTTTCTTACAAAGAAAAACATCTAAGCCCGACTATATTTAGCCAAAGGCTACATCAAGTCTGCCATAAGCATGTGGGAAAACGTGTTATAGACTGCTGAGGCCAAGGTTTAACATTTTGTCCATAATTCAAAACCATTTGGCACAAAGCCAACAATGTACATCACCAAAAGAACACCATACACTCAGTGAAGCAAGGTGGAGGCAACATTACGCTTTATATTTTTAGATAACTGGAACAAGGCTATAGTCAAAGTGGAGTTAAGCATAAACAAATCCAAATATCAGTCAATTTTGGAAGTGCATTGAACAGCAAGGTGGATTGCTGCTGAGGGGAAAGAGAAAAAAAAATTCTTTAAATCTTTAGCTTAGCGAGTGTGACCTGAGCGTAAGTGTGAACGGCGGTAAGTGTGACTTGTGATTCAGTGACTTTGGATTCAGGGAGTTTCCAAGGGAGGAATTACTGAATTGCTGTCTGTGTTTTATTAATAATTTGCATTTATTTTTTATTTAACTTTTCTGTCTGGTGCAATCCCCATTAGGTAATGTGCACATCTTGCCACATGTATGCAATCCTTGAGCAGCCGGTCGAGGGTGCATACTGCTGTGTGAGATGTGAGCACGTTGTGCATTTGGAAGGCCAGATTCTGAATATAGATGTGCAGCTGGCAACACTGAGATCCATTGACAACATGGAAAGGAGTCTTCTGCTCACTGAGCAGACGCTCAATGGGATACATGAGGGGGGGATGGTTGGATGGAGCTGCAGGACAGTGAAGCAGCAAGCTGGGTGACAGAAGGTTGGGTAGAGGGAAGAGTGCCAGGGAGGCTAGTCCTGATCTGGCACACCCCAATACAGATTACTTGGAGGGGCTGGTGAGGACCCAGCGGTCATGGTGCACATTGGCACAAATGACAAAATTAGAGGTAGGTGGAAGGTCCTTAACCCCTTCATGACCGGGGGATTTTTCGTTTTTCCGTGTTCGTTTTTCGCTCCCCTCCTTCCCAGAGCCATAACTTTTTTATTTTTCTGTCAATTTGGCCATGTGAGGGCTTATTTTTTGCGGGACGAGTTGTACTTTTGAACGACATCATTGGTTTTAGCATGTCGTGTACTAGAAAACGGGAAAAAAATTCCAAGTGCGGTGAAATTGCAAAAAAAGTGCAATCCCACATTGGTTTTTTGTTTGGCTTTTTTGCTAGGTTCACTAAATGCTAAAACTGACCTGCCATTATGATTCTCCAGGTCATTACGAGTTCATAGACACCAAACATGACTTGGTTATTTTTTATCTAAGTGGTGAAAAAAAATTCCAAACTTTGCTAAAAAAAAAAAAAAAAAAAAAATTGCGCCATTTTCCGATACTCATAGCGTCTCCATTTTTCATCATCTGGGGTCGGTTGAGGGCTTATTTTTTGCGTGCCGAGATGACGTTTTTAATGATAGCATTTCGGTGCAGATACGTTCTTTTGATCGCCTGTTATTGCATTTTAATGCAATGTCGCGGCGACCAAAAAAACGTAATTCTGGCGTTTCGAATTTTTTTCCCGCTACGGTGTTTAGCGATCAGGTTAATACTTTTTTTTAATTGATAGATCGGGCGATTCTGAGCGCAGCGATACCAAATATGCGTAGATTTGATATTTTTTTTATTGATTTATTTTGATTGGGGCAAAAGGGGGGTGATTTAAACTTTTATGTTTTTTTTTATTTTTTTCACATTTTTTTAAACTTTTTTTTTTAACTTTTGCCATGCTTCAATAGCCTCCATGAGAGGCTAGAAGCAGGCATAGCACGATCGGCTCTGCTACATAGCAGCGATCTGCTGATCGCTGCTATGTAGCAGAATTGCACGTGTGCTGTGAGCGCCGACCACAGGGTGGCGCTCACAGCGACGGGCAATCAGTAACCATAGAGGTCTCAAGGACCTCTATGGTTACCATTCACAAGCATCGCCGACCCCCGATCATGTGACGGGGGTCGGCGATGACGTCATTTCCGGCCGCCCGGCCGGAAGCGGTAGTTAAATGCCGCTGTGTACGTTTGACAGCGGCATTTAACTAGTTAATAGGTGCGGGCAGATCGCGATTCTGCCCGCGCCTATTACGGGCACATGTCAGCTGTTCAAAACAGCTGACATGTCCCGGCTTTGGTGCGGGCTCACCGCGGAGCCCTGCATCAAAGCAGGGGAGCCGGCATCGGACGGTATAGTACGTCCGATGCCGGTAAGGGGTTAAAAACGATTTCAGGGAATTAGGCTGCAAGCTGAAAGCAAGGACCTCCAACGTGGTATTTTCCGAAATATTGCCTGTACCACGTGCCACGCCAGTGAGGCGGGAGATTAGGGAGGTTAATAAGTGGCTCAAGAATTGGTGTAGGAAGGAGGGGTTTGGGTTCCTGCAGAACTGGGCCGACTTCTCAGTTGGCTACAGGTTCTACGCTAGGGACGGGCTGCACCTCAATGGGGAAGGTGCAGCTGTGCTGGGGGAGAAAATGGCTAGAAGGTTGTAGGAGTGTTTAAACTAGGGAATGGGGGGGAGGGTATTCATTTTATAGGAGGGGAAGATAGTGCAGATAGAGACCTGGGCACAAATAATTAGGTTGGGGTGGCAGGGGCATGGGGCGTGGGGTTAGATCAATTAATAATTTAAGAAAGAATACAGGTGCAGAGAGTTCTATACAGTAAAATGTATGTATACTAATGCCAAAAGCCTTGCCAACAAAATGGACGAATTAGAATTAATGGTGTTGGAGCATAATTATGACATGGTGGAGATATCTGAAACGTGGCTGGATGAGAGCCATGAGTGGGCTGTTAACTTGCAGGGTTGTAGTCTGTTCAGAAATGACCAAACGGATAAGCGAGAGGGAGGGGTGTGTCTATGTGTAAAATCATCCTTAAAAACCATCCTGCGTGATAATATAGGTGAATCTAATGAAAATGTAAAGTCCCTGTGGGTTGAGATACGGGAGGGGGAAAAAATAATAAATTACTGATAGGGGTTTGTTATAAGTCTCCAAAAATAATGGAAGCAACGGAGAATATCCTCATAAAGCAAATAGATGAAGCTGGGACTCAAGGAGAAGTCATTATTATGGGGAACTTCAACTACCCTGAAATAGATAGGGGAACAGAAACCTGCAGTTCCAGCAAAGGCAATCGGTTTTTGACAACTATGAGAGACAATTACCTTTCACAATTGGTTCAGGACCCAACAAGAAGGGGGGCACTGCTGTTATGACCTGGTGGTTAGGAGCACCCGGCACGACCTGATAGTTAAACTCACACAGGACAAGCTCTGGGATGTGGGAGCTCTGCTGACCGCAGGCCCTAATCCTATCATAACAACTAGAAATAGCCGTGGAGCGTTCCTGACACTCCCTAGACGCCTCTTCACAGCCTAAGAGCTAGCTAGCCCTAGAGATAGAAAATTAAGCCTACCTTGCCTCAGAGAAATTCCCCAAAGGAAAAGGCAGCCCCCCACATATATTGACTGTGAGTAAAGATGAATGTCACAAACGCAGAAATGAAACAGGTTTCAGCAAATGGAGGCCAGACTTACTAAACAGACAGAGGATAGGAAAGGTATCTTTGCGGTCAGCACAAAAAACTACAAAAGACCACGCAGAGTGTTGTGAATTCTGTGGTCAAGCTCCCTCCTGTGGTCATGAGTGGTACTTCGGCTGGTTCTGTCCATGGGCTTCCTCTGGTGGATGTGAGTGGGGCTGCGGCTTCTGAGTTTCCTTCCTCAGGTGACGAGGTTAAGTCGTTAGGTGCTGCTCTATTTAACTCCGCCTAGTTCTTTGTTCCTTGCCTCCAGTCAATGTTCCAGTATTGGTCTTGCTCTCTCCTGGATCGTTCTTGTGGCCTGTCTTCCCTGCATAAGCTAAGTTCTGCTTGTGTTTCTTTTGTTTGCTATTTTTTCTGTCCAGCTTGCTATTTTGGTTTGTCTTGCTTGCTGGAAGCTCTGGGACGCAGAGGGAGCACCTCCGTACCGTTAGTCGGTGCGGAGGGTCTTTTTGCGCCCTCTGCGTGGTTGTTTGTAGGTTTTTGTGCTGACCGCAAAGCTATCTTTCCTATCCTCGGTCTATTCAGTAAGTCGGGCCTCACTTTGCTAAAATCTATTTCATCTCTGTGTTTGTATTTTCATCTTTACTCACAGTCATTATATGTGGGGGGCTGCCTTTTCCTTTGGGGAATTTCTCTGAGGCAAGGTAGGCTTATTTTTTTATCTTCAGGGCTAGCTAGTTTCTTAGGCTGTGCCGAGGCGCCTAGGTCTGGTCAGGAGCGCTCCACGGCTACTTCTAGTGTGGTGTGATAGGATTAGGGATTGCGGTCAGCAGAGTTCCCACGTCTCAGAGCTCGTCCTATGTTATTAGTAACTATCAGGTCATTTTGTGTGCTCTTAACCACCTGGTCCATTGTGGTTCTAAACCACCAGTTCATAACAGCAGAGTGTGCAAAAAGACCTCCGCATCGACTAAGGGTGCGGAGATGCCACTCTGCATCCCAGAGCTTCCAGCTAGCAAGACAAAATCATGATAACCAGCTGGACAAGGAAACAATGAACAAATAATAACTATCAGGAACTTAGCTTCTGCTGGAGAAGACAGGTCACCATAAAGATCCAAGAGCGAACTGAACCAATGCAGGAACATTGACAGCTGGCATGGAGTAACGATCTGAATGGAGTTAAATAGAGCAGCCAACCAAAGGATAAACCACGTCACCTGTGTAAGGAACCTCAGAAGCAGCAGCTTCACTCACAGCCACCAGAGGGAGTCCATGGACAGAACTCGCCGAAGTACCATTCACGACCACAGGAGGGAGCTCGACAACAGAATTCACAACACACTGCTAGACCTAATATTAACCAACAGGCCAGACAGCATATCAAATATAAGGATTTGGGGTCACTTGGGGAATATGATCACAACACAATAAGTTTTCATGTATCCTTTAATAAGATGTGTATTAGAGGGGTGACAAGGACACTAAACTTCAGGAGGGCAAATTTCCAAAGGATGAGAGATGATCTTGGTGCAATTAATCGGGATGATATCCTGAGACATAAAAATATACAAAGAAAATGGGAGACGTTTATTGGCATCCTGGATAGGACCTGTGCACAGTATATACCGTATGGGAATAAACATACTAGAAATAGGAGGAAACCAATATGGCTAAATAGAGCTGTAAGGGGCGCAATAAGGGACAAAAAGAAAGCATTTAGAGAATTAAAGGAAGTAGGTAGTGATGAGGCATTAAATAAATACAGAAAATTAAATAAATTCTGTAAAAAGCAAATCAAGGCAGCAAAGATTGAGACAGAGAGACTCATTGCCAGGGAGAGTAAAAATAATTCCAAAATATTCTTTAACTACGTAAATAGTAAGAAACTAAAAAATGATAGTGTTGGCTCCCTTAAAAATAGTCTGGGTGAAATGGTGGATGAGGATGAGGAAAAAGCCAATATGCTAAATGACTTTTTTTCATCAGTATTTACACAAGAAAATTCCATGGCAGATAATATGATCAGTGATAACAAAAAATCCCTATTAAGTATCACCTGCTTAACCCAACAGGAAGTATGGCAGCGTCTAAAAATCACTAAAATTGACAAATCTCCGGGCCCGGATGGGATACACCCCCGAGTACTGCAGGAATTAAGTACAGTCATTGATAGACTATTATTTTTAATCTTTAAAGAGTCCATAATAACAGGGTCTGTACCACAGGACTGGCTTATAGCAAATATGGTGCCAATATTCAAAAAATGGACAAACACTGAACTCGGTAATTATAGGCCAGTAAGCTTAACCTCTACTGTGGGTAAAATCCTGGAGGGCATTCTAAGGGATGCCATGCTGGAGTATCTGAAGAGGAATAACCTCATGACCCAGTATCAGCACGGGTTTACTAGGGACCGTTCATATCAGACTAATCTGATCAATTTCTATGAAGAGGTAAGTTCCGGACTGGACCAAGGGAACCCAGTGAACGTAGTGTATATGGACTTTTCAAAAGCTTTTGATATGGTGCCACTCAAAAGGTTGATACATAAAATGAGAATAATGGGGATAGGGGAAAATATGTGCAAGTGGGTTGAGAGCTGGCTCAGGGATAGGAAACAAAGGGTGGTTATTAATGGAGCACACTCGGACTGGGTCGCGGTTAGCAGTGGGGTACCACAGGGGTCAGTATTGGGCCCTCTTCTTTTTAACATATTTATTAATGATCTTGTAGGGGGCATACAGAGTGAAATTTCAATATTTGCAGATGACACTAAACTCTGCAGGGTAATCAATACAGAGGAGGACAATTTTATATTACAGGATGATTTATGTAAACTAGAAGCTTGGGCTGATAAATGGCAAATGAGCTTTCTGGGGGATAAATGTATGGTCATGCACTTGGGTAGAAGTAATAAGATGTATAACTATGTGCTTAATTCTAAAACTCTGGGCAAAACCTTCAATGAAAAGACCTGGGTGTATGGGTGGATGACAAACTCACATTTAGTGGCCAGTGTCAGGCAGCTGCTACAAAGGCAAATACAATAATGGGATGCATTAAAAGAGGCATAGATGCTCATGAGGAGAACATAATTTTACCTCTATACAAGTCTCTAGTTTGACCACACTTAGAAAACTGTGTACAGTTCTGGTCTCCGGTGTATAAGAAAGACATAGCTGAACGGGAGCGGGGGCAGAGAAGAGCGACCAAGGTTATTAGAGGACTGGGGGGTCTGCAATACCAAGATAGGTTATTACACTTGGGGCTATTTAGTTTGGAAAAACAAAGGCTAAGGGGTGATCTTATTTTAATGTATAAATATATGAGGGGACAGTACAAAGACCTTTCTGATGATCTTTTTAATCATAGACCTGAGACAGGGACAAAGGGGCATCCTCTACGTCTGGAGG
Source organism: Ranitomeya imitator (assembly GCF_032444005.1). NCBI lineage: Eukaryota > Metazoa > Chordata > Amphibia > Anura > Dendrobatidae > Ranitomeya > Ranitomeya imitator. The sequence goes on along the minus strand of NC_091284.1, from coordinate 708,453,867 downwards.
AAAGAAGGTTTAAGCATAATAACAGACGCGGGTTCTTTACTGTAAGAGCAGTGAGACTATGGAACTCTCTGCCGTATGATGTTGTAATGAGTGATTCATTACTTAAATTTAAAGGGAACCTGTCACCTGAATTTGGCGGGACCAGTTTTGGGTCATATGGGCGGAGTTTTCAGGTGTTTGATTCACCCTTTCCTTACCCGCTGGCTGCATGCTGGCCGCAATATTGGATTGAAGTTCATTCTCTCTCCTCCGTAGTACACGCCTGTGCAAGGTCATCTTGCTTTGCGCAGGCGTGTACTACGGAGGACAGAGAATGAACTTCAATCCAATATTTCGGCCAGCATGCAGCCAGCGGGTAAGGAAAGGGTGAATCAAACACCTGAAAACTCCGCCCATATGACCCAAAACTGGTCCCGCCAAATTCAGGTGACAGGTTCCCTTTAAGAGGGGACTGGATGCCTTTCTTGAAAAGTATAAGGTTACAGGGTATATAAAGTTACAGGGTATATATACTAGATTCCTTGTTAGTGTGTTGATCTAGGGAACTAGTCTGATTGCTGTATGTGGAGTCGGGAAGGATTTTTTTTCCCCAAGGTGGAGCTTAGGGTACTTTCACACTAGCGTCGGAATTCGGCCCGTCGCATTGCGTCGGGCCGAGATTCCGACACTAGCGTTGTTAGCGCCGCACAATGGGTGCAGCGGATGCATTTCTCCGGCGCATCTGCTGCCCCATTGTGAGGTGCGGGGAGGTGGGGGCGGAGTTCCGGCCGCGCATGCGCGGTCGGAAAAATCGGTCCGTCTGGAGCAAAAAACTTTACATTTAACGTTTTTTGCTCCCGGCGGTCCGCCACAACACGGCGCAACCGTCGCACGACGGTTGCGACGTGCGTCAATACGTCGCAATGCGTCGATAATGTTACTCTATGGGGCAAAAACGCATCCTGCAAACAACTTTGCAGGATGTGTTTTTTCCCCTAAACGACGCATTGCGACGTATTAAAAAAAACGCCAGTGTGAAAGTACCCTTACTCTTTGCCACATGGGTTTTCTTTGCCTTCCTCTGGATCAACATGTTAGGGCATGTTAGGTTAGGCTATGGGTTGAACTAGGTGGACTTAAAGTCTCCCTTCAACCTTAATAACTATGTTACTATGTTACTAATTTTGCAACAAAACCTTCAGCCTGTGCTTAAAAGCTGAAGATGAAGAGGAATTTCACTTTTTAGCACAGCAATGACCCTTAGGCTACTTTCACACTTGTGTCTGTACTGGTCCGTCGCTATGCGTCAGGCCGACGTACCGACGGACGTTGTGAAATTTGTGCACGACGTGGGCAGCGGATGCAATTTTTCAACGCATCCGCTGCCCATTCTGAAGTCCGGCGAGGAGGGGGCTGAGTTTCGGCCACGCATGTGCGGTCGAAAATGGCGAACGCGACGGACAAAAAGATGTTACATTGAACGTTTTTTTGTGACAATGGTCCGCCAAAACACTACGAATCCGTTGCACGACGGACGCGACGTGGGGCGATCCGTCGCTAATTCAAGTCTATGGGCAAAAAAAACGCATCCTGCGAGCACATTTGCAGGATCCGCTTTTTGCCCAAAACGACGGATTGCAAAAAACGCAAGTGTGAAAGTAGCCTAATCATACCTTCAAATTAATAACAGAATGGCCTTGCTACAGTCCAGAACTGAATGAAATGGAAAAATCTATGGGTTGACCTGAAGAGGCACTGTGCTTAGGGTATGGCCTCTCATTGTTACAGATTTGGGGCGCTACTGCAAGGAGAAGTGGACAACGTATGGCAAATCTAGATACGCTATGCTGACAGACTCCTACCCTAGAAGACTGAGTGCTGTCCCAAATTTAAATGGTACTTCCATAAATGATTACTTTAAGGGTGTGACTATTTTGTGTAACCAAGCTTTTTCAGTTATTGCTATTTTAGTTATTTTTCTTTTTACACCCTAAAAGTTTTTGGTTTATTTTGTAATTGAAATGTACAGATTATAGGTGACATTAAAGGTGGAAAAAGTTCAGAATTTTCTTGGTATGATTTTTTTTGCATGACCAAAACCTGACATTTTATCAGGGTTGATAGACTTTTTATATTCGCTATATATACATACCCATATATGTATCTTCATAGCCATAACATTGAGACCACCTGCCTTATTTTGTGGATCACCCTTGTGCTACTTCTCATGGTATGGACTCCACAAAACTTCTAATGGTATCCTGTGGTATCTGATGCAAAGACTTTAGCAGCCAAACAGACTTTTTTTCTGAAACAAAATAGGACAGGGATATTGGTAGAATATAGATCCATTGTGTCATATATTTACATATCCAGAGTCTAATCACTAGCTCCAGCGAAAAAATTTGAGAAGAAATAAAAAAGACAAAAGTGGCTGAAAAAATAGGTGAATGAAAAACTTATATTATTATTTATATAAAAATTGCAAAACACTCGATGGTCTTAATCGCAACAGGCTTGAGATAAAAAACCCACTTCCTTTTAAAATCAAAACCGCATCTATTTAAACAACATCTCTCTCTGTTATCCGCTCAGTCGAGTAGAACCATTCTTTTTTCATCAAGTCCTTCACAAATTGCAGCACTAGATATTTGTGGTTTATGCAATTAATTGTACTGTTTGCAATTTATTATATATTGGACAGAAACTAAAATCCTGCGTTTCCGAACATCTTGCTGAAATAATTAAAAATAAACTCACTTCTGGTACAGCCAAACTCTTCATACAAATACATCACGTTAGTTTGGATTCTTTCCGTTTTATTTTGGGGCAGATAGAGTTAATAAGACTTAAGCGGGTTGGCAATTGGAATTGGAATTGGAGAAAGCTGCTGTTAAACAAAAGCTCTATGGATTTTAAGATGGGTATGAATTATCATAGTGACCTTATGGACGTTTATTAATATTTGTTATTCATGTCTTTTGTATACATTCTCCCTGATAATTTAATATTTACTGTGAAGGATGGGGGGATTTAATGGCAGTTTATAATCCTGAAAGTATGTCGGGGGCTCTGTTGGATTCCTCTGGTGCCATCCACCCTTTTCTGGTGTTAGCTGCTGGTAAGCGCCATTTACAGCTATTTGCTTTGATGATTATATGGTTACTTTGGGTTAGCACTTCATTTTTTTTTCTTTAGTGCTACTCATTTTGTTTGGTGCTGGCTGCAGGGAAGTGCTATTGTATAACGATTTATTCAATGAGACCATACTATTGCACTATATTAGCACTTTCATTATGGCATGCCTTCCTGATTTATGTGATACTGGCAGCTACGTGGGGTATACTCATGATCTTCCGTGTCATCCTGTTGTAATTTTTACTGTGTGTTACACCTTATTAAATTTTCACAATAAAATACTCTTTTTAACCTAAGTACTCCCTTTTCCTCCTAATTTTTCTAGATAGTATATGGAGTTGGTTTCCTTTGCTGTCCTCTTTTTTTAGGCTTTGTTTTGCATAATTTTATGCAAGGTATTTAGACAATGTGGGTATCTGGTATCTGTGTCTCCTGAAAGTATGTGTAGCTGCAACAGGACACCTGGTTCTGCAGGTGGTCCAGCCACAATAGCTAATGTCCAAGCTCCTACGGGAAGACCTCCTGTGGAGTCTATGCTGTGTAACTGCCTTGTTCAGACAGCTAGTACCGTATATACTCGAGTATAAACCGACCTGAGTATAAGCCGAGGCATCTTAATTTTGCCACGGAAAACTGGGTAAGCTTATTGACTCGAGTATAAGCCTGGTATGCATTGTCCCCTCATTCCTGTCTTGCTATACATGGCTCCCTCCATCGCTGTCCTGGTATGTGGCTCCCCTGTCCTGTCCTGGTATGTGGCTCCCCCATTTTATCCTTGTATGTGTGGCTCCCCCGTTCTGTCCTGGTATGTGTGTCTCCCCATCCTGTCCTGCTGTGTGTGGCTCCCTCCATCCTGTCCTGCTATGTGTGGCTCCCTCCATCCTGTCTTGCTATGTGTGGCTCCCCCGTCCTGTTCTGCTATGTGTGGCTCTCCCCATCCTGTTCTGGTATGTATGGCTCCCCCTGTTGTATTCATGGCTCCCCCGGTCAAACATGGCTCACCACCCTTCTCATCATTGTATGCATGGCTCACGCCCCCCGACCTACTCACTCTCCTCGCGCCATCGCTGCATCTCTGTTGTCCCAGTGCCGCAGCTCTCCTGTGCTGAGCGGTCATGTGGTACCGCTCATTAAGGTAATGAATATGCGCTCCATGCCTATGGAAGTGGAGACACGTGCATATTCATTACCTTAATGAGCAGTACCACTTGACCACTCAGCACAGGAAGAGCTGCTGGCGACGGGACGGGGATGCAGGGACAGAGATGGAGATGCAGTGACGGAGATGTAACAATGGCGCGAGGAGGGTGAGTATGATGTCTTCTGTTAGCCGGATCCTACCGCCGCTCCCCCTCCCCCACCGGCTTTCTGGACAATGACTCGTGTATAAGCCGAGGGGGGCATTTTCAGCACAAAAAATGTGCTGAAAATCTCGGCTTATACACGAGTATATACGGTATTTCATGAGGAGACTATGGACTTATCCTATGTTGTAGCCACTAGTGATGAGCAAGTGTACTTGTTGCTCGGGTGTCCTCCGAGTATTTATGACTGCTCGGAGATTTAGTTTTCATCGCGGCAGCTGAATGATTTACAACTACTAGCCAGGCTGAGTACATGTGGGGGTTGCCTGGTTGCTGGGGAATCCCCACATGTAATCAAGCAGGCTAGTAGCTGTAAATCATTCAGCTGCCGAGATGAAAACTAAATCTCCGAGCAGTCATAAATACTCGGAGGTCACCCGAGCAACGAGTACACTCGCTCATCATACTAGCCACACATTGGATAGATTTTCGAGATATTTGAAATGGGCCAAACGCCTTCCAGGGATTGATCTCTTCTAGCAGCCCAGCGTGGGGAGATACTTAGAATGGCTAGTATGAGCCAATATTTGGTCTCAATGCGTAGCAGGAGCCTAGCCAGATCAGATGACGCCCAAACCGCCTCCCTAGGACTGTTCATTAAGGAGTTATAACCCATTTTAGGTTTTGAAGTTTTTAGCTGCTAGATGCAAGGGGAGGGGATTTAGGTCCAACCCAGGGGGCAGGAGGGGAGTGATTCCAAGGGGTTAAGTGCTCAGTTAAAGGATGGATGTGCTATTGCTTTTTTCCCCAGGGAGGTCATGACTAGAGATGAGCGAATTTAATGGAGTCAGAGCTTATTCGGCAAGCGACAGCACTGACCGAATAAGCTGCAGAGGGAACCCGACTTCCTGGATCGCTCCGGTTGATCAGCTGTTCGGCTCCGCAGCTGCATGTGTCGCGGCTGTGTGACAGTCATGACACATGCATGGAGAGCCTGTTGGGTAGAAGTGAAGGAACAGAGGGGACCACCAGCCTCCTAAGTGGCAGCCCCTCCCCCACAAGCCTGGCTTTTCATCTGACTGGTAACTCACTGTTATCTTCTGCATAATTTACACTACCACTATTTGTATTTGCATATTTGACCATTGTAAATATATAACCATTGTGTATATAGTGGTTTGTGTAGTGTGCCCTTAAGGTGATTAAATATATATCGTATATACTTGAGTATAAGCCGAGATTTTCAGCCCATTTATTTGGGCTGAAAGTGCCCCTCTCGGCTTATACTCGAGTCATGGTCGGCGGGGGAGTTGGCGGGTGAGGGGGATTGACGACTGTCACATACTCACCTGCTCCTGGCGCTCCTGGTGCGGTCCCTCCATGTCCAATGGTCTCCGGCGCCCACAGCTCTTCCTCTGTTCAGCGGTCACGTGGTACCGCTCATTAAAGTAATGAATATGGACTCCACTCCGCATATAATCTGTCCAGGAGAAGCTGCCAGGGACCGCGCCGGGAGAAGGTGAGTATTTCATATTCACCTTTCCTCGTTCCACCGCCACTCGACGTCTTCCACGTCCTCTGCAGTGACTGTTCAGGTCAGAGGGTGCGATGACGTATTAGTGTGCGCGCCGCCCTCTGCCTGAACAGTCACTGTGGAGAGACGGGACGCTGAGGGGCAGCGGGCAGCAACAAGAGGCGAGTATGTCTTTTTTTTTTTTATTGCAGCAGCATTACATGTGGCACATTTTTATATGGATCATCTTATGGGGCCATAATGAACTGTGTGAAGCATTATATGTGGCACATTTTTACATGGAGCAACTTATGGGGCCATAATCAGCATTTGTGCAGCATTATATGGGGCAAATATCTGTATGGAGCATCTTATGGGGCCATAATCAGCATTTGTGCAGCATTATATGGGGGCATAATAGTCTATGAAGCATCTTATGGGGCCATAATCAACATTTGTGGAGCATTATATGGGGCAAATGTGTCTATGGAGCGTCTTATGGGGCCATAATCAGCATTTGTGCAGCATTATATGTGGCATATTTTGTATGGAGCATCTTATGAGGCCCATCATGAACTGTATGGAGCATTATTTGGGGCTCCTGATTCAATATGGATATTCAAAAACACTTAACCTACTGATGTCTCAATCAATTTTACTTTTATTGGTATCTATTTTTATTTTTGACATTTACCGGTAGCTGCTGCATTTTCCACCCTAGGCTTATACTCAAGTCATTAAGTTTTCCCAGTTTTATGTTGCAAAATTAGGGGTCTCGGCTTATACTCGGGTCGGCTTATACTTGAGTATCTACGGTAATTTAACCTTGGTTTGCTCTTTTACCTCCATCTATGAACACACACATCCGTGTTCTCTGCTGAACTTTCCACGCTACCAGGGCTGGTTTCTGGCCCAATATAATCCCGTTAATGGACCGGTCTTATATCTAATGAGAAACTGGTGGCAGTCCTACTGGGCTGACCAGGTGCTGTTTCACTGGTGCTAGTAAATGGGGCATCTCAGCCAATAAGGGTTATGAGTGACTGTGGAGCCATGTCAGGGACTGCTTGGGCCACATCCTCTCACTCCCTATACCTTCCTGGGCCCATGTGGACAGGGTAAAACCTTGCCAAGCTGACCTTATGTGTCCCCTGGGGGTGCGTAAACTCACGTTGGTGTAAGTGTGAAGACTGTACCGTGTGATCCCTCTGATGTAATAGTGACATCAGGCGGGTTGGCACGATGCCGGTTTTTCACATATACAGTACATATAATGAAGTCATCAAAATAGGTGTGATTTTGATTTTCAAAGGAAGTGTTTTTTCTTTATCTTGTGCATATAACTATTAAGAACATCGAGTGGTTGAATTGCGATTTTTGAAGTTTTTTATTCAGCTATTTTTTTCAGCTATTTTTTCAGCCACTTATGTCTTTTTTACCTTCACAATCTTTTTTCAGCAAATTACACAGATGCTTGATCAGATTGGGATGTAAGAAATTTGGAGGCCAAATTAATACCTTGAATGCTTTCTATAGCCAACTTTAAACAGCAGGTGACCAGTCAGTTCTTTAAGCTGATGTACTGGAAGCAAAAAAAAGGGCATGTGTAAGGTTCTGAGTGAGGATGACAAGGGTTCAAATTATGATAGCAAGTCAACTAGGTCAGAGCTTCTCCAAAATGCTAGTTTTGCTGGATTTTCCAGAATTCTATAGTTTATACCCAGCAACGTGGTCCAAGAAAGGACAGCCATTGACCCGGCAACATGGAATCCCAAGGCTTAATGAAGCATGTTTTTAACGAAAGCCTAGCTCTTCTAGTTTGAGATCTTTGCAGACCCAAGCAGCCTCTTGATGGAAAAGCTATTCAATAATTGTTTTAAAAAAGCATGACAAAGAGTTCAGGGATCTTATATCTCAACCTGATTAAACACATGCTGAAAATGCAAGTCCTAGGCTTTACCTCTCAAATATCAGGACTTTGAAGATCTACTATCTTAGTGTCATATACCAAGGGACATCTTCAGAGGTCTTGTAGAGTCCATTGCTGTATGAGTTAGAGCTGTTTTCTCGACCCAAAGGGTACCTACACTACACAATAATAGGCAGGTGTTTTTAATATTTTGGAAGATCAGTGTAAGTGTATATATGGTATATTTTTCTTTGTAAGATTTAGATTGAGTTGTTATTAGTGATGAGCGAGTGTACTCGTTGCTCGGGTTTTCCCGAGCACACTCCGGTGGTCTCCGATTATTTGTTAGTGTTTGGAGATTTCGTTTTCATCGCCTCAGCTGAATGATTTACAGCTACTTGCTTGCTTGATTACATGTGGGGATTCCCTAGCAACCAGGCAACCCCCACATGTACTCAGCCTGGCTAGTAACTGAAAATCATTCAGCTGCTGCGATGAAAACTAAATCTCCGAACAGTAAAAAATACTCGGAGGTCAACTGAGCGTGCTCGGGGAAACCCGAGCAACGAGCGCACTCGCTCATCACTAGTTGTTATCTATACTGATATTTTAAAGTCATTGTACTTAGATGATGTATTCTTTGGCATTACCACAATTTCAGAAAATGTGAACAAGCATTTGTTGAGTACATTTTGCAATCCACATTAGCGAGTCAATGCAAATTTAATTCAGGGGCAAGATAAATGTTTCCCGGCCTCTGAGGTGCAGATAATGGGGAATAAAGTCCAATTTGAACTAAAATGAACTGTCTTCAGATATTACCGTACTTGTGTAAGGTGCAGTTTATCGAAGCTAATGTTTCATCATTCAAGTCTTGGTAGTGGTTTTTCGTGATCAATATGTGTGTTGCTGTAATGCCGATCTGCTTGTGCATTTTATAAAAAATATGACAAATTCGACATAAAATGCCCTGTGCTGAGTTGTTTGTATACGTTGAATCTACACACATGTGACGTTTTCTTTTTTCATTCTTAAAGAACTTGGGGCTTCTTATGATCATCATAGAAATATTGGACCTCATAGTGTAGAATTTAAATGCGGGAAAAGTACCCTGAAAATGAAATCTGGATTCTGATTGATCTCTCGTCTTTTTCCAAAACTGTTAATACTGGTAATACACATAATAAGGCTCCGGCTTTGATGTCCTTCGATATCCTCCTTCCCCTGATCTCTTTTGTCACCATTATCTGCTGCTGTACAGTTGTGGGTTTCCTATACATCAGGCAGGAAACCAGTGTGTGCATGCATTGTGGTCTGTTCTCGGACTGCGACATATTGATTTGTGAATTCGACCTTAAAGAGGACCTGATCAGAGTGGTCAGATTTTGCTCTTCTTTTATTCCCACTACTCCCTTGAGTTTTTTTTTGTGCTTTTTTTTTATAATTCTGCAGATATAGACTTTTTTAATTAGTGCTTCATTTTAGGGTCTTTAACCCCTTCACCCCAAAGCCTGTTTTCACCTAAGTGACAGGGCCAATTTTTACAATTCTGACCACTGTCACTTTATGAGGTTATAACTCTGAAACGCTTCAACGGATCCTGGTGATTCTGACATTGTTTTCTCGTGACATATTGTACTTCATGATAGTGGTAAAACTTCTTCGATATGACTTGCATTTATTTGTGAAAAAAACAAAAATTTGTCGGAAATTATGAAAATTTAGCAATTTTCAAACTCTTAGTTTTTATGCCCTTAACTTAGAGAGTTATATCACATAATATAGTTAATAAACAACATTTCCAACATGTCTGCTTTACATCAGCACAATTTTGGAAACATAATTTTTTTTTGTTAGGACGTTATAAGGGTTAAAAGTTGACCAGCGATTTCTCATTTTTGCAACAAAATTTGCAAAACCATTTTTTTACGGACCACCTCACACTTGAAGTGACTTTGAGGGGTCTGTATGACAGAAAATGCCCAAAAGTGACACCATTCTAAAAACTGCACCCCTCAAGGTACTCAAAACCACATTCAAAAAGTTTATTAACCCTTCAGGTGCTTCACAGGAATTTTTTGAATGTTTAAAAAAATTGAACATTTAACTTTTTTTTCACAAAATTTTTACTTCAGGTCCAATTTGTTTCATTTTATCAAGGGTAACAGGAGAAATTGGACCACAAAAGTCGTTGTACAATTTGTCCTGAGTACGCCGATACCCCATATGTGGGGGTAAACCACTGTTTGGGCACATGGCAGAGCTCGGAAGGGAAGGAGCGCTATTTGACTTTTCAATGCAAGATTTGCTGGAATTGAGATCGGAGCCCATGTCACGATTGGAGAGCCCCTGATGTGCCTAAACAGTGGAAACCCCCACAGGTGACACCATTTTGGAAAGTAGACCCCCTAAGGAACTAATCTAGATGTGTGGTGAGCACTTTGAACCTCCAAGTGCTTCACAGAAGTTTATAATGTAGAGCCGTAAAACAAAATTTTTTATTAATTTTCACAAAAAATGATCTTTTTGCCCCAAATTTTTTATTTTCCCAAGGGTAAAAGGATAAATTGTACCCCAAAAGTTGTGCAATTTGTCCTGAGTACGTCGATACTTCATATATGGGGATAAACCACTGTTTGAGCGCATGGCAGAGCTCGGAAGGGAAGGAGTGCCATTTGACTTTTCAATGCAAAATTGGCTGGAATTGAGATCGGACGCCATGTCGCATTTGGAGAGCCCCTGACGTGCCTTAACAGTGGAAACCCCCCACAAGTGACCCCATTTTGGAAAGAAGACCCCCTAATGAACTTATCTAGATGTGTGGTGAGCACTTTTAACCCCCAATTGTTTCACTAAAGTTTAGAATGTAGCATTGTGAAAATTAAAAAATCATTTTTTCTTTCCACAAAATGATGTTTTAGCCCGCAATTTTTTTTTCCCCAAGGGTAACAGGAGAAATTGGACCACAAATGTTATTGTCCAATTTGTCCTGAGTACGATGATACCCCACATGTGGGGGGGAACCACCGTTTGAGTGCATGGCAGAGCTCGGAAGGGAAGGAGCACCGTTTGAAATGCAGACTTAGATGGAATGGACTGCAGGTGTCATGTTGCATTTGCAGAGCCCCTGATGTACCTAAACAGTAGAAACCCACCACAAGTAACCCCATATTGGAAACTAGACCCCCCAAGGAACTTATCTAGATGTGTTGTGAGAGCTTTGAACCAACAAGTGCTTCACTACAGTTTATAACGCAGAGCCGTGAAAATAAAAAATATTTTTTTTTCCACGAAAATGATATTTTATCCCCTATGTTTTTATTTTCCCAAGGGTAACAGGACAAATTGGACCCCAAAAGTTGTTGTCCAACTTGTCCTAAGAACGCTGATACCCCATATGTTGGGGGGAACCACTGTTTGGGTGCACGGCAGAGCTCGAAAGGGAAGGAGCGCCATTTGAAATGCAGACTTAGATGGAATGGTCTGCAGGCGTCATGTTGCATTTGCAGAGCCCCTGATGTACCTAAACAGTAGAAACCCCCCACAAGTGACCCCATATTGGAAACTAGACCCCCAAAGGAACTTATCTAGATGTGTTGTGAGAGCTTCGAACCAACAAGTGTTTCACTACAGTTTATAACGCAGAGCCGTGAAAATAAAAAATATTTTTTTTTTCCACGAAAATGATATTTTATCCCCTATGTTTTTATTTTCCCAAGGGTAACAGGACAAATTGGACCCCAAAAGTTGTTGTCCAACTTGTCCTGAGAACGCTGATACCCCATATGTTGGGGGGAACCACTGTTTGGGCACACAGGAGAACTCGGAAGGGAAGGAGCCCTGTTTTACTTTTTCAAAGCAGAATTGGCTGGAATTGAGATCGGACGCCATGTCGCGTTTGGAGAGCCCCTGATGTGCCTAAACAGTGGAAACCCCCAATTATAACTGAAACCCTAACCCCAACCCTAACCCTAGCCCTAGCCCTAACCCTAGCCCTAACCCTAGCCCTAACCCTAGCCCTAACCCTAGCCCTAACCCTAGCACTAACCCTAGCACTAACCCTAGCACTAATGGGAAAATGGAAATAAATACATTTTTTTACATTTTATTATTTTTCCCTAACTAAGGGGGTGATGAAGGGGGGTTTGATTTACTTTTATAGCGTTTTTTTGGCGGATTTTTATGATTGGCAGCCGTCACACACTAAAAGACGCTTTTTATTGCAAAAAATAGTTTTTGCATCACCACATTTTGAGAGCTATAATTTATCCATATTTTGGCCCACAGAGTCATGTGAGATCTTGTTTTTTGCGGGATGAGTTGACGTTTTTATTGGTAACATTTTCAGGCAGATGACATTTTTTGATCGCTTTTTATTCCGATTTTTGGGAGGCGGAATGAACAAAAACCAGCAATTCCTGAATTTCTTTTAGGGGGGGCGTTTATACCGTTCCACGTGTGGTAAAATGGATAAAGCAGTTTTATTCTTCGGGTCAGTACGATTACAGCGATACCTCATTTATGTAATTTTTTTTATGTTTTGGCGCTTTTACACAATAAAAACTATTTTATATAAAAAAATAATTGTTTTTTGCATCGCATTATTCTGAGAGCTATAACTTTTTTATTTTTCTGCTGATGATGCTGTATGGCGGCTTTTTTTTTGCGGGACAAGATGACGTTTTCAGCGGTACCATGGTTATTTATATCCGTCGTTTTGATCGCGTGTTATTCCACTTTTTGTTCGCCTGTATGATAATAAGGCGTTGTTTTTTGCCTTGTTTTTTTTTTTTTTTGCGGTGTTCACTGAAGGGGTTAACTAGTGGGATAGTTTTATAGAGCGGGTCGTTACGGACGCGGCGATACCAAATATGTGTACATTTATTGTTTTTTTTTTTTTTTTACATAAATAAATGGATTTATTGGGAAATGTTTTTTTTTTTTTATTTGGGGATTTTTTTTTATTTTTTTTTACACATTCTATTTTTTTTTTTTTTTACTTTCTAACATTGTCCCAGGGTGGGACATCTCTGTATTAGATCAGATCGTTGATCTGACACTGTGCATAGCACACTGTCAGATCAACGATCTGACAGGCAGCTTAGCTGGCTTCCAGCGCGCCTGCTCTCAGCAGGCGCCGGCTAGCCAGGTCACTTCATGACCCGGAAGGAGTCCGGCGGCCATCTTGGATCCGGGGACTCCTTCCGGGTCACCGGAGCAACGCGATCTCATTGCGTTGCTCCGGTGGGAGAGCGCAGGGAGCCCCCGTCCCTGCGCGATCCCCCTCTATGCCGCTGTCACTACTGACAGCGGCATCAGAGGGGTTAAATGCCCGCGATCGGCGATAGCGCCGATCGTGGGCATTGCTGCGGGGTGTCAGCTGTCATATACAGCTGACACCCGCACCCGATCACCGCGGCGCTCAGCGCGAGACCGCGGTGATCGATGCGCCGTACTAGTACTGCTGCTGGCACTAATGCAGTGCCGGCAGCGCAGTACTAGTACGGCGCATGGCGCGAAGGGGTTAAGAAGGTGGTGGTGCTCATGCAGAACAGTCACCCAGATGATCCTGTGAGCCACGGCCCCTTGGAAAGACCATAAAAAGTAGACTTAAATATCCCTGAAACCGTATGATGTATTAGAAAGAAAAAAAAGGGAAATACTAAGAGGGTAGCGGTGGGCATAAAATAAACTGGTAACTCTTAACCTGATGACAGGTAGTCTCTAAGCGCGAGAATGCGAAGACATGTCAGGTATTGGTAATGTGTTTTTTTTTCAATAGTTGTGATGGGGACCCAGAAGGTGTTTTTACTGCTGGCATGTGACTTTGATAACGACACAAGATTCATTTTTTTTCCCATTGAAACATGCTGAAGTCACTTTTTTTATATCTATTGATATACTATTTTGATATGAAATATTTCCAATGTCTTCTGTAATATCAGATGCAGCTCTGTATATAGTAAGCTTGTTGAATATTTTCTATTGTTTGGTAACTTACTAACTCTCCTCTCTCTCTCTTTTTCCCCCACAGACCTTTATAGTACTAAACAAAGGAAAAACAATCTTCAGATTTAGTGCCACGCCTGCCTTGTATATTTTAAGTCCTTTTAACCTATTAAGGAAGATAGCTATTAAAATTTTGATACATTCATATCCTTTTTTCAGATAAATGATGTTGTTAGTGTAAAAATGTTTAATGAGCTGCCAAAAATACCGAAATAAGCATGGCAGCAAATAGGAAAATGTACCTTTAATTTATAGAATTATTCTTCCTTACCTTTACTCTTGGAGCAACCAAGATGTGTGTCGCAAAATGATTAACTATTCAGACCAATATGAATATGTGATACTCTTGTTACGATATGATTATGCTGTGTATATATATGTGGATGTGATGTGAATTGTACTCCGTCAAGGAGGTTTGATAGCGTGTCATAATATTATATTGATTTTGTTCGAAGTCCTTAACCAAATGGAAGAACATGTAAGAGTGAACACACCATATCTCATCTCAACAAGCATTATGGTTTAAGGTGTAACTAAACTTCTATTTACCATTTTACTAGATGGTGGCCCGATTCTAATGCATCGGGTATTCTAGAATATGTATGTAGTTTATTTATGAAGATTTAAGAATAATGCAATGAATACACAGGATTTTCTGGGTAAAATATATATATATTATCATTAAATTTTATTGCTCATGGAACTTAATACAACTGAACGAATCAGCGAAGCATGGTTCAAATCCCGCGCCAATATCACTGATTGCTCGCAGCCGGCCGGGAGCGACCAATCAGCGAAGCGTGGTTCAAATCCCGCGCAAATTCGCGGCCGGACTGCGCCTGTCGCTGATTGGTCGCGGGTGGCTGGCGCGACCAATCAGCGACGCGGGATTTCCGTTACAGACAGACAGAATTAGACAATTATGTAGTAGATATATTGGCCCTTAAAGAAATTTTCCATTTTCAGAAAATCTCTTCCCCAGGCACAATTTGATAAAAGCAAACTCTGCTTTACTCTTCTTCCACAGGTCCAGCTCTAAGTCTCCACCGCTTCTACTAATGTCTGTTGATGTGACGTCAGCACTGCAGCTAATCAGTGATCTCATTGGCTTTGAGCGGCTTGTGCGGTCTATTCGGGCAGAGCCGCTGAGCTCACTGATTGGCTGCAACACTTCTGACTTGAAGTCAGAGCTGAGACGATAACAGACACTGGGAGCAAAGGAGGAAACTCAGAATTGGACCCCGGGACATTGAGTAGAGCATGGGTGTCAAACAAGCTGCGCATAAGGTCAGGGGTCCCTTTAAATGCCTTGTTAATCTTTGGAGGTCTAGGTCCTGCGATTAACCGATTGTCCAACCACAGTATAGGATAGAAGCGTTCAACTTCTGCATGAGCAGCTTCTCATCAATCCTTAACACAACACCTGTGGACCTGCTGAAAACCCTAGTCACTGCCATCTTGGTACTTTAGTGAAGATTATCTACGGAAACCAGCAGTTTCCCTGGATACTGCAATACTGCTTTGTTCACATTTTGCTTTTTTGGTACGTTTTTTTCAATGCTAATTTTAAGCTGCTTTTAATCTGCTTACAAAAAGCAGGTTTTTGCTGAGTTTTTATTGCTGTGTTTTTTTCTGTCTCTTTGCTGATTTAACTTAGATTCTTGCCCCCAAAACACAGCAAATACTGATGCCTGCGTTTTTTCCGCTGCGCACTTGTACTTATCCATTGTTTCCTATGGGTGAAAAAACGCTGAAAGAAGTGACATGCTATTCCTACACAAAACATGGAGTCCAAGTCCACCAATATGTAATAAGATCAAAAAAGTTTATTTTATCAATACAAAGCATAAATAGATATAACAAAGAAATCGTAAAAGTCAAAATAAAAAAGGCTCAGGTGTTTAGGACAGCAGATAATCAGTAATATACGTGGGTGGGATAATAGTGGGCCCCTCTATCAACATGTAATCATGATTATCATTATATGAATGCATAAAGGGCTTTGTGCCGTCATAGCATCAATGGGAGGACAACCAATGTAGTACAATCCATGTATACTGAGTGCGCACACAACATTCATAAATGTCTCCTCTATTGTTAATAACAGTGTAAAAATATAACCGGACAATAATGATCCTTAACTAGAGGGAAGGAGCACATCTATACAAGGTACTACATCCACTAGCCGAAGAGTGATAGGTATGATCATATGTATAAGACCCATACTCCCGCCTGTATGATGAGCTGTACCTGCAGCCCCTTCCTTCCTATAGGCTCGAGGCAGCTCATGCTAAACGCACATTGGGGCTGCTGGTACAGCTCATCATACATGTGGTAGTATGCAAAAATGCAACTTGTGAACAAAGCCTTAATATTTAGTTGGATCACAGGTTATGATCCTAGGTAGACTAAAATTAGAGTAGAAAAAAAGTTTAAAAGTGAACCTCAAAACTTTCCCAGACCCCCTCAAACGCCACCATATATTTATATATGTAAGGGGTGTAATAACATGATTAGTTGGAGGATTAGTCTATGGAAAACAGCTCCCTCACCCACTAATTTTTCATATCGCCACCAGAATTATAAAATATTTTTTTTTTTTAATATGCAGTACTTAGTAAGACAATAAAATGGGCTTGACAGGAAGAGTGTAAAGATAGAGATATATATATATATATATATATATATATATATATATATATATATGGTGGTGGTTTGGGGCCTCTGGGGAAGCTGTCAGGTTCCCTTTAATTCTTAAAATATTTATGCAAGTTTGGCATCACCATAATCGTACTGCCAATGAGAATTACCGTATGTGTCAGGGTCATTTTTATCCTATACAATAGTGAATTCTGTAAAAAAAAATCCCCCAAAAAACAAGGAGAAATTCTAGGGATTTTTTTTTATCATTTCATCCCTCTTTGAATTTTGTCCCTGTTTTTCAGTACATTATATGATAAAAAAAATGGTGTCAATTAAAACTACATCTCAAAGAAAGAAGCAATAATACTGTAGACTGAAGAATGAAAAAAGTGTCTAGGGGTTAAAGCGGGTTGTCCATAAGTAAAACAAACAAACAATGGCTTCCTTTCTGCAACAGCACCACATCTGCTCATGGGTTGTGTCTGTTCTCTGCTCCATTTAAGATTTTTGGAAGATAGCAGTCATGTTTATTAAACAAGCACTCCTCCCATGAAAATATTTATCCTCCTAATATATTGCAATCATCATATTATATAGCATTGTGCACTTACAATTGCTCATGTTCTCTTTCTACCCAGCTAATTCTTCTCTTTTCTCTGTGTAGAAATAGGAAGTCTCTCATCCCTGGATTTATCATTCTCCTCTTCACCTCCTGACCCAGCTGCTCCCTCCTCTCCCTGGACTTTTGCCCTGACTTATGACTCATGCAGGACAAATTGACCTCCTGATTCTATACAGAGCTTAGAAGGATCCAGCTGGTCAGTTTTTAATTACGTGATGTCCTAGATCTAATGGGGAAGAGATAAATTAGCTGGGTAGAAAGTCAGAATGAGCAATTGTAAGAACACAGTTCTGTATAATATGATGACTGCAATATATTAAGAGGATAAAAACTTGGACAGGAGGAGGAGTGCTTCTTTAACTTAATAAAAATGCCCCTCAACCAGACCAATAGATAATGTCCATACCAGTTGTCATTATCTATCACCAAAATGCTCTTTCTATTGATTTGCATTGACGTTAGATAATTCTACTTTTTTAACTTACAGATTGGGTCAGGGTTAGGTTACTGCCAAGATGACCCGTGATTGTCACGTAACACAAGCATAAAGCATGTATAGCATTGTAGTGTTGAATTGTGTAATCTTTTTTTTTTATCTTTTCCCCCAATTTCTGCTCTTTCCTTGACAACATTGCACAGTATTTAGCATGATCATTATGTGCACTATTTTGACCAACTGCGTATTCATGACTTTTAGTAATCCCCCAGACTGGTCTAAGCAAGTGGAGTAAGTATGTCTGTCACCATCAATGCATTACGTAGCCTGCATGTATACGTGGTGCTCATTAGACATGTTTTATGGTGCTTCTGCTTTTATAGAATCTGATTTTCTGTCAGTGCTTGTCTACTTGGGACAATTAATTTTACAGGCAAGAAGACATCTTAGGAGTATAAATGACAATTTTGTGGAAATACTTGTTGTTAGTGAAGACAATAGAGCAGATGCATCTAAACTGTCCAAAAGAAATACATTTTTTTTACCCATAGCAACCAATCACGGCGCAGCTTTAATTTCTTAAAGTGCTGTAGTGATTGTGGTGAGGGGAATGAAAAGTTTGTTCTGATTGCTTGCTAGGGGCAACGACGACAGTTTTAGTGGAAACATTTGCTCCAGAAAGTTATATAATATACTGACAGACACTCTTAAAAGGCCAGGAGGACTGATCACAGAATAACCCCAAGATTAAAAAAGACCTTTATTAACTTAACTTAATTAAAAATTAGTGCACACAAAACCATCACCCAAGAAATGTTGTACTTGTATAGAAAAGACGTAGGGAGGTGCCTATCCCTAGTTGCCTATCGCTCGTCAGCACCCTACCTAACAGCGGAGGTTGGCACCCTAAACCTGCACAATGGCGCCCCCGCTCACCGTCGACTGTCCCTTCTATCCTCAAACTCCCTATACGGGAAGGGATGAAAGGGTGTGTAAATGTACTGTTGGTAGATAGAGACTAATTAAATGGTGAAAACTGTCCCTTAACTTACCCCTGCCTCACAGCGGAGGTTCGCACCCTAAATTTTACGATGTGCACAAAGGGCAACATTGTGGTTTTCAATTGCTTTATATGGAGGGGGGATGACAGTAAGCCCTGAGACTATTTCAGGAAGTCTGACCATGTCGAAAACATTCCAATAGAAGCAACCTTAATTACAATTTCTGCCTTTCTAATCTTGCTTTTACTTGCGCTAATTATGAGGTTGCTAAAGCATTGACCGGCTGATGTTTGTTCTTCGCAGGTACACTTTCACTGGAATTTATACATTTGAATCACTTGTGAAAATCATTGCAAGAGGTTTTTGTATAGACGGCTTTACATTTTTGCGAGATCCATGGAACTGGTTAGATTTCAGCGTCATCATGATGGCGTAAGTTTCATTATTTCAGTCTACTTCTTACTTATGGTCGTAGAATTCAATGCTGCAGTCAACTCCAGGAGCTGGTCAGATATAGTCTACAAATTATAGAAGCCAATCGTCAGGGCACAAAGTGTCCCTGCTGGTGAGTTTCCAGCTTCTGGTGACATCAGATCAACAGAGCAGCTCTCCTTCTTCCGGTTTGCTCTTCTGACGGGGCAACACTGCAGACGCCATGCTGATTGACAGTCAGCTCCCCGCAGTTAGGCAGCAGGGAGCCGGTTGTCAATAAACATGACATCGGCAGTGACGCCACAGTGATAGAGCAGAGTGGAAAAGAAGGAACTGCTATGTCAACGTGATTTCACCAGAAGCAGGAGAATCTCTCGCAGGAGCGGTCTGTGATCACACTGAGCCAGCAGAGGTCATTGCCTGGCAGAACAGGAAGTAGCTAGCATCTACCTGACGGTAATTTCTTAACTCCTTACAACAAACAGAAATCATTATACATTTGTAACCTTGTTAATTGGCAAAGGCTAAACATGGACATGCCCTCTGGGATTTGCATGTAGTGAAACATTTTTGCACTTAGAATTAATTCACACACGATTTTGTTGCAGGCATTTTTACAACTGTTTCATTCATGTCATTGGGATGTGTAGAAATCCATGTATACAGTATGTCTCCAAAACAACCACTTTCACATTAATGAAGCGGATTTCACATTTCTTCAACAAAGCCGAAAGTGAATTTATCCCTGTTGTTGTAGCACTCAATTTATGTCATTCTGCTACAGATCTATGCCGTATATTTGCGGGAGAAGCCCCTAAATAATAATATTATCTTTACTAACCTCAATCCAGTGTCCAAGCCTTCTATCATTGATGGTTGATCTCAGAAATAAAAGACGTAATCGGAAAAGTAAACCTTATTCTACAGGAGATCAATTTTTATCATCATTACCACAAAAAGCAATAGTTTATGAAGCTAAAAATAGGATAAATTAAGCCTTGGGTTCTTTTTCCAGGAATCTTTGCTGAGATATTTCTTTTTCTTAGGTTGTGTGCACACAACGTCTTTTAAACTGAGGCGAAGACGCTGTTTTTTTTTATGTGGAAGATTGTTCAGGGAACTCTGGCATTTGTTTTCCTAAAACGTCATTTGTGACACTTTTTCAGCCGTTTCTTGAGCGCTTTTCCAATGGTTTAGGTCGCCAGCGTTTCTTTTAAGAGTTTTCCCATAGTTTTTATGACTTTTTTTGTACTGTAGTTTTCTGGTGTTTTTTTTCTCTCCTTGAAGAAATGAAAAACTAGCATTTTTTTTTTTTTAACCTAAAACGATGGCAAAAGACATTTTGGCATTATTTTGGAGTCTTTGGATCTTATTGCCTTGTATTTTAACCCCTTCATGACCTCGTGGTTTTCTGTGTTTGCGCTTTCTTCTTTTCCTACCCTTATTACAAGAGCCATAACTTTTTTATTTTTACATCCTCATAGCCATTGAATAATAACATTCGTTTTATCACGTGATGCACTGGAAATTCGGAAAAAAAATCCAAATGTGTTAAAATTTCAAAAAAAAAGTGCAGTTACATAATTGTTTTTTGGATTTTTTTTTTTTTTACCATGTTCACTATATGGTAAAACTGACCTGGCAATATAATTCTCCAGGTCAGTACGAGTATGCAGATACCAAACATGTATAGATTTGTTTTATTTAAGTAGTGAAAAATTACAAAATTGTGAAATTTAAAAAAATACAATTTACAATTTTCAGAGACCTGTAATATTTCCATTTTTTGGTATATGGGGCTGTGTGAGCTCCTATTTTTTGCTCCCTGAGCCGTTGTTTTTATTGATACCATTATGGTGTAGATACTACATTTTTATCGCCTCTTATTGCGTTTTATTGCAATATTGCGGATGACAAAAAAAGTGCATTTCAAGCATTTTTTTTTTTTTCTCGTTGCACCTTTTACCAATCGGATTAATTTATTTTATAGTTTGACAGAACAGACATTTTTGAATGCAACGATAATAATTATGTGTAGTTTTTGTAATTATTTTATTTTTAATGGGGCAAAAGGGGGGGATTTGGAATTTTGAGGGTTTTTTTTCCTTTTGTCATATTTTTAAAAACTTTTTATTACTGACTTGGAAAACTTATAACTGCGATCTTCCGATGGCCTGTGCTATACATATAATTGCTAATGCATTACAGAAATTGTGGCCACTGGCTGGCGTCCACAGGTGGATGATAATGACAGACACAGGTGTCTTCAACAAACCCTCGGAGGTCATGACAACCCATCAGCGCCCCGCGATCACTTGATAGGGGTCTGATGGGCGGAATAAATGACGTGCTTCCTGCCAGCGTGTGTTAAATCCCGCTGTTGATGATTGACAGGGGGATTTAACTGGTTAACAGCTCAGGCAGAGCACCGTTCCACCCGCGTCTGTTAAAGGCACATAATGGCTGATTAAACCAGTCATCGTGTTGGGGCAAAGATGTGGACTCGGAGTGCATCCTTTGATTTAAATGTACGACGAAAGGTCGTGAAGGGGTTAAAGTGCCAAGTATTAAACCGCTACTTCTTTTAACCACTTGATATTTTTTAGAAACCTGACGCTGTTAAACACGTTCAAAAGACTAAATATTTCCAGTGAAAATCGTTTTAGATTTTTAAAAATTGCTTTTTGTTCTTTTGAGCACTTTCTGATAGGTGTTTCATCCGGTTTCTCTGGCAGAAGACACCTGAAAAAGGCGTTGTGTGTACATAGCTTTAGAAAAATATACGTAATATTACTGCGTATCTTAAATGTGCAGACAGGATTTTGTAAGATAATAAGAATTATAATGTTCTAAGATGACTTCATTGTGCAACCATTTTAATACCTTTTTTGGAGATAGTCCTAATACAGATCCATAGTGTTTCTTTGCTGTAATGTCATGACTTCTTTTGTGCATACACTAATAGACTACTGTATTTGTAACATTAATCTCCATTCATAGTAAACAAACTTGTTGTTAATGATGGAGTCATAAAATGTCGAACGGCCAAGCAGCATCCGGAAGTCCAATGACTATGTGCCAAAAAACTAAAGTGATATAAACAGTATAGTATGCAAATGATATGAAACAAAATGATCAGAAACATTGCAGGTCAGTTCTGAAATCAGATATCTGAGGGGTTCCCAGCAAAAAGGATCACATATACATTTATTTTATACTTAGTGTGAATACCAGCATCTCAAACATAAATCTAACACAAATTGCTTAAAGGGAACCTGTCACCCCCCCCCCCTTCCCCCGGGCTTATTAAAGGAAAAGAGCCACCTTCTGCAGCACTAAGGCTGCATTCTGTGAAGGTGGCTCTTATGTTTATTATCCATAGGAACGTTGAAATAACAACTTTTATAAATTTCCCCATACCTCTATTGAGTCAGGGAGGTATGTTTTCTCCCCCTGACTCAACCGCCTCGCAGCCATTCATCATCCCCTCTCTCCTCCGAGCGCCGCCTCCTCTCTTTGTCATGACGTCACCGGTGCCTTCGTGTAGCTGAGGCCCCAGATCCCGCCCGCAGTGTGTTATGATGTATTCACACTGCGAGGCTAGGAATCTGGCGCCTGTGCAGTGGAGCGGGTCACCGTGCTCCATTGAAGATAGTGCCAAAGTCTTGCGAGACTTCACAAATCTCGTGTGACATCTGCACTATCTTCAATGGAGCACGGTGACCTTCACTGCGCAGGCACCAGATTCCTAGCCCCGCAGTGTGAATACATCATAACACACTGCGGCGAGGGATCTGGGGCCTCCACTACACGAAGGCACCGGTGACGTCACGACAAAGAGAGGAGGCGGCGGCACCAGGAGGAAAGGGGCATGATGGACGGCTGCGAGGCGGTTGAGTCAGGGGGAGAAAACATACCTCCCTGACTCAATAAAGGTATGGGGAAATGTATAAAACTCATTATTTCAGCTTTGCTAGGGATAATAAACATGCCACCTTCACAGAATGCAGCCTTAGTGCTGCAGAAGGTGGCTCTTTTCCTTTAATAAGCCCGGGGGTGACAGGTTTCCTTTAAAGGGGTTGTCCACTACGGGGCACCCCCAGCTTGAAGGGAATTTGTCAGTAGGGTTAATTCTCTTAATCATTTATATGGGCACACAGGTCATAGGAAGTTGAATTAAATTATATCTGTGATTTCATATCTTAATTCCTGAGAAATCCATATTTTTGTTAATATGCAAATGAGTTGTTAAGATCTATGGGCATAGATCTCTCTATGAATCTGCCTCCAGAGCTTATTGTACATGAAAGTCTCAGTCATCAGTGTGAGACATGTAGATCAGGGGAGCAGACTGTCAGCCATTGCATTCTCACACTGGTAACGCCCCTTTTTATTTAAAAATAAAGTGCTGGAGGCAGATTCTCTGGGAGATCTGTGTCCCGCCCATAGATCTTAATAGTTCATTTACATATTAGAACAAATGTGGATTTATCTGGAATAAGATATCGGATTGCAGCTATCAAAGTGTTATTTTATTCAACTTTTTATAACTTACATACCCATATAGACGGCTTAAGTGGGTTGGTGCTACTGACAGATTTCCTTTAATCACTTCAAGGGCCCATAGAAAATAGAAACAATCTGTACTCGCCTACTGCAGTGGCACCCTTCTAGGTACTGTTATTCCTGGTGGTCTCTGCGTCATTGTTGTGTCATGTGACCATGGAAGCCAATCAGCAGCCACCGACCTCCTGCTGCCAGGTTCACACATACATATAGTGCTCTCTCTATTTTTTATGGACTTTTGTGCATATCTGAAAAAGATCACTGCTAAGACCGTGATCAGAGAGTGTGCAGCGTGAATCTGTCAGCCTCATAATAATAACTAATCATCCACTATCATGAGGCCATTGGGGTTTCCTTTGGAATCCTGTTATTCGGGGATTATGATGGAAACTCTGACGCCCGCTCTGATGGAATACTGATGAACTGCAGCGCTGATAGGCTGCCTCAGTCACATGATGTCATGTAACACAACAGTGTCACGTGAACCGCTATGAATAGCAGCTCCGACTTCATTGGAACGGTGCTGCAAGATGAGTATAGATTGTTTTAAGATTTTATTGGGCCCTGTACTGATTGATTTGGGGTTTACGAGTAGTGGACAACCACTTCATGCTTTGTTGACACTCAACATGGCTGTGCAGTGTCCAATGGCAGCATTACACTAGTCACATCTGTATTACCCTATGTACAATCCATCAAATATTCATAGGCTTATACGGCATTTTCAATGTGGCTTCTTTGAGACAGTTTTTTACTTCTTTTGAGGAAAGATATCCTTAGAGTACTCAGAAGTGCACCTTTGGGACCACGTTTTTATTTGGAATAAAAGGGACATTTTTCCTTTAAAAAAAATCTAAAAACAAAAAATTGGAAAAGCATTGTCTTAAACATACACACCACCTATATTCATTTAAAAGCTACCCATCTACACACAATTACTAAAAAAAACCTTAAGCCTTATGACATAGCGTGAATTTGTGCCTTTTAATACTAAGGAATATTTATGTTTAGAACTGCACCACTCTCCACCCCCGGCTTCCTTCCTTGCTGGTGGGCAGTGCACTTCTGGAGATTTATAGTTTGGGCCAGCAGTATGGTTGCTTTGCCGGCCCTAAGCGGTCTTCCATGGCTGTTAGAGGCAGCTTTGATTCTACAGCATGACTGAAGCGCAGGAGGACTAATTTTAGACAATTCCTTTTACTCTAGGTAAATGCAGCAGATTTGGTGATCTGTATCAGAAAATCAAAGCTTTATTCCCTATAGCTGGATATCAAGTAATTAATCAGGGCACCTTTCTGAACCTATTTACAGTAAGCTACAATAAAATAAATATTGTATAAGTCTGGACATTCCTGTTACTGAAAATAAGTTCACTTGGGTGGCATAAAGACAGCAGAAGTTACGGCTACATTTCAGTTAGTGAACCAATCACGTAATCCTACATATTCATAAAAACACAATATTTTAATGTAATTTTAATTCAACACTAAAGTGCTATTTTCTGTAACAAAAAACCCTATTCTACAAAAAAAACATCCCTGCATATCTTCTAATTAATCAAAAGAGTATGATTCCCAAATATATACAGTTGTGTGAAAAAGTGTTAGCCCCTTTCTGATTTCCTATTCTTTGGCATGTTTCTAACACTTAAAGGGAACCTGTCACCCCCAAACTATAAGGTGAGCTAAGCCCACCGGCATCAGGGGCTTATCTGCAGCATTCTGTAATGCTGTAGATAAGCCCCCGATGTATCCTGAAAAATGAGAAAAAGAGGTTAGATTATACTCACCCAGGGGCGGTCCCGATGCGGTCCGGGTCCGATGGGCGTCGCGGTCCGGGGTCTCCCATCTTCTTACAATGACGTCCTCTTCTTGTCTTCATGCTGCTGCTCCGGCGCAGGTGTACTTTGTCTGCCCTGTTGAGGGCAGAGCAAAGTACTGCAGTGCGCAGGCGCCGGGAAAGGTCAGTGAGGCCCGGCGCCTGCGCACTGCAGTACTTCACTCTGCCCTCAACAGGGCAGACAAAGTATGCCTGCGCCGGAGCCGCAGAGTGAAAACCCGAAGAGGACGTCATCCTATAAAGATGGGAGGACCCGGACCGCGACGCCCATCGGACCAGACCGCCCCCCCAGGTGAGTATAATCTAACCTCTTTTTCTCATCTTTCAAGATACATCGGGGGCTTATCTACAGCATTACAGAATGCTGTAGATAAGCCCCTGATGCCAGTGGGCTTAACTCACCTTCGATTTTGGGGGTGACAGGTTCCCTTTAAATATTTCAGATCACCAAAATAATTTAAATATTAGCCAAAGATAACATAAGTAAACACAAAATGGAGTTTTTAAATGAAGGTATTTATTACTAAGAAAAAAATAAGTCCAAATCTACAGGGCCCTGTGTGAAAAAGTGATTGCCCCCCTCCTTAAAACACAAATTAACTATGGTTTATCACATGCTCGTGAAGCTGAGTTCAAATTCCCTAGCCACACGCAGTCCTGATTACTGCCACACCGGTTCTCAGTCAAGAAATCACTTAAATAGGACCTGCCTGACAAAATGAAGTAGATCAAAAGATCCTCAAAAGCTAGACATCATGCCGTGATCTAAAGAAATTCTAGAGCAAATGAGAAACAAAGTAATTGAGATTTATCAGTCTGGAAAAGATTATAAAGCCATTTCTCAAGCTTTGGAACTCCAGCAAACCACTGAGAGAGCCATTATCCACAAATGGTGTAAACATGGAACAGTGGTGAACCTTCCCAGGAGTGGCCGGCCGGCTAGCCCACCAAAATTAGCCCATGAGTGTAGCGACGATTCATCCAAGAAGTACCAAAAGACCCCATAACAGTATTCAAAGAACTGCAGGCCTTACTTGCCTCAGTAAAGGTCAGTGCTCTGTTGTGAATTCCGCTCTTGGGCTCCCTCCGGTGGTTGTAAGTGGCACTTTTGTGAGTTCTGCTCTTGGGCTCCCTCTTGTGGTTTCTAGTGGTATGGCTGCTCCTTGGAGTTAGCTGTCATCAGCTGCCTCCACTTATCTTCTCTTCTGCTCGGCTATTTAGGTCTGGCTCTGTATTCAGCCAGTGCCACTTGTAAATGGTTCCTGGTTGGATTCACATCTCTTTGGAGTTCCCTGTTATCCTGACCAGTTCAGCTAAGCTAAGTTTTTGCTTGCTCTTTTCTGTCCATAGATTGTGGACTTATCCATTCTGTGCTTTCTATGTTTGTCCAGCTTATCAGTGTCTATTAATTCTGTCTTGCTGGAAGCTCTGGGAGGCAGATTTGCCCTCCACACCTTTAGTCAGGTGTGGAGTTTTTTTTGTAAACTCTGCGTGAATTTTTGTAGTGTTTTATACTGACCGCACAGTATTTCATCCTGTCCTATCTATTTAGCTAGACTGGCCTCCTGTGCTCATCCTGGTTTCATTCTGTGTATGTCGTTTCCCTCTCCACTCACAGTCATTATTTGTGGGGGGCTAATCTATCCTTTGGGGATTTTCTCTGAGGCAAGATAGTTTTCCTGCTTCTTTCTTTAGGGGTAGTTAGCTCTTAGGCTGTGACGAGATGCCTCGGGAGAGTTAAGAGCATTCCACGGCTACTTCTAGCGTTGTGTTGAGCTTAGGGACTGCGGTCAGTACAGTTAACACGTCCTTCAGAGCTCGTTCCATGTTGCTCCTAGACCACCGTATCATAACAGTACAAGTGGCCAAAAATGAATTAAATGCATCTCAAAAGAAGGAAAAGAAAGTTCTGAACCATTTTTTTTCTGTGCTTTGGTTTGTCTTTTTTTTTTCCTCTTGATATCTGGGTGGTTCAGGATATATGCTTTGGCATGGATGTTCAGGGTTTGTTTTCTTGTGTGGATCAACTTGCTGCAAGAGTACAGAGTATCCAGGACTATGTTGTCCAGACTCCGGCTTTAGAGCCCAGAATTCCTACTCCTGATTTGTTTTTTGGGGACAGATCCAAGTTTTTGAACTTTAAAAATAACTGCAAATTGTTTTTTGCTTTGAAACCCCGTTCTTCTGGTGATCCCATTCAGCAAGTAAAAATCATCATATCCTTGCTGCGTGGTGATCCTCAAGACTGGGCTTTTTCTCTTGAAACAGGGGATCCGGCATTATTGAATGTAGATGCATTTTTTCAAGCGCTTGGATTATTGTATGACGAACCTAATTCTGTGGATCATGCAGAAAAAACCCTGTTGGCCTTGTGTCAAGGTCAGGAAGCGCAGAGTTATACTGCCAGAAATTTAGAAAATGGTCTGTGCTCACTAAATGGAATGAAGAGGCTCTGGCTGCTATTTTCAGAAAAGGTCTTTCTGAAACCCTTAAAGATGTTATGGTGGGCTTTCCTATGCCTGCCGGTTTGAGCGAATCTATGTCTCTAGCCATTCAGATTGATCGGCGTCTGCGCAAGTGCAAAGCTGTGCACCATATGGCAGTATCCTCTGAGCAAAGTCCTGAACCTATGCAATGTGATAGGATTTTGACTAGAATAGAACGGCAGGAATTCAGAATTAGGCTGTGTTTTTACTGTGGTGATTCGGCTCATGTTATCTCTGATTGCCCTAAGCGTACTAAGAGAGTCGCTAGGTCTGTTTCCATTAGTACTATACAGCCTAAATTTCTCTTATCTGTGACCCTGATTTGCTCATTGTCGTCCTTTTCTGTCATGGCATTTGTGGATTCAGGCGCTGCCCTGAACTTAATGGACTGAGAATTCGCCAGGCGCTGTGGTTTTTCCTTGCAGCCTTTGCAGAGCCCTATTCCTTTGAGGGGCATTGATGCTACACCCTTGGCCAAGGATAAACCTCAGTACCGGACACAGATGACTATGTACATGGCTCCTGCACATCAGGAAGATTGCCGTTTTCTGGTGTTGCATAACCTGCATGATGTTGTTGTACTGGGATTTCCATGGTTACAGGAACATAATCCGGTGCTGGATTGGAAAACTATGTCGGTGACTAGTTGGGGTTGTCGAGGAGTACATAGTGACGTTCCTTTGATGTCAATTTCCTCTTCCCCCTCTTCTGAGGTCCCTAAGTTTTTGTCGGATTTCCAGGATGTATTTGATGAGCCCAAGTCCAGTTCTCTTCCGCCCCATTGGGACTATGATTGTGCTATTAACTTGATTCCTGGTTGTAAGTTCCCTAAGGGCCGACTTTTCAATCTGTCTGTGCCAGAGCATGCAGCCATGCGGAGCTATGTTAAGGAATCTTTGGAGAAAGGGCATATTTGGCCCTCTTCGTCACCATTGGGAGCGGGTTTCTTCTTTGTTGCTAAGAAGGATGGCTCCTTGAGACCCTGTATTGATTATCGTCTTCTTAATAAGATCACAGTCAAATTCCAATACCCCTTGCCTTTGCTTACTGATTTGTTTGCTCAGATTAAGGGGGCTAGTTGGTTTACTAAGATTGACCTCCGAGGGGCATATAATCTTGTTCGTATTAAACAGGGTGACGAATGGAAAACTGCATTTAATACGCCCGAAGGCCATTTTGAATACCTTGTGATGCCATTTGGGCGCTCTAATGCTCCATCTGTGTTCCAGTCTTTCATGCATGATATTTTCTGCAATTATCTTGATAAATTCATGGTCGTATATTTGGATGATATTTAGATTTTTTCCGATGATTGGGAGTCTCATGTGAAGCAGGTCAGGATGGTGTTCCAGATCCTTCGTGATAATGCTTTATTTGTGAAGGGGTCTAAGTGCCTATTCGGAGTTAAGAAGGTCTCTTTTTTGGGTTTTATTTTTTCTCCCTCGTCTATAGAAATGGATCCTGTTAAGGTCCAAGCTATTCATGACTGGATCCAACCCACATCTGTGAAGGGTCTTCAAAAATTTTTGGGCTTTGCTAATTTCTATCGCCGTTTCATTGCCAACTTTTCCAGTGTGGTTAAGCCCCTTACTGATTTGACGAAGAAAGGCGCTGATGTGACTAATTGGTCCTCTGAGGCTGTTGAGGCCTTTCAGGAGCTTAAACGCCGATTTACTTCTGCCCCTGTGTTGCGTCAACCGGATGATTCTCTTCCTTTTCAGGTTGAGGTCGACGCTTCTGAGATTGGGGCAGGGGCCGTTTTGTCTCAGAGGGAGTCTGATGGTTCTTTGATGAAACCGTGTGCTTTTTTTTCCAGAAAGTTTTCGCCTGCGGAACGCAATTATGATGTCGGCAATCGGGAGTTGTTGGCTATGAAGTGGGCGTTTGAGGAGTGGCGACATTGGCTTGAGGGAGCTAAACACCGTGTTCTGGTCCTGACCGATCATAAGAATCTGATTTACCTCGAGTCGGCCAAGCGGCTAAATCCTAGACAGGCTTGATGGTCCCTGTTTTTTTCCCCGTTTTGATTTTGTGGTCTCGTATCTTCCGGGATCTAAGAATGTTAAGGCTGATGCCCTCTTTAGGAGTTTTTCGCCTGATTCTCCTGGAGTCCTTGAGCCGGTTGACATTCTTAAGGAGGGGGTGATTCTTTCTGTTATCTCCCCTGATTTGCGGCGGGTGCTTCAGGAATTACAGGCTGATAGGCCTGACCGCTGTCCAGTGGGGAAGCTGTTTGTTCCTGATAGATGGACAAGTAAGGTAATTTCTGAGGTTCATTGTTCAGTGTTGGCTGGTCATCCTGGGATTTTTGGTACCAGAGATTTGGTTGCTAGGTCCTTTTGGTGGCCTTCCTTGTCGCGCGATGTGCGTGCTTTTGTGCAGTCCTGTGGGACTTGCGCCCGGGCCAAGCCTTACTGTTCCCGCGCTAGTGGGTTGCTTTTGCCTTTGCCGGTCCCTGAGAGGCCCTGGACGCATATTTCCATGGATTTTATTTCGGATCTTCCTGTTTCCCAGAAGATGTCTGTTATCTGGGTTGTTTGTGACCGGTTCTCTAAAATGGTCCATCTGGTACCTTTGCCTAAGTTGCCTTCCTCCTCAGATCTGGTTCCATTATTTTTTCAGCATGTGGTTCGTTTGCATGGCATTCCGGAGAATATTGTGTCTGACAGAGATTCTCAGTTTGTCTCTAGATTTTGGCGGGCCTTTTGTGCTAGACATTGATTTGTCTTTTTCTTCGGCGTTTCATCCTCAGACTAATGGCCAAACTGAGCGAACTAATCAGACCTTGGAGACCTATTTGAGATGCTTTGTGTCTGCTGATCAGGATGATTGGGTGTCTTTCTTGCCGTTGGCCGAGTTTGCCCTTAATAATCGGGCTAGTTCGGCTACTTTGGTTTCACCTTTCTTTTGTAATTTTGGTTTTCATCCTCGTTTTTCTTCTGGGCAGGTTGAGCCTTCTGATTGTCCTGGTGTTAATTCTGTGGTGGACAGGCTGCAGCACATTTGGACTCATGTGGTGGACAATTTGACGTTGTCTCAGGAAAGGGCTCAACGTTTTGCTAACCGCCGTCGGTGTGTTGGTCCCCGGCTTTGTGTGGGGGATTTGGTTTGGTTGTCTTCTCGTCATGTTCCTATGAAGGTTTCTTCCCCTAAGTTTAAGCCTCGGTTTATTGGTCCTTATAAGATTTCTGAAATTATCAATCCGGTGTCTTTTCGTTTGGCTCTTCCAGCCTCTTTTGCCATTCATAATGTTTTCCATAGATCTTTGTTGCGGAGATATGTGGTGCCCGTTGTTCCCTCGGTTGATCCTCCTGCCCCGGTGTTGGTTGAGGGAGAGTTGGAATATGAGGTTGAGAAAATTTTGGATTCTCGTTTTTCGAGGCGGAGGCTTCAGTATCTTGTCAAGTGGAAGGGTTATGGCCATGAGGATAATTCTTGGGTTGTTGCCTCCGATGTCCATGCCGCCGATTTTGTTCGTGCTTTTCACTTGGCTCGTCCTGATCGGCCTGGGGGCTCTGGTGAGGGTTCGGTGACCCCTCCTCAAGGGGGGGTACTGTTGTGAATTCCGCTTTTGGGCTCCCTCCGGTGGTTGTAAGTGGCTGTTTTGTGAGTTTGCATCTCGGCTTCAGGAAAATGGCCGCCGCGATCTCCATCTGCGTACGCGGCATCCCGCAGCCATTTTCCTGAAGCCCCGTGCAGCAGAGCACTCCTGCGCACGCGCGGCCTCAGGAAGATGGCCGCCCCCACCGATGACAAGGGTAATAGCGCAGATCGTGCGCTGTTTCTTCACCTGCGCGCAGTGGATTCGGAACTTGGACATGCGCACACCACTATGCCACCAACGGAAAGCTGGGGAAGAAACAGCGATGTCACCACGCCCACCTGACCTGACCAGCCTGATTGACAGGCAAAAACGGCGACTTTGGTAATGTATTTCGCAGCATAGGTGTGGAATCAGGGTACACTACATACACTATTGTAACTCACAGTGCAGGCCCTATTTAACAGTATTTTTATCTCAATCTGAAAAAACGGGTTGACAGGTTCCCTTTAAGAGGCTCCTCTGTCCTCCACTCATTTCCTATAGTAATGGCACCTGTTTGAACTTGTTATCAGTATAAAAGACACCTGTCCACAACCTCAAACAGTCACACTCCAAACTTCACTATGGTGAAGACCAAAGAGCTGTCGAAGGACACCACAAACAAAATTGTAGCCCTGCACCAAGCTGGGAAGACTGAATCTGCAATAGGCAAGCTGCTTGGTGTGATGAAATCAACTGTGGAAGCAATAATAAGAAAATGGAA
The DNA here is from genome assembly GCF_032444005.1 of Ranitomeya imitator. Taxonomy (NCBI): domain Eukaryota; kingdom Metazoa; phylum Chordata; class Amphibia; order Anura; family Dendrobatidae; genus Ranitomeya; species Ranitomeya imitator. The sequence continues at coordinate 708,421,683 of NC_091284.1, read as the reverse complement.
GACATACAAGACAACTGATAATCTTCCTCGACATGGGGTCCATGCAAGATCTCACCCTGTGGGGTCAAAATGATTACAAGAACGGTGAGCAAAAATCCCAGAACCACACGGGGGGACTTAGTGAATGACCTGCACGCCAGGGACTCAGATCCTGCAGTGAGATGTGTCCCCCTGCTTAAGCCAGTACATGTCCGGGCCTGTCTGAATTTGCTAGAGAGCATTTGGATTATCCAGAAGAGTAATGGGAGAATGTCATATGGTCTGATGAAACCAAAGTAGAACTGTTTGGTAAAAACAAAACTCGCCGTGTTTGGAGGAGACAACGCTGAGTTGCATCTAAAGAATACCATACCTACTGTGAACCATGGGGGTGACAACATCATGCTTTGGGGCTGTTTCTCTGCAAAGGGATCAGCCTGGAATGTAACTACAACAGGTGAAGGGGTTGCAATCGCGCTCGGGCCCTGGAGTTTAGGGAGCCCTAAAAGTCCCATTGGCCTATAAAAAAAAGTCTATTGCTATTAAAGATTTAAAATATTTGGGGGCCCTGTTGGACCCATGAGTTTCAAGTTACGCCACTGTTCCCAGCAGTGGGGCTTTCAGTGCGGGCGTTGGGCAGCTTCAGAATGATAACCTCATATCTTCAAGTTAATAGCATTTGCAAGTGTAAAAATGTGGAAAAATTCACGGTGTATGAATACATATATATACTGTATATGGAAAAAGGTTCAAAGTCTTACCAGGAAATCCCACCTCTAAAAACTGTCTCATTGTATGCACATTGACAATACAACAGAGGGCCAGCATAGATATCCCTTTAATATCCCAGGAAAGAAAGCTGATGTTATACATCCCGGGAAGGAAAACTTTTACATATACATTTTGCCCATACTCTCAATACGTTCCTCATAGATGACCACTGGCATTTTGGGCACTGTGGTCCTTTTACGAGCCCTTGGGAAGAGAGTAGTTAATGTTGGGCTTCTATGGAACAATCCGCACCTTTACAAGTAACTCTAATTTGATTCTGCAGGTATATAACAGAGTTTGTAAACCTAGGCAATGTTTCAGCTCTACGCACTTTCAGAGTTCTGAGAGCTTTGAAAACTATATCTGTAATACCAGGTAAGGCGGCCTGCAGTTGATGTTAGGTGTTGGATAGGCCCTGTGACGTACTTCCTGTTGTAGCTGTTTTGTGTTTTGTCATTGTGTTTGTGTGTGACCTCCCTTATTGCAGATATGTGACAGAGTTTGTGGACCTTGGGAATGTCTCAGCGCTGAGAACATTCAGAGTTCTCCGAGCTTTGAAAACTATCTCTGTCATTCCAGGTGAGAAAAGATTTAAACTCTAAGGCTGATCTCCTGCAGATGTTATGTTCTGTCTCTTGCAAAAATGGTGCAGATACATTTTTGTCAGGATTTGCAACCTGCCTTTTTTTGATACCGTGAACAAGTATAATGTCTCCATTCTGAAGACCTGCTTACATGAAAAGTACTGGTTAATACATTTTTTTACTCTCTAATAAAGTCTCTGCACACTTTGTGCTCTCCAGCTTTCTGGACATGTGCATGCCACGGAGCTAATGATCACTTTACTCAGCCCCTTTTCTAGCATCATCAGACATTTCATAGCTTCTTCCTGACAGGTAGCCTTACTATAGCGTTTGTAGACTGCATTAACATATAAATAGCAAATGTATGCTATTAGCCTTCTGACCAACAGAGCTGAACTTATGTAGTGGTGGTTAAAATAAGGAATTTTATTAATCAAAAATATATTATAAAATTTTATTTTTTTTACTCAAGAGTTTAATTATATCTGGTTTTTCATATTGTTTATCAATTTAATAAATATAGTAACCGTTTTAATTTTTATTTTGTAATGTGTTAGTACCAATCAAAATAACAAAAATTGTAACATGGTTAGAAGTATGAGTGGGTGCACACTAGCGCTTCACTGGGTAAAAAAGAGGGTTGATTAAAATTGCACCAGAAAGAGGGAGCTGGGAGTAAAATAAGGATCCAGCTGCTGGTGAGATGGCAGGGTCTGTAAAAATTGTAACATACCTTATAAGAGAAATATGCTTCTTCCTCCTCTTGGACTGATCATTAATTTCAAAATTCTAAATTCATGTGTAAAATCTGAATTCAGTGAAGACGGATCGTTACATTACTGAGATAGAATCTTATCAGTACCAACTGCCATCTTCTGTGTAAATTGGAGAGGGAAGAAGGAGGAGCTAAAGGCAGAGCTCCTCCTTCCTGTCTACATATAATATTAGCACTCCTTCCTGTCTACATATATTAGAGCTCCTACTTCCTGTCTACATATAATATTAGAGCTCCTTCCTGTTTGCATATATTAGAGCTCCTACTTCCTGTCTACATATAATATTAGAGCTCCTCCTTCCTGTCTACATATAATATTAGAGCTCGTCCTTCCTGTCTACATATAATATTAGCGCTCCTCCTTTCTATCTACATTTAATATTGGAGCTCGTCCTTCCTGTCTACATATAATATTAGAGCTCCTCCTTCCTGTCTACATATAATATTAGCGCTCCTCCTTCCTGTCTACATATAATATTAGATCTCCTCCTTCCTGTCTACATATAATATTAGCGCTCCTCCTTTCTATCTACATTTAATATTGGAGCTCGTCCTTCCTGTCTACATATAATATTAGAGCTTCTCCTTCCTGTCTACATATAATATTAAAGCTCCTCCTTCCTATCTACATTTAATATTAGAGCTCCTCCTTCCTGTCTATGTATAATATTAGAGCTCATCCTTCCTGTCTACATATAATATGAAATCTCCTTCCTGTCTACATATAATATTAGAGCTCCTCCTTCCTATTTACATTTAATATAGAGCTCCTCCTTCCTGTCTACGTATAATATTAGAGCTCATCCTTCCTGTCTACATATAATATGAAATCTCTTCCTTCCTGTGTACATATAATATTAGAGCTCCTCCTTCCTGCCGACATATAAAATTAGCGCTTCTCCTTCCTGTCTACATATAATATTAAATCTCTTCCTTCCTGTATATATAATATTAGCGCTCCTGCTTCCTGTCAACATATAATATTAGTGCTCCTCCTTCCTCTCTACATATAATATTAAATCTCCTTCCTGTCTACATATAAAATTAGCGCTCCTCCTTCCTGTCTACATATAATATTAGAGCTCCTCCTTCCTGTCTACATATAATATTAGCGCTCCTCCTTTCTATCTACATTTAATATTGGAGCTCGTCCTTCCTGTCTACATATAATATTAGTGCTCCTCCTTTCTATCTACATTTAATATTGGAGCTCGTCCTTCCTGTCTACATATAATATTAGAGCTCCTCCTTCCTGTCTACATATAATATTAGCGCTCCTCCTTCCTGTCTACATATAATATTAGATCTCCTCCTTCCTGTCTACATATAATATTAGCGCTCCTCCTTTCTATCTACATTTAATATTGGAGCTCGTCCTTCCTGTCTACATATAATATAAGAGCTTCTCCTTCCTGTCTACATATAATATTAAAGCTCCTCCTTCCTATCTACATTTAATATTAGAGCTCCTCCTTCCTGTCTACGTATAATATTAGAGCTCATCCTTCCTGTCTACATATAATATGAAATCTCCTTCCTGTCTACATATAATATTAGAGCTCCTCCTTCCTATCTACATTTAATATAGAGCTCCTCCTTCCTGTCTACGTATAATATTAGAGCTCATCCTTCCTGTCTACATATAATATGAAATCTCTTCCTTCCTGTGTACATATAATATTAGAGCTCCTCCTTCCTGCCGACATATAAAATTAGCGCTTCTCCTTCCTGTCTACATATAATATTAAATCTCTTCCTTCCTGTATATATAATATTAGCGCTCCTGCTTCCTGTCAACATATAATATTAGTGCTCCTCCTTCCTGTCTACATATAATATTAAATCTCCTTCCTGTCTACATATAAAATTAGCGCTCCTCCTTCCTGTCTACATATAATATTAGAGCTCCTCCTTCCTGTCTACATATAATATTAGCGCTCCTCCTTTCTATCTACATTTAATATTGGAGCTCGTCCTTCCTGTCTACATATAATATTAGTGCTCCTCCTTTCTATCTACATTTAATATTGGAGCTCGTCCTTCCTGTCTACATATAATATTAGAGCTCCTCCTTCCTGTCTACATATAATATTAGCGCTCCTCCTTCCTGTCTACATATAATATTAGATCTCCTCCTTCCTGTCTACATATAATATTAGCGCTCCTCCTTTCTATCTACATTTAATATTGGAGCTCGTCTTTCCTGTCTACATATAATATAAGAGCTTCTCCTTCCTGTCTACATATAATATTAAAGCTCCTCCTTCCTATCTACATTTAATATTAGAGCTCCTCCTTCCTGTCTACGTATAATATTAGAGCTCATCCTTCCTGTCTACATATAATATGAAATCTCCTTCCTGTCTACATATAATATTAGAGCTCCTCCTTCCTATCTACATTTAATATAGAGCTCCTCCTTCCTGTCTACGTATAATATTAGAGCTCATCCTTCCTGTCTACATATAATATGAAATCTCTTCCTTCCTGTGTACATATAATATTAGAGCTCCTCCTTCCTGCCGACATATAAAATTAGCGCTTCTCCTTCCTGTCTACATATAATATTAAATCTCTTCCTTCCTGTCTGTATATAATATTAGCGCTCCTGCTTCCTGTCTACATATAATATTAGTGCTCCTCCTTCCTGTCTACATATAATATTAAATCTCTTCCTTCCTGTATATATATAATATTAGCGCTCCTGCTTCCTGTCAACATATAATATTAGTGCTCCTCCTTCCTGTCTACATATAATATTAAATCTCCTTCCTGTCTACATATAAAATTAGCGCTCCTCCTTCCTGTCTACATATAATATTAGAGCTCTTCCTTCCTGTCTACATATATTAGAGCTCCTCCTTCCTGTCTACATATAATATTAGAGCTCTTCCTTCCTGTCTACATATATTAGAGCTCCTCCTTCCTGTCTACGTATAATATTAGAGCTCTTCCTTCCTGTCTGCATATAATATTAGAGCTCTTCCTTCCTGTCTACATATAATATTAGAGCTCTTCCTTCCTGTCTACATATATTAGAGCTCCTCCTTCCTGTCTACATATAATATTAGAGCTCTTCCTTCCTGTCTGCATATAATATTAAAGATGAATGAAACTTGGCACTCAATTTTTGAGAAGAAAAGCTTCTTAGTTTATTGATGCATCCAGACAAACAAAACCGCTAAACGTTTTCGGTCCACACCGGACCTTCGTCAGAGCGTTTCTTAGACATTGACTAGTAAATATATAAAAATAAACATAGTGTCACATGATGCAGAAGTATACGTCATATAATGCAACAATAAAAAAATCGACCTAACGGTGAAAAAACAAAAGGCAAACATATACGTGATGCTCCATCTGGTGTAGGGAGACATGTGCCAGAGAGATGAAACTATCCAGAATAAACGGTGCTCCGTGCGAGGTGGAGATATGGTCCGTGCTGAGATACTGGATAAGGGAAATAACAATCGTGCTGGAGATGAGAGGACGCTGGTGATGGTGTGACCTCAGGACAAGGAGGTCTAGCTAAGTACGGTAAAAGGATACAACACAGAAATGTACTATACAGAGATTAGAAGCGCAGACATGTGGTACAGAATACGCCTCCAGTGAAGCTATGTGGAATAGCATGGTGGATGATCTAACGTGAGGACCTAGAGAAATAAAGGATACGTGAGTCTGTGCACATAAATCTAGCTGGGCACACCAGAAAATAGGGAGAAAATAAGGAAAAACAAAGGGAAGACCAAAAAGGTGAAGAGGAGAAAAGAAAAGACAAGGTAGAATGGGTCCTAAGAGAGAGAAATAGGAAAGTAATATATTTATATTTAAAGTTATATTACTTTCCTATTTTTCACCGTTAGGTCGATTTTTTTATTGTTGCATTATATGACGTATACTTCTGCATCATGTGACACTATGTTTATTTTTATATATTTACTAGTCAATGTCTAAGAAACGCTCTGACGAAGGTCCGGTGTGGACCGAAAACTTTTAGCGGTTTTGTTTGTCTGGATGCATCAATAAACTAAGAAGCTTTTCTTCTCAAAAATTGAGTGCCAAGTTTCATTCATCTTTAATATACGGGGTGGACACCCTACTTGAGCACCGCCAACCCTCATATCTACTGAGTGCCGTGTTTCCTTACCGTATCCTGCATATAATATTAGCGCTCCTGCTTCCTGTCAACATATAATATTAGTGCTCCTCCTTCCTGTCTACATATAATATTAAATCTCCTTCCTGTCTATATATAATATTAGCGCTCCTGCTTCCTGTCAACATATAATATTAGTGCTCCTCCTTCCTGTCTACATATAATATTAAATCTCCTTCCTGTCTATATATAATATTAGTGCTCCTCCTTCCTGCCTACATATAATATTATCAGCACCAACTCTTATCTTCTATCTCAGTAGTGTAACAATCCGTCTTCATTGCATTCAGATTTTACCCGTGAATTGAGAGTTTTGACAATGAATCAGTGAAGGATCAGAGAAGATTTCTCTGATAAGATATATTGGAAAGTTTCTTATTTTCACGTGTTCTATTGATTTATGGAATACAGTAGCCGTGTGGAAATAAATCCGCACTATACAACACCCTCTGGGGAAAACGGATGACTGCAGCTATGGAGGGATACCAATGTTAAAACTTAACTTTTAATAACCATATATAACAACATTAGAACCCAACAAAAAAACACATAAACAAGTGAAAGGTGCTCAAAATAACCAGTGCTCAAAGTAAAAAATTGAACGGTCTCACCACTCAGGACGGACACATGAGTATAATCGATAATTCAGCCAATGAGGCTATGAGGAGTAATGGTCCATTACTCATCATAATAAGGAAATATTATAATTTGAAAGTACTGTTTAGTAATTGATTTATTTGGCTTTTTAATTAGAAAGTATCCCACTAGCAACAATATGTTTCAGGCACAATGCATATTTTTATTTTTTTTCAACTAAATTTTGGATGGTAATAAAACAGTGTCATGACAAAATTAAGAAAAGTGTAAATTGCTAAAGGAAAAAGACAAGAAAGTGAGAGGGATTCCATTTCCGCCATTATTCAATAATTCAAGATGTATTATGGTTGTAATGGCATCACTTAAGTGTATGCTGACTTCCCTGGAAAATGAAATGGACAATTGACTTCAAGCTTAGGTCTTAGCATAGGTATACAGTTATCTCTTACCAAATATTGTAAAGCATATAACACATGAAGAAAGTTTAAGCTACTATTGCCAATTTTTATTTATAAAATATACATAATTTTGTATATCTAATATATAATACTTTTTTTATTTGCAGCGTAATAGCTTCGCTATAAATGCAGAGCAATTAGTTTGTGATACTTTATCCACCTAATATCGACACTCAGATGATTCAAATGATACATTTCTAATTAGGACTGTAGATGTCTTGCATTTGCATACTATATTTTTAGTATTTTCTGAAGTATACTATATATTCATTTGTTTAGAAAATTTCAACTTTCCATTTGAAAAAAAAATGGTGCTGGAAAAAGTAAAAAAAAAATATACTAAATTTCAGAATTTGATTCCTTGTACGTCCAGTTTTTTTTTTTAGTCATTAAAACGATAAGATTTGGTTCTCATAAAAAGGCAAGTTGTATAATTATGTTCCGTGTTTTATAATTATTACTTTTTTTTTTTAATTGGCATTCGCAAATTCCATACATGAATGTGGCTCAGCCTTGGCGTTTAAATGGTTTGCATGAAAACATTGAAATCCCAGCTTGATTCCCACCATGAAAAACGTTGCTGATTTATGATGACTGATGCATGCATTTATCTGCTATGATTTTGATCTGTGAATATGAATTTCATGGTTAAGATGCTAACCATGAACATTACCTTTCTGTATATGTAAGTTTTCAAGCATCTACTGTAACTTGCAAATATCAATTTGACATGCTGTATGTAACAAAGGGAGTGTAATATTTAATTATACAGTGAGGACAAGGTAAGTGGTATACCTAGTTTATGGAAATGCGAGCCACCTAAAACTGTGCCCCTAAAGCTGCAAAGTACCTTGCAAGTTTGTATTGGCATTTTCATTGGGATTTTAACCCTGCTGTTGTCTTCGGTCTGGGGAGACCGATTTTGAACTTTGGTATTTTTTGGGGTGTTCAAGATGCGGTTCTGAAACTTGTGGTTGATTGACTTAAATGAGGATGGGTCGGTCGGCCACGGGTTTCAGAGCCGCATCTTGAATATTTTAAAGAATATTGAAGTTCAAGGTCGGTCGTTTTTGACCGAAGACAACAGCAGGGTTAAAGAAACTGAAAGTTCTCTTTGTTCTTGGTATAATTAACACATAGTTTTTGAGAAACAATGAAGAAGCCAATGCCCAAGTGATGAAAGTCTAGTAATCAACCAGATCTGATGTTTTTCAAAACTTTTTATAAAACAGAAACAAGTTTAATCATTTCTAAAAGTTAGAGAAGTTGATGGCTATTCTTAGGATAGGCTATCAATCTTACATTGTGTGGTGTCTGGCTCCCTATGAGTGGAATAAAGTAGCAGCAGTGCCATGACAAGCGCCACACCCCCTTTATTAGTTACCAAATCTAAAAAACAAACTATGAGCGCTCCATGGTGAAGTCCTGGTGATAAGAAACAGGGACGAGTAGATGGAATCTGCTCACCTGGTGGTCAGCCACAACTCAGATGCGAGTAGTAGTAAAATGGTATTCCTCTTATAGACTGCAGCTCTGCCCTTTAAAGACGACATTAAAAAAAAATTGCAAGGCACAAAATTTTAAAATAATCATTGTGGTAGGTGCTGTCACTGTGAAAACAAGAATGAGAAATTGTAAGAAAACAAACTTTTATTAAAAGATAAAAGGCAGCAACGCGTTTCAAAACTGATCGAATTTTGAAACGCGTTGCCGTCTTTTAATAAAGGTTTTTTGTTTTTCTACAGCTTCCCATCCTTGTCTTCTTTGTGAGAGCGCCCACCATAATATTTTTTTTCTTAATCTTTGTTTATTGTTTATTACCAGGCATGGCACGGTGCCGACTGTGCCCGAGTATTGCAAGTTCAGTCTTGATTGATTAAAGAGTTGAAGTTTTAGGCGTCCATTCTTATACTTATTGTAATGTGAAAAGAACACATTACGTTTTATTTGTGTCAATATTTTTTTTTTCTGTCAGATTTTGGTGTCTAGATTCTTTAGTGCTGAAAAAAATACTGCAATGGTTTATGTTTAATTAAGCATGTTCAGACTAATGCGCATGTTGTGCTTATGCTGTGCGCACATTTTTTGCATCGTCTCTTAAACAATAACTAGCAGTATGAAAAAGCAGGGCTCCGCTTTGTGTCCTTTCAAAAGTCTGTTCCAAACTTGAAAATTGCATTTTGGCATAACCTGTACGGTAATGCCTGGAGGCAAAGGTCAAAGTTGGGTAAAGTTGGTGGAGACAGAATATATTTTAAATCTTTTTGCAATTCGTTTTTATAAATATTATTTACGTCAGCTATTTATAAATTATAAAGAATAATAGCCAAATCATTTCAGAGTTATATTCTTTAAGCTAAAGATGTCTTTTCTTTGAGACATCCGGAAATGACCAAGCATGGAATAGACTTTTCACTCTAGTTATTAATTATGCTGAGCTTCTGCAAGATTAGGACTCACAAAAAGCTAAGTTGTCATATCAAACTTTACATTCACAGCCTAATTATATATTTTTTAGATTGGGCGACTTAAAGGAAATTTGTCACCTGGTTTTTGGTACACCATCTGAGAGCTGCGTGATGTGATTAGAGGCCATGACTCTAATGATGTATCACTTACTGGGCTGCTTGCTGCAGCTTTGATAAAATCACTGTTCTGTCTAGTGCAGATCTAGCAGTTCTCTGAATGCTGAGCTCTGTATAACTCAGCCCACACCACAGATTGGCAGCGTACACTGTGCAGGGGAAGAAAACTGCCGATCAGTGGTGTGGTGGGGCAGGTTTGGAGTACCTGGCAGCTGATTTTCTATTTCTTTAGTGATAATCTCTTTCTGATAAAACAGAAGCAGCCCTGTTAGTGACACAGCACTGGAATCATGGTCCCTGCCCCAACATCATGCTGTTCTCAGATTAGGTGGGAAAAACCTGGTGACAGATTCCCTTTATGGTATAACTTACTGATCGCTGGGGGTCCAACTGCCAAAACTGCCAGTGATCCAGAGAACCGAGGTCTGAAGTAAGGGAATTGAGCCCTGCAGGTCCCCTTTTTGAAAGGAGCAGAGGTGCGTATGCTTAATTTCCACCCCATTATATATATGGGACTGCTGGCAATAGCTGAGCATTGTAGTCAGCATTCTCCGGCAATCTGATAGACAATGAATGCAACAGAAGTATAGCCACCGCAGTTGTGCTCAATTCATAATGGGGCTCTATAGTTTCCAACACCCTCCATTCTTAAAATCACTAGAGGTCCCAGCAGTCAAACCCCCAGCGACCTGTATGTCATCGCATTTAATATGGTTAGGGGATTACTTTATGTCTTTGGAATAACTCTTTTAAGGGTTTTGGTTTCAGCAAAGAAAGATTATCTATTGTGTAATAAAAAAGGTTTTTCAGTTTTCCAATATACTCTCTGCATCAATTTTCTCTTTTATAAGATCTTTACTTCCTGTCATTGAGTATGAGCCATTCTTGAATACTCCAACTAGTTATAAATGTTTTCTGATCATATAATGGATGCAGAACGGTAAAGCTCGTTACTGTGCAGTTATCAGAACTACCATCCGACAACCCAAATGATCGTCACTTGATTGGAACACATTTTCATTTTATTTGGATTTGTAAATATCTGAGGTTGTAGGTTATAATAATCACCTTGGCAGTTAAAAGATGCAACCATTTTTTATTCCTTAAGTCCAGGGTTTTACAACGACTTCGGTAGATGGCCAAAATACATTTCCCCCAGTCCACCAAATCCCCACCCCAGGGCTGATAGATTCACTGTCCCGGCACAAGGCGCTACTCACTGTCTCCCAGCTTTTGGTTGGCCCACAGATTTCCTATATCCTGCCAGTATAGTCTGTAGTCACAGTCCACGCTCCTCCTGACGACAGATCTCCAACCAACAACAACAGTCCTTAATAAAATTCCTCAAATCCAGATGACAGATCCCACAACCATAGAACGTGTATCCAGCCCAGCAGGCAACTGATCTCCAAACTCCATAGACCATGCATACATGGACACCAGGACCTCAGCAATAGATCCTCACCCCTCGACGTCACTGCACCAACTCCCCCACTAAACATGTGGCTTATTCTTCTCCCTCTCTTGAGATCAGTCCCTGAATGGGAAGACATGTTGACACCCTGCCCCAAAGCTAACTGTGCATTGGTGGAGGTATTTTCTTCTGGCGTAAGGCATCACCTGATACTACATGTGAGAATCCTTGTGGTGATGGCTCCGCTGGGTCTACTATCCCCATCCATACAATAGGACTAGTGACTGGGAGAACAATGGCTTGAGGCTTCTGAGACACCAAGGAAAGTAATCGAATGTTTGCTTTCCTTTTTTACCAATCTTGGGACTGGCCTGGAAAAAGTCTGCATCCCTTAGAGCCGTAGACTCCGCTCTACGTGCATTGGTCCAAAAGTCTTTAGAACAAGGTCAGCTCCTCACACTATTACATAAATAAGCTTTTGATAGAATGACTATAAGAAGAGAACTTGAAAAATGGATGCATAAAGTATATTAGAAATTGTGTAACTTTTCCATATTAACTGAATAACTTCTATTTGCTGAAATCAGACTACTCCTTTTTCCCATAGAGAAGACAGTTTATATTATGGCCAACTATCCAGCATGTAGCCTAATATGTTGTTTTAAATTATAAGTAGGTTTTAATCAGGTATAAGAGATTATGTTTCTTTCTGGTATTAAACCAGTGGAAACATCTAAACTAAACAGATCTTACACAGCCAGATGTAGGTTAGGAAAAGCCAACATTACTAGAGTTGCTATTTGCTGTGTTTCATCCTTTAACAAAAGGGTTTGTCCAAAGCTGGAAAAAGATGGCTGTTTCTTCCCGGAACAGCGGCACAACCTGTCCATGGTTTGGTTCTGGTATTACAGCTCAGCTTCTTTATAGTAAAGGGATATAGGTTCAGTACCAAAACCAGACCCAACCTGTAGACAGGGGTGAATTTGTTTTTGGAAGGAAGTGGATCTGTTGTTCTAATCCTGGACAACCCCTTTGGATGTTTACACTATAAAAGATCTAAATTTTAATTCTTAAAGTCATGCAGAAGTGCAATATCTAAAAAGCATTTCTTTGCATTTTATTCTCCAGGTCTGAAAACCATTGTGGGAGCCCTCATTCAGTCTGTGAAGAAGTTGTCAGATGTCATGATTTTGACCGTGTTTTGCCTCAGTGTCTTTGCTTTAATCGGTCTACAGCTTTTCATGGGTCATTTAAGGCGGAAGTGCGTTGTTTGGCCAATCAACATGGACGATCAGTATTTATCCAATGGCAGCAAAGGGTTTGACTTTACTGAATACATAAGCAATGAAAGTATGTAGTACAGTGCCTATGTTGAAAACTGTACATTGTCTTGTGTAATGTTTATTTTATGTATGATTGCTTTTATCAGAGTTCACTGGTGGTTAAAGTGGAAGAGATGCAGACACTGCTGACTGATCCTTTTTTTTTTCTCTCTGATACAGTGTCATGTTTTAGTTGGTAGACAGGAAAGCTAAATTTCTTTTCAACTCCCAGAAGACAACCATATAGCTCCAATTGCAAACAGATGATCACATAACATTACATCGCCCATCCGGGAATAGAAAAAAAGAAATAACTAAAGGAAATCTCATTATAAGTAAATATTTTGCATTAGTAAATTGCACTCATTCTGTTTAGGGAGTTAAAATGACCACAGACACTGACAGAAACATTCTGGAATGTTAACAAGAGAGGTGAAGGTGAGCATTTTCAGTAAGAAGCTTCTCCATTTTCCTTCATGTGTAATAAGATGTACCCTCAATGGATAATCTGACAAAAGACTGGAGATATCGAGGGTGCTAAAGTAAGAAGCGTAGAGTAGCTGTTTGTGGTGTCACCCCTAAGCTCGAAATACAGCTCCCATTGATATAGCTTCTCCACATATCAGGGGAAACCTGGCCTTCACCCTTTAACCTTCTGTTCAGGGATCTGGACTTATGATGTGATTCTAGGTTGCGTCCATGAAGTTTCTGCTGGCTGGTGAAGAAGGTTGTCAGGATATTGAAAAGTCATGGGTCGGAGCCAAGAGGTAAGGCTAAGGAGCAAAATTTGCAGGCAGAAAAGTAGTGAGAAAATGAGCAGAGGTCAGAAACTGAAATCAGTACTCACATCAGTGGCAGAGAACAGGGGTGTAAAGCAGGTTAAACCGAACTTATAACTGGCAGTGGGCGCCAGGGATTCAGAAATTTAGTGAACAGCCTTTCCCAGTGCTCTCAGCAGCAAGATAGGAAGAAAGAAACCAACCTCCAAGTTCCCTGCCTGGATGGTGCCACAAGTCCCAGAGAATTAAACAGGACTACCACATTTCTGCTGCGAAGGCAGAAACAGGCGGCAAAGTCTGCTTAAACTACTTGCGACCCTGTCTTTCTGACTTATTACTAGAAATACCAAGGGTGTTGATGTAAGAGGAGGCTTTTCAGACTACTGTACACTCTGTCTATCTGATCTAATACTGGAGATACTAGGGATGTTGAGGTAAGAAGAGACTTCTCACACTGCTGTCCACTCTGTCTATCTGATCTAATACTTGAGATACCAGGGTTCCTGAGATAAGAAGAGTTTGGTCACACTGTTGTCCACCATGTCTATCTGATCTATTACTGGAGATGCCAGGAGTGGTTAGATAAGAAGAGGACACTCACGCTGCTGTCCACTCTGTTTATCTGATCTAATACTGGAGATTCCAGGGTTGATGAAGTAAGAAGAGAGTGCTCACCCTGCTATCCACCTTGTCTATCTGATCTACTGGAGATACCAGGGTTGCTGATGTAAGAGGAGGCTGCTCACACTGCTGTCCACCCTGTCTATCTGATCTAATAATGGAGATTCCAGGGTTGCTGAAGTAAGAAGAGGCTGCTCACGCTGTCTGCTATCCACCTTGTCTATCTGATCTACTACTTAATATATCAGAGGTACTGAGGTAAGAAGAGCCTGCTCACACCGCTATCCACTCTGTCTATCTGATCTATTACTTGAGATACCAGGGTTGCTGAGGTAAGAAGAGGCTGCTCACACTGCTGTCCACTCTGTCTATCTGATCTACTAATGGAGATACCAGGGTTCCTGAAGTAAGAAGAGATTGCTCACACTGCTATCCACCTTGTCTATATGATCTACTACTGGAGATACCATGGTTGCTGAGGTGAGAAGAGCCTCTTCACACTACTGTACATCCTGTCTTTCTGGATGCTAAGTGGCTATTGTTCCTGGAGATAGTTTGATAGTACATGGTATAAGATATCTCCAGGACACAGCAGCTGAGCTTCCTACTGGACATGCTCACAGGCACCTGTACTATTAATATTCCAGGAGAGGTTTATGTCTTAGTAACAAGATTACAGCCATTTTAGTAGCATAGTGACTATATCTTAAGCAAAATGAATATGATTTACTAATTAGTGGTTTATAGGAATTTATTTATAATGTCATTTCCTTTGCATATTTATTTATTTTTGTTTCTATTCACAGAGAACCCATTTAAAGTGAATCTCGAGCTTTTTCATGAGATGATAACTACATTTTAAAATGATGTGTGCATAATTCTCTGAAAACAGTGAAATGTCTTAAAATGACCACATCTTTAAGGAGACCACATCCTTCTTTTCTAGAACACATTTCCTGTGACAAATTATTATTTCCTCCATGTATTATGCATGCTGGCCATCTTTTGTGATATGTGATCCTCTCAAAGAGGTCTCCCTGTATTTCTTTATAGTAATTAGATCTTTTTCTGATCCAAGTCCCCTGCAAAGACATACTGTATATTTAAAGGATGAACGGTATAATTAGCAATTAGAATAAGAATAACACTAGTAAGTGCAGGAGTTGCATTGCAGTTCTGGGCCCTGGAACCTACGTGGTCCCAAAAAGGTCTCTTTGGTACATATAAGAAGACCAACACTTTTAAAGACCAGTGATGGAGGCTCTGTTGGAGGTTTGTTGGGTACCACAAGCTTCAGGTTACGACCCTGGCAAGTAATTGGTCAATTAGGCATTCAAGTAATTCATTGTCAGGGTAGATAAAAAAATATAAGCGTAGTGTAGGTCCAACTAAAGTGCTGAATTGAAAATTCAGAATGATCTCAGATATCAAAGATATAATAATATATAAGAGCTATCACATTGAAAAATTCTGAGATCTTAAAATACCACCAATGTTAACCCCATTAACCCCAAGGGTGGTTTGCACGTTAATGACGGGCCAATTTTTACAATTCTGACCACTGTCCCTTTATGAGGTAATAACTCTGCTAAACTTCCATGGATCCCGGTGATTCTGACATTGTTTTCTTGTGATATATTGTACTTCATGGTAGTGGTAAAATTTATTTGATATTACTTGCATTTATTTGCGAAAAAAACAAATTTGGCGAAAATTTTGAAAATTTCGCAAATTTCAAACTTTGAATTTTCATGCCCTTAAATCACAGAGATGTTTCACACAAAATACTTCCTAAGTAACATTTCCCACATGTCTACTTTACTTTACATCAGCACAATTTTGGAACCATTTGTTAGGAAGTTATAAAGGTTAAATTTGACCAGCGATTGCTCATTTTTACAACACCATTTTTTCTAGGGACCACAATCACATTTGAAGTCACTTTGAGGGGTCTATATGATAGAAAATACCCAAAAGTGACACCATTCTAAAAACTACACCCCTCAAGGTGCTGAAAACCACATTCAAGAAGTTTATTAACTCTTCAAGTGCTTCACAGGAATTTTTGGAATGTTTAAAAAAAAAAGGAACATTTAACTTTTTCACAAAAAAATTACTTCAGATCCAATTTTTTTATTTTATCAAGTGAACCAGGAAAAATTGGACCCCAAAAGTTGTTGTATAGTTTGTCCTGAGTACGCTGATACCCCTTATGTGGGGGTAAACCATTGTTTGGGTGCACGGCAGAGCTCGGAAGGGAAGGAGCGCCGTTTGACTTTTTCAACGCAAAATTGGCTGGAATTAAGATCTGATGCCATGTCGCGTTTAGAGAGCCCCTGATGTGCCTAAACAGTGGAAACCCCCTACAGGTGACACCATTTTGGAACCTAGACCCCATAAGGAACTTATCTAGATGTGTGGTGAGCACTTTGAATCCCCAAGTGCTTCACAGATGTCTATAACGTTGAGCTGTAAAAATAAAAAATCATAAAAATGATCTTTTCGCCCCCCAATTTTTTATTTTCCCAAGGGTAAGAGGAGATAGTAGACCCAAAAAGTTGTGCAATTTGTCCTGAGTACGCTGATACTCCATATGTTTGGGTGCATGGCAAAGCTCGGAAGGGAAGGAGTGCCGTTTGACTTTTTCAGCCAAAATTGGATGGAATTAAGATCGGACGACACATCGCATTCGGAGAGCCCCTGATGTGCCTAAACAGTGGAAATCCCCACAAGTGACCCCATTTTGGAGAACCCCGAGGTGTTTCACTAAAGTTTATAACGCCCGGGCGTGAAAATAAAAAAAATCGTATTTTTTCCACAAACATGATCTTTTAATTCCCTAATTTTTTATTTTCTGAAGGGTAACAGGAGAAATTGGACCCCAAAAGATGTTGTCCAATATGTGGGAGAGAACTATTGTGTGGGTGCATGTTGGGGCTCGGAAGGGAAGTAGTGACGTTTTGGAATGCAGACTTTGATGGAATGGTCTGCGGGCGTCATGTCACTTTTGGAGAGCTCCTGATGTGCCAAAACAGCAGAACCCCCCATAAGTGACCCCATTTTATGAATTACACCACTAGGGGTGCAATGATCATTTTGACACCATGGGTGTGTCCAGAATTTTAAACCATTGGGCAGCCATGCAAAGAGACTTGGGAGGAACGGAGCGCTATTTGCCTATTCAAGTGAATGGTTCTGTGCACATCTCAGTGTGTTTCCATGGACCATGTGTCCGTGGGCAAAACATGCTGACATGTCCGTTTTTTAATGTCCGCACGGGCCACAAAACATCCAGTACATGTGCATGCGCATAACACACATGGATGTCATCCATGTCACGCGCATCGGCGCCGGAGAAGAAGCATTACAGTAAGCGCTGTTCCCCGGTGCCGGGTGCTGAACATGACTCTCATCATTCTCCCCTGCTCTACTGGCGATCGGCACAAGCAGGGGAGAATGATTCTCCCCTGCTTGTGCCGATCCCTGGCAAAGCAGAGGAGAATGATGAGAGCCGTATTCAGCACCCGGCACAGGGGAACATCGCTCACTACAACGCTTCTTCCCTGGTGCCCATCCTTGTGGAGCTGATGCAGCACACGCATGCCACACGTGCGCCGCAAGTATTACACAGACAGACACTGACATTTCCGGTACCGGAAATATCAGGACGTGTGAAAGAGACCTTATAGCAGGTTTTTATGTTTGGCTGCTGTCACACACTAAAAGACGCTTTTTATTGCAAAAAAATATTCTTTGCATCACCATATTTTGAGAGCTATAATTTTTACATATTTTGGCCCACAGAGTCATGTGATGTCTTGTTTTTTGCAGGGCGAATTGATGTTTTTATTGGTACCATTTTCGGGCACATGACATTTGTTGATCGCTTTTTATTCCGATTTTTGGCAGAATGAACAAAAACCAGCAAATCATGAATTTCTTTTTGGGGGCGTTTATACCTTTTTGCTTGTGGTAAAATTGATAATGCAGTTTTATTCTTTGGGTTATTGTGATTACAGCGATACCTCATTTATATTTTTTTTATGTTTTGGTGCTTTTATACAATAAAAAACTATTTTATATAAAATATTATTATTTTTGCTTGCCTTTACTTTGAGAGATATAACTCGTTTATTTTTCCGATAATGGAGCTGTATGGTGGCTTGTTTTTTGCGGGACAAGATGACGTTTTCAGCTGTATCATGTTTATATCCGTCTTTTTGATCGCATGTTATTCCACTTTTTGTTTGGCGGTATGATGATAAAGCATTGTTTTGTGCCTTGTTTTTTTTGTTTATGGTGTTCACTAAAGGGGTTAACTAGTGGGACAGTTTTGTACGGCGGGTTTTTACGGACGCGGGGACTCCAAATATGTGTACTTTTATTATTTTGATTTTTTTCACTCTAATATATATTTATTGATAGAATAAATATTGTTTTTTATTATTATTTTTTATTTTTTTAATAATTTTACAATTTTTACAATTATTTTAATTTTTCTTTTTTTTTTAATTCGTTCTTACTTTTCCACCGTGTCCCACTGTGGGATACTCACTTTTTGCATGCTGATCACTTCTATAGCATGCAGAAGCTGTCAGCGCTGCAGTTTCTATTACACTGACCTGAGAGACTTCCTGACATGCACTGTGCATGACAGGAAGTTTCTCAGCTCTGGAGACCCGGATGTCATCATAACGACATTGGGTCTCCATGGCAGTGATCATGCGTCATGCCGCGGGGGTCTCTGATCCAAAAGCAGGGGGACTGTCAGCTCCTGTGCCGGCTCCGGGATGCTGCGATCGTGTTCGATCACAGCATTCCAGGGGTTAAAGTGTCGGGAGCCATCCGTGACCCCTCCTGGCACTTAGTGCCGGGGGTCAGCTGTGCCAATCCGCTGACACTCGGCCGCACATTCCCCGTTTGTGCGGCTGATTAGTAATGACGTACTATTCCGTCCATGGGAATAAAGGCCCAGGTCACATGGACGGAATAGTACGTCTGATGGCAGAAAGGGGTTAAAGGGAATCTGTCAAGAGGATTTCACACCCTAAACTATTGATATGGTGGAACAGACTGGCCATGTAAAGGTATTGCTGGACTTGTCTTTGAAAGAACAAGAAATAGGCCCCATGGCTCCATAAAGTTTTTAAGACATAAGATTTAGGGAAGGCCATTTGGACATCAAAACGGAATTGATATGGTCCACATTATAGTTAATAGGGTCCTACTGGTGCCGTTTGCATGCATCTTGTATCTGATGCATCCTCCACATCAACTCTGTTTCTCTTTCCCCAGGAAAGCAGAATTGCCTAATGCAGATGTGAGCAGAGCCTTGTGAAAAGCTCGAGTCAGATGTTTATAGAGCACATTTATAAAATATGTGTAATATCCGTTTCTTGATGTATGTGTCAGAGTGAAATTGTTCTTATCCATATAAAATATACATTTGACTTTGTGGGTCACACATTGTATTCTATCATTGATTTTTTTTCTATTGTTTTCTTCCTTTTTACCCTCCTAATTTATTTTTCAGCAAACTATTATAAACTGCATGGAGCCGTAGATCCAATACTATGTGGGAATGGCACAGATGCGGGGTAAGACGCCTGGCATGACTGATTTTGTCTTATTGGAGAGTATATGTTAAATGCCATTTTGTGAAACAAAAACATTAATTCATGATTTTCTGCAGTTTGTAAGTAATTTTGTTTCAACTTTTAAAGGGAACCTGTCACCAGGTTTGGCCGATACGAGTTACGGCCATCACCTTTCAGGGCTTATTTACGTCATTCTATAATGCAGTAGATAAGACATTGATCCGATCTGCAAGATAAGAAAAATAACTTATTATACTCACCTGCAGGGGCGGTCCGGTCCAATGGGTGTCGCAGGTCCTGGTCCGGTGCCTCACATCTTCTTGCTTCACGGGCTCCCCGGCATCACGGTCCCGACGTGACATCCACATGAAGCAAGCAGGAGGACGACATCGCAAGAAGATGGGAGGCGCCGGACCAGGACCTGCGACACCCTTTGGACCGGACCGCCCTCCAGGTGAGTATAATGAAAGTTATTTTTCTTCTCTTGCAGGTTGGAACAGGGGCTTATCTACAGCATTATAGAATTCTGTATATAAGCCGTGGTGGTGGCTATAACTTGTATCGGCCAAACCTGGTGACAGGTTCCCTTTAATGCATAAACGCCACATATTGTCAAAGTTAATAGTCACAAAAAATAAGCCATTCATTTTGTATTACCTGCACATTATGATAACTACCTAGTTAATGTCTAGCTTAGAAATCCCATTTTCATGTGCCCTATCAGAGATTCATGAATTAATAAAGGGGCTCAAGTTCCTGATTTCTTGGGGGCAGAGAGGTTACAAAATCCATCTTTCTATGTCCTGTCCTGCCCTGCATTATATGTGGGGCATTGAGAAATACCTAGATTCCCTATGTGATCAACTTATTGTCAATGTACCCTTATAACAAGTAGTAAGAGTCCGAGCAGAGAACCCCTTTAAAGATTATTTTTAGTGATGAGCGAGTATACTCGTTGCTCGAGTTTTCCCGAGCACGCTTGGGTGGTCTCTGAGTATTTGTGACTGCTCGGAGATTTAGTTTTGTTGATCCAGCTGAATGATTTACAGCTGCTAGCCAGCCTGAGTACATGTGGGGGTTTCCTTGTTGATAGAGAATCCCCACATGCAATCAAGCTGTCTAGTAGTCGCAAATCATGCAGCTGAGGCAAGAAAAACTAAATCTCTGAGCAGTCATAAATACTTGGAGATCACCCGAGCGTGTTCTGGAAAACCCAAGCAACGAGTATACTCGCTCATCACTAATTATTTTGTGTGTTTTCCAAATGTATCAGGAAATGACAACAATTACAGCTTAGCAGGATTGTCATCTATGTTTTCTAGACTCTTGAATAGGAAATCTTGAGCAAAGACAAAGCCTCATGTTATCACATTCGCTTGTATTTGGTGGTTTTCTTGCGGGGCACATCCTTACCTCATTGTGTATTTAGGTGGATTTTCTTCAAGACACGTAGCACAAGGTGCTATTATTAAGTCACATACTCAGTCTCCAGTCAGCACATAGTCTCTTACGTTATGCAGCATTCCAATACGTTTCTTACTTTTTTGAAAGAGCAGATAATTCTTTCGTAACATCTTGTGTTTGAGGCTTGATCTGTGTCACATCAGTAGAAAAAAACATTAGGAACCTTAAGTCTAAAGGTTGCTTTGACTTTATTTCCATTTCTTTTTTCTCACCCAAGGCAATGTCCAGAAGGTTACACATGTATGAAAGCAGGGAGGAATCCAAACTTCGGCTACACGAACTTTGATACTTTTAGTTGGGCTTTTCTGGCCTTATTTCGCCTTATGACTCAGGATTTTTGGGAAAACTTGTACCAATTGGTAAGCAAACCAGAAGTTTACATTTGGTTTACAATATTTAGTGTATGGTGTTTTTATAAATATTGAATAGTCGTTGCAAATCGTTGTAGAATCCAAATGTGAAAATATCAGAGCACTCACTGGCACTTCAGCTTACTTGATTTATTTTAAGTGCAACATAAGAACATTGACAAGTTAACCAATGGCTGTTTAGCCTATGATAACATGTCTCATCAGGGCCTCAGCCAATTACAAAGATTGTATATAATTGTACTGGGACATTGTAAAGGGGCATTCATTTTAAATAACCTAAAAGCTTGACCACTTTGGAAATGACAAAATTAGTTATTAGTTACCAAATGCTGCAATGCAAACACCACTGACTTTCCTGCTCCAGACTGCCTTTCTACTGTTCCAGTACCATCTCTCATCTTTTTTCCAGCATCACCTCTCTGCTGTTTAAGCACAATCTCTCTGCTTGTCCAGCACCACAACTCAGCTTTTCTAGCATCCCCTCTCTGCTGTTCCAGCACCACCTCTTTGCTGTTCCAGCATCACCTATCTGCTGTTCCAGCATCACCTATCTGCTGTTCCAGCATCACCTCTCTGCTGTTCCAGCATCACCTCTCTGCTGTTCCAGCACCACCTGTCTGCTGTTCCAGCACCACCTCTCTGCTGTTCCAGCACCACCTCTCTGCTGTTCCAGCATGACCTCTCTGCTGTTCCAGCACCACCTCTCTGCTGTTCCAGCACCACCTGTCTGCTGTTCCAGCACCACCTCTCTGCTGTTCCAGCACCACCTCTCTGCTGTTCCAGCATCACCTCTCTGCTGTTCCAGCACCACCTCTCTGCTGTTCCAGCACCACCTGTCTGCTGTTCCAGCATCACCTCTCTGCTGTTCCAGCACCACCTATCTGATGTTCCAGCACCACCTCTCTGCTGTTCCAGCACCACCTCTCTGCTGTTCCAGCATCACCTCTCTGCTGTTCCAGCACCACCTCTCTGCTGTTCCAGCACCACCTGTCTGCTGTTCCAGCATCACCTCTCTGCTGTTCCAGCACCACCTGTCTGATGTTCCAGCACCACCTCTCTGCTGTTCGAGCACCACCTATCTGCTGTTCCAGCACCACCTCTCTGCTGTTCCAGCATCCCCTCTGTGCTGTGGAGCTTGCCTGACGAAGCTCCTTTTGAAATCCATGCAAACCATTCTTGATTCAAATATTTTGTCAACGTATTAGTCCATAATTTATATACACTTTTTTTCTTCCAGACAATGATTTGAGAAATGCGCTCTCTAATTGTGTTGTAAATGGTAACAAATGAAAATCGTTGCGTTTATCTTTTAGGCCCCGGCACGTGCCCCTTGATGTTGGCAAATATAAATGTGCAACTATTTGACTGCCATTTTACAGCTTACTAAGAACCAGCAGTGGAACTTTACATTTCTCATTCCGAAATGTTGTTTTTGGGTGGTTACAAGTTGCAATTCTACTTGATAACTCTTTTTCTTTTGAATGTAGCACAATGCTACCTTATATATACATTTAGCAATTTAGGTATAAGAGACTGACGTCTAGTGTTAACACAAAGTTAATAAGCAAAAAAACTTTGGAAAATGGGTAATACCTGAAAGTGTTAAATACGTCTATATATTGTAACATAGACAAAGGCTTTTCTTCTTTTATAACAATATTACAAAACGAAATCCTCTTTGTTCTGTTTACGCTGTTTAGGTCCTACGTGCTTCTGGAAAAACGTACATGATCTTCTTTGTTTTGGTCATCTTCGTGGGCTCATTTTATTTGGTGAATTTGATCCTGGCTGTGGTCGCTATGGCTTATGAAGAACAGAATCAAGCAACTCTTGAGGAAGCCGAGCAAAAGGAGAACGAATTCAAAGCAATGCTGGAGCAGCTGAAGAAAAATCAGGAAGACCAGGTGTGACCTCAATATGAAGACGTACATTAATAAATGCATGACACATATTGCATAAAGGCGAGCTGTGAGCGGGTGTAAATACTAGATCATAGTATGATTCCCCAACTTCCTCTGATTTATACACTTGTCTATGCTACATGTGCTCCAAACAAGCAAAACAACATTGGTAGATTATGATATTTACCTTTTTTTTTGTCTCTTAGGCGGCAGCTATGGCTACATCAGCCGGCACTGTTACTGAAGATGCTGTGGAAGATGAAGAAGGGGATGCTCGGATGTCTCAGACATCTTCAGAACTTTCAAAGTTTAGTACTAAGAGCGCAAAGGAAAAAAGAAACCGCAGAAGGAAGAAGAGACAGAAAGAATTGTCAGAAGGGGAAGAGAAAGGAGATTCCGAAAAAGTGTACAAATCAGAGTCAGAAGATGGTATGAAAAGAAAAGGGTTTTGGTACCCTGACAATCGGCTTGGACGAAAGTTTTCCATTATGGATCAGGTAATAAAAAACAAAAATATGTATTTAAAGCAGTTTACTAGAACTATGACACTCGGTGGGCTGTGATTGAAGAATGCAATACTGCTGAGTTGTAAAATGGAGGAGGAAATGTGGTGTTGACGTTTAGGTTGATATGGAAGTACATGTAATGCATTAGTTATGCGAACACTAAGGTAGTTTATGTTGCAGCATTAGGTTAGAGCTGGATATTTCTGTCTTCCCCCTATATTGTACTATACAGCAGCTCAAGGATAATATTACATTACAGCAGGAAAGCAGAACCATCCTGCTGACATCTGTAAGTGTTTGAGAAGCAGAGTGGTGGAAAGGTGAGCAGAAATGAAAAGAACATTAGGCTTTGGTGTACCAGTATTCTGCTTTATCTAGATACAACATCCCAGCAACTATGAGAAAGCAAGATGGATACAAAACAAAGAAGTTACAGCCCTTCAAATCAGAGTGACCGTTAACCATGCAAGTGTCAAAAACAGCTTCCATTAGTGCCTGCGAGAATATTCCCATAAGGCCGGGATCACACATGCGAGAAACACGTCTGTGTCTCGCATGTGAAATCCAAGCTCTGGCGCCGGCACTTGGGAGCGGAGCGTGCGGCTCCATGTGTTGCTATGCGGCCGCCCGCTCCGCTCCAGAGTGCCGACGCCAGAGCTTGGATTTCACATGCGAGACACAGACGTGTTTCTCGCATGTGTGATCCCAGCCTAAGAGAGACACTCACAGTCCATCAAATAGTGATGACCATAGCCTTCCATGATAACTATAAATCAAGATGTCCCCATAACGGGGTTGCCCACTACTCAAACAACCCCTTCTCAATCCCTATGTTTACCTCTTGTAACAAAATACTGACCTCCTGTGCCAGCACTATTAGGCCGGGGTCACACTAGAAAGAAATACGGACCAGGTAGAGGCGCAAAAACAATGCATTGCACTCGGACCAATGTTTCTCTATGGGGCAGCTTCCATCAACCGTATATTTCTCGGCCGTATTTTACGGGCTGAGAAAATCGCAGCATGCTGCGATTGTCAGCGTATTCCTACAAAAATACGCCAGTGAAAGTCTATGGGGGCGAGAAAAATACGGATTACACACGGACCACACGTCTGCCTTGCGAGAAATAAGCACCGGTGTTCTATAGAAAAGCCGGCAATTCAGAGCAGTGTACAGTAAAATCACACTGACAGGTTAGAATAGATAAAATTAATGTCTACACATAGAATAGGTAGATATATATATATACAGTATATATATGTCATTGACACATATAGAGTATATATTTAATACAGAGCTAGATAGCTTAAAAGCCGGTAATTCAATTGCCGACTTTTGCTATCTCCTTATCAAACCCGACAGGATATGAGACATGGTTTACATACAGTAAATCATTTCATATCCGTTATGTTTTTACATATTCCTCACTAAAAATGTTAGTAGTTTCTGCGTGCAAAATTTGTGAGCTCTAGGTGTTAAAATAAAGGGTTAAATCACGGAAAAAACTGGCGTGGGCTCCCGCTCAATTTTTGTCCGCCAGAGTGGGAAAGCCAGTGACTGAGGGCAGGAATTAATAGCCTAGAGAGGGACCATGGTTATTGCCCCCCCCCCCCCCCCCCGGCTGAAAACATCTGCCCCCAACCACCCCAGAAAGGGCACTATGTAAGATGCACCTATTCTGGCACTTAGCCACTCTCTTCCCACTCCCGAGCGGTGGTGGGATATGGGCTAATAAGGAGTTAATGTCACCTTGCTAATGTAAGGTGACATTAAGCCTGGTTAATAATGGTGAGATGTCAATAAGACACCTATCCGTTATTAATCCAATAGTAATAAAGGGTTAAAAATACACACACATTATGAATAAATTATTTTAATTGTTAGAATCTATTTAGTTTGTTACTATCCGCCATTTTCTTGTGGTGTTCTGGCTGCTGGTCTTTTCCCTCTGGTGCTGGGTTTGTCTTGGGTCAGGTGATTGTATCACTCTTTATTAACCAGCACCTTCCTCCCAGTCCTTGCTGGACAACAGTGTTAGGCTGCCGTCACACTATCAGTATTTGGTCAGTATTTTACATCAGTATTTGTAAGCCAAAACCAGGCATGGGTGATAAATGCTGAAGTGGGGAATATGTTTCTATTATACTTTTCCTCTAATTGTTCCAATCCTGGTTTTGGCTTACAAATACTGATGTAAAATACTGACCAAATACTGCTAGTATGACGGCAGCCTTAATCTGCTTTAGTTCTGGCTTGGTGCTTTGCTTTGTCTTCCGTGTGTATGGTTTGTGCAGTACTGGAGTACTGGGAGCTCTGGTTCTGCTAGTCTAGTTTCTGTTTTCAGTTGGTATCTGCTGCCTTCTCTGTGTTTTCTTTTAGGAGGTGACCTGTTTTTGTACCCAGTCCTTAGATCTTTTAGGGAACCTATTCCCCCGATCTATAGGTCTTCGCTTGAGATTAACCTAGGATCGTCAGTGGGTCTATTTGCAAGGACTTGGTCGTCCACTCCATCGTAGGGTACCAGCCTAGTAATAGTGCAGGGTCAGTTTTCCCCCTTCTACCCTATTCCTGTGTTGCAGTTCCATAACAGTTTGTCCAGCCACATATATCAGAAAAGAAACAAATCCTCTCCCTGATTCCTTCAATATGAGCAGCGTCCAAGAACTTGCTCAACGTTTGCAAGGGTTAACTTTGGAAGTAGCCAACCTGCAACAGCACGTGACTAATTACCCTGGAGCACGCTCTGAAAAACCAAAAGTAGGATTACCTGAGTTTTTTCTGGTAAACGGCAGGAATTCTTTACATTTAAAAATGCATGTTTACTTTATTTTCGGCTTAGACCTAGATCCTCAGGGAGTGAATTACAACGTGTGGGGATTATTATGTCTTTATCGCGAAGTGAACCCCAAATCTGGGCATTTTCATTACATCCTGATGATTCTTGTTTGACATCTGTAGAAGCATTTTTTACTACTATAGGGTTGTTATAAGTTGGTCCTGATTGGGTCACATCAGCTGCAGTAGAGCTCAGACGGCTTAAACAGGCTTCTGTTGATGCTGAGAAGTATTGCACCCAGTTCAGACGATGGTCCGCAGAGTTCAGGTGGAATCACCCAGCGCTCAAGAGTCAGTTTTTAGCAGGTTTGAGTGAAAGAGTTAAAGATTTGCTCATTGCATATCCTGCACCTGATACTTTGGAAACTGCAATGCAGTTAGCTATCCGTGTGGATAGAAGATTGAGAGACAGGCAGAATGAAGAGAAGGCTCTTATAATGCTGGACCCAGTCTCTCAGGATAGCCCCATCGACAGCGGGGAACTGATGCAACGTGGGGCGATGTCCTCTCATTCCCAGGAGAGGAGGTTCTCGCTGGGGCTATGCTTGTATTATGGTAAGGCTGACCATTTTATTAAGCAATGCGAGGTTCGCATAAGGAAAGAAAAAAAAAAAGTCAATCAGAGTATCCCTCCCGTTCGCATTGCATTTTTACCGTCTGCAGGAGTTTCTTTTTCCCGGTAGTTCTACCTGTCGTGGTCATTCGATTGATTTTCAAGTGATGGTGGACTGTGGTTCTGCACTTAATTTGATTGATCAACAATTTCTAGACAAGTATAAGATTGATTCTGTACCTTTAACATGCCCTTTTCCTGTAGTGGCGATTAAAAACACTCCTAGAGCATGGGTGCGTTTCTCGAAAGGTCACCGATTTTCCACTCACTGTGAATATGGAATACCAGGAATCTTTTGATTTGTTTGTACTTGATAAATTGCCTTTTCCAGTTGTTCTGGGGTTACCCTGGTTAAAGATGCACAATCCTGTACTGGACTGGTCGTCAAGTATGATAAGATCCTGGGGTCAGGAGTGTTATGGGAAATGTTGTGATGTACACATTACTGCTGTTGTGAAAAGTGAGCTACCTGAAGCCATTCAAGAATTCTGGAAAGTATTTTCAGAAGTGGAGTCACAAGCTCTACTACCCCATAGAGATTACGATTGCGCTATTGAGTTCGTCCCACGTGCTACTCTCCCTAAGAATCGTTTATTTAATCTGATGATTCCCGAGAGGGAGGCCTTAAAGGAATACCTACAGACTAGTCTTTCTGCAGGTCATATAAGACCCTCTAAATCCCCTGTGGCTGTGGGATTCTTTTTTGTAAAAAAACAAAAAAAGATGGGGGTCTTAGGCCGTGTCTGGATTTCAGGGAGATTAATAAGATCACTGTGCGCAATCCTTACTCCTTGCCGCTAATTCCAGATTTGTTTGACCAATTAGTTGGAGTCAAATGGTTCTCTAAGATCGATCTCCGTGGGACATATAATTTGCTGCGGGTAAAAGAAGGCGATGAATGGAAGACAGCCTTTTATACCCTGGAAGGTCATTTTGAGTGTCTAGTAATGCCTTTTGGCCTTGCAAATGCTTCGCCGTTCTTTCAAAATTTTGTTAACGACATTCTGAGGCCGTTGATCGGTAGGAGTATTGTTTATTTGGATGATATTTTGATCTACTCGCCCGATCTGGAGTCGCATTGGCAGAGAGTCCACGAGGTTCTGCAGATTCTGAGAGAAAACACACTCTTTGCTTAACTGGAGAAAAGCGAGTAACTCGGTACAGAAAATTAGTTTTTTGGGGTACTTTATATCCAGTGATGGTTTTGAGATGGACCCAGTGAAGATTCAGGTGGTATTGGAGTGGCCTAGACCTGAATGCTTGAAGTCGATTCAGAGATTCTTGGGGTTTGCTAATTATTGTAGAAAATTCATAAAGAATTTTTCTGTTATTGCAAAACCTCTTACTGATCTGACTAAGAAGGGTTCCAATACTGTCCAATGGTCCCCTGAGGCTGTCAAGGCTTTTGAGCATTTCAAGGAGGGGTTTAGCTCTGCTCCTGTTTTGATCCAGACAGATGAGACTAAGCCCTTTCTGGTAGAGGTGGATGCCACATCAGTAGGAGTGGGGGCTGTTCTGTCACAGGAAGGAGAGGATGAGGTGCATCCCTGTGCGTTCTTTTGTAAGAAATTTTCGGAGGCGGAGTTCAACTACGATGTTGGGAACCGAGAATTGCTGGCTATTAAGCTTGCATTTGAGCATTGGCGACATTTTTTGGAGGGCGCCAGGCATCCTATACAAGTCTTTACTGATCATAAGAATCTGATCTACCTGGATGCTGCTAAACGTTTGAATGCCCGTCAAGCTAGGTGGGCATTGTTTTTTGTCCAGTTCCATTTCTCTGGTACATATATCCCTGGGACCAAGAATGTTAAAGTGGATGCTTTGTCTCGTAGTTTGTCCCCAGCGGTTAATACGGAAAAGGAGGAATCTATTCTGCAGAGAGGGGTGGTGGTGGCAGCATTAGGTTCTGAGTTGGAAAATAGCATTCTTAAAGCCCAGGATGCGGCACCAACTAACACTCCGTATGGGAAATTATTTGTGCTTAAAGCCTTGATTAGAGCTTTGTTTACAGAATGTCATGAATCTCGTTTGGCGGGTCATCCAGGGATTGCCGAAACAAGAAAGTCGATTGGTCGGAGTTTCTGGTGGCCGGGGTGGCTAACAGAAATTGTCAAGTGGATGCGTCAGTGTACCGTGTGCGCTAGGTCTAAGGCTTCTCATGCTCCGGTGGCAGGGTTGCTTTGCACGTTAGAGGTTCCTAGTTCTCCATGGACTCATCTTGCAATGAATTTTATCACCGACCTGCCGGTCTCTGAGGGTTTTTCTGTCATCTGGGTTGTTGTGGACCGGTTTAGTAAGATGTGTCACCTGGTCCCGTGCAATAAATTACCCTGCGCTAAGACACTTGCCAGGGCATTTGTGAAAGAGATTGCCAGGCTCCATGGTGTTCCCACGGACATTGTCTCCGATAGGGGACCACAGTTTGTGGCTCACTTTTGGCATGCTTTTTGTGACAGACTTAAGGTTCATTTGTCATTTTCGTCGGGTTATCATCCGGAGTCCAATGGACAGACCGAGAGGAAGAACCAGGACGTTGAGCAGTTTTTGGGATGTTTTGTAGCGAACAATCAGGAGATGTGATCGGAATATCTACCATTAGCTGAATTTGCTCTCAATATTCATACGTCTCCTTCAGCTGGGTGTTCTCCTTTCTCTTGTTGTACTGGGAAGCATCCATCTTTCGGTCCTTTTTCTAGGATTGGGGCGGCGGTGCCTGAGGAGTAGAGTTTTTCTGAGAAGTTTGGAAAAGGTTTGGACCAGTGTGCGCCATAATCTTAAACAGGCTAATAGGAGGTCTAAGAAATATTTTGACAAGAGAAGAAGGGAGGCGAGGTTTGTTGTTGGGGACATGGTTTGGTTGTCTTCTAGGAATCTGCGTTTGAAGATTCCTTCTAAAAATTTGTGGCCTAAGTTTGTAGGACCCTTCAAAGTGGTTCAGATTATCAACTCTCCAGCAGTGAGATTAGACATTCCTTCGTCCTGGAAAATTAATTTCATGTATCTTTGCTGCAGAAAGTTGACACGCCAGATAAGGTGGCTATGCCGTCTGCTCCTCCAATTGATGAGGACTGCGAGTTTGAGATTTCACACATTCTTGATTCCAGGTGGCACAGAGGAGGGTTACAGTATCTTGTGTCCTGGAAGGGTTTCAGTCCCGGGAACAATTCATAGGTGGACATCTCAGCCTCAAGGTTAATTAAGGCTTTTCACAGGAGATTTCCGAATAAGGCCTGGCCTAGAGGATCCGGGGGGGTGCTCGTTAAAAAGGAGGTACTGATAGAATCTGTTTAGTTTGTTATTATCCGCCATTTTCTTGTGGTGTTCTGGCTGCTGGTCTTTTTCCTCGGGTGCAGGGTTTGTCTTGGGTCAGATGATTGTATCACTCTTTATTAACCAGCACCTGCCACCCAGTCCTTGCTGGACAACAGTGTTAATCTGCTTTAGTTCTGGCTTGGTGCTTTGCTTTGTCTTCCGTGTGTATGGTTTGTGCAGTACTGGGAGCTCTGGTTCTGCTAGTCTAGTTTCTGTTTTCAATTGGTATCTGCAGCCTTCTCTGTGTTTTCTTTTAGGAGGTGACCTATTTGTGTACCCAGTCCTTAGATCTTTTAGGGAACCCCTTCCCCCAATCTATAGGTCTTCGCTAGGATCGTCGGTGGGTCTTTTCACAAGGAATTGGTCGCCCACTCCATTGTAGGGTACCAGCCTAGTCATAGTGCAGGGTCAGTTTTCCCCCTTCTACCCTAGTCCTGTGTTGCAGTTCCATAACATTAATGAAATAAATAAACACATGGGGTATTATTGTACGCTCAATCCAACTGACGACCCTCGTTCTTCAGAAAAAAAAGGAAAGTAAAAAAGCAACAATACCCCAAACCTGTCCGCCGTATAGTCATGTAAATCCATCTGAAGGGGTTAAATAAATTTACAACCAGGAGCCTGCTAATTCAGCCGCCCCTCGCTGTAAAAACTGGGGAATGAATGGAATGCAGCTTCATTGACTTGCGGTGCCGTCATAGAAGCTGCGCCCCATGGTGGCATAAACTCATATGAACTCTAGCGTGGGAATTTTTCTGAATATTTTCTCACTGTACGGCGGACAAGTATGGGATATTGTTGCTTTTTATTTTCTTTTTTTTTTTCAGAACGAGGGTCATCAGTTGGATTGAGCGTACAATAAAGATATTAAAACCCCATTTGTTTATTTCATTAAAATACTTTATTCATAATGTGTGTGTATTTTTAACCCTTTAATACTATTGGATTAATAATGGATAGGTGTCTTATTGACATCTCTCCATTATTAACCAGGCTTAATGTCACCTTACATTAGCAAAGTGACATTAACCCCTTATTACCCCATATCCCACCACTACTCGGGAGTGGGAAGGGAGTGGCTAAGTGCCAGAATAGGCACATCTGTAAGATGCCCCTTTTCTGGGGTGGCTGGGGCAGATGTTTTTAGCTGGGGGGGCAATAACCATGGTCCCTCTCTAGGCTATTAATATCTGTCCTCAGTCACTGGCTTTCCCACTCTGGCGGAGAAAATTGAGCTGGAGCCCACGCCAGTTTTTCTGTGATTTAACCCTTTATTTCAACACCTAGAGCTCCCTAATTTTGCACACACAAACTACTAACATTATTTGTGAGGAATATGTAAAAATATAACGGGTATGAAATGGTTTACTGTGTGTAAACCATTCCTCATATCCTGTCGGGTTTGGTAAGGAGTTAGCGAAAGCCGGCATTTTAATTACCGGCTTTTCTGCTATCTAGCTCTGTATGAAATATATATATATTTTTCTAATTTTGGTTACAGACATTACCACAATGAATTTTAAACAAAGCAATTCAGATGCAGTTGAAGTTTAGACTTTCAGCTTTCATTTGAGGGTATCCACATTAAAATTGGATGAAGGGTTTAGGAGTTTCAGCTCCTTAACATGTGTCACCCTGTTTTTAAAGGGACCAAAAGTAATTGGACAGATTCCATAATTTTAAATAAAATGTTCATTTTTAGTACTTGGTTGAAAACCCTTTCTTGGCAGTGACTGCATGAAGTCTTGAACTCATGGACATCACCAGACGCTGTGTTTCCTCCTTTTTGATGCTCTGCCGGCCTTCACTGCAGTGGTTTTCAGTTGCTGTTTATTTTGAGCCTTTCTGTCTGAAGTTTAGTCTTTAACAAGTGAAATGCATGCTCAATTGGGTTGCGATCAGGTGACTGACTTGGCCATTCAAGAATATTCCACTTCTTTGCTTTAATAAACTCCTGGGTTGCTTTGGCTTTATGTTTTGGGTCATTGTCCATCTGTAGTATGAAACGACGACCAATCAGTTTGGCTGCGTTTGGCTGGATCTGAGCACACAGTCTGGCTCTGAATACCTCAGAATTCATTCGGCTGCTTCTGTTCTGTGTCACATCATCAATAAACACTAATGACCCAGTGCCACTGGCAGCCATGCATGCCCAAGCCATCACACTGCCTCTGCCGTGTTTTACAGATGATGTGGTATGCTTTGGATCATGAGCTGTACCATGCCTTCACCATACTTTTCTCTTTCCATCATTCTGGAAGAGGATGATCTTGGTTTCATCTGTCCAAAGAAGGTTCTTCCAGAACTGTACTGGCTTTTTTAGATGTTTTTTTAGCAAAGTCCAGTCTAGCCTTTTTATTCGTGATGCTTATGAGTGGCTTGCACCGTGCAGTGAACCCTCTGTATTTACTTTCATGCAGTCTTCTCTTTATAGTAGATTTGGATATTGATACGCCGACCTCCTGGAGAGTGTTGGTCACTTGGTTGGCTGTTGTGAAGGGAGATTATTCTGCGATAATCCACCACTGTTGTCTTCTGTGGGCGCCCAGGTATTTTTGCATTGATGAGTTTACCAGTGCTTTCTTTCTTTCTCAGGATGTACCAAACTGTAGATTTTGCCACTCCTAATATTGTAGCAATTTCTCGGATGTTTTTTTCTGTTTTCGCAGCTTAAGGATGGCTTGTTTCACTTGCATGGAGAGCTCCTTTGACCGCATGTTTACTTCACAGCAAAACCTTCGAAATGCAAGCACCACACCTCAAACCAACTCTAGGCCTTTTATCTGCTTAATTGAGAATGACATAATGAAGGGATTGCCCAAACCTGTCCATGAAATAGCCTTGGAGTCAATTGTCCAATTACTTTTGGTCCCTTTAAAAACAGGGTGGCACATGGTAAGGAGCTGAAACTCCTAAACCCTTCATCCAATTTTAATGTGGATACCCTCAAATGAAAGCTGAAAGTCTGAACTTCAACTGCATCTAAATTGTTTTGTTTAAAATTCATTGTGGTAATGTGTATAACCAAAATTAGAAAAATGTCGTCTCTGTCCAAATATATATGGATCTAACTGTATATATATATATATATATATATATATATATATATGAGTGTGTGTGTGTCTCACTGACATATATATGTATGTATATATATGTATGTATATATATATATATATATATATATATATATATATATATATATATTATATATATACTCGAGTATAAGCCGAGATTTTCAGCCCATTTTTTGAGGCTGAAAGTCCCCCTCTCGGCTTATACTCAAGTCATACCCAGGGATCGGCAGGGGAGGGGGAGTGGGGGCTGTCTGATTATACTCACCTGCTCCTGGCGCGGTCGCTGGCTGCCTGGTGCCCCAGCTTCTTCCTGTACTGAGCGGTCACATGGTACCGCTCATTACAGTAATGAATAAATGAATATGTGGCTCCACCTCCCATAAGGGTGGAACCGCATATTCATTACTGTAATGAGCGGTAACGGTAACGGTGAACGCTCAGTACAGGAAGAAGCTGCCGGCGCCAGGAACCTGCAGGGACCGCGCTCCATCTTCAGCGTCCTCTGCAGTGACGCTCAGGTCAGAGGGCGCAATGACGTGGTTAGTGCGCGCCCTCTGCCTGAACATCAGTGCAGAAGATGCTGAAGACGGAGCAGCGCCGGAACGAAGTCAGGTGAATATTGAAAGTGCCGGGGGCCTGAGCGATGAAGAGGTGAGTATGTGATATTTTTTTTTTTATCGCAGCAACAGCAAATGGGGCAAGTGTCTGTATGAAGCATCTTAAGGGACCATAACGTTTGTGCAGCACTATATGGGGCAAGTGTCTGTATGGGGCCATAACGTTTGTGCAGCATTATATGGCGCAAGTGTCTGTATGGGGCCATAACGTTTGTGCAGCACTATATGGGGCAAATGTCTGTATGGAGTATCTTATGGGGCCATAACGTTTTGTGCAGCACTATATGGGGCAAATATCTTTATGGAGCATCTTATGGGGCCATAATTAACGTTTGTGCAGCATTATATGGGTCAAATGTCTGTATGGAGCATCTTATGGGGCCATAACGTTTGTGCAGCACTGTATGGGGCAAATATCTTTATGGAGCATCTTATGGGGCCTTAATTAACGTTTGTGGAGCATTATATGGGGCAAGTGTCTGTATGGAGCAACTTATGGGGCCATAATCAAGTTTGTGCAGCACTATATGGGGCAAATATCTTTATGGAGCATCTTATAGGGCCATAATCAACATTTGTGCAGCAGTATATTGGGCAAATGATCTATGGAGCATCTTATGGGGCCATTATTAACCTTTATGCAGGATTATATGGGGCATATTTTAATATGGAGCATCTTATAGGGCCATCATAAACTTTATGGAGCATTATATGGGGCTCCTGATTCAATATGGATATTCAAAAACACTTATCCTACTGATGTCTCAATTCATTTTACTTTTATTGGTATCTATTTTTACTTTTGACATTTACCGGTAGCTGCTGCATTTCCCACTCTAGGCTTTTACTCGAGTCATTAAGTTTTCTTAGTTTTTTGTGGCAAAATTGGGGGGTCGGCTTATACACGGGTCGGCTTATACTCGAGTACATACGGTGTATATATATATATATATATATATATATATATATATATATATATATATATATATATATATATATATATATATATATATATACACATATATATATATACACACACACAGTATGTATAGCCTGTATATATGTTTTCACGAATATTTGAGCCCATGGATCCATTCTATGTCCGTTTTGCAAGCCGTAAAATCTCACCGTACGGATGCCATACGGATGACACACGGATAATTTTTGGAGAAAAAAATTGCATCCTCCCATTGAATACGGATCACTGTTCAGGAACTTTTCTGCGTATCTCGGCCTTAAAAAACGGACCGTATTTTGATACGCTAGGTCTGACCCCAGCCTTACAACGGTATCGGCACTGGCGGTCCTGGGAATCGCGTGACATTATTATGTCACTCACTTCCTGCGGCCAATCGTCATTGATCTGATTTCACTCTCCCCACCTTCAGACAAATGAGAATGGCTTCGGCATTATTTTACATGGGTTAAACATTGGGATTCAGGTGGGATTGTCTGAGTAGTGCACAAACCAATTAACAGTTTGCTCAGTGGTTAGCACTGTTGCTTTACAGTACTGGGGTCCAGGGCTCAAATCCCACCATGGACAACATCTACAAGGAGACTGTATGTTCTCTCTGCATGGGTTTCCTCCAGGTTCTCCGGTTTCCTTCTCAAAAAAACATAATGATAGGGAATCTAGATTTTGAGGCCCAATGGGGACAGTGATGCTTGTTGACTGTAAAGTGCTGTGGAAATAATGGTGCTAAATAAGTGAGTAAAAAAAAATAAAAAACACCCATCAAATATTCATGACCATAGTACTCCATGATGGTGTCGGACAGGAAATGCCATAAAAGTGATCCCATCAAATAGTCATCACTATAGCTCTCCATGATAATGCCTGTCAGGATAAGAGTGGCACCCACAATCGAGGTAAAGGGTGACAGATATGGCAGTTAAAGAAGGAGGCACCCACAGTAACAATACCACCTGCAAACGTTGCTGTTTTTCTGTTCCTTTTTCATTATTCCCGCCTGTTTTTAGACATTTGTCCCTGTTCCTAGGTATGATGCTGTTGGTGAAGAGATAAAAAAGTACAGGAATAAATAAGTCAACAGTACCATTAATGGAAACAAAACAAGAGCTATAAGAATAATACATGTGTGGCTTATTTTGTTTCCTAGGAGAGAATCTAACGTGTTGTTTTTTTTCCTCCTGCAGTCACTACTTAGCATCCCTGGTTCTCCCTATCTGTCTAGACACAACAGCAAAAGCAGCATCTTCAGTTTTCGGAGAAGTTTCAGAGATCCTGTCTCTGAAAATGAGTTTGCAGACGATGAACACAGTACGGTGGAAGAAAGTGAAGGTAGACGGGACTCCTTGTTCATCCCAGTCAGGCACAATCGGAGGAATAGTTACAACAGTGGTTACAGCCAAGGCAGCAGATCCTCTCGCATCTTTCCAAATCTGCGAAGAAACGTTAAAAGGAACAGCACAGTGGATTGTAATGGCGTGGTGTCATTAATTGGTGGTCCGGGTGCCAAAATCCCTGGTGGACGTCTTCTGCCTGAGGTGAAAATAGATAAGGCAGCTACTGATGACAGCGTAAGAAAGTCTATAGTAGTTTAGTCTAGGCATGGCGGTCCACCCTTCTGCTTCCTGTATGCCGCCCTGAAATACTCAGTTGGATCCTACCCTGGTGGAATGAGTACTGGTTTTATCCTTACCTTATTTTAACCTTTTTCTAAACCTGTAAAAATATTTTGCTTAGTCTTTTTATGTTGTTATTTCCCCAAATTCCACTATATTTTCCTGTGTCTAATAAGGAGACAAAAACATGCAGGAAATTTGCATATATGGTTTTATCCCTTTCTAAAAACATTAAATGTTTCCTTTAGTTCAATAACTACCTACACCTATGTAAAAAAAAAAAAAAAAACCGAGAAAAGCAGCCTATGTATTTTACATCTAATTAATATAATTGACACCACCTCGTTGTTAAAGCCACAACACAACTGAAAAGCTCGCCTAGCCAGGACTAAGGAATCTTTATCTTATGGATGGTCCAAATTCCAGATGGTGATTGAGGACATGCTACATTGTGTTTGATAAAGACATGCATCAGCATCAGTATGTGCATGAGAGGAAGAAACTTGTCTCCGATGACACCTGAATTCCTAGACTATCTGCTGCTATTAATCAATCAAGCAGTTATTATATTTTGTCATATGTAATAAGCGGCAGTATTGGATGCTAGACCTAAAATTGCCATCATTGGAAGCATTTTTTTTTATATGTGTACATTTTCGTCTAAAATAATTTTTACAGTCGGGTATAATTAAACATTTAGTACAGTTTAGCTTCTGCAGCCTCTAGGTATCACAGTGCATAGCTAGCTGCAGGAGTAAATCAATCAGTGAGCTTGTTATGATAGCAGGTTGTAACTCCTTATCTTATTGTTTCTAAACATCCATGTGAAATGTGAGCTTTGAGTTGTTGATCAATCAGCTTAATAGAGAAAGGGCTTAAAGCCCCTGCCATCAGAAGGAGCTCACTAGAGGATATCAGGATAAAGGTACCGTCACACTGAGCGACGCTGCAGCGATACCGACAATGATCCGGATCGCTGCAGCGTCGCTGTTTGGTCGCTGGAGAGCTGTCACACAG
Organism: Ranitomeya imitator; assembly: GCF_032444005.1. Taxonomy (NCBI): domain Eukaryota; kingdom Metazoa; phylum Chordata; class Amphibia; order Anura; family Dendrobatidae; genus Ranitomeya; species Ranitomeya imitator. The sequence goes on along the minus strand of NC_091284.1, from coordinate 708,383,736 downwards.
ACCGCTCTCCAGCGACCAACGATGCCGGTAACCAGGGTAAACATCGGGTTACTAAGCGCAGGGCCGCGCTTAGTAACCCGATGTTTACCCTGGTTACCAGCGTAAAAGTAAAAAAAACAAACGCTTCATACTTACCTTCCGCTGTCTGTCCCTCGGCGCTCTGCTTCTCTGTACTGACTGTGAGCACAGCGGCCGGAAAGCAGAGCGGTGACGTCACCGCTGTGCTTTCCGGCCGCTGGGCTTACACAGGGCAGAGAAGCAGAGCGCCGAGGGACAGACAGCGGAAGGTAAGTATGAAGCGTTTGTTTTTTTTTTACTTTTACGCTGGTAACCAGGGTAAACATCGGGTTACTAAGCGCGGCCCTACGCTTAGTAACCCGATGTTTACCCTGGTTACCAGTGAAGACATCGCTGAATCGGTGTCACACACGCCGATTCAGCGATGTCTGCGGGTGATCCAGCGACGAAATAAAGTGCTGGACTTTCTGCAGCGACCAACGACATCACAGCAGGATTCTGATCGCTGCTGTGTGTCAAACTGAACGATATCGCTAGCCAGGACGCTGCAACGTCACGGATCGCTAGCGATATCGTCCAGTGTGACGGTACCTTAACTTATTCGGCAGCCTGATATGGGTAGTTATATATAGAAGCTATGGAAGTCAATCAGCGAATTATACCCTATTGTAATAAAGTTCTATTTTACTTTTATACAGAAATGCATGAATGTATAGGGGAAAAAAAGGATCAAGCTGTTAGATTTTAACATGTTTGATCCTTTTACTTTTATTGACAGAGTTCTATGCTTCTCGCTGCTGAGGTTCCAACTCAATCAGCTACCAGATGAAGTATATGGCTAGCCTAGTGGGAGCCTGTAATCAGATTCATGTTGCCCAAACCATCAATCTGACACTGCTGCGCAATTGCAGCCTGATTTTGTTTTGCTTTGAAGGAAGACATACGTTGAAAACCCGACCATGGTCTATGTGTCTCAGCTGACAAGTTTGAGACAGGTCCCCAGCAGTTTCTACTTACCCCGCTCCCAGTGATTGATGGGTTACTCCCAGTATACATACATAAGAAGAGATCTGTCAGCTGGAACAGGGAGCGGAGAAGTTAGCTGGGGACCAGATAGAAGAAGACTGAAATGGCGCAGCGATCGCGCAGTCAGTGTCTGATTCATGCTGCATGTGGTACAGACAACTTGAATTTATCTGGGGCTTTTACGCAGCGCAGGAAGGCTTTCCATGATCATGTGAATATAACCATGTACAATACCCTACATCAGTGTTCCCCAACTCCAGTCCTCAAGGCCCACCAACAGATCATGTTTTCAGGTTTTCCTTTGTTTTGCACAGGTAATGCAATTATCACCTGTGCAATACTAAGGAAATCCTGAAAACATGACCTGTTGGTGGGCCTTGAGGACTGGAGTTGGGGACCCCTGCCCTACATAACCAATACAAAGTGTCCAACACGCAGGTAGCTGGAGCAATGTAAGTGGCACAGGACAGAGCGCTGTGGTTCTGCAGAGGTTCAGAGAGTCGGACCACCACCATTCTGATGTGTTAGCTCTTCTCCATAAAACAGCAACCAGTCTTCATTCTCTTTCCATGCCCCAGAAGCCACAGCACATTTTAGCCTACTAGGATGCCATTTACTTCACTACCAACATCCTACACTATTTCTGAATTACAACCAGACATGTATATCATGTACAATCAGATAAATGCTAGCTAAACCTACTTATAATGATGTTAGAAATGGCAATACTTCATTTCTCTGATATATTTGTAAATTCCAGTTTGCTTTTGTCTCATCTAACCCAAAACGTTCTGTAATCTTTCACTTTTTCATTATATACCTAGATAGCATGTTAGCTTAGTGTATAACTACTATAATTTCCTTCTCTAACCTGGCATGGGTACTGAAGCATAGCATGATGCATGCTCGTAAAACATAAGAATACAGATAAAATCCACAATAATATATGTTCACTACAGTAGTAAGCTGCAAACGTGCATTAGTCTGATTTATAATTGCCCGTGAAGGTCAGCGATCCATTAGAACGAGCAATCCTCAGTCCTTATCTTTCTGGGATGGTCAGTATGGTATGTGTATGGGAGATACATGATCCAAGGGGTAACTTTTCTCCTTGCGGAGAGTGACATGTCAAGCTGAGGAGACTTTTAATCTGCAATGCTCCTCTGGGAAATTTCCAATTGTCTCTTCCGAGAGAAAGAGGACTAGAACTCTAGTGCCACCTATAGGAAGTAGCGATCCTAGAAATCAGTATCGACTCTCTAACGAGCCTTAGGATAAACAAAACCAAAATCTCAATTTGCAGACACTGTGTTTCGGGGTACTGCCCCTCGTCAGTGTAACGTGTGAGATCTGGTTTGGCTGGATGAGAGGTGTCTGTGGGAGATACAGAAACAGCTAAGAAAAGACATGCCAGGCCGCAGTTACATGCATATTCTCTCACTAATGGCCGATAATATAATAAGGAGGACAGGACGGAGAACTTTAGGATTACATGAGTTCTCCATGATTAGATCCCAGCAATTTCATATTCCTCATCTATACTAGACATATTGAATGAGTAACATTTAATGCTAAATCTGATTTTTCTGATTTTTTTTAATCAGTTCCACAGAAGAGATTGTAGGAATGAAACATGAATAATTAGCTATAACGCGTTCTTTATAATCATTCAATTTAGATTTTTGTAGTTGTTGAAAGCATTTTAGGAAATACCCTGCAGTAACTCACTATTCACTATAGCTTTATTGCCTGTGCAGAATATAGTAGTGTACATGCAGCTAAAAAGTGAGAAAAAAAATCAAGTTAGGATTTGAGATTCCTATATTTTCTCTTGTCTAACTGTGCAAATTGTTTTGCAGCCCACAACAGAGGTGGAGATCAAAAAGAAGCCTTCTGGGTCTCTCCGAGTGTCCATGGATCAACTGCATGCGTCATTTGGGAAAAAGAATCGAGCCAATAGTGTTCTGAGTGTCCTGACACACACTCTGGTGGAAGGTAAAGGACACGTGTCTGTGCGTCAGTGCCATACAGCTCTTATTGGCTAAGGCTCAGTTTTTATTACTTTCAGTTCTTTCTAATGTAGATATCCAAAATCCTCATAATATGCTATTTTCATAGTTTCATTCGTTTTTTAGGTTGAAAATAGACATAATTCCATCAAATTTAACATATAACCAAACATGTTTATCCAGAGGAAGGCAAAAACCCCATGAGGCAGAACCCAATTTCTCTGTATTAGGGGAAAAATTATTTCCCAACTCCATAAAAGAAAATCAGACTTAGTTCCTGAATCATCGTCCCATCGTAACAGAATCTAAAACCCATAACCTGTAATATTATGTTCTTCAAGAAATGCATCCAGGCCTCAATGTACTTTTGTAGTGAATCAACCATTACAAAATCATCTGTCAGAGTCCCATACTGTAATCTCACTGCTTTTACAGTAAAGAATCTGCGTCTTTGATTAATTAAACCTTCTTGTCATGCAGCTGCAGTGCAGTACAGCGCAACCTCCACCAGGGGGAGCTTGGTAGGGAAGCCAGACTGCACACACAGAGCAGCTGAACAGACGCCACCTAGTGGTGAGAGAGAGGTCAGGAAAGCCAAGTCAGAGCACAAGATAGCACTACAGTGCAAAAGGATTAAGACAGAATGGATAGTCAGGACGTAGCAAGGGATCAGTAAACCAGGACGGGCAAAATACGGTACAATAGGGGCAAACTGAAATGGAGTCAAAACGCCAAGCCAGGAGGTCAGAACCAGGGAGTCAAGCAGATCTACAGACAAACAAAGAGACACTGGGAAAGGGCAGGCAGGGGGAGATAACAGACACAGGACAAGTCAGGGTTCACAGCAGGACAAATCAAGGGCTTCCAGAGTCAGGTTCACACGCCAAAGACAGAGCTATAGCTGACACCACCCTCAGGATACCTGGGAGCTAAATAGCAAACCCGAGCCCAAAATGAGGCAGAGCAAAGTTAACCCTAGACATGATCCACCCAGAAAAAGAGCAGACAGGACTAAACTCCGGAATGGATCCTGACACTTCTTTCCTCTAGACGTAGAAGACATCATTCCAGATCTGGATGTAAAAATCTCAGGAAGATTTCTTCTTCATGTTTTAGTACATTGTGATAAGATCACCCCATAACCTTGCTTTTTTTAAAATTGAATAAGTCCACCTTTTATAACCTGTCTTAGCATTGCAGTCCACCCATTACCTTAATAACCTTGGTTTCTCTTCTCTGCATCCACTCTAAGGCTACGTTCACATTTGCATTGTGCGGTGCTGCGTCGGCGACGCAACGCACAACGCAAACCTAAACGCATGCAAAACGCATTGTTTTGCGACACATGCGTCCTTTTTTGGCATGATTTTGGACGCAAAAAAAATGCAACTTGCTGCGTCCTCTGCGCCCTGACGCGTGCGCCAAAAAAGACGCATGCGTCACAAAACGCAATGCAACGCATGTCCATGCGCCCCCATGTTAAATATAGCGGCGCATGATGCATGCGTCGCCGCGGCTGCGCCCGACGCAGCCCGGCAGAACTCAAATGTGAACGTAGCCTAATTCAGCTATGTCCTTCTTAAACACTGGATCCCAAAATTATACACAGAATTCTAAGTGTAGCTGCACTACTGACTTGTATAGAGGCAAAACTATGTTCTTGTCATGAACATTCATGCCTCTTTAGTTTACCTCTAGTTACTGGCTAATAACAGCGAGAGCAGGAGCGGCTGAAGGAAGTATTCATCAGCCGCCACCTACGCTCTAAATAAATAATTTAAAACAAACCGGCGTGGGTTGCCCTGTATTTTTGATAACCAGTCAGCAAAACTGACAGATGGGGGCTGTAACCTTCAGCTGTCAGAGTTAGCAAGGTTAGTTATTAAGAATAGAGGGGTCCCCACACTGTTTTTTTAATTATTTAAATAAGTTATTTAGAATACCAGCCACCCAGAAATGGCGCATCTGTTTGATTCACCAATTCTGGCACTTTGCCCGACTCTTCCTACTTGACCTGTAGCGGTGGCAAGTGGGGTTCATATTTGTGGGGTTGATGTCACCTTTGTATTGTATGGTGACATCAAGCCCATGGCTTAGTACGGTAATGGGGAGACGTCTATAAGACACCTATCCAATGCTAATCTTATATTTATGTTGTTAAGAAACATACAGCCAGAATAAAGTCCTTTAATTGAATGAAAGACACAGGCTCCTTTAATGATTCTAAATTAAACCATACTCATGTCATCATCGATTCCATTGAAGCCCATATCTCCTGTAATAAGACAAAAATAAAATACAACCATATCCCTCACCTCTTCGTCGTTCTGTCCATTGTCGTAATCCATGTCTGGCGATAAACAGTTTTCAATCTTGACAGTTTTACTTTCAGTAAGTTTTTTTCACTTACAAGTTATTTCAAAATTTTCTTTCTGTAGAACTGGAAGAATCTCAGAAGAAGTGTCCACCTTGCTGGTACAAGTTTGCAGACACATACTTGATTTGGACGTGTTGCCCTCTCTGGATACGTATCAAGACCATAGTAAACATGATTGTAATGGATCCCTTTGTGGACTTGGCTATAACTATCTGCATTGTCCTGAACACCTTGTTTATGGCCATGGAACATTACCCAATGACTGAGCAGTTTGAAGGAGTTTTATATGTAGGAAATCTGGTAGGTCATTTCTTGTAGTGCCTCATTCATCCATCCCCATGTAAACACTATGGTAATTTCATTTACGTTAGCATAACCATTTGTACAATCATGTATATTAAAATGAATTTCTACTTGGTCTTATGAGAAAATATCTGTGGTATCCTTATCAACTTTTAATTTTCTTTGTGACAAAAATTATGAGGTGCACCCATGTTAAAGGGATATCCGGGGCTACTTTTTAACAGTGGGCTCAAGAACTAACAGACAGGTAGGCTAATTGCAACCTACATGCCTATTGTACCCAGTGCTGATCTCTGCTGGTCACAGATAGAGTTGATTTGCTCAGGTCTCTGCTTATTCAGCACGCTACAGCGCTTACCGAAAAAAGCTGCAGAGGGAATCCGGTTTCCTGGATCACGTCGGCTGATCAGCTGTTCGGCTCCGCAGTTGCATGTGTGGCGGCTGTGTGACAGGCACGACACATGCATGGAGATCCTGTTTGTTGGGCTGTCCATGCATGTGTTGTGACTGTCACACAGCCGCCACACATACAGCTGTGGAGCTGAACAGCTGATCAACAGGTGCGATCCAGGAAGCTGGGTTCCCTCTGCAGCTTATTCAGTTAGCGCTATAGCTTGCTGTATAAGCAGGGACCTGAGGAAATTCCCTCAACTCTGTCACAGACCACTCCTGCTGGCGATTCAGAGGCTTCCACTGACTTCACGCCGATAGAGCAGCGGCTTCTCTTCAACTCTGCTCTAGTGATGGGGTATGAGGGGTATGACTGCCAATGTCATGATGATTGACAGCCGGCTTCCCATTGTCAATCAGCATGACATCGGAAGTCACACCCCGTCAGCAGAGCAGTAAAAGAGCTGCTCTATAGAAGTGGAGCAGCTTAATCACCAGCAGGAGCGGTCGGTCAAAGCTCTGACTGGTGCCGAGTTGGACAACCTGCCTGCTAGTTTTTAGGTACATAGTAAAGAAAAAATAATCCTGGACAACCCCTTTAACAAAATTTTAAACTTTTAGAGCTGAGTGAAAGTCATTAAATAAAATCTAGGCCTTCTTTGGTGTAGATTTGCTCCCAAATTTGTGTTTTTTTATATCGTATTAGTTAATCAGTGTGGCACAACGAAAACGTCCTTACTCACTAAGAACTATGCTCATTTTTCTCTATATCTTTTATCTGGAGATTGCTGGGAAAAATCACGTGTTTATGCACAAACATTTAAAGAAGACCTGTGAGAAATGGCTTAATTTTGCTCTTATTTCATTTCTGCTGCCCCCTTGATCGTACAATTTTTATTTACCGTATTTTCTGGCATTTAAGACGACTTTTTAACCCCTAAAAATTGTCCCAAAAGTCGGGGGTCGTCTTATATGCCGTGTACGGGTGCACGGAGCGGTCCTGGATGGTTCCCAGGGTCTGAAGGAGAGGAGACTCTCCTTCAGGCCCTGGGATCCATATTCATGTAAAAAATAAAGAATAAAAATAAAAAATATGGATATACTCACCCCTCCGATGGACCCTGGCTCTCAGCGCTGCAATCGTCCGCCTCCTTTCGTAAGAATGGAAATGCGAATTGAGATACTGATTTGGCATTTATCCTAAGTCATATTGCACGACTCGTTAAAGGGTTGATTGTGACTTGTAGGATCGCTACTTCCAACAGGTGGCGCTATAGAGTTTAAGTCCTCTTTTTCTCAGAAGAGGCAATTTGCATATCAGATGAATAAAACATTTATTGTTGAATCTCACAATTTTAAATATATTTTTTGTCTCTTTTAGGTTTTTACCGGAATTTTTACAGCAGAAATGTTTTTAAAGTTGGTAGCAATGGATCCATACTATTACTTCCAGGAAGGCTGGAATATATTCGATAGCTTTATTGTGTCTCTCAGTTTAATGGAGTTGGGTCTTCAAGGTGTTGAAGGGTTGTCTGTGTTGAGATCTTTCAGATTGGTAAGTTATAATTAAGTTTACTATTCTATCTTCTCTTTGCTTTGGTAAAGAATATTACTTCATATTGTGCACCTTGCTGGTTTCGTAGGTTTTGCAAACATTTCCATTCTACTCATTTTATACACCTTTCCGTGGTGTGCGTCCTGGTACTTTGCACCCCTTTGTTATCACATGACATTCAATAACCAATATTTAAGGGGCTCTCTAATCTTCTGATAAAAGTGTACAGTGAGTGTACAAAGTGCACAGTCACTCTACGTGACTGCAGACTTCCCAATCCTGACAGTATGCAGTGAGCACACTGTCAGGATCCTGGAGTATTGCCAGTGAGAGAGCTTTCACGTGGCTGTAGGTATGCCATTTGCATTGCATGTGCAGGCTGTCAAGATTCAAAAGTCTGCAGTTACATAGAGTGACTGTAGACTTTTATCAAAAGACCAGACTACTTATTTATTAAAAAAACTAAAATGGTACAATTTTGATATTCTGCAGCGTGTAATACATTGCACTGAAATTTTTTATATGAATCATAGGATTGTTATGCATATTCATCACTAATTAAAGTGAATGTTGTGCTTTCTCAACAGCTGAGAGTCTTCAAGCTAGCCAAATCCTGGCCCACGCTAAACATGCTGATAAAAATCATTGGAAACTCTGTGGGTGCATTGGGTAACCTGACTGTAGTGCTGGCCATCATCGTCTTCATTTTTGCTGTGGTGGGGATGCAGTTATTTGGCAAAAGTTACAAGGACTGTGTCTGCAAAATAAATCCAGACTGTGTGCTACCACGCTGGCACATGAATGATTTTTTTCATTCTTTCCTTATTGTTTTTCGAGTGTTGTGTGGAGAATGGATTGAAACCATGTGGGACTGCATGGAGGTCGCGGGACAGGCCATGTGCCTGGTTGTCTTCCTGATGGTGATGGTCATTGGGAACCTTGTGGTTAGTATATGCAGTTTTTATATTTTCATTAATCAAGAGGTTTTTTTTTTCTATTGAGCGTCCATACAAGCATATAGTGCCTATGCATTGAAAAAATATGTTATCTACCCTAACACAACTTGTTCTGTCCAACACAATTTAGTGTTACGCACATGCTTTTTGTAGTGTGACAACAATGGCAGGTACTGTACATGCAACATTCATGTGTTCACTGCACAGATCAAGAAGAAAAAGGTGAGAAAAATGATTGCCTTCTTCCCATGTAAAATAGATAGCTGTTGGACAAATGATGGTTTGGCCAGTAGCTGTCTTTCCCGACTTCTCCATACACAGGAGTGCTTAGTTCTGTGGTGCGCTTCTGTGTTCTCCATGAAGATCACTGACAGACTCTGTTGGTAGTCGCTTTTCTCGCCAAGAACAAAAGGATGTGCAATCCGAAATCAGACATACTGATCCTTAAAGGGGATATGTGGGACTTTGTAAATAAATAAAATTGTGCCTAAGCATAGATTCATAGAATGGTAAAGTTGGAAGGGACCTCAAGGGTCATCGTGTCCAACCCCCTGCTCAATCCAGTGCAGGATTCACTAAAACATCCGAGCAGATATCTGTCCAGCCTCTGTTTGAAGACTTCCATTGAAAGAGAATTCACCACCTCTCGTGGCCGCCTGTTCCACTCATTGATCACTCTCACTTTGTCTTTTTCTGATCTCCTATCATCTGATTAATGACCATAGACCACATGACAGTTGAACGAAAACAAAAGGCCTTTAAAAAAACAAACATTTCAACATTATTAATGAAACCCAATAATAAAAATTATTTACAGCACCAATTACATTCCTTTAACCCCTTAGCGACAGAGCCAAATTTTTGAAATCTGACCAGTGTCACTTTATGTGGTAATAACTCTGCAACGCTTCAACAAATCCCAGTGATTTTTAGGTTGTTTTTTCGTGACACATTATACTTTATGATAATGGTAAATTTAGGTCAATATGTTTTGTGTTTATTTATAAAAAATATTAAAAATTTGAGAAAAATGTTAAAAAATTTGCAATTTTCAAACTTTGAATGATTATCCCTTTAATTCAGATGGTCTTACCACAGCAAAACATTAATAAATAACATTTCCCACATGTCAGCTTTACATCAGCACCATTTGTAAAATGTTATTTTATTTTGTGAGCATTTTAGGAGGATTAAAAATGTAGCAGCAATTTTTCATTTTTTCAAGGAAATTTACTAAATTTATTTTTTTAGGGACTTATCCATGTTTGAAGTGACTTTAGGGGTCTCATATATTGGGAAACCCCCAAACGTGATACCATTTTAAAAACAGCACCCCCTGACATATGGAAAACGGCAGTCAGGTAGTTTATTAATTCTTCAGGTGCTTTACAGGAATTAATGCAAAGTGGCATGATAGGAATGAAAATGTGCATTTTTACCACCTAAATGTCGGTAACCTCTGAACAGATTACTACAGCAATCAGACTCTAAGGCCGCTATTTGGTCATGAATTGCCATGGCAAACATCAGGACCACACAATCATGATCTGAGGGCACCAATTTGGTTAAATAGGAAGCCCCCACACTCTGTTAACCATTTATAATGATGTAGTCACTATTGACAGCAGCATCTAAGGGGTTAAACAGAGTTGGACGGTGCAAACACTGATCGTGGCTGATGCAGCAAGTTGTCAGCTATAGTGTACAGCCGACAGCTGCTGGATTGTCACCTGTATGGGGAGGCTATTCTCTTATATCTCAGGTCAGTTAAAAGACGTATTGGCTGTCATTAAGGGGTTAAGTAACAAAGAAAATGTCCCCAAAGATGGACAACCCCATTAAGGCTCATTGTCTGTAGTCCTAGGGACTGCAACTTACCTTTGGAAATTCTAATTGACCTGTTATGCTGGGATGTACATTCAGGTTCAATCCAAAAAGTTATATTTTATTTCCTAAATATCTTTAAAAAACAACCTTTTCCCATTTTTAATCTTAAGTGTTACATTGGTCATGGTGTTTAAATAATATTCATATTTGTGGATTGTGGATTAAAACCTAGACATGAGTGCCGTTGTAACATGGGAATTAGACGTGTTTGGAAGGATCTGCCCACCAATATATCCGGGTATCGGTCCATTACAGGGACACTGGTGCTATATTTCTATGGAAGCGTGACTGTTGTGCTACTTACTTCTGCCGGTTGCCTATGTGCCGCAGAAGTATTTATCCAGGTGTTATTACTTCTGAATAAGATCTGGATTTTTTAGCTATTTTTATAGTTTTTATTCTAAGCGCTTTTATTATTTGAATTATGCATCATATGCAGAAAGCTTGCTGCAGACTTATGTTACAGACACATATACATGTACGGACAGACTACTACTTATACTTGATTTATCCTCTATATTGATGGTACATATTGCTTTCTTTAAGGTTCTGAATCTGTTCCTTGCTTTGTTACTGAGCTCATTCAGTGCGGACAATCTGGCTGCCACCGATGATGATGGAGAAATGAACAACCTTCAGATATCAGTCATTCGCATTAAAAAAGGCATAGCTTGGATCAAACTCAAAGTCCACAACTTTATACAAGCACACTTTAAGAAGAAAGATTCTGATGAAAAACCTTTAGACGACATGTATGAGAAAAAGCACTGCTTAGTAAATCATGCCGGGGTGGATATCAATCGAGATATGGAATATCAGAAGAATGGCAACGGCACTACCAGCGGCATAGGAAGCAGTATGGAGAAGTATGCTATAGATGAGGATCACATGTCTTTCATACATAACCCCAACCTCACAGTCAAAGTGCCAATTGCAGTGGGAGAATCAGATTTTGAGAACCTTAACACCGAGGACTTCAGCAGTGTATCTGACGAAGAAGGAAGCAAAGATGTGAGTAGTTCCACTTTTTAGTTTATTTCCTCGTAAATGGGAAATTACCAGTAGGACAAATTAAAGAATCTGTTAATAATGTCAACAGCACCCAGACTTTATTGGGGAGCTAGAAAGAAGACCACTTCATATATGTAGAATCAATATCATCCGAACCGTGAACGTCATTCACAATTATATCGCATTTGTCCATAAGCCTCAAAAATGACCGGGACAATCGTCCACGTGGGCACGCCTAAATAGAGAATTCCTACAATATTCAGGGAGTATATATCCACTATTGTTTCAAAAGTACCAAAGTTTATTGAAAATTACAAAAAAGACAGGCAAAATCACAATACAATTTAAAAAGTCCATAGCAAAGACACGGGTGTTTATAGCCAAAGGTCCACAACTTGATAAATGTGGAGGGGGGGTTCTCTAATTTTTTTCCAACTAAAAAATCTTTTAGAGGATTTGAAATAATGAGAAAAAATGTGATTTTCAAAAATAAATAAATATATATATTTTTTTTTTTTACTGGTGGCAAGTACAAGAGTTATGGAAGCAAAGCAGTAGGAGAAAAAGTTCCTAAGAACGTTGGAAGTCGAAAAGATTGTACATAAATACTGAATGGCTAAGTGCAGCCGACTCCAGTGACTTGTAGAGGGTTAATAATGATCAGATAGCTCTCATAACATACACTATAAGGATAAAAGTATTTGGATACCCACACATTACACTACAGTTGCCCATGTCCATAGGCATTAATAAGGAGTAGGCCCCCTTTTTGCAGCCATAACAGCATCCGCTCTTCTGGGAAGGCTTTCTACAAGATTTTAGGGTATGTGGGAATTTTTGCCCATTCATCCGGAAAGGCATTTGTAAGGTCTGACATTGATGTTGGCTGAGATGGTGGGCTCACAATCTCCATTTTAGTTCATCCCAAAGGCGTTGGATGCAGTTGAGGTAAGGGCACCATGCAGTCAGGCAGGTAACTTTCTTCTAGCATTTGCCAAACTCAGACTCATAAATAAGACTGCCATATAGAGAAGCTTGCTCTGTCACTCCATAGGCCACATTTTGCTACTCCAGAGTCCAGTGGTAGCACCTTTTACACCACTCCATCAGACATTTAGCATTGTGCTTGGTGATGTAAGGTTGGCATGCAGCTACTTAGCCCATGTCATGAAGCTGACAAAGCACAGCTTTTATGCCAGATGAGGTGTGGTGGTCTGTAGTTATTGAGTCCGAGGAGTTGGTGACTTTTCTGTGGTACGAGCCCCAGTACTCAGCAACTCGCTCTGTAATTTTGTGTTCTCCACCACTTGCCTGAGATACCGTGTTTTCCTAATCGCTTTCCTTTTTCAATATTAACACACCCAATTGATTATGGAATATTTAGAAAGAAAGAAATTTCACAAACTGACTTGTTACGATGGTGCCATAATAGTGCAGGGCTACCCTGGAAATTTAGTGAGCGCTTCAGAGCAAGTTATTCTTCCACAAATGTTTATAAGGGCAGCCTGCAGGGCGAGTAGCTGGATTTTATACACCTGAACCAATGGGGCTGAATGAAGAACCTGAATTCAAAGACTAAGGCTATGTTCATATTGCATATTAGCATATGGTCAGTGGCTCTGTCCTACTGGCTGACATCTGAAGCCCTGGAAAACGGGATTTGGGCATATGCGATGACAAGGCCATTGACTTTAATGATACAGATGCAGTCACCGGCCGCGTCCACTATCAGACATTGTTGGCTAAATACGCCTATTTGTGTCAGGCTCCAAGATGCAGTTGATCACGTCATGCTGCCCGATTCATATAGGCGTATTTAGCCAAAAATAATGTCTGACAGTGGACACAGTGACTCCGTCTACATCGTTACAATGGCCCTATCAGCGCATACACCAGAATTCCTTTTTCCAGGGCTTCAGATGTAAGCCCCGACAGAGCCACCGACTGTAGTCTAGAACACTGGTGAACATAGTCTAAGATGTGTGTACCGATACTTTTGTCCGTATATATAACAAATTCAAGACTACCATGACATTATGATATTTCAAGGAGAACCAATGAGGACTAGTAGGTCTATTTAAGACAGATATTAAAATTGCTTTCTTTTTGCCTTTTGAATCAAAAAGTTTAAAATAAAGCGTAGTCTTTTGGGTAAACCTCTGTCATAGAGGTTTTAGGGTGGTTCTCTGTGATTTGTAGAAATATCTAAACAGTTGCAGATTTTGAGTTTGGTAATAAAAATAAAGAAAATGTCTTGCCAATTATATTATATATTTAAGTATAGCACAAATTATAATTTACACACACTATAGAGGTTTTGACAATATCTTACAGCCTCCATCAGGATGACTTATTTTGTTAATATTTATTCTTGCAGAAACTTGATGACACCAGTTCTTCAGAAGGAAGCACCATTGACATAAAGCTGGATGTCGAAGAAGTTATAGAAGAAAAGCCAGAGGAATATCTGGATCCGGATAACTGCTTTACGGAAGGTGGGTTCTCATGCTCCTATTTCTCCTGAAGCCCCCCATACACATGCTTGCTCAGATTGGGGGAGCGTACAGGAGTTTGCATTAAGAAGAGGAAAATAAGCTGCTGCTTGATATTGCAGCAGTTTATCTCAAATGAAACCCCTAAATGTTGTCTTCTTAATCTAATGTGGATGGGCATCTTTATTGATGAAAGGAAGGAACTGGAACATGGTTTAGTGTGCTACACTGGTTGAAAGAAATTAGGTTTTGTTTTGTGGGGTGGTTGGGATACTTTACATAATAAATTTGTAATCCACTGTCTTGTTCTGTAGGGATGCATAATATATAGGGAGAGTATGTAGATTGCTATATGAAACCTGTTTGAGCGATGCATTAATCCTCTACCTCTCATATAGATCATATATAGTCTCAAGCTGTCCCAGTATATTATGTGTAATGTAAGTCGTGTAAGAGAAGACCTTGTTTGCGTTGTGCAGGATGTGTGGCGCGTTTCAAGTGTTGTCAAGTCAGCGTAGAAGAAGGGCTGGGAAAGAGTTGGTGGACTCTGCGGAAAACCTGTTTCCTGATAGTGGAACACAACTGGTTTGAAACTTTTATCATCTTCATGATCCTGTTGAGCTCCGGAGCTTTGGTAAGTCTTGTATTTATCTCTACTTTAGACATTCGGAAAGTTTTTTTTACCATTATACACATGGTTGCTACATAGCACATCAATATTTAGTTCATCCTGAGTCATCCTTGGTCAGGGTTCACATCAGCTATTCAGACAAACGAGCGACATTGATCTGAACAGGCAGCCGAACGTCATGGGAACACTGCCTTAGGTTAGAGGTTTTCCTACCCCCCTCTGCATGACTATTTTAAGGCCTGTTACCTTCTCTTTCCTAACTTTAAAGCCTGGTAGATCTCCATCAGTGCGCACGATCACTCCAGTTGTAGGCTAGACGCAGAATACATTCAATAGGTTCACAGCTACATGTATACCTGTGCAGATTATTACCTCCTAACCTTAAGAAATGGCTTCTTGTACAGAAGTTTAACACTTTCCTTGGGCTTCAGGATTCTCTATAGAGTAGTACTGTCGCGTTATTATAAGATGTGATGTCCCATTGGCAATGCTCATCTTCTGTGTTCCATAACAACCTTTTATTAAATTCACTCTTATGTGCCAATGTCACATTTCTTAGATCAAGTTTCCATTGCATTAGGTTTATTACATTTCTGCAATGCAAATTAATGTGGCTGGTAGATTAGCATATTGCACGGTGTACTTACCCTATGCCAGTTTTGTTTTCTGGTGCATTTAAGCCAAAAGTGTGCCTCTTAATGAATTTGTAGCACCTTACTCCAGTTTTTTTTGGGATCAAGCCTTGCTTATGAAAGTCCAGTCTTAATAATCCCCCCTCCATGAGCTTTATTTACAGACCCTAGGACATAATAGATCTTCCTATCTATAGTAGAACATCCAAAATAGTAAAAAATATGAAAGCTTGCCTACTGGAGTAGTATTTACCCCAGGAATCTGCCTAAGTAAAGTAGAGCCTCTTATCCAGTGTACGTTTATTGACAGGCCTTTGAAGATATCTACATAGAACAACGCAAGACCATCCGCACAGTTCTTGAGTACGCAGATAAGGTTTTCACTTACATTTTCATTCTGGAGATGTTACTGAAGTGGCTGGCCTATGGATTCGTCAAGTTCTTCACAAATGCCTGGTGCTGGCTGGACTTCCTCATTGTTGATGTATGTATTATTTCATTTTCTTTCATTCTGAACAGATGATAACGATATAGAGTAGTTTGTTTATGCCTAATGGTTTTATGTCTTAAGGTGGAAGAGTAAATTACAGTTACAATGGTTGAAAACTCATGAACATTTTAGTTTTTTCTCTTATTATCCTTTAATGTTATTAACTTAGCCAACTTTGGTATATAAGGTTAAGAACAAATGACGTTTGAAATGTATTGATTTATAATCCCGTGCCCTATATATCATATATATTAGGGGTGTCAAACTGCATTCCTCGAGGGCTGCAAACAGGTCATGTTTTCAGGATTTCCTTGTACTGCACAGGTGATAATTTAATCACCAACTCATTATTTGTGTAGGTGATTAAATTATCACCTGTGCAGTACAAGGAAATCCTGAAAACATGACCTGTTTGCAGCCCTCGAGGAATGCAGTTTGACACCCCTGATATACAGTGGGGCAAAAAAGTATTTAGTCAGTCAGCAATAGTGCAAGTTCCACCACTTAAAAAGATGAGAGGCGTCTGTAATTTACATCATAGGTAGACCTCAACTATGGGAGACAAACTGAGAAAAAAAAATCCAGAAAATCACATTGTCTGTTTTTTTATCATTTTTTTTGCATATTATGGTGGAAAATAAGTATTTGGTCAGAAACAAAATTTTATCTCAATACTTTGTAATATATCCTTTGATGGCAATGACAGAGGTCAAACGTTTTCTGTAAGTCTTCACAAGGTTGCCACACACTGTTTTTGGTATGTTGGCCCATTCCTCCATGCAGATCTCCTCTAGAGCAGTGATGTTTTTGGCTTTTCGCTTGGCAACACGGACTTTCAACTCCCTCCAATGGTTTTCTATAGGGTTGAGATCTGGAGACTGGCTAGGCCACTCCAGGAACTTGAAATGCTTCTTACGAAGCCACTCCTTCGTTGCCCTGGCGGTGTGCTTTGGATCATTGTCATGTTGAAAGACCCAGCCACGTTTCATCTTCAATGCCCTTGCTGATGGAAGGAGGTTTGCACTCAAAATCTCATGATACATGGCCCCATTCATTCTTTCATGTACCCAGATCAGTCGTCCTGGCCCCTTTGCAGAGAAACAGCCCCAAAGCATGATGTTTCCACCACCATGCTTTACAGTAGGTATGGTGTTTGATGGATGCAACTCAGTATTCTTTTTTCTCCAAACACGACAAGTTGTGTTTCTACCAAACAGTTCCAGTTTGGTTTCATCAGACCATAGGACATTCTCCCAAAACTCCTCTGGATCATCCAAATGCTCTCTAGCAAACTTCAGACGGGCCCGGACATGTACTGGCTTAAGCAGTGGGACACGTCTGGCACTGCAGGATCTGAGTCCATGGTGGCGTAGTGTGTTACTTATGGTAGGCCTTGTTACATTGGTCCCAGCTCTCTGCAGTTCATTCACTAGGTCCCCCCGCGTGGTTCTGGGATTTTTGCTCACCGTTCTTGTGATCATTCTGACCCCACGGGGTGGGATTTTGCGTGGAGCCCCAGATCGAGGGAGATTATCAGTGGTCTTGTATGTCTTCCATTTTCTAATTATTGCTCCCACTGTTGATTTCTTCACTCTAAGCTGGTTGGCTATTGCAGATTCAGTCTTCCCAGCCTGGTGCAGGGCTACAATTTTGTTTCTGGTGTCCTTTGACAGCTCTTTGGTCTTCACCATAGTGGAGTTTGGAGTCAGACTGTTTGAGGGTGTGCACAGGTGTCTTTTTATACTGATAACAAGTTTAAACAGGAGCCATTACTACAGGTAATGAGTGGAGGAAAGAGGAGACTCTTAAAGAAGAAGTTACAGGTCTGTGAGAGCCAGAAATCTTGATTGTTTGTTTCTGACCAAATACTTATTTTCCACCATAATATGCAAATAAAATGTTAAAAAAACAGACAATGTGATTTTCTGGATTTTTTTTTCTCAGTTTGTCTCCCATAGTTGAGGTCTACCTATGATGAAAATTACAGACGCCTCTCATCTTTTTAAGTGGTGGAACTTGCACTATTGCTGACTGACTAAATACTTTTTTGCCCCACTGTATATGGTGCATTAAGGCTATGTGCACACGTAGGAAAAGTGGTGCAGAATTTTCTGCACAAAATCCGCATCTCCTGGCAGAATCCGCAGCTGCGGATTTGAGGCGGATTTTGTGCGGTATTGATGCAGATTTTGTGCGGATTTTCTGCAGTTTTTGCCACTGCGGATTTCTATCATGGATGGGGTGCAGAAACGCTGCAGATCCGCACAAAAGAAGTGACATGCACTTCTTTTAAATCCGCAGCAATTCCGCACTGATTTTTCTGCACCATCTGCACAACTTTTTTTTTTACATTGATTTACATGGTACTGTAAATCACAGTGCGGATCTGCAGCGTTTCTGCACGGAAAAAGCCGCTGCGGATCCGCAGCAAATCCGCATCGTGTGCACACAGCCTAAAAGGCTTTTATGACCTGTGATCAGTACAGATCCGGCAGCCGGGCCCCCTCACACCTTCACCTTCCCTCTAAATTGGGAAGTGTCAACCTCAGGACACACACAAATTGACATGTCATAAAGGTCTACAAAGGAACAGCCCTTTTAATGCTGCCTATCTTACGGCAAGTAATGTTCATGTGCATTTTTTAATTACCTTCTCTTGAGTTTAAGTTACGGTATAGTATTCAGCCAGTGACTCAAAGTGTTTAAAATGGGTTTTTCATCCACAGGATATGTCATACCTGTCTGATAAGTTCCCATCACTCTTATGGAGGACTTATAGAGGAATAGAACATTTAAGCTGTGCTTACCCCAGCTAACCGGCAGCATAAAGTGACTTACGATCGGCAGTACGTTTGCTGGTTTGTGGTCATGTTATAACCAGGCGCACGGCATTCCAGATATTATCAGAGCGATCAGTAATAGATCATCCTGTGCACATAGACTGCCATTGTTCTAATCAGCTCATGTTCTATTTACACAGGAAGATGTGCTGCTAAGAATTAATAATAATAAAGATTATTATTATTATTATTGTTCTAAGCAGTTCATGTTCTATTTACACAGGAAGATGTGCTGCTAAGAATTATGATCTTCTAACCAAGTCAAAAGGCAATCACACTCGAAGTAACAAAACTCTTGTTCGTCATGTGAGATGATCTTTTCCCTTGGTTTGTGGAGTGATAGATGGCTTTTGTACACTGTGCAATTATTGGAAATTAATGTTTCTGATAATCGTGCAGTATAAATGCACCTTTACTGCTTTTTTTCCCCACACAATTTTGCCGATTGCTGGAAATCCCAGCAGTGATCAGCTTATGGTTGGGAGATCGTAAAAACAAAAAAATGTTCAAATTGGAGAATCCCTATCAGGTCCCCTGCTGCTCTTAGACTGTTACCTTTTAACCATTTGTTCATGTATTCCATTAATACATTTTATTTTGTGTCGGAATTGCACACTTGTGAGAATAATGAACTTACATACAACACTTTGCTGTTTGACAGTGAACCAGGACTACTCCGGTGAGACATTTACTCACTGAGATTAGTCTGGGTTTTGTAGTTCCAATCACTGTAACTGGGCGTGATGGACAGTCCCTGCACTGCCACCCCTCTTATCACCGCTGTTCCCCTGTCACACCTCTCCTAATAACCCACTGCAGGGCTGAGCTGTGACGGAGGAAGAGAGGTCCTGGCAGGTGGTCAAACTGTGAAGACACAGGCCGGGACTGTCAGTCATGGCCAGGGGGCGTAACTGCAGCTACTGAAGCCAGATTAGTCTCAGTGAGAACACGACTCACCCAAGTATTCCGGGTTCAATGCCATTCAGGCAGGTGATCAATAGAAGTTGATTTGCTCCAATACGTGTCAAAACAAAATGAACCTATACCTGGAATACATGAATAAACATCGAAAAGGTGATGGAGGAAGTATAAAAGCATCAAGGGCCTGACCGGTTCACTTAAAGTGATTCTTAAATTAATTGTAATTTATTATAGTAATTTATAGCTGTCTGAACAAATAATATATCCTCTAGCAAAACACAGCTATCGGCAAGTGCACCAAAATACAGCGCTTTTATAGTGTAAAATAAAATAGTGGCAGAGGCACAGTACTAGTATACAGATATATATGTCTGAGCAGGAAATACTAAGCTGCTTTATAAGTTAAGTCAAAATAATTATTTTAAAGAAACATCCAGTTGATATTTATGGTAAAAGTTGAGTGACTGTTAAATGGTGATTTGATATTTTTCAGCGAGGGTTCAGCACTGTTATGCGATCACATTAACTTCCACTAATCATAGAATTAGAACAAGACAAGCGAGCACAATATTTACAGATGTAAAAATATAAGCTGTAAGCATTCTGGACAAATGTTATAGAACCTAATCAGGGTATGTTCACATGGAGGGTTTATGCAGTTGGAAGTCTACAAAATCCGCCTCAGAAATTAAGGTCGTGGATTTCTGCCACGGATTTGCAGCGGGTCTGTGTGAGCGTTAGCCTATTGCAGGGGCTAATCCACCTGTGACTGTTACTGACGTGTGAGATTCCGCCATGTGGGATCCTCCCCAGCTATATGATCAGCAATGTGGATTTCCCATTGAGAACATTGAACGTTGGCTTGTAGGTACTTTCTCTTGGATTTCGTTGCAGATTATGTAGCAAACAACTCTGTGTGAACATATCCTAATTGGTCAGCTTATGTATAATAGAAAATGACATCCCGTTGTATGGATGCTGTGGATGTGTGTGGAATAAGAATCGTGTCACGCTCTTTGTAGCACTTTTGGGGTATACGAGAATAATTTTACGGAATAATACATATCCTTTGGCTGTGCGTTATTTGCCTTAGTGAGTGTAAATTCCACTAATTCTTACTAATATATCTTATATTCAGAATCATGAGCTGTAAACTGTTGTATTAACCAAGCATTTCCCATTTTACAGGACAACTTGTATTTTGTATTTATGTCCCACAGGTCTTACTCTGCCGAGAATGCCAAGCCCTTAAGAAAGACCAGTCTCTTTAGCACAAAAAGTAACTTGGTGACAATACTTCTCTATAAGACACATTAGATGGATAAACGTAGCAGCTTAGAGAAGGTAGTTGTGTTGGGTCACTGCTCTTTGCCGCTATTCTTCCTTCCTCTGCTTTTGGGTGGTTTCTTGTATGTATATCAGTTGCCCAGTTTTGATAACAGTTTAATGCCTATCATCCCTATTAAAATAAACATACCAGCAGAAAACGAAGAGACTAGGATTTATCATGACACCGGTTTAGCTACTAGACCTCTATCTGCCGTATTTTTAGGAGGCCTGTCCTGTATATGTTTATTTGTATTCTTTCTCACAGGTACCTTTAATTTGTGTGGCTTAATTTAATGGGAGCAGCTGTACCCAGGAGCCGGTGATGGGCCAGGGTAAGAATTTTGTCAACAGGCTTTTATGTCTACCCTTGTGGTTCCTGCTTCACTCTCATATATTTCTCCTTCCCGTGCTAACGCCTTTTCAACCACGTTTCCTTCCAGGTTGCTTCTGTCACGTGACTTAGACAGCTGGGGCCACCAGTCTTGAATCCAGGCTGTTTGATCAGTGTTAGGCTTTCATTCTAACAGTCTGGAACCTCTCTTTGCTTTTCTGTTTCTGTGTAGGTCTCTTTAGTAAGCCTTATAGCTAATGCCTTGGGCTACTCGGAACTAGGTGCCATTAAGTCCCTTAGGACCTTAAGAGCTTTGAGACCCCTAAGAGCCTTGTCACGATTTGAAGGGATGAGGGTAAGATGCTGAAAGCAGCTGATCCTTCTGCATGCGTACGGAGCAGTTTAAAGCATGCTAGAACTGATCAAACTGGATTGAAATTCAGACTTCATGATGCAGCTGCTGATTCCTTACCCCTGCACCCTCTGCTCAAACAAGGGAGACGCATTCAGCTGCCTCATCACATCGATACTGGCCAACAATGACATATCATCCGTAGTACATCGTAACATTGGCTGTTCTCATGTGGCCTGGCTTGTCTTCAGCACCCAGATGGTTTCCCTGCTATATATCTATAGGGAGAATCACCAGGTGCAAAGAAGAGGAATTTGAACCCTTTGCAACCCATCTTCATAAGTAGTTTTGTATATTATCTGGGTAACTGGGTGTAGATTGCAGAAATTTAAAGAACCTCGTCTTTGTTCAAGATAGAAGAGATAATTTGTCTAATCATCCAATTAAAGAGACTTTCACACGTTGGTTTAATTCATCTTGCTGCACCTTGTTGTTCTCAGTCCAGTCTTATGAAGACTGGAAGGCTTGTCCGACAACGAAGCTTTTTCACTTCCTGCCACTTCTCTTTTTCGTTCTCTTTCTTTGCTTTATGGTGCCCTTTGCTATTACTCTGGCTGTAGGAACCATATCAGATTATTACCACTATTTGTTTGAATGCTTCCTTAAATACTTTGCACCGTAATCCAATTTCTGCAGTAAATGGTATTGAGAAACACACCTCGTGGACATCTCAAAAGTAGATTGTTTAGATGCAAGCGCTGGTTTCAGCTTGACTAACTGAATGTTACCCCTCCTTACATGTAAAGCACCATGGAATAAATGGCGCTATAACAATAAATAATAATAATAAGTAGCGTGGGCCAAGCCTGACCCAAACAATGCATCAGCAATTAGAAGACTGATAGAATTGTTTTTACACTTTTGAATTTACACCCAAACTGCATTGAAATTGTCGATGCTTTTGCATGATCACTGTGCATTAGTTCTTCCAGATACACCACAAAAAGTAGGGTCAGGAAGAAGCATTGATTTCAGATCTGCTTCTATTGTTAGTGCCATATCTAGAAGTTGTCAAGATTTTTATATTAACTTACCAGAAATGTATCCTTTACCAGTTTGTGCCTATAGAATGAGCAAAAGTCCTCCTTAAATGTAATAGATAGAAAACAAACTCAGCTGCTGCCTCCTTCTCCTTCTGTATAAAACCCTGCATGTTTATTTAAGTTTCTATTCCTAAAGTGAAAAATTATATTTTTGGTTTATCCCTGTAAATCTACCTATTATCTACAGCAAGCCATCATTTTTTTTGTCTATAGACACAACAATATCATGGAAATCCATGCACTGCGCTACTATAATACTGTCACAGAAATGAAGTTCCAGTATAGAGCCGCTAATTATATTAGGATATGTCAATAATAGCATTTCTGTAATTTAATGTACCGTGGTTATGAGAACTGCTTTATCAGAGATACATTGAAAGAATCCAGGGTTATGCAAACAATGCTTGTGTTTGCTGATTGTGCCTGCAGGCTGAATCCCAGCTGTCATGTAAGGTTAATACTGATTACTTTTGCTTGTACGGGATAGTCATGTACTAGCTATTGGTAGGTATGTCATGTTTTAAAGGAGTTGTCAGAAGCCTTTTCTATAGTTTCTCTTTAGCAGAGTGCCACCTAGTAAAAGCACATTCTCTTTAAAGAATAGTCGGCCATCGTGCAAAGTTCACCTGTGTTACAGTAATTTTTTGTGTTGGTAGCAGAAGACTTTAAAAACAAATACAAAACAAGTCACAAATCTATCGTATAGGGGTTGTGTGGCCCCTTTTTTCTAAGCGATCTGACATAGGAAAGTTGTCCAGGAATCAGTCTGAAACCTAGAAAGTATCGTGCACATGTTGTATTAATTAGAATAAGACAAATGATGATCATTTCTTGCCATCGGACCATGCCATCGGCTACTGCCCAGCCCAACATGCAGCAGCGTATTTTCATGCCCAATCTCAGGTCTACCAGGATAGAAAGTCTGCAAAACCCTTCATTATTAAGCCTTTCATGGCACACTACACTGTATGCCGCCTTTCCCTCACTACTACTTGGTTGGATTTATGCTCGCTTTCTCCATGGGCATATACATAGGTCTATCCCCAGACTACTCCAGGAGATCTAAAACCTGCTGTAGTACTTTACTTTGCAAGATAATCGTGAAAGGGCACTGTTAAAAACGCTCATTTTACTATTATCTTGCTTTGTAAACAATCTGCAGATCACCCAATGAGTGAGCAAAACTCTCGTAGTAGACTGCGTTTGGGTGTCCGCCTCCAGTAGGCGTATAATCCCGAACATGATGCACGGGAGAGCACACATTCGCTCTGCTGGCACCATTATAGTCTATGGCCCCGTCAGCGCATACTTCCAAATCCCATTTTGCGCGGGGTTCAGACATAATCTACAGCAGGACCCAAGAACGTGTAACTAAATGCAATGTGAAAGCACTCTTAGGCTGGTTTCACATTTTCGGTTGTGTCCACAGCGTTTCTGACGCATACATCTGCTTGCGTCTTGATTTCCAATCTTTAACATTGTAGATGCAGGTGCATGCATTTGCCCGCGTTTGCTTACGCATGCATTTTTTCGCCGTGTTCAGCAAGGCGCGGAGAACGCACTGTGTTGGAATTTTTGAGACGGTAAATTTCCGTCAAATATGCGCAGGCATGCGCATGAGTGTGTTAAAAAACAGATCATTGTCTATGGGAACACATGCGTATGATGTCTTTGCGTATGCACGCGTACGATGCGCTTGCGTACTTTGGACTGCGCATGTCCAGGAACTGATTTAGACATGCCCATTGAGACACGCCCTCCTGGAAATATCAAACACATGCGCATAAAAAGCGCAAACGCCTGTAAAAACGCATACAACGCTGCTTTTTTTTGCCGTCATGCGTAAGCTGATGCGAATAAAAGACGCTGCGTTATCATGCTTTTGCATGCGTTTGCAATTGTGGACGATACGCTGCGGATACAACCGCAAATGTAAAACCAGCCGTAGGGAATGATATGTTTCTCCTTTTATCAGGCGATAGGATTTGGTATCCTGTGCACCTCCATGCCCCTCAGCTTCTCCAGAAGACATGCATGTTTAATAGGACATCAATTTACAAACACTATGAAACCACCCCCTGCAAACATTATATATATATATATACTGTATATTCAACCATCACCACTTGGGTCTATCTTCCAAATACAAAGCGAATTTTGTTGGGTTCTTGTCCTCAAGTAAATCCTATGGGAAAGCATAGGATCCAACCATCTTTCCAAGTCTGTTATTCTTAAAGTCAAGCTTGATCCTAGGCTTCACCCGTTCACATGAGGCCTAGACACAGACAGAGATGGGTCTTTAGTGTAGGGTACCATCTAACAGAGATTACCTTGTCCTTGGCAGATGGGCCTACACACTTTGTGCAAAATGTGCCCAAAGTACTGCATCTTTTTACATGTATAGCAATCGTGGACTGCATGTATATAATGTTTGCAGAGTGCTGTTGTATAATATTTGCATACATATAAATGCTTGTACTGCAGCCACAGCATACTTGCACCTGTGTATTCATTTAATACTATGGTTAGTGTTTGCCAGTCTCTACATTTCCTTTTAGTAGGACATCTCTCTCTCAGCTCCATGAAGTGATTCCCATTTTCCCGGGTGTAGTGTACAGTGTGACAGACAGGCAGTGACCCAGGAAAATTAAAAACAAAGTCTTTTAAAGTCCAAAGAAACCTACCCTGGAACTCCAAAGGTATCCTCCAGATCAGAGACGGAAAACAGGATAGCCCGTAACCTGGACCTGTTGCCATAGGCGACTGCACCGCCAAGTACGCTGAGCGGTTTTCAGGCCTTTTGGCTCTGTGTTGCTTAACACAGTTTGGACTCTGCAGAACCTTTTGCTCTGCATGCTTTCAAAACCAAACTGACCGACCCAACCCTCTGCTGCAGGGTTTTTTATGAGGAACTTGTGGCCGTAGTCCATTTAAAAAATAAAAGCCCATGCATTGCAATCATTGCAGTGCACTCCCGCGGCCTCAATATGCCTCTGTGCGCATCCTGGGGGACACATAGCGACCCTCACATGACACCGGTCACTGCCTCACACAGGGCACATGCCCTCAGCACTTTTTCTGGTCTTTTCCAGAGTAAATTACTGGGTGCTACGCGTTACTTTTTTCACTTACTGAAATGCCATTAATTGCGTCCCTACTAATTTATAGACTCCCCATCTTATCAATCGGTCCCGAAAATTGTTATACAATGGCATATATGATGTCTTCAATGTTGTCATGGTTGAGAACTACAACATCACCCAGCTTCATGGAGCCCGCGGTGTGTTTTTCTTTGCATGTTGGGAGACAGAAAAGAGAACCACCACCCCGAAAATTCATTATACACAAATTATATAACAGTTGAACATGTTATATACTAAGGGCACAAAGTCTGGCTTAAAAGCTTTGAAAAGTTGCAAAATTTAGGCGCAACTCAGAGTTATGTCTACATTTTGTGAATTTTGGCATTTTCACACCAGTCTGTCACAGTTCTGAAAGAATCGGTGGGTTGGGGGCAGGGCGAGGGTGGACGCCATAGCTTGTCTCATCCTTGACAAGCTGTGCACTTCCATACAGCAGAAATCTCTAATACCTGACTGGAATGAGATCTGTAGCGTAGCGCACAGAGGCGCATGTCCTTTGTCAGACTCTCCAGATTCATGAAGTTGTGTGCACCTCTTCATGAATCAGGAATGCCTGACTCAAGCACACCCCCTCATCAAGACTGGTGTGTTAAATGCAGGTCTTGATGAATTGGTCCCTAAAGGTAGATAACTTAGCAGTAGGACATAACTTATTTAACCCCATCACTACCTTTGACATATATTTACGTCAAAGGGAATGTGTCTTTGTTGTGAGTTTGAACACTGAGCCCACATCTTTCCCCTCACTTGAGGGCTAATTTAATCAGCCATCAAGTGCTTCTAGAGCTATGGGTGGAGCGGTGCTCGGCCTGCAGCTTTTAACCAGTTAAATTCTGCTGTCCATCACTCATAGCAGGACTTAACATGCACTGGCCGCAAGTGCGTCATTCATCCTGCCCATTGGCGTCACTTTTGTGATTGCTGGGCGCTGATGGGTTGACATGACAGACAGGGGTCTGCTGATGACCCCAATGCTTGTCATTACGATTTCTAAATGTTTTTTCACCACCTAAATAAAACAAAACTATATGTGTTTAGTATCTGCGTACTATTAATGACCAGGAGAGTCATTTTACCAAGTCAGTTTTACCGTGAACATGGTAAATAACAAAAACAGAAAACAGTTGTGGAATTGTACTTTTTTGGCAATTTCAACACACTTGGAATATTTTTCCTATTTTCCAGTACATTATAATGGTAAAATGAATGACGGCATTAAAAGGACAACTCGTACCGCAAAAAGCAAGACCTGATATGGCTATATGGCCAGAAAAGTAAAAAAAATTATGGCTCTTGGAAAAAGGGGAGGAAAAAATGGAAAAGGTGACAAGGTTAATAGCATGACAAATGAACCAGTGAAGAACCTCTTCAGATCTTATACCTCCCATGGTTCAATTGTTGTCATCGTCATACAAAGCAGGCCAACAGCTACAGACACAGACCTACAGGAATACAATCAGGTCAGACAGTTAAGAGGAACAATCAACAGCCAACAGGAAAAGTAATCCAATCGTCACTCCACTGGTGGTAGTGGTGCATGTGGAAAAATACATAATGCGAAATCAGGAAGGTCCCGACACTCGTATATAGGTTTTTTCCTTATTCTTTTATTCAAGAAAATCAGATGTGTTTCAGTGCATCCAAAACTTTCAACAACTGTTGATAAAAACCTGTATGTGAGGGCCGGGACCATCTTGATTTTGCGAGCCAATAGGATAAAGCACTTCAAGTAAAGACTTTCCTTTGATTTTGCTTTCATTGCAATACTTTGGACTGAGACAGGATAGATTGTGCTTCAGGCCCCTAAGTCAAGTTCTCCACTGGATAAAACTTATCTGTTGCTGGATACTTGGCATACACATCTCCATCATTGGAGAGAATGGCTTTCCCTGCTTGATCAAGGGGTTTAGTTGGCCTTGACCGTTCAAGTTGACATGACATGCATCTCTGAAGATGTCATTGGTTTGTCATAAAGAACGGCAGATTTCACTATAGGTTTTATGGAGAACAACATGAATTGAGATCTTGAACTGTGTTTCCATCCCATGCATCTCTTTTATTCAAGGAAATGCAAACAAGGGGGGAGAGGAAGGAGAAAGACTCCAAAAAAAAAATACTAGAAATAGTTGGGTGTCATCATGGGCATTATTACTGGGACAGGGACAGGTATTTATCACGAGGATCCAGACTTTCATTCTCCACTTTTGATGATAGTATAGTAAACCAGGTTGAAGTGTGATATTGTAAGAAGTGTAAGTCATCAACGAGGCCTGCTTTATGTGAACCTCATATCTGCTCCACCACTCTTTTATCCGTATGATATTGTTATTTAGTTACTCGGTTGATAAAATGGGCACAGTTAATGATAGAAAGCATGTGACGTGCAAGCTTTGAATCATTAGATGTTCTGTAGTTCTTTGTGTTCTCAGCGCCATGTTAACTTAATCTCAGAAAGAACTACCATGTCTCTATTTTTTTTCATTAAAGTGATATTAATGCAATGAAACATGCATGCTATATACTAACTGCCAATGCAAAAAGTCACATAAAAGCCATGTTCCCTCTTGTGGTGGCACCCTAGAGATCGGAAAGCGGGACAATTTAAAGATGTTAATGGCAATAAATGGTGATTTCATTTAAATGCAGAGTGGAATTATTAAAATAATACAGTCTATGGTCACAGAAACAGAAGAAGGATCCACTTACTTTCTCAAAAATTGCAGCTTTGCCATGTAATATTGAAAATCTATTGACCGAACAGATTTGAACATGAAATGTCTTCTAATAGACGAAATGCTATAGTTAGTGTCATGCAATATATTTCAGTGTCTGCACTACTGAAGATTATGGTTGTACCACTGGATTGGGCCAATGGGATGTCATTGGTTAAAGAGGACAGGGCTTTGAGTCCATAGTGATTGGGTCATGAGTTTGGTCAATATATACGACTCCATTTTTCCAGGATAAATAACAACTCTATAAATATAATTCCAGGTAAAGGGCGATTTCATAAAGTTTCAGTTCACTATTAGGCTATGTGCACTCTTTGCGGAATGGGGAACAGAATTTTCTGCACCAAATCCGCATCTTCTGGCAGAATCCACAGATGCAGATTTTCTGCGGATTTTGTGCGGAATTGATGCAGATTTTGTGCGAATTTTACCCCTGCGGATTTCAAACATGGAAGGGTTCAAATCCGCTGCAGTTCCGCATGCACTTCTTTTCAATCCGCTGCGGATTCGGTGCGGATTTTTCCGCACTATTAGCACAGGTTTTTTGTTCCCCAATTGATTTACATTGTGCTGTAAATCACATTGCGGAACTGCAGCGTTTCTGCGCGGAAAAATCCGCTGCGGATCCGCACCAATTCCGCATCGTGTGCACATGGCCTAAACGTTTGAGTGCAACAACTTTACAGGGAAAGAGGTTATATGGCTAATATTTTTCTTTAAAATAATTGGCACAAGTGCTTCCAAACATTTTTTAAAGCGTTGTGCTCGCCTCATTGACACTCTTCTGAGGCGCTCTAGATTCCCTGTTGGTCTTTGCTTCATGGCCCATTTCTACTCACCAGAAATGAATGAATTGTCACAGCCAGTGATTGGCAGAACTTCATTTCAGGAAAGATCAGAATGAGACCATTGTAGGATATACGAGATAAATACGACTTTTATATTTTTTCAGCATTTTGAGCCTGATTTTTAATAGATACTAGCTAGAATCCCCCTTTTAGCATGTCTAAGACTGATAGATAAGGTTGAGTAACTTTGCAGCTTTGTTGGTTACTGCTCCTGAGTTACATCTTACAGAGGGTGAAAAAAAATATCCATAAAGTAATTGTACCCCCAATGCCATTTACCATTATGTAAGCATTTACCCCTTATGGCTTCTCGGGGTAGGACATCCCATAGTTTGAGTATTCTTAACTGTAAAGAATTCTTTCCTATATTGATACCTAATTTACCTCTCCTCAATACATAAACAATGTCCCTGAGTTCTTTAAAAAATAAGTTAGATCTCAATTTTATGATCTAATATACAAGATCGCACCTAAGGTGCCTATTTCCAAATTTTTCTTGTTATAATATAGTCCCTGCCTTTGGCAGGTGGCCTTACAAAAAATTTACCGAGGGATAATATTACTTTGAATATCGCTGTTTTTATCACTTATTAGACATACCAGCTTTCGCAGCTGCTGACTGACATTGAGTACTGCTGGTTAGCTTACGTTAAACCACAATACTTAAGTCCTTCTCTTGTTCTGTTATGCCCAGTTTCATTCTATCTAATATATATGCATTACTAGTATTACAACTATCTAGATACATTACTTAACATTTATCAACTTTAAAATGTATTTGCCACGTTCTTGCCCATACTGCCAGCTTGTCTACTTCTTTCTATACTATTTTAGCTGATTTTTATAGGGAAACTGTGAGTAGATTTTTGCTATTTAATCTGTGAGCAGCATAAAGTACGGGATTCCAAGGATGTGTCACTTGCCCAGCAGCTTTCTGTAGTTTTAATACAATCAGTGTTTTACCAGCAAGTGATTATCACTGCAGAACTAGGTATCGTGATCAAGCCAGACCAACTAATCGCCCCGAAGTACAATGTGTTTGTGAAGTTGTTCACATTTTATATGTCTTTGTAAATGGTCAGATAAATGTGACTTCAGCCGTATAGTTATTTCACGGCTTATTCCACTCTGCTTTTAATACTAAATGCATAAATTGA
The DNA here is from genome assembly GCF_032444005.1 of Ranitomeya imitator. Taxonomy (NCBI): domain Eukaryota; kingdom Metazoa; phylum Chordata; class Amphibia; order Anura; family Dendrobatidae; genus Ranitomeya; species Ranitomeya imitator. Next base: position 708,353,203 of record NC_091284.1, on the reverse strand, counting down.
CTATAACTTTAGTGGAAGAGGTAACTGATGGCTACAAACTCTTGCAACACCTCGGTGTGATCTAAAAACGAGTCTTTGTGATTTAGAGGAGGGAATATGGCTTTTTACAACTTGAGCTTGCATTAAATGCATGCTCGGCCAGCTGCCTGAGGCATATATAACCTGCGTAGTCACCAATGCGCTCTGTATGGACACTGTCCACTTCTGCGTCTTAACGAATGCTTTGCCAATATTTGGGAATGTCCATCTAAAGGCCACTGATACCAAGAATTATTCAACAATCACATGAGACCAGCTTATCCATGAGTAGTGATTTCAAAGGATAATCTATTGTTTCCTAAAATGTAGGACTTCTTGCGCATCTTTATTATCCCTGCCGTAGCAATATTTTGTTACATTCACCTAGTGTATTCTACTTCTCAGCATACTGATGAAGTAATGTACAGCTGTAGGTGGCCTTTAATTTTAACCATTCCCATGTAAGATCAGATGTGGTGAAGAAATGCGATTGTTTTACTACAATGCTGTTCTCTCCTTCCAATACAGGTAGTAGTCAACGCTTTGGTTGGTGCAATCCCTTCCATTATGAATGTATTGCTGGTCTGCCTTATATTCTGGCTGATTTTTAGTATCATGGGGGTCAACTTGTTCGCTGGCAAATACTACTACTGTTACAATGAGACGGCGGAAGACCGGTTCCTAATAGAAGAAGTCAACAACTTTACGGAGTGTGATAACCTGATAAACCAAAACTACACAGAAGTCCGATGGAAAAATGTGAAAATCAACTTTGACAACGTTGGGGCCGGATACCTTGCCTTGCTTCAAGTAGTAAGCCACGTCTTTACGTCGTTATTGTCTTTTCATAGCTATAACCATAAACATAGTAAATTCATTTTTCAGTCCCAAGTGAATTTTTGTGTGTTTTGTTCTTTTGCATGCATTATATCATATTAATGTGATCCATAGTGGTGTCATTCCTGCTCTTCAGCAGCTTGATCTGTATAATTTGTTGTATATTTACATTATATAGTATATTGATATTATAATCTTAATCTAATATTATCTTTCTTAGGCTACTTTTAAGGGGTGGATGGACATTATGTATGCTGCAGTGGACTCCAGAAGGGTAAGAACTGGTTCCTTTTAGCAAGTGAAATGATTAACGGGGGTATTTGTAAATATTGGCCAATCAGTTCTCACCTAGGAGCTCCCTCCCTGTGATCACCTAACTCCTGTTGTAGGTCTACTCGGAATCCTGCAACTTATCCGTCCACTGGCCCTCGACTCCAACTCAGTCTACGGTGTGAATCTGCAGAAAGTTATTAGCAATAGGACAATCAAGATTTTGTAGCAAAGTAATAGGGCAACTTTCAGTAGTCTTTTTTTTTCTTCTCAGCTTTAAATCAATACTAAAAGAAATACACATTTCCTGTTGGAAAAAAATGACATAATAGTTATAGCTGTTATAAAAGTTAAAGAATAGTTGCAAAGTATATGGCCCACACTGCAATTCTTCAAGTAATTGTGACCTAGTGTTCATACCCAATACTGCCAAGGTGCAGATGCCATGGCATTTAACTTTTCGCAAGCATGGCTATATACTATTTGTCATGATACTAATTCAATACAATCTGGCGTCATCCAGTAAAATGTATTCATTAAAAACATGCATTTCTATTAATTACCATGGGAGTCTATGGGAGATGTATCTATGATGGACGGCATCCACCAAAGCCATGTATCATGGCCATAAAGTAACAAACGTATACATTATATGATATTTACATGGAAGCCATCTGAATGCTTTTCAGTTTCCGCCCTTTTGTTTTGCTGTTGTGAAGGGTAGCCCTAAGGCTATGTGCACACGTTCAGGAATTCATGCAGAAAATTCCTGTGGAAATCCGGACATTTCTGCCAGATTTCCGCATGAAATCCGCATGCGTTTTTTTTGCGCGGTTTTTTGCGCGGTTTTTGCACAGTTTTTGCACGTTTTTTCCCGGACATTTCCCAATGCATTAGACAGTGGGAAATCCGCGAAAAAAAAAGCAAAATTAATGAACAAGTTCATTATTTTTCCGCAATGCGTTTTTCATGCGGAAAAACGCACATCATGTGCACAGAATTTGCGGATTCCATTATAAATGATGGGATGCTTAATGTATGCAGATTATTTGCGGTTTTATAGCGTTTTTATAGTGCAAAAACGCTAAAAAAACGCAAAAAATCTGCAATGTGTGCACATAGCCTTACACTTCCAGCATAAAGCAAAATATACAACCTTCCTCTAGCATAAAGTCAAGCAAAGGAAAAACAAAAACGTCCATATGAAAGAACAGGCTTGCCCGTCCAGTTACACATCTGGCTTTCTCTTGGGTTTACTGTCTGAGGGCTAGGTGTAGCCCTCAAACACTGCTCCTTGCTCAGTTTTGGTCAGCAATGAACTGATTCCCCCTAACAGCACACTTCCTGGTGCTATATAAAACACTGAACTTGCCCTCTAATCAAGACCTGCAGAGCTAGGATTTTTACCATAGACTACCTTGCTTTCCTGCAATATACAGTTGTGTGAAAAAGTCCTTCCCCTTTCCTGATTTCCTATTATTTTTCATGTTTGTCATACTTAAATGTTTCAGATCACCAAACAAATTTTAATATTAGACAAAGATAACACAAAATGCAGTTTTTATATGAAGGTCTATATTATGAAGGAAAAAAGAAATCCATACCTACAGGGCCCTGTGTGAAAAAAGGGATTGCCCCCTAAACCTAATGACTGGTTGGGTCACCCTTAGCAAACAACTGCAATCAAGTGTTTGCGATAACTGGCAATGAGTCTTTTTCAACACTCTGGAGGAATTTTGACACACTCCTTTTTGTAGAATTGTTGTAATTCAGCCACATTGCCATTCAGAGATGAACTTGCTGGTGTGTTTTGGATTATTGTCCTGCTGCATGACCCAAGTGCGCAGATGGTTGGACATTCTCCTTCAGGATATTTTGGTAGACAGCAGAATTCATGGTTTCATTTACCACAGCAAGTCTTCCGGGTCCTGAAGCAGCAAAACAGCCCCAGACCATCACACTATCACAACCACCATATTTTACTGTTGGTATGAAGTTCCTTTTCTGAAATGCTGTGTTACTTCTACGCAGATGTAATAGGACGTTCACCTTTCTCTTCAGTCCACAGAGTATTCTCCAAAATTTGTGGGGATCATCAGTATGTTTTCTGGCAACACTGAGACAAGCCTTTATGTTCTTATTACTCAGCAGTGGTTTTATTCTTGGAACTCTGCCATGCAGGCCATTTTTGCCCAGTCTATTTCTTACAGTGGAGTCATAAACACTGACCTTAAAGGGAACCTGTCACCCCGTTTTTTCAGATTGAGCTATAAATACTGTTAAATAGGGCCTGCGCTGTGCGTTACTATAGTGTATGTAGTGTACCCTGATTCCCCATGTATGCTGAGAAATACATTACCAAAGTCGCCGTTTTCGCCTGTCAATAAGGCTGGTCTGGTCAGGTGGGCGTGTTCACAGCGCTCTTTTCTTCCCCAGCTTTCCGTTGGTGGCGTAGTGGTGTGCGCATGTCCAAGGTCCGAATTCCCTGCGCCCACGTGAAGACACAGCGCGCGATCTGCGCTGTAATCCCTTGCATCGGTGGGGGCGGCCATCTTCCTGGGGCCGCGCGTGCGCAGATGGAGTGCTCTGCTGCACGGGGCTTCAGGAAAATGGCCGCGGGTTGCCGCGCGTGCGCATTAGAGATCGCGGCGGCCATTTTCCCAAAGCCGAGATGCAAACTTGACAGGCGAAAACGGCGACTTTGGTAATGTATTTCTCAGCATACATGGGGAATAAGGGTACACTACATACACTATAGTAACGCACAGCGCAGGCCCTATTTAACAGTATTTATAGCTCAATCTGAAAAAACGGGGTGACAGGTTCCCTTTAAGACCTTAACTGAGGCAAGTGAGGCCTGCAGTCCTTTGGATGTTGTTGTGGGGTCTTTTGTGACCTCTTGGATGAGTCGTCGCTGCGCTCATGGGGTAATTTTGGTCAACCAGCTGCTCCTGGGAAAGTTCACCACTGTTTCATGTTTTCGCCATTTGTGGTTCTAACTGTGGTTCTGTCACGCTGGGTGACTGGGAAGTTAGGTGCACAACAACGGGAAGGGAGTGGGGAAGCCCAAACACTAGGAAAGGGGGAAGTGGAGACCCCTAGGCAGATCTGACAACAACCTGTCTCCTCTAACATCATTAAATAGGTTCCGCACCTATCGCTGAACAGGAGCCTAATCCCTGACTGTCCTTAGCGATAAGTCCTGGATAGGGAGGGTTCGAGCTGAGCACTAATCGGCCATCACGACAATGAAAGACAAGGTAAACAAACGAGGGAATATACTTAGCTTGAGAAGACACCAAAGAGATCACGCCTGCTATCCTCTAAGAGAACTCCAAGAGGGGCTAGTCAAATACTAGTACTTCCAACCAGACAGAGGGAAATAGAACTGTCAGCGGCGCCTTGCTGAAGGACTAAAGGTATTTAAACATCCAGCAAAGGGTGTGTTAATAAACAGCAGATGGTGGAAATCACAGCTAGGTCCTAGAGAGAGAAGGATATCACTCCACAGCATAGCTGCAAAATCCAGACGGTGCCTGCAGAGCAATGACCTTCTACAGTGGGATCCAGAATGACTGTCTGACACACCTGTGACAGGTTCCCTGGAGTACCAAACCTTTAGAAATGGATTTATAACCTTTTCCAGGCTGATAGACCTCAATTACTCTGTTTCTCATTTGTTCCAGAATTTCTTTGGATCGCGTCATGATGCCTAGCTTTATAGGATCTTTTGGTCTGCTTCATTTTGTCAGGCAGGTCCTATTTAAGTGATCTTTGAGAACAGGTGTGGCAGTAATTATGCTTGCATGGGGCTATGGAATTTTAAAGAGAACCTGTCACCTGAATTTGGCGTGACCGGTTTTCGGTCATATGGACGGAGTTTCAATCCAATATTGTGGCCAGCATGCAGCCAGCGGGTAAGGAAAGGGTAAATCAAACACCCGAAAACTCCGCCCATATTACCGAAAACCGGTCACGCCAAATTCAGGTGACAGGTTCCCTTTAACTCAGCTTCCCAAAGATCTGATAAACCATAGTTAGTTTTTGTTTTAAGGAGTAAGGGGCATACACTTTTTTTACACAGGGTCCTGTAGGTTTGGTTTCTTTTTCCCTTAATTAGACCTTCATTTAAAACTGCATTTTGTGTTTACTTGTGTTATCTTTGTTTAATATTTAAATTAGTTTTGATCATCTGAAACATTAAAGTGTGGCAAACTAGCAAAAGAATAGGAAATCAGGAAGGGTGCAATCACTTTTTTTTTTTTGGGATAATGATTAGTGATGAGCGAATGTGCTTGGGTAAGGTGTTATCCGAGCATGATCGAATGCTAATACAGTATCCTCGGCGCTCTCAAATGCTATGTTCGAGTCGCTGTGGCTGCATTGGACTCCTGGACTCAGGTTCCCAGAACAGATAAAGTTCCCTAGAGGTCTAGATGAGTTCCGGAACACTCAATCATGTACTTCGTACTACTAGTAATTTTACCACCCCATGCACTTATCGTGCTACAGAAATTGTTCTAGCACTAATTGATAGAGATATCAATGGAATTTAAAACACCAAAGCTTCTTAATGCATCAGAAGCGTCTGACTACCGTGTCTGCGAATTGAGATACTGATTTGGCTCCTAAGTCATATTGCACGACTCGTTAAAGGGTTGTGACTTGTAGGATCGCTACTTCCAACAGGTGGCGCTATAGAGTTTAAGTCCTCTTTTTCTCAGAAGAGGCAATTTGCATATTGACTACCTCCACAAATTTTACTCCCAAGTGTAAGATTTCTGGCGTAAAGAAAGCCACTGCTCATCATAAATCAGAGAAGCTATAGCGTCACGCCCCTTCATTGTTTCACAGCTCTGCACTGTGCCAAAAATGTGCCACTTTTCAAAGCAATATACAACAGAATTTTTTGATTGTGACCCCATCTGTGTATCCAAATAAATGTCTATTCAACCTAGTACATCATACTTGATCGTTGTGTGTCCTAGTTGGAGAAACACGTTCTCCAGGATTTGCAAAAACAGCACATGGTCTGCCTAGAGCACCCGCCGGATTTGTTGGAGCATCTGCGCGAGCAGCATAAAGTGGTGACTGTTTTTATCATGCAGAAAGCAAAGAGGAGGTTGAGCTACTTTAAAAAGCTGCAACTGGCCACTGTGAGGGGTATGTTGTATACTGAGACCCTTCGAAGAGGCTACTAAACTAATCAGTGTGGACAACTGTGATGCTGTCAACTGCTTCATAGATATTGGAAAAAACGCTCCCAAGGATGCAAGTTCTACATGTTCATTGCTGCCCTGGAGCTATTAAGACGTGTTTTAGATACAGGCAGGGGACGAGGCTGACAGTGTGAAATTGATAATGACACCGTGGACTTCTGGGTCAGTAGATTGGACCAGAAGCTAGAACTGGGTGGGCTCACGGTCTTGTCCATCTTCCAGTGTACTATAAGAGAGGGTAATTGTGGCTCTGTCTCCCATGGGAATCGGATTGTCCTGGAACCAGCTTGGAAAATGTTACATTTGGTAAAATGAATCGGTCATGGATCAGAGCCAACTTTTATCTGTCTATGGCTGATGCAGATGATTAAATCAGCTCTAGCATTTGCATGTCTATTGCGTTTTGAATTACCCCACAGCCAGGCATTTCCTGCCTATCCATTGTATTATAATTCTACTGGACTGGTGCTGTTGGGCCTGCCAGTGCTTGGCCTGGCTCTTTGCCTACCCAATCATAGTTTTTATTGTGCGCCTGTAGCCCCTGCCGATAGACAGCCACACATCTCCTGCCTGTACATTGTGTAGTATAGCTATACTGAACTTCTGCTAAGAACCCTACCCCGTGTAAGGTAAATACACCTAAAACCGCCCCCCAAAAAGATAATTTTTGGATGGCTTTTAAAAGCCATTGGTTCTCTTTCCAAACAGCAAACCTATTGGTATTCCCAAAAGAAACAGATACATTTTGGAAAGCTTGTTAAAAAGCCATAGCTTTTTCATTTTTCAAACAACAGACTATGCCTATGGCATTTTGATGTATGCCTCCTGTGTATAAACACCACCACGGCAGATATATGACCCCAAAGGTTTATACATTTTTTAACAATTTTTACATTTTACAGCATGAAAATCTGTCACTGTGAAGGTTTATTAAAATGTTCTTAACTAGGTTGTAGGTTACTACCGTTTACTATTGGTTTACCAATAGCCATGTGTGTAGAGGTCACTTTGACTTTATCTGGCTGTGTTTTGTGTTAAAGAGCTTAAAATGTGTTATGTATAGTCCTAGGAGTCCTCAGAGTGTTAGATACAGCTTTTAGAGGGTAATTGGAGGCTTTGCAGTATTGTGAATCGCCAGAAATCTAATTTTGGGGATAAATTTGTCGAGGCTTGGAAGGTTCGCTCATCTCTATCACCAGAGCTGATGACCAGTCACCTGCTTGGAGTCCTCTTTTAAAGTCCTGTGACTGCCCCCCTCTGCTGGCCATTAGCTGCTGTGCTGCAAAGATAACCTGTGGCCCTCTACTGGCCATTATCATCGGCGCAGCTAAGCCAAAAACAAACTCATCTGCCTGTGACAGCACAGTGCGAAACTCCGCTAATTCCGCTTCCACCTCTCCTTATATGACACCTCTCCACTGCTGACACATAGCGAGGAGGATTGAGGATATCTAGTGAGTCTGCTGAACCAGTGAATGGGGAACTTCAGGCCAATGCAGGATGGCACAGATGCTGCTTTCCTTATGACAGTGTTCCCCAACTCCGGTCCTCAAGAGCCACCAACAGGTGATGTTTTCAGGATTTCCTTAGTATTGCACAGGTGATAATTGCATCACCTGGACAGGCAATAATTCCATCACCTGTGCAATACTAAGGAAATCCTGAAAACATCACCATGCATTACTGATTATGAAAAGAAAAAAATAATAATAACAGTGATACAAGTTCTGTTACCTATATAAACAGGGACTTTGTTATAAATTCAAATATATATTACCTTTATGTTACCATGTTTTTTTTGGATTTTATGGTTTTATATTATAGTATGGCTCTGTTACATTCTTTATGCATGCAGTTTGATTTAGTACTTCACCTTGCAATAATTTTACCTTTTAGGTCACAGAACAGCCAAAATATGAAGACAACATCTATATGTACATTTATTTTGTCATTTTTATCATCTTTGGCTCTTTCTTCACTCTTAATTTATTCATTGGTGTCATCATTGACAACTTCAATCAACAAAAGAAAAAGATAAGTATTTAGATTATTTACTTTGTTGGCTTAATTAATTATAAGTATACTAGCTATTGAACCCGTTCTACGCCCGGGTGGCGAGCATTTATATTGGTATATTGTCTCCATCCTGGTATGTGCTGCTCCATCCTGCGTCCCCATCCTGTCATGCGCTGCTCCATCCTGCGTCCCCATCCTGTCATGTGCTGCTCCATCCTGCGTCCCCATCCTGTCATGCACTGCTCCATCCTGCGTCCCCATCCTGTCATGCACTGCTCCCATCCTGCGTCCTCATCCTGTCATGCACTGCTCCATCCTGCGTCCCCATCCTGTCATGCACTGCTCCATCCTGCGTCCCCATCCTGTCATGCGCTGCTCCCATCCTGCGTCCTCATCCTGTCATGCGCTGCTCCCATCCTGCGTCCCCATCCTGTCATGTGCTGCTCCATCCTGCGTTCCCATCCTGTCATGTGCTGCTCCATCCTGCGTCCCCATCCTGTCATGCGCTGCTCCATCATGCGTCCCCATCCTGTCATGCGCTGCTCCATCCTGCGTCCCCATCCTTATGTGCTGCTGCATCCTGCGTCCCCATCCTTATGTGCTGCTGCATCCTGCGTCCCCATCCTTATGTGCTGCTGCATCCTGCGTCCCCATCCTTATGTGCTGCTCCATCCTGCGTCCCCATCCTTATGTGCTGCTCCCATCCTGCGTCCCCATCCTTATGTGCTGCTCCATCCTGCGTCCCCATCCTTATGTGCTGCTGCATCCTGCGTCCCCATCCTTATGTGCTGCTGCATCCTGCGTCCCCATCCTTATGTGCTGCTGCATCCTGCGTCCCCATCCTTATGTGCTGCTGCATCCTGCGTCCCCATCCTTATGTGCTGCTGCATCCTGCGTCCCCATCCTTATGTGCTGCTGCATCCTGCGTCCCCATCCTTATGTGCTGCTCCCATCCTGCGTCCCCATCCTTATGTTCATGCTGCATCCTGCGTCCCCATCCTTATGTGCTGCTGCATCCTGCGTCCCCATCCTTATGTGCTGCTCCCATCCTGCGTCCCCATCCTTATGTTCATGCTGCATCCTGCGTCCCCATCCTTATGTGCTGCTGCATCCTGCGTCCCCATCCTTATGTTCATGCTGCATCCTGCGTCCCCATCCTTATGTTCATGCTGCATCCTGCGTCCCCATCCTTATGTTCATGCTGCATCCTGCGTCCCCATCCTTATGTGCTGCTGCATCCTGCGTCCCCATCCTTATGTGCTGCTGCATCCTGCGTCCCCATCCTTATGTGCTGCTCCCATCCTGCGTCCCCATCCTTATGTTCATGCTGCATCCTGCGTCCCCATCCTTATGTGCTGCTGCATCCTGCGTCCCCATCCTTATGTTCATGCTGCATCCTGCGTCCCCATCCTTATGTTCATGCTGCATCCTGCGTCCCCATCCTTATGTTCATGCTGCATCCTGCGTCCCCATCCTTATGTGCTGCTCCATCCTGCGTCCCCATCCTTATGTGCTGCTCCATCCTGCGTCCCCATCCTTATGTGCTGCTCCCATCCTGCGTCCCCATCCTTATGTGCTGCTCCATCCTGCGTCCCCATCCTGTTATGTGCTGCTCCATCCTGCGTCCCCATCCTTATGTGCTGCTCCCATACTGCGTCCCCATCCTTATGTGCTGCTCCATCCTGCGTCCCCATCCTGTTATGTGCTGCTCCATCCTGCGTCCCCATCCTTATGTGCTGCTCCATCCTGCGTCCCCATCCTTATGTGCTGCTCCATCCTGCGTCCCCATCCTTATGTGCTGCTCCATCCTGCGTCCCCATCCTTATGTGCTGCTCCATCTTGCGTCCCCATCCTTATGTGCTGCTCCATCCTGCGTCCCCATCCTTATGTGCTGCTCCATCCTGCGTCCCCATCCTTATGTGCTGCTCCATCCTGCGTCCCCATCCTTATGTGCTGCTCCATCCTGCGTCCCCATCCTTATGTCCTGCTCCATCCTGCGTCCCCATCCTGTTATGTGCTGCTCCATCCTGCGTCCCCATCCTTATGTGCTGCTCCATCCTGCGTCCCCATCCTTATGTGCTGCTCCCATCCTGCGTCCCCATCCTTATGTGCTGCTCCATCCTGCGTCCCCATCCTGTTATGTGCTGCTCCATCCTGCGTCCCCATCCTTATGTGCTGCTCCCATCCTGCATCCCCATCCTTATGTGCTGCTCCATCCTGCGTCCCCATCCTGTTATGTGCTGCTCCATCCTGCGTCCCCATCCTTATGTGCTGCTCCATCCTGCGTCCCCATCCTTATGTGCTGCTCCATCCTGCGTCCGCATCCTTATGTGCTGCTCCATCCTGCGTCCCCATCCTTATGTGCTGCTCCATCTTGCGTCCCCATCCTTATGTGCTGCTCCATCCTGCGTCCCCATCCTTATGTGCTGCTCCATCCTGCGTCCCCATCCTTATGTGCTGCTCCATCCTGCGTCCCCATCCTTATGTGCTGCTCCCATCCTGCGTCCCCATCCTTATGTGCTGCTCCATCCTGCGTCCCCATCCTGTTGTGTGCTGCTCCATCCTGCGTCCCCATCCTTATGTGCTGCTCCATCCTGCGTCCCCATCCTTATGTGCTGCTCCATCCTGCGTCCCCATCCTTATGTGCTGCTCCATCCTGCGTCCCCATCCTTATGTGCTGCTCCATCTTGCGTCCCCATCCTTATGTGCTGCTCCATCCTGCGTCCCCATCCTTATGTGCTGCTCCATCCTGCGTCCCCATCCTTATGTGCTGCTCCATCCTGCGTCCCCATCCTTATGTGCTGCTCCCATCCTGCGTCCCCATCCTTATGTGCTGCTCCATCCTGCGTCCCCATCCTGTTATGTGCTGCTCCATCCTGCGTCCCCATCCTTATGTGCTGCTCCATCCTGCGTCCCCATCCTTATGTGCTGCTCCATCCTGCGTCCCCATCCTTATGTGCTGCTCCATCCTGCGTCCCCATCCTTATGTGCTGCTCCATCTTGCGTCCCCATCCTTATGTGCTGCTCCATCCTGCGTCCCCATCCTTATGTGCTGCTCCATCCTGCGTCCCCATCCTTATGTGCTGCTCCATCCTGCGTCCCCATCCTTATGTGCTGCTCCCATCCTGCGTCCCCATCCTTATGTGCTGCTCCATCCTGCGTCCCCATCCTTATGTGCTGCTCCATCCTGCGTCCCCATCCTTATGTGCTGCTCCATCCTGCGTCCCCATCCTTATGTGCTGCTCCATCCTGCGTCCCCATCCTTATGTGCTGCTGCATCCTGCGTCCCCATCCTTATGTGCTGCTCCATCCTGCGTCCCCATCCTTATGTGCTGCTCCATCCTGCGTCCCCATCCTTATGTGCTGCTCCATCCTGCGTCCCCATCCTTATGTGCTGCTCCCATCCTGCGTCCCCATCCTTATGTGCTGCTCCATCCTGCGTCCCCATCCTTATGTGCTGCTGCATCCTGCGTCCCCATCCTTATGTGCTGCTGCATCCTGCGTCCCCATCCTTATGTGCTGCTCCCATCCTGCGTCCCCATCCTTATGTTCATGCTGCATCCTGCGTCCCCATCCTTATGTGCTGCTGCATCCTGCGTCCCCATCCTTATGTGCTGCTCCCATCCTGCGTCCCCATCCTTATGTTCATGCTGCATCCTGCGTCCCCATCCTTATGTGCTGCTGCATCCTGCGTCCCCATCCTTATGTTCATGCTGCATCCTGCGTCCCCATCCTTATGTTCATGCTGCATCCTGCGTCCCCATCCTTATGTTCATGCTGCATCCTGCGTCCCCATCCTTATGTGCTGCTCCATCCTGCGTCCCCATCCTTATGTGCTGCTCCATCCTGCGTCCCCATCCTTATGTGCTGCTCCCATCCTGCGTCCCCATCCTTATGTGCTGCTCCATCCTGCGTCCCCATCCTGTTATGTGCTGCTCCATCCTGCGTCCCCATCCTTATGTGCTGCTCCCATACTGCGTCCCCATCCTTATGTGCTGCTCCATCCTGCGTCCCCATCCTGTTATGTGCTGCTCCATCCTGCGTCCCCATCCTTATGTGCTGCTCCATCCTGCGTCCCCATCCTTATGTGCTGCTCCATCCTGCGTCCCCATCCTTATGTGCTGCTCCATCCTGCGTCCCCATCCTTATGTGCTGCTCCATCTTGCGTCCCCATCCTTATGTGCTGCTCCATCCTGCGTCCCCATCCTTATGTGCTGCTCCATCCTGCGTCCCCATCCTTATGTGCTGCTCCATCCTGCGTCCCCATCCTTATGTGCTGCTCCATCCTGCGTCCCCATCCTTATGTCCTGCTCCATCCTGCGTCCCCATCCTGTTATGTGCTGCTCCATCCTGCGTCCCCATCCTTATGTGCTGCTCCATCCTGCGTCCCCATCCTTATGTGCTGCTCCCATCCTGCGTCCCCATCCTTATGTGCTGCTCCATCCTGCGTCCCCATCCTGTTATGTGCTGCTCCATCCTGCGTCCCCATCCTTATGTGCTGCTCCCATCCTGCATCCCCATCCTTATGTGCTGCTCCATCCTGCGTCCCCATCCTGTTATGTGCTGCTCCATCCTGCGTCCCCATCCTTATGTGCTGCTCCATCCTGCGTCCCCATCCTTATGTGCTGCTCCATCCTGCGTCCGCATCCTTATGTGCTGCTCCATCCTGCGTCCCCATCCTTATGTGCTGCTCCATCTTGCGTCCCCATCCTTATGTGCTGCTCCATCCTGCGTCCCCATCCTTATGTGCTGCTCCATCCTGCGTCCCCATCCTTATGTGCTGCTCCATCCTGCGTCCCCATCCTTATGTGCTGCTCCCATCCTGCGTCCCCATCCTTATGTGCTGCTCCATCCTGCGTCCCCATCCTGTTGTGTGCTGCTCCATCCTGCGTCCCCATCCTTATGTGCTGCTCCATCCTGCGTCCCCATCCTTATGTGCTGCTCCATCCTGCGTCCCCATCCTTATGTGCTGCTCCATCCTGCGTCCCCATCCTTATGTGCTGCTCCATCTTGCGTCCCCATCCTTATGTGCTGCTCCATCCTGCGTCCCCATCCTTATGTGCTGCTCCATCCTGCGTCCCCATCCTTATGTGCTGCTCCATCCTGCGTCCCCATCCTTATGTGCTGCTCCCATCCTGCGTCCCCATCCTTATGTGCTGCTCCATCCTGCGTCCCCATCCTGTTATGTGCTGCTCCATCCTGCGTCCCCATCCTTATGTGCTGCTCCATCCTGCGTCCCCATCCTTATGTGCTGCTCCATCCTGCGTCCCCATCCTTATGTGCTGCTCCATCCTGCGTCCCCATCCTTATGTGCTGCTCCATCTTGCGTCCCCATCCTTATGTGCTGCTCCATCCTGCGTCCCCATCCTTATGTGCTGCTCCATCCTGCGTCCCCATCCTTATGTGCTGCTCCATCCTGCGTCCCCATCCTTATGTGCTGCTCCCATCCTGCGTCCCCATCCTTATGTGCTGCTCCATCCTGCGTCCCCATCCTTATGTGCTGCTCCATCCTGCGTCCCCATCCTTATGTGCTGCTCCATCCTGCGTCCCCATCCTTATGTGCTGCTCCATCCTGCGTCCCCATCCTTATGTGCTGCTGCATCCTGCGTCCCCATCCTTATGTGCTGCTCCATCCTGCGTCCCCATCCTTATGTGCTGCTCCATCCTGCGTCCCCATACTGCCTCTGACCCGCTCGGCGCCGAGTGCTGGGGGGCCTGAGCAGGCGGGGACACCGGCGCGCTGTGGGGGTCAGGTGCCGGTATCGCCGCCAGCTCAGGCCCCCCCAGCACTTACTATATTCACCTGTCCGGCGTTCCATCGCTGAGCGCCGCCATCTTCCCGGTCTCCTGGCTGTGACTGTTCAGTCAGAGGGCGGCGCCGGCGCGCATTAAGCGCGTCACCGCGCCCTCTGAACTGAAGGTCACAGGCCGAAGACCGGGAAGATGGCGCCGCTCAGCGATGGAACGGGGACAGGTGAATATAGGCCAATACTCACCCTCCTGGCGGTCCCTGCTTCTGCGGTGGAGATCGCGGTGTGCGTTCAGTGTGAACGCACACCGCGATCTCCCGGGAGCGTCGCTCTGTGAGGCCCAGACTGCGCCGGCGCTTGCGCAGTCTATAGAGGCTTCGGACAGAGTGACGCTCCCAGCGTTATATTATAGATATGGGTAGTTTATAAAAGTTTTGTGCAATACCCAAGAGGTAGTTATCTATATTAAACTTGTTTATATGTGGTAGTTCTAGACAAAATATAGTGAACGCTATCCAGGCAGCTGTCTAAGGTCTTTAAAGGGGTTTTAATGAAAATAATTGACATTATTCTAAGCTATACAGTGTTATTTAAGCAGAATGTATTGCATGCGTTTTTAGGGCAAAATTTGTAAAGTGTAATTATAGTTTTATTTTAACTGATATCTAACAATTTGGTAAGTTAGATAGACAGATTGGGATATATGAGGGATTCCAGGATGGATAGTAATAATGAAACACATATTTATGCTGATTATAACAAGTTTTATGTTTTCTCCTTTACTTTGGAGGTCAGGATATCTTCATGACAGAGGAACAGAAAAAGTATTACAATGCTATGAAAAAATTGGGTTCCAAGAAACCACAGAAGCCTATACCCCGGCCACTGGTAAGACATTTGCATACTTGTCCCTTTGTAGTACCTCATACAGAATAAGTAGGGTGGATGCTACAAATATATAGGGATCAACTCTCCAAGTACTCAAAGCAATATGAATAGTAACAGACAAAGAAGAGTACAACATATGTCAAGATTCACCAAGAATGTATTCATTTTTATTAAGATATAGGACACGAGATAAAGAACATGATTAAAAACATTTTAAAATATATATGATTTAAATTAGGGTGTGTCTATGATGACATAACACCCTACTGCTGTGCCAAGTAGAAAATAGCCATGAAGACAAATCTCCAATGACAAATGTGTTGACAGGACGCCATACATAATAAACCAAAAAATACTGAAACAGGACACCTTATATGTTGTAATTTGTAGTAATTCACAATAAAAGATACATTTTTTAATAGAATATTTTTATTTTTTTATGGCTACATATTGTTAGGACTGGCGGAACGCACCAAGAGAGATGATATAGATGCGTTCGCAGTCCGGGGTCCACCGTGCAGGTGAAACCTGCTGCTAGGAAATGACAGACAATATGGCGGTATTCAAAAGTATACACGCGTGGGTTAAACCTCACCCAGCGTGAAGAAAGCGATCCTGTTGCGTCACAGGACCACGGTACCGCACATAGAGCGCGAGCAAGTGGTCAGCGAACTAAACCCCAACAGGGATTGTAGTCCGATTAGACCCTTGCTGGCACTACACCGCTACTGGGTGTGAAAGGAATTATATAATTAAGGCACCGAAGTGCGAACTGTGCCGTGCTGGCAGGCACCACTAAGCACCCAGACGTGGGTCAGGAAGCGCACACTGGCGCGTGGCACCGCACTGGCGGTCACAGCAGTAGACGCTGACACGTGTGTGACACGTTGAGTGATAAGTCGGGCGCTAGATAGCAGCCATACTCCATACGCGAACAATCATACAATAGGGTAGGGGTATTTAAAGAACGACTTGCACTCACAACAAACACACGTATTAAATTGTACACTAGCGCATGGCCGTGCGGTCATGCGCAGTTTATATAGTTGCAGGACAGGAAGCGGCCACAGAAACTTTGCCCTTCCAAGACCTGCCAAGAGGACCAATAGAATGCGCTGCAGAGTCTGAGCACATGACCCTCGATCTCCAACGGGAGATCTTGCCCTGGGCATGCTCAGTGTGCGCAGACAAGGACTTAGTCCCAGAGAAGTCCACTCGCTGCTGACCAGTATAGGCTTTACAGGCAGAAGCTGGAGAAGCAGCAGTAACTCTTCTCACAGAGTCAGACTGAGCGAGACGCTGGGATCGACGTCCCTGCTGAGCAGGCTCCACTGCGGCTGGAGGAGAATGGGAGACCGCAGCGGAGACGGATCGAGATTCCCCCTGTGCAGCAGAGGAAACTCGACTCCTAACACATATATTGGGGATATTGCCAATAAAAAACAATGACCCTGTATAGCTATAATTTTACTCTGTAATTTTGAATGTCTACAAATTTGTTAGATTCTTTTACAAATTATGTGTAAAAGATTCTGTAATCTAATTGTTACGCACCTAGTTTTGGAACCACTGTGCCACGGTCCGAAGATTGCCTGGAGGGGTTGTAACTAAGGGACCATCTGGTTCTTCACTAGAGTCCCTGATAGTGTGTTTAGACTTTAGCCCAGGTGGATGCCCGGTATCACTCTAGCACAGACCCCAGAGTCGCTAAAACTGACCTCCTGAGGGGGGTAGGGAAGCAGGGATGGACTTGGAGAACCAAGCTGGCCAGGAACTTGATAGCAGGAAGGTGGATACTGCATGGCTGGTAGACAGGACTGGAACTGGAACACAGGAACAGACAGGGCAGGTTACATGAACACAGGATGGACAGGTGCAGGATCAGAGGAGCTGGTTCAGACAGGACAGATGAGGGACGCGGTAACAGGTGCGGAACAGCCGGGTCAGGATCATGACTTGGTATAGGTAGGACGGGATCAGTAGCAGGTTCAAATTGGATGGACAGGATCAGGAGTACGGTACGGGCAGGTTCAGGTACAGAGTGTACAGGATCAGAAACAGGGAGCATAGGTACAAGGACTTTACATCTTAGATGGGGCGTGTAAAACACTAATTGACTAAACTTGCTAAGGCACCTTCTGTTAGGGAAGGTACTGTTAGGGTTGGTGGAACGCACCAAATATATTGTTTATTAAAAGGAATTGGTGCGTTCGCAACCCGGGATCCACCGTGCAGGAAAGTACCTGCTGCTAAATAATGGCGGCTCTATATGGCGGTATATATTAACTCTGTTAGCTTCACAGAGTAACCGCGAGAGGTGAGCTCTGTGCCCTGTTAGACTTTCACAGAGGCACAGGCCAACTACCCAGATGTGAGCAGTGAGTGGTCATGCATGCATACTCAATCTCCTCGCCGGAGGAGCCAGCATTCTAGGGGCTTATTTCAGCCGGGTCCCTGAACACACTTATACACAATCTCCTCGCCGGAGGTGCCAGCATTCTAGGGGCTTATTTCAGCCGGGTCCCTGAACACATACAAACACATGACCACATTGGCGCAAAGCATATAGCAACAGACGATACTAGCGCATGGCCGTGCGGTCATGCGCAGTTTATATAGTTGCAGCACAGGAAGCTGCTACTGAAGTTTTTGCCCTTTCAGGACCTTCCAGAAGGACCAATGGAAAGTGCTGCAGTACCTGAGCATGTTTTGCCCTTTCAGGACCTTCCAGAAGGACCAATGGAATGTACTGCAGCACCTGAGCATGTGACCGAACATGTGGCCCTCGACCTCCAATGGGAGACCCTGCCCTGGGCATGCTCAGTGTGAGTAAACAAGGACTTAGTCCCAGAGAGGTTCGCTCGCCGCAGATCAGTGCAGGGTACCATAGGAAAGCCAGAAAAGGCAGTAGTGACCCTATGCACCGAATCAGCCTCAGCGAGACGCTGGGAGCGACGTCTCCGCTGAGCAGAGCCCACTGCGGCCGATACCGAATGGGAGACCGCAGCAGACACGGATCGAGATTCCCCCTGTGCAGCAGAGGAAACTCGACTCCTAACAGGTACCTTAAAAACCTGATGTCTCCTAGCCATTGGCTGGGGACATTTTCAGAAGCGTACATGCTGCCTTTAGAAAGCAGGGAGCGAGCGCGCATAAGTATACTACCAACAGGCCTGCGTGCTGTGCACAGGTCCTGGGAGGAAGCAGATGCTGCGGGGATCAGAGCAGCGTGAGAGGGTAATTGTGCACACCGGCGAACCTGCCGAGAGGAGAACGGTGAATCATGCAGGGCCGCCCTAACAATGTTCCCCCCCTTAGACCCCTCTTCTTCAAGCCCGTGAGAAATATCTGTAGAAGTGTGGCTTTAATATATTCTTTGGGCTCCCAAGATCTTTCTTTGGGTCCAAATCCTTGTCAATCCACTAAGAAAACTTTTTCCTCTCACCTTCTTTAACCCCTTCATGACCTTGGGATTTTTCGTTTTTCCGTGTTCGTTTTTCACTCCCCTCCTTCCCAGAGCCATAACTTTTTTATTTTTCCGTCAATTTGGCCATGTGAGGGCTTATTTTTTGCGGGACGAGTTGTACTTTTGAACGACATCATTGGTTTTAGCATGTCGTGTACTAGAAAACGGGAAAAAAATTCCAAGTGCGGTGAAATTGCAAAAAAGTGCAATCCCACACTTGTTTTTTGTTTGGCTTTTTTGCTAGGTTCACTAAATGCTAAAACTGACCTGCCATTATGATTCTCCAGGTCAGTACGAGCTCATAGACACCTAACATGACTAGGTTATTTTTTATCTAAGTGGTGAAAAAAAATTCCAAACTTTGCTAAAAAAAATAAAAAAATTGCGCCATTTTCCGATACTCGTAGCGTCTCCATTTTTCGTGATCTGGGGTCGGATGAGGGCTTATTTTTTGCGTGCCGAGATGACGTTTTTAATGATAGCATTTTGGTGCAGATACGTTCTTTTGATCGCCCGTTATTGCATTTTAATGCAATGTCGCGGCAACCTAAAAAATGTAATTCTGGCGTTTCGAATTTTTTTCTCGCTACTCCGTTTAGCGATCAGGTTAATGCTTTTTTTTAATTGATCGGGCAATTCTGAGCGCGGCGATACCAAATATGTGTAGATTTGATTTTTTTTTTTTATTGATTTATTTTGATTGGGGCGAAAGGGGGGTGATTTAAACTTTTATATTTTTTTTTATTTTTTTCACATTTTTTTAAACTTTTTTTTTTACTTTTGCCATGCTTCAATAGCCTCCATGGGAGGCTAGAAGCAGGCACAACTCGATCGCCTCTGCTACATAGCAGCGATCTGCTGATCGCTGCTATGTAGCAGAAATGGAGGTGTGCTGTGAGGCCGACCACAGGGTGGCGCTCACAGCCACCGGTGATCAGTAACCATAGAGGTCTCTAGGACCTCTATGGTTACCATCCTGACTCATCGCCGACCCCGATCATGTGACGGGGGTCGGCAATGACGTCATTTCCGGCCGCCCGGCCGGAAGCAGTAGTTAAATGCCGCTGTCTGCGTTTGACAGCGGCATTTAACTAGTTAATAGGTGCGGGCAGATCGCGATTCTGCCCGCGCCTATTACGGGCACATGTCAGCTGTTCAAAACAGCTGACATGTCCCGGCTTTGATGCGGGCTCACCGCGGAGCCCTGCATCAAAGCAGGGGATCTGACCTCGGACGTACTATCCCGTCCGAGGTCAGAAAGGGGTTAAAGCGAAGATATTCTTTGCCTCAAAGACGTCGTCTGAGCTGATGAGAGCATGCGTTGCAGCAGGATCTTGGAATAAAGGACTCAAAATGACCGGTTTTTGGAGGGACACGTAGAAGGAATTGGGTCTTGTAATGAGGCTGGCAGCTTCAGCTTATAAGATATGTTATTAATTTACTTGATGACTTCAAAGGGACCAATGAAGCAGGGACCCGTTTTGGGATGGATGTACTTGGAAGAAAGCCACACCTTATCCATCTGGAAGATAACAAGGTTGATACAGGCATCTTTTGTCAGCATGCCTCTTCACACGCTCCGATGATTTTTCTAGTGTGGCTTTAGTTTCCTCCCAGATCTTAGAGAAATCCTTAGTAAGAGGTTGCTGGTACACCAGAAGCGGCCAACACTGGAAGAGGGATTCCTGGTTATTGACCGAAAACAATGAGGAAGTGAGATCTTGCAGAAGACTCACTTACATACTTGTTATAGCAGAATTCTGTAAAGCGCTGCGGAATATGTTGGCGCTATATAAATAAAGATTATTATTATTAGATTATTATTATTATTCTGCCCAGGCTAAGAGTTTGACCCAATCGTCATGATGTGTGTTCGTGAAATGCCGCAGGGAGTTAACCAGAACCTGTCCGTTAGATTGAGGGTGGTATGCAGATGAGAAGTCCAGCAGCATGTTCAGAAGTTCGCACATAGTTCTCCAGAATCTGGATGAGAATTGGACACCTCTGTTGGATGCAATGTGAAGAGGAAAGATGGGCTGGATGAACCTCTTCGCAAGCCATTTCGAGAAGTGATCCTCCACTACCCAGATGACAGAGCATCCAAAGTACACAGGAAGGTCCGTAATAAAGTCCATAGTGATGTGTTGCCAAGTCGCCAAGGGCACAGGAAGTGGCAGAAGTTGCTCTGACGGGAGTTGCCTGGGAGTCTTGTTGCAGGCACAGGAAGGAAATGAGGAAACAAACTCCATGATATCCTTTTGCATGGTAGGCCACCAATAGTGACGTGAGATGAGCCGCAATGTCTTTCTCTGCCCAGCATGACTGGCCATCTTGTAGGAGTACCCCCATAACAGGATTTTCCTTTTATCCAATTCCGACACCAAGGTCTTTCATGGAGGAATTTGTGACAAGTTTACCGGAACCACAGTAACCATCTTGGATAGCTGGATGATAAGTTAGGGTTCCTCTTTTTGGAAGAATGGACCGAGAAAGTGCATCAGCCTTGATGTTCTTGTCAGTAGGCCGAAAATGCAGAACAAAGTCAAAACATGCAAAACATAGCGACCACTTAACCAGGAGCGGATTCAGTCTTTTGTGAAGTCCTAAATCCCCACAGTTCCTGCTCGCAACAGTCCATGCGTCTCACTGGCTTCCCTGTAAGCCCCTATTCCCAACTCGTTGGGTCTGTCCTTTCTCGTAGTTCGGGTTGATTGGCAGATCAGTCATCAGCCAATCTTGCAGCATCATCCATAGGTGTTTTTTTAATCCGTCACCCATTCTTTGAAGTCACCTGGGAGATTGGACATAAATTGTTCCAACATGAATATATTCAAAACATGTTCTATCCACCGCGTGTATGCCATATGTTATATGTTGGCAAACTCCGGTTACGTGTGTGCACCGAGCTTTCCAGTCTCTTGAAACTTCCTCTGGTAGGTTTCAAGCGTTATGGCATACCTTTATAGTAATGCGCTGCGAAAGGTATAATAACATCTCTGATCCCCAGAAGACAAGTTATTAAAAGTTTCCATTGTTTTTCCATGTCAGACCAACGATCAAAAATCTGGGGCAGTTACTGACTGACACCTCATGCGGCAGTCATAACCGGAGATGTTGATCAATGTCCAAGGTGTGGTATATCCCGGTACCTTAACCCCTTTCTGACATCCGATGTACTATCCCGTCTGTTAGGGTTGGCGGAACGCACCGAAAATATATATATTTATTAGTAGTAGTAGGTACGTTCGCAACCCGGGATCCACAGTGCAGGAAAGAACCTGCTGCTAAGTATGGCGGTACAATATAGTACTATAAACAAACTCTGTTACCTCACAGAGTCTGTTAGCAAAGAGAACACTGTGCCCTGTTTAGCTCACAGAGGAACACAGATACTTAATAGAGCAGTTAGTGGTCATGCAGTCAAATGCAAACACGCAGCTCCTCTCCGGTGGAGCCGGAATTCTAATGGCTATACGCGAGCCCTGAATCCACTCACATGAAACGCCTCGCCAGAGGTGCCAGCATTCTAGGGGCTTATTTCAGCCGGGTCCAGGAATACACACACACGAAACTCCTCGCCGGAGGTGCTAGCATTCTAGGGGCTTATATCAGCTGGGTCCCTGACTGCATACAAACACGACCACACTGGCGCTGAGCTCATACATAAATTGACACTAGCGCATGGCCGTGCGGTACCTGAGCATGTGACCCTAGACCTCCACTGAGAGATCTTACCCTGGGCATGCTCAGTGTGTGCAAAGCAGGACTTAGTCCCAGAAAAGCCTGCTCGCCGCAGACCAGTGCAGGGTACAATAGCCGAGCCTGGAGAGGCAGCAGTAACCCTTTGCACAGTATTAGATTCAATGAGATGCTGGGCTCCGCTGAGCAGGCTCCACTGCGGCCGATGCAGAATGGGAGACCGCAGCAGACATGGTTCGAGATTCCCCCTGTGCAGTGACAGGAACTCGACTCCTAACACCGTCCATGTGGGCTGTGCCCGTCTGACCATGGATGTAAGTCATAGCCGATTAGACACGCACACCGGTGGTGTGCAGCCGATCAGGGCCGGGTGTCAGCTGATTGTCACACCTAACACCCGGCACTAAGTGCCAGGAGTGGTCACGGACCGCTTCCAGCACTTTAACCTCCGGAACACTACGATCAAACATGATCGCTCACAGCCCCTCGCTGCCATGGAGACCCGATGTCGTCATGATGACATCCGGGTCTCCAGAGCTGAGAGACTTCCTGTCATGCGCAGTGCATGTCAGGAAGTCTCTAAGGTTAGTGCACAGAAGCTGCAGCGCTGACAGCTTTTATAGCATGCAGATCTGCATATTATAGTAGCAATCAGCATGCACAAAATGATTGTCCCATACTGGGACACAGTGTAAAACTAAGAATGAAATGAAAACATTTTTTTAAAGTGATTTTAAAAATATTTTAAAAAAATAATAAAAAAAAACAATATTTTATTTATCATTAAATAAATATTTGAATTTAAAAAAATCTAAACAATAAAAGTACACATATTTGGTATCACCGCATCGAAACCACCCGACCTATAAAACTGTCCAACTAGTTAACCCCTTCAGCGAACACCATTAAAAAAAAAAAACAAGCCAAAAATACAATGCTTTATCATCATACCACCGAACAAAAAGTGGAATAACAAGCGATCAAAAGGACGGCTATAAATAAACGTGGTACCACTGAAAATGTCATCTTGTCCTCCAAAAAAAACAAGCCGCCACATAGTTTTTCTTGTACAAGAGCACCAAAACATAAAAAAAAGTTATAAATGAGGTATCACTGTCATCGTACTGACCTGAATAATAAAACTGCTTTATCAATTTTACCATACGCGGAATGGTGTAAATGCCCCCCCACAAAAGAAATTTGTGAATTTCTGTTTCTTGTTGTTTAATAAAAAAGCTATCAAAAATGTCATGTGCCCAAAAATGGTACCAATAAAAACATTAACTTGTCCCGCAAAAAAGAAGGCCTCACATTAATCTCTGGGACAAAATATGGAAGAATTATAGCTCTCAAAATGTGGTGATGCAAAAACTATTTTTTGCAATAAAAAGCGTCTTTTAGTGTGTGACAGCTGCCCAACATAATAACCCGCTATAAATAGTAAATCAAACCTCCCTTTATAACCCCCTTAGTTAAGGAAAAATAATAAAATAAAAAAATGTATTTATTTCCATTTTCCCATTAGGGTTAGGGTTCGGGCTAAAGTTAGGGTTAGTGTTGGGGCCAAAGTTACGATTAGGGTTAAGATTAGGGTTAGGGTTGTGATTAGGGTTAGGGGTGTGTTAGGGTTAAATAGTAAATCAAACCTCCCTTTTATCACCCCCTTAGTTAGGGAAAAATAATAAAATGAAAAAAAAAAAGTATTGATTTCCATTTTCCCACTAGGGTTAGGGTTAGGATTGGGGTTAAAGTTAGGGTTAGGGTTGGGGCTAAAGTTAGAATTAGGGTTGGAGCTAAAGTTAAGGTTAGGGTTGGGGCTAAAGTTAGGGTTAGGGTTACGATTGGGATTAGGGATAGGGTTCGGATTAGGGTTGGTATTAGGGTTAGGGGGTGTGTTAGGGTTAGGTTTGTGGTTATGGTTTGGGTTAGGGTTGGTATTAGGGTTAGGGGTGTGTTAGGGTTAGGTTTGTGGTTATGGTTTGGGTTAGGGTTGGTATTAGGGTTAGAGGTGTGTTAGGGTTAGGTTTGTGGTTAGGGCTATGGTTATTGTTGGGATTAGAGTTAGGGGTGTGTTGAGGTTAGGGTTGGATTCATTATTGGGTGGTTTCTACTGTTTAGGCACATCAGGGGCTCTCCAAATGTGACATGGCGTCTGATCTCAATTCCAGCTAATTTTGCATTGAAAAGTCAAATGGCGCTCCTTCCCTTCCGGGCTGTACCGTGCGCCCAAACAGTGGTTTACCCACACATATGGGGTATCAGCATACTCAGGTCAAATTGCACAACAACCTTTGGGGTCCAATTTCTCATGGCGTCCGATCTCAATTCCAGCCAATTTTGCATTGAAAAGTCAAATGGCGCTCTTTCCCTTCCGAGCTCTGCCATGGGCCCAAACAGTGGTTTACTTGCATATATGGGGTATCAGCGACAAATTGCACATCAACTTTTGGGGTCCAATCTCTCCTGTTATCCTTGATAAAATAAAACAAATTGATTCTGAAATAAATTTTGTGTGGGGAAAAAAAGTAAAATGTTCATTTTTTTTTTAAACATTCCAAAAATTCCTGTGAAGCACCTGAAGGGTTAATAAACTTCTTGAATGTGGTTTTGAGCACCTTGAGGGTTGCAGTTTTTAGAATGGTGTCACTTTTGGGTATTTTTTATCATATATATCCCTCAAAGTTACTTCAAACGTGATGTGGTCCCTAAAAAAAAAATGGTGTTGTAAAAAATTAGAAATCGCTGGTCAACTTTTAACATTTATAACTCCCTAACAAAAAAAAATTTTGGTTCCAAAATCTTGCTGATGTAAAGTAGATATGTGGGAAATGTTGCTTATTAAGTATTATGTATGACATATCTGTGATTTAAGGGCATGAAATTTCAAAGTTGGAAAATAACGACATTTTCAAAATTTTCTCCAAATTTCCATTTTGTTCACACATAAACGCAAATCGTATCAAAGAAATTTTACCACTGTCATGAAGTACAATATGTCACGAGAAAACAATGTCAGAATCACTGGGATCCGTTGAAGCGTTCCAGAGTTATAACCTCATAATGGACAGTGGTCAGAACTGTAAAAATTGGCCTGGTTATTAACATGCAAACCTCCCTTGGGGGTAAAGGGGTTAAAGATGCGGGCCCCTCTCTCCTGTTATCTACTGTCATATGCGCTGGGGCGGGTGGCGTACGACTACTTGCACACCCATATATTTGCTTAACGCTGTCGCCTGATCTATCTCGGTGGCCCGTTCTCCTAGCGCCACCAGCATCTGCCTCAACTCAGGCAATCGATCCTCCTCCATCTGGATGACAGCCCTGGACAGAGCTGCCCTCCTCCACATCTGAACTGACCTCTTGTGGGTGTTCACGGTCCCAGTCGGCCAAGCATTGTATTAGAGTCACCCAGCTGTCCTTCAGCAACCACTCTAGCTCTCGGCCAGAGGAAAGGGCTCTCAGCTCCTCCTTCTTGAGCCTTTTGTAGATGGCGTCTGTCGTCTTTCCAAGTGACCAGTCAGTAACTTTTTCTGGTAAGCTGTCCAAAGATAGTTGATTTCCACTGCTGCCACCACTTGTTAGGATTTGATGCTGTGGGTTTTAATAAACACCTAGGCAGGTCAACTATTTTTTTTTATTCCCGACATCCATGGTCTTACAGCAATTCCAGGTAGATGGCCACAATGCAATGCCCCACAGTCCACAAGACTGTAACCAACTCCAGCCGGCAACAACAGTCCTTAGGATAGTTCCTCAAATCCAGATGACAGATCTCACGACCATAGCATGTGTATCCAGCTCCAGTCGGCAACCAATCTCCAAACTCCATAGGTCATCCATACATGCGCACCAGGACCTCAGCAACAGAGCCTCGTCCCTTGACGTTACTGCACCAACTCCCTCACTAAACATGTGGCTTATTTTTCTCCCTCTCCTGGGATCAGCCTCCTGGATGAGCAGAAGTGTTCACAACCTCCCCCTTAAACATTTGCTGAAGAATGTTTCAGGAGCCCAGTCTCCATCCTGTCTGCAGGGTTGTGTATTAGGGATGCCCCCTGCAGAGAGGAGCAAAGACACACATGTCCCCACCAGATGCAGGACATAAATACTAATGTAGAACTTGTGTGTACATGAGATCCAGCCCGCATGTCTTCTTCTGCTTATTGTCAATGAATGGAAATGATTCATGAAGCTGAACTCTTCCCAGGAGAGATTTGCGCTCTTTAAACTGATGATCAAGCAAATTTCTGGAAAAAGTAACTATCTCTTTAGAGTCATGGACTCCGCTCTACGTCCATTGGTCTTATAGTCAGGTCCTCACAGGTAGGGATGGATTCGGAGAGTCAGAACAGCTAGGAACTGCATAGAGGGAGGATGGATACTGCACGGCTGGTAGAGAGGACAGGTACATGAACACAGGAACAGACTGGGCAGGTTACAGGAACACAGGACGGACAGGTGCAGGATCACAAGAGCTGCTTCAGACTGGACAGATGAGGGATGCGGTAACAAGTGCGGACCTGGCGGTACAGGATCAGAACTTGATGTAGGCAGGACGGGATCAGGAGCAGGTTCAAACAGGACGGACAGCAGCAGGACGGGCAAGTTCAGATACAGACAGGGTGGACAGGATCAAGAAAATGGAGCACAAGCACAATGACATTACAACTTAGACGAACATGCAAAACACTAATGGGCTGGAGTTGCTAAGACACCTTCCTATTGGGGAGAGCGCCTTAAATATCTTATGTCTCCCAGCCAGTGGCTGTGGACATTTTCAGAAGCGCATGCGCTGTATCTTTAAGAAGCAGGGAACAAACTAAGCATGCTCCCAGGAGACCTGCGTGCCTTGCACAGGTCCTGGGAAAAAGCTGACACTGCGGGGACCGGAGTAGCGTGGGAGGGTAAGTGAACACGCCTGCGTCCCTGCCAAGAGGAGGAAGGGCACTTGTGCAGGGGTGCCAGCGCTGTCCTAACACTGATTGTCTATTCTTGATAAAAAGTTTATTAGTACAGTAGTTTGAGCATAAATCTTTGATAGTAACATAGTGACATAATTATATAGATTGAAGGAAGACTTTAAGTCCATCTAGTGCAACCCATAGCCTAACCTAACATGCCCTAACATGTTGATCCAGAGGAAGGCAAAAAAAACTCATGTGGCAAAAAGTAAGCTCCACACTGGGGGAAAAAATTCCTTCCCGACTCCACATACGGCAATCAGACTAGTTCCCTGGATCAACGCCCTATCAAGGAATCTAGTGTACATACCCTGTAACATTATACTTTTCATGAGAGGCATCCAGTCCCCTCTTAAATGTAAGTAATGAATCACTCACTACAACATCATACGGCAGATTTGACAATTCTCTCAGAATGGCTGCTAGAAAACTGGGAGACTTCCCAGACTTCCCAGAAAGTTGCAATAGAGATGGGGTAAATCTTTTGAAGTTCAAATTTGCCAGCCTCTCTGAAGGTTTCTAAAGATGCTGATTTGCTGGAAAACCTATTTACAGCAAATCACAAGTATTCCAATTGCCCTGAAAAGACATGTTTTACACTTTTAGGTTTCCTATGGTTGTATACAACTCCTTTCAAACTTTTTAGTGAAAACACAGCCTTCATAATGTCATAGTTACCTCAACATGAATGGCTACGGGTAAATGGATGGTGGAAACTGTTGTTCAATGCTGTGCTGTCACACACACCATCTGTACAGTTTCTTCAGTGTTTATGGCTTTCTCTCCCTATCTCTATTTTTAAGCTATGAGATGTGACATACTCTCACTATCCAGATTCTGTTTTTATGCAAGCAATGTTAATCCCTCCTATTGGCTGTACTTTTACTATCTGATGAAATAGCATTATGTGGATGCCTGCCAGGCTGCACCTAAGATTACGTGAGCCATCTCTGGCTGATGTAATATTCTGTATTGTGTTAAATGACCACAGAAATTTTAGGTGATACATAGGTATTAAATCTCACATTGTTAAAATTCACTTCAGCGATTTCCTCAAAATTTGGCATACGTTTGATTTGCATTGAATTGATTTGTTCATCTCTAGTTGCCAAATCTCACTTGGCAAAACCTCCCAAAACTCATTGATTCTATTAGATTTCATGTTCTTAGACATTTTACTAAGGTGGGAGATAATCTATAGAGGGAACAAAGACCGGATCAATAAATTGGTATTGTCGGGTCTGGCCTCCAAAGGTGTGTTACTATAGCTGAAACGTGTTGTTTGTCTATATATTGGTAGTCAAGAGTAGAAGAAAATAACATACAAAATGGCTAGTCTCTCATTTACATAACTATTTTCCCTTTCCATTTTCCAACAGAATAGTTTCCAAGGTGCCATCTTTGATTTGATCACAAAACAAGCGTTTGATATAATCATCATGATCCTTATTTGTCTCAACATGGTCACCATGATGGTGGAAACAGACGACCAGACAAAACATACAGAGAATGTCCTGTACTGGGTCAATTTAGTTTTTATTTGCTTTTTTACAACGGAATGTGTATTGAAATTGTGTGCCTTAAGGCATTACTACTTCACCATCGGATGGAACATTTTTGACTTTGTTGTTGTAATTCTTTCTATTGTTGGTAAGTATGTGTTTGTCTAATATTTATTCTGTTAGCTGAACAGGTCAGCGGAGACCTCTCCATATACAGTGGGGCAAAAAAGTATTTAGTCAGTCAGCAATAGTGCAAGTTCCACCATTTAAAAAGATGAGAGGCGTCTGTAATTTACATCATAGGTAGACCTCAACTATGGGAGACAAACTGAGAAAAAAAAGTCCAGAAAATCACATTGTCTGTTTTTTTAACATTTTATTTGCATATTATGGTGGAAAATAAGTATTTGGTCAGAAACAAAATTTCATCTCAATACTTTGTAATATATCCTTTGTTGGCAATGACAGAGGTCAAACATTTTCTGTAAGTCTTCACAAGGTTGCCACACACTGTTGTTGGTATGTTGGCCCATTCCTCCATGCAGATCTCCTCTAGAGCAGTGATGTTTTTGGCTTTTCGCTTGGCAACACGGACTTTCAACTCCCTCCAAAGGTTTTCTATAGGGTTTAGATCTGGAGACTGGCTAGGCCACTCCAGGACCTTGAAATGCTTCTTACGAAGCCACTCCTTCATTGCCCTGGCGGTGTGCTTTGGATCATTGTCATTTTGAAAGACCCATCCACATTTCATCTTCAATGCCCTTGCTGATGGAAGGAGGTTTACACTAAAAATCTCACGATACATGGCCCCATTCATTCTTTCATGTACCCGGATCAGTCGTCCTGGCCCCTTTGCAGAGAAACAGCCCCAAAGCATGATGTTTCCACCACCATGCTTTACAGTAGGTATGGTGTTTGATGGATGCAACTCAGTATTCTTTTTCCTCCAAACACGACAAGTTGTGTTTCTACCAAACAGTTCCAGTTTGGTTTCATCAGACCATAGGACATTCTCCCAAAACTCCTCTGGATCATCCAAATGCTCGCTAGCAAACTTCAGACGGGCCCGGACATGTACTGGCTTAAGCAGTGGGACACGTCTGGCACTGAAGGATCTGAGTCCATGGTGGCGTAGTGTGTTACTTATGGTAGGCCTTGTTACATTGGTCCCAGCTCTCTGCAGTTCATTCACTAGGTCCCCCCGCGTGGTTCTGGGATTTTTGCTCACCGTTCTTGTGATCATTCTGACCCCACGGGGTGGGATTTTGCGTGGAGCCCCAGATCGAGGGAGATTATCAGTGGTCTTGTATGTCTTCCATTTTCTAATTATTGCTCCCACTGTTGATTTCTTCACTCCAAGCTGGTTGGCTATTGCAGATTCAGTCTTCCCAGCCTGGTGCAGGGCTACAATTTTGTTTCTGGTGTCCTTTGACAGCTCTTTGGTCTTCACCATAGTGGAGTTTGGAGTCAGACTGTTTGAGGGTGTGCACAGGTGTCTTTTTATACTGATAACAAGTTTAAACAGGTGCCATTACTACAGGTAATGAGAGGAGGAAAGAGGAGACTCTTAAAGAAGAAGTTACAGGTATGTGAGAGCCAGAAATCTTGATTGTTTGTTTCTGACCAAATACTTATTTTCCACCATAATATGCAAATAAAATGTTAAAAAAACAGACAATGTGATTTTCAGGATTTTTTTTTTCTCAGTTTGTCTCCCATAGTTGAGGTCTACCTATGATGTAAATTACAGACGCCTCTCATCTTTTTAAGTGGTGAAACTTGCACTATTGCTGACTGACTAAATACTTTTTTGCCCCACTGTAAGAGGTTAGTAAAGCTTCTTTCACCCACTACCCAACAGCGTGATCATAATTGCTATACTGTTGATATGGCAGCCAGTGCCTAATAAAGGTCCCTGTTTCTCTTGCTAGTGCTTCTATTATTGACTAACAAAAAAACACGTAAATTTTAATTTAATAATCTTAAAATTGGTACTGCTCTGTTTTCTTTATCCAGCCTGGTAAACACCATTAAATAGAATTGTTGTTCTTAGGTTAACGTTTCTCC
The DNA here is from genome assembly GCF_032444005.1 of Ranitomeya imitator. Taxonomy (NCBI): domain Eukaryota; kingdom Metazoa; phylum Chordata; class Amphibia; order Anura; family Dendrobatidae; genus Ranitomeya; species Ranitomeya imitator. Next base: position 708,322,510 of record NC_091284.1, on the reverse strand, counting down.
CAGGAGACATAGAATAACACAAGTTGAATGTCCTCTAAAATGGAAAGCTATACGTCGTCCTGAAAAATAAAAGCCCTCAGAAAGCTCCATTGACTGTAAAAAAGTTACAGGTTTCTTTTTATGGTGATTCAAAACAAATTCGTAAAAGTTGTAAAACATAAAAAAAACTAAATTTGGTGTCACCGTAATCATACTGGCTTGTCCAGCATAGTACAAGCCCTAGTACAGCTGTGTCAGTGGAAAAATAAAGATGTTCTGGCTCTAGGAAGGAAGGGCTAATGAAAAGTAAAAAGAAAATGGTTGTAGTTGGAAAGGAATAATGATCTTTTTTGTATTTTTCTATTCTTGTGCCTTTATTATATATTGATCATGTTCATCTTCCCAACAGGTATGTTCCTGGCTGATCTGATTGAAAAATACTTTGTCTCCCCAACACTCTTCAGAGTTATCCGTTTGGCTCGCATTGGACGTGTACTTCGCTTAATCAAAGGAGCCAAAGGAATACGAACCCTGCTTTTTGCCTTAATGATGTCATTGCCGGCCTTATTTAACATTGGGCTGCTTTTATTTCTCGTTATGTTCATTTTTTCCATATTTGGAATGTCTAACTTTGCCTATGTAAAGAAAGAAGCGGGCATAGATGACATGTTCAACTTTGAGACCTTTGGCAATAGCATGATCTGCTTATTTATGATTACTACCTCTGCCGGCTGGGATGGCTTGTTGTTGCCCCTCTTAAATCGTCCCCCAGACTGTGATCCTAAAAAAGAAAACCCAGGAAGTCCAATGCAAGGTGATTGTGGAAACCCTTCTGTCGGGATATTTTTTTTTGTTAGTTACATAATCATATCCTTCCTCATAGTGGTGAACATGTACATTGCTATCATTCTAGAAAATTTTAGCGTGGCTACGGAAGAGAGTGCAGATCCTTTGAGTGAGGATGATTTTGAAACATTTTATGAAATTTGGGAGAAATTTGACCCCGATGCCACTCAATTCATACAATTTAGCAAACTCCCAGATTTTGCAGATGCTTTGGAGCATCCGCTGAGAGTCCCCAAGCCAAACACTATAGAACTAATTGCCATGGATTTGCCTATGGTGAGTGGTGACAGAATTCATTGTCTGGACATCCTTTTTGCCTTCACCAAACGTGTACTTGGAGAAAGCGGCGAGCTTGATATATTGCGTCAGCAGATGGAAGAGCGCTTTGTAGCTTCCAACCCTTCAAAAGTGTCTTACGAGCCCATCACTACTACGCTCAGACGCAAACAAGAGGATGTTTCAGCCGTTGTTATACAGCAGGCCTACAGACGACATTTATCAAAACGAGGATTTGTTTGTAGAAAGCCTTCTTCTACCAAAATGGAGAATGGAGGAACAAATATGGAAAGGAAAGAAGGCACCCCTTCTACGGCCTCGCTGCCATCATATGACAGTGTAACTAAACCTGAAAAGGAAAAACAAGAAAGAATACAAGAAGCAATTAGAGAAAGAGCAAAAAAACAAAAGTATGTCAGGGAATCCAAGTGTTGAGAACAAATGTTAACGTTTCAAATTTGCAAGCAAAGATTGTTTACAAATTTAATAAATCTATCAATGCAGATCAGCTATGGAGACACTTACCTAAAGATCAATACCAAACAATCTGCTTATTGTGACATTGTTGCATTTTACTGTATGGCAGTGAGGCACCACCTGGTTAAAAGACTATTCCAAGGATGTTCTGTTGTTGGGCAGGTGGATACTGCATGTCTCCCATCAATCAATGCAACTTAGGAGAAACAACCAGAGCTGAAAGGAATTGTCCAATTCCAGATCAGCCAAATGGAGTTTATTTTCTCATATTATTATGATTATTCTTATTATTACTATGAAAACGAAAAAAAAAAAGCACCACTTAGGGGTTTGATTATTCATGCAAAACTATATTTGCATCGTTACATTAGTCAAGCAGCAAAACAAGACAAAAAAAAAATATCTGGCTAAAAAATAATGATAAAAAATTTGTAAAAAAAAAAAAAAATCACAAAAAAAATACCTAAACATTATGCCCATGCTGCATAATTCTCACAGTTTATTTGATATATCTGCATAATTTTTTCTACATGGGCTTCATGTGATTCGGGAGATGGGAAAATCAGGTTATTCTTCGGTCTGAGGGGCATTTGCTCAGGCCGATTCCAAAAAAAAATTAAATTGTGCTCGTTCAATGCATAGAAATGACTTGCATGATGGCATGCTGTGATCAGGAATCATGCATGAAGACTCATAAAACACGAAACATCAGTACTCTGTCCACTGCAGTGGCTAAGCCAAAAGTTTGAGGCACACCACTGAATACTGAACACTGTATCTGGAGACAACCTAGTATATATATATATATACCCTTCACCAATATTTACCAAATCTTCAATCTTTTACACGTCATGGTTAGGGATTAAAGCTAGACCGAACGATTTGTGTATGTTTATTCAAATTCTTTACAAATTATGTCACTTTTGCACATATTACATACAAATGAAAACTACTAGTTGCTGCTTGAGGTTTCCTTTCCTGGGGTAATATAAATAGTAAAAAAAAAAAGAAAAAAAAAAGATGAGACTTTAGCCTCTAATACAATGTCACTGTAAACCAAAATCTAGGGCTTATGAAATTCTGCTTTTGTATTTTGCAATGTTTTTAGTCTCCATTCTACAAAGGGCATATATAGCAGAAGCAAAACTGCAATATTTAGAGAAGCCTTTAAGTGGCAGAATTATGTCGGTTTGCGTCGGGTGGCTTTACTTGATCTCAGCAGGTTTTGTGAAGAAGGTCATTTTGTTTCTCTTGGGACAAGTCACAGCTTAGCACTTTATATGGCATGTATTCTCACTGTTTTTGTCATAACATTTATTTCTTTATTTTTTAATAAATAATGATCTGGTACCATCGTCATCATGGCAACAATGGCCATTGAATTTTAGAATAAATGGAAATTATGATGGCTTTTACTTAACAAAGTCTCACTGCGCATTATAAAAAAAAAAAATGCACCCCACACCGGTACTGCACTGAGACACTTTTGCCGCCAGTCGTGCAAGCCTTCCTCACTCGTTGTTTGCATCGTCACCCGAGTTGACATGATCTGTATGTACATTGACCTTGGCTAGGAATGTTTGAGACTGATGTAGCTCATAACGTGTTTTTTGTTTTTTTGAGTTTTTTTTTAATGAACGTTTGTCCTTTCGGCATATGTCTTTTACACTTTTGGAAAAATGATTTCTTTAATTTTTCATTCCTGGTTAACGTTTTTGGAGAGAAACACCTCGCTGGTGCTGCAGTAACATTATGCAAAAAAAAAGCATGCTGTATTCTGTTTACTAGCTGATGCTGCTAAGAAGTTTTTTTGGTGTAAATGTAGGATATGAAGAAAAGACATTCTTGGTGTGAACCAAAAAAAATGCCTGATATTTAACCGACTCGCAGAATGCATGAGATGTCATGTCGTCCATTGCCATTTGGTATCAGACCATATTATGTTCTCCATTATATTGTATTTCACCTGAAAATCATTACCTCTGTGCCAAGTGGAACTCAATTTCCAAAGCAGTGGCCTGAGAGAAGCTGGTTAGCATGGAAAGCGGGAATCTAGACAAAAGAACGATTTATAACTTGATATAGCATTTTTTTTTCCATTTACAGCTACGATCGGATGTATTATAATAAACCAATGCCATACATATGTACAGGCTATGTTGTAAACAGCACAAGAAGCTGAAAAGTGTGAAGAGGATACTATAAATGCTGTAAAATATCATTATTTTATTGACATGTTTTTATTTTGTAAATACGAACAAAAATGACAAATTAAATAGAATGGCTTCTGGCTTATGCCATTGTCATCTTTATGTTTTATTTTATATTTGTTTTGTACAATGCCAGATGCTTCAACTTGAAATGTATATCCCTGAAATCACAACAGAAACTATATTACGAGTCGTCTTTTCTCATTCCAGTGTGCAATAAATTCTGACCACTTCTATGCAACATTTGGCTAATGTTCATATAAATATATTATGCTGTGAGAAGCCAAGATGTTTTATATAGCCACTTGCAACAAATTTCTGAGGCTGGTGATATCACAGAACGCTACATTTTACAGTCTTTCCGAATGGTTTCTTTTCATCATTTTGTGCGTTTGTATATCTATCTATCTATGAATTGAAATATTGTTCTTCAGATATCTAGCAAATGATTCTATAGTTAGTCAACAAGCTCACAATTTTTTTCTTCATTTTAGGAACACATCACCAAAGCAAATGCCAAATGCTAGTTCTCTTTATTTGGGGTATAGGTAGCAGAGTGAATCCATCACCAGCAGAAATCTGGCAGTAATGAGGCACTGATAAATCTCGTGTCTTACATTTTGTATGTCTTTAATTTGGGCAACGGGAAGAGTTGATGAAAAATGAAGCTTCACTAAATAAAAAAAGACAAGTACCAATGTGCTGTGTAGTCTGTGATGCAGTGTTTCTCTGAAACTCAAAGGCCAAGAACAAGATAGGATAGGATATGCTTATGTTTCTGACACGTAGCATAAAGCTGGAGAGAAAAACAATCTCGAATATTCTAAGATATTTCAATGACTGGCTTCAATAAATGGTAAAAAAAACAAAAGTTTACAAGGGAGCCCTGGTAAAATAGTCAGAAGGGCAACAATGTCTAAGGCTGGCTTCACATTTCGTTGGGCGCGTCTGTTAGACGGACTACGTTACACTGCGGCATTAACGCGGTGTAACGTAGTCCGTTAAGGCCGCCTTTAATTCCTATGTCGGACGCATCGCTAGCGCACGCCCACAATGGACGTGCGATAGGGATGTGCCGTCAGTGAGTGACAGACCCTGAGACGCGGGCTGCAGCGTTTCCGGGTCCGTCACTGCTAGCGCAGATAGAGCTAGAAGATGCTCTATCTGCGCTAGCGTGCTGCCATACCGGCACTTGCATTTACAGCAGCCCGTTACCGTATGTGTTGAACGGGCTTCTGTAAACGCAATGTGAACCTGGCCTAATACTGACACCTCTAAGCAATATTTGGTATTGATGGAACAGTCCCATTTTTTAATGTCATTCAACCAGTCCAAATTCTGTAGCCGCTGTGTGGCCACGGTCAAATGACGGTTGTCCATGCAAAGTCTTGTTACGTTGTAAGCCTTTTTCTACAAATACATGTTCTGGAGCATTACTTAAATATATATCATGTACTTACCTTGCCCTTTCTGACCCCAAAATTGCTAGCCCTCCCATTTAAAGTATATGTCTAAGAACAACCTGAGGAAACTAAAACTATGCTAAACTTGTGTCACTAACATAAAGCAGTTGACAGGTAACCATAACCTGTATGGAACTTTAACCACTCATTTTGTCCATATTATTTCATGATAGAAAACATAGTTTGATCGGACCCGGGAAACACATTTTTGCCTAATTTTTTTCTCTTTTTCTTTCTTTAATATTGTTGAGGCAAAGTGTTAAGCGATGTATGCGGACACTATTAAATCTAAGGTTGTGTTAGCAAAATGCATGGTGGTTAATGTTCATTTTACCCAAACTTGATTTACAAAAGGAATAACTATTACCACAAGTCAAAAGGAAAATAAATATTAGTCTTTTTATTGTACAAGAAAAGGGTGTCTGCTGTGTGCCTTTTTCATGTTCTTCAGTGTCTCATTACTCTGTGTAGCTACACCAGTTCTTCAAAATTTATTTTTTCCCCAAATACAATTCTACAAATTTTAGAACTTACAATACGAAGGCCTTCTAGAGAATCCTTGTTGTTTTTTTCTGTGCATGTAATCAGTTCGGAAGAAAGATGAGTCGGGTATAATTCAATGTCTTGATTAATAAAGCCTGGTAAATAATGCAAAAATAAATTTCTAATCAACCCATGAGGAATAGTGGTGATGTTCGTTCACAAACATGAATTACTGTCATCTTTATTAATAATGGGAAACAAGTTTTAGATCAAACTTCTACGTTTCCATTTTGTTATACTATAAGTAGGAGTTTCACTTTTTAACATTTGTAAAATTGTTGTTTCAACAAATGTTGCAGTAATTAATACTGAATATAAAAATCTTTACAATATTTCTTTTTTAGAGAGACACTTACAAAACACTCTCTTTCTCTTCACCTGATCACTTCTAAAAACAGTTAAAATCCATTTTTATGCAGGAGCTGGACACTAAAGGGGTCATTCGGTATGTAAGTGCAGATTTATGAATCCTGACAAATTGGAGTATACACGTGCCAGTGAGATCAAGTGGTCACATACAGTGAAGGAAATAAGTATTTGATCTCTTGCTGACTTTGTAAGTTTGCCCACTGACAAAGACATGAACAGTCTATAATTTTAAGGGTAGGTTAATTTTAACATTTAGAGATAGAATATCAAAAATAAAATCCAGAAAATCACATTGTATAAATTATATACATTTATTTTCATTTTGCAGTAAGAAATAAGTATTTAATCCCTGTGGCAAACAAGACTTAATACTTGGTGGCAAAACCCTTGTTGGCAAGCACAGCAGTCAGATGTTTTTTGTAGTTGATGATGAGATTTGCGCACATGTCAGGAGGAATTTTGGTCCACTCCTCTTTGCAAATCATCTCTAAATCATTAAGATTTTGAGGCTGTCCCTTGGCAACTCAGAGCTTCAACTCCCACAAGTTTTCTATGGGATTAAAGGGACACTGTCACCTGAATTTGGAGGGAACAATCTTCAGCCATGGAGGCGGGGTTTTGGGGTTTTTGATTCACCCTTTCCTTACCCGCTGGCTGCATGCTGGCTGCAATATTGGATTGAAGTTCATTCTCTGTCCTCCGTAGTACATGCCTGCACAAGGAAATCTTGCCTTGCGCAGGCGTGTACTATGAAGGACAGAGAATGAACTTCAATCCAATATTGCAGCCAGCATGCAGCCAGCGGGTAAGGAAAGGGTGAATCAAAAACCCCAAAACCCCGCCTCCATGGCTGAAGATTGTTCCCTCCAAATTCAGTTGACAGTGTCCCTTTAAGGTCTGGAGACTGGCTAGACCACTACATGACCTTAATGTACTTCTTTTTGAACCACTCCTTTGTTGCCTTGGCTGTATGTTTTGAGTCATTGTCTTCCTGGAAGACGCAGCTATGGCCCATTTTTAATGTCCTGGCGGAGGGTAGGAGGTTGTCACTCAGGATTTTACGGTACATGGCTCCATCCATTCTCCCATTGATGTGGTGAAGTAGTCCCGTGCCCTTAGCAGAGAAACACTCCAAAACATAATATTTCCACCTCCATGCTTGACAGTGGGGACAGTGTTCTTTGGGCCATAGGCAGCATTTCTCTTCCTCCAAACACGGCAAGTTGAGCTAATGACAAAGAGCTCAATTTTTGTCTCATCTGACCACAGCACCTTCTCCCAATCACTCACAGAATCATCCAGGTGTTCATTGGCAAACTTCAGATGGGCCTGCACATGTGCCTTCTTGTGCAGGGTGATTCTTGCGGCCACTGTAGGATTTTAAACCTTTACGGCATAATGTGTTACCAATGGTTTTCTTGGTGACTGTGGTCTCAGCTGCCTTGAGATCATTAACAAGTTCCCCTGTGTAGTTTTAGGCTGATCTCCCACCTTCCTCATGATCAAGAATACCCCTCAAAGTGAGATTTTGCATGGTGCCCCAGATCGATTTCGATTGACAGTGATTTTGTATTTCTTACATTTTCTTACTATTGCACCAACAGTTGTCTCCTTCTCACCCAGCATCTTACTTATGGTTTTGTAGCCCATTCCAACTTTGTGCAGGTCTATGATCTTGTCCCTGACATCCTTATAAAGCCCTTTGGTCTTGCCCATGTTGTAAAGGTTAGAATCTAACTGATTAATTGAATCTGTGGACAGGAGTCTTTTATAAAAGGTGACTATGTAAGACAGTTGCCTTTAATGCAGGTAGCAAGTTGATTAGGAGCATCTAACTGGTCTGTAGGAGCCAGAACTCTTAATGGTTGGTAGGGGATCAAATACTTATTTCTCACTGCAAAATGCAAATGTATTTAATTTATAGAATGTGATTTTCTGGATTTTATTTTTGATATTCTATCTTTCAATGTTAAAATTAATCTACCCTTAAAATTGTAGACTGTTCATGTCTTTGTCAGTGGTCAAATTTAAAATCAGCAAGGGATCAAATAATTATTTCCTTCACTATATCTATAAGTAGGCTGCATACATGTCACGTGCCAACTAGACATTCTTGGCTTGTCTAAATTCAATTGTATTGAAGGAAGCCATTCACATCCAGTTGGAATATAGTCGAAAGTATGCATACTGACAGACACATGACCACCTACTTTCACCAGCAATATCAGTGAATGCTGCTGAATCCTTACTGAATGTGACTGGGTTCTGTCAAGATTCAGAAGTCTGCATTCACAAAGAGTGACTGCAGACTTTTATCAAAACACCAGATGAACACTTTACGTTCACTGAGGGATCAGGTTACATGCTGCCCACTGAAGTCTATGTTGGGAGGACTAGGGAGCTCCTGGCAAGCCAGATGGGTAGATAGACCCAAACAGACCTGCTGCTTATTATTAAGTATTTTAGTACTTAGAACTCGTTGATAGTGCTAGATTTACAACTATGCTTTTCTATTCCTCTGTTTATTGTCTTCCATGCTCTAGAGTAGGCTACAGAAATTGGAGATCAGGATGTCATATAATCTTATTTGAGCTGTGTATGGGACATATCATTGTTGAGATCTGTGTCAGCACATAAAATCTCCTAAAATAACAAATACAGAGGACCCGTTACCAGATGAAAAGTAACCAGTTTTTCCTTTCCCATTGCTCCTCTGATTATTCTGTTTCTTTGGTTGTTTTTTTTCTTTTTTAAAATTACATCCCGTTATGTTTCCAGAGATTTGGACTGTCATGAACCGGGGTTGTTTGGCCGCCCCCGGTTCTTTTCTGAAGGGGATTTATTTATATCCCACTTCCCAGTTCCAGTTTGGAACTCGCAGCTCTCTGGCGCCCCCTTACCCTCAGGTCAGTCACGGAACTGCACCTAGTTTAATTAGTCACCAGAAAGGCTACCTGCTATGTACTAGCTATTGGGCACACACTGCAGTGAGGGTGATATAATTATTCGCAGCCGAGCAATACACTACAAAAACTCTGTTCTGTCACTGCCAGTGTTACCCACCAGCGCAGGACACTTTGCTCGCCACCAGCTCCTATTTCTTAATTAATAACAGGTCAGGAGCCAACCCAATTAGTAGCGTAATTTACTTCAGAAGACGTGTAAGTACGTTATAGAGCAAGGAGAAATGAAGCTAGTAATTTTATATATTTTACTCCAAAAGGTAGGCAGTGTTTTCAAAAGTATAAAATATGTTATCAAATGAGACAATTATGTATATACAGACACTTACAAAATAAAAAGCAATTAAAGGAAGAAAATGAACTTACAGTTCTTTCATATCATGGCTGACCATGCGGCTGGGGGGAGGGGAGCATATGTCCCAATGCATCACAGAGTGTCTCTCAGCTAGTTCCCTGCCTGGACAAATGCTACTGCAAAATGAGGTCTCACTACCTTATACTTGTGCCCAAAACCAAGGCACTCCCCCTCTGGTGACCTCACTGGATGGCTGAATACTCCCCTTTCTTTAAGATATGAAAAACCATCTCTACACATATCGGCGTATCAACCTCGTAGAAAGACGACACCAGTGTTTTTATGCGCAGCGTGACAGGGTTGATTTAAGTATAAACACAAAGTGGATACATGACCTGCTTACAGAGAAATCCATTCCTTGCATTTCGTTGGGTTTTAATCCTAGAGATTTCAGTGGGGTATAGATATCTCGGTGGACATTTGGAATATGTAACTTCTACATCTCTATCACTAATTGGGGTCAAGTTATGCCCTACTATTAAGTTTTTACATGAACAAAAGAGCACGTTACCACATCTGCCTTTAGCCAGCTTAAAGCCATAAAGTACTCAGTGGGGGCTACCGCACATTGGTATCAAGTTGCACAGAGTGTGTAGTGAGAAGAAAAATTCCCTATGCAGTGTGAAGGGGAGGGGTCAGAAAGCCCACTGCGAGTGTCTGTAAAGCCATGGAACCTTCTGGAAGTAAACTCAGAATAAAGCATATTTATATTATCGTGACATGGACCTTTTTATTTAGTGCTAATTTTATTGCCTTACATGCGGGTATTACTCACAGGATTGTCAGGGGCATATTTTAATTCTCTGCAATCTTACCTAGTGTGCTAAATAAAAGGCCCAAATATCTGGAGCCGTATTAAAAATTTGAAACCGGATTACACAGATCAGCCCTAATAAAATAATAGCAAACACTGTGCTATTTTGACCTGGTGACAAATATTCTTTAAGTCTATACCAGGTCATGCTGAAGAAAGATTCACAAAACACTCTAAAGTGAAGATAATATAAATATTCATAGTCATTTTCGAGATCCTATGATAAGAAAATAAAATGAATAAAAGTTTTGGGAATATTTGTAATGTGCACTGACATATTGAATAGAGGTGAATATTAAACCTTGGTTTAAAATAATCTAAAACTCCAGACAGACTTGCAAGGTTTCCTAAAAGAAAACCCATGCAATTAAAATTGATATTTTTTTCTCCCAGTATTGCTAAAGACATCAAATATAGGCTTCTTTCACACATTTTTTGAAGTCAGAATTTCCATTGCAGGCTGGCAAATTGTTCCAGCATAAACTATGGACAAAAAAATTGGAGAAACTACACATTATACTTGCTTTTATTATTGTCCATTCCAAATCCATATGCATTACTATAGATTTAGTCTCCCATTTGCAGCTATATCACTTCCACTCTTCTGGGAAGGCTTTTGTAGTGCGTCTGGATTAGAGGGTCTGGCATGCAATCTCCTTTTTAGTTCAGCCAAAAAAAGTGTTTGATGGTGTTGAGATCAGGGCTCTGTGTGGGCTAGAATCCAAACTCGCCCAACCATGCCTTTATGGACCTTGGTTTGCACACAGTCATGCTGAAAGATTTCTCTTTGCTGGAGCTAAAGTGCCTAAACCAACTCCTGAAAAACAACCCAATAGTGTTATCCCTTCTCCACCAAACTTTACAGTTGACACAATGAAGTCATGCAGGTGGGGTTCTGACATTCTCCATTTTTCTGACTCGTCCATCAGATTGTCAGACAGGCAAGTGTGATTTTTCACACTAGAGTTTCAACTGCTCTAGAGGCATTGGGCTTGGCGACATAAGGCTTGCATGTAGTTTCTCAGCCATGGATACCCATGCTATGAAATTCCCAGCACACAATGTTTGTGTTGATGTTATCACTGGAACTGTGCCGTTATTGAGTCATAAGAGTATTGGTGACTTTTATTCAATAAAAGGTGTTGGGTAATCACCGCGCTAATTACATGGGGCTAAAAAAACAATCAGCTGTAATTACTGGTTGAACCACTAATATACTGTTAACCACTAGCGGTAATCAATAGGATAACTTGGCACTTGCGTGTGCTGTTGGTGGCGGTATAGCGTGCCGAGCGGCCAAGGAAAAAATCGGCACCAGAGTGGAGTTTGTGCTGCAGTAGATGGTGTGGCATGCAGCGAACCCGTGGTTGAACCACTAATATAGAACCACTAGAGATAATTAATAGGGTTACTTGGCACTTGTGCTGTCGGTGGTGGTATAGCGTGCCTAGTGTCCAAAGAAAAAGGTCTTTACCAGAGTGCAGTTTTCGCTGCTGTAGATGGTGTGGCAAGCAGCGGACCCCCCGTGGCAGGATGTAAGTGCCAGAGGATAGAGGGTGGGGACCATCCTTCCGTGAGGATGATCCTCCAGACTGTGCAGGGAGAGGTGCCGACTCCTGTTGTGCTTTGGCTGTAGCGAAGTGAGCTGGAGGCGTGGTGTGTCGGGACGTCACGGGGCTTCTGGATGGGTGCGCGAAGGGGTTAAAATTGCAAATGCGTTTTGAAGGACGCAGTCCTTCATCAGGGCCGTGACTCCCACAGATGGCCAGTCCTTATATACCGACTCCACCCTATCTCCACTGCGTGTCATGGACAGTATACCACGTGGATTATCAACATAACTGCACATATGATTCAGTGTGTTAAATGGGGGACTAAAGTTTGTGCCCTTATTAGATACACATTGACACCAATTATATAATCGCATATTGTGTGCATGCGAAGAAAGCGAATGTATTTTCACAGTCCATATTCATTGTGCTTTATATTTTGTGGTGTAGACAATAGCATAGTGATGGATCCATTCCATATACCGGGCTTAATGAATGATTGGCGTTTCTATTTCTTGCGCATGATGTAGATAGACATTTATAATAGTGGTAGTTTGTAACGAAAATAAATTAGTTTAAAAAGCAACATTTTATTGATATCTATTAAAACACTTGAAGTCTAATTGTACATGTCTAGGGAAAATATATATAAATATATATATAATTTTTTAAAATGCTAAAAAGAAGTGTATCACATACAATTGGACTATTATAAAATACATTAAATCAGATTAATGAGGGAGTATTGGGAATAATATATATAAATCAGTAAAAATAGCCAAAATATGGCAATACAAGAGGTTTAAATATGGTTAAAAAGTGTTAGGACCCGAACGATTTTAAAAAACAGAAATATAATGTGTGTCGAATGTGTTCACATTGCGGCCAATTAATATTTCCGTCTATGGGTGTGCACGCTTCCATTAATTGGTGGAAATGTTAAAATGCGTATAATTCAATTTCATTATTTAATCCTTTTGGAGTTAGGGTGTGAAAATCAATTTGGACTCCATCCTTGACATGAATTTCAGAAAATCGCCACCCTTAAGATTTTGATGGACCAATTGAATACCACAAAATGAAACGCCCTTGAGCAAGAATATTTGTGTTTCTCTAAAAAATAACGGGATAGGGGGTGGCCTTTAAAACCATTACTGATGTTGTCTAGATGTTCCTTTATCCTATCTGTTATATGCCTCTTAGTTCGACCTATGTATATCTTGTCACAGGGGCACTTAAGTACATAGATGACCCCTGTGGATTGACAGGAAATGGCTCTTAGGGCTCATACTCACTTGTGAGTAAAAAAAGGTCCGCAATCTGGACCGAAAAAATTGGATGCAAACTATGCGATTGTCATGCGCGTTCAATGCGATTTTTAATCACACCATCCGTTTTACATCCGTATAACATCCGTATGCAATGCATTTTTTTTTCTCTGCAACAATTTTTATATAATCATTTACAGGACCATTTACAGTGTTCTATGCTACAGAATGGTAAGGTATCTGTAACAAACGGATAGTCCGTATTCCGTTAGTTTTTTTTTCTCGCACCCATTGACTTGCTTCGGCGAGACTCGCAGCAAATCGCAGCACGCTGTGATTTTTTTCTGACTCCAATTTCAGCTGAGAAAAAAATCGCAAATTAGATGTCACCTATTGAATAGCATTGGTCCGAGTGCAATCCGATTTTTTTTATCGGATTGCACTCGTCTGTTTTGCTCGCAAATGAGTATGAGCCCTATATATGAAACTCCTTTAGTTTGTTGGAGTCCATAAAAATGGTCAGGAGTATCTTTTTGGAAGATGTGCGTTTACAGCAGGAACATTTTCCGCATGGCATAAACCCCATTCTCCTAGATATGGTTTTTAGGGTAATGTTTTGTTTAAAATGACCACCTTAATAGTCGAGGCTATGAGTAGACCTAACTTTTGGGCCTTTGTATACACAAATCTAGGATTAGTTGGTAATAGGTCCCCAATACTCTTATCACCCCTGCAAAATAGGCCAATGTTTGCGGATGATATTGGTAAATTTCTTGTACCCAGAATGGAATTGTGTTATTATGGGTAGTTGGTTAATTTGTTGTTGGAGATTGGGTGGATTAGTATTAGGTTGAGTTTTATGTAGCAAAGTTTCCCTGGGTATATAATCCACTTCATGTCTAGCTTTATCCAAAGCTGGTAAATGGTAACCCTGTTCCTCAAACTGCTTCGTGAGGTGTTCAGTTTCAATATGATAATCCTCGATGTTCGTACAGTTTCTCCTAATCCTCAGGTATTTGCCTTTGGGGGTGTTTGCAAGCTATACTGGTAAATGGCAGCTAGTGATATGTATAAAGCTATTCGAGTTGACATCCTTACGGTAGCATTTAGTTATTAGCTTGTTGTTTTCCACGCAGTTAAGTCCAGGAAATTTACACTAGTGCTACTGGTGGTAGGCGTGAACTCCAGGCCAAAGTTGTTAGTGTTCAAGCCTGAAATGAACAAATGTAAGTCAACTACTGTCTCCTCCCAAATAAAATAATGTGACCGCTCAGCACAGGAAGAGTTGCCACGCCGGGACAACGGAGCGGCAGCGATGGAGGGGTAAGCCATGCATACAATGATGGGACGGGACCAGGAGAGCCATGCATACAACAATGGGACCGGGGGAGCCATGCATATAGCGATGGGACCGGGGGAGCCATGCATACGGCGATGGGACCGGGGGAGCCATGCTTGCGGCGATGGGACCGGGGGGAGCTATGCATACGGCGATGGGACCGGGGGAGCCATGCTTGCGGCGATGGGACCGGGGGGAGCTATGCATACGGCGATGGGACCAGGGGAGCCATGCATATGGTGATGGGACAGGGGGAGCTATGTATACAGCGATGGGACCGGGGAGACATGCATACAACAGGGGGAGCCACACATTCCCGGACGGGGGAGCCATGCATAGCAGAACAGATGAGGTGACAGTGCATACCCGGCTTATACTCGAGTCAATAAGCTTACCCAGTTTTGTGTGGCAAAATTAGGTGCCTTGGCTTATACTCGAGTATATACGGTATACGCATTTTAACATTTCCACCATTTAATGGAAGAGTCCACACCATTTACGGAAATATTAATTGGCCGCAATGTGAACATATACGACACATTATATTTGTTTTTTTTAAATTGTTCGGGTCCTAACACTTTTTAACCATATTTAGACCTCTTGTATTGCCATATTTTGGCTATTTTTATATCACTTTAAGGAGGATGTTTACTAATATATATATATATTTTATTCCCAATACTCCCTCATTAATTTGAGTTAATGTGTTTTATAATAGTCCAATTGTATGTGCTACTCTACTTTTTAGTATTTAAAAAAAATATTTTTTCCCTAGACATGTTTTAATAGATATCAATAAAATATTGCTTTTTAAACTAATTTATTTTCGTTACAAACTCCCACTATTGTCCATGTCTATCTACATCATGCACAAGAAATAGAAACGCCAATAATCATGCAGCCCGGTATATGGAATGGATCCATCCCTATGCTATTGCCAACACTACAAAATATAAAGCACAATGTATATGGACTGTGAAAATACATTCGCTTTCTTCGCATGTACACAGTATGCCATTTACTATATAATTGGTGTCAATATGTATCTAATAAGGGCACAAACTTCAGTCCCCCATTTAACACACTGAATCATATGTGCATAGTTATGTTGATAATCCACGTGGTAGTGGTATACAGTCCATGACACATGCAGTGGAGAGATAGGCTGGCATCGGTATAAAAGGATGGGCAATCCTTGGGAGTCACCACTGATGAAGAAGGACTGCATCCTTTGAGACGCCTTGGAAGTTTGACCCCTTCGCGCCCCAATCCAGCAGCCCTGTGATGTCACGATACACCATGCCTCCAGCTCACTTCACCACAGCCTCGGCGTGGTTCTATATTAGGCTGGTTACACATTTGCGTTTTTTGCCGCTGCGTTTGTAACGCATATAAACGCATGCGTTCGGTTTTCCCATATTTAACATTAAAAACGCATGCTTTTTTTTGTACGCATTTTGCTGTGTTTGACGACGCATGCGACGTTTCGATGCTTGCATCTTGGCGCGGAAATGCAACATGTAATTTCTAGAGGTGTTTTTTTGCTGCAAAAAACGCATTTATTCGATTGCGTCAAAAAACATTGCTGTCTATATAAACGCATGCGTTTTTAACACATGCGTTTGGTTGCGTTTTTGAACGCATGCGTTTCCATAGAGAAAAACAAGTCTAGACACTGATAAGCCACCCCCCACCATCAAGGTGATAAAGGGATCCAAATGCGAAACACTTGAGAAATTAAATACTACCAACCGCATGTTAAGGCTAGCGGAACGCACTGAGTAGAAATAGATATTTATTATAAATGGTGCGTTCGCAGCCTGGGGTCCACCGTGCAGGGAGAACCTGCTGCTAGTGAATGGTGGCACTGTTTGGCGGTATAGACTAGCTCTGTTACCTCACAGAGCAGCCGCGAGAGGAAAGCACTGCGCCCTGTTAGCCTCACAGGAGCACAAGCTTACTGCCAAGCTGATAGCAGTCTGTGGTTATACAACATGCAATCTCACCGGAGAAGCCGGTATTCTAGGGGCTTATTTCAGCCGGGTCCCTGAACACTCTCATACAATCTCCTCACCGGAGGTGCCGGTATTCTAGGGGCTTATTTCAGCCGGGTCCCTGAACACACTTATGTGTGACGCCCAGGAGACCGGGATACCCAGCACCGGACCAATGGAGTCTGTCTCTTGAGGGGGATGTCACGGGTGGCTTGACCCGGTGCTGTTGCCTCAGGCAATGCACAGTGTAAGGGGTATCATGAGGGGACAGGCACTTACTTGATCAGCAGCAGGTTCTCCCAGCGGCGATGATCCCGATCCTGGATAGATGGCTATTGTCCAAATGAAAGACTGAGGCACTGAAACGTTTAACCAGTTTACTTTAACATAAAAGGATTTACAACCAGTCCTGTCACCGGAGTCTGTATGGGAACTCTGAGTTACTTTGACCCTGCCGGGGTCTTCGCCTCTTATTGTGCGCAATTTCTGTGTGGCCCTGCTGCTGTATGTGAACTGGCTGCCGGCCCGATCTGTCCCCTCCGGGTCCTGGTTTCGACGGGCAACCCGAGTCCTTTTATCGGTTTACCCCCTCTGGGAGTACCGCTGAACGCTGTGTCTGTTGCTGCGTCCGGCCCTAGTGAAGCTGATATCACCTCACGTTTTTCCGGTTGCTGTATTATATATAATGAATACAGCCACGGATCCGGTATCCGTCTTTGCGCCTGTTCTGGGTAGTGATTAATGCTACCCGGTTCTCACAATGTCCTTTTTCTCTATCCCTCTTCTCCTCAGGCTGGTGATTTAGGCCTGGTAACCGTCACAGGGCTGTTAGAGATTCAATTGTATGACCTCTCACTTTCAGCTCCTTAGCCCAACTGCCATTTCTTCTCTCAGACCAGAATGGATCAAGGGGAGTCTCTGGAGCTCCCCCTTCTGGCCGGAGGTGGTAGTGCAGTCTTGCTATTTTAGTATTTGTACTTACTGTCAGTAACTATTTTTGTGGCAAATACCCCTAGGGGTGCCACATTCCCCCTTAGTTAAGAACAGTACTCCGGGACTGTGGGACAATAACATTTTGAAATAACAATTAATATGTACAGAGTCTTAAAAATGAAAAGTTACAAAAACCACTCAAGGAAACAAAAATAGAGTTCTGTAAAAAGTCACTTCAAATAGCGTCCATTAATACAGTTCTATCCTTAAAGGTATTAGGAACGGCACTGTACTTAGTGTCCAGGAATTTAGTTCCATTTTTCCAACGGAGTTATCAATATAAAGTCTAAAGAAAGTTCAAAAAGAGCAAAAAGCAAAGTTCAAAAAGCAGTCTTTCCGGAGCTTTGATTTAGTGCCTCCGGGCTGATAAAAAGTTCAAGAATATGCAATAAGTTCATACAGACAAGTCTCTGTAGGCACTGGGCTTAAACGTTGCAGACTGATAGCAATGACTATACTACATTTTCTGTTTAACTATATACGGCATAACATATATACAATTCACATTATGAGCTTTATAGTTGGTAATCTGCATACCTGGCCGGTAATTGACCCTGGGTACTACGCTGTGATCTACGTAATAGCGGTGTCTCTTCATGTGGTGTACTACTGTCTACTGCGGATGTAGTATCTGCCCGCTCTGCTAAAGATAATTCCACGACTATGGAGTTGGCAAGTCCACCGTGAATGGGATTACTCTGACCAGGAATCTGTTCTTCCTGGCCTGGAACCTCCTGTAGTACGGGGTCAGCCTCTTCCTGTCTTGGGACTTCTGGTATTGGGTTCGGTGTTGGGTAAAAGGCCACCATGGGAACCACTACTGCACCATGGTATGTTAGTAGGGTTTTGGGAAAGTCTCCTATACAGGTGTGATACACTTCCTCTTCTTTTTCCTTTACTGGTTGAACCTGTATGGGTTGAATAACTTCTGGTTCTGGCTGGACAACGTCTGGCTCTTTCAATGCTTCCGGACATAATTTAAGATTGTCTCTTGACACTAGTACAGATGTTAAGCCTCCGTTTTTGCTAATGAGACACATTTTAGGATTATCCACTCTTGTTGGTAAAACTGTGTAGGGTACGGCTTCCCACTGATTGTCCAGTTTATTGGTTCGACGATTTCTCTTGAGCACTTGGTCACCCGGTCTTAATGGGGTCGCTAGAGCATTCTGGTTGAAAGTTCGCTCTTGTCTTTCTCTAGTTTGCTGAAGGCTTCTTTCCACACTCTCTTGCACTTGGCGATACTGCTTTTGCCGTATGATATCCCAATTGGAGTCTTGGACTTCTGCGTCTGGTTTCAGAATTCCCATTTCTAGATCGATTGGTAATTGGCCGGGTCTTGCACGCATAAGGTAAGCTGGGGTGCAGTTGGTGGAGCTCACCGGGACATGATTATACAGATCCACCAAGTCAGGCAATTTCTCTGGCCATTGATTCCTTTCTGTCTCAGGTAAAGTCTTTAGTAGGTCTATTACAATATGGTTCATCTTCTCGCATAAGCCGTTTGTTTGTGGATGATAGGCCGTCGTCCGGATCTTTTTGCAACCATACATATTACAGAATTCTCTGAAGATCTCTGATTCAAAGGCTGTACCTTGGTCGGTGAGAACCTGTTCCGGATATCCATGGGGTCTACAAAAGTACGTTTGGAACGCTTTGGCTGCTGTTTTTGCTGTCAGATCTTTTACGGGTACTACTACCAAGAAACGTGAATAATGGTCCACGATGATCAAGGCATAGACATAGCCGGACCGGCTTGGTGTCAACTTCACGTGGTCCATGGCTACAAGTTCAAGTGGTTGTTTGGTGATTATGGGATGCAGTGGTGCTCTTTGGTTCTTTTGATCGTTTCTTCTGAGGTTGCACGGGCCACAATTTCTGCACCACTGTTCGATTGATTTTCTCATCCCGACCCAATAAAATCTTTCTCTTAGAAGTACTAACTTTTTCCAACCGAAGTGACCAGCACCATTATGGTAAGCTTCGAGGACCATCTTCACATCTTGTTTAGGCACAATAATCTGCCAAACCAATTCATGTGTTTTCGGATTGGTGTATCTTCTACAGAGCTTCCCTTGATACAGGAACATTTTGCCTCTCTCTTTCCAGAGTTGATGCGTCTCTTCTGGGGCATCCTCATAGGGATATGCACTTTGCTCAGTCAACAGTTCCTTCACCAACTTCACAGCCGGATTGCTGTCTTGGGTGTCAGCCCATCTATGGTGTGCTAACGGATTAAAATTCACCTCTTGTTGTTTCTGATAGGTACTTGACTGATGATGTTTTGCCTTGGGACGATGGAAGGCTGGTAGTTCAATTTCTTCAAGCTCCCCCGTTTCCTCTTCTACATCTCTCAAGTGTGGCATCCGGGATAGGGCATCGGCATTTCCATTCTTGCGACCTGCTCGATACTTGATTATGAAGTTGTAATTAGATAACCGGGCTATCCATCGCTGTTCTAACGCACCTAATTTGGCTGTGTCCAGGTGGGTCAACGGATTGTTGTCAGTATAGACAATAAATTCTGCAGCGGCCAGATAGTGTTTGAAACGCTCCGTCACAGCCCAAACTACTGCCAGTAGTTCCAATTTGAAGGAGCTGTAATTTTCTGAATTTCTTTCAGTAGGCCGGAGCTTTCTACTTGCAAAGGCGATGACTTTCTCCCGACCTTCTTGCTTTTGTGACAGCACCGCTCCTAGTCCCACATTACTGGCATCGGTGTAGAGGATGAAAGGTTTATGGTAATCTGGGTATGCCAGAACCTCTTCTCCGGTTAGTACCTTCTTTAGTTGTTCAAAGGAGTCTTCCCTTTCGTCATTCCACTGAAAAGGAGGGTTTCGGTTTGAAGGTTTCTTCGTCTGCCCTACCAAGGTGTCTTGCAAGGGTGCTGCCAACTTGGTAAATCCTTTTATAAATCTGCGATAGTAACCCACCAATCCCAGGAATTGTCTCACTTCTTTTGCGCTGGTAGGTCTTGGCCAATCCCTTATGGCGCTTATTTTCTCGGGATCTGGTGCTACTCCCTCCGAACTCACGATGTGTCCCAGGTACTGTACCTTTGGCTTGAGAAGGTGACATTTGGATGGCTTGACTTTCATGCCATACCTGGATAAGGCTTCGAACACTTCTGCCAGGTCTATTAAGTGTTGTTCGTAAGTCTTTGAGTAGACGATCACATCATCTAGGTACAGGAGGACGGTCTCGAAGTTCTTGTGTCCGAGGCAGCATTCCATCAGCCGCTGGAAGGTACCGGATGCGTTGCAGAGTCCGAACGGCATGCGATTAAATTCACATAGACCCATTGGTGTGGTGAATGCCGTCTTTTCCTTATCTCTCTCAGCCACAGGGACTTGCCAATACCCGCTTGTTAAGTCTAAGGTGTAAAAATAATTAGCAGATTTCAAAGCAGTTAAGGACTCTTCTATCCTAGGCAAGGGGTAGGCGTCTTTATGGGTGATGTTATTAATCTTCCGGTAGTCTACGCACATTCTCATGGTTCCGTCCTTTTTTTTGACAATCACTAGAGGGGCCGCCCAGGGGCTACAGCTGTCTCTTATTACCCCGGCCTGCTTCATTTCCCTCAGCATATCTTTTGCACATTGATAGTGAGCGGGCGGTATGGGTCTATATCTTTCTTTTATTGGGGGATGGTCACCTGTGGGGATTGTGTGTTCTACCCCTTCTATCCGTCCGAAGTCCAATGGGTGTTTACTGAAGACTTGTTCATATTCCGTCACTAGCCTATACACCCCTTGTTTTTGATGGGTAGGTGTTGAATTTATGCCCACGTGTAGCTGTTGGCACCAATCCTCCATTTCTCCATCTGAGCCATTGCCTTCCACCTGACAGGTTGGTTCTAAGGGCTCAATGGTTGTGATGGCATTGTTGTCAACAGTATATAGCTTTGCCATTGTAGCATACCTTGGCAAAGTGACCTCTTCCTCTCCACAGTTCAAAAGTCGTACCGGTACTCGTCCCCGGTGTACCTCGACTATCCCTCGTGCCGTGAGTATAGTGGGCCTGCTGTCGGTGTACACTGGTTCTATTAAGGCTTGATAATCTCGTCCCTTAGTACCAATGGCTGCTCTACACCATACCAGCATTTCTGTTTTTGGTGGGATTACAATAGACGTTGGATCACTTACCCTCACACTGCCGATTTCTCCACCTGCAACTTCTACCTGTTGCCTTAACATCAATACTTTTTTTTCCCTCCGGAGAACTCTCTGCTGGCAGGATTGGGCAGTTTCAGCAATTTGCTGTAAGACAGAAATGACTTCGGAAAAGCAGTTCTCTAACACATTCATTCCTATCAATACAGTTGGTTCACAGTTCCGCCGGTCAACATCAACAACAATTATACCCTGTTTCTTCAGTTCTACTTTACCAATCTTTATGGTCATCTCCCTGAATCCTAGTTTCGGTACCAACTTACCATTACTGGCCCATATATCTAGTTCAACATCAGAGGGCCCTTTATCAATATCTGCATCAGCCCAGTACCTCTTATAAAGGATATACGGTATAGATGAAATCTGGGAACCTGTGTCCAGCAAAGCGTTGAGGGGAATTCCGTCCAGCACGATCGGGATAATGGGTCGTCCTCCGATGTACCTGTCGTGCCAGGGTGTTGGGCCTTGAAAGTTCATTCCTGCGAAGCGGCCCGCATTCCCAGGGGATTCCCGTTTAAATCACAATCTCGTGCAAAGTGGCCCGGCTGCTGGCAACGGCGGCAAATGGGCTGTCCATCCGGTTGGTAGCGGTCGCGGGGTCGTCCTCTCCATGTCGGGTATCTCCGGGGTCTCATCCATGGAACATCCTCTCTACAGTTTGCCAACTCCATCTTGGGTCCTCTCATCTCCTGCATGGTTTTAGCCATTGAAGCAACAACATCAGCTAAAGAGTCAAGCTTTTGTTGAAGAGCCTCATTAGTACTGGGCCCCAGGGGCTTAGCAATGGCCCCGGACATAGCTGATGTCACTGGTACTCCATGTTGTTGAGGAGCCTCTGCCATGAGTTGCGCAGGCTCCTGATCCCGAGGTGCTTCTGCCAGCTGGAGACGTATAGCACTCTCCTTTAATTGGGCAAATGTCAATTCAGGGTTCTTAAAAACAAGCATGCTCACATGCCCCCGGTGAGAAGGGGTGTAGAGTCCCTCAATAAATTGATCTCTTAGCAGTTTATCCGCTCCGGTGTTAAAAACGGGTTCAGCCAGTGTAAGTGATTTAAGGGTTTCCTGCAGGTTTAAGGCAAAGTCTCTCACGCCCTCATTAGCTTTTTGTTTACAACTAAAGAATCGTATTTTAGCTTTGCTGCTGGCCGTGGTTTCAAATGTAGCTTTTAATCCAGCAAATATGCGTTCAACAGTGCCTTTTAGATCGGCTGCCCATGCTGTGACTTCTCGCTTAGCATGGCCACTTAACTGCATCATCAGGAGACTAACACGCTGAACTTCACCCACAGGGAACATGTCAAAATGGGCCAGCATCTTTTCTCTGAAATCGTCAAGGGTATTAGGCTCACCTTCATACATTGGAAGCCACGGGCCACCTGGGGTATATGGCATCAGCACCGGCATGATGGGCGCCACTCTTTGCACCGCTGCGCTGCCGGACTCTCTATTGACACTCTGTCTTTCAGCTGCATTAGCGTTGCCGAGTGCTGCGGCGTCTCCGTGCTGCAACATACTGTGCCCCCTTAGTTAATCCGTACCCTTCCGGTCCTCCGCTTCCGTCGGGATAGTGTAGATTTGTTCCGCTGTGCAGCAGGATCGATTTTCCCCTTGCTCTGATGTCAGAGCGCTCAGCTTGGTGCCGCCCACAATGACACGCCCCCTGCTGCTCCCACCCACCGCGCTCTGTAATGGCGGATTCTGAAGTTTCAGGGGCTCAGGTGATGGCGTAGCTCAATTAACAGTCTCGTGCCTAATGGTTATGAAGTGATTACCTCAGGGGATGGCGGCCATCTTTACTCCATTATAACCAATGAGGAAAAGTCACTTTCAATAGTTTTCAATGGGGAATGGATTTTTCTTTAATAAAGTCAATTTTCAAGATTTTTCATCCCAGTTTTCACAGTTTTGGGCTCCAATCACGGCACACAATACCCGGTATACGGGCTGGCTAGATCCTGTTCGTGACGCCAATTGTGACGCCCAGGAGACCGGGATACCCAGCACCGGACCAATGGAGTCTGTCTCTTGAGGGGGATGTCACGGGTGGCTTGACCCGGTGCTGTGGCCTCAGGCAATGCACAGTGTAAGGGGTATCATGAGGGGACAGGCACTTACTTGATCAGCAGCAGGTTCTCCCAGCGGCGATGATCCCGATCCTGGATAGATGGTTATTGTCCAAATGAAAGACTGAGGCACTGAAACGTTTAACCAGTTTAATTTAACATAAAAGGATTTACAACCAGTCCTGTCACCGGAGTCTGTATGGGAACTCTGAGTTACTTTGACCCTGCCGGGGTCTTCGCCTCTTATTGTGCGCAATTTCTGTGTGGCCCTGCTGCTGTATGTGAACTGGCTGCCGGCCCGATCTGTCCCCTCCGGGTCCTGGTTCGACGGGCAACCCGAGTCCTTTTATCGGTTTACCCCCTCTGGGAGTACCGCTGAACTCTGTGTCTGTTGCTGCGTCCGGCCCTAGTGAAGCTGATATCACCTCACGTTTTTCCGGTTGCTGTATTATATATAATGAATACAGCCACGGATCCGGTATCCGTCTTTGGGCCTGTTCTGGGTAGTGATTAATGCTACCCGGTTCTCACAATGTCCTTTTTCTCTATCCCTCTTCTCCTCAGGCCGGTGATTTAGGCCTGGTAACCGTCACAGGGCTGTTAGAGATTCAATTGTATGACCTCTCACTTTCAGCTCCTTAGCCCAACTGCCATTTCTTCTCTCAGACCAGAATGGATCAAGGGGAGTCTCTGGAGCTCCCCCTTCTGGCCGGAGGTGGTAGTGCAGTCTTGCTATTTTAGTATTTGTACTTACTGTCAGTAACTATTTTTGTGGCAAATACCCCTAGGGGTGCCACATTTGCATAACCACACTGGCGCAAAGCACATATGACTTGACACTAGCAAATAGTTGCAGCATGTCTAGGACCTTCCAAAGAAGGACCAATGGAGTGCTGCAGCACCTGAGCATGTGACCCTGGATCTCCACTGAGGGATCTCGCCCTGGGCATGCTCAGAGTGCAAAGCAGGATTTAGTCCTAGCAGCTACAAGGACCTTAGCTGCAGTATCTGATCATGTGACCCTCGATCTCCACTGAGAGATCTTACTCAGGGCATGCTCAGAATGTGAAAAGCAGGACTTAGCCCCAGAAGCGTCCGCTCGCTGCTGCCCAGCACTGACTTCAATGGGAGAAGCAGGAAACGCAGCAGTAACTCTCAGCACAGAGTCAGACTGAGCGAGACGCTGGGATCGACATCTCCGCTGAGCAGGCTCCACTACGGCAGGAGAAGAATGGGAGACCGCAGCGGAGATGGCCCGAGATTCCCCCTGTGCAGAGGCAGGAACTTGACCCATAACACCGCATAGATCATAAAATCACAAGAATAGCATACAAGCACTAATCAGCTCCAGGGTGATCAAAGATCTTTAGTTACCTGTAAGTCCTGCAATCATCAGAAGACGCCTACTTGAAGCCAAACTATTTGCAAGAAATCCTCGTAAAGCACCATTGCTGAAAAAAGATGTGTTGAAAATTGTACCATTTGCCAAAGAAGACATTGGCCTAAAGAAAACTGGCGCAACATTCTATGGACAGATGAAACCAAGATTGTTCTTATTGGGTTTAAAGGCTGTAGACCGTTTGTAAGACAACCTATAAACACCATACACTTTAAAGACTAAAAAACATGCAGGTGCTAGCTTAAAGGTTTGGGAATTTTTCTCATACTATGGAGTTGGGCCCATTTATTGCATAACAGGCACCATGGACCAGTTTGAATATATAAAAATACTGGAAGAGGTCATGTTCACTTATGCTGAAGAAGAAATGCCCTTGAAATGGGTGATTCAGCAGAACAACAACCCCAAGCACATCAGAAATCAGGAAACATCCTGGTTCCAGACCAACAAGATTGAAGTTATGAAATGACCAGCCCAATCCCCAGACCTCAATCCAATTGAGAATTTGTGTAGTAACATAAAAATGCTGTTTTTTTATACAGAATCTAAGAATGCAAAATACTTGTGGAATGTAGGAATGTAGACGAGTCAGCTTTTGCTGGAATGTCTCTTTACATAGTAACATAGTAACATAGTTAGTAAGGCCGAAAAAAGACATTTGTCCATCCAGTTCAGCCTATATTCCATCATAATAAATCCCCAGATGTACGTCCTTCTACAGAACCTAATTGTATGATACAATATTGTTCTGCTCCAGGAAGACATCCAGGCCTCTCTTGAACCCCTCGATTGAGTTCGCCATCACCACCTCCTCAGGCAAGCAATTCCAGATTCTCACTGCCCTAACAGTAAAGAATCCTCTTCTATGTTGGTGGAAAAACCTTCTCTCCTCCAGACGCAAAGAATGCCCCCTTGTGCCCATCACCTTCCTTGGTATAAACAGATCCTCAGCGAGATATTTGTATTGTCCCCTTATATACTTATACATGGTTATTAGATCGCCCCTCAGTCGTCTTTTTTCTAGACTAAATAATCCTAATTTCGCTAATCTATCTGGGTATTGTAGTTCTCCCATCCCCTTTATTAATTTTGTTGCCCTCCTTTGTACTCTCTCTAGTTCCATTATATCCTTCCTGAGCACCGGTGCTCTTTGAAGGTGTCAGATGTTAGTTGACTCCATGCCACACAGATGTAAAGCAGTTATTAGAAATAATGGTTATACAACTGAATATTAGTTTAGTGATTAACAGAAAAGCTAAGTCTTTATACTCTAAATGTTCGAGTTTGTAAATGAAAATGCAGACACTGCTATTTTTTGAGCAGACTTTTTTTATAATTTTAAATGACAAACTTTATTTTACACATTCAACATTTTAAGCATGGCATGTATGTAAGTAAGATGTGATGCAAATCTAATTCATGTAGACTTTTTATGAAGTTTCTGAACTTGGGGAATTTAAACAATTTTAATTCACACAAATTGCCTAAATTGGCCATCACCTTTTTAAACATTGCAGTAGATTGCATCAGCAAAAAGAGTCTCACGTGACCATGGGTGAAGCCTGATGGATTGTAACAATCTATTGCGGCTATCACTTCATATTGTATAAAAGCAGAAGTTGGTAATGCAGTACCATTTTTCTAGTGAATCTGGATAGTGAGAGGAGATCGCAACTCACAGCTTAGCCGTAGACATATGGAGAGAAAGCAATAAAACGCTGAGTAAACTGTACAAATAGTGTGACAGCAAAGCAATGAAGATTAGTCTGTGAAGTACAGACCATTGGTTATCACCAGTTACCAACCATTTACTCATGGCTATAAACGTAGAGGTCATTTTAACGATATTAAAGTAAGGCTATTTTTGCAATATAGAGCTTCAAAAGTGTTGAATTCAGTCCTAGAAGACTCCACAGTGTTCTACATATCTTTTTAGGTCAATTAGATGTGCTGTAATAGCTTTGATTTGCAGCAAATTCATTTTGCAAAGAATCTAAATGATGAGAAAAATGTAGCAAAGCTGGCACATTTAAATTTTGAAAGATTTTCTCACCTCTCGTTACATTGGTGAATAAAGGGAGAAAGGGGGAGGTAAAAAGAATTTACCATAAACGACCAAAAAGTCAGTTGTAAGTGAAATAATAACAACTGTATTTTGAAAAAATAGGTAACAGGCATGGGAAACTAGTAGACAATTGCACATGGAACTGATGAACCCTGACGAAGGATAAGCATCCGAAACGCACGTTGGGGCGGACGCACATTCCCAGTGTGCCTCTGCCTGAAGCCTATTTACAGGTACTATTTAACTCTTTCTGGTGTTAGCTATATTGTTCATTTTCTATTTGACACTATGTGATTAATATATACCATACATCTCCACCATGACCTATATGCAGTGACACAGAGCATGCTTCCACACCCATATAACTATACCCCTCTACTTCTATCAATACACTGATGATTGATATAATTATGACCATACTGTGGGGATTATTGTGGAACAACTGTTCCCGTGTGTCCCTTCTTGCATTCATGCATGTAGTTACGTGTTCAATTGTCCACTAGTGTCCCATGCCTGTTACCTATTTTTTCAAAATAAAGTTGTTACTAGTTGGCCCATGCAAAATTTTCGCACATTGGTTGTTGGGGGCGCAGGCAATTTCAGGAAAATCAAGCTGGTCAAATGTAAATGTATTTAATTAGATGATGAACACAGAGAGTTATGTGTCTAACTGACATATATATACAGTCTATATATATATATATATATATATAGACTGTATATATGTTTTCACGAATATTTGAGCCCATGGGTCCATTATATGTCCATTTTGCAAGCCGGCGAGAAAATCTCCCCATATGGATGTCATACGGATGTCACATGGATGCTTTCATGCGAGAAAATCGCATCCTCGCACTGCACACAGATGACATACGGATCACTGTTTGGGGAACATTTCTTCTATTCTCGTCTGTGTAAAACGGACCGATTTTTTTTATATGTCGTATGTGACTCCTATCCCCCAACATTAAACATAATGGTATTTTACTTACTGATCAGAAGGGGTCTGATTGTCAGGATCTTGCAAAAGAACAGGGGCAGCAGCTTTTTTCCCCTCCACAGCAGCACTGCCATCTATCCGCAGTGTAGGGAAGTGCAACACAGCCCTATATCTGTGTATGGAGCAGCTCCCTGTACAGCAGCGCCACTTTGACAGTAAAAATGATGAAGGAGAATTGACCCCATAACTGAGCGTATTTACACCATTGTGTAATAATTGGGAATATCAGTTTTAAAAAAAAGTAATATCTGCAGATTATTTTACCTTTTTTTTCCCAACGGTTGGATTTTTTTTTCAAAACCAATCTCTCCCATTGGGAAACAATGTACAGTCTGAGTTATGTCAATGCGGCAGTTTTTTACTTGGAACCAGAGGTGACTCCAGGTCACCAATAAGCTGCAACATAAGAAAGAAGATAGATTTTTCAATGACTGTCCAATAATATGAAAAATCTGATGGTTCAGAACCTTTCCTGTCCCTTTTAGGCTGCATTCATTTATATCCTCAGTTTTAAAGCTGAAGTCTAAAACAGGTAAAGTTTTACTTTTATTCTACTTCCACATACATAGCAAATATATATGTACCTGCCTGAAATCGGCTGGGCAAGGAGTTCATAAAGCTGGATAGCCCCCAAGGCAAATGTTAGGATTTGTTTCAGCTTTTTATTGATATGCTTTGGGGTAGTGTGGTGCCACCTGCAGGTCATTTTTCCTTACTGCAGTTTTATGAAAATTAATGTTTAAACTGTATTTTGTGATCACATCATGGATGTGTGGTTTGTTTGGTTATTTTCTTGCTGAAGGGGGCAAATTTACCTTTCAAATGGTGTATCATTTGTGTGTGTGGGTGCAGTATGAATGGAGATACAAAGGAATCACCGAAAAAGAGTATTTTGAAATAATATAGAAGGATTCTTTAGCTTACAATGCGCTTTTTGGTAGTTTATGGTAAATTCTTATAACCTTCCCCTTTCTCCCTGTGTATATGGCGACCTGTACACAGGAAAAAGATATATTTCAGCTCACCCTTAATTCATCTGTCCAATGTGGTAAATATCAGTCCGAGCACGGAAACAAAGTGTCGCTGCCACAACACTAGTCGACATGTAGAGAAAGAAGATGTGGATCCGGCTCCAGGAATAAAATGTAGAAACTTTATTAGTTCACATTAAAATGCTGCTGAGACATGACCGGCACAGTCGGGTGTTGGTTGCTCTCCCTTACCCACCATGCCGGTCATGTCTCGGCAGCATTTTAATGTGAACTAATAAAGTTTCTACATTTTATTCCTGGAGCCGGATCCACATCTTCTTTCTCTATATGGCAACCTGTCCCCATTTTAGTCCGATATATATGCAAGCTGAATTTTATGATATAATCTAGGTATATAATTATACATCAATACTAGTGATGAGCGAGCAAGCTCGCCACTACTCAGTACTCGCCCGAGTATCTCATTGCTCGAGATGCTCTTGAGCTCGCCGAGTATTTCTGGGGTTGCTCGGTGGGAGCTCGGGTCCCCTCCCTGCATTTTTGTCACTCTTTAGAGAGCCAGTGAACATGCAGGGATTGTCTGCCACACACTGTAATACCACAGCCATGTTGGTTGTGGCATTACAGTGATTGGCTGGCCACACAGCGTCATAATGTCTATATCAGACTTGGCACCGCCATGCTCATCACAGTCTACACCAGAATCAGGCAGCGTAGGGAGATGTGCTGTTGACTAGGGAGAGATTTGCTTGTTTCTTAGTGTAAGTATACCACAATATATTATACACATATCCATATCAACTACCAGTCCTTCTGAGGTCTAATCCAGCTGCATAGCTGGTGCTAGGCAGGCAGGCAGTGTATGTGGCAGACTGCAGTACATACAGTGGGACAAAAAAGTATTTAGTCAGTCAGCAATAGTGCAAGTTCCACCACTTAAAAAGATGAGAGGCGTCTGTAATTTACATCATAGGTAGACCTCAACTATGGGAGACAAACTGAGAAAAAAAAATCCAGAAAATCACATTGTCTGTTTTTTTAACATTTTATTTGCATATTATGGTGGAAAATAAGTATTTGGTCAGAAAAAACAATCAAGATTTCTGGCTCTCACAGACCTGTAACTTCTTCTTTAAGAGTCTCCTCTTTCCTCCACTCATTACCTGTAGTAATGGCACCTGTTTAAACTTGTTATCAGTATAAAAAGACACCTGTGCACACCCTCAAACAGTCTGACTCCAAACTCCACTATGGTGAAGACCAAAGAGCTGTCAAAGGACACCAGAAACAAAATTGTAGCCCTGCACCAGGCTGGGAAGACTGAATCTGCAATAGCCAACCAGCTTGGAGTGAAGAAATCAACAGTGGGAGCAATAATTAGAAAATGGAAGACATACAAGACCACTGATAATCTCCCTCGATCTGGGGCTCCACGCAAAATCCCACCCCGTGGAGTCAGAATGATCACAAGAACGGTGAGCAAAAATCCCAGAACCACGCGGGGGGACCTAGTGAATGAACTGCAGAGAGCTGGGACCAATGTAACAAGGCCTACCATAAGTAACACACTATGCCACCATGGACTCAGATCCTGCAGTGCCAGACGTGTCCCACTGCTTAAGCCAGTACATGTCCGGGCCCGTCTGAAGTTTGCTAGAGAGCATTTGGATGATCCAGAGGAGTTTTGGGAGAATGTCCTATGGTCTGATGAAACCAAACTGGAACTGTTTGGTAGAAACACAACTTGTCGTGTTTGGAAGAAAAAGAATACTGAGTTGCATCCATCAAGCACCATACCTACTGTAAAGCATGGTGGTGGAAACATCATGCTTTGGGGCTGTTTCTCTGCAAAGGAGCCAGGACGACTGATCCGGGTACATGAAAGAATGAATGGGGCCATGTATCGTGAGATTTTGAGTGCAAACCTCCTTCCATCAGCAAGGGCATTGAAGATGAAACGTGGCTGGGTCTTTCAACATGACAATGATCCAAAGCACACCGCCAGGGCAACGAAGGAGTGGCTTCGTAAGAAGCATTTCAAGGTCCTGGAGTGGCCTAGCCAGTCTCCAGATCTCAACCCTATAGAAAACCTTTGGAGGGAGTTGAAAGTCCGTGTTGCCAAGCGAAAAGCCAAAAACATCACTGCTCTAGAGGAGATCTGCATGGAGGAAGGGGCCAACATACCAACAACAGTGTGTGGCAACCTTGTGAAGACGTACAGAAAACGTTTGACCTCTGTCATTGCCAACAAAGGATATATTACAAAGTATTGAGATGAAATTTTGTTTCTGACCAAATACTTATTTTCCACCATAATATGCAAATAAATTGTTAAAAAAACAGACAATGTGATTTTCTGGATTTTTTTTTCTCAGTTTGTCTCCCATAGTTGAGGTCTACCTATGATGTAAATTACAGACGCCTCTCATCTTTTTAAGTGGTGGAACTTGCACTATTGCTGACTGACTAAATACTTTTTTGCCCCACTGTATAGCAAGAGGGTCCATTCCAGTTCTGTCTCCTGCTGCTTGTACAGATATGTCTGGACAAAGCCCCAGGTATCAGGGGCCAGGAATAATTCTTTTTGGATCTTAATGCTGATTATTTGCTTAAAATGCAATCCAGAGAACACCGTTTTTCAGCTCCATTTGGTTGTTGGCACTCCAGAATACAGCCAGATGCTTTCCATGTTACAGCGCTAAAAATCCTTCTATTTAAAACTGGTTTGTCCATCATATGGATCACATAGTGCGCTCAAAATTCTGCCATTTCTGGCCTTCATGTAAATTTTGTTGCAGTGTGTTAGTGAAGTTATTGACACCAGTTTGCTGTTAAAATAGTTACCTACAGGCCAGCTATTTAAATCTGTGGTTTGTCCGTCACATGGATCACATATAAGTGTGCTACAAATTCAGCCATTTGTAGTGAAAGTGGAAAATATTGTCCTCCATTTAAATAGGCAAGGTGCGTGGCAAGGGACGTGGAACTGGATGTGATGGTGATGGTACATGCAGAGGCCGAGGCCGTGGGCAAGCTGAAATTGTGCCACAACAAACATCCACATCTTCTTGCCCTGATCTTCCTGTCCCAATTACTAGGGGACCGCAGCACACCACTATTGAACCCAGAGCAGTGTCAAAAGGTTGTTGGTTGCATAGCGGATAATGCTTCCAGTCACTTTGCCACCACCACCCTGTCTTCCACATGGTTAAGTCTCAGTAGCCATGAGTCTGGACAGCATATTACTCACCCTGATCCTCCTACCTCCTACCATGCGGAGTGCCCGGTGACAACTGATCCCACACTTGGACACTCCAAATAGCTGTTCACTTTTCCATTTATAGACTCGGGCTTCTCACCTGGTCCACTTGAAGTGGGGCAAGAGGAGATCACATGTAGCGATACCCAAATATTTGAGTAGCCACAGTCACACGAAGGCGACGATGGGAAAGTGTTACAAGAGGTGGATGATTATGAGACACAATTGACAGAAAGTCAGGAGGAGTACCAGGATGCAGAAGTGGAAGATGAGGTGGTGGATGACATAGTAGTTGACTCAACCTGGCAGGAGGATATGCAGAGCGACTACAGCAACACACAGGGGGAGGGAGGCATAGCACCACAACAGGCAGGAAGAAGCAGTGTGGTGGCTGCAGACAGAAGGTGGGCAACCGTTCCCCTTAACACCAACACGACGGAAGTTGCTAGTACAACTGTTAGGTCTTCCCAAGTCTGGTTGTTTTTAAAAGACTGCTGATAACCCCAAAAAGGCCATTTGCACCACGTTCCAGGCCAGCATCAGCTGGGGTAGCAAAACTTCCAGTCTGACCAGCATGATCAGGCACATGGCAACAAAGCACCCGACTTTGTGGGTCCAACCCCAGGGTCCAGGAACAGTGTCTGTAGGTGACACCACTGCTTCTGCTGTTGTGCGTGCAAGCCAATCCCCTGTCCATGGTGCATGCGAAGATGCTTACTGCCCTGCACCTGTCGTTGCACACACACTGAACTAGCACCATCAGCAAGCATGTCCTTGTTCCAGCACTCAGTTGTCTATACCCCTGTCCTTGGAACGCAAACGCAAATATGTAGCCAACAACCCACAAGCCACACTACTAAATTCCCACATTTCGCAACTGCTTGCACTTGTGGAGACGGAAGCTTTCCACAACCTGATGGCAGCAGCCGTCCCTCAGTACTCGGTCCCCAGCTGCCACTATTTCTCCCGGTGTGCTGATCCCACATTACCCAAGCATGTGTCCCACAACATTAGCCATGCCCTCAACAATGCAGTTACTGGGAAAGTCCACCTAACCACGGACACGTGGACAAGTGCTTGTGGGCAGGGACGGTACATCTTGCTGATGGCACACTGGGTTAACAGTTGAATCCAGGACCCAGTTGGAACTTGGGATGGAACAAGTCCTCCTGATGCCGAGGATTGTGGGCCCTAGGTAAATCAGGGTTTCCCCCACAGTCTACAGCTCCTGCACTTCATCCTCTTCAGCCTCCATGTCTGAAATGACCACATCAGTCACAAGCTGGAAGCACTGCAACACTGCCTCAGCCAAGTGGCAACAGGCTGTGCTGAAGCCAAGATGCTTAGGTGACAAACCGCACAATGCTGAAGAGTTGTAGACAGCTCTGAAAGAGCAGGCGGATCTGTGGCTGACACTGCTGAACCTATGGCCAGGCATGGTCATGTGTGACAATGGCCGTAACCTGATTGCAGCTCTGTGGCGAGCTCAAACACGTACCATACCTGACTCATGTGCTTAACCTTGTGGTTCAGCGGTTTCTCAAAACCTACCCGGAGCTGCTGGATCTGCTTGTCAAAGTACGCCGCTTGTGTGCCCATTTTAGAAAGCCACAGCTTCCGCGCCTTGCCGTGCTTCAGCAGAATTTGCAGCTTCTGGCTCACCGAACGATGTGTGATGTCCCCACACATTGGAACTCTACACTGCAGAAGTTGGGAAGAATTTGTGAGCAGAACAGAGCAGTTGTTGACTACCAGCATCAACAAGGCCGTCGGTATTCAGGTCAGACTCCACACATAAGACCTCTGGAGTGGACATTTATGTCAGACATATGTACCATCCTCCAAAACTTTGAGGACTCCACCAAGATAGTGAGCAGTGATGATGCCATAATTAGCATCACCATCCCGCTTCTCTATGTTCTAAAACTCTCTCTGCTCACAGTAAAAGAGGATGCATTGCAGGCGGAGCATGATGAGATGGAGCAAGGAACCATGGAGGGTGATTACACACAGCCCATCCTCATCTCATCCCAACGTGGATTGGGTGACAATGAGGAAGAGGAGGAGGAGAAGGCGGAGGAAGAACAGGAGCTAATTTCATGCACTATAGACGGTAATAGCTGCACAGGTGTCATACCATCTGTTCAGCATGGATGGCCTGAGGACAGGGAGGAGGAGGAAGTGGAAAGCATGGTCAGTTGTCCTCTTGGTGAGGACATGGAAGTCTTGCCGGTTAGCAGTCTGGCAAGCATGGCTGAGTTTATGTTACGCTGCCTTTCTCGTGACCCTCACGTTCTCAAAATTTTGGGTGACAGTCATTACTGGTTGGTGACACTTCTAGACCCATGCTACAAGGAGAACTTTCTATCTTTTATTCCCGAGGCGGAAAGGTCTACTAAAATGGGGCAGTACCAAAAGGCCCTTGTTGTGGCATTATTAAAAAAAAATTCCCATCTGAAAACGCTGGCGGCAAAGGCCAAAGTTCGTTGGACAACCAAGAAGTACAGGCCAGAGAGACAACTCCAATCCAGAAGAGGCAGGGGAACACTGGCAAAGTTCTGGGAGAGTTTTCTCAGACCCTCCCATCGCACAAGGAGTGCAAAGTTTGGGAAGATGCTGAGGGAGTACCTTGCTGACCGTACCAATGTCCTTATAATTATTGGGTATCCAAGCTGGACATGTGGCATGAACTGGCTCTCTACGCCTTGGAAGTCCTGGACTGCACTGCCGCTAGCGTTTTAAGGGTTTTAAGTGCCGCTGGTGGAATTATAACTGATAAGTGCATCTGCCTGTCAACTGAAAATGCTGACAGACTGACTCTTATAAAAATGAACAAGGGCTGGATTGGGCCAGGCTTCTCAACACCACTGAATGATAGCAGCGTAACATAAACTCCAATCCACTGTCTTTTTTTGGGAGGTCTATTCCCATGCACCTTTTCACACCCACACATGGGTGTATGCTTCCTGATTTTGGCTATTTGCTGTTCTCATCCTCCACCACCATATCACCAGGGTGACTGTAGTGCGTAATGCAACACCCATAGGATTTTTTAAAGGATGTTTATGATGCCTGTAAAAAAATATTGTTATACAGTATATTCATGTATACCCCCCAGGGGTAAATGTTTCTCTGGCCATACACTTAGTGCATGGGCATTACAAGTATAGGAGACTTGCTCCATTCTAATGGGAACATTTTTTCATGAGGCCCTCCTCTATGTCTCTTCAAAGGGGCATTGGAGTGCCTCTAAATTCTAGTCACCCCTGGCATTCACTGCACAATAGGCAAACAGGGCGTCGGGAGAGCGCAGCCACACACCGCTATATGCCTGCTTGATCCCAGGGCACTGGCCCCTATCTCCTCCGCGGCTCTGCACAGGTAATAATATCCACTCTATAAAACGCCATCTACCTCTTCCAACCACTGATGCTGTGATTATATAGGGATTCCTGTATTAGCCTCTTGAGTAGCTTTTTAAGCACCAGTGGTTCTTTGTACGTTGGAAATACCCCTTATCACCGCTCAGCTCTTTGGTTTCGTTATTATATACACTATGTATGTGATGGCTCTGTAAGGTGGTTTAATTTACCTGTTAGTTCAGCTAGCCATATTTTTGTAGCCACACTTGTATTCCATTGAATATTAATACCCTTGTTATGACCTGGTGGTCAGGACAATAATGGACCTGGTGGTTAAGAGCACACGGAATGACCTGATAGTTACTGATAATAAAGGACAAGCTCTGGGACGTGGGAACTCTGCTGACCGCAATCCCTAATCCTATTACACACACTAGAAACAGCCGTGGATTGCTCCTAACGCTCCCTATGCAACTCGGCACAGCCTAAGGAACTAGCTAGCCCTGAAGATAGAAAAATAAAGCCTACCTTGCCTCAGAGAAATTCCCCAAAGGAAAAGGCAGCCCCCCACATATAATGACTGTGAGTAAAGATGAAAATACAAACACAGAGATGAAATAGATTTAGCAAAGTGAGGCCCGACTTACTGAACAGACTGAGGATAGGAAAGGTTGCTTTGCGGTCAGCACAAAAACCTACAAAAAGACCACGCAGAGGGCGCTAAAAGACCCTCCGCACCGACTCACGGTGCGGAGGCGCTCCCTCTGCGTCCCAGAGGTTCCAGCAAGCAAGACAACAATAAAAATAGCAAGCTGGACAGAAAAATAGCAAACCAAAGAAAATACAAGCAGGAACTTAGCTTCTGCTGGGAAGACAGGTCACAAGAACGATCCAGGAGTGAACTAGACCAATACTGGAACATTGACAGGTGGCATGGAGCAAAGATCTAAGTGGAGTTAAATAGAGCAGCCAGCTAACGAATTAACCTCGTCACCTGTGGAAGGAAACTCAGAAACACCCACCAGAGGAAGTCCATGGACAGAACCAGCCGAAGTACCATTCATGACCACAGGAGGGAGCCTGACAACAGAATTCACAACAGTACCCCTTCCTTGAGGAGGGGTCACCAAACCCTCACCAGAGCCCCCAGGCCGACCAGGATGAGACAAATGAAAGGCACGAACCAGATCGGCAGCATGAACATCAGAGGCAAAAACCCAGGAATTATCTTCCTGACCATAACCCTTCCACTTGACCAGGTACTAGAGCCTCCGTCTCGAAATACGAGAATCCAAAATCTTCTCCACCACATACTCCAACTCCCCCTCAACCAACACCGGGGCAGGAGGATCAACGGATGGAACCACAGGCGCCACGTATCTCCGCAATAACGACCTATGGAACACATTATGGATGGCAAAAGAAGCAGGAAGGGCCAAACGAAATGACACAGGATTGATAACCTCAGAAATCTTATACGGACCAATGAAACGAGGCTTAAACTTAGGAGAGGAAACCTTCATAGGAACATAACGAGACGACAACCAAAACAAATCCCCAACACGAAGTCGGGGACCCACACAGCGCCGGCGGTTATCGAAACGTTGAGCCTTCTCCTGGGACAATGTCAAATTGTCCACCACATGAGTCCAAATCTGCTGCAACCTATCCACCACAGTATCTACACCAGGACAGTCCGAAGACTCAACCTGCCCTGAAGAGAAACGAGGATGGAAACCAGAATTGCAGAAAAACGGCGAAACCAAAGTAGCCGAGCTGGCCCGATTATTAAGGGCGAACTCAGCCAACGGCAAAAAGGACACCCAATCATCCTGATCAGCAGAAACAAAGCATCTCAGATATGTTTCCAAAGTCTGATTAGTTCGTTCGGTTTGGCCATTTGTCTGAGGATGGAAAGCCGAGGAAAAAGACAAATCAATGCCCATCCTAGCACAAAAGGATCGCCAAAACCTCGAAACAAACTGGGAACCTCTGTCAGAAACGATGTTCTCCGGGATACCATGTAAACGAACCACATGCTGGAAAAATAATGGCACCAAATCAGAGGAGGAAGGCAATTTAGACAAAGGTACCAAATGGACCATCTTAGAAAAGCGATCACAAACCACCCAAATGACCGACATCTTTTGAGAGACGGGGAGATCCGAAATAAAATCCATAGAAATATGCATCCAGGGCCTCTTCGGGACCGGCAAGGGCAAAAGCAACCCACTGGCACGAGAACAGCAGGGCTTAGCCCGAGCACAAGTCCCACAGGACTGCACAAAAGAACGCACATCCCGTGACAAAGACGGCCACCAAAAGGATCTAGCCACCAAATCTCTGGTACCAAAGATTCCAGGATGCCAAGCCAACACTGAACAATGAATCTCAGAGATAACTCTACTAGTCCATCTATCAGGGACAAACAGTTTCTCCACTGGGCAACGGTCAGGTCTATCAGCCTGAAATTTTTGCAGCACCCGCCGCAAATCAGGGGAGATGGCAGACAAAATAGCAAACCAAAGAAAATACAAGCAGGAACTTAGCTTCTACTGGGAAGACAGGTCACAAGAACGATCCAGGAGTGAACTAGACCAATACTGGAACATTGACAGGTGGCATGGAGCAAAGATCTAAGTGGAGTTAAATAGAGCAGCCAGCTAACGAATTAACCTCGTCACCTGTGGAAGGAAACTCAGAAACACCCACCAGAAGTCCATGGACAGAACCAGCCGAAGTACCATTCATGACCACAGGAGGGAGCCCGACAACAGAATTCACAACATACCCTGCTTTGGAGGGGGATCTATTCCATGCGGCATATATACCATTCTGTAACATCCTTTATTCATTTATTTTGTTGGCTCTTCTCTCCCTTTACCACTTGGAGGTCCCATTTTGTGTCTTTTTTGTGTTATACATTTTTGTGTCCCCCTTGTTTTTTAATTTATGTATTAATAAATAGTTATTTTAACGTTTACTTTTGTTCATTTCACTTCTTATCCTCTGCCCGGTATACCCCTTAGAGGATTATGGTTGTTGTATAAACAGTATGGGAAACCCACTTCCTAATAATGGGAACATTGTTTTCAGGAGGCCCTCCTGCACGTCTATTCAAAGGGGTATTGGGGTACATCCAAATTTTGGGCAGCCCTGCCACTCACTGCTTACGCAATAACAATATAGGAGACCCACTGTTTAATAATGGGAACAACAAAGCATAGCCGGCTAATGGCTCTCTAAGAATAGTAGCCCTTTAAGAATAGTAAAGGCCGCCTGATGTCCCTCCTTCATAAATTAAACAGGATGTGTCTGACGATGTGTCACATACCACCTGGCCAAATAAGGTTGTAAAGTGTTAAAATGACATCTCCCAGTGAATGCATTGGATTCAAAAACGCATAAAAAATGTTTTGTGTGAACATAGCCCAGGTGTGGAGGAGCATTTTTGTTTTTGGTTATTTATTTTGCTTTACATACAAGTCATTACCCTGGAAAGGATGTTCCTTAACATATTTCCCAAGAAAATCCATTTTGGTTTCGTTTTTGCATGTTTTATTGTGAGTTTGTAAAAGTGGAGTAAGATTCTGACAACATTGTTCACAGGAGTGACCTAGGAGTCAGAAATGCTTCCAGGGGTCTTCCCCATGCTGTTCCCATGTCATTTGAGCACTGTTCTCATCGATTTCCGCAATTTCTAGTCCCTCTGCAAACCTCCAGGGGAGGTGCCGGAAAAATGCTCGAGTTTCCCATAGACTTATATTGGGCTCATTGCTCTGGTTAAATACCCAATACCCGAGCATTCCAATTTGCTTGACCTGAGCAACGAGCACCCAAGCATTTTAGTGCTCACCCATCACTACTCAACACTAATGACAACATATTGAATATGGTGGCATAATGCTAGCAAATTCTGGGTATGTTTGGGTCAAAAATTCTCACTTTACCTCTCGATTTAGGGGATCCTTGTGGGGTGTAGTTTCCAAAATGGGGACACTTGAGGGGGGTTTCCACTCTTTAGGCACATTAGGGGCTCTCCAAATGTGACATGGTGTCGGCTCTCGATTCCAGCTATTTTTGTGATCAAAAAGTCAAATGGTGCTGCTTCCCTTCTAAGTCCCACTGTCTGCCCAAACAGTAGTTTTCCCCCACATATGGGGTATCCGTGTACTCAGGAGATATTACACAACAAATTTTCCATTTTCTCCTGTTACTCTTGAGAAACTAAAAAATTTGGGGTGAAAGAAAAATTTTTGTACAAAAACGTAAAATATTTGTTTTTTTCTTCCACATTCACATAATTCCTATGAAGCACCTGAATGGTTAATAAACTCCAGGAGGTGGAGGTCCAAGTGCTGGAGGAGGTGGACGTATCGATGTAGTTGAAAGAGGCAGAGGAGGTAGCCAACGCTTTTTTGGGGGGTACTCTAAAAGTAGGCTCTGTGGGAGCACTCTGCTTTCAGGCAGTGTAATAATCTGCTGGACACTCTCTCTCTTTCTCTGTATACAGGCAGTGTAATACTTTTCACTTTTTTAGGGTGCAAAGAATGTGGATAGGCAAATGACTTAAAGGCGTTTTTCCATGAACCAAGTTCATTTTAAAGTTGAGTTTAATTGATATATTGTGGAATAATAATGTGTTTAAAATAAATGTTTCTATGCTGAGATAATCTTGTAAACGTGCCCCTGCTGTGTACTGTGTAATAGTGAAGGGAGCCGAAAGAGAAAAGGAGAGGAAAGACTTCATGGGCGATAAAAAACCCTGGTGCGTCCATGGATGCTTTCTCTTCAGGCATTGTGGATGTGTTAAAAGGCTATGAAGAAATGAAGGGGTCCCTAGTGAAGCTTAGATCCTCCACAATAAGGATGCAAAGAAGAAGCGGGACGAAACCATGATTCTGATGG
Source organism: Ranitomeya imitator (assembly GCF_032444005.1). NCBI lineage: Eukaryota > Metazoa > Chordata > Amphibia > Anura > Dendrobatidae > Ranitomeya > Ranitomeya imitator. Next base: position 708,281,849 of record NC_091284.1, on the reverse strand, counting down.
AGAAACAAGAAAAGGATTGCTGAGCTGGCCAAAGTGGAGGAGAGTGGGTGTGGCCTCATGGATAGTGGATGTGGCCTCACTGGAAATGATGAAGGTGCAGTACCTAATGATGGAATGGAAAGCAGCCTGGGGAGCTGCTGAGAGAACGCCAGGCTGCAGGCATGGCAAATAACCCTGCCTGGTGGCTCCACCTGAGAGGAGGATGAAGAATCTGTCGAGTCCGGGGGTCTCTTGGCTGCCATCAGGCAGTTGGAATTCCCTGTGGATATCCACTGTTTTTCTTTTAGGGATGAGCAGCCAGGAGCGGAGGAGGAGGAGACCGAAGAAAACAAATACGGCACAGGAGGTGGTAAGTTTTCAGCATGTTACCATGTCCAAAAGTACTGCCACCTCTTGTTCGACCCCCACTGGCCAAGTTCGCCAGATCTTGAACTGCTGTGTGTACCTTGCAGTTGCACCCCTCCACCTGTCCTGTGGGAATACTGTCCTTCAAGCCGCTGTGTGTACTCTGCACCACCCACTTTCTGCACCACCCACAAGTGGGAGTACTGTGCTTGACGCCGCTATGTGTTTTCTATTAGTCTGAGAAATAAGTAATTGGCATCGGTCGTCTCATTGCTATTAGTATGCCCACAAAAATAATTTTTCAGGCCTGGTGTGTGTTTTCTAGTACTTTTGCAAATCAATATATGGCATAATTCGTGTCGTTGCCATTTCTAGGCCCATAAACTAATTTTTCAGGGCTGGTGTGTGGTTTTCATGAGTCTGGGAAATAAATAATTGGCATCAGCCATCTATTTGCCATTTTTAGGCCAAACACATAAGTTTTCATGACCGTTGTGTTTTTTCTAGTACTGTTGCAGATAAATAAATTTACTCTTTCGCCATCTCTTTGCTACTAGTGTTTACAAAATCAACTTCAGAAAATGAGGAGAGCATCAATATGGAGACCTTAAGTTCCTGGTGGCATATCTTCTAGTAGATATGACAGTCTATTGGGCTTTTCACATGTCCATGATTTCTTGTGGACCAAGCAGTCTGCACAAAATTGTTGACATGTATGATATTGATCCAAGTGTCGGAAGAAATTCAGATATGCAAGTCTGTGGGTCCGTGATAACAATCAGACATCACTAATATGCCATCCATGTTTTGTCCATTTTTCACACTCAGGTAAACCTGTAGACATTTTTTGTTCCCCTCTACAGACAACTCAAAACTCAAATTCGGATCAAAAACACTGAGTAAAACCATTTTGCTTGAACATGAAAATAACTACCGTAACTCCTGAATGGGGCCTAAATGTCACTCAGGCATAGTACCTCAGTGCTCCAGTGTGCAATTATCAATGCTTCAATATTTAATATTTGTATTTCAAATAAAGTTTGGATTTATAGCACCTTGGTGTTCCAGGTTATGATTAATTTCACTTTGTTTTTAATAAATATCTGTTTGGCTCTCGTCTGTTCCCCGTAGTTGCTTAAAAAGCTACCAGCCCAAAATGATTACATGAACAGACAGTAATAAGGAAAACCCCAGAGATGAAATTATACAAGTAGAATTAGGGTGTAGTGTTAACCAGAAATACATATTCTTGCACAGAAAGGTGCTCTTTATAGTTTCATAGTTTTTAAGTTTGAAAGTAGACGTAAGTCCATTGAGTTCAACCTATAGCCTAACATGTTGATAAAGTGGAAGGCAAAAACCCCATGAAGGAACCTGTTCCATCCCGCCTCCTCATTTGGCAATCAGACTAGTTCCCTGGATCAACATCCCATCACAGAATTTAGTGCCCATAATCTGTATTATTAATGGAGATGAGCGAACTTTTCAAGATTTGATGGTTTCCATGGTAGGTGAGAGTCTGATATGTTGGGATAGAGGGGTTGCACAGGAGAAATCTTGTATGCGATTGTGGGAAAAGGATATAAAGGTACCGTCACACTAGACGATATCGCTAGCGATCCGTGACGTTGCAGCGTCCTGGCTAGCGATATCGTCCAGTGTGACAGGCAGCAGCGATCAGGACCCTGCTGTGATATCGCTGGTCGGGGAAGAAAGTCCAGAACTTTGTTTCGTCGCTGGATCTCCCGCTGACATCGCTGAATCGGCGTGTGTGACGCCGATTCAGCGATGTCTTCGCTGGTAACCAGGGTAAACATCGGGTTACTAAGCACAGGGCCACGCTTAGTAACCGGATGTTTACCCTGGTTACCATCGTTAAAGTAAAAAAAACAACCACTACATACTTACCTACCTCTGTCTGTCCCCGGCGCTCTGCTTCTCTGCACTCCTCCTGCACTGGCTGTGAGCACAGCGGCCGGAAAGCAGAGCGGTGACGTCACCGCTCTGCTTTCCGGCTGCCCGGCGCTCACAGCCAGAGCAGAGAAGCACAGCGCCGGGGACAGACAGCGGTAGGTAAGTATGTAGTGGTTGTTTTTTTTACTTTAACGATGGTAACCAGGGTAAACATCGGGTTACTAAGCGTGGCCCTGCGCTTAGTAACCCGATGTTTACCCTGGTTACCGGCATCGTTGGTCGCTGGAGAGCTGTCTGTGTGACAGCTCTCCAGCGACCAAACAGCGACGCTGCAGCGATCCGGATCGTTGTCGGTATCGCTGCAGCGTCGCTTAGTGTGACGGTACCCTTAGAGGGGAGTACGGAAGGAGATTTGTGAGGATTAGAGATTGTGTGCAGATAAGTACCAGGAGACTAAAGGTACCGTCACATTTAGCGACGCTGCAGCGATCTAGACAACGATCCCGATCGCTGCAGCGTCGCTGTGTGGTCGCTGGAGAGCTGTCACACAGACAGCTCTCCAGCGACCAACGATGCCGAGGTCCCCGGGTAACCAGGGTAAACATCGGGTTACTAAGCGCAGGGCCGCGCTTAGTAACCGGATGTTTACCCTGGTTACCATCGTTAAAGTAAAAAAAACAACCACTACATACTTACCTACCGCTGTCTGTCCCCGGCGCTCTGCTTCTCTGCACTCCTCCTGCACTGGCTGTGAGCACAGCGGCCGGAAAGCAGAGCGGTGACGTCACCGCTCTGCTTTCCGGCTGCCTGGCAATCACAGCCAGAGCAGAGAAGCACAGCGCCGGGGACAGACAGTGGTAGGTAAGTATGTAGTGGTTGTTTTTTTTACTTTAACGATGGTAACCAGGGTAAACATCGGGTTACTAAGCGATGTTACGGGTTACTAAGAACTTTATTACAATAGGGTATAATTCGCTGATTGACTTCCATAGCTTCTATATATAACTACCCATATCAGGCTGCCGAATAAGTTAAGGTACCGTCACACTGGACGATATCGCTAGCGATCCGTGACGTTGCAGCGTCCTGGCTAGCGATATCGTTCAGTTTGACACACAGCAGCGATCAGAATCCTGCTGTGATGTCGTTGGTCGCTGCAGAAAGTCCAGCACTTTATTTCGTCGCTGGATCACCCGCAGACATCGCTGAATCGGCGTGTGTGACACCGATTCAGCGATGTCTTCACTGGTAACCAGGGTAAACATCGGGTTACTAAGCGTAGGGCCGCGCTTAGTAACCCGATGTTTACCCTGGTTACCAGCGTAAAAGTAAAAAAAAAACAAACGCTTCATACTTACCTTCCGCTGTCTGTCCCTCGGCGCTCTGCTTCTCTGCCCTGTGTAAGCCCAGCGGCCGGAAAGCAGAGCGATGACGTCACCGCTCTGCTTTCCGGCCGCTGTGCTCACAGTCAGTACAGAGAAGCAGAGCGCCGAGGGACAGACAGCGGAAGGTAAGTATGAAGCGTTTGTTTTTTTTACTTTTACGCTGGTAACCAGGGTAAACATCGGGTTACTAAGCGCGGCCCTGCGCTTAGTAACCCGATGTTTACCCTGGTTACCGGCATCGTTGGTCGCTGGAGAGCTGTCTGTGTGACAGCTCTCCAGCGACCAAACAGCGATGCTGCAGCGATCCGGATCGTTGTCGGTATCGCTGCAGCGTCGCTTAGTGTGACGGTACCCTTAGAGGGGAGTAGGGAAGGAGATTTGTGAGGATTAGAGATTGTGTGCAGATAAGTACCAGGAGACTAAAGGTACCGTCACATTTAGCGACGCTGCAGCGATCTAGACAACGATCCCGATCGCTGCAGCGTCGCTGTGTGGTCGCTGGAGAGCTGTCACACAGACAGCTCTCCAGCGACCAACGATGCCGAGGTCCCCGGGTAACCAGGGTAAACATCGGGTTACTAAGCGCAGGGCTGCGCTTAGTAACCCGATGTTTACCCTGATTACCAGTGCTAATGTAAAAAAACAAACAAACACTACATACTTACATTCCGGTGTCTGTCCCCCGGCGCTGTGCTTTCCTGCACTGACTGTGAGTGCCGGCTGGCCGTAAAGCACAGCGGTGACGTCACCGCTGTAATCTGCTTTACGGCTGGCCGGTGCTGACAGTGCAGGGAAGCAGAACGCCGAGGGACGCGACAGACACCGGAATGTAAGTATGAAGTGTTTTTTTTTTAACGTTTACACTGGTAACCAGGGTAAACATCGGGTTACTAAGCGCGGCCCTGCGCTTAGTAACCCGATGTTTACCCTGGTTACCAGTGAAGACATCGCTGAATCGGCGTCACACACGCCGATTCAGCGATGTCTGTGGGAGATCCAGCAACGAAATAAAGTTCTGGCCTTTCTGCTCCGACCAACGATGTCACAGCAGGATCCAGATCGCTGCTGCGTGTCAAACACAACGATATCGCTATCCAGGACACTGCAACGTCACGGATCGCTAGCGATATCGTTGTGAAGTTGGTCAGTGTGAAGGTACCTTAAGTCACAGCTGTATGGAGGAGAAAGGTTGTGGATGGCTTTGTATGCCATGGTTAGGGTTTTGAACTGGAGTCTCTGGGTGATGGGGAGCCAGTGATGGGATTGACAGAGAAAAGATGTCAGGAAGTAGCGGGGGAATAGGTGGATTAGTCGGGCAGAAGAGGTTTAGATAGATTAGAGGGGTGCAAGACTGTTAGAAGGGAGGCCACAAAGAAGGAGGCTGCAGTAGTCAAGGTGGCAAATGATGAGTGCATGTTTTTGCATATTCGTGATTAAGGAGTGTACGGATCCGGGAAATATTTTTGAGTTGTAGTCAGCAAGAAGGTGAAAGGGTAGGGATATGTGTTTTGAAGTAGAGATCAGAATTCTCAAGGCTTGCAGGCCACTTGGGGATGCAGAACTAAGCCACTACACACTAAGAAATGGTGAAATAAATAGTGATGAGCGAGTGTACTCTTTGCTCGAGTTTTCCCGCGCACGCTCGGGTAAACCTGAGCAACGAGTGTACTCGTTCATCACTATAAATAAACCACTAGACATCACTAGACACCAAGAGATGGAGAAGTAAACCACTACACACCAGAAGATGGAGAACTTAATTACTAGGCAACAGGGGTTGGAGAGCTAAACTATGAAACACCAGGGGATGGAGAACTAAACCAATACACACCAAGGGATTATGAACTAAACCACTAGACACCAAATCTTGGAATCCCCAATGCTTGCGGGATAAACCTCTGTAACACTTCCTTCACTGCTTCTGCCTCCTGCACCTCTTGTAGGACTCCACCTGTGACCTGAACCTCTCCCTTAATGAGACACGCGTTCCAACAGTGCAGAGCCAATCCCCCCTACCTCTCTACTGTGCCCGGACTCACAGCACTCAGGCAGTGTTTAAATTAATATGCCTTGGAGATCACAGTCCCACAGCTCAAGAGTTGTGAACTATCCAGGCTGAGTTTGAGCAATGGCTGTCTCCACTGAACCTGCATCCAGGGAAGGCCGCGTGCGATAACGGTGCGAACCTGGTGGCGGCTTTATGCTGGGGCAACCCCACACACGTGCATTGCATGGCTCATGTCCTCAAGCTGCTGGTACAGCAATTTCTCTACCACTATCCCAGCCTGATGCACTGCTGAAGAAAGCATGGCCACTGTGTGCTCACTTCCGCCATTCGCACCCCGCGTGTCATCGACTTGCATCGCCATAGAGGTCTTTCAGGCTACTGTTTAACCGGTTTATATGCGATGTGCCAACATGGTGGAATTCCACTTTGCACATGTTGCAGCGACTGTGGCATCAGTGACAAGCCCTGGTGCAGTATGTCAATTTGCATAACTTGGGACAATGCAGTATGGACATGGTCCAAATCACACTTGCAGAATGGGCACAGATGAAGGACCTCTGCACCCTTCTGCACAGGCTCGCAATGGCTATTAAGATGTAAGCGCAGATGATTTTGTTATCAGCATCATTATTCCAGTCATCTACATGCTGGAGCACACTTTGAATAGTTTGCGGAAGGAGATGGTGGTCCCAGATGAACAGGAGGAAGCAGAGGAGGATGTGGAAGGGATAAAGGATAACAATATCTCTAAGTTCCAGGGTGTTGTTGCACAGGTGGGTGCCATGGGATGGTGGAATACAGCAATCGAAGGGAGCTCATGGTACCAGACAAACTGTTCATGAAGGTGCAGGAGCCAAGGAACAAATGGAGGAGGATGAGGTGATGGGTGTGCAACAGTCAGGAGATGAAGAGGATAATGATCCACTCTCTGTTGTCCGTGGTTGGTGGGAGGGGACAGAGGAAGCAATCTTGAGTGTTACCGTGCAACCAACACACCATAGACTTACCTCGCCTCACACATGAGCTCCTTCTTGAGGCACTATATGCAACATGATGCCTGTATTATTAGGATTAGAAATAGTGCTGACTATTGGGTTGCCACTCTGTTAGATCCATGGTACAAGAGTAAATTTTGCCACAAGCTTCCCCCTCGGAAAGGAACCCACACATGCTGGAGTATTGAAACATGCTTGTAGACAATCTTAACTGTGGTTTTCCCCAAGACAGCAGTGAGGCACACAGTTTAGATTGCAGTTATAGACTTCCAACCCTGGGAATGTCGAGTCATCAATGAAAAAAATGCAGTAGCAGCAATGTAAGTGGCATAACCAATTTCTGTGAGTCGTTTCACACATTTGTTAGCCCAGCCCATGCACCAGCAGAACAGAGTCTGACACGTTGTGAATGACTGGAGAAGATGGTGCAGGAGTATCTTGAGCTCAATATCAATGCCATCATGGGGGTTTGGACCCTTTTCATTTTGGTCTTCAAAAATGGAAGAGTTGCCTGAGCTTGCCTGTCTTGCCTTGGATGTTTTGTCATGCTCAGTAACCAGTGTTCGATCAGAACATGTCTTCAGTGCTGCTGATGGTGTCATGAGGGATAAACACATCCGGCTGTCCCCTGAAAGTGTAGACCACCTAACTTTCATCAAGATGAACAAGTCATGGATTTCCAATGACATTTGCACTCCAGTCGCAGACAGGGCAGACTAGGCAATGGTTTAGTTTTTAGTGTGCTGTATTGATCTTGCGTTATTGCAGTCTATGACACCTTTGTCATGGCTTCTGTGCCAGCTGTTGCTACTGCTTCTGATGTTGCTAACATTTTTTTTAAATGTGACGTTGTGTCTCCATCTGGTGGGCTGCCTGTAGTGGAAGGGGTGTCAGAGCCCCATTATACTATTTCTACTCTGTGAAAATTTATGGCACTTTAGTGGTGTTTGCCTTTAATTTTTAAAAATGTTTGGACTCCAAGATGTGTCTCCATCATGTATGCTGCCTGAATTTGGTAGGGCTCTCAGAGCAGCAGGCCTACACCTGTCACTTATCCACCTGTTCTTGATCAATGTTTAAGCTAGAAATGGTGGTCCAAGCCCTTCCATGCATCCATACTGCGCAATTATACTATTTGCACTTTATCACCTACCCCATGTACACCTTGAATACCAAGCTTACTCCCTCTTCCACCACGACCTCGCTTTTTCCCACTCATGTTGGATGTACCCTTCCCCTCTTTTAACCAGCTGTTTTACAACACCTGGCCCATACCTGTCAGTCATCTATCAGTAAATTATAAATCTGTATTTATTTGCTGAGATAGTGTGGCTGGACCTCAGAATTAGCACAACAGATTTAGATGATGAAATGTGGACTCCTGGCTGGACCATATTATTAGCACAAACTATTTAGATTCCGAAATGTATACTGCTGGCTGGACCACACTATTAGCAGAAAGGATTTAGATTCTGAAATGTGGACTCTCCTGACTGCACCACACCATTAGCACAAACAATTTAGATGCTGAAAAGCCGATTATGACACAGGATCCTATCTAGCTGAACTAGCTGACAATAAACTGCCTAGCTAACTATCTGACTACTTGCAGCAAGAGCAGCCCTGTTACACTGACAAAAACAACTTGTCCGCTATTTATATGGAGAGGGACATATGACTTGGGAAGACAATGACAGAAGTCCTTGTGTCTGGACGTTGTGGATGGTTTCTGTACCCTGATGCTGGAATCTCTACTTGTTAAGATAATATAAAAAAACAAAAAGCAAAATACAGTCCATGGCTACTCTGACCTCTCCCCACCTCATTCCCTCATCAAACATGTCCCCCTCCATTCATTATACAGCACCACTATCCTAGCCAAAGTCCTAGTAAAAACATTAGTGGAAACTCGATGATTTACCGAGCTTTGGACAAACTGCCGATTTTGAGGAAAAATGCTCAGGAATCCAAACACAAATTGAGCAATGTTCGTGCCAAAGTCAAGATTGACAAAGTTTACCAAACAAGTTCTCGCATCTCTAATTATTATATTTTTTTAAGCGAGGCATACAGGACTTTCTTGAATTTTAGTAGTGAGTCAACCATTACAACATCAAGTGGCAGAGAGTTCCAAAATCTCACTACTCTTACAGTAAAGAATCTGTGTCTGTGATTATGATTTAACCTTCTTTCCTCTAGTCGTAGAGGATGCCCTCTTGTCCCCATCACAGGCCTGGGTGTTAAAAAAAATAATGAGAAAGATCTGTGTTCTGTCCCCTCATATGTTTGTACATTATAATAAGATCACCCCTAGGCCTTTATTTTTCCAAACTGAGTAACCTCAGATTTGATCCTATTGTCGTATTGTAACCCACCGATTCCCTTAATAACCTTGATTGCTCTTCTCTGCATCCCGCTCTAGTTCAGCTATCTCCTTATACACTGGATCCCAAAATTGTATACAGTATTCTAAGTGTGGCCGCATGTTGTGAATTCTGTGGCTGAATTCACTCCTGTGGTCACAAGTGGTACTGCAGCTTCTGGGCTTTCTCCCTCAGGTGTTCTGGTGAGCTCGTTGGCTGCCTTGTTATTTAACTCTACCTGATTCTGTCTTCCTTGCTCCTTGTCAATGTTCCAGTGTTGGATCTGAGCTTCTGGATCTTTCCTGTGGCCTGCTGCTCTGCTTAGATAAGTGCTTCTTTGCTTTTTTTGCTGTTTTTTTCTGTCCAGCTTGTCTATTCGTTTTTGCTGGAAGCTCTGAGACGCAAAGGGTGTACCGCCGTGCCGTTAGTTCGGCACGGTGGGTCTTTTTGCCCCCTTTGCGTGGTTTTTTGCTTTAGGGTTTTTTGTAGACTGCAAAGTTCTCTTTGCTATCCTCGATCTATCTAGAATATCGGGCCTCACTTTGCTGAATCTATTTCATCCCTACGTTTTGTCTTTTCATCTTGCTAACAGTCATTATATGTGGGGGGCTGCCTTTTCCTTTGGGGTATTTCTCTGAGGCAAGTCAGGCTTGTATTTCTATCTTCAGGCTAGTCAGTTCCTCAGGCTGTGCCGAGTTGCATAGGTAGTGTCAGGTGCAATCCACAGCTGCCTTTAGTTGTGTTTAGGATAGGTTCAGGTATTGCGGTCTACAGAGATTCCACGTCTCAGAGCTCAATCTATTGTTTTAGGGTTATTGTCAGATCACTGTATGTGCTCTGATTACTGGCACACTGTGTTACTGGATTGCCTTCATAACAGCCGCACTAGTGACTTGTATAGAGGCAAAACTATCTTATCGTCATGTGCATATAGGGAAAGAAGGGCCAATGTATAGGAATATTCTTTAATAACCCAAAACTAATGTATTTTGGCATCTGAAAGTACAGAGGAGAGTAGCATTTTTGGAATAAATATAGCAGGAAAAATCCTATCTTAAAAAGTTATTCCCAACTTGGCAAATTATCCCCCATCTACAAGCAGCTCAGAGCCCTGTTCCCAGGACCCCGCAAATCCTGAGAACCGGGTACTGAAATGCCTGTTAGAATGTAGTGGTATTGGGCTTTTACCATTAGCGTTATACACAATGAATGGATTGATGACATGCATGTGCATCCACCTGTGTATTCTGATGGGACATTTCAAAGCCCCAATCCTAGATCAGTGGTGCTACAATCAATCGGACTCACACCAGTCAGATAGACAGATTTTACATAACATACTATAAATTATATCATGCCTGTCATGTTCTAAGTTTGCAAATTTCCTTCCTATAAAACTCTGAATATATTGTTTATCACAGCATACATAATTGCAATGGCTGTAGCATGCTGCAGATGGCACTATAGCACAAAGTCTGCTGTCTCCACATGCACACTGTCACTTCTTATATGACATAATAAACAAAATGAGAATTTTTTTGCAACTTATTTGTTGGCAACAATCAGCCGGTTATTAACAATCAATTGCGCAGATGGTTGCAAACGCAACTTCTGAAAGACATATCATAGCTAACATACAGTATAGTGGTGATAAAGATATATTAAATAAAGTGGAGTTTAGGGTCAGTTATAATTTGTCCAGAAAGCTGCAGAATATTTTTGAATATTTGATACAATATTGTGTTCGATACACAGAAATCCACAAATTCGTATACATTGTACTACTTTACATATCTTTATTTTTTTTCATCAGACATCATGTTTGACCCAGTGTTGGCAGTAAAACAACATGTTTCATCCTCTGTGCACTGATAGGGAAAACTGCGATGCTCAGTCTTTGAGAAGAAAGGTTATGCATACACATTTATATACTAATATACTGGGAAAGCTTTGCATTGTATTAAGGTATTCTGTAGATGCTGTTCCAATTTTTTCTATATATATATATATATATATATATACATATACATACATATATACTGTATATATATTTTACTCACTTATGTAGCACCATTAATTCCACAGCACTTTATAGACATCACCATCACTCTCCCCATTGGAGTTCACAATCTAGATTCCCTGTTAGTATGTCATGTGAGAGGAAACCGGAGAACCCAGAGGTTGCCCACTCAAAAACGGCAAGAACATACAAACTCCTATCTCAAATATATAGTGCAGGCAGCACAACAATTAATAAGTTAGAAAGAAAAGGGTGACTTTTACTGGTGAAATACAGTATATCACGAAAGTGAGTGCACCCCTCACATTTTTGTACACAATTTTTAATATCTTTTCATGGGACAGCACTGAAGATATGACACTTTGGTACAATGTCACACATCCTTTTTTTATGTTTTATAGTTCGTTTTTTAAGGACTGCAAATACGGACATACGCACACCGATTGTATTCAATGGTGGTGCACACATGTCAGATATTTTACGCAGACCATGAAAATGTGAAAAAAGCTTTAAAAAAACGAACACATCTTTTATGTTTTTGAAAAACATAGCAGTCGCCATTTTTTTTACAGACTTTTAAAGCTAATTTCACATTTTTCAATAAAGCTTAATCCACTAAAATAAAACTCAGCTTTGCACAGCCTATTTCTTAACGTTAAGGGTATGTGCACACGTCAGGATTTCTTGCAGAAATTTCCTGAAGAAAACCGGAAATTTTCTGCAAGAAATCCGCATTTTTTTTTGCGTTTTTTTAGCATTTTGCAAGCGTAATTAGCTTGCAGAATGCTAAAGTTTTCCAAGTGATCTGTAGCATCGCTTGGAAAACTGACTGACAGGTTGGTCACACTTGTCAAACATAGTGTTTGACAAGTGTGACCAACTTTTTACTATAGATGCAGCCTATGCCGCATCTATAGTAAAAGATAGAATGTTTAAAAATAATAAAAAAAATAAAAAAATGGTTATACTCACCCGCAGACAGCCGATCTCCTCAGCGGCGTCCATTCCTATAGATGGTGTGTGTGTGCAGGACCTTCGATGACGTCGCGGTCACATGACCAATCACAAGACGGCGACGTAATCGCAGGTCCTTCACACAGACCATCTATAGGAACAGAAGTGGCAGCATGCACCGCTGAGAGGCGGGAAGACTCCCGGGCCATCAGAGGGTAAGTATATGACTATTTTTTATTTTAATTCTTTTTTTTTACTAATTATATGGTGCCCAGTCCGTGGAGGAGAGTCTCCTCTCCTCCACCCTGAGTACCAACCGCACATAATCTGCTTACTTCCCGCATGGTGTGCACAGCACCATGCGGAAAGTAAGCAGATCAATGCATTCCTAGGTGTGCGTAATCCCCGCAATTCCGCATTTTTAATGAACATGTTGCTTTTTTTTCCGCGATGCGATTTTTTCGCGGAAAAAAAAGCAACATTTGCACTAGAAATGTGGAATACACTGTAATTAATAGGAGGCATATGTAAGCGTTTTTTTCGCGTTTTTATCACGTTTTTATAGCGAAAAAAACACGAAAAATACTGAACATGTGCACATGGCCTAACTATAATACAAATAGTCGGTACTCCGTCCAGTTGTGGTGCAGGTGGGGAAATAATTATAACACACATAAGACATCTCAGATGCACTGACTGAATTTTGGATGCATCTCTTCATGGAATCATATACTATGAAGATACTTTAAGTTCAATATACATGAGATTATAGATATAGTTAATGGAGATTAATTCAGTCTTTCTTTTGTTTAGTTGATGGATAGAAATATTGCTATTATAAAAATGTAAAAAAAATATATAAATATTATTATTATTAAATAAATTACCGTGAAGGATTATTTCCAAAAAATTTAACAAGTAGAGACAGATTAATGAATTTAATGAATCCACTCTGCATATATGGATATCCACTATGTTCTCTTTTCTCATTATATTTCGCTTTATGTGTGTTATAATATTGTGTTTAGTTTATGATTAATGTATGTAGCATTGGTAGTTTGAATATTTGATAATTGTTTGCAGTTTATTTTTCTTGTGCTAATGATTCTGATGTTATTTCCTTGGATTTTCACTATATATAATCCTGTTGTATATGTTATTTCACAATTGACAAAAACCTGGGATGGGCTGAAACATTTTGTGTGGTTTTCAAATAAATGAAGCAATAACCAACATATGAGTGCTGGGGTTCTCTACTGTTTATTGTTAATGTTATACTTCAGCAGGCCCCCGCTGTCAATCTTCAAGTCGCTCTCTATGCCCTCTCTATGCGAGCTACCTCAGCATGCGGTACTGTCCACAAAAATCAGAGAGGCCTCCCCAAAATGCTAATTGTGCAGCTGCTCAGAAAGGGTTAGAGCAGAGCTCAATGTAGTAACAACATCCTGGTGGTCGAGTACAAGGACAAGAGGGATGTCCTTTTCTTGACTACCATACATGGTGATGGCACCCCTCCATTGCTGTACGAGGTTCCTCTGGTCAACAAACCAGACTGTGTCCTGAGGTACAATAAAAATAGGGTGGGAGTTGATCTCTCTGATCAAGTACTCCAGCCCTACAGTGCCATGTGAAAAGCTAAGGTGTTGTACAAGAAGCTGGCCATGCTCATCATACAGATGGCAATGTCTAACTCTTTCTTTAGTGCTTGTAGAGGAGCTGCGGAGACACCATCACGTGTTTCTCAACGCAGGCAGTGAATAGCCAGGCCTTTCCCCGGGAAGGAACAACCAAGGGAAGGGCAGCATCCAATAAAGGAAAACATCCAATAAAGGAAAACCACCTATGCCAAGCATGGTATCCATCCACAGACAGCTGTTTCGGGGTTTTTGCCCCTCATCAGTGTGGAGTAGGAAACTGGCTATCAGGAGCAGTGCCTAGTACAAAGTCTATAAAGGCACGGATGATTGACCTTGTGGAGACCAAAACATCCAACACCGCGGAGACACCATCACGTGTTTCTCAACGCAGTGATCCAGAACACTGCCCCCTATTTGGGGGCAGTGTTCTGGATCACTGCGTTGAGAAACATGTGATGGTGTCTCCGCAGTGTTGGATGTTTTGGTCTCCACGAGGTCAATCATCCGTGTCTTTCTTTAGTGCTGTCATGATATGCAGGCCAAACAGGTACATTCCTTTAGTTTCAGGAGGTAGCGATCAAGGCCCTAATATTCGGAACTCAGGAAGGGCCCTTTACTCCTAGAACTGAAGGTGCCTGTATTGAACCAGGGCAACAATTCCCAGGTAAGGTCCCTCAAACCACAAAGAAAGGAAGAGCGCAAAAGAGGTGCTGAGTGTGTTACAGAAAGGGGATACGCAAGAACACCACTTATCAATACGACACCTGCTCCGACAAACCTTGCTTGTGTATAAAAGAATTCTTAAAACTGTACCACACATCCATGGAATACTACATTCATTTCAGACTTATGCAACTCATGCATGACAACCTTATACTTTCTACACAACTAACATATACCAACCTGATGCACTCAACTCAACTCACGTATGTCAACCTGATGCACTCTACACAATTCACTTATGTCAACTTAATGCACTCTACACAACTCATGTATGCCAACCAACCTGATGCACTTTACACAACTTACGTTTACCACTACATTATAACATTCACATAGCAACATTCACATAGCAGGAAAACACTAGATCAATTCCAATATAGTAACATAGTTAGTAAGGCCGAAAAAAGACATTTGTCCATCCAGTTCAGCGTATATTCCATCATAATAAATCCCCAGATCTACGTCCTTCTACAGAACCTAATAATTGTATGATACAATATTGTTCTGCTCCAGGAAGACATCCAGGCCTCTCTTGAACCCCTCGACTGAGTTCGCCATCACCACCTCCTCAGGCAAGCAATTCCAGATTCTCACTGCCCTAACAGTAAAGAATCCTCTTCTATGTTGGTGGCAAAACCTTCTCTCCTCCAGACGCAAAGAATGCCCCCTTGTGCCCGTCACCTTCCTTGGTATAAACAGATCCTCAGCGAGATATTTGTATTGCCCCCTTATATACTTATACATGGTTATTAGATCGCCCCTCAGTCGTCTTTTTTCTAGACTAAATAATCCTAATTTCGCTAATCTATCTGGGTATTGTAGTTCTCTCATCCCCTTTATTAATTTTGTTGCCCTCCTTTGTACTCTCTCTAGTTCCATTATATCCTTCCTGAGCACCAGTGCCCAAAACTGGACACAGTACTCCATGTGCGGTCTAACTAGGGATTTGTACAGAGGCAGTATAATGCTCTCATCATGTGTATCCAGACCTCTTTTAATGCACCCCATGATCCTGTTTGCCTTGGCAGCTGCTGCCTGGCACTGGCTGCTCCAGGTAAGTTTATCATTAACTAGGATCCCCAAGTCCTTCTCCCTGTCAGATTTACCCAGTGGTTTCCCATTCAGTGTGTAATGGTGATATTGATTCCTTCTTCCCATGTGTATAACCTTACATTTATCATTGTTAAACCTCATCTGCCACCTTTCAGCCCAAGTTTCCAACTTATCCAGATCCATCTGTAGCAGAATACTATCTTCTCTTGTATTAACTGCTTTACATAGTTTTGTATCATCTGCAAATATCGATATTTTACTGTGTAAACCTTCTACCAGATCATTAATGAATATGTTGAAGAGAACAGGTCCCAATACTGACCCCTGCAGTACCCCACTGGTCACAGCGACCCAGTTAGAGACTATACCATTTATAACCACCCTCTGCTTTCTATCACTAAGCCAGTTACTAACCCATTTACACACATTTTCCCCCAGACCAAGCATTCTCATTTTGTGTACCAACCTCTTGTGCGGCACGGTATCAAACGCTTTGGAAAAATATAGGGTCATGTGGGGGGAGGGTTTCCATTGTTCAATGTTGTAAAATTCTGGGAAGCACCAGTGGGTTCAAGGTGCTCACCACATCTATATAAATTCCTTGAGGGGTCTAGATTAAAAATGGGGTCTTTTGTAGGGGTTTCCACTGTTTAGGCACATCAGGGGCTCTCCAAATGAGAAATGACACCCGCAGACTATTCCATCAAAATCTGTATTCCAAAACATCACTCCTTCCTTTCTAACATATGGGGTATCAGTGCACTCTGTAGAAATTGCACTACTAATTTTGGGTTCCATTTTCTCCTGCTATCCTTGTGAAAATAAAAACATTTGGAGCTAAAGCAACATTTTTGTGGGAAAAATCTTTTTTTTTTATTTTTACAGTTCAACCTTGTAAAATTCTGGGAAGCCCTGTGGGTTCAAGGTATTCACCACACTTGTAGATAAATACCTTGAGGGATCTAGGTACAGATGTGTTTAGGTACATCAGGGTTCTCCAAATGCAACATGACTCCCACAAACCATTCCATCACAGTCTGCATTCCAAACCATCACTCCTTCTTTTCTGAGCCCTGCTGTGCCCCCAATCAGCAGTTTTCATCCATATATGGGGTAACGGTGTTCTCAGGAGTAGGGTTGAGCAAAACAGATCTGACAAATTCAAAAATCGCTGACTTTTGGCAAAGTCGGGTTTCATGAAACCCGACCCCATCCTAGTGTGGGATCGGCCATGAGGTTGGCGAACTGCGCGCAAAAGTCGCGTTTCGTATTACGCTTTCAGCGCCATTTTTCAGCCGGTGAAGGAGGACGCAGAGTGTGGGCAGCGTGATGACATAGGTCTCGGTCCCCACCATCTTAGAAAAGGGCATGACAGTGATTGGCTTGCTTTCTGCGGCGTCACAGGGGCTATAAAGGGGCGTGCACGCCGGCTGCCATCTTACTTCTGCCGATCTTAGCTTAGAGAGAGGTTGCTGCAGCTTCATCAGAAGAAGGGATATAGTTAGGGAGGGAAGATTAACCCCCAAACCGCTTGTGCAATAGCGATTTCCACTGTCAAACACCACCATTTGTTTGCAGGGACAGTGGAGGCTATATTTTTGTGCATCAGCTCTGTAGCTTATTAGGCTGCCTTATAAGGTTCCCTGATAGCTACATTGCTGTTTGCACGCTGCTGTGCAAACCAACTGCTTTTTTAAAAGCAAAAATCCTGTTGCTCCTTTCTGCACAGTTATCTTGTTTATTTGTCCACACTGTTGTGTGCAGCAGTCCTTTTTATTGCTGCCATACTTTTCCTGAGATCATTGCAAGGAGATTAAAATTGTACTACAGTCCTTGTATTTTTTCATATATCTTCCAGCCACTTTGTGCCACTTACATTGTGTTGTTTTATGCACTGGGCCTGAGTTTTGGTTCAGTCTCCCCCCAAAAAAGTGAGATTCAAATGATCACAAAGTGGATATACTTCAGTCCTGTTAGTTTGTAGTATATCAGCCAGCCACTTTCTCCACTTACATTGTGCTGTTTTATGCACAGGGCCTGAGGTTTGGTTAAAAAAAAGTGAGATTCAAATTATCACAAAGTGGATATGGATCGCCCCTAAGGGCTAGGGGATACTCGGTACCGGGCCCTTCTTCTGTACTCAGTAAGGATTTCATGGTGGCTGACCCGGTCTGTGGCCCTCGGGAGGTCCGTTGAAGGAATGAAGGGGGGAAAGGTCTTTAAAGGAATAGTGTTCGTGACGCCACCTGTGGTATTCGATCAGGTTGACCGACGCTGCTTAGGGGTCCGCTGGGGTGATGTTATGGCAGCTAGATGGTATACCTTCCCACAGGTGAAGTATGTCCCCAGGGCTTCCCAGAGTGTAGATGTGAATGGTGCAAAGCACAGTGAATAACGAGGACACAAGGGTGCTGTCTCTTTACCTTTACTGAAGGCTTCAGCAACAACAGTCCAGAGTAGGGACCACAGGGTAGGCAGGGTCCGGCCGGTCTGAAGGCAAATCCAGAATCCCCTTGTCCAGGAGGAATTGAATAGCCTTCCCCTTGCGCACAGTAACGTAGTAGGTCCCTACTTGCATAAGCTACAATAAGGTCCTCACTGTTGTTACTCCTCTCTGTCCCCCAGGTGGTGCGGATAGAACAAAACCCATATGACTGATGGCCTGAGGCTTGTTTATAGGGACCCGAGAGATGCCCCGACCCCCACAAGTTGCCAGTGTGTTTTCTTAGGTATAAAGGTCGGACAGCCAACTTGGAATTAACTGCCCTGCCAGTCTCTGAAGTAATGGCATAGAGCTCCTTACTCCCTCGGTATTCTGGCCACAGGATCTGCGCTTCAGATGGAGGCAGCCTGCTTCTAGCTGGTCTCCCACTGATGTTTCACTCCTGTTGCTATGACTTCTTTTCTCACTCACTACAGCACAATTCCTTTCTTGTCCTTTCTTAGGATGCTGCCGCATGGGTTGCAGGCGCAGCTCCGTGTCCTTCTCCCTCCTCAGACTTCAGTCTGGATCTGACCAGAGATCACCCTAGCCAGCTCAACCGGGAGACCTTTCCTCATCGGTCCCCAGCCAGGAACCCTCCTCAGACTTCTCGTTCTGACTCTGACTGACTAACTTCCTCACCAACCCAACCCCCCCCCCCGTTAGATCCAGTACTCCCGGACTGGGAAAAAGAAAACAACAATACATATTAGCAAAAGACATGCAAAATTTTTGAAATGCTAGAAACAAATTAATTTAACAATGCTTCCCTTTATGGGAGGTGAGAGTACTTGAACGTTGCAAACAATAACATATTCACATTGTGCATACAATTTTCATAGGCAAATGTAAAACAATTACTATCTATTTTAGGAAACATAATTACCCATACAGGTATTCTATTTTACTAAGTGCAAATACCCTCTAAGGGTATACTATCATTAACCCTTAAGGTGCAAATCAACATTTTCTTTATCTTTATCTGTCTACCCCCACGGGCCTACTGCATTTTCTTTCCTAAAACCTCATTTGATTCAAAGTACATCATTTTCTAGTTTGTTAAGGCAAAGTGCAACAAGTAAACATTCCCTTTAAGAGGAAAACTCAAGTCTTTTCTGAGGTAGTGCAAACAATCAACAAGTCAGTTATAAACTTTAAGACAATAGAAACTTTCACATCGTCATCAGGAAGTTTCTTCGCAAAGCCTTCTTTCTTGTAAAACCAGTAGCGAGCACCTTTAAGAAGGTGCAAACTATTTACAACCAAGTTCCAATCATGCACAGTTCATGATTCCACAGTTCTTTAACCCCTTCGTGCCATGTGCCGTACTAGTATAGCACTGCGACAACTGCAATTGTGCCAGCCGCAGTACTAGTACGGCGCACCGATCACCGCGGTCTTGCGCTGAGCGCCGAGGTGATCGGGTGCAGGTGTCAGCTGTATATGACAGTTGACACCCCGCAGCAGTGCCCACGATCAGCGCTAGTGCTGATCGCGGGCAATTAACCCCTCTGATGCTGCTGTCAGTAGTGACAGCGGCATAGAGGGCGATCGCGCAGGGACTGGGGCTCTCTGCGCTCTCCTTCCGGAGCAACGCAATGCGATAGAGTTGCTCCAGGTGATCCGGAAGGAGACCCCAGATCCAAGATTGCCGCGGGACTACTTCCGGGTCACGAAGTGAGGTGGCTAGCCGGCGCATGCTCAGAGCAGGCGCCGGAAAGCCTCCTGCACTGCCTGTCAGATCGCTGATCTGACACAGTGCTATGCAAAGTGTCAGATCAGCGATCTGATGAAATATAGTGATGTCCCACCCTGGGACAATGCTAGAAAGTTAAAAAAAATATATAGAATGTATATTAAAAAAAAATCCCCCCCCAAAAAAAAATCCCAATAAATCCGTTTATTTATGTAAATAAAAAAAATAAAAGTACACATATTTGGTATTGCCGCGTCCGTAACGACCCGCTCTATAAAACTATCCCACTAGTTAAACCCTTCAGTGAACACCGCAAAAAAATAAATAAAAAACAAGGCAAAAAACAATGCTTTATTATCATACTGGTGAACAAAAAGTGGAATAACACGCGATCAAAAAAATGAATATAAATAAACATGGTACCGCTGGAAATGTCATCTTGTTCCGCAAAAAAACAGCTACCATACTGTGTAATCAGTAGAAAAATAAAAAAAAGTTATAGCTCTCAGAATAAAGCGATGCAAAAACAATTATTTTTTATATAAAATAGTTTTTACTGTCTAAAAGCGCCAAAACATAAAAAATATATAAATGAGGTATCGCTGTAATCGTACTGACCTGCAGAATAAAGCTGCTTTATCAATTTTACCACACGTGGAACGGTATAAACGCCCCCCCTAAAAAAATTTCAGGAATTGCTGGTTTTTGTTCATTCTGCCTCCCAAAAATCGGAATACAAAGCGATCAAAAAATGTCATGTGCCCGAAAATGGGACCAATGAAAACGTCAACTCGTCCTGCAAAAAACAAGACCTCACTTGACTCTGTGGGCCAAAATATGGATAAACTATAGCTCTCAAAATGTGGGGTTGCAAAAACTATTTTTTGCAATAAAAAGCGTCTTTTAGTGTGTGACAGCTGCCAATCATAAAAATCCGCCAAAAAATGCTATAAAAGTAAATCAAACCCCCCTTCATCACCCCTTTAGTTAGGGAAAAATAATAAAATGTTTAAAAATGTATTTATTTCCATTTTCCCATTAGGGTTAGGGTTAGGGCTAGGGTTAGGGTTGGGGTTAGGGCTAGGGTTAGGGCTAGGGTTAGGGCTAGGGTTAGGGCTAGGGTGAGGGCTAGGGTTGGGGTTAGGGCTAGGGTTGGGGTTGGGGTTAGGGCTAGGGTTAGGGCTAGGGTTAGGGTTAGGGCTAGGGTTAGGGCTAGGGTTGGAGCTAAAGTTATGGTTAGGGTTGTGTCTAAAGTTAGGGTTGGGGCTAAAGTTAGGCTTGGGGCTAAAGTTAGGTTTGGATTACATTTACGGTTGGGATTAGGGTTGGGATTAGGGTTAGGGGTGTCGTTAGGGTTATGGTTGGGATTAGGGTTAGGGGTGTGTTTGGGTTAGGGTTTCAGTTAGAATTGGGGGGTTTTCACTGTTTAGGCACATCAGGGGCTCTCCAAACGCGACATGGCGTCCGATCTCAATTCCAGCCAATTCTGCGTTGAAAAACTAAAACAATGCTCCTTCCCTTCCGAGCTCTCCCGTGCGCCCAAACAGAGGTTTACCCCAACATATGGAGTATCAGTGTACTCAGGACAAATTGGTCAACTAATTTTGGGGTCCAATTTTTCCTGTTACCCTTGGGAAAATACAAAACCGGGACTACAAAATAATTTTTGTGGAAAAAAAAAGATTTTTTATTTTCATGGCTCTGCGTTATAAACTGTAGTGAAACACTTGGGGGTTCAAAGTTCTCACAACACATCTAGATAAGTTCCTAGTTTCCAATATAGGGTCACTTGTGAGAGGTTTCTACTGTTTAGGTACATCAGGGGCTCTGCAAATGCAACATGACGCCTGCAGACCAATCCATCTAAGTCTGCATTCCAAACGGCGCTCCTTCCCTTCCGAGCTCTGCCATGTGCCCAAACAGTGGTTCCCCCCACATATTGGGTATCAGCGTACTCAGAACAAATTGGACAACAACTTTTGGGGTCCAATTTGTCCTGTTACCCTTGGGAAAATAAAAATTTGGGGGCTAAAATATCATTTTCATGGAAAAAATATATTTTTTATTTTTACGGCTCTGCGTTATAAACTGTACTGAAACACTTGGGGGTTCAAAGTTCTCACAACACATCTAGATAAGTTCCTTGGGGGGTCTAGTTTCCAATATAGGGTCACTTGTGAGGGATTTCTACTGTTTAGGTACATTAGGGGCTCTGCAAATGCAACGTGACGCCTGCAGACCAATCCATCTAAGTCTGCATTCCAAACGGCGCTCCTTCCCTTCCGAGCTCTGCCATGCACCCAAACAGTGGTTACCCCTGACATATGGGGTATCAGCGTACTCAGGACAAATTGGACAACAACTTTTGGGGTCCAATTTGTCCTGTTACCCTTGGGAAAATAAAAAATTGGGGGCTAAAATATCATTTTTGTGGAAAAAAATATATTTTTTATTTGCACGGCTCTGCGTTATAAACTGTAGTGAAACACTTGGGGGTTCAAAGTTCTCACAACACATCTAGATAAGTTCCTTGGGGGGTCTAGTTTCCAATATGGGGTCACTTGTTGGGGGTTTCCACTGTTTAGGCACATCAGGAGCTCTCCAAACGTGACATGGGTTCCGATCTCAATTCCAGCAAATTTTGCATTGAAAAGTCAAAAGGCGCTCCTTCCCTTCCGAGCTCTGCCATGCGCCCAAACAGTGGTTTACCCCCACACACAGGGTATCGGCGTACTCCGGACAAATTACACAACAACTTTTGCAGTCCAATTTGTCCTGTTACCCTTGGAAAAATAAAAAATTTGGGGTGAAATTATCATTTTTTGTGAAAAAAAATATGATTTTTTTACGGCTCTACATTATAAACTTCTGTGAAGCACTTGGAAGTTCAAAGTGCTCACCACACATCTAGATTAGTTCCTTAGGGGGTCTACTTTCCAAAATGGTGTCACTTGTGTTGGGTTTCCACTGTTTAGGCACATCAGGGGCTCTTCAAATGCGACATGGTGTCCGATCTCAATTCCAGCAAATTTTGCATTGAAAAGTCAAACAGCGCTCCTTCCTTTCTGAGCTCTGCCATGCGCCCAAACAGTGGTTTACCCCCACACACAGGATATCAGTGTACTCAGGGCAAATTGCACAACAAATTTTGCCATCGAATTTGTCCTGTTACCCTTTAAAAAATAAAAAAATTTGGGGCAAAAAGATCATTTTTTGTGAAAAAAATGATTTTCTTTTACGGCTCTACATTATAATCTTCTGTGAAGCACTTGGAGGTTCAAAGTGCTCACCACACATCTAGATTAGTTCCTTAGGGGGTCTACTTTCCAAAATGGTGTCACTTTTGTTGGGTTTCCACTGTTTAGGCACATCAGGGGCTCTCCAAACGCCACATGGTGTCCGATCTCAATTCCAGCAAATTTTGCATTGAAAAGTCAAATGGCGCTCCTTCCCTTCCGAGCTCTGCCATGTGCCCAAACAATGGTTTACCCCAACATATGGGGTATCGGCATACTCAGGACAAATTGTACAACGACTTTTGTGGTCCAATTTCTCCTGTTACCCTTCTTAAAATAAAACAAATTGGATCTGAAGTAAAAATTTTGTGAAAAAAAGTTAAATGTTCAATTTTTTTAAACATTCTAAAAATTCCTGTGAAGCACCTGAAGGGTTAATAAACTTTTTGAATGTGGTTTTGAATACCTTGATGGGTGCAGTTTTTAGAATGGTGTCACTTTGGGGCATTTTCTGTCATATAGACCCCTCAAAGTCACTTCAAGTGTGAGGTGGTCCCTAAAAAAAAATGGCTTAGCAAATTTTGTTGTAAAAATGAGAAATCGCTTTTAACCCTTATAACTCCCTAACAAAAACAAATTATGTTTCCAAAATTGTGCTGATGTAAAGCAGACATGTGAGAAATGTTGTTTATTAACTATATTATATGATATAACTCTCTAATTTAAGGGCATAAAAACTGAAAGTTTGAAAATAGCTAAATTTTCACAATTTTCGCCAAATTTCCATTTTTTTCACAACTAAATGCAAGTCATATTGAAGAAGTTTTACCACTATCATAAAGTACAATATGTCAGGAGAAAACAGTCTCAGAATCACCAGGATCCATTGAAGCATTTCAGAGTTATGACATCATAAAGTGACAGTGGTTAGAATTGTAAAAATAGGCCCTGTCATTTACGTGAAAACAGGCTTTGGGGTGAAGGGGTTAAACAATGATAAAGTTGCGAAACTGGAACAATAAGGATCACAGGTAAAAACCTGACACATAGCCCTCTGTGGCATAGGATGGTTCCGATCCGAGATCACTCCTGGAGCCGGGTATACATCGTGAGTCATTCTGTCAGGTCATGCGCAGTAATACAAGTCTGAGTGGTCTGATGGATGATGCAAGTTACAGCAGGTGTTGCTGCAGTTGCGTCAGCGGAAAGTTCTCCCGCCAGGGTTCCGGATACCGTCAACAGAGCTGTGCATCTCTGCACATCCCGAGCCCACCAACTGTTTCATTTTTGGTACCGGCGATAGGTCACAGCATCCCCGGGGCTCAAGACGGAATCCGCGTTGTCTCCGCACAGGCAGGACTCCACCCCATCCCGGGTGACGTGGACTCTCACCGATGACCCGATTTCCTGGATAAATCCCTTTTCTTTCTGGGGTTGGTATACCACCACAACACCCCACTTCTGTGGAGAGTTGTCCAGCAGTTCTCCTCGGGCCTCTCGCTCAATTTCCTTCTTGTACTCCACAATCAGATGACGCCAGTATTCTCCCCATGGGAAGGGTCCCAGGTTATGCTCGTGTAAGTCGGGACCTGGTGACGGAGTCCACAGGGCTCCAGCAGCCGTGGTGGTGATCGGGATAAAGGCAGGAGGAAGGTAGGACCCCGGAATGTAAGGACGCTGAGCCCCAGCACATGGAGTGGTTCTTCCGGCGCCACTACACTCCTCTGGGGTTGGCGCCAGAGCTGGTGCCGGCAACGGAGCTCCTGTGGACAGCTCCCAAGGGTCTATTCTCTCTAGCGGTGGCATGCCGGTGTAATCCTCCGGTGATGGGGACCGGAGCGGGGCCATTCTTTTTCAGGAGTCCCCACCGATCTCCAGGTCCATTCCTTCCTCTTCTGGAGAGCGGTTTCACTTTTGCTGTCCCCGCCCGCCATGGAGAATCAGGAGGTGGATCTCGGCTACTGACGGACACGTCCTCAAGATACAGAAATATTTAGACTGGGCGGCCATTGTTTTTCGTGCTTCTCAGTTCGTTCACGCCCATAACTCCACACCCTTCTTCTCCAGCGCTCCTCGTGGCGCGGCAATGGCGGGAATTTTGGCAGTAAATGGCAATATACAATCTTTAAGCACAAACAGTTCAGAAACAATTCTGGCACAGTATCTAGGCGCACATGACCCGATTCTTCAGGCTTAAGTAGATCCTGTTCATGATGCCAAAGTTGGATCACCCCCAATGGCTAGGGGATACTCGGTACCGGGCCCTTCTTCTGTACTCAGTGGGGATGTCACGGTGGCTGACCCGGTCCGTGGCCCTCGGGTGGTCAGTTGAAGGAATGAAGGTGGGGAAAGGTCTTTAAAGGGATAGTGTTCATGACGCCACCTGTGGTATTCGGTCAGGATGACCGACGCTGCTTAGGGGTCCGCTGGGGTGATGTTATGGCAGCTAGATGGTATACCTTCCCACAGGTGAGGTATGTCCCCAGGGCTTCCCAGAGTGTAGATGTGAATGGTGCAAAGCGCAGTGAATAACGAGGACACAGGGGTGCTGTCTCTTTACCTTTACTGAAGGCTTCAGCATCCACAGTCCAGGGTGGGGACCACAGGGTAGGCAGAGTCCGGCCGGTCTGAAGGCAAATCCAGAGTCCCCTTGTCCAGGAGGAATTCAATAGCCTTCCCCTTGCACACAGTAATGTAGTAGGTCCCTACTTGCATAAGCTACCATAAGGTCCTCACTGTTGTTACTCCTCTCTGCCCCCCAGGTGGTGCGGATAGGACAAAATCCGTATGACTGATGGCCTGAGGCTTGTTTATAGGGACCCTAGAGATGCCCCGACCCCCACAAGTTGCCATTGTGTCTTCTTAGGTATAAAGGTCAGACAGCCAACTTGGAATTAACTGCCCTGCCAGTCTCTGAAGTAACGGCATAGAGCTCTTTACTCCCTCAGTATTCTGGCCACAGGATCTGCGCGTCAGATGGAGGCAGACTGCTTCTAGCTGGTCTCCCACTGATGTTTCACTCCTGTTGCTATGACTTCTTTTCTCACTCGCTACAGCACAATTCCTTTCCTGTCCTTTCTTAGGATGCTGCCGCATGGGTTGAAGGCGCAGCTCCGTGTCCTTCTCCCTCCTCAGACTTCAGTCTGGATCTGACCAGAGATCACCCTAGCCAGCTCGATCGGGAGACCTTTCCTCATCGGTCCCCAGCCAGGAACCCTCCTCAGACTTCTCGTTCTGACTCTGACTGACTAACTTCCTCACCAACCCCCCAGTTTTACCCTAATGTGAGGAGTGGCCTAATAGATAGAACCATTAGCACCCCCTGGTGGACTGGCATGTGAAGTGTGTGTGTGGCTATGATACCTGGACAGCAGATCTCCTTCATTGCCTTCAGACATAACATCACTCCCCCTGGTGGAAGAATAACATTACTGCAATGAACCAGGACTCTGGGGCGCTGCAGATATACTTCAGTCCTGTTAGTTTGAAGTATATCAGCCATCATCTCCTCTTGAGAAAGTTCCAAATATAAAAGCAGCGAGTCATCAGTGGATGCTCCCGGTCAGGAACAAGACATTTCCTTGTGTCCTTCACCCAAACCAAAAGTGAAGGATGCGTCAGGTGACACTACAGGTTATTCCATGGAGCTCTTTACACATACCGTGCCTGGGTTAGAAAGAGAAATTGTTAACTGCCCATTACAAGATGAATCGGACATGGAGTGCACTGATGCACAGCCACAGCTAGATTATTAGGCTGTTCCATTGACTCAGATCACTGCATTGCCCTCAGAGTGTACTGAGCCAGAATCTGACCTTGCTGAGACTATGGTGCCCCGTCCCGAACGCTATAGCACCTTACACGGTGGCACAGAGGAAGGTGCACATGACATTGAACAGGAGCTGATAGATGACCCAGTTGTTGACCCAGATTGGCAGCCATTGGGGGAAGAGGGTGCCGCTGCCAGTAGCTCAGAAGCGAAGGAGGATGATCCACAGCAGCCATCTACATCGCAACAGCTGTCATCTGGCAGGCCCGTATCAGGCCAAAAAATTTTTTGTCAAAAACAAAAACAGTTTTAGGACAGTGTGGCCATCTGGTGAATGTAGCACAGCGTGCAATGCCTGAAAAGGTATTCCATAGTATTCCATAGTTGGAAGAGTGTAGTGTGGCAATTTTTTTAACCAAGATCCGAATGATCAGTCAAAAGTTATCTGTAAGAAATGCTCAAAGACCTTTAGCAGAGGGAAGAATCTTCAAAATTTAAATACATGCTTAGACATTTAACCAGCATGCACTTTCAAGCGTGGACTAACTACCAAATGTCCCGTACCGTTGGTGCACCTGCTCAGAATGAAGGTAGTCAGCAATGCTACCTTGCTCCCCTCACTGTAAAGCCACCAGTTAGGACACCACCAGCAGCAAATGTGGATGTATCGTCGCAAGGCCAAAGCAGTCAGGGAATCACAAGGTTATTGGTAGGAAGCACTGTATGTAGGCCAACATCAAGAATACCATCACCAACCCTCTCTCAATCCGCCATGTCCACCACCACCGCTAGTTCCACCATATGCAGCTCTCCAGTCCAGCTCACTCTACAAGAGACTCTCGTTAGGAAAAGAAAGTACTCATCCTCTTATCCGCGTACACAGGGTTTGAACGCCCACATTGCTATACTAATCTCGTTAGAGATGATGCCCTACCGGTTGATTGAAAGCAAAACTTTTAAAGACCTGATGGCCTACGCAGTACCACGCTATGACCTACCCAGTCGGCACTTCTTTGCGAGAAAAGCCATCCCAGCCCTCCACCAGCATGTCAAAGACCACATTGTCCATGCACTGAGGCAATCAGTCAGTGGAAAGGTGCACCTCACAACAGATGCATGGACCAGTAGGCATGGCCAGGGACGTTACGTGTCCATCACGGTGCACTGGGTTAATGTGGTGGATGCAGGGTCCACAGGGGACAGCCATAGTGGGACAGTCCTGCCTAGCCCACGGTCTAGGAAACAGTTGGCTGTAGGCGTTCGCCACCCCTCCTCCTCCTCCTCCAGAAGCGAAAGCTCGTCCACAGAGTGCAGTCACACGACCACTCCATCCACACTGCCAGTGTTGCACACGAGGTGTCCCATTATCGAACAGCTAGTGGTAAGCATCAGCAGGCTGTGTTACAAATGAAGTGCTTGGGCGACAACAGACACACCGCGAAAGTACTGGCCGAGTACTTGCAGCAACAAACTCAGTCATGGCTGGGCAGTGTACATCTTGAGGCAGGCAAGGTAGTCAGTGATAATGGAAGGAATTTTATGGCTGTCATAGCCCTTTCAGAGGCGTGCTGTAATTAATTTGTGGGAGGATACACATACACGGGCAGGCACTTGGATGGCAGACATTGAGTTGTCTGGTGTGCAGTGGTCGAAGCTACAAGACGTCTATCAAGTCCTTCAGTGTTTTGAGGAATGCACACGGCTGGTAAGTGCAGACGATGCCATCATAAGCATGAGCATCCCACTAATGCATCTGCTGATGCAAAGTTTGACGCACATTAAGGAGCAGGCATCTGCAGCCGAGGAGGAGGGAAGCCTTGATGACAGTCAGCCATTGTCTGCTCAGGGAACTCTCCTGGACGAGGTGGCGGACGAAGAGGAGGAGGATGATGGGGATGAATATTTATGGGAGGAGGATGCTTCTCAGGGGGCAGTAGAAACTGGTGGCATTGCAAGGTCAGGTACAGGGTTTTTGCAGGCCACAAGTGAAGTTGATTTGCAAGATAGTGCTCCTCAACCCAGCACAAGCAGCATCTGGAACATTGGCCCACATGGCAGAGTATGCCTTGCGTATCCTAAATAGGGACACCCGCATTATCAAAATAATGACCGATGACGATTACTGGTTGTCCTGCCTCCTGGATCCCCGATACAAAGGAAAATTACAAAATATCATGCCACATGAGAACCTGGAGCAAATATTGGCTTCCAAACAAGCAACTCTTGTAGACCGTTTGGTTCAGGCATTCCCAGCACACAGAGGCAGTGATGGTTCTCACACGAGCTGTAGGGGGCAACATGGCAGAGGTGTTAGAGGTACACAAATCCGAAGTGGCGTTGGACAGAGGCGTTTTATGGCCAGGTTGTGGAGTGATTTCGCAATGACCGCAGACACGACAGGTACTGCTGCATCAATTCAAAGTGACAGGAGACAGCATTTGTCCAGTATGGTTACCAACTATTTTTCCTCCCTTATCGATGTTCTCCCTCACAGGTCATTCCCCTTTGATTACTGGGCATCTAAAATAGACACCTGGCCTGAATTGGCAGAATATGCATTACAGGAGATCGCTTGCCCAGCTGCTAGTGTGCTATCAGAAAGAGTCTTCAGTGCTGCTGGTTCAATACTGACCAAAAAAAGGACACGTCTGGCTACCCGAAATGTTGATGATCTATCCTTCATTAAAATGAACCAATCATGGATTTCAAATTATTTTGCCCCACCTTCCCCTGCTGACACGTAGCTTGCCTGAAAAATGTCTTGCTTTTGGCCTCCTCTTACTGACTGCTCCAATTCCTCCATTTGCAGCTGCTGAATGTCCACCATCAGCCATTTTTTTACCTCCCTAAATGGGCTGACTCCCCCCACAGGGCCGTGGTCACCACTTGGCGCAAGCACCCGTGCGAGTGCCGTTTGCCTGGACAGGTGGGTGTCCCCACTCTTGGGCGACGGCACTGGCACAGGGTCCCTCATAGTACAATGAAGTGTCTTTGATGGTGGTGATGCACAACCAACGTCAGACACACTGTCATAGTATGAGGGGCCCTGTGCCAGTACCGCCGCCCACGAGAGAGTACATTTTTTCAATGTAGAAAAGGCTGCAACTGGCGGGACCGACCAGTTTTTAAGATCAGTCCCCATACAAGTGAGATCAGTGAGCGACTTGACCACCTGAGAAAACCCTTTAATAAATTTACGATAGTAATTGGCAATCCCCACAAAACGCTAAAGACCTTTAAGGTCTTTGGGTTGCGCCCAATCAACAATGGCCTGTACCTTTCCAGGGTCCATATAAAACCCCTTGGCAGACAGAATGACCCCCAGAAAGGACAGTTCTTGGACAAAAAATGCACAATTCTCAGGTTTAGCGAACAGAGAGTTCTCACGTAACATCTGAAGAACTACATGTAGATGACCCATGTGAGATTCTTTGTCAGATAAAAATACCAGGATATCATCTAAATATATCACCATAAAGCGCCCAATGAAGTCAGAAAAAACATTATTAATGAAATTCTGAAACACCGCTGGCGCATTAGTGAGACCAAAGGGCATGACCAAGTTTTCAAATAAACCCTCAGAGGTGAGAAATGCTGTTTTCCACTCACCCCCTTCCCGAATACGGATAAGAATATACGCTCCCCTGAGGTCCAACTTGGAAAACCACTTAGCCCTTTCATATCAGAATGTTCTGGGCCAGAAAGATTGTACAGTACAGATGGGCCTTGGGGAATTTAGCACCCGGAATGAGATTGATAGCACAATCATAGGGATGTGGTAGAAAATCCTCAGCCTCTTTTTTGGAAAACACGTCCTTAAAATTCTTCAGGTACTCCGGAATACCCTCCAGATTAACGGACGACACCAGCACAGCAGAAAGACAACCTTTAGAACAGTTAGGACCCCATTTCACAATATCCCGATATTGCAAGTCAATAACAGGATTTTGCAGCTGTAACCAGGGGAATCCCAACACCAGTCCCGCTGGGAGATTATCCAGAACATAACATGAAATGCGTTCCTGATGCAAGGAACCCACCTTGAGGAGAAATTCCTCTGAGACAAAATTAACAATATTCTTAACCAACAATGTCTTATCAATAGCAATTATGTGAATTAGTGTTTCAAGCCTAACTGTCCCTATCTTACTCTTGATCACCAAGCGTGAGTCAATAAAGTTCATGGACGACTCACAGTCCATGAAAGCTGAAGTGGGTGTGTAACAGTCCCCATAACAAAGTTCCACCTTCAACAACATTTTTTGACATGAGGAAAATGGTACCTGAGAGTCACGGTGCCCTCCTCGACAATCACCCAGACTCAGCAGCTTGTTAGTCGGTGGGCAAGAAGGGCAGTCCTTCTTCTAATGTCCCGGATTTCCACAATAGAAACATAGTCTCCCCTCGCTTCGCCGCTTTCTCTCCTTTTCCTTGAGAATAATGGCCCCAATCTCCATAGGTTCCGCATATGGCATCACCTCGGACTTAGCAGGGTATACTGGAACCTCTCGCTGGATTACACCTCTCTCCCGCAATCCGATCCATATGAATAGCCTGAGTCATGGCCTCCTCCAAAGAACTGGGTGGCGGATGGAGAGCCAGAGCGTCCTTAAGATGATCCAACAGTCCTTTCCTAAACTGGCATTTTAAAGCAGAGTCATTCCAGGACACTTCGGTGGACCACCATCGAAACTCTGAGCAATACCATTCGGCAGTAAGTTTAACCTAGGAAAGCCCCATGATCGCGTCCTCTGCCACCCTGACTTGGTCTAGTTCATTAAAAAACAGTCCTAAAGTCTCAAAGAACCTATCCACAGGCACACATTCAGGGCAGTAACAGGTAGAGAAAATGCCCAAGATTGAGGACACTTCCAGAGTAACAAAATAATTTTCCCCAGCCGTTGACTCTCATCCCCAGAGGATCGAGGTCTAAGGGAGAAAAGCAGCTTACAACCCTCCCTGAATGTACGGAACTTGTCCTTCTCCCTGGAAAAAGTATCTGGAAGTCTGACCGTAAGTTCAGGAGACTGGAGCGAGACATCTATGGGGTCCGAGTGCTTATAGACAGATTGAGTGATAGAACCCTGAAAATACTTAACCGTCTCAGAAAGCTCTCTCTAAAGTTGATTATGGGAAGTGACCAGGGCTCTATGTTCCACAGACAAATCCTGCATCATCTGAGTCAGGTTAGGCATCTGATTCGTCAGTATCAGTGCAAAGTGGATCCATGAAGAGAGGAGCAAAGAAAAAAAAACTGTCAAGGGTCAGTAGGGTCAGTGCAAGTTCCACTAGATAGCAAAAGAGTGGAGGGAGGACAGCAAGTCTGTCAAAGCAGACCTGCAGCGCTGCAGCGAGGCTACCACCAGGTGGCAGCAGAATAGTTAAACAAGCCGGGTCAAAACTTATAGAGTAGCGCAGTACAAAAGAAAAACACCAAATACAAAGTCAGCGGGGTGCCAGAGGGTCAGTACCAGTCAGAAGCCGCAGTACCAGAATCAAGAGACAAAATCAGGTCAAAACCAAAGCCGAGTCAAACATCGGGAAATCCAAATACAAAAGGAAACACTAAGTCGGGATGGGGTGAGAGGAAGGAACAGAAATGAGCAAAGTCAACTAAGGCAGCAGGACAAATCAGGGTAACACCAGAGTCAGATACTCACGCCGTAGGCAGAAAATATAACTGACACTGTCTGCAGGATGAAGCAGAGCTAAGTATCAAGCCTGAACCCAGTATGAGGCAGAGCAAAATTAACCCCTGACATGACCAGACCAGGAAAGGGGTAGACAGGACTCAAAACCTGGTCTGAATTATGACAACAGCCATAAGCAGTGTCCGCATCATCCCCAGCTGTTTAACCACCCACGTGATGTGATCGAACACAACATTAAGAACACTGGGAGAGGGGGCTCCCGCTCCCACCCTATCCGTGCCCCCGCAACGTCATCACAAGTGCCCAATCATCATCATGACAACATGTGTGCCAGTTACGGCAAACCTGTTAATCAATGCTAAGAGGCTTTGTCAGCGCAGCGCTGATGGGTATAATGCATTGCTATGCATTATACTAGTGATCAGAATGATAAAATTCCCATAAAGGGAGTAAGTAAAAAAGCAGAAAAAAGGGCACAAATAAATTGTAAAAATATATATATATTTTTTAAATCACAAAATAATAAAAACAATTATAAAAACAATATACCAATAAATACGTATTTTTATGTAAAAAAACAAAATAAACAAAAAAAATATACATATCCGGAACGGCCAGATCTATAAAACTGTCACACTAGTACTTCTATACCATCAAACATATTTAAACTAATTATTAATCAACATTATGCAAGTACCTGGATGAGAATGAAATGAATAACCTGAGCCACCATGAGTTTGCAACTAATATGTCATGTCAGACTAACTTAATTTCCTTCTATGACAGAATCACTGACTGGGTTTATCAGGGAAACACAGTAGATATATTATATCTTGACTTCAGAAAAGCATTTGATAAAGTATCTCACACTATCCTTATTGAAAAATTGACCAACTATGGAATGGACAAGGCAACTGTTAGGTGGAGTTGTATTTGGCTTAGTGATCAGACCCAAAGAGTGGTCATAAATGGCTGCACATCCACTTAGAAGAATGTCTCAAGTGAGGTACAACAGGGCTCTGTTCTGGGCCCTATGTTGTTCAACATCTTTATCAAAGATTTAGATTAAGGAATTTGGGGTAAACTGATTAAATTTGCTGATGTCACAAAGCTAGAAGGGATAGCTAATACTAGAGAAGAGAAAGAAAGAGGATTCAGATAAAGAGTGATTTTTAATAGGGAGAAATAGAAAGTCCTACATCTGGGAAAGAAAAATGAAAAAAAGTATATACAGAATGTGACTTCTAGGGCTAAGCAACAGCACACGTGAAAAAGACTTGGGTATATTAATAGATCATAGACAGAACATGAGTCAACAGTGTGATGCCGCAGCAAAAAAGCAAACACAATTCTGGGCTGTATTAACAGAAGCATACAGTCCAGATCACGTGAAGTAATTATCTCCTTCTACTCCTACTTGGTCAGGCCTTATCTGGAATACTGTGTTCAGTTCTGGGCACCACATTTAAAAAAAGACATTAACAAACTGGAGCAAGTTCAGAGAAGAGTGACCAGAATGGTGAGCAGTCTGCAAACACTGTCCTATGAGAAACGGTTACAGGATTTGGAAATGTTTAGCTTGCAAAAGAGAAGGCTTAATAACTGTCTACAAATATCTCAAGGGCTGTCACACTGTAGAGGGATCATCCATATTCTCATTTGCACAAAGAAAGACTGGAAGTAATGGGAAGAAATGGGAAGAAAATGAAATGGAGAAGATACAGATTAGATATTAGAAAAAGCTTTTTGACAGTGAGGGTGATCAATGAGTGGAACAGGCTGCCACAATATGTGGTGAGTTCTCCTTCAAAGGAAGTCTTCAGACAGAGGCTGGGCAGACTGAGATGGTTTAGTGAATCCTGCATTGAGCAGGGGGTTAGACCAGATGACCCACGAGTAAAGATGAGTGATCTTGTTAGGAAAACGTTCTGCAATCTCCAATTTAGCACTAACGTAGCCCATTTGAATTCATGTTCGCTTTCACGAGCATTTTTACTCAAAGTCGACAAAATTTGTTCAGAGTTTGGTAAATCATCGTGTTTCCACTAATGCTTTTCTTATTACTCTGGCTAGGATAGTGGTGCTGTATGATGAGCAGGGAGGACGGGCAGACATGTTTGATGAGGGGAGGGGGAGTGGAGAGGTTAGAAAAGCGTGTGAAGAGGTAAAAGGAGTGGAGTGCTCTTTTTTTCTCCCTTAACTTTATGCATGTTGACTCCGGAAGCCAATCAGAGGGAAGAAACCATCCACAACGTCATGACACAACGTCTGTGATTGGCTGCCAAAGTCACATGTCACTGGCCATAAAAAAAGCGGACATCTTGTTTTGCTAGTGCCATTGTCTCAGTGTCACAGTGCTCCTGCTTTAGTGCTGCTGCTGAAAGTGAACTTGTCAGTTAATCAAATAGAATCTGGTCCTGTGTGAAATCGATCTTCCAGCATCGAACTAGATTGTGCAAAAACTGTGTGGCCATCTCCAGAGTCCCCATTTGCTACTTCAAATCATTTGTAATAAAACTGTGTTTCAGTGGCAAGCCAGAAGGCCACATTTCCACTTAAATATCGTTAGGCCTAATATTGGGGTGCAACCATGAGGCCCAATTAGCTACTACAAATCGTTTGTGATAAACTGTGTTTCAGTTACAAATCAGAAGACCTGTGCTACACCAGCATGTCACTAACAACATCACCCATTCCCTAAAAAAATCTATGTCTTCCAGGGTGCATTTCTCCACTGACACCTGGATGAGCAAACATAGGCAGGGGCATTACATCTCACTGACTGGGCACTGGATGACTCTGGTGGCTATGAGTGTAGGTGGTCAAGGGGCTGCTCCACAAGTCTTTGAATCCCCAAGGCTTGTGGGACAAACCTGTTTTTAACACTTCCTCCACTGCTTCTGGCTCCTCCACCTCCTCTAAGGCC
This sequence comes from Ranitomeya imitator, assembly GCF_032444005.1. Taxonomy (NCBI): domain Eukaryota; kingdom Metazoa; phylum Chordata; class Amphibia; order Anura; family Dendrobatidae; genus Ranitomeya; species Ranitomeya imitator. Next base: position 708,246,692 of record NC_091284.1, on the reverse strand, counting down.
TCCACCTGTGACCTCAACCTCTCCGTTAATCCGACACACATTCCAACAGTGCAGATAGAATCCCCACACCTCTGTACTGGACAGATATGGGTCATCGCAATAAGGCAGTGTTGAAATTAATATGCCTTGTGGATCGCAGTCACACAGATCAAGAGTTGTGGACAGCCACTGTCCCGGCCTGGATGCGCTGCTAGAGGAAGCACGGTTGCTGTGTGCTCACTTCCGACTATCGCACCCCGCAGGTCATCAACATGCATCGCTACAGAGGTCTTTCAACCTACCGGTTAACCGTTTGATTTGCGATGTTCTGACACAGTTGAATTCCACTCTGCACATGTTGCAGCGACTGTGGCCTGTACACAATCTTAAGAGTGGTTTTCCCGAAGACACCAGTGAGGCACACAGTGTGCATCCCAGTTCTAGACATCCAACCCCTGGGAACATCAAGGCGTCATTGCAAAAACATTAGCATAAGCAGTAGCAGCAGCAGTGTAAGTGGCATAAGCAATTTCTCTGAGTCGTTTCATACATTTTTTAGAACAGCCAGAGCACCAGCAGAAGAGAGTACAAGTCTGACATGTTGTGAACAACTAGAGAGGATGGTGCAGGAGTATCTGGAGCTTAATATCAATGCCATCAGGGGGGATTTGAACCCTTTTGCATTTTGGTCTTCAAAAATGGAAGCGTGGTCTCAGCTCGCCTGTCACGCCTTGGAGGCTTTGTCATGTCCAGCAGTCAGCGTTTTCTCACACCGTGTCTTCACCGCTGCTGGTGGTGTCCTGACAGATCAGTGCATCCAACTGTCCCCTGAAACTGTACACAGCCTAACTTTCATCAAAATGAACAAGTCATGGATCTCTACTGACATTTGCACCCCAGTTGCACACTTTGCAGACTAGGCGCTGGTGTCATTTTTACTGTCATTTATTGATCTCGCGTTATTTCAGTCTGTGCCATCTTTGTGGCATCTCCTGTGCCTGCTGTTCCTACTGCTGCTTATGTTACAAACAATTTTTTCAAATGTGGACACTCCAAGTTGTGTCTCCATCAGGTGGGTTGCCTGTGGTTGAAGGTGTGTCAGTGGCCTATAATACTGTTTCTACTCTGTGGAAATTGATGCCACTTTACTGGTTTATGACAATAGTTTTCTCAAATGTGGAGAATCCAAGTTAGGTCTCCTTCACGTGTGTTGCCATTAGAAGCAGGGTTCCCAGACAGGCAGGTCTGCACTTACTTTCACTCAACTACCTGTGTTACTATCCTTACATTTTTCTTTCAATAGCACTTTACGAAACTGATTTTTGTGCCATCTGAATGTGGCTGGGTAAAAAAACAAACCTGTTGCATAAGGTATCAGGGCTGCGAGCAAAGAAGGCTTACACCGCTTCCTTAACCACCAGGTCTTCATAGAAACTTTAATTCAAAGCTGTAAATGCTGGCTCAGACCCTGATACTTCATGCATGGCCCATGGCTGACTGCTTCTGCGCCATTATGAAATATTCTACTGTGGGTCAATTGATCAGTCAACAAACTGTGTTAATTTTCTTACATTTTTCTACCAATAGTATTGTATGAAACTGATGTTTTTGCCATCTGAGTGTGGGTGGGAAAAAATAAAATTGGAGCTGCTGCATGAGGTATCAGGGCTCCCAGCAAAGAAATCTTACACTGTTTCCTTAACCACCAGGTCTTCATTGAAACTTCAATTCAAAATGTTGGCCGAGACCCCAATACCTCATACATGGCCCATGGCTGAATGCTGCTGTGCCATTAGTAAATTTCTTCTGTGGGTTAATTGATTCCACTGTTCATGGTGCCTGCCCCTAATTTTAGCTGTTCGGGATGCTTTTTGTTACCCTTTAAGTTGTGCATACGTTTGGTTTGGCCTCCCACTGAATTAAATGGAGTTCGGAATGGATGTGTCGGTCAGTTTTTCTGTTTGCTGTAAACTCCTATGACATTCCTACTCACAATAGCCTTAGGTGTATTTAATTAGCTGGTTCCATCCTGCCCCATATATTGTTGTCTTTTTAGTCCAAGAGAGTTATCAGGACAAGGAGGCAACAATGAAGGATGCATTGACGTTGGCTATTGAGCTCACATATATTTGCCAATCTATGTGCTAAATACCCTCTTTTTACCGTAATTTTTCTATAGCAATTTTTCCAATATTCCATGTGTACACATTGTAGCGATTATCTATTTTTTTTATGGAATAATGCAATTCCAATTTTCTAAATTTATTATTCTTAATATTTTAGAGTACAGTTATATTTTCTGTTAGAACTTGGTTTATGTAAAATTTCATTGGTTTGGAAAAAAAATTGAGCTGTTACAGATTTACAAAATTAGTCCTTTGGTACTCTTTCCCCAGCAGCCACTATATCTCCCATTGTGGCGTCCCCACAAGCACATGTCCAGGACGGGACCCTTGCCCTTACCAACGCAGTTACTGGGATTGTCCACTTAAAGACTGGCATGTGCACAAATGCTTGTGGCCAGAGATAGCACGCCACATGAGCTACTAATGCCAAGGATTTCCGGCCCTACTTCAATCAGGGTTTCCTCCACCTCTTACATGAGTTTCTTCACCTCTTACATCGTCCTCAAATAGATTCAGGGTTAACTTTTTTTTTTCTTCTCCTTTCCCTTTACTGAGCACAGCAGCGGTTAGTTGGTATAAAGTTTTTGGAGTTCAATCAATGATCAATTAGGGTAAATAAAGAAAAGTAAGTAGACTGATTGGAGTGATAAATATGGTGCTTGTCTAGAATTGTCCAAGCACCATATTTATCACTCCAATCAGTCCACTAACTTTTCTTTATTTACCCTCATTGATACCAACTTTATACCAACTAACCGCAGCTGTGCTCAGTAAAGGGAAAGGAGAAGAAAAAATAAAAACGAAAAAAAAAAGTTGACCCTGAATCTATTGAAGGACGAAGTAAGTCACAGGCAGCAACTACCCTGTCGAAGAGGGCTGCTGTCCTTCGAGACGCGTTGGTTTCTTGTTCCTTCTGCGCACCCGTCCTTCTCTCAATCGGTGACATCACTCCGAAACCCCGCCCATCCCATTTCCGCCGCATACACAGTGTGCTTCCGGCTGGGGCTCCTGTGATCATTGTCGGCGTACAGTGCAGCGGTTCCTGCAAACCGACTGCGGTCACCCTCTGCAGCACAGCGGTTAGTCTTCCAGATGCAGGCACACCACTTGTCGTCCCCACACCCAGGATCAACACAGTGAGTACCGCCTTAAACCTGATTAAGCACACTAGGTTAGTGCAATAAAACCCTGTTAGATCCTCCCACGGACTATTAACCACTGAGTCCACCATATTTTATACAGACAATTCACTTTGAATACCTATTGTGCTGTTTCTAGGGGCAACCTAACAGGATACTATATCCACATCTGAATAATAGCATATTAACGCATTATTAAAGGATTCACCACCAACTATCCACCACTATCGATCTTCTAGCGGTTACACCACCTTAAGGCAATTCAGTAAGTACAACTACGAACACATCAGTACTCTTTACTGTTCATATTAAAAGTCTTGTGGGTGACAGCAAAACTCCCTTTTTTTTTTCTTTTTCTCATAAGGGATATCATACCCTCTCCCACCAATTGTTGGGATCATCACCTCACTAAACTAAGTGCCACTCATTAGATTCGTCCTTTTGGCATAACCGCAGTAAGTTTCTCTTCATTTGCATATTTAACATCTTCACAGTTTGGCTTTACACATGTATGGAGTAGTGCAGTGATATATTCTTGTTTTTTTAGGCTTTGTTTTCTAGCAGGTATACACAGAACCTGCTTCAATCACCAGCAGCTCTTTATACAAATCTTACCCTTGAGTCAGTCATTTGCTGAGCGCCAGTGTTTATATCTACACTTTTTCAAGAAAATTAAACTGCTAGAAAGGCCCAGCCAATCACTTGACCTGAATCCAACAGAAAATGTATGGAGCGCTAAAGCTCAGAGGCCATTCAGCATTTGAAGAATGTTTGTGTCGAAGAATGGGCCGAAATCATACCTGATCAATGCTTGCGACTTTTTTTTCAATACAGGAGGCGTTTTGAAGCTTTTATCAACAACAAAGGCTTTAGCATTTATTTTACTCACTCAGATAGCACAATTAATTCCACAGCTCTTTACAGACATTATAATCACTGTCTCAATTGGGGCTTACAATCTAGATTCCCTATCAGTATGTCTTAGGAGTGTTGGACAAAACCCATGCAAACATAGAGAGAACATACAAACTCCTTACATATGGTGTCCTTGGTGGGATTTGATCCTAAGACCCCAGCACTGCAAGGCAGCAGTGCGACCCAGTGAGCCACTATGCTACATTACAGAAAAGACCTTTGGTGCAACTATATTCAAGGTAACCATCCAGTGAGTCTACAGTGCACTAGTAACCAAACAAACATGATCGACATATCTGTAAGAATGGCATTGTACCATGTAGGTACCATGCACATATGTTTTTTATGGCATTCTAATATTTATATACAGTACTATATTCTGTCCATTAGCTCTGTTGTGCTTTTTATCCAACTTGGTGCTCCATCTATAGTTATATGGTCTTACCCGGAACCTGTTACCAGAAAAAATGCTGTTGACCTGCAGATATGAGACTTTTTATGAGGCTGTCACTAATCTTTACCTTGTTCGCCGCCTCTTCCTGGGCCAGTGTTAGAGAGACCATAGGAGAAGAGTCGGCTCAGTAACCAGACATTCCAGGTCTTTCAATGCCTTTAAGAGATTGACATTGTAAATTTGCTCAGGTTTCCATTTCCTGAGCTTATACACTTTGTAATTCACCTCCCCATTTTTTTCTTGAACATCATATGGGCTTTGCCACCAAGCCAAGTGCTTACTTTCTGCTGTGGGTACCAGAAGCAACACTCTATCCCATTGTTTTAATGACCTAATAGTGGCTTTTCCAATGTAACCTCGACTCTGAGCATTTAGGAGATGTTCCTTTACAGTAGGTATTATGGACGTAATCTGGTTCTGCATACTAGCCATATGCTCTACAATGTTTTATGAGGGATGGGTTCCTGTTCCCATGTCTCTTTGGCTATGTCCAACAAGCCCCTGGGATGTCTACCATATAATAATTCAAACGGAGAGAAGCCCGTTGATGACTGTGGTACCTCCCGGATAGCGAACATTAGATACGGCAGCAACATATCCTAGTCCTTTCCATGTTCAGCTACTACCTTTTTAACATAGATTTTATCTTATTAAATTTTTCTACTAGACCATCAGTCTGTGGGTGATAGACCGTGGGTGTGCAACTGTTTGATCTGGAGCAACTTTCATAATTCTTTAATGACCTTGGACATAAAAGGAGTCCCCTGAACTGCAAGGATCTCCTTTGGTAGTCCAAGGAGACAGAACATGGCAAACAGCTCCCTTGCAATAAGTTTCGTTGAGGTATGATGGTGTTGTGAATTCTGCTCTTGGGCTCCCTCCGGTGGTTATGAGTGGTAGTGCTGCTGTCTGTGGTTCGCAGCATTTATCAGGTGTGTTCAATTTGGACTCAGCTATTTAGTCCTGCTTGATCCTTTAGTCAGTGCCAGTTGTCCATTGTTTTTGGAGGATTCGCATCCCTTCTGGTCTCTCCTGTTTGCTGTGCTTTTCTTCAAAGATAAGTCCTGGCTTTGTTTTTGCTGTCCACCTGCTGTGGACCTTATAGTTCTGTGCATTTTCATGTTTTGTCTTGTCCAGCTTTGTCTGTGAAGGATTTTTTGCAGCCAAGCTGTGTCTCTGGAGATGCAGATATACCCTCCATGTCTTTAGTCAGATGTGGTGATCTGTATTTTCTGTGGTGGATATTTTCTAGTGTTTTAATACTGACCGCATAGTACTCTGTTCTATTCTTTCTTTTTAGCTAGTATGGCCTCCTATGCTAAATCCTGATTTCATGTCTGCGTATGTTATTTTCCTCTCCTCTCACAGTCAATATTTGTGGGGGGCTGTCTATCCTTTGGGGATTTTCTCTGAGGCAAGATAGGTTTCCTGTTTCTGTCTTTAGGGGTAGTTAGTTCTTAGGCTGTGTCGAGGGGTCTAGGGAGTGTTAGGTACCCCCCACGGCTACTTCTAGTTGCGCTGCTAAGTTCAGGGTTTGCGGTCAGTACAGGTACCACCTTCTCCAGAGTACGTCTCATGCTGCTCCAAGGCCACCAGATCATAACAGATGGAGAGGAATCGCTTCCAGGTAATGTGTCACATAATCCACTAAGACCAATATGTGAAGACACAAAAGAGAATAGTAAAACCAAAAACACTCAGTTTGAAAAAATGTTGCAGTAATCCGCAAGTGCTAGTAAAAGATGTAAAAAACAGGGTATTTGGTTGATACGTTTTTTGCAAAAAATGTATACTAAGCTGCTCTACCAATCTTCACGGTATACCCTTATCAGAGCAGTCCTAACTAATGTATGCAATCCCTATCTGATGTATTTAAAAACCTGATCATCTGTATATAACCTGTGTGAACAGGGTTCAGAGAGGAAAAAATCCATGTGTGCATACAGGGTAGAACAGCTTTTGTGCAGATAGCCCAAGAGGAGTGGTGGAACTCCCCAGTCCAGAGTACGTCTCATGCTGCTCCAAGGCCACCAGATCATAACAGATGGAGAGGAATCGCTTCCAGGTAATGTGTCACATAATCCACTAAGACCAATATGTGTTGGTGACCCCGGGCTGATTTTACTATTGGCCCTACCAGATCCATAGCAACCAAAATGTACCTCTATAACAGGCAGAAGAACCAGTGGACTACGGTAGTTTGCTGTGGGTGTGGTCGGCTAACACTCTGAGCACGACTCACAAAACCTCTGAATCTCAGCATAAACCCTGGGCTAAAATGACTGCTGTGGAATATGCTCCGGTGTTTTTAAGCTCCCAGATGAGTTTCCAGCACGTATTTGTGGGCCATCTCAAGCACCTCTTGGTGGTAGGAATGGGGCACTACCAGCTGCTCTACTATTTCATTGTGGGTTTTGTCAATCCAGTATAACAACTCCTGGTGGTTCGCCATATGAGGTAAAACTGCCTCTGCCCCGAGTTGCTGTGCCACTGTCACTGATGTGTCAGAGGCTGTAGACCGTCTGAGGCTTGGAGCTATAGTAGTCGGCTATCTTCCATTTTGGTGTTTGGAGGACGTCTTTGTCTCTCTCTCAGTCTACTCGAGCTAGTGGGGATCAACCAGTGCCTACCCTGTCAATCCTTAAGCAGGGCTTACTGCTAGGGCCAGGCAGGTAATAGGAATCCTGCTTTTTAATAGGCACAGAACTTATTTAGGGTCGATTAGGGAAGACAGGGTGACATTAGATCTGCCTAGGGGTCTCCACTCCCTGTTTCCCTAGTGTTGGATTCCCTTCCCCTTATCTCCTCGTGAGTGAGAGCCACCCAATTTATCATTATCACTCATTCTCATGCCTGGGCTAATGTGGTAATGTGGGATCCTGGAGCTGTGCTATCCCAAAAGTACCCCAGGACACTTCTAGCTCCGGAACTAATGTGGTCTTCTCAATCTCTCCTGCCTAGACCTCTAGGGGAAATCTATTGGAATTACACTCTTTTCCTAGGTTGGTGACCCCCTACGGCAGGTATCCCTGACTCGGAATCTTTGGGATCAGCACCCAGATAGACATTTACCCTGGGAGGGTTAAATTTACTCTCCCACAGGGACCAGAACAGGGGTAAGTCTTTTCCCACAACAGTTCCGTAAGTAAGGATCTTCACCCACTCCCACCACATGTTTATTCTCCCCACATGGGATGGAAAAGGTAACCTCCACTGTTGCATGTTCTCGGAGGTTCCCATGTATACAGACCACCATGACTTTCCGACCATTGGTGTTGTCGTAGCTGTTTTCGTTCTGACCAATGCCAGCTGACAGATCACCAGTGAGGGCCAAATTGTGTAATTACGCCCATCATTTTATAAGCGCTTGGAGACAAAAGAATCGCACACGTTCTGTGTGAAATTCACTTTTATCTGATGTAATGCAGCAAGAGGCAATATTTTATACCATTTACAACAAATGCATTTCAATGTAAGTCATGTAGCCCCCACCATCACCCAGGGTCATACTTTATTTACCATAACCCAGAACATGTTGTGACTGACTATTAAGAACATACATTGATAAGCTTGAAAGGAGACCATCAGACTACTGCGTCAACAGATTCTAGCAATTCTAACAATTAAAGGCAAAAGGCACTTAAAGGCAAACTATTAACCCTTCTATATCAATTTCCCCCTTTTGTAAATGGTATAACCTCCGCCACCGGGTCAGCTGATGTCCACAAAGGAGCTACTGTCTCATGGGTCTAGTACCCACAAGGGGACTTCCTACCAGCTTCGCCAATCCACCCTCAGTGTGGACACTCATCACCCCCGTCAGCAGTGGCTACACGGGGCCTATGATACACTACAGAAGGTTCAGCCTTAGATTTTTTTCTACACCTACATTATTCCATAGCTTAGGTAATATATATATTAGCCTCCAGCATACATGACACATCGTCTTATTGTCCTAGTTTGTTCAACTTGTTTAGCAACCTTCAGGAGGTCTTTGGATCTACATTTCTCCATTCAGGTCTGGCTGTCTGTACTGCGTCTCATAAGCCTTTTGTCATACCGTCAATGAATGTATTTACAAATATTTTAACATCAAGTGGGTTTACTGGACTGTACCCCATGTCTGCCCATTTTAGTTGTAACCGTCCAGAGTACATCTCTACACTCTCTCCTTTTGTCACATCTGTAAAAGTCTTAATTTGCGTCCTAGTACATCACCTGCTTTTGTGCTCACTAACTCTCTAGGTCTGCTCAGGTGCACTTATACGTCAATCATATTGTCTTTGTCTTTAAAATGGGAAAGGTTGGTTCTCAGGGTTAGCCAATTGTTTTAGCATAGCTAGCTAGTCAGAGAGCTTCCAGGGATAATACTCCTGTATCTGTCTTACCCTACCTGTTGTGGTTGGTTCTCTGGTGGTGGGGCTGACTAGATATACGGTTGGGGATGACATGACATGCTGGTCTACAGCTCCTTCCCGAAAGGATTGCTGTCAGCTTACTCCCAAAAGTTAATGTCCTCACTACCCACTAACCACAATCCTGTGTCAGCTTCTTATGTCACTACATGTGATCTTGTCTGGACAGGATTCAGTGCAATTCACTTAGGTCGGGTTACAGCACGGATCATACAAGTATTTCTCCAGTCTGGGTTTGTCTGACCACAAAGTCCGTCTGTCTTGTCTTGGTCTCGGGTTATACAAAGGTATAACGGAAGCAGTAATGTGTCGGTCATAGTCGGACTTTTGAGCATCAAAACATTTGTAATACACCTTACTTCCGTCCTGCTGCACTCTCTCAGATGCCATTTATTCACTTGCTATTTTCTTCCCTTGTCTGTGCCTTTTTGTACATCCAAACATCCACACTCATTTTTTTTCCTTTTTCAATACTGGTCTCACATCTTTCACTGCTTCCTTTTTTAATCTGTATAGCGGTTCTGGATCCCATTGGGGGTCCTGACTGCACACAGAACAAGTTGCCCATGGCTTCAACTTATTCGCTCAGACAACTCACCTGCAGAATGAGTGTCAAGATTTAGAGGGAAGGCTATGCCGCCTCTGACCCAGTAAACCTAAAGCATGTAACGAGAAGGCTATGCCACCTCTGACCCGTTAGATCAACTGGCTAGAAAAGGAAGGCCCAGATGTGTTAGGCCTCTGACCCGCTAGCTCAGTTCCATGGACGGGAAGGCTATACCACCTCTGACCCGTAGGCTGACTGTAGCAAGAAGGCCCAGATGTGTTAGGCCTCTCACCTACTACATCAGCCGTGCAGTTGGCTACCCCCTCCGTTGATTCTCAATTTGCTATATATCAATCACTCAACTTGAAGCAGGTGAATCTTTTACCAATCTTTCAATCACTTTCAAGTTTCCTCTAAAACTAGGCACAATATTTCACTTTCAACTTCAATACATACAGTACTATTGCTTTAAACTCAAATCTCACAGCGCGTAGTAAACCAAGGACAGAATATGCACAGCACAATATTCATCAGCGCAGCTGCATGGCCCCCCTTCCTCTGGCCCACAGCACAGAGAGGAGAAATAACAAACAATTCGCGCAGCGATTTGCTTCCCTCCTCCCATCAGGTATAAACACAGATAAGAGCTTAACGTCTTCCACACAGAAACAGAACGCAGCAGTTTTCAGACTTAATCTCTACAAAACATTCATCCTCTCAGAATAAAAAACAGTTTCTCTATACAGGCAGATTACTGCACAACTTGAATAAGCTGATTCCGACCGCGTCCGGCCAGAACACATATAGAAACCTATCCAATGTCAAACCATATATAACATGGGTTTCACTGAATCTCAGATGTAAAATAAATGTACATTAAAAATATCCACAACTCATTCATCCTGGACAATTAACAGTTAGATAAGTAATGATACTTATGTGATCATTCATTCATACATGCTCATTCAGGGATTGTTTTTTTTTCCCTTTCCTTTCACTTTTCAGTTGATTTTTACAAGAAGAAAATCCCTTATCTCAATCACTCCACCTAATTCAGCTCAAATTGAGTTGAATAATGTCCTCTCATCTCATTCAAAGTTTCTCATAGCCATACATACATACATGGTTCACACAGCCTGCCTATTTTGCACTTTGGAATTAACACAACTCCATATATAAAAAACCTGCAGCAGTGTCTACTGACACTCTGAAAACACTAAAGGCCAATCAACAAAAACCACGGCCTTATACAAAATACAGCTTCATATAATGTATTGCCAATCCAAAATGACCAAAATAACAACACTGCACAGAGTCTATCCCAGCTCTGTATTACACACACACTAAACAAATACATAACCAATTAGGATATTGACAAATAATACAGATAACAATTATCACCATTATTACTCTATTATTCAAATCTCATACGGACATAAACAGACAAAACACAAAACTCACTGGTGATGTGGATTCTTTGAACCATGTTTGCAGCCTTTTACCCAGAGGTATGGTGAGATCCTAATGAGAGATTGCAAGTGCAAAACAGATTGTAAGAATAATATTTCTCACCTTGCTGCAGCTGGTGTTTTGCATGTCCAATCTCCCAAGAAGCTCCCACATACGGATTCCAAATAGTGCTGGTTACACGGCCCCGGTCGGGCGCCAAAACTGTCATAGCTGTTTTCATTCTGACCCAAATGTCAGCTTACAGATCACCAGTGAGACCAAATTGTGGAATTACGCCCGTCATTTTACAAGCGCGCTTGGAGATAAAGTGACTTGCTCACAGAAATATGTGTGGGGTGTCCTTTGTCTCCAAGCGCGCTTGTAAAATGACGGGCGTAATTCCACAATTTGGTCTCACTGGTGATCTGTCAGCTCAGCTGACATTTGGGTCAGAATGAAAACAGCTACGACAGTGTTGTCCCCGGAAACCAGTGACCCATGGACAAGTGTCACTGGGCTCTCTGAATCCAAGAGAGCCTCCGTTTGGTTCCCATTGACATGTACCTGGCACAGTTGGGGCTCACTTTGTGCAGCATCTGCATTTGCAGTTCAGACAGTCTAGGCATACATTCACACCTGGCAAGTAAACCCGCAGTCAGGGGTTAGTTAGCAGCCACATGTCCTGATTCTTGGCACTGCAACACCTGATAGCGGTGGCACAACTAGTCTACGAGACCGGTTTAGGGGAAATTGGTCTCCTGCCACACTCACTCCAGGGTACCCCCCAGTAGGGGCTCAGTTCTATCTGACCTCAACAGAGGAATGTGTCATATTTCCAGACTTTTGGGCTTGGTATGTTAGCTGCAGTGGGACAGAGTCCCTTATGAAGTCCTGAGTGGTTGTATACCGCTCGATCAGGCTAACCAGCTAGTCTGGGGTGCCTGTGTCTCCTTGTCCCACCCAATGCTGTATAGCTGCTCGAAAAATTCTCAAAAGAAGGTCGCCCACCACCCTCTCTACAACCTGGGAAGGAGTTAAAGTTTCACGCTGGAGCCATCTTTTGACTAGCTGCAGCAAGTCATATGCTTGAGACCTGGCTCGTCAGGACTCCACAAAAGACCATTGGTACACACAATGTGCCGTATGTAAGTATTAACCCCCAGTCGGGCAAGGATCTCACCTTTGAGTTTTCAATAGTCCTGGGCATCTTCCTGAGGTAAAAGTGCACCTTCAGGAATGAGGCCACCAGTTCTGCCCACTGGGAAATTGGCAAGCTCTGCTGCTCCGCTGTGCATTCAAATATGGGAATGAAAGCTTCCATGTCATCCTCCGGACTCATTTTCCTCACGGCTGACCGGACTTTGTCCCGGGCCTCCGAACAGACTTGGATCGGCAGTGATGGCGTCTCCTGCATGACCACAATCTGTTGCAGAATCAGGTTGTTAGTCTGCTGCTGATGGATGAGGACCAAGTGCTTTAGCATTTCCTCCATCTTGTCCATAGGCCTGATTTGAAATTTTGCAGGCTTGAATACTAAGATGCAGTTTTCTTCGGAGTATGCTTCAGTACTCCACCATATGTAATGCAGCGGTGTTTACACAGTGCGGTAAAAAGGCAGTAAACCAGGTTAGTCCAGCTTGAAAGTATTTATTATTGCAATTTACAAAAAAAAGGCAATCGATTCCTCCGGATCGCAGCCAGATTGTCCGGACCACTCTGTTACCATGGGCGACTGCACCACCGTATTCCTCGAGTCTGCTACAGGGGCTTTGAATCCATGCTCTGGTGTGTGTTCAAACTCATACAGACCTGCCCTGCACATAGTTTCCTACTCTGCTGCTAGTGAAACACAAACTGACACACCCAAACCGCAACTCAAAGTTTAACCCCTTCACCAGCTTGTTTTTTTCCGTGTTTGAGTTTGCTTTTTGCTCCTCTTCTTCCCAAAACCATAACTTTTTCATTTTTCCATCAATATGGCTATGTGAGGGCTTCTTTTTTGTGTGATGAGTTTTACTTTTAAACGACACCATTTGTTGTACCATATAGTGTACTGGAAAATGGGAAAAAATTCAAAATGCAATGAAATTGCAAGAAAATTGCAATTCCACAATTTTTTTTTTTAACCATGTTCACAATGTTAGAGCTAGCGGAACGCACCAAACAATAAGAATGATTGAATAAGGTGCGTTCGCAGCCCGGGGTCCACCGTGCAGAGATGGAACCTACTGCCAAGTAATGACGGACCAATATTGCTTGGGGAGAGAGGATAGATCTGTGGGTACCTCGGTAGTAGCAACCTGTACGCACTCCCTCTGCACCTACCCCACAAGATTCACCCCATCCCCGAATTCTGCCTGAGGACCACTCGATATGAGGAGAGTGGTACCGTAGCCAAGGTATCCCCAACAGGACCTAATCAATTCCCTCAGGAATGACGAGTAGAGATATAATCTCCTGATGGGATGGCGACATGAACAGAGTAAAAGGGATGGTCTGGTGTGTTATCTGTGAGGGCAGTGTTGACCCATTCACCACTCGTACCGTTACTGGTTGAGATAGCATAACCAGAGGTATTGCGTGACGTTGGGCAAAGGCAGAAGACATAAAATTGCCCTCCGCCCCAGAATCCACGCAGAGCTCTACCGAGTGAGTGAATGAGCCTATTGTTATTGTCCCCTTAATGGACAATTTGGAGGCAAACATCGCCGTGTCTAGTGTACCTCCACCTACTACCACTAGACGCTGACATTTCCCTGACCGCTGGTGACATCTGGTGGCAAGATGTCCTGACTGCTGGCAAAACATGACAAACCTGGGGTGCGTGAGCGGTCCAGGACTTAGATCCCGCTCGTGACACTTCCATGGCCTCATGTGACTCAGGGGCCTGGACTGGAGATTCCAAGGGTTTGGCGAAGGTGGGAGCCAGCCGAAACCTCTGCCTACACTGGGCTCGCTCTAACCTCCGCTCGTGATAACGGAGGTCAATAGGAGTGGATACTGCAATTAACTCCTCCAGTATGGTGGGAATCTCCCTAGTGGCCAGAGCATCCTTCACGTGGTCAGCCAGCCCCCTCCAAAATATCAGAATTAGGGCTTTATCTGACCACTCCAGCTCAGATCCTAGGGTGCGGAAGTGGACAGCAAAATGGCTGACCAAGGACGAGCCCTGAGTCAATGCCAACAGTTGGAGCGCCGTATCATGGGTGACACGAGGTCCTAAAAATACCTGTTTCAGAGTGCTCAGGAACAACGAAGCACTCTGCACCACATGATCGCCACGCTCCCACAGCGGCGTAGCCCACTCCAACGCCCTGTCCGACAGGAGAGACACAATAAACCCCACCTTGACCCGCTCTGTAGGGAAACGAGAGGCCAGAAGCTCGAGATGTATAGAGCACTGACTCACGAATTCCCTACAAGACGTACTATCACCAGGAAATTTTTCTGGCAGCGGCAGGCAAGATAGAGTCGGTACAGGTGTGGCAGTGGACAAGGTAGCTGCAGCCACGCTAGCAGCCTGAACAGCAACTGCGGTTACATCCACAACTGAGGTTGTGCGCTCAAGAGCCGCCAACCTACCCTCCAGCTGCTGGAAGTACCGCAAGAATTGCGGTTTGTCCATCATTACTAGCCAGACCCTGGCGCTAGTGTGATGTTAGGGCTAGCGGAACGCACCAAATAATAAGAATGATTGAATAAGGTGCGTTCGCAGCCCGGGGTCCACCGTGCAGAGATGGAACCTGCTGCCAAGTAATGATGGACTATATGGCGGTACAGTGTGAATACACACACGGGTTAACTTCACCCTTTGTGAAGGAAGCAAACCCTGTTAAGTACGTCTAGACTACTTGCACTCGACACCGCTAATGGGGTGTCAGTGTAACCAAAATAATAATTAAAGATGCACAAGAGTGCATGTGGTGCCGCACTGGCGGACGCCACTAACCACCCAGGCTTGGGTCAGGAAAGCGCTGTGAAAGCGCACGGCGCCGCACTGGCGGTCACAGCAATTAGACGCTGTATGGTGTGTAACGTGCTGTTTGTTAAGTGGGGCTTTACAGCAATCATCCACCTTCCGCGAGCAGTCATCCAATAGGGAGGGGAATATTAATGAACGACTTTCACTCACAACACACACGTTTACAAATGTACACTAGCGCATGGCCGTGCGGTCATACGAACCTTATATAGCTGCAGCATGTACATGACCTTCCCAGAAAGGCCAATGGGAGGCTGCCACAGAAGTTGAGCACCTTCGGGACCTTCCTGGAGGACCAATGGGATGTGCTGCAGTACCTGAGCATGTGACCCTCGATCTCCAATGGGAGATCTTGCCCTGGGCATGCTCAGAAGAGGAAAAGCAGGACTTAGTCCCAAAAGCGTCTGCTCGCCACTGCCCAGCACTGGCAGAAGCTGGAAAAGCAGCAGTAACCCTATGCACAGAGTGAGACTGAGCAAGACGCGGGGACCGATGTCTCCGCTGCGCAGACTCCACTGCAGCTGGAGAAGAATGGGAGACCACAGCAGAGATGGTTCGAGATTCCCCCTGTGCAGAGGTGGGAACTCTAAACCTAACATACAAAATGCTAAAAATGACCTGCCATTATGATTCTCCAGGTCATTATGAGCTCCTAGTTCTTTTTTTTTAAATAGAAGTATAGGTTCTTTTTAATTTAAGTGGTGAAAAAAAAATCCAGAGTTTGTAAAAAAAAAAAAAAAAGAGATAATGTTACAATTTTCCAAGACCCGTAGAGTTTCCATTTTTCATGATCTGTGGCTGGATGAGGAATTATTTTTTCCTGTCGAGCTGAAGTTTTTATTGATGCCATTTTGATGTAGGTATAATTTTTTTGATCGCCTGTTATTGCATTTTAATGCATTGTTGTAGTGACCAAAAAACTGAATTCTGGCGTTTTTTTCTCGTTACGCCATTTACCAATTGGATTAATTCTTTTTATATATTGATTGTTCAGGTGATTCTGAACACAACGATACCAAATGTGTGTATTTTTATATTTTTTTTTGAATGGGGCAAATGGGGTGTGATTTAAACTTTAAGGCCGGCATCACATTGGCGTTTTAAACGGCCGAGTGCAATGCAATAAAAAATCGCATTGCACTCGGACCAATGTTTAGCTATGGCCAGCTCCCAGCAGCCGATTTTTGTCGTCCGTTTTCCTAGTCCAAGAAAATCGCAGCATGCTGCGATTGTCTCGGACAGAGAAAAAATCTCGGCTCACTCGCACCCATATAAGCCTATGGGTGCGAGTGAGACAGCACACACCACTCAGATATCATCCGAGTGATGTGCGTTTTAAGCGGACCCCAGCAATGGAGGAGATGGAGAAATTAATTTCTCCGCCTCCTCCGCAGCTGTGCTCCGATCCTCCCTGAGCAAGAGAATCGGAGCACAGATGCATGACACTCGAGCAGGAGCCGAGTGTCATTAGCATATCGCATCCGATGATCTCGCATCGGATGCAATACGCCAGTGTGATGCCGGCCTTACTCGTGTGTAAGCTGAGTTTTTCAGCACAATTTTTTGTGCTGAAAACACCCCCCTCAGCTTATACACGAGTCATTGTCGTCCCAGAAGTCAGTGGGGGAGGTGGAGCTGCGGGGCAGCAGCTGTGGCTGTAACTATGCACGCTGCTGAAGAAAAATGAATATTCACTGCAATGGCAATGAATATTCATTTCTCTTATAGTGCTTGCACAGTTACAGCTGCAGCCGCTGTCTTCCAGCAGCTGTTAAAAAAAACCCTCCTACTTACCTTCCCTGTGCGCCCTCGCAGCATCTTGTTCCAGTGCCAGCAGCTCCTGCGGCCACGCGATTACGTGTCCTGGCTGAGTGGATAGAGGTGAATATTTATTACCTTAATGAACCGGGATACGTGATCGCTCGGCAGCTCCGGCCACAGGAGCTGCTGGAAGTCAGAACAAAAAGATGCTGCGAGGGCACACATGGAAGGTAATCTGGAGGTTTTTTTTAAATGTTTTTCTTATGGGGGCCATGCATACAAGGATAGGGATGAGGCACCATGCAGACAAGGATGGGGATAAGGAGTTATACATACAAGGACAGGGATGAGGAGCCATGCATACCAGAATAGGGATTATGGAACAATGCATACCCGGCTCATACTCAAGTCAATACATTTTCCCAGTTTTTTTGTGGCAAAATTAGGTGCCTCGGCATATCCTCGTGTTAGGGTTGGCGGAACATACCGAATATGTATTTATTAGAAGAAGTTGGTGCGTTCGCAAACCGGGATCCACCGTGCAGAAAAGCACCTGCTGCTAGATATGGCGGTACAAAAAAGCAGTATAAACAGACTCTGTTACTTCAGAGAGTCTGTTAGCAAAGATAACGCTGTGCCCTGTTTGGCTCACAGAGGAACACAGCTACTTAGTAGAGCAGATGGTGATCATGCAGTCAAATACAAACATGAAACTCCTCGCCGGAGGTGCCAGCCTTCTAGGGGTTTATTTCAGCCGGGTCCCTGAATACACACAGACGAAACTCCTCGCCGGAGGTGCCAGCATTCTAGGGGCTTATTTCAGCCGGGTCCCTGACTGCATACAAACATGACCACACTGGCGCTGAGCTCATACATAAATTGATACTAGCGCATGGCCGTGCGGCCATGCAAACCTTATATAGCTGCAGCACGTACAGAACCTTCCTAGAAGGACCAATGAGAGGCTGCCACAGAGCCTGAGGAACTTCAGTACCTTCCTGGAGAACCAATGGGTATTGCTGCAGTATCTGAGCATGTGACCCTCGATCTCCAATGAGAGATCTTACCCTGGGCATGCCCAGGAGGGGAAAAGCAGGACTTAGTCCCAAAAGCATCTGCTCGCCCCTGTCCAACACTGGCTTCAAAGGCAGAGGTTGGAAAAGCAGCAGTAACCCTTTGCACAGAGTCAGACTGAGCGAGACGCTAGGACCGACGTCTCCTCTGAGCAGGCTCCACTGCGGCAGGAGAAAAATGAGAAACCGCAGCGGAGATGGCCCAAGATTCCTCCTGTGCAGAGGCGGGAACTCGACCCCTAACAACTCGGGTCAGCTTATACTTGAGTATATACGGTATTTTATATTTTTAAAAGCTTTTTTTTAACCTTTTTACTGGCTTCAAAAGTCTCCATGGGAGACTAGAAGCTGCCATCTTCTGATACACATAGCTTCAGCCCTGCGATGTGTAGCTAAAATGCTCATCTGCTGTGAGCACTGTTCACAGGGAGGGGCTCATAGTAGTTCAGCGAGGACAAGCACGGGGGTCTCCTGCAGACCATGGGTTGTCATGCTAACCCATTGGCGACCTGCGGTCATGTGACACAGGCACCGATCGGCGGGGTTTATGATGCGCTTCTGACACTATTATGTGATGAAATCAGCTGACATGTGCCATAATAGTTGCGGGCTCATCGCCAGAGCCCGCATCAAACAGGTGGAGGCGACCTTTGACATACCTATACGTCCAAGGTCATAAATGGGTTAAATGTGAATCGTGGGCATGGGCCACTTGCAAAACTAAATCCACCCCACTACCGTCCTGCAGTTCTCTCCAAAAATAAAATCCCATTTCAGGTTTTCTTAAATCTGACTTGTTCAAATAGTTTGACCAAATCCACACTCTATTTTTTTTTTGCATTGCCACCACAGCTGCGCCTGTGATAACAATGCACTCCAGTGGGTTCAATATGCTTCTAAACACATTCTAGGGGTTAAATATAATTTAACATATAATTCCCCTCACTGTCTCACAACATATAGATAGGTGGCACCTCACTAACACTATACTTAATGCTGGTTGCCGACAGAGTGTGGGTGTTTAGGTTTCAGATCGCTGAGACTAGTTTCCCCTTTTCTATATTGTTATATTTTGCTGCAGTGAGCTAATAGGTAATTAGCTCTATGTTCAGCTAGTGATCTAGGATCTTTGACTTGACTCCTGTGGTCTGTTTTGTATTTTTAATGTTCTGACTAGTATTGAGCGATACCTTCCGATATCAAGAAGTATCGGTATCGGATTGGATCGGCCGATATCCAAAAAATATCGGATATCGCCGATACCCGATACCAATGCAAGTCAGTGGGACACAAATATCGGAATGTAAATAAGCCCTTTCTGTCCTTCTACATCCTGTTCCAGAGGGGAGAAGAGTGTGGATGGTGTGTGGGGGACACTGTGTGTGTCTGTGTGCGCGGGCGGGGTCTGAGCGGGCCTGCCGGGGATCTGTACGGGCGTCCCGGGGGTTTGTGCGGGCTGCCGGTGCTCTGTGCGTGCCTGCCGGGGCTCTGTGCGGCCTGCCGGGGCTCTATGCGGTCTTGCCGGGGCTCTTGCGGCCTGCCGGGGCTCTGTGCGGCCTGGCGGAGCTCTGTGCGGGCTTGCCGGGGCTCTGTGCGGGCTTGCTGGGGCTCTGTGCAGGCTTGCTGGGGCTCTGTGTGGCCTGCCGGCGCTCTGTGCGGGCTTGCCGGTGCTCTGTGCGGGCTTGCCGGGGCTCTGTGCGTGCCTGCCGGGGCTCTGTGCAGGCTTGCCGGGGTTCTGTGTGGGCTGCCGGGGGTCTGTGCAGGCATCGTCCGATGGGACTGCAAGTCCTATCAGACGATGACTGTGACAGTGATTGACACATTAGCCAATGATGGGACAGTAGTAGTCCCATCATCCGGCTAATGTGTTGAATGTAAAAAAAAAACAAAAAAAACCATACATACTACATACATTACATTCATACATTACATACAATACATACATATAGACATACAGTACATATAACAGAGTACATACTCACCATTACTTGTCACTTTGATCCCCGAAGCCAGATGAGTTTTGAAAAAAACGGATCCGGCGGAGACAAACGGATCCGGTAGAAAAAAACGGATCCTGCGGAAAAAACGGATCCGGTGGAAAAAACGGATCCTGCAGAAAAAATCGGATCCGGTGGAAAAAAACGGATCCTGCTGAAAAAAAACGGATCCGGTGGAAAAAACGGATCCTGCGGAAAAAACAGATCCGTTTTTTTCAAAACTCGCCGGATTGTGCCTGACGGCAAAAATCTGATGTGTGAAAGCAGCCAGATATATGGATAGATAGATAGATATATCTATAGATACATAGATGTATAATAGAAAGGCCGATATTTCTAAGGCTACTTTCACACTTGCGTTTTTAGCAATCCGTCGCAATCCGTCGTTTTGGGAAAAACGCATCCTGCGAGCACATTTGCAGGATCTGTTAGATCCTGCAAATGTGCTCGCAGGATGCGTTTTTTACCCATAGACTTGTATTAGCAACGGATTGCGACGGATGGCCACACGTCACGTCAGTCATGCAACGGATCCGTCGTGTTCTGGCGGACCGTCAGCACGAAAAAACGTTCAAGTGAACGGTTTTTTGTCCGTCTCGTCCGCCATTTTCTACCGCAGATGTGCAGCCGAAACTCTGCCCCCTCCTCGCCAGACTTCAGAATGGGCAGCAGATGCGTTGAAAAACTGCATCCGCTGCCTACGTCGTGCACAAATTTTACAACATGCGTTGGTATGTCGGCTCGACGCATAGCAACGGACCCGTACCGACGCAAGTGTGAAAGATTCCTTAATGAGCGTTGAATTTAAAAATAAAAAAAAATGGAAAGAAAAACGGTGTGGGCTCCCACGCAATTTTCTGTGGCAGAGGGGGAAAGCCGTCGGCCGGGGGCCAATATTTGTAGCCTGCTATGAATATCAGCCTGCACCTGTCTGCGTAGCCTTTACTGGCTATTAAAATAGGGGGACCCCCCCAAAAAATGACGTGGGGTCCCCCTATATTTTATAGCCAGAAAGGCTACGCAGACAGCTGTGGGCTGATATTCATAGCCTAGAGAATGGCCATGGATATTCCCCCCCCCCACCCGGCTGCAAATACCAGTCCGCAGCAGCCCCAGAAATGGCGCATCTGTAAGATGCGCCAATTCTGGCACTTAGCCCCTCTCTTCCCACTCCCGTGTAGCGGTGGGATATGGGTAATAAGGGGTTAATGTCACCTTGCTATTGTAAGGTCACATTAATCTGGGCTAATAACGGAGAGGGGTCAATAATTATTATTAATCCAATAGTAATAAAGGGTTAATAAAACACACACACATTAGGAAAAAAGTATTTTAATATTCTTCATTTAACCATACTTACCATACTTCAACGCCTGCAAAAAACGTAAAATAATAAACCGTATACTACCTGTCCGCAGTAGTCCAATTAATAACGAGTGTCCCACGACGATCTCCCCTATAGAACAGTGACATCGGGTGATGTCACTGCTCTATAGGACCCTCAGTGACACACTGACAGGAGACAATGGCTCCTGCAGTGCATCACTGAGGTTACTAAAGTTCAAAGTCTCACTTTATGGCAATTGCTGCGTGGGACAATTTCTCACACAGCAATGCCAAAAGTGAGACTAGGGACTATTTTTTTACAGCGGCGAATGAATACAGTGCAGAAGGATATCTTCCTCCCGTCATTGCATTCCTGGAGCCCCTAGAGAGCGGTCGCATCAGCTGATGCTGCCGTTCTCCACAGGAGATCGTAGTGGGACACGCATGGATTTCTGCGGACAGGGAGTATATTGGTTGTTTGTTATTTTAATCTTTTTACAGATGATAATGGCTTTGGGGAACAAAGTGACAAGTAATGGTGAGTATGTAATCTATGTTATATGTACTGTATGTCTATATGTATGTATTGTATGTAATGTATGAATGTATTGTATGTAGTATGTATGTAGTATGTGTGTATGTATGTATGAAGTATGTATGTCGTAAGTATTTAGTATGTGTGTATGTATGTAGTATGTATATTTGTATGTATGTAGTATGTATGTAGTATGTATGTATGTAGTATGCATGTTGTATGTATGTAGTATGTATGCATGTAGTATGTATGTAGTATGTAGAATGTATGCAATATGTATGTAGCATGCATGTAGCATGTATGTAGTATGTATGTAGTATGTATGAAGTATGTATGTAGTATTTTTTTTTAACTTTCAACACATTAGCCGGATGATGGGACTACTACTGTCCCATCATTGGCTAATGTGTCAATTACTGTCACTGTTGCAGGCATCATCCGATGGGACTTGTAGTCCCATCGGACGATGCCTGCACAGACCCCTGGCAGCCCACACAGAGCCCCGGCAGGCACGCACAGAGCCCCGGCAGGCTGCACAAAGCCCCGGCAGGCCGCACAGAGCCCTGGCAGCCCACACAGAGGCCCGGCAAGCCCGCACAGAGCCCCGGCAGGCCGCACAGAGCCCCAGCAGGCCGCACAGAGCCCCGGCAAGCACGCATAGAGCTCCGGCAGGCATGCACAGAGCACCGGCAGGCACGCACAGACCCCCGGCAGCCCGCACAGAGCCCCGGCAGGCTGCACAGAGCCCCGGCAAGAATGCACAGAGCCCCGGCAGGTCACACAGAGCCCCGGCAGGCCGCACAGAGCCCCGGCAGGCACGCACAGAGCCGCGGGCGGGCACGAACAGAGCCCCGGCAGGCCACATAGAGCCCCGGCAGGCACGCACAGAGCCCCGGCAGGCACGAACAGAGCCCCGGCAGCCCGCACAGAGCCCCGGCAGGTCGCACAGAGTCCCGGCAGCCCACTCAGAGCCCCGGCAAGAACGCACAGAGCCCCGGCAGGTCGCATAGAGCCCTGGCACTCCGCACAGAGCCCCGGCAGGCATGAACAGAGCCCCAGCGGGCCACACAGAGCCCCGGCAGGCACGCTGTTGTGAATTCTGTGGCTGAATTCACTCCTGTGGTCACAAGTGGTATTGCAGCCTCTGGGCTTCCTCCCTCAGGTGTTTTGGTGAGCTCGTTGGCTGCCTTGCTATTTAACTCCACCTGAGTCTGTCTTCCTTGCTCCTTGTCAATGTTCCAGTGTTGGATCTGAGCTACTGCATCTTTCCTGTGGCCTGCTGCTCTGCTAGATAAGTGTTACTTTGTTTTTGTTTCCGTTTTTTCTGTCCAGCTGTGCTATTCTCTTTTGCTGGAAGCTCTGAGACGCAAAGGGTGCACCGCCGTGCCGTTAGTTCGGCACGGTGGGTCTTTTTGCCCCCCTTTGCGTGGTTCTGCTTTAGGGTTTTTTGTAGACTGCATAGTTCTCTTTGCTATCCTCGCTCTGTCTAGAATATCGGGCCTCACTTTGCTGAATCTATTTAATTCCTACGTTTTGTCTTTTCATCTTGCTAACAGTCATTATATGTGGGGGGCTGCCTATTCCTTTGGGGTATTTCTCTGAGGCAAGTCAGGCTTGTATTTCTATCTTCAGGCTAGTCAGCTCCTCAGGCAGTGCCGAGTTGCATAGGTAGTGTTAGGCGCAATCCACTGCTGCTTTTAGTTGTGTGAGGATAGGTTCAGGTATTGCAGTCTGCAGAGATTCCACGTCTCAGTGCTTGTTCTATTGTTTTTGGGTTATTGCCATATCACTGTATGTGCGCTGATTACTGCACACTGTGTTGCCTGATAGCACAGCATAACAGTACAAGGAGCCAAAACCAATGATTCTCAATAGAGGGAAAAAAGAAGTCCTGACATCATTTTTTTTTTCCTCAGCTCTGTCTTCAGTTTTTGTTTTTTTTTCCCCTAGACATTAGAGTGCTTCAGGACACAGCTGTGGACATGGATATTCAGGCTCTGTGCTCCTCAATGGATAATCTCGTTATAAATGTACAAAGGATTCAAGATACAATTGATCAGAAATCTATGCCAGAACCAAGAATTCCTATTCCTGATTTGTTTTTTGGTGATAGAACTAAGTTCCTGAGCTTCAAAAATAATTGTAAGCTATTTCTGGCCTTGAAACCTCATTCTTCTGGTAATCCTATTCAACAGGTTTTGATTATTATTTCTTTTTTGCGCGGCGACCCACAGGACTGGGCGTTTTCTCTTGCGCCAGGAGACCCTGCATTGAGTAATGTTGATGCGTTTTTCCAGGCGCTCGGATTGCTGTACGATGAGCCTAATTCAGTGGATCAGGCTGAGAAAAATTTGCTGGCTTTATGCCAGGGTCAGGATGATGTAGAAGTATATTGTCAGAAATTTAGGAAGTGGTCAGTACTCACTCTGTGGAATGAATCTGCACTGGCGGCTTGGTTCAGAAAGGGTCTCTCTGAAGCTCTTAAGGATGTCATGGTGGGATTTCCTATGCCTGCTGGTTTGAATGAGTCTATGTCCTTGGCCATTCAGATCGGTCGTCGCTTGCGCGAGCGTAAATCTGTGCACCATCTGGCGGTATTGTCTGAGAGTAAACCTGAGCCTATGGAGTGCGACAGGACTATGACTAAAGTTGAACGGCAAGAACACAGACATCTGAACAGGCTGTGTTTCTACTGTGGTGATTCCACTCATGCTATTTCTAATTGTCCTAAGCGCACTAGGCGGTTCGATAGCTCTGCCGTCATTGGTACTGTACAGTCCAAATTCCTTCTGTCCATTACCTTGATATGCTCTTTGTCATCGTATTCTGTCATGGCGTTTGTGGATTCAGGCGCTGCCCTGAATCTGATGGATTTGGATTATGCTAAGCGTTGTGGATTTTTCTTGGAGCCTTTGCGGTGTCCTATTCCGTTGAGAGGAATTGATGCTACACCTTTGGCCAAGAATAAGCCTCAGTACTGGGCCCAGCTGACCATGTGCATGGCTCCTGCACATCAGGAAGTTATTCGCTTTCTGGTACTGCATAATCTGCATGATGTGGTCGTGTTGGGGTTGCCATGGCTACAAACCCATAATCCAGTATTAGATTGGAACTCTATGTCGGTAACCAGCTGGGGTTGTCAGGGAGTACATGGTG
The DNA here is from genome assembly GCF_032444005.1 of Ranitomeya imitator. Taxonomy (NCBI): domain Eukaryota; kingdom Metazoa; phylum Chordata; class Amphibia; order Anura; family Dendrobatidae; genus Ranitomeya; species Ranitomeya imitator. The sequence goes on along the minus strand of NC_091284.1, from coordinate 708,221,838 downwards.
ATGTTCCATTTTTGTCTATTTCGTCATCCATTCCTTCTGACATCCCAGAGTTCTTGTCTGACTTTCAGGATGTATTTGAAGAGCCCAAGTCTGATGCCCTACCTCCGCATAGGAATTGTGATTGTGCTATCAATTTGATTCCTGGTAGTAAATTCCCTAAGGGTCGTTTATTTAATTTGTCCGTGCCTGAACACACCGCTATGCGCAGTTATGTGAAAGAATCCCTGGAGAAGGGACATATTCGCCCATCGTCATCACCATTGGGAGCAGGGTTCTTTTTTGTAGCCAAAAAGGATGGTTCGCTAAGACCGTGTATTGATTACCGCCTTCTTAATAAGATCACTGTTAAGTTTCAGTATCCCTTGCCATTGATATCTGACTTGTTTGCTCGGATTAAGGGGGCTAGTTGGTTTACTAAGATTGATCTTCGTGGTGCGTATAATCTGGTGAGAATCAGGCAGGGAGATGAATGGAAAACGGCATTTAATACGCCCGAGGGTCATTTTGAGTATCTGGTGATGCCGTTCGGACTTGCCAATGCTCCATCTGTTTTTCAGTCTTTTATGCATGACATTTTCCGTGAGTATCTGGATAAATTCCTGATTGTTTACTTGGATGACATTTTGATCTTCTCTGATGATTGGGAGTCTCATGTGAAGCAAGTCAGAATGGTTTTCCAGGTACTGCGTGCTAATTCCTTGTTCGTGAAGGGATCAAAGTGTCTCTTCGGTGTGCAGAAAGTTTCATTTTTGGGGTTCATCTTTTCCCCTTCTACTATCGAGATGGATCCGGTTAAGGTCCAGGCCATCCAGGATTGGACTCAGCCGACATCTCTGAAAAGTCTGCAGAAATTCCTGGGCTTTGCTAATTTTTATCGTCGCTTCATCTGTAATTTTTCTAGCATTGCCAGACCATTGACCGATTTGACCAAGAAGGGTGCTGATTTGGTTAATTGGTCTTCTGCTGCCGTGGAAGCTTTTCAGGAGTTGAAGCGTCGTTTTTGCTGTGCCCCTGTGTTGTGTCAACCAGATGTTTCTCTTCCGTTCCAGGTCGAGGTTGATGCTTCTGAGATTGGAGCAGGGGCGGTTTTGTCACAGAGAGGTTCTGGTTGCTCAGTGTTGAAACCATGTGCTTTCTTTTCCAGGAAATTTTCTGCTGCTGAGCGTAATTATGATGTGGGCAACCGAGAGTTGCTGGCCATGAAGTGGGCATTCGAGGAGTGGCGTCATTGGCTTGAGGGAGCTAAGCATCGCGTGGTGGTATTGACTGATCATAAGAATCTTACTTATCTCGAGTCTGCCGAGCGCTTGAATCCTAGACAGGCCCGTTGGTCGTTATTTTTTGCTCGTTTTGATTTTGTGATTTCGTACCTTCCGGGCTCTAAAAATGTGAAGGCGGATGCTCTGTCTAGGAGTTTTGTGCCCGACTCTCCGGGGTTATCTGAGCCGGCGAGTATCCTCAAGGAAGGAGTCATTGTGTCTGCCATCTCTCCTGATTTGCGGAGAGTGTTGCAGAAATTTCAGGCTAATAAACCTGATCGTTGTCCGGCCGAGAAACTGTTCGTCCCTGATAGGTGGACTAGTAAAGTTATCTCTGAACTTCATTGTTCGGTGCTGGCTGGTCATCCAGGAATCTTTGGTACCAGAGAGTTAGTGGCTAGATCCTTCTGGTGGCCATCTCTGTCACGGGATGTGCGTGCTTTTGTGCAGTCCTGTGGGATTTGTGCTAGGGCTAAGCCCTGCTGTTCACGTGCCAGTGGGTTGCTTTTGCCCTTGCCGGTCCCGAAGAGGCCTTGGACACATATTTCGATGGATTTCATTTCTGACCTTCCCGTTTCTCAAAAGATGTCGGTCATTTGGGTGGTCTGTGATCGCTTTTCTAAAATGGTCCATCTGGTGCCCTTGGTTAAATTGCCTTCCTCCTCTGATTTGGTGCCTTTGTTCTTCCAGCATGTGGTTCGTTTGCATGGCATTCCTGAGAATATTGTTTCTGACAGAGGTTCCCAGTTTGTCTCGAGGTTCTGGCGAGCCTTTTGTGGTAGGATGGGCATTGACCTATCTTTTTCCTCGGTCTTCCATCCTCAGACTAATGGCCAGACCGAACGAACCAATCAGACCTTGGAAACATATCTGAGATGTTTTGTTTCTGCTGACCAGGATAATTGGGTTTCATTTTTGCCGTTGGCTGAGTTCGCCCTTAATAATCGGGCCAGCTCGGCTACCTTGGTCTCTCCATTTTTCTGCAATTCTGGGTTCCATCCTCGTTTCTCTTCAGGACAGGTTGAGTCTTCGGACTGTCCTGGTGTGGATTCTGTGGTGGACAGGTTGCAGCAGATCTGGACTCAGGTAGTGGACAATTTGACCTTGTCCCAGGAGAAGGCTCAGCTTTTCGCTAATCGTAGACGCCGTGTGGGTCCCCGACTTCGTGTTGGGGATCTGGTTTGGTTATCTTCTCGTCATATTCCTATGAACGTTTCCTCTCCTAAATTTAAACCTCGTTTTATTGGTCCGTATAGGATTTCTGAGATTCTCAATTCGGTGTCTTTTCGTCTGACCCTCCCAGACTCCTTTTCCATACATAATGTATTCCATAGGTCGTTGTTGAGAAGATACGTGGCACCTATGGTTCCATCTGTGGAGCCTCCTGCCCCTGTTTTGGTGGAGGGGGAATTGGAGTATATTGTGGAGAAAATTTTGGATTCTCGTGTCTCTAGACGGAAACTCCAGTATCTGGTCAAATGGAAGGGTTATGCTCAGGAGGATAATTCCTGGGTTTTTGCCTCTGATGTCCATGCCCCAGATCTTGTTCGTGCCTTTCATGTGGCTCATCCTGGTCGGCCTGGGGGTTCTGGTGAGAGTTCAGTGACCCCTCCTCAAGGGGGGGGTACTGTTGTGAATTCTGTGGCTGAATTCACTCCTGTGGTCACAAGTGGTATTGCAGCCTCTGGGCTTCCTCCCTCAGGTGTTTTGGTGAGCTCGTTGGCTGCCTTGCTATTTAACTCCACCTGAGTCTGTCTTCCTTGCTCCTTGTCAATGTTCCAGTGTTGGATCTGAGCTACTGCATCTTTCCTGTGGCCTGCTGCTCTGCTAGATAAGTGTTACTTTGTTTTTGTTTCCGTTTTTTCTGTCCAGCTGTGCTATTCTCTTTTGCTGGAAGCTCTGAGACGCAAAGGGTGCACCGCCGTGCCGTTAGTTCGGCACGGTGGGTCTTTTTGCCCCCCTTTGCGTGGTTCTGCTTTAGGGTTTTTTGTAGACTGCATAGTTCTCTTTGCTATCCTCGCTCTGTCTAGAATATCGGGCCTCACTTTGCTGAATCTATTTAATTCCTACGTTTTGTCTTTTCATCTTGCTAACAGTCATTATATGTGGGGGGCTGCCTATTCCTTTGGGGTATTTCTCTGAGGCAAGTCAGGCTTGTATTTCTATCTTCAGGCTAGTCAGCTCCTCAGGCAGTGCCGAGTTGCATAGGTAGTGTTAGGCGCAATCCACTGCTGCTTTTAGTTGTGTGAGGATAGGTTCAGGTATTGCAGTCTGCAGAGATTCCACGTCTCAGAGCTTGTTCTATTGTTTTTGGGTTATTGCCATATCACTGTATGTGCGCTGATTACTGCACACTGTGTTGCCTGATAGCACAGCATAACAGCACGCCGGATTTCATCATTTGACCTCACGGATCACCCGTTTTTCGCCGGATCCATTGCTGTCCATTTTTTCGACGAACAGAAAAAATGTTCCTATGTCTTTTTTCTCCGGCCGACGGAAAACGGATGAAACGTGAGGCCATCCGTCACAATCCGGCACTAATACAAGTCTATGAGAAAAAAACGGTTCCGGCGGCAACTTTACTCTCCCAGAGGCAACCGACTAAGGTAATTAATGAACTTGAGTCTTGTGCGAAACAGACCGAGGGATGCTTAACAGTAGCAGAGCTGTACAGAGGAACCATCAAGGACTGTCCGACCTAGGCCCGTGCTATGTAACCGTCAGAGAAGTGCAGGGAAAAACAAGGAGCAATACACTATGAAGCCTGTTGTAAATGCTGTAAAGACATAGGATGTGCTAAGTACAGTGTCTAGTAAAGATGTTCTTGTTGAAATGATACGATACACTTTATTGATCCTGGGGGAAATTAGGGTATTATAGCAGCAATACAAACAGCAGTACATAAAATATTAGGACACAGATATTGCACAAGTATACCAACATTGCATAACAAATAAATGTAGGTAGTTCAGGTATATAAGTCACTGTTAATTGACATTAGTACACTAGCAATCAGTCATTGTTGTCTACCACCCTTAGGAAATTATTATACATCTCCATAGTAGTAGGTACAAATGATTTCCGGAATTCCTCCTTCTTGCACCTTATTAGGGTTAGACGGCTGCTGAATGTGCTCTAGAGATGCCTAGGGATGGTCTTCCGAAGCATAGGGAAGATTCAGCAGGAGCCGGTCCTGAGGACCCAGGTATACTGACTAATGGACCGAATTTTCCTGTGAGGGGAGGCCAAGGCACAGAAACCCCGGTGCCCTTGGCCATGACTACTGCTTTGGCTGAACCTTACACAGGTGCCCTCTTTTGTGTCTCTGGCATTACCAATAGGCTGTAAGCTATCAAGGTGTGTGCATGGTTGTTCATCTGTATTTTGCACCTTCTCTGACTCTTCCTTTATCATGGGGCCATGCTGCATCCTACAGTACATTAGTATAATGTCCAATTATTGGTGGGAACTTGCAGGACAATAAGGACCCTTGACCCGAATTGCGTTCTTGCATATTTTGGTCAAAATATTAACTAACACCTCAAGTTTTTTTTTCATTTTGCATGATACCACCAGGCCCTTTAGTGTTGGTGAGTAAAATCTGTGTGTCTGTGGTGTTTTTACATTTCCCTACCTTCACCACTACAGAGGTAATGAGATAATACATGGAAATTATTTGTGCAATGCAATGACAACTCGAGTTCGCTCGAGACACTCCTATGACGTTGCTTGGTATTATAGCTCATAAAGTAGATTCGCATGATGGATACCAAACTCTATGACTTACCTGAGTGACTACAATATCAAGATGTTCCATTGTGTGACTGTCAGTGTGGCAGAAGCAATGCCACATTGTTTATAGAAAAGAAGACAAGTTTAGCATTCTTCAGCCGATCTACGTAGTGATGAGAGAGAGACTTCATACTAATACAGGAAGATTGTGATGACATTGGTTCATCTCCATCTGTAACCTTTCTTCAGCCTGTACTCATACATAATGCTACACTTCAAACCACTGAATGTTCATGTCAATGACAAATCCAAACAAGGTCAACTACTATGGAAGAGAAGGCAGATAAGTGACCACCCATATAGAATAACGGAAAAAAATATGTCAACCTAGATGTTAAGTGGTAGCGAAAAATCAGATGAGCACGATACAGTGATTCCTCCCAAGTATCACATAATAATGGGCCATGTAAATCAATTAATCAAGGATGACTGTGGAACAGCATACCACGCCAAGATCAATTTATTATTACAGCTCTGGGATATTTACTATATTGCATTATTACCATAAATTTACTGTAGATATCTGCTTAGCCTCGTACATGTGTAACAAAGGATAGGACCCGTGGTAATCTTGACACAGAGGACAAGACTGTGGTTACAAGGAAACAGACAGTACACAAATGACTCAGCGGGGTATATCACATTACCGGAATAAGCTTATTATGTTTTGATTGATCATATATTGTATACCATCTGTCCTGCTGATCAATTAAAATGTGGATCAAGTGTCCTTTAGCTGTTACAAAGTCTTTTTGGACAGTAGTTCTACCAGGAAAAGACGGCAAACAGAATATGTCTTGTCATAGCATCTGGAGACCAATGGCCAATATACAAGCAATATGATACACAGGGTAATGTACAGGACAGCAGATGCTACTACCAGGAAGAGGACAAGCCTACTGGGTATTATTGATTGCTAAGAACATGTCACAGAATTAGCACCTTTTGTAGAACCATCTACTTTTATGGTCTTCCAAAGTGAATATCTAAAGCAAAATGACATCTGATTGTACAACCTTGCATCTGAGCACACAAGACATCTAACCAATATCTAAAAATGGCATTTGTGGCAATGCATGTGGAAGGTCCATCCAGTTACTATGGGTGACCGCACAGTTCACTAACTGACCCCCTGTCAGTGCACACAGTTCCCCATACTCTGGGTTACCTTCCTAGAGCTCCTGCTCCACATTCTGACTCCTCGTCAGTCTTTGTTCCCAGGGAAGCTGCCGAACTGGGATCACCGTCCCAGACAATGCCTTGCTCACTAGGCCACCTGATAGTCCAGATCCTCAGACGGGCTGTAGCTCCTCCAATGCAGTGCCATCACAGACTCTGCATACGTGCCAATCCACATGCTCTTCAGGAAGTCTTGCTCTCAGGATCTTCCAACACAGGCCTCTCAATGCGCTATTCAGGTATCCGATCCTACTCCCAGGATCTGCCAACACACAAGTCTTCAGGTCCACGGCTTCTCAGTGCGCTATTCAGGGATTCGGTCCACACACAGGACCTCCTAACACACAAGCCGTCCAGGATCTACACACTCTCCATCACAGAAACCATGCGACCAACCATGGTCACATTATGTAGTTGTAACCACTCCAATAGATGGGTGGTGTGTGTGGTTAGCCAGACCCGCCCAGCTCTCCAGCTAACCCTGCAAGCCTCCCTTTTAGTAAACAAACACAAATACTTGTGGCACTACAGGTCCCAGAACAACCTTACTTCAGGCTTACAGTGCACACTCCCTCTGCGACACATACCGGCCATTTACAATCCTGCCGGTCATTGTTTCACCATCATAATCACAGATATGCCTCCATGCACATCCCAAGGAGCACCTACAGTGTCCCCTAGCTGTAACAGGGGTCACTGCATTACACTGGGTAAAAGAAAACTTACAGTCGCCTCTAGTGCTGGCTCCATCCCAGCAGTGTCTGCTCTCACTCTCCCATAGCTCATATCACATTGCTATGTCACGAGAGCCCTGCAGCCAGTCAGTGCTGACCTAAATCTCCCCTCCTTCTGATGAATCAGACATCAATGTCATGGTTGGGACAAGGTTATGTCCTGTACTCTCAGGGTTAATGTTCTTAGCCTCTCTTTCAAGATGGGAGGGCTATTTATACTTGCTCCTAACCTGATATCCTTGTCAGCTATATGTTTTTCCGCAGTCTGTATGCTTGACCTCTGAAGTGTGTGCTGGCTTGCTTTGTGTCTTGCTGTCACCTGCTTTATTCGTTTTCCTGGATTACTGACTTCTGGCTTGGCTTCTGACTATTCCCTGACTCTCCCTGTTGGTATCTTGTAATCTCCTGGCTAAGACCTCTGTTTGTTTCACTATTCGTTTATGCTTGTTCCTACTCTGTTTCCCAGGTGTCTGGCTCCGCCCCCTGACCGCCTCCCACTCTGTCACATGATCGTAGGTCCTGTTGCTTTAATTGATCACTCTGTCTCATGTGAAAGGTCCCGTTGGTGTTCATGTTAGGTACCCGGTTTCTGGTCCAGCTGCTGCTGGGTGCAGTTTCCCTAGCAGCATTAATACCCGGGTATAGTGACAATCAAGAGAAAGTCAGAACTGCAGCTGGTGGCACACTTCCTCTTGATATTTGCCTCGTCTAAAGGAGGGGAGAGTGAGGCCAGCACTGATTGGCTGCAGGGCTCTCATGACATAACAATGTGATGCAAACCCCAGGAGAGTGAATACCAACACCGCTGACATCGGACGTAGGTATAAGTCTTTTGTGATTTCAATGGGGGCAAACATGCTGATCTATCACACATCCATCACATATCGATCTGGAACATGTGTAATTCACATCCATCATCATACATTATAGATATGTGTCTCTTAGCAAATACTAAAGTAATGCAAAGGTTATGCCCAATATACCTGGGCATATGCCATAAATGTCTGAGAGATATTGGCTCCAAGTCTGGGATTCGCCATCTCATAGCGATGCAAATTTAGAGGTGACTGCACATGTGCACCCCTCAGCTATTTTTGGAATTCACTGAAGAGAGCTGCATATACACATACCTCCTTATTCAAATAGGCATGAGATGGAGTATACAAGAGGTGGAACCACCCAACCAACATCTGTCAAGAAGAGGATACCTCTGTCATTCAAAATCTGAAACAGGATCCCCAAATATAATTGTAATACCCCAAAGTTGGGAATTGCTGTAATATTACACTAATATTGTGTTATTTATGCGTACAGTATGTCATTGTGAGTCAGCATCTATTGTACCAGTTAGGGAAGAAAATAGTTAATCTCATTGAGCTAGGTTGGTAGGAGAATAGTTTAGTGGGAGGATCTTTGGGGTCCACTAATATTGCTGTAACCATTAATTCTGACCAGAATTTAGTTTGAGCTTCAGTGAGAGCCTCAAAAGGACATATCAGTAAAGAATGTGAGTGAATTTATTCACCTGTTCTCGCAGACCATTGGAAGCAGCTAATTGGAGTAAAGTGAGGGAAGCATTTACTCTTTTACTACTGAGAATAGAGGAATACCTTGGTCCTCAAGAGTACATGGTCTAACACGGATGCAGAAGGAATACTCAGTCAGAAGTGAGTCACCCATATTAGTGATGGGCGAACCCCTGGATGTTCGGGTCTGACGGGTTCGGCAGAACCGTGAAAAAAAGTATTTAATGTGTACGAGAATAGTACCCGAACCCAAACCCATTCCCAATTCAGTTGAATGGGGGGCCCAATAATAATAATATAATAATAATAATCTTTATTTATATAGTGCCAACATACTCCGCAGCACTTTACAGTTTAACAGTTTCAACCAAACATCCAGTGTTTGTCACTCTGTCATGTGCATGACAGTGCGGAAAACAAAGCCTCTGATCTTTGGTAAAATCATTACTTGTTCAGAGAGCCATGGGTTCCAAGCTATCAAATCACAGTGTGAGCCTGCAACTGTGACCGGAGGTAAAAAGTTTACCTCCTGTCACTGGCGTCAGGTGATGGGACTACTACTCCCCGCAACAGCCTATGCCTGCTGCGCTAACAACAGCAAGAGCATGCGACGGCTGATGAGAGTATTCATCAGCCGGAGCCTGCACTCTAAACAAATAATTTAAAAACATCACGGTGTGGGTTCCCCTGTGTTTTTGATAACCAGCCAGGCAAAATTGACAGCTGAATGCTGCAACTCTCAGCTGTCAGCTTTAGCAAGGTTGGTTATCAAGAATAGAGAGGTCTCCATGCCTTTTTTTAAATTATTTACATAAATAATTTAAAAAAACAGCATGGAGTTCCCCCCATTTTTGACAACCAGCCAAGTTAAAGCAGACAGCTGGGGGCTGATATTCTCAGGCTGGTAAGGGGCCATGGATATTGCTCCCCCCAGCCTAAAAATAGCAGCCTGCAGCTGCCTAGAGAATGTGCACATTAGATGTACCAATTCTGGCGCTTTGCCTGGCTCTTCCCATTTGCCATGTAGAGATAGCAAACGGGATTCATGTTTATAGGGTTGATGTCACCTTTGTATTGTCAGGTGACATCATGCCCACTGCTTAGTAATGGAGAGGCGTCTATGAGATGCTAATCCATTACTAATCCTATGGTTGTATTGTAAATAAACACACAGCCAGAATAAAGTCCTTTTTCAACATAAAAATCACTCTTTTACTTTTTATTTAAAAATAACAAACACAGTTACAGTGGGTACGGAAAGCATTCAGACCCCTTTAAATTTTTCACTCTTTGTTTTATTGCAGCCATTTGGTAAATTCCAAAAATTTCATTTTTTTCTCATTAATGTACACTCTGCACTCCAACTTGACTGAAAAATAAAACTGAAATGTAGAAATCTTTGCATGTTTACTGAAAAAGAAAAACTGAAATATCACATGGTCATAAGTATTCAGACGCTTTGCTTAGACACTCAAATTTAAGTTATATGCTGTCCATTTCCTTGTGATCCTCGTTGAGATGGTTCTACTCCTCCACTAGAGTCCAGCTGTGTTTAATTAAACTGATAGGACTTGATTTGGAAAGGCACACACCTGTCTATATAAGACCTCACAGCCCACAGTGCATGTCAGACCAAATGAGAATCAGGAGGTCAAAGGATCTCGGCCATGGAGCTCAGAGACAGAATTGTGGCAAGGCACAGATCTGGCCAAGTTCACAAAAGAATTTCTGCCATACTCAAGATTCCTAATAGCACAGTGGCCTCCATAATCCTTAAATGGAAGAAGTTTGGGACCACCAGAAGTCTTCCTAGTCCTTCCCATCCAGCCAAACAGCAATTGTGGGAGAAGAGCCTTGGTGAGGGACATAAAGAAAAACCCCAAGATCACTGTGGCCGAGCTCCAGAGAAGCAGTAGGGAGATGGGAGAAAGTTCCACAAAGTCAGCTATCACTACAGCCCTCCACCAGTTGGGCCTTTATGACAGAGTGGCCCTACAGAAGCCACTCATTGCAAGACATATGAAAGCCCGCATAGAGATTGCTAAGAAACACAAGGACTTCCAGACTATGAGAAATAAGATTCTCTGGTCTGATGAGATGAAGATAGACCTTTTTGGTGGTAATTCTAAGCGGTATGTGAGGAGAAAGCTAGGCACTTCTCATCACCTGCCCAATACAATCCCAACAGTGAAACATAGTGATGGCAGCATCATGCTATGGGGGTGTTTTTCAGCTGCAGGGACAGGACGACTGGTTGCCATTGAAGGAAACATGAATGCGGCCAAGTACAGAGATATCCTGGAGGAAAACCTCTTCCAGAGTGCTCTGGACCTCAGACTTGGCTGAAGGTTCGCCTTCCAACAAGACAATGACCCTAAGCACACAGCTAAAATAACAAAGGAGTGGCTTCAGAACATTCTTGACTAGCCCAGCCATAGCCCTGACCTAAACTCAATTGTGAATCTCCGGAGAGACCTGAAAATGGCTGTCTACCAACGTTCGCCATCCAACCTGATAGAACTGGAGAGGATCTGCAAGGAACAATGGCAGATGATCCTCAAATCCAGGTGTGCAAAACTTGTTACATCATTCCCAAGAAGATTCATGGCTGTACTGGCTCACTACTTATGACTATGTGATATTTCAGTTTCTCTTTCTTAATAAATTTGCAAAAATTTCTACATTTCTGTTTTTAACAGTCAAGATGTTGTGCAGAGTGTACATTAATGAGAAAAAAATAACTTTTTTGAATTTATCAAATGGCTGCAATGAAACAAAGAGTGAAAAATTTAAAGGGGTCTGAATACTTTCCATACCCACTGTATACTCACCTAGCACACATTCCATTGAAGCTGTGGTCTCCTGTAAAAAACTGAAAATAATAAACAACAAAAATAAAATACTCACCTAACTCCCAATTCCACTGCAGCCAATATATCCTGTAAAAATATAAATAAAAAAAAACAACCATATTTCTCACCTGTCTGCTGTTCTGTTCCACGCCGTAATCGATGTCTGGGGATAAACAGTCTTCAACCTGGACTGTGCCAAAATGCAACCATCCAGGCTGAGAGCCACAGAGGAATGAGAAGCCGTAGTGACTAGCGGTAACTTCATTGAGGTTACAGTAGGTCACTGAGGCTGCATTCCTAGCCGGGCCCTTGAACTATGGTGACCTTGGTGAGATCACCGCTAGCACAGTGATAAAAAGTCTCACAGTGCAGCGTTTAATTTACTGCAGTCCACCGTGATAAATGTTAACTATTCCCCCATGGTCACTACACGACCAGCTCTACCCTCACCTACTGTATCCTCACCCATCCCTTGTATATTGTGAGCCCTCGCGGGCAGGGTCCTTTCTCCTCCTGTACCAGTTGTGACTTGTATTGTTCAAGATTATTGTATTTGTTTTTATTATGCATACCCCTCCTCACATGTAAAACACCATGGAATAAATGATGCTATAATAATAAATAATAATAATAATGGTCAATGATGCTGCGCTTGTAGCAGCTCATTCTTCAGTGGTTTTCAGCCTGGAGGGTCGCATCTTGGCACCTTCCTCGTTGAAAACTGTTTATCCCCAGACATGGACTATGACATGGGACAGAACGATGGTCAAGTGAGGGATATGGTTGTTTTTTATCTATGGCTGTGCTGCATGTTAAGTTAACTTGTTTCAACGTTAACCTGACTCCTGACTCTCCTGTCTCCCTCCGCACCGACATCACGGGGAACCCCATAATCACCAAAACTAGAGAGGGAACAGTAATTGCTGGTGTTTAACCCCCACACACCCACAGCTGTGTGCCTCATTACAGTGCTCTGTAGCACCAGGCACTGGGTATAGCCACCACCAGCCATGTGACAGTGAAGAAGATCCAACCCATGCCCAGTGTATTGGGTGCCCTTCACTCCGGGTGTCACATAATGACTCTTATTACACTGATTTCAACTTACTTGGCATTTACTGCTGCCCACCAAGTTACAGGTGTGATCGTTACCATTGTGCCCACACATCTTTGTCCTTGTGCCATTATCCTTTTGCCCTTGAATGCATAACAATCTAAAACAGTTTTCCTCACACTAGCCTTGGTCAGTCTATGTTGGAATTTTAAAATGAGGCACAAGTCTACTGTGTGGTTATTATGCACAAAATATCTCAACGGAGAGCATATTACCATGCAATGTGTCTACAAGAATGAGTCTATTGCCTGTGTTACTCCTTCTGTTTGATAATGTATTCTGGATTAGCTCCTGGTGGCAAATATTTATTCATAGATCTTTGATAGTACCTTATCATATATTCCACAGTGCAGTACAGACATTGTCATCATTCACATCAATCTCAATTTCTTTATTTCAGACAGACATAAGCGCTAAGGTCAATTCTATAAGAAGCCATAAAACCTATAAGTATGTTTCTGTAACATGGGAGGAAAAGGTAAAATCTGAAAGAAATTTGCACACATATGGGGAAGACATAAAACCTCCTGGTGGATTTTACCCATTGATAGATGTTAGATGTTGAGTTCCCGCCTCTGCAAAGGGGGAATCTCGAACCATCTCTGCTGCGGTCTTCCATTCTTCTCCAGCCACAGTGGAGTCTGCTCTGCGGAGACGTCGGTCCCAGCGTCTTGCTCAGTCTCACTCTGTGCTTAGGGTTACTGCTGCTTTCCCTGCTTCTGCCATTGAAGCCAGTGCTGGGCAGCGGCGAGCAGATGCTTTTGGGACTAAGTCCTGCTTTTTCCCTTCTGAGCATGCCCAGGCTGAGATCTCCCGTTGGAGATCAAGGGTCACATGCTCAGATGCTGCAGCGGTTCCCATTGGTCCTCCAGGAAGGTCCTGAAGGTGCTAAACTTCTGTGGCAGCTTCCCATTGGTCCTTTATTGGAAGGTCCTATACATTCTGCAGCTATATAAGCTTCGCATGACCGCACGGCCATGCGCTAGTGTACAATTGTAATCGTGTGTGTGTTGATGAGTGCAAGTCGTTCCTTAAAAAACCCATCCCTTGTGTATGACTGTTTGCTTAAGGTGTATGGCTGCAATCTAGCACCCCGCTGAACTCACAGCGTTTACACACGAAACAGCGCCTACTGCTGTAACCGCCAGTACGGTGCCACGCGCCATTAGAGCGCTTCTTTAACCCAAGTCAGGGTGGTTAGTGGCATCTGCTAGTACGGCACAGTTCGTACTCTCGTGCTATTTAATTATTAGTTTTGTTACATGCGGTACTGCGGCCCTGTGACGCAACAGGGTTCGCTTCCTTCACACAGAGTGAAGTTAACCCGTGTGTGTATTCACATTGTACCGCCATATAGTCCGTCATTACTTGGCAGCAGGTTCCATCTCTGCACGGTGGACCCCGGGCTGCGAACGCACCTTATTCTATCTTATTATTTGGTGCGTTCCGCTAGCCCTAACATAGATTTTATAACCCAGTGGTGCATGACAGTGGTAAAAAAAGCCACCATTATGCACTATTGTTAACATAGAGTCCATTACAGAGTGACTTCATCACCCAACTTCATTTCAACAGAACCTTACAGAAATAGGAAGTGTTCCCACAGCTATGTATCATTGGCAATCATATTTGCTCCCATGGAGCTAATCTCTCCATCACTTTGTTACCCAGAAGGATCTTCCCTCTGTCTCTCAGGTCTCCATGCCTGTCAGTCTTAGGTCTCCCTTTCCCATTCGTCTCACTGAGAACAGTCATGCTTGATTGTCATGCATGAAGGGTAAACATGATCTGATATCACTGACCAAATGTTTGTGTACCCCAGGGATATGTCAGTGAGACCAGAGCCTTTATTCTGATACAAACAGTAACTCACCAATAGATTCTGTGAATGTATAAAGATATGTCCAACTTTGTGTTTCATGTACCCAAACCACATAAGTGCCTCTGCTAGCCTTGTACTAAAGTTTTAGTTTTTAGATGTAGCATGTATCAGTGCTCAGAAAGCTAAACTCGCCCACACCACAGCCTTCTGTGGACATTGTTTATTGACAGTAAGCTGTTTCAGAGGAGGGAGTATGGTCCGGCCACTTGATATGCAGGAGTTAGTCCAGTAGTAATAATCTCGTACTGATAAGACATATATTGCATGGAAACAAGAGCACACAACCTATTCATAGACATGTCCCTGAAATCAGTGTCTCAGACCTTACCTCATGGTAAGTAGGAGTATAGGAATAAAACAATAATTATGTGTATATATATTTTATGCTATTTTATTTAGTAAAGCTGGGTTTGCATCCTAGGTCATGGGTCTTCCAGCAGGACAATGACGCCAAACATATTTCAAGAACCCCCCAGAGATAGATGTAAACAAAGGAAAGTTCAGAAGTGGTAATTCCAGCTCCAGTAGTATAAAGTGTTCATACAGATGCTAGAGAGAAACTATGAATCAGTTAATTTTGACTTTTTTGATGAATCTTTAAATATAGATCACCGTAAAAAACATAAATCAGTCAATGAGTCTATGGAGAAATGCCACAACAAAGCTTAGGATTTAAAAGGCAATAATGCCTTAATAGATGCTTGTCATACGCTATACCTAGTGCCAAACTTCACCCTACACAAATTGCATAAAAGAGACATATTACTGTAGAATATAAAAGGAATTTGAACCGGCCCTGAAACAATTGTTGTACGTGGCAGAAACCAACTCTGGAGGAACTACATGGCTGCAATGCGCTATCCCTACTGCCACACCTCACCATAGACAAAGTGCATATGAGAGCGGTATCATAATAACAGTAATAATCTATTTGAATTAGCCTTAAAAAAGGCGATTAGTTTAATGTAGCAGCATCACAAACTGTTATTTTATCAACCCTGCTTGGGAATATAGTGAAGCGTTTCGCATCTACTCAGCCTGATATAGAGGAGATCAGGATCTTCTGTACATAATATCCAAACTCTCCTTTCCCGGCTGTGAAATCCTTTATGCAGTGTGAGAACTGCCTAGGTGATGACCACATGACAGCCCACAACAAGGCACTGGATCCTATATTGCTAATAGAACCCACTGACTCTTTGGATTCCAAAAATGTTCCTTCAATTAGAAAGTAGAGAATCAGAAAAGCATTTTTTCCCATTAGTAAGAAGTGGGTCTCCTATACTGGTGAACTGTATGCACTAAGTGCAAGGGAGGTCAAAAATTAGAAGGAGGCACTCCAATACCCTTTGAAGAGATGTAGTGGAGCGTCTTAGAAAATATTTTTCCCATTTTTAAGGAATGGGTATCCTATACTGGTAAAGCCCATGCACTAAGTGCTTGGGCTGAAAAACATTTACATATACATCAAAGAATGTTCAAGGTAAGCCTCTAAAAATTGTTAATGCAGGCATCATAATAGCCTTTAAAAATGTATAGTGTGGGTAGCATGACCACCCTGTTGATATGGAGGTGGATGAGTAGGACAACAAAAAAAAAGACAAACTCCTGAAGCGTATACCCATGTTTGGGTGGGAACGAGTGCATGGGAATAAACCAGAAAAAAAACAAAAAACAAATGAATTTTAGTTTATGTTCCGCTGCTGTCCTCCAGTGGTGTAGAGAAGTTTGTCCTAATCCAGCCCTTGTTCATGTTGATAAGAGTCTGCCTGTCAGCATCTTCAGTTGACAGGTGGATGTGCCTATCAGGTATAATACCCCTAGGTGCTGTGGGTGCAACCAAGTGTAGCACAGGAAACCAGCTCCTGTTCCTGTAGTACCCACATTGTCAGATGACAGCATGTGAGCCAGCAGCTCTTTCGGGTGGTGAAAAGGTTATTGATGATCACAGGCATTGGCTGATGAGAGTACTACTCTCATCATCCTACACCTGCTCTCGCTGACTGCTTTCCAAATCACCCGGATTGTTGTGGATTATCTTCTCGTCGGACAGGTGAGTATAACTTTGCTATTTTATTTTTAATTTTTTTAAATAAATGCGTAGTGAAAGGTGGAGAGTTTTATTTCAAATAAAGAACTTTATTCTTGCTGTGTTTTTTACAATCTTACTGTGGGGTTATTAATAGGGGAGTCTTATAAATGCCTATCTATTATTAAACTGTGGGCTTAATGTCAATGGCATAAAACAGCTGACATCAACCCAACAGGTATTACCCCACTTGCTACCTGTTCAGGGCAAGTGGGAAGAGCTGAGCAAAGCTCTAGAATTGGCGCATCTAATAGGGGGCCACTAATTTTAGGCTAGGAGTGCCAATATCCATGGCCCTTTACCATTCTGAGAATACCAGCTTCCAGGGCTCTGCTTTAGCTTGGCTGTTTGTCAAAAATGAGGGAGACCCTAAGTCGTTTTTAAAATTATTTATTTAAATAATTAAAAAATACACCGTGGGGACCCTTTTATTTTTAATAACCAGCCAATATAAAGCTTACAGCTGAGGGTTGCAGCCCACAGCTGTCATCTTTACCTGCACTGGTTATCAAAAACAGGATCCACGCCATTTAAAAAAAAGAATATTAATTTATTGGACAGGCACCGGCTGATGAATACTCTCATCAGCCTTGGCTGCTCTTGCTGCTGTCAGTGAGAGCAGGTGTAGACTGATGAGAGTAGTATTCTCTTCAGCTGATAATCTACAAAAGAATATAAAAAAGTATTTACTTTAATAAAAATGTCATAGTATACAAGGCACATCAGAAAATCTTATCAATGACAGAGCTATTCAATTTTGATCTTGGTGTGATCTTGGTGTGACCCAACTAACACAGACAAAGGGAAAGAGCCTTAAATTAGTAAATGAGTAAAGTGACAGTGAAACTAGTTAAAAGATCTTGGTTCCCTTTGGAAGCCAACGCGAAATACGCGTGTGACACCCCAGACATGAATATGGGTAAGAGCCATTAATGGTAGGACTCCTCTCACCAATTTCCGGGATATTACTCTGACTTTTACTGATCCTACAATATATATCATGAATCACCTCCCTTCTGGGGTGTTACAAGTCTGCCACTATACCTGCTCCCCTTTTAACTAGTTGCACTGTCACTTTACTAATTTACTTAGTGTAATTTAAGGCTATTTTCCCTTGTCTGAGTTTGTGAGGTCACACTATATTTTGGTGCACCTAAGATCTAAATTGAAAAGCTCTGTCATTGATAAGTTTTTCTGGTGTGTATTGCCTTGTATACTATTGCCTTGTATACTATACATATTTTTATATTCTTTTGTGGATTATATGCTCCATGTTTTCTGTTTAAATGCCAGTCAGGAGTCCCAATGGCTATAGCCTATAACAGTCCTATTAGATAGGCTTTTAGACTGTCTTTTAATAATATGGTTTTTGTTTCTGAGATCCTGTATTATATTCTCTTCAGCTGATGCCTGTGATCAGCGGTAAGCTTTTTATACCAGTAAAACGTATAAAAAATTGGTCCGTTTTACACGGACGAGAATCGCAGAAATGTTCCCTGAACAGCGATCCGTATGTCATCCGTGTGCAGTGCGAGAATGCGATTTTCTCGAATCTAAGCATCCGTGCGACATCCGTATGGCATCGGTATGGCGAGATTTTCTCGTCGGCTAGCAAAATGGACATATAATGGATTCATGGGCTCAAATATTTGTGAAAACATATATATATACTGAATATACTCGAGTATAAGCCGAGAATTTCAGCCCATTTTTTTAGGCTGAAATTGCCCCTCTCGGCTTATACTCGTGTCATTCCCAGGGTTCGGCAGGGGAGGGGGAGCTGCAGCTGTCTAATAATACTCATCTGCTCCTGGCGAGGTCCCTGGACGTCCCTCGTTCTCCGGACAGCTTCTTCCTGTATTGAGCGGTCATCACATGGTACTGCTCATTACAGTAATGAATATGGACCCCACTCCACTCCCATAGGGGTGGACTCGCATATTCATTACTGTAATGAGCGGAACCATGTGACCGCTCAATACAGGAAGAAGCTGCCGGCGCCAGGAGAACCAGGGACATCCAGGGACCGCGCCGGGAGCAGGTGAGTATGGCGTGGGCATTGCGCTATATTCACCTGTTCCTCGTTCCACCATCGGTGTTGCTGTGTCTTCTGCGTCCTATGCAGTGACGCTCAGGTCAGAGGGCGCGATTACACGAATAGTATGCGCCACCCTCTGCCTGAGTGTCAGTGAGGAGGAAGCGGAAGACACAGCGGAATGGGGGACAGGTAAATATAGCAAGGGCCAGGGGCTTGAGCGACGAGAGGTGAGTATGTGATTTTTTTTTAAATCGCAGCAACAGCATATGGGGCAAATATCCCTATGGAGCATCTTATGGGGCCATATGCAGCGCTATATGGGGGCAAATATCTCTATGGAGCATCTTATAGGGCCATGTGCAGCATTATATGGGGCAAATATCTCAATGGAGCATATTATGGGGCCATGTGCAGCGTTATATGGGGGCAAATATCTCTATGGAGCATCTTATGGGGCCATGTGCAGCGTTATATGGGGCAAATATCTCTATGAAGCATCTTATGGGGCCATAATCAGCATTTATGCAGCATTATATGGGGCAAATGTCTGTATGGAGCATCTTATGGGGCAATAATCAGCATTTGTGCAGCATTATATGGGGCAAATGTGTCTATGGAGCATCTTATGGGGGTCATAATCTGCATTATAAACTTCTATGAAGCACTTGGGGGTTCAAAGTGCTCACCACACATCTAGATAAGTTCCTTTGGGGGTCTAGTTTCCAAAATGGGGTCACTTGTGGGGGGATTCTACTGTTAAGCCACATCAGGGGCTCTGCAAACGCAATGTGACGCCCACAGAGCATTCCATCAAAGTCTGCATTTCAAAACGTCACTACTTCACTTCCGAGCCCCGGCATGTGCCCAAACAGTGATTTACCCCCACATATGGGGTATCAGCGTACTCAGGAGAAACTGGACAACAACTTTTGGGGTCAAATTTCTCCTGTTACCCTTGGGAAAATAAAAAATTGCAGGCTAAAAGATCATTTTTGAGAAAATAATTTTTTTTTTTTTTTTCATGGCTCTGCGTTATAAACTTCTGTGAAGCACTTGGGGGTTCAAAGTCCTCACCACACATCTAGATTAGTTCCTTTGGGGGTCTAGTTTCCAAAATGGGGTCATTTCTGGGGGATCTCCAATGTTTAGGCACACAGGGGCTCTCCAAACGTGACATGGTGTCCGCTAATGATTGGAGCTACTTTTCCATTTAAAAAGCCAAATGGCGTGCCATCCCTTCCGAGCCCTGCCGTGCGCCCAAACAGTGGTTTACCCCCACATATGGGGTACCAGCGTACTCAGGACAAACTGGACAACAATATTTGGGGTCCAATTTCTCCTATTATCCTTGGCAAAATAGGAAATTCCAGGCTAAAAAATCATTTTTGAGGAAAGAAAAATTATTTTTTATTTTCATGGCTCTGCGTAATAAACTTCTGTGAAGCACCTGGGGGTTTAAAGTGCTCAATATGCATCTAGATAAGTTCCTTGGGGGGTCTAGTTTCCAAAATGGGGTCACTTGTGGGGGAGCTCCAATGTTTAGGCACACAGGGGCTCTCCAAACGCGACATGGTGTCCGCTAACAATTTGAGCCAATTTTCCATTCAAAAAGTCAAATGGCGCTCCTTCCCTTCCGAGCCCTGCCGAGTGCCCAAACAGTGGTTTACCCCCACATATGAGGTATCGGCGTACTCGGGAGAAATTGCCCAACAAATTTTATGATCCATTTTATCCTACTGCCCATGTGAAAATGAAAAAATTGAGGCGAAAGAATTTTTTTGTGAAAAAAAAGTACTTTTTCATTTTTACAGATCAATTTGTGAAGCACCTGAGGGTTTAAAGTGCTCACTAGGCATCTAAATAAGTTCCTTGGGGGGTCTAGTTTCCAAAATGGGGTCACTTGTGGGGGAGCGCCAATGTTTAGGCACACAGGAGCTATCCAAACGCGACATGGTGTCCGCTAACGATGGAAATAATTTTTCATTCAAAAAGTCAAATGGGGCTCCTTCCCTTCCGAGCCTTACCATGTGCCCAAACAGTGGTTTACCCCCACATGTGAGGTATTGGTGTACTCAGGAGAAATTGCCCAACACATTTTAGGATCTATTTTATCCTGTTGCCCATGTGAAAATGAAAAAATTGAGGCTAAAAGAATTTTTTTGTGAAAAAAAAGTACTTTTTCATTTTTACGGATCAATTTGTGAAGCACCTGGGGGTTCAAAGTGCTCACTTTGTGTTTCTGAGATCCTGTATTATATTCTCTTCAGCTGATGCCTGTGATCAGCGGTAAGCTTTTTATACCAGTAAAACGTATAAAAAATTGGTCCGTTTTACACGGACGAGAATCGCAGAAATGTTCCCTGAACAGCGATCCGTATGTCATCCGTGTGCAGTGCGAGAATGCGATTTTCTCGAATCTAAGCATCCGTGCGACATCCGTATGGCATCGGTATGGCGAGATTTTCTCGTCGGCTAGCAAAATGGACATATAATGGATTCATGGGCTCAAATATTTGTGAAAACATATATATATACTGAATATACTCGAGTATAAGCCGAGAATTTCAGCCCATTTTTTTAGGCTGAAATTGCCCCTCTCGGCTTATACTCGTGTCATTCCCAGGGTTCGGCAGGGGAGGGGGAGCTGCAGCTGTCTAATAATACTCATCTGCTCCTGGCGAGGTCCCTGGACGTCCCTCGTTCTCCGGACAGCTTCTTCCTGTATTGAGCGGTCATCACATGGTACTGCTCATTACAGTAATGAATATGGACCCCACTCCACTCCCATAGGGGTGGACTCGCATATTCATTACTGTAATGAGCGGAACCATGTGACCGCTCAATACAGGAAGAAGCTGCCGGCGCCAGGAGAACCAGGGACATCCAGGGACCGCGCCGGGAGCAGGTGAGTATGGCGTGGGCATTGCGCTATATTCACCTGTTCCTCGTTCCACCATCGGTGTTGCTGTGTCTTCTGCGTCCTATGCAGTGACGCTCAGGTCAGAGGGCGCGATTACACGAATAGTATGCGCCACCCTCTGCCTGAGTGTCAGTGAGGAGGAAGCGGAAGACACAGCGGAATGGGGGACAGGTAAATATAGCAAGGGCCAGGGGCTTGAGCGACGAGAGGTGAGTATGTGATTTTTTTTTAAATCGCAGCAACAGCATATGGGGCAAATATCCCTATGGAGCATCTTATGGGGCCATATGCAGCGCTATATGGGGGCAAATATCTCTATGGAGCATCTTATAGGGCCATGTGCAGCATTATATGGGGCAAATATCTCTATGGAGCATATTATGGGGCCATGTGCAGCGTTATATGGGGGCAAATATCTCTATGGAGCATCTTATGGGGCCATGTGCAGCGTTATATGGGGCAAATATCTCTATGAAGCATCTTATGGGGCCATAATCAGCATTTATGCAGCATTATATGGGGCAAATGTCTGTATGGAGCATCTTATGGGGCAATAATCAGCATTTGTGCAGCATTATATGGGGCAAATGTGTCTATGGAGCATCTTATGGGGGTCATAATCAGCATTTGTGCAGCATTATATGGGGCAAATGTGTCTATGGAGCATCTTATGGGGGCCATAATCAGCATTTGTGCAGCATTATATGGGGCAAATGTGTCTATGGAGCATGTTATGGGGTCATAATCAGCATTTGTGCAGCATTATATGGGGCATATTTTAATACGGAGCATCTTATGGGGCCCATCATAAACTGTATGGAGCATTATATGGGGCGTATTTTGTATGGAGCATTATATGGGGCCCATCATGAACTATATGGAGCACTATATGGGGCTCCTGATTCAATATGGATATTCAAAAATATTTAACCTACTGATGTCTCAATTAATTTTACTTTTATTGGCATCTATTTTTATTTTTGACATTTACCGGTAGCTGCTGCATTTTCCACTCTAGGCTTATACTCGAGTCATTAAGTTTTCCCAGTTTTTTGTGGCAAAATTAGGGGTCTCGGATTATACTCGGGTCGGCTTATACTCGAGTATATACGGTATATGTCAGTGAGGCACATATACAGTATATATATTTATATTTCATACAGAGATAGCAGAATAGCCGGTAATTCAATTGTCGGCTTTTGCTAAATCATTACCGAACCCGACAGGATATGAGACATGGTTTATATACAGAAACGCAGCCACCCCAGAAAAGGCAGATCTGTAATACAGGGAACGGAGCTTTGGTGGCTAGCGGTGCCGTCACTGAAGCTGCACCCCTGGCTGCATGAACTCAAATGAACTCTTCATCCTGGGTAAATGCTAGCTGATTTTCCCAAGCTCAAGACTGAGTTCATATGAGTTCTTGCCGCCAGGGGGCACAGTTCTGTTCCCTGCATTTCATTCATTCCCCAGTCGTTTACAGCTGGGAGTGGTCGCATTAGCAGTGTTCCCGGTTGTAAAATGTAAATTCCCCCAGATATGGATTACTGCGTGGGACTTGACTGTATGGCAGACAGGTATGGGATATTGTTGCTTTTTTATTTTGGAACTTTTTACAGGAGAATGAGGGCTTCACTTGTATTGAGAGCACAATAAAGATATTAAAACCTGTGTGTTTCATTATTTCATTAAAATACTTTATTCTTAATGTGTGTGTATTTTTAACCCTTTCAGACTATTGGATTAATAATGGATAGGTGTCTTATTGACACCTCTCCATTATTAACCAGGCGTAACCCCTTCCCGACCCATGACGCCACGTAGGCGTCATGAAAGTCGGTGCCAATCCGACCCATGACGCCTATGTGGCGTCATGGAAAGATCGCGTCCCTGCAGGCCGGGTGAAAGGGTTAACTCCCATTTCACCCGATCTGCAGGGACAGGGGGAGTGGTAGTTTAGCCCAGGGGGGGTGGCTTCACCCCCTCGTGGCTACGATCGCTCTGATTGGCTGTTGAAAGTGAAACTGCCAATCAGAGCGATTTGTAATATTTTACCTATTATAACGGGTGAAATATTACAATCCAGCCATGGCCGATGCTGAAATATCATCGGCCATGGCTGGAAATACTAATGTTAGGGTTAGGGGTAGGGGTAGGGTTAGGGTTAGGGGTAGGGTTAGGGGTAGGGTTAGGGTTAGGGGTAGGGTTAGGGGTAGGGTTAGGGTTAGGGCTAGGAGTAGGGTTAGGGCTAGGGTTAGGGTTTCGGTATGTGCACACGTATTCTGGTCCTCTGCGGATTTTTCCGCTGCAGATTTGATAAATCCGCAGTGCTATACCGCTGCGGATTTATGGCGGATTTACCGCGTTTTTTTCTGCGCATTTCACTGCGGTTTTACAATTGCGATTTTCTATTTGAGCAGTTGTAAAACCGCTGCGGAATCCGCACAAAGAAGTGACATGCTGCAGAATGTAAACCGCTGCGTTTCAGTGCAGTTTTTCCGCAGCATGTGTACAGCGATTTTTGTTTCCCATAGGTCTACATTGAACTGTAAACTCATGGGAAACTGCTGCGGATCTGCAGCGTTTTCCGCAGTGTGCACATACCTTTAGAATTAGGCTATGTGCACACGGTGCGGATTTGGCTGCGGATTGGCCGCTGCGGATTCGCAGCAGTATTCCATCAGGTTTACAGTACCATGTAAACATATGAAAAACCAAATCCGCTGTGCCCATGGTGCAGAAAATACCGCGCGGAAACACTGCGTTGTATTTTCCGCAGCATGTCAATTCTTTGTGTGGATTCCGCGGCGTTTTACACCTGTTCCTCAATAGGAATCCGCAGGTGAAATCCGCACAAAAAACACTGGAAATCCGCGGAAAATCCGCAGGTAAAACACAGTGCCTTTTACCCGCGGATTTTTCAAAAATGGTGCGGAAATATCTCACACGAATCCACAACGTGGGCACATAGCCTTAGGGTTAGGGTTGGAATTAGGGTTGTGGTTAGGGTTGTGATTAGGGTTATGGCTACAGTTGGGATTAGGGTTAGGGGTGTGTTGGGGTTAGTGTTGGGGTTAGTGTTGGAGGTAGAATTGAGGGGTTACCACTGTTTAGGCACATCAGGGGTCTCCAAACGCAACATGGCGCCACCATTGATTCCAGCCAATCTCGTATTCAAAAAGTCAAATGGTGCTCCCTCACTTCCGAGCCCTGACGTGTGCCCAAACAGTGGTTTACCCCCACATATGGGGTATCAGTGTACTCAGGATAAACTGTGCAACAATTACTGGGGTCCAATTTCTCCTGTTACCCTTGTGAATCTAAAAAAATGCTTGCTAAAACATCATTTTTGAGGAAAGAAAAATTATTTTTTATTTTCATGGCTCTGCGTTGTAAACGTCTGTGAAGTACTTGGGGGTTCAAAGTGCTCACCACATATCTAGATAAGTTCCTTGGGGGGTCTAGTTTCTAAAATGTGGTCACTTGTGGGGGGTTTCTACTGTTTAGGCACACCAGGGGCTCTGCAAACACAATGTGACGCCTGCAGACCATTCCATCAAAGTCTGCATTTCAAAAGTCACTACTTCCCTTCTGAGCCCCGACGTGTGCCCAAACAGTGGTTTACCCCCACACATGGGGTATCAGCGTACTCAGGAGAAACTGGACAACAACTATTGGGGTCCAATTTCTCCTGTTACCCTTGGGAAAATAAAAAATTCTGGGCTAAATAATTATTTTTGAGGAAAGAAAACGTATTTATTATTTTCACGGCTCTGCATTATAAACTTCTATGAAGCACTTGGGGGTTCAAAGTGCTCACCACACATCTAGATAAGTTCCTTTCGGGGTCTAGTTTCCAAAATGGGGTCACTTGTGGGGGGTTTCTACTGTTTAGGCACATCAGGGGCTCTGCAAACGCAACGTGACGCCCGCAGAGCATTCCATCAAAGTCTGCATTTCAAAACGTCACTACTTCACTTCCGAGCCCCAACGTGTGCCCAAACAGTGGTTTACCCCCACATTTGGGGTATCACCGTACTCCGGAGAAACTGGACAACAAATATTGGGGTCAAATTTCTCCTGTAACCCTTGGGAAAATAAAAAATTCTGGGCTAAATAATTATTTTTGAGGAAAGAAAACGTATTTATTATTTTCACGGCTCTGCATTCTAAACTTCTATGAAGCACTTGGGGGTTCAAAGTGCTCACCACACATCTAGATAAGTTCCTTTGGGGGTCTAGTTTCCAAAATGGGGTCACTTGTGGGGGGATTCTACTGTTAAGCCACATCAGGGGCTCTGCAAACGCAACGTGACGCCCACAGAGCATTCCATCAAAGTCTGCATTTCAAAACGTCACTACTTCACTTCCGAGCCCCGGCATGTGCCCAAACAGTGATTTACCCCCACATATGGGGTATCAGCGTACTCAGGAGAAACTGGACAACAACTTTTGGGGTCAAATTTCTCCTGTTACCCTTGGGAAAATAAAAAATTGCAGGCTAAAAGATCATTTTTGAGAAAATAATTTTTTTTTTTATTTTCATGGCTCTGCGTTATAAACTTCTGTGAAGCACTTGGGGGTTCAAAGTCCTCACCACACATCTAGATTAGTTCCTTTGGGGGTCTAGTTTCCAAAATGGGGTCATTTCTGGGGGATCTCCAATGTTTAGGCACACAGGGGCTCTCCAAACGTGACATGGTGTCCGCTAATGATTGGAGCTACTTTTCCATTTAAAAAGCCAAATGGCGTGCCATCCCTTCCGAGCCCTGCCGTGCGCCCAGACAGTGGTTTACCCCCACATATGGGGTACCAGCGTACTCAGGACAAACTGGACAACAATATTTGGGGTCCAATTTCTCCTATTATCCTTGGCAAAATAGGAAATTCCAGGCTAAAAAATCATTTTTGAGGAAAGAAAAATTATTTTTTATTTTCATGGCTCTGCGTTATAAACTTCTGTGAAGCACCTGGGGGTTTAAAGTGCTCAATATGCATCTAGATAAGTTCCTTGGGGGGTCTAGTTTCCAAAATGGCGTCACTTGTGGGGGAGCTCCAATGTTTAGGCACACAGGGGCTCTCCAAACGCGACATGGTGTCCGCTAACAATTGGAGCCAATTTTCCATTCAAAAAGTCAAATGGCGCTCCTTCCCTTCCGAGCCCTGCCGAGTGCCCAAACAGTGGTTTACCCCCACATATGAGGTATCGGCGTACTCGGGAGAAATTGCCCAACAAATTTTATGATCCATTTTATCCTACTGCCCATGTGAAAATGAAAAAATTGAGGCGAAAGAATTTTTTTGTGAAAAAAAAGTACTTTTTCATTTTTACAGATCAATTTGTGAAGCACCTGAGGGTTTAAAGTGCTCACTAGGCATCTAAATAAGTTCCTTGGGGGGTCTAGTTTCCAAAATGGGGTCACTTGTGGGGGAGCGCCAATGTTTAGGCACACAGGAGCTATCCAAACGCGACATGGTGTCCGCTAACGATGGAAATAATTTTTCATTCAAAAAGTCAAATGGGGCTCCTTCCCTTCCGAGCCTTACCATGTGCCCAAACAGTGGTTTACCCCCACATGTGAGGTATTGGTGTACTCAGGAGAAATTGCCCAACACATTTTAGGATCTATTTTATCCTGTTGCCCATGTGAAAATGAAAAAATTGAGGCTAAAAGAATTTTTTTGTGAAAAAAAAGTACTTTTTCATTTTTACGGATCAATTTGTGAAGCACCTGGGGGTTCAAAGTGCTCACTATGCATCTAGATAAGTTCCTTGGGGCGTCTAGTTTCCAAAATGGGGTCACTTGTGGGGGAGCTCCAATTTTTAGGCACACGGGTGCTCTCCAAACATGACATGGTGTCCGCTAAAGAGTGGAGCCAATTTTTGATTCAAAAAGTCAAATGGCGCTCCTTCCCTTCCAAGCCCTGCCGTGCGCCCAAACAGTGGTTTACCCCCACATATGAGGTATCAGCGTACTCAGGACAAATTGGACAACAACTTTTGTGGTTCAGTTTCTCCTTTTACCATTGGGAAAATAAAAAAATTGTTGCTAAAAGATAATTTTGTGACTAAAAAGTTAAATGTTCATTTTTTCCTTCCATGTTGCTTCTGCTGCTGTGAAGCACCTGAAGGGTTAATAAACTTCTTGAATGTGGTTTTGAGTACCTTGAGGGGTGCAGTTTTTAGAATGGTGTCACTTTTGGGTATTTTCAGCCATATAGACCCCTCAAACTGACTTCAAATGTGAGGTGGTCCCTAAAAAAAATGGTTTTGTAAATTTCGTTGTAAAAATGACAAATCGCTGGTCAAATTTTAACCCTTATAACTTCCTAACAAAAAAAAATTTTGTTTCCAAAATTGTGCTGATGTAAAGTAAACATGTGGGAAATGTTATTTATTAACTATTTTGTGTCACATATCTCTCTGGTTTAACAGAATAAAAATTCAAAATGTGAAAATTGCGAAATGTTCAAAATTTTCGCCAAATTTCCGTTTTTATCACAAATAAACGCAGAATTTATTGACCTAAATTTACCACTAACATGAAGCCCAATATGTCACGAAAAAACAATCTCAGAACTGCTAGGATCCGTTGAAGCGTTCCTGAGTTATTACCTCATAAAGGGACACTGGTCAGAATTGCAAAAAACGGCAAGGTCTTGAAGGTAATAATAATAATAATAATTTTATTTATACAGCGCCAACATATTCCGCAGCGCTTTACAAATTATAGAGGGGACTTGTACAGACAATAGACATTACAGCATAACAGAAATACAGTTCAAAACAGATACCAGGAGGAGTGAGGGCCCTGCTCGCAAGCTTACAAACTACGAGGAAAAGGGGAGACACGAGAGGTGGAAATAGGCTGGGTCATGAAGGGGTTAATGGCACCTTGCAATAGCAAGGTGATATTAACCACTTATTACCCCATATGCCAATGCTACAGGGCAGTGGGAAGAAAGAGGCTAAGTGCCGGAATAGTTGCATCTTACAGATCTGCCTTTTCTGGGGTGGCTGGGGGCAGATGTTTTTAACTAGGGGGGCCAAGAACCATGGTCCCTCTCTAGGCTATCAATATCTACCTTCAGTCACTGGCTTTCCCTCTCTGGGCGGAGCCTAAGCCAGTTTTTTCCGTGAATTAATCCTTTAATTTAACACCTGCAACTCCCAAATTTTACACACACACTACTAACATTATTAGTGAGGGACATATAAAAATTTAACTGTTCTGCAATAGTTTACTGTATGTAAACCATGTCTCATATCCTGTCGGGTTCGGTAATGATTTCACAGAACCTGACAATTGAATTATCGGCTATTCTGCTATCTAACTCGCTATGAAATATGAATACTGTATATATACAGTATATATATATCTATATATATAATTGTCTAAGGGTTTTTCCGTCTGTCTTTCTGTCTATCTGTCTGTCTGTCTGTCTGTCCTGGAAATCCCGGCTCTCTGATTGGTCGAGGCCGTCAGGCCTCGACCAATCAGAGACCGGCACAGCATCGACGTAGAAATCCCGCGTCTCTGATTGGTCGAGGCCGCCAGGCCTCGACCAATCAGCAACGGGCACAGCGACGATGATGTCATAAAGGACGTAGACATCCTGCGTCTGATTGGTCGAGGCCGCCAGGCCTCGACCAATCAGCAACGGGCACAGCGACGATGATGTCATAATGGTTGCCATGGCGACGATGATGTCATAAAGGTTGCCTCGACCAATCAGCGACGGGCACAGTCTGCCGCGAATTCTGGAATCATCATTGTCCATATACTACGGGGACATGCATATTCTAGAATACCCGATGCGTTAGAATCGGGCCACAATCTAGTCTATATATATAATTGTCTAAGGGTTTTTCCATCTGTCTGTCTGTCTTTCTGTCTGTCCTGGAAATCCCGGCTCTCTGATTGGTCGAGGCTTCCAGGCCTCGACCAATCAGAGACCGGCACAGCATCGACGTAGAAATCCCGCGTCTCTGATTGGTCGAGGCCGCCAGGCCTCGATCAATCAGCAACGGGCACAGCGACGATGATGTCATAAAGGACGTAGACATCCCGCGTCTCTGATTGGTCGAGGCCTGGCGGCCTCGACCAATCAGCAACTGGCACAGCGACGATGCTGATTGGTCGAGGCCGCCAGGACTCGACCTATCAGCAACGGGCACAGCGAAGATGATGTCATAAAGGACGTAGACATCTCACGTTTCTGATTCAGCGACGGGCACAGTATCGATGTAGATGTCATAATGGTTGCCATGGCGACGATGATGTCATAAAGGTTGCCTCGACCAATCAGCGACGGGCACAGTCTGCCGCGAATTCTGGAATCATCATTGTCCATATACTACGGGGACATGCATATTCTAGAATACCCGATGCGTTAGACATTTAGACATTTATTTTATCTATTCTATTCTAACCTGTCAGTGTGATTTTACTGTACACTGCACTGAATTGCCGGCTTTTCTAACGGACACCGGTGCATATTTCTTGCAAGTCACACTGATTGTCCATGTGGTGTGAGAGTTTTTCTTGCACCTATAGACTTTCATTGGCGATTCTCGGATGATATACGGTGCAAATCGCAGCATGCTGCGATTTCTCTCGTACGTATAATACGGCCGAGAAAACAATGGATGATAGGAGCTGCCCTGTATTAACATTGGTCCGAGTGTTATGCGATTTTTTATCGCATAGCACTTATCCATATTATACGGTAGTGTGACTCCGGCCTCACTCAGATGACAGTATGGGAAACAGTCGATGTTCAGGCTGCTGAACCCGAACACTAATACGGATTTCCTGGAGTAACACAGACTTTACTGTTTGGGTTTTTCCTACACTATAATAATCTTTACTTTTATATAGCGCTAACATATTCTGCAGCGCTTTACAGTTTTGCACACATTATCATCCCTGTCCCCGATGGGTCTCACAATCTAAATTCCCTATCAGTATATCTTTGGAATGTGGGAGGAAACTGGAGTGCCCGGAGGAAACCCACGCAAACATGGGGAGAACATACAAACTCTTTGCAGATGTTGTCCAAGGTGGGATTAGAACCCAGGACTCCAGCGCTGCAATGCTAACCACAGAGCTACCGTGCTGCCCTAAATTCTTTGACCAATATTTTACAGTATGTAAAACAAAAAAGAAAAAAATGCATTTTGTTCTACCAAAATTGTTATATACATGACTAAAACGTGACTGATTTTTATTATAGTCAATGGAGCCACTTGTGGTCTTCCGCAACTACATTAAATAATGGATTTCTGCTTCTATAGTGGAACAGAAAAATGGAGTTCTTAACACAGAACCTAGCCTGAGGTTGAAGTGAGTGCCTCCACAGATTTTGCCGTAGGGATCAGTAATTTTCGGTAACATCTCAATTGACCATCCTTGTCCTGTCATCTTTTACTATTCTAAATAACTCAAAGCATAGTGCAATAATAATGCGGAGTTCTGGCCACAAACAATATAATGGAAGACATTACTCCAATAATTCCATAGAGCTACTCAACTCTTTTCTCCTTCATGTTTCTGACAATGAGCACAGGTAAATTAACTTTGCATTAAAAGAAAGACTGTAGAATTGATGGGCTAAAAGATAATAGTCATTGTAAAGATGAGCAGTGTTGTGGAACCTAGTCCAAATTCACCAGCTGAGCGTGACTGACAATCAGTCATCTTCTCACCAAAATATCCCTTTGACTGACAGTTGAGAGATGTGCTACATTCCGTTGATAAAAGGGAGCAATGAATAAATAATGTGTTTATTTTGGTGAGTCGTCCTCATCTTCACTCTCGATATTACCATTGATGTTTTTTTTAACCCAAATACTCGTGGTTATAGATGTTGTTCAGATAAAGGTTGAAAAATTTAATTCTAATAATATTAAGATTCAACTTTTTAGAATGTATTTCTGCCCATCATACTGCTGGCAGATTACAGAATCAATCAAAGTCTTCTATTCAATTCCTATGACACAGTTAAAAATTAATAAAGACCATCACAGGAGAAAAAAGAGTCCTGGACTCCCTTTTCTCTTGTGATGATATTGTGGTTGAGTCGCCATTTCATATATATACAGTACAGACCAAAAGTTTGGACACACCTTCTCATGACTATGAAAATTGTACATTCACACTGAAGGCATCAAAACTATGAATTAACACATGTGGAATTATATACTTAACAAAAAAGTGTGTGAAACAGCTGAAAATATGTCTTATATTCTAGGTTCTTCAAAGTAGCCACCTTTTGCTTTGATGACTGCTTTGCACACTCTTAGCATTCTTTTGATGAGCTTCAAGAGGTAGTCCCTGGGAATGGTCTTCCAACAATCTTGAAGGAGTTCACAGAGATGCTTAGCACTTGTTGGCCCCTTTGCCTTCACTCTGCGGTCCAGCTCACCCCAAACCATCTCGATTGGGTTCAGGTCTGGTGACTGTGGAGGCCAGGTCATCTGGCGTAGTACCCCATCACTCTCCTTCTTGGTCAAATAGCCCTTACACAGCCTGGAGGTGTGTTTGGGGTCATTGTCCTGTTGAAAAATAAATGATGGTCCAGCTAAACGCAAACCAGATGGAATAGCATGCCGCTGCAAGATGCTGTGGTAGCCATGCTGGTTTAGTATGCCTTCAATTTTGAATAAATGCCCAACAGTGTCACCAGCAAAGCACCCCCACACCATCACACCTCCTCCTCCGTGCTTCACGGTGGGAACCACGCATGTAGAGTCCATCCGTTCATCTTTTCTGCGTTGCACAAAGACACGGTGGTTGGAACCAAAGATCTCAAATTTGGACTCATCAGACCAAAGCACAGATTTCCACTGGTCTAATGTCCATTCCTTGTGTTCTCTAGCCCAAACAAATCTCTTCTGCTTTTTGCCTGTCCTTAGCAGTGCTTTCCTAGCAGCTATTTTACCATGAAGGCCTACTGCACAAAATCTCCTCTTAACAGTTGTTGTAGAGATGTGTTTGCTGCTAGAACTCTGTGCGGCATTGACCTGGTCTCTAATCTGAGCTTCTGTTAACCTGCGATTTCTGAGGCTGGTGACCCAGATAAACTTATCCTCAGAAGCAGAGGTGACTCTTGGTCTTCCTTTCCTGGGGTGGTCCTCATGTGAGCCAGTTTCTTTGTAGCGCTTGATGGTTTTTGCAACTATACTTGGGGATGCTTTCAAAGTTTTCCCAATTTTTCGGACTGACTGACCTTCATTTCTTAAAGTAATGATGGCCACTCGTTTTTCTTTACTTAGAATTTGTATTATGGCAAGAAAAAAGCAGCTAACAGTCTATTCAGTAGGACTATCAGCTGGGTATCCACCAAACTCCTGCTCAACACAACTGATGGTCCCAACCCCATTTATAAGCCAAGAAATCCCACTTATTAAACCTGACAGGGCACACCTGTGAAGTGAAAACCATTCCCGGTGACTACCTCTTGAAGCTCATCAAGATAATGCCAAGAGTGTTCAAAGCAGTCATCAAAGCAAAAGGTGGCTACTTTGAAGAACCTATAATTTAAGACATATTTTCAGTTGTTTCACACTTTTTTGTTAACCCTGCTGTTCTGTTGGTCAAAAATGACCGACTTTGAACTTCAATATTCTTTAAAATATTCAAGATGCGGCTCTGAAACCCGTGGCCGACCGACCCATCCTCATTTAAGTCAATCAACCACAAGTTTCAGAACCGCATCTTGAACACCCCAAAAAATACCAAAGTTCAAAATAGGTCTCCCCAGACCGAACAGAACAGCAGGGTTAAGTATATAATTCCACATGTGTTAATTCATAGTTTTTATGCCTTCAGTGTGAATGTACAATTTTCATAGTCATGAAAATACAGAAAAATCTTTAAATGACAAGGTGTGTCCAAATTTTTGGTCTGTACTGCATATGGGAATTTAGGACTGGTAGTTTTCTTGTTTATAAGATTAATAAAGAGTAGGAGATTTCAAAACTACTACTCACACGAATGTAACATCCTTTTGTTTTGACAGAATTACATCAAAAAGGATCTGGTAAGATCAGGGTTTATTTTTAATTAGTTATAATTAAAATAAACTATAAAAAAGTTTGTCTTTAGTTGTAAATTTCAGCAGTTTCTTTGTTGAAATCTCTATTTAAAAGGAACTTGACAGTAGGTGTTTCCCCCATTTTAAGAAAAGAACTTTATTACACTCACCTACGACGCGGTCCGATGGGCATCACTAACCTTGTTCCGGTGCCTCCTCTATTTTTTTTATCACTGTCCTCCTTTTTTTTTCTTCATGAGGATGATGCATCCTACGTCACCACACAGGGTCATCAGCATCACGCTCCTGTGCAGGCACACCTCTCTGCGCTGCCGAGGGCAGAGCAAAGTAATGAATTGTGCGCGTCATCCACATGAAGCAAGAAGGAGGACGGAGATCACGAGAGAGCAGGCAACGGACCAAGATGGGACCGCACAGTAGGTGAGTATAATAAAAGGTGTTTTTTGTTTGGAGAGCGGATTGGGGACATATATGCAGCATTCGAGAATACTGTAACAGAGGGCTTACAGGAAATGACCTTACTTTATATAGGGACAGGTTCCCTTTAAAAAATACAGGATTTCTGACTGTATAGTTGATGTAAAATATGTAAATGTTGACATTATATACTGTATAATGGTCAATAGTTAAATAAAAGCCGTTAATGTTAGCGCATGTTCACATGAACCTATAAAAAAATTGTTCAGAGTTTCATCCAGAAAAGTAAGACGATTCTTTTCTCCCTTTTTTATTGCCATGTGCAATCTGTGTTTTTTTTTTTTTTTACAGCAGCTGTTATTAATCATTTACAAGACCATTTATAGTTACCTATGCGACAGAATTGCAACGTATCCATAAAAAGTGTAGGCTATACTGTCACCGTATAGCATCTGACTTGAATGGGTGAGTCTCATCTGATTTACGGAAAAAACTAGAGCATGATGTGATTTTTTTCGCACACATATTCGATCAGTGAAAAAAAATTGTTCATCTGCACTGCCCCATTGAATAACAGTGATCCGAGTGCTGTCCATTGGACTGAAATCTGGTAGTGTGAACAAGCCCTTAGAAGTGTAAATTGAAGCTTCTAGGACCCAGTCCCATCTGGAAATCTGTATGAGTGACACCAGCTACCATGTGGCATTTGCAACCACATTTAGGCCTCATTCAGACGTCTGTGAGTCACTTATGTTTTCCATCCATCACTTTTATGGATAGAATAAATACACATTTTTTTTCATGCATGAAAATCACTCATTGTAAAAACTAACACTGACCAAACTCTGATGAAACTCATTCTTTGATTATGAGAACAAGCGAGAACGTCTGAATGAGGCCTGCTTTGAGCAGGGGGTTGGACCAGAAGACCCAGGAGGTCCCTTCCAACTCTAACATTCTATGATTCTATGAGGCCTCACCAGATTTCATAAGTACAATTTTGGGAATATTTTTATTTGCATAAAGATTAGTGATGAGCGAGTATACTCGTTGCTCGGGTGGTCTCCGTGTATTTGTAACTGCTCGGAGATTTAGTTTTCATCACGGCAACTGAATAATTTACAGCTACTAGCCAGGCTGAGTACATGTGGGGGTTGCCTGGCTGCTAGGGAATCCCCACATGTAATCAAGCAGGCTAGTAGCTGTAAATCATTCAGCTGCCGCGATGAAAACTAAATCTCCGAGCAGTCATAAATACCCGGAGGTCACCCGAGCGTGCTCGGGAAAACCCGAGCAACGAGTAACATAGTAACATAGTTATTAAGGTTGAAGGAAGACTTTAAGTCCATCTAGTTCAACCCATAGCCTAACCTAACATGCCCTAACATGTTGATCCAGAGGAAGGCAAAAAAAACCATATGGCAAAGAGTAAGCTGCACATTGGGGAAAAAAATTCCTTCCCGACTCCACATATGGCAATCAGACTAGTTCCCTGGATCAACACCCTAACAAGGAATCTAGTATATATACCCTGCAACATTATACTTTTCAAGAAAGGCATCCAGTCCCCTCTTAAATTTAAGTAATGACTCACTCATTACAACATCATACGGCAGAGAGTTCCATAGTCTCACTGCTCTTACAGTAAAGAATCCGCGTCTGTTATTATGCCTAAACCTTCTTTCCTCCAGACGTACAGGATGCCCCCTAGTCCCTGTCTCAGGTCTATGATTAAAAAGATCATCAGAAAGGTCTTTGTACTGTCCCTTAATATATTTATACATTAACATAAGATCACCACTTAGCCTTCGTTTTTCCAAAGTAAATAGCGGCAAGTGTAATAACCTATCTTAGTATTGCAGACCACCCAGTCCTCTAATAACCTTGGTCGCTCTTCTCTGCACCTGCTCCAGTTCAGCTATGTCTTTCTTATACACCGGAGACCAGAACTGTACACAGTATTCTAAGTGTGGTGGAACTAGTGACTTGTATAGAGGTAAAATTATGTTCTCCTCATGTGCATCTATGCCTCTTTTAATGCATTCCATTATTTTATTTGCCTTTGTAGCAGCTGCCTGACACTAACCACTAAATGTGAGTTTGTCATCCACCCATACTCCCAGGTCTTTTTCATTGACGATTTTGCCCAGAGTTTTAGAATTAAGCACATAGTTATACATCTTATTACTTCTACCCAAGTGCATAACCTTACATTTATCCCCATTAAAGCTCATTTGCCATTTATCAGCCCAAGCTTCTAGTTTACATATATCATCCTGTAATATAAAATTGTCCTCCTCTGTATTGATTACCCTGCAGAGTTTAGTGTCATCTACAAATATTGAAATTCCACTCTGTATGCCCCCTACAAGATCATTAATAAATATGTTAAAAAGAAGAGGGCCCAATACTGACCCCTGTGGTACCCCACTGCTAACCACGACCCAGTCCGAGTGTGCTCCATTAATAACCACCCTTTGTTTCCTATCCCTGAGCCAGCTCTTAACCCACTTACACATATTTTCCCCTATCCTCATTATTCTCATTTTATGTATCAACCTTTTGTGTGGCACCGTATGAAAAGTTTTTGAAAAGTCCATATACACTACGTCCACTGGGTTCCCTTGGTCCAGTCCGTAACTTACCTCTTCATAGAAATTGATGAGATTAGTCTGACAGGAACGGTCCCTAGTAAACCCATGTTGGTATTGGGTCATGAGGTTATTCCTCTTCAGATACTCCAGCATAGCATCCCCTAGAATGCCCTCCAGGATTTTACCCACAGTAGAGGTTAAGCTTAGTGGCTTAGAGTTCAGTTTTTTCCCCTTTTTGAATATTGGCACCACATTTGCTATACGCCAGTCCTGTGGTACAGACCCTGTTATTATGGACTCTTTAAAGATTAAAAATAATGGTCTATCAATAACTGTACTTAATTCCTACAGTACTCGGGGGTGTATACCATCGCTCATCACTAATAAAAATACCTACTTTTTGACAGCATGGTCCCCATCTCTGATTGTGTCTGGATGCCATGACTGAGTATGATAGTGCAGCATCCCAGCATTATGGCCAGGAATACACTGGGAGCACTACCTTGCAAACTTGTGATCTCTTATGGGAGACCGGAGGTCTATTTTTTCTCCCAGAGTTTCCAAATTTTTTAGGAAGGTTGGCAAGTAAGTTTTTAATAATAGTTTCTTACCATGTAGAAGAAAGGTCTCTGTGCTTCCTTAGACTATAGGTTTTTTTTAGGCCTGTCTGACACAGATTATAAAGCACATTGGGTGTTTTTGCTCTTTTGTTTTTACTACTGCAACATCTAGATATTCAATGTTAGAGAATGATAAATCAAAGAGAATAATAAACATTAAATAGCTACAAAAATAAGAAAAAAATTGCAAGTTTCCCCCCAACCAAAAAAAAGATTTAAGTCTGCAGCCCCATAAATTTTAAGGGAATACTATGTACAGATAGGGCAGGCACTACTACTACTACAGTTTTCCATCTCTATATGGTGCCAGAAGACTTATTAGGGTTACTGGTTAGGATCTCCAATTGGTTTGGGAACCATTGTCATAGACCATGTGTAAACCCATAAATGGAAACAAGCTATTATATCTTATGTTTCATCCAAGAGTTAGCGACCAAGTCGAAATTACATTTCTAATAGTGTATTGTACTTGGGAGGCTGCAGTGCAATAAGTCTTCCCTGTGTAATGTAGTACAATAGAGTGAATGCAGGCACTTCCAGTTAATCCGCCTCTTGTCCAGTGGTGGTCTACATGTGAGGGGTGATCACAGCCATTTTTTATGCAAGGTTCATATAACATAGCTAAGTACAAGAACTGAACATGACCCAGACGTGAACTGTTATTGTTCAATTTGAGGTCAAGAAACCATTTGACTTTTTAATTATTTTTTTTTTAACCATAGCAATGTATAAACTTGTCATCTTTATTCTTCGGGGCTTTTCTGTCCTCCTCTCCGTTTTTTCTTAGATTTGTGTTGGATTTGAAGCTAATTGAAACTCATCCTTGGAGAAGGTCATCCCCTCATTCTCTTCTTACTACAGAGCAATTCAATTTCATCTCGGCCTCCTCTGTCAGAAATAATAGGAATTCGCCAATGTTAGAATAATTTCTAGACTTCATGGAAGTGATATATGTGCTACATGGTGTACTATGATATTTGGACATGTGGCTTTAGAGTCGCCAACTGTTATTATAATTTAGCGGTGGTTACCCTGAACAACTTTGCAATTTTGCAATGCAAACATATCATGAGTACAGATCCTTTGGTCCAGTGTTGTGTTAGATCATATTCACGTGGCAGATGAGGAATGAATGAAACTTTACATAACCACATTCACTGGTGAAAAATTCAGCTCAGATTTTGAAGGGAACCTTCTCTAAGTGTCATAAACAACCACTATTGCACCATATATGAAGGAACTCACTGAAAAGGAAATCATATCCAAAAAAACAGCACATAGAAAAGCAGCCATACTTACCAATACCTGGTCAAAATACTAATATACTCCCATTATAATAGGCAAAGGCTGTACATGTGCAAAATACTTATGAACAACCACTCACGCATCTACCATTCTCGGGGGCAGAGATTGCTTTGTAGATGGGCTCATGCACACATTCATGCAAATTGATCCGAGCACGAACAATTAATTCCAAACCGCCATTATAGCACTATACGTACAGTACAGACCGAAAGTTTGGCCACACCTTCTCATTTAAAGATATTTCTGTATTTTCATGACTATGAAAATTGTACATTCACACTGAAGGCATCAAAGCTATGAATTAACACATGTGGAATTATTTGCTTAAAAAAAGTGTGAAACAACTGAAAATCTGTCTTACATTCTAGGTTCTTCAAAGTAGCCACCTTTTTGCTTTGATGACTGCTTTGCACACTCTTGGCATTCTCTTGTTGAGCTTCAAGAGGTAGTCACTGGGAATGGTTTTCACTTCACAGGTGTGCCCTGTCAGGCTTAATAAGTGGTATTTCTTGCCTTATAAATGGGGTTGGGACCATCAGTTGTGTTGTGCAGAAGTCTGGTGGATACACAGCTGATAGTCCTACTGAATAGACTGTTAGAATATGTATTATGGCAAGAAAAAAGCAGCTAAGTAAAGAAAAACGAGTGGCCATCATTACTTTAAGAAATGAAGGTCAGTTAGTCGGAAAAATTGGGAAAACTTTGAAAGTGTCCCCAAGTGCAGTGGCAAAAACCATCAAGTGCTACAAAGAAACTGGCTCACATGAGGACCGCCCCAGGAAAGGAAGACCAAGAGTCACCTCAGAAATCGCAGATTAACAGCAGCTCAGATTAGAGACCAGGTCAATGCCACACAGAGTTCTAGCAGCAGACACATCTCTACAACAACTGTTAAGAGGAGACTTTGTGCAGCAGGCCTTCATAGTAAGATAGCTGCTAGGAAACCACTGCTAAGGACAGGCAACAAGCAGAAGAGACTAGTTTGGGCTAAAGAACACAAGGAATGGACATTAGACCAGTGGAAATCTGTGCTTTGGTCTGATGAGTCCAAATTTGAGATCTTTGGTTCCAATCACCGTGTCTTTGTGCAACGCAGAAAAGGTGAACGGATGGACTCTACATGCCTGGTTCCCACCGTGAAGCATGGAGAAGGTGTTATGGTGTGGGGGTGCTTTGCTGGTGACACTGTTGGGGATTTATTCAAAATTGAAGGCATACCGAACCAGCATGGCTACCACAGCATCTTGCAGCGACATGCTATTCCATCTGGTTTGCGTTTAGCTGGACCATCATTTATTTTTCAACAGGACAATGACCCCAAACACACCTCCAGGCTGTGTAAGGGCTATTTGACCAAGAAGGGGAGTGATGGGGTGCTACGCCAGATGACCTGGCCTCCACAGTCACCAGACCTGAACCCAATCGAGATGGTTTGGGGTGAGCTGGACCGCAGAATGAAGGCAAAAGGGCCAACAAGTGCTAAGCATCTCTGGGAACTCCTTCAAGATTGTTGGAACACCATTCCCAGTGACTACCTCTTTAAGCTCATCAAGAGAGTGCCAAGAATGTGCAAAGCAGTCATC
Organism: Ranitomeya imitator; assembly: GCF_032444005.1. Lineage (NCBI taxonomy): Eukaryota > Metazoa > Chordata > Amphibia > Anura > Dendrobatidae > Ranitomeya > Ranitomeya imitator. The sequence continues at coordinate 708,181,871 of NC_091284.1, read as the reverse complement.
AAAGCAAAAGGTTGCTACTTTGAAGAACCTAGAATATAAGACATAATTTCAGTTGTTTCACACTTTTTTGTTAAGTATATAATTCCACATGTGTCCATTCATAGTTTTGATGCCTTGAGTGTGAATGTACAATTTTCATAGTCATGAAAATACAGAAAAATCTTTAAATGAGAAGGTGTGTCCAAACTTTTAATCTGTACTGTATATGCCAATTTCTGTATTCCAATAAGGTCTCCTGTGCCCCTCTAATGTAGGTAGCTGTCTTTTATAAATGAATTGTTATTCTGTCTTTCAGCATATGAACTGGTGTGGTGGGGTGTCTTTTCCCCAAACCAGTCCCTAGTTTGATCCTCTTATTTCACTCCTAGTAGGAAATCTCATCAAGGTGTGCTGTGTGCTGGAAACCCTACCATTAGGCCCCCTTCACACGCCTGTGTTTCCAATACTTGTGGTATCTGTTTTTTTCACAGATACAAAACTTACCCATTGTAATCTATGCACTGCACATGTCTGTATTTTTACACAGACCGTGTGTCTGGGTAAAACACATGGAGACAGATCTTTTTTTTCCGGCACCATGGATGATAAGGACCAATACAAATCTATAGCTCCGTGAAACACACCTACAGCACATGGTTGGCATCATTGTGCAATTCGTATGTTGTACGTGTTTAACATAGAAAAGTTTAGGAGAACCTTTGTAATTTCTTCCTTTATCCATAACGGAAAAACACTGATGACAGATGGATGGAAAACACTAATTACACTGGTACCATTTTTTCACGTCCATGTTTTATACAGACATGTGAAGGAGGCCTTACAGGGATTGTATATGGAAGTCAATGGATGTCAGTCACACCCAGGGAGGAGTAATTAGAGGATCTGAGGCAGGACTACTTTGGAGAAAAAGATGTCCTGCTGGAATAGTCTGGCCTCAATTGCATAAGCTGAGCAATTGAATAAAAGGTAATATTTTTAAAGTGTGGTCCAAAAATGACCTTATTAGAATACAGAAGCACAGCAGCATAGAGTTGACTGGGGACAGCCATGGGACCTGACAGACTCACTTTACGGCCGAGGTCACACCTGCGAGTTCAATGCGACAAACTCGTACGAGTCTGCTCTGGTCCCGAGTGCCGGGACTTGATGCGAGAGACTCGTGTGAGTTTATCGCAGTGAACTCGCAAGTGTGACCCCGGCCTACCATGAACATCTGGTCCGCTATGTTTCTGCTGCACCAAACATAAACCATAACTTAGAACCTCGGGGTTGTATTGCCATAACACAAACGTTCAAATGCAGCCAATATATAGTCATCCAAAGCAGGGACCAGGCATGTGACTTCCAATACAAAAATGTATTACCGGACAAAAAATCTTAGTATTTTCCTCTTATGCTAATGAACATCACAGGCCACATAATCTGCAACTAATGCACATGTAGAATTGCTGCACATTTATCTGTGGATTATGACGATGTGTTCATTGATAAAAATTTAAAGCACATCTGCCTTCCATATGTCAGAATGCAAACTGCTTCCATTATTCAAAACACCAAAAAATGGAGTACTGGTCCATTTAAAAAGATATAACAAAGTTTTATTCAAGAAACATGTAAAAAGACAGGTACATAGACGTGTACATCTACAGGTCCTTCTCAAAAAATTAGCATATAGTGTTAAATTTCATTATTTACCACAATGTAATGATTACAATTAAACTTTCATATATTATAGATTCATTATCCACCAACTGAAATTTGTCAGGTCTTTTATTGTTTTAATACTGATGATTTTGGCATACAACTCCTGATAACCCAAAAAACCTGTCTCAATAAATTAGCATATTTCACCCATCCAATCAAATAAAAGTGTTTTTTAATAACAAACAAAAAAACCAACAAATAATAATGTTCAGTTATGCACTCAATACTTGGTCGGGAATCCTTTGGCAGAAATGACTGCTTCAATGCGGCGTGGCATGGAGGCAATCAGCCTGTGACACTGCTGAGATGTTATGGAGGCCCAGGATGCTTCAATAGCGGCCTTAAGCTCATCCAGAGTGTTGGGTCTTGCGTCTCTCAACTTTCTCGTCACAATATCCCACAGATTCTCTATGGGGTTCAGGTCAGGAGAGTTGGCAGGCCAATTGAGCACAGTAATACCATGGTCAGTAAACCATTTACCAGTGGTTTTGGCACTGTGAGCAGGTGCCAGGTCGTGCTGAAAAATGAAATCTTCATCTCCATAAAGCATTTCAGCCGATGGAAGCATGAAGTGCTCCAAAATCTCCTGATAGCTAGCTGCATTGACCCTGCCCTTGATGAAACACAGTGGACCAACACCAGCAGCTGACATGGCACCCCACACCATCACTGACCGTGGGTACTTGACACTGGACTTCAGGCATTTTGGCATTTCCTTCTCCCCAGTCTTCCTCCAGACTCTGGCACCTTGATTTCCGAATGACATGCAAAATTTGCTTTCATCAGAAAAAAGTACTTGGGACCACTTAGCAACAGTCCAGTGCTGCTTCTCTGTAGCCCAGGTCAGGAGCCTCTGCCGCTGTTTATGGTTCAAAAGTGGCTTTACCTGGGGAATGCGGCACCTGTAGCCCATTTCCTGCACACGCCTGTGCACGGTGGCTCTGGATGTTTCCACACCAGACTCAGTCCACTGCTTCCTCAGGTTCCCCAAGGTCTGGAATCGGTCCTTCTCCACAATCTTCCTCAGGGTCCGGTCTCCTCTTCTCGTTGTACAGCGTTTTCTGCCACATTGTTTCCTTCCAACAGACTTACCATTGAGGTGCCTTGATACAGCACTCTGGGAACTTCTTTCTGGGTCTTACCCTCTTGCTTGAGGGTGTCAATGATGGCCTTCTTGACATCTGTCAGGTCGCTAGTCTTACCCATGATGGGGGTTTTGAGTAATGAACCAGGCAGGGAGTTTATAAAAGCCTCAGGTATCTTTTGCATGTGTTTAGAGTTAATTAGTTGATTCAGAAGATTAGGGTAATAGGTCGTTTAGAGAACCTTTTCTTGATATGCTAATTTATTGAGACAGGTTTTTTGGGTTATCAGGAGTTGTATGCCAAAATCATCAGTATTAAAACAATAAAAGACCTGACAAATTTCAGTTGGTGGATAATGAATCTATAATATATGAAAGTTTAATTGTAATCATTACATTATGGTAAATAATGAAATTTAACACTATATGCTAATTTTTTGAGAAGGACCTGTATATAAAAATGAGTGTATATATGTATGTGAGTGTGTGTGTGTATATATATGTGTCGGCAACCAATCACTAAGCATCTTTCATTTCACCAGAGCTGTTTATAAGAAGCTGAGCTGTGATTGGTTGCTATGAGCAACAGTTTTCCTTGTAGACAGTTGTGGTAATTGAGGCCTATTATTCTTATCATTTCTATGGTGTTAGGGCATGTGCACTCGTTGCGGTTTTTACTGCGGATCCGCAGCGTTTTTGATGCTGCGGATCCACAGCAGTTTTCCATGCGGTGTACAGTACCATGTAAGCCTATGGAAAACAAAAACCGCTGTGCACATGCTGCGGAAAAAAACGCACAGAAACGCCGCGGTTTATTTTCCACAGCATGTCAATTCTTTGTGCGGAATCTGCAGCGGTTTAACACCTGCTCCATATTAAAAAAACGTAGGTGTCTAAAACCGCAGTAGAATCCGAACAAAAACCGCGGAAAATCCACAGAAAATCCGCAATAAATCCGCAGGAAAAACGCAGTGTTTTTGCCATGCGGATTTATCAAAATCAGTGCGGAAAAATCTGCACAGCAGTCCGCAGCGTGTGCACATAGCCTTATTGTCCTTCTGTAAAGCTGGAAATAACATAATTTATTACCGTGCCGCCACAGACCACCCTCTGACACAGACTGCAGGGGAAGCCCAGTATCACACAAGATAGGATTAGATACACAGCTCAGCAGACAGCATCACAAGGGATAGGATTAGATACATGGCTCAGCAGACAGTATCACACACGATAGGATTAGATACATGGCTCAAAAGACTGTATCACACAGGAGAGGATTAGATACACGGCTCAGCAGACTGTATCACACAGGAGAGGATTAGATACACGGCTCAGCAGACAGTATCACACAGGATAGGATTAGATACACGGCTCAGCAGACTGTATCACACAGGATAGGATTACATACACGGCTCAGCAGACAGTATGATACAGAATAGGATTAGATACATGGCTCAGCAGACAGTATCACACAGGATAGGATTAGATACATGGCTCAGCAGACTGTATCACACAGGAGAGGATTAGATACACAGCTCAGCAGACAGTATGATACAGAATAGGATTAGATACACATCTCAGCAGACAGTAACTCACAGAATAGGATAAGACACACAGCTCAGCAGACTGTATCACACAGGACAGGATTAGATACATGGCTCAGCAGACTGTATCACACAGGATTGGATTAGATACATGGCTCAGCAGACAGTAACACACAGGATAGGATTAGATTCACGGCTCAGCAGACTATATCACACAGGATAGGATTAGATACACGGCTCAGCAGACTATATCACACAGGATAGGATTAGATACACGGCTCAGCAGACTGTATCGCACAGGATAGGATTAGATACACGGCTCAGCAGACAGTAACACACAGGATAGGATTAGAGACACAGCTCAGCAGACAGTAACACACAGGATATGATTAGATACACGGCTCAGCAGACTGTATCGCACAGGATAGGATTAGATACACGGCTCAGAAGACAGTAACACACAGGATAGGATTAGATACACGGCTCAGCAGACAGTAACACGGGATAGGATTAGATACATTGCTCAGCAGATTGTATCACACAGGACAGGATTAGATACACGGCTCAGCAGACAGTGTCACACAGGATAGGATTAGGTACACGGCTCAGCAGACTGTATCACACAGAATAAGATTAAGTACATGGCTCAGCAGACTGTATCACACAGGATAGGATTAGATATACCGCTCAGTAGAGAGTATAATAATAATAATAATTTTATTTATATAGTGCCAGTATATTCCGCAGCGCTTTACAAATTATAGAGGGGATTTTTACAGACAATAGACATTACAGCATAACAAAAATCCCAGTTCAAAAGAGATACCAAGAGGAATGAGGGCCCTGCTCGCAAGCTTACAAACTATGAGGAAAAGGGGAGACACGAGAGGTGGATGGTAACAATTGCTTTTGTTGTTCGGACCGGCCATAGTGTAAGGATTGGGTGTTCATGTAAAGCGGCATGAACCAGTTAACAGCACGTGAAAAGTCTTGGAGACGGGAATGGGAGGTTCTGATTATTGAGGATGCTAACCTCAGGTCATTAGCAGAATGGAAGGCACGGGTAGGGTGGTAGACTGAGACCAGGGAGGAGATGTATGGTGGTGCTGAGCCATGGAGCGCTTTGTAAATGAGGGTAATAGTTTTGTACTGGATTCTGGAGTGGATGGGTAACCAGTGTAATGACTGGCACAGGGTAGAGGCATCAGTGTAACGGTTGGTGAGGAATATAATCCTGGCAGCAGCATTCAGGACAGATTGGAGGGGGGGAGAGTTTGGTAAGAGGGAGGCCGCTTAGTAGAGTTACAATAGTCCAGACAAGAATGAATGAGTGAAACAGTAAGAGTTTTTGCAGAGTTGAAAGTAAGAAAAGGGCGAATTCTAGAAATGTTTTTGAGATGCAGGTAAGAAGAGCAAGCCAATGATCGGATGTGGGGCGTGAAGGAAAGCTTGGAATCAAGTATGTCCCCAAGGCAGCGGGCATGTTGCTTGGGAGTAATGGTAGAACCACACACGGAGATGGCAATGTCAGGCAAAGATAGGTTAGTAGAGGGAGAGAACATGAGTAGTTCAGTTTTTGACAGTTTCAGTTTCAGATAGAGGGAGGACATGATGTTAGAGACAGCGGTAAGACAATCACTGGTGTTTTCTAAAAAGGCAGGCGTGAGATCAGAAGAAGAAGTATATAATTGGGTGTCATCAGCATAGAGATGGTACTGGAACCCAAATCTACTGAGTGCTTGTCCAATAGGGGAAGTATACAAAGAGAAGATGAGGGGACCTAGGACTGATCATTGAGGAAACCCAACAGTAAGGGGAAGGTGAGAAGAGGAGGAACCAGCAAAAGATACAGTGAAGGAGCGATCAGAGATATAGGAGGAGAACCAGGAGAGAATGGTGTCCTTGAGGCCAATGGAGCAGAGCATATTGAGGAGGAGCTGATGATCCTCATTATCGAATGCTGCGGAGAGATTCAAGAGAATTAGCATGGAGTAGTGACCATTAGATTTAGCTGTTAGTAGATCATTAGAGACTTTAGTGATTGTAGTTTCAGTAAAGTGTAAAGAGCGGAAACCAGATTGAAGAGGGTTGAGAAGAGAGATACCTGAGAGATAGCAGGTAAGACGGGAGTGTAAAAGGCATTCAAGGAGTATAGAGATGAAGGGAAGATTAGAGACAGGTCTCTAATTAGTGGCACAGTTTGATCGAGGGATGGTTTTTTAACCCCTTAATCCCATTGGACATACTATCCTATCGAGGTGACCTGGGACTTAATTCCCAGTTACGATCAGCCGCGCTCACGGGGGAGGGCAGCCGATCGTTGCCGGGTGTCAGCTGATTATTAGAGCTGACATCCACCAGGAGCGGTCACAGACCGCTCCCGCCACATTAACCCCCAGAACACTGTGATCAAACATGATGGCAGCGTTCCGGCGGCACAGGGAAGCATCGCGCAGGGAGGGGGTGATCGCTTTGCTCCGAGGGTCTCCTACCTCCTCCTCCCTGCAGGCCCCAGATCCAAAATGGCCACGGGGGGCCTTCTGGGTCCTGCAAAAAGAGGAATAGCACGCGATCAAAAAGACTGCTATAAATAACCATGGTACCGCTGAAAACGTCATCTTGTCCCGCAAAAAACGAGCCACGATACAGCATCGTCAGCGAAAAAATAAAAAAGTTATAGTCTTCAGAATAAAGCGATGCCAAAATAATTATTTTTCATATAAAATAGTTTTTATCGTATAAAAGCGCCATAACATAAAAAAAGATATAAATGAGGCATCGCTGTAATCGTACTGACCCGAAGAATAAAACTGCTTTATCAATTTTACTAAACATGGAACGTTATAAATGTCCCCCCCAAAAGAAATTCATGAATAGCTGGTTTGTGGTCATTCTGTCTCACAAAAATCGGAATAAAAAGCGATCAAAAAATGTCATGTGCCCGAAAATTGTACCAATAAAAACATCAACTTGTCCCGCAAAAAACAAGACCTCATATGACTCTGTGGGCCACAATATGGAAAAATTATAGCTCTCAAAATGTGGAGACGCAAAAACTATTTTTTGAAATAAAAAGCATCTTTTTGTGTGTGACGGCTGCCAATCATAAAAATCTGCTAAAAAACCTGCTATAAATGTAAATCAAACCCCTCTTCATCACCCCCTTGTTGGGTTGAGGCTAAAGTTAGGGTTAGGGTTGGGGCTAAAGTTAGGGTTGGGGCTAAAGTTAAGGTTTGGGGCTAAAGTTAGGGTTAGGGCTAGAGTTAGGGCTGCGGCTACAGTTAGGGTTAGGGCTGGGGCTAAAGTTAGAGTTAGGGTTGGGGATAAAGTTAGGGTTAGGGTTGGGGATAAAGTTAGGGTTGAGGCTAAAGTTAGGGTTAGGGTTGGGGCTAACGTTAGGGTTAAGGTTGGGCTAAAGTTAGGGTTAGGGTTGGGGCTAAAGTTAGGGTTAGGGTTGTGGCTAAAGTTAGGGTTAAGGTTGGAGTTAAAGTTAGGGTTTGGGATAAAGTTAGGGTTTGGATTACATTTACAGTTGGAATTACGGTTGGGATTAGGGTTAGGGGTGTGTTGGAGCTAGGGGTGTAGTTAGGGTTGGGATTAGGGTTAGGGGTGTGTTGAAGTTAGGGGTGTGGTTGGGATTAGGGCTAGGGGCATATTCGGGTTAGGGGTGTGATTAGGGTTATGGTTAGGGTTGGGATTAGGGTTAGGGGTGTGTTTGGGTTAGGGTTTCAGTTAGAATTCGGGAGTTTCCACTGTATAGGCACATCAGGGGCTCTACAAACACGACATGGCATCCGATCTCAATTCCAGCCAATTCTGCGTTGAAAAAGTAAACAGTGCTCATTCCCTTCCGAGCTCTCCCGTGTGCCCAAACAGGGGTTTACCCCAACATATGGGGTATCAGCATACTCAGGACAAATTGGACAACAAAGTTTGGGGTCCAATTTTTCATGTTACCCTTGGGAAAATACAAAACCGGGGGCTAAAAAATAATTTTTGTGGAAAAAAAAAAGATTTTTTATTTTAACGATTCTGCGTTATAAATTCTAATGAAACACTTGGGGGTTCAAAGTTCTCACAACACATCTAGACCCTTGGGGGGTCTAGTTTCCAATATGGGGTCACTTGTGGGGGGTTTCTACTGTTTAGGTACATCAGGAGCTCTGCAAATGCAACGTGACGCCTGCAGACCAATCCATCTAAGTCTGCATTCCAAACGGCGCTCCTCCTCTTCCGAGCTCTGCCATGCATCCAAATGGTGGTTCCCCCCACATATGGGGTATCAGCATACTCAGGACAATTTCTCCTGTTACCCTTGGGAAAATACAGAATTGGGGGCTAAAAAATTATTTTTGTGGAAAAAAAGATTTTTTATTATCACAGCTCTGCGTTATAAACTGTAGTGAAACACGTGGGGGTTCACAGTTCTCAAAACACATCTAGCTAAGTTCCTTAAGGGGTCTACTTTCCAAAATGGTGTCACTTGTGGGGGTTTCAATGTTTAGGCACATCAGGGGCTCTCCAAACCCAACATGGCGTCCCATCTCAATTCCAGTCAATTTTGCATTGAAAAGCCAAACGACACACCTTCCCTTCCGAGTTCTGCCATGCACCCAAATAGTGGTTTACCCCCTCATATAAGGTATCGGTGTACTCAGGACAAATTGTACAACAACTTTTGGTGTCCAATTTCTCCCATTACCCTTGGTATAATAAAACAAATTGGAGCTGAAATAAATTTTTTGTGAAAAAAAGTTAAATGTTCATTTTTTTTTAAACATGCCAAAAATTCCTGTGAAGCACCTGAAGGGTTAATAAACTTCTTGAATGTGGTTTTGAGCACCTTGAGGGGTGTAGTTATTAGAATGGTGTCACACTTATTTTCTATCATATAGACCCCTCAAAGTGACTTCAAATGTGATGTGGTGCCTAAAACAAAATAGTGTTGTAAAAATGAGAAATTGCTGGTCAACTTTTAACCCTTTTAACTCCCTAACAAAAAAAGTTGGTTCCAAAATTGTGCTGATGTAAAGTAGACATGTGGGAAATGTTACGTATTAAGTATTTTGTGTGACATATCTCTGTGATTTAAGGGCATAAAAATTCAAAGTTGGAAAATTGTTAAATTTTCAACATTTTTGCCAAATTTCCATTTTTTTCACAAATAAACGCAAGTATTATAAAAGAAAATTTACCATTATCATGAAGTACGATGTCACGAGAAAACAATGTCAGAATCATCAGGATCCGTTGAAGCATTCCAGAGTTATAACCTCATAAATGGACAGTGGTCAGAATTGTAAAAATTGGCCTGGTCATTAACGTGCCAACCACCCTTAGGGGTTAAGGGGTTAAGTAGTGGATGTATAATGGCATGCTTAAATGAGAAGGGAAAGATACTGGAAGAGAGAGAAAGGTTGAATATTTTTGTTAAATGAGAGGTGACAGCCGGGGAAAGGGACTGTAGGAGATGTGACGGAATGGGGTCACTGGTGCAAGTGGTCGGGCGAGAAGATGCAAGGAACCTGATTACTTCTTCTTCTGTAACTGGTTCGTAGTCAGAGAGTGAACTAGATGCTGCGGGGGAGGGAGGACAGTGCATGGTATATAGGGATTGGGAGATAATTTCCTGTCGGATGTGGTCAATTTTTTCTTTGAAGTGATTGGCCAGATCGTCAACGCGGAGATCTGTGGTTGGGGCCTGCACTCTTGGGTTGAGTAGGGACTGGAAAGTGTCAAAGAGACATTTAGGGTTATTGGACAGGGAGGCGATGAGGATGTTAAAATAGGTTTGTTTGGAGAGGTGAAGGGCAGAGTTGAATGTTTTTAGCATGAACTTATAATGGATGAAATCTTTGGGTAGATTAGATTTTCTCCACAGACGTTCGGCGCACCTGGAGCACCGCTGCAGGAAACGTGCTTGCAGCGTGTGGCACGTTTGTCGCCGTCTCTGCCGAGTTGTTCTATGTATAGGAGGTGCAGTTTCATCCAGGGCACTTTGCAGGGTTTATTTGCTTCAGTGCAGAATCTGGACATGAGATGGAGGAGATAGGGGCCAATGAGGACTGCATGTTCTTCATAAGTTTCTGGGTGTTAATGGCCTGTATGTTTTTATAAGTGTGTAAAGTGGGGGTGACCTGGGCGGGATGGCGGTCCTAGCAGTGAATGACAGCTCACTCTATGTGCGCACTTATACAAAGAAAGCTGTCAGTCACTGCTAGGACAGCCCACTGGACTGTAAATCCCAGAAAGAGCAGAGGATTAAATGATGAAAACACAAATCATACTAAATCTTTTATCACTAAACTATAGTGAGGGAAATAAGTATTTGATCGTTTGCTGATTTTGTAAGTTTGCCCACTGACAAAGACATGAAAAGTCTATAATTTTAAGGGCAGGTTAATTTTAAAATTGAGAGATAGAATATAAAAAATAAAAACCAGAAAATCACATTGTATAAATTCTATAAATTTATTTGCATTTTGCAGTGAGAAATAAGTATTTGATCTCCTACCAACCATTAAGAGTTCCGGCTCCTACAGACCAGTTAGATGCTCCTAATCAACTCGTTACCTGCATTAAAGACAGATGTATTACATAGTCACCTTTATATAAGACTCCAGTCCACAGACTAAATTAATCACTGTATATATAAAGAAAAGCTCACCTGTTGTGGTTTATGTGGAGAGCACGGAAATTGTCCTGACCAAACGTGAAATACATTCAAGGGGAAAGAGTTGTAACCAGATTACATCCTTGGTGGGGGTGTGAAGGGATAGACAGGCAATGTAACATGTTTGGAAGGCAACTCTGGTGTTATTTGCAACAGCATATAAATACCAGGATGGGGCAACGATTAAGGGACATAAATACCAGAATGGGGGACATATATACCAGGAAGGAGCTCAAGGTGGGGGGCATTACTAAATAATGCAAGGGCAGCTTGATGGCTCACTGGTTAGCACTGCACCCTTGCAGCGCTGAAGTCCTGAGTTCAAATCCCACCAAGGACAACATCTGCAAGGAGTTTGTATGTTCTCCCCGTGTTTGCGTGGGTTTCCTTCGGGTTCTCCGGTTTCCTCCCACACTCCAATTTAGATTGTGAGTCCCATTGGGGACAGCGATGATAATGTGTGCAAACTGTAAAGCGCTGCGGAGTATGTTAGCGCTATATAAAAATGAAGATTATTATTATTATAATGAGGAGGGAGATGCAACTAGTATGTCCTGATGTTATTTAGAATGCTACAATGGTCTATACATCTGACCAACATAGGGAGAGGGAAGGTCCAAATCTTGCACTGGGGCCCATTGCATTCTAGTTACACCACTGCTTACATATCTTGTCTATTTTCCACAGTAGAAGAATAATGAAGCTAATAATACCACAACAGTGTGACATAATATAATGCAGATGTTATTGATCTTACTCAATTCTTGTATGAAAGTTGTTGTTTCATCTTTGGTAAATGTTCAGAGTAATTTTGACTAAGGACTATCTGTGAATTCAGCACTGTCAGATTGTCTCCTGTTAATCTCAGGTCCTTGCATCTGCAATGAAAGAGAACTCCTCATAAACAATAGGAAGCTTAGCGTGACTGCATCCATCAAGATGTGGAATCAAACCACCTTAAGAACTCTTTGGAAAAAGCAGCCTGTCAGTGTATGGGGCTCTAGCGTAGGAAAGGGGCTAAGACAAAGCTCTGCCCAGTCAATGTACTTGAACGGTGAGAGGAAAGAGAAGTGGTTGATGTGGTCAATAGATTTATTGAGGCTAATAGAGCATGGTGGTCCTTGTAAGGCAGAAGAGATCTATCTTTTTAATGAGTCTGACAGCATTTTCCAAGAGTATACTAGCAATACAGTACCTCTTTGTAGACAACAAGGTGACCTCCTATAAATTTTCGATTCTGAAAGGGAAAGAAAACACTTCCTAAGGCTTTAGAATAGTTATCTGAACCTTCTCCTGGATTATTCAAAAAGGTCCATGACAGAACAGAACGGCAAGAATTATGATTTTCATTTGCTGTTAAATATGCAGTTTCCAATAAGAGGTAGTGTTTTCTTACATCTGCCTATGTGATAAAGAGTCCCAGAGATGTCAAATAGGAACGGTGCTCATTGAAGAAATAGCAGTCTGTTAATGATAGAATAGAACCAAGGTCAAAGGGACACTGTGCAAAAATCTGCATTTTAAGCTAATCAGAGAAGTAACTTCATGGACCAGAAGCTGCTGCAAAGAGGAGAAACCTTAGTTGAAGCAAATTCTGTCTGTTCACATGATATGAAGAAAGACGAGCAATAAACAAAGGGAATTGGACTGTAGTATAATAGATTTTGCAAAGAAAAGTTGCTAGTTGTTTAAAGAGGTTTTATAACCAACATAAATGGGTAAAACTGCAAAGTGCTTGTGAAAACAGGCAACTCTGCAATTTACTTGTTATTAAAAATTCTCTCCGCTCTCAGGAATGGAAGGATCTTCAATTCTATAGTTTACCACTCGTTGATTAGCTTACCGGAGGAGGCCGCTTTCCAAGGCAATGAGCGCAGCGCTTGCAAGCTCTTTGTTGCACAGTTTGCAAGCACTGCTCTGAATCTGACTGGATCACTGTCAGCTGTCTCTGGTAGCAGCTTTGTAGACAGAGAGCACAATTTGGGCCAGCCCCCCACCTGAATGGTTAGGCAAGCAGGAAACCGGAAAGCAGGGATGTGTTGTGCTCCTGAAGAAAGAAGGACGACTCTTTAATATCGTTAAAGGGATATATAATGAAGACACAACCTGTGCATATAACCTTTTGATGCACATAGACATAATTTAGGATCTAAGTTCATAATGTGCCTACAAATACAGAGAGCATCTCTCATCAATGTCTCTAATTTTAATATATTACATAAACGGAAATTCAGGAGAATACTAGCAATGTAATGCAGCCATATCCCTTTTGCAATCACTGCAGTGAAAAAAAATCTCTTTCTAGAATTTGGACATAAATTGCTTTGAAAAGTTGCCAAAATGTTGCCACTATTATTATTTCCCACTAGTTTCTCCTGCTCTGCCAAAATAGGTGGCGCTATGGTGGGACAGATTGCAGTGAGGATGTGATGCCACCGCTCATCAGATTCATATATAGTTATGTGTCATGGCTCCCGGGTAATACTGATGTGGGAAACGCTGCACAGCAGCAAGGGAGCTGAGCAAAGCACCGGGTTACTAACCAGGTATAAACAGGACCTGAACCATGTGACAGAGTGGGAGGTGATCAGGGGCAGAGCCAGACACCGGGGAACAGAGACAGGATAAACACAAGAGTAGTAGAACAAGCTAAGATCGGAGCCAGGATATCACGAAGTACCAAAGGACCAGAGATCTGAAATCCAGAGTAACGCACGGAGAGCAGGGAAAACACTTGCAAACCAGGCACACACTCCACGGGTCAGGCACACAGACTAGAACAGCAAGTATAGCTGACAGAGAATCCTAGTCTGGAGTGAGTATAAATACCCCTCCCAGATTGAAAAGGAGGCCAGCAAAATTAACCCATAGAGAATAGGACATTAACCATGTCCTAACCATGACATTATGGAGTTACTTATGCCAGAAATATTGCTTCAGTAAAGGACTTGTCAAACGCTTCTGAGTCATTAAAAGGTTTGTTCCTCTCAATGACTCATGAGTGCCTGTCTCTAACACACCTCTCATCAATACTAAGAAGAAAATTGCCGATCTTGAAGAATCGGGGTCAATGTGTTTGATCAGTGATATGGCACATACGGCATTTGTCCTGCTGCATTTAAATTATACATTTCTTTCTTCATTGTTAATGCACTGGAAAGCATAAGTCAGAACAATAGTTTTTACAGAAAAAAGTATCTAAAATCAGTGTCAGTCAGAGATGGTGAGCTTATTTGTCACTAGCGACTGCACTGAGTTTTTGTATTTCTTGTGCAATCCTTTTTATGAAGGGGGAAATAATGGTTTTCTAAAAATACTATAGCAAATCAGACAAAATCACAAAAAATTGAAAACAAAATGTATTTGAGAAATATTGTGCTACCTTCTTAGTTTTTAAGGGGCCTCATGTTCTAGAACCTGAAGTTATCATAAATTGCAAATTGTACTCTATAGTACCCAAACAATTGCCACCTGAGGTAAGTAATACAAATACTGAGCACAGAAGGAAGCTAGAACAACAAAGCTACTATTGTGCACAATTTCACAAAATGCCACAGGTGTAACAAAACACAACTTCCATGAAGTGTACTGCACATACACTGCAATAATGCAATTGCTCTAACTTTCTGTTGCAACAGCATTACAGAGGTTATCCAAACAATTATAACAACTGCACATGTTCTCCCCAACAAACGAAAAACTCCTTTATTTCCCCTTGGTAATATAGTGCACATGATGAAAATGCGATTCACCTTGTTCACGGGAAAAGAGGTTCTTTTACTTGTTGCCCAGGGAATTGTGTAATTAGAAATAAAGTATATTTTTCAGACTACTGACCATGCGGTAACCTGCATAGTGTTGAATAGTCCAGATGCAGCAGACAACAGGAGGCAGGAGACGTAAGTTTGTGGTCTTAGCAGGGCAATTTCTGAACGCAAAATGCTCTGTGCTATGTATACAAGTATAGAGAGATCTTTGGCATAAAGATAATTGTATTCACCAGGATTTGAATTCTACAAATTGCATGTATTTTACAGGGCAATTTAGTTAGCACCAAACTTATTAGGTGCAAATTGAATGTACCTTATTATGCTCTGGGGTCAAGGGAGACCCCACAGTATAATAAATGCTTAAAGCAAAACAAACAAACAAAACATCAGGCCTCCAATGCTGCACAACATTAAGACATATGTCACCTGAGGTCTGGGTAGCACCATTAGCCTTTTCATAGAATTGTAGAATTATAGAATGTTAGAGTTGGAAGGAACCTCCTGAGCCATTGTCTAACTTCCTGCTCAATGCAGGATTCACTAAACCATCTCAGGCAGATGTCTGTCCAGCCTCTGTATAAAGACGTCCATTGAAGGAGAATTCACCACCTCTCATGGCAGACTATTCCACTCATTGATCATCCTCGCTGTCAAAAAGTTTTCTCTAATATCTAATCTGTATCTTCTTCCTTTCAGTTTCATTTCATTGCTTCTTGTGTTTCCATGTTCACATGAGAATAAGGATGATCCCTGTACACTGTGACATCCTTTCAGATATTTGTAGACAGCTATTAAATCTCCTCTTAGTCTCCTTTTTTTGCAAGCTAAACATTCCCAGATCCTTTAGATGTTCCTCGTAGAACATACTTTGCAGTCTGCTCACCATCCTGGTAGCACTTCTCTGAACTTGCTCCAGTTTTTCAATGTCTTTTTAAAAATGTGATGCACAGAACTGGACACAGTATTCCAGATGAGGCCTGACCAAGGAGGGGTAGAGGGGGATACCATATTTTTGGACTATAAGATGCAGCAGACCCTAAGACACATCTAGGTTTTAGTGGAGGAAAATGTGGTAAATTCTGTACTAATATCCCCACTCCTGGTATATATATGTCCCCAATCCAAATATACATGGTCCCCTCATCCCCATTCTGGTATTGCATGCCCCCCTCATATCTATCCTGGTATGCATGGCCTCCTCATCCCTATCCTGATATGCATTGATCCTTCATCCCCATCTTGGTATGCATGGCCCCCTCATCACTATCCTGGGATGCATTGATCCTTCATCCCCATCCTGGTATGCATGGCCCACTCAACCCTATCCTGGGATGCATTAATTCCTCATCCTGGTATGCTTGGCACCTTCATCCCTATCCTGGTATGCATGGCCCCCTCATCCCTATCCTGGTATACATGGCCCCCTCATCCCTATCCTGGTGTGCATTGCCTCCTCATTCCTATCCTGGTATACATGGTTCTCATCAGAAAAGCAAAAAACAAACATAAACCATTCTACCTACCTTCTCTGCACTCCCTTGCAGCATCCTGTTCTGATATCAGTAGCTGATTTATGCTTGTAAGCAGCGCACGGCAGTGACGTCATGTGCCGCTTACAAGCTGAGGACAGCTGCCGGAATACTCCATAATCCCCACGCCAGGACTATAGGCATGTAGAGCATTGAATATTCATTGATCTTTAATAGCAGGTACAGTAATCTTAGCCTCTGGCTTCCTGAAGCTGCTGGGCAATCACGTGTGCCCACTAGCAAGGAGAATGAATATTCACTGCTCTCCACTCCCATAGGTGTGGAGAGCAGTGAGTATGCATTCTCTTAAATAGTGGGCAAAGGAAGTCTGTGACTGCTACTACTGTGGCCTCTATTAAAGATCAATGAAAGTTCACTGCTCTCCACGCTCATGGGAATGGAGAGCAGTGAATATTCACTCTCTTAAGTAGTGAGCACACACCAGAACCCAGCCAATGCAGGAAGCAGGCTGCTGTGTCTAACAATGTGTCCACTTTTAAAGAGAAATGAATATTTACTACTCTCCACTCCCATTGGCATGGAGAGCAGTTAATATTCATTGCTCTTTAGCAGCGGGCACAGGTGTTAGCCAGAGCAGCCAGCTCATGCTTTCTGTAACCTGCTACTTTGCCGCTGCCACTCCCCCACCTCCTCATCCATAGCCAGAGCAGATACATCTGGACTAGAAGATGCATTCCCTGTTATGATACGGTGGTCTAGGAGCAACATGGAACGAGCTCTGAAGGATGTGGTAACTGTACTGACCGCAATCCCTAAGCTCAACACAACACAAGAAGTAGCCGTGGAATGCTCCTAACTCACCCTAGGCATCTCGACACAGCCTAAGAGCTAACTACCCCTAAAGAAAGAAGCAGGAAAACTATCTTGCCTCAATGAAAATCCCCAAAGGATAGATTATCCCACCACAAATAATGACTGTGAGTGGAGAGGGAAAAGACATACACAGAATGAAACCAGGATGAGCACAGGACGCCAGTCTAGCTAAATAGATAGGACAGGATGGAATACTGTGCGGTCAGTATAAAACACTACAAAAATCCACGCAGAGTTGAACTAAAGGTGTGGAGGGCAAATCTGCCTCCCAGAGCTTCCAGCAAGACAGAATAAATTCACACTGATAAGCTGGACAAACATAGAAAGCACAGAATGGATAAGTCCACAAACTATGGACAGAAAAGAGCAAGCAAAAACTTAGCTTAGCTGAACTGGTCAGGATAACAGGGAACTCCAAAGAGATGTAAATCCAACCAGAAACCATTTACAAGTGGCACTGGCTGAAGACAGAGCCAGACCTAAATAGCCGAGCAGAAGAGAAGATAAGTGGAGGCAGCTGATGACAGCTAACTCCAAGGAGCAGCCATACCACTAGAAACCACAAGAGGGAGCCCAAGAGCAGAACTCACAAAAGTGCCACTTACAACCACCGGAGAGAGCCCAAGAGCTGAATTCACAACAATTCCCCATTTTCCTCCAAATTTTTTGAGGAAAAAGCTGTGTCTTATAGCCTGAAAAATATGGCAATTACTTCATGTGATCTAGACTTCTACATCGTAGAACTGTTTTTGCTTTTTTTTGCTGCTGCATCACACTGTTGACTCATGTGCAGTCTGTCATCTATTAGTATACCAAAGTCTTTTTCTCACGTGCTGTTGCTTAGTTCATACGCTCCCATTCTGTAGATGTAGTTTTTGTTTTTCTTGCCCAGATGTAGAATCTTGCCATTCTCACTGTTAAATACCATTCTATTAGTCGCTACTCATTTTTCAAGCTTATCTAGATCCTTCTGAATCCATTCTCTGCCTTTTCTAATCTTAGCTAATGTCACGATACATTTTTGGATTTGTGGCAGCTCTGGTTCCACTATGATTTAAATGAAGCTTTTTTCCTTTTAGGATCAAGGGGGGTTAATATCAGTTTCCCTTGCTGGCAATCTGTTGTAACTTCAGAGTTGTTAGGTCAGCTTATGTAGATAGTGACTACTCCCACATCCTTTAAATAGTCACCTGATGCATGAGCTGACTGTCAGTGATAGAGCAATCTACAGTCACCAAGCCTGGAGTAAGGAGCTTCCTGGCTGCTGTGGTTTATCAGCTGGTTTCATGAGTTCATGATCCTTGTGCCTATATTCTTCTTTGCGGTGCTTTGCAGCAGAGGAAGTTGTAAAGCTAAGTTGTGTTATTACCCCATCTGTCTCCTGTTTTGAAACTGTCCTCTGTGTTATACTGTCTGCAGTGGTGAGGCTAGCACCCCTTGCTGGTCAGTGCCCTAGCCAGGGCAATGTGAGGTGACAGTGAGGGACAAGGTTCCTGATGGTGGTGGGGGAGGACCCACTTAGGGCCTTAGGGGAGAGCTGGGTAAGGCTCAGGTTTGAGCAAGAGGTGGCCATTCCCCATTTCCCCATTGATAGGGCCTTCCTCACCCCTTTACCATCCTGTTGTGTGTCATGCCGTCCACTGACCCCCCAATGGGGTCGCTTTATATATCATGATATTATCACCGACCGACACTTTTTTCCGGTGAACCGATGACCCAAGCACAGGCTTTTGCTCAGCTGATCCAGACCCTCACTGATGAGGTTAAGGATCTCTGGTGTCAGGTGGTGCAGCAGCTTCAGAAGTTGTCTGGGTTCTGGGTCTCGGCTCATCTGCAGGCTCAACCAGAACCCAAGATATCTCTCCCTGACAGGTTTTCTGGATGGAAAGATACATTTTTGGTTTTTCAAGAGACATGTAAGCTATATTTTAGGCTCCGTCTTTGTTCTTCAGGGAGTGAGGAACAGCGAGTTGGGATTATAGTCTCAATTCCCAAGGGTAGGGTTGAGCGACCTTGACCTTTTTAGAGTCGAGCCGTGTTTCGCGAAACCCGACTATCTTAGAAGTCGAGTCGAGTGGAATCGGCCGATTATCGCGAAAAGTCGGGTATCACCCGAAACACGAAACCCAATGCAAGTCAATGGGGGAGCATAGTCGGCAGTGAGTGGAGGCCAGGAAAACACCTACACTGCCCATTTTAATGGCAAAAACATCCATTCTTGTTAAAGAAGCTTGTCAATCGTAATTTACCTTATAATAATTGGAAGGCATTTGAAATTGGGGGTCATTTGGCTAAAGTTGTGGGGGGTAGGGCTGGTTCAAGTAACATAGTAACATAGTAACATAGTAACATAGTAACATAGTTAGTAAGGCCGAAAAAAGACATTTGTCCATCCAGTTCAGCCTATATTTCATCATAATAAATACCCAGATCTACGTCCTTCTACAGAACCTAATAATTGTATGATACAATATTGTTCTGCTCCAGGAAGACATCCAGGCCTCTCTTGAACCCCTCGACTGAGTTCGCCATCACCACCTCCTCAGGCAAGCAATTCCAGATTCTCACTGCCCTAACAGTAAAGAATCCTCTTCTATGTTGGTGGAAAAACCTTCTCTCCTCCAGACGCAAAGAATGCCCCCTTGTGCCCGTCACCTTCCTTGGTATAAACAGATCCTCAGCGAGATATTTGTATTGTCCCCTTATATACTTATACATGGTTATTAGATCGCCCCTCAGTCGTCTTTTTTCTAGACTAAATAATCCTAATTTCGCTAATCTATCTGGGTATTGTAGTTCTCCCATCCCCTTTATTAATTTTGTTGCCCTCCTTTGTACTCTCTCTAGTTCCATTATATCCTTCCTGAGCACCGGTGCCCAAAACTGGACACAGTACTCCATGTGCGGTCTAACTAGGGATTTGTACAGAGGCAGTATAATGCTCTCATCATGTGTATCCAGACCTCTTTTAATGCACCCCATGATCCTGTTTGCCTTGGCAGCTGCTGCCTGGCACTGGCTGCTCCAGGTAAGTTTATCATTAACTAGGATCCCCAAGTCCTTCTCCCTGTCAGATTTACCCAGTGGTTTCCCGTTCAGTGTGTAATGGTGATATTGATTCCCTCTTCCCATGTGTATAACCTTACATTTATCATTGTTAAACCTCATCTGCCACCTTTCAGCCCAAGTTTCCAACTTATCCAGATCCATCTGTAGCAGAATACTATCTTCTCTTGTATTAACTGCTTTACATAGTTTTGTATCATCTGCAAATATCGATATTTTACTGTGTAAACCTTCTACCAGATCATTAATGAATATGTTGAAGAGAACAGGTCCCAATACTGACCCCTGCGGTACCCCACTGGTCACAGCGACCCAGTTAGAGACTATACCATTTATAACCACCCTCTGCTTTCTATCACTAAGCCAGTTACTAACCCATTTACACACATTTTCCCCCAGGCCAAGCATTCTCATTTTGTGTACCAACCTCTTGTGTGGCACGGTATCAAACGCTTTGGAAAAATCGAGATATACCACGTCCAATGACTCACCGTGGTCCAGCCTATAGCTTACCTCTTCATAAAAACTGATTAGATTGGTTTGACAGGAGCGATTAGTAATTAGTAATTAGTAATTAGTAATTAGTGGGCCCAGTAAATCTGGACCACGTCACGGCAGTGGAGCAGGGAGAGGTAAGTATTTCAACTTTGCAAGTGCTGTGATCCTGAGCAAGGAGGGGGGGCCCACTCGTTGGCATTGGCACTGGCACAGGGCCCCTCAAAGTACAGCGGTGTGTTTGCACGGCGGGGGCGCCTCCCACCGGCAGCAACACTTTTGCGTACTATGAGAGGCCCTGTGCCAGTGACGTCGCCAACTAGTATTCCTCCCCCCACCTGATGAAGGAACCTGCACTTTCATCTGCACCTTCCTCTTTGTCCCCGTGTAAGGTGGTATGGTATGCGGGAAGAGGAACCTGACTTTCAGCAGGGTCACAATCTTGCTGTGTAGCGTGCACGGGGAATTTTGCGTTATGGGTCAATGTACCAGCAGACTCATCTATCACTGGCTGGGCAATGGGCAGGATGAGGAGGAAACACAGATATAGGCCCAAAGAATAAAGTGGGCTAAATGCAGTTCAAAATTGGTAACACAGGACTAACCAGGGGGCATTGCAGTGGAGGACAACTGGAATGAGAGGCTGACACAGAGAGTAGGCCCAAATCAGTAAGTAGTCGACATGCAGTTCAAAATTGGCAACCGTAGTAAACAGGCGGCCCAGCTTTGTTCAGTTGAGGAGAACAGCAAGGAGTGGCAGACACCGATAGTAGGCCCCAACCCAACTAGTAGGCCAAATGCAGTCTAACATTAACAACTACTTAACGAGAGCCTGAAAATGGAATTTCAGGACAGGAAACCAGGAGAACAGCAAGGAGTGGCAGACACCGATAGTAGGCCCCAAACCAACTAGTACGCCAAATGCAGTTGTTCCATTTAACCACAATTTAATGAGAGCCTGAAGATAGAAGTTCAGGAAAGGCAACCTGGAGAACACCTTGGAGTGGAACACACCATCTCTCTACACCCCATACCCAATTTGTAGGTCTAATGCAGCGTAGTTTCCAACAACTACTAAACGAGAGCATGATGATCGAAGCATTGGCGAGGAAACCTGGGGAACACCTTGGAGTGGAACACACCATCTCTCTACACCCCATACCCAATTTGTAGGCCTAATGCAGTGTAGTTTCCAAGAACTACTAAACGAGAGCCGGAAGATCGAAGCTCAGGAAAGACAACCTGGAGAACACCTTGGAGTGGAACACACCATCTCTCTACACCCCATACCCAATTTGTAGGCCTAATGCAGTGTAGTTTCCAACAACTACTAAACGAGAGCATGAAGATCGAAGCATTGGCGAGGAAACCTGGGGAACACCTTGGAGTGGAACACACCATCTCTCTACACCCCATACCCAATTTGTAGGCCTAATGCAGCGTAGTTTCCAACAACTACTAAACGAGAGCCGGAAGATCGAAGCTCAGGAAAGGCAACCTGGAGAACACCTTGGAGTGGAACACACCATCTCTCTGCACCCCATACCCAATTTGTAGGCCTAATGCAGTGTAGTTTCCAAGAACTACTAAACGAGAGCATGAAGATCGAAGCATTGGCGAGGAAACCTGGGGAACACCTTGGAGTGGAACACACCATCTCTCTACACCCCATACCCAATTTGTAGGCCTAATGCAGTGTAGTTTCCAAGAACTACTAAACGAGAGCATGAAGATCGAAGCATTGGCGAGGAAACCTGGGGAACACCTTGGAGTGGAACACACCATCTCTCTACACCCCATACCCAATTTGTAGGCCTAATGCAGTGTAGTTTCCAAGAACTACTAAACGAGAGCATGAAGATCGAAGCATTGGCGAGGAAACCTGGGGAACACCTTGGAGTGGAACACACCATCTCTCTACACCCCATACCCAATTTGTAGGCCTAATGCAGTGTAGTTTCCAAGAACTACTAAACGAGAGCATGAAGATCGAAGCATTGGCGAGGAAACCTGGGGTACACCTTGGAGTGGAACACACCATCTCTCTACACCCCATACCCAATTTGTAGGCCTAATGCAGCGTAGTTTCCAACAACTACTAAACGAGAGCCGGAAGATCGAAGCTCAGGAAAGGCAACCTGGAGAACACCTTGGAGTGGAACACACCATCTCTCTACACCCCATACCCAATTTGTAGGCCTAATGCAGCGTAGTTTCCAACAACTACTAAACGAGAGCCGGAAGATCGAAGCTCAGGAAAGGCAACCTGGAGAACACCTTGGAGTGGAACACACCATCTCTCTACACCCCATACCCAATTTGTAGGCCTAATGCAGTGTAGTTTCCAAGAACTACTAAACGAGAGCATGAAGATCGAAGCATTGGCGAGGAAACCTGGGGAACACCTTGGAGTGGAACACACCATCTCTCTACACCCCATACCCAATTTGTAGGCCTAATGCAGCGTAGTTTCCAAACCAGGGATTCAAGCTTCAGGAGGCTAATTTGCATATTCCAGGTGCCTTCTGGGAGAAGCGAAGTCTCCCTAAGCTAGAAGATCGTTGGGTACAGCCGGGACCAGCTGCTTCGAAAGCATCACCAAACCGCGCGCCGTAATTTTTGCCTGTAGGACATTATTGCAAGAGAGCTTGGCTGAGTAGATTACACAAGAAGGAAAACACACAGCAAGTCAGCAGGATCTAGGAGCAACATGGCAGATGTGACAACCTACATGGTGAGCTGCAGCATGTGCTACATGTTCACAGATCGACCAGAAGAAGAATTAAATTTCACCTGTCAGAAGTGTAGACTAGTGGCCCTTTTAGAAGAAAAGGTGCGGGGTCTGGAAGAAAGAATAGCAACTTTGAAACTCATCAAAGAGAATGAAGACTTTCTAGACAGAACAGAAGCATCTCTACTGGTCACAGAAGGTGCAAAAAGTGTCAGAGAACCTCCAAAAGCAGATGAGTGGAAGCATGTGACCAAAAGAAGCAAGAAGACCATGGAGAAATCACCAACCACACAACTGAAGAACCGATATCAAATCTTTGTAGAGGATGAAGATGGCACACCTAAGAATGAAGCAATACCAGCAAGCAAAAAAGAAAAGGGCACACAGCAACAAGTGACAGCAAAAAGTACAGCCAAGAAGCAACGAAGAGTGGTGGTGGTGGGAGACTCACTACTGAGAGGCACCGAAGCAGCCATCTGCAGACCGGACATAACTGCAAGAGAAGTATGCTGCCTTCCAGGTGCGATGATCAAGGATGTGACCGATAGGATACCAAAGCTCTTCAGCTCCAAGGACGTCCACCCATTTCTTCTGATACATGTTGGCACCAATGACACGGCAAGGAAGGACCTACCGACAATCTGCAAGGACTTTGAAGAGTTGGGGAAGAAAGTAAAGGAACTGGATGCACAGGTAGTTTTTTCTTCTATCCTTCCAGTAGACGGGCATGGCACCAGGAGATGGAACAGGATCCTTGATGCAAACAACTGGCTAAGACGATGGTGCAGACAACAAGGATTTGGATTCCTGGACCACGGTGTGAATTACTGGTATGATGGACTCCTCGCCAGAGACGGACTACACCTCAACAAACCTGGGAAACACACATTCGCCAGAAGACTCGCTACACTCATCAGGAGGGCGTTAAACTAGAAGAAGAGGGGACGGGAAGAAAAACATTAGACTCGAACAAAGACGACCCAGGAAAACATACTCAGAAGGGAGGTAAGAACATTTCTAAAACAATCCACAGTGAGGAGATTGGAACAAAACAAAATCCTCTAAACTGCATGCTCGCAAACGCCAGAAGCCTGACAAACAAGATGGAAGAACTAGAAGCAGAAATATCTACAGGTAACTTTGACATAGTGGGAATAACCGAGACATGGCTAGATGAAAGCTATGACTGGGCAGTTAACTTACAGGGTTATAGTCTGTTTAGAAAGGATCGTAAAAATCGGAGAGGAGGAGGGGTTTGTCTCTATGTAAAGTCTTGTCTAAAGTCCACTTTAAGGGAGGATATTAGCGAAGGGAATGAGGATGTCGAGTCCATATGGGTTGAAATTCATGGAGGGAAAAATGGTAACAAAATTCTCATTGGGGTCTGTTACAAACCCCCAAATATAACAGAAAGCATGGAAAGTCTACTTCTAAAGCAGATAGATGAAGCTGCAACCCATAATGAGGTCCTGGTTATGGGGGACTTTAACTACCCGGATATTAACTGGGAAACAGAAACCTGTGAAACCCATAAAGGCAACAGGTTTCTGCTAATAACCAAGAAAAATTATCTTTCACAATTGGTGCAGAATCCAACCAGAGGAGCAGCACTTTTAGACCTAATACTATCTAATAGACCTGACATAATAACAAATCTGCAGGTGGTTGGGCATCTAGGAAATAGCGACCACAATATTGTGCAGTTTCACCTGTCTTTCACTAGGGGGACTTGTCAGGGAGTCACAAAAACATTGAACTTTAGGAAGGCAAAGTTTGAACAGCTTAGAGATGCCCTTAATCTGGTAGACTGGGACAATATCCTCAGAAATGAGAATACAGATAATAAATGGGAAATGTTTAAGAACATCCTAAATAGGCAGTGTAAGCGGTTTATACCTTGTGGGAATAAAAGGACTAGAAATAGGAAAAACCCAATGTGGCTAAACAAAGAAGTAAGACAGGCAATTAACAGTAAAAAGAAAGCATTTGCACTACTAAAGCAGGATGGCACCATTGAAGCTCTAAAAAACTATAGGGAGAAAAATACTTTATCTAAAAAACTAATTAAAGCTGCCAAAAAGGAAACAGAGAAGCACATTGCTAAGGAGAGTAAAACTAATCCCAAACTGTTCTTCAACTATATCAATAGTAAAAGAATAAAAACTGAAAATGTAGGCCCCTTAAAAAATAGTGAGGAAAGAATGGTTGTAGATGACGAGGAAAAAGCTAACATATTAAACACCTTCTTCTCCACGGTATTCACGGTGGAAAATGAAATGCTAGGTGAAATCCCAAGAAACAATGAAAACCCTATATTAAGGGTCACCAATCTAACCCAAGAAGAGGTGCGAAACCGGCTAAATAAGATTAAAATAGATAAATCTCCGGGTCCGGATGGCATACACCCACGAGTACTAAGAGAACTAAGTAATGTAATAGATAAACCATTATTTCTTATTTTTAGTGACTCTATAGCGACAGGGTCTGTTCCGCAGGACTGGCGCATAGCAAATGTGGTGCCAATATTCAAAAAGGGCTCTAAAAGTGAACCTGGAAATTATAGGCCAGTAAGTCTAACCTCTATTGTTGGTAAAATATTTGAAGGGTTTCTGAGGGATGTTATTCTGGATTATCTCAATGAGAATAACTGTTTAACTCCATATCAGCATGGGTTTATGAGAAATCGCTCCTGTCAAACCAATCTAATCAGTTTTTATGAAGAGGTAAGCTATAGACTGGACCACGGTGAGTCATTGGACGTGGTATATCTCGATTTTTCCAAAGCGTTTGATACCGTGCCGCACAAGAGGTTGGTACACAAAATGAGAATGCTTGGTCTGGGGGAAAATGTGTGTAAATGGGTTAGTAACTGGCTTAGTGATAGAAAGCAGAGGGTGGTTATAAATGGTATAGTCTCTAACTGGGTCGCTGTGACCAGTGGGGTACCGCAGGGGTCAGTATTGGGACCTGTTCTCTTCAACATATTCATTAATGATCTGGTAGAAGGTTTACACAGTAAAATATCGATATTTGCAGATGATACAAAACTATGTAAAGCAGTTAATACAAGAGAAGATAGTATTCTGCTACAGATGGATCTGGATAAGTTGGAAACTTGGGCTGAAAGGTGGCAGATGAGGTTTAACAATGATAAATGTAAGGTTATACACATGGGAAGAGGGAATCAATATCACCATTACACACTGAACGGGAAACCACTGGGTAAATCTGACAGGGAGAAGGACTTGGGGATCCTAGTTAATGATAAACTTACCTGGAGCAGCCAGTGCCAGGCAGCAGCTGCCAAGGCAAACAGGATCATGGGGTGCATTAAAAGAGGTCTGGATACACATGATGAGAGCATTATACTGCCTCTGTACAAATCCCTAGTTAGACCGCACATGGAGTACTGTGTCCAGTTTTGGGCACCGGTGCTCAGGAAGGATATAATGGAACTAGAGAGAGTACAAAGGAGGGCAACAAAATTAATAAAGGGGATGGGAGAACTACAATACCCAGATAGATTAGCGAAATTAGGATTATTTAGTCTAGAAAAAAGACGACTGAGGGGCGATCTAATAACCATGTATAAGTATATAAGGGGACAATACAAATATCTCGCTGAGGATCTGTTTATACCAAGGAAGGTGACGGGCACAAGGGGGCATTCTTTGCGTCTGGAGGAGAGAAGGTTTTTCCACCAACATAGAAGAGGATTCTTTACTGTTAGGGCAGTGAGAATCTGGAATTGCTTGCCTGAGGAGGTGGTGATGGCGAACTCAGTCGAGGGGTTCAAGAGAGGCCTGGATGTCTTCCTGGAGCAGAACAATACTGTATCATACAATTATTAGGTTCTGTAGAAGGACGTAGATCTGGGTATTTATTATGATGGAATATAGGCTGAACTGGATGGACAAATGTCTTTTTTCGGCCTTACTAACTATGTTACTATGTATGTTACTAACTACTAAACGAGAGCCGGAAGATCGAAGCTCAGGAAAGGCAACCTGGAGAACACCTTGGAGTGGAACACACCATCTCTCTACACCCCATACCCAATTTGTAGGTCTAATGCAGTGTAGTTTCCAAGAACTACTAAACGAGAGCCGGAAGATCGAAGCTCAGGAAAGGCAACCTGGAGAACACCTTGGAGTGGAACACACCATCTCTCTACACCTCATACCCAATTTGTAGGCCTAATGCAGCGTAGTTTCCAACAACTACTAAACGAGAGCCGGAAGATCGAAGCTCAGGAAAGGCAACCTGGAGAACACCTTGGAGTGGAACACACCATCTCTCTACACCCCATACCCAATTTGTAGGCCTAATGCAGTGTAGTTTCCAACAACTACTAAACGAGAGCATGAAGATCGAAGCATTGGCGAGGAAACCTGGGGAACACCTTGGAGTGGAACACACCATCTCTCTACACCCCATACCCAATTTGTAGGCCTAATGCAGCGTAGTTTCCAACAACTACTAAACGAGAGCCGGAAGATCGAAGCTCAGGAAAGGCAACCTGGAGAACACCTTGGAGTGGAACACACCATCTCTCTACACCCCATACCCAATTTGTAGGCCTAATGCAGTGTAGTTTCCAACAACTACTAAACGAGAGCATGAAGATCGAAGCATTGGCGAGGAAACCTGGGGAACACCTTGGAGTGGAACACACCATCTCTCTACACCCCATACCCAATTTGTAGGCCTAATGCAGCGTAGTTTCCAAGAACTACTAAACGAGAGCCGGAAGATCGAAGCTCAGGAAAGGCAACCTGGAGAACACCTTGGAGTGGAACACACCATCTCTCTACACCCCATACCCAATTTGTAGGCCTAATGCAGCGTAGTTTCCAACAACTACTAAACGAGAGCCGGAAGATCGAAGCTCAGGAAAGGCAACCTGGAGACCACCTTGGAGTGGAACACACCATCTCTCTACACCCCATACCCAATTTGTAGGCCTAATGCAGTGTAGTTTCCAACAACTACTAAACGGGAGCATGAAGATCGAAGCATTGGCGAGGAAACCTGGGGAACACCTTGGAGTGGAACACACCATCTCTCTACACCCCATACCCAATTTGTAGGCCTAATGCAGCGTAGTTTCCAACAACTACTAAACGAGAGCCGGAAGATCGAAGCTCAGGAAAGGCAACCTGGAGAACACCTTGGAGTGGAACACACCATCTCTCTACACCCCATAACCAATTTGTAGGCCTAATGCAGTGTAGTTTCCAAGAACTACTAAACGAGAGCCGGAAGATCGAAGCTCAGGAAAGGCAACCTGGAGAACACCTTGGAGTGGAACACACCATCTCTCTACACCCCATACCCAATTTGTAGGCCTAATGCAGCGTAGTTTCCAACAACTACTAAACGAGAGCCGGAAGATCGAAGCTCAGGAAAGGCAACCTGGAGAACACCTTGGAGTGGAA
Organism: Ranitomeya imitator; assembly: GCF_032444005.1. NCBI lineage: Eukaryota > Metazoa > Chordata > Amphibia > Anura > Dendrobatidae > Ranitomeya > Ranitomeya imitator. The sequence goes on along the minus strand of NC_091284.1, from coordinate 708,153,003 downwards.
CACACCATCTCTCTACACCCCATACCCAATTTGTAGGCCTAATGCAGTGTAGTTTCCAACAACTACTAAACGAGAGCATGAAGATCGAAGCATTGGCGAGGAAACCTGGGGAACACCTTGGAGTGGAACACACCATCTCTCTACACCCCATACCCAATTTGTAGGCCTAATGCAGTGTAGTTTCCAAGAACTACTAAACGAGAGCATTAAGATCGAAGCAATGGCGAGGAAACCTGGGGCACACCTTGGAGTGGAACACACCATCTCTCTACACCCCATACCCAATTTGTAGGCCTAATGCAGTGTAGTTTCCAACAACTACTAAACGAGAGCATTAAGATCGAAGCAATGGCGAGGAAACCTGGGGCACACCTTGGGGAGGCAGACACCGTTAGTAGGCCCTACCAAAGTTGTACCCCCAATGCAGTTTTAAAATTCCTAGAGGCTGAAAACAAGACTATTGACGCTCAGCTTTTTTCAAAGGAACACAGCTGAATTGAGTGGCGCAGACAGACACAGGTAGTAGGACTTAACCCAAAAATGTGGCTCACTGCAGCTTAAAAAAGTTACAGGGGTACACAAGCAGCAGTGCTCTGGGCAGTGGAGGACAATTTCAATAGTGGACCGCAGACAGACTTTGTACGCCTACTATTAAAAAAAGGATGCTCTATGCAATTAAAAATAGGTTCCAGGGGTACACGGGCAGCAGTGGTGTGGTCAGTGGAGGCCTAGTGGAAGGAGTGACCACAGACAGGCATCGAAGGCCTAAAATAATAACACATGGCTGTAGGCAATTTTAAATTGGTTCCAGGGGTCCACGGGCAGCAGTGGTGTGGTCAGTGGAGGCCTAGTGGAAGGAGTGACCGCAGACAGGCATCGAAGGCCTAAAATAATAACACATGGCTGTAGGCAATTTTAAATTGGTTCCAGGGGTCCACGGGCAGCAGTGGTGTGGTCAGTGGAGGCCTAGTGGAAGGAGTGACCGCAGACAGGCTTCGAAGGCCTAACATAACAAAAATGTCAATACAATGGTAACGTCAGTGGCAGGCATTGAAGGATGTCAGCGCATAGACTAAACATTGGTGGAGCTGTGAGATAATTTTGCAAGTGGTAGAGCACTGTTTGAGCTGGGGGGGGGAACTGTCTTGTGGCCGGCGGTACAGGCCCAGGGCCCCTCATATTACAACGGTGTGTCTGACGTTGGGTGCGCACCACCACCGCCAGAGACACTTTATTGTACTAGGAGGGACCCTGTGGCAGTGCCGTCGACCAAAAGCGGGCACACCCACCTCTTCAGACAAACAGCACTCTCACGGGTGCTGTCGCCAAGTGTCGATACCACGGCCCCGTGTGGGGAGTTTGGCCATTTAGTGAGGTGTAAACATGTCGTATGCTGGACAATCAGGTGCAGAAAATTACGAGATTGGAAAAGGCATTCAGAATAGTCCACAGGCAAGACCTTTTCATAGGAAAGCTAGGTGTCGGCCGGGCAAGGTGGGGCAAAAGATTTCGAAATCCAGTTGTGGTTCATTTTAATGAAGGTTAGATCATGTACATTTTGGGTAGCCAGACGAGTCCTTTTTTCTGTTAGTATTGAACCTGCTGCACTGAATACTCTTTCTGATAGGACACTAGCTGCCGGGCAAGCAAGCTCCTGCAATGCATATTCTGCCAATTCTGGCCAGGTGTCTAATTTTGATGCCCAGTAATCAAATGGGAATGACGGTTGAGGGAGAACATCGATAAGGGATGAAAAATAGTTTGTAACCATACTGGACAAATGTTGTCTCCTGTCACTTTGAATTGATGCTGCAGTACCTGTCCTGTCTGCGGTCATAGCAAAATCACTCCACAACCTGGTCAGAAAACCCCTCTGGCCAACGCCACTTCTGATTTCTGCCCCTCTAACTCCTCTGGTCTGCTGGCCCCTGCAGCTCGTATGAGAACGATCACGGGCGCTGTGTGCAGGGAATGCCAGAAGCAAACGGTCAACAAGAGTTGATTGTTTGGTTGCTAATATTAGTTCCAAGTTCTCATGTGGCATTATATTTTGCAATTTGCCTTTATAGCGAGGATCAAGGAGGCAGGCCAACCAGTAATCGTCATCGTTCATCATTTTAGTTATGCGTGTGTCCCTTTTGAGGATACGTAAGGCATAATCCGCCATGTGGGCCAAAGTTCCAGTTCTCAAATCTGCGGTTGTGCTTGGTTGAGGGGCAGTTTCAGGCAAATCCACGTCACTTGTGTCCCTCCAAAAACCAGAACCCGGCCTTGCCGCGCCAACAATTTCCACTGGCCCCGGAAAAGCTTCCTCATTAAAAATATAATCATCCCCATCATCCTCCTCGTCCTCCTCCTCCTCTTCGCCCGCTAACTCGTCCTGTACACTGCCCTGGCCAGACAATGGCTGACTGTCATCAAGGCTTTCCTCTTCCTCAGCTGCAGACGCCTGATCCTTTATGTGCGTCAAACTTTGCATCAGCAGACGCATTAGGGGGATGCTCATGCTTATTATGGCGTTGTCTGCACTAACCAGCCGTGTGCATTCCTCAAAACACTGAAGGACTTGACACATGTCTTGAATCTTCGACCACTGCACACCTGACAACTCCATGTCTGCCATCCTACTGCCTGCCCGTGTATGTGTATCCTCCCACAAAAACATAACAGCCCGCCTCTGTTCGCACAGTCTCTGAAGCATGTGCAGTGTTGAGTTCCACCTTGTTGCAACGTCTATGATTAGGCGATGCTGGGGAAGGTTCAAAGAACGCTGATAGGTCTGCATACGGCTGGAGTGTACGGGCGAACGGCGGATATGTGAGCAAAGTCCACGCACTTTGAGGAGCAGGTCGGATAACCCCGGATAACTTTTCAGGAAGCACTGCACCACCAGGTTTAAGGTGTGAGCCAGGCAAGGAATGTGTTTCAGTTGGGAAAGGGAGATGGCAGCCATGAAATTCCTTCCGTTATCACTCACTACCTTGCCTGCCTCAAGATCTACAGTGCCCAGCCACGACTGCGTTTCTTTCTGCAAGAACTCGGACAGAACTTCCGTGGTGTGTCTGTTGTCGCCCAAACACTTCATAGCCAATACAGCCTGCTGACGTTTGCCAGTAGCTGCCCCATAATGGGAGACCTGGTGTGCAACAGTGGCAGCTGCGGATGGAGGGGTTGTGCGACTGCGGTCTGTGGACGAGCTCTCGCTTCTGCAGGAGGACGAAGAGGAGGAGGAGGGGGTGCGAACCGCTACAGCCAACTGTTGCCTAGACCGTGGGCTAGGCAGAACTGTCCCAAACTTGCTGTCCCCTGTGGACCCTGCATCCACAACATTCACCCAGTGTGCCGTGAGGGACACGTAACGTCCCTGGCCATGCCTACTGGTCCATGCATCTGTTGTCAGGTGCACCTTTGTGCTCACAGATTGCCTGAGTGCATGGACGATGCGCTCTTTAACATGCTGGTGGAGGGCTGGGATGGCTTTTCTGGAAAAAAAGTGTCGACTGGGTAGCTCGTAGCGTGGTACAGCGTAGTCCATCAGGGCTTTGAAAGCTTCACTTTCAACTAACCGGTAGGGCATCATCTGTAACGAGATTAGTCTAGCTATGTGGGCGTTCAAACCCTGTGTACGCGGATGCGAGGCTAAGTACTTCCTTTTTCTAACCATAGTCTCATGTAGGGTGAGCTGGACTGGAGAGCTGGAGATCGTGGAACTAGCGGGGGTGCCGGTGGACATGGCAGACTGAGAGACGGTGGGAGATGGTATTGTTGCCGCCGGTGCCCTAGATGCAGTGTTTCCTACTACGAAACTGGTGATTCCCTGACCCTGACTGCTTTGGCCTGGCAAAGAAACCTGCACAGATACTGCAGGTGGTGCGGAAAATGGTGGCCCTACACTGCCGGAAGGGATGTTGCGTTGCTGGCTAGCTTCATTGGCCGAGGGTGCTACAACCTTAAGGGACGTTTGGTAGTTAGTCCAGGCTTGCAAATGCATGGTGGTTAAATGTCTATGCATGCAACTTGTATTGAGACTTTTCAGATTCTGTCCTCTGCTTAAGGTAGTTGAACATTTTTGACAGATGACTTTGCGCTGATCAATTGGATGTTGTTTAAAAAAATGCCAGACTGCACTCTTTCTAGCATCGGATACCTTTTCAGGCATTGCAGACTGAGCTTTAACCGGATGGCCACGCTGTCCTCCAACAGGTTTTGGCTTTGCCACGCATTTTGGGCAAGATACGGGCCCGGCAGATGGAACCTGTTGCGATGTTGATGCCTGCTGCGGCCCCTCCTCCTCCGCTTCAGAACTGCTGCCGCCTGCACCCTGTTCCCCCAATGGCTGCCAATCGGGGTCAAGAACTGGGTCATCTATTACCTCTTCTTGTAGCTCGTGTGCAACTTCGTCTGTGTCACCGTGTCGGTCGGTGGTATAGCGTTCGTGATAGGGCAACATAGTCTCATCAGGGTCTGATTCTTGATCATTACCCTGCGAGGGCAATGTTGTGGTCTGAGTGAAAGGACCAGCATAGTAGTCTGGCTGTGGCTGTGCATCAGTGCACTCCATGTCAGATTCAACTTGTAATGGGCATGGACTGTTAACTGCTTCACTTTCTAAGCCAGGGACGGTATGTGTAAAGAGCTCCATGGAGTAACCCGTTGTGTCGCCTGCTGCATTCTTCTCTGTTGTTGTTTTTGCTGAAGAGGACAAGGAAGCGACTTGTCCCTGACCGTGAACATCCACTAACGACGCGCTGCTTTGACATTTACCAGTTTCACGAGAGGAGGCAAAAGAGCTAGAGGCTGAGTCAGCAAGATAAGCCAAAACTTGCTCTTGCTGCTCCGGCTTTAAAAGTGGTTTTCCTACTCCCAGAAAAGGGAGCGTTCGAGGCCTTGTGTAGCCAGACGACGAACCTGGCTCCACAGCTCCAGACTTAGGTGCAATATTTTTTTTCCCACGACCAGCTGATGCTCCACCACTACCACTACCCTCATTACCAGCTGACAATGAACGCCCCCGGCCACGACCTCTTCCACCAGACTTCCTCATTGTTTTAAAAACGTAAACAAACTAACGGTATTTGTTGCTGTCACACAACTTACACGGTGAGCTATAACTTCAGTATGATTTAGCTACCCCTTTACAGGTGAGTGAGACCACAACGAAAATCAGGCACAATGTTACACACTCTGTTGTTGGTGGCAACAAATGAGAGAGATGCCACACACGCAGGACTGTCACTGAAGCACAAATGTAAATATTAATCTCCCACTGATTTGTTTTTTTTTTTTTTTTCAGGGAGACTTTAGGAAAAAAAAATATAATAGAATAAAATGATTTTTTCAGGAAGAATTTAGAAACCAAATAAAATAAAATGATTTTTTCAGGGAGAATTTAGAAAACAAATAAAAAAAAAAGGCTTTCTATGGCCCACTGAGTGAGAGATGACGCACACAGGAGTCAGGAGTGGCACACAAGCCCAGAGGCCAATATTTATCTCCCACTGATTGATGTTGTGATTTTTTCAGGTAGATTTTGGAACCCAAATCAAGCTAAAAAAATAATAGGCTTTCTATGGCCCACAATTGGAGAGAGAGAGAGAGATGGCACACCCAGGAGTCAAGACTGGCACACAAGCAGAAAGGGCAATATTAATCTCCCACTGATTTGTTTTTTTTTTTTTTCAGAGAGACTTTAGGAAAAAAAAATAATAGAATAAAATGATTTTTTTCAGGAAGAATTTAGAAACCAAATAAAATAAAATGATTTTTTCAGGGAGAATTTAGAAAACAAATAAAACAAAAAAAGGCTTTCTATGGCCCACTGAGTGAGAGATGACGCACACAGGAGTCAGGAGTGGCACACAAGCCCAAAGGCCAATATTTATCTCCCACTGATTGATGTAGTGATTTTTTCAGGTAGATTTTGGAACCCAAATCAAGCTAAAAAAATAATAGGCTTTCTATGGCCCACAATTGGAGAGAGAGAGAGATGGCACACCCAGGAGTCAAGACTGGCACACAAGCAGAAAGGGCAATATTAATCTCCCACTGATTTGTTTTTTGTTTTTTTTTCAGGGAGACTTTAGGAAAAAAAAATAATAGAATAAAATGATTTTTTCAGGAAGAATTTAGAAACCAAATAAAATAAAATGATTTTTTCAGGGAGAATTTAGAAAACAAATAAAAAAAAAAGGCTTTCTATGGCCCACTGAGTGAGAGATGACGCACACAGGAGTCAGGAGTGGCACACAAGCCCAGAGGCCAATATTTATCTCCCACTGATTGATGTAGTGATTTTTTCAGGTAGATTTTGGAACCCAAATCAAGCTAAAAAAATAAAAGGCTTTCTATGGCCCACAATTGGAGAGAGAGAGACAGAGATGGCACACCCAGGAGTCAAGACTGGCACACAAGCAGAAAGGGCAATATTAATCTCCCACTGATTTGTTTTTTTTTTTTTTTTCAGGGAGACTTTTGGAAAAAAAATAATAGAATAAAATGATTTTTTCAGGAAGAATTTAGAAACCAAATAAAATAAAATGATTTTTTCAGGGAGAATTTAGAAAACAAATAAAAAAAAAGGCTTTCTATGGCCCACTGAGTGAGAGATAACGCACACAGGAGTCAGGAGTGGCACACAAGCCCAGAGGCCAATATTTATCTCCCACTGATTGATTTATTGATTTTTTCAGGTAGAATTTAGAACCCAAATCAACCAAAAACATAAATAGGCTTTCTATGGCCCACTATTTGTGAGAGAGATGGCACGCTCAGGACTGGCACACAAGCCCAGAGGCCAATATTAATCTCCCACTTTTTATTTTTTTTTCAGGGAAAATTTATAAACCCAATAAAAAAATAAATAAATAGGCTTTCTATGGCCCACTATCTGAGAGAGAGAGATGGCACGCTTAGGACTGGCACACAAGCCCAAAGGCCAATATTAATCTCCCTTTTTTTTTTCAGGGAGAATTTATAAAACCAAAAAAAAATAAATAAATAGGCTTTCTATGGCCCACTATTTGTGAGAGAGATGGCACGCTCAGGACTGGCACACAAGCCCAGAGGCCAATATTAATCTCCCACTTTTTCTTTTTGGTTCCAGGGAAAATTTATAAACCCAATAAAAAATAAATAAATAGGCTTTCTATGGCCCACTATTTGTGAGAGAGATGGCACGCTCAGGACTGGCACACAAGCCCAGAGGCGAATATTAATCTCCCACTTTTTTTTTTTTTGTTCCAGGGAAAATTTATAAACCCAATAAAAAAAATAATAAATAGGCTTTCTATGGCCTACTATCTGAGAGAGAGAGATGGCACGCTTAGGACTGGCACACAAGCCCAAAGGCCAATATTAATCTCCCACTGATTGATTTATTGATTTTTTCAGGTAGAATTTAGAACCCAAATAAAGCAAAAAAAAAAAAAAAGGGCTTTCTATGGCCCACTGAGTGAGTGATGATGCACACAGGAGTCAGGAGTGGCACACAAGCCCTGAGGCCAATATTTTTCTCCCACTGATTGATGTAGTGATTTTTTCAGGTAGATTTTAGAACCCAAATCAAGCAAAAAAATAAATAGGCTTTCTATGGCCCACTGACTGAGAGATGGCACACACAGGAGTCAAGAGTGGCACACAAGCCCTGAGGCCAATATTTTTCTCCCACTGATTGATGTAGTGATTTTTTCAGGTAGATTTTATAACCCAAATCAAGCAAAAAAATAAATAGGCTTTCTATGGCCCACTGAGTGAGAGATGGCACACACAGGGATGGCACTCTAGCAGAAATGTCAATCTTAATCTCCCACAAAAAAAAACAAAAAAAAAACAGGGAGTGTCCAACAATTACTATCTCCCTGCAGTAATCTCAGCCAGGTATGGCAGGCAGCAATAAGGAGTGGACTGATGCACAAATTAAATAAAAAGCGTGGACAAACAAAAAAGATAGCTGTGCAGAAAGGAAGGAACAAGAGGATTTGTGCTTTGAAAAAAGCAGTTGGTTTGCACAGCGGCGTACACACAGCAATGCAGCTATCAGGGAGCCTTCTAGGGCAGCCCAATGAGCTACAGCGCTGAGGGGAAAAAAAAAAAAATTTTGCTTCCACTGTCCCTGCACACCGAAGGTGGTGTTGGGCAGTGGAAATCGCTACAGCACAAGCGGTTTGGTGGTTAATGGACCCTGCCTAACGCTATCCCTGCTTCTGACGAAGCGGCAGCAACCTCTCCCTAAGCTCAGATCAGCAGCAGTTACATGGCGGTCGGCGGGAACGCCCCTTTATAGCCCCTGTGACGCCGCAGACAGCAAGCCAATCACTGCAATGCCCTTCTCTAAGATGGTGGGGACCAGGACCTATGTCATCACGCTGCCCACACTCTGCGTTTACCTTAATTGGCTGAGAAATGGCGCTTTTCGCGTCATTGAAATGCGACTTTGGCGCGAAAGTCGCGTACCGCATGGCCGACCCCGCACAGGGGTCGGATCGGGTTTCATGAAACCCGACTTTGCCAAAAGTCGGCGACTTTTGAAAATGAATGACCCGTTTCGCTCAACCCTACCCAAGGGTGATCCCAAGTCCTGAACCTTCTCCCTGCCGACCAATTCACCATCTTTGCGGTCAGTGGACGAGTTGTTTGCAGCATTGGCGCTGGTGTATGGGGATCCTGATGGGGTCTCCCTGGCTGAGACTAGGCTCCATAAAATCAAACAGGGGGGCCAGCCGGCTGAGGAATACTGCTCAGAGTTTAGGAGATGGGCCACTGACACGCAGTGGAATGACCCTGCTCTTTGAAGTGATTTTTTTCAGTGGTGAGGCTAGCACCCCTTGCCGGCCAGTGAAATAGCCAGTGCAGTGTGAGTTGACTGCAAGGGACGAGGTTCCTGATGGTGGTGGGTGGAAAGACCCACTTAGGGCATTAGGGGAGTGCAAGATCAGGCTCAGGTTTGAGCAAGACGTGACCATTTCTCATTTTCCTATTAGTAGGGCCTTCCTCACCCCTTTACCATCACGTTGTGCATTGTGACGTCTGCCAACTTACCCCCTGTGGGGTCGCTTTATATATCGTAACAGTTAACCCTCGTAACTTTGCATCATCTGCAAATTTGAACAGTTTACCTTTGGTTCCCTTATCTAGATCCTTTATAAAAATATTGAACATCACTGGGTCCAAGACAAAGGCTTGTGGTACCCCACTTGAAACATTCTTCTAGCTGGATGTGCAACCATTTATTGCCACTCTTTGAGTACGATCACTGAGCCAGTTATGAATCCACCTAACCATTGCCTTGTCAATCCCATACTTGGTCAATTTTTCAATAAGGATAGTATGAGATATTTTATCAAATGTTTTGCTTAAGTCGAGATATACTATATCTACCGCATTTCCCTGATCCACCCAGTCAGTGACTCCATCATAGAAGGAAATTAAATTAGTCTGGCATGACTTATTTGCTAACAACCCATGCTGGCTCTGGTTAGTTAATATATTCTTATCCAAGTACTTAAATACACCCTGTTTAATAATTTGTTCAAATATCTTTCCTAGTATAGACATAAGGCTCACTGGTCTGTCATTTCCTGGCTTCATCTTCTTTCCTTTTTTTTTCTTTGTATGTTAGAGGCCTGGTTGAGCCAAAAGTCCTGGTTCAGAGCGAAGCCCTCCACAGTTTACCAAAATCGCAACCACAGCTAACCCACATATTGCTGGTTTTTGCATGGAGCAAATAGTACTCTGTATTCTGGAGAAAACGAATTTCCTCGAAGTTCGAGCAGAATTCAATTCCACGCTAATAAATTTGCTTATATCTACATTTACACAGTCTTCTGTTTAATTTATGCTTTGTTTATTTAATGCCATTAATTCCACAGCATTTTTCAGACATTATCATCAGTGACCCCATTGGGGCTCACAGTTTAAATTCCTTACTAGTATGCCTTTGGAATATGGGAAGAAACCAGAGTGAGGAAACCCACGCAAATACGGGGAGAACATACAAACTCTTTGCAGATGTTGTCCTTAGTGGGATTTGAACCCAGGACCCCAGTTCTAACCACTGAGCCACTGTGCTGCCCAAATCTGTATGCAGACTTTTTACTGGCACACTGAGGAAGGGGCACAGTGGTTAGGATTAGAATGGGGCATGCTGACAGATATGGTAATGGTCACCCTATCTGGCATAGTGTGGGCAATATGGCTGACCTACTGATTAAGTATTCTGGTCTAAAAATACATCACAGTGCCCGCACTATACCAAATGAATATTACCATTAGCACTGGCAGACACAGACAGAAAAGGGCCCCTGTGCAAGAATTATATATGGGCCCTTTTCTGCACAATAGCTCATCATAATTTAATATTGCACCCGCTTTGGAGTTGGCAATGGGCCGCCTTACCTCTTGGGCCTCTCTTGTGGTTACAGCTGTGTGTCCACCCCTGACCTATAGAATATGAATATATTTGTGTGTCCCTGTGGGGTCTTTGGTACGTGTTCATATTTATGTAAAATTTGTTTTTCCTCTACCAGTCGGCGTGACTCATAGGCCAGAAAAACAGCTTTCCCACTATCAATGGTGATGAACATCTGGAATAAACGAATATAAGAGAAGTATTCTTCTTTAGCAAACACTAGTATTTCACATTTTGCCAATATTTCCCTTATATTATGCAAAGGTAAGTGTGTACCAAGTCATCTTCTTTGTACCAAGGCCATCACTGTCAAGGTCCAGATCACAAGATGATGATGCCCTACAAGGATGCAATGACACAACTGCCGTCTGGCCACTTACGAGGGGACTGGTACTCTTATTTGGCACTCTTTAGTAATGACACACCATTTTACTTTTATAAAAATTCTGAAAATATGTTCTAATATCTATTTCAGAAATGCAACCAGTCCAAGCTTAGACACCTATTACCGCACCTTTAATATGATGGATCTCCTCTGGGATACAGATTCATATTAGGACATTTATGCTGTCTTTATGCATCTTTAAAATACATATGCAGGTTTTCAGAGGCACAAAGCATGTGCATATAAATTGAAATTTGCAGTTGAAGGCATAAAATTCATACAGCCTAGGATCACAATTCAGTTTTTTTTTTACCATGTGGTTGATTGTTCATGAATATGCAGATTTCTTTTTTTTTTTAAGAATAATGGGGAGAAAAAAAATAAAATATGTGACAGAATTTGCCTCAAATTGATATCCAAGAGATAAGGAATGCCATAACGAATTCCAGAGGATTGTTCTGTGACTCTTACCTCCTCCTATTCAATTTCCCCACCAACTCCAGAAAGGATATTAACCTTTACAACACTGACTTTTATTGCAGAGATACATGGCAGGCAGGGGATTACACTGAAATAATCATTCTGCTGCCCTGAGACACTGCCTGCGACAATCCGCAGCTCTGTTTTAGTGTTACACTTAAATACTCCTCTGTTATCAGTTGGTGTGTCAACCTCTGCTGTCCAGAATTTTATAGAATTCTAGACCTTTAAATTAACCTGTTGTGTTTCAGAAGTATCTTGTAAATATTACTGTAGGCATTGTGCTTGGAACATTAAATTACATGTTATTATATATTATATTTTTGCTGCAATATAAGGAGTGTAATAAATATATGATATATATATATACCGTATATATATTATGAATATAAAGCTCTGTGGAATTAATGGCACTATATAAGTGAGTAAAAGAAATAAATACTGTATATATGCATATGTCCGTGTATATATAATATATATATTCATATATAAATATATATATAAATATAATGCCTCTTAATATGTAATAAAATACAATATCTACAGCAATGTTCTATAAATATACTGTATATATATATATATATATATATATAAAATAAATATCTAATATCTCTATACACAATATATATATAAATTGATATATATACATATAACATGTACATATATATTATAAACACTATATTATAAACATAATATAATAAAATTGAATGTAATATATGTATATATTTGTTATTATTATTAATATTATTATTATAGTCATCATCCATTTCACTATTTTTCTAGCTTTTTTCCTGGCATCATGTCCTGCATTACATTGTATCATATGTATCATATCAGTTATTCATTATACTAACCAAACACGCTTCTGGCATCAGCAACGGGAAGCCAATTTTGTCTTTTATTACATATTGTTGGTATATTATTTAAGTCCATGTTTAAAAGTGACAAATAATTTACTCTATCTAAGTAACAATTATTATAATATTTTATTAGTATTAATTTCTAATTAAACAGCGGTAAAATGATTTTAAAAAACGTATTAATTTTAAGAAATACTTGCTGCTGGGGTTAAAAGATGTGAAGTTCTCCATTTCCCTCCTCCCGTTACCACTGTCTTGTAATCCGGACACCTGACAGAAAGACAGCTTTGACATGTTACAACGCTCATGAGCCTAAGGATTTATGCCTCATAAATTCCTCATGCCATCCTCAGTCACCTCAACCCATTTTTAATAAAAACTCATCCCTGAGAGCTCAGGCTGTTATCGTGTTCCATGAAACTATTTATGGCCTTTTATTAAAAAAAAAAATAGTAATAATACAAAGTATGGCATGGGCGAAATAGGGGGCAAACTCACCGTATCGTCAGGTTTTAAATATTTCCCTGCTAAGTTTCTGTCTTGGGGTAAGTGGCTTGATGAATACAGGCCATAATGAAAGTGAGGGAGGCTCTTCTGTCAGGCCTGCTGATTGCTCCTCCGCCTGACAGTGATCCATCTTGTTTATAGGGAATATCAAGAAGTTGGACCATCTGCGGCACTAAGAAACACAATTATCTTGCTAGGCGAAGGGGCCTGAATTTCTTTCAGCGCATTACATCCTAACACTAAATCAAGGAGAACACATGGGGCCTCGCGTAGCTGAACCTCTCTTTTTTTATGTATAATTTAATTACAAGTGCGAAATTATTACGTGTAATTTCTATCTCACCCGAAAAATTAAAATTGATTGTTAATTTTATTGGCAAAGTGCTGCGTGTTTTATAATCCCATCAATGCTGCAACAACATCATGCAAATTACATATAATACAATAATGGATGGAAATGGTGCAGGGAAAACATCACACAAAATGCAAAGCCGCATCATTTTATTTGACTCATGTTTATCATTTTACAAATAAAATTGCAGAGTGAATGATTTACACACAGATTTTATAATGAGGCTTTAAAAACACTCAACGAAATAAAATGCTCCAAACACACAAAATCATAACTGTTCTATACAGTGCCCAAATAACAATGCCACATAATACAGCCACACAACTCAGTGGTGAAGGCCAGAAATTGCAGTAATCAGGCATATTCGACTCCTGATTAGGATCAATATGTCGTGTAATAATAATTATTTATTTATATAGCACCATTAATTCCATGGTGCTGTACATGAGAAGGGGTTACATCAAAATACAAATATCACTTACAGTAAGCAAACTAACAATGACAGACTGATACAGAGGGAAGAGGACCCAGCCCTTGCGGGCTTACATTCTACAGGATTATGGGGAAGGAGACAGTGGGTTGGGGGTTGCAGGAGCTCCGATGGTGTTAAGGTGGCTGTGTGGCCATTACAGGTTGTAAGAGGTGGGACCATAGGATAATAGGACCATATTTGTGGCATAGTACAGGTGCAATAAAAGCTACAATGTTTATAGCATAGTAGTGCAAATATTATATAGCACTACCCACTCTTCTGCTTTTATCATACTATGAGCTATGATACATGTACAATAATACCATTATTATTATTATTTATTTATATAGCACCATTGACCAGTAGACATAATAGTGCGTAAAAATACTGCTGATATAATATATGTCCTAACAAATGATTTACATGTCCTCCCTCTATCTGAAACTTAACCTGTCAAAAACTGAACTCCTCGTGTTCTCTCCCTCTACTAACCTACCTTTGCCTGACATTGCCATCTCCGTGTGCGGTTCCACCATTACTCCAAAGCAACATGCCCGCTGCCTTGGGGTCATCCTTGATTCTGACCTTTCATTCACCCCCCACATCCGATCACTGGCTCGCTCTTCTTACCTGCATCTCAAAAACATTTCTAGAATTCGCCCTTTTCTTACTTTCGACTCTGCAAAAACTCTTACTGTTTCACTTATTCATTCTCGTCTGGACTATTGTAACTCTCTACTAATCGGCCTCCCTCTTACCAAACTTTCCCCGCTCCAATATGTCCTGAATGCTGCTGCCAGGATCATATTCCTCACCAACCGTTACACCGATGCCTCTACCTTGTGCCAGTCATTACACTGGCTACCCATCCACTCCAGAATCCAGTACAAAACTACTACCCTCATCCACAAAGCACTCCATGGCTCAGCACCACCCTACATCTCCTCCCTGGTATCAGTCTACCACCCTACCCGTGCCCTCCGCTCCGCTAATGACCTCAGGTTAGCATCCTCAATAATCAGAACCTCCCACTCCCGTCTCCAAGACTTTACACGTGCTGCACCGATTCTTTGGAATGCACTACCTAGGTTAATACGATTAATCCCCAATCCCCACAGTTTTAAGCGTACCCTAAAAACTCATTTGTTCAGACTGGCCTACCGCCTCAATGCATTAACCTAACTATCCCTGTGTGGCCTATTTATAAAAAAAAAAAAAAACTATCAGGTTCCTCGCATCATGTTCTCATTCACTTTATGCAGTTAATAGCCCACTGTGTCTGTACTGCTACATACTTAGGCAGTTAACTGGTTCATGCAGCTTTACATGAACACCCGAGCCTTACACTATGGCCGGTCCGAATAACTAAAGCAATTGTTACCATCCACCTCTCGTGTCTCCCCTTTTCCTCATAGTTTGTAAGCTTGCGAGCAGGGCCCTCATTCCTCCTGGTATCTGTTTTGAACTGTGATTTCTGTTATGCTGTAATGTCTATTGTCTGTACAAGTCCCCTCTAGAATTTGTAAAGCGCTGCGGAATATGTTGGCGCTATATAAATAAAAATTATTATTATTATTATATTATTGTGATATATAATACAAGTAATACTCATATGTATCTGGGCAGCATGCTGTAGCTTTGTTCAAATCCCACCACAGACAATTCTGCAAGGAGTTTGTATGTTCTCCCCATGTTTGCATGGGTTTCCTCCAGCTTCTTGAGTTTCCCCCACACATATTGTTAGGGAATTTAGATTGTGAGATGCAATGGGAACAGCAATAACAATATCTGTAAAGTGTTTCAGGATATATATATATAAGCAAAGCATAATAACTTTTAAAAAATACAAGACATTTGAGGGAATTTCAACATTTAAATCTATTTTGCTTACATGATTTACCCTGTAACTGTGGCTGGAATATTAGCCACATTAGGGAAAGTCAGCCTCCCGGTTACATACCCTAGCTGAGTCGGTCTAATAGGAAACAGTAGCTCTTGCTCCCTCCCTCAGGCATACTGATAGAGAATTTAGATGGTGAACCCCAGGGGGCCTAGATGATAATGTTTATAAAGGGCTGTCGAAATCAATGGCACCAAAATAGACAAGTAATATAAATCTAGATACAAAGCTACTATACACAGCTCTTATTGTTTTATACAAATATAAAAGTTTAATACTGACATTAATTCACCTCTAGGGCTTATTTAAGTCATCGTTAGTGATGAGCGAGTATACTCGTTGCTCGGCTTTTCCGAGTTTTTGCTAGTGTTCGGAGATTAAGTTTTTTATCACGGCAGCTGAATGATTTACAGCTATTAGCCTGCTTGATTACATGTGGGGATTCCCTCGCAACCAGGCAACCCCCACATGTACTTAGCCTGGCTAATAGCTATAAATCATTCAGCTGTGGCAATGAAAACTTAATCTCCGAACACTAACAAATACTCAAAGGTCACCCGAGCATGCTCTGGAAAACCCGAGCAACGAGTATATTCGCTCATCACTAGTCATCGTCCCTATGTAAGAGGAGCCATAAACCCCACTAATATTCATAGCAATCATTTAGTACCAGCCATACTGCTCATATAATTACCATTATTCTTATGTGATAGCAGATACCTATAGCTTTGTGCTGAATAACACAAGTCACATTGCTTACATATTGATATAATGCCATTATAATACCATAGTACACAAATAATGCCTACCTTAGTACCTATATCAGACAATTTATAGTATCCATATAATACCTATAATAATAGGGTTAAAGAACCCAGCCCAGCCAGCAGTGGGTTTTCTCCATTGCAGTCTCTAGTAACTAGAAGCTGCAGCAGCTTCTCATTGCGTCTCTCTGCGTCTGTCTCTCATCATCTTCTTCCCCATTGACTTTTTTGGCACAAATTGTAATTTGATCCCTCACTGGAGACAGACTTGAGAATTTTTTGAGAGTGACTGATCAGTGAAGGAGCAAAGTGACAAATAAATGAGGGAGTTGTTTTTCTCCCAATAGGAAATGGAAAAAATGTCTTATGTCTCTTGTGGTTTATGCTGTTGGTGAAAAAATTGAAAGTGGAATGACACCTTAAATGTATACATTGGGAATATTCATTTAATAGATGTAAGGAATGTAGCCTGAAAAGATTCTGGTTACCTTGACCCATGCTGTAATATCAGAAAGGCTAAATAAAGTTCTTGGCTATAGCAGTATCAGTGCCCCAGGGCACAAGTCTCTGCTCCCTAAATACTACATGATTGTTCTTTATGGCTGACAGTAAACAGATCAATATCCTTTGTGCCGGTCCATTGTACCAGTTTATAACGCTGGTGACATATAATGGGGTTCTTGTGCTGAACTGACCGGCTGTTTTTCCTCTGTATTTTAGGAAATGCCTATAAATGATAAATAAGTACACGGACTTGCATTTCTTTTTTTGTAACTATTTCTCTTTATATTCTCCCTAAATTTTCTGTTTTTCTCCCTCTCCTCACACACTATACGAGTTGTTTTTTACATTTAAACACTTGCTTTAGTCACTGATCTCACTCTCTCTAATTACTTCTGCATACTCTACCGCATAAAAATGCAGTCGATTCCAGCATATGGCAATTCTGGAGCTCCTATGAGTGCTGCACTAGATGCAGATATGAGAAATAAATACAGTATATACATATTTTGGGTTTATTCTTGTGTATTTGGAGTGATAGAATGGAACTGAATTACTATTAATTTTATATCTTACTAGCTGAAGAGCCCGGCGTTGCCTGGGCATAGTAAATATCTGTGGTTAGTTATAGCATCTCACTTCTCTTATTTTCCCATCACGCTTGTCATTTTCCCAATCACATCTTTCATTTTCCCCCTCATATCTCTCATTTTCTCCCTTACACCTCTCATTTTCTCCCTCACTCCTCTCATTCCCCCCTAACACTTGTCATTTCGACCTCACATCTGTCATTTTCCGATCACTCCACTATTTTCCCTCACTCCTCTCATTTTGCACTCACACCTTTTCATTTTCACCTCAGTATATACATGTTTGTCATCTCCCTTATATGTAGTATACACCTGTATGTCATCTCCTGTATATAGTATATACCTGTATGTCATCTCCCCTGTATATATAATATACCTGCTGTGTGTCATCTCCCCTGTATATAGTATATAAATGTATGTCATCTCCTCCTATATATAGTATATACCTGTATGTCATCTCCTTCTATATATAGTATATACCTGTATGTCATCTCCTCCTGTATATAGTATATACCTGTGTGTCATCTCCCCTGTATATAGTATATATCTGTGTGTCATCTCCTCCTGTATATAGTATATACCTGTATGTCATCTTCTATATATAGCATATACCTGTATGTCATCTCCTCCTGTATATATATATACCTGTAGGTCATCTGCTCCTGTATATAGTATATACCTGTGTGTCATCTCCTCCTGTATATAGTATGTACCTGTATGTCATCTCCTCTATATAGTATATACCTGTGTGTCATCTCTACTGTATATAGTATATATCTGTGTGTCATCTCCTCTGTATATAGTATATACCTGTGTGTCATCTCCTCCTGTATTAGACCTCGTTCACACATTATTTGCTCAGTATTTTTACCTCAGTATTTGTAAGCTAAATTGGCAGCCTGATAAATCCCCAGCCAACAGGAAGCCCTCCCCCTGGCAGTATATATTAGCTCACACATACACATAATAGACAGGTCATGTGACTGAAAGCTGCCATATTTCCTATATGGTACATTTGTTGCTCTTGTAGTTTGTCTGCTTATTAATCTAATTTTTATTTTTGAATGATAATACCAGACTTGTGTGTTGTTTTAGGGCGAGTTTCATTTGTCAAGTTGTGTGTGTTGAGTTGCGTGTGGCGACATGCATGTAGCGACTTTTGTGAGATGAGTTTTGTGTGGCAACATGCATGTAGCAACTTTTTGTGTGTCGAGTTGCATGTGACAGGTTAGTGTAGCAAGTTGTGTGCAGCAAGTTTTGCGCATGGCGAGTTTTGCGCATGGCGAGTTTTATGTGTGGTGCCTTTTGAGTATGTGCAAGTTGTGTGTGAGGCAACTTTTGCATGTGCTGCAACTTTTGTACATGTGGCAATTTTTCCGCGTGTGCAAGTTTTGCGTGTGGCGAGTTTTCCATGAGGTGAGTTTTGCACTTGTGGCGAGTTTTGCGTGAGCCTAGTTTTTGCATGTGGCGAGTTTTGCGCGTGGCGAGTTTTGACCGGCGACTTTTGTGTTTCGACTTTTATGTGGCGAGGTTGGTGTATGTGTGGTGAAATGTGTGCTGAGGGTGGTATATGTGTTCAAGCACGTGGTAGTGTGTGGCGCATATTGTGTGTGTCCATATCCCCGTGTGTGGTGAGTATCCCATGTCGGGGCCCCACCTTAGCAACTGTACGGTATATACTCTTTGGTGCCATCGCTCTCACTCTTTAAGTCCCCCTTGTTCACATCTGGCAGCTGTCAATTTGCCTCCAACACTTTTCCCCCATTATGTAGATAGGGGCAAAATTGTTTGGTGAATTGGAAAGCGCGGGGTTAAAATTTCGCCTCACAACATAGCCTATGATGCTCTCAGGGACCAGACGTGTGACTGTGCAAAATTTTGTGGCTGTGGCTGCGACGCCTCCAACACTTTTCCTTTCACTTTTTTCCCCATTATGTAGATAGGGGCAAAATTATTTGGTGAATTGGAAAGCGTGGGGTTAAAATTTCACCTCACAACATAGCCTATGATGCTCTCGGGGTCCAGACGTGTGACTGTGCAAAATTTTGTGGCTGTAGCTGCGACACCTCCAACACTTTTCCTTTCACTTTTTCCCCATTATGTAGATAGGGGCAAAATTGTTTGGTGAATTGGAAAGCGCGGGGTTAAAATTTCACCGCACAACATAGCCTATGACGCTCTCAGGGTCCAGACGTGTGACTGTGCAAAATTTTGTGGCTGTAGCTACGACGCCTCCAACACTTTTCCTTTCACTTTTTTCCCCATTACGTAGATAGGGGCAAAATTGTTTGGTGAATTGGAACGTGCGGGGTTAAAATTTCGCCTCACAACATAGCCTATGACGCTCTCGGGGTCCAGACGTGTGACTGTGCAAAATTTTGTGGCTGTAGCTGCGACGGTGCAGATGCCAATCTCGGACATACATACATACATACATACATACATACATACACACACACACACACACACACACACTCATTCAGCTTTATATAGTAGATTTATGATTTTTTTTTTAATTCATCTTATTTCATATTTTTGAATTATCATTTCTCCTCTATGCAGATACCTTTCGCTGTTTCCAGACTTTGTATTTGTTCAAAGCCTCTTCAGTCTTTTAAGCGTCTATCTAGTGTAAAATCAAAAATAAAAGGCATGCAGGGGGAGGAGGGAGATGCAGTTGCAGTATCTGCCTGTGAGAAAGATTACTGGGAGAGAAAAAGGGAAGCAGAAGTGAGGTGACATCTGATTGGCTCAAACCACAAAGCACAGCTCTGAAATCTCACCAGGAGGAGCTTGTTCACTCGTCATGGTGAGAGAAATATTAATTTACAAAAACTAAAAGAAAGATACACTATATTTCATCTACAGCTGACTATAAAGAGTAATCCTGTTTTATTTTTTTTAAATGACAAGACACCATAGTAACTGATTCTCAATCTGTTTGACTTCATTGTTCTGTTTGAATCAATCAACCTACTTCAAAGCATTCTTAAATGGTTATCTCCCAGCTTCAAATATGGATATTGTCGGATGGTTCTTGTTGAAAACAAATACTTTTGCAATTTACTGCTTGTTAAAATTGACAGTAGTTTTTGAGATATTAAAAATAATCTGTCACCCCCTGGAACAGTTTGATCTATTACTATGGGCATGCAGGTAATAGAATGGTTAATCCACTCTTAACTGTATTCCTCATAGATGCGGTGTAGATCTTGAGAAATTTATTTAATTTATATGCTAATGATTTGTTCCAAGCTTCGGGGTGTGTGCAGCCTGTAAGAAATCACTACCTCCTGACTTCATTATAATGGTACCCGTTCCCATCAGAGTCACACTGACCTATTCAGTGCTGTAATCCTGCTCATGTGCTATTCACGAGGGTGGTTACGCGAACCTTGTCCGCCCTCCTATTGGCAGTGTCTGCATTGAACTTCTGCGCAGGCAAGTCTCTGCTACTGCGCGGTGGTGCCGTAAATGAGATCACCAGGGCTCAACAGCTGATGAACTCCGGTGAACTTTCTCACCGCAGCTCAGCTCTACACACTGCAGGAGTGATTACATGCTCCTGTTAGGCCGGGATCACACACAGCGAGAGACGGCTGAGTCTCACTGGTTAAAACCAAGCTCTGGCACCGGCACTCCAGAGTGGAGCGTGCAGCCGCACAGCAATACATGGAGCTGCACGTTCCGCTCTGTAGTCCTGGTGCCAGAGCTTGTTTTTAACTTGCAAAACTTGGTCATATCTCGCTGTAGTGTGATTCCGGCCTTAGTGTGTTCCCGGCTGCAGGGTAGAGCAGTCTCATTAGCTGATGTGATTGCTTTACAAGTGATTTGAATTGTCGTGGGACAGTATTTATTATGGAAGATAGGTGAAGGGTATCGTGGTTTCTTATTATTTCTCTTTTCCAGGTGATATGGGCATCGTGAATTAGGCATTAGGGTGAGTATATGGTGTTTTTTTATTTTTATTTGTTACAGGAGACAAGAGCTTCGAGAATTAGGTGTGAGGTGAGTATAAAGTGTGTTTTTTTATTTTTAAATCAATATTTATTTATTTATTTTTTACTTTGTGCACAGGAGTCGGCTAATGACTACGCCCATCAGCTGCCACCTGCTCTCATTGTAATCAGTGACAGCAGGCGTTGGCTGATGGGAGTAGTAGTCTCTCATCAGCCGACGCCTGTGACCAGCAATAAGCTTTTTACCACGAGTCAGAGTCACAGCTGCAGGGTCACATTGACATATGAGTGCATGATCCCCCAGCGTTCTGACCGACAGTAATGATCTTATTGATGGTAACGTTACCGCCGATCAGAACCACCGGTGTTTCTCGCGCTGTCACAGAGAAACATGGGAAACACCATAGGAAGTCTACAAAAATGCACTGTGTGCACACAGCCTTGCACTCTCAAAATGGCGCCGAAGCCACATGTCCACTTTTTATATGGAGAGGGACATGTGACTTCAGCTGCCAATGACACAAGCCCTTGTGTGTTAGGTGTCGAGTTCCCACCACTGCACAGGGGGAATCTCGAGCCACCTCTGCTACAGTCTCCCATTCTTCTCCAGCTGCAGTGGAGCCTGCTCAGCAGAGACTTCGGTCCCAGCGTTTGGCTCAGTCAGATACTGTGCACTTGGTTACTGCTGATCTTCCAGGCCCAGCCATTGTATCCAGCACTGTTCAGCGGCGAGCAGACACTCCTGGCACTAAGTCCTGCTTTTCCACTACTGGGCATGCCCAAGGGACGACCTCTCATTGGAGGTCGGGGGTCACATGCTCAGGTCCTGTAGCTGCTCCTAGTGGACCACTAGGAAGGTCCTGGAGAGCTTCCTCTATAAAAGGTTTGCATGGCCGCACGGCCATGTGCTAGTATAATTCAGTATTTGTGTATGTGTGGATGTATGCCTGTTCTGTGAAAGCTCCGAATCATTCCCATCCCTAGAGTTGTTGAATGCTCGTGAGTGTTGTAACTGTCTAGCGCCAGATAGTGCCATCTAGCACCAGGCACAAAATATACTGCATCTATCCCGCAGTGACCGCCGCTGCGGTACTGTACGTACTCTGTGCGGCTATCTATAGCATCTCCTGACAATCCGTCAGTGGCATCCTCAGGCGCGGGCTCAAAAGCCACCGAGGGTCAGAGCGGGATCAACCACCAGCATAGTGGGGGTGAGTTGCAAGGATTCCACTAGTATCCAATTGCTGTGCCCTGTGAATGTTAACAGGGCACAGCGTTATCTTTAATCTCGGCGATTCTGTGAAGCAACAGAGTTCGCTCCTATACAGACCGGGTGATGGTACCCGTCTATTCAGGCTTAGTACCGCCATATAGTGCCGCCATTTACTAGCAGCAGGTTCCACTCCTGCATGGCGGACCCCGGGCTGTGAACGCACCTATACTCTCTCTAGATTTACTCGGTGCATTCCGCTAGCCCTAACAGTGTGTCTGGACATTGTGCATGGTTTATTCTCCCTGACTAGCTGCTGGAATCTCCACACATTAAGTTAACAATAAAAAAAGGATGAGTCCACCGCTCCTATGACCTCTCCCCACCCCCTACCCTCATCAAACACGTCCCCACCGCTCATCATACAGCACCACTATTCTAGCCAAAGTCCTAACAAAACCATTAGTGGAAAGTCGATCATTTACGGAACTTTGGCAGGATTTTGCCGATTTTGAGGAAAATGCTTGGAAATACAAATCTGAATGTGCAAGACTCGTGCCAAGTTTGAGATTGGCAAACCATTTCCAAACAAGTTCTCTCATCTTTATTTACAAGACATATCCAACTATATTTATGAAGATGGGCATAACCCATTAACAAATAATAAAAATTGAGTATGATATTACAAGCCTAATGATTGTGTGATACATTTTCTCTATTTCTCTGTATATAGTATTTTATATTAGGGAGAGATAATCTTATTTAATAAATGGTCACCTTACATTCGAGTGTAATAAGAAATGTAATAAGTTACTGATAAATGTATCATTACTTAGTGGTAGTGGTAGTAATGTGCAGCATTCTTATATCAGAGAGCGATTCTATTCTTTCAGGATCCTTATATATCAATGTTATTTATACAGGCGCCTGCTGTATTCCTATAACAATCCAGGCTTTTTAATGACCCATTAAACTCTGAGTCCCAGGGTTTTCTTCTAAGTCCCGATGGCAGTGCATATTGCATACATAAGAAAAAATATTGCTAGTCAAGGTTAAGGGGCAAGACAAAGCTGACTGCCTGGCACACAATTGTCGGTCTTGGGTATGAAAACAAAACCTTTGTCAATCTTGTGTCAAGCTTTGACAAGGCAACAGACAGTTCCAAGACTCGTAACAATAATATCACGTGCTATGTCCTCTGAGATTGCCTGGATATTCCAATATCTATTTTACTGTTTATGTAGTGTGTCTTTACATTTCATGTTCGGAATTCAGACATTGCTGTATAATATGAGTAGTTCCTGTAAAGACAGGATTTCTAACAAAGGTGATGAAATGACTTCTTACTGTATGTAATTGTAAAGCACCACTCTAACATTTTTTTTCAGGGCTGGAGTGGCGCTTTAAATGTAAGCACCCTGCCCTCTGGGATCCTCATCTTCCAGCATCTTCACCGTTTTTTGGCACTGCCCCGGTCCTCTGTAGTCATCTTGTAAGCGTAGCTTATGACTGCCAAGGTTATTATTATTATTATAAGTCAGAAGCTATGTCACAAGCTTTCAGTGCAAGTCTATGAAGCCAGAACGAGGACAAAGCATAGACTTGTTTTGAAAAGTGACCTCAACACTGCTCCATGAAACACTGGAGCAGCTGGCAGGTCACTTTTCGATAAAGACCAATGGGTGCGACGCTGGAAAAAGATGAAGGCGATGGAGAGTATGAGACTGTAGGCAAGGGAATTACATTGAAAGCACCACTCAAGTGGTGCAACACAAAAATCCTCTGGAGTGGTGCTTTAAAGGGAACCTGTCATCTGAATTTGGCAGGACTGGTTTTGGGTCATATGGGCGGAGTTTTCGGGTGTTTGATTCACCCTTTCCTTACTCGCTGACTGCATGCTGGCTGCAATATTGGATTGAAGGTCATTCTCTGTCCTCCGTAGTACATGCCTGCACAAGGCAATCTTGCCTTGCACAGGCGTGTACTATGGAGGACAGAGAATGAACTTCAATCCAATATTGCAGCCAGCATGCAGTCAGCGGGTAAGGAAAGGGTGAATCAAACACCCGAAAACTCCGCCCATATGACCCAAAACCAGTCCCGCCAAATTCAGGTGACAGAGTCCCTTTAACTATTTTTACTAATAGATTGTCTTCCTTACCAAAGCCACATTCTGTTCCATTCTATAGAGGTAAGATCTATAGATGGGATCCCACCATATTAACTTTGCATAGCATGGGGCTCTTTTAACCAGTTCAGGACTTGGCCATTTACCCCCCGTTCCTGACTATGCACATTTTCAGGTTTTTTTCATAACTGCAGTTTAAAGATCTGTAAAATTGTTTTTTGTTCAGCTATTCAAATTATTTTTGCAGCTTTTTTTTCTAAAGCAGTCATCAAAGCAAAAGGTGGCTACTTTGAAGAACCTAGAATAAAAGACATAATTTCAGTTGTTTCACACTTTTTTGTTAAGTATATAATTCCAAATGTGTTAATTCACAGTTTTGATGCCTTCAGTGTGAATTTACAATTTTCATAGTCATGAAAATACAGAAAAATCTTTAAATGAGAAGGTGTGTCCAAACTTTGGTCTGTACTGTACATGGGGCTTAATTTTTCTGTTACTGTCATACTCTTTTCATTTTCTTTATTTTTCATGTCAATGGGAAAAAAGGAAATATTTGTCTTTTGCATTTTTTTATTTTTGTTTTTTATTTTTTAAGACTACAAAAGATCGCAAAAATAGATTTTAAAGTCTGTTCCTCTTTCTGTAACAACTACTTTTACATATCAGTTACATTTTTTAAATGGGGCAGGGCTATTAACCACAATTTGGATTGGCAACGGTTTTTTTAATATCAACATTTTAATCTATTTTGCTTACATGGTTTCCCCTGTAACTGTGGCTGGTCTATTAGCCCTAGTAACAGTCGAATAACAGTCTCCTGGTTGCATACCCGAGCTTACTCAATTTCCAAGGAAACAGCATCTACTACTTCCCTAGACAAAGTGATCGAATGAGTCAGGAGGAGGAATGACCTAAGCTCTTCCTAAATTCTGTATACACATTGCTTGTTCAGCATGTTTAAATACTATGGGCGGTCTGGAAGTAGTTAAAGTGAACCTACACCTTTTTTTCGCATGAATGTATCATGTCATTGAAATAGGGTCAAAATGCCCTATTTTTTTCACATAGCCATTGAAGGAGCTGACAATATCCCTTGAGAAGGAGTTTCATTATTAGATAACTCAGTCTACATCATTTACTTTGGTCTGCCTGCGTAAACAAGCATTGAAACGAATGTGTAACAATTGGTGGTTGCATCTTGTCGCCAGTTGGTCTGTGTAAACGGACTCTTACAGTGAGACACCGAACAATGAGGAGTAGGAAGGGGACAAGGCTGACCTCCTGAAGCAGAAAATTTCTTTATCTATTTCATCATCTAATTTATCATCTTTCCTCCATCTCACTCTACCCCTCCATCAGACCTATCCATCAATGTCAATGGCTGCTCACTTTCCCCAGTCCCACATGCTTGGTGCCTCAGGGTGATCCTCGACTCTGCCATCTCTTTCAAGCAACATATCCAAGCCCTTGCCTCCTCCTGCTGTCTCAAACTCAAAAATATTTCCGGGATCCGGGCACTCCTTGACCACGAAACCACAAAAACAGTAGTGCATGCCTTTATCATCTCCTGCCTTGACTACTGCAACCTCCTACTCTCTGGCCTCCCCTCTAGCACTCTGGCACCACTCCAATCCATCCTACACTCTTCTGCCCGACGTATCTACCTGTCTCCCCGCTATTCTCCAGCCTCTCCCCTATGCCAAGCCCTTCACTGGGTTCCCAGAGACTCCAGTTCAAAACCCTTACTAAGACATACAAAGCCATCCACAACCTGTCTCCTCCATACATCTGTGACATGGTCTCCCAGAAATTATCTACACGCAACGTTCGATCCTCACAAGATCTCCTTCTCTACTTCCCTCTTATCCCTTCTTCCCACAACCGCATCCAAGACTTCTCCCATGCTTCTCCCATACTCTGGAACTCTCTACCCCAACACATCAGACTCTCGCCTACCATAGAAACCTTCAAAAAGAACCTGAAGACTCACCACTTCCGACAAGCCTACAGCCTGCAGTGATCCTCAACCTACTGAACCGCCGAACAACCAGCTCTACCCTCTCCTAGTGTATCCTCACCCCTCCCCTGCAGACTGTGAGCCCTCTCGGGCAGAGTCTTCCCTCCTTCTGTACCTGTTAGTGCCTTGTTTTTTGCTCATGTTTATTGGATTTGTCTATATTTGCCACCTTTTTCACATGCAAAGCGCCATGGAATAAATGGCGCTATAAAAAATGTATGATAATAATAATCTATTTCTCTTTTTAAATATAATATGATACAAAAGAGCATCAAAGAAAAAGAGATCATTAATGAAAGAAATGCTGGGATGTGTATTCATTTATGTTCCTTTTATGTTTGTATCTACGGCACTGTTGAGGCACAACTCCAGCGTTTTTTTTATTCCAGTGCTGGAGTCGTTCTACTAATGTAAATTCCCTGATTCTAGTCTTTTACTTACCAGCCGCCATAGTCAGCTCTTCTTGGTGCTGCTCTGGTCTGCGTCGCCATCTTGTGATGACAACTTCTGACTGACCAGAAGTCAGAGGTAACAGTCACAAGTTCTCAGTGTGAGTCTATGAGGACCTCTCTCTGGTTTTGTTCTGTCTCTCATAGACTTTCTTGAGTTGTGACTTCTGGATCGCCCACCAAACACTGGAACAATCAAGCTGGTCCCAACCTGCAGAAGACCGACAGGAGCGGCACCGTTAAAAGATAAAAACGGTGGCTGGTAAGTATAAGGCTAGGGGCAGGAAACTTAGATTAGTGATGCCACTACAGCACTGCAATAAAAAAAAAAACACTGAAGAGGTGCTTTAAGTCAATTGGTTCCCTATGGATATGGAGATTGTTATGTGAATAGATAATGACCAATATTTTCTAATTAATTCCCGGACAAGCTGCCCATGTAATAGCGACTATACAGAGCACTGGATATAAAGTGGACTTTGGGAAGTGTACTCAGTGATTAAAAAAAAAAAAGATTTCCAATATAGACATTTTTGTTAAATTAAACTAAAAAAGTAATGACATATTTTGTATAATAGACACTATATCTGACCACCGTGGCCTTGAAATATCAATCTGTCTGTAACCTGCAGTACTTTAGGTTTGTTCTTAGATAAAGATCCCTCAGGTACATAGCTTAATGTGACAACCTCTGGTATGTATTACAGCAGTGACTATATAATGTTCACTATACACAGCTCAATTTATAAGTATTGTGACTCCCGTTCTCAGTGGACTTTACAATCTAATTTTATTATGCCTCCGGCATAGAGAGATAAAATGAATGTCATGGAAAGGCCAATTGTGGGTCTTAAACTTGGTTCCCGACATGAAGGATCAGCGCCGAAATGATTAGCCAGAAGGTGTTATTTTTCCCTCCATACTTTAACAGCAAACAATTCATAATTATGGATTCACATGATTTATAACAGCATTCCTCAAGTCTAGATTGTTCGACAGACCCAAATCTAAACCAATGTGTTACTGGTCATAGATTATTGCAGATAATCTGGAGATATTTTCCAAAATACATTTCGAAACAACTGACTGTATGAACTCCATATGGAGTTTTTAGCTGACAGACTTTTCTATATTTCTTTAATGCTGTCTTTCTAATCACTATATTTTTAAATATAAATTGCCTAATTACAAATAATTCTATCTATCTATCTATCTATCTATCTATCTATCTATCTATCTATCTATCTATCTATCACAAATGTTAGTTTACACAAAACTTACTGCTTCAATGTTTTTAGATCTTTAGCTAGATATTTCTATATTATACACAAGTACAATTAGAAGCATTTCATAAGTTTTTAATCTTTTATTGACAAATACATCAAGTTTATGCAAAGATTCTATATTTAAAGTGTTGACCCTTTTTTCAGACTTCTGCAACTCTTCTTGGCGTGCTGGATATCAGCTTCTGGGTCAAGTCCTGACTGATGACTAGGGATGAGTGAATGTGCTTGGATATGTTCAGTACTTGTCGGGCATTAACTGGCGCTTGGATTGAAGCTCGAATTCTTGCCCCGCATGTTTGGTGCCCATTACACAGCCAAAAACATGCGGGGATTGCCTGTGTGTCAGTATAATGTTGTAGCCATCTTGGTAGCAGATGGGGTGGCACAGTGGCGTAGTGGTTAGCACTGCAGCTTTGCGGCGCTGGAGTCAGGGGTTCAAACCCCAGCAAGGACAACATCTGCAAAGAGTTTGTATGTTCTCTCCGTGTTTGCGTGGGTTTCCTCTGGGCACTCCGGTTTCCTCCCACATTCCAAAGACATACTGATAGGGAATTTAGATTGTGAGCCCCAACGGGGACAGCGATGATAATGTCTGTAAAGCGCTGTGCTATATAAAAATAAAGATTATTATTATATTGTTAGTAGCATTACTGTGATTGGCTGATTTTCTCATCAGAGGTTATAAAAGGTCAGGCGCCGCCACGCTCAGTTCTTATTGGATTAATGAATCAGAGTCCTGTAGTGTTGATACTGGTGCTAAAGGTGAACCATCATACTAGCAGTCCTTCTAAAGACATAATACTCCAAAAAAAGCGTTTACATTTTTTTCTGGATTCAGTCAGTTATCCATAGAGTATTATGTGCTTTATGTTACATTTTTGTGGTATAAAACTCTCCAAAAAAGCATTGAAATATTTTTCCTGGATTATTACTTGTGTTTTGTTAAATTTTGGTGGTATATAACACTCTCCAAAAAGTGGTCAATTTTTTTTCTGGATTAAATTAGTCATTCATATAGTATTATGTGCTTTCTGTTAAATTTTGGTGGTATATAATACTCCAAAAAAGCGGTGAAATTTCTGTGTGGATTCAAAAATATTTAGAATTGAGAGTCCTCAGTGGTTGATACCTGTTATGAAAGGCAATTCAGTACCACAATGGACATAGCGGTCAGAGCACACACAGTGATCTGACAATAACCCAAAATCATAGAACGAGCTCTGAGACGTGGGAACTCTGCAGACCGCAATCCCTAATCCTCTCCAAACAACACTAGAGGCAGCCGTGGATTGCACCTAACTCTGCCTATGCAACTCGGCACAGCCTGAGAAACTAACTAGCCTGAAGATAGAAAATAAGCCTACCTTGCCTCAGAGAAATACCCCAAAGGAAAAGGCAGCCCCCCACATATAATGACTGTGAGTAAGATGAAAAGACAAACGTAGGGATGAAATAGATTCAGCAAAGTGAGGCCCAACTTTCTTAACAGAGCGAGGATAGGAAAGATAACTTTGCGGTCTACACAAAACCCTAAAGAAAACCACGCAAAGGGGGCAAAAAGACCCTCCGTACCGAACTAACGGCACGGAGGTACACCCTTTGCGTCCCAGAGCTTCCAGCAAAACAAATAGACAAGCTGGACAGAAAAAATAGCAAACAAATAGCAAAGAAGCACTTAGCTATGCAGAGCAGCAGGCCACAGGAATGATCCAGGGAAAAACAAGTCCAACACTGGAACATTGACAGGAAGCCAGGATCAAAGCATTAGGTGGAGTTAAGTAGAGAAGCACCTAACGACCTCACAAGATCACCTGAGGGAGGAAACTCAGAAGCCGCAGTACCACTTTCCTCCACAAACGGAAGCTCCCAGAGAGAATCAGCCGAAATACCACTTGTGACCACAGGAGGGAGCTCTGCCACAGAATTCACAACAGTACCCCCCCCTTGAGGAGGGGTCACCGAACCCTCACCAGAGCCCCCAGGCTGACCAGGATGAGCCACATGAAAGGCACGAACAAGATCGGGAGCATGGACATCAGAGGCAAAAACCCAGGAATTATCTTCCTGAGCATAACCCTTCCATTTAACCAGATACTGGAGTTTCCGTCTTGAAACACGAGAATCCAAAATCTTCTCCACAATATACTCCAACTCCCCCTCCACCAAAACCGGGGCAGGAGGGTCAACAGACAGAACCATAGGTGCCACGTATCTCCGCAACAATGACCTATGGAATACGTTATGTATGGAAAAAGAATCTGGAAGGGTCAGACGAAAAGACACAGGATTAAGAACCTCAGAAATCCTATACGGACCAATGAAACGAGGTTTAAACTTAGGAGAGGACACCTTCATAGGAATATGACGAGAAGATAACCAAACCAGATCCCCAACACGAAGTCGGGAACCCACACAGCGTCTGCGATTAGCAAAACGTTGAGCCCTCTCCTGGGACAAGGTCAAATTGTCCACTACATGAGTCCAAATCTGCTGCAACCTGTCCACCACAGTATCCACACCAGGACAGTGCGAAGACTCAACCTGTCCTGAAGAGAAACGAGGATGGAACCCAGAGGTGCAGAAAAATGGCGAAACCAAGGTAGCCGAGCTGGCCCGGTTATTAAGGGCGAACTCAGCCAAAGGCAAAAAGGACACCCAGTCATCCTGATCAGCAGAAACAAAACATCTCAGATATGTTTCCAAGGTCTGATTGGTTCGTTTGGTCTGGCCATTAGTCTGAGGATGGAAAGCCGAGGAAAAAGACAAGTCAATGCCCATCCTAACACAAAAGGCTCGCCAAAACCTCGAAACAAACTGGGAACCTCTGTCAGAAACGATATTCTCTGGAATACCATGTAAACGAACCACATGCTGGAAGAACAATGGCACCAAATCAGAGGAGGAAGGCAATTTAGACAAGGGTACCAGATGGACCATCTTAGAAAAGCGATCACAGACCACCCAAATGACTGACATCTTTTGAGAAACGGGAAGATCTGAAATAAAATCCATAGAGATATGTGTCCAAGGTCTCTTCGGGACCGGCAAGGGCAAAAGCAACCCACTGGCACGAGAACAGCAGGGCTTAGCCCGAGCACAAATCCCACAGGACTGCACAAAAGTACGCACATCCCGTGACAGAGATGGCCACCAAAAGGATCTAGCCACCAACTCTCTGGTACCAAAGACTCCAGGATGACCAGCCAACACCGAACAATGAACCTCAGAGATAACTTTATTCGTCCACCTATCAGGGACAAACAGTTTCTCCGCTGGACAACGATCAGGTTTATTAGCCTGAAATTTTTGCAGCACCCGCCACAAATCAGGGAAGATGGCAGACACAATTACTCCCTCCTTGAGGATACCCGCCGGCTCAGACAAACCCGGAGAGTCGGGCACAAAACTCCTAGACAGAGCATCCGCCTTCACATTTTTAGAGCCCGGAAGGTACGAAATCACAAAGTCAAAACGGGCAAAAAACAGCGACCAACGAGCCTGTCTAGGATTCAACCGCTTGGCAGACTCGAGATAAGTCAAGTTCTTATGATCAGTCAATACCACCACGCGATGCTTAGCTCCTTCAAGCCAATGACGCCACTCCTCGAATGCCCACTTCATGGCCAGCAACTCTCGGTTGCCCACATCATAATTTCGCTCAGCAGGCGAAAACTTCCTGGAAAAAAAAGCGCATGGTTTCATCACTGAGCAATCAGAACCTCTCTGCGACAAAACAGCCCCTGCTCCAATCTCAGAAGCATCAACCTCGACCTGGAACGGAAGAGAAACATCTGGTTGACACACATTACAGGGGCAGAAGAAAAACGACGCTTCAACTCTTGAAAGGCTTCCACAGCAGCAGAAGACCAATTGACCACATCAGCACCCTTCTTGGTCAAATCGGTCAATGGTTTAGCAATACTAGAAAAATTGCAGATGAAGCGACGATAAAAATTAGCAAAGCCCAGGAACTTTTGCAGACTTTTCAGAGATGTCGGCTGAGTCCAATCATGGATGGCTTGGACCTTAACAGGATCCATCTCGATAGTAGAAGGGGAAAAGATGAACCCCAAAAATGAAACCTTCTGCACACCAAAGAGACACTTTGATCCCTTCACAAACAAAGAATTAGCACGCAGGACCTGAAAAACCGTTCTGACCTGCTTCACATGAGACTCCCAATCATCCGAGAAGATCAAAATGTCATCCAAGTACACAATCAGGAATTTATCCAGGTACTCTCGGAAGATGTCATGCATAAAGGACTGAAACACTGATGGAGCATTGGCAAGTCCGAACGGCATCACTAGATACTCAAAATGACCCTCGGGCGTATTAAATGCAGTTTTCCATTCATCTCCTTGCTTAATTCGCACCAGATTATACGCACCACGAAGATCTATCTTTGTGAACCAACTAGCCCCCTTAATCCGAGCAAACAGATCAGATAACAATGGCAAGGGGTACTGAAATTTAACCGTGATCTTATTAAGAAGGCGGTAATCTATACAAGGTCTCAGCGAACCATCCTTCTTGGCTACAAAAAAGAACCCTGCTCCTAATGGCGACGATGACGGGCGAATATGCCCCTTCTCCAGGGATTCCTTCACATAACTGCGCATAGCGGTGTGCTCAGGCATGGATAAATTAAACAGTCGACCTTTTGGGAATTTACTACCAGGAATCAAATTGATAGCACAATCACAATCTCTATGCGGAGGTAGGGTATCGGACTTGGGCTCATCAAATACATCCCGGTAATCAGACAAGAACTCTGGGACCTCAGAAGGGGTGGATGACGAAATTGACAGAAATGGAACATCACCATGTACCCCCTGACAACTCCAGCTGGACACCGACATGGATTTCCAATCTAATACTGGATTATGGACTTGTAGCCATGGCAACCCCAACACGACCACATCATGCAGATTATGCAACACCAGAAAGCGAATATCCTCCTGATGTGCAGGAGCCATGCACATGGTCAGCTGGGTCCAGTACTGAGGCTTATTCTTGGCCAAAGGTGTAGCATCAATTCCTCTCAATGGAATAGGACACTGCAAGGGCTCCAAGAAAAACCCACAACGCTTAGCATACTCTAAGTCCATCAAATTCAGGGCAGCGCCTGAATCCACAAATGCCATGACAGAATACGATGACAAAGAGCAGATCAAGGTAACGGACAGAAGAAATTTTGACTGTACCGTACCAATGGTGGCAGACCTAGCGAACCGCTTAGAGCGCTTAGGACAATCAGAGATGGCATGAGTGGAATCACCACAGTAGAAACACAGACCATTCAGACGTCTGTGTTCTTGCCGTTCAACTCTGGACAAAGTCCTATCGCACTGCATAGGCTTAGGTTTAATCTCAGGTAATACCGCCAAATGGTGCACAGCTTTACGCTCACGCAAGCGTCGACCGATCTGAATGGCCAAAGACATAGATTCATTCAGACCAGCAGGCATAGGAAATCCCACCATGACATCTTTAAGGGCTTCAGAGAGACCCTTTCTGAAAATCGCTGCGAGCGCAGCTTCATTCCATTGAGTGAGTACAGACCACTTTCTAAATTTCTGACAATATACCTCTATCTCATCCTGACCCTGACACAAAGCCAGCAATTTTTTCTCTGCCTGATCCACTGAATTAGGCTCATCGTACAGCAATCCGAGCGCCAGGAAAAACGCATCAATATTACTTAATGCAGGATCTCCTGGCGCAAGGGAAAATGCCCAGTCTTGAGAGTCGCCACGCAAAAAAGAAATAATAATTCTCACTTGTTGAGCTGGGTCACCAGAGGAGTGAGGTTTCAAGGCCAGAAACAGTTTGCAATTATTTTTGAAATTCACAAACTTGACTCTATCACCATAAAACAAATCAGGAATAGGAATTCTTGGTTCAAACATAGACTTCTGAACCACCAAATCTTGAATCTTTTGTACATTTATAACGAGATTATCCATTGAAGAGCACAGACCCTGAATGTCCATGTCCACACCTGTGTCCTGAACCACCCAAATTTCTAGGGGAAAAAAAAGGCAAAACACAGTGCAAAGAAAAAAAAATGGTCTCAGAACTTCCTTTTTCCCTCTATTGAGAATCATTAGTACTTTTGGCTTCCTGTACTGTTATGAAAGGCAATTCAGTACCACAATGGACATAGCGGTCAGAGCACACACAGTGATCTGACAATAACCCAAAATCATAGAACGAGTTCTGAGACGTGGGAACTCTGCAGACCGCAATCCCTAATCCTCTCCAAACAACACTAGAGGCAGCCGTGGATTGCGCCTAACTCTGCCTATGCAACTCGGCACAGCCTGAGAAACTAACTAGCCTGAAGATAGAAAATAAACCTACCTTGCCTCAGAGAAATACCCCAAAGGAAAAGGCAGCCCCCCACATATAATGACTGTGAGTAAGATGAAAAGACAAACGTAGGGATGAAATAGATTCAGCAAAGTGAGGCCCAACTTTCTTAACAGAGCGAGGATAGGAAAGATAACTTTGCGGTCTACACAAAACACTAAAGAAAACCACGCAAAGGGGGCAAAAAGACCCTCCGTACCGAACTAACGGCACGGAGGTACACCCTTTGCGTCCCAGAGCTTCCAGCAAAACAAATAGACAAGCTGGACAGAAAAAATAGCAAACAAATAGCAAAGAAGCACTTAGCTATGCAGAGCAGCAGGCCACAGGAATGATCCAGGGAAAAACAAGTCCAACACTGGAACATTGACAGGAAGCCAGGATCAAAGCATTAGGTGGAGTTAAGTAGAGAAGCCCCTAACGACCTCACAAGATCACCTGAGGGAGGAAACTCAGAAGCCGCAGTACCACTTTCCTCCACAAACGGAAGCTCCCAGAGAGAATCAGCCGAAGTACCACTTGTGACCACAGGAGGGAGCTCTGCCACAGAATTCACAACAGATACCTTTTAATGGGTAACTGAAAAAATGGTAACAAATTGCAAGTTTTCGAGACTACTCAGGTCTCTTCATCAGGCATAGACTAAAAGAGATTCTGGAGAATCACGTATTTATGCACAACACATCACAGAAAAAAAACAAAAGAAAAAACACGGATAAGACAGGTGACATGAAGTAGAATTACCATGAGCGATAAACAGTTATGTCCATAATTATTGGACCAGTTCTTAGATAAGGAATGTTTTATTGTCCTCTGATTGGGGTCTGGTTCTTTTGTGATGTATATAGAACTCCAAAAAAGCGGTGAAAAAATTTTCAGCATTCAATTAGTCATCTATAGAGTATTACGTGCTTTCTCTTAAATTTTGGTGGTATATAACACTCCAAAAAAGCATTAAACTTTTTTCTGCATTCAATTAGTTATCCTTTAGAAGTGTAGGAGTACTACTACATGACAATTTGAACATAATGTCTATTAGGCCCTCCTTTATGTCTAATGCTGGGTGTATGAGTCTCTTTTCCATCTAATATTTCATTTTTTTTTAAATAAAAACCTAAAAAAAAAAAGAATAAAAAAATCAATTTTGGTTTACTTAAATCATTTTTTTTATATACAGGAAAGAATGTTTCTTAACATTTTTTTTCCTGTAAACTCCAATTTCTCATCAATTTTTGAATGTTTTATTGCTAGTCCTTAACTCCTTAACGACCGCCGATACGCCTTTTAACGGCGGCAGTTAAGGGCAGAGGAAGATTCTTTCTCTTGTTTTATTTTGGTCACTGTGAGAATCTATCACAGTGATCAAAATAAAAAATAGTAAATAACCCTCCCTTTATCACCCCTTAGTTAGGAAAAAATAATAAAATAAAAACAAGTATGTATTTCCATTTTCCAATTAGGGTTAGGGCTAGGGTTAGGGATAGGGTTAGGGTTGGGGCTAAATTTAGGGTTAGGGTTGGGGCTAGGGTTAGGGTTAGGGCTAGGGTTAGGGTTGGGGCTAAAGTTAGGGCTAGGGTTAGGGCTAGGGTAAGGACTAGGGTTGGGGCTAAAGTTAGGGTTAGGGCTAGGGTTAGGGCTAGGGTTAGGGTTTGGGCTAGGGTTAGGGCTAAAGTTAGGGTTAGGTTTGGGGCTAGGGTTAGGGTTGGGGCTAAAGTTAGGGTTAGGGTTGGGGCTAAAGTTAGGGTTAGGGCTAGGGTTGGGGCTAAAGTTAGGGTTAGAGTTGGGATAAGGGTTGGGATTAGGGTTAGTGTTGGCATTAGGGTTAGGGTTGGCATTAGGATTACGTTTGGGATTAGGGTTACGTTTGGGATTTGGGTTAAGGTTAGGGTTGGGATTAGGGGTGTATTGGCATTAGGGTTAGGGTTGAGGTTAGGGTTGAGATTAGGATTGTGTTGGGTTTAGGGTGTGTTGGGTTTAGGGTTTTGATTAGGGTTATAGTTAGGGTTGGGATTTGGGTTAGGAGTGTTTTGGGGTTAGGGTTGTAATTAGGATTATGGATTGGGTTGGGAGTCGGGTTAGGGGTGTGTTGGGTTAGGGTTGGAGTTCGAATTGGGGGTTTCAACTGTTTAGGTACATCAGGGGGTCTCCAAACTAGACAGCCAATTTTGTGCTCAAAATGTCAAATGGTGCTCTCTCCCTTCTGACCTCTGCCGTGCGCCCAGTGGTTTACCCCCACATATGTGGCATCAGCACACTAAGTACTAGTTGGACAACAACTTTTGGGGTCCAGTTTCTCCTGTTACCCTTGCGAAAATAAAAAAAATAATTTTTGTGGAAAAAAAATGATTTTTTATTTTCACGGCTCTGCGTCAAACTTGTGTGAAGCATTTGGGCGTTCAAAATGCTCACCACACATCTAGATAAGTTCCTTGGGGGGTCTAGTTTCCAAAATGGGGTCACTTGTAGGGGGTTTCTACTGTTTAGGTACATCAGAGACTCTATCAAAGTCTGCATTCCAAAACGGCACTCCTTCCCTTCCGAGCTCTGCCATGCGCCCAAACAGTGGTCTCCCCCACATATGGGCTATCAGCGTACTCAGGATAAATTGCCCAATAAATTTTGGGGTCCAATTTCTCCTGTTACCCTTGTGAAAGTAAAAATTTGGGGGTGAAAAGATCATTTTTGTGGAAAAAATATGATTTTTTATTTTTATGGCTCTACGTTATAAACTTCTGTGAAGCAGTTGGGGGTTCATAGTGCTCACCACACATCTAGATAAGCTCTTTGGGGGTCTAGTTACCAAAATGTGGTCACTTGTGGGGGGTTTCTACTGTTTAGGTACATCAGGAGCTCTGCAAATGCAACATGACGCCCGCAGACTATTCCATCAAAGTCTGCATTTTAAAATGTCACTACTTCCTTTCCGAGCCCAATGGTGTGTCCAAACAGTGGTCCCCCTCACACATGGGGTATCAGCATACTCAGGACAAATTGGACAACAACTTTTGGGGTCCAATTTCTCTTGTTACCCTTGGGAAAATAAAAAATTAGGGGCTAAAAAAATCATTTTTGTGGAAAAATTTTTTATTTTATTTTCACAACTCTGCATTATAAACTTCTGTGAAGCACTTGGGGGTTCAAAGTGCTCACCACACATCTAGATAAGTTCCTTGGGGGGTCTAGTTTCCAAAATGGGATCACTTGAGGGGGGGTTCCACTGTTTAGGTATATCAGGGGCTCTGCAAACGCAACATAACGTCCGCAGTCCATTCTATCAAATTCTGCATTCCAAAACGGCGCTCCTTCCCTTCCGAGCTCTGCCATGTGCCCAAACAGTGGTATCTCCCCATATATGGGGTATCAGCATACTCAGGATAAATTGCCCAATAATTTTTGTGGTCCAATTTCTCATGTTACCCTTGAGAAAATAAAGAAATGCGAGCTAAAAAAAATCATTTTTGAGGGAAAAAAAAAGGATTGTTTATTTTCACGGCTCTACGTTATAAATTTCTGTAAAGCACTTGGTGGTTCAAAGTGCTCACCACACATCTAGATAAATTGCATAATGGGTCTAGTTTCCAAAATGGGGTCACTTGTGGGGGGGGTCCACTGTTTAGGCACATGAGGGGCTCTCCAAACGTGACATGGCGACTGATCTCAATTCTAGCCAATTCTGCATTCAAAAAGTAAAACAGAACTTCTTTTCTTCCAAGCTCTGCCATGCGCCCAAACTGTGATTTACCCCCACATATGGGGTATCGGCGTACTCAGGACAAATTGCTCAAAAACTTTCGTGGTCTAATTTCTTCTGTTATCCTTGTGAAAATAAAAATCTGGGGCGAAAAATCATTTTTTTGTAGAAAAAATATGATTTTTTATTTTCACGGCTCTACGTTATAAACTTCTGTGAAGCACTTGGGCTTTAAAGTGCTCACCACACATCTAGACAGGTTCCTTAAAGGGTCTAGTTTCCAAAATGGTGTCACTTGTGGTTTTTTTTACTGTTTAGGCACATCAGGGGCTCTCCAAACACGACATGGCGTTTGATCTCAATTTCAGCCAATTCTGCATTGAAAAAGTCAAATGGTGCTCCTCTTCCAAGCCCTGCTGTACACCCAAACAGTGGTTTACCCACACATATGGGGTATCGATGTACTCAGGACAAATTGCACAACAACTTTCGTGGTCAAATTTCTCCTGTTACCCTTGTGAAAATAAAAATTTGGGGGCTAAAAGATCATTTTTGTAAAAAAAATGTGATTTTTTCATGGCTCTACATTATAAACTTCTGTGAAGCCCCTGGGGGTTCAAAGTGCTCACGCAATAGAATAAAACATAACTTTTACTAATAATATTAAAAGAGTGGACAAAACAATACAAAGGAAATAAATAAGTGCTCACGCCGAAAACTGTGCTCATATAAAAAATGGTTTGATCTCACCAATCATGGACAAAGGGTCCCCATACCAATGATGCAGGATCCCTGGGAGGGTCCAATAGTTGTGGGATGAAGAAATGGAAGCGGGGGACCTGTTTCCTAAGCCCCTGTCGTGCCCCAGCAATGACTCCTGTCCTAACAAGGACAGGCCCAAATCAGCCCCACTACGGACACCCTCCAATAAATGTTAGATGTAGATGAAAATAACGCCTCCCTACGGGTTTCTTCTCCAATCGCGGAGATTCATCAGGGGAGTTCTTAATGGCCAAATGGCCAAAAAACAGCTAACAAGTCCGTGGATAATATAAAGTAGTCCAGACGAGCAGAGCCCATACGCAGTGGCTGTATGGCTTTACAAAAAAGGCAGACCAGTGTGCTGTCTGCCGGCAAGAAGATGAGTGAGTATGACAGCCGGCAGACAGCACACTGGTCTGCCTTTTTTGTAAAGCCATACAGCCACTGCGTATGGGCTCTGCTCGTCTGGACTACTTTATATTATCCACGGACTTGTTAGCTGTTTTTTGGCCATTTGGCCATTAAGAACTCCCCTGATGAATCTCCGCGATTGGAGAAGAAACGCGTAGGGAGGCGTTATTTTCATCTACATCTAACATTTATTGGAGGGTGTCCATAGTGGGGCTGATTTGGGCCTGTCCTTGTTAGGACAGGAGTCATTGCTGGGGCACGACAGGGGCTTAGGAAACAGGTCCCCCGCTTCCATTTCTTCATCCCACAACTATTGGACCCTCCCAGGGATCCTGCATCATTGGTATGGGGACCCTTTGTCCATGATTGGTGAGATCAAACCATTTTTTATATGAGCACAGTTTTCGGCGTGAGCACTTATTTATTTCCTTTGTATTGTTTTGTCCACTCTTTTAATATTATTAGTAAAAGTTATGTTTTATTCTATTGGGTTATGCTCTTCTAGCTGTTTCCATAATTTACCCTAAGAGTAGTGCAACAGTTTGGTCTTTTTCCAGCTGAAGCTGTCTTACTTCAAAGTGCTCACCACACATCTAGATAAGTTCCTTAAGGGGTCTAGTTCCCAAAATGGTATCACTTGTGGGGGGTTTCCACTGTTTAGGCACATCAGGGGCTCTCCAAACGCGACATGGCGTCCAATTTCAATTCCAGCCAATTTTGCACTGAAAAAGTCAAACGATGTTCCTTCTCTTCCAAGCTCTGCTGTGCACCTAAACAGTGGTTTACCCCCACATATGGGGTATCGGCATATTCAGGAGAAATTGAACAACAAATTTTGTGGTTCATTTTCTCTTTTTACGCTTGTGAACATAAAAAAATTGGTTCTGAAGTAAAATGTTTGCAAAAAAAAGTGAAATGTTCATTTTTTTCTTCCACATTGTTTCAGTTCCTGTGAAGCACGTAAAGGGTTAATAAGTTTCTTGAAAGTGTTTTTGAGCACCTTGTGGGTGTAGTTTTTAGAATGGTCATCAAGTTTGGGTATTTTCTGTAATGTACACCCCTCAAAGTGACTTTAAATGTCAGATGGTCCCTAAAAAAATGGTTTTGTAAATTTTGTTGTAAAAATGAGAAATCGCTGGTCAACTTTTAACCCTTATAACTTCCTAACAAAAAAAATTTTGTTTCCAAAACTGTGCTGATGTAAAGTAGACAGGTGGGAAATGTTATTTATTAACTATTTTGTGTGACATATCTCTCTGATTTAAGCGCATAAAAATTCAAAGTTGCAAAATTTTAAACATTTTCGCCATATTTCCATTTTTTTCATAAATAATCGCAAGTAATATCGAAAAAATGTTACCACTTAGGCCAGCATCACACTCAGCTTAGGGAAATGCGGTCTATATTTTACAGGCCTAATACGCAGAAATGATCCCATAACAGTGTGTCATCCGTAGGCAGGGTGTGTCTGCGTATTTTACGCATGTTAACCACCGTATGTAATCCGCATGGCATCCGTACTGCATTTTTTTCAGCCAACCTTACAAAATGGACATTTAAAGGTTTTGAGGCCTGAAAAAAATTTAAATCAACAGCATAAACCCTATTTAAGGACTCTACAACAGCTTAAACCCTGTTGTGAATTCTGTTGTCGGGCTCCCTCCTGTGGTCATGAATGGTACTTCGGCTGGTTCTGTCCATGGACTTACTCTGGTGGGTGTTTCTGAGTTTCCTTCCACAGGTGATGAGGTTAATTCGTTAGCTGGCTGCTCTATGTAACTCCACTTAGATCTTTGCTCCATGCCACCTGTCAATGTTCCAGTATTGGTCTAGTTCACTCCTGGATCGTTCTTGTGACCTGTCTTCCCAGCAGAAGCTAAGTTCCTGCTTGTATTTTCTTTGGTTTGCTATTTTTCTGTCCAGCTTGCTCTTTTTATTGTTGTCTTGCTTGCTGGAAGCTCTGGGACCCAGAGGGAGCGCCTCCGCTCTGCGTGGTCTTTTTGTAGGTTTTTGTGCTGACCGCAAAGCAACCTTTCCTATCCTCAGTCTGTTCAGTAAGTCGGGCCTCACTTTGCTAAATCTATTTCATCTCTGTGTTTGTATTTTCATCTTTACTCACAGTCATTATATGTGGGGGGCTGCCTTTTCCTTTGGGGAATTTCTCTGAGGCAAGGTAGGCTTTATTTTTCTATCTTCAGGGCTAGCTAGTTCCTTAGGCTGTGCCGAGTTGCATAGGGAGCGTTAGGAGCAATCCACGGCTATTTCTAGTGTGTGTGATAGGATTAGGGATTGCGATCAGCAGAGTTCCCACGTCCCAGAGCTCGTCCTTTATTATCAGTAACTATCAGGTCATTCCGTGTGCTCTTAACCACCAGGTCCATTATTGTCCTGACCACCAGGTCATAACAGTACAGGTGGCCCAAAGTACTAATGCATCTCAATAGAGGGATAAGAGAAGTTCTGAGACCATTTTTATTTCTTTGCAGTGTTTTTTGTCTCTCTTTTCCCCTTTACCTCTGGGTGGTTCAGGACACAGGTGTAAACATGGACATTCAAGGTCTGTCCTCTTGGATGGATAATCTCACTACAAGGGTACAAAACATTCAAGATTTTGTGGTTCAGAATCCGATGTCAGAGCCCAGGATTCCAATTCCTGATTTGTTTTTTGGTGATAGATCTAAGTTCTTGAATTTCAAAAATAATTGTAAATTGTTTCTTGCCTTGAAACCTCGCTCCTCAGGTGACCCTGTTCAACAAGTAAAGATCATTATTTCTTTGTTACGTGGTGACCCTCAAGACTGGGCATTTTCCCTTGCGCCAGGAGATCCGGCATTGCGTGATGTTGATGCGTTTTTCCTGGCGCTTGGATTGCTTTATGACGAACCTAATTCAGTGGATCAGGCAGAGAAAATCTTGCAGGCTCTGTGTCAGGGTCAGGATGAAGCGGAGATATATTGTCAGAAGTTTAGAAAGTGGTCTGTGCTCACTCAGTGGAATGAATGTGCCCTGGAAGCAATCTTCAGAAAGGGTCTCTCTGAAGCCCTTAAGGATGTCATGGTGGGATTTCCCATGCCTGCTGGTCTGAATGAGTCTATGTCTTTGGCCATTCAGATCGATCGACGCTTGCGTGAGTGTAAAGCTGTGCACCATTTGGCGGTACTATCTGAGCATGGGCCTGAGCCTATGCAATGTGATAGGACTTTGACCAGAGCTGAACGGCAAGAACACAGACGTCGGAATGGGCTATGTTTTTACTGTGGTGATTCCACTCATGTTATCTCCGATTGTCCTAAGCGCACTAAGCGGTTCGCTAGGTCTGCCACCATTGGTACGGTACAGTCAAAATTTCTATTGTCCGTTACTCTGATTTGCTCTTTGTCATCCTATTCTGTTATGGCATTTGTGGATTCAGGCGCTGCCCTGAATTTGATGGACTTGGAGTATGCTAGGCGCTGTGGTTTTTTCTTGGAGCCCTTGCAGTATCCTATTCCATTGAGAGGAATTGATGCTACGCCTTTGGCCAAGAATAAGCCTCAGTACTGGACCCAATTGACCATGTGCATGGCTCCTGCACATCAGGAGGATATCCGCTTTCTGGTGTTGCATAATCTGCATGATGTGGTCGTTTTGGGGTTGCCATGGCTACAGGTTCATAATCCAGTATTGGACTGGAAATCTATGTCTGTGTCCAGCTGGGGTTGCCAGGGGGTACATGGTGATGTTCCATTTTTGTCTATTTCGTCTTCCACTCCTTCTGAAGTTCCAGAGTTTTTGTCGGATTATCGGGATGTATTTGATGAGCCCAAAGCCAGTGCCCTACCTCCTCATAGGGATTGCGATTGTGCAATTAATTTGATTCCTGGTAGTAAGTTTCCTAAGGGCCGATTGTTCAATTTATCTGTGCCAGAACACGCCGCTATGCGGAGTTATATAAAGGAATCCTTGGAGAAAGGCCATATTCGCCCGTCGTCATCACCATTAGGAGCAGGGTTCTTTTTTGTGGCCAAGAAGGATGGTTCTTTGAGACCTTGTATTGATTACCGCCTTCTTAATAAAATTACAGTCAAATTTCAGTATCCTTTGCCAATGCTGTCTGATTTGTTTGCTCGTATTAAAGGGGCTAGTTGGTTCACCAAGATAGATCTTCGAGGGGCGTATAATCTTGTGCGTATTAAACAAGGCGATGAATGGAAAACAGCATTTAATACGCCCGAGGGCCATTTTGAGTACCTGGTTATGCCATTCGGGCTTTCCAATGCTCCATCAGTATTTCAGTCCTTTATGCATGACATCTTCCGAGAGTACCTGGATAAATTCCTGATTGTGTACTTGGATGATATTTTGGTCTTTTCGGATGATTGGGAGTCTCATGTGAAGCAGGTCCGAATGGTGTTCCAGGTCCTTCGTGCGAATTCCTTGTTTGTGAAGGGGTCAAAGTGTCTCTTTGGAGTTCAGAAGGTTTCATTTTTGGGGTTCATTTTTTCCCCTTCTACTATCGATATGGACCCTGTTAAAGTCCAGGCCATTTACGATTGGACTCAGCCGACATCTGTGAAGAGCCTGCAAAAGTTCCTGGGCTTTGCTAATTTTTATCGGCGCTTCATCGCTAATTTTTCTAGTGTTGCTAAACCGTTGACTGATTTGACCAAGAAGGGTGCTGATGTGGTCAATTGGTCTTCTGCAGCTGTAGAGGCTTTTCAGGAGTTGAAGCGTCGTTTTTCTTCTGCCCCTGTGTTGTGCCAGCCAGATGTTTCGCTCCCATTTCAGGTTGAGGTTGATGATTCTGAGATTGGAGCAGGGGCTGTTTTGTCGCAAAGAAGTTCTGATGGCTCAGTGATGAAGCCATGTGCTTTCTTTTCTAGAAAGTTTTCGCAGGCTGAGCGTAATTATGATGTTGGTAATCGAGAGTTGTTGGCCATGAAGTGGGCATTCGAGGAGTGGCGTCATTGGCTTGAAGGAGCCAAGCATCGCGTGGTGGTCTTGACAGATCACAAGAATTTGACTCATCTTGAGTCTGCCAAACGGTTGAATCCGAGACAGGCTCGATGGTTGTTATTTTTCTCCCGGTTTGATTTTGTGGTTTCGTACCT
Organism: Ranitomeya imitator; assembly: GCF_032444005.1. Taxonomy (NCBI): domain Eukaryota; kingdom Metazoa; phylum Chordata; class Amphibia; order Anura; family Dendrobatidae; genus Ranitomeya; species Ranitomeya imitator. The sequence continues at coordinate 708,108,409 of NC_091284.1, read as the reverse complement.
TCCGGGCTCTAAGAATGTGAAGGCTGATGCCCTGTCAAGGAGTTTTGTGCCTGACTCTCCGGGTGTTCCTGAGCCGGCGGGTATTCTCAAAGAGGGGGTAATTTTGTCTGCCATCTCCCCTGATTTGCGGCGGGTGCTGCAAAAATTTCAGGCTGATAGACCTGACCGTTGCCCAGCGGAGAAACTGTTTGTCCCTGATAGATGGACTAGTAGAGTTATCTCTGAGATTCATTGTTCAGTGTTGGCTGGGCATCCTGGAATCTTTGGTACCAGAGATTTGGTGGCTAGATCCTTTTGGTGGCCGTCTTTGTCACGGGATGTGCGTTCTTTTGTGCAGTCCTGTGGGACTTGTGCTCGGGCTAAGCCCTGCTGTTCTCGTGCCAGTGGGTTGCTTTTGCCCTTGCCGGTCCCGAAGAGGCCCTGGACGCATATTTCTATGGATTTTATTTCGGATCTTCCCGTCTCTCAAAAGATGTCAGTCATTTGGGTGGTTTGTGATTGCTTTTCTAAGATGGTCCATTTGGTACCTTTGTCTAAATTGCCTTCCTCCTCTGATTTGGTGCCATTATTTTTCCAGCATGTGGTTCGTTTACATGGTATCCCGGAGAACATCGTTTCTGACAGAGGTTCCCAGTTTGTTTCAAGGTTTTGGCGATCCTTTTGTGCTAGGATGGGCATTGATTTGTCTTTTTCCTCGGCTTTCCATCCTCAGACAAATGGCCAAACCGAATGAACTAATCAAACTTTGGAAACATATCTGAGATGCTTTGTTTCTGCTGATCAGGATGATTGGGTGTCCTTTTTGCCGTTGGCTGAGTTCGCCCTTAATAATCGGGCCAGCTCAGCTACTTTGGTTTCGCCGTTTTTCTGCAATTCTGGTTTCCATCCTCGTTTCTCTTCAGGGCAGGTTGAGTCTTCGGACTGTCCTGGTGTAGATACTGTGGTGGATAGGTTGCAGCAGATTTGGACTCATGTGGTGGACAATTTGACATTGTCCCAGGAGAAGGCTCAACGTTTCGATAACCGCCGGCGCTGTGTGGGTCCCCGACTTCGTGTTGGGGATTTGGTTTGGTTGTCGTCTCGTTATGTTCCTATGAAGGTTTCCTCTCCTAAGTTTAAGCCTTGTTTCATTGGTCCGTATAAGATTTCTGAGGTTATCAATCCTGTGTCATTTCGTTTGGCCCTTCCTGCTTCTTGTGCCATCCATAATGTGTTCCATAGGTCGTTATTGTGGAGATACGTGGCGCCTGTGGTTCCATCCGTTGATCCTCCTGCCCCGGTGTTGGTTGAGGGTGAGTTGGAGTATGTGGTGGAGAAGATTTTGGATTCTCGTGTTTCGAGACGGAAACTCCAGTACCTGGTCAAGTGGAAGGGTTATGGTCAGGAAGATAATTCCTGGGTTTTTGCCTCTGATGTTCATGCTGCCGATCTGGTTCGTGCCTTTCATTTGGCTCATCCTGGTCGGCCTGGCGGCTCTGGTGAGGGTTCGGTGACCCCTCCTCAAGGGTGGGGTACTGTTGTGAATTCTGTTGTCGGGCTCCCTCCTGTGGTCATGAATGGTACTTCGGCTGGTTCTGTCCATGGACTTCCTCTGGTGGGTGATGAGGTCAATTCGTTAGCTGGCTGCTCTATTTAACTCCACTTAGATCTTTGCTCCATGCCACCTGTCAATGTTCCAGTATTGGTCTAGTTCACTCCTGGATCGTTCTTGTGACCTGTCTTCCCAGCAGAAGCTAAGTTCCTGCTTGTATTTTCTTTGGTTTGCTATTTTTCTGTCCAGCTTGCTCTTTTTATTGTTGTCTTGCTTGCTGGAAGCTCTGGGACCCAGAGGGAGCGCCTCCGCACCGTGAGTCGGTGCGGAGGGTCTTTTTGCGCCCTCTGCGTGGTCTTTTTGTAGGTTTTTGTGCTGACCGCAAGGCAACCTTTCCTATCCTCAGTCTGTTCAGTAAGTCGGACCTCACTTTGCTAAATCTATTTCATCTCTGTGTTTGTATTTTCATCTTTACTCACAGTCATTATATGTGGGGGGCTGCCTTTTCCTTTGGGGAATTTCTCTGAGGCAAGGTAGGCTTTATTTTTCTATCTTCAAGGCTAGCTAGTTCCTTAGGCTGTGCCGAGTTGCATAGGGAGCGTTAGGAGCAATCCACGGCTATTTCTAGTGTGTGTGATAGGATTAGGGATTGCGGTCAGCAGAGTTCCCACATCCCAGAGCTCGTCCTTTATTATCAGTAACTATCAGGTCATTCCGTGTGCTCTTAACCACCAGGTCCATTATTGTCCTGACCACCAGGTCATAACAAAACCCTCCCTTATGGCCATTTTGTTGCTGTGCTCGTGTAGGTGTTTTGGTGGTACTTGGGCAACATGTGTCACCTCCTGCAATTAACATCAACTCAGGGGGTGTTATTTAATTGGGTTATGTCACACCACTTTGGCCAGCCATACCCCGTTTTAGTTGATCCGTGAAGGAGGAGAATAAGAATGTGGGTGCATCCACTTTTGCGGCAATGCCTCACTAAAGGGCATTTTCACCGGCTCTATTCATCTCTGCGGACACATCCGGACAAATTCTTTCAGTACTGTCGCATGACAATACCCACCTTTGATATCTTGTTGGAGACAGTACGTCCAGGAATTACGTATCAGGATACCAGGATGTAGAAATGCATATACACAGAGGAGCATCTTCTTACCTTACGGTATGTATTCACCATCCTCACATACTGTATGTTGATGATATTTTTTGTACTATTTTGATTTTCATAGCATCTTATTTAAATTATATTAATACATTTTTATAAATCATATACAAATATGTATTACCGTATATACTCGAGTATAAGCCGAGATTTTCAGCCCATTTTTTTGGGCTGAAAGTCCCCCTCTCGGCTTATACTCGAGTCATACCCGGGGGTCGGCGGGGAAATGGGAGCGGGGGCTGTCTAGTTATACTTACCTACTCCCCGTGCGCTCCCTGCGGTCCCTGATTCTTTTACCGCTGCATCTTCTTCCTGTATTGAGCGGTCACATGGTACCGCTCATTACATTCATGAATATGCGGCTCCACCTCTCATAGAGGTGGAGCCGCATATTCATGACTGTAATGATCGGTAACTGTGACCGCTCAATACAGAATGAAATGCAGCGGTGGAAGAAGCAGGGAAGCGCAGGGACCGCACCAGCAGTAAGTAAGTATACGGAGAGGGGAGCGCGGCGCGATATTTACCGCTCCTCATTCTGGTGTGGCTCCATCTCCAGCGTCCTCTGGCTGTGACGCTGAGGTCAGAGGGCGCGGTGACATAGTCAGTGTGCGCCCTCTGCTGAGCGTCAGTGTCAGAGTCGCACGAGGAGCAGGTAAATATTGAAAGCGCCGGCGTCCTGAGCGAAGAGAGGTGAGTATGTGATTTTTTTTATTGCAGCAGCAGCAGCATTATATATGGCAAAGCTTTATATGGAGCATCCATGAGGCAATAATCAACAGTATGGAGCATTATATGTGGCACAGCTTTATATGGAGCATCTATGGGGCCATAATGAACGGTGCAGAGCATTATATATGGGGCACAGCTTTATATGGAGCATCTATTGTGCCATAATGAATGGTGCAGAGCATTCTATATGGCACAGTTTTATATGGAGCATCTATGGGGCCATAATGAACGGTGCAGAGCATTCTATATGTGGCACAGCTTTATATGGAGCATCTATGGGGCAATAATGAACGGTATGGAGCATTATATGGGGCACAGCTTCATATGGGGCCATAATGAACGGTGCAGAGCATTATATATGGCACAGCTTTATATGGAGCATCTATGGGGCAATAATGAACAGTATGGAGCATTATATGTGGCACAGCTTTATATGGAGCATCTATGGGGCCATAATGAACGGTGCAGAGCATTATATGTGGCACAGCTTTATATGGAGCATCTATGGGGCAATAATGAACGGTATGGAGCATCTATTTTTATTTTTGAAATTCACCGGTACAGTGCCTACAAGTAGTATTCAACCCCCTGCAGATTTAGCAGGTTTAATAAGATGCAAATAAGTTAGAGCCTTCAAACTTCAAACAAGAGTAGGATTTATTAACAGATGCATAAATCTTACAAACCAAAAAGTTTTGTTGCTCAGTTAAATTTTTATAAATTTTAAACATAAAAGTGTGGGTCAATTATTATTCAACCCCTAGGTTTAATATTTTGTGGAATAACCTTTGTTTGCAATTACAGCTAATAATCGTCTTTTATAAGACCTGATCAGGCCGGCACAGGTCTCTGGAGTTATCTTGGCCCATTCCTCCATGCAGATCTTCTCCAAGTTATCTAGGTTCTTTGGGTGTCTCATGTGGACTTTAATCTTGAGCTCCTTCCACAAGTTTTCAATTGGGGTAAGGTCAGGTGACTGACTAGGCCACTGCAACACCTTGATTTTTTGCCTCTTGAACCAGGCCTTGGTTTTCTTGGCTGTGTGCTTTGGGTCGTTGTCTTGTTGGAAGATGAAATGACGACCCATCTTAAGATCCTTGATGGAGGAGCGGAGGTTCTTGGCCAAAATCTCCAGGTAGGCCGTGCTATCCATCTTCCCATGGATGCGGACCAGATGGCCAGGCCCCTTGGCTGAGAAACAGCCCCACAGCATGATGCTGCCACCACCATGCTTGACTGTAGAGATGGTATTCTTGGGGTCGTATGCAGTGCCATCCAGTCTCCAAACGTCACGTGTGTGGTTGGCACCAAAGATCTCGATATTGGTCTCATCAGACCAGAGAACCTTGAACCAGTCAGTCTCAGAGTCCTCCAAGTGATCATGAGCAAACTGTAGACGAGCCTTGACATGACGCTTTGAAAGTAAAGGTACCTTACGGGCTCGTCTGGAACGGAGACCATTGCGGTGGAGTACGTTACTTATGGTATTGACTGAAACCAATGTCCCCACTGCCATGAGATCTTCCCGGAGCTCCTTCCTTGTGGTCCTTGGGTTAGCCTTGACTCTTCGGACAAGCCTGGCCTCGGCACGGGAGGAAACTTTCAAAGGCTGTCCAGGCCGTGGAAGGCTAACAGTAGTTCCATAAGCCTTCCACTTCCGGATGATGCTCCCAACAGTGGAGACAGGTAGGCCCAACTCCTTGGAAAGGGTTTTGTACCCCTTGCCAGCCTTGTGACCCTCCACGATCTTGTCTCTGATGGCATTGGAATGCTCCTTTGTCTTTCCCATGTTGATCATGTATGAGTGCTGTTCACAAGTTTGGGGAGGGTCTTAAATAGTCAGAAAAGGCTGGAAAAAGAGATAATTAATCCAAACATGTGAAGCTCATTGTTCTTTGTGCCTGAACTACTTCTTAATACTTTAGGGGAACCAAACAGAATTCATAACATTCTTTTTTGCTGCAGTGCATTTCACACTTCCAGGCTGATCTACAGTCCAAATGTCACAATGCCAAGTTAATTCCAAATGTGTAAACCTGCTAAATCTGCAGGGGGTTGAATACTACTTGTAGGCACTGTAACTGGTAACTGCTGCATTTCCTACCCTATGCTTATACTCGAGTCAATAAGTTTTCCCAGTTTTTTGTGGCAAAATTAGGGGGGTCGGCTTATACTCGGGTTGGCTTATACTCGAGTATATACGGTAAATAGTAAATGTTATTATCCAGTGTAAATTTAGGAAGGTACACTGGTTTCCTGCCTTTTTTTGATCCTCATATTACTTTGGTTTACTAGGTTTTTTTAAAGCATTGTAACATAGCTAATTTTTACATTTTTATTTGCTTTCAGATTCCTGTCAACTGGATTATCTTATGCGGGACTACATCTTGAATTTCTCATAGGGCGGTTCACTATTTCAGGCATTGTGCGTAATACATGTGTTCAAATATGGGACAAACTACATGAACTTGTGATGCCAGAGCCCAAAATGAAGGATTGGCTGAAAATAGCCCGTGGATTTTCTGACTGTTGTTAATTTCCGCACTGTATTGGAGCACTGGATGGGAAACATATCAGGGTGCGTAAGCCGCCGAACTCGGGCACCCAACTCTATAATTATGAGCAGCTTTTCTCTGTAGTTCTGTTAGCTGTAGTTGACAGTAACTACAGGTTTATAATTGTAGATATTGGGGCCTATGGGCAAACTGGAGACTCTAGAGTCTTCAATGTGTCCATTATGGGTCGGCGGCTTCGTGAAAACCTGTTGGACCTCCCACCAACACGACAACTCCCAGGCTCCAATGCTGAAGCAGTCCCATATGTACTTGTGGCAGATGAGGCCTTATCCCCAGTGCAACCTTGACCACTGGCGGCGTCAGACTTTCACGGGCACAGCGACTGGTGGAGTGCGCCTTTGGCATTTTGGCATCCAAATGGCATGTTCTCCAGTCTGCCATTCAGCTGAGTGAGGCAAATCTCAATGAAGACATAAAAGCTTGTGTTGTTCTACACTTCATAAGAATTCATGAGTGCTCCTCAGCTGACAGTGTTGAAGGCATGTTGGCTAATGTGGGTAGGCCTACAACACAAGTCCTTCCTCCGCGGCGTCCCCTTTCTGGCATAAAAGTTAGGGATATTTTTACAAATTATTTTGTTTCTCCTAAGGGAGCTACTCCCTGGCAAGATAATGCTGTTTCTTTGTTGTAATTTTTTCATATATATCTATATATATTCTGAAAAAATGCATAAATTACTTAAATCACTTAACTATGTGTTTCATTGACTTATGTAACAGATGTTTATCAACCCAGTAATTGAGTATGATGTTGTAATGATTTGTCCAACAAACTGAAATTGACTTTTGACTATATTTTTTTATTATAGCAAAAGCCTGTTTTCTTTTTTAAACACCATATTAATATCATATTCTTGTTCTTTTTCATAAAACATGACATAACTAGTGTTGAGTGATACCGTCCGATACTTGAAAGTATCGGTATCGGATAGTATCGGCCGATACCCGAAAAGTATCGGATATCGCCAATACCGATATCCGATACCAATACAAGTCAATGGGACACCAAGTATCGGAAGGTATTCTGATGGTTCCCAGGGTCTGAAGGATATCGCCGATACCGATATCCGATACCAATACAAGTCAATGGGACACCAAGTATCGGAAGGTATTCTGATGGTTCCCAGGGTCTGAAGGAGAGGAAACTCTCCTTCAGGCCCTGGGATACATATTAATGTGTAAAATAAAGAATTAAAATAAAAAATATTGATATATTCACCTCTCCGGCGGCCCCTGGACATCACCGCGGGTAACCGGCAGGCTTTGTTTAAAATGAGAGCGTTTAGGACCTGAGGAATTACGTCGTGGCTTCTGATTGGTCGCGTGCCGCACATGTGACCGCGACGCGACCAATCAGAAGCCGCAACGTCATTCCTCAAGTCCTAAATTCCTAGAATGAGGAGTTTAGTGCCTGAGAATGACGTCGCGGCTTCTGATTGGTCGCGTCGCGGTCACATGGGCGGCACGCGACCAATCAGAAGCCGCGACGTCATTCCTCAGGTCCTAAACGTGCTCATTCTAGGAATTTAGTACCTGAGGAATGACGTCGCGGCTTCTGATTGGTCGCGTCGCGGTCACATGGGCGGCACGCGACCGATCAGAAGCCGCGACGTCATTCCTCAGGTCCTAAACGCGCTCATTTTAAACAAAGAAGCCTGCCGGTTACCCGCGGTGATGTCCAGGGGCCGCCGGAGAGGTGAATATATCAATTTATTTTAATTCTTTATTTTACACCTCACTATGGATCCGATACCGATACCCGATACCACAAAAGTATCGGATCTCGGTATCGGAATTCCGATACCGCAAGTATTGGCCGATACCCGATACTTGCGGTATCGGAATGCTCAACACTAGACATAACCCATTTTGTTAGATAAATATAACAAAGTGCTATCACAGCAGAGTCAAACAAAAATATGTTTAGAACCAAAAATAAAAAAGATTCCTCATAAAACAATACTCATTACAGATTTCTGTAAGTTGGTGGAGGTGATGGCGGAAGCTCAGGGTCCTGGTCAGGTGGCCTCTGCTGTGCGAATTGTCCATCATCCTGTGTGTATGATGTCTGCCCCTGCTCAAAATGATGCCCTTGCTCATATTGGCCAGTTGTGTATTGGCTATAATAAGGGTTTTGAGTATGGCCCTCATGAGGTTGAAAATAAGGCCTTGCATCATAATCCCACCCAAAATGGCCATGTCGTCCAAAACCAGGTTGGGACCAGCCTCCAGCACTGGGTCTGGACAAGTGGCCATATTGGGAAGGTTGATGGTATGATGGCATATGGTAATGTGCTGGCCTTGGTGGGTTTTGGGTGGGAAAGGGTAGAGGTGTAGGCACACGTGGAGGGGGTGCTTCAAATACTTGTTGGCACTCCGCCTCCTAGCCACAGGTGTTTTAATTACAGCAGGTCCAATACCCCTCCACAGAGAGAGAGAATTTTAGTCTAGGAAGAGGTTTCACATGTACCCATTCAGATGGAGACGTTTATTCTCAGCGAGGTAAGGCAAGTTTAGGACCTGGTATAAGAGAGATGCCGTAAAGGGGCTACCAGGTACACATAAAATTGGCCATTTTTATGCGCTAAACGCTCTCATTTTTCATATTTCTAGTGCAGTAATGCAGTTCAAATTTTGTGTTTCAAGTTTGCATGTTCTAGCGCTGCAGTGTGCTGCCTTATTTACTTAACTATATACGAGTTGGCGACTCTAGGTTCAGCACCTGTTCACACTTAGTCTATGTTTGGATGTGCCGGTCAGGTTTTTGAAATGTATTCTTTAGCCTTCTGATCGTGCACTCCGCCTCCTAGCCACAGGTGTTTTAATTACAGCAGGTCCAATACCCCTCCACAGAGAGAGAGAATTTTAGTCTAGGAAGAGGTTTCACATGTACCCATTCAGATGGAGATGTTTATTCTCAGCGAGGTAAGGCAAGTTTAGGACCTGGTATAAGAGAGATGCCGTAAAGGGGCTACCAGGTACACATAAAATTGGCCATTTTTATGCGCTAAACGCTCTCATTTTTCATATTTCTAGTGCAGTAATGCAGTTCAAATTTTGTGTTTCAAGTTTGCATGTTCTAGCGCTGCAGTGTGCTGCCTTATTTACTTAGCTATATACGAGTTGGCGACTCTAGGTTCAGCACCTGTTCACACTTAGTCTATGTTTGGATGTGCCGTAAAGGGGCTACCAGGTACACATAAAAATGGCCATTTTTATGCGCTAAACGCTCTCATATTTCATATTTCTAGTGCAGTAATGCAGTTCAAATTTCGTGTTTCAAGTTTGCATGTTCTAGCGCTGCAGTGTGCTGCCTTATTTACTTAATTAATCAAGTACTTGTTGAGCATGCACCTGTTGAGATGATGGAAGGCGCAGGACGTTACGTGCTGACAGCTGCCACCTCTCAATGAACTCAAATAATTCATAGGGTTCATTTGGTGGGGTACATGCATCAATAAGTATTTGAAAACATCGTCTCACATGTAGCCTCACCTCATGGGGTATGGGACGGAGGTACCGGGCCAGGCTCCTTGAATAGGCCTCCTCACCATCATCCTGTGCAGCCGTGGCCAAATAATGAAGGACCCCAATAATGTCCACATTCCTGCGAGTTTATTGCAGCTCTCTCCTTCTGCGGCCATGGCGGGAAATGACAGCAGGCTGCAGGGATGTCTCCAGTGGAACAGTGGGGCTGCTACTGTTTCCTGGATCATCCTGACTTCCTGGATGTGGTGCTGCTGTGGGTGGTGGTGCAGCTTCTTGGCCAGTTGTTGCCGGATCTTGTGGTGCAACTGAAGATGTTGCAGGAGGGATGTCACTGGAAAATTGTGAAGATGTGCCAGCCACCTCTTCTCCTTCCCCAACCGGATCTATCAGGGCCTCCGAGTCTGAGCCGGTCTCCCTCTCAGTGAGGTTTGACTGTGTTCTGTTTGTAAAGTATGAGAATAATTAATTAAAAATTTAAATGTTACCTTTATAAAACATATGTGTAATTTTTATTTATGTTCGTACTTACAGTCTCAGATCCATACTGGGATCTAAAAATAAGAGTTGGTCATAATAAATATATTTTCTTTTTTTGCAGGCGCTGCTCACCCACTCCTGGCCCGCTGCTGCCTTTCCCTCCTATATTGGTCCATTATGCTGCGCCATCGTCTTATAACATCTTCCGCTGCAATGAAAGAGAAAAAGTAATGTATAAGGCCATTGTGCACAGTGGTACCACAATGTGTCAGTGATAAAACAGATTTTAATGTGGCCTAGTTTCCTACATTTCTTAAAAAATATCATCAACATAAATATTGTAAACACAAACAGCACAATACGATATCATGGAAAATACATAGAATTTCAGGCCATAAGGACAGGGTCCTCGCGCCTCTGTAGCAGTATGTCATTGTAAATTTGTTTAATGTAAACGACATCTATAAAACCCTGTACATAACCCCGTTCTCATGTCCAGCACCATGTAATTAATGGTGCTATACAAATAAATAAGATTAATATTAATGGAAATTACAAAAGGCCCACATTCATGTAGGTAATGCAGTTTGCAATATTATTCATAGAGAAACATGAGTGTACTTACTTATCTGCCTCTGGACCTCATGTGGCCGCTGCTCATTCTTGGAAAAGGATCCCACATATGCTTCTCCATGCCGCCTCTTTTATGGCATGGTTGGAATAATGGGCATCTCGCTGATCCCATATTTCTGGCCTCTCTTGCACCAGGACCAGCAGCATTTCGACATTAATAATATTGGCCATGATGCAGGAGACTCCGTGGAAGCGTGCGGCAGACTTCCGGGATGTCTGTCTGGCTTTTTCAGCTAATTTGCATATCTAAGCTTCCTGATTAAGGGCTTGGCACATTTCCTGTCACCTTCTGAACTCTTGCGTATTTTACGCAAGTCACACTGTTGGTCCGTGTGTAATCCGTATTTTTTGTGCACCCATAGACTTTCATTGGCGGACTTTTTGCGCAATACGCTGACAAATACAGCATGCTGCGATTTTCTATGCCCATAAAATACGGATGCGTAATATACGCCAAATAGGAGCTGCCCCATAGAGAATCATTGGTCCATGTGCAATGCGTTGTTTTTGTGCCTCGCATACGTCCGTAAAACTCTCTAGTGTGACGCCGGCCTTACATGAAGTACAATATGTCACGAAAAAACATTCTCAGAATCAGAGGGATCCGTTAAAGCGTTCCAAAGTTATAACCTCATAAAGGGACAGTGGTCAGAATTGTGAAAATTGGCTCAGTCATTAAGTACCAAATTGGCTCTGTCACTAAGAGGTTAAAGTGGAGTAAAAGTGTGACATCATTGTTCTGAGCAGTGATCTGGGAGTTAGAGATGCTTCCATGGATTTTCCCAATGCTGTTTCAATCAATCAGCACTTTTTCCATACATTTCAACATTTTAACAGATCTCCTTGTAGGCTCTGTTGGAAAAATGCTCAGATTTCCCATTGACTCCCATTATACTCATTACTCGAAATGAGCATCCGAGCATTAGGAATTGCTCAGTTCAAGGAACGAGCATCCAAGCCTTTTAATGCTTGCTCATCCCTACTGATGGCAACCTATTCTTGCCTAATCAGTGAGTGGAATTTATCACAATTTCTTTTGTTTGTTCATCCACTTTTTGAAGAATGACCACAGATTACATATGTGTTCACCCCCAAGTGATAAGGTCCACCATCCTAACTCCATCATATAATAATGCCTCTTCTTGTGCTGTAATAATGCCCTCCATCTTTGGACCCTTGCTTTAATAATGTCCCCATCTTGGGGCCTTCTGTAGGTATTATGTCCCCCATTCTAGCCCATCCTGTAATAATCCAGTAATATCATCCATCCTGGGCCCCTTTCTGTTATAATGTCACCCATCCTAGGCCTCTTCTTGGCATAATGTCCTCCATCTTGGGTTCCTTCCAGGTATAATGTCTCGCCATCCTTCCCTTTTCCTGTAATAATGTTCTCCATGCTGGCCTCTTCCTGGTACAATGTCATCCATCCAGGACCCCTTCCTGGTATAATCTCAATCTCCCCAATACTGTCCCCTTCCTTTTATAATGTCTCTCATCCAGGATCTCTTTCTGGTATAATGCCCTCCATCCTGGTCTCTTTATTGGGATAAAGGCTTGCATCCTGAATTTTATACCAGGCTCCATAAGAGAAAATCGCTTTGCAAAAATTACAAAGACTGCATAGGAATGGGGTAAATATATTTTTGCTGATGAGTTGTCCTTGAGACTATTTGGGACATTTGAAATAATGATTGTCCGGAGAAGAAAAGGTGAGCACTAGCATGATTCCTGTGCCATGCCAACATTAAAGCATCCTCAGACCAATCATGTTTATGGTATTGCTTTTCATCCATAGAGTGGGCTCACGCTCAATTTTCCCTAAGAATACTGCCATGAATAAAGAATGTCAACTAAACATCCTTCAAGAGCAATTTCGTCCTACTATACAGGAGCCATTTGGTGATGACCATTGCTTTTCCAGCATGCTGGAGACCATGTCACAAGGCAAAAGTGATAACTAAGTGACTTGGTAAACAAAGTATTTATATTTTGGGTCCGTGGCCAGGAAACTCTCCAGATCTCACTTCCATAGAGAACCCGCCGTCAATCCTCAAAAAGTGGATGGACAAACAAAACACAGAAATTGTGATAAACTCCAATCACTGATTAGGTAAGAATGTATGGTAGTCAGTCAGGATTTGGCCCAGATGCTGATTTCCTGCATACCAAGGGGTATGCAGAGGTCTTGAAAAAATATCAGTCAACACTGTAAATATTGAGTCACGTCACGTGATACTCCCTCTCCCATCATCCCCCTCTGCCTCTGATGCAGCGGGAGCGATGACCTCAAGTGCACCACGCTGTTTCGGGCAGTGGAGCTACTGAGGTGAAAAGACACACTGCAGCGGGGAACGAGGAGAGAGGAATATTGTAGTTATTTATTTTTTAAGTCAGTGTAACGGGGTCTACCAAGCTGGGGTACCTCATTCAGTACCACCCCGTGTTTCAGGAGGTCCAATCTGCTTTTGCTAGATTCTGAATGAAGGACGCTGGCAGGAATTTCTTGATGACATGAGAGCATATGAAAGCTGACAGCTTCTCCACGTATTTCCAGTCTAAGAACACCCTTTATTTACAGCACACAGAATATATAACACAGATACACAGGGCAGGCCAATAGGAAAACAGCTGGCCAGACATACATTACAATAGCCGCAGGGGGCCGGAGCCTGCCGCTATTTACTGTGGGAATTACAAAGGTGGGGGGAAGTCAGAAAGAGAATATCTTGTGGGCTGATGCATTAGGGACATGCATTTCACATGGAAACTATTATACATACATATACTGCATAACAATTCTTGGTGCTGGGGGGTTCTGTAACAGTCAGTATGTATGTGGCCATAATACTGGATGACTATAGGGTCTCCATTATTCTCCCATGGGGGGGTTGCATTATACTCCTATGGGGGTTGCATTATACTCCTTTGGTGGAGGGAGGGGTAGCTGCATTATATTCCTATGGGGCTGCATTATATTCTATGGGGCTACATTATATTCCTATGGGGATGCATTATATTCCTAGGGGGCTGCATTATACTCTCTGTGGGGGCTGTGCATTGTATTATTTGTACTATATGGAGCACTATGGGGTGTGTATTATACTGTATGGAGCAATATGGGGTGCGTATTATGCTGTATGGAGCACTATGGGGTGCGTATTATGCTGTATGGATCACTGTGGATTGTGTATTATACTGTATGAAGGCCTATGACGTGCATTGTACTCTTTGTACTATATGGAGAACTATGGGATGTGTATTATGCTGTATAGAGCACTATGGGGTGTGTATTACATTATATGGATGACCGTGGGGAGTAGATTATACTAAACAAGCAAAATGCTGCCTATTCATCGAGTGATTGGCTTGTTTATGCCGGAACAAAAATCATTGTTCTCAGCAGCACATTGTAAAAACTGTAGATGTACTGCTGATACTGCATGATACTCTAAATGGAGAGATTAATCTACTAGTGATCATCCTGTCCCCATCATTCTTCCTCAGCCAGTGTTAGGGTATGTTCACACGTTCAGGATTTCCATCCTTTTTTTTTCCTGACTGTTTTTTAAAAAACTGCAGCTCTTGGCAGAAAACGCAGGTCCTTTTTTTGGTCCTTTTTTGGTCCGTTTTTGATGCGTTTTTTGATGCGTTTTTTGATGCGTTTTTTTGATGCAGTTTTCTAGCCAGAGTCTGTGTGTTTTCTAGGAATTTTTTTAGGGTTAAAATGGCTGAAAATACCCTAACCCTACCCCTAACCCTAACCCTACCCCTAACCCTAACCCTACCCCTAACCCTACCCCTAACCCTAACCCTACCCCTAACCCTACCCCTAACCCTACCCCTAACCCTAACCCTACCCCTAACCCTACCCCTAACCCTACCCCTAACCCTACCCCTAACCCTACCCCTACCCCTATTCTAACCTTAGTGAAAAAAAAAAAAAAAAAAAATTCTTTATTTTTTTTATTGTCCCTACCTATGGGGGTGACAAAGGGGGGGGGGTGTCATTTACTATTTTTTTATTTTGATCACTGAGATAGGTTATATCTCAGTGATCAAAATGCACTTTGGAACGAATCTGCCGGCCGGCAGATTCGGCGGGCGCACTGCGCATGCGCCCGCCATATCTGCCGGCCGGCAGATTCGGCGGGCGCACTGCGCATGCGCCCGCCATTTTGCAAGATGGCGGCGCCCAGGGAGAAGACGGCCGGACGGACACCGGGACGCCGGGTGAGTATAAGGGGGGGAGATTAGGGCACGGGGGGGGCATCAGAGCACTGGGGGGGGGCATCGGAGCACTGGGGGGGGGCATCGGAGCACGGGGGGGCGGGATCGGAGCACGGGGGGGGCAGCCACACTCCGCCCACGCACTTCCGCCCGCTCCCCGCACTTCCTGCTGCAGCGGTTCTGCACATCAAACCGCAGTAAAACCCGCAGATATATTTTTGATCTGCGGGTTTTACTGCGGTTTGGACCTCACAATGGAGGTCTATGGGTGCAGAACCGCTGCGGCTCCGGAAAAAGAATTGACATGCTCCTTCTTTTTTCCGGGAGCTATTCAGCGCGTCTTTTTTTTTACAATTTCCGGACCATGTGCACAGTGTGTCCTGTTTTCCATAGGGTACAGTGTACTGTACCCTGCATGGAAAACAGCCGCGGAACCGCAGCGGCAAAACCGCCGCGGTTCCGCGGTAAAAAACGCACTGTGTGAACATGGCCTAAAGAGGCCAGGAAACAAGCATCAAAATACTTCAATATTGTCATCATGCTCATTTAGCGGCCTGAACTTAGTTAGCACATGTAAATACAACCAAAATGTTTCTGTGTGTTAGTACAATATGTTAGCATTTGGGGCTCTACTTTAAACTTTTGCCCAGTGCCCCACTTTGTCTAAAAGCGGTCCTGACTGCAGGAACCATAAAGTAAAAACATTAAAGCAGCAAACTTTGTGGAAGCCCAAATTTGTGTCAGTCTGAAACATCTGGTCATTATATAGTTGGACTCATCTTAATATCAGGACTATATGGTTGTTCTGACATGGATTTTCAAAGAAAATACATAGGCCTCATCAGGTCTAAAAAAATCTGTTTAATAATATCTACATACACCTTCTATTGTAACACTGGCTGTTAGATCTGCTAAAAAATCCAATGCACACTCCGATTAAGAAGGCATTCGGTTGTAATTTCAAGACATTGTAGGGTTGTATTACACAGGCACTGTATGGCAGTATAAAGGGGCATTGTGTGGTGTTGGTACTGTATTTTGACACTTTATAATGTTATAATTTACAGGGTGGGCCATTTGTATGGATACACCTAAATAAAATGGGAATGGTTGGTGATATCAACTTCCTGTTTGTGACACATTAGTATATGGGAGGGGGAAAACTTTTCAAGATGGGTGGTGACCATGGCGGCAATTTTGATGTCAGCCATTTTAGATCCAACTTTATTTTTTTCAATGGGAAGAGGGTCATGTGACACATCAAACTTGTCATGTAGGAATGCTGGGACCTGACACCCAAGATGGTGCAAAACAACATTATGGATGTCAGGTCCGAGCATTCCTACATGAACAGTTTCCTGGAAAGTGGATTAGTCGTCGTTGGCCAGATGAATGGCCACCAAGGTCTCCCGATCTGACCCCCTTATACTTTTATCTTTGGGGTCATCTGATGGCAATTGTCTATGCTGTGAAGATACGAGATGTGCAGCATCTGAAACAGCGGATACTGGAAGTCTGTGCTAGCATTTCTTCTGCGGTGTTGCTATCAGTGTGTCAAGAGTGGGAAAAAAGGGTTGCATTGACAATCCAACACAATTGGCAGCACTTTGAAAACTTTTTATAAGTGGTCATAAACTTGTAAATAACTCATGAAAGAATAAAGTTACCTCAAAACCAAGCACGCCATTGTTTTTCTTGTGAAATTCTCAATAAGTTTGATGTGTCACATGACCCTCTTCCCATTGAAAAAAATAAAGTTGGATCCAAAATGACTGACTTCAAAATGGCCACCATGGTCACCACCCATCTTGACAAGTTTTCCCCCTCCCATATACTAATGTGCCACAAACAGGAAGTTGATATCACCAACCATTCCCATTTTATTTAGGTGTATCCATATAAATCGCCCACCCTGTAGATAATTTATGGTAGAATGTGGGCCCTGTATGGCACTAAGTTGGATAAAGCATAAAGTAGTGTCTGTGTGCAGGTAGTATCTGGCTTTGTGGGACACTAATATTATATTCTATTTACTTAACAGATCTAAGAAAATGTAAAAGTGATTGTGAAGAGGGAGCAGCCGCCATCTTGGATATGGGGCATAATGCACGCCTCCTATCATAGATGGCCTGACTCCATTTTGTCTCATATTAGAATTCAGCTGGTCACATGTCTGCAGGGACATAAGCACTCCTGGCCCCACATTTTCCCTACTTGAATGAAGACCCTTTAGCATGGTAATGGTCTGAGAACAGTGTAGCAGGCAGATTGCAATTCAAAGCTTGAATGAGGAAGCCACGCCAGCAGGGGGCATGGAGGTGCCTGGGGGCTCAATTAAAGCATACATGTCAGATGGCTACAGGAGGACACGTCTATTGTCTCCCCAGCCGGACTGTCTACAACATGAAATTTTGAATTATGGATGCATCGTCCGACAGTTCATGTCACAGCTGATGAAGTCTCTCTGTAAGCAGACACAGGTGCAACATCTGGTAGCCAGCCCGTATTACCCACAGACCAATGGCCTGTGTGAGCAGTTCAATGGCACCTTAAAGCAGATGCTTAAGATGTTGGTCGACTCCCATGGGAGAGACTGGGAGCGGTATCTCCCACACCTTCTATTTGCCTACCAGGAGGTTCCACAGGCCTCAATGGGGTTCTCCCCCTTTGAGCTCCTGTATGGGCGATGTGTACGGGGGCCCCTTGCCCTGGTGAAGGAAGCATGGGAAGGAGATTTGGCCACCCCTGGAGTGTAGGTCATTGAGTATGTCGTGCGCTTCTTGGACACAATGACGGCCTTGACACGGCTGGTGCATGACAATATGGCCCAGGCCCAAGCTGATCAGAAGCGGTGGTACGACCAGAATGCCTGTGAGAGGACCTACCAGGTGGGTAAAAAAGGTGTGGGTACTGTTCCCCGTCCCACAAAACAAGCTTCAGGCGGCCTGGGAGGGTCCATACATCGTGCACCAGCAGCTCAACGCCATCACCTATTTGGTCACCCTGGACCATGCCCGTGAAGGAGGAAGGCCTTCCATGTAAACATGATGAAGGCACATCATGAGAGGGAGGCTTGTACCCACCCAGTGTGCAACCTTTTCGAGGAAGGTGAGGTAGAAACTCTCCTGGATCTGCTCACCCAAGCCAAGGTGGGTGGATCCATCGAGGATGTGGGGGTTGGCCACCAGCTCTTGGAGGACCATCGTTCCCAGCTGGGGGTCACCCTACACCCCTTTCGGGGGCTGTTCATCAGCCTGTCCGGAAGGACTGAGGCAGCTGTCCATGAGGTGGACACCGGCAATCACCCCCCGATCTGGCGTTCAGCATATCGGGTTTCTCTCGAGG
This sequence comes from Ranitomeya imitator, assembly GCF_032444005.1. NCBI lineage: Eukaryota > Metazoa > Chordata > Amphibia > Anura > Dendrobatidae > Ranitomeya > Ranitomeya imitator. Next base: position 708,090,232 of record NC_091284.1, on the reverse strand, counting down.
TGCAGCAGCACATGCACCAAGAGATAGACGTGATGCTGAAGCTGGGGGTGATCCAAGCATCCAACAGCGCGTGGGCTTCGCCTGTAGTCCTTGTCCATAAAAAGGACCGAACTATGTGGTTCTGTGTGGACTACCGGGGACTCAACACTGTGATGGTCACCGATGCGTCCCCAATGCCACGCATCGATGACCTGCTCGATCAGCTGGCCGGGGTCAAGTACCTGACCATCATAGATCTGAGCAGGGGATATTGGCAGATTCCCCTGACCCCTAAGGCACGGGAACGCTCTGCCTTTATCATCCCATTTGGACTGTGCGAGTCCACGGTGATGCCCTTCGGCATGAAGAATGCCCCTGCCACTTTTCAGCGGATGGTCAACATGCTGCTCGAGGGACTGGAAGGGTATGTGACCGCATACCTGGATGACATTGCTGTCCCATCTGGAAGGATCACCTAGAGCACCTGGCGCAGGTGCTCGGGCGGATCCAGCGAGCAGGCTTGACCATTAAGCCGGAAAAGTGCCAGCTGGGTATGAGTGAGGTCCACTACCTGGGACACCTGGCAGGCGGGGGAGCTCTGAAGCCAGTGCCCGGGAAGGTGGATGCCATCACCTCCTGGCCCTCTCCCAGGACCAAGAAGCAGGAGATGTCCATCTTGGTGACTGCCGGGTACTATAGGAGGTTTGTTCCACACTATAGCACCCTGGCCAAGCCCCTGATGACCTCACCAAGAAGAAGCTGCCCACCGCAGTCAACTGGACAGTTGCCTGGCACTCAAAAGCACCCTTTCTAGCTCTCCTGTACTACAGGCAGCCGACTTCACACGGCTGTTCATAGTACAGACCGATGCCAGCGACTTTGGCCTCGGTGCTGTGCTCAGCCAGGTCGACACTACGGGTCATGAACACCCTGTTTTGTACCTGAGCCGGAAGCTCCTGCCGAGGGAGGTGGCCTATTCCACGATGGAGAAGGAATGTCTGGCAATTGTATGGGCCCTGCAGCATCTGCAGCCATACTTGTACGGACGCCAATTCACCATGGAAACAGACCACAACCCCCTCAGCTGGTTGCACACGGTCTCTGGGACAAATGGGAGGTTGCTACGCTGGAGCCTTGATCTCCAGCAGTATCACTTTACCATTCGCCACCAAAAACGCAGAGACCATGGTAACGCTGATGGGTTGTCCCGGCAAAGAGAAGGTGTGGAAGAGCGCATGGAGGAACACAGGAATGTGATACCCCCTAGCACCCTTTAAAACAGGGAGGTGTGAAGAGGGAGCAGCCACCATCTTGGATATGGGGCATAATGCAGGCCTCCTATCAGAGATTGGCCTGACTCCATTTTGTCTCATATCAGAATTCACCTGGTCACACGTCTGCAGGGACATGAGCACTCCTGGCCCCCACCTTTCCCCTACTTGAATGAAGACCCTTTAGCATGGTAATGGTCTGAGACCAGTGTAGCAGGCAGATAGCACTTCAAAGATTGAATGAGAAAGCCACACCAGCAGGGGTATGGAGGTGCCGGGGGGCTCAATTAAAGCATACATGTCAGATGGCTACAGAAGGACACGTCTATTGTCTCCCCAGCTGGACCGTCTACAACAAGAAATTGAGAATTATGGATGCATCGTCCGAGGTACAGGCTCATAAAAAATATCCTCACAGCCCTGAAGAAATTGCGCATCTGACAGTGCAACTCCCGGGTCAGTGAGAAGTTCTGGAACCTGAGATATAGAGATCAGCCTCCCACAGCGATCGAATGGGTCCAGGTTTGATCCCTGTACGACTGGCAGAACAAACCACATGCGCTGGTACCGCCCCTGTACTGATCTGATCATCCTGAGAGAAGTTATTCTATTTATTAGGTATTGGGAATAGATTCAGCAGGGAAGCTGAAGGGTGGAGATTGTTAGCCCACCCAGGTACAGGGGAGGGACACAGAAGGATTAAGAGCTGAGGACCAGAAGAAGATGATGATGAAATAAGGAACAGGGCATATGCCAGCCAGAGGGGAGAAAGCACATGCTTTTTGGGGGGCTGCCCGGCAACTAGAAGTCTTGCACCTATGGAATGCAGAGCTCCCTAGCCTTCACAAGCGACCTTCAACCTGGTAAATTGACCTCCAGCTTTATTCCTCTAAGCCTTGTACTATTATCGTTATATTTTACTCTGACTGTAACTCTTGTTATATTTTTACTATATATTTCTTGTAATTATCTAGAGCGCCCTTAAGGCAATTAAACCATAAATTAATTTTGGGCTGATCCTTTTATTCTGATTGTGAATCTTAGAATACCCAGCGTGGGTAACAGTGCAGTCTCGCCGGTGGCCATTTGCTCTAGGTATCCCTTTTTGACCTGAGAGACAAAGGGGGCACCGGAGAGCTGTGCCTGTGTAGTTATGTCACGGATTGGTTACGTGGGAGGAACTATTTGGCTTCACAGTGATAAATGAGGGTTTATTGTGTCTAAGTGCCTTGTGAACCAGGTGAAGGTGATGTGAACGAAATCTGCCATACACAACCACTAATAACTGCCCTACTGATCCAATTCAAGAGCTGTCATGTTAATGTCAGGACTCAAATTTAGACGAAATGACCTGTATTGTACAAGATGCCATGCAGACTGACACAGTCAAGTGCAATCCAATAAGAGTCTAAGTTAAGCGTGCTCCACATCATTATTCTAGTGTCTAGTGGAAGTCGATAGAACTTGGACCAAAGGACCAAAAAATGGCTTAATGAGCAAAAGCAATTAGCATTTTTGTGCCAGTTTCTTCATATGCATGTGTATTTGTATTACACTAAGGTGGGGGACGGTTGGCATGCACTTAGGAACCATATTCTGCTGATTTTCAGCCGTCTACAAATATCGGACATATATAGTGTGTTTTAGTTATATTGATATACTATACATAAACAAGAGTTTATCCATAAAGTACGAATACATACTACTATCTTCACACCGTACGGTTGTCTTTTAAAAAAAAAAGTCTAAATAATAATACCAATGATGTCTAAGTGTGTTGGGCACAGTTTTTGCTGCTGAAATAGTTAAATCCCTATATGCCTATGTTTATGAGATTTGCCCTTAGGCACGTGGTCTACTGGAGTAAGACAAATAGCCTAGGACATTTTCTCACTTCACTAACACTAACTGACTCCAGCTGGAGAAGGGACAATGTAATTTCCTATTCATCATAGTGGTGAACATCCTGTCACATCCTTGTAAATTAAAAGAGCGTCACACACCAAAAGCTTTCTCCTATGGACTAAGGGGTGGGACATTTTAAAGCTACCACAGTGCTGAGGCCATATTTCTCATCTATCGGGTGTGCTACCTGCCAAACTTCCCATCAAAATCGAGATGAAACCAATAAAGAATTTATGAATAAGAACATGCTATTTGCAGGTCTGTAGAATTCTGCACATCTCTTCTGAAATGAGGAGAACAGAAGCTTTATAAGGCCAGGTATCCCGAAGGTACAATAAATTATGAATTGCTTTCATCTGGCATTTTATAATGCAGAGATATTATATTCCAGGCAAAGCTTTATGCAGCCATGGTTAAATAGCATTTAAATTATGAAGCAGTTTATGAGTTTGCAGAAGACACACAATAAAGTTGTGGAACAGGGGGTAACCAATATCAGAAGACCTAGATATATTATCTAAATACACAAGGAAAAATAAACGGCAAGAGCCAGAGCTTGGACGGCTGAATAATTTCATCATGGAGTAAAGACAAAACATAAAAGTCTTATGCTCTCGTACCAAATGCCCAGGAGTAATGAAATTTACAAAATAACATACATTTCATAGAATGTGTGTATTGTATAAATAGTCATATCTGGAAAGTAATTACCGTATATACTCGAGTATAAGCCGACCCGAGTATAAGCCGACCCCCCTAATTTTGCCACAAAAAACTGGGAAAACTTATTGACTCAAGTATAAGCCTAGGGTGGAAATGCAGCATTTACCGGTGAATTTCAAAAATAAAAATAGATCATTCTTGCCCCATAGCTGTGCCATATAGTGCTCTGCACCGTTCATATTTCCCCATAGCTGTGCCATATAGTGCTCTGCACCGTTCATATTTCCCCATAGCTCTGCCATATAGTGCTCTGCACCGTTCATATTTCCCCATAGCTGTGCCATATAGTGCTCTGCACCGTTCATATTTCCCCATAGCTGTGCCATATAGTGCTCTGCACCGTTCATATTGCCCCATAGCTCTGCCATATAGTGCTCTGCACCATTCATATTTCCCCATAGCTGTGCCATATAGTGCTCTGCACCGTTCATATTGCCCCATAGCTCTGCCATATAGTGCTCTGCACCGTTCATTATTGCCCCATAGCTGTGCCATATAGTGCTCAGTCTGCACCATTCATATTTCCCCATAGCTCTGCCATATAGTGCTCTGTACCGTTCATATTTCCCCATAGCTCTGCCATATAGTGCTCTGCACCGTTCATATTGCCCCATAGCTGTGCCATATAGTGCTCTGCACCATTCATATTTCCCCATAACTTTGCCATATAGTGCTCTGCACCGTTCATATTACCCCATAGCTCTGCCATATAGTGCTCTGCACCGTTCATATTTCCCCATAGCTCTGCCATATAGTGCTCTGCACCGTTCATATTTCCCCATAGTTCTGCCATATAGTGCTCTGCACCATTCATATTGCCCCATAGCTGTGCCATATAGTGCTCTGCACCGTTCATATTTCCCCATAGCTCTGCCATATAGTGCTCTGCACCGTTCATATTTCCCCATAGCTCTGCCATATAGTGCTCTGCACCGTTCATATTGCCCCATAGCTGTGCCATATAGTGCTCTGCACCGTTCATATTTCCCCATAGCTCTGCCATATAGTGCTCTGCACCGTTCATATTTCCCCATAGCTCTGCCATATAGTGCTCTGCACCGTTCATATTTCCCCATAGCTCTGCCATATAGTGCTCTGCACCGTTCATATTGCCCCATAGCTCTGCCATATAGTGCTCTGCACCGTTCATATTTCCCCATAGCTCTGCCATATAAAGCTCTGCACCGTTCATATTTCCCCATAGCTCTGCCATATAGTGCTCTGCACCGTTCATATTGCCCCATAGCTGTGCCACATATAGTGCTCTGCACCGTTCATATTGCCCCATAGCTGTGCCATATAGTGCTCTGCACCGTTCATATTTCCCCATAGCTGTGCCATATAGTGCTCTGCACCGTTCATATTTCCCCATAGCTCTGCCATATAGTGCTCTGCACCGTTCATATTTCCCCATAGCTCTGCCATATAGTGCTCTGCACCGTTCATATTTCCCCATAGCTGTGCCATATAGTGCTCTGCACCGTTCATATTTCCCCATAGCTCTGCCATATAGTGCTCTGTACCGTTCATATTTCCCCATAGCTCTGCCATATAGTGCTCTGCACCGTTCATATTTCCCCATAGCTCTGCCATATAGTGCTCTGTACCGTTCATATTTCCCCATAGCTGTGCCATATAGTGCTCTGCACCGTTCATATTTCCCCATAGCTCTGCCATATAGTGCTCTGCACCGTTCATATTTCCCCATAGCTGTGCCATATAGTGCTCTGCACCGTTCATATTTCCCCATAGCTGTGCCATATAGTGCTCTGCACCGTTCATATTGCCCCATAGCTCTGCCATATAGTGCTCTGCACCGTTCATATTTCCCCATAGCTCTGCCATATAGTGCTCTGCACCGTTCATATTTCCCCATAGCTGTGCCATATAGTGCTCTGCACCGTTCATTATTGCCCCATAGCTCTGCCATATAGTGCTCTGCACCGTTCATTATTGCCCCTTAGTTGTGCCATATAGTGCTCAGTCTGCACCATTCATATTTCCCCATAGCTCTGCCATATAGTGCTCTGTACCGTTCATATTTCCCCATAGCTCTGCCATATAGTGCTCTGCACCGTTCATATTGCCCCATAGCTGTGCCATATAGTGCTCTGCACCGTTCATATTTCCCCATAGCTCTGCCATATAGTGCTCTGCACCGTTCATATTACCCCATAGCTCTGCCATATAGTGCTCTGCACCGTTCATATTTCCCCATAGCTCTGCCATATAGTGCTCTGCACCGTTCATATTTCCCCATAGTTCTGCCATATAGTGCTCTGCACCATTCATATTGCCCCATAGCTGTGCCATATAGTGCTCTGCACCGTTCATATTTCCCCATAGCTCTGCCATATAGTGCTCTGCACCGTTCATATTTCCCCATAGCTCTGCCATATAGTGCTCTGCACCGTTCATATTGCCCCATAGCTGTGCCATATAGTGCTCTGCACCGTTCATATTTCCCCATAGCTCTGCCATATAGTGCTCTGCACCGTTCATATTTCCCCATAGCTCTGCCATATAGTGCTCTGCACCGTTCATATTTCCCCATAGCTCTGCCATATAGTGCTCTGCACCGTTCATATTGCCCCATAGCTGTGCCATATAGTGCTCTGCACCGTTCATATTTCCCCATAGCTCTGCCATATAAAGCTCTGCACCGTTCATATTTCCCCATAGCTCTGCCATATAGTGCTCTGCACCGTTCATATTGCCCCATAGCTGTGCCACATATAGTGCTCTGCACCGTTCATATTGCCCCATAGCTGTGCCATATAGTGCTCTGCACCGTTCATATTTCCCCATAGCTGTGCCATATAGTGCTCTGCACCGTTCATATTTCCCCATAGCTCTGCCATATAGTGCTCTGCACCGTTCATATTTCCCCATAGCTCTGCCATATAGTGCTCTGCACCGTTCATATTTCCCCATAGCTGTGCCATATAGTGCTCTGCACCGTTCATATTTCCCCATAGCTCTGCCATATAGTGCTCTGCACCGTTCATATTTCCCCATAGCTCTGCCATATAGTGCTCTGCACCGTTCATATTGCCTCATAGCTGTGCCATATAGTGCTCTGCACCGTTCATATTGCCCCATAGCTGTGCCATATAGTGCTCTGCACCGTTCATATTTCCCCATAGCTCTGCCATATAGTGCTCTGCACCGTTCATATTTCCCCATAGTCCTGCCATATAGTGCTCTGCACCGTTCATATTGCCTCATAGCTGTGCCATATAGTGCCCTGCACCGTTCATATTGCCCCATAGCTGTGCCATATAGTGCTCTGCACCGTTCATATTTCCCCATAGCTCTGCCATATAGTGCTCTGCACCATTCATATTTCCCCATAGCTCTGCCATATAGTGCTCTGCACCGTTCATATTGCCCCATAGCTCTGCCATATAGTGCTCTGCACCGTTCATATTGCCCCATAGTTCTGCCATATAGTGCTCTGCACCGTTCATTATTGCCCCATAGCTCTGCCATATAGTGCTCTGCACCGTTCATATTGCCCCATAGCTCTGCCATATAGTGCTCTGCACCGTTCATATTGCCCCATAGCTGTGCCCCATATAGTGCTCTGCACCGTTCATATTGCCCCATAGCTGTGCCCCATATAGTGCTCTGCACCGTTCATATTTCCCCATAGATGCTCCACATATATCTGTGCCATTGCTGCTGCTGCTGCAATAAAAAAAAAAAAAAAGCCATACTCACCTCTCTTGCTTGCAGCTCCCAGTGTCCGGTCCCGGCGTCTCTCCGCTCTGACTGATCAGGCAGAGGGCGCCGCGCACACTATATGCATCATCGCGCCCTCTGACCTGCACAGTCAGTGCAGATAGACGCCGGGAAGATGGAGCGGCGCCGGGAAGATGGAGCGGCACTGGGAAGATGGAGCGACGCCCGGCAGCTGGAACGTGGACAGGTAAATATGCTATACTTACCTGCTCCCGGCTCCTTCCCCCGTACAGCTGTCTTCGGTGCCGCAGCTTCTTCCTCTATCAGCGGTCACCGGCACCGCTGATTAGAGAAATGAATAGGCGGCTCCACCCCTATGGAAGGTGGAGCCGCTTATTCATTTCTCTAATGAGCGGTCCTACGTGACCGCTGAACAGGGGAAGAACTGCAGCACCGAAGACCGTGGGACGGCAGAGGGAGCGCCAGGATCGCTGGAAGCAGGTAAGTATGCCTCAGCGCCCTCACCCGCCGACCCTGCCACCCACCTTGACTCGAGTATAAGCCGAGAGGGGCACTTTCAGCCCAAAAATTTGGGCTGAAAATCTCGGCTTATACTCGAGTATATACGGTATATCATTACAATTTCATTTGTGTCACACAAATTTTTTAGATGTTACCTTTTTTTTAAATTGAAACACCAGGGGATATAATGATGATGAGATGAGTAGAAATGAGCGGATCAGCAAAAATTTGCCTGTTTTTGTGGATTTTCCTGGGAAATATGATTTGCCGAAGTCATTCTCTGTGAATTTAATTTTACTTATATTCTAGGGTCTGTCTAGGATTATAGAGAATGATAAATGTAAGATGTAAAAAATAAAATAAAATCTTTATATAGTACTTACCATTTTGCTGAATCCGCACAGAGGCAAATAACTAAAAAAATCCACATTTTCAATAGTGAAAACAAGCCTGGGATGGGCTGAAACATCTAATTGGATTTCTGTATTGAAATAAAAAAGCAATTATCCAATACGTGAGTTCCAGGACCTGGCTTCCTTTATTTAATATTGGGATTTAGACATTTGCTAATCAAAATCGTTAAGCCTAATATTTGGGTTCAGCTAGGAGGCCACATTTGCTAATGTAAACCGTTTGGGCTAAAACGATGTTGCAGTCAGGAATCAGGAGGCCCCATTTGCTAATCCAAATCATTAGGTCTAATAGTATTGTGCAGTCTGTAGCCCACATTTCCTACTCAAAATTGTTTGGGCTAATACTGTGTCGCAGTCACGATTCAGGAGGCCCCATTTTCTAATCAAAATTGTTAGGGCTAATAGTGTTGTTCAGGTACACTATCTCAGAAAATAAATTCTGATTGTTCATTTAGTGACAGATAACTGACAGGTGGTGATACAGGTAGTTAAAAAAGGGGAAGGACACATACAATATGAGTGGGAAAAAGTTACTGAAAGCTCTACTGAGAAAACACAGTCTCGTCCTATCCAAAGACAACTAACAACATCTGTAACTGGATTGGTGACTCGACTCCTTTTCTTTGGCAGCTGCATAGTGGTATGCCTTGTAGATGAGGGTCAGAAAGAGCATATGCTCAGTGGATGGCAAGCAATGCATCAAGTGGCCTTTCCTTCTCTTCCTCCACCTTAACATCACACACAGTACAATCCTCAGAGGTGGCACCCCAATCACCCTTGATTCCCCCGGTATTACAAAGTCCCAAACACTGACTGTGATAAACCACAGATGGGTGAGTCTGAAGAGCTGTTCACATATTCTATTCCAAGGGCATTAGATGTCTGCTCCAAAGATTCACAGAATCCAGAAAAGGAAAGCATCTGCACCAGTGCCCCAAATTTTTACCTGTTGGATCTGGTGCCAGACGAAGTAGGATCCAAACAGAATCCAGACCCTTGTCACCAGATATTAACCCCCATGGGTGGATGTGATACTGATAAGACTGAGAAACCAGAGGTGCGTGCAGTCTGTTCTGTGCTTTCAGGGCAGGAACAGGAGGAGGGTGACTCTCAGAGTGAGGAGTATGAGAACAGAGAGGATGATGAAGAAGTTGTAGATTCCACGTGGTGTGATCCCAGAAACACACAGCTGAGTAGCTCTGCAGAGGAGGTGGAGGAGGAGGTAGACAAGGAGGTTACGTTGTGGCTTGCCCCACAGACACGGAGTGATGCAACCTCAACAAGCATTGCATCATTAGGCACAATTGTGGCTGTGACCAGCACCGGTCGCGAGTCTGCAGTTTGCAGATGTGTCAAGGGTTGCCTAGTGTGGGCATTTTTTGAGATCCAATTCACATTATCTGCCAACTTTGCAAACAATGACTCAGTAAAGGCAAAAATTGCAATAATTTGATTACTACATGCATGAACCGGCACATGCATGATCAACATGCCTTATTCGGGGAATCTCACTAAAATGCGGACTACCAGGCCTCACCAACACCAGCTGTCCCATCAAATCCATCTGCTGTTTCCTCCTCCGCCACCATTCCAAGTCTTCATACACAGGTCTCTGGCTGAAGAAACTACAATTGTTTACCTACCACAGTCGGCGTGAGTGAGAGCTGGTCAGTTGTTATGGAAGTAAACATGACTGCTGCTTTTGTGTCACCGAACACAACACATCTTTCTCAATCCACCATAACATCTCCACCTGCACCTCACTCACAGTCCAACAGTTTTGGTCACTGGGCTAAAATGTGGACTAGTGAGCCTCGCCAACCACCAGCCATCCCATCAACCGCATTTGCAGCTTCCTCCTCAGTCACCGTGGTAAGTGTTTTCACACAGGTCTCTGACCGCAGAACCTGCACTTGCTTACCCCCTACAGTTGGGGTGAGTCAAAGACCGTCATCTGTTATGGAAGTGGAGAAGTCTGCTGTTTTTGTTTAATCGAGCACAACATATCTTTCTCAATCCACCATAACATCTTTGCCTGCACCTCACTCAAAGTCCAGCAGTTTGTATTGTTCACTCTGCTCCACACTCTCTCAGCACAGCAGCCAGCCTTCGGTCCAGCAGTTGTGGTCACGTAAAAGAATGTTTCCTCCCACACATGCCAACCATCTCCAATCTGTTTGCCACGGAAATGCTGCCTTTCTGCCAGGTGGATTTAGATGGTTTCTGAAAATGGATGGACATCGCAGTCCCCAGTACCTGTTGCCCAGTTCTAGTTACTTCTAAAAAAGCTGTGCTCGATAACAACATCATGTCATAGACAACATCACCCATTCCCTGAAAAAATCTTTGTCTGCCAGGGTGCATTTTACCACTGACACCTGAACAAGCAAACATGGGCAGGGGCATTACAATTCACTGACTGGGTGACTCTGGTGGCTGTGAAGGCAGGCAGTCAAGAGGCTGCTCCACAAGTCTTGGAATCCCCAAGGTTTGCTGGACAAATCTCTGTATCTAACACTTCCTCCACTGCTTCTAGCTCCTCCATCTCCTCTAGGACCTCCACCGGCTCCCTTAACCTATCCCTTAATGAGACACGCGTTTCTACAGTGCAGAGAGAGAATCTTCAATACCTACTGTGCAGCCAGGGCTCACCGCAATCAGTTAGTGTTTAAATTAATATGCCTTGAAAATCGCAGTCACACAGCTCAAGAGTTGTGGACAGCTATTCAGGCCGAGTTAGAGCAATGGCTGTCTCCACTGAACCTGGAGCTAGGAAAGGCTGTGTGATAACGGTGCGAAACTGGTGGCAGCTCAAAGCTGGGGCAATCTCACATACGTGCCTTGCATGGCTCATGTCCTCAAACTGGAGACACAGCAATTTCTCTGACACAATTCCAGCCTGGATGCGCTGTTGCAAAAAGCAAAGTTGCTATGTGCTTACTTCTGCCGATCACACATCGCAGGTAATAAACTTGCATCGTTACAGAGGTTTTTTGACCTACTGGCTAACCATTTGATTTTTGATGTGTCGACATGGAGAAAATCTACTCTGCACATGTTGCAGTAACTGTGACAGCAGCGATGAAAGCTGGTGGTTTGACTGTTTGGGTCTCCATCTGGGAAGTTGCCTGTTGTGGAAGGGGTGTCAGAGGCCCATTATACTGTGATGCCACTTTACTGATGTGTGACAATAATTTTTGAAATGTAGAGTATCCAAGTTGGGTCTCCTGCATGTGTGCTGCCTGTAGCAGTAGAGTTCCCAGACTGGCAGGCCTGCACTTACTTTCAGTCAACTACCTTTTTTAGTACTATCCTTACATTTTTCTAACATCAGTACTCTACGAAGCTGATATTTGTGTCACCTGAATGCGGCTGGGAAAAAAAATTGAGCTGTTGCATGAGGTATCAGGGCTCCCAGCAAAGAAGGCTTACACTGAACCCTTACACAGCTTGTGCTAATTGAAACTTCAATTCAAAGCTCTAAATGCTGACCTAGACCCTGATACTTCAGGCATGGCCCAAGGCTGACTGCTTTTGTGACATTTTAAAATGTTCTACTGTGGGTCAATTGATCAGCCAACTATCTGTGTTAGTATCCTTACATTTATCTACAAAAACTTGAAAGGCTACATCGCCGAAACGTGCGTCGGGGAGAACGCTCGCAGACATATTCCTGGCTATTCACGGGTAATGATACCAACTATGTGTCTGTCTTTTTTATATACATTATATGAGCTAGGTTATTAATGTACTAGGCTATATGGGAAATGTGCAATATTTGTGATTACACTTTATAAGACTATATATGAGCCTTATGCCTATGCTGCTAATATTGATTATGTCTTGTGAGCATCCTATTTTTGGCATGTGTTAGTGGGTGTAACCCCTTATTTTCCTCTTGTCATCTGTACCTGGTTGTCTAATAAACTTTATTTTTGTCTATATAAATTATAATTGGAATTTTTTGTCGTTGTTTCTCTTCGTTGCTAATTTATCTACAAAAAGTAGTCTACAAAACTGATGTTTGTACCACCTGAGTGTGGCTGGGAGAAAAACTGTTTCAGTTGTTTCATGAGGTATCAGGGCTCCTAGCAAAGAGGCTTGCACTGCTCCATTACCCACCTTGTCTTAACTGAAAAATCACTGGGTACTTTAAAGCAGGCATCCTTTTTAACTAGAACATGAAATAGTGAATAAGTAAAGTTTATTTTTATTTTGTCTGTGGTCCAATAATCTTAATAAACCTTAATCAGTCCCCGTTGAAGAGATGCAATTCTCATTTTCTGTTTATATAGTAAAAAACAGATTTATGTATTTCTTGTCTGCAATTATTATATACCATTACAACTAGTGGGCAGGGGAAACTTCATAACATGGTGCAGTGATTCTTTTTGAGGTTTTTTTTGCCTAATTCTTATACCATACATATACTAATCAAAAGTGATGAGAGATCATATGTTAATGTAGATAAAAATATTTATGGTGCACATTTGTAAGAGCAGACCACACAAAGCTATACTGTAGGTCCGTGACTATATGACAATGAAATATAACACAGGGTGGAACAACTGTCTTTAATTAATGGGTTTCTGTATATTCATATTGAAATCCAAAATCTTATCTCTATGCTCCATAATGACCAAGTGCCCCAAGTGTGTAAATGATACATAAAAGTTGTATAAAATCTCTTTACTATGCATGTTATTTATTCTGACAAGGCTATGAAAGTACTCGCTCCTCTTTAGAAGGTGCCCTATTAACTTGAAGGATGACACAACTCTGTTTATAAGTAGCCTTTATTGTGCGATACAAGGGAGGAATCACCGAGAGTAATAATTTAAGTCTATACAACAATGTACGGACATTAGGATGCGCTAGTCTCTCCCTCTTGCTAATAAATATATTTTATGGGGTTTTCTTTCTGTTGATGACATAATTGAAAAGCTGATTCATTTAAATTAATACATTGAAGCTCCGTAAACGAGCATTTCTAATTTGTTCTGCAACAGAGACCTGAGAAAGGCCGGTCAAGTCTGAATGAAGCCGATATCCCTTTATACCAGAAGTCTTTTATACGAGGGAGATAGAGACATCAAAATGGTCATCACTCCAAAGGGAAACTCTCCCGTATCTGTGATTCTCAAAGCAACAAAGAAAGAGTTATTATCTTATACTACTAGTCAGTAGAGATGCCTTTTAAACATATTATTTTAATTAAGAATTGAGGGCCAGATTCATTAAGAGTGGCATTGTACATGGCAGTCTTAATGAATGGGCGCCTAACTTACTAAGAGGTGAATTTAGTGGTCCGTTCATCCGTTCTTCTCGCCTGAAATACTACTTCAGTCAGAAACTGGAGTAACTTTTCTGGCTTAGGTTACACCACTAAGGTAGCATAATTTATTATGAATTTGGTGGGTGATGCCATGCCTGCCAGTGGTCTGCCCACTTTAGCAAAGCTGACCAGGACTAGTATGAAAACCCCAAAAGTTGCAAATTGTTTTAGCAGCTTTCCAGTGTTTTACACCAGAAAACTGGCATGAACACTTTGGTGAATTGGCCCTTAATTTCTAGAATTAGCTGCATTTTATTCTTAACCAAACCTGATATCACATTGGGTCTGTTTTTCATATATTAATTAGAGATGAGCAAACCTGAACTGTAAGGTTTAAGGTTCGTACAGTCTACCTAGTGACCATTGCTGAACCACGAATATGGACGTCTCCTGGAAGTCCATTTTACAGTGGAAAGAAGAGGAGAGGAGAGAAGAGAGAGTATAGGTTCAAATTATGTATGGTACAATTCTGGTATCCGAACCAAACTTTGGACTGTAGTTTGGTCGGGTACCAGAACCCAAACTTCCACGGTCCGCTCATCCCTACTATCAATTGCACAAGTGTTGCTTATTTAAGCTAAAAGTTTGAAATAAACTTAGATCTCTTTCAGACGTCCTTGTTGCACATACATGTTCTATCCATGTTTTTTTTACAAAACATACCTATTTTAGTCTATTGGGCTATTCACAGGTCTTTTTTTCTGCAGCACAAATGAAAACTGCCAGTACAAGTCTATCAAGATAAGTGAAAGCAGTCAGAGGGGAGCGCAGAGGAATTGACCCAGGGAAGGGGAGATGAAAGGGAGTTGTCGAGCACCACCGCAGCTCCAGATGAATACCTCCAAAGGAGGATAAGAATGTGTGTCAAACAGAAATCAGTCCCAGGAGCGCTGAAGGAAACTCAGACAACATATGTTGTTTGCCACAACGCGTTTCAACGGTAAACACCGTCTTCTTCAGGTGAGTTTCCTTCAGCGCTCCTGGGACTGATTTCTGAAGTACAAGTCTATCAGTCTGTGAAAGACATGTAAATCATTGTATATTCTGTATTTAGCAATGCAAGGAATAGGAGAAGCTTTGAAATTTATTTATCCATACGTTGAAAACACTTATGACACACTGATAACACACAGACCAAACACTGACGAGACACGGATCCAAAACACTGATGAAACGGGTACCATTTTTTTTGCATGTGTGAAAATACTGACTGAGGCCTTAATGTACAACATCTTCTGAATTGGTAAAAAAAATCAATCTGTTCTTACACTGAATCTAATTTCTACAGTATGCTTAGGTGCCGATTCATTAAGACTGGAATTGTTGGCTGGCGGGTGCCGACTTGTCCCATCCCTCCTATGCTCTGCCCACTGGTGTTGCTGGCTGGGACTGGTGAGAAAAAGCCAAAATTACCAAAACTTTTATGTAATTTACATTGCTCAAAAATTCGCCGATCTTTCAAAGTGTTTTACACAAAAAACTGGCATAAACACATTGACAAATTGCCCTCACACTTTAAACTGTGCTGCTGTGTGGAAATACACTACTACTCAGATTCCTAAAGAACAACTTGATATGTCCATTATATTGGCAGTCTTGCTATACTGATAAACTATTATAAGAAAAAGTTATATTTCACCCTCAACCAAACTGAAAGGGTTTGCTCACTTTCACAAAACTTTTTCCTATAAGTTTCTCTAGTAGCAAAAGCACAGACTGACAAAAAGAAAATTGAGCTCTGCAGCTCTGGCCATGTAGATTATTATTATTTATTATTATAGCGCCATTTATTCCATAGCGCTTTACATGTGAGGAGGGTGTGGTGCAGTGACCCATGTTACAACCAGGGGGCGCTGTATGTGTTCCTCAGGATACGCATGAAGGCACATCTGTAATGGTGATAATGAAACTGTTTTCAGCATTATTGTAAATGGCCAGTATGTGTTGCAGAGAGAGTCTACGCTGTAAGCCTGAAGTAATGTTGTTGTTTTGGGACCTGTAGTCCCACAAGTATTTGTTTAATTGTAAAGGGAGGTTTGCAGGGTTAGTCGAAGAGCTGGGTGGGTCTGGCTAACCACACACACTTCCCATCCAGGGGAGGGGTTACAGGTACATAATATGACCATTGTGTGGTCACATGGTTCAAAGTGTTTGGACCTGAATGGTCCGAGTTGTAGGACCTGAAAGAGGTCAGGTCTGTGTTGGAAGTTCCGGCTAGTGGAAACTTCCTGAAGAGCACGTGGAGAGACCATGTACTGTACCTACTGGACCTGGGATGGCATCTGTGTTGGTGAAACCAGGACTGACAAGGAGTCAGCATGAGGAGCGAAGCTCCTGGAAGGTAATCCCAGACAAGGGGGTTGTAATACATGGCAGAGAAGTTTATCTGCTACATGAACAGACTGGTGGTCATGACATGTTTGTGGATGTAATGGAATGAACTTTACGTTATGTGGTTTATGATAGCTAATAAACCAAATAGACTGATTTATGTGAGGAAACTGCTCCTGTGTGCTTTAATCCCGTGCCAAGCGAGTGTCCCCCAATCCACTCAGGTAGCACTATCTTACATATGGTGCTAGACTGCGGGCAACGGTCCAGGAAGCACGTGTGTACGTGATTGCTGTAACTCGGTGGGGTTACGAAGATTTGCTGTGGATCGGTGGGTCCACGAAGTCAGCTGTGCGGAGCCATGCAGACTCTCGTGAAGAGTAGCTGCAGTTGCAGCAAGAGGTTCTGCAGCAGCAAGAGCTGCAGTTGCAGCAGCAGCTTGTTATCAGCACCCGGAGGTGCTGGCAGTTTGTAACTGCAGCAGGAGCTGGTAAGGTGTCGTGAGAGACATTGGTCCAGATCATTCAGACTCTTAAAGAGCCAGTGCTGACCTAAAGAACCTCTTTTTTTGTATTGTGCAAACTGGTGCCTGAGATTACCATGGGGAGTCCACGGGGTGTACCCCAGGGAAGGGGTGGTGTCCCGAAAAGGGGTGGTGTCCCTAAAAGTAGGCAGGTGACCCAAATAGGGATGGTTGCCCAATAAGGGGTGGAGTACCACAAGGGGGCGGTAACCTGAACAGGGATAGTTGCCCAAAAGGGGTGGAATCCCAAAAGGAGCAGTAACCCAAACATGGATAGTTGCCCAAAAGGGAGTAGAGTGGCGGGGAATAGTAGTTAGTTACCCAAAAAGGGGTGGAGCCTCCTGAAGTTAAAGTGGTGGCACAGACAGACGGTTGCCAGGGCCAATGGCACTATGTGTGTCCAATTTGCCATAAAAACTACACTCCTGGTAAGAGGCTACATGGGTGTGTTCTGGAGTTGAACACAGAGGTAAAGGATGTATTTGGTCTGGTCGATGTGGGGAGCTCAGTGACCCTAGTAAGGGCTGAGGAAGATAAGTTTGTAATGTTCAAAAGGAAGATCGAGGTCACCTGCATCCATGGGGACACTAAGGTTTATTCAGTGGCCTGGGTGCAACTCCAGATGGTCAGGGGCCATACAAGTCTTGAGGCCGCAATAGTCCCAAACTTAACCTGTCCAGTAGTAGGCCAGGACTCTATGTTATTCTCAGACTTGAGAGAGGAGGGCATTCCTCTACAGCAGGAGGATGGAGGTCTCTATACTGTTGCGGTGGCATACATTAAGGCAGTAATACCTCCCAAAATTGACGGGTCAGATGTCGGGTTGACCAGTGGGACGGGTGCTTCTGCCCAACTTATGGACATGATGTCACCTGACGTATATCCCATGATGACTGTTAGTGATGTGGTAAATAAAACCTGTGGAGCTGACACCAGGCTAGAAAGCAACTAGATGGTTCACCACACTGTGAAAAATAACACAGACTCCGGGAGTGACTGTGACATGTCATTGCCAGTAGCAACCGTTAGGGCTGAGTACAATGGTGTGCTGACAGAAGCAATGACACAGTGGAACGACAGGACTCCACAGGGTGAAGTCAGGATGGCGGTGGCAGTCATACCAGAAAATATGACCTGTTTATTGGGGACTTGTTGTGCCAGAGTGACAGAGTGAATAGTGGTGACTCCCATTCAGACGGTGACTCTAAGGCCATAGAAGTGGTGTACAATAATGTTGATGCAGTTAAACATGGCAAGTCTTCTTCCCATCATCGGATACGTAAAAGGCGCAAGGTGGTTAAATCAATTGCCCCTTGTGAAGATTTGAATAAAGTTGAGATGACGGAAGATGGTGAAAGCTCCAGAAAACCTGATGCTGAGGACCTTGAGTGGGTGAAGTACTCTAAAGTCCCAGAGAACCTGGATGAAGCTAAGGTTGACACAGTTGAGAACCAAAAGAGGGATGAAGATGATTGTGCTGAGTCCAAGGGTGCAGAGGTGGAGGAAGCCACCAAAGGTGTGGGGCCTGAAGCAGATACCTTCTCGAGTGATGGAAACTCAACCAAACCAGAGGATGGGAGAATCGAGTTAAGGAGGATCCAGGAGGCAGTAGAAGCCCGGTTGAAGCAAGAGGAGCTTCGGAGACAGGCTGCTGAGGGCCGAGTGGGTGCCTTGGAGAAAGAGGTGTCTAAGCTCAGAGATCACCTGTCAACATGGCAAATTGTGACCAAGGCCCTAAGGGAAGATGTGGAAGTGCTCAGAGAAGAATTAAGAGGTCTTCTGCAAGAGGAGAAGATGGTGGTCGCAGACTCACATCGACTGTGCCAGAGTGGTAACAAGGTGAAGCTGCCAATGCCCATCCTGGCCAGAGGTCTGGAAGAGTGTAAAGCGGAGGAAGAGTTGGCGCTAAAAGCAGAAGAAGACAGTCACCTGGTCGTGGCAGATGTCTTGATGGAAATGTCGAGGCAAAACAGGAGCCATCCGTGGATGAAGAGAGTGAAACCTCGCTCTTCAAGTATGTAATAGAAGTACCCAGAAACATGCAAGAGGCATGTACTGGTGACGGTGTGCATGAGGCCTTTAAAAAGCATTAGAAGCATGGAGTGTCCACTGGGCCTCAAAAACTCAGCAGTTGATGATATTGTCGACTAGGGAAGTCAGTGAAGCAAGTGGCTATCCTTAAGGATATGCACCTACAATGTCTTTGCACAAAACAGATGATCCTGGTGAGGAATAAGGAAGCCACTCGACGTTTGGAGAATGCCAGGAAAGCTCAAAGTTGGCTGGGGTTTGTGGAAGACATTGTTCAAGTACCCAGAAAACTGGTGGGGAAAGTCATTGGAAGATTTGGAAAAGTGATGCAAGATCTGGTGAATAGATCTGGTGTGGCAAAAGTGAGGATTCCAGATGATGGTGAAGTCCAGGTAGCTGGTGAAGATGGGATGTTCCATTTGTCATAATTGGCTCAGTAGAAAGCCTTAGGAACACTCGAATGCTGCTTGAATACTGGGTGACATACCTGAGGGAGATAGAGCAGCTAAGACTGGACCGGCTGCAGATTAATGAACAGCTGCAGAATATAAGATGGCGACCACTTTCAACCCAGGGTCTGGAGAAGCAAAAAAATACCCTAAAGAATAGAACAGTTCAAAGTAGTGCCTCCTCAGTTAGCTCAGGGCTGAGTGACATAGGCAGGAGACCCGGTAGTGGACATGAGAACAAAGAGCCAGACTCAGATCAGTCACTAAGCTCGACTAGACGGTGACTCATGACTGCAACAACAGTAGGAGGCAGCCATGGAAAGAAAGGTCATGTGAAGGGGCACACTTGGAAAGTGGGATGACTAAAAAGGGTCTGGTGACACAGACAGATGGTGACTCAAGAGCTGAAGCCCAAGGCCAACATACTGACCTCTGGGGATGGGGGAGGCCTAACAAAGGTGTAAAGCTGAATGACGCCAAAAACCGACTGAGACAGTCCTCTAGACTTGTGAGGCAAGGTGACATGGGTACCCGGTCTCGGGACCCCTGGTTTATGTCAAGTGTTCAACCCTGCAAGTTTGAACAGAGGGAGAGGGTAAGTGGTGCAGTGACCCATGTTACAACCAGGGGGCACTGTATGTGCTCCTCAGGATATTCATGGAGGCGTATCTGCAATGGTGATAATGAAACTATGTCCGGCATGATTGTAAATGGCGAGTAGGTGTCGCAGAGGGAGTCTGCGCTGTAAGACTGAAGTAATGTTGTTGTTCTGGGACTTGTAGTCAGACAAGTATTTGTATAGTTGTAAAGGGAGGCTTGCAGGGTTGGTCGGAGAGATGGGCGGGTCTAGTTAACCACACACACCTCCCATCCAGGGGAGGGGTTACAGGTACATAATGTGACCACGGTGTGGTCACATGGTTCAGAGTGCTTGGACCTGAATGGTCTGTGTTGTAGGTCCTGAAAGAGGTCAGGTCTGTGTTGGAAGTTCCGGCGAGTGGAGACTTCTTGAATAGCATCTGGTGAGACCATGTACCTACAGAGCCTGGGACGGCATCTGTGTTGGTGAAGCCAGGACTGACAAGGAGTTAGCGTTAGGAGTGAAGCTCCTGTAAGGTAACCCCAGACAAGGGGGGTTGTAATACATGGCAGAGAAGTTTATCTGCTAGATGAACAGACTGGGGGTCATGACATGTTCGTGGATGTAATGAAATGAACTTTACATTATATGGTTTATTATAGTTAATGAACCAAATAGACTTTTAGAAATAGAAATTTATGTGAGGAAACTGCTCCTGTGTGCTTTAATCCCGTGCCAAGCGAGTGTCCCCCAACCTACTCAGGTAGTGCTATCTCACAAGGGGTATACATAATAAAAAACAAGTTCAATAATCTTAATCAATACAAGTCATGACTGGTACATAAGGAGAGAGGACCCTGCCAGCGAGGGCTCACAATCTACAAGGGATGGGTGAGAATATAGTAGGCGAGGGTAGAGCTGGTCATTCAGTGGTTTGGTCTATCTGTGGTTACTGCAGGCTGTAGGCATGAGCCTCTGAATCTGTTGATTGGGTGCTGTGACAGCACTTATATTGTCTACATGGTCAGAGCTACTGAGCTTAGTTGTCTGCAGTGCTGTTCATATGCCGCTCAAAATTTGGGACACTATGTAAAAAGTAAAGAATAGAATAATACAACAATTTGGAAATCTCTTGTAGACATATTTTACTCACAACAGAACATACAACACAGATCAGAAGTTGAACATTGGAAATATTTCTATTCCATTTGAAAAACAAAAAAATTAATTTAGTGTTATAGCTGGGCCGGCGCCTCTGCGTATGTCTCCTTTCTCTTCTCAGCAAGGACCCTGGCATATTTACTCACCTCCCTATGTCATTCTGGTCCCAGCTGTCTCTGCCTCCTCCCAGGGCCAGAGCACAGTACACAGGTCTCCTGGAAGAATGCTTGTGCGCCCCGTGTGGTCCCTGCTTCTTAAAGGGTGCGTGCTTCTGTAAATATCCCCAGCCAATGGGTTGGAGACATTAGGTATTTAGGCAGCCTCACCAATTGGAAGGTGTCTTAGCTACATTAGTGTCAGAGATTATATCTGCCACCTAGTTGTAAGGTACCCATACCTGTGCTCCCTGAATCTGACCCTGTCCGTCCTATCTGCATTTGTTCCTATTCGTCCTGCTTTAACCGGTTCCTAAGTCCACTCTGTCTCTGCCTAGCCCTCAGCTTGACCCACCTTGTCTGCACCTATTCTGCTGCCTGCACCTGTCCAGTCTGAACCAGAGCCAGTGATCCCCCATCCGAGTCTGTTCTGTTTTCCTGCTCATGCCTGATCCAGAATCTGTCAACCAGACCTTTTTTGGTCCTGCTTCTCTGCCCCTTTGGGGGTCAGCTGCCATGACTCTGGGGTCTGTGTTGGTGTAGCACCTGCCGTCCGCCTGGGTTCAAGTCTAACCACACCATCAGGGGCTCTAGTGAAGAACCAGGTGGTTGCTTAGTTATGCTCCTACAGGCTATCTCCAGACCGTGGCACAGTGGTTTCACAACCACATGTGTAACATTCAGAAAATGATGGCAGCAACACATCTCAAAAAGTTGGAATAGGGTTAACAAAACCCTGGAAAAGTAAGTGGTACTAATGAAACAGAGCTGAAGGGTCAATTTTCAACTAATTCACTTGATTGGTTTAAAAAAAGAAAGTTAGAGAGGCAGAGTCTCTCAGAATCAAAGATGGTCAGAGGTTCCCCAATCTGGGAACAACTGCATCTAAAAATTGTAGAACAATTTTTAAAAAATTGTTCCGCATATTAAAATTGGAAAAACGTTATTATGCGGTACGTCTATAGTGCGCATCATAGGATCCTGATGAATGCCGGTGGGCGGGGACACTTTTCCGGCGGTGGTGGCGGCGCGCACGCGCACTATAGACGTACCGCATAATGAATGCCACTATAAGAGTGCCAGCATATTGTCAGCTTAACACATTCCCTTCTTGTGATAAAGCCTACGCGAAACGCGCGTCAGGGGGGTTCACACTTGCATCCCGGCACCTAACTGTCTTCCAGCATGGGTAAGGAATTTTATATTTAACTCTGCCAACTTGCACTTTTGTTTCCCCATATGGATTTCATGTCACTATGACAATACTTGGGGTATGTACTTTCTTATAGAGTTTGGGTATTGCCTCATACTTATGTTAGGCATACCAGTACTGCAAGAGTTTGGATCAGTTATGTAGTGCTAGATTATTACCATGCTTGGGGCATATTTGGATATAATTACCGTGCCAGGGATGCAGCAGTTTCCTTACTAGGGTTTTTGTCTTTTTCTTTTTGTTATAACTTTGCTATTTGTATATAATTTTTGATATTTGTAATAAAGCGTACTAATTTTAATACTTTATGTATGGAGCTCCGTTTTTCTAAAGTGTTATAATGCTGAGAGAGGGATTGAGTATGGAGAACCGGACAAACTGCTGGACTGTGAGGGAGGTGCAGGTGTACATGTTACAGTGGATTGAGAAAGTTGTGATGTGTTCATTCTCTGAGATCGGTCAAAAAAGCACGCATATTTGCTTCCTTTTCAGCTGATGGCAGGCTCTCCATCAGCATGACTGGAGCAGATAAAGAACCCGAGGTTCTGCGTCACAATATTTTGCACAGTAACAAAGGAGGAGGAAGAAGGAGTACATGCAATTGATGGGACAGCTGATGGTTGTTGAGGTCCGCATTTTTTGCGCAGTGGGATTCCCAGAGTAATGCACAATAATTGCGCATATGTAGGTTTATACATGTAGTAATCAAATTATGCACTTTTTCTCTCTACTCAGTTTTTTTTGCAAAGTTGGCAGATTACATGAGTTGGCTAATCCTTTGTGGTGTCTGTTAGGTCTCGAGTTCCCGCTTCTGCACAGGGGGAATCTCGAGCCATCTCCGCTGTGGTCTCCCATTCTCATCCAGCCGCAGTGGAGTCTGCTCAGCAAGGACGTCGGTCCCAGCGTCTTGCTCGGTCTCACTCTGTACAGAGAGTTACTGCTGCTTCTTCAGCTTCTGCCATTAAAGCCAGTGCTGGTCAGCGGCGAGCAGACTTCTCTAGGACTAAGTCCTTGTCTGCACACACTGAGCATGCCCAGGGCAAGATCTCCCGTTGGAGATCGAGGGTCATGTGCTCAGGCTCTGCAGCACATTCCATTGGTCCTCTTGGCAGGTCTTGGAAGGGCAAAGTTTCTGTGGCCACTTCCTGTGCTGAAACTATATAAACTGCGCATGACCGCACGGCCATGCGCTAGTGTACAATTGTTAATGTGTGTATGTTGTGAGTGCAAGTCGTCCTTGGATACCCCTACCCTATTGAATGCCTGTTCGCGGAAGGAGTATGGTTGCTATCTAGCGCCCGACTTAGCCTACAGCACTAATCACACATTACAGCGTCCAGTTGCTGTGACCGCCAGTACGGCGCCGTGCACTTCCTCTGTGCTTTCCTTACCCAAGCCTGGGTGGTTAGTGGCGTTCATCAGTGCGGCACCGCATGCACTCTTGTGCCTTAAAATTGTTATTTAGTTTCTTTACACACCCAGTTGCGGTGTTGTGCCAGCAAGGGTCTTATCGGACTTCAATCCTAGTTGGGCTTGAGTTCGCTGACTACTTGCTCGCGCTCTATGTGCGGTACCGCGGTCCTGTGACGCAACAGGATCGCTTCCTTCACGCTGGGTGAAGTTTAACCCACGTGTGTATACTTATGAGTACCGCCATATAGTCCGTCATTACTTGGCAGCAGGTTCCATCTCTGCACGGTGGACCCCGGGCTGCGAACGCACCATACTCTATCTGTCTTATTATTTGGTGCATTCCGCTAGCCCTAACATTACACTAGCGCCAGGGTCTGGCTAGTAATGACGGACAAACAGCAATCCTTGCGGTATATCCAGCAGCTGGAGGGTAGGTTGGCGGCTCTTGAGAGCGCAACCTCAGCTGTGGATGTTACCGCAGTTGCTGTACAGGCTGCTAGCGTGGCTGCAGCAACCCTGCCCATTGCCACCCCTGTTCCGACATTTTCTCGCTTCCCGCTGCCAGAAAAATTTTCTGGTGATAGCAAATTTTGTAGGGGATTTGTGAGTCAGTGCTCTATTCACCTCGAGCTCCTGGCTGCACGTTTTCCTACAGAGCGGGCTAAGGTGGGATTTATAGTATCTCTCTTGTCGGACAGGGCGTTGGAATGGGCTACGCCGCTGTGGGAGCGTGGCGATCATGTGGTGCAGAGTGCTCCGCTGTTTCTGAGCACTCTGAAACAGGTCTTTTTAGGACCTCAAGTCACCCATGATACTGCGCTCCAACTGCTGGCATTAACTCAGGGTGAGTCCTTGGTCAGTCATTTTGCCGTCCAATTCCGCACTTTAGCTTCTGAGCTGGATTGGTCGGATAAAGCTCTTATCCCCATATTTTGGAGGGGCCTGGCTGACCACGTTAAGGACGCTCTGGCCACTAGGGAGATTCCTGCCACACTGGAGGAGTTAATAACTGTCTCCACTCGAATTGACCTCCGTTTTAACGAGCGGAGGTTAGAGCGAGCCCAGTGTAGGCAGAGGTTTCGGCTGGCTCCTACCTTCGCCAAACCTCTGGAATCTCCGGTTCTGGTTCCTGAGTCACATGAGGCCATGGGAGTGTCACAAGCGGGATCTAAGTCCTGGACCGCAGGTGCACTCAAGGTCTGTCATGTATGCCAGCAGTCGGGACATCTAGCCACCAGATGTTCTCAGCGGTCGAGGAAATGTCAGCGTCTAGTGGTAGTAGGTGGAGGTGCACTAGACACGGCGACGTTTGCCTCTAAATTGTCCTTTAAGGGGACAATTACTATAGGCTCATTCTCCCACTCGGTAGAGCTCTGCGTGGATTCTGGGGCGGAGGGCAATTTTATGTCTTCTGCCTTCGCCCAACGTCATGCAATACCCCTGGTTATGCTAGCTCAACCAGTAACGGTACGAGTGGTGAATGGGTCGACACTGCCCTCACAGATAACACACCAGACCATCCCTTTTACTCTGTCCATGTCGCCATCTCATCAGGAGATTATATCTCTGCTCTTCATTCCTGAGGGAATTGATGAGATCCTGTTGGGAATACCTTGGCTACGGTACCACTCTCCTCATATCGAGTGGTCCTCTGGCAGAATCCTGGGATGGGGCGAATCTTGTGGGGGTAGGTGTCAGAGGGAGTGCGTTCAGGTTGCTACTACTGAGGTACCCGCAGATCTTTCCTCTCTCCCCAAGCAGTATTGGTCTTATGCAGACGTGTTCTCCAAAAAGGCGGCGGAGATCCTTCCGCCCCATCGCCCCTATGACTGTCCTATTGATCTCTTGCCTGGTGCTGAGCCTCCCCGGGGTCGAGTCTATCCGCTATCTCTCCCGGAGACGGAGGCAATGTCACAGTACATCCAGGAAAATCTGGCAAGAGGATTCATTAGGAAGTCAGTGTCACCTGCTGGGGCAGGGTTCTTCTTCGTGCAGAAGAAGAATGGGGAACTACGTCCATGCATAGACTACAGGGGTCTTAACGCCATCACCGTTAAAAATAAGTATCCTTTGCCCTTGATATCTGAGCTCTTCGATAGGCTTCGGGGAGCAAGGGTATTTACTAAACTAGATCTGCGGGGTGCTTACAACCTGATTCGCATCCGTGAGGGGGACGAATGGAAGACGGCTTTTAACACCAGGGATGAGCACTATGAATATCTGGTGATGCCCTTCAGGCTCTGTAATGCCCCGGCCGTTTTCCAAGACTTTGTGAACGATATCTTCCGGGATATGCTTTCCACCTCGGTCGTAGTCTATCTGGATGATATTCTCATCTACTCTCCAGATATTGACTCCCACCGGAGAGATGTTTGCAAAGTCTTCGACCTCCTACGGGCAAACTCCCTCTATGCCAAGTTGGAGAAGTGTATGTTTGAGCAGGAGTCCTTACCTTTCCTAGGCTACATCATCTCTGCCCAGGGATTGGCTATGGATCCTGCTAAACTACAGGCTGTGATGGACTGGCAGGAACCCCATTCTCTTAAAGCGGTGCAGCGCTTTATGGGGTTCATTAATTATTATCGCCAGTTCATTCCGCACTTCTCAACTTTGGTAGCTCCCGTGGTTGCCCTCACCAAGAAGGGGGCGAATCCCAAATTTTGGTCTGAGGAGGTCTCCAAGGCCTTTAACTCTATAAAGTCACACTTCGCTAGCGCTCCCATCTTACATCGCCCCGATGTTGATAAGCCATTTATCATGGAGGTGGATGCCTCTTCTGTTGGTGCTGGAGCAGTCCTCTTCCAAAAGGATGCTCAAGGTCGGAAGCATCCTTGCTTCTTTTTCTCCCAGACCTTCTCACCAGCAGAGAGGAATTATTCCATCGGGGACAGGGAGTTGCTAGCCATGAAGTTGGCATTCTCGGAGTGGAGACATCTCTTGGAGGGAGCACGTTTTCCCTTCCAAGTCTTCACAGATCATAAAAATTTGGTGTACCTACAGACAGCCCAGCGGTTGAATTCTCGCCAGGCCAGATGGTCCTTATTCTTCTCCCGGTTTCATTTCACCCTCCATTTTCTTTCTGGGGAGAAGAACATTCGGGCCGACGCTCTCTCTCGCTCCGTTGTGTCATCTGCGGAGGAGGAGGAGGAGCCTCGGCTTATTGTCCCCACCGAGAGCTTGAGAACTGTAGCCCCGGTTTCGCTAGAGTCTGTGCCCCTGGGCAAGACTTTTGTTCCATCCAGTTTGTGACCGGAGGTTCTCTCTTGGGCACACTCGTCCAGGGTGGGTGGACATTTTGGTACCAAAAGGACATCTGAGTTACTGGCGAGGACATACTGGTGGCCGCATATGGCTCGTGATGTCACAGAGTATGTTCGGGCGTGTGTCTCTTGCGCCAAGAACAAGACTCCTCGGCAAACGGCCAGCTGGTTTGCTTTATCCTCTGCCGGTGGCGGACAGGCCCTGGGAGATGGTCGGGATGGACTTTGTGGTGGGCTTACCCAAGTCTCGTAACTGCACCATTATCTGGGTGATCACCGACCATTTTTCCAAAATGGTGCACTTGGTGCCTCTTCCACGGCTACCTTCTGCACGGGCGTTGGCTGTTTTGTTCGTCAAGCATATCTTTCGCCTACACGGTATGCCAGACAAAATTGTTAGTGACCGGGGTCCCCAGCTTGCGTCTCGATTCTGGAGAGAGCGTTGTCGTCTACTCAGTATTGAGTTAAATCTCTCTTCGGCATATCATCCCGAGACGAATGGGTTGGTAGAGAGGGCCAACCAGACCTTGGTCACATATTTACGACATTTTGTTTCTGCCAGGCAGGATGACTGGGCATCCTTGCTACCGTGGGCAGAGTTTGCATTTAACAATGCCGTAGCCGACTCCACCGGTCAGACTGCATTCCTCCTAAATTACGGCCAGCATCCGCCTGTTCCTGTGCCCATGCCTGTGTCTTCTGCTGACTCCAGGGTGGCAGACTGGGCTGTGGAGGCACGGGACATTTGGGACCGCACGCAGGATGCCATTCGGGCCTCCAAGGAGAGAATGAGGTCCTCCGCCGATGTTCATCGGCGCCCCGCTCCGACCTTTGCTCCTGGCGACTTGGTGTGGCTCTCCGCCCGTAACATCAGGCTGCGAGTTGAGTCCACTAAGTTTGCTCCTCGCTACTTGGGTCCCTTCAAGGTTCTCGAACGGGTTAATCCTGTGGTCTACCGTTTGGCTCTTCCTCCACGCTTGGGTATCACCGACACCTTTCATGTGTCCCTCTTGAAACCCGTATACATGTCCCGGTTTTCCTAGTCATCTGCCGGGACATGGGGTTCGTCTACGGACGATTACGAGGTGAACGCTATTTTGGGGTGCAAGGTGGTACGCGGCAAAAAGTTCTATCTGGTGGATTGGAAGGGTTATGGCCCGGAGGACAGGTCATGGGAGCCTGCTGAAAACATTCGGGCCCCACAGCTCATTGCTGCCTTCGAGCGTAGCGAGGCCCAAGGAGGGGGGGGCCCTAGGAGGGGGGGTAATGTTAGGTCTCGAGTTCCCGCTTCTGCACAGGGGGAATCTCGAGCCATCTCCGCTGTGGTCTCCCATTCTCATCCAGCCGCAGTGGAGTCTGCTCAGCAAGGACGTCGGTCCCAGCGTCTTGCTCGGTCTCACTCTGTACAGAGAGTTACTGCTGCTTCTTCAGCTTCTGCCATTAAAGCCAGTGCTGGTCAGCGGCGAGCAGACTTCTCTAGGACTAAGTCCTTGTCTGCACACACTGAGCATGCCGAGGGCAAGATCTCCCGTTGGAGATCGAGGGTCATGTGCTCAGGCTCTGCAGCACATTCCATTGGTCCTCTTGGCAGGTCTTGGAAGGGCAAAGTTTCTGTGGCCACTTCCTGTGCTGCAACTATATAAACTGCGCATGACCGCACGGCCATGCGCTAGTGTACAATTGTTAATGTGTGTATTTTGTGAGTGCAAGTCGTCCTTGGATACCCCTACCCTATTGAATGCCTGTTCGCGAAAGGAGTATGGTTGCTATCTAGCGCTCGACTTAGCCTACAGCACTAATCACACATTACAGCGTCCAGTTGCTGTGACCGCCAGTACGGCGCCGTGCACTTCCTCTGTGCTTTCCTTACCCAAGCCTGGGTGGTTAGTGGCGTTCGTCAGTGCGGCACCGCATGCACTCTTGTGCCTTAAAATTGTTATTTAGTTTCTTTACACACCCAGTTGCGGTGTTGTGCCAGCAAGGGTCTAATCGGACTTCAATCCTAGTTGGGCTTGAGTTCGCTGACTACTTGCTCGCGCTCTATGTGCGGTACCGCGGTCCTGTGACGCAACAGGATCGCTTCCTTCACGCTGGGTGAAGTTTAACCCACGTGTGTATACTTATGAGTACCGCCATATAGTCCGTCATTACTTGGCAGCAGGTTCCATCTCTGCACGGTGGACCCCAGGCTGCGAACGCACCATACTCTATCTGTCTTATTATTTGGTGCGTTCCGATAGCCCTAACAGTGTCAAAAAAGACCCAGGCTAGGCAACCCTTGCCACCCCAACAACTATTCAGAGTCACCCATCTGTGGTTTGCTAAAGTCAGTTGTACGGTTGTAGAGTTGTGACACAGGGGAAGCAAGGGTCATTTGGATGCCACCTCTGTGGATTATACTGGGTGTGATGTTGAGATGGAGGAAGAGGAGGAGAGGCCACTTGAAGCTGCACTTGCCATCCACTCAAGCACATGCTCTTTCTGGGCCTCATCAACATGGTGGTGAAGAAGTCATTCCTGTAACAGAAGTTGTCAGTTGTCTTTGTATAGGACGTGATGTTGTTGGTTCACTAGTGCTTTCAGAAACATTACCACTTACCCCATGTACACCTTGAACACCAAGCCTAATCCCCCTTCCACCACAACCTCACTTTTCCCCAGTCATATTGTTCAGGTAGTGTGGTAGGAGCACAATATTAGCAACCAAAAATTAGATTACATTTTAAACTCTGCACCAACTCTGCAAACAGCTGAATTTTAGTGGCAGTAAATGACAAGGTGCAATATGACATGCTGAATAGCGTTAGTCACAGAAGAAAGAATTGTTTGATTGTGGATGAGGCCGGTATGACAAAAAAAAATGCTCAAAGCAATTTTTAAATTACATCTCCCCTACTGTATGATGTTAGTAACACAAGATTTTTTGGGGGGCCTGTGGATGAGGCCTCTATAACATTGACTAGATGCTCCAAACAATTGGACAGTGAGATGTCTCATACTGTATGACGTAAGGCTACGTTCACATTAGCGTTGCGCGCCGGTGCGTCGGCGACGCAACGGCGATGCAACGCGCGACGCACCAAAAACGCGCGCAAAAACGCTGCGTTTTGCGACGCGTGTGTCGTTTTTTGACGAAAATCGGACGCACGAAAAATGCAACTTGTTGCATTTTCGTGCGTCCGACGCTAGCGTAGAAAATGACGCACATGTCGAAAAACGCAAACAAAAAAATGCACGCGTCCCCTATGTTAAACATAGGGGCGCGTCGCCGCTACGTCGCCGACGCAACAGCGACGCACATTAGCGTAACGCTAATGTGAACGTAGCCTTAGTAACTCAATAAATATTTTTGGGCCTGTGGATGAAGTCTCTATAACATAGACTAGATGCTACAATTTGAAAGGGAGATGTACCCTACTGTATGACATTAGCAACAGAAAAATTTGTTTTGAGCTTGTGGATGAGGTCTCTATAACATAGTGTAGATGCTACAAACAATTTGAAAGTGAGATGTCCCCTACTGCATGACGTTAGAAACAGAAGAATTTTTTGTTACTATGGGTGACACTTGTATAACCTAGAAGATATGCTTCAAACAATTTAAAAATAATATTTACCCTGCTGTATCACGATTGTGATTGTAAAACCCCCCAAATGTTGTTTTTTTTAATGTGCCACAACTCTGCACACACAACAATTTCACCTCCACAAAATTACAATGTGGGATATGGCAGGCTGTATTGCGTTTAGCAATAGAAATTGTTTTTTTTTTACGTGCGTGAGGTCTGCAGACAGCTTAATTTCAATACCAAAAATTACAACATGGGATATGGCAGGCTGTATCATGTTTACCAAAAGAAAAAAAGTATTTTTTTTAATGTGCGTGAGTTCTGCAGACAGGTTCATATCACCGCCACAAAATGACAATGTGGAATACGGCGGGCTGTATCACGTTTTGTAACAGAAAAACAATTTTTTTTCAATGGGCACAAAATATGCACACTGTGGAATTTCACCACCACTAAATAACAAGGTGAGATATGGCATGGTGAATCACAGTAGCAACTGCCCCCCCAAAATATTTCTACATGCACAGCAGCTCAAATCACAGAACAATGTTACCACAGCATTAAATGATGAAGTATGATATGGCATGCTCTTTCACATTTAGCTAGTTGAAAAAATAAGATTTAGAATGGTATACTTGTGCATGGAGCACAATAGAAGAAGTGCACACCACACATGTATGACATGCCCTGCTGTCTTTGTCTGTGGACCTTAGTAATGGCAAATATATATATATATATATATATATATATATATATAAATTTCTTGAAAGTCAATTACAGCCACACAGGACACTACATAGCTAAACTATCCAACTGCCTAGCTAACTACCTAAAATCTAGCTGCTAACAGTGCAAGCGTCAGGAGCAGCCTCTCTGCGCTGTTACAGAGTCAAAATGGTGCTAAAACAAGATGTCCACTCTTAATATGGAGCGGGACATGTGATTTCAGCAGCCAACGACAAGCCGTTGTGTCAGGACATTGTGAATGTTTCCTGCGCTTATGCTCCGAGTTGCCATGCGACAAACTCAAAATCTTAATGATTTAGAGATGATCTGCAAAGAGGCGTGGACCAAAATTCCTCCTGACATGTGCAGAAACCTCATCATCAACTACAAAAAATGTCTGACTGCTGTGCTTGCCAACAAGGGTTTTGCCACCAAGTATTATCTCTTGTTTGCCAGATGGATCAAATACTTATTTCTCACTGTACAATGCAAATACATTTAGATAATTTACACAATGTGATTTTCTGGATTTTATTTTTGATATTCTATCTCTCAATGTTAAAATTAACCTACCCTTAACATTATAGACTGTTCATGTCTTTGTTTTGTCATGTCCCCCACTGTACTTTACCAAATACTCAATAGAGATTTAATTTTAATAATTCTAACAAGTCCTCTCTGGAGCTTTAGGACCTTTATTGTCTCAGGAGTTCCCAACAG
Organism: Ranitomeya imitator; assembly: GCF_032444005.1. Taxonomy (NCBI): domain Eukaryota; kingdom Metazoa; phylum Chordata; class Amphibia; order Anura; family Dendrobatidae; genus Ranitomeya; species Ranitomeya imitator. Next base: position 708,058,269 of record NC_091284.1, on the reverse strand, counting down.
AGTCTACTTCACCTAGACACTAATCAAGTGCATCTGGTGAGCACAGAGGAGCCACTTTCAAGCAGAACTGAATCTACACAGTCACGGCTGTGATTCATATGTGTCTAGATCTATATCGCCACCCCAGATCCTTTCAGTGGCTAACCACTACCACTTGACTACAGACTCAGTACAAGTTTAGGAATCACATAATCTTTGAGGAACAGTTTTTACAAATGGCTCCCAGTCTGCCACTTGGCATAGTCTCTGTTACTTACTTGTTGTAAATGCGTGGGTGCAGATACCATACACTGGAATTACTGAGGTCTCAAAGCAATAATTCACATTTTAATTATTTCTTAAAGAAGTACTCCCATAAAAATTTGTATCCTCTCAATATATTGCAGTCATCATATTATGTAACACAGTGTTCTTACAATTGCTCATTTTGCTTTTCTATTCAGATAATTATTCCTGTCCAAGAAGGTGTAGACTAAACTGGCTCTGGATTGCAAAAACTGATTAAAATCCTGACCAAATTACTTTCAGGTAAAAAGTTACCTTAAAAAGTAAATGTCATTTTAATTTTTATTACGTAAATCATTAACCCCTTAAGCCCGAGGGTGGTTTGCACGTTAATGACCGGGCCAATTTTTACAATTCTGACCACTGTCCCTTTATGAGGTTATAACTCTGGAACGCTTCAACGGATCCCTGTGATTCTGACAATGTTTTCTCATGACATATTGTACTTCATGATAGTTGTAAAATTTCTTCGATATAACGTGCGTTTATTTGTGAAAAAAACAGAAAATTTTGAAAATTTTGCAATTTTCCAACTTTGAATTTTTATGCCCTTAAATCACAGAGATATGTCACACAAAATACTTAATAAGTAACATTTCCCACATGTCTACTTTACGTCAGCACAATTTTGGAACCAAAATTTTTTTTTCGTTAGGGAGTTATAAGGGTTAAACTTGACCAGCAATTTCTCATTTTTACAACACCAATATTTTTTAGGGACCACATCTCATTTGAAGTTATTTTGAGGGGTCTATATGATAGAAAATAACCAAGTGTGACACCATTCTAAAAACTGCACCCCTCAATGTGCTCAAAACCACATTCAAGAAGTTTATTAACCCTTCAGGTGTTTTACAGGAATTTTTGGAATGTTTAAATAAAAATGAACATTTAACTTTTTTTCATAAACAATTTACTTCAGCTCCAATTTGCTTTATTTTACCAAGGGTAACAGGAGAAAATGAACCCCAAAAGTTGTTGTACAATTTGTCCCGAGTACGCCGATATCCCATATGTGGGGGGTAAACCCCTGTTTGGGTGCACGGGAGAGCTCGGAAGGGAAGGAGCACTGTTTTACTTTTTCAATGCAGAATTGGCTGGAATTGAGATCGGACGCCATGCTGCGTTTGGCGAGCCCCTGATGTGTCTAAACAGTGAAAACCCCCAATTCTAACTGAAACCCTAATCCAAACATACCCCTAATACCAACAGTAACCCTAACCACACCCCTAAACCTGACACACCCCTAACTCTAATCCAAACCCTAATCCCAACCGTAAATGTAATCCAAACCCTAACCCTAACTTTAGCCCCAACCCTAACCCTAACTTTAGCCCCAACCCTACCCTAACTTTAGCCCCAACCCTAACCCTGACTTTAGCTCCAACCCTAGCCCCAACCCTAACCCTACACCCAAGCCCTAACCCTAACAGGAAAATGGAAATAAATAAATTTTTTAAATTTTATTATTTTTTCCTAACTAAGGGGGTGATGAAGGGGGGTTTGATTTACTTTTATAGCATTTTTTTATACCGGATTTTTATGATTGGCAGCTGTCACACACTAAAAGACGCTTTTTATAGCAAAAAAGTTTTTGCGTCTCCACATTTTGAGACCTATCATTTTTCCATATTTTCGTTCACAGAGTCATCTGAGGTCTTGTTTTTTGCGGGACGAGTTGACGTTTTTATTGGTAACATGTTCTGACACGTGACAGTTTTTGATCGCTTTTTATTCCAAAAACCAGCTATTCATTAATTTCTTTTGGGGGAGGCGTTTATACCGTTCCGCGTTTGGTAAAATGGATAAAGCAGTTTTATTCTTCGGGTCAGTATGATTACAGCGATACCCCATTTATATAATTTTTTTATGTTTTGGCGCTTTTATACGATAAAAACTATTTTATAGAAAAAATAATTATTTTGGCATCGCTTTATTCTCAGGACTATAACTTTTTTATTTTTTAGCTGATGATGCTGTATTGCAGCTCGTTTTTTGCGGGACAAGATGACGCTTTCAGCGGTACCATGGTTATTTATATCCATCTTTTTGATTGCGTGTTATTCCACTTTTTGTTCGGCAGTATGATAATAAAGCGTTGTTTTTTGCCTCTTTTTTTCTTTTTTCTTACGGTGTTCACTGAAGGGGTTAACTAGTGGGACAGTTTTATAGATTGGGTCATTACGGACACGGCGATACTAAATATGTGTACTTTTATTGTTTTTTTGTTAGATAAAGAAATGTATTTATGGGAATAATATTTTTTTTTCTTTATTTAGGATTTTTTTTTTTAATATATGTGGAATTTTTTTTTTCTTTTTGACTTTGCCTCAGGGGGGGACATCACAGATCACTGATCTGACAGTTTGCACAACACTCTGTCAGATCAGTGATCTGACTTACAGTGCTGCAGGCTTACCAAGCGCCTTCTCTGAGCAGGCACTTGGTAAGCCACCTCCCTCCCTGCAGGACCCGGATGCCACGGCCATCTTGGATCCAGGCCTGCTGCAGGGTGAGAGGTAAGGAGACCCTCGCAGCAATGCAATCACATCGCGTTGCTGCGGGGTCTCAGGGAAGCCCGCAGGGAGCCCCCTCCCTGCGCGATGCTTCCCTATACCACCGGCACACCGCGATCAAGTTTAATCGCGGTGTGCCGGGGGTTAATGTGCCGGGGGCGGTCCATGACCACTCCTGGCACATAGTGTCGGATGTCAGCTGCAATAGGCAGCTGACACCCGGCTGTGATCGGCCGCGCTCCCCCCGAGAGCGCGGCCGATCGTGTATGACGTACTATCCCGTCACTGGGAATTAAGTCCCAGGGCACCTTGATGGGATAGTACGTCATATGGGATTAAGGGGTTAATACATGTGAAAATAAGAAACTTTGTAATATAGCTTATCAGAGAAATCTGCTTATTTCTCCACCAGGGCTGATCATTATTTTTCAAAATTCTCTATCCTCAGCTAAAATCTGTGTTTAGTGAAAATAGATTGTTGTTACATTACTGAAATAGGACATGGCGAGGACATAGGGCATGGAGAGGGTAGGACGCAGGGTCCCAGAGGCAGAGCTCCTTCTTCCTCCTCCCCATCCCATCTACAGTGGGTCCGGCCATTTGGTAAATTCAAAAAAGTTCATTTTCTTCTCATTGAGAATCCCTCAATGTCTGTCCACTATTTCATCCTTCTTCTCCACTAGATTTCTCAAACTAAACATGGACAAAACAGAATTCATCATCTTTCCCCCATCTCACGCGACCCCCCCAACGAACCTATCCATTACAGTAAATGGCTGCCTACTCTCCCCAGTCCCACAAGCTCGCTGCCTCGGGGTAATCCTTGACGCTGATCTCTCCTTCAAACCACATATCCAAGCCCTTTCCACTTCCTGCCGACTTCAACTCAAAAATATTTCATGAATCCGTTCATTCCTCAACCAAGAATCTGCAAAAACCCTAGTCCATGCCCTCATCATCTCTTGCCTTGACTACTGCAACCTCCTGCTCTGTGGCCTCCCCTCTAACACTCTCGCACCCCTCCAATCTATTCTAAACTCTGCTGCCCGACTAATCCACCTGTCCCCCCGCTATTCCCCGGCCTCTCCCCTCTGTCAATCACTGGCTCCCCATTGCCCAGAGACTCCAGTACAAAACCCTAACCATGACATACAAAGCCATCCACAACCTGTCTCCTCCATACATCTGTGACCTCGTCTCCCGGTACTTACCTACATGCAACCTCCGATCCTCACAAGATCTCCTTCTCTACTCCCCTCTTATCTCCTCTTCCCACAATCGTATACAAGATTTCTCATGCGTATCACCCCTACTCTGGAACCCTCTACCACAACACATCAGACTCTCGCCTACCATCGAAACCTTCAAAAAGAACCTGAAGACCCACCTCTTCCGACAAGCCTACAAGCTGCAGTAACCACCGATCGACCAAACCGCTGCATATCCTCACCTACTGTATTCTCACCCATCCCTTGTAGATTGTGAGGGTCCTCACTCCTCCTGTACCAGTTATGACTTGTATTGTTTAAGATTATTGTACTTGTTTTTATTATGTATATCTCTCCTCACATGTAAAGCGCCATGGAATAAAGGGCGCTATAACAATAAATAATAATAATTAATGTACATTCTGCATCCCATCTTGACTAAAAAACAGAAATGCAGTAATTTTTGCAAATTTATTAAAAAAGAAAAACTGAAATATCAGATGGTCATACGTATTCACACCCTTTGCTCAGTACTGAGTAGAAGCACCGGTTTGAGCTAGTACAGCCATGAGTCTTCTTGGCAATGATGCAACAAGCTTTTCACACCTGGATTTGGGGATCCTCTGCCATCCTTCCTTGCAGATCCTCTCCAGTTCTGACAAATTGGCTGGTGAGCGACGTTGGACAGCCATTTTCAGGTCTCTCCAGAGATGCTCAATTGGATTTAGGTCAGGGCTCTGGCTGGGCCAATCAAGAATGGTCAGAGTTGTACTGAAGCCACTCCTTTGGTATTTTAGCTGTGTGCTTAGGGCCATTGTCTTTTTGGAAGGTGAACCTTCGGCCAAGTCTGATGTCCAGAGCACTCTGGAAGAGGTTTTCATCCAGGATATCTCTGTATTTGGCCACATTCATGTTTCCTTCAATGACAACCAGTCATCCTGTCCCTGCAGCTGAAAAACACCCCATAGCATGATGCTGACACCACCATGTTTCACTGTTGGGATTGTATTGGGCAGGTGATGAGCAGTGCCTGGTTTTCTCCACACATACCACTTAGAATTATCACCAAAAAAGGTCTATCTTCATCTCATCAGACCACAGAAACTTATTTCTCGTAGTCTGGGTGTCCTTCATGTTTTTTTTTTTTAGCAAACTGTATGTGGGATTTCATATGTCTTGCACTAAGGAGAGGCTTTCGTTGGGCCACTCTGCCATAAAGACCCAACTGGTGGAGGGCTGCAGTGATAGTTGACTTTGTGGAACTTTCTCCCATCTCCCTACTGCATTTCTAGAGCTCAGCCACAGTAATCTTGAGGTTCTTCTTTACCTCTCTCACCAAGGCTCTTCCCCCATGATTGCTCACTTTGGCTGGACGGCCAGGTATAGAAAGACTTCTGGTGGTCCCAAACTTCTTCCGTTTAAGGACTATGGAGGCTACTGTGCCCTTAGGAACCTTAAGTACTGCAGAAATTCTGTTGTAACCTTGGCCAGATCTGTGCCTTGCCATAATTCTGTCTCTGAGCTCCTTTGCCATTTGGTCTGACCTGCACTGTGGGCTGTGAGGTCTTATATAGACAGGTGTGTGCCTTTCCAAGTCAAGTCCTATCAGTTTAATTAAACACATCTGGCCTCCAATGAAGGAGTAGAATCATTTCAAGGAGGATCACAAGGAAATGGACAGCTTGTGACTTAAATACGAGTGTCTGAGCAAAGTGTCTGGATACTTATGACCATGTGATATTTCAGTTTTTCTGTTTTTTAAATTTGCAAAAATGTCTACATTTCTGTTTTTTTCAGTTAAGATGGGATGTAGAGTGTACATTAATGAAAAAAAATAAACTTTTTTTGAATTTACCAAATGGCTGCAATGAAACAGAGTGAAAAATTTAAAGGGGCCTGAATACTTTCCCTACCCACTGTAAATAGAATCACCTCAGAAACAACTCTCATATCCTAGCTCAGTAATGTAAAAATCTGTCTTCACTGAATACAGATTTTACCCATGAATTTAGAATTTTGATGATGAATGGTCAGTCCTGGAGGAGAAAAAAAAACAGATTATATTAATTTATGGAATAAAAGTTAAAATGCGAGTTACTTTTTAACCCCTTCCCGCCGCGGCCCTTTTTCGTTTTTCGCTCCCCTCCTTCCCAGAGCCATAACTTTTTTATTTTTCCATCAACATGGTCATGTGAGGGCGAATTTTTTGCAGGATGAGTTGTACTTTTGAACAACACCATTGGTTTTACCATGTCTTGTACTAGAAAACGGGAAAAAAAATCCAAGTGTGGTGAAATAGCAAAAAAAGTGCAAACCCACACTTGTTTTTTGTTTGCTTTTTTTCTAGCTTCACTAAATGCCTAAACTTACCTGATATTATGATTCTCCAGGTCATTACGAATTCATAGACACCAAACATGTCTAGGTTATTTTTTATCTAAGTGGTGAAAAAAAATTCAAAACTTTGCTAAAACAAAAGGCGCCATATTCCAATACCCGCAGCATCTCCATTTTTCGTGATCTGGGGTCGGGTGAGGTCTTATTTTTTGCGTGCCGGGCTGACGTTTTTAATGATACCACATTTGTGCAGATATATTCTTTTGATCGCCCATTATTGCATTTTAATGCAATGTCACGGCGACCAAAAACACGTAATTCTGGCGTTTCAAATTTTTTTCTCGCTACGCTGTTTAGGTTAATGCTTTTTTTATTGATAGACTGGGCGATTCTGAACGCGGCAATACCAAATATGTGTAGGTTTAATATTTTTTAATCGCTTTATTTAGGATGGGGCGAAAGGGGGGTGATTTAAACTTTTTTGTTTTTTTTATTTTTTTCATATTATTAAAAACATTTTTTTTTAACTTGTGCTATGCTTCAATAGCCTCCATGGGAGGCTAGAAGCTGGCACCACTCGATCGGCTCAGCTACATAGCAGCGATCATCAGTTCGCTGCTATGTAGCTGAAATGCAGGTGTGCTATCAGCACCGACCAGCAGGCCGGTGCTCACAGCAGGCTGGCATCAGTAACCATAGAGGTCTCAAGGACCTCTATGGTTACTGTCCTTACACATCGTCGATCCCCGATCATGTGACGGGGGTCGGCGATGCGTTCATTTCCGGCCGTGCAGCCGGAAGCGGTAGTTAAATGCCGCTGTCAGCGTTTGACAGCGGCATTTAACAGGTTAATATCGGCGGGTGAATCGCGATTTCACCCGCCGCTATTGCGCGCACATGTCAGCTGTACAAAACAGCTGACATGTCTCGACTTTGATGTGGGCTCACCGACGGAGCCCACATCAAACGGGAGACACGACATGCACAGTACTAGTACGGCGCATGTCGTGAAGGGTATATTCACATTACTGTCATGGCTGCCAATGAATAGTGGTACACTTCATTGATTAATAATCGGGTTTATCATTGTAGACTATGCTGTTCGTGGCATCAAATGTTGTAACCTAGACCTAACGGAAAAAGTGTTGATATGAAAAAAGTCTTACTAGAAGCTTATTATTATCTTATACAATAAATGAATATAATGATTATCAAAGACCTGTCTGAAAATTGTACATACAGTACAAGTTGGCAAATGAATGATCTGTAAAAGCGGTTAGCATATTAAATGCATCAAATCAATACATTTCCATTTGAGTTTAGAAACTAATCCGCAGCATTGCACGCTTGGCGGTTCCAAGCGCTGTGGATTAGACTGGGGTGGAAAGAGATTATTTGCATAGCTCCGCCTACTGCAAAGGATTCTGGGTAAACCTTGGAATAAATGGCGCTATAAAAATGTATAATAATAATAATAATAATAATAAACCTGTTATTCTTTGTATTATGCTGCTTGCAAGTACTTTCCGTTTCAGGAAAGCATCCACTATGTATTTCCTTTAAGTAGAGGGTTTTTCGGTCTCTTTCATCCCGCTACATTTAGCCCAACTTGGGTCTCTCCCTAAGGTGGCTAGCATATATGTATACATTTCCATTTGAAATTTTTGAATAAATGACAATTGTCCTAGATCTTATAAATAACATAGGTAACTTTGGTAACTAATGTGTCCATAACTCACCTCAGCACTAACATTTTCGACAGTGTTTAAGTCACTCTACTTCTAGAGTAAGACTGAACTGTTCGTTTTAACTGACTGTCACTGACCATTAGAACCTATGGAGTATCTCTTATGGGTATAATGAATTACTTAAAGTGCAGCTGCTCAGTGTGTGTTCAACAAGATCATTAGCTCAAGGTGTTGCCGACCAGTCCATCCATCCCAAAAAGAGTCACATCTTGACCTTTAGCACCATAATGGCTTATTCTGTGCCCCTTACTCTGCTGCGCTGAGAAGCAGCTCCTTGTACAATAGATGGGAATCACTCAAGCGATTCCTCATTCAATATCCATTTTCTCTTTGCTGATTGCATGTCTGATCACTGGTGCGCTGCAAGACCACTATTTCACAACAGGTACCGACAGTCAATAAAACTTATTTAAAGGAATGAAGCTGCTGACTTACTTACTGAAAGGATTTTTTTTTAAATAGTCCCACTCAGTTGAAAAAGCGCAGTGTACTGTACCGAAAGTCTTAAAGGACTAAAATATTAATATTGGGTAATAGTGGGTGCCCCTTCTATAAACCAACTTTTTGGAGTATCTGCTATAGTTACCTTATACTTACTTTAATGTATACAGCTCGTCAGTTTCATTAAAGTAGCCACTGCAACACCAACATCATCTTTCTGCTGCCTCCTGCTAGAATTTCTTTACAGGGTTGCAGGATATGACTGCTGCAGCCAATCACTGGGCTCAGTGGTCTTGTGGTGTCTACCTCTGCATGACTGATGAGCCCAGTGAGCCCTGTAGCATTGATTCACTGTCAAAATAACATCACTGCTTCAACCAACAAAGATCATCAACAAAGACTATCAGCAGCAGAGACGCAACAATGGAGCAGCAGTTGGTAAGTAAGGCGGTAAGTTTAAATTTCTCAAAGACTATCAGCAGCTGAGACGCAACAATGTCAGCGGCAGCAGCAGTTCAAAGACTATCAGCAGTAGAGACGCAACAATGGAGCAGCAGTTGATAAGTAAGGCGGTAAGTTCAAATTTTTAAGTAGATCGCAAATTTTACGCCTTGCATCGCAGTCACTGAAGTCCCCTGCAAATCAGGAGAACATCTGTGACGTAGCATGCTGCGTTATTGAAAATATTTTTCATCCACATACCGTCCATACTGCCTGATCCATGGGCTGTATGTGTCAGACACTGGCTACTCAATTTCAGCCAGGTAAATTTGATTCTGAAATGCTATAGAGTTTCATAGAAAAACATACTTTAAAAGCCTCTGGGGACCAGTCGCATGGGCGACTATTTGGAAAGGTAATCCATATGTGGCTGAGATCAGGCAGCAAGAGATTCGAGCAGCATTGCATCAGCTATAAAGTGCAATTACAACTGAGGTTTAAAACATAACATTAAAGATATAGAGATGTCAGATGTTTACCTGCTATGGATTTTCTTCATTCTATTACATTTCTATTTTGTGAAAAGTCATAAACTTCAATAGAAGCACATGAGCCCTTTGATATACTTCAGTATGTTTCGATTGCATACTGTCAAATGAAGCTTATTTTCAAAGGCAAATACAATTAGACAGAAAAAAATACAAAAATGCATACTCCTCATGCTCACAGGTCTTCTCTTCTTGAAGCTTTGTGTAGTCGAGTCCAATATGGGCTGTACTGCTCAGTTCTAAAAATTCTATGGAATGCTTGCATTGCTCTTCTGGCTCTGTAAAGCTACTAGAAAGAGGGCACCATCAGAATATTCTAGTTAAAGTGCTCAACCCGCTGCATGTTAAACACAGACCAAATCAAACCAAAGAAAAAAGAAACATGCATATGAGCAGGGATCACAAAAATATAACAAAGTTTATTGATAACAGGTCATTACACCACATATACAAACTTAAAAACACTTAAAAATACAGAAGTAAATGTTTACCCAAGAAAAAACCACACGGAGGTACCAATCCCCCCTCCCCCCCACACACAAAAAACACCTCCTCTAATCTTAAAACGATATATAAGTCCAAGAAATATCCTAATGCAGCTGTACCCTATAGTTATGTATCTGGAAAAAGATACTTATTAAAGCCCAGGGGCAGGCATAGACAAAACCTATATGGACAGATCAGTATAAATACCGCTATACCAAAGACTAAATAACAATAATTACAATAGATTCCTAATGGACAAGCCCATGTTCAATCATACCGCTCAGGAGGGGAAGTGAGGAGGAGGGAGCCGGTTCCCATGTGGTCAGCCCGACGCGTGTCGTCACATATGTGACTTCATCAGGGGTAACAAGGATAAAGTGGTTAGCATGCCCTAGATTAAATAGTACTTACTTAATTGATGATCTAATACAGCTGCAGGGAGAAGAAGCTGTAACGAACCCAATACCTCCATAAGATACCAGACAACCAGCGTCCCGGAAATACCAACTGCGCATGTCCGGTGGTCACCTAGGTAACGTGACAACTCTACCCATAGAACACACAATAAAGCCGGCACCGTGGGAACATATATCACAAATAGGTCACACTATCGACTCGGTTCGTATATCTGATCAACCCGTACCACCACGAGTGCAGCGTCTCAAAGTGATGTCGGCGCTCAATGACCGGGAGCCCAGCGCCATTGCGCATGACCGGAAATGGCCCAACATATCACGAAGAGGAGTCCTGGTTCCCCTGGTTACAGGCAAACAAGCCCGCTGTGCGCAGACTCCAACTCACCAGGCTGGACCCAGCTCCGGGACTCACAGTATGCAGATATTACGAGAGCGGGGTAAACACCGGGACGATGAACCGCTGCGACGGGCCCCATCGCGCAGGCGCACCGCCCACATGCACCCCAGCCTCAAAAACTGCAACTGCGCAAACACCATCCGATTCTAAAGGATCACCACCATTGGCTGGTACATATCCCACATGCCTAACCAATCATGCCCCCAAACCAGGGTATCCAGATCCTGGTGTTTTAATCTAGGCAGACCTAAAGATTCTATACAAGCACCCCAATCCATATGTACACAAATTGTATGCTGAACAAGGGGACCAAAGGCATAACCTAACATCACCCATTACTGGCTAATTCACCTAAACATTCAATAATATACCGGCGGCACAAGATAAAGCTATTTTAAATTCATTCCCCAGATATACAGTTTAATTTAATTGGGTGCAGCAATATAGCTATAGCTAATGTCTCTCATAAGGATTCCCTCTCCTCGGTGCTGTTGATCAAAAAAATGATACACCAGACATTTACAGTGGGGCAAAAAAGTATTTAGTCAGTCAGCAATAGTGCAAGTTCCACCACTTAAAAAGATGAGAGGCGTCTGTAATTTACATCATAGGTAGACCTCAACTATGGGAGACAAACTGGGAAAAAAAAATCCAGAAAATCACATTGTCTGTTTTTTTAACATTTTATTTGCATATTATAGTGGAAAATAAGTATTTGGTCAGAAGCAAACAATCAAGATTTCTGGCTCTCACAGACCTGTAACTTCTTCTTTAAGAGTCTCCTCTTTCCTCCACTCATTACCTGTAGTAATGGCACCTGTTTAAACTTGTTATCAGTATAAAAAGACACCTGTGCACACCCTCAAACAGTCTGACTCCAAACTCCACTATGGTGAAGACCAAAGAGCTGTCAAAGGACACCAGAAACAAAATTGTAGCCCTGCACCAGGCTGGGAAGACTGAATCTGCAATAGCCAACCAGCTTGGAGTGAAGAAATCAACAGTGGGAGCAATAATTAGAAAATGGAAGACATACAAGACCACTGATAATCTCCCTCGATCTGGGGCTCCACGCAAAATCCCACCCCGTGGGGTCAGAATGATCACAAGAACGGTGAGCCAAAATCCCAGAACCACGCGGGGGGACCTAGTGAATGAACTGCAGAGAGCTGGGACCAATGTAACAAGGCCTACCATAAGTAACACACTACGCCACCATGGACTCAGATCCTGCAGTGCCAGACGTGTCCCACTGCTTAAGCCAGTACATGTCCGGGCCCGTCTGAAGTTTGCTAGAGAGCATTTGGATGATCCAGAGGAGTTTTGGGAGAATGTCCTATGGTCTGATGAAACCAAACTGGAACTGTTTGGTAGAAACACAACTTGTCATGTTTGGAGGAAAAAGAATACTGAGTTGCATCCATCAAACACCATACCTACTGTAAAGCATGGTGGTGGAAACATCATGCTTTGGGGCTGTTTCTCTGCAAAGGGGCCAGGACGACTGATCCGGGTACATGAAAGAATGAATGGGGCCATGTATCGTGAGATTTTGAGTGCAAACCTCCTTCCATCAGCAAGGGCATTGAAGATGAAACGTGGCTGGGTCTTTCAACATGACAATGATCCAAAGCACACCACCAGGGCAACGAAGGAGTGGCTTCGTAAGAAGCATTTCAAGGTCCTGGAGTGGCCTAGCCAGTCTCCAGATCTCAACCCTATAGAAAACCTTTGGAGGGAGTTAAAAGTCCGTGTTGCCAAGCGAAAAGCCAAAAACATCACTGTTCTAGAGGAGATCTGCATGGAGGAATGGGCCAACATACCAACAACAGTGTGTGGCAACCTTGTGAAGACTTACTGAAAACGTTTGACCTCTGTCATTGCCAACAAAGGATATATTACAAAGTATTGAGATGAAATTTTGTTTCTGACCAAATACTTATTTTCCACTATAATATGCAAATAAAATGTTAAAAAAACAGACAATGTGATTTTCTGGATTTTTTTTTCTCAGTTTGTCTCCCATAGTTGAGGTCTACCTATGATGTAAATTACAGACGCCTCTCATCTTTTTAAGTGGTGGAACTTGCACTATTGCTGACTGACTAAATACTTTTTTGCCCCACTGTATATACAAAAGATGATAAGAAAAAGGGGGGGGGGGGGGGGAAACCGAGGCGTCCTACAGTTGTTTATAAAATCCAGAAAATAAAAGTTCCTCATTAAGTCCTCTCGGTGCGAGACTCTGTAGTTTATAGATCCACTTGGATTCACATCGCAATAGTTGGTTGGTCAGGTTGCCTCCTCTAATGGTGGTATTTACATTCTCAAGTCCCATCACTTTGAGGCCTCTGAGGCTGCCGCCATGTACTTCCAAAAAGTGTCTCGCCACTGATGTCAATTTCTTCCCCCTTGAGAGGTCCTGTCTGGCCATATTGATGTTAGAAATATGCTGTTGGCACCTCCTCCTCAATTGTTGAGATGTCTGGCCCACATAGAGTTTTGGGCAATCACATACCAGCATATACACAAGATTTGTTGACCTGCAGTTGAAATAAAAGTTACACTTAAGCGGGGAAGGCAATACATCAATCGAGATTTCCTCTCGTGCAACCATGAATTGGCACACATTACATCCCCCACAAGGAAAAGTGCCCCTAATCCTCTGACCCGTCCTTAGTTTACTCTTGGGGCATTGGTAGTGACTATGGGCGGCATGGTGGCGCAGTGGTTAGCACAGCAGCCTTGCAGCGCTGGAGTCCTGGGTTCAAACCCCACCAAGGACAACATCTGCAAAGAGTTTGTATGTTCTCCCCGTGTTTGCGTGGGTTTCCTCCGGGCACTCCGGTTTCCTCCCACATTCCAAAGACATACTGATAGGGAATTTAGATTGTGAGCCCCATCGGGGACAGTGATGATAATGTGTGCAAAATGTAAAGCGCTGCGGAATATGTTAGCGCTATATAAAAATAAAGATTATTATTATTATTATTATGACATAGTTGATCTTTCAAGTTGGTAGCTCTTCTTGCCACTATTTTAGGGGGTGGTGTGATGTGTGGTACGAATTTGGGCTCACTAAGCAGAATATTCCAGTTTTTATTTAAAATTCTATACAAATCTGACCACTGGTTGTTATACGTGGTAATTAAAGAGAGCGGTTGAACTGTTTCACGCTCCTGCCGACCAAAGAGACTGAGTCTATCTCTTTGTTTTGCCGCCTGAAAACCCCGAGATACTATTCTCCGCGGATATTGCCTACTGGTAAAACGCGTAGTAAGGTTCCCTGCCAGTCTTAGAAAGTCTTCTGATGAGCTGCAATTCCTGCGAAGTTTCAAAAACTGACCTTTTGGGATACCGTTCTTCAAATGTACCGGATGGAAACTGGAGTAATGAAGGAGGTTATTTGTAGCTGTTGTTTTCCGAAAAAGACAAGACGAGACACGATTTCCTTCCAAGGTAAGTTTGATGTCCAGAAAGTCTATGGTGCGTGAGGAAATAACAGAGGTCAGTTTGATATTGAACAAATTGGAATTAAGATCTTAGATAAATTCCTCACATACAGAATGTGGCCCTGTCCACAGAAACACCACGTCATCTATATACCGTCGCCAGGTGACGACATTACTCACAAACATTGCATGTTTGTACACCACTGTCTCCTCCCACCACCCCAAAAAGAGGTTCGCATACGAGGGCGCACACCGCGCCCCCATAGCAGTCCCGGAGATTTTCCTATAATACTTCCTGTCGAAAATAAAGTAGTTCTTGTCCAAGACAAAGTGCAACAATTCCAGTAGAAAAAGGTTATGCTCACCGTTTCCATGATGTTTATCCAAGTAGAAGGAGACTGCTTGAACGCCAAGATCGTGGGCTATGCTCGTATACAAGGATTCAACATCAAGACTGATCAACAGGGTGCCCTCCAAAACCGTCAGATCTTCAAGGTGTGTCATCAAATGTGCAGAGTCTCTTATGTACGAGGAAAGAGAGAGAGCCATTGGTTGAAGGAAGTGATCTAAATATATGCAGGGTCTTTCCATGATGCCACCAATGCCAGATACTATCGGCCTTCCCGGAGGCCTGTTGAGTGACTTATGCACTTTCGGCAAGATATAGAAAGTGGGAACTACCGGATGGTGAGTGACGAGAAAGTCTGCTTCCCTTTTGTTCAAAATGTCTTCTCTAGTCGCCTCCTTTATGAGATGATCCAATTTGCCCTTAAATACCCACGTAGGGTCTGAGGGAAGAACATGATAGTTGTTAGTGTTGTTCAGTTGACGCAATACTTCAGTAGAATACATCTCATGAGGCCAAAGGACAACATTCCCTCCCTTGTCCGCTTCGCGGACAAGGAACTCTGTGTTGTTACGTAACTCCCTTAAGGATCTCCTTTCTCCAACACTCAAGTTATTATATTTAGAGCTGTCTAATTTTAGATCTTCAATGTCTCTGCATACACTTTCAAAGAAAATCTGTACAGCTGGAAAAAGTGAGAGCGATGGTGTCACCTGTGATGGAGATCTTCTAGTAAACCTGGTCCGGTCCGGTGTGCTTTCATTTTCCTGTAGAAGTTCCAGGAGATCTCTAAAGGTCTATCTCTCGTCTTCAGGGAGCGAGTCTACTAAGGAGGGTTTATGGTACAACAATTTAAACGTCATCTTCCGACAAAACAAATACAAGTCTTTTACTAACGTAAATTTGTCCAAGGGATTCATGGGTGAAAATGATAGGCCTTTCCTTAATACGGATATTTCCAGATCCGACAGAACATAGGAGGAGAGATTAATAATTTGTAGTTCTTCAATCTTAGGATAAGTTACATAGTAACATAGTAACATAGTTAGTAAGGCCGAAAAAAGACATTTGTCCATCCAGTTCAGCCTATATTCCATCATAATAAATCCCCAGATCTACGTCCTTCTACAGAACCTAATAATTGTATGATACAATATTGTTCTGCTCCAGGAAGACATCCAGGCCTCTCTTGAACCCCTCGACTGAGTTCGCCATCACCACCTCCTCAGGCAAGCAATTCCAGATTCTCACTGCCCTAACAGTAAAGAATCCTCTTCTATGTTGGTGGAAAAACCTTCTCTCCTCCAGACGCAAAGAATGCCCCCTTGTGCCCGTCACCTTCCTTGGTATAAAAGTTGACATACCTGCTGAGGCTACCGCCTCCGATTGAATCTCGTCTCTCTCTTGTGTAATGGTGACCAATTGCGATGACTCTTGCCTTTTTTCCGGGTGGATCCGTGACTTACGTCTCCCCCTCCTCCTACGCCGCCTACGGCCCCCTCCGGGTCGCTTAGGTCCGAGGACAAAAAATCACTGGAAGATAATTCACATCCGGATGGTTGTACACATGCATTGCCACTAGGGCCTGTTTGAGTCTTGGTGGTATAACGTCTGTTACCATGGTGTACCCACTTAAAGGCTTGATCTTTACCAAAGTCCATTTTGTCCCTATAAAACTTGTTTCTCTTCCCATTAATAATGTCTTTTTCAAACTCATCTAATGTCTTCTTCAATTTTACAAGAAATGGGTTGACCAGGGTCTCCTTATCAAATGTCCCAAGTTTGCTCTCACTGATTTTTATATCCTCCTTTATTTTTGTTAAGAGTGTTTGATCATGTTCTATGAGCATGTCCATTAGGATTCCTGAGCACTGTAAAAGCCCTGTCTCCCAGACTTTTTTAAAAGTCCCCGTAACCTCCCAGGCCGGGAAGATCTGAACCCGCAGCCCCCTCGGTACTAGCCCTGTTTTTTTGTATTCACCTAGACTCCTCACATTCCACCACACACGAGTCAAAGTCTTATGTAAATTAGTAATTTCCATAGAAACCGTCTGGAAATCTGGATTACTACTAGACGCCATTGCCACATCACTGGATGCTGAGAAAATACCATGTGCCTGCTGGCTCCAAGCGTCCTCCCTTGCCGTTAGATCCATCATTTAATTATATTTAATAATAATAACTACGCCAATAGTTTAGTACAGATGTGCCAACACTCAAGAAACGGTGGTCACAAAACCACCCAAAGACAACACACTATAAAGCTACTAGAAAGAGGGCACCATCAGAATATTCTAGTTAAAGTGCTCAACCCGCTGCATGTTAAACACAGACCAAATCAAACGAAAGAAAAAAGAAACATGCATATGAGCAGGGATCACAAAAATATAACAAAGTTTATTGATAACAGGTCATTACACCACATATACAAACTTAAAAACACTTAAAAATACAGAAGTAAATGTTTACCCAAGAAAAAACCACACGGGGGTACCAATCCTCCCTCCCCCCACACACAAAAACCACCTCCTCTAATCTTAAAACGATATATAAGTCCAAGAAATATCCTAATGCAGCTGTACCCTATAGTTATGTATCTGGAAAAAGATACTTATTAAAGCCCAGGGGCAGGCATAGACAAAACTTATATGGACAGATCAGTATAAATACCGCTATACCAAAGACTAAATAACAATAATTTCAATAGATTCCTAATGGACAAGCCCATGTTCAATCATACCGCTCAGGAGAGGAGGAGGGAGCCGGTTCCCATGTGGTCAGCCCGACGCGTGTCGTCACATATGTGACTTCATCAGGGGTAACAAGGATAAAGTGGTTAGCATGCCCTAGATTAAATAGTACTTACTTAATTGATGATCTAATACAGCTGCAGGGAGAAGAAGCTGTAACGAACCCAATACCTCCATAAGATACCAGACAACCAGCGTCCCGGAAATACCAACTGCGCATGTCCGGTGGTCACCTAGGTAACGTGACAACTCTACCCATAGAACACACAATAAAGCCGGCACCGTGGGAACATATATCACAAATAGGTCACACTATCGACTCGGTTCGTATATCTGATCAACCCGTACCACCACTTTGAGACGCTGCACTCGTGGTGGTACGGGTTGATCAGATATACGAACCGAGTCGATAGTGTGACCTATTTGTGATATATGTTCCCACGGTGCCGGCTTTATTGTGTGTTCTATGGGTAGAGTTGTCACGTTACCTAGGTGACCACCGGACATGCGCAGTTGGTATTTCCGGGACGCTGGTTGTCTGGTATCTTATGGAGGTATTGGGTTCGTTACAGCTTCTTCTCCCTGCAGCTGTATTAGATCATCAATTAAGTAAGTACTATTTAATCTAGGGCATGCTAACCACTTTATCCTTGTTACCCCTGATGAAGTCACATATGTGACGACACGCGTCGGGCTGACCACATGGGAACCGGCTCCCTCCTCCTCACTTCCCCTCCTGAGCGGTATGATTGAACATGGGCTTGTCCATTAGGAATCTATTGTAATTATTGTTATTTAGTCTTTGGTATAGCGGTATTTATACTGATCTGTCCATATAAGTTTTGTCTATGCCTGCCCCTGGGCTTTAATAAGTATCTTTTTCCAGATACATAACTATAGGGTACAGCTGCATTAGGATATTTCTTGGACTTATATATCGCTTTAAGATTAGAGGAGGTGGTTTTTGTGTGTGGGTAAACATTTACTTCTGTATTTTTAAGTGTTTTTAAGTTTGTATATGTAGTGTAATGACCTGTTAGCAATAAACTTTGTTATATTTTTGTGATCCCTGCTCATATGCATGTTTCTTTTTTCTTTGGTTTGATTTGCTCTTCTGGCTCTGGTCATTTTTTGCAAGTCTCTTTTCCTGATGTTGCTTGTAGACTTCTAAAAAAAGAAAAAGCATAGTAATTTTGAAAGTTTATTACTTCATAAAATAGGCAGAAATTCCGGTGTACCGTTAATAAATTTTAAACTATGGAAATTGCATGTATTCATTAAAGGGAACCTGACAGCTGATTCATGTTGCCCAAATGATGGGCAGCATAAATCAGAGACTGGCTCCATTATTACATCCCTGCATGTTTTACTACGACATGCTTCAGTGTTTCAGAGGAAATATACTTGTAAGACCTAGATCACCAGTCTTACAAGTATATTTCCTCTGAAACACCGAAGCATGTCGTAGTAACACAACAGTGATGACTAGTAGTGATGAGCGAGTGTGCTCATTACTCGAGATTTCTGAGCATGCTCGGGTGTTCTCCGAGTATCTTGGGTGTGCTCGTAGATTTTGTTTGTGTCCTCGCAGCTGCATGATTTGAATACATGTGGGGATTCACTAACAATCAGGCAATCCCTGCATCTGTTCAGGTTGACACAAACATAATCTACAACCACGCACAAGATACTCGGAGAACACCCGACCATGCTCGGAAATCTCGAATAACGAGCACACTCGTTCATCACTAATGAAACATAAGGAGTATGAAATGTAAAATTTAGGGCTAACACACAATCTTGGTGGTAAAAATGTGAATTATTTTTTCTTCGCTGCTCAACTCTGACACACCTGTGGAGTCAATATGATCACTGCACCCCTAGATGAATTGAGAAGTGTAGTTTGTAAAATAGGGTCACTTATGGGGAGTTCTGCTATTCTGGCACCTCAGAGGCTCTGAGAATGTGAGATGGCACCCTCAAAACAGTGCAGGGAAATCTGTACTGTAATATTGCCCTCCTTCCCTTATGAGCTTTGCAATGTGCCTCAAAAGTAGATTTTGACCACATATGGGGTATTGGTGAGAAATTGCATAACAAATTTTTGGATTCATTTTCTCCTGTTACCCTTGTGAAAATACAAAATTTGGGGTTAAAAAACATTTTTGTGTGAATTGTATGTATTTTCACAGCTCAACATTATAAAACTTCTGTGAAGCACTTGGAGTTTCAAAAAATTGGTTTTGTAAATTTGGTATAAAAATCAGAAATCGCTGGTCAACTTTTAACCTTTAAAACTTCTTAATAAAAAGAAATTATGTTTCAAAAATTGTGCTAATATAAAGTAAACATGTGGGAAATATTATTTATTAACTATTTTGGGTGATGTGACTTTCTGATTTAAGGGCATAAAAAAGTAAAAGTTTGAAATTTGCTAAATTTTCACAAAAATTCCAATTTTTTCACAAAGAAACATAAGTCATATCAAATACATTTTATCACTATCATGAAGTATAATATGTCACGAAAAAACATTCTCAGAATCAGTGGGATCCAAGGATGTGTTACAGAGTTATGACCACATAAAGTGACTGTTAGGGCTAGCGGAATGCACCAAATAATAAGAAAGATAGAATAAGGTGCTTTCGCAGCCCAGGGTCCACCGTGCAGAGATGGAACCTGCTGCCAAGTAATGATGGACTATATGACGGTACAATGTGAATACACACACGGCTTAACTTCACCCTGTGTGAAGGAAGTGAACCCTGTTGCTTCACAGGGCCGCAGTACCGCACCAAGAGCGCAAGCAAGGAGTCTCAGAACTCAATCCCAAGACACAGGATTTGAGTTCAAAAAGACCTCTTGTGCTCGACACCGCAACTGGGGTGTCAGAGAGACAGAAATAATAATAAAGATGCACGAGAGTGCGTGCGGTGCCGCACTGGCGGACGCCACTAACCACCCAGGCTTGGGTCAGGAAAGCGCTGTGAAAGTGCACGCGCGCCACCCTGGCGGTCACAGCAATTAGACGCTGTATAGTGTGTTACATGCTGATGGCTAAGTCGGGCGCTAGATAGCAATCATACACCTTACGCGAGCAGTCATACAATAGGGAGGTGATTTTAAAGAACGACTTTCACTCACAACACACACACGTATACAAATGTACACTAGCGCATGGCCGTGAGGTCATGCGAACCTTATATAGCTGCAGCATATACAGGACCTTCCCAGAAGGACCAATGGGAGGCTGCAACAGAAGTTGGGCACCTTCAGGACCTTCCTGGAGGACCAATGGGATCTGCTGCAGTGTTGTGAATTCTGCTCTTGGGCTCCCTCCGGTGGTTATGAGTGGTAGTGCTGCTGTCTTTGGATCGCAGCATTTATCAGGTGTGTCCACTTATTGCAATTTGGACTGGGCTATTTAGTCTTGCTTGATCCTTTAGTCAGTGCCAGTTGTCCATTGTTTTTGGAGGATTCACATCCATACCTGGTCTCTCCTGTTTTGCTGTTCATTTCAACAAAGATAAGTTCTGGCTTTGTTTTTGCTGTCCACATGCTGTGGGCCTTATTGTTCAGTGCATTTTCATGTTTTGTCTTATCCAGCTTTGTCTGTGTAAGGAGTTTTTGCAGCCAAGCTGTATCTCTGGAGATGCAGATATACCCTCCATGTCTTTAGTCAGATGTGGAGATTTGTATTTTCTGTGGTGGATATTTTCTAGTGTTTTAATACTGACTGCATAGTACTCTGTCCTATTCTTTCTTTTGAGCTAGAATGGCCTCCTTTGCTAAATCCTGATTTCAGTCTGCGTATGTCATTTCCCTCTCCTCTCACAGTCAATATTTGTGGGGGGCTGTCTATCCTTTGGGGATTTTCTCTGAGGCAAGATAGTTTTCCCATTTCTATCTTTAGGGGAAGTTAGTCCTTAGACTGTGTCGAGGTGTCTAGGGAGTGTTAGGTACATCCCACGGCTACTTCTAGTTGCGGTGCTAAGTTCAGGGTCTGCGGTCAGTACAGGTACCACCTTCTCCAGAGTACGTCTCATGCTGCTCCTAGGCCACCAGATCATAACAGTACAACTGGCCAACAATGAGTTAAACGCATCTCAGAAGAAGGGAAGAAAAGTGCTGAGCCATTTTTTTTTTTGTAGTCTGTTTTGTCTTTCCTTCCCTCTTTTCCTCTGGGTGGCTCAGGAGTTAGGCGTTGGCATTGAGGTTCAGGAATTGGTTTCTTGTGTGGACCAACTTGCTGCTAGAGTACAGGGTATTTCCGATTATATCATTCAGACTCCGGTTTTAGAGCCTAGATTTCCAACTCCTGACTTGTTTTTTGGGGACAGGTCCAAATTTTTGAGCTTTAAAAATAACTGTAAACTGTTTTTTGCTCTGAAACCCCGTTCTTCTGGTGATCCCATTCAGCAGGTTAAAATTGTTATTTCCCTGTTGCATGGTGATCCTCAGGATTGGGCATTTTCCCTGGAATCTGGGAACCCTGCTTTGCTTAATGTAGACACCTTTTTTCAGGCGCTAGGGTTATTGTATGATGAACCTAATTCAGTGGATCATGCAGAGAAGACCTTGTTGGCCCTGTGTCAGGGTCAAGAAGCGGCAGAATCGTATTGCTATAAATTTAGAAAATGGTCTGTGTTGACTAAATGGAATGAGGATGCCTTGGCGGCAATTTTCAGAAAGGGTCTTTCTGAATCCGTTAAAGATGTTATGGTGGGGTTCCCCACGCCTGCTGGTCTGAGTGATTCTATGTCTCTGGCCATTCAGATTGATCGGCGCTTGCGCGAGCACAGAGTTGTGCACACTGTGGCGTTGTCCTCCGAGCGGAGCCCTGAGCCTATGCAGTGTGATAGGATTTTGTCAAGAGCTGAACGACAAAGATTCAGGCGTCAGAATAGGTTGTGTTTTTACTGCGGCGATTCTGCTCATGTTATTTCTGATTGCCCTAAGCAGACAAAGAGAATCGCTAGTTCTGTTACCATCAGTACTGTACAACCTAAATTTCTGTTATCTGTGACCTTGATCTGCTCATTGTCGTCATTTTCTGTCATGGCATTTGTGGATTCAGGCGCCGCTCTGAACTTAATGGACTTAGAATTTGCCAGACGTTGTGGTTTCCCCTTGCAGCCTTTGCAGAACCCTATTCCTTTAAGGGGCATTGATGCTACACCGTTGGCTATAAATAAACCTCAGTTTTGGACACAGCTGACCCAGCCCATTAGGAAGATTGTCGTTTTCTGGTGTTGCATAATTTGCATGATGATATTGTGCTGGGTTTTCCATGGTTAGAGTTACATAATCCGGTGTTAGATTGAAAATCTATGTCTGTGACTAGTTGGGGTTGTCAGGGGGTTCATGGTCACGTTCCTTTGATGTCAATTTCCTCTTCCCCCTCTTCTGAAATTCCTGAGTTTTTGTCAGATTTCCAGGATGTATTCGATGAGCCCAAATCCAGTTCCCTTCCACCGCATAGGGACTGTGATTGTGCTATTGACTTGATTCCTGGTTGTAAGTTCCCTAAGGGCCGACTTTTCAACCTGTCTGTGCCAGAACATGCCGCCATGCGGAGCTATATTAAGGAGTCTTTGGAGAAGGGGCATATTTGGCTATCTTCTTCACCATTGGGAGCAGGTTTTTTTTTTGTTGCCAAGAAGGATGGCTCCTTGAGACCCTGTATTGAATATCGCCTCTTGAATAAGATCACGGTCAAATTTCAATACCCTTTGCCTTTGCTTACTGATTTGTTTGCTAGGATTAAGGGGGCTAGCTGGTTTACCAAGATAGACCTTCGAGGGGCATATAATCTTATTCGTATTAAGCAGGGTGACGAATGGAAAACTGCATTTAATACGCCCGAAGGCCATTTTGAATACCTGGTGATGCCATTCGGACTCTCTAATGCCCCATCTGTGTTCCAATCCTTCATGCATGATATCTTTCGGAGTTATCTTGATAAATTCATGATTGTATATTTGGATGATATTTTGATTTTTTCCGATGATTGGGAGTCTCATGTGAAGCAGGTCAGGATGGTATTCCAGATCCTTCGTGATAATGCTTTATTTGTGAAGGGGTCTAAGTGCCTATTCGGAGTTCAGAAGGTCTCTTTTTTGGGTTTTATTTTTTCTCCCTCGTCTATGGAAATGGATCCTGTTAAGGTCCAAGCTATTCATGACTGAATTCAAGCCACATCTGTGAAGAGCCTTCAAAAATTTTTGGGCTATGCTAATTTTTATCGTCGTTTCATTGCCAACTTTTCCAGTGTGGTTAAGCCCCTTACTGATTTGACGAAGAAAGGCGCTGATGTCACAAATTGGTCCTCCGCGGCTGTTTCTGCCTTTCAGGAGCTTAAACGCCGATTTACTTCTGCTCCTGTGTTGCGTCATCCGGATGTTTCTCTTCCATTTCAGGTTGAGGTTGATGCGTCTGAGATTGGGGCAGGGGCCGTTTTGTCTCAGAGGAATTATGATGGTTCCTTGATGAAACCGTGTGCCTTCTTTTCTCAGAAGTTTTCGCCTGCGGAACGCAATTATGATGTCGGCAATCGTGAGTTGTTGGCTATGAAGTGGGCATTTGAGGAGTAGTGACATTGGCTTGAGGGGGCCAAGCACCGTATTGTGGTCCTGACCGATCATAAGAATCTGATTTACCTCGAGTCTGCCAAACGACTGAACCCTAGACAGGCTCAATGGTCCCTGTTTTTCTCCCGTTTTGATTTTGTGGTCTCGTATCTTCCGGGTTCTAAGAATGTTAAGGCTGATGCCCTCTCTAGGAGTTTTTTGCCTGATTCTCCTGGGGTCCTTGAGCCGGTCGGCATTCTGAAGGAAGGGGTGATTCTTTCTGCTATCTCCCCTGATTTACGATGGGTTCTTCAGGAATTTCAGGCTAATAAACCTGACCGCTGTCCAGTGGGGAAACTGTTTGTTCCTGATAGATGGACTAGTAAAGTGATTTTTGAGGTTCATTGTTTTGTGTTGGCTGACCATCCTGGGATTTTTGGTACCAGAGAGTTGGTTGGTAGGTCCTTTTGGTGGCCTTCTTTGTCGTGGGATGTACGTTCTTTTGTGCAGTCCTGTGGGACTTGTGCGCGGGCCAAGCCTTGCTGTTCCCGCGCCAGTGGGTTGCTTCTGCCTTTGCCGGTCCCTGAGAGACCTTGGACGCATATTTCTATGGATTTTATTTCAGATCTTCCGGTTTCCCAGAGGATGTCGGTTATCTGGGTGGTTTGTGACCGGTTTTCTAAGATGGTTCATTTGGTACCTTTGCCTAAATTGCCTTCCTCTTCTGATTTGGTTCCGTTGTTTTTTCAGCATGTGGTTCGTTTGCATGGCATTCCGGAGAATATTGTGTCCGATAGAGGTTCCCAGTTTGTTTCTAGGTTTTGACGGGCCTTTTGTGCTAGGCTGGGCATTGATTTGTCTTTTTCTTCCGCATTTCATTCTCAGACAAATGGCCAAACCAAGCGAACTAATCAGACTTTGGAAACTTATTTGAGATGCTTTGTGTCTGCTGATCAGGATGATTGGGTGGCTTTCTTGCCATTGGCCGAGTTTGCCCTTAATAATTGGGCTAGTTCTGCTACCTTGGTTTCGCCTTTTTTTTGTAATTTTGGTTTTCATCCTCGTTTTTCTTCAGGGCAGGTTGAACCTTCTGATTGTCCTGGTGTGGACCGTCGTCGGTGTGTTTGTTCCCGGCTTTGAGTTGGGGATTTGGTCTGGTTGTCTTCCCGTCATGTTCCTATGAAGGTTTCTTCCCCTAAGTTCAAGCCTTCAGTGTCTTTTCGTTTGGCCCTTCCAGCCTCTTTTTCCATCCATAATGTTTTCCATAGATCTTTGTTGCGGAAGTATGTGGTGCCCGTTGTTCCCTATGTTGATCCTCCAGCCCCGGTGTTGATTGATGGGGAGTTGGAGTATGTGGTTGAGAAGATTTTGGATTCTCGTTTTTCGAGGTGGAAGCTTCAGTATCTTGTCAAATGGAAGAGTTATGGCCAGGAGGATAATTCTTGGGTTGTTGCCTCCGATGTTCATGCTGACAATTTGGTTCGTGCCTTTCATTTGGCTCGTCCTCATCGGCCTGGGGGCTCTGGTGAGGGTTCGGTGACCCCTCCTCAAGGGGGGGTACTGTTGTGAATTCTGCTCTTGGGCTCCCTCCGGTGGTTATGAGTGGTAGTGCTGCTGTCTTTGGATCGCAGCATTTATCAGGTGTGTCCACTTATTGCAACTTGGACTGGGCTATTTAGTCTTGCTTGATCCTTTAGTCAGTGCCAGTTGTCCATTGTTTTTGGAGGATTCACATCCATACCTGGTCTCTCCTGTTTTGCTGTTCATTTCAACAAAGATAAGTTCTGGCTTTGTTTTTGCTGTCCACATGCTGTGGGCCTTATTGTTCAGTGCATTTTCATGTTTTGTCTTATCCAGCTTTGTCTGTGTAAGGATTTTTTGCAGCCAAGCTGTATCTCTGGAGATGCAGATATACCCTCCATGTCTTTAGTCAGATGTGGAGATTTGTATTTTCTGTGGTGGATATTTTCTAGTGTTTTAATACTGATTGCATAGTACTCTGTCCTATTCTTTCTTTTGAGCTAGAATGGCCTCCTTTGCTAAATCCTGATTTCAGTCTGCGTATGTCATTTCCCTCTCCTCTCACAGTCAATATTTGTGGGGGGCTGTCTATCCTTTGGGGATTTTCTCTGAGGCAAGATAGTTTTCCCGTTTCTATCTTTAGGGGAAGTTAGTCCTTAGGCTGTGTCGAGGTGTCTAGGGAGTGTTAGGTACATCCCACGGCTACTTCTAGTTGTGATGCTAAGTTCAGGGTCTGCGGTCAGTACAGGTACCACCTTCTCCAGAGTACATCTCATGCTGCTCCTAGGCCACCAGATCATAACACTGCAGTATCTGAGCATGTGACCCTCGATTTCCAACGGGAGATCTTGCCCTGGGCATGCTCAGAAGGGGAAAAGCAGGACTTAGTCCCAAAAGTGTCTGCTCGCCGATGCCCAGCACTGACTTCAATGGCAGAAGCTGGAAAAGCAGCAGTAACCCTATGCACAGAGTGAGAGTGAGCAAGACGCTGGGACCGATGTCTCCGCCGAGCAGACTCCACTGTGGCTGGAGAAGAATAGGAGACCGCAGCGGAGATGGTTTGAGATTTCCCCTGTGCAGCGGCGGGAACTCGACACCTAACAGTAACAGTGGACAGAGTTGAAAAAATTGGCCTTGTCAGGAAGGTGAAAACAGGCTTTGGGGTGAAGGAGTTAATAGTGGTTGCCTATCTTTTGCTGGTTATTAATTATAGGGGGATCCTAAGTTATTTTTTGGGGGGTCCCCCGATTTAATATCCTGAAAAAGCTAAGTATACAGCTGTGTGAGCTGATATTAATAGCCTGGGAAGCTCCATGGGTATTATCCCCTTCACTAAACTAATAGCAAAGCCACAAAAGAGGAAAAAAATCCTCCAAATTTTTTTTTAAAAAGACAGCAGGAAAATAGGCAGTACCATTTCCCTGTCCAGGTCTTTGAACAAATGCACTACAGGATGCAGCCAGCCCATATAGCAAGATGCTGGCAACACAGGTTCAAAATACTAAATAGACAGCCACTCACCACATACCCATTCATGGAGGGGGTGACTGCTTAGTATACATTTGCACAATAAAGGCCTGTATAGGGCGCTGTTCACATAAAGTAAATGCATAGTGTCTGGTTCTCAGCCTTTTAGTCATGCCCCTACTATTCGATTAGGCTGGCTGGCCAGCACACTCTCAATGCATCCCAGTGCGAACACCCCTGTATACAAGACCACACGTGATGGGTAGGGTTGAGCGAAACGGGTCGGCCACTTTCAGAAGTCGCCGACTTTTGGCAAAGTCGGGTTTCATGAAACCCGACCCGACCCCTGTGTGGGGTCGGCCATGAAGTCGGCGATCTTCTGAATGTGGTATCGGAATTCCGATCCCGATTTCCGATATGTTTGCAATATCGGAAATTGGTATCGGAATCCACATTTAATGTAAAATAAAGAATTAAAATAAAAAATATCGCTATACTTACCCTCTGACGCGCCCTGGTACTAACCGGGAACCTTCCTTCCTTCGAATCAGCGCTTCCAGGACCTTGCGGTGACGTCGCGGCTTGTGATTGGTCGCGCGGCCGCCCATGTGACCGCTCGCGCGACCAATCACAAGCCGCGACGTCACCGTGACGTCACGCAAGGTCCTGCAAGGGCTGATTCTTAGGAAGCAAGGCTGCCGGAAAGAAGCAGGGCGCGTCCGAGGGTGAGTATATACCTAATAGGAATATACTCACCCTCGGACGCGCCCTGCTTCTTTCCGGCAGCCTTCCTTCCTAAGAATCAGCCCTTGCAGGACCTTGCGTGACGTCGCGGTGACATCGCGGCTTGTGATTGGTCGCGCGAGCGGTCACATGGGCCGCCGCGCGACCAATCACAAGCCGCGACGTCACCGCGACGTCACCGCAAGGTCCTGGAAGCGCTGATTCGAAGGAAGGAAGGTTCCCGGTTAGTACCAGGGCGCGTCAGAGGTAAGTATAGCGATATTTTTTATTTTTATTCTTTATTTTACACTTAAATATGGATCCCAGGGCCTGAAGGAGAGTTTCCGCTCCTTCAGACCCTGGGAACCATTGGAAACCCAATGCACCGCATTGGGTTTCGAGTTTCGGCCGACCCCGACCCCGACTTTTTTATAGGATCGGCCGATTTCACTCGACCCAACTTTTGAAAAAGTCGGGTTTCGTGAAACCCGACCCGATCCTATAAAAGTAAAGGTCGCTCAACCCTAGTGATGGGCTTGGCTGCACCTTGAAAAATACAGTGGATAAAATACACAAAAATAGTGAGGTATTGGTCGATATTTTGGCCAAAACATGCAAGCTTGCAACCCACGCCAATGATTATGAACTTGTTATTTTTGCATTATTTGAGGTCTGAAAGCACATTTTTTTTTTCTAATTTTAACAATTTTTCCTTTTCAGAAAAAAATAACTAAATTTATTACTTGGAAATTCGGAGACGTTGTCAGTAGTTTATAGAATAAATAAAACATTTATATTTTACTCAAAGTTGCAAAGTTTAGGTTCACCCAGACAATTTTGCGTTTTCCATCAAAACATATACTTTTATTAATCAAACTAGATGGAGGCCCGATGCTATCACATTGGGAGGGCTGTAATGTCACGATGGGGGCAGGCTTTGCAGCGTAGAGAATCTCTCCCCCCATGTGCTCACCCACCTATCCACTCTCTCTTTCCCCATGTGCTGACTTCTCCCGTCTGTGTTCTCTTCTTTGACCTGTCTACCCCATGTGCTATCCCCCTTGTCTGCTATCTCTTTTCTTCCTGTGCTGTGTTCTCCCCTCAAAGACAATACTGACATTACAGCAGAAGATTGCAGAGGATACATTTTGTGAGGTAAAATATTGTTTAAAAACAGTCAGTGAAATATTTTACCTCGCAAAATGAATCCACTGTGAGCCCCTGCTGTAATATCAGTATTGTCTTTTGCTTCCTCCCCTGCCCAGGAGATGTGGTATGCTCCGTACACAGTCAGACACAGTCAATTTTTAAAATGAACTTTTCGTTCATGGGAAAACCCCCTTAATGTGACCTGCTTCCTCTGCCTGTAGACACGTCACACATCTGCTGCCGGGATCATCCGAATGATTCACTGCACCTGTGTGTAATTTGTGCAGGTGCAGTAAATCAAATCGCCACCATCTTTGTGCAGACAGATAGCAGCGGTCACATTAAAACTGCATATGCGCTCCTCCTGTACAAAGATGGCAGCAGTCAGTGAATCATTCGGCTGATCCCAGCGGTGGCGTGTTCGTGACGGTGTTCCGCTGGTGGTACTGTGCAAGAGGCTGCGTGAGTGTGTGAGTGTAAGTGTGAATATGTGAGTGTGAGAGTGTGTTAGGTGTCGAGTTCCCACCTCTGCACAGGGGGAATCTCAAACCACCTCCGTTGCGGTCTCCCATTCTTCTCCAGCTGCAGTGGAGCCTGCTCAGCAGAGACATCGGTCCCAGTGTGTGGCTCAGGCTGATACTGGGCGACTGGTTACTACTGTTCTTCCAGGCTCTGCCTTTGTAGCGAGTACTGGTCAGCGGCGAGCAGATGTCTCTGGGACTAAGTCCTGCTTTTCCCCTTCTGAACATGCCCAGGGGAAGACCTTTCATTGGAGGTCGGGGGTCACATGCTCAGATACTGCAGCAGCTCCCATTGGTCCTCTAGGAAGGTCCTGAAGTTGCTCAGGTACTGTAGCAGCTCCCATTGGTCCACTAGGAAGGTCCTGAAGTTGCTGCAGCTATAAAAGGTTTGCATGGCGGCACGGCCATGCGCTAGTATCAAACCAATGTCTATGAGCTCAGCGCCAGGGTTTTCATGTCTGGATGCAATTAGGGTTTGGCTGAAATAAGCCCCTAGAATACCGGCACCTCCGGTGTGGAGTTTGTATGAGTGTATTCAGGGCCTTGGCTGAAATAAGCCGCTAGAATACCGACACTTCCGGTGAGGAGTTGTTTGTCTGTTTTCTCTGACTGCATGACCACAGTTTGCTCTGGTTGGTAGCTGTGTACCTCTGTGAGGTTAACAGGGCACAACATCTTGTTCCTAGCGACTCTGTGGAGTTAACAGAGTTCACTTATACTGCCATATAGCGCCGCCATTTGCCAGCAGCAGGTTCCTCTCCTACACGGTGGACCCCGGGTTGCGAACGCACCTAATAATATATATATATATATATATATATATATACTCGGTGCTTTCCGCCAACCCTAACAGAGTATGAATGTAAGTGTGAGTGTGTGAGAGTGTGTGAGTGTGTGTGAGTGTGTGTGTGTGTTGTGCGTGTGGAGTATAGAATGTGTGTGTGTGGTGCGACAATGTTCTGCTGCTGGTACCGCCAAATAGGTTGGTACCAGCAGCAGCTTCCATATTGAGACACCTATCACTTGTGTGTCTCAATATGGTGCTCGGTTAACTACCTCCTCTTGGAATTCTGGGATATGGTGACATCTGGACAGAACAGGAAATTAAAACATTACAAGGCAATTATATAAATAGATGAGTTGCCAAATGAATTGAAAATCTAGTCCAGATATTGACAAGATTTAGTTAGCTATCAATAGCATCGCTATATCCATCTGAGATGTGCAAATTTTCCTGTGATACTAATCCTGCAAAGTTTTCTCAACAAGGATATATGATACGCAATTTAAAATGGGCAAGGTGTGTGTGGTAAGGGACGGGGAAGTGGACACACATAATCCTCACCCTGATCCTCCTTCCTCCAACCATGCCAAGTGCCACGAGTCAAGTGATCCCACACTTGGACATTCTGAAGAGATGTTAACATTTCCATTTATAGATTCTGGCCTCTCACCCTGCTTATTGCCAGTAGGATATGAGAAGATCGCATGTAGCGATGCCTAAATATTTGAGCAGCCACGCTCACAAGAAGGCGATGGTTGGAAATGTAATTACTGCCACAAGAGGTGGATGATGATGAGACTCAATTGCAAACAACTGATATTGTTAAGTCAGCAAGTCAGGAGGACCGGGGTGCAGAAGTGGAAGACGAGGTGGTGGATGACCAAGTCACTGGCCAAATCTGGGAAGGTGACATGCACAGCGAGAAAAACAGTGCAAAGGGGGAGGGATCTGCATCACCATAACAGGGAGGAAGAGGCAGAGGGGTCACCAGAGGCACAAGGCAGGCAACTGTTCCCCAGAGCACCAACACAGGTTAATTTGTCAAGCCAAGGATTAAGTGTTCCCTAGTCTGGCACTTTTTTTTAAAGACAGTCCAGTTAAAAAAAGGCCATTTGCAACATCTGCCATGCCAGCATCAGCAGGGGCAGCACTACTACCAGCCTGACCACCACTAGCATGCTCAGGCACATGACAGCAAAGCACCCGACTAGTTGGGCTGAATGCCAGGGTCCAGAAACTGTGTCTGCAGTTGACACCACTGCCTCTTCTCCTGTTCTACGTGCACGCCAATCCACTGTCCTTGACCAAGGAAAAGATGCTTCCCACCTTGCACCTGTCGTTGCATTCGAGCAACCACCATCATCAACCACGTCCTTCTCCCAGCGCAATGTTCAGTTATCCCTATCTACCTACATACGCATTCACAGGCCACAATACTAAACAACCACATTTCACACTGCTTGCCCTGTAAATGTTGCTGTTTAGGCTTGTAAAGACAGAAGTTTTCCACAACCTCATGGCGGCGGCCATCCCTCGTACTCAGTCTCCAGCCACCAACTATTTCTCTTGGTCAGCCTTACACAATCACGTGTCCCATAACATCAGCCATGCCCTGACCAACTCTGTTAATGGGAAGGTCCACTTAATCACGGACACGAGGACAAGTGCTTATGGCCAGGGATGCTACATTTCCCTGACGGCACACTGGGTGAACATTGTCGAAGCTGGGACCCAGTCGGACCCTGGGATGGAAAACGTGCTACCAACACCGAGGATTGCGGGCCTTGGTTCAATCAGGGATTCACCCACCTTCTACTGCAGTTACAGTACCTCCTCCTCACCCTCCATCTCCACAGATAGGTTATTGGCATACTTAGGAGAATTTGTGTAACAGATTGTATTGTTATTGTAACAGATTGTAATGTTCATCGTCTCCTATTACCTTCTGAAAATTAAAAACTTGGGACCAAAGCAACATTTTAGTGGAAAAAATTGTAATGTTCCATTTACTCAGTCCAATGTTATACATTTCTGTGAATCACCTGAGGTTTACTAATGCTCACTACACCCCTAGGTGAATTTCTCAAAAGGTTTACTTTAAAAAATTGGGTCATTTATGTTGCTTTCTACTGCTTTGGCATGCCACTGGCTCTTCAAATGTGACATGGCGTCCACAATCTACTCCAGCCAAAATGGTGCTTCAAAATTCAAATGGTGCACCTTCGAAGAGTTTGCATGCAGCTCAGTGACTCAGTATGCATCACGGTGGCTCAGTGGTTGGCACTGTAGCCTTGCAGCTCTGGAGTCCTGGGTTCAAATCTCATCAAGGACAACATCTGTAAGGAGTTTGTATACTCTCTCTGTGTTTGTGTGGGTAATGTGTGCAAAAACTGTAAAGCGCTGCAAAATATGTTGGCGCTACATAAATAAAGGTATTATTATTATGCACCCAAACAGTAGTTTTCCACCATATAAGGGGTATTGGTGCACTCTACTGTAGAAATTGCACAACACATTTTATGGTCCATTTTCTCCTTTTACCTTTGTGAAAATTAAAAACTTGGGGAAAAGCAACTTTTTTGGAGTAACAATGTATTGTTTCATTTTCATGACTGAACACTATAAAATTTTCTGAAGCACCTGTGAATTCAAGGTGCTCACCACACCTCTAAATAACTTCCTTGAGGGGAGTAGTTTCCAAAATGGGGGCAGTTTGTTGGGAATTCCACTGTTTAGGCACATCAGTCGCTCTGCAAACCAGACATTACATCCGCTATCTAATCCAGTCATTTTTGCACACCAAAAATCCTTCTCTTCCGAGCCTTGCCATCCGCCCACCTCATATGGGATATCACTGTACTCAGGAGAAATTCGTCAATGCATTTTGTGGTGCATTTTCTCTTGTTTCTTCTATTCCAGCCAATTTTGCGTTCCAAAAGTCAAATGAATGCTCTCAGTGGGAAAAACAAAATAATCTTGTAGTTATGATACATTTTAATGGCTAAAAAAATAAAATAAAATATGTTATAAAGAAAGCTTTTGAGAGTTCTTAGTTCCCTTCCTCAGGCATAGTATAGCAAAGTTTCTGATGAAACACAAAAATATACACAAACAAAACAAAAGAGAGAGAAAAAGTCAAATGGCGCTCCTTCTCTTCCAAGCCCTGCCGTGCTGCCAAACAGTGGTTTTCCACCACATACAGGGTATCGGCATACTCAGGAAAAATTGCAAACAAATTGCACTGTCCATTTTCTCTTTTCACATTTATGAAAATGCTAAATTTGGGGCTAAAGCATTTGTGGAAAAAGTAAAACATTCTTTTTTCCTTCTAAATTGCTTTAATTCTTATGAAACACCAGGGAAGGATTATTAAACTTATTGAATATGTTCTCAAGCGCTTTGAAGGGTGCAGTTTTTAAAATGGTGTCACTTTTCAGTATTTTCTGTCACATAGGCCCTGAAAGCCAAGTGCCTCAGAGCCACTTCAAATGGGATGTGGTCTCTAAAAAAAAATTGGTTTTGTAGATTTTGTAGGAAAAACGAGAAATTGCTGATCATGATCAACTTAGAATCCTTCTAACTTCCTAACAAAAACAAATTATGTTTTAAAAATAATACTGATGTAAAGTAGACACGTGGTAAATGTTTATTTATTAGCTACTTTGATGCAACTATAAAAATTGAGTTTTAATTTTGCTAAAAATCAGATATTTCCACAAATAAACACAAAATATTGACCTTAGTTTACGACTAACATAAAGTACAATGTGTCACAAAAAAAAAATTCAGAAATACTGGGACTTGTTGAAGCGTTCCATAGTTAATACCACATAAAGTCATACTGGTCAGAATTGCAAAATTTGGCCTGGTCAGAAAGGTGAAAACAGGCTCGAATTGAAGGGGATAAGCCACATCTAAAGCCACATGCACATCTTGAGAAATTGGTTAGTTTTTTACCTCAATATTTGTAAGCCAAAACCAGGATTGGGTACAAAATACAGAAGTGGTGCTGTGCTTCTGACTAAACCCTTATCTTGTGAGCATAGCCTAAAAGGCGCATAACCACCTTGTAACAATATTGAGTGGAGAACAGGACACTTTTCTGTGAAGAGGAATGTTTGAATTTTCAAAGGAGGACTTAACAGGATATTTATTTGCAAAATGACACCAAAATTGTGAGCACAAGACATCTTTAAGAAGCAGGCACACCTGCCGAGGTTTTTCTGGGTGAAGCTGCTTCAGGAAAAAGCCGACGATCTTGTTCCTTAAGTGTCATCGCTGGCTGGTTTGTGGTAGCTGACGTCTTTTACAATTTAAACTATAACTAGAAGAATGTACATGCCATTTCTCCTAGTTGCTTCATAGTTCCTGAAGCCTGAGGGGGTTTAAAGAACTAACAGAAGACTGAATATGAGTATTGCACACTCATTTTTACATTGGGAGTACTATGTTCACTGTTTGCGTCAGTTTTGGGCAGCAAAGTGGGTGTGATTTATAGTAATTTCATCCCCACTGTGCTTTTTTTTAACTCAGCATAAACTGATCTGCGGTGCGTTTTATCAACTCCGCAACATGTCACTTTCACTTGCACTGAGTTTTATGTGTGGATTTTTTCCAAAAACTGTAGGTAAAAAACATGTGTTTTTAGTGTGTTTCTGAATCTGAAAACGCATCAAAAATACATGTAATCCATACATGACTATATCAATAAAGATGAACCCCTATAAAAAAGCAGCTTTATTTAACCCCTTAATGAATGTCGATACGCATTAAAACGGCAGCCCTAAGGGGCCTTATTCCCTCATCAATGTTTTCAAGCAGCCGTCGGAGATAAAGGTATAGTGCCCTCCAGAGTATGAAAATCTCTGGAGTCTCAGATACTAAGGGTAGCTGAGAGCCTGGAGAACATGATCAGGGCTGGGTTTTCGGGTCCCCGATCACGTGAAAAAGAAAAAGTGTGCCAGCTATTAAAATAATTTCTGAGAGGATAGAGAAATTATGTCCTCCATCCCCTTGTCCCACCCACTCCGTTTTCAGCCCTCCGCCCCCTCTTCTTGAAAAACAATGGTGGGCACATGCGTAGTGCGCCCGCTGAGATCTTCCAGCCAGCACATTGCAACAACTGGGAATTTTCTATTGGTCTTTTTGATCACTGTGATAGACCCTCTGATAGTCAATAATTAGTATGTTCCCCAACCTGTGTTATTCCCTTAGGGCTCATACTCACTTGTGAGAAACTCTGATGAGTCTCACATGTTAATACCTGGCGCTGCTGCCAGCACTCAGATCGGAGCATGCAGCCGTATAGGAATACATGCGGCCGCACGCTCCGCTCCTGAGTGCAGGGTGCAGTGCCGGGTATTAACATGCGAGACTCATCCGAGTTTCTCGCAAGTGAGTATGAGCCCTAAGTCAGATTCTTTTTTTATTTTATCAATTTTATTTATTTTGTTATTTGCCAGGGTTAGGATTAGGATTGGGGTTAGGGTTGAGGGTTAAAATTAGAGTTGAGGGTTAGGGTTAAGGGTAGGGATAGGTAGGTTTTTTGAAAGTTAAAAATAATGATGAAGATATCATAATTAGTGTTGAGTGCAAGTGCTGGCTCTTTGAGTTTACATCGGGAAGCTTGGGTATGCGCCAAGTGTGTAAGAGTGACAAGCTCGAGACTCCACCCTGCATGTTTTGCTGCTTAGACAGTTAAATAAAACATGCGGGGATTGCCTGCTATATACGGGCAATCCTTGCATTTTTTTTGGTGTCTAACAGCTGCAAAACATGTAGGGCAGGGCATTGCATACCTGAGCACCCGATGCAAACTCAAATAGCGAGAACTTGCACTCAACACTAATGATGACATATTCAATATGACGACCTAATCTTTTCAAATTCTGTGCAGTACGTTTGAGTTCAAAATCCCCACTTTACCCCTAGATAATTCTTGAGGGATGTAGTTTCCAAATAGGGTAACTTGTGGGGGGTTTCCACTGTTTAGGCTCAACAAGGGCTCTACAAATGCAACATGGTGTCCCGTCTCGATTCAAACCCTTTTTGCATTCAA
Source organism: Ranitomeya imitator (assembly GCF_032444005.1). Lineage (NCBI taxonomy): Eukaryota > Metazoa > Chordata > Amphibia > Anura > Dendrobatidae > Ranitomeya > Ranitomeya imitator. The sequence continues at coordinate 708,022,106 of NC_091284.1, read as the reverse complement.
AAAGTCAGTGTCGGTTCCCTTCTGAGCCCTGCCGTGTGCCCAAATAGTAGTTTTTCTCCACATGTGGGGTATCAGTGTACACAAGAGAAATTTCACAACAAATTTTGCAGTTAATTTTCTCCTGTTACCCTTGTAAAAGTAAAAAAAAATTGGGGCTAACATAACATTTTTGTGAAAAAAATAAACTTCATTCTTTCCTTTCACATTCCATTAATTCCTGCGAAGCTCCTGAAGGGTTAATAAACTTCTTGAATGTGGTTTTGAGCACCTTGAGGGGTGTAGATTTTAGAATGGTGTCACTTTTAGGTATTTTCTGTCATATAGGCCCCTCAAAGACACTTCAAATGTGCTGTGGTCCCTAAAAAAATGGTTTTGCAAATTTTGTTAGAAAAAGGAGAAATTGCTGGTCAACGTAACAAAAAAATTTATGTTAAAACATACAGATGTAAAGTAGACATATATAAAATGTTATTTATTAACTATTTTGTGTGATATAACTATCTGATTTAAGTGCATAAAGATTTAAAGTTTAAAAATTGTGAAATTTTAAAATTTTTCGTCAAATTTTTGATAATTTCATAAATATACGCAAATCATATTGACCAAAATTTACCACTGTCATGAAGTACAATATGTCACAAAAAAACTTTCTCGGAATCACTGGGATTTGTTGACGTGTTTCAGTGTTATTACCACATAAAGTGACACTGGTCAGATTTCAAAAATTTGTCCGGGTCATTAAGGTCAAAATTAGCTCCTTCACGGTTAAAACATGACATACCAATAATAGACTAAAAACAAAGTGTAAAAAACAAGATAGAGATGTATGTAAAGAAAAATGCACTGTGAAACGCAATGAAAAAACACAAATAACCTGATTTACTTAATAGGTGCAGAAATGGTGCAGAAAATCTGCAACATCAAAAAGTCACCAAAAGCTCTTCATGTGAACATAGCCTTGCAGTTTTTATTCAAGCTGGTTCCAGACACATACACCTATGTTGTATTTTAACAGCATAAAACTGATAGGAAAATATTTTGCATAATTTGTAAATTTAGAAAGCAAAACAAATTGTAAATGTGTCCTGTTAAATTAAAGTTAACTGCAAAATGTTCTAAGTGCGATCTAAAATACCTTATGCCTCAGTGATGCCACTTTACATTTTTGTCTCCAGTTGATGGTGAAATCTTGAGTTACATTCCCATGAATATATCCATGTAGCAGATCTTCCTCTCCATCCAGGAGACAGGTGCAAGTCATTTGTTCTCTAACAGAATTCACACAAAGCATTGTCAAGATTGTCTTCCTCTGGCACTGGAACGATGATAATGGATCTCACAGCTTGCTCCACCGACGGCAGGACTGTGGGAAGCAAAGAGCCATCAAACAGTGTAAACCGCGCTCCTCCAGCCTTCAACACGAAAGCAGCATTTTTATATGAGGAAGAAAAGGGGTTAAACATATGCAAAAACAAAAGTTATGACTGATGTGGTTTTACTTAGCAATATTGCTACAATATTGCTTGCGATGGGCTGACAATTATTGTTTTGTTGTTTTTTTTTTTTGCTAGTGTGTTTTGGGTTATCACTATAGCCTTAACCTATCCATGACCAAAAGGGATCAGTTACGGAAAACCATAAAATTAAATGCTCTAAGCTAAATCAGAATTGAAAGTGTTAAAACGATTAGCCAATGATGACCTGCATTCTTTCCTTCTAATGGGATCCCCATGGAGAGAGGCAGATGCCCTGGCCTTAAGCTGGCCTCCACATTGCTGTATAAACCATGTAAGGCTCTTTGATCTTACCCATAAACATTACACATGTTCCCAATGGATGAACTTTTTATCACTCATGTACTTAGGAGCTCCTCAGTATCTGAACTGTCCACACTACTTTAGTTAATCTGGATTCTAAGTGATAACCTTCATCACCTTTGGCAAATTCCACATTGAGGCCCAAGGACTGTCATTGCTATTACAGAGACACATAGGACTTATGTAGTTAAAGCATTAAGCATACATTTCATTGGCCTTGGAATGAGATAGATACAAATAGATGCTAGATAGATAGACAGAGATATAGATCCTTTTTAGATACACCCTGTTTACATAGATGCAGTACATCCTTTTTTGGATAGATAGATATTTATTTATTTACTAGATGGTGGCCTAATCCTAACGCATCGGGTATTCTAGAATATGTATGTAGTTTATGTATGAAGATTTCAGAATAATGCAATGAATACACAGGATTCTACCTGGGCGCGACCAATTAGCGAAGAGTGGTTCAAATCCCGTGCCAATTCACGGCCGGACTGCGCCTGTCGCTGATTGTTCGCGGCCGGCCACGTAGTATATAGCACAGCTACGTAGCATATAGCACAGCCCATGTAGTATATAGCACAGCCCACGCAGTATATAACACAGCCCACGCAGGCGCTGACTGGAGGGGAGTATGGGGGGGCACTGACTTGAGGGAAGTAGGGAGGGGCCAATTCACGGCCGGACTGTGCCTGTCGCTGATTGGTCACGCCCAGCCGGTCACGACCAATCAGCGACGCGGGATTTCTGTGACAGACAAACAAACAGACGGAAGTGGACCTTAGAAGATTATATATATAGATTTTAATCATTTATATTATTCCATGGCGCTTTACATGTGAGGAGGGGTATACATAATAAAAACAAGTACAGTAATAATAAAAAATACAAGTCATGACTGGTACAGGAGGAGGGAGGACCCTGCCTGCGAGGGCTCACAATCTACAAGTAGCACCATTAATTACACAGCACTTTACAGATGTTATTGGCAAACACAGGAAGAGCATACAAACTCCTTGCAGATGTTGTCCTTGGTGGGATTTGAACCCTGGACCCCAGTGCTGCAATAGATAGATAGATAGATAGATAGATATTGTAGTTGCATCCTGATGGTGGTGCCTGCAAGGACCCAAAAGCTCCCTTTGGTCCAGGTAAAAGTCCGACACTATTTAAAATGAAAATTGAGAGCCTTAAAAGATTTTTTTTTCACAAGCTTCAAGTTACACTGCTGCATATCTGAATATGTCAGTCATTGTCCCCAAAAATGTAACGTTCTTGCTTCTTACAGATATGATTTTTATTGTCACGTGACAAAGTGTGTACCAATACATATAATTACTATAAGTTGAATTTCACGTTTTCCTGATGAAAGTAATTCCATCCTAGCTCTCAATTACTATAAAAAGTTCCATAGGAGTTTATGATGACCTTGCAAACCTTCTGACAGTATTAGAAAGGAGACCTGGAAAGATTTTTAAAACTGAGTTTACAAAACAAACTACATATATGAATCTAAAGATCTTTTAGACCTGATGAGACTGAAGTACTTACTTGGATAACCCTTGTCAAAACGTCTGGATATTGTCTTTTTTAAAGTATAAACTCAATCTCCACTCATCTAACCTGGTTGATAGTTCCTCAGTGTCCCTCCAGCTGCTGCTGAGATCTCACACTGTTCACTACAAGCTGCAGCTGTCAGTCAGGCTGTGTGGGTGAAGACTGGACGCTCTTGAACTCATTAGTTATTGCACTATGATAAAATGATCATTTTCATTTAAGGGTTCTGAAATGTTTTTCAAACTATGGACACCAGTCTCATCAGGTCTAAGATTGATTTAATATTTGAATGTAATTTGTATTGTGAAATCTAGTGGCAGGTTTGCTTACCTATACTTCTATTTTAGCAACAGCACAATTGAAAAAGTTTTAATCCATTGAGCATTTTTTGGGAATTCCCTAACATTGGAGTGCCCTCCGCCTTCCGCAGTATGCCATTCACACCACCCCTGTTGTCTCATCTGAAATAATGACTATAGCAGATTCTGAGTTGAATGTTACAGAATCACTCAAGAGCAAAGGGGGAAGGGAAGACATCCGAGGACACGCTAGCATTAGAGATGACCCAAACAGCACTTGTGGCATCAAAACATAACTTCCACATTCATGCTGTGAGTTAAACTACCCTACGTCCACCTTCCATGTCTCCTATCTAGCATTGTCAACACTTTTTCAGGGTCAAAATTTCTTTTGAAAAATGCACTCATTTTTCATGGAATATCGGCATACTGCCACAGATTTTCAAGCCACCTCAATAAGTGAAGCTTCACTGAAAGCAGTTTCCAACCAGAAAAGGTGGCAAGTAGTCATACTTTGATAATTCCTCTGGAATAGGGCTAATCTGCTGGCTGAAACATGGTCTTCTTGTTCTATAAACTCCGAGGCTCCGATTCATTAAAGTTTTCATGCCAGAAAACTGGTGTAACGATCTTTGAAAGTAACATTTTCTCACAATCACTAAAATCATGCAAATTGTTGCGTTTTCATGCCATTTTGATCCAGCTCCAATAAAGGGGGTGGAGTTGAGACAAAATGGGGGCGGGTGGTGAAATTTATGGCAAGCACTGATATTCTTTTGTGCCCTAAAGAATATCAGTGCTTGTCATAAATTTCACCACCCGCCCCCATTTTGTCTCAACTCCACCCCCTTTATTGGAGCACAAATCTTACTCCGATCCCTGACTGGAGTAAGATTTGTGATGAGGTCGATGGAGGCGCACACCACTCCGTGTGAACCTCTTAATAGTTCGGACGCCTTGCACTTCACCCCACCCCTTATCAATACTGGCGAAAACGTCACTTCTAAATGTAGGAGAGGACTTGATCAAGTAGTTCAAGAAAGCATCGCTGACTCTTTAAGGGATCATTCTTCTGCACTGCATAAGGGAAAATGTGACATTGTATGGTGCACTGTATCTCAGTTCCAGGAATCCAGGAAAGTATCTGTAGGGTTGTCCACTGTACAGTCTCTTATTAATGCGCCAAAAGAGGTTTAAAGCAGCTGCTACCCCTCTCCCATTCTGGCAACACTCATACATACTCATCCCTAGATTCACCACTTGTCAGCTAAGATCAGCTTCCAGCAGGAGTATCACGTAAGCTCTGTATTCAATCTTCGGCTATTGATGAGCTGCAGTGTTCACATTTTGTCCTTTTTCTGAATGTAGGGGATGCAGAACTGAGTATGGGGGAATTGGGCAAGTGTGGGAGATGAGTATATTTTTTTGCCATTAGCATTGACACATTTAAAGGGAATCTGTCAGTAGATTTTTTTCTATGCATTCTGAGAGCATCGTGCTGTAGGAGCAGAGACACTGATTACAGTGATGCATCACATACTGGGTTGTGTTTTGCTATTTCAATACAATAAGTGTTTTATATGCAGGAAATAAAGTGCTTTTATCACTGGCGGACTATGTCTAACCCTGCCCCCAACACTGATTCGCAGATTACTGTCAATAAAATGTACATAAAAAGCTGTGGTGTGGGCAAGGTCAACTCTCTGAGCTCGCTACATCTACAGCAGAGAAAATGCCGATTGTATCATTCATAACCGCTGTGCAGAGGGATGGAGAAAATGTTGCTTTACCTTTCCTCCTTAATATATATCCCAGTACTGCATGTTCTAGTGTAATATAGTTAATGTGTATTTCCTGTAATATCGTGGTACTGCTACATGATTCTATGTATTATCGCTTATAGATAATGGTATTGCTACACTAATGCGTGTATTACCATTCCCTGTAAAATGTATATATTCTAATATATTCTTATACATTGTAATGCATATATATTTGTACTCATTATAGGGAAAGTGTAGTGTCCATGTTTTGCCACTAGATGGGAGGCATTATAGTGTACAGAGCTCTCACCTAGTGCCTAGGACAGTAAATAGTTAACTATAGGAGGGGCTGCTGTGTGATAAGTTTAGGAACATTTCCTGGTAGGGAGAGAAGGGCCTGAGGGCCCGAAGCGTCCACACGGGCTCTAGGCCCAGGACACCACTGCAGTCATATAATGTTAAGGAAGGAGAACCCATCCATTCAGTGTCCTACAGGGAAAGAAGGACAGTCTCTAGCAGTGTTCTCAGCAGTGCGAAGCTTAGAAGAGAAAGTGGTCCAAAAGTCGTACAGGGCGCAGATTGTTCATCATGTGGTAGGTCATTGCTTGGGCTGAAGCTCTAAGGTCCGGGGCGAAACGGATGAGTGAATTCTCAGGTGTAGTAATTCTACACCAGGATGATGCTGAGGTACCCCGTAAGGTGATATTACCCCGTAATGTATGTGAGGACACATTGTGGAGTACAGGAAAAGTACAGGATGCGTACTGTATGGACTTTGATGCTGAGATTGTTTCTGACAAGAATGTGCTGCAAAGTATGACAAGTAAAGTTACTCATTTTGAATTGCCTTTGGACTGTGTGTCAGTTTATTTTGAAGTGACTGAAGGTAACGCCGAAGAAAGGAGGGAAATTCCAGAAGGAGCAGAAGACAGGAGCAAAAGTAAGCCCAGAGTGGGATGTGATTTGCAGGTATTTGGAGGCCAGGGCACTGATGTACCAGAATGTTTGGCCATGACTACAGCCCTGGTTGAGTCCCTTACAGCTGCACCCAATAAACTGTGAGACATCACTGGAATCAGGGTCCATTTCTCTACATCATGCTGATCTCAGATCAGGTAGAAAAAAACAGCTCACGGATTCTCGTTAAGGTTAGGTTCACATTAGCATTCGGTTGAGCTGCGGAGGGCTGCATACTTCCTCCATTAAGCCCCGCCTACTTCCGCACTTCTGTTTAGCTCTGTCTACTTTGGCATGCATCCTGTGTACCTATCGTAAACATTGGGTACATAGGACATGTGGATGTATGCGGATGCATCATTTTGACGCACCCGCCGACCGCACGGGGACGCAGGACGCATACAGAATTAGGCAGAGCTAAACGGAAAAGTGTGGAAGTAGGCAGAGCTTAACGGAGGAAGTACGCAGCCCTCCGCAGCTCAACCGAACGCTAATGTGAACCTAGCCAAACTGAGGCTGATGGATACTTTTAGGGGAACCTCAGAAGTGTAATTTCAGAAAAGGAAATGTAATAATGCCTAAGGCTACTTTCACACTAGCGTTGTTTTCAATACATCGCAATGCGTTGTTTAGGGGAAAAAACGCATCCTGCAAAGTTGCTTGCAGGATGCGTTTTTGCCCCATAGAGTAACATTACCGACGCATTGCGACGTATTGACACACGTCGCAACCGTCGTGCGACGGTTGCGCCGTGTTGTGGCGGACCGCCGGGATCAAAAAATGTTAAATGTAACGTTTTTTGCTGACGACGGACCGCTTTTTACGACCGCGCATGCATGGCCGGAACTCCGCCCCCACCTCCCCGCACCTCACAATGGGGCAGCGGATGCGCCAGAGAAATGCATCCGCTGCCTCCGTTGTGCAGCGCATCAAACGCTATCGTCGGAATCTGACGCTAGTGTGAAAGTAGCCTTAGTGAGAGATATAGTTTTTAATCAATTTTGTATTTGTTTAGAAGAGTTAATAACAAGAATAAATCTACATTTCGCATCCTATGGAAAAAATATTGGAATTGCAATAGTACTATAATAAAAATGTAGAGATAAAAACCAGCTACAATGGGTCCTTCCTAACACAAGACGTGAGTGTAGGGGGTCCACAGCAGTCTTACAATTGTAATCAGTTTCACTTCTGTTTAGCAAATGTGGACATTATTTAGAATAGGTAATCCCAGGACCCCCTCCTACTAGAGACAATAGCATTCCTACAGACATTCCTTATACAGAAGACCAAACTCACAAATTAATAGTGACATAATTGGAGCAGACAAGAGTGCAGCTTTCAGATGTTTTCAAAGCCATGAAGGAACATTTCTACGTACACAGAATCTATTGTTCTATACATCGTCCATTACTCTTGATTCTTGAATTCCCTGAATTGTAAAATACTTTGCCAAAGATACTTTAAAACAGCCAACATTATGTATAGGAAAATATACTATCTACAGCTATTTTTTAAAAAATTTTTTTTCAAAAAACCTCATTTGTATTTGAATTTTCATTTTAGTTGCAAGCACATCAACTTAATCCCTTAACACCTTGGGTTATTTTGATTTTTGTGTTTTAGTTTTTTGCTCCCTTTCTTCCCAGAGCAATAATTTTTTTGTTTTTCTGTCAATATGGCCATATTAGGGCTTGTTTTTTGTGGGACTAGTTGTGTTTTTGAACGACACCATTGGTTTTAACATATCTTGTACTGGAAAATGGGAAAAAAAAATCCAAGTGTGGTGAAATTGCACATCAGTGCAATCCCACAGTTTTTTTTTTTAACCATGTTCAACAAATGCTAAAACTGACCTGCCGTTATGATTTTCCAGGTCATTACGAGTTCATAGACACCAAACATGTCTAGGTTCTTTTTCATCTAAGTGGTGAAAAACACATTCCAAACTTTGTTAAAAAAAATTGCGCCATTTGCCGACACTCGTAACGTCTCCATTTTTCGTGAGTCAGGTTGGGTGAGGGCTTTTATTTATGAATGCTGAGCTGATGTTTTTAATGATATAATTTTGGTACAGATGTGATCTTTTGATCGCCCAATATTGCATTTTAATGCAATGTCACAGCGACCAAAAAAAGTAATTCTGGCGTTTTTACTTTTTTCTCATTTGCTGTTTAGCGATTGGGTTAATTCTTCTTTTATATTGATAGATCGGGCAATTCTGAACTCATTGATACCAAATATGTGTATGTTTGATTTTTTTAATTGTTTTATTTTGAATGGGGCAATCCGTCAGTGGCTACCATAGAGATCTGCTGGAGACCTTTGGTTGTCATTCCAACCAATCAGCGACCCGCTGTAATGTGACACAGGCACCGATGGGTGGGATTTGCGTTGCACTTGCCAGAAGCACGTGTTAAATGCCGATATCAGAGTTTGACAGCCGCATTTAACTAGTTAACAGCCATGGGTGGATCACGATTCCACCAGCGGCTGTTAGAGGCACATGTCAGCTGTTCAAAACAAAAAGATGTGGGCTCGGTGCCGGAGCCCACAACAAATGGAGGGAGTCTGACATCGGCATAGTATTACACCCAATGTCGGAAAGAGGTTAGACACTTGAAGACTACAAACACCTTTCCAATACAAAAGCGTTTATTTTTTTGGGACAATGGAAGTCAATGGCTGTACTGTTTGTTAGTATGGTACGTGAATACATGGCGACGGGAGACATGTGTGTAGATAAAGGGTATGTGCACTTGTTGCGGATTTGCCTGTGGAATTTTCTGCGCAGATTCTGCATCTCTTGGCAGAAAACGCAGTTAAAAAATCCACGGGTTTTAATGTGCTTTTTATGTGGATTTTCATGCATTTTTTTCATGCAGATTTGTATGCATTTTTGTAAGCCAAATAAAGATCTATTAATTAACAAAAAAAAAAGATTTGTGATGTCATTTCTTTGTCCAACCTCTTCTTTTACATACTCTATTGAATACCATATTATCGCATACCATGTTCAAACATAATGTACACAAAACATTATCCCTAGTTCGGGTAGGCCGGGTCCCCCTCTGCGGTTTAAAGGGTCCGTATTGCGTCCCAGGGGGACACGCGCCCCACGCCTTCTGAGGTTGGTCGGCTTGGGGTCGTCTGTGGACTGGGCCGCATCTGCGGCTGCAGCTGCAGCTGATCGTGACAACACACACACACAAAATCTGCAATAAATGCAATATCTGTTTAATTTAAAAAAAAAAGGAAAAAATGGCGTGGGCTCCTGCACAATTTTCAAAACCAGAGAGGGAAAGCCAGCGACTGGGGGCTGATGTTTATAGCCTGGGAAGGGGGTAATACCCACGGAGCTTCCCAGGCTATTAATATCAGCTCACAGATGAATAATTAGCCTTTATTGGCTATTAAAATAGGGGAGCCCCCCCCCCAAAAGACCTGGTATTCCCCTATAATTCATAGCTAGAAAAGGCTATGCAGACAGCTGCGGGCTGATATTAATAGCCTAGGAAGGGGCCATGGATATGGATAGCCCCCTGGTTACAAATATCAGCTCTCAGTCCCCCCAGAAATAGTGCATGTCTAAGATGCACCAATTCTGGCACTTAGCCTCTCTCTTCCCACTGCCCTGTAGCGGTGACAAGTGTAGGGTGTCATCAAGCCCGGCTTAGTAATGGAGAGGTATCAATAAGACAAATATTTTAATGAAATAAAATACAACACATTTTCCCCATCTGTATTATACTCCCAATTCCTGACATGCCCTCGATCAGCTGCAAAAAAGTAAAATAATAAATCAATACAAATACTCCCTGTTCTGATGTAGTCCATTTAATAACGAGTGGCCCACGATGATCTCCCCTATAGAGCAGTCACATCAGGAAATGGGACTGCTTTATAGGCCTCCCGTGATGCACCAGCAGTGCATCACTGAAGAGGTCACCGGAGTTTGTGCTCTCATTTTATGGCATCACTGGGTAAGAATTTTCTCACACAGCGTTGCAGGTGACAGCATGAACTCAGGTGACCTCTGTCCCGGCAGTGGAGGGATACACCGCAGAGAATTACCTCCGGTCAGTGCATGCCGGAGGGCCTTGTAGAACCGTCACATCTCCTGATGTCACTATTCTACACGGGAGATCGTCATGAGACACTCATTATTAAATGGACTACGGCAAAAAGGTAAGTATAAGTTGGTTTATTATTTTATTTTTGTTACAAGAGAAAGAGGGCATCGGGGACTAGGTGTTTGGCGAGTATGTGTACTGTATGTTGTATGTTTTTGTTTTTATTATTTAACACATGCATCATCTGATGGGACTACTGCCGCATCATTGGCTAATGCTGTCACTGCTATATGTGACAGCATCCATAGCTGGATGGGAGCAGTAGTCCCATCAGACGATGTCTGGCTACACAGACCCACACACATACAGAGACACACACAGACACATACAGACCCGCACACACACATACACGCAGGCCCCCGCAGACAGACATGCATATAGTCTCCGCCCACACACTCTTCCTCCTGCCTTTCTGCAGCATTTCTCACATGCACATCCATAGCAAATTCGCAAATTTTTTTACACCTGCGGTTTTGTTGTGGATTTGATTGACTCAATGGAAGTCAATGGGTGCAGAAACGCTGCAGATCCGCATAAAGAAATGATATGCTGCGGAAAATAAAACGCTGCTAATCCGTGCGGATTTTTCCACAGCATGTGCACACCAAATCTGGATATCCCATTGACTAACATTGGTTGTGCACTACACTGCGGATTTGATGCAATTCCATGCCTCCAAAAATGCTGCGGATCCGCATCAAAATCCGCAACGTGTGCACATAGCCAAAATTGGACTACAGTCATTTCATGCTGCGAGCGCTTCCACGGGTCCTCTGCTGCCTTTTCTTTTTATTGGACATTGCTGTTACCCCTTTCTTCTTGGCAAACACCCGAATTTCCTTAACATTGTCTTGCTGGGCATATTCACACCAGCACTTTGGCTTTAGGACTTCGCTCTCTTTCTTGTTTCATCATTTGTAAAAAGAAGTTAAGTTTGGTATTGCTGTATTTATACCTAGGCCACACTCACATTATCAGTATTTGGTCAGCATTTTACATCAGTATTTAAAAGCCAAAACCAGGTGAGAAACAATCAGAGGAAAAGTATAATAGAAGCACGACACCACTTCTGTTTTTATCACCCACTCCTAATTTTGGCTTACAAATACTGATGTACAATACTGACCAAATACTGCTAGTGTGACGGCAGCCTCATGGTCACAAGTTATTTTTACCAGACAATGAATACCATGAAAACAACACCCAAAAAATAATTGAGGAATTGTGTTTTTTTTAGGAATTTTGCCTCACTTGAAATTTTTTCAGATTTTCCAGTAAATTGATAAAATTAATAATATATCAGAAAACGACTAATTTTCCTACAAAATCAAGCCCTAATATGGCTATGTGGATGTAGAAATAGAAAAGTTATGGCTCTTGGAAGACACAGACAATGTAAAAACGGAAAAACAAACAAACAAAAAAACTGCCTAGTCAGGAAGGGGTTAAATAAATTATCTGCTGTTATTTTCTATAATATGCATATTACAAACAAGCCTTTCAGCTTCACTTTGCAATGGTTTGTGGTTAGCACTGTATTTCTGTGGTTAACTCCTTCACCCTGAAGCCTGTTTTCCCCTTCCTGACAATTTTTACAATTCTGACCACTGTCAGTTTATGAGGTCATAACTTTAGAACGCTTCAGTGAATCCCGCTGATTCTGAGAATGTTTTCTTTTGACATATTGTACTTTATGATAGCGGTAAATATTATTTGATATTACTTGTGTTTATTTGTTATAAAAATGGAAATTTGGTGAAAACTTTGAAAATTTTGCAATTTTCAAACTTTTAATTTGTATGCCCTTAAATCAGAGGGTCATATTGCACAAAATAGTTAATAATAACATTTACCACATGCCTACTTTACCGCAGCACAACTTTTTGGGAATTTTTTGTTAGGATGTTACAAGGGTTAAAACTTGACCAGCGATATCTCAATTTTACAACAAAATTTGGAAAACCTTTTTTTATGGACCACCTCACATTTGAAGTGACTTTAAGGGGCCTATATGACAGAAAATACCCAAAAGTGACATCGTTCTAAAAACTGCACCCCTGAAGGTACTCAAAACCACATTCAAGAAGTTTCTTAACCCTTCAGGTGCTTCACAACGATTTTTGGAATGTGAAAGAAAAAAATAAACATTTACTTCTCTATCACAAAAATTTTCCTTCAGACCTATTGTTTTAACTTTCGCAAGGGTAACAGGAGAAAATAGACCATACATTTTGTTTTGCAATTTCTTCTGAGCATACGGATACCCCATATGTGAGGGAAGTCTACTGTTTGGGCACATGTTAGGGCTCGGAAGGTAAGGAGCGCCATTTCACTTTTTGAATGTAAAATTTGCTGGCATAATTAGAAGTCGCCATGTCATATTTGGAGAGCCCCTGATGTGCCTAAACAGTGGAAACCCCTTACAAGTGACACCAGTTTGGAAACTAGACCCCTTAGGGAACTTATCTAGAGGTGTATTGAGCACCTTGAACCCACAGGTGCTTCACAGAAGTTTATAACGTAGAGCCATGGAATTAAAAAAAATCACATTTTTCCAAAATAAATCTTTTTCAGCTCCATATTTGCATTTTCATAAGGGTAACAGGTGAAATTGCTCTACACAATTTGTTTTGCAATTTCTCCTGAGGACACCAATATCCCATATGTGGGGGAATACTACTGTTTGGGTGCACGGCAGAGCTTGGAAGAGAAGGAGCAACATTTCACTTTTTGGGTACAAAATTTACTGGAATAACTAGCGGATGACATGTAGCGTTTCGAGAGCCCGTGATGTGCCTAAACAGTGGAAACCCTCCTCATGTGACCACATTTTAGAAACTATAACCCATTGCAACTCTATCTACAGATAACATAGTGACGATTTTGACTCCATGGGTGTTTTCTAGAAACAGGCAGCAGTGAATGTTGCTGAGTGAAAATTGCAAATAATCATTGCGGTGACCAGTACATTACAGCTCATGCTTCTGGAGACACGCACCTACAAATTAGGCGGGCTCTCATCACTACAGAAATGCCAAACATGTGGGCACTAAATGTGGTTTAGCACACTGGGGCTCAGAAGGGAGGTGGGGCATTTAGATTTGGGAGCGCAGAATTTGCTTAATTTCTTTTGGGGAGCATGAAGCCATTTAGCTTTTCGAGAGCCTTTGAGTTACCAGTTAGGTTGAAGCCAGCTATATTTCCATTAACAGATGACAGACGTGAGTGGGGACTTGCTTTTTTTGTGGATTGAGTTGAAGCTTTTATTGGGGACATTTTACATAACATTAGGGATCACATTTATCAGTTGATCTACGTTGGGCATTTTGGGGTTTTCATCTAAATCTCTGAGTGACGTGAAAGATGAAACCACCAGGGGATCCATTCACTATAATGAGGCAGAAGATTTACTCTGGATGCCGTTTGTTCAGCGGTGACCTTTTCAGAAGTGCACAAAACTCTGGCCGACGGCACTTTTATGTAATCCTATAAGGACAGTGCCCACAGTGTCACCATCTGCCTCATTATAGGAAATCTTCCGCTGGGGGTTCTGTCTGAATCATATATTTCAAAGATTTAAACAGAAACCCCAGTGTAAGCACTTAGCGCAGTATAAATGTGCACCGAGCCGTACTGCGATCTTTGGGAGGCAGAATTAAAACAATCAACAGCATGTGAAGAATTGGTTTTATTTATTTTTTACACCGTTCCTTGTGCGGTATAAGTGATTAGGTGACTTTATTCTTCAGGTTGGTGCGATTTCAAGGATACCAGATTTGTATTGAGATTTTATGTTTGACAGCACACTGAAAGACACTTTTAATTGCGAAAACTAGTTTTTGCATGACCACATTTTGAGAGATATAATATTTTCATATTTTTACCGACATGAGTAATTTTCGGGCACATGACATTTTTTTTTATCACTTTCTATTCCGATTTTTGGGGGACAGCATGAACAAAAAACAGCAATTCAGGAATTGCTTTTTGCTTTTGCTTTTTTATACCATTCTGCATGTGGTAAGATTGATAAGACAGCTTTATTCTATGGGTCACTACGATTACAGTGATACCTCATTTATACCTTTTTTTATGTTTTGGCGCTTTTACACAATAAAACCTATTTTATAGAAACAATAATTATTTTTGCATCACTTTATTCTGAGAGCTATAACTTTTTTAATTTTCTGCTGATGGAGCTGTATGGCAGCTTGTTTTTTTGTGGGACAAGATGACGTTTTCAGCTATATCATTTTGATTTACATACATCTTTTTGATTGCGTTTTATTGCACTTTTTGTTCTGCGGTATGATAATAAACCATTGTTTTTTGCTTCATTTTTTAATTATTTTTTATCGTGTTTACTGAAGGGGTTAACTAGTGGGACAGTTTTATAGACCTAGGGGGTGAGAGGGGAGGACCAGGCCATCCTGCACCATTTGATTTATTACTCAAACACACCAGGGACCTACAGATTCAAGGTAATGCCACCTATGGTTTATGCTGTATACAAGTATGACTCATTGTGTACGCCTGATTAGGACACCATTGAATAGTTAATTGTTATCCTTTACACTTGGCATATTTTATAATGCCTCAGCTTACAATAGTTTGAGCTAAATCCAATAAGTATTTTGCCTCACATTTTTATCTTTGCTATACTCCCAGGTATATAATTGTGCTATATGGTTGAGGGTGATGTTCTGGTCTCCTCTGGGTATTATTTTGTATTGTATGTACCAAGCCTTTTTTCTTTTAATATTTCTGACAATAAATTATATATGTTAGTACTGCTGTTTGTGGGAATGCACTTCCCACAGAGCAGTACTAGTGCGGTGCATGTCAGGAAGGGGTTAAGGCCATGTTCACACGTTCAGTGTTTAGTCATTATTTCACATAAATTTTTAAAAGCCAAAACCAGGAGTGAGTGAAAAATGCAGAAGTGGTGCATATGTTTCTATGAAACTTTTCCTCTGATTGCTCCACTCTTGCTTTTGGCTTACAAATACTGATGTAAAATACTGACCACTTACTGAACATGTGAACTTGGCCTAACAATGATACCTTTCAGGGATCCAATCTAACTAAAGGCTACATTTGCATGGTATTTGTAGGTTCTTTTCCTATTTCTGTGAGTTAAGATTTCCAGGTTTACTCCTGGAGCGCCCCCAGACACAGGGCCACGAGTTCTCGGTACCGGGCCTCTCTGGTTCGGTTCTGAGGCTGTCACGGTGGCTAGACCCGGTCCGCGACCCTGCTAAGGGGCGTCCAATAAAGGTGGTACAGTCTATCAGGGATTCGTGACGCCACCTGTGGTGTTCGGTCAGGGTGACCAACGCTGCTGTGGGGTCCGCTGGGGTGATGGAATGGCAGCTAGATGGTATAACTTCCCACAGGTGAAGTATGTCCCCAGGGCTTCCCAGAAAGGTGGATGGTGATGGTGTGAGGTGCAGTCAATAACGAGGACACAAGGTTGCAGTCTCCTTACCTCTTTACTGAAGACTTCAGGATCCTCAATCCAGAGCACAGTTAACAGGGCTATCTGAGACCGGCCGGTCCGATGGGCACATCCAGAATTCCCTTTGCAGGTGGAAATCGTTGCCTACCAATAGCGCCTGTGTGTTGTAGTGCTACCCTGCTGAGCATTCGGAATAGTCCTCACAACTTCTGTTCTCGTTCGTTCGTTCTTTCTAATTCGTTCCAGATCTTTCTAGTTCAACGTCCCCCAGGTATGTTATGGCTAGGACGCACCCGTATGACGGGAAGGCCTGGAGTTCTTCCGGGACCCTAGAGACGCCCCTCTCCCACAGTTGCCCCCTATGTCTTCGTAGGTGTTTAGGTGAGACAGGCAACCTATAATTAACTGTCCTGCGGAGTTTGAAGTAAAGCGCAGAGTCAGTTACTCCCTCGGTGTTCCGGCCGCCTCAGTAGGATGTTGCCTCAGTCTCACGGCACGACTCCTACTGGTTCTCCTTTGTGCTAGATCTCGTTTCTCACTGTTCCACAATATCCTTTGCTTCGTGTCTCTTTCTTAGGATACCGCCGAGGGGTGTGCAGGCGCGGTTCCGTAACGTTCTATTCTGGTCGCTAGGTGCCTGCCAGGTTCCCACGCCTGACAGGGACCCCCCTGTGTCTTCTCCCTGCAACACCCCCTGCCACGGGATGTTGCCTGAATCCAACCCAGTCAGCTTCTGACTAACTTCCTATCCAACCCCTAGTTTTACCAGTGTGAGGAGTGGCCCAATAAATAAAGCCCTTTGCTCCCCCTAGTGGCCAGAGTGTGAAGTGTAATGTGTGCTGATGATACCTGGTCAGTAGAATTCCTTCAGTGCCATCAGACATACCATCACTCCCCTTAGTGGCAGAGTGTCATACTGCAACGACCAGATCTCTGGGGCGCTGCACTTTCCCCCGGTTAAATCCAGTACTCCTGGACTGGGAAGAAGAACATCAATACATTTCAGCAAAAGACATACAAAATTTTGAAATGCTTAAAACAAGTAAATAGAACAATGCTTCCCTTTATGGGAGGTGAGGGCACTTGAACGTTACAAACAAAACAGGATTAAATATTTTAAAATAACATTATGACTATAAATAACTCATATTCCTCACCAACCGTTACACCGATGCCTCTACCTTGTGCCAGTCATTACACTGGCTACCCATCCACTCAAGAATCCAGTACAAAACTATTACCCTCATCCACAAAGCACTCCATGGCTCAGCACCACCCTACATCTCCTCTCTGGTCTCGGTCTACCACCCTACCCGTGCCCTCCGCTCCGCTAATAACCTCAGGTTAGCATCCTCAATAATCAGAACCTCCCACTCCCGTCTCCAAGACTTTACACGTGCTGCGCCGATTCTTTGGAATGCACTACCTAGGTTAATGCGATTAATCCCCAATCCCCACAGTTTTAAGCGTGCCCTAAAAACTCATTTGTTCAGACTGGCCTACCGCCTCAATGCATTAATGTAACGATCCCTGTGTGGCCTATTTAAAAAAAAAATAAAATGTTCTCATTCACTTTACATAGTGGATGCTTTCCTGAAACGGAAAGTACTTGCAAGCAGCATAATACAAAGAATAGCAGGCTTACCCAGAATCCTTTGGAGTAGGCGGAGCTATGCAAATCATCTCTTTCCACCCCAGTCTAATCCACAGCTCATTCACTTTATGCAGTAAATAGCCCTCTGTGTCTGTACTGTTACATACTTAGGCAGTTAACTGGTTCATGCAGCTTTACATGAACACCCGAGCCTTACACTATGGCTGGTCCGAATAACTATAGCATTTGTTACCATCCACCTCTCGTGTCTCCCCTTTTCCTCATAGTTTGTAAGCTTGCGAGCAGGGCCCTCATTCCTCCTGGTATCTGTTTTGAACTGTATTCCTGTTATGCTGTAATGTCTATTGTCTGTGCAAGTCCCCTCTATAATTTGTAAAGCGCTGCGGAATATGTTGGCGCTATATAAATAAAATTATTATTATTATTATTATTATCACCCAACCGGATATTCTACTCAGTGCAAATTCTGAACAATAAGTTAACTTTTCCTTTAAGGGCGTATAAGCTGAACCCACTAAAGGCCTACTACAAAATACTATAAAATAACTCAACTTGTCTTTCCGTTCTAGCTTCACCAATGCAGGACCGCCTAGCTCCTGGGCTGGACCTACTGTCATTGTCTCTCATTTAAGCAACCAACTGTCGTTCTACGGTTCTCAGGAGGACTCTCTCTCTAACCCCAGAAGCATTATCTTCGCAAAGTCTTCTTTCTTTTGTAAAACCAGTAGGGAGCACCTTTAAGAAGGTGCAAACTATATACAAAACAGTTTTGGAATCATTCACTGTTCATGATCCTGCAGTCTTTGAAACAATGTTAAACTTGTGCAAAAATAGAAAAAGAAATTCATAGTAACATAGTAACAGTTAGTAAGGCCGAAAAAAGACATTTGTCCATCCAGTTCAGCCTATATTCCATCATAATAAATCCCCAGATCTACGTCCTTCTACAGAACCTAATAATTGTATGATACAATATTGTTCTGCTCCAGGAAGACATCCAGGCCTCTCTTGAACCCCTCGACTGAGTTCACCATCACCACCTCCTCAGGCAAGCAATTCCAGATTCTCACTGCCCTAACAGTAAAGAATCCTCTTCTATGTTGGTGGAAAAACCTTCTCTCCTCCAGACGCAAAGAATGCCCCCTTGTGCCCGTCACCTTCCTTGGTATAAACAGATCCTCAGCTAGATATTTGTATTGTCCCCTTATATACTTATACATGGTTATTAGATCGCCCCTCAGTCGTCTTTTTTCTAGACTAAATAATCCTAATTTCGCTAATCTATCTAGGTATTGTAGTTCTCCCATCCCCTTTATTAATTTTGTTGCCCTCCTTTGTACTCTCTCTAGTTCCATTATATCCTTCCTGAGCACCGGTGCCCAAAACTGGACACAGTACTCCATGTGCGGTCTAACTAGGGATTTGTACAGAGGCAGTATAATGCTCTCATCATGTGTATCCAGACCTCTTTTAATGCACCCCATGATCCTGTTTGCCTTGGCAGCTGCTGCCTGGCACTGACTGCTCCAGGTAAGCTTATCATTAACTAGGATCCCCAAGTCCTTCTCCCTGTCAGATTTACCCAGTGGTTTCCCATTCAGTGTGTAATGGTGATATTGATTCCTTCTTCCCATGTGTATAACCTTACATTTATCATTGTTAAACCTCATCTGCCACCTTTCAGCCCAAGTTTCCAACTTATCCAGATCCATCTGTAGCAGAATACTATCTTCTCTTGTATTAACTGCTTTACAAAGTTTTGTATCATCTGCAAATATCGATATTTTACTGTGTAAACCTTCTACCAGATCATTAATGAATATGATGAAGAGAACAGGTCCCAATACCGACCCCTGCGGTACCCCACTGGTCACAGTGACCCAGTTAGAGACTATACCATTTATAACCACCCTCTGCTTTCTATCACTAAGTAATAAACCGGAAACCACAAGAAACTATGGGAACACATATTAGTAAGATGTCTCTCAGAAATAACCCATAGTATATTGTTGGACATATACGGACACACTGACGTCCATAAATCGAGCACCACCAGAAAAAATCAGTGTATAAACGTCCACAGACTATTATTGAGGTCACAATACATAAAGTTTATTGAATACATAAAACAGACCACAAGACAGGGCAACGAATAAAAGGGCAACAGATCTTCCCACATAGCAAGCAGGCGGAGAAAGGGCCATATGTGAAAACACCCGGGGGACAGTCATACAATCATACATATATAGGTAGGTATAGGCAGGACATCCTGCACCAAAGACATGTCCCACATCACATACCTGTAGATAATAACAGGGTCACATAGAGGCACTCCCGCCCTCCCCGACGCGCGTTTCGGAAGTATACAACACTTCCTTCCTCAGGGGGATACTTAGTAAAAATGAGTCACCATTAAATAAAAGCCCAGACCGGAAATACACGCCGGCCGGCAAAAGAGACACGCCCACCCCGCAGGCGTCACACCGGACCGCCGACACCAGGGAGCCAGAATCCCCACGTGACCACGGCGTCTGGCGGGAGGCGGAGCCAATGGGCGGGACAAAGAACGTCCACTCCAAAGCGCCGCAACAGCCGCCGACGCCAAGGCAACAGGAGCCCTAAGCCACCATGACGCCAGTAGAGGGCGGGACCAACCAGCGGGACAAGGCGGAGCCCAGACAGAGGGAAGCACAGCCGCAGCCATATTCAAAAAGGGCAAAGGCCCATTACATCTAATGCTGGACCAAGGCTACACGCACCATAGGCTCACAAAGGAGCAGCCATTAACAGGGAAAGCACCCCGCGCGTGCCGGCACCACACACCCGCAGATGCAAGAACGCATGGGGCCCCATGCGACCAAAGCATCCGACAGGCAGCGGAGCCCGCACACACAGGGGACAATACCCCACAAATGGCACATACACAAGGATGGCATGTCTATAGCACATTATACCCAAACAAGATACATGTAACTAAAACAGTGCAAATGGCAGGTATGTATTGATTTATGTGATAGTGCACACAAAAATTCAAAGATATGTGCAAGTACACAAAAGTTAGATACAACAATTAGTATAAATAGCCGCATGGTTATGACATACCAAGACCATATATACAACAATATATCTTATAATCTAACGTAATATATTTGCTACAAGTGTAGCTGATAACATAATAAATAAGCAAACAAGCTCCATAAACATAGCAGCATATAATGTCCAAAGTCCAGATGGTAAAACAACCAAGTGCCATACAGGTAGCAACATGTGGCATCCGCAGCCTAACTCAGATGTCGAATCCACCTCATAGTTGAGTTCAGTGCATAGTAGAATATAGGAGCACTCTCTTCCCAGCAGGGCATATTGCACATATGATGGATGTAAATGGTGACACTAAAAAACAAAGAAAAACATAGTTAAATATCCATCATATGTGCAATATGCCCTGCTGGGAAGAGAGTGCTCCTATATTCTACTATGCACTGAACTCAACTATGAGGTGGATTCGACATCTGAGTTAGGCTGCGGATGCCACATGTTGCTACCTGTATGGCACTTGGTTGTTTTACCATCTGGACTTTGGACATTATATGCTGCTATGTTTATGGAGCTTGTTTGCTTATTTATTATGTTATCAGCTACACTTGTAGCAAATATATTACGTTAGATTATAAGATATATTGTTGTATATATGGTCTTGGTATGTCATAACCATGCGGCTATTTATACTAATTGTTGTATCTAACTTTTGTGTACTTGCACATATCTTTGAATTTTTGTGTGCACTATCACATAAATCAATACATACCTGCCATTTGCACTGTTTTAGTTACATGTATCTTGTTTGGGTATAATGTGCTATAGACATGCCATCCTTGTGTATGTGCCATTTGTGGGGTATTGTCCCCTGTGTGTGCGGGCTCCGCTGCCTGTCGGATGCTTTGGTCGCATGGGGCCCCATGCGTTCTTGCATCTGCGGGTGTGTGGTGCCGGCACGCGCGGGGTGCTTTCCCTGTTAATGGCTGCTCCTTTGTGAGCCTATGGTGCGTGTAGCCTTGGTCCAGCATTAGATGTAATGGGCCTTTGCCCTTTTTGAATATGGCTGCGGCTGTGCTTCCCTCTGTCTGGGCTCCGCCTTGTCCCGCTGGTTGGTCCCGCCCTCTACTGGCGTCATGGTGGCTTAGGGCTCCTGTTGCCTTGGCGTCGGCGGCTGTTGCGGCGCTTTGGAGTGGACGTTCTTTGTCCCGCCCATTGGCTCCGCCTCCCGCCAGACGCCGTGGTCACGTGGGGACTCTGGCTCCCTGGTGTCGGCGGTCCGGTGTGACGCCTGCGGGGTGGGCGTGTCTCTTTTGCCGGCCGGCGTGTATTTCCGGTCTGGGCTTTTATTTAATGGTGACTCATTTTTACTAAGTATCCCCCTGAGGAAGGAAGTGTTGTATACTTCCGAAACGCGCGTCGGGGAGGGCGGGAGTGCCTCTATGTGACCCTGTTATTATCTACAGGTATGTGATGTGGGACATGTCTTTGGTGCAGGATGTCCTGCCTATACCTACCTATATATGTATGATTGTATGACTGTCCCCCGGGTGTTTTCACATATGGCCCTTTCTCCGCCTGCTTGCTATGTGGGAAGATCTGTTGCCCTTTTATTTGTTGCCCTGTCTTGTGGTCTGTTTTATGTATTCAATAAACTTTATGTATTGTGACCTCAATAATAGTCTGTGGACGTTTATACACTGATTTTTTCTGGTGGTGCTTGTTTCTATCACTAAGCCAGTTACTAACCCATTTACACACATTTTCCCCCAGACCAAGCATTCTCATTTTGTGTACCAACCTCTTGTGCGGCACGGTATCAAACGCTTTGGAAAAATCGAGATATACCACGTCCAATGACTCACCGTGGTCCAGCCTACCAATAGGGGTCCCGGGTCAACAAAGGGATCCCTTTAATAAACCTGGACGGGTTGAAATCAGCAAAACAGGAAACAGTTAAATAACTATGTACATTTGTCGGGGTTTCGAGGTTTAGTGCTGTAACTCAGGGGGTAGCCGAGCTAGATACTGGCGGCTACCAGGTGCCACATAAGGAGCTCCCTCACTCCAGATGGGGGTCTTATGGCTTTGCATATCTCTTTTCTCATCCGATGCGGTATCAATGTCACTAATCGGTTTTTCAGGTGTAATCTGGGTTCGAATGTCAGTTTTGGTAGTAGGTTCAGTAGCGGCAATAATGCCCACTGTGGTAGCAGTATTAGGATTTGTCAGTTCAGAGTTAGTCTTAGTCATGGCAGCAGGTGGCGCTGTTACGGGGCCTACCAGTAGGT
Source organism: Ranitomeya imitator (assembly GCF_032444005.1). Classification (NCBI taxonomy): domain Eukaryota; kingdom Metazoa; phylum Chordata; class Amphibia; order Anura; family Dendrobatidae; genus Ranitomeya; species Ranitomeya imitator. The sequence goes on along the minus strand of NC_091284.1, from coordinate 707,999,174 downwards.
CTTTGGTCACTGGGGCAGGGTCGTTCTTCATACCTGCTTCAGATGCGGTCCCTCCGGTGCCGGCCTGCTCCGTCTCCGCTGGGATCTGGAACGCTGACTGCGGGGCCTTGCGCTGTGGCATTGTCATCTCTGTTTGCAGTATCTCGCTTTCCGGCAGGGCCTTGCTTTCTGGCTTCAGAGCGCTGGAACTTCTTTCTCACTCCGGACCACACGAGGCTGCCGACAGACGTCTGGTGAGGCCCCCGGTGATGATCTCCTTCCACCTGGCCTCAGTGCTCAGCTGCGTCCGCCAGAGTTGATCGCTGAGCTCGTCCACTCCGGCCTGCAGGAAGTCGGGGCCAACAGGTGACGCCTGGCCGCGGTATCTCTCTGGGTAGCTGGGGGAGTCCTCTGCTCTGACCCCACGCTCCGATCCCGGGCGGCTTGTCATGGTGTCTCTCACGTGGTTCACTTCTTCTCCCTCCTTGTCCTTTTCCCGCTCTCTCCTTCGTGGGCGGTTTCGTTTTCTTTGTCTCCGCCATCCACTGAGGATCAGGAGGCGGATCTCGGCTGCTGACGGACACGTCCTCAAAGTACAGAAATATTTAGACTGGGCGGCCATTACTTTTCGCGCTCTTCAGCTTGCTCACGCCCACTTCAACGCCCTTCTTCTTCTACTGCGCTCCTTGTGGCGTGGCAGTGGCGGCGGTTTTGGCGGGAATCTTGCAGCAATCAGCGATACACAGTCCTTGCAATAAATCACAGTCCAAACACGTTTCAATCACAATTCCAAGGCACACATGACCTGCTTCTCAGGCTTAAGTACGATCCTGTTCATGACACCAAGTTGGAGCGCCCCCAGACACAGGGCCACTCGTTCTCGGTACCGGGCCTCTCTGGTTCGGTTCTGAGGCTGTCACGGTGGCTAGACCCGGTCCGCGACCCTGCTAAGGGGCGTCCAATAAAGGTGGTACAGTCTATCAGGGATTCGTGACGCCACCTGTGGTGTTCGGTCAGGGTGACCGACGCTGCTGTGGGGTCTGCTGGGGTGATGGAATGGCAGCTAGATGGTATACCTTCCCACAGGTGAAGTATGTCCCCAGGGCTTCCCAGAAAGGTGGATGGTGATGGTGTGAGGTGCAGTCAATAACGAGGACACAAGGTTGCAGTCTCTTCACCTCTTTACTGAAGACTTCAGGATCCTCAATCCAGAGCACAGTTAACAGGGCTATCTGAGACCGGCCGGTCCGATGGGCACATCCAGAATTCCCTTTGCAGGTGGAAATCGTTGCCTACCAATAGCGCCTGTGTGTTGTAGTGCTACCCTGCTGAGCATTCGGAATAGTCCTCACAACTTCTGTTCTCGTTCGTTCTTTCTAATTCGTTCCAGATCTTTCTAGTTCAACGTCCCCCAGGTATGTTATGGCTAGGACGCACCCGTATGACGGGAAGGCCTGGAGTTCTTCCGGGACCCTAGAGATGCCCCTCTCCCACAGTTGCCCCCTATGTCTTCGTATGTGTATAGGTGAGACAGCCAACCTATAATTAACTGTCCTGCGGAGTTTGAAGTAAAGCATAGAGTCAGTTACTCCCTCGGTGTTCCAGCCACCGGCTACGTGCCTCAGTAGGATGTTGCCTCGGTCTCACGGCACGACTCCTACTGGTTCTCCTTTGTGCTAGATCTCGTTTCTCAATGTTCCACAATATCCTTCGCTTCGTGTCTCTTTCTTAGGATACCGCTGCGGGGTGTGCAGGCGCGGTTCTGTAACGTTCTATTCTGGTCACTAGGTGCCTGCCAGGTTCCCACGCCTGACAGGGACCCCCCTGTGTCTTCTCCCTGCAACACCCCCTGCCACGGGATGTTGCCTGAATCCAACCCAGTCAGCTTCTGACTAACTTCCTATCCAACCCCTAGTTTTACCAGTGTGAGGAGTGGCCCAATAAATAAAGCCCTTTGCTCCCCCTAGTGGCCGGAGTGTGAAGTGTAATGTGTGCTGGTGATACCTGGTCAGTAGAATTCCTTCAGTGCCATCAGACATACCATCACTCCCCTTAGTGGCAGAGTGTCATACTGCAACGACCAGATCTCTGGGGCGCTGCACTCCCATCCTCCAAATACATGCCCATAGATTATTTATAATTGGCATTAGTGTTTGAGATTGAGAAATTACATTCCCATACACATTAACTAGCTGGTGGCCCAACGATCGGGCTGCCAACAGCTCACTTTTCTGAGGCCCCCATTAATAGATATGTTCTGCTTGGACGAGTGCTCCTGCATTTTCAATGAGAGATGTGGCCAGATAACTTTTGCAGCAGCTTACTTCCCAGAGAATAAAAAGATTGGTCATCGTAAATCCAACGTGCCGATCCTTCTCTCCACCAACATCATCTGTCAGATGAGACTGGGTAGGCGCCCATACACATTAGACTGATTGCAGATCCCACTGATATTGGTGAGTTCAGCCAGCTGTATATGAGGGCTTTTAGCTGCATTGGACACAGGGACTGATGTGCTTCATCACAACGAGAGATGAGCGAATATTTCAATAATCTGTTTGGATTACAATTGCTGAATTTGCAATATTCGCTGAACACAGCCAAACGCGATTGGAGTCAATCGGAGGCAAAACAAACGCATATACAACACTTTGAAAAGTTCCCAAAAGATGGTAAAACACATCAAATTAGGTGCAGACGCCAGGAAAGTGGCATCAATGGCATGGAAGCAAACAGCCATGCTTGAGGTTTCAGGGTCTGGGCCAGCATTTACAGCTTTCAATTAAACTTCAAATTAAGATGAGGTGGGTGAGGCATCAGTGTAGGCCTGCTGTACTGGGAGCCCTGATACCACAAGCAACAACTCAACCTGCTTTCATGCTCCATCACACTTAGGCCGGCGTCACACTACCGTGTTTTACGGACGTAAGAGGGGTGCTGAAAATACGGATTGCATATGGTACAATGATTCTCTATGCCCCTGCTCCTATCAGCCGTACTTTACTGATCCGTATTATACGGTCTTCTACGGCTGTAGAAAATCGCAGCATGCTGCGTTTGTCACCGTATTGCGCAAAAAATCCGCCAATGAAAGTCTATGGGGGCCAGAAAAATATGGATTACACACAGACCAGCAGTGTGACTTGCGAGAAATACGCAGCGGTGTTAGAGAGAAAGGCCGGCAATTCAGCGCGGTGTACAGTAAAATCACACTGACAGCTTACAATTGAATAGGTAGAATAAATGTGTACACATAGAATATGTATATATATATATATATATATATATATCATTGAGACACATATACAGTATGTATATATGTTAATATTTCATACAGCGCTAGATAGCTTTAAAGCCGGTAATTCAATGGCCGGCTTTTGCTATCTCCTTCCTAAACCCGACATGATATGAGACATGGTTTACATACAGTAAACCATCTCATATCACCTTTTTTTTTGCATATTTCACACTACTAATGTTAGTAGTGTGCATGTGCAAAATTTGGGTGCCCTAGCTATTAAATTTAAGGGTTAAATGGCGGAAAAAATTGGCGTGGGCTCCCGCGCAATTTTCTCCACCAGAGTAGTAAAGCCAGTGACTGAGGGCAGATATTAATAGCCTGGAGAGGGTCCACGGTTTTTGCCCCCCCTGGCTAAAAACATCTGCCCCCAGCCACCCCAGAAAAGGCATATCTGGAAGATGCACCTATTCTGGCACTTGGCCACTCTCTTCCCATTCCCGTGTAGCGGTGGGATATGGGGTAATGAAGGGTTAATGTCACCTTGCTGTTGTAAGGTGACATTAAGCCAGATTAATAATGGAGAAGCGTCAATTCTGACACCTATCCATTATTGATCCAATAGCATGAAATGGTTAAAAAAACACACACACATTATTAAAAATTATTTTAATGAAATGAACACACAGTTTGCTTGAATATTTTATTGTTCTCTCAATCCACCTGAAGACCCTCGCTCTGTAACAAAGGAAAAATAATAAACCAACAATATACATACCTTCCGATGATCTGTAACGTCCCACGATGTAAATCCATCTGAAGGGGTTAAAATAATTTACAGGCAGGAGCTCTGCTATAATGCAGCTGTGCTCGTGCCTGTAAAACCCCGGGGAATGAAGGTAATGTAGGTCAATGACCTGTAGTTACCTTCATTTGTGGTGATGCGCCCTCTGCTGCACAGCTGCATTATAGCAGAGCTCCTGCCTGTAAAATATTTTAACCCCTTCAGATGGATTTACATCGTGGGACGTTACAGATCATCGGAAGGTATGTATATTGTTGGCTTATTATTTTTCCTTTGTTACAGAGCGAGGGTCTTTAGGTGGATTGAGAGAACAATAAAATATTCAAACAAACTGTGTGTTCATTTCATTAAAGTAATTTTTAATAATGTGTGTGTGGTTTTTTTTTTAACCATTTCATGCTATTGGATTAATAATGGATAGGTGTCAGAATTGACGCTTCTCCATTATTAATCTGGCTTAATGTCACCTTACAATAGCAAGGTGACATTAACCCCTCATTACCCCATATCCCACCGCTACACGGGAATGGGAAGAGAGTGGCCAAGTGCCAGAATAGGCGCATCTTCCAGATGTGCCTTTTCTGGGGTGGCTGGGGGCAGATGTTTTTAGCCAGGGGGGGCCAAAAACCGTGGACCCTCTCCAGGCTATTAATATCTGCCCTCAGTCACTGGCTTTACTACTCTGGCGGAGAAAATTGCGCGGGAGCCCACACCAATTTTTTCCGCCATTTAACCCTTAAAATTAATAGCTAGAGCGCCCAAATTTTGCACATACACACTACTAACATTAGTAGTGTGGAATATGCAAAAAAATGGGGACATGAGATGGTTTACTGCATGTAAACCATGTCTCATATCATGTCGGGTTTACGAAGGAGATAGCAAAAGCCAGCAATTGAATTACCGGCTTTCTGCTATATCGCTCTGAAGTAAATATTTATATATATATATATATATATACATATATATATATATATATGTGTCTATATATATAGACAGTATATATGTTTTTATGATTTTTTGAGAACATGGATCGATTGTATGTCGGTATGTCGGTTTTGCAAGTCTGCGAGAAAATCTCGCAGTACGGATGCCATTCGGATTACATACGGAGGATGCCATGCGCAAAATACGCTGACACACCCTGCCTATGGAGGAGATATGGACCACTATTTTGGGGACTTTTCTGTGTATTACGGCCGTAAATTACGGACCGTATTTTTATACGCTGAGTGTGACGCCGGCCTTAGGTGACACAAATATCAGTTTCGTAGATATTGTCAGAAAAATGTAAGGATAGGAACACGGGTAGTTGACTCAAAGGAAGTGGAGGCTTGGCTGTCTCAGAGGCCTACTACTAAAGGCAACACACATGAAGGAGACCCAACCAGGAGTCTACACATTTACATAAATTAGTGGCAGACACCAACCAAGTTGCATCAATTTCACAACAGTAGAAATAGTATAATAGTATAATGGGGACTGACACCTCTTCCACTATAGCCAACCCAGCAGTTGGAGACTTTAACGGGCAAAGTTCGGGAACTACTGTGCCGTAGCTCTTGAAAAGCCTGGAGTGGCATAACTAAGAGTACCAAATCCGACCTCTGATAAGTGGCAGCAGGTGAAATCCACGACCCAAGGAGGGACAAGGAGGTGGCACCAGGTGTTACTCCAGGGCTGACCTACAGAGAGTGTCAGCTGACTCCCTAGAGTGGGTAGGCAGGTACGGCCCAAAGGAGAGATAGTATGGGCTGGTATGGCCCAAATGCCGGTAGGCACTGTAGGGATACTGTAACAACGGGAGCAGATGGGACAGGCTGAGGAACAGAAAAGCACTGGCAGTTGCAGGCTGGACCAGGTGTTAAACAGATGGGCATGGCAGGTGTGGACTGGAAAAGATGTTAGACTGATTGGCAGTGGCAGGTGTGGACTGGAGCGGGGGTTACACAGATGTGAACTAGCAGGTGCAAGCTGGCCTGGGTGTTACACAGATGGGCACTGGCAGGTGCGGACTGGACTCGGTGTTACACAGATGGGCTCTAGCAGATGTGGGCAGGACTTCCCTCTGAAAAAAACGCATAGCGGTAAAAAAAGCAGCATGTTCATTAATTTTGCGGATTTTCTGCGTTTTTCCTGCTATTCTATGCATTTGGGAAAAAACGCACAAAAAATGCACCGAAAACGCGTCAAAAATGCATGAAAAAACACGAAAAAAAACGCATGCCGATTTCTGGCAGAAATGTCCGTTTTTTGTCAGGAAAATTTCTGCAAGAAATCCTGACGTGTGCACATACCCTTAATCTGCTAAATGTTTAATCCCCAGACAGGCCACGTGGTCCTTATTTTTTTCTAGATTCAATTTTTCCATCACATTCAGGTCGGGGTCTAAGAATGTTAGGGCTGGCTCTTTGTCATGCAGCCTTGATTCAGTTGCTCCTTCAGAAAAGCCTTCCTCCATTCTTCCTCAGGGTGTAGTATTTTCTATGGTGTCCTGTCCTCAGAGTTGGAGGCTGAGATTGACCAAGTCCAGTCTTTGGCTCTTTCTGCTACTCCTGGATCTAATTATTTGTGCCCGTGTATTTCAGATTACGTCTGTTGCAAGAGTTTTATGACTCTATTTTGAGTGGTTACCCCGGAGTTACTGCTACTCGGAAAGCTATATGTAGACTTTTTTTGGTGGCCATCCATGCTTAACAACATTTTCACTTTGGGGCTAGTTATGGGTTCTATACCATTTGTGTGCGTATTGCTGCTATTTTAATAATATATATGATTTCGATTTGTTATGATTTTCATGTTTTGTATGCTTTTACCTTTTTTCCACAGCGAGGTATGATTAAGAACCCGGTTGGGTTCGAAACGTCATTGATATACGCTTTCTATTGCATATACTCGCATTTTGTTTCTGATGTTTATGTACACAATAAATTGTTATATGATTCTTGGGCAAGTAACCCATGTGTTTTTGGTTCTATAATTTTTCTCTTGTTTCTACAAGACTGGGGAGTCCACCACTCCTCTGTGGGTCATTTGCATTGTAGCTGTTCCATCCTGCATGTCCACATGTATATTTTTTCTCTCTGAACCCTGCTTATACCGGTACTATACAGATGATCAAGTTTTTAAATACATCAGATAGGGATTATATACATTAGATAGGACTGCTCTATTGTGGGTATACCTTGGCGATTGGTGGAGCAGCTTAACATACATTTTTTTGCAAAAAAATGTATTAACTAAATACCCTGTATTTTTTTCATTTTTTGACTAGCACTTGTCTATTTACTGTGACTTTTTTACAACAGAGTATTTTTGACCTCTCTGTGCGTTTTTGTGTCTGCACACTAAAGTTTGTTATAAGCGGCTGGCCGGGGAATGGGCTCCATTGCCTATGCCAGAAATACTGTGGACTCACTTGTCCATGGATTTCATCACTAATATGCCTTTTTCCATAGTGGGAAAACTGTTATTTAGGTAGTGGTTGACCGATTCAGTAAACAAGCTCACTTTGTTCCGTTATCAGGGTTACCTAATGATGAGACACTTTCCAGGTTATTCATCAACCATGTGGGAAGATTGTATGGCATTTCTTTGAACATTGAATCCAATAGGGGGGGTGCAGTTTGTTTTTTAATTCTGGAGAGCATTTTGTAAGAGATTGGGGGCTGACCTGTTGTTTCCCTCTGCTTACCATCCTGAAACCAACGGTCAGACAGAGAGGACAAAGCAGACATTGGAGCAAATTCTAAGGTGTTTTGTTATGGTTCAGCAGGAGGACTGGTCCTCATTCTTACCTCTTTCTGAACTTGCCTTTAACAGTCAGGTTTTCATCCTCATTTTGGTGAATTCTTGAGGATGAGATCTTGTTGTTCAGGAGTAGAGGTTGCTATACAAAACTGGGAGATGTCTGGAGGAAGGTTCAGAGGAATATTGGGGTGGCCCACCATCGCCAGAAATGAAAGACCGATAGGAAACGTTCAGGGGGTCCCCTATTGAAGGTTGGTGATAAGGTCTGGGTTTCTTCCAAAAATATTAAATTAAAAGTGCCCTCAGCCAAGTTGGGCCTACGTTTATAGGTCCATATGACATTTTGGAGGTAGTTAACTCAGTGGCTTTCAGATTAAAACTCTATCCATCTGTTCGCATTCCAAATATTTTTCATAAATCACTACTAAAAGAGTTTGTCCCCTCCATTTTGACTCCTTCATCTCCACCTCGACAGGTTATTGTCAATGACAGTTTGGATTTTGAAGTTCAAAAGGTTGTCAATTCCCGGAAAGACCTCATTCACTGGAGAGGTTACAGACTGGAAGAGAGATCTTGGGTCCCTGCTTGAGCTGTCAATGCTGATTGTCTGGTCAGGACCTTTCATTGCAGGTTACCTGGGGTTCTGGTGGCCTCCCTTAGAGGATGGAGTATTGTCACGATTCCTCAGCTCAGTGAGTGATTGCTATGCTGTTCTATGGAAACTGTCTTGCTGAGTTGTTTGTGTCTTGATTGCCAGCTTGGCTGTCCAATACTGGGATGGACTTGCTGGGCTGTCGGTGCCTTGATTGACAGCTCTGCTGTCCAATCTATGACTGAGACGTGCGGGACTTTCTCCAGGTGTTCTGTGTTCTGGTGATTGCCCAGCTACTTAACTGAGCTGTCTGCCCCTGATCCCTGCCAGACGTAATTTGTGCTTCTTGGTGAGTGTTAGCCTTATTCTGCTGCTCTGAGTTCTGCTCTTCTGCTGCCTGACCCTTTGAACCATGTTCTGACTATCTCTTTGTCTTGTCCTTCGGCTTTTGATCCACTATCTCTTGTTATTGACCTGGACTGTGACCAAACTTATGCCTTTTTTTCAGACCGCCAAAAATGACAAAAATCACGTTATTTGTCAACTTTGTTAAAACAACTTAGTAGAGTAAAAAAATGCAATCATTTGACTACTACATGCATGAACTGGCACATGTGCGATCAACATGCGTTATTCTGGGATCTCACTGGGCTAAAATGCAGACTAGAGGGCCTCGCCAACCACCGGACACCCCATGAAATGCATCTTCTAATTCTTCATCTTCCCTCACCATGTCAAGTGTTGTCATGCAGGTCTTCAGTTGCAGAACGTCCAGTTGTTTACCCGCTACAGTCCGGGTGAGTGAGAACAATCAGCTGATATGGAAGTGAACATGCCTGCTGTTTTTGACTGATCTTAGATATCAAGTACACCTCATTTTTCTCAATCCACCATATTATCTCCTTCTCCACCTCTCTCACAGCCCAGCATCTTTTTGTGTTCACCTTACTGCACCCTCTGTCAGCACAACAGCCAGCCCTCGTTTGTGCTGTTGTGCTCACGTAAAATATTCTTTCCTCCTAAACATGCCAAAGCTAAGAGCTTGTATACAAAGAGAAAAAAGACTAGACTAATAATGGTATGCACACCAGCCGAATGTAAGAAAAATAGAACAACTTTATTTAAACATCAAAAAGACAGACATGTAATAAAACCATTTTAAAGGCCTAAGTATAGGACCAATGGCCACCACCCCCTAAATGATCATATACCATATAAAGCATACCATAACCAAAGCATATATAGTGAATGCCAGTCAAAGATAGACAATACAATTGGTTATAGAGTTGCACAATATGAAATATCTCTAATTCATAGATCTAGTAACTGAAAACCTGAATACAATAATGGCATACTAGAAATGGCACAATGAAGAAATGGAGCTGGATAATTGCACGCAATATGTTATAAAAATAACTCCATGAGTATAGTGTAGTACAAGCCCAATACCCAATATAGAAAATATGAGGCCCCTTATATGGCCCCTTATATAAGGTAAGTCACAGTATAATATGGGCATGCTCGAATCCTAATATATGTATAACATCATGCTCCCAGGTATCTAGTGACATGGTAATGTACCTAAATAAGGTTCATACTCTCATGGAATGTAAGAAAAGGCCTGCACCAACCCTGTCCTATATTAGGAACTTGTAGACAGCAATGCATATAATACGCATAACAAAAAAAAAAGATTCATGCAATGGAATATAGCAATTCTACAAAAGAAGGTCTATAGGTCTGGAGGAGAGCACATGCTAGTAAAAGATGAAAGGTATAATACCAGTTAATTTAGAAAGGTCCAAAGTCTCCCAGAGCTGGGCGAGATCAAAAAATGTACCTATGGTGAAAGGTACAGCATCAGCGGCCGGAAAGTGCCCAGGGCTGAAAACCACCCAGAAAAAGAGAGAGATGGGGTGAGGCAAGAGCCCTACGCATATCGCTGCAGCTACGTCAGGGGAAGTGAGGTCGTCAGTCATACATGAGGCTTATATAAGAGTAATAAGCAATGTAAGAATGAACTGGTGTGTGGAAATGGAGAGTGAAGTACAAATATAGCACAGGGGAAGGAAGAAACAGGGTAACGACATGACCCCAAAGAATCCACAAATACAGCAAGTTATCAACACTATATGGCAGCAGCCATTATTTAACCCCTTCAAGTCGCAGCCCTTTTTCGTTCTTGCGTTTTCATTTTTCACTTCCCTCCGTCCCAGAGCCATAACTTTTTTATTTTTCCGTCAATATGGTCATGTGAGGGCTTATTTTTTTGCGGGACGAGTTGTACTTTTGAACAACACCATTGGTTTTACCATGTCTTTTACTAGAAAACGGGAAAAAAATTCCAAGTGCGGTGAAATTGCAAAAAAAGTGCAATCCCACACTTGTTTTTTGTTTGGCTTTTTTGCTAGGTTCATTAAATGCTAAAACTGGCCTGCCATTTTTATTCTCTAGGTCATTACGAGTTCATAGACATCTAATATGTCTAGGTTATTTTGTATCCAAGTGGTGAAAAAAATTCCAAACTTTGCATAAAAAAAAAAAAAAGTGCCATTTTCCGATACCCGAAGCGTCTCCATTTTTCGTGATCTGGGGTCAGGTGAGGGCTTATTTTTTGCGTGCTGAGCTGAAGTTTTTAATGATACCATTTTGGTGCAGATACGTTCTTTTGATCGCCCGTTATTGCATTTTAATTCTGGCGTTTCGGATTGTTTTCTCGCTACGCTGTTTAGCAATCAGGTTAATGCTTTTTTTTATTGATAGATCGGGCGATTCTGAACCAAATACGTGTAGGTTTTTTTTTTTTTAAATTGTTTTATTTAGGATGGGGCGAAAGGAGGGTGATTTAAACTTTTATATTTTTTATATTTTTTCATCTTTTTAAAAACATTTTTTTTTTACTTGTGCCATGCTTCAATAGCCTCCATGGGAGGCTAGAAGCTGGCATAGCCTGATCGGCTCTGCTACATAGCAGCGATCATCAGATCGCTGCTATGTAGGTGTGCTGTGAGCGCCGACCACAGGGGGGCGCTCACAGCAGGCCTGCATCAGTAACCATAGAGGTCTCAAGGACCTCTATGGTTACCTTCCTGATGCATCGCCGACCCCCGGGGGTACTATTACGGCGCATGTCGTGAAAGGGTTAAGGTAACACCACACAAAAAGAACCCTAAAAGGGATATTGTGGTAAATATATAACCTGGAGAAAATCAATCAGATATGCGACCAAAAGCATGTAATTGCAGAATATTCTAAGCACAATACTATTGAGATAAATAATGTTATCTCGTACTACACATACTTAGATAGGAATGACTGTGGATACATAATCCCCATCTCTATACAAGAGAATTTAATGATGACTACATGGTCCCAATGTGTTCCCAAAGAACCTCAATTATTCGAGTCCCGAGCAACAAAGGGCAAATGGTAGCCTAACCAAAGCTGCCTATCGTATCAAAAATCAATAATCAATGTCCCACATGCCAGCGGTATATAGGTCCCAGGGAATGACCCCAGGGTGCAGGAAAGGTGGGAGCAAAACAGAGTTAACAAGAGGTCCAATAATGGCCCCAGGCTTTAAATAAACTTTTTTGTATCCCCAAACCATCATTAGCCAGAAAGAAGCTCCCTTAAGCCAATTCCTAGTTCATAAACAGCATAAGTCCAGGTCCATAGTATTCCAGATTCCTGAGCAGTCCGCGAGTAGTCCATGAGAATATCCATCCAGGTGCAGTTGAATAATGATATTACCATGTAGAACATACAAGTCCATATGCTCCACTGAAGAATAAATAACCCCTGAACACAAATAGAGGGGAAGAAATCTCCACGTAGCTGAGTCCAAAACCACCTGTTAGTCGAGAAAGAGAAAAAGAATTGGTTTTGATAAATATCATAAAAAATATGGTTAAAGTGACATACCCAAAATCTCAACCTAGGAACCCTGTGAACAGAAGTTCTTCATTTAGTCCACATGGCGCCAGAGACCTTAGATAAAAAAATCCATCTAGATTCTACCTGAAGAAGTTGCTTGCGTGGATTACCGCCCCTACCTCCATAAGGAACTTTTTGCAAGCCCACGATCCTAATGTTATCGGTAGATCCACCATGAGCTGCCAAGAAATGCGCAGCTACCAGGGTAAGAGGCTTGCCCTTCCTCTGGTCTGTGGCTGCCAAATGAATGGTTGACATATGTTTCTGAATTCTCCTTCTTAGTTCCTGAGAGGTCTGTCCTACATATGGCTTGCCACATGGACAGATTAAAACATAAATCACGTCCCTGGTCTTGCAGTTAATGTACAGTATTAGATGATGGCTGGTTGAATCAACTGGATTAAGAAAGGTGTTCCATGTGGGTATCATGTGGGGACATACTGTATATTGCAATCCCCACAGGGGAATGACCCTTTGAGGACAATACCCCTGTTTAATCTGGTGGTAGGCCTAGAAAAATTACTATTTGTTAGGAGGTCCCGTAAATTCAGTGCGCATCTTGCTGCAAGAAGTGGCCTATCACTTGTAACCTCCGCCGTCTGGGTATCAGCCCTTAGAATTGGCCAGTGCCCAGATGTGATGTGCTTTACCTGATGCCAACTAGTGTTGAAATCCGTAACGAATCTGGCAGACTTTGCCGTGTTCCATGTTCTGGGGTACAAAAGTGATGCCTGATCTTCTTGCCGGGCTCTTTGAAATGCTGATGATATCACATGTTTGGGGTATCCTCTTTGTTTGAAGCGATTTGTGAGTTCATGGGCCTGCGATATGAAATTAACATCGTGTGTTCAGTTCCGTTTAACTCGCAAAAATTGGCTTATCAGGACACTCATCTTTGTATGAGAAGGGTGAAAACTACTGTATTCCAGTAGTGAATTGGTAGCCATTGATTTTGCGAAAGAGGTCCGTCACTGGATGATGGCCCTCTACAGAAATCCTCAAATCCAAATAGGTAACGGAGACAGTGGACATGGAGTGTGTGAGGAAGATGTTGTAGGAGTTGGCGATCAGGTCCTGCAAAAATACATCGTCAATATAGCAGTACCAATGACGCACCTTCTCCCTGAATGTCACGGAAGGGTACACCACATTCTCCTCCCACCAGCCTAAAAAGAAATTAGCATAGGCCGGTGCACACTTGGCCCCCATCGCCACACCGGATACCTGGAGGTTAAAGGTCCTGTCAGAAAGGAAAAAATTATGATGTAAAACAATTCTCAAAAGTTCAAGCAAAAAAGTGTGATGTCTAAAATCCTCCTGTTTCTTTTTATCCTTAAACAAAAAAAAGTGCATTAGCAACTGCCCCCAATTTTTTGTTTTACTGGCCAACAGCTCAAATCACAGAACATTATCACCACTACTAAATGACAAGGTGACATATGCCTTGCTGTATCACATTTAGCAACTGGAAAAATAAGATTTAAAAAGGTCTACTCATGCATGGAGCACAATAGAAGCAGTGCACAATACACTTCTATGAAATGTGCCCCGCTGTCTTTGTCTATGGAATTCAGTAATAATCAAAAACAGCGGTATATCACCAGTCAGACAGATGTATATCAAAGCAGGGTGTGACTAATAATAAAAATTAACTTTTAATATATATACGGTAATACTAAAATTGGTATAATCAACCACATATAAACAAACAAAACGGACTCACAGAACAAATTCCCATATATAGGGAATTTACGGATAATAAAATCCCTAAGACTGTCCACATAGACGCCTCAGTGTCAGTCTACAAAGGCAGAAATCAAACACCTCCCAAAAGGAGCATGTAACATATATGAGTAGTTATTCTCACCGCATGTAATGAATTCAGTGGAAATGCAGTGAAGATGCATATATCCTGTCCCTATCATTCATGCAGAGACATACATAGTATATAAAAAAGTTGGAATCATCTCACCTCCCGTTTTCTTATCTTGCAACGGCAAGACCACTCACATCCACAGCATCTGGGAGGGGGGGGGGGGGGGTCTGCAGTTTTGACCACACATATGCCCATCCAAGCTGTCAGGAGTGCAAATTAACCCCAAAATACCAAACACATTTTTCCCAAGAAAACGGGAGGTGAGATCGTTCCAACTTTTTTTATATACTATGTATGTCTCTGCATGAATGACAGGGACAGGATATATGCATCTTCCCTGCATTTCCACTGAATTCATTACATGCGGTAAGAATAACTACTCATATATGTTACATGCTCCTTTTGGGAGGTGTTTGATTTCTCCCTTTGTAGACTGACACTGAGGCGTCTATGTGGACAGTCTTAGGGATTTTATTATCCGTAGATTCCCTATATATGGGAATTTGTTCTGTGAGTCCGTTTTGTTTGTTTATATGTGGTTGATTATACCAATTTTAGGACTTCAGTAATAGCACAAAATAAAATGCTGTAAGGTCAATTTCACAGCCACACAGGACACTATCTAAATTATCTGATTTACAAACAACTGCCTAGCTAACTTACTAAAATCAATCAGCATCCAGGCCCATCGTCAGGAGCAGCTTCTGTGCAGTTATATTGACAAAATGGTTCTAAAACAAGATGCCCGCTCTTTATATAGAAAAGGACATGTGATTTCAGCAGCCAATGACACAAGCCATTGTGTCTGGACATTGTGGATGTTTCCTGCTCAACGATTGGCTAGCCGCAATGTTCACACATAAAGTTAGAAAACATTTTTACAAGCATGCTACTCCTCTGGGCTCTCCTCACCCTTTCCCCTCATCAAACATGTGCCCCACACTCATCATACTCAACCACTATCCTAGCCAGAGTGCTCAAAATTCTTTAGTAGCAACAAAAATATTTTTCCGCACTTTTTATCGTTTGTTGACGATTTTTCACGATTTTATAAAAAATGATTTTGCTTGTGTTTCCGATCACAAATCCGAATGTGCCATATTCGTGTTGAATTTATATTTGGCGATCATTTTTCGAACATATTCGCTCATCTCTAATCACACCCTTTGTACAGCATGATATCTTGGTGCTATATGAGCAATAGAAGCATACATTGCATAAAATCTTACAATATCAGGATCTTTTATAGACTAATGCAAAGATTGGGGATGACTCATCGTGAAGCTCTGAGGTTATAGGTTATAATAATCACATATGCAGGCCAACAATGTAACTTTTTATATCCATACGTCCACGGTCTTACAGCAATTCTAGGTAGAAGGTTACAATGTAAAGTCCCCAGTACACAAGGTCCCATCCTGTTGCCGATAGTTCCACTGCCCTTGTAGCAGGAGATGCCCACAGTCTCCCAACGTTTGGTTGGCACACAGGTTTTGCATTTCCCGCCATTATAGTCTATAGTTACAGTGCAAGCTCCTCCAGACGATGGATATCAGTACCGTAGCCATGTATCCCACTCCAGAAATTAACAACAGCCAGAGAATTTATACCCACAGCTCCCATTCAGGACATTCCTCAACAGGAATGGGGGAAAGTGGGGGAAGATGATCCTTCATTGTTCGATTGTTCATTTGACTTGCATATTCATCCTAAATTTTGTAGATTAGTAAACTGCAGTGGGTTGAGGCAATACATACTCAGCAGGCATTTACAAATTAACAAACAACAAGAGTAAAGGTATGAAACAATGACTCAATTGAAGTCTCTAAAGGAACCTTCACACTCAGCAACTTTACAACGAGAACGACAATGATCTGTGACGTTGCAGCGTCCTGGATAGCGATCTCGTTGTGTTTGACACGCAGCAGCGATCTGGATCCTGCTGTGACATCGCTGGTCGGAGCTAGAAGTCCAGAACTTTATTTCGTCATCAGGTCGGCGTGTATCATCATGTTTGACAGCAAAAGCAACGATGCCAGCAATGTTTTACATGGAGCTAACAACCAGCGAGAACGATAAGTGAGTCGCCGTTACGTCACTGGATCGCTCCTGCATCGTTCTGGAGTTGCTGTGTTTGACGTCTCTACAGCGACCTAAACAGCGACGCTGCAGCGATCGGCTCGTTGTCTATATCGCTGCAGCGTCGCTGAGTGTGACGGTACCTTAAGACACCAACAAGAGTAATGGAATGATTTATATATCTGATTACCAATCTCGTGTCTGGCCTTACGTATACATTAAATCCAGCCTGCATGTCTTCCTCTGCTTACTGTCACTGAATGGAAACATTGATTCCCGAAGCTGAACTGACGGGCAAGCAAATCTGTAATAAAACACAACAATAAGATCAACGAAACTGGTGCTCCATGGAAAAAGTCTGCATCCCTTAGAGTCGTGGATTCCGCTCCACGTGTATTTTGTCTATTAGTCTTTAGAACAAGGCCAGCTCATCACACTCACTAAACAGGCTTATGGCTACTGTAGGTTTTAGTCATGAATCTGTAGCAATCAAGCTAATTTACAGTGAATAATCATACAGGCAGTGATTATACAAGTATGGTAATGAGTAGCTCAGCAGGAGGGAGGAAAGAACATGGAAAACAATTTTATTCGGAAAGGTCATTCCTGGAACAGCAGTTTAATTGAAATGGATTGTTTAATGTCATAAATCAACCATTGTGATTAAAATGAAGACTATGCAGGTTCACAATGTCGCTAATCAACGACAATGGATTGATACTGACATTTGAATCTGTATATTACCATGCTAAAATCTTATAGAAAGCTTCATGCTACATATTTTAAGGGGGTCTGTCAGCTGCTCCCCCTACTCTATTTGATTTGCTTTATATTCAGGTCAGAGCACATAGAATGCAATGAAAATTAGGGTGTCTAAATCAACACAGTTCTACAAGAAAGAGTCATTCTCACTTTAATAGTAATACTTGAAAGATATACAGAGATGTGTTGCTAAGGAGTAAACATAACTGCAGACCGTGTCTTAGTACACCAAACTTGCTAGGTAGCAATAAACCAAAAACTGATAATCTGAAGCTACGTAAGACTTAGCCTATCAGTTCTTAAAGAAGCACTTCCAACAAAAATATTAGTCCCTAGACATTTCTAAATATGTACAGTGTATGCAATGCAGTGTAGTTGTAATAAAATACTCAGCGATAGTTGTCTTCCCCAATTTTCAGTCCTCGCCTCACTCACATGACTTCAACTTCATGGTCTGTCTCTATAAGGATGTCTCTAAAAGGATAAAGCTGAAATATGCCAGAAAAATAAACCCCTGCTATAGATGCTTCATTATTATTATTACTATGATTCACTATTACTATCAATCTGATAATCGATCTACTTCATCCTCAGGTATGTCCACTGGCTGCAATACCATCACCCATCTCTCTTGACCCCACTCACCTTGTATCTGTCTGCTATTACTGGTATGTCCACTGGCTGCAATACAATCACCCAGGGCCGGACTGGCCATCTGGCAATTCTGGCAAATGCCAGAAGGGCCTGTCTGATCATCGGCCGCCTTGTCTACAGAATCGGTGTTCTCAAGATACCTATACTGTTAAGAGTTGTGATGGAGCACAAAGTTGCTGACTCCGTCACTTACCCCAGCAGACCACGGGTATCATTAGAAATATTGGAAAAATCTTGCAGAAAATCTTCCTTTCCTCCATTTAGGGGAATATCAGTAATATATCCTATCTGGTTCATGGGGACAGGGACAACATGGGCCCGTGTGATTTCAAATACCAGGGCTGAATTTCAGCCCCAGTCCGTACCTGCCATCACCCATCTTTCCTGACCCCACTCACCCTGTATCTGCCTGCTGTTACTGGTATGTACACTGACTGCAATACCATCACTCATCTTTCCTGACCCCACTCACCCTGTATCTGTCTGCTATTACTGTTGGCCTTATCTGTCCATTTGAATCTGACTATTTCCTTTGGCATTTTCCCTTCTAATTAATCCCCTCCTATGTCTGTGACCAGTCTCCCTGCTGCCCCTCCCTCCTGATCACACCTGGCCTATTTCATGCGCACTTGGCTGGTTATAAATATGGACTTATAGGTCTGTCGGACCGTGGTCTGTCTCTATAAGGATGTCTCTAATAGGACTAAGCTGAAATATGCCAGACAAATAACCTCCTGCAATAGATGCTTCATTATTATTATTACTATGCTTCACTATTACTATCAATCTGATAATTGATCTTTTTCATACTTGGGTATGTACACTGACTGCAATACCATCACCTATCTTTCCTGACCCAACTCACCCTATCTGTCTGTTATTACTGTTGGCTTTATTTGTCCATTTGAATCTAACTATTTCCTTTGGCATTTTTCCTTCTAAGTAATCCCCTCTTGTGTATGTGACCAGTCTCCCTGCTGCCCCTCCCTCCTGATTACACCTGGCCTATTTCATGTGCTCTTGGCTAGTTGTAAATATGGACTCATAGGTCTGTCGGACACTGGTCTGTCTCTATAAGGATGGCTCTAAAATGATAAAGCTGAAATGTTCCAGAAATATAACCCCCTGTTATACAGTAGATGCTTCATTATTATAATTACTATGCTTCACTCTAACTATCAATCTGATAATTGATCTGCTTCATCCTCAGGTATGGCCACTGCCTTCAATACCCTCACCCATCTTTCCTGACCCCACTCACCCTGTATCTGTCTGCTATTACTGGTATGTCCACTGGCTGCAATAACATCACTCATCTTTCCTGACCCCACTCACCTTGTATCTGTCTGCTATTACTCGTATGTCCACTGGCTGCAATACCATCACTCATCTTTCCTGACCCCACTCACCGTGTATCTGTCTGCTATTGCTGTTGGCTTTGTGTGTCCATTTGGATATGACTATTTTCTTCGGCATTTTCTTTCTAATTAATCCCCTCCTGTGTCTGTGACCAGTCTCCCTGCTGCCCCTCCCTCCTGATCACACCTGGTCTATTTCATGTGCACTTGGCTGGTTATAAATATGGACTCATAGGTCTGTCGGACCATGGTCTGTCTCTATAAGGATGTCTCTAAAAGGATAAAGCTGAAATATGCCAGAAAAATAACCCACTGCTATAGATGCTTCATTATTATTATTACTATTCAGAAAAGGTTTGTAGCGTGAACGGCACCAGAGGAATACTCTGTCAGGACTTGGATACACGTGAGTCCACTTTACCAGCTTGCACGAAATCTCAGGGATCGAGGTGCTCAGCATTAATAGCTTAAAGTTTATGATGCAAAAAATTGAAAGAAATGCGGCACTCACCCATTGCTGCTTGTGAAATCGTGCTGTTTTTATTGGACCGACATGAAGAAATTGTTACATGTCCATGTATCACATCAGGCGTGCAGGAGGGTGCGGGGAGAGAAAGTGGACATGTCGGTCCAATAAAAACAGCACGATTTCACAAGCAGCAAAGGGTGGGTGCCGCATTTCTTTCAATTTTTTGCATTATTATTACTATGCTTCACTATTACTATCAATCTGATAATTGATCTGCTTCATCCTCAGGTATGTTCACTTGCTGCAATATCATCACTCATCTTTCCTGACCCCACTCACCCTGTATCTGTCTGCTATTACTGGTATGTTCACTGGCTGCAATACTATCAACCATCTTTCCTGACCCCACTCACCTTGTATCTGTCTGCTATTACTGGTATGTCCACTGGCTGCAATACCCTCACCCATCTTTCATGACCCCACTCACCTTGTATCTAATAATAATAATAATAATAATAATCTTTATTTATATAGCGCCATCATATTCCGCAGCGCTTTACAGTTTAACAGTTTCAAACACAACAGTCATAGGTAACAATGTTAACAATACAGTAATAAAGCAAAATAAGACAAAATAAGACAACCCTGCTCGTGAGAGCTTACAATCTACAATGAGGTGGGGGAGATACAAAGTACAGGTGTGTATTTACAATTATGTATTTACAATGATGGTCCGGCCATCTTCATGGAGTGGGGGGTAGATGGAGATACTGAATGGGCTACACACACACAAACATAAAATGAGTTTGATTAGGGAATGTGATAGGCCGCTCTGAACAAATGAGTTTTGAGCGAGCGCCTAAAACTATGCAAGTTGTGGATGGTCCTAATATCTTGGGGTAGAGCATTCCAGAGGATTGGCGCAGCACGGGAGAAGTCTTGGAGTCGGGAGTGGGAGGTACGGATTAGTGCAGAGGTTAGTCGAAAGTCGTTTGCAGAGCGCAGTGGTCGGCTAGGCCGATAGACAGAAATGAGGGAGGAGATGTAAGGGGGTGCGGCACTGTGGAGAGCTTTGTGGGTGAGAACAAGTACTTTGAATTGTATCCTGTAATGAATGGGCAGCCAGTGTAACGACTGGCGAAGAGCGGACACGTCCGAGTAATGATTAGCCAGATGGACAACCCTGGCTGCTGCATTAAGGATAGACTGGAGAGGGGAAAGTCGAGTGAGGGGGAGGCCAATTAATAGAGCGTTACAGTAGTCCAGACGGGAGTGGATTAGGGCTACAGTGAGAGTTTTTGTTGTCTCCATCGTGAGAAAAGGGCGGATTCTAGAGATGTTCTTTAGGTGTAAGCGGCACGAGCGGGCAAGAGATTGTATGTGGGAGGTGAAGGAGAGATCAGAGTTAAACATAACACCCAGACAGCGCGCCTGCTGCCGGGGTGTTATTATGGTGCCACCCACGGAGAGGGAAATGTCAGATTTAGGGAGGTTAGTAGAAGGCGGGAGCAGAAGAAGTATCTGTCTGCTATTACTGGTATGTCCACTGGCTGCAATGCCATCACCTATCTTTCCTGACCCCACTCACCCTGTATCTGTCTGCTATTACTGCTGGCTTTATCTGTCAGTTTGGGTCTAATTCCTTTGGCATTTTCCCTTCTAATTAATCTCCTCCTGTGTCTGTGACCAGTCTACCTGCTGCCCCTCCCTCCTGATCACACCTGGCCTATTTCATGTGCACTTGGCTGGTATTAAATATGGACTCATAGGTCTGTCAGACCATGGTCTGTCTCTATAAGGATGGCTCTAAAAGGATAAAGCTGAAATATGCCAAAATGAGCCAGAAGTGAACAGAAGGTATGACTAACCACTGTTATTAAATGTACTAAACTTATTTCTCTTCCCCCACACTTACTCATCATGATGACATATGCTCTGGCTGAAATTACTCCTCACTTTTCTTTGCTATCCACAAACCCCAGCACCCACAAACCAAGTAATAATCTCTCTTTCCCTCTTGCCCCCTCACCTGACCTCCTCTGCTGACCTGCTCCTCAACCTCAGATCTCTCCTAATAAAACACAAAACAAGCCGCCCACTCTCCTTCTCCCACCTGCTCTCCCTCTCTCTGCTTCTCCTCACTGCTGGCGACATATCTCCCAATCCTGAACCCCCACAACTCATACCTCCCATTACCCCATCCTATCGCTCCCACCCCAATATAAACACCCAAAATCTTGCCCACCTCAAATCTGTGTCCTTGACACCCACCACCCTGCTCCCACTCTCTGGATCACTCTGGAATGCCCGCTCCGTCTGCAATAACCTCCACCTGATTCACAACCTCTTCACCTCTCGTAATCTCTCCTTCCTGGGCATCACCAAAACATGCCTGAAACCTTCCGACACAGTCTTCCCTGCTGCACTATGTCACGGCGGACTCCATTTCACCCATACTCCTCGCCCTGGCAACAGACATGGTGGAGGAGTGGGCCTTCTCCTTTCTTCCAACTCTATCTTTAACCCAATCCCACCTCTACCCTCCCTTATCCTCCCCTCTTTTGAAGTCCACTCTGTCCGCATCTACTCCCCCTACAACCTTCAAATGGCCATCATATACTGAACTCCGGGCCCAACCACTGCCTTTATTGAGCAGTTCTCCACCTGGCTCCTTCCCTTTCTCTCTGCTAACATTCCCACCATCATCATGGGTGACTTCAACAACCCCATTGACACCCACCAGTCAGCAGCCTCCAAGCTTATGTCCCTTACTTCATCTTTTGGACTTACTCAGTCGTCCTCGTCAGCCACCCACAGACATGGACATATATTGGACCTGGTCTTCACCCGTCTCTGCTCCCTTTCTAACTTCACAACCTCCCCTCTCCCTTACCACTATCTACTCACTTTCTCATCCCTGTCCTCCTCACCGGTCACCCCTGTCCAGCAAAATGCAAACCCCCGCAGAAACCTCGCACACCTAGACACCCACACGCTCTCTGACTCTATCCTACCACTGGCATCCATATCCTCACTCCATGACACAAACACTGCCACTAGTTTCTACAATGCCATTCTTGCATCAGCCATCGACTCGGTTGCCCCTCACATGCATAGCACAGTGCGACAAATCAATGGACAACTCTGGCACAATAACATCACTAAAAAGCTTTGGCAAGTATCCAGAATTGCAGAAAGGCGTTGGAAGAAAACGCATGAGCAAGATACCTTCACTGCAGCCAAACAAGCAACACTCGCATTCAAATCAGCTCTCCTCTGCTAAACAGACCTATTTCACATCCCTCGTATCTTCTTTATCCCACAACCCCAAGGAGTTGTTCAACACTTTTAACTCCCTCCTCTACCCACCCCTGCTCCCTCTGAGTTCCCTAATCTCTGCCAAGAACTTTGCCATGCACTTCAAAAATAAGATAGACCAAACAAGGCAAGTCTTTGTTGTCAAACCACTACATCCCCTTTGTATACCAGACCATTGCCCTAACCCCATAACTTCCCTCTCCAAAATCACCGAAGGAGAGCTTGCTCATCTTCTCTCCAAATCACACTTCACTACTTGTGCGCTTGACCCCATCCCATCTCCTCCCCAACCTCACCACCACACTAATCCCATCCCTAACCCATCTCTTCAACTTATCAATAACTTCTGGTACCTTCCCTTCTGCTTTCAAACATGCCACCATCACACCCATCCTCAAAAATCCATCCCTTGACCCGAGCGCTATGTCTAGCTATTGCCTCATATCTTTGCTCCCATTTGCTTCCAAACTCCTTGAGCAGCACGACCATACTGAACTTCTCTCTCACTTTGCATCTAACTCTCTCTTCGACAACCTGCAATCTGACCTCCGTCCCCACCATTCCACTGAGACTGACCTGACCAAAATTACTAACCATTTACTTACAGCGAAAGCTATCAGACAATTCTCTATACTCCTCCATCTAGACTTGTCCCCTGCCTTTGACACAGTTGACCACTGCCTCCTACTACAGATCCTTTCTTCCTTTGGTGTCATAGACCTTGCCATATCTTGGATCTCCTCATACCTTACCAGCCGCATATTTAGCGTTTCCTACTCCCATACTACCTCTTCATCTCACCCAATCTCTGTCGGTGTCCCTCAAGGCTCTGTCCTAGGATCCCTTATCTTCTCAATCTATACCTTTGGTCTGGGATAACTTATAAAGTCCTATGGCTTCCAGTAACATCTATATGCTGATGACATTCACATCTACCTCTCTGGCCCAGATTTCACCTCTCTGCTCTCCAGAATCCCAGAGTGTCTGTCAGCCATATCTTCCTTCTTCTCCTCTCGCTTCCTGAAGCTCAATGTGGACAAATCTGAACTAATTATCTTCACTCCATCCCGCATACCCTCCCTACCTGATCTATCTATCAAAATACATGAAATCACACTTTTCCCTGTCCCAGAAATCAGCTGCCTTGGAATAATCCTTGACTCTGCCTTGTTCTTCAAACCTCACATCCAAGCTCTCACCACATCCTGTCGCCTCCAGCTCAAAAATATTTCCAGAATCCGTCCTTTCCTCAACCCTCACTCTACCAAAATGCTTGTATATGCCCTAATCATCTCCCGCCTCAACTACTGCAACATCCTATTCTGTGGCCTACCTTCTAACACTCTCTCACTCCTCCACTCCATCCTTAACTCTGCTGCCCGACTAATTAATCTCTCTCCTCCCTACACTCCTGCTTCCCCTCTCTGCAAATCCATTCACTGGCTCCCAATTTTCCAGCATATCCAGTTTAAACTACTAACACTGACCTACAAAGCCATCCATAACCTTTTTCCTCCACTTATTTCCGAACTAATCTCTCAATACCTTCCCTCACATAATCTATGGTCCTCCCAAGACTTCCTTCTCTCCTCCACGCTTATTCTCTCCACACCCAATCGCCTCCAAGATTTCTCCCGAATATATCCCCATCCTCTGGAATTCTGTGCCCCAAGACATCCAATTATACACCACCTTTGGATCCTTCAAACGTAACCTGAAAACCCACCTCTTCAAGAAAGCTTGCAAACTGTAATGACCACATGACCACCTCAACACCATCGGGGCTACTGCAACCTCTGACCTACTGTCCCCTCCCCCATAATCCTGTAAAATGTAAGACCGCAAGGGCAGGGTCCTCTTCCCTCTCTACCAGTCTGTCATTGTTAGTTTTTTCCTGTAAGTGATAGTTATATTTTGAAGTAACCCCGTGTTATGTAAAGCACCATGGAATTAATGGTGCTATCTAAATAAATAATAATAAAAATAATAACTTCAATTAGCTGAATCACACAAGAATTATGAGGTTATGTAGGTGTAGATTGTAAAAATAACTTCAGGTTCACACAAAAACCCCTGTGCAGAGGCGTAGCTAGGGGTTTGGTTCAGGCGGGTGAAACTTCTGAGTGGGCCCCTAACCAGGTATCCCTGATTACAAATATGGTGGCGCACCCTAATAGTGGGTGTAGGAGAATATCAGCAGATCCCTGCGCTGCTACTGAAAAAATCTCCATAGAAAGACAAACATTGATATTACAGCCATATGGTGACAGTGTTAAGGTACCTTCACACATAACGATATTGTTAACGATATCGTTGCTATTTGTGACGTAGCAACGATATCGTTAATGAAATCGTTATGTGTGACAGCGACCAACGATCAGGCCCCTGCTGGGAGATCGTTGGTCGCTGAACAAAGTCCAGAACTTTATTTCGTCGCTGGACTCCTGCTGACATCGCTGGATCGGCGTGTGTGACACCGATCCAGCGATGTCTTCACTGGTAACCAGGGTAAACATCGGGTAACTAAGCGCAGGGCCGCGCTTAGTAACCCGATGTTTACCCTGGTTACCATGCTAAAAGTAAAAAAAAACAAACACTAGATACTTACCTACAGCCGTCTGTCCTCCAGCGCTGTGCTCTGCACTCCTCCTGTACTGGCTGTGAGCCGGAAAGCAGAGCGGTGACGTCACCGCTCTGCTTTCCAGCTCACAGCCAGTACAGGAGGAGAGCAGAGAAGCAGAGCGCAGCGCTGGAGGACAGACAGCGTTAGGTAAGTATCTAGTGTTTTTTTTTTTTTACTTTTAGCATGGTAACCAGGGTAAACATCGGGTTACTAAGTGCGGCCCTGCGCTTAGTTACCCGATGTTTACCCTGGTTACCGGCATCGTTGGTCGCTGGAGAGCGGTCTGTGTGACAGCTCTCCAGCGACCAAACAGCGACGCTGCAGCGATCTGGATCGTTGTCGGTATCGCTGCAGCGTCGCTTAATGTGAAGGGGCCTTTAGATACCAGCCCTGCAGAACATATAAGACTACAGCACAGGTATAGATGGTGACTTACAACCAATGAACTTTCTGGTGGAGTCATGCACTTTTCCCATCTTTTCCATCTGGCCCAGACCAACATGATGAATTCTCCAGCCAGGACTCGTCTGCAGAGATTACAACAAACACATCTGACTTTTGAGGAGGTGTTGTCTGAAAAGTGGTGTCAAGAACTGCCTCCCCATCATGTATATAACTGTGAACTTGCTTCCGGGTCCAAAGTTACCAAAGACCAGATTATATAATCTAAGTGGTCCTGAGAGACAGGCTATGAAAGACTATTTCCATGAGAGTCTTGCCAAGGTATAAATTATACCCTCATCTTCACCTGTAGCAGCTGGGTTTTTCTTTGTTCAAAAGAAAGATAGGGGCCTGCATAATTGTTTAGACTTTTGTGAGTTAAACTGGATTACATATCCCTTCCTACTCATTCCTGAGTTGGATCTCAAAAGAACCTATAATCTGATTAGGATTAAGGAGGGGATGAGTAGAAGACTGCTTTTAACACTCCAGAAGGGCATTATGAAAACCTTGTCATGCCTTTTGGTTTGATTAATGCTCCCCCGTGTTCCAACATTTTGTTAATGACATCTTCCGTCGCCTCATGGGTTGATTTGTACTAGTGTATCTTGATAATATTTTGATCTACTCGCCTGATCTCAAGTCTCATCAGGAAGGTGTTACAGGTTCAACAGGATAGTAAACTGTAAACTAAGTTAGAGTTTGTAACAAGAAATGCAAATGCACTCACCAACTGCAGTTGAAGGTGTTTTTTATTTAAACACAAAAGCGGTACATCTTCACGGCACGGGGGAGTGGAGGATAACCAGAGAGAGTGCGGCAGACGAGACGACGGCCGTTTCGTGCTGCACAAGAGCGCTTCTACTCCCCCGTGCCGTGAAGATGTACCGCTTTTGTGTTTAAATAAAAAACACCTTCAACTGCAGTTGGTGAGTGCATTTGCATTTCTTGTTGCTTTGGATTTTGAATAGACTTTCTTCACGCAAATAGCACCTCCTCTCTTTCTCGGACTGCTATATATTTTCCACGTACCAATATTGATTTTCTCTGTGTGGTGAGCTGTGCTGCTCCTCTTCCCTTTTGTTGTTCTAAGTTAGAGTTTGTACTGGAGTTTCAGTTCTTAGGTTTCCTAGTGTCAGCTGCAGGTTTCTGCATGGATCCTGATAAGGGCCGAGCAGTCCTGGTATGGAACCTCCCAGAAAATAGGAAAGCATTACATTCTTTTTGGGGTTTGCAAACTATTATCAGAAATTTATCTGAAACTTCTCCTCTATTGTCTAACCCCTTATTGACATGACTAGGAAAGGTACTGACTTCTAGAGGTTATCCAACTGCGCTCAGCAGGCATTTTCTTATTTGAAGAGATGTTTTTCCACTGCTCCACTACTCATACAACCATTTATTGTCGAGGTTGATGGTTCAGAGGTGGGAGTAGGGGATGCATTGTCTCAAGGGTCATTGCCTAGTAAATGGAATCCATGTGCCTTCTTCTCTAAAAAGTTGTCATCAGCTGAAAGAAACTATGATATAGGTAATAAGGAACTGTTGGCATTTGAGGAATGGCGTCATTTTTTGGAGGGGGTAGTTCACCCGATCACAGTCATTACTGATGATAAAAGACTTGATGTACCTAGAATCTGATAAACATCTGAATCCCAGGCAAGCTAGATGGTCTTTGTCACCAGGTTTTATTTTGTGATCATCTAACATCCTAAAAATCATCCATCTAGGGCTCTTTTTACCATTAAGCATTCCTAACTGATCATGGACTCATTTATCCATGGATTTCATTGCGGATCTTCCTTTGTCTTTGGGCAAAATGGTTATTTTAGTTGTGTTGGATAGGTTTAGTAAAATGATGCACTTTATTGCTTTATCTGCTCTCACTAATGCCAAAAGACTGGCTCAGGTGTTTGTCAGTGAAATCAAGAAGGTTCATGGAGTGCTCTCTAATGTGATGTCAGATTGGGGGACTCAGTTTGTATCTAAATTTTGGAGGGCGTTTTGTTCCCATTTAGGGACGCATCTATCCTTTTCCTCAACATGCCACCCTCAAACTAAGGCTGGGGTCACACTTGTGAGAAACTCGCGCAAGTCTCTCGCATCAAGTCCCGGCACTACCGCCGACATTCGGGACTAGAGCGTGCGACTGCATAGAAATACATGCAGCAGCAAACTCCGGTCCCGAGAGCCGGTGGCAGTATCGGGACTAGATTCGAGAGACTCGCGCAAGTTTCTCGCATTGAACTCACAAATGTTACCCCTGCCTAATTGTCAGACTGAATGCCTAAACCAAAGTTTAGAGACATAACTCAGATGTTTTGTGTCAGATAACCAGGAGCATTGGTCTTATTTTTAACCACTGGCTGAGTTTGCTTTAAACAATTGTCGTAGCGAGTTCACTAGTAAGTCGCTATTTTTTTCTCGCATATGGCTTCCATCCTTAGTTCTGTGAAAATGCAAATCACTCACTTGGTACCCATTGGACAAAGACATACCCCCTGCCCACCCTGATATGTGCTTTATGTATATATGTGGGGGTATTTATATGTATTAAAATGTATTTACATATATTGGCGAAGGGTATTGCTGTATTCTTACAATTTATATTTGCAATATTGTATATAGACTTTATAGCTATAACATTTGTATAAATATATTGGTATAGAAGAAGAAGAGCACTCACCCTCCGCAAACTTTTTCAGTCTTTATTCTGGCATCATATAAATAGCAGGAACATATAGGGAGAACAGTGGATCCAAAAGACGACGGCCGTTTCGCGATGCCGCTCTTCTACGGGACCTAGACACTGAGGCAAATATGATACCATGTGGCCTCTGTATTAATAAGCGATCAAAAATTGATTTGGCGACCAATTTGAAAAACAATCGGATGATATACTATCAAACTGTTCTGTCAAATTAATGCAGCTGATAATTAAATTCGAAAATCAGAATCTGGCAGATTTAGAAGAAAATGTTCCACAAATCCAGACGAAATTAATGGGAAATCATAATGGCATGGAATACAAGAAATTGTAGGAGATACTCCCCAGAAATTCCCCTTTAAATGTCACCTGCTTAACCCAGCAGAAAGTACGTCGGCATCTAAAAATCACTAAAATTGACAAATCTCTGGGCCCGGATGGGATATACCCCCGAGTACTGCAGGAACTAAGTACAGTCATTGATAGACCATTATTTTTAATCTTTAAAGACTCCATAATAACAGGGTCTGTACCACAGGACTGGCGTATAGCAAATGTGGTGCCAATATTCAAAAAGGGGACAAAAACTGAACTCGGTAATTATAGGCCAGTAAGCTTAACCTCTACTGTGGGTAAAATCCTGGAGGGCATTCTAAGGGATGCTATACTGGAGTATCTGAAGAGGAATAACCTCATGACCCAGTATCAGCACGGGTTTACTAGGGACCGTTCATGTCAGACTAATCTGATCAGCTTCTATGAAGAGGTAAGTTCCGGACTGGACCAAGGGAACCCAGTGGACATAGTGTATATGGACTTTTCAAAAGCTTTTGATACGGTGCCACACAAAAGGTTGATACATAAAATGAGAATAATGGGAATAGGGAAAAATATGTGTAAGTGGGTTAAGAACTGGATCAGTGATAGGAAACAAAGGGTGGTTATTAATGGAGCACACTCGGACTGGGTAGCGGTTAGCAGTGGGGTACCACAGAGGTCAGTATTGGGCCCTCTTTTTTTAACATATTTATTAATGACCTTGTAGGGGGCATTCAGAGCAGAATTTCAATAGTTGCAGATGACACTAAACTCTGCAGGGTAATCAATACAGAGGAGGACAATGTTGTATTACAGGATGATTTATGTAAACTAGAAGCTTGGGCTGATAAATGGCAAATGAGCTTTAATAGGGAATAAATGTAAGGTCATGCACTTGGGTAGAAGTAATAAGATGTACAACTATGCGCTTAATTCTAAAACTCTGGGCAAAACCGTCAATGAAAAAGACCTGAGTGTATGGGTGGATGACAAACTCGTATTCAGTGGCCAGTGTCAGGCAGCTGCTACAAAGGCAAATAAAATAATGGGATGCATTAAAAGAGGCATAGATGCTCATGAGGAGAACATAATTTTACCTCTATACAAGTCATTAGTTCGACCACACTTAGAATACTGTGCACAGTTCTGGTCTCCGGTGTATAAGAAAGACATAGCTGAACTGGAGCGGGTGCATAGAAGATGACGAGGAAAAAGCTAACATATTAAAGACCTTCTTCTCCACCGGTATTCACGGTGGAAAATGAAATGCTAGGTGAAATCCCAAGAAACAATGAAAACCCTATATTAAGGGTCACCAATCTAACCCAAGAAGAGGTGCGAAACCGGCTAAATAAGATTAAAATAGATAAATCTCCGGGTCCGGATGGCATACACCCACGAGTACTAAGAGAACTAAGTAATGTAATAGATAAACCAATATTTCTTATTTTTAGGGACTCTATAGCGACGGGGTCTGTTCCGCAGGACTGGCGCATAGCAAATGTGGTGCCAATATTCAAAAAGGGCTCTAAAAGTGAACCTGGAAATTATAGGCCAGTAAGTCTAACCTCTATTGTTGGTAAAATATTTGAAGGGTTTCTGAGGGATGTTATTCTGGATTATCTCAATGAGAATAACTGTTTAACTCCATATCAGCATGGGTTTATGATAAATCGCTCCTGTCAAACCAATCTAATCAGTTTTTATGAAAAGGTAAGCTATAGGCTGGACCACGGTGAGTCATTGGACGTGGTATATCTCGATTTTTCCAAAGCGTTTGATACCGTGCCGCACAAGAGGTTGGTACACAAAATGAGAATGCTTGGTCTGGGGGAAAATGTGTGTGAATGGGTTAGTAACTGGCTTAGTGATAGAAAGCAGAGGGTGGTTATAAATGGTATAGTCTCTAACTGGGTCACTGTGACCAGTGGGGTACCGCAGGGGTCGGAATTGGGACCTGTTCTCTTCAACATAATCATTAATGATCTGGTAGAAGGTTTACACAGTAAAATATCGATATTTGCAGATGATACAAAACTTTGTAAAGCAGTTAATACAAGAGAAGATAGTATTCTGCTACAGATGGATCTGGATAAGTTGGAAACTTGGGCTGAAAGGTGGCAGATGAGGTTTAACAATGATAAATGTAGGTTATACACATGGGAAGAAGGAATCAATATCACCATTACACACTGAACGGGAAACCACTGGGTAAATCTGACAGGGAGAAGGACTTTGGGATCCTAGTTAATGATAAACTTACCTGGAGCAGCCAGTGCCAGGCAGCAGCTGCCAAGGCAAACAGGATCATGGGGTGCATTAAGAGAGGTCTGGATACACATGATGAGAGCATTATACTGCCTCTGTACAAATCCCTAGCTAGACCGCACATTGAGTACTGTGTCCAGTTTTGGGCACCGGTGCTCAGGAAGGATATAATGGAACTAGAGAGAGTACAAAGGAGGGCAACAAAATTAATAAAGGGGATGGGAGAACTACAATACCCAGACAGATTAGCGAAATTAGGATTATTTAGTCTAGAAAAAAGACGACTGAGGGGCGATCTAATAACCATGTATAAGTATATAATGGGACAATACAAATATCTCGCTGAGGATCTGTTTATACCAAGGAAGGTGACGGGCACAAGGGGGCATTCTTTGCGTCTGGAGCATAGAAGGTTTTTCCACCAACATAGAAGAGGATTCTTTACTGTTAGGGCGGTGAGAATCTGGAATTGCTTGCCTGAGGAGGTGGTGATGGCGAACTCAGTCGAGGGGTTCAAGAGAGGCCTGGATGTCTTCCTGGAGCAGAACAATATTGTATCATACAATTATTAGGTTCTGTAGAAGGACGTAGATCTGGGGATTTATTATGATGGAATATAGGCTGAACTGGATGGACAAATGTCTTTTTCGGCCTTACTAACTATGTAAGAGCGACCAAGGTTATTAGGACTGGGGGTCTGCAATACCAAGATAGGTTATTACACTTGGGGCTAGTTAGTTTGGAAAAACGAAGACTAAGGGGTGATCTTATTTTAATGTATAAATATATGAGGGGATAGTACAAAGACCTTTCTGATGATCTTTTTAATCATAGACCTGAGACAGGGACAAGGGGGTATCCTCTACGTCTGGAGGAAGGAAGGTTTAAGCATAATAACAGACGCGGGTTCTTTACTGTAAGAGTAGTGAGACTATGGTACTCTCTGCCGTATGATGTTGTAATGAGTGATTCATTACTTAAATTTAAAAAAGCACAGAAAGGGAAAAAAATATTCGCACACATGTTACTCGGAGTTACAAGAGGTACAGGATGTAGTGCTGAATCTATCCGCATGTGTATTATCTCAAGCACAGATTGATGTATTGAGTCGGGGTCTCAATTTTTCCCCGGCTACACATGCAGATTTATTCACTACAATATGCGATATAAACAAATTTGCAAGAAGGATTACTGTGAAAAGACATTTTGCACATGATTTTGATCGTTCATATGAACCGAATATGCATAACAATGGTGATTTACTTTCAGTGTACAAAAATGTTGAGTTCGGCAAAGAAAATCCTATGGATGAAATTGTTTCAATGGTTGCACTGGAGGAATTGCATTCTGAACCATCACGGTTCAGTGATAATGAAAATAGTTTTGATATTGGTAGTCTTCACCAAAAAAAAGTTCCGAATGCATTGTTCTATCCTGTGCAATCAAGGTCTAAAGGTATGGATATATTCCAAAAACAGGTGATGGAAGAAATTAAAGAGCTGTTAGATGTGAAAAATAATGGGGAAGATAAAAAAATATAATATGAGATATGATGAATTTCAGGCATTAAAATCCCTTGAAGCTAATGAGCACATAACTGTATAATTAGTCAGTCAGGTAAAGATAGCAAAGTAGTGGTATTGGACAGGGCCTTATACGAATGTGAGGTTACTGTAATGTTTAATTCGGATGACACATATCAAGCATTGAGTGGTGGTGATCCAACTGTAAAATATCAGGCTGAATTGAAAAATCTGCTGTTGGATTTGGTGGAATGCAATATCATGTCGGCTAAAGAAAAAGAATATGTGTGGATACATGATCCTAAAATACCAATATTTCATTGTATTCCCAAAACACATAAAGAAACATTTCCCCCAAAATTACACCCTATAACGTCTGGCATTGGATATTTCTCTGAGAGATTAGCTGCCTGGATAGATCGCTTTATCCAACCTTTGGTATCATATACCCTCACATACGTCAAAGATACAAAAGCGCTTTTGAATATTATTAAAGGATTAAAATGGAAACAAGAATATGGATGAGTTACCAGCGATGTAGTTTCGATTTATTCATCTATGCCGCATCAGGAAACATTATCGGCTGTATTCAGGGTGATGAAAATGTACACTATGGTGCCAGAGTGGATCATCGATAAGATTGATAAAGGGAATCTGTCACCACATTTTAGGCCTATAATTATTTAAAAAAATGTTTGCAGACCTGTGTAAGCTAAGGCCACTGCCATCAGGGGCTTATCTAAAGCATTCTATAATGCTGTAGATAATCTCCGATGTAACCTGAAAAATAAGAAAAACAAGTTAGATTATGCTCACCCAGGGGCGGTCCCGGTCCGGTCTGATGGGCGTCGCAGTCCGGGTCCAGCGCCTCCCATCTTCATACGATGATATCCTCTTCTTTGCTTCCGGTCACGGCTCCTGCGCTGGCGTACTTTGTCTGCCCTGTTGAGGGTAGAGCAAAGTACTGCAGTGCACAGGCGCCGGGAAAGGTCAGAGAATCCCAGCACCTGCACACCACAGTACTTTGCTCTACCCAGTGGCGTAGGAAGGTGGGTGCGGGGGGGGGGGCGGTCCGCCCCAGGCGGCACAATGCGGGGGGCGGCCGGCGCTGCAGGAGAAGAAAAAAAAAAAAAAAAAAAAAAGACGCCCCTTTAAATCTTCGGGCGGCGCCGTCCGCCGCCACGACCAGGGCCAGCTCCCCCCACCACCGGACCCCGGCCCCCGCTCTATACTCACCTCTCCTGGTTCCTGCGGCGCCGGCAGCTGCAGCGTCCTCTGACTCTGCGACGTCTCAGAGCAGAGGGCGCGATGACGTCACTACTGTGCGCGCCGCTCTGCCTCTCTGTCCTGAGCGTCGCAGAGCCGGAGAGACGCTGACTGCACTGGACCTGCGCTAGGAACGGGAGAGGTGAGGATTTTACTTTTTTTTTTTTTCTTTATGTCTGACTGTCTGGGGCTGGGGCAATTGCTGGACACACTGGGGCAATACTGGAGACCATGGGGCAGATTGCTGGACACACTGGGGCAATACATGAGACCATGGGGCAGATTGCTGGACACACTGGGGCAATACGGGAGACTATGGGGCAGATTGCTGGACACACTGGGGCAATACTGGAGACCATGGGGCAGAATGCTGGACACACTGGGGCAATACAGGAGACCATGGGGCAGATTGCTGGATACACCGGGGCAATACTGGAGACCATGGGGCAGAATGCTGGACACACTGGGGCAATACAGGAGACCATGGGGCAGATTGCTGGACACATTGGGGCAATACTGGAGACCATGGGGCAGAATGCTGGACACACTGGGGCAATACAGGAGACCATGGGGCAGATTGCTGGATACACCGGGGCAATACTGGAGACCATGGGGCAGAATGCTGGACACACTGGGGCAATACAGGAGACCATGGGGCAGATTGCTGGACACATTGGGGCAATACTGGAGACCCTGGGGCAGATTTCTGGACACATTGAGGCAATGCTGGAGACCCTGGTGCAGACTTCTGGACACACTGGGGCAATGCTGGACACTGGGGCAGATTGCTGGACACACTGGGGGTAATATGCTGGACACACTGGGGCAATGCTGGACACTGGGGGTAATATGCTGGACACACTGGGGCAGACTGCTGGACACACTGGGGAAAGGCTGGACACTGGGGCAGATTGCTGGACACACTGGGGGCAGTGCTGGACATACTGGGGCAGATTGCTGGACACACTGGGGGTAATATGCTGGACACACTGGGGCAGATTGCTGGACAACATGGGGGTAATATGCTGGACACACTGGGGCAGATTGCTGGACAACATGGGGGTAATATGCTGGACACACTGGGGGCAGGACTTGAGGCATGGGCAGAATGTAGATACGGGGCATGATTGGAGACACGGGGCAGGATTGGATCATGGGGCAGGACGGATACGATGGAGGCTGGTGGGGCAGGATGTGGAGATCATATGGGGTAGAATGGATACTCATGAGGGCAGGATGCGAGAACATATGGCTGGAGCCAGGAATGAGAAACGGGGCCAGGGTGGGGAATATTATTACCATAGGGGCTAATTAAGGGATATTATTACTGCAGTGATGTATTTATTTTATTTTTTGAGTATACTGTTTTAAATGGGGGGGCGGTCCTGTTACTGTGCAGAGTGACACTATATCACCTTTTTTTCTTCATGTGATGTAATGTAGAAGTTGTGAAAAATTAAGTAATGTGTTCTGCAAGCGGAGCTCGAGATAACTGTGTTATTTCCTGCAGAAACGAGTCCTGGCTGGAAGGAATGATGGCGGTCTGTGCTGGATGAAAGATGAAGGACTTCACCTAGAGACGTCACTGGTGAGTCAGTGTTACCTATACACTGACACTATACACTGTATACTATATAGAGGTCCTGTGTATAATGTCACCAGTGATCTCTGTATTACCTCTACACAGACACTGCATACTAAGTACAGATCTCCTGTGAATACTGGCACTTATGGTGATAGTATTGTGGGTTTTTTTTTATTACTGATCAGTATTGTAGTATTCAGTCACTATGTGGTGGTAATATGTGGTCTGGAAATGGTGTTGTGGTATTTGTCCCTTGTATGTAGTATTATTCGGTCACTATGTGGCCTGGTCATGGTGTGGTGGTATTAAGTCACAGGTGTGGCATGTGGGGGTGACACCATTAGGCCCAGTTTAAGTTCTACAAAACAGGAAAACCGTTTTTGGTAACCTTTGTGTGTATTGAGCCGGGGGGGGGGGGGCGCAAAACTCGGGAACAGCCCCGGGCGGCAAAAGCTCTAGCTACGCCTCTGGCTCTACCCTCAACAGGCAGGTTTGTCTTACGTGTTTATACACTAACATATCTTTCCAAGTCCTCCTGAAGGAGAGGGAAGGGGACAGCTTAGGACATTAACAGGAGCATGGTAAGGTTGGAGACTCGGCCCTCTCTACCTTTACGAGGAGGGCCGAACTGGCCACCGGGTAGTTCTGGCAAATGCCAGAAGGGCTGGTGCCAGTAGTGGGCTGCTGACACCGATAGAGTTGAATGCAATGATGGAGGAGAGAGCGCCTGCTGACGGTCCCTCTCCCATCATTCCCCGCTCTGCCTCTTACACTGCAGGTGCGCGCGCACTCACTGTGTGCCAAGCAGTGCAGCGGCAGCCGCCAAGACAGGAGCGGGGGTGCATTATACTATGGGAAGCGAATTGTACTACATGGATGAGTATGGCGGTGTATTATACTATATGGAGCACTATGAGGAGTGTATTATGCTATATAGAGGACTGAGCAGTGTATTTTAATATATGGAGGACTATAGGGAGTGTATTATACTATATGGAGGACTGTGGTGCACATTATAATATATGGAGGACTAAGGGGTGTATTTTACTGAACAAGTAAAATGCTGCATATTCAGATGCTGGAACACAAATCATTGTTCTCAGCAGCACATCGCCGGTGTAAACTGTAGATGTGCTGCTGATAACATGATACTGTATGGTGATCTGTTAGTGATCGTTCTGTCCCATCATTATTCCTCAGCTGGTGGAAAGAGGCCGGGAAACAGGCGTTGAACAACTTCAGTATTGTCAATCAAATTCATTTAGCGGCCTGAGATCAGCGCATGTAAATACAACCGAAATGCTTTTGTGTGATGTGCAATATGTTAGCATTTAGGGCCCCACTTTGCCTAAAACCGGCCCTGTCCACAAGTGTACAAAGATATTATACAGTCACCATGTGACAAGTGGGCCTGTGTAACTTCAAATGCCAGGGCTGAATTTTTGTCCCAGTCCAGCCCTGGTAAACGGGGTGAACCTAGCCACACTGCTGCCTGAGGCGAACTTCAAAACGGCACCCCCCCCAAACATATATACAGTACAGCCCCCCTATAGGGCTCCCATCTCATATACAGTCCCCCCATACATTACATGAGTGATAACTATTGTACATTCTACAATAGGTCATAAATCAGACAGTATAGTCCTCCATACAGTATTCTGGGCACCACAGTGCTCCTTACAGAATAATGAGCCCCATATATTGCTCCATACAGTATAATGAGCCCCATATATTGCTCCATACAGTATTGTGGACACCGCACAGCGCCCCATACAGAATAACATGCCCCATATAATGCTCCATACAGTATAATGAGCCCCACATGATGCTCCATACTGTATAATGGCCACACAGTGCTCCATGCTGTATAATGGCCACACATGATGCTCCATACTGTATAATGGCCACACATGATGCTCCATACTGTATAATGGCCACACAGTGCTCCATACTGTATAATGGCCACACAGTGCTCCATACTGTATAATGGGCACACATAATGCTCCATACTGTATAATGGTCACACATGATACTCCATACTGTATAATGGCCACACAGTGCTCCATACTGTATAATGGCCACACATGATGATCGATGCTGTATAATGGCCACACATGATGCTCCGTACTGAATAATGGCCACACAGTGCTCCATACTGTATAATGGCCACACAGTGCTCCATACTGTATAATGGGCACACATAATGCTCCATACTGTATAATGGTCACACATGATGCTCTATACTGTATAATGGCCACACAGTGCTCCATACTGTATAATGGCCACACATGATGCTCCATACTGTATAATGGTCACACATGATGCTCCATACTGTATAATGGCCACACAGTGCTCCATACTGTATAATGGGCACACATAATGCTCCATACTGTATAATGGTCACACATGATGCTCCATACTGTATAATGGCCACACAGTGCTCCATACTGTATAATGGCCACACAGTGCTCCATACTGTATAATGGCCTCACATGATGCTCCATACTGTATAATGGGCCCACACGATGCTCAATACTGTATAATGGCCACACATAGTTACTCCTACACACACGGCTCCACTCTGTACTCACGTGGCTCCGCTCCATACACCTCGCATACACCCGGCTCTGCTCCATACACCTCATACACACCCGGCTCTGCTCTGTAAACCTCATACACATGCAGCTTTGCTCCGTACACCTCATACACACCCAGCTCCACTCCGCACACCTCATACACACCCGGCTCCGCTCCGTACACCTCATACACACCTGGCTCTGCTCCGTACACCTCATACACACAAGGCTCCGCTCCGTACATCTCATACACACAAGGCTCTACTCCGTACACCTCGTACACATTCAGCTCCGCTCCATACACCTCATACACCCACGGCTCCGCTCACCTCGTACACATTCAGCTCCACTCCATGCACCTCATACACACACGGCTCCGCTCCATACACCTCGTACACATTAAGCTCCGCTCCATACACCTCATACACACACAGCTCTGCTCCATACACCTCATACACACACGGCTCCGCTCCATACACCTCATACACACACGGCTCTGCTCCATACACCTCGTACATGCACGGCTCTGCTCCATACACCTCATACACACACGGCTCCGCTCCATACACCTCATACACACACGGCTCTGCTCCATACACTTCATACACACACGGCTCCGCTCCATACACCTCATACACACACTTACCTTGGCAACCAGTACACTAGAGTCCTGCAATCCATGGAGGTCCTGATCATGTGACCCCTGGCTCCTCCCCTCCTGTGACCTCATCACAGGTCCTATTTACACAGAGCAGCCAACATGTGGTGTGCTGCTCTGCGGGTTCAGGGATGACCAGCTGATATTGCACACCATGGGTTGTGAGCAGGGGCGCGCGCACCACACTAGTGACAGCAAATGTCAGGGATTATGAAGAGTCGGCACCAGGCGGCGCTCTGACCGCCGCTCTGCCGCCCCCTGTCTTTCAGTGACGACTGCCGCCTGAAGCAAAGCGCTCAACTTGCCCCATGATAGCGGCGCCCCTGCTAGTAAATACCCCAATGACACCAATAGCTAGGGTCCCAGTTCCAGGAACAGTTTGAGGCACCCCTTCCTTACTGAAGACTGTCATAGCATGACAGATATTCGGGAATCAAATGTTTCTAGGAGCACTCTATCTTGATTATCTGCCAGTGTACATGCACCCTAAGGCTTTTAAATAGGTAAGAAGACTTATTTTATCAATGCCTGAATGAATGCAGGGATGACATGTGAACTCTCATTGATTATACTGATTAAGTAACATTGTAATTCCTAATACATTGTGAGACTGCAGCCGTCAGGGATGATAGTTTTCTACAAAGCAAACTCCAGTATCTTCTGGTACATTGACAATAATGTTGTGAATGTTAAGCATCAGAGTTGACACTAATAGCATAATGATGTCAATTTGCCAGTCAGCATTGCACTGTTTTCTCCTTCACATTGCTCCACACAAGGCCAAGAGGCTTATCCTGAATAAATATTCCCATGAAACCATCTTAATGCCATTTGGAAAGAAAACAGTGTCAAGTATAATGACATCAAGCAGATGCGTTTTGCAAGTCAGGGGTTTGATCGATCACCCAAGATTTCTACGCTGCTAAACATTTATGCAAATTGGAAACATGAATATTAAATCAGTGCCTTGGTAATGTCATCTGAATAAAGTAATAGTGTCAAGGGTAATGACAGACAGTGCAGCATATAGAGAAATCAATGGGATTGTAACTGTACTTTATGAGGGTAATGTAATCATTTCATAGAAGCCTACATGTTATGTGGTAGCAATAGATGCTCAAGTTACTACATTAATGTTTTACACAGAATGAATTTCCCGTGTATTACTGTGTATTTGATCATTGTTATTAAAACATTTAGTTACTTTGATAAGTTAGCCAAAAAATGTTTTTAAAATGTAATTATTTATTTTTATAAACAGCCTTAAAAGGACCTTTTAATAAGGTCCATTTAATAGGACCTTTCCCCATTTCTTTCATGTTGAACTGTAGATATGATGTAATAATGGTTGCAAAGCTAAACAAAACTTTTTTTTATTTTGCATCTCTGTTAAGGTAATAGAAATCAATGAGTTAACACCCACTTGGGCTTGAAAAAAAAGTTATCTGATAGTTTTCACTGGGTACTTCTTCTCCCTGTATGATGCTGACCAATCATAAGCAGCCAGCAACGCTCAATGGAAAGATGAACACGCCACTACCATAGCTAACAGCAGATTTCTCAGTGTGCGAGACTTAATGATACCAGTCTGATCTTCTGGTATAACCACCTGCATGTATCAGTGTGGGGAAGGACACTTAAATGGAGTAATCGCTGGTGCGTATGCTAATTAGCTTCCTGTGATGCCATTGTGCTAACAATGGGTTGCAACGGGGGCTGAAGGCCTTCATCACTGTCATTATGGCCCTTCTGTACAGCTCAGCCAAAGGCTGGGCTTCATAAGTGAAGGGTATTAGTCCTATATGCCATATACCAGGGGCGGCCATGCCATTCGTGACACCGGTGCAGCTTCACAGGGGTCAGGTAGGTCATCTTAAAATCAATTTTATACTATCAATTTGATTCTTCGTAATGGCATAAGCTAATAAACATAGTAATTCACATTATTAAGAAAAAAATTAGATAGTTTATAATTTACATTGATCTTTGGGATAAGATTCCATATTCTTGCGCTGGGGGCCACCACATAATATTGTCGTATTGCAGGATATAGTATAAGTGATCAGACAATTGCAGGTTCAAGTTCCTAAGAGGTACTAAGAAATAATGTAAAAATAAAAAATGGTTTTAAAAATATATAAAAAAGATTAAAAAAAAATTGGAATTAAACCCCCTCTCCCAAAATTAAAAATACATTAACAAAATAGTCCGGTCTGCCAAAATATAAAATTAAATAATCCAAATGGTAAATGTCCTAAAGATAAAAAATGTAAACACCAGAACTGAGGCTCTTTTTGTCACCTCATCGCCCTAAAAAAATGCAATAAAAAGCTATCACTTTGCGTACCCCAAATTGGTATCAATTAAAATGTCAGCTCAACACTTAAACAACAGGACCTCAGACAACTCTGAAAAAACATAGTAGGTCTAAGAAATTGTTAGCACAAACCACACTTTTTTTTATAAAACTACTGAATTTATTTTATTACTAAAATAAAAAAAAAAATCTAAGGAAGAGTGATATTGCTGTAATAGCCCCGACTTGGAGAATCATGTTGACAGGTAATTTTTTTACCATACACTGAATATCGTAAAAGTAAAGCAATAAAATCAATGCTGGAATTACGTTTATTCACTGCAGGTTTATATCGCACTTGGAGGAGGGGGTTGGTTTGGGGGAATTTAATTTTTTTGCCACCAGCATCAGGAAAGCTAGAATCAACTTTGTTTGGAAGTATTATTTAATGACTGCATGGTATGTTTCAGGCCCTGTTTATCAGTATTATTGAATGACTGTATGGAAGTATTATCGATTCACAGTATAGCAGTACTGTTTAATTATTGTATGCTGGTATTTTTCAGTCACTGTAAGGGTATGTGTCCACCTTCAGGATGGCCTGCGGTTTTGACGGAGCGGCGAACTAGCTCTGCCCCCTTCTGGGGATGCGATGATGCCGGATATGTTCATTGCACATATCCGGTATCACCGCACCCCACACACACATGCTGCGATCTAAAAAGACGCGCCGCATGTCCGGAATCGAAGGGCCGCCGTTACCACGCATAGTGGAGACGGGATTTCATTAAATCCCCTCCACTATGCTGTAACATCTGGACGCTGCGTGTTTGACACTGCGACCCAACGCAGCGCCAAACACGCAGCGTTTCCTTAACGTGGAAACATACCCTAAGGCAGAATTAATCAATGACTATATGGATGGTACTGTTAAGTCATGGTATAGCAGTACTATTCAATTACTGCATTTTGGTATAATCCAGTCACTACTGGGCAAAATTATTTAATTTCTTTATAGCAGCATTATTCATTCTCTGTATGACAGTATTATTCTATTATTGTATATTAAAGTAACTTAGTCACTGTATGGCAGTGTTATTTGCATACTATATCATGGTGTTATTCAATCACTATATGGCAGTATTTTTCAATTACTGTATGGTGGCATTCTGTCATGTATGACAGTAAACTTCTTTTATTGTATGATAAGTAATTTGGTCACTGTATGGCAGTATTATTTGTATACTATATCATGGTGTTATTCAATCACTGTATGGCAGTAGTTTTCAACTTCTGTATTATGGTTATTCAATGACTGTATGTGCATGGTGAGGTTAGCACATTAACTAAGAGACTGTGCACAAACTAATAAATGATATAATAATAATCTTTATTTTTATTTTTATATAGCGCTAACATATTCCGCAGCGCTTTACATTTTGCACACATTATCATCACTGTCCCCAATGGGGCTCACAATCTAAATTCCCTATCAGTATGTCTTTGGAATGTGGGAGGAAACCGGAGTACCCGGAGGAAACCCACGCAAACACGGAGAGAACATACAAACTCTTTGCAGATGTTGTCCTTGCTGGGGTTTGAACCCAGGACTCCAGCGCTGCAAGGCTGCAGTGCTAACCACTGAGCCACCGTGCCGCCCCATATAATGCCACACAAATAAAGAGGATATGTTCCTTGCCATGTATATGTAAATTTCTTTACCTGGTGTAAATGCTGCTGTTCTTAGGAATCCGGCATTGTTTCTTTTTTGTTCCTGCACCCCTCCATTTCTGAGATGTGGCCCCCTCTGCCCGTTATAGAAATGTAGTCATTTTAGCCAAATGGGCATGATGCTCAATTCATCTCCATAGGAGTCTTGTAGAGCACCACACCCAGTTGGCTACAACAATTAGCTTTATATATGGACAAGAGGGGTCGTATCTCAGGAATTAAAAAAACACAGGAACAAAAGATAAACAATGCCAGATTCAGGAGAACAGGCACAATTACATCAGGTAAAAATAATACATATTTATGGCAAGTGACAGGTCCTTTTTAAAGAAGAAGCAGGGAAAAAGATCTTACTACAATGAGTATTGACAAACCTGAGAAATGAAACATTCCATTAAGTAATCAGTATAATTAGAAAGTGCTGCAATTGCATCTCCATGATAGCGAAGTTGGGAAGAAACCGAGCAGAAAGTTTATCTATGAGTAAATGATTTGATTGTGGCTGACATCTGAAATAGAACATTGAACATCTGAAGATTCTCTTCTTTGGTTTGACATCCTATGATTTTGTGCTATTCAGAGGTCTTTTGGGTTTTTTAGGCTAATTATTCCCAGGCTCTGCCCATAGCTATGAGAGCGAAGTAACAAGTAAAGGCACCTATTATTTCTGAACGTCTCTCGAGGAATGTGGTCTGACTTGGTTGTCAAATTAATTTAAACCTTTTAAGAAGAAACCAGTTCTTCTTTCAATTATAATAATGAAATCAATGTGTTATTTTTCATCTTTTGATGTTTCTATGAGCGAATTTAACAAGAAAGAGTAGAAAGGCGTAGGTGAATGCCTGCA
This sequence comes from Ranitomeya imitator, assembly GCF_032444005.1. NCBI lineage: Eukaryota > Metazoa > Chordata > Amphibia > Anura > Dendrobatidae > Ranitomeya > Ranitomeya imitator. Next base: position 707,955,519 of record NC_091284.1, on the reverse strand, counting down.
GTGTCACTAGCGCAATATTTGCAGTACAATTATGTTATTAAATGATATAAATGTTAAACAGAATTTAATATGCGTCCTTTGATGCTGTGCTAATATACGTACAATTACAAATGTGAACATTAACATGTTACAAAATCTAGAGATTCTGTTCTAGCATTAGACAGTGAATTAATGTTAAGAGATAATCCTTCTGATTCACAATTCACAGGCAGATACAATGTCTTACTGGTATTTCATGAACTAATATAGGAATAATAATAATAATAATACTAATAGAAATAATAATAATAAATGTACTACTGCGTGATAATTTTACTACTAATAATAATTGTATTGCTGCATAATTGTATTATTATTATTATTATTATTATGATATTTCATAATAATAATGTATAGCTCCATAATAATGATAATAAAAAATAACATTAATAATAATAAACACATCACTGTGTAATAATTTCACAACTTATCATAACAATAATTGTATTGCTGCATAATTGCATTATTATTATTATTATCACCATTATTATTACTATTAGAATTGTAGTATTTCATAATAATAATAATAATAATAATAAATGTATCACTGTGTAATAATTTTACAACTAATAATAATAATAATAATAACTGCATTGCTGCATAAAAATAATAACAACAATTGTAATACTGCATAATAACAAATGTGTTACTGCACAATAATGATGATGATGATTAGGATAATGTTAACCCCTTCAGGACTGACCATTTTAGGGCCTTCAGATCAAAGAATTAAGGTCCCTGCCCTGCAGGGTAACTGACAGCAGCTCAGCATTAAGGCTGGCTGTCAGTCAGTTGCGGGGGGGGTTACATCCACTGCTCTCTATACACAAAGTGGTGACTGAACCGCACTGGCGCCACCCCTGTGACTGAAACTCGAATGCTACCTGGAGAAATAAAATTAATATCCTCCCGGCAGCGGGCATCTAGGTGCGGGCACTGGACAGGTTCAGAATGCTATTAACCTGCAGATTAACCCCATATCTGCAGGGTAACATCATTTTTTTTTTAGTGACAGCTATTGGGGAAACACGTCGAGAAATATGCATACTGGCCATTTTTTCTGAAGGACTATAATGAATAGAGGGTTCAGATTGATAACTTAGTCCCTCTGAGGAATATGATTATGAATATCTTTTGATCATCTATCATATATGGTATGAGAGTTTGATATATGGTCCCTGGGATATTATTAATTTTAACACCCATATTGTGAAATGTGATTATGGTACAGCAAGATCTGTATTCTGATGTTCTATATTATTCCCGGTATTAACCCTCTTTAGAGGGAATTTTTCTTGGGCAAAGTGCAATATATGTGATATAGATTAAGACACAACATAATGATTGCCTATGCTGGGATATTCTTACATATTTGACATCTATACTATGCAATATGATTATGGTGCAATAAGGAAAAGTACCTGTATGATCTATTAAAGATATTAGTAACATAGTAACATAGTAACATAGTAAGGCCGAAAAAAGACATTTGTCCATCCATTTCAGCCTATATTCCATCATAATAAATCCCCAGATCTACGTCCTTCTACAGAACCTAATAATTGTATGATACAATATTGTTCTGCTCCAGGAAGACATCCAGGCCTCTCTTGAACCCCTCGACTGAGTTCGCCATCACCACCTCCTCAGGCAAGCAATTCCAGATTCTCACTGCCCTAACAGTAAAGAATCCTCTTCTATGTTGGTGGAAAAACCTTCTCTCCTCCAGACGCAAAGAATGCCCCCTTGTGCCCGTCACCTTCCTTGGTATAAACAGATCCTCAGCGAGATATTTGTATTGTCCCCTTATATACTTATACATGGTTATTAGATCGCCCCTCAGTCGTCTTTTTTCTAGACTAAATAATCCTAATTTCACTAATCTATCTGGGTATTGTAGTTCTCCCATCCCCTTTATTAATTTTGTTGCCCTCCTTTGTACTCTCTCTAGTTCCATTATATCCTTCATGAGCACCGGTGCCCAAAACTGGACACAGTACTCCATGTGCGGTCTAACTAGGGATTTGTACAGAGGCAGTATAATGCTCTCATCATGTGTATCCAGACCTCTTTTAATGCACCCCATGATCCTGTTTGCCTTGGCAGCTGCTGCCTGGCACTGGCTGCTCCAGGTAAGTTTATCATTAACTAGGATCCCCAAGTCCTTCTCCCTGTCAGATTTACCCAGTGGTTTCCCATTCAGTGTGTAATGGTGATATTGATTCCTTCTTCCCATGTGTATAACCTTACATTTATCATTGTTAAACCTCATCTGCCACCTTTCAGCCCAAGTTTCCAACTTATCCAGATCCATCTGTAGCAGAATACTATCTTCTCTTGTATTAACTGCTTTACATAGTTTTGTATCATCTGCAAATATCGATTTTTTACTGTGTAAACCTTCTACCAGATCATTAATGAATATGTTGAAGAGAACAGGTCCCAATACTGACCCCTGCGGTACCCCACTGGTCACAGCGACCCAGTTAGAGACTATACCATTTATAACCACCCTCTGCTTTCTATCACTAAGCCAGTTACTAACCCATTTACACACATTTTCCCCCAGACCAAGCATTCTCATTTTGTGTACCAACCTCTTGTGCGGCACGGTATCAAACGCTTTGGAAAAATCGAGATATACCACGTCCAATGACTCACCGTGGTCCAGCCTATAGCTTACCTCTTCATAAAAACTGATTAGATTGGTTTGACAGGAGCGATTTCTCATAAACCCATGCTGATATGGAGTTAAACAGTTATTCTCATAGAGATAATCCAGAATAACATCCCTCAGAAACCCTTCAAATATTTTACCAACAATAGAGGTTAGACTTACTGGCCTATAATTTCCAGGTTCACTTTTAGAGCCCTTTTTGAATATTGGCACCACATTTGCTATGCGCCAATCCTGCGGAACAGACGCTGTCTCTATAGAGTCCCTAAAAATAAGAAATAATGGTTTATCTATTACATTACTTAGTTCTCTTAGTACTCGTGGGTGTATGCCATCCGGACCCGGAGATTTATCTATTTTAATCTTATTTAGCCGGTTTCGCACCTCTTCTTGAGTTAGATTGGTGACCCTTAATATAGGGTTTTCATTGTTTCTTGGGATTTCACCTAGCATTTCATTTTCCACCGTGAATACCGTGGAGAAGAAGGTGTTTAATATGTTAGCTTTTTCCTCGTCATCTACAACCATTCTTTCCTCACTATTTTTTAAGGGGCCTACATTTTCAGTTTTTATTCTTTTACTATTGATATAGTTGAAGAACAGTTTGGGATTAGTTTTACTCTCCTTAGCAATGTGCTTCTCTGTTTCCTTTTTGGCAGCTTTAATTAGTTTTTTAGATAAAGTATTTTTCTCCCTATAGTTTTTTAGAGCTTCAATGGTGCCATCCTGCTTTAGTAGTGCAAATGCTTTCTTTTTACTGTTAATTGCCTGTCTTACTTCTTTGTTTAGCCACATTGGGTTTTTCCTATTTCTAGTCCTTTTATTCCCACAATGACGCGATGACGCGATTAGTGTGCGCGCCACCCTCTGCCTGAACAGTCAATGCAGAGGATGGAAGACAGAGGGGTGCGTGGAACGAGGAAGGTGACTATCGCAACTGTCGGGGGCCTGAGCGAAGAGAGGTGAGTATGTGATTTTTTTATTTTAATCAAAGCAACAGCATATGGGGAAAATGTGTGGAGCATCGTATGGGGCCATAATGTATGGAGCATCGTATGGGGCCACAATGTATGGAGCATCTCATGGGGCCACAATGTATGGAGCATCGTATGGGGCCACAATGTATGGAGCATCGTATGGGGCCACAATGTATGGAGCATCGTATGGGGCCACAATGTATGGAGCATTGTATGGGGCCACAATGTATGGAGCATTGTATGGTGCCACAATGTATGGAGCATCGTATGGGGCCACAATGTATGGAGCATCGTATGGGGCCACAATGTATGGAGCATCTCATGGGGCCACAATGTATGAAGCATCGCATGGGGCCACAATGTATGGAGCATCTCATGGGGCATAATGTGTGGAGTATCTCATGGGGCATAATGTGTGGAGCAACTTATAGGTCATAATGTATGGAGCATCTTATGGGGCCATAATGTATGGATCATCTTATGGGGCATGATGTGCGGAGCATCTTATTGGACCATAATGTGTGGAGCATCTTATGGGACCATCAACCTTTATGCAGCATTGTATGGGGCAAATGTTTCTATGGAGCATCTTATGGGCCATTATTAACCTTTGTGCAGCATTATATGGGGCATATTTTAATATGGAGCTTTATATGGGGCGTATTTTGTATGGAGCATCTTATGGGGCCCATCATGAACAGTATGGAGCATTATATGGGGCTCCTGATTCAATATGGATATTCAAAAACACTTAACCTACTGATGTCTCAATTAATTTTACTTTTATTGGTATCTATTTTTATTTTTGAACCAGGGATTCAAGCTTGAGGAGGCTAATTTGCATATTCCAGGTGCCTTCTGGGAAAAGCGAAGAGTCTCCCTAAGCTAGAAGATCGTTGGGTACAGCCGGGACCAGCTGCTTGGAAAGCATCACCAAACCAGGGATTCAAGCTTGAGGAGGCTAATTTGCATATTCCAGGTGCCTTCTGGGAAAAGCGAAGAGTCTCCCTAAGCTAGAAGATCGTTGGGTACAGCCGGGACCAGCTGCTTGGAAAGCATCACCAAACCAGGGATTCAAACTTGAGGAGGCTAATTTGCATATTCCAGGTGCCTTCTGGGAAAAGCGAAGAGTCTCCCTAAGCTAGAAGATCGTTGGGTACAGCCGGGAACAGCTGCTTGGAAAGCATCACCAAACCAGGACATTATTGCAAGAGAGCTTGGCTGAGTAGATTACACAAGAAGGAAAACACACAGCAAGTCAGCAGGATCTAGGAGCAACATGGCAGATGTGACAACCTACATGGTGAGCTGCAGCATGTGCTACATGTTCACAGATCGACCAGAAGAAGAATCAAATTTCACCTGTCAGAAGTGTAGACTAGTGGCCCTTTTAGAAGAAAGAATAGCAACTTTGAAACTCATCAAAGAGAATGAAGACTTTCTAGACAGAACAGAAGCATCTCTACTGGTCACAGAAGGTGAAAAAAGTGTCAGAGAACCTCCAAAAGCAGATGAGTGGAAGCATGTGACCAAAAGAAGCAAGAAGACCTGTTGTGGATTCTGTTTTTGGGCTCCCTCTGGTGGTTACAGATGGTACTGGGTGACTTGTGTTCTCTGCGGTCTCTGGTGTCCACCTGTTCTATCAGGATATGGGAGTTTCCTATATAACCTGGCTTTCTTGTCATTTCCTCGCCGGCGATCAATGTAATCAGTGTGTCTTGTTACCTCTGCTTTCCGCTTCTGTAATCATCAGGACAAGCTAAGTTTTTGATTCTCCTGTTCCACGTTTTGCTTTATTTTTGTTTTAGTCCAGCTTGCAGTTATGTGATTCCTTGTTGCTGGTTGCTCTAGTGGGCTGATATTACTCCTCATGTTCCATGAGTTGGCACATGAGTTCAGGTAATTTCAGGATGGTTTTTTGTAGGGTTTTTCGCTGACTGCGCAGTTCACTTTTGTATCCTCTGCTATCTAGTTTTAGCGGGCCTCATTTTGCTGAATATGTTTTCATTACTGCGTATGTGCTTTCCTCTCATTTCACCGTCATTACATGTGGGGGGCTGCTATTTCTGTGGGGTGTTTCTCTGGAGGCAAGAGAGGTCTTTGTTTCTTCTAATAGGGGAAGCTAGTCCTTCGGCTGGCGCGAGACGTCTAGAATCATCGTAGGCACGTTCCCCGGCTACTGCTAGTGTTGTGAATTAGGTTCAGGATCGCGGTCAGCTCAGTTTCCATCACCCTAGAGCTTGTTCTGTTTTTTGTGTGCTTGTCCTTTTGTGATCCCCTGCCATTGGGATCATGACAGTATCGCCGGCCAAAAGTGGCAATCGTATTGGCTGAAGTAGGAGGAAAAGTAGTCTGAGGAAGTTTTTTTTTTTTTTTTTTTTTTTTCCTTCCCTCAGAGTTTGCTGCCTAGCCTTAATTGCAGCCTGGCTGCGTCTTACCTCCTCTTAATCCTTGAATGGCTCTGACCTCAGCTGTTTATCATGGACGTCCAGAGTTTGGCTTCCAGCCTGAATAATCTTGCTGCTAAGGTTCAAAATATACAAGATTTTGTTGTACATGCTCCTATGTCTGAACCTAGAATTCCTATCCCAGAGTTTTTTTCTGGAGATAGATCTAGTTTTCTGAATTTTAGGAACAATTGCAAGTTGTTTCTTTCTTTGAAATCTCGCTCCTCTGGAGACCCTGCTCAGCAAGTCAAAATTGTAATATCTTTCCTGCGGGGTGACCCTCAGAATTGGGCATTTGCATTGGCACCAGGGGATCCTGCGTTGCTCAATGTGGATGCGTTTTTTCTGGCATTGGGTTTGCTCTATGACGAACCTAACCTAGAGATTCAGGCTGAAAAAGCTTTATTGGCTCTCTCTCAGGGGCAAGATGAAGCAGAAATATATTGTCAGAAATTTCGGAAATGGTCGGTGCTTACTCAGTGGAATGAGTGCGCTCTGGCTGCAAAATTCAGAGATGGCCTTTCTGAGGCCATTAAAGATGTTATGGTGGGGTTCCCGGCGCCTACAGGTCTGAATGAGTCTATGACTATGGCTATTCAGATTGATCGGCGTTTACGGGAGCGCAAACCTGTGCACCATTTGGCGGTGTCTTCTGAACAGGCACCTGAGACAATGCAATGTGATAGAATTCAGTCCAGAAGTGAACGGCAAAACTATAGGCGGAAAAATGGGTTGTGTTTTTATTGTGGTGATTCAGCTCATGTTATATCAGCATGCTCTAAACGCACAAAAAAGGTTGATAAGTCTGTTGCCATTAGTACTTTACAGTCTAAGTTCATTCTGTCTGTGACTCTGATTTGTTCATTATCAGCCATTTCCGTCGATGCCTATGTGGATTCAGGCGCTGCCCTGAGTCTTATGGATTGGTCATTTGCCAACCGCTGTGGGTTTAGTCTGGAGCCTCTGGAAGTCCCTATTCCTTTGAAAGGAATTGACTCTACACCTTTGACTATGAATAAACCTCAGTACTGGACACATGTGACCATGCGTATGACTCCCGTTCATCAGGAGGTGATTCGCTTCCTGGTACTGTATAATTTACATGATGTCTTAGTGCTTGGTCTGCCATGGTTACAAACTCATAACCCAGTCTTGGACTGGAAGGCGATGTCTGTGTTAAGCTGGGGATGTCAGGGGGTTCATGATGATGCACCTCCGATTTCTATCGCTTCATCTACTCCTTCTGAGGTTCCTGTATTTTTGTCTGATTATCGGGATGTTTTTGAGGAGCCTAAGCTCAATTCGCTTCCTCCTCACAGGGATTGCGATTGTGCTATAGATTTGATTCCTGGCAGTAAATTTCCTAAAGGTCGTTTGTTCAATCTGTCAGTGCCAGAGCATACTGCTATGCGGGATTATGTTAAGGAGTCCTTGGAAAAGGGACATATCCGTCCATCTTCATCTCCTTTGGGAGCAGGTTTTTTTTTCGTGGCCAAAAAAGATGGTTCCTTGAGGCCTTGTATAGATTACCGTCTTTTGAATAAGATTACGGTCAAATATCAGTATCCTTTGCAATTGTTGACTGATTTGTTCGCTCGCATTAAGGGGGCTAAATGGTTCACTAAGATTGATCTTCGGGGTGCGTATAATCTTGTGCGGATTAAGCGGGGTGATGAGTGGAAAACCGCATTTAATACGCCTGAGGGCCATTTTGAGTATTTGGTGATGCCTTTTGGACTTTCTAATGCTCCTTCTGTCTTCCAGTCCTTTATGCACGATATTTTCCGTGAATATCTGGATAAATTTATGATTGTGTATTTGGATGATGTTTTGGTTTTTTCTGATGACTGGGAGTCCCATGTTCAGCAGGTCAGGAAGGTGTTTCAGGTCCTGCGGGCCAATTCTTTGTTTGTGAAAGGTTCAAAGTGTCTCTTTGGAGTCCAGAAGATTTCTTTTTTGGGGTATATTTTTTCCCCTTCTACTATTGAGATGGATCCCGTCAAGGTTCAAGCTATTTGTGACTGGACGCAGCCTACATCTCTTAAGAGTCTACAGAAGTTCTTGGGCTTTGCTAATTTTTATCGTCGTTTCATAACTAATTTTTCTAGTGTTGTTAAGCCTTTGACGGATCTGACTAAGAAGGGTGCTGATGTTGCTGATTGGTCTCCTGCGGCTGTGGAGGCCTTTCAGGAACTTAAGCGCCGGTTTTCTTCTGCTCCTGTGTTGCGTCAGCCAGATGTTTCGCTTCCTTTTCAGGTTGAGGTTGATGCTTCTGAGATTGGAGCGGGGGCGGTTTTGTCACAGAGAAGCTCCGATTGCTCGGTGATGAAGCCATGTGCGTTCTTTTCTAGAAAGTTTTCGCCCACTGAGCGGAATTATGATGTTGGTAATCGGGAGCTTTTGGCCATGAAGTGGGCATTTGAGGAGTGGCGTCATTGGCTTGAGGGTGCTAGACATCGTGTGGTGGTCTTGACTGATGACAAAAATCTGATTTACCTTGAGTCTGCCAAGCGTCTGAATCCTAGACAGGCTCGTTGGTCACTGTTTTTCTCTCGTTTCGATTTTGTGGTTTCATACCTGCCAGGTTCAAAGAATGTGAAGGCGGATGCTCTTTCTAGGAGTTTTGTGCCTGATTCCCCTGGAAATTCTGAGCCCACTGGTATCCTTAGGGATGGGGTGATTTTGTCGGCTGTCTTCCCAGACTTGCGACGTGCTTTGCAGGAGTTTCAGGCGGATAAACCTGATCGTTGTCCGCCTGAAAGACTGTTTGTTCCGGATAATTGGACCAGTAGAGTCATCTCCGAGGTCCATTCTTCTGCGTTGGCAGGTCATCCTGGAATATTTGGTACTAGAGACGTGGTGGCCAGGTCTTTTTGGTGGCCTTGCTTGTCGAGGGATGTGCGTTCTTTTGTGCAGTCTTGTGAAGTTTGCGCTCGGGCTAAGCCTTGCTGTTCTCGGGCCAGTGGATTGTTGTCACCTTTGCCTATCCCGAAGAGGCCTTGGACGCACATTTCCATGGACTTTATTTCGGATCTCCCTGTCTCTCAAAAAATGTCCGTCATCTGGGTTGTGTGTGACCGCTTTTCTAAAATGGTTCATCTGGTCCCCTTGCCTAAGTTACCTTCCTCCTCTGAGTTGGTCCCTCTGTTTTTTCAGAACGTGGTTCGTTTGCATGGGATTCCGGAGAACATTGTTTCTGACAGGGGATCCCAGTTTGTGTCTAGATTTTGGCGGACGTTCTGTGCTAAGATGGGCATTGATTTGTCCTTTTCGTCTGCATTCCATCCTCAGACGAATGGCCAGACGGAACGAACTAATCAGACCTTGGAAACTTATTTAAGGTGTTTTGTTTCTGCTGATCAAGATGACTGGGTTACCTTTTTGCCGCTTGCCGAATTTGTTCTGCTACCTTGGTTTCTCCTTTCTTTTGTAATTCGGGGTTTCATCCTCGTTTTTCCTCTGGTCAGGTGGAGCCTTCTGATTGTCCTGGAGTGGACATGGTGGTGGATAGGTTGCATCAGATTTGGAGTCATGTGGTGGACAATTTGAAGTTGTCCCAGGAGAGGGCTCAGCAGTTTGCTAATCGCCGTCGCCGCGTGGGTCCTCGACTTCGTGTTGGGGACTTGGTGTGGTTGTCTTCTCGTTTTGTTCCTATGAAGGTCTCTTCTCCTAAGTTCAAGCCTCGGTTTATCGGTCCCTATAGGATCTTGGAAATTCTTAACCCTGTGTCGTTTCGTTTGGATCTCCCGGCATCGTTTGCTATTCATAATGTGTTCCATTGGTCGTTGTTGCGGAAGTATGAGGTACCTGTTGTTTCTTCGCTTGAGCCTCCTGCTCCGGTGCTGGTGGAGGGAGAATTGGAGTATGTTGTGGAGAAGATCTTGGATTCTCGTGTTTCCAGATGGAAACTTCAGTATTTGGTCAAGTGGAAGGGTTATGGTCAGGAGGATAATTCTTGGGTGGTTGCCTCTGATGTTCATGCTGCTGATTTGGTCCGTGCATTTCATAGGGCTCATCCTGGTCGCCCTGGTGGTTCTCGTGAGGGTTCGGTGACCCCTCCTCAAGGGGGGGGTACTGTTGTGGATTCTGTTTTTGGGCTCCCTCTGGTGGTTACAAATGGTACTGGGTGACTTGTGTTCTCTGCGGTCTCTGGTGTCCACCTGTTCTATCAGGATATGGGAGTTTCCTATTTAACCTGGCTTTCTTGTCATTTCCTCGCCGGCGATCAATGTAATCAGTGTGTCTTGTTACCTCTGCTTTCCGCTTCTGTAATCATCAGGACAAGCTAAGTTTTTGATTTTCCTGTTCCACGTTTTGCTTTATTTTTGTTTTAGTCCAGCTTGCAGTTATGTGATTCCTTGTTGCTGGTTGCTCTAGTGGGCTGATATTACTCCTCATGTTCCATGAGTTGGCACATGAGTTCAGGTAATTTCAGGATGGTTTTTTGTAGGGTTTTTCGCTGACTGCGCAGTTCACTTTTGTATCCTCTGCTATCTAGTTTTAGCGGGCCTCATTTTGCTGAATCTGTTTTCATTACTGCGTATGTGCTTTCCTCTCATTTCACCGTCATTACATGTGGGGGGCTGCTATTTCTGTGGGGTGTTTCTCTGGAGGCAAGAGAGGTCTTTGTTTCTTCTAATAGGGGAAGCTAGTCCTTCGGCTGGCGCGAGACGTCTAGAATCATCGTAGGCACGTTCCCCGGCTACTGCTAGTGTTGTGAATTAGGTTCAGGATCGCGGTCAGCTCAGTTTCCATCACCCTAGAGCTTGTTCTGTTTTTTGTGTGCTTGTCCTTTTGTGATCCCCTGCCATTGGGATCATGACAAAGACCATGGAGAAATCACCAACCACACAACTGAAGAACCGATATCAAATCTTTGTAGAGGATGAAGATGGCACACCTAAGGATGAAGCAATACCAGTAAGCAAAAAAGAAAAGGGCACACAGCAACAAGTGACAGCAAAAAGTACAGCCAAGTAGCAACGAAGAGTGGTGGTGGTGGGAGACTCACTACTGAGAGGCACAGAAGCAGCCATCTGCAGACCGGACATAACTGCAAGAAAAGTATGCTGCCTTCCAGGTGCGATGATCAAGGATGTGAACGATAGGATACCAAAGCTCTTCAGCTCCTAGGACGTCCACCCATTTCTTCTGATACATGTTGGCACCAATGACACGGCAAGGAAGGACCTACTGACAATCTGCAAGAACTTTGAAGAGTTGGGGAAGAAAGTAAAGGAACTGGATGCACAGGTGGTTTTTTCTTCTATCCTTCCAGTAGACGGGCATGGCACCAAGAGTTGGAACAGGATCCTTGATGCGAACAACTGGCTAATACGATGGTGCAGACAACAAGGATTCGGATTCCTGGACCACGGTGTGAATTACTTGTACGATGGACTCCTCGCCAGAGACGGACTACACCTCAACAAACCTGGGAAACACACATTCGCCAGAAGACTCGCTACACTCATCAGGAGGGCGTTAAACTAGGAGAAGAGGGGACGGGAAGAAAAACATTAGACTTGAACAAAGAAGATCCAGGAAAACATACTCAGAAGGGAGGTAAGAACATTTCTAAAACAATCCACAGCGAGGAGATTGGAACAAAACAAAATCCTCTAAACTGCATGCTCGCAAACGCCAGAAGCCTGACAAACAAGATGGAAGAACTAGAAGCAGAAATATCTACAGGTAACTTTGACATAGTGGGAATAACCGAGACATGGTTAGATGAAAGCTATGACTGGGCAGTTAACTTACAGGGTTACAGTCTGTTTAGAAAGGATCGTAAAAATCGGAGAGGAGGAGGGGTTTGTCTCTATGTAAAGTCTTGTCTAAAGTCCACTTTAAGGGAGGATATTAGCGAAGGAAATGAGGATGTCGAGTCCATATGGGTCGAAATTCATGGAGGGAAAAATGGTAACAAAATTCTCATTGGGGTCTGTTACAAACCCCCAAATATAACAGAAACCATGGAAAGTCTACTTCTAAAGCAGATAGATGAAGCTGCAACCCATAATGAGGTCCTGGTTATGGGGGACTTTAACTACCCGGATATTAACTGGGAAACAGAAACCTGTGAAACCCATAAAAGCAACAGGTTTCTGCTAATAACCAAGAAAAATTATCTTTCACAATTGGTGCAGAATCCAACCAGAGGAGCAGCACTTTTAGACCTAATACTATCTAATAGACCTGACAGAATAACAAATCTGCAGGTGATCGGGCATCTAGGAAATAGCGACCACAATATTGTACAGTTTCACCTGTCTTTCACTAGGGGGACTTGTCAGGGGGTCACAAAAACACTGAACTTTAGGAAGGCAAAGTTTGACCAGCTTAGAGATGCCCTTAATCTGGTAGACTGGGACAATATCCTCAGAAATAAGAATAAAGATAATAAATCGGAAATGTTTAAGAACATCCTAAATAGGCAGTGTAAGCGGTTTATACCTTGTGGGAATAAAAGGACTAGAAATAGGAAAAACCCAATGTGGCTAAACAAAGAATTAAGACAGGCAATTAACAGTAAAAAGAAAGCATTTGCACTACTAAAGCAGGATGGCACCATTGAAGCTCTAAAAAACTATAGGGAGAAAAATACTTTATCTAAAAAACTAATTAAAGCTGCCAAAAAGAAAACAGAGAAGCACATTGCTAAGGAGAGTAAAACTAATCCCAAACTGTTCTTCAACTATATCAATAGTAAAAGAATAAAAACTGAAAATGTAGGCCCCTTAAAAAATAGTGAGGAAAGAATGGTTGTAGATGACGAGGAAAAAGCTAACATATTAAACACCTTCTTCTCCACGGTATTCACGGTGGAAAATGAAATGCTAGGTGAAATCCCAAGAAACAATGAAAACCCTATATTAAGGGTCACCAATCTAACCCAAGAAGAGGTGCGAAACCGGCTAAATAAGATTAAAATAGATAAATCTCCGGGTCCGGATGGCATACACCCACGAGTACTAAGAGAACTAAGTAATGTAATAGATAAACCATTATTTCTTATTTTTAGGGACTCTATAGCGACAGGGTCTATTCCGCAGGATTGGCGCATAGCAAATGTGGTGCCAATATTCAAAAAGGGCTCTAAAAGTGAACCTGGAAATTATAGGCCAGTAAGTCTAACCTCTATTGTTGGTAAAATATTTGAAGGGTTTCTGAGGGATGTTGTTCTGGATTATCTCAATGAGAATAACTGTTTAACTCCATATCAGCATGGGTTTATGAGAAATCGCTCCTGTCAAACCAATCTAATCAGTTTTTATGAAGAGGTAAGCTATAGGCTGGACCACGGTGAGTCATTGGACGTGGTATATCTCGATTTTTCCAAAGCGTTTGATACCGTGCCGCACAAGAGGTTGGTACACAAAATGAGAATGCTTGGTCTGGGGGAAAATGTGTGTAAATGGGTTAGTAACTGGCTCAGTGATAGAAAGCAGAGGGTGGTTATAAATGGTATAGTCTCTAACTGGGTCGCTGTGACCAGTGGGGTACCGCAGGGGTCAGTATTGGGACCTGTTCTCTTCAACATATTCATTAATGATCTGGTAGAAGGTTTGCACAGTAAAATATCGATATTTGCAGATGATACAAAACTATGTAAAGCAGTTAATACAAGAGAAGATAGTATTCTGCTACAGATGGATCTGGATAAGTTGGAAACTTGGGCTGAAAGGTGGCAGATGAGGTTTAACAATGATAAATGTAAGGTTATACACATGGGAAGAAGGAATCAATATCACCATTACACACTGAACGGGAAACCACTGGGTAAATCTGAAAGGGAGAAGGAGTTGGGGATCCTAGTTAATGATAAACTTACCTGGAGCAGCCAGTGCCAGGCAGCAGCTGCCAAGGCAAACAGGATCATGGGGTGCATTAAAAGAGGTCTGGATACACATGATGAGAGCATTATACTGCCTCTGTACAAATCCCTAGTTAGACCGCGCATGGAGTACTGTGTCCAGTTTTGGGCACCGGTGCTCAGGAAGGATATAATGGAACTAGAGAGAGTACAAAGGAGGGCAACAAAATTAATAAAGGGGATGGGAGAACTACAATACCCAGATAGATTAGCGAAATTAGGATTATTTAGTCTAGAAAAAAGACGACTGAGGGGCGATCTAATAACCATGTATAAGTATATAAGGGGACAATACAAATATCTCGCTGAGGATCTGTTTATACCAAGGAAGGTGACGGGCACAAGGGGGCATTCTTTGCGTCTGGAGGAGAGAAGGTTTTTCCACCAACATAGAAGAGGATTCTTTACTGTTAGGGCAGTGAGAATCTGGAATTGCTTGCCTGAGGAGGTGGTGATGGCGAACTCAGTCGAGGGGTTCAAGAGAGGCCTGGATGTCTTCCTGGAGCAGAACAATATTGTATCATATAATTAGGTTCTGTAGAAGGACGTAGATCTGGGGATTTATTATGATGGAATATAGGCTGAACTGGATGGACAAATGTCTTTTTTCGGCCTTACTAACTATGTTACTATGTTACTATGTTACCGGTAGCTGCTGCATTTTCCATCCTAGGCTTATACTTATAAAATTAGGGGGGTCGGCTTATACACGAGTCGGCTTATACTCGAGTATATACGGTACCTTTTTTTTACATCTTTTTGTTCCAAGGATGAATGAAAAATAATAAATATTTTTTCAGCATTCACCCTATGATATAAAAATATAAATAATGTACATAAAAATTATAATATTACCATAATTGTATCGAACTGCAGAATAAAGGTAACTTGTTACAGTTACAGTTCGATATAATTATGATAATATTACAATTTATATATACATTATTTATATTTTGATGCATTTGCAGAAGAAAATCTTCTTGCAACCACATTTTTTGTGGCGTGTCATCATATCTGGGAGCTATAACTTTTTCATTTTTTGTGTAATGAGTTTTGCTTGTGTAGAATGTTTTCTTTTGTGACATTCACCGATCAAGATAAATAATGAAATAATTTTATAGTTTGGGCTGTTAAGAATGTGGCGGTACTAAATATGTATTTTTATCTCAAATAAATATTGGATCAATGCAAACCTCAAAATGTATCACTGAGCTCTGGCTCCAAAAAGTCTGATAAAAATCATTTGAAGCTGATTTCTTTGAACAAAGGAAGCCCCTGTATTTCTCTGCCTCTAAATAAATGTATCCCAGTCTGGGTGATGGATCTCAGAGCAGATCTCATGTTGTAAATACATGGCCACTGCAGGAGGTCCCTACTTCAATGGAGGTTGAAGTGTCAACTCCCTCTCACTTCCCCAGTTATAACTAGTTTCTCTCTGTCCCAGTTATAATTAATCGAATATGCTAAATATGAAGTCCTACTTCAATGGAGGTTGCAGTGTCAGTTCTTTCTCACTTCCCCTGTTATAATTAATCCAATACATTCAATCTGGGAGTGATATGTCCCCTTTCTGGAGATGAATTTATGGATTTTAATTTTTCTCTACCACACTGATCATTCACACAGACCACTTGACTGTTATAGGGCCTGTGCCCTGAACTGTTCTCTGCCACATAGTTGTAGAATTTTCTGCATCAGCCACATCGGGGAGCCTATATGTTCTAGAAAATGCGAGCGATAAAATTCCTCATAACTTTACAATTCAAGAACATCTTTTCATATAAATGCGTGTTGTTCTGTTCCTCTGTCCAAAGATGGTGTTGTCAGTTGATGGTGTGAGACCCTGCATGGACTTTGTCCAATCAATTCTACCAGTTCCTGACTGCGTAGGAAGATACTCCTCTGACTAGATGAATGGTAATGCCCAGTTGTCAATTGATTTGTAAATTTCTTTGATGAACAGAAGAATAGAACAACCCAGTGTTGTGTGATAAGAAGCTGCAGAAATGTTATATTGTATGGTATACAAGTATTCACACAAAAAAACACTTCAGAAGAGCTGAACGTCATTTATTATAGTTTCCAAAAAATTCAGTAACAGCTATTTAACCCCTTCACGACCTATGACAGCGCTGAGCCCACATCTTTTCTGGCCCATGACAGCTGATTAAATCAGCTGTCATGTGTCTCTAACAGCTACTGGTGTTATTGCGATCCACATGCTAAATGCAACTGTCAATCTATGACATCGGCATTTAACATGATCACACTGGAAGCGCATCACAAACTACGCCCATCGACACTCTGTCATGTGATGGCGGGGCACCAATAGGTTGGTATGACAACCGGGGGTGTGCAGAAGACCCCTATGCTTGTCATTGCTGATCTGCCCTTGGCCAGCATTCATAGCAGATGATGATTTTTGCTACACATAGCAGGGCTGTAGCACAAGTGATTAGATGATCGCAGCTTCAAGTCTCCTAAGGAGACTATTGAAGCAAGTAAAAAGTAGAAAAAAATGTTTTTAAGAATATTAAAAAAGTATAAAAGTTCAAATCGCCCCCCTTTTGTACCATTCAAAATAATAGTATATGCCATAAAATGGTATCAATATAAATGTCAGCTCGGCGCCCAAAAAATAAGCCCTCACCCAACCCGAGATCCGGAAAAATTGAGACTCTATAGGTGTCAGAAAATGGTGCCTTTTTTAACAAACTTTGGATTTTTCTTCACCACATAAATAAAGAAGAATCTATACATGTTTGGAATTTGCAATCTCATAATGATCTGGAGAACGATAATGGCAGGTCAGTTTTAGCTTTTAGTGAATATGGTAAAAAAAAAATAAAATTTCACCACACTTTTTGTTCCTGTTTTGCAGTACACTATATGGTAAAATCAATGGCGTTATTCAAAAGTACAACTCGTCTCGCAAAAATCAAGCCCTCACATGGTCATATTGACAGAAAAATAAAAAAGTTATGGCTCTGGGAAGAAGAGAGCAAAAAACAAAAACACAAAAGTGGAAAACCCGAGGTTGTGAAGGGGTTAAATACAAAGAAGGCATGCTCCCACTAGTGGTGGCTGTAGTCTACATTTTATAATGTCTATGTTTAGCTGTGAAAGAGAAATCAGAAGATTTGGACATGTACGTACTTAAAATGAATCACAAACTGTAGTAGATTTGACAGATCGTTTAGTAGGGTATGGGACTAATTCTAAGTTTTGTGATGGGGTCTTAAAGGGAACCTGTCATGTAAAATAACACTATGAACCTGCATATGTGGGGTTAGTCTGCAGGTTAATAGCATTCTGACACTGTGCAGCACCAGCACTGAGAGCCCCGTTGCTGGGAGGAAATACATTTTATTCCCCCTGGCAACATTCGGCTTCCAGTCATAATGATGGCGCAAGTTCAGTCACCGCTCTGTGCATAGAGAGTGGTAGCTGCAACCGCGACCTCTGTATTGAGTGACAACCATCCCTGATGCTGAACTGGCTGTTTGTCAGTGGCGGGGCACAGTTATAGCTGCTGCTCTCTATATGCAAAGCGGTGTCTGAACCTCCCTGCTGGCGACACCTCTATGACTGAAAGCCGAATGCTGCCAGGGGGGAATAAAGTTTATTTCCTCCGGGCAGCGGGGCTCTCGGTGCTTGTTGTTAGAAAGCTATTAACCTATAGATTAACCCCATATCTCCAGGTTGATAGCGTAAGTTTACATGACAAGTTCCCTGTAAAATTGTGAATGCGTCCATAGATACAAGTGGGATCCCATTGTTGAACACTGTGATATCAGACCTTTATCTTCTATGAAGAATAGAATCTTACAGCTCTTTTGGCGCTGCTCAGAAATGTCAGTTACTGGAAATCTCACCCAGATAGAGGGCCGTACTAATATTGGTAGTTTGTAGAGATGAGCGAGCATCATCGGCTCCCTCCTTTTTCAGCAAGCTATAGCACTTACCGAAGATGCTGCATCAGGAATGCGAATACCTGGAGCACTCCGGCTGATGAGCTGTTCGGCGCCGCAGCTGTGACACATGACAGTCACAACACATGCATGGACAGCCGGTGTGCTGTGACTATCACACAGCCGCTGCACATGCAGCTGCGGTGCCGAACAGCTAATCATCAGGACCTCCACATTCCCGATGCAGCTTCTTCGGTAAGTGCTATAGCTTGCTGAATAAGGAGGGAGCCGATGATGCTCGCTCATCTCTAGTAGTGTGCTCAAAAATTGGGTCAAATAGGTTTAAGCTTTCTGTGGAGCCCTTTCACTCTGGAAATCAATACATCCAAGATCACAGAGTTTTGCAATGTGCTCTCTCACAAGTATCTATGACATATCCAAAGTTCTATTTAACTGGATTTCCTCTTTAACCTAGTACAAAAATCACCATAGATTATTATTACCGCTTCTTAAATCAGCAAGCTATTCCAAGCCGAAGGAGTCCATTGTTCTGCATTGATCCAGAAACAATATGGTAAAACACATATTGTCAATGTATTCCTTCTTTGCAACATGATTTAAAATCAATTCCATTTTCCTGCCCATTCATCATGTGGTGACAACTGTCAGCAACTGGGCATTGATCAGAAAGGATTTCACTGTGAAAGTGTTAGAGAACATTAAAGGTGAGGAATACATCTATGTACTGGGCTAGAATGAAAAAAGGGAACCTCACCTTCATGCACAAAGAAGGAAGAGGAAGAAAAATATTTTAAAGACCACTACTTTATATTATACTCAAAGTGTCATCGTAACGAGTGTTTTTTGTGTTACTCTTCTCGAATTGTATATTATAAGAAAAAGTACTTTGATCATTGACGTAGTTTTCAACTACTGTTTTTCTTGTAAAATTTTCTTCTCTCTAATAAAAATATATTTAACCAAAGTGTCATCGTGAAGTATTACTGCTCTGAACAATGCGGAAGGATGTATTTGAAATAAAGCATTTCAGCAGAATTCAGAAATTAACTCTGGGAACTGGGAAATGAATGCTGCATATCACATTGTAATTGTTTATATTTGCAGATTAGTTCTTGAGGCTACAATGTGTGATTTTCTAAATAATACCCAAACATTAAATGTGCCATATGATCAGCAGTATTGACAGGATTTGTTCTCCCAAGGTGATAGGAAATTTATCATTGATGAGATTTTCCAAGCATCCTCTGCTCATGATCCATGAAAGATACTGCACTTCCAATTTCAATCCCAGTTTTATTTTTCTTATGTATGAAATTGGAGAAGTATAATAAAATTGCTTACTTTTACTCCTCATGTCCCCTTCTTTCATCAGGAGCATTTTGAAGATTGAAACAGAGGATTGGCAGCAAATTTACAGCTGACATATTGGTTGCATAAATTTCTGTGTATGAAAATCAGTTCAAGTCAACAAAATGTTTTTTTTTTTTAGCAAGTATATGGCATACTGCAAGATACATTCATATAACTTGGACAGTCACAGAAATGTCTACACCAAACCTGTGGTATATCAGTATCCCCTTATATCTTCCCTGCCAGCTTGTCAAGAGGCGGTTTTAGACTAGAGACTGTTGTACGATGCCGTTTTAGGATCACATGAGGGCTACCTGGAAATAGTGGACCATTTGGGTTGCAACAAACTTTATTAAGGTTAAACTAAGGAATGAGGAACCCTGGGACCCATCATATTTACCCTTTAACCACTCTAGAGTGATCTGTACTGAGAAAATAAAGAACTATGTAAGATCGAAGTATATTTCGGGCACTCTAAAAGATAAAGAATCCCAACCAAACAGAAGTAGAAAGCCTAAGTATAAAAGCAATCTTTAATAATTAAACAAAACCATGACAAAGATAATAAAAAATATAAATCATAAAAAGTGTATGGGACACTGAGATCTTCCTACCTAGAAATTATATAATCAACTTAGAATTGCACAAAAGTAATGCACACTCATACAAGTCTTTATGTATATACAATGGGTACAGAAAGTATTCAGACCCTGTTAAATTTTTCACTCTTTGTTTCATTGCAGCCATTTGGTAAATTCAAAAAAGGTCCTTTTTTTTCTCATTAATAATGTACACTCTGCACCCCATCTTGACTGGAAAAAAACCCCAGAAATGTAGAAATTTTTGCAAATTTATTAAAAAAGAAAAACTGAAATATCACATGGTCATAAATATTCAAACCCGTTTCTCAGTATTGAGTAGAAGCACCCTTTTGAGCTAGTAGTAGTTTTTCACACCTGGATTTGGCGATCCTCTGCCATTCTTCCTTGCAGATCCACTCCAGTTCCGTCAGGTTGGATGGTAAACGTTGGTGGACAGGCATTTTCAGGTCTCTCCAGAGATGCTCCATTTGGTTTAGGTCAGGGCTCTGGCTGGGCCAGTCAAGAATGGTCACAGAGTTGTGTTCTGAAGCCACTCCTTTTTTATTTTAGCTGTGTGTTTAGGGTCATTGTCATGTTGGAATGTGAACCTTCGGCCAAGTCTCAGGTCCAGAGCACTTTGGAAGAGATTTTCATCCTGGATATCTCTGTACTTAGCCACATTCATGTTTCCTTCAATGGCAACCTGTCTTCCTATCCCTGCAGCTGAAAAACACCCCCATAGCATGATGCTGTCACCACCATTGGGATTGTATTGGGCAGGTGATGAGCAGTGCCTGGTTTCCTCCACACATGCCGCTTAGAATTATCACCAAAAAGGTCTATATTTGTCTCATCAGACCAGAGAATCTAATTTCTCATAGTCTAGGAGTCCTTCATGTGTTTTCTAGCAAACTCTATGTGGGCTTTCATATGTCTTGCACTGAGGAGAGACTTCCGTCGGGCCACTCTGCCATAAAGGCCCGACTGGTGGAGGGCTGCAGTGATAGTTGACTTTGTGTAACTTTCTCCCATCTCCCACCTGCATCTCTGGAGCTCAGCCACAGTGATCTTGGGGTTCTTCTTTACCTCCCTCACCAAGACTCTTCTCCCACGATTGCTCAGTTTAGCTGGACGGCCAGGTCTAGGAAGACTTCTGATGGTCCTACACTTCTTCCATTTAAGGTTTATGGAGGCCACTGTGCTCTTAGGAACCTTGAGTACTGCGGAAATTCTTTTGTAACCTTGGCCAGATCTGTGCCTTGCCACAATTCGGTCTCTGAGCTCCTTGGCCAGTTCCTTTGACCTCATGATTCTCATTTAGTCTGAAATGCACTGTGAGCTGTAAGGTCTTATATAGACAGGTGTGTGCCTTTCCAAATCAAGTCCTATCAGTTTAATTAAACACAGCTAGACTCCAGTGGAGTAGAACCATCTCAAGGAGGATCAAAAGGAAATGGACAGCATGTGACTTAAATATGAGTGTCTGAGCAAAGGGTCTGAATACTTATGACCATGTGATATTTCAGTTTTTCTTTTTTAATAAATCTGCAAAAATGTCTTCATTTCTGTTTTTTTCAGTCAAGATGGGGTGCAGAGTGTACATTAATGAGAAAAAATAAACATTTTTTGAATTTACGAAATGGCTGAAATAAAACAAAGAGTGAAAAATTTAAAGGGGTTTGAATACTTTCCGTACCCACTGTATAAAAGATAATGGGCCAAGTGGCCAAATTACTATCCATATACATGTATACATTCAGATAATCAAAACACAATAGGGCCAAATTAAGAGTACCAAATACTTTATAATAAATAGTCAGAAGAGACCTGGGAGACCTTGGTGGATAAGGACTGGAAACGCAACACATGTTTCGCAAATAACTTCCTCCCTGGGGTAAAGTCTGTACTGGACTGCTCAATTTTCTAGAACACAAAATTAGCTAAACAAGAATCAAGGTCCGACTACAGTCGAGTCTATAGAGCGTTATTGCTCAGGCAGGTCCCTGGGTTAGCTGGGTTGTGGAAGATGAAGTAGGGTGTGCGCTGGCACTTTAGAAGTAAGTAAACAAGCCTGCCCAAGAGATTTCCCCAGAGGTCTCAAACAGCAGAAGATGTTTTCAGCCATGATACTACAACAGAAAAGTGTGAAGGAGGATACCAGCGGCAGCATCAGTGCTAAGCCTGCATGACACAGGAGTACAGACTGTCACTTGCTCCAGAAATGTCATAAAGGTATAGATCATTCTATCAGTATGGTATTTTCTCTTTTACAAATGTCTCCTTTTTTTTGATTGGTGGAAGGTGTTCTTTCTCATCCCCCTCAATTCATTTCCTACACATGGTGCATAACTTCACACACAGAATTGTTGCATACATTTCTGAAATTTTACTGACTTGTTTCTGCCAAGTGTGTAACGATTTCTGCAAGTCCCATTCATGTAAATGGAACACTTGCAGAAATTGCAACATATGGGCATATATCCTATTAACAGTGTCAAACATGATCAAAGACAAAAGAGTTCTTTATGATCAGAACAATGGTAGTCTGAAATCTTGTAAGTATGTGGAGTGAAAGCATTGCAACTGGACTGGCCTTCTGCCAAACACAGTTGAAAATATCAAACTCCAACTACTTCATGTCGGTAAATCCGAAAGAGAAGAGAAATATTATTAGCATAGAACGATACATGGTGAAAATCACAGATTATTTTACTTTAGTTTTGGTGGTGAAGAAATGGCATTTTTTTTCTACTTGCCTCTATACATTCCCATAACATTCCCATAACCATAACTTTATAATAATAATAATAATAATAATAATCTTTATTTTTATATAGCGCTAACATATTCCGCAGCGCTTTACAGTTTGCACACATTATCATCACTGTCCCCGATGGGGCTCACAATCTAGAATCCCTATCTGTATGTCTTTATATTCAGGATAAGGGCTACTTTTTGGCTAACAAGTAATATTTTTCTATAGTTGCGTTATTTTTGGCAATGCCAAGACACAACCGATTCTATTGCACATTTTGCGGATTTTATCTAACAAATGTTAACTATATTGTACTTGGTGTTACAATTACAGTGGTGCCAAATGCCTATAATCTTTATGTTTAAGTACATTTATTTAATCAAAAACACTTTTATAAATAGCAAAACTGTTTTGACTTTATTTTTCTTATTTTTTGTCCTGCCGATTTTTAGTATAAAAAAATTGAGCATAGAAATCCCTACTTCTTGTTGTTGCAATGGCAAGCCATCGGCAGTCTGTGATAATGGAGCAAAAACCATCAATGGGGTAAAAAAAATGGAGTCTTTGTCCTTTGTGTCCTGAAGAATAGCTCATGCGACTTCGTACTGTTCATACAGTAAAATTTGCTGGCTTGTGAGCTCCTTGCATAATATGTTTAACCATTTCACCAATCCTATTTTCTCAGTAATTTGAAAATGAGCAGTTGAATGATGGCCAGGCTGCCACTACCAACCCAAGACAAACTACAAGAGGACAGAAGTGATCAGTTATTAATGACTCTTTAGTTGAGATGTCGAAGACACTTATGTCTTCTGCCAAGGAATTCCTTTGCATTCATCAATACCACACAAATGCTTAAATAGTACATATAGATAACATAGGGTACTTAGTTAATGCTATTTTAAATAAAAAAAAGCATAAAAGCCATTGAACCATGAAAAAGTGTACCCAACAAGGAGGTCCTAACCAGTCTCTAGTATGAAAGCCTTAAGGTACCTTCACACTCAGCGACGCTGCAGCGATACCGACAACGATGTCGATCGCTGCAGGGACGCTGTTTGGTCGCTGAAGAGCTGTCACACAGACAGCTCTCCAGCGACCAACGATCCCGAGGTACCCGGGTAACCAGGGTAAACATCGGGTTACTAAGCGCAGGGCCGCGCTTAGGAACCCGATGTTTACCCTGGTTACCAGCGTAAAAGTAAAAAAAAAAAACACTACATACTTACCTACCGCTGTCTGTCCCCGGCGCTCTGCTTCTCTGCACTCCTCCTGCACTGACTGAGCACAGCGGCCGGAAAGCAGAGCGGTGACGTCACCGCTCTGCTTTCCGGCTGACCGACGCTCACAGCCAGTGCAGGAGGAGTGCAGAGAAGCAGAGCGCCGGGGACAGACAGCGGTAGGTAAGTATGTAGTGTTTGTTTTTTTTACTTTTACGCTGGTAACCAGGGTAAACATCGGGATACTAAGCGCGGCCCTGCGCTTAGTAACCCGATGTTTACCCTGGTTACCAGTGAAGACATCGCTGGATCGGTGTCACACAAGCCGATCCAGCGATGTCTGCAGGGAGTCCAGCGACGAAATAATGTTCTGGACTTTCCTCAGCGACCAACGATCTCCCAGCAGGGGCCTGATCGTTGGTCGCTGTCACACAGAACGATTTCCTTAACGATATCGTTGCTACGTCACAAAAAGCAACGATATCGTTAACGATATCGTTATGTGTGAAGGTACCTTAACTTTGTGTTAACCCTCCATCAGGAACAATGGATCTGACAGGAGCAGCTCTTCTACTTTCATTTCTCCCTTCTCACCAGATTTTCAGGAAATCCCCTCCCTCTAGATAGTCTCCTGGCTCTAGCTGCTGTGTGAAACCTGATACCACAGTTGGTCTGCAGAGCTTCAGGAAGGTAGATATAGCTATGCTGGCTTCTCAGGCTCATTGGTCCCGAACACATCACACTTTATAAAGTTGGTATATAATGTTTTTAGTTATTACTATTGTTTATTTAGCTTGTTTTATGAATGGATAGAGAAAGGTTTGTGGATATTTCATATAAATAAGGCAGATTTTCTTACAAATGAATGGCTATTTGGTGGGAGTTTTGAAATTTGTGTATATCAAAGTTATTACTTTTATGTTGAGTAAATGGGTTTGTTTTGCACCTGATAATGTGTAGTCTCTTTTATTACATCCCTATGAAGGTCTATGATCACTTTTAGATCACTAAAATTGAGAAAATTAGATATTGTAGGCATTTTTCTAGCCTGCGCTTGACAGGCACATTGTTCCATTACGAGTTAGGGTATGTGTCCACGTTCAGGATTGCATCAGGATTTGGTCTGGATTTTTCATCAGTATTTGTAAGCCAAAACCAGGAGTGGGTGATAAATACAGAAGTGGTGCATATGTTTCTATTATACTTTTCCTCTAATTGTTCCACTCCTGGTTTTGGCTTACAAATACTGATGAAAAATCCTGACCAAATCCTGATGCAATCCTGAACGTGGACACATACCCTTAGTGCGAATATTGTTCCTGACGGAGGGTTAAATCACATCAATGTGAATAAAGCCAGAGCAGGGCAGGGTCCCAACTGAGACACCCATCCATGAGACACCCATAAATACGTAGCTCAGAAAGGGGGCCACGCTTTTTTAGGTGTGGTGCCACATCAATCCATTAGCTTTAGTAGAACTGCTACGAGTAAATGGAATAAGTCCCAGAGACAATGCAAAAAAAGTTACAAAAGTCCATGACTCTTCAACAACAAGCTATAAAATGGTGGCAGAGTTCAGTGACGTCAAGCACTTCACTTCCAAATGGCTCTGGCTAAGGCTTATTTCCTGAATAACAAAAGAGCTAAAACTCAAACTGGCCAGCCCTTACCTCCCCCCAAAATCATTTGTCATGAGAGAGTCAGGAGAACCCCAAACACATTTAATTGTCAACTGATCCCACTGATTTCAGCAGCTTTGGACGACTTTACATAGTAACATAGTAACATAGTAACATAGTTAGTAAGGCCGAAAAAAGACATTTGTCCATCCAGTTCAGCCTATATTCCATCATAATAAATACCCAGATCTACGTCCTTCTACAGAACCTAATAGTTAACAGACTTTATTAATATTCATGGGGGCCATACACAGACATACCATTGATTCAACCTGTCCAATCACACAGGGGCACAAAGTGGTAAGGAGGCCCACTACCACCTCCTACCACCTCCTAAGCAATACAGAAAGGGATGCATTATGATGAACTATTAGGCTGAAAAGGGGCCACATACTGTTCATTGCAGTCCAGCATAATATAGAGCACCTTTGTTTTACAGAAGACAGAGTATAGTAAATCTAAAAAATATCTAATCATACTTTTTACAACAATAGGTCATTAGAGGGATGGTAGACATTTAGAACTAAGATTGTTTGCCTTATTTCAAAATACAGGGCGACTCTTGTCAATGGGGTGTGTCTGTTATTACAGCTCAGGCCCAATCACTTAAATGGGACCAAGTAGCAATAGCATTTTTTTAAAGAAGCACTCCCATGAAAGTTTTACCCTTTTAATATATCGCAGTCCTCATATTATATGGCACTGTGTATATACAGTACAATTGCTCATTTTGCCTTTCTACCCATAAAATTATTCTCTATTCTCTGCTCTATATAAAAACAGGAAGTCTCTTGTCCCTGCATGTATCACGCCCATCTTCAACTCCTGACCCAGCTGCTCTTCCTCCCCCCTGCCAGGGACTTTTGCAATGACTCAAGACTCATACAGGGAAAATAGACTTCCTGTTTCTACATAGAGATTAGAAGGATTCAGCTAGCCAGTTTTTAATCATGTGATTTCATAGACCTAATGAAAAAGAGAAGAATTAGCTGGGTAGAGAGGCAAAATAAGCAAATCTAAGTACACAGTGCAATATAATACAATAATTGTAATATATTAAGGGAATAAAAGCTGGCTGTCAGAGCAAGCAAAGAAGATGGAAGAGGGAGCATCAGCAGACGCTTCCACTCCCATCATTCTTCCTCGGCGCCTGATGTGTCAGAGCAGTGGGGGCAATTATGTCATTACAGCTGTTCTGAGTTGTCCGGCGAATCACACACCCCAGGCTCAGCAGACCGGAGCATCCTTGTGGAACGAGGAGGGGTGAGTATTGTGTTTCTTTATTTAAATCACTGCCTGGTGGCCATAATAGCAAAGGGAAGACCATGCAGGGAGCATTATATTGTATGGGAGACCATTAGGGGAGCATTATATTGTATAGGGGAGCATGGGGGAAGCATTATATTGTATGGGGGATCATGGGTGAGTATTATATTGTATGGAGGACCATTGGGGTGAATTATATTGTATAGAGGACTGTTGTGAATTCTGTGGCTGAATTCACTCCTGTGGTCACAAGTGGTACTGCAGCTTCTGAGCTTCCTCCCTCAGGTGTTCTGGTGAGCTCGTTAACTGCTTCATTACTTAACTCCGCCTGATGTTGCTATCCTTGCTCCTTGTCAATGTTTCAGTGTTGGATCTGAGCTTCTCCTGATTGTTCCTGTGACCTGCTGCTCTGTATAGCTAAGTGCTTTTTGCTTTTTTGTTGCTTTTTTTCTGTCCAGCTTGTCTTTTGTTTTGCTGGAAGCTCTGAGACGCAAAGGGTGTACCGCCGTGCCGTTAGTTCGGCACGGTGGGTTTTTTTTTTTTTGCCACCTTTGTGTGGTTTTGCTTTAGGGTTTTTTGTAGACTGCAAAGTTCGCTTTACTGTCCTCGCTCTGTCCTAGAATATCGGGCCCCACTTTGCTGAATCTATTTCATCCCTACGTTTTGTCTTTTCATCTTACTCACAGTCATTATATGTGGGGGGCTGCCTTTTCCTTTGGGGAATTTCTCTGGGGCAAGTCAGGCCTATTTTTCTATCTTCAGGCTAGCTAGTTTCTTAGGCTGTGCCGAGTTGCCTAGGTAGTTGTTAGGCGCAATCCACAGCCGCTTTTAGTTGTATTTAGGATAGGATCAGGTGTGCAGTCTACAGAGTTTCCACGTCTCAGAGCTCGTTCTTGTATTTTTGGGTATTTGTCAGATCACTGTGTGCGCTCTGATCGCTAAGCACACTGTGTTTCTGGATTGCCTTCATAACACCTGTCATTAGCAAACATAACAGTACAAGGAGCCCAAACTAATGATTCTCAATAGAGGGAAAGAAAAAGTTCTGACATCATTTTTTTTTTTTTTTCCTGCTCTGTGTTCACTTTTTTTTTTTTCCCCTAGACATTTGGGTGATTCTGGACACAGGTGTGGACATGGATATTCAGGGTCTGTGCTCTTCAATGGATAATCTCGTTATAAATGTACAAAAAATTCAAGATACTATTGATCAGAAATCTATGTTAGAACCAAGAATTCCTATTCCTGATTTGTTTTTTGGAGATAGAACTAAGTTTCTAAGTTTCAAAAATGATTGTAAGCTATTTCTGGCCTTGAAACCTCATTCTTCTGGTAATCCTATTCAACAGGTTTTGATTATTATTTCTTTTTTGCGCGGCGACCCTCAAGACTGGGCATTTTCTCTTGCGCCAGGAGACCCTGCATTGAGTAGTGTCGATGCGTTTTTCCTGGCGCTCGGATTGCTGTACGATGAGCCTAATTCAGTGGATCAGGCTGAGAAAAATTTGCTGGCTTTGTGCCAGGGTCAGGATGATATAGAAGTATATTGTCAGAAATTTAGGAAATGGTCAGTACTCACTCAGTGGAATGAATCTGCGCTGGCAGCTTTGTTCAGAAAGGGTCTCTCTGAGGCTCTTAAGGATGTCATGGTGGGATTTCCTATGCCTGCTGGTTTGAATGAGTCTTTGTCTTTGGCCATTCAGATCGGTCGACGCTTGCGCGAGCGTAAATCTGTGCACCATTTGGCGGTACTGCCTGAGGTTAAACCTGAGCCTATGCAGTGCGATAGGACTATGACTAGAGTTGAACGGCAGGAATACAGACGTCTGAATGGTCTGTGTTTCTACTGTGGTGATTCCACTCATGCTATTTCTGATTGTCCTAAGCGCACTAGGCGGTCCGCTAGGTCTGCCGTCATTGGTACTGTACAGTCCAAATTCCTTCTGTCCATTACCTTGATATGCTCTTTGTCGTCGTTTTCTGTCATGGCGTTTGTGGATTCGGGCGCTGCCCTGAATCTGATGGATTTGGATTATGCTAAACGTTGTGGGTTTTTCTTGGAGCCTTTGCGGTGTCCTATTCCATTGAGAGGAATTGATGCTACACCTTTGGCCAAGAATAAACCTCAATACTGGACCCAGCTGACCATGTGCATGGCTCCTGCACATCAGGAAGTTATTCGCTTTCTGGTGTTGCATAATCTGCATGATGTGGTCGTGTTGGGGTTGCCATGGCTACAAACCCATAATCCAGTATTGGATTGGAATTCCATGTCGGTATCCAGCTGGGGTTGTCAGGGGGTACATGGTGATGTTCCATTTTTGTCGATTTCGTCATCCACCCCTTCTGAGGTCCCAGAGTTCTTGTCTGATTATCAGGATGTATTTGAAGAGCCCAAGTCCGATGCTCTACCTCCGCATAGGGATTGTGATTGTGCCCTTGGCTAAATTGCCTTCCTCCTCTGATTTGGTACCTTTGTTCTTTCAGCATGTGGTTCGGTTGCATGGCATTCCTGAGAATATTGTTTCTGACAGAGGTTCCCAGTTTGTTTCAAGGTTTTGGCGAGCCTTTTGTGGTAGGATGGGCATTGACCTATCCTTTTCCTCGGCTCTCCATCCTCAGACTAATGGCCAGACCGAACGAACCAATCAGACCTTGGAAACATATCTGAGATGTTTTGTTTCTGCAGACCAGGATGATTGGGTGTCCTTTTTGCCGTTGGCTGAGTTCGCCCTTAATAATCGGGCCAGCTCGGCTACCTTGGTTTCTCCATTTTTTTGCAATTCTGGGTTCCATCCTCGTTTCTCTTCAGGACAGGTTGAGTCTTCGGACTGTCCTGGTGTGGATTCTGTGGTGGATAGGTTGCAGCAGATCTGGACTCAGGTAGTGGACAATTTGATCTTGTCCCAGGAGAAAGCTCAACTTTTCGCTAATCGCAGACGCCGTGTGGGTCCCCGACTTCGTGTTGGGGATCTGGTTTGGTTATCTTCTCGTCATATTCCTATGAAGGTTTCCTCTCCTAAATTTAAACCTCGTTTTATTGGTCCGTATAGGATTTCTGAGGTTCTCAATCCTGTGTCTTTTCGTTTGACCCTCCCAGACTCCTTTTCCATACATAATGTATTCCATAGGTCGTTGTTGCGGAGATACGTGGCACCTATGGTTCCATCTGTTGAGCCTCCTGCCCCGGTTTTGGTGGAGGGGGAATTGGAGTATATTGTGGAGAAGATTTTGGATTCTCGTGTTTCTAGACGGAAACTCCAGTATCTGGTTAAATGGAAGGGTTATGCTCAGGAAGATAATTCCTGGGTTTTTGCCTCTGATGTTCATGCTTCCGATCTTGTTCGTGCCTTTCATGCGGCTCATCCTGGTCGGCCTGGGGGCTCTGGTGAGGGTTCGGTGACCCCTCCTCAAGGGGGGGGTACTGTTGTGAATTCTGTGGCTGAATTCACTCCTGTGGTCACAAGTGGTACTGCAGCTTCTGAGCTTCCTCCCTCAGGTGTTCTGGTGAGCTCGTTAACTGCTTCATTACTTAACTCCGCCTGATGCTGCTATCCTTGCTCCTTGTCAATGTTTCAGTGTTGGATCTGAGCTTCTCCTGATTGTTCCTGTGACCTGCTGCTCTGTATAGCTAAGTGCTTTTTGCTTTTTTGTTGCTTTTTTTCTGTCCAGCTTGTCTTTTGTTTTGCTGGAAGCTCTGAGACGCAAAGGGTGTACCGCCGTGCCGTTAGTTCGGCACGGTGGTTTTTTTTTTTTTTTGCCCCCTTTGCGTGGTTTTGCTTTAGGGTTTTTTGTAGACTGCAAAGTTCGCTTTACTGTCCTCGCTCTGTCCTAGAATATCGGGCCCCACTTTGCTGAATCTATTTCATCCCTACGTTTTGTCTTTTCATCTTACTCACAGTCATTATATGTGGGGGGCTGCCTTTTCCTTTGGGGAATTTCTCTGGGGCAAGTCAGGCCTATTTTTCTATCTTCAGGCTAGCTAGTTTCTTAGGCTGTGCCGAGTTGCCTAGGTAGTTGTTAGGCGCAATCCACAGCCGCTTTTAGTTGTGTTTAGGATAGGATCAGGTGTGCAGTCTACAGAGTTTCCACGTCTCAGAGCTCGTTCTTGTATTTTTGGGTATTTGTCAGATCACTGTGTGCGCTCTGATCGCTAAGCACACTGTGTTTCTGGATTGCCTTCATAACACCTGTCATTAGCAAACATAACAGAGGACCATGGGGGGTGTATTTTATTGCATGGAGGACCATAGGGGTGCATTATATTGTATTGAGGACCAAGGTGAGTGCATTATACTGTATAGAGGACCATGGGGGAACATTATATTGTATGGAGGACCATGGGGTGAATTATATTGTATGGAGGATCATGGGCAGTGCATTATATTGTATGGAGGACCATCGGGGTGCATTATCTTGTATGGGAGACCATTAGGGGAACATTATATTGTATGGAGGACCATGGGGTGCATTATATTGTATGGAGGATCATGGGGAGTGCATTATATTGTATGGAGGACCATGGGTGTGCATTATATTGCATGGGGGACCATTGGAGGTGCATTATATTGTATGGAGGACCATGGGGGAGTGCATTATACTGTATAGAGGACCATGGGTGGTGCATTTTATTATATTGAGGGCAATGGGAGATGCATTTCATTATATAGACCACCATAAGAGGTTGATTGTATAGTATGAAGGATCATGGGGGTGCATTATACTGTATAGAGTATCATGAGGGGGTGAATTATAATGTATGGAGGACCATGGGGAGTGCACCATATTCTATGGAGAATTCTTTATATTCTATAGTAGATAATGGGGAGTGCTTTATATTTTTTGGAGGGCCACGAGGAGTAGGTTATATTCTATGGAGGACCATGGGCAGTTCATTATATTCTATGGAAGATAATGGGAAGTGCATTATATTCTAATGAGGGCCATGGGGAGTGCATTATATTTTATGAAGGACCATGGGAAGTGCATTATACTGTATGCAGGAATATGGGGGCGCATTCTACTATTTTGAGGATTATGGGGGGCATATTATACTATATGGAAGACTATGGGGGCGTATTATGCAATGTGGAAGGTTATGTGTGGTCATTATAATATTTGGAGGGCTAAGTGGGAGGTCATTATACTATACTAGATTGTGGCCCGATTCTAACGCATCGGGTATTCTAGAATATTCATGTCCCCGTAGTATATGGACATATGGACAATGATGATTCCAGAATTCGCGGCAGACTGTGCCCGTCGCTGATTGGTCGAGGCAACCTTTATGACATCATCGTCGCCATGGCAACCATTATGACATCTACGTCGATACTGTGCCCGTCGCTGAATCAGAAACGTGGGATTTCTACGTCCTTTATGACATCATCATCGCTGTGCCCGTTGCTGATTGGTCGAGGCCTGGCGGCATCGACCAATCAGGGACGCGGGATTTCCAGGACAGACAGACAGAAAGACAGACAGACAGACGGAAAAACCCTTAGACAATTATATATATAGATAGATGCAAGCAAATATACAGTGTTTAGGTTTGTGTAAGGCCCATCATACTGTGTGGAGGGCTAGTGCAGGCCATTATACAGTGTGGGGCTATTATGCTGTATGTAGGGCTGTGTGGGGGTCACAGTTGTGGGATCATACTGTGTTGGGGTCACCATACTCTTGGGAGTACAGTATGGTCAGTAAAGCTTTGCAGAAAGTGAAAAGCCAGGACAAAAGTATAAGGAGGGTCATCCAGTCATCCATAAACCCCTGAAAGGCAACAACTGGTGGGCCTCATTCAAATATTTTTAAAGTGTAGTTGCTGTGTACTCCTACATTCATAAAGGATTTGCAGAAAGTATAAAGCTAGAAAAAATTTATAAGGAGGGTAATACAGTAATCCTCTTCAGGTGTTTGATTATTCTTCTTTTTCCTCGGGAGGTTTGGGGGATTCCCTCCACCTGCTTCCTGGAACCCAATTCGAAGGAGCCTGGGCTGTAATAACCCAGGTTCGGGTAGTGCCAGAGCCCCCACATGTAGAAATGGATGACAGCCCCCTGAATCACCTGCACCATTGCCTGCTGCCACATAGGTGATGGCGAACCCCAAGGACAGTACAATCTCTCGGGGATGCTAATAGCCCTGTCTCGAGCAGCTTCAAGGAGCCTCTCCCAGGTCTGTTCATTCATCAAGAAGGGTTTATCCTGCTTCCTTCCTTCTCAGATCACACCCACCCCTCCATTTTGAGGAACATGACCCTGGTTCCAGCTGTCAGCTGTAGCAGCCTTCAAGGCATGTGTTCTGTCTCTACTGTCAATTGGTTGAATGAGATGTGATGATGGTCCCAAAATCTTCGATAAACCCCCATCTCCACTGCCCGTCATACATAACAACCTCCCCTCAGGAGGCCAACTTTCAGTACCTTGCAGATAAAGTGGCCAATAGCATTTCTCCAGCCCTGTTTCTGGCTCACCTCCTTGTCTCTTTCAACCCTCCTAGATCCCACTGCCCGCTCATCAGTTCCTGGGTCCTGGCTTTTCCGTTGACAGTCCACAAGAACCCTGGTGATGAAAGCTGCAGGGGTTCGGGCCTTGGTGGTTCTGAGAAAGTGGCCAGTTCCAGACTACAGGCTTCTGCCACAGACTCAAGCTTCCTCTGGCTCCAACATTCCTCTGATCTCTCCCTCATGAGTCTCTCGTGATTCTGCCATCTTTATTAACCACTTAGTATGTTACACTGTATGGATGGTTAATTGAATCCAGAAAAATTTCAATGCTTTTTTGGAGTGTTATGTGGCACAGAAATGTACCCCAGAGCACATAATACTGTATGGATGAGTAAGTGAATACAGAAGAAATGTTCAAAACTTTTTGGGAGTGTTATATAGCTACAAAATGTACCACAAAGCACGTAATATTCTATGGATCACAATATATTCAATTTTTTCACACACAAAAAAAAACATCAATTGCCTTAGCTAAATATTTAGCAATGGACTGCACAGCCCTAATCACAATGCAGATTGTATGTGATACAAACAGCAAAGCAAAGTATTAGCCCTTACAAGGGCTCCTAGTATGATGGTTCAGCTTCAGCACCAGTATTAACACTACAGGACTCTGTGTCATTAAACTGTGCACACACACACACCTGGACAAGCACTCTCTCCCTCCAATAACAGTGTCACAGAGCTGTGCAATGGCGTCAGTGTGCCGAGCCTAGCAGCACTTGTCCTTTTATAACTTTATGATGTCACTCGGCCAGCCAATCAAAGTAATGCCACTACCAAGATGGCTACGGCATTACAGTGTCATGCAGACAATCCCCGAATGATTCTTGACTGTGCAACAGGCGGGGATTTAAGTTTGAAATCAAGCAACCGCTAATACTCTCCAAGTAATGATCACATCCGAGTACCCAGATACTCGAGTGATATCCGAGTATCACATAGCACATTCGCATCCCTAATTGCGGTTGATTGCTGTGACTGGCCCGACATCACGGCATCCATCTAGCTAATCCCGGTCATGCGCACTGCCCATCTTCTCTCCGGAACTGCTATGAGTCAGTAGCTATATGATATGAGAGCGAGCACGCTACGCACCACCTGAAACAAAAGGTATGTGAGGCAATCCCCTAATGATATAAAATGTTTTTTAAACATAATACTGGGAGCTTTTCTTTGAGAAAACCAAGTAAGGCTACTTTCACACTAGCGTCGGAATCTCCCCGTCGCAATGCGTCGGGCAGAGATTCCGACGCTAGCGTTTGACGCACTGCACAACGGGTGCAGCGGATGCATTTCTCCGGCGCATCCGCTGCCCCATTGGGAGGTGCTGGGAGGTGGGGGTGGAGTTCCGGCCGCGCATGCGCGATCGGAAAAAGCGGTCCGTCAGGAGCAAAAAAACGTTACATATAACGTTTTTTGCTCCCGGCGGTCCGCCACAACACAGCGCAACCGTCGCACGACGGTTGCGACGTGTGGCAAAGCGTCGCAATGCGTCGCTAATGTTAATCTATGGGGCAAAAACGCATCCTGCAAACAACTTTGCAGGATGCGTTTTTTGCCATAAATGACGCATTGCGACGTCTGGCAAAAAACGCCAGTGTGAAAGTAGCCTTAGTGATACACATTGCATCACTACGAAAACACTGGGGCCAGTTTAATAGCTAAAACAACGTGACATGTTCCCTTTAACTTCATAAGCTGCTCTTATAAAAATAAAATAAAAATATATCAAAATAACAATATAAATATAACCACCCCTCATACCTTTGCATCATAATGTAGCCTCTGTTCATTTGGAGAAGCTATTTAGTTAACCTGCATTTCTATCATAAAGAGTATTCTCTCACTTCAATGTGCAATGGGCCATGCCCAGATAATGAATGCTTTCTATAGACAAAGATATCAGATTGCAAAAAGGCAACTGAAAACTGGAGCTGACAATAAATGAAGAGCACTAGTGTTTAAGGATCGGTTACCAACATGCTGGAGACTTAACATAATTACTGTATTAATTTACTTTGTGACTTAAAAGCCTTTTACTGTAAATAGCAGCTAGAAGAGCATGCTAATCCAGTTTATCCGCTGCGGACATGCCGGGACGTTACTGTTTTTTGACTGACGTAAGTGAATTTATATGTTTTGTAACGTGACATTGCAAAACTGGCTGAATGTGAACTCGAGTGGATAATTCTTACAGTGCATAATATTTCCAAGAGGGCATTTTATTCCTTCCTTCCCATGTGCAAAAGCTGCCAATTCATCATATTAATCAGTAGAAAATGCAGCATTGGTGCACAGGATGGCTAAACTGCAAATTTTTTTTTTTGGGGGGGTGGAATTTGAAAAATGTTAAAGTACCTTCAAAGTACCATCAAAGTGGATCAGATTTTTCCAAATCTATACAATAAATCTGTGTGGAATCTGCGTGGAAATCGACCTGTGGTGCAGATTTTTAACCTGTAGAATTTCAATTTATGCTGCAGATTTAATTAGTTATATAGGTAATGTAATATGATAACCACGTGCCTCCTACCAGTAGAGTGTCTACTTTTGAGATCAGTTCCATCAGTTGATATGGAATTTATCATAATGATCAATATGGAAATAATATAATGATTTCCACTATGATTGGTAGAAGAACTGAATTTATCCAATCCCAATTTACATTAATCTAATTATGTTTCAAAATGCAAACCAAAAAACAAAACATAAATCTGCTTTATTCTGTATTGTCCCAATCTGTAGCAGTTGTTTTACTCATTTTGTGAATGCTTTTTTTTTTTACTTTCTGAATTTGACAACTGAAATTTTACCACAAATACAACATGTGGCATTACCATGTTTTAAATGCCTTGAAGCAAAATACAGAAGTGTATTATACGCAGAAAAAAATAATAAATTACTTGTATTTGGAGGTGTGATTTCGTAATGTATTTGTACCAGTTT
Source organism: Ranitomeya imitator (assembly GCF_032444005.1). Lineage (NCBI taxonomy): Eukaryota > Metazoa > Chordata > Amphibia > Anura > Dendrobatidae > Ranitomeya > Ranitomeya imitator. The sequence goes on along the minus strand of NC_091284.1, from coordinate 707,919,263 downwards.
TGTCGAGTAAATACAATGAACATATGGTAATCAGGCACCTGTGCCAAAAAGTTGGTGGGAATTCACAGTTGTTCACTGTATGACCCAGGGATTTTAAAGGGAATCTGTCAGTAGGGTCAACCCTCCTAAGCTGTCTATATGGGCATGCAGGTCATAGGAAACTGAATAAAGTGATATCTGCAATCCGATGTCTTATTCCTGAAAAATCCAAGTTTTTCTTATATGTAAATAAGCTGTTCAGGACTATGGGCCGGACACTGATCTCCCTAAGAATCTGCCTCCAGATACTAGTTTAGATGAAAGGAGGCGTTACCAGTGTGAGATATGTAGTTCAGGAGAGCAGACTGTCAGTCATTACAAGTCTCACACTGGTAATGTCTTCTTCCTTTAAAATAATTCTGGAGGCAGATCCTTCGGGAGAGCTATCGCATCATGAAAGTGACTGGCAGCATTCAATGTGTGGAATTCACATCCATATTTACCAAGGAACCTACTTTGAGATATCACAGCAAACAACAAAGTGTACACAGCGTCCAATCCAGGTGTTCAACTAAAAAGATTAAGTTTCTTCCACCACAAAAGCACTACGTTTCGACTCAAAGTGGGTCTTTTTCAAGTACATACATGAAACAGTATGGTGGACTTATATAGTGTGGTTAGTAGTGTTGAGCGATACCTTCCGATATCCAGAAGTATCGGTATCGGATTGGATCGGCCGATATCCAAAAAATATCGGATATCGCTGATACCGATACCCGAAACCAATGCAAGTCAATGGCACACAAATATCGGAATGTAAATAAGCCCTTTCTGTCCTTCTATTGTCCTGGCTATTAAAATAGGGGGACCCCAAAAAAAATGGCGTGGGGTCACCCTATATTTTATTGCCAGAAAGGATACGCAGACAGCTGCGGGCTGATATTCATAGCCTAGAGAGGGGCCATGGATATTGGCCCCCCGGCTACAAATACCAGTCCGCAGCCCCCCCAGAAATGGCGCATCTGTGAGATGCGCCAATTCTGGCACTTAGCCCCTCTCTTCTCACTCCCGTGTAGCGGTGGGATATGGGATAATAAGGGGTTAATGTCACCTTGCTATTGTAAGGTGACATTAAGCCGGGTTAATAATGGAGAGGCGTTAATAAGACGCCTATCCATTATTAATCCAATACTAATAAAGGGTTAATAAAATATGCACACATTAGGAAAAAAGTATTTTAATATTCTTCATATAACCATACTTACCATACTTCAGCGCCTGCAAAAAACATAAAATAATAAACCGTATACTACCTGTCCGCCGTAGTCCAATTAATAACGAGTGTCCCACGACGATCTCCCCTATAGAACAGTGACATCGGGTGATGTCACTGCTCTATAGGACCCTCAGTGACACACTGACAGGAGACAATGGCTCCTGCAGTGCATCACTGAGGTTACTAAAGTTCAAAGTCTCACTTTATGGCAATTTCTGCGTGGGACAATTTCTCACACAGCAATGCCAAAACTGAGACTAGGGACTATTTTTTACAGCGGCGGAGGAATACAGTGCGGAATGATACCCTCCTCCCGTCATTGGATTCCTGGAGCCCTTGGAAAGCGGTCGCATCAGCTGATGCTGCCGTTCTCCATGGGAGATTGTCATGGGACACTCGTGGATTTCTGCGGACAGGGAGTATATTGGTTGTTTGTTATTTTAATATTTTTTAGAGATGACACTGGCTTCGGGGAACAAAGTGACAAGTGATGGTGAGTATGTACTCTATGTTATATGTACAGTATGTGTATATGCATGTATTGTATGTAATGTATGAATGTATTGTATGTAGTATGTATGTAGTATGTAGTATGTATGAACAGTATGTATCATGTATGTATGTATGTATTTAGTATGTATGCATGTAGTATGTATGTAGTATATATGTAGTATGTGTAGTATGTATGTAGTATGTAGTATGTACTGTATGTACGTAGTATGTATGTATGTAGTATGTATGCAGTGTGTATGTAGTATGTATGTATGTAGTATGTATGTAGTGCATAGTATTTATGGATGTAGTATGTATGTAGTACGTATGTAGCATGTATGTATGTAGTATGTATGTAGCATGTATGTAGCATGTATTTAGTACATAGTATGTATGTAGTTTGTATGTATGTAGTATGCATGTAGTATGCATGTAGTATGTATGTAGTATTTTTTTTTTTACATTCCATACATTAGCCATATGATGGGACTACTACTGTCCCATCATTGGCTAATGTGTCAATCACTGTCACTGTAGCAGGCATCGTCCGATGGGACTTGTAGTCCCATCGGGCGATGCCTGCACACACGCACAGACCCCCGGCAGTCCGCACAGAGCCCCGGCAGCCTGCACAGAGCCCCGGCAAGCCCGCACAGACCCCTGACAGGCCCGCACAGACCCCCGGCATGCACACACTGACCCCCGGCATGCACACACAGACCCCCCGAGCGGCCCTCACAGACCCCCGGCAGGCACGCACAGACCCCCGGCAGGCCCACACAGACCCCTGGCAGGCACGCACAGATCCCCGGCAGGCCCGCACAGACCCCTGGCAGGCACGCACAGACCCCCGGCAGGCCGCACAGACCCCCCGAGAGGCCCGCACAGACCCCTGGCAGGCCCGCACAGACCCCCCACGGTCATGCACAGCCCCCACCCACACACACACACGCAGTCTCCGCCCACGCACCACCCACACTCCATTATAGTGCATCATTGCACTATGGGAACTTCCGATTCTGGTATCCGATATCGCAAAAGTATCGGAACTCGGTATCGGAATTCCGTTACAGCGAATATTGGCCGATACCCGATATTTGCAGCATCAGAATGCTCAACACTAGTGGTTAGCAAACAAGCACCATTCACTACAAGGTTAAAAAAGCAATCCCAGATATGCATACTGATCAATAACATATGCATATCCATATGACAGATAAAAAAACTCTCCATACATGTTATAAATAACATACTTTGTATACACCCAATGCGAGAATTCACCAATGATATAAAAGCATCATCATCCCAGGAACCAAAAAAAAAAAACAATCTCATCCTACCAGCTAATTACTATACATTTTCATTCAGTAAATTATCTGACACAAGAGCGTGCTAGCAATAATCCAATGGGCGGTGTGTGTCATCTCATCCAACGAACGAAAGGCGTCCGATTACGTAGGTAATCGAGATCCCATCAGTTTCCAAAGGCTTTACGGTCTAGGGCACATGCTCGGGAATTGTCCAGTTGTGTCCCCAATGCAATGCTCGTCATAGAGTAAGCGATCATGTGATCGCAATCAACCCGCTGCCCAGGCCTGGCGTAGATGAGTGGATAGCCTCCCACCTCATATTATATATTGATTTATATGATGTTATTCATTTAATTGGTCTTCTTCCCTCACCTCAATTCCCCTCCACTCCCGCCATTTTTTTTCCTTTTGCTTTATTCCCCCCTTTTTCTTTTGTATGTTCTTAATTGTTTTCCATTTTTGCATAATGTGCACATTACTCAGTGTGCTCTATGGGAAAGTGGGTTGCTGCTACCCTCATAATGTTAAGGTCTGAGCCAGGATTGGCTGACCTCAGGTGATGTACGAATGATTCTGACATCATTGCTGTCTCGGTCGTGTGCCACAACTGTGATGAGGCGGGAGGCTGTCCGCTCATGTACACTGGGTCTGCATGTCGGCATGATTGCAGTCACATGATCACTTACCCTATGACATCAGGGCACAATTGGAAGCTCCCCACGCATGCGTACTAGCCCGTAGAGCCTGTGGAAACTGATTGGATCTTGGTTACCTAGGCAATTGGATGCCTTTCTTTGATTGGAAGAGATGACAACTGGTAGGATGAGACTGTTTTTTGGTTTCTGGGACGCTTTGGGTCTATACAAAGTATGTTATTTATAACATGCATGGAGAGGTTTTTTACCTGTTATATATTATAATATGCCCAGAATGTTTTCAATGAAGGGAACCCTCAAGCACAGGAACCAGTACAAAAGACTGCACTTAAAAAGACTTTTAAGAATTTATTGAATCGCCGTACCCGTATATGGTGGAATAAAATGTCCCTTGAAAATTATATATCTAAGAATTTGGTCCCACGAGGTTTAAGAGTTCAGATCTTTCCCTCTTTTCCGGTCAATGATGTGGTTCTGAGAACTCGTTGGGAGGCGGCTTGCCATACATGCTCTATGACGTTTATGACCATTTTAATTGATATTAATACAAAAGCTATCAATGATTTGGGATTGGAGATCGATGAGATCTACAATAAACTCCAGAAAGAATGCACACAGGAAGAGTTTGATATCTTTAAGAAGGAGATTGACGGTTTCTGTGATGAATGGGAGAAGGATATCTCTGCTAGCAAAAATAAAAAATTTCAACGTGACCTTCAGGATAAGAATGATAATAAAGTATACAGGTGGAGTCATGTTAGAATGCAGGATAAAGGGGATCCTGCATCAGAAGTGGCCAGTACATCGAGTACCGGGACATCCATGTCATCTGCTAATATAGATGAACAAGGACATACACGGTTCAGTCAAAGGCGGAAGGATGACAGATCTCGGAGGTATAACACCAGAAAGAGATTTATGGCCAATTCTGATGAGGTGGATGAGGAGCCATTAAGAAATCAAATGAAGGTAATCAACCTTTCTAATGTTGAATTAACTGACACCCATTTGGCGGTTTTGTGTAAAGGTCTTACCTTTTCCCCTTCCTCTGCTCCTGATCACTTTTCTATTTTGAAGGATTTGCAACTTTTTGCACGCAGATTGTTTTTTAAGCGATTGTATTGTCAACAACCATCTACGGATTTGTCTTCCACAGAAACAGAAACGGAAATACTCCAGATTTTAGAGGAGTTAGCTAGGGAAGCAGATGCTTCCAAGCAGTACCCGAAGTATCTCCTTCCCAAATCTAAAAAATTTCCCCAGATTAATACGGTGCCGGCAATCGACCTATTTGTTCAGTTGGTCATGAAGGATATTGAAAGAATTCCAGAAACTATCAGAATGGACAATTTGACACATGATGAAAGACTTGCGTTGAAAGAATTGAAAGAGCTCAAGGAGGTAATTATTAAACCTTCTGATAAAGGAGGCAACGTGGTTGTGTGGTCCAGAGTTGCGTATGAGAAAGAGATGATGAGACAATTGAGAAATCCGTTGTGTTACAAAAGACTTACGTTTAATCCCTTATCCAAATTTAGGAGTGAACTTTCGGCCTTACTTGAGGAGGCAGTGTCCAATGGTGAGAGATGGGTTGTGGAATGATGATCCCACGGTAGAAAGTATATATCTACTACCGAAAATACATAAAGACCCAGTTACACCTCCAGGTAGGCCTATAGTGTCGGGGGTCAATAGCTTGTGTGATCCCATCGCCAAACTCATTGATTTTTATCTAAAACCTTTGGTGGAGACACTACCGTCTTTTCTTAGAGACACCACAGATGTACTGAGAAAGTTAGATGGCCTACAATTAGAGGACAATATGGCTCTAGTCACCTGTGATGTCGAGTCTTTGTATACCTCGATTCCACACCAGGATGGCCTGGAAGCCACTTCGTTCTTCCTCTATAGTAGTGATTTGGATTGGGACTTTTGTGCTTTTTTGATTAAGATTTTGGATTTTGTTCTCACGCACAATTTTTTCATTTTTCGGGATTCTTTTTTTCTTCAGTTACAAGGCACTGCAATGGGGGCGTCTTGTGCGCCCTCTTATGCAAATTTATTTTTGGGGTTATGGGAGCAGGACATTTTTCAAACCAATCCACATCCTTTGAGCCATGGGGTTGTCTCATGGTGGAGATATATTGATGATGTTATCATGGTGTGGCAAGGGACGGAGGTTGAGTTAAACTCGTTCATCAGTGTTTTAAATTTGAATGCCAAGAACATCAAACTGACATATAGGTATGAAACCGAAAAAATTGATTTTTTGGATATTTCCATTACGATTGGTAGTGATGGATTTATCCATACGGATGTATTTCGTAAGACAACGTCAGTTAACTCCGTCCTACATTCATCCTCACAGCATCCACATCATCTGATCAAAAATATCCCGACGGGACAATTCCTCCGTGCTAGAAGGATATGTTCCAATGATGAGTTGTTTGAAAACCAGGCCCGGAACTTATGCTTACGGTTTAAGGATCGGGGTTATGGAAAGAAGAATATTTGCCGCTCCTACCAAAAGGCTTATCATTGTCAAAGGAATGCTCTCTTGCAGAAACGGGATAAGGATAAGAGCATAGACCAGGTACGCTGTGTTCTGGATTTCAACTCAAGGAGTGAGGACATTAGGAGGGCTATTACTAAACACTGGCCTGTACTCCTTATAGATAAAACCATTGCTAAATGTGTTGGGCCCAATCCCTCTATTACTTATAGACGATCACAAAATCTGAGGGACCAGTTGGTGCATAGTTACCACAAAGCATCTGATTCTAAATTTATTTTTGGTGCTAAGGGCCCAAAGTGGGGCTGTACAAAATGCGGTAAATGTGTTGCTTGCCGTAATATTCAGACAGCCTCAGATTTTTTGAATTCCAAGGGTGATCACGCCTATCGTATTACACATACTATCTCGTATACAACAAAGGCTGTTATCTACCATGCGACCTTCCCGTGTGGTCTTATTTACATCGGTATGACCACACGGGAACTCCGTCGGAGGGTACGTGAGCATGTGTTAGATATAGAGGGAGCTGTGATAGAAACCGATTTAATCAAACTTAAACCCATTCCACGGCACTTTAAAGCCTTACATGGGTGTGACCCCACTGGCCTGTCAGTTAGAGGGATTGACCGAGTATTTATTGGACTTAGAGGGGGCAATTGGAAAAAGATGTTGACCCAGAAGGAGGTGAGGTGGATTTATAGGTTGGATACCATTACACCTATGGGCCTTAATGATCATAATAGTTTTTCATCTTTTTTGTCCACTTAGCCTCTTTAGTGATGGTAGATATTTTGGCCATATTGGATGTGCTTTTTCTTTCCATCTTTTCCCTTTTTCCCTCTGCCTTGAGGCTATTCTTCTAAGTTTTTCACCATATGGGTTATGGCAGTTATACAGTGCAGTCTTTTTGTTTTTTTTTGTTGTTTTTATTTGTTTTTAGCTGGTTTTATTGCTTTATTATTTAATCTTATTGTTCTCATCTTGTTCTTTTTGGTTTTTAGGGCCATTGCTGGTTTCTTGAGAGTCCTCTGATACAGTACTGTTACTGTGCAACGCAACATCTTCTGCTAGGCTATATGTCGTTGTCCTGTGTTATATATTTGGTATATGGTTATTATTAGTGGTGCTGTCTATTTTATTTTTTTTGTGCTGGTGTCCATGTACATTATATGCGCTCACGGTATTATGTCTTTTTAAAATTTGTATGTAACAATTGCTACTTTTATCATCTTATACATGTGATACTTGGACTGTGTTCACATGTTTTTTTACACTTCATCAGTCCTTTTATATTTATTCATTGTCTTTACACTGTATATTTGTGCATCTATATTGTTGCATATTGTATGTAATAATAATATTTTCCTTTTCAGTTCGTTATTCGCTTATTCACTGTGCACATTTTCTCACCTTGCACCTTTTTCTTTATTATTTATTTTTTATTTTTTATTTTGGGGGGTTTATCGGCTTCATGCGGTATTAATTTGCTCCTGCGGGGCGCGTTTGTGATTGTTGCCATGGAGGCATGTCACATGATACTAGATGTGAGTCCAATATGAGGCGGCGCCGTGTATCACTACCATGGCAACATGTCACATGACACTGGATGTGAGTTCAATAGGAAGCGGTGCTGCACTTAGGCTGACAATCGTCCGGTGCGTTCCTTTCTTTCAGCACTATTGTCTGTCGCTGACTAATATGTGCCCTGCGATGACTTAGACTCGTTCTTAGTCTAACGCTGGACTTACTGTCAATACAGCGTAATGAGCGCGTTATCTCTTTGATGGCTGTTGCCATGACGGCAGGGTGCGACGCACCGGATGTGATGCTAGTGCCAAGCGGTGACGGCAGTTCCGGTCGCTTCCTGAGTTGTTGCGGCAGCGTGTTTATGGTGACCGCTGGCCGATACACGTGGTGCCTTGCAGTAATTAAGGTTGGTTCACATAGATGCGCATCTACAACGATTGTGTTCCTATTGCTGTCATTGTTTTCACCTGCGCAGATACACACAAGACTTTGATATTACACAAATTATTGCCAGCTCTCTTTTCATTGGCTCTTTTATGTATATATACGAACAATGGCCAGTACCCAACCACCCCCAGACGAAGCATTTTGGTGCGAAACGCGCGTCGGGTGTTGGTGGGTTCCCCAGGTGTGTCCTATTTGGTAACTATACATTTCGTATTATCTACATGTTGTTAGGGTTTGTTACTACCTTACCGTTTTTTCTGCATTTTTTGTACATGGTCACTGGTACTAGTACTAATTGCGCTAATATGGTTTGGTTGTTATTCATATGATATTATCACTTTGGGGCACATGCCTGGGTTGCCCGCCTATTCCTGTGCTTTTGGTGTATTCCCACTGTATTTTATATATACATTACTTATGTTTTGTTGTTTGATTAATAAAATTATTTTGGTTTTATTTGACCTTGTGTGAAGGTAGTCGTTTTTGGTGTCTGTTATATATAGATATATGTTACTAACCTGTATGTATATCTGGGATTGTCTTTTTATGCATAATATGTATAAACAGTTTGTTTCATAATGGTGGGCTTGGCCTGTATAGTGATTGATGCTGGTTTGCTAGCCACACTATATAAGTGTCACGACACAGCTGTCGAGTGATCTGGGACAGGGGCTCCTTTTCTGGCCCTAACACTAGGGGGTGCCCTAGCTTGCCCTGTTACCTGGGTCACTTCAGATGGCAAAGATGCCGGGGTCTCCTTAGCCTTTCTTCTGTCCCCTTCCCCCACCCAGGGAAGAGGGGGCGCTGCTGTGCACCGCAGTACACCAACCTGACAAACAGGGCAAAAAATACAAGGGTAAACTGAAAACTCCACACTGGAATCCACCAGGGTGTGCAGGAGGGGGAGGAAAGCAAAACAGGGAAGGATAAGGAAACACCAAGCATACAAACCAAACAACAGTCGCTTCTATGTCCTCCAGCACTCCTTCTCATACCAACTTCTCTCCCTCCTATTGTCATGCAGCAAGTGCTAACTCTGACAAGGAATTGTTAATAGAGCCCAGATTTTATAGGGAAAAGGAGTGGCTAACCGAGCATAGCTGAGCACAAGAATTTCCAACATGGCCAATTAACCCCTGTTCTGCTCGAAGAAATAAACATGTTTAATTAACCGGAGAAGTGCTTCTTCTCAGCTTCCTGTGACCTGCATTTCCCTATAGGCAGCTTAGAAGGCTTGATTCTTCTGAAAGTTTCCCTTCAAAGTGCATTTTTCATGTGCATGTTTATCACTAAAAACTTTTATTTTCATATACACAGTATTTTATTTAGAGTAATTTTATTGTTCCATTTGTACAGAATTTTAATTTGCTTCAACACGTGAGTCAGATTGTTTAGTTTATTCCCACTAAATAACTCCAGGGATTTTAGAACGCCAGTAGGCTACATTAGGGGGCATCTCATTCAATAAGTGTAGTCAGATTAGTGCAACATAATCAGACTCTTAATATGTGCAGAGAACAGTTACCAATAGTAAACCAGCAATAAATCAGCACTGTTGCAGTGTTTTACCTACCAGAAAAGGCACAGTTCCTCTACGTATATGTGATTGAGACTAGAAATATAAAAAATGTTTCTGTTCCTTATGTAATACATTACCATTCAAAAGTTTAGGGTCACTTAGAAATTTCCTTTTTTTGAAAGAAAAACACAGTTTTTAAGCATTAAATGATTCAGAAATACACTCTATACATTGTTAACACTAGGACTACTGGTATAGTCATTTTGACTACTTACTTGCAGTAGTTCTAGTCAGGGTTCACGAGTCCAGTAGTCCTAGTGTTAATGTGGTAAATGACTATTCTAGCTGAAGATGTCTGGTTTGTAATGCAATATCTTCATAGGTGTTTAGAGGCCCATTTTCAACAACCATCACTCTAGTGTCCTTATGGTACTTTGTCTTTGGTAACTGTGTAAGAAGGCTAATGGATGGTCAGAATACCCTTGAAAACCCTTGTGCAAGTATGTTACCACAGCTGAAAATAGTTTGGCTGATTAGAGAACCTATAAACCTGACCTTCCTTTGAGCTAGTTGAGAATCTGGAGCATTACATTTGTTGGTTTAGAAATGCAGGCTATTCCATGCGAGAAATTGCCAAGAAACTGAAGATTTCTTATAACGCTGTGTACAACTCCCTTCAGAGGAGAGCACAAACAGGCTCTAACCAGAGTAGAAAGAGAAGTGGGAGGCCCTGCTGCACAACTGAGCAACAAGACAAGCACATTAGAGTCTGTAGTTTGATAAATCGACACCTCACTGGTCCTCAACTGCCAGCTTCATTAAATAGTACACGCAAAATGCCAGTGTCAACGTCTACAGTGAAGAGGCGACTCCAGGATGCTGGCCTTCAGGGCAGAGTGGCAAAGAAAAAGCCATATCTGAGACTGGCTAATAAAAGGAAAAGATTAATATGGGCGAAAGAACACTGACATTGGACAGAGGAAGATTGGAAAAAAGTGTTATGAATAGACGAATCCAAGCTTGAGGTGTTTGGATCACACAGAAGAACATTTGTGAGATGCAGAACAACTGAAAAGATGCTGGAAAAGTGCAGACACCATCTGTCAAGCATGGTGGAGGTAAAGTGATGGTCTGGGGTTGCTTTGGTGCTGGTTAAGTGGGAGATTTGTACAAAGTAAAATGGATATTGAATAAGGAAGGCTATCACTCCATTTTGCAATGCCATGCCATACCCTGTGGGCAGCGCTTGATTGGAGCCAATTTCATCCTACAACAGGACAATGACCGAAAGCACACCTCCAAATTATGAAATTATGTAAGAACTATTTAGGGAAGAAGCAGGCAGCTGGTATTCTGTCTGTAATGGAGTGGCCAGCGAAGTCACCAGATCTCAACCCCATTGAGCTGTTGTGGGAGCAGCTTGACCGTATGGTACGCACAAAGTGCCCATCAATCCAAACCAACTTGTGGGAAGGGCTTCTGGAAGCGTGGGGTGAAATTTCTCTAGATAGCCTCAGCAAATTAACTGCTAGAATGCCAAAGGTCTGCAATGCTGTAATTGCTGCAAAGGGAGCATTCTTTGACGAAAGCAAAGTTTGAAGGAGAAAATTATTATTTCAAATAAAAATCATTTTTTTCGAACCTTGTCAATGTCTGGACTAGATTTTCAACTCATTTGACAACTCATTTGATTAATAAAAGTATGAGTTATCATGGAAAACACAAAATTGTCTGGGTGACCCTAAACTTTTGAACGATAGTGTACATATACCACAATCCTCTGTAGAGATTTTCTTTCTCACATCAGTCCAGATCTCAAATCTCACATACCGCAAACTCATTAGAGCTAATTTCATAGGACATCTTCACTGACCACAGATATTTCCTGTGAATTGATAATTTTGAAAATGAATGATCAGTCCAAGAGGAGAAAGAATTAGATTTTCCTAAAAAGATATATTACAAAGTTGCTTATTTTCATGTGTACTATTGATTTATTAAATAAAAATTAAAACGACAGTTACTTGTTTCATATCACAGTTTTTTTTCTGTCTTAATGGGAAAGTTATCTTAATATTTTAGCATAAAAATAACATGGGGATGAGCCACAAAAAGTGTTTGCCCATGAACAATGCATCTTATAGCTTCTCCTGCAGTCCTGTCTGTGAGTAACTTTATCTCTACGATATCGTCTTGACTCTTTATCTTTCGCTGTAACACTTTTGATGTGGTTACATACTATTATGCTTACAGGACTTGTTTGTTGCTTTTCATGTAGTTTCGCACCTCAAACCCTCTCTTGCTCAATGTTCAGGATGTGAGAACATTTCCAGACTTTCTATTAGATTATTAGTGAACTGTTGGTCTTTCAGGTTTTGAATAAGCATCTGGATCTAATTATGAAGCCAGCCAATCAACCTATTTAGAGCTGTAGATATATCATTTATGTATTATATATTTCTTGTTACTTATGCTTTATGTCTTTTTATTACCTGTCGCTATTTGTGTATCTGCTGCCAGAGGAAACTGAATGCAGATGGGCTGAACTGATGCTTAGACTGCACAGAAATCAAATCAATGCTGTTTATAATTGATTAATTAACCCCTTTCTGCCATTGGACGTAATATTCCGTCCATGTGGGGTGGGCCTTAATTCCCAAGGACGGAATATTACGTCCAGCGCGATCGGCCGCGCTCACGGGGGGAGCGCCGCCGATCGCGGCCGGGTGTCAGCTGCTTATCGCAGCTGACATCCGGCACTATGTGCCAGGAGCGGTCACGGACCGCCCCCGGCACATTAACCCCCGGCACACCGCGATCAAAGATGATCGCGATGTGCCGGCGGTGCAGGGAAGCATCGCGCAGGGAGGGGGCTCCCTGCGGGCTTCCCTGAGACCCCCGCAGCAACGCGATGTGATCGCGTTGCTCCGGGGGTCTCCTACCTCCCTCCCTGCAGTAAGTCCCGGATCCAAAATGGCCGCGGATCCGGGTCCTGCAGGGAGGGAGGTGGCTTACCAAGTGCCTGCTCAGAGCAGGCACTTGGTAACGCTGCACTGCTCTCAGACAGATCGGTGATCTGTCAGAGTGCTGTGCAAACTGGCAGATCACCGATCTGTATTGTCCCCCCCTGGGGCAAAGTAAAAAAGTAAAAAAAAAAATTTCCAAGTGTGTAAAAAAAAAAAAAAAAAAAAAATCCTAAATAATGAAAAAAAAAAAAATATATTATTCCCATAAATACATTTCTTTATCTAAATAAAAAAAACAAAACAATAAAAGTACACATATTTAGTATCTCCGCGTCCGTAACGACCCGACCTATAAAACTGGCCCACTAGTTAACCCCTTCAGTAAACACCGTAAGAAAAAAAAAAAAAAAACGAGGCAAAAAACAACGCTTTATTATCATACCGCCAAACATAAAGTGGAATAACACGCGATCAAAAAGACGGATATAAATAACCATGGTACCGCTGAAAGCGTCATCTTGTCCCGCAAAAAACGAGCCACCATACAGTGACAACAGCAAAAAAATAAAAAAGTTATAGTCCTCAGAATAAAGCGATGCAAAAATAATTATTTTTTTCTATAAAATAGTTTTTATTGTATAAAAGCGCCAAAACATAAAAAAATGATATAAATAAGGTGTCGCTGTAATCGTACTGAACCGAAGATTAAAACTGCTTTATCAATTTTACCAAACGCGGAACGGTATAAACGCCTTCCCCAAAAGAAATTCATGAATAGCTGGTTTTTGGTCATTCTGCCTCACAAAAATCGGAATAAAAAGCGATCAAAAAATGTCACGTGCCCGAAAATGTTACCAATAAAAATGTCAACTCGTCCCGCAAAAAACAAGACCTCACATGACTCTGTGGACTCAAATATGGAAAAATTATAGCTCTCAAAATGTGGTAACGCAAAAAATATTTTTTGCAATAAAAAGCGTCTTTCAGTGTGTGACGGCTGCCAATCATAAAAATCCGCTAAAAAACCCGCTATAAAAGTAAATGAAAAAAATGTATTTATTTCCATTTTCCCATTAGGGTTAGGGCTAGGGTTAGGGTTAGGGCTAGGGCTAGGGTTAGGGTTAGGGCTAGGGCTAGGGTTAGGGCTAGGGTTAGGGCTAGGGTTAGGGCTAGGGCTAGGGCTAGGGTTGGGGCTAGGGTTAGGGCTAGGGTTAGGGCTAGGGTTAGGGCTAGGGCTAGGGCTAGGGTTAGGGCTAGGGTTAGGGTTAGGGCTAGGGTTAGGGTTGGGACTAGGGTTAGGGTTAGGGTTAGGGCTAGGGTTAGGGTTAGGGTTGGGGCTAGGGTTAGGGCTAGGGTAAGGGCTAGGGTTAGGGTTAAGGCTACAGTTAGGGTTGGGGCTAAAGTTAGGGTTAGGGTTTGGATTACATTTGCGATTGGGATTAGGATTAGGGGTGTGTCTGGGTTAGAGGTGTGGTTAGGGTTACCGTTGGGATTAGGGTTAGGGGTGTGTTTGGATTAGGGTTTCAGTTATAATTGTGGGGTTTCCACTATTTAGGCACATCAGGGGGATCTCCAAACGCGACATGGCGACCGATCTCAATTCCATCCAATTCTGCATTGAAAAAGTAAAACAGTGCTCCTTCCCTTCCGAGCTCTCCCGTGTGCCCAAACAGGAGTTTACCCCAACATATGGGGTATCAGCGTACTCAGGACAAATTGGACAACAACTTTTGGGGTCCAATTTCTCCTGTTACCCTTGGGAAAATACAAAACTGGGGGCTAAAAAATAATTTTTGTGGGAAAAAAAGAGATTTTTTATTTTCACGGCTCTGCGTTATAAACTGTAGTGAAACACTTGGGGGCTCAAAGTTCTCACAACACATCTAGATAAGTTCGTGGGGGGGTCTAGTTTCCAACATGGGGTCACTTGTGGGGGTTTCTACTGTTTAGGTATATTAGGGGCTCTGCAAACGCAATGTGACGCCTGCAGACCATTCCATTTAAGTCTGCATTCCAAATGGCGCTCCTTCCCTTCCGAGCCCTCCCATGCGCCCAAATGCTGGTTCACCCCACATATGGGGTATCAACGCACTCAGGACAAATTGGACAACAACTTTTGGGGTCCAATTTCTCCTTTTACCCTCGAGAAAATACAAAACTGGGGGCTAAAAAATAATTTTGAGGGGAAATTTTTTATTTTATTTTCACGGCTCTGCGTTATAAACTGTAGTGAAATACTTGGGGGCTCAAAGTTCTCACAACACATCTAAATAAGTTCCTTGGGGGGTCTAGTTTCCAATATGGGGTCACTTGTGGGGGGTTTCTACTGTTTAGGTACATTAGGGGCTCTGCAAACACAATGTGACGCCTGCAGACCATTCCATCTAAGTCTGTATTCCAAATGGCTCTCCTTCCCTTCCGAGCCCTCCCATGCGCCCAAACGCTGGTTCTCCCCCACATATAGGGTATCAGCGCACTCAGGACAAATTGCACAACAACTTTTGGGGTCCAATTTCTCCTGTTACCCTCAGGAAAATACAAAACTGGGGGCTAAAAAATTATTTTTGTGGGAAAAAAATGTTGTTTTATTTTTACGGCTCTGCATTATAAACTTCTGTGAAGCTCTTATTGGGTCAAAGTGCTCACCACACATCTAGATAAGTTCCTTAGGGGGTCTACTTTTCAAAATGGTGTCACTTGTGGGGGGTTTCAATGTTTAGGTACATCAGTGGCTCTCCAAACGCAACATGGCGTCCAATCTCAATTCCTGTCAATTTTGCATTGAAAGGTCAAACGGCGCTCCTTCCCTTCCGAGCTCTCCCATGCGCCCAAACAATGGTTTACCCCCACATATGGGGTATCAGAGTACTCAGGACAAATTGTGCCACAACTTTTGTGGTCCAATTTCTTCTCTTACCATTGGGAAAATAAAAAATTTGGGGCGAAAAGATAATGTTTGTGAAAAAAAATGATTTTTTATTTTTACGGTTCTGCATTATTAACTTCTGTGAAGCACTTGGTGGGTCAAAGTGCTCACCACACCTCTAGATAAGTTCCTTAGGGGGTCTACTTTCCAAAATGGTGTCACTTGTGGGGGGTTTCAATGTTTAGGCACATCAGTGGCTCTCCAAACGCAACATGGCGTCCCATCTCAATTCCAGTCAACTTTGCATTGAAAAGTCAAATGGCGCTCCTTCCCTTCCGAGCTCTGCCATGCGCACAAACTGTGGTTAACCCCCACATATGGGGTATCAGCGTACTCAGGACAAATTGTACAACAACTTTTGGGGTCCATTTTCTCCTGTTACCCTTGGCAAAATAAAACAAATTGGAGCTGAAGTAAATTTTTTGTGAAAAAAAGTTAAATGTTAATTTTTATTTAAACATTCCAAAAATTCCTGTGAAGCACCTGAAGGGTTAATAAACTTCTTGAATGTGGTTTTGAGAACCTTGAGGGGTGCAGTTTTTAGAATGGTGTCACACTTGGGTATTTTCTATCATATAGACCCCTCAAAATGACTTCAAATGAGATGTGGTCCCTAAAATAAAATGGTGTTGTAAAAATGAGAAATTGCTGGTCAACTTTTAACCCTTATAACTCCCTAACAAAAAAAAATTTTTGGTTCCAAAATTGTGCTGATGTAAAGTAGACATGTGGGAAATGTTACTTATTAAGTATTTTGTGTGACATATCTCTGTGATTTAATTGCATAAAAATTCAAAGTTGGAAAATTGCGAAATTTTCAAAATTTTAGCCAAATTTCCATTTTTTTCACAAATAAACGCAGGTAATATCAAAGAAATTTTACCACTATCATGAAGTACAATATGTCACGAGAAAACAATGTCATAATCACCGGGATCCGTTGAAGCGTTCCAGAGTTATAACCTCATAAAGGGACAGTGGTCAGAATTGTAAAAATTGACCCGGTCCATAACGTGCAAACCACCCTTGGGGGTAAAGGGGTTAAATTTAAAGATGAAAAAGTAAATGTTAGATGGATAAGGCCGGCGTCACACTAGGCATAGGGAAATGCGGTCCGTATTATACAGGCGTAATATGCAGAAATGTTCCCAAAACAGTGATCCGTATGTAATCCGTAGGCAGGGTGTGGCAGCGTATTTTGCGCGGTGAGACACACATATATATACAGTATATATATATATATATATATTTAATACAGCGCTAGATAGCTTAAAAGTCGGTAATTCAATTGCCGGCTTTTGCTATCTCCTTCTCAAACCCGACAGGATATGAGACATGGCTTACATGCAGTAATCCATTTCATATCCCTTATTGTTTTACATATTCCTTATTAATAATGTTACAAGTGTCTGTGTGCAAAATTTGGGGGCTCTAAATTTAAAGGGTTAAATCACGGAAAAAATTGGCAAGGGCTCCTGCGCAATTTTCTCCACCAGAGTGGGAAAGCCAGTGACTGAGGACAGATATTAATAGCCTAGAGAGGGACCAGAGTTATTGGCCCCCTCCTGGCTAAAAACATCTGCCCCCAGCCAACCCAGAAAAGGCACATCTGTAAGATGCACCTAATTCTGGCTCTTAGCCTCTCTCTTCCCACTCCCGAGTAGCAGTGGGATATGGGGTAATAAACGGTTAATGCCACCTTGCTATTGTAAAATGACATTAAGCCTGGTTAATAATGGAGAGGTGTCAATAAGAAGCCTATCCATTATTAATCCAATAGTGGTAAATGGTTAATAAAACACACACACATTAGGAAACGAGTATTTTATTGAAATAAAGACACAGGGTGTTGTAATAGTTTATTATACTCTCAATCCAAATGACGACCCTCGTTCTGTAAAAAAAATAAAAAAACAACAATATCCCATACCTTTCCGCCGTTACAGTCATGACCCACGCTGTAAATCCATCTGAAGGGGTTGAATAATTTTACAAGCAGGAGCCTGCTAATGCAGCCACCCCTGCCTGTAAAAACTGGGAAATGAATGGGAAGAAGGGGAACGTAGCTACCTAGACTTGCGGTGCTGCGCCCCCCTGCTGGCATAACCTCAGATGAACTCGAGCATGAGAAAATATTCTGAAAAATTCCCACGCTAGACGGCAGATGTTTTTAGCCAGGGGGGGTCCTATAACCATGGTCCCTCTCCAGGCTATTAATATCTGCCCTCAGTCACTGGCTTTCCCACTCTGGCGGAGAAAAGTGCACGGGAGCCTATGCCAATTTTTTTCCGTGATTTATCCCTTTATTTTAACAGCTAGAGCCCCCAAATTTTGCACACAGACACTTGTAATATTATTAATGAGAAATATGTAAAAAAATAAGGGATATGAAATGGTTTACTGTATGTAAACCATGTATCCTATCATGTCAGGTTTGGGAAGGAGATAGCTAAAGCCGGCAATTGAATTACTAGTAGTGTTGAGCGATACCGTCCGATACTTGAAAGTATCGGTATCGGATAGTATCGGCCGATACCCGAAAAATATCGGATATCGCCGATACCGATATCCGATACCAATACAAGTCAATGGGACATCAAGTATCGGAAGGTATTCTCATGGTTCCCAGGGTCTGAAGGAGAGGAAACTCTCCTTCAGGCCCTGGGATCCATAGGGATGTGTAAAATAAAGAATTAAAATAAAAAATATTGATATGCTCACCTCTCCGGCGGCCCCTGGACTTCACGCTGCTATCCGGGAGGCTTCTTTGTTTAAAAAGCGCGCCTTTCGGACCTGTGAATGACGTCCCGGCTTCTGATTGGTCGCGTGCCGCCCATGTGACCGGCATGCGACCAATCAGAGGCCGCGACGTCATTCGCAGGTCCTCAATTCCTAGAATTAGCAGTTTTGTGAATGAGAATGACGTCGCGGCTTCTGATTGGCCGCGTGCCGCCCATGTGACCGGCACGCGGCCAATCAGAAGCCGCGACGTCATTCTCATTCACAAAACTGCTAATTCTAGGAATTGAGGACCTGCGAATGACGTCGCGGCCTCTGATTGGTCGCGTGCCGGTCACATGGGCGGCACGCGACCAATCAGAAGCCGGGACGTCATTCATAGGTCCGAAAGGCGCGCTTTTTAAACAAAGAAGCCTCCCGGATAGCAGCGTGAAGTCCAGGGGCCGCCGGAGAGGTGAGCATATCAATATTTTTTATTTTAATTCTTTATTTTACACATCCCTATTGATTCGATACCGATACCCGATATCACAAAAATATCGGATCTCGGTATCGGAATTCCGATACCGCAAATATCGGCCGATACCCGATACTTGCGGTATCGGAATGCTCAACACTAATTACTAGCGCTTTATGAAATATAAATATACTGTATATATATGTGTCTCACTGACACATATATATACAGTTAGGGCCAGAAATATTTGGACAGTGACACAAGTTTTGTTATTTTAGCTGTTTACAAAAACATGTTCAGAAATACAATTATATATATAATATGGGCTGAAAGTGCACACTCCCAGCTGCAATATGATAGTTTCCACATCCAAATCGGAGAAAGGGTTTAGGAATCATAGCTCT
Source organism: Ranitomeya imitator (assembly GCF_032444005.1). Taxonomy (NCBI): domain Eukaryota; kingdom Metazoa; phylum Chordata; class Amphibia; order Anura; family Dendrobatidae; genus Ranitomeya; species Ranitomeya imitator. The sequence continues at coordinate 707,900,050 of NC_091284.1, read as the reverse complement.
GTAATGCATAGCGTCCTCTTTTTCAAGGGACCAAAAGTAATTGGACAATGGACTCTAAGGGCTGCAATTAACTCTGAAGGCGTCTCCCTCGTTAACCTGTAATCAATGAAGTAGTTAAAAGGTCAGGGGTGGATTCCAGGTGTGTGGTTTTGCATTTGGAAGCTGTTGCTGTGAGCAGACAACATGCGGTCAAAGGAACTCACAATTGAGGTGAAGCAGAACATCCTGAGGCTGAAAAAAAAGAAAAAATCCATCAGAGAGATAGCAGACATGCTTGGAGTAGCAAAATCAACAGTTGGGTACATTCTGAGAAAAAAGGAATTGACTGGTGAGCTTGGGAACTCAAAAAGGCCTGGGCGTCCACGGATGACAACAGTGGTGGATGATCGCCACATACTTAATTTGGTGAAGAAGAACCCGTTCACAACATCAACTGAAGTCCAGAACACTCTCAGTGAAGTAGGTGTATCTGTCTCTAAGTCAACAGTAAAGAGAAGACTCCATGACAGTAAATACAAAGGGTTCACATCTAGATGCAAACCATTCATCAATACCAAAAATAGACAGGCCAGAGTTAAATTTGCAGAAAAACACCTCAAGAAGCCAGCTCAGTTCTGGAAAAGTATTCTATGGACAGATGAGACAAAGATCAACCTGTACCAGAAGGATGGGAAGAAAAAAGTTTGGAGAAGAAAGGGAACGGCACATGATCCAAGGCACACCACATCCTCTGTAAAACATGGTGGAGGCAACGTGATGGCATGGGCATGCATGGCTTTCAATGGCACTGGGTCACTTGTGTTTATTGATGACATAAGAGCAGACAAGAGTAGCCGGATGAATTCTGAAGTGTACCGGGATATACTTTCAGCCCAGATTCAGCCAAATGCTGCAAAGTTGATTGGACGGCGCTTCATAGTACAGATGGACAATGACCCCAAGCATACAGCCAAAGCTACCCAGGAGTTCATGAGTGCCAAAAAGTGGAACATTCTGCAATGGCCAAGTCAATCTCCAGATCTAAACCCAATTGAGCATGCATTTCACTTGCTCAAATCCAGACTTAAGATGGAAAGACCCACAAACAAGCAAGACCTGAAGGCTGCGGCTGTAAAGGCCTGGCAAAGCATTAAGAAGGAGGAAACCCAGTGTTTGGTGATGTCCATGGGTTCCAGACTTAAGGCAGTGATTGCCTCCAAAGGATTTGCAACAAAATATTGAAAATAAAAATATTTTGTTTGGGTTATGTTTATTTGTCCAATTACTTTTGACCTCCTAAAATGTGGAGTGTTTGTAAAGAAATGTGTACAATTCCTACATTTTCTATCAGATATTTTTGTTCAACCCTTCAAATTAAACGTTACAATCTGCACTTGAATTCTGTTGTAGAGGTTTCATTTCAAATCCAATGTGGTGGCATGCAGAGCCCAACTCGCGAAAATTGTGTCACTGTCCAAATATTTCTGGCCCTAACTGTATATATATATACAGTGGGGCAAAAAAGTATTTAGTCAGTCAGCAATAGTGCAAGTTCCACCACTTAAAAAGATGAGAGGCGTCTGCAATTTACATCATAGGTAGACCTCAACTATGGGAGACAAACTGAGAAAAAAAAATCCAGAAAATCACATTGTCTGTTTTTTTAACATTTTATTTGCATATTATGGTGGAAAATAAGTATTTGGTCAGAAACAAAATTTCATCTCAATACTTTGTAATATATCCTTTGTTGGCAATGACAGAGGTCAAACGTTTTCTGTAAGTCTTCACAAGGTTGCCACACACTGTTGTTGGTATGTTGGCCCATTTCTCCATGCAGATCTCCTCTAGAGCAGTGATGTTTTTGGCTTTTCGCTTGGCAACACGGAGTTTCAACTCCCTTCAAAGGTTTTCTATAGGGTTGAGATCTGGAGACTGGCTAGGCCACTCCAGGACCTTGAAATGCTTCTTACGAAGCCACTCCTTCGTTGCCCTGGCGGTGTGCTTTGGATCATTGTCATGTTGAAAGACCCAGCCACGTTTCATCTTCAATGCCCTTGCTGATGGAAGGAGGTTTGCACTCAAAATCTCACGATACATGACCCCATTCATTCTTTCATGTACCCGGATCAGTCGTCCTGGCCCCTTTGCAGAGAAACATCCCCAAAGCATGATGTTTCCACCACCATGCTTTACAGTAGGTATGGTGTTTGATGGATGCAACTCAGTATTCTTTTTCCTCCAAACATGACAAGTTGTGTTTCTACCAAACAGTTCCAGTTTGGTTTCATCAGACCATAGGACATTCTCCCAAAACTCCTCTGGATCATCCAAATGCTCTCTAGCAAACTTCAGACGGGCCCGGACATGTACTCGCTTAAGCAGTGGGACACGTCTGGCACTGCAGGATCTGAGTCCATGGTGGCGTAGTGTGTTACTTATGGTAGGCCTTGTTACATTGGTCCCAGCTCTCTGCAGTTCATTCACTAGGTCCCCCCGCGTGGTTCTGGGATTTTTGCTCACCGTTCTTGTGATCATTCTGACCCCACGGGGTGGGATTTTGCGTGGAGCCCCAGATCGAGGGAGATTATCAGTGGTCTTGTATGTCTTCCATTTTCTAATTATTGCTCCCACTGTTGATTTCTTCACTCCAAGCTGGTTGGCTATTGCAGATTCAGTCTTCCCAGCCTGGTGCAGGGCTACAATTTTGTTTCTGGTGTCCTTTGACAGCTCTTTGGTCTTCACTATAGTGGAGTTTGGAGTCAGACTGTTTGAGGGTGTGCACAGGTGTCTTTTTATACTGATAACAAGTTTAAACAGGTGCCATTACTACAGGTAATGAGTTGAGGAAAGAGGAGACTCTTAAAGAAGAAGTTACAGGTCTGTGAGAGCCAGAAATCTTGATTGTTTGTTTCTGACCAAATACTTATTTTCCACCATAATATGCAAAAAAAATGATAAAAAAACAGACAATGTGATTTTCTGGATTTTTTTTTCTCAGTTTGTCTCCCATAGTTGAGGTCTACCTATGATGTAAATTACAGACGCCTCTCATCTTTTTAAGTGGTGGAACTTGCACTATTGCTGACTAACTAAATACTTTTTTGCCCCACTGTATATATATATATATATATATCTCTACCTATTCTATGAGTAGACATTTATTTTACCTATTCTAATAAAACCTGTCAGTGTGATTTTACTGTACACCACACTGAATTGCCGGGTTTTCTCTAGAACACTGGTGCGTATTTCTCGTAAGTCACACTGTTAGTCCCTGTGTAATCTGTATTTTTCTTGCCCACATTGACTTTCATTGGCGTATTTATTGCGCAATACGCTGACAAACGCAGCATGCTGCGATTTTGTACGGCCGTAAAATACAGATGTGTAATATACGCCAGATAGAAGTTGCCCCATAGACAATCATTGTTCCGTGTGCAATGCGTAGTTTTTGCGCATCTCATACGTCCGTAAAACTCTCTAGTGTGACGCCGGCCTAAAAGTCAAACATTAATCTGATGTACTGTAGCAATGAATGTATAGAGAACACCAAAAATAAGGAAAACACAAAGAAGGGTCTTTCCCAGTTAAGAATTGCATACCAGTGGGATATACCATAAACTATCACTGGAAATCTGTCATCCTCATTAATCACTGAATATCTCTGTTTTTTCTGCATAGAAAAATATTTAGAATTGAGAGTCCTCAGTGGTCGATACCTTTTAATGGCTAACTGAAAAGATGGTTACCATCTTTTCAGTTAGCCATTAAAAGGTATCAACCACTGAGGACTCTCAATTCTAAATATTTTTCTATCTACTGGCTAACACGGCACCAAGATATATATCTTTCCTTTTTCCTGCATAGGCATTCTTCTGATCGCTAATTTTGCAGGGAGTTGCTGTATAGCTCTATGTAAAATGAATGGGGCTGTGTTGTAGTTTCCTGCTCATCAATTGGCTATAATTTCCATTGTGCAGGAAACTATGATGATGGAGCTGCAGCTGAGATCTCTCTAGTAGCCTCTTCATTCCACGTTTTGCATGGGCTTCTTCAGATGGAGTGTCCAGTATTCGTTTACTTCGGTCAGTTATTGATATATAGTTATGAGATACTTTGATATCGCTATATAATGATTCTAGTTTGGATTATATTGATAGCAAGAGAGAGAACCCTGCTGACCATAAGAGCTTACACACTAGAGGTGAGAGAGAGAACCCTGCTGACCATAACAGCTTACACACTACAGGCGAGAGAGAGAACCCTGCTGACCATAACAGCTTACACACTACAGGCGAGAGAGAGAACTCTGCTGACCATAAGAGCTTACACACTACAGGCGAGAGAGAGAACCCTGCTGACCATAAGAGCTTACACACTACAGGTGAGAGAGAGAACCCTGCTGACCATAAGAGCTTACACACTACAGGTGAGAGGGAGAACCCTGATGACCACAAGAGCTTACACACTACAGGCGAGAGAGAGAACCCTGATGACCATAAGAGCTTACACACTACAGGTGAGAGAGAGAACCCTGCTGACCATAAGAGCTTACACACTACAGGCGAGAGAGAGAACCCTGATGACCACAAGAGCTTACACACTACAGGCGAGAGAGAGAACCCTGCTGACCATAACAGCTTACACACTACAGGCGAGAGAGAGAACTCTGCTGACCATAAGAGCTTACACACTACAGGCAAGAGAGAGAACCCTGCTGACCATAAGAGCTTACACACTACAGGCGAGAGAGAGAACCCTGCTGACCATAAGAGCTTACACACTACAGGTGAGAGAGAGAACCCTGCTGACCATAAGAGCTTACACACTACAGGCGAGAGAGAGAACCCTGATGACCACAAGAGCTTACACACTACAGGCGAGAGAGAGAGAACCCTGCTGACCACAAGAACTTACACTCTACAGGCGAGAGAGAAAACCCCGGTAACCACAAGAGCTTACATACTAAAGGTGAGAGAGAGAACCCCGGTAACCACAAAAGCTTACACACTACAGGCGAGAGAGAGAGAACCCTGATGACCACAAAAGCTTACAACTACAGGCAAGAGAGAGAACCCGGTAACCACAAAAGCTTACAACTACAGGCAAGAGAGAGAACCCTGGTATCCACAAAAGTTTACACACTACAGGCAACAGAGAGAACCCCGGTAACCACAAAAGCTTACACTCTACAGACAAGAGAGAGAACCCCAGTAACCACAAACGCTTACACACTACAGGCAAGAGAGAGAACCCTGGTATCCACAAAAGTTTACACACTACGTGCGAAAGAGAGAACCCCGGTAACCACAAAAGCTTACACTCTACAGACAAGAGAGAGAACCCCAGTAACCACAAACGCTTACACACTACAGGCAAGAGAGAGAACCCCGGTAACCACAAGAGCTTAGACACTACAGGCGAGAGAGAGAACCCCGGTAACCACAAAAGCTTACACACTACAGGTGAGAGAGAAAACCCTGGGAACCACAAAAGCTTACACACTACAGGCAAGAGAGAGAACCCCGGTAACCACAAAAGCTTACACACTACAGGCAAGAGAGAGAACCCCAGTAACCACAAAAGCTTACACACTACAGGCAAGAGAGAGAACCCCGGTAACCACAAAAGCTTACAGACTAAAGGCAAGAGAGAGAACCCCGGTAACCACAAAAGCTTACACTCTACAGACAAGAGAGAGAACCCCAGTAACCACAAACGCTTACACACTACAGGCAAGAGAGAGAACCCCGGTAACCACAAGAGCTTAGACACTACAGGCGAGAGAGAGAACCCTGGTAACCACAAAAGCTTACACACTACAGGTGAGAGAGAAAACCCTGGGAACCACAAAAGCTTACACACTACAGGCAAGAGAGAGAACCCCGGTAACCACAAAAGCTTACACACTACAGGCAAGAGAGAGAACCCCAGTAACCACAAACGCTTACACACTACAGGCAAGAGAGAGAACCCCGGTAACCACAAAAGCTTACACACTACAGGCAAGAGAGAGAACCCCAGTAACCACAAAAGCTTACACACTACAGGCAAGAGAGAGAACCCCAGTAACCACAAAAGCTTACACACTACAGGCAAGAGAGAGAACCCCGGTAACCACAAAAGCTTACAGACTAAAGGCGAGAGAGAGAACCCTGCTGACTATAAAAGCTTATAATCTACAGTGAAATGAAAGAGACAGAAGATCCCACTGATCACAAGAGCGTACACTCTACAGAGGTGAGAATTGCATAGTGACTTTAGAGATGGAAAACAACGCAGCTGGACACACTATGCTCCACTGGGAACCCCTGGTCTGTGATGGCGCTGGTACTGACCCCCGCTGTACAAGATATGATCATCAGTAAGAAATCATGGCTGCAAGGCATTATGGGGAGACCGCTGCGACAATGCAAAATGATGTTTGCCTGCTCTCTTATGCTTCAGCAGTATGGGAAATGGTGCTGGGCAAGTTTACTTCTTTTTTTGTGAACTGCAAAATGAATCCCAAAATATTTTAATTTGTCTGAAACTCCAAATTTCAAGAAATTCAATACAAAATCAATCCTCATGTCTTATTGTAATGCTTCCCACATAGGCAAAATATGTAGTTTCTAGATAAACTCTAACTCGTTGTTATGATGTATAACAAAACAAAATACCTACAAGTATATACAACTGTTTCTGCATCTTGTGCACATTTTGTGTGACGGAACATATCATATCTCTCATTCCGTCATTGTATCCTGGCTTGCTCTGTATGCAGATTGTGCGATAACAGACAAGAATGACATCACAGAGTATCATGTGTCCAGCGCTGCCTGTGATTCCGCTCTCTACAGAACTGCTCCACAATTAAAACCGTCCTGATGTCTTTTCTTTTTTGTTTAGGCTTCTGAGAGCCAAGTGTTGGGATTATGTAATGGTGACAATTGATTGTGTGTCACATACCCCATCACTCATCAGATGAATTTGCTGTGGAACCTAAATGAACTTAGAAATGTGCATCTTGCCCCAAGGGACGTAGAAGAAAGACAGAGGCTATACTGAGTATGTTTTGTTAAGGAAGGAGAAGCTCAACCATCAGATGTTCCGCTTGTGGTGCAAGCCCTGGGTTATGCATTAAGTCCCATTAAAATAACATACTTGCACTTATCTGTACTGGGCAAGTTTTATCATATTCATTATTTCCCTCATTTAAGAGCTGAACTGGAATAATAAGATCTAAAATAAAATGTGATCTTGCCCTCAAAATGACCCAGAGGTAGTAGAACATATACGGGTTGTAAAATCTGCCAGGTTTTAAGTGACAGACCTATTGACTAAATCATAAAACGGATTAGAATGGTCACCAGATGAAAAGCCCTAGAATGTAAGGTTCAGCCGAACATTAGGTACGTTTAGGGTAAATGACTAGACAGACACAAGCTGTTACATTTGAGAATAGCCCCCGGGCCGTGTTAAATTTCTGCTAGATATACTGATATTCCACTTCTGGAGTTGTTCTTTAGTATGTTTGTACATTTGTCCTTTTGTGTTAGGTATTTTTATGTACACATTGTTTGAGTGGGTTACTAGAACTTACAAGTGTGGAAATGTGGGAAACGGAGGAAGTGACATGATTTTAAATACCTTAACGGTTATCTCCTGAAAGGTTTGTGCCTACTATGCTTTTTGAGGAGTTTTTGGAGTGGAAACTGAGTGGAAATTTTTCAAAAACTTGGAATTTCTGCTTAGCTTCTGCTCTGAAAACTCAGCAAAAAGACTCAGTGTGCACATTGCCGTACTTAGCCAACTACTGATCCAATATTTTGCGGTTCTATAATGATTTGCTTCTGCTAACTTTATATATTGGTTTTTTTTTTATCTAAACAAGTATAAGGTTTTCTGCTATTTAGCTTCAATCATAATAATACAACATATTTCTCTACAGGGGCTTGGCGAATGGACAGCCCTCTGACTCTTAACTCCTCAACTATGTGGAAGGAAGCAGAGGGTTTGGAGCTTTGGAATAGAAAAAACAGCATCAAACTTTATAAAACAGATACACATTAAAAAACTAAAATTACAAAATGAATACCTAGAGAATCCTCTCCATAACCTTAAGACACCCATACATCTTAAATATTTGTTGGCTGACAGGTACATTATGTTCCTAACTTCCCCATACATCTAAAAGATCTGCTTAACTGATGAGGAGAGCAGAGAGATTGTCCATTTACAGTCCATGGGTCCTGTCAGCCAGATTGTGCCACCTAAAATAAAAACTGAAGATATATTGTACAAGACAAAAGTGTGGAAATATTAACTGGCATTAAATGGAACCTGTCATGAGAAAAAACTCTATCATCTTACAGATATGAGGTAAATCTGCAGGTCAATAGCCCTCTGAAGCTGTGTAGCTGTGCACTGAAAGCCCCGCTGCTGGGGAGGAAATTAACTTTATTCCTCTTGGCAACCTCAGGTTTTTCAAGCATAGAGGTGTGGCTTCAGTCACCGCTCAGTGGATAGTGAGCAGCGGCTGAAACTACACCCCAACACTGACTGACATCAGTATTTTTCGGACTATAAGACGCCCCGGACCATAAGATACACCCCAAATTTTCAGAAGGAAAATAGGGAAAAAATTAATGCGTCAAATGGGGGTCCATCTTACAGTCCAAATTCAGCTTCCTGGGGGGGGGGGATGATCGGGAGTGGTGGCAGAGGGAGTCACAGGAGGTGTTTACTGGCGATGATCTGACTCTCATCCATAGTGTGGGGGCTCTGCCTACATTTTGTGAAAGCTCGGAGCCCCAACACTCATATGATCATCGCCCCCTGCAGCATCAGACCATCGATCACCCCCTCTTCTCAGCCCAGGGCTGGCAGAATTGCCCGACTCCTGCTGCCGCCCCACTCCTAGTAAGTGCATCCAGACTATAACATGCATCCCCATTTTCCCCAAAAATTTTTGGGAAAAAATGTGCGTCTCATAGTTAGAAAAATACGGTAAGTGACGCGTTTGGTTCAAAGTTTGGGGAAAAGTCCTCTTTAATGGTGGGATAGTTTGTGGGAATAATCTGATGGACAATTACATAGTAACATAGTAACATAGTTAGTAAGGCCGAAAAAAGACATTTGTCCATCCAGTTCAGCCTATATTCCATCATAATAAATCCCCAGATCTACGTCCTTCTACAGAACCTAATAATTGTATTGATTGGCTACTTTCTGGCTAATCACACTCCTATGCTTATGGATCGTTTTATTCAAAATGCATTGAGTGTAAAGCCACAGTTTAGTCTTATGACTTGGCACATTTCTATTTTCTCCATTTCCTCCAGGATGTAGATCTTAAATCTACTTTGTGTGAATAGTTTTAAGCAGGATGTAACTTTATATTCAATTGTTTTCTAGTGTTGAGAGGTGATTTAGTGGTCAGACATTATGGATGAAATGACTAATTACAAGCGGGTTGTAGCACAACAGATTTTTAACAATTGCCTCCTTTGACTTTAATATACAAGAGACAAAGGGACCTATTCAACATTTCCATTTTTAAGTCACTTTTCTTTATTTTCTTGTGGTATTCATTGACATTTTTTGTGCCAAATTCAGTGCTGTTGGGGTTTGATACATGAAGTGTATCATGTGCGCTATAAGATACGCTTAGAGTAACACATGCTGGGATTAGATACAGGGCTCAGTGTAGTGAATCGCATGATGAAATTAGATATTGAGCTCAGCAGAGTGTATCACACAGGATAGGATCAGATACAAAGTATGTATAGTATGTAATGTGTAACACCGCTAGAAGCAGGCAGAGCGGAGTAACGCATTACACCACTATTCCCATAGAAGTGCATGGAGCAGGGTCACACATTACATAACCGCTCCTATAGAAGTGGACAGAGCAAAGTCATACATTTTTAAGGAGGCAGTAGCAGAATCTGTGAATTCACTGAATATTTTTATTTTTGGGGTTGTGAGGGGGGCAATTAATGTGTGACCCCTCTCTGTCCACTTCTATGGAATCAGTGGTGTAATGTGTGACCCCGCTCCATCCACTCCTATGGGAGCAGTGGTGTAATGTGTGACCCCGCTCTGTTCCCTTCTATGGAAGTAGTGGTGTAATGTGTGACCCCACTCTGTCCACTACTTTACAACTCTCATAGAAGCGGACACCGCAGGGTCACTCCTCCCCCATAAATAATATTATTCAGTGGGGTCACGGAAGAGTATATCTCATAACTTTACAACCTTTACAAAGTTTTTATCATATTGAACCCGAAATAAATCTGGTATCATTGTAATCGCACTTACCCGAAGAATAAAGTCGCCTAATCACTTATACTACACGAGGAATGGCGTAAAAAAAAATAAAACCAATGTTTCACATGCTGTTGATTTTTTCATTCTGCTTCCCTAAGTAAGGCTCTGTGCACATTTATCCTGCGCTCTGCACTGAGCGCTTACACCGGAAATCTTTGAAATATCTATAATGAGGCAGATGGAGGCACTGTGGACGCCATGGGACCTGTGATCCAATGGTGTACTTATTTTTAGGATTGCATAAATGCGCCGTCGGCCACAGTTTTATGCGCTTCTGAAAAGATGGCCAGGTGGAGTCCAGAGTAACTCTGCTGCATCATTATAGAGAATGGATTCATCGGGGGTTTCATCTGTCACGTCACTCGGAGATTTAGATGGAAACCCTAATGTAAGTACTCAGCGTAGAGCGCCGGATAAATGTGATAAAGGTTAGATAAAATGTTCCCAATGAAAGCCTCAACTAAATCCACAAAAAAGCAAGCCCTCACTCAGGTCCGCTTTCTGTTAACGGAAAGATAGGGGCTTTCACGTTACTGGTAGCACAAAGGCTTTGGAAAAGTGAAATGGCTCCTCGCCCCAGAAAGAAATTCAGCAAATTCTCCGCTCCCAATCCAAATGCCCCCCTCCCTTCTGAGCCCCAGTGTGCCTACACAACATTTAGCCCCCACATGTTTAGTATTTCTGTAGTGATGAGAGCCCGCCTAACTTACAGGTGCATGCCTCCAGAAGCACGGGTTGGGCATAACGTACTGGTGACTGCAAGAGCAGTTTGCAATTTCCAATCAGCAACATCTACTGCTGCTTGTTTCTGGAAAACACCCATGGAGTCAAAATCCTCACTACACTGTAGATAAATTCCCAAAGGGGTCACTTGAGGGGGGATTCTGCTTTTCTAGCACTTAGGGACTCTATATATGGAGTCCACAAACTATTCTATATACTGTATATATGTCTAATATTGTCTAATATTTAAATTTGTTTGGTGATCTGAAACATTTAAGTGTGACAAGCATGCAAAAGTATAGGAAATCAGGAAGGGGCAAACACTTTTTCACACAAACGTATATATATATATTGACATATATATGCAGAGCAATGTGCAGCAAGTGGATGTAGCTACTGCTGCAAGGTTCCAGACTAGAAACAGATCCTGTGTTAAATCCAATCAATAAGATTTACTTCTAGCCCTTTCTTTTGCATTGTAGAGGCATCTACAGTCAGTGCAGGTTGTTTTATTCACGCACCACATGTTGTATACACCTGAGGAGAATTCTGAACTATGTTTTCTAACATAAATCATGTATTTCATAGCAAAGTCAGTATAACACAGGGACAAATAGATGCACAGTTAGGCCGGTTTAACACTATAACACGATATTTCCGGTACTGGAAAAAAACTGTACCGGAGATGTCAGTGTCCGTGTGTCCGTATGTGTAATGCCTATGGCACACATGTGGCAACCGTGTGCTGCTTGTGTGTTGCATCAGTTCCACAATGACAGGCGCGGCAGGGTAGAAGCGGTTCAGTAAGCGCTGTTCCCCGGCACCGGGTGTTGAAGACAGCTCTCATCATTCTCCCCTGCTCTGCCAACAATCACCATGACCAGTTGAGAATGATGAGAGTTGTATTCAAGTGAGAACATTGACAGCAGGTGGCGGCTGATGGGACTATTAGCCACTAATAACAGTAACAGCTGGAGCGGCTGATGGGAGTATTCATGACTCGTTGCTTGCGCTATAAATAAATAAATGGAAAAATGGCATGGGTTCACTTGTATTTTCTATAACCAGCCAGGCAAAATTGACAGCTCGGGCTGCAACCCTCAACTGTCAGCATTAGCAAGGCTGATTATCAAGAATAGAGGGGTCCCATGCTGTATTTTTAATTATTTAAGTAAATAATTTAAAAAAATGGTATGGGGGTCCTCCCATTTTTGACAACCAGCCTTGCTAAAGCTGACAGCTGGGGGCTAGCATTCTCAGGCTGGTAAGGGGCCATGGATATTGACCCCCTAGCCTAAAAAATAGCAGCCATTTTTATTTAAAAATAACAAACTCAGTTATACTCACCTAACGCCTAAATACACTGAATCCTTTGTCTCCTGTAATAAAAGTAAAATAAAAAACAACAATATCTCTCACCTGTCCATCGTTCTGTCACATGCTGTAATCCATGTCTGGGGGATAAATAGTTTTCAACTTGGATGGTGCCAAGATGCGACAGTTCAGGTTGAGAACCACTTATGAATGCGCTGCTGCTGCGAACGCAGCATCATTGACCAACGTCATCATGGTTACTGCCTGTAAGTGAGGCTGTGTTCCCAGCAGGGCTGAACTATGGTGACCTCAGCATCATGGAAAAAAGTCAGTGATGAGGTCACCACAAGTTCAAGCTCAGTGACTTCACAGCTCATCACCGTGAAAATTTCTAACTATGAAAATTGAAAATGTGTCATGAGATGCAGCGTCTCCTCAACAACACAGAGGACTAAACCTTAAGCCCTGTCATGGCACCTACCGGTATACGACTCTACCTGTACTTTATGAGACCCTGAAGTCTTGTTATGGCACCCACTGATCTGCATCTCCACCTGTCTTTACTTGTACTTTGCCAGACCCTTAAGTCTTGTCACTGTACCCACTTTTTAGCACCAACGGCATTTGCTGTGTTTGGTGTTTGGAGGAAGAAGGGTGAGTACAACACCAAGAACACCATCCAAACTGTGAATCATGGTGGGCGAAACATCATACTTTGGGATGCTTTCCTGCAAAGGGGATAGGATGACAGCACCATATCGAAGGGAGATTTTGTACAACAACCTCCCTCCCTCAGTAAATCATTGAAGATGGGTCGCAGCTGGGTCTTCCAGCATGAAAATGACCCAAACACACAGCCATGGCAACTAAGAAGTGGCTCTGTAAGAAGCATTTCAAGGTCCTGGAGTGGCCTAGCCAGTCTCTAGGCCTGAACCCAATAAAAAACTTTGGAGAGAGCTGAAATGTTGCCCAACGACAGCGCCGAAACCTGAAAAATCTGAAGAAGTTCTGTATGGAGCAGTGGCCCAAAATTCCTACTGCAGTGTGTGTAAATTTGGTCAAGAACTACAGAAAAAATATCTGACCGGTCATGATTAATTTTTGGTTTCATGCCAGCTCTGGTTCTGTTATAATTTAAATGTGACTTTTTTCCTTTTTGGGCCAGCAAGGGTTAATGTCAGTTTCCTTGCTGGCAGTTGTTTTGTTCCTGGCCAGCTGATGTGGGTGGTGACCACTCCCACCATCCTTTAAATGGTCACACGACGCATCAGCTGACTGTTGGTAATAGAGTTATTCTATGAAGACCAGCATAGGAGTTTGAAGCTCTCTGGTGCCAGTGGTTTATCTGCTACTTCTGTGGAGTTAGGTTTTCTGATTCCGTGTCCTCTGCTGTGTGGAGCTTGGCAGTGGAGGCTGGAGCTAAGTTTCTTGTTCCCTTACCTTGTCTATCTCGTGCTTGTCACTTCACCCTGTGTTTATACCATCTGCAGTGGTGAGGCTAGCGTCTTTGCTGGCCAGTGCACTATTCAGGGTATAGTGAGGTGACAGCTATGGACTAGGCACATGACGGCGGCAAAGGAAAGGACCCACATAGGGCGTTAGGGGAGCTTAGGGATAGGCAGAGGTGGTAGTTACGAGGTGCCCCATCCCTCGCTCCCGACTGTTCGGGCCTTCCTCTCCCTTTTTCCATCCCGTTGTTGATGCTTGTTTTGTTGTTTGCTGGACCTACCCGTGTGGGTCGTGACATGACCTCTGTAATTTCAAACAAAGGTTTCTACACCAAATATTAAGTTCAGTTTTTCTATTGTTTCAAATACTTTTTTTCATGCAATAAAATGTTAATCAATTATGTAAAAATCATACAATGTGATTTTCTGGTTTTTGCTTTTAGATTCTGTCACAGTTGAAGTGTACCTATGATAAAATTTACAGACCTCTCCATTCTTTCTAGGTGGGAAAGCTTGCATAATTGGCGGTGTATCAAATACTTATTCTCCCCACTGTATATGCTTTTACATGGTTAGAGGGAATCTATCAGCAGAAAAAATATGTACTTTTTAAATATCTTATTAAAGGGGTTGTCCAGGCTTGGGTCAAAAGTTTGCAGTCACTGTATGCGATTGCAAACTGCCGAATTATGACAGTGTGCGGTGTGAAAGCTATCATGATGTGTATCATGATGATGTGTCCGGTAGTGCTTGGCTTTTTCCTGCAGCCTCATAAAATCATTGGGGCGTCGTGCATGCACTTTGTCGCTCCATTCAAATGTGGATAAAAGTGCCCTGTTCTGCCATTTGGTGCAGGTCCCAGTAGTCAGAACCCCATCGATCTATAAGTTACCAGCTACCTGCTGTATAAGTGATAATGTATCTTCAACTATATATAACACGTAAAAAATTAGCTGTACCCTGAGAACAAAGATGATCACTGCTCATAGTAAACTCTGGTTATTGCTAAGTTTTTCTATGATTGTAATATTCCCATTTAAGGCAAGGCTGAAAGGTTTAAATTAACTGTAGCAACAATGTAACAATTCATTTACAGTTTAATTAAAATGCTTTTCTTTTTCTGCAAACATTTAAATTATCCTCTTAGTAGATCTTCTGAGCTAGTTGGTGATGCTGAAATGTTTTTACGGTTTTATCTTGTTTTACTGAGATGGTGGTGATTAATCTTCCTGATAAAACTCTTCGGCAGGATCCCACAACACCCCATATGCTGTGATAACACATATATCACTTCAGCTCCTGTCATGTTTCATTTGTCATAAGAGAAATTGGGTTCCTCTGTCTTCCCTCCCCCCTCTGCTCTTGGAAGAAAAAAGTCTCCAAATTAAAGCTCCCACATGATTCTCCTGAAAACTTACAAACACCTTTAGCTTGTATTAAATGCTTTTTCTTGGAATGCATCAGAGTCTACAATCGCTCTTTGGATTTCCACAATTTCTGCTTGCTGTTACTTGTTTAGAGGGAGATCCATTGCTAAATCCCATAATACCCATATAATGATTACATGGCTTTCAAATATTGGCTCTTTACCAAGCATCAATAATTCACTATGAAATCGTGGAGTGTTTTATGAAAGAGTAACAGTGTTGCTGGCGGAGGGTTAAACTTTGAGTTTCCCATTACCCATTTATATATATATATTTCATGTCTACATAGATAGACTGACACATATAGAGACAGTGCCCAGCATAAATGAGTACACCCCATTCAAAAGTAATATTTTAATCAATATCTCACTGAACATAAGAACTATTTCCAAAATGTTGACTAGACTGGGTTTCTTAAAACATTATTTGAACCAATAACATGAAAGTGGGGTTTAATAATATAGCTTTCATTATAAAATCTTCAGTTTTACTAAAATTAGTTGGTACAAAAATAAAAACACCCCACATCAAAAATTATTATTATTATTATTATTAAGGACATGACAAAGTCTTCTAGATATGGAGAGAACAAGTTGGCGACATATTGCAACATGTATACTTTTCATTTGTTCAAGAACGACTTCTTTTACAGACTGGATGCTGGATGGAGAGCGATGCTCAACTTGTAGAGATCAAGTCGTATTTCCTGAAATTCACAGCTTCACAAGAATTTGAACATTTTGATATTCAATTTCTCACGCTGCTGTAGCAATAGAGAACGAGCTATCATCTTTTTTTTTTGCGCATGCCTCCCTATATTGTACTGTGCCTATCACATCTTACCGATTATCATAACTTGTACAGTGGTGGTGGTCAGTACCTGGACCATCACAGGTCAGCGGTTCCCAATGATGAACAGAACAGTTTGTACGGCAGAGTAATTTTCCAATTCAAGAGTCACTGGTTAAGTTTCTTTTCTGTAGAGGGTAAGATCTTTTGATTAGCGGGATCCTCTCTCTTTCACCTTTTCAGTGTAATTTTTTATGGTCATCGGGTTTCTTTCTCCCATGTTTATTATCCGGGTCATGAAAAGATTTCTAGTTTTCAGATTTGCGTAAATTGATTCGGCTCAAAACAACTTTTGGGGGAAATTCGACAAAGATCCACTCATCTTTAGGACCATGTGAAAATTCACCCATCTATATGCAACGTTCCAGATTCCCAACTCAAGTTGTTTTCAATTTGGAAGCTGAAACTTTGCACCTAAATGGATGAATAAAACCAGGGTTTTTTTTTTACACTTAGACTCCCTGAGTGCAGGCTTCATTTTTATTCTTTTGATTACTGCAAGAACTTTCTTGGCTACTGCCCTACAAGGGATTACCAATGACTGAAGACTTTGTACTATTAATTTTATTACTAGATAGATAGATAGATAGATAGATAGATAGATAGATAGATAGATAGATAGATAAAATACAAAAGAGCCAAATATTACAGGATATTTCGGGTGCCACATGGGATAATAAAAGTCTACTTTTTGTACAGTCTATTGGAGTGATGTCTCCTTTTCTTTTTTTTTCTAGATAGGCAGATAAAGACATAAATCACAAAAGAAGGCAGCACACCAAGGCAGCAAGTCCAGTGAAACTAAAAGTGGACATTCTTTTAGCCCGTGGATATGACATTTCATTAGCTAGGTAGATAGGTAGATTCAATTTAAAGATTGTTGGCACTGCCCCTGAAGGACACGTAGCTGTTATGATCTGGTGGTTAGAACAAATAGTGGACCTGGTAGTTAGAGCACCAGAAAAGACCTGATAGCACATTAATACAGGACAAGCTCTGGTAAGTGGAACCTCTGCTGACCGCAATCCCTAATCCTATCACGTACACTAGAAATAGCCGTGGAGCGCTCCTAACATGACCTAGGCGCCTCTTCACAGCCTCAGAACTAGCTAGCCCTAGATATAGGAAAAATAAGCCTATCTTGCCTCAGAGAAAATTCCCCAAAGGAAAAGGCAGCCCCCCACATATATTGACTGTGAGTAAGATGAAATCACAAACACAGAGATGAAATAGATTCAGCAAAGAGAGGCCCGACTTACTAAACAGACAGAAGATAGGAAAGGTCACTTTGCAGTAAGCACAAAACCCTACAAAAGCCACACAGAGAGTGCAGGGAAAAATACCTTCCGCACCGACTAACGGAGCGGAGGCGCCCCTCTGCGTCCCAGAGCTTCCAGCAAGCAAGGCAAAATTCACATAAGCATGCTGGACAGAAAAAATAGCAAACAAGAAAAAAGCAAAGCGAAACTTAGCTTCTGCTGGAGAAAACAGGTAACCAGAAAGATCCAGGAGCGAACTAGACCAATGCTACAACATTGACAGCTGGCATCGGACAAGGATCCAAGTGGAGTTAAATAGAGCAGCCCACTAATGAATTAGCCTCGTCACCTGTAGAAGGAAACTCAGAAACACCCACAGGCATAAGAGAAAGTCCATGGACAGAACCAGCCGAAGTACCATTCATGACCACAGGAGGGAGCATGAAAACAGAATTCACAACAGTACCCCCTCCTTGAGGAGGGGTCACCGAACCCTCACGAGAGACCCCAGGCCGACCAGGATGAGCCAAATGAAAGGCACGAACCAGATCGGCCGCATGAACATCAGAGGCAAAAACCCAGGAATTATCCTCCTGACCATAACCCTTCCACTTGACCAAGTACTGGAGTTTCCGTCTCGAAATACGAGAATCCAAAATCTTCTCCACCACATACTCCAACTCCCCCTCAACCAACACCGGAGCAGGAGGGTCAATGGATGGAACCACAGGCGCCACATATCTCCGCAACAACGACCTATGGAACACATTATGGATGGCAAAAGAATCTGGAAGGGCCAAACGAAATGACACAGGATTGATAACCTCAGAAATTTTATACGGACCAATGAAACGAGGCTTAAACTTAGAAGAGGAAACCTTCATAGGAACATAACGAGACGACAACCAAACTAAATCCCCAACACGAAGTCGGGGACCCACACAGCGCCGGCGGTTAGCGAAACGTTGAGCCTTCTCCTGGGACAATGTCAAATTGTCCACCACATGAGTCCAAATCTGCTGCAACCTATTCACCACAGTATCTACACCAGGACAGTCTGAAGACTCAACTTGCCCTGAAGAGAAACGAGGATGGAAACCAGAATTGCAGAAAAACGGTGAAACCAAAGTAGCCGAACTGGCCCGATTATTAAGGGCAAACTCAGCCAACGGCAAAAAGGACACCCAATCATCCTGATCAGCAGAAACAAAGCATCTCAAATATGTTTCCAACGTCTGATTAGTTCGTTCGGTTTGGCCATTTGTCTGAGGATGGAAAGCCGAGGAAAAAGACAGATCAATGCCCATCCTAGCACAAAAGGATCGCCAAAACCTCGAAACAAACTGAGAACCTCTGTCCGAAACGATGTTCTCCGAAATGCCATGTAAACGAACCACATGCTGGAAAAACAATGGCACCAAATCAGAGGAGGAAGGCAATTTAGACAAGGGTACCAAATGGACCATCTTAGAAAATCGATCACAAACCATCCAAATGACCGACATCTTTTGAGAGACGGGGAGATCCGAAATAAAATCCATAGAAATATGCGTCCAGGGTCTCTTCGGGACCGGCAAGGGCAAAAGCAACCCACTAGCACGAGAACAGCAGGGCTTAGCCCGAGCACAAGTCCCACAGGACTGCACAAAAGAACGCACATCCCGTGACAAAGAAGGCCACCAAAAGGATCTAGCCACCAAATCTCTGGTACCAAAGATTCCAGGATGCCCAGCCAACACCGAACAATGAAGCTCAGAGATAACTCTGCTAGTCCATTTATCAGGGACAAACAGTTTCTATGCTGGGCAACGGTCAGGTCTATCAGCCTGAAATTTTTGCAGTACCCACCGCAAATCAGGGGAGATGGCAGACAAAATTATCCCCTCTTTGAGAACACCTGCCAGCTCAGAAACACCCGGAGAGTCAGGCACAAAACTCCTTGACAGGGCATCAGCCTTCACATTCTTAGAGCCCAGAAGGTACGAAACCACAAAATCAAAACGGGAGAAAAATAACGCCCATCGAGCCTGTCTCGGATTCAACCGTTTGGCAGACTCAAGATAAGTCAAATTTTTGTGATCTGTCAAGACCACCACGCGATGCTTGGCTCCTTCAAGCCAATGACGCCACTCCTCGAATGCCCACTTCATGGCCAACAATTCTCGATTACCAACATCATAATTGCGCTCAGCAGGCGAAAACTTTCTAGAAAAGAAAGCACATGGCTTCATTCCCGAGCCATCAGAACTTCTTTGCGACAAAACAGCCCCTGCTCCAATCTCAGAGGCATCAACCTCAACCTGAAACGGGAGCGAAACATCTGGCTGGCACAACACAGGGGCAGAAGAAAAACGACGCTTCAATTCCTGAAAAGCATCCACAGCCGCAGAAGACCAATTGACCACATCAGCACCCTTCTTGGTCAAATCAGTCAATGGTTTAGCAACACTAGAAAAATTAGCGATGAAGCGACGATAAAAATTAGCAAAGCCCAGGAACTTTTGCAGGCTCTTCACAGATGTCGGCTGCGTCCAATCATGAATGGCCTGGACTTTAACAGGGTCCATCTCGACAGTAGAAGGGGAAAAAATGAACCCCAAAAATGAAACCTTCTGAACTCCAAAGAGACACTTTGACCCCTTCACAAACAAGGAATTAGCACGAAGGACCTGGAACACCATTCTGACCTGCTTCACATGAGACTCCCAATCATCCGAAAAGACCAAAATATCATCCAAATACACAATCAGGAATTTATCCAGGTACTCTCGGAAGATGTCATGCATAAAGGACTGAAATACTGATGGAGCATTGGAAAGCCCGAATGGCATCACCAGGTACTCAAAATGGCCCTCGGGCGTATTAAATGCTGTTTTCCATTCATCGCCCCGTTTAATACACACAAGATTATACGCCCCTCGAAGGTCTATCTTGGTAAACCAACTAGCCCCTTTAATACGAGCAAACAAGTCGGACAGCAACGGCAAAGGATACTGAAATTTGACAGTAATTTTATTAAGAAGGCGGTAATCAATACAAGGTCTCAAAGAACCATCCTTCTTGGCCACAAAAAAGAATGCTGCTCCCAACGGTGATAACGACGGGCGAATATGGCCTTTCTCCAAGGATTCCTTTATCCGCATAGCGGCGTGTTCTGGCACAGATAAATTGAACAATCGGCCCTTAGGAAACTTACTACCAGGAATCAAATTAATTGCACAATCGCAATTCCTATGAGGAGGTAGGGCACTGGCTTTGGGCTCATCAAATACATCCTGATAATCCGACAAAAACTCCGGAACTTCAGAAGGAGTAGAAGATGAAATTGACAAAAATGGAACATCACCATGTACCCCCTGGCAACCCCAGCTGGACACAGACATAGATTTCCAGTCCAATACTGGATTATGGACCTGTAGCCATGGTAACCCCAAAACGACCACATCATGCAGATTATGTAACACCAAAAAACAGATATCCTCCTGATGTGCAAGAGCCATGCACATGGTCAATTGGGTCCAGTACTGAGGCTTATTCTTGGCCAAAGGCGTAGCATCAATTCCTCTCAATGGAATAGGATGCTGCAAGGGCTCCAAGAAAAAACCACAACGCCTAGCATACTCCAGGTCCATCAAATTCAGGGCAGCACCTGAATCCACAAATGCCATAACAGAGTAGGAAGACAAAGAACAAATCAGAGTAACGGACAATAGAAATTTTGACTGTACCGTACCAATGGTGGCAGACCTAGCGAACCGCTTAGTGCGCTTAGGACAATCGGAGATAGCATGAGTGGAATCACCACAGTAAAAACACAGCCCATTCCGACGTCTGTGTTCCTGCCGTTCAGTTCTGGTCAAAGTCCTATCACACTGCATAGGCTCAGGCCCGTGCTCAGATAGTACCGCCAAATGGTGCACAGATTTACGCTCACGCAAGCGCCGATCGATCTGAATGGCCAAGGACATAGACTCATTCAGACCAGCAGGTATGGGAAATCCCACCATGACATCTTTAAGGGCTTCAGAGAGACCCTTTCTGAAGATTGCTGCCAGGGCACCTTCATTCCACTGAGTGAGCACAGACCACTTTCTAAACTTCTGACAATATATCTCTGCTTCATCCTGACCCTGACACAGAGCCAGCAAGATTTTCTCTGCCTGATCCACTGAATTAGGTTCGTCATAAAGCAATCCGAGCGCCAGGAAAAACGCATCCACATCACGCAATGCCGGATCTCCTGGCGCAAGGGAAAATGCCCAGTCTTGAGGGTCACCACGTAACAAAGAAATAATGATCCTTACTTGTTGAGCAGGATCACCTGAGGAGCGAGGTTTCAAAGCTAGAAACAATTTACAATTATTTTTGAAATTCAAGAACTTAGATCTATCACCAAAAAATAAATCAGGAATTGGAATCCTAGGCTCTGACATCGAGTTCTGAACCACAACATCTTGAATGTTTTGTACCCTTGTAGTGAGATTATCCATCCAAGAGGACAGACCTTGAATGTCCATGTCTACACCTGTGTTCTGAACCACCCAGAGGTAAAGGGGAAAAGTGAGACAGAACACGCTGCAAAGAAAAAAAAATGGTCTCAGAGTTTCACTTATCCCTCTATTGAGATGCATCAATACTTTTGGCCAGCTGTACTGTTATGATCTGGTGGTTAGAACAAATAGTGGACCTGGTAGTTAGAGCACCAGAAAAGACCTGATAGCACATTAATACAGGACAAGCTCTGGGAAGTGGTACCTCTGCTGACCGCAATCCCTAATCCTATCACGTACACTAGAAATAGCCGTGGAGCGCTCCTAACATGACCTAGGCGCCTCGTCACAGCCTCAGAACTAGCTAGCCCTAGAGATAGGAAAAATAAGCCTATCTTGCCTCAGAGAAAATTCCCCAAAGGAAAAGGCAGCCCCCCACATATATTGACTGTGAGTAAGATGAAATCACAAACACAGAGATGAAATAGATTCAGCAAAGAGAGGCCCGACTTACTAAACAGACAGAAGATAGGAAAGGTCACTTTGCAGTCAGCACAAAACCCTACAAAAGCCACACAGAGAGTGCAGGGAAAAATACCTTCCGCACCGACTAATGGAGCGGAGGCGCCCCTCTGCGTCCCAGAGCTTCCAGCAAGCAAGGCAAAATTCACATAAGCATGCTGGACAGAAAAAAATAGCAAACAAGAAAAAAGCAAAGCGAAACTTAGCTTCTGCTGGAGAAAACAGGTAACCAGAAAGATCCAGGAGCGAACTAGACCAATGCTACAACATTGACAGCTGGCATCGGACAAGGATCCAAGTGGAGTTAAGTAGAGCAGCCCACTAACGAATTAGCCTCGTCACCTGTAGAAGGAAACTCAGAAACACCCACAGGCATAAGAGAAAGTCCATGGACAGAACCAGCCGAAGTACCATTCATGACCACAGGAGGGAGCCCGAAAACAGAATTCACAACACGTAGCACCCAGTGCACATGTTCAGCCTCCTTTTCAGATCCAGGAAAACATATATGGTATAAATAGTAATTGGAGCAATTGCTTGCAACACATTTGGAGGTGATCATGTTGGCTATGCATTACCGTATTTTTCGGACTATAAGACACATCGGACCATAACCCCAAATTTGGGGTGAAAATTGCAGAAAAAAAGATTTTTTATAAGATGGGGGTCCGTCTTATTGTCCGAATTTACAGTATCTTACCTGAGGGCTGGCGGTGGCAGAGCAGGGTCACAGGAGGCATGGTGTCAGCAGAGGTGGGGTGATGCAGTACAGCGTGCACCTGAGCAGGGTCCCTTCCTGCTTAGGTGGGCGACGCCACGGCCTGGTGTCCATGGGGGGTTGCAGAAGTGGTGTGGCGACGGCAGAGGTGCGGGGATAATGAGCGGTATGGCGTGAGCAGGCTCCCTTCCACAGGTGAGGTGATGCAGCGGCCCGGTAAGCAGCAGAGCTGGGTTAATTACTGGTTTATCGGTGGCGGCGGCGTGCGCAGATGGAGATCGCGGTGGCCATTTTCCTGAAGCCGAGATCTAAATCTGCGAACTCGGCTTCAGGAAAATGGCTGCCGCGATTTCCATCTGCGCACACGTGGCCTCCCGCGGCCATTTTCCTGAAGCCCCGGAAGCAGAGCACTCCATCTGCGCATGCGCAGCCTCAGGAAGATGGCCGCCGCCACCGATAAACCGGTAATTAACCCGGCTCTGCTGCTTACCGGGCTGCTGCATCACCTCACCTGTGGAAGGTACCCCGCACACGCAATACCGCCTCCTCATCCCCGCACCTCTGCCGCCGCCGCACCTCTGCCGCCGCCACACCACTGCCGGTAAGCCTGCATTACGACTATATGACGCACCACCCCATTTTCTCCCCTTTTTTGGGGGGGAACAAGTGCGTCTTATAGTCGGGAAAATACAGTAAACTACTTCTAAATTATTGATGGAAAGGTGATTCTCTGTTATATGATCTAGATTTCTTATAATGAAATGTGAATTCCTTAGATAATGATTCTTTCAAACTGAACGTAAAAATGTAAATGAAGGTTTATTAGCCAAAAACAAAGCTGTATTAACCTGTTTAATAAAGGGTTTCCTTCATGGTGCTCTTGAGGAACTAGAAAGGATGACAGTTTATTAAGAACTGTCTCTGCTTTGGTGTACTCAAGCAATCCGTATACATGGATCTTAATGGCCGCAAAACTTCTCCAAGTAAAATCAACCCATTTAAGTTGGCAATTTTCCAGCCAGAGGAGAGGAATGACATATTGTTAGAATAGATCATGACTTGTTAATATGAAAGGGGGTCCAACCAGGGAAATTAATCAGGGAGCTATGAAGAGAACTACATCAAACCTTTCTATAGGACTCTTGGTAGATTGGTTGATTCAAGGACATCACAAGAACTCAAACGAGCCATTTACACTACTTGTCTCACAGTAATGTGTTGAATACAATATGAATGAAGAAAATAGGTGTCTCCGATTTTAATAAATATTCCATGATAGCATTAAAGAATGTATTCTATTGTCGTGGTTTTAAAAAAGCAAAGTAGCTCTCAGTATTTGGGTTTGGTGGCCCTCTACTCTCATGTAAAAGACTTTTCTTAAACTGTACCAACTCTCAGTACTGTGCTACACCGGGCAAACACAGTTTAGCAATCGATTAAGGACATCTTTTAGCACTGTAATTCCTAAGTACCTTATCTCTAAAAGTATCCCCATAATCTTTTCAGCCTAATGTAGTTGATATTTGTGCATACAGAGATGGTATCTGATGACTGGTACATGCAGCTTTATTTGTACTACCCTGATAGTATAAAATATGGCTAGACCGTTGTACGAAACAATCACTTTTACCTGGTGTGTTACCCCTATCTTTTCAAAGATTGAAAGTTCTTGCAATCTGGGCCCTGTAATATCTGATTATGCTGGTGCCATAAATAAAGATTCTAAAAAAGGTTGTCCACAACTAAAATATTGTTGACCTATCGATAGGATAAGCCATTAATGTCAGAAGATGGAGATTCGACACCAAGTCCCAAGTATCTTTAGCCCCTTCCCGACATTGGCGATTTTCTATTTCTGTACTTTTGTTTTTTTCCCCCTTTTTTTCCAAGAGCCTTATGCAAACATAGGTGTAAGAGGGCTTGTTCCTTGCTGGATAAGTTGTACTTGTGACACCATCCATTTTATCATGTAGTGTACTGGAAAGCAGCAAAAAAAATTCCAAATGTAAAAAAGCTTAACCCTGCTGTTCTGTTCGGTCTGGGGAGACCTATTTTGAACTTTGGTATTTTTTGGGGTGTTCAAGATGCGGTTCTGAAACTTGTGGTTGATTGACTTAAATGAGGATGGGTCGGTCGGCCACGGGTTTCAGAGCCGCATCTTGAATATTTTAAAGAATATTGAAGTTCAAAGTCGGTCATTTTTGACCAACAGAACAGGAGGGTTAATTCCGCATTTGGTTTTTGAGTATATTTCTTACAGCATTCATTGTTTAGTAAATATTACCTGGCAATGTGATTCTTTAGGCCAGTAGACTATTTTGACACTAAATAAGCATTTTTTTTCATGTTAGTGGTGAAAAAAATTCATGAAAAAAGTCCTTGTGTCGCTATTTTCCAATACATTTAACATTTTCAATTTTTTGCAGAGTGAGGGCAGCAGCACACATGGGGAAGGAGGCATATCACCCCAACAGGCAGGAAGAAGCAGTGTGGTGGCCACAGACAGAAGGCATACATCCATTCCCCATAACATCAACATGAGGAAAGTTGCCATTCCAACTGTTAGATCTTCCAGAGTATGGTTAATTTTTAAAGACTCTGCTGATAACCCCAAACAGGCCATTTGCAGCACCTGCCATGCCCGCATCAACAGGGGTAGCAAAACAACCAGCCTGAATATCACCAGCCTGATCAGGCACATGGCAGCCAAGCACCCGACTTTGTGGGCCTAACCCCAGACTCCAGGACCACTGCCTGCAGGTCACACCACTGCTTCTTCCACTAAAGCCAATCCCCAGTACACTGTGCATGTGAAGATGCCTCTATCCCTGTACCTGTTGTGGCCCACAGTCAAGCAGCACCATCATCAAGCCCATCCACATCCTTGTCCCAGCACAGCCTTCAGTTGTCTCTAACCCAGTCTTTGGAACGCAAACGGAAATACCCAGCCAATGCCCCACAGGCCACATTCCTAAATGCTAATATATCTCTTCTGCTTGCACTAGAAATGCTGCCTTTTGGGCTCATTGAGATGGAAGCTTTGCGCAACCTGATGGCGGCGGCCGTCCCAAAGTACTCGGTCCCCAGTCGCCACTATTTCTCCTGGTGTGCCATACCGGCATTACACCAGCATGTGTCCCACAACATTACCCATGCCCTCAACAATACTGTTACAGGGAAAGTCCACCTAACCATGGACACATGGACAAGTGCTTGTGGCAAGGGAAGGTACATCTCACTGACGGCACACTGGGTGAACATAGTGGACCCAGTCGGATCTTGGGATGGAACACATCCTCCCCATGCCGAGAGTTTCTGGCCCTATGTCAATCAGGGTTGCCCCCACAGTCTACAGCTCCTGGACCTCCTCCTCCTCTTCATCCTCCATCTCTGAAAACAAAACACATCAGTCAGAAGCTGGAAGCACTGCAGCACTGCCTCAGCCAAGCAGCAACAGGCTGTGCTGAAGCTAATTTGCATAGGTGTCAAATCGCAGAATGCAGAAGAGTTGTGGACAGCACTGAAAGAGCAGTCAGATGCTTGGATGACATCGCTGAGCCTACAGCCAGGCATGGTCGTGTGTGGCAATGGCCGGAACCTGGTGGAGACTCTGAGGCAAGGTTAGCTCACACACGTACCTTGCTTGGCCCATGTGCTTATCCTCATGGTTCAATGTTTTCTGAAAAGCTACTCGGAGCTGCCGGATCTGCTAGTGAAAGTACACCGTCTGTTAGCCTATTTTGGAAAGTCAGCTACAGCTTCAGTCGCCCTTGCCGTGCTTCAGCAGCGTTTGCAGCTTCCTGCTCACTGTCTGGTGTGTGATGTCCCCATGTGCTGGAACTCTACGCTGCATATGTTGGAAAGGATTTGTGAGCAGAAGAGGGCAGTTGTTGACTGCCAACATCAACAAGGCCGTCGATATTCAGTTCAGACTCCACACATAAGACCTCAGGAGTGGACATGGATGTCTGACATATGTACCATCCTCCAAAACTTTGAGGACTGCACCAAGATGGTGAGCGGCGATAACGCCATAATTAGCATCACGACTCACCATCCCTCTTCTCAGCATAATGAAAACCTCTCTGCTCACAATTAAAGAGGATGCATTGCAGGCAGAGCACGAGGACATAGAGCAAGGAACCATACAGGGGTATTACACTCTGCCCAGCCTCATGTCGTCTCAACGTGGATTGGTAGTCAATGAGGAGGAGGAGGAAGAACAGGAGCTACTTTCATGCGCTATAGACGGTACTACAAACACAGCTGTCATACCATTTATTCAGCGGTGATGGCCTGAGGACAGGGAGGAGGAGGATGAGGATGAGGAGGAGGAGGACAGCATGGTCAGTCGTCCTGTTGGTGAGGACATGGAAGTCTTTCATGTTGGCAGTCTGGCACACATGGCTGACTTTATGGTGCGCTGCGTTTCACGTGACCCTCGCATTATTAAATTTTTGGGTGACACTCATTACTGGTTGGTGACACTTCTAGACGCACGCTTGAAGGAGAACTTTCAATCTTTTCTACCAGAGGCAGAGAAGTGTACTAAAATGTTGCAGTACCAGAGGGTCCTTGTAGCGGAATTACTTAGAAAATTCCCATGTGAGAGCGCTGGCAGCAGACATCAGAGTTTGTTGTACAACCAAGGAGTCCAAGCGAGAGAGACAATCCAGCTCAAGCAGGGAAACAATGGCAAAGTTCTGGGACAGTTTTCTCAGACCCTCCCATTGTGACGGCACAGAGGCAAGGGCTGCTGTCACAAGAAGTGTAATGTTTGGGAAAATGGTGAGGGAGCACCTTGCAGATCGTACAAACATCCTCCGTGCTTCCTCTCTGCCTTTTAATGATTGGGTATCCAAGCTGGACACGTGGCATGAACTGGCTCTCTTCGCCTTGAAGGTCCTGGCATGCCCTGCTGCTAGCGTTCTGTCAGAGCGGGTTTTTAGTGCCGCTGGTGGAATTATAACAGATAAGAGCATCCGACTGTCAACTGAAAATGCTGACAGGCTGACTCTTATAAAAATGAACAAGGGGTGGATTGGGAAAGACTTCTGTACACCACCAAGTGAAAACAGTGAAACATAAACTCAAATACATTCTCTTTTTTTGGGGAGGTGTATTCTCATGCACCTCTTCACAACCACACATGGGTATACGCTTCCAGATTTGGTCTGTTTATTGTTATCCTCCTCCTTATCCTCATCCTCATCATCCAGAACCACTAGATGACCAGGGTGAACGTGCTCTGTACTGTTAAAGGCCGGTGCATTTTGGGCAAGGGGGCTGTGATGGCACTATTTTAATTTTTTTAAAAAGGACCCCACATTGGAGAATTGGGCATGACATTACATTGGGCCTACTTCTTAATTCTGTCTCCTGCAATGTGTCCTTTAACTGCCACTAGATTACCAGGGTGAATGTGCTCTGTACGGTGCATTTTGGGCAAGGGGGCTGTGATGGCACTATTTTAATTTTTTTTAAAAAGGACCCCACATTAGGAAATTGGGCATGACATTACATTGGGCCTACTTCTTAATTCTGTCTCCTGCAATTTGTCCTTTAACTGCTACTAGATCACCAGGGTGAACGTGCTCTGTACGGTGCATTTTGGCCAAAAGGGCTGTTATGGCACTATTTTAATTTGTAAAAAAAGGACCCCACATTGGGGAATTGGGCATGACATTATATTGGGCCTACTTCTTAATTCTGTCTCCTGCAATGTGTCCTTTAACTGCCACTAGATCAACAGGGTAAACATGCTCTGTACGGTGCATTTTGGGCAAGGGGACTGTGATGGCACTATTTTATTTTGTAATAAAAGGAACCCACATTGGGGAATTGGGCATGAATTGGGAATTGGGCACACACCACATGGCCAGCTAGGGTTGTTAAATGTTACAATGACATTTCCCAGTGAACGCATTTGTAGTGGTTGAAAGCAATGCTAAAGTTGAAAAATGCTTCAAAAATGCTATTCCACAAAATATTGATTTCTGAACATTAGTTTTGTTGTTTTAAAAGGATTATGAACTTGTCTTTTCTTGCATAATTTGATGTCTGCAAGCAATGCATTTTTTTTTGTTATTTTGACCATTTCTCATTTTCAGAAAATAACATTTATACTCGTGTATAAGTGGAGCGACCGCCAGGGCCTAGGAGTGCTCGGTACCGGGTCTGGTCATCATTAAAGGGGTGGTCACGGTGGCAGCGACCCTGTCCATGGCCCTGGGTGTCCAAATTAAAGGAAATGTCTTTAAAAGAGTTATTAGAATAAGAATGTCCGTGACGCCACCTGTGGTATTCGGTCAGGGGTGACCAACGCTGCTTAAAGGGGTCCTCTGGGTAGTGATGGCACTGCAGCAAGGATGGTATGGCTTAACACAGGTGAAGCTGAGTCCCCCTGGCTCCCGGTCGTATTTGGCAAAGATAGTTTGATGCCAGAAATAATCAGAGGACACAAGGTTGCAGTCTCTTTACCTGGTTTACTGGTGGTTTCCAGCCACAGTCCAGGGTACCAGCAACAGGTGACAGTGGAGTCCACGCAGCCTGGAAACTAGTTGAATTCCCTTTGCCAGGTTAGATTGGGAGCCTTCCACTACATGCTGTATAATAGCCCCTTGCTGCCTATGGCTTCTTTCAAGGTCCTCCCTCACTCTCTGTCCAGAGACAGTTCCTGCATGGTAGGCAACGTGAGCTGTTTTATAGGGGTCTCTATTCACTGTGACTCCAGGCTCTGTATGTTGCTGTACCTCAGGGTGTAGATGTGGGCAAGTTACTATCAATCTCCTACCCTCTGGTTTCTGTTGTGGGGCTTACAGTCCCACACAGCCTCAGACTCCCGGTGTCTGGTTCCTGTGCTTCAGCATGGAGGGAGCCCAGTTGCAGCTCTCCTCCAGCTCCTTACTTCTCTTTCCGCCTTCACTGTCTCACAGCAATTCCTGACTGAACTAGCTAACTACTCCTCCAAGCCAGAATACACCTCTAGGGAAACTCCCCTTAAACCGGGTCTAGAGCTCCCCCTTCTGGCCTGGAGTCAGAACATGTTCCATTTACAGGTTACCTGTCCAAGGGATCCTCCTTGTTTCCAGGCATGGCATCACCCTCCCCGAGAGAAAGGCAATAGCACTGTGGTACCTGAACTCCTGGGGTGCCACATAAGCCGAGATTTTCAGCACTCTCGGCTTATATACGAGTCATTGCCGGAGGGGGAGGTGGGGTGGGGGAGCAGAAGACATCATACTCACCCTCCTGGTGCCATCGCTGCATATCAGTCCCGGCATCTCTCTTCCTGTCTTCCTTCCTGTGCTGAGCGATCACGTGGTACCGCTCATTAAAGTAATGAATATGTACGCGTCTCCACTCCCATAGGCGTGGAGCGCATATTTTTTACTTTAATGAACGTTATCTGGGTCCTCTGGCTGTGACGTTCAGGTCAGAGGGCGTGATGACGTGGCTAGTGCACGCCTTCTGCCTGAACAGTCACTGCAGAGAGCCGGTGATGCTGAGGAGCAGTGCGCAGCGACGAGAGGTGATTATGTCATGGAGCATCTTATGGGGCCATCATTAACCTTTGTTCAGCATTATATGGGGCATATTTTTGTATGGAGCATCTTATGGGGCCATCATTAACCTTTATGGAGCATAACATGGGGCATATTTTTGTATGGAGCATCTTATGGGGCCATTATTAACCTTTATGCAGCATTATATGGAGCATATTTTTGTATGGAGCATCTTATGGGGCCCATCATGAACTTTATGGAACATTATATGGGGCGTATTTTGTATGGAACGTCTTATGGGGCTCCTTATTCAATATGGATATTCAAAAACATTTAACCTACTGATGTCTCAATTAATTTTACTTTTGTTGGTATCTATTTTTTATTTTTAAAATTTGTCAGTAGCTGCTGCATTTCCCACCTTGGCTTATACTCAAGTCAATAAGTTTTCCCTGTTTTTTGTGGCAAAATTAGGTGCCTCGGCTTTTACTCGTGTCGGCTTATACTCAAGTATATACGGTAAATACAAAATATTTACTTCGGAGACATATTTTCAGTAGTTTATAGAATAAAAGAACAATTTACATTTTACTCAAAAATATACCTATAAAGAGATAAATCAGATAAACTGAAATTTTTGCAGTGGTCTCTTAATTTTGCCAGAGCTGTATATTTAGCAGCAGACTTCAAAGCCTTAATCCCTGCCTAGAGACTATATTTAGCCACTTCCCCTGCTTCTGCAACTCTCCCACCCTAGGCTAAATGCAGATTGTATCTGATGAAAACAGCAAAGCACAAAATTAGCCCTTACAAGTAGTATGATGGTTCTGCTCCAGCACCAGTATCAACACTACAGGATTTTGATTAGTCTAACTTTGCACACACATGCCTGGAAAAGCACTCTCTCCCTCCAATAACTACTGTTACAGAACTGTGCAATGGCGTTAGAGTGCCGAGCCTGCTGGCATCTGTCCTTTTATTACTCATG
Source organism: Ranitomeya imitator (assembly GCF_032444005.1). Lineage (NCBI taxonomy): Eukaryota > Metazoa > Chordata > Amphibia > Anura > Dendrobatidae > Ranitomeya > Ranitomeya imitator. The sequence goes on along the minus strand of NC_091284.1, from coordinate 707,868,511 downwards.
ATGATGTCACACAGCCAGCTAATCACAGTAAGGACACTACTAAGATGGCTAAGGCATTACAGTAACATAGTTATTAAGGTTGAAGGAAGACTTTAAGTCCATCTAGTTCAACCCATAGCCTAACTTAACATGCCCTAACATGTTGATCCAGAGGAAGGCAAAAAAAAAACCATGTGGCAAATAGTAAGCTCCACTTTGGGAAAAAAAATTCCTTCCTGACTCCACATACGGCAATCAGACTAGTTCCCTGGATCAACGCCCTATCAAGGAATCTAGTATATATACCCTGTAACTAGTGTTGAGCATTCCGATACCGCAAGTATCGGGTATCGGCCGATACTTGCGGTATCGGAATTCCGATACCGAGATCCGCCACGCGACCAATCAGAAGCCGCTACGTCATTCTCATTCACTAAACTCCTAATTCTAGGAATTTAGGACCTGCGAATGACGTCACGGCTACTGATTGGTCGCGTGGCGGTCACATGGGCGGCACGCGACCAATCAGAAGCCGGGACGTCATTCGCAGGTCCTAAACGCGCGCATTTTAAACAAAGAAGCCTGCCGGTGACCAGCGTGATGTCCAGGGGCCGCCGGAGAGGTGAATATATCAATATTTTTTATTTTAATTCTTTATTTTACACATTAATATGGATCCCAGGGCCTGAAGGAGAGTTTCCTCTCCTTCAGACCCTGGGAACCATCAGGATACCTTCCGATACTTGGTGTCCCATTGACTTGTATTGGTATCGGATATCAGTATCGGCGATATCCGATATTTTTCGGGTATCGGCCGATACTATCCGATACCGATACTTTCAAGTATCGGACGGTATCGCTCAACACTACCTGTAACATTATACTTTTCCAGAAAGGTATCCAGTCCCCTCTTAAATTTAATTAATGAATCACTCATTAAAACATCATACGGCAGAGAGTTACTGTCCCCTCATATATTTATACATTAAAATAAGATCACCCCTTAGTCTTCGTTTTTCCAAACTAAATAGCCCCAAGTGTAATAACCTATCTTGGTATTGCAGACCCCCCAGTCCTCTAATAACCTTGGTCGCTCTTCTCTGCATCAGTTCTAGTTCAGCTATGTCTTTTTTATACACCGGAGACCAGAACTGTGCACAGTATTCTAAGTGTGGTCGAACTAGTGACTTGTATAGAGGTAAAATTATGTTCTCCTCATGTGCATCTATGCCTCTTTTAATGCATCCCATTATTTTATTTGCCTTTGTAGCAGCTGCCTGACACTGGCCACTGAATATGAGTTTGTCATCCACCCATACTCCCAGGTCTTTTTAATTGATGGTTTTGCCCAGAGTTTTAGAATTAAAGGGACACTGTCACCTGAATTTGGAGGGAACAATCTTTAGCCATGGAGGCGGGGTTTTGGGGTTTTTGATTCACCCTTTCCTTACCCGCTGGCTGCATGCTGGCTGCAATATTGGATTGAAGTTCATTATCTGTCCTCTGTAGTACATGCCTGCACAAGGTGCAATCTTGCCTTGCGCAGGCGTGTCCTACGGAGGACAGAGAATGAACTTCAATCCAATATTGCAGCCAGCATGCAGCCAGCGGGTAAGGAAAGGGTGAATCAAATACCCTAAAACCCCGCCTCCATGGCTAAAGATTGTTCCCTCCAAATTCAGGTGACAGTGTCCCTTTAAGCACATAGTTATTCATCTTATTACTTCTACCCAAGTGCATGAACTTACATTTATCCCCATTAAAGCTCATTTGCCATTTATCAGCCGAAGCTTCTAGTTTACATAAATCATCCTGTAATATAAAATTGTCCTCCTCTGTATTGATTACCTGCAGAGTTTAGTGTCATCTGCAAATATTGAAATTCTGCTCTGAATGCCCCCTACAAGGTCATTAATAAATATGTTAAAATGAAGAGGGCCCAATACTGACCCCTGTAGTACCCCACTGCTAACCGCGACCCAGTCTGAGTGTGCTCCATTAATAACCAGCCTTTGTTTCCTATCCCTGAGCCAGCTCTTAACCCACTTACACATATTTTCCCCTATCCCCATTACTCTCATTTTATGTATCAACCTTTTGTGTGGCACCGTATCAAAAGCTTTTGATAAATCCTTATACACTACATCCACTGGGTTCCCTTGGTCCAGTCCAGAACTTACATCTTCAGAGAAGCTGATCAGATTAGTCTGACATGAACGGTCCCTAGTAAAACCGTGCTGATACTGGGTCATGAGGTTATTCCTCTTCAGATACTCCAGTATAGCATCCCTTAGAATGCCCTCCAGGATTTTACCCACAGTAGAGGTTAAGCTTACTGGCCTATAATTACCGAGTTCAGTTTTTGTCCCCTTTTTGAATACTGGCACCATATTTGCTATACGCCAGTCCTGTGGTACAGACCCTGTTATTATGGACTCTTTAAATATTAAAAATAATGGTCTATCAATGACTGTACTTAATTCCTGCAGTACTCGGGGGTGTATCCCTTCCGGGCCCGGAGATTTGTCAATTCTAGTGATTTTTAGACGCCGCCGTACTTCCTGCTGGGTTAAGCAGGTGACATTTAATGGGGAATTTTTATCACTAGTAATTTTGTTTGCCATGGGAATTTCTTGTGTAAATACTGAAGAAAAAAAGTCATTTAGCATATTGGCTTTTTCCTCATCCTCATCCACCATTTCACCCAGACTATTTTTAATGGGGCCAACACTATCATTTTTTAGTTTCTTACTATTTATGTAGTTAAAGAATATTTTGGGATTATTTTGACTCTCTCTGGCAATTAGTCTCTCTGTCTCAATCTTTGCTGCCTTGATTTGCTTTTTACAGAATTTATTTAATTTTTTTGTATTTATTTCATGCCTCATCACTACCAACTTCCTTTAATTCTCTAAATGCTTTCTTTTTGTCACTTATTGCGCCCCTTACAGCTCTATTTAGCCATATTGGTTTCCTCCTATTTCTAGTATGTTTATTCCCATACGGTATATACTGTGCAAAGGTCCTATCCAGGATGCTAATAAACGTCTCCTATTTTCCTTGTGTATTTTTATGTCTCAGGATATCGTCCCAGTTAATTGCACCAAGATCATCTCTCATCCGTTGGAAATTTGCCCTCCTGAAGTTTAGTGTCCTTGTAACCCCATTACTACACATCTTATTAAAGGATGCATGAAAACTTATTATTTTGTGATTACTATTCCTTAAGTGACCCCAACCCTTATATTTGATATGCGGTCTGGCCTGTTGGTTAATATTAGGTCTAGCAGTGCCCCCATTCTTGTTGGGTCCTGAACCAGTTGTGAAAGGTAATTGTCTCTCATAGTTGTCAAAAACCGATTACCTTTGCTGGAACTGCAGATTTCCGTTCCCCAATCTATTTCAGGATAGTTGAAGTCCCCCTTAATAATGACTTCTCCTTGAGTCGCAGCTTCATCTATTTGCTTTACGAGGATATTCTCCATTGCTTCCATTATTTTTGGAGATTTATAACAAACCCCTATCAGTAATTTATTATTTTTTCCCCCTCCCCTTATCTTTACCCACAGGGACTCTACATTTTCATTAGATTCACCTATATTATCACGCCAGATGGGTTTTAAGGACGATTTTACATATAGACACACCCCTCCCCCTCACCTATCCATTCGGTCATTTCTGAACAGACTGTAACCCTGCAAGTTTACAGCCCAGTCATGGCTCTCATCCTGCCACGTTTCAGATATCCCCACCATGTCATAATTATGCTCCAACAACATTAGTTCTAATTCATCCATTTTGTTGGCGAGGTTTCTGGCATTAGTATACATGCACTTGATGTTCCTCTCTGTACCTCCATTCTTTCTTATATTATTAACTGTTCTAACCCCACCCCCCATGCCAAAGCCACCCCCAACTTCCTTATTTGTGCCCAGGTCTCTATCTGCACTATCGTCCCCTCCTATAAAATGAATACCCTCCCCCCAATCACTAGTTTAAACACTCCTCCAACCTTCTAGCCATTTTCTCCCCAACACAGCTGCACCCTCCCCATTGAGGTGCAGCCCGTCCCTAGCGTAGAGCCTGTAGCCAACTGAGAAGTCTGCCCAGTTCTGCAGGAACCCAAGCCCCTCCTTCCTACACCAATTCTTGAGCCACTTATTAACCTCCCTAATCTCCCGTTGCCTCTCTTGCGTGGCACGTGGTACAGGCAGTATTTCGGAAAATACCACGTTGGAGGTCCTTGCTTTCAGCTTGCAGCCTAATTCCCTGAAGTCATCTTTAAGGACCTTCCACCTACCTCTAACTTTGTCATTTGTGCCAATGTGCACCATGACCGCTGGGTCCTCACCAGCCCCTCCCAGTAATCTGTCCACCTGATCAGCGATGTGTCGGACTCGAGCTCCAGGTAGGCAGCACACCGTTCGACGATCCCTGTCTTTGTGACAGATTACCCTATCTGTTCCCCTAATAATTGAGTCCCCCACTACCAGCACCTGTCTAGCCTGCCCTGCTCTCCTACTTCCCTCCTTACTGTAGCAGTCACTCCTCCGGCTTTCAGAGGACATGCCTGGCTGCAGCAGTGCTACCCCTGTACTGGCACCCCCCTCATCTGCCAACTTAGCAAACTTATTGGGGCGTACCAGATCAGGACTAGCCTCCCTGTCACTCTTCCCTCTACCCGGCCTTCTAACTGTCACCCAGTGACTCGCAGGCAATCCCCGCATTCTGATTGCCTGTGTAACAGGCACCAAACATGTGGTGCAGAGATTCAAGTTTGAAATTGAGCACCGGCTAATGCTTGCCAAGTGCCAAGCACATCCGAGCACCCAGAAACTCGAGTGATATCAGAGTATCATCTAGCACGTTCGCTCATTACTAGTCCTGTATTGCATCCTTTTTCTCTACTCCTCTCCAATTCATTATAAGTCTCTATCAAGTGTCATTTCTTCTTCTTCCAATTCATTATGAGTCCGTGTATTGTGACTTCTTCCCCTCTATCTAATACACTATAAGTCCCTGAATTGTGTCCTCTCTCCTCATCCCAATTTATTATGAGTTCTTGTGTTGTGTCCTCTATCCCCATCTTCATCAATTATTTGTGTCCTGCATTGCGTCCCCCCAGCCAATACATTATATTTCCCTGTATTTTGATTTCTCTCCCCCTCCAAATTCATTGTGAGTCCCTGTATTGTCATTTATTACCCTCAATAATTAATTATGAGTCCCTGTACTGAGTCCTCTCACCACTTCCCCATTATACCATATATACTTGAGTATAAGCCAAGATTTTCAGCCCATTTTTTTAGGCTAAAAGTGCCCCTCTCGGTTTATACTCAAGTCATTGTCCCAGGAGGCCGGCGGGGGAGGGGGAGCGGCAGGAGTGGTGGCTGTCACATCATACTCACCTGCTCCCGGCGCAGTCTCTGCACTTCCCTGCTTCTCCGATGGTCTCTTCCTGTGTTCAGCGGTCACGTGGTACCGCTCATTAAGTAATGAATATGGACACGACTCCACTCCCATAGGCGGAGCGAATATTCATTACTTTAATGAGCAGTACCATGTGACCACTGAACACAGGAACCAGCTGCCGGCACGCCGGAGACCATCGGAGAAGCAGGGACATACAGAGAGACCACGCCAGGAGGGGGGTGAGTAGGACGGGGTAGGATGAGCCATGCGATATTCACCTGTCCCCATTCCACCGCGGGGCTCTGTCTTTCGCGTCCTCTGGCTGTGATGTTCGCTGCAGAGACCCTGAAGACACAGCAGTGCGCAGCGGTGGAACGATGACAGGAGAATATCGCAAGTGCCGGAGGCCTGAGCAAGCGGTGACTCCGGCACCTGAGACCCATAGCGCGCCCGTGTCCCTGTCTGCTTAGGCCCTCGTCACTCGACGCCCAGCGATGAGAGGTGAGTATGTCTTTTTTCTTTAATCTCAGCAGCAGCATACATGGCATATTATTTTATGGAGTATCTTATGTGGCCATCAACCTTCATAGAGCAGCATATGGGGCATAAAATGCTATGGAGCATCTTATGGGGCCATCAACCATTGTGAAGTAGAGTTGAGCAACTTTTACTTTTTTCGGATCGAGTCAGGTTTCGCGAAACCCGACTTTGCCAAAAGTCAGGTCGGGTGAAATCGGCCGATTATTGCGAAAAGTCGGGGGCCGACTGAAACACGAAACCCAATGCAAGTCAATAGGGAATCAAAGTCGGCAGTGAGTGGAGGACAGGAAAACACCTACAGTGCCCATTTTAATGCCAAAAACATCAATTCTTATTACTTAAGCTTGTCAATCTTAATTTACTTTATAATAATATTTAGGCATTGAAAACTGGGGGTCATTTGGCTATAGTTGTGGGGGGTAGGGCTGGCTCAAGATTTTTGTGGGCCCAGGAAACGCGGAATACGTCATGGCGGTGGAGCAGGGAGAGGTAAGTATTTCAACTTTGCAAGTGCTATGATCCTGAGCAAGCAGGGGGGGCCCACTCATTGGCACTGGCACAGGGCCCCTCATAATACGGCGGTGTGTTTGATGGCGGGTGGCGCCTCCCACTGGCAGAGACACTTTTGCGTACTATGAGTGGCCTTGTGCCAGTGATGTCACCAACGAGTATGCCCCCTCCACCTGATGAAGGAACCTGCACTTTCATCTGCACCTTCCTCTTTGTCCCCGTGTAAGGTTGTATAGTATGCGGGAAGGGGAACCTGACTTTCAGCAGGGTCAGATTCTGGCTGTGTATAGTGCAAGGGGAATGTAGTGGTCTGGGTCAATGTACCAGCAGACTCATCTAGCAGTGGCTGGGCAATGGGCAGGATGAGGAGGAAACACAGATATAGGCCCAAATAATAAAGTAGGCTAAATGCAGTTGAAAATTGGTAACAGGACTAAACAGGCGGCATTGCTTTGTTCAGTGCAGAAAAACTGTAATGATTGGCAGGCACAGTTAGTGGACCCAAATAATAAAGTAGGCTAAATGTAGTTGAAAATTGGTAACAGGACTAAACAGGCGGCATTGCTTTGTTCAGTGGAGGAAAACTGTAATGAGTGGCAGACACAGTTAGTTGGCCCAAATAATAAAGTAGGCTAAATGCAGTTCAAAATTGGTAACAGGCCTAAACAGGTGGCATTGCTTTGTTCAGTGGAGGAAAACTGTAATGAGTGGCAGACACAGTTAGTGGGCCCAAATAATAAAGCAGGCTAAATGCAGTTCAAAATTGGTAACAGGACTAAACAGGCGGCATTGCTTTGTTCAGTGGAGAAAAACTGTAATGATTGGCAGGCACAGTTAGTAGGCCCAAATAATAAAGTAGGCTAAATGCAGTTCAAAATTGGCAACAGGACTAAACAGGCGGCATTGCTTTGTTCAGTGGAGAAAAACTGTAATGATTGGCAGGCACAGTTAGTAGGCCCAAATTATAAAGTAGGCTAAATGCAGTTCAAAATTGGCAACAGGATTAAACAGGCGGCATTGCTTTGTTCAGTGGAGGAAAACTGTAATGAGTGGCAGACACAGTTAGTAGGCCCAAATATTAAAATAGGCTAAATGCAGTTCAAAATTGGTAACAGGACTAAACACTAAACAGGAAGCATTGCTTTGTTCAGTGGAGGAAAACTGCAATGAGTGGCAGACACAGTTAGTAGGCCCAAATAATAAAGTGGGCTAAATGTCTGCAAAAAAATTGTTCATAAATAAACAGGTGGCATAGCTAGGTACAGGGGTGGGCTCCTCTGCTGAGTAGCAGACAGTGGTAGTAGGCGCAAAGTATTAACTGGTCTAAATGGAGGCCAGGGCCCCTGTATATTTTAACTATCATCTATCATTTCAACAAATTTGTATTGGCAGTGCCATTGAAGGATTTAACAGCACTGACTACACAGTGGTGGAGCAGGGAGAGGTAAGTATTGCACGTGGTAGAGCACTGTTCGAGCTGGGGGGAACACACTTTTGAGGGCAGCGGTACTGGCACAGGGCCCCTCATATTATGACGGTGTGTCTGACGTTGGTTGTGCACCACCACCAGAGACACTTTATTGTACTATGAGGGAACCTATGCCAGTGCCGTCGCCCAAGAGTGGGCCCACCCACCTGTCCAGGCAATTGGCACTCGCACGGGTGCTTGCGCCAGGTGGTGACCACGGCCCTGTGGGGGGAGTCAGCCCATTTAGGGAGGTATAAAAATGGCCTATGGTGGACATTCAGCAGCTGCAAATGGAGGAATTGGAGAAGTCAGTAAGAGGAGGCCAAAAGCAAGACATTTTTCAGGCAAGCTACGTGTCAGCAGTGGAAGGTGGGGCAAAATAATTTGAAATCCATGATTGGTTCATTTTAATGAAGGTTAGATCATCAACATTCTGGGTAGCCAGACGTGTCCTTTTTTCGGTCAGTATTGATCCAGCAGCACTGAAGACTCTTTCTGATAGCACACTAGCAGCAGGGCAAGCGAGCTCCTGTAATGCATATTCTGCCAATTCAAGCCAGGTATCTATTTTGGATGCCCAGTAATCAAAGGGGAATGACCTGTGAGGGAGAACATCGATAAGGGAGGAAAAATAGTTCGTAACCATACTGGACAAATGCTGTCACCTGTCACTTTGAATCGATACAGCAGTACCTGTCGTGTCAGCGGTCATTGCAAAATCACTCCACAACCTGGTCATAAAACCCCTCTGTCCAACGCCACTTTGGATTTGTGCACCTCTAACACCTCTGCCATGTTGCCCCCTACAGCTCGTGTGAGAACCATTACCGCCGCTGTGTGCTGGGAATACCTGAACCAAACGGTCTACAAGAGTTGGTTGTTTGGTAGCCAATATTTGCTCAAGGTTCTCCTGTAGCATGATATTTTGTAATTTTCCTTTATATCGTGGATACAGGAGGCAGGCCAACCAGTAATCATCATCGGTCATCATTTTGATAATGCGGGGGTCCCTTTTTAGGATACGCAAGGCATACTCAGCCATGTGGGCCAATGTTCCAGGTATCAATTCACTGCTTGTCCTGGGTTGAGGAGCACTTTCTTGCAAATCAACATCACTTGTGTCTCGCAAAAACCCTGTACCTGACCTTGCAACGCCACCAGTTTCTATTGCCCCCTGAGAAGCATCCTCCTCCCATAAATATTCATCCCCATAATCCTCCTCCTCTTCGTCTGCCACCTCGTCCAGGAGAGTTCCCTGAGCAGACAATGGCTGACTGTCATCAAGGTTTCCCTCCTCCTCGGCTGCAGGCGAAAGCTCCTTAATGTGCGTCAAACTTTGCATCTGCAGACGCATTAGTGGGATGCTGATGCTTATGATGGCGTCATCTGCACTTACCAGCCGTGTTCATTCCTCAAAACACTGAAGGACTTGACAGAGGTCTTGTAGCTTTGACCACTGCACACCAGACAACTCCATGTCTGCCATCCAAGTGCCTGCCCGTGTATGTGTATCCTCCCACAAATACATTACAACACGCCTCTGTTCGCACAGCCTCTGAACCATGTGCCGTGTGGAGTTCCACCTTGTTGCAACATCGATTATTAGGCAGTAGTGTTGAGCATTCCGATACCGCAAGTATCGGGTATCGGCCGATACATGCGGTATCGGAATTCCGATACCGAGATCCGATACTTTTGTGGTATCGGGTATCGGTATCGGATACATAGAGATGTGTAAAATAAAGAATTAAAATAAAAAATATTGATATATTTACCTCTCCGGCGGCCCCTGGACTCAGCGCGGGTAACCGGCAGGCTTCGTTGTTCAAAATCAGCGCTTTTAGGACCTGAGAATCACGTCCCGGCTTCTGATTGGTCGCGGGCCGCCCATGTGACCGCCACGCGACCAATCACAAGCCGCGACGTCACCGCAAGCTATTAACGCGCTCATTTTTAAAAATGAGCGCGTTAATGACTTTCAAAGACGTAGCGGCTTGTGATTGGTCGCGTGGCCGCGACCAATCACAAGCCGCGACGTCACCGCAAGCTATTAACGCGCTCATTTTTAAAAATGAGCGCGTTAATGACTTTCATAGACGTAGCGGCTTGTGATTGGTCGCGGCCACGCGACCAATCACAAGCCGCGACGTCACCGCAAGCTATTAACGCGCTCATTTTTAAAAATGAGCGCGTTAATGGCTTTCAAAGACGTAGCGGCTTGTGATTGGTCGCGGCCACGCGACCAATCACAAGCCGCTACGTCTTTGAAAGTCATTAACGCGCTCATTTTTAAAAATGAGCGCGTTAATAGCTTGCGGTGACGTCGCGGCTTGTGATTGGTCGCGTGGCCGCGACCAATCACAAGCCGCTACGTCTTTGAAAGTCATTACCGCGCTCATTTTTAAAAAATGAGCGCGTTAAGGACCTGCGAATGACGTCACGGCTTGTGATTGGTCGCGTGGCGGTCACATGGGCGGCCCGCGACCAATCAGAAGCCGGGACGTGATTCTCAGGTCCTAAAAGCACTGATTTTGAACAAAGAATCCTGCCGGTTACCCGCGCTGAGTTCAGGGGCCGCCGGAGAGGTAAATATATCAATATTTTTTATTTTAATTCTTTATTTTACACATCCCTATGGATCCCAGGGCCTGAAGGAGAGTTTCCTCTCCTTCAGACCCTGGGAACCATGAGAATACCTTCCGATACTTGATGTCCCATTGACTTGTATTGGTATCGGATATCGGTATCGGCGATATCCGATATTTTTCGGGTATCGGCCGATACTATCCGATACCGATACTTTCAAGTATCGGACGGTATCGCTCAACACTATTAGGCAGTGCTGGCGAATGTTCAGCGATCGCTGATGGTTCAGCATACGGCTGGAGTGTACGGGCGACCGGCGGATGTGTGAGCAAAGTCTTCGCACCTTCAGGAGCAGGGCTGGTAACTCCGGACAATTTTTGAGGAAGCACTGCACCACCAGCTTCAAGGTGTGAGCCAGGCAAGGTATGTGTTTAAGTTCTGAAAGGGCTATGGTAGCCAGAAAATTCCTTCAGTTATCACTGACTACCTTGCCTGCCTCAAGATGTACACTGCCCAGCCATGACTGAGTTTGTTGCTGCAAGTACTCGGCCAGTACTTCCGCGGTGTGTCTGTCGCCCAAACACTTCATTTGTAACACAGCCTGCTGACGCTTACCACTAGCTGTTCGATAATGGGACACCTCGTGTGCAACACTGGCAGCTGCGGATGGAGTGGTCGTGCGACTGCGCTCTGTGGAAGAGTTTTTGCTTCTGGAGGAGGGGGGGGCAAATGCCTACAGCCAACTGTTTCCTAGACTGTGGGCTAGGCAGAACTGTCCCACTATGTCTGTCCCTTGTGGACCCTGCATCCACCACATTAACCCAGTGCGCCGAGATGGACACATAACATCCCTGGCCATACCTACTGGTCCATGCATCTGTTGTGAGGTGCACCTTTCCACTGACTGATTGCCTGAGTGCATGGACAATGCGGTCTTTGACATGCTGGTGGAGGGCTGGGATGGATTTTCTCGCAAAGAAGTGCCGACTGGGTAGGTCATAGCGTGGTACTGCGTAGGCCATCAGGTCATTGAAAGCTTCGCTTTCAACCAACTGGTAGGGCATCATCTCTAACGAGATTAGTATAGCAATGTGGGCGTTCAAACCCTATATACGCGGATGAGAGGATGAGTACTTTCTTTTCCTAACGAGAGTCTCTTGTAGGGTGAGCTGGACTGAAGAGCTGCATATGGTGGAACTAACGGTGGTGGTGGTGGACATGGCAGATTGAGCGAGGGTTGGTGATGTTATTTTTGATGTTGGCCTACATATAGTGTTTCCTACCAATAACCCTGTGATTCCCTGACTGCTTTGGCCTTGCGACGATACATCCACATTTGCTGCTGGTGGTGTCCTAACCAGTGGGCTTACAGTGAGGGAATCAATGTAGCGTTTCTGACTACCTTCATTCTGAGCAGGTGCACCAATGGTACGGGACGTTTGATAGCTAGTCTAGGCTTGCAAGTGCATGCTGATTAAATGTCTAAGCATGCACGTTGTATTTAAATTTTGAAGATTCTTCCCTCTGCTTAAGGTCTTTGAGCATTTCTTACAGATAAATTTTGACTGATCATTCGGATCTTGGTTAAATATTTGCCACACTACACTCTTCCTACTATGGAATACCTTTTCAGGCATTGCACGCTGTGCTACTTTCACCAGATGGCCACGCTGTCCTGAAACTGTTTTTGTTTTTGACAAACGTTTTTGGCCTGATACGGGCCTGCCAGGTGACAGCTGTTGTGATGTAGATGGCTGCTGCGGATCATCCTCCTCTGCCTCTGAGCTACTGACAGCGGCACCCTCTTCCCCCAATGGCTGCCAATCTGGGTCAACAATTGGGTCATCTATCACCTCCTCTTCAATGTGCACCTTCCTCTGTGTCACCGTGTAAGGTGCTATAGCGTTCGGGACGGGGCACCATAGTCTCATCAGGGTCAGATTCTGGCTCAGTACACTGAGTGGGCAATGTAGTGATCTGAGTCAATGGAACAGCATAATAATCTAGCTGTGGCTGTGCATCAGTGCACTCCATGTCCGATTCATCTTGTAATGGGCAGTTAAAAATTTCCCTTTCTAACCCAGGCACGGTATGTGTAAAGAGCTCCATGGAGTAACCTGTAGTGTCGCCTGCCGCATCCTTCACTTTTGGTTTGGGTGAAGGACACAAGGAAACATCTTGTTCCTGACCGGGAGCATCCACTGACGACTCGCTGCTTTTATATTTGGAACTTTCTGAAGAGGAGGCGAAAGAGCTAGAGGCTGAGTTAGCAAGGAAAGCCAAAACTTTTTCCTGCTGCTCCGGCTTTAAAAGTCGTTTTCCTACTCCCAGATAAGGGAGCCTTCGAGGCCTTGTGTAGCCAGATGATGACGCTGGCTCAACACCTCCAGCCTTAGGTGCTATTGTGCTTTTGCCACTACCATCAGATGCACCACCATCACCATCAGTACCAGCTGGCAACCACTGCCCACGGGCTCTTCCACCAGACTTCCTAATTTTTTTGAAAATCTAACCAAAATAACAACCGTTATATGGCACTGTAAAACAAGGTAGAAGGTGTATATAAACTTGTTGAGAATTTAAATCTCCCTTTTTTTGGGGGGGAGACTGAACCAAAACTCAGGCCCTGTGCATAAAACAACACAATGTAAGTGGCAGAAAGTGGCTGGCTGATATACGACAAACAAACAGGACTGCAGTATATCCACTTTGTGAGAATTTGAATCTCCCTTTTTATTTGGGAGACTGAACCAAAACTCAGGCCCAGTGTATATAACAACGCAATCTAAGTGGCAGAAAGTGGCTGGCTGACATACGACAAACAAACAGGACTGAAGTATATGCACTTTGTGAGAATTTGAATCTCACTTTTTTGGGGGGAGACTGACCCAAAACTCAGGCCCAGTGCATAAAATAACACAATGTAAGTTGCAGAAAGTGGCTAGCTGATATACGACAAACTAACAGGACTGAAGTATATCCACTTTGTGAGAATTTGAATCTCCCTTTTTTTGGGGAGACTGAACCAAAACTCAGGCCCAGTGTATAAAACAACACAATGTAAGTGGCAGAAAGTGGCTGGCTGATATACGACAAACTAACAGGACTGAAGTGTATCCACATTGTGAGAATTTGAATCTCCCTTTTTTGGGGGGAGACTGAACCAAAACTCAGGCCCAGTGTATATAACAACGCAATCTAAGTGGCAGAAAGTGGCTGGCTGACATACGACAAACTAATAGGACTGAAGTATATCCACTTTGTGAGAATTTGAATCTCACTTTTTTTGGGGGGAGACTGAACCAAAACTCAGGCCCAGTGTATAAAACAACACAATGTAAGTGGCAGAAAGTGGCTGGATGATATACGACAAACTAACAGGACTGAAGTATATCCACTTTGTGAGAATTTGACTCTCCCTTTTTTTGGGGGGAGACTGAACCAAAACTCATGCCCAGTGTATATAACAATGTAATCTAAGTGGCAGAAAGTGGCTGGCTGATATATGACAAACTAACAGGACTGAAGTATATCCACTTTGTGAGAATTTGAATCTCACTTTTTTGAGGGGAGATTGAACCAAAACTGAGGCCCAGTGTATAAAACAACACAATGTAAGTGGCAGAAAGTGGCTGGCTGATATACGACAAATTAACATGACTGAAGTATATCCACTTTGTGAGAATTTGAATCTCACTTTTTTGGGGGGAGACTGAACCAAAACTCAGGCCCAGTGTATAAAACAACACAATGTAAGTGGCAGAAAGTGGCTGGAAGATATATGAAAAAATACAAGGACTGTAGTACAATTTCAATCTCCCTACAATGATCTCAGGACAAGTATGGCAGCAATAAAAAGGACTGCTGTACACAAAAGTGTAGACAAATAAACAAGATAACTGTGCAGAAAGGAGCAACAGGATTTTTGCTTTTAAAAAAGCAGTTGGTTTGCACAGCAGCGTGCAAACAGCAATGCAGCTATCAGGGAGCCTTATAAGGCAGCCTAATAAGCTACAGAGCTGATACATAAAAATATAGCCTCCACTGTCCCTGCAAAAAAATGGTGATGTTGGACAGTGGAAATCGCTACAGTACAAGCAGTTTGGGGGTTAATCTTCCCTCCCTAACTATATCCCTTATTCTCATGAAGCTGCAGCAACCTCTCTCTATGCTTAGACCGGCAGAAGTAAGATGGCGGTCGGCGTGCACACCCCTTTATAGCCCCTGTGACGCCGCAGAAAGCAAGCCAATCACTGTCATGCCCTTCTCTAAGATGGTGGGGACTGAGACCTATGTCATCACGCTGCCCACACTTTGCGTCCTCCTTCATTGGCTGAAAAATGGAGCTGAAAGCATCATATGAAACGCGTCTTTTGTGCGCAGATCGGCGACCTCATGGCCGATCGCACAATAGGATCGGGTCAGGTTTCATGAAACCCAACTTTGCCGAAAGTCGGCAATTTTTGAATTTGTCCGATCCGTTTCGCTCAAACCTATTGTGGAGCATGATATGGGGCATAATATTCTATGGAGCATCTTATGGGGCCATCATCCTTTGTGCAGCATTATATGGGGCATAATATTCTATGGAGCATCTTATGGGGCCATCAACCTTTGTGCAGCATTATATGGGGCATAATATTCTGTGGAGCATCTTATGGGGCCATTATTAACCTTTTATGCAGCATTATATGGGGCAAATTTTAATATGCAGCATCTTATGGGGCCCATCATGATCTTTATGGAGGGGCTCCTGATTCAACATGGATATTCAAAAACACTTTTACTTTTATTGGTATCTATTTTTATTTTTGAAATTTTCCAGTAGTTGCTGCATTTCCCACCCTAGGCTTATACTCGAGTCAATAAGTTTTCCCATTTTTTTGTGGCAAAATTAGGGGTCTCGGCTTATACTCGGTTCGGCTTATACTCGAGTATATACAATAAGTAGTGTTCTCAACCCCCCTCCCAAATTCATTATAATTCCTGTATTATGTCCTCTATACCTATCAGCAATTAATTATGAGACTCTGTATTGTGTTCTCTCTGTCACCCATCCCCCCTAATTGTGCTCTCTTCATGTTTTAAAAAATAAAAAAAAATCAGTTATTTCTACAGACAAACTTCCGCAGCAACATTTCTAACCTCTTCTAGCCTGGTATGGTCTAAATGATGCACATGATGAGATGACATCATCATGATGCCTGAGTCATGGAAGTGCATGTCAGGAATCTCCCTTACAAGTGCACTACCAATTGATGAAAAAGAGTATAACAAGGCCAATAATAATGCACCCTGAATGGCTGGCAATGGGCCCCTTCCCACCTCTGGGCCCCTGTGCAGCTGATCCCGATGCATCAGTAGTATGTTAGCTCCTGTATGTAACATAAAGTGTGTGTGTAAAATACTGTTTGATTGCAACATTCACTCTTAGGCTATGTTCACACGTTGTGGATTTTATGCGTTTTTGCCACTTTTTCACCTCGAAAATGCTGCAAAAACACAAACACAACACAATCCATTGAATTCAACGTGATTCCGCAATGCTGTGCTATTGCTGCATTTTTTTTTGCGGCAGAATCGCATCGCGGAAAAATACACAGCATGCTCATTCTTTGTGTGGAATCGCGGCAATTCCACACACATAGGAATGCATTGATCCGCTTACTTTCCGCATGAGGCTATGGCCACCATGCGCAAAGTAAGCAGACCATGTGTGGATGGTACCCGAGTGTGGAGGAGAGGAGACTCTCCTCCAGGCCCTTGAAATAAAAAATAGTTATATACTCACCTTCTGGCGGCCCCCGGATCCAGCCCAGGCCTTAGCGATGCTCCGGGCAGCTCCTGTTCCCAGTGATGCCTTGCGACAATGACCAGTGATGACGTAGTGGTATCGCGCGATGCTACATCATCTGGGGTCATTGTCGCAGGGCATCGCTAAGAATGGGAGTTGCCGGGAGCATCGCGAGGATCGGGAAGGCTGCAGGGGCCGCCGGAAGGAGAGAATATCACAATTTTTTATATTTTTAATTATTTTTAACATTCTATCTTTCACTATTGATGATGCATAGGCAGCATTAATGGTAAAAGGTTGGTCACACTTGTCAAACACTATGTTTGACAAGTGTGACCCACCTGTCAATCAGTTTTCTAAGCGATGCTACAGATCGCTTGGAAAATGCTAGCATTCTGCAAGCTAATTACGCTTGCAAAACACTAGTGTTTAGCGGGAATACGCATGCCAATTCCGCAATGCGTATTTCCCACTGCAGGGAGTTGTGGAATTGCAGCCGAAATTTCCGCGGCAATTCCGAACATGTGCACATAGCCTTAAAAGGCCATAGTATACCCTGAGTCTAGACTATACTCCAGGTTAAAGCGGTCTAAGCTTAAATATACCCCTGGTATATTATGGCTTAGGCCAATTTATACTCTCGAGTATAAATTGGTCTAGGCCATTTCATATCTCTCATGCTATATTATACTCTCCATCAGCAGCATTGAGTGATATACATAAAAAATTTTCAACATCTTATTGGGGGTTCAGGTTTGTCAAGACATTATGTGAGAAGATAACTGCCTTAAATCTTAAATTTCTAAACACATAGACTTTTATTACTTACCAGAAAAACGTCAATCAGTTAAAATATTAGACTTTCACAAAGATATAATGAGTTAAAGAATCCTACCACACTTTTCAGTAGTTACACAGTAAAAACAGCTGTGTGTCTGAGGATGATAGAGAGATCTGCAAACTTCTCAACCATTCAGAGACAGGGTGAGAAACCAATGAAATGATAAGATCAAGTTACAATTGCATTCTAAGGTAAAAGCACATCTTACTGGACAACAGTGTAATCTCAGATGTAATAACTGTTGTCCATTACCCGTCACATTATACAGTGCCTACAAGTAGTATTCAACCCCCTGCAGATTTAGCAGGTTTAATAAGATGCAAATAAGTTAGAGCCTTCAAACTTCAAACAAGAGCAGGATTTATTAACAGATGCATAAATCTTACAAACCAAAAAGTTTTGTTGCTCAGTTAAATTTTTATAAATTTTAAACATAAAAGTGTGGGTCAATTATTATTCAACCCCTAGGTTTAATATTTTGTGGAATAACCTTTGTTTGCAATTACAGCTAATAATCGTCTTTTATAAGACCTTATCAGGCCGGCACAGGTCTCTGGAGTTATCTTGGCCCACTCCTCCATGCAGATCTTCTCCAAGTTATCTAGGTTCTTTGGGTGTCTCATGTGGACTTTAATCTTGAGCTCCTTCCACAAGTTTTCAATTGGATGAAGGTCAGGAGACTGACTAGGCCACTGCAACACCTTGATTTTTTGCCTCTTGAACCAGGCCTTGGTTTTCTTGGCTGTGTGCTTTGGGTCGTTGTCTTGTTGGAAGATGAAATGACGACCCATCTTAAGATCTTTGATGGAGGAGCGGAGGTTCTTGGCCAAAATCTCCAGGTAGGCCGTACTATCCATCTTCCCATGGATGCGGACCAGATGGCCAGGCCCCTTGGCTGAGAAACAGCCCCACAGCATGATGCTGCCACCACCATGCTTGACTGTAGGGATGGTATTCTTGGGGTCGTATGCAGTGCCATCCAGTCTCCAAACGTCACGTGTTTGGTTGGCACCAAAGATCTCGATCTTGGTCTCATCAGACCAGAGAACCTTGAACCAGTCAGTCTCAGAGTCCTCCAAGTGATCATGAGCAAACTGTAGACGAGCCTTGACATGACGCTTTGAAAGTAAAGGTACCTTACGGGCTCGTCTGGAACGGAGACCATTGCGGTGGAGTACGTTACTTATGGTATTGACTGAAACCAATGTCCCCACTGCCATGAGATCTTCCTGGAGCTCCTTCCTTGTTGTCCTTGGGTTAGCCTTGACTCTTCGGACAAGCCTGGCCTCGGCACGGGAGGAAACTTTCAAAGGCTGTCCAGACCGTGGAAGGCTAACAGTAGTTCCATAAGCCTTCCACTTCCGGATGATGCTCCCAACAGTGGAGACAGGTAGGCCCAACTCCTTGGAAAGGGTTTTGTACCCCTTGCCAGCCTTGTGACCCTCCACGATCTTGTCTCTGATGGCCTTGGAATGCTCCTTTGTCTTTCCCATGTTGACCATGTATGAGTGCTGTTCACAAGTTTGGGGAGGGTCTTGAATAGTCAGAAAAGGCTGGAAAAAGAGATAATTAATCCAAACATGTGAAGCTCATTGTTCTTTGTGCCTGAACTACTTCTTAATACCTTAGGGGAACCAAACAGAATTCTGGTGGGTTGAGGGGTTGAATAATAAATGACCCTCTGAAAAGACTTTTCACAATTTAAAAAAACAAAAAACAAAGAAATAACATTCTTTTTTGCTGCAGTGCATTTCACACTTCCAGGCTGATCTACAGTCCAAATGTCACAATGCCAAGTTAATTCCAAATGTGTAAACCTGCTAAATCTGCAGGGGGTTGAATACTACTTGTAGGCACCGTATTGTAAGGTCATTCTTCATCATGTGATTAACAACACAAATACCTTCCCACTACGTGTGAGTCAGTTTTAAGTTATTAAAAAATGGCATCTAAAATCTATCTTATTTACAAGTGCTCATAAAACAGGGGTATATTGTACACTGCAGGACCTTAAAATGCTTCATACAGAGAAACTCCTTTGTTGCTCTGGTTGATTGTTTCAGGTCATTGTCATGCTGGAAGACCCAGCCATGACCCATCTTCAATGCTCTTGCTGAGGGAAGGAGGCTGCTGGCCACAATCTCAGGATACATGACCCATCCATCCTCCCTTCAATACGGTACAATCGTTCTGTCCACTGTGCAGAAAAACACCCCCAAAGAATGAAGTTTAATGGTTGAGACAGTGTTTTTGGGGTTGCACTCATCCTTCTTCTTCCTCCAAACACGGCAAGTGGAGTTGATACCAAAAAGTTCTGTTTTGGTCTCATCTGACTAAATGACCTTCTCTTATTCCTCCTTTGGATCGTCCAGATAGATTATGGCAAACTTCAAATAGGACTGGACATGTGCTGGTGTGAGCAGGAGGACCTTGCGTGCCCTGCAGGATTTTAAGCCATGACTGCATAGTGTGTTATTAATGGTAATGTTTGAGACTGAGGTCCCAGCTCTCTTCAGGTCATTGATCAGGTCCACCCATGTAGTTCTGCTCTGATACCTGACCTTTCTCAGAATCATCCTTACCCCAAGAGGCGAGATTGCGCATGGAGCCCCAGACCGAGGAAGATTGACAGTCATTTTGTGTTTCTTCCACTTTATAATAATTGTGCCAACAGTTGCCTTGTCACCAAGCTGCTTGCCTATTGTCCTGAAGCCCATCTCTGCCTTATGAAAGTTTGCAATTTTATCACTGGTATCCTCAGGTAGCTCATTGGTTTCGGCATTGGTGAGGAGGTTGGAGTGTGATTGATTGAGTGTGTGGACAAGTTTCTTTTATACAGGTAACAAGTTCCAAACAGGTGCAATTAATTCAGGTAATAAGTGCAGAGTAGGAGGTCTTCTTAACGGGAACCTGTCAGCAAGATTGTGCTGAGGAACCGATAAATGCTACTGCGCAGGCACCGGTGCCACCATATTTGAGGAGGCAATTTTTTTAATCTAGCAAGATGGCGTCGCTGGCACCTGCGCAGTAGCATCTATCGGCGATTGTCAATATCTGCTACTGCGCAAGACCCGGCGGCATCATCTTGGAGAAGGCTTTTTGTTTAATGAATTTATATCATCAAGTAAAACAATTTAATGCACAGTACACATGCGATCATGGACATGCGATCACGCCACCATCTCCAGTATCTCCATGTCCATAAAAGTCAGATCTATCAGAGTATAAAATTAATAAACCCGATCGTTAAAGGCTATAATGACAAAAAATAGCTAGACTCCAGAGTTGTGTTTTTTAGGCCACACAAAAAAATAGAAAAAGTGGTGATCAAAACACTGTATCGACCCCAAAATGATATAAATAAAAATATCAACACAGGTGCCAAAAACAAGGACCCATCAAACCTCAATTAAAAATGTAAAAAGTTTTGGGTTTTGGAAAATGTCGACTTTTTCAAATTTACTCTTTTTTTCCCCACCTAAATAAAAAAAATGCATTTTGGGTTTAATCTTACTGACTTGGGGAATCATATTTTCATGTCATTTTTACCATCTAATGAATGCTGTAGAAACAAAACTCAAAAAACAATGGAGGAATTAAGTTTTTTTTTGTAATTTTACCACACTTGGATTTTTTTCTTGCTTTCCAGTACATTATATGATAAAATAATTCAAAAGTGAAGCTCAGCCTTCAAAAAATAGGCCTTCATATGGCTATGTCAACGGAAAAATATACAAGTTATGGCTCTTCGAAGTGACAGCCCAAAAATGGAAAAATCGCCATGTCGTGAAGTGGTTAACATAACTATCATTATTTTCAGGAATCATTCCAAAAGGTTTAGTCCTTCTGTATCATTACATTTTATTACAGGGATCATATATCAGTTAGCTCACAACAGTGCTCTCCCTCCTGAGCTTGCCCTTATGCTGTTCCTGCCTATCAGCACATTGTGAAGGATATATTGCTCTTCACTCACTATGTCGTTCGACTACAGTGCCAAACTTAAAGTGATATAAATAGTAATAACCTTTTCCAAATATAGAGCCCGAATTGTGTGACCTCAAGTGAACACAAGCCTCCCCTAATTTCTAAGATAAGTCTTGCTTGGATATTGCTAGAAAGTGAAGGCTGTTTGTATGGCCCTTATCATGTATAGGCACTGACAGCTTCTAAAGTACAGCACCATTTCCTATTAAAGGGGTTATCCAGGAATATTTTATTTTTTTTACTACCTGCCTAAGAATGAACAGGCAGCTGTTACCTGCCAGTTCTGCCGGATGATGATATCTGCCGGCAAAGAGTGGTCACAGACTGTTCCTGCTGGTGATTTGGTGGCTTCTGCTGACGTCATGTCAACAGAGCTGTGGCTTTGCTTCCATTTTTCTCCCTTGATAGGGCGTGACTGCCGATGTTATGCTGATTGACAGCCAGCTATCTGCTGTCTAACTCCAGGTTGAAGGCTGTCAATCAGCATGACGTTGGTAGTTAACATTGAAATCAAGAAGAAGAAAAGCTGCTCTGTTGCTTTGGAGCAGCTTAATTGCCAGTAGGAGCAGTTGAAGACGGGTCTGAGCTAGTGCAACTACTTTCTTGTTAGTATTTAAGCCCATAGTAAAAAAAAATAGTCCTGGGCAACCCCTTCAAGCATCTCCTACCTGAGAAATTTCAGGTATGAGCAGCCATTCAGATTTCACTACACATAGAACAGGTGCAATTGTCCTTTATTTTCTCATTGATTGCGTACTGGAGATTGCCAAAATACCACTCAGTACAATACAATCCATTTACTCTCTCCGTGCTGAGATTGCAGGTGCTGTAACATGGTAGTATGTTTTGCTGATGAAGCTCAAAGGCTAACTGTGGCAAAATGTAATTTTCTACTTTTCTACCGTCAGCTCTCACGTTAAGGCTATATTCACACATTCAGCATTTGGTCAGTATTTTACATCAGCATTTGTAAGTCAAAATTAGGAGTGAAATAAATTCCTAAAAAAAATTCTGTTTCAAAAGTAAAAACACTTACAAAAATACTTCATTTGACTAAGCACTTCCGGACACGTTCCCTGGATCACCACTTTATTTCAAAAAATCCCATACAAAATAAAAAAAAAAAAATCTGTCTCTAAATGGTGGCGGCAGCTACTGCGCAGGCGGTGCCATCTTGCTAGAGAAAAAAATTATCATCACTAAAATGGCGCAGTCTGCTTGCACAGTAGCATCTATCGGATCACGATAAATGCTATTGCAGAGACGCGGCAGGCACCATCTTAGTGGAGACAATTTTTTTTTTACTCTAGCAAGATGGCACCATCTGCACAGTAGCTGCCGGCACCATTTTGAGACAGAATTTTTTTAAAATAATGCATTGGATTTTTTTTAATAATAAAGTGGTGATCCAGGAAAAGTGTCGCAAAGTGTTTAGTCAAATAAAGTATTTTTGTGTGTGAGTGTTTTTACTTTTCATTACTGGGTTAGTAATGAGGGTGTCTGACTTCTCTCCATTACTAACACCAGGGCTTGATGCGAGCTATGGTTTTGACAAATCACAGTGGACATCATCCCCAAGTCCCATTACCCCAATTGACAATGCACCAGGGCAACCGAGAAGAGGGAGGCAAAGTGCCAAAATTGGTGCATCTCATATGGGGCAGCTAAGAACTAGTATTTTTAGGCTGTGAAGGGCCAATTACCATGGTTTCATAAAATAGGAGTGACCCCACGTCATTTGTTTTAATTATTTATTTATTAGGTTAAACAAGGCTAAGCAGAAAAGGCACTAAAGGGTGGGTTTTTTAAATATGTATGGGGCTGTTAAATTGTATCTACAGGGTATTTATTCATCTATTTATCTATCTGTCATAGGTTTACCGTGACAGAGAGGGGCCAGAAGGCCGCAGT
The DNA here is from genome assembly GCF_032444005.1 of Ranitomeya imitator. Taxonomy (NCBI): domain Eukaryota; kingdom Metazoa; phylum Chordata; class Amphibia; order Anura; family Dendrobatidae; genus Ranitomeya; species Ranitomeya imitator. The sequence continues at coordinate 707,845,483 of NC_091284.1, read as the reverse complement.
ATCTGATTTATCGTACTCCTGCACTGAATAGAAGCACTTCTCCTTCATACTAAATGTTGCAGGTTTCTGTTATCAGTGCAAGGGTTAAACTTTTCAGCTTAGAGTCTCCGAATATTTCCTGCCTGGATGATCTTAGATGCTCAGTATTGACCACTCCTCTCTCATATATACAGTCGCCTCATTTCCGGCAATATGGATTGCCAGTGTTAGTCTTATACTGCCTGGTGTGGAGTGGACGTGTTGGTTATTGGTAGATGCATTTGAAATGTTGATCTCTGAATATTGCTTGGTGTTTCTGCTGTGTGCAAATCATCATCTTTTTCTATTTGTTTATCCTTCCTTTTCTCCCTGGTGATTCTCTCTGTTGTCTGTGAGTGCATGTTTGTAAGTTTGGTGTTTTCATTTATCCCTCTACGTCCTCTTGTGAAGTATGGCACCAGAGAGACCACGCAGAATCCCACCGCTGCCCCCATGTGGTGAAAACATACCTCGCCACTCCGCTTGATGTCAATATTACTTCGGAGGGATCACGCGGTACGATCTTCACACTTGCACCAATGTGAGGTTCTGCACCCCCTGGGGACATGTAAGGTCAGATTGACACAGTTTTATACAGACACCACCTGTCCACATGGGCCCAGAGAGACACGGAGAGTGAGAGGATGTAGCCCACGTAGTTGTTAACATGTCACTACACCCACTCACAACTCTTACTGGCTGAAAGGCCCCTTTCACTAGCACCAGTGAAACAGCACCTGGTCAGATCAGTAGGATTACCACCAGTTCCTCATTAGATATAAGCCAGGTCCGTTAACAGGTTTATATCGGGCCAGAAACCAGCCCCGGTAGCATGAAAAGTTAAGCCAAGAACACAGACGTGTGAATTTGTGGATTGAGATAAAAGAGCAACCCAAGGTTAAATTATATATTTAATTGCCTTACAAATACAAATAGTATTAGTGCAAAGTATGCAGAAGATAAGAGTCAGTTACCAGTCAGATGAAAGTTCTGGCATGTGGGGGAGGGGCTGCCACATGGGAGGCAGGTGTTCCCCTCTGTTCCTTGACTTCTTCCCACACGATATTTCATTGTGACCTCCCTGGAAAAAAATAATAGACCATGCTTTACATGAGCTTTTAACTCGTTGGGATCAATCCTCTCCTGCCAACTGGGCTGGACCTAAATCCCCTTCACTTGCATCTAGCAGCTAAAAACTTTAAAACCTATGATAGATCATTACTCCTTAATGGACAGTCCAAGGGAGGTGGTTTACAGTGCCATCGTATCCAGCCGAGCCATGCTAACTAATGAGACCAAACATGGCTTTTCTACCTGGCTCCTACTAGCCATTCTATATACTCCCACCTTGAGGTGCTAGAACGGATTGAGACCCTGAATGCGTTTGGCCCATTCCAGAGATCTCAAAAATGTAACTGGTGTGACATACGATAAGTCCATATTCTCGTTATGAAATCCACATATGCTCCACAGGAGGTGTTTCCGTAGGAGCTTAGATACTAACTAGTGTGGCTGGAACACCTTCTGAGCCAGGTGTCTTGTTACAGCTTCACATGCTTTCAGGAAGATTGTAAGCTGCCATTAAATCATCCCCATCCTTCACACCTCCTTTGTTAGTCTGGTTTATGTATGTACATACACTATTACTCCCCAGTTTAATGGGTGGGGGAGCGGGACAGTTATCTTTATTTTTATTTTATTACAGTTATAGGGCTGATTCAGGAGTTCAGCAAGGTATGTTGCTTAGAATTTATCCAGGGGGCAGCGCTAGCTAGAGAGCTCTTAGTGTTAGGGACAGGAAAAGAGCCCCTGGCCCTGGGTATTCCAACAACAGAGTTGTGACTAGTGATGAGCGAATTTGTTCGGAAAATGATTGCCAAACATAAATCTGGCACGCATATTGCATATTCGGATTTGTGATCGGAAACACGAGCAAAACTTTCTAAAATAGGAAAAAATCGTTAACATTCTGTAAAAGTGCAGGAAAATATTTCTGTTGCCACAAAAGTATTTTCAGCACTTTAGCAATGTTAATGCTGGTGTATCATGAGCGTTTGGCACATGTTTGATGAGGGGAGGAGGTTTGCAGAGCTCAGAGAGAAACAGTCATTTTTTTCCCTTGACTTTATGTGTGCACATTGCAGCTAGCCAATTAGGGTGCAGGAAGCACCCACAATGTCCTGACACAATGGCTTGTGTCATTGGATGCTGAAATCACATGTCCCTCTTCATATAGATAGTGGACATCTTGTTTTAGCACCATTTTAATATTGTAACAGCACAGAGAGGCTGCTCCTGACGCTGACACTATTAACAGCAAAATTTTAGCTGGTTAGTTAGTCGGATGAGTCGGATAGTGTAGCTAGCTAGTGACCAGTGTAGTGTAGCTAGCTAGTGACCAGTGTGGCTGTTAAATTTACCTTCCAGCAAATTTTTTTGCCATTACTGAGGTCCACAAACAAAGTCAGCAGGGCACATTTCATACAGTGTGTTGTACACTGCTTTTAATGTGCTCCATGCACAAGTATAGCATTCTAAATATTTTGTCATTTTGTGCTGTGGTGATATGAAATTGTCTGCAGACCTATTTTTTCTCTTGCTAAATGTGAAACAGCCTGCTGTATTCCACGTTGTCGTTTTGTGATAGTGATATCAACCTGTCTGCAGACCTAGCGCGCATTAAATTAAATTATAATTTTTTCTCTTGCTGAATATGATACAGTCCGCCATATCGCACGTTGTCATTTTGTGGCGGTGATATGAACCTGTCTGCAGACCTAACGCGCATTAAAAAATTTTTTACATTTTTTCTGTTGCTGAATGTGATACAGCCCACCGTATCCCATGTTGTCATGTTGTGGTGGTAATATGAACCTGTCTGCAGACATCAAGCACATTAAAAAAAAAATTTCTGTTGATAAACGTGATTCAGCCCGCTATATCCAACCTTTTCATTTAGTGATGTTGAAATTGTGCAGAGCTGTTACACATTAAAATTAATTTATTTTATTTTCTTACAAACGTGATACAGCAGCTGAGATCTGAGTTTGAAATTGTTTTGAGGCTATCTTCTAGATTATTTGCATCTTTGGCATCCAATTTCTTACAGCCATCATGTATGTCTAGTTTTAGACTCGCATCTGTTCGGCTTATCTTCTGACGAGCATCAAATGCTCTCTGGTAATTTGTGGGTAAATGAGTAATCGTTGTAGGCTGGATCCTGGAACTCGTACTTCCCATAGCCGCCCTGTTATTGATCCTGCTGTATGTTCCCATTCCTGCCGTCGTCATGCCCCTTTTCCTCATCAGTTCATCTAACAGCATGTCAGCCATATTTCTTCAGCAAACCTGCACCTTACCAGCAGCAACTGCAGGAAAGATGGCGTTCTAATGCCACGGATAATCTTCTAGATTATACAGGCCTCATCCACACTAAAAATATTTTTTTTTATATTGGTAACCGAATACAGAAGGGGAGATCTCAGTTTGAAATTGTTTTAAGCATCTACTCAGTATTATACAGGCCCCATCCACAAGACACCCCAAAAATTCTTCTGTTACTAACGTACTACAGAGGGGGAAATCTAATTTAAAAATTGTTTGGAGTATATCTACTGTGTCATCCAGCCCTTATCCACACTTAAACAATTCTTTCTTCTGTTACTAACATAATACAGTAGGGGACATCTCCCTTGGAAATTGTTTGTAGCATCTAGTCTATGTTATAAAGGCCTCATTGACAGGACCAAAAAAATGTTCTGTTACTAACGTAATACAGTAGGGGACATCTCAAGTACAAGTTGTTTGGAACATGTAGTCAATATTATACAGGCCTCATCCACACCAAAAAAAACAAAAAAGAAATCTGTTACTAATGTCATACAGTAGGGTACATTTCACATTAAAAATTTTTGGAGCAGATCTTTGTCATACAGGCCTCATCGACACTGAAACAATTATTTCTGCTGTGTTTAACGTGATTCATCACGCCATATTTCCCCTTCTAATTTTGTGCCACTGAAATTCAGCTGTGTGCAAAAGCAGTACAGAGTAAAAAATCTAACTTTTAGTTGCTAATCGTGTGCTGCTAGCACACTATCTGAGCTACATGACTGGAAAAAGCAAGGTCATTGAGGAAGGGGGATTAGGCTTGGTGTTCGAGGTGTATGTGGGGTAGGTGTTAATGTTTCTAAAAGCTCTAGTGAACCACTAACGTGATGTCCTATCAAAAGACGACTGACAACTTCTGATATGGGATGTTGTAGTTTTTAGTGTGCTGCATTGTTCTCGCGTCACTGTAGTCTCTGATATCTTTAGTAGGGCTTATGTGCCTGCTATTGCTGCAGCTGCTGGAGATGTTAACACTAATTTGTGGAAATGGGAACAGTCCTGCTTGGGTGTCCATCTGCTGGATTGGGTGTAGTGGAAGACCTGTTGGTCCCTATTGTACTATTTCTACTGTGGTAAAATTGATGTCACTTTGTTGGTTTCTGTCACTAATTTTTGGAAATGTGAACATTCCTGGTTGGGTGTCCATCTGCTGGTTTGGGTGTAGTGAAAGACCTGTTGGTCCCTATTATACTATTTCTACTGTTGGAAAATTCATGCCACTTTGTTTTTGGAAATGAAAATGTACAGAAGGGTGCAGAGGTCCTTCATCTGTATTCAGTAAGCAAGTGTGAATTGCATCACATCCATACTGTGCTGTGCCAAGCTATGAAAAATGTCATACTGCACCAGGTCTTGGCGCTGCTGCCTCAATCACTGCAACATATGCAGAGTTTAATTCCACGGTGTGGTCATATTGCATATCAACCAGTTAACCGGTAGTCCGAAAGATCTCTATACCAACTGAAATGGAATGGTGGAAGTCAGCATGACAGTGTTGTTTGTAGCAGCGCATCCAGGTTGGGACAGTGGCAGAGGAGTTGCTGTACCATTAGGTTGAGGATGCGAGCCATGCAAGGCACGTGTGTAAGGTTGGCCCGGTGTAGGGCCGCCACCAGGTTTGCACTGTTATCGCACTCAGCTTCCCTTGGCTCCAGGTTGCGTGTAGACAGCCATCGCTCAAACTTGGCATGGATAGCTGTTCACAACTGTTGATCTGATCTGTATGACTTTGATCTCCAAGGCACATCAATGTAAACACTGACTGATTACAGTGAGCCCTGGCTGTGCAATACAGAGGTGGGGCAGGGATTCTCTCTGCAGTGTTGGAACATGTGTTTAATTAAGGCAGAGGTTGAGGGCTCAGGTCGAGGCCCTAGAGGAGGTGGAGGAGGCAGAAGAACTGCAGGAACTGTTACATACAGAGGTTTGTTCCCCAAGCCCTGGGGTCCAAGACTTGTTGTCTAGTGACACCTTGGTGTCTACTGCTGAAGCTCTCCATCCCCTGGTGTGTACTAGTTTTGTTCTCCAACACAAGCTGTTTAGTAGTTTAGTTCTTCAACCCATGTTGTCTATTAGCTTAGTTCTTCATGTTCTGGTGTTAATTTGTTTAGTTCTGCAATCATAGCTTTTCAGTAGTTTATGTCTCCAACCCATGTTGTCTATTAGTTTAGTTAGCCATCGTATGGTGTGTAGTGGTTTAGTTCTACAACCCTAGCTGTTTAGTAGTTTAGTTCTACAACACCTGTTGTCTAGTAGTTTAGTTATCCAATTTATGGTGTGAAGTGGTTTATTTCTCCATCCCCAAGTGTACTGCAAGCCTTGGGGATTGCAAGACTTGTGGAGCAGCCCCTTCCCTGACTGCCCCTACAGCCACCAAAGTCAACCTGTGCCCAGTCATAGATGTAACTCCCCTGTCCATGCTTGGTCATCCAGTTGTCATTGTTGAAATGCACCCTGGCAGACATACATTTTTTCAGGGACTTGGCAGCTGGTACTGGGGGGGGACTGCGATGGCCATCAGCTTTCAGAAACCATCTGTATCCATAAGGCGGAAAGGCTGCATTTCTGTGGCCAACAGATTGAAGTGGCCATGCAATAATCACAGAGATCACAAGACCAAGTCAACCTGTCATTGGCTACAGCAGAACAAAGTGAAGGTTTTGGAGTGGCTATCTCAGTCTCCTGACCTCAATATCACTGAGCCTCTCTGGGGAGATCTCAAGCCTGCAGTTCATGCTAGACAGCTGAGGAATTTACAGGAACTGGAGGCTTTTTGCCAAGAAGAGTGAGCAGCTTTACCATCTGAGAAAATAAAGAACCTCATCTGCCGGGTAAGTAAACTTTTGAGCACAACTGTAGGCAGCTTTAAAATTATGCTTGGATTGAGCAATTTACCACCACAATCTACTGTAACATTTACTAATTTGCGCTACTTTAAAGGGGTTGTCTGGTTCAAAATGATAAGTCTGCAGTCACTCTGCAACCCTGGGATTTAGAGTGGTAACGGGGTTAATGCTTGTATTTTTTAGGTTTATAGAAGACAGCAACTGAACACTACAAGAACGACTCAGTGATACAAGAAGGAACTGAAACTGTTGATAGAGAGCTGAACATCCTCAAAAACTAAGTCGTGTCCCCTGAAGGGACAAAGGTCTATCCATACATCCACACAACTATGTTCAGTTAGGGAGTATATAGAATATGTACACTTGCTAACATCTGCTGGAACTTTACTATTTATTTTAGAAATTTTGAAAGGTTGTATCAGGCTCCACTATAATTATCATCCAAAAAACCCAGCTGTGGACAATTCCATTTGGAACCAATCACAGATAATTACATTACGATAGGAATGGGAAACTATGCATCTAACATAACATATTATTTAAACAGGACCTTTAACTCGATGTTTTATTTACACTGAGTACCTCCATTACTGCTACTTGCCTGATTCTGGGACAGATTTTCTTTTCATATTATGCCCCTCCATTTCATAGTTATGCCCCCAGGTAATAATGGTGAAAATGTTCCCCTCAACTTGAAGAGAACCTGTCAACAGGATTTTTCTATGTAAACTATAGACAGGGCTATATTAATGGTGTAAAACTGATTAAAATGATATCTGCGGAGAAGAAATCTGTTTTGTGGTTCTTGTGTAATGAGTGTTCAAATTTTGCTGTAATCATGTCTTTATGCATCGGGGCGAGCTGTGAGGCGGGACTATGGGCAGTGCCTCTTCCTTGTGCTCTTGCCCCTCCATCTGCCTCTTGCTTGAATGAAAGGTCACTGACAGATCAGTGACCTGCCTCCTATTTTAAATATTGTTCATGTGCAGTACTTTATTTTGTCTCCAAAAAAAATAGGTCTCCTACAAAATAGAGCTGGGGCATGCTTGGTTACATCTAAGAGTCAATACTAATTCTCAGTCTGCGCTTGCACCACCCACCGTGCCCAGAGGATCAGTGAGGTGTGAGCAGAAGAAGAGACCGTAAACATCATGCTGGTCCTCTGGGCACGGTGGGCCCATTTATCTGCTAGAGATAAAGAAGGATTGGATGTAAAAAATCTATTGTGGTGGTTTCTTGTTCAGTGCTCAGCTGAATGTTTATCAGGCCTTGTAGAATTTAAAAACTATTAAATAAATAATTAATAAATATGACTGCGAAGGTGTTAAAGTGGTTTTCTCCCACAGACAAAGCACATTTTAAGTAATAGATCTTGGAATCAAAATAAGTTTCACGATTGAATCTGTTAAAAAAATGTTCCTTTGCTGAGATAATCTTATAAATGTGAACCTGCTTTGTGCTGTGTAGAGGCCCTGCCTGACTGTGCAGGGACAGGTCTGCCTATACCACATTTCCTGAGCAGGGGATGAAACAAAAAAGTATACAGACATTACAGAACGGGATTAGGGATGAGTGGACCCATGGAAGTTTGGGCTCGTCGGGTTCAGCCAAACTTTAGTCCAAAGATAAGTTTGGGTAACAGGCCACAAACCTGAGCCCCATATCAGTTAACGGGGACCTAAAGTTTGGTGCTGTAAAACGGCTGTAAAATGGTCACAGTAAGGACTAAGGGACTGCAAAAGGAAGCAAAATAGTTGTAAGATCAGAAAAAATACCCTGCAAACAAATTTGAATAGGGAAAATTAAACAGAATAAAAACATATAAATAATAATAATCTGGAACCAGGAGGCGGACATCCAAGTGAAGGAGTGGAGCAGTGCCTTGTCTGTGGAGTTTCCTGTACTTGTTAGTGAATAAATAAATAAATAAATAAGCGACGTATTTTTAATAACCAGCCAAGGGAAAGCAGTTGTGAGCTGGCTTAATTATGCTGCAAAGGAGCTAACATCCAATAATATCCATGGACCTTCCCAGCCTATTAGTATCAGCCTCAGCTGTCTGCTTTGCCTTAGTTAGTTATTAAAAATGGGGGGACACAAAATTTTTTACACCGAGTCCCCTCTATTTTTAATAACCAGCTAAGTCAAAGCAGACAAATGGGGACTGAAACTAATAGGCTGGGAAGGTTCATGGATACTGTCCCCTTTCCAGCCTAATAAGAGCATTGTTCTGAGCATGACGCTCCATAGGTTACTCATGGTCCTGTCTCATGAGTGATGACATCCGTAACATTATCGTCCATGAAGCATGACCACAAGTGACCTATGCAGCCTCGAGAACAAGACTCCATAGGCCACTGCTGGTCATGTTTCAAAGGCGATGAAGTTACTGACTTCATCGCTCTTTGTGAGACAAGACCATGAGTAACCTATGGCGCGTCCTTCTTAGAACAATGCTCCACAGGTTGCAGGAGGGAATCGCTGGATGCTGTGGGAGCCACAGTGGATTATGTTGGACCTGCTGGGATTATATTTATTATAATAAATGGGTAAGCCAGGGAATGTGTGGGGGAGTCTTTATTAAAATAAACTTCTTTTTTCTGTGTGTGTGTGTGTGTGTGTGCGCCTTTTTACACACATGGTCAAAATTGTTGGTACCCTTCGTTTAATGACAGAAAAACCCACAATGGTCACAGAAATAATTTGAATCTGACAAAAGTAATAATAAATAGAAAATCTATGAAAATGAGCAAATTAAAGTCAGAATATTGCTTTTTAACCATGCTTCCACACATTTTTTTAAAAAAAATTAAACTTATGAAATAGGCCTGGACAGAAATGATGGTACCCCTGAAAATAATGTGACAAAGGGGACATTTTAAATCAAGCTGTGTCCACTAAGTAGCATCACAGGTGGTGTCTCCAATCTTGGAATCAGTGAGTGGGCCTGTATATAGGGCTACAGATACTCACTGTGCTGTTTGGTGACATGTTGTGTATCACACTCAACATGGATCAGAGGAAGTAAAGGAAGGAGTTGTCTCAGGAGATTATAAAGAAAATTATAGACAAACATGTTAAAGGTAAAAATTATAAGACTATCACCAAGCAGCTTGATATTCCTGTGACTACAGTGGCACATATTATTCAGATATTTAAGATCCATGGGACTGTAGCCAACCTCCCTGGATGTGGCCACAGGATGAAAATTGTTGTATAGAGGGAAGTTTGCGGGCACCACACAAATGTATAAATAGTGGACAGGGATCAGAGTTATGCATACAAAAACATAAATAGAAAAAACATGAGAGAGCAAAAAAGAGTATGCATACAAATAGGGATCGCCTTACAAATAAATTTCTATTTTATTTGAGTACTACAAAAAGCAGAAACACATCGCAATATAAAACCATTTAAAATGCCACAAAGGCTGAAAAAAGGGGTCCTCCCCAGGGTAGAGTGTACATTGCACAATTGGACAGAGTAATATGCGATAATCAATACTATCCAACAATACATGTTAAAATAAATTGATGCACCAACATTACATGTATAGATCTGTCCTGACAGACACAATAAATAACTCAAAAAAGTAGATGGTATGTTGCCAGCCCTCAAGAAATAAAGAGGAAAATTGATGACAAATCAAAGAGACGCATAATACGAATGGTAACGAAAGAGCCCAGGAAAACTTCTAAACAGATTAAAGATGAACTTCCAGCTCAAGGAACATCAGTGTCAGATTGCACCATCCGTCATTGTATGAGCCAAAGTGGACTTCATGGGAGACGACCAAGGAGGACACTATTGTTGAAAAAAAATCATAAAAAAAACAGACTGGAATTTGCCAAACTATATGTTGACAAGCCACAAAGCTTCTGGGAGAATGTCCTATGGACATATGAGACAAAAATTGAACTTTTTGGCAAGGCACATCAGCTCTATGTTCACAGATGGGAAAATGAAGCATATCGAGAAAAGAACCTGTCCCTTCTGTGAAACATGGAGGAGGCTCTGTTATGTTCTTGGGCTGTTTTGCTGTATCCGGCACAGGGTGTCTAGAATCTGTGCAGGGTACAATAAAATCTCAAGACTATCAAGGGATTCTAGAGAGAAATGTGCTGCCCAGTGTCAGAAAGCTTTTTCTCATTCGAAGGTCATGAGTTTTGCGACAGGATAATGACCCAAAACACAAAGCTAAAAACACCCAAGAATGGCTAAGAGGAAAGCATTGGACTATTCTGAAGTGGCCTTCTATGAGCCCTGACCTAAATCCTATTTGGAAAGAGCTGAAACATGCCGTCTGGAAAAGGCAACCTTCAAACATGAGACAACTGGAGCAGTTTGCTCTTGAGGAGTGGGTCAAAATACTTGTCGAGTGGTGCAGAAGTCTAGCTGACAGTTACAGGAATCGTGTGATCGCAGTGATTGCCTCAAAAGGTTGTGCAACAAAATATTAAGTTAAGGGTACCATCATTTCTGTCTAGGCCTATTTCATGAGTTTAATTTGTTTTTAAATTCTCTGGAAGCATGGTTGAAAAACAATGTCTGACTTTTATTTGTTCATTTTCATAGATATTTTATTTATTATTACTTTTGTCAGATTTAAGTTATTTCTGTGACCATTGTGTGTTTTTCTGTCATTAAACGAGGGGTACCATGTGTGTATTTTTAAATATGGGATGAGTAATGGGGGTGTCTGATCAATGCCTCTTCTTCACTAACCCCTGGACTTGATCTTGATGCCAGTTGGCATTACACAGCTGAAAACAACCCCAAAAGTATTACCCCGATTGCCACCACACCAGGGCAATTGGAAAGAGCAGAGACTAAGCAGCAGAATTGGACTATTAGTATCAACCACCACCTGTCTGCCTTGCCTTAGCTGGTTATTAAAAATAGGAGAGACCCCACAATTTTTTCTGTGTCCCCCCATTTTTAATTACCAGCAAAGGCAAAACACCATCAAAGGTCCATAGATATTGGCTCTTTCCCAGCATAATAAGACCAGCTCACAGCTGTCTGCTTTCCCTTGACTGGTTATTAATAATACGTTCCCATGTTTTTTTTAATCATTAATTTTTTTTACACTGTCCCTGACTCGAGCAGCATCCTGTCCCTATGCTAACCCAAGCACAAAGCACAATGGCAGCGCCACCCATGATTCAGCTGTTATATAGGCCAGGTCAAGGGTGACGCCGGCCGATCACAGAGATGGCCGTGGAAATTTCCACAACCTAAAAAATTGTTGATTGGCTGCACTACAGCCTTTCAACAAGCTTTATTAAAGGGAATCTGTATCCTAAAAGATGAGAAAAAGAGGTTAGATTATACTCACCCAGGGCGTTCCCGCTGCTGGTCCAGTCTGGCGCCTCCTATCTTCATGAGATGACGTCCTCTTCTTGTCTTCAGGTTGCGGCTAAGGTGCAGGCGTACTTTGTCTGTCCTGTTGAGGGCAGAGCAAAGTACTGCAGTGCGCAGGCGCTGGGCCTCTCTGACCTTTCCCGGTGCCTGCAGCGGGAACGCCCCTGGGTGAGTATAATCTAACCTCATCTTTCAGGATACATCAGGGGCTTATCTACAGCATTATAGAATGCTGTAGATAAGCCCCTGATGCCAGTGGGCTTACCTCACCCTCGATTTTGGGGTGACAGATTCCCTTTAAGCATCCAAAGTCCAATAGGTGCCCGATATGAACCTCAAACTTTACAGTTCTGGTTAGCTCATTCCTACACGGGATCACAGGTGATACTTTCTGTAAGGTAAAACATATATAAAAAAGCAGCAAAAGCTTTATCTCACAGAAATAATCAGCTGTGATCCCATGCTGTAATGTCTGTATACTCTTTTGCTTCCTCCCCTGGCCCGGAGATGTGATATGATCAGACCAAGTTCCTGCATGGTCAGACACAGCCATCATGCAGTACACAGCAAGGGTACACTTATTTATAAGATTATCTCTTGTGCAAATTATTATTATTTTATCAAGTATTGAATAAAATAGATCTTGTAATAAAATATTGACTTTATTTATGGAAAAATTGCTTTTTTATTCTATTGTATGAATTGACTTTTTTGCCATGGTACTATTATGGTGAAATTCTGGAGAAAATTAGTGATTCCCTTTGTACTTTTACCACTGTAATGAGTTATATCCAACCTGAATGAACACACTGGCTTGTAATTCATGAGGCATGCTAAGTTCGTGTGGTATGGGTGTCATATATTTAACATGCAGTGAAAGCAAAGATTTATTACTCTTACCTCCATGGGCTCGCATGCTCTTGTTAACACAAAGGAAGCCACGAAACAGTCTATTTTAAGAAGGATGGAGACTTAATCACTAGAGGAAGACGTGAGCCTTGTAAGACGCAGCCAGGAAAGTCCATGGATCCCAGCCAAATGTGTTTTTAACAGAGGTAATGGTTATCTTGGACACAAGTAGGTGCCTGACCCCATTAGTGTTAAGGGCGGTCTCACTTCCTACTGTAACATAACTGACGGGATCATTTTTGTTTCTCCTAAGATAAGTTATTAGCATTCCTTACTGGTAAAGGAAGCCTTAAATATGCAGATTTAAAACTGATCTGACCCTGGAGGATTTACCCGTGTCCAGTATCGGTTCATCCATTTTTATCTTTCTACTAAGATAAATGCAAAACTTAGTAGTATATATGGTGTAGCTAACAAGCAAAACATGATGACTCTGATGCCAGTTGAAGACGTCAGGCTGACAGTGTGTCTAGAAATACACACACTAAAAATTCCTTTCACCAAGGGTCAATGGGACTTAAATAAAATATTCTATATTAATACACGGAAATAGCAACAAATACTAATAATATGGACTATCAGAGTATGTTGAGGTCCTGTGAATACTTGTTATGCCCCTTCACACTGCTACAGGGATATGACAAGTAACAAAAGGGCCCCATTACATCATTCATTACCGCTGATGTTGAAGCCTTCAAGGTCTTAGAGTCAAGTAGGGAAGCAGGTAGAAAGTTTATTTAGCAGTGAGATTACAGCCAAAGGATTATTATTATTATTATTATTATTATTATTATTATTTATTGTTATAGCGCCATTTATTCCATGGCGCTTTACATGTGAGGAGTGGTATACATAAAAACAAGTACAATAATCTTAAACAATACAAGTGATAACTGGTACAGGAGGAATGAGGACCCTGCCCGCGAAGGCTCACAATCTACAAACAGTTCAAAGAGTTAAAGACAGAAATAAAAGAAATATGTAACCTGCTGAGATTCCATAGAAGAAATCCATCCCTCTGGTCTCAAGATGGACTTTTAAAGGGCACCTGTCAGCTCTCCAGCCCTTTTTTAACCACCACCATAGATTTATGTAAGTCTATTCCTGGATTATGAGAAGGTCCTTTATGTGCTATACATTTATTTCAATGTTTAAAAAAATAGAATTATAAATCTGGCTTGTGGAACGCAAATTAGCCAGAACTAGTGGAGCGCTTATTCCTCCAGACTAGTCCTACTTGGATCTTGAAATCATGTCTGGAGGCATATAGTAACATCCAACTCTCAGGCAACATCCCAGCAACTCTCATACAAGAACGCAATAGTCTGCATTGTAACTAGTGTTGAGCCACCTCCCTAGTGTTCGGGTTCGGTTTGGTTCATCGAACAGAGACGTGTTCACGAAATGTTCGTCGAACGTTCGACGAACACCGTCGAACCCCATTGAAACCAACGGCAGGCAAACACAAACACATACAAACACATGGAAAACACATAGAAAACACCTTAAAAGGTGTCCAAAGCTGACAAACTGCTCAGAAGAAACAACAAACACATGGAAAAGTCACAACTACATATAGTCATGTGAAAAGAAAAGAGGTGGAGGAGTAAAAGGAGGAGGAGACCCAGATATAGGCATGTGATGCCCTTCTAAAATCAAGAAAGGCTGGAGTAAAAATCTAAACTCACTCTACCAACTCCCAGATGTCTTGACAAAAAAAATAAAAAAATAAATATCTTTAGGTAGACTGGCGGCGGGTCCATTCAGAACACTTTCCTTAGAAGACGTAGTGGTACCCCCATTGGAAGTTGTGCCAAAAAATGAACCCAATACATTCAGACTAATCCACCATTTGTCATATCCAAGGGGCAGCACGGTGGCGCAGTGGTTAGCACAGCAGCCTTGCAGTGCTGGGGTCCTGGGTTCTAATCCCACCCAGGACAACATCTGCAAAGAGTTTGTATGTTCTCTCTGTGTTTGCGTGGGTTTCCTCCGGGCACTCCGGTTTCCTCCCACATTCCAAAGACATACTGATAGGAATTCTAGATTGTGAGCCCAATCGGGGACAGTGATGATAATGTGTGCAAACTGTAAAGCGCTTCGGAATATGTTAGCGCTATATAAAAATAAAGATTATTTATTTATTTTATTAAGGGGCAGGTCAGTAAACAACAACATCGATGCGGAAACAAGTACAGTACTATGTACTGTACCTCCTTTGACGAGGCAATCAGGCGGGTCAAGAAGTTGGTAAGGGGCACCCTAATGGCCAAAACAGACATTGAGGGGGCATTCCGGTTACTACATATATGTGTCATTGAGACACATATATATACAGTGGGGCAAAAAAGTATTTAGTCAGTCAGCAATAGTGCAAGTTCCACCACTTAAAAAGATGAGAGGCGTCTGTAATTTACATCATAGGTAGACCTCAACTATGGGAGACAAACTGAGAAAAAAAAATCCAGAAAATCACAGTCTGTTTTTTAATCATTTTATTTGCATATTATGGTGGAAAATAAGTATTTGGTCAGAAACAAAATTTCATCTCAATACTTTGTAATATATCCTTTGTTGGCAATGACAGAGGTCAAACGTTTTCTGTAAGTCTTCACAAGGTTGCCACACACTGTTGTTGGTATGTTGGCCCATTCCTCCATGCAGATCTCCTCTAGGGCAGTGATGTTTTTGGCTTTTCGCTTGGCAACACAGACTTTCCACTCCCTCCAAAGGTTTTCTATAGGGTTGAGATCTGGAGACTGGCTAGGCCACTCCAGGACTTTGAAATGCTTCTTACGAAGCCACTCCTTCGTTGCCCTGGCGGTGTGCTTTGGATCATTGTCATGTTGAAAGACCCAGCCACGTTTCATCTTCAATGCCCTTGCTGATGGAAGGAGGTTTGCACTCAAAATCTCATGATACATGGCCCCATTCATTCTTTCATGTACCCGGATCAGTCGTCCTGGCCCCTTTGCAGAGAAACAGCCCCAAAGCATGATGTTTCCACCACCATGCTTTACAGTAGGTATGGTGTTTGATGGATGCAACTCAGTATTCTTTTTCCTCCAAACACAACAAGTTGTGTTTCTACCATACAGTTCCAGTTTGGTTTCATCAGACCATAGGACATTCTCCCAAAACTCCTCTGGATCATCCAAATGCTCTCTAGCAGACTTCAGATGGGCCCGGACATGTACTGGCTTAAGCAGTGGGACACATCTGGCACTGCAGGATCTGAGTCCATGGTGGCGTAGTGTGTTACTTATGGTAGGCCTTGTTACATTGGTCCCAGCTGTCTGCAGTTCATTCACTAGGTCCTCCTGCGTGGTTCTGGGATTTTTGCTCACCATTCTTGTGATCATTCTGACCCCACGGGGTGGGATTTTGCGTGAAGCCCCAGATCGAGGGAGATTATCAGTGGTCTTGTATGTCTTCCATTTTCTAATTATTGCTCCCACTGTTGATTTCTTCACTCCAAGCTGGTTGGCTATTGCAGATTCAGTCTTCCCAGCCTGGTGCAGGGCTACAATTTTGTTTCTGGTGTCCTTTGACAGCTCTTTGGTCTTCACCATAGTGTAGTTTGGAGTCAGACTGTTTGAGGGTGTGCACAGGTGTCTTTTTATACTGATAACAAGTTTAAACAGGTGCCATTACTACAGGTAATGAGTGGAGGAAAGAGGAGACTCTTAAAGAAGAAGTTACAGGTCTGTGAGAGCCAGAAATCTTGATTGTTTGTTTCTGACCAAATACTTATTTTCCACCATAATATGCAAAAAAATGATAAAAAAACAGACTGTGATTTTCTGGATTTTTTTTTTCTCAGTTTGTCTCCCATAGTTGAGGTCTACCTATGATGTAAATTACAGACGCCTCTCATCTTTTTAAGTGGTGGAACTTGCACTATTGCTGACTGACTAAATACTTTTTTGCCCCACTGTATTTATATTTACTTCAGCGCGATATAGCAGAAAAGCCGGTAATTCAATTGCCCACTTTTCATTTCTCCTTCCTAAACCCGACATGATATAAGACATGGTTTACATACAGTACACCATGTCATATTCCCATTTTTTTTGCATATTTCACACTACTAATGTTAGTAGTGTGTATGTGCAAAATTTGGGCGCTGTAGCTATTAAATTTAAGGGTTAATTGGCGTGGGCTCCCGCACAATTTTCTCCGCCAGAGTGGTAAAGCCAGTGACTGAGGGCAGATATTAATAGCTTGGAGAGGGTCCATGGTTATTGGCCCCCCTGGTTAAAAACATCTGCCCCCAGCCACCCCAAAAAAGGCACATCTGGAAGATGCACCTATTCTGGCACTTGGCCACTCTTCCCATTCCCGTGTAGCGGTGGGATATGTGTCGAGGTGTCTAGGTTTTGTTAGGCACACCCCACGGCTACTTCTAGTTGCGGTGATAAGATCAGGGTTTGCGGTCAGTATAGTTACCACCTACTCCAGTGAAAGTTTTCATGCTGCTCCAAGGTCACCTGATCATAACGCTTCCCATTCCCGTGTAGGGGTGGGATATGGGGTAATGAAGGGTTAATGTCACCTTGCTATTGTAAGGTGACATTAAGCCAGATTAATAATGGAGAGGCGTCAATTATGACACCTATCCATTATTAATCCAATTGTATGAAATGGTTAAAAAAAAACACACACACATTATTACATAGTAACATAGTAACATAGTAACATAGTTAGTAAGGCCAAAAAAAGACATTTGTCCATCCAGTTCAGCCTATATTCCATCATAGTAAATCCCCAGCTCTACGTCCTTCTACAGAACCTAATAATTGTATGATTCAATATTGTTCTGCTCCAGGAAGACATCCAGGCCTCTCTTGAACCCCTCGACTGAGTTCGCCATCACCACCTCCTCAGGCAAGCAATTCCAGATTCTCACTGCCCTAACAGTAAAGAATCCTCTTCTATGTTGGTGGAAAAACCTTCTCTCCTCCAGACGCAAAGAATGCCCCCTTGTGCCCGTGACCTTCCTTGGTATAAACAGATCCTCAGCGAGATATTTGTATTTTCCCCTTATATACTTATACATGGTTATTAGATCGCCCCTCAGTCGTCTTTTTTCTAGACTAAATAATCCTAATTTCGCTAATCTATCTGGGTATTGTTATTCTCCCATCCCCTTTATTAATTTTGTTGCCCTCCTTTGTACTCTCTCTAGTTCCATTATATCCTTCCTGAGCACCGGTGCCCAAAACTGGACACAGTACTCCATGTGCGGTCTAACTAGGGATTTGTACAGAGGCAGTATAATGCTCTCATCATGTGTATCCCGACCTCTTTTAATGCACCCCATGATCCTGTTTGCCTTGGCAGCTGCTGCCTGGCACTGGCTGCTCCAGGTAAGTTTATCATTAACTAGGATCCCCAAGTCCTTCTCCCTGTCAGATTTACCCAGTGGTTTCCCGTTCAGTGTGTAATGGTGATATTGATTCCTTCTTCCCATGTGTATAACCTTACATTTATCATTGTTAAACCTCATCTGCCACCTTTCAGCCCAAGTTTCCAACTTATCCAGATCCATCTGTAGCAGAATACTATCTTCTCTTGTATTAACTGCTTTACATAGTTTTGTATCATCTGCAAATATCGATATTTTACTGTGTAAACCTTCTACCAGATCATTAATGAATATCTTGAAGAGAACAGGTCCCAATACCGACCCCTGCGGTACCCCACTGGTCACAGCGACCCAGTTAGAGACTATACAATTTATAACCACCCTCTTTCTATCACTAAGCCAGTTACTAACCCATTTACACACATTTTCCCCCAGACCAAGCATTCTCATTTTGCGTACCAACCTCTTGTGTGGCACGGTATCAAACGCTTTGGAAAAATCGAGATATACCACGTCCAATGACTCACCGTGGTCCAGCCTATAGCTTACCTCTTCATAAAAACTGATTAGATTGGTTTGACAGGAGCGATTTCTCATAAACCCATGCTGATATGGAGTTAAACAGTTATTCTCATTGAGATAATCCAGAATAACATCCCTCAGAAACCCTTCAAATATTTTACCAACAATAGAGGTTAGACTTACTGGCCTATAATTTCCAGGTTCACTTTTAGAGCCCTTTTTGAATATTGGCACCACATTTGCTGTGCGCCAGTCCTGCGGAACAGACCCCGTCGCTATAGAGTCTGTAAAAATAAGAAATAATGGTTTATCTATTACATTACTTAGTTCTCTTAGTACTCGTGGGTGTATGTCATCCGGACCCGGAGATTTATCTATTTTAATCCTATTTAGCCGGTTTTGCACCTCTTTTTGGGTTAGATTGGTGACCCTTAATATAGGGTTTGTGACCCTTAATATTATTACAAAGTCTTTTAATGAAATAAAGACACAGGTTGTTGTAATATTTTATTAGACTCTTAATCCACCTGAAGACCCTCGCTCTGTAACAAAGGAAA
The DNA here is from genome assembly GCF_032444005.1 of Ranitomeya imitator. NCBI lineage: Eukaryota > Metazoa > Chordata > Amphibia > Anura > Dendrobatidae > Ranitomeya > Ranitomeya imitator. The sequence goes on along the minus strand of NC_091284.1, from coordinate 707,826,509 downwards.
AATAAAAAAACAACAATATCCCATACCTTCCGATGATCTGTCCTCATATGACCTCTGGCGTGGGAAAATATTCAGAAAAGTTCCCAGGCTCGAGTTCATATGAGGACATCCAGCAGAGGGCGCATTACCGCGAATGAAGGTAACTACAGGTCATTTACCTACTTTCCATTCATTCGCTGGGGTTTTACAGGCACGAGCACAGCTGCATTGTAGCAGAGCTCCTGCCTGTAAAATAATTTAACCCCTTCAGATGGATTTACATTGTGGGACATATCGACGGAAGGTATGAGATATTGTTGGTTTATTATTTTTAATTTGTTACAGGTCGAGGGTCTTCAGGTGGATTGAGAGTGGAATAAAATATTACAACAACCTGTGTGTTTATTTCATTAAAATACTTTGCAATATTGTGTGTGTGTTTTTTTAACCATTTCATGCTATTGGATTAATAATGGATAGGTGTCATAATTGACGCCTCTCCATTATTAATCTGGCTTAATGTCACCTTACAATAGCAATGTGACATTAACCCTTCATTACCCTATATCCCACCGCTACACAGGAGTGGGAACAGAGTGGCCAAGTGCCAAAATAGGCGCATCTTCCAGATGTGCCTTTTCTGGGGTGGCTGGGGGCAGATGTTTTTAGCCAGGGGGTCCAATAACCGTGGACCCTCTCTAGGCTATTAATATCTGCCCTCAGTCACTGGCTTTACCACTCTGGCGGAGAAAATTGTGCGGGAGCAATTTAATAGCTACAGGCTACTCCCGTGTAGCGGTGGGATATTGGGTAATGAAGGGTTAATGTCACCTTGCTATTGTAAGGTGACATTAAGCCAGATTAATAATGGAGAGGCGTCAATTATGACACCTATCCATTATTAACCCTGCTGTTCTGTTGGTCAAAAATGACCGACTTTGAACTTCAATATTCTTTAAAATATTCAAGATGCGGCTCTGAAACCCGTGGCCGACCGACCCATCCTCATTTAAGTCAATCAACCACAAGTTTCAGAACCGCATCTTGAACACCCCAAAAAATACCAAAGTTCAAAATAGGTCTCCCCAGACCGAACAGAACAGCAGGGTTAATCCAATATCAGGAAATGGTTAAGAAAACACACACACAATATTGCAAAGTATTTTAATCAAATAAACACACAGTTTGTTGTAATATTTTTTTCCACTCTCAATCCACCTGAAGACCCTCGACCTGTAACAAATTAAAAATAATAAGCCAACAATATCTCATACCTTCCGTCGATATGTCCCACGATGTAAATCCATCTGAAGGGGTTAAATTATTTTACAGGCAGGAGCTCTGCTATAATGCAGCTGTGCTCGTGCCTGTAAAACCCCAGTGAACGAATGTAAAGTAGGTCAATGACCTGTAGTTACCTTCATTCGTGGTGATGCGCCCTCTGCTGGATGCCCTCATATGAACTCGAGCCTGGGAACTTTTCTGAATATTTTCCCACGCTCGAGTTCATATGAGGACATCCAGCAGAGGGCGCATCACCGCGAATGAAGGTAACTACAGGTCATTGACCTACTTTCCATTCATTCGCTGGGTTTTTACAGCCAGGAGCACAGCTGCATTAGCAGAGCTCCTGGGTGTAAAATTATTTAACCCCTTCAGATGGATTTACAGCGTGGGACGTGACAGATCATCGGAGGGTATGGGATATTGTTGCTTTTTTATTTTTCCTTTGTTACAGACCAAGGGTCTTCAGGTGGATTTAGAGTCTAATAAAATATTACAAAAACCTGTGTCTTTATTTCATTAAAAGACTTTGTAATAATGTGTGTGTGTTTTTTTAACCATTTCATAGGATAGGACAGGATACTAAGCGGTCAGTATTAAAAATCCTTCCAAAAATATCCACAGCAGAAAATACAAAAACTCCACCATCTAACTAAAGATGTGGAGCGTATATCTGCATCTCCAGAGAATCCAACAAGACCGAGAAAACACTGACACAGTCTAAGATGGACAAGAGAAAAACAAATGAATAGCACAAAATATAAGCACACTGCATGTGTGCCACAGAAACAAAAACCAGGCACTTATCTTTGCTGAATTGACAGCTGAGCAGGAGAAGCCAGAAAGTGATCCAACACTTCAGAAGAAACATTGACAACTGGCAAGGGCTAATGAATCCTGCACACTTAAATATCCCTGTCCGAACTGCAATCAGCAGATACACCTGGCCAGGACTGTGACTCAGAGAGAACTGCATTCCCACCTACAACCACTGGAGGGAACCCAAGAGCAGAATTCACAACAGGGAAGAGAGTGGCCAAGTGCCAGAATAGGCGCATCTTCCAGATGTGCCTTTTCTGGGGTGGCTGGGGGCAGATGTTATTAGCCAGGGGGGGCCAATAACCATGGACCCTCTCCAGGCTATTAAAATCTGCCCTCAGTCACTGGCTTTACCACTCTGGCGGAGAAAATTGCGTGGGAGCCCACGCCAATTTTTTCCGTGATTTAACCCTTAAATTTAATAGCTACAGCGCCCAAATTTTGCACATACACACTACTAACATTAGTAGTGTGGAATATGCAAAAAATAAATGGGAATATGACATGGTTTACTGTATGTAAACCATGTCTCATATCATGTCGGGTTTAGGAAGGAGAAATGAAAAGCCGGCAATTGAATTACCGGCTTTTCTGCTATATCGCGCTGAAGTAAATATAAATATATGGAGATTTCCCATTGACTTGCATTGGGTTTTGTGTTTCAGCTGATCCCCCGACCCCGACTTTTCAAGATAATCGGCCGATTTCACTTGACTCGACTTTTGAGACTCGACCTCAAAAAAGGAAAAGTCGCTCAACCCTAACAGCAGGTGTAGTTAGTTTCACAGGCGGGCTACTCTGCTGATGGGCAGACACTGCTCCTAGGCCCAAAACTATCAACTGGATTAGATGCAGTGAAAATTGAGATACACAGGCGGTATAGTTTGTTTCACAGTCGGGCTACTCTGCTGACGTACAGACACTGCTCCTAGGCCCTAAACTATTAACTGGATTAGATGCAGTAAAAATTGAGATACACAGGCGGTGTAGTTTCACGGGCGGGCTACTCTGCTGACGTGCGGACACTGCTCCTAGGCCCTAAACTATTAACTGGACTAGATACAGTGAAAATAGAGATACAGAGGCGGTGTAGTTAGTTTCACAGGCGGGCTACTCTGCTGACGTGCAGACACTGTACATTACACTGTCATTACAAACAGAGTGATCTATTTCAAGTGTTTATTTCTGTTAATGCGGATGATTATGGCTTACAGCCAATGAAAACCCAAAAGTCATTATCTCAGTAAATTAGAATAATTAACAAAACCACCTGCAAAGGTTTCCTAAGCATTTAAAAATGTTCCTTAGTCTGTTTCAGTAGTCTCCACAATCACGGAGAAGACTGCTGACTTGACAAATGTCTAGAAGGCAGACATTGACGCACTCCACAAGGAGGGCAAGCCACAAAAGGTCATTGCTAAAGAAGCTGGCTGTTCGCAGAGTGCTCTATCCAAGCATATTAATGGAAAGTTGAGTGAAAGGAAAAAGTGTGGTATAAAAAGGTGCACAAGCAACCGGGATAACTGCAGTCTTGAAATTATTGTTAAGAAAAGGCCATTCAATAATTTGGGGGAGATTCACAAGCAGCGCTGGAGTCCTGGGTTCAAGCCCCACTAAGGACAACATCTGCAAAGAGTTTGTATGTTCTCTCCGTGTTTGCGTGGGTTTCCTCCGGGTACTCCGGTTTCCTCCCACATTCCAAAGACATACTAATAGGGAATTTAGATTGTGAGCCCCAATGGGGACAGCGATGATAATGTGCGCAAAATGTAAAGCGCTGTGGAATATGTTAGCGCTATATAAAAATAAAGATTATTTTAAAGATTATTATTATAATGGACTGCTGCTTGAATAATTGTTTCAAGAGCCACCATACACAGATGGATCCAGGCTACAAGCATTGCATTCCTTGTGTCAAGCCATTCATGGGTGCATTCGTGCACTATTATTCGTGTATTTTTATTCAAAGTACCCTGCATGCCTTCTGTTTCTTTGAATTGTGCCCTATGGAATTCTCGCTCTGTGTGTAATAAACTCTCCTTCATTCATGACGTCTTCCTTTCTAATTCTCTTAATCTCCTGGCTCTTACTGAAACCTGGATCCAGCAGTCAGACACCACTGCTGCTGCTGCTCTTTCATATGGTGGACTACATTTTTCTCATACCCCAAGATCGGACAACAGAGCAGGTGGAGGCGTTGGTCTGCTACTTTCGCCCAAATGTACTTTCCAAGTTATCCCACAAGTACCCTCACTTGTCTTCCCTTCCTTTGAGGTCCATGTGGTCAGACTCTACGTCCCCTTCTCCATGCGAGTGGCGGTGGTTGTTGTGAATTCTGTTATCGAACTCCCTCCTGTGGTCATGAATGGTACTTCGGCGAGTTCTGTCCATGGACTCCCTCTGGTGGCTGTGAGTGGAGCTGCTGCTTCTGAGGTTCCTTCCACAGGTGACTTAGTTTATTCTTTGGCTGGCTGCTCTATTTAACTCCACTCAGATTGTTACTCCATGCCAGCTGTCAATGTTCTTGTACTGGTTCAGTTCGCTCTTGGATCTTTCTGGTGACCTGTCTACTCCAGCAGAAGCTAAGTCCCTGTTAGTTAATTATTTGTTCATTGTTTTCTTGTCCAGCTTGCTATCATGATTTTGCCTTGCTAGCTGGAAGCTCTGGAATGCAGAGTGGCACCTCCGCACCGTGAGTCGATGCGGAGGTCTTTTTGCACACTCTGCGTGGTCTTTTTGTAGTTTTTTGTGCTGACCGCAAAGATACCTTTCCTATCCTCAGTCTGTTTAGTTAGTCTGGCCTCCTTTGCTGAAACCTGTTTCATTTCTGTGTTTGTGACTTTCATCTTAACTCACAGTCAATATATGTGGTGGGGCTGCCTTTTCCTTTGGGGAATTTCTCTGAGGCAAGGTAGGCTTTATTTTCTATCTCTAGGGCTAGTTAGCTCTTAGGCTGTGAAGAGGCGTCTAGGCAGAGTTAGGTACGCTCCACGACTATTTATAGTGTGTGTGATAGGATTAGGGGTTGCGGTCAGCAGAGCTCCCACTTCCCAGAGCTTGTCCTGTGTTAGTTTAACCATCAGGTCGTTCCGGGTGCTCCTAACCACCAGGTCCATAACAGGTGGTGTATCGTCCTCCCGGCCCCTCTCATCAGTTCCTGGATCACTTTGCCACCTGGCTTCCACACTTTCTCTCCTGTGACACCCCCACCCTTATCATGGGTGATTTCAACATCCCCATTGCCTCTCCCCTCTCCCCATCTGCTTCTCACCTTTTATCTCTACCCTCCTCTTTCGGCCTCTCGCAGCATACTAACTCTCCAACACATGAAGATGGAAACTCCCTTGACTTGGTCTTCTCCCGGCTTTGCTCAGTGGATGATTTCACAAACTCCCCTCTCCCACTCTCTGACCACAACATTCTTTCATTCTCTATCAAGAACTGCCATCCCGCTCAGGTCACCCCCACTTTCCACACTTATAGAAACATACAGGCCATTAACACCCAGAAACTTATGAAGAACTTGCAGTCCTCATTGGCCCCAATCTTCTCCATCTCATGTCCTGATTCTGCTCTGAAGCATTACAATGAAACCCTGCAAAGTGCTCAGGATGAAGCTGCTCCTCCTATACATAAAACAACTCGGCACAGACGGCAACAGCCGTGGCACACGCTGCAAACACGTTTCCTGCAGCGGTGCTCCAGGTGCGCAGAACGTCTGTGGAGAAAATCTAATCTACCCGAAGATTTCATCCATTATAAGTTCATGCTAAAGACATACAATTCTGCCCTTCACCTCTCCAAACAAACCTACTTCAACACCCTCATCACCTCCCTGTCCAATAACCCTAAACGTCTCTTTGACACGTTCCAGTCCCTACTCAACCCAAGAGATCAGGCCCCAACCACGGATCTCCGTGCTGACGATCTGGCCATTTACTTCAAAGAAAAAATTGACCACATTCGACAGGAAATCATCTCCCAATCTCTTCATACCATGCACTGTCCTCCCTCCCCCACTGCATCTAGTTCACTCTCTGACTTTGAAGCAGTTACAGAAGAAGAAGTAAGCAGGCTCCTTGCATCTTCTCGCCCGACCACTTGCACCAGTGACCCCATTCCATCACATCTCCTCCAGTCCCTTTCCCCGGCTGTCACCTCTCACCTAACAAAAATATTCAACCTTTCCCAAACTTCTGGTATTTTTCCCTCCTCATTTAAGCATGCCATCATGCATCCATTACTTAAAAAACCATCCCTCGACCAAAACTGTGCCGCTAATTATAGACCTGTCTCTAATCTTCCCTTCATCTCTAAACTCCTCGAACGCCTGGTCCACTCCCGTGTTACCCGCTATCTCTCAGATAACTCTCTTCTCGACCCTCTTCAATCTGGCTTCCGCTCTTTACACTCTACTGAAACTGCCCTCACTAAAGTCTCTAATGACCTACTAACAGCTAAATCTAATGGTCACTACTCCATGCTAATTCTCTTGGATCTCTCTGCAGCATTCGATACTGTGGATCATCAGCTCGTTCTCACTATGCTCCGCTCCATCGGCCTCAAGGACACCGTTCTCTCCTATCTCGCTGACCGATCCTTAACTGTATGTTTTGCTGGTTCCTCCTCCTCTCACCTTCCCCTTACTGTTGGGGTTCCTCAAGGATCAGTCCTAGGCCCCCTCCTCTTCTCGTTGTATACTGCCCCCATTGGACAAACAATCAGTAGATTTGGTTTCCAGTACCATCTCTATGCTGACGACATCCAATTATACACTTCTTCTCCTGATCTCACGCCTGCCTTATTAGAAAACACCAGTGATTGTCTTACCGCTGTCTCTAACATCATGTCCTCCCTCTATCTGAAACTAAACCTGTCAAAAACTGAACTCCTCGTGTTCTCTCCCTCTACTAACCTACGTTTGCCTGACATTGCCATCTCCGTGTGCGGTTCCACCATTACTCCAAAGCAACATGCCCGCTGCCTTGGGGTCATCCTTGATTCTGACCTTTCATTCACCCCCCACATCCGATCACTGGCTCGCTCTTCTTATCTGCATCTCAAAAACATTTCTAGAATTCGCCCTTTTCTTACTTTCGACTCTGCAAAAACTCTTACTGTTTCACTTATTCATTCTCGTCTGGACTATTGTAACTCTCTACTAATCGGCCTCCCTCTTACCAAACTTTCCCCGCTCCAATCTGTCCTGAATGCTGCTGCCAGGATCATATTCCTCACCAACCGTTACACCGATGCCTCTACCTTGTGCCAGTCATTACACTGGTACAAAACTACTACCCTCATCCACAAAGCACTCCATGGCTCAGCACCACCCTACATCTCCTCTCTGGTCTCAGTCTACCACCCTACCCGTGCCCTCCGCTCCGCTAATAACCTCAGGTTAGCATCCTCAATAATCAGAACCTCCCACTCCCGTCTCCAAGACTTTACACGTGCTGCGCTGATTCTTTGGAATGCACTACCTAGGTTAATACGATTAATCCCCAATCCCCACAGTTTTAAGCATGCCCTAAAAACTCATTTGTTCAGACTGGCCTACCGCCTCAATGCATTAACCTAACGATCCCTGTGTGTAAAAAAAAAAAAAATCAGGTTCCTCGCATTATGTTCTCATTCACTTTATGCAGTTAATAGCCCTCTGTGTCTGTACTGCTACATACTTAGGCAGTTAACTGGTTCATGCAGCTTTACATGAACACCCGAGCCTTACACTATGGCTGGTCCGAATAACTATAGCAATTGTTATCATCCACCTCTTGTGTCTCCCCTTTTCCTCATAGTTTGTAAGCTTGCGAGCAGGGCCCTCATTCCTCCTGGTATCTGTTTTGAACTGTATTTCTGTTATGCTGTAATGTCTATTGTCTGTACAAGTCCCCTCTATAATTTGTAAAGCGCTGCGGAATATGTTGGCGCTATATAAATAAAAATTATTATTATTATTATTATTATTATTCGTGACCAAGAGACAATGCCAGAAGTGTCTTTCCTGGGCCAAGGAGAAAATAGAACTGGACTGTTGCTCAGTGGTCCAAGGTGTTATTTTTCAGATAAAAGTAAATTTTGCTTTTTATTTGGAAATCAAGGTCCTAGTGTCTGGAGAAAGAGTGGAGAAGCAAACAATCCAAGCTGCTTGAGGTCTAGTGTGAAGTTTTCACAATCAGTGATGGCTTGGGGAGCAATGTCATCTGCTGGTGTAGGTCCACTGTGTTTTATCAAGACCAAAGCCGTCTACTAGGAAATTTTAGAGCACTTCCTCTGCCGATAAGCTTTTTGGAGATGGAAATTTCATTCTCCAGCAGGACTTGGCACCTTTTCACACTGCCAAAAGTACCAATACCTGGTTTAAAAACAACAGTATCACTGTGCTTGATTTGCCAGCAAACTTGCCTGACCTTAACGCTATAGAGAATCTATGGGTATTGTCAAGAGGAAGATGAGAGATGCCAGACCCAAAAATGCAGATGAGCTGAAGGCTGTTATCAAAGCAACCTGGGCTTCCATAACACCTCAGCAGTGCCACAGGCTGATCGACTCCATGCCACGCAGCATTGATGCAGTAATTGATGCAAAAGGAGCCCTGACCAAGTATTGAGTGCATTTACTGAACATACATTTCAGTAGGCCAACATTTCAGATTTTAAAATTATATTTCAAGCTGGTGTTATAAAGTATTCTAATTTACTGAGAAATGGCTTTTGGGTTTTCATTGGCTGTAAGGCTACTTTCACACTAGCGTCGGACTCTAGCTGTGAATGCGCCGCACAACGGGGGCAGCGGATGCATTTTTTCAGCGCATCTGCTGCCCCATTGAGAGGTGCGGGGAGATGGGGGTGGAGTTCCGGCTGTCCATGCGCGGTCAGAAATGGCGGACCGTCAGCAGCAAAAAACGTTACATGTAACGTTTTTTGCTCCCGGCGGTCCGCCACAACATGGCGCAAGCGTCGCACGATGGTTGCGACGTGTGTCAATGCGTCGCTAATATTAGTCTGTGGGGCAAAAACGCATCCTGCAGACAACTTTGCAGGATGCGTTTTTTCCCATAAACGACGAATTGCGACGTATTGAAAAAAACGCTAGTGTGAAAGTAGCCTAAGCCATAATAGTAATCTTTATTTTTATATAGTGCTAACATATTCCGCAGCGCTTTACATTTTGCACACATTATCATCACTGTCCCCGATAGGGAATTTAGATTGTGAGCCCTATCAGTATGTCTTTAGAATGTGGGAGGAAACTGGAGTGCCCGGAGGAAACCCACGCAAACACAGAGAGAACATACAAACTCTTTGCAGATGTTGTCCTTGGTGGGGTTTGAACCCAGGACTCCAGCGCTGCAAGGCTGCTGTGCTAACCACTGCGCCACTGTGCCGCCGTAATCATCATCATTAACACTTGAAATAGATCACTCTGTTTGTAATAATTCTATATAATATATGAGTTTCACTTTTTGTATTGAAAAACTGAAATATATTAACTTTTTGATGATATTCTAATTTTGTGAGAAGCACCTGTATATGTGGCAGCAGTTGTTTAACCAGGGTGCAATTCATGCGGTCCGCACTTTGGGCAGCATGAATTGCCAGACAGGTCCCCTTTAAAATTCTATGAAGAGGTGAGGGAGATGAGGAGGATGGAGCTGGAGGCACACACAAATATTTTCCTGAAAGTTCTCCTAAAACTATCAGACAGCGATTTCATGATGAAGTGTGCAGTGACGTTATAGCACAAGGATGATTTACTATAGGATGTTACAGCAGCGGGTGTCACAGTACGACGATTATATACATCTTGAAAATAGGAATAACACACAAAACATGCTCATGGGTTCAGTAAGCAAAAAACAAATTTGCTACAAGCGAAAGAAAAATGGATGGCTAATTAATGGATCCATTTTCCATAGACTTCAATGTCGACAGAGCTGATCTAGCAGAGATTAGTTATTTTAAAAAGTTTTTTGCAAATGGATTGCTGCTGGATCCATTTTAACTGACCACTACTGGGCATGTGAACATAGTCTAAGATGGTGGTTGTTGGCAGAAGAAATATATGATTGGAAGTTTGGGGTCTTCACATTGGTTTTATAAGTAGCTGTCTTAGGGTATGTGCACACGCTGCGGATTTTGCTGCGGATCCGCAGCGTATCCGCAGCAGTTTCCCATGCATTTACAATACCATGTAAAGCAATGGGAAATGAAATCCACAGTGCACATGCTGCGGAAAAAAACACGCGGAAACACAGCGGTTTATCCGCAGCATGTCAATTCTTTCTGCGGATTCCGCTGCGGGTTTGCCCCTGCTCCCATAGAAATCTGCAGGTGAAAACTCGCAGAGGAAACTGCGGTAGATCCGCAGTAAAAACCGCAGCGGTTTTTCACTGCGGATTTTGAAAATCCGCTGCGGAAAATTCCGCAATGGAATCCGCAGCGTGTGCACTTAGCCTTAAGGTACACTGCCAGTGTGCCTGTAACCTGGGACGCATCTCTTCTATTAGTTCACAAAAGCTCAGTGGTCCAAGTTCAAATTTTTCCACCAAGATCACACATCAAAAAGTGAAGACCGCAAATCCTGGAAAGGCTTCAAATTCAAAGAATTTACCATTGAGAGAGCAATCATGGCACATCCATGACTAATTCCTGCTTGCATGTGCCATGGCAGTAGTCAATGGCTCAGGATTTTAAAACAAATAATATAAATCAGAGTTTTCACTCGGTCTGCACCAGCCATGTATGGCATCACTGCACGGAGCTACAGCCATGGACCAGGGTGGATTGAGTGAAAGAAAGCGGCGACTCCCAATATAACTGGGTAAGTTGATAGGATTGTGACTGCAAAAAAACACCAGTACACAGGCAGAGATGGTTACCTGTCCAGGGCCTCCAAACAATTGCACTAACCAAGGTGCAGCGGACCCAAATAAAGATGGCAAATACACAGGTGCAATAATACCGATAAGGCAGCCAGCCTACAATCAGGAATTGGCCGCTTGGTACACCTGTGCAAACAAATAATCTGTATGTGGCATGTTCACACAGAAATGCAGAGCATATGGCTCAAAGCCTATTAATGTCGCCATATAACGGGCTAACCATTGCTGACTGTAATGCATCTTGTGTGAACAGAGGCCACAGTTTACAGAGCCATCTAGGGCCCAGCTGCACCCTGAAAAAATATAAAGTGCTCAAAAACATAACAATGTATGCAAGGTATTGGTTGATATTATGCTACATGCCTGAAATACCCGTGACATAAGTTCTTCGGGATGGATGTGGTGGTATTTGTTGTAGGTGTTTTCTTCTTAAACCTACTATATAGTAAAGAACTCCAGACACCGAGCATAGGCAAGTAACAAGTCTCGCCATAGTAGAAACATAAACTGTAGTTTATTGGTATATACATTAGGCAGCAGGAATCATGCTTGACTTTTACATCTTCTGCGTTACACAGAGGCAGACATTTTGTAGTTACAGGTGTCGGCACATATCTTGTACGAAGCAGATCGGTTTCACAGCACACTTGAAAAAGGCCATTTATTTCTAGTTGTTTTTCTTCTTACCACAGCACACTTCGGGGCAATACCTGGCAAGCCTAGTCTTCCTTCACTAATGCTTCCAGGTCTGGTCTACAAGTAGCCTTTATGCAGTTATCCCACTGTGCTGTCGCAGAGTCCCCACTAACCCACAGCTTCCTCCTTCCTTACTCCTCTAGCTCTGTATCATCAAAACTGAGCTCGCATGTTGGTATTTCCTGGGTACCCAGACTTGCCTGCTGTCTTCCCAGATCCAACTGCCATGACTCTATCCAGTTGCTGGCTTGCTACCTAGATGTCTATGTCTACCTCCTTTTCTCCATGCACCCATATCGGGGCCTATACTTGTGATTGGCTTCATTCTCTTCTTTCTTCTGGCTATGTGCACACGTTCAGGATTTCTTGCAGAAATTTCCTGAGAAAAACCTGAAATTTTCTGCAAGACATCTGCAAAAAATCTGCACGCATTTTTTGCGTGGTTTTTTTGCGTGTTTTTACCGCATTTTTGGTGCGTTTGTTTTGCGGATTTTTCCAGACATTTCCCAATGCATTATATAGTGGGAAATCTGCAAAAAATCCGCAAAATTAATGAACATGCTGCGTTTTTTACCGCGATGCGTTTTTTTCGCAGAAAAAAAACGCATCATGTGCACAAAAATTGCGGAATTCATTTTAAATGATGGGATGCATAATGTATGCTTTTTTTGCGGTTTTATAGTGTTTTTGTAGTGAAAAAAACGCGAAAAATCAGCATCATGTGCACACAGCCTAAATCTCCAACTAACTGACTAAAACTAGCAAACTCCCTTTTCTCTTCCTGAAATTGCTCCCAGCTACAAGTCTTGGCAAAGTGTTAACCACTCTGTGTCCTGTGCCTGCTATGCTACTTTCACTTTCCCCAACATCAGAAGATAGAGATGTGCACATCGATCCATGGAGGATCAATTTCGAGTTAAATTTCCCATAATTTGCAGCTTGACGCAAATTTTAATGCTTTGATATTTGATTCACGGTTCAGAAAAAAAACAACAAATTGTGAATGTCATTTTAAGTCAGCATGTGAGCTTGCCCACAATGCCCTGCAGCTATAACATCTAGCAGATTATCATACCTAGTACAGCGGTGGTCATTACCTAGGCCATCACAGATCAGCGGTTCGCAGTGGAGCACAGTTTGAATGGCAGAGTTATTTTCCATCTCCAGATTCACTGGGTAAGTCTCTCCGTCTTGCACAGTGTATGCTCTTATGGTCAACTAGACTGTGGCCCGATTCTAACGCATCGGGTATTCTAGAATATGCATGTCCCCGTAGTTTATGAACAATGATGATTCCAGAATTCGCGGCAGACTGTGCCCGTCGCTGATTGGTCGAGGCAACCTTTATGACATCATCGTCGCCATAGCAACCATTATGACATCATCATCGCTGTGCCCATCGCTGATTGGTCGAGGCAACCTTTATGACATCATTGTCGCCATGGCAACCATTATGACATCATCGTTGCTGTGCCCGTTGCTGATTGGTCGAGGCCTGGCGGCCTCGACCAATCAGACGCGGGATGTCTACGTCCTTTATGACATCATCGTCGCTGTGCCCGTTGCTGATTGGTCGAGGCCTGGCGGCCTCGACCAATCAGAGACGCGGGATTTCTACGTCCTTTATGACATCATCGTCGCTGTGCTCGTCGCTGATTGGTCGAGGCCTGGCGGCCTCGACCAATCAGAGAGCCGGGATTTCCAGGACAGACAGACAGACAGACAGACGGAAAAACCCCTTAGCCAATTATATATATAGATGGGGTCCTCTCTTCTATGTGTAGAGTAAGCTGTTATGATCAGTGGTATTATCTTCCTCTCGCTCTCTCCCCTGTAGAGTGTAATCTTTTATGGTCAGCGGAGTTCGCTCTCTCTTTATCTCTCCTATAGAGTGTAAGCTCATATAGTCAGCAGGGTCCTATTTCTCTCTCCTTTAGGCTATGTTCACATGTTCAGTATTTGGTCAGTTTTTTACATCAGTATTTGAAAATCAAAACCAGGAGTGGGTGAAAAATGCAGAAGTGGTGACGTGTTTCTGTGTTTCTGTATTACAATTACTAATATAAAATACTGACCAAATACTGAATGTGTGAATGTTGCCTTAGAGAGTGTTAGCTCTTATGTGTTGCCTTAAGGCAGGGGTCCCCAACTCCAGTCCTCAAGGCCCACCAACATGTCATGTTTTCAGGATTTCCTTAGTCTTGCCCAGGTAATAATTGCATCACCTGTGCAATGCAAAGGAAATCCTGAAAACATGACCTGTTGGTGGGCCTTGAGGACTGGAGTTGGGGACCCCTGCCTTAAGGTACCGTCACACTCAGGAACTTTGCAAAGAAAACGACAGCGATCCGTGATGTTGCAGCGTCCTGGATAGCGATCTCGTTGTGTTTGACACGCAGCAGCGATCTGGATCCCGCTGTGCCATCGCTGGTCGGAGCTAGAAGTCCAGAACTTTATTTTGTCGTCAGGTCGGCGTGTATCATCATGTTTGACATCAAAAGCAACGACGCCAGCAATGTTTTACATGGAGCTAACAACCAGCGAGAACGATAAGTGAGTCGCCGTTACGTCACAGGATCGCTCCTGCATCGTTCTGGAGTTGCTGTGTTTGACGTCTCTACAGCGACCTAACCAGCGACGCTCCAGCGATCTAGTTTAGGTCGGCTCGTTGTCTATATCGCTGCAGCGTCGCTGAGTGTCACGGTACCTTTAGAGTGTTAGCTCCTGTATCAAGACATGTAAAAATGTATTTGAAGCAAATCAAATTTTTTTTACAAACATTCAACAAAGCCAGCGAATTAGAATATCAAAGGAGCCGTTCATCACTATCAGAAGGCAGTAATGATACATTAGCAATTGTATCAAGCATTAATACATGAAGAATGCATTAATTCAGTATATCATATAAAAATGGAGTTTTCTTCTTCTGTACACTCTCACATTAGGATTTACGCCTGACCTTTGTTACAATTTTCCTATTGGAGCATAATTTAAATGACCTACCATATGCAATGCTTTTACCCTTCTTATAGGAGTTCTCCAGTTGACCACCATATTTTACGTTCTATTCCTGAAGTAAATCAATTTTTCTGGGGAAATTATTTTCTCACTTCTATCTTCTCTGCCTGCAACACATCTGCAAGTAAAAAGAAGCGTTGTGGAGCATAAATTAAAATCAGATGGCATCAATTGTTCCACTGAGTAACGTAGGTCTTCTGAATCAGAGGATTAATTAATATTAACGGATCTCTAGGAGCCCCCAACATCCCTGATTGACTATTTTACATGTCCTTAAATACTCATTTACTTCTGTCACATTGGCTTCAGCCATGGAAAAATATGT
This sequence comes from Ranitomeya imitator, assembly GCF_032444005.1. Classification (NCBI taxonomy): domain Eukaryota; kingdom Metazoa; phylum Chordata; class Amphibia; order Anura; family Dendrobatidae; genus Ranitomeya; species Ranitomeya imitator. The sequence continues at coordinate 707,811,501 of NC_091284.1, read as the reverse complement.
TCCACATCTCTCACTTTTGCAATTGATTTGTATGTTATAACCCACTGTAAATAAATCTCAGTATCTGCTTAGAGTTTGCCTGTACTTACCTTGCCCCATAACACCCCCAAGAGGACTCTCCCTTCAACTCTTTCTATTAAACTGATTTAGATTAATTGCTGATCCATCCATATTTGTCCATGCCCCTTCTCCTTTTGATTACACTATGACAGAGATTAATTGAAGTTGCTGTAGTCAGAGGGGTGGGGGCCACGTTACATTGGAAAAGGTGGGAGTGAAGAAATAAATACACAAATTAGCTTTTTTTTCTTTTTCCTTTAAAACCCCCTTCATTTTCTTTTAGCTACCGGCCTGGGAATTGAAGCATGTTACAGCCTCTTTCTGCCGTTTCTTCATAGAATGAAGGCTGTTTGTGCTCTGTCCTTTTGTCCTCTATTCAATCACCCAAATTATCGGAGCAGGCTGAATCTGCAGCACAAAGGGCGAATAATTTTCTGAAATGTCTGAAATTAGTAACATAGTTAATGGTCAAATCTAAAATATTGTGATAGATAGATGGATGATAGATAGATAGATAGATAGATAGATAGATAGATAGATAGATAGATAGATAGATAGATAGATAGATAATGCAATACACTAGACAGAAATATATTAGATTGATGTGGATTATAGAAAAATAGGTAGACAAATTGATGGATGGATGGATAGATAGATAGATAGATAGATAGATAGATAGATAGATAGATAGATAGATAGATAGATAGAGCTGATAAATAAATAAATAAATAGTTAAGTAACTAAATAAAGATAGATAACTAGATATATAATTAGATGATCAATAAATGAATATATAGATATATTGATTGATAGATAGATAGATAGATACATAGATAATACAATACATTAGTAACATAGTTATTAAGGTTGAAGGAAGACTTTAAGTCCATCTAGTTCAACCCATAGCCTAACCTAACATGCCCATTAGACAGAAAGATGATAGATGTAGATTATAGAAAAATAGGTAAATAAATGGATAGATAAATAGATAGATGGATAGATAGATAGAGAGATAGATATATAGATAGAGCTGAAAATAGAAAAGTAAATAAATATGTATAGGTAATTAGATAGATATTATTAGTTGATCAATAAATAAATAAATAGACATATTGATAGACAAATCGATAGATAAATATCACCACTTATGTTAAATACCTCCACTTCTAAAAACCTCCAGAAACATTTACATACATATGAGTTAATTATTAGCAGCGCTTTTATTATGGGTCATATTTTATGTTTTTTATCATCCTATACAGACATGCAAAATTATGTTCTGTCTTAACTTAATAGTGTTTCAAAAGGTTACAAATATTAAAAGCCAGGAATAAATTTATAATCAGAACAATACAGATGTTGATTATCAGACAATTCAGTGGATTTACAGCTTTAAAGAGTTATTTCAATCTTCACAAGGGTGTGGCCATTTAGGCAACTCAAAGACAATGAATAGAGGTGTGGAGTCCATATGGGGCTACCCTTCCATTCTAACACGGCATTTCAGAGCCCAATTCTTAGGATTAGTGAGTGTCCCAGCAGTCAGACCTCCAGCAATCAGCAAGTTGTCACCTATCCTACAGATATGTGTAGAGATGAACAGATCTTTTAAAGTTTGAACTCTCCAACTTCACCAAATTTTACCCCCAAATTTGATTTGGGACACATATCTGCATGAATTTCAATGCTGGAAATACAGGTGAGGGAGGGAAGAGAGAGAAAACCCCACTTATTATAAGATCTTACACTCTGCAGAAGAGAAAAGAAGGACCCTGCTGACCATAAGAGCTTACACTCTACAAGCAAGAGAGGACCTCACTGATCATAAAGTGTTTACACTCCACAGGAGAGAGAAAGAACCCCCATGACCATAAGAGCTTAAACTGTACAAAAGAGAAGACCCTGGTGACCAGGGCCGGACCCTAACAGCTTGGGGCCCTTGTGCAAGAAATGTGTCTGGGGCCCCCTCCTTCTATGGTGACAAAGCTATAGATATATATGGATATATATATATATATTGCTAGATAGATAGATATAGATAGAGTCTCCTTTATTATGTATATTGCCATCCCATATTACACAATGCCCTCTCTTGTTATGTACAGCTCTGTCTCTTACATATCGGATTACATAGAGCCCTATTTTTTTATTACAAGCTGTCCTCTCTTGTTAGATATATAATGCAATGGCTGCTGATGGAGCAGGGGAAAGCTTCTTTTCTAATGGAGGAGCTGATGAATAGGTCTTCTGGTCTATATTTTAAGATAGGGGACTATGTAATAAGAGAGGGCTCTGTGAATAACAAAAATAACAAGAATACGCTATGTAAGAGACAGTGGTGTACATAAAAGCAGAAGAAGCTATATAATAAAGAATGTCATCATATATAACTAGAGAGGATGGTACTTAATAAGGGATGGTGTTATGCATAATAAAAGAGGAAACTATGCAACTAAGGACTGTGCTATACATAATAAGTGAGTACACTATATACTAAGGGACTGTGCTATACATAATATGTGAGTACACTATATACTATCGGACTGTGCTATACATAATAAGGCTACATTCCTGTATCAGTGTGCAGTGTCGGTGTGCTGTCCACTTTTACTGACGCAATGAGAATGTCCTATTCTGATCCTCAAAATTGGATCACGACAGCACATTCTCTGACCCTCACGGATCTCATTCTCAGATCTATGATTTTCACGGATGTGTGAATGGACCTATAAAACTTTACAAGTTGATGTGCCGTCCGATAAAAAAATCTGGAAGCACACAGACATTTCACACAAATGTGAGCATGTAGAATAAGGGATTATACAGATAACATTATTACTCCAAGTCACAAAGTGCAGATACAGAGTAATATTTACATCCAGGCACTTACCGCTGATGTCTCGTCTGATTGGAGCCGTTTTCTGCTGTTTCTTCTCCATATGGGAAAGAAAGGAGAGGTTTGTGAATGATTTCCACACTTGCTGATCAATGATGAGACGTATATGCCAGATTGTTAAATGGATAGTGGTTTATTCTACGTGTTTCAAAGTACAAAAGACTTCTTCATCAGGAAAGACCATAAGACCGCCTTGATCAGCAAGCACGGAAATCATCCACAAACCTTTCCTTTCATTCCTGGATATCATTTGGTCATTTACTGACCCATGGATATGCTGCAGCTGATGTGCTTTATTACATGCTTTATAGATACTCATAATAGGGGAGTGAAATTTTGATTTTATCACCTGCTATACTCTTCGGATAAGACCCTATGTTGCGATGATCTCTCCTACAGCTCTGCGACGATCTTCTTCATCTGGTCAGACCTTCATGTCGACATCTCCCAGCCACGTCTTGTCTTGTCACAATGATTGCTGCAGCCCTGAAAATAACAAGGTCACATATAATGTATACATACTTGTGTCTCCACTCTGAATACAGATATGTACCCCACCATTAAAAATATAAAGTGATAAGCAGCACTGTGTCCCCCATTAACTATAATGTCTGCCTCTGACTTTTAAATAGTTTGTAGCATCTAGTGTGTTATAGAGGCCTGATACAGAGGTCACCAAAAATTATTCTGTGCCTTGTGTCATACAGTAGGGGACCTGACATTAAAATAGTTTGTAGCATCTAGTGTGTTATAGAGGCCTGATCCAAAGGCACAAAAAATTATTCTGTGCCTTGTGTCATACAGTAGAGTGTTGTGAATTCTGTGGCAGAGCTCCCTCCTATGGTCACAAGTGGTACTTCGGCTGATTCTCTCTATGAGCTTCCGTTGGTGGAGGAGAGTGGTACTGCGGCTTCTGAGTTTCCTTCCTCAGGTAATGTGGTGAAGTCGTTAGGTGCTGCTCTATTTAACTCCACCTAGTGTTTTGATCCTGGCCTCCAGTCAATGTTCTAGTATTGGACTTGTTTCCTCCTGGATCGTTCCTGTGGCCTGCTGCTCTGCATAGCTAAGTTCTGCTTTTGTTATTTTGTTTGCTGTTTTTTTCTGTCCAGCTTGCTTATTTGTTTTTTCTTGCTTGCTGGAAGCTCTGGGACGCAGAGGGTGTACCTCCGTGCCGTTAGTCAGTACGGAGGGTCTTTTTGCCCCCTTTGCGTGGTTGTTTGTAGGGTTTTGTGTTGACCGCAAAGTTACCTTTCCTATCCTCGCTCTGTTCAGAAAGTCGGGCCTCACTTTGCTAAATCTATTTCATCTCTACGTTTGTCTTTTCATCTTAACTCACAGTCATTATATGTGGGGGCTGCCTTTTCCTTTGGGGTATTTCTCTGAGGCAAGGTAGGCTTATTTTCTATCTTCAGGTTAGCTAGTTTCTCAGGCTGTGCCGAGTTGCATAGGGAGCGTTAGGCGCAATCCACGGCTGCCTCTAGTGTGGTTGGAGAGGATTAGGGATTGCGGTCAGCAGAGTTCCCACGTCTCAGAGCTCGTTCTATGTTTTTGGGTTATTGTCAGGTCACTGTATGTGCTCTGACTTCTATGTTCATTGTGGTACTGAATTACCTAATCATAACAGTACTGGAGGCCCAAAGTACTAATGATTCTCAATAGAGGGAAAAAAGAAGTTCTGAGACCATTTTTTTCTTCTCTGCACTGTGTTTTGCTTTTTTTTTCCCCTAGACATTTGGGTGGTTCAGGACACAGGTGTAGCAATGGACATTAAAGGTCTGTCTTCATGTGTGGATCAGCTCACGGCAAGAGTACAAAATATTCAAGACTTTGTGGTTCAGAATTCTATGTTAGAACCAAGAATTCCTATTCCTGATTTGTTTTTTGGAGATAGAACTAAATTTCTGAGTTTCAAAAATAATTGTAAACTATTTCTGGCTTTGAAACCTCGCTCCTCTGGTGACCCAGTTCAACAAGTTAGGATCATTATTTCTTTTTTACGTGGCGACCCTCAGGACTGGGCATTTTCTCTTGCGCCAGGAGATCCTGCATTAAGTAATATCGATGCGTTTTTCCTGGCGCTCGGATTGCTGTACGATGAACCTAATTCAGTGGATCAGGCAGAGAAAAATTTGCTGGCTCTGTGTCAGGGTCAGGATGAGATAGAGGTATATTGTCAGAAATTTAGAAAGTGGTCCGTACTCACTCAGTGGAATGAAGGTGCGCTCGCAGCTATTTTCAGAAAGGGTCTCTCTGAAGCCCTTAAGGATGTCATGGTGGGATTTCCTATGCCTGCTGGTCTGAATGAGTCTATGTCTTTGGCCATTCAGATCGGTCGACGCTTGCGTGAGCGTAAATCTGTGGACCATTTGGCGGTATTATCTGAGCGTAAACCTGAGCCTATGCAGTGCGATAGGACTTTGACCAGAGTTGAACGGCAAGAACACAGACGTCAGAATGGGCTGTGTTTCTACTGTGGTGATTCCACTCATGCTATCTTTGATTGTCCTAAGCGCACTAAGCGGTTCGCTAGGTCTGCCACCATTGGTACGGTACAGTCAAAATTTCTTTTGTCCGTTACCTTGATCTGCTCTTTGTCATCTTATTCTGTCATGGCATTTGTGGATTCAGGCGCTGCCCTGAATTTGATGGACTTGGAGTATGCTAGGCGTTGTGGGTTTTTCTTGGAGCCCTTGCAGTGTCCTATTCCATTGAGAGGAATTGATGCTACGCCTTTGGCCAAGAATAAGCCTCAGTACTGGACCCAGCTGACCATGTGCATGGCTCCTGCACATCAGGAGGTTATTCGCTTTCTGGTGTTGCATAATCTGCATGATGTGATCGTGTTGGGGTTGCCATGGCTACAAGTCCATAATCCAGTATTAGATTGGAAATCCATGTCTGTGTCCAGCTGGGGTTGTCAGGGGGTACATGGTAATGTTCCATTTCTGTCTATTTTGTCATCCACCCCTTCTGAGGTTCCAGAGTTCTTGTCTGATTACCGGGATGTATTTGATGAGCCCAAGTCCGATACCCTACCTCCGCATAGGGATTGTGATTGTGCTATCGATTTGATTCCTGGTAGTAAATTCCCAAAAGGTCAACTGTTTAATTTATCTGTGCCTGAGCACGCCGCTATGCGGAGTTACGTGAAGGAGTCCTTGGAGAAGGGGCATATTCGCCCGTCATCGTCGCCATTAGGAGCAGGGTTCTTTTTTGTGGCCAAGAAGGATGGTTCACTGAGACCTTGTATAGATTACCGCCTTCTAAATAAGATCACGGTTAAATTTCAGTACCCCTTGCCGTTGTTATCTGATTTGTTTGCTCGGATTAAGGGGGCTAGTTGGTTCACCAAGATAGATCTTCGTGGTGCGTATAATCTTGTGCGTATTAAGCGAGGCGATGAATGGAAAACTGCATTTAATACGCCCGAGGGCCATTTTGAGTATCTAGTAATGCCATTCGGACTTGCCAATGCTCCATCAGTGTTTCAGTCCTTTATGCATGACATCTTCCGAGAGTACCTGGATAAATTCCTGATTGTATACTTGGATGATATATTGATCTTCTCGGATGATTGGGAGTCTCATGTGAAGCAGATCAGAACGGTGTTTCAGGTCCTGCGTGCTAATTCTTTGTTTGTGAAGGGATCAAAGTGTCTCTTTGGTGTTCAGAAGGTTTCATTTTTGGGGTTCATTTTTTCCCCTTCTACTATAGAGATGGACCCTGTTAAGGTCCAAGCCATCCATGATTGGACTCAGCCGACATCTCTGAAAAGTCTGCAAAAGTTCCTGGGCTTTGCTAATTTTTATCGTCGCTTCATCTGCAATTTTTCTAGTATTGCTAAACCATTTACCGATTTGACCAAGAAGGGTGCTGATGTGGTCAATTGGTCTTCTGCTGCTGTGGAAGCTTTTCTAGAGTTGAAGTGTCGTTTTTCTTCTGCCCCTGTGTTGTGTCAACCAGATGTTTCGCTTCCATTCCAGGTCGAGGTTGATGCTTCTGAGATTGGAGCAGGGGCTGTTTTGTCGCAGAGAAGTTCTGATTGCTCGGTGATGAAACCATGCGCCTTCTTTTCCAGGAAGTTTTCGCCTGCTGAGCGAAATTATGATGTTGGCAATCGAGAGTTGCTGGCCATGAAGTGGGCATTCGAGGAGTGGCGTCATTGGCTTGAAGGAGCTAAGCATCGCGTGGTGGTCTTGACTGATCATAAGAACTTGACTTATCTCGAGTCTGCCAAGTGGTTGAATCCTAGACAGGCTCATTGGTCGCTGTTTTTTGCCCGTTTTGACTTTGTGGTTTCGTACCTTCCGGGCTCTAAAAATGTGAAGGCGGATGCCCTGTCTAGGAGTTTTGTGCCCGACTCTCCGGGTTTATCTGAGCCGGCGGGTATTCTCAAAGAGGGAGTAATTGTGTCTGTCATCTCCCCTGATTTGCGGCGGGTGCTGCAAAAATTTCAGGCTAATAAACCTGATCGTTGCCCAGCGGAGAGACTGTTTGTCTCTGATAGGTGGACGAATAAAGTTATCTCTGAGGTTCATTGTTCGGTGTTGCCTTGTCATCCTGGAATCTTTGGTACCAGAGAGTTGGTGGCTAGATCCTTTTGGTGGCTGTCTCTGTCGCGGAATGTGCGTTCTTTGTGCAGTCCTGTGGGATTTGTGCTCGGGCTAAGCCCTGCTGTTCTCGTGCAAGTGGGTTGCTTTTGCCCTTGCCGGTCCCGAAGAGGCCTTGGACACATATCTCTATGGATTTTATTTCAGATCTTCCCGTCTCTCAAAAAATGTCAGTCATTTGGGTGGTTTGTGATTGTTTCTCTAAGATGGTCCATTTGGTACCCTTTTCTAAATTACCTTCCTCCTCTGATTTGGTGCCATTGTTCTTCCAGCATGTGGTTCGTTTACATGGCATTCCAGAGAATATCGTTTCTGACAGAGGTTCCCAGTTTGTTTCGAGGTTTTGGCGAGCGTTTTGTACAAGGATGGGCATTGACTTGTCTTTTTCCTCGGCTTTCCATCCTCAGACTAATGGCCAGACCGATCGAACCAATCAGACCTTGGAAACATATCTGAGATGCTTTGTTTCTGCTGATCAGGATGACTGGGTGTCCTTTTTGCCTTTGGCTGAGTTCGCCCTTAATAATCGGGCCAGCTCGGCTACCTTGGTTTCGCCGTTTTTCTGCAACTCTGGGTTCCATCCTCGTTTCTCTTCAGGGCAGGTTGAGTCTTCGGACTGTCCTGGTGTGGATACTGTGGTGGACAGGTTGCAGCAGATTTGGACTCATGTAGTGGACAATTTGACCTTGTCCCAGGAGAAGGCTCAACGTTTCGCTAATCGCAGACGCTGTGTGGGTCCCCGACTTCGTGTTGGGGATTTGGTTTGGTTGTCTTCTCGTCATATTCCTATGAAGGTTTCCTCTCCTAAGCTTAAACCTCGTTTCATTGGTCCGTATAGGATTTCTGAGGTTGTTAATCCTGTGTCTTTTCGTCTGACCCTTCCAGATTCTTTTTCCATTCATAACGTATTCCATAGGTCATTGTTGCGGAGATACGTGGCACCTATGGTTCCATCTGTTGATCCTCCTGCCCCGGTTTTGGTGGAGGGGGAGTTGGAGTATATTGTGGAGAAGATTTTGGATTCTCGTGTTTCAAGACGGAAACTCCAGTATCTGGTTAAGTGGAAGGGTTATGCTCAGGAAGATAATTCCTGGGTCTTTGCCTCTGATGTCCATGCTCCCGATCTTGTTCGTGCCTTTCATATGTCTCATCCTGGTCGTCCTGGGGGCTCTGGTGAGGGTTCGGTGACCCCTCCTCAAGGGGGGGGTACTGTTGTGAATTCTGTGGCAGAGCTCCCTCCTGTGGTCACAAGTGGTACTTCGGCTGATTCTCTCTATGAGCTTCCGTTGGTGGAGGAGAGTGGTACTGCGGCTTCTGAGTTTCCTTCCTCAGGTAATGTGGTGAAGTCGTTAGGTGCTGCTCTATTTAACTCCACCTAGTGTTTTGATCCTGGCCTCCAGTCAATGTTCTAGTATTGGACTTGTTTCCTCCTGGATCGTTCCTGTGGCCTGCTGCTCTGCATAGCTAAGTTCTGCTTTTGTTATTTTGTTTGCTGTTTTTTTCTGTCCAGCTTGCTTATTTGTTTTTTCTTGCTTGCTGGAAGCTCTGGGACGCAGAGGGTGTACCTCCGTGCCGTTAGTCAGTACGGAGGGTCTTTTTGCCCCCTTTGCGTGGTTGTTTGTAGGGTTTTGTGTTGACCGCAAAGTTACCTTTCCTATCCTCGCTCTGTTCAGAAAGTCGGGCCTCACTTTGCTAAATCTATTTCATCTCTACGTTTGTCTTTTCATCTTAACTCACAGTCATTATATGTGGGGGCTGCCTTTTCCTTTGGGGTATTTCTCTGAGGCAAGGTAGGCTTATTTTCTATCTTCAGGCTAGCTAGTTTCTCAGGCTGTGCCGAGTTGCATAGGGAGCGTTAGGCGCAATCCACGGCTGCGTCTAGTGTGGTTGGAGAGGATTAGGGATTGCGGTCAGCAGAGTTCCCTCGTCTCAGAGCTCGTTCTATGTTTTTGGGTTATTGTCAGGTCACTGTATGTGCTCTGACTTCTATGTCCATTGTGGTACTGAATTACCTAATCATAACAGTAGAGGGCCTGGCATTAAAATAGTTTGTAGCGTCTAGTGTGCTATAGAGGCCTGATCCAGAGGCCACAAAACAATTAATCTGTTCCTACTGTCATATAGTAGGGGACCTGACATTACAATAGTTTGTAGCATCTAGGGTTTTATAGAGGCTTGATCCAAAGGCCACAAAAAAAAATTATTTCTGTTCCTAGTTTCATACAGCAGGGGACCTGACTTTAAAATAGTTTGTAGCATCTAGTGTGTTAAAGAGGCTTGATCCAAAGGCTACCCAAAATTCATCTGTTTCTAGTGTCATACAGTAGGAAAACTGATTTTAAAATAGTTTGTAGCACCTAGTGTGTTATAGAGGCCTGATCCAGAGGCCACAAAAAAATTCTTCTGTTCTTAGTGTCATACAGTAGGGAAACTGATTTTAAAATAGTTTGTAGCATCTAGTGTGTTTTAGAAGCCTGATCCAGAAGCCACAAAAAATCTTGCATTTCTAACATCACACAGTAGGGGACCTGACTTTAAAATAGTTTGTAGCGTCTAGTGTGCTATAGAGGCCTGATCCAGAGGCCACAAAACAATTAATCTGTTCCTACTGTCATATAGTAGGGGACCTGACATTACAATAGTTTGTAGCATCTAGGGTTTTATAGAGGCTTGATCCAAAGGCCACAAAAAAAAATTATTTCTGTTCCTAGTTTCATACAGCAGGGGACCTGACTTTAAAATAGTTTGTAGCATCTAGTGTGTTAAAGAGGCTTGATCCAAAGGCTACCCAAAATTCATCTGTTTCTAGTGTCATACAGTAGGAAAACTGATTTTAAAATAGTTTGTAGCACCTAGTGTGTTATAGAGGCCTGATCCAGAGGCCACAAAAAAATTCTTCTGTTCTTAGTGTCATACAGTAGGGAAACTGATTTTAAAATAGTTTGTAGCATCTAGTGTGTTTTAGAAGCCTGATCCAGAAGCCACAAAAAATCTTGCATTTCTAACATCACACAGTAGGGGACCTGACTTTAAAATAGTTTGTAGCGTCTAGTGTGCTATAGAGGCCTGATCCAGAGGCCACTAAAATTCTTCTGTTCCTACTGTCATACAGTAGGGGGCCTGACATTACAATAGTTTGTAGCATCTAGTGTGTTATAGAGGCCTGATCCAGAGGCCACCAAAAATGTCTTCTGTTCCTAGTGTCATACAGTAGGGGACCTGATGTAAAAATAGTTTGTAGCATCTAGTGAATTATAGAAGGCTGATCCAGAGGCCACTAAAACTCTTCTGTTCCTAGGGTCATACAGTAGGGGGCCTGACATTACAATAGTTTGTAGCATCTAGTGTGTTATAGAGGCCTGATCCAGAGGCCAAAAAAAATTAATCTGTTCCTACTGTCATACAGTAAGGGACCTAACTTTAAAATAGTTTAAAGCATCTAGTATTTTATAGAGACTTGATCCAAAGGCCACAAAAAATCTTCTATTCCTAGTTTCATACAGTAGGGGACCTGACATTAAAATAGGTTGTAGCATCTAGTGTGTACTCAAAAGCTTCACAGAGTCAAAAGGAGGAAATCTGCACTGATGCCCAAAAATTTTTTAGCTTGGATCTGGGCAGGACGAAGTAGGGCCTGAACAGCATCCTGACCTTTGTCATCAGATTATAACCTCTTGGGGGAGATGATCCTGATGAGACTCAGATTTCTGAGGCTCATGCAGACTGTACGGTGCTGTCAAGGCAGAAAGAGTAGGAGGGTGACTCAAAGGGTGAAGAATGTGATAACACAGAGGATGAAGATGATGAAGTGGCAGATCCCAGTTGGCGTTAATATTGAGGCACACAGCTGAGTAGGTCATCTGATGAGGTAGATGAGGAGGTTATGTTACGCTGTATGTTGCAGACACATAGTGATGCAGCAAAGAAGAGCAATGCATCAGCCACAACTATGGCTGTGACCAGCAGCGTCTGCGGGGCTGCAGCTCACAGGGATGGCAAAGGTTGCCTAGCTTGGGCCTTTTTTGATGCTGCATAGGATGAGCCAACTCATGTAATCTGCCAACATTGCAAAAAAAACTGAGTAGAGGTAAAATGTACAATAATTTGACTACTACATGTATGAACCTTCACATGTGCAATCAACATGCATTACTGTGGGAATCCCACTGTGCAAAAATGGGGACCAACGGACCTCAACAACCATCAGCCATGCCATCAATCACATCTGCTGCTTCTTTCTCCTCCTCTATTACCGTGCCAACCGTTGAAAAGCAGGTCTTCAACCGCAGAACCTCAAGCTATTTATCTGCTCCAGTTACGCTGACAGAGAGACCGCCGTCAGCTGTAATGGAAGCGGACATGCCTGCTGTTTTTGACCGATCTCAGAGAACAAGGACACCCCAACTTTCTCAATCCACCATAACATCTCTGCCTGCACGTCTCTCACGGTCCAGCAGTTTGTCCGATTCACCATACTTCGCCCTATCACAGCACTGCAGCCAATCCACGGTACCGCAGTTGTGGTCACATAAAAGATTTTTTCCTCCTACGCATGACAAAGCTAAGAGGTTGAACTCTAACATCTCCAATCTGCTGGCCACAGAAATGCTGCTTTTCGCCCTGGTAGATATACATGGTTTCTAAAAGCTGATAGCCGTTGCAGTCCCCCAGTACCAATTGCCCCGTCGCCATTACTTTTTTAAGAAAGCTGTGCCTGCACTACACCAGCATGTCGCAGACAACGTCACCCATTCCTTGACTAAATCTATGTCTGCCAGGATGCATTTTACCACAAACACTTGGATAAGTAAGCATGGCTAAGGGCGTTAGACTTCACTGACTGAGCACTGGGTGACCCTGGTGGCTGTGGGGGCAGGCGCTGCTCCACAAGTCTTGTAATCCCCAAGGCTTGCAGGACAAATCTCTACATTTAACACTTTCTCCACTGATTCTGCCTCCTCCTCTATCTCCTCTAGGGCCTCCACCTGCGCCCTCAACCTCTGCCTTAACCCCTCTGTGACCTTAGACGTACTATCCCGTCGAGGTGCCCTGGGCTTATCTGACCCTGGACGGGATAGTACGTCATAGCCGATCGGCCGCGCTCACGGGGGGAGCGCGGCCGATCGCGGCCGGGTGTCAGCTGCTTATCGCAGCTGACATCCGGCACTATGTGCCAGGAGCGGTCACGGACCGCCCCCGGCACATTAACCCCTGGCACACCGCGATCAAAGATGACCGCGATGTGCCGGCGGTGCAGGGAAGCACCGCGCAGGGAGGGGGCTCCCTGCGGGCTTCCCTGAGACCCCCGGAGCAACGCGATGTGATCGCGTTGCTGCGAGGGTCTCACCTCCCTCCCTGCTCCCTCCAGCCCCGGATCCAAGATGGCCGCGGATCCGGGTCCTGCAGGGAGGGAGGTGGCTTCACAGAGCCTGCTCAGAGCAGGCACTGTGAAGCCTGCAGCGCTGCATGTCAGATCAGTGATCTGACAGAGTGCTGTGCAAACTGTCAGATCACTGATCTGTGATGTCCCCCCCTGGGACAAAGTAAAAAAGTAAAAAAAAATTTTTCCAAATGTGTAAAAAAAATAAAAAAAAATATTCCAAAATAATGAAAATAAAAAAAAATATTATTCCTATAAATACATTTCTTCATCTAAATAAAAAAAAAAACCAATAAAAGTACACATATTTAGTATCGCCGCGTCCGTAACGACCCGACCTATAAAACTGTCCCACTAGTTAACCCCTTCAGTAAACACCGTAAGAAAAAAAAAAAAAAAACGAGGCAAAATACAACGCTTTATTATCATACCGCCGAACAAAAAGTGGAATAACACGCGATCAAAAGGACAGATATAAATAACCATGGTACCGCTGAAAGTGTCATATTGTCCCGCAAAAAAAGAGCCGCCATACAGCATCATCAGCAAAAAAATAAAAAAGTTATAGTCCTGAGAATAAAGCGATGCAAAAATAATTATTTTTTCTGTAAAATAGTTTTTATCGTATAAAAGCACCAAACCATAAAAAAATGATATAAATGAGGTATCGCTGTAATCGTACTGACCCGAAGAATAAAACTGATTTATCAATTTTACCAAATGCGGAACGGTATAAACGCCTCCCCCAATAGAAATTCATGAATAGCTGGCTTTTGGTCATTCTTCCTCACAAAAATCGGAATAAAAAGCGATAAAAAAATGTCAAGTGCCCAAAAATGTTTTCAATAAAAACGTCAACTCGTCCCGCAAAAAACAAGACCTCACATGACTCTGTGGGCCAAAATATGGAAAAATTATAGCTCTCAAAATGTGGTATTGCAAAAAATATTTTTTGCAATAAAAAGGGTCTTTCAGTGTGTGACGGCTGCCAATCATAAAAATCCGCTAAAAAACTCGCTATAAAAGTAAATCAAACCCCCCTTCATCACCCCCTTAGTTAGGGAAAAATAAAAAAAAATGTATTTATTTCCATTTTCCCATTAGGGCTAGGGTTAGGGCTAGGGTTAGGGCTAGGGCTAGGGCTAGGGTTAGGGCTAGGGTTAGGGCTAGGGTTAGGGCTAGGGCTAGGGTTAGGGCTAGGGTTAGGGCTAGGGCTAGGGTTAGGGCTAGGGTTAGGGCTAGGGTTAGGGCTAGGGTTAGGGCTAGGGTTAGGGTTAGGGTTGGGGCTACAGTTAGGGTTGGGGCTAAAGTTAGGGTTAGGGTTTAGATTACATTTACAGTTGGGAATAGGGTTAGGGGTGTGTCAGGGTTAGAGGTGTGGTTAGGGTTACCGTTGGAATTAGGGTTAGGGGTGTGTTTAGATTAGGGTTTCAGTTATAATTGGGGGGTTTCCACTGTTTCGGCACATCAGGGGCTCTCCAAACACGACATGGCGTCCGATCTCAATTCCAGCCAATTCTGCGTTGAAAAAGTAAAACAGTGCTCCTTCCCTTCCGAGCTCTCCTGTGTGCCCAAACAGGGGTTTACCCCAACATATGGGGTATCAGCATACTCAGGACAAATTGGACAACAACTTTTGTGGACCAATTTCTCCTGTTACCCTTGGAAAAATACAAAACTGGGGGCTAAAATATAATTTTTTGTGGAAAAAAAAATATTTTTTATTTTCACGGCTCTGCGTTATAAACTGTAGTGAAATACTTGGGGGTTCAAAGTTCTCACAACACATCTAGATAAGTTCATTGAGGGGTCTAGTTTCCAATATGGGGTCACTTGTGGGGGGTTTCTACTGTTTAGGTACATTAGGGGCTCTGCAAACGCAATGTGACGCCTGCAGACCAATCCATCTAAGTCTGCATTCCAAATGATGCTCCTTCCCTTCCGAGCCCTCCCATGCGCCCAAACGGTGGTTCCCCCCCACATATCGGGTATCAGCGTACTCAGGACAAATTGGACAACAACATTTAGGGTCCAATTTCTCCTGTTACCCTAGGGAAAATACAAAACTGGGGGCTAAAAAATAATTTTTGTGGGAAAAACATTTTGTTTTATTTTTATGGCTCTGCATTATAAACTTCTGTGAAGCCCTTGGTGGGTCAAAGTGCTCACCACACATCCAGATAAGTTCCTTAGGGGGTCTACTTTCCAAAATGGTGTCACTTGTGGGGGGTTTCAATGTTTAGGCACATCAGTGGCTCTCCAAACGCAACATGGCGTCCCATCTCAATTCCTGTCAATTTTGCATTGAAAAGTCAAACGGCGCTCCTTCCCTTCCGAGCTCTCCCATGCGCCCAAACAGTGGTTTACTGCCACATATGGGGTATCAGCGTACTCGGGACAAATTGGACAACAACTTTTGAGGTCCAATTTCTTCTCTTACCCTTGGAAAAATAAAAAATTGGGGGCAAAAATATAATTTTTGTGAAAAAATATGATTTTTTATTTTTACGGTTCTGCATTATAAACTTCTGTGAAGCACTTGGTGGGTCAAAGTGCTCTCCACACCTCTAGATAAGTTCCTTAGGGGGTCTACTTTCCAAAATGGTGTCACTTGTGGGGGGTTTCAATGTTTAGGCACATCAGTGGCTCTCCAAACGCAACATGGCGTCCCATCTCAATTCCTGTCAATTTTGCATTGAAAAGTCAAATAGCGCTCCTTCCCTTCCGAGCTCTCCCATGCGCCCAAACAGTGGTTTACTGCCACATATGGGGTATCAGCGTACTCAGGACAAATTGGACAACAACTTTTTGGGTCCAATTTCTCCTGTTACCCTTGGTAAAATAAAACAAATTGGAGCTGAAGTAAATTTTTTGTGTAAAAAAGTTAAATGTTCATTTTTATTTAAACATTCCAAAAATTCCTATTAAACACCTGAAGGGTTAATAAACTTCTTGAATGTGGTTTTGAGCACCTTGAGGGGTGTAGTTTTTAGAATGGTGTCACACTTGGGCATTTTCTATCATATAGACCCCTCAAAATGACTTCAAATGAGACGTGGTCCCTAAAAAAAAATGGTGTTGTAAAAATGAGAAATTGCTGGTCAACTTTTAACCCTTATAACTCCCTAACAAAAAAAAAAATTGGTTCCAAAATTATGCTGATGTAAAGGAGACATGTGGGAAATGTTACTTATTAAGTATTTTGTGTGACATATCTCTGTGATTTAATTGCATAAAAATTCAAAGTTTGAAAATTGCGAAATTTTCAAAATTTTCGCCAAATTTCCGTTTTTTTCACAAATAAACGCAGGTACTATCAAAGAAATTTTACCACTATCATGAAGTACAATATGTCACGAGAAAACAATGTCAGAATCACCAGGATCCGTTGAAGCGTTTCGGAGTTATAACCTCATAAAGGGACAGTGGTCAGAATTGTAAAAATTGGCCTGGTCATTAAGGTGCAAACCACCCTTGGGGGTAAAGGGGTTAATGAGGCACGCCTTCCAACAGTGAAGAGCGAATCCCCACCACCTCAATACTGTACGCCCAGGGCTCACTGCAATCAGGAAGGACAGCTCTGCAGGCTGAGTTTGATCAATGGCTGAACCTGCATCTAGAAAAGGCTGTCTGATAACGGTGCAAACCTGGTGGCAACCCTACGGTGAGGCAAGCTCACACACGTGCCTTGCATGCCTCACGTCCTCTACCTGGTGGTACAGCATTTTCTTTGCTACTGTCCTGGTCTTGGTCAGGTGCTCTAGAAATCACGTAAGCTGTGTGCTCATTTCGCACCCCTCAGGTCATCAACTTGCATCGATACAGAGGTATTTGTCCATGCAAGTTAACAAGTTGTTTTGTGATGTGCTGACATGGTGGAATTCCATTCGTTCCAGCAACTGTGGCAGCAGCAACAAGCCATGACACAGTATGTCATGTCGTATAGCCTGGGCCAACGCAGTACAGACGTGGAACATATAATGTTTACGGAGTGGGAGATGGTGGTCTGTTATGACCTGGTGGTAAGGACAATAATGGACCTGGTGGTTAAGAGCACACGGAATGACCTGATAGTTACTAATAATATAGGACGAGCTCTGAGACGTGGGAACTCTGCTGACCGCAATCCCTAATCCTATCACACACACTAGAAATAGCCGTGGATTGCTCCTAACGCTCCCTATGCAACTCGACACAGCCTAAGAAACTAGCTAGCCCTAAAGATAGAAAAATAAAGCCTACCTTGCCTCAGAGAAATTCCCCAAAGGAAAAGGCAGCCCCCCACATATAATGACTGTGAGTAAAGATGAAAATTACAAACACAGAGATGAAATAGATTTAGCAAAGTGAGGCCCGACTTACTTCCAATACTGGAACATTGACAGGTGGCATGGAGCAATGATCTAAGTGGAGTTAAATAAAGCAGCCAGCTAACTAATTAACCTCGTCACCTGTGGAAGGAAACTCAGAAGTAGCAGCTCCACTCACAACCACCAGAGGAAGCCCATGGACAGAACCAGCCGAAGTACCATTCATGACCACAGGAGTTAGCTTGACAACAGAATTCACAACAGTACCCCCTACTTGAGGAGGGGTCACCGAACCCTCACCAGAGCCCCCAGGCCGACCAGGACGAGACAAATGAAAGGCACGAACCAGATCGGCAGCATGAACATCGGAGGCAAAGACCCAGGAATTATCTTCCTGACCATAAAGTTCGTTCGGTTTGGCCATTTGTCTGAGGATGGAAAGCCGAGGAAAAAGACAAATCAATGCCCATCCTAGCACAAAAGGCTCGCCAAAACCTCGAAACAAACTGGGAATCTCTGTCCGAAACGATGTTCTCCGGAATGCCATGTAAACGAACCACATGCTGGAAAAACAATGGCACCAAATCAGAGGAGGAAGGCAATTTAGACAAGGGTACCAAATGGACCATCTTAGAGAAGCGATCACAAACCACCCAAATGACCGACATCTTTTGAGAGTCAGGGAGATCCGAAATAAAATCCATAGAGATATGCGTCCAGGGCCTCTTCGGGACCGGCAAGGGCAAAAGCAACCCACTGGCACGAGAACAGCAGGGCTTAGCCCGAGCACAAGTCCCACAGGACTGCACAAAAGAACACACATCCCGCGACAAAGACGGCCACCAAAAGGATCTAGCCACCAAATCTCTGGTACCAAAGATTCCAGGATGACCAGCCAACACCGAACAATGAACCTCAGAGATAACTCTACTAGTCCATTTATCAGGGACAAACAGTTTCTCCGCTGGGCAACGGTCAGGTCTATCAGCCTGAAATTTTTGCAGCACCCACCGCAAATCAGGGGAGATGGCAGACAAAATTACCCCCTTTTTGAGAATACCCGCCGGCTCAGGAAAACCCGGAGAGTCGGGCACAAAACTCCTTGACAGGGCATCAGCCTTCACATTCTTAGAGCCTGGAAGGTACGAAACCACAAAATCAAAACGGGAGAAAAATAGCGACCAACGAGCCTGTCTAGGATTCAACCGTTTGGCAGACTCGAGATAAGTCAAATTCTTGTGATCTGTCAAGACCACCACGCGATGCTTGGCTCCTTCAAGCCAATGACGCCACTCCTCGAATGCCCACTTCATGGCCAACAACTCTCGATTGCCAACATCATAATTGCGCTCAGCAGGCGAAAACTTTCTAGAAAAGAAGGCACATGGTTTCATCACTGAGCCATCAGAACTTCTTTGCGACAAAACAGCCCCTGCTCCAATCTCAGAAGCATCAACCTCGACCTGAAACGGAAGCGAAATATCTGGCTGGCACAACACAGGGGCAGAAGAAAAACGACGCTTCAACTCCTGAAAAGCCTCTACAGCCGCAGAAGACCAATTGACCACATCAGCACCCTTCTTGGTCAAATCAGTCAACGGTTTAGCAACAGTAGAAAAATTATTGATGAAGCGACGATAAAAATTAGCAAAGCCCAGGAACTTTTGCAGACTCTTCACAGATGTCGGCTGAGTCCAATCATAAATAGCCTGGACTTTAACAGGGTCCATCTCGATAGTAGAAGGGGAAAAAATGAAACCCAAAAATGAAACCTTCTGAACTCCAAAGAGACACTTTGACCCCTTCACAAACAAAGAATTCACATGAAGGACCTGTAACACCATTCTGACCTGCTTCATGTGAGACTCCCAATCATCCGAGAAGACCAAAATATCATCCAAATATACAATCAGGAATTTATCCAGGTACTCTCGGAAGATGTCATGCATAAAGGACTGAAATACTGATGGAGCATTGGAAAGCCCAAATGGCATAACCAGGTACTCAAAATGGCCCTCGGGCATATTAAATGCTGTTTTCCATTCATCGCCCTGTTTAATACGCACAAGATTATACGCACCACGAAGATCTATCTTGGTGAACCAACTAGCCCCCTTAATCCGAGCAAACAAATCAAACAGCAGCGGCAAAGGGTACTGAAATTTGACTGTGATCTTATTAAGAAGGCAGTAATCAATACAAGGTCTCAAAGAATCATCCTTCTTGGCAACAAAAAAGAACCCTGCTCCCAATGGTGACGACGACGGGCGAATATGACCCTTCTCCAAGGATTCCTTTACATAACTCCGCATAGCGGCGTGCTCTGGCACAGATAAATTAAACAGACGGCCCTTAGGAAACTTACTACCAGGAATCAAATTGATAGCACAATCGCTATCCCTATGAGGAGGTAGGGCACTGGATTTGGGCTCATCAAATACATCCCGGTAATCCGACAAAAACTCCGGGACTTCAGAAGGGGTGAATGACAAAATAGATAAAAATGGAACATCACCATGTACCCCCTGACAACCCCAGCTGGACACAGACATAGATTTCCAATCCAATACTGGATTATGGACCTGTAGCCATGGCAACCCCAAAACGACCACATCATGCAGATTATGCAACACCAAAAGCGAATATCCTCCTGATGTGCAGGAGCCATACACATGGTCAATTGGGTCCAGTACTGAGGCTTATTCTTGGCCAAAGGCGTAGCATCAATTCCTCTCAATGGAATAGGATACTGCAAGGGCTCCAAGAAAAAACCACAGCGCCTGGCAAACTCCAAGTCCATCAAATTCAGGGCAGCGCCTGAATCCACAAATGCCATAACAGAATAGGATGACAAAGAGCAAATCAGAGTAACGGACAAAAGAAATTTCGACTGTACCATACCAATGGTAGCAGACCTAGCGAACCGCTTAGTGCGCTTAGGACAATCGGAGATAGCATGAGTGGAATCACCACAGTAAAAACACAGCTCATTCCGACGTCTGTGTTCTTGCCGTTCAGCTCTGGTCAAAGTCCTATCACATTGCATAGGCTCAGGTCTATGCTCAGATAATACCGCCAAATGGTGCACAGCTTTACGCTCACGCAAGCGTCGATCGATCTGAATGGCCAAAGACATAGACTCATTCAGACCAGCAGGCATGGTAAATCCCACCATGACATCCTTAAGGGCTTCAGAGAGACCCTTTCTGAAAATTGCTGCCAGGGCACATTCATTCCACTGAGTGAGGACAGACCACTTCCTAAACTTCTGACAATATATTTCTACCTCATCCTGACCCTGACACGGAGCCAGCAACATTTTCTCTGCCTGATCCACTGAATTAGGTTCATCATAAAGTAATCCGAGCGCCAGAAAAAACGCATCAACATCACGCAATGCCGGATCTCCTGGCGCAAGGGAAAATGCCCAGTCTTGAGGGTCGCCACGTAACAAAGAAATAATGATTTTCACTTGTTGAACAGGGTCACCTGAGGAGCGAGGTTTCAAAGCAAGAAACAATTTACAATTATTTTTGAAATTCAGAAACTTAGATCTATCCCCAAAAAACAAATCAGGAATAGGAATCCTAGGCTCTAACATCGGATTCTGAACCACAAAATCTTGAATGTTTTGTACCCTTGCAGTGAGATTATCCATACAAGAGGACAGACCTTGAATGTCCATATCTACCCCTGTATCCTGAACCACCCAGAGGTAAAGGGGAAAAGAGAGACAAAACACACTGCAAAGAAAAAAAAATGGTCTCAGAACTTCTCTTATCCCTCTATTGAGATGCATTAATACTTTGGGCCACCTGTACTGTTATGACCTGGTGGTAAGGACAATAATGGACCTGGTGGTTAAGAGCACACGGAATGACCTGATAGTTACTAATAATATAGGACGAGCTTTGAGACGTGGGAACTCTGCTGACCGCAATCCCTAATCCTATCACACACACTAGAAATAGCCGTGGATTGCTCCTAACGCTCCCTATGCAACTCGACACAGCCTAAGAAACTAGCTAGCCCTAAAGATAGAAAAATAAAGCCTACCTTGCCTCAGAGAAATTCCCCAAAGGAAAAGGCAGCCCCCCACATATAATGACTGTGAGTAAAGATGAAAATTACAAACACAGAGATGAAATAGATTTAGCAAAGTGAGGCCCGACTTACTGAACAGACAGAGGATAGGAAAGGTAACTTTGCGGTCAACACAAAAAACTACAAAAAGACCACGCAGAGGGCGCAAGAAGACCCTCCGCACCGACTCACGGTGCGGAGGCGCTCCCTCTGCGTCCCAGAGCTTCCAGCAAGCAAGACAAAAATCAAAATAGCAAGCTGGACAGAAAAATAGCAAAACAGAGAAAAACAAGCAGGAACTTAGCTTCTGCTGGGAAGACAGGTCACAAGAACGATCCAGGAGAGAACTGTTGTGAATTCTGTTGTCGGGCTCCCTCCTGTGGTCATGAATGGTACTTCGGCTGGTTCTGTCCATGGACTTCCTCTGGTGGGTGTTTCTGAGTTTCCTTCCACAGGTGACGACGAGGTTAATTCGTTAGCAGGCTGCTCTATTTAACTCCACTTAGATCTTTGCTCCATGCCACCTGTCAATGTTCCAGTATTGGTCTAGTTCACTTCTGGATCGTTCTTGTGACCTGTCTTCCCAGCAGAAGCTAAGTTCCAGCTTGTATTTCTTTGGTTTGCTATTTTTCTGTCCAGCTTGCTATTTTTATTGTTGTCTTGCTTGCTGGAAGCTCTGGGACGCAGAGGGAGCGCCTCCGCACCGTGAGTCGGTGCGGAGGGTCTTTTTGCGCCCTCTGCGTGGTCTTTTTGTAGGTTTTTGTGCTGACCGCAAAGTAACATTTCCTATCCTCGGTCTGTTCAGTAAGTCGGGCCTCACTTTGCTAAATCTATTTCATCTCTGTGTTTGTATTTTCATCTTTACTCACAGTCATTATATGTGGGGGGCTGCCTTTTCCTTTGGGGAATTTCTCTGAGGCAAGGTAGGCTTTATTTTTCTTTCTTCAGGGCTTGCTAGTTCCTTAGGCTGTGCCGAGTTGCATAGGGAGCGTTAGGCGCAATCCACGGCTATTTCTAGTGTGTTTGATAGGATTAGGGATTGCGGTCAGCAGAGTTCCCACGTCCCAGAGCTCGTCCTTTATTATCAGTAACTATCAGGTCATTCCGTGTGCTCTTAACCACCAGGTCCATTATTGTCCTGACCACCAGGTCATAACAGAGAACTAGACCAATACTGGAACATTGACAGGTGGCATGGAGCAATGATCTAAGTGGAGTTAAATAGAGCAGCCAGCTAACGAATTAACCTCGTCACCTGTGGAAGGAAACTCAGAAGCAGCAGCTCCACTCACAACCACCAGAGGAAGCCCATGGACAGAACCAGCCGAAGTACCATTCATGACCACAGGAGGGAGCTTGACAACAGAATTCACAACAGTGGTCGCAGAAAAAGAGGAGGAAGCAGAGGAGGATGCGGAAGGGATTTGTCTATAAGTTCCATACTGTCGTCACACATGCATGTGCCAATGGATGGTGGATTACTGCAAACTAGGTGGGCTGGTGATAAAAGACAAACTGTTATCGAAGGCGCAAGATACGTGGAACAAGAGGTGATGGGTGAGCAACTGTCAGATGACAAGGATTATCCTCCCTTCTCTGTTGCTTGTGGCTGGCGGGAGGGGACGGAGGAAACAAGCATCATTGTTACCCAGCCACCAATACAGCATGGGCTTGGAACTCATGGTAGAGCAAGCATATAAGTGCCTTCTTGCTGCATTATCTGCAACATGATCCCCGTATAGTTATGATTAGTAATACTGCTGACTACTGGATTGCCACTCTGTTAGATCCATGCTATAAAACCAAATTTTGCCAGATGCTTCCTGCCCTGGAAAGGGACCCACAAATGCTGGAGTATCGAAACATGCTTTTACACAACCTTAAGAGAGCTTTTCCCCAAGACAAAAGTGAAGCACACAGTTCGCATCGCAGCTCTAGACTTCCAACCTCCGGCACATCAATTCGTTAATGCCAAAACATTAGCAGCAGTAATGTAAGTGGAAGAAGCAATTTCTGTCCTTTCACACTTTTTTTAGACCAGCTCATGCACCAGCACAACAGAGTCCAAGTCTTACAAGTGGTAAATGAATGGAGAGGATGGTGCAGGAGTATCTATAACTGAATATCAATACCATCAGGGAGGGCTTGAACCCTTTCACATTTTGGTCTTCCAAAATGGATGAGTGGCCTGAGGTCGCTTCACATGCCTTGGAGGTTTTATCATGCCCAGAGCCAGCGTTCTCTCAGAATGTGTCTTCAGCGCTGCTGGTGGTGTCCTGATGGATAAGCGCAGCTGTCTGTCCCCTGAAAGTGTACACCACCTAACTTTCATCAAGATGAACAAGTCATCGATCTCCAAGGACTTTTGCACCCCGATTGCAGATCGTATAGACTAGGTGATGTTGCCATTTTTAATGTGCTGCATTAATGTCACGTACCTGCACTCTGTGATATCTTTAGTTTGGTTTCTGTATCTGCTGTGGCTGCTGCGGCTGCTGATTTTAACACAAATTTGTGGAAATGTGAACAGTCATGGTTGGTCTCCATCTGCTGGGTTGGCTGTAATGGAAGACTTGTCGGTCCCTATTATACTATTTCTACCCTCATGAAATGTATGTATGTATGTGGTATAAGGCCCTCATTTGTTTAAATGTGAATACTCCTGGTTGGGTTTCCATCTGCTGGATTGGGTGTAGTGTAAGACACTTTGGTAGTGTCTACCATTAATTTTTGAAAAAGTGTAGACTACTGGTTGGGTCTCCTTCATGTGTGTTGCCTGTAGCAGTATACCTCTGAGACAGTCAGGCCTTCACTACCTTGGACTCAACTACCCATGTTACTATCCTTACATTTTTCTGTCAATGGTAATCTACGAAACTGATATTTGTGCCACCTGAGCATGGCTCATCATGAAAGCAGGTAGAGGTGTTGCATGTGTTATCAGGGCTCACAGCAAAGGAGGCCTACACTGATCCCACACCCACCTTGTTTTATTTACTGTGAGGTTCAATTGAAAGCTGTAAATGCTGTCCCAGACCCCGATACCTCATGCCTGGCTGATTGCTGCAGTGACATGCTACAATTTGTACTATGGGTGAATTGAGGCCACTTTCCTGGTGTCTGTCCCTCATTTGATGTGTTTTAGCAGTCTTTCGGGCCATTATAAGGTGTTGTGCATGCGTTTGTTTTTGCCTCCAATTGACATGAATGGCATTCAGTTATGTTCGACGAATATTCATCGAATTAATCAGCGAATATTGCAAATTTGGCGATCGTAATCCGAACAGAACATTGAAATATTCACACATCTCTAGTCCTGGGTTCAAATCCATCCAAGAACAACATCTCCAAGTAGTCTGTATGTTCTTCCCGCTTTTGCGTTGGTTTCCTCTGGGTTCTCCAGTTTCCTCCCACACTCCAAAGACATACTGATAGGAAATTTAGATTGTGAGACCCATTGGAAACAGTGAAAATAATGTCTGTAAAGCGCTGTGGAATTAATGCAGGAAAGAAATATATCTTGGTACCGTGTTAGCCAGTGGATAGAAAAATATTTAGAATTGAGAGTCCTCAGTGGTTAATACCTTTTAATGGCTAACTGAAAAGATGGTAACAAATTGCAAGCTTTCGAGACTACACAGGTCTCTTCATCAGGCAAAGACTAAAACAAATTCTGAAGAATCACATATTTATGCACAACATAGTATAGGGAAAAAAAAAAAAATGGAATTAATGGTGATGTATAAGTGAGTAAAATAAACAAATAATAAATATAAATCAGATGGGAAAATGAATAAATACAGCAAATTATAGAAGTCAACTTGAATTTACATGATCTGCAATTATTTTAGCATGTAAGAAGTATAGACCTTTTTCGATGTGATTTTAATTTTATTTTTTTACTGACATTTCCCAACTAAAAACCATGAAGTCTTCACCACTATAACTTCAATTCAAGAAATTACTTACATCTCTTTATTTACATAAGTAACATAAATCCATTTGCACAGATTTATGTATAGGATACAAAGTCGTGGTTATTTTTATATATATCTATATTTTTAATTGGGTAAATCAGATTGGAGAAGCTCGTTGAACTCTATATGACCTCCTAAATTGCAGGTCAAGGATTTAGCAGAGCAGTCTTTTCTTTTCCTTATCTAGTAAAATAGTCCATCTGAATAACCCTCTTGGAGAAGATTTGGCTCCCCTGAACTGTGCAGATGTCTGAATGATTTTCTATTACTTGAAGCTGGTAAAATATGATGGTTATTCCAGGGTCTGCACAGAAACAGAGACAATTTATGGGGTTTGTTGTCCGGACTATATGTTCACAGGTTCTTTCTTTCATCGAGGCTCCGCTCTGCGTTTATTACATATTCTCTTCTATCAGTCTCCAG
Organism: Ranitomeya imitator; assembly: GCF_032444005.1. NCBI lineage: Eukaryota > Metazoa > Chordata > Amphibia > Anura > Dendrobatidae > Ranitomeya > Ranitomeya imitator. Next base: position 707,785,762 of record NC_091284.1, on the reverse strand, counting down.
AGACAATTACATTAATGCTCCTTCTGCTAACCCCCAGGACTAGAGGTTTAAGGGTTTTTTTTCAAGATGCAATAAAGAAAACATAAAAAAGAACATAAATGCACACAGAAGGTTGGACGTGAGGGAAACTTACAATTTCTGGCTTTTGTATATTTATAGGGCACTTATTGCACAGAAGAAATAAATATTTTGTGCAATATCGTAAACCAACCAATTTATGTAAAATAAGCCTTACCAAAATTTTAGTAACCACCATGAATATTTCTTTTTCTAGAACATAAAAGTGCAGAATACTACAAAAAGTGAAAATGTTTTAAATATTTTTAAATTGCAATTTCCCTTTTTACAGACAATTTAAACTGATTTGTACTTAGACTGAAAATTAAATATACTGATATTTTATATTCAGTCTGCAGTCATTTGCACATGATCTCAACATCTAACTGGCTACAAGATTCTAAGGCTATGTTCTCATGATGAGCTTTTGGTGACTTTTTGATATTGCAGATTTTTTGCGCCATTTCTGCACCTTGTAAGTATAATAGGTTACCAAAAACTCATTGTGTGAACATATCCTAATAATATGATAATAGTAATATGACTACAGGTTATCTGTATAGTTTACATAAAGGGTTTATTCTTCTTATTTATTATTAGTATGCTTTTCTTATATAACGCTATTGTATTTCATGGCCCTTTACAAATATTGTTGCCATTGAGGAGCACAATCTAAATTCCCTTTCACTATGTCTTTTTAATGTGGGAGAAAACTGGAGCAAACCCACGGAGAAAACACAAACTCCTTGCATATATTGTCCTTGGTGGGATTTGAACCCACCACAGCAGTGCTGCAAAGCAACAGAGTTAACAACTGAGCCCCCGTGTTGCCCTAAATTCAACATTCATGAGATATAAGATATCCACAAGATACACCAAAATGTCTGATATATGAGGGTCCAAATTCTGGGACCTGCCTGTCACGGTTCCACCCCTCAGTGTGTCTGGGATGCAGTTACTGACAGCTCGGCCATCCAATCTGGTATAGGGGTGAGCTGAAGCTGTCAGAACTTTGATTTACAGCTTGGCAATTCAATCTGGTACAGAGGCGTGCTGAGCTGTCAGTGTGTTGATTGACAGCTTGACTATCCAATCTGAGACTGTGAGGTATCGGCTGTCTCCAAGTGTTCATTATTCCAGGTAATTGCCATGCTACTTAACTGAGCTGTGTTTCCCAGAATTCTGCTAGACTTACATTCAGCTTGTGAGGTTTGTTCTCCTGTGCCTTGAGTTCTGAATCCTTGATCTTTGCTTGACCTTGGACTTTGTTCTAACCATCCGCCTGTTTAACACCTTCAGCTCTGATCTGTTATCCTCCCGGTATTCTGACCTTGGAACGTTATCTGACTATGCCTTTGTCTCTTCCTTCTGTTTATGACATACCCTCCAGGCTTCTGACCTTGGATTCCTTCACCATTCTGACTCACGACTTGGCCATGAGAAGTGACTAGCGTCACACTGCACCTATCTCTAGAATTAGGGTCTCCAACCAGCGCCTTGTGATTGCTGTGAATATGCAATTCTCCATTCATTCCCATGAAACTTCTGAGAATGGTTAGAGACACACACTCATGGCCAATTCTCCAATTATAGTGGCCATGAGATTGGGATCTAAGGTTTGAAAGATAAATGAGGGTCCCAGATTTAGGATGCACATCTAACAGATAGTTATTGCATATTTCGTGGATACACTACAAATGTCTAATAGGGGAAAACCCTTTAAACAGTATCAGTCACATGACAAAACTTGTGACGCTAAGGCATGTAAACATGTATAAGTCTAGGTAACATGTAGGCTCTGAATTTGCAGCATACATTGGGAAATTAACCCAATACAGCTTTGTATTGACTGTATAAAAACTGTTGTGAATTCTGCTTTTTGGCTCCCTCCGGTGGTTGTAGATGGTAATGCAGTTGTGCCTGGACTGCAGGATTGGACAGGTGTAACTGCTAATTGCAAGGCTGACTGGGGTATTTAGCTTTGCAGGACTCTTTAGTCCCTGCCAGTTGTCAATGTTCCTTGTTAAGTGTTGGATCACTTTCTGGCTTCTCCTGCTCGCTGCCAATTTCAGCAAAGATAAGTGTTTGTTTTTTTTTGTTTCTGTGGCACACTGCCGGTGTGCTTGTTTCGGTTTTATTCCTGCTCTGATTGTAGGATTCACTGGAGTTGCAGATATACGCTCCTGCATCTTTTAGTAGATGTAGGAAGTTTTGGTATATTCTGCTGTGGATGTTTTGAAGGGTTTTATACTGACCGCACAGAACTCTGTCCTATCCTGTCCTATCTAGCTAGAGTGGCCTCCTGTGCTAATCCTGTTTTTCTGCCTGTGTATGTTTTTTCCTCTCCGACTCACCGCCAATATTTGTGGAGGACTGTCTATCCTTTGGGGATTTTCTCTGAGGTAAGATAGTATTCCTATTTCCATCTTTAGGGGTATTTAGTTCTCCGGCTGTGACGAGGTGTCTAGGTGTGTTAGGTACACTCCACGGCTACTTCTAGTGCGGTGTTAAGTTCAGGATTGCAGTCAGTACAGTGGCCACTTTCTCCAGTGAAAGTTCTCATGCAGTTCCTAGGTCACCGGATCATAACAAAAAACATATACTGCATTGCCTTTTCAGTGTCAGATATATGCAATTTTGTAGGTACACACATGGACAAAATTGTTGTTACACTTCTGTTAAAGTGAGAAGAACCAACAATGGTCACTTAAATGATAATTTTCAATTTAAGTTCTCTGAATATTAACTGATGAGAATCAGACATTGCTTTTCAGTCATGGTTCAACAGAAAAATGTTGAAAATGTCTAGGGTATATGCTCAGTGGCAACAGTTCCACCAAAGATAGAGTGAGAATGTGAAGTTAACGAGTGCCGATGAACCCACTGAAAGGCCAAATGTGTTTAAAGGCAACTTTGACCTACGTAAAGTTATCTATAATGGGTAACCATTTTATTTTTAAGGAATTCCATTGATGTACTAAAATAACAAAATCTCTCATGTCAAAATTGTTTTGTAAATACAGCTCTCTTATAATGAAAAAAAACCTCAAAACCTAAATGAACAGCAGAGGAGAGCATTAGTTCTTGCCCCATTTATACCAGTGAATACTATCCTGTTTTCTGATTCTCTCTAGCGACCTACCTAGTTATCCATCCTGTCTGACCTCTCCGCTCCTGACCACAGCTATTCATACTGATCATGTGATGTCTGCCCTGACCTCGGACCGTTTGATTATGCTTTGTCTTTGCCCCCTGTACCATGCCTCTGACCCTCTGGTCAGGTTTTGCAGACCCAGGGACTGCCCTTGAGTGGTACCTGGTGACTACGTGTGGCCAAGCCTAAGCCTAAACTCACCACCACTGGTGTTTTCTAATTTTCTAGTGAATGCCAGGTAGTCACATAGTCACTTAGTCACTCCTCCCCTTCAGGGTAAATCCAGCCCGTGGCACAGTGGGTCCACACCCATCAGTGTTACACAGTAAGGCCGGTGTCCCACTTGCAACTGCAATGCGAGAAACTCCCGCGAGTCTCTCGCCTCAATACCTGGCATTGCCGCCAGCAGTTCGGACCAGAACGTTTAGCTGCATAGAAATACATGAACCTGCACACTTCGGTCACCAGTATTGAAGCGAGAGACTGGCATTGCAGTTGCAAGTGGGACACTGGCTTAAGGGCTCATATTCATCTGCGAGGAAAATAGATGAGTGCAATCTAACCAATGTTAAGCTATGAAAATCACAGCATGCTGAGATTGTCCTCGGAATACCCCGATCATCCGCTCCTGCTTTTACTGTTATTAGCAGCAGCAAGTGTCGGATGAATAGAGTAATAGTCCCAAAAGGCCCCACCTGCTGTCATCATTCTGACTCAAATATAAGCCCATTCTCTTCTGCTTGCGCTGATCACCGGCAGAGCAGGGGAGAATGATGAGAGCCGTCTTCAGCACCGACTGCAGGGGAACAGCGCTTACTGTAGCGCTTCTTCCCCTGCACCGTCCGTGTGGTACTGATTCGGCACACAGGCGGCGTACGGTTGCCACACATGTGCCGTAAGTATTACATACAAGGACACATATCTCCTGTACTGGTTTTTCCAGTAACGGAAATATCAGGACATGTGAAAGGGGCCTTACTGAGAGAGTTTTAATATCACAAATTTTGGATCTGGGATTTAGGAGTGACCAAAAGAGCCTGGGTGGGAAATGTCGATCCCATACTCCAATCCGGGTCTTACAGACTTAATAATTGCAGCTGGGTTAGCTCAACAGAGTGGAATTGTGCTAAAAGTGAACAGAGGTGTGTTTGTTTTGAGAACATGTTTAAAATTGCTTGAACTGCTACTGCTTGGAATACCAAGATTGATGAGGCTACTACATTTACTTAGTTTCATTGTGAGTCAAGAAAGGACGGTTTATGTTACTCATTTGTACTTGAGATGAGCTGTTTTAATTTTGGAACTGTAAAGTTTATGATGAACAATAAACTTTATGCTGTTTTGAAACCCTGTGCCGGTCTGTATCCAAGCAGTTACCAGAGGGCTGAAACGCTACAGGAGCCATGGCATATTGTGTGACTTTTGCTAGAAAGTCTAGTCTTTAGGGACTATTATGATTTTTTTTTTTTAACAAAGGCTTGTTCACATGCTGTGTTTTTTTCTTAGCATTTTTCAAGAGTAAAACCCTTCTCTTTACATACCAGCAAAGTGAGTGAGATTTCTGATTTCAAATCTGCATGCAAGTTGTCAATTCTTTCAGTGTTTTTGCAATGTTTTTCACCCATTCAAATGAATATGAAAAACGCATAAAAATCTACCAAAAAAAGTGTTTTACATAGCATTTTTCCTGCCAAAACTCATTTTTTTTATAAAAACAATCTGCTGCAACTACTGAACGTGTGTACAATCCCTAAATACTATTTAGCAAAATCAGCTGCCACTGCTTTCTTAAATACAAAGGACAGCCTGACAGACATAGATAGGTACTCCTTTAATGTGTAATTTCATGTGGAATTGTTCCTGTAATATATTCTGGTAGGAATATATTCTTGTTCTGCTTGGTGCCTCTAAGGCTATATATCCTCCCTCAACCCCATAAAACCATTGATTCATAAAGCAACACCAGTAGCAGCATTTTAGCATACTCCGCTTTTTGTTTTGGAAAAATAATGGACATAATGCTAGAATCCAGTTAGACCCCATGGTCTAGCAAAGAGTGAGGTTCTTTTGGGTCCATTTGCATCAGTTATGTAAAGAATTTGCACTGCAAATGGAACAGGGTAAATCAAAAACACACATCATCTATATATATATAATTGTCTAAGGGTCTGTTTGTCTGTAACCAAAATCCCACGTCACTGATTGGTCGCGCCCGGCCGGCCTTGACCAATCATCGTTCATAAATAAACTACATACATATACTAGAACGAGAATAACATGAAGGACAGTCTGTGAGGGCGAGAATAACATGAAGGACAGTCTGTGAGGGAGAGAATAACATGGAGGACAGTCTGTGAGGGAGAGAATAACATGGAGGACAGTCTGTGAGGGAGAAAATAACATGGAGGACAGTCTGTGAGGGAGAGAATAACATGGAGGACAGTCTGTGAGGGACAGAATAACATGGAGGACATTCTGTGTGGGAGAGAATAACATGGAGGACAGTCTGTGAAGGATAGAATAATATGGAGGACAGTCTGTGAGGGAAAGAATAACATGGAGGACAGTGTGTGAGGGAGAGAATAACATGGAGGACAGTCTTTGAGGGAGAGAACAACCTGGAGGACAGTGTGTAAGGGAGAGAATAAAACCTTTCCCCGTTTTTAAGTTTATCATATGGTAAAATAAATGGTGTCTTTGAAAACTATAAGTCATCCTGTAGAAAACAAGCTGTCATACAGTGATAGATGACTAATAAAGTTTTGACTCTTAAAATGAAGACTATATAATCGTCTAATTCTGTCTGTCTGTACCGGAAATCCCGCGTCGCTGATTGGTCTCGCCAGCTGCCCGCGACCAATCAGAGACAGGCGCAGTCCGGCCGCGAATTGGCGCAGGATTTGAACCATGCTTCGCTGATTGGTCGTGCCCGGCTGGCCGCGACCAATCAGCGATATTGGCTCGAGATTTAAACCCAATTAGTGATATTGGCATGGGATTTAAACACTGCTTCACTGATAATGTATATATTTTACCTGGAAAATCCTGTGTATTCATTGCATTATTCTTAAATTTTCATAAATAAACTACATACATATTCTAGAATACCCGATGCGTTAGAATCGAGCCACCATCTAGTGTTATTAAAAGCACCTAATGTTGTACCAGCAAATCAATTAAGACCTGGATAGTCATTGACTCAACAATTCCACTGAAGGGGCTCTTTGGTGTTTGACACTTAGATGTTAGCACAAAAAGAAAAAAAAGAGCATGAACCGCACATCCCAAAATCATACGTTGATCTAAAGCCGCTAGGCAAAAATTTATATACTGAACATGAGGTTTTCAGTTTAACAGTCTGATCAGACTGTATGAAGCCCACTGCCACTTCACGGCAAACCCCGTAGTGGGTCCTACCGCCCTAACGGAGCGGACCTGTGCGGCGACCACCGTCACAGCGGCCATGCACCAGCAGGTCGGACAGCCTGTTGCCCCACAGCACCCATGCTGCGAGACTGAGCCCCCATGACTTAGATGTTAGCAGCAGATGTTTACATCTTATAAATTGTGAGTTGGAGCCTCCATAGACTAAACTTACATTTATCAGCACATCCCATTAAAATTGTGATTTTGGATCCCAAGTCCACATCTTGAATTTGTAATCATGTTTCTCAAACTATTCCTGAAGTTTACAGTGTGGGAGGGTGCATAGTGCTGAAGAAAGAGGCCACTGCCATTAGGAAATTACATTGCCATGAATGGTGTACTTGACCTGCAGCAATGTTTAGGTAGGAACACACCACAAGACCTGCTGTTTTAGAGATGTTCTGGTCCAATCATCAAGCCATCATAAATTGGTTCTTATCTAAGCTGCCAAATTTTTTGGATGCTTAATACATCCAATCCTTCTTCTTGGTAGATGATTTACTTTACCTGTCCCATTAGTGGGCCTCTGGGTAGAAGGATTCAGATGATCACAGTGCGACTGTCCTTTTCTGTCCAGGTCTGCTCAGTTCACCATAGAGAACAGAGCGATATATATGAATTCAAACCACTATGACATCTCACAAGTTTTCTTTTTAATTACTCGTACCCTATGATATGACTCACTTCTGTATGTATGACACCTATTTTTAAGTTGATCCTTACTATTGTTTAGCATACTTCATATGCAGTCTACTACTTTTATGCTACACATATCTATCTATTTACTGACTATAAAGCCGTTTCATGCATTTTCTCTTACACTATTTCCCATTGCACTGCATGGATGTATAAAATATGGCCTTATAAAATAGCTGTTTTTATCTGTAGGGTGATTTTCCTTTTTAATTAAATCAGATATTTCAGAACTTTATTTGCATGCTTAGTAATCAATGCAAGCTTTACGTGATGCAATAGTCAATAGTATTGATTCCTTTTTTTCAATTGTCTTGATTATGTGCACAAAATCCACCATAAATATACCACATGGCAATTGCCAATTAACTAGAGTGTTGGGTTTTTTGTTTCCTTGCAAAGTCCAGTACAGGTTTCTCATGTCCTTTTTAAGATACATTTGTTGATTCGGTATCTTATATCTTTCCTTGATGTGATAATTGGCATTGTGAATTGTTCAAATTTGTTATGGTTGCTTTATTTTCTTGGGATGCCCATGAAGTGGAACTATATGAGGTACAGGGATTCCATGTGACAAGACCAAAACTGTTATAGAACCATGATAACTGATGGCCCTGAAGTAGATTTTGCATTGAAGCCCAAGGACTTCCTGTAAGGCTACATTCACACTTCTGTGTGACATGTCCTGTCCTAGTGATTTCCATTTTTTTTCTCGGACAGTCCACTGACCCATATTTTCAATGAGCCATGCACACATCAGTTTTAAAGACTGGTCCATGTCTCCATCCAGGAGACTCATAGCCTGTACTATTTTCATCAAATTTTGTGGCTCAGACTCGGCCGCTAAAGTCTAAAGGAATCTGTGAAATATAAAGTTGGCTTGAGGCACATTTCAGAATCAGTTGCTTAAAGCAGCTGTCCACTTCTAGGACAACCCTTTCTCATTCCTCATGTTTGGCTCCGTTAAAACAAAAAACACTTATATTCACCTCCAGCATCGGTGCCTTTCCAGCCATGAGTCTGCATTTGCATTCCGGGGGCTCTTGTGAGGTTGTTCTGTCACGTGAGCCCTGTGCCCAAACAGCGCTGGCGTCACTGTCCTTGCCTACCGATGTATTGAACATCAACAGGAATCCAGGTCTGCGGCTACTCTCTGACTTCCTCTTGTTGTTTGATTTGTCATGGCATGAGCCTGGGGAACACAAGTGCCAACTCTGCCGGAATGGCACCAGAGGTGAGTATAGGTATTTTTATTTTAATGGGGTCAAACATGGCGAATGAGAAAGAATTGTCCAACGCCTTTAATACTTTATTTGATTAAATGCTCCTCAACACTTTACCAATTTGTTTGAAAAATAAATAAATAAACACACATCCATGGTAGTGCAGTAATGTTACTGACATCACCATTCTTCAAAGTTGCCGGTTACAGAGATGATAATAATAGTATTTTTATTTGTATGGGAACTAGTTATCCCAGAACTCCAGAAGAAGGTCATCGGCTATTCATACTCGTATATTTTCAAAAATATTTTTCCAATATTGATTCCTTCCGCATATTGGCCAAGTTATGAAGAGTTTTGGTCTATTATTATTATTATTATTATTTATATAGTACCATTGATTCCATGGTTCTGTACATGAGAAGGGGTTACGTACAAATTACAGATATCACTTACAGTAAGCAAACTAGCAATTACAGACTGATACAGAGGAGAGAGGACCTTGCCCTTGCGGACTTACATTCTACAGGATGGTGGGGAAGGAGACAATAGGTTGAGGATTGCAGGAGCTCCGGTGTTGGTGAGGCGGTAGCTTTGGTAGTGGTGAGGAGGCACTGGGGTCAGTGAAGGCTGTAGGCTTTCCTGAAGAGGTGGGTTTTCAAGTTCTGTCTGAAGGATCTGAATGTGGTTGATAGTTGGACATGTTGGGGCAAAGAATTCCAGAAGATGGGGGATATTCAGAAGAAGTCTTGGAGGCGGATGGGTGAGGAGCGAATAAGTGAGGAGTGAAGGAGGTCTTGGGAGGACCAGAGATTACCTGTGGGAAGATATCGGGAGATTAGTTCAGACATATATGGAGGACACAGGTTATGGATGCCTTTGTAGGTTAATATGAGCAATCTGAACTGGATACGCTGAGGGAATGGGAGCTAGTGAAGAGATTTGCAGATGGGGAAGCAGAGGAGTAGCGATGAGGAAGATGAATTAGTTGGGCAGCAGAGTTAAGGATGGACTGGAGAGGTGCAAGGGTGATAGCAGGGAGGCTACAGAAAAGGATGTTGCAGTAGTCAAGGCTGGAGATGATGAGGGCATGCACAAGCATTTTAGTAGATTGACGGTTGAGGAAAGGATGGATTCTGGAGATATTTTTGAGCTGGAGGTGAAAGGAGGAGGAGAGAGCTTGGATGTGCGGTTTCAAGGACAGGGTAGAGTCAAGGGTTACTCCAAGGCAGCGGACTTCCGGTACTGGGGAAAGCGTGATGTCGTTAATTGAGATAGATAGGTCAGGTAAGGAAGATCTATGAGATGGAGGAAAAATGATGAGTTCAGCTTTGTCCACATTGAGTTTGAGGAAGCGAGAGGAGAAGAAGGAGGATATGGCTGATAGACCCTCCAGGATTCTCGACAGCAGAGAGCTGACGTCTGGTCCAGAAAAGTATATCTGAGTGTCATCAGCATAAAGGTGGTACTGGAATCCATGAGACTTTATGAGTTTTCCCAGGCCAAGTGTATAGATTGAGAAGAGTAGGGGTCCTAGAACAGAGCCTTTATGGATTCCAACAGAGAGAGGGTGAGATGAGGAGGTAGTGTGGGACTGGGAGACGCTGAATGTGCGGTTGGAAAGGTATGAGGAGATACAGGATAGGCCGAGGTCTATGATGACAAAGGAGGAGAGGATCTGTAGTAGGAGGCAGTGATCAACTGTGTCGAAATCAGAGGACAGGTCTAGAAGGAGAAGTACAGAGTATTGTCCATTAGCTTTGGCTGTAAGTAGGTCCAGTACAAACCAGATTGTAGATTGTCAAAGAGCAAGTTAGATGAGAGGTGGGAGGAAAGTTCAGCATGGACGTGCTGCTCCAGGAGTATGAAAGTGAATGGGAGCAGCGATATTGGGCGATAGATGGACATAGCAGTTGGATCAACGGTTCGCTTTTTAAGGATAGGCGTGATTGTGGCATGTTTGAAAGAAGAAGGGAAGGTGCCAGAAGTTAGTGATAGGTTGAAGAGGTGGGTTATGGATGGGATAAGAGTGGTGGTGAGGTTGGGAAGGAGGTGGGATGGGATCGAGCACACAGGTGGTGAAGTGCGATTTGGAGAGGAGACAATTAAGCCCCCTTCAGTGATGTTGAAAAGGGAGGTTATGGGGTTTGCGCATTGGTCTGGTATACAAAGGGGTTGTGGTGGTTGAACAATGAAGACCTGCCTTGTCTGGTCGATCTTATTTTTAAAGTGTGTGGCAAAGTCCTCAGCAAAGATGAGGGAGGTTGGAGGGGGCAGTAGGGGGCGGAGGAGGGAGTTAAAGGTTTTAAATAACTGTTTGGGGTTGTAGGATAGGGAAGATACAAGGGTTGTGAAGTAGCCCTGTTTAGCAGAGGTGAGAGCAGATTTAAAAGCGAGTGTTGCCTGTTTGAATGCAGTGAAGTCATCTTGCAAATGTGTTTTCTTCCAATGCCGCTCTGCAACCCTGGACACTTGAAGACACAAAAGAGAATAGTAAAACCAAAAACACTCAGTTTGAAAAAATGTTGCAGTAATCCGCAAGTGCTAGTAAAAGATGTAAAAAACAGGGTATTTGGTTGATACGTTTTTTGCAAAAAATGTATACTAAGCTGCTCTACCAATCTTCACGGTATACCCTTATCAGAGCAGTCCTAACTAATGTATGCAATCCCTATCTGATGTATTTAAAAACCTGATCATCTGTATATAACCTGTGTGAACAGGGTTCAGAGAGGAAAAATCCATGTGTGCATACAGGGTAGAACAGCTTTTGTGCAGATAGCCCAAGAGGAGTGGTGGAACTCCCCAGTCTTGTAGACACAAGAGAACAATTATGGAAACAGGAACACATGGGCTACTTGCACAGTGAACAAGTCTGTATGATCATGTTCACACACCACCAAGAAACCTGAAGACACAAAAGAGAATAGTAAAACCAAAAACACTCAGTTTGAAAAAATGTTGCAGTAATCCGTAAGTGCTAGTAAAAGATGTAAAAAACAGGGTATTTGGTTGATACGTTTTTTGCAAAAAATGTATACTAAGCTGCTCTACCAATCTTCACGGTATACCCTTATCAGAGCAGTCCTAACTAATGTATGCAATCCCTATCTGATGTATTTAAAAACCTGATCATCTGTATATAACCTGTGTGAACAGGGTTCAGAGAGGAAAAATCCATGTGTGCATACAGGGTAGAACAGCTTTTGTGCAGATAGCCCAAGAGGAGTGGTGGAACTCCCCAGTCTTGTAGACACAAGAGAACAATTATGGAAACAGGAACACATGGGCTACTTGCACAGTGAACAAGTCTGTATGATCATGTTCACACACCACCAAGAAACCTGAAGACACAAAAGAGAATAGTAAAACCAAAAACACTCAGTTTGAAAAAATGTTGCAGTAATCCGCAAGTGCTAGTAAAAGATGTAAAAAACAGGGTATTTGGTTGATACGTTTTTTGCAAAAAATGTATACTAAGCTGCTCTACCAATCTTCACGGTATACCCTTATCAGAGCAGTCCTAACTAATGTATGCAATCCCTATCTGATGTATTTAAAAACCTGATCATCTGTATATAACCTGTGTGAACAGGGTTCAGAGAGGAAAAATCCATGTGTGCATACAGGGTAGAACAGCTTTTGTGCAGATAGCCCAAGAGGAGTGGTGGAACTCCCCAGTCTTGTAGACACAAGAGAACAATTATGGAAACAGGAACACATGGGCTACTTGCACAGTGAACAAGTCTGTATGATCATGTTCACACACCACCAAGAAACCTGAAGACACAAAAGAGAATAGTAAAACCAAAAACACTCAGTTTGAAAAAATGTTGCAGTAATCCGCAAGTGCTAGTAAAAGATGTAAAAAACAGGGTATTTGGTTGATACGTTTTTTGCAAAAAATGTATACTAAGCTGCTCTACCAATCTTCACGGTATACCCTTATCAGAGCAGTCCTAACTAATGTATGCAATCCCTATCTGATGTATTTAAAAACCTGATCATCTGTATATAACCTGTGTGAACAGGGTTCAGAGAGGAAAAATCCATGTGTGCATACAGGGTAGAACAGCTTTTGTGCAGATAGCCCAAGAGGAGTGGTGGAACTCCCCAGTCTTGTAGACACAAGAGAACAATTATGGAAACAGGAACACATGGGCTACTTGCACAGTGAACAAGTCTGTATGATCATGTTCACACACCACCAAGAAACCTGAAGACACAAAAGAGAATAGTAAAACCAAAAACACTCAGTTTGAAAAAATGTTGCAGTAATCCGCAAGTGCTAGTAAAAGATGTAAAAAACAGGGTATTTGGTTGATACGTTTTTTGCAAAAAATGTATACTAAGCTGCTCTACCAATCTTCACGGTATACCCTTATCAGAGCAGTCCTAACTAATGTATGCAATCCCTATCTGATGTATTTAAAAACCTGATCATCTGTATATAACCTGTGTGAACAGGGTTCAGAGAGGAAAAATCCATGTGTGCATACAGGGTAGAATAGCTTTTGTGCAGATAGCCCAAGAGGAGTGGTGGAACTCCCCAGTCTTGTAGACACAAGAGAACAATTATGGAAACAGGAACACATGGGCTACTTGCACAGTGAACAAGTCTGTATGATCATGTTCACACACCACCAAGAAACCTGAAGACACAAAAGAGAATAGTAAAACCAAAAACACTCAGTTTGAAAAAATGTTGCAGTAATCCGCAAGTGCTAGTAAAAGATGTAAAAAACAGGGTATTTGGTTGATACGTTTTTTGCAAAAAATGTATACTAAGCTGCTCTACCAATCTTCACGGTATACCCTTATCAGAGCAGTCCTAACTAATGTATGCAATCCCTATCTGATGTATTTAAAAACCTGATCATCTGTATATAACCTGTGTGAACAGGGTTCAGAGAGGAAAAATCCATGTGTGCATACAGGGTAGAACAGCTTTTGTGCAGATAGCCCAAGAGGAGTGGTGGAACTCCCCAGTCTTGTAGACACAAGAGAACAATTATGGAAACAGGAACACATGGGCTACTTGCACAGTGAACAAGTCTGTATGATCATGTTCACACACCACCAAGAAACCTGAAGACACAAAAGAGAATAGTAAAACCAAAAACACTCAGTTTGAAAAAATGTTGCAGTAATCCGCAAGTGCTAGTAAAAGATGTAAAAAACAGGGTATTTGGTTGATACGTTTTTTGCAAAAAATGTATACTAAGCTGCTCTACCAATCTTCACGGTATACCCTTATCAGAGCAGTCCTAACTAATGTATGCAATCCCTATCTGATGTATTTAAAAACCTGATCATCTGTATATAACCTGTGTGAACAGGGTTCAGAGAGGAAAAATCCATGTGTGCATACAGGGTAGAACAGCTTTTGTGCAGATAGCCCAAGAGGAGTGGTGGAACTCCCCAGTCTTGTAGACACAAGAGAACAATTATGGAAACAGGAACACATGGGCTACTTGCACAGTGAACAAGTCTGTATGATCATGTTCACACACCACCAAGAAACCTGAAGACACAAAAGAGAATAGTAAAACCAAAAACACTCAGTTTGAAAAAATGTTGCAGTAATCCGCAAGTGCTAGTAAAAGATGTAAAAAACAGGGTATTTGGTTGATACGTTTTTTGCAAAAAATGTATACTAAGCTGCTCTACCAATCTTCACGGTATACCCTTATCAGAGCAGTCCTAACTAATGTATGCAATCCCTATCTGATGTATTTAAAAACCTGATCATCTGTATATAACCTGTGTGAACAGGGTTCAGAGAGGAAAAATCCATGTGTGCATACAGGGTAGAACAGCTTTTGTGCAGATAGCCCAAGAGGAGTGGTGGAACTCCCCAGTCTTGTAGACACAAGAGAACAATTATGGAAACAGGAACACATGGGCTACTTGCACAGTGAACAAGTCTGTATGATCATGTTCACACACCACCAAGAAACCTGAAGACACAAAAGAGAATAGTAAAACCAAAAACACTCAGTTTGAAAAAATGTTGCAGTAATCCGCAAGTGCTAGTAAAAGATGTAAAAAACAGGGTATTTGGTTGATACGTTTTTTGCAAAAAATGTATACTAAGCTGCTCTACCAATCTTCACGGTATACCCTTATCAGAGCAGTCCTAACTAATGTATGCAATCCCTATCTGATGTATTTAAAAACCTGATCATCTGTATATAACCTGTGTGAACAGGGTTCAGAGAGGAAAAATCCATGTGTGCATACAGGGTAGAACAGCTTTTGTGCAGATAGCCCAAGAGGAGTGGTGGAACTCCCCAGTCTTGTAGACACAAGAGAACAATTATGGAAACAGGAACACATGGGCTACTTGCACAGTGAACAAGTCTGTATGATCATGTTCACACACCACCAAGAAACCTGAAGACACAAAAGAGAATAGTAAAACCAAAAACACTCAGTTTGAAAAAATGTTGCAGTAATCCGCAAGTGCTAGTAAAAGATGTAAAAAACAGGGTATTTGGTTGATACGTTTTTTGCAAAAAATGTATACTAAGCTGCTCTACCAATCTTCACGGTATACCCTTATCAGAGCAGTCCTAACTAATGTATGCAATCCCTATCTGATGTATTTAAAAACCTGATCATCTGTATATAACCTGTGTGAACAGGGTTCAGAGAGGAAAAATCCATGTGTGCATACAGGGTAGAACAGCTTTTGTGCAGATAGCCCAAGAGGAGTGGTGGAACTCCCCAGTCTTGTAGACACAAGAGAACAATTATGGAAACAGGAACACATGGGCTACTTGCACAGTGAACAAGTCTGTATGATCATGTTCACACACCACCAAGAAACCTGAAGACACAAAAGAGAATAGTAAAACCAAAAACACTCAGTTTGAAAAAATGTTGCAGTAATCCGCAAGTGCTAGTAAAAGATGTAAAAAACAGGGTATTTGGTTGATACGTTTTTTGCAAAAAATGTATACTAAGCTGCTCTACCAATCTTCACGGTATACCCTTATCAGAGCAGTCCTAACTAATGTATGCAATCCCTATCTGATGTATTTAAAAACCTGATCATCTGTATATAACCTGTGTGAACAGGGTTCAGAGAGGAAAAATCCATGTGTGCATACAGGGTAGAACAGCTTTTGTGCAGATAGCCCAAGAGGAGTGGTGGAACTCCCCAGTCTTGTAGACACAAGAGAACAATTATGGAAACAGGAACACATGGGCTACTTGCACAGTGAACAAGTCTGTATGATCATGTTCACACACCACCAAGAAACCTGAAGACACAAAAGAGAATAGTAAAACCAAAAACACTCAGTTTGAAAAAATGTTGCAGTAATCCGCAAGTGCTAGTAAAAGATGTAAAAAACAGGGTATTTGGTTGATACGTTTTTTGCAAAAAATGTATACTAAGCTGCTCTACCAATCTTCACGGTATACCCTTATCAGAGCAGTCCTAACTAATGTATGCAATCCCTATCTGATGTATTTAAAAACCTGATCATCTGTATATAACCTGTGTGAACAGGGTTCAGAGAGGAAAAATCCATGTGTGCATACAGGGTAGAACAGCTTTTGTGCAGATAGCCCAAGAGGAGTGGTGGAACTCCCCAGTCTTGTAGACACAAGAGAACAATTATGGAAACAGGAACACATGGGCTACTTGCACAGTGAACAAGTCTGTATGATCATGTTCACACACCACCAAGAAACCTGAAGACACAAAAGAGAATAGTAAAACCAAAAACACTCAGTTTGAAAAAATGTTGCAGTAATCCGCAAGTGCTAGTAAAAGATGTAAAAAACAGGGTATTTGGTTGATACGTTTTTTGCAAAAAATGTATACTAAGCTGCTCTACCAATCTTCACGGTATACCCTTATCAGAGCAGTCCTAACTAATGTATGCAATCCCTATCTGATGTATTTAAAAACCTGATCATCTGTATATAACCTGTGTGAACAGGGTTCAGAGAGGAAAAATCCATGTGTGCATACAGGGTAGAACAGCTTTTGTGCAGATAGCCCAAGAGGAGTGGTGGAACTCCCCAGTCTTGTAGACACCCTGGACACTTGCCTGAACTTTTTAGTGGTGTTATTGTACCAGGATTGTCTATTGATATGTCGCACTCTGCCATGAATAAGAATGGCAGCCGTGTCAATAGCTGATGCGAGAGTGGCATTGTCGAAACTAGTGGCAGTGTCTGTGTCATGGAGTGAGGATATGGATGCCAGTGGTAGGATAGAGTCAGAGAGTGTGTAGGTGTCTAGGTGTGCAAGAATTCTGTGGGGGTGCACATGTTGCTGGACATGGGTGACCGGTGAGGAGGACAGGGATGTGAAAGTGAGCAGATGGTGGTCTGATAGAGGGAGAGGGGAGGTGGTGAAGTTGGATAGAGAGCAGAGACGGTTGAAGACCAGGTCTAGTGTATGTCCGTGTGTGTGGGTGGCTGCAGAGGACCACTGAGTAAGTCCAAAAGATGAAGTAAGGGACAGAAGTTTGGAGGCTGTTGACTGAAGTGTATCAGTGGGGATGTTGAAGTCACCCATGATGATGGTGAGAATGTCAGCAGAGAGAAAGTGAAGAAGCCAGGTGGAGATTTGTCAATAAAGGCAGTGGCCGGGCCCAGAGGTCGGTATATGACGGCCACTAGGAGGTTGGAGGGAGAGTAGATGCGGACAGAGTGGACTTCAAAAGAGGGGAGGATAAGAGAGGGTAGAGGTGGGATTGGGTTAAATGTGCAGTTTGAAGAAAGGAGAAGACCCACTCCTCCACCATGTCTGTTGCCGGGGCGAGTGGTGTGGGTGAAGTGGAAGCCACCGTAACACAGCGCAGCAGGGGAGACGGTGTCAGAGGGTGTTAGCCATGTTTCTGTGAGGCCGAGGAAGGCAAGCTTGTGTGAGAGAAAAAGGTTATGAATCACATGAAGCTTATTGCAGATTGACCGGGCATTCCAGAGTGCTCCAGAGAGAGTGAGCAGGGGTTGGGCATCACGGGCACTGGTTTTATGTTGGAAAGATTGTGGTAGTTCATATTAGATAGGGAGCAGTAGGAGGGGGTAGTAATGGGAGGTGATCACACCGAAACGCGCGTCGGGGTGGGTGCACTCGGCGGATACGCTCCTTTCCAGCTTTACTCAGGTATAGTGTCTGTTGCATTCTACTCTGCCATTATTTATTACTAGTTTGATATAGTGACTATGATATTCATTTTATGGCGGATTATGTGGGATGGGTACACGTTATATATATATGTCTATGATTGTATTTACTGGTAATGGGTATTTTCCCAATACTTTATGGACATTGCCTTTATATATTGTATCCTCAGTAGTGCCCCCTTGCGTTTCCTACGTGCACATTGTTACTTACAATCCTCCACTCCTCATTGGTCTCTTGGCCAAATATCCTGGTATTATTGTATTTAATTAATAAAATTATATTTATATATTTTTGAATATATGTATTCTGAGATATGTCACCAGCAGTGAGGAGAAGCAGAGAAAGGAGGAGCAGGTGGGAGAAGGAGAGTGGCCGGCTTGTTTTATGTTTTATTAGGACAGATTTGAGGTTGAGGAGCAGGTCAGCAGAGGAGGACAGGTGGGTAGGTAAGAGGGAACGGGTGATGATAATTTGGTTAGAGGGTGCTGGAGTTTGTGGATATCGAAGGAGAGAGAGGATTAGTGGAGCAAACACTGTAAGGGCACATGTAAACATGGTGAAGGAGTCAGATGGGTTAATAGAAAAGCTAGATACATGTAATTAGAAGTGCTTATTCAGCAGACATACCCAAAAGAGACAGATACATAGAGTGGGGTCCTGACTCCTGCCGTGACTAACTGCCGTTGAAATAACTGCACTTCATCCTCCCTCCTTATGTACCCGTGTGCCTGTTATCTGCTCATGTTTAATGTATTTGTCTATATTTGCCTCGTATTCACATGTAAAGCGCCATGGAATAAATGGCGCTATAAAAATGTATAATAATAATAATAATGATACTTAGCTGCCGTGATACTTTGCTTCTGGGAGACGCGTGCCTGACCCACACGCGTGCCCCCCTAGAATGCTACTTATTTTATAGGACTAAGTAGAGGATCAGGTGAGAGGGATTGTGGGACCTTATTTGGGATGAATTAGCAATTGGCCAACACACCAGGGGAGGTTACATGATGAAAGGCACTGGGCCTGGCTACAACCATGTGCTGTAACACCTTGCACCAGATAAAATCTCCTGTGACCCAAGCATGGATGTACAGCAGTAAGTATTGTATACAAAGCAACAAATGAATTTAGCAAACATTCAGCAGGCACATTAAAGGAATTGTTGCAGAATGATAAGCAGCAGATGAGAGCAAGCAGAGATTGTACCTGTGTGAAGAGAGGAGATGGATGGATGTATAAGCCAACATGTACACCTTTATTCCAAAGAGAACAACACAAAATCAATTAGCGAGTGAAAAGCTGTGGCATGAATGCTAAATTCCATAGTATAAATATCAAGCATTGTATTCCACAGGAATGCAGCATCCTGGAGTCTAAAATTAAAGAGAAGAGCTGATTCTCAGATTACCAGAAACAAGACGCCATTGTGACTCCCAGTGGACATTGGAGTGTTGGAGTGAAATGTTACTTTTTGGGATGGTTAGATCTTGTGGAAAGATTTACTCACTAAAAGCAAAATTAATAGATGTAACATTGTGTACTGTTTGTTATTTATGTTTCTATCCATATAGATTTTCAGAGCTTCTTTTGTACATTGACCACATGTGAAAGGCTTGTCCTATTATAAAATAATGGAACAGTGTCCTCAATGGTCAAATCACTACAATGGCAGCACAGATCCATTCAAATTTAGGAGATTATTATTCTGGTTATAGTTAGAAGGACAACTTCAGAACATATGAGCTTTGCTATATGCAATTAATATGTAACATGCTTACTGCTCTTGAGTGCAAGTTGATTATTAGGGAGCCACCTCTATTGAGCTCATGTTTTAGCCCTGACTAATCAGAATTTTTTTTCTGCAGAGTAATACAATTTGCTTTTGTAACATTTATTTGCTTTACCGTAGCATGGTGATTTGGAGGACACCAGAAGTTGCTCATGTAAGATCACCAACAGGAGAATGGCATCGATTTGAAAGCCATATTCCCCAAATGGTCAAGATCAGGGAAAATTAACCCTTTTCCAATGTTGGGCATAATAGTACGCCCACATTGGAATGCTTCTCTCATATCAATAAAAATGTCAGCCCAGCGCACAAAAAATAAGCCCTCACCCATCCCCAAATCATGAAAAAACTCTCACAGTGCTAGTGGGGATCTCACCGCGGTCACGGCAGTTCAGCCTAGCTTGGAACGCAGCCTCAGTGACTGGAGGTAACCTCGATGACGTCACCGCTGGTCACTGATGCTCCGCTCGCAGCAGCTTATTCACCAGTGGTTCTCAGTGTGGATAGTCGCATCTTGGCACCGTCCAGGTTAAAAACTGTTTATTCCTCAGACATGGATTACGGCGTGGGACAGAATGACAAAGTAGTGAGGGATATTGTTGTTTTTTTATTTTAGTTTTATTACAGGAGATGAGTGATTCAGTGGAATTAGGCGTTAGGTAAGTACAGTATAATTGTGTTTGTTATTTTTAAATACAAAAGTAAAAGTGTGTTTTATTTTATTTCAAATAAAATACTTTATTCTGGGTGTGTGTTTATTTACCTTACAACTATAGGATTAGTAATGAATAGGTGTCTTATAGACACCTCTCCATCAGTAATCCGTGAGCTTGATGTCACCGGACAATACAAGGGTGACATCAACCCCATAAATATTAATCCCACTTGCCACAGTTACAGGACAAGTGGGAAGAGCCGGGCAAAGCACCAGAATTGGCGCATCTAATAGATGTGCCTTTTCTGGGCAGCTGCGGGCTGCTATTTTTAGACTGGTGGGGGCCAATATCCATGGCCCCTTACCATCCTGAGAATACCAGCCCCCAGCTGTCTGATATAGCAAGGCTGGTTGTCAAAAATGGGGTGACCCCACGCTGTTTTTTTAAAAATTTATTTAAATAATTAAAAAACACAATGTGGGGACCCCTCTATCTATATATATAATTGTCTAAGGGTCACTTCCGTCTGTCTGTCTGTCCTTCTGTCACGGTTATTCATTCGCTGATTGGTCTTGGCAGCTGCCTGTCATGGCTGCCGCGACCAATCAGCAACGGGCACAGTCTGATTAGTCCCTCCCCACTCACTGCCCGGCGCCCGCTCCGTAATCCCCTCCACTCACCGCTCACACAGGGTTAATGGCAGTGGTAACGGCCCGCGGTGTAACGCACTCCTTTACCGCTGCTATTAACCCTGTGTGTCCCCAACTATTTACTATTGATGCTGCCTACGCAGCATCAATAGTAAAAATATGTCATGTTAAAAATAATATTAAAAAAAAAAAAAAACCTGCTATACTCACCCTCCGCCGCCTTTCCCGCTGCTCGCCACGCTCCCGGGACCGCTCCATTGCAAGCAGCAGCTTCCGGTCCCAGGGCTGGTGTGCGACAAGGACCTGCCGTGATGTCACGGTCATCATAGGTCCTGCTCACACCAGCCCTGGGACCGGAAGCTGCCGCTTGCAATGGAGCGGTCCCGGGAGCGTGGCGAGGAGCGGCAAAGGCGGCGGATGGTGAGTATAGCAGGACTTCCAACGTCTCTATACTATGTGGCTCTGTGCTGGGCAATATACTACGTGCCTGGGCAATATACTACGTGGCTCTGCTATATACTATGTGGCTGGCCAATATACTACGTGACTGGGCAATATACCATACTACATGGCTCTGCTATATACTACGTGGCTGGGCAATATACTACGTCACTGGGCAATATACTACGTGGCTGGGCAATATACTAGGTGACTGGGCAATATACTATGTGACTGGGCAATATACTACATGGCAGGGCAATATACTACGTGACTGGGCAATATATTATGTGACTGGGCAATATACTATGTAGCTGGGCAATATACTACGTGGCTGGGCAATATACTACATCACTGGGCAATATACTATGTGGCTGGGCAATATACTACATCACTGGGCAATATACTACGTGACTGGCCAATATACTATGTCACTGGGCAATATACTACGTGACTGGGAAATATACTATGCGACTGGGCAACATACTACGTGACTGGGCAACATACTACGTGACTGGGCAATATACTACGTGGCTGGGCAATATACTACGTCACTGGGCAATATACTACGTGGACATGCATATTCTAGAATACCCGATGCGTTAGAATCGGGCCACCATCTAGTTCTTGATAATCAGCCTTGCTGAAGCTGACAGCTGAGGGTTGCAGCCCCCAGCTGTGAGTTTTGCCAGTCTGGTTATCAAAAAAAAATGGGGAACCAAGATTTATTTTTATTATTAGCAGTGCAGGACCCGGCGGATGAATACTCCCATCAGCCGCTCCTGCTCTCGTTGTTAACAGCTGCAGTAGGCTTCGAATGATGGAAGCAGTAGTCCCATCAGATGACACCAGTGATTGGAAGTAAACTTTATACCTCCGATTGCAACTGAGTGCTCACACTGTTTTTTGACAGTGAGGGAACTGTGGCTGTCTGACCAGCGGGGATGACTTCACCATCTATCAGAATCAGTATTTGCCATGCTGTCATGCAGTGGATGTTTGGGCCTCCCATTCAAGTGAATGGGGTCCAGGTACTGTTCTGGTATCCAAACCCGAACTTTTTGTAACTTTTCGACTGAATCCAAACATCCCGGTGTCCGCTCTTCTCTAGTCTTGGGCCATAAAGATTGTCCTGTGATAGGTCTTCAGTCCTGACACACAAACTAAAGGTAACATGTTATGATTGGCAAATAATCAAGTAAAAATTAATAAACTATGGCAAAATTGCTTCTCGTATTCCCTTTTTTAAAAAAAAAAAAAAATGGTGGAAACTAAACACAAACTTACTTGTACACAAAATAATAATAAAAAAAAATTAAAAACAGATGTAATTTAGTTGTGTGGTCATTCAAGACCACTGTTTGAATGATAGAGAAGGTGAAAGGTTCCCAGCAGCCTTACATTTTATCGATGATATATTACTTTTTTTGGACATACCCTTGTAAAATCAAATATGGCTTGGTGATCTAGGATTCAAAGGGATCGTCCTTAATTAGTTATAATCAATGTTTTCCATATTGCTCTAATAAAAGTCAAGAGTACTACTAATACTCTAAAGTTGTTTCTCTCTTATTTCTGAACTGCATTTTTTTCTTTTTGTATTTTTTTTTAGTTTAAAGGGTGTTTCTTAGAGAAGAGCATACATATTCAAATGAATTGAATTGTACTTGAATATTACAAAATTCCAAAGATGTGTTTTTTCTTCTTTTTTTTAATTTGCTTTAGCGCTGATTCAGCAAGATTGCGGCCAACGGCTGCTATGTTGCTGAGCTATAAATGGCCATCAAAAGGTTCAAAAGTAAAAAAAAAAAAAACATTTATACTTACCTTGCCACTCATCTTTCTGGTTCCCCTGCTCCACAGTCACCCATCTGGTTCTCATCGCATGTTCTTATTACTGCCACGAGCACCAGGACATTTTTTCTCGGACGGAATATCACAGCGCTTGTCATGACATCATAAGTTAAGTGACGAGTATGTTTATTCACAATTGCACAGAACAATCCTGGGCTTCATCAGAGCTGGAAATTCCAGCCTATAGAGAAAAAAGGATTCAGCACTCATGGTGGGGATAAGATGTGCTGAGGACAAGACGGGAGATGGTGAAGAGTGGAGGTTCAAGAGGAGTGAACAGTAAGTATGAGTAGTTATCTTATATTTTGCATATTGCATACATTAGGTTCTGGGGTGTATAGAAACCCCAGGTCAATTTTCAATTTGCAGAGAATAACTTCTCTGGAAATTGAATTTACCGGGAAAATCTGGGCAAACAGGTGAACTCGAATTTTGCCTGATCGTCTAACCTCTAGTGTTTCTAAATCATTTGAAAAGCATTTCTTAACATTAATAAGTATGGTTTATACATATACATTATTGACCCGTAAATAACACAGGCTCCCATTGTTATCTGTCTGCTTACACCAGCAATATACTCTGGGTAAACAATGCTTCAATAAATGGAAAGCAATCGATAATGCCTCTGAAACATAATACTTCTCTGTAGTTCCTCTGTAGTTAATTAGTACATAATAAACTTCAGGAAAACGACAGGAAGCCGCTAAAATATCCTGTTGTGTGACACTCGATCATGCGTCTTTATTATTATTTTTGCATGTGTGGAGTGTGCGGGACTGATATTAAGTGATGATGTATTTGTGCGGAGGATCTGTGCATTGTTAAAGTGTGCCATGTATTTCCATTCTGTTAGACTCCTTTCCTTTTCCTGTCTGCCTTAGTACAACTGTTTTAAATCTTTCCTTGGATCATATGACAAAGGCTGAACTTCAATTGAAAGCCATAGAGTACTAGAGATTTCATCCCACTTTGTTCATTTTATTTCCTGTTATTTTCATAACACTAATATATTCCATAGCATTATACATGTATATTTATACCCTGGTACAGTCACTACCAACCCCATAATAACAAAAAGAACCACTAGCTGCTACCACCAATTGTATAAAAAAAGGCCAATTGCACGCCCGTTACAGGTCATGGCTTCAGGGGTGCAATTTACAGAGCAAGAGGAGCAGAGTTATTTATTTTAATATATTTAATCCGGAAAGGTACAGTAGGCAGTGTTTATGAAAAAAATATTCAAAGATGATACAAATTTGGGAAAAAACAATACGCTATATAGAATTACACATTGTGCATGCCCGCACGTCAATAGTTAACAGCCGCCAGCCAATTGGAAGCTGGCAGCTTAAGTTTTTTATTGTAAACGGCAGTTGGGGGGCTCGGGCCAGAATGCTGGACACACTGGCCAGAATGCTGTACACACTGGGGGCAGAGATGCTGGACTCACTGGGGGCAATATGCTGGACATACTGGGGGCAATATGCTGGACACACTGGGGGCAATATGCTGGACACACTGTGGGCAATATGCTGGACACACTGGGAGCAGGATGCTGGACACAGTGGGGGAAGGATGCTGGACACACTGGGGGCAGAATGCTTCACAAACTGGGGGCAATATGCTGGACACACTGGGGCAGAATGCTGGACACACTGGGGACAATATGCTGGAGACACTGGGGCAGATTGCTGGACACACTAGGGGCAATATGCTGGACACACTGGGGCAGGATGCTGGACACACGGGGGCAGTATGCTGAAGACACTGGGGCAGATTGCTGGATACACTGGGGGCAATATGCTGGACACACTGGGGGCAGGATGCTGGACACATTGGGGCAGAGATGCTGGACACTGGGGGCAGAGATGCTGGACAGTGGGGGCAGAGATGCTGGACACTGGGGGCAGAGATGCTGGACACTGGGGGCAGAGATGCTGGACACTGGGGTGTTATGATCTGGTGGCCTAGGAGCAGCATGAGACGGACTCTGGAGAAGGTGGTCACTGTACTGACCGCAAACCCTGAACCTAGCAGCGCAACTAGAAGTAGCCTTGGGGGGTACCTAACACTCCCTAGACCCCTCGGCACAGCCTAAGATCTAACTACCCCTAAAGACAGAAACAGGAAACCTATCTTGCCTCAGAGAAAATCCCCAAAGGATAGATAGCCCCCCACAAATATTGACTGTGAGAGGAGAGGGAAATAACATACGCAGATATGAAATCAGATTTTAGCATAGGAGACCATACTAGCTAAAAAGAAAGAAAAGAACAGAGTACTATGCGGTCAGTATAAAAACACTAGAAAATATCCACCACAGAAAATATGAATCACCACATCTGACTAAAGACATGGGGGGTATATCTGTATCTCCAGAGAAATAGCTAGGCTGCAAAAAAATCCTTCACAGACTAAGCTGGACAAGACAAAAGCATGAAAATGCACAGAACTATAAGGTCCACAGCAGGTGGACAGCAAAAACAAAGCCAGGACTTATCTTTGTAGAAAAGCACAGCAAACTGGAGAGACCAGCAGGGAAGTGAATCCTTCAAAAACAATGGACAACTGGCACTGACTAAAGGATCCTGCAAAGCTATATACCCCAGTCAGTTTTGCAATTAGTAGATACACCTGTCCACTCCTGCAGTCCAGGAACAACTGCATTACCCTCTACAACCACCGGAGGGAGCCCAAAAGCTGAGTTCACAACAGTAACCCCCCCTTGAGGAGGGGTCACCGAACCCTCACCAGAGCCCCCAGGCCGATCAGGATGAGCCCGATGAAAGGCACGAACCAAATCAACGGCATGGACATCAGAGGCAGAAACCCAAGAATTATTCTCCTGGCCATAACCCTTCCACTTGACAAGGTACTGACGCTTCCGCCTGGAAAAATGAGAATCCAAAATCTTCTGAACAACATATTCCAACTCCCCATCGACCAATACAGGGGCCGGAGGATCAACAGAGGGAACAACGGGCTCCACATATTTCCGCAACAAAGATCTATGGAAGACATTATGAATAGCAAAAGAGGCCGGAAGCGCCAGGCGAAAGGACACCGGATTAATAATCTCAGAAATCCTATAAGGACCAATAAATCGAAGCTTAAACTTAGGGGAAGAAACCTTCATAGGAACATGACGGGAAGATAACCAAACCAGATCACCAACCCGAAGCCGGGAACCAACACACCGACGACGATTAGCAAAACGCTGAGCCTCCTCCTGAGACAGCACCAAATTGTCCACCACATAAGCCCAAATCTGCTGCAACCTGTCGACCACAGAATCCACACCAGGAAGGTCAGAAGGCTCAACCTGCCCAGAAGAAAAACGAGGATGAAAAACAAAATTACAAAAAAAAGGCGAAACCAAAGTAGCCGAACTAGCCCGATTATTAAGGGCAAACTCGGCCAATGGCAAAAAAGCCACCCAATCATCCTGATCAGCAGACACAAAGCATCTCAAATAGGTCTCCAAGGTCTGATTAGTTCGCTCAGTCTGGCCATTTGTCTGAGGATGAAATGCAGAGGAAAAAGACAAATCAATGCCCAGCTTGGCACAAAAGGCCCGCCAAAACCTAGAAACAAACTGGGAACCTCTGTCGGACACAATATTCTCCGGAATACCATGCAAACGTACCACATGCTGAAAAAACAACGGAACCAAATCAGAAGAAGGCAATTTAGGCAAAGGCACCAAATGAACCATCTTAGAAAATCGGTCACACACAACCCAGATAACCGACATTCTTTGGGAAACAGGAAGATCGGAAATAAAATCCATATAAATATGCGTCCAAGGTCTCTCAGGGACCGGCAATGGCAAAAGCAACCCACTAGCGCGGGAACAGCAAGGCTTAGCCCACGCACAAATCCCACAGGACTGCACAAAAGAACGCACATCCCGTGACAAAGAACGCCACCAAAAGGACCTACTAACCAAGTCTCTGGTACCAAAAATCCCAGGATGGCCAGCCAACACAGAACAATGAACCTCTGAAATCACTTTACTAGTCCATCTATCAGGAACAAACAGTTTCCCCACAGGACAGCGGTCAGGCTTATCAGCCTGAAATTCCTGAAGAACCCGTCGCAAATCAGGGGAGATGGCAGAAAGAATCACCCCTTCCTTCAAAATGCCAACCGGCTCAAGAACCCCAGGGGAATCAGGAAAAAAACTCCTAGAGAGGGCATCGGCCTTAACATTCTTAGTACCAGGAATGTACGAGACCACAAAATCAAAACGGGAGAAAAACAGGGACCATCGAGCCTGTCTAGGATTCAGCCGTTTGGCAGACTCGAGGTAAATCAGATTCTTATGATCGGTCAGGACCACAATACGGTGCTTGACCCCCTCAAGCCAATGTCGCCACTCCTCAAATGCCCACTTCATAGCCAACAACTCCCAATTGCCGACATCATAATTGCGTTCCGCAGGCGAAAACTTCCGAGAAAAGAAGGCACACGGTTTCATCAAGGAACCATCAGAATTCCTCTGAGACAAAACGGCCCCTGCCCTAATCTCAGACACGTCAACCTCAACCTGAAATGGAAGAGAAACATCTGGCTGACGCAACACAGGGGCAGAAGTAAATCGGCGTTTAAGCTCCTGAAAGGCAGAAACAGCCGCGGAGGACCAATTCGTCACATCAGCGCCTTTCTTGGTCAAATCGGTTAGAGGTTTAACCACACTGGAGAAGTTGGCAATGAAACGACGATAAAATTTAGCAAAGCCCAAGAATTTCTGAAGGCTCTTCACAGATGTGGGCTGAATCCAATCATGAATGGCCTGAACCTTAACCGGATCCATTTCTATAGATGAGGGAGAAAAAAATGAAACCCAAAAAAGAAACCTTCTGCACTCCAAAGAGGCACTTTGACCCCTTCACAAATAAAGCATTATTACAGAGGATCTGAAATACCATCCTGACCTGTTTCACATGAGACTCCCAATCATTGGAAAAAATCAAAATATCATCCAAATATACAACCATGAATTTATCAAGATAACTCCGAAAGATATCATGCATGAAGGATTGGAACACAGATGGGGCATTAGAGAGTCCAAATGGCATCACAAGGTATTCAAAATGGCCTTTGGGCGTATTAAATGCAGTTTTCCATTCGTCACCCTGCTTGATACGAATAAGATTATATGCCCCTCGAAGGTCAATCTTAGTAAACCAGCTAGCCCCCTTAATCCTTGCAAACAAATCAGTAAGCAAAGGCAAGGGGTATTGAAATTTAACCGTGATCTTATTCAAGAGGCGATAATCAATACAGGGTCTCAAGGAGCCATCCTTCTTGGCAACAAAAAAGAACCCCGCTCCCAATGGTGAAGAAGATGGCCGAATATGCCCTTTCTCCAAAGACTCCTTAATATAGCTCCGCATGGCGGTATGTTCAGGCACAGACAGGTTGAAAAGTCGGCCCTTAGGGAACTTACAACCTGGAATCAAGTCAATAGCACAATCACAGTCCCTATGCGGTGGAAGGGAACTAGATTTGGGCTCATCGAATACATCCTGGAAGTCAGACAAAAACTCAGGAACTTCAGAAGAGGGGGAAGAGGAAATTGACATCAAAGGAACCTGATCATGAACCCCCTGACAACCTCAACTAGTCACAGACATGGATTTCCAATCTAACACCGGATTATGTAGCTGCAACCATGGAAAACCCAGCACAATATCATCATGCAAATTATGCAACACCAGAAAACGACAATCTTCCTGATGGGCTGGCGCCATGCGCATGGTCAGCTGTGTCCAAAACTGAGGTTTATTTTTAGCCAACGGTGTAGCATCAATGCCCCTCAAAGGAATAGGGTTCTGCAAAGGCTGCAAGGGAAAACCACAACGTCTGGCAAATTCTAAGTCCATTAAGTTCAGAGCGGCGCCTGAATCCACAAATGCCATGACAGAAAATGATGATAATGAGCAGATCAAGGTCACAGATAACAGAAATTTAGGTTGTATAGTACTGATGGCAACAGAACTAGCGATTCTCTTTGTACGCTTAGGGCAATCAGAAATAACATGAGCAGAATCGCCGCAGTAAAAACACAACCTATTCTGATGCCTGAATGTTTGACGTTCAGCTCTGGACAAAATCCTATCACACTGCATAGGCTCAGGGCTCTGCTCAGAGGACAACGCCACAGTGTGCACAACTCTGCGCTCACGCAAGCGCCGATCAATCTGAATGGCCAGAGACATAGAATCACTCAGACCAGCAGGCGTGGGGAACCCCACCATAACATCTTTAACGGATTCAGAAAGACCCTTTCTGAAAATTACCGCCAAGGCATCCTCATTCCATTTAGTCAGTACAGACCATTTTCTAAATTTCTGGCAATACGATTCTGCCGCTTCTTGACCTTGACCTTCTTGCCAGGGCTAACAAGATTTTCTCAGCCTGATCCACAGAATTAGGCTCATCATACAACAACCCCAATGCCTGAAAGAACGAATCAACATTAAGCAAAGCAGGATTGCCAGATTCCAGGGAAAATGCCCAATCCTGTGGGTCACCACGCAGCAGAGATATGATGACTTTAACCTGCTAAATAGGATCACCAGAAGATCGGGGTCTTAATGCAAAAAACAGTTTACAGTTATTTTTGAAACTCAAAAATTTGGATCTGTCACCAAAGAATAAATCAGGAGTGGGAATCTTAGGTTCTAAGGCAGGAGTCTGAAATACCCTGTACCCTAGCAGCAAGCTGATCTACCCGAGAAAATAACTCCTGAACATTCATGTTAATACTAGATTCCGTAGCCACCCAGAGGTAAAGAGGGAGGAAAATACCAAACAGGCAAAGGAAAAAAAATGGCTCAAAAGCTTCCCTCCCTTCTTCTGAGATTCAATTAACTCATTGTTGGCCAGTTGTACTGTTATGATCTGGTGGCCTAGGAGCAGCATGAGACAGACTCTGGAGAAGGTGGTCCCTGTACTGACCGCAAACCCTGAACCTAGCAGCACAACTAGAAGTAGCCGTGGGGGGTACCTGTTATGAAAGGTAATTCAGTACCACAATGGACATAGAGGTCAGCGCACATACAGTGACCTGGCAATAACCCAAAAAACAAGAACGAGCTCTGAGACGTGGGAACTCTGTTGACCGCAATCCCTAATCCTCTCCAACCACACTAAAGGCAGCCGTGGATTGCGCCTAACGCTCCCTATGCAACTCGGCACGGCCTGAGAAACTAGCTAGCCTGAAGATAGAAAATAAGCCTACCTTGCCTCAGAGAAATACCCCAAAGGAAAAGGCAGCCCCCACATATAATGACTGTGAGTTAAGATGAAAAGACAAACGTAGAGATGAAATAGATTTAGCAAAGTGAGGCCCAACTTTCTGAACAGAGCGAGGATAGGAAAGGTAACTTTGCGGTCAACACAAAACCCTACAAAAACCACGCAAAGGGGGCAAAAAGACCCTACGTACCGAACTAACGGCACGGAGGTACACCCTCTGCGTCCCAGAGCTTCCAGCAAGCAGTAAAAAACAAATTGACAAGCTGGACAGAAAAAAACAGCAAACAAATAGCAAAGAGGAACTTAGCTATGCAGAGCAGCAGGCCACAGGAACGATCCAGGAGGAAACAGGTCCAATACTAGAACATTGACTGGAGGCCAGGATCAAAGCACTAGGTGGAGTTAAATAGAGCAGCACCTAACGACTTCACCACATCACCTGAGGAAGGAAACTCAGAAGCCGCAGTACCACTTTCCTCCACCAACGGAAGCTCACAGAGAGAACCAGTCGAAGTACCACTTGTGACCACAGGAGGGAGCTCTGCCACAGAATTCACAACAGGTACCTAACACTCCCTAGACCCCTCGGCACAGCCTAAGATCTAACTAACCCTAAAGACAGAAACAGGAAACCTATCTTGCCTCAGAGAAAATCCCCAAAGGATAGATAGCCCCCCACAAATATTGACTGTGAGAGGAGAGGGAAATAACATACGCAGATATGAAATCAGATTTTAGCATAGGAGGCCATACTAGTTAAAAATAAAGAATAGAACAGAGTACTATGCGGTCAGTATAAAAACACTAGAAAATATCCACCACAGAAAATACGAAT
Organism: Ranitomeya imitator; assembly: GCF_032444005.1. Classification (NCBI taxonomy): domain Eukaryota; kingdom Metazoa; phylum Chordata; class Amphibia; order Anura; family Dendrobatidae; genus Ranitomeya; species Ranitomeya imitator. The sequence continues at coordinate 707,754,564 of NC_091284.1, read as the reverse complement.
CACCACATCTGACTAAAGACATGGGGAGTATATCTGCATCTCCAGAGAAATAGCTAGGCTGCAAAAAAATCCTTCACAGACTAAGCTGGACAAGACAAAAACATGAAAATGCACAGAACTATAAGGTCCACAGCAGGTGGACAGCAAAAACAAAGCCAGGACTTATCTTTGTAGAAAATCACAGCATACTGGAGAGACCAGCAGGGAAGTGAATCCTTCAAAAACAATGGACAACTGGCACTGACTAAAGGATCCTGCAAAGTTATATACCCCAGTCAGTTTTGGAATTAGTAGATACACCTGTCCACTCCTGCAGTCCAGGCACAACTGCATTACCCTCTACAACCACCAGAGGGAGCCAAAAAGCTGAATTCACAACACTGGGGGCAGAGATGCTGGACACACTGGGGGCAGAGATGCTGGACACACTGGAGGCAGGATGCTGGACACATTGGGGGCAGGATGCTGGACACATTGGGGGCAGGATGCTGGACACATTGGGGCAGAGATGCTGGACACATTGGGGCAGAGATCAGGGCCGGCGTCAGCACCCGGCGCACCTGGGCAAATGCCGGGGCCCTAGAGAGAGAGGGGGGCCCACTCACGCTGTCATAGATACAGCTGGGAGAGCAGAGCAGGAGAACATGCTCTCTCCGCCCACAAAGTCACTGCTGGCTGTGTTCTCTTAACCCCTATGTGCCAGCTCTGACACAAGCATCTTCTCACTCAATCAGTGCAGCCAGGCAGGCACACATAGGGGTTAAGAGAAGGCAGCCAGTGTGACATTGTTTGTGGGCGGAGAGAGCACATTCTCCTGCTCTGATCTCTGCCCCTGGCTGGCTGCAGTGCTGCTGAACTTATGAGGCAGATTCCGGAGGAGCTCCTACCAGTGCCTGAGTGAGTGGCGCTGCTAATATACTACATGGGCAGCTGGGCTGCTATATACTACGTGGGCTGGGCTGCTATATACTACGTGGGCTGGGCTGCTATATACTACATGGGCTGCGCTGCTATATACTACGTGGGCTGGGCTGCTATATACTACGTGGGCTGCTATATACTACAAGGGCTGCTATATACTACATGGGCCAGGCTGCTATATACTACGTGGGCTGGGCTTCTATATACTACGTGGGCTGCTATATACTATGTGGGCTGTGTTATATACTACGTGGGCAGTGTTATATACTACGTTGGCAGTGTTATATACTACGTGGGCTGCTATATACTACGTGGGCAGTGCTGTATACTACTATGTGGGCAGTGCTGTATACTACTGTGTGGCTGTGCTATATACTATGTGGGCAGTGCTGTATACTACTATGTGGGCAGTGCTGTATACTACTGTGTGGGCTGTGCTATATACTACTGTGTGGGCTGTGCTATATGCTACTGTGTGGGCTGTGCTATATACTACTGTGTGGGCTGTGCTGTATACTACTGTGTGGGCAGTGCTGTATACTACTCTGTGGGCTGTGCTGTATACTACATGGCTGTTCTATAAACTACGTGGGACGTGTTATATACTATGTGGCTGTGCTATATACTTTATGGGCTGTTATATGATACGTGGGCTGTGCTATATACTACGTGGCTGTGTTACATTCTACATGGGCTGTTATATACTACATGGCTGTGTTATATACTACGTGGGCTGTGTTATATACTACATGGCTGTGTTTATATGCGATCATGAATCGTGGTATGTGTTAAAGGGGGGGCCCACTGAGACTCTTTCGCCCGGGGCCCTCAAAAACCTGAAGCTGGCCCTGGCAGAGATGATGGACACTGGGGGCAGAGATGCTGAACACTGCGGGCAGAGATGCTGGATATTGGGGGCAGAAATGCTGGACACACTGGGGGCAGGACTGGAGGCAGATGAGGCAGGATTGGAGACATGGACAGAATGTAGATATAGGGCATGATTGGAGACACGGGGCAGAATAAAAGACATGGGGCAGGATTGGAGACAGATCGTGCAGGATCATGGGGCAGGATGGATACGATGGAGACTGATGGGGCAGGATGGGGTGATCATATGGGGCAGGATGGGGAGATCATATGGGGCAGAATGGATAATCATCAGGGCAGGTGTTATGACCAGGTGACCTTGGAGCAGCATGAAAACTTTCACTGGAGTAGGTGGTACCTATACTGACCGCAAACCCTGATCTTATCACCGCAACTAGAAGTAGCCGTGGGGTGTGCCTAACAAAACCTAGACACCTCGACACAGCCGGAGGACTAAATACCCCTATAGATGGAAATAGGAATTTCTACCTTGCCTCAGAGCAGAACCCCAAAGGATAGGCAGCCCCCCACAAATATTGACTGTGAGTAGTTGAGGAAGAGACACACGTAGGCAGGAAACAGGATTTAGCAAATGAGGCACACACTAGCTAAATAGGAAAGGATAGGACACGATACTAAGCGGTCAGTATTAAAAATCCTTCCAAAAAATCCACAGCAGAAAATACAAAAACTCCACCATCCAACTAAAGATGTGGAGCGTATATCTGCATCTCCAGAGAATCCAACAAGACTGAGAAAAAACTGACACAGTCTAAGCTGGACAAGAGAAAAACAAATGAATAGCACAGAATATAAGCACACTGCATGTGTGCCACAGAAACAAAAACCAGACACTTATCTTTGCTGAATTGACAGCTGAGCAGGAGAAGCCAGAAAGAGATCCAACACTTCAGAAGAAACATTGCCAACTGGCAAGGACTAATGAATCCTGCACACCTAAATATCCCAGTCAGAACTGCAATCAGCAGAAACACCTGGCCAGGACTGTGAGTCAGAGACAACTGCATTCCCACCTACAACCACTGGAGGGAACCCAAGAGCAGAATTCACAACAGGCAGGATGGGAGAACATATGGCTGAAGCCAGGAATGAGATACACGGGGCCAGGATAGGGGATATTATTACCATAGGGGCTAATTAAGGAATATTATTAATGCAGTGATGTATTTATTTTATTTTTTGAGGACACTGTTTTAAATGGGGGCGGTCCTGTTACTGTGTAGAGGGACACTATGTCGCCTCTTTTTCTTCATGTGGTGTAATGTAGAAGTTGTGAAAAATTAAGTAATGTGTTCTGCAAGCGGAGCTCGAGATAACTGTGTTATTTCCTGCAGAGACGAGTCCTGGCTGGATGAAGTGATTGTGGTCTGTGCTGGATGAAAGATGAAGGACTTCACCTAGAGACGTCACTGGTGAGTCAGTGTAACCTATACACTGACAATATACACTGTATACTATATACAGAGGTCCTATGTATAATGTGATCACTGTATTACCTCTACACAGACACTGCATACTAAGTACAGATCTCCTGTGAATACTGGCACTTATGGTGATAGTATTGTGTTGTTTTTTTCTTCCTAACTGAAGAGTAAATTGACTAGATCAATGGGTGTTTGACAGGTTATAGTTTCACACAGCAACTATTTTTCTGTAATAATCTGGTTAATTTATATGATGACCCCGTCACATGACCCCGTCGCATGACTCCGTCACATGACCCCGTCACAGGACCGGGGGGCCCACAGTGTCTGAACAGCCCGGGGCCCTGGCTACCCTTAACCCACCCCTGATTGTAACTATGATGGTTGGTAAGGGGCCAATGACCATTGTTGGCCAGGGGTCAAACCCAACACTTTCTAAACTCCTGTGTTAAAAAAATGACTTAATATATTGTAAAGCCATTTTTCCCCTTTGAAAGAATCCTGATCACCAATCTACGCTATCAGGTAGTTTTTAATCTTTTGGCTAATTTTTGTGAACATCTTACTATTCATAAAGGATTTAATTCAGATCTTATGTCGCTCAGAAGCTCTATCTATATTTCTTTCTGTTCTATGACATATAATGTTGAGTCCAGTCACAGAGAATATTTATGGCTCCTTAGATTTCTGCTGGGAAAAATAACTTTTTTCCCTCTTGCCCACAATGACAGTAGAGGTTGTGTGATTTAGAGAATGGGCTAAATGACAAGGTGACCTCATCCTCGTTGCTCTCATCTTAATCAAGCTCCAACATTTTATATTTTACATTGGTATTCTTCTTCATATCTTCATCCCCATCACATTGTTTCTACCTCTGCTAACACCTACTTCACATTTCCTACACATTTGATACAGAATAGCAATCTTTTTGATGTTACTTTGTTTGATACGTATATATTACCTTGAAAAAATTATTGTTGCGGTTGTAGTAATGTTATATACTACTATATAGGTAAAAAAAAATTCTGACACAGAAAACTAGGTTTTTCCTATATACTAATAGCTCTGTTTCTATTCATTAACGCTGATTGAATATGTCAAGATTTAAATTCACCAAACCCCCCCATTTTTACTGAGAAATTCGATTTACATCAAAATTATTTGTCGCAGATTGAATTTTCCTTATACTTTATTAATGTACTATATAATGTTCCTTATACTATATTATATGTAGATTGTGAGCCCTCGCGGGCAGTGTCCTCGCTCCTCCTGTACCAGTCGTGACTTGTATTGTTTAAGATTACTGTACTTGTACATGTAAAGCACCATGGAAAAAATGGTGCTATATTAATAATAATTATACTCTTCTGACTCCAGAGCATAATAAATGTAGTATATTAAAAAAAAGAATATTCAGCTCAGACTGAAACTGCCGCTCACCTCCCGATTCTCAGGTCCTCTCCTGTTCACCTTCCCCGGTCACATGAATCCTCTTCAGCGTGCTTCAATCTGAGCCTGAACTTTCAGCTCGATTGGTCATTCATTGGATGTCATATTGTATACATTGCCATTTCGGTGCACATAGTGAAGTCATAATGTTACAATGTTCACCTCCCGAGGCCTAGTAAGTGTCTAGGGATGCATGCTAGTCATGTCAGAGGCCTGGTCTACTCTGAAACCCTGGCCAAAATTAAAGATGGCCAAAGATGTGCACAGTCATGGAAAGAAGAGGCGCGGAAGACCAAATAGAGGGTTGCAGGGGTGAGCAATAAGGTGAATATTATTGTTTTGTTTGTTTTGTTTGTTTATTTTCTTTTTGCCAGCCCTCTACGGTTTAGAAAAATGATGGCCACGGAAATTGTGAACGAATTGCAAATAAAACATATCCTGGAGAATATGAATTTTTGCAAGATTCAAGTAGAATTCAGTTAGTTCATTTCTACAGTACATCCATCTTATCATACTCATGATATTCTTCATATTTTCCTATAATCACTGATTTATAAAGATAATCCCTTCCCAAAAAATAGCCACTCTGTCAATCAGGCAATTACAACCACCACCTGGAACCAGCAACCCATTGCCACACTTTTCTTCTGTGGTAGCTACTATGGGGAAAAAGCATAACAAACTGAAAAGTTATTAGAAAAGCCAGGAGAACCAGAATGGAAGCTACACTTTATAAGTGACTTCTCACATTTTCTCACAACATGAGCTTTAAGAGACATCATTAATGTTTTTTTGCGGCAAAAAAACGTATTGCTGTCTATGTAAACGCATGCGTTTTTAAGCACATGCGTTTGCTTGTGTTTTTAAACGCATGCGTTTCAATAGAAAATCACGAGAATACACACTGATAAGCCACCCCCCAACCCTAACCCTAAAGGGATCATAACCCTAACCCTAACCCTAGGGATCCTAACCCTAACCCTAGGGATCCTAACCCTAACCCTAACCCTAGGGATCCTAATCCTAACCCTAGCTATTTCTGTTTATAGTGGGTTTTCTAGTTGATTTTGATGATTGGCAGCTATCACACACTTCTCATCATGCGTTTCAAAAACGCAAAACGCAGGAAAAACGCATGTAAACGCGTCAAAACGCCGCGTTTTTTTTACCACATGCAAAAACGCATGCGTCTAAAAAACGCAGCGTTTGCACGCGTTTACATTCGGTTTTTTTTTCACCACCTGCGTTTGCATTTAAAACGCTGCGTTTTTAAACGCAAATGTGAAACTAGCCTAAAAGAGGTTATATGGTTCCTATAGAGATAACAAGGTCTTGGACTTGCGATATTCAATTGACATTAAAGTTAACAAAGAGAAACTTTAAAAAAAAATAGATCATGATAAATAAAACATTTTTTTGTACTGCTGCAATTGCAATAAAATTACGTTGCTATTTTTATTTCATGGTTAAAAAAATAAAGTGGTGGTGAAATTGCAATTTTGTAAATTTCCCCCAAAAGATTATTATAACTAAAATAGAGAGAGAAATTATATGTACTCCAAACTAGTACCAATAAAAAATAAACTTTTCTTACAAAAAAAAACCATGACATCATGCAGCTACAGTGGCATCTAAAAGTTTGGGCACCCCTGGTCAAAATTACTGGTATTGTCACCAGTTGAACAAGTTGAAGATTAAATGATCGTTAAAAGGCATAAAGTTAAAGATGACACATTTCCTTTGTATTTTAGGCTAACAAAATGACATGTTTTACATTTTAAAAATTACGAAAAGGAAAATGGGCTGATGCAACAGTTTAGCCACCCTTGGAGATTTGTGTGAGCAGATAACTTTGACCAAGGTTTCAGGCCTTAATTAGCCTTTTCAGGTTATGGTTTGTTCAGTATCATCGTTAGGAAACGTCAGGTGATACAAATTTCTCAGTTTTAAAAGAACCTAGCCACCTCTAACCTTGTGCCAAAAAACAGCAGCCCTGGTTTCTTCCTTGCCGCTACCTAGCTCTCTGAAAATGAAAAAAGTGAAGGCCCACAAAGCAGGAGAAGGCTATAAGAAGATAGCAATGTGTTTTGCAGTTGTCCTTTCCTCAGTTTGAAATGTAATTAAGAAATGGAAGTTATCAGGAACAGTGGAGTTCAAGTTACAGTCTGGAAGACCAAGCAAAATTTCAGTGAGAGCTGCTCGTAGGATTGCTGGAAAGTCAAATCAGAGCCCTGCATGAATGCAAAAGACCTTTAGAAAGATTTAGCAGACTCCAGAGTTTTTGTATATTGTTCTACTGTTCAGGGACACTTATTGGAAGAGACATCTAAACAAGCCTGGTGCATTTTGGAAACAAGTCTTGTGGACTGTTGAAGTTAAAATTAAACTCTTTGGCCACAATGATAAAAGGTATGTGTGGAGAAAAAAGGACACACAATTTCAAGAAAAGAACATCTCACCAACCATTGATCAATCATGCTTTGGGGTTGGATAATGATCTTAAAAACAAGTCAAAATCCACTATAGACTACCTCAAAAGGCACAAGCTTAAGGTTTTTACAATGGCCCCCACAGTCCCCTAATCTGACCGCCATTGAAAATCTGTGGCTAGACCTCAAAATAGCAGTGAATGCAAGACGATCCAGGAGTATCACAGAACTGAAAGAATTTTCCAAGGAAGAATGGATGAAATTCACTTAAACAAGGATTGAACTACTTTTGGCTGGCTACAAAAAGCATTTACAAGCTGTGATATTTGTAAAACGGAGGTCAACTAGGTACTAACCATACAGAGTGCACAAATGTTTGCATTGAATCGGCTCACCTTACTTTCTGCATTTTTTAAAATGCAATAAATGACTAAAATACAAAGGAAATGTGTCATCTTCAACTTTAGCCCTTTTCGAGATAATTTAATCTTCAACTTGTTTAACGGTTCACAATAACAGTAATTTTGACCAGGGGTGCCCAAACTTTTACATGCCACTGACTGTATAGTGATGGAAAAATCTAACAGCTCTATAAATACAGAGACACATAAATGACTTTTTCCAAACAAATGTGAGTTTTATTGTGCAAAAATGATCCCGCTTCGCTGATTGCTCGCGCCCAGCCGGCGCGACCAATCGTTGACATTGCCGTGTGATTTAAATCCCGCTTCGCTGATTGCTCGCGCCCAGCCGGTGCGACCAATCAGTGACATTGGTGCGGGATTTAAATCACGCTTCGCTGATTGGTCGCGCCCAGCCGGCGTGACCAATCAGCGACATTGGTGCGGGATCTAATGTTAAAAATAATTAAAAAAATAAAAAAGCATTATATACTCACTTGCCGGATCCAGCCCAGGCCTTTCCTGCTCCTTGTGACGCTCCGGTGACCGGTCCATGTATTGCGGTCTCACGAGATGATGACGTAGCGGTCCCGCAATGCACTCTTGGGATCGGACCGTCGCGAGAAGAATCGGTTAACTCCTCGGCTGGATCTGGGGGCCGAAGGAGGGTGAGTGTTGTGAATTCTGTGGCTGAATTCACTCCTGTGGTCACAAGTGGTACTGCAGCTTCTGAGCTTCCTCCCTCAGGTGTTCTGGTGAGCTCGTTGGCTGCTTTGTTATTTAACTCCACCTGATTCTGTCTTCCTTGCTCCTTGTCAATGTTCCAGTGTTGGACCTGAGCTTCTGGATCTTTCCTGTGGCCTGCTGATCTGCTTAGATAAGTGCTTCTTTGCTTTTGTTGCTTTTTTTTCTGTCCAGCTTGTCTATTCGTTTTTGCTGGAAGCTCTGAGACGCAAAGGGTGCACCGCCGTGCCGTTAGTTCGGCACGGAGGGTCTTTTGCCCCCTTTGCGTGGTTTCCTTTAGGGTTTTGTGTAGACTGCAAAGTTACCTTTTCTATCCTCGCTCTGTTAAGAAAGTCGGGCCTCACTTTGCTGAATCTATTTCATCCCTACGTTTGTCTTTTCATCTTGCTAACAGTCATTATATGTGGGGGGCTGCCTTTTCCTTTGGGGTATTTCTCTGAGGCAAGTCAGGCTTGTTTTTCTATCTTCAGGCTAGTCAGCTCCTCAGGCTGTGCCGAGTTGCATAGGTAGTGACAGGCGCAATCCACAGCTGCCTTTAGTTGTGTTCAGGATAGGTTCAGGTATTGCGGTCTACAGAGATTCCACGTCTCAGAGCTCGTTCTATGATTTTGGGTTATTGTCAGATCACTGTATGTGCTCTGACCGCTATGTCCATTGTGGTACTGAATTGCCTTTCATAACAGTACAGGAAGCCCAAAGTACTAATGATTCTCAATAGAGGGAAAAAAGAAGTTCTGAGACCATTTTTTTTTCTTTGCACTGTGTTTTGCCTTTTTTTTCCCCTAGACATTTGGGTGGTTCAGTACACAGGTGTAGCGATGGACATTAGAAGTCTGTCTTCATTTGTGCATCAGCTCTCGGCAAGAGTACAAAAGATTCAAGATACTATTGATCAGAAATCTATGCTAGAACCAAGAATTCCTATTCCTGATTTGTTTTTTGGTGATAGAACTAAGTTTCTGAGCTTCAAAAATAATTGTAAGCTATTTCTGGCCTTGAAACCTCATTCTTCTGGTAATTCAGTTCAACAGGTTTTGATTATTATTTCTCTTTTGCGCGGCGACCCTCAGGACTGGGCATTTTCTCTTGCGCCAGGAGACCCTGCATTGAGTAGTGTCGATGCGTTTTTCCTGGCGCTCGGATTACTGTACGATGAGCCTAATTCAGTGGATCAGGCTGAGAAAAATTTGCTGGCTTTGTGCCAGGGTCAGGATGATATAGAAGTATATTGTCAGAAATTTAGGAAGTGGTCAGTACTCACTCTGTGGAATGAATCTGCGCTGGCAGCTTTGTTCAGAAAGGGTCTCTCTGAGGCTCTTAAGGATGTCATGGTGGGTTTTCCTATGTCTGCTGGGTTGAATGAGTCTATGTCTTTGGCCATTCAGATCGGTCGATGCTTGCGTGAGCGTAAATCTGTGCACCATCTGGCGGTATTGTCTGAGATTAAACCTGAGCCTATGCAGTGCGATAGGACTATGATCAGAGTTGAACGGCAAGAACACAGACGTCTGAATGGGCTGTGTTTCTACTGTGGTGATTCCACTCATGCTATCTCTGATTGTCCTAAGCGCACTAAGCGGTTCGCTAGGTCTGCCACCATTGGTACGGTACAGTCAAAATTTCTTCTGTCCATTACCTTGCTCTGTTCTTTGTCATCGTATTCTGTCATGGCATTTGTGGATTCAGGCGCTGCCCTGAATTTGATGGACTTGGAGTATGCTAAGCATTGTGGGTTTCTCTTAGAGCCCTTGCAGTGTCCTATTCCATTGAGAGGAATTGATGCCACGCCTTTGGCCAAGAATAAGCCTCAATACTGGACCCAGTGGACCATGTGCATGGCTCCTGCACATCAGGAGGTTATTCGCTTTCTGGTGTTGCATAATCTGCATGATATGGTCGTGTTGGGGTTGCCATGGCTACAAGCCCATAATCCAGTATTAGATTGGAAATCCATGTCGGTGTCCAGCTGGGGTTGTCAGGGGGTACATGGTGATGTTCCATTTCTGTCAATTTCGTCATCCACCCCTTCTGAGGTTCCAGAGTTCTTGTCTGATTACCGGGATGTATTTGATGAGCCCAAGTCCGATACCCTACCTCCGCATAGGGATTGTGATTGTGCTATCAATTTGATTCCTGGTAGTAAATTCCCAAAAGGTCGACTGTTTAATTTATCCGTGCCTGAGCACGCCGCTATGCGCAGTTATGTGAAGGAATCCCTGGAGAAGGGGCATATTCGCCCGTCATCGTCACCATTAGGAGCAGGGTTCTTTTTTGTAGCCAAGAAGGATGGTTCGCTGAGACCTTGTATAGATTACCGCCTTCTAAATAAGATCACGGTTAAATTTCAGTACCCCTTGCCATTGTTATCTGATTTGTTTGCTCGGATTAAGGGGGCTAGTTGGTTCACCAAGATAGATCTTCGTGGTGCGTATAATCTGGTGCGAATCAGGCGAGGAGATGAATGGAAAACTGCATTTAATACGCCCGAGGGTCATTTTGAGTATCTAGTGATGCCATTCGGACTTGCCAATACTCCATCAGTGTTTCAGTCCTTTATGCATGACATCTTCCGATAGTACCTGGATAAATTCCTGATTGTGTACTTGGATGACATTTTGATCTTCTCGGATGATTGGGAGTCTCATGTGAAGCAGGTCAGAACGGTTTTTCAGGTCCTGCGTGCTAATTCTTTGTTTGTGAAGGGATCAAAGTGTCTCTTTGGTGTGCAGAAGGTTTCATTTTTGGGGTTCATCTTTTCCCCTTCTACTATCGAGATGGATCCTGTTAAGGTCCAAGCCATCCATGATTGGACTCAGCCGACATCTCTGAAAAGTCTGCAAAAGTTCCTGGGCTTTGCTTATTTTTATCGTCGCTTCATCTGCAATTTTTCTAGTATTGCCAAACCATTGACCGATTTGACCAAGAAGGATGCTGATTTGGTCAATTGGTCTTCTGCTGCTGTGGAAGCTTTTCAAGAGTTGAAGCGTCGTTTTTCTTCTGCCCCTGTGTTGTGTCAACCAGATGTTTCTCTTCCGTTCCAGGTCGAGGTTGATGCTTCTGAGATTGGAGCAGGGGCTGTTTTGTCGCAGAGAGGTTGTGATTGCTCAGTGATGAAACCATGCGCCTTTTTTTCCAGGAAGTTTTCGCCTGCTGAGCGTAATTATGATGTTGGCAATCGAGAGTTGCTGGCCATGAAGTGGGCATTCGAGGAGTGGCGTCATTGGCTTGAAGGAGCTAAGCATCGCGTGGTGGTATTGACTGATCATAAGAACTTGACTTATCTTGAGTCTGCTAAGCGGTTGAATCCTAGACAGGCTTGTTGGTCGCTGTTTTTTGCCCGTTTTGACTTTGTGATTTCGTACCTTCCGGGCTCTAAAAATGTGAAGGCGGATGCTCTGTCTAGGAGTTTTGTGCCTGACTCTCCGGGTTTGTCTGAGCCGGCGGGTATCCTCAAGGAAGGAGTAATTATGTCTGCCATCTCCCCTGATTTGCGGCGGGTGCTGCAAAAATTTCAGGCTAATAAACCTGATCGTTGTCCAGCGGAGAGACTGTTTGTCCCTGATAGGTGGACCAATAAAGTTATCTCTGAGGTTCATTGTTCGGTGTTGGCTGGTCATCCTGGAATCTTTGGTACCAGAGAGTTAGTGCCTAGATCCTTTTGGTGGTCGTCTCTGTCGCGGGATGTGCGTGCTTTTGTGCAGTCCTGTGGGATTTGTGCTCGGGCTAAGCCCTGCTGTTCTCGTGCCAGTGGGTTTCTTTTGCCCTTGCCGGTCCCGAAGAGGCCTTGGACACATATCTCTATGGATTTTATTTCTGATCTTCCCGTTTCTCAAAAGATGTCAGTCATCTGGGTGGTCTGTGATCGCTTTTCTAAGATGGTCCATCTGGTACCCTTGTCTAAATTGCCTTCCTCCTCTGATTTGGTGCCATTGTTCTTCCAGCATGTGGTTCGTTTACATGGCATTCCAGAGAATATCGTTTCTGACAGAGGTTCCCAGTTTGTTTCAAGGTTTTGGCGAGCCTTTTGTGGTAGGATGGGCATTGACTTGTCTTTTTCCTCGGATTTCCATCCTCAGACTAATGGCCAGACCGAATGAACCAATCAGACCTTGGAAACATATCTGAGATGCTTTGTTTCTGCCGATCAGGATGACTGGGTGTCCTTTTTGCCTTTGGCTGAGTTCGCCCTTAATAATCGGGCCAGCTCGGCTACCTTGGTTTCGCCATTTTTCTGCAATTCTGGGTTCCATCCTCGTTTCTCTTCAGGACAGGTTGAGTCTTCGGACTGTCCTGGTGTGGATACTGTGGTGGACAGGTTGCAGCAGATTTGGACTCATGTAGTGGACAATTTGACCTTGTCCCAGGAGAAGGCTCAACGTTTCGCTAATCGCAGACGCCGTGTGGGACCCCGACTTCGTGTTGGGGATCTGGTTTGGTTATCTTCTCGTCATATTCCTATGAAGGTTTCCTCTCCTAAGTTTAAACCTCGTTTCATTGGTCCGTATAGGATTTCTGAGGTTCTTAATCCTGTGTCTTTTCGTCTGACCCTTCCAGATTCTTTTTCCATACATAACGTATTCCATAGGTCATTGTTGCGGAGATACGTGGCACCTATGGTTCCATCTGTTGATCCTCCTGCCCCGCTTTTGGTGGAGGGGGAATTGGAGTATATTGTGGAGAAGATTTTGGATTCTCGTGTTTCTAGACAGAAACTCCAGTATCTGGTTAAATGGAAGGGTTATGCTCAGGAAGATTATTCCTGGGTTTTTGCCTCTGATGTCCATGCTCCCGATCTTGTTCGTGCCTTTCATGTGGCTCATCCTGGTCGGCCTGGGGGCTCTGGTGAGGGTTCGGTGACCCCTCCTCAAGGGGGGGGTACTGTTGTGAATTCTGTGGCAGAGCTCCCTCCTGTGGTCACAAGTGGTACTTCGGCTGATTCTCTCTGTGAGCTTCTGTTGGTGGAGGGAAGTGGTACTGCGGCTTCTGAGTTTCCTCCCTCAGGTGATCTGGTGAGGTCGTTAGGTGCTTCTCTACTTAACTCCACCTAATGCTTTGATCCTGGCTTCCTGTCAATGTTCCAGTGTTGGACTTGCTTTTCCCTGGATCATTCCTGTGGCCTGCTGCTCTGCATAGCTAAGTTCTTCTTTGCTATTTGTTTGCTATTTTTTCTGTCCAGCTTGTCTAATTTGTTGCTGGAAGCTCTGGGACGCAAAGGGTGTACCTCCGTGCCGTTAGTTCGGTACGGAGGGTCTTTTTGCCCCCTTTGCGTGGTTTTCTTTAGGGTTTTGTGTAGACCGCAAAGTTACCTTTTCTATCCTCGCTCTGTTAAGAAAGTCGGGCCTCACTTTGCTGAATCTATTTCATCTCTACGTTTGTCTTTTCATCTTAACTCACAGTCATTATATGTGGGGGGCTGCCTTTTCCTTTGGGGTATTTCTCTGAGGCAAGGTAGGCTTATTTTCTATCTTCAGGCTAGTTAGTTTCTTAGGCTGTGCTGAGTTGCATAGGCAGAGTTAGGCGCAATCCACGGCTGCCTCTAGTGTTGTTTGGAGAGGATTAGGGATTGCGGTCTGCAGAGTTCCCACGTCTCAGAGCTCGTTCTATGATTTTGGGTTATTGTCAGATCACTGTATGTGCTCTGACCGCTATGTCCATTGTGGTACTGAATTGCCTTTCATAACACAGGGCGCCCAAGAAAGACCAGCAAGCGCCAGGACCGTATCTTAAAACTGTTTCAGCTGTGGGATCGGACTACCAGCAGTGCCGAGCTTGCTCAGAAATGGCTGCAGGCTGGTGTGAGTGCTTCTGCACGCACTGTGAGGCGGAGACTCTTTGAGCAAGGCCTGGTTTCAAGGAGGGCAGCAAAGAAGCCACTTCTCTCCAGAAAAAACATCAGGGACCGACTGATATTCTGCAAAAGGTACAGGGAGTGCACTGCTGAGGACTGGGGCAAAGTCATTTTCTCTGATGAATCCCCTTTTCGATTGTTTTGGACATCTGGAAAACAGCTTATTCGGAGAAGAAGAGGTGAGCGCTACCACCAGTCTTGTCTCATGCCAACTGTAAAGCATCCTGAAACCATTCATGTGTGGGGTTGCTTCTCAGCCAAGGGAATTGGCTCACTCACAGTCTTGCCTAAAAACACAGCCATGAATAAAGAATGGTACCAGAATGTCCTCCAAGAGCAACTTCTCCCAACCGTCCAAGAGCAGTTTGGCGCCCAACAATGCCTTTTCCAGCATGATGGAGCACCTTGCCATAAAGCAAAGGTGATAACTAAATGGCTCATGGAACAAAACATAGAGATTTTGTGTCCATGGCCTGGAAACTCCCCAGTTCTTAATCCCATTGAGAACTTGTGGTCAATCATCAAGAGATGGGTGGACAAACAAAATCCAACAAATTCTGGCAAAATGCAAGCATTGATAATGCAAGAATGGACTGCTATCAGTCAGGATTTGGTCCAGAAGTTGATTGAGAGCATGCCAGGGAGAATTGCAGAGGTCTTGAAGAAGAAGGGTCAACACTGCAAATATTGACTCACTGCATTAACTCATTCTAACTGTCAATATAACCTATTGGTACTCATAATATGATTGCAATTATATGTCTGTATGTGATATAAACATCAGACAAACACTAATAAAAACCAGAGGGCAGCAGATCATGTGAAAATATAAATTTGGTGTCATTCTCAAAAATTTTGGCCATGACTGTACTACGTGGCAATTTTAACCACGCCTCGATTTGCTCGCGGCCAGCCGAATCCTGTGTGTAAATTGCATTATTCTGAAAACTTTGTAAATAAACTACTTACAGATTCTAGAATACCCGATGCGATAGAATCGGGCTACCATCTAGTTATATATAATTTTGTATCGGTGTTATATAATATTGTCCTAAAGATATACGGTATATTTCTTCCAATGTACAGTTATATGAAAAAGTTTGGGCACCCCTATTAATCTTAAGCTTAATGTTTTATAAAAATTGTTTTTTTTGCAACAGCTATTTCAGTTTCATATATCTAATAACTGTTGGACGCAGTAATGTTTCTGCCTTGAAATGAGATTTATTGTACTAACAGAAAATGTGCAATCTGCATTCAAACTAAATCCCTTATGTCAAATTAATCATTCTATGATTGTTTCATATGTTTAACCCCTTAGTGACAGAGCCAATTTGGTACTTAATGACCGAGCCAATTTTTACAATTCTGACCACTGTCACTTTATGAGGTTATAACTCTGGAACGCTTCAACGGATCCCGCTGATTCTGAGATTGTTTTTTCGTGACATACTGTACTTCATGTTATTGGTAACATTTCTTCGATATTACTTGCGATTATTTATGAAAAAAACGGAAATATGGCGAAAATTTTTACATTTTTGCAATTTTCAAACTTTGTATTTTTATGCCCTTAAATCAGAGAGATATGTCACGAAAAATAGTTAATAAATAACATTTCCCACATGTCTACTTTACATCAGCACAATTTTGGAAACAATTTTTTTTTTGTTAGGGAGTTATAAGGGTTAAAAGTTGACCAGCAATTTCTCATTTTTATAACACCATTTTTTTTAGGGACCACATCACATTTGAAGTCATTTTGAGGGGTGTATATGATAGAAAATAACGAAGTGTGACACCATTCTAAAAACTACACCCCTCAAGGTTCTCAAAACCACATTTAAGAAGTTTATTAACCCTTTACGTGCTTCACAGGAACTGAAACAATGTGGAAGGAAAAAATGAACATTTAAACTTTTTTTGCAAACATCTTAATTCAGAACCATTTTTTTTATTTTCACATGTGTAAAAACAGAAATGTAACCATAAATTTTGTTATGCAATTTCTCCTGAATACGCCAATACCCCATATGTGGGGGTAAACCACTTTTTGGGCGCACCGCAGAACTTGGAAGTGAAGGAGCGCCGTTCGACTTTTTCAATGCAGAATTGGCTGGAATTGAGATCGGACGCCATGTCACGTTTAGAGAGTCCCTGATGTACCTAAACAGTGGAAACTCCCCACATGTGACACCATTTTGGAAACTAGACCCCTTAAGGAACTTATCTAGATGTGTGGTGAGCACTTTGAACCCCCAAGAGCTTCACAGACGTTTATAACGTAGAGCCGTGAAAATAAAAAATCGCTTTTGTTTACACAAAAATGATCTTTTCGCCCACAAATTCTTATTTTCACAAGGGTAACAGGAGAAATTAGACCACAAAAGTTGTTGTGCGATTTCTCCTGAATACGTCGATACCCTATATGTGAGGGTAAACCACTGTTTGGGCGCACCGCAGAACTTGGAAGAGAAGGAGTGCCGTTTTACTTTTTCAATGTAAAATTGGCTGGAATTGAGATTGGACGCCATGTCGCGTTTGGAGAGCCCCTAATGTGCCTAAACAGTGGAAACCCCCCACAAGTGACACCATTTTGGAAACTAGACCCCTTAAGGAACTTATCTAGATGTGTAGTGAGCACTTTGAACTCCCATGTGCTTCACAGACGTTTATAACGTAGAGCCGTGAAAAAAAAAAATCGCAGTTTTTCTACAAAAATTATCTTTTTGCCCCCAAATTTTTATTTTCACAAGGGTAACAGGAGAAATTAGACCACAAAAGTTGTTGTGCGATTTCTCCTGAGTATGTCGATACCCAATATGTGGGGGTAAACCACTGTTTGGGCGCAACGCAGAGCTTGGAAGAGAAGGAGTGCCGTTTTACTTTTTCAATGTAGAATTGTCTGGAATTGAGATCGGACGCCATGTCGCGTTTGGAGAGCCCCTTATGTGCCTAAACAGTAGAAATCCCCCACAAGTGACCCCATTTTGGAAACTAGACCACCCATGGAACTTATCTAGATGTGTGGTGAGAACTTTGAATGCCCAAGTGCTTCACAAAAGTTTAGAATGCAGAGTCGTGAAAATAAAAAATATTTTTTTTTCCACAAAAAAGATTTTTTAGCCCCCAAGTTTTTTTTTCACAAGGGTAACAAGAGAAATTGGACCCCAAAAGTTGTTGTCCAATTTGTACTGAGTATGCTGGTACCCCATATGTGGGGGTAAACCACTGTTTGGGCGCACGGCAGAGCTCGGAAGGAAGGAGCGCCGTTTTGGAATGCAGACTTTGATAGAATGGTCTGCGGGCGTTATGTTGCGTTTGCAGAGCCCCTGATGTACCTAACCAGTAGACACCCTCCACAAGTGACCCCATTTTGGAAACTAGACCACCCAAGGAACTTATCTAGATGTGTGGTGAGAACTTTGAATGCCCAAGTGCTTCACAGAAGTTTAGATTGCAGAGTCGTGAAAAAACAAAATATTTTTTTTTCACAAAAAAGATATTGTAGCCCCCAAGTTTTTATTTTCACAAGGGTAACAGGAGAAATTGGACCACTAAAGTTGTTGTTCAATTTATCATGAGTACGCTGATGCCCAATATGTGGGGGTAAACCACTGTTTGGGCGCACGGCAGAGCTCGGAAGGGAAGGAGCGCCGTTTTGGAATGCAGATTTAGATAGAATGGCCTGTGGGCGTTATGTTGCGTTTGCAGAGCCCCTGATGTACCTAAACAGTAGTAACCCCTCACAAGTGACCCTGTTTTGGAAACTAGACCCCCCAAGGAACTTATATAGATGTGTGGTGAGAACTTTGAATGCCCAAGTGCTTCACAGAAGTTTATAATGCAGAGTCATAAAAATAAAAAATATTTTTTTTCCACAAAAAAGATTTTGTAGCCCCCAAGTTTTTATTTTCACAAGGGTAACAGGAGAAATTGGACCCCAGAAGTTGTTGTCCAATTTATCCCGAGTACGCTGATGCCCCATATGTGGGGGTAACCCACTGTTTGGGCGCACGGCAGAGCTCAGAAGGGAGGGAGCACCATTTGACTTTTTGAGCGCAAAAATGTACCTAATCAGTGGAAACCCCCCAATTCTAGCTCCAACCCTAACCCCAACACACCCCTAACCCTAATCCCAACCTGATCCATAATCCTAATCACTAACCCTAACGATAATCACAACCCTTACCCCAAAACAACCCTAATGTCAACCATAACCCTAATCAAAACCCTAAATCCAACACACCCCTAATCCTAATCTCAACCCTAACCTCAAACCTAACCCTAATCCCAATATACCCCTAATCACAGCCCTAACCTTAACCCTAATCCCAAACCTAACCCTAATCCCAAGCATAACCCTAATGCCAACCCTAACCCTAATACCAACCCTAATCCAAACCCTAACCCTAATCCCAACTCTAACCCTAACTTTAGCCCCAATCCTAGCCCTAACTTTAGCCCCAACCCTAACCCTAGCCCTAAGGCTACTTTCACACTTGTGTCGTTTGGCATCCGTCGCAATCCGTCGTTTTAGACAAGAAACGGATCCTGCAAATGTGCCTGCAGGATGCGTTTTTTGCCCATAGACTTGTATTGCCGATGGATCGTGACGGATAGCCACACGTCGCGTCCGTCATGCACTTGGTCAGTGTTTTGGCGGACCGTCAGCACAAAAAAAGTTCAATGTAACGTTTTTTTGTACGTCGCATCTGCCATTTCTGACCGCGCATGCGTGGCCGTAACTCCGCCCCCTCCTCCCCAGGACATAGATTGGGCAGCGGATGCGTTGAAAAACTACATCCGCTGCCCACGTTGTGCACAATTTTCACAACGTGCGTCGGTATGTCGGGCCGATGCATTGCGACGGCCCCGTACCGACGTAAGTGTGAAAGAAGCCTAACCCTAAATTTAGCGCCAACCCTAACCCTAAATTTAGCCACAACCCTAACCCTAAATTTAGCCCTAACCCTAACCCTAGCCCTAACCCTAACCCTAACCCTAGCCCTAGCCCTAACCCTAACCCTAACCCTAGCCCTAACCCTAACCCTAACCCTAACCCTAGCCCTAACCCTAACCCTAGCCCTAACCCTAGCCCTAACCCTAGCCCTAACCCTAACCCTAGACCTAACCCTAACCCTAATTTTAGCCCCAACTGCTCTTCTCCTGCCGGCCGGCAGATGGAGACAGATGGCGGGCGCACTGTGCATGCGCCCGCCATTTTCTTTTCCCCAGAAGACGCCGGTGGCCAGGAGGAGCAGCAGGAGGACCCAGGGACACCGGTAAGTATAATAGGGTCCCCGAATCCCCCTATTTCTCTGTCCTCTGATGTGCGATCACATCAGAGGACAGAGAATTACACTTTGCTTTTTTTTTTTTTTGCGGTCGCCGGTAAACAGTTAATTACCGGCGATCGCAAAACAGGGGTCGGTATAACCGACCCCGATCATGCTCTTTGGGGTCTCGGCTACCCCCGGTAGCCGAGACCCCAAAGATTCTCCCGGGGCCGGCCGGCGGGCGCACTGCGCATGCGCCCGCCATTTTGAAGATCGCGGCGCCCATCGGGAGCCACGAGGAGCACTGGGGGAGATAGGTGAGTATCGGGGGGCAATCGGGGACCCCTTTTCTCTGTCCTCTGATATGCGATCACATCGGAGGAGAGAGAAATTAAAAAGAAATCGCGTTGTTTTTTTTGCGATTGCCGGTAAACGGTTAATTACCGGCGATCGCAAAAGCGGGGTCGGTAAAAAAAAACCTGAATCATGTTCTCTGGGGTCTCGGCTACCCCCGGCAGCCGAGACCCCGGAGAAAAGCCAACTCTGGGGGGCGCTATTTACTTTTTCCACAGCGCCGTTAATTAACGGCGCTGTGGTTTAAGTACCCTTAGCGGCCGCCGTTAAAAGGCGTATCGGCGGTCGCTAAGGGGTTAAGGCTGGTTTCACATTTGCGTCTGTGTACGCAGTGTTTCATCCGCATACATCCGCATGCGTCCTGCTTACATATCTTTAACATGGTGTACGCAGGGACATGTGTTTGCATGCGTCGTTTCGCGGTGTGCGTCGGACGCAGCTAACACAACATGTTGTATTTTTTGAGGCGTCAAATATGCGCGGCCGTACGCATGCGGATACTTGCGGATGGAGTGCTTCAAAACAACGCATTACAGCCTATGGGAATATACACATAAGAATGAAAATATGCGGCACTCACCCCAATTCAGCAGTGGAAAGCGTTAATTTTAATGGAAAACATAAACAGATAAAAATCCGTTACAACATCCCTGCTTACCTGATGTTGTAACGGATTTTTATCTGTTTATGTTTTCCATTAAAATTCACGCTTTCCACTGCTGAATTGGGGTGAGTGCCGCATATTTTCTTTCTTATGTGTATATACGAACTATTGGATTTCATTTAGTATACTGAGCACCAATACCCCCTAGCATGCGTGACTCCTAGCGCTCTGGATCCTACATTTTTTGTCCTGGTTGCTGAAAGCGGTATCGCTCTAGTGCGGTCCTGCTCTACAGTTCTATGCGGTATATCAGCCTATGGGAATGCATATGTATACAAGTACATGCATACTTTTGCGTATGCATGCGTATTTAAGAGTAAACATGTCGAGGAACTGGTTTAAGCCAAACCCCCCCCACACACACACACACACACACACACACACACACACAAAGCTTTTGGGCACTGAAGACTCTGGAAGGGATTAGAAGCCATTGCATCTTCTTTGAAGACTCTGAATTATCAAAATGTGAGTATGCAAGTTAATGTCTGTCTGTCTGTCTGTTTTTCTCCCTGCAGTGTGAATCACTTATGTGTCTCTTGCAGCATTCCTCATCATGTCCTCCAGTGCAGAGCAGATCTCACAGAGTGGGCAGGAGACAGAAGTGAGTACATTTGCTACTGAATGGTAAGTGTTGACTGTCAATATGACACATGTGGCAAAATCATGTTTTTTCTTTACAGAACCATTTTAGTGCAGATGAGCAGGAGCAGCAGACTCAGGCCCAAGCTCCCGTGGCAAGACGGCGTGTAAGTATTCTTGACCGTGGTTATTCTTGACTGTTTTTAGTTATTCTTGAATGTTTTGGTTTAAGTGTTTTATCTTTACAACATTAATGTCTTTCTTTCATTTCTAGGTTCCAAAACGGGAGGAAGAAGATTCCATTGACAATGACCTCCTCATCACATTGGTGCAGGAGTGAGTTCCTTTGTGGGACACCCGGGATCAGCAGCACTAGGGCACTGTGGTGATTCGGCGGCTGTGCAATGACGTGGCCCAATCACTGGTGGATGACTGGGACAACGCCATGCCACAAGTCTGAAAGGATTTTCATAAGTATTGCACTGTGGTCGGCAGTGAACCTGTAAGGCCGGGATCACACAACCGTGTGTGATGCGAGAAATTCCTATGAGTCTCTCGCATCACACACGGTTGTGTGATCCCAGACTAAAGTTTAACTATTTCTTTTTTTCTCCCTTCACAGTGAACAAAGTTAGAACCCATTGGCGTCCGATGAAAGATTGCTTCAATAAGGACCTGAGACAGGAGATCCAAGTTCAAAGTGGTGCTGCTCAAAAGATCTGGGAATAAAAGTCCCATAGGATGCTGTCTTTCCTGAGGCCTGTGCTTGCTCAGCAAACGTAAGTATTTTTGTGTTGTATTCCATTGTGTTGTATTCCAATCTGAATTTTTCTATTCCACAGGATTTGTTGGCACTTTTTCAATTGTTATTTTTTGTAGTAATGTTTTTCATTGGATTGTCCTCTGTTGAAGCGGCTACTCAACGAACAGCCACCGAACAGTCCCTGTCATCTACCAGTGATGCAGCAAGTGGGCAGGCTTCACAGGCTGGAGAACAGGCAGCTGGTCCTTCAGGTGATCCCCTGTTCCTGTCCTCTGCCACAGTTTTTTTTGGGTCTTACTGCCAGCGGCAGAAGGCCTTTGACAGGTCACTCATGCCTGAGTTTGCTCACTTGAGCTCGGTCTTCCAGAATGGCCTGAAGGCACTCGGAGATAGACTGGAAAGTGGTTTTGCCCATGTAAACACACTTTTCCAGGATATCAACCGACGCCTTGACCACCTGGAAGAAGACCTTCAGAGACCGGCAGGAAATTTTTAAATGCTATAGAGCGGGGCATGTTGGAACACCTTACGCCTGATCTCCAGCTGAATGTGATGCAGGCCTGCAATGCTGCTTATGTTCAGGCTATGCAGCAGCCCCGGTGCTTCCAGCAGCCACACATGGCATTTCTGCCTGTGCCACCACTAACCCACATCACATAATTACCTAGTTTTGCTGCATGCCACTATACCGCCTGTCCTGCTGCTGAAGGCCAGTCCACCGCCACCACCATGCTGGTTCCGGCTCCTACACGCCCGTCCACATCCACGTTGATGAGTCCTGCTCCTGCATGCCCATCCACATTGCCGAGTCCTGCTCCTGCAAGCCTGTCTACCTCCACGATGCAGAGTCCTGGTACTGCATGCCATCCTCAACCCACCACTCCCACCCTCCCAAAGAGACACAGAA
This sequence comes from Ranitomeya imitator, assembly GCF_032444005.1. Classification (NCBI taxonomy): domain Eukaryota; kingdom Metazoa; phylum Chordata; class Amphibia; order Anura; family Dendrobatidae; genus Ranitomeya; species Ranitomeya imitator. The sequence goes on along the minus strand of NC_091284.1, from coordinate 707,731,908 downwards.
GAAGCAAGCTGCCTAATACCAGCTCTGGACAGAGCTCTCTACAGAAATAAAAAAAGAAGAAGCATGGCCCCAAACCTGTCCTACCACCTCCATCCTCACCTCCCAATGTGTCTCTGTTGTCCAATATGTCTCTCCCTTCCAGTGTGTCTCGCCCATCCCATGCTTCCACTCCTAATGTCTCTACTCCCATCCCTGACCCCACACTTTTAGTAGTCCCTTCCCCTGGAACCCCTTCATCATCCACACATAGCCAATCATCCCAGCTCCACACCCCCCAGGTCCATAACATATTGCCCTCGCACTTTCGCAAAAGTTAATTTTTGTTGTTAAAAGAAATTGTGTTTTTTCCCAATCACTGCTTGTTCATTGTCTCTTTTTGCAACATCGCCGTCAGCACACACTGTGCGCCATCAACACACACTGTGTGCCGTTGCCGGAAAAACACTTACACATTGTCGCCGCTATAGAAGTGTTCACTCAAGAAGCAAAGCTGCAGTGTAAAGCAAAGAAAGAAAAGGAGGAGCAGATTGTATCTGTCATGGATCTATGAGGTGGCAAAAGCACAAACAGGACTGAAAATCTTCCAAAAAAGCAGAATTAATACAGCACAAAGGGTCAGGGGTCAGCAATGCTCACTTGCCCAGGTGTCAGCACTCCTCAGGATGCAGCAAACCCATGAAGTAAAGATGGCAGAAAAACACTGATGAGACCACAGCTCAGAACTGACACTGAGCAATCACACCTCCATGAATTGGCAGACTATGAGCGGTCGGGTCATCAGTATTTTCCACCTGTGTTGCAGCCATCTTTACTACATAGGTTTGCTGCATCCTGAGTGCACTAGTTCTGACACACGGGCAGGTAGTAAAGATATAAGATGGACTATAGATTAATGCAGCCTGAAAGAGACGATGGAGCTAATCTGACGTCAATGCTATGGTAGAGAAGAGGTGTAGTGTAAAGCATGGGTGACATAACCCAATCTGCATGAGATAGGGAGGGAATTTATAAAGACTTAAGTTGTGAATCGGTGAGCACCTTATAAAAAAAGTATTGTAATGTTGAGGGCACTTGGAACAGGTGTTTAACTAGAGGTGTTTTATTATTTCAGTCAGCAAACATAACAGCTACATTTTAACATTCCAGGTACATAACATTCCAGGTACATAACATTACAGGAACATTTTACTGGCTTAAATTATTTCATCTTGCCATGCCAGATGTCCACTATCCGAAACAAAGTAGGCAGCAAATGTATCCCTCATTTGGGCAACTTCCACTGTTGTCCTCAGAGGGTGATGTTGCTAATCTGGCAATGGAGTAGAAACAGGTTCATCAAGTTCTACGTTGGGTCGCTCTTTAGCCATGATGTAGTTGTGCAAAATCACATACGCTTTGACAATCTCATCGATTGTCTTAATTATTAGGTTAATGGCTGTTCCCAAAACCTGCCATTGGAAACTCCAATCTGGACTTGAAAATGGAGCGATGATACACTCTCGGTAGCCAGGAATCTGCTGAAAAGAGAAAAGAAAAAAACATTAAGTACATGGCTTATTGAACAATACACTATGTTCCAAATTATTATGCAGATGACATTTTTCTCGGATTTTCCTAAAAGGTAGGTGCAAATGACAGTCAGTCTAATAAAAGTCATCACCCATTAGAGTATACATCGAATTTTATTGAAGAAACCTCCCAATGATAACAGTATAATCTCCAAAATGAATAAAACTCAAAATGCACTGTTCCAAATTATTAGGCACAGTAGAATTTCTAAACATTTGATATGTTTTAAAGAACTGAAAATGCTCATTTGTGGAATTTGCAGCATTAGGAGGTCACATTGACTGAACAAAACAGCTATTTAACTCCAAAACATTCTAATAGGCCAAGTTACATTACATAGGACCCCTTCTTTAATATCACCTTCACAATTCTTGTATTCTTGAGTTTTTGGAGAGTTTCTGCTTGTACGTCTTTGCATGAAGTCAGAATAGCTTCCCAGAGCTGCTGTTTTGATGTGAACTGCCTCCCACCCTCATAGATCTTGTGCTGGATGATACTCCAAAGGTTTTCTATAGGGTTGAGGTCAGGGGAAGATGGTGGCCACACCATGAGTTTAACTCCTTTTATGCCCATAGCAGCCAATGACTCAGAGGTATTATTTGCAGCATGAGATGGGGCATTGTCATGCATGAAGATGATTTTGCTCCTGAAGGCACGTTTCTGCTTTTAGACCATGGAAAAAGTTGTCAGTCAGAAACGCTATTTACTTTACAGAGGTCATTTTCAAATCTTCAGGAACCTTAAAGGGCCCCACCAGCTGTTTCCCCATGATTCCGGCCAAAACATGATTTCTCCACCTCCTTGCTGACGTTGCAGCCTTGTTGCGACATGGTGGCCATCCATCAGCCATACACTACTCCATCCATCCGGACCATCCAGGGTTGCTCGACACTCATCAGTAAACAAGACTGTTTGAAAATTAGTCTTCATGTATGTCTGGGCCCACTGCTCATGAACACTGTTTAGGGGTGGCCGAATAGTAGGTTTATGCACCATAGCAAGCCTTTGAAGGATCATACACCTTGAGGTTCGAGGGACTCCAGAGGCACCAGCAGCTTCAAATAACTGTTTGCTGCTTTGTAATGGTATTTTGGCAGCTGCTCTCTTAATCCAATGAATTTGTCTGGCAGAAGCCTTCCTCATTATGCCTTTATCTGAACTCTGTCTGTGCTCTGTTTCAGTCACAAATCTCTTCACAGTATGATGATCACAAGGTTTTTGTGAAGTATCTAATTTTTTCATACCTTGTCCAAGGCATTGCACTATTTAACGCATTTCAGCAGCAGAGAGATCCTTTTTATTTCTCATATTGCTTGAAACCTTTGGCCTGCTTAATAATGTGGAACATCATTTTTAAGTAGTTTTCCTAATTCCTTAATTAGAATCACCTGGAAAACTAATTATCACATGTGTTTAAGATTGATTTCAGTTATCTATTGAGCCCTGAGACAAAATACCATCCACAATTTTATTTGAAAAACAAAACAATTAAATCTTTATGACACTTAAATCCAATTTGCATAATAATTTGGAACACAGTGTAATATTTATGACAGGTGTTTTGCCGAAGAGAAAAGGGAAGAAAAAATTAAGAACATGGCAGAACAATAATATTTATGACAGGCGTTTCTTTTTAAAAATTGTGTACCTTAGGGTCACCAGCAGAATTGCTCTACGCAGCTGTGTGTCCTGTCTGCTGATGGCTCCTTGTACACGTAACAGCAAATTACTGAAGCTCTGTTGAGACATCCTCATGTACTCAAAATATTTATCCGGGTTTTCACGGAGCTCACTGTATAAGGAGTGGTAGGCTCCACAGCTCTCTTGGACTTCAACAATGAGGTGTTGCCAAAAGTGACAACGTCTTCTTCGTCTTTGTCTTTTCCTTTCTTGTTCACAAGCAAATGCCAAGGCAAGAAACAAGTTCACATCCAAATCCAGATTCAGATAGAAACTCTCCATGCAAAGATCCATCTTGGAGCTGGATACAGCAGCAAAATATGAGGATTTCATCTGTGCAAGGATCTGTATACAGAATTTCCATGAGGAATACCCATTGGGCATGGCTTGTGTCAAGGAAATTCTCCTTGAAAAACATTTTCGTATTGAACACATGCGCATAAAAAGCGAGAACGTTGCGTTTTTTTGCCATCATGTGTATGGTGATGTGGATAAAAAGCGATGCGTTTGCATGCATTTTTTGCATGCGTTTGCGATTGCAGATGATACGCTGCACACATAGACACAAATGTGAAACTAGCCTTAGCTATATGCCCTTTGGCTTCCATCTATCTGCTACATACATTAGTAGCCCTGCTGTGGGCAGCACGCATTCTCTGCCATCCCCACTGGCTTGCTGTGTTTTTATGTAGCTCGGGGCATCAGGTCACATTTGATTACGTGTTCCTGATGCCTCCTGCTGCATGACGCGAGCGCCGGCTGGTGTCGCGGTTGCCGAGGTGATGGATGCCTCACCTCCGATTGGCGGCAGCGATACTTCCAGGATGCACTTGTACATAAAGTCTGGCATTTTAAAATGTATTATACCCCCTGACGAAGGTGCCATCCGAAAGTGCATAGGGGCAGACAGGCGGGCCCCTTAGGCCTCTGCTGGTGCTATCTAATAGGTATTGAGCTGATAATGTCTATCTAATTATCCTTTGCTCTGTATATATGGTATATTGTTTGATACAGCTACCAGATTAATGCTGTCCATATGCCATATATTGAGGAGATTTTTACCTGCACCAGATGGCAGTAATATTGCATTTTTATGGCACAAGTTCTATTGATAAACTATGATGTTATTTTGATGCCACATTCTTACTATACAATAGCGCTTATTATGTGCCTCTGTACATATCCAAAGTAGGGTTGAGCGACCTTTACTTTTATAGGATCGGGTCGGGTTTCACGAAACCCGACTTTTTCAAATGTCGGGTCGAGTGAAATCGGCCGATCCTATAAAAAAGTCGGGGTCGGGGTCGGCCGAAACTCGAAACCCAATGCAGTGCATTGGGTTTCCAATGGTTCCCAGGGTCTGAAGGAGCGGAAACTCTCCTTCAGGCCCTGGGATCCATATTTAAGTGTAAAATAAAGAATTAAAATAAAAAATATCGCTATACTTACCCTCTGACGCGCCCTGGTACTAACCGGGAACCTTCCTTCCTTCGAATCAGCGCTTCCAGGACCTTGCGGTGACGTCGCGGCTTGTGATTGGTCGCGCGGCCGCCCATGTGACCGCTCGCGCGACCAATCACAAGCCGCGACGTCACTGTGACGTCACGCAAGGTCCTGCAAGCGCTGATTCTTAGGAAGGAAGGCTGCCGGAAAGAAGCAGGGCGCGTCCGAGGGTGAGTATATTCCTATTAGGTATATTAGGTATATTCCTATTAGGTATATACTCACCCTCGGATGCGCCCTGCTTCTTTCCGGCAGCCTTCCTTCCTAAGAATCAGCTCTTGCAGGACCTTGCGTGACGTCGCGGTGACGTCGCGGCTTGTGATTGGTCGCGCGAGCGGTCACATGGGCGGCCGCGCGACCAATCACAAGCCGCAACGTCACCGCGACGTCACCGCAAGGTCCTGCAAGCGCTGATTCGAAGGAAGGAAGGTTTCCGGTTAGTACCAGGGCGCGTCAGAGGGTAAGTATAGCGATATTTTTTATTTTAATTCTTTATTTTACATTAAATATGGATTCCGATACCGATTTCCGATATTGCAAACATATCGGAAATCGGGATCGGAATTCCGATACCACATTCAGAAGATCGCCGACTTCATGGCCAACCCCACACAGGGGTCGGGTCGGGTTTCATGAAACCCGACTTTGCCAAAAGTCGGCGACTTCTGAAAGTGGCTGACCCGTTTCGCTCAACCCTAATCCAAAGTACTCTTACTGCCTTATTCATTGTCCTATTGGATCTTGCCTGTCCTTAGTGTTTTAATATCTATGTGTGTGCTTTACGGTCGTTGTAAATTCCCTTTATATATTTTGTAAAATAAAGTTGACATAATTGTTTCCACTATTGGCAGTGACTTTGGCAAGAATCGCTGATATGAAAGTAGCCTTTTGCAGCAGATCAGGCAGTTTTTCTGCACCTGCCGCGTAACAGATCACTTACAGCAACACTGCGTTTGGTCTCATTAATTCCCTATAGGATTTGCCGCACTTGTCGTGATCTGGCAAATGCGGTACCATACCTCCCAACTTTTGAAGAAGCGAAAGAGGTATAAAATTTGCGGCGCGCGTAGTGCGCTGCAGCAAATTTTAAACCACGCCTCTGACCACACCCATTTCACAACTAGTCACACCCATATCCACATCCCAACCACACCCATTTAGCACGGCTGATCACACTGTTTCATAAACAATAATTATAAACATAAAAAATGGCCACACAGTGCTCCATACTGTATAAAGGCCACACATGATGCTCAATACTCTATAATGGCCACATATGATGCTCAATACTGTATAACGGCCACCACACATGATGCTTCATACTGTATAATGGCCGCACACAGTTTTCCTTACTGTATAATGACCCCACATGATGCTCAATACTGTATAATGGCCACACATGATGCTTCATACTGTATAATGGCCACGCAGTGCTCCATACTGTATAATGGCCACACATGATGCTCAATACTGTATAATGGCCACACATGATGCTCTATACTGTATAATGGCCACACATGATGCTCCATACTGTATAATGGCCACACATGATGCACCATACTGTATAATGGCCCCACATAATGCTCAATACTGTATAATGGCCACACATGATTCTCAATACTGTATAATGGCCACACATGATGCTCAATACTGTATAATGGCCACACATGATGCTCAATACTGTATAATGGCCACACATGATGCTCAATACTGAATAATGACCCCACATGATGCTCCATACTGTATAATGACCCCACATGATGCTCAATACTGTATAATGGCCCCACATGATACTCAACACTGTATAATGCCACACATGATGCTCAATAATGTATAATGGCCACACATGATGCTCCATACTGTATAATGGCCACACATGATGCTCCATACTGTATAATGGTCACACATGATGCTCAATACTGTATGATGCCCCCCTTTCATCTTGTATGCATGGCTCATCTCCCCCCATCCTGTATGCATGGCTCATATCCCCCCTCCTGTATGCATGGCTCATCTCCCTCCCATCCCATATGCATGGCTCATATTCCCCCCCTCCTGTATGCATGGCTCATATTCCCCCCTCCTGTATGCATGGCTCATATTCCCCCTCCTGTATGCATACATAGTTACATAGTTTTTAAGGTTGAAGGAAGACTACAAGTCCATCTAGTTCAACCCATTGCCTAACCTAACATGCCCTAACATGTTGATCCAGAGGAAGGCAAAAAAAAAACCATGTGGCAAAGAGTAAGCTCCACACTGGGGAAAAAAATTCCTTCCCGACTCCACATACGGCAATCAAACTAGTTCCCTGGATCAACGCCCTAAAAAGGAATCTAGTGTATATACCCTGTAACATTATACTTTTCCAGAAAGGTATCCAGTCCCCTCTTAAATTTAAGTAATGAATCACTCATTACAACATCATACGGCAGAGAGTTCCATAGTCTCACTGCTCTTACAGTAAAGAATTTGCATCTGTTATTATGCTTAAACCTTTTTTCCTCCAAACGTAGAGGATGCCCCCTTGTCCCTGTTTCAGGTCTATGATTAAAAAGATCATCAGAAAGGTCTTTGTACTGTCCCCTCATATATTTATACTAGCTATTGAACCCGTTCTACGCCCGGGTGGCGAGCATTTATATTGGTATATGGTCTCCATCATGTGCTGCTGCCATCCTGCGCCCGTTCTGTCATGTGCTGCTGCCATCCTGCGCCCGTTCTGTCATGTGCTGCTGCCATCCTGTGCCCGTTCTGTCATGTGCTGCTGCCATCCTGCGCCCGTTCTGTCATGTGCTGCTGCCATCCTGCGCCCGTTCTGTCATGTGCTGCTGCCATCCTGCGCCCGTTCTGTCATGTGCTGCTGCCATCCTGCGCCCGTTCTGTCATGTGCTGCTGCCATCCTGCACCCGTTCTGTCATGTGCTGCTGCCATCCTGCACCCGTTCTGTCATGCGCTGCTGCCATCCTGCGCCCGTTCTGTCATGCGCTGCTGCCATCCTGCGCCCGTTCTGTCATGTGCTGCTCCCATCCTGCGCCCGTTCTGTCATGTGCTGCTCCCATCCTGCGCCTGTTCTGTCATGTGCTGCTGCCATCCTGCGCCCGTTCTGTCATGTGCTGCTGCCATCCTGCACCCGTTCTGTCATGTGCTGCTGCCATCCTGCGCCCGTTCTGTCATGTGCTGCTGCCATCCTGCGCCCGTTCTGTCATGCCCTGCTGCCATCCTGCGCCCGTTCTGTCATGTGCTGCTGCCATCCTGCGCCCGTTCTGTCATGTGCTGCTGCCATCCTGCGCCCGTTCTGTCATGTGCTGCTGCCATCCTGCGCCCGTTCTGTCATGTGCTGCTGCCATCCTGCGACCGTTCTGTCATGTGCTGCTGCCATCCTGCGCCAGTTCTGTCATGCGCTGCTGCCATCCTGCGCCCGTTCTGTCATGCGCTGCTGCCATCCTGCGCCCGTTCTGTCATGCGCTGCTGCCATCCTGCGCCCGTTCTGTCATGTGCTGCTGCCATCCTGCGCCCGTTCTGTCATGTGCTGCTCCCATCCTGCGCCACTATTGTATTATGTGCCCCCCCATAAGACGCTCCAGTGTGTATGCCCCCATATGCTGCTGCCATATAAAAAAAAAAAAATACCATACTCACCTATCGTCCGGCTCCACTGCAGGTGTGTCTTCAAGAAAATGGCGCCGGAAAGCGCGGACTGCGCAGGCGCCGATTCCGGCAGCAGGAATCGGCGCCTGCGCAGTCCGCGCTTTCCGGCGCCATTTTCTTGAACACACACTCCGGCTCCTCTGCCTGTGACTGGACTCTGTCACAGCAGAGGAGCCGGAGACGGAGCCGCACGCAGCGCTGGAACGGAGGACAGGTGAATATACTTACTCTCCCTCCTGGCGCGTCCACGGTCCCTGACTCTCCGGTGGAGATCGCGGTGTGCGTTCAGTGCTTACGCATACCGCGATCTCCTGGGAGCGTCACTCTGTGGGGGCCGGACTGCGCCGGCACTTGCGCCTGCGCAGTCTATAAAGGCTTCGGACAGAGTGACGCTCCCAGCGTTATATTATAGATATTAAAAAGAGCACCCCTTAGTCTTCGTTTTTCCAAACTAAATAGCCCCAAGTGTAATAACCTATCTTGGTATTGCAGACCCCCCAGTCCTCTAATAACCTTGGTCGCTCTTCTCTGCACCCGCTCCAGTTCAGCTATGTCTTTCTTATACACCGGAGACCAGAGCTGTGCACAGTATTCTAAGTGTGGTCGAACTAGTGACTTGTATAGAGGTAAAATTATGTTCTCCTCATGAGCATCTATGCCTCTTTTAATGCATCCCATTATTTTATTTGCCTTTGTAGCAGCTGCCTGACGCTGGCCACTGAATATGAGTTTGTCATCCACCCATACACCCAGGTCTTTTTCATTGACGGTTTTGCCCAGAGTTTTAGAATTAAGCACATAATTATACATCTTATTATGGCTCATCTCCCTCCCATTCCATATGCATGGCTCATATTTCCACCCTCCTGTATGCATGGCTCATATCCCCCCCCCCCTCCTGTATGCATGGCTCATATTCGCCCCTCCTGTTTGCATGGCTCATATTCCCCCCTCCTGTATGCATGGCTCATATCCCCCCTCCTATATGCACGGCTCATCTCCTTTCCATCCCATATGCATGGCTCATATTCCCCCCTCCTGTATGCATGGCTCATCTCTCAACCCCCCCGCTCCCGCTGCTGCTCCCGCTCCCATTTTGCATGGCTCAACTCCCCGTCCTCCTTTATCCCCCCTGCCCCCGTCCCTCATACTCACCTTTCCCACACCGCGCGGCCATGCCGAACATTCCTCTAGCTCTGTCCCAATTCCCAGCGCAGCACCATCTTCCTGCGTGAGCGGTCATGTGGTACCGCTCATTAAGGTCATAAATATGCCCATATTCATGACCTTAATGAGCGGTACCACGTGACCGCTCACTCAGGATGAGCTGCAGGTGCTGAGACCAGGCATCGCTGGAGCAGGGTGGGTATGACGTCTTCAAGGAGGGTGGGAGGCAGGCAGGCAGGCGGCTGGGGGGGCGGTCAGATGGGAGGTGACCGAGGACTTAAATTTAAAAAAAAAAATTGCTCAGGTGCCACCCTCGCATCGTCCCACCCTAGGCACGTGCCCTCAAGTGCCTAATGGCAAAAACAGCCCTGGGTGTGGCATTTGCTATATACTAAGCTTTAGAAGATTTCATTTGAGGATAACCAATGTTATCCATAAGCTTAACCCCTTCACGACATGCCCCGTACTAGTACGGCACATGTCGTGTCTCCCCCTTTGATGTGGGCTCCGGCGGTGAGCCCACATCAAAGTCGCGACATGTCAGCTGTTTTGTACAGCTGACATGTGCACGCAATAGTGGTAGGTGAAATCGTGATTCACCGCCGCTATTAACCAGTAAATGCCGTTGTCAAACGCTGACAGCGACATTTAACCGGCGCTTACGGCCGCGCAGCCAGAAATGTTCGCATCGCCGACCCCCATCACATGATCGGGGGTCAGCGATGCGTCAGGATAGTAACCATAGAGGTGCTTGAGACCTCTATGGTTACTGATGCTGGCTTGCTGTGAGCGCCACCCTGTGGTCGGCGCTCATAGGAAGCCTGCAATTCAGCTACATAGCAGCGATCTGATGATCGCTGCTATGTAGCACAGCCGATCAGGCTATGCCAGCTTCTAGCCTCCCATGGAGGCTATTGAAATATGGCAAAAGTTAAAAAAATGTTTTAAAAAATCTGAAAAAAAAAAAAATATATAAAAGTTTAAATCACCCTTTTGCCCCATCCAAAATAAAACAATAAAAAAAATCAAACATACACATATTTGGTATCCGCCGCGTTCAGAATCGCCCGATCTATCAATAAAAAAAAAGCATTAACCTGATCGCTAAACATCGTAGTGAGAAAAAAAGACAAAACTCCAGAATTACCTTTTTTTGGTCGCAGTGACATTGCATTAAAATGCAATAACGGGCGATCAAAAGAATGTATGTGCACAAAAGTGGTATCATTAAAGACGTCAGCTCGGCACGCAAAAAATAAGCCCTCACCTGACCCGAGATCCTAAAAAATGGAGACGTTATGGGTATCGGAAAATGGCGTAATTTTTTTTTTATAGCAAAGTTTTGAATTTTTTTTCACCACTTAGATAAAAAATAACCTAGGCATGTTTGGTGTCTATGATCTCGTAATGACCTGGAGAATCATAATGGCAGGTGAGTTTTAGCATTTAGTGAACCTAGCAAAAAAGACGAACAAAAAACAAGTGTGGGATTGCACTTTTTTTGCAATTTTACCACACTTGGAATTTTTTTCCCATTTTCTAGTACAAGACATGGTAAAGCCAATGGTGTTGTTCAAAAGTACAACTCGTCCCGCAAAAAATAAGCCCTCACATGGCCATATTAACAGAAAAAAAAAGTTATGGCTCTGGGAAGGAGGGGAGCAAAAAACGAAAATGCAAAAACGAAAAAGGGCTGCGGCGTGAAGGGGTTAAATATAAAGTTAGGGGAAAAAAATTACTATTTACAAGAACGCAGTGCCTCTGAGCTCTGCAAACTACCTCCCCTCATCAAACACGTGCCAAACGCTCATGATACAACACCATTATCATTGCTAAAGTGCTGAAAATACTTTTGCGGCAACACAAATATTTTCCCGCACTTTTTACCGAATGCTACCGATTTTATAAAATTTAACTCGTGTTTCCGATCATGAATCCGAAAGTGCCATATTCGTGCGGAATTTATGTTTGGCGATCATTTTACGAACAGATTTGCTCATCACTAACCCTTACACAGGACCATGGCTATTACAGTAGCATGTAGTAGTACATACACTTTATAATACAATGTGTATGTGATACATGCATAAAAAATAGGTTATATGAATGTGTACCTTCTACAGCATAGGCGTGCTTCATCTATGATCTCTAGGTAATGTTCAATAATATTGACATGATTTTTGTTACCTCGACTCCTGTTCCTGGCGCTCCCCCTGCTGCCGCCGAGTCCAGGTCAGCTGATGTTATTGCTGCGTCCTCCTCACTCCGGGGCTCGGTGCTTGCATCCCGGCGCGCGTCCTCCCTGCACTCAGCTGCGCGCTCCTGTGGGTTGCGAAGGCGCAGTAGGTTCTGACCGCGCACGCTCCCTCTGCTCTTCTATCCCTCCATGACCTGACCCGGAAGTACTTCCTGCCAATCAGTGTCTGGCCTCAGGTATTTCTGGTCCTCCTCCCTTTGTGGAGGTGCCTGATTATTGTGTTTTTTCCTGCTTTAGTTAGATCGCATAATTTTCTGTGCTTTACCAGTCCTGTGCATTCCCAGTCTTGTTCCTTGCCAGCCCTGTGTTGTTTAACCTCTTGTTCTCCTTTTTTCCTTTCAGTTCCTGCTCCCGTGTTCCACAGTACCTGTGTTTTCCCTTTTCTCAGTCCGATCCTCAGCTCCTTTACTTCTCACCCAGGTTTTCCTCCGTCACCTTCTTCCTTTTCTGTTTTTCCCCGTTTTTCTCCCTGTTTCCTTTTCCTAGAGCCGATCCCTGGTCCTGGCCTCCGTGGTACTAGTTTTCCCTGTGCTTGCCTTCTAACAGTCCATGTATAGGGGTTGGTTCCACTCTGGAGTGCTCGCTCAGGGGAGGTTCGGTGCCACGGTCCAGTGGGTCCACTCTTTGTTCCTGTCACATTCGGCGTAACAGATTGCACTCGGACGACATCTGAGTGCAGCCTAATTCTAACAATTTTGTTGCAGTCAATAGCTAGATGTGTAGTCAGTCTATATGAATATTTTGCCATATCTCTATACCAGTGAAACAATTGTGCAAAAGGAAACTGTGAAAAAAAACTACAAAGTACGAATACTTTAAAACATATTAGTTTATTTTTTATCAATTAACAAAATGCAAAGTAAATGGACAAAAAAAGAAATCTAACTCAAATGCAATATTTGGTGTGAATACACTTTTGCTTTAAAACAGCATTGATGTATTCATTCTTGTAGGTACACTTGCACACAGTTTTTTAAAGAACTTGGCAGGAAATTGTTCCAAACATCTTGGAGAACTAACCACAGATTTTCTGTGGATGTTGCTTGCGCAAATACTTCTGTCTCTTAATGTAATCCCAGAGAGATTTGAAGAGGTTGAGAAAGCTCTATGGGAGTCATATCATCACTTCCAGGATGCCGTTTTTTTTATGTATAAGAAAGTTCTTAATGACATTGGCTGTATGTTTGGGGTCATTGTCCTGCCTTGATGATATTGCATAATTTGTAAAGTATGATAGATGAAAGAGTCATCATGCTTACTTCCCTTTAAAGTTGAAAGATGTCCAGTAGTGCCATCAGTTCAACTGGCAGCCACTAATGGAATCCAGCTACACCCAACTACTGTTTGGAGCAGTCTGACTAGAAGTGATCTTCATTGAAGAATGGCGAATAAAAACAATACCTTCGACATGGAAACAAAGCATAACAACATGCACAAAAATATAGGAACTGGAATGAATAAAAATGGCAGCAAGTGCTCTGATTTGATGAGTCAAAATGTGAGATATTTGGCTGCAACAGAAGAGGAGTACAGTAATGAATGTCTGCAGACAACAGTTAAGCATGGTGGAGGTCCCTTGCTAGTTTGGGGCTGCATTTCAGCAAACGGAATTAGAGATTTTGTCAATAGTAATTGTGTTATCAATACTGAGACATATAGACACATACTTATCCATCATGCAATACCAGGCATCTAATTGGCTCCAAATATATTCTACAACAGGACAACAACTCCAAATAAACAGCCAATGACATTAAAGAACCAGTTCAATTAACATTTTTATTCGTACGCCGATACCACATATGTGGAGGAAAACTATTTGGGCGCACGGCAGGGCTTGGAAGGGAAGGAGCGCCATTTGAGTTTTGGAATACAAAATTGGCTTGAATCAATAGCTGACGTCATGTCGCATTTGGAGAGAATCTCAGGTACCTAAACAGTAGAAACCCCCACAATTTTGGAAAGTAGACCCCTCAAGGACTTTATCTAGATGTGTGGGGAGCACTTTGAACCTTCAGGGGCTTCACAGAATTTTGATACGTGAAAATTAACAAACACATTTCCCAACAAAAATGTTGTTTCAGCCCCATTTATTTTAATTTTCACAATCTTAACAGGAGAAAAGATTTTTCAAAATTTGTTGTGCAATTTTTCCAATGTACGCAGGTATTCCATAATTGTTGAAAAGCGACTGCTTGGGCACATGTTAGGGCTGGAAAGAGAATGAGCACTATTTTGGCTGCAATAGGTTGCGGATACCATGTCACATTTGACATGCCTCTGAAATGCCAAAACAGCAGAAACACCCACAGGTGATCCAATTTTGTAAACTACACCTCTCAAGGAATTCATCTAGGGGAGTAGTGAGTATGTTTAACCCTCAGTTGATTCACAAACTTGTATAAAATTGGGCTGAGTAAATTAAATATTACTATTTTTTCCAATAAAATGTTGCTTTGACCCTAAGTTTGCAATTTTCAAAAGGGGTAATAGGTGAAAACAAACAGTACAATTTGTTATGCAATTTCTCCTGAGTACATTAATACCCCATAACTGGTCGAAAACTACTTTTCAGGCACAGTGCAAAGCTCAAAAGGGAAGGAGCGCCATACTACAGTGCAGATTTTACTGCACTGGTTTGATTGTGCCGTGTCACATTGGCAGAGCTCCTGAGCTGCCAGGACAGCATAAACCCCCATAAGTGACCGCATTTTACAAACTATACCTCTCAATGAGTTCATCTAGGGGTGCAGTTATCATATTGACACCGCAAGTGTGTCACAGAATTTTATACCATTGGGCAGTGAAGAAAAAAGTCTTTCTGCGCTGGCTCTCGCCCTCCTGCCTTGCGCCTGCTTCACATTGTCCCAAGCCAGCAGCCACGGATTCCACCGGACGGTGAGTGCTAATTCCTCCCTGAATCCATTATGGCTGCCTTTTCAGCGAATGTGTGCAGATGTGACTGTGCTTCTTGAAAATGCCACAGCCTCCAGTTATCTAGCTGAGTTCTTAGTTTCTCCACTAGTTTGAGGGCCGGTCCCTCACTGTGACCTGGTCCCTACACCTGGCGATGGTCAGCGTGGATACGAGCCCCACAGGTGGACTTCTCACTACCCATGCCTCTAGGACCCCTTCCTTCAGTTCTTTCTGTCGTGTTCCTTTCCTTCAGTTCTCTCACTTTCTGGGAACTCCTTTCTGTCTGTTTCAGTCTTTTCTGTCTCACAGGAGCTGCAGACTACTCTACCTACCCCACCCACTCCTCCAACACCCTTTCCTACCCAGCCGGGCCCTGACTGAATTGTCTGAGTTGAATCTAGGTGTAGGGTTCTGTGCCGTGCCCCCTCCTTACCTGAGAGAGGAATCCCACACCTTTGGGTGAGGTGCAATACTCTGTGGTGACTGGACCCTCAGGGGCGCCACAGTTGCACAGACAGATCGCTTGATAGACTCAGCTGCAGGTTGAGTCTAACAAGCCACTATAGCAGGCAGACCCGGAAGTCATCACATGACCTCTGACTGATCCCTGTGATGTGATAGGAACTCATCATGGGAGGGGCGGCAAAGAGGTGAGTACAGCATTGGTCTCCCTCTGCTATCTTCTAAATGCCGTGATCGCAGCATCGAGCAGATAACAAAAGGTTAACATCATTGGGACCTGATCTAATCAGGTCCCAATGATGTCACCTGTTGGAGCTACCACTCTGCACAGGAATCGCAGCACTTGCAGGACCCTGGGGGTCCTGAGCGCGGCCAGACCACCGACCACTTATAAATGTTGAGCTGCACAGAGCCCAGCAAGCGCCAATGTACCGTGGGCGGTCAGGAAGCGGTTAAAGAAATCTCAGTAAATTTGTTTTCCCTAAACCCTCCTTGTCATATATGTAATGTAGTGCAAGTGTATTAAAATACTTCTCGATCACCATTTTTCCTGGTTGCCAGCGCCACTCCAGTCCTCATCTGGCCCATATAACTGTTTTTCAGCTTTTCCAGCTCACAATGTGTGAGGTGGTGCATCTTTTCCAATGTACCATAAGTATATCGGAACCAAAGTGAGGCCTTTAGTCCTACACTGAGAAAGCATTTCCTGCTCCACAAATAAACTCCTGAGCCGAAAAGTCTGTATTCAAGTTTCGTGAGCAAGTAGAGAATCGAAGCAGCGCTGGAAGCCAGATAAACAGTAAGTATTTTAGTACACTTATACTCTAAAACATACATATGTAGGGAGGTTTGGGAAAAAAATTACCGTACTCAGATATCTTCTTTAAATTTCTTTAACTATATTTTGGGAGTTTTTTTGAACAAGGAGTCAAAGGCTAAGAATCCTTGTTAAGGTGTGGAATTTGTGAAGAGAGAATTTTATCTTTTTTAGTGTTTGGTCTAGACTGGACAATCCTGTTATACAGCCTGCACGATGAGCAACAAGATCCATGTCTAGGTTATTAACACACACCCTTTACCAAATGACTTGGTTACCCTTACTGGAAGGTGACAGCATTTAGAAGCCGTGTTGATCTAGCATGTTCAGAATTTACACAAGGAGCTCTCCAGACACACCTAGCCTCAGACCTCCATTCACCTGACAGAGATCAAAAGAGTGTCCTATTTTAATAAAGGCTAAAAAATGGGTCCACTTTATTTTGATTGATCTAAATGATTGTAGCATGTATAGAGGCGGATTCACTAAGACTAGTGTTTTGCACAACAGTTTTGATCTAGAGTTTGCTGGACTAAGATAAATGCACCTTTTAATGGATATGCTGCCATGTGCAAGCATCAGAGATGTACTACTGGCTTGGAAAAGAGTACATTTTTGTCTTAACCCCTTAACCACTGCAGATAGGCCTTTAACTGTGGCATTCAAGGGTACTTATTCCTCAGCTCCCCAAAGCTGAGACCCTGGAGAACGTGATTAGGGACATAATTTACTGTCTCCTGTCTTGTGATCACCGTTATTCACCAAAAATCGTTCATGACAAAAAAGTCTGATTTAAAATTAATTTCTCTCCTCTGATATGATATAACATGTCAGAGAAGAGAGACATGGGTCCCCTGAGCCTCCCCGATACCTCAGCCAACCCCAGGCCCTCTTGCTCAGTCCCCCGGCCCCCCACGTCATCTTCCTGGGAAAAAAATGACGGCGCACACCCGATGCTGCCAGCCGGTATCTGGCAACAATAGGGAAAGTAAATTTGTTGTGAAAAAAGTTAAATGTTCATTTTTTCCTTACACATTGCTTCAGTTCTCAAAGCAATTGAAGGGTTAATAAAGTTCTTGAATTTGGTTTTGAGCACCTTGAGGGCTGCAGTTTTTAGAATGGTGTCATTTTTGGATATTTTCCATCATATAAACCCCTGAAACTCACTTCAAATGTGATGTGGTCCATAAAATAAAAATGGGTTTGTAAATTTTGTTGGAAAAATGAGAAATCGCTACTCAAATTTTAACCCTTCTAACTTCCTAACAAAAAAAAATGTTTACAAAATTTGAATGATGTAAAATAGACATGTGGGAAATGTTATTTATAAACTATTTTGCGTGACACCACTCTCTGATTTAAGGGCACAAAAATTAAAAGTTTCACAATTTTCAAAATTTTTCAAAATTCCATTTTTTTTCTTAAACACAAATCATATAAAATCAGTATCAGTGGGATATCTTAAAGTGTTCCATAGTTATTACCACATAAAGTGACACTGTTCAGAATTATAAAATTTGGCTTGGTCATTAACCTCTTTACCCCCAATGGTGGTTTGCACGTTAATGACCAGGCCAATTTTTACAATTCTGACCACTGTCCCTTTATGAGGTTATAACTCTGGAACGCTTCAATGGATCCCGGTGATTCTGACACTGTTTTCTCATGACATATTGTACTTCATGATAGTGGTAAAATTTCTTTGATATTACCTGCGTTTATTTGTGAAAAAAATGGAAATTTGGCGAAAATTTTGAAAATATCGCAATTTTCCAACTTTGAATTTTCATGCTATTAAATCACAGAGATATGTCACACAAAATACTTAAAAAAGTAACATTTCCCACATGTCTACTTTACATCAGCACAATTTTGGAACCAAATTTTTTTTTGTTAGGGAGTTATAAGGGTTAAAATTTGACCAGCAATTTCTCATTTTTACAACAACAATATTTTTAGGGACCACAACTCATTTGAAGTCATTTTGAGGGGTCTATATGATAGAAAATAACCAAGTGTGACACCATTCTAAAAACTGCACTCCTCAAGGTGCTCAAAACCACATTCAAGAAGTTTATTAACCCTTCAGGTGTTTCATAGGAATTTTTGGAATGTTTAAATAAAAATGAGCATTTAACTTTTTTTCACAAAAAATTTACTTCAGCTCCAATTTGTTCTATTTCACCAAGGGTAAAAGGAGAAAATGGACCCCAAAAGTTGTTGTACAATTTGTCCTGAGTACACCAATACCCCATATGTGGGGGTAAGCCACTATTTAGGCACATAGCAGAGCACGGAAGCGAAGGAGCGCCGTTTGACTTTTCAATGCAAAATTGACTGGAATTGAGATGGGATGCCAAGTTGCGTTTAGAGAGCCGCTGATGTGCCTAAACATTGAATTCCCCCACAAGTGACACCATTTTGGAAAATAGACCCCCTAAGGAACTCATCTTGATGTGTTGTGAGAGCTTTGAACCCCCAAGTGTTTCACTACAGTTTATAACGCTGAGCCGTGAACGTAAAAATTATTTTTTTTTCAAACAAAAATTATTTTTTGGCTCCCAGTTTTGTATTTTCCCAAGGGTAACAGGAGAAATTGGACCCAAAAGTTGTTGTTCAATTTGTTCTCAGTACGCTGATACCCCATATGTGGGGGGGGAACCACCGTTTGGGCGCATGGGAGGGCTTGGAAGGGAAGGAGCACCATTTGGAATGCAGACTTAGATGGAATGGTCTGCAGGCATCACATTGCGTTTGCAGAGCCCCTAATATACAGAGTCCCCAGTTTTGTATTTTCCCAAGGGTAACAGGAGAAATTGGACCCCAAAAGCTGTTGGCCAATGTGTCCTGAGTACGCTGATACCCCATATGTTGGGGTAAACCCCTGTTTGGGTGCACGGGAGAGCTCGGAAGGGAAGAAGCACTGTTTTAATTTTTCAACGCAGATTTGGCTGGAATTGAGATCAGACGCCATGTCACGTTTGGAGAGCCACCGATGTCCCTAAACAGTGGAAACCCCCCAATTATAACTGAAACCCTAATCCAAACACATCCCTAACCCTAATCCCAAAAGTAACCCTAACCATACCCCTAACCCTGACACACCCCTAACCCTAATCCCACCAATATTCCCAACCATAAATGTAATCCAAACACTAACCCTAACTTTAGCCCCAACCCTAACCCTAACTTTAGCCCCAACCCTAACTGTAGCCTTAACCCTAGCCCCAACCCTAACCCTAGCCCTAACCCTAACCCTAGCCCTAACCCTAACCCTAACCCTAGCCCTAACCCTAGCCCTAACCCTAACCCTAGCCCTAGCCCTAACCCTAGCCCTAACCCTAGCCCAAACCCTAATGGGAAAATGGAAATAAATACATTTTTTAAATTTTTCTATTTTTCCTTAACTAAGGGGGTGATGAAGGGGGGTTTGATGTACTTTTAAATCGGGTTTTTTAGCGGATTTTTATGATTGGCAGCCGTCACACACTGAAAGACGCTTTTTATTGCAAAAAATATTTTTTGCGTTACCACATTTTGAAAGCTATAATTTTTCCATATTTGGGTAAACCGAGTCATGTGAGGTCTTGTTTTTTGTGGGACAAGTTGACGTTTTTATTGGTAATATTTTCGGGCACGTGACATTCTTTGATCGCTTTTTATTCCGATTTTTGCGGGGCAGAATTACCAAAAACCAGCTATTCATGAATTTCTTTTGGGGGAGGCATTTATACCGTTCCGCGTTTGGTAAAATGGATAAAGTAGTACGATTACAGCAATACCTCATTTATATCTTTTTTTATGTTTTGGGGCTTTTATACGATAAAAACTATTTTATAGAAAAAAATAATTATTTTTGCATCACTTTATTCTGAGGACTATAACTTTTTCAATTTTTCTTTGATGATGCTATATGGTGGCTCATTTTTTGTGGGACAAGATGACGTTTTCAGTGGTACCATGGTTATTTATATCCATCTTTTTGATTGCGTGTTATTCCACTTTATGTTTGGTGGTATGATAATAAAGCGTTGTTTTTTGCCTCGTTTTTTTTTTTTACGGTGTTCACTGAAGGGGTTAACTAGTGGGACAGTTTTATAGGTCAGATCGCTACGAACGCGTCGATACTAAATATGTGTACTTTTATTGTTTTTTTTATTTAGATAAAGAAATGTATTTATAGGAACAATATATATTTTTTTTAGGAATTTTTTTTATTTTTTTTACACATGTGAATATTTTTTTTTACACTATAACATTGCCCCGGGGGGCATCATGTTATAGTGTAAGATCGCTGATCTGACACTTTGCTGTGCACTGTGTCAGATCAGCGATCTGATGTGCACTCCTGCAGGCTTACCAGCGCTTGCTCTGAGCAGGCGCTGGTAAGCCACCTCCCTGCAGGACCCGGATGCAGCCCCGTGGCCATTTTGGATCTGGGCCTGCTGCAGGGAGGAGGAGGTAAGAGACCCTCGCAGCAACGCGATCACATCGCGTTGCTCCAGGGGTCTCAGGGAAGCCTGCAGGGAGCCCCCTACCTGCGCAATGCTTCCCTATACCGCCGGAACACTGCGATCATGTTTGATCGCAGTGTGCCGGGGGTTAATGTGCCGGGGGCGGTCCGTGACCGCTCCTGGCACATAGTGCCGGATGTCAGCTGCGATAGTCAGCTGACACCCGGCCGCGATTGGCTGCTTTCCCCCCTTGAGCGCGGCCGATCGCATATGACGAACTATTCCGTCGGTGGTCATACGGGCCCACCCCACCTCAACGGGATAGTACATCTAATGTCAGAAAGGGGTTAAGGGGTTAGTTTACACCTTTTCTCTGGTAAATATTATGATGTATTTGTAAGACCAAGCTCTTATCAATTTACTCTAGTTTTATGGCATAATGTATGATAGTCTTACCCCCTCTGGCGAAGCTTTGCTAACTTTTTAAAAAGTTTGGGGTTCTGTCATAAAAGCTACAAAAGTCGCAACTTTTTTGCAAAAATTTGTTGATATTTCAAATAGATTTATACCAGATATCTGTCACAAGCGGTTTGATAAATCAGCCTCATAATCTAATATTTGTGAATTGCATTGCATATGTCTTCAACTACAATAGTTGTCAATCTATATACATAATTGTCTAAGGGGTACTTCCGTCTGTCTGTCTGTCCTTCTGTCACGGATATTCATTGGTCCTGGCCTCTGTTTGTCATGGAAATCCAAGTCGCTGATTGGTCGCCGCAAAACAGCCACGACCAATCAGCGACGGGCACAGTGTGGAAGAAAATGGCCGCTCCATACTCCTCGCAGTCAGTGGCCGGCGCCCGCTCCCCGCAGTCACTGTCCCCGGCGCTCCGCTCCCCATAGTCTGTGTCCCCACCGCTCCGCTCCCCGCACTGTGTCCCCGGTGCTCCGCTCCCCGCACCATGTCCCCGGCGCTCCGCTCCCCACACTGTGTCCCCGGCGCTCCGCTCCCTGCACATACTCCCCTCCGGTCACCGCTAACATAGGGTGATGGCTATGTGGCATCAATAATAAAAATGTCATGTTAAAAATAGTTTTAAAAAAACAAAAAACCTGCTATACTCACCCTCCGCCGCCTTTCTCGCTCCTCTCCACGCTCCCCGGACCGCTCCATTGCAAGCGGCAGGTTCCGCTCCCGTCCCAGGGCTGGTGTGGGACAAGGACCTGCCGTGACGTCACGGTCGGTCATGTGACCGCGACGTTATCATAGGTCCTGCTCACACCAGCCCTGGGACGGGACCGCAAGCTGCCGCTTGCAATGGAGCGATCCCGGGAGCGTGGAGAGGAGCGACAAAGGCGGCGGAGGGTAAGTATAGCAGGACTTCCAACAGGCTATAGGTGAGTATGTTTTTTTTTAAGTCTCTATACTTCATGCCTCTGTGTTGGGCAATATACCATGTGGCTCTGCTATATACTATGTGGCTGGGCAATATACTACGTGGCTGGGCAATATACTATGTGGCTGGGCAATATACTACGACGCTGGGCAATATACTACGTGGCTGGGCAATATACTACGTGGCTGGGCAATATACTACGTGGCTCTGTGCTGAGCAATATACTACGTGACTGGGAAATATACTACATGGCTGGGCAATATACTACGTGGCTGGGCAATATACTACGTGGCTCTGTGCTGGGCAATATACTACGTGACTGGGCAATATACTACGTGGCTCTGGGCTGGGCAATATACTACGTGGCTGGGCAATATACCACGTGGCTGGGCAATATACTACGTGGCTGGGCAATATACTACGTGGCTGGGCAATATACTACCTCACTGGGCAATATACTACGTGGCTGGGCAATATACTATGTTACTGGGCAATATACTACGTGGCTCAGTGCTGGGCAATATACTATGTGGCTGGGCAATATACCACGTGGCTGGGCAATATACTACGTGGTTGGGCAATATACTACATGACTGGGCAATATACTACGTCGCTGGGCAATATACTACGTCGCTGGGCAATATACTACGTGGCTGGGCAATATACTACGTGGCTGGGCAATATACTATGTCACTGGGCAATATACTATGTGGCAGGGCAATATACTATGTGGACATGCATATTCTAGAATACCCGATGCGTTAGAATCGGGCCACCATCTAGTTAACACTATAAACAGACATGTTTTTTTTGGCAGATAATCAAAAGTTTTGGGCAGGTGTGTATACTTAGCAAGTCAATCTCCGCAAGAGAAACGATGCTTCTTGGGCAGGTGTGTAAAAATGCTGCAAAGTAAGAATGCATTCAGAAATAGAAGTGTTAGTATTTTTTTTAATCAATTTACAAAATGCAAAGTGAATGAACAAAAGAAAATCTAAATCAAATCAATATTTGGTATGACCACCCTTTGTCTTTCAAACAGCATCAAAGCACCAATTCTTCTAGGTTAACTACAATATAGATTTTGAAGGAACTCAACAGGGAGGTTGTTCCAAACATCTTGGACAACTAACGACAAATCTTTTGTGGATGTAGGCTTGTGCAAATCTTTCTGTCACTTAATGTAACTTAAGACAGGCTTGATGTTTAGATCAGGGCTCTGTGGGGTCATATCACCACTTTCAAAACTGTTTGATTTTCTTTTAATGACATCAACTGTATATTTGGTGTCGTTGTACTGGTACAAAATATATTTTGAGCCAACTCAGAGGCCTCTCTTGTGATATTGTATAATAGATAGGTAGCTGCCTGTATTTCTAAGCATTGAGAACACCAAGAAATGGGCAATCTTCAGAATCATAGGCATAGTGTTTTGCCAAGGAAAGTTAGTGCAGCAGATGAAACATCATGCTTAGCTCCCTTTGAAATTGGAATATGTCCAGTGGTATCATTAGCTCAGACCTGGCAGCAACCATTAGGACTAAGCTACATCCATCTATTGTTCAGAGAAGTCTGTCCAGAAGTGGTCTACATTGAAGCATTTTGGCGAAAAACCATAGTGTCAACAAGAAAACAAGACCAAGCAACTCAACAATGCGCAAAAACATAGGAACTGTGGTGTCAAAAATGGCAGCAAGTATTCTGAACTGATGATGTGACACTAGTCCCTACACATGGACATGCCGTGAGGTGGGTAAATCAAGGAGTTCAAGGTCAAAAGCTAGGAGTGTACATCATAAAGAGAGGGGTGAGGCAAAGGTGTAGTCACAGTCTGGGGCCAGAATTTCAAGAAGGTAGCAGATCAAGACAAAGGGGCTAGGCAAAAGGATGGTCAAATCGAATCGAAGGTCGGTCAACAAAGATCAAAATACTAGAACTCAAAGCACAGAACAAACACACACACCACTTGAACACAGTTACAACTGACAGATATAAGAGGCAGACATCCAGCTAAATAGTCTGAGAATCATTTCGCAAAAGAGACACCTGTAGGAAACCCAGCACACCCGGCCCTGATTGGGCGACTGGACTGTCACTCACCACATGCCCAAGCCTCAGATTGGATGGCTGAGCTACCTATCATGATACTGACAGCTTAGCACACCCATGCCCCAGATTGGTGGGTTGAGATGCCACTCACTACACTGAGAGGAGGATTCGTGACAGCTGAGTTGAAATGTGAAATATTTGGCTGTAACATAAGTAAGTTTATTTGCTGAAGGGCTGGAGAGACTGTCTGCAGATAACAGTGAAGCATGTTTGAGGTTCCTTGTAAATTTGGGGCAGAATTTGAGTAAATAGAGTTGGGGATTTGTTCAGGATTATTGGTGTGCTCAAAGCTGAGAAATACAGGCATATACTTATCCATCATTCAATACCATCTGGGAGATATTTCATTGGCTCTAATTTTTTTTTCTGCAGTAGGACAACCACCCCAAACAAACAGTCAATATAATTTTTTTTACTTTCTTCAATGTAAAGAAGAACAAGGAGTCTTGGAACTGATGATATTGCCCTAACAG
Organism: Ranitomeya imitator; assembly: GCF_032444005.1. Classification (NCBI taxonomy): domain Eukaryota; kingdom Metazoa; phylum Chordata; class Amphibia; order Anura; family Dendrobatidae; genus Ranitomeya; species Ranitomeya imitator. The sequence continues at coordinate 707,707,450 of NC_091284.1, read as the reverse complement.
AGCCTTGATCTCAGCATTATTGATTCTGTACGGGATTATATGATATATGAAGAGGCAGAATAGTTTGTACAAGCCTTCATCCAGAGAAGATCTGTGGTTAGTTCTCCAAGATGTTTGGAACAATCTCTCTGCCAAGTTCCTTAAAAAACTGTGTACAAGTGTACCTTGAAGAACTGACACTTTGATGTTGTTTTGAAGGCAAAGGGCAGTCACTCCAAATATTGAATTAATTTACATTTCTGTTTGGCTCATTCACTTTGCATTTTGCTAATTAATAAAAAAAATAAACTATGGACATTTTTGTTTTTTAAAGTATTCTTATAAACTTTTCAACGGTACTATACACAAGGATCATTTTGTTTTAAAAAGCCTACACTTTTCAATACAATTGTATACAAAAATATCTGTATAAAGCACCATATGGTGTATGTTTCTTTTTAATGGGCGTTAATGGGGACACAGTCTGTGGCATATGTCGACAGAACCATTTGAAACAATACAGTTAAATGTAATTGGCAAATGCAGTGTGCTGCTATCCTACTAGACCATTGTAAAACAGTATGTATTTTTTGATAAGCTACAGAGAGGCCAGTGAGAACTTGATTTCCCCCAATGTCCAGGATGTAGTGGCAGATCTCTCCTGCCTGCAGGGAAAACACTGATACTATTATGTTAGTGAATTGTACAGAATGCAGTTCCCTAATATAGTATCTTGTATTTCTCCATTGCTCACTTTACGAATTTCTATATTGGACACCAATCCATAATTCTGCCTGATGCAGGCACCTCCGTAGCTTCATTCACTGTTCATAACACATGCTTTTTCTCATATGCTATGTCCTACCTTTTTATATGCCATGTAACAACTGACAGCTCAGGCTAGCGCAAGGAGAACAGAGTTTAATTCTAATAATATGTTATTGCGCTAGTCTGTGTTCACATCTCATCTACGGGTTTGCATAGTTTTCATACCGCCATTATAATATTGTGTAATATTGGATTTGTAATGTGTTTTTGTACAGGATTCATATTACTACAATGAACTATTTGCTAGAACTATTTCTATAGAAACTACTGGTAGAAAAAAAAATCTATGGATTTCATCTATCCATCAAACCTGACTTAGCAGTTATTGTATATGTTTAATTTAGAGAAACAATGTGATAGTTGTGTGGGTGGGTTTGGGTTAATTGTCTTTTTAATTAACGAGAAACTCCAGTGAAAACCAATGTTTCTCATTGATATTATTGATTTGTGAGCCTTTCTGACATTAATGAATAATTTTCTGAATGTGCTATATTCTTAGAAGAAGCCGAAATAAGTTAGACTAAGCCAGCAGGTAAGGCCATATCCACGCCACCCGATTTAGGATCTATGTCACATTGACACCGAAAATGATGTAATGGCATGTTACTGGAGCCATGAAATCCACCATATACAATTTGGATTCCATTAGAAGCCATAAGTTAGACTGTGTTTTGAAAAAGTCCTTCAAGCCTGAAACCAAGTTATGGAAAAGGAAACAGTACACCAGACGATATGACCAAGGTGCACAGGCTCGTCTGAATGATACAAATTGTCAGCACTCTTCTCTAGGGCAGGCCATACACTTTAGGCTTTTTTCACATGTCCAAGTTGTATCTGTTTTTGTCACGGATACCACGCGTACCCATTATAATCTATGGTGCCATGCACATGTCCGTGTTTTTATACAGACCGTGCATCTCTACAAAACACATGTCCATATTTCTCTGGCAGCACAGATGACAAGGGCCAATACGGGTCTATGGTTCCATGAAAAACATGTACAGCAAACGGATGGCATCAGTGTACCATCTGTGTGCTGTCCGTGTTTAACATTTCAAAGTATAGAAGAAGCTTTGTAATTTATTTTTTTTATTCATACCAGAAAAACACTGATGACACACTGATGGAAAAAAGGACACATGAACCATACACTGGTGACAACACTGATGGTAAAAATGGACTCATAGACCATACACTGGTGACACACTGATGGAAATATTGGACTCATAGACCATACACTGGTGACACACTGATGAAAAAAATGGGCACATGAACCATACACTGGTGACACACTGCTGGAAAAAATGGACTCATAGACCATACACTGTTGACACTGATGGAAAAATTGGACACATGGACCATTCACTGGTGACACACTGATGGAAAAAATGGACACATGGACCACACACTGATGACACACTGATGGAAAAAGTGGACACATGGACCATACCCTGGTGACACACTGATGGTAAAAATGGACACATGGACCATAAACCGATGACATACTGATGGTAAAAATGGACACTCGGCTCATACACTGATGACACACTGATGGAAAAAATGGTCACATGGACCACACAATGATAACACACTGATCCAAAACACTAATTACACCGTTTTTCACGTAGGTGTTTAAACACAGATGTGTGGAGGCCTTAGATCTGACAGTTATTCCTCCCAAAAATATGCAAGTAAGGCCAGTTCTCAGTGGTGATAGGGACATAAGCCTCCACTAGACAAAATTGGTTCATATCCACTGAGAACAAACTAATTACTCAACATGACTGCCCCAACTGATGTTGAGGAATTGTTGGAACAGCCATATACACATTCGATGATCTACTGGTTACACCAAAATTGGTGGGTTCAGCTTCCAAACATATTATTATTATTATTTATTTATATAGCACCATTACGAAACATATGATGTGTATGATTACTGTAACTTCAGAGGGGGCGTTACATAGGAACTTCTGCCCACTAGGAGCAAAGAAACCTTGGTAGCTTAATAATTCTTATTTTTTTTAATTACCGTAAGCAAAGATCACAAAATCTCAAAAAAGCAACAAAAAATGATGTCCCTGTGCAAAAACTATTTACTAGACTAGTTCACTTTTTCTTATACAGTGCCAAAAAATGTCTATTTACTCCTCTTGCACTAACTTTGGACATTGTAGCTGCAGGAAGATCTTTGTTTTCATCCATATAAATAATAATATTGCTATTTATATAGCGCCATCATATTCCGTAGCGCTTTACCTATCAGGCTGGGGGGAATAAACATACTGTATAAAACATTACACAGCAATACATTATTCAGCAATTCAATCGAGAAGAGTGAGGTCGCTGCTCGCAAGCTTACAATCTAGGATTATGATATACCGTACATTGGCCTACAAGCATGTTGCATTGACACTTTCAATACACATCATATGACTTTTTATTTTAATGTGCATACCTCTTTAATGTTTCTTTTTCTTTACTATTGGATTTACATAGAGGTAAAGTTGCATAAAGCCTTGAAGGCCAAAAAACAAATGCAACCTAATGGAGTCATTAAACTCTTGGTAGCCCAGATCTTTTACATTTAATTTTTTTAATATTATGTCATATAATTATTTGATCAAATTTTGTACTGTATTACTTAATGGTGTGAAGAATACATACAGTGGGGCAAAAAAGTATTTAGTCAGTCAGCAATAGTGCAAGTTCCACCACTTAAAAAGATGAGAGGCGTCTGTAATTTACATCATAGGTAGACCTCAACTATGGGAGACAAACTGAGAAAAAAAAATCCAGAAAATCACATTGTCTGTTTTTTTAACATTTTATTTGCATATTATGGTGGAAAATAAGTATTTGGTCAGAAATAGTGTTGAGCATTCCGATACCGCAAGTATCGGGTATCGGCCGATACTTGCGGTATCGGAATTCCGATACCGAGATCCGATACTTTTGTGGTATCGGGTATCGGTATCGGATACATAGAGATGTGTAAAATAAAGAATTAAAATAAAAAATATTGATATATTTACCTCTCCGGCGGCCCCTGGACTCAGCGCGGGTAACCGGCAGGCTTCGTTGTTCAAAATCAGCGCTTTTAGGACCTGAGAATCACGTCCCGGCTTCTGATTGGTCGCGGGCCGCCCATGTGACCGCCACGCGACCAATCACAAGCCGCTACGTCTTTGAAAGTCATTAACGCGCTCATTTTTAAAAATGAGCGCGTTAATAGCTTGCGGTGACGTCGCGGCTTGTGATTGGTCGCGTGGCCGCGACCAATCACAAGCCGCTACGTCTTTGAAAGTCATTACCGCGCTCATTTTTAAAAAATGAGCGCGTTAAGGACCTGCGAATGACGTCACGGCTTGTGATTGGTCGCGTGGCGGTCACATGGGCGGCCCGCGACCAATCAGAAGCCGGGACGTGATTCTCAGGTCCTAAAAGCGCTGATTTTGAACAAAGAAGCCTGCCGGTTACCCGCGCTGAGTTCAGGGGCCGCCGGAGAGGTAAATATATCAATATTTTTTATTTTAATTCTTTATTTTACACATCCCTATGGATCCCAGGGCCTGAAGGAGAGTTTCCTCTCCTTCAGACCCTGGGAACCATGAGAATACCTTCCGATACTTGATGTCCCATTGACTTGTATTGGTATCGGATATCGATATCGGCGATATCCGATATTTTTCGGGTATCGGCCGATACTATCCGATACCGATACTTTCAAGAATCGGACGGTATCGCTCAACACTAGTCAGAAACAAACAATCAAGATTTCTGGCTCTCACAGACCTGTAACTTCTTCTTTAAGAGTCTCCTCTTTCCTCCACTCATTACCTGTAGTAATGGCACCTGTTTAAACTTGTTATCAGTATAAAAAGACACCTGTGCACACCCTCAAACAGTCTGACTCCAAACTCCACTATGGTGAAGACCAAAGAGCTGTCAAAGGACACCAGAAACAAAATTGTAGCCCTGCACCAGGCTGGGAAGACTGAATCTGCAATAGCCAACCAGCTTGGAGTGAAGAAATCAACAGTGGGAGCAATAATTAGAAAATGGAAGACATACAAGACCACTGATAATCTCCCTCGATCTGGGGCTCCACGCAAAATCCCACCCCGTGGGGTCAGAATGATCACAAGAACGGTGAGCAAAAATCCAAGAACCACGTGGGGGGACCTAGTAAATGAACTGCAGAGAGCTGGGACCAATGTAACAAGGCCTACCATAAGTAACACACTATGCCACCATGGACTCAGATCCTGCAGTGCCAGACGTGTCCCACTGCTTAAGCTAGTACATGTCCGGGCCCGTCTGAAGTTTGCTAGAGAGCATTTGGATGATCCAGAGGAGTTTTGGGAGAATGTCCTATGGTCTGATGAAACCAAACTGGAACTGTTTGGTAGAAACACAACTTGTCGTGTTTGGAGGAAAAAGAATACTGAGTTGCATCCATCAAACACCATACCTACTGTAAAGCATGGTGGTGGAAACATCATGCTTTGGGGCTGTTTCTCTGCAAAGGGGCCAGGACGACTGATCCGGGTACATGAAAGAATGAATGGGGCCATGTATCGTGAGATTTTGAGTGCAAACCTCCTTCCATCAGCAAGGGCATTGAAGATGAAACGTGGCTGGGTCTTTCAACATGACAATGATCCAAAGCACACCGCCAGGGCAACAAAGGAGTGGCTTCGTAAGAAGCATTTCAAGGTCCTGGAGTGGCCTAGCCAGTCTCCAGATCTCAACCCTATAGAAAACCTTTGGAGGGAGTTGAAAGTCCGTGTTGCCAAGCGAAAAGCCAAAAACATCACTGCTCTAGAGGAGATCTGCATGGAGGAATGGGCCAACATACCAACAACAGTGTGTGGCAACCTTGTGAAGACTTACAGAAAATGTTTGACCTCTGTCATTGCCAACAAAGGATATATTACAAAGTATTGAGATGAAATTTTGTTTCTGACCAAATACTTATTTTCCACCATAATATGCAAATAAAATGTTAAAAAAACAGACAATGTGATTTTCTGGATTTTTTTTTCTCAGTTTGTCTCCCATAGTTGAGGTCTACCTATGATGTAAATTACAGACGCCTCTCATCTTTTTAAGTGGTGGAACTTGCACTATTGCTGACTGACTAAATACTTTTTTGCCCCACTGTATCTATAGGAAAATATTTAGAATTGAGAGACCTCAGTGGTTGATACCTTTTAATGGCTAACTGAAAAGATGGTAACAAATTGCAAGCTTTCGAGAATACATACGTCTCTTCATCAGGCAAAGACTAAAACAAATTCTGAAGAATTTGCTTTCCTGTATATCTATAGGAAGCATTTATATAACATGAAATCTGTGGATTTCATCACTAGTTAGAAAACATTAGTGTTATACACATTCTGGTCCATCATTTAACTACCTCTCCAAATGGTTAAGTGCTCCTCCTATAATGCTCTTTCCTAAAACAGCACCTCAATTTGGCCTATTGTCCCTCAATTCTCAGAGGCATCATTGAGTGGTAGGGCCCTGTTGGTAACCAAATTAGAAAGCCAAGGAGCTCATTTTGCCTTCAGCATAAGGCAGTTCCTGGACACTGGTGTTAGGTTACTCTCATTTTTTGCAGCTTTGCCTCTTGCTGCCACCCCTCCTCCAATGCTATTTCACCCAGCTACCAGCCCAGCCCCTCCTAACAAAACATGTCCAGTTTTGGAAAGTAGCTGCAGGGGGACTGTCCACTGGATTCCTGAATAGGCAGAATACATTAGGATTCTGCTAATGCTGGGGAGCTGAACAATGTGTTTCATGTGCCTCCATCCATGAAGGCAATATCAGTGCGATCCAACAATGGGTGAAATTAGAGGGAATATTAACATCACACCTGTCCTCGGCTGCATTCATTAGTAGATACTAACCACTGAGCCATTGTGCCACTAAAATAATCATCCATTGTTAAATTACATCCGGAGAGCGATCATTTTGGCCATGATCATCTGTTTTGGATCAACTTGGATCAGGGTACGTATAGTGCTAACCACCGAACCACTGTGCTGCCCAGTCTCAAAATTAAATATTCCTAATCTAATAGGAAAAATATCAAATTATAACAAATTGCACGCTTTGGAGACGACTAAGGTCCCTTCATTAGGCATAGATGCCTGATGAAGGGACCTGAGCAGCCTTGACAGCTTGCAATTTGTTACCATCTTTTCAGTTAGCCATTAAACTGTATCAACCACTCTCAAATTGTAATATCTTTTTAATCCAATAGGTGAACTCTGTAAAATGCTAAATGGGTTCATTTGTGTCCGAATACAAGGCCTACAGATACTTTATATTCTTCTCTATAGATCTGCAGTTTCTCTGTTTTGAAACTATTTATTTCACCAATGGATCACATGATATTCTTAATTATTTTTCATTTTATCTGATGGCTGCTGATGATTTACTATTATGTGATGATAGTATCTGAACAATGTGTTCTTCCAGTAACTATGGACTAAAATATTTCTAATTGATGAAAACAGACAATGAAATACATACATGGCAAACGGCAGCATTTTCTTTGCAAATATTTTAGTTGTGGTTTCACTGAGCATTTACAGTTTTAAAAGGCAATGAATTGTGTGTAGGCAATTAATACACCTAAGAATAGGGGGCATATTATAGACCCATATAGTCAGTGCTTAGCAACCCTAACAACTGTGCCCTGTGATCGATCACATAGTGTAGCCGGTCCCATAGAGGCCATCAGTTACACAAGGATGAGACTATTAGTGATTGTACTCCTTCCATGGGTCACAATCTAGTCCAACTTATCCCACTTATATTCAGCTTTGACTTACACAAGGTATATGAATGGTTTGATTTTCCCGCCACCTATATCATTCGTGTTCCCTTTACATCTCTCCACGTTTTAATTACAAATGGTTTCCATACAATGCTGCACAAGAGGTTTTTTTTTTAAAGAAATCAATTTTAGAACAAGTTTTTCGTTGATTGTCCTTCTGACAGCTATCACATAGAACGTCAGGGAATTGGTCGAATTTTGGAAGCTCTGCCAAGAGAGAAGCTCGTATAGCTCTACCAAAGCCATTCCCTATTATATATTCAATTTTTATATATCACTGATCTTGTTACAAATAGGAAAGAAACAGACCAGTGGCTCACAGGGCTGTGGGGGTCATAAATTCCCTTCTGTCGCCCTACAAATCTGTCACCAGAAAAATTGCCTGTGTCTGCAATCCTCTCTCTCCAGTGCAATTTTCTGGCTTTATTATGGGATGATCGCCCTGATAGTTCAGAGGACACATTAGGACATTCTACAATATATTACTAATAATATGGCATACCACCATCTAGTTACTAATAATATGGCATATTCTTCAGAATTCAAGCAGTTTTGCCAATACATAAATGTCCGAACCTTACATGGTCTTATTTTACCGGGCTCCCTGAAGTTGTTGGATGCCACCGATAATGTGCTCCGAACCTAACTTGTGTTTAGTAGTCGGTGACCCCCCCATTGATTTCTGGTGTCGAAAAAATCACAACTGACCACAGCGACTTGTGCATGCTCAAGGAGGCAGATTTTGCTTCCCTCCCATTCTCCCATAACACTCATTCTTTAAACCTTGCTTTTCCTTGCCCTGAAACCAGTGCTCAATAGGATGCAGATGACCATACTGTAGTAGGGGGACAAGAGACAGGAGCAATGAATGCATGATTAGTCACTTTTTCTCCCCTGCTGGCTAATATAGTTTTGGAAGGAGTCAAAAGCTGGAGGGATGTGGTAGGGGGAGGGGAGGCAGGGGGATGCCCTAGTGATTGCAGTCCAGGCAGCCTGCTGTCACACTCTCCCACTCTCTCACACACACATTGTCACAGTAAGAATGGTGAGTCCCACACAAGGCTTCGCTTTGGTCCTCTTGGCTTGGCACAGTGTGGATTACTAAACAGCACATTTGAAGCAGCATGTTCTCAGAACCAGGAGGTAAGGAGAGGCTTCTATCTGGATACATAAATGGTCTTTTTAAGGTCAGGATGTTCCCTGTTGCTTTAATGTGGAAGCAGCAGCTGTCCTACATCAGCATGATCTGCTTTCAACCCTTTTGTTGCCAATGGGGCTAGCGACGCAAACCCACCAGAGGTCAATAGGCATGATAGCGATTGTGCAAGCTCTGGGATTTTCAAGAATTAACAAAGACCGGATTTCCAGCCATTAGTTTCTGCGCTGTTTATGGTTTGCGACTTTGATTACCTGATTTTTTTTATTTTTTTTTTATTTCTGATTTATATGTAGCATTGATTTTCTATGCGAGGAGTACAGAAAGTTTCAGCGATGGATTCATTCCTATAAGGTTTTCATAGTTACGAATACAACGTGAACATGTAAACCTCCTCTTTGCATTATGTGTCCAATGGAAATGTAGGACTTTGTTGCAATTATATGGTAGGCTGGACTGTGAACATATATGTATGATTTTTGTGAATGAGGGGTTGGCAATAGTTAAGAGGAGTGGCGTCATGGCGTGCAATGTACAGTGAGCATAGCTCGGATCAATATATTTAACTTTTTACATGTATACACAGCAGGAACAGCATGTATGTATGTGTGTGTGTTATATGCAGAGCACTATATACGTGTGTGTATGTTTATATATATGTATATATATGTGTATACATATATAGGAGAAAATGTGCATAATATATATATATACATATATATATATATATATATATATATATATATATATATATATATACACTCTCTCGTTTTTTTAAGCATGTCCCTGTATTGTCATTCTAAAATTGATATTCTGCTATTTTTTTGTGCTGCGTCCTACCAACTCTATAAGCCGCCAGGATTTTAGACTGTAATTCTCCTTTAACTTAATGTATGAGTTATTGTAAGCTGACTGTGTACTTAGCGCATTCATGGACAATGCTTTCTGTGATGTCTGCAGGCTGGTGACTACCCCAGTAGCGGATGGGGCTAGTTGTTATGGAGCCAAAACAGTACAAGTATCAATGAATTAGTGAGAAGTCGTAATTTATATTTTTGCAGCATTTGCAGTTTTGAGCGATTTTCTATTATTTCATTTAATATTACCACTTACTCTTTTGCAACATTTCGAATCACACTTGTGTGTAAAATGTTGCAGATATGTTTTTTCATTTTGCGTTTCAGGATACAATTTGTTAGGGAAAATATTATACAATTGTTTAGCATCCCTGTGGGAGATGTCTATAGTGTAATAGTGGGATATATGCATTTACTCACTGATCCACTAAGGGATGAATATCTATTTTCCCCTTAGTGGATCAATGGATTACTAAATAATAAAGAGGGGCAAAAGCACCTATATTAAACCGCCTGTTCTAGGGCATCAGTGAGATCATCAAAATATGCGTTTACTCACTGATCCACCAAGAGGTGACTATCTATTAGTCCCTTTAGTGGATCAGTGGACTAATAAATTTTAAAGAGGGCCAAAATATATTAAACTAAACTGCCTATTCTAGGACATCGGTGAGATTATTTATTATTATTTATTATTATAGCACCATTTATTCCATGGCGCTTTACATGTGAGGAGGGGTATACATAATAAAAACAGGTACAATAATCTTAAACAATACAAGTCACAACTGGTACAGGAGGAGTGAGGACCCTGCCCGCGAGGGCTCACAGTCTACAAGGGATGGGTGAGGATACAGAAGGTGAGGGTAGAGCTAGCCATGTAGCGGTTTGGTGGTTACGAGATCATCGATATAAGAATTTACTCTCTGATTCACCAAGAGATGAAGTTTTATTAGTCCCTTAGTGGATCAGTGGATTAGTAAAGTATAAAGAGGGCCAAAAGAACCTATATTAAACCGCCTGTTCGAGAGCATCGGCGAAATCATCGACATATCCATGTAGTATTTGGTCTCATTGAAAGCCTACAGCTTTTTCTTTATCTACTAAACATTTGACTTTTACTTGTGAGCAGTGTAACAGACAACGGAAATTTGGGGCTATGGCAAATTTTTTACGGATTTTGGCCAAATTTTTGTAATGTCTCAATGTGGCTTTGGAGCCATGTGTTCAGTAAAGGTTAGGAAGTTGTGTGTGGGAGGAGGATAATACTAAGTAAATCTTTCAATTCTCTAGATGTTTGAGGGATGGCAAGCAATGAAGAACCAGGCTGACTACCTGGTTATAGTGATACAGCACGTGTGGGTAGTATATATATTATTTGTTACCCATTCTTGTGAATTAATATGAGCTCAGCCATGCCTACATCTAAATATAAGGCACAAATCCCAAGCGGAGACTACCTATTACTCACACGAGTCTTCTCAACTGATTGCTTGTGTACGTCATAGTACAATCCTGCAGAACAAACATTAAACATTAGGAAATTGGATCACTTTCATTTACATTCTGAAATTGTCATTCACAACTGTAGTATATAATACTCAACACTAACAACTGATATATATATATGACATATAGTTATTTTTAGGTCTTTTATATATCCTGAGGAAAAGTTTCAGGCTCGGCAGTGTTGATGTTGCAGAGTATGTTCTTGCACGGGAAGAAAACAAATATAATTTCATCACATTACACGTTGGGATCCGGAAGAAATCTTTTTATTCCCTCGGGAGATCTTGTGTTTCATATTAAGTCTCCAATTATTGCACACATGGTAAAATCTATTTATATCAACTCCTGTTAGTAAGGTCCTGTTGGAATTCTGAGGCCCTGTGTCACTGAGATTACGCAGATTCCACACCTCCTGCTGGATTATTTGATGTGGGAAAGGCTCAGGCTGATCGTTTCCATTTCCATTACAGCCTGAGACTGCACAGCTTGCTGTCCATCCGTGTATATAATGCACGAATCTACACCACAAACTCTCTGCTCGCAGTCATCTGGACTATTCCACCCATGTAACATTACCTGTTCTGCAGACAGAGAAGTTGGTTCTATTTGTATGTAACCCCTTCTCATGTACAGCACCATGGAATCAATGGTGCTATATAAATAAATAATATTAATAATAATAATAAGTGGATCATGTATGAGATACGTGCAAATCCATTCGTGAAATGGTGCAATCCTATTACCCGGAGCATGTTTTTTATTGGGGGGATAGCCCTATTAGAAGCCAAAGAGCCAAGGCTGAAAATAATGATACAGTCGTCTCTGACTCCTTGGTAGAATACGTGTAGAAAATCTGTCATCAACATCTAGATAACTTATATATAACGTATATATACAAATATATATGCATATATAGTCAGCTCCAGCTAGACCTAAGGCATGTCCATGCGTTAAGTATTTGCTGCAGGCATTTCTACATCAAAAACATGAAACTGCTTCAACTCTTCAAATGAAACATAAGCAATAAGAGCAGGAGACTTAAGAAGTATCATTCATTCATCATGCTACGTTTTCAAAAATATGAAGTGTGAACATGCTCTAATACTGCTAAATGTTTTCTGTGACTTAAAACTGTAAAATATTAGGGCCTGATTCATCATTTCATTTACCTTGTCTTTCTTTTTGCCCTGTTGAATTTTTCTTCAAATTCATCAAAATAGTAAATGCTTTCTTTTTCTTAAAAGTTGCACGATACTTAAAAAAAAAAAAAAACTACAAAAGATACACCATAGGGATAGAGGAATACTTTAAAAAAAAAATTGCTAATAATGAACTAGCAGGCAGGGTCCTCTCTCCTCCTGTACCAGTCGTGACTTTTATTGGGTAAGATTACTGTACTCGTTTTTAGTTTGTATACCCCTTTTCACATATAAAGCGCCATGGAATAAATGGAGCTATAATAATAATTAGGAGAAAAGTAAAGGAATTGGCGTTGAGCTTAAAAATGCATAAAAAAATGAAGAATCACAGAAAAAGGTGAAAATTAATGTTAAGTCAACCTTTTGGACTCATCGTATGAGAAAGATTGGTTCCAGTGATGAGCGAATGTGTTTGGATATCTGAGCATGCTCGGGTGTTATCCAAGTATCTCAGATGTGCTCGAATAATATGTTCAAATCCCCGCAGCTGCATGATTCATTGCTGTTAGATAGCCGCAAGACATGCAGGGATTGCCTGTTTGTTGGGTCATCTCCACATGCAGCTGTCTAACAGCCGCCAATCATGCAGCTGTGGGGATTCGAACATATTACTTGAGCACACCTGAGATAATTGCATAACACCCAAGCATGCATCTCGGGTGTGCTCGAGTAATATGTTCAAATCCCCGCAGCTGCATGATTCGTGGCTGTTAAACAGCTGCAACACATGCGGAGATTACCCAACAAACAGGCAATCCCCGCATGTCTTGCGGCTGTATAACAGCAATGAATCATGCAGCTGTATGGATTCAAACATATTACTCGAGCACACCCGAGATACTTGGATAGCGCCTGAGGATGATCGGAATACACAATATCCGAGCGTGGTTGCTCATCACTAATGGGATCAAATAATATTTCTGCATATATAAAGGTCTATATTATTGCCAAAACATGCAACCCCCACAGCCTTCAAAAACTAAACCTAGAGAACTATAGGGTTCTACGAGGATTTAAGATTGGTTCAGTAAAACCACAGGAGGTCCTAGGGTTGAGGCTGTCTTAATTACCCCTAAATGTGGCCGTACAATGGTGTGTACTGTGATTTATGGGTTCTTCTTTGATGCATTAATATCCCATTTAGAGTACAATCACATATGTGGGCATGAAGTGGAAACCCACCTTAGATACTGGATGGTTTCCAACCTATAATGATGAGCAGTCCTAGATCTTGTTTTTGGTTGTGAAGGGCTTGATATGAGATATTCATTTTGCCAACTGCTCGGGATGATAATAAAAACGTAACTGAATGGTGCTATTATAGCAGGGAATGTATTTCGGGCACCTCAATAGAGAGGCGCCACTTGCTTTGCATCCCTAATAGTTTCAAGTGGTGAGTGCGGTAGATTTAATATGCTGAGAGTTGAAGTGGAATTAACCCGCACTAGACTACTGAGGGGCATCTGATCTCTTCATTGTTTTGTTTGTTGGTTTGTCTCTTCTGCAATTATTATTTCCTTTGCATGCCTTCCCCTGTGTTATGGCTAATTCATGCATTGCTGTCATCGGGCTTCTGAACTGACGGCAAAGAGAGCTAAATGTAAAGAAGTGTACCAAGTGTTATGTATCAGCTATAGTGCAGACATGATTTGCTATGTTACCGAATGATGCATAGCCATGGGGTTCATCGAAGCTGGATGTTCACCTACAGAAATAGATGTGCTGATGTAGGAGGACTGAGCTTGGCAGATGACGGTATCCAAATACCTTTGGATTTTCATGGGAGATGGGACTGTGCTATGAAGCACAGACAATATATGCCCCGAATTCACAGATTTGGCTCTGGTCCATCAGGGAGTTTTAGTTGAATAGTCTAAACTTCTGATCCAAATTCTTCTGCCCCCCTCTGCCTGGGAAATATCTCTTGTGAACTGATACAAACATTTACTATGTTGTTCCAACATTGGGATGGGGAAAACATTGGGTTTCATTAACGAGTTTCATCTCACATATGGAGACTTTTACTTTACAGGCAAAGGGCCATAGGGAAACAAGTATGCAAATCGGCTCTCCTACAGAAAGAATACTGGTATGGCTGTAAGAGACCATTTTCTTCCTTCTGGAGGGAATCTAATTTACATGCTATATAATAATTATAATAATAATAATTTTATTTATATAGCGCCAACATATTCTGCAGCGCTTTACAAATTATAGAGGGGACTTGTACAGACTATAGACATTACAGCATAACAGGAATACAGTTCAAAATAGATACCAAGAGGAGTGAGGGCCCTGCTCGCAAGCTTACAAACTATGAGGAAAAGGGGAGACACGAGAGGTGGATGGTAACAATTGCTTTAGTTATTCGGACCAGCTAGAGTGTAACAATCTGGTGTTCATGTAAAGCTGCATGAACCAGTTAACTGCCTAAGTATGTAACAGTACAGACACAGTGGGCTATTAACTGCATAAAGTGTATGAGAACATGATGCGAGGAACCTGATTATGTTTTTCTTTTGTTTTGTTTTGTTTTTTTTGAATGGGCCACACAGGGATCGTTAGGTTAATGTGTTGAGGCAGTAGGCCAATCTGAACAAATGAGTTTTTAGGGCACGCTTAAAACTGTGGGGATTGGGGATTAATCATACTAACCTAGGTAGGGCATTCCAAAGAATCGGCGCATCACGCATAAAGTCTTGGAGACGGGAGTGGGAGGTTCTGATTATTGAGGATGCTAACGTGAGGCCCTTTGCGGAGAGGAGGGCACGGGTAGGGTGGTAGACTGAGACCAGAGAGGAGATGTAGGGTGGTGCTGAGCCATAGAGTGCTTTGTGGATGAGGGTAATAGTTTTGTACTGGATTCTGGAGTGGATGGGTAGCCAGTGCAATGACTGGCACAAGGTAGAGGCATCGGTGTAATGGTTGGTGAGGAATATGATCCTGGCTACAGCATTCAGCACAGATTGGAGTGGGGAGAGTTTGGTAAGAGGGAGGCCGATTAGTAGAGAGTTACAATAGTCCAGACGAGAATGAATAAGTGAAACAGTAAGAGTTTTCGCAGAGTCGAAAGTAAGAAAATTATTATTTTATAGTTAGTTTTTAGTTTATTGTATATTATTTTATACTTTCATACCTTTTTGTATGTAGACAGCAGATGTGTGATCCACTCTGCTCCACCGGTGCCACTACTGACACTTTTTCTCACATTTTAACTCCATTTACCCCATAGTATAATATGCTAATAAGAATCAGCAGTTGCTTTTTTTGTTGATATCCCTAGTCACAATGCAGTAATTTTGCACCCAATTCAGTATCTTCACGCAGATTTCAGAATTTTCTTTATATTGAGTATTAATGCAGCTAATTATAATTGTATGAAGCAATTATACAGCCTAATGATAGTTAATAGCAAAATATATAATGGGGAAAGGAAATCTAATACTCTTAAGGCACATGTCTGTATTTTCTGTGTAAGTGCGACCCGACAAAATATCGGAATCTACTCAGACCAATGTTATTCTATGGAGCTGTGCACATGTCCGATGTTTTTCCTCGGACAGAAAATTGCAGCATACCTGAGTTGGATCCAATTATCAGATCGGACGTGGCCACGAAAGTCGATGAGTCCATGGAAACCATCAGATTGCACTCGGATGACGTATGAGTTCAGTCCAATTTCCAATGGACTGATAGAATGGAGAAGACTTTTTTCTCCATCTTCTCCTCATCAGAGAGAATTAGATCAGACTCTGATTAGAGATTGATCAGAGTGTGATTTTGAGAGAAAATACATTTGCGTGACTCAGGCCTAAGAGTTCTGAAATGTTGAAGTGTTGTCCCTCCACTTTATGTTTTCTCTACGTACAGAATATGAATTAGAACCTGGTTGTCTTGCACATTTCCAAATATGACATGTAGGTGTAAAATTAGCACTAAGCAGAGCAACCAATCAGATGCCTGCTCCCATAGTGTACTTAATATTAGACGCACTAACTGTACTTGAAGGTTAGTTGTTATAATTAAGTGCAAACTTCACATTTAACTGCAACTTTTAATTAACTAAAATGTATTAGATTACAAAACAATTCCACGGTTTCTTCACTCGTGGGTGGAAGAGATTCATCTTAGATTCTTATGAATTACCACTTTAGAATATTGCACCAATTGTATAGAGACATACTTGTGATTGTCTCTGACAAGAGCAACAGAAAGGGCAGGACTAAAGCTCCATAAGCCGTGCAGTGTATTTATAAACCGCGGTGATGTAGAAACCCCGAATAATGGTCACATATGGGCTCTCGAGTGGTCCCTAATATCAATGATAATACTTGTTGAACATCATGGGGTATTTTATTGAAAAACATACTTTGGTACATTTTTTTTTACTTCTTTCGAAAAGAGAACACTTGAAGCTTTGTACAATTTGTTCTTTTTGTGTTTCTGACACCAGACACTTGGTACTAAAAAAGGCCAAGACGTCGGGGAAAAAAATGGAAAATGCACTAGCCAGCTTTTTAATGTATATGAATGAGATTTACAAGGAATATTCTTCTAATTTTGCATATTTAAAACACATTTTTGTTTCGTTGCACCAGAATGCATGAATGTCTAAACTTATGCCACCATCTATCCAGAATGACACTTGCTACGTTTCCCATGTCTTGTGTACTTGTATAATCTTGTGGTAATGAAGTGGCAGCCACTGTGATGACTTATGGAACTTATTTAACCTAGCCGTACAGAATCACTTTAATTCACCCTGGAAACACGCTAATAGCGGAGGCTGATGTGTCATTTGGGCTTTTCTCAAAGGAGGCATATGTTATGAGAGCCCATTACAGGAAGCCTGTCCCGAGGGAAAAACACAGAAAGAGAAATTACTGTAAACTATGAGTGTTCTTTCTTTATACTTGAGATAGTAATTAAAAATAATCTAAGGAATGGGATTTTCTGATCCTTTTCCAAATGTACAAATGTGTGTAGAAAGGAAATTAATTTAAAAAAAAATCAGAGAACATGATAGGAATATGTGGAGGACACACCAAAGGACTTGTGGTTTCTTTGGTTTTCATAAGGAGAATATTAAGGCCCCCATACAAATTAGACTAATGTTGGCTGAACCCACCAATATCTATGGGTTTGGCCGACGGTCTACTTTGTATGGGGAAGCTAGCTGACTGATTATTGGGGAAAAATGTTGATCGCGCATGTCCAAGTTTGGACTGCTGATCACATTGATAAACCACCATTCCACGTGTTAGGAAACACAGGAGCTCTCGGCCGAACAAGTGTTCCGGTGTAAGAGAGAGTCAACTATGATGGCTGTCGGACAAATGGTCAACTGAAGAATCATTTGGCCGGCAACTATCCAATGTGTAGGCCTGAATTAGAAGTCAAAGCTTTGGACAATTTCTGCTTGTTAGAAGGATTGCTTTATAATAAGCGGATAACAAAGTGTCCCCCTGCTGGTACTCTCAGTGATGGGCTGTTACCTATTGGAAAACCTAATAATTAGTGTTTTTTTCCCCTTGTTGTGCCACCACAGGAGAAATGAAGCAAAACATAAACCCAATCCAAGTCAATGAAATGTCTGCATATTGCAGAACAGGACTGGTCCTTGAATGTTATATACACTCTTCTTAGCCACTCTCCACTAGTTCAAGAAATGAGGATCTTGAACAGTGTAAAGTAAAGGTATATATCCTATACAAGAAATCCCTGCAATCACTTGATGGAGAGGGGAGACTTTCTTCAGCTAACCCCATCCTGCCCTCTTGTCTGAACAGTTAAAGAAGGAACAGGTCCAACCAAAATTCAACTGTACTTCCTGGATTGGGTAGTGGAGGCCCATTTTAATATTTGGTGACCCCCCCCTCCCTACACTTCGGACACTTCTGCTCCAATGTGAATTTGCAATATAATTGATTAAAAGGTTATTCCTGCTCCACTCACTCCTGCACCGAGATGTGACTGGCAGACACTGTACACCTGTCCTATGCGGAAATAAATGAGTAAGACTAAGCCCATTAATAATAATAGGACAGAATTAACAGTAATTACTATTTCACGTCCAGAAGTAAAGATGAATAAGTCAGCATTTATAGCAAAAATCCATTGGCCCAGGACTTCAGAAGCAGATTTTCAGGGGCGGTAGGACAAATTGATTATTTTACAGTGATACTTCAATGGTCTATGCCTAATTCTGCATTTATTTCATTATTTAAAAACCTTTATATACATTATACATAGCTGAGTATACACAAACTATACTTTCTGATTACTATATTGAAAACAGATCAGTCTGATGCTACATATAATATAACAATAATTGATTAATTCATAAGCTGAAGGCAGCCATAGCTCTGTTTCCACAATCTGCGTATTCTGCGTTTAGCTCCTTATTTGAGTTTGTTCCTGGGTTTTATTTTGCACTTAGTAGACAAACTTCCCTACGCTTCATGCGTCATTCCTGCCTTCCTGTTTCACGTGGCCTTTTATCTCTAAATCTGTTCCAGTTGTCCCTGGAGCTGGGAATGCAGGAGATTACAGAAATGCTCCTGTATTTTCACATTTGTTTGTGTGCCACATACCAGAAAAATGACAATGCTAAGGGTAATCTATATGTGAGCTGCTCACATAGCGCCACATTAAATGATCAAAATCTACATTTCTAGGGAATCTCCTTGCATTTAGCTTTTGTTTTTAATATATATGAATCGGTATTTGATAATAATTGAACACAGTTATATATCTCTCAGGGAGAGCTGGTTACTATCCAATATGGTCACAACTACGATTATCATCTTTCTTGTACTTCTCGGTGGTGAATCTGCCTAGTTAGACCAAGATCCATTATTTGATCTAGTGTTCAATGCTTTTTACATGAGCCAAAAATTGACAAATGGGTATTGGTAGGCATAATTGATCCTGATTCCCGTGTACACATTTGGGCAATTACCCAACAAAAGCGCAAAAAGCTTGTTCTTTGGTTGACTTGATTTTTATACATGCCTAAAAATCATTGGCATCAAATAACCCATACAATACATGCCAGTTAGTGATGAACGAGGTGTTATCCGAGCACGCTAGTGTGCTAGTAGAGTATCTTCGGTGTGCTCGAATCCTATGTTTGAGTCACTGTGGTGGCATGGCTCATGGCTGTTTGACAGCCGCAACACATGTAGGGATTGCCTATCAACCAGACAATCCTTGCATGTATGGCAAACTGTTGAACAGAGGTGAGACATGCAGCCACGGTGACTTGAACATAGTATTCGGGCACACCGAAGATACTCAATTAACACATGAGCATGCTCTGAAAACACCTTATCGGAGCACGCTTGCTCATCACTAATGCCAGTATAACATGTATACACTAGTAAGTTAATTCTGTCCACATCATTGCTCATCGTACTGTGCAAAAAGAATGGTAAACCCTATTAATGTAGTCAATCGGTGCTCATTACTAGCTTGAAATCAGTCAGTTAAATGGGACGTTACTATAAGACTAAGCTCAAATCACAATTGCACTATACTTTGGGCACATGCTCAGGTAAAACTCACAACGCGTGCACCCATAGACATTAATGAGTGTGCCATAGACATGAACAGGTACCTAAATACCAAAAAGGATCATGAAGACCCAATTACATTGCAAGGTATCTTTTTAAAGTCCGCATAAAAAACATAAAAGGCAAATCTACTTTTTTTTTCTTATTGCAGTTAATGAAACTGTAAAGGCATATGATTTCATACTCCTGACTTAGGCTGGTCATAAACATTAGATGGCTGTTGGCCAGTGATGCTTTGGCCAACTCTCCCATACACAGGAGCACTTGCATGGCCAAGCCATCTGCTGTTCTCTATGAGAAAGCCACCAATGTATCAGTTGTTGGCTTGTTTCGTGGAGTACTGTGCGTTCAGCAGTCCAAAAATCGGACATGCGCGATCGATATCTCTCCTGACCATCAGTTGTCTGAACTCTTCGATATTGGTGGGTTCAGCCGACAATGTTCTAATCTGTTTGGGGGCCTTATCTTGGAAGACCTTGGCAGCTTTTATAATGATTATGGTAATTGTCCCACAGCTTTTTTATCTACAGATACTATAGATTTTTTTCATTAACTGGTGCTTCAGTGATCTATAATACGAATATGGTATAATTTCTGTGCTTCGTTCAGCGTTGACATGATGTCAGTGAGGTTTATCAGCAGCTATTAAACCAAGCGTTGTGGGATGGGACAATAGTTTGGCTTTGGTAAAAGTTTTTCTTTGAGTGCGCACATTTCCACATCTCAGTGCTTTCGGTAATGACAGTTAATGAGGCTTTTTTGTTTCGTGGTCTGTTATTGTGAATCCAGGCAGTCACCCCAGCGTTAAAAATAACCTGAGACAGCATCTGAAAGCAGCAGTCCAGCCTCATTTTCTTTTCATTTTTCCACATCAGCGGGTAAAAACTCTTCATCTAACCTCCCCCCTGGAAACCCAGAGCAGAGAATACAGTTAATGCCATGTTTCTCAGCTTTGTATTACATGAGGTTGTGAAGTGCTGTCTCGGGGGTATGGCACCTCTCGGTGTCAGCATGTGACACAAAGTTCAGCTTTCAGTGACATGCTCGTGCTTGACATAGGCATCAGAGGGATTTTTGTAACTGCTGTGCTGCAAATCCCATACACAGTGTGAAGCTTTCTGTCAATTGTTCGGTAAGGCATTGCTGGGCTCCATCCAAGCATTGATGGCGTTATTTGCAGTTGAGGCGCGTTGTGAAATGTCCATAATAAGACATTTTACCATAGAACCACCAAAAACAGATCAGAATCTGTTTTATTCCAGCCTTAAAGTACTTTGACAGTCTGTTTATGTTGGCCAGGCTTTCAGAATGCATTTGACGTCTTGTATATTGTTTAAGTGTCACTAGTGATAAAATAGGGTTAGTACCAAGTCAGGCCTAATTCAACAGAAAGAAAAGCTGGCATTGCCTACAGGAGAGATTTGGCAGATATTCACATTATATTTCTATAAGGCACGCTAACATATGCATGGTTCCTGTATGGCGGGCTTAGTTCCTGTATGGCAGCATACAGTGCCCATATAGTGTTTCTGTGAAGTGCTAGTTCCCCCTTGTGACCATGGGGGTCATATTTTAATAATTGTGGATTAATTTTGGACTGGAACCTCCATCTTCAGATGCAATTCTATGAGCAGCATGATGGCTCATTGGTTAGCAATAGCATTGTAGCGGCGCTGGGGACCTGGGTTCAAATCATACCAAGGACATCTGCAAGGAAATTGTATGTTGCCCTTGTGTTTGCGTGGACTTTTTCTTTTTCTAGGAACTCTTGATTTCCTTCCACATTTGTAGGAAATATACATAGAATTTTGATTGTGATCCCCAATGGGGATAGTGATGATGTTTATAAACTGGTGTGGAATTAATGGTGCTATATAAATGAGTAAAATAAATAAATGCACAATATCTGTTCCTTAAAATCATGAAACTTCTCAATGGATATCACATCAGTAGTGACTTTCAGTTCCCAATGTAAAAATCAGAAATGCTAAATAATCTTTTTAACACTTACTTGGAAATCTGTGGGCGCTACTTTGCTATCATCCGCCCAAAAAGGATTATTTGACTTGCTTCCAATTGTAATTTATTTTTCGATTTTTACGAGAACTCTTTCCATAGAAGTGCAAATTTGTATTTAACGATATGTAATTGTTCTATGTGCATATGGATTTTTTTTTGTCAACTGCTAAATGGTACAATAAATACGTAAAAAAAAAAAAACATGAAAAATGTAGGAGAAAGTATATGCATATTGTTTCTAAAGTAGCTACTTGTCACTTTTTTTCCCCGGCTGACATCCTCCTTTATGAGAGCTGACATAGTTGTTACTTTATCACCCTCATCGTGAAAGTGTGCAGCGGTTTAATATGTTATAGATGTGATTATAGTGATGAAAGACATTTCATGGAAAGATAAACACAAGGTAAAGGCTTAATTCTGAAAACGGCTGTAATGAGCGCTTGATCTGGTGATCGTCAACTAGACTTTTCAATCCCTTTTCATTGGGTTGCCTATTACAGAGGGTTAAAAGTGGACCTGTCGGACTGGATGCAGAGTTGCTAGTCCTGGTTCTACTCACAAACAGCCTGTGAGGATTGACAGCGGAGGGGGAGGGGAGGCCCTATCAAAACTTTTTTGAGATGCTGAGTGTGCATCCTATACTTTTAGAGCTACTATATTATTTAACTTCAGGACTGCTGCAAACAATGAAAGAAAATAGTGTACTGACATATGTAGGAAATGTGTAATCGTTATGTCGTTTCTATATTCGTTGTTTCCTTTCACAGATCCATAAATTCTTTCAGAAGGTTTGTAAGGGATGAGTTTCCTGTATATTCAGCATTTCTGTGTGTGTGACGTGGCTTGTTCACGTGCCCGTATTCAGGTACGGACTGGGGCTGAAATTCAGTCCTGGCATTTGAAATCACACAGGCCCATGTTGTCCTCCTCCCCATGAACTAGATGGGATATATTACAAATATTACCCTGTATGGAGGAAAGGAAGATTTTCTACAAGACCAATATTTCTAATGATGCCCGTGGCCTGCTGGGGTAAGTGACAGAATCAGCAACTTTGTGCTCCATCACAACTCTTAACAACTCTTAACAGAATGGGTATCTTGAGAACACCAATTCTGTTAACAACATAGCAGACAAGGCAACCCATGATTAGACAGGCCCTTCTGGCTTTTGCCAGAATTGCCAGATGGCCAGTCCGGCCCTGCCCGTATTTTAAGTCTCGCTTTAGTTGGTATATTTGTGACCACAAAAGGAAAGATTCCCAGGGAATGGAAATAAGAAAACCTATTGTAACGGCATTCTGTCTGCGTCAGCTCTCAGAACCATAGATATATAATAATGTCACCCATGACCCATATTTAGAGGGATCATATATGTATGTAATGGTGTCCAAAAAACGAAATCGGATATTCTGATGTACAATTATCTTTTAAAGCTACGGTTATACATTCAGTTATAAAGCACAAGTCTTGAATCATTGGGAGAGAACAAGATTGCTGATAATCTACGTAGGGATGAATTTAGATGCCCATTCATGATCATCTGTTTTGATCAACTTGGATCCGGGCACATATAGTGCTAACCACCGAGCCACTGTGCTGTCCATTCTCCAAATTAAATATTACTAATCCAATAGGAAAAATATCAAACTATCAATTTATTCGAAATTGTACGCTTTGGAGGCTACTCAAGTCCCTTCATCAGGCATAGGGGCCTGATGAAGGGACCTGAGTTGTCTCGAAAGCTTGCAATTTGTTAACATCGTTGCAGTTAGCCATTAAAAGGTATCAACCACTGAGGAGTCTCAAATGTTATTATTTTTCTATCTACTGGATATAAAAAGATATTTACTTTTCCTGTCTTGCTAATATAAATTGCTATGAAGCAGGATATTTTCAGTGGTGCGATACAATAAAAATTGCAATAAGTAACACATCAACCCAAATTCAAAATAACCTTCATTAGCAAGGCCGATTAATGGCAAAACTGGCACCAATGAAAGGGGGGAATCTTGCCCTACCAAATAAGAATGAGATGAGTCTATAGAAACCTCTACAAAACTCTAGTAGAATGTTGCATACGTTCTCTTATATAGCGGAAAGGATCAGTTTTATATTTACAATGCAATGTGTAATGTACGCTTCTATTATATAATGCAGTTGTAATGTAGATAGATCGATGATGTATCTGGTAAACGTATCCTTAGCACACACTCAAGCCAAGCTGGAACCCTTCCAGATGCATCTGGTGCTTGAGTGTATATTAAAGACTCATTCATCATGGAAATCCATGATCTCTATGATAATGGCGCTTTAGCTGTATTTACCGGGCAATGAGCATGACTCAATGAAGCGCATGAAAAATGCTTCCAGGGTATGAGAGCTTAGACTGGTAAGTAAAGGGGCTTTATTCCTTTTACAAATATGCCTCTTTATCACTAAGTACTAAAAGTGCCAAACCTTTTGCAGGATGAAATTCATGCCAAGAGTGTGTATCTCAGAGACAGATTCGGAAAGGGGGACACACATCTACGCCATGCAACATTCTTTGTACAATCACAACCCATAAATGAAAAATCTGGAAACAACATAGTAATAGATGAAACGCTGTGCAGATCCGCGGCACTGGTATTACATGATATCTCTCTCGCAGGGATGGCTTCAATGTTACTGGGGGCAGCTTGCCTGGGTCAGCAGCTACTGTACAATTACCCAAGAGCTCCAATAAAGCAGATGAGTTATTGTTCATTAAGGAGATGAATTGGAATAACAAATGTATTCTGTTATATGGATGTCATCCAGTCGGGCTTGAAAGCATGCCTTGCATTATTGTTCCATGGCTGTGGCTGGAAACTAGAGAGATCATATGTGTTTTTTTAATAAGTTAAGTAGCTGCTGATATTTGGAGACTATGCAATGTGCTAATACGGGATTAATTTGCAGCAATTTGCAGTGTTACATAAAATCTATTTTTTTCAATATGAATTTGGACAGTATGCGACACTGTATACAGCCAAATGTTGGCGCTATTCAAATAATACGAGATTGAACTAAATTGACTACATAAAATAGTCAAATAGCCTCTTCAGAGAGAAGAGGACTGGAACTCTAGTGCCACCTATTGGAAGTAGAAATCCTTAAAATCAATATTATAGGGCACTCTTGATTAATATATTATATAATACATTATATTGATTATTATTTTTAAAGCCAAAACAGAAACTTCATTTCCAGACACATATTTCAGGGTGTTTGCACCTCATCAGTGCAAAGCAAAAGGGAGAACTTTCTTACCTAGGTGAGAGGCTTCTGACGGGGTGTAAGCAGTAAAGTTTTTCCTTGTGGAGAGTGCCAAATTGGCATAGGGAGACTTATAGGACATGCAATGCTCCCCTGGGAATGCATATAACCTTTTCAAGAGGAAGACGACTAGAACTCTATATCCACCTATTGGACGTAACAATCCTGAAAGTCAACAGTGACCATTTAAAAAGCCTTGCTACATGACATTAACTGAGAAACCAAACCAGAAACTCTGTTTGCAGACATGTGTTTCAGCATGTTTGCCACTCATCAGTGCAAAGCAGGATAACTGGTTTGGCTGGGTGAGAAGCCTCTGACGGGGTGTAAGCAGTAAAGTTTCTCCTTGTGGAGAGTGCCAAATCAGCATAGGGACTTATAGACCATACAATGTTCCCGATAAATGTGCAAATAGCCTTTTCAGAAAGGAAGACGACTGGAACTTTAGTGGCATCTATTGGAAGTATCAAAATAAAATACTAAAACATGTCCACTGTTTGTCTGCACTTTTATTGCATGTCTATAAACAGTGGCCTTTGTAAAAGCAACCAATCAGAATTGTTCTAGTGTATGTTACGGCATAGAAACAGTGATATGATAGCAGGGGCGGATAAGAGTACCTAGGGCTCAGAGCTGTTTTTAACAGTTGTTTTATTTTTTTTATGGCAATTATTTACTGCTAATTCAATTCTATGCAGATAGGAGGGGTAGCAGGTAGGAGGCGCTGTGCCTCTAGCTCCTCCCTCCCCCTCTCTTCCCCTTTTCCATCCACCATAGTAACTACCATCTTCTATCTCAATAATGTAAGAATCTGTCTGACCTGAATACAGATGTTACCCATGAATTGAGAATTTTTAGAATGATTTATCAGTGCAGGAGGAGAAAGAAGCAGCTTTCCCTGATAAGATATATTACAAAGTTTCTTATTTTCTTGTGTGCCATTGATTTATGTAATGAAAATTTAAAGGACGGTTACCCTTTTAACTAAGCAGGCCCTGTATATGACCCTTAACAAAAAATGTTTCATATTGCACCACAGAATACAAAAATGCACCATTCAATTACACTTTATATAGCCACTGGGTAATTTAGAGGGGAGACGACAGTGGATAATAGAGAGGGAGGTTAAGATATGGAAAGTGGATAATGCGGGGTGAGGGGTGACCGTGGATCATGGAGGGTGAAAGGAGACCGTACATCATCGAAGTGAGAGGAGACAGTGGATTATGGAGGGGAAGAGGAGACAGTGGATTATGGAGGGAGAGAGGAGACAGTGGATTATGGAGGGTGAGAGGAGACAGTGGATTATGGAGGGGGAGAGGAGACAGTGGATTATGGAGGGGGAGAGGAGGCAGTGGATCACGGAGGGTGAGAGGAGACAGTGGATCATGGAGGGGGAGAGGAGACAGTGGATTATGGAGGGGGAGAGGAGACAGTGGATCACAGAGGGTGAGAGGAGACAGTGGAACATGGAGAGGGAGAGAAGACAGTGGATTATGGACGTAGAGAGGAGACAGTGGATTATGGAGGGGGAGAGGAGACAGTGGATCATGGAAGGTAAGAGGAGACAGTGGATCATGGAGGGGGAGAAGAGACAATGGATCAAAGAGGGGGAGAGGAGACATTGGATCTGGAAGGTGAGAGGACAAAGTGGATCATGGAAAGGGAGAGGCGACAGTGGATTATGGAGTTGGAGAGGAGACAGTGGATTATGGAGGGGGAGAGGAGACAGTGGATCATGGAGGATGAGAGGAGACAGTGGAACGTCGAGAGGGAGAGACGACAGTGGATTATGGACGTAGAGTGTAGACAGTGGATTATGGAGGGGGAGAGGAGACAGTGGATCTGGAAGGTGAGAGGAGAAAGTGGATCATGGAAGGGGAGAGGAGACAGTGGATTATGGAGTTGGAAAAGAGACAGTGGATTATGGAGGGGGAGAGGAGACAGTGGATCATGAAGGGGGAGAGGAGACAGTGGATCATGTAGGGGGGAGAGAAGACAGTGGATCACAAAGGGTGAGAGGAGAGAGTGGATAATAAAGGGGGAGAGGAGACAGTGGATCACGGAGGGTGAGAGGAGACACTGGAACGTGGAGAGGGAGAGAAGACAGTGGATTATTGACGTGGAGAAGAGACAGTGGATTATGGAGTGGGAGAGGAGACAGTGGATCATGGAAGGTGAGAGGAGACAGTGGATTATGGAGGGGGAGAGGAGACAGTGGATCGTGGAGGGGGAGAGGAGACAGTGGATCTGGAAGGTGAGAGGAGAAAGTGGATCATGGAAGGGGGTAGGAGACAGTGGATTATGGAGTTGGAAAAGAGACAGTGGATCATGGAGGGGGAGAGGAGACAGTGGATCATGAAGGGGGAGAGGAGACAGTGGATCATGTAGGGGGGAGAGAAGACAGTGGATCAAGGAGGGTGAGAGAAGATAGTGGATCATGAAGGGGAAAGGAGACAGTGGATCATGAAGGGGGAGAGGAGACAGTGGATCATGGAGGGTGAGAGGAGACTAGATTATGGATGGGGAGAGGAGACAGTGGAATATGGAGGGGAAGAGGAGACAGTGGATCATGGAAGTTGAGAGGAGACAGTGGATCATGGAAGGTGAGGGGAGACAGTAGATTATGGAGGGTGAGAGGAGACAGTGGATTATGGAGGGGAGAGGAGACAGTAGATCATGGAGGGGGGAGAGGAGACAGTGGATCACGGAGGGTGAGAGGAGACATTGGATCATGGAAGGTGAGATGAGACAGTGGATTATAGAGGGGGAGAGGAGACAGTAGATCATGGAGGGGGGAGAGGAGACAGTGGATCACAGAGGGTGAGACGAAATCAGTTGGAGAGGTTAGAGTAATTCCTGACTCCCTGCCTCAGACAAGATTGATATGAGCAGTCTGGTTTGGCCCCAATGAGACCTGGGCAGTAGCCCAGATTATAATCCGCAAATGCATTGGTTGTCACAGAAATGCTGCTGAAAATCTGCAACATCAAAAACTCACCAAAAGCTCATTGTGAGAACCTTGCCTAATAGTTTATTATACATGATCACCCCATCATCACTAGGTGTTTGATCGCACTGACATGCTTACAGCCACTGGTTCTGGAATTTTTGATGGCAAGAAGAGTACAGTCTGCAGAGCTACACTTGTCAAAAATATGGAAACTCCAACAGAGATCTGATGAACCCCATTAAATATAAGGGGGGTATGATATAAAGGATTTATTGTTATCTTTATTACAAATCCATTGCCAAAAACTGTTATGGTTCCTGAATAAGTGAAAGCCATGATGCTAATGTGAGCACAGACTCATTTCTTTTTCAATGACTCATTTATACATAGCACCACCATACTCTACAATGCATTCCTTATTATTTTCCTATGAAATATATTCTCTGTGTATAGTATGGTGATCGATTCATGTTATAGGCTAGGTTTCTCCTATAAATACATGCTGCTGTGATCCAGGATACGTGGTACTATACTGCAGACTCCAGGCCAGGCTATCTGCCTTCTGCGGTGGTTGTGTTTTGTGGCTGCAGCTCATGAACAATTTATGGCAGTAATTTGTTATGGAGTGATGGAGCAGGATTGAGCAGCCTCCTTAATGAGTGCACACATGAGAAGATGATTGTTTCATATCCTCCTTTTGGCTGATTACTAGCAGTCATTTATCAGTTTCTTATATCATCACTGGCTGGTGATAAGTCATATTCCGGTTGACTTCATATAGACCAGAAATGATGCCTAGAAGAACATTTCTTTTCTTAAAGCGGGAGCTTTTTGTCCAATTAAAGTGATCACTCTGTCTTGATGACAAAAATGCATGTTACTTTAATTGCCGATATTGAGTCGCTATAACACATGAAGTCCTGTCCTGAAGATCAAGTATTTTCTGTTTAGTTACTTAACACATGGTTAATCTATTAGTTTTATACAGAAGTGAAGGAAAACCGATTCAGAGCATTGTCACTAAGTAGAGATGTCAAAAATGCTAAATGGCACATTTTACCTCTCTGCATCTTTAATAAATATTTCATAATGATTATTTATATGTCCAATGTTGTAAACTCCCATTTCATAGAACAACAAACTATTTTACTACAATGCACATATGGTCCCCATCAACCATTCTAGGTCAAATCAGGGGGTTATCGGGATATCAAACGTGTTTTATGGAGTACAATAGGCTATGCTCCAAAGAAAAGCTTTTGGTGAGGTTTTGATGTTGCAGATTAAGTAACATAGGTTACTTGCATTTTTTTTCAAAAATACACAACGTAAAAAAATTACCAAAAACTTGGATTGGATGTGCTGCAGAATTTCCTCCTGATTTTTCAGGGAAAACAAATCTGCAATGTATTAACAGCATGATGTATGAGATTTATGAAAACCTATCCACACTTTGCCGAATAACTCGACATCTGAAATTAAAGGGACACTGTCACCTGAATTTGGAGGGAACAATCTTCAGCCATGGAGGCGGGGTTTTCGGGTGTTTGATTCACCTTTTCCTTACCCGCTGGCTGCATGCTGGCTGCAATATTGGATTGAAGTTCATTCTCTGTCCTCCATAGTACACGCCTGCACAAGGCAAGATTGCGAATATTGCAGCCAGCGGGTAAGGAAAGGGTGAATCAAACACCCGAAAACCCCGCCTCCATGGCTGAAGATTGTTCCCTCCAAATTCAGGTGACAGTGTCCCTTTAACCTACTTTGTGTTTTGTTTTACTTTTGTTTTTTGATTCCCAGCTGCAGCTTTCATACAGGGTAAAAAGTGCAAATCTGCAATATTTTCACTAAACAATGTACTTAATGTACACACATTATTTATATAGCACCATTAATTTAATCTTAATCATACATGACAGGGGACAGAACATTCAGCTTCATCTACTATATAATTGTCTAAGGGTCACTTCCGTCTTTTTGTCTGTCACGGATATTCATTGGTCGCGGCCTCTGTCTGTCATGAAAATCCAAGTCGCTGATTGGTCGTGGCAAAACGCCCACGACATTTGCTACTACCAATCAGCGATGGGCACAGTCCGGCGGCAAAATGACCGCTCCTTACTCCCCGCAGTCAGTGCCCTCTCCATACTCCCCTCCAGTCAGCCCTCACACAGGGTTAATGGCAGCGCTAATGGACCGCTTTATGCTGCGGTGTAACGCACTCCATTAACGCAGCTATTAACCCTGTGTGACCAACTTTTTACTATTGATGGTGCGTATGCAGCATCAATAGTAAAAAGATCTAATGTTACAAATAATAATAATAAAAAGAGAGGTTATTCTCACCCTCCGACGTGGCGCTGTCCTCGGCAGTACAAGCGGCAGGTTCCGGTGCCAAGGATGCTATGCGAGAAGGACCTTCCATGACGTCACGGTCATGTGACCACGACGTCATCACAGGTCCTGTGCTCATACCAACCCTGGGACCAGAAGCTGCCGCGTGCACCACACAAAAGCGCTAGGACTTCAATTGGCCTTCAGAAGGTGAGCATATGTTTATTTTTTATTTTAAGTCTCTTTTTAACCACGCATATAGTGCCCACATTACTATATACTACGTGGGCTGTATTACATACTGCGTGGGATGCGTTATATACTACATGGCTGCTATGTACTACGTGGGCAGTGTTATATACTATGTGAGCAATGTTATAAACTACATGGGCTGTGTTATATACTACATGGCTGCTATATACTACGTGGGCAGTGTTATATACTGTGTGGGCTGCGTTATATACTACATGGCTTCTATATACTTAGTGGGCAGTGTTATATACTATGTGGGCAGTGTTATATCCTGTGTGGGCTGCATTATATACTACATGGCTGCTACATACTACGTGGCCTGTGTTATATATTATGTGGGCAATGTTATATACTGCGTGGCTGCGTTATATAATGTTTGGCCTGTGTTATATACTGTGTGGCCACTGTTATATACTGCGTGGCCTGTATTAACGCATCAGGTATTAAAGAATATGTCGTGGCCTGTGCTATATACTATGGGGCTGCTATATACATACATATTCTAGAATACCCAATGCGTTAGAATCGGGCCACCATCTAGTGGACAATAGATTTACCCTTAATGGGGCTACACGTCCCCTTTGATTCTCCCCCATTTATTTCTGCTGTTGTGAAATTACACATTATACAGTAGGCCATTGCTTGATATCAGACTTTTAGGATTATAAAATATTAGATGAAACATTATCCATACCATATACCCAGCTGTTGTGTGCATACTGAGCACATCCCATTGGTGCACCCCATTAATTCTATATGCACCCATACAATACTACTTTTTACATAGAAGTGAATGGATCCAGTAAGAAGAATGTGACTGGGGCTCTATCTATTAACCACATGTGCTGTTGCCTCTGTTTTATTGCTGTTTATTTTCTTACAGTGACAGTAAAGCTGACAAATAGCAGGCACTGGGCTGTGAGAAAGTGGAGGAGAATACCTTTAGACAGGGTGCAGCCATGTGGAAAGCAACTTTTGCTGCTTTTTTTTTAACCTACTTTCCCCAACCCCCAGCTTTTCCTCCAATTGCCCTTCCCCCTATTTAGTGCCCCCCTTCCTCTCTTTTCTTTTCCCCCATCTTTTTCTGCAGCTTCAGGGCACAAGCCTTTGTCCTTCCCTCCAGCGCAGAACACTCCCCGCTTTGTTTTACTTTCCCTCTGTATCATTGGAGCTAAATGGCAATGCAAGTGGCACGCCATATGGATCAACTTAGCATTTGCTTATCTTGTAGTATTTTTTCTTTTTATGTGAACCATCTGAACTCATAAACAGGCAGGCAGCAGAGAGTGGGGGAGGGGAATTAGCTGCGGACATTAATTGTGTACGCAAGAAAATGCTTTCCTCAGGGTCGCTATCGCTATACGCTGCGAAGGATAGTCTAAAGATAATTAATAATGCAACATAGTGGCCATATCTGTGTCTATACCGTGCAAGCAATCTGATAGTCTCTTATAATTGCCAAATATTATTATGACATTTTTACTTACCGTAATTGTTATCATGGATATGTGACATGTTTAACTTTTCTCTTGTAAGACAGTGGATCTTCACAATATTAATATAAGATCATTTTCACAACACTGTATTGCGGTATTTTTCTTCAGTATTTCTGGAACATAAACAGAGGAAAACTATAATGCACCTCTCCTGTGTTTTGCACCCACTAAGGGTATTTTCCACAGGCCAGTTTACATCCGGATTAGCTGCGGATTGAACGCTGCATACAGCTGCAGCATTCAATCTGCAGCGTCCAGATGTTACAGTATAGTGGAGGGAATTTTATGAAATCCCGTCTCCACTATGCGTGCAAGCACGCATCCGGCGGCCCTGTGTTTCCGGACATGCGGCGCATCTTTTTAGACTGCAGCATGTCTGTTTACCACGCGGCAATGCTCCATCTCCACAAGGTAAATAACACATTCCTGTGTATAGGGTGCGGCGATTCCGTATGTCTTCAATGAACACATCCGGAATCCCTGCTCGTACAGAAGGGGGTGCCACTTTGGGCGGAGCGGGGTTTCCGGTCCGTCCAAAGCGCTGACAATCCAGCCCGTGGAAACATACCCTAAGGCCGGCCTCACACTCAGCGTTGAAAAATACGGTCCGTATATTACGGCCGTAATACGCTGAAAAGTCCCCAAAATAGTGGTCCGTAGCTCCTCCGTAGGCAGGGTGTGTCAGCGTTTTTTGCGCATGGCATCCTCCGTACGTAATCCGTATGGCATCCGTACTGCGTGTTTTTCTCGCAGGCTTGCAAATCCGACATACGGCTATAGAAGGGATCCATGTGTCACAAAAAAAAATATATATATATATACTGTCTATATATATATATATATGTCAGTAGACACATATATGTATATATATTAATATTTCTTCCAGCGCGAGATAGCTTTAAAGCCGGTAATTCAATTGCCGGCTTTTGCTAACTCCTTCCTAAACCCGACATGATATGAGACATGGTTTACATACAGTAAACCATGTCATATCACCTTTTTTTTTGCATATTTCACACTACTAATGTTAGTAGTGTGTATATGCTAAATTTGGCCGTTCTATCTACTAAATTAAAGGGTTAAATGGCGGAAAAAATTGGCGTGGGCTCCCGCGCAATTTTCTCCGCCAGAGTAGTAAAGCCAGTGACTGAGGGCAGATATTAATAGCCTGGAGAGGGTCCACGGTTATTGGCCCCCCCCTGGCTAAAAACACCTGCCCCCAGCCACCCCAGAAAAGGCACATCTGGAAGATGCGCCTATTCTGGCACTTGGCCACTCTCTTCCCATTCCCGTGTAGCGGTTGGATATGGGGTAATGAAGGGTTAATGCCACCTTGCTATTGTAAGGTGACATTAAGCCAAATTAATAATGGAGAGGCGTCAATTATGACACCTATCCATTATTAATCCAATACTAGTAAAGGGTTAAAAAATACACAAACACATTATTAAAAATTATTTTAATGAAATAAAAACAAAGGTTGTTGTAATATTTTATTCAACGCCCAATCCAATCACTGAAGACCCTCGTTCTGTAACAAAAATAACATAATAAACCAACAATATCCTTACCTTCCGCAGATCTGTAAAGTCCAACGATGTAAATCCATCTGAAGGGGTTAAAATATTTTGCAGCCACGAGCTTTGCTAATGCAACGTTGTTCGTGGCTGCAAAACCCCGGGGAATGAAGGTAAAGTAGGTCAATGACC
Organism: Ranitomeya imitator; assembly: GCF_032444005.1. Classification (NCBI taxonomy): domain Eukaryota; kingdom Metazoa; phylum Chordata; class Amphibia; order Anura; family Dendrobatidae; genus Ranitomeya; species Ranitomeya imitator. Next base: position 707,673,436 of record NC_091284.1, on the reverse strand, counting down.
TATATTTACCTTCATTTGCGGTGAGGCACCCTCTGCTGGTTGTTCCTAGATCGTGGGAATTTTCCTAGAAAGCTCCCAGGCTCGAGTTCATAAGAGGCTCCCTCTGCTGGTTGTCCTCATATGAAGTCGAGCATGGGAGCTTTCTAGGAAAATTCCCACAATCTAGGAACAACCAGCAGAGGGCGCCTCACCGCAAATGAAGGTAAATATAGGTCATTGACCTACTTTACCTTCATTCCCCGGGGTTTTGCAGCCACGAACAACGTTCCATTAGCAAAGCTCCTGGCTGCAAAATATTTTAACCCCTTCAGATGGATTTACATCGTTGGACTTTACAGATCTGCGGAAGGTAAGGATATTGTTGGTTTATTATGTTATTTTTGTTACAGAACGAGGGTCTTCAGTGATTGGATTGGGCGTTGAATAAAATATTACAACAACCTTTGTTTTTATTTCATTAAAATAATTTTTAATAATGTGTTTGTGTATTTTTTTTAACCCTTTACTAGTATTGGATTAATAATGGATAGGTGTCATAATTGACGCCTCTCCATTATTAATTTGGCTTAATGTCACCTTACAATAGCAAGGTGGCATTAACCCTTCATTACCCCATATCCAACCGCTACACGGGAATGGGAAGAGAGTGGCCAAGTGCCAGAATAGGCACATCTTCCAGATGTGCCTTTTCTGGGGTGGCTGGGGGCAGATGTTTTTAGCCAGGGGGGGCCAATAACTGTGGACCCTCTCCAGGCTATTAATATCTGCCCTCAGTCACTGGCTTTACCACTCTGGCGGAGAAAATTGTGCGGGAGCACACGCCAATTTGTTCCTCCATTTAACCCTTTAATTTAGTAGATAGAACGGCCAAATTTTGCATATACACACTACTAACATTAGTAGTGTGGAATATGCAAAAAAAGGGGGATATGACATGGTTTATTGTATGTAAACCATGTCACAAATCATGTCGGGTTTAGGAAGGAGAGAGCAAAAGCCGGTAATTTAATTACCGGCTTTAAAGCTATCTCGCGCTGGAATAAATATTAATATATACATATATGTGTCTCACTGACATATATTTATATATATACCTATTCTATGTGTACACATTTATTCTACCTATTCTTCTGTAAGCTGTCAGTGTGATTTTACTGTACACCGCAATGAATTACCGGCTTTTCTCTCTAACACCGCTGCGTATTTCTCGCAAGTCACACTGCTGGTCCGTGTGTGATCTGTATTTTTCAGGCTTCCATAGACTTTCATTGGCGTATTTCTTGCGCAGTACGGTGACAAACGCAGCATGCTGCGATTTTGTACGGCCGTAGAAAGCCGTATAATACTGATCAGTAAAATACGGCAGATAGGAGCAGGGGCATAGAGAATAATTGTGCCGTTTGTTTTGCGAGTTTTAGGGACGTATTATCTGCGCTCTTACGTCCGTAAAACTCGCTGGTGTGAGGCCGGCCTAAGGCTTAATTCACACATCAGTACTTCATCAGTACTTGTATGCCAAAACCAGGAGTGTCTCCAAAATACAGGTGTCAACCTTTCAATTAGGGCTCATATTCACTTGCGAGAAAAAAAACGGTCTGTAATCTGGACCGAAAAAATTGGATGCAAACTACGCGATTGTCATGCGAGTTCAATGCGATTTTTAATCGCACCATCCGTTTTACATCCGTATGCAATGCGTTTTTTTTCTCTGCAACTATTTTTATACAATCATTTACAGGACCATTTACAGTGTTCTATGCCACAGAATGGTAAGGTATCTGTAAAAAAGGGACGGAAAATGGATGGTCTGTATTCCGTGCATTTTTTTCTCACACCCATTGACTTGCATTGACGAGACTCGCAGCAAATCGCAGCATACTGCGATTTTTTTCTCAGTCCGATTTCGGCTGAAAAAAATATCGCAAATGAGATGTCACCTATTGAATAACATTGGTCCGAGTGCAATCAGATTTTTTATCGCATTGCACTCGTCCATTTTGCTTGCAGGTGAGTATGAGCCCTTATAGTTCTTCTCTGTAAGGCCGGGGTCACACTTGCAACTGCAGTGCGAGTCTCTCTCATCTATTCCCGGCACTGCCACCTGCACTCGGGACCGGAGAGTGCGGCTGCATGTATTTCTATGTAGCGGTACTCTCCGGTCCCAAGTGCCGGCGTCCGTGCTGGATATTGATGTGAGAGATTCATTCCTGGTTTTGGCACACAAAGGCCGCCGTCACACATGCGAGTTTTACGGACGTAAGAGCGCAGAATCTACGTCCGTAAAACTCGCAAAAAATACGGCACAATTATTCTCTATGCCCCTGCTCCTATTTGCCGTATTTTACTGATCAGTATTATACGGCTTTCTACGGCCGTACAAAATCGCAGCATGCTGCGTTTGTCACCGTACTGCGCAAGAAATACGCCAATGAAAGTCTATGGAAGCGTGAAAAATACGGATTACACACGGACAAGCAGTGTGACTTGCGAGAAATACACATCGCTGTTAGAGAGAAAAGCCGGCAATTCAGTGCGGTGTACAGTAAAATCACACTGACAGCTTACAGTCCAATAGGTAGTCCAATGGATGTTCATAGATCGTGGGAAATTACCTAGAAAGCCAGGGAGCTTTCTAGGTAATTTCCCACGATCTATGAACATCCAGCAGAGGGCGCCTCACCGCAAATGAAGCTAAATATAGATCATTGATCTATTTTTAGCCTCATTCCCTGGGGTTTTGCAGCGAGGAGCAGCCTGCATTAGCACAGCTCCTTGCTGCAAAATGTTTTAACCCCTTCAGAAGGATTTATATCGTTGGACGTTACAGATCTGCGGAGGGTAAGTATATTGTTGGTTTATTATGTTTTTTTACTCACAGAACGAGGGTCTTCAGTGACTGGATTGGGCGTTGAATAAAATACTGCAACAACCATTGTTTTTATTTCATTAAAATAATTTTAAATAATGTGTTTGTGTTTTATTTAACCCTTCACTACAATTGGATTAATAATGGATAGGTGTCATAATTGACGCCTCTCCATTATTAATTAGGCTTAATGTCACCTTACAATAGCAAGGTGGCATTAATCCTTCATTACCCCATATCCCACCGCTACACGGGAATGGGAAGAGAGTGGCCAAGTGCCAGAATAGGCGCATCTTCCAGATGTGCCTTTTCTGGGGTGGCTGGGGGCAGATATTTTTAGCCAGGGGGGGCCAATAACCGTGGACCCTCTCCAGGCTATTAATATCTGCCCTCAGTCACTGGCTTTACTACTCTGGCGGAGAAAATTGCGCGGGAGCCCACGCCAATTTTTTCCGCCATTTAACCCTTTATTTTAAGAGCTAGAACGGCCAAATTTTGCAGATACACACTACTGACATTAGTAGTGTGGAATCTGCAAAAAAAATGGAGAGAAGACATGGTTTACTGTATGTAAACCATGTCTCAAATCATGTCGGGTTTTAGGAAGGAGAAGGAAAAAGCCGGTAATTGAATTACCGGCTTTCAAGCTGTATAGCGCTGGAATAAATATTAATATATATACATACATGTGTCTCACTGACATATATATATATATATATACCTATTCTATGTGTACACATTTATTCTACCTATTCTACTGTAAGCTGTCAGTGTGATTTTACTGTACACCGCACTGAATTACCGGCTTTTCTCTCTAATATATGTGTCTACTGACATATATATATATATATATATATATATAGACAGTATATATATATTTTCTTTTCTTTTTGGGACACATGGATCACTTCTATAGCGGTATGTTGGTTTTGCTAGCCTGCGAGAAAACCACGCAGTACGGATGCCATACGGATTACATACGGAGGATGCCATGCGCAAAAAACGCTGACACACCCTGCCTACGGAGGAGCTACGGACCACTTTTTTCGGGACTTTTCAGCGTATTACGGCCGTAATATACGGACCGTATTGTTTTACGCTGTGTGTGACGCCGGCCAAACACTGATGAAAAATACTGGCGTGTGAAAAAAACATTACAGATACCAATGCGAAATACTGACCAAAATACAGCCAAGTAAAGAGACCTTAACTGATTCATTTATGGAGCACAGAGTTCATTTAATACTGATATATACTGTGTAAGATCTTTATCAATATTCTAAAAAAATTCAGGTCACTTTTAGGTCTGATTTCGACATCCATTTTTCACATACGTGTTCTATCCATGGTACATCATAGTCTATGGGGCTGTTCACTTTTCCGTATACTTTTGGATTGTGTGTTTGTGCAAAAATCACAAAGTCATCCATTTTTTACTTGCATCTCGGATGAAAATACTAATACAAGTATACAGGGTTGTGAAAATTGACCGACGGCATCGGTGTGCAGTCAGCACGATATCCGTAACCAACATTGTCATGGATAGGAGAAGCTGTGCCTTTTATTTATCCAGACTTGAAAGTCAATGATGGTAAAAACTGACACTGACGAAACACTCATGAAAGTCCAAAATGCTGATGACACTCAAAACTATTTTATTTGCCTATGTGACCACACAGGAATGTCTGATTGAGGCCATAGAAGTCTTATATTAGGCAATCAGCTTGCGTGGAGGTATACAGAGTTCGAAAGATTACTTACCGTATATGGAATATGAATCAATACAGAATAGATCTATATGTTTGTACATTGTTAGCCAGTAGATAGAAAAATATTTAGAATTAATAATAATAATCTTTATATATAGTGCTAACATATTCTGCAGCTCTTTACAGTTTGCACACATTATCATCACTGGCCCCGAGGGGGCTCAAAATCTAGATTCCCTATCAGTATTTCTTTGGAATATGGGAGGAAACCGGAGAACCTGGAGGAAACCCACGAAAACACGGAGAGAACATACAAACTCTTTGCAGATGTTGTCCTTGGTGGGATTTGAACCCAGGACTCCAGCACTGCAGTGCTAACCACTGAGCCATGAGAGTCCTCAGTGGTTGATACCTTTTAATGGCTAACTGACAAGATGGTAACAAATTGCAAGCTTTTGAGACTACTCAGGTCTCTTCATCTGGGATAGTATAACACAAAATCTGAAGAAACCCGTATTTATTCACAACACAGCAGAGAAATAATGCAATAGATAAGACAAGTGACGTGAAGAAGAACTAAAGAGACAATCCATTACCAGCTCTTTCATATAAATCCTCCCAGCTGTATGGAGCTGTAATAGGGCAACAGGGCCCGGCTTTAAGCCTGCCGTCACACTATCAGTATTTGGTCAGTATTTTACCTCAGTATTTGTAAGCCAAAACCAGGAGTGGGTGAGAAATACAGAAGTGGTGCATATGTTTCTATTATACTTTTCCTCTGATTGTTCCACTCCTGGTTTTGGCTTACAAATACTGAGGTAAAATACTGACCAAATACTGATAGTGTGACGGCAGCCTAATTCTGTATGCCCCAAATCAGTATGGAGGCACAATCGGCTGAAAAAACTGTTGCATGATTCATTGAATGTTGTATTAAATATTTTCCCCTCCAGTCATTGCGGAGAATTTCTCTCACATACAGCAGTGCGTGGAGCAACAAATAATTTGTATATAAAAATATGTTTATTGCAATGTAATTAAAATAACGAAAAAACAACAACTCAGAAATAGTAACGTTTAACTGTACCAATAGTAAGAAGTGTTTTACACAATATATTCCTCTTTTTATTTATTTAATCCACATAAAAAAAATTGCATTTAACTGCAGCACGGTGGCTCAGTGGTTAGCAATGTTGCTTTGCTGCACTGTGGTCAAATCCCACCAAGGACGACATCTGCGAGGAGTTTATATGTTCTCCCCGCGTTTGGGTGGGTTTCCTCCGGGTTCTCCAGAGTCATCCCACACTACAAAGACTTACTGATGGGAAATCTAGATTGTGAGCCCAATGAGAACAGTGATGATAATCTCTGTAAAGCGCTGCGGAATATGATGGCGCTATACAGTATAAGTAAGCATAGTAAATGAATAGTACATAGCGTGAGGGTGTGACACCCGGCACCCTCGCCGATCAGCTGTTCCCGGTGACATCGGCTTCTGGAAGTGCTCAGTTCTCCGTCTACTGAGAGTGGTCGCGGCCGGGTACTGCACATCCGTCCTCTATTCATTTGAAAAGTAGTGGACAACTTTTTTAAATATTATGATTAAATTGAGTGGATTCAATGGAGCTTCTTGTGCTCACTCCAAGGGCATTATTATTATTATTATTATTATTATTTTTATTATTTATTTATATAGTACCATTAATTCCATGGTGCTGTACATGAGAAAGGGGTTACATACAGGGTTATAGATATCGTGTACAGTAAACAGGTTTACAGTGACAGACTGGTACAGAGGGGAGAGGACCCTGTCCTTGAGGACTTACATTCTATGGGGCATACTTAAGATTGCAGGCATATTGCGACATGCTGTGAAAATTTCAGCATAAATTCATTTCATTTCAGGCATATCGTTAGGAGTAAATTAGCTGAACAGCTCAGTGTGTAAGCAGCTTTGGTATCACAACTATTACAGCCTACAAGTGCTTTCCGTAGATACGAGAGCAGGCCCTGACTGCGGCCTTATTCTGGTTCACAAATCTAATCAGGTTGTTGAGAGGTTTTCTGTTGTCCATGTGTTGGCACATGTATCAGATGTCAAAACACAAATTAGCAGAAGAGGCAATTGCCGATAGCTGCTACTGCGCAGGCTCGGCGGCTCCATCTTGAAAAAGGAAATTTTTTTTCTCACCTCAAGTCTCACACAATACCTTTTGGCTGCATTTTTTATGCCAGTTTTAAGCTGTGTTTTACAGTACCAGCAAAAGCTCTGAGACTTCAGAAATCTCATGCACACATTATTTTTCTTTCCTGACTAAACTGGAAAACTGGTGCATTTAAAAAAATTGCAGCATGCACTTATTTCAGTATTTTTTCATCAATAGAATTCAATGAGTATGTGAATCTACACAGCAAAAATGCAGTAAAAAAATGCAGGTATCAGGTTTTGCTATGTTTTAGTGAAAAAAGCAGGTACGGCAGAATGTGAAACCAATTTATTTTTGTGATTTTCCAAAGTTTCAGACATAATGTCTTGGTGTTCTTGTCTGAGAATGGCAGTTAGGATTAGTATGGTTTAATTAAACTAGTGATACATGAAGAGTAGCATGGTGGCTTAGTGGTTAGCACTGCAGTCTTGCAGCGCTGGAGTCCTGGGTTCAAATCCCACCAAGGACAACATCTGCAAGGAGTTTGTATGTTCTCCCTGTGTCTGCGTGGGTTTCCTCCCACATTCCAAAGACATACTGATAGGAAATTTAGATTGTGAGCCCCACTGGGGACCGTGATGAGCGAATATACTCGTTACTTGAGATTTCCCGAGCATGCTCGGGTGTCCTCCGAGTATTTGTAAGTGCTCAGAGATTTAGTTTTCCTTGCAGCAACTGAATGATTTACATCTGTTAGCCAGCTTGATTACATGTGGGGATTCCCTAGCAACCAGGCAACCCCCACATGTGCTTATGCTGGCTAACAGATGTAAATCATTCAGCTGCGGTGATGAAAACGAAATCTCCGAGCACTTACAAATACTCGGAGGACACCCGAGCGTGCTCGAGAAATCATGAGTAACGAGTATATTCACTCATCACTAATGATAATGTGTGCAAAACTGTAAAGCGCTGCGGAATATGTTAGCGCTATATAAAAAGAAAGATTATTATAAGAGTAAACATTGCCAACCAAGGAGTGAAACTGAACAATACTTGATCAACTCAAGGGCAGACTAAAGTGTAAAAGTAAACAATGTCCTACAAACTCAATGCCATGTCAATATCTAGGTAAACTATTCCTGACAAATTCACCTTCCCCCAATGTTACATTTGTAAGGGTGGTTTCACATTTGCGTTTTTGCGGCAAAAAACCGCATGCGTTTTTTTCTCTATATTTAACATTAAAAACGCATGCTATTTTTGTATGCGTTTTGACGCGTTCTTGCAACGCATGCATTTTTTCTGCATGCGTTGTGTTGCAGAAATGCAACATGTAGTATTTTTAGCAGCTTTTTTTTGCCGCAAAAAAATGCATGCGTTTTTTTGCGGCAAAAAAATGTATTGCTGTCTATGTAAACGCATGCGTTTTTAACCACATTCATTTGCATGCGTTAAAAACGCATGCGTTTTTTAAAAAAAAACATAAAAACACACTGATAAACCACCCCACACCATAAAATTGATAAAGGGATCCTACCCCTACCCCTAACCCTACCCCTAACCCTACCCCTAACCCTACCCCTAACCCCTTTAAGGGTAGGGTTAGGGTTAGGGTCAGGGGTAGGGTTAGGGGTAGGGTTAGGGTTAGGATCCCTTTAGGGTTAGGGTTAGGATCCCTTTAGGGTTAGGGTTAGGGTTAGGATCCCTACCCCTAACCCTACCCCTAACTCTAACCCTAGCTCTTTCTGTTTATAGTGGGTTTTTTACTTTATTTTGATGATTGGCAGCTGTCACACATTTATCTGCATGCGTTTTAAAAACGCAAACGCATGAAAAAACGCATGTAAACGCATCAAAACGCCACATTTTTTTCACCACATGCAAAAACGCATGCGTCAAAAAAACGCAGCGTTTGCACGCGTTTACAGTCGTGTTTTCACCATGCGTTTTTTAAAAAAACGCATGCGTTTTGAAACGCAAGTGTGAAACCAGCCTAATTGTGTATTTTTTTTTTATAAACTTATGTGAACTTTTCTATTCAGAATAGTCACTAATTTCAGACATAAAATAGTTTTTCCCCTAAATATTTTGATCAAATTGCCCTTTTTTCCAAAACATTATTTTATGGTTTCACATACAGGTGCTTCTCACAAAATTAGAATATCATCAAAAAGTTAATTTATTTCAGTTCTTCAATGCAAAAAGTGAAACTCGTGTATTATATATAGTCATTACACACAGAATGATCGATTTCAAGTGTTTATTTCTGTTAATGTTGATGATTATGGCTTACAGCCAATGAAAACCCAAAAGTCATTATCTCAGTAAAGTAGAATACTTTATAACACCAGCTTGAAAAATTATTTTAAAAACCAAAATGTTGGCCTACTGAAATGTATATTCAGTAAATGCACTCAATACTTGGTCGGGTCACCTTTTGCATCAATTAGGGCATCAATGCGGCGTGGCATGGAGGCAATCAGCCTGTGGCACTGCTGAGGTGTTATGGAATCCCAGGTTGCTTTGATAGCAGCCTTCAGCTCATCTGCATTGTTGCGTCTCGTGTCTCTTATCTTCCTCTTGACAATACCCCATAGATTCTCTATGGGGTTACGATCAGGAGAATTTGCTGGCTAATCAAGCACAGTGATACTGTTGTTTTTAAACCAGGTATTGGTACCTTTGACAGTGTGGACAGGTGCCAAGTCCTGCTGAAGAATGAAATTTCCATCTTCAAAAAACTTGTCGGCAGAGGGAAGCATGAAGTGCTTTAAAATTTCCTGGTAGACGGCTGCGCTGTTATTCGTCTTGACAAAACACAGTGGACCTACACCAGCAGATGACATGGCTCCCCAAACCATCACTGATTGTGGCACCTTCACACTAGACCTCAAGCAGCTTGGATTGCGGCCTCTCCACTCTTCCTCCAGACTCTGGGACCCTGATTTCCAAATGAAATGCAAAATTTACTTTTATCTGAAAACCATACCTTGGACCACTGTGCAACAGTCCAGTTATTTTTCTCCTTTGCCCAGTTAAGACGCTTCTGACGTTGTTTATTGGTCATGAGTGGCTTGAAACAAAGAATGCGACACTTGTAGCCCATGTCCTGGATCACTCCTTGTGAATCTCCCCCAAATTTTTGAATGGCCTTTTCTTAACAAGCTTTTCAAGGCTGCGGTTATCCTGGTTGCTTGTGCACCTTTTTCTACCACACTTTTTCCTTCAACTTAACTTTCCATGAATATGCTTGGATACAGCACTCTGTGAACAGCCAGCTTCTTTAGCAATGACCTTTTGTGGCTTACCCTCCTTGTGAAGTGTGTCAATGACTGCCTTCTGGACATCTGTTAAGTCAGCAGTCTTCCCTATAAGTGTGGAGTCTACTGAAACAGACTAAGGGATTTTTTTAAAATGCTTAGGAAGCCTTTCCAAGTGTTTTTTGTTAATTATTCTAATTTACTAAGAAAATGACTTGTGTTTTTGTTGGCTGCAAGCCATAATCATCAACATTAACATAAATAAACACTTGAAATAGATCACTTTTTTGTAATAACTCTATATAATATCTGAGTTTCACTTTTTGTATTGAAGAACTGAAATAAATTAACTTTTTGATGATATTCTAATTTTGTGAGAAGCACCTGTATGTCTTACATCGATTACCTGTGTTCAGGCTTCTGTGGTGGAGCAAAGCTGAACTTTGGTATCCTGAAAAACGTAACAAGACATGCTTTCTGTAAGCAGCTTCTTTACTGCCAAGAGAGCAGATTTTGCCTGCAGAAAAAAAGCGCATCAAAAACACAATGTATGAACACAGCTTTAAATTATCCATTAGTAATTTTAAACTATGAAATTCATTAGGTAAGTCCTCGCCATGCAATTTAGCACCTTTGGCACAGGTGGCACATTTGTTATGCCCACTTCTGCTTCAAATACTTCCCCCTTACTCCCTCTTCTTTACTCATTTTCCAGATTAGAGTTAAGTACAGGCTATTTTATAATCATAGACACCAAGAGCTTCAGCAAGGTTTTAAAAGCTGACAGGCATTGGAACGTAGCACAGAATAGCCATGATTTATAGATGTAATCAAGCACTTAAAAACCCTATTACTATTGTGTTGTGCTTATCATGATAATAAGAAGCTGCAGCTGAGGCACTGACCTATGAAACAGTAGACCCAGCTATGCCATCAGCACGAATCTGTGTAACCTGTTTTATCCGATGACCTAGCAACATGACACAGTGTCTTGTTTGCATTAGCTGCCACATTCCTACACAAAAGACACAGAAAGAATGGAAACTTACAGCCAAAACATCGAACCCAACACGTCAGCGTCTGAAAATTCTGCTGGTCAAGAGGCAAAATAAAAAAATCAATTCAAATACAACTGGGATCAGCTAGCGTCACTGCATGAATATGGATTTTAAAGGTCCAAATATGGCAGTAGAAGCATGAGAATTGTAGGGCTGGGGCTTAGGGTATGTGCCCACGATCAGGAACTGCTGCCGGTTTGACTCTGCGTATTTATGTAGCGTCAAACCCGCAGTGGTCAGATGTTACAGCATAGTGGGATTTCCAGATATCCCATGTCCACTATACGTCCACAATTGCCCGACATGCGGCGCGTCTTTCCAGACTGCAGCATGTCAATTTCTCTTGCGGAGATGAAATTACATCAATAGAATGTATTGAACGCAGTTAATCTGCACGGTTCAGTGAACACACACGGATTTACCTGCGTTAAATAGACGCCAGCTCTTTGGACTCAGCAAACATACGCTGCTTCCAAAGCGCTGCTACTTCCGAATAATGGACATCTGACCTTAGACTTCAAAACTGTGCTACTCTTAGTAATGGTAAGGTTATCACCCAAAAAACACATACCAATATTTATATCTCTAGTGGAGAATATTGATTTCTTGGTATAATCTTATCCTACAGAGAAGAAACTCAGTAGGCAAAAGGTAAAGTTGAGAACATATTGCTCATTGTACATAATGGTCAATCTGAAGATTTTGAAATTTCAGCACAGTATTCGGAGCACTCTAACTTTGTGACCCACACATGTGAGTTGCCATGTGGGGAAGACAGTTGAGTACGTTATATGACGGGTCAAGGGTGAACATCCCGGGTTTGCCACTTATGTCTAAGAGGGTCCAACTTTAACCTCCTTAAAGCACCACCCCAGCGTTTTTTTCTTTTTCTTTGCAGCACTGTAGTGGTTCTATTTATATAAGATCCATGCCCTTAACCAGCTGCTGTCTTCATCTTTTATCGGCGCCGGTCTGGTCGGTCTCCAGTAGTTAGTGACCTGCCGGATCGCTCCAGTGCTTGCTGGGAAATCCAGAAATCATGACTCAATGTAAGTCTAGGAGAGTCAGGATGGGGCTCTCATAGACTTACATAGAGAGCTTGTGACCGTTACATCTGACTTCCGGTCAGTCAGAAGTTGCAATCACATGATGACTGCGCAGAATCGGAGCTGCATCGGGAATAGCTGAATCCGGTGGCTTGTAAGTATAAGACTAGGGTCAGGGAACTTATTAGCCACTACTCCTGCATTGAAATTAAAATTCAGCATTTTTTTAAGAGGCTATCCCACAATTACTATCCTAATATCACTATCTACTATCACAGAAAAGGTGATACGTTGCTGATCCCAGCAAGTATGCATCATCAGAAAATTACCTATTGCTTAAATCAAATTTTTGTGTTAAATATATACATATACAGGTCCTTCTCAAAAAATTAGCATATAGTGTTAAATTTCATTATTTACCATAATGTAATGATTACAATTAAACTTTCATATATTATAGATTCATTATCCACCAACTGAAATTTGTCAGGTCTTTTATTGTTTTAATACTGATGATTTTGGCATACAACTCCTGATAACCCAAAAAACCTGTCTCAATAAATTAGCATATTTCACCCATCCAATCAAATAAAAGTGTTTTTTAATAACAAACAAAAAAACCATCAAATAATAATGTTCAGTTATGCACTCAATACTTGGTGGGGAATCCTTTGGCAGAAATGACTGCTTCAATGCGGCGTGGCATGGAGGCAATCAGCCTGTGACACTGCTGAGATGTTATGGAGGCCCAGGATGCTTCAATAGCGGCCTTAAGCTCAACCAGAGTGTTGGGTCTTGCGTCTCTCAACTTTATCTTCACAATATCCCACAGATTCTCTATGGGGTTCAGGTCAGGAGAGTTGGCAGGCCAATTGAGCACAGTAATACCATGGTCATTAAACCATTTACCAGTGGTTTTGGCACTGTGAGCAGGTGCCAGGTCGTGCTGAAAAAATGAAATCTTCATCACCATAAAGCATTGACCCTGCCCTTGATGAAACACAGTGGACCAACACCAGCAGCTGACATGGCACCCCACACCATCACTGACTGTGGGTACTTGACACTGGACTTCAGGCATTTTGGCATTTCCTTCTCCCCAGTCTTCCTCCAGACTCTGGCACCTTGATTTCCGAATGACATGCAAAATTTGCTTTCATGAGAAAAAAGTACTTGGGACCACTTAGCAACAGTCCAGTGCTGCTTCTCTGTAGCCCAGGTCAGGCGCTTCTGCCGCTGTTTATGGTTCAAAAGTGGCTTTACCTGGGGAATGCGGCACCTGTAGCCCATTTCCTGCACACGCCTGTGCACGGTGGCTCTGGATGTTTCCACACCAGACTCAGTCCACTGCTTCCTCAGGTTCCCCAAGGTCTGGAATCGGTCCTTCTCCACAATCTTCCTCAGGGTCCGGTCTCCTCTTCTCGTTGTACAGTGTTTTCTGCCACATTGTTTCCTTCCAACAGACTTACCATTGAGGTGCCTTGATACAGCACTCTGGGAACAGCCTATTTGTTGAGAAATTTCTTTCTGGGTCTTACCCTCTTGCTTGAGGGTGTCAATGATGGCCTTCTTGACATCTGTCAGGTCGCTAGTCTTACCCATGATTGGGGTTTTGAGTAATGAACCCGGCAGGAAGTTTATATAAGCCTCAGGTATCTTTTGCATGTGTTTAGAGTTAATTAGTTGATTCAGAAGATTAGGGTAATAGGTCGTTTAGAGAACCTTTTCTTGATATGCTAATTTATTGAGACAGGTTTTTTGGGTTATCAGGAGTTGTATGCCAAAATCATCAATATTAAAACAATAAAAGACCTGACAAATTTCAGTTGGTGGATAATGAATCTATAATATATGAAAGTTTAATTGTAATCATTACATTATGGTAAATAATGAAATTTAACACTATATGCTAATTTTTTGAGAAGGACCTGTATATGTATATATATATTTATTTTAGCACTGTTTTTATTTTCATATCATAAATATTATTAAAAATAAAAATTAGTCAACTTATAAATTTTCACACTGGCCCCTGGGGATTTTTCAACTTCCTGCTATTTCTTGAAATGCACATGTACATTAACCACAGTGAACAGACTCAGACTCTTATTTTTTGTATTGAAGCATCTAATGAGCGTGTCCAAGCAGCTCTGCTATCCTGGGGTGCACCCAACAATTATGTGATCATCTAATACAGTGTTCCCCAACTCTGGTTCTCAAGAGCCACCTACAGGTCATGTTTTCAGGATTTCCTTAGCATTACACAGGTGATGGAATTATTGCCTGAGCAGGTGATGCAATTATCAGCTGGGCAATACTAAGGAAATCCTGAACTCTGGTGTAATAGAAGCTGTGACATTGCTGCCTATAATGAGCACATAGTGTTCACTGAGACCTAAGTAGAGAGGGAAAGAGAAGACGAAAGAGGGTATAAATTGCTTCTTCCATCTTCTCAAGCTTTCAGCCAGGCACCCCTGATTTTGCAATATTCCAGGACATGGACCATACACTTATAATGTCGCTAACGCCTTAAAATGGTCCTAAACAGATTACAACACCTTCCAGCAGGGTAGATTGCATGTGAGGGTCTTAGCTAATTAATATCATAGTTCACAATTACTGGTGGATTATGGGAGAGGGGAGGTTTTATCACGAGCTATTGGAGAGCAAGGGACCTACATAGTTTTGTTGTGCTTTCTGTGTTGGCCCCTGGGTGCAGTTTTATACAAGTATGTATATTTTTTTATCAACCTTCATCTTGATTTTGAGCCATGGCAACTTAATGGATGAACGATCTTTAGGAAGATCAATCTTGTGGAAGCCTAGATAGGTCTGCCAAAATCTTCTCAACCGTTGCCTTGATAGTATCAAGCTATTGGGGCTGCAGGTCTTTCTCTTCTCCTTGATCCTTCTTTTCCTCCGACCATGATGTCCGTGATTGATCTCTTCGTATCATGTGTCCAAAGTAGGCAAATCGTAGCTTGGTGATCTGTGCTTCGTGTGACGTGATTACACATATAGAAACTTTTATATACATTTACTAGAGGGATTACTAAATTATGGGTGTGTCATTGATCTAGTCTGCATATGTGAAATCATCTCTGCTCTGCACCTAAGATATCGTCACCATAACTTCAAGCTTGTCTAGTTCTGACTCAATGAAAAGTTGTCCATCTGTTGTCACATATGTCAAAAACACACAAGCAAGTACAGGCATTGGAGACCCTGAGATTCACAGGCTAGGCTATGTGAAGGGTGTCTTATGGAATTTTCTCCAGACAAGGGTTGCTCCTTAACCAGGTGTACAAACCTGCTTGTTTCACATATCTCTAAACTCATCAAGATACTGAGGGAACTCTCAGAGGTGGCAAACTTATCCATATCTACATGTCAGCATGAGCGCTACATACCCAAACAAAATATTAACTCCTTATGCAAAGGCCCAAGTTGCATTACTCTGCCTATATAATGACATGATGACTAAGCACTATAGGCTTCTGCCATCATGTAATTTCCAGCTTAGTTTCTGTGCAGATTTCAGACAGTTTTGTTAGTCCCTAAGGCGCTCTCGAGGCCGCTAAGTAGTGACTCCATACCACACTGTGTTTGTCCCCAAGAGCAACGCCTTTAGATAACTATACCTGCATAATATTGCATACAATTGAAAATACTATGTATATTAAATCAGATGTTGGCCTAAAGTATAGTATGGACATATACATATATTGATATACAGTGCCTACAAGTAGTATTCAACCCCCTGCAGATTTAGCAGGTTTACACATTTGGAATTAACTTGGCATTGTGACATTTGGACTGTAGATCAGCCTGGAAGTGTGAAATGCACTGCAGCAAAAAAGAATGTTGTTTCTTTGTTTATTTTTTTTTTAAATTGTGAAAAGTCTTTTCAGAGGGTCATTTATTATTCAACCCCTCAACCCACCAGAATTCTGTTTGGTTCCCCTAAAGTATTAAGAAGTAGTTCAGGCACAAAGAACAATGAGCTTCACATGTTTGGATTAATTATCTCTTTTTCCAGCCTTTTCTGACTATTTAAGACCCTCCCCAAACTTGTGAACAGCACTCATACATGGTCAACATGGGAAAGACAAAGGAGCATTCCAAGGCCATCAGAGACAAGATCGTGGAGGGTCACAAGGCTGGCAAGGGGTACAAAACCCTTTCCAAGGAGTTGGGCCTACCTGTCTCTGCTGTTGGGAGCATCATCCGGAAGTGGAAGGCTTATGGAACTACTGTTAGCCTTCCACGGCCTGGACAGCCTTTGAAAGTTTCCTCCCGTGCCGAGGCCAGGCTTGTCCGAAGAGTCAAGGCTAACCCAAGGATAACAAGGAAGGAGCTCCGGGAAAATCTCATGACAGTGGGGACATTGGTTTCAGTCAATACCATAAGTAACGTACTCCACCGCAATGGTCTCCGTTCCAGATGAGCCCGTAAGGTACCTTTACTTTCAAAGCGTCATGTCAAGGCTCATCTACAGTTTGCTCATGATCACTTGGAGGACTCTGAGACTGACTGGTTCAAGGTTCTCTGGTCTGATGAGACCAAGATCGAGATCTTTGGTGCCAACCACACATGTGACGTTTGGAGACTGGATGGCACTGCATACGACGCCAAGAATACCATCCCTACAGTCAAGCATGGTGGTGGCAGCATCATGCTGTGGGGCTGTTTCTCAGCCAAGGGGCCTGGCCATCTGGTCCGCATCCATGGGAAGATGGATAGCACAGCCTACCTGGAGATTTTGGCCAAGAACCTCCACTCCTCCATCAAGGATCTTAAGATGGGTCGTCATTTCATCTTCCAACAAGACAACGACCCAAAGCGCACACAGCCAAGAAAACCAAGGCCTGGTTCAAGAGGCAAAAAATCAAGGTGTTGCAGTGGCCTAGTCAGTCTCCTGACCTTAACCCAATTGAAAACTTGTGGAAGGAGCTCAAGATTAAAGTCCACATGAGACACCCAAAGAACCTAGATAACTTGGAGAAGATCTGTATGGAGGAGTGGGCCAAGATAACTCCAGAGACCTGTGCCGGCCTGATCAGGTCTTATAAAAGACGATTATTAGCTGTAATTGCAAACAAAGGTTATTCCACAAAATATTAAACCTAGGGGTTGAATAATAATTGACCCACACTTTTATGTTTAAAATTTATAAAAATTTAACTGAGCAACAAAACTTTTTGGTTTGTAAGATTTATGCATCTGTTAATAAATCCTGCTCTTGTTTGAAGGCTCTAACTTATTTGCATCTTATTAAACCTGCTAAATCTGCAGGGGGTTGAATACTACTTGTAGGCACTGTATGCAATATATACAGTAGTTGTTAGTGTGAGCCTTCCAGAAACATCTTTACATTGCAAGTAAAAAAAACGGGTTAAAATAAACATTTAGGTATTGTGTGGTCTTAATATTATTGGACGTAGGCTGGTTTTACATGTCCAAGATTCACAGTATTAGGACCAAGTACAGGTCTCTAGACCAGATCTCCAACAGCCTGCTGTGATCAAGACTCGAGGCCCACAGTAATGGGAAATTTTCATTGTAAGATAATTGTGAATGAACGTTGCTAAAAAACGATCACTCGATGAATGGGCAAAACACTTTTCATTAGGTGACCTAATCGTTTGCACAACATAAAAGATCATCACTCTCGGTGGTGCATCATCCTTCGTAAACAGGACATGCACTTCTGAAAACCATGGCTGATTACGTGCACTGAGCTGCTATAGACTGCTTCGTGTGCATAGTTTGCTTAGGTCTACCTGTGTCGATTAAAGTTTGTCAATCAGTGGCTGCATGGCGCCACCGGTCAATCTGTGTAAACAGATCTTAAGTCTGTGCTTGGACCGTGAATGTCTCGAGAGGGAAATGGCGCTGCTCATTGTTTATAGAAGTGTTCCCCAACTCCAGCCTCCTGAAGAGCCACCAACAGATCAACAGCTTCTAAGGAAATCCTGAAAATATGATCTGTTGGTGGCTCTTGAAGACTGGAGTTTGTGAACACTGGGTTTTAGAGATGTCATTTTAAAAAAATGAGGGAATTTTTAAATTTTACACAAACTATTTTTTTTTAAACCCAAGCAAAAATCACAAACATTGTTCTTAGCATCTTTGGATGTTTATTACTTCATTATGCTTGTAACATACAAGCGTGCTAGAAACAACACATAAAAATAATTTTATTAATACATTAATTTATATAGTACCAACATGATCTTCAGCGTTTTACAATTTAGAAAGTACATATAAAGACAATATCAGACTTTACAGGGTAACACACAATTTACCAATTCAAACAAGAGGAGTGAAAGTCCTGCTCACAAGCTAACAATCTAATGTGTAACAAGCACTGCTCAAACTTCCATAATAAAAAGCACCAAAAGCAAAAACGGGTATAGAATTTTCTAATAAATTGCTGCAGACTTCAAAATAAGGCTCTGTTCATATCACATTTTATACACTTGTCCGTAGCTCTGCCATGGGTTTACGTCTAAAGTCCTGAAAAATTGAATTAGGATGTTTGTGTTGATGGGGCCATTGAACGTAATGTGTCTTGTCGAACGTAAATTTTGGCAGTTTCCACTTATTTCGGGTGGGCACCGAAACACAGATGACCAAGTTTGGGTGTCACCTTGGCTTATCTGGCATTATTTTCAGCATTCTAGATTCATAGCAATTTCTGATTATCACGTTCTGAAAAGAATGACTACATTTCATGCATTCTGTGTAGAACAATTAAGCCACGTTCACATGTTCAGCATTTGGTCAGTATTTCACATCAGTATGTGTAAGCCAAAACCAGGAGTGGAAGAATAAGAGGAAAAGTATAATAGAAACATATGCACCACTTCTGTATTTATCACATAATCCTGGTTTTGGCTGAGAAATACTGAGGTAAAATACTCACCAAATACTGAACATGTGAACATGGCCTTATTGATGGGCTAGGAGAGTCGTGGTGAAATAGGAAAATAATAGAATCACTAAAATATTCAGATTACACCAGAAAAAAATAAATAATCAAACATTTAACCTGGAATTCTTTTCCTTAGATTTCCTTATGCTAATGAAAGAACATTATTTCTGCAGACAGACAAAGGCATTCTTCACCCTGTTCACTAATTAGTGACAGACGACACACACTCAGGCCGGCGTCACACTCAGCGTAAGACAATACGGTCCATATATTACGGCCGTAATATGCTGAAAAGTCCCCAAAATAGTGGTCCGTAGCTCCTCCATAGGCAGGGTGTGTCAGCGTATTTTGCACATGGCATCCTCCGTATGTAATCCACATGGCATCCGTACTGCATGTTTTTCTCGCAGGCTTGCAAAACCGACATACCGCTATACAAGGGATCCATGTGTAAAAAAAAAAAAAACATATATGCTGTCTATATATATATATATATATATATATATATATATATATGTCAGTAGACACATATATGTATATATATTAATATTTCATACAGCGCGAGATAGCTTTAAAGCCGGTAATTCAATTACCGGCTTTTGCTATCTCCTTCCTAAACCGACATGATATGAGATATGGTTTACATACAGTAAACCATCTCATATCACTATTTTTTTGCATATTCCACACTACTAATGTTATTAGTGTGTATATGCAAAATTTGGCCGTTCTAGCTATTAAATTAAAGGGTTAAATGGCGGAAAAAATTGGCGTGGGCTCCCGCGCAATTTTCTCCGCCAGAGTAGTAAAGCCAGTGACTGAGGGCAGATATTAATAGCCTGGAGAGGGTCCATGGTTATTGGCCCCCCCCCTGGCTAAAAACATCTGCCCCCAGCCACCCCAGAAAAGGCACATCTGGAAGATGCGCCTATTCTGCCACTTGGCCACTCTCTTCCCATTCCCGTGTAGCGGTGGGATATGTGGTAATGAAGGGTTAATGCCACCTTGCTATTGTAAGGTGACATTAAGCCAAATTAATAATGGAGAGGCGTCAATTATGACACCTATCCATTATTAATCCAATACTAGTAAAGGGTTAAAAAAACACAAACACATTATTAAAAATCATTTTAATGAAATAAAAACAAAGGTTGTTGTAATAATTTATTCTACGCTCAATCCATCTGAAGACCCTCACTCTGTAACAAAGAAAAAATAATAAACCAACAATATACATACCTTCCGAAGATCTGTAAGGTCCCACAATGTAAATCCATCTGAAGGGGTTAAAATATTTTGCAGCCAGGAGCTCTGTTAATGCAGCGGTGCTCCTGGCTGCAAAACCCAGGGGAATGAAGGTAAAGTAGGTTAATGACCTATATTTACCTTAATTTGCGGTGAGGCGCCCTCTGCTGGTTGTCCTCATATGAACTCGAGCCTGGGAGCTTTCTAGGAAAGTTCCCACGCTCGAGGGACAACCAGCAGAGGGCGCCTCACCGCAAATTAAGGTAAATATAGGTCATTGACCTACTTTACCTTCATTCCCCGGGGTTTTGCAGCCAGGAGCACCGCTGCATTAACAGAGCTCCTGGCTGAGAGTGGCCAAGTGGCAGAATAGGCGCAACTTCCAGATGTGCCTTTTCTGGGGTGGCTGGGGGCAGATGTTTTTAGCCAGGGGGGGGCCAATAACTATGGACCCTCTCCAGGCTATTAATATCTGCCCTCAGTCACTAGCTTTACTACTCTACTAGTGTGGAATATGCAAAAAAAAAGGTGATACGAGATGGTTTACTGTATGTAAACCATGTCTCATATGATGTCGGGTTTAGGAAGGAGATAGCAAAAGCCGGTAATTGAATTACCGGCTTTAAAGCTGTCTAGCGCTGTATGAAGTAATAATATATATACATATATGTGTCTCGCTGACATATATATATATATATATATATATTCTATGTGTACACATTTATTCTACCTATTCTACTGTCAGCTGTCAGTGTGATTTTACTGTACACCGCACTGAATTGCCGGCTTTTCTCTCTAACAGCGCTGCGTATTTCTCGCAAGTCACACTGCTGGTCCGTGTGTAATCCGTATTTTTCTGGCTTCCATAGACTTTCATTGGCGTTTTTTTGCGCAATACGGTGACAAACGCAGCATGCTGCGATTTTCTGCGGCTGTAGAAAGCCGTATAATACTGATCAGTAAAATACGGCAGATAGGAGCAGGGGCATAGAGAATAATTGGGACGTTTGTTAGGCGTGTTTTACGGATGTATTTTATGCGCTCATAGATCCGTAAAACTCGCTAGTGTGACGCCGGCCTCATTGCTATCCAGGTTGGAAAGTGAAATCTATAGAGGCTAATAAAAAAAAGCTGCTAAAAGGGACGATCCATTGAGAATTTAACTTGAAAAGCAAAATAATAAAAGAAAAAATAGTAACAGTGGAAACAAATTATCTACTGTATGTATCTAATTCATGCATTTTATCCGATTATCCATTTAAGGGCTCCTTTCCACTTTCGAGATAAACATCCGTGTCTCGCATGTGAAAACCAAGCTCTGGCGCCGGCACTTGTGAGGGGAACGTGCGGCTCCATGTGTTGCTATGCAGCTGCACTCTCCGCTCTGGAGTGCCGGTGCCAGAGCTTGGTTTTCACATGCGAGACACGGACGTTTATCTCGAAAGTGGAAAGGAGCCCTAATACAGTAAGGGTATGTGCACACGTTGCGGATTCTCTGTGGATCCGCAGCGTTTTTTGCAGTGCAGAAACGCTGCAGATCCACAATTGATTTACAGTACAATGTAAATCAATGAGAAAAAAAAAATGCTGTGCACACTTTGCGGAAAATCTGCTGCGGAAACGCTGCGGTTTAAAAGAAGTAGCACGTCACTTCTTTTTTGTGAATCTGCAGCGTTTTTGTACCCATTCCATTATAGAAAACCGCAGGGGTAGAAAACGCAGCAAATTCGCAAGAAAACCGCAGCAAAAACGCACAAAAAACACTGCGGAACTGCACATAAAAAA
Source organism: Ranitomeya imitator (assembly GCF_032444005.1). Taxonomy (NCBI): domain Eukaryota; kingdom Metazoa; phylum Chordata; class Amphibia; order Anura; family Dendrobatidae; genus Ranitomeya; species Ranitomeya imitator. The sequence continues at coordinate 707,651,380 of NC_091284.1, read as the reverse complement.
TGCGACAAATCCGCAGGTGCGTTTTCTGCCAGGAGAGGCAGAATCCGCACCAGAAATTCCTAAGCCTAATCCGCAACATGTGCACATAGCCTTAATAAGAGGAGGAACATGCTGCAATTTTTTTTTTACCATCACTTTTGGGTGGAGAGAAAATGGCTGCACAATGGTTTCTGACATGGTAATTTGGTTCTGCTGGGAAGATAGAGGAGTTGTAAGAGATTTCAATGAAAGCATGGCTACTTTTTTTCCATCAAAAGAATCACCCTTGGGGAAGGTTCACACAACAGTATAAAAATCCGTCAGTTTCATCCAGAAAAGTGGGATGATTTTTTTTCCACTTGTCGTCCGTTTGCAATCCGTTTTTTTACTCAGCAGCTATTTATCATTTTCAAAACCATTTATAGTTTCCTGTGTTACATAATTGCAAGGCATCTGTTAAATCTGTACAGCATCCAATTTTTTTTTAGCACACCCATAGACTTGAATGGGTGAGTCTCATCCGATGTACGGAGGAAAATCATACATGCTGCAATTTTTTTTAAATTCAGATTAAGTCAGTGAAAAAAAATCACTCCTCTGCACTGCCCCAATAACATTGGTCCGAGTGTTATCTGTTTTTTTAACCCCTTCAAGACCTTGCCCTTTTTCCATTTTTTGCGTTTTCCTTTTTCGCTCCCCTCCTTCACCGATCCATAACTTTTTTATTTTTCCATCAATATGGCCATATGAGAGCTTGTTTTTTGCAGGACAAGTTGTACTTTTGAACGACACCATTGGCTTTAGCATGCTGTGCACTAGAAAATGAGAAAAAAATTCCAAGTGCGGTGAAATTGCAAAAAAGTGCGATCCCACACTTGTTTTTTGTTTGGCTTTTTTGCTAGGTTCACTAAATGCTATAACTGACCTGCCATTGTGATTCTCCAGGTCATTACGAGTTCATAGACACCAAACAGGTTATGTTTCATCTAAATTCCAAACTTTGCTAAAAAAATTAAGAAAATTGCGCAATTTTCCGATACCTGTAGTGTCTCTATTTTTCATGATCTGGGGTTGGGTGACGGCTTATTTTTTGTGTGCCGAGCTGATGTCTTTAATGATATCATTTTGGTGCAGATACGTTCTTTTAATCGCCCGTTATTGCATTTTGATGCAATGTTGTGGCGACCAAAAAAACGTAATTCTAGCGTTTCAAATTTGTTCTCGCTACGCCGTTTAGCAATCAGGTTAATCAATTTTTGATAGCTCAGGCATCAACAACCATAGAGGTGTCAAGGAGACCTCTGGTTGTTATGCCAATGCATCACTGACCCCCGATAACGGGGTCAGAGATGCGCTCAATTCCGGCCCGATGGCTGGAAGCGCTAGTTAAATGCTGTCAACATTTGACAGTGGCATTTAGCTAGTTAATAGCGCTGGGTGGATCGCGATTCCACGCTCCACTATTGCGGGCACATGTCAGTTGTTCAAAACAGCTGACATATCCCGGCTTTGATGCGGGCTCACCGCTGGAGCCCGCATCAATGGAAGAGATGCGACCTCCTCATTAGTACGGCGGAGGTCGGTAAGGGTAGAATAGGATTATGACCAAAATACAGACGTATACACAAGCCCTCGTTCATAAGCTTTGTCTACTAATGTAGCACTACCGCTTGTGAAACAGGAGAAGACCCACGTGTTTTCGGGACCCCTCAGGCACCAGGACCTGGAGCAACTGCCATAAGAACTTTTCTCTTAAACGATGTGAAGCACAAAAAACGGAAATTGCAAGAGGTGTTTTCATAATGAGAATATTAATCTGCCTCATATACTGTAGATACGAGGCAGTGATAATGCAATCATTTTCCATAATGTCATCACTTTATATAAGAAAAAAGCTAGAAACTGCAGGCACCTTATCTCCATTCTACACGAGGTGCGTTACATTAAGATCTTTACATTGAAAGCAATTGAGTCAGTTGATGCTTAAGCATTATTGCTGACTTCATTTCGGGAAAATTGGCTTATTTGAGTGTTTTCTGCTCCACTGCTGCCAATTTTGCTCAGCGTCTCCCCTAGTCTCTGGAGCAGTGACAGGGTTGCACTGGTCAGACTTGCAGGCTGATTGAAATCTTTCCCTAGGCTGCCTGCAGTCTGCCCCTCACCTGCATTACCTCTTTTTTATTACTTTATACTTTAACCAGTTGTAGGTTGGCACCCTTTCCGTGTAAAGTTATATCGATGATTCAAGCATCGCTTTTGCTGTTGTATTTTGAGCCTTTGCCTTAACTTTACTATACTACACTCTTATTTAGCACTGGCTTTTATTCCATGATTCTGGCTAAAACTATGTAGACATATTCATTGTGTGTACTGTATACATAGTACAGGAAGATGACCATGTCATAGCAACAGTCCTCTATATAATTGGAAATGGACAGCAGTATCAAGACTTCAAGTGTGTTCCAAAGTAGTAAATAGAAAGTTGCTTTTGTCAGAGTCTCAAATCGCTCAATTTGTATGTTGATTAACAAATTATGTATTAGTAGTCTCAAGCTGACCAAACACATTGGGTAGCTGTCGATCAAACTGCCATTCAGCTCACAAGCATCTCTTCTGACTCCCTCATTCACAGGATCGCTTGACTTGGCCAACTATTCCTGTGTTTTCTATGAGAAAGTGGTCAGAAACATATGGTATTGTGGCTTATCTCCCTGCCACCAGGTACTACTCCTAGGCAGAGCCCAGTACTGCAGCTGCTGACCCCAAGGGTCAGGTACTGATAAAGACTGGGTTTGGAGTTGCTGACAGGACAGGATAACAGAATCAGATACAGTTCAGACTACACAAATTCAGGATCACCGGACAGGACGGACTCAGGGTATAGGATCAGGTTCAGACTGGTCAGGTTTGGGAACACAGGACAGATTCAGGTATAGGTATAAGTTTGCAGTTCAGGCCTAGTTCAGAAAGGCCCACGAAGAGTTCGGTACAGAAAAGACCTGAGAATGGACTTAACAGCTTAAAAGCAAGCTATACACTAAAGTCCCTAGCTGTTGAACAGTCAAGGAACTGCAGGTGAGGACAGGCGGGGAACCGCAGGTGGGGACAGGCGGGGAACCGCAGGTGGGGACAGGCAGGGAACCGCAGGTGGGGACAGGCAGGGAACCGCAGGTGGGGACAGGCAGGGAACCGCAGGTGGGGACAGGCAGGGAACCGCAGGTGGGGACAGGCAGGGAACCGCAGGTGGGGACAGGCAGGGAACCTCAGGTGGGGACAGGCAGGGAACCGCAGGTGGGGACAGGCAGGGAACCGCAGGTGGGGACAGGCAGGGAACCGCAGGTGGGGACAGGCAGGGAACCGCAGGTGGGGACAGGCGGGGAACCATAGGTGAGGACAGGCGGGGAACCGCAGGTGGGGACAGGCAGGGAACCGCAGGTGGGGACAGGCGGGGAACCGCAGGTGAGGACAGGCAGGGAACTGCAGGTGGGGACAGGCAGGGAACCGCAGGTGGGGACAGGCAGGGAACCGCAGTTGCGGATAATGGGAGCACAGGCAATGGCTGCAGATTGTTGGTACTTGTTCAGACACAGCAGGTATAAGAAATGGCAGTGGTTTGGTCACAGCAGGTTTAGCAATAGATAGAAACTCAGACACTCCAGGATTAGTACTGATTCAGACACAGCAGGCTTTAGAGATGGGTACAGATTCAGATACTGCAGGTTTAGAGATGGCTGCAGATTCAGACACAACAGGTCCAAGGATAGCTTCAGATTCTGACACAAAAGATTCAGGGATAGATTCAAATTCAGACACAACAGGTTCAGTGAATATCAGATACAAGGTGCTCACTGCATGGCCCGGGTGGTGAGTATGTTGGCATCCCTGCATTGTGTGGGGTGGGAAGCCATGCAGAGACGCAGGCAGTGGTGTTACAGTATGTCATGGGAAATCTGGGACAGTTGGCAACTATGATAATTCTGTGCACAAAAAAATAGCCATAAACAAACATAATTAGTCTGGAACTTGACTTGCCTGTACAAAGTCCTCACCTTTACCCTTAATTTATCCCGCCATACTGGCTTATGAACAGCTGGTCTTTTATCCAACAACAGTAATAGCCATTGCTTCTAGGTTTAAGCTGAGAAAGAAAAGTGCACAAAGATTTCAATGGATTACCTTACAGAAAAGATTATAAAAAGGGACATTTCAGAATGCATCTATTGGAGCGTCACTGGTGGGGAGGGACAGCTGTAGAAAGTCACTATAAAAGTCCTAATAGGTCACTATAGCTGGAGAGCAGTGGATTATGAAGGGATAGTATGGAAAAATACAATTTAAAGAGAACCTGTCATCAGGATTTTATACTACAAACTTTACCTTGTTTGTAGAAATCCATTTTGCTGTATTAAAGAAATTCATATAATTTATGAGTTGTAAGTACAATGGGTGGGCCCTGCACTGACTGCTCTCCCGCAACTCTCCCTGTTCCCTGCCCACTGCCAGCCTCCTGTCTCTGACTGACAGGTCACTAAATCATGAATGCCGTAGAGACAGGATGCTGGCAGCGATCGAGGAGTATAGAGAGGCAGGAGAGCTGTAAGTGCAGGGCCCACCCACTGCACTTACAACTCACCAGCAACAACTTTAACTATGGACTTCTCTAAAATAGCCAAACCGATTTCTACAAGCAAGGCAAGGATTTTCTCAGCATTAACGTGCCTTTACATACTGTACATGCCATCAGCTTGGGGTATAATATCCTGATGAGTTGTCTTTAAAAGTTGTTGTTATGTGACTTGTTAAACCTAAAAGGTAAATTAGTGATAATAAATAAGTGATATTTGTATTTTGATGTAACCCCGTCTCATGTACAGCACCATGGAATTAATGGTGCTATATAAATAATAATAATAATAATAATAAATTATGGTGCACATAAAAACCGTAAAGGAGAAATTAAGTTGGTCTTTTTTTCTAAAGATACAAAGCTTTTTTGATACATTTTAGAAATAAACAACCCATCCAGGTATGAATTTGTGTGAATTCATAAAAATAAGATTACCATAAGTAATTAATTGCTACAACTATTACCTTTACAGCTCCTATAGCTTATCTAATTGTAGTAAATCACTATCACATTTGACTCTCAAGCTCTGGACCTTATTGATGATATGAGTTGATGAGTTGTATCAAGGCATAGTCACCTAGGTCAGGCATCATCAAAATGCAGCATAGTCTTGCTTGGCTTAGTTATTTATCAGGAACTTGCCATGTGAAAAAACACTATTAAATTGCAGATGTGAGGTTTATCTGCAGGTTAACAGTGTTCTATAACCATGTGGCTGCTGCACTGGAAGCCCAGCTACAGGGAGGAATTTACCTTTATTCCTCCTGACAGCCTCCAGCTTTCAGTCATAGCTTAGTCCATAGTGAGTGGCAGTTATAACCATGCCCCGGCAATGACTGACAGATCACTCTATACTGATGCAGTGAGCCAGCTGCCACTCAGTCAGTCAGTGCCAGTTATGTGGTTACAGGCGCCACTCACTTTGTACTGAGAAGTGACTGAAGTCACGCCTCTATGACTGAAAGCTGGAGGCTGCCAGGTGAATAAAGTTAATTTTCTTCCAGCAGCAGTGCTTTCAGTGCGGTGGCTGCATGACTTAAGAGCGCTATTAACCCACAGATTAACCCCATATCTGCAGGATAATAGCGTTTTTTCACATGACAGGTTCCCTTTAAGAATTAGAGATGCTGGGTATTCCTTGCAGCTGAATACCCTACACTTGTAATACTGTTGAATAGATGGGGCACATATCCATAAAGGAAGTTTCTTTAAAACACAATAACACTAAAAAATGTAAAGTTCTCATTGATATATGTACTGTATGTTTGGATATAATCTAATTTATACATACTTACTGAAATATAAAGATTTTATAAGTTATGTATCAGCAAGTCTTCCAGTACGACCACCATAGGCAAGATTCTAAATGTTTTATTGTTCACAAGATGCATAATAACAGTAATGCAGGTTGGCTTGTTTTGTCAGTGCCAGAGGCATAAACACGAATGGGTATAGTTACATTTTAGATAATTGGCATTTTTGACATTCCATATAGAGTCTGAGCATGTGTCCTTCTTATGTCTGATGATGGTTTGCATTTTTTCAGCTTTACTGATATACACACACATGGTCAGTTGTTTGCTGGTTGATTCATGAATATTTAAAAATGTGTCCGATTATTGGCGTCTACCGGGAACGTCTTGGCAATCAGTCAATTGGCTATATCATAATTGATGACTTGACTTTAGGTCCAGAGCAATTTCACCTAATGTGAGACAAATTCGAATGGTAAATAATTATTTGCCAACTCAAATATTTTCTGTTTAATAAAAATGTATATACATTCCAAACATGTTTTCCTTAGGTCACTGTCTGATTCAGTGGGTTAAAGAGCCTCTAGATACAGGAAACTTTATGGAAGGCTGTAGAGAAGAACAATCTTTCCCTTCATCCCTCCTGTTTGTGTTTTTTTTGCTGCTTGACCTGTGGCTGAGCTCATTATCTTGTCAGAGCCATATTAGAAAATCGTCTATATTTTCCTTGCGCTTTTTGATATAGAGATCACTGCTAACAATCTTATGGCTATTCATAATTAGACCATTATTATCACAAATCTGTTCTCCCTGCAGTCATCCTGCCCAATTAATTAGATTTAACTCCAAGGGACAAGGAAAATCTTTTTGATTTCCTTTTCCATAATATTATTTTTTTAATTATTTTTTTCACGACCTTGGAAATATAGGTACGTCCAAGGTCGTGTTCCTGAATTTGATGGGGGCTCCAGCGCTGAGCCTGCATCTTTCCTTGTCCATAACAGCTTATCTGATCAGTTGTCATGTACATCTAACAGTCACGGGTGGATTCGCGATCCATTTGCGTCTGTTAAGAAGTTAAAAGTAGCTGTCAATCTATGACAGCGGCATTTAACAAGTGCAGAGCAGAAGCACATCGCAACACACGCCCATTGGCGCTCCTGACACGTGATTGGGAGGATCCAATGGGTTGTCATGACAGCCGGGGGTCTGCGGAAGATCCCTGTGCCTGTCATTGTAAATCTTCTATGAACGCAGTGGATGGCGGTACATAGGAGATGATTTGTGCTACAGCCCTGCTAAGTGTATCCAGGAGAGCAGATGATCGCAGTTTCAGGTCTCCTATGGAGACTATTAAAGCAAGTAAAAAGTTAAAGAAAAATGTTTTTACAATATGGAAAACAAATGGAAAAAAAACATAAAAGTTCAAATAACCCCCCATTTGCCCCATTCAAAGTAAAACAACTGAAAAAAAAAATAATACGTATATTTGGAATCGCTGAGTTCATAAATGTCCCTATCAAAATATGAATAGAATGAATCCGATCGGTAAAGGGCGTAACAAGAAAAAATCAGAACACAAAAATTATGATCTATTGATCACAGCAACATTGAGATAAAATGCAATAACAGGTGATCAAAACATTGTATCTCCCCCAAAATGGTATCATTAAAAATGTCAGCTCGGCATACAAAAAATGAGCCCTCACCTGACCCGAGATCATGAAAAATGGAGACGGTACGAGTCTAAGAAAATGGCAACATTTTTTTTCTTACAATCTTTGGATTTTTGTTCACCACTTAAATAATAAAGAACCTATACATGTTTGGTATTTCCGTACTCGTAATGACCTTGAGAATCATATTGCCAGGTCAGTTTTAGCATTTAGTGAACATGGTAAATAAAAAGCGCAGGGAAACCTAAAACATAACATTTAATTAACATTAATTAAAAAACTGAACGACACAACATTCAAAGACAAACTTGTGCATTAACCAAAGTTAATCGGACAAAGTACTGATAAACAGTCCAGAGGAAAATACTCAGTAGACAAATTTGTTCACTGCACAGCCCTTAAGGTTGTTATTCAAACATACACCTTTTCGGTAAAGCAGAGAGACCAAATATATACAAAAGGTGCTACTGTCAATAAAGAAAAATAAACCATCTATAAGGTGATAAATCAACACCACTGATCACCACCAATACAGTGCTTTAAGTACAAGGAGGCACATAAAAAAACTTTTTTAGAACGATCTCACCCAATTATGATGATACTGCATGCTGAAATGTGTCCCCCATGTCTGAACAAGAATCCAATGGGTCAATTTCCATTTCTTGGATTCGTTGAACTCAAAGACCACCTCCTGTGTTCTGGACCACCTCCCTACGCATTTCATCCCAGAGAGGAATCATCAGGAGACAGGGTAGTCAGTCCGCGGTCATAATAATGATGGAGTGCTCAACCGAGATAAAGATCTCTAGGGAGCCTCTCAGGCTGTTTGAAGCCTGTGTTGGAAGACCTGGGAGGAGGCTTCCTGAGGAGCACATGGTGGGGCTTCAGACCTGTTGGCCTGTGGTGTTGGACTGATGTCCTGAACAGCACCTGTACAGGCCACATGCTGGTGTGTTGGGAGGTCCTGGGAGTAGGACCGGATCCCTGAGCAGCACACAGTTAAGCTGTGGACCTGGATAATCTGTGTTAGGGAAGCTATCAACCTGCAGTGGGTCTGGACTAACTAAGGTGTGCCACCAAGGCAAGTTGGTGATCCCCGTGGGCAGCTTTCCCGGAAGAGAGGACTGACAAGGAGTCAGCAGGTGGAGCAGGAGCTCCCATCAGGTACCGATACGGACTAGTGGCGCTTGTGTTATGAACTGTGTGGTAACCCACGGCAACTGGTCAGGAGAGGACCAGCGTGTTTAGTTGCTACAACCGTAATGTCGTATGTTGGTGCCTGTTGCGCTCCATGGGCATTAATGAACTGTATGGCGTGCGGTCACCCACGGTAACTGGACACAGTGGTTCAGCATGTTTAGTGACCGTGTTTCAAAGCCATATACTGTGATGTCCTGATGGAATGTGTAATGGACTGTTCATGAAATGGTTTATGAGTCTTTAATAAACCAAATAGACTGTTTGTTTGTTTTGAAAAAACGTGCCTGTGTACATTAATCCCGCGCCAAGCGAGTGTCCCCCAATACACTCAGTAAGAGCAATCTTACAATATACAGTGGGGCAAAAAAGTATTTAGTCAGTCAGCAATAGTGCAAGTTCCACCACTTAAAAAGATGAGAGGCGTCTGTAATTTACATCATAGGTAGACCTCAACTATGGGAGACAAACTGAGAAAAAAAATCCAGAAAATCACATTGTCTGTTTTTTTAACAATTTATTTGCATATTATGGTGGAAAATAAGTATTTGGTCAGAAACAAACAATCAAGATTTCTGGCTCTCACAGACCTGTAACTTCTTCTTTAAGAGTCTCCTCTTTCCTCCACTCATTACCTGTAGTAATGGCACCTGTTTAAACTTGTTATCAGTATAAAAAGACACCTGTGCACACCCTCAAACAGTCTGACTTCAAACTCCACTATGGTGAAGACCAAAGAGCTGTCAAAGGACACCAGAAACAAAATTGTAGCCCTGCACCAGGCTGGGAAGACTGAATCTGCAATAGCCAACCAGCTTGGAGTGAAGAAATCAACAGTGGGAGCAATAATTAGAAAAGAAGACATACAAGGCCACTGATAATCTCCCTCGATCTGGGGCTCCACGCAAAATCCCACCCCGTGGGGTCAGAATGATCACAAGAACGGTGAGCAAAAATCCCAGAACCACGCGGGGGGACCTAGTGAATGAACTGCAGAGAGCTGGGACCAATGTAACAAGGCCTACCATAAGTAACACACTACGCCACCATGGACTCAGATCCTGCAGTGCCAGACGTGTCCCACTGCTTAAGCCAGTACATGTCTGGGCCCGTCTGAAGTTTGCTAGAGAGCATTTGGATGATCCAGAGGAGTTTTGGGAGAATGTCCTATGGTCTGATGAAACCAAACTGGAACTGTTTGGTAGAAACACAACTTGTCGTGTTTGGAGGAAAAAGAATACTGAGTTGAAACCATCAAACACCATACCTACTGTAAAGCATGGTGGTGGAAACATCATGCTTTGGGGCTGTTTCTCTGCAAAGGGGCCAGGACGACTGATCCGGGTACATGAAAGAATGAATGGGGCCATGTATCGTGAGATTTTGAGTGCAAACCTCCTTCCATCAGCAAGGGCATTGAAGATGAAACGTGGCTGGGTCTTTCAACATGACAATGGTCCAAAGCACACCGCCAGGGCAACGAAGGAGTGGCTTCGTAAGAAGCATTTCAAGGTCCTGGAGTGGCCTAGCCAGTCTCCAGATCCCAACCCTATAGAAAACCTCTGGAGGGAGTTGAAAGTCCGTGTTGCCAAGCGAAAAGCCAAAAACATCACTGCTCTAGAGGAGATCTGCATGGAGGAATGGGCCAACATACCAACAACAGTGTGTGGCAACCTTGTGAAGACTTACAGAAAACGTTTGACCTCTGTCATTGCCAAAAAAGGATATATTACAAAGTATTGAGGTGAAATTTTGTTTCTGACCAAATACTTATTTTCCACCATAATATGCAAATAAATTGTTAAAAAAAACAGACAATGTGATTTTCTGGATTTTTTTTTCTCAGTTTGTCTCCCATAGTTGAGGTCTACCTATGATGTAAATTACAGACGCCTCTCATCTTTCTAAGTGGTGGAACTTGCACTATTGCTGACTGACTAAATACTTTTTTGCCCCACTGTATATTGGCACTTTTCAATTGTGATGCCAGAGAAAAATGGACATGTGAAAAGCACCATAGATTATCATGAGTATGTGTTCAATCTGAGAAAAAATGGATACAACATGCATATGCAACACACATGTCTGAATGAGGCCTTGTTTAGGAGGTTAGTGCAGGATGACGGATGTCAATCTCATTAGAAATAATGTACATATATTTAAAGAACGGTGAAATATACAAAAACTGCCCCAAAAATCTGCGCAGGCCAAACAATACCTGTTAAGGGTGTTATAGGTGTAAAGCAGGAATCAAAATAACCATTTTATGTATTTATTGGATCCATGACTAGTCTGTAGCTAATTATCCACTAATGTAGAGTTAACTTTGGCAGTCAATGATCATTGATATATACAGGCTGGGCCATTTATATGGATAGACCTGGGTGGGGCATTTATATGGATACACCTAAATAAAATGGGAATGGTTGGTGATATCAACTTCCTGTTTGTGGCACATTAGTATATGAGAGGGGGAGCATTTTTCAAGATGGGTGGTGACCATGGTGGCCATTTTGAAGTCTGCCATTTTGGATCCAACTTTATAAATGGCCCACCTAGGTGTATCCACATAAATGGCCCACCCTGTAGATAGGACTAGTGACGAGTTTGCCTAGGGTGCTTGGGTACGTTCAAGCCATGCAGCCACTGTTAGACAGCCACAAAACATGCTGGGATTGCCTGACAACCACGATAGGCAAACTTGAGTAAGTGCTCCTCAATAGATAGGACGCATTCACACACTGAATAGTGATACTTTTGCTCTGTGAGCAGTATTCAGGCAGAAGCCATATACTACATTTGCCTAAGGTCAGTTTCACACGTCCGATCTTCACAGTTTGTGTATAGAGTGTGATTTTCTTACTGAATTCAGGTCTCCCAACCCCAACTCCACAGTACTATGTATTTCTATGAGACGTCTGTGTTTGGGTCAGGAGGGCTACAACCAGTCTGTAAGTCGAGGATTGTGTTCTGACCTGGAAACATGGACGTGTGATTTCTAGAATCCTCATTTAGGACATACTCAATATACACTATACCAGCATGAAAATATATGTCATATATCATAGTAACTGTGATAATATATCGCCAGTATATTTCTGAAGGCGCTGGTTTGTGCCTGTCTTTTCGATGCAATTGTAAATGAACAATTACAGATTCGAGTCATCTTGTCCAAACATGTGTAATTATAACCTTCTTAGTCGCATTATTATATGCTGTTGTAACTAACAGATAAATGGTAATCTATCTGTAATTAAAAGAAACATTAAAGCTGACTGAAAGCTGATCTGTTTTGCTGCCTATAGCAACCAATCACGGCACAGCTTTCATTTTACATAATGCTTTAGAAAAATGAAAGCTGCACTTTGGTTGGTCGCTATGGGCAACTAGAACATTTCTCTGTAAGACAGCTTTATCATCTTGGTTGTGCCCAAAGTTTCTTCAATTTGTGCTGTTAAGAAGGATACAATCCTGTAGTCACATTTTTACTAAACATTGCCTATACAATATCAGTCACTTTACATCTACAAATATGTCTGTAATGTATACAATGTTTCTTTGTGACACAAATATAGAAAAAAATATTTTTCGTTAATTTTTGTTTTATATTTTTTTACTATTCATGTTTCATAACAAATAACCTCTTGAATTAGTTCTCTCAATTATTCTGGTCGTGTGCATACTTATTATGTCTAGGTTTAATTTTTTATGTTATATGTATGTAATCTACTATATAATTGTCTAAGGGTCACTTCCGTCTGTCTATCTGACTGTCTTTCTGTCTGTCTTTCTGTCTGTCTGTCACGGATATTCATTGGTCGCAGCCTCTGTCTGTCATGGAAATCCAAGTCGCTGATTGGTTGTGGCAAAACGCCCACGACCATTGCCACGACCAATCGGCGACGGGCACAGTCCGGCAGCAAAATGGCCGCTCCTTCCTCCCCGCAGTCACTGCCTGCTCCATACTCCTCTCCTGTCAGCGCTGACACAGGGTTAATGGCAGCATTAATGGACCGCATTATGCGACGGTGTAACGCACTCCATTAACGCAGCTATTAACCCTTTGTGACCAACTTTTTACTATTGATGCTGTGTATGCAGCATCAATAGTAAAAAGATCTAATGTTACAAATAATAATAATAAAAAAAAGGTTATTCTCACCCTCCGACGTGGCGCGCTGTCCTCGGCGGTGCAAGCGGCAGGTTCCAGTGCCAAGGATGCTATGCGAGAAGGACCTTCCATGACGTCACAGTCATGTGACCGTGACATCATCACAGGTCCTGCGCTCATACCAACCCTGGGATCAGAAGCTGCCGCGTGCACCGCACACAGGTGCCAGGACTACAAGGGGTCTTCGGAAGGTGAGTATATGTTTATTTTTTATTTTAAGTCTTTTTTAACCACGCATATAGTGCCCACATTGCTATATACTACGTGGGCTGTGTTACATACTGCGTGGGCTGTGTTATATACTACATGGCTGCTATGTACTACATGGGCAGTATTATATACTATGTGGGCAATGTTATATACTGCGTGGGCTGCGTTATATACTAAATGGCTGCTATGTACTACGTGGGCAGTGTTATATACTATGTGGGCAATGTTATATATTGCGTGGACTGCGTTATATACTACACAGCTGCTATATACTATGTGGGCAGTGTTATATACTATGTGGGCAATGTTATATACTGCGTGGGCTGCGTTATATACTACATGGCTGCTATATAATACGTGGGCAGTGTTATATACTATGTTGGCAGTTTTATATACTGTGTGGGCTGCTTTATATACTGCATGGCTGCTATATACTACATGGCCAGTGTTATATACTATGTGGGCAATGTTATATACTGCATGGGCTGTGTTATATACTGTTTGGGCTGTGTTATATACTGCGTGGCCACTGTTATATACTGCATGGCCTGTATTAACGCATCTGGTATTCAAGAATATGTCGTGGCCTGTGCTATATACTATGTGGCTGCTATATACATACATATTCTAGAATACCCGATGCGTTAGAATCGGGCCACCATCTAGTCTAATATATAAAGCTGAATGTGTGTGTGTGTATATGAATGTATGTGTATATGTCCGGGATTGGCATCTGCACCGCCACATCTACAACCACAAAAATTTGCACAGTCGCACGTCTGGACCCCGAGAGCGTCATAGGCTATGTTGTGAGGCGAAATTTTAACCCTGCGCTTTCCAATTCACCAAACAGTTTTGCCCCTATCTGCATAGTGCCCGATGTGAACAAGGGGGACTTAAAGAATGAGAGCAATGGCGCCAAAGAGTATATACCATACAGTTGCTAAGGTGGGGCCCCGACATGGGATACTCACCACATATGGGGATATGAACACACACAAAATGCGCCATACACTACCACGTGCTTGAAAACACATACCACCCTCAGCACACATTTCACCACACATACACCAACCTCGCCACATAAAAGTCGAAACACAAAAGTCACTGCTCAAAACTCGCCATGCGCAAAATTCGCCACATGCAAAACTAGCCACATGCAAAACTAGGCTCACGCAAAACTAGCCACACGTGCAAAACTCACCTCATGGAAAACTCGCCACACGCAAAACTTGCACACGTGGAAAAATTGCCACATGCACAAAAGTTGCAACAAATGCAAAAGTTGCCTCACACAAAACTTGCACATACTCATAACGCACCACACATAAAACTCACCATGCGCAAAACTCGCCATACGCAAAACTTGCTGCACACAACTTGCTACACTAACCTGTGACATGCAGCTCAACACACAAAAAGTTGCTACACGCATGTCGCAACACAAGACTCATCTCACAAAAGTTGCTACATGCATGTCGCCACACGCAACTCAACACACACAACTTGACACATGAAACTCGCCTTAAAACACACTCAAGTCTGGTATTATCCTTCAAAAATAAAAATCTGATTAATAAGCAGACAAACTACAAGAGCAACAAATGTACCATATAGGAAATATGGCAGCTGTCAGTCACATGACCTGTCTATTATGTGTATGGGTGAGCTAAAATATACTGCCAGGGGGAGGGCTTCCTGTTGCCTGGGGATTTATCAGGCTGGCAATTTAGCTTACAAATACTGAGGTAAAAATACTGACCAAATAACGTGTAAACAAGGTCTAATACAGGAGGAGATGACATACAGGTACATACTATATACAGGGGAGATGACACACAGGTACATACTACAGTTAGGTCCATATATATTTGGACAGCGACAACATTTTTCTAATTTTGGTTATAGACATTACCACAATGAATTTTAAACAAAACAATTCAGATGCAGTTGAAGTTCAGACTTTCAGCTTTCATTTGAGGGTATCCACATTAAAATTGGATGAAGGGTTTAGGAGTTTCAGCTCCTTAACATGTGCCAACCTGTTTTTAAAGGGACCAAAAGTAATTGGACAGATTCAATAATTTTAAATAAAATGTTCATTTTTAGTACTTGGTTGAAAACCCTTTGTTGGCAATGACTGCCTGAAGTCTTGAACTCATGGACATCACCAAACGCTGTGTATCCTCCTTTTTGATGCTCTGCCAGGCCTTCACTGCGGTGGTTTTCAGTTGCTGCTTGTTTGTGGGCCTTTCTGTCTGAAGTTTAGTCTTTAACAAGTGAAATGCTGCTCAATTGGGTTGAGATCAGGTGACTGACTTGGCCATTCAAGAATATTCCACTTCTTTGCTTTAATAAACTCCTGGGTTGCTTTGTCTTTATGTTTTGGGTCATTGTCCATCTGTAGTATGAAACGACGACCAATCAGTTTGGCTGCATTTGGCTGGATCTGAGCACACACTATGTCTCTGAATACCTCAGAATTCATTCGGCTGCTTCTGTCCTGTGTCACATCATCAATAAACACTAGTGACCCAGTGCCACTGGCAGCCATGCATGCCCAAGCCATCACACTGCCTCCGCCGTGTTTTACAGATGATGTGGTATGCTTTGGATCATGAGCTGTACCACGCCTTCGCCATACTTTTCTCTTTCCATCATTCTGGTAGAGGTTGATCTTTGTTTCATCTGTCCAAAGAATGTTCTTCCAGAACTGTGCTGGCTTTTTTAGATGTTTTTTAGCAAAGTCCAGTCTAGCCTTTTTATTCTTAATGCTTATGAGTGGCTTGCACCGTGCAGTGAACCCTCTGTATTTACTTTCATGCAGTCTTCTCTTTATGGTAGATTTGGATATGGATACGCCGACCTCCTGGAGAGTGTTGTTCACTTGGTTGGCTGTTGTGAAGGGGTTTCTCTTCATCATGGAGATTTTTCTGGGATCATCCACCACTGTTGTCTTCTGTGGGCGCCCAGGGCTTTTTGCATTGATGAGTTCACCAGTGCTTTTTTTCTTTCTCAGGATGTACCAAACTGTAGATTTTGCCACTCCTAATATTGTAGCAATTTCTCGGATGGGTTTTTTCTGTTTTCGCAGCTTAAGGATGGCTTGTTTCACCTGCATGGAGAGCTCCTTTGACCGAATGTTTACTTCACAGCAAAACCTTCCAAATGCAAGCACCATACCTCAAATCAACTCCAGGCCTTTTATCTGCTTAATTGAGAATGACATAACGAAGGGATTGCCCACACCTGTCCATGAAATAGCCTTGGAGTCAATTGTCCAATTACTTTTGGTCCCTTTAAAAACAGGGTGGCACACGTTAAGGAGCTGAAACTCCTAAACCCTTCATCCAATTTTAATGTGGATACCCTCAAATGAAAGCTGAAAGTCTGAACTTCAACTGCATCTGAATTGTTTAGTTTAAAATTCATTGTGATAATGTCTATTACCAAAATTAGAAAAATGTTGTCTTTGTCCAAATATATATGGACCTAACTGTATATACAGGGGAGATGACACACAGGTGTATACTATATACAGGAGCAGATGACACACAGGTATATACTATATACAGGAGGAGATGACTTACAGGTATATACTATATACAGGAGGAGATGACATACAGGTATATACTATATGTAAGAGGAGATGACATACAGGTATATACTATATACAGAAGGAGATGACACACGTATATACTATATACAGGAGGAGATGACATACAGGTATATACTATATAAAAGAGATGACACATAGGTATATAGAGGAGATGACATACAGCAGGTATATACTATATACAGGGGAGATGACATACAGGTATATACTATATACAGGAGATGACATACAGGTATATACTATATATAGGAGGAGATGAAATACAGGTATATACTATATACAGAAGAGATGACATACAGGTATATACTATATACAGGAGGAGGAAACACATAGGTATATACAATATACAAGAGGAGATGACATACAGCAGGTATATACTATTTACAGGGGAGATGACATACAGGTATATACTATATACAGGGGAGATAACATACAGGTATATTCTATATACAGGAGATGACATACAGGTGTATACTATATATAAGGGAGATGACATACAGGTATATACTATATACAGGAGGAGATGACATACAGCAGGTATATACTATATGCAGGGGAGATGACATACAGGTATATACTATATACAGGAGGAGATGACATACAGGTATATGCTATATACAGGGGAGATGTCATACCGGTATATACTATATGCAGGAGATGACATACAGGTGTATACTATATATAAGGGAGATGACAAATATGCATATACTGAGGGGAAAATGAGAGGTGTGAGGTGAAAGTGAGAGGTGTGAGGTGAAAATGAGAGGTGTGAGGTGAAAATGAAAAGGTGTGAGTGCAAAATGAGAGGAGTGAGGGAAAATAGGGTAGTGATAGGAAAATGACAGACGTGAGGTCGAAATGACAAGTGAGGGGGAAGAGGAGTGAGTGGGAAAATGACAGGTGTGAGGGAGAAAATGAGATATGTGAGGAGGAAAATGAAAGATGTGAGGGGGAAAATGAGAGGCGTGATGGGAACAAAAGAGAAGTGAGGTGCTATAACTAACCACAGATATTTACTATGGCCAGGCAACCCGGGGCTCTTCAGCTAGTAATTAATATATATATATATATATATATATATATATATATACAGTGGGGCAAAAAAGTATTTAGTCAGTCAGCAATAGTGCAAGTTCCACCACTTAAAAAGATGAGAGGCGTCTGTAATTTACATCATAGGTAGACCTCAACTATGGGAGACAAACTGAGAAAAAAAAATCCAGAAAATCACATTGTCTGTTTTTTTTAACATTTTATTTGCATATTATGGTGGAAAATAAGTATTTGGTCACAAACAAAATTTCATCTCAATACTTTGTAATATATCCTTTGTTGGCAATGACAGAGGTCAAACGTTTTCTGTAAGTCTTCACAAGGTTGCCACACACTGTTGTTGGTATGTTGGCCCATTCCTCCATGCAGATCTCCTCTAGAGCAGTGATGTTTTTGGCTTTTCGCTTGGCAACACGGACTTTCAAATCCCTCCAAAGGTTTTCTATAGGGTTGAGATCTGGAGACTGGCTAGGCCACTCCAGGACCTTGAAATGCTTCTTACGAAGCCACTCCTTCGTTGCCCTGGCGGTGTGCTTTGGATCATTGTCATGTTGAAAGACCCAGCCACGTTTCATCTTCAATGCCCTTGCTGATGGAAGGAGGTTTGCACTCAAAATCTCACGATACATGGCCCCATTCATTCTTTCATGTACCCGGATCAGTCATCCTGGCCCCTTTGCAGAGAAACAGCCCCAAAGCATGATGTTTCCACCACCATGCTTTACAGTAGGTATGGTGTTTGATGGATGCAACTCAGTATTCTTTTTCCTCCAAACACGACAAGTTGTGTTTCTACCAAACAGTTCCAGTTTGGTTTCATCAGACCATAGGACATTCTCCCAAAACTCCTCTGGATCATCCAAATGCTCTCTAGCAAACTTCAGACGGGCCCGGACATGTACTGGCTTAAGCAGTGGGACACGTCTGGCACTGCAGGATCTGAGTCAATGGTGGCGTAGTGTGTTACTTATGGTAGGCCTTGTTACATTGGTCCCAGCTCTCTGCAGTTCATTCACTAGGTCCCCCCGCGTGGTTCTGGGATTTTTGCTCACCGTTCTTGTGATCATTCTGACCCCACGGGGTGGGATTTTGCGTGGAGCCCCAGATCGAGGGAGATTATCAGTGGTCTTGTATGTCTTCCATTTTCTAATTATTGCTCCCACTGTTGATTTCTTCACTCCAAGCTGGTTGGCTATTGCAGATTCAGTCTTCCCAGCCTGGTGCAGGGCTACAATTTTGTTTCTGGTGTCCTTTGACAGCTCTTTGGTCTTCACCATAGTGGAGTTTGGAGTCAGACTGTTTGAGGGTGTGCACAGGTGTCTTTTTATACTGATAACAAGTTTAAACGGGTGCCATTACTACAGGTAATGAGTGGAGGAAAGAGGAGACTCTTAAAGAAGAAGTTACAGGTCTGTGAGAGCCAGAAATCTTGATTGTTTGTTTCTGACCAAATACTTATTTTCCACCATAATATGCAAAAAAAATGATAAAAAAACAGACCGTGTGATTTTCTGGATTTTTTTTTCTCAGTTTGTCTCCCATAGTTGAGGTCTACCTATGATGTAAATTACAGACGCCTCTCATCTTTTTAAGTGGTGGAACTTGCACTATTGCTGACTGACTAAATACTTTTTTGCCCCACTGTACATGTCATATACAAAAACTGATATTTTTGTATTTTTTGTTGTGGGGGCTTTAGTTTTTTTTTTCTTTTTTAAATTGCAGATGTTTCATAATTGTGTATATTTCTTACATAATTTGTCTCCCAAGAGGTCAGAGAAAATCTCTGGGGAATAATTTTTTTCTGTTAGTGTTCATTTTTCCTACTGTATCTGGGGCATCCATAAGAGCCATAGTTACAGGGGAAAACAGCCCCCCAGCAGAGCTGATCTGGGTCTTCGGCACCTCTGCCATGCGATTGGCAGGTCATACAAAAGCTTAGTCAGTGACCCTGCTTCTGTCCCCTGCATAGCATTCACTAAGCGTTATACATCTGGCAAAAAAGACGACAGAAGCGGTAATACACCAATTTTTTCATCTCTCCTGGACCCTTTGAGGAAGCCAATGCGAAACACGCAACGGGGTGCTCCTGGTGGCACATACTGCATATTGTATTTCAGGTGGTTCATCATATCCTTTAAATCCTTTTGTTATGACATCTATACTAGTATGCAGTGCATGACGTGCTTTGTGCTACCCCATCTTGGCGAGTTCTTATTGCACTTTTTCTCCATTTGTGTGGCTACTATTATTGTACTTTGTTCCCCTGATTTCAATATGATTTTTATTGTAATCATGTTTTGACATTTTTAAATAATAAACAGTAATTGTGTTTGATGAAAGAGTATTTTTCTATATTGTATACTAGCTGAAGAGCCCGGCGTTGCCTGGGCATAGTAAATATCTGTGGTTAGTTATAGCACCTCACTTCTCTTATTTTCCCATCACGCCTCTCATTTTCCCAATCACATCTTTCATTTTCCCCCTCACAGCTCTCATTTTCTCCCTCACACCTCTCATTTTCTCCCTCACCCCTCTCATTCCCCCCTAACACTTGTCATTTCGACCTCACATCTGTCATTTTCTGATCACTCCACTATTTTCCCTCACTCCTCTCATTTTCACCTCACACCTCTCATTTTCACCTCAGTATGTACATGTTTGTCATCTCCCTTATATATAGTATACACCTGTATGTCAACTCCTGTATATAGCATATACCTGTATGTCATCTCACCTGTATATAGTATATACCTGCTGTGTGTCATCTCCCCTGTATATAGTATATACCTGTATGTCATCATCTCCTATATATAGTATATACCTGTATGTCATCTCCTTCTATATATAGTATGTACCTGTATGTCATCTCCTCTTGTATATAGTATATACCTGTGTCATCTCCCCTGTATATAGTATATATCTGTGTGTCATCTTCTATATATAACATATACCTGTATGTCATCTCCTCCTGTATATAGTATATACCTGTGTGTCATCTCTCCTGTATATAGTATATATCTGTGTGTCAACTCCCCTGTATATAGTATATACCTGTGTGTCATCTCCTCCTGTATTAGACCTCGTTCACACGTTATTTGCTCAGTATTTTTACCTCAGTATTTGTAAGATAAATTGGCAGCCTGATAAATCCCCAGCCAACAGGAAGCCCTCCCCCTGGCAGTATATATTAGCTCACACATACACATAATAGACAGGTCATGTGACTGACAGCTGCCGTATTTCCTATATGGTACATTTGTTGCTCTTGTAGTTTGTCTGCTTATTAATCAGATTTTTATTTTTGAAGGCTAATACCAGACTTGTGTGTGTTTTAGGGCGAGTTTCGTTTGTCAAGTTGTGTGTGGCGACATGCATATAGCGACTTTTGAGAGATGAGTTTTGTGTGGCAACATGCGTGTAGCAACTTTGTGTGTGTCAAGTTGCATGTGACAGGTTAGTGTAGCAAGTTGTGTGCAGCAAGTTTTGCGCATGGCGAGTTTTGCGCGTGGTGAGTTTTATGTCTGGTGCCTTTTGAGTATGTGCAAGTTTTGTGTGAGCCAACTTTTGCATGTGTTGCAAATTTTGTGCATGTGGCAATTTTTCCGCGTGTGCAAGTTTTGCGTGTGGCGAGTTTTCCATGAGGTGAGTTTTGCACTTGTGGCGAGCTTCGCTTGAGCCTAGTTTTTGCATGTGGCGAGTTTTGCGCGTGGTGAGTTTTGAGCGGCGACTTTTGTGTTTCGACTTTTATGTGGCGAGGTTGGTGTATGTGTGGTGAAATGTGTGCTGAGGGTGGTATATGTGTTCAAGCACGTGGTAGTGTGTGGCGCATTTTGTGTGTGTGTTCATATCCCCATGTGTGGTGAGTATCTCATGTCGGGGCCCCACCTTAGCAACTGATCGGTATATACTCTTTGGCGCCATCGCTCTCATTCTTTAAGTCCCCCTTGTTCACATCTGGCAGCTGTAAATTTGCCTCCAACACTTTTCCTTTCACTTTCCCCCTTTATGTAGATAGGGGAAAAATAGTTTGGTGAATTGGAAAGTGCGGAGTTAAAATTTCACCTCACAACATAGCCTATGACGCTCTCAGGGTCCAGACGTGTGACTGTGCAAAATTTTGTTTCTGTAGCTGCGACGCCTCCAACACTTTTCCTTTCACTTTTTTCCCCATTATGTAGATAGGGGCAAAATTGTTTGGTGAATTGGAAAGCGCGGGGTTAAAATTTCACCTCACAACGTAGCCTATGACGCTCTCAGGGTCCAGACGTGTGACTGTGCAAAATTTTGTTGCTGTAGCTGCGACGCTTCCAACACTTTTCCTTTCACTTTTTCCCCATTATGTAGATAGGGGCAAAATTGTTTGGTGAATTGGAACGCGCGGGGTTAAAATTTCGCCTCACAATATAGCCTATGACGCTCTCGGGGTCCAGACGTGTGACTGTGCAAAATTTTGTGGCTGTAGCTGCGACGGTGCAGATGCCAATCCCGGACATATACACATACACACACACACACACATTCAGCTTTATATGGTAGATGAGTGGGTAGATATTGACTCTCATTATCAATAGGGACAGTTTGGTTGATTATTGATGGGGGGAGTTAATATCAATCTGGCATGCCTGATTACAGACTACCGTTTCTTTTTATTCTCTCTCCTAGCGAACGCTGGAGCACTCGGGACAAAAAGGGCTCCTGTATAAACGAGAGCCCAACAAGATAGCTACCAGCTGGACGATCGGCCAAACCAGCCTACATGCATATAATTTGTATGGCTGGCTTAACGGACTGGCCAATTTTAGGTTATTTTACTTTTACATTTTCATCCCTTATTCCAAGAGCTGTGACTTGTTTTCTTTTTTTTCCATCCATATAGCCATACTAGGTCATGTTTTTAGCAAGATGAATTGTAGTTTTGAATGATATCTTCATTTTACCAAAAAAAATTGTATTTGGGTTTTGTTTTTACAGTTACCTAGTATGATGAAAATGACCAGGCAATATGATTTTTCATTTCTGAATGGATAAGGTGACAGCAAATTGCAGAGTTTTTATATTATTATTTTAGCTGCTTAAGAAAATTCAGAACTTTGAAAAAGAAACGACAATTGTTGCCACTTTCTGAGACCCATAACTTTTTTATTTTAAACATATGGGTTAATTACTTGTATATTTTGATAGATGGGACTTTTATGGATGCAGCAATACCAGATATGTTTACTTTTATAATTTTTTATTTCTTTATTTTTTATTACAATTTTTATGTTTTTTAGTCCTCTTAAAGGATTTGAACCGCAATACTTTGATTGATTGTTCTGTAGTATTGCAGTATATAGTGTTATAGTGTAAATGATGGCCAGTTGTTAGGCTTCATAGAACTACTAAGATGGCAGCTGTGGGGGCATTTAGCAGATCCCAAGCTGCCATGCTATCCAATCGGAGCACCAGCGGTCGCTCATTTAATTGCTGCTGTCAGTGATTGATAGTAGAATCTAAATGATTAAACAGCAGTGATCTGATCTAAGTCCAGCCACTGTTCTTATCTTCAGGTACTGGCTTTATAATGCAGCCTGTATCTGCCGTGTGCGGTGCAGGCTCAGCTCCTGAGCTCCCCACACAATTATGAACCCCAGCACAGGTCCAGTGTAGGTTTACCATTACATACATTTCCCCTAAGGGATTTTAAATACTAATGAAAATACTGACCAAAATACTATTTTGTAGCCATAGTTTATACATGCATGGTTATGCACATTCACTACATACATAGATACATTTCATAATCTCGCTAAATGCACTTAAGCATATAGTATATGATGACTTTGCACGTGCACACACATAATAAAAATTGCAACTTTAAAAAAAAAAATAATTGTCTATCTATCATATTAGCATAAGGTAGCACTACTTGTTCCAGTTGTGACTGTCTTTTTTGGCCCCCATTGTCATATTATTAGAATTTTAGCTTTTAATCTTTTTACCACATGGAATCATGTTGCATTCTGATGAAAAAATAAATTGAGTCTCTTTGTCAACATTGTGTTAGCCTCTTCAAGGTCAGCTTCATTCCAGCATATTATCAAGAAGGCCTAGCACAATGATGCATGGATATAATAGCAGAACTGTTTATTACTGGCCTTAATTCCTTCTGGGCCAGTTTTCTGGGGGGAGAACATTATGCTCCGGTAAGACAGATGATACAATATAGGTAGCACATGTGTCCCTAATATTATTGCACAAAATAGGACTTTGTTTTTCTTCTCTGTCATAAAATGTTGTTCTTTCTAGTTTTCAATGGAACATGTTATCAGATCCCAGTTTTTGAGAAACATAAAGTTTTAAGTGTATAACATTTCCAGTTCTAAATTGCCAGATTATCAGATACTGACTGAAAAAGTGAAATATACAGTGTACAGTAGGATCTGTGTTACACCGAGCACTCACCCACCTCCTATGCGCCACCCTAGTCATCGGGTGTTTCTCTCTGGTCCTGACTACCTCTGGTACCTGACCATCGCTCTGCGATGTCTTATGCTTCTATTCCAGCTCTGCTGTTTTTTAAGTCATAACAGGGCAAGGCTGGAATTTGTATCCATTCTGTACTGCAGAGTACTGCTTCCCCTGCTTATCACCTGTCAGCAGGTGATATATCAGGTGACTTCACCCTCCATTTCTCACCTGAACTCAGGTTCTTAGTAGCTCTGTCTCTAGCTCTTGTATTGGATTATTCCTGTTAAGTCCCACCCTTTTCGACCTGGCTTGCCTTCTGGTTTATCCTGATCACTCTGCTCCTGACCTTGGCTACAAAAGTGAACTAGTGCTGCCTGCCCCGACCTCGGACCATCTGACTATGCTTTTGTCTTGCCCACCTGTACCCCCCTACTTGAGTCTGTGACCCTCTGGTAATCTGCTACATTTCCAGGGACTGCTCTAGAGTTGTACCTGATGTCTACCGGAGGCCCAGCCAATCCTGACCATCAGAGGTTCTACTGAATACCCGGTAGACACTTAGTCACGACCCTCCAGGGTAAGCCCAGCTCGTGGCACAGTTGGTCTGCACCAACCAGCGTTATAATCTGAAGATATCACTAGTCTGTTACAATTATTATAGATGAACAAATCTTTTGAAATTTGAATTTGCCAGCCTTGCCAAATTTTCCCCAAAAACGTGATTCTCCATTCCGCAAAGTTTTTGCCTAAAAAAATATGTGTATAATTCCCTGACCCCTGCCAGGACTGTATAGAATCCGTTTTGTGGTTTAATGCAAGATCAGCCTTATTAATGTCCTAGAGACCTCAGCATATCTGACTTGGAGAGAAAGGATGGTAACTGGTGGTAAATAGCAGCCTAGTTACAATTCACTACTGTAACTGACATTTTTTTCGATACTTAAGTTGTAAAAGCAGTCAAAAAATTATCCCTTTGTGGGGGTAGAGGCATTCCTTGCAGGCATTTATACACAGGCATTGCCAACGGGAGAAGCTGTTTACGAAAAAAAGACTCACGTGTCAAAAGCCAGTATCAGCAACAGGCTGCTGTATTTGGGTGGCATGTATGGGTGCAATAATTATACTATTACGACAAGTAAGTATGCAAAAAATATATTTTTTAGAATATGCACATTTGTTCAGGGGGCCTGTTACAAAAAATACAAAAAAGGCAAAAGAAATGTAAAAAAAAATATTGCTTAGGGCTTGTCTATCACACAGGCCAAGAAGCAGATTTTCTCTGATACACAAGCTGTGGTTTAAGTATTTTTTTACTAGCAAAAATGGACAGAGGGGTATTAACCTGCTCTCCTTGATTGCAGTGTGTGAAGAACAAAATACATTCACAGTCACACTGACTGTGCAGATCCAGCACCTCCCTATGTCACTTGAATCTTTGGATTATTATTCACAGACAGAGACTAGCTCTTCCATATTGAATGTGCTTCAGCACTGCAGTAGAATGCCATAATCAGATTAGGCCTTTTTCTACTCCTATGTGTAATGAGCTGTGAGCTCTGACCTCTTATTCCTAGGCTGTAACATCTTAAATTCGCCATTGCATTCCCAGCACTCATCTTTTATAGCCCCTGTAATGGTCCTCCCTGACTGGCTGCACTAGACCACATGATGTGATAGCTGCGAGGTATTATGTGGAAGCCTGTAGTAATGGGCTCTGGCTAATGCAGTCTTCACCAGTGTGTGAAATAGAACTGATCATTTTTACTTTATGATCCCTGCAAATGAAATCACAAATTGTTTGAATTCATTGGGACCTGCAAATTTCAGTAAGTTCAATTTGAAGTAGATGTGTAGCAAATCGATCTGCTCATCTTTAAAGGGGTTGTCCACTAGTAGGTCAACCCCAGCCATAGCTCTCACTTTGTCTTGATTACTTACACATCCAAAGGATGGGACAATGACGCCAAAAGTGATTGGGTGCAGGGCTCACATGACATAACAACCTCAAATGACCCCAGAGAACGTGAGTGTTGACACCGCTGGAATGGTGCCGGCACGGGAGAGAAGAGTATAGGTGTTTTATTTTAACCCCTTAACCTCCTTGCCATTTTCCATTTTTGTTTTTAGCTCCCCCTTCTTCTCAGAGCCATAACTTTTATAATTTTCTGTCCAAATGGCCATGTGAGAGCTTGTTTTTTGCGGGACAAGTTGTACTTTTGAACAACACCATTGGTTTTAGCCATCATGTACCAGAAAATGGGAAAAAAAAATTCCAAGTCGGTGAAATTGTAATAAAAGTGTAATTCCACAGGATTTTTTTTTGTTTGTTTTTTTACCATGTTCACTAAATGCTAAAATTGACCTGCCATTAGGATTCTCCGGGTCATTACGAGTTCATAGGCACCAAAGCTATCTAGGATCTTTTTTATTTAAGTGGTGAAAAAAAAAATTCAAACTTTGGTTAAAAAATAATGGCGCCATTTTCCAAGACCTGTAGCATCTCCATTTTTCATGATTTGGGGCTGGATGTGCTTATTTTTTGTGAGCCAAGCTGACGTTTTTAATAATGCCTTTTTGGTGTAGATACGATCTTTTGATCGCCCGTTATTGCATTTTATTGCAATGTAGCAGCAGCCCAAAAAAATATTTTTGGCGTTTTGACTTTTTTCTCGTTGCGCCGTTTAGCGATCAGGTTAATTCTTTTGTTATGTTGATAGATCAGGCTATTCTGAACACGGAGATACCAAATATGTGCGTGTTTGAATTTTTTTATTGTTTTATTTTGAATGGGGCGAAACGGAAGTGATTTGAACTTTTATATTTTTTATTTTTTTATATTTTTGAAAACATTTTTTGTACTTTTGGCATGCTTCGTTAGTCTTCATGGGAGACTAGAAGCTGCACTTGTTCGATTGGCTCTGCTACAAAGGGGTGATGATCAGATCGCCTGTATGTAGCAGAAATGCTCACTTGCTATGAACGCTGACCACTGGGTGGCACTCATAGTAAACAGCTATGACAACATAGAGGTCTTCAGGAGACCTCTGGTTGTCATGCCAACTCATCGGTGACCCGCAATCACGTGACGGGGTCACCGATGGGCGGGATTTCCAGCACGCTTGCCAGAAGCGTAAGTTAAATGCTGCTGTCAGAGATTGACAGCGGAATTTTACGGCTTAACACAGCTGACATGTGCCGGGAAAGATGTGGGCTCAGGTCCGGAGCCCAACATCAAAATAAGGGAGTCCGACGTGGGAGTATTATTACGCCCAACATCGGAAAGAGGTTTTAACAGAGCCTAACATTCAGAGTGAGAAAGGGTTGTCCAGTAGTGGAAATCCCCTTTATTTGCCACTTCTTAATTACCAGATTATTAGACACTGAATGAAGGAACAAAATACACAGCGCAAAACCTGAAGATGTCACTACACCTTCAGCTTTACCTTCATCTGAAAGTAAGACACTAAATGATAGATAAATAGATAATGATAGATAGATAGATACATAGATAGATAGACGTCATCCACTTACATGCAATGCCGTTAGAAGTTGCAGCATTTAAAGGGACCAGTGCAGCATTTGAAGGGAACAGGGCGATGCTGATCACAATCTGGAGACACCTATCGGACTGGAACACGCAATTTACATGCAGCGCGAGACAAGTATAAACCATTTTTTTTTTATGTATGCAGGGGCATGTCTGAGGATAAAAAGATGTTTCAGGAACTCCATTCACATGATTAAAAGTGATGGGAATAGTTTATAAGCGAAAACACTGGTGACAGGTTCCCTTTAACTTACGGTATATAATATAACACAATATGGGATATCACGGCAAAAAGAGTGTAATTTGAGACCTAAAATGTTGTCGATCAATGGCTTGTGCAATGTTAAAATTATGTTAATCCTCTTAAGCGAGATAACCTGTGAGGAGTTATAACGATGGCGTGTTATTTGTCAAGCTAAACTTTCCTACATCTTTACAAACAAATATCAGATAGATAGACTATATAATACAGACAGATATCATATATAGCTCCAACAAGATGGTATATATATTTAGAATCAATAGCTAGATATTCAATAGAGAAAAAGATTTTAGATAGATAATAGATAGATAGAAGAGATTATTGAATCTTTTGAAATTTGAATTCACCATGTTCAACTAATTTTGCCTAAAAATTTGATTTGCAGTGAGTCACAATGCTGCAAAGCTTCAATTACCCTGGAAGGATATGAGGTCTCCTACAATTTAAATAACCCCTTTCAAACCTTAGTAATGTCAAAGTGACCACACCATAGAAATGGATAGTAAATCAGTAGTAATCTACAGCCTATTTAATAACGCAGTATACTGACGGACTTTCCACGTTTTTGTGCATTAAAAAAGGTCCAAAAGTTATACTTCTTTGGTCATTTGTGATCAAACAGACCATTCTGTGTAGAGCATTGACTTAAACTGTCAGAGGTAACCATCCTGCTGTGACTGAGAGAAGTCATGTACCATTTATTCCCTAATGCCCTCCTTTTGCTCCCCACTAATATGCTAGCTGTAGGCAAAGGAGGACAATTCTGACATGAACTTGGTAGTACTACTGCCTAGATGGCAGGTTCCTGCAGTGGTGGGGCTTGTGCTGCTGCTAGAGGATCCCACATTTTTAGATGTAGATTTAGTGATGTTTTTTCTCTTACACTAACCGGCCATTGCCATTTTTTATTTTACTGTATATTGTGTAACACTATAATTTACTGGTGACAATCTTTTCAGCACCAATCACTGGGGAACACAATTTTTTAAGAGTTAGGTCAGACAACTGTTCTTAATTAATTTTTGGATGTTGAATCCAGAAATGATCTCAGTTTTTCTCTATCACATCAAGTTTTTGAACTATAGGATTTTTGTCTTCTCAAAACTATGTAAACTACTGTACCTAAAAAGTGTTTTTTTTAATTAAATAGTACAAATATGAACAAAAAATGAAATATATAAGAAATAGGCATGACAAAGTTGTGACTACTCTTACAAGTTGCCGCGTAGCTCTATATGAGTCGAATTGCAATCAGATAACAAGTCTTATTACAGATATCAGTGCAGTTCTCTGGCAGGTAAGTTGTGTAAGAAAAACTTGACGTGCTAGAAAAAAACTGACTACATTTTTTGAATCAGCATGCCAATTTTAGTGTAAATCAGCTCAAAAACCTAACTCAACAGAAATTTTTTTTCAAATTGTTCCCCTGTGATATATTCAACCCTTGTCAAAAAGGCCGCGACAAGAAATGCTAGGTAGGTATATACAGAAAAGTATGCTATGTATTGTCAAATTAGACTTGCAAAACAGGTGTGCAAAGACAGAAATGCACAGCTAATGTTCTACATACTTTTACATTTTTTCCCTATTTTTTTTTTTACAAGATCCGAATTTCTTAACATAAGAAGTTGTAGTTAGGTGCACCTGCAAGAGGGCGCTGCATTAGTTTGGAGCACACAGATGTAAAAATTTGACTAGTATAACAAGTGTGTAAAAGAAAAAAAAAATGATTGCGACACACACAACTTGTGAGGTAGAAAGTTACAGTTGAGTATCTGAATTTTCAGGAATTTTCTTATGTGCTTTACAAAACAATTATTCCCCTTTCATAAAATTGTGCAACACATGCGAAAGTCACTTGTGACTTGCAAGTACATGTTGTCTGTATTATTAACAGACTGCTACTATCATCTTCTTCACTGCTGCAGTTATACAACACCTTACCGTCTAGAGAATTCATTCAATGTTTAAGGGCTTTCATTTCCGTTCATCAGTTTTTGCTCTTCGTTTATTCCCCCTCTTACCCTGAGTAATCTAGTTATTGGTTTTTTTTTTCAAACCTGTAGTATGGATCCAGAGATATGGGTCTTTTTATTTAGTGATAATTTTTATGATATTTACCAAGGGGATGTTGCTCACATGATTCTCTATAGGTGTGTCTTTAGGCAGTTCTTCAGTATTACTCTGTGTGCAACACTCCATTGGTAAAGACCATAAAAATTACCACTAAATACAAAAGCCCATATCCCTGTAACTGTAGGGCAGATAAAATAAAAACGGATTACTCAGGGGAACAGTGGGAATCAAATAGAAGCAAAAACTGGCCGCTTTTCACCTGGTGACAGGTTCTCTCTAACTCGGCCTAAAATGACTGCTGAATTCCATACCCAGGCTTTTATACAGGCAGTCATAGTCCCTCTTGTTTGGCTGCTCTATACCATATTATTTGACAACTGTAATGGAAGGCCTACCTAGTCGTACTTCAGGTTTTGTCAGTCTTTTGTGTCTGATACAGTCTTGTGTAAACTGAATTACAAGTTGATCGCATTTGCCAGGACCGGCAAAGTTCATATTTGACTCAAATTTGACTTGCATTGAATCACTTTTCTCATCTTAGATAGATCGATTGATGGATAGATAGATAAAATTATTTATACAGCCACGTAAAGCCATCACAGTGGAGACTTAAAATAATACAGTAGAGAAGTCAGGAGAAATGCACAAAATACTACTTTTGTTAATAGATTAATAGTATTTTTGTTTTTCAGTAATAGTAGCTTGATCACGATGTTGAGTGATATCGATATTCATCTTGCATGTTGCGTACATCATTTATGGTGGTCCCATGGATATCCCAATGTATATTGGTTCCCCAGTACAGATACAGTGGCGTTGGGCACCCCTAGTCCAAACTTCTGTCATTGTGGACAGTTAAGGAAGTTGAATTTAGGATGTAATGATTTCAAAAAGACCAAAAGTTAAAGATGACACATTTCCTTTGTATTTTAGGCAAAAATATATATAGTCTTTTTTTACATTTAAAAATTACAAAAAAGAAAATGGGCTGATGCAAAAGTTTGAAAACCATGGGAGATTTGTGTGCTCAGATAACTTTGACCAAGGTTTCTGAACTTAGTCTGTTAGGGTTATGGCTTATTCACTATCATCATTAGGAAAGGCTAGGTGATGAAAATTTCCTAGCTTTATAAAAACCTTCTCTCCTCTATACTTGTGCCAAAAAACAGCAGCCATGGGTTCTTCAAAGCAGCTACTAGTTAACAAGAAAAGTGGAGGTCAAGATGAAAGCTGGACGACCAAGCAAAATTTTGACTGCAAAAGACCTTCAGAAAGATTTAGCAGACTCTGGAGTTGTGGTGCATTGTTCTACTGTTTAGAGACACCTGCACAAATATGTCCTTCATGGAAAAGTCATCAGAAGAAAATCTCTCCTGCATCTTCGCCATAATATTCAGCGTCTGCAGTATCTAAAAGAACACCTATATAAGCCTGATGCATTTTTTAAAAAAAATCCCGTGGACAAATGAGGTCAAGACTAAGTTCACACTTGGGTGTTTTTACTGTGCTTTTTAAATGCTTTTTTAATGTTAATGTTCAGCTGTATTTGACAGTACCAGCTATGTCTATGAGCTTTCATAAATCTCATGCACACAGCCTGTTTTTTTGTCATCAATATTTTGCTTTGCTTGGCTTTTTGGACATAGACCATATAACTTCTTTCAGCATTTTTTCAGTGTTTTTCACCCATTGAATTGAATGGAAAAAACGCATGAGAAAACGCACCAAAACAGCACCAAAAACGCTGAAAAAAATGCAGTAAAACCAGCATTTTTGCAGCAGATTATTTCCTGCCAAGCACTCAGGTTTTGCTGCAGCACAAAAGCCCAGTGTGAACTTAGCCTAAAATAGATCTCTTTGGCCACAATGATCAAAGGTATGTGTGGAGAAAAAAGGATGCAGAAATTCACGCCAAACATTAAGCATGGGGTGGATCAATCATCCTTTGGGGTTTTGTTGCAGCCAATCTCACTTGAAACATTTCATGGGTAGAGGGAAGAATAGATTTAATGAAACATAAACAAATTTTTGATGCAAACATAACACCATCTGTAAAAAAAAAAGCTGAAGTTAAAAAGAGGATGGCTTCTACAAATTGATAATGTTTGTAAACACACGTCAAAATCCACAATAGAATACCTCAAATGGCTTAAGCTGAAGGTTTTACAATGGCCCTCACAGTCCCCTGAATCATTGAAAATCTATGGCTAGACCTCAAAAGAGCATTGCATGCAAGATGGCCCAGGAATCTCACAAAATTTGAAGAGTTTTCCAAGGAAGAACGGATAAAAATTCCTCAAGCAAGAAAGACTCTTGTCTTGCTCCAAAAAGCGTTTACAAGCTGTGATACTTGCAAAAGGGGGTGCTACTAGATACTAACCCTGCAGAATGCCCAAACTTTTGCTTCGGCCCATTTCCCTTTTTGTAATTTCTAAAATGTGAAAGATGAAAATATATATATTGTTTTGCCTAAAATACAAAGTAAATGTGTCGTCTTTAACTTTAGCCCTTTTAGGCCATGTTCACACAGTGCGTTTTTTACCGCGGAACCGCGGCGGTTTTGCCGCTGCGGTTCCGCAGCTGTTTTCCATGCAGGGTACAGTACACTGTACCCTATGGAAAACAGGACACACTGTGCACATGGTCCGGAAATTGTAAAAAAAAAGACGCGCTGAATAGCTCCCGGAAAAAAGAAGGAGCATGTCAATTCTTTTTCCGGAGCCGCAGCGGTTCTGCACCCATAGACCTCCATTGTGAGGTCCAAACCGCAGTAAAACCCGCAGATCAAAAATATATCTGCGGGTTTTACTGCGGTTTGATGTGCAGAACCGCTGCAGCAGGAAGTGCGGGGAGCGGGCGGAAGTGCGTGGGCGGAGTGTGGCTGCCCCCCCCGTGTTCCGATCCCGCCCCCCCGTGCTCCGATGCCCCCCCCAGTGCTCCGATGCCCCCCCCAGTGCTCTGATGCCCCCCCCGTGCCCTAATCGCCCCCCCTTATACTCACCCGGCGTCCCGGTGTCCGTCCGGCCGTCTTCTCCCTGGGCGCCGCCATCTTGCAAAATGGCGGGCGCATGCGCAGTGCGCCCGCCGAATCTGCCGGCCGGCAGATTCGTTCCAAAGTGCATTTTGATCACTGAGATATAACCTATCTCAGTGATCAAAATAAAAAAATAGTAAATGACACCCCCCCCCCTTTGTCACCCCCATAGGTAGGGACAATAAAAAAAATAAAGAATTTTTTTTTTTTTTTTTCACTAAGGTTAGAATAGGGGTAGGGGTAGGGTTAGGGGTAGGGTTAGGGTTAGGGGTAGGGTTAGGGGTAGGGTTAGGGGTAGGGTTAGGGGTAGGGTTAGGGTTAGGGGTAGGGTTAGGGGTAGGGTTAGGGTTAGGGGTAGGGTTAGGGGTAGGGTTAGGGGTAGGGTTAGGGTTAGGGGTAGGGTTAGGGGTAGGGGTAGGGTTAGGGTATTTTCAGCCATTTTAACCCTAAAAAAATTCCTAGAAAACACACAGACTCTGGCTAGAAAACTGCATCAAAAAAACGCATCAAAAAACGCATCAAAAAACGCATCAAAAACGGACCAAAAAAGGACCAAAAAAAGGACCTGCGTTTTCTGCCAAGAGCTGCAGTTTTTTAAAAAACAGTCAGGAAAAAAAAAGGATGGAAATCCTGAACGTGTGAACATACCCTTAGAGATCATTTCATCTTCAACTTGCTTAACGCTTCACAATAACAGTAAGTTTGACCAGGGGTGTCCAAACTTTTACATGCCGCAGTATAGCCTTATTCCACAGTCATGCATGTTATAAAGCTGAAATGCTCTTGTTTTATGTATAAGTAAATTACAAAACCAAAAATGATGTAAAAATGAATCCATCTTCATACAATAATAATGATATCTTATTTTCCGTCTTTGAAAGTGTTACAAACAATGAGGCAAGGTGAGCTGTCCAATATGTGTAAGGTCATTGATAGTTGAGGACTTCTTTCCAGATCATAAGCTAGCTGAAAACTTGAAGCCATAGCTCTGGGCAGATCTTTCCATTTGTTGTTATAATAGGGGCCTGTAGGGGTCACCAGGCAGAGAGTGTAGAAGCTTCTATGTGTAAGCGGTGCAGGAATTTACCATATGTTATGTACATATTCTACATTCCAGCTATACTTTTTTTTTTAAATGTAGGACATTCCTCATCTCCTTCACACTGGCTTTTACAGCCATGTCCCAGTGTAGCTGCAAAGTTACGACCAGCTAATCCCTTGATGGGGTCCATAAGGCCCCCATTGACACAAAACTTCTCTCCTAGGGAGGATCATTGAAATACCACATGAAGTAAGACTGGGAAACCTTGGAATTTCCATCTCCCAATTTCAGAGCATGACTGAAATAGCAAAGGATCAATGACGGCCTCTATTAGCACTGCATTTAATGGCTTGCATCAAGCTCATATATTCTCCATATCCTATATAAAGCCTAATGATTGCGCACTAAAAGCCTAAAGGCAGTGAATTTATTCACAAGATTTCTAATATTTCACATACCTTGGTATTGAATGTTCCTTTTGCCTTCACACACAGCTTCCTAAATTACAATGATTATGAGACTTATTCCATTTGTGCTCAATACCAAGGGGGATGGTCTAATGTTTTCACCAGCTTGATGTTCTAGGACTTTGATCGTTGGCTTGATCTCTTGATATACTTGTTGTTGTTTTTTGTAAATCCATATTAGAATGGCTGTATAATCCTCTAATAAGACGAATCCAACTATAGAAAAAAATAGCTCATGAGACCAAGTGTATTCAATCTCCACCCATCCAGCCTGACTGAAAGCTGCAGCTTGTAGTGCGCACTGTGAGATTTCAGTGGCAGCAGGGAGGTGGAACACTGAGGAGCTGTCAGTCAGACTAAATGAGCAGAGATTAATTTAAACTTTCATAAAGGACTATACAGCTATTTTGCGCTTTGAGTTTATTGTGAGAAAATCGCAATACAATTGTTTTTGCTGCTGTTATTCTGACATGGATTTTCAAAATACGTACACCGGCCTCATCAATTGTGAGGTGATCTATCCAATAGTGTACTCCGTTTGCATTGTGAAATCTGGTGACAGGTCCGCTCTGAAGACTCTTGGTATCATGGCCTGATGCTTTCGTTTCTACAGAATGGTTCATATACAATGACCGTTAAAACATTAAGTTCCTATTGATAGTTGCAATGTGGAAACAGAACTTTATTGATTTCTTTGGATATGTTTATAGTGTCACTATTGAGACTTTTAGTTTCAACATCTTTTTTTCCAGTGACTTTTTGTATATATTGTAGCTGCAGAATTAAGAAAAATGAACCATGGATAGACGGGAATGTATTACCAGTTTGATTCATGCTTCCAAATGCTGACACAGTTACTTTTATCAATGTTTAGTGCGTGTCTGCAGCACGAGTCTCCTTCGCGTCTCCCTGTATGTCTTCTGCCACAGGGAACAGATGGGGGATGCTCAGCTGTCCTCAGTCAGCTCTGATACATATTAATTTTCCCATCCGCGAACTGTGGTCCTGAAATGGCACAGATGGAGAATGGCCTGTTGGCTGGTCTCTATTTCCTAGTGATGCCCAGCTGCTCAGTATATGATATATGAGTGGACAGAGTGGACATGGATTGCACTGATTTCAGGTTAAGGTTCTTCTATGGGAAAAAAGGCAAAGGACTTTTCTTAGAGGAGAGTGGCTATTCTTAAATCTTGGGGGAGGGTAATGGGCATTTCCCCAGTTGAGCACTGGATTGCATGAACAACATGGCTAAAACCATGTATACCTCTAAACAGCCATATAGTGAAGAAATGGTGGTTCATGAAAAATTCTTTGGATGATCCTAATTACTAATTAGTGTTAATAAATTAGTAATTAATTGCTCAGAGCCTTTTCCAGTCTGGAATATCAGTAGTAATGGATCATTTATGACTTTACCTTTAAGTAAAAAAAAAGTATATTACATGCATCTAAATAATAAGAATAATGATGGCGATAACAAAAATTAGTTAGTAGCACTGGTAAGAAATTAATAATTAATACATAAATATTGCTATATTTGTTATTTTGCTACAATGCTTTTATATTTTTAGGGTATGTTCACACGTTCCTGATTTCCCTCCTTTTTTTTTCAGGACTGAAACCGCAGCTCTTTGCAGAAAACGCAGGTCCTTTTTTTGGTGCTTTTTTGGTGCGTTTTTTTATGCATTTTTTGATGCCTTTTTTGATGCAGTTTTCTATGCAGAGTCTGTGTGTTTTCTATGAAGTTTTTTAGGGTTAAAATGGCTGAAAATACCCTAACCCTACCCCTACCCCTAACCCTACCCCTAACCCTACCCCTAACCCTAACCCTACCCCTAACCCTAACCCTACCCCTAACCCTACCCCTAACCCTACCCCTAACCCTACCCCTACCCCTAACCCTACCCCTAACCCTAACCCTACCCCTAACCCTACCCCTAACCCTAACCCTATTCTAACCTTAGTGGAAAAAAAAAATTCTTAATTTTTTTATTGTCCCTACCTATGGGGGTGACAAGGGGGGGGGTGTCATTCACTTTTTTTTATTTTGATCACTGAGATAGGTTATATCTCAGTGATCAAAATGCACTTTGAAACGAATCTGCCGGCCGGCAGATTCAGCGGGCGCACTGCGCATGCGCCCGCCATTTTGCAAGATGGCGGCGCCCAGGGAGAAGACGGCCGGACGGACACCGGGAGGCCGGGTAAGTATAAGGGGGGGAGATTAGGGCACAGGGGGCATCGGAGCACGGGGGGGGGCATCGGAGCACGGGGGGGCATCGGAGCACGGGGGAGGGGCATCGGAGCACGGGGAGGGCATCGGAGCACGGGGGGGCATCGGAGCATGGGGGGGTGGGATCGGGGCAGCCACACTCCGCCCACGCACTTCCGCCCGCTTCCCCGCACTTCCTGCTGCAGCGGTTCGGCACCACAAACCGCAATAAAACCCGCAGATATATTTTTGATCTGCGGGTTTTACTGCGGGTTTGACCTCACAATGGAGGTCTATGGGTGCAGAACCGCTGCGGCTCCGAAAAAAGAAGTGACATGGTACTTCTTTTTTACCGCGGCTATTCAGCGCGGCTTTTTTTCCCGATTCCCGCATCATGTGCACAGTGGTTCCTGTTTTCCATAGGGTACATTGTACTGTACCCTGCATGGAAAACAGCTGCGGAACCGCAGCGGCAAAAACGCTGCGGTTCCGCAGAAAAAAACGCACTGTGTGAACATGGCCTTAGCGCTACTGTATTTCTGTTTATACTCCATTCGTTGTTAACTTTTACTAGAGTTTTCAATATATATATACACCATGTTCCAAATTATTATGCAAATGATATTTTTCTAGGATTTTTCTAAATGGTCGGTGCAAATGACAGTCAGTCTAATAAAAGTCATCACCCGTTAGAGTATACATCAAATTTTATTGAAGAAACCTCCCAATGATAACAGTATAATCTCCAAAATGAATAAAAACTCAAAATGCACTGTTCCAAATTATTAGGCACAGTAGAATTTCTAAACATTTGATATGTTTTATAGAAATGAAAATGCTCATTTGTGGAATTTGCAGCATTAGGAGGTCACATTCACTGAACAAAAAAGCTATTAAACTCCAAGACATCCTAACAGGCCAAGTTACATGTTAACATAGGAACCATTCTTTGATATCACCTTCACAATTCTTGCATCCATTGAACTTGTGAATTTTTGGAGAGTTTCTGCTTGTATTTCTTTGCATGAAGTCAGAATAGCCTCCCAGAGCTGCTGTTTTGATGTGAACTGCCTCCCACCCTCATAGATCTTTTGCTTGATGATACTCCAAAGGTTCTCTATAGGGTTGAGGTCAGGGGAAGATGGTGGCCACATCATGAGTTTATCTCCTTTTATGCCCATAGCAGCCAATGACTCAGAGGTATTCTTTGCAGCATGAGATGGTGCATTGTCATGCATGAAGATGATTTTGCTTCTGAAGGCACGTTTCTGCTTTTTATACCATGGAAGAAAGTTGTCAGTCAGAAACTCTATATGCTTTGCAGAGGTCTTTTTCACACCTTCAGGAACCTTAAAGGGCCGTACCTGCTGTTTTCCCATGATTCTGGCCCAAAACATGACTCCTCCACCTCCTTGCTGACGTCGCAGCCTTGTTGGGACATGGTGGCCATCCACCAACCATCCACTACTCCATCCATCTGGACCATCCAGGGTTGTTCGACACTCATCAGTAAATAAGACTGTTTTAAAATTAGTCTTCATGTATGCCTGGGCCCACTGCTACCGTTTCTGCTTGTGAACACTGTTTAGGGGTGGCCAAATAGTAGGTTTATGGACCACAGCAAGCCTTTGAAGGATGCTCTCTTAATCCAATGATTATGTCCGGCAGAAACCTTCCTCATTATGCCTTTATCTGCATGAACTCTGTCTGTGCTCTGTTTCAGTCACAAATCTCTTCACAGTGTGATGATCACTCTTAGGTTTTCATGAAATATCTAATTTTTTCATACCTTGTCCAAGGCATTGCACTATTTAACGCTTTTCAGCAGCAGGGAGATCCTTTTTCTTTCCCATATTGCTTGACACCTGTGGCCTGCTTAATAATGTGGTAAATCATTATTAAGTAGTTTTCCTTTAATTATAATCACCTGGCTGGAAAACTAATCACATGTGTTTAAGATTGATTTCAGTGATCCATTGAGCCCTGAGACACAATACCATCCACGAGTTTATTTGGAAAACAAAACAATTAAATCTTTATGACACTTAAATCCAATTTCCATAATAATTTGTAGCATGGTGTATAGAGAGTGTGCAGATACATCTATATATATATATATATAAACTGCTCAAAAAATAAAGGGAACACTTAACAGAATATAACTCCAAGTAAATTAAACTTTTGTGAAATCAAACTGTCCACTTAGAAAGCAACACTGTTTGACAATCAATTTCACATGCTGTTGTGCAAATGGAATAGATAACAGATGGAAATTATTGGCAATTATCAAGACACACTCAATAAAGGAGTAGTTCTGCAGGTGGGGACCACAGACCACATCTCCATACCAATGCTTTCTGGCTGATGTTTTGCTCACTTTTGAATGTTGGTTGTGCTTTTACACTCGTGGTAGCATGAGACAGACTCGCCAACCCACACAAGTGGCTCAGGTAGTGCAGCTCATCCAGGATAGCACATCAATGCGAGCTGTGGCAAGAAGGTTTGCTCTGTCTGTCAGCGTAGTGTCCACAGGCTGGAGACACTACCAGGCAACAGGTCAGTACACCAGGAGACGTGGAGGGGCCGTAGGAGGGCAACAACCCAGCAGCAGGACCGCTACCTCAGCCTTTGTGCAAGGAGGAACAGGAGGACCATTGCCAGAGCCCTGCAAAATGACCTCTAGCAGGTCACAAATGTACATGTGTCTGCACAAACGGTTAGAAACCGACTCCATGAGGATGGTCTGAATGCCCAATGTCCACAGATGTGGTTTGTGCTCACAGCCCAACACCGTGCAGGATGCTTGGCATTTTCCACAGAACACAGGATTGGCAAATTCACCACTGAGCACATGTGACAGAGGTGACAGAGTCTGGAGATGCCGTTGAGAGCAATCTGCTGCCTTTAACATCCTTCAGCATGACCGGTTTGGCAGTGGGTCAGTAATGGTGTGGGGTGGCATTTCCTTGGAGGGCCGCACAGCCCTCCATGTGCTCGACAGAGGTAGCCTGGCTGCCATTAGGTACAATTTTTGGAAAAAAAATTTTAAACTTACGGAAATGAATGAAAATGCAGGTTCTTAGCGCATAAATTGGCCAATTCAGGTATGCCCATCAACCATGGAAAGGTGACCTCCCACTGATGGGGCCCTGCTCTTCTGTACATGCCTTCTCTTGGACTAACAACTAGTGTTGAGCGATACCTTCCAATATTTGAAAGTATCTGTATCGGATTGTGTCGGCCGATATCCGAAAAATATCGGATATCGCCGATACCGATACCCGATACCAATACAAGTCAATGGGTCACA
The DNA here is from genome assembly GCF_032444005.1 of Ranitomeya imitator. Taxonomy (NCBI): domain Eukaryota; kingdom Metazoa; phylum Chordata; class Amphibia; order Anura; family Dendrobatidae; genus Ranitomeya; species Ranitomeya imitator. Next base: position 707,611,195 of record NC_091284.1, on the reverse strand, counting down.
AATATCGGAATATATCCTGGAATGGTTCCCAGGGTCTGAAGGAGAGGAAACTCTCCTTCAGGCCCTGGGATCCATATTCATGTAAAAAAATAAAGAATAAAAATCAAAAATATGGATATACTCACCCCTCCGGCGGACCCTGAACCTTAGCGGAGTAACCGGCAGCCTCCGTTCCTAAGAATGAGCGGGTGAAGGACCTTCGATGACGTCGCGGCTTGTGATTGGTCGTGTGACCGCTCATGTGACCGCTCATGCGACCAATCACAAGCCGCGACGTCATCGCAGGTCCTTCACTTGCTCATTCTTAGGAACGGAGACTGCCGGTTGCAGCGGTTACAACCAGGGCGCGTCCGAGGGTGAGTATATTCATATTTTTTATTTTTATTCTTTATTTTACACATAAATATTCATCCCGATTCCCGATATCGCAAAAATATCGGAACTCGGGATCGGAATTCCGATACCGCAAATATCGGCCGATACCTGCGGTATCGGAATGCTCAACACTACTAACAACCTATAATTTTGGACACTCATGTCTACTCCTGGGTTTAGCCTACAATTTATGGGCAAGTAGAGCGGATTATGGCCACCTGCAGGTCAATGGGAGGAGTGCAGAATCAGGCTGGATGCAGCCAACATCCAATAGTTAAATATATAAAAAAAAACTGACCAGCACCTCCTAAGTGTTAACATGTGCAAGCTGCCAGACTGCATTATATAGAAAAAAGAAAGCACAGCAGCACTATGTATAAGTTTAGGCATGTGAAAACACAGAAAAACATTACAAACTTATTTAAATCTATATATCTCTTAGCAATGTCTCAATTGAGCGAGGCTGGATCTCTTATCTTATCTAGTTATATATATGTATATGTACTGTGAATTCCATTATAAATATATATATATATATACACACACACAGTATATATATGCATAAGTTCATGGTGTATTAGGACTAGACATTATAAGAAATCTAGCCTTGCCCATATGAGCTTACAATCTATATATTGATTGATTGAGACATTGCTGATCCCTTATTCATGACTATCCCTAATTCCACATCTCTGGTTACAGAACTGGTTTCTTAAATGCAGAAGAGCTGCACGCTGAAGTCTTCAAACAGTACGCTCACTTTGTTATAAGACAGAATATGACACCCAAGGGGAAACATGAATTCAAGTCTGACACAAGATTGAAATGTTTTTCTGCCTCGCTGAACGAGCTGTACACTTTTCTTCATAATCAAATTTTGCTATATTTGATGCAGTTTTTTTTACTTTGTTTTCATCATTTGAGAGGACGCGCGGCACAAATAACATTAGTTATAGCAAATTAATAGAGTGTATGGGCTACTCAAGGAGTGCACAATGCGCTTATTGTGTGGTAAGTTACAATTAAACTAATATATATCCGTGATTTATTTTCATCTTTACAGTTGATGTGAATACTTTAATACTTTAATACTTCTGTCATCATTGGGCAGTAAAGTATTCACATCGATTTTTCTGGCTAACATGGTACCACAATACAATTTGTTATTGTACATCTTCTTTAGAGTTAAAATTTGGCAAACATGTCCTCTTTATTTCCAAAATAATCTAAAAAAATAGAAATATATTCATTTTTTTTCACTTATTGTTGTTTTCCAAAATCAAATTACTTTTGGAGTGACCATTCATGCCTTTTTCCAAACCATAGAGACCTTATTGATTTTTCCTTCTCGCATAGCTAGAATGCTGAATTAGCCTCCTACTTTTCATTAACATAACATTGACAGTGGGCATGAAATGACAGCTGGGAAGGGTGCACATAGATTACTTAGTGCTAAATGGCTAAAAAGGGGTGCTGGAGCCACAGACATGGGCAGGAAACAGGAGCAAGAAAGGAGGCCATAGATTAAATAACAGTAGATAACCTAAGAAGTAAGCAGGTCTTCTTTGCTGTCCAGTGACTTGTAAGTGACATCTACTTCACGGTGTCAGCTAAATTAGACTTGGGATATCCCCTGCAAGATAATATATCAGTACAGAAGGAATTGTTTCTATATATATCTGTGGGCAGGACGGTAACATTGCTGTGATTTACAGTAGTATCCTCGGAGTTGTCAACGCTTGTCATCTAAGACGAGTCTGTCCATTAAAAAAACTTCTAATTGCCAACCAATTTTATCTGAAAAAAAAGATTGCCACTTGTAGATGATGTGTGCTTGGAGGTTTGTGGAATAGGGGCTATTCTTTCGAAAACCCAACTACAATGGATATCTGGTATTACGTTTCCTTGGCTGGATAATGGTCTTCTATGTATTGAAAGGCTGTATGTTTGCTTAGCATCAATTGCCCAAAATTACAAGGTTTCCAATTGTTCACATTGAATTGTGATGTATTAGAAATCCTGTCTTTTATATCATCTTTATCTTTTTTAAGCAAAATCCAAATATCAATCCCATAAAATGACATTTAATATCAATGAACAATGAAAAAAACAAAGTACCAAAACTTTCTGATTTGTGACGGGTTAGACATTATTGTGGCAAAAAGCAGCACCAGACAGGGGCAAAGCTAAGGGGATAGGATGACAGGATTTTTAGATATATGGCAGAAAACTAAACCTTTGCGTCAGTGAAGAAACTCCTGGCTAAAGCTTTAGAACCAACAAGGTCCCATTTTGATTTTTTCTATCTGGTCCTCTTTTTTTACCACCTACCCATGTAATATTATGGATTTAACAGACATAAAAAAAACCTTAAGAAGCAGGGTAGAACACGCGTCAGGGTGGCCTGATGTGGGACTGTTACAGTATGCAAACATGAACATTTTATACCATCAGCTAATACTTTGTATCATCTATTGAACACATTACTGACTGCAATCTTATGCAATCTCATTGCAGTGATTATAATTAGTACAGTTGTTAACTATACTTATAGGTTATCATGGATAATCCAATGGATACCTGGTTATAACATCTCTGTTTTAATCTCTGTATTATTATCTAATATACATTCTACCATGTCCCCAGTTGTACATGCACCTTTTCTGAATTTTTTATTTGTTTTTAGTTATTTTTTAATAAAGTATTTAATTTTTTTTATAGCATTCACTTCTTAACTGCTGTATACACTCATGTATACATATGTATTATTATTAATATTATTATTACAAATATAATGTGTGTGCCTATATAAATATATTTACAGTATATGTATGTAAATAAATATATATATATTTGCTAAAAAACAAAGGTAACACTTAAAGAACCCAATGTAACTCCAAGTCAATTGCACATCTGTGAATTCAACCTATCCAATTATGAAGCAACACTCATTGTGAATAAATGTCTCCTGCTCTTGCGCAAATGGAACAGACAAGAGGTTGAAATGATAGGCAATTAGCAAGACAACCCCTATAAAGGAGTGGTTCTGTAGAGGGTGACCACAGACCATGTCTCTTTTCTCATCCTTTTTGGCTGTTGTTTTGGTCACTTGTTGTGAATTCTGCTCTTGGGTTCCCTCCAGTGGTTGTAGCTGGGAATGCAGTTGTCTCCGAGTCACAGTCCTGGCCAGGTGTATCTGCTAATTGCTGTTCTGACTGGGATATTTAAGTGTGCAGGATTCATTAGCCCTGGCCAGTTGTCTATGTTTCTTTGGAAGTATTGGATCTCTGCCTGGCCTCACCTGCTTAGCTGCCAGTTCAGCAAAGATAAGTGTTTATTTCTTTTTCTGAAGCACACTTGCTGTGTGCTTATTTTCAGTGCTGATCTTTTGTTTCTATTTGCTCCAGCTTTGGCTGTGTCATTTGCTTTTCTCAGTCTGGTTGGATTCTCTGGAGTTGCAGTTATACTCTCCACATCTTTAGTTAGGTGGTGGAGTTTTGTATTTTCTGCTGTGGATATTTTTGTAGTATTTTTGTGTTGACTGCTTAGTATCCTGTCCTGTCCTTTTCTATTTAGCTAGAAGTGGCCTCCTTTGCTAAGCCTGTTTTCTGCCTGCGTGTGTCTTTTCCTCTCCAACTCACAGTCATTATTTGTGGGGGGCTGCCTATCCTTTGGGGGTCTACTCTGAGGCAAGATAGTTTTCCTATTTCCATCTTTAGGGGTATTTAGTTCTCCGGCTGTGTCGAGGTGTCTAGGTTTTGTTAGGCACACCCCACGGCTACTTCTAGTTGCGGTGTTAAGATCAGGGTTTGCGGTCCGTATAGTTACCACCTACTCCAGAGAAAGTTTTCATGCTGCTCCAAGGCCACCTGATCATAACAGTCACTTTTGCATTTTGTTCTTACTCTCACTCCTAGATGTATTCTACAGTATCATGAGGCGGTGTCTACAACACACAGAAGGTGCTCAGGTAGTGCAGCTCATCCAGAATGGCACATCAATGCGAGCTGTGGCAAGAAGGGTAGCTGTGTCTGTCAGCACAGTGTCCAGAGCAAGGAGCAGATAACAGGAGACAGGCCAGTAAACTGGGAAATGTGGAGGGGGCATTAGGAGGGCAACAACCGAGTAGCAGGATCACTACCTTCTCCTTTGTGCGAAGAGAAACAGGAGGATCACAGCCAAAGCCCTGCAAAATTACTTCCAGCAGGCCACTAACATCCATGTGTCTGCTCAAATTGTCAGAAACAGACTCCATGAGGGTGATATGAGTACCCGACATCCACAAGTGGGTGTGTGCTTACAGCCCAACTTCATGCAGGGCGATTGGCATTTGCCAGAGAACACCAAGATTGGAAAATTCAACACTGGTGCATGTGCTAGCCAGAGGTACCGGGATGAGACCTTAGACCCATTGTGAGACCATATGCAGGTGCTAGGTCTCATGTGGCTGAAGTGTGTCAGCAGTTCCTGCATGATGAAGGCATTGATGCTATGGACTGGCCTGGACATTCCTAAAAACTGAATCCAATCAATCAGAACTAGGATATCATGTCTCATTTCATCCACCAATGCCTCGTTGCAGCACAGAATGTCCAGAAGGTGACTGATGATTTAATCAGGTCTGAGAGGAGATCCCTCAAGAGAATATCCGCCGCCTTATCAGGAGCATGCCCAGGTATTGTAGGGAGGTCATACAGGCATGTGTAGGCCACACACACTACTGAGCATCATTTCCTTGTCTTAAGGCATTTCCATTGAAGTAGGATCAGCCTGTAATTTGATATTTCACTTTGATTTTGAGTATCATTCCCAATTTAGACCTCCATGGGATATTAATTTTTATTTACATTGATCATTTTCATGTTTTATTGTTCTCAATACATTCCACTATGTAATGAATAAAGATTTGCAAATTAAATTTTAAATACAGTAATATCTAGGATTTGGTATTTTAGTGTCCCCTTTATTTTTTGAGCAGTTTATTTATATTTCAGTTGCAGCACGGTGATATCTTTTCACAGCTGTGGTTTAGTGCTCATTGTAGTCATGGCGAATACCCTTATACTTATGTTACAAGTACACCCAGTAGAGGTGATCTCGTATCCCAGGCGTCCATGACTCTCGCTTTGCTGCAGAGACAAATTGTCAAGAAATCAGATGGTTGTGCATGACTCTTCGGATGCATGCTATCAAGAAGATTAAGTATGTGGGTTAAGGATGCGATTTCCCATTTCTCCTGGGATGCAGGATTTAATCAGTCTGAATTCTGAGGCTGTATAAACAAGCTCTTAGCATTTCTACCTTTTAATCTTCTGACCGTAGTGTCTGGGTGTTCTCCCAATATCAGAGTTATAATAAGGGTGAATATCCGTATGTAACAGTGGACCTTGTTAAAAATGTCAGTCTTTAGTCATCAAAATGACTGGCCTTTTATATCCCCTGGTCATTAGAGAGAAGAGCAATGGACTAGCTGTCCCTGTCAGAAGCCTGACGTTCAGAGTCTATCACCTGTTCTGAAATGCATCTTCTCGACAAGTTGTGCACTGCCAGCCCATATATTTTAGACTACGTATACGTCAACCAGCTGCCATATGGATAATCATTCTGTTCTCCATATTAACCCATTCTCTATTATAGATCTATTGTGTTATTTTGTTAGTAGCAATCCTTGTGGAAACCACTGGATTCCTTAGTAGTGAAATTTTAAAACTTACATGAAATATTAATAAATTGCCTATTCATTTTTTTTTCAATGTGAAATTTTGACTGTGATTTCAAAAGTTGCTATGTTGCTGACATATTACATAGTAATCTACCTTCATTAAGGGATGTACTGTAATATATTATAATATTTTCACAGCCATGTTAAGCAGTAAATGGTCCAAATAGTCACACATGATGTGGTTCACATGAGCCTGAGTTAAAGTGTCAATCATTTCTTGATATTGATGGCTGTGTTTTCCTGAATCTGTCACACTGGGGACACAACAAGCTGTGTGTGCATTGCAATTAACCCATTTACTCTTAATTACAGCAGTTTGGCTGTTGACTATGGTTGCTAAATTTGGACATTCATCCCTATTTAACTATGACTATATGTTTCTCTTAGATATAATTCATCATATTGAATTTTTCTCATATTTTCTGATTTTAGCCACATTTAGGACAATCCAGCAATCCTGCCACCAGAACTGTGAATCCATATGTCTGTATGTAACAAAGTGACTCTTCCTACTTGGGCATCATTGTTTTGGAGCATGAATCGCCGTGGATTACAATGTGAGTAGTACCAACCAATAGTAATATGCATATTGATTTGCGGTATATGCTAGTAGGGGTTTATATATATATATATATTTACATATATATATATATACACACACACATAATAAAAATGACGAAGACAGCACTCCTTTTTAGAAAGAATATGATGGTTTAATAGCTGTAGTGCAGCGGGGCTGGTGCAGAGCGATAGATAGACAGGGACCTCAGAAAGTTCAACATAAACAATGTCTTTATTTTCAAACTCACATACAGGATATCCTCCGGATCGCAGCTGGGTTTCCACAAATATAGTCCGTGTTCAGAACTCGTTGCTGTGGACAGTGACACCACCATGTCTCTTGGGTGCATCAGCCAACTTGAGTTCTCTGTCTCTGTGTTATCTCCACACAGACCTGGGTTTCACAGAGCCTCCTGCTCTGCAGCTTGCAAACTCTAAAACTGACACACCCTAAACAAAACTGACAGACTTTAAATGGAATCGTGGCCATAGAGCCACATCCAAAACCCAGAGGAGAGGGAGGGATTCGCTCCACTACCAAACCTGCAAATCCCTTTAAAAATAAAAGCCCATGACAGGTTTACCTAAAAATCTAACTGGGTCAACTACTTGGACCCAATCCACTCTTTCTTTTATTTTTCATTGTGAATCACAGGCATTCTGCTGTGAACACAAGGCACTCCAGTGGGTCTAATAAGCCTCTGTCCACATCCTGGGGGACACATATCGACCTTCGCATATGATCCCCCCCTCTGTTCAAACTTGTAGGGTTGTTCCAATGTGGAGCTTACACTCCCTGACAGAAGTTATGTCGCTTATCCATGTTATGTAAATAAAAGCTTATAACCTTACGTTAAATTCATCCATTGGTTGTATAAATTATTCTTTTGAAAGCAGAAACCCTCGAAAATGTAGTTTAGGTTAAGAAAATAAATTGGCATCAATGCAGAAATATTGATCAGTTAATGGACACAGAATGGTCAGATTTTGGCAAGACAAAAGTTTTGTCGCCTGGTCATATAATGCACCCAATCCTAGTTTACATCCTCAACTGTGCTCAGTCATCAAGTACAAAGAATTAAAAAAAGATTTGAAGAGACTGGAGGGTTTCAGCTTTCAAAAGAATAATTTATACAACCAATGGATGAATTTAAAGCCAGGTTATAAGCTTTTATTTACATAACATGAATAAGCGACATAACTTCTGTCAGGGAGTGTACTCTTTGCCACATGGGTTTTTTTGCCTTCCTCTGGATCAACATGTTAGGTCATGTTAGGTTAGGCTATGGGTTGAACTAGATGGACTTAAAGTCTTCCTTCAACATTATTAGCTATGTTACTATGTTGCTTGTCATCATACAGGGTGCCTGTGACAGGGCATCCGCATTTTCTTGCACCTTCCCTGCGCAATGTTCCACAGTGAAATTAAAGTTTTGCAGCGACAGGAACCATCTGGTGACCCGAGCATTCCTCTCTTTGGTATTTCTCATCCAGACCAATAGTGAATGATCTGTCACCAAGTAAAACAGATGTAGAGCACTAAGGTGGAACAGTGTAAGGTCACCAGCATCGTAATAGAACCCAAATAGGGTATATTTAATCCTGAAAAAATGGGACCAAAGAAAGGACCATATTGGACCACTGCACTCAAATCGAAAAAAAACCAATAGAAAGGAAGCAGCATAAAGTCCAGATAAATATGTAGAACAAACTTTATTAATGATAATTCCAGGTTTAAAAACGACAGGGGGAAATAATCCCCGTGCTGTACTCAGCACGCACCTAGATGAACAGGGGACAGGTGCCTACAGTATAAATATATCCACATTGTAACCGAGACAGGTATCACAGAAAAATCAAAGTGACTGTGCAAGTAAATAAAGTTCAAACACCTGCATTAAACACACAGGTCCAGAGGATTGTATAAAAGAGCACATACACAATGAGTAAAACTAATATACATACTGGACTGGCACCTCACCCCTGTCCCCCCCGACGCGCGTTACGGCTATTGCCTTTCACCAAGTAAAACAGTCAACCGAGCAAATAATAGCGTAGGGACTCCAAGGCCCACTTAATAGCCAGGCACGCCTTCTCCACTACGCTGTAATTTTTCTTGGCTGGGGTGAGTTTCTTACTCAGGTAGGTGATCGGTTGCTCCTGTCCGTTCTCCTCCTGTGACAGGACCACTTCTAGGTCGACGTTAGATGCATCCGTCTGCACTACAAAGACTTTCTTGAAGTTGGGGCTAATAAGGCTGGGCTGTCCACACAGCGCCAACTTCATAGACTGGTATGCTTCTTCCACCTAAGGCTGGAGTCACACTAGCGTATGGCATCCGATGTGAGATATGCTAATGACCCTCGGCTCCTGCTGTGCTGCGAGCGGGAGCCACGCGTCATACGTGTGTGCTCCGAGCCTCTCGCAAAGAGAGGATCAGAGCAGCTGTGGAGGAGGCAGAGAAATGAATTTTTCCATCTCCTCCATTCAGCTTATATCGCACATCGCGCGGATGATAGCCGAATGATGTGCGTTATCTCACTCGCACCCATAGGCTTATATGGGTGCGAGAGAGCTGAGACTCGGCCGAGTGTCGGTGGCAATTGCAGCATGCTGTAATTTCACTCCCACACTGAAAATGGCAGAGAAAAAACACGGTGAAGTGAGCTGCTCCATAGATGAATACTGGTCTGAGTGCTATGCGATTTTTTTATCACATAGCACTCATCCGTATTCAACAGTACTGTGATTCCGGCCTTAGGGTTCCACCGGACCATGACCGACATCTTTGCCTTTAAGAGATCGGTCAGCGGTGTTATTCTCCCCGGGAAGTTAGATATGAGCCTTCAGTAGTACCCAGTAATGCCGAGGATTGTTCTTACGCGTTTGGTGGTAACAGGCTGACCAGTTCTGTATGGCCTAAATTATATTTATTTAGGGTTTGATAACCCCACAGCCGATCACATACCCTAAGTACCGGGCTTCCTCGAGCCCTATCGCTCATTTTTTGGGATTCGCTGTTACGCCCATGGATCTGAGCGAATTTACTACCACTTCTATCCGGGACAAAAATAAAAGCCCTTGACAGGTTTTCCTTAAAAATCTGACTGGGTCAACTACTTGGACCCAATCCACTCTTTCTTTTATTTTGCTTTGTGATTCACAGGTGTTCTGCTGTGAACACTAGGCACTCCAGCGGGTTTAATAAAACCTGGGGGACACATATCGACCCTCACATATGATCCCCCACACTGCCTCACATAGCCCATGTGAGCTTGGTAAAGGCCCATATGGGCTATTAAACCACCATATTATTTTCTAAAAAAAGGAGTGCTATCTTCATCATTTTTATACTATATTGAGGAACTGACACACATACACTATCCTATACATGCCAATATTAAAAATGCAAACAGTCATTTGATTATTTCATTTTGGAAAAATATTTTGGCCAAATACAAAATTAGACGTGCATGGTTTGTGTCATGTCTGATTAAACTTATTACCCACAAAATGTACCCTTTTCAGTAATCCCATTTCACAGATTGTATTGTCATTTAAAATGTCTGTCAAGCAGAAGACCTACTGCTAACATGGGCACTGCTGCCTCCCACAGAGATATGGAGTCCAGGATGGTGTCTATTACTTGACAGAACAGTCAAATATTTGCAGCCTAAATTTTGTTTTGCTCATTGCATAGAGATAGGAGTTGATGGGTTATATCAAGTCCTTCTGTCCCACATACTGGTGATTTACCAAGACTCTCTTTATATAGCTTTTAGGAGAACCTGGAACAAAAGACCAGTTTAGGACGCTGTTGAATAGATTAACAAGATTTCCATAATTAGGGGCTGCTTGGAACAATGGAATTCACCCCTCCCCATCTTCTAGCGCTCCTTTGTCTTCAGCAGTGAATAATGGACGAGCAGCCAGGGTGGGAATCCGAGATGCCATTTGGCCACTGAGCAGGCATTTTCTCACACTGCCAGGGCAGCGCATTTAAACATCTGGCCTATTCCAAAACTCATTCACTTTTCTTTTCATCATGGGTCTTGCAGCTCTTCATCCACCTGTCAGGCTGCTGTTCTGTTGCATTTAATTTTTCCCTTTTGCTTCTATGCATGAAATACTGCTAATGGCTGTAAACACAGCAGCTAAACAATCACCATCGATACAAAGTAGACATTACTAAGCTTGTCATGGCATAGGCAAAAAACATAACTAAGAAATATAAAGCTGCACTCTCAATTCTTCAGAATGGTACATCAAATTGGAACTGCATTACTGCCATAGAACATTGGTTAAGTGCTATATTACGTACATGTGAAATTTTGAAGAATTGCAAATTCAAAATTTGCTACAGTAAAATTTGCAGTAAAAAGAAGGTACTTAGCACAGAGATTGGCCAATGTAAAGTACAGACCAAAAGTTTCGACACACCTTCTCATTTAAAGATTTTTCTGTATTTTCATGACAATTAAAATTGTACATTCACACTGAAGGCCTCAAAACTATGAATTAACACATGTGGAATTATATACTTAACAAAAAACTGTGAAACAACTGAAATTATGTCTTATATTCAAGGTTCTTCAAAGTAGCCACCTTTTGCTTTGATGACTGCTTTGCCCACTCTTGGCATTCTCTTGATGAGCTTCAAGAGGTAGCCTCCGGGAATGGTTTTCACTTCACATGTGTGCCCTGTCAGGTTTAAAAAGTGGTATTTTTTGCCTTATAAATGGGGTTGGGACCATCAGTTGTGTTGTGCAGAAGTCTGGTGGATACACAGCTGATAGTCCTACTGAATAGACTGTTAGAATTTGTATCATGGCAAGAAAAAAGCAGCTAAGTAAAGAAAAACGAGTGGCCATCATTACTTTAAGAAATGAAGGTCAGTCAGTCCGAAATATTGGGAAAACTTTGAAAGTGTCCCCAAGTGCAGTGGCAAAAACCATCAAGCGCTATAAAGGAACTAGCTCACATGAGGACCGCCCCAGGAAAGGAAGACCAAGAGTCACCTCTGCTTCTGAAGATAAGTTTATCCGAGTCACCAGCCTCAGAAATTGCAGGTTAACAGCAGCTCAGATTAGCGACCAGGTCAATACTACACAGAGTTCTAGCAGCAGACACATCTCTACAACAACTGTTAAGAGGAGACTTTGTGCAGCAGGCCTTCATGGTAAAATAGCTGCTAGGAAGCCACTGCTAAGGACAGGCAACAAGCAGAAGAGACTTGTTTTGGCTAAAGAACACACAAGGAATGGACATTAGAAAAGTGGAAATCTGTGCTTTGGTCTAATGAGTCCAAATTTGAGATCTTTGGTTCCAACCACCGTGTCTTTGTGCGATGCAGAAAAGGTGAACGGATGGATTCTACATGCCTGGTTCCCACCGTGAAGCAGGGAGGAGGAGGAATTCTGATGGTGTGGGGGTGCTTTGCTGGTGTCACTGTTGGGGATGTATTCAAAATTGAAGGCATACTGAACCAGCATGGCTACCACAGCATCTTGCAGTGGCATGCTATTCCATCCGGTTTGCGCTTAGTTGGACCATCATTTATTTTTCAACAGGGCAATGACCCCAAACACACCTCCAGGCTGTGTAAGGGCTATTTGACCAAGAAGGAGAGTGATGGGGTGCTACGCCAGATGACCTGGCCTCCACAGTCACCAGATCTGAACCCAATCGAGATGATTTGGGGTGAGCTGGACCGCAGAGTGAAGGCAAAAGGGCCAACAAGTGCAAAGCATCTCTGGGAACTCCTTCAAGATTGTTGGAAGACCATTCCTGGTGACTACCTCTTGAAGCTCATCAAGAGAATGCCAAGAGTGTGCAAAGCAGTCATCAAATCAAAAGGTGGCTACTTTGAAGAACCTAGAATATAAGACATCATTTCGGTTGTTTCACACTTTTTTGTTAAGTATATATAGTAATTCCACATGTGTTAATTCATAGTTTTGATGCCTTCAGTGTGAATGTACAATTTTCATAGTCATGAAAATACAGAAAAATCTTTAAATAAGAAGGTGTGTCCAAACTTTTGCTCTGTACTGTATATGAGCCCAACTGGAGCATCAATGCGTACCTTATAGTTGGATCCTGTCCTGATAAGACACCTCTCTTTTGGACTAAAAAACCTATAATATATGGGGCAGGAAGGAACCAGCTAGGTAAAACCACCTGAATCTGCTTGAATTGGGCATGGGAGTGCACATGTCACATGAGTTTGCTACAAACAGAAAAAGACTGACCAGCACATCCCTACACATCCCTTGCATTTCCAATTTTTCAAAATTTCATATGGACGTAATATAGCACTTAACCAAAGTTCAATGGCAGTAATGCAGTTCCAATTTTCTAGATGTACCATTCTAAACAATTCAGAGTGCAGCTTTATATTTTTTTCGAATTGTTATGTTAGCTGGCACCTATTCACACTAGTAGGGATGTGAAACAAACTGCCATTTATCCATGTCCTCTTCATCACCAACAAACTCTCCTTCCTCGGCCTCACTGAAACCTGGCTCACCCCCTCTGACTCGGCCTCTCCAGCTGCGCTCTCCTATGGTGGATTCCACCTCTCTCACACCCCTCGCCCCAGCAATAAATGTGGTGGAGGAGTTGGCTTGCTCCTGTCCGACACCTGCTCCTTCACTCCAATCCCGCTACCACCCTCCGCTACTCTTCCCTCGTTTGAAGTGCACTCTGCGTCTATTCCCCCTCCAACCTACAGCTGGCTGTCATCTACGTCCCCCCAGAACTAGCCATCTCCACCTTTCTCGACCATTTCACCACCTGGCTACTTCATTTCCTCTCTGTTGACATCCCCACTATCATCATGGGTGATTTCAATATCCCCATTGACACTTCCACCTCAGCTGCCTCTAAACTTTTATCACTGACTGCCTCTTTTGGCTTCACCCAATGGTCCTCTGAGGCCACTCACAAAGATGGCCACACGCTGGACCTCATCTTCACCTGCCTCTGCTCCCTTACTAATCTCATTAACACACCCCTCCCCCTGTCTGACCACAACCTACTGACATTCTCTTCCCTCTCCTCTCCTAATGTGCAACCCCCACTCCACAAACTCCCATTGCAGAAATCTCAAACATCTCAACTTACAATCAGTCTCGGAGTCCCTTCTCCCTCTCACATACATAGCTTCCCTTCATGACACAGATGCTGCTGACACTTTTTATAACACCACAATAACAGCAACACTCAATTCGGCTGCCCCGCTCATTCATAACAAAACTCGTACACTCAACAGGCAGCCCTGGCTGACCAGCCTGACCAAAGAATTGAGACGGGCTTCCAGGATCGCTGAGCGGAGATGGAAACAATCCCGCTCTGCCGACCACTTCACTGCATACAAGCAGTCCCTCGCCAGCTTCAAGCCTGCGCTCACTACCACAAAACAAACTTACTTCTCATCTCTCATATCCTCCCTGTCTCACAACCCTAAACAGCTTTTCAACACTTTCAATTCTCTACTCCGTCCCCCAGCACCTCCTCCCTCCCCCCTCATTTCTGCTGAAGACTTTGCCTCTTTCTTTAAACAGAAGATCGATACGATCAGAGAAAGCTTTGGCCCACAGCACCCACTGACCCTCTTAGCTGCTCAACCCTGCTCCTCCAAAACCAGCTTCTCCACCATGACAGAAGATCAGCTCTCTACCCTCCAGTCAAGATCACACCTCCCCACCTGCACGCTCGACCCGCTCCCATCCCACCTCATCCCTAACATTTCCACGGTCTTCATCCCAACCCTAACGCACCTCTTCAACCTCTCACTCACAACAGGTGTCTTCCCCTCATCCTTCAAGCATGACAAGATCACACCCATCCTCAAAAAGTCCTCCCTCGACTCATCCTCTGTGTCTAGCTATCGCCCGATATTTCTTCTCCCTTATGCCTCCAAATTGCTGGAGCAACACGTCCATCTTGAACTGTCCTCCCACCTCTCCTCCTGCTCCCTCTTTGATCGGTTACAATCTGGCTTCCATTCCCATCACTCAACTGAAACTGCCCTAACTAAAGTCACCAATGACCTGCTAACTGCCAGGAGCAAGCGACACTACTCTGTCCTCCTTCTCCTGGACCTGTCTTTTGCCTTCAACACTGTAGACCACTCCTTTCTGCTACAAATCCTCTCATCTCTTGGCATCACAGACTTGATCCTTTCCTGGATCTCGTCATTTCTGACAGACAGAACATTCAGTGTCTCCCTCCCCCACACCACCTCCTCACTTCGCCCCTTGTCAGTCGGTGTTCCTCAAGGCTCTGTTCTAGGACAGGAAAGAGAAGGAGATCCAGCTCAACGAAATAGTGAAAAATCCATAGTTTATTTCACTTAAAATATAGTGAAAGGACAAAACATCAGCATACAAAAAAATATTATAAAACCAAGGTCAACGCGTTTCCGGTGACTAAGCACCCTTAATCATGATTAAGGGTGCTTAGTCACCGGAAACGCGTTGACCTTGGTTTTATAATATTTTTTTGTATGCTGATGTTTTGTCCTTTCACTATATTTTAAGTGAAATAAACTATGGATTTTTCACTATTTCGTTGAGCTGGATCTCCTTCTCTTTCCTGTTCGTCTACGCCCTGACACAGCGGTTCCGTGCTCCGAGCTCTTGGGAATGTCGGTATGGTGAGCTGGATTTTGTTTTTTTCTGTTCTAGGACCCCTACTCTTCTCCATTTACACTTTCGGCCTGGGACAGCTCATAGAAACCCACGGGATGCAGTACCATTTCTACGCTGATAACACGCAGATCTACCTATCCGGACCTGACCTCACCTCCTTACTTACCAAAATCCTGCACTGTCTTTCTGCTATTTCAGCCTTCTTTTCTGCTCGCTTTCTACAACTGAGCATGGACAAAACAGAATTTATCATCTTTCCCCCATCTCACTCTACCCCTCCACCAGACCTATCCATCAATGTCAATGGCTGCTCACTTTCCCCAGTCCCACACGCTCGGTGCCTCGGAGTGATCCTCGACTCTGCCCTCTCTTTCAAGCCACATATCCAAGCCTTTGCCTCCTCCTGCCGTCTCAAACTCAAAAATATTTCCCGGATCCGTGCTTTCCTTTACCGTGACACCGCAAAAACGCTAGTGCATGCCCTTATCATCTCCCGCCTCGACTACTGCTACCTCCTACTCTCTGGACTCCCCTCTAGCACTCCGGCACCACTCCAATCCATCCTACACTCTGCTGCCCAACTAATCTACCGGTCTCCCTGCTATTCCCCAGCCTCTCCCCTATGTCAAGCCCTTCACTGGCTTCCTATCGCCCAGAGACTCCAGTTCAAAACCCTCACAATGACATACAAAGCCATCCACAACCTGTCTCCTCCATACATCTGTGACATGGTCTCCCGGTACCTACCTACACGCAACCTCCGATCCTCTCAAGACCTCCTTCTCTACTCCCCTCTCATCTCTTCTTCCCACAACTGCATCCAAGACTTCTCCTGTGCTTCCCCCATACTCTGGAACTCTCTACCCCAACACATCAGACCATCAGACTCTCGCCTACCATAGAAACCTTCAAAAAGAACCTGAAGACTCACCTCTTCTGACAAGCCTACAGCCTGCAGTGATCCTAAACTTACTGAACCGCCGCATGACCTGCCCTACCCTCTCCTAGTGTTTCATCACCCATCCCCTGCAGACTGTGAGCTCTCGCGGGCAGGGTCCTCCCTCCTTATGTACCCGTGTGCCTTGTTATTTGCTCATGTTTAATGTATTTGTCTATATTTTCCCCGTATTCACATGTAAAGCGCCATGAAATAAATGGTGCTATAAAAATGTATAATAATAATGTATAATAATAATAATAATAATGTGCTGGTCAGTCTTTTTCTGTTAGGCCAAAACATGTCCCTTTTGTTGCACTATGTGCTGCAATTTAATATGTTTCCCTAGCTTAGCTCTTGCCTCATCCAACACACATTATCATCATTATATCTCCCAGTGAATGCAAAAAGTGTAAGCTACGAGTATATTAGTGATCAATAAATGATTAGAAAGTGCATTTGCTGCTGTGTTAGTGATGAGCAAATATACTCGTTACTCGAGATTTCCCGAGCACGCTCTGGTGACCTCTGAGTATTTTTTAGTGCTCAGAGATTTAGTTTTCATCACCGCAGCTGAATGATTTACATCTGTTAGCCAGCATAAGTACATGTGGGGGTTGCCTGGTTGCTAGGGAATCCCCACATGTAATCAAGCTGGCTAACAGATGTAAATCAATCAGCTGAGGTGAGGAAAACTAAATCTCCGAGCACTAAAAAATACTCGAAGGACACCCAAGCGTGCTCCGGAAATCTCGAGTAATGAGTATATTCGCTCATAACTAGTTACGATACGTGCACATGGCGTCTTATTCAGGCAGATTCCACTAAAAAAAGGTAAAGAATTAATATATTTACTGCAATCTCAAAACAACATTGTTATGCCAGTTTTCCTTCTTTTGCAACTTCTTCTAACTGCTCCAGGCTTCAAAAACCATGAAGTGGCTAAAAAGTTACCTGTACGTTCTATAGGCAGTTTTCACTTGTAAATCAACACTATTATGTATATAACATACCGTACATGAAAATAGTCACTGGCGGCAAAGACACCGTTAAAACAATTACTAAGATGGCAAGGAAGACGCTTCAGGGTGTTGACATACCCTTAATGAGGTTACAGTATCACAACAAATTGTTTTTCTACAATGCAGTGTCCATAATATTATATATACTTAGAAATAAGGGCAGATATTTTTTTTTTCAAAGATTTTTAGGTTCTTCCCTAGAGATTGCCGGGGACACACAACCGTATTAAAAAATGTCAATTTTATTCAGAAACCTCTGATATTTTTTTCTCACTTGTCATGTGTATGCAATTCTTTTTCACTGCAGCAGCTATTAACAATTTACAAGACCATTTACAGTTTTCTATGTTACAGAATTGCAATATATCGGTAAAAAAACAGTTTTGGTACTATAGCATACAATTTTCTTTACTTAAGCAGCCATAGACTTAAATGGGAAAGAGTAATCTCAGAAGACACTAGTGCATGCTGCTTTATTTTCATGCACAGATTCAATCAGTGAAAAAAATTGCTAATCTGCCCTGCCCCATTGAAAAACGTTGGTCCTAGTGCTGTCTGTTTTTTGTGAATGGGCCCTTAGGGAGAATATGCCAGCCTACAGAGTTCCTAAAGAACTGTAAAAATAACTTATAGGTCTATGTGCCACCATAGAGAGTCATCTTAAAACATATTGCCATGCATATGAGCCCTGGAGGAACTTCATGCCATGTGGCATTATATTCATAACATTTATAACCTCATGGCAATTACAGTTGAAACCAGAAGTTTACATACACTATATATAAAGACACATATGCATGCTTTTCTCAGTATCTGACATGAAATCATCATAAACCTTTCCCGTTTTACGATTGCCATAATTTTTAATATTTGCCAAATGCCAGAATAATGAGAGAGAGAGAATCTTTTAAGACATTTTTATTACTTACTGCAAAGTCAAAAGTTTGCATACACTTCATTAGTATTTGGTACCATTGCCCTTAAACTGGATGACTTGGGTCAAACGTTTGGGATATCCTTCCACAAGCTTCTCACAATAGTTGGTCGAAATTTGGGCCAATTCCTCCTGACAAAACTGATGTAACTGTTCCAGGTTTGTAGGTTGCCTTGCTCGCACCTGCCTTTTCAGCTTTGCCCAAACATTTTCGGTGGGATTGAGATCAGGGCTTTGTGATAGCCACTCCAAAACATTGACTTTGCTATCCGTAAGCCACTTCGTTACCTTTTTGACAGTATACTACGTGTCATTGTCATTTTGGAAGACGCATTTCCGCCCAAGCTTTAACTTCCTGACTGATATCTTGAGATTTTGCTTCAGTAGTGACACATAAGCTTCTTTTCTCATGATTCCATCTATTTTGTGAAGTGCATTAGTCCCTCCTGCAGCAAAACAACCTCTCAACATGGTGCTGTCACCCACGTTTCACAGTTTTGATGGTGTTCTTAGACTTCCAAGCTTCTCCCTTTTTCCTCCAAACGTTAAGATGGGCATTATGCCCTAAAAGTTCAATTTTAGTTTTATCAGACCACAGGACATGTAAATAAAAATGAAGGTCTTTGTTCATGTGTGCATTTGCAAACATTAATCTGGCTTTATTATGTTTCTTTTGGAGTAATGACTTCTTCCTGGCAGAGTGGCCTTTCAGCCCATGTTGATACAGTACTCGTTTCACTGTGGATATTGACACAATCTTACTAGCTTCGACAGCATCTTAACAAGGTCTTTTTCTTTTGTCCTTAGTTTGATATGCACATGTCAGACTAAAGCACTTTCATTTCTTGGACACAGAACCCATCTCCTTCCTGAGTGGTATGATGGCTGGACATTCCCATCTTGTTTGTACTTGCGTATAATTGTTTGTACAGATGAATGAGTCACCTTCAGGTATCTTGAAATTGTACCCAAGGATGAGCCAGACTTGTGCAAGTCCACAATTCCCTCCTGATATCTTGGCTGATTTCTTGAGACGTTCCCATGATGCTACACAAAGAAGCAGTGTGCTTCAGATGTGGATTAAAATACATCCACAGGTGTGTCTCTATTTAACTCAGATGTTGCCAAAAAGATTCACACATGACATCATTATATGGGCAGTCCAGAATTGTTTAAAGGCATAGTAATCTTAGTGTATGCAAACTTTTGACTGCAGTAAGTAATAAAAATTCCTTAAAACATTCTCTCTCTTATTATTCTGGCATTTGGCAAATATTAATAATTATTTTAATTCTAATTGACCTAAAACTGGAAAGGTGTATTCTGATTTCATGTCAGATAATGAGAAAAACATGTATATGTGTCTTTATATATAGTATATGTAAACTTCTGGTTTCACCGGTATGTAATAGGATAGGCCAAGGAATATCATTTCATGTTTATCCGTGGAACTAGTTTCGTGGAAGTGATGAAGCCTATGTGCTGTAATAATCTTGTTAAGGTAGTAGGAGAATATACAGGTATAAAGGATTGTTACATGTTGAGATGCTGAACATATTTCAGAGGGGGAAGATGAGAAATGCTCTTAAAAGGTTCAATGGCATGCAAGAGGTAAAATTCGAGGTTGCTCCTCACATGATCTCAATCTCTTTTAAGAGGAGAAGTCTAAGACACATGGTTGTCTGTTGTAAGTAAAGTCTTTTGTTCAGTTAAATTACTTTACTTTTCCTCATTCACGTCTACATAGAAAGATTGTACCAATTTTCTGGAGTACAATCAATGGAAACTCTTGGGCTATGCAGCCTTGATTCTGCTTTCTACTCTTGTTGAAAGCTCCTTTCATCTTGAACTCTTATGTAGCTTTAAAAAAATGTCTTGTAGTATAAAATTAAAGCCAAACAAAAAGATTAAAGGTGGTTGACTTGGATAAGGAATGGATGTTATCAACAGCCTCATTTTGAGTTGTCTTCAAAAGTTCTCACATAGCATTGTCAGGTCAATTAGAGCAAACAAGAAGCATACTCAAAGGCCTCATAACATTCAATAACTGAATGTCTATATTACTAGTATGGCTCTGACAACCATATTAAAAATAAGTATTGAAAGAGGAATAGTTTTAGTGTATTATTTTTTTTCACAATGTAGATCAGTTAAATCATTTTTTTTATTTTAGATTATAAAAGTCATTTTCTGTATTTTTTTGGACTATAAGATGCACCGGACCATAAGACGCACCTAGGTTTTAGAGAAAGAAATTAGAAAAAAAATTTATGCAAAACATGTGGTCAATTCTGTACTAATATCCCCTATCCTGGTATATATGGTCCCCTCATCCCCATCCTGGTATGCATGGCCCACTCATCCCTATCCTGGTATACAATGCACCCTCATCCTTATCCTGGTATGCATGGCCCACTCATCCCTGTCCTGGTATGCATGGTCTCCTCATCCCTATCCTGGTATGCTTAGCCTCCTCATCCCCATCATGGTATGCTTTGCCTCCTCATCCCCATCATGGTATGCTTGGCCTCCTCATCCCCATCCTGGTATGCATGGCCAACTCATCACCATCCTTGTATGCATGGCCACCTCATCCCCATCCTGGTATTCATGGCCCCCTCATCCCTATTCTAGAATGCTTGGCACCCTTATTCGTAGCCTGGTAGGCATGGCCCCCTCATCCCTATCCTTGTAGGCATGGCCCCCCTCATCCCTATCCTGGTATGTATAACCCCCTCATCCAATTGAGACCCGTTGAAGCACTGGCGTAGGCGAGAAACGGCCGTCTTCACATCCTGCTCACCTCCTTTCATGTTTTACCATCCCGGGCCGTGAACAAGACGGCTTTGTTTTAATGCTTCAATAAAGAATTTGAACCACACCTGGACCGGTGAGTGTTGCCGTATTGTTCTTCATATTCCTTGTTGGTACACTTTTTTCTTACGAGCACCTCTACTGTGGCATCAGGTTCACGTTAACAAGTGGACGGACCGCAGGCAGTTTCTGATCCTGTTGCAGCTGTGCGGTCGTGCTTTTTTGCCTTTTTTGTTTTGGACATAACCCCCTCATCCCAATCCTGGTATGCATGACACCCTCATCCCTATCCTAGTATTCAGGACCCCATCTCTGTCCTGGCAGGGCCGGTGTTAGGGGCAGGCAGACCTGGCAGCCACCTAGGGCCCCTGCTTCTCCAGGGGCCCCCGGCCAGTGGCCTGTATGGGCCCCTGAGTAAGAGGGGCCCAGCACCACCCCCTCCCCTCATTGCGCATTCAACTTATTGGCATCATAGATGCTAATAAAGGTGAAAGCAGTGATGGAGGAGAAAGCATCAGCTGACACTCCCTCTCTCATCACTCCCCTTCTGCCTGTGACTCAGCATGTTTCAGATGAGACGCTGAGGTGCTCTGCAGAAGCCAGAGCAGCAGGGGTACAAGAAGGAGAGGTAACGTGTGTGTGCATTATAGTGTGTGTGGGGGTACTGCACTATACTGTGTGTGGGAGGACTGCACTATTCTGTGTGTATGTGGGGGGCTGCATTGTACTGTGTATGTGGGTGGGCTGCATTGTACTATGTGTGGGGCTGCACTATACTGTTTGTGGGGGCTGCACTGTGTGTGGGAGCTTCACTATACTGTGTGTATGTGGGGGGATTGCACTATACTGTGTGTGGGGGCTGCATTATAATGTGTGGGAGCTGCACTATCATGTGTGTGTCTGTGGGGAGGCTGCATCATACTGTGTGTAGGGCTGAATTATACTCTGAGGGGGCTGCTTTATACTCTGGGGGGTTGCATTATACTCTGAGGGGGTTGAATTATACTCTGGGGGGTTGCCTTATACTCTAGGGGGCTGCTTTATACTCTGAGATGGCTGTTTAAAATCTGGGGGGCTGCATTATACTGTGTGTGTGGGAGGGCTGCATTATACTGTGTGTGAAGGGGGCTGCATTATACTGTGTGTGGGGGCAGAAAAGCTTTCCTCCTAAGTTATTTTTCTGGTGACTTCCATTGGACCAAGATATCCCGTAAGTTGATGTACAACTTTTCAACAAGCCTTAAAATATGACTATGGATATTTAACCAAATCAGGGTTTCCTCCAAAAGACAGAGACACCATAACTGCAGACAGCTGATTTGGAGCTCTTGCCTAACATCAGTGAAGAGCAATGTCAATGTTAGCTGGGTGAAAGGCCTTTGAGGTCAGTCTTGGGAGGTAGTATTTCTCCTTGCAGAGACCGCCAACTGGAGAGCAGAGTCCAGAGAGTGCTCAATATAAAATAACTTACTTGTCCGCTGCCATTACAATGCTGCTTCCCAGGTCCCCTGTCAATCTCTGTAACTTGGTTTTTAGTGATGACATTGCATCATAGACCTATGATCACTGCAATAACTTGCTGCTGTAGGCACCACTGAGATGTCAAGACAAAATCCAAGGAGGCCACTATACGAGGGGCGATCCAAAAGTAATGATAATCAATACTAAACACAATGAATATAGTCAAAAAAAATTTATTTTTCTACATAGTCTCCTAACAAGTCTATACATTTAGTCCATCTCTTTTCTAAGCTTAGAATTCCCTTCGAAAAAAATTCTTGATCTTGACCCTCAAAAAAATCCCCAACAGCTATTGTCATCAAATTTCTTGCCCTGGAGGTGTTCCTTGAGCCGAGGAAAGAGAAAGAAGTCACTGGGGGCTAGATCTAGCGAATAGGGGGGGTGTTCCATCAGTTCAAAGCTCGCTTCTTGAATGGTAGCCATGGCAACTGCAGCTTTGAGAGCCGGCGCGTTATCTTGGGGAAACAGCACTCCAGCCTGCAGTTTGCCGCGCTTTTTCTCCTTGATAGCCCACCGCAATCTTCTTATTTGTTCTGCATAGTAGGAGCCCGTAATAGTGGCTCCCCTCTCCAAATAGTCCACCATAATAATTCCTTCAGTGTCCCAAAAAACGGACGCCATAACCTTCCCTGCTGAGCTTGACACTTTGAATTTCTTCGGCGTCGGTTCGTCGGCTCGTTTCCATGTCATCGATTGTTGTTTAGTTTCGGGATCAAAGTGGTGGATCCAGGTCTCGTCCATGGTCAAAAAACGTGACAAAAAAATTTCCTTGTCTGCTTGGAACTTTTCGAGATTTGCTATTGAAATGTCAACTCGTTTCTTCTTTTGCTCGTCGGTTAACATTTTTAGGACCCAACGCGCGGAGACCTTTCTCATATGCAATTCTTTTGCAAGGATTCTTTGAATACTGCCATATGAGATCCCTGTGACCTCAGCTACATGCCTGATAGTTACTCTTCGATCTGCCAATTCAACTACTTCAACTTTTTTCACGTTTTTTTCATTGAGGGACGTGGATTGGCGTCCTTCACGATGTTCATCTTCCGTCGATGTTCTTCCCAGCTAATATTCCTTGGCCCAGTGTGTAACTGTGGAATATGGAGGAGAAGAGTCCCCTAATGTTTCCACCAAGACGCTGTGTATGTCTTTGGTAGTCATTTTTTTCAAGCAGAGGTATTTGATAACAGCTCTGAGCTTGTTTTTTTTCCATTTTGATGTTCTCTCCTCGGCAGTTCATATTCAAATGAATGTAGCTCCCGGGAATCGTGGTCTATTTAAGTGATTTTTTTCCTGGACTAGTGGGTACCTAAGAGAGAAGAAAACATTTTATTTTAATTTCTGTGTGCAATAGAAATAACCGATTATCATTACTTTTGGATCGCCCCTCGTAAAAGAACCAGTGGGAAATCCAGGAAGAAATAGCACAAGAATGCAGCAGGAAGAGTAAGTAGGAGTATTACCTTACTCCAGTTTGTTATTTTCCACCATTCTAAGCTTTTGATAACACATTTTAAAGAACTGGGCAGCTCTTTAAGTCATATCATGCTGCCAGACATGGACTGAGAATAAATTTAACCCCTTCACCCCAAGCCTATTTTCACCTTCATGACCAGGCCAAAATGTATAATTTATGTGATAATAACTTTGAAACGATTCAATGGATCCCACTGATTCAGAGAATGTTTTTTCGTGATATATTATACTTCATGACAGTGGTAAAATTTGTTTTATGACTTGCATTTATTTGTGAAAAAATAGGAAATTTTGCAATTTTCAAACTCTCAATTTTTATGCCCTTAAGCCAGAGAGTTATGTCACACAAAATAATTAAAAAATAACAATTCCCACATGTCTACTTTGTATCAGCACATTTTTTTAAATATTTTTTTTGTTTTGTTATTTAGTTATAAGGGTTAAAATTTACCAGCGATTTCTCATTTTTCCAACAAAATTTACAAAATAATTTTTTTAGGTACCACATCACATTTGAAGTAACTTTGAGGGGTCTATATGACATACAATACCCCAAAGTGACATCATTCTAAAAACTGCACCCCTCTAGGTACTCAAAACAATATTCAAGAAGATTATTAACCCTTCAGGTGCTTTACAAGAACTTAAAAATTGTGGAAAGAAGAAAATGAACATTTTACTTTTTTAAAATATTTTTTAGATTTTCACAAGGGTAGCAGGAGAAAATGCACTCCAAAAATTGTTCTTCAATTTCCCCTGAGCACGCCAATACTCCATATGTTGGGGTAATATTCTGATTGGATTCACGGCAGGGCTTGGGAGGGAAGGAGTGATGTTTTGGAATGCAGACTTTGATGGAATGGTCTGCAAACCTCAGGTCGCATTTGGAGAACCCCTGATGTGTCTAAACAGTGGAACCCCCCACAAGTGACCTCATTTTAAAAAAAAAACATAAGGGACTTATCTATACCTGTGGCGAGCCACTTGAACCACCAGGTGCTTCACAGAAATGTACAATGTTGAGCCATGAAAATTTTAAAAAATATATTTTTTTTCCACAAAAATGTTTTTAGCCACAATTTTTTCTATTTTCACAAAGGTAACAGGAGAAAATGGATCCTAAAATTTTTTGTGCAATTTTTCTTGAGTTCCTGAGTACGCTGATTCCCCATATATGGGGGGAAACTACTATTTGGGTGCACGGCAGGGATTGGAAGAAGTGAAATTTGGAAATGCAGACTTTGATGGAATGGTCTGCGGGCGTCATGTCACATTTGAAGAGCCCCTGATGTGGCTAAACTGTGGAAACCTCCCACAAGTGATCTTATATTGAAACTGATCTATTGTTTCCTGGTATGTGAATTTCATAATGTAGTGTCATACATGAGTAGTGTAGAGTGCATCAGGTTGGCTTTCGTAAGTTGCATAGTATACATTCGGTTGGCATACATGAGTTTTGTAGAGTGAATGAGGTTGGCATATGTGAGTGGTGTAGAGTGCATCAGGTTGGCATACGTGAGTAGTATAGAGTGCATCAGGTTGGCATACATGAGTAGTATAGAGTGCATCAGGTTGGCATATAAGATTTTGTGTAGTGTACTTCAGGTTGGCATATGCGAGTTAAAAAAAAACCTGCTGTTGCGAAACGCGCGACGGGTGCAGTGGGATATCACTTTTCACCTTGGCGTGGTAATATTATTCCTACTATGTGGGGAAATGATGGATTTAATTATTATTCAATGTTTCTGTGTACCCTTTGGGGCATGTATATTGGTTTATTCATAGTTGATTGGGGCTGTTGATTCCAGATAACTTGTGATCACTGATTTATTCATTCATTCAGCACATCATTATTTTATTCAGGTGTGCTGTTTTATATTATTACATTCTAGAATACTTAATTATTTAGGGTTACTAATTAACTCACACAGCTTATTATTATATAAACCTGGTTTTGTTTTGTTTTTATAAAATGTTGTATTTACGTACTCTGCATCAGTGCCTCATATCCAGCAATATTAGGGGGATTTATTGTAATTGATATATAAATTCTACCTTATCCCTATAATTACCTATTTATCTTCCAACCCATGGTGCACAGTTGATGCTTTTTGTGTATATTCTCTTTGTTGTTTATATTTATTTAGCTAAGTGCCAATTATGCACTTTATTATGCACTTTTTTCTTTTATGGTGAGATCCCCCTGGGTTTTTCAATACCTGTGGTCTCCATTCTTACAGGTATGTGAGTTGTGTAAGTCAGTAGCATTCTTTTATACACAAGACAGGATTGTCGGGTGTTGCATTGAAAGTAATGTCCTTGCATATCCAGTCTGTAACACACTCTGCACTTCTTTTGCAACCTTTCTTTCTTTGTGGTGTAAGGGACCTAACTGGGGAAATGGTACGATGCGAGCACCTTCAGTTCCAGAAGTACTGGGGCTCGCTCCTTCCTGACCTTCAATGATTAGGGCCTTGATTACTGCTTCCTGAAATAGAAGGCACATACCGGTTTGGCCTGCACTTTGTGATTGCACATAAGCATTGTACATTGCTATCTGTACGATGTGCACGGCCAGCTTCTTGTACCACGCTTTGGCTTTTTTTATGGCACTGTATGGCTGGAAGACTTGATCAGAGACATCAACTCCTCCCATGTTCGTATTATACCCTAAAACATAATCTGTTGGTGACCTGTGCAGAAGTACCTCGTACATTGGTGTGGGTGCTGCCATCACCTTGTATAGTGGTCAAGAAAAGGACATCCCTATTGTTCTTGTACT
Source organism: Ranitomeya imitator (assembly GCF_032444005.1). Taxonomy (NCBI): domain Eukaryota; kingdom Metazoa; phylum Chordata; class Amphibia; order Anura; family Dendrobatidae; genus Ranitomeya; species Ranitomeya imitator. Next base: position 707,584,400 of record NC_091284.1, on the reverse strand, counting down.
TGACCACCAGAATGTTATTGCTACATTGATCTCTGCTCTCACTCTTTCACAGCAGCTATGCAATTAGCATCTGAGGGTGACATCTGTAATTTTTGCAGACAGTACCGCATGCTGTTGTAGCTCTCACAGAGAGGGATTTGAAGAGTGGTATGCTGGTGTAAAAGTTATCTACATATAGGTGATGACCTTGATCACTCAGTGAGTGCACCTAATCCCACACAATTTTCCCACTCACTGCCATGACAGGGGGACATTCAGGGGGTTCAATCTGGGTGTCCTTCCCTTCATATACTCTAAACTTGTGGTTGTAGCCTGATGTACTCTCACACAGCTTGTAGAGTTTAATTCTGTGCCTGTCCCTCTTACTGGTCAGGTATTGCCAGAATTTGAGTCTCTCCTTGAAATATATTAGGGACTCATCCAAGCAGATGTCCCTTTGGGGACTTGTTGCTGAAGTGATCAATGACCGACCGAACTTTGAAAAGATAGTCAAAGTTTGGGTAATCTCGGGGAAGACAATGTGCATTATCACTATAATGCAAAAATTTGTGGATTACCTCAAATCAAGTACGGGTCATAGACATATGGAACAATTGACTGTTGTATAAAACAACAACACTACAATATTGCCAAAGTTCTGGCTTTTTCACTAACCCCATGTGAAAGACAAGGCTCCAAAACGTCATAATTTCTACTGCGTCTACAGGAGTCCAGTTAGAAAATGATGAATTGCGGTTTTGTGCCAAATATTGCTGGTTGTACAAATTTGTTTGGGCCACCATAAGGTGTACAAAAAAGTCTATTTCTGTGAGGCCAGTGGTGTCAAATTTTTATTCCTGATTGCGCCACAAAATCGTGAATCAGTGGCTCATAATGTTCAGTGGTTAAGGTCCATACGGGGTCAGGGTCATCTGCTAGTTTTGTGCCCTGGGGCGTCTGTATGGTGGTTCAATATCACTTGAAGAAGAGGAGGAGGTTGAAAAATAAAGAAGGTGGCATCCTCTCCGTCACTATCAGTGTTGGAGGCAAAGAAGGCATATGCCTCCTCCATGATTGGTATGAGCCTGATATTTTTTTTTACATATGCAGTGTTTGTGTACAAAATTTTATTCAGGTGTGTTTGTGAGTATTTGAAGTAAACTTCTTTTATTTAGAAGAGAAAAAAAGAAGGAAAGAATCTAGAAAGATAAAGAGAAAAATACAATAAAAGTTTGGTAAAATAAAAAGCAAAATTACTAAATGGATGTCAGTAAAATAAATTACTGAGTGCCCGCAACTATGTGACACTAATCCTGACTATATTCAGTAAAAAATAGTGTAGCAGTTGCCATTTACTACAGTATATTTTTACTGTCTCTAATCTAGTTTTATCAACTAATCTACTTTTTTTAATTATTTTTTCACTCCAATAAAAAAGCAACAATCAGAGGCCAATCAGTGATGTCACTGTGCATCAGTATCAGAAACCAAATAATGGACATTTGATGGGACGTGAGTGCCATTCTTTTCTTCGCCCAGTGTCACTAATCAGCGCTCGGCAGCTGTAGGATGCATGAACGAAAAAAACTGCCAAAAGTCGAGCCATCAAGTACTGATCAGCGATCAAGTACTGATCAGTGCTCAGTAGCAAAAGGGGTTGGCGGAGAGGTGGTTAATAGAGGGGAAAAAGGGAGGAAAGGGAAGAGAAGGGAATTGGGATTAGGAAAATCAGAACTTACGAATGGATGAGGGAAGGATCAGTAACGTCTTCTTTCTTCAACAGCAGCAGGAACACCAGCAGTGATGGCACAGTCTTGAAAAAAATCTGTGGCACAAGGCTCAGGTCAGCAATATAACCACTCTGCACATGTCCGAAGCTAGAATGAGAAAGTGCAGGGAAGTCATAGCAAGGACAGATTGCGTGTGCACTCAATGGTGCTATCAATTTCATCGTACCATTGCACCAATTGGAGCTAGCCCTGTTGATGCTGTCATTGCTCAGCTCTAGCCTATGATCGGTGCTGTTACAGGCTGGACATCAGTGTTTCAGGCAATTTCATTGCCTGAAACGCTGAAAACGCTGTGGTTGGCTGTTCAGAATTGAACAGCCAATCACAGCGATCGTAGTTGGGGGAACGGTGCCACCCGCTGTGATGGCGACTCAATGTGCCCTGCTGCAAGATTCAGCAGGCATCTTAATGTGATCATCATGACTGCGGTTGTGGTGCCACATTAAAGATAGGATGAATCCATATGTTCAAGGTTGGTAAGTACCCATCATCCTGGACATGGTTGTGAAGGGGTTAAGACCTTCCCATATATAACGTAACTTAATATATATATAGTTGTAAAGAGTTGTACACTATGTGAAGCATTAATGCTTTTGACATTTAACATAGGACAGAGGTAAATATTTTTTTTTTATAATTACCCCTCTCTTCCCCTTCTGTATTTTTGGGACACGGTCCTCAATCTATCCTGAAAGAGCTCCTCTTCTGTGCAATGTCCTGGTTTTAGAAGCATTGACGACACTTTCTAAAAGATTTAACTCTCCCTAAATCATCCCATATTTGGAGAGGACGTTTCAATGGGAAAAGCTGGTCTCATTTTCATGAAAAAAGATCTATTGGGTTAGTACTCTTTGCCATCACTAATGACCGTTTACCTATCTGTGGCACTTTCAATAATGGCAAGTAAACGGCGGCAGCGCTGGATAAAGCTTTGCAGAGCTGCTGGTTAAATCCTCTTGTGTAGTTTTGATATCCAAAATGGAAGCTGCGATGCTTCATAAGTCAATTAAAGCATTAGGTAATCTAATTGTGATGCAGCCACAAAGTAGCTTAAAAGCTGTACTGCCAGTGAATAGTACACGGGCCCTTCCCAACCCCCTTTAGTTTGGCTATCCCCCATGGTCTTTATGAAAAAGGCGAATGGAGAAAATACACAGAAGGACAACAATAGGCCCAGAGGGACTTGCTCATGCAGATGTTGGGAAAGCCAGTATTCCTAGCCAGAGGGCAAGAAATACTTTGTGCATAGGGACAGATCTGTATGCCTGTAATATAATCAACAAAGTCAGGGGGGAGGGTCTTGCCAGCACTGAAATTTTGGAATTTGTTTTGCCCTCAGCAAGTCTCTCAATCTTGTCTCTGTTCATTACTTGTAGGGGGGAAAACTGATCAGCAGAAAAATTGTGCAATTAAAGTTACTTATCCTGCAGACATTGACGTGTGATTAACATTCTTCCATATTGCTTTCATTAGCTGCTTTGTTCAGTGAGCGTGGAAAGCAAGAAGGCAAGAATTTCTGGTTGAATTTGGTTTTTCTTTAGTCGGCAATAAAATTCAGAAAATAGAAATAAAAGACATACACTTTCTGCACTTTAGCTCTCATTCAAACGTAATTTTTCTTGTATGCAAAAAATCTGTCGAACTCTCATCACTCATCAGTATATCCCTTTTTCCTTCAGTGATTATCTTGTAAGCAAATTAAAAGTTGCAAAAGTAGGAGTGATCAGAATGGCCAGGCACAGCTGCACTGCTCCGGGACTATGAACAGATGCCGGCTTCGGAACTTTGGGTGCCACTCCGCATAAAGTCCAATAGTAAAACTCCAAATGCAAATATGAGGAAGAAGTGGTACAGGCACTCACAGTCCCATTTATACCCTTTATTTGGAAATCACATAAAAAGAGCAAGGAATTGTGAAGAGGAGATGCAACGGACGACGGCCGTTTCGTGCCGGTGTGCACTTCTCCGGGTCCTAGCCTAAGACCTGTAGAAGGGCACAACGGAGCGAAACTGCAGTCATCCGTTGCGTCTCCTGTTCACACTTCCTTGCTGTTTTTTATGTGATTTTCAAATAAAGCACATAAATGGGACGGTGAGTGCCTGTACCACTTCTTCCTCATATTTGCAAAAAGTTGCAAAGCTTCCCCTGCCCGTTGCAATTTTTAGACTGGAGATCACAAGAATGGTGCACGGATCACATCCCATAGACTTGTATGGATTATTTTGATTTGTAACTCTAAACAAAACAGGTATTATTACTTTACTTTCACCATATTCTACAGCGCTTGACTGACAACATCATCATCCCTATTGGGGCTCAATCTAGATTCCCTATCAGTATGTCTCCGGAGTGTGGGAGGAAATTGGAGAACCTGGAGGAAACCCACGCAAACACGGGGAGAACATACAAACTCCTTGCAGATGTTGTTCTTGGTGGGATTTGAATCCAAGAAGACCCCAGTGCTGCAAAGCCCTATATGTCTCCATGAGTCCAAAGTCCACGGAAAAACACAGACAAGTGAATGGCTTAATGAGCTATACCCTGTACATAGTCTAGCCGTGAAAAACACGAACAGAACATGTATGGGAAAAAATGGATAATGAATAAGGCCTTACTCCACAGTTTGAAGAATGTGTAAATAAAGATTTGTGCCTAAGAGCTGCAAAATGTGCTCATTTTTTTAAAGTCATTCATTTATTTGCTACAAAAAAATTGGTGCTAAGTGCACCACGTATAAGTTAGTGTATGGAATATATATCCAGCTTGTCCATTGGGCTATGGCAAATAAATAATTTTATTTTAATAACTTTGGCTAACACTAGTGATCAATCTGCCTTAGTGCAAAAAAAGGAGTTTATGGGCTCCTAATTTTTCTATATTAAGACACTATCAACAAGTACCTCTGGAATTTTTTTTCTTTTTCTAGATGCACCTTTTTGGCCACCTAATTTTACTGCACTTGTATAACATCCACGAGTTAGGGTAGCATAACACAAGCGTATCAGAAATCATTCAAGATTTCATCCAGAAAAGTGGAACAATTTTTTTCTCCCTTGTCATTGTGTGCAATCCATTTTTTTTTTTACAGCAAAAGCTATTAATCATTTACAGGACGATTTACAGTTTCTATCTTACAGAATTGCTATATATCACTAAAGATTGGATATTATATGGTGTCTCCATATGGCATCTGATTTATTTTTTGCGCACCCATAGACAGGAATGAGTGAATCTTATCTGAGCATGCTGCCATTGTTTTCACACGAAGATTTGCTCATCTGCACTGCTCCATTGAATAACATTGGTCTGTTTTTTTTTTTACAGACAACACGCAAACCAAAAATATGGTCATGTGAATGATTCGTTAACCCCTTAATGACCAGGGGTATTTTTGGTTTTGCATTTTCATTTTTTGCTACCCTTCTTCGCAGACCCGTAACATTTTCAGTTTTTGGTCAAAAAGGCTTGTTTTTTGAGGAATGAATTGTACTTTTGAATGATACCATTGGTTTTACCATATCATGTACTGGGAAACGGGAAAAAAATCCAGGTGCAGTGAAATTGCAAAAAAAAGTGCAATTCCACAATCCTTTTTTGTTTTGCTTTTTTACTATGTTCACTAAATGCTAAAACTGAGCTGCCATTATGATTCTCCAGGTCATTGCAAGATCATAGACACCAAACATGTCTAGGTTCTTTTTTATCTAACTGGTGAAAAAAAATTCCAAATTTTGTTAAAAAATAAATAAATTGCGCCATTTACCGGTACCCGTAGCGTCTCCATTTTTCATGATCTCAAGTTGGGTGAAGGCTTATTTTTTGCATGCCGAGCAGATGTTTTTAAAGATACCATTTTGGTGCAGATACGATCTTTTGATTGCCCATTATTTTATTTTAATGCAATGTTGTGGCGACCAAAAACCTTTATTCTAGCGTTTTGACTCAGAGTTTGACAGAAGCATTTAACAGGTTAACAGCCGCGAATGGTTCGCAATTCCACCTGTGGCTGTTACGGGCACATGGCAGCTGTTTTGAATGGAAAAGATGTAGGCTCACCACTGGAGTCCACATCAAAGTGAGGGTGTCCGACATTGGCATACTATCATGCCCGATGTCAGAAAGGGGTTAAAGATAGAGAATTGCTTCAAAGATGCCTAACAGTTACTGCAGATGCATCCCACGAAACTATTAATACATTTTATCCACTGCGTTAAATTCAAGCTTCACTGTCATTGGTCAATTTGCATTTGCTCTACCATAGAAATCAAAGCAAAAGCAGTAATAAATTGACGTCCTACTTGTTGTATTAACTGTTTCTTGGTAGCCATGAATTATGGTCGTGAACCCTTTTGACTTTGTCTATCTCTATTTGTCATATCATAAGCTTTATCAATTATTTTTATCAAAATATTTAAAAGATGCATCAGGAAGCATTAAAAACTATTTTATCTTCCATTATTTCACAGTAAGAAGGTCATCGTGACCCTTTAGTATTAATCCCGATGACTCCACAACAAAAAAGGAATAAGCCTAGTTTTCCTGGTCACTTTTTATCTACAGATATGTCTGTACTGCGTTTAGATGGGGAGTTGAGTGCTTGTACCTTTTTTTGCAAAAGTCAAATATGTATATTGCAATGTATGCAAAGTGCTGGGTATACTTATTAAATCCATCTATACCTCCCTTCTCTTTTTTCAGATCTGTGGTTTGCAGCTGACGCCAAAGTATATGTGATTTAGGAGCAGATCGTTTTTCTCAGGAAATGCACTTCAACCAGATAAATAAATATTGATTTAATGGGTAAGTGTACTTTTTCAATGCCATTAAGACATGTTAATTATGCATTTTGCAGGGCTTGCTATGACAGTGATGCCTGAGTTTACTAAGCAGGAACTTTCATAATGTTTCCTCATCAAAAACTTTCTCCCGTTTCTATATCCTTCATAATTAGTGTTGAGCATTCCGATACCGCAAGTATCGGGTATCGGCCGATACTTGCGGTATCGGAATTCCGATACCGAGATCCGATATTTTTGTGATATCGGGTATCGGTATCGGAAGTGTAAAATAAAGAATTAAAATAAAAAATATTGTTATATTCACCTCTCCGGCGGCCCCTGGACATCAGCGGGAGGATCCGGCGTCCGGCACGGCTTCTTTCTTCAAAATGCGCGCCTTCAGGACCTGTGGTATGACGTCCCGGCTTCTGATTGGTCGCGTGCCGCCCATGTGACCGCCACGCGACCAATCAGAAGCCGCGACGTCATTCCTCAGCTAAAGTCCTAGAATAAGCGCCTTTTAGGACCTGAGGAATGACGTCGCGGCTTCTGATTGGTCACGTGGCGGTCACATGGGCGGCACGCGACCAATCAGAAGCCGGGACGTCATTCCACAGGTCCTGAAGGCGCGCATTTTGAAGAAAGAAGCCGTGCCGGACGCCGGATCCTCCCGCTGATGTCCAGGGGCCGCCGGAGAGGTGAATATAACAATATTTTTTATTTTAATTCTTTATTTTACACTTTAATATGGATCCCAGGGCCTGAAGGAGAGTTTCCTCTCCTTCAGACCCTGGGATCCATGAGGATACATTCCGATACTTGATGTCCCATTGACTTGTATTGGTATCGGATATCGGTATCGGCAATATCCGATATTTTTCGGGTATCGGCCGATACTATCCGATACCGATACTTTCAAGTATCGGACGGTATCGCTCAACACTATTCATAATATAAACTCTATTATTCTATTATTCTATATCCCAAATTTGTTTTTGTTCTGTATTGATATAAAACAATTGTCAGACTTTGCAAAACTCCAGATTGTTATCACAGGGCTACCGTAACAGAGAGGAGCCAGAAGACCGCAGTATAATTTCTTTTGGCAGAACGGGTTAATCGGCCATGTTGGGAGTTCTGGGAGTCTGAGCTCTCAGCTGAGCTCTGTTAGCCACTCCAATCCCCTTTATAATCTGGATCCTAATTGAAACCCATGTCAGAGCTAGCTTATGCTGCATAGCTTGGGGGACAGGTGTTTATATGAGGAGTTTTGGAGGAGTTATCTGTGACTGTTGCGTGGTTTGTAAATGTGATAATTCCCTTCCCTCCATTTACTTTGGTTATTCCCCCATTCTCCACTGCCTGGTGCATTCCTCTGTTATATTTGAGTGAATATTTGTATGCTTGGTATTTCAGATTACCCTTGTTTGTGTTGCCTTGTTTGTTGGGTTGGTGTACTGCACCAGTAGCGCCCCTCTTCCCTGGGTGAGGGACGTGAACAGAGGGCTAATTCAGGAGATAAGACAAGGATGGCGACCCCAGCATCTTCACCTTCTGCAGTATCCCAGCGGATAAGGAAAGCTATGGCACCCCCTAGTGGTACTGACAGGGAAGGAGCCCCTGGTCTCGGGTCACCCAACAGCTGATATGTGACAATTGTATACTAAATATTGACACACATGACTGTGAAAATCCAGAATGCCAATACTGGCAATCACTGGAGATGTGATTGTGCGCATGTTTAATTATGCTCTGATCTGTCTTCCTAACTCAAGGGCCCAAATATATATAGAGTTATACTGTGAGGTTTAGTGGCATAATATACCACTTATTGGCCAACATTAATTTTTAGCTGCAAGTAATGCTCTTTAGGAGAATCTGTCAGCAGGTTTTTGCTATGTAATCTGAGAGAAGCATGATCTAGGGGCTGAGGCCCCGATTCCAGGGATGTGTCACTTACTGGGATGCTTGTTGCAGTTTCAATAAAACCAGTGTTTTATCAGCAGGAGATTATTACTCGAGGACTAGTTGTCTCATGTTTTGTAGTCCTCCTGTTCTGTGTAGCCACACACCATCACTGATCAGCAGCTTTCTGCCAATTTACAGTGTACACAGAAAGCTGTCAATCAGTGCCGTGGGCAGAGTTATTCAAGGCTCAGCATTCAGAGAACTGGTAGAACTGCAGAAGACAGAGAAAACAGTGACTTTATAAAAATGATAGCTTGCAGCCCAGTAAGTGCTACATCGCTGAAATCAGGGTATCTGCCCATACATCATGCTGAATTCATATTACATAGCAAAAAGTTGATGCTACGTTACCTTTCCGGTATTATAAAAATTATCCTTAAGTAAAGGAGTGCAATAAATAAACACTTACTGCTTGAATCTTCCAACTCTCTAGGTCTGTGGCAGTCTTTGCTGGTACTGACGGTGAATACGTCATCCATCCAGCTATAGCAGTCATGTGCTGTACATGTAAACATCATAGCTGAGACCAATGCCTGGCTGCAGCATTCAGGTGACTGATGGGTGGAATATTGTCACTGTTGGCAGAAGCGGGGACCTAGATTGGTGGATTCATGGAATAAATATATTTTTATTTTTTAATCACTTCTCACCTTAAGCTAATTCCAGGAAAATCCAATGAATATGCATGTTCTCTGTGTAAACTGTAACTACTCGTATTATATGCAGCTATGGGTGTTTAGGAGGGAAATGCTGCTTTACCTGTGTTTTCTTTCCTAAAGCCCGTTTTTCAACTAAAACAGTTGACATTGTGCTCCTAATCCAAAATATGGTACCCAATGTGCATTTTTTTTTTGTTTCAGCTCTCTTGAAGATGCACTGGACACCAGATCATGCCCAGCCCCTGAACCAGTGGCCAGAGCAGCACCTTGATGTGTCTTCAACAACTTCATCTCCAGCACACAAATCTGATGTGTATCAAAGTAGTAGACAAAGACTGAATTACGCCTGGGCAAATGATGACATATCAGCACTGACTGCTTCTAACCTCCTGAAGAGATATGCAGAAAAGTACTCTGGAGTCTTAGATTCACCATATGAGAGAGCACCATTAAGTACCTACTCAGAAGGGGCATTCGGACCTGTTAATGGACAAAAGGGTGACCTTGAACCTTGGCAAATGTCACATGGCTCTGATAGTTCTTATTCTGTAAACTCTATACATGATAGTTTGGCTGGCTCCAAACCAGGCAATGGACACATTGGGTTGGGCAGCCCAACAATTGCATCTGGCAACTTGCCTGAACCACTTTATCCTGGTAGTACATGTGGAGCACCTAATCCTGCAAGTAGTCTTGTGGCACCTCAGGATTATACCTCCACTTATAGTGGTACATACCTCCCATCTGGATATTGTAGTCAACCAACTGCAGCACTTCCAGCAAGCCACCCATCATCTCTTCATAGCTCAGGACTTCAACCTACACATCCTTCACCAGCTTTAGTTCATGGATACAGTTCTTCTGGCACACTATACAATTATAGCTCAAGCAGCTACGCAGCCCAACCTGGATATGGAGGGATGCATCCAGCACATCCTTCTGGTTATCTGCCTTCAGGTATTGCTGCCCCTACACCACTTCCACCTCATACAGCATCCTCAAGACCTACTGTGGTTCCTGGATACACTTACCAAAGTTCTAATTTAGCATCAATCTCAATCACTCCTCTGAGCACCGAGTTGAGTAGTTCCTTAAAACGGAAAGCTTTTGACATGACTGCAGAGGAAAATGAGGGAAAATACAGAAAATATAGCTACGAACAACCAAAGACTACCTCAGATTCATCATTTTCAATGTCTGACAATGTACCAAATGAATGCAGAGGCAATGGCTTCAGTCGCAATGGAGAAACTCCCCAGATGCCCTTTAAACCTGGAAAGCACCCATCAGAAGAAGAACAGATAGGAAAGTACAACAGTCAGTCGATGAAGGCAATGATCTCACCTACATACAACGAAGAGGCCCCTTTAAGATCTGGTGAAGCATTTGGTAAGTTCACGCCTCCAGTAATTAATGGTGAACGGAGGGGGACTGAACAAGGACATGTCTTTACACAGAGAATGCAGATTTCAGGGATTAAACCACCAGGATTTTGTAACCCATCAGAGGATCAGTTAAAAAATATGGATCCTCTTATATTAGAACTTGTCAATGATGAAATTGTGGACTGTGGGCCCCCAGTACAGTGGACTGATATAGCTGGCCATGTATCTGTAAAGGCTGCAATTGAAGAAGAATTAGTGTGGCCTATTTTAAGACCTGGTGCGTACACTGGAGCTAACAGACCTCCAAAAAGTATTTTACTGTTTGGCCCTTCAGGTTCAGGAAAAACCCTTTTGAGCAGGTGCATTGCAACCCAACTGGGGTCTACGTTTTTGAAACTCAACAGCGCTGTACTTGTCTCTAAATGGAAGAACAAGAGTGAAAAAGTTTTGCAGACTGTGTTTTACATGGCGAGCTGTCATCAGCCTACTGTGGTTTTTATTAGTGAAGTTGATCTGCTACTTTCTGCCCATATAAGTGAGGAAAATGCTCACTTGAGTAATCTGAAGTCCCAATTGCTTTCCTTCTTGGATGGCATAGCTACCTCAACTGATGATAGCATTATCTTTATTGGAACTTCACAGCGGCCGGATGATATTGATGAAGCTGCTCACCATAGATTTGCTAAGCGGTTTTACATAGCTCCCCCTGATAATTTAGCAAGAAGGCAAATCCTGCACCACACTTTAGCTCAACAAAACTATTGCCTTAGTGAAAGGGAAATGGCCCTTCTTGTTCAGCACACAGAGGGCTACTCTGGCAATGAGCTCATTCAACTCTGCCAGCAAGCTGGAGCTAATCACCTCCATGGTATTTCAGGTCAACTTCAACCCACATCCTACAAAGACTTTGAGGGGGCATTCTGTAAATTGCGAGCTGGTACTTCCCCAAAACAATTAGACTTATATGTGGAATGGAACAAAATGTACGGCTCAAGACATTAACTGTGGAATGAAATGGGTTTAATACTTTGACATAACACTGGCATTGTTTTTGTTTTTGTTTTTCTTAGGGTGCGCGTGTTGAGTCCTTAACATGAGTGGAGACCTTAAAGAAGTGTTTCTTTCCCTGTAAACGTAAATGTGACAATTTGATGTCAAGCGATGGGCATCTTTTTTACATGGGCGTGTGTACATACATATACATTGACATATTTGTATAGCATTGTTCACACCATTGAATGTTTTTGAGAAAAAAAAAAGATTAGACATTTTTGTTCTTGTTTTCACATTTGGAAACCTGTAAGAGAAAAAGTAGCTCTTCACTGTACTCAGGATATCTTCTATTTATTGCCAAATCATGGCAGTGCCACTGTAGTTTGGTGATTAGAAATTCAGATGTTCTGCAAGTATAACATGATCTCAAGGACTTGTTTCCACTGGCACATCACAGCCGCTCATATGTTATTGCTTTTATCAGCAGAAAATGATAGCCCCTTCATGGCACTTTGGGGAGCCAAGCTCATACTTGTTATAGATTAGGTGACCAGGAACAAGCACTCAATTGCATTGTACAAGGCTCAAGAACCCACAACTAAGAAGGGATGGGAAAAAAGTACACTGCTAGATAAGTATAGGAACCATTTGTAATTTTTTTACTTGTTTTTATGTTCTTCATGTTTATTTCGAAATACTCAGGAAAAGTTTACTTCCAAAACGAATGTTTATAGGACTCATTTTCAGGATCATTTGAATTAGAGACCATAAAAGTACTTGAAGTTATTACCAGGATTGAATGTATTGCCAGTTCTATCACTCCAGTTATCAGGAACACAATGTCCTACAAAGGTTATCATCCGGTTCTAATGTTTTTCTTAATTATTATTATTATTTGATTGTTACTGTAGTGTATATGGAGTAATGTGATTTCAAAATGTCAGTAGCACGGTAGATTGGAACACAATGTCAGTACCACTTTTTGGATAATATTTGCTGTGTTTCATTGGGTTTATATTGGAATTTATCATGTGTCTTTTTGTGTTGGCGATGTTTACAACTGTAATATAGTATCATTTGGTACCTACAAAAGGAATTTATAGTATTATCCGCAATTGATCCAAAAGAAGTGGGTGATCCCACCCGTATAAAAGAATTTAGCCCTTCAGCAAAGTTGCCCTAATATGAAGTGTTTTTGTTCATTACCAACTATAAAGGAAGCAATTTTGTGAGCCTAACCCAATGTTCACATTAATCTGGTCATTAACTCCTAAAATGCCTGCCTCCATCATAAATTGGCATTGGAATAGAATATTCATCCATATGGTTTTTAGTTTTGTTCCTCAACTAATCACAGACCCAATGATTTATATTAAAAAAAGACGAGTGTTTAGAGCAGGTCATTTATGGTTTCATCCAGGTCAAACAACACTCTTGATACCACTTAATACATATGAGCCCTAATATATAATTTGTTGTTGACCCCTGACACTATCCAATGAAATATATAGTTTTTGGTCTGTGCATATGAGGCAAAAGGACCTTGTGGACCCCCTTGAGCTCTCTCTGCACCCACAATAGCTATACTCCTCTTACTGTTGATAAGCATTAATAAATATCTTGTTCAGATTACGCACAGAATACAGTTTATATCTTTTAATTTATTTGTAACATAATAATTCAGTAGTTTACTTGATGAAAGATTTTTAAAAACATCACCTTGTCCAATGACCGTTCAATGACCAAAGATCTCGAAGCTTTTGAGTAAAAAATGAATGTAAAAAACCAAAGTGTTTAGACATAAGGATTACTGTTCATTACACTGAATGCCAAACCACAGTGCTGTCCACCCGTATCTACTATATACAAAGTTCATTCTTCTAACAGATTGTTTACTGATCACTGGTGGTCTTGTATGTCTCTTTATGTATGCCTCATTTTCATGTGAATATATGTTCTCTTTAAACCAAAGTTTGTTAGTGAATAATATTTTGAAATATTGTAATAGAAAGTTCTATTAGTTTTATAGTACATATTTAATCGCTTGCCTCCTGCCTTCTCTGTAACTCAGTCCGGAGTCAAAAATGATTAAAAATTATACTTTGTTTTTCATTTTGATTTAAACCAAAGATGCTAAGAATTTCATTTTGTACAGTTCAACTTTCTAATGAGTTGCGATGTAATGTATGTAATATATTTGGACTAGTGTGGTTAAAAGTTTGCAATGTCCTATGCTGTTCATTCACAAATATCTTGGAATATCTAGGGACTGTGCACAGCTCTTGAGGATTAATAATTTCACGTTAGTAAGCCCATGACTGGCTCCAATGTAATGTGTAGTAGGTTGGCAGTACATCAAATCTAGGTAAGTAGTCTTGTGACATTCACAATCATCCTGACTGTATATTGACGATATCTTGTAGTGCCATTCTTACAAATGTCAATGCCACTTCTTGTATAAATAAAAACCCTCCTTGCTAGAATTCAATAGCATGTAAAGTTTGGGATAGCAAACATACGCATATCTCATATTTGTCTTTGCCCTACTAAATCCTAGTGTATTAATTTCGTAAAGTAATTTTCAATGTAAGGTGGCCATATGGATATATTTTCCCCAGTATATTCAGTCCTCTTTCGGTCTTCTCAATCTCATTATCATAATAACTATCTTACCATCCATCTTGTTGCTAATTGTCCTCTTTCTCTTTTTTTCAACAACTCTTGCAACAATACTCTTTCCCAATGAGCCATGTCTTCAAGGGACCCGTATTAGGTCTACTCAAATGCAAATATGAATTAGTCGAATCAAAATAATCTTCTGATGTGTGAGAAGATGACATTGGTGGACTCTGTGATCTTCGATCACCATTAATTTCTTCAGATATCCAGAAACTTCTGTTTCACATCTCACACCGTTCGTGGGCTTGTAATATTGTCAGAAACCCATGAAGGTGTATGAAATGCAAAAACGGACTTTGCCTCAGTTTGGGCACCAATTCCCTCCAATACTAGTAGTATATGATGTAATAATATTTGCTAAATAAGCACTAGTAAAGGAGATAACAACTATTTTGGTGTCTGCCATTGTTCTTATTCACTTCTTGGATATCTGTGGAATCTGCTATGTAGACACTGAGCATCACCTTGTTTTATATTAAATCACCACCCCCGGATATATGAACACCTAAAATGAAAAATCTGATTAACTATTTGCAGAAGTGCCAGTGAATTGGAACTTTTACCGATCTTGTACCACTGATTTCTATATTGAAAGGATCTGTTGAGCCGTCATGATCATTTGGCTCTGCTAAAAGATTAATTACTGGAAATAATGAAATTCCCCATCTATCTATCTATCTATCTATCTATCTATCTATCTATCTATCTATCTATCTATCTATCCATCTATCTATCTACTCTATCACCCCTGTACATATGCTTTATTAGAATATCATTAAACCCTGGTAGAGAGCCCATTTTCAGCAGCTCTGACTCAACCTATCCATATTTTACATATGCGCCCATTCAGTTGATTACCTTCTATGTATAACATCATTATTACCCCCACCATTGTTTTTTTTGTGAGGAAATGTCTGCATGGTTTCTGCTTTCCTCGACTATAACACATTTTTGTCTTGGGTTTCATGTGCTGAACCAGGGGCAATAAGCTGATTACTGCATGAATCCAATTGTAACTGGGTTATTATAATAAATTACATATTTATGCAAAAGGACAAACAAAGACAGAGAAGGGCCCCTATGCAGGAACACAATATGGACCCTTTTCAGTTTAATAGCTCATCGTAAGGCACAATTCCACCTGCTTTGGAGGTGGTAGTGGATCCCTTTACCTCTTGGGCCCCTGTGCAGCTGCACAGGTTGCACCAATGGTATGCCCGCTTGTTATTCACCAGCTTAATGAATAGACCCATTTGTGGCTCATGAACAGCACAAAAAAAGAAAACACATTAACGTTCACTTTTAAAGTGCTCATAAGGAAGAGAAGATTAGATAAAACATGAGAACATTCTCTCAAACCTTTCTGTGAATCTGATATGCTTTGTACACTGATTTGGCAAAAGAGCATTAGTAAAAGCCTTTTAATCCCAATTTAATGGCTAACGACAGTCACACCAATCCATCTTTAAATCTACTAGAAACCTTTAACTTTCAATATCTGCTTCCTAATACATTCACATGGTTTAATTACGGCACAGTTAAAATTCTTTTAGCGAGCAGACTTACAATTCCTTTGTGCTAATGAATTGCACCCTATGGTAATCCCACAATGTCGAGCCCTCATGTTTTCTCATTAGGATGCCTCAACATAACTGGGTCTGTTCCACATGAAACCCGTTGCTTGTTTTGGTGCAAAAGTCATTTTCTCCTGACTACCTCAAGTAAAGAAATGCTCCTGCAGACTCTCTAATTGTTAATAATGTATCATTGATCCCTGATAAAGACATTGCTTCTTCTCACATCCATTGGACAACTGTTGTGGTTAATCATTAAGGATTTTACGACTTAACGGTATCTTTCAAGACCTTGTAACTCAATAGGGAGGTAAAATAGACGCAGCCTATTTATAGTGGTTTGTGAAAGCCCTTCACAAACTCATGTACAGGAACCCCATGGGGTACTGATATGATAGAGATGGTATTAGTAAGGAAATCTGAATGAAGTGTATTCATTTCATTAATGCCCTTGAAAGTCTGATATCTAGATTACATATCAATAGCATAACTAATTTTTTTATTAAAAGAGGCCAAAAATTAACCATCTCAAAAATTAACAGAATGCACTTACACTTATTTTAATGTCTTCCAAACAAATCCACTATCTAATACGTATAAGACCCCAACAGATGAAGTGATGGGAGGGAAGGATCGACCATGTTGAATTTCAATGACAAATACTTATGATTTACTCTCTCAACTATATTAAACACTTGCATACTCGGACGATTGTGCATGTATATGGATGAGCCGTAGGAGATAACTGTTAGCTGAATAGGTGTTCAGCTCACTACTATCTAAGGTGTTTTGGCACCCTAAGATGGCCAAAGGACAGATTTCTCTATATATTCACCAGATAACTCGCACATTAACTACATATCCTGAGGATAATATTTTTAGCACACTTTTGCCCATTTCTGTTGGAAACAAGTCAATACTCAAAAACAATTTGCATGAATTATTTTCTGAAACTTTTGTTAAACTCTTAATTAATGATTTGTATCTTAATTATTTGCCTCCTGGATTCTTTTTACATCTCAGTGTTAATCATGTAGGAATGAACGAGCAAATGATCGTCATTGATTTTAGGGCAGTCTTAGAAAATAACATGCTACAAATGGCTACATTGAGGCCCTAAAAAAATTACATCTTTCGCATTTGGCAATGACTACTCTTGTAACAGGCCTGTTTCACACTATGTTTTTGTTGTGTAGTTGACGTATGTACTGTAAAAAACGTATTCAAACAGTTTTTATATACTTGGAATATAATAGAGAAAACTTATGGCAGATTGGTATCCGCTTGCCATTACTTTGTACACATATCCATTTCAATTCCATTTTACAAGATGCAAAAAATATAGTCTGAGGCACGCTTTCATTCTTAAAAAAAAAACATAGGAAAATGGAACTATGTTTTTCTCAAAATTCTTTTTTTATTAGGGAGTTTTGACAGTATAAGGGGAAATGGGTCAGGAAAGGAATGAAGGGAAAGAAAGGCAACCAAACAAAGAAGAAGAGGAAAGGGGTTAGGGAGGAAGAGGAGGGAAGGGAAATGAAGATCATCTTAACGTAGTTGCACCACAACAATTAACATACCAAGTGCAAAAAGAACATAAAATAAAGTATAGATTAAAAGAATTCTGGCAAAGTAATAAAGAAGCTTTTCATGCTTGGAGAAAAAATTACATTCCAAGTGGTCCATCTGGAATTATGTTTAGGTAGAGAGTTATCCCTTAAAGTTAAGGACATTTCAAAGGAGTTATGAGAGATCATAATATCAACTATGTCAGAAATAGAGAGAATATCTATTTTTTTATAACATTGTAATCCATGGAAGATGATTGTCATGTGTTTGCATCTGTTTTTTCATCTTTTTCTCTTATGTTTTTATTTAACAGAAATTTAGTTATAATCTAATAGCACTTCTCCATGTCATTTATAAAAATGATCAATTTTTGAATGTATACAATGTATATGTTGAAGAAACGAATATACTTATAAAATGCATAATTTTGCATCAATTTGACAAAAGATACTTTTGGGGGGAGCACAATCTAAAAATGTGATGGCTGTTAAAAATTAGAAAAATGTGGTGTGAAACAGTCCTTACTTTTCTTGCTCTAACCCTGCTGCCTTTGGCCGATGTGGCATACCAGACAGACAACTGGGAATAACGCTTGGGCTATGCACTTGTTCTATAGGCGGCAGTATGTTCTGTTCAGTATGTGGCTGTAGTCCAAGACATTGAACAATTTTTTAAAGTAAATTATATACTTTACTCTAAACCATCAATATGATCAATATTATATAAACATTGGAAAATACTGTTTCAAAAACACATTTCCTAATACTGTAGGTCTCCCCATCTTTCTGATCAAATTAAACCTAATGAAAGAGTGATACACAAGAAGAAAATCCCAGTTGACTCGGTAATAGAGTGGCCTGAGCCATGGATTTGGCTCAGGAAATGAATGCATCAAAATAAAGAATTCTCTACCAACATAAAAAGGCTTATCTAGCACTGAAATACAAGCTTTCTGTGTTACTCATGGGGATGGTGTGTGAAGCATACCACTTACAAACAATACTCTCTTTGTGCATGTAATTATTTCCAACTGTTTTAGGCTAAAGCTACTAAATCTGTTCTAGAGAACCCCCCATGCTCTTCCTTCTGACAATATCACCTTGTTTATTCCCAGATTGGTTTGCATCTTGCATTTTTGCAGAATTTTGACTTCCGTATTTATTCCATGAATGCCATTCTTCTTTTGAGACTTTCAATCCTGACAAGTCGTGACACTGTCTTGGATATTTGACAATGACACTCCACTTATCATACACATCTTTCCTCTTCCTACTTACTAATTGATAGTGAAATAGTAGGTGGCCATATAGTAGGAATTTCAGATGAAATTCTGAAAAAACTTTTCTTTCATGATTGGTTTGTAAAGGTTGAAGTTTTAGGCAAGAATGTAATAAGTTAAAATGACAATGGAGCGGATTTACTAAGCTAAATATAGCAGAAATCTGGGTCTGTTTGTGCCCAAAAAACGTATCTTTCATGGTTTGCGCCATATTGAATATGTGTTTTAGACATGTTTTAGATACATTTTGCACATATTTGATGT
This sequence comes from Ranitomeya imitator, assembly GCF_032444005.1. Lineage (NCBI taxonomy): Eukaryota > Metazoa > Chordata > Amphibia > Anura > Dendrobatidae > Ranitomeya > Ranitomeya imitator. The sequence continues at coordinate 707,565,482 of NC_091284.1, read as the reverse complement.
TACTTATTGCATAAATGATGGAGTAAGGGTTTGCCTTCAATCTAGGTTCTGTGCACTGAAATTGCATAAAAAAAATATTATAACTTTGTGGACTAAAGTAAGGCAGCTATGACATAGTATAACCTTAGACTAGACAGTGTGCCAGATTTATCAAGCAGTATTAAACACTTTAATAAAGTTGGTGCAATTTAAAGAACCATCAAAGTTTTTATCCTCTTCATATATTGCAATCATCATATTATACGGCACTGAGCACTTACAATTGCTCATTTTGCCTTTCTACCCAGTTAATTCTTCTCTTTTCTCTGCTCTATGTCTAAACTGAAGTCTCTTTTTCCCTGCTCTATGTAGAAACGGAAGTCTCTTTTCCCTGCAGAAATCATTCCCCTCTTCGATGCCTGATCTAGCTGCACCTCTTCTCCCCCTTGCTAGGGTCCTTTGTATTGATGACTCATGTAGGGAAAAGAAAGTTCCTGCTCTTACATAGAGGTTAGAAAGATTCAGCTAGTCAGCTTTTAATCATGTGATGTCACCGACCTAATGGAAAGAAAATAATTCACTGGGTAGAAAGGCAAAATGAGCAATTGTAAGTACACAATTTATTATAATATGATGACTGCAATATATTAAGAGGATACAAATCTTACTGGGGTGCTTTTTTAAGCATGTCTAGTCTATGTTTGTGCTATCCAAAAATTAGACCGCTCTAGTAAATCAGTTCCATTGACTCTCCTGTAATCTGGGTTTCGATTGCTGTAATGAAGATATGATGATTTAAAACATCTAACAACAGCCCCTCAAAAATTCAAGATGGCAGATAAGGTTTTAGAACTGATATTGATGTTGAAAATAGATGACATCTCAATAATGATTTATCAGAATTCAGATATCCAGACTGCTGACATGGAAAAAAAAAGTGTCTATTCTGCCCATACTTCTGACATGGATGTGTATGTATCATAGTATATTGCTGCCATTACTTGATAATAATCTAACCCTGGAATGCTCAGAGGTCATGGTGACAACATTGAGCTAAGAATTGTGGTTTCATATAGCTTAGAGAGTATAGTCTGCTGCTGCCCTGATTAATTCGTATTACTTAAACTGATAAAAAAAACAGAAATATATGATTGAATTGACTGGACAAAGAAATAGTGTACTAAAGACTCCTGGGGTAGGATTGTAGTTATTGTCCATTGTGAAGCTCATACAATAGGTTGATGCACTACGACACTTCAAAGGGATGATGAGTGTGGGTGATGGAAGCTGGATTCCAATGTATTCTGTACTCTTAATATGTAGGGACTTTAAATATCTTCCACAGCATTCTGGGAGTTAAAGTGTACTTACATTTTTTTCTATAGTTATGGTTTGAATAATATAGGGGATGGTTCAATAACTCATCAATCGATTATTCATGGAATAGCATTGGAAGCAATAAAAAAAAATGGACAGGACATCTCTAGGAATTCGAGATTTCGTAATTGCCTTCTATACCATTAATCTCCAACCTTTGGCATGTTGCATTAGTATGCATCAGATCTGTTTAATACACCTAGCAAATACATGATAAGGATAACCCTAACTTCAATTTCTACTTGTGCAGCTTCATTTATGTATTTCTGTGGCCTCATTCAAGCAAAATCTGTTTAGCAAATTATTTTATTTTATAACATGAAAATGAAATGGTGAATTGAGATATGTTCAGTCATAAAATAGCAGTAACTTTTTTAGATTTCACTGTGGCATTTTTTTTTCGGACCACCCCAAAAAGAAAACAAATCAAGGACTCCAAATATAGGGGACACGTTTAGGGTCCCTAGTTTATCGAGGTTCTATATAACCACTCTAGTCTAATGCTACTGTCCAAATTTATCAGGATTTAGATGGAGCCGTGGAAATCACTGTTTCTTCTCATGATTCATCAGTTTTAATGGATTAAGGGATCAGACGAGCGTATTGTATGGATGTTTGCTGTCCAGAGTAACATTCGGCAGCACCCTGACCAATGTAATTCAATAAGGCAGTTTTTTCACAATGATTGAGTAACCATGTGAAAATGCACAAGTCTATGGGTGTACAAAGAAAATCGGATTTCGTGCATATCATCTATGTAGCATCTGATTTTTACTGATATATTGCCATAATTAACCTAGAAAATTGTATGTGATCGAGTACATTTTAAAATGTTGATGCATAAAAAAGGATGCCACATGAATGTCAAACGGATGTAAAAACCGGACACATGAATGTCACACTGATGTAAAAAAAAAAGGAACACAATGGTGGTCCATGTACATACAAATATCCCAGACACACGGGGTGGCCCATGGATGACAATATAAATCAAAATTATCTGTGTTTTCTAGATGAAACTGACACTCGCCTGACCCCAGCTTAAAGGCTAGACCCTTACCATAATTTCTGATTTGTGGTTTCTGGTGACATCTTAAAAGGACAGTGGCAGTCCGGGGTTCGTCTTCGTCTTCGCCACTCCTTTCTGCTGAATGATGGGGATCCAAGGCGTCAGTCCCTAACTGAATAAAGGACAGGCCATAAATGTTATAGTCCTGGTAACAACCTTTATGACTACAGCTACAGGATTTGCACACAAAATTGAAGCACTTCACAAATGACGTAATGCATGCTGTGATTGTGAATTCTAAGAAAAATGCATGCATGTTTGGTCTTTCTGTTGCTAAATCCTGCTTCATTCTCAAAATTGTTGGACGTAGATATTTATGTTGGCGACAATGTCTGCAAGGACACAACACAGAATAAACTACACAGAAACTCGCACGTGTATTTAGCAACCTTATATACTAAACAGTTGAAAAAAAAGTCACTGAGGGTAATAAATATTCCTACCTGTCCTAACGGTATTTTATTACAACATTTGTCTTAGTAATTGCAGGCCTCTACAGCTACTGAAGAAGAGCATTTTCCAAAAAGTGGTACTGTGTTTAACGTAAAGGTTTTCATCTGACCGTGTCACATCTTTTGTAACCATTTCTACCTCATTTTGCAAAGTATTGTACATGAAGTATTTATTTCATGTCCTTTTAATGTTGGGTTACTCTTGAGCTGTGATGGTCTACCTCAAAAATACTGTATTTTAAAAGGAAAAAGTATTACGCAGTATTAAAGAAATTATGTGAACTTTCTCCATGGCTGATGTTGTTCTTTCTTATTTTATATAGATTTTGCACACTTAACACCTTCCCGTAAATGGACGCAACTGTACATTCAGATTCCAGTAGATTTTCCACAATAGGGAGTACAATGATGTCAGATGGATGGTACGGGTGTACAAGATGTGCCCATGGCACCTTCAGCAGGAGCTGCTGTGTGTGAATTCTAGACATAGTGGCGATCCCAGCAGTTTAACCCCATAGATGCCACTGTCAGTAGTGACAGCAGTATTCAAGGTGTTTCATAAGGAGCAATCGCTCCCTTTGTCAGCCCATTGGTACCTTGCAAAGTGATTGTGGGGTGCCAAAATAATGCTTTGCTAACCAGACGTCTGACAATGGTCTGAGAATGGCCTCCGTGTCTGCTATGTTGTACAGTGTATTTGTAACCCCTTTCTGACATGTGAAGTACTATCCCGTCGAGGTAGGGTGGGGCCCACCATATGACCACTGACGGGATAATACGTCATAGTGATTGGCCACGCTCACGGGGGGAGCGCGGCTGATCGTGGCCGGGTGTCAGCTGACTATCGCAGCTGACATCCGGCACTATGTGCCAGCAGCGGTCACGGACCCCCCGGCACATTAACCCCCAGCACACTGCGATCAAACATGATCGCAGTGTTCCGGGTGTATAGGGAAGCATCGTGGAGGGAGGGGGCTCCCTGCGTGCTTTCCTGAGACCCCCGCAGCAACGCGATGCGATCGCGTTGCTGCGAGGGTCTCTTACCTCCTCCTCCTTGTAGCAGGCCCGGATCCAAAATGGCCACGCCATCCGGGTCCTGCAGGGAGGTGGCTTCACAGTGCCTGCTCAGAGAAGGCGCTGGTAAGCCAGCAGAGTGCACGTCAGATCGCTGATCTGACACAGTGCACAGCAAAGTGTCAGATCAGCGATCTTACTCTATAACATGATGCCTTTCCCCCCTTCCCCAGGGCAATGTTATAGTGTAAAAAAAAAAATATTCACATGTGTAAAAAAAATGTAAAAAAAATTCCTAAAAAAAAATATATATATTGTTCCTATAAATACATTTTTTTAATCTAAATTAAAAAAACAATAAAAGTACACATATTTAGTATCGCCGCATCCATAGCAACCCGACCTATAAAACTGTCCCACTTGTTAATCCCTTCAGTGAACACCGTTAAAAAAAAAAAAAAAAAAAACGAGGCAAAAAACAACACTTTACTATCATACCGCCAAACAAAAAGTGGAATAACACGCGATTAAAAAGACAGATATAAATAACCATGGCACCACTGAAAACGTCATCTTGTCCCGCAAAAAATGAGCCACCATACAGCATCATCAAAGAGAAAGTAAAAAAGTTCTAGTCCTCAGAATAAAGCAATACAAAAATAATTATTTTTTCTATAAAACAGTTTTTATCGTATAAAAGCGCCAAAACATAAAAAAATGATATAAATGAGGTATCGCTGTAATCGTACTGACCCGAAGAATAAAACTGCTTTATCCATTTTACCAAACGTGGAACGGTATAAACACGTCCCCCAAAAGAAATTCATGAATAGCTGGTTTTTGGTCATTCTGCCTCACAAAAATTGGAATAAAAAGCGATCAAAAAATGTCACATGCCCGAAAATGTTACCAATAAAAACGTCAACTCGTCGCGCAAAAAACAAGACCTCACATGACTCTGTGGACCCAAATATGGAAAAATTATAGCTCTCAAAATGTGGTAATGCAAAAAATATTTTTTTGCAATAAAAAGCGTCTTTCAGTGTGTGACGGCTGCCAATCATAAAAATCCGCTAAAAAACCCGCTATAAAAGTAAATCAAACCCCCCTTCATCACCCCCTTAGTTAGGGAAAAATAAAAAAAAATTAAAAAATGAATTTATTTCCATTTCCCATTAGGGTTAGGGCTAGGGTAAGGGTTAGGGTTATGGCTAGGATTAGGGCTAGGGTTAGGGCTAGTGTTAGGGTTAGGGCTAGGGTTAGGTCTAGGGCTAGAGATAGGGCTAGGGTTAGGGTTGGGGCTAGGGTTAAGGCTACAGTTAGGGTTGGGGCTAAAGTGAGGTTTAGGGTTGGGGCTAAATTTAGGGTTAGGGTTTGGATTACATTTACAGATGGGAATAGGGTTGGGATTAGGGTTAGGGGTGTGCCAGGGTTAGGGGTGTGGTTAGTGTTACCGTTGGGAATAGGGTTAGGGGTGTGTTTGGGATAGGGTTTCAGTTAGAATTGGGGGTTTCCACTGTTTAGGCACATCAGGGGCTCTCCAAACGCGACATGGCGTCAGATCTCAATTCCAGCCAATTCTGCGTTGAAAAAGTAAAACAGTGCTCCTTCCCTTCCGAGTTCTCCCGTGTGCCCAAACAGGAGTTTACCCCAACATATGGGGTATCAGCATATTTAGGACACATTGGACAATAACTTTTGGGGTCCAATTTCTCCTGAAATACCCTTGGGAAAATACAAAACTGGAGGCTAAAAAATAATTTTTGTGGAAAAAAAAAGATTTTTTATTTTCACGGCTCTGCTTTGTAAACTGTAGTGAAACACTTGGGGGTTCAAAGTTCTCACAACACATCTAGATAAATTCCTTGGGGGGTCTAGTTTCCAATATGGGGTCACTTGTGGGGGATTTCTACTGTTTAGGTACATTAGGGGCTTTGCAAACGCAATGTGACGCCTGCAGACCAATCCATCTAAGTCTGCATTCCAAATGACGCTCCTTCCCTTCCGAGCTCAGCCATGTGCTCAAACGGTGGTTCCCCCCCCACATATAGGGTATCAGCGTACTCAGGACAAATTGGACAACAACTTATGGGGTCCAATTTCAACTCTTACCCTTGGAAAAATACAAAACTAGGGGCTAAAAAATAATTTTTGTGGAAAAAAGAAAGAATTTTTATTTTCACGGCTCTGCGTTATAAACTGTAGTGAAACACTTGGGGGTTCAAAGCTCTCACAACACATCTAGATGAGTTCCTTAGGGGGTCTACTTTCCAAAATGGTGTCACTTGTCGGGGGTATCAATGTTTAGGCACATCAGTGGCTCTCCAAACGCAACATGGCGTCCCATCTCAATTTCTGTCAATTTTGCATTGAAAAGTCAAACGGTGCTCCTTCCCTTCCAAGCTCTGCCATGCGCCCAAAGAGTGGTTTACCCCCACATATGGGGTATCGGCATACTCAGGATAAATTGTACAACAACTTCTGGGGTCCATTTTCTCCTGTTACCCTTGGTAAAATAAAACAAATTGTTCATTTTTATTTAAACATTCAAAAAATTCCTGTGATACACCTAAAGGGTTAATAAACTTCTTGAATGTGGTTTTGAGCACCTTGAGGGGTGCAGTTTTTAGAATGGTGTCACACTTGGTTATTTTCTATCATATAGACCCCTCAAAATGACTTCAAATGAGATGTGGTCCCTAAAAAAAAATGGTGTTGTAAAAATGAGAAATTGCTGATCAACTTTTAACCCTTATAACTCCGTAACAAAAAAAAATTTTGGTTCCAAAATTGTGCTGATGTAAAGTAGACATGTGGGAAATGTTACTAATTTTACGTATTTTGTGTGACATATCTTTGTGATTTAATTGCATAAAAATTCAATGTTGGAAAATTGCGACATTTTCAAAATTTTTGCCAAATTTCCACTTTTTTCACAAATAAATGCAGGTAATATCAAAGAAATTTTACCACTATCATGAAGTACAATATATCACGAGAAAACAATGTCAGAATAGCCAAGATCCGTTGAAGCGTTCCAGAGTTATAACCTCATAAAGGGACAGTGGTCAGAATTGTAAAAAATGGCCTGGTCATTAACGTGCAAACCACCCTTGGGGGTAAAGGGGTTAATGGATCACATGTACATGTCCCTTTGTGGGTCTAGTAAGTAATTAAAAACATTTTTGTTCTTTTTAAAGTGTTATAAAAAAATGTAAAAATAAAGAGCACAATCACAGTTTTAATAATAAAAAATGGTTTATTTTCTAACAAAAATATAACCCCTCCATGCAAAAAAAGACATATATTTGCTATTGACGTATTGCGAACAACCTGTGCTATAAAACTATATCATGTTTTAGCCAATTAAAATAGTGATCAAAAAGCCATATGTAAGAAACTATAAACCTCGCCTCTAAATGGGGCAATAGATGGCAATCTGGTGAAGGGGGTGATATCCACACAATAGCAAAGCAGCAGAAGGTATTATTCACACTTGTCAATAATTCACTCTAAAAGGAATAAAAAAGAATTGATACCCCCACGCTGTGACTGGACCCTATAAAGTAATTCTTCATTGACTAAAGTATTGCAAAAACACGGTATGCAGAAAGCAATATAGATCAAGTGTAAAAAGACACCTGTATTGAACAGTGAAGAAATAAATCATAAAATAGTAATAGCAAGATAGATTAGCAAAAATATGAGACCATTAGTATTGTAGTCTGATAAACATTGGCCATCAGAAGTATACACTTATTAAAACATATTATAATAGGGACCAGTAGTTGGCCAGACTTGTGGTCTGGTAAAGTCTCACTCACCACACACGGATCTGAAGCTAAAAAAAAGTACACCCAGAGGATGAAAATCAGGTGGTGATTGAACATCTGACAATTGCAAGAACAGAGAGGACAATGTGCAGAAGATCGGCCGGTGGTGTCTCTGGCGATGGAAGCAAGTCATTGAGCCTCAGACACCATGTGACATCACACAGTCTTTAGATATGAAAGATGAGAGTCCACACTTCCTAAAGGCTATTTAGAAAGCAATCATACAGTGTGGGATCTAATGTGGGGTCTTTGTACAGTGTTGTTGCCATCAAATCGTTTTGGGGCTATTAAAGGGTCAGTATACTGTGTGGGGCATATTATACAGTGTGGGGGCATTATACTGTGTATAGTAGCGCTGTACAGAGGGAGACTCGGGACACTATTAATTGTTATTGGAGCACTTGTTCTAATAGGGGCACTTTGGCTATTGTGACTGTCAAAGGGGTACACAGAGGGCATTATTACTTTATAGGGGGCAACATGTGGGCACTGTTTACAAGGGCACTTGCACAGGGCATTAATATAATCTGGAAGTTTGTTTTACCATCTAGATGGCACACAGTGCCCTCACAGTGGGTTACCAAACTTCACTAAAAATGTGATAAAAAGCTTTCAAAATGTCTTATGTACCCCAGATTGATATGAATAAAACCATCACAAAAAACAAGCCCTCACATAGCTCCATGACAAAAATTAGAAATGTTACAAGTAGGGTTGAGCGACTTTTAGTTTTTTAGGGTCGAGTCGGGTTTCGCGAAACCCGACTATCTGAAAAGTAGAGTCGAGTGAAATCGCCCGATTATCGCGAAAAGTCGGGGATCGACCGAAACACGAAACCCAATGCAAGTCAATGGGGAAGCATAGTCGGCAGTGAGTGGAGGCCAGGAAAACATGTACAGTGTCCATTTTAATGGCAAAAACATCCATTCTTGTTACTGAAGCTTGTCAATCTTAATTTACCTTATAATAGTAGTAAGGCATTGGAAATTGGGGGTCATTTGGCTAAAGTTGTGGGGGGTAGGGCTGGTTCAAGTATTTAGTGGGCCCAGGAAATCTGGATCACGTCACGGCAGTGGAGCAGGGAGAGGTAAGTATTTCAACTTTGAAAGTGCTGTGACCCTGAGCAAGCAGGGGGCCCACTCGTTGGCATTAGCACTGGCACAGGGCCCCTCAAAGTACGGCGGTGTGTTTGCACGGCGGGGGCGCCTCCCACCGGCAACGACACTTTTGCATACTATGAGGGGCCGTGTGCCAGTGACGTCGTCAACCAGTTTTCCCCCCCTCACCTGATGAAGGAACTTGCATTTTCATCTGCACCTTCCTCTTTGTCCCCGTGTAAGGTGGTATGGTATGCGGGAAGGGGAACCTGACTTTCAGCAGGGTCACAATCTTGCTGTGTAGCGTGCACGGGGAATGTTGCGTTATGTGTCAATGTACCAGCAGACTCATCTATCACTGGCTGGGCAATGGGCAGGATGAGGAGGAAACACAGATGTAGGCCCAAAAAATAAAGTGGGCTAAATGCAGTTCAAAATTGGTAACAGGACTAACCAGGGGGCATTGCTTTGTTCAGTGGAGTACAACTGTAATGAGAGGCTGACACAGTGAGTAGGCCCAAATCAGTAAGTAGGCTAAATGCAGTTCAAAATTGGTAACAGACGTAAACAGGCAGCACTGGTTTGTTCAGTGTAGGAGAACATCAAGGAGCGGCAGACACCATTAGTAGGGCCAACAAAACAAGTAGGCCAAATGCAGTGCTATATTAAAAACAATTTAACGAGAGCCTGAAGATAGAAGCTAGGGAAAGGCAACCTGGAGAACACCTTGGAGCGGCAGACACCGTCTCTACAACCCAGACCTAACTTGTAGGCCTAATGCAGTGTTGTTTCAACAACTACTTAACGAGAGCTTCAAGATCGAAACTAGGGAGAGGCAACCTGGAGAACACCTTGGAGCGGCAGACACCGTCTCTACAACCCAGACCCAACTTGTAGGCCTAATGCAGTGTTGTTTCAACAACTACTTAACGAGAGCTTCAAGATAGAAGCTAGGGAGAGGCAACCTGGAGAACACCTTGGAGCGGCAGACACCGTCTCTACAACCCAGACCCAACTTGTAGGCCTAATGCAGTGTTGTTTCAACAACTACTTAACGAGAGCTTCAAGATAGAAGCTAGGGAGAGGCAACCTGGAGAACATGTTGGAGCGGCAGACACCGTCTCTACAACCCAGACCCAACTTGTAGGCCTAATGTAGTGTTGTTTCAACAACTACTTAACGAGAGCTTCAAGATAGAAGCTAGGGAGAGGCAACCTGGAGAACATCTTGGAGCGGCATACACCATCTCTACAACCCAGACCCAACTTGTAGGCCTAATGCAGTGTGCAGTGTTGTTTCAACAACTACTTAATGAGAGCTTCAAGATAGACCCTAGGGAGAGGCAACCTGGAGAACACCTTGGAGCGGCAGACAACGTCTCTACAACCCAGACCCAACTTGTAGGCCCCATGCAGTGTTGTTTCAACAACTACTTAACGAGAGCTTCAAGATAGAAGCTAAGGAGAGGCAACCTGGAGAACACCTAGGAGCGGCAGACACCGTCTCTACAACCCAGACCCAAATTGTAGGCCTAATGCAGTGTTGTTTCAACAACTACTTAACGAGAGCCTGAAAATGGAATTTCAGGACAGGAAACCATGAGAACAGCACGGAGCGTCATACACCATTAGTAGTCCCCAACTACACTAGTAGGACAAATTCAGTGTAATATTAACAACTACTTAACGAGAGCCTGAAAATGGAATTTCAGGACAGGAAACCAGGAGAACAGCAAGGAGCGGCAGACACCGTTAGTAGGCCCCAACCCAACTAGTAGGCCAAATGCAGTTGTTCCATTTAACAACTATTTAACAAGTGCCTGAAGATAGAAGCTCGGGAAAGGCAACCTGGAGAACACCTTGGAGCGGCAGACACCGTTAGTAGGCCCCAACCAAACTAGTAGCCCCACTGCAGTTGTTCGATTAAAAAACTATTTAACGAGAGCCTGAAGATTGAATAACAGGAAAGGCAACCAGTCGATCACCTTGGAGCGGCAGACACTGTTAGTAGGCCCCAACCAAACTAGTAGCCCCACTGCAGTTGTTCGATTAAAATACTATTTAACAAGAGCCTGAAGATAGAAGCTCAGTAAAGGCAATCAGGAGAACACCTTGGAGCGGAAGACTCAGTTTGTAGACCACAACGAAACTTGTGGCCCCAATGCAGTTTTATAGTTCTGACAGGCTGAAAACCAGCCTTTTTTTTTTTCTTTAGAGGAGTACAGCTGTATTAAGTGGCGCAGACAGACACTGCTAGTAGGTCTTACACCACAAAGTAGGCTCACTGCAGGTTGAAAAAAAGTTACATGGGTACACGGTCGGCATTGGTGTGCTCAGCGGAGGACAAATGGAAGGAGGGACCGCAGACACACTTAGTAGGCCTAAAATTAAAAAAAATAGGCTCAAAGCACCTTCGATTATATGGCAGGGGTACACAGGCAGCATTGGTGTGGTCAGCGGAGGAAGATTGGAAGGAGTGTCTGACACAGTTAGTACTCCCAAAAAATAAATAGATGTTAATGTCTCGCAAAACAACAAAACCAAAAAAAAAAGATTGGCATACAGGGGTGGGCTCCTCTGCTGAGTTTCAGACATAGTAATTTGGCGCTAAGTATTTACTGGTGTCAATATAGGACACTGACCCTGACTATTTTAACTAGCATCATACATGTCAACAAATTGGTATTGTCAGTGCCAGGCATTGAAGGATGTCAGCGCATAGACTAAACATTGTTGGAGCTGTGAGAGATAATTTTGCAAGTGGTAGAGCACTGTTTGAGCTGGGGGGGGGGAAACTCTCTTGTGGCCGGCGGTACAGGCCCAGGGCCCCTCATGTTACAACGGTGTGTCTGACGTTGGGTGCGCGCCACCACCGCCAGAGACACTTTATTTTACTATGAGGGACCCAGTGGCAGTGCCGTCGACCAAAATCGGGCACACCCACCTCTTCAGACAAACGGCACTCTCACGGGTGCTTGTACCAAGTGACGAGACCACGGCCCCGTGGGGGGAGTTAGCCAATTTAGGGAGTTGTAAACATGTCGTAATGAATCTCAAAAATAGAAAAAAAGATAAAGCGCACTCACCGGTGATAATCTCACAGATTTATTCGGACATAATTACATATGTTGCAGGGAGGGTAGTGAAACACACACGGACGACGGCCGTTTCGTGCTGAAAGCACTTCAACAGGACCTGCTTTTACATTTAGCAGTTTCAGAAGAGGAGGCGAAAGAGCTAGAGGCTGAGTCAGCAAGGAAAGCCAAAACTTGTTCTTGCTGCTCCGGCTATAAAAGCGGTTTTCCTACTCCCAGAAAAGGGAGCGTTCGGGGCCTTGTGTAGCCAAACGACGAACCTGGCTCAACAACTCAAGACTTAGGTGCTATATTGCTTTTCCCACGACCACCTGATGCTCCACCACCACTACCATCATTACCAGCTGGCAATGACCGCCCACGGCCACGACCTCTTCCTCCAGACTTCCTCATTGTTTGAAAAACGTAACCAAACTAACGGTATTTGTTACTGTAAAACCAGTTACAAGGTGAACTCAAACTTCTGTTGGATTTATATATCCCTTTATAGGTGGGTCAGACTGCAGGGAAAATCAGGCCCAATGTATAACAGTACACAGCTTCTGTGGCAGACAGATATGCCACCAACAGGACTGACGCAGATGCAGACACTACCAATAAAAATCTCCCCCTTTTTATTTTTTCTGGGAGAATATTGAAGAAATGTGGCCCACTCTTATACAGTATATGTTCTGTGGCATAAAATGAAAGACAGATGCCACACACACGACTGGCACTGAGGCAGAATTGCCAATCTTAATCTCCCACTATTTTTTTTTCCTGGGAGAATTGTCAAAAAATCTGGCACCGTCTTACACACTAGGTTTTATGTGGCACAAAATGAGAGACAGATGGCACACACTGGACTGGCACTGAGGCAAAATTGCCAATCTTAATCTCCCACTTTTTTTCTGGGAGAATTGTCAAAAAATCTGGCACCGTGTTACATACTAGGTTTTATGTGGCACAAAATGAGACACAGATGGCACACACTGGACTGGCACTGAGACAGAAATGCCAATCTTAATCTCCCACTATTTTTTTTTCCTGGGAGAATTGTCAATAAATCTGGCACCGTGTTACACACTAGGTTTTATGTGGCACAAAATGAGAGAGATGGCACACACTGGACTGGCACTGAGGCAGAAATGCCAATCTTAATCTCCCACTATTTTTTTTTATTTATGGGAGAATTGTCAAAAAATCTGGCACCGTGTTACACACTAGGTTTTATGTGGCACAAAATGAGAGACAGATGGCACACACTGGACTGGCACTGAGGCAGAAATGCCAATCTTAATCTCCCACTTTTTTTTTTTCCTGGGAGAATTGTCAAAAAATCTGGCACCGTGTTACACACTAGGTTTTAAGTGGCACAAAATGAGAGAGATGGCACACACTGGACTGGCACTGAGGCAGAAATGCCAATCTTAATCTCCCACTATTTTTTTTATTTATAGGAGAATTGTCAAAAAATCTGGCACCGTGTTACACACTAGGTTTTTTGTGGCACAAAATGAGAGACAGATGGCACACACTGGACTGGCACTGAGGCAGAATTGCCAATCTTAATCTCCCACTTTTTTTTCTGGGAGAATTGTCAAAAATCTGGCACCGTGTTACATACTAGGTTTTATGTGGCACAAAATGAGACACAGATGGCACACACTGGACTGGCACTGAGGCAGAAATGCCAATCTTAATCTCCCACTATTTTTTTTTCCTGGGAGAATTGTCAATAAATCTGGCACCGTGTTACACACTAGGTTTTATGTGGCACAAAATGAGAGAGATGGCACACACTGGACTGGCACTGAGACAGAAATGCCAATCTTAATCTCCCACTATTTTTTTTTATTTATGGGAGAATTGTCAAAAAATCTGGCACCGTGTTACACACTAGGTTTTATGTGGCACAAAATGAGAGACAGATGGCACACACTGGACTGGCACTGAGGCAGAAATGCCAATCTTAATCTCCCATTATTTTTTTTTCCTGGGAGAATTGTCAAAAAATCTGGCACCGTGTTACACACTAGGTTTTAAGTGGCACAAAATGAGAGAGATGGCACACACTGGACTGGCACTGAGGCAGAAATGACAATCTTAATCTCGCACTATTTTTTTTTTCTGGGAGAATTTTAAAAAAATCTGGCCCAGTATTACACACTAGGTTTTCTGTGGTACAGAATTAAAGACAGATGCCACACACACGACTGGCACTGAGGCACAAATGCCAATCTTAATCTCCCACTTTTTTTGTAACTTTATTGTGGGAGAATTGTCAAGAAATCAGGCCCAGTGTTACACACTAGGTTTTCTGTGGCACAAAATAAAAGACAGATGCCACACACATAACTGGCACTGAGGCATAATTGCCAATCTTAATCTCCCACTATTTTTTTTCCTTGGAGAATTTAAAAAAAATCTGGCCCAGTATTACACACTAGGTTTTCTGTGGCACAAAATTAAAGACAGATGCCACACACACGACTGGCACTGAGGCAGAATTGCCAATCTTAATCTCCCACTATTTTTTTTTCCGGGAGAATTTTTAAAAAATCAGGTTTTCTGTGGCACAAAATTAAAGCCAGATGCCACACACACGACTGGCACTGAGGCAGAATTGCCAATCTTAATCTCCCACTTTTTTTTTTTCCTGGGAGAATTTAAAAAAAAAATCTGGCCCAGTATTACGCACTAGGTTTTCTGTGGCACAAAATTAAAGACAGATGCCACACACACGACTGGCACTGAGGCAGAATTGCCAATCTTAATCTCCCACTATTTTTTTTTCTGGGAGAATTTTAAAAAAATCTGGCCCAGTATTACACACTAGGTTTTCTGTGGCACAAAATTAAAGACAGATGCCACACACACGACTGGCACTGAGGCAGAATTGCCAATCTTAATCTCCCACTATTTTTTTTCTGGGAGAATTTAAAAAAAATCAGGCCCAGTATTACACACTAGGTTTTCTGTGGCACAAAATTAAAGACAGATGCCACACACACGACTGGCACTGAGGCAGAATTGCCAATCTTAATCTCCCACTATTTTTTTTTCCGGGAGAATTTTTAAAAAATCAGGTTTTCTGTGGCACAAAATTAAAGCCAGATGCCACACACACGACTGGCACTGAGGCAGAATTGCCAATCTTAATCTCCCACTTTTTTTTTTTTCCTGGGAGAATTTAAAAAAAAAATCTGGCCCAGTATTACGCACTAGGTTTTCTGTGGCACAAAATTAAAGACAGATGCCACACACACGACTGGCACTGAGGCAGAATTGCCAATCTTAATCTCCCACTATTTTTTTTTCTGGGAGAATTTTAAAAAAATCTGGCCCAGTATTACACACTAGGTTTTCTGTGGCACAAAATTAAAGACAGATGCCACACACACGACTGGCACTGAGGCAGAATTGCCAATCTTAATCTCCCACTATTTTTTTTCTGGGAGAATTTAAAAAAAATCAGGCCCAGTATTACACACTAGGTTTTCTGTGGCACAAAATTAAAGACAGATGCCACACACACGACTGGCACTGAGGCAGAATTGCCAATCTTAATCTCCCATTTTTTTTTTTTTATTTATTGGAAAATTGGCAAGAAATCAGGCCCACTGTTAGACTGTATGTTTTCTGTGCCAGAAAATGAGACACAGATGCCACACACAGGACTGCCACTGATGCAGATTTGCCAATTTTAATCTGCACCTTTTTTTTGTTCTTCAGGGAGACTAGTGAATAAATCTGGGCCACTGTATTAGAGTATATTCTCTGTGGCAGAAAGTGGCTTGAAGAGATATAATGAAAAAAAAAGGGAATGGGGACTGTCCTACAATTACTATCTCCCTGCAGTAATCAGTAATCTCAGCAAAGTATGGCAGGCAGCAATAACAAGGAGTGGACTGCTGCACAAAAAAGTCAAAAGTGTGGACAAACAAACAAGATAGTGGTGCAGAAAGGAAGGAGCAACAGGATTTGTGCTTTGAAAAAAGCAGTTGGTTTGCACAGCGGCGTACAAACAGCAATGCAGCTATCAGGGAGCCTTCTAGGGCAGCCCAATGAGCTTCAGCGCTGAGGAAAAAAAAATGTAGCCTCCACTGTCCCTGCAAACAAAAGGTGGTGTTGGACAGTGGAAATCGCTACAGCACAAGCGGTTTGGGGGTTAATGTACCCTGCCTAACGCTATCCCTGCTTCTGACGAAGCGGCAGCAACCTCTCCCTATGCTCAGATCAGCAGCAGTAAGATGGCGGTCGGTGGGAATGCCCCTTTATAGCCCCTGTGATGTCGCAGAAAGCAAGCCAATCACTGCAATGCCCTTCTCTAAGATAGTGGGGACTGAGACCTATGTCATCACGCTGCCCACGCTCTGCGTCCACCTTCATTGGCTGAGAAATGGCGCTTTTCGCGTCATTGAAATGCGACTTTGGCGCGAAAGTCGCGTACCGCGTGGCCGACCCCACACAGGGATCGGATCGGGTTTCATTAAACCAGACTTTGCCTAAAGTCGGCGACTTATGAAAATGACCAATCCGTTTTGCTCAACCCTAGTTACAAGTCATTGAAAAATGGTGACTAGGCTTGAGCGAAATGGATCGGACAAATTCAAAAGTCGCTGACTTTTGGCAAAGTCGGGTTTCATGAAACCCGACCCGATCCTAGTGTGGGATCGGCCATGCGGTCGGCGATCTTCGCGCCAAAGTCGCGTTTCGTATGACGCGCTTGGCACCATTTTTTCAGCCAATGAAGGAGCGTGGGCAGAGTGATGACATAGGTCTTAGGGGCGTGGACGCCTATCGCCATCTTGTCGCTTGTGCGCTGTAGCGATTTGCAATGTGTAACACCAGCTTTTCTGTTCAGGGACGGAGGAGAGAGAGAGAAAAAGAGAGAGAGAGAGAGAGAGAGAAAAAAAATAAAAAAATTAGCCATTGACTTTGCATTGGGTTTCGTGTTTCGGTCGATCCCCGACTTTTCGCCATAATCGGCCGATTTCACTCGACTCGACATTTGAGATAGTCGGGTTTCGCGAAACCCAACTCGACACTAAAAAAGTAAAAGTCGCTCAACCCTAATGGTGACACAATACATTTTTTTTCACCACTTAACCCCTTAACGTCCAATGACGGATATATCCGACTTGGGACGCTCAGCCTGTTTGGTGCAGGCTCCGGCGATTAACCCGCACTTTTTTGCAGCCCATGAAAGCTTATCTGATCTGCTGTCATGTGCCCCTAACAACCGTGGGTGGAATTGCGATTCCCCCGGGGCTAATAATATGTTAAATGCTACTGTCAAATTCTGACAGAGGCATTTAACAGAGGGCATTATTACTTTACAGGGGGCAACATGTGGGCACTGTTTACTAGGGCACTTGCACAGGGCATTAATATCATCTAGAAGTTTGTTTTACCATCTAGATGGCACACAGTGCCCTCACAGTGGGTTACCAAACTTCACTAAAATGTGATAAAAAGCTTTCAAGATGTCTTATGTACCCCAGATTGATATGAATAAAACCATCACAAAAAACAAGCCCTCACATAGCTCCATTGACAAAAATTAGAAATGTTACAAGTCATTGAAAAATGGCGACACAATACATTTTTTTTTCACCACTTAACCCTCTTAACATCCAATGATGGATAAATCCGACTTGGGACGCCTCAGCCTGTTTGGTGCGGGCTACGGCGATTAACCCGCACTTTTTACGGCCCATGAAAGCTTATCTGATCTGCTGTCATGTGCCCCTAACAGCCGTGGGTGGAATCGCGATTCACCCGTGGCTGTTAACATGTT
Source organism: Ranitomeya imitator (assembly GCF_032444005.1). NCBI lineage: Eukaryota > Metazoa > Chordata > Amphibia > Anura > Dendrobatidae > Ranitomeya > Ranitomeya imitator. Next base: position 707,547,785 of record NC_091284.1, on the reverse strand, counting down.
AAATGCTACTGTCAAACTCTGACAGAGGCATTTAACATGAACATGCAGGAAGTGCATCATTAGCTCATCGGTGCCCGTGTCACATGATTGCAGGTTACCGATGAGTTAGCATGACAACCCAGGGTCTGCAGGAGACCCCTGTGGTTTCCATTGTTAATCGCATTTCTGCTACATAGAGCTGGGCTGCAGCCCGGCTCTCTGTAGCAGAAACGATTGGATGATCACAGCTTCTAGTCTATTGAAGCAAGTAAAAAGTAATGAAAAAATAGTTTAAAAAAAAAAATATATATACGGTATATAAACGTTCAAATATTCCCCGTTCTCCCCATTCAAAATAAAACAGTTAAAAACAAAAAATACACATATTTGGTATCGCCGAGTTCAAAATCGCCTGATCTATCAAAATATAAAAATAATTAATCTGATTGGTAAACGGCGTAGCGAGAGAAAAAAATCAAAAAGCTAGAATTAAGTCTACACCAAAATGGTATTTTTTCTGAGTTTTTTCTGTTAGCCGTTTTTTGATATTAGTGGTAGGACTTGCAAGATTATGAGGACCCTTGACGTTGGGTTGAGAGCTTACCTTATTTTGGCCAAAATATTAAACCAATACCTGATATAATGTATGTGTTTATCATATGCATTAATTTGTTGCACTATATCATATCTTTTTTTGCAGGATGTGGCCAGGCCTCTTTTTGTTGGTTAGGGTTTTTGGGTCGTCTGTCACAGTGTGCTGCATGCTATGGCGCTGGGCAGCCCGCCTGTTAATACAAGGGGCGTCATTAATAGGCTGCATACCAGACACTGTGCATCACACTTACCTGTGTGACTGGCGTCATATGTGAGTTATATCAATGTGCATTTTTTCTACTAGGCAGCCAACCCCTCCAATGTTTGGTTGGTGTGGGGGTGGTTGTTTTTATTAAGTAGTTTGCACCTGTGTCTCCCCTTGCCTTTATCAGTGGAGGCCTGCGGTATCCTGCTAAGTGTGCATTTGTCATCAGACAGGGTTTTGGAAAGGCAGTATCTCATGGTATGTATTTTTTCAGAGTTTTTTCTATGTTAGCCGTTTTTTTTACATAAGTTTTAGGACTCGCAAGATTATGAGGACCCTTGACATTGGGTTGCGAGCTTACTTTATTTTGGCCAAAATATTAAACCAATACCTCATATAATGTATGTGTTTATCATATGCATTAATTTGTTGCACTATATCATATCTTTTTTTGCAGGATGTGGCCAGGCCTCTTTTTGTTGGTTAGGGTTTTTGGGTCGTCTGTCACAGTGTGCTGCATGCTATGGTGCTGGGCAGCCCGCCTGTTAATACAAGGGGTGTCATTAATAGGCTGCATACCAGACACTGTGTATCACACTTACCTGTGTGACTGGCGTCATATGTGAGTTATATCAATATGCATTTTTTTACTAGGCAGCCAACCCCTGCAATGTTTGGTTGGTGTGAAGGTGGTTGTTTTTATTAAGTAGTTTGCACCTGTGCCGCCCCTTGCCTTTATCAGTGGAGGCCTGCTGTATCCTGCTAAGTGTGCATTTGTCATCAGACAGGGTTTTGGAAAGGCCATATCTCATGGTATGTATTTTTTCTGAGTTTTTTCCATGTAAGCCGTTTCCACTGTTTAGGCACATCAGGGCTCTCCAAATGCGACATGGCGCCCGATCTCAATTCCAGCCAATTCTGCATTGAAAAAGTAAAACAGTGCTCGTTCCCTTCTGAGCTCTTCCGTGCGCCCAAACAGGGGTTCCCCCCCACATATGGGGTATCAGCGTACTCAGAACAAATTGGACAACAACTTTTGGGGTCCATTTTCTCCTGTTATCCTTGGAAAAATACAAAACTGGGGGCTAAAAATAATTTTTGTGGAAAAAAATGATTTTTTATTTTCACGGCTCTGCCTTATAAACTGTAGTGAAACACTTGGGGGTTCAAAGTTCTCACAACACATCTAGATAAGTTCCTTGGGGAGTCTAGTTTCCAATATGGGGTCACTTGTGGGGGGGTTTTTACTGTTTAGGTACATCAGGGGCTCTGGAAATGCAACGTGACACCTGCAGGACAATCCATCAAAGTCTGCATTCCAAATGGCGCTCTTTCCTTTCTGAGCTCTGCCATGCGCCCAAACGGTGGTTCCTCCCACATACATGGCAACAGCGTACTCAGGACAAATTGGACAACAACTTTTGGGGTCCAATTTCTCCTGTTACCCTTGGGAAAATAGAAAACTGGGGGCTAAAAAAAGAATTTTTGAGGCTCTGCGTTATAAACTGTAGTGTAACACTTGGGGATTGAAAGCTCTCACCACACATCTACATAAGTTCCTTAGGGGCTCTACTTTCCAAAATGGTGTCACTTGTGGTGGTTTCAATGTTTAGGCACGTCAGTGGCTCCAGGGCCGTATTTGCCACTAGGCACTTGAGGGCACGTGCCTAGGGCGGGGACGATGCAGGGGGCAGCACCTGAGCAAGGTTTTCTTTTTTTTTTTAAAGTCCTGGGTCACCTCCCGACTGACCGCCCCTACCCTCCGATCCTGCCCCTGCCCGCCTGCCTGCTTGCCGCCCGCCTGTCTCCCACCCACCCTCCTTGAAGATGATACTCACCCTGCTCCAGCGATGCCTGGTCTCAGCGTCTGTAGCGTCCTGAGTGAGCGGTCATGTGGTACCGCTCATTAAGGTCATGAATATGCACATATTCATGACCTTAATGAGCGGTACCACATGACCGCTCACTCAGGAAGAAGGTGCTGCGTCAGGAGTCGGGACAGAGCCAGAGGGATGTTGACATGGCTGTGCGGTGTGGGACGGACAGGTGAGTATGAAGGAGGACGGTAAGCCGAGCCATGCAAGACGGGAGAAGTTGCGGGAGTGGGAGGGTGGAGAGATGAGCCATGTATACGAGGGGGAATATGAACCATGCATACAAGAGGTGGGGGGGACTTATGAGCCATGCATACACTAGGAGGGGGGATATGAGCCATGCATACAGGAGGGGGGATATGAGCCATGCATACAGGGGGGGAATTATGAGCCATGCATACAGGAGGGGGGAAATGAGCCATGCATACAGGGGTGGGAATTATGAGCCATGCATACAGGAGGAGGGGATATGAACCATGCACACAGGGGGAGAATTATGAGCCATGCATACAGGAGGGGGTGGTGGTGGAATATGAGCCATGCATACAGGAGGGGGTGGTGGTGGAATATGAGCCATGCATACAGGAGGGGGTGGTGGTGGAATATGAGCCATGCATACAGGAGGTGGGGGGGATTATGAGCCATGCATACAGGAGGGGGGATTATGAGCCATGCATACGGGAGGGGATGTGGAATATGAGCCATGCATACAGGAGGAGGGGGGAATTATGAGCCATGCATACAGGGGGGAATTATGAGCCATGCATACAGGAGGGGGATATGAGCCATCATACAGGAGGGGGGATTATGAGCCATTTATACAGGAGGGGGGAATATGAGCCATGCATACAGGAGGAGGGGGGAATATGAGCCATGCATATGGGATGGGAGGGAGATGAGCCATGCATACAAGATGGGAGGGGGGCATTATACAGTATTGAGCATCATGTGGGGTCATTATACAGTATGGAGCATCATCTAGGACCATTATACAGTATAGAGCATCATGTGTGGCCATTATACAGTATTGAGCATCATGTGTGGCTATTATACAGTATTGAGCATCATGTGTGGCCATTATACAGTATGGAGCATCATGTGTGGCCATTATACAGTATGGAGCATCATGTGTGGCCATTATACAGTATGGAGCATCATGTGTGGCCATTATACAGTATTGAGCATCATGTGTGGCCATTATACAGTATGGATCATCATGTGTGGCCATTATACAGTATTGAGCATCATGTGGGGCCATTATACAGTATTGAGCATCATGTGGGGCCATTATACAGTATGGAGCATCATGTGGGGTCATTATACAGTATGGAGCATCATGTGTGGCCATTATACAGTATGGAGCATCATCTAGGGCCATTATACAGTATTGAGCATCATGTGTGGCCATTATACAGTATAGAGCATCATGTGCGGCTGTTTTACAGTATTGAGCATCATGTGTGGCCATTATACAGTATGGAGCATCATGTGTGGCCATTATACAGTATGGAGCATCATGTGTGGCCATTATACAGTATGGAGCATCATGTGTGGCCATTATACAGTATTGAGCATCATGTGTGGCCATTATACAGTATGGAGCATCATGTGTGGCCATTATACAGTATTGAGCATCATGTGTGGCCATTATACAGTATAGAGCATCATGTGCGGCTATTTTACAGTATTGTGAATCATGTGTGGCCATTATACAGTATAGAGCATCATGTGTGGCCATTATACAGTATGGAGCATCATCTAGGGCCATTATACAGTATTGAGCATCATGTGTGGCCATTATACAGTATAGAGCATCATGTGCGGCTATTTTACAGTATTGAGCATCATGTGTGGCCATTATACAGTATAGAGCATCATGTGTGGCCATTATACAGTATGGAGCATCATGTGTGGCCATTATACAGTATGGAGCATCATGTGTGGCCATTACACAGTATTGAGCATCATATGTGGCCATTATACAGTATGGAGCATCATGTGTGGCCATTATACAGTATTGAGCATCATGTGTGGCCATTATACAGTATTGAGCATCATGTGGGGCCATTATACAGTATGGAGCATCATGTGGGGTCATTATACAGTATGGAGCATCATGTGTGGCCATTATACAGTATGGAGCATCATGTGTGGTCAATGGCCATTATACAGTATTAAGCATCATGTGTGGCCATTATACAGTATGGAGCATCATGTGCGGCTATTTTACAGTATTGAGCATCATGTGTGGCCATTATACAGTATAGAGCATCATGTGTGGCCATTATACAGTATGGAGCATCATGTGTGGCCATTATACAGTATGGAGCACTGAGTGGCCATATTTAATTTTGTTTATAATTATTGTATATGAAACAGTGTGATCAGCAGTGCTAAATGGGTGTGGTTGGGACGTGGATATGGGTGTGACTAGTTGTTAAATGGGTGTAGTCAGAGGCGTGGCCTAAAATTTGCCGCGGTGCACTACGCGCGTCGCAAACTTAATACCTCTTTCGCTTCGCTTCTTCAAAAGTTGGGAGGTATGGTACCGCATTTGCCAGATCACGAAAAGTGCGGCAAATCCCATAAGGAATGAATGAGGCCAAACGCAGTGTAGCTGTAAGTGATCCGTTATGCGGCAGATGCAGAAAAACTGCCCGATCTGCTGCAAAAGGCTACTTTCACATCAGTGATTCTTGCCAAAGTCTATGCCGATAGTGTCATACTCACCAATGGAGGAGGCAGCACTATAAGTGCCTAGGGCAGCAGAAACTCTAAATACGGCCCTGAGTGGCTCTCCAAATGCAACATGGTGCCCTATCTCAATTCCTGTCAATTTTGCATTGAAAACTCAAACGGCGCTCCTTCCCTTCCGAGCTCTGCCATGCGCCCAATCAGTGGTTTACCCCCACATATGGGGTATCAGCATACTCAGGACAATTTGTACAACTTTTGGGGTCTAATTTCTTCTCTTACTCTTGGGAAAATAAAAAATTGGGGGCGAAAAGATCATTTTTGTGAAAAAATATGATTTTTTATTTTTACGGCTCTGCATTATAAACTTCTGTGAAGCACTTGGTTGGTCAAAGTGCTCACCACATATCTTGATAAGTTCCTTAGGGGTCTACTTTCCAAAATGGTGTCACTTGTGGGGGGTTTCAATGTTTAGGCACATCAGGGGCTCTCCAAACACAACATGGCATCCCATCTCAATTCCAGTTAATTTTGCATTGAAAAGTCAAACGATGCTCCTTCCCTTCCGAGCTCTGCCATGCACCCAAACAGTGGTTTACCCCCATATATGGGGTATTGGCGTACTCAGAACAAGTTGTACAACAACTTTTGGGGTCCATTTTCTCCTGTTACCCTTGGTAAAATAAAACAAATGGGAGCTGAATTAAATGTTTTGTGAAAAAATTTAAATGTTCATTTATTTTTAAACATTCCAAAAATTCCTGTGAAACACCTGAAGGGTTAATAAACTTCTTGAATGTGGTTTTGAGCACCTTGAGGGGTGCAGTTTGTAGAATGGTGTCACACTTGGCTATTTTCTATCATATAGACCCCTCAAAATGACTTCAAATGTGACGTGGTCCCTAAAAAAATGGTGTTGTAAAAATGAGAAATTGCTGGTCAAATTTTAACCCTTATAACTCCCTAACAAAAAAAAAGTTGGTTCCAAAAATTGTGCTGATGTAAAGTAGACATGTGGGAGATGTTACTTATTAAGTGTTAGGGTTGGCGGAACGCACCAAATATATAATTTATTAAATGGAATTGGTGCGTTCGCAACCCGGGATCCACCGTGCAGGAAAGCACCTGCTGCTAAATAATGGCGGCTCTATATGGCGGTATATACCAACTCTGTTAGCTTCACAGAGTAACCGCGAGAGGAAAGCTCTGTGCCCTGTTAGACTTTCACAGAAGCACAGGCCTACTACCCAGATGTGAGCAGTGAGTGGTCATGCATGCATACAAAACTCCTCGCCGGAGATGCCAGCATTCTAGGGGCTTATTTCAGCCGGGTCCCTGAACACACTTAAACACAATCTCCTCGCCGGAGGTGCCAGCATTCTAGGGGCTTATTTCAGCCGGGTCCCTGAACACATTCAAACACATGACCACATTGGCGCAAAGCAAATAGCATAAGACGATACTAGCGCATGGCCGTGCAGTCATGCGCAGTTTATATAGTTGCAGCACAGGAAGCTGCTACTGAAGTTTTTGCCCTTTCAGGACCTTCCAGAAGGACCAATGGAAAGTGCTGCAGTACCTGAGCATGTTTTGCCCTTTCAGGACCTTCCAGAAGGACCAATGGAATGTACTGCAGCACCTGAGCATGTGACCGAACATGTGGCCCTCGACCTCCAATGGGAGACCCTGCCCTGGGCATGCTCAGTGTGAATAAACAAGGACTTCGTCCCAGAGAGGCTCGCTCGCCGCAGATCAGTGCAGGGTACCATAGGAAAGCCAGAAAAGGCAGTAGTGACCCTATGCACCGAATCAGCCCCAGCGAGACGCTGGGAGCGACGTCTCTGCTGAGCAGAGCCCACTGCGGCCGATACCGAATGGGAGACCGCAGCAGACACGGATCGAGATTCCCACTGTGCAGCAGAGGAAACTCGACTCCTAACATTAAGTATTTTGTGTGACATATTTAATGGCATAAAATTCAAATTTGGATAATTGCGAAATTTTCTAAATTTTTGCCAAATTTCCATTTTTTTCACAAATAAACACAGGTAATATCAAAGAAATTTTACAACTATCATGAAGCCCAATATGTCACGAGAAAACAGTGTCAGAATCACCGGGATCCGTTGAAGCGTTCCAGAGTTATAACCTCATAAAAGGACAGTGGTCAGAATTGTAAAAATTGGCCCGGTCATTAACGTGCACACCACTCTTGGGGCTTAAGGGGTTAAGAGACTTGAATTGAACTGGACGTGCTGAGATATTAAACTACACTGTTCATCTGTTCATGAGGACTCTACCAATTGTGCCTGTGTGAGCAAGAGGATTCATTTTGTGCCTGAGGAAGCTGCAGTACATGGTCGCCCTGGGTAACGGTTCCCCCAGAGTTCCATAGGATTCATGAGACCTGTTCTGCCCCTATCTGAACCTAGTTGCATGCACGTGACATCTACCTATTGCTGTATAGTCTGTTCACTTTTCCTGTATTTTTGTGGATTGAGTTGTCAGTACAAATTGATGGAGACTTGTCCGATTTTGATCCAAGCCATGAATAAAACTTAATAATTCAAGACTTTACGTCCGTGAAAAAAAAATCGGACAGCACTAGGATGCCATTTGTATGCTTTTTTTCCCAGACTGCTTGTTAGGAGATGCTTTTGAATCTTCTACAAGAAAAACTGATGAAACTTTCACTATACCAACGGACACACTGACCAAGCTCTGATGAAAAATGGATCAAAATACTGATGAGAGTTGGACCATTGGACCCTTTTTTTGCATGCAAGAAAAATCACTGGATAAGTCCTTACTCTCAGGTTCTGGCCCAGGATTAGGCTTCGAGATCGGCAGTCTAGCACTACTGATGCACAACATAGAAGGAAACAATCCCAATGCAAACAATGGGAGAAGTTCCTCTTTCAGTTTCAATCTGATGTTTTTGTTAAACACTGGATGGAAACTGTGGCACAGAACAAGAGCCAGTCTTCGATCGAGGTATAGGTGGCAGACACGACATGCTGAATGTATTAATGTTTACATTTCAGAAAAGTGTCCTGCAGATTCTATGTCAGTAGGCAGAATAATGTGCCTTCGCACCACAATCCCCATTAGAGTCAAATATACCAGGATTCAAGGTATATAAAAATGTCATATATACTTTCTAAAAAGACTGAATGGCGAGAGCAGAAATTGTTTTCTTGTCAGTCTGAACCAAACAGCAAAACATCAGTAATAACATACCCTTGTGGAACATAAGCCATTGTCTTCCATGTATTAATGCTGAGCCTCGGGGACAGCTCTTATCTGAGAGTAGAGGTGTCTTATGACCAGGCCAGATGCACAAGCCAAAAACCTGAATGCTTTTGACTCATAGCCATGAGCAAAGCATTGCTATTAGAAGATAATAGCTGGCCCAAGGGCTCATGAAAGCCCATTAATAGAAAGCTAACCACGTATGAGTCTTCTGCATGGGGAAATTGTTCTTGATTGGTTTCTGAAGAAATAATTTTTTTTCAGGGATTCAAGGAATATATCTATATATTATTTTCTGTTAGATACAGAAGGCACATACCTGGCTTAAGATACTGACATTTCATGTGAAGCAAGGGGTTCATTTTTACAGATATGCATTTATAAATGTATGTTACCAACCACTGAGGGAGTCTAGTAATGCCCTAACATAGTGCAATTATCAATTCTCTCCAACAATACACTTGTAGGGTGAAATTCAGATTGTCTCTAGTGATGGGCAAGCACTAAAATGCTCGGCTGTGCGTTACTCAAATCAAGAAAATAGTAATGTTTGCGTGCTCATCTTGAGTATTTGGCATATTGGAAGTCAATGGGAAACTCACGCATTTTTCCAGCAGTCCCTACCAAGAGGTCTGGGGGGCTTGGAAATCACTGAAATGTATAGAAACACTGCTGAAATGGAATGGGAACAGCATGGGGAAGACCTCTGGATGCGTTTCTGACTCCCAGGTAGCTGCTGGCAACAATCTTATCCGAGTATTACACCACTTTTACGGACTGACAATAAAACATACAAAATCAAAGATACCCTCTTTTAACAATTTACTTCCCCCAAAAAAATCACTATCTGGTCCTTCGTGGTTCAATGGCTCCGCCGTAATCCACATCGATGTTCAACAACAAGCCCTGTCCAAAATTACAGCATTCAGAGAATGGGGCTTCATAGACTGTCACAGCAGAACACACTACCATATCTTGCAGTGCTCATTCTCATGTCTCTTAGATGTGGCTGTAAGCCAGTTCAGCTAACACTGCGCATTTGACCTGACACAGGTCCAGGTGATGACTCCTCCTCTGCCCTGGCCTCAGGGGCTTTTAATATTTTCTAACTGTGATACAGATTGTCGCATGACCTTGTGCCTCTTGATTCTTCTTCCTAACCTGACAACACACATTTTCTTTTTAGTTTCTGCTTTATTTTTGTTCCTATTCTTAAACTCTCTGGTCACTAGATGGTAAGATTTGCTTACTTAAGCTCCATGGTGCCTTCAGCTACATAAGTCTTTCACCCCCTTACATTATGCTATGGGACAGTGCACATGTCCGGAAAAAAAATTGCAGCCAGAGTTTGATCCGATATTCGGATCATACTCGGCCATGCAAGTCAATGAGTCTGTGGAAAACATCGGACTACACTCAGATTACAGTTGAATGCAGTTTGATTTCCACATACTGACAGAATGGAGAAGATGGAGACATTTTTTCTCCATCTTCTTTCCATCTGAGAGAATCGGATCACACTATCATTACATACTGATCAAAGTTTGATCAGAGTGTGACTTGAATCCTCTCAGATGAGAGAATATATATTTGTGTGACCCTAGCGTTAAAGATAACAAAAAGGAGGGTGTTAAACATACAGTACATCTCCATTGAAAAGGTAAGAAAGCATGAGAAGAAAGCATGTGTAGTCTCAGGAAATGCAGAGGAAACAGACTACAGAGTAAAGATGGCAGACTGAAATTTAGATTAGTTTTATTAAGTAAACGTAACCAATTTCTATATCAAAGGTGTCTATAGCCTTTAATCTTGTATTTAAGAATAAACTAAAGGCATATAGAATAAATAGATATACAGAATGTCAGTGACACATACACACACATATATATATATATATACATATATATATATATATGTGTGTATATACAGTACAGACCAATAGTTTGGACACACCTTCTCATTTAAAGATTTTTCTGTATTTTCATGACTATGAAAATTGTACATTCACACTGAAGGCATCAAAACTATGAATTAACACACATGGAATTATATACTTAACAAAAAAGAGTGGAACAACTGAAACTATGTCTTATATTCTAGGTTCTTCAAAGTAGCCACCTTTTGCCTTGATGACTGCTTTGCACACTCTTGGCATTCTCTTGAAGAGCTTCAAGGGGTAGTTATTTATAAATGTTACTTATTAATGTTTTTCTGTGGTATGACTATCTGGATTAAAGGGATAATCATAAAACATTTGAAAATTGCAATTTGTTTACAGTTTTCTGATTTTTTTTATACATAAACACAAAACATATCGACCTAAATTTTCCATTATCACAAATTATAATGTGACACGAACAAACAGTCTCCAAATCAGTAGGATTTGTTTAAGCATTCCAGAGGTATTAGCACATAAAATTAGACTAGTCAGATTTTAAAAATTTGGCCCGGTCACCAAGAGGTTAATGAATATAAAGCTGTTTATTATTACAGAATGCATGATATAACAGGTCTAATTTTGTTTATATATAATGAACTCCTCTACAAGTTCCCATGTTTCCTGGTCCCTTCCCTTGGATTTCCTCTTCACAAGTTGCTGTTCGACTGCCATATATGCCTATCTCTATACAAGTTCCTATAGCCCCTTGAAAAACACTGTGGAATCCATGTAACGCCCGTGAAATGCACTTTCCACTCATGGAGTGCACTCTTCCGGTCCTTGGAATACACACTCACGTCACTTCCTTTGATTTCACAACCAGTTTCACAGGCCGAGTGCTATACGATTGGCAGCGCTTATCCGCACATATCCTGCCTCTGATCATCTTATACTTATTATAGGGCAGCACGGTGGCTTAGTGATTAGCACTGCAGCCTTGCAGCGCTGGAGTCCTGGGTTCAAATCCCACCTAGGACAACATCTGCAAAGAGTTTGTATGTTCTGTTCTCTCTGTGTTTGCGTGGGTTTCCTCCGAGCACTCCGGTTTCTTCCCACATTCCAAAGACATACTGATAGGGAATTTAGATTGCGAGCCCCATTGTGGACAGTGATGATAATGTCTGTAAAGCGCTGTGGAATATGTTAGCGCTATATAAAAAGAAAGATTATTATTATTATCGCAGGTACACGGACATCCCCTGGAAATAGCGGTGGATACCGTGATCGGGGGTCAGAGGTCTTCTGAAGACCTCTATGGTTGTTGATGCCAGATTGCTGTGAGTGCCATCATGTTGTTGGCTCTCATAGCAATGCAGTAATTCTACTACATAGAGGTGATCAGAGCATCGTTCCTATGTAGAAAAGCCGATCAGGCTATGCCAGCTTCTAGCCTCCCATGGAGGCTATTGAAGCATGGCAAAAGTTAAAAAAAATTAAAAAAAATATGAGAAAAATAAAAAAAATATTAACCCCTTCCTGACCTGTGACACAGCGTATGTGTCATGAAAGTCAGTGCCAATCCGACCTGTGACGCATATGCTGTGTCACAGAATGATTGAGCTCCTGCAGGTTGGGTGAAAGGGTTAACTGAAATCTGACCTGCAGGAACAGGAGGAGTTGTACCTGAACCCACCCCTCCTCCCCTCCGTCCTGTCCTCCGCTGCCCTCCTCTCCCCTCTGACCACCCCTCCGCTCCCCCTGTGGTCCGATCTCACCCCCCATACCTATTGAGTCCCGGTGTCCCTCCTGGTGTCCGTCCGTTTTCTCCATGGGCGCCGCCATCTTCCAAAATGGCGGGCGCATGCGTAGTGCGCCCGCCGAATCTGCTGGCCGGCAGATTCATTCCAGGTATATTTTGATCACTGTGATAGAACCTATCACATTGATCAAAATATAAAAATTAGTAAATAATCCCCCCTTATTACCCACATAGGTAGGGAAAATAATGAAATAAAGAAAATATATTTATTTTTATTTTTCCACTAGGGTTAGGGTTAGAATTAGGGTTAGGGTTGCGATTAGGGTTAGGGTTGCAATTAGGGTTAGGGTTAGAATTAAAGTTAGGGTTGCAATTAGGGTTAGGGCTAGAATTAGGGTTAGGGCTGCAATTAGGGTTAGGGTTAGAATTAGGGTTAGGATTAGGGTTGCAATTAGGGTTAAGGTTAGGGTTGCAATTAGGGTTAGGGTTAGAATTAGGGTTAGGGTTGCAATTAGGGTTAGGGTTGCAAATAGGGTCAGGGTTAGAATTAGGGTTAGGGCTAGAATTAGGGTTAGGGTTGCAATTAGGGTTAGCGTTAGAATTAGGGTTAGCATTAGGGTTAGGGTTAGAATTAGGCTATGTGCACACGGTGCAGATTTGGCTGCGGATCCGCAGTGGATTGGCCACTGCGGATTCGTGGCAGTTTTCTATCATGTTTACAGTACCATGTAAACTTATGGAAAACTAAATCTGATGTGCCCATGGTGCTGAAAATACCTCGCGAAAATGCTGCTTTGTATTTTCTGCAGCATGTAAATTCTTTGTGCAGATTCTGCAGCGTTTTACACCTGTTCCTCAATAGGAATCCACAGGTGAAATCCGCACAAAGAACAATGGAAATCCGCTGTAAATCCACAGGTAAAACACAGTGCATTTTACCTGCGGATTTTTAAAAAACGGTGTGGAAAAATCCAAATACGAATCCGCAACGTGGGCACATTGCCTTAGGGTTAGGGTTGGAATTAGAGTTAGGGTTGGAATTAGAGTTAGGGTTGGAATTAGGGATAGGGTTGGAATTAGGGTTAAGATTAGGCTTAGGGGTGTGATGGGGTTTGGGTTAGTCTTGTGGTTAGGGTTACGGTTAGGGTTGGGATTAGGGTTAGGGGTGTGTTGGGGTTAGGGTTGTGGTTAGGGTTAAAGTTGGGATTAGGGTTAGGGGTGTGTTGGGGTTAGGGTTGTGGTTAGGAGTGTGTTGGGGATAGGGTTGTGATTATGTTTTATGGTTAGAGTTGGGATTATTGTTAGGGGTGTGCTGGGGTTAGTGTTGAAGTTAGAATTGAGGGGTTTCCACTGTTTAGGCACAACAGGGGGTCTCAAAATGCGACATGGCGCCATCATTGATTCCAGCCAATCTTGCGTTCAAAAAGTAAAATGGTGCTCCCTCTCTTCCAAGCCCCGACGTGCGCCCAAACAGTGATTTACCCAATCATATGGGGCATAGGCATACTCAGGAAAAATTGCACAACTTTATGGTTCTAATTTCTCCTGTTACCCTTAGGAAAATTAAAAATGGGGCTAAAAAATTATTTTTGTGCGGAAAAAAAGATTTTTTATTTTCACGGCTCTGCGTTATAAAATTCTGTGAAGCACTTAGGGGTTCAAAGTACTCACCACACATCTAGATAGGTTCCTTTGGGGGCCTAGTTTCCAAAATGGGGTCACTTGTGGGGGGTTTCTACTGTTTAGGCACATCAGGGGCTTTGCAAAAGCAACGTGATGCCCGCAGACCATTCCATCAAAGTCTGCATTTCAAAACGTCACTACTTCCCTTCCGAGCCCCGACATGTGCCAAAACAGTGGTTCTCCAGCACATATGGGGTATCAGCGTACTCAGGACAAACTGGAAAATAACTTTTGGAGTCCAATTTCTCCTGTTACCCTTGTGAAAAAAAATTGGGGCTAAAAATAATTTTTGAGGAAAGAAAAATTATTTTTTATTTTCACGGCTCTGCGTTATAAACTTCTGTGAAGCACTTGGGGGTTCAAAGTGCTCACTGTAAATCTAGATTAGTTCCTTGGGAGGTCTAGTTTCCAAAATGGGGTCACTTCTGGGGGAGCTCCAATGTTTAGGCACACAGGGGCTCTCCAAACGCGATATAGTGTCCGCTAACGAGCTAATTTTCCGTTCAAAAAGTCAAATGGCGCTCCTTCCCTTCCGAGCCTTTCCGTGTGCCCAAACAGTGGTATACCCCCACATGTGAGGTATCGGTGTACTCAGAAGAAATTGCCCAACACATTTTAGAATACATTTTATCCTGTTGCCCATGTGAAAATAAAAAATTAAGGGTAAAACAAATTTTTTGTGAAAAAAAAGTACTTTTTCATTTTTATGGATCAACTAGACGGTGGCCCGATTCTAACGCATCGGGTATTCTAGAATATGTATGTAGTTTATTTATGAAGTTTTCAGAATAATGCAATTTATACACAGGATTCGGCCGGCCGGGCGCGACCAATTAGCGGAACGTGGTTCACATTCCATCCCAATTTGCGGCCGGACGGCGCCTGTCGCTGATTGATCACGCCCGGCAGCAAACAATCAGTGAAGCTAGGGCCAACTCCAGGTTTTTGAGGGCCCCAGGTGAAAGAGTCTCAGTGGGCCCCCCTCTTTAACACATACCACGATTCATGATGCACAGATACAGCAGAGAAATATGGCACAGCCAAGTAGCATATAACACAGCCCACATAGTATATAACACAGCCCACATAGTATATAACACAGCCCATGTAGTATATAACACAGCCCAAGTAGTATATAGCACAGCCCGGTAGTATATTGCACAGACACGTAGTATATTGCCCAGCCACATAATATATATTGCCAAGCCACATAATATATTGCACAGCCATGTAATATATTGCACAGTCACGTAATATGTAGCACAGCCACGTAGTATATAGCACAGAGATGTAGTATATAGCACAGCCCATGCAGTATATAACACAGGCCACGTAGTATAGAGCACAGCGATGTAGTATATTTCTCAGTCACGTAATTGCCCAGTATATAACACAGCCCACACAGTATATAACACAGCCCATGTAGTATATAGCACAGAGACGCAGTATATAACACAGCTCATGCAGTATATAACACAGCCCACGTAGTATATAGAACAGCGATGCAGTATATAGCACAGTTCACGTAGTAAACAGCACAGAGACGTAGTATATAACACAGCCCACGCAGTATATAACACAGACCACGTAGTATCTAACACATCCCACGTAGTATATAGCAATGTGGGCACCATATCCCTGTTAAAAAAAAAGAATTAAATTAAAAAATAGTTATATACTCACCTTCCGTCTGCCCCCGAATCCAGCCCAGGCGTTTACCGATGCTCCTCGCGACGTTCCGGTCCCAAGAATGCATTGCGGTCTTGCGAGATGATGACATAGCGGTCCTGCGAGACCGCTACATCATCATCTCGTGAGACCGCAATGCATGAACCAAAGCATCGCGAGGAGCAAGAAACGCGACGGAAGGTGATTATATAATGATTTTTTATTTTGTTTATTATTTTTAACCCCTTCAAGTCGCGGCCCTTTTTCGTTTTTGCGTTTTCATTTTTTACTTCCCTCCTTCCCAGAGCCATAACTTTTTTATTTTTCCATCAATATGGTCATGTGAGGGCTTATTTTTTGCGGGACGAGTTGTACTTTTGAACAACAACATTGGTTTTACCATGTCTTTTACTAGAAAATGGGAAAAAAATTCCAAGTGCGGTGAAATTGCAAAAAAAGTGCAATCGCACACTTGTTTTTTGTTTGGCTTTTTTGCTAGGTTCATTAAATGCTAAAACTAACCTGCCATTGTGATTCTCTAGGTCATTATGATTTCATAGACATCTAACATGTCTAGGCTATTTTTTATCCAAGTGGTGAAAAAACATTCAAAACTTTGCTTTAAAAAAAAAAGTGCCATTTTCCGATACCTGAAGCGTCTCCATTTTTCATGATCTGGGGTCGGGTGAGGGCTTATTTTTTGCGTACTGAGCTGCCGTTTTTAATGATACAATTTCGGTGCAGATACATTCTTTTGATCGCCCGTTATTGCATTTTAATGCAATGTCACGGCGACCAAAAAAACGTAATTCTGGGGTTTCGGATTTTTTTCTCGCTACGCTGTTTAGCGATCAGGTGAATGCTATTTTTTATTGATAGATCGGGTGATTCTGAACGCAATGATACCAAATACGTGTAGGTTTTTTTTTTTAATTGTTTTATTTAGGATGGGGCGAAAGGGGGGTGATTTAAACTTTTATATTTTTTATATTTTTTTCATATTTTTAAAAACATTTTTTTTTACTTGTGCCATGCTTCAATAGCCTCCATGGGAGGCTAGAAGCTGGCATAGCCTGATCGGCTCTGCTACATAGCAGCGATCATCAGATCGCTGCTATGTAGCTGAAATGTAGGTGTGCTGTGAGTGCCGACCACAGGTGGGCGCTCACAGCAGGCCGGCATCAACAACCATAGAGGTCTCAAGGACCTCTATGGTTACCTTCCTGATGCATCGCCGACCCCCGATCATGTGACGGGGGTCGGCGATGACATAATTTCCGGCCGCCCGGCCGTAAGCGCCGGTTAAATGCCGCTCTCTGCGTTTGACAGCGGCATTTAACAGGTTAATAGTGGCGGGTGAATAGCGATTTCACCCGCCGCTATTGCGCGCACATGTCAGCTGTACAAAACAGCTGACATGTCGCGACTTTGATGTAGGCTCACCGCCGGAGCCCACATCAAAGGGGGTGACACGGCATGCGCAGTAATAGTATGGCGCATGTCGTGAAAGGGTTACATTAGATCTTTTTACTATTGATGCTGCATATGCAGCATCAATAGTAAAAAAGTTGGTCACAAAGGGTTAATAGCAGCGTTAATGGAGTGTGTTACACCGTGGCATAACGCGGTCCATTAGCGCTGCCATTAACCCTGTGTGAGCGCTGACTGGAGGGGAATATGGAGCGGGCACTGACTGCGGGGAGGAAGGAGCGGCCATGTTGCCGCCGGACTGCGCCCATCGCTGATTGGTCGTGGCAATGGTTGTGGGCATTTTGCCACGACCAATCAGCGACTTGGATTCAATGACAGAGGCCGCGACAAATGAATATCTGTGACAGACAGACAGAAGGACAGACAGAATGACGGAAGTGACCCTTAGACAATTATATAGTAGATGAGTTATGGTTGAAACTGTTAAACCAGGGTTCACATCTGCATTAGGAATTAGAATTTACTGTTGAACAAAATGAATGCCTGACTAACCCTATTGACTATCATTGGCTTTTTGATTCACATTGAGTGCCAAGTTTATTCATCTTTAATAGTAAAAAGTTGCATAACGCGGTGTAACGCAGCCATTAACCCTGTGTGAGCGCTGACTGGAGGGGGCACCGACAGCGAGTAGGAAGGGGCGAATTCGCAGCCGGACATTGCCCGTCGTTGATTGGGCCTGTCACCAATCAGCGACGCGGGATTTCTGTGACAAACAGACAGACAGACGGAAGTGCCCCTTAGACGATTATATAGTAGATGTGACACTGATTGCAACTTATGGGACTCTTGTCGTACTAACTATTTGCTGTATTATGGGCATTATTCAATAGAATTTTATTATGATACTAGATGGCAGCCCGATTCTAAAGAATCTGGAGTCTAGAATCCATATATACTTTATTTATTCAAATGTAAGAATAATACAATTAATAAATAATAGTAAGAAAGAACAAAAATAATAGGCAGTATATGGAGAAAACACCAAACAAAAGTTCAAAATTGGTGTGAAAATGTCACTGAACCACTTCACAACTAAATATATATAGTTTTGGTAAATGGTATTATCATTTTTTTGACGAAATTCGGCAGGAGCTTGAAGAGCAACGTCACTGGGCCCGCCTCCACGCAGTAGAAACTTGCTGTGAGGTAAAAATTCAAAAATCACACCAAAATGGCGGGCGGAGTGTGTCACAGTACGGCACGTTTCTGATTGGTCGCTCGCAGCAGGCGGCAACCAATCAGACACTGGACACTGTTGACGTCACTTATCTCCGGACATTAGCTCCGGACATTAGCTCCGGACATTAGCTCCGGATATTATCTCCGCACATTAGCTCCGGACATTAGCTCCAGACATTAGCTCCGGACAAAGCCACGGAAGTTGGCACAAATTGCAGGAAGTAGTATTCTAGGCAATTATATATTAGATACTGTTTACTTATTTGTAGTGTGGTTCTACCGGCTCCTTGCATGGATGCTGGTTCTGTGTGTACATTTTAGCCCCTTCTCTTGCCTTTTTTCTGATTATTATCAATAAAGATTTTGTAAATTGATTATACCATCTTGGATTTCAGGACTGTCTTTTGTGTTCTGCTCTCTTATTCAGTTAATGTTATGCAGTTGGCCCACATTTAGTCCTTATTGATACTATGGGTGATATAGCTATATTTATATTTATTTGATTTGGTTACCCATATGTATTATAATATGCTCGCAACTACTTTTTGTGATGATTGCATAAAAGTAATTTGTGTTAGATGTTTGCATAATTTATCCCATCCTATGAAGTGAGTCTACTTTATATCCATGACTTTTTAGCCAGTTGTATGAAAAGTAGTGATAGCAGCTGCCAGAGAGTTGCACCTAAAGAACAATAATAAAGCAGTAAATATTGCAGATTTTATGCCTTTGTGCTCTACAATGAAGGACTGAATACTTTGTATAGGCAAAGCCATGAACTCGGAATCTTGGAGTGTCTTGATGGACCTCACTGCTAAGAAAACATGTTTCATGATGTGGGGATGATGTTACCCCTCCCGGACACCCTAAAAAGCAATAAATAAAAAATAAGAAGAAGAAACTATGGATATGTGGTATAATTATGAGACTCTGTCTGTTACTCTACGTTGATAGGGGATTAAATAGTATTTTTAATGGTTAACTCGTCTTTAAAGCAGCTGATGCTGATATTAGAAAACAGACGAGAGTTCAGAAGAACATTTCTCTCAATAATCGGTGTACCACACATGACAGGTCACTTTTATTAGAACAATATATCCAATGATTTCCATGTCACAAGTGAGCAGATCTGCTTGTGGTTACAGGCACCAAAACATTACTATATTGTAGAACACAGCTCAAGAGGTAAAAAGTTCACAAGCGCAGGGAGCCAGCTAATTGTAGGATTTATGTGTGCAAAAAAAAGGTAACTCATTTCTGGGAAAATCTGGAAATTTGGTAGCAGGAACTGTTTTCTTGCAGTCAGTGTTGTGGGGAAATTAAATCAATGTGTATTTTACAATCCACTTCACAGTCAACGATTTTCAGGAGAGATTAATACAGTGAGGAGAGATGTTTAATTACATTCCCAAAAATCATGTAACTAGGTTATAAATACTAAGGGTACCTGGGTATTCCATTGAAAATGGCTGGTCAAGTGGCAGCAAATTAGGGTAAGCATTCTCTATATATTCTTTCTAAGTTGATAAAGTCTGATCCTGTCTTTTAATCTCGGTACTTAGATATAGGTGGTTGCACATCTGAGCCTCTTATCATTTTTGTATATGATTGTGGATTTTTACCGAAAACAACTAGTTTGAAGCAATTATCAATGAGTACTAGCAATAGTTAATAAAAAATAAAGTCATTGACGGTAATACAGTTGAGGACTCTAACATTCTGAATGAAGATGTTGAAAAATCTCTTCCTAGAAGTCTAGATAATCATAAATCCATAATCATACCAGCCTATAGCAATAACCAACCTCCACCTTAGTGGCATCTGAGTTGAAGTGGAGGTTTGTGCCCGTTACTGAACCAGCCACAGGCCAGTCTGTCATCTGGTCAATCAAGAGTAATTTTCATCTCACCAGTCCAGAAATCCTTTGAATAATCTATCTTCAGATATTTCGTGGTCCAGTCTTTATGTTTCACCTTCTGTGTCTTGTTGAGTGGTGGTCAGGTTTCACAGCCTTCCTTACTTTGTCCATGTCTCTGAGCACTGAACACCTTATACTTCTGGGCACTAGAGGGAGGTTGTAGTTCTTGAATATGACAGCACTGGAGGATAATGGGTTCCTGATCAATTTGTAAGAGTGGTGGACTGTTCCGCTGTGTTCCTACCCCTGAAGAAACCAATCGCGTAAATAATGCATAATGTGTATAATGTTATGCTAGTGGCGTATCTAGGGGGACAGCCGGGGCATGTGCCCGGGCGCAGCCGGCAGGGAGGCGCAGTCGGGCCGTCTAATGCGGCGGTTCGCAGTGTCTCCCCCCGGCGGCTGCATTCTGCCTCTGACTCGCAGTGGATACTGCATCTTCTACCCCTGGATTTCCTACTGCCGTGATCGGCTAGCTTAGCCCTCTAATAACAAGCCCATCCTGAGTTATCTCCTGTGCTCGACCGGCTAGCGTCAGCCCTCTACCTTCTAAGTAGCTTATTCTACCTTTACTCCGATAAGTGGTGCAATTTCTATATTATACAGGTGTACAATATACGCCCCTTTTGGCTCAAATTAATAGAGCACACTGATGAAGGTCTTTGCAGACCAAAACGTTTGTGAATGTAATTACTGTATGTATTAAACACCCCCCTTTTGCATCAGACATCTTGGAGTGTGCTGAGTATATTCTATATCACGTTTAAGATCTGGGCACCTACTTTCATGCACCTCCACCCTGGGCTGTGCTGAACATCAATTCTACTAGCTGTTCTCTGTGCCGACTGTCAAGCTGACAGCCGGCACACAGAAGCTGCAGCGCGCCGGCTCCCAGTGTTCAATTGTACTGCATCTGAGTCGAGATGTGGGTACAATTGAAGCCCTGACTGCCGGGTCAGAGTGACGCCAGCAGCGTGATCAGGTCAGGTAATCACGCTGCTGACGTCACTCGCCCACGCTGCAGAGCAGAGGCAGAGCAGCAGAGGCACTGAGACACAGATCGGTGGTAAGTGCTCCAGTGGAGCTGAAGACACCGAAGGTGCAGGGGGGGATTTAATGTGAGTGGGAATGGGGGGATATATTGTGGGGGGGATTTAATGTGAGTGGGGATGGTAGGATTTATTATTGGATGGGGGAGATTTAATATGAGTGGAGATGGGGGTGTTTAATGTGTGGGGTGATATTTGGAGTGGGGATGGGGGATTTAATGTGTGGGGGAGATTTGAGGACACAAAATGAAGAGCACAGGGGGAGATGGGGGGGCAAGTATGAGGAAACAATACCAGGGAATATATGAGGGAACAGTATGGGGGATGGGTGCAGACAGTTTTGGGAGCAAACAGGGGAATGTATGCAGACACAGTATGAGTAGCGATGTGAAAAATGTATGTGGACAGAGTACGGGGAGTGAGGGTGTTGGGATGTGTGCATGCGTAGCATGGGGGGACAGTGTAAGGACACAGCCAGGAGGGGACAGTATACCAAGGAGAGGGAGTATGATCAGAGAGTACAGTATAAATACTAGGCCCTATAGGGGGGGACACAATGTGAGAGGACAGTGAGAAAATGGGGGCCGGTATGGAAAGGGTAGGTCCATGTAAAGAGCATGTACCATAAGAGGGACAGTGTGGGGGTCATATTTTATGCAGACAATATAGTGAGTGGCAATTTTTCATTCAGGAGCATTATAATGACACTTGTATCTTTAAGGGCATCATGTGGAGATTTTCTGCAAAAGAGCGGAGAAGATGGAAGTCTGCAGAGACGGCTGTGGATGAGAAAACTCATCATGGGGTCTGGACAAGATGAAGAAAAGGAGAACGGCTCGCGAGACAATGGCATCTATAAGGTACCTGGATGTAAATGTTATTTGTGATACTGACTAACTCTCATGTTTTTATTTATGTTAGGAGCATTAAAGGGGATGTCCAGGTTTGTAATGAGTCTGCAGTGATTCTTTGTGACTGCAGACTTCTGACTTCTCATAGTGCGCACTGCAAGCTGTCAGAATTCTCTGGTGCTGGTGATTTACGTACCTGCGATCATGTGCCGCCTAGACATGTGTGGCCTCGCTCAATGAAAATGAACTCAGCGAGGTCCGGCATGTCTAGTCGGAATGTGGTCGGAAGTATACAAATCACATGCTTGTGCTGACATGACTGTCCACCAGCCAGGGAAAACCCTAAAAGTGTGCAGTGCATTAGTTGTGAGAATTCAGTAGCTGCGATGTCAGGATTCAGCTCTGCAGGTTCCAGTAGTCGTCACATGGACACTTCACTCATATGCGATTTTCATACTTGTGGTCCTGTGATAACGAGATTCTCTTCTTGCTTCTCTCAGTTTTTCACTGAACATTGAGAGCATTAGGGAGAGGAGCTCGTTGGTACATGACTAAGTGTGCAAATCGTATATGTCCTGGCGGGGGTGCCAAAATGAATTCTTGCCCCGGGTGCCAGAAACCCTAGATACGCCTCTGTGTTATGTGCTTTATATATGTACATGGTGTCATGTTAAATGTTAACTATGTACCATGGCTTTAGTGCAGATTGTAAATAGACTGTGATATGGGGCAGTATAAGTAATGTTAATATACTAATGTGAAGAATAATATGCGTAGTATGGTGCAGCGGTATAGGACTTAAGAACAGGCTTAGTACATAAAGTTATAGGATAATAATTGTAGATAGCTTAGGCCGGGTTCACATTTGCATTAGGCAGGGTTGCAGAGGGCTGCATACTTCCTCGTACTTCCTCTGTTAAGCCCCACCCACTGCCGCACCCCTTCCATTCAGCTCGACCTACATCTGCATGCGTCCTGCGTTCCTATCTTTAACATTGGGTACACAGGCCTTGCGGATGTATGCGGTTGCATCTGCATGCGTTGTTTTGACGCTGCGCCGAACTGCGTCGAATGCAACATGTTACATTTTGTTGTGGTCGGCGCAGTTTTTAAACGACACCTGAACAGGCATCCGCATACATCCGCATAGCCTGCATACCCAATGTTAAAGATAAGTATGCAGGACGCATGCAGATGTAGGCGGAGCTGAATGGAAGAGGTGCGGCAGTGGACGGGGCTTAACGGAGGACATACGAGGGAGTCTTCCGCAGCTCTGCCCAACGCAAATATGAACTTAGCCGTAAGTTACAGGTAAAAGATACAGTTAATGTTTGGGGACTATCCCACAGTGGGAGGGGGTTACTAAGGTTCGAAAAGGAACTCATTTCCTGATGGTTGTCAGATAGGGAAGTGCAGTAACAAGTCAAGTTCAAGTGCAGAGGGCTTCTAGGCACAGCATGTTCCAATCGTTCAAGGTAGTGAGAGGCCGTAATAGAATCCAGTGTGGGCATTCTGGCAATGTCAGAGAACCAAGGCCTGGCATAGGGGCTGATGGGCGCATCGTGCTCTCTGGCACACAATGGAAGATTGATGTGGATCTGTGTGAACAGTAGGTGGCCTATCACGCGTGCACTGCAGAACTACACAGGAAATCCCTGGGGTTGTCAGAGCTTGTGGGCATATGGATAGTCCAAAAGGAATGAATAGTAGGGTTGAAGATGTGATGTGCTGAGGAAGTAAAGAATCCACATGTCACAATCTGATAAATTTGAACTGACAAATTAACTTCCGTTTGTAGAAATGAACTTGGTTGTGTGCGGCGGTTCCTGAAGATGGAGGCCTGGAGACAGCAGAGGAGACAGCACATTGGGACTGGGATATGGTTTTCCTGTAAAGTGCCAGAGAGTTACCAGAGAGCAACTCGGTCATGACTACTGCTCTCTATCCTTTTACAGCTTCACATTTGGTTCTTATCAAATCTTTGGCAGTTAATGTCCATCTTTTATTCTTAACCCTTTTTACTACTTGCAACAAATCTTTGGGTGGTTCTGTGATCACAGCCCAATACCTTTCCACCGAAATACCGACAATTCATAAATGAGCTTTGCTGCCATTTACTGGCCAATGTGTGTATATGAAAGTTAAGTGATTATTCTCATAACAAGCTGCCATAGAAACAGCTGGGAGGAGCCTCCCAGCCCATGGCTCTCGCCCTTCCTGAACACTGGTGCAAACCAGTTCGGTTCGGTTCAAGCTGCCTAAGGAAGGTAGAGAAGCAGATACTACTGCTCCCAGGATTGTTTTTCTTGTTCCATGCCAGTCTTTACTGGGGGGGGGGCATTTTTCTCCACATAATCTCCACCACAAAGGAGTGAAGCCTCATCCAGTCAGGAGAGCTAATGCTGCACATGTGCTGTCCTGCATGCTAGCCAGGACCAGATCCACATAGCTGCCACACCACTGACTTTGTTTAACCTACCCCCCACGAAAGGGAACGTAGGCTCAAAACTGTGAGTGCTTCCACATTTTAGTGTGTTCCCACAGAGAGCCAATCTCTGAAGGTCCCTCCATCAGTGTAAAATTTTTTGGATTGTGCATAGCATTTCCTTTAATAGCAAGTAAAGAGAACTTTGCTCCAGCCACCCTGAGAGGCCATAACCTCGCTTGTCTCATGAGGAAAGAACCATTGCTTTCATATACACAATACACGGTGAACTTTGCCTTTAAGAGAGAGACTGTACCCCGTTACCTCTTTCAGTAAAATTGTTATGTATACCTGCATGTCTGACTACTTGAGATTGCACAAATACCACGGGCACTCCAAAAACCTGCACCCAGACACCACTGCTACAGGGGTGCCCCTGGAGGGTCCTATACCATTCTCAAGTGCCACCTCCCGCTATTCACAATTGTTGTGGACACAAGGGAAGTGTTGGGGGGTCCAGCGATCCACTTCAGCTGCCATGATATCATTATCTGCTGCCAGTGGGACTACATGCTCCAGCTGGCCCTTCTGCAACATCTGGCGCCTCCCCAGTGGCCCACAACAATTACAGTATATAGCACTGGTGATAATATTTTATCTGCCAGCGCAAAATCCATGCAAAATATCAACAGATGTCACAAAACAACAACTATCAAAATGGCCATCCCCTCATGTGTTGCGGTTATATAACAGCAGCCAAACATGGGGCCGCAGGGACTCGACCATATTATCCGAGCACGCTCAAGATACTTGGAGAACAGCCGAGCACGTTCGCTCATCACTCATTGTAGACTATTCTTGCTGATTTTTTCAGCCACTCTCTCAGCAACTTAATCTTTCTTTTCTGAGACCCATACCATAAGATTCTTCAGTTATAATTGGCTTTATCGCAAGTTCTTTGATTCCGATGTAGCAATAACTAACTTAAGAAAGGGCGTGTTACATACCAGGATATTGCAAAATAACCATTAAAAACTTTTTTTCCAGCATCATGGAATAATATGTTATGTGTTAAGTTAATGTCTGATACATTTATAGATTAATTGGTTGGTTGCTTCATTTGAGCAAAGTTTTAAGTGAACGTTGTTTGTAAACCTCCATTCTCTAAAAATGTTAATAATAGAGGTAAAGTATTTGACAGAAAGGAGATCATTTTGTAGGAGAAAATGTGCATTTATAAAAATAAAGGAACACAAAAACATAGTTCCCAGTCGCATCATGTCTTTTTTTTGTCTCCATTCAGTGTAAATGGCGGGAAAATCTAAATATATTTTTTGAAAAAAGGCTGTGAAAGATGCCTAAGGCTGTGTTCATGTCTTTATACACATCTGTATTCACATCCCAGATTGCATAATTTTTAACAGAAATAATAGCATAGGATGCTACACAATTTTTTCTAGCAAAACGGTGCAGACATGATGGAAACACCTCTTACCCAATGATAGTCAATAAGATTAGTAAGGCATTCATTTTGTTCAACAGTAAATTCTAATTCCTAATGCAGATGTGAACCCTGCTTTAACAGTTTCAACCATAAATCATCTACTACATAATTGTCTAAGGGTCACTTCCGTCTTTCTGTCTGTCCTTCTGTCTGTCTGTCACGGATATTCATTGGTTGCGGCCTCTGTCTGTCATGGAATCCAAGTCTCTGATTGGTCATGGCAAAACGCCCACAACCATTGCCACGACCAATCAGCGATGGGCGTAGTCCGTTGGCAACAGGGCCGCTCCTCCCTCCCCGCAGTCAGTGCCCGCTCCATATTCCCCTCCAGTCAGCGCTCACATAGGGTTAATGGCAGCACTAATGGACCGCGTTATGCCGCGGTGTAACGCACTCCATTAACGCTGCTATTAACCCTGTGTGACCAACTTTTTTACTATTGATGCTGCCTATGCAGCATCAATAGTAACAAGATCTAATGTTAAAAATAATTAAAAAAATAAGAAATCATCATATACAGGTCCTTCTCAAAAAATTAGCATATAGTGTTAAATTTCATTATTTACCATAATGTAATGATTACAATTAAACTTTCATATATTATAGATTCATTATCCACCAACTGAAATTTGTCAGGTCTTTTATTGTTTTAATACTGATGATTTTGGCATACAACTCCTGATAACCCAAAAAACCTGTCTCAATAAATTAGCATATCAAGAAAAGGTTCTCTAAACGACCTATTACCCTAATCTTCTGAATCAACTAATTAACTCTAAACACATGCAAAAGATACCTGAGGCTTTTATAAACTCCCTGCCTGGTTCATTACTCAAAACCCCCATCATGGGTAAGACTAGCGACCTGACAGATGTCAAGAAGGCCATCATTGACACCCTCAAGCAAGAGGGTAAGACCCAGAAAGAAATTTCTCAACAAATAGGCTGTTCCCAGAGTGCTGTATCAAGGCACCTCAATGGTAAGTCTGTTGGAAGGAAACAATGTGGCAGAAAACACTGTACAACGAGAAGAGGAGACCGGACCCTGAGGAAGATTGTGGAGAAGGACCGATTCCAGACCTTGGGGAACCTGAGGAAGCAGTGGACTGAGTCTGGTGTGGAAACATCTAGAGCCACCGTGCACAGGCGTGTGCAGGAAATGGGCTACAGGTGCCGCATTCCCCAGGTAAAGCCACTTTTGAGCTACAGAGAAGCAGCACTGGACTGTTGCTAAGTGGTCCCAAGTACTTTTTTCTCATGAAAGCAAATTTTGCATGTCATTCGGAAATCAAGGTGCCAGAGTCTGGAGGAAGACTGGGGAGAAGGAAATGCCAAAATGCCTGAAGTCCAGTGTCAAGTACCCACAGTCAGTGATGGTGTGGGGTGCCGTGTCAGCTGCTGGTGTTGGTCCACTGTGTTTCATCAAGGGCAGGGTCAATGCAGCTAGCTATCAGGAGATTTTGGAGCACTTCATGCTTCCATCGGCTGAAATGCTTTATGGAGATGAAGATTTCATTTTTCAGCACGACCTGGCACCTGCTCACAGTGCCAAAACCACTGGTAAATGGTTTACTGACCATGGTATTACTGAGCTCAATTGGCCTGCCAACTCTCCTGACCTGAACCCCATAGAGAATCTGTGGGATATTGTGAAGAGAAAGTTGAGAGATGCAAGACCCAACACTCTGGATGAGCTTAAGGCCGCTATTGAAGCATCCTGGGCCTCCATAACATCTCAGCAGTGTCACAGGCTGATTGCCTCCATGCCACGCCGCATTGAAGCAGTCATTTCTGCCAAAGGATTCCCGACCAAGTATTGAGTGCATAACTGAACATTATTATTTGTTGGTTTTTTTGTTTGTTATTAAAAAACACTTTTATTTGATTGGATGGGTGAAATATGCTAATTTATTGAGACAGGTTTTTTGGGTTATCAGGAGTTGTATGCCAAAATCATCAGTATTAAAACAATAAAAGACCTGACAAATTTCAGTTGGTGGATAATGAATCTATAATATATGAAAGTTTAATTGTAATCATTACATTATGGTAAATAATGAAATTTAACACTATATGCTAATTTTTTGAGAAGGACCTGTACTCACCTTCCGACGCCTTTCCCGCTCCTCGCGATGCTCCGGTGACCGGTCCATGCATTGCGGTCACGTAGATGATGACATAGCGGTCTCGCAAGACGGTACGTCATCATCTCGCGAGACCGCAATGCACTCTTGAGACCGGAGCGCGCGAGGAGCGTCGGTAAATGCTTCCTGGATCCAGGGGCCAACGGAGGGTGAGTATATAACTATTTTTTATTTTAATTTTTTTTTAACAGGTATATGATGCCCACATTGCTATATACTACGTGGGCTGTGCAATATACTACGCGGGCTGGGCAATGTACTACGTGGGCTGTGCAATATACTACGTGGGCTGTGCAATATACTACACGCGCTGGGCAATATACTACGCGGGCTGGGCAATATACTATGCGGGCTGGGCAGTATACTACGCGGGCTGTGCAATATACTACGTGGGCTGGGCAATGTACTACGTGGGCTGGGCAATGTACTACGCGGGCTGTGCAATATACTACACGCGCTGGGCAATATACTACGCGGGCTGCGCAATATACTTCATGGGCTGTGCAATATACTATGCGGGCTGTGCAATATACTACGTGGGCTGTGCAATATACTACGTGACTGGGCAATATACTAAGTGGCTGGGCAATATACTACGTGGCTGGGCAATATACTATGTGGCTGGGCAATATACTATGTGGCTGGGCAATATACTATGTGACTGGGCAATATACTATGTGGCTGGGCAATATACTATGTGGCTGGGCAATATACTACGTGACTGGGCAATATACTAAGTGGCTGGGCAATATACTACGTGGCTGGGCAATATACTATGTGGCTGGGTAATATACTATGTGGCTGGGCAATATACTATGTGACTGGGCAATATACTATGTGGCTGGGCAATATACTATGTGGCTGGGCAATATAGTACATGACTGGGCAATATACTACGTGGCTGGGCAATATACTATGTGACTGGGTAATATAGTACGTGACTGGGCAATATACTACGTGGCTGGGCAATATACTACATGGGCTGTGCAATATACTACATGGACATGCATATTCTGGAATACCCGATGCTTTAGAATCGTGCCACCATCTAGTAGACTATAATGGCATCCGCTTAATTGATCATCCTTTTTTTATAGGTGCCTTTATTTTAGGCAATATCCTCTATGAACATGAATTCTTGGGTAGACTATCTTCTTAAATACATTATAAGAGCACAATTTTTGGACACATTTCACAAATATTGAATTCAGATTTTTCGTTTAGTCCATTGGCATAGGTGTTTAAAATACAGGCACTAGCCATGCTGAGAGCTTTTATATATATTTGTGGGAAAAAAAATGAGTCATTCTAAAGAGCTCATGTAATTTCTTCCCTCCTAAGTATTCCATGACTAGATGGTGGCCCGATTCTAACGCATCGGGTATTCTAGAATATGTATGAATGTACGTCACACTGTGAGTGGGGGTTAAATTCCGCGCCAATATCGCTCATTGGTCGCGCCCGCCTGGCCGATCGGCGAAGCGTGGTTCATATCTGGTGCCAATTCTTGGCCGGACTGCACCTGTCGCTGGTTGGTCGCGGCCGGCCGGGCACGACCAATGACCGAAGCGGTGTTTAAATATTGCACCAATATCGCTGATTGTTCGCGGCCGGTCGGGCGCGACCAATCAGCGAAGCGTGGTTTAAATCCCGTGTCAATTCGCGGCTGGACTGCGTCTGTCGCTGATTGGTTGCAGGATGTCGGGGGTTCGGGGCGCTGGATGTCGGGGGTTCGGAGTGCAGGATATAGTAAAGCCACATAGTATATAACACAGCCATGTAGCATATAGCACAGCCACGTAGTATGTAGTATATAGCACAGCCACATAGTGTCTAGCACAGCCACGTAGTATATAGCACAGCCACATAGTATATATACTACGTGGCTGTGCTATATACTATGGGCTGTGCTATATACTACGTGGCTGCTATATACTACGTGAATGTGCTATATACTACGTGGCTGTGCTATATACTACGTGGCTATGCTATATACTACATGGCTGTGCTATAGCATAGCCACGTAGTATATAGCAGCCACGTAGTATATAGCACAGCCACGTAGTATATAGCACATTCACGTAGTATATAGCAGCCACGTAGTATATAGCACAGCCCATAGTATATAGCACAGCCAAGTAGCATATAGCACAGCCACATAGTATATAGCACAGCCACATAGTATATAGCAACCACGTAGTATATAGCACAGCCACGTAGTATATTACACAGCCACGTAGTATATAGCACAACCAGGTCGTATATAACACAGCCCACATACTATATAACACAGACAGCCACATAGTATATAGCAGAGCCACGTAGTATATAGCAGAGCCACGTAATATATAGCACAGCCACATAGTATATAGCAGCCACATAGTATATAGCAGCCACATAGTATGTAGCAGCCAAGTAGTATATAGTAGCCACATAGTATATATAGCACAGCCACGTGGTATATAGCAGCCACGTAGTATATAGCAGCCACATAGAATATAACACTGCCCATGCAGTAAATAACACAGCCAACACAGTATATAACACTGCCCACGTAGTATACAGCAGTGTGGGCACCATATCTCTGTTAAAAAAAGAATTCAAATAAAAAATAGTTATATACTCACCTTCCGGCGTCCACCGAAGTTGTCCTGATGCGTGCGAGGCTGCCGCCAGCTTCCGTTCCCAGAGATGCATTG
Organism: Ranitomeya imitator; assembly: GCF_032444005.1. Classification (NCBI taxonomy): domain Eukaryota; kingdom Metazoa; phylum Chordata; class Amphibia; order Anura; family Dendrobatidae; genus Ranitomeya; species Ranitomeya imitator. The sequence continues at coordinate 707,516,936 of NC_091284.1, read as the reverse complement.
CGAAATTACCCAGATGACTTAGTGGTCTCGCGCTATGCCGCGGTGTAACGCAGTCAGTTCAACGGACTGCTAAAATGCTATGTGGGCGGCGGGCGCTGACTAGGAGGGGAGTATGGAGGGGGCACTGACTACAAGGTAGTAGGGAGCGGCCATTTCGCAGCCGGACTGTGCGCGACCAATCAGCGACTTGGGATTTTTGTGACAGACAGACAAACAGACAGAAGTGCCCCTTAGACGATTTTATATATAGATGAAATGTGAGTGATATTATTGAAAAGTAGAAGCATTTAGAAGTCACAGCTGCTTAGCCACAAAGTGGCTGGCCATGTAAAGTTACAGAGCGAAGTATTGAGGCACATAGTGCATAAAAGTCACCAGAGTTCTGCAAACTGAATAACTGGGGACCCACAACCCTCCTCTAGCATTAACATGAACACAAAAACTATGCACCAGGAGCCCAATGACATGGGTTTTTCTGGCCAAGCAGCTGCATGCAAACCTTATACCACCAAGCACAGTGTTAAGTATCAGATAGATAGAGTGTTGTAAAGCACCCTGCTAATGAAGCAGCAGAAACATGTTCTGTGGAGTGATGAATCACACTTCTCTATCTGAAAATTTAATGGACATTTCAGGGTTTAGCGACTGCCAGGATAACATTACTTACCTGATTGCATTGTGCCAGCTGTAAAATTTGGTGGAGGAGGGGTAATATTGTGGTGCTGTTTATTATATGTTTTGGCCTCTTTTAAGGCTGTGAGCACACGATGCGGATTTGCTGCGGATCCGCAGCGGATTTTTCCGCGCAGAAACGCTGCAGATCCGCACTGTGATGTACAGTATAATGTTATTCTATGGGGAAAAAAAAGCTGTGCAGATGGTGCAGAAAAATCAGTGAGGAATTGCTGCAGATTTCAAAGAAGTGCATGTCACTTCTTTTGTGCGGATCTGCAGCGTTTCTGCACCCCTCCATGTTAAAAATCTGCAGTGGCAAAATCCGCACAAAATCCGCATAAAAAAATGCACAATATCCGCATAAAAATGGCAGCAAATCCACGGCTGCAGATTCTGCCAGGAGATGCGGATTTTGTGCAGAAAATTCTGCACCTCTTTTCTTACGTGTGCACATACCCTAATAGCTGTAAGGGTAAATTTTAATTCTTCAGAATACAAAGACATTTTGGACAATTGTAGCTTCCAAGTTTGTAGGAACTGCTTGGTGAAGGACTTCTTCTGTTCAAGCAGGACGGTGCCCCAGTGAACAAAGCAAGGTCCATAAAGGAATAGTTGGAGATTGGTGTGGAATCACCTGACCTCACCTTTATGGACAAAAATTCCCACAGACACACTTCAAAATCTTGTAGAAAGCCTTCCCTGAAGAGTGGGAGCTGTTATAGTTGCAAAGTGGGCCAACTGATTATTATTGTCTATGGATTTTGAACTGAATTTCATAAAGGCTTTTGTAGGTGGAAGCCCAAAACTTTTGTCTATAAAGTATATATTCCCTGTACATCAGCATGCAAAGGTTGTATAGTTAGGTATAAGGGAGCTGTATGATCTTTGTGCACTGACATACAAGCTCCAAGCCTTAGGCACATTTTAGATGACTTCTATGGAGATCTAAGCTTTTTTCATTAGAACTTTAAGTGTGGAAACCACCTTCTGACTCACCCGTTGATATTTTCTCATAAAAATGTTCAATATATCGCTGTCTAATATTAATGTGATGCTAATGCATTTTAAGCTATATTTGAATAGCATTTTGCCATTCTTTGTGAGACCTGCTTTTCCCCCTTAAGTGGTCTCCCTCCAGGTAGTATTCCACATGTTGACTAGTAGAATCAGACCATGTTTGTTCAAGCAACATCATAATTTGCTGCTTTAGCCTACATACCCAGTCACGTTTTCAGTTGTTTTACACTAGTATGGATATTACATGACTATGCAGTGCCCAGATATTGCAGCTCTAAATTAATGGAACTAAATTACAGAACCCTATAAAATATGTTAAATTGTCATATTGTAGTATAAAAAGATCGATTCGGCTATTTACTCATTTTTATAGGGGTCTATCATTTGCAAGTTAACCATAGCCATCCAATTACATATGCATGATATGGGTGCACTTGTAATATACCAGTCTTTTACTGAATTGACATAAGTAAAAGTTATATTGGCTTCATTATTTAGTATTTTTGGAACCTAAATTGTAAGCATATTTTATTTGTTTAACCCCTTCAAGACCCAGCCTATTTTGACCTTAAAGACCTTGCCGTTTTTTGCAATTCTGACCAGTGTCCCTTTATGAGGTAATAACTCAGGAACGCTTCAACGGATCCTAGCGGTTCTGAGATTGTTTTTTCGTGACATATTGGGCTTCATGTTAGTGGTAAATTTAGGTCAATAAATTCTGCGTTTATTTGTGATAAACACGGAAATTTGGCGAAAATTTTGAAAATTTCGCAATTTTCACATTTTGAATTTTTATTCTGTTAAACCAGAGAGATATGTGACACAAAATAGTTAATAAATAACATTTCCCACATGTTTACTTTACATCAGCACAATTTTGGAAACAAAATTTTTTTTTGTTAGGAAGTTATAAGGGTTAAAATTCGACCAGCGATTTGTCATTTTTACAACGAAATTTACAAAACCATTTTTTTTAGGGACCACCTCACATTTGAAGTCAGTTTGAGGGGTCTATATGGCTGAAAATACCCAAAAGTGACACCATTCTAAAAACTGCACCCCTCAAGGTACTCAAAACCACATTCAAGAAGTTTATTAACCCTTCAGGTGCTTCACAGCAGCAGAAGCAACATGGAAGGAAAAAATGAACATTTAACTTTTTAGTCACAAAAATTATCTTTTAGCAACAATTTTTTTATTTTCCCAATGGTAAAAGGAGAAACTGAACCATGAAAGTTGTTGTCCAATTTGTCCTGAGTACGCTGATACCTCATATGTGGGGGTAAACCACTGTTTTGGCGCATGGCAGGGCTTGGAAGGGAAGGAGCGCCATTTGACTTTTTGAATCAAAAATTGGCTCCACTCTTTAGCGGACACCATGTCACGTTTGGAGAGCCCCCGTGTGCCTAAAAATTGGAGCTCCCCCACAAGTGACCCCATTTTGGAAACTAGACGCCCCAAGGAACTTATCTAGATGCATAGTGAGCACTTTGAACCCCCAGGTGCTTCACAAATTGATCCGTAAAAATGAAAAAGTACTTTTTTTTCACAAAAAAATTCTTTTAGCCTCAATTTTTTCATTTTCACGTGGGCAACAGGATAAAATGGATCCTAAAATGAGTTGGGCAATTTCTCCTGAGTACACCAATACCTCACATGTGGAGGTAAACCACTGTTTGGGCACATGGTAAGGCTCGGAAGGGAAGGAGCGCCATTTGACTTTTTGAATGAAAAATTATTTCCATCGTTAGCGGACACCATGTCGCGTTTGGATAGCTCCTGTGTGCCTAAACATTGGCGCTCCCCCACAAGTGACCCCATTTTGGAAACTAGACCCCCCAAGGAACTAATTTAGATGCCTAGTGAGCACTTTAAACCCTCAGGTGCTTCACAAATTGATCTGTAAAAATGAAAAAGTAATTTTTTTTCACAAAAAAATTCTTTTCGCCTCAATTTTTTCATTTTCACATGGGCAGTAGGATAAAATGGATCATAAAATTTGTTGGGCAATTTCTCCCGAGTACGCCGATACCTCATATGTGGGGGTAAACCACTGTTTGGGCACTCGGCAGGGCTCGGAAGAGAAGGCGCGCCATTTGACTTTTTGAATGGAAAATTAGCTCCAATTGTTAGCGGACACCATGTCGCGTTTGGAGAGCCCCTGTGTGCCTAAACATTGGAGCTCCCGCACAAGTGACCCCATTTTGGAAACTAGACCCCCCAAGGAACTTATCTAGATGCATATTGAGCACTTTAAACCCCCAGGTGCTTCACAGAAGTTTATAACGCAGAGCCATGAAAATAAAAAATAATTTTTCTTTCCTCAAAAATGATTTTTTAGCCTGGAATTTCCTATTTTGCCAAGGATAATAGGAGAAATTGGACCCCAAATATTGTTGTCCAGTTTGTCCTGAGTACGCTGATACCCCATATGTGGGGGTAAACCACTGTTTGGGCGCACGGCAGGGCTCGGAAGGAATGGCACGCCATTTGGCTTTTTAAATGGAAAATTAGCTCCAATCATTAGCGGACACCATGTCACGTTTGGAGAGCCCCTGTGTGCCTAAACATTGGAGATCCCCCAGAAATGACACCATTTTAGAAACTAGACCCCCAAAGGAACTAATCTAGATGTGTGGTGAGGACTTTGAACCCCCAAGTGCTTCACAGAAGTTTATAACGCAGAGCCATGAAAATAAAAAAAAAAATTATTTTCTCAAAAATGATCTTTTAGCCTGCAATTTTTTATTTTCCCAAGGGTAACAGGAGAAATTTGACCCCAAAAGTTGTTTTCCAGTTTCTCCTGAGTACGCTGATACCCCATATGTGGGGGTAAATCACTGTTTGGGCACATGCCGGGGCTCGGAAGTGAAGTAGTGACGTTTTGAAATGCAGACTTTGATGGAATGCTCTGTGGGCGTCACGTTGCGTTTGCAGAGCCCCTGATGTGGCTTAACAGTAGAAACCCCCCACAAGTGACCCCATTTTGGAAACTAGACCCCCAAAGGAACTTATCTAGATGTGTGGTGAGCACTTTGAACCCCCAAGTGCTTCATAGAAGTTTATAATGCAGAGCCGTGAAAATAATAAATACGTTTTCTTTCCTCAAAAATAATTATTTAGCCCAGAATTTTTTAATTTTCCCAAGGGTAACAGGAGAAATTTGACCCCAATATTTGTTGTCCAGTTTCTCCTGAGTACGGTGATACCCCATATGTGGGGGTAAACTACTGTTTGGGCACATGCCGGGGCTTGGAATTGAAGTAGTGACGTTTTGAAATGCAGACTTTGATGGAATGCTCTGCGGGCGTCACGTTGCGTTTGCAGAGCCCCTGATGTGCCTAAACAGTAGAAACCCCCCACAAGTGACCCCATTTTGGAAACTAGACCCTGAAAGGAACTTATCTAGATGTGTGATGAGCACTTTGAACCCCCAAGTGCTTCATAGAAGTTTATAATGCAGAGCCGTGAAAATAATAAATACGTTTTCTTTCCTCAAAAATAATTATTTAGCCCAGAATATTTTATTTTCCCAAGGGTTACAGGAGAAATTGGACCCCAAAAGTTGTTGTCCAGTTTCTCCTGAGTACGCTGATACCCCATATGTGGGGGTAAACCACTGTTTGGGCACACGTCGGGGCTCAGAAGGGAAGTAGTCACTTTTGAAATGCAGACTTTGATGGAATGGTCTGCGGGTGTCACGTTGCGTTTGCAGAGCCCCTGGTGTGCCTAAACAGTAGAAACCCCCCACAAGTGACCCCATTTTAGAAACTAGACCCCCCAAGGAACTTATCTAGATATGTGGTGAGCACTTTGAACCTCCAAGTGCTTCACAGACGTTTACAACGCAGAGCCGTGAAAATAAAAAATCATTTTTCTTTCCTCAAAAATTATGTTTTAGCAAGCATTTTTTTATTTTCACAAGGGTAACAGGAGAAATTGGACCCCAGTAATTGTTGCGCAGTTTGTCCTGAGTACACTGATACCCCATATGTGGGGGTAAACCACTGTTTGGGCACACGTCAGGGCTCGGAAGTGAGGGAGCACCATTTGACTTTTTGAATACGAGATTGGCTGGAATCAATGGTGGCGCCATGTTGCGTTTGGAGACCCCTGATGTGCCTAAACAGTGGTAACCCCTCAATTCTAACTCCAACACTAACCCCAACACACCCCTAACCCTAATCCCAACTGTAGCCATAACCCTAATCACAACCCTAACCCCAACACACCCCTAACCACAACACTAACCCCAACACACCCCTAACCCTAACCACAACCCTAATTCCAACCCTAACCCTAAGGCTATGTGCCCACGTTGCGGATTCGTGTGAGATATTTCCGCACCATTTTTGAAAAATCTGCGGGTAAAAGGCACTGCGTTTTACCTGCGGATTTTCCGCGGATTTCCAGTGTTTTTTGTGCGGATTTCACCTGCGGATTCCTATTGAGGAACAGGTGTAAAACGCTGCGGAATCCGCACAAAGAATTGACATGCTGCGGAAAATACAACGCAGCGTTCCCGCGCGGTATTTTCCGCACCATGGGCACAGCGGATTTGGCTTTCCATATGTTTACATGGTACTGTAAACCTGATGGAACACTGCTGCGAATCCGCAGCCAAATCCGCACCGTGTGCACATAGCCTAATTCTAAAGGTATGTGCACACGCTGCGGAAAACGCTGCGGATCCGCAGCAGTTTCCCATGAGTTTACAGTTCAATGTAAACCTACGGGAAACAAAAATCGCTGTACACATGCTGCGGAAAAACTGCACGGAAACGCAGCGGTTTACATTCCGCAGCATGTCACTTCTTTGTGCGGATTCCGCAGCGGTTTTACAACTGCTCCAATAGAAAATCGCAATTGTAAAACCGCAGTGAAATGCGCAGAAAAAAACGCGGTAAATCCGCCATAAATCCGCAGCGGTTTAGCACTGCGGATTTATCAAATCCGCAGCGGAAAAATCCGCAGAGGACCAGAATACGTGTGCACATTCCTAACCCTAACCCTAACCCTAACCCTAGCCCTAACCCTAACCCTACCCCTAACCCTAACCCTACCCCTACCCCTAACCCTAACCCTAGCCCTACCCCTAACCCTACCCCTAACCCTACCCCTAACCCTACCCCTAACCCTACCCCTAACCCTAACCCTATTCTAACATTAGTGGGAAAAAAAAAATTTCTTTATTTTTTTATTGTCCCTACCTATGGGGGTGACAAAGGGGGGGGGTCATTTATTATTTTTTTTATTTTGATCACTGAGATAGATTATATCTCAGTGATCAAAATGCACTTTGGAACGAATCTGCCGGCCGGCAGATTCGGCGGGCGCACTGCGCATGCGCCCGCCATTTTGGAAGATGGCGGCGCCCGGGAGAAGACGGACGGGACCCCGGCTGGATCGGTAAGTATGATAGGGTGGGGGGGGACCACGGGGGGGGGGATCGGAGCACGGGGGGGGGAATCGGAGCGCGGGAGGGGTGGAACGGAGCGCGGGGGGCGTGGAACGGAGCACGGGGGGGCTGGAACGGAGCACGGGGGGGTGGAACGGAGCACGGGGGGGGGTGGATCGGAGTGCAGGGGGGGTGATTGGAGCACGGGGGGGTGATTGGAGCACGGGGCGAGCGGACACGAGCACGGGGGGGAGCGGAGCACAGGGCGGAGGGGAGCCGGAGCAGTGTACCGGCCAGATCGGGGGGCTGGGGGGGCGATCGGAGGGGTGGGGTGGGGGCACACTAGTATTTCCAGCCATGGCCGATGATATTTCAGCATCGGCCATGGCTGGATTGTAATATTTCACCCGTTATAATGGGTGAAATATTACAAATCGCTCTGATTGGCAGTTTCACTTTCAACAGCCAATCAGAGCGATCGTAGCCACGAGGGGGTGAAGCCACCCCCCCTGGGCTAAACTACCACTCCCCCTGTCCCTGCAGATCGGGTGAAATGGGAGTTAACCCTTTCACCCGGCCTGCAGGGACGCGATCTTTCCATGACGCCGCATAGGCGTCATGGGTCGGAATGGCACCGACTTTCATGACGCCTACGTGGCGTCATGGGTCGGGAAGGGGTTAAAAGATAGGGCGATGAAAAATTCAAAAAGAAGTTTTCCATTCCTTAGAAAATGTCCCGCCGACATTTAATTTTATTTTCTAAAATCTTGGACCTTTTTGAATAATTTTCCTTTCTGTACGAATGCTATATATTAAAAGATATTTAGAGGTTTTGAAAAATTTCCTAAATCATGTTTGCTGATAGATTTTAGCTATTTAGCAAGGCGGTAGTTTCTTAGTCAGATAGCTTAGATAGCTAGTATCCTGTGTGGCTGTGAAATACACCTTCCAACAGGGGCGGACACAGACTGCAGAGGGCCCCTGTGCAAGAAATCTTCCTGCCCCCCCCCCATACTGCAACATATAATGCTCCATACAATTCATTATTGAATATCGCCCCATAGATGCTCCATATAAAGCTGTGCCGCCACATATAATACTCCATACAATTCATTATTGAATATTGCCCCATATATGCTCCATATAAAGCTGTGCCGCCACATATAATGCTCCATACAATTCATTATTGAATATTGCCCCATATATGCTCCATATAAAGCTGTGCCGCCACATATAATGCTCCATACAATTCATTATTGAATATTGCCCCATAGATGTTCCATATAAAGCTGTACTGCCACATATAATGCTCCATACAATTAATTATTACCCCATAGATGCTATGGAGCATCTATGGGGTAATAATGAATTGTATGGAGCATTATATGTGGCGGCACAGCTTTATATGGAGTCCATATAAAGCTGTGCCGCCACACATAATGCTCCATACAATTCATTATGGCCCCGGCCCATAGATGCTCCATATAACGCTGTGCCGCCACATATAATGCTCCATACAATTCATTATTACCTCATAGATGCTCCATCCATAATATGGAGCATCTATGGGGCCATAATGAATTGTATGGAGCATTATATGTGGCGGCACAGCTTTATATGGACTCCATATAAAGCTGTGCCGCCACACATAATGCTCCATACAATTCATTATGGCCCCATAGATGCTCCTCCATATAACGCTGTGCCACATATAAATGCTGCTGCAATTAAAAAAAAAAAAAAAAAGACATACTCACCTCGACTTTCGTCTCTGCCCGCCCGCTGGTCCTCACCGTCCCGTCTCTCTGCACTGACTGATCAGGCAGAGGGCGCCGCGCACACTATATGCGTCATCGCGCCCTCTGACCTGAACAGTCAGAGCGCAGAGACGCCGGGAAGATGGAGCGGCGCCCGGCGCGTGGATCGTGGACAGGTAAATATGATACTCACCTGCTCCTGGCTCCTTCTCCCGGACCCGGACTGTGGACAGATGGTCTCCGCAGACTCCGGGCAGCGGCGGGCACGGCAGCTTCTGAGCTTCTTCACCAGCAGTCACTCGCTCTGGGTACCGCGGCGCCGGCGCTCATTACAGGATCCACGCAGCAGTCACAACAATGCCGACGTGCCATGCCGTGTATGTCCGTCGGGTCGGGCCCCCTCCCGCTCTGGACCCCGGTTGCACCGCTTGAACCGGCGGTATGTCCGCCCCTGCCTTCCAACAGATTTGTTTTTCTTGTGTCATTACTGAGGTTCACAGACAAAGACAGCAGGGCACATTTCATAGAAGTGTGTTGTGCACTGCTTCTATTGTGCTCCATGCACAAGTATAGTGTTCTAAATGTTATTTTTCACTTGCTGAATGTGGCACATGTCACTTTGTCATTTAGTGGTGTGGTGACATTGTTCTGTGATTTGAGCTGTTGGCCATGAAAAAATATTTTTTGGGCAGTTGTTACCGTAATTTAGCATGCAATATTCCACCTTGTTATTTAGCGGTGGTGAAATTCAACTGTCTGCAGAGCTCATGAAGATTAAAAAAAAAGATTTTTCAGTAGCTAAACGTGATACAGCCCCCCATATCCCATGTTGTAATTTTGTGGTGGTAAAATGAAGCTGTCTGTAGAGCTCATGCACATTTAAAAAAAAAAGAAATTCTGTTGCTAAACGTGATGCAGCCCGCCATATCCCATGTTGTAATTTTGTGGCTGTGAAATTTTTATATGTGTAGAGCTGCACAGTAAAAAACTATTTGGGTGGCAGATCCTAACATGACTCAGCATGCCATATATCACATTTATTTTGTGTCAGTGAAATTCAACTGTCTGCATAGCTCATGCAGATTAAAAAAAATTTTTTCCTTTGGTAAACGTGATACAGCCCACCATATCCTACCTTGCCATTTAGTGGTAGTGAAATTGTTGTGTGTGCAGAGCTGTTGCACATAAAAAAATATATATTTTTTACATACGTGATACAGCAGGCTAGACCAAAGTTTAAAAATTGTTTGGAGTATATCTTCTAGGTTATACAGGCCTCATCCATACTAAATAAATGTATCACCTAAAGATGAGTACAAAGTACTCATAGACCACTATAGCACTCAAGATATAAAATCAATAAAGTCTATTGAACATCAATCTTAAAAACACATCATAACATATATAAGGATCTCAAAAGACTAAGTCAAAATCCATGTACAGCAGTGGTGATACATTAACATATATCACATAGCATTGTATAGTACATCCATCTATTCTAATCCCATATGAGGTTCACAAAAACATCCTATAAGGTCACAGTCTCATATATATTCATACCTGGAAGAGGGGAAGTTAACATTAGGGATATCCATGTAGAGATCATGAATCAATGCTTACTCATTATGAGTCACAGACACCACTGCACAAAGTGCCCCCCAAAAAATGTGTTCAGTTACTAATGTTATACAGTAGGGAAGATGTTCGTTTGAAATTGTTTAGAGCATCTAATCTATTTTATACAGGCCTCATCCACAGACAAAAAAATGTATTCAGTTGCTAATGTTCTATAATAGTGATGATCTCAGTTTGAAATTGTTTGGAGCATCTAGTCTATGTTAAACAGGCCTCATCCACAGCCCCAAAAAAATTTCTTCAGTTACTAATGTCATACAGTAGGGTAGATCTCACTTTGAAATTGTTTGAAGCATATATTCTTTGTCATACAGACCTCATCCTCACTCAAACAATTCTTTCTTCTGTGACTAATGCGATTCAGCACGCCATATTTCACCTTGTCATTTAGTGCTGCTGAAATTAAGCTGTGTGCAGAGCTGTTGCAGAGTAAAAAATCTATTTTATGCTGCTAATACTATGCTCCTACCACACTATCCGAGCAACATGACTGGGAAAAAGGGAGGTTGTGGTGGAAGGGGGATTAGGCTTGATATTCAACGTGTACGTTGGGTAGGTGGTAATGTTTGTGAAAGCACTAGTGAACCAGCGTCGTCACGTCCTATACAAAGACGACGGGCTACTCCACTACCTTTCTTTGGCAGCTGCAAAGCGGTACACCTTGTTGATGAGACCCAGAAAGAGCATATGCTTGAGTGGATGGCAAGTGCAGCTTCAAGTGGCCTCTCCTTCTCTTCCTCCACCTCAACATCACACCCAGTACAGTTTACAGAGGTGGCACCCGTCCCCAATTACCCTTGGCCCTGAGTCGCAACTTTCCTTCTGCCAAACTGACTACTGTATATGGAACCACAGATGGGTGAGTCTGCAGAGCTGTTCACACATTCTATGCCATGGGCAGTAGTAGTGTACTCAAAAGCTTCACAGAGTCAAGAGGAGAAAATCATCTGCATCTATGGCCAACATTTTTTTAATTTGGATCTGGGGCAGGATAAAGTAGGGTTCAAGCAGCATCCTGACCCTTGTCACCAGATGTTAAACCCTGGGGAAGTGACCCTGGTGAGACTCAGATATCTGAGGATCACACAGACTGTACTGTGCTGACAGGGCAGGAAGAGGAGTAGGGTGACTCTCAGAGCGAGGAAAGTGATAGCACAGAGGATATTGATGAGGTGGTAGATCCTAGTTGGCGTAAACACAGAAGCATGCAGCTGAGTAGGTCATCTGAGGAGGTGGAGGAAGATGAGGAGGTTACATTGTGCTGTACACCTGATGCAGCCACGATGAGCAATCTATCCTCAGCCACAACTGTAGCTGTGGCCAGCAGCATTTGTGGGTCTGCAGTTCACAGGGGCACCAAGAGTTGCCTAGCCTGGACTTTTTTTGACACGGAAAAGGGTGAGCTAACTCACTTAATCTGCAAACTTTGCAAAAAAAAAACGAGTAGAGGGAAAACGGGCAATAATTTGACTACTACATATATGAACCTTCACATGCGCAATCAACATGCGTTACTCTGGGAATCCCTCTGTGCTAAAATGCGGACCAGCAGACCTCAACAACCATCAGCCTCCCTATCAATCACATCTGCTGCTTCTTCCTCCTCTGTTACCGTGCAAAGTATTGTGACACAGGTCTCTGACCACAGAACCTCGGGTTCTTTTCCTGCCCCGTCAGGTTGAGTGAGAGCCCATCAGCTGTAATGGAAGCAAACATGCCTGCTGTTTTTGACCGATCTGAGAGAATGAGCAGACCACAACATTATCAATCCACTGTAACATCTCTGCCTGCTTCTCCCTCGCAGTCCAGCAGTTTGTCAAGTTTACCGTACTCCACCCTCTCTCAGCAATGCAGTCAGCCCACAGTCACGCAGTTATGGTTACGTTAAAGATTATTTCCTCCAACCCATGACCAAGTTAAGAGATTGAACTCCACCATCTCCAATCTGTTGCCCATGCAAATGCTGTCTTTCTGCCTGGTAGATACAGACGTTTTCTGGAAGCTGACGGCTGTCGCAGTCCCCCAGTACCAATTGCTCAGTCACCATTAGTTTTTGAAGAAAGCTATGCCTGTGCTACACCAGCATGTCGCAGACAACATCACCCGTTCCTTGTTCCTTGAATAAATCAATGTCTGCTAAGGTGCATTTCACTACAGACACTTGGACGACTAAGCATGGCCAAGGGCATAACATCTCGCTGACTGGGCACTGGGTTGGGGGGACAGGCGAGGAAAGTGCAGCTCCACAAGTCTTGGAATCCCCAAGGCTTGCAGGACAAACCTCTATAGTTCACACTTCCTCCACTGCTTCTGCCTCCTCCATCTCCTCTAGGCCCCCCCTGCTCCCTCAATCTCTACGTTAATGTGAAACGTATTTAAACAGTGCAAAGGAATCCTTGCCACCTCCGCACTGCACAGCCAGGGCTCATCGCAATGACTCAGTGTTAAAATTGATATGTCTTGAAGATTACAGTCATACAGCTAAAGAGTTGTGGAGAGCTCTGCAGGCCGAGTTTGAGCAATGGCTGTCTCTGCTGAACCTGTATCTAGGGAAGGCCATGTCCGATAATGGAGCAAGCCTGATGGCATTCCTCCACTGAGGCAAGCTCACACGTGCCTTGCATGGGTCACGTCCTCAATCTGGTGGTACAGCATTTTCTCCATCACTATCCTGTCCTGGGTGAGTTGATGCAGAAAGCAAGAAAGCTGTGTGCTCACTTCATCCTTTCGCATCCCTCAGGTTATCGACTTGCATCGATACAGATGTCTTTGTCCATGCCAGTTAACAGGTTGATATGTAATGTGCTGACACAGTGGATTTCTCCTCTGCATATGTTGCAGTGACTGTGGCAGCAGCAACAAGCCCTGATGCAGAATGTCATGTCGAATAGCCTGGGCCAACGAAGTACGGATGTGGTGCATATCTTCTTTACCCAGTGGGCACACATTAAGGACCTCTGTACCCGTCTGCACAGTTTCGAAATGGCTACTAAAATGGCTAGTGCTGATGATGCCATCATCAGCATAATTATTCCAGTCACCTTTTTGCTGGAGCAGACTTTGAATAGTCTGCGGGAGGAGGTGATGGTATCATAGGAAGAGGAGGAAGCAGAGGAGGAAGCGGGAGGTATAACTGTTATGATCCGGTGACCTTGGAGCTGCATGAAACTTTCTCTGGAGTAGGTGGAACCTGTAATGACCGCAAATCCTGAACTGACACCGCAACTAGAAGTAGCCATGGGGTGTGCCTAACAAACCCTAGACACCTCGACACAGCCGGAGGACTAAATACCCCTATCGATGGAAATAGGAATTCTACCTTGCCTCAGAGCAGAACCCCAAAGGATAGGCAGCCCCCCACAAATATTGACTGTGAGAAGGAGAGGAAAGACACACGCAGGCAGAAAACAGGATTTAGCAAAAGAGGCCACTCTAGCAAAATAGGAAAGGATAGGACAGAATACTAAGCGGTCAGTATTAAAACCCTTCCAAAAATATCCACAGCAGATAATAAAAAAAAAATTCCACCATCTAACTAAAGACGTGGGACGTATATCTGCAACTCCTGAGAATCCAACAAGACTGAGAAAATACTGACACAATCTAAGCTGGACAAGAAAAAACAAATGAATAGCACTGAATTATAAAGCACACAGCCTGTGTGCCACAGAAACAAAACCAGACACTTTTCTTTGCTGATTTGGCAGCACGGCAGGAGGAACCAGACAGAAGTCTAAAACCTCCCAACAACCATGGACAACTGGCAAGGACTAATGAATCCTGCAAACCTAAATACCCCAGTCAGAACTGCAATCAGTAGATACACCTGACCAGGACTGCAACCCAGGGACAACTGCATTACCACCTATAACCACCGGAGGGAACCCACAAGCAGAATTCACAACAGATAACATTGTCTCAAAGATCCAGACTGTCATCACGCAGGTGGGTGCCAAGGAAGGGTGGATTACTGTGATCGAAGGGGGCTGGTGATAACAGACAAACTGTTAGTGAAGGTGCAAGATCCAAAGATCAAATGGAGGAGAAAGAAGTGATGGGCGAGCAACTTTCAGGAGATGAAGAGGATAATCATCCCTTCTCTGTTGTTCGTGGTTTGCGAGAGGGGACGGGGGAAACGAGCATCGGTGTTACTGTCATGACACAGCTGTCAGGTGATCCTGGCCAGTCCCTAACACTAGGAGGCACCCTAGCTCATCCTGCTCCCCAGAATACTTCAGATGGCAAAGATGCCAAGACCCCCACCCTTTCCTGATTTCCTGAGTTAGCCCTCCAGGGAAAAGGGGGTGCTACTGTACACCGTAGTACACTAACCCGACAAACAAGACAACACAAACAAGGGTTAACAGATAACTCCAGAGGTACAAAATATTCACTCACATATAACAGTTGAATGCATAGGGGCATCGAGGTAGGGGAATAAACCAAAACAGAGAAGGATAGGGAATTACCAAAAATGCAAACCAAACAACAGTCACAGATAACTCCTCCAGCTGACATGTGCCCCTAACAGCCGCTGGTGGAATCGCGATCCACCCATGGCTGTTAACATGTTAAATTATTATTATTATTATTATTTAGTTATTTAGCACCATTGATTCCATGGTGCTGTACATGAGAAGGGGTTACATACAAGTTACAGATATCACATACAGTAAACAAACTAACAATGACGGACTGATACAGAGGGGCGAGGACCCTGCCCTTGCGGGCTTACATTCTACAGTTAAATGACTCTTTCAATCTCTGACAGCGGGATTTACCAAGCATGCGCCAGAAGCGCATCAAAAACCCAACCCATTGGCACTTGTGTCACTTGACCGCAGGTCGCCCACGGGTTGGCATGACAACCTGGGGTCAGCAGGAGACGCCAGTGGTTGTCATAGCCGAATAGCTATGAGCTCCAGCTCAGCAGTCGGTGCTCATAGCAAGTGATCACAGGCGATCGGATGTTTGCAGCTTCTAGTCTCCCATAAAGACTATTGAAGCTAGTAAAAAGTAAAAAAAAGTTTGTAAAAATATTTAAAAAAATAAAAAAAAATAAAAAAAAATAAAACAATAAAAAAATACACATATTTGGTATTGCCACGTTCAGAATCGCCCAATCTATCAATATATAAAAAGAATTAATCCGAATGGTAAATGGCATAACGAGAAAAAAATCAAAATGCCAGAATTATGTTCTTACAGGCATTGTTCTAGCAGGCATAGGAGGTTAGACATTAACCCTATTATGGGCATGTCATGGTTTGCACATGTAGCCTTTTGGCTGTTTTAATTTTTCTTAACTTTATAAGGTTTCTTTTTGTCTTGTTATATAACTAATAAAATAGTGATTTTTATTGGTGATCATTTGTTTATTTGTTTTGCATGCTTCTTTTTTCCTTTATATAGTATATTTTGGTATGCTCTAGGCTGATCCCTATCTATATTGTGGTGCCCTCTTTATGTGTCTTCCCTCACGATCACCAGAATGTACCATTACGTCCATTTGCGGAAACGCACTGCAAAATCAGAAGGTGTTGAAAGAGTTGTCAATAGGGTTGAGCGACTTTTACTTTTATAGGATCGGGTCGGGTTTCACGAAACCCGACTTTTTCAAAAGTCGGGTCGAGTGAAATCGGCCGATCCTATAAAAAAGTCGGGGTCGGCCGAAACACGAAACCCAATGCAGTGCATTGGGTTTCCAATGGTTCCCAGGGTCTGAAGGAAAGGAAACTCTCCTTCAGGCCCTGGGATCCATATTTAAGTGTAAAATAAAGAATAAAAATAAAAAATGCGCTGATTTTTAGGAAGGAAGTGTCCGAGGGCGCGTCCGAGGGTGAGTATATTCCTATTAGGTATATACTCACCCTCGGACGCGCCCTGCTTCTTTCCGGCAGCCTTCCTTCCTAAGAATCAGCGCTTGAAGGACCTTCGGTGACGTCGCGGCTTGTGATTGGTCGCGCGAGCGGTTACATGGGCGGTCGGGCGACCAATCACAAGCCGCGACGTCATCTAAGGCCCTTCACGCGCTGATTCCAAGGAAGGAAGGATGCCGGTTAGTACCAGGGCGCGTCAGAGGGTGAGTATAGCAATATTTTTTATTTTAATTCTTTATTTTACACTTAAATATGGATTCCGATACCGATTTCCGATATTGCAAACATATCGGAACTCGGTATCGGAATTCCGATACCAGATTCAGAAGATCGCCGACCTCATGGCCGACCCCACACAGGGGTCGGGTCGGGTTTCATGAAACCCGACTTTGCTAAAAGTCGGCGACTTCTGAAAATGGCCGACCCGTTTCGCTCAACCCTAGTTGTCAATCGTAAGAAAAACCTAGTTAATTGCTATCAGAAACAGTGCCACCCCTGAACAATGCAAATTGTCTCTTCAGAGAGAAGAGGACTAAAACTCTAGTGCCACCTATAGGATGTCGCAATCCTAAAAGTCAATGTCGACCCTTTAAAGAGCCTTGTCAGATGACTTAAGGTACCTTCACACTGAACAACTTAACAACGATATCGATAGCGATCCGTGATGTTGCAGCGTCCTGGATAGCGATCTCGTTGTGTTTAACACGCAGCAGCGATCAGGATCCTGCTGTGACATCGTTGGTCGGAGCTAGAAGGCCAGCAATTTATTTCATCGCTGGATCACCCGCTGACATCGCTGAATCGGCGTGTGTGCCGCCGATTCAGCGATGTCTTCACTGGTAACCAGGGTAAACATCGGGTTACTAAGCGCAGGGCCGCGCTTAGTAACCCGATGTTTACCCTGGTTACCCGGGGACTTCGGCATCGTTGGTCGCTGGAGAGCTGTCTGTGTGACAGCTCTCCAGCGACTACACAACGACGAAACAGCGACGCTGCAGAGATCGGCATTGTTTCCTATATCGCTGCAGCGTCGCTTAATGTGACGGTACCTTTAGGATAAAAGTCAAAACCAGAATCTCAATTTGCACACTGTGAGATCTGGTTTGATTGGGTGAGGGATCCAAGGGGTAACGTTTCTCCTTGAGGAGAGTGACATGTCAACCATGTTGAACAAGACATTTATCTGGCATTGCTACTCAGTACCATCGTAATGGTCAGGTATGTCACTGTTTCAAAAGGAAAACAGCCTGTTTTTGCTAAATCTAGACCACCACCTTAAGGCTACGTTCACAAGTATAATAAACACACATGCACGACTTCTGTATTTTTCTCCCACTCCTGGTTTTGGCTTACAGATACTGATGTAAAATACTGACCAAATACTAAATGCGTGAATTATTATTATTATTTATTATTATAGCGCCATTTATTCCATGGCGCTTTACATGTAAGGAGGGGTATACATAATAAAAACTACAATAATCTTGAACAATACAAGTCACAACTGGTACAGGAGGAGAGAGGACCCTGCCCGCGAGGGCTCACAATCTACAAGGGATGGGTGAGGATACAGTAGGTGAGGGTAGAGCTGGTCGTGCAGTGGTTTGGTCGATCGGTGGTTACTGCAGGCCTTATCTGGCCTTAGGCTAATAGAATGTTGAAAACTGAAGAGGAGATGGTGGTCTATGTTATCAATGGCTGCAGAGATATCCTGAAGAATCAGAAGAGAATAGCTACAAATTAATTTAGCTGTCAATACATAGTTAGAGACTAAGAGCATTTTCTGTAAAGTTTTGAATCTGGAAATCAGATTGCAGGGGGGTCAACAATATAGATATGAAAAAATAGCAAATTATGCCTAGACAGTGTTCCAGGAGTTTAGAGTTGTGTGTGTATATAGAATATTGTATATATAGACACACATATACAGTTACATGAATTTTACTTTCTTTCATATTTTACTAAACCTAACTCATGGTGCATGACGAATAGAAGGCTTTATTGTGAGCCATAAGAATAATAAATTAGGAAACTGTACAATGCAACTGAAATTCTGGTAAATAAAAACTAAAACCTGAAATGTTCTGTTATTTATCTTTTCAGTAAGTCCAGCTTCTATATTATAGTGATTAACTAGTACAGCACCAGGACATTTTACTGTGTCAATATATCTAGCAGCGAGGGGTTAATCTGCCAACACATCAGGCTCAGCGAGAGACCCTCAGAGCTGTTGATAATCAAAACCATTTTAGGGCTGGATATTCAATCCCTCTGGGAGCAGGCCTTTAATAGCCTGCAGTAGACCCAGTCATTTGCATTAATACCATATGTTGAATCCTGATTTAGACAGAAAGGAAGGGGTGAAAGGGCTTAAAAACTCATTGGAACAATTCCTGACATAAAGCTTAGAGCTGTAAACTATATACTTTCATGGTTTGTTCAAATTTTTAAAAAAGTGGGCATCCCGTAGGCAAAATATATACAGACCCATAGGCAACAGATAGACAATGACTGATTTCTTTTCAATTTATATAGTGTATTTTTGGGCTTTTTCATGTTAATATTTAGTGCTACTTCAGACTTTTTAAAAGTATTTTGCATTTCACGGTATGCTAGATAGCTTACACAGTAGTAGTAAGGCCACATTCATGGTAATAAAAAGTCATAGTCCCAAATGTAATACTTGGTGAGTTTTTGAAGTTGCCGATTTTCTACTGAATTTTTGCACTTATTAGATAAATTAGGTTACTTGCATTTTTAAGTGCGTTATTTTTTTCATTACATTTTTATCATGTTTTTGACACTGCATTTTTTGTCTCTTGTCTCTTTTGTCCTTTTTTTGATAATTCCTAGAATTTGGCTTTGACACAATGTTATTGATACAGTCACGGGCGGATTTACAGGCGTCATTAGTGCGTTAGAGCAGCAGATACAGAATAAAAATGCATTTACATTCTTATTTGCCTGTTTGACATATCTACTGTAAGAATAATCAGGGACTTAAAAGTCAGAGATATTGGGATGACGTAGGTTTCAAACACCACCGTAGGTTAGTTTACACAGCATTTAAAAAAGAGCACAGCGGGCATGAGATTTCTTTAAATCCTATACTACCTTCTGACTGTGCTCTTAATAAAAGGCTGCCTCGAGCAGGCGCAAGAAGAAATTACTGCCTTTTCCACTAATCATCCTCCCTAAATTAATTGGAACATAATATGTTATGTTTAAAAAACATGTTGGTCATATTAATCAAATACAAATGAACTTTAAAAATGAAATAAACATTAATGTAGCACTTATATAGAGCTGTTTTTTAGAAACTTTTGGAACTCCTATGAAATACATAAAAATGGATGTTAAAACAAGGGCTTTTGAATATGCAGTTAGTGTTTCTAGGGAGTTCAAATTCTCTTTTTTTTTTAAATACCGTACATAAAATCCATAACCAGAGGTTGCTGCCTTTTTAAAAACATTATACAAACAAACAAACCCAGATGCATCATAAATACCAGAGAAAATAGGGGTACTAAATAGTGACCCGACGTATGTGAAAAAATTCGAACTCCATAAATAATTCAAAAATAAGGAGGACACATATGAGTAACTCGAATTTTAAAGGTATACCAAGGTACAAATTTTATTAAACAACAATATTAAAAACACATACAAATTAAATGTCATAAATATTCAGGATAAGCAAAAAAAATGCGCACCTTATAGTCTTTATTCAAAATAAAGAGGCAGCAGTTGCCATATTTATATGATTATGCAGCAGGTAAGTTAATGCCATAGGGCACAGCAGGGAAGCAATTGAGGTAAGGCAAGTGGCTAATTGTGGCTCTGTAAAATACAGAGACGGCACATATTATGCTGTAGCGCGGTACCCTGAATGATATAAAGGTAAAGATGGAGTAATATTGAGGCAAAACTTACCTCTGAGTGCGCAAAAAAAACCTGCAGGGAATGGTGGATGACCCGACGCGCGTTTCGTGTCAACACTGGACACTTCTTCAGGGAGTATGCTATGCTCATATGGAAAAGGATCTTAAATAATCATGACAACGTATCATATGGTGTGTCACAAGGCTATAATAAGCCAACCAGAGCACGGCATAGTTGGCGCATGCGCAATGCGTACCGCAGGTCCTAGCATGGCAACAAGGGCGTCAGACACAGAGCCCAGTGGGTGGTCCCAATTCGGGCAAGTGGTCGGGTTGCAATCAATAAACCCTTTCCAATATCTCTCCTCTATTCTTTATTTTTAAATACATAGTATTAGATTTAAAATAATAATGTTTTTTCAATGTGTCATGGAGGAAAAAATTATTTGTTCAAAGTTAAACTTTGCATCCAATGATAGTGATTGGGTCACATGTACCTTCCACAATCATCACAATAAAATGTTATCCTTTGGATCTTTAATTACAGTTCACAAGCCACAGTTTTGTGCAAGCAAGTCGCCCAAATGTTTTTGGTCACTCGGCTTGTCTGAAAATTGCATTAAAGGGAATCTATCAGAAGGTTTTTGCTATTTAATCTGAGAGCCACATCAGCAAAGACCCTGATTCCAGGGATATGTCACTTACTCAGCAGCATACTGTAATTGTAAGGGGTGTGTTGGGGGGCTAAATTATGCCCTGCATCCCTTCACGTTCTTTCCTAATAAAGCGGGTACATTTCATATGCAAAATGGTGTGTTATGTGGTACTGTTTATTGTGCAGTAATATGCTAAATAATGTTATGATATTTGTATACTGTGTAAGTTATGTATCTTTATCTACTAGGGATAGAGATAGGGAGATACAGTGTTAGAGTAAGGTTTAGTAATGGTAAGGGGTAATATATGGTTTAGTACAGTGGGGTGCACTGTAGATTAGAAGATAAGATGAGGTTAGGATAAGAACTGGTTAAGAAATAGGGGATTTCCGAGTTGGGAGGGGCCTTCCAAGTTGGGAGGGGCCAGAGTAGTGACAGTTGAGACACTTCCTGGTTTCAGTCAATTAGAGTATGGGACGTGGTGAAGTGAGGTTGCCGAGGTAACAAGTGCAAGAGAAGTCCAGTGGTCCAGGGCCTTGGAGCCGGAAGTTATATGGGCACGAAAGGAAATGTGCAGCAAGAAAGGAATAGAAATAAGGTGCAGCAGGAAATCCCAAAATGTCCGAGACCTACGGTCTAGCGGCATCCTTGATTTTGCCCTCTGAGTGAATAACCCCGGGAACGAACTAGTGTGGCTAGTCGGTTCCTGCAGTACCGGAGAGCATGGTTCGAGAATAAAGAATTGCAGGAGAGAAAGGAACAGCACAGAGGAAAAGTTCTAGGGTGGTTGAAGATGACTGTGCAATGCCTATGACTGAACTGGACGTATTAAGTAAAATTGTTTTGTAAAAAAAATGAACTTGGACTTTGTCATTCAGTGTTTGAAGATGTCTGAAACTGGGACTCTGCAACCTGAGGAAGACTATAACCTAAAGATGAGTGAAGTACACTGCGCACACATCACACGGCATTTGGGACTTTATAATTTCTTTGCGGGGTGTCAGGGTATGCTGAACCAGCAACCCCTCGCCATGACTACCACCCTGGTCACCTCACAAAATTGACATAGTCGGCAGGATTTACCATATTTTCCAGCGTATAAGACGACTTTTTAACCCTTGAAAATGTTCTCAAAAGTCGGGGGTCATCTTATACGCCCGGTACGGCATGTGCTGAGCTCTGATGTTGCCGCATATGGTGCAGGGAGAGCGGTCCCGGATGGTTCCCAGGGTCTGGAGGAGAGGAGACTCTCTTTCAGGCCCTGGGATCCATATTCAAGTAAAAAAAAAAGAATACAAATAAAAAATATGGTTATACTTACTTTCCGACGGCCCCTGGAGTTCTCCCGCTTCTCAGCGCTGCATGCGGCAGCTTCTGTTCCCAGGGATGCATTGCATGCCATGAAGGACCTTTGTGACGTCGTGGCCACATGACCACGAAGTCACAAAGGTCCTTCATGGCGCACAATGCATCCTTGGGAACAGAAGCCGCCGCATGTATCGCTGAGAGTCGGGAGAACTCCGTGGGCCGTCGGAAGGTAAGTTTATCCATATTTTTGTAATTCTTTTTTTACATATATATGAATCCCAGGGCCTGAAGGAGAGTCTCCTCTCCTCCAGACCTTGGGAACCATCCGGGACCACTCCCTGCACACACCATATAAGACAACACCCGGTGTATAAGATGACCCCCGAAAAGTTAGGGATCATCTTATAGGCCCAGTCGTCTTATGCGCCAAAAAATATGGTAGATTCCTCGCATTGAGAAAGTGGAGAGAACCCCAAAACAGCAAAAATGGCAGCAGTTAGAGATTTTAAAATGGTGGCTGCTAGAGACTTTAAAATGGTGGCCGTTAGAAATTTTAAAATGGTGGATAATGGCGCAGAGGCTGGCGATAGCTTTGCCCATCGTGGGCATTCTACAAGCAAAATGGCATGAAAATTTGCCTGGCAGAGACAATGGCCTGACCCTAGGTCACATCCCCCTGTAAGTGGTGCCCATCCGCAGTAGGCTGTTATTATCTGGTGGCCTTGGAGCAGCATGAGACGTACTCTGGAGAAGGTGGTCCCTGTACTGACCGCAAACCCTAAACCTAGCAGCGCAACTAGAAGTAGCCGTGGGGGGTACCTAACACTCCCTAGACCCCTCGGCACAGCCTAAGATCTAACTACCCCTAAAGACAGAAACAGGAAACCTATCTTGCCTCAGAGAAAATCCCCAAAGGATAGATAGCCCCCCCCCACAAATATTGACTGTGAGAGGAGAGGGAAATAACATACGCAGATATGAAATCAGATTTTAGCATAGGAGGCCATACTAGCTAGAAAGAATGAATAGAACAGAGTACTATGCGGTCAGTATAAAAACACTAGAAAATATCCACCGCAGAAAATACGGATCACCACATCTGACTAAAGACATGGGGGGTATATCTGCATCTCCAGAGAAATAGCTAGGCTGCAAAAAATCCTTCACAGACCAAGCTGGACAAGACAAAACCATGAAAATGCACAGAACTATAAGGTCCACTGCAGGTGGACAGCAAAAACAAAGCCAGGACATAGTAACATAGTTAGTAAGGCCGAAAAAAGACATTTGTCCATCCAGTTCAGCCTATATTCCATCATAATAAATCCCCAGATCTACGTTCTTCTACAGAACCTAATTGTATGATACAATATTGTTCTGCTCCAGGAAGACATCCAGGCCTCTCTTGAACCCCTCGACTGAGTTCGCCATCACCACCTCCTCAGGCAAGCAATTCCAGATTCTCACTGCCCTAACAGTAAAGAATCCTCTTCTATGTTGGTGGAAAAACCTTCTCTCCTCCAGACGCAAAGAATGCCCCCTTGTGCCCGTCACCTTCCTTGGTATAAACAGATCCTCAGCGAGATATTTGTATTGTCCCCTTATATACTTATACATGGTTATTAGATCGCCCCTCAGTCGTCTTTTTTCTAGACTAAATAATCCTAATTTCACTAATCTATCTGGGTATTGTAGTTCTCCCATCCCCTTTATTAATTTTGTTGCCCTCCTTTGTACTCTCTCTAGTTCCATTATATCCTTCCTGAGCACCGGTGACCAAAACTGGACACAGTACTCCATGTGCGGTCTAACTAGGGATTTGTACAGAGGCAGTATAATGCTCTCATCATGTGTATCCAGACCTCTTTTAATGCACCCCATGATCCTGTTTGCCTTGGCAGCTGCTGCCTGGCACTGGCTGCTCCAGGTAAGTTTATCATTAACTAGGATCCCCAAGTCCTTCTCCCTGTCAGATTTACCCAGTGGTTTCCCATTCAGTGTGTAATGGTGATATTGATTCCTTCTTCCCATGTGTATAACCTTACATTTATCATTGTTAAACCTCATCTGCCACCTTTCAGCCCAAGTTTCCAACTTATCCAGATCCATCTGTAGCAGAATACTATCTTCTCTTGTATTAACTGCTTTACATAGTTTTGTATCATCTGCAAATATCGATATTTTACTGTGTAAACCTTCTACCAGATCATTAATGAATATGTTGAAGAGAACAGGTCCCAATACCGACCCCTGCGGTACCCCACTGGTCACAGCGACCCAGTTAGAGACTATACCATTTATAATCACCCTCTGCTTTCTATCACTAAGCCAGTTACTAACCCATTTACACACATTTTCCCCCAGACCAAGCATTCTCATTTTGTGTACCAACCTCTTGTGCGGCACGGTATCAAACGCTTTGGAAAAATCGAGATATACCACGTCCAATGACTCACCGTGGTCCAGCCTATAGCTTACCTCTTCATAAAAACTGATTAGATTGGTTTGACAGGAGCGATTTCTCATAAACCCATGCTGATATGGAGTTAAACAGTTATTCTCATTGAGATAATCCAGAATAACATCCTTCAGAAACCCTTCAAATATTTTACCAACAATAGAGGTTAGACTTACTGGCCTATAATTTCCAGGTTCACTTTTAGAGCCCTTTTTGAATATTGGCACCACATTTGCTATGCGCCAGTCCTTCGGAACAGACCCTGTCGCTATAGAGTCCCTAAAAATAAGAAATAATGGTTTATCTATTACATTACTTAGTTCTCTTAGTACTCGTGGGTGTATGCCATCTGGACCCGGAGATTTATCTATTTTGATCTTATTTAGCCGGTTTCGCACCTCTTCTTGGGTTAGATTGGTGACCCTTAATATAGGGTTTTCATTGTTTCTTGGGATTTCACCTAGCATTTCATTTTCCACCGTGAATACCGTGGAGAAGAAGGTGTTTAATATGTTAGCTTTTTCCTCGTCATCTACAACCATTCTTTCCTCACTATTTTTTAAGGGGCCTACATTTTCAGTTTTTATTCTTTTACTATTGATATAGTTGAAGAACAGTTTGGGATTAGTTTTACTCTCCTTAGCAATGTGCTTCTCTGTTTCCTTTTTGGCAGCTTTAATTAGTTTTTTAGATAAAGTATTTTTCTCCCTATAGTTTTTTAGAGCTTCAATGGTGCCATCCTGCTTTAGTAGTGCAAATGCTTTCTTTTTACTGTTAATTGCCTGTCTTACTTCTTTGTTTAGCCACATTGGGTTTTTCCTATTTCTAGTCCTTTTATTCCCACAAGGTATAAACCGCTTACACTGCCTATTTAGGATGTTCTTAAACATTTCCCAATTATTATCTGTATTCTTATTTCTGAGGATATTGTCCCAGTCTACCAGATTAAGGGCATCTCTAAGCTGGTCAAACTTTGCCTTCCTAAAGTTCAGTGTTTTTGTGACTCCCTGACAAGTCCCCCTAGTGAAAGACAGGTGAAACTGTACAATATTGTGGTCGCTATTTCCTAGATGCCCGACCACCTGCAGATTTGTTATTCTGTCAGGTCTATTAGATAGTATTAGGTCTAAAAGTGCTGCTCCTCTGGTTGGATTCTGCACCAATTGTGAAAGATAATTTTTCTTGGTTATTAGCAGAAACCTGTTGTCTTTATGGGTTTCACAGGTTTCTGTTTCCCAGTTAATATCCGGGTAGTTAAAGTCCCCCATAACCAGGACCTCATTATGGGTTGCAGCTTCATCTATCTGCTTTAGAAGTAGACTTTCCATGGTTTCTGTTATATTTGGGGGTTTGTAACAGACCCCAATGAGAATTTTGTTACCATTTTTCCCTCCATGAATTTCGACCCATATGGACTCGACATCCTCATTTCCTTCGCTAATATCCTCCCTTAAAGTGGACTTTAGACAAGACTTTACATAGATACAAACCCCTCCTCCTCTCCGATTTTTACGATCCTTTCTAAACAGACTGTAACCCTGTAAGTTAACTGCCCAGTCATAGCTTTCATCTAACCATGTCTCGGTTATTCCCACTATGTCAAAGTTACCTGTAGATATTTCTGCTTCTAGTTCTTCCATCTTGTTTGTCAGGCTTCTGGCGTTTGCAAGCATGCAGTTTAGAGGATTTTGTTTTGTTCCAATCTCCTCACTGTGGATTGTTTTAGAAATGTTCTTACCTCCCTTCTGAGTATGTTTTCCTGGTCTTCTTTGTTCAAGTCTAATGTTTTTCTTCCCGTCCCCTCTTCTTCTAGTTTAACGCCCTCCTGATGAGTGTAGCGAGTCTTCTGGCGAATGTGTGTTTCCCAGGTTTGTTGAGGTGTAGTCCGTCTCTGGCGAGGAGTCCATCGTACAAGTAATTCACACCGTGGTCCAGGAATCCGAATCCTTGTTGTCTGCACCATCGTCTTAGCCAGTTGTTTGCATCAAGGATCCTGTTCCATCTCCTGGTGCCATGCCCGTCTACTGGAAGGATAGAAGAAAAAACTACCTGTGCATCCAGTTCCTTTACTTTCTTCCCCAACTCTTCAAAGTCTTTGCAGATTGTCGGTAGGTCCTTCCTTGCCGTGTCATTGGTGCCAACATGTATCAGAAGAAATGGGTGGACGTCCTTGGAGCTAAAGAGCTTTGGTATCCTATCGGTCACATCCTTGATCATCGCACCTGGGAGGCAGCATACTTCTCTTGCAGTTATGTCCGGTCTGCAGATGGCTGCTTCTGTGCCTCTCAGTAGTGAGTCTCCCACCACCACCATTCTTCGTTGCTTCTTGGCTGTACTTTTTGCTGTCACTTGTTGCTGTGTGCCCTTTTCTTTTTTGCTTGCTGGTATTGCTTCATCCTTAGGTGTGCCATCTTCATCCTCTACAAAGATTTGATATCGGTTCTTCAGTTGTGTGGTTGGTGATTTCTCCATGGTCTTCTTGCTTCTTTTGGTCACATGCTTCCACTCATCTGCTTTTGGAGGTTCTCTGACACTTTTTTCACCTTCTGTGACCAGTAGAGATGCTTCTGTTCTGTCTAGAAAGTCTTCATTCTCTTTGATGAGTTTCAAAGTTGCTATTCTTTCTTCCAGACCCCGCACCTTTTCTTCTAAAAGGGCCACTAGTCTACACTAGGACTTATCTTTGTATAAAAACACAGCAAACTGGAGAGACCAGCAGGGAAGTGAATCCTTCAAGAACAATGGACAACTGGCACTGACTAAAGGATCCAGCAAAGCTATATATCCCAGTCAGTCTTGCAATTAGTAGACACACCTGTCCACTCCTGCAGTCCAGGCACAACTGCATTACCCTCTACAACCACCAGAGGGAGCCCAAAAGCTGAATTCACAACAGTAGGCACAGCCAAGGAAAAAGAAACCCCGACCCCTGCAGCAGATTCCTGTTGAACGGGAGGAGTCCAATGCTGAACGGGCAGAGCAATGGGAAGTGGCTCCACTCCTGAACAGGTGGAGTCCGGAAGAAGAAAACCTTGTGTTAAGTAGCGGGGCGCCATTGCGAGACGCGGCACCAGTAGGAATGGAGAACTCCAGCATCAGGTACCGTGGTGGTGTCTGTTGCGTGGAATGGAAGTGGCAGCTGGCAGATGAGAAAGCTCATCCTGGAGGACTACAGGAGCCACTCACCGCAAACAAAAAGCATCAGACTGGCAGTTTTCCTCTGCTCATTGGAGAACAGTTCCAGCGGCTGTCAGACCTTGGTAGCAGCCATAAGTTGGATGTGGCTGGAAATGAATGGAATCCAGAAACTGTAGCACAAGTGGGGTCACGTGACCTGGAGGAGAAAAGCACTGTCACGCAGCTGGAAGGATCCAAACCAGATGATGCGACGGCTGTACATGTTGAGCCTCACAGCCACAGCGGTGGTCCCGAAACAAATGAGGATGAGGTGCAGGAACTCCCCTGGTGAGTGAACCTCAGTCCCAGACCCCAGTGCCGAGGTCTAGATTTGCGGCAGGTCCACCGCCTAGCTCCCCACCCCGGTATCCTGTCTTCCGAACAGGTGGATCCAGAGCGAGAGTGGAGAGTCATCCTCCAGTGAATCCTCCTCTGGGAATACATTCATATATGTGCAGGAGCACAGAGCAGATCAGTATGCTAGCCGCAAAATCTGTGACTAAGGAATGCCCATTTAACAAGAAAAAAAAAGTTGTTCTAGTTGCACCCAAGGGAGTTATATATAGGACTGTTCCGTGTCCCTGAGAGCAGGAGCCCTGCATGACTGGAAGCAACCGATGCAGTACTGAGTGGTGTAGTGAAACTACAGTATGGTCGTTGTGGGCACAGTTGAAAAAAGTTTGTGAATTTTCCCCCTCCATGTTGGTTTGCGCACATTTGCGCATCCACTGCTGGATTATGGGACTAAAATCCTGATGGGGTTAACCACCCTTTGTAATGAAAACAGACTGTGTGCAGCTGCTCTATGGACTGTACTTTATTACCATGTATTGTCTTTGTTTAACGTGAATTTTATCCCTGGGGTTTAAGAGCAACACACATGTTTTTAAAGGGGGCCGTAATCTGTGAAAATAAGGGAGGGGGAAACCTGAACAGGAGGACCCAAGGAGCGATGTGGGTCAGGATCATATGGACTGTGAATGCTCATGGACCGTCAGAGCTGGGTGAGTTGGCCACTGGGCCAATAAGTTTTAAAGGCACTGCCTGTGTTCATACACCTGGAGCAGGAAAGGACTGGCCAATGGGTCTGGAATGTTTTAAATGAGCATGGTGTGTGTTCAGGTTCCAGGAGCACAGGGACCAGGGGGCAGTCAGACCTGTGTTTAAACAAGAACCTGGACACTTTGATGTTGTCCCTAAGGAAAAAGATCAGGGGTCATGTGAACCCGTGGTGGCAAAAGTACTCAGACACGCTGTGTCATGGTCCCCATAGAGAAGGGACCCGGGTCAAACAAACTCATAGTAATACATGGGCAACCCGAGGGTCATGCCAGGTTATAAGGGACTGTGCTCATATGTTTTGGGGCAAATGTGTATTGTTGGCCAAAGGGCCAGATTATTAAAGAGACTTGAACTGTATGCTCCAGGGTCTCAACCAAGTGGGCCGGTACCAGTCCTGACCAGGAACAGGGTCGGAGATGGACGAGAGAGGAGAAATTAACTCTTGTGTAGAGTATAAGAATTTTCCCTGGTTAAATACAGTAAAGACCAAAGTTTGGACACACCTTCTCATTTAAAGATTTTTTTGTGTTTTCATGACTATGAAAACTTTGCATTCACACTGAAGGCATCAACACTGTGAATTAACACATGTGGAATGATATTCCACAAAAAAAGGGTGAAACAACAGAAATTATGTCTTATATTCTAGGTTCTTCAAAGTAGCCACCTTTTGCTTTGATGGCTGATTTGCACACTCTTGGCATTCTCTTGATGAGCTTCAAGAGGTAGTCACCGGGAATGGTTTTCACTTCACAGGTGTGCCCTGTCAGGTTTAATAAGTGGGATTTGGACCTTCAGTTGTGTTGTGGATTAGTCTGGTGGATACACAGCTGACAGTCCTACTGAATGGACTGTTAGAATTTGTATTATGGCAAGAAAAAAGCAGCTAAGTAAAGAAAAACAAGTGGCCATCATTACTTTAAGAAATGAATGTCAGTCAGTCTGAAAAATTGGGAAAACTTTGAAAGTGTCCCCAAGTGCAGTGGCAAAAACCATCAAGCGCTACAAAGAAACTGGCACACATGAGGACCGCCCCAGGAAAGAAAGACAAAGAGTGACCTCTGCTTCTGAGGATAAGTTTATCCGAGTCACCAGAACACAAGGAATGGACATTAGACCAGTGGAAATCTGTGCTTTGGTCTGATGAGTCCAAATTTGAGATCTTTGGTTCCAACCACCGTGTCTTTGTGCGATGCCAAAAAGGTGAACAGGTGGACACTACATGCCTGGTTCCCACCGTGAAGCATGGAGGAGGAAGTGTGATAGTGTGGGGGTGCTTTGCTGGTGACACTGTTGGGGATTTATTAAAAATTGAAGACATACTGAACCAGCATGGCTACCACAGTATCTTGCAGCGGCATACTATTCCATCCGGTTTGGGTTTAGTTGGACCATCATTTATTTTTCAACAGGACAATGACCCAAACACATCTCCAGGCTGTGTAAGGGCTATTTGACCAAGAGGGAGAGTGATGGGGTGCTACGCCAGATGACCTGGCCTCCACAGTCATTAGACCTGAACCTAATCTAGATGGTTTGGGGTGAGCTGGAGCGCAGAGTGAAGGCAAAAGGGCCAACAAGTGCTAAGCATCTCTGAGAACTCTTTCAAGATTGTTGGAAGACCATTTCCGGTGACTACCTCTTGAAGCTCATCAAGAGAATGCCAAGAGTGTGGAAAGCAGTCATCAAAGCAAAAGGTGGCTACTTTGAAGAACCTTGAATAAAAGACATATTTTCAGTTTTTTCACACTTTTTTGTTAAGTATATAATTCCACATGTGTTAATTCATAGTTTTGATGCCTTCAGTGTGAATGTACAATTTTCATAGTCATGAAAATACAGAAAAACCTTTAAATGAGAAGGTGTGTCAAAACTTTTGGTCTGTACTGTATGTCTTAAAGTAATATTTCATATTTGTGATATATCCTGCTGGAACCGTATGGTCGGGGATGACCATGTTTTAGGAGGGAGGTATGGAAGGGTGTTTTGGGGGGCTAAATTATGCCCTGCATTCTTTCATGTTCCTTCCTAATAAAGCAGGTATTTTTATGTGCAAAATGATGTGTTATGTGGTACTGTTTTATTGTGTAGTATTATGCTAAGCAATGTTATGGTGTTTGTATACTGTGCAAGTTATGTGTTTTTATGGACTAGGGATAGAGATAGGGAGATACGGTGTTAGAGTAAGTTTTAGTAATGGTACAGGGTAATAATATATGGTTGAGAACTTTTGGTGGAACTGTAGATTAGAAGATAAGGTTAGGATAACAACTGGTTAAGAAATAGGGGATTTCCAAGTTGGAAGGGGCCAGAGTAGTGACAGTTGATACACGTCCTGATTTCAGTCAGTTAGGGGAAAGGACGTGGTGAAGTGAGGTTGCTTAGGTAACAAGTGCGAGAGAAGTGTTAGAGGCCGGGACTTCCCTGCTGGATGGGATGTAGCGCAGGCACTGTTTGTTGCGCTGG
This sequence comes from Ranitomeya imitator, assembly GCF_032444005.1. Classification (NCBI taxonomy): domain Eukaryota; kingdom Metazoa; phylum Chordata; class Amphibia; order Anura; family Dendrobatidae; genus Ranitomeya; species Ranitomeya imitator. The sequence continues at coordinate 707,485,567 of NC_091284.1, read as the reverse complement.
TCTCCCATTCAAGTCTGGCTGCTGGGTCTGCTGCTTAGCGCAGATGTTGGTCCCGGCATTTTGCTCAGGCTCCTGTTACAGTGTCGGCAAAAAAAAATCTTTACACTTGCGCAGCAAAAAAAAACTTTACATGTAAAATCCACATCATAATTTCACTTTTTAAAAGTGTACACAATGGGGGAGATAATAAAAAACTGTCTAATATTAAAGCTGGCTTTGTTGCAAATATCAACCAATCAACGCTCAGTTTTCACTTCTCTGCTAAAGCAAAAGCTGCACTCTGATTGGTTATTTTGTGCAGCTCAGCCAGTTTTGCTATTAGGCAGTCTTTTATTATCTCCCTCAGTTTTTTATTATCTCCCACAATGGGTCGAAAGAAGCTTGAAATGGAAGAGAAATCCCATGCCTTGACTCTGCTCGAGAAGGGGGATTCAGTGATTGCTGTAGCTAGAGATCTGGGAGTGTCAAGAGAAGCAATTTATCAACTGAAGCGGTCGGCGGCATCATTGCCTCCTGGGATGGTACCGCAGAGGAAGTCAGGCTCAGGCACACCTAAGAAGACTTCACCAAGGACTGATAAGGTTCTGAAGCGTGAAGTGATGTCACATCCTTCTATAACTGCCGTTGAACTAAAAAACAAGTACCCTATGCTCCTCCAGAACATCGCAACTAGGACAATTCGTCACTGCCTGCAGAAGGACCTGGGTCTACCAAGTTGCCGTGCCGCAAAGAAGCCCCTGCCCACAGCAACAATGAAGAAGAAAAGGCTTGCCTTTTGTAAGAAATATCAAGATTGGACATCTGAAGAGTGGAAGAATGTGATGTTTAGTGATGAGACCACTTTCAGGCTGGTCAGGGGAGGCTCAAAGGTTGTGCGTCGTCCAAGTACCATGTCACGGTATGACCCAAAATATACAGTTAAGACTGTTAAACACCCTGACAGTGTGATGGTGTGGGGTGCTGAATCCATGCCTAAACAACTGCAGATGGTGGTAAAATGTAAGGGTGACATGACAGAATAATAATTGTAATAAAATATCCACAATAAAACACTTGAATCCACTTGAATATTAAGATTTTGTGGTTTCATTGAACTTGTAAAGATTTTGTTTGCCGGCACTGTATACGTGTGGTTACTGCTGGCTCTTCAGCTAAAGTCTATGGTAACCAGTGGAATACAGAGGCAGTCCCACTCTCTGGAGTCTAAGTCCAGAAATCACCTTACGGAGCATATCCGTGATGTGGTGCTTTGTCATTGGTGCTTGGATGCTCTCTGCTCTGGTGATATGGCTGCTCCAGATTGGCCCACGGGTGACGGCCATCCAACTGCGTGTGAGTGTTTGGGGTGGAGCCTGGCACATAAAGGGCTTTCAGCGAAGCACGCGGGGGTGCTAGTGTCACTTGTGTTTGGTGTGTGTGTGGGTGGATACGCAAGTGTTTTGTGTGTTTTGCACCGTATCAGCTACCAGTGGGATGTTAGAATTCCGACACCTCTGTAGAGGAGATTGGCTGTGTGAGTTCAGGGCTGGTGTCAAGCCATTAGAATTATGACTCCTCCGGAAAGGAGGTTTGCTGTGTGTTCTTGCTGACTGTGAGTTTTTGCTATCTGTTTCCGTCCCTGTGTGTATGCTATACTTCGCTCTGGGGTTAACAGGGTATTGCACCACAGAGCAAGTTCAACCCACGTGTTCTTTTGCAGTGGCTCTAATGGGGTATTGCACACTCCCTATTTTCTCTGTACCACTTGGTGGTTAGCTGAGCTGGTACTTACTTCCCTGTACCCCTCGGTGGTTAGCCGAGCTGGTACTTACTGTTCCTGTACCTCTCGGTGGTTAGCTTAGTAGGCACTCCTCTCCTTGTGCATCTCTGAGTAGCAACTGGGTTTGGTTTTCTGTGTTCCATTCACACTGTTTGGAATTAACTCAGTGTGTTTAAGGAGGAACGTTCGCTAGTTTTTTTTATCCGTCATTAATTTCACTAGCAGCAGTTTTATATCTCTGCATGGACCCGGGGTTGCGATTGCACTTTATAGTTTATTTTAATTTAGTGCAATAAGCCAACCCCAACAAGAAGGCCAGTGGTCCAGGATCTTGGGTACAGAAGTTACAGTGGGGCAAAAAAGTATTTAGTCAGTCAGCAATAGTGCAAGTTCCACCACTTAAAAAGATGAGAGGCGTCTGTAATTTACATCATAGGTATATCTCAACTATGGGAGACAAACTGAGAAAAAAAATCCAGAAAATCACATTGTCTGTTTTTTTATCATTTTATTTGCATATTATGGTGGAAAATAAGTATTTGGTCAGAAACAAACAATCAAGATTTCTGGCTCTCACAGACCTGTAACTTCTTCTTTAAGAGTCTCCTCTTTCCTCCACTCATTACCTGTAGTAATGGCACCTGTTTAAACTTGTTATCAGTATAAAAAGACACCTGTGCACACCCTCAAACAGCCTGACTCCAAACTCCACTATGGTGAAGACCAAAGAGCTGTCAAAGGACACCAGAAACAAAATTGTAGCCCTGCACCAGGCTGGGAAGACTGAATCTGCAATAGCCAACCAGCTTGGAGTGAAGAAATCAACAGTGGGAGCAATAATTAGAAAATGGTAGACATACAAGACCACTGATAATCTCAATCGATCTGGGGCTCCACGCAAAATCCCACCCCGTGGGGTCAGAATGATCACAAGAACGGTGAGCAAAAATCCCAGAACCACGTGGGGGGACCTAGTGAATGAACTGCAGAGAGCTGGGACCAATGTAACAAGGCCTACCATAAGTAACACACTACGCCACCATGGACTCAGATCCTGCAGTGCCAGACGTGTCCCACTGCTTAAGCCAGTACATGTCCGGGCCCGTCTGAAGTTTGCTAGAGAGCATTTGGATGATCCAGAGGAGTTTTGGGAGAATGTCCTATGGTCTGATGAAACCAAACTGGAACTGTTTGGTAGAAACACAACTTGTCGTGTTTGGAGGAAAAAGAATACTGAGTTGCATCCATCAAACACCATACCTACTGTAAAGCATGGTGGTGGAAACATCATGCTTTGGGGCTGTTTCTCTGCAAAGGGGCCAGGACGACTGATCCGGGTACATGAAAGAATGAATGGGGCCATGTATCGTGAGATTTTGAGTGCAAACCTCCTTCCATCAGCAAGGGCATTGAAGATGAAACGTGGCTGGGTCTTTCAACATGACAATGATCCAAAGCACACCGCCAGGGCAACGAAGGAGTGGCTTTGTAAGAAGCATTTCAAGGTCCTGGAGTGGCCTAGCCAGTCTCCAGATCTCAACCCTATAGAAAACCTTTGGAGGGAGTTGAAAGTCCGTGTTGCCAAGCGAAAAGCCAAAAACATCACTGCTCTAGAGGAGATCTGCATGGAGGAATGGGCCAACATACCAACAACAGTGTGTGGCAACCTTGTGAAGACTTACAGAAAACGTTTGACCTCTGTCATTGCCAACAAAGGATATATTACAAAGTATTGAGATGAAATTTTGTTTCTGACCAAATACTTATTTTCCACCATAATATGCAAATAAAATGTTAAAAAAACAGACAATGTGATTTTCTGGATTTTTTTTTCTCAGTTTGTCTCCCATAGTTGAGGTCTACCTATGATGTAAATTACAGACGCCTCTCATCTTTTTAAGTGGTGGAACTTGCACTATTGCTGACTGACTAAATACTTTTTTGCCCCACTGTATATGGACATGAAAGGAAAAGTGCAGCGAGGAAGGAATAGCAATAAGGTCCAGCGGGAAATCCCAAAACGTCCAAAATCTACGATTCTGCAGCTGGAATCTGCTGATAGATATGCTTTAATATTTCCTAGTAAAAGTATGTGCACACAGTTTTCAGGTGGATTTCACCTAGCTTCTGCCTGAAAAAGCATTAAAAAAAAAGCCAAAAGGAATGAACATATGCACAATGTAAAAATGACTTGCCGTGCACACATTCAGTCTTTTTGATCTTTTTAACCTCTTCAAGCTTTTCGAGCCGCAGAGCAATTGAAAAAAGTGACTAGTCCATTCTTCTGATGGCTTCCACTTGGAAGATGCTCAATGTTAATGCACACAATGTAAAAACAAATTATAGTGGCAATGTTGCCATAAAAGGCATTTAAAAAGACGTAAAAATGACGCTTCAGAGAAAATATAGCCGTCATTTTCCTGAAGCAGCATATTAAAGATATATTCTACATGGATTTGTGAAAGCTTCAAACTCGTTGCTGTAGAATAATTAGGGCTTTTTTTCATCTTTGTTTTTAAATACTGATAACTATTTTATTATGTTTTAGTTTAAATTTCACAGTTTAGATTTACTCGTTGATTTGTCGTTCCCTAAAATGTTAGAATAAACCGAGGAATGTGATTAATTGATTTTTGCACTACATATTTATGTTATAACTGGGGTCGCAGTATCAGCCCAGTTGCAGTGGAAATCAGCCCTGATGATCGTTGATGACTGTGCTCACAATCAGCACTGTACTGAGACAAGTTAAACCCTGTACTAACTGAACACTTTATATACAAAAACTGAAAAAGTACAAATAGTTAAAAAGAACAGTTCTGCCTTCAGTACTTGGAGATAGCCAGGCCCCAACATAGAGCTGTATGATTCGCTTTCATGTAGTCTCCACAGAGGCTTTTTTTGTAAAGAAACATTGATTTTGTGTTGCCGAGGGTTCAGTCTCCAGTCTGATTCTTGGTAGATTTTGTAGACTGGTTCACTATCTGTATTGGCACAATTGTCTCATTATTGTACATGTAGCAGGTGTGATGGGATTTGTGATTCCTTACATTGAGTTAACTCATCGTGTGTGTCCTCTGAGATAAGTAGAACGTAACAATAACTGCCACTTTCTAATCATCAGGCAGCAACGACACGTGTGGATTTACATCCTGGGCTCCCAATGCTCTGGATTATGATAATGGACTACATTTATGGTAATATGGACCAGGAACATCTGTGATAAGTCAGAGACTCTTCTCTAAGGAGATTTACCACCTGACAGCAGAACAAGAATAGGAGCTTCTACTAAAAAGAAAACGATGGTCTCATTCAGACGTCATCGATGATTTTTATGGTACGCAAAAAAAAAATCCAAGTTTCATCAGTGGTATTGATCCGATTTTCATCAAGGTTTAATCAGCTCCCATATCAGTAATGTAAAAATATGTATTCACAGAACAAAAATTTTACCGGGAACTGAGACTTTTGAAAATGAATGATCAGTCCTGGAGGAGAAAGAAACAGATTTATTACAATGCTTCTTTTTTGCACATGTACTATTGATTTATGCAATAAAAATGAAAACGACAGTTATGCTTTAGCCCCTTAACCTCCAAGGGTGGTTTGCATGTTAATGACCGGGCCAATTTTTACAATTCTGACCACTGTCCCTTTATGAGGTTATAACTCTGGAATGCTTACATAGATCCTGGTGATTCTGACAAAGTTTTCTCATGACATATTGTACTTCATGTTAGTGGTAAAATTTCCTTGACATTACTTGAGCTTATTTGTGAAAAAAAAATGGAAATTTGGCGAAAATTTTGAAAATTTTGCAATTTTCCAGCTTTGAATTTTCATGCCCTTATGTCACACAAAATACTTAATAAGTAACATTTCCCATATGTCTACTTTACATCAGCACAATTTTGGAACCCAAACTTTTTTTTGTTAGGGAGTTATGAGGGTTAAAAGATGACCAGCAATTTCTCATTTTTACAACACCATTTTTTTAGGGACCGCATCACATTTGAAGTCACTTTGAGGGGTCTATTTGATAGAAAATACCCAAGTGTGACACCATTCTAAAAACTGCACCCCTCAAGGTGCTCAAAACCGCATTCAAGAATTTTATTAACCCTTTAGGTGTTTCACAGCAATTATTGGAATGTTTAAAAAAAATTAACATTTAACTTTTTTTCACAAAACATTTACTTCAGATCCAATTTGTTTTATTTTACCAAGGGTAACAGGAGAAATTGAACCCCAAAAGTTGTTGTACAATTTGTCCCAAGTACGCCGATACCCCATATGTCAGGGTAAGCCACTGTTTGGGCGCATGGCAGACCTCGGAAGGGAAGGAGCGCCATTTGACTTTTCAATGCAAAATTGGCTGGAATTGAGATGGGATGCCATGTCTCATTTGGAGAGCCCCTAATGTGCCTAAACAGTGAAAACCCCCCAAAGTGACAACATTTGGGAAAGTATACCCCCTGAGGAACTTATCTAGATGTGTGGTGAGCACTTTGAACCCCCAAGCGCTTCACAGAAGTTTATAATGTAGAGCCGTAAAAATAAAAAAATGTATTTTTTTCACAAAAATTATTTTCACCCCCAATTTTTTATTTTCCCAAGAGTAACAGGAGAAATTGGACCCCAAATATTGTTGTGCAATTTGTCCTGAGTACGCTGATACCATATATGTGGGGGTAAACCACTGTTTGGGTGCATGGCAGAGCTCAGAAGGGAAGGAGCGCCATTTGACTTTTCAATTCAAAATTGGCTGGAATTGAGATAGGACGCCATGTCTCATTAGGAGAGCCCCTGATGTACCTAAACAGTGGAAACCCACCAAAAATCACCCCATTTTGGAAAGTAGACCCCCTAAGGAACTTATCTAGATGTGTGGTGAGCACTTTGAACCCCCAAGTCCTTCACAGAAGTTTATAATGTAGAGCCGTGAAAATTAAAAAATCTTTTTTTTCCCACAAAAATGATTTTTTTGCCCCCAATTTTGTATTTTCCCAAGGGTATCTGGAAAAATTGGATCCCAAAAGGTGTTGTGCAATTTATCCTGAGGTCCCTAATACCCCCATATGTGGGAGAAAACTACTGTTTGGGTGCATGGTAGAGCTCGGAATGGAAGAAGTGGCGTTTTGGAATGCAGACTTTGATAGAATGGCCTGCTGGCTTCATGTTGCGTTTGCAGAGCCCCTGATGTACCTAAACAGTAGAAACCCCCCACAAGTGACTGAATATTGGAAACTAGACCCCCCAAGGAATTTATCTTGATGGGTTGTGAGAACTTTGAATCCCAAGTGTTTCACTAATGTTTATAACGCAGAGCCGTGAAAATAAAAAATCCTTTTTTCCACAAAAATGATTTTTTTAGCCCCCAGTTTTCTATTTTCTCAAGGGTAACAGAAGAAATTGGACCCCAAAAGTTGTTGTGCAATTTGTCCTGAGTACGCTGATGCCCCATATGTGGGGGTAAACCACTGTTTGGGCGCACGGCAGAGCTCGGAAGGGAAGGTTTTATGGTCTGGTGATTAAGGAGCGACATGTGACTAGCTCTGAGCAGGTGGGAACTATACTGACCGCAGTCCCTAAGCTCAACACAACACTAGAAATAGCCGTGGGATGCTCCTAACACTCCCTAGGCATCTCGTCACAGCCTAAGAGCTAACTACCCCTAAAGATAGAAGCAGGAAAACTATCTTGCCTCAGAGAAAATCCCCAAAGGATAGATAGCCCCCCACAAATAATGACTGTGAGAGGAGAAGGAAATGACATACGTAGTATGAAACAAGATTTAGCATAGGAGGCCACTTCTAGCTAGATAGGAATAGTACAGGAAAGAGCACTGTGCGGTCAGTAATAAAACCTAGAAAAAGTCCACCGCAGAGAAATGCAAAAAACTCCACACCTAACTAAAGGTGTTGAGGGCAAACTCTGCTGCCCAGAGCTTCCAGCTTAGCTGAATAGATCCATACTGATAAGCTGGACAAATGATCAAAAACAAAGACAGTACTGAACAACAAAGTCCACAATAAATGAACTGCAAAGGACAAGCAAGGACTTAGCTTTGCAGAACTGGTCAGAGTGTCAGGAAAATCCAAAGAGCAATGACTCCAGGCTGGAACAATTGACAACTGGCATTGAATGAGGGCTAAGGCCAGACTAATATAGCCGAGCCCGAAAGACGATCAGTGAAAACAGCTGCAGAAGCTAAATCCAAGAAGCAGCCATACCACTCAAAACCACAGGAGGGAGCCCAAGAGCAGAACTCACAAAAATACTACTTACAACCACCGGAGGGAGCCCAAGAGTGGAATTCACAACAGGAAGGAGCACCGTTTTACTTTTTCAACGCAGAATTAGATGGAATTGAGATCGGACGTCATGTTGCGTTTGCAGAGCAATTGTTGTGCCTAAACAAGGAAAACCTCCCAATTCTAACTCCAACCCTAACCCCAACACACCCCTAACCCTAATCCCAACCCTAACCACACCCTTACCCCAACAAACTCCTAACCCCAACACACCCCTAACCCTAATCCCAACACTAACCACACCCCTAACCCTAATCCCAACCCCAACACACCCCTAACCCCAACACACCCTTAACCCTAATCCCAACCATAACCATACTCCTATCACTGACATACCCCTCACCCAACCGTCAACGTAATCCAAACCCTAACCCCAACTCTATCCCCAACCCTAACTTTAGCCCCAACCCTAACTCTAACTTTAGCCCCAACCCTAATCCTAACCCTAATGGGAAAATGGAAATACCGTATATACTCGAGTATAAGCTAAGATTTTCAGCCCAAATTTTTGGGCTGAAAGTGCCCCTCTCGGCTCATACTCGAGTCACGGTCAGCGGAGGGTCGGCGGGTGAGGGGGAGAGAGGTCTGAGGCATACTTACCTGCTCCTGGTGCTCCCCCTGCCCATCCCACGGTCTTTGGTGCTGCAGCTCTTCCCCTGGTCAGCGGTCACGTGGGACCGCTCATTAAACTTATGAATATGGACTCCACTCCCATAGGGGTGGAGCCGCATATTCTTTCCTCTAATGAGTGGTGCCAGTGACCGCTGACAGAGGAAGAGGCTGCGGCACCCGGAGACCAGCTGTCCAGGAGAAGGAGCGAGACACCGGGAGCAGGTAAGTATTACATATTCACCTGTCCACGTTAAACACGCCGGGCGCCGCTCCATCTTCGCGTCCTCTTGCAGTGACTGTACAGGTCAGAGGGCGCAATGACGTATAGTGTGCGCGCCGCCCTCTGCCTGATCAGTCAGTGCGGAGAGACGCCGAGACGGGACGCTGAGGAGCTGCAAGCGAGAGAGGTGAGTATGGCATTTTGTTTTTATTGCAGCAGCCGCAGCATTATATATACCGGTAGCACAGTTTTACATGGCACATCTATGGGACAATAATGAACGGTGCAGAGCACTATATGGCAGAGCTTTCTATGGCACATCTATGGGACCATAATGAATGGTGCAGAGCTTTCAATGGCACATCTGTTACAGAACCCCCAGCACCAAGAATATGTTATGCAGTATATATTATGTATAATAGGTTCCATGTGAAATGCATCAGTCCACAGGCTGCGCCCCTGGTCAGAGGGGACAAGATATTCTCCTTCTGACCTCCTCCACCTTTGTAATTCCCACAGTAAATATCAGCAGGCTCCGGCCACCTGCGGCTATTGTAATGTATGTCTGGCCTGCTTTTTCTATTGGCCTGCCCTGTGTATCTGTGTTATATATTCTGTGTGCTGTGAATAAAGTGTGTTCTTTTAGACTGGAAATACTTGGAGTAGCAGTCAGCTTTTATATGCTCTCACGTAATCAAGGAATTCCAGCCAGCGTCCTTCATTCAGAATCCAGCAAAAGCAGAGTGGACCATTTGAAACACGGGGGGTGCTGAAAGAGGTACTACAGCACAGTGTACCTCGTTACGCTGGTGGCAGACAGCGGGATGTGATACCCCTTCTACAGGAGGAAAGGAATGAATGGAAGACAACTACCAGAAGTTAAAGAGGACTACATTAAAAGATCTGGTGGAAGCCCGAGGGTTAATCGCCAGCAACAAAACAAAAGCGGATTTGATAGCAGCCATCATGGAACACGACAATGCAGCGCCCCCCAATGTGAACGTGGAGGAGACTGAATTCCAGAGGGAGGTAAAGGACAGACTGGCGTTCTATGGCCCAAACCCTGCAGTAGAGATCATACGAGAGGTGATGGCTGATGTGCGTACTGATCTGAAGGAAGAGATGGCCGAGCAGACCAGGATAGAGCTAACCAAGATGGAGATGGCAGAGCGGACCAAAGTGGAGCTGGCCAAGATGGAGATGGCAGAGCGGAGAGAGGAGAGTCAGCGAGCAAGGGGAGCTCTGGCCTCCGCCCAGGTACCTTCAACAGCAAGCCACAAAAAGATCCAGTATAATGCCTTCCGACAGTTGGGGGAGGCAGAAAAAGACATTGATGGCTTTCTGCAGGACTTTGAGCAGCAGTGTGCCCTTCATCAAGTGACGCCGGAGGAACGGGTTCAGATTCTGGCCAGCAAGCTGACAGGCCGGGCAGCGGACGCCTATCGCATGGTACCTGATGAGGACTGTATGGACTATGAGCGGATCAAAGAAGTGATCTTGGCCCAGTATGTGCTGACGCTAGAGGCATACCGCCAAAAGTTCAGCGGACTTATAAAACTAGTAACCGATACCCACGCTGAATGCGCCTGTAATTTACGGTGGTCACTGCTACAGTGGGTACAAGGGAGCCAAGCAACCACTAAGGAGGACGTCCTCCAGCTCTTCTTGATAGAACGATTCTTTAATGGACTAACCCCGAGACACAGGAATGGCTTCGGGACAGGCGTCCAATGAATCTTGAGGAAGCCGCTCGTCTGGCCGATGAACATCATGACGCCAGGAGGCCTCAGTTGTCTGGATCAAAGATGGTCACTAGGGGTCCGCCCATGGACCTGGAGGGCCCCAAACCACTGAAGATTGTAGGGGGACCAGCTAGAAACCCGGCCTACCACAGTTCCCCTGGGGCGCGATGCCACACCTGCCGTCAGCTGGGCCACCTGCAAAGACAATGTCCCAACCGGACTCAGCATACACAGTGGCCAAAGGCGGGAACAGCTACCTTCCGCCAGGCCGCTGTACACTGCTACCAAGGCGAAGCTGACCCGGCATTGGGGGCTACAACTAACCAAGAGGTGGAAGACATGGAGGAAGTGCTGCATGAAGTAGACCCCGTGCAGGCAGCCCGGGCAGATAATCGACAACAGCATCGACAGGTCGTGTGGGTTAATGGGAAACGCATGCAGGGACTAAGAGATTCCAGAGCAACTTTGACCCTTGTGAAGCCTCATCTCGTCCGGGACCAAGAGAAGACGGACCGGACAGTGGCAGTCTGTGTAGCAGGGGGAGCTATACATCGACTGCCCACTGCCAGGATTCACCTGAACTGGGGAGTTGGAGATGGCCTTGTTGAGGTCGGCTTGATGGAGGATTTGGCTGCAGACGTTTTGCTGGGAAATGACTTGGGGCCCATGTTGTCTGCCTTCTCGGTTGCCCCTCTGGCTGAGACATATCCTGTGACCACCCGGAGACAAGCTCGAGCTGCGGAGGCGGAATCACACTCAGAGGAGGCTGTTATGAAAGGTAATTCAGTACCACAATGGACATAGAGGTCAGCGCACATACAGTGACCTGGAAATAACCCAAAAAACAAGAACGAGCTCTGAGACGTGGGAACTCTGTTGACCGCAATCCCTAATCCTCTCCAACCACACTAAAGGCAGCCGTGGATTGCGCCTAACGCTCCCTATGCAACTCGGCACGGCCTGAGAAACTAGCTAGCCTGAAGATAGAAAATAAGCCTACCTTGCCTCAGAGAAATACCCCAAAGGAAAAGGCAGCCCCCACATATAATGACTGTGAGTTAAGATGAAAAGACAAACGTAGAGATGAAATAGATTTAGCAAAGTGAGGCCCAACTTTCTGAACAGAGCGAGGATAGGAAAGTTAACTTTGCGGTCAACACAAAACCCTACAAAAACCACGCAAAGGGGGCAAAAAGACCCTCCGTACCGAACTAACAGCACGGAGGTACACCCTCTGCGTCCCAGAGCTTCCAGAAAGCAGTAAAAAACAAATTGACAAGCTGGACAGAAAAAAACAGCAAACAAATAGCAAAGAGGAACTTAGCTATGCAGAGCAGCAGGCCACAGGAACGATCCAGGAGGAAACAGGTCCAATACTAGAACATTGACTGGAAGCCAGGATCAAAGCACTAGGTGGAGTTAAATAGAGCAGCACCTAACGACTTCACCACATCACCTGAGGAAGGAAACTCAGAAGCCGCAGTACCACTTTCCTCCACCAACGGAAGCTCACAGAGAGAACCAGCCGAAGTACCACTTGTGACCACAGGAGGGAGCTCTGCCACAGAATTCACAACAGGATGCCCAGGTAAGACATCCCAGCCCTACACATATTCCCATAGCCAGACACATTTCTTGGGCCACCCCAGATGAATTTAAGAGGGAGTTACTTGAGGATCCTTCACTGGAGGGATATCGTGAGAAGACACAGGAGGGGAGAGGGGTACTGGAAGGGGAACAGTTTATATGGAAGCAGGGACTCCTCTACCGGATCACAGAGCAGCACCACACAGGGACAAGCCCCACTATAAAATGACAGCTGGTAGTTCCCAAGAAGTATAGGCAGGAGTTACTGCGAATTTCTCATGACATACCCTTGGCCGGGCACTTCGGCATCAGTCGCACCAGGCATCGTCTGACACAAAACTTCTTTTGGCCGGGGGTAACCTATGATGTTCGTCAATACTGCCAGACCTGTGACAGTTGCCAGCGCATTGGCAAGAGGGGAGATCAATGCACGGCCAAATTACGCCCCCTCCCCATTGTGGAGGAACCATTTAGCCAAGTAGCGGTCGATCTGATAGAGCCGTTAGCCAAACCCAGCCCATCAGGGAAAATGTATATATTGACAGTGGTAGATTATGCCACACGGTATCCAGAGGCGGTTGCGTTACCGAACATACAAACAGAGACCAGAACCAGCCAAGATTGAGGCCATAGCCAAATGGCCCACCCCACGCACTAAAACCCAGGTCATGGCGTTTCTAGGGACAGCAGGGTATTATAGGAAATTCGTTCCCAATTACAGCAGCGTGGCCAAGCCCCTCACTGATCTGACCCATAAGAACCAACCCCACCAGGTAACCTGGACCCCAGAGGTGAGGAAGCCTTCCGCCAGCTAAAGGACGCCCTCACCAATACCCCTGTATTGGCCGCACCCCATCCAACTAAACGTTTCCTTGTTCACACAGACGCTTCTATGTTTGGATTGGGGGCAGTACTAAGCCAAGTTGGGCCGGACGGCCAAGAACACCCGGTAGCTTACCTGAGTCGGAAACTACTGCCCCGTGAAGTGAGCTATGCGGCCATTGAGAAGGAGTGCCTGGCAATAGTATGGGCACTCAAAAAGTTACAACCATAATTGTATGGACGACAGTTTTCCCTCCCAACGGACCATAATCCCCTAGTCTGGCTTAATCGGGTCTCCGGAGACAACGCCAGATTCCTGCGGTGGAGTTTAGCCCTACAACCTCTGGGCTTCACCATCCACTACAGACCCGGCAAACAAAACGGTAATGCCAATGGACTAAGTCGACAAACAGAACTTGTACAAACCCCATAAACTTTAGTCATCCCCAAACCGATCCATTAAGGATCAGACTGTGTATGCCGATCGCGTCGCTGAAAAGGGGAGCTGTGTTACAGAACCCCCAGCACCAAGATTATGTTATGCAGTATATATTATGTATAATAGGTTCCATGTGAAATGCATCAGTCCACAGGCTGCTCCCCTGGTCAGAGGGGACAAGATATTCTCCTTCTGACCTCCCCCACCTTTGTAATTTCCACAGTAAATATCAGCAGGCTCCGGCCACCTGCGGCTATTGTAATGTATGTCTGGCCTGCTTTTTCTATTGGCCTGCCCTGTGTATCTGTGTTATATATTCTGTGTGCTGTGAATAAAGTGTGTTCTTTTAGACTGGAAATACGTGGAGTAGCAGTCAGCTTTTATATGCTCTCATGTAATCAAGGAATTCCAGCCAGCGTCCTTCATTCAGAATCCAGCAAAAGCAGAGTGGACCTCCTGAAACACGGGGGGTACTGAAAGAGGTACTACAGCACAGTGTACAACGTTACAACATCTATGGGACCATAATGAACGGTGCAGAGCACTATATGGCAGAGCTTTCTATGGCACATCTATGGGACCATAATGAACGGTGCAGAGCACTATATGGCAGAGCTTTCTATGGCACATCTATGGGACCATAATGAACAGTGCAGAGCACTATATGGCAGAGCTTTCTATGGCACATCTATGGGACCATAATGAACGGTGCAGAGCACTATGTGGCAGAGCTTTCTATGGCACATCTATGGGGCAATAATGAACGGTGCAGAGCACTATATGGCAGAGCTTTCTATGGCAGATCTATGGGGCAATAATGAACGGTGCAGAGCACTATATGGCAGAGCTTTCTATGGCACATCTATGGGGCAATAATGAACGGTGCAGAGCACTATATGGCAGAGCTTTCTATGGCACATCTATGGGACCATAATGAACAGTGCAGAGCACTATATGGCAGAGCTTTCTATGGCACATCTATGGGGCAATAATGAACAGTATGGAGCATTATATATGGCACAGCTTTATATGGAGCATATATGGGGAAATAATGAACAGTATGGAGCATTATATATGGCACAGCTTTATATGGAGCATCTTATGGGGCAATAATTAACGGTATGGAGCATCTATTTTTATTTTTGAAATTCACCGGTAGCTGCTGCATTTCCTACCCTAGACTTATACTCGAGTCAATAAGTTTTCCCAGTTTTTTGTGGCAAAACGGCTTATACTCGGGTCGGCTTATACTCGAGTATATACGGTAGGCTATGTGCACACGGTGCAGATTTGGCTGCGGATCCGCAGTGGATTGGCCACTGCGGATTCATGGCAGTTTTCTATCACGTTTACAGTACCATGTAAACCTATGGAAAACCAAATCCGCTGTGCCCATGGTGTGGAAAATACTGCGCGGAAACGCTGCTTTGCATTTTCCGCAGCATGTCAATTCTTTGTGCAGATTCTGCAGCGTTTTACACCTGTTCCTCAATAGGAATCCACAGGTGAAATCCGCACAAAGAACAATGTAAATCCGCTGTAAATCCGCAGGTAAAACGCAGTGCATTTTACCTGCGGATTTTTCAAAACGGTGCGGAAAAACGTACGGTAAGTACATTTTGTTTTAGGGACCACATCACATTTCAAGTCACTTTGAGGGGTCTATATGAAAGAAAATACCAAAAAGTTACAGCATTTTAAAAACTGCACCCCTCAAGGTAAGCAAAACCACATTTAAAAAGCTTATTAACCCTTCAGGTGCTTCACAGGAATTTTTGAAATGTTTAAAAAAAATGAACATTTAACTTTTTTTCACAAAAAAATTACTTCAGATCCAAGTTGTTTTATTTTACCAAGGGTAATAGGAGAAATTGGACCCCAAATATTATTGTACAATTTGTCCCGAGTACGCCAATACCCCATAATTGGGGGTAAACCACTATTTGGGCGCATAACAGAGCTCGGAAGGGAAGGAGCGCCATTTGACTTTTCAATGCAAAATTGGCTGGAATTGAGATGGGACGCAATGTCGCGCTTGGAGAGCCCCTGATGTACCTAAACAGTGGGAACTCCCCACAAGTGATGCCATTTTGGAAAGTAGACCCCCTAAGAAACTTATCTAGATGTGTGGTGAGCACTTTGAACCCGTAAGTGCTTCACAGAAGTTTATTATGTAGAGCCGTAAAAATAAAAAATCATATTTTTTTACAAAAATGATCTTTTCGCCCCCAATTTTTTATTTTCCCAAGGGTAACAGGGGAAATTGGACCCCAAACGTTGTTGTGCAATTTGTCCTGAGTACGCTGATACCCCATATATGGGGGTAAGCCACTGTTTGGGCTCACATCAGGGCTCAGAAGGGAACAAGTGGCGTTTTGGAATGCCGACTTTGACGGAATGGTCTGCAGGCGTCAAGTTGCCTTTGCAGAGCCCCTGATGTGCCTAAACAGTGGAACCCCCCAATTTTAACTCCAACCCTAACCCCAACACACCCCTAACCCTAATCCCAACCCTAACCACATCCCTAACCCCAACACACCCCTAACCCTATTCCCAACCCTAACCATAACCCTAACCACACCCCTAACCCAAGCATACCTCTAACCCTAAATCCCAACCCCAACAAACCCCTAACCCTAAACACAACCATAACCCTAACCACACCCCTAACCCAACCGTAAGCGTAATCCAAACCACTTTAACCCCAACCCTAACCCTAACTTTAGCCCCAACCTTAACCCTAACTTTAGCCTCAACCCTAACTTTAGCCCCAACCCTAACTTTAGCCCCAACCCAACCTTAGCCCCAACCCCAACCATACCATTAGCCCCAACCCTAACCCTAATGGGAAAATGGAAATAAATACTTTTTTTATACTATTATTTTTCCCTAACTAAGGCAGTGATAAAGGGGAGCTTGATTTATTATTTATAGCGGGTTTTTATGTTTGGCAGCGGTCACACACTAAAAGATGCTTTTTATTGCAAAAAATAGTTTTTGCATCACATTTTGAGAGCTATAATGTTTCCATATTTTGGTCCACAGACTATCCTTGCATGTGTTGCAGCTGTTTAAAATTCATGAACCATTCAGCCGCAGGAACTCATACATATCACTCGAGCAGGTCCAAGATACTCGGATAACACCTGAGCAAGCTTGGATAACATGTTATCTGAGCACGTTCGCTCTTCTCTAGTCAGGAGTTAAGATATTGCAAATGTTGAGAATCTCATAATTTTCTGAAACTGATGCCACATAATTTGACCAGTCTTGTTAAGAGTCATCAAAGGGGGCTGAGTGGGTGTAACTTAGGTGCTGATAAAAAAAACAAGTTATGATCTGTGTTTAATGCCGGAAGATAAATTGCCGTGTAACCTTGATCCCCATTAACCAGACGTTTTTCAATCAGATTGCTTCTATCCACTAAGATCTGAAGCCTTTGCAGTGACATCAGGTTGAGTTATTTACTTTTGTTTATCCTCTTATTTTATGTAATTGCATATGATGTATTGTTTTGTCCCCTTTGTAAAATGTTTCTGTATTTTTATAAACACTGCCTATTTTTCAGGATTAAATATAAAATTTAATATTTCTGATCCTATTGTTCTTTAAACTGCACCCACTGAAAGCCATACGCTACCTGTCAGGTGTCCAATCGGCCTATAAACGATTGGTGGTGGAGAGAGTAGTTAGTTTTGTTATTGTGGAGCTACAGCCTCCTCCGTTAAGTGTTGGTCAATTGCGTAATTGTCCTGATGATAGGGGGCAGAAGAGTGCTGTTTGTAATATAAAGACAACAGTGTGGGGGGCTCAACGTGACTTCCCCATCCCTGGCTGTGATCTTTGACATATTCTATTAAATTGGTAATAAAGTGTTATACATGGCATAGAAAAATAAACCCTACTATCCAGAAAGACATATTTGAGACATCTGGATTTGTTAATAGAATAGATATAATGGATATTAAGCAATTGACTTTACAGTTTTTTTTCCCTATTTTGATATACCCTTACATTATTATTTACATTTACTAAAATCTATGGCAAAGAATACATATTGTTCTTTGGATGAATCATACAGAATATCAGCCTTTGTGCAGTGATACTCATTGTGAACCTCTACTATATGTGCACAGACATCTATAATCTACAAATTTTCTAGGGCCAAAAAAGAGTTAATCATTTAATTTGTGAGTAGCTCAGCTTCACATGAATTCAGCGCCTATTCTGAATAGAGACTTCAATTTTTTTAAGCCATTTTCTGCTGTACCTGCATCTCCACGGAAATGTGCTGATTCAAATAATTTGATGCATTGGTCACAGCTGGCCGCATGTAAAATCCTCGCTCTCACAAAGCAACTATTAATGTTTCACCGGCCACTGTAATTCATACCAGCTAAGCGACAAAAGCCTTTCAGCCCGAAATTGAGAAGCTGAACGCCATATTGTTCTGTATTTTATGTGTATATTGTGTTATATACTGTACACATCTAGAAAAGAATTTAGCCATCTATCTTGTGTAAAGGCAATTAAAATGTTTGATTGAAGGTTTTCATGTAGAAAGCAGTAATTACTGGTGAATTTCCAGAATGAATGAGAAATGTTCTTGTTTATTGTGCTATTGAGGAAAATTGTGCATCAGGGTACTGAACACATTGGCAGTGGAAGCAGTGCAGATCTGCGTATTTTTTATCAGCTGTATTCAGCATGAGAAATAAAATCGCAGTAAGGCCGGGGTCACACTACCGTAGAATACGGATGAGTGCTATGAGAGAAAACATTGCATAGCACTCGGAGCATTATTAATCTATGGGGCAGCTCACATCAGCGTTTATTTTATCGGGCGTAATCAGCATGCGTGCAATATTACAGAAAGCTGCGATTGTCAGTGAGACTCAGCCGAGACTCCACAATGCAAGCCTATGGGTGTGAGAAAAAAAAAAAATCGCACAGCACTCAGACCATGCAGTGCTGTCCGATTTTTACGCACCGGTGTCCTTTGAAAAGCCGGCAATTCTTGGTGCCGCATACAGTAAAATCACACTGACAGGTTAGAATAGAATAGATAGAATAGATATATAAACATAGAATACATAGATATATAGAAGTATGTAGCATGACAAAAACCAGCACACTGGTTACCAGATAACAAAATTATAAGGAAAGATGGGTATATACAATGAGTTACATGTATAATAACCTGAGTATTCACAGAAAGAAAGTTCAGACTCTGAATATATAAAAAAAATACAATAACAAAACAAACAACTAAAATGATAAAAAAAAATCAAAATAAAAAGTGACAATGTTCTGATTCTACAGAACAAGTGTTTGCGTACACATTCGGTGTCCTTGGTTACACGTCTCGCCTCTCGCAGACTACCTTGATGGCTGCGGGTGGTGTGGTTGGCACGTGGACTACACTGGTTAAATTGCGGTCATGTGACTATCGTTGACCCACACTGTATTGGAGTCATTGAGGTCATTTGACCACTGATTATAAAATATTTAAAGACCTGAAGTCTAGCAGCAGGTACCATCCCTTTAAAGAAGCAATAACACAAACACTCGAAACGCGTGTTGAGGCTCCTTTTGTATTTCTGGTTTGTACTTTATGATGGATAAGATGGACTGCTAATTTTTCTATATAATCTGGGAAGGCATCTACTACTGTAGTGGTGATTATCTGATATAGAGGTGTTTTCTCTTTAATTGATGCGCTGTTATTTTTATATTGAGAGTCTGGTCTTTCTCTCTATGACTACTCAGTTTATTATACATGTAACTCATTATATACAGTATACCTATCTCCCCTTATACTTTTGTTGTCTGGTAGCCAGGGTGCTGGTTTTTGCCATACTACATATTTCCGATTTTTGTGTGATACTTTATATGTACAGTGGGTATGGAAGGTATTCAGACCCCTTTAAATTTTACACTCTTTGTTTCATCGCAGCCATTTGGTAAATTCAAAAAAGTTCATTTTTTCACATTAATATACACTCTGCACCCCATCTTGACTGAAAAAACAGAAATGTAGAATTTTTTGCAAATTTAATAGAAAAGAAAAAATTGAAATATCACTTTGTCATAAGTATTCAGACCCTTAGCTCAGACACTCATATTTAAGTCACATGCTGTACATTTCCTTGTGATCCTCCATTGAGATGGTTCTACTCCTTCATTGGAGTCTAGCTGTGTTTAATGAAACTAATTGGATTTGATTTGGAAAGGCACACACCTGTCTATATAAGACCTCACAGCTCACAGTGCATGTCAGACCAAATGAGAATCATGAAGTCAAAGGAACTGGCCAAGGGGCTCAGAGATATGTAACAAGGCACAGATCTGGCCAAGGTTACAACAGAATTGTTAGAATCTGTTTAGTTTTTTACTATCCACCATTTTCTTGTGGAGTTCTGGCTGCTAGTCTTTTTCCTCTGGTGCTGGGTTTGTCTTGGGTCAGGTGTTTGTTTCACTCTTTATTAACCAGCACCTGCCTCCCAGTCCTTGCTGGACAACAGTGTTTATCTGCTTGAGCTCTAGCTTGGTGCTTTGCGTGTTATTTGTGCAGTGCTGGTATCTCTGGTTCTGCTAGCCTTAGTTTCTGTTTCCTATTAGTTTCTGCAGCCTTCTCTTTGTTTTCTTTTAGCAGGTGACCCGTTTTTTTACCCAGTCCTTAATTCTTTAGGGAACCCTTTCCCCTTATCTATAGGTCTTTGCTTGAGATTAACCTAGGATCGTCGGTGTGTCTATTTGCAAGGAATGGGTCGCCCACTCCATCGTCGGGTTTCAGCCTAGTCATAGTGCAGGGTCAGTTTTCCCTCTTCTACCTTAGTCTTGTGTTGCAGATCCATAACAAGAATTTTTGCAGTATTCAAGGTTACTAAGAGCACAGTGTCCTCCATAATCTTTAAATGGAAGAAGTTTGGGACCACCAGAAGTCTTCCTAGACCTGGCCGTCCAGCCAAACTGAGCAATCATGGGAGAAGAGCTTTGGTGAGAGAGGTAAAGAAGAACCCCAAGATCACTGTGGCTGAGGTCCAGAGATGCAGTAGGGAGACTGGAGAAAGTTCCACAAAGTCAACTATCACTGCAGCCCTCCACCAGTCGGGCCTTTATGGCAGAGTGGCCCGACGGAAGCCTCTCCTCAGTGCACAACATGAGAAATTCTGCATAGAGTTTGCTAAAAAACACATGAAAGACTCCCAGACTATGAGAAATAAGATTATCTTGTCTGATGAGATGAAGATAGACCTTTTGGTGATAATTGTAAGCAGTATGTGTGGAGAAAACCAGGCACTGCTCATCATATGCCCAATACAATCCCAACAGTGAAACATGGTGGCAGCATCATGCTATGGGGATGTTTTTAGCTGCAGGGACAAGATGACTGATTGTCATTGAAGGAAACATGAATGCGGCCAAGTACAGCGATATCCTGGATGAAAACATCTTCCAGAGTGCTCTGGACCTCAGATTTGACCGAAGATTCACCTTCCAACAAGACAATGACCCTAAGCACACAGCTAAAATAACAAAGGAGTGGCTTCAGAACAACTCTGTGACCATTCTTGACTGCCCCAGCCAGAGCTCTGACCTAAACCCAATTGAGCATCTCTGGAGAGACCTGAAAATGAATGTCCACCAACGTTCACCGTCCAACCTGACAGAGCTCGAGAGAATCTGCAAGGAAAAATGGCAGAGGATCCCCAAATCCAGGTGTGAAAAAATTGTTACATCATTCCCAAAAAGACTCCTGGCTCTACTAGCTCAAAAGGTGCTTCTACTCAACACTGAGAAAAGGGTCTGAATACTTATGACCATGTGATATTTCAGTTTTTCTTTTTTAATAAATTTGCAAAAATTACTACATTTCTGTTTTTTCAGTCATGATGGGGTGCAGAGTGTACATTAATGAGAAAAAAATGAACTTTTTTGAATTTACCAAATGGCTGCATTGAACCAAAGAGTGAAAGATTTAAAGGGGACTGAATACTTTCAGTACCCACTGTATATCAATAAAATACTGTTTTTAGCAATTTAAACTCCTTGCTCTTTCTCTTTTTGGATCCATCAACTTTGGAGTGGCCTATGAGTCTCCATAAGTATTGCTCTGATTTATACATGGCCTGTTAACTTATCACCAATATATGCCAGTTAGATTTATTGTTACTTATTGGCAAAGACTGTATAGTAACATAGTTATTAAGGTTGAAAGAAGACGTTAAGTCCATCTAGTTCAACCCATAGCCTAGCCTAACATTCCCTAACATGTTGATCCAGAGGAAGGCAAAAAAAAACACTTGGGGCAAATAGTAAGCTCCACTTTGGGGAAAAAAATTCCTTTCCGACACCACATATGGCAATCAGACTAGTTCCCTGGATCAACGCCCTATCAAGGAATCTAGTATACATACCCTGCAACATTACACTTTTCAAGAAAGGTATCCAGTCCCCTCTTAAATTTAAGTAATGAATCACTCATTACAACATCATACGGCAGAGAGCGCCATAGCCTCACTGCTCTTACAGTAAAGAACCCGCGTCTGTTATTATGCCTAAACCTTCTTTCCTCCAGACGTAGAGGATGCCCCCTTGTCCCTGTTTCAGGTCTATGATTCAAAAAATCATCAGAAAGGTCTTTGTACTGTCCCCTCATATATTTATACATTAAAATAAGATCACCCCTTAGTCTTCGTTTTTCCAAACTAAATAGCCCCAAGTGTAATAACCTATCTTGGTTTTGCAGACCCCCCAGTCCTCTAATAACCTTGGTCGCTCTTCTCTGCACCCGCTCTAGTTCAGCTATGTCTTTCTTATACACCGGAGACCAGAACTGTGCACAGTATTCTAAGTGTGGTCGAACTAGTGACTTATATAGAGGTAAAATTATGTTCTCCTCATGTGCTTCTATGCCTCTTTTAATGCATCCCATTACTTTATTTGCCTTTGTAGCAGCTGCCTGACACTGGCCACTGAACATGAGTTTGTCATCCACCCATACTCCCAGGTCTTTTTCATTGACGGTTTTGCCCAGAGATTTAGAATTAATCACATAGTTATACATCTTATTCCTTCTACCCAAGTGCATGACCTTACATTTATCCCCATTAAAGCTCATTTGCCATTTATCAGCCCAAGCTTCTAGTTTACATAAATCATCCTGTAATATAAAATTGTCCTCCTCTGTACTGATTACCCTGCAGAGTTTAGTGTCATCTGCAAATATTGAAATTCTGCTCTGAATGCCCCCTACAAGGTCATTAATAAATATGTTAAAAAGAAGAGGGCCCAATACTGACTCCTGTGGTACCCCACTGCTAACCGCGACCCAGTCCGAGTGTTCTCCATTAATAACCACCCTTTGTTTCCTATCCCTGAGCCAGCTCTTAACCCATTTACACATATTTTCCCCTAACCCCATTATTCTCATTTTATGTATCAACCTTTTGTGTGGCACCGTATCAAAAGCTTTTGAAAAGTCCATATACACTACATCCACTGGGTTCCCTTGGTCCAGTCCAGAACTTACCTCTTCATAGAAACTGATCAGATTAGTCTGAAATGAACGGTCCCTAGTAAACCCATGCTGATACTGGGTCATGAGGTTATTCCTCTTCAGATACTCCAGTATAGCATCCCTTAGAATGCCCTCCAGGATTTTACCCACAGTAGAGGTTAAGCTTAGTGGCCTATAATTTCCGAGTTCAGTTTTTGTCCCCTTTTTGAATATTGGCACAACATTTGCTATATGCCAGTCCTATGGTACAGACCCTGTTATTATGGAGTCTTAACGATTAAAAATAATGGTCTATCAATGACTGTACTTAATTCCTGCAGTACTCGGGGGTGTATCCCATCCGGGCCCGGAGATTTGTCACTTTTAGTGATTTTTAGACGCCGACGTACTTCCTGCTGGGTTAAGCAGGTGACATTTAATGGGGAATTTTTATCACTAGTCATTTTGTCTGCCATGGGACTTTCTTGTGTAAATACTGATGAAAAAAAAGTCATTTAGCATATTGGCTTTTTCCTCATCCTCATCCACCATTTCACCCAGACTATTTTTAAGGGGGCCAACACTATCATTTTTTAGTTTCTTACTATTTACGTAGTTAAAGAATATTTTGGGATTATTTTTACTCTCTTTGGCAATGAGTCTCTCTGTCTCAATCTTTGCTGCCTTGGTTTGCTTTTAACATGATTTAAATCTTTTTCGGTGCCCAATTTAAATGTGGGTGCAGACACAGCGTCCCTTGTCTTCATCAAAGGTGATCCTGATAAAGAGTATATTTCATACATTTTATACAGTAGCTGGTAAGGTGCCCATGACTTTTAATACCTGGGGACCTAGATCATTCTCAGACCAGCCCTTGTGCATGCAGATGTCATAAAATTCTATGATCAGAATATGTTCTTGAACCTTAACTGCTGCCTTGTTAGTTGTATTTCATTGGTTGATGTATTTAAATTTATGACCTTTCTACACTATTTAGTCAGACCATCAGATACCCTCATGTCCTTCAAATGACCTTGAAGTCTTCACTGTATGAGTCTTTTCAAATCACAAGATTTGTGCAGGATGTGTAACCAGATAGATCTTGTTAAACTGTGGGTAATTCTTGTGAATAGCGACATCTGCACTATTTACGATATCCATTAAACTTCCATAGCCAGAATTAAAACCAGGGAAAGGAAAAACATTCCTCAGAGACATTTATGATATCCTTTAATCAAATTTGCATTACTAAGTTTGAAAAGATAAGCCACTTAGAGAGTGGTATCAGGGTGTTTCAGTAATGAAAATCGGTGCTAAACTCCCCGAATCAAATGCATATATATCTGGTGCTTGGTCGGTTTGTAAAAGCTTGGTGGGTCTTGAATCAAAGTTTCCAGCTTAGATCAGCTTAACTCCCTCACCCCTGAGAGGTTTTGGATTTGCGCATTATCTGCTATTACAACTTTAACCTTTGATTAGTTGCACACATGATGCTTCCTCTTTTTATCTTCTCGGCTTTACTGCCTTGGAAAAGATTTCTATACAGATGCTGATTGTGTCCTTATTGTTGTCTATTCAACACTTCTATAGCTCAGTTCACATTTTAGAGAACAGCCCAAACATGCCAACAAGTATGGGTCAAAGCATATGGGTCGTCATGAACATAAATGTATGGATTTCATTTTTTTGTATTACATTACTTTTTACCAAATTCACTTTTCAGAATCCAGATGTAGAAAAAAAATGTCCCATTGTGCTGTCGGATGTCAGGAGTAGGGCTAGCTCCAGGTTTTTGTGGGCCCCGGGCGAAAGAGTCTCAGAGGGTTCCTTTAACACATACCACGATTCATGATGCACAGATTCGGCAGAGAAATATAGGTGTAGTACAAAGCCAAAGATTTCACTTACTTCTTACTTTACATGAGTAATATCTATTGTAAATTCTACAAAAGCTCAAAAACTGGTGAATTGTTGCAGGGCACAGTGCGTGTGCTGGGGGGGTTTCAAAAGCCTGCCGTCTGAGTGCAGACTTTTCATTTTAGACAGGACAGTATAGTCCTCCATACAGTATTATGGGCACCACATAGTCCTATATACCGTATAATGTACCTCGTATATTGGTTCATTCAGTATAATGGGCCCCATATATTGCTTAAAACAGTATTATGGGCACCACATAGCCCTATATAGAGTATAATGGACCCTGCATATTGGTCCATTCAGTATAATGAGCCAGATATATTGCTCCATACAGAATAATGGACTCCATATAATGCTCCATACAGTATGATGGATCCCATATAATGCTCCGTACAGAATAATGAGCCCCATATAATGCTCCATACAGAATTTTTTTTTACCCAATTGTTCTAATGCTAACGTGTTGAGTTTTTCCCTCTGAATTTTATTGTGTAATGGGCACATTTCTGTGAAGATGTTGTCCTTCGTCAGATGTAAATCACAGATCCCAGCACAGCAACGGCGCTATCCACTGCGCTGCCCTATATATCAGAAGGGCTGCCACCAGGAATTTCAGGGCCCCATATTAGCAAGATTTTCATGTCCCCTTAAGACTCCACACATGCTCCGCCCCAGCTCCATCTCCACCGTATGAACCCTCCAGTCCCATCACCCACTCTTGGAAAAACACCACTTCTGCACCACATCCTCACCAATCACATATTAACACTTCACATTGAACATCATATCACATACATAGCCATCAGCTTTTGTTTTGGCCAAAAGATTTTTTTTAAGCCTTCAAGTCACTAGTTCGACCACACTTAGAATACTGTGTACAGTTCTGGTCTCCGGTGTATAAGAAAGACATAGCTGAACTGGAGCGGGTGCAGAGAAGAGCGACCAAGGTTATTAGAGGACTGGGGGTCTGCAATACCAAGATAGGTTATTACACTTGGGGCTATTTAGTTTGGAAAAACGAAGACTAAGGGGTGATCTTATTTTAATGTATAAATATATGAGGGGACAGTACAAAGACCTTTCTGATGATCTTTTTAATCATAGACCTGAGACAGGGACAAGGGGGCATCCTGTATGTCTGGAGGAAAGAAGGTTTAAGCATAATAACAGACACGGATTCTTTACTGTAAGAGCAGTGAGACTATGGAACTCTCTGCCGTATGATGTTGTAATGAGTGATTCATTACTTAAATTTAAGAGGGGATTGGATACCTTTCTTGAAAAGTATAATGTTGCAGGGTATATATACTAGATTCCTTGATAGGGCATTGATCCAGGGAACTAGTCTGATTGCCGTATGTGGAGCTTACTCTTTGCCACATGGGTTTTCTTTGCCTTCCTCTGGATCAACATGTTAGGGCATGTTAGGTTAGGCTAAGGGTTGAACTAGTTGGACTTAAAGTCTTCCTTCAACCTTAATCACTATGTTACTATGTTACCATGACAAGATAGACTCTTTTGGCAGGTCCCCACTCTACTCTAACCTTTTTAAAAAGGTCTTAAAATAACCAATACGCTTTATAGATACATTTTTCTTTATTTTTCCTTAACCCCTTTCTGCCATCAGACGTACTATTCCACCCATGTGACATGGGACTTAATACCCATGAACGGAATAGTATGTCCAATGCGATCAGCCGCGCTTCCGGGAGGAGAACGGCTGATCGCAGCCGGGTGTCAGCCAATTCTCACAGCTGACACGGACCGCTCCAGGCATGTTAACCCCTTCATGACCAGGGGATTTTTCGTTTTTCCGTGTTCGTTTTTCGCTCCCCTCCTTCCCAGAGCCATAACTTTTTTATTTTTCCGTCAATTTGGCCATGTGAGGGCTTATTTTTTGCGGGACGAGTTGTACTTTTGAACGACATCATTGGTTTTAACATGTCGTGTACTAGAAAACGGGAAAAAAATTCCAAGTGCGGTGAAATTGCAAAAAAAGTGCAATCCCACATTGGTTTTTTGTTTGGCTTTTTTGCTAGGTTCACTAAATGCTAAAACTGACCTGCCATTATGATTCTCCAGGTCATTACGAGTTCATAGACACCAAACATGACAAGGTTATTTTTTATCTAAGTGGTGAAAAAAAATTCCAAACTTTGCTAAAAAAAAAAAAAAAAAAATTGCGCCATTTTCCGATACTCGTAGCGTCTCCATTTTTCGTGATCTGGGGTCGGTTGAGGGCTTATTTTTTGCGTGCCGAGATGACGTTTTTAATGATAGCATTTCGGTGCAGATACGTTCTTTTGATCGCCCGTTATTGCATTTTAATGCAATGTCGCGGCGACCAAAAAAAACGTAATTCTGGCGTTTCGAGTTTTTTTCCCGCTACGCTGTTTAGCGATCAGGTTAATACTTTTTTTTATTTGATAGATTGGGCAATTCTGAGCGCGGCGATACCAAATATGCGTAGATTTGATATTTTTTTTATTGATTTATTTTGATTGGGGCGAAAGGGGGGTGATTTAAACTTTTATGTTTTTTTTATTTTTTTCACATTTTTTTAAACTTTTTTTTTTTAACTTTTGCCATGCTTCAATAGCCTCCATGAGAGGCTAGAAGCAGGCACAAGCCGATCGGCTCTGCTACATAGCAGCGATCTGCTGATCGCTGCTATGTAGCAGAATTGCACGTGTGCTGTGAGCGCCGACCACAGGGTGGCGCTCACAGCGACGGGCAATCAGTAACCATAGAGGTCTCAAGGACCTCTATGGCTACAATGGAGACGCATCGCCGACCCCCGGACATGTGACAGGGGTCGGCGATGACGTCATTTCCGGCCGCCCGGCCGGAAGCGGTAGTTAAATGCCGCTGTCTGCGTTTGACAGCGGCATTTAACTAGTTAATAGGTGCGGGCAGATCGCGATTCTGCCCGCGCCTATTACGGGCACATGTCAGCTGTTCAAAACAGCTGACATGTCCCGGCTTTGGTGCGGGCTCACCGCGGAGCCCTGCATCAAAGCAGGGGAGCCGGCATCGGACGGTATAGTACGTCCGATGCCGGTAAGGGGTTAAGCCCCATAATACTGTGATCAAGCATGATTGCAGTGTTCCGGAGCTGGCAGAGGGCTGATAGCCCCTCTGCCTTTGGATCGGAGACCCCGGGCATGACGCTGGGTCCCGATCACTCCAATGGTAACCCGATGTCGTCATGATGACATCCGGGTTACCAGAGCTGAGAGACTTCCTGTCATGAGTAGTGCATGTCAGGAAGTCTCTAAGGTCAGTGTGCAGGGATTGCAGCACTGACAGCTTCTATAGCATGCAGATCTGCATGCTATAGAAGCAATCAGCCTGCACAAAACGATTGTCCCATAGTGGGACAAAGTGTAAAAGTAAGAATGAATTAAATGTTTTTAAATAATTGTAAAAATATTTTTTTTAAAATAATAACAAATAATAATAAAAAAATCAATATTTATTCCATCAATAAATAAATATTTAAATAAAAAAATGTAAACAATAAAAGTATGCATATTTAGTATGTCTGCGTCCATAACGACCTGACCTATAAAACTGTCCCACTAGTTAACTCCTTTAGTAAACACCATTAACAAAAACAAAACAATGCTTTATCATCATACCGCCGAACAAAAAGTGGAATAACACGCGATCAAAAAGATGGATATAAATAAACGTGATACCGCTGAAAACATCATCATGTCCTCAAAAAAAACAAGCCCCCACACAGCTCCATCTCCAGAAAAATAAAAAAGTTATAGCTCTCGGAATAAAGCGATGCAAAGTAATTATTTTTTATATAAAATAGTTTTTACTGTATAATAGTGCCAAAACATAAAAAAAATTATATAAATGAGGTATCACTGTCACTGTACTGACCCGAAGAATAAAACTACTATATCAATTTTACCACATGCGGAACGGTATAAACTTCCCCCCCAAAAGAAATTCATGAATAGCTGGTTTTTGTTCATTTTGCCTCCCAAAAATTGGAATAAAAAGCGATCAAAAAATGTCATGTGCCCGAAAATGGTACCAATAAAAACATCAACTTGTCCCACAAAAAACAAGACCTCACATGACTCTGTGGGCCAAAATATGGAAAAATTATAGCTCTCAAAATGTGGTGATGCAAAAACTATTTTTTGCAATAAAAAGCGTCGAGTGTGACAGCTGCCAAACATAAAAACCCGCTATATATAGTAAATAAACCCCCCTTTATCACCCCCTTAGTTAGGGAAAAATTATAAAATTAAAAAAAGCATTTATTTCCATTTTCCCATTATGGTTCAGGTTAGGGATAGGGTTAGGGCTAAAGATAGGGTTAGGGTTGGGGATAAAGTTGGGGTTAGGGTTTGGATTACATTTACTGTTGGGATTAGGGTTAAGGTTGGGATTAGAGTTAGTGTTGGGATTAGGGTTAGGGGTGTGTCAGGGTTAGGGGTGTGGTTAGGATTGGGATTAGGGTTAGGGGTGGGTTGGGTTAGGGGTTTGGTTAGGGTTGTAATTAGGGTTAGGGGTGTGTTCGGGTTAGGGGTGTGGTTAGGGTTGGGATTAGAGCTAGGGGTGTGTTGGGGTTAGGGTTGGAGTTAGAATTGGGGGGTTTCCACTGTTTAGGCATATCAAGGGCTATCCAAAAGCGACATGGCGTCCAATCTCAATTCCAGCCAATTCTGCATTGAAAGAGTAAAACAGTGCTCCTTCTCTTCTGAGCTCTGCCGTGCACACAAATAGTGGTTTACCCCCACATATGGGGTATCAGCATACTCAGAACAAATTTGACAACAACGATTGCCATACAATTTCTCCTGTTACCCTTGAGAAAATAAAAATTTTGGGGCTAAAAAATTCATTTTTGTGGGGAAAAAATATTTTTTATTTTCACGGCTCTGCCTTATAAACTTTAGTGAAACACTTGGGGGTTCAAAGTTCTCACAACATATCTAGATAAGTCCCTTAGGCTAGGTTCACACTACTTTAGTGCAATCCGTTCAACATATCCGTTAAACGGACTGCACTAACACAAGTGCCGGCACTTGCACAGCGCCGGCACTTGCACAGCGCTAGCGCAGATGGAGCTTCTGCTAGCTCCATCTGCGCTAGCGGCGAGCTAGCAGTGACGGACCCGGAAACGCTGCAGGCAGCGTCTCGGATCAGGCACTCAATGATGGCACATCGCTAGCGCACGCCCATTGTGGGCGTGCGCTAGCGATGCGCTCGCCATTGCTTGTAATGGCAGCGTTAACGGACTACGTTACACCGCGTTATGCCGCAGTGTAATGTAGTCCGTTAAACGGGTTCACACAACGCAGTGTGAACCCAGCCTTAGGGGTCTACTTTCCAAAATGGGGTCACTTGTGGGGAGTTTCTACTGTTTAGGCACATCAGTGGCTCTGCAAACGCAACGTGATGCCTGCAGACCATTCCCTCAAAGTTTGCATTCCAAAACCCCTCTTCTTCCCTTCCGAGCTCTGCCATGTGCCCAAACGGTGGTCCCCGCCCCACATATGGGGTATCAGCGTACTCAGGACAAATTGCACAACAACTTTTAGGGTGGACCAATTTCTCCGGATACCCTTGGGAAAATTAAAAATTGCAGGCTTAAATATCTTTTTTGTAGGAAAAAAATGATTTTTTTATTTTCACAGCTCTACATTATAAACTTTAGTGAGATGTTATGATCAGGTGACCTTGGAGCAGCATGAAAACTTTCCCTGGAGTAGGTGGTAACTATACAGACCGCAAACCCTGATCTTAACAAGGCAACTAGAAGTAGCCGTGGGGTGTGCCTAACAAAACCTCGACACAGCCGGAGGACTAAATATCCCTATAGATGGAAATAGGAATACTATCTTGCCTCAGAGCAGAACCCCAAAGAATAGGCAGCCCCCCACAAATAATGACTGTGAGTAGTAGAGGAAAAGACACACATAGGCAGGAAACAGGATTTAGCAAATGAGGCCACACTAGCTAAATAGGAAAGAATAGGACAGGATACTAAGCGGTCAGTATTAAAAATCCTTCCAAAAAATCCACAGCAGAAAATACAAAAACTCCACCATCTAACTAAAGATGTGGAGTGTATATCTGCAACTCCAGAGAATCCAACAAGACTGAGAAAACACTGACACAGTCTAAGCTTGACAAGAGAAAAACAAATGAATAGCACAGAATACTAGTACACCGCATGTGTGCCACAGGAAAAGAAACAGACACTTATCTTTTGCTGAATTGGCAGCTATGCAGGAGAGGCCAGAAAGTGATCCAACACTTCACAAGAAACATTGACAACTGGCAAGGACTAATGAGTCCTGCAAACCTAAATACCCCAGTCAGATTTGCAATCAGCAGATACACCTGTCCAGAACTGCAGGCGAGGGACAACTGCATTACCACCTACAGCCACTGGAGGGAGCCCAAAAGCAGAATTCACAACCAGAATTCACACCAGAGCCCCCAGGCCGATCAGGATGAGCCAGATGAAAGGCACGAACCAAATCAGTGGCATGGACATCATAGGCAAAAACCCAAGAATTATCCTCCTGGCCATAACCCTTCCATTTGACAAGGTACTGAAGCTTCCGCCTCGAAAAATGGGAATCCAAAATCTTCTCAACAACATATTCCAACTCCCCATCAACCAACACAGGGGCCGGAGGATCAACAGAGGGAACAACGGGCTCCACATATTTCTGCAATAAAGATCTATGGAAGACATTATGGATAGCAAAAGAGGCCGGAAGCGCCAATCGAAAAGACACCGGATTAATAATCTCAGAAATCTTATAAGGACCAATAAACCGAGGCTTAAATTTAGGGGAAGAAACCTTTTTAGGAACATGACGGGAAGACAACCAGACCAGATCCCCAACCCGAAGCCGGGAACCAACACACCGACGACGGTTAGCAAAACGTTGAGCCTCCTCCTGAGACAACATCAAATTGTCCACCACATGAGCCCAAATCTGCTGCAACCTGTCAACCACAGAATCCACACCAGGACAGTCAGAAGGCTCAAACTGCCCAGAAGAAAAACGAGGATGAAAACCAAAATTACAAAAGAAAGGCGAAACCAAAGTAGCCGAACTAGCCCAATTATTAAGGGCAAACTCGGCCAATGGCAAGAAGGCCACTGTTGTGAATTCTGTTGTCGGGCTCCCTCCTGTGGTCATGAATGGTACTTCGGCTGGTTCTGTCCATGGACTTCCTCTGGTGGGTGTTTCTGAGTTTCCTTCCACAGGTGACGAGGTTAATTCGTTAGCTGGCTGCTCTGTTTAACTCCACTTAGATCTTTGCTCCATGCCACCTGTCAATGTTCCAGTATTGGTCTAGTTCACTCCTAGATCGTTCTTGTGACCTGTCTTCCCAGCAGAAGCTAAGTTCCAGCTTGTATATCTTTGGTTTGCTATTTTTCTGTCCAGCTTGCTATTTTTATTGTTGTCTTGCTTGCTGGAAGCTCTGGGACGCAGAGGGAGCGCCTCCGCACCGTGAGTCGGTGCGGAGGGTCTTTTTGCGCCCTCTGCGTGGTCTTTTTGTAGGTTTTTGTGCTGACCGCAAAGTAACCTTTCCTATCCTCGTTCTGTTCAGTAAGTCGGGCCTCACTTTGCTAAATCTATTTCATCTCTGTGATTGTATTTTCATCTTTACTCACAGTCATTATATGTGGGGGGCTGCCTTTTCCTTTGGGGAATTTCTCTGAGGCAAGGTAGGTTTTATTTTTCTATCTTCAGGCCTAGCTAGTTCCTTAGGCTGTGCCGAGTTGCATAGGGAGCGTTAGGCGCAATCCACGGCTATTTCTAGTGTGTTTGATAGGATTAGGGATTGCGATCGGCAGAGTTCCCACGTCCCAGAGCTCGTCCTTTATTATCAGTAACTATCAGGTCCAGGTCCATTATTGTCCTGACCACCAGGTCATAACAGTACAGGTGGCCCAAAGTACTAATGCATCTCAATAGAGGGATAAGAGAAGTTCTGAGACCATTTTTTTTTCTTTGCAGTGTGTTTTGTCTCTCTTTTCCCCTTTACCTCTGGGTGGTTCAGGACACAGGTGTAAACATGGACATTCAAGGTCTGTCCTTTTGGATGGATAATCTCACTACAAGGGTACAAAACATTCAAGATTTTGTGGTTAAGAATCCGATGTCAGAGCCTAGGATTCCAATTCCTGATTTGTTTTTTGGTGATAGATCTAAGTTCTTGAATTTCAAAAATAATTGTAAATTGTTTCTTGCCTTGAAACCTCGCTCCTCAGGTGACCCTGTTCAACAAGTAAAGATCATTATTTCTTTGTTACGTGGTGACCCTCAAGACTGGGCATTTTCCCTTGCGCCAGGAGATCCGGCATTGCGTGATGTTGATGCGTTTTTCCTGGCGCTTGGATTGCTTTATGACGAACCTAATTCAGTGGATCAGGCAGAGAAAATCTTGCTGGCTCTGTGTCAGGGTCAGGATGAAGCGGAGATATATTGTCAGAAGTTTAGAAAGTGGTCTGTGCTCACTCAGTGGAATGAATGTGCCCTGGCAGCAATCTTCAGAAAGGGTCTCTCTGAAGCTCTTAAGGATGTCATGGTGGGATTTCCCATGCCTGCTGGTCTGAATGAGTCTATGTCCTTGGCCATTCAGATCGATCGACGCTTGCGTGAGCGTAAAGCTGTGCACCACTTGGCAGTACTATCTGAGCATGGGCCTGAGCCTATGCAATGTGATAGGACTTTGACCAGAGCTGAACGGCAAGACGTCGGAATGGGCTATGTTTTTACTGTGGTGATTCCACTCATGCTATCTCCGATTGTCCTAAGCGCACTAAGCGGTTCGCTAGGTCTGCCACCATTGGTACGGTACAGTCTAAATTTCTATTGTCCGTTACTCTGATTTGCTCTTTGTCATCCTATTCTGTTATGGCATTTGTGGATTCAGGCGCTGCCCTGAATTTGATGGACTTGGACTATGCTACGCGCTGTGGTTTTTTCTTGGAGCCCTTGCAGTATCCTATTCCATTGAGAGGAATTGATGCTACACCTTTGGCCAAGAATAAGCCTCAGTACTGGACCCAATTGACCATGTGCATGGCTCCTGCACATCAGGAGGATATCTGCTTTCTGGTGTTGCATAATCTGCATGATGTGGTGGTTTTGGGGTTGCCATGGCTACAGGTTCATAATCCAGTATTGGACTGGAAATCTATGTCTGTGTCCAGCTGGGGTTGCCAGGGGGTACATGGTGATGTTCCATTTTTGTCTATTTCGTCTTCCACTCCTTCTGAAGTTCCAGAGTTTTTGTCGGATTATCGGGATGTATTTGATGAGCCCAAAGCCAGTGCCTTACCTCCTCATAGGGATTGCGATTGTGCAATTAATTTGATTCCTGGTAGTAAGTTTCCTAAGGGCCGATTGTTCAATTTATCTGTGCCAGAACACGCCGCTATGCGGAGTTATATAAAGGAATCCTTGGAGAAAGGCCATATTCACCCGTCGTCATCACCGTTAGGAGCAGGGTTCTTTTTTGTGGCCAAGAAGGATGGTTCTTTGAGACCTTGTATTGATTACCGCCTTCTTAATAAAATTACAGTCAAATTTCAGTATCCTTTGCCGTTGCTGTCTGATTTGTTTGCTCGCAGGGTTGAGCGAAACGGGTCGTTCATTTTCAAAAGTCGCCGACTTTTGGCAAAGTCGGGTTTCATGAAACCCGATCTGACCCCTGTGCGTGGTCGGCCATGCGGTACGCGACTTTCGCGCCAAAGTCGCGTTTCAATGACGCGAAAAGCGCCATTTCTCAGCCAATGAAGGTGAACGCAGAGTGTGGGCAGCGTGATGACATAGGTCCTGGTCCCCACCATCTTAGAGAAGGGCATTGCAGTGATTGGCTTGCTGTCTGCGGCGTCACAGGGACTATAAAGGGGCGTTCCCGCCGACCGCCATCTTACTACTGCTGATCTGAGCTTAGGGAGAGGTTGCTGCCGCTTCGTCAGAAGCAGGGATAGTGTTAGGCAGGGTCCATTAACCACCAAACCGCTTGTGCTGTAGCGATTTCAACTGTCCAACACCACCTTCGGTGTGCAGGGACAGTGGAAGCTACATTTTTTTTTTCTCAGCGCTGTAGCTCATTGGGCTGCCCTAGAAGGCTCCTTGATAGCTGCATTGCTGTGTGTACGCCGCTGTGCAAACCAACTGCTTTTTTCAAAGCACAAATCCTGTTGTTCTGCACAGCTATCTTGTTTGTTTGTCCACACTTTTTATTTAATTTGTGCATCAGTCCACTCCTTATTGCTGCCTGCCATACCTGGCTGAGATTACTGCAGGGAGATAGTAATTGTAGGACAGTCCCTGTTTTTTTTGTTTTTTTTTTGTGGGAGATTAAGATTGGCATTTCTGCTAGAGTGCCATCCCTGTGTGTGCCATCTCTCACTCAGTGGGCCATAGAAAGCCTATTTATTTTTTTGCTTGATTTGGGTTCTAAAATCTACCTGAAAAAATCACTACATCAATCAGTGGGAGAAAAATATTGGCCTCAGGGCTTGTGTGCCACTCCTGACTCCTGTGTGTGCCATCTCTCACTCAGTGGGCCATAGAAAGCCTATTTATTTTTTTGCTTGATTTGGGTTCTAAAATCTACCTGAAAAAATCACTACATCAATCAGTTGGAGATAAATATTGGCCTCTGGGCTTGTGTGCCACTCCTGACTCCTGTGTGTGCCATCTCTCACTCAGTGGGCCATAGAAAGCCTATTTATTTTTTTGCTTGATTTGGGTTCTAAAATCTACCTGAAAAAATCACTACATCAATCAGTGGGAGATAAATATTGGCCTCAGGGCTTGTGTGCCACTCCTGACTCCTGTGTGTGCCATCTCTCACTCAGTGGGCCATAGAAAGCCTATTTATTTTTTTGCTTGATTTGGGTTCTAAAATCTACCTGAAAAAATCACTACATCAATCAGTGGGAGAAAAATATTGGCCTCAGGGCTTGTGTGCCACTCCTGACTCCTGTGTGTGCCATTTCTCACTCAGTGGGCCATAGAAAGCCTATTTATTTTTTTGCTTGATTTGGGTTCTAAAATCTACCTGAAAAAATCACTACATCAATCAGTGGGAGAAAAATATTGGCCTCAGGGCTTATGTGCCACTCCTGACTCCTGTGTGTGCCATCTCTCACTCAGTGGGCCATAGAAAGCCTATTTATTTTTTTGCTTGATTTGGGTTCTAAAATCTACCTGAAAAAATCACTACATCAATCAGTGGGAGAAAAATATTGGCCTCAGGGCTTGTGTGCCACTCCTGACTCCTGTGTGTGCCATCTCTCACTCAGTGGGCCATAGAAAGCCTATTTATTTTTTTGCTTGATTTGGGTTCTAAAATCTACCTGAAAAAAATCACTACATCAATCAGTGGGAGATAAATATTGGCCTCTGGGCTTGTGTGCCACTCCTGACTCCTGTGTGTGCCATCTCTCACTCAGTGGGCCATAGAAAGCCTATTTATTTTTTTGCTTGATTTGGGTTCTAAAATCTACCTGAAAAAATCACTACATCAATCAGTGGGAGAAAAATATTGGCCTCTGGGCTTGTGTGCCACTCCTGACTCCTGTGTGTGCCATCTCTCACTCAGTGGGCCATAGAAAGCCTATTTATTTATTTATTTATTTATTTTTATTTGGTTTCTAAATTGTCCTTGAAAAAATCATTTTATTTTATTTGGTTTCTAAATTCTTCCTGAAAAAATCATTTTATTTTATTTTGTTTCTAAAGTCTCCCTGAAAAAAAAAAATAAATAAAACAGTGGGAGATTAATATTGCCCTTTCTGCTTGTGTGCCACTCCTGACTCCTGTGTGTGCCATCTCTCACTCAGTGGGCCATAGAAAGCCTTTTTTTGTTTTTTTATTTGGTTTCTAAATTGTCCCTGAAAAAATCATTTTATTTTATTTGGTTTCTAAATTCTTCCTGAAAAAATCATTTTATTGGTGGGAGATTAATATTGCCCTTTCTGCTTGTGTGCCAGTCTTGACTCCTGGGTGTGCCATCTCTCTCTCTCTCTCTCTCTCTCAAATTGTGGGCCATAGAAAGCCTATTTTTTTTGCTTGATTTGGGTTCCAAAATCTACCTGAAAAAATCACTACATCAATCAGTGGGAGAAAAATATTGGCCTCTGGGCTTGTGTGCCACTCCTGACTCCTGTGTGTGCCATCTCTCACTCAGTGGGCCATAGAAAGCCTTTTTTTGTTTTTTTATTTTGTTTCTAAAGTCTCCCTGAAAAAAAATAAAATAAATAAAACAGTGGGAGATTAATATTGACATTTGTGCTTGAGTGACAGTCCTGCGTGTGTGGCATCTCGGTGATTTGGTGCCACAGAAAACAGAGTGTGTAACATTGTGCCTGATTTTCCTTGTGGTCTCACCAACCTGAAA
Organism: Ranitomeya imitator; assembly: GCF_032444005.1. Taxonomy (NCBI): domain Eukaryota; kingdom Metazoa; phylum Chordata; class Amphibia; order Anura; family Dendrobatidae; genus Ranitomeya; species Ranitomeya imitator. The sequence goes on along the minus strand of NC_091284.1, from coordinate 707,448,233 downwards.
AGGGATATTGAAATCATACTGAAGTTATAGGTCACCGTGTAAGTTGTTTGACAGCAACAAATAAAGTTACTTTGGTTAAGTTTTTAAAACAATGAGGAAGTCTGGTGCAAGAGGTCGTGGCCGTGGGCGTTCATTGTCAGCTGGTAATGATGGTAGTGGTAGTGGAGCATCAGGTGGTCGTGGGAAAAAAAATATTCCACCTAAGTCTGGAGCTGTGGAGCCAGGTTCGTCGTCTGGCTACACAAGGCCTCGAACGCTCTCTTTTCTGGGAGTAGGAAAACCGCTTTTAAAGCCGGAGCAGCAACAGCAAGTTTTGGCTTACCTTGCAGACTCAGCCTCTAGCTCTTTTGCCTCCTCTTCTGAAACTGGTAAAGGTAAAAGCAGCGCGTCGCTTGTGGATGTTCACGGTCAGGGACAAGTCGCTTCCTTGTCCTCTTCAGCAAAAACAACAACAAGAGAGAAGGATGTAGCAGGCGACACAACGGGTTACTCCATGGAGCTCTTTACACATACCGTCCCTGGCTTAGAAAGTGAAACACTTAACAGGCCATGCCCATTACAAGTAGATTCTGACATGGAGTGCACTGATGCACAGCCACAGCCTGACTACTATGCTGGTCCTTTGACTCAGACCACAACATTGCCCTCTCAGGGTACTGATCCACAATCAGACCCTGATGAGACTATTTTGCCCCGTCACGAACGCTATACCACCGACCGACACGGTGACACAGACGAAGTTGCACACGAGCTAGAAGAGGAGGTAAAAGATGACCCAGTTGTTGACCCCGATTGGCAGCCATTGGGGGAACAGGGTGCAGGCGGCAGTAGTTCAGAAGCGGAGGTGGAGGAGGGGCCGCAGCAGGCATCAACATCACAACAGGTTCCATCTGCCGGGCCCGTATCTGGCCCAAAACGCGTGTCAAAGCCAAAACCTGTTGGAGGACAGCGTGGCCATCCGGTTAAAGCTCAGTCTGCAATCCCTGAAAAGGGATCCGATGCTAGGAAGAGTGCAGTCTGGCATTTTTTTAAACAACATCCAATTGATCAGCGCAAAGTCATCTGTCAAAAATGTTCAACTAGCTTAAGCAGAGGTCAGAATCTGAAAAGTCTCAATACAAGTTGCATGCATAGACATTTAACCACCATGCATTTTCAAGCCTGGACTAACTACCAAACGTCCCTTAAGGTTGTAGCACCCTCGGCCAATGAAGCTAGTCAGCAACGCAACATCCCTTCCGTCACTGTAAGGCCACCATTTTCCGCACCACCGGCAGTATCTGTGCAGGTTTCTTTGCCAGCCAAAAGCAGTCAGGGTCAGGGAATCACCAGTTTTGTAGGAGGAAATATTGCATCTAGGGCACCGGCGGAAACAATACCGTCTCCAACCGTCTCTCAGTCTGCCATGTCCACCGGCACACCCGCAAGTTTCACGATCTCCAGCTCTCCAGTCCAGCTCACCCTACATGAGACTCTGGTTAGAAAAAGGAAGTACTTATCCTCGCATCCACGTACACAGGGTTTTAACGCCCACATAGCTAGACTAATCTCGTTAGAGATGATGCCCTACCGGTTAGTTGAAAGTGAAGCTTTCAAAGCCCTGATGGAGTACGCTGAACCACGCTACGAGCTACCCAGTTGACACTTTTTTTCAAGAAAAGCCATCCCAGCCCTGCACCAGCATGTTAAACAGCGCATCGTCCATGCACTCAGGCAATCTGTGAGTACAAAGGTGCACCTGACTACAGATGCATGGACCAGTAGGCATGGCCAGGGACGTTACGTGTCCATCACGGCACACTGGGTCAATGTGGTGGATGCAGGGTCCACAGGGGACATCAATTTCGGGACAGTTGTGCCTAGCCCACGGTCTAGGAAACAGTTGGCTGTAGGCGTTCGCACCCCCTCCTCCTCCTCCTCGTCCTCCTTCAGAAGCGACAGCTCTTCCACAGACCGCAGTTGGCCAACCACTCCATCGGCAGCTGACACTGTTGCACACCAGTTGTCCCATTATGGGCCAGCTACTGGCAAGCGTCAGCAGGCTGTATTGGCTATGAAGTGTTTGGGCGACAACAGACACACCGCGGAAGTTCTGTCCGAGTTCTTGCAACAAGAAACGCAGTCGTGGCTGGGCACAGTAGATCTTGAGGCAGGCAAGGTAGTGAGTGATAACGGAAGGAATTTCATGGCTGCCATCTCCCTTTCCCAACTGAAACACATTCCTTGCCTGGCTCACACCTTAAACCTGGTGGTGCAGTGCTTATTGAAAACTTATCCTGGGTTCTCCGACCTGCTCCTCAAAGTGCGTGGACTTTGCTCACATATCCGACGTTCGCCTGTACACTCTAGCCGTATGCAGACCTATCAGCGGTCTTTGAACCTTCCCCAGCATCGCCTAATCATAGACGTTGCAACAAGGTGGAACTCAACACTGCACATGCTTCAGAGACTGTGCCAACAGAGGCGGGCTGTTATGTTTTTGGGGAGGATACACACACGGGCAGGCAGTAGGATGGCAGACATGGAGTTGTCAGGTGTGCAGTGGTCGAAGATACAAGACATGTGTCAAGTCCTTCAGTGTTTTGAGGAATGCACACGGCTGGTTAGTGCAGACAACGCCATAATAAGCATGAGCATCCCCCTAATGTGTCTGCTTATGCAAAGTTTGACGCACATAAAGGATCAGGCGTCTGCACCAGAGGAAGAGGAAAGCCTTGATGACAGTCAGCCATTGTCTGGTCAGGGCAGTGTACAGGACGAGGTAGCGGGCGAAGAGGAGGTGGAGGACGAGGAGGATGATGGGGATGAGTATATTTTTAATGAGGAAGCTTTCCCGGGGGCACTGGAAATTGGTTGTGTGGCAAGGCCGGGTTCTGGTTTTTTGAGGGACACAAGTGACGTAGATTTGCCTGAAACTGCCCCTCAACCAATCACAACCGCAGATTTGACAACTGGAACTTTGGCCCACATGGCGGATTATGCCTTACGTATCCTCAAAAGGGACACACGCATTACTAAAATGATGAACGATGACGATTACTGGTTGGCCTGCCTCCTTGATCCTCGCTATAAAGGCAAATTGCAAAATATTATGCCACATGAGAACTTGGAACTAATATTAGCAACCAAACAATCAACTCTTGTTGACCGTTTGCTTCAGGCATTTCCAGCACACAGCGCCCGTGATCGTTCTCAGACGAGCTCCAGGGGGCAGCAGACCAGGAGTGTTAGGGGTGCACACATCAGAAGTGGCGTTGGACAGAGGGGTTTTCTGACCAGGTTGTGGAGTGATTTTGCTATGACCGCAGACAGGACAGGTACTGCTGCATCAATTGAAAGTGACAGGAGACAACATTTGTCCAGTATGGTTACTAACTATTTTTCATCCCTTATCGATGTTCTCCCTCAACCGTCATTCCCATTTGATTGCTGGGCATCAAAATTAGACACCTGGCCAGAATTGGCAGAATATGCATTGCAGGAGCTTGCTTGCCCGGCAGCTAGTGTCCTATCAGAAAGAGTATTCAGTGCTGCAGGTTCAATATTAACCGAAAAAAGGACTCGTCTGGCTACCCAAAATGTTGATGATCTAACATTCATTAAAATGAACCACAACTGGATTTCGAATTCTTTTGCCCCACCTTGCCCGGCAGACACCTAGCTTTCCTACGAAAAGCTCTTGCCTATGGACTACTGTGAATTACTTTTCGAATGTCTAATTTGCTGCAGCTGATTGTCCAGCATACGACATGTTTACACCTCCCTAAATGGCCAAACTCCCCACACGGGGCCATGGTATCGCGACTTGGCGCAAGCACCCGTGAGAGTGCTGTTTGTCTGAAGAGGTGGGTGTGCCCGCTTTTGGTCGATGGCACTGCCACTGGGTCCCTCATAGTACAATAAAGTGTCTCTGGCGGTGGTGGTGCGCACCCAACATCAGACACACTGTTGTAACATGAGGGGCCCTGGGCCTGTACCGCCGGCCACAAGAGAGTTCACCCAACCCCAGGTCAAACATTGCTCTACCACTTCCACAGTTATCTCTCACACTTCCACCAATGTTTAGTCTATGCGCTGACATCCTTCCATTCCTGCCACTGACAATACCATTGTGTTGACATGTATAATGGTACTTAACATAGTCAGGGGCAGTGTCCTCTATTTACCACAGTAAATACTTTGCGCTAAATTAGTAGGTCTGAAACTACGCAGAGGATCCCACCCCTGAACCTAATGATTGCACCCTTCAGTGTTTTCGTTTTGTTTTAATGCGAGACATTCACATTTATTTATTGTTTTGGACTACTAACTGGCAGACACTCATTACAATCGGCCTCCGCTGACCAGACCACTGCTGCCCGTCTACCCCTGGAACCAATTTTAAATTGCCTACAGCCAGCCCATTTTATTATGTTAGGCCTTCGAAGCCTGTCTGTGGCCCGTTCTTTCAACTACTACTACACTGACCTGTCTACTGCTGCCCGTGTACTCCTGGAACCAATTATAAAGTGCCTACAGCCTGTCCAATTTTTTTATGTTAGGCCTTCGAAGCCTGTCTGCTGTCCCTCCTTCCACTAGGCCTCCACTGACCATTCTATTGCTGCCTGTGTACCCCTGGAACCAATTTTAAATTGCCTACAGCCAGCCCAATTTTTTTTATGTTAGGCCTTTGAAGCCTGACTGCGGTCTCTCCTTCCACTAGGCCTCCACTGACCATTCTACTGCTGCCCGTGTACCCCTGGAACCAATTTTAAATTGCCAACAGCCCTATTTTGTTATGTTAGGCCTTCGAAGCCTGTCTGCGGTCCCTCCTTCCACAAGGCCTCCACTGACCATTCTACTGCTGCCCGTGTACCCCTGGAACCTATTTTAAATTGCCAACAGCCCTATTTTGTTATGTTAGGCCTTCGAAGCCTGTCTGTGGTCCCTCCTTCCACTAGGCCTCCACTGACCATTCTACTGCTGCCCGTGTACCCCTGGAACCAATTTTAAATTGCCAACAGCCCTATTTTGTTATGTTAGGCCTTCGAAGCCTGTCTGCGGTCCCTCCTTCCACAAGGCCTCCACTGACCATTCTACTGCTGCCCGTGTACCCCTGGAACCAATTTTAAATTGCCTACAGCCCAATTTTTTTATGTTAGGCCTTTGAAGCCTGTCTGCGGTCCCTCCTTCCACTAGGCCTCCACTGACCATTCTACTGCTGCCCGTGTACCCCTGGAACCAATTTTAAATTGCCTACAGCCAGCCCAATTTTTTTATGTTAGGCCTTCGAAGCCTGTCTGCGGTCCCTCCTTCCACTAGGCCTCCACTGACCATTCTACTGCTGCCCGTGTAGCCCTGGAACCAATTTTAAATTGCCAACAGCCCTATTTTGTTATGTTAGGCCTTCGAAGCCTGTCTGCGGTCCCTCCTTCCACTAGGCCTCCACTGACCATTCTACTGCTGCCCGTGTACCCCTGGAACCAATTTTAAATTGCCAACAGCCCTATTTTGTTATGTTAGGCCTTTGAAGCCTGTCTGCGGTCCCTCCTTCCACAAGGCCTCCACTGACCATTCTACTGTTGCCCGTGTACCCCTGGAACCAATTTTAAATTGCCTACAGCCCAATTTTTTTATGTTAGGCCTTTGAAGCCTGTCTGCGGTCCATCCATCCACTAGGCCTCCACTGACCATTCTACTGCTGCCCGTGTACCCCTGGAACCAATTTTAAATTGCCAACAGCCCTATTTTGTTATGTTAGGCCTTTGAAGCCTGTCTGCGGTCCCTCCTTCCACAAGGCCTCCACTGACCATTCTACTGTTGCCCGTGTACCCCTGGAACCAATTTTAAATTGCCTACAGCCCAATTTTTTTATGTTAGGCCTTTGAAGCCTGTCTGCGGTCCATCCATCCACTAGGCCTCCACTGACCATTCTACTGCTGCCCGTGTACCCCTGGAACCAATTTTAAATTGCCAACAGCCCTATTTTGTTATGTTAGGCCTTCGAAGCCTGACTGCGGTCTCTCCTTCCACTAGGCCTCCACTGACCATTCTACTGCTGCCCGTGTACCCCTGGAACCAATTTTAAATTGCCAACAGCCCTATTTTGTTATGTTAGGCCTTCGAAGCCTGTCTGCGGTCCCTCCTTCCACAAGGCCTCCACTGACCATTCTACTGCTGCCCGTGTACCCCTGGAACCTATTTTAAATTGCCAACAGCCCTATTTTGTTATGTTAGGCCTTCGAAGCCTGTCTGCGGTCCCTCCTTCCACTAGGCCTCCACTGACCATTCAACTGCTGCCCGTGTACCCCTGGAACCAAGTTTAAATTGCCAACAGCCCTATTTTGTTATGTTAGGCCTTCGAAGCCTGTCTGTGGTCCCTCCTTCCACTAGGCCTCCACTGACCATTCTACTGCTGCCCGTGTACCCCTGGAACCAATTTTAAATTGCCAACAGCCCTATTTTGTTATGTTAGGCCTTCGAAGCCTGTCTGCGGTCCCTCCTACCACTAGGCCTCCACTGACCATTCTACTGCTGCCCGTGTACCCCTGGAACCAATTTTAAATTGCCAACAGCCCTATTTTGTTATGTTAGGCCTTCGAAGCCTGTCTGCGGTCCCTCCTTCCACAAGGCCTCCACTGACCATTCTACTGCTGCCCGTGTACCCCTGGAACCAATTTTAAATTGCCTACAGCCCAATTTTTTTATGTTAGGCCTTTGAAGCCTGTCTGCGGTCCCTCCTTCCACTAGGCCTCCACTGACCATTCTACTGCTGCCCGTGTACCCCTGGAACCAATTTTAAATTGCCTACAGCCAGCCCAATTTTTTTATGTTAGGCCTTCGAAGCCTGTCTGCGGTCCCTCCTTCCACTAGGCCTCCACTGACCATTCTACTGCTGCCCGTGTAGCCCTGGAACCAATTTTAAATTGCCAACAGCCCTATTTTGTTATGTTAGGCCTTCGAAGCCTGTCTGCGGTCCCTCCTTCCACTAGGCCTCCACTGACCATTCTACTGCTGCCCGTGTACCCCTGGAACCAATTTTAAATTGCCAACAGCCCTATTTTGTTATGTTAGGCCTTTGAAGCCTGTCTGCGGTCCCTCCTTCCACAAGGCCTCCACTGACCATTCTACTGTTGCCCGTGTACCCCTGGAACCAATTTTAAATTGCCTACAGCCCAATTTTTTTATGTTAGGCCTTTGAAGCCTGTCTGCGGTCCATCCATCCACTAGGCCTCCACTGACCATTCTACTGCTGCCCGTGTACCCCTGGAACCAAATTTAAATTGCCTACAGCCAGCCCAATTTTTTTTATGTTAGGCCTTCCAAGCCTGTCTGCGGTCCCTCCTTCCACTAGGCCTCCACTGACCGTTCTACTGCTGCCCGTGTACCCCTGGAACCAATTTTAAATTGCCAACAGCCCTATTTTGTTATGTTATGCCTTCGAAGCCTGTCTGCGGTCCCTCCTTCCACAAGGCCTCCACTGACCATTCTACTGCTGCCCGTGTACCCCTGGAACCAATTTTAAATTGCCTACAGCCCAATTTTTTTATGTTAGGCCTTTGAAACCTGTCTGCGGTCCCTCCTTCCACTAGGCCTCCACTGACCATTCTACTGCTGCCCGTGTACCCCTGGAACCAAATTTAAATTGCCTACAGCCAGCCCAATTTTTTTTATGTTAGGCCTTCGAAGCCTGTCTGCGGTCCCTCCTTCCACTAGGCCTCCATTGACTGTTCTACTGCTGCCCGTGTACCCCTGGAACCAATTTTAAATTGCCAACAGCCCTATTTTGTTATGTTAGGCCTTCGAAGCCTGTCTGCGGTCCCTCCTTCCACTAGGCCTCCACTGACCATTCAACCGCTGCCCGTGTACCCCTGGAACCAATTTGAAATTGCCTACAGCCAGCCCTATTTTGTTATGTTAGGCCTTCGAAGCCTGTCTGCGGTCCCTCCTTCCACTAGGCCTCCACTGACCATTCTACTGCTGCCCGTGTACCCCTGGAACCAATTTTAAATTGCCAACAGCCCTATTTTGTTATGTTAGGCCTTCGAAGCCTCTCTGCGGTCCCTTCTTTCTACTACTACTACACTGACCAGACCATTGCTGCCCGTGTACCCCTGGAACCTATTTTTTATTGCATAGAGCATCCTTTTTTTAATAGTAGGCGTACAAAGTCTGTCTGCGGTCCACTATTGAAATTGTCCTCCACTGCCCAGAGCAATGCTGCCTGTGTACCCCTGTAACCTTTTTTAAGCTGCAGTGAGCCACAATTTTTGGTTTAAGGCCTACTACCTGTGTCTGTCTGCGCCACTCAATTCAGCTGTGTTCCTTTGAAAAAAGCTGAGCGTCAATAGTCTTGTTTTCAGCCTCTAGGAATTTTAAAACTGCATTGGGGGTACAACTTTGGTAGGGCCTAATAATGGTGTCTGCCGCCCCAAGGTGTGCCCCAGGTTTCGTCCACATTGCTTCGGTCTTCCGACTCTCGTTTAGTAGTTGTAGAAAACTACACTGCATTAGGCCTACAAATTGGGTATGGGGTGTAGAGACAGTGTGTTCCACTCCAAGGTGTTCTCCAGGTTGCCTTTCCTGAGCTTCTATCTTCAGGCTCTCGTTCAGTAGTTGTTGGAAACTACACTGCATTAGGCCTACAAAATGGGTATGGGGTGTAGAGAGATGGTGTGTTCCACTCCAAGGTGTTCCCCAGGTTTCCTCGCCATTGCTTCCATCTTAATGCTCTCGTTTAGTAGTTGTTGGAAACTACGCTGCATTAGGCCTACAAATTGGGTATGGGGTGTAGAGAGATGGTGTGTTCCACTCCAAGGTGTTCTCCAGGTTGCCTTTCCTGAGCTTCTATCTTCAGGCTCTCGTTTAGTAGTTTTTGGAAACTACACTGCATTAGGCCTACAAAATGGGTATGGGGTGTAGAGAGATGGTGTGTTCCACTCCAAGGTGTTCCCCAGGTTTCCTCGCCATTGCTTCGATCTTAATGCTCTCGTTTAGTAGTTGTTGGAAACTACACTGCATTAGGCCTACAAATTGGGTATGGGGTGTAGAGACGGTGTGTTCCACTCCAAGGTGTTCTCCAGGTTGCCTTTCCTGAGCTTCTATCTTCAGGCTCTCGTTTAGTAGTTGTTGGAAACTACACTGCATTAGGCCTACAAAATGGGTATGGGGTGTAGAGAGATGGTGTGTTCCACTTCAAGGTGTTCCCCAGGTTTCCTCGCCATTGCTTCGATCTTAATGCTCTCGTTTAGTAGTTGTTGGAAACTACACTGCATTAGGCCTACAAATTGGGTATGGGGTGTAGAGACGGTGTGTTCCACTTCAAGGTGTTCTCCAGGTTGCCTTTCCTGAGCTTCTATCTTCAGGCTCTCGTTTAGTAGTTGTTGGAAACTACACTGCATTAGGCCTACAAAATGGGTATGGGGTGTAGAGAGATGTTGTGTTCCACTCCAAGGTGTTCCCCAGGTTTCCTCGCCATTGCTTCCATCTTAATGCTCTCGTTTAGTAGTTGTTGGAAACTACGCTGCATTAGGCCTACAAATTGGGTATGGGGTGTAGAGAGATGGTGTGTTCCACTCCAAGGTGTTCCCCAGGTTTCCTCGCCATTGCTTCGATCTTAATGCTCTCGTTTAGTAGTTGTTGGAAACTAGGCTGCATTAGGCCTACAAATTGGGTATGGGGTGTAGAGAGATGGTGTGTTCCACTCCAAGGTGTTCCCCAGGTTTCCTCGCCGTTGCTTCCATCTTTTTTTTTTTTTAATCAAATGTTTTTATTAAACAGTGAGAAAAATATATTCAGATTACATTACTGCAAACAGTACACATCTATGTTTTGCATTTTCAATAAACTTTCAGCCCCAAACCAACCTCCCTCCCCCCCCTCACCCCCACCCCTGGAGACCTAACAAGAACCACTCCGATCTACCCGAATGTCCATTATTAACCAGGAACAAGAAGGCGTCGTATCAATACTGCTCCCACGGGGATATATGTTCCAAAAGCACGAGCAAGGTCTCCAGATCACGTCGACTCGATCCAGGGATTCCATAACCTGTTGAAAAGGTCCATCTTGTTTCTTTTAGAATAGATGCTCCTCTCCAATGCAACAATATGGTCTACTTGCATCATGAAATCTCTTCTCGTTGGTGGCTCAACCCTAATCCAGAACTTAGCGATCAACTTTCGTGCAATAAACAGCAATCTAGCAATAACTGTTTTATACAAGTTATCAGTTACAATTTCCTCCACGTAACCTAATATGCATACCAGAGGGTCCCGTGGTACCGAACAATTGTATGTTAGTCCCACTTTGTTTATCACTACAATCCAAAACGAGGCCAGCCTAGGGCACTGCCACATCATATGGAAGATACCCGCCTCGGATTGCGAGCACCTAGGGCACTCAGAATTAGGTCTTAAACCTGCCCTGAACAGCATATCCGGAGTTCTATAGGCCCTATGAATAACAAACAATTGTGACAACCTCCCAGGCTCACTCATCGAGATCTTGGGCACGTAGTCCAATATTGAGTCCCACCGATCGCCGTCAATCGCCCCCAAATCAGCCTCCCACTTCGCCCTGGCTCTGATAGGATGTTTCTCTAAAAAGGAAAATAGCAGGAACTCATATATTCCCGAGATCACCCCCCTTGTGCTTTCCCCCATAAGGATAAAGTCTAGCATCAGGTCCACCTGAATCTCTATAGGCCCCCTCCTACATTGTGCCCGATATGCATGAGAGATGCGATTATACTGATACAGTTCAGAGCTTGGCAGCAGAAATTCCTCCTGTAATGTCTTGAAATCCTTAATTCTACCTTGGTGCAAAACCTGGCTCATCCGAGAGATTCCCGCTCCCTTCCAAACCTGAAATCCCTCCATCTGTCTAAACTCCTGTAGGAGACAATTATTCCACAAGGGCGAGAACCTAGTAAGTGCCCTCACTCCCCTAATTCCCTTAACTTTGTCCCAAACCTTTTGGATAAGCCTAATAGTGCAGAATTTAGTACCCTTCTCTCGAAAATGCCCACCCTCCAGGCCCTCACTCAGTACCCTTGACCCAATCAAATTCCTCAGACTGCAGGGTGTCCGCTCCCAACCCGATTCCTCACCCCATCCCCTAAAATGTTGACATTGTGCAGCCAAAAAGTATAACCATGGGTTGGGCAAGGCCACTCCTCCTTCCGTCTTTGGTCTTTGTAGAATTTCTTGTTTAAATCTAGAACTTTTCCCATCCCAAATCAGCTCGCCAAATAGAGATTTAATCCTCCTAAATCTATTCTGCGATATCCACATAGGGGAGTTGTGTAGCACGTAGAGAAGTTGCGGCATCACAATCATCTTTATTAGATTTATTCTACCAATAACCGATAAATGTAGCTTTTTCCACGCCTGAACCTTAGTGCGTATCTTCCGCAAAAGTGGCGCCAAATTTAGTTCCTCAAAGCTAGTCAGAGGCAACGCGATCTGGATCCCCAGGTATTTAAATTTATCTACTAACCTCAGCTTTGTAGGAGAGTCCCGTATTTCACTATTCTCATAGTCCCCATCTACTAACATCATATTGGACTTTTCCCAGTTGATTCTCAAACCAGAGTAACTCCCAAATTCCTCAATAATGGCCTCCGCCCCTGCCAGGGTCTCCCCCGAATCCTCCAAGAATAGCAAAATATCATCTGCGTATAACGCAATCTTTTCTTCCGAAACCCCATACATAAATCCTTTCACCTCCCGGGAGCCTCTAATTTTCGCAGCAAGGGGCTCCACCGCCAGGGCAAATAGCAGTGGGGACAAAGGACATCCCTGTCTAGTTCCCCTAGACAGAGAGAAAGTCTCAGAAAGGACATTATTCACTCTAATTTTGGCCACTGGGGAAGAGTACAACAGCCGCACCCATGAGATGAATTTAGGTCCAAATCCCAAACGTTCCAACACTGACCACAAATAGCCCCACTCCACACAGTCAAAGGCCTTGTGGGCGTCCAATGATACCACAACCCTCTTGCCAACATTGTCCGAAGGGATTTGTAAATTTAAAAACAGCCTTCTCAGATTGAGTGCCGTTGATTTGTTTGGCATGAAGCCTGACTGATCAGGGTGTACCAATTTGTCTATCACCCTACTTAACCCATTTGCCAAGGTTTTTGCCAAAATCTTAATATCGGCAGTCAGGAGTGAAATTGGTCTATAGGATTCTGGCATCAGTGGATCTTTGTCGGCCTTAGGGATAACCACCACAATAGCCTCTCTCATCGACAAAGGCAACTCCCCTCTTTCCAACGAGCTATTATACACCCCTACCAATTTGTCCAACAGAGTTTCTTTCAGGGTCTTATAAATCTCAGCTGGAATGCCGTCCGCTCCCGGAGCCTTACCCCCCGCAACGCCCGCCAATGCAGCCCCCAATTCTTCCTCCCCAATCGGTTCTTCCAACAATTCACACTCCTCTCTACTCAACCGGGGCAAATCAATTTCTTCCAAATATTTTGCCATATCTTCGGGTCCCCTCTCCACACTGGACGCGTATAATTTGTCATAGAATTTCCTGAACACTTCCAAGATCTGCACCCCCTGAGTGACCACCGTTCCCTCCTCCGTCTTAATAGAGTAGACATGTGAAGATTCTCTTTGCGCGGACGCCGCTACCGAGAGCAAGTGCCCCACTTTTTCCCCCTCTGAGTAAAAGGTTTCTTTCTGGAAGGCCCTCAACCTCTCCGCCTTTTTCAAAAATAGCTGATCAACCTCCCTCTGAGCTGCCCTCATACGATTCCGAGATTCCACAGTACGATGTTCCCCCAATGCCGCCTCTGCTGCCTTTAATTCCTCTAGGACACCCTGATCCCGCTTTCTGGTCCTGGTCTTATGTCTTGAGATGTCCCTAAACAAAATTCCCCTTAGATACGCTTTGATGGTGTCCCACACTACATGGCATTCTGCGCTCCCTTCATTGATCTTAAAAAACTCCTCTATCTCTGCCCCCACCTTTTCCATGTCCAAAATTTGTAACCAAACTGGGTGAATTTTCCATCCCGCCTTCCCCAAACCGTCCTGACTTGACAACTTTAAAGAGACCTGAACAGGGCTGTGATCTGATAAAATCCTAGGATTATATTCCACCCCGTTTAACAGTTCGTTCATCCTATCGTTTCCCAAGGCGACATCAATTCTTGACATCGAGCCATATGTAGTCGAGTAACAGGAATAGGAATATGTGTTGACATTGCGGACCCTCCACAGATCAGTCCAGCCTATTTCTCTGAGATAATTACCAAAGGGAGTGTCATTACCGTCCCTACGCTTAGGTGCATGGTTACTCTTGTCCCAGTGGTCATTTGCTATATTATTTACATCCCCCACCACCAAAAGAGGGATCCCATCCCAGCCTCTTATAGACTCCAATATGTCCTGGATCTTCCTTCCAGAGTATGGCGGAGGTATATACAATGATACTATGCATATTAAACGATTAAAGAGTTTACACACCAACAAAACATATTGACCATCCGTGTCAATTTTGACCTCAACTTCCTCAAATGGGGTATTAGTATGAATCAATACTGACACACCTCTCGCATAACTAGAGAACGTCGAATGATACGCCTTGCGCACCCATCTTTTCTGTAACATATCAACTTTTTCCTTTACTAGATGGGTCTCTTGCAGGCAAATCACCGAGGGCCTCTGTTTCAGTAAATACTGAAATATTGCTGCGCGTTTAGTGGCGTCCGCTAATCCCCTAACATTCCAGCTTATAATGTTAACATCCCCTCCCATTTCCTAGAAACAAAATGATTAGTTAGAGCAGTCTCCTTCAGGTCTCCCCCGATACCCACCTCCCCCCTCCCCGCCCCTTTCCTCAACTCCCCCATCTAAAACTCAATGGAGTTCAACTAGAACAAACTTTCTTTCTCTGTATGAGAACTGAGAGCTCTTGATACAACCTAGAACTAAGCCCTTTGCAGTCCATCTCTCCCCCTCCCACCGCTAACAGCATGAAGTATTCTTTGCGCCGCCGAGCACACTGTTTTATCCTTTTGAGAACATTCTGTCTAAAGACACAAGACAATTTCAAAAATCACAGTCATGGGGTATAACCAGATGAGTGGCGAAGTCACAGCGTCAGTCTCATCGGTTCCGATCCACGCCAGTTTTCTTGGTATTGGTATCCAGCCACTGCATAGCCTCCTCCGGGTTCTGGAAAAAATGAACCCGGTCCAGCGCTACCACCCTGAGCTTAGCCGGGTATAGCATTGAATATTTTAGATCCAGGTCTCGGAGCCGCCGCTTGACTTCCCCGAACTTCATTCTCAGTTTTTGCACCGATGCCGAATAGTCCGGATAAATGGAGATCCGATTTCCGTCTATACTCAGTCCATCACTGATCCTGGCCTTCCTTAGTAGGGTTTCCCGATCCCGATAGTCCAAAATTTTTGCCATCAAGGCTCGAGGGGGGGATCCAGGCGGCAGGGGTCGGGTGGGGACTCTATGGGCCCTTTCCACGGAGAAGTGGTTAGTAAGATCTGCTCCTCCCACCGAGTTTTTAAGCCATGCCTCAATGTATTCAGCAGGATTATTCCCCTCCACCTTCTCCGGCACCCCAATTATTCTTAGATTGTTCCTTCGGGAACGGTTTTCCAGGTCATCTGTTTTAAATTCCAGTTCCGCAATGCGCTGAATGTATCTCTTTTCAACAGTTCATTTGTCTGATCCTCCACACTGCCCACGCGCTCCTCCACCACCTCCACTCTTTTCTCCACTTTACGCATAGCAGAATTAAGGGACTTCATTTCAACTGTTAAATCGTCCACTCTTAGATTCAGTGCGGCCAGGGCAGATTTACAGTGTATAACGACTGAGAAAATGTCCTGCAGTGTAGGCTCCCCCACATTTGATTGCTGCGCACCCTCAGAGTCCTTAGCCTGTACTGGGCTGGCGGTAGGTGTCATGTTATTTGCACCATGCATCTCCTGCATCCTCCCTGGAGAAAGCTGCTCCTCCACCACACTGAGGGTATCTTCCCCCACTCTCTTCTGCCTCTGCAGGGGTTCCCTCTCTTCCGGCCCTTCTGGGCCCAGCAGCAGGGCGCCCCCCTCCTCCGTTCGAGCAAACCTTTCCAGCCGGGCGATTACCTCCAGCCTCCGGCGGTATTCAGTACTGGCTCTGGCCGCCTCCTCCTCTGCCACGGCGCCATCTTGGATTTTCGCGCCAGTCGCGGGCGCCGACTGTTTTCGGCGCGGCATCGCCGCTTTACTCCTCTCCCTGCCTCCGGCCCTCTCCCCCGTGCCCAGGGGTCTTGCGGAGCGTCTCCGTCCGGTTTTCGGCGCTCGGCGACGCCTTCAAAGGTAAGAACTTAGGAGCGGTGCGGGGAGAGAGACCCGTTGCACGTCCGCTCACATCGCTCGCTAGGCCACGCCCCCCCGCCATTGCTTCCATCTTAATGCTCTCGTTTAGTAGTTGTTGGAAACTACGCTGCATTAGGCCTACAAATTGGGTATGGGGTGTAGAGAGATGGTGTGTTCCACTCCAAGGTGTTCTCCAGGTTGCCTTTCCTGAGCTTCTATCTTCAGGCTCTCGTTTAGTAGTTGTTGGAAACTACACTGCATTAGGCCTACAAAATGGGTATGGGGTGTAGAGAGATGCTGTGTTCCACTCCAAGGTGTTCCCCAGGTTTCCTCGCCATTGCTTCGATCTTAATGCTCTCGTTTAGTAGTTGTTGGAAACTACACTGCATTAGGCCTACAAATTGGGTATGGGGTGTAGAGACGGTGTGTTCCACTTCAAGGTGTTCTCCAGGTTGCCTTTCCTGAGCTTCTATCTTCAGGCTCTCGTTTAGTAGTTGTTGGAAACTACACTGCATTAGGCCTACAAAATGGGTATGGGGTGTAGAGAGATGGTGTGTTCCACTCCAAGGTGTTCCCCAGGTTTCCTCGCCATTGCTTCGATCTTAATGCTCTCGTTTAGTAGTTGTTGGAAACTACACTGCATTAGGCCTACAAATTGGGTATGGGGTGTAGAGACGGTGTGTTCCACTCCAAGGTGTTCTCCAGGTTGCCTTTCCAGAGCTTCTATCTTCAGGCTCTCGTTTAGTAGTTGTTGGAAACTACACTGCATTAGGCCTACAAAATGGGTATGGGGTGTAGAGAGATGTTGTGTTCCACTCCAAGGTGTTCCCCAGGTTTCCTCGCCATTGCTTCCATCTTAATGCTCTCGTTTAGTAGTTTTTGGAAACTACGCTGCATTAGGCCTACAAATTGGGTATGGGGTGTAGAGAGATGGTGTGTTCCACTCCAAGGTGTTCCCCAGGTTTCCTCGCCATTGCTTCGATCTTAATGCTCTCGTTTAGTAGTTGTTGGAAACTACGCTGCATTAGGCCTACAAATTGGGTATGGGGTGTAGAGAGATGGTGTGTTCCACTCCAAGGTGTTCTCCAGGTTGCCTTTCCTGAGCTTCTATCCTCAGGCTCTCGTTTAGTAGTTTTTGGAAACTACACTGCATTAGGCCTACAAAATGGGTATGGGGTGTAGAGAGATGGTGTGTTCCACTCCAAGGTGTTCCCCAGGTTTCCTCGCCATTGCTTCGATCTTAATGCTCTCGTTTAGTAGTTGTTGGAAACTACACTGCATTAGGCCTACAAATTGTGTATGGGGTGTAGAGAGATGGTGTGTTCCACTCCAAGGTGTTCCCCAGGTTTCCTCGCCATTGCTTCGATCTTAATGCTCTCGTTTACTAGTTGTTGGAAACTACACTGCATTAGGCCTACAAATTGGGTATGGGGTGTAGAGAGATGGTGTGTTCCACTCCAAGGTGTTCCCCAGGTTTCCTCGCCATTGCTTCGATCTTAATGCTCTCGTTTAGTAGTTGTTGGAAACTACGCTGCATTAGGCCTACAAATTGGGTATGGGGTGTAGAGAGATGGTGTGTTCCACTCCAAGGTGTTCTCCAGGTTGCCTTTCCTGAGCTTCTATCTTCAGGCTCTCGTTTAGTAGTTGTTGGAAACTACACTGCATTAGGCCTACAAAATGGGTATGGGGTGTAAAGAGATGGTGTGTTCCACTCCAAGGTGTTCCCCAGGTTTCCTCGCCATTGCTTCGATCTTAATGCTCTCGTTTAGTAGTTGTTGGAAACTACGCTGCATTAGGCCTACAAATTGGGTATGGGGTGTAGAGAGATGGTGTGTTACACTCCAAGGTGTTCCCCAGGTTTCCTCTCCATTGCTTCGATCTTCTGGCTCTCGTTTAGTAGTTGTTGGAAACTACACTGCATTAGGCCTACAAATTGAGTATGGGGTGTAGAGAGATGGTGTGTTCCACTCCAAGGTGTTCCCCAGGTTTCCTCGCCATTGCTTCGATCTTAATGCTCTCGTTTAGTAGTTGTTGGAAACTACACTGCATTAGGCCTACAAATTGTGTATGGGGTGTAGAGACGGTGTGTTCCACTCCAAGGTGTTCTCCAGGTTGCCTTTCCTGAGCTTCTATCTTCAGGCTCTTGTTAAATAGTGGTTAAATGGAACAACTGCATTTGGCGTACTAGTTGGTTTGGGGCCTACTAACAGTGTCTGCCGCTCCTTGCTGTTCTCCTGGTTTCCTGTCCTGAAATTCCATTTTCAGGCTCTCGTTAAGTAGTTGTTAATGTTAGACTGCATTTGGCCTACTAGTTGGGTTGGGGCCTACTATCGGTGTCTGCCACTCCTTGCTGTTCTCCTCCACTGAACAAAGCTGTGCCGCCTGTTTACTACGGTTGCCAATTTTGAACTGCATTTCGACTACTTACTGATTTGGGCCTACTCTCTGTGTCAGCCTCTCATTCCAGTTGTCCTCCACTGCAATGCCCCCTGGTTAGTCCTGTGTTACCAATTTTGAACTGCATTTAGCCCACTTTATTCTTTGGGCCTATATCTGTGTTTCCTCCTCATCCTGCCCATTGCCCAGCCAGTGATAGATGAGTCTGCTGGTACATTGACCCATAACGCAAAATTCCCTGTGCACGCTACACAGCAAGATTGTGACCCTGCTGAAAGTCGGGTTCCTCTTCCCGCATACCATACCACCTTACACGGGGACAAAGAGGAAGGTGCAAATGAAAGTGCAGGTTCCTTCATCAGGTGAGGGGAGGAATACTAGTTGGCGACGTCACTGGCACATGGCCTCTCATAGTACGCAAAAGTGTTGCTGCCGGTGGGAGGCGCCCCCGCCGTGCAAACACACCGCTGTACTTTGAGGGGCCCTGTGCCAGTGCCAAAGCCAACGAGTGGGCCCCCCCTGCTTGCTCAGGATCTCAACACTTGCAAAATTGAAATACTTACCTCTCCCTGCTCCACTGCCGTGATGTGTTCCAGATTTCCTGGGCCCACTAATTACTTGAACCAGCCCTACCCCCCACAACTTTAGCCAAATGACCCCCAATTTCAAATGCCTTCCAATTATTATAAGGTAAATTACGATTGACAAGCTTCTGTAACAAGAATGGATGTTTTTGCCATTAAAATGGGCAGTGTAGGTGTTTTCCTGGCCTCCACTCACTGCCGACTATGCTCCCCCATTGACTTGCATTGGGTTTCGTGTTTCGGGCGATACCCGACTTTTCGCGATAATCGGCCGATTCCACTCGACTTGACTTCTAAGATAGTCGGGTTTCGCGAAACACGGCTCGACTCTAAAAAGGTCAAGGTTGCTCAACCCTATTTGCTCGTATTAAAGGGGCTAGTTGGTTCACCAAGATAGATCTTCGAGAGGCGTATAATCTTGTGCGTATTAAACAAGGCGATGAATGGAAAACAGCATTTAATACGCCCGAGGGCCATTTTGAGTACCTGGTTATGCCATTCGGGCTTTCCAATGCTCCATCAGTATTTCAGTCCTTTATGCATGACATCTTCCAAGAGTAACATAGTAACATAGTAACATAGTTAGTAAGGCCGAAAAAATACATTTGTCCATCCAGTTCAGCCTATATTCCATCATAATAAATCCCCAGATCTACGTCCTTCTACAGAACCTAATTGTATGATACAATATTGTTCTGCTCCAGGAAGACATCCAGGCCTCACTTGAACCCCTGGACTGAGTTCGCCATCACCATCTCCTCAGGCAAGCAATTCCAGATTCTCACTGCCCTAACAGTAAAGAATCCTCTTCTATGTTGGTGGAAAAACCTTCTCTCCTCCAGACGCAAAGAATGCCCCCTTGTGCCCGTCAACTTCCTTGGTATAAACAGATCCTCAGCGAGATATTTGTATTGTCCCCTTATATACTTATACATGGTTATTAGATCGCCCCTCAGTCGTCTTTTTTCTAGACTAAATAATCCTAATTTCGCTAATCTATCTGGGTACTGTAGTTCTCCCATCCCCTTTATTAATTTTGTTGCCCTCCTTTGTACTCTCTCTAGTTCCATTATATCCTTCCTGAGCACCGGTGCCCAAAACTGGACACAGTACTCCATGTGTGGTCTAACTAGGGATTTGTACAGAGGCAGTATAATGCTCTCATCATGTGTATCCAGACCTCTTTTAATGCACCCCATGATCCTGTTTGCCTTGGCAGCTGCTGCCTGGCACTGGCTGCTCCAGGTAAGTTTATCATTAACTAGGATCCCCAAGTCCTTCTCCCTGTCAGATTTACCCAGTGGTTTCCCATTCAGTGTGTAATGGTGATATTGATTCCTTCTTCCCATGTGTATAACCTTACATTTATCATTGTTAAACCTCATCTGCCACCTTTCAGCCCAAGTTTCCAACTTATCCAGATCCATCTGTAGCAGAATACTATCTTCTCTTGTATTAACTGCTTTACATAGTTTTGTATCATCTGCAAATATTGATATTTTACTGTGTAAACCTTCTACCAGATCATTAATGAATATGTTGAAGAGAACAGGTCCCAATACCGACCCCTGCGGTACCCCACTGGTCACAGCGACCCAGTTAGAGACTATACCATTTATAACGACCCTCTGCTTTCTATCACTAAGCCAGTTACTAACCCATTTACACACATTTTCCCCCAGGCCAAGCATTCTCATTTTGTGCACCAACCTCTTGTGCGGCACGGTATCAAACGCTTTGGAAAAATCGAGATATACCACGTCCAATGACTCACCGTGGTCCAGCCTATAGCTTACCTCTTCATAAAAACTGATTAGATTGGTTTGACAGGAGCGATTTCTCATAAACCCATGCTGATATGGAGTTAAACAGTTATTCTCATTGTACCTGGATAAATTCCTGATTGTGTATTTGGATGATATTTTGGTCTTTTCGGATGATTGGGAGTCTCATGTGAAGCAGGATCACAGAAAAACTTTTAAATGCAAGTGCCCCAAAAAAAGGAATAATCACCGACTAAAGCACGAAATAAACAGATAAATACAATACACAATAAAACGTAACATTTACTATTAATGCAGATAAAAATGACAACACTCACGACCTAAAAACGTCTACTATTAGGCTGACAAAAAGATACAGGGTGCACTCAGAACCTATTATATAACTATCTATACCCTACCTAACTGCGGAGGTTGGCACCCTATAAATCCTGCGCAATGGCGCCCCCGCTCAACGAAGGCTCGCCCTAACTCACCCTGGAACACCCTCAAGTGAGGAAGATAGACAAACAGCAGACCATACAGACAGACGAACAAAATTGCAATTGAAGCTGCAGAAAAAATAAAGTGCACGTATGCTATAAAAAATCAATATTAGCGCATATCAAGCACACAATTGCACTTATCCCCATATGGCCTATAGCCTTCTTGTGGGATTAAACTGTACCTAGATGCATACTACCTGCCTGCGGGGGTTGGCACCCTATAATCCTGCACAAATGGCGCCCCCGCTCTCGTCGTCTGGCCCTGATGCGCCCTAACACTGCCAAATGGCAACTAGACCGAAAAAATACATATCTCAGTATGTTCATCTTTGAGATGAACATACTGAGATATGTATATTGAAATATATTGGGATATGTATATATGTTTGTGTTATTGGGGATGTGTTTTTTTGGTTAGGTGGTATAGTTTACCTAATTGGTGACTGTACGTGCGGCCTGCTTTTTGTATTTTTTCGGTCTAGTTGCCATTTGGCAGTGTTAGGGCGCATCAGGGCCAGACGACGAGAGCGGGGGCGCCATTTGCGCAGGATTATAGGGTGCCAACCCCCGCAGGCAGGTAGTATGCATCTAGGTACAGTTTAATCCCACAAGAAGGCTATAGGCCATATGGGGATAAGTGCAATTGTGTGCTTGATATGCGCTAATATTGATTTTTTTATAGCATACGTGCACTTTATTTTTTCTGCAGCTCCAATTGCAATTTTGGTCGTTTGTCTGTCTGTATGGTCTGCTGTTTGTCTATCTTCCTCACTTGAGGGTGTTCCAGGGTGAGTTAGGGCGAGCCTTCGTTGAGCGGGGGCGCCATTGCGCAGGATTTATAGGGTGCCAACCTCTGCAGTTAGGTAGGGTATAGATAGTTATATAATATGTTCTGAGTGCACCCTGTATCTTTTTGTCAGCCTAATAGTAGACGTTTTTAGGTCATGAGTGTTGTCATTTTTATCTGCATTAATAGTAAATGTTACGTTTTATTGTGTATTGTATTTAACTGTTTATTTAGTGCTTTAGTCGGTGATTATTCATGTGAAGCAGGTCAGAATGGTGTTCCAGGTCCTTCGTGCGAACTCCTTGCTTGTGAAGGGGTCAAAGTGTCTCTTTGGAGTTCAGAAGGTTTCATTTTTGGGGTTCATTTTTTCCCCTTCTACTATCGAGATGGACCCTGCTAAAGTCCAGGCCATTTACGATTGGACTCAACCGACATCTGTGAAGAGCCTGCAAAAGTTCCTGGGCTTTCCTAATTTTTATTGGCGCTTCATCGCTAATTTTTCTACTGTTGCTAAACCGTTGACTGATTTGACCAAGAAGGGTGCTGATGTGGTCAATTGGTCTTCTGCAGCTGTAGAGGCTTTTCAGGAGTTGAAGCGTCATTTTTCTTCTGCCCCTGTGTTGTGCCAGCCAGATGTTTCGCTCCCGTTTCAGGTTGAAGTTGATGCTTCTGAGATTGGAGCAGGGGCTGTTTTGTCGCAAAGAAGTTCTGATGGCTCGGTGATGAAGCCATGTGCTTTCTTTTCTAGAAAGTTTTCGCCTGCTGAGCGTAATTATGATGTTGGTAATCGTGAGTTGTTGGCCATGAAGTGGGCATTCGAGGAGTGGCGTCATTGGCTTGAAGGAGCCAAGCATCGCGTGGTGGTCTTGACAGATCACAAGAATTTTACTTATCTTGAGTCTGCCAAACGGTTGAATCCAAGACAGGCTTGATGGTCGTTATTTTTCTCCCGTTTTGATTTTGTGGTTTCGTACCTTCCGGGCTCTAAGAATGTGAAGGCTGATGCCCTGTCAAGGAGTTTTGTGCCTGACTCTCCGGGTGTTCCTGAGCCGGCGGGTATTCTCAAAGAGGGGGTAATTTTGTCTGCCATCTCCCCTGATTTGCGGCGGGTGCTGCAAAAATTTCAGGCTGATAGACCTGACCGTTGCCCAGCGGAGAAACTGTTTGTCCCTGATAGATGGACTAGTAGAGTTATCTCTGAGATTCATTGTTCAGTGTTGGCTGGGCATCCTGGAATCTTTGGTACCAGAGATTTGGTGGCTAGATCCTTTTGGTGGCCATCTTTGTCACGGGATGTGCGTTCTTTTGTGCAGTCCTGTGGGACTTGTGCTCGGGCTAAGCCCTGCTGTTCTCGTGCCAGTGGGTTGCTTTTGCCCTTGCCGGTCCCGAAGAGGCCCTGGATGCATATTTCTATGGATTTTATTTCGGATCTCCCCGTCTCTCAAAAGATGTCGGTCATTTGGGTGGTTTGTGATCGCTTTTCTAAGATGGTCCATTTGGTACTTTTGTCTAAATTGCCTTCCTCCTCTGATTTGGTGCCATTATTTTTCCAGCATGTGGTTCGTTTACATGGTATCCCGGAGAACATCGTTTCTGACAGAGGTTCCCAGTTTGTTTCGAGGTTTTGGCGATCCTTTTGTGCAAGGATGGGCATTGATTTGTCTTTTTCCTCGGCTTTCCATCCTCAGACAAATGGCCAAACCGAACGAACTAATCAAACTTTGGAAACATATCTGAGATGCTTTGTTTCTGCTGATCAGGATGATTGGGTGTCCTTTTTGCCGTTGGCTGAGTTCGCCCTTAATAATCAGGCCAGCTCGGCTACTTTGGTTTCGCCATTTTTCTGCAATTCTGGTTTCCATCCTCGTTTCTCTTCAGGGCAGGTTGAGTCTTTGGACTGTCCTGGTGTAGATACTATGGTGGATAGGTTGCAGCAGATTTGGACTCATGTGGTGGACAATTTGACATTGTCGCAGGAGAAGGCTCAACGTTTCGCTAACCGCCGGTGCTGTGTGGGTCCCCGACTTCATGTTGGGGATTTGGTTTGGTTTTCGTCTCGTTATGTTCCTATGAAGGTTTCCTCTCCTAAGTTTAAGCCTCGTTTCATTGGTCCGTATAAGATTTCTGAGGTTCTCAATCCTGTGTCATTTCGTTTGGCCCTTCCTGCTTCTTTTGCCATCCATAATGTGTTCCATAGGTCGTTATTGCGGAGATACGTGGCGCCTGTGGTTCCATCCGTTGATCCTCCTGCCCCGGTGTTGGTTGAGGGGGAGTTGGAGTATGTGGTGGAGAAGATTTTGGATTCTCGTGTTTCTAGACGGAAACTCCAGTACCTGGTCAAGTGGAAGGGTTATGGTCAGGAAGATAATTCCTGGGTTTTTGCCTCTGATGTTCATGCTGCCGATCTGGTTCGTGCCTTTCATTTGGCTCATCCTGGTTGGCCTGGGGGCTCTGGTGAGGGTTCGGTGACCCCTCCTCAAGGGGGGGGTACTGTTGTGAATTCTGTTGTCGGGCTCTCTCCTGTGGTCATGAATGGTACTTCGGCTGGTTCTGTCCATGGACTTCCTCTGGTGGGTGTTTCTAAGTTTCCTTCCACAGGTGACAAGGTTAATTCGTTAGCTGGCTGCTCTATTTAACTCCACTTAGATCTTTGCTCCATGCCACCTGTCAATGTTCCAGTATTGGTCTAGTTCACTCCTGGATCGTTCTTGTGACCTGTCTTCCCAGCAGAAGCTAAGTTCCAGCTTGTATTTCTTTGGTTTGCTATTTTTCTGTCCAGCTTGCTATTTTTATTGTTGTCTTGCTTGCTGGAAGCTCTGGGACGCAGAGGGAGCGCCTCCGCACCGTGAGTCGGTGCGGCGGGTCTTTTTGCGCCCTCTGCGTGGTCTTTTTGTAGGTTTTTGTGCTGAGCGCAAAGTAACCTTTCCTATCCTCGGTCTGTTCAGTAAGTCGGGCCTCACTTTGCTAAATCTATTTCATCTCTGTGTTTGTATTTTCATCTTTACTCACAGTCATTATATGTGGGGGGCTGCCTTTTCCTTTGGGGAATTTCTCTGAGGCAAGGTAGGCTTTATTTTTCTATCTTCAGGGCTAGCTAGTTCCTTAGGCTGTGCCGAGTTGCATAGAGAGCGTTAGGCGCAATCCACGGCTATTTCTAGTGTGTTTGATAGGATTAGGGATTGCGGTCGGCCGAGTTCCCACGTTCCAGAGCTCGTCCTTTATTATCAGTAACTATCAGGTCATTCCGTGTGCTCTTAACCACCAGGTCCATTATTGTCCAGACCACCAGGTCATAACAGGCCACCCAATCATCCTGATCAGCAGACACAAAGCATCTCAAATAAGTCTCCAAAGTCTGATTAGTTTGCTCGGTCTGGCCATTTGTCTGAGGATGAAATGCAGAAGAAAAAGACAAATCAATGCCCAGCTTAGCACAAAAGGCCCGCCAAAACCTAGAAACAAACTGGGAACCTCTGTCGGACACAATATTTTCCGGAATACCATGCAAACGAACCACATGCTGAAAAAACAACGGAACCAAATCAGAAGAGGAAGGCAATTTAGGCAAAGGCACCAAATGAACCATCTTAGAGAACCGGTCACAAACAACCCAGATAACAGACATCTTCTGGGAGACCGGAAGATCAGAAATAAAATCCATAGAAATATGCGTCCAGGGCCTCTCAGGGACTGGCAATAGCAAAAGCAACCCACTAGAACGGGAACAACAAGGCTTGGCTCGCGCACAAGTCCCACAGGACTGCACAAAAGAACGCACATCATGCGACAAAGAAGGCCACCAAAAGGACCTACCAACCAAGTCTCTGGTACCAAAAATGCCAGGATGACCAGCCAACATGGAACAGTGAACCTCAGAAATCACTCTACTAGTCCATCTGTCAGGAACAAACAGTTTCCCCACAGGACAGCGGTCAGGTTTGTCAGCCTGAAACTCCTGAAGAACCCGTCGTAAATCAGGGGAAATGGCCGAAAGGACCACCCCTTCTTTCAGAATACTGACCGGTTCTAAGACCTCAGGAGAATCAGGCAAAGAACTCCTAGAGAGGCCCATCGAGCCTGTCTAGGATTCAGCCGTTTGGCAGGCTCAAGGTAAATCAGATTCTTATGATCGGTCAAGACCACAATACGGTGCTTAGCTCCTTCAAGCCAATGTCGCCACTCCTCAAATGCCCACTTCATAGCCAACAACTCCCGATTGCCGACATCATAATTGCGTTCAGCAGGCGAAAACTTACGGGAAAAGAAGGCACACGGTTTCATTAAGGAACCAACAGGATCCCTCTGAGACAAAATGGCCCCTGCCCCAATCTCAGAAGCGTCAACCTCAACCTGAAACGGAAGAGAAACATCCGGTTGGCGCAACACCGGAGCAGAAGTAAATCGACGTTTAAGCTCCTGAAAGGCAGAGACAGCCGCAGAGGACCAATTCGCCACATCAGCGCCTTTCTTCGTCAAATCGGTCAAGGGTTTAACAACGCTGGAAAAATTAGCAATGAAACGGCGATAAAAATTTGCAAAACCCAAAAATTTCTGAAGACTCTTCACGGATGTGGGCTGAATCCAATCATGAGTGGCCTGAACCTTAACCGGATCCATCTCTATAGACGAGGGAGAAAAAATGAAGCCCAAAAAAAGAAACCTTCTGCACCCCAAAGAGACACTTAGACCCTTTCACAAACAAAGCATTGTCACGGAGGATCTGAAATACCATCCTGACCTGTTGCACATGAGACTCCCAATCATCGGAAAAAATCAAAATATCGTCCAAATATACAATCAAGAATTTATCAAGATAAGTCCGGAAGATATCATGCATGAAGGACTGAAAAACAGATGGAGCATTAGAGAGTCCGAATGGCATCACAAGGTATTCAAAATGGCCTTCGGGCGTGTTAAACGCAGTTTTCCATTCATCACCATGCTTAATACAAACAAGATTATATGCCCCCCGAAGGTCAATCTTCGGAAACCAACTAGCTCCCTTAATCCTAGCAAACAAATCGGAAAGCAAAGGTAAAGGGTATTGAAACTTGACCGTGATCTTATTCAAGAGGCGATAATCAATACAGGGTCTCAAGGAACCATCTTTTTTAGCAACAAAAAAGAACCCCGCTCCCAACGGTGAAGAAGATGGTCGAATATGCCCTTTCTCCAAAGACTCCTTAATATAGCTCCGCATGGCGGTATGTTCAGGCACAGACAGGTTGAAAAGTCGACCCTTAGGAAACTTGCAGCCTGGAATCAAGTCAATAGCACAATTGCAGTCCCTGTGCGGTGGAAGGGAACTGGACTTGGGCTCATCGAATACATCCTGAAAATCAGACAAAAACTTTAGAATTTCAGAAGAGGAAGAAGAGGAGATTGACATCTGGGGAACATCATTATGAACCCCCTGATAACCCCAACTAGTCACAGACATGGACTTCCAATCCAACACAGGATTATGTACCTGCAACCACAGAAAACCCAACACGATAGCATCATGCAAATTATGCAACACCAGAAATCGACAATCTTCCTGATGGGCTGGCGCCATGCGCATGGTCACCTGTGTCCAAAACTGGGGCTTATTTTTAGCCAAGGGTGTAGCATCAATGCCCCTTAAAGGAATAGGGTTCTGCAAAGGCTGCAAGGGAAAACCACAACGCTTGGCAAACTCAAAGTCCATTAAGTTGAAGGCGGCGCCTGAATCCACAAACGCCATGACAGAAAATGATGACAATGAGCAGATCAGGGACACAGATAACAAAAATTTAGGTTGTACAGTACTGATGGTAATTGAACTGGCGATCCTCTTTGTCCACTTAGGGCAGACAGAAATGACATGAGAAGCGTCGCCACAATAATAACACAACCTATTTTGACGTCTGAAACCTTGTCGTTCCGTTCTAGACAGAATCCTATCACACTGCATTGGCTCAGGAATCTGCTCTGAGGACAACGCCACAGCACGCACAGTTCTGCGTTCCCGCAAGCGCCGGTCAATCTGAATGGCCAGAGACATAGAATCACTCAGACCGGAAGGCGTGGGAAACCCCACCATAACATCTTTAACGGATTCAAAAAGACCCTTTCTGAAAATTGCCGCCAAAGCAACATTATTCCATTTAGTCAACACTGACCATTTTCTGAATTTCTGACAATACAATTCTGCCGCCTCTTGACCCTGAGACAGGGCCAACAAGGTCTTCTCAGCTTGATCCACAGAATTGGGTTCATCATATAACAATCCCAAAGCCTGAAAAATGGAGTCTACATCAAGCAAAGCCGGATTCCCAGATTCCAGGGAAAATGCCCAATCCTGTGGGTTTCCTGCAAACCTAAATACCCCAGTCAGATTTGCAATCAGCAGATACACCTGTCCAGAACTGCAGGCCAGGGACAACTGCATTACCACCTACAGCCACCGGAGGGAGCCTAAAAGCAGAATTCACAACAGTGAGACAATTGGGGGTTCGAAGTGCTCACCACACATCTAGATAAGTTCCTTGGGTGGTCTAGTTTAAAAAATTAGGCCACTTGTGAAGGTTTCCACTGTTTAGGCACATCAGGGGGCTCTCCAAACGTCATGAGGTCTGATCTCAATTCCAGCCAATTTTTGCATTGAAAAGTCAAATGGCGCTCCTTCCCTTTCGAGCCTTGCCATGCACCCAAACAGTGGTTTATCCCCACATATGGGGTATCAGCGTAATCAGGACAAACTGCTCAACATCTTTTGGGGTCCAATTATTCCTGTTACCCTTAGGAAAATAAAAATTTGGGGACAATAAAATCATTTTTGTTTAAAACATATGATTTTTTTTTTTTTATGGCTCTACATTATAAACTTCTGTGAAGCACTTGGGGGTTCACAGTGCTCACCACACACCTAGATAAGTTCCTTAAGGGGTCTACTTTCCAAAATGGTGTCATTTGTGGGGGGTTTCCACTGTTTAGGCACATCAGGGGCTCTGCAAACACAACATGGCATCCGATCTCAATTCCTGCCAATTTTGCATTGAAAAGTCAAACGGCGCTCCTTCCCTTCCGAGCTCTGCCATGCACCCAAATAGTAGTTTACTCCCACATATGGGGTATCAGCGTACTCAGGACAAATTGCACAACAACTTTTAGGGAGGTCCAATTTCTCGGGATACCCTTGGGAAAATAAAAAATAACAGGCTAAAAGGTAATTTTTGTGTAAAAAAAATGATTTTTTTATTTTCACAGCTCTACATTATAAAATTTAGTGAAACAATTGGGGGTTCAAAGTGCTCACCACACATCTAGATAAGTTCCTTGGGTGGTCTAGTTTCCAAAATGGGGTCACTTGTGAGGGTTTCCACTGTTTAGGCACATCAGGGGCTCTCCAAACGAGACCTGTGGTCTGATCTCAATTCCAGCCAATTCTGCGTTCAAATAGTCAAACGGTGCTCCTTCTCTTTGGAGCTCTTCCATGTGCCCAAACAGTGGTTTACCCCCACATATGGGGTATCAACGTAATCAGGACAAATTGCACAACAACATATGGGGTCCAATTGCTCCTGTCATCATTAATCAAGTAAAACAAATTGGATCTGAAGTAAATTTTTTGTGAAAAACAGTTACATTTTTAAACATTCCAAAAATTCCTGTGAATCACCTGAAGGATTAATAAACTTATTGAATGTGGTTTTGAGCACCTTGAGGGGTGCAATTTTTAGAATGGTGTCACTTTTTGGTATTTTCTACCATATAGACCCCTCAAAGTGACTTTAAATGTGATGTGGTCCCTTAAAAAAAATCTGGTAAAAATGAGAAATTCGCTGGTTAACTTTTAACCCTTATAACTTCCTAACAAAAAAAGTTGGTTCCGAAATTGTGCTGAAGTAAAGTAGACATGTGGGAAATGTTACTTATTATTTAAAAAAATCAAATTTGGAAAATTGCGAAATTTTCAAAATTTTCACCAAATTTCCATTTTTTCACAAATAAACGCAAGTCGTATCAAATAAATTTTACCACTATCATGAAGTACATTATGTCTCGAAAAAACAATGTCTGAATCACCAGGTTCTGTTGAAGCGTTCCAGAGTTACAACCTCATAAACGGACAGTGGTCAGAATTGTAAAAATTGTCCTGGTCATTAACATGCAAACCACCCTTGGGGGTAAAGGGGTTAAGGGAATGTGTCAAATACATTTCTTTTAAATGACCATTAATGCCACATAGAAGGAACAAACACTGTCACAACATGGCTGGACCACATATTACCATCTCATAGTGACCGAATACTACAATACTGATCAATAATTTAAAAAAAAACACAATACTAATATTACCATGTGTCATTATACACAAGAGCTCTGTAAATAGTACACAGTGTATAGTGTAAGTGTACAGGTAATAGAGTCACTAACCAGTGACATTATACACAAGAGTTTTGTATATAGTGTCAGTGTACAGGTAATAAAGGGATCGCCAGTGACATTATACACAGGAGCTCTGTATATAGTGTATAGTGTAAGTGTACAGGTAACAAAATTACTTACCAGTGATGTCTGTAGTTGAAGATGTTCATCTTCGCTTTTCTTCTTCATCCAGCTTAGAATGCCATCATTTCTTCCAGCCAGGACTCGCCTCATCACTGAACATAATGTTCTGTGTAAACTGAGGGTCCTGTTCCAATTTTTGTTTTGCCCATTCTGCAAATTCAGCACGCATATTTGGGTCACCCACCATTCCCATTTTATTTAGGTATACCCATATAAATGGTCCACCCTGTACTTTTAACCAATGCAGGAGTTCGTGAAACCAGATGCCGAAATCTTTTTTTTCCCTCTCTGTCGCAGTATCCCCATCACATAATTTATGTTATAGTTCAACTGAGCTTTACCAGAGACTCAGAGTGGTGTATTTCTTCTCCTGCATGGGGTTGATCAAACAAATGCAGGCAGCAACACACATGGGAGAAAAGAACACGCTGTCCTCTCCTCTCTGATCTTTACAGCTACTGGTAGACGCACAGCAGAACGGAGTTAATTATCGTTACAAAACCCTTCCAGATCTCATCTCACGGCAGTTAGTGTGGGGGGGAGGATGTCAGATGACAGCATTATAGATGAGATCTGAAAGTATTTGTAATGGCACATACCTCCAAACTTACTGTGTAGAAATACAGCTGAGCTGAGTTGTTTCAAAACTTTTCCAGATCTTATCTCAGCGCAGTCCATGTGGGGTGAGGGTGACAGCTGACAGCATCATGAGTTAAGATCTGGAAGTATTTGTAATGACACATACCTCCACAGTTACTGTGTGGGGATACAACTGAGCCGAGTCATGTGTCATTGTTATTCCAGTTCTTTTTGCAAGTCTTTGTCATGTCCCACAATTTGGGAATCATCAAGTATTGTATCATCATTGTATTGTTGCTGTTACATTGCTATGGAATCAGGTTTGCTTTTTAGAAGTTTGTTCTGTCTCCATGTAGTCCAGTTTTGATATAAGTAACTTCTCCCTTCTTCCCCAGCTAGTGTTTGTGTAAGAACTGGTCAATACAGATATCCATAGAAATGCTGTCTAGGGAGCCCCACTCTCGTAGCCCAATTATGGCGTCAGAATAGTCTATGTACCATATCTTGCTTTCAAAGGAATTAACAGCCATGTAAGAAAAAAAAATTAAGAATTATTGATAGTAAAGTGTGGACAATCTTGACAGTTTGTGAACCCATTAGAATTTTCCATATTTCTTCACAAATTCAACCAAAAACTACATCAGATTTTCACATAAGTCCTTAAATTAAGTAAGGAGAACCAAATCAAATAAATTAGTAAAAAATATTAGACTTTAGCATTTTTTTTAAAATGGGAAAAATGATGCAGTGTCCCAAATACTGCCTACTTACTGCACACATGACTGGAATGCAACTGTATGGAAAGCAACTAAGTGCACCCCACAGCCAGGACTCCACACTCCTTGCTGCTACCACTCACCATTTTGATAGGCCAGCACGATACCTGCCCTGGTCACACACTAAGGCTACGTTCACATTAGCGTCATGCAACGCAGCGTCGCCGACGCAACGCACGACGCATTGGAAACGCACGCAAAAACGCACCTTTTTTGACGCAAGCGTCGGACGGATGCGTCGTAAAACGCAGCGTTTTTGTTGCGTTTTTGTTGCGTTTTTACAAAAAACGCAGCGTTTTACGACGCATGCGTTGTCAAACACTGATTAGATCTTTACACACAATTTAGTGTCTAGACACTAGATAACACCACCAATGAATAGAAGAGGGTGGGTTTAGTGTCTAGACAATCGATAATGCCACCAATGGGTAGATGGGGGTGGGTATTAATGTAATAGTGGTATATATACCCCGGCATACATTATTTCCAACCATAGAGCATCAAGATGGATCGTCCCATGGAGAGTATCTACCTCACTTTTCAGCTGGAATTAGCCCTTGCTATAGCTTATGCTTTTGCCTGTCATGAACAGAGGAGAAGAGACAAACTACGGAGAAGGAGTCGTCGGCGTTTTTGGCTACACCCTATAGTGGAAGTCCGAGAGAGTCGTGGAGCCTACCATTGTCTGTTTGGCGAATTAAATGAGAACCAGGACAAATACTTCGAATACACCAGGATGTCAAAAGACAGCTTCCGATATCTGCTGCGTCTGGTGGAAGGAACCATTTCCAGGCAGGACACGCAGCTCCGTAAATCGATTTCCCCTGAGGAACGTCTGCTGGTGACTCTACGGTACGTAATGGAATGTGAAGGATTTATATGTCCTTGCCATTTTTTAAAGTAACGTGTTTTGTTTTTGTGGGGTGGGGGATTGTAATTAAAAATGAAAAATTCTTTCATACCAATTTAATTAATTATATTTATTTATTTATCTTCTTGTCAGTTTCCTGGCTACCGGAGAGACATTGAGATCACTGCATTTCCAGTTTCGGATTGGAGTCTCAACACTGTCGGGTATTATTGCCGACACTTGCCGCGCATTGTGGGACAACCTCCGGGAGGAATTTTTACCCATCCCTACAAGAGAAATATGGCTTGCCAACGCCCAAAAATTTGAACAAGTGTGTTCTTTCCCTAACTGTATTGGAGCCGTGGATGGGAAGCACATTAGGATTACCAAGCCTTCAAGAAGTGGATCTCTTTTTTTTAATTATAAAAAATACTTTTCCACCGTGCTGATGGCAATTGCAGGTGCGGACTGCAGGTTTCTCGCTGTGGACATTGGAGCTTTTGGTCGTGCAAATGATTCACGGACATTTAAGGAGTCTGATATGGGCCGAAGATTGTACAATAACAATTTTAATTTCCCCCAGCCACGACCTCTTCCCAACACCGACGGCCCGGCCCTGCCATTTGTTGTTGTTGGTGATGAGGCTTTTCAAATGAGTGGCAACCTACTTAAACCTTACTCAAGTCGTGGGTTGGACCGCACCAAAACTATATTTAATTACAGACTGTCCAGGGCCAGAAGAACTGTGGAGTGCGCCTTTGGCATCCTGGTCTCCAAATGGCGTATCTTAGGATCCGCCATAAATTTGAAAATTGAGACAGTGGATGAGGTGGTGAAGGCGTGTGTGGTTCTCCACAATTTTATTATTGATAAAGAGAGAGTCAACGTGGAACTTGATGAACCCATACCAAATCCATTGCCTGATTATCAAGCTCATCCTCTGCGGACAACTGTGGAGATTGCTCATATGAGGGACCAATTTGTTGCATACTTTGTTTCTGATGTTGGCCGTGTTTCATGGCAAGATCAAATGGTTTAATTCTTCGTGTTATGATGCCATGTAAACACCGTGTAGTCCATGTCATTTAACCATCCTATGTTTGGTTATTGTTATAATGTCCCCTGATTTTCTAATGCGTTGTGTTTTGAAATAAAGTTCTTGTGCCTTTCCGTTTTCACCAAACAAATCTCCCATACAATTTTTCATAGTAATAGAATTGTAAAATCCAATATTGAAAGTAATGTGTGTCACACAAAATTTGTGTGTTCCATAGTTTTGACGTATAATAACATAATCGGCTCCCACCTTGTCAACCATTTTTAATCCTGCAGACTATTTGCATATGGAACCTGGCTTGACAAGGAGGGAGACGATCATGTTTGCAAAACTCTACAGAGTTAACACTATTGTACTCAGGATGCTAGAATTTGTCCAGAGTAAAATAGTGGCGACACTGTGAACATTGCTTCCACCTCACCTGACCAATAATCTTAAGGTACATTAATAAAAGTATTATCCAACGATACCGACCAGTGATACGACTGGATCGAGATCGTTGTTTAGTTGTCGCGTGGTTGCTGGAGAGCTGTCACACAGACAGCTCTCCAGCGACCAAAAAAGAGCAAGTCCCGTGTAATCTGGGTAAAAGCGCTTTGCCATAATCACGATGTTTACCATTGTAAATGTAATTTTAAAAATTACAAAAAAACCTTACACTTCGGTGTGTGAAACGTCCATCGCCGTCAACTTCCCGTACTGTGGCAGCCCTAAAGCACAGCACAGCGTTTATTATTAAGTCAACGGTGTGCTCAGCTTTACGGGCGGTAATCACAGTGTCAGTGTGGAAAGATGACGGCGAGGGACGTGGTAGACACCTTTTTATATTTGTGGGGTATTGTTCACTTTTTATTTGAGTGTTTAAAACAGTGCACTAGTAAACCCAATATTCCCTTGTTTAAAACAAAGACATCGCTGGATTGGTGTCTAGCTCGCCAATCCAACAATGACAGCGTCTGATCAGTTACCCAAAAAAAATTCCAAATCATTCGCTGACACCAAAAAACTCACAGCAGGGGCTCAATCGTTTTACGATTTCAGAAAAGATAACGTTGGTTACACATAAAAAACCAACTTTATCTATACTGAAATCATTGTGTGATGGTACATTGTAAACTTGACATATTGAGCAATGCTGTTTGTGTTTGTAACATCTGAGTACAATGAGCGACAGCCCTATAAAAAAAGGAAAAAAAAATTGATACAATATTGTCACACATTGCACATCAGGTGTTACAAAGACAAGATTTGTGTGTACGGCGCAAGGTGTGATTTGGTGCAAACTTTATTTGAGACAATAAAAACCAAATTTTTTTTGAAAAAATATAACAAATTTATTTAGGGTCCAAAAATAAAATTGGGGAAAATGTTTTTATGGGGTACCAATATCCGCAACTAAAGGGGATTCATATCCCACAGTTTTTTGGGGTGTAAAGGAGAACGAGGAGGAGGACGAGGGGGAAGAAGCAGCATACTCTATCACACTAGACGGGATGCCGACATCAATCCAGGCAGTGGATGGTGGCGAGACTTGGAAAGTAGCAGGTGAGGGAGGAGGAGGGACGACCAGTGTCCTTGGCTGGCTACTCCGGCTCCGGGTCGACCCAGGCTGTGTTGATGGTGTACTCCTCGTTGACCCAGGCTGGGTACTGGGTGTACTCCGTGTAGACCCAGCCTGGGTACTTGGTGTGCTCCGGGTCGACCCGGGGTGTTTTCTGGTGGTACTTTTGGGAGCAGCCATAGCCAAGGATGTAGTGCTTGTTGTCGTCGTCGTCTTCTTCTTCTTTTTCCTCCTCTCTCCCTCTGGGTGGGGGTCGGCTTCCCGTCTGTGTCCCCTTGAAGGCCTGTCAGGCTCAGAACTTTGGGGCTCTGTTCTGTGGTGGCGGTGGCGGTGGCGGTGGCCCTCGGCACGCGGAGCTCTGTGGTGGTGCTCTGCAGCAGGAGTCGGAGTCATGGCAGCCAGCGATGGTACTGCGGGCATATTTGTCGCTGACTGCATGACCCGAGCCTGCTGCAGAGCACTGACATATAAATTGTTGCAGCCCTGCATGAACGAAATCTGGAGTTCCGGCGTAAGATGTTCAACCATGCCGTTGTGAATGGCACTAAAAAAATGTTTGGCCGGCCTCGAGAGATCCGTTTCCATGTTTTCAAGACGCCGTTCGATATTGCACATTTTATCGCACAGCGCCTTGAAACCATTCTGAAATACGGTGCTCAGATGTAAAAATTCGGACATGGGCGCCCTGTCCGAGGCCCGCTGACGCTGTCGGGAAGACCCAAAGGAAGGAGCGACAGAGGCCTCGGCCAGGGGAACATCTGATGGACCGGCTGCCGGTTCGCCAGATTGTGTTGGTGCAGACCTGCTCTCGCTGTGGGATGGCTGCGACTGTTCAGATGGCGCTTCACAAAGGACCGCTCTTGAGGGTCGGATAGTCTCGCGGGTGCTGCTGTGTGTTCTGTGAAAACATAAGGAAACCATTAGTATACAAAATATCACATTTCACATGCGTCATTAAACTTTACCGCCAGGTATCCATTGCCGCCATGAATATTAAACTATTTTTAATATTGACACTGCATATGCACCATCAATATTAAAAAAAAAGGTATTTATTTATTTCTAAATAGTCACCCATGGTTGTGGTTTGCAACGCCAGACAATTATGCTAACGTTGGAACTGCCATGACGTCACGGTCATGTGACCGAGACGTCATCACAGGTCCTGCGAGCTGAGCAACCATGGGAACATAACCTGCCTTGCAGTTGAAGGTATGCCGTATCTATTATATTTTACTTTTTTGTGTATAAAAAATTGTGGATACACATGTATAGCCACTATACTACTCCACTATTAAATATTGGCTGGGCTTGGCCAATCTACTATTTTTATGTATACTTCAGATTTTAGTGAAATTGCTAAAAGTCAAGCTCACCATTGTTGTAATCCCAGAAGGGAGCCGCTGTGTCAAGTGTGAGAAGACCAGAAATGAATTACAAATTCAAGGTCAACGAGGTGTGGAAAGTAAAAACAAAATTCACTTTAATCAAAAGCAGAGGATGAAACATCTGCACAATACAATAAAAACACTATCTATGCGTTTCAGGTCTGATGTTCCCTGTCACCTGAAACGCGTAGATAGTGTCTATTGCATTGTGCTGATGTTTCATCCTCTGCTTATGATTGAAGTGGATAAAAGTATGTATTTTTTACTTTTCACACCTCGGTGAACTTGCCTTTTTTTCTTCACTTCTATACTTGGGACTTGCCAAAATAAATGGCTGGGCAATAAGCAACGTGGCTGGAATGTAGTATGTGAATATGCATGTTGTAAAAACTAGGTGTGTGCATAGGTACTATACTTACTCTCTGCTTTCAAGGACCGGTCGCAAGAACTGCAGTATACGGTTATACTTGTACACCGAGGTCCTTGAAGCGGCAGCACCACTACGAGTCTGTCCCTCCTTTTTCAGGCCCCTCCGGAAGCGGTCCTTCATGGAGCGCCATCTGGTCTTCAATTGTTTAACTGTGTATTAAAAATAAAAAATAAAAAAGGTTTTAGATAATATATTGAAAACGATTACGCAACCGTGTGCAATCCCAATAGAAGACATCACAGACGGTTGTGTAATCCTGGCATGATGGGTCACAGCAGCATTTTGGAAATACTTACGGAAACTAGCTTTAGCCTTGGAGGAAGCGCTGTCGAAGCCATCCCACAGCGATTGTGCCACCTCCAACCACAGACGCCACAATATGCCCTGGTCCGCGTGCTGGGGGTCACAGCTGTCCCAAAACGGGCCCCGTGCTTCTATTGATGCCACCATAAGGTCGATATTAAGTGGCTCATCCAGGGCCCGTTGTGAAACCTAAAAAAAAATAGAAAATATTAATGTTTGAAAGGTAAAAACAATTGTCCCTACCTCCTCCACCGCCACCTACTACACACAACACCACAACCTCCCACCACCCCCCATATCCACAAAAAAAAAAAAAAAAAGGTTTGAAAGAAATACTTACGCTCCGTCCTGCAACCACAGCTTGGCCCCGTGGTCCCTGCTGCTGCTCCCTCTGTTCCTCCTGGTCCTCCTCCTCACTTGAAGAAGCCTGCAAAATAGTTTACCAAAAAGTTGAGTGACCCATCTACAAATGACAGCGAATATAGTAAGCAATAGTAGATCATGTACTCACTGGACTCCTCAGCGGTGGGGTGTCGCTGGAATCACTGCCGCTGGCCATGACTAATAATGCAAATCTGAAATAAAGAACAAAAAAACATTGATACTATGCTCCTATGCACAATCCAGCAATAAATAAAAAAAAAAAAGAAAAGTCATTTAAACCACAAAGAACATTGCACTCCAAAGGTACCTTCACACATAACGATATTGTTAACGATATCGTTGCTATTTGTGACGTAGCAACGATATCGTTAATGAAATCGTTATGTGTGACAGCGACCAACGATCAGGCCCCTGCTGGGAGATCGTTGGTCGCTGAATAAAGTCCAGAACTTTATTTCGTCGCTGGACTCCCTGGAGACATCGCTGGATCGGCGTGTGTGACACCGATCCAGCGATGTCTTCACTGGTAACCAGGGTAAACATCGGGTAACTAAGCGCAGGCCCTGGTTACCATGCTAAAAGTAAAAAAAAACAAACAGTACATACTTACCTACAGCTGTCTGTCCTCCAGCGCTGCGCTCTGCACTCCTCCTGTACTGGCTGTGAGCCGGAAAGCAGAGCGGTGACGTCACCGCTCTGCTTTCCGGCTCCCAGACAGTACAGGAGGAGAGCAGAGAAGCAGAGCGCAGCGCTGGAGGACAGACGGCTGTAGGTAAGTATGTACTGTTTGTTTTTTTTTACTTTTAGCATGGTAACCAGGGTAAACATCGGGTTACTAAGCGCGGCCCTGCGCTTAGTTACCCGATGTTTACCCTGGTTACCGGCATCGTTGGTCGCTGGAGAGCGGTCTGTGTGACAGCTCTCCAGCGACCAAACAGCGACGCTGCAGCGATTCGGATCGTTGTCGGTATCGCTGCAGCGTCGCTAAATGTGAAGGGGCCTCAACTGAACTAACGCTGAGCAAACAACACTGCCACATTGATTAAATTAAAGAAACAATGGCAGAGACAACCCAATGGCAGAGTACAAAAGCCTAAAGATAAGAAAACTAATCTACAACAGACCCAATGTAGTAATCACAAAAAAGGTTTTTTTTTTTTTTTTTTTTTAAAAGTACAGAATGCACGGAGCAACACAAAAAACACAATATTTTTTTGGGAAGTAATACATTAACAACACCCAAAAATTAAGGGCATAAACATTAATAACACACCGTACTTTACAATAAAACAGACAGGGCCGGAGACAATAAAAGGGCATACAACGCCATACATCACAACCATAAACATACAACAATGTCTTTACACAACCACAGTGCTGAACATAATACACATCTTGCAATAAAAAATTAATAAATGTAATAAAAGGGCGCAGAATCATTCTATACTACCATACTTTAATATAAAACCGACAGGGCCGGAGACTATTAAACGCCATTATATAACGCAAGAATAAAACATCACAACTGAATTCAAAAAACACCACCAAACCAAAAAATGGAAACGAAAAATCTATCCTAGAAAGAACAATAATCAAGGCCGCAGACAATGAAACGCCATCCTATACAACGCCATACATCACAACCAGACTAAAAATACCACAATATCTTTAACCACAATGCAGAATATAAAACACAACTTGCAAAAATAATTTTAAAAAACATGTAGAAAATGCAGAGAATCATTCTATACTTACATCTCTGGACAGCGGATGAGAAGACTGTAGTAGGAGTAGATGTACTCTGTAGTGTAGCCTGCAGCAGAAGTGACAAACAATCCAACATTTTCTTTATATATGGGGGATGTTTTTCTCACTGTTTGCACTGTCTAGACACTGTCTAGACACTTTTTTGTTTCTTTTTATCTAACGACGCATGCGTCGCACAACGCACGCAAAACGCACACCCGCGACGCAAGTGCGTCGTCAATACGTTTCAATGGGAAATTATAACGCATTGACGACGCACGAGCGACGCAAGTGCGACGCGCTTTTTTTTTGACGCTACAAAAATGCTACATGTAGCGTCTCCGACACCACCCAGGTGCGGTGAAACGACGCATGCGTCGTGCGTTTTACCGAAAACACACGACAACGCAACGCATGCGTCCCCAATGATAAAGATAGGGGCGCATGACGCATGCGTTGCCGTGCGTCGGCGACGCTGCGTCGCGTGACGCTAATGTGAACGTAGCCTAATACATGCCACATTTTCCCAAGCACCTGAGAGGCACTCTTCTCTACTGGCTTACGCAAGGTAAAGCCAGGCTAGACATACCGTTTTCAGGGTGGTGAGTGCATTTAGAGCTGCAAGAAACAGAGTCCCTAATATTAGATTTCATATATGAAAAAAAGACTAAGATGTTATAAAAAGAGGAAATAACAAAAAGACATACACCAAAAGCAAAACAGTACAAAACAAACAGGATTAAATACAGAAACATCTTATGGATAGGATCAGTAAGATCTACTGCTGGAGGAGATCACAGCAGAAATCAGAACAGATTTACAATTCTCCTGGATCTGACAATGAGTTTCTGTGTGCGGTATATGGTCATATGCACAGTCTAGGGTGACAGTGAAAAAAATGTTGTGCAAATTCTTAGGTCTCCCCCCAGGGATTAAATCCCTTTGGTGTGATTGTAACATCCACAAAACTTCGTAACACTGCAAAATTGTTTACTTGTGACTCAGTCATCACAAAGCTAACAATTATTTGTAATGTCTTGCAACAAAGTAAATGTTAAATTTTACAGTAGTTTCATGGTTTCACTTTTTTATTAATGAAACATGCTTTATTTGGTTTATTTGGACAGTCATGACAATTCTTCTCCACACAGTGAAGAATAAACTGTTTCTGGTTTTCTTGAGTGCTCAGTGACAAATTGAATGTTCTCATGAGTGGAATGGAGTGTTCGGCGGCATCATTCATAATTTTAAATCTGGCAACTTTTTAGGATTCATTGATGTAACTTGCATTAGTGTGCCACAGACAAGGATCTTGATGAAGAAAATCTTGGTGTAATGCTGCTGCAGTGCAGTATAGTGCAACCTCCACCTGGGGATGCTGGTGAGGGAAGAGAGGTTGCCCACACAGCGTAACACTACTGAGCAGCAGCACACGTGCCACCTGGTGGCGAAAGAGTGGTCAGATGAGCCGAGTCAGAAACAGTCAGGACAAGAAGTACCAGAGGTCACAGCAATGCATGTCATCAAATACAAGCCAGAAGTCAGAGCCAGACGGGAGCAGATATAACCGAGATGATAGGCAGTTAAATAGATCAGAAGACAAGTCGGGTCACATTCCAAAAAGTCCAAGAACAGGGAGCGAACACTAAGACAAGCGGGATGGCAGGAAAGGGAAATCACGAGAACAGAGTAAACGGGCAGAGGACAAAACACAGTATCAAGGGGTCAGCTGCTCTAGCCTGGGAGCATGAACTATCACTGACATTGGTCTTTAGGCCACAGCAGACTGAAACAGCCACACCGAACCCAAAATGAGGCAGAGAAGGTTAATCCCCGCAGGACCAGACCGGGGAGAGAATAACAAGAAACAAACCCCGGCCAGGATCATAGCACTTGGTTTATTTCCAGTGCAACTAACAGATTTTTTGTGTTGGTCGACATGAAGTGATGAAACTTTCCATGTGACACAAAGTCTCCAACAAGCTGCACTCAAATTGAGCAGACATTGTTGCCTTCCTTCTGCAGAGTCAGTAACATCTCAACCTTTTCTGAGGTTGGAACTTGTTATGATCCGGTGACCTTGGAGCAGCATGATAACTTTCACTGGAGAAGGTGGTCACTAGGGTTGAGCGACCTTTACTTTTATAGGATCGGGTCGGGTTTCACGAAACCCGACTTTTTCAAAAGTCGGGTCGAGTGAAATCGGCCGATCCTATAAAAAAGTCGGGGTCGGGGTCGGACGAAACTCGAAACCCAATGCAGTGCATTGGGTTTCCATGGTTCCCAGGGTCTGAAGGAGCAGAAACTCTCCTTCAGGCCCTGCGATCCATATTTTAGTGTAAAATAAAGAATTAAAATAAAAAATATCGCAATACTTCCCCTCTGACGCGCCCTGGTACTAATCGGGAACCTTCCTTCCTTAGAATCAGCCTTCCAGGACCTTGCGGTGACGTCGCGGTGACGTCGCGGCTTGTGATTGGCCGCGCGGCCGCCCATGTGACCGCTCACGCGACCTATCACAAGCCGCGACGTCACCGCTGACGTCACCGAAGGTCCTGGAAGGGCTGATTCTTAGGAAGGAAGGCTGTCGGAAAGAAGCAGGGCGCGTCCGAGGGTGAGTATATTCTTATTAGGTATATACTCACCCTCGGACGCGCCCTGCTTCTTTATTTGTAATGAATGTTTATTTGTAATGTGGTTTTGACTTACTCTATTTTTTTGGTAAATAATGATTTTATTATTTTCATTGTTTTGAAGCTTCTTGGCAATAATATAAAGAAGACGCGACAGGACAACACTCGGTGGATGCCATATCTGTGTTTTCAATTGAAAAAAAACTTTCAGTTAACTACTTGCAGGAGAAAGTTTTTGTAGCTGGTGGCCAATTTTTGTACTGTACCAGATTTTTGTTGTATGTGTTTGTTTTTAATGTTAAAATGTCTGCATTTGATATCTCTCCAGTATTTTCTTTTTTATAAGCAAAATACTTATTTTTATATTTTCTGATGTTTTATACCGGAGTGTTCCTCGGGGCACGCTTATAAAGTGTCTTATATATGTGTTTCTAATGAGTCACATTTGTCATGTCTCATGACTTGAGAAATCATTTAATATTTGCATTGCTTGTGTTTGTTCCTTCTTTCTAGGCAGAAGTTTGCCTTTCCCTGTATTTTGTCCCAACTCTCTCACTGTAGTCTTGTGATGTATATTTGTTCTCGCCCTTATTCTCCATTTTGTTATCATTCCTCCATCTGTATGCATCCTACTACATGTCCTCTGTTGAATATTCCTTTTTACCTGCTACTTTCATCATAATACAAGAATTTCAGTTAAAGCAACTCTCTTTTCCTGGAGTCTTCTTACATGAGATCGTGGCTGAGTTAAGCTGTCTGATTAATCGGTATGAACGTGAGTACAGGTGAATACGGAAGCGCCTAAAAAGAAGGGTCTATCCAGGCACCACTACATTCTACATATCCATGAGTCAGAATAACATTATATTTTTTTTCTAATTGTTGCTCTAAGAGATCTCAAAGATTTCATGGTTTGGAAATGATTGTTATGCCTTTACTGTCTTATATAAAAAAAAACTGAATGGACACTTGTCAGCTCTTCTCAGGTGAAATGTTAGCAAGTTCCGTCTGTTGGGCCATTATTCTAGGTCATACCCCCAGATCTGTGAACTGAGCAGTAAGGAAAATTAGCTGGTCTAAGAAGCATATCCATCTTTCCTACTTAAACACTTTCTTCATTGCTACTTAATGTTTTATATTTTAAAGCCATTGTAAGATTTTATAGAAGGAACTGATTGTAATTAGCACCATAGGTATCATCAGATTTTGAGGACAGTGGGCAATCATTCAGCACTTTTTTGTAGGCATACATCCTCTCCCCAGCAACCTGTATGCATTTGACATGACATTATTTGTTCCTGTTATTGCATTACTTTCTTCATTGATTCCTTTTGCATAATTTATATGTAGTTTTAGTGCTGGTTTTGTACTCTGAGCTTGTTGCCCTGTGCACAAT
This sequence comes from Ranitomeya imitator, assembly GCF_032444005.1. Classification (NCBI taxonomy): domain Eukaryota; kingdom Metazoa; phylum Chordata; class Amphibia; order Anura; family Dendrobatidae; genus Ranitomeya; species Ranitomeya imitator. Next base: position 707,405,242 of record NC_091284.1, on the reverse strand, counting down.
ATTTTAAGACAGACTGAAATGTCAAGTTTGTTCTGTCAAAAGCAGTAGTGTTTCAAAATAGATAAAAAACAACATAAAGACTACATTCTAGAGCTGCTGTTATACTTATAAAGACAGTAAAATGTGATAACAACTATTAGCAGGTCATCTTTAGTATGTAGGTTTGATGAATCGGTGAGTGGTTGTATTGTATTGTGTGTGGTATTGTTATTAGTATTGTGAACTTTATTAAAATGTTTGCCTTCTGATTCAGTGTTTACTTTTCTTAATTTCCAAAATGCTTGATTTCTTTGAAGGTTGTGTCTTCTGTCTTTACACACTTCTTTCTTAACCCCTTCCCAACATGCGCCATATATGTACAGTGCTGTGGGATCACATGAGCTCACACCAAGCACCGTCACGATCAAATGTGGGTGTCAACTCAATATGAGAGGTGACGCCCTGCTAGCATTGATCGTGGGCGTTTAGCCCCTCTGATGCTGCTGTGAATAGTGACAGTGACAACAATGGGCATCGCAGAGGGTGGTAGCTCCCTCTCTGCTCCCATGATCACAATGCGTATGCCATTGCTTTGTGCCGACGGTCTCCATGGTGACCCCGGGATGAAAGATGGCTGCAAGGTCACCCAGGGACTATGGCCTTGGCCTTTAAGCTCTTTGAGAGTAGGAGCTGAAATGCCTCCTCCATGCCTGCAAGACGCTGATCTGATGCCCTGCAATTTAAATGCATTGCAAAGTATGAGATCAGGAAACATAGATGTCCCATACTGGGACAAGGTAAAAATGTATAGGCTCGTCCAAGGTTGCCTCCCCCTGTTTGATGCGGCGATGAGCCTGCAACTTTTCTCCGATCCACCCATGGCTGTTAACATCTTAAATGCTGTTGTCAATCTCTGACAGCAGCATTTAACATACCTGTGCCGGAAGCGTATCATAAACCCCCGCCCATCGGCATACACGGGCAGCAGTGGTCTGGTCAGTGGAGGTCTAGTGGAAGGAGTGACCGCAGACAGGCCTCAAAGGCCGAACATAAAAAAATTGGCCTTGCTGTAGGCAATTTGAAATTGGTTCCATGGGTTACACGGGCAGCAGTGGTCTGGTCAGTGGAGGTCTAGTGGAAGGAGTGACCGCAGACAGGCCTCAAAGGCCTAACATAAAAAAATTGGCCTTGCTGTAGGCAATTTGAAATTGGTTCCATGGGTTACACGGGCAGCAGTGGTCTGGTCAGTGGAGGTCTAGTGGAAGGAGTGACCGCAGACAGGCCTCAAAGGCCTAACATAAAAAAATTGGCCTTGCTGTTGGCAATTTGAAATTGGTTCCATGGGTTACACGGGCAGCAGTGGTCTGGTCAGTGGAGGTCTAGTGGAAGGAGTGACCACAGACAGGCCTCAAAGGCCTAACATAAAAAAATTGGCCTTGCTGTAGGCAATTTGAAATTGGTTCCATGGGTTACACGGGCAGCAGTGGTCTGGTCAGTGGAGGTCTAGTGGAAGGAGTGACCGCAGACAGGCCTCAAAGGCCTAACATAAAAAAATTGGCCTTGCTGTTGGCAATTTGAAATTGGTTCCATGGGTTACACGGGCAGCAGTGGTCTGGTCAGTGGAGGTCTAGTGGAAGGAGTGACCGCAGACAGGCCTCAAAGGCCTAACACCAAAAAATTGGCCTTGCTTTAGGCAATTAGAAATTGGTTCCAGGGGTACACGGGCAGCAGTGGTCTGGTCAGTGGAGGTCTAGTGGAAGGAGTGACCGCAGACAGGCCTCAAAGGCCTAACATAAAAAAATTGGCCTTGGTGTTGGCAATTTGAAATTGGTTCCATGGGTTACACGGGCAGCAGTGGTCTGGTCAGTGGAGGTCTAGTGGAAGGAGTGACCGCAGACAGGCCTCAAAGGCCTAACATAAAAAAATTGGCCTTGCTGTAGGCAATTTGAAATTGGTTCCATGGGTTACACGGGCAGCAGTGGTCTGGTCAGTGGAGGTCTAGTGGAAGGAGTGACTGCAGACAGGCCTCAAAGGCCTAACATAAAAAAATTGGCCTTGCTGTTGGCAATTTGAAATTGGTTCCATGGGTTACACGGGCAGCAGTGGTCTGGTCAGTGGAGGTCTAGTGGAAGGAGTGGCCGCAGACAGGCCTCAAAGGCCTAACATAAAAAAATTGGCCTTGCTGTAGGCAATTTGAAATTGGTTCCATGGGTTACACGGGCAGCAGTGGTCTGGTCAGTGGAGGTCTAGTGGAAGGAGTGACCGCAGACAGGCCTCAAAGGCCTAACATAAAAAAATTGGCCTTGCTGTTGGCAATTTGAAATTGGTTCCATGGGTTACACGGGCAGCAGTGGTCTGGTCAGTGGAGGTCTAGTGGAAGGAGTGACCGCAGACAGGCCTCAAAGGCCTAACACCAAAAAATTGGCCTTGCTGTAGGCAATTTGAAATTGGCTCCATGGGTACACGGGCAGTAGGGTTGAGCGACCTTGATCTTTTTAGAGTCGAGTCGTGTTTCGCGAAACCCGACTATCTTAGAAGTCGAGTCAAGTGGAATCGGCCGATTATGGCGAAAAGTCGGGTATCGCCCGAAACACGAAACCCAATGCAAGTCAATGGGGGAGCATAGTCGGCAGTGAATGGAGGCCAGGAAAACACCTACACTGCCCATTTTAATGGCAAAAACATCCATCCTTGTTACAGAAGCTTGTCAATCGTAATTTAGCTTATAATAATTGGAAGGCATTTGAAATTGGGGGTCATTTGGCTAAAGTTGTGGGGGGTAGGGCTGGTTCAAGTAATTAGTGGGCCCAGTAAATCTGGACCACGTCACGGCAGTGGAGCAGGGAGAGGTAAGTATTTCAACTTTGCAAGTGCTGTGATCCTGAGCAAGCAGGGGGGGCCCACTCGTTGGCATTGGCACTGGCACAGAGCCCCTCAAAGTACAGCGGTGTGTTTGCACGGCGGGGGCGCCTCCCACCGGCAGCAACACTTTTGCATACTATGAGAGGCCCTGTGCCAGTGACGTCGCCAACTAGTATTCCTCCCCCCACCTGATGAAGGAACCTGCACTTTCATCTGCACTTTCCTCTTTGTCCCCGTGTAAGGTGGTATGGTATGCGGGAAGAGGAACCTGACTTTCAGCAGGGTCACAATCTTGCTGTGTAGCGTGCACGGGGAATTTGGCGTTATGGGTCAATGTACCAGCAGACTCATCTATCACTGGCTGGGCAATTGGCAGGATGAGGAGGAAACACAGATATAGGCCCAAAGAATAAAGTTGGCTAAATGCAGTTCAAAATTGGTAACACAGGACTAACCAGGGGGCATTGCAGTGGAGGACAACTGGAATGAGAGGCTGACACAGAGAGTAGGCCCAAATCAGTAAGTAGTCGAAATGCAGTTCAAAATTGGCAACCGTAGTAAACAGGCGGCACAGCTTTCTTCAGTGGAGGAGAACAGCAAGGAGCGGCAGACACCGATAGTAGGCCCCAACCCAACTAGTAGGCCAAATGCAGTCTAACATTAACAACTACTTAACGAGAGCCTGAAAATGGAATTTCAGGACAGGAAACCAGGAGAACAGCAAGGAGTGGCAGACACCAATAGTAGGCCCCAAACCAACTTGTACGCCAAATGCAGTTGTTCCATTTAACCACAATTTAATGAGAGCCTGAAGATAGACGTTCAGGAAAGGCAACCTGGAGAACACCTTGGAGTGTAACACACCATCTCTCTACACCCCATACCCAATTTGTAGGCCTAATGCAGCGTAGTTTCCAACAACTACTAAACGAGAGCATGAAGATCGAAGCAATGGAGAGAAAACCTGGGGAACACCTTGGAGTGGAACACACCATCTCTCTACACCCCATACCCAATTTGTAGGCCTAATGCAGCGTAGTTTCCAACAACTACTAAACGAGAGCCGGAAGATCGAAGCTCAGGAAAGGCAACCTGGAGAACACCTTGGAGTGGAACACACCATCTCTCTACACCCCATACCCAATTTATAGGCCTAATGCAGTGTAGTTTCCAACAACTACTAAACGAGAGCCGGAAGATCGAAGCTCAGGAAAGGCAACCTGGAGAACACCTTGGAGTGGAACACACCATCTCTCTACACCCCATACCCAATTTGTAGGCCTAATGCAGTGTAGTTTCCAACAACTACTAAACGAGAGCATGAAGATCGAAGCAATGGAGAGGAAAACTGGGGAACACCTTGGAGTGTAACACACCATCTCTCTACACCCCATACCCAATTTGTAGGCCTAATGGAGTGTAGTTTCCAACAACTACTAAACGAGAGCCGGAAGATCGAAGCTCAGGAAAGGCAACCTGGAGAACACCTTGGAGTAGAACACACCATCTCTCTACACCCCATACCCAATTTGTAGGCCTAATGCAGCGTAGTTTCCAACAACTACTAAACGAGAGCATTAAGATCGAAGCAATGGCGAGGAAACCTGGGGCACACCTTGGGGAGGCAGACACCGTTAGTAGGCCCTACCAAAGTTGTACCCCCAATGCAGTTTTAAAATTCCTAGAGGCTGAAAACAAGACTATTGACGCTCAGCTTTTTTCAAAGGAACACAGCTGAATTGAGTGGCGCAGACAGACACAGGTAGTAGGACTTAACCCAAAAATGTGGCTCACTGCAGCTTAAAAAAGTTACAGGGGTACACAAGCAGCAGTGCTCTGGGCAGTGGAGGACAATTTCAATAGTGGACCGCAGACAGACTTTGTACGCCTACTATTAAAAAAAGGATGCTCTATGCAATTAAAAATAGGTTCCAGGGGTCCACGGGCAGCAGTGGTGTGGTCAGTGGACGAGTATTGGAAGGAGGGACTGCAGACAGGCGTAGTATGCCTAACATAACAAAATTATCCTGTAGACACTGTAAAATTGGTTCCAGGGGTACACGGGCAGCAGTGGTGTGGTCAGTGGAGGCCTAGTGGAAGGAGTGACCGCAAACAGGCATCGAAGGCCTAACATAATAACAGATGGCTGTAGGCAATTTTAAATTGGTTCCAGGGGTACACGGGCAGCAGTGGTGTGGTCAGTGGAGGCCTAGTGGAAGGAGTGACCGCAAACAGGCATCGAAGGCCTAACATAATAACAGATGGCTGTAGGCAATTTTAAATTGGTTCCAGGGGTACACGGGCAGCAGTGGTGTGGTCAGTGGAGGCTTAGTGGAAGGAGGGACCGCAGACAGGCTTCGAAGGCCCAACATAACAAAAATGTCAATACAATGGTATTGTCAGTGCCAGGCATTGAAGGATGTCAGCGCATAGACTAAACATTGGTGGAGCTGTGAGAGATAATTTTGCAAGTGGTAGAGCACTGTTTGAGCTGGGGGGGGGGAACTGTCTTGTGGCTGGCGGTACAGGCCCAGGGCCCCTCATATTACAACGGTGTGTCTGACGTTGGGTGCGCACCACCACCGCCAGAGACACTTTATTGTACTATGAGGGACCCAGTGGCAGTGCCGTCGACCAAAAGCGGGCACACCCACCTCTTCAGACAAACAGCACTCTCACGGGTGCTGGCGCCAAGTGGCGATACCACGGCCCCGTGTGGGGAGTTTGGCCATTTAGTGAGGTGTAAACATGTCGTATGCTGGACAATCAGGTGCAGAAAATTACGAGATTGGAAAAGTCATTCAGAATAGTCCACAGGCAAGACCTTTTCATAGGAAAGCTAGGTGTCAGCCGGGCAAGGTGGGGCAAAAGATTTCGAAATCCAGTTGTGGTTCATTTTAATGAAGGTTAGATCATCTACATTTTGGGTAGCCAGACGAGTCCTTTTTTCTGTTAGTATTGAACCTGCAGCACTGAATACTCTTTCTGATAGGACACTAGCTGCCGGGCAAGCAAGCTCCTGCAATGCATATTCTGCCAATTCTGGCCAGGTGTCTAATTTGGATGCCCAGTAATCAAATGGGAATGACGGTTGAGGGAGAACGTCGATAAGGGATGAAAAATAGTTTGTAACCATACTGGACAAATGTTGTCTCCTGTCACTTTGAATTGATGCTGCAGTACCTGTCCTGTCTGCGGTCATAGCAAAATCACTCCACAACCTGGTCAGAAAACCCCTCTGGCCAACGCCACTTCTGATTTCTGCCCCTCTAACACCTCTGGTCTGCTGGCCCCTGCAGCTCGTGTGAGAACGATCACGGGCGCTGTGTGCAGGGAATGCCAGAAGCAAACTGTCAACAAGAGTTGATTGTTTGGTTGCTAATATTATTTCCAAGTTGTCATGTGGCATTATATTTTGCAATTTGCCTTTATAGCGAGGATCAAGGAGGCAGGCCAACCAGTAATCGTCATCGTTCATCATTTTAGTAATGCGTGTGTCCCTTTTGAGGATACGTAAGGCATAATCCGCCATGTGGGCCAAAGTTCCAGTTCTCAAATCTGCGGTTGTGCTTGGTTGAGGGGCAGTTTCAGGCAAATCCACGTCACTTGTGTCCCTCCAAAAACCAGAACCCGGCCTTGCCGCGCCAACAATTTCCAGTGGCCCCGGAAAAGCTTCCTCATTAAAAATATAATCATCCCCATCATCCTCCTCGTCCTCCTCCTCCTCTTCGCCCGCTACCTCGTCCTGTACACTGCCCTGGCCAGACAATGGCTGACTGTCATCAAGGCTTTCCTCTTCCTCAGCTGCAGACGCCTGATCCTTTATGTGCGTCAAACTTTGCATCAGCAGACGCATTAGGGGGATGCTCATGCTTATTATGGCGTTGTCTGCACTAACCAGCCGTGTGCATTCCTCAAAACACTGAAGGACTTGACACATGTCTTGAATCTTCGACCACTGCACACCTGACAACTCCATGTCTGCCATCCTACTGCCTGCCCGTGTATGTGTATCCTCCCACAAAAACATAACAGCCCGCCTCTGTTCACACAGTCTCTGAAGCATGTGCAGTGTTGAGTTCCACCTTGTTGCAACGTCTATGATTAGGCGATGCTGGGGAAGGTTCAAAGAACGCTGATAGGTCTGCATACGGCTGGAGTGTACGGGCGAACGGCGGATATGTGAGCAAAGTCCACGCACTTTGAGGAGCAGGTCGGATAACCCCGGATAACTTTTCAGGAAGCACTGCACCACCAGGTTTAAGGTGTGAGCCAGGCAAGGAATGTGTTTCAGTTGGGAAAGGGAGATGGCAGCCATGAAATTCCTTCCGTTATCACTCACTACCTTGCCTGCCTCAAGATCTACAGTGCCCAGCCACGACTGCGTTTCTTTCTGCAAGAACTCGGACAGAACTTCCGCGGTGTGTCTGTTGTCGCCCAAACACTTCATAGCCAATACAGCCTGCTGACGTTTGCCAGTAGCTGCCCCATAATGGGAGACCTGGTGTGCAACAGTGGCAGCTGCGGATGGAGTGGTTGTGCGACTGCAGTCTGTGGACGAGCTCTCGCTTCTGCAGGAGGACGAGGAGGAGGAGGAGGGGGTGCGAACGGCTACAGCCAACTGTTTCCTAGACCGTGGGCTAGGCAGAACTGTCCCAAACTTGCTGTCCCCTGTGGACCCTGCATCCACAACATTCACCCAGTGTGCCGTGATGGACACGTAACGTCCCTGGCCATGTCTACTGGTCCATGCATCTGTTGTCAGGTGCACCTTTGTGCTCACAGATTGCCTGAGTGCATGGACGATGCGCTCTTTAACATGCTGGTGGAGGGCTGGGATGGCTTTTCTGGAAAAAAAGTGTCGACTGGGTAGCTCGTAGCGTGGTACAGCGTAGTCCATCAGGGCTTTGAAAGCTTCGCTTTCAACTAACCGGTAGGGCATCATCTCTAACGAGATTAGTCTAGCTATGTGGGCGTTCAAACCCTGTGTATGCGGATGCAAGGCTAAGTACTTCCTTTTTCTAACCATAGTCTCATGTAGGGTGAGCTGGACTGGAGAGCTGGAGATCGTGGAACTAGCGGGGGTGCCGGTGGGCATGGCAGACTGAGAGACGGTGGGAGATGGTATTTGTTGCCGCCGGTGCCCTAGATGCAGTGTTTCCTACTACGAAACTGGTGATTCCCTGACCCTGACTGCTTTGGCCTGGCAAAGAAACCTGCACAGATACTGCAGGTGGTGCGCAAAATGGTGGCCCTACACTGCCGGAAGGGATGTTGCGTTGATGACTAGCTTCATTGGCCGAGGGTGCTACAACCTTAAGGGACGTTTGGTAGTTAGTCCAAGCTTGCAAATGCATGGTGGTTAAATGTCTATGCATGCAACTTGTATTGAGACTTTTCAGATTCTGCCCTCTGCTTAAAGTAGTTGAACATTTTTGACAGATGACTTTGCGCTGATCAATTGGATGTTGTTTAAAAAAATGCCAGACTGCACTCTTTCTAGCATCGGATACCTTTTCAGGCATTGCAGACTGAGCTTTAACCGGATGGCCACGCTGTCCTCCAACAGGTTTTAGCTTTGCCACGCGTTTTGGGCAAGATACGGGCCCGGCAGATGGAACCTGTTGCGATGTTGATGCCTGCTGCGGCCCCTCCTCCTCCGCTTCAGAACTGCTGCCGCCTGCACCCTGTTCCCCCAATGGCTGCCAATCGGGGTCAAGAACTGGGTCATCTATTACCTCTTCTTGTAGCTCGTGTGCAACTTCGTCTGTGTCACCGTGTCGGTCGGTGGTATAGCGTTCGTGATGGGGCAACATAGTCTCATCAGGGTCTGATTCTTGATCATTACCCTGCGAGGGCAATGTTGTGGTCTGAGTCAAAGGACCAGCATAGTAGTCTGGCTGTGGCTGTGCATCAGTGCACTCCATGTCAGATTCAACTTGTAATTGGCATGGACTGTTAACTGCTTCACTTTCTAAGCCAGGGACGGTATGTGTAAAGAGCTCCATGGAGTAACCCGTTGTGTCGCCTGCTGCATTCTTCTCTGTTGTTGTTTTTGCTGAAGAGGACAAGGAAGCGACTTGTCCCTGACCGTGAACATCCACTAACGACGCGCTGCTTTTACATTTACCAGTTTCACGAGAGGAGGCAAAAGAGCTAGAGGCTGAGTCAGCAAGATAAGCCAAAACTTGCTCTTGCTGCTCCGGCTTTAAAAGCGGTTTTCCTACTCCCAGAAAAGGGAGCGTTCGAGGCCTTGTGTAGCCAGACGACGAACCTGGCTCCACAGCTCCAGACTTAGGTGCAATATTTTTTTTCCCACGACCACCTGATGCTCCACCACTACCACTACCCTCATTACCAGCTGACAATGAACGCCCCCGGCCACGACCTCTTCCACCAGACTTCCTCATTGTTTTAAAAACGTAAACAAACTAACGGTATTTGTTGCTGTCACACAACTTACACGGTGAGCTATAACTTCAGTATGATTTAGCTACCCCTTTACAGGTGGGTGAGACCACAACGAAAATCAGGCACAATGTTACACACTCTGTTTTTGGTGGCACCAAATGAGAGAGATACCACACACGCAGGACTGTCACTGAAGCACAAATGTAAATATTAATCTCCCACTGTTTTTTTTTTTGTTTGTTTGTTTTTTCAGGGAGACTTTAGAAACAAAATAAAATAAAATGATTTTTTCAGGAAGAATTTAGAAACCAAATAAAATAAAATGATTTTTTCAGGGAGAATTTAGAAAACAAATAAAACAAAAAATAGGCTTTCTATGGCCCACTGAGTGAGAGATGACGCACACAGGAGTCAGGAGTGGCACACAAGCCCAGAGGCCAATATTGTTCTCCCAATGATTGATGTAGTGATTTTTTCAGGTAGATTTTGGAACCCAAATCAAGGAAAAAAAATAATAGGCTTTCTATGGCCCACAATTGGAGAGAGAGAGAGAGATGGCACACCCAGGAGTCAAGACTGGCACACAAGCAGAAAGGGCAATATTAATCTCCCACTGATTTTTTTTTTTTTTTTTTTTCAGGGAGACTTTAGAAAAAGAAAATAATTAAAAAAAATGATTTTTTTCAGGAAGAATTTAGAAACCAAATAAAATAAAATGATTTTTTCAGGGAGAATTTAGAAAACAAATAAAACAAAAAATAGGCTTTCTATGGCCCACTGAGTGAGAGATGACGCACACAGGAGTCAGGAGTGGCACACAAGCCCAGAGGCCAATATTAATCTCCCACTTTTTTTTTTTTTTTTCAGGGAAAATTTATAAACCCAATAAAAAAAATTATAAATAGGCATTCTATGGCCCACTATCTGAGAGAGAGAGATGGCACGCTTAGGACTGGCACACAAGCCCAAAGGCCAATATTAATCTCCCTTTTTTTTTCAGGGAGAATTTATAAAACCAAAAAAAAAATAATAAATAGGCTTTCTATGGCCCACTATTTGTGAGAGAGATGGCACGCTCAGGACTGGCACACAAGCCCAGAGGCCAATATTAATCTCCCACTTTTTTTTTTTTTTTTCAGGGAAAATTTATAAACCCAATAAAAAAAATAATAAATAGGCTTTCTATGGCCCACTATCTGAGAGAGAGAGATGGCACGCTCAGGACTGGCACACAAGCCCAAAGGCCAATATTAATCTCCCTTTTTTTTTCAGGGAGAATTTATAAAACCAAAAAAAAATAAATAAATAGGCTTTCTATGGCCCACTATTTGTGAGAGAGATGGCACGCTTAGGACTGGCACACAAGCCCAATGGCCAATATTAATCTCCCACTGATTGATTTATTGATTTTTTCAGGTAGAATTTAGAACCCAAATAAAGCAAAAAAAAAAAAATAGGCTTTCTATGGCCCACTGAGTGAGTGATGATGCACACAGGAGTCAGGAGTGGCACACAAGCCCTGAGGCCAATATTTTTCTCCCACTGATTGATGTAGTGATTTTTTCAGGTAGATTTTGGAACCCAAATCAAGCAAAAAAATAAATAGGCTTTCTATGGCCCACTGAGTGAGAGATGGCACAGACAGGGATGGCACTCTAGCAGAAATGCCAATCTTAATCTCCCACAAAAAAAAAAAAAAAAAAAGGAACTGTCCTTCAATTACTATCTCCCTGCAGTAATCTCAGCCAGGTATGGCAGGCAGCAATAAGGAGTGGACTGATGCACAAATTAAATAAAAAGTGTGGACAAACAAACAAGATAGCTGTGCAGAAAGGAAGGAACAAGAGGATTTGTCCTTTGAAAAAAGCAGTTGGTTTGCACAGCGGCGTACACACAGCAATGCAGCTATCAGGGAGCCTTCTAGGGCAGCCCAATGAGCTACAGCGCTGAGGAAAAAAAAAAAATGTAGCTTCCACTGTCCCTGCACACCGAAGGTGGTGTTGGACAGTGCAAATCGCTGCAGCACAAGCGGTTTGGTGGTTAATGGACCCTGCCTAACGCTATCCCTGCTTCTGACGAAGCGGCAGCAACCTCTCCCTAAGCTCAGATCAGCAGCAGTAACATGGCTGTCGGCAGGAACGCCCCTTTATAGCCCCTGTGACGCCGCAGACAGCAAGCCAATCACTGCAATGCCCTTCTCTAAGATGGTGGGGACCAGGACCTATGTCATCACGCTGCCCACACTCTGCGTTTACCTTCATTGGCTGAGAAATGGAGCTTTTCGTGTCATTGAAACGCGACTTTGGCGCGAAAGTCGCGTACCGCATGGCCGACCCCGCACAGGGGTCGGATCGGGTTTCATGAAACCCGACTTTGCCAAAAGTCGGCGACTTTTGAAAATGAACGACCCGTTTCGCTCAACCCTAGTGGTCACTATACTGACCGCAATCCTGAACTTAACACAGCAACTAGAAGTAGCCGTGGAGTGTACCTAACAATCCTAGACACCTCGTCACAGCCGGAGGACTAAATACCCCTAAAGATGGAAATAGGAATACTATCTTGCCTCAGAGCAGAACCCCAAAGAATAGGCAGCCCCCCACAAATATTGGCGGTGAGTCGGAGAGTGAAAAACATACACAGGCAGAAAAACAGGATTTAGCACAGGAGGCCACTCTAGCTAAATAGGACAGGATAGGACAGAGTTCTGTGCGTTCAGTATTAAAACCCTTCAAAAATATCCACAGCAGAATATACAAAAACTTCCTACATCTAACTAAAGATGTAAGAGCGTATATCTGCAACTCCAGCGAATACTACAATCAGAGCAGGAATACAAACAAAAACAAGCACACAGCAGTGTGCCACAGACACAAAAAACCAAACACTTATCTTTGCTGAATTTGGCAGCTAGCAGGAGAAGCCAGAAAGTGATCAAACACTTAACAAGGAACATTGCCAACTGGCAAGGGCTAATGAATCCTGCACACTTAAATATCCCAGTCAGAACAGCAATTAGCAGATACGCCTGGCCAGGACTGTGACTCAGAGACCACTGCATTCCCACCTACAACCACTGGAGGGAACCCAAGAGCAGAATTCACAACAGAACTTCATTGTCAGGTTCATCTTGACTATAAGATGCACCCCCCATTTTCCTCCACATTTTTGGAGAAGAAAAGTGCATCTCACAGTCTGAAAAATACGGTAATTTAAAAAAAATACCAGATTTGTACTGTCCCGGCCTGTAATCTTGTTCGGACTCCAGTAGCTGCTGGTTAAAACAGAAACACATGAGCCATGCACATAGTGAGCAGGCCTGTAGGGACACTGTTCACACCACCAGGAGACAAACCACGCAAATAAAGGCACAGTATGGCTGTGTGCACACGTTGCGTTTTTTCACGTTTTTTCGCTATAAAAACGCATAAAAACATATGAATGCATCCCATCAATTATAATGCATTCTGCAATTTTTTGTGCACATGATGCGCTTTTTCCGCAAAAAAAAACGCTTCGCGGTAAAAAAACGCATCATGTTCATTAATTTTCCAGATTTTTCACGTTTTTTCCGCTATTTAATGCTTTGGGAAGCTCTGGAAAAACACATCAAGACGCACAAAAAACGCATCAAAACGCACAAAAAACATGTCAAAAACAAGAGAAAAACTCGAAAAAACGCATGCAGATTTCTTGCAGAAAATGTCCGGTTTTCTTCAGGAACTTTCTGCAAGAAATCCTGACGTGTGCTCATACCCTAAAACCAAAAAATACTAATAAAAAGATGGAAAAACACAGGGTATTTGGTTAATACGTTGTTTGCAAAAATTGTGTATTAAGCCGCTCTACCAAGCGTCAAGGTATACCCATATTAGAGCAGTCCTAACTAATGTATGTAATCCCTATCTGATGTATTTAAAAACCTAGCCATATGTATAATACCTGTATGAGCAGGATTCAGAAAGGTAATGTCCAATGTGGACACGCAGCATAGAATGGCTTTTATGTGCACGGCTCAGTAGCTGTGGATCTGCTGGATCTAGGCAATTTTCACATTTGCATCAAGAGGCAGGCAGGACGTCGGGGTGCAGAAATTAAGACTGCAACAGAGGACCAGGTTGGACTCCAAACCAGGGCAGCACAAATTATTATTATTATTATTATTATTTATTGTTATAGCGCCATTTATATTCCATGGCGCTTTACATGTGAGGAGGGGTATACATAATAAAAACAAGTGCAATAATCTTAAACAATACAAGTCATAACTGGTACAGGAGGAGTGAGGACCCTGCCTGCGAGGGCTCACAATCTACAAGGGTTAGGTGAGAATACAGTAGGTGAGGATAGAGCTGGTCATGCAGCGGTTTGGTCAACACTAGTGGCAATGATGATATACCTTGCTCTAAAAATGTTTTAAATTGTTTGATCATTAACTTGGCGACTAATTGACGGACTTTACATAGAATGTGCACACATTATTTACATACTGATTCACACACAACACATAGAATTGTAAGCTAATTATGCAGTGTTCATTTCACTCAGCAAGATGTAAGTGTTGGGAATTTCATTGATCGGTAGTAAGGCAAGATTCTTCACTTCACATACTTTAGGAACGATTTATAAAGTTGATGACCTGAAGGAATCCAATGCTTTGATAAGCTACAAACAACTATCCCTTTGCTCCATCTCAATGACTGATGCTCCGCAGTTCAAACGTTTCTTAAGGTTAGTTTGTAAATATAACTGAAATGCTTGGATAGATAAGTAGCAGCTTCAATTGACCTTGTAATCTGCATGGAAAGTGATGACCACTGGAGAAATTCGACTAAATTGGAATTCTTTTTTCTCATAAACTATTGGCTACTTATAAATAAAAACCTCAAGGGCCGATTCATCGAGACTGCCATAGCACATGCTCACAATCTCCCAGACTAGATGGAGTACCAGAATGGTCTGCCATTTAATTAATTTGTCACTTCTGGGTGGTGTGCGCCTCCTTGTGCTGTGCCCTAAATGCTAGGACAGTGGGCATGGTCACACACTGTCCCTCCCCAGCTCCTCCTGACGAACTCCACCCATTTCTACAGAACTGATTCCATCTGGCATAAAAATGCTAAACGTTGGAGAATTTTTGCACAACTTCACATTGCATCAAATTATTGCTACTTTTCAAAGCTTTGATGAATCAGCGCCTTAGCGTTGATAATACAGTATGGACTACTGATAATATGTAATAATAATAATAATAATTTTTATTTATATAGCGCCAACATATTCCGCAGCACTTTACAATTAAGCGGGGACATGTACAGACAATAAATTCAGTAAATAGGGGGACACAATTGGTGAAAAGTGCTTGTTATTTCAGGTCTGGCAATTATAATAAATAGGGATTTTCACATAAAGCTGCATGATTCGGTCATCAGCCCGTGCGTTTAAGTGCAATAGTCAAGTATCAAGTGCAGTTATCATGTGCATGGAGGGTGTGGAGACAGATGAATAGTAGGGTGCAGATTCAGATGCAGATAATATTTGGAAGGAGGGAACAGGACAAAGTTAGTTTACTGAGTAGTTGATGTGGTAAGCTTGTTTGAATAGATGGGCTTTTAAAGCACGCTAGAATAGGTCGGGGCTAGGTATCAGTCTGATCATCTGGGGAAGTGCATTCCAGAGAGCTGGCGCAGCATGAGAGAAGTCTTGGAGACGGAGGTGCGAGGTTCGGATTACGGGGGATGCTAGTCTTAGGTCATTTGTAGAACAGAGGGCACGTGTAGGGCGATAGACAGTGATGAGAGAGGTGATATAAGGCAGTGCAGAACTGTGGAGAGTTTTGTGGGTGAGAGAGATGAGTTTATACTGGACCCCGTAGTGAATGAGTAGCCAGTGTAATGACTGGCACAAGATAGAGGCATCGGTGAAGCGGCTGGACAGAAATATGACCCTGGCTGCCACATTCAAGATGGATTGGAGAGGAGAAAGTCTGGTAAGAGGGAGACAGATTAGAAGAGAGTTACAGTAGTCCAGACAAGAATGAATAAGAGCGACAGTAAGAGTCTTAGCAGTTTCAAAGGTGAGAAAAGGTCGGATTCTGGAGATGTTTTTAAGATGCAGGTGACAGGAGCGAGTGAGTGATCGGATATAGGGAGTAAAGGAAAGTTTGGTGTCGAATATGACCCCAAGCCAGCAGGCATGCTGCTTAGGAGTTATGGTTAAACCCTCCAGGGTAATTTCGATGTTGGGTAGAGTGAGGTTAGTAGAAGGGAGAAACACAAGTAGTTCAGTTTTGGAGAGATTTTGTTTCAGATAGAGGGAGGACATGATGTTAGAGACAGCAGAGAGACAATCCTTGGTATTTTGAATTAGGGTAGGGGTGATGTCGGGGGAAGAAGTGTATAATTGGGTGTCGTCAGCATAGAGATGGTATTGGAACCCAAATCTGCTGATTGTTTGTCCAATAGGGGCAGTGTATAGAGAGAAGAGGAGGGGGCCTAGGACTGAGCCCTGCGGAACCTCGATAGTAAGGGGACAAGGAGAGGAAGAGGAGTCGGCAAAAGATACAGTGAAGGAGCGGTCAGAGAGGTAGGAGGAGAACCAGGAGAGGGCTGTGTCCTTGAGGCCTATGGAGCGGAGCATAGTGAGAAGGAGCTGGTGATCCACAGTGTCAAATGTGGCAGATAGATCCAGGAGAATCAGCAGAGAGCAATGACCTTTGGATTTAGCTGTTATTAGATCATTAGAGAATTTAGTGAGGGCAGTTTCAGTGGAGTGTAAAGAGCAAAAACCAGATTGTAAGGGGTCGAGAAGAGAGTTATCTGAGAGATAGCGGATTAGACGGGAGTGGACCAAGCGTTCCAGGAGTTTAGAGATGAAGGAAAGGTTAGAGACAGGTCTGTAGTTAGCAGTGCAGTTCTGGTCCAGGGATGGCTTTTTAAGTAAAGGGGTTATGATAGCATGTTTAAATGAGGAGGGAAAGATACCTGAAGAAAGAGAGAGGTTAAATATTTTAGTCAGTTGAGTGGTGACCACTGGTGAGAGAGACTGCAATAGAGGTGAAGGAATAGGATCACTGTTGCAGGTTGTAGGCCGAGCCGAAGTGAGGAGCTTGGAAGCTTCTTCTTCTGAAACAGGCTCAAAGATGTCTAATGAGCTTGAGGTGCGGCAGGGAAGGGGATCCAGGCACTGAGGAGATTGGGCTGAGATATCCTGATGGATGTGGTTGATTTTTTTCTAGGGCCTGTACTTTAGGTTTCAGGAGGGAGTTTAAGGTTTCAAAAAGTCGTTTGGGGTTGTCGGATAGTAAGGTGATGAGGGTGGTGAAGTAGGATTGTTTTGCCAGAGAAAGGGCATAGTTATAGGTTTTGAGAGATTTTCTCCACAGCCGCTCTGCACACCTTGAGCAACGCTGAAGAAAGCATGTTTGTATAGTGTGCCAGGGCTGCCGTTGTCTGTGTCGGGTCTTTCTGCGTGTAGAAGGTGCTGATGAAAATACAGGATGAACTGCCAACAAGATAATGTGGATAATTTGGGTATGATAATACAGTGTGGATTATTGATAATACATTATG
This sequence comes from Ranitomeya imitator, assembly GCF_032444005.1. NCBI lineage: Eukaryota > Metazoa > Chordata > Amphibia > Anura > Dendrobatidae > Ranitomeya > Ranitomeya imitator. The sequence goes on along the minus strand of NC_091284.1, from coordinate 707,388,419 downwards.
GGCTACTAATTATAAAATATGGACGGATAATATTATATCGGACTTTTTATAATGTATTATGAATTGTTGAAAAGGTAGTATAGATTATTGATAATAGCATATGGCTTTTTAATAAAATAGAACAAGCGACTACTACTGATATTAATATAATATGGGCTATTGTTAATATAGTATGGAATATTGATAATACAGTAAAGGCCATTGGTATTATAGTATGGGCTATGATGGATTTGCGTAGTATAATATGGTCACATGAAAACATAGTATGTACAAATGATAATATAGAAAATACAATAATATGAGTTCTTGATAAACCCATATGAACTTTTGATAAAATAATATGAACTGTGGATAAAATAGCTTGATCGATTAATAATATAGTATAAACTATTGATTATGTAGTTCCATTGTATTTGGATACAATAATATTTACATTTACACTCTATTAAAATGCAATTTTACTTTCTTTGGTTTCTTCTAATATTCTAACTAGCATAAAAATTATTTTTTTTTAATTTATTTAATTGATAAAGGCTTATTAAAAAATCTAAAAATTGGTTTCTGTAATTTAAGATCATTTTCCTACTTCACAGCTAAGGGCTCTATGAAGCTGTCATGCTCCAGTCGGTAGCGCCTCGGACAGTTTGTGCATTGCGCTCCGAGATCAAACCGATTTGCAAGGACGTCTGAATGAGCCCTATCTCTGAAAGTAAGATACTTCGTCAGCGGGTTGGTTTCTAATGCAGTTGGCCCTTGCGTATGTTTGTAAGATTTTGAGAAATTGGTTGTGATTACAAGAAACAATGAAGACATTCGGTGGTAAAATTGAACAAAATATTTTGGTGCTGTAAAATAAAAAAAATAACTTAATAAAAACAGTCATTATTTTCTGTTTAGAGGAATGATTAATATGCAAATGGCCAATGTATAGCATGAGTAGACATTGCATTAAACGGGTTGTCCAATGCTAGGACAAGCCCTTCACAATCGGAATGTTTTCCTCCGTTAAAATAAAAACGCTTATTCTCACCTCCGGTACCAGTATTTGCATTGCCAGGGCTCATGCCCAATCAGTGTTGGCGTCAGTGTCCCCGCCTACGTATAAGTAATCAAGGGGAAGTGAGACCTGCAGTTGGCTGCGCACGCCCTGTTCATTACTTATATGCCTATTTGAGGACAGCACCTTTAATTTTTGTAATTTTTGTAACCACCGATCGACCAAACCACTGCATGACCAGCTCTATCCTCGCCTACTGTATTCTCACCCATCTTTTGTAGATGTTAGGGCAAGTTAGGTTAGGCTATGTGTTGAACTAGATGGACTTAAAGTCTTCCTTCAACCTTAATAACTATGTAATAACTATGTAATGTAATTGTGAGCCTTCGCGGGCAGGGTCCTCTCTCCTCCTGTACCAGTTATGACTTGTATTGTTTAAGATTATTGTACCTGTTTTTATTATGTACACCCCTCCTCACATGTAAAGCGCCATGGAATAAATGGCACTATAACAATAAAAAATAATAATAATATTATTCAGATTTTTCAGACCACCCATCAAGCATTGCGCTACATAACTGTTCCTGATGCTACTTACCAAATAATAAGAATTATATATCCCTCAATTAATAGCAGCCATATGGATAATGTGAAGGGCAAAAAGCAACAAAATGGTCACAAGTCTGGGATAACAGTTCTTCAAATTCCACAAATTCTTCTGAAAGCTGAGCTGGGGACTTCAAAGCACAATGAATAAACCAGAACAACATTGGTTCCATGAAGGAAGAGATAAGAGAATGTTGTTGTATGTGTCTTAACATGATTTGTGCCCTACACATACCAGGCATTTGTAGCAACTAGTATCACTGGAAAAGAAGGGTCAACAACTGGATTTCATCTATCAGAATTGATATTTAGTGACGACATCTTGTTGTTCTTAAAGTTTACAAGTTCAGATCTTTATTTGTAGCTTCTCCACAGAGGACGCATAGGCTCCACGATTTACTGTTAAATATTGCGTGGGGCTGAGGCTTATCGAAAACCACCAACCATTCTCCCAAATGATCCTAATAATACTGCTGCTTTAGCCTAAAATGCAGTGGGGTACGATGACAAGCGAAGGGTGACTTGTGCTGTTTGAGTTGACACATGATAGTAAAATGTTTAACCCTGCCTTGACATATGAAGTACAGTTACGTCATATATCGGGTCCCTGATTTTGTTGCGGGCTTACAAGCCGCTTCTTTCCTGGCAGATGATGGCTGAATTATTCAGCTTCGCCGGCGGTTGTTAACATCTTACATGCCGCTGTCAATCGCTGACGATTCTCCTGTGAAATCCAGCATTTAGATAGCTTTCATAGGAGACCGTGATTTTTGCTATACATAGCACAGGCGATCAGATTATTGCAGCTTCAAGTCCCCTAAGGGGACTATTAAATATAGTAAAAAGTGAGAAAAAAATGTTTTTAAAAACATGAAGAAAAAAATACAAAAATTAAAAATCACCCCCATTTGTCCCATTAAAAATAAAGAAATAGAAAAATACAAAATACACGTATTTAGTATTTATGCCTTTATAAAAAAATCAGACCTATCAAAATATAAAACAAATTTATCCAATCAGTCAATAGCGCAACGAGAAAAAAACATTGTATCAACCTCAAAATTATATCAATAAAACATCAGTTCAGGGTTCAAAAAATAAGCGCTCACACAGCCCCATATCCTGAATTATTTTATTTTTTTGCGCAAATTTTCACATTTTTTTTTCACCACGTGAAAAGAAAAATATGTATGCATGTTTGTGGCCTGCAAAGTTACACTGACCTGGAGAATCATATTGCCAGGTCAGTTTTACCATACAGTGAAAACGGTAAAAAAAAACAAAAAACAAAAGCAATTTCAACGCACTTTGATTTTTTTTCCTGCTTTGCAGTGTACGACATGATAAAATGAATGATGTCACTCAAAGTACAACATGTCAGACAGAAAAACAAGCACATATGGCTATATTGATGGAAAAATAAAAACATAATGGCTCTTGGAGAAGGTGGAGAAAAAAAAAAACGTTAAATAGCCCGGCCATGAAGGTTTTTAATGTTGGCATTCAATGTAAAGATATTTTACCATTTTTTTACCATCTGCTTCACCAACCTTTGAAGCAGATCTGTCATCAGATTGACAATACAGACAACATACATTATTAAATAGATCTCTTAGAACTAGTGGAGCTGGTTAAATTTGACATATATGCAGTATGTCCTATGCGGTAATTCACAAACTGTGATTGTGTTAGATGGCAGCATGTTATCAATGGCAATTTTTTTTACCTATGGTGAAAATACTTATTACATGCAGTAGGACTCTTAAACCTGATGAAGCAGCTGTACTTACCTTGAAAATCCATGTCAGAATGGCTGTATCGTTCTTTATTAAAGTATAAAATCTGTCTCTACCAATTTAGCCTGATTGACAGCTTTTTTGTATCACACCACCCTGCTGCTGCTGAGATCTCATACTGCTCAGTACAAGCTGCCACTGTTAGTCAGGCCTTGCAGGCAGAGGCTGAATATAGTTGGGCTCATGAACATTCTCATTTTTTAAGTGAATTAATAAAATGCTAATTTTATGATCAGGATTATACTGCCATTCTGCCTCATCAGGTCTAAAGGCCCCTTCACATTTAGCGACGCTGCAGCGATACCGACAACGATTCGGATCGCTGCAGCGTCGCTGTTTGGTCGCTGGAGAGCTGTCACACAGACCGCTCTCCAGCGACCAACGATGCCGGTAACCAGGGTAAACATCGGGTAACTAAGCGCAGGGCCGCGCTTAGTAACCCGATGTTTACCCTGGTTACCATGCTAAAAGTAAAAAAAAACAAACACTAGATACTTACCTACAGCCGTCTGTCCTCCAGCGCTGCGCTCTGCTTCTCTGCTCTCCTCCTGTACTGGCTGTGAGCCGGAAAGCAGAGCGGTGACGTCACCGCTCTGCTTTCCGGCTCACAGACAGTACAGGAGGAGAGCAGAGCACAGCGCTGGAGGACAGACAGCAGTAGGTAAGTATCTAGTGTTTGTTTTTTTTTACTTTTAGCATGGTAACCAGGGTAAACATCGGGTTACTAAGCGCGGCCCTGCGCTTAGTTACCCGATGTTTACCCTGGTTACCAGTGAAGACATCGCTGGATCGGTGTCACACACGCCGATCCAGCGATGTCTCCAGGGAGTCCAGCGACGAAATAAAGTTCTGGACTTTATTCAGCGACCAACGATCTCCCAGCAGGGGCCTGATCGTTGGTCGCTGTCACACATAACGATTTCATTAACGATATCGTTGCTACGTCACAAATAGCAACGATATCGTTAACAATATCGTTATGTGTGAAGGTACCTTAAGAGATCTACTTAATATTGTATGCAGTTTATATTGTGAAATCTAGTGACCGCTGCGATTTTAATAGTCTCAGTACAAACAGCCCTAATACACATAGGAGAACACAATAAAGCAATTACAAATCAGATGAGACATGTACACAGGCAATCCTTCACCATAGGTAAAAAATGGAAATAACTGTCATTGATAACATGCTGCCATCTAATACAATCACCATGTGTGACGAGAAGAGCCGAGGACATACTGCATATGTGCCAAAGGTCCCAATTTATTCAGGACTGTCCTGATTTTTCAGAAACCGTCCCACCAAATTTGCTGCACCTGAGGTTATACAAACTCTGTCCACAAATGGTTGTTTTAGGTAGGGTTGGGGTGGAGCTAGGCATTAGATTATAATGTCCTAAAAGGAAATTTCTTACCATGCTTTTGCTACCCCATCTGGAGTAGTATGATGTAGGGACAGACAACCTAATTCCAGCAATGTGTCAATTATTGGGCTGCTTGCTGCAATTTTGATTAAAAATTGTTCTATCTGCTGCACCTCTACTAGTTCCCTGAATGCTGAGCTCTCTATAACCCCGCCCACATCACTGATTGGCTGATTTCTGTGTACACAGTGCGTAGGCAAAAAAGATGTCTGCTGTGGGGGCGGAGTTGGACTACCTGGCAGCAGGTTTACTTGTCCTCCAGTAATAATCACCTGCAGATAAACACAGTGATTTTATAAAAACTACAGCAAGCAGCCCAGTAAGTGACACATCGGTTTGAATTGGGGTCTCTGTCTCTACATTATGCTGCTCTCAGATTAGGTAGCAAAAATCTGGTTACAGATTCCCTTTAAGTTAATAACATGAATGTGAGTAGCTATAATATGCTGGTGTTCTATTCATAATGAATGATAGGAACACAATGGATAATAAATGGACATAAATATTAGTTAATCCATAAATATATACACACACACAAAGCAAATGGGACTTCCTCTTAGTAATCCACTGCTCCACTGGAAAACTTTAGAAATGTCCTCTTTCCAAACTGACGTGCCAGTTTACAGATAACCCTCGCCTGATTCACTTCACTGCATATGTGGCTAGCATAGTTTTAATTAGACTGTATGGCAGGGAGTATGATTCTATACTACCCAGAGTTCCTATTGATAGGGACAGGACTATAATAAGCAATCAGTACTTACCTCCAGCAGAAGAGCTGCTATCATAGCTTAAAGGTGAAATCGACATAAATGCTGTATCGGTATGGCACAATAGTAAGTTGTATCATCATCATCAATCATAGAGATAAACAAGTCAATCCAGTACTTTTGCAATTTGCAGTTTGATATGTAGCTATTTTTGTAAAATTGATTTAATAAAATATAGAGGTTAAAAATTGGAAAATGGAACCTGAAATTTCTTGCAGTGGCTTAAGAGTCTCAAGTGTACAGTCAGTTTTGAGATTAATGTTTATTTTCACAGAGCTTGCGGCTTCAGTTTTTACGGTGGCAATTTGCATCTCGAGATTGTTATTAAGAGTGATCAGGTGAACTGCAAAAACTTGTTAAGTCATAACATTTACTTAATTTCTTAACTTCCATGAAATGACCTGCTTACACATTTCAGTGATCTTGCTCGCTCAGACAAAAGTGTTTACCAAGGACAAGAGAGGTAATATTATGCTGCCATGCTGATTGAAATACAGGTGCTTCTCACAAAATTAGAATATCAACAAAAAGTAATTTATTTCAGTTCTTCAACATAAAAAGTGAAACTCATATAATATGTCATTGCAAACAGAGTGATCTATTTCAAGTGTTTATTTCTGTTAATGTTGATGATTACGTCTTACTGCCAATGAAAAACCAAGTCATTATCTCAGTAAATTAGAATACCGTATATACTCGAGTATAAGCCGAGATTTTCAGCCCAAATTTTTGGGCTGAAAGTGCCCCTCTCGGCTTATACTCGAGTCAAGGTGGGTGGCAGGGTCGGCGGGTGAGGGGGTGAGGGCGCTGAGGCATACTCACCTAGTCCCAGCGATCCTGGCGCTGTCCCTGCCATCCCATGGTCTTCTGTGTTGCAGCGTCTTCCCCTCTTCAGCGGTCACGTGGGACCGCTCATTACAGAAATGAATAAGCGGCTCCACCTCCCATAGGGGTGGAGCCGCCTATTCATTTCTCTAATCAGCGCTGCCGGTGACCGCTGATTAGAGAAAGAAGCTGCGGCCCCGAAGACCAGCTGTGACAGGCAGAGGGAGTCGGACGCCAGGACCAGGTAAGTAAGTAATAGTCACCTGTCCACGTTCCAGCCGCCGGGCGTCGCTCCATCTTCCCGGCGTCTCTGCGCTCTGACTGTTCAGGTCAGAGGGCGCGATGACACATATAGTGTGCGCGGCGCCCTCTGCCTGATCAGTCAGTGCAGAGACGCCGGGAAGATGGAGGCGCCGGGACCGGACACTGGGAGCTGCAAGCAAGAGAGGTGAGTATGGCGTTTTTTTTTTTTTTTACTGCAGCAGCAGCGGCCATGGCAGAGCTTTATATAGGGAACAATGAACGGTGCAGAGCACTGTATGGGGCACAGCTATAGGGAACAATGAACGGTGCAGAGCACTATATGAGGCACAGCTATAGGGACAATCATGAATGGTGCAGAGCACTGTATGGGGCACAGCTATAGGGAACAATTAACGGTGCAGAGCACTGTATGGGGCACAGCTATAGGGAACAATGAACGGTGCAGAGCACTATATGGGGCACAGCTATGGGGCAATAATGAACATACAGAGCACTATATGGCACAGCTATGGGGCAAGAATGATCTATTTTTATTTTTTGAAATTCACTGGTAAATGCTGCATTTCCACCCTAGGCTTATACTCGAGTCAATAAGTTTTCCCAGTTTTTTGTGGCAAAATTAGGGGGGTCGGCTTATACTCGGGTCGGCTTATACTCGAGTATATACGGTAATTAACAAAAAACACCTGCAAAGGCTTCCTAAGCGTTTAAAATGGTCCCTTAGTCTGTTTCAGTTGGCTCCACAATCATGGGAAAGACTGCTGACTTGACAGATGTCCAGAAGGCAATCATTGACACACTTAACAAGGCACAAGGAGGGTAAGCCACGAAAAGTCATTGCTAAAGAAGTTGGCTATACACAGAATGCTGTATCCAAGCATATTAATGGAAAGTTATGTGGAAGGAAAAAGTGTAGTAGAAAAATGTGCACAAGCAACCAGGATAACCGCAACCTTGAAAGGATTGTTAAGAAATAGCCATTCAAAAATATGGGGGAGTGTTGTGAATTCTGTGGGAGAGCTCCCTCCTGTGGTCACAAGTGGTACTTCGGCTGATTCTCTCTGGGAGCTTCCGTTTGTGGAGGAAACTGGTACTGCTGCTTCTGAGTTTCCTCCCTCAGGTGATCTGGTGAGGTCGTTAGGTGCTTCTCTACTTAACCCCACCTAATGCTTTGATTCATGCTTCCTGTCAATGTTCCAGTGTTGGACTTGTGTTTCTCTGGATCATTCCTGTGGCCTGCTGCTCTGCATGGCTAAGTGCTTCTTTGCTATTTTTTCTGTCCAGCTTGTCTATTTGTTTTGCTGGAAGCTCTGGGACGCAAAGGGTGTACCTCCGTGCCGTTAGTTCGGTACGGAGGGTCTTTTTGCCCCTTTGCGTGGTTTTCTTTAGGGTTTTGTGTAGACCGCAAAGTTATCTTTCCTATCCTCGTTCTGTCTAGAATATCGGGCCTCACTTTGCTGAATCTATTTCATCCCTACGTTTGTCTTTTCATCTTACTCACAGTCATTATATGTGGGGGGCTGCCTTTTCCTTTGGGGTATTTCTCTGAGGCAAGGTAGGCTTATTTTTTCTATCTTCAGGCTAGTTAGTTTCTCAGGCTGTGCCGAGTTGCATAGGTAGCGTTAGGCGCAATCCACGGCTGCCTCTAGTTGTGTTTGGAGAGGATCAGGGATTGCGGTCTGCAGAGTTCCCACGTCTCAGAGCTCATTCTATTATTTTGGGTTATTGTCAGATCACTGTATGTGCTCTGACCTCCATGTCCATTGTGATACGGAATTGCCTTTCACAACAGTACAGGAAGCCAAAAGTACTAATGATTCTCAATAGAGGGAAAAAAGAAGTTCTGAGACCATTTTTTTTTTCTTGGCTTTGTGTTTTGTCTTTTTTTTCCCCTAGACATTTGGGTGGTTCAGTACACAGATGTAGCGATGGACATTAGAAGTCTGTCTTCATTTGTGGATCAGCTCTCGGCAAGAGTACAAAAGATTCAAGACACTATTGATCAGAAATCTATGTTAGAACCAAGAATTCCTATTCCTGATTTGTTTTTTGGAGATAGAACTAAGTTTCTGAGTTTCAAAAATAATTGTAAGTTATTTCTGGCCTTGAAACCTTGTTCCTCTGGTGATCCAGTTCAACAGGTTTTGATTATTATTTCTTTTTTGCGCGGCGACCCTCAGGACTGGGCATTTTCTCTTGCGCCAGGAGATCCTGCATTGAGTAATATCAATGCGTTTTTCCTGGCGCTCGGATTGCTGTACGATGAGCCTAATTCAGTGGATCAGGCAGAAAAGAATTTGCTGGCTCTTTGTCAGGGTCAGGATGAGATAGAGGTATATTGCCAGAAATTTAGAAAATGGTCAGTGCTCACTCAATGGAATGAATCTGCGCTGGCAGCTATGTTCAGAAAGGGTCTCTCTGAAGCCCTTAAGGATGTCATGGTGGGATTTCCTATGCCTGCTGGTTTGAATGAGTCTATGTCTTTGGCTATTCAGATTGGTCGACGCTTGCGTGAGCGTAAATCTGTGCACCATTTGGCGGTATTACCTGAGCTTAAACCTGAGCCTATGCAGTGCGATAGGACTTTGACCAGAGTTGAACGGCAAGAACACAGACGTCTGAATGGGCTGTGTTTCTACTGTGGTGATTCCACTCATGCTATCTCTGATTGTCCTAAGCGCACTAAGCGGTTCGCTAGGTCTGCCACCATTGGTACGGTACAGTCAAAATTTCTTCTGTCCGTTACCTTGATCTGCTCTTGGTCATCATATTCTGTCATGGCGTTTGTGGATTCAGGCGCTGCTCTGAATTTGATGGACTTGGAATATGCTAAGCGTTGTGGGTTTTTCTTGGAGTGTCCTATTCCATTGATATTGGTATTGATACTACGCCTTTGGCCAAGAATAAGCCTCAATACTGGACCCAGCTGACCATGTGCATGGCTCCTGCACATCAGGAGGATATTCGCTTTCTGGTGTTGCATAATCTGCATGATGTGGTCGTGTTGGGGTTGCCATGGCTACAAGCCCATAATCCAGTATTGGATTGGAAATCCATGTCGGTGTCCAGCTGGGGTTGTCAGGGGGTACATGGTGATGTTCCATTTTTGTCAATTTCGTCATCCACCCCTTCTGAGGTTCCAGAGTTCTTGTCTGATTACCGGGATGTATTTGATGAGCCCAAGTCCGATGCCCTACCTCCGCATAGGGATTGTGATTGTGCTATCAATTTGATTCCTGGTGGTAAATTCCCAAAAGGTCAACTGTTTAATTTATCCGTGCCTGAGCACACCGCTATGCGCAGTTATGTGAAGGAATCCCTGGAGAAGGGGCATATTCGCCCGTCATCGTCGCCATTAGGAGCAGGGTTCTTTTTTGTAGCCAAAAAGGATGGTTCGCTGAGACCTTGTATAGATTATCGCCTTCTTAATAAGATCACTGTTAAATTTCAGTACCCCTTGCCTTTGTTATCTGATTTGTTTGCTCGGATTAAGGGGGCTAGTTGGTTCACCAAGATTGATCTTCGTGGTGCGTATAATCTGGTGCGAATCAGGCGAGGCGATGAATGGAAAACTGCATTTAATACGCCCGAGGGTCATTTTGAGTATCTAGAGATGCCATTCGGACTTGCCAATGCTCCATCAGTGTTTCAGTCCTTTATGCATGACATCTTCCGAGAATATCTGGATAAATTCCTGATTGTGTACTTGGATGACATTTTGATCTTCTCGGATGATTGGGAGTCTCATGTGAAACAGGTCAGAACGGTTTTTCAGGTCCTGCGTGCTAACTCTTTGTTTGTGAAGGGATAAGAGTGTCTCTTTGGTGTGCAGAAGGTTTCATTTTTGGGGTTCATCTTTTCCCCTTCTACTATCGAGATGGATCCTGTTAAGGTCCAAGCCATCCATGATTGGACTCAGCCGACATCTCTGAAAAGTCTGCAAAAGTTCCTGGGCTTTGCTAATTTTTATCGTCGCTTCATCTGCAATTTTTCTAGTATTGCCAAACCATTGACCGATTTGACCAAGAAGGGTGCTGATTTGGTCAATTGGTCTTCTGCTGCTGTGGAAGCTTTTCAAGAGTTGAAGCGTCGTTTTTTTTCTGCCCCTGTGTTGTGTCAACCTGATGTTTCTCTTCCGTTCCAGGTTGAGGTTGATGCTTCTGAGATTGGAGCAGGGGCTGTTTTGTCGCAGAGAGGTTCTGATTGTTCAGTGATGAAACCATGCGCTTTTTTTTCCAGGAAGTTTTCGCCTGCTGAGCGGAATTATGATGTGGGCAACCGAGAGTTGCTGGCCATGAAGTGGGCATTCGAGGAGTGGCGTCATTGGCTTGAGGGAGCTAAGCATCGCGTGGTGGTATTGACTGATCATAAGAACCTGACTTATCTCGAGTCTGCTAAGTGTTTGAATCCTAGACAGGCTCGTTGGTCGCTGTTTTTCGCCCGTTTTGACTTTGTGATTTCGTACCTTCCGGGCTCTAAAAATGTGAAGGCGGATGCTCTGTCTAGGAATTTTGTGCCCGACTCTCCAGGTTTATCTGAGCCGGCAGGTATCCTCAAGGAAGGAGTAATTATGTCTGCCATCTCCCCTGATTTGCGGCGGGTCCTGCAAAAATTTCAGGCTAATAAACCTGATCGTTGTCCAGCGGAGAAACTGTTCGTCCCGGATAGGTGGACTAATAAAGTGATCTCTGAGGTTCATTGTTCGGTGTTGGCTGGTCATCCTGGAATCTTTGGTACCAGAGAGTTAGTGGCTAGATCCTTTTGGTGGCCATCTCTGTCGCGGGATGTGCGTTCTTTTGTGCAGTCCTGTGGGATTTGTGCTCGGGCTAAGCCCTGCTGTTCTCGTGCCAGTGGGTTGCTTTTGCCCTTGCCGGTCCCGAAGAGACCTTGGACACATATCTCTATGGATTTTATTTCGGATCTTCCCGTCTCTCAAAAGATGTCAGTCATTTGGGTGGTCTGTGATCGTTTTTCTAAGATGGTCCATCTGGTACCCTTGTCCAAGTTGCCTTCCTCCTCTGATTTGGTGCCATTGTTCTTCCAGCATGTGGTTCGTTTGCATGGCATTCCAGAGAATATCGTTTCTGACAGAGGTTCCCAGTTTGTTTCGAGGTTTTGGCGAGCCTTTTGTGGTAGGATGGGCATTGACTTGTCTTTTTCCTCGGCTTTTCATCCTCAGACTAATGGCCAGACCGAACGAACCAATCAGACCTTGGAAACCTATCTGAGATGCTTTGTTTCTGCCGATCAGGATGACTGGGTGTCCTTTTTGCCTTTGGCTGAGTTCGCCCTTAATAATCGGGCCAGCTCGGCTACCTTGGTTTCGCCATTTTTCTGCAATTCTGGGTTCCATCCTCGTTTCTCTTCAGGACAGGTTGAGTCTTCGGACTGTCCTGGTGTGGATACTGTGGTGGACAGGTTGCAGCAGATTTGGACTCATGTAGTGGACAATTTGACCTTGTCCCAGGAGAAGGCTCAACGTTTCGCTAATCGCAGACGCCGTGTGGGTCCCCGACTTCGTGTTGGGGATCTGGTTTGGTTATCTTCTCGTCATATTCCTATGAAGGTTTCCTCTCCGAAGTTTAAACCTCGTTTCATTGGTCCTTAGAGATTTCTGAGGTTATTAATCCTGTGTCTTTTCGTCTGACCCTCCCAGATTCTTTTTTCATACATAACGTCTTCCATAGGTCATTGTTGCGGAGATACGTGGCACCTATGGTTCCATCTGTTGAGCCTCCTGCCCCGGTTTTGGTGGAGGGGGAATTGGAGTATATTGTGGAGAAGATTTTGGATTCTCGTGTTTCAAGACGGAAACTCCAGTATCTGGTTAAATGGAAGGGTTATGCTCAGGAGGATAATTCCTGGGTTTTTGCCTCTGATGTCCATGCTCCTGATCTTGTTCGTGCCTTTCATGTGGCTCATCCTGGTCGGCCTGGGGGCTCTGGTGAGGGATCGGTGACCCCTCCTCAAGGGGGGGGTACTGTTGTGAATTCTGTGGCAGAGCTCCCTCCTGTGGTCACAAGTGGTACTTCGGCTGATTCTCTCTGGGAGCTTCCGTTTGTGGAGGAAACTGGTACTGCTGCTTCTGAGTTTCCTCCCTCAGGTGATCTGGTGAGGTCGTTAGGTGCTTCTCTACTTAACCCCACCTAATGCTTTGATTCATGCTTCCTGTCAATGTTCCAGTGTTGGACTTGTGTTTCTCTGGATCATACCTGTGGCCTGCTGCTCTGCATAGCTAAGTGCTTCTTTGCTATTTTTTCTGTCCAGCTTGTCCATTTGTTTTGCTGGAAGCTCTGGGACGCAAAGGGTGTACCTCCGTGCCGTTAGTTCGGTACGGAGGGTCTTTTTGCCCCTTTGCGTGGTTTTCTTTAGGGTTTTGTGTAGACCGCAAAGTTATCTTTCCTATCCTCGTTCTGTCTAGAATATCGGGCCTCACTTTGCTGAATCTATTTCATCCCTACGTTTGTCTTTTCATCTTACTCACAGTCATTATATGTGGGGGGCTGCCTTTTCCTTTGGGGTATTTCTCTGAGGCAAGGTAGGCTTATTTTTTCTATCTTCAGGCTAGTTAGTTTCTCAGGCTGTGCCGAGTTGCATAGGTAGCGTTAGGCGCAATCCACGGCTGCCTCTAGTTGTGTTTGGAGAGGATCAGGGATTGCGGTCTGCAGAGTTCCCACGTCTCAGAGCTCGTTCTATTATTTTGGGTTATTGTCAGATCACTGTATGTGCTCTGACCTCCATGTCCATTGTGATACGGAATTGCCTTTCACAACAGGGGAGGTTCACAAGGAGTGGACTGCTGCTGGAGTCATTGCCTCAAGAGTCACCACACACAGACATATCCAGGACATGAGCTACAAGTGTCACATTCCTTGTGTCAAGCCACTCATGACCAATAGACAATGCCAGAAGCTTTTTTACCTGGGCCAAGGAAAAGAACTGTACTGTTGCTCAGTGGTCCAAGGTGTTGTTTTCAGATGAGAGTAAATTTTGCATTTCATTTGTAAATCAAGGTCCCAGAGTCTGGAGGAAGAGTGGAGAGGCCACAATCCAGGCTGCTGGAGGTCTAGTGTGAAGTTTCCACAATTAGTGATGGTTTGGGAGCCATGTCATCTGCTGGTGTAGGTCCACTGTGTTTTATGAATTTTACAGCACTTCATGCTTTCCTCTACCAATGAGCTTTTTGGAGATGGAAATGTAATTCTCCAGCCGGACTTGGCACCTGTCTGTGCTGTGAAAAGTACCAATGCCTGGTTTAAAAACAACAGTGTCACTGTGCTTGATTGGCCAGTAAACTCGTCTGACCTCAACCCCATAGAGAATCTCTGGGGTATTGTCAAGAGGAAGATGAGAGACACCAGATCCAACAATGCAGACGAGCTGAAGGCTGCTATCAAAGCAACCTGGGATTCCATAACACCTCAGCAATGCCACAGGCTGATCGGCTCCATGCCATGCCGCATTGATGCTGTAAATGATACAAAGGAAGCCCCAACTAAGTATTGAGTGAATTTACTGAACATACATTTCAATAGGCCAACATTTCAGATTTTAAAATCCTTTTTCAAGCTGGTGTTATAAAGTATTCTAATTTACTGAGATATTGACTTTTGGCATTTCATTTGCTGAAAGCCATAATCATCAACATTAATAGAAATAAACACTTGAAATAGGTCACTCTGTAATGACTCTATATGATATATGTGTTTCAATTTTTGTATTGAAGATAATAATAATAAATTAACTTTGTGATGATATCCTAATGTTGTGAGAAGCACCTGTATAAGCGGAGACTGGTTGATTTAAAATGGGGATGGTGCTTAAAATCGGAGCTTTCTTCTGTTAACTATGGTTACCTACAGCGAATCATGTCCAGTCACCATTGTTTTTCATCAAAAGGGCTTTACAGGCAAAAATATTGCTGCATATAAGCTTGCTCCTAAATCAACTATTTTATCGTAGCATCAAGAACTTCAAATAGAGAGGCTAAGTTGCTGTTAATAAGGTTTCAGAGCGGCCAAGAAAGTCCAACAAACATCAGGACTGTCTCCTAAAGAGGATTCAGCTCCTGAATTGTTTCAACACAACTTCAGAGCTTGCTCAGGAATGTCAGCAGGCAGATGTCACTGAACCGGCATGCACAGCAAGGCGAAGGCTGGCCTGGTGTCAAGAATGGCAGCAAAGCAGCCACTTTTCTTTAAGAAAAATATTAAAGACAAACTGACATTCTGCAGGAAGTACTGTGATAAAACTATATATTATTGGGGCAAATTTCTTCCTCTTTAGACATTGGCATCTGGAAGAATGATTATCTGGAGATGAAAAGATGAGTGCTTCCATGAGTCCTGAGCCATGCCAACAGTAAAGCATCTGACATCATTCATGTTGGGAGTTGGTTTTCATCCAGGGCGTGGACTCACTCATAATTTTGGCAAAGAACACTGCCAAGAATAAAGAATGTTATCTAAACATCCTCCAAGAGAAATGTGTCTCAACAATCCAAGAGAAATTTTATGACGAGCAAAGCATTTTCCAGCATGATGGAGCATCATGTCACGGTGAACAAAACATTGAAATTTTGAATCTATGGAAGAAAACTCCCCAGATCTCAATCCCAGTGAGGGCCAATCTTCTGTCATCAAAATGCGAGTGGACAAACAAAAATTCTGATAAACTCCAAGCACTGATTAGGCAAGAACAGGCTGCGATTAGTCAGGATTTCACCTAAAAGCGGATATCGAGCATGCCAGGCAAATTGACGAAGTCTTAAAAAATAACGGTCAATAATGTAAAAATATTGATCTATTTGCCAACAAAAGTTTAAACACTTATGAAATGCTCATAATGGAACTTCTGTATACTACAGAAACACTTGGTTCTAAGAACACTGAGGAAGCAAACTCTGCGAAAACAAAAATTTGTGTCAGTTTCTAAACTTTGGGCCCCACACTGCATTTTTTGTTACTGCTAGGGATGCTACCATTGAAAATATCAAGGCCCAATATCTTCATCATTAAAATCCTCTACATGCTACCTATTACATACAATACAATCTTGTCTACAAACTTAGGCAAGTGGGAGGGGGAAGAGGGAATGTGTCTACTTATTACTGTACATATATAGTACATATATGTACATATTATTGTAATGTATTATTGCCAATTTTGTAGACACCATTAATTTAGTACAAGTTCACCAGTGTGAGTCCAATGTAATAACACTCTGGGATGGTGATTGTTGATAAATCGGTAATTTTGGGCCACTTTAATGGACTTATTTGCAAGGATATCTGAATATAGGATCATCTATACTCATCTGATGGACAAGCCTTGCTATAGCAAATATTTACAGCTTTACACCTTGTATGATTTTAGTGATAGTTGTACCTATTGTACTTTGCTCCAGCTTCTAAATCTACTATATTTCGACAGGAATAGGTTTGTCATCATTACAGAAATTAACTTTCTTGGTGTGAACAAGTTGTATCTTAATTCCGTGTTTCTATAAAAATACCAGTAGCGCTTCAACCCTGAAGACACTCGGCAGCAAGTAATGATACAATTCCACCTTTTTGTATCGAAATCTATATACAGAAGTAAAAAGCAAGTACGGTAATACCTGCGCTGAGTGACAAAAAATCCTCCAAACCACACGAATTATGTTCTCAATAAAATTTTTTTTTTTTTTTTTTTTTATAGGTTACCATACCAGAATAACAAGAGCATAACCGTGGTGTGGACAAGTGTTCTTATTTCATAAGGTACCAGGAGCGTTTTGGTTGTCAAATAGATAAGTATAACCAATTGTTACCCTTGAATAATCAATAGAACTCACCGGCTCCTTGTGGTGATCTTTACTGAATCATGTCCGTTATATCCATAGTATAGAAGAAACTGGCAGGCTTCCTCCAATTGTCCTATTAGGCTATATCCACTGCGGTTGTAGTCTTCAGATGAAGCCACTCTGGGTTGAGTCCGCTGCGTCCGTAGTTCCGGTGGATTTGGTCCTCGCTGCTCTCCTTAGCCTAGTCACGTGTTTATCCACGTGACCGTGACGTCACGGAAGGTCCTGCTTCGGCAGAGAACCCAGCGGCTACTCCAGCGCTCATTAGTCCTAAGCGGGGAGCGTGCTTTGAGCGTTCTGCCGCCGGCCGGGGCAGCGCACAGAGCGGCTCCACCTGAAGATACACACCGGAACTACGGACGCAGCGGACTCAACCCAGAGTGGCTTCATCTGAAGACTACAACCGCAGTGGATATAGCCTAATAGGACAATTGGAGGAAGCCTGCCAGTTTCTTCTATACTATGGATATAACGGACATGATTCAGTAAAGATCACCACAAGGAGCCGATGAGTTCTATTGATTATTCAAGGGTAACAATTGGTTATACTTATCTATTTGACAACCAAAACGCTCCTGGTACCTTATGAAATAAGAACACTTGTCCACACCACGGTTATGCTCTTGTTATTCTGGTATGGTAACCTATAAAAAAAAAAAAAAAAAAAAAAAATTTTTATTGAGAACATAATTCGTGTGGTTTGGAGGATTTTTTGTCACTCAGCGCAGGTATTACTTGCTTTTTACTTCTGTATCTTAATTCCACCTAAGGGAACAGAAAATATAGTGCAATCATGAAAGCTTAGCCAAAAATGACAGATCTGCTTAAAAGTATCAAGTAAGGAGGTCACTGGATGATGGTGCTAAAAGCAGAATTGTTGTAATTATGTCTTTTATCTCCTCAAATTATCCCTACAAGCCGACATTGATGTTCTTAAACACAAGTGACATATATCCTAAACAATATGTGACCAAATTCTCAAACAGTAACAAGCCCAGTCACAACAGGGCCCATTAGGTTCAACAGAGACGATTCCATTTGCAGTTCCTTTCCAAATTACTTTTGTTCTTATTTCACAGATAACCTGTTAATCTTTAATATTGATCAATTAGTCTATATGACTAATGAGAACAGAACTTACAATACCATAATTGAACGTAGCTAGACAGTAAGCCTTCAAAATAATTTCCTCGGATTGGCCAATAAGCCTCAAACTCTATATAAAGTTTGTAAAGATGAAAATAGCCTGCTCGCCATTGGGGCTTGGACCTCGCCACTGTCATGGTGCACCTTGTCAATCCAAAGAAAGAATTGTTTGACTCCAGAAATGTATTTTAAAATTTTGTCAATGCTTTCTTCCAACCTACATATAATGCTAACCACTATACCAAAATTATAAGGTTTATCTGAGAATGGAAAATCCCGAGTGTAATAATGACTAATATAGACTAGAGATATACCCTGGTCTGGTGTCCTCTCCAGTACTGCATGGCAGTTGGACCAGAGAAATGCACACTTCTATGGATAGCAACCTGGGCATCTTTTCATGCATTCTTATTGATTTTGCATCCCAAATTATCCACTGTAAACTTGTACAGCGTGTGTTTATGTAACGCCGCTGGGTTTATACCTTTTTCTTCGGCGTTACTTTTGCATGTCTCTGCTTTAACCCTTGCTCCTCTCCCCCTAACTTGCAGGGATACTGTTGTCTGTTACCTGTATGGACGCTGCTCATTTCCATGTCCCGGCTGCGTAGCTGTACATGTGGTGTGATGTCTTTGCTCTGCTGCATGGCCACTGGCATGTGCGGTCCCTGGCTGCTGCTGTAGAAGCTAGCCACGACTTGCGAGGTCCTCTGCAGCTAGTGCATGACTTTCCACGTGTGTCCAGGCTAGCATTCGCTGCCAGGTGCCCTAAGCCACAGTTCCTGTGCTGACTGTGCTGTAATGGTTTCTGTTTGTGCTTAGGGTGTGCGCGGCCACACCTACCCTGCTTTTATTAGGGTTTGAGTGTGCACCTGTGTTGCTTCCTCAGCTTATTGCAGAGGAGCAGCTCCTATATAAACTCCCTCTTTCCTGTTTGGCATTGCCAGAGCATTGCATTGTGTTTCTGTGTCTTGCCTTGTGAGGTATCCGGCTCCCGTTCTGTCTGCAGTATATTCTGGGAGAGCTGATACCTGTCTTCCGCCTGTTCTGGGGGCAGAGTACCCAGATCCGCCTATTCTGAAGGCTGTATATCCAGATCCGTTTGTATCTTGTATACCCGCCTGTTCTGGGGGCAGAGTACCCAGATCCACCTATCCTGGAGGCTGCATATCCAGATCCATTTGTGTTTAGTTTTTCCGCCTAATCTGGGGGCAGAGTACCCAGACCCGCCTATTCTGGAGGCTGCATATCCAGTACCTGATCCTGTCTGAACTGTGTCCAATGTGTTGTAGTCCTGAAGTCCTTTGTGTCTGACACCCTGCACCCAGTGACTGAACTTTCAGGGCTCATCTTTTAAAGATGGAGTTCGGTGTTCTTGCTGAGCTTTTACTATGCTGTGCTTAGCCTTCCATGCGGTGCTAATCCTGTCTGGCCCAGTTCCAGTCTGGCGGTGCTTGCACCATCACGCTTGAGTTCCTTCCTAGGTCCGATGCCCGGAGCCTGACGGCCGTAGCTAGGAACCTGATGACCTCTGCTACCTGGTCCTGTGCCATCCATGTCCCAGCCGATGACCTGGGCTGCTATGCCAGTGTCCCGATGTCTATCCGGTATTCCTGATGCCCTTCCTGTGTCCGATGACCTGATGCCCTGGGCTGCCACGCCAGTGTCCCAGATGTCCTGATGTCCTGCCTGTGTCTGATGTCCTGATGTCCTGCCTGTGTCCGATGTCCTGCCTGTGTCTGATGTCCTGCCTGTGACCCGATGTTCCACCGGTTCCCTGGGGTCCACCCTGTGATGACGTCTGTCCTTGGTCTGTGTCTGATGTTTTCCTGCTGAGCCAGTGTTATGCCTGAGGTCTGAGAGAGGCTGTACTAGTAAGCCCATGCCAGATAACCCTGGACTGCATCAACCCGTGATGACCCTTGCCATCGTCAGAAGTCCGTCTGAGGTCGGTGTCTGATGTTCTCCTGCTCAGCCTGTGCTGCGCCTGAGGCCTGAGAGAGAGGCCGTCCTAGCATGCCCGTGCCAGATAACCCTAGACTTCATCAACCCATGATGTCCTCCTGCCTTCGTTTGTTATCATGAGACATGTACTCTACTCTGATGTGTGGAATCAGGATCCTGACATTGTTTTGCTATATAGTGTTTTCATTTGAGTAAACTTTGTTTCTTCATACCTGAAGTTGTGCGGTGTAATCTAGTTCTGCATACCACCATCTTGTCCACATGCTCAGCTGCCACAGACCCTGCTCACTGCCCTTCCCTAGTCTGGGTTAGTTCAGGTAACTATGTGGTCCAGTGGGTCAACATTCCGTTCCCACTAGGGACGCTCGCCCCACGTCGCTATGTCTGGCGATTTGGTGGCGTCAGCTCGGCCACGTCTGTGGTCTCAGCCGTAACAGTTTAACCAACTTAAATGGCAAAATAATTAAGCTATATTGTTAGGGATAAAGAATAATCCAGTTATCAAATTTGCCAAGCCGTTTGAATTCTAAGTTTTGAAACTTTACATTAGAACCTTGAAAACCGAGGCCAATGATGTGATAAAAATGATTCTTGGAATCAGGAACTTCAGACAGTTCTTAAAGACTTATCCTTAAAGAGAATCTGTCATCGGGTATAACAGGTTGAGTTTTTGTTCTTATTTAATTCCTTCTGCTCCTCAGAGCATTCTGCTTTTTTCTTCTTTATCTACATATGGAACAAGAGATATGATTCTTTTCATTTAGCAATAATCTTTATGGTCTAACTAAGGGTTCATTGCTCATAAGATTCTCTGGTGGCATGTTTTAGGCTACTCTATACTATTATCCTGAGCAACACCATCTTGGTAAAAACTATAAAAAGTAGCACTAAATAAAAAGTACCATATCTCTAAAACCAAAAGGTGAAATAAAGAAAAAAACAAAAAAAAATCCAAAATTCTCATACAAGATGCAGGAATAAAAGAGCAAAGATTCCTGCAATAGTGAAAGAGCAAAAACTCACATATCGTATATACTCGAGTATAAGCCAAGTATTACTGGCTTCCTATTGCCCAGAGACTCCAGTTCAAAACCCTCACACTGACATACAAAGCCATCCACAACCTGTCTCCTCCATACATCTGTGACATGGTCTCCAGGTACCTACCTACACGCAACCTCCGATCCTCCCAAGACCTCCTTCTCTACTCCCCTCTCATCTCTTCTTCCCATAACTGCATCCAAGACTTCTCCCGTGCTTCCCCCATACTCTGGAACTCTCTACCCCAACACATCAGACTCGCGCCTACCATAGAAACCTTCAAAAAGAACCTGAAGACTCATCTCTTCCGACAAGCCTACAGCCTGCAGTGATCCTCAACCTACTGAACAGCTGCACAGCCAGCTCTTCCCTCTCCTAGTGTATCCTCACCCACCCCCTGCAGACTGTGAGCCCTCACGGGCAGGGTCCTCCCTCCTTATGTACTCGTGTGCCTTGTTATCTGCTCATGTTTAATGTATTTGTCTATATTTGCCCCGTATTCACATGTAAAGCGCCATGGAATAAATGGCGCTATAAAAATGTATAATAATAATAATAATAATTTTCAGCCCAAATTTTTGGGCTGAAAGTGCCACTCTCGGCTTATACTCGAGTCACGGTGGGTGGCAGGGTCGGCGGATGAGGGGGAGAGGGCGCTGAGGCATACTTACCTAGTCCCAGCGATCCTGGCGCTCCCCCTGCCGTCCCACGGTCTTCGGGTGCTGCAGCTCTTCCCCTCTTCAGCAGTCACGTGGGACCGCTCATTAGAGAAATGAATATGGACTCCACTCCCATAGGGGTGGAACCGCATATTCATTTCTCTAATCAGCGGTAACGGTGACCGCTGATAGAGGAAGCTGCGGCACCGAAGACCATCTGTCCGGGAGAAGGAGCGGGACGCCGGGAGCAGGTAAGTATTACATATTCACCTGTCCACATTCCACCCGACGGGCGTCGCTCCATCTTCCCTGCGCCGCTCCATCTTCCCTGCGTCTCTCCGCTCTGACTGTGCAGGTCAGAGGGCGCGATGACGCATATAGTGTGCACGGCGCCCTCTGCCTGATCAGTCAGTGCGGAGACGCCGGGACCGGACGCCGGGAGCTGCAAGCAAGAGAGGTGAGTATGGCATTTTTTTTTTAATTGCAGCAGCAGCAGCAATGGCACAGCTTTCTATGGTACATCAATGGGGCAATAATGAACGGTGCAGAGCACTATATGGCACAGCTATGGGACAAAAATGAACGGTGCAGAGCACTATATGGCACAGCTATGGGGCAATAATGAACGGTGCAGAGCACTATATGGCACAGCTATGGGGCAATAATGAAAGGTGCAGAGCACTATATGGCACAGCTATGGGGCAATAATGAATGGTGCAGAGCACTATATGACACAGCTATGGGACAAAAATGAACGGTGCAGAGCACTATATGGCACAGCTGTGGGACAAAAATGAACGGTGCAGAGCACTATATGGCACAGCTATGGGGCAAGAATGAACGGTGCAGAGCACTATATGGCACAGCTATGGGACAAAAATGAATGGTGCAGAGCACTATATGGCACAGCTATGGGATAAAAATGAATAGTGCAGAGCACTATATGGCACAGCTATGGGACAATAATAAACGGTGCAGAGCACTATATGGCACAGCTATGGGGCAATAATGAACGGTGCAGAGCACTATATGGCACAGCTATGGGACAAAAATGAATGGTGCAGAGCACTATATGGCACAGCTATGGGATAAAAATGAATAGTGCAGAGCACTATATGGCACAGCTATGGGACAATAATAAACGGTGCAGAGCACTATATGGCACAGCTATGGGGCAATAATGAACGGTGCAGAGCACTATATGGCACAGCTATGGGGCAATAATGAACGGTGCAGAGCACTATATGGCACAGCTATGGGACAAAAATGAACGGTGCAGAGCACTATATGGCACAGCTATGGGGCAAGAATGAACGGTGCAGAGCACTATATGGCACAGCTATGGGGCAAGAATGAACGGTGCAGAGAACTATATGGCACAGCTATGGGGCAATAATGAACGGTGCAGAGCACTATATGGCACAGCTATGGGGCAATAATGAATGGTGCAGAGCACTATATGGCACAGCTATGGGGCAATAATAAACGGTGCAGAGCACTATATGGCACAGCTATGGGGCAATAATGAACGGTGCAGAGCCCTATACGGCACAGCTATGGTGCAAGAATGAACGGTGCAGAGCACTATATGGCACAGCTATGGGGCAAGAATGAACGGTGCAGAGCACTATATGGCACAGCTATGGGACAAAAATGAACGGTACAGAGCACTATATGGCACAGCTATGGGGCAAGAATGAACAGTGCAGAGCACTATATGGCACAGCTATGGGGCAATAATGAACGGTGCAGAGCACTATATGGCACAGCTATGGGGCAAGAATGAACGGTGCAGAGCACTATATGGCACAGCTATGGGGCAAGAATGAACAGTGCAGAGCACTATATGGCACAGCTATGGGGCAATAATGAACGGTGCAGAGCACTATATGGCACAGCTATGGGGCAATAATGAATGGTGCAGAGCACTATATGGCACAGCTATGGGGCAATAATAAACGGTGCAGAGCATTGTATATGGGGCACAGCTTTATATGGAGCATCTGTGGGGCAATATTGAACTATATGGAGCATTATATGGGGCTCCTGAATTAATATGGATATTCAAAAACACTTAACCTACTGATGTCTCAATTAATTTTACTTTTATTGGTATCTATTTTTATTTTTGACATTCACCGGTAGCTGCTCCATTTTCCACCCTAGGCTTATACTCGAGTCAATAAGTTTTCCCAGTTTTTTGTGGCAAAATTAGGGGGTCGGCTTATACTCAGGTCGGGTTATACTCAAGTATATACGGTACCTTTGAACTGGTAACATATCTTTAAAGGGAGTCTGTCACCCCAAAAATCATATCTGAGCTAAGCCCACCAGCATCAGGGACTTATCTACAGCATTCTTTAATGCTGCTGATAAGCCCCCAATGTAACCTGAAAGATGAGAAATAAAGGTTAGATTATACTCACCCAGATGCGGTCCTGCTGCGGTCCGGGTCTGATAAATAATAATAATAATCTTTATTTTTATATAGCGCTAACATATTCCGCAGCGCTTTACAGGTTGCACACATTATCATCACTGTCCCCCGATGGGGCTCACAATCTAAATTCCCTATCAGTATGTCTTTGGAATGTGGGAGGAAACCGGAGTACCCGGAGGAAACCCATGCAAACACGGAGAGAACATACAAACTCTTTGCAGATGTTGTCCTTAGTGGGGCTTGAACCCAGGACTCCAGCGCTGCAGTGCTATCCACTGCGCCACCGTGCTGCCCTGTAGATGGGCGTCGCAGTCCAGTCCAGTCCAGCACCTCCTATCTTCATCCGATGACGTCCTCTTCTTGCAGCGGCTCCAGCACAAGTGTACTTTGTCTGCACTGTTGAGGGCAGAGCAAAGTACTGCAGTGCGCAGGCTCTGGGAAAGGTAAGAGAGGCCCAGCACCTGCGCACTACAGTACTTTGCTCTGCATGTCCTTTTTTTTGTTCCTGTATGTGACTACCCACCAGCACCAGGTGACCAGGTACTCATTGATCTACAAGTTGTCCTTTTCCACAACATCATTGCTGTGCTGCTAATCTTGATCTATGACTTACACTTAGAGAATCCACCTCACCAAGTGAGCCCATAACAGACAGGGTAAGAGAGATAAACATCTCGGTTCTGCTGCATTCTCATGTTTTATTTCATCTAGTGCTGGTTTCACAGCTATACTGTTCAGAACTGCTGAATGACCTCTATGGTGCTGCTGCTTTTGAGCATATGCTACACAAAAAGATAAGGTTCAGGAATACCTAGTGAAACTGTGTACTGTGAATGGGAGACATCATAGCAGCCAATGTTCACACATTAGCTCAGAGACAACTGAAAATTAGAGGTAGAGCCTTAAGGCAAAACTACCAAAAAATACAGGATGTAAATTATAAAATGGCTAGAAATAGTGTTACTCCTCAAATACACATACATAATAGCTTATTCTGAAAAGTTGCCTAAAACAAAAGGTTAATTTTAACTGAATAAAAGTGACTATTTGTATTGGACTTGGATCTCTGCTCAGGCCAGAATAGATAAATGGTGTAGATGTTGCAGCTCCCCAGGTCCAGTGGCCTCTTTGCTGCATAAGAAGACACCAGTGTTATAATAATATAATAATAATAATAATCTTTATTTTTATACAGCACTAACATATTCCGCAACGCTTTACAGCTTGCACACATTATCATCGCTGTCCCCGATGGAGCTCACAATCTAAATTCCCTATCAGTATGTCTTTGGAATGTGGAAGGAAAGCTTAGAACCCAGAGGAAACCCACGCAAACACGAGGAGAACATATAAACTCCTTGCAGATGTCGTCCTTGGTGGGATTTGAACCCAGGACTCCATCGCTGCACTGAGCTAAATAGCATATAGGAAACAGTAACTAAAATTTTAATTTAGGTCCATGGGCTTATCCCCTTCATGACCTTTGATTTATATATACATCAAAGGTCGTGTCCCTGACTTTGATGTGGGTTTGCACAGAATTAAGCTTTTTGGGCCGCAGCAACATTGCAATACAATGCAATAAGACATCATATCTGCTCCAAAATGGTATCAATAAAAACATCAGCTCTTTCAAATTTCTGAATTACCTTTCACCATTTAAATTAAAAAAAAAAACCTATAAATATTTGGTATCTGCATACTCAAACCTACCTGGAGAATCATATTTCCAGGTCAGTTTTACCATATAGTGAACATGGTAAATAAAAAACAAAATGTGGAATTGCACTTATTTTGCCATTTCAATGCACTTGGAATTTTTTTTCTTGCTTTTCAGTTCATCGCATGATAAAATGAATGGTGTCATTCAAAAGTAGAACTCATACCGCAAAAAAAGACCTCATATGGCTATCGAGGCAGAAATATAAAAAAGTTGTG
This sequence comes from Ranitomeya imitator, assembly GCF_032444005.1. Taxonomy (NCBI): domain Eukaryota; kingdom Metazoa; phylum Chordata; class Amphibia; order Anura; family Dendrobatidae; genus Ranitomeya; species Ranitomeya imitator. Next base: position 707,362,706 of record NC_091284.1, on the reverse strand, counting down.
GCTTTTGGAAGAAGGGAAGGAAAAAACAAAAGCGCATAAACAGAAAAGGAAGGGGTTAAGTAACAACACTGACTGTGATCTAGAAAATTAAGAACCAAGAACATTTAAAACTTCTATAAATTCTTATGTGATAATGTGTCCCTATTAAATACACTACTCTCCTTAATTATTATTATTATCAATATCTGAACAAATTATATAGAAACTAGAATGCATTTGGCCTGTTCTCATCACTTTAGTGTCTTCGAAAAAAATATCAGTACTTACATTTATAATGCAAATTAAAAAAAAAAAATTAAAGTCCCAACTCATAGAACACAAATTATATACCCGAGTATAAGCCCATTTTTTTAGGCTGAAATTGCCCCTCTCGGCTTATACTCGAGTCACACCCAGGGGTCGGCAGGGGAGGGGGAGCTGCAGCTGTCTAATAATACTCACCTGCTCCTGGCACGGTCCTTGCAGTCCCTGGTTCTCCGGGCGCTGACAGCTTCTTCCTGTAGTGAGCGGTCACATAGTACCGCTAATTACAGTAATGAATATGGACTCCCATAGTGGTAGAGCTGCATATTCATTACTGTAATGAGCGGTACCATGTGACCGGTCAATATAGGAAGAAGCTGTCAGCGCCTGGAGAACCAGGGACCTGCAGGGATCGCGCCAGGAGCAGGTGAGAATAACGGGGGCATATTCACCTGTCCCGCATTCCACCGTCAGCGCCGCTCCGTCTTCTGCGCCCTCTGCCCTCTGCAGTGGAGCTCAGGTCAGAGGGTGCGATGAACAGTCAGTGCGGAGGACGGTGAATATACAGCGGCGCTCAGCGGTGGAACGGGAAAGGTGAGTATAGCAAGTGCCTGAGCGACGAGAGGTGAGTATGTGATTTTTTTTATCGCAGTAACAGCATATGGGGCAAATATCTCTATGGAGCATCTTATGGGGCCATGTGCAGCGTTATATGGGGGAAAATATAATCTCTATGGAGCATCTTATGGGGCTATGTGTAGCGTTATATGGGGGCAAATATCATCTCTATGGAGCATCTTATGGGGCCATGTGCAGCGTTATATGGGGGCAAATATCTGCCACGTGCAGAGTTATATGGGGCAAATATCTCTGGAGCATCTTATGGGGCCATAATCAACATTTTTGCAGCATTATATGGGGCATATTTTAATATGGAGCATCTTATAGGGCCCATCATAAACTGTATAGAGCATTACATGAGGCGTATTTTGCATGGAGCACCTTATGAGGCTCATCAACTGTATGGAGCATTATATGGGGCTCCTGATTCAATATGGATATTCAAAAACACTTAAGCTACTGATGTCTCAATTAATTTTACTTTTATTAGTATCTATTTTTTTTTTACATTTACTAGTAGCTGCTGCATTTTCCACCCTAGGCTTATACTTCAGTCATTAAGTTTTCCCATTTTTTTGTGGCAAAATTAGGGGTCTCGGCTTATACTCGGGTCGGTTATACTCGAGTATATACGTTAAATGTCCAGAAACAGTCCCAAAATATCCAGTTTTCACCATTTTGTTAGGATACACCCTTTGTGTGGTCAGGTTTGATGGCCTGTTGGCAAGTATGGAAGTATTACCTTTAACAGAAGGCTCTGACATAGGATACTTTATTGATGTACAGTGGCATACAAAGCTAAAATGGAAACTTTTTTGGCTTCCGTTAGGTGATTAATAGTGATGAGCGAGTGTGCTCGTTTTCTGAGCATGCTCAGGTGTTCTCCAAGTATTTTGGGCGTGCTCGTAGATTGTTTGTGTCCCCACAGCTGCATGATTTTGGGCTGTTAGACAACCTGAACACATGCAGGGATTGCTTGGTTGTTAGGGAATCCCCACGTGTTCAGGCTGTCTAGCAGCTGCAAATCATGCAGCTGCGGGAAATCAATCATAATCTACGAGCACACCTAAGATTCTCAGAGAACACCTGAGCATGCTCGGAAAACCGGAGTAACGAGCACACTCGCTCATCACTAGTGATTAGGGCCCTATGGATATGTTTGCCATATACGCCAGGAGCTTTTATGGACTTTTTCTGAAACCCTGGGCTCTATCATAATGTGAGCAGAGCCTTCCACACTATTCTGAATGCTGTCATGCATATGAGCAGGAAACATTTATTGAATAAATACGGATTGACAGATTAGTCAGCCTCGATAGTGGCTTCTGGCTTACATGTCAACATCCTGCAGCTTTAATATATATCAATTTTATATTCCATATACTTTATTTGTTAACCCACCTAATCTCCCATCACTTTATTCTCAATCCAGGATAATAATCAGTTAAACGAGTCATAATAAAAATTTTAGCTGAAACATCCTGAGTATCCCCGTGCAGATGGATTTCATTTATGAACAAATACATGACGCAGCGCTGACTGTTCTCCGATCAATAGCATGTTTTACAAGTAATCCAGTCATACCAGTAAACTGTATTAACATCAACATCTAACATCAAAGCAATTATTAAACCTTCTGAAAGCATGGCTCAGAGAGTGCCTCTAGCAAACCGCAAGCCATAATCCCTTTGCCTCACAGTGCACGGTTTTAAGCACTCTTTTAATCCACCAGAAACAATGACTGCTTCATACTTGGACAAGCAGCACAAAAGGAACCTAGCGATCCGTCAAACAAAGCAGCTGGGCTGGCAGGTAAGAATAGACAGAGGCTTGTGCAACCAGGCAGGCAGAGAGGAGAGCAGGAGTCAGGCAAATGTCTTTCATTTGACACTCATGTTTCAATGTCACACATAAGCACCACACCTGCAACAATGGATTGCTGGGCTGTTGATTACAGTAGGTTTTAATATCATGGGTGTTAGGTTGATTGTTCAGAACTGTCCAAAAAAAAGAAGGTCCAATAAACTAAGAATTGGTGATAATGGAGACATGATATTAGTTTGTCTTTAGTAGTGTTACTTCTATATAAAATGTAATTGGGCTCATAAATTATATGCAACTGTGAAAAAAACATTAGAATTAATTATGCTCTGTACAAATCTATGACAGTAATTCTGTTCTTTGAAAGCCAGGGATGGATCCATCGCCTGGCCAATACTAATGTACCTGACTGACACTTTTGACTTATAACAGGTCACTGTGTTATGGTGTCTGAAATTTTATTAAAAAACATAACGCACTAACTATGAGAGAATCTGAAATGGAGTTTCCAACTCAGATGTGAACTAAAACTTATTTGAGCGAAGACAATTCCACAGAGACCAAATAATTTACCTCAGAAAATCGGAGAGACCACAGCAATCCAATCAGGAAAACTGAGAGACCTCATAATTTCCCTCAGAAACACTGAGACCACAGAATATTCATCTCAGAAAAAATGAGAGTCCACAGAATTCCACTCAGAAACACTGTGAGACAACAGAATATTCATCTCAGCAACACTGAGAGACCACTGAATATTCATCTCAGAAACACTGAGACCACAGAATATACATCTCAGAAACACTAAAGGTACCTTCACACTGAACAACATTACAACGATAACGATAGCGATCCGTGACGTTGCAGCATCCTGGATAGCGATATCGTTGTGTTTGACACGCAGCAGCTATCTGGATCCTGCTGTGACATCGCTGGTCGGAGCTAAAAGGCCAGCACCTTATTTCGACGCTGGATTACCCGCTGACATCGCTGAATCAGCGTGTGTGACGCCGATCCAGCGATGTCTTCACTGGTAACCAGGGTAAATATCGGGTTACTAAGCGCAGGGCCGTGCTTAGTAACCCAATGTTTACCCTAGTTACCATTGTAAATGTAAAAAAAAAAAAACACATACTCACATTCCGGTGTCTGTCACGTCCCCGGCGTCCGCTTCCCTGCACTCCTCCTGCATCCTGTGTCAGCGCCGGCCGTAAAGCCGAGCACAGCGGTGACGTCACCGCTCTGCTTTATGGCTGGCGCTTACACTGGATGCAGGAGGAGTGCAGGGAAGCGGACGCCGGGGACGTGACAGGCACCGGAATGTAAGTATGTAGTGTTTTTTTTTTTACATTTACAATGGTAACCAGGGTAAACATTGGGTTACTAAGCACGGCCCTGCGCTTAGTAACCTGATGTTTACCCTGGTTACCCGGGGACTTCGGCATCGTTGGTCGCTGGAGAGCTGTCTGTGTGACAGCTCTCCAGCGACCACACAAGGACTTTCCAACGATCACGGCCAGGTCGTATCGCTGGTCGTGATCGTTGGAAAGTTGCTGAGTGTGACGGTACCTTAAGAGATCACAGGATATTTATCTCAGAAACACTGAGACCACTGAATATTCATCTCAGAAACACTGAGACCACTGAATATTCATCTCAGAAACACAGAGACAACAGAACATTCATATCAGAAACACTGAAAGACCACAGGATATTCATCTCAGAAACACTCAGACCACAGAATATTAATCTCAGGAAAAATGAGAGATCACAGAGTTCATCTCAAACTGAGAGACCACAGATTTTACCTAAAAAAAAACAACAAATCAAACCAGGAATTGATTCATCATATGATGAATACCAAAATCTGTAATTTTACTTGAAAATATATTTTGTTCTGATAATATTTTGCTTCAATCAGCAACCGTTCTTCTGGGTTTTTTTTTTTTGTTTTGGAAAATCCTAGGGAATCTGAGAGTATCTGTGATAAAGCCTGCAACTTACTTCAGAACTATATGGGACGAGAGTGCACCTCAGATTTTACCTGACTTGCTTGCTCAAAAGCATGAGACCCTGTATTTCTTGTGCCATTAGTCATCATAATCCTGCTAGTAAGACATTTATTTCTGTGGATGTCAGAGGATGCCGCAGGGTATTTGTTTATACAGTGGATAGGGCAGAGCAAGACTTTGCAGGGCAAATTAATATTATCATCTGTAGAAAGCAAAATCTTGAGGGATTCTTAGATTTTTTATTTTACATGCAAAAAGAGCAATGTCAGATATGCCCATCATAATACTATACAATCCTCCAGTGGGCTCATCTTCTGAATTAATAATAGGCTCCAAAGTTCAGCTAAATGCAATTTGAAGTGATTTTGATTTGTGTGATTAAAAAAGCAAAAAGAATAAAGATTAAATTTAAAAAAATGGACGAATAATACAAGATGATAAGTGTAGATTGAAAATAATGGGTAAAGAGTGAGGAATAAAACAGCTGAAAAAAAAAGTCACTTGATCTGTCAGAAGTTTGCCTAAGAAAAACGAAGAGAGAGAGCCAACTATAAAGTCCAATCGTAGTATGGTGAACAAATCAATAGTATTTATCAATTTCCATAATAGACAGGTAGTAATAATAGGAACAACAAATACAGGGGGCACATTAGAATACATGAGTTATATATTAAATAGAGAAGAGACCTAATGTAATTATGTGAAAATCAATCCAAGAATGGAGTAGTAATACTTACAAAGACAATATGGGTCTCACTCTCTTGGATGGCATCCTCCCCTATGCACATTTTGTCCCGAAGGCAACTCAAGTTGTTATCATGTGCTTTCTATACTATCCTAAAGATTATTGATATTCACATCATGGATTTATGTTGAGATTCACGGGAGCTGTTTTGAACCGAAGCTGTTTTTGCACTAAGCGCTTTATTACTTGACCTTTATTCTATACAACTCCTTGTATGCACTTTATCATTATGTGGTTGTTCCTTATCCATTATTTATTTATTTTCATTAATTATAACTTTACATTAATATTGAGATTGGCACTTTATATTTGGCCTGATTACATCCTATTGTTCATGGTCAATTTTTCTTTTCTGTGTGGCCTTGTTTTTAATTCTTTGTATTCTACCTATTATAGAAATTAATAAATACTTTTGATTTTTTCACCATACTACGATTGGACTTCATGGACGGCTTTCTCTCTTTGTTTTTCTGTGGTTTTCCGACTGTCCATATGTGATTACATAAGTCCAGCTTTCCGGTTGAAGGGGTATTATTAAATCCACACGATACGCTTATCGCTGAAACATATTGGCACCACGCCACTGTGAGCATTTCTATGTTTTTGTTTTTTGTTTTATACTCAGAAGTTTGCCTAAGAATAGTAGGCACAGGAGTATTCGTGGTAGCAGGAGCACTGCCATTGTGCAACCCGGGCATCAAAACTAGAACATCATAATTATTCCAGTGTAAAAAAAATTAATAAAAGAAAAATGTATAAAACTTAAATGGCAATGTGTATGAACTAAAAACTGACCCCAAAAGATATTATAATCTGCAAAACTTCAGGCCTCATACAAGTACATCATCTTAAAAAAAAATGTGTGATCGATAGAGGCAAAATAAAAAAAATGTGTTTTGCTCGTAAAAGCTAAGACACTTGTCTACGATAACCTGACTCATAACTTAACCGCATGTATCTGAAAATGTGTGAGGTTATTCATGTGAGTAAAGATCTTGTTAGGGCTAGCGGAACGCACCGAGTAGAAATAGATATTTATTATAAATTGTGCGTTCGCAGCCCGGGGTCCACCGTGCAGGGAGAACCTGTTGCTAGTGAATGGTGGCACTGTTTGGCGGTATAGACTAGCTCTGTTACCTCACAGAGCAGCCGCGAGAGGAAAGCACTGCGCCCTGTTAGCCTCACAGGAGCACAAGCTTACTGCCAAGCTGATAGCAGTCTGTGGTTATACAACATGCAATCTCCTCACCGGAGAAGCCGGTATTCTAGGGGCTTATTTCAGCCGGGTCCCTGAACACTCTCATACAATCTCCTCACCGGAGGTGCCGGTATTCTAGGGGCTTATTTCAGCCGGGTCCCTGAACACACTTATGCATAACCACACTGGCGCAAAGCACATATGACTTGATACTAGCGCATGGCCGTGCGGCCATGCGAGCCTTAAATAGTTGCAGCATGTTTAGGACCTTACAAAGAAGGACCAATGGAGTGCTGCAGCACCTGAGCATGTGACCCTGGATCTCCACTGAGAGATCTCGCCCTGGGCATGCTCAGAGTGCAAAACAGGATTTAGTCCTAGCAGCTACAAGGACCTTAGCTGCAGTATCTGATCATGTGACCCTCGATCTCCACTGAGAGATCTTACTCAGGGCATGCTCAGAATGTGAAAAGCAGGACTTAGCCCCAGAAGCATCCGCTCGCTGCTGCCCAGCACTGACTTCAATAGGAGAAGCAGGAAACGCAGCAGTAACTCTTAGCACAGAGTCAGACTGAGCGAGACGCTGGGATCGACGTCTCCGCTGAGCAGGTTCCACTGCGGCAGGAGAAGAATGGGAGACCGCAGCGGAGATGGCCCGAGATTCCCCCTGTGCAGAGGCAGGAACTCGACCCCTAACATCACCCCCCCTCCTAGGGCCCCCCCTCCTTGGGCCTCGCTACGTTCGAAGGCAGCAATGAGCTGCGGAGCCCGAATGTGCTCAGCAGGCTCCCAGGACCTATCCTCAGGGCCGTAACCCTTCCAGTCCACCAAATACATTTTTTTGCCACTTACCACCTTGCACCCCAAAATAGCGTTTACCTCGTAATCGTCCGTAGACGAACCCGATGTCCCAGCAGATGACTCAGAAAACCAAGACATATACACGGGTTTCAAGAGGGACACATGAAAGGTGTCGGTGATACCCAGGCGTGGCGGAAGGGCCAAACGATAGACCACAGGATTAACCTGTTCGAGGACCTTGAATGGACCCAAGTAGCGAGGAGCAAACTTAGTGGACTCAACTCGCAGCCTGATGTTACGGGCGGAGAGCCACACCAAGTCGCCAGGAGCAAAGGTCGGAGCGGGGCGCCGATGTGCATCGGCGGAAGACCTCATTCTCTCCTTGGAGGCCCGAATGGCATCCTGAGTGCGGTCCCAAATATCCCGTGCCTCCACAGCCCAGTCTGCCACCCTGAAGTCGGTGGAAGACACGGGCATAGGCACAGGTACCCGTGGATGCTGACCATAGTTGAGGAGGAATGGCGTTTGTCCAGTGGAGTCAGCTACGGCATTGTTCAGTGCAAACTCTGCCCACGATAGCAAGGATGCCCAGTCATCCTGCCTGGCTGAAACAAAATGTCGCAGGTATGTGACCAAGGTCTGGTTGGCCCTCTCTACCAACCCATTCGTCTCGGGATGATATGCGGAAGAGAGATTCAACTCAATGCTGAGAAGACAACAAAGCTCTCTCCAGAACCGAGACGCAAACTGGGGACCCCGGTCACTGACAATTTTGTCTGGCATACCATGTAGGCGGAAGATGTGTTTTATGAACAACGCTGCCAAGGCCCGTGCAGAAGGTAACCGTGGTAGCGGCACCAAATGCACCATTTTTGAGAAATGATCGGTGATGACCCAAATGATGGTACAGCCGCGAGACTTGAGTAAACCCACAACAAAGTCCATCCCGACCATCTCCCAGGGCCTATCTGCCACCGGCAAGGGATAGAGTAACCCAGCTGGCCTTTGACGAGGAGATTTATTTTTGGCACAGGAGACACACGCTTGAATATAATCTCTGACATCCCGGACCATATGTGGCCACCAGTACGTCCTCGCCAGTAGCTCAGATGTCCTCTTTGTCCCAAAGTTTCCACCCACCCTGGACGAATGAGCCCAAGAGAGAACCTCCGGTCGCAAATTAATGGGCACAAAAGTCTTGCCGGGAGGCACAGACTCAAGCGAAACCGGCGCTACGGTTCTCAGGCTCTCTGAAGGGACAATAAGCCGAGGCTCCCTCTCCTCCTCCTCAGATGACACAACAGAGCGAGAGAGAGCGTCTGCACGAATGTTCTTCTCCCCAGCGAGATAATGAAGGGTGAAGTGGAACCGGGAGAAGAACAAGGACCATCTGGCCTGGCGAGAATTTAGCCGCTGGGCTGTTTGCAGGTATAACAAATTTTTGTGGTCCGTGAAGACCTGAAAGGGAAAACGAGCCCCCTCCAAGAGATGTCTCCACTCCGAGAAAGCCAGCTTCATCGCTAGCAACTCCCTGTCCCCAATGGAATAATTCCTCTCCGCAGGTGTGAAGGTCTTGGAGAAGAAGAAGCACGGATGCTTCCGACCTTGAGCATCCTTTTGGAAGAGGACTGCTCCTGCACCAACGGAAGAGGCATCCACCTCCATTATGAACGGCTTATCAACATCGGGACGATGCAAGATGGGAGCGCTAGCAAAACGGGATTTAATAGAAGAAAAGGCCCTGGAGACCTCTTCAGACCACAATTTGGGATTCGCTCCCTTCTTGGTGAGGGCTACCAAGGGAGCTACCAAAGTTGAGAAGTGGGGAATGAACTGGCGGTAATAATTAATGAACCCCATAAAGCGCTGCACCGCTTTAAGAGAATGGGGTTCTTGCCAGTCCATCACAGCCTGTAGTTTGGCAGGATCGATAGCCAATCCCTGGGCGGAGATGATATAGCCCAGGAAAGGTAAAGACTCCTGCTCAAACATACACTTCTTCAACTTTGCGTAGAGAGAATTTGCCCGTAAGAGGTCGAAGACTCTGCCAACATCTCTCCGGTGGGAGTCAATATCTGGAGAAAAGATGAGAATATCATCCAGATAGACTACGACCGAGGTGGAAAGCATATCCCGGAAGATGTCGTTGACAAAGTCTTGGAAAACGGCTGGGGCATTACAGAGCCCGAAGGGCATCACCAGATACTCATAGTGCCCATCTCTGGTGTTAAACGCCATCTTCCATTCGTCCCCCTCACGGATGGGAATCAGGTTATAAGCACCCCGCAGATCCAATTTGGTAAATACCTTAGCTCCCCTTAGCCTATCAAAAAGCTCAGAAATCAGGGGCAGCGGATACTTATTTTTAACGGTGATGGCGTTAAGACCCCTGTAATCTATGCAAGGACGTAATTCTCCATTCTTCTTCTGCACGAAGAAGAACCCTGCCCCTGCTGGTGACACTGACTTCCTAATGAACCCTCTTGCCAAATTCTCCTGGATGTATTGGGACATGGCCTCCGTTTCCGGAAGAGAGAGGGGATAGACACGTCCCCGAGGAGGTTCTGCTCCAGGCAAGAGATCTATAGGACAGTCATAGGGGCGGTGAGGTGGAAGGGTCTCCGCAGCCTTTTTGGAGAAGACGTCTGCATAGGACCAATAGTATTTGGGGAGAGAAGAGAGATCTGCGGGTATCTCAGTGGTGGAAACCTGAACGCACTCTTTCACACATCTGCCCTTACAGGATTCACTCCAACCCAATATCCTCCCAGAGGACCACTCAATATGTGGAGAGTGGAAACGGAGCCAGGGTATTCCCAGCAGAATCTCATCCATTCCCTCGGGAAGGACAAGAAGGGAAACTATCTCCTGGTGGGATGGGGACATAGCTAACGTGAGAGGGACAGTCTGGTGTGTGATCTGAGATGGAAGTGTTGACCCGTTCACTACTCTGACAGTCACCGGTTTGGCGAGCATCACCAGAGGTATTGCATGGCGCAGAGCAAAAGCCGAGGACATGAAATTCCCCTCAGCTCCGGAGTCCACACAAAGCTCGACTGTCAGAGAGTGAGAGCTTAATATGATTGTCCCCTTGAAGGACAGCTTGGAGGAAAAAGCCGCTGTGTCTAAAGAACCTCCTCCAAGGGTCACTAGACACGGTCGTTTACCCAACCGCCGTGGACATTTATTGGGTACTCGAGCAGTCCGAGACTTAGGTCCCGCTCGAGAGACCTCCATGGCCTCATGGGAGTCGGACGCCTGAACGGAAGATTCTTGTCAGGTCGCCATTATCACCGCCGTGGCCCCTGCTGTCCGCTTTTACTTACCGCTCCTCGGCGTTCCGGCACGCTCCTGTTCCTGCACCGCCTTCTCTGCTCGCTCTCCCAGCTCCTGCTTCCTGTCGGGCGCGCGCGCACTAGGGTGTCCTGCGCGTCCACAGCGCCCTCTACTGGGAGCACTTGTATGCGCACTCTGCCTTTTTCTTTGGACACTCTTTCCCCTGCTCTCTGTGGTCCTGGAGGACCATGACCCGGAAGGTATGCTGCCACTCTGCATTTAAGGCCGCCTCTTCCTTTTGGCTGTGCCTGTCTGTCATTTGTTTTCTGGCAAATGCCTCTGGCTCCCTCGCTTCCTAGCATACCTTACGTTCTTCCTGCTGCTTGTCTCTGTCTTTTCGTTTCTGTGTATTATCATTAACTGTCTCCGTGCTTCCCTGGCAGCTCTAAGTTCTCCTGTACCTTCGTTTCTTCCCGGTGTTCCAGATCCTCTGCCTAGTCCTTCCGCCATCGTCTCCTGCGCTTCCGTGGTCTCGTGTCTCCATCCTGTCTTCCGGTTTGTCCTTCCATTCTCTGTCTGTCTTGTCAGTTCCCGTTACCCGTTCCGCTTCTCCTTCTTCGTTCTCTTTTCCGCCGTCCCTGCCCTGACCTTTTCCTTTCCTTGTACTTTGGTACCGGCTGCCGTTCAGTAGTCTCCCCTGGGCCTGCTCCTAACGCTCCCTGTATAGGGGGCGGTCCACCTGGTCCACTCGTCCTGGGGAGGTTCGCTGTTTCGGTCCAGTGGGTCCACTTATCTCGCTTTCCTGGTCCCTAAGCGTAACAATTCTAGAGGTCTGGCAAAGGTGGGAGCCAGCCGAAACCTCTGCCTACACTGGGCCCGCTCCAACCTCCGCTCGTTAAAACGGAGGTCGATGCGGGCAGATAGAGAAATAAGCTCCTCCAGTGTGGCGGGAATCTCCCTGGTGGTCAAGGCGTCCTTCACATGGTCTGCCAGTCCTCTCCAGAACACCGGAATAAGGACTTTATCCGGCCACTCCAGCTCCGAGACCAGAGTCCGGAATTGAACGGCGAACTGGCTGACCATGGACGAACCCTGGGTTGTAGCCAACAATTGGAGCGCGGTATCGTGGGTGACACGAGGTCCCAAAAAGACCTGTTTCAGAGCGTCCAAGAAGAGAGGAGCACTCTGTACCACACGATCATTGCGCTCCCATAGCGGCGTTGCCCACTCCAACGCCCTGCCCGAAAAAAGGGATAAAATAAATCCCACTTTCGCCCATTCCGTAGGAAAACGTGCAGCCAGAAGCTCAAGATGTAAAGAGCACTGACTCACGAATCCCCGACATTGTTTACTGTCACCAGCAAACTTGTCTGGAAGCGGGAGACGGGATAAAGTCGGAGCAGGGGTGGCAGAGGACAAACTGGCTGCAGCTACACTTGCAGCCTGAACAGCGACTGCGGTAACATCCACAGCTGAGGTTGTGCGCTCGAGAGCCGCCAACCTACCCTCCAGCTGCTGGATGTACCGCTGTAAACGCTCACCGTCCGCCATTTACTAGCCAGACCCTGGTGCTAGTATACTGTTAGGGCTAGCGGAACGCACCGAGTAGAAATAGATATTTATTATAAATGGTGCGTTCGCAGCCCGGGGTCCACCGTGCAGGGAGAACCTGCTGCTAGTGAATGGTGGCACTGTTTGGCGGTATAGACTAGCTCTGTTACCTCACAGAGCAGCCGCGAGAGGAAAGCACTGCGCCCTGTTAGCCTCACAGGAGCACAAGCTTACTGCCAAGCTGATAGCAGTCTGTGGTTATACAACATGCAATCTCCTCACCGGAGAAGCCGGTATTCTAGGGGCTTATTTCAGCCGGGTCCCTGAACACTCTCATACAATCTCCTCACCGGAGGTGCCGGTATTCTAGGGGCTTATTTCAGCCGGGTCCCTGAACACACTTATGCATAACCACACTGGCGCAAAGCACATATGACTTGATACTAGCGCATGGCCGTGCGGCCATGCGAGCCTTAAATAGTTGCAGCATGTTTAGGACCTTACAAAGAAGGACCAATGGAGTGCTGCAGCACCTGAGCATGTGACCCTGGATCTCCACTGAGAGATCTCGCCCTGGGCATGCTCAGAGTGCAAAACAGGATTTAGTCCTAGCAGCTACAAGGACCTTAGCTGCAGTATCTGATCATGTGACCCTCGATCTCCACTGAGAGATCTTACTCAGGGCATGCTCAGAATGTGAAAAGCAGGACTTAGCCCCAGAAGCGTCCGCTCGCTGCTGCCCAGCACTGACTTCAATAGGAGAAGCAGGAAACGCAGCAGTAACTCTTAGCACAGAGTCAGACTGAGCGAGACGCTGGGATCGACGTCTCCGCTGAGCAGGTTCCACTGCGGCAGGAGAAGAATGGGAGACCGCAGCGGAGATGGCCCGAGATTCCCCCTGTGCAGAGGCAGGAACTCGACCCCTAACAGATCTTGCAATATTCTATCATTTGCTGTTAGCTAGCTATTACACTCTACATCAGTGTTAGGGCTCACTCAGATGTCATTTTTTTATGGATAGCACTTCTACCTATGATAGTCTGTCAGCCTCTTCACATATCAATGTTTGATTGTGGACCATGCACACCAAAATGTGGAGACATGTCCAATTTGGATTTAAATCATGGATCAAACATGCCAATGTGAGTCTATGGGTTTGTGGACCAATCAGACAATATTCAGTGTTTAGCACTGCAGCCTTGCAGCGCTGGGGTCCTGGGTTCAAATCCATCCAAGGATGACATCTGCAAGGAGTTTGTATGCTCTCCCTGTGTTTCCCGGGTTTCTTCCTGGTTCTCAGGTTTCCTCCCACACTCCAAAGACATATTGCTGTTTCCCGGGTTTCTTCCGGGTACTCCGGTTTCCTCCCACACTCCAAAGACATACTGATAGGTAAATCTATATTGCGAGACCCAATGGGGACAGTGGCGATTTTGTCTGTAAAGCGCTGTGGAAATAATGGCACTGTATAAGTGAGTAACAAATAAATAAATACTCAGATGCCATCTCTTTGCTAATTTTTTTTTTAATTAATGGGAGAAATGTGAGAAACTTTCTCATGCAAAAAAACTAATGAAGCTCTGATAGAAAAACTCACACACAGTCCAAACACTGCTGAAAATCTGTTCCAAAACACTGATGAATGTTGGAGCACTTTTTGTGTGCAAGAAAGTTAATTGATGTATGAATGGGGTCTTACTAAATTTTAATGGCCAAGTCCCCAAAACAGGACCCCATAGGTAGAACCTGTGACAAACCCCAATACATTACAAATAATTGTAACACAATGTTAGGTGTCGAGTTCCTGCCCCTGCACAGAGGGAATCTCGAACCATGTCCTCTGCAGTCTCCCATTCTTCCCCAGCCACAGTGGAGTCTGCTCCACAGAGACGTCAATCCCAGCGTCTGGCTCAAGCTGATACTGTGCGGCTGCTGCTCCAGGTTCAGCCTTTGTAACCAGCATTAATCAGCAGCGAGCAGACATTCCAGGGACTAAGTCCTGCTTTTCATCTACTGAGCATGCCTGTGGGACGACCTCTTATTGGAGGTCGGAGTTCACATGCTCAGGTCCTGCAGCAGCTCTGATTGGACCACTGGGAAGGTCCCGGAAGGCTACATCTATAAAATGCTTGCTTGGCCATTCGCTAGTATAAACCTGTAATCGTATGTGTGTAGTTGTATGCCTGTTCTGGCGATTGCTCCTTAATCATTCCCATTTCTAGAGTTGTTGAATGTTCACGAATGTTGGAGCTACCTAACGCCTGACAGTGCTATCCTTAACACAAGAGCACGATCCTTACTGCACCTAACCAGCAGCGACCACCAGTGCGGCGCTGTGCGCAATTAGAGGGTGTAAGGGTGGTTAGTGGCATCTGCCAGTGCGGCGCTGTACGCACTCTGTGCAGTAATCTTTAATTAGTCCTGACAACCGGTCAGTGTAGGGTGGGAACTCCTGCTTGATCTCAGCATCTGACTCAGGGCATCCTAAGGCGCGGGCTCAAAAGGCACCGAGGGTCAGAGCGGGTTCAATTACCAGCATAGTGGGGGTGAATTTCAGGGATCCCACTAGCATCCATCTGCTGCACCCTGTGACTGCTAACAGGGCGCAATGTTTCCGTAGTTTCCGTGTGACTCTGTGAAGCAACAGAGTTCGCATCAGTTCATACCGGGTGACGGAACCCAAGTTTAGTCCATCGTAGTACCGCCATATAGTGCCGCCATTACCTAGCAGCAGGTTCCACCTCTGCACGGTGGGCCCCGGGCTGCGAACGTACTTTTTATTATCTTTATATTTGTTCGGTGCATTCCGCCAGCTCTAACATTATACTAGCGCCAGGGTCTGGCTAGTAATGGCAGACGAACAGCGACTACAGTGGTACCTCCAGCAGCTGGAGGGCAGGTTGGCCTCTCTCGAGCGCACAACCTCAGCCGTGGATGTTACCGCATTTGCTGTTCAGGCTGCTAACGTGGTTGCATCTAGTTTGTCCACTGCCACCCCTGCTCTGACATTATCATTTGCTGGTGACAGTAAGGTGTGTCGGGTATTCGTGAGCCAGTGTGCTATACATCTTGAGCTCCTGGCTGCACATTTTCCCGCCGAGCAGGCTAAGGTGGGATTTATTATATCCCTCCTGTCGGACAGGGCATTGGAGTGAGCTACGACGCTGTTGGATGATCATGTGGTGCAGAGTGCTCTGCGGTTCTTAAGCACTCTGAAACAGGTCTTTTTGGGACCTTGTGTCACCCATGATACCACGCTCCAACTGCTGGCATTGACACAGGGTTCATCCATGGTCAGCCATTTTGCTGTCCACTTCCAGACTTTGGCATCTGAGCTGGAGTGGCTGGATAAAGCCCTCATCCCTGTATTCTGGAGGGGACTAGCTGACCATGTGAAGGACGCCTTGGCCACCAGGGAGATTCCTACTACACTGGAGGAGCTAATAGCAATATCTACCCACATCGACCTTTGTTTTAATGAGCGATGGTTGGAGCGAGCCCAGTGTAGGCAGAGGTTTTGGCTGGCTCCCACCTTCACCAAACCTCTGGAATCTCTAGTCCAGGTGTCTGAGCCACATGAGACCATGGAGGTGACACGAGCGGGGGCTAAGTCCCGGACCACTCGTTCACTCAAGGTCTGTCCTATCTGCCAGCAGCCGGGACATTATGCCAGAAAATGTCCCCAGCGGTCAGGAAAAACGTCAGTGTCTAGTAGTTGTAGGAAGAGGTACACTAGACACGGCGACATTTTCCTCCAAATTGTCCTTCAAGGGGACAATTACCATAGGCCATCCACTCATACGGTAGAGCTTTGCGTGGATTCTTGGGAGGAGGGAAACTTCATGTCTTCTGCCTTCACCCAACAGCACACAATACCCCTGGTGATGCTCGCCAAACCAGTGGCTGTAAGAGTGGTGAATGGACCGAGACTGCCCGCACAGATAGCACACCAGACCATCCCATTTACTCTTTCTATGTCGCCATCCCATCAGGAGATTATCTCTTTACTTGTCATTCATTAGGGAATTAATGAGGTCCTGTTAGGGATACCTTGGCTATGGTACCACTTTGGTTGCGGGGGGTGAGGGTATTTTCTAAGCTTGATCTGCGGGGTGCTTACAACCTGATTCACATCCGTGAGGGGGACGAATGGAAGACAGCATTTAACACCAGGGATGGGCACTATGAATACCTGGTGATGCCCTTCGGGCTCTGTAATGCTCCTGCTGTTTTCCAAGACTTTGTGAACGATATCTTCCGGGAAATGCTCACCACCTTGGTCGTAGTCTATCTGGATGATATTCTCATCTATTCTCCAGATATAGACTCCCACCAGAGAGATGTTTGCAAAGTTTTTGACCTCTTACGGGCAGACTCCCTCTATGCCAAGTTGGAGAAGTGTGTGTTTGAGCAGGAGTCCTTGCCTTTCCTGGGCTATATCATCTCCGCCCGGGGATTGGCCATAGATCCTGCCAAGCTACAGGCTGTGATGGACTGGCAGGAACCCCATTCTCTCAAAGCGGTGCAGCGCTTTATGGGGTTCATCAACTATTATCGCCAGTTCATTCCCTACTTCTCAACCTTGGTAGCTCCCCTGGTTGCCCTCACCAAGAAGGGATCTAATCCCAAATTGTGGTCGGAGGTCGTCTCCAAGGCCTTCCTCTCTATCAACTCACACTTCGCTAGTGCTCCCATTTTACATCGCCCCGATGTTGATAAACCATTTATCATGGAGGTTGATGCCTCTTCTGTCAGTGCTGTAGCAGTCCTTTTCCAGAAGGATGCTCAAGGTCGGAAGCATCCTTGCTTCTTCTTTTCCAAGACCTTCTCTCCGGCAGAGAGGAATTATTCCATCGGGGACAGGGAGTTGCTAGCCATGAAGTTGGCCTTTTCAGAGTGGAGACACTTCCTGGAGGGGGCTCGCTATTCCTTCCAAGTATTCACCGACCACAAAAATTTGGTATATTTACAAACCGCCCAGCGGCTAAATTCTTGGCTAGGCCAGATGGTCCCTGTTCTTCTCCCGGTTCCACTTCACCCTCCATTTTCTCTCCGGGGAGAAGAACACTCGTACTGATGCTCTTTCCCTGTCCTTAGTGTCATCAGAGGAGGAGGAGCCTCAGCTTACTGTCCCTTCAGAGAGCCCGAGAACTGTGGCCCCGATTTCTCTAGAGTCTGTGCCTCCAGGCAAGACTTTTGTTCCACCTAATTTGCGACCGGAGGTTCTCTCTTGGGCCCACTTCTCCAGGGTGGGTGGACATTTTGGGACCAAGAGGACATACTGGTGGCCGCATATGGCCTGTGACATCGGAGACTATTTTTCGGGCGTGGGTCTCCTGCGCCCAGAATCAGTCTCCTCGGCAACAGCCTGCTGGGCTACTTTACCCCCTGCTGGTGGCAGACAGGCCCTGGGAAATGGCCGGGATGGACCTTGTGGTGGGCTTATGCAAACCTCATAGCTGAACCGTTATCTGGGTAGTCACCGACCATTTTTCAAAAATGGTGCACTTGGTGCCTCTTCCACGGCTACCTTCTGCATGGCCCTTGGCGGCGTTGTTTATTAAGCATGTTTTCCGCCTTCATGGTATGCCAGACAAAATCATCAGTGACCGGGGTCCGCAGTTTGCATCTCGGTTCTGGAGAGAGCTCTGTCGTCTACTCAGCATTGAGCTGAATCTCTCTTCAGCGTATCATCCTGAGATTAATGGGTTGGCAGAGAGGGCCAACCAGACTCTGGTCACATACCTGCAACATTTTGTTTCGGCCAGGCAGGATGACTGGGCATCCTTGCTACCGTGGGCAGAGTTTGCACTGAACAACACTGTAGACGACTCCACTGGTCAGACTCCATTCCTCCTTAAATACAGCCAGCAACCACGTGTCCCTGTGCCCATGCCCATGTCGTCCACCGATTCTAGGGTGGCAGACTGGGCGGTGGAGGCACGTGACATTTGGGACCACACACAGGATGCCATCCAGGCTTCCAATGAGAGAATGAGGGTCTCCGCCAATGCACATCGCGCCCCGCTGTGACCTTTGCTCCTGATTACTTAATGTGGCTCTCCGCCCATAACATCAGGCTGCGAGTTGAATCCACTAAGTTTGCGCCTCTCTACATTGGTCCCTTCAAGGTCCTGGAACAAGTCAATCCTGAGGTCTTTCGGTTGGCCCTTCCTCCACGCCTAGGTATCACCGACACCTTTCATGTGTCCCTCCTAAAACCCGTTCACATGTCCCGGTTTTCTGAGTCATCTGCTGGGACATCGGGCTCGTCCATGGACGATTACGAGGTGAATGCTATTGTTGGTTGTAAGCTGGTACGTGGCAAAAAGTATTATCGGGTGGATTGGAAGGGTCTTGGCCCAGAGAACAGGACCTGGGAGCCTATTGAGCACATTCGGGTTCCTCAGCTCTTTGCTGCCTTTGAGCGTAGCGAGGCCCAAGGAAGGGGGTAATGTTAGGTGTCAAGTTCCCGCCCCTGCACAGGGGGAATCTCGAACCATGTCCTCTGCGGTCTCCCATTCTTCCCCAGCCGCAGTGGAGTCTGCTCAGCAGAGACATCGGTCCCAGCATTTGGCTCAAACTGATACTGTTACGGCTGCTACCCCAGGTTCAGCCTTTGTAACCAGCGGCGAGCAGACGTTCCAGGGACTAAGTCCTGCTTTTCATCTACTGAGCATGCCTGTGGGGCGACCTCTCATTGGAGGTCGGAGGTCACATGCTCAGGTCCTGCAGCGTCTCTAATTGGACCACTAGGAAGGTCCTGGAAGGCTATATCTATAAAAAGATCGCATGGCCACTCAGCCATGCGCTAGTATAAACCTGTAATCGTGTGTGTGTGTGGTTGTATGCCTGTTCTGGTGATTGCTCCTTAATCATTCCCATTCCTAGAGTTGTTAAATGTTCGCGAATGTTGGAGCTACCTAGCACCTGACAGTGCTATCCTTAACACAAGAGCACGATCCTTACTGCGCCTAACCAGCAGTGATCACCAGTGTGGCACCATGCGCAATTAGAGCGCTTTCCTAACCCTTGTAAGGGTGGTTAGTGGTGTCCGCCAGTGCGGCGCTGTACGCACTCTATGCAGTAATCTTTAATTAGCCCTGACAACCGGTCAGTGTAGGGTGGGAACTCCTGCTTGATCTCAGCATCTGACTCAGGGCGTCCTCAGACGCGGGCTCAAAAGCTACCGAGGGTCAGAGCGGGATCAATCACCAGCATAGTAGGGGTGAATTTCAGGGATCCCACTAGCGTCCATCTGCTGCACCCTGTGACTGCAAACAGGGCGCAGCTTATCCTTAGTTTCCCTGCGACTCTGTGAAGCAACAGAGTTCGCATCAGTTCATACCAGGTGACGGAGCCCGAGTTAAGTCCGGCGTAGTACCGCCATATAGTGCCGCCATTACCTAGCAGCAAGTTCCATCTCTGCACGGTGGACCCCGGGCTGCGAACGCACCTTTTATCTTTATATTTATTTGGTGCGTTCCGCCAGCCATAACACACAATAACTTGGTAAAGTCTTAAACCCTTCACCCTCCAGCCTTTTTTCACTTTCATAACCAGACCAATTTTTTCAATTCTCACCAGTGTCACTTTATGAGGTAACAACTCTAGAACACATCAACATATCCCAGTGATTCTGAGCTTGTTTTTTCATGACATGTTGTACTTCATATCAGTGGTAAGTTTAGGTCGATATGATTCGTGTTTATTTATAAAAATAACAAAAATTTAAAAAAAATGGAAAATTTAGCAATTTTCACATTTATAATTTTTATGCCCTTAAACCAGATAGCTATAGTACACAAAATAGAAATAAATAAGATTTACAACATGATTACTTGATATCAGCATTCTTTTAAGCATTTTTTTTCCTAGGGAGTTAGAAGAGCTAAAAGTTTGTCAGCAATTTCTAATTTTTCCAACAAAATTTACAAAACAGATTTTTTTATGGACCACTTCCCTTTTGATATGATTTCGAGGGCCATATGTGACTGAAAATATTCAAAAGTAGCACCATTTAAAAAAACTACACCCCTCAAAACCACATTCAAGATGTTTATTAACCCTTCAGGGGCTTCACCAGAATTAAAGAAATGTGGAAGGAAAAAATGAAAATTATACCTTTTCCCACCAAAATATTGATTGGGCACCAAATTTTCAAAAGGGTAACAGGAGAAAATGAGCTAAAGAATTTGTTGTGCAGTTGTGGTGGAAAACTACTGTTTGGGCGCAGGACAGGGCTTGGAAGGGAAGGATCATCATTTCACTTTAGAAACTGAAAAGTGGCTGCAATATGTAGAGGACACCATTTTGCGTTTGAAGAACCTCTGATGTTGTAAAACAGTGGAAACACCCCACAAGTGAAACCATTTTTGGATACTACTCCCCTCAAGGAACATATATAGAGGTGTGGTTAGCATCTTGAACCTGCAGGGGCTTCATAAATAACATTGAGACGTGAAAATAAAAAATCACACTATTCCCACAAATATGTTGTTTTAACTACAAATTGTTTTTTTCACATGGGTAACAGTAGAAAATGGAACCCAAAATATGTTGTGAGTACACGCATACCTCATATGTGAAGGAAAACTACTGTTTGGAAGCACAACAGGGCTTGGAGGGGAAGGAGCACCATTTGACTTTAGAAGCTGAAAAGTGGCTGGAATACATAGAGGACACCATGCTGTGTTTGCAGAACCTCTGATGTGCCTAAATAGTGGAAATCCCTCCCCCAAGTCCCCCCATTTTTGCAACAACACCCCTCAAGAAACTTTTCTAGAGGTTTGGTGAGCACCTTGAACACACAGGTGCTTCACAGAAGTTTATAACATTGAACCATGAAAATGAAAAAAATAATTTTTTCCTCAAAAATGTTGCTACATGTGGGGATAAACTACTGTTTGGGCACACGGCAGGGCTCGGAAGGCAAAGAGTACCAATTGACTTTTGGAGTGCAATTTTGACTGGAATAGATTGCAGATGACATGTAAAAAGTGCCAATGACACGCCAACACAGCACACAACTGACCTCATTTTGGAAAGTACACCTCTTGAGGAATTCATCTAGAGATGTAGTGAGCATTTATAACCCTCAGGCAATTCACAGAATTTTATGACATTGGGCTGAGTCAATGGAAAATTACCATTTTTCCCCTCTATAATGTTGGTTTGGCCCCAAGTTTTCAGTTTTCAAAATGGTTAATAGGAGAAAATGGACCATACAATTTATTACATAATTCCTCCTGAGTACACCAATACCCCATATGTGGGCAAGGACTACCGTATTTTTCACACCATAAGATGCACTTTTTCCCTCCAAAATTGAGAGGCAAATAGGGGGTGCGTCTTAAGGTGTGAACGCAGGCTTACCGGGGGGTTGCGGCAGTGGAATCGGCGGTGGCACCTGAGCAGGCTCCCTTCCTCAGGATGCAGGAAGCAGAAATGTGTCCTCCGCGGCCTGGTGTCCATGCTGCTTTCCAGTGTCCACGCCACGGCCTGGTGTAAACTGTGAGCGCATCACCGGTTTCCCTGCAGCCATCTTTCTGAAGCCATGGACCGCCGGAGGATTCAGGAAAATGGCCACCGGAGACCTCGCGTGTGCAGATTGAGATCTCGGCAGCACTCAGCTTCAGGAAAATGGCCACATGGAAACCAGTAATGCGCTGACCATGGACACCGGACCGTGGCGTGGACGCCGGGCCATGACGTGTACACTGGGCTGTAGCGTGGACACTGGACAGCAAAGTGGACACATTTCTGCCACCGGCATCCTTAGGAATGGACCCTGCTCTGGTGCTCTGCCTCACCGCTGACACCGGACCCGCAGCATCGCACCCCAGGATTGTAGAATTGGCCCACTTCTGCCGCCGCTGGCTTCCGGAGGAAGGGACCATGCCTCCTGTGACCCTGCTGTACCACCAATGGCCCTCAGGTAAGATACCTTAAATTCAGACAATAAGATGGACCTCCATCTCATAAAAATCTTTTTTCTGCTATTTTCCACCCCAAAATTTGGGGTGCGTCTTATGGTCCGGTGCATATTATAGTCTGAAAAATACGGTACTTTTGAGGCTCAGTGGGAAGGGAAGAAGCACCATATTTGAGTTTAAATTTTGCTGGGATGGTTTGAGGGTGCCATGTCATATTGGCAGAACCCTCAATAAGTGACCCCATTTTACAAACTATACAGTACCTCTCCATGAATTCATCTAAGGGTGCAGTGATCATATCAACACTACAGGTGTGCCACAGAATTATTTACCATTGGACAGTAAAGGCAAAAACAGTGTCCAGTACATTGTAGTGCCCATACATTGTAGTACTCAGCCAGTGCTTCTGGAGACATTGACCTCGTAAATTAGGCGGGTTCACTATGCTACAGAAATGCTAAACGAAATCTGGTTTAGGCATAATATGAGTCTCAGAAGGGAGAGGGCATTTGCTTTTGGAAGAGCAGAATTCACTGGATTTCTTTTGACGGTGAGGAGCCATAACACTTTTCCAGATCCTTTGTGCTACTAGTAAATCTCGAAAAGACATGATTCAGAAGAAATACTTGAGGAATCTATTCACTATAATGAGGCAGCAAAGATACTCTGGACTTCGTCTGGCCTCTGTTCAGTGGTGTCCTTTTCGGAGGTGCACAAAACTGTTGCAGACCACACTTTTATGCACACTTAAAAAGACGGACACTGCCAAACCATAGGCCAGAGAGAGTCCGCAGTTTCTCCATCTGCCTCTTTATAAGAAATCTTCCATCTGGGTGTATGCCTAAATCATGTATTTCAGAGATTTACATGGAAACCCTGGTGTAAGTACCCAGCGTAGAGCTCAGGATAAATGTGAGCTGAATGATTTTTGGGAGGCAGAATGAACAAATCAGCAGCAGGTTAAGAACTGGTTCTAATAATTTTTTATGCCATTCCTTGTGCGGTATAACTGTTTCAACGACTTTATTCTTTGTGTTGGTGCGATTATTTTGAGAGCTATAATTTTTCTATATTTCTGCCTCCAGAGTCATGTGATGTCTTGTTTTTTTGCAGGATGAGTTGATGTTTTTATTGGTACTATTTTCGGGCACATAACATTTTTTGATTGTTTTCTGTTCAGACCATGACACATGGGTACATCAAAAGTCATGAAAAGGTTAAAAGGGTTGGCCATCTTTGAGAAAAAACATTTTTTAATGCAAATTAATGTATTTTAGGTTAAAAGTAATGTTTGCAATTTGGTGACATTACAAATGTTTACTTCTGTTGGGGCATGTGCATACATTGCAGATTTGTTGCATTTATGTCAGTTTTTTCTGCTCCGATTTGTCACAAAATCTGAAAGGTTTCCTGTTGGGCACAAAGTGAATGAGAATCCTGAAGTGTCATGCACACGTTGCTTATTTGTGACTTGTAGATTGTCAAGCGATTCACAAGTCTTTGCAGCATGTCAATTCTGTGAGCGTTTTGCTGCAGATTTCACTCATACTAATGAGTGGGGGAAAATCTGCCTGAAAAAAATATGGCAACAACACACGCTGTGTTTTTCCTGCCAAGAGATGCAGAAATTTCTGCACCAAAAGCCTAACTTGTGAACACACGTTAAACGTCAGAGGGAGCTCAGACAGATTCTCAGGTAAAGAGCTTGGCCGCTTTCCTTAGTCCAGCTTTCCTCCATGTATGCAGCATTATATGGGACCCATTATTCTGTATGGAGCATTATATGGGGCCCATTATTCTGTATGCTGCATTATTATATGGGGCCCATTATTCTGTATGCAGCATTAAATGGGGCCTATTATTCTGTATGTAGCATTAGATGGGCCCATTATTCTGTATGCAGCATTAAATGGGGCTCATTATACTGTATGCAGCATTATATGGGGTCCATTATTCAGTAATGCATTATATGGGGCCCATTATTCTGTATGCTGCATTATATGGGGCCCATTATTCTGTATGCAGCATTAAATGGGGCTCATTATACTGTATGCAGCATTATATGGGGCCCATTATTCAGTATGCAGCATTATATGGGGCTTATTATTCAGTATGCTGCATTAAATGGGGCTCATTATACTGAATACAGCATTATAAGGGGCCCATTATTCTGTATGCAGCATTAAATGGGGCTCATGATACTGTATGCTGCATTATATGGGGCTCATGATACTGTATGCAGCATTATATGGGGCCATTATTCAGTATGCAGCATTATATGGGACCCATTATTCTGTATGGAGCATTATATAGGGCCCATTATTCTGTATGCTGCATTATATGGGGCCCATTATTCTGTATGCTGCATTATATGGGACCCATTATTCTGTATGCAGCATTAAATGGGGCTCATTATACTGTATGCAGCATTATATGGGGCCCATTATTCAGTATACAGCATTATATGGGGCCCATTATTCTGTATGCAGCATTAAATGGGGCTCATTATACTGTATGCTGCATTAAATGGGGCTCATGATACTGTATGCTGCATTATATGGGGCTCATGATACTGTATGCAGCATTATATGGTGCCATTATTCAGTATGCAGCATTATATGGGACCCATTATTCTGTATGCTGCATTATTATATGGGGCCCATTATTCTGTATGCAGCATTAAATGGGGCCTATTATTCTGTATGTAGCATTATATGGGCCAATTATTCTGTATGCAGCACCACTTTCTCAAGGGGATGTTGAGAAAGCGGTGCTATATGCACGCGAAACGCGCGTCGGGGTATTACCACCTAGCCCAGGGCACTACTCATCTTGTCTAGGTAAGAACCTGCCCAATATGGGCTCTCTACTTACCTTTCCACTGCAGGATATTATTTTTTGGGTGGTTCTTAACCTTGACTCATTCATTAGCACACTAACACCATTTAGCATCACAGAATGCATGGGATTTGTGCAATATTGATGTATTAGTGGGTAGTTTCTCCATGGGTTCTGTTTCCTGAATGCGGTCATGTCACATTCTAAAAAATTTTTTTGTTAAATAACTCTAATAAAAATGTAAACTTTTTTTATTTAATCCACCGGTGTACTGCTTATTCTCCTATATCTCTCTAATATTTAGCATTTGGAAGAAAGAAAGTCACAAAATATACAGAGATCAGCAAAAACATTGCACAATCTGCTTTTACCCTTCCATTTCCAAATGTTATGATTGAACTATATATTAACCACATAAGAAACACGGATTCATTTATTGAAATACAGTATAATTAGGGAAGCAGAAAATATAGCCATTCCCCTTCCTATACTGCCCCCGGGTGGTGAAAAGTGATATTGTTTTCAGATTGCCATGAATACTAAAAGGAAACTAATTTTTTTTTAAAGTTTTTCTAAATCCATTATTATTATTATAATTTTATTTTTATTTTTTTTGTAAGATGCTATGTAAAAAAAAAGTCACTGACTATTTCGGTAATCCTTAATTCTGTTGTAACCCGATTTGTCAGTACCAACGCAGTGGAATGACTGCTGGAGCACATTGAGAACATCAGTTTATACCCCTGGTAAGTATAGGAAAGTCATGTTTTATATTATTTTAATAGCATAATTGTAAAGCAAAGAAAGGTTAGGAGGAGAAACATTCTGGATGTATTGTTTCAGATGTTTGTTTTAAGTTGATATTTTAATTTTTGTAAAATATATCTTTGTACTAATACAGATGGAGAAATGCGACAGTCCCAGGTTTCCGGATATTCGGATAGGGTCCAACCTCGCAGAATTATAATGGAAAGGCAATCCGGCACTTCAATGAATGAGCTTAAGTAAAGTCCACTAAAAGGGGATATTCAGGACTTTACAAAAAATGTACCTAAGCACTAACAGCCAGGTAATTGCAACTTACCTTCCTGTTGTGCACGGCGCCCTTCTTCTCCGGCACACAGCGGTCTGAGATCGCTCCTGCCGGGGATTCAGAAGCCTTTGCTGACGTCATGTCTACAGAGCTGAGGCTTCTTTTCCGCTCCACTCTGTTGACAGGGCGGGACTTCCGAGGTCATTCTGATTGACAGCTAGATCCCTGCTGCCTAACTGGAGGATCAGTCGGAATGACCTCGGAAGTTCCGCCCCGTTGCATCCGTAGAGGCAGCTGAGTCCCCGGCAGGAGCGGTGTGTGACTGTTCTGTGCCTCTGGAAGAACTGTACCGTGCACAACAGGCAGGTAAGTTGCAATCACCCGCCTGTTAGTGCTTGGATAATTTTTTTGTTATGTCCCAGGTATCCCTTTTAAATCACACAGTCCAATAAGGTGCACAAAAACATGACATTTAGGGCCATATGGCCTTTATCAAACATGTATCGGACTTGCCAGTAAATTAAATGGCGCAGAGAGGAATGCAAACCCTGTTGCTGTGGAAGGTGCCTGTATATAAACTCTCAAAAAAAAAATTTATATATCAAAGTTATTTGGATTAGTTGTAATGTTGGCTCATCAAAAAACTAATACCTATAAAAATTACCTTTTATTGAGTATTTTTTTTTTAATTTATAAAGTGAAAAACCAAACAAGTAGAAAAAGACTAAAATGTATTGGTGATCTGTGACCACTACTTGATACAGCAGCAGGGGTACTCAAAGGCCTATATGACCCTAATTCACCCTAACTGAACCCCTGCCTGACAGCGGAGGTTAGCACCCTCTTGAAACACAAATGGCGCCCCCACTCAACAACGGCTTGCCCTAAATTCCCGAGAAATCCCTATGGTAGGGAAAACCACAACAACCACATATCACAATAGTTTCCCAACCCCAAAAATACCTATGCTTTCGAAACATTAAATATACAGTCGAGGGATTAGAGATGTGGGCCTAAATAGTGATAAGCCACCGTGACAAAAATAACAATAGGTACCAAAGAAACAAAGAAAAACCAAAAACTAGATAAATGTCTTATTAGTGGTTAGTTTGTTAAAGTTTATTAGGTGGAACCAAAAAAGGTGGGGGGGGGGAATGTATATTTCTTACCCTCCATAATCTTTTGAGTACCCATGCTGCTGTGGTCTAGTGGTCATAGATCAGCAATAGATTTTTGTTTTTTTTCTACTTGTTTGGTTTTCACTTTTTAATTTTGTGGTTTTTTTTTTTTGGTTTTTTTTTATATACTCAATAAAAGGTAATTTTTAGAGGTATTTGTATATAAAGGCATATAGGCCAGGGTCTGGATTGAAACAATGCGGAAACCACATGGGGAACAATTTTCAAAGACTGGAATACACTATTCTAAAGAATAAATTGGTAAAATTAACATTGTTGATTGTGTATACAATTACCGTATGTGCATAATTCATAATTATGGTCTTTATGCCTTTTTTCAAACACAATGCCTAGAAGTTAAGATAACAAATTCTAATGACAAGTTTGAGTTCTTATAACACCTCCTTCCCTTTTTAATATAATTTCTGGAGTGTTTGTTGTGGTTTTTACCAAAGTGGTAAAACACTTAAAGAGAACCTGACATCAGAAAATCGCATATTAGCATAACCACAGGCATCTGCTGGCAATTATGGGATAATTACAATAGTGTTTGTAGCTAAACTATGTGTTTGTGGTTTTGCTAGAGTTAGAAATTAAAAACCTGTTCCTCTGTGTGCAAGTCTTTGGGATGGCACAGTATCCTGTCGGAGTCATCTTTTAAAAAAACGACCGTTGCCTTTGATTGATCGCTTTAGTCTGCCGACGACAGCATACATACTTATAGGATGGATGCAGGACCAGAATGCCTCTTTAATGCGCAGTGAGCCACGCAGTACACACTTCAGGCTCACCAAACTTATTGCAACATGACGCTTGAATCCTGTAAGTGTATGCACTGGATTTCATGGACATGTGCATTGATGTCAGTACAGCGCCCCAGGGTCCTGGTCGTTGCAGTAATGTCATTCTTCCACCAGGGGGAGTGATGTTACTTCTGAGGGCAATAAAGGAAATCACCTTACCAGGTATCACAAACCACATAACACACTTCACACTCTAAGCAATTCTAGACTGCCCATATGATGATGTCATGTGTCTGTAAGCTTCTTATAGGTGTTTTGGCAACATCTGAGTTAAATAGAGACACACCTGTGTATGTATTTTAATGCATACCTGGAACACACTGCTTCTTTGTGAGTTTCATGTGAAAGTATCAAGAAATCAGCCAAGAGAATTGAGAACTTGCCCAAGTCGGCTCATCCTTGGGTACAATTTCAAGATACCTGAAAGTGCCTCGTTCATCTGTACAAACATGTTGTGAATTCTGTGGCAGAGCTCCCTCCTGTGGCCACAAGTGGTACTTCGGCTGGTTCTCTCTGTGAGCTTCCGTTGGTGGAGGAAAGTGGTACTGAGGCTTCTGAGTTTCCTTCCTCAGGTAATGTGGTGAAGTCGTTAGGTGCTTCTCTATTTAACTCCACCTAGTGCTTTGATCCTGGCCGCCAGTCAATGTTCTAGTATTGGACCTGTTTCCTCCTGGATCGTTCCTGTGGCCTGCTGCTCTGCATAGCTAAGTTCCTCTTTGCTATTTGTTTGCTGTTTTTTTCTGTCCAGCTTGTCAATTTGTTTTTTACTGCTTGCTGGAAGCTCTGGGACGCAGAGGGTGTACCTCCGTGCCGTTAATTCGGTACGGAGGGTCTTTTTGCCCCTTTGCGTGGTTTTTGTAGGGTTTTGTGTTGACCGCAAAGTTACCTTTCCTATCCTCGCTCTGTTCAGAAAGTTGGGCCTCACTTTGCTAAATCTATTTCATCTCTACGTTTGTCTTTTCATCTTAACTCACAGTCATTATATGTGGGGGCTGCCTTTTCCTTTGGGGTATTTCTCTGAGGCAAGGTAGGCTTATTTTCTATCTTCAGGCTAGCTAGTTTCTCAGGCCGTGCCGAGTTGCATAGGCAGCATTAGGCGCAATCCACGGCTGCCTTTAGTGTGGTTGGAGAGGATTAGGGATTGCGGTCAACAGAGTTCCCACGTCTCAGAGCTCGTTCTTGTTTTTTGGGTTATTGCCAGGTCACTGTATGTGCGCTGACCTCTATGTCCATTGTGGTACTGAATTACCTTTCATAACACAAACAATTATACGCAAGTACAAACAAGATGGGAATATCCTGCGATCATCATACTGCTCAGGAAGGAGATTGGTTCTGTGTCCCAGAGATGAATGTACTTTGGTCCGACGTGCATATCAACCCAAGGACAAAAGCAAAATACCTTGTGAAGATGATGGCTGAAGCTGTTAAGATGATGTCAATATTCACATTGAAAGGAGTACTGTAACGACATTGGCTGAAAGGCCACTCTGCCAGGAAGAAGCCATTACCCCAAAAGAAACATAGAAAAGCCAGATTAATGTTTGCAAATGCACACAGGAACAAAGACCTTAATTTTTAATAATGACCATCTTTACGTTTGGAGGAAGCTTGGAAGCCTAAGAACACCATCCCAACTGTGAAACATGGGGGGTGGCAGCTTCATGTTATGGGGTTGTTTTGCTTGAGGAGGGACTGGTGCACTTTACAAAATAGATGGCACCATGAGAAAAGAAGATTATGTGTCAATACTGAAGCAACATCTCAAGACATCAGCTAGGAATTTAAAGCTTGGGTGGAAATGGGTCTTCCTAACGGACAATGACCTGAAGCATACTGCCAAAATAGTAACAAAGTAGCTTAAGGATAACAAAGTCAATGTTTTGGAGTGGCCATCACAAGACACTGATCTTAATCCTATTGAAAATTCATGGGCAAAGCTGAAAAGGCGGGTGCGAGCAAGGCGACCTACAAACATGGATCAGTTACACCAGTTTTGTCAGGAGGAATGGGCCCAAATTTCAACCAACTATTGTGAGAAGCTTGTGAAAGGTTTATTCTAATTTCATGTCAGATACTGAGAAAAACAAGCATATGTGGCTTTTTATATAGTGTATGTAAACTTCTAGCTTCAACTGTATATACTTTAATACAAGCAATCTGACTACATAGGCCCGGCAACTGAACTAACTGATTACATAGACACATGAACGGAACCAAGATCACTACACAGATATGGGAAAGAAAAGGAGCTTACTACAGAGATATGGGAAGAGAACAGAGCTTACTACAGAGATATGTGAACAGAACAAAGCTTCCTACAGAGATATGGGGACAGAAATGTGCTTACTAAGTCTACTACATGGATACAGCAACAGAGCCAAGCTGCCTACATAGATATGGGAAAAGAACCAAGATTACTGCATACATATGGTACTAGTATCCAGATGACTACATAGATACGGTAACAGAGCCAAGCTTACTGCATAGATATGGTACCAGAACCAAGCTGACTGTTTAGATATGGTACTAACTGATCTTACTATAAAGATATTGGAAAATAACCAACTTACTGCATAGAAGCAGGAGCAAAATCAAGTTACTTATATACAGTACCATAAGCCAGCTCACTACATATTCAAAAGTTTCCTATTGGGGCCTTTTGAACACCATCTTTGAAAAAATACCTTTTGGAAACTTTATTTTCAGTCTTAAAAAATATTTTCAGACTCGGTGAAAGGATATGCCTGTTTACTCTCTGCGCTTGTCACATCACTGCTCCATATGCAGTTTGCAGAGAGGCAATCACATGCCAACCTCTTTCATTTCAGATAAACCCAACTGAAACAATGAGAGAAGCAGAAGAGAAAGTGTTTGTCTCTATAAAAATTGCATATGTAGCGGTGATGTGAAGCCGTGATTTTCTTTTTCATTAAATTTGCAAAAATTTCTATATTTCTGTTTTTTTCAGTCAAAATGGGGTGCAAAGTGTACATTAATATGAAAAAATGAACTTTTTTGAATTTACCAAATGGCTGCAACGAAACAAAAAGTGAAAAATTTAAAGGGGTCTGAATACTTTCCGTACCCACTGTATATGTAGCGCCACTGAAGGTCCAGTCACCACAGAAGTTCTGCATCTCATCCAGAGGTGTGATACTCCAACTCTCTGGTAAGGAGGGAACATTGTACAGAACTCTAACACTCGCACACAACAGACACCAGTTTAGATGGGGCATCTGGGTGCACCCTTAAGGAGGATGGCCTCATCCCAATCTGGATAGGAAAGGGTGTTGGGGAGTGGGTGGAGAAGGTAGGAAATAGGGGGGAGCTAGGCACACACAGTGAGACAGAGGGAGTTGGAGAAACGAAGTGGAGCTGAGCTGACGTAAGGGTCTGCAGCTCCTAACAGGCTGAAGGGAGAAAGCAATAAACTCCCGTGAAGCAAGAAGGGGTTCCAGTGGCACGGGAAGTGCAGAAGCCACCCGTGGGGCCCATATCCAGAAGTGAAGGAACCAGGCCGCAGTAGGGAACCGGCCCCTGAATTAGTGGGAAAACTTCAGGTTCCAGCTAACAATCCGGAGGCTGCTGTGATTGCAGGTGCATCAGCCACATTTGCACCTACTCGCTGAAAAGGTGAACACAGAGGGTCCAAGGGACAGAGTATGTCACCCGGTAAGACCCACATTCCCCGGCTTGGGACACTGGGTGGCAAGCGCAGGGCTGGAGAGGAGATAACCAGCACAGAAAGATGGCCAGGAGAGGCACATAAAAGAGGAGTTCTGGAAAGGTGCCCAACTTTCCAGAGTTTTCTGGACTTCACACCTGGAGAACACAGCACCCCGGCTGGGGAACCTAAATTGTGAGTAAAACCGTGAGAACTGCAACTTGCTGTGTCCTTTCATTTCTTTCCGGCATCACCTACTCTGCTCTTCTACCTGTTACTAGCAACATTGCCACCCACACCACTAACTGCCCTGGGGACCAAGCTCTACCTGTGAAGAGCTATGACTAGGGTTGAGCGAAACGGGTCGTTCATTTTCAAAAGTCGCCGACTTTTGGCAAAGTCGGGTTTCATGAAACCCGATCCGACCCCTGTGCGGGGTCGGCCATGCGGTACGCGACTTTCGCGCCAAAGTCGCGTTTCAATGACGCGAAAAGCGCCATTTCTCAGCCAATGAAGGTAAACGCAGAGTGTGGGCAGCGTGATGACATAGGTCCTGGTCCCCACCATCTTAGAGAAGGGCATTGCAGTGATTGGCTTGCTGTCTGCGGCGTCACAGGGGCTATAAAGGGGAGTTCCTGCCGACCGCCATGTTACTGCTGCTGATCTGAGCTTAGGGAGAGGTTGCTGCCGCTTCGTCAGAAGCAGGGATAGCGTTAGGCAGGGTCCATTAACCACCAAACCGCTTGTGCTGTAGCGATTTCCACTGCCCAACACCACCTTCGGTGTGCAGGGACAGTGGAAGCTACATTTTTTTTTTTTTTTCCCCTCAGCGCTGTAGCTCATTGGGCTGCCCTAGAAGGCTCCCTGATAGCTGCATTGCTGTGTGTACGCCGCTGTGCAAACCAACTGCTTTTTTCAAAGCACAAATCCTCTTGTTCCTTCCTTTCTGCACAGCTATCTTTTTGGTTTGTACACACTTTTTATTTAATTTGTGCATCAGTCCACTCCTTATTGCTGCCTGCCATACCTGGCTGAGATTACTGCAGGGAGATAGTAATTGAAGGACACTCCCTGTTTTTTTTGTTTTTTTTTGTGGGAGATTAAGATTGACATTTCTACTAGAGTGCCATCCCTGTCTGTGTCATCTCTCACTCAGTGGGCCATAGAAAGCCTATTTATTTTTTTGCTTGATTTGGGTTATAAAATCTACCTGAGAAAATCACTACATCAATCAGTGGGAGAAAAATATTGGCCTCAGGGCTTGTGTGCCACTCTTGACTCCTGTGTGTATCATCACTCACTCAGTGGGCCATAGAAAGCCTATTTATTTTTTTGCTTGATTTTGGTTCTAAAATCTACCTGAAAAAATCACTACATCAATCAGTGGGAGAAAAATATTGGCCTCAGGGCTTGTGTGCCACTCCTGACTCCTGTGTGCATCATCACTCACTCAGTGGGCCATAGAAAGCCCTTTTTCTTTTTTTTTTTTGCTTTATTTGGGTTCTAAATTCTACCTGAAAAAATCAATAAATCAATCAGTGGGAGATTAATATTGGCCTTTGGGCTTGTGTGCCAGTCCTAAGCGTGCCATCTCTCTCTCTCAGATAGTGGGCCATAGAAAGCCTATTTATTTTTATTTTTTTTTATTGGGTTTATAAATTTTCCCTGGAAAAAAAAAAAGTGGGAGATTAATGTTGGCCTCTGGGCTTGTGTGCCAGTCCTAAGCGTGCCATCTCTCTCTGTCTCTCAGATAGTGGGCCATAGAAAGCCTATTTATTATTTTTTTTATTGGGTTTATAAATTTTCCCTGGAACAAAAAAAAAAAAGTGGGAGATAAATATTGGCCTCTGGGCTTGTGTGCCACTCCTGACTCCTGTGTGCGTCATCTCTCACTCAGTGGGCCATAGAAAGCCTTTTTTTGTTTTATTTGTTTTCTAAATTCTCCCTGAAAAAATCATTTTATTTTCTTTGGTTTCTAAATTCTTCCTGAAAAAATCATTTTATTCTATTTTTTTTTTTTCCTAAAGTCTCCCTGAAAAAAACAAAAAAAAACAAAACAAATCAGTGGGAGATTAATATTGCCCTTTCTGCTTGTGTGCCAGTCTTG
Source organism: Ranitomeya imitator (assembly GCF_032444005.1). Lineage (NCBI taxonomy): Eukaryota > Metazoa > Chordata > Amphibia > Anura > Dendrobatidae > Ranitomeya > Ranitomeya imitator. Next base: position 707,328,877 of record NC_091284.1, on the reverse strand, counting down.
ACTCCTGGGTGTGCCATCTCTCTCTCTCTCTCCAATTGTGGGCCATAGAAAGCCTATTTATTTTTTTGCTTGATTTTGGTTCTAAAATCTACCTGAAAAAATCACTACATCAATCAGTGGGAGAAAAATATTGGCCTCAGGGCTTGTGTGCCACTCCTGACTCCTGTGTGCATCATCACTCACTCAGTGGGCCATAGAAAGCCCATTTTTTTTTTTTTTTGCTTTATTTGGGTTCTAAATTCTACCTGAAAAAATCAATAAATCAATCAGTGGGAGATTAATATTGGCCTTTGGGCTTGTGTGCCAGTCCTAAGCGTGCCATCTCTCTCTCTCAGATAGTGGGCCATAGAAAGCCTATTTATTTTTTTTTTTTTTATTGGGTTTATAAATTTTCCCTGGAAAAAAAAAAAAAAGTGGGAGATTAATATTGGCCTCTGGGCTTGTGTGCCAGTCCTGAGCGTGCCATCTCTCTCACAAATAGTGGGCCATAGAAAGCCTATTTATTTTTTTTTTTTTGGTTTTATAAATTCTCCCTTAAAAAAAAAAGGGAGATTAATATTGGCCTTTGGGCTTGTGTGCCAGTCCTAAGCGTGCCATCTCTCTCTGTCTCTCAGATAGTGGGCCATAGAAAGCCTATTTATTATTTTTTTTATTGGGTTTATAAATTTTCCCTGGAACAAAAAAAAAAAGTGGGAGATAAATATTGGCCTCTGGGCTTGTGTGCCACTCCTGACTCCTGTGTGCGTCATCTCTCACTCAGTGGGCCATAGAAAGCCTTTTTTTGTTTTATTTGTTTTCTAAATTCTCCCTGAAAAAATCATTTTATTTTCTTTGGTTTCTAAATTCTTCCTAAAAAAATCATTTTATTCTATTTTTTTTTTTCCTAAAGTCTCCCTGAAAAAACAAACAAAAAAAAAACAAATCAGTGGGAGATTAATATTGCCCTTTCTGCTTGTGTGCCAGTCTTGACTCCTGGGTGTGCCATCTCTCTCTCTCTCTCTCCAATTGTCGGCCATAGAAAGCCTATTATTTTTTTAGCTTGATTTGGGTTCCAAAATCTACCTGAAAAAATCACTACATCAATCAGTGGGAGATAAATATTGGCCTCTGGGCTTGTGTGCCACTCCTGACTCCTGTGTGCGTCATCTCTCACTCAGTGGGCCATAGAAAGCCTTTTTTTGTTTTATTTGTTTTCTAAATTCTCCCTGAAAAAATCATTTTATTTTATTTGGTTTCTAAATTCTTCCTGAAAAAATCATTTTATTCTATTTTTTTTTTCCTAAAGTCTCCCTGAAAAAAAAAAAAAAAAAAAAATCAGTGGGAGATTAATATTGCCCTTTCTGCTTGTGTGCTAGTCTTGACTCCTGGGTGTGCCATCTCTCTCTCTCTCTCTCCAATTGTGGGCCATAGAAAGCCTATTATTTTTTTAGCTTGAATTGGGTTCCAAAATCTACCTGAAAAAATCACTACATCAATCAGTAGGAGATAAATATTGGCCTCTGGGCTTGTGTGCCACTCCTGACTCCTGTGTGCGTCATCTCTCACTCAGTGGGCCATAGAAAGCCTTTTTTTGTTTTATTTGTTTTCTAAATTCTCCCTTAAAAAATCATTTTATTTTCTTTGGTTTCTAAATTCTTCCTGAAAAAATCATTTTATTCTATTTTTTTTTTTCCTAAAGTCTCCCTGAAAAAAAAAAAAAAAAACAAATCAGTGGGAGATTAATATTGCCCTTTCTGCTTGTGTGCCAGTCTTGACTCCTGGGTGTGCCATCTCTCTCTCTCTCCAATTGTGGGCCATAGAAAGCCTATTATTTTTTTAGCTTGATTTGGGTTCCAAAATCTACCTGAAAAAATCACTACATCAATCAGTGGGAGATAAATATTGGCCTCTGGGCTTGTGTGCCACTCCTGACTCCTGTGTGCGTCATCTCTCACTCAGTGGGCCATAGAAAGCCTTTTTTGTTTTATTTGTTTTCTAAATTCTCCCTGAAAAAATCATTTTATTTTATTTGGTTTCTAAATTCTTCCTGAAAAAATCATTTTATTCTATTTTTTTTTTCCTAAAGTCTCCCTGAAAAACAAAAACAAATCAGTGGGAGATTAATATTGCCCTTTCTGCTTGTGTGCCAGTTTTGACTCCTGGGTGTGCCATCTCTCTCTCTCTCTCCAATTGTGGGCCATAGAAAGCCTATTATTTTTTTAGCTTGATTTGGGTTCCAAAATCTACCTGAAAAAATCACTACATCAATCAGTGGGAGATAAATATTGGCCTCTGGGCTTGTGTGCCACTCCTGACTCCTGTGTGCGTCATCTCTCACTCAGTGGGCCATAGAAAGCCTTTTTTTGTTTTATTTGTTTTCTAAATTCTCCCTGAAAAAATCATTTTATTTTATTTGGTTTCTAAATTCTTCCTGAAAAAATCATTTTATTCTATTTTTTTTTTCCTAAAGTCTCCCTGAAAAAACAAAAAACAAAAAACAAATCAGTGGGAGATTAATATTGCCCTTTCTGCTTGTGTGCCAGTCTTGACTCCTGGGTGTGCCATCTCTCTCTCTCTCTCTCTCCAATTGTGGGCCATAGAAAGCCTATTATTTTTTTTAGCTTGATTTGGGTTCCAAAATCTACCTAAAAAAATCACTACATCAATCAGTGGGAGATAAATATTGGCCTCTGGGCTTGTGTGCCACTCCTGACTCCTGTGTGCGTCATCTCTCACTCAGTGGGCCATAGAAAGCCTTTTTTTGTTTTATTTGTTTTCTAAATTCTCCCTGAAAAAATCATTTTATTTTCTTTGGTTTCTAAATTCTTCTTGAAAAAATCATTTTATTCTATTTTTTTTTTTTCCTAAAGTCTCCCTGAAAAAAAAAAAAAAATCAAATCAGTGGGAGATTAATATTTACATTTGTGCTTCAGTGACAGTCCTGCGTGTGTGGCATCTCTCTCATTTGTTGCCACCAACAACAGAGTGTGTAACATTGTGCCTGATTTTCGTTGTGGTCTCACTCACCTGTAAAGGGGTAGCTAAATCATACTGAAGTTATAGCTCACCGTGTAATTTGTGTGACAGGAACAAATACCGTTAGTTTGTTTACGTTTTTAAAACAATGAGGAAGTATGGTGGAAGAGGTCGTGGCCGGGGGCGTTCATTGTCAGCTGGTAATAAGGGTAGTGGTAGTGGTGGAGCATCAGCTGGTCGTGGGAAAAAAAATATTGCACCTAAGTCTGGAGCTGTGGAGCCAGGTTCGTCGTCTGGCTACACAAGGCCTCGAACGCTCCCTTTTCTGGGAGTAGGAAAACCGCTTTTAAAGCCGGAGCAGCAAGAGCAAGTTTTGGCTTATCTTGCTGACTCAGCCTCTAGCTCTTTTGCCTCCTCTCGTGAAACTGGTAAATGTCAAAGCAGCGTGTCGTTAGTGGATGTTCACGGTCAGGGACAAGTCGCTTCCTTGTCCTCTTCAGCAAAAACAACAACAGAGAAGAATGCAGCAGGCGACACAACGGGTTACTCCATGGAGCTCTTTACACATACCGTCCCTGGCTTAGAAAGTGAAGCAGTTAACAGTCCATGCCCATTACAAGTTGAATCTGACATGGAGTGCACTGATGCACAGCCACAGCCAGACTACTATGCTGGTCCTTTGACTCAGACCACAACATTGCCCTCGCAGGGTGCTGATCAAGAATCAGACCCTGATGAGACTATGTTTCCCCATCACGAACACTATACCACCGACCGACACGGTGACACAGACGAAGTTGCACACGAGCTACAAGAAGAGGTAATAGATGACCCAGTTCTTGACCCCGATTGGCAGCCATTGGGGGAACAGGGTGCAGGCGGCAGCAGTTCTGAAGCGGAGGAGGAGGGGCCGCAGCAGGCATCAACATCGCAACAGGTTCCATCTGCCGGGCCCGTATCTTGCCCAAAACACGTGGCAAAGCTAAAACCTGTTGGAGGACAGCGTGACCATCCGGTTAAAGCTCAGTCTGCAATGCCTGAAAAGGTATCCGATGCTAGAAAGAGTGCAGTCTGGCATTTTTTTAAACAACATCCAATTGATCAGCGCAAAGTCATCTGTCAAAAATGTTCAACTACCTTAAGCAGAGGACAGAATCTGAAAAGTCTCAATACAAGTTGCATGCATAGACATTTAACCACCATGCATTTGCAAGCCTGGACTAACTACCAAACGTCCCTTAAGGTTGTAGCACCCTCGGCCAATGAAGCTAGTCAGCAACGCAACATCCCTTCCGGCAGTGTAGGGCCACCATTTTCCGCACCACCTGCAGTATCTGTGCAGGTTTCTTTGCCAGGCCAAAGCCGTCAGGGTCAGGGAATCACCAGTTTTGTAGTAGGAAACACTGCATCTAGGGCACCGGTGGCAACAATACCATCTCCCACCGTCTCTCAGTCTGCCATGTCCACCGGCACCCCCGCTAGTTCCACGATCTCCAGCTCTCCAGTCCAGCTCACCCTACATGAGACTATGGTTAGAAAAAGGAAGTACTTAGCCTCGCATCCGCGTACACAGGGTTTGAACGCACACATAGCTAGACTAATCTCGTTAGAGATGATGCCCTACCGGTTAGTTGAAAGCGAAGCTTTCAAAGCCCTGATGGACTACGCTGTACCACGCTACGAGCTACCCAGTCGACACTTTTTTTCCAGAAAAGCCATCCCAGCCCTCCACCAGCATGTTAAAGAGCGCATCGTCCATGCACTCAGGCAATCTGTGAGCACAAAGGTGCACCTGACAACAGATGCATGGACCAGTAGGCATGGCCAGGGACGTTACGTGTCCATCACGGCACACTGGGTAAATGTGGTGGATGCAGGGTCCACAGGGGACAGCAAGTTTGGGACAGTTCTGCCTAGCCCACGATCTAGGAAACAATTGGCTGTAGCCGTTCGCACCCCCTCCTCCTCCTCTTCGTCCTCCTGCAGAAGCGAGAGCTCGTCCACAGACCGCAGTCGCACAACCACTCCATCCGCAGCTGCCACTGTTGCACACCAGGTCTCCCATTATGGGGCAGCTACTGGCAAACGTCAGCAGGCTGTATTGGCTATGAAGTGTTTGGGCGACAACAGACACACCGCGGAAGTTCTGTCCGAGTTCTTGCAGAAAGAAACGCAGTCGTGGCTGGGCACTGTAGATCTTGAGGCAGGCAAGGTAGTGAGTGATAACGGAAGGAATTTCATGGCTGCCATCTCCCTTTCCCAACTGAAACACATTCCTTGCCTGGCTCACACCTTAAACCTGGTGGTGCAGTGCTTCCTGAAAAGTTATCCGGGGTTATCCGACCTGCTCCTCAAAGTGCGTGGACTTTGCTCACATATCCGCCGTTCGCCCGTACACTCCAGCCGTATGCAGACCTATCAGCGTTCTTTGAACCTTCCCCAGCATCGCCTAATCATAGACGTTGCAACAAGGTGGAACTCAACACTGCACATGCTTCAGAGACTGTGTGAACAGAGGCGGGCTGTTATGTTTTTGTGGGAGGATACACATACACGGGCAGGCAGTAGGATGGCAGACATGGAGTTGTCAGGTGTGCAGTGGTCGAAGATTCAAGACATGTGTCAAGTCCTTCAGTGTTTTGAGGAATGCACACGGCTGGTTAGTGCAGACAACGCCATAATAAGCATGAGCATCCCCCTAATGCGTCTGCTGATGCAAAGTTTGACGCACATAAAGGATCAGGCGTCTGCAACTGAGGAAGAGGAAAGCCTTGATGACAGTCAGCCATTGTCTGGCCAGGGCAGTGTACAGGACGAGGTAGCGGGCGAAGAGGAGGAGGAGGACGAGGAGGATGATGGGGATGATTATATTTTTAATGAGGAAGCTTTTCCGGGGCCACTGGAAATTGGTGGCGCGGCAAGGCCGGGTTCTGGTTTTTTGAGGGACACAAGTGACGTGGATTTGCCTGAAACTGCCCCTCAACCAAGCACAACCGCAGATTTGAGAACTGGAACTTTGGCCCACATGGCGGATTATGCCTTACGTATCCTCAAAAGGGACACACGCATAACTAAAATGATGAATGATGACGATTACTGGTTGGCCTGCCTCCTTGATCCTCGCTATAAAGGCAAATTGCAAAATATAATGCCACATGAGAACTTGGAACTAATATTAGCAACCAAACAATCAACTCTTGTTGACCGTTTGCTTCTGGCATTCCCTGCACACAGCGCCCGTGATCGTTCTCACACGAGCTGCAGGGGCCAGCAGACCAGAGGAGTTAGAGGGGCAGAAATCAGAAGTGGCGTTGGCCAGAGGGGTTTTCTGACCAGGTTGTGGAGTGATTTTGCTATGACCGCAGACAGGACAGGTACTGCAGCATCAATTCAAAGTGACAGGAGACAACATTTGTCCAGTATGGTTACAAACTATTTTTCATCCCTTATCGATGTTCTCCCTCAACCGTCATTCCCATTTGATTACTGGGCATCAAAATTAGACACCTGGCCAGAACTGGCAGAATATGCATTGCAGGAGCTTGCTTGCCCGGCAGCTAGTGTCCTATCAGAAAGAGTATTCAGTGCTGCAGGTTCAATACTAACAGAAAAAAGGACTCGTCTGGCTACCCAAAATGTAGATGATCTAACCTTCATTAAAATGAACCACAACTGGATTTCGAAATCTTTTGCCCCACCTTGCCCGGCTGACACCTAGCTTTCCTATGAAAAGGTCTTGCCTGTGGACTATTCTGAATGCCTTTTCCAATCTCGTAATTTTCTGCACCTGATTGTCCAGCATACGACATGTTTACACCTCACTAAATGGCCAAACTCCCCACACGGGGCCGTGGTATCGACACTTGGCGACAGCACCCGTGAGAGTGCAGTTTGTCTGAAGAGGTGGGTGAGCCCGCTTTTGGTCGACGGCACTGCCACTGGGTCCCTCCTAGTACAATAAAGTGTCTCTGGCGGTGGTGGTGCGCACCCAACGTCAGACACACCGTTGTAATATGAGGGGCCCTGGGCCTGTACCGCCGGCCACAAGACAGTTTCCCCCCACCCCAGCTCAAACAGTGCTCTACCACTTGCAAAATTATCTCACAGCTCCACCAATGTTTAGTCTATGCGCTGACATCCTTCAATGCCTGCCACTGACAATACCATTGTATTGACATTTTTATTATGTTAGGCCTTCGATGCCTGTCTGTGGTCACTCCTTCCACTAGGCCTCCACTGACCACACCACTGCTGCCCGTGTACCCCTGGAACCAATTTAAAATTGCCTACAGCCATGTGTTATTATTTTAGGCCTTCGATGCCTGTCTGCGGTGACTCCTTCCACTAGGCCTCCACTGACCACACCACTGCTGCCCGTGTACCCCTGGAACCAATTTAAAATTGCCTACAGCCATGTGTTATTATTTTAGGCCTTCGATGCCTGTCTGCGGTCACTCCTTCCACTAGGCCTCCACTGACCACACCACTGCTGCCCGTGTACCCCTGTAACCAATTTAAAATTGCCTACAGCCATGTGTTATTATTTTAGGCCTTCGATGCCCGTCTGCGGTGACTCCTTCCACTAGGCCTCCACTGACCACACCACTGCTGCCCGTGTACCCCTGGAACCAATTTAAAATTGCCTACAGCCATGTGTTATTATTTTAGGCCTTCGATGCCTGTCTGCGGTGACTCCTTCCACTAGGCCTCCACTGACCACACCACTGCTGCCCGTGTACCCCTGGAACCAATTTAAAATTGCCTACAGCCATGTGTTATTATTTTAGGCCTTCGATGCCTGTCTGCGGTCACTCCTTCCACTAGGCCTCCACTGACCACACCACTGCTGCCCGTGTACCCCTGTAACCAATTTAAAATTGCCTACAGCCATGTGTTATTATTTTAGGCCTTCGATGCCTGTCTGCGGTGACTCCTTCCACTAGGCCTCCACTGACCACACCACTGCTGCCCGTGTACCCCTGGAACCAATTTAAAATTGCCTACAGCCATGTGTTATTATTTTAGGCCTTCGATGCCTGTCTGCGGTCACTCCTTCCACTAGGCCTCCACTGACCACACCACTGCTGCCCGTGTACCCCTGTAACCAATTTAAAATTGCCTACAGCCATGTGTTATTATTTTAGGCCTTCGATGCCTGTCTGCGGTGACTCCTTCCACTAGGCCTCCACTGACCACACCACTGCTGCCCGTGTACCCCTGGAACCAATTTAAAATTGCCTACAGCCATGTGTTATTATTTTAGGCCTTCGATGCCTGTCTGCGGTCACTCCTTCCACTAGGCCTCCACTGACCACACCACTGCTGCCCGTGTACCCCTGGAACCAATTTAAAATTGCCTACAGCCATGTGTTATTATTTTAGGCCTTCGATGCCTGTCTGCGGTGACTCCTTCCACTAGGCCTCCACTGACCACACCACTGCTGCCCGTGTACCCCTGGAACCAATTTAAAATTGCCTACAGCCATGTGTTATTATTTTAGGCCTTCGATGCCTGTCTGCGGTCACTCCTTCCACTAGTCCTCCACTGACCACACCACTGCTGCCTGTGTACCCCTGGAACCAATTTAAAATTGCCTACAGCCATGTGTTATTATTTTAGGCCTTCGATGCCTGTCTGCGGTCACTCCTTCCACTAGGCCTCCACTGACCACACCACTGCTGCCCGTGTACCCCTGTAACCAATTTAAAATTGCCTACAGCCATGTGTTATTATTTTAGGCCTTCGATGCCTGTCTGTGGTCACTCCTTCCACTAGGCCTCCACTGACCACACCACTGCTGCCCGTGTAGCCCTGGAACCAATTTAAAATTGCCTACACCTATGTGTTATTATTTTAGGCCTTCGATGCCTGTCTGCGGTAACTCCTTCCACTAGGCCTCCACTGACCACACCACTGCTGCCTGTGTACCCCTGGAACCAATTTAAAATTGCCTACAGCCATGTGTTATTATTTTAGGCCTTCGATGCCTGTCTGCGGTCACTCCTTCCACTAGGCCTCCACTGACCACACCACTGCTGCCCGTGTACCCCTGGAACCAATTTAAAATTGCCTACAGCCATGTGTTATTATTTTAGGCCTTCGATGCCTGTCTGTGGTCACTCCTTCCACTAGGCCTCCACTGACCACACCACTGCTGCCCGTGTACCCCTGGAACCAATTTAAAATTGCCTACAGCCATGTGTTATTATTTTAGGCCTTCGATGCCTGTCTGCGGTCACTCCTTCCACTAGGCCTCCACTGACCACACCACTGCTGCCCGTGTACCCCTGGAACCAATTTAAAATTGCCTACAGCCATGTGTTATTATTTTAGGCCTTCGATGCCTGTCTGTGGTCACTCCTTCCACTAGGCCTCCACTGACCACACCACTGCTGCCCGTGTACCCCTGGAACCAATTTAAAATTGCCTACAGCCATGTGTTATTATTTTAGGCCTTCGATGCCTGTCTGCGGTCACTCCTTCCACTAGGCCTCCACTGACCACACCACTGCTGCCCGTGTACCCCTGTAACCAATTTAAAATTGCCTACAGCCATGTGTTATTATTTTAGGCCTTCGATGCCTGTCTGCGGTGACTCCTTCCACTAGGCCTCCACTGACCACACCACTGCTGCCCGTGTACCCCTGGAACCAACATCAGAAAATATAAAAATAAGTATTTTGCTTATAAAAAAGAAAATACTGGAGAGATATCAAATGCAGACATTTTAACATTAAAAACAAACACATACAACAAAAATCTGGTACAGTACTAAAAATGGCCACCAGCTTCAATAACTTTCTCCTGCAAGTAGTTAACTGAAAGGTTTTTTCAATTTTAAACACAGATATGGCATCCACCGAGTGTTGTCCTGTCGCGTCTTCTTTATATTATTGCCAAGAAGATGCAAAACAATGAAAATAATAAAATCATTATTTACCAAAAAAATAGAGTAAGTCAAAACCACATTGCAAATAAACATTCATTACAAATAAAGAAGCAGGGCGCGTCCGAGGGTGAGTATATACCTAATAAGAATATAATCACCCTCGGACGCGCCCTGCTTCTTTCCGACAGCCTTCCTTCCTAAGAATCAGCCCTTCCGTGGTGTAGAGAGAGGGTTTGTTACACTCCAAGGTGTTCCCCAGGTTGCCTTTCCTGAGCTTCGATCTTCCGGCTCTCGTTTAGTAGTTGTTGGAAACTACGCTGCATTGGGCCTACAAATTGGGTATGGGGTGTAGAGAGATGGTGTGTTCCACTCCAAGGTGTTCCCCAGGTTGCCTTTCCTGAGCTTCGATCTTCCGGCTCTCGTTTAGTAGTTGTTGGAAACTACGCTGCATTAGGCCTACAAATTGGGTATGGGGTGTAGAGAGATGGTGTGTTCCACTGTAGAGAGATGGTGTGTTCCACTCCAAGGTGTTCCCCAGGTTTCCTCTCCATTGCTTCGATCTTCCGGCTCTCGTTTAGTAGTTGTTGGAAACTACGCTGCATTAGGCCTTCAAATTGGGTATGGGGTGTAGAGAGATGGTGTGTTACACTCCAAGGTGTTCCCCAGGTTTCCTCTCCATTGCTTCGATCTTCCGGCTCTCGTTTAGTAGTTGTTGGAAACTACGCTGCATTGGGCCTACAAATTGGGTATGGGGTGTAGAGAGATGGTGTGTTCCACTCCAAGGTGTTCTCCAGGTTGCCTTTCCTGAGCTTCGATCTTCCGGCTCTCGTTTAGTAGTTGTTGGAAACTACGCTGCATTAGGCCTACAAATTGGGTATGGGGTGTAGAGAGATGGTGTGTTACACTCCAAGGTGTTCCCCAGGTTTCCTCTCCATTGCTTCGATCTTCCGGCTCTCGTTTAGTAGTTGTTGGAAACTACGCTGCATTAGGCCTACAAATTGGGTATGGGGTGTAGAGAGATGGTGTGTTCCACTGTAGAGAGATGGTGTGTTCCACTCCAAGGTGTTCCCCAGGTTTCCTCGCCAATGCTTCGATCATCATGCTCTCGTTTAGTAGTTGTTGGAAACTACGCTGCATTAGGCCTACAAATTGGGTATGGGGTGTAGAGAGATGGTGTGTTCCACTCCAAGGTGTTCTCCAGGTTGCCTTTCCTGAACTTCTATCTTCAGGCTCTCATTAAATTGTGGTTAAACGGAACAACTGCATTTGGCGTACTAGTTGGTTTGGGGCCTACTATCGGTGTCTGCCGCTCCTTGCTGTTCTCCTGGTTTCCTGTCCTGAAATTCCGTTTTCAGGCGCTCGTTAAGTAGTTGTTAATGTTAGACTGCATTTGGCCTACTAGTTGGGTTGGGGCCTACTATCGGTGTCTGCCACTCCTTGCTGTTCTCCTCCACTGAACAAAGCTGTGCCGCCTGTTTACTACTGTTGCCAATTTTGAACTGCATTTCGAGTACTTACTGATTTGGGCCTACTCTCTGTGTCAGCCTCTCATTCCAGTTGTCCTCCACTGCAATGCCCCCTGATTAGTCCTGTGTTACCAATTTTGAACTGCATTTAGCCCACTTTATTCTTTGGGCCTATATCTGTGTTTCCTCCTCATCCTGCCCATTGCCCAGCCAGTGATAGATGAGTCTGCTGGTACATTGACCCATAACGCAACATTTCCCGTGCACGCTACACTGCAAGATTGTGACCCTGCTGAAAGTCAGGTCCCCCTTCCCGCATACCATACCACCTTACACGGGGACAAACAGGAAGGTGCAGATGAAAGTGCAGGTTCCTTCATCAGGTGGGGGGAGGAATACTAGTTGGCGACGTCACTGGCACAGGGCCTCTCATGGTACGCAAAAGTGTTGCTGCCGGTGGGAGGCGCCCCCGCCGTGCAAACACACCGCTGTACTTTGAGGGGCCCTGTGCCAGTGCCAATGCCAACGAGTGGGCCCCCCCTGCTTGCTTAGGTTCACAGCACTTGCAAAGTTGAAATACTTACCTCTCCCTGCTCCACTGCCGTGACGTGGTCCAGATTTCCTGGGCCCACTAATTACTTGAACCAGCCCTACCCACCACAACTTTAGCCAAATGACCCCCAATTTCAAATGCCTTCCAATTATTATAAGGTAAATTACGCTTGACAAGCTTCATTAAGAAGAATGGATGGTTTTGACATTAAAATGGGCACTCTAGGTGTTTTCCTGGCCCCCACTCACTGCCGACTATGCTGCCCCATTGACTTGCATTGGGTTTCGTGTTTCGGTCGATCCCGACTTTACGTCATAATCGGCCGATTTCACTCGACCCGACTTTTGAGATAGTCGGGTTTCGCGAAACCCGGCTCGACTCTAAAAAGGTCAAGGTCGCTCAACTCTAGCTATGACAACTTAGCTGCATTATCATCTGCCCCATAGGACTGTACAGCAGCATCGGCTAACACCTTTATTTCCGAGTACCACAGGTGACGTCACAAACAATTCCTTTATACAGCCTCCTATATACAGTATGAGTACGGTATTATACACTATAATGGCCACATAATGCTCCATACAGTATATAATGGCTCCATATATTGCTCCATACAGTATATAATAGGCCCATATAATGTTCCATACAGTTTAAAATGGCTCACATATGGCTCAATACAGTATAATGGCCCAATATATTGTACCCTACAATATAATGGCCACATATAATGCACCATACAGTATAATAGGCCCCATATAACGCTCCATATAGCATAATGTGCTCCATATAATGCTCCATACAGTATCTAATTGGCCCCATGTATTGCTCCATATGGTATAATGGTCCCATGTATTGTTCCGTACAGTATATAATGGGATGCATATATTGCTCTATACTAGAGTTGAGCGACCTTTACTTTTTTAGGATCGAGTCGGGTTTCGTGAAACCCGACTTTCTCAAAAGTCGGGTCAGGTGAAATCGGACAATTATTGCGAAAAGTCGGGGTTCGGCCGAAACACGAAACCCAATGAAAGTCAATGGGGAATCAAAGTCGGCAGTGAGTGGAGGACAGGAAAACACCTACAGTGTCCATTTTAATGCCAAAAACATAAATTCGTATTACTGAAGCTTGTCAATCTTAATTTACTTTATAATAATAGTTAGGGATTGAAAACAGGGGCTCTTTTGGCTAAAGTTGTGGGGGCGTAGGGCTGGCTCAAGATTTTCGTGGGCCCGGGAAACATGGAATACGTCACGGCAGTGGAGCAGGGAGAGGTAAGTATTTCAACTTTGCAAGCAGGGGGGCCCACTAGTTGTCACTGGCACTGGCACAGGGCCCCTCATAGTACGGTGGTGTGTTTGACGGCGGGCGGCACCTCCCACTGCCAGAGACACTTTTGCATACTATGAGGGGCCCTGTGCCAGTGCCATCGTGTATGCCCCCCCACCTGATGAAGGAACCTGCACTTTCATCTGCACCTTCCTCTTTGTCCCCATGTAAGGTGGTATAGTATGCAGGAAGGGGAACCTGATTTTCAGCAGGGTCAGATTCTGGCTGTGTAGAGTGCAAGGGGAATGTAGTTTTCTGGGTCAATGTACCAGCAGACTCATCTAGCAGTGGCTGGGCAATGGGCAGGATGAGGAGGAAACACAGATATAGGCCCAAAATAAAAAAGTAGGCTAAAGGCAGTTCAAAATTGGTAACAGGAGTAGACAGGCGGCATTGCTTTGTTCAGTGGAGGACAACTGTAACCAGTGGCTGACACAGTTACTAGGCCCAAATAAGTAAGTAGGCTAAATGCAGTTCAAAATTGGTAACAGGAGTAGACAGGCGGCATTGCTTTGTTCAGTGGAGTAGAAAAGCAAGGAGCGGCAGACACCGTTAGTAGGCCCAACCAAACAAGTAGGCCAAATGAAGTTTAATATCTGAAACAGTGAAAATTGAGGCTCAGCAATGTTCAGTAGAGGAGAAAAGCAAGGAGCGGCAGACACCGTTAGTAGGCCCAACCAAACAAGTAGGCCAAATGCAGTTTAATATCTGAAACGGTGAAAATTGAGGCTCAGCTTTGTTCAGTGGAGGAGAAAAGCAAGGAGCGGCAGACACCGTTAGTAGGCCCAACCAAAAAGTAGGCCAAATGCAGTTTAATATCTGAAAGGGTGAAAATTGAGGCTCAGCTTTGTTCAGTGGAGGAGAAAAGCAAGGAGCGGCAGACACCGTTAGAAGGCCCAACCAATTAAGTAGGCCAAATGCAGTTTAATATCTGAAAGGGTGAAAATTGAGGCTCAGCTTTGTTCAGTGGAGGAGAAAAGCAAGGAGCGGCAGACACTGTTAGTAGGCCCAACAAAACCAGTAGGCCAAATGCAGTTTAATATCTGAAAGGGTGAAAATTGAGGCTCAGCTTTGTTCAGTGGAGGAGAACTGTAATGGGAGGCAGACACAGTTAGTAGGCCTAAATAAGTAAGTAGGCTAAATGCAGTTCAAAATTGGTAACTGGAGTACACAGGCGGCATAGCTTTGTTCAATGGAGGACAGCTGTAATGAGTGGTGCAGACAGACTTAGTAGGCCTAAAATAAAAAAGTAGGCTAAATGCTGTTAAAAATTGGTAAGAGGAGTACACAGGTAGCACAGCTTTTATGAGCGGAGGAGGACAACTGTTATGAGAGGCTCAAACAGACTTAGTAGGCCTAAAATAAAAAAAGTTGGCTAAATGCAGTTCAAAATTGGTAAGAGGAGTACACAGGCGGCATTGCTTTTTTCAGCGGAGGAGGACAACTGTTATGAGAGGCTCACACAGACTAAGTAGGCCTAAAATAAAAAAGTAGGCTAAATGCAGTTAAAAATTGGTAACAGGACTAACCAGGCAGCATAGCTAGGTACTGGGGTGGACTCCTCTGCTGAGTAGCAGACAGTGGTAGTAGGCGCAAAGTGTTAACTGGTCTAAAAGGAGGCCAAGGCCCCTGTATGTTTTAACTATCATCTTTCATTTCAATAAATTTGAATTGGCAGTGCCATTGAAGGATTTAACAGCACAGACTACACAGTGGTGGAGCAGGGAGAAGTAAGTAGTATTGTAAGTGGTAGAGCACTGTTCGAGCTGGGGGGGAACACTCTCTCGTGGGTGGCGGTACTGGCACAGGCCCCTTCATATTACGACGGTGTGTCGGACGTTGAGTGTGCACCACCACCGTCAGAGACACTTCATTGTACTATGAGGGACCCTGTGCCCGTGCCATCGCCCAAAAGTGGGCACACCCACCTGTCCAGGCAAACGGTTAGCGCACGGGTGCTTGCGCAAAGTGGTGACCACGGCCCTGTGGGGGGAGTCAGCCTATTTAGGGAGGTATAAAAATGGCCTATGGTGGACATTCAGCAGCTGTAAATGGAGGAATTAAAGCAGTCAGTAAGAGGAGGCCAAAAGCAAGACATTTTTCAGGCAAGCTACGTGTCAGCAGGGGAAGGTGGGGCAAAATAATTAGAAATCCATGATTGGTTCATTTTAATGAAGATTAGATCCCCAACATTTCGGGTAGCCAGACAAGTCCTTTTTTCAGTCAGTATTGAACCAGCAGCACTGAAGACTCTTTCTGATAGCACACTAGCAGCTGGGCAAGCAAGCTCCTTTAATGCATATTCTGCCAATTCAGGCCAGGTGTCTATTTTTGATGCCCAGTAATCAAAGGGGAATGACCTGTGAGGGAGAACATCGATAAGGGAGGAAAAATAGTTCGTAACCATACTGGACAAATGCTGTCTCCTGTCATTTTGAATCGATGCAGCAGTACCTGTCGTGTCTGCGGTCATTGCGAAATCACTCCACAACCTGGTCAGAAAACCCCTCTGTCCAACGCCACTTCGGAGTTGTGCACCTCTAACACCTCCGCCATGTTGCCCCCTACAGCTCATGTGAGAACCATCACCGCTGCTGTGTGCTGGGAATGCCTGAACCAAACGGTCTACAAGAGTTGCTTGTTTGGTAGCCAATATTTGCTCAAGGTTCTCATGTGGCATGATATTTTGTAATTTCCCTTTTATATCGTGGATCCAGGAGGCATGCCAACCAGTAATCGTCATCGGTCATCATTTATATAATACGGGGGTCCCTTTTTAGGATACGCAAGGCATAATCAGCCATGTGGACCAATGTTCCAGGTGTCAATTCACTGCTTGTGCTGGGTTGAGGAGCACTTTCTTGCAAATCAACATCACTTGTCTCCCGCAAAAACCCTCTACCTGACCTTGCAATGCCACCAGTTTCTATTGCCCCTTGAGAAGCATCCTCCTCCCATAAATATTCATCCCCATCATCATCCTCCTCCTCTTCGTCTGCCCCCTCGTCCAGGAGAGTTCTCTGAGCAGACAATGGCTGACTGTCATCAAGGCTTCCCTCCTTCTCGGCCGCAGACGCCTGCTCCTTAATGTGCGTCAAACTTTGCATCAGCAGACGCATTAGGGGGATGCTCATGCTTATAATGGCGTCGTCGGCACTTACCAGCCGTGTGCATTCCTCAAAACACTGAAGGACTTGACAGAGGTCTTGGAGCTTCGACCACTGCACACTAGACAACTCCATGTCTGCCATCCAGCTGCCTTCCCGTGTATGTGTATCCTCCCACAAATACATTACAGCACGTCTCTGTTCGCACAGCCTCAGAAGCATGTGCAGTGTGGAGTTCCACCTTGTTGCAACGTCGATTATTAGGCGGTGCTGGGGGAGCTTCAACGATCACTGATGGTTCAGCATAAGGCAGGAGTGTACGGGCGACCGGCGGATGTGCGAGCAAAGTCTTCGCACCTTCAGGAGCAGGGCTGGTAACCCCGGATAATTTTTCAGGAAGCACTGCACCACCAGGTTTAAGGTGTGAGCCAGGCAAGGAATGTGTTTCAGTTCTGAAAGGGCTATGGCAGCCATAAAATTCCTTCTGTTATCACTGACTACCTTGCCTGCCTCAAGATGTACACTGCCCAGCCATGACTGAGTTTCTTGCCGCAAGTACTCAGCCAGTACTTCCGCGGTGTGTCTGTTGTCGCCCAAACACTTCATTTCCAACACAGCCTGCTGACGCTTACCACTAGCTGTTCCATAATGTGACACCTCGTGTGCAACAGTGGCAGCTGCGGATGGAGTGGTCGGGCGACTGCGCTCTGTGGACGAGCTTTCGCTTCTGGAGGAGGAGGAGGGGTGTCGAACGACTACTGAAAACTGTTTCCTATACCGTGGGCTAGGCAGAACTGTCCCACTATGGCTGTCCCCTGTGGACCCTGCATCCACCACATTTACCCAGTGCGCCATGATGGACACGTAACGTCCCTGGCCATGCCTACTGGTCCATGCATCAGTTGTGAGGTGCACCTTTCTACTGACTGATTGCCTGAGTGCATGGACAATGCGGTCTTTGACATGCTGGTGGAGGGCTGGGATGGCTTTTCTCGCAAAGAAGTGTCGACTGGGTAGGTCATAGCGTGGTACTGTGTAGGCCATCAGGGCTTTGAAAGCTTAGCTTTCAACCAACCGGTAGGGCATCATCTCTAACGAGATTAGTCTAGCAATGTGGGCGTTCAAACCCTGTGTACGCAGATGAGAGGATGAGAGTCTCTTGTAGGGTGAGCTGGACTGGAGAGCTGCATATGGTGGAACTAGCGGGGGTGGTGGTGGACATGGCAGATTGAAAGATGGTTGGTGATGGTATTCTTGATGTTGGCCTACCTACAGTGTTTCCTACCAAGAACCTTGTGATTGGCCTTGCGACGATACCTCCACATTTGCTGTTGGTGGTGTCCTAACCGGTGGGCTTACAGTGAGGGAAGCAATGTAGCGTTGCTGACTACCTTCATTCTGAGCGAGTGCACCAATGGTACGGGACGTTTGGTAGTTAGTCCAGGCTTGCAAGTGCATGCTGGTTAAATGTCTACGCATGCACATTGTATTTAAATTTTGGACATTCTTCCCTCTGCTAAAGGTCTGAGCATTTCTTACAGATAACTTTACGCAGATCATTCGGATCTTGGTTAAAAAATTGCCACACTGCACTCTTCCTACTATTGAATACCTTTTCAGGCATTGCACGCTTTTCTCCTTTCACCGGGTGGTCACGCTGCCCTAAAAGTGTTTTTGGTTTGTCAAACATTTTTAGCCAGATACGGGCCTGCCAGATGAAAGCGGTTGCGATGTAGATGCCTGCTGCGGATCATCCTCCTCCGCTTCAAAGCTACTGCCAGTGGCACCCTGTTCCCCCAATGGCTGCCAATCTGGGTCAACAACTGGGTCATCTATCACCTCCTCTTCAATGTCATGTGCACCTTCCTCTGTGTCACCGTGTAAGGTGCTATAGCGTTCGTGACGGGGCACAATAGTCTCATCAGGGTCAGATTCTGGCTCAGTACACTGCGAGGGCAATGTAGTGATCTGAGTCAATGGAACAGCATAATAATCTAGCTGTGGCTGTGCATCTGTGCACTCCATGTCCAATTCATCTTGTAATGGGCTGTTAACTATTTCCCTTTATAACCCTGGCACGGTATGTGTAAAGAGCTCCATGGAGTAAACTGTAGTGTCGCCTGCCTCATCCTTCACTTTTGCTTTGGGTGAAGGATACAAGGAAGCGACTTGGTACTGACCGGGAGCATCCACTGATGACTCGCTGCTTTTATATTTTGAACTTTCGGAAGAGGAGATGAAAGAGCTAGAGGCTGAGTCAGCAAGGAAAGCCAAAACTTTTTCCTGCTGCCCCGGCTTTAAAAGCAGTTTTCCTACTCCCAGATAAGGGAGCCTTCGAGGCCTTGTGTAGCCAGACTTTGACGCTGGCTCAACACCTCCAGCCTTAGGTGCTATTTTGCTTTTCCCACTACCACCAGATGCTCCACCACCACCACCATCAGTACCAGCTGGCAACGACCGCCCATGGCCTCTTCCACCAGACTTCCTCATTTTTGGGGAAAATCTAACCAAAATAACAACAGTTATATGTTACTGTAAAACAAGGTAGAAGGTGTATATAAACTTGTTGTTAATTTAAATCTCACTTTTTTTTGGGGGGGAGACTGCAGCAAAATACAGGCCCTGTGTATTACACTACACAATGTCAGTGGCACAACGTGACTGGCAGATATACGACAAACAGAACGGACGTATAGACGCTTGTTGGCAATTTAAATCTCACTTTTTTTGGGGGGAGTCTGCGGCAAAAAACAGGCCCTGTGTATTACACTACACAATGTAAGTGGCAGAAAGTAGCTGGAAGATATATTAAAAAATATAGGGGCTGTAGTACAATTTCAATCTCCCTACAATAGTCAAAGGACAAGTATGGCAGCAATAAAAAGGACTGCTGCACACAAACGTGTGGACAAAGAAACAAGAGAACTGTGCAGAAAGGAACAACAGGATTTTTGCTTTTAAAAAAGCAGTTGGTTTGCACAGTGGCGTACAAACAGCAATGCCGCTATCAGGGAGCCTTATAGGGCAGCCTAATAAGCTACAGCGCTGATGCACAAAAAAACAAACTCCACTGTCCCTGCAAACAAAAGGTGGTGTTGGACAGTGGAAATTGCTACAGCACAAGCAGTTTCGGGGTTAATCTTCCCTCCCTAACTATATCCCTTCTTCTGATGAAGCTGCGGCAACCTCTCCCTATGCTAAGATCGGCAGAAGTAAGATGGCGGTCGGCGTGCACGCCCCTTTATAGCCCTGTGACGCCGCAGAAAGCAAGCCAATCACTGTCATGCCGAGTGACAGTCTGTTCACCGAGACCTATGTCATCACGCTGCCAACACTCTGCGTCCGCCTTCATTGGATGAGAAATGGCGCTGAAAGCGTCATACGAAACGCGACTTTGGCGCGAAGATCGTCAACATCATGGCCGATCCCACACTAGGATCGGGTCGGGTTTCAAGAAACCCGACTTTGCCAAAAGTCGGCGATTTTTGAAATTGTCCGATCCGTTTCGCTCAACCCTACTCCATACATTATAATGGGCCCAATATAATGCCCTATACAGTATCTAATGGGCCCCATGTATTGCTCCATATGGTATAATGGCCCCATATAATGCTCCGTACAGTATATAATGCGATGCATATATTGCTCTATATGGTGTAATGGGCCCATTGTAATGCTCCATACAGTACAATGGCCCCATATATTGCTCCATACAGTATAATAAGCCCCATATAATGCTCCATAAAGTATAATCGGCCCCATGTATTGTTCCATGTAGAATGCAATGGTGCCAGCTTCCAATCTTCTAATATATTTGGGGCAGACACAAACATCTACTATATAATTGTCTAAGGGTCACTTCCGTCTGTCTGTCTGTCCTTCTGTCACGGTTATTTATTCGCCGATTGGTCTCGGCAGCTGCCTGTCATAGCTGCCGCGACGGCCACAGTCCGGAAAAAAATGGCCGCTCCTTCCTCCCCACAGTCAGTGCCCGTCATCCGCATACTCCCCTCCGGTCAGCGCTCACACAGGGTTAATGGCAGCGTTGACCGCGGTGTAACGCATTCGGCTAACGCTGCTATTTACCCTGTGTGACCACCTTTTTACTATTCATGCTGCCTATGCAGCATGAATAGTAAAAATATCTAATGTTAAAAATAATAAAAAAATTGTTACATACTCACCCTCCGGTGGCCCCCCGGATCAGGAACCGGCCTTTTCCGCTCCGCGCGACGCCCCGGTGACCGCTGCATGCATTGCGGTCTCGCGAGATGATGACCTACGGTCTCGCGAGACCGCTACGTCATCATCGCGCGAGACCGCAATGCAAGCTTCAGACCGGACCGCGTGCCAAGCATCGGGAACCGGCCGCTTCGATCCGGAGGCTCCAGGAGGTGAGTATGTAACTATTTTTTATTTTAATTCTTTTTTTTAACAGGGATATGGTGCATACTATGTGACTGGCCAATATACTACGTGACTGGGCAGTATACTATGTGGCTCTGTGCTGTATACTATGTGACTGTGCTGTATACTACGTGACTGGGCAGTATACTACGTGGCTCTGTGCTTTATACTACGTGTCTCTGTGCTGTATACTATGTGGCTCTGTGCGTAGCTGGGCAATATACTATGTGGCTGGGCAATATACTATGTGGGTGGCCAATATACTACGTGGCTGGGCAATATACTATGTGACTGGGCAATATACTACGTGAACTACGTGGCTGGGCAATATACTATGTGGCTGGGCAATATACTACGTGGCTGGGCAATATACTATGTGACTGGGCAATATACTACGTGGCTGGGCAATATACTACGTGGCTGGGCAATATACTACGTGGGCTGTGCAATATACTACGTGGACATACATATTCTAGAATACCCGATGCGTTAGAATCGGGGCACCATCTAATCTAGTTCTATGACTAAAAAATCTCATTATAATAGAAGCCTGACATACTTATGCACAGATTGCAACAGGGCCAAATAAGTCAGGCTAAAGTAGCACAAAAAAGATATATATATATATATATATATATATATATATATATATATATATATATATATATATATATATACTGTATATATATATATATATATATATATATATATATATATATATCTTTTTTGTGCTACTTTAGCCTGACTTATTTGGCCCTGTTGCAATCTGTGCATAAGTATGTCAGGCTTCTATTATAATGAGATTTTTTAGTCATAGAACTTTCATGCACTTTCGAGGTATAATATGACATATTATACTGACCTCTAATGCTGCCTCTTTGCCTTTGGTGGTCCTCAGTTGTTCATATTATTTATATATGTTTCTTCTTATTGCTGTTTTTATTTTCACGATAGTGCTGTCACTCTTGTACACAGTGCCATCTATCTGCCATTCACTTTACAATAAAGGCAATTTTTTTATTTATATATATATGTCCCATAATTTTTTACATTGGCTATCCATGTTCAGTGGTTTTCTTTGGTAATGGAGGTGTGTTTGGCACATGCATGGAGAGTGTTTGGGAGTCTTGTCAGTGTGGACAGATTTCCATGTGTCCAGGCTGGACACTACAGAGTGGGCTGTGTGCAGGGAAGGAGTAGTTTTCCTGCGTGTGGCTTGAGACCAAACATGCTTGCTGGACATTGCACAGCCTGGGTAAGGAGTGCCGGCTAGTCTGAGCCAGAGGAAGGAGGTCTGTGAGATACCTCTGGAGTGGACGGTCTGATAACCATCAGTGATACTAACCGGAATCAGTGAGAAACTGTTTATGGGATACCTCTGAGGATAAGAGGTGTCCAGAAACCTATGTGGCCGACATTAACAGGTAATGGACAGGAATCCGTGTTATGCTGACCGGGATCAGTAAGAGACTGTGTTTCCTATAGGGCTGAATGTTTAACGGACATTGTACTTGCGGTTGCATACTACTTGGTTCCTGAGCAGCAGTTTATGCTGTTTACTATAAACCAAATGGACCTTTTTAAACCCTGAGTGTCCCAGTGTAGCCTCAGCGACCAGCAAAGTGAGTGTCCCCCAACACACTCAGTAAGCGTTGCATCACATATGGTGCTAGACTGCGGGCAACGGTCCAGGAAGCACGTGTGGACGTGATTGCTGTAACTCGGCGGGGTTACAACGTTTGCTGTTGATTGGCGGGTCCACGTAGTTTGTTGTGCAGAGTCTTGTGGAGAGTAGCTGCAGGTGCAGCAAGAGGTTCTGCAGTAGCAGGAGCTGCAGTTGCAACAGCAGCGACTTGTGATCGGCACCCGGAGGTGCTGGTGGTTTGTGGCTGCAGCAGGAGCTATGGTAGTACCAGCAGGAGCTGGTGAGGTATCGTGAGAGGACATTGGTCCAGATCGTGCAGACTCCTAAAGGGTCTGTGCCGGCCCAAAGAGACTTATTGGTGGACTGTGCAAACTGGTGCCTGAGAGTACCATGGGGAGTCCACAGGGTGTACCCCAGGGAAGGAGTGGTGTCCTTAAAAGATGTGGTGTCCATAAAAGGGGGTGGTAACCCAAACAGGGATAGTATCCCAAAAGGGGTGGAATCCCAGGGAATGGTAGTTTCCCAAAAAGGGGCGGAGCATCCCGAAGGGGTGCAGCAGACGAACTATTGCCCGGGGCAAGAGAATTATGTGTGTCCAGTCTGCTATGTGAACTATCCACCCGGCGAGAGTTTATGGGAATGTGCTCCATGGATGCGTAAGAAGGAAATGTGCGGACTGGTGTATTCTGGGAGCCCAGTGACTCTAGTGAGGGTTGCGCCCGAGGGATTTGAAATACCCAATAGGAAGGTCAGGGTCACCTGCATCAATGGACGCACTAAGGACTATTCAGTGGCCAGGGTGGTCCTCAAGACGGCCAGGGACATTGCAATCCATGATGTCGCTATAGTCTCAAACTTAACCTGTCCGGTGATAATAGGCTGGGACTCTGGGCTGTTCTCAGACTTGTGGGAGAGGGAAACTTCTCTACAGCAGGAGAATGGAGGGTTCTCGGCTGGTGGGGTTGCATAATTAAAAGCAGCAATACCTCCCAAAGTTGATGGGTCAGAAGTCGGGTTTACCAGTTGGAAGGGTGCGCCTGCTCAACTTACGGACATGATGTCACCTGATGTGTACAACAAGATGACTGTTAGTGATGTGGTAAATAAAATGTGTGGAGCGGACACCTGGTTAGAAAGCAACTGGAGGATTCACCATGTTGTGGGGTATGAGACAGACTCTGGGGGTGTCTGTGACATGTCATTGCCAGTAGCAATCACTAAAGGTGACAGATACAAATGGCAAGACTTCCTCCCGGCACCGGAGGTGTAAAGGGTGCAAAGAAGTTGAACCAGTTGCACCTTGTGAAGAAAGGAATAAAGGAAAAACAGTGTCTTGGGCTTTTGTTCCAGATATGGATTTTCTTCCAGACTGTACAAGGAAGATGGATGCGTTCATGTTGTCCCTAGCAACCGCTAGGTTGGAGTCGGATGACCGGTCGGTGGAGGAAGTGATAGGAGAAGGAATCCTGGAGAGCGCTGGTGGAGCGAGAGTCCACGAAGGTCACGGAGAACAGACCTGCACTAGACCGATATCTGAGGTGGCAGAAAAAGGTGAGATGATGGAAGATGGTGAAGGCTCCAAAGGTCCAGACACTGAAGAGGGGACCAAACTGCCAGAAAACTCCTCAGAGAAAGCAAGCTCAACTGGTCATGAGGATAGTGGAGCAGGAGT
Source organism: Ranitomeya imitator (assembly GCF_032444005.1). Lineage (NCBI taxonomy): Eukaryota > Metazoa > Chordata > Amphibia > Anura > Dendrobatidae > Ranitomeya > Ranitomeya imitator. Next base: position 707,304,852 of record NC_091284.1, on the reverse strand, counting down.
TCCCATATTCACTTAAAGCAGTCCAATAATAGATCCACCGCGAGTGACGCTGGAGACAAAAACAGGGCCATAATTGAAGACTCCAAAAACCCTGAGGGGGAAGAAGTGGATGAAGCCACCAAAGAAGTGGGGCCTGAAGCAGATAACTTCTTGAGTGATGAAAGCTCAACCAATCCAGAGGATGGAGGATCAAGGGGACAGTAGAAACCCTTGAAGCAAGAGAAGATTAGGAGACAGGCTAGTGCTGAGTGCTAAGTGGGTGCCTTGTAGAAAGATGTGTCTGAGCTCAGAGGTCGCCTGGCAGAAAGCCAGTCGATGAATACAGCAGCCTTGAGGAAGATGGAGCAGCAGGTGTCTATCCTGGCCAAACATGTGGAAGCAGGTGACATTCAGAGGAAGATGACCCTGAGAACTGAACAAGATGGGTGTCTAATGACAACAGGAGAGAAAGAGACTTCACTGTTTAAATGCTTGATAGACGTACCTGAAGACCAGAGAGAGGCATGTGGCAGGGTGTCTATGCATGAAAAGTTCAAGAAGGCCATGGGGGTGTGTAAGGTGAACTGGACCCCGGAAACTAGTCAGTTAGTGATACTGTCAACAAATAATGTCACAGAGAAGAGAGTAGCTACCCTGGGAGACATGCACTTGAGATATGTGCGTACAAAGTGGATGATCCAATTGAGGAATGAAGACACTGCTAGGCAGCTGGAGCATGTGAGGAAAGCTTGGAGTCTTCGGGAAGCTATAATACAGGTGCCTATTCCTATGGTGGAAAGAGTCATTGGACGGAAAGGTCAAGCCATGCAAGAGATGGTGGATAAGTCTGGAGTGGTGAGGTTGAAAAATCCAGGTGTCCATGAAGACCAGTTACCCTGGGAAAAGGGTATGGTTCCCTTCTTCGCTGTGAGAACAGTGGAGAGTCTTAGCAAAATACAGACCCTTCTGGAATATCATGTGGCATATCTAAGAGAGATGGAGCAGTTAAGGCTTGAAAGACTGCGCCTTACAGGACTGCTTTGCCAAATCGGTGGAAGATGGCAGCCACCTTCAACCCAAGTTACGGGGAAAAGAATGGGCTCTCCAAGTAATGGGACTGTTGACAGACAAGGACATCTAGCAAGAAGTAGCAGATCTACTGTCAGTACAAAGCTGAGAGACCTGGACAGTAGTCCCTGTAGCGTACTAGATAGGGCAGATACAGACCAGACGGTAGGTTCCACTGTGAGTCTCACGGCCGCACAAACCTTGGGAGGCGATCATGGGGAGAGGTGGTGGCTAAAAAGGGTCTGATGACACGGATAGTCTGTGACTCAAGGGCTGGAGCCTAAGGCCAGACAGTAATTATGTGAGCAAGGGAATTTACCTACAGACCGACCGCTGGGGTAGAGGGAGGCCGAATGCAGTTATGACTCTGAAATGTGAGCCGACAAAGTCCGATAGTGCGTTGGTCACACACAGAAATTTAATGACAGTGTTAGACCACGTCTCAGGAGCTGATGCTCAAAATCGACAGAGAATGCCCTTTCAACTGGTAGGGCAAGGTGACATGGGTACCCGATCTCAGGGCCCCTGGTTTATGACAAATAGATCAGACTGTGTTTGTGGGGCACTTTTGTTGGCATCATACTTTATGTATGGGGGCAATGAAAGGGCAATCTAGGGGCTTCAATATGAGGAAAATTACTATGTAAATCCTGTAAAGTTGTGAGGTATGCTCTTATGTGACTTCACCGAATATTAAGTTTTTATTTTTAGAGGGTGATGGGGCCCAATTAGAACTTCTGTTATGGGATGCCATGATTTCTTTGTACACCCCAGCCTGCAAGGAAACACCAAACGCTCGAGTCATGTGGTCTGTCTCTTAAGATTTATTAATTAAAATGTACTTTGTTTGTGGGACAACCCCTTTAAGTGTGTTTCCATATTAGATTATAAGGAAAAACTTCCTTAATTGTTTTAATTTTGTTTCTCTGTATATTCGAGTTTGACATCCCTGACTTTGGTGAAAAAAAATGTGAAAATTTATAAGGTAAAAAAAAAAAATTAGTTTTGTCTTGTCACCATTTTACGAGACACATAACGCTTACAATTTTTGGTATGTGGGACTGTGTGAGGGCTTATTTTTTCACTCTGAGCTGATGTTTTTATTGATACCATTTTGGAGCAGATACAATGTTTTCAATGCCTGTTATTGCATTTTTTTTGCATTGTCACGGCAGACAAAAAAAATGTAATTCTGGAGTTTCGATTTTTTTCTCATTACATTATTTACTGATGAAAAAATTATTTTATTTTTATAGATTGGACTTTTACAAAAACAGAGATACTAAATATGGGTTGTTGTTTTTTTCCAAATTTTTAATGAGGGAGAAGCGGTGTGATTTAAACATATCATATATTTTTTCCATAGTTTTAAAAACTTATTTCTCACTTTTTACTGTATTTGTTAGTCCCTTTTAGGTCTTAATTTCACTTGTACGATACATAGCATTGCATTAGAACTGCTATGTATAGCTAAAATCATGATCTCCTATAAACACCAGGAGAATTGTCGTGGCAAGCACGGGGGTCTTCAGCAAATTTCCGGCTGTTGTTCAACCCATCAGTGTCCCACAATCACCTCACGGGTGTGCCAGTGGGAGTGTGGGATCATGTGCTCCCTGCCGATGTGTGTTAAATGCTGTTATCAGAGATTGACAGCGGCATTTGACAGGTTAACAATTGTAGATGGAGCTCCGCTGTTAGAGACAGATGATGGCTGTATGTCACACGTTGGGAAGGGGTAAAGGGAACAGGTCACCAGGTTTTTCCCTATATAAACTATAACCACCACCTTTCAGCTACACAAAAAGCTGTCCTGCGAGATCCTAGCCACCCCACAAACCTAAGCAAATATCTCATTCTCCCACACCTTAAGGTAATCTGTAGGGTCCAGTCTGATGAGCATCATGCCATATTGAGTGCCTCCTCTTACCCCACAATTGCCATCCTCCTGCCTTTATTGATGTGGCTGATGCCTTCTATGTTACCAGAAGTCTGTTGCAGCTGCGCAGCTCCTGATCTCTCCCTTCCAGGTGAGAGAATTGAACAAACTGTGGATGACATAGGAGACGTGAGCCATGTCAATCAAGGCACAAGACAAGATGAATTGTCTGGCCAGGCATGTCCTACACGTCTTAACAATGACATTTTACCAGGCAGCTAATCTAAAGAAGAGATCAGATGCTGGACGGTAGAAAGTGGTTCCCAGGACTCCTGTTCAGCGGGCACTTGACTGGGTCCTGATAATTGATTCGCACCAACTCTAGAAGTTTGCTTATAGTGTGTGCTTGAGTATAATTTCATTTTCTAGAAAACTCTAAAATGCACGCTTTATACATGGACATGTTGAGAAACTTAACACAAGGCAGGGTAATGCTGGAGTGGTGGTTTAGGACAGGAAATTCAAATGACAGGTTCCTTTTCATCTGTCTCCTGTGCATGATGCTATTCACTATATTATATTCATTATAAAACAGAGGCCATCAATATGATTTCTATTAGAAAAGCTGTATACTATTTATATTCTGTATCTTCAGGCAGTGCATTTTTGAATACTTTCACAAAGTGACATTTAGGAAAAAAGAATTATCGTCATACTTCCAGTTAATGATCAATTACTACTGACACGTGAACTTAATTTACTACAATCTACACTTATATAAGTGAAGATTAATTGACCTATGCCACCAGAGTATAAATATAGTAATGAGCAAAAAAACTGTGTTATACAGTATATGTACCTGCACTTAGGCAGGCAAAGAAATCTGCATTACAGACTTCATAACATGTAGGACACAAGGAGTTATCTATGTTTTGGAATGCCCCTGTGGGAAACAGTATGTAGGGCGCACGAAACGTCCCCTATATATTAGGATCAACGAACACCTTAGGAACATACGTAACAAATATGACGCACACCCACTATCTAAGCATTTCCTCATTCACCATGAAGGATCTATACGGGGCATTAAAGTCATGGGAATTAAAGTAGTGCAACAGGACTGGCGCAATGGGGACTTTATTAAGCAAATGTCCCGGGAGGAAACTAGACACATTTTCGAACTGGATACATTAAAGCCAAGGGGCCTGAATAATGAGGTGGAACTCTTTGCTTTTAATTGAACCTATGAGAAAGGAGACCATCGCTATAAAAAGCCAGCACACGCAGAGGGAGCCAACCCTGATGAAGGAAACCGAAGCTTTTCCGAAACGCGTTGGTTTTTGGCTCCCACAGCGCACCGTAGCATCATCCAGGGCACCACGTGACTCATGAGCACGTGACCCGAACGTCACTGCAGGTCCTGCACAGCATCGCACAGGACTCCACACAGGCCGCGCGAGCGCTCGTCACGGGCCGGGACGGCGCCTGCATAAGCTGCCTGAGGACTGCTCAAGACAACGCTCAACCAAGCTAAGTAATACGCTTCTACTCTGCTTTTATACTTACAAGTTACGGACATCTGTAGTGCAATCGTCTACCTGATTCCTCCTTGCAGTAACTCACATGACAGGTACTGGACTTCCATTTGTTATACACCTGAAGCACTCACTGGAGTTACGTATGTACACATACTATTTATGTCAGGTAGTACACTGCCTGGGGTGGAGGTTCACCAGCCCCCCCTTATGCTATATAGCTTCATATATATAGGCATTTAACAGTACTGCAGAGCTCAGATTCTTTTCGATTGTGCTTTTAATATTACTATTATTTTATTCTTAGTGGCCCACTATTTTTATTTACGTATTTTGACATATTTTGACATATTACCTTTCTTTGTACTATCTCCCACTCTAGTCCCTGCATACGAGTAACTAGAGTTGAGCGACCTTGACCTTTTTAGAGTCGAGCCGGGTTTCGCGAAACCCGACTATCTCAAAAGTCGGGTCGAGTGAAATCGGCCGATTATGACGTAAAGTCGGGATCGACCGAAACACGAAACCCAATGCAAGTCAATGGGGCAGCATAGTCGGCAGTGAGTGGGGGCCAGGAAAACACCTAGAGTGCCCATTTTAATGTCAAAACCATCCATTCTTCTTAATGAAGCTTGTCAAGCGTAATTTACCTTATAATAATTGGAAGGCATTTGAAATTGGGGGTCATTTGGCTAAAGTTGTGGTGGGTAGGGCTGGTTCAAGTAATTAGTGGGCCCAGGAAATCTGGACCACGTCACGGCAGTGGAGCAGGGAGAGGTAAGTATTTCAACTTTGCAAGTGCTGTGAACCTGAGCAAGCAGGGGGGGCCCACTCGTTGGCATTGGCACTGGCACAGGGCCCCTCAAAGTACAGCGGTGTGTTTGCACGGCGGGGGCGCCTCCCACCGGCAGCAACACTTTTGCATACTATGAGAGGCCCTGTGCCAGTGACGTCGCCAACTAGTATTCCTCCCCCCCACCTGATGAAGGAACCTGCACTTTCATCTGCACCTTCCTCTTTGTCCCCGTGTAAGGTGGTATGGTATGCGGGAAGAGCAACCTGACTTTCAGCAGGGTCACAATGTTGTTGTGTAGCGTGCACGGGGAATGTTGCGTTATGGGTCAATGTACCAGCAGACTCATCTATCACTGGCTGGGCAATGGGCAGGATGAGGAGGAAACACAGATATAGGCCCAAAGAATAAAGTTGGCTAAATGCAGTTCAAAATTGGTAACACAGGAATAACCAGGGGGCATTGCAGTGGAGGACAACTGGAATGAGAGGCTGACACAGAGAGTAGGCCCAAATCAGTAAGTAGTCGAAATGCAGTTCAAAATTGGCAACCGTAGTAAACAGGCGGCACAGCTTTGTTCAGTGGAGGAGAACAGCAAGGAGTGGCAGACACCGATAGTAGGCCCCAACCCAACTAGTAGGCAAAATGCAGTCTAACATTAACAACTACTTAACGAGCGCCTGAAAACGGAATTTCAGGACAGGAAACCAGGAGAACAGCAAGGAGTGGCAGACACCGATAGTAGGCCCCAAACCAACTAGTACGCCAAATGCAGTTGTTCCGTTTAACCACAATTTAATGAGAGCCTGAAGATAGAAGTTCAGGAAAGGCAACCTGGAGAACACCTTGGAGTGGAACACACCATCTCTCTACACCCCATACCCAATTTGTAGGCCTAATGCAGTGTAGTTTCCAAGAACTACTAAACGAGAGCCGGAAGATCGAAGCTCAGGAAAGGCAACCTGGAGAACACCTTGGAGTGGAACACACCATCTCTCTACACCCCATACCCAATTTGTAGGCCTAATGCAGTGTAGTTTCCAACAACTACTAAACGAGAGCATGAAGATCGAAGCATTGGCGAGGAAACCTGGGGAACACCTTGGAGTGGAACACACCATCTCTCTACACCCCATACCCAATTTGTAGGCCTAATGCAGTGTAGTTTCCAAGAACTACTAAACGAGAGCCGGAAGATCGAAGCTCAGGAAAGGCAACCTGGAAAACACCTTGGAGTGGAACACACCATCTCTCTACACCCCATACCCAATTTGTAGGCCTAATGCAGCGTAGTTTCCAACAACTACTAAACGAGAGCATGATGATCGAAGCATTGGCGAGGAAACCTGGGGAACACCTTGGAGTGGAACACACCATCTCTCTACAGTGGAACACACCATCTCTCTACACCCCATACCCAATTTGTAGGCCTAAAGCAGCGTAGTTTCCAACAACTACTAAACGAGAGTCGGAAGATCGAAGCTCAGGAAAGGCAACCTGGGGAACACCTTGGAGTGGAACACACCATCTCTCTACACCCCATACCCAATTTGTAGGCCCAATGCAGCGTAGTTTCCAACAACTACTAAACGAGAGCCGGAAGATCGAAGCTCAGGAAAGGCAACCTGGGGAACACCTTGGAGTGTAACAAACCCTCTCTCTACACCACGGAAGGGCTGATTCTTAGGAAGGAAGGCTGTCGGAAAGAAGCAGGGCGCGTCCGAGGGTGATTATATTCTTATTAGGTATATACTCACCCTCGGACGCGCCCTGCTTCTTTATTTGTAATGAATGTTTATTTGCAATGTGGTTTTGACTTACTCTATTTTTTTGGTAAATAATGATTTTATTATTTTCATTGTTTTGCATCTTCTTGGCAATAATATAAAGAAGACGCGACAGGACAACACTCGGTGGATGCCATATCTGTGTTTAAAATTGAAAAAAACCTTTCAGTTAACTACTTGCAGGAGAAAGTTATTGTAGCTGGTGGCCATTTTTAGTACTGTACCAGATTTTTGTTGTATGTGTTTGTTTTTAATGTTAAAATGTCTGCATTTGATATCTCTCCAGTATTTTCTTTTTTATAAGCAAAATACTTATTTTTATATTTTCTGATGTTGGTTCCAGGGGTACACGGGCAGCAGTGGTGTGGTCAGTGGAGGCCTAGTGGAAGGAGTGACCGCAGACAGGCATCAAAGGCCTAAAATAATAACACATGGCTGTAGGCAATTTTAAATTGGTTCCAGGGGTACACGGGCAGCAGTGGTGTGGTCAGTGGATGCCTAGTGGAAGGAGTGACCGCAGACAGGCATCGAAGGCCTAAAATAATAACACATGGCTGTAGGCAATTTTAAATTGGTTCCAGGGGTACACGGGCAGCAGTGGTGTGGTCAGTGGATGCCTAGTGGAAGGAGTGACCGCAGACAGGCATCGAAGGCCTAAAATAATAACACATGGCTGTAGGCAATTTTAAATTGGTTCCAGGGGTACACGGGCAGCAGTGCCCTGGTCAGTGTAGTAGTAGTTGAAAGAATGGACCGCAGACAGGCATCGAAGGCCTAAAATAAAAAAATTGGGCTGGCTGTAGGCAATTTTAAATTGGTTCCAGGGGTACACGGGCAGCAGTGGTGTGGTCAGTGGAGGCCTAGTGGAAGGAGTGACCGCAGACAGGCATCGAAGGCCTAAAATAATAACACATGGCTGTAGGCAATTTTAAATTGGTTCCAGGGGTACACGGGCAGCAGTGGTGTGGTCAGTGGAGGCCTAGTGAAAGGAGTGACCACAGACAGGCATCGAAGGCCTAAAATAATAACACATGGCTGTAGGCAATTTTAAATTGGTTCCAGGGGTACACGGGCAGCAGTGCCCTGGTCAGTGTAGTAGTAGTTGAAAGAATGGACCGCAGACAGGCATCGAAGGCCTAAAATAAAAAAATTGGGCTGGCTGTAGGCAATTTTAAATTGGTTCCAGGGGTACACGGGCAGCAGTGGTGTGGTCAGTGGAGGCCTAGTGGAAGGAGTCACCGCAGACAGGCATCGAAGGCCTAAAATAATAACACATGGCTGTAGGCAATTTTAAATTGGTTCCAGGGGTACACGGGCAGCAGTGCCCTGGTCAGTGTAGTAGTAGTTGAAAGAATGGACCGCAGATAGGCATCGAAGGCCTAAAATAAAAAAATTGGGCTGGCTGTAGGCAATTTTAAATTGGTTCCAGGGGTACACGGGCAGCAGTGCCCTGGTCAGTGTAGTAGTAGTTGAAAGAATGGACCGCAGACAGGCATCGAAGGCCTAAAATAAAAAAATTGGGCTGGCTGTAGGCAATTTTAAATTGGTTCCAGGGGTACACGGGCAGCAGTGGTGTGGTCAGTGGAGGCCTAGTGGAAGGAGTCACCGCAGACAGGCATCGAAGGCCTAAAATAATAACACATGGCTGTAGGCAATTTTAAATTGGTTCCAGGGGTACACGGGCAGCAGTGGTGTGGTCAGTGGAGGCCTAGTGGAAGGAGTGACCGCAGACAGGCATCGAAGGCCTAAAATAATCACACATGGCTGTAGGCAATTTTAAATTGGTTCCAGGGGTACACGGGCAGCAGTGGTGTGGTCAGTGGAGGCCTAGTGGAAGGAGTGACCGCAGACAGGCATCGAAGGCCTAAAATAATAACACATGGCTGTAGGCAATTCTAAATTGGTTACAGGGGTACACGGGCAGCAGTGGTGTGGTCAGTGGAGGCCTAGTGGAAGGAGTGACCGCAGACAGGCATCGAAGGCCTAAAATAATAACACATGGCTGTAGGCAATTTTAAATTGGTTCCAGGGGTACACGGGCAGCTGTGGTGTGGTCAGTGGAGGCCTAGTGGAAGGAGTGACCGCAGACAGGCATCGAAGGCCTAACATAACAAAAATGTCAATACAATGGTATTGTCAGTGGCAGGCATTGAAGGATGTCAGCGCATAGACTAAACATTGGTGGAGCTGTGAGATAATTTTGCAAGTGGTAGAGCACTGTTTGAGCTGGGGTGGGGGGAAACTGTCTTGTGGCCGGCGGTACAGGCCCAGGGCCCCTCATATTACAACGGTGTGTCTGACGTTGGGTGCGCACCACCACCGCCAGAGACACTTTATTGTACTAGGAGGGACCCAGTGGCAGTGCCGTCGACCAAAAGCGGGCTCACCCACCTCTTCAGACAAACTGCACTCTCACGGGTGCTGTCGCCAAGTGTCGATACCACGGCCCCGTGTGGGGAGTTTGGCCATTTAGTGAGGTGTAAACATGTCGTATGCTGGACAATCAGGTGCAGAAAATTACGAGATTGGAAAAGGCATTCAGAATAGTCCACAGGCAAGACCTTTTCATAGGAAAGCTAGGTGTCAGCCGGGCAAGGTGGGGCAAAAGATTTCGAAATCCAGTTGTGGTTCATTTTAATGAAGGTTAGATCATCTACATTTTGGGTAGCCAGACGAGTCCTTTTTTCTGTTAGTATTGAACCTGCAGCACTGAATACTCTTTCTGATAGGACACTAGCTGCCGGGCAAGCAAGCTCCTGCAATGCATATTCTGCCAATTCTGGCCAGGTGTCTAATTTTGATGCCCAGTAATCAAATGGGAATGACGGTTGAGGGAGAACATCGATAAGGGATGAAAAATAGTTTGTAACCATACTGGACAAATGTTGTCTCCTGTCACTTTGAATTGATGCTGCAGTACCTGTCCTGTCTGCGGTCATAGCAAAATCACTCCACAACCTGGTCAGAAAACCCCTCTGGCCAACGCCACTTCTGATTTCTGCCCCTCTAACTCCTCTGGTCTGCTGGCCCCTGCAGCTCGTGTGAGAACGATCACGGGCGCTGTGTGCAGGGAATGCCAGAAGCAAACGGTCAACAAGAGTTGATTGTTTGGTTGCTAATATTAGTTCCAAGTTCTCATGTGGCATTATATTTTGCAATTTGCCTTTATATCGAGGATCAAGGAGGCAGGCCAACCAGTAATCGTCATCATTCATCATTTTAGTTATGCGTGTGTCCCTTTTGAGGATACGTAAGGCATAATCCGCCATGTGGGCCAAAGTTCCAGTTCTCAAATCTGCGGTTGTGCTTGGTTGAGGGGCAGTTTCAGGCAAATCCACGTCACTTGTGTCACTCAAAAAACCAGAACCCGGCCTTGCCGCGCCACCAATTTCCAGTGGCCCCGGAAAAGCTTCCTCATTAAAAATATAATCATCCCCATCATCCTCCTCGTCCTCCTCCTCCTCTTCGCCCGCTACCTCGTCCTGTACACTGCCCTGGCCAGACAATGGCTGACTGTCATCAAGGCTTTCCTCTTCCTCAGCTGCAGACGCCTGATCCTTTATGTGCGTCAAACTTTGCATCAGCAGACGCATTAGGGGGATGCTCATGCTTATTATGGCATTGTCTGCACTAACCAGCCGTGTGCATTCCTCAAAACACTGAAGGACTTGACACATGTCTTGAATCTTCGACCACTGCACACCTGACAACTCCATGTCTGCCATCCTACTGCCTGCCCGTGTATGTGTATCCTCCCACAAAAACATAACAGCCCGCCTCTGTTCACACAGTCTCTGAAGCATGTGCAGTGTTGAGTTCCACCTTGTTGCAACGTCTATGATTAGGCGATGCTGGGGAAGGTTCAAAGAACGCTGATAGGTCTGCATATGGCTGGAGTGTACGGGCGAACGGCGGATATGTGAGCAAAGTCCACGCACTTTGAGGAGCAGGTCGGATAACCCCGGATAACTTTTCAGGAAGCACTGCACCACCAGGTTTAAGGTGTGAGCCAGGCAAGGAATGTGTTTCAGTTGGGAAAGGGAGATGGCAGCCATGAAATTCCTTCCGTTATCACTCACTACCTTGCCTGCCTCAAGATCTACAGTGCCCAGCCACGACTGCGTTTCTTTCTGCAAGAACTCGGACAGAACTTCCGCGGTGTGTCTGTTGTCGCCCAAACACTTCATAGCCAATACAGCCTGCTGACGTTTGCCAGTAGCTGCCCCATAATGGGAGACCTGGTGTGCAACAGTGGCAGCTGCGGATGGAGTGGTTGTGCGACTGCGGTCTGTGGACGAGCTCTCGCTTCTGCAGGAGGACGAAGAGGAGGAGGAGGGGGTGCGAACGGCTACAGCCAATTGTTTCCTAGACCGTGGGCTAGGCAGAACTGTCCCAAACTTGCTGTCCCCTGTGGACCCTGCATCCACCACATTTACCCAGTGTGCCGTGATGGACACGTAACGTCCCTGGCCATGCCTACTGGTCCATGCATCTGTTGTCAGGTGCACCTTTGTGCTCACAGATTGCCTGAGTGCATGGACGATGCGCTCTTTAACATGCTGGTGGAGGGCTGGGATGGCTTTTCTGGAAAAAAAGTGTCGACTGGGTAGCTCGTAGCGTGGTCCAGCGTAGTCCATCAGGGCTTTGAAAGCTTCGCTTTCAACTAACCGGTAGGGCATCATCTCTAACGAGATTAGTCTAGCTATGTGTGCGTTCAAACCCTGTGTACGCGGATGCGAGGCTAAGTACTTCCTTTTTCTAACCATAGTCTCATGTACGGTGAGCTGGACTGGAGAGCTGGAGATCGTGGAACTAGCGGGGGTGCCGGTGGACATGGCAGACTGAGAGACGGTGGGAGATGGTATTGTTGCCACCGGTGCCCTAGATGCAGTGTTTCCTACTACGAAACTGGTGATTCCCTGACCCTGACGGCTTTGGCCTGGCAAAGAAACCTGCACAGATACTGCAGGTGGTGCGGAAAATGGTGGCCCTACACTGCCGGAAGGGATGTTGCGTTGCTGACTAGCTTCATTGGCCGAGGGTGCTACAACCTTAAGGGACGTTTGGTAGTTAGTCCAGGCTTGCAAATGCATGGTGGTTAAATGTCTATGCATGCAACTTGTATTGAGACTTTTCAGATTCTGTCCTCTGCTTAAGGTAGTTGAACATTTTTGACAGATGACTTTGCGCTGATCAATTGGATGTTGTTTAAAAAAATGCCAGACTGCACTCTTTCTAGCATCGGATACCTTTTCAGGCATTGCAGACTGAGCTTTAACCGGATGGCCACGCTGTCCTCTAACAGGTTTTAGCTTTGCCACGCGTTTTGGGCAAGATACGGGCCCGGCAGATGGAACCTGTTGCGATGTTGATGCCTGCTGCGGCCCCTCCTCCTCCGCTTCAGAACTGCTGCCGCCTGCACCCTGTTCCCCCAATGGCTGCCAATCGGGGTCAAGAACTGGGTCATCTATTACCTCTTCTTGTAGCTCGTGTGCAACTTCGTCTGTGTCACCGTGTCGGTCGGTGGTATAGCGTTCGTGATGGGGCAACATAGTCTCATCAGGGTCTGATTCTTGATCAGCACCCTGCGAGGGCAATGTTGTGGTCTGAGTCAAAGGACCAGCATAGTAGTCTGGCTGTGGCTGTGCATCAGTGCACTCCATGTCAGATTCAACTTGTAATGGGCATGGACTGTTAACTGCTTCACTTTCTAAGCCAGGGACGGTATGTGTAAAGAGCTCCATGGAGTAACCCGTTGTGTCGCCTGCTGCATTCTTCTCTGTTGTTGTTTTTGCTGAAGAGGACAAGGAAGCGACTTGTCCCTGACCGTGAACATCCACTAACGACACGCTGCTTTGACATTTACCAGTTTCACGAGAGGAGGCAAAAGAGCTAGAGGCTGAGTCAGCAAGATAAGCCAAAACTTGCTCTTGCTGCTCCGGCTTTAAAAGCGGTTTTCCTACTCCCAGAAAAGGGAGCGTTCGAGGCCTTGTGTAGCCAGACGACGAACCTGGCTCCACAGCTCCAGACTTAGGTGCAATATTTTTTTTCCCACGACCAGCTGATGCTCCACCACTACCACTACCCTCATTACCAGCTGACAATGAACGCCCCCGGCCACGACCTCTTCCACCATACTTCCTCATTGTTTTAAAAACGTAAACAAACTAACGGTATTTGTTGCTGTCACACAAATTACACGGTGAGCTATAACTTCAGTATGATTTAGCTACCCCTTTACAGGTGAGTGAGACCACAACGAAAATCAGGCACAATGTTACACACTCTGTTGTTGGTGGCAACAAATGAGAGAGATGCCACACACGCAGGACTGTCACTGAAGCACAAATGTAAATATTAATCTCCCACTGATTTGATTTTTTTTTTTTTTTTCAGGGAGACTTTAGGAAAAAAAAAAAATAGAATAAAATGATTTTTTCAGGAAGAATTTAGAAACCAAAGAAAATAAAATGATTTTTTCAGGGAGAATTTAGAAAACAAATAAAACAAAAAAAGGCTTTCTATGGCCCACTGAGTGAGAGATGACGCACACAGGAGTCAGGAGTGGCACACAAGCCCAGAGGCCAATATTTATCTCCCACTGATTGATGTAGTGATTTTTTCAGGTAGATTTTGGAACCCAAATCAAGCTAAAAAAAATAATAGGCTTTCTACGGCCCACAATTGGAGAGAGAGAGAGAGATGGCACACCCAGGAGTCAAGACTGGCACACAAGCAGAAAGGGCAATATTAATCTCCCACTGATTTGCTTTTTTTTTTTTTTCAGGGAGACTTTAGGAAAAAAAAAATAGAATAAAATGATTTTTTCAGGAAGAATTTAGAAACCAAATAAAATAAAATGATTTTTTCAGGGAGAATTTAGAAAACAAATAAAACAAAAAAAGGCTTTCTATGGCCCACTGAGTGAGAGATGACGCACACAGGAGTCAGGAGTGGCACACAAGCCCAGAGGCCAATATTTATCTCCCACTTTTTTTTTTTTTGTTCCAGGGAAAATTTATAAACCCAATAAAAAAAATAATAAATAGGCTTTCTATGGCCCACTATCTGAGAGACAGAGAGAGATGGCACGCTTAGGACTGGCACACAAGCCCAAAGGCCAATATTAATCTCCCTTTTTTTTTGTAAGGGAGAATTTATAAAACCAAAAAAAAATAAATAAATAGGCTTTCTATGGCCCACTATTTGTGAGAGAGATGGCACGCTCAGGACTGGCACACAAGCCCAGAGGCCAATATTAATCTCCCACTGATTGATTTATTGATTTTTTCAGGTAGAATTTAGAACCCAAATAAAGCAAAAAAAAAAAAGGGCTTTCTATGGCCCACTGAGTGAGTGATGATGCACACAGGAGTCAAGAGTGGCACACAAGCCCTGAGGCCAATATTTTTCTCCCACTGATTGATGTAGTGATTTTTTCAGGTAGATTTTATAACCCAAATCAAGCAAAAAAATAAATAGGCTTTCTATGGCCCACTGAGTGATGACACAGACAGGGATGGCACTCTAGCAGAAATGTCAATCTTAATCTCCCACAAAAAAAAAAAAAAAAACAGGGAGTGTCCTTCAATTACTATCTCCCTGCAGTAATCTCAGCCAGGTATGGCAGGCAGCAATAAGGAGTGGACTGATGCACAAATTAAATAAAAAGTGTGTACAAACCAAAAAGATAGCTGTGCAGAAAGGAAGGAACAAGAGGATTTGTGCTTTGAAAAAAGCAGTTGGTTTGCACAGCGGCGTACACACAGCAATGCAGCTATTAGGGAGCCTTCTAGGGCAGCCCAATGAGCTACAGCGCTGAGGGGGAAAAAAAAAAAATGTAGCTTCCACTGTCCCTGCACACCGAAGGTGGTGTTGGGCAGTGGAAATCGCTACAGCACAAGCGGTTTGGTGGTTAATGGACCCTGCCTAACGCTATCCCTGCTTCTGACGAAGCGGCAGCAACCTCTCCCTAAGCTCAGATCAGCAGCAGTAACATGGCGGTCGGCGGGAACTCCCCCTTATAGCCCCTGTGACGCCGCAGACAGCAAGCCAATCACTGCAATGCCCTTCTCTAAGATGGTGGGGACCAGGACCTATGTCATCACGCTGCCCACACTCTGCGTTTACCTTCATTGGCTGAGAAATGGCGCTTTTCGCGTCATTGAAACGCGACTTTGGCGCGAAAGTCGCGTACCGCATGGCCGACCCCGCACAGGGGTCGGATCGGGTTTCATGAAACCCGACTTTGCCAAAAGTCGGCGACTTTTGAAAATGAACGACCCGTTTCGCTCAACCCTACGAGTAACCCCAGCTGTGTCACACATGCCCTAACCGGACTTCCCATTACTCTACTTATCAGGTAATCACCCACCGTGTATGCTTACTACAGCACCCTGTTAGGCTAAGCGCAGGTACATATACTGTATAACACAGTTTTTTTGCTTGTTACTTCCCTCTCTCTCCTCTGTGTGGTGAGGAGCAGTACCCGCAGCTACCGTTATCCATCCCACTAGCGCTGCTAATACACTATTGTATCTAAATATAGTAATGGCTTAATTAAAAAAGTGGCAAGTTATTCATTTTAAACTTCCCTTAGAGAACACAATATGATCGCATGTGTTCTTGAAGGAAATTAATTTACTACCTTACCGGTGCCCTCCGTTCTGCTAATGACCTGATGTTAGCATCCTCAATAATCAGAACCTCCCACTCCCGTCTCCAAGACTTTTCACGTGCTGCGCCAATTCTTTGGATGCACTACCCAGGTGCATACGATTAATCCCCAATCTCCATAGTTTTAAGCGTGCCCTAAAAACGCACTTCTTCAGACTGGCCTACCGCCTCTACGCATTAACCTAACTATCCCTGTGTTGCCCATTCAAAATCTTTACCTTAACCAGGTTCCTCGCATCATGTTCTCACATGCTTTATGCATTTAATAGCCCTCTGTGTCTGTACTGTTACATACTTAGGCTGACAACCGGTTCATGCAGCTTTACATGAACACCCAATTCTTACACTATGGCTGGTCCAAAAAATGAATGCAATTGCTACCATCCACCTTTTGTGTCTCCCCTTTCCTTCATAGATTGTAAGCATGCGAGCAGGGCCCTCATTCCTCTTGGTATCTGTTTTCGGTCTATGTGTTTATTGTAATACTGTAATGTCAATTGTATGCACAAGTCCCCTCTAAAATGTAAAGTGCTGCGAAATATGTCGGCGCTATAGAAAATAAATTATTATTGTTGTTATTATTATAATCTCTCAAAAAATGGATTCTCTGTTAGGGTCAGAGTTAAAGAGAAAGACTCTTTAGCAAGGTAAGGATAGTGCTTGCATATACAGCTCTGGGAAAAATTAAGAGACCACTGCAAAATGTTTTGTCTGATTTTTCTCTTTATAGGTATATTTTTGAGTAAAATGTAAATTGTTCATTTATTCTATAAACTTCTGACAACATGTCTCCTAATTTCCAAGCAATACATTTTGTATTTTTTTTAGGAAGAGGAGAAACAGTCAAAATTAAAAAAAGAACCCAGTGCTTTCAGACTGCAAATAATGCAAAGAAAAGAAGTTCATAATCATTTAGAAACAACATTACTTATGTTTTAGCTCAGGAAGAGTTCAGAAATCAATATTTTGTGGAATAACCATGATTTTTAATCACAGCTTTCATGCATCTTGGCATGCTTTCCACCAGTCTTTCACACTGCTTTTGGAGCAAAAACTTAAGCAGTTCTTCTTTGTTGATGGCTTGTGACTATCCATCATCCTCTTCATTACATTCCAGAGGTTTTCAATAGGGTTCAGGTCTGGAGATTGGGCTGCCCATGACAGGGTTTTGATGTGGTGGTCTCTTAATTTTTTCCAGAGCTGTATCCGTTAGGTTTTTTTTACCAAAAAGAAATCACTTGCACCAAAGGAATAACTTAAAGTTCATGTGCCGAATGCAAAATCTGTAGGGCTCCCAACTCCCATGTTAATTAAAAAAAATAATTGTTTTCTTTGAAACCTGGCCAAAGCTCACCACTGGTTCTAGAATCATCTTGGTCCTACATCTGTTAATCAGAACAAAAAAATATATAAGAAGGTTAAAACTAAAGAAAGAGCAAAAGTGGCAATTGTTTCATGGTCTACACAAGTCAGCCTTTTCCTCCGCTTTCCAGATACTAATTGTCAAGATATTGCAGCCCAGGAAGGTCACGTTAAACCACCTGCAGTAATCTTTGTGTCAAACTGAACTCTGCTGCCACCATTACCTGAACAATTACTCGATTGACTGACGATGAACGGAGGAGGCCGCAGACTGTTTCCACTAATAGGTCAGCTATCAGGAAACTAACAGTAAGTGTATGATATATACACTTCAGATTCCAGTGCATGGAATATATTTATATACCTCCGATACAGTCACTGAAAACTCCATGATAACTCTAGCACTGCAAACAATAGGCAGTGTATATAAAAAATATACCAAAGATGTTACAAAGGGGACAAAACAATACAGCATATACAGTAAATAAAATAAAAAGGAATAATGGAAGAAACTTACTACGCAGCTCACAGAGATGAGTCAACTTAGCTGAAAGAGAGCACTTCAATTTAGGGGACGTTCAGCTAACGTAATTCATGCATAGAGAGTGTATCTCTGCAAGAACTAAAGATCAAAATTTGGCTTGGCTTTTTATCAGTACCTGAGTTACACCCACACACCCCTGTGATGACACCATGTGGGCCGGGCTGTGGGATGTCTTCACCTCTTTAGGGTTTTATGAAATCATCAACTTACGCAATAAATTCACTCCTGATGATCTCAAAAGTTCGAGTTCTTTCCCCAGAGATCAAAAATGACATGCTGTGGTCAGTTATCTTGCCACTAAAGATTTGTGGCTTATAGGCAGGCAGAAATCACAGTTATGAAAAAACATGCATACTCTTCCCCAATTAAGCCTGAAGTCGAAAATGTATGTCCCATCACTATCGGATTTATACAAGTCCCAATATTCATATTTTTTTTATCAGAGCCTCAGCTTCTGCCAAGATGTTTTGATGAAAAGAATGTGCACCTGTGGAGAACAATAGCTATCTCTAAAGGGTGTGAGATTGGAGCTTTAATCCTCTCAAAACTAAAAAGCCTTTTGCTGTTTTAACTATTTGTCCAATCCCCTGAAAAGAGTTATCCTGTCTATTCTAAATCAAAATTATCCATCCAAACTTTACCTCTTTGTCCATGCACAACAAACAACCTCCCTGACACTACAGAGGTGGTCCTTTGCTTCACAAAGGGGCTGCCTGCATGTTGGTTCACTTCTCTTTGTGTCCAATGTAAGTCTATTTTCTAAGAGTATATTTAGTATGTAGTGGCGCTATTGTGGATGCACAAAATCAGCTGCAAGTATAACCCTAAACCACCTAGGGAAATATAGATACTACAAGAAAAAAATCTACTGTACTTACGCTATATAAAATGCATAGATTAAACACCAATGTAATGTGGTTACCTGTAAGATAGGAGTCAGCTTTATGGGGTCAGCTTTTATGAGATTTTGGTGCTAAATAGGTGCGGATAGGGATATGTCGATCTGAAAAAAAAAAAAAAGGACTTAAAATTCCAAATAATGAAAACTAACTAGAAGGTATACTGCTGTATATAGATGGACATATCAAAAAGGGGAGAAAGCAGATGTTGTGGTGAAAAGGTAAATGCTAAGAACTAAAGGATGTGTTCCCCTATTAAAAAAAAAATATATATATATATATATTTATATATATATATAAGGACACGTGCAATGGAGCAATATGGTGGCTAGATATACAGTCTAAAATGTAAAAGTTCAGTACCTGTGTCCAGGCACAAGTGTAGCTCGATCCACAAAATGTAAAAACAACCTTGCTGGAGATGAAAAGAAGGCTTTCATATACTTATCTTCACTTCCTGGGCAGAAGACTGGTGTATGCGTCCTGAGCGCACTGTCCCGGCCGGTGACAGGCGCTCGAGCGGTAGGAAGTGAGGAGAACGGTGCGCGATGCTTAGTTTCACTGCAGCTGGCAGGACCTGTGCAGCGTTCGGGTGACTCAGAAGTCACGTGGTGACTCTGTAAGTAGTACAGAGCACTGTAGGAGCCAAAATACAACCAACGCGTTTTGGAATAACAACGGATTCCTGCATTAGGGTTGGCTCCTCCTGTGTTAAAGGGCTTTATATACCCACAGCTCCACTTGTGGATATCAGTCAAATGCAAACAGTTCGACTTCATTATTTAATCCTTTGGGTTTAAGAGTGTCCAGCTCAAAGATATAGCGGGTTTCCTCCCTGGACTTCTGTTTAATGTAATCGCCATTGCGCCAGTCTCTTTGAACCACCTTAATTCCAGTTACCTTTACTAAATAGATAAGGGATGTTTGTCATTTTTTTTTCTTATATTGTGTAGGTGTTTGTTAATTCTCCTACACAGGGGGCGTTTGGTTCGCCCTACATACATCTTCCTACAGGGGCATTCAATAACATAAATTACTCCCTGTGTAGTGCATGTAATAAAATCTGTGATTTGTTGTTGTGCACCATTTTGGGATAGTACAGATTTTTGTTTTGCCCGATGTAATAGTTTACACATTTTACATTTGTGACATGGGAAGAAGAATAATTTTATTAACTAGATTGTGGCCCGATTCTAACGCATCGGGTATTCTAGAATATGCATGTCCCCGTAGTATATGGACAATGATGATTCCAGAATTTGCGGCAGACTGTGCCCGTTGCTGATTGGTTGAGGCAACCTTTATGACATCATCGTCGCCATTCTGTGCCCGTCGCTGATTGGTCGAGGCGTGGCGGCCTCGACCAATCAGAGACGCGGGATTTCCAGGACAGACAGACAGACGGAAAAACCCTTAGACAATTATATATATAGATTGTCTAAAGGGTCCCACATAGTTGTCAGATGGAGCCGGGTTCTGTACAGTGGGGGCAATAAAGGTGCCCAGATTGCGTGTTTTCTTGAATACAAAGCTCGGATGGTTAGGTAGTTTATCACCAATCACTCTGTCATCTTTCAAGAGTGCCCAGTGTTTTTTGACAATTTTTCTGAGTAATTGGGTATTTGAATTATATTGAGTGATGATTGGAATAGACGCCTTATCCTTATTCTTAGCCAGATACTTGTCATCCTTCTTATGGTCACAAAGGAGTTGTTCCCTAGGGATATCTCTCACATTGTCCCTTGTTTCTATTAGGTGATTATAATCATAGCCCTTATTTAAAAATATTTTACTAAGGGTATCGGCTTCTCTATCGTAATCTAAATTTTTAGAGCAGTTTGTACAGAGAGGATATTCCATTCGGGTTATTCGTCGGGGATGGTCTAAACCATGCAGTAAATCAAGATCTGATTTATTAAAACCAAAAAATCAGTTGCCAACATCGACTACAGTGACATTTATATCATCTTACAATGAGAAGTGGAAATCTATGAGACAAGCCCTCTCTAAATTTTGGCCTATTATCATGAACGATCCAGTCTTGGCCAAGAGTATCCCTACAACTCCAACTATCACATATAGGAGATCTCAGAGTTTGAAGGACATGTTGGTCCATAGCCAATATAAGGGTGTCACTACACAAAACTTTTTGGACTCCAGAGGGACAAAATGGGGATTTTTTCCTTGTAAGAAATGTCTGGCCTGTACAAATATGGATAGGGCTAAGGATTTAAAAAATACACAAGGCAATGCAGTTTTTCAAATTACACATAATATCACTTGTAGCACAGACCACGTGATATATTATACTACGTGTCCGTGCCCTTCAATATATATTGGCATGACCACCAGACAACTCAAAATACGGACTAGGGAACATGTCCGTGATATATCCAATGCTCGTGAGGTCAAAGATTTTGCATCTCTGAAACCAATACCTCGACATTTTAAATCTGTCCACAACTGTGACTATAGCCTATTGAGGGTTATTGGTATTGATAGGATTCTTAAAGATTCAAGAGGCGGCAATGTTAAAACCAAATTTGCCCAACTAGAGACAAAATGGATTTCCAGGATAGGCTCACTTCAACCCAATGGTTTAAACGAAGTTATGAGTTTCACTCCCTCTTTAAAAATTGAATAATTAATTGGGATTTAATGGTGCTTATTTATATACTGCTTCTCTTTTTTATTTTTCTATCTTTTATCTATTAATTGTATAAGAATTATCCTTCTTGCATATACTTTACGTATTCTAATTGTATGTGTTGTCCTCTTTTTCAGTTTTATATGCTTTGCATCCTTGAATTTGTACTGACCAGTTGCTGTATTTCTACTCTTCACTCACGATGTTGCCCTTTTAGGTCTTACTCTTCTACTCAAGAAAAGAACTTTAATATTTTTAATCATTCTATGTGGAATTATTAGGTATTATTTATATATTTATTATAAAAAATTCTCTATATTATATTTTTTCACTATTGTATATTCTATTATATAAAACTAGTTTTTCTCTTTTACTTATTGTGTATTCCAATACAGTAACTGTATATTATATTTAATTTGTTTTATATAACTTTCATGGGTGTATTTTACCATTGTTATTGTACTCACATGCACTTTTAGTATTATTGTATTGCTATTGTTGTATATTTTTTTCTTTTCATTTGCTTCATTAGCCTTCTCACATAGTCTTACATATTCACTCCGTGTCCACCCATCACTCACCATGTTTCATCTCTTGGTCTTTCCACAAAGCCTCACACATTCACTCAGTGTCCTCACCATGTTTCCTCTCAGCATTTCTTGGTCTGTACTTCTTACTTGCTGCGCAGCGCGCTCGCGCCTGCCGGCCTCTCCAGGTTGCCGTGGTAATGCGTCCCTTTGCGTCGTCCTCTCCGTCCCCTCTCCTGACGCGTAGGACGGGACTTGATGACGTGGGACGCTGGACCCGCTGCTTCCTGCTGTGTGCTCGATGGATGCTAGCACCATGACAACCGCTGCATTTAAAAAGCCGGCACTGCGTTCCCCTCACTACCACGACCCCCAGGAATATGCTACGTTGCGAAACGCGCGTCGGGGTTTTCCTCCTCATGGCAATCCATAGGTGTGCAGGTAACAACATGATGCTACTGCCTCTTCAATAATTTCTTCATCTTTAGGTGTCCCCTAATATATTTATATCTATATTTAGTCTAATTAATGCACTTCCACTTTATTAGGACTTATTACCTTATTATATAGATATTATAACTAGCACATGGCACAGTATTCATATACCTTTTAATATGTATATTTTGGAGGCCATATATGCACACTCTTGTGGCTGACATATTTATACTCTATAGGCAGTTCTGTGTATATTCTGTGGAAACCTTCCATTACATCCCAGGGCCTGCTGGTGCACCGTTGCTCCATACCTGTTGCATTATTCGTTCTTTGATTTATATTTGACTGGTATTCTTACTTATGCTATGGATTGCCCTGAGTTCATTCTGCCTTGTTTCAATTCCCTTCTTGTATAATTATGATGATCTTTATTTTTAATTTATTATGAATAAAATATCTTGAATTTTATCTTTTGGGTTTGCACTTCCCTTCTTCTTTGGTTTATGTAATTTTGGAAGTACACCATATGAATTTATTGGTCTATGGTCTTTGGATATTTGCATGACATTTCCTTGTATAGTCCAGAAAAAAAATAATCTGGACTTTTGTAGGACAAATTATGGAGAAAAAAAATAACCCAAGGCTGAATTACTCATGGATGCAACTACTGCAATACTACAACTCTCAGCATGCCCTGCCAGCCTGCAGACAGATCATCAGACGTGGTAATGCCCACAGGCGGGAATCATACTGGCACATGAATAAGGCTAAGCTCACATAAAGCAGCCCGTTCAACACATGCGTTAAACGAGCTGCATTAATGCAAGTGCCGAAATGTGATCGCGCTAGTGCAGATAGAGCTAGGAGATGCGTCCCAGGGTCTGTCACTCAATGACAGCACATCGCTAGCGCACGCCCATTTTGGCTGTGCGCTAGCAATGGGCTAGGGCTTAATGGCGGTGTTAACGGACTGCGTTACACCGCGTTATGCCGCGGTGTAACGCAGTCCGTCTAATGGACTGCCTATAACGTCATGTGAACTTAGCCTGATGCACAAACTCCCAGCGCTGCGAGATGCCGGATGTCATCCTGCTCTTCTCTTATTCCAGCTGCACCAGGGGATTTTATACAGGGGATTAGGGAAGTGCAGGAGAAATGGGAGACTAGTCACATTGTTATGGCTGCGACCACAGACACGGCCAAGGCGACGCCTCCAAGTCGCAAGACATAACGACGTGGGGTGAGCGTCCCTAGTGGGAACGGAATGTGGACCCACTGGACCACATAGAGCTACCTGGACCTACCCAGACTAGGGAAGGGCAGTGAGCAGGGTCTGTGGCAGCTGAGCATGTGGACAAGATGGCAATATGCAGAACTAGATTACACCGCACAACTTCAGGTATGAAGAAACAAAGTTTACTCAAATAAAAACACTACATAACAAAACATAATGTCAGGATCTCGACTCCACACATCTGAGAAGGGTACACGTCTCAGGATAACAGACGAAGGCAGGAGGACATCATGGGTTAATGAAGTCCAGGGTTATCTGGCACGGGCATGCTAGGATGGCCTCTCTCTCAGGCCTCAGGTGCAGCACAGGCTCAGCAGGAGAACATCAGACACTGACCTCAGACGGACTTCTGACGATGGCAAGGGTCATCACGGGTTGATGCAGTCCAGGGTCATCTGGCATGGGCTTACTAGAACAGCCTCTCTCTCAGGCCTCAGGCTCAGCAGGAGAACATCAGACACTGACCTTGGACAGATGTTAGACGATGGCAGGGGTCATCATGGGTTGATGCAGTCCAGGGTCATCTGGCACGGGCTTACTAGAACGGCCTCTCTCAGACCTCAGGCATAGCACTGGCTCAGCAGGAGAACATCAGACACCGACCCAGGACAGACGTCATCACAGGGTGGACCCCAGGGAACCAGTGGAACATCGGGTCACAGGCAGGACATCAGGACATCAGACGCAGGCTGGACATCAGGACATTGGACGCAGGCTGGACATCAGGACATCAGGTCATTGGACACAGGATAGACATCTGGGACACTGGCGTGGCAGCCCAGGTAATTGGCTGGGACACTGGCGTGGCAGCCCAGGGCATCAGGACACAGGAAGGACATCAGGACATCAGACACAGGCTGGACATCAGGAATACTGGATAGACATCTGGGACACTGGCGTGGCAGCCCAGGTCATCGGCTGGGACACGGATGGCACAGGACCAGGTTAGCAGTAGTCATCAGGTTCCTAGCTACGGCTGTCAGGCTCTGGGCATCGGACCTAGGAAGGAACTCAAGCATGATGGTGCAAGCACCGCCAGACAGGAACTGGGCCAGACGGGGATAGCACCGCATAAAAGGCTGAGCACAGCATAGTAAGAGCTCAGCAAGAACACCGGACTCCATCTTTAAAAGATGAGCCCTGAAAGTTCAGTCACTGCGTGCGGGGTGTCAGACACAAAAGTTCTTCAGGAACATAACAGAGGACACAGTTCAGACAGGGTCAGGTACTGGATATGCAGCCTCCAGGATAGGCGGGTCTGAGTACTCTGTCCCCAGATTAGGTGGAAAAACACAAACAGATCTGGATATGCAGCCTCCAGGATAGGCGGATCTGGGTACTCTGCCCCCAGAACAGGCAGAAGACAGGTATCAGCTCTCCCAGAACATACTGCAGACAGAACGGGAGCTGGATACCTAACTGACAAGGCAAGACAAAGAAACACAATGCAATGCTCTAGCAACGCCCAACAGGAAAGAGGGAGTTTATATAGAAGCTGCCCCTCAGTGATAGGCTGAGGAAAGCAACACAGGTGCACACTCAAACCTTGATAAAAGCAGGGTAGGTGTGGCCGCGCACACCCTAAGCACAAACAGAAACCATTACAGCACAGATAGCACAGGAACTGTGGCTTAGGGCACCTGGCAGTGACTGCTAGCCTGAACACACGTGGAAAGTCATGCGCCAGCTGCAGAGGACCTTGCAAGCTGTGGATAGCTTCCACAGCGGCAGCCAGGGACCGCACATGCGGGTGGTCATGCAGCAGGGCAAAGACATCACAGCGCATGAACAGCTACGCAGCAACACAGGGAACTGAGTCTTATCAATACAGATAACAGACTACAGTATCCCTACAAGTTAGGGGGAGAGGAGCAAGGGTTAAAGCAGAGACATGCAAAAGTAACGCTGAATAAACCAGAGCAAAAAAGGGGAGAAGCCAGCGCAGCCTAAGGTTAAGACGCAATACATAAAGTGCAAATGCACATATTAATTTCTAACTGTATTATTAAAATGAGACATTTAGCAAACAATTGATCAATTCTTTGAGCCACCCCGCCTCTTCACGGCAATCTCATATTGGGGCAGTCCTACACTACGTTTTTTATATTCGCTGTGCCATAAAGGCCTCATAAATGAACTAAAAGCAAGACCACATTAAAAGCATGCTGTACCTGGAGCATTACTGAGTCACCCCCATGGCGCAAGAGTAGGCAAGCGAGGATAAAGGTTGACCAGGTCCAGACAGACATTTCGGATCCAACCTCCACACTGCTCATCCAGAGCCACAGATGAAGAGTGAGACAGGCTGAGGAACAGGTGCATAATTAAACAAAGCCTGAGGCAGGGCAGGGCTGCTGTGTGTGTGTACAGCAGCCTATCAATCACTGAGACACAGAAAGAATGGCGCACATAACCAGGCGCGGCGCACGGCAACAGTGGTGGTCAGCCACTTACCAATAACAGAGCAAAAAAACGGGAGAAGCCAGCGCAGTCTAAGGTTAAGACGCAATACATAAAGTGCAAATGCCCCAATATGAGATTGCCGTGAAGAGGCGGGGTGGCTCAAAGAATTGATCAACTGTTTGCTAAATGTCTCATTTTGATAATACAGTTAGAAATTAATATGTGTATTTGCACTTTATGTATTGCGTCTTAACCTTAGGCTGCGCTGGCTTCTCCCTTCTTTTGCGCTGAATAAACCAGGTATAAACCCAGCGGCGTTACACACATCCCGCACCTAATGCCATGTGTGATGCCTTCTGCTACACACCTGTGCTAAATGCAGAAAGTTCTACTCATCACACACATCCCAGAACGGACAACACAGTGTAACAATTCACATGCCAGAACATTGACAGGATGCAAATTCCACCAACAAGTATGAGGGCGCGCACCCTGTGCTGCACCGCCAGGTATGTATGACGGGCACACACTGAGTGCTGCATCAATAAGTATGTATGGTGGGCACACAGTGGGTGCTGCACCAAGAGTACACCGTCCGGCAGCATGGAGCAAACCCACAATCACTGTTTATGCAAAACTGAACAGGAAAGCATCATTTAATTTACACTATGCCTCCTGGCAATGTGCTGAAAATCTGGTATTGCACTGCAGATGGAATAGAGCTGAATTTGTCATCTGGCACAAATTATAGAGCACAACATCGATCAAAGTGCATAATTCTGTATTTTGAATCAGAGTGGCTGATCCAGCTCTGCTACATCCCTGTATCCAACTCTGCTGCAATGTAAATCATGAATAAATGAGACACATACACAACACGCCACTTTGTAACATGATGGAAATCCAGGGATACTCTGCACTATAAGAGTATAGGCACAAAGTTAAATTCCAAATCCATCTCTGCTACATCTGTATGACCCCAGCACACAGCGCTGCCGTGCAACAGCCTCAGCCCTGCTGCTACTAATGCCCAAAGCATGCAGTTACTGCACACAAGGGATGTCAGGGGACGGAACATTGGACAGTCTCACTTGTCGGAGTCTGGAACGATCATGAGCCGGAAGCAAGCCGGGACTGTGATCCGGGGGGGGGGGCTGACTCACTTCATTAGTAGCTGTGACTCGGGGGTCCTGCTCTGAGCGAGTGGTCATGCAGTCAGACTCAGAGATCAGCCCGGGCTGTATAGGCTGCACCGCAGGTATCAGTGCGACCCACAGGGGACCCGGCGAAACGCAGCGTGCAGGTATCAGTGCGCGCTGCGTGGTATCAGGCAGGCCCGGGTGCACTCACTGCAGGCTGGGATGCAGAGCCTCCGTGGCGGCGCTGCATAAGTACCGAATCGCGGCTCTTAATCTCCCCGGTTTGGGGAACCGGCTGCTTTTCTAACAAGCGGTTCCATCGAACCGGGGAGAACCGGCTGAATTCCACCCATGGTTATAGCCAAGTCTGTAGCCTACACCCTGGCTAAAAGTACACTCAGCAACCTGAACAGAAAACTGCAAACCGCCCTTCTCATTTGGCCAGCCCCTCTATCCCCCCAGTCTTTGAAAGCGGTCATAAGTCACATATAGTTCACTGTCAGCTTTGTGATCAGACAAACCATCTATCTTTCCAAACCACCACCAACGTTGTCCGCTGAAACAAGGAATAGCTGCAGCACACAACAATCCTTCCAAGTAGAATAGGCCTCAGGCCTAATTTGTTCACAGGCCAACAGCAGCTCCACACACCTCTTTTGATTCACTCCTGACTGTTCTTGACTTTCCCTCCTTGCAGTCCCTTTGTGACTCTTCACATCAGCGTCATTACTCACATCTTCCCAGCATCTCCTGGCTCTCCCCAGCATCATCCACTATCTGTACTTTCCTCTGCAACAAACAGCCAAGATAACAACAGCAAGCTACTGCATATCGTGACCTGCCATTTGGGATTCTGTAGATGCAAATATATTGAATATCCTTTAAATCAACGAATGGGAGAAGCTTGCCCTGGACAGTCCAGTCTGCAAAGCATGGTCACACCTAGGGGCCTGTGCAGCTGAAGACAGTAGAATCTTTGCAGCAAAACTAAAACGAGATCTGCGCAAGACACAAGCAATTTCTACTGTCCTGACCACATATACTAACTTATGTTCCGTATGTGAGTGAGCCATCAGGCCCGGGATTGGCCTCAGTCACCTCCGGACCTACAGTCACTCATCCTCCTCTAAAACCTGAAGTCATGGTCATCTTCAACTACGAAGGATGAACAAAATCCTGTAAATGAAACCGTATTATCTACACAGCTAACAGAAACAAGATATTTTGCAGCAGCACAGACAAGAGCACAAGCTACTGATCAGTCTTCCAGATAAGCCTAATGAGATTATGGGAACAGGTAAAAATTTAAAGGAAACGTCTTTAATTCAAAATTAGTAGATGGAGGATATATGTTCAGTTCTTTACAGATTTGTGCTTTACATTGTCAAGCAAAACTTTAAACTTATGCCCTGTGTGCTGGATAGAGGAAGTTAGAATTAGTAAAGCTGATACAATTAGAAATTTAAAGAACGGTAACGTTTTTAGTAGTTTATTGTATTTTAACACTATTTTTCATATAACATACTGCTCAACCTCTCTCATGACATTTATCTACGTAATTATATTAATAATCTTTCAAAATTCCTCTGGGGTAATGAGCTTTTGGACATATGCGTCAGTCTGACTAATTGGCTCAACCTTTCGCAGAGGGCTTCAGGGGCTACAGAATGGATTAAACAGAGCAATGGTTGTTTGGTGGATTGATGTCACCTGTATTTATTTTCATCCTTGTTATCCTTATTTATCTAACATACTGATATATTCTAACAAAACTAATGACCATATGAATAAAAAAACAGGAAGCAATTGTATTAGTGTAAGATACCACTTTTTGATATCTCAAGAGTCAGATAGGAACTTTGCTGCTCTGAGAATACTTTATTCATATGTACAGTGTGGGGAAAGTATTTGATCCCTTGCTGATTTTGTAAGTTGCCCACTGACAAAGTCATGAACAGACTATAATTTTAAGGGTAGGTTAATTTTAACATTGAGAGATAGAATATCAAAAATACAATCTAGAAAATCACATTGTATAAATTATGTAAATTTATTTGCATTTTGCACTGAGAAATAAGTATTTGATCCCCTACCAACCATTAAGAGTTTTGGCTCCTACAGACTAGTTAGATGCTCCTAATCAACACTTTACCTGCATTAAAGACAGCTGTCTAAGGCCTGTCCCACACGTCCAGATAATTCCGGTACCGGTAAAATCGGTACCGGAATTATCCGTGTCTGTGTGTCCGTGTGCTTACGTAGCACATCAGTGTGGCACACGTGCGGCAGCCGTGTGCCGCCCGTGTGCCGACTGAGGACCACACGGACCGTGCAGGATACAGCGCTACAGTTAAGCGCTGTCCCCTGCGTGCGGTGCTAAAGCCGGTATTCATCCCTTCTTCCCAGCAGCGTTCGCAGGAGAGAAGGAATTAATAATTTTTATTTTCTTTCCCCTTAAAAATAAAGTTTGTGCGTCCCCTCCTGCCTCCCATCCCCTGTGCGCCCCCCGCTTGCCAGGAAATACTCACTGACACCCAGCTCCAGCGATGTCTCCTCTCAGCGCCAGCAGCAGGCCCTGTGTGAGCGGTCACGTGGTCCCGCTCATTACAGTGAGGAATATGCACACATGATCCCTCTATCTAACCACCATCTACTCACTTTCTTATCCCTGTCCTCCTCACCTGTCACCCATGTCCAGCAACATGCACACCCCCGCAGAAACCTCACACACCTTGACACCCACACGCTCTCTGACTCTATCCTACCACTGGCATCCATATCCTCACTACACGAAACTGCCACTGCCACTAGTTTCTACAATGCCACTCCCGCATCAGCCATCGACTCGGTCATCCCTGTCATGCATAGCAGAGTGGGACAAATCAAGAGACAACCCTGGCACAATAACATAACTAAAAAGTGTTGGCAAGTATCCAGAATTGCAGAAAGGCGTTGGAAGAAAACGCATTCGCAACATGATTTGACTGCACTCAAACAAGCAACACTTGCATTTGAATCAGCGCTCACTTCTGCTAAACAGGCCTACTTTACATCCCTTGTATCTTCTTTATCCCACAACCCCAAACAGTTGTTCAACACTTAACTCTCTCCTCCGTCCACCACTGCCCCCTCTGAGTTCCCTAATCGTTGCCGAGGACTTTGCCACGGACTTCAAAAATAAGATAGACCAAACAAGGCAATTCTCTTCAAACTATCACTAACTTCTGGTACCTTCATCTCTGCTTTCAAGCATGCCAAAATCACACCTATCCTCAAAAAGCCATCCCTTGACCCAAGCACTATGTCCAGCTATCGCCCCATATGTTTGCTCCCATTTGCTTCCAAACTCCTTGAGCAGCACATCCATGCTGAACATTCCTCTCTCTTTGCATGTAACTCTCTCTTTGACAACCTACAATCTGGCTTTCGTCCCCACCATTCCACTGAGACTGCCCTGACCAAAATTACTAACGACCTACTTACAGCCAAAGCTAACAGACAATTCTCTATACTCCTCCTTCTAGACCTGCCCTCTGCCTTCAAGACAGTTGACCACTGCCTCCTACTACAGATCCTCTCTTCCTTTGCTGTCAAAGATTTTGCCCTATCTTGGATCTTCTCATACCTTACCAACTGCACATTTAGTGTTTCCTACTCCCATACTACCTATTCATCTTGCCTCCTCTCTGTTGGTGTCCCTCAAGGCTCTGTCCTAGGACCCTTACTTTTCTCAATCTATACACTTGACCTGGGACAACTCAAAGTCCTATGGCTTCCAGTACCATCTATATGCTGATGACACTCAGATCTACCTCTCTGGCCCAGATGTCACCTCTCTGCTCTCCAGAATCCCAGAGTGTCTATCAGCCATATCCTCCTTCTTCCCCTATAACCCTTCTATATCACTTCCTCAAGCTCAATGTGGACAAATCTGAACTAATTATCTTTCCTCCATCTCGCATATCTTCCCTACCTGACCTATATATCAAAATAAATGAAATTGCACTTTCCCCTGTCCCTGAAATCCGCTGCCTCTGAGTAACCCTTGACTCTGCCCTGTCCTTCAAACCGCACATCCAAGCTCTCGCTACTTCCTGTCACCTCCAGCTCAAAAATATTTCCAGAATCTGTCCTTTCCTCAACCCTCACTCTACCAAAAATGCTTGTGCATGCCCTAATCATCTCCCGCCTCGACTACTTCTACATCCTCCACTTTGGCCTACTTTCTAACACTCTTGCAACCCTCCATTCCATCCTTAACTCTCCTTCTCTCTTCCATGCTTATTCGCTCCTCACCCAATCGCCTCCAAGACTTCTCCCAAATATCCCCATCCTCTGGAATTCTGTGCCCAAACATGTCCGATTATCCACTACATTTGGATCCTTCAAAAGAAACCTGAAAACCCACCTTTTCAAGAAAGCTTACAACCTCTAATGACCACACGGCCACCTTAACACCAGCAACCCCCGACCTACTGTCTCCTTCCCCATAATCCTGTAGAATGTAAGCCCGCAAGGGCTGGGTCCTCTTCCCTCTGTACCAGTCTGTCATAATTAGTTTGTTTACTGTAAGTTATATTTGTATTTTGCTGCAACCCCTTCTCATGTACAGCACCATGGAACGAATGGTGCTATATAAATAAATAATAGTAATAATAATATTCACCAGAGACGTACATAGAAGTCATGTTGCTCCATTGAAAAAGTATAACGCACTCCCCATAGCCCTCCACATAATATAATGTATCTTACAGTCATCCATGTAGTATAATGCACCTCCATTGACATCCATAAAGTATAATGCACAGACCATAGTCATCCATGTACTAGTATGGCCAGTGATTTTTTTTAAATACGGTAAATAGATACTCCCATAGAATGTAAGTCCGCAAGGACAGGGTCCTCTCCCCTCTGTATCAGTCTGTCAATGTAAACCTGCTTACTGTAATCAATATCTATAACCTTATATGTAACTCCTTTCTCATGTACAGCACCATGGAATTAATGGTGCTATATAAATAAATAATAATAATAATAAATAATACTTTTCCTTCACGCATCCTCTTGTGAAGTCGGCAGTTGACTTTGGTATGCGACAGAAATGTGTAACATCACCGCCATGTGCAAGCCAGTGTTAGATGCTTGCCTCTGATTGGATGGCAGTTTGTATTGTGGGGCATGGACCCAATGTGTCTGTGCGCCGCAATACCGAGGATGCACATCCAGTTGAAGTTTCTGCTGGCATCGGCGAGCTGGCACCTGACCATCATTGCACTGCTGGGTGTCAAGCAACTGATTGGGCTACCAAGATATAAACTGTGCAAGGCAAGGACCAAGTAGCAGGCTGACTACTGAACAAGTGTGTGTGTTCTCTACTTTTAAGTCAATAAATACTTTCATTTTAACACTCAATCACAACTTTCCCCACTATGAGAAACTGCGTCACAGCATGTTCCTGGAGCTGCAGATCTTCAGGAGGAGCTGTACTTTTCTCTACCGATTTCTTTCCACATAGGAACTTTCTTATGTTTGAATTTATATGTGCTGGCCTCAACTCAATCTCTATGCTTTCAAAAACTAAAACCGCTTTGCACGAAAAACTTTATTTAACTGAAAAAATTAACAGTCTATTTGAAAACTATGACATTTTATGGTAAAGCTGCATGCTGCATGTTTTGGCCACAGTGTCGCTGCCAATTGTGCATTTTACAGGATATGCCATTAATGCCATCCCTTCACGCAAATGGGGCTCCATGAATTCTCACCCACTGTTTGGAGAATGTGTATATTGGACATTTGTGAATGAGGATCAGGTACTATTTTCATAAAGCTGTAGTGTAGGGCCTTTTAGGGTGTATTTTTTCTTGGGTCCTTTGCACCCCATTTGGCTGAGCAGAATTATTTTCTAGTGGGCCCTTGGCACCCCAGTCTGACACAGGTTACACTCTTGCTTCTATAGCTACACAATTAGACTTATCTTATTTTATATAATTTTTACAGAAGACATTATAGTTTATTCATGTTGTATTGCATTAAAGAGTTGCAGGAAGCAAAATACACAGCAAAAATGTAAGCATCATTTTCCAGACCAACTTTAAAGGGAACTCATAAGCAAGTTTTGCATGTATAAATTATTCACATTATAAACCACACTGTACTGTAAGATAGAGGACAGGGAGAATTGCACATGTGCAGGCTTAAAGAGGTTGGCAACTACTTTTGTGAAGGAACAAATTATGAAAGATTCTCCATTTTGTGCTTTGACTCCATTTTGTTGTTGGTTAAAGATAAATTCTGTTATTTACTTAGGTAGAAGGTTACAGCTGCTATGAACTAACTGTCCTGTTTCTCACGAAGATAATATTTTGTTATTCAGCTAGTCTATGGTTCATAATTGGTATAAAGACCTTGAGTGTTCTAATTGGAGCCGAGCCAGATAAGAGACTCGTGGGGGTATCGCTATACAAGACTGAGGCATCTGTTAATATGTTTTTCTATGCCAAAAAGACACGACCATATCTGTAGTTCCCATTTTTCCTGTATCCTCATGGGTTAAGTTTTTCCTGTATTCTAATAGGTTAAGAACTGTGAACGTGTTCTTATGCTGATTGGTTGAAGTATAATTTCTATGACTATGAAAAGTCAGACAATAAACAGGGGCACAGAGATCTGCTCGATCCCCCACACAGAGGCACGAGTCTCCGTCTGGTCATTTTCAGTTGCCGGCAACTCCCTTTAGATTAATTTGGAAATCACTGAGTCAACCGTGAAGGATCACTTTAGATCCTCCCTCAACAGCTTGGCGCCCGAAAACGTGGGGCCACAACCAGGAACGCCTCTGCCCCCCGGAGGACAACAAGACAAAGGACCCTCGGAGCGGACACAGGCACTGGAAAATTGGGACTGATCATCCCCCACAACAACCACGGTAAGTTGGCAGTTATACTGTCCAGACTGACCGTTTGGTGTGGTTTTCCTGTGTTTGTTGCTGCAAGGAGGATCTGAGGTTTGTCCCCGATGGTGGGTGATTTTTGGGTGGAATCATATAGAGGTGTAGTTCCGTTGGGAGCCCAGTGCTCGAACCGTTCCTCATAAGGGACGGACACCCCGGATTGACCAGTGATGTAATTCTCTTTATAGTCAAAATATCCTGAATTCCTGATCATTGTTAGAATCAGGCGCGGTGAGGTGATCGAAGATTGGGTAGGATACGTAACTCAGGAATATATAGAAGTATACAATATATATATCCAGAGGTATTCGGAGGGATGTCTAAGACGCCCTCCTCCTTTCACTGAGTACCGCGTTTTTGGGTTGTCCCAGTGGGGGACAGGTAAACCTAGTGGAATAGACTATATACGGCCGCTCTGGTACTATGCACGACAAAGTAAGGATATTTAACTCTAAAGGAGAATCATGTTTCCATGGAAGTAAGAGAAGACTTTGAATTTGTGTGTTGAATCTGATATTGTTAGCCCAAAGATGGGGAAAATATTCTCAATCATTGGTTTTTCTAAGGTGGTCTGGTTTTTCATATGAATTGTGTAATGAAGGTTTTGTAGAAATTAATTGAGTCTGAGAACTGCTGTATTCTGTTTCTGTGTGAAATTTGGGATGGGAGGGGTCAAACATCTGCGCTATTGCTTTCTTTTGTGTTGAGGAATGCTGTGATGTTCTTATCTGTGTTTCTGGTATGGAGGGGGCGAGTCGCTGCGTCCTCTCGGAATTTTCTATCCTTGTGTTGTGTAGTATGTGCAATAGTACAATGTTGTATTGAATTAGAAAGAAATATCAAGCTCAAGTTGGAATTTGAAAGTGAAAGAATTGTGCCTATTTTAGAAGAAAACATGTAAGAGATTGTTTGGTTATCAGTGTAAGTGATTGAAAGATTGGTAAAAGATTCACCTGCTTCAAGTTGAGTGGTTGATATATAGCAAATTAAGGATTGACAGAGAAAGTGAATTCGGATCTGTTTTTGTTACGTTGAAAAAAAAAAAAAAAAAAGGAAAGTTGTCTATTACTATGACAAAAAAAAAAAACAACTGGATGTTTGTGGTGCAGGAAGGAACTGAGAAAGTGACTGAGATTAATGTGTTGGGAAAGCAAACAATAAGAAATTTGGTACAGGGGCTCCTGTTAGGTAATATGGTCCCTCCCCAGGAAATTAATTCTCTTCTCCCGACTGTAAGCTCTGTGCCCCTTAACCCCAAGGCACCAATATATCCTAGACTGCCGAGAAGTTCTATGGGCGTCTTATGGTAGTGTTTAAAGATCTGGGGTTTTCACTGTATAATAAAGCCCATTCACACGTTTTTGTGGTAGCTTTGATGTCCGAGTTTTAAATCTGAATTGAAAGAGGCAATAATGTCAGTTAGACCTGACATCGAGAATTCCACTCCGGACGATGCATTAAAAGTAGTACAAAGTTTCCAGAAGAACTTAACCCATTCTGTATCAGCAGCTGCAGCGATCTTTACTCGCTCTCCAGCACCCCCCCGCCCGCCTCCCCCCCTCCGCCCCAGCTGCAAGGACACAGCTCCCAGCTCGGTTCCTTAGCAGTGGCCCAAGCAGAAGATCTCAGCTCCAGCCCCCCCCCCTCCCTTACACAAATCCAGTCTTACGCTCCAATATCTATTTTAACCCTGTGTCTGGAAATCTCCCTCGCCATGTTAATTCTCAGACAAAGACAATATGATGGATGTATAAGTGCACCTGAGCAGACTTAGAGAGTTGGTGAGCCAAGATGATGGTCAAATGGTATTTATGTTATATAACCCCTATGCAGATGAGTATAATGAGATGTGTATCTTACATGCCCTTCCCACGGTTATGATGGCCCTGATAGGCCCAGATTCACCCCAATAATACCTGTAAAACCAGTAAAAGTGTTTCTCAAACCTGGTGCCCCCTTTTCCCAAAGTCCATCAGTACCCTTTGAAACATGATCAGGAGCGGGGCCTCAAGGGGCAAATACAAACGTTATTCGATAATGGTGCCCTGGTACCCTGTGTTTCTCCATGTAACACGCCCTTGATTCCCGTTAAGAAAAAGACCCCACCCGGCCAACCCCCTGTGTACCGGCTGGTACAAGACCTACGGGCAGTTAATGCAGCTACTGTTCTAGAAACTCCAGTAGTGCCTAATCCATATACTCTTGTCCCAGATATCTCAGGATGCTGCTTGGTTCAGTTATCGACCTCGCCAATGCCTTCTTCAGCATTCCATTACACCCAGATTGCCAGTTTGTTTGCATTCACTTATCAGGGACGACAATTGATGTGGACAGTTATGCCACAAGGGGCCCAAAACAGTCCCAATCAGTTTGCAAAAAAAATATGGGCGAGTGTCTTTAACCCTGTCAGTTAGAATATCCCTATGTCACGTTGCACAGACAGAGCAGGAAGCCATTGTTGCCACTGCTAGTTTTCACAAGTATCTGGCAGATCTGAACTGTCGGGTTTCGGCCTAGAAACTTCGGTTCTGCCTTGGTCAAGTGATATTTTTGGGTCACTGTCTCCTTCAGGGTGCCAGACACCTCACAGAAGAAAGAAAAATAGCCGTCAGCTACAAAGGATGAGACTGAGCTCCAGCGTTTCCTTGGACTATGTATTTATTGTTGTCAGTGGATACCGGACACATCCCGCATAATGCTACCTCTCTACAAGGCCCTGAAAGACTGTTCAAGATATGCTGATGATTTTGGCAGATTCCACACCGGATAAGCTGTTACCACGGAAGATACTGTATTGCTCGGAGCTGCACTCCCTCCCTCCCTGTCAGGACAAGAAGCAGAACTTCAGGATCTGTCTACTGCATGTACTTTGGCCAAAGACAGGCGGGCTAATATATACGGACTCACAGTATGCATTTGGTATTGCTCATGATTTTGAAGCCCTATGGACCAATCGAGGGTTTGTTACTACCGCCGGGACTCAGTGAAGAATGTTGAAGCTGTTAAAGCCCTCATGGACTCAATCAAATTACCTACCCAGGTGGCCATTATCAAAGTTAAGGAGCATGGTAATATGGAACAGGCCACAGACTGTTGGTAACACCTTTGCGGATATGCAAGCAAAAGCCGCTGCTCTCCTACCCGTTGAACTGACCATACCAGCTATGGTGACCACACGCTCTCAGCATAAACAGTTACAAGAAACACTGACTCTACAGGAACCTGATGATCTATGCCAGACTGAGGTTTTCTGCCGGACCCCGGGAGACCGCTTAATGACGATGCAGAGAATGTCTCCAAAGGAAGAAGTGAAGCAGTGGAAAGCTGATGGAGCACGTATGGACAATGGTCGCTGGAAAAAGGACCAACTTGTGTGTCTCCCTAAGCGGATGTACCCTGCTATTGCCACGTGGGCGCATGGGCCCACACATCGAGGTATCTGTCAGACCTGCAATCCCGGTCAACTTCAACGTGTAACCCCGAAGCACCTTGCTAAGCCAGACTATCCTTTCCAAAGGCTCCAGGTGGACCTCACGTTGCCTAAGTCTGGAAGGTATGAATATTGTCTGGTGGTTGTCGATATGTTCTCCAGTTGGCCAGAAGTATTCCCCGTTACCAACGTGACTGCAAAGATCACAGCAAAGAAACTGGTAATGGAAGTTATATGCAGATATGGTGTTCCAGAAGTTGTTGAAAGTGACCAAGGCCCGGACTTTTCTTCTCATGTGTATCAGGAGGTTCTGACAATGCTTGGATCTACTGTAGCCCTCCATACTCCGTACCATCCACAATCTAGTAGGAAAATTAAGAGGCTGAAAGGCACACTGAAGGGACAATTGACCAAAATGATGCAGGAGACTACGGCTCTATGGCCAGGGCTCTTACACATTCGTACTACCCCTATTGCAAAACATGGCCTGTCCCCTAATGAGATATTGTTTGGTGCTAGGCCCCCAGTTGCAAATTTCAGTCTCAGTAGTTATCAGAAGAAACTGTCCGTGCTGTTCAATATGTTATTCATCTTAGTAAAAATGTTGCTAACACCCATGTTTTAGTTTCTTCTTCCCTTCCAGATTCAGCAGAAACCGACACTTGTCACAATTTGAAGCCTGGTGGTTTTATGGTCGTGAAAAGCTATGTCAGAAAACACGGACTAGAACCCTTGTATGATGGTCCCTACCAAGTCCTCCTCATTATTCCTATGTCAGTAAAGCTGGAAGGAAGGCCGACGTGGATCCACGTATCGCACTGCAAGCCGGTCAAACAGACTAGTAGCAAATAAGGGGACATAATGTTTTAGTTTTTCGTATTTCCATATAATAATATTGGTAACCGCATGGGACAGCCTAAATTCTCCAACGTCCTTGAATAATAAGTTTGTACAATATCATGAAAAATTAATAGTACAGATGGGTATAGCCAATAAAATTGTCAGTTCTATTTTCATTTACCCTATGATTACACAAATGTGGGATAAATTGGTTAGGGCCACAGATTGTCCAGATGATCAAATTTGGGATATATTGGATATACTTAATACCACTGCCTGTGTTATGAATCTGTTGAAGGGTTTAAAGCCCACTGATTGCTCAGATTATGTCCCACTAATTCATGAAGCACCTAAACTAAAGGTCCCAGGAGGAATAACCGTATTAGCTGATAATTATACCTGTTATAATTCCCACGACACTACAGGTACACCAGTAGGGGTCTTCGAGACAGGTTTCTGTAAAGAGAACAATTCCCTGGATACTGACTTGCTAGCTAATCATACACAGTATATGTACGACATTTATTGGTTATGTGGAAATGGTAAGCTCCGTCCTAGGTTGCCTAATGCCTGGACAGGTCAATGCACCCTTTTTAAACTAGCTATGCAGTTCAAGATTTTACCTTGGGATCCAGAGACACCTGATGAATATACCCGAAAGAGGAGAAGTCTCGATCAGCTCCACATGAGTTATGAAGAAGATCCATTGGTATATGTCAATGGCATTGGAGTGCCAAGGGGGGTGCCTGACCAATTTAAAGCCCAGAACCAGATCTATGCTAGCTTTGCTTTATTAATCCACAAGTGCAGATTAATAAAAATGTTGATGGGATCAATTACATATATTACAGTGAACAAAGGTTTGTCAATTTTACCTGTGATGCTTTCCAAGGTATAGTTGAGGAGTTGAGCCCTAACACTAGAATGACCCTCCAAAACCGACTCGCCCTTGATATGATCTTAGCTGAGGAAGGAGGAGTCTGTGGGATGGTGGGAGAGGAATGTTGTACCTATACCCCTCAGAACTCTGGGGTAAGTGGAAAGACCATGATAGCCCTTAAAAATATAAATGGGTTAGCAGCAGAATTAAAATCTAATGTTGGAGTAGACACATCTTTCTTTTCCGGCTGGTTGGGTGGGCTCAAAGGATTCTTTCAACAAGCTTGTCTGGTACTGATTGCCTTTCTTGTAGTTGGATCGATAATCCTCTGTTGTGTTATTCCCCTGTATAAAAAGGTTATCACTGAGGCAACTCCGACTGGCACCTTCCTCAACCAAGAAGTAGACTCACCAGAGTATGATGGCACTGATCCAGGGGAGATCCCCAAGTACGTCCCCCTCAAGAAGTTAGACAAAACCCCTTACTCTCAGATGATGCTAAGAGATTTAGTTTAGGGACAGCGGGAGAACTCCATGTGAAGCTAGTGAAGGGTTCAGCTGCCTGGAGGCCTCTCGCAAGGGGAGAGCTTCTGAGGTGTCTGGATGAAGCAATCCACCTCCCCTTTCCCTATCACATGGACAGTCTCGAAGGAACTTTCTTTTTAGGGAAAAACTTAGTGTTTAGGGGGGATTGTCAAGTTGAAAATATATATCTTTATACTCTTTTGTACTTTTATATATTCTTATGCTGTGAAACAATAAGTTTTTCCCCTTATGTTTGCTAATGCAAATTTAACTGTATTTAAGATGGCTGCCAGTATTCACATAAGTTAGAAGATATTCAAAGATTTAGAGATTAATATGATAAAGACAATGACCGTAATAAGGACAGTTGGTGGGCAGACACCTTCTCCTTTCTTAATCCAGCCAATTGGTTTGAGGGACTTGCGGCTGGATAGCTGGATTCTTGCAAAGTTTGTTACATGTCACTGCCTTTATCCTTGTCATATATGTAATACTAAAACTTGTTCTTTGGTGTATTTCTGTATGTATTAGGAAATTCTGCACTAAGACAACTAATGATGAAACCAAAAGCGTTGCCACGCCTGCTTTTCTCTACACCGATTTCACAAAGTTACCTGATGAAGATGTTGAAGCCAAGCGCATGGCTATCTTCAAAAGATCCCCACCACTGTTATCAACAATTGTTATTCATAAATTCTAGTATACAGGGGGGACGGGTACGCCGCAACAGCCATGGCTGGTAACATGGCACCAGTCATGTGAAGACCAGTGCCCCTCGAGCTTATAGCTTGGGATAGTACCTCTGATGCTGGATATTAATTAACAAAATTTATCTAGGGGGGAATGTGAAGGAACAAATTATGAAAGATTCTCCATTTTGTGCTTTGACTCCATTTTGTTGTTGGTTAAAGATAAATTCTGTTATTTACTTAGGTAAAAGGTTACAGCTGCTATGAACTAACTGTCCTGTTTCTCACGAAGATAATATTTTGTTATTCAGCTAGTCTATGGTTCAGAATTGGTATAAAGACCTTGAGTGTTCTAATTGGAGCCGAGC
The DNA here is from genome assembly GCF_032444005.1 of Ranitomeya imitator. Lineage (NCBI taxonomy): Eukaryota > Metazoa > Chordata > Amphibia > Anura > Dendrobatidae > Ranitomeya > Ranitomeya imitator. The sequence goes on along the minus strand of NC_091284.1, from coordinate 707,264,202 downwards.
CAGATAAGAGACTCGTGGGGGTATCGCTATACAAGACTGAGGCATCTGTTAATATGTTTTTCTATGCCAAAAAGACACGACCATATCTGTAGTTCCCATTTTTCCTGTATCCTCATGGGTTAAGTTTTTCCTGTATTCTTATAGGTTAAGAACTGTGAACGTGTTCTTATGCTGATTGGTTGAAGTATAATTTCTATGACTATGAAAAGTCAGACAATAAACAGGGGCACAGAGATCTGCTCGATCCCCCACACAGAGGCACGAGTCTCCGTCTGGTCATTTTCAGTTGCCGGCAACTCCCTTTAGATTAATTTGGAAATCACTGAGTCAACCGTGAAGGATCACTTTAGATCCTCCCTCAACACTTTTACATTGATGACCTATCGGATCGGCGGGGATTTAGCAACTGGTACCCTGGCCCTGCCGATCAGCTGTTATAGGTGGCTGTGGTGGCTCTCGGTCGTAGGTACTCACTTGCTGAGCTGCTCCATCTTCTGGTAGTGGCTGAGGCTTGGTACTGCACATTCGCCACCTATTCAAATCAATAGGAGGCGGATGTGCGGTACCCTGCACTGGCTACTGTCAGAAGACGGCCAGTTCCACAAGTGAGTACTTTCAGCCTTCAGCCGCCACCGCCACTGATAACATACCAATACTGATAAAATACTGATCAAATACTGAACATGTGAACGTATAACACAGACAATTATTGCATCTCAATACTCGGACTGGCCATCGTCTCTCCTGACCCAAATGTGACAGCATGTATTTCTATGCATCTCTCAAGCTGGGGTCAAGAGAGCTGCTGCAAGTCTGTGCACTGTGATACGATCGTTGTCCACTTCAGGGCTGTGGAGTTGGTAAGACAAACCTATGACTCCGACTCCACAGCACTGCCTCACTACTGAGCATGTACATAAAGTGCAGCACAGACTCATCTCAACTAAAATCGTTAGATCAGGAATAGAATGGCATTTATAGGACATTTCATAATTTTCTCAAATTCTTATGAAAAAAATTACAGCACATCCTGCATTGTACTATTGTACCCAATTTATTAAATATTTTAGGAGTCTGAGTCGGTTCAGTTTATATAGACTCCGACAAAATGGTCACTAACTCCGACTCCACGACTCCAACTCCACAGCCCTAGTACGTGTTAGCCGTAGTCTGACTGCCCCCTTATGAAGGTCAGGTTGATGTTGTAAGGGTCGTTCCCAGGGCCGTAGTCATGGCTGAGGACACCTGGGCATCAGTGTCCTGGCCTCCCCTCACAGAAACATGTTCTCCATTTGTCAGCATACCTGTGCCTTCAGGTCCAGCTCCTTCAATTTCCCTTTTCTGCTGTGGGAGATCCTCTCCAGATGAGTCAGGAGAAACTGAGACACAGTCCAAATCAACTTCAACAATAACATACGATACGATACGATACAATACACTTTATTGATCCCGTGGGAAATTATGGTATCCCAGCAGCACAACTTAAATCATAAAAATCATAAAGGAATTACATAGTTGACATGACAGTTTGTTGACAGAAGAACATTATACATTAGAATAGGACATACACAACGAGTGAACTGAAATGTAGAGAAATAAGTAGACATTCACCTTGGTGGTTTAACCCTAATGTTATTATTGTACATTCCCATAGCAGTTGGCACAAACGATTTCCTATATTTTTCCTTCTTACACCTCAGAAGTATTAGCCGGTTACTGAAGGTGCTCTTCTGTCTGATGAATAGCTCATATAATGGATGTGCATTATTGTTCATAATTGCCATACACTTTTTCAGAGTTCTTCTCTCCACTACCTCCCCAAAAGAGTACAGATTACAGCCCACAGCAGAACTTGCCTTCTTGATAATCTTATTCAGCTTATTAGCATCAGAGGCCCGCACACTACTACCCCAGCACGTGATTGCAAAAAAGATGGCACTTGCCACTACAGATTGGTAGAACATTTCTAACATTTTGCTGCACACATTAAAAGACCTCAGTTTCCTTAGGAAATACAATCTGCTCATCCCCTTCTTGTAGACAAACTCTGAGTGGCATCTCCAGTCCAGTTTGCTATCCAAATGGACCCCCAAATATTTGTAACTCTCCACCTGCTCTACCTCCTGACCAGCAATAGTGATCGGTAAGCATTCCAACTTAATCCTGCTATAGTTGGCCACCAACTCCTTAGTTTTCTTAACATTTAGTTGCAGATAGTTACCATTGCACCAATCCATGAAATTCGACACCACACTTCTGTATTCCTCATCCCCCTGATCCCCCCTAATGCATCCCACAACCACGGAGTCATCCGAAAATTTTTGAAGGTGGCAAAGTTCAGATTTATACTGAAAGTCTGAAGTATACAGTGTGAATAGAAAGGGTGCAAGCACCGTTCCCTGGGGGGCACCTACACTGCTCAATAATCTGCTTGACACAACTGCTCCCATCTGTACAAACTGTGGCCGATCTGATAGGTAGTCAGTTATCCAATTTCTCATCCCCTCCTCAACCTTCATATCAGTCATCTTTTTGTGTAGTAAAAGTGGCTGCAGGGAGTTAAATGCACTCGAGAAATCGAAGAACATCGCTCGCACCGTGGTTCCGTCAATCTCCAGAAATGAATGTACCCTATGTAACAGAGAAAGAATAGCATCATCCACCCCCAATCTATGTCGGTAGGCAAACTGAAGGGGATCGATAAAAGCATTGACCCTTGGTCTTAAGTGAGCAAGCACTAATCTTTCCAAGGCCTTCATAGCGTGAGATGTTAAGGCTACAGGACGATAGTCATTTAGGGTTGCAGGAGAAGAAGTCTTGGGTACCGGCACCAGACAGGAAGTTTTCCATAGCACAGGTACCCTCTGTGTTTGTATACTTCCATTAAATAGGCGCGTAAAGACAGTACACAGCTGGTCTGCACAAACTTTAAGGACACGTGAGCTGAGTCCATCAGGTCCTGCAGCTTTACCAATGTTAAGTGACTTAAACTGCCTCCTCACATCATTTTCGGATACTCTAAAATTAGTCTGCTCATCCTCCAATATCGATGTTGCAGAATTTGCACCCAGGTCCCCTCCACTATCAGTTGGCACATGTACACATGTACTGCTGAACCTGTTGAAATACTCATTCATCTCATTAGCCTTGTCCATTGTTCCTGGATCATTTTCAGGCCTCAGCTTAAGCCCAGTCAGTAATTTCATTCCTGCCCAAACCTCTCTGGTATTATTGTGGGACAGTTTATTTTCAAGTTTAATTCTGAAGGCTTCCTGGGCCTCCTTTATTTTATGCTTCAATTCATGCTGTATCATTTTAATTTCCTCTTTGTCACCTACTTTAAATGCCTTTTTTTTCCTGTTGAGCAAATGCTTCAATTCCTTTGTTATCCATGGCTTGTTGTTTGCAAAACACCTAATCTTTTTAGTCGGCACCAGCATATCAGTGCAGAAGTTAATGTAGTCAGTCACTCTGCCAACCACTTCATTAACATTTGTATACTCGTCCATTGTCCCAAGCAGCACATCCCAGTCTGTAAGATGAAAGCAATCCTGCAAAGCCTGTTCATTTGTTGGACACCACATTCTAACTGATTTAAAGGTAGCCGGCTGTTTTTTAACAACAGGTTGGTAGACTGGTGACAATAGTACAAGATTGTGATCAGACTTCCCCAAGGGCGGCAGGGTAGACGATGAATAAGCATTCTTGACATTCGCATAGAGTAAGTCTAAAGTAATATTGTCACGTGTTGTACATTTCACAAATTGATAGAATTTAGGTAAGGCAGTAGAAATTTTAGCCCGGTTAAAATCCCCAGAGATTACAGTAAGCGAGTTGGGGTGTTTCAGCAGGAGCCGAGCAATGACTCCTGACAGCACTTCACCTGCAGCCTCATGGTTTGCAGTTGGTGGTATGTACAACACTATTGCAGTAACAAGCGAGAATTCTCTAGGAATATAGTAAGGTCTGAGGCCAACAGCTAGCAATTCAATGTTCGGACAACAATGGCGCTCCCTTACTGTCACATGCCCCTGATTGCACCAACCATTGTTTATGTAGAGTATAACTCCACCGCCCTTTTTTTTGCCGCTCTTCATAGTGTCTCTATCCGCCCGGACCATGTGAAATCCTGGTACTGAGACACTTGAGTCTGGGATCTCGCCACGTAACCATGTTTCAGTAAAACACATCAAACTGCATTCCTTGTATTCCCTCTGGGTCCGTATTAATGCCAGCAGTTCATCCGACTTATTACCCAGTGATTGAACATTCCCCATGATGATGGACGGAACTACAGGTTTAAACCGTCTTCGCCTTGCCTTAAGTTTTTTGCCCGCTCTGCAGCCTCTGTAGGGTCGCCTTACCTCACACGGGACATGTGGTCTGCCCACTGCAGGAGAAGACATTAGCCTGCGCAGCTCCAGAAGTCGTCCCCTTGAGTAAGCAACACGTTTATGAACAGACTTAGGGACATCAATCAAAACCTTGCCCATGTTAGTCGCACTAAGCCTGTCCGTGTAGGGAGGCACACAGTGCACTGCTCCAGACATAACTGTACCAATTCCCAGACAGGTAGTGGCCGCCTGGCAGTAGGTGCGTATAATACCAGTCCTAGGTTGCAAGGTGATCACAAATGCACTGTAAATCCAGATAGCTGCGGGTAGCAGCAAACATCCAAGGAAAACCTTCCAGGGGAGCCAAGGATCAGAAGCATACATCCAGAAAGCTGTGGGTAGCAGTATGCATCCAGGGGAAACAAATCAGAGGATCCCAGAAGCAACCAGCCAAGGGGAAATCCAAGGGTTCAGCATAAATCCAAGGGTTCAGCATAAATCCAAGGGAAGCATTCCAGCAGATCCAAGTTCAGAAGGAGAAGGTACTGGGGAAAAGAAATTCCTTAGGAGTACCAAAAAAGCTGAGGTTCAGAAAGAAAGAGGTTCACACATAACAAAAATAATTCCAAAATAAAATAAAGTAAAATAAAACAAAACAAAACAAAACTATTGCTGCTGCAATGGGCTGCCACTAGCACGGCGCCTTATTGTCCTCATCCAGCAGAGAGCAGACAGACACGTCTGCTCTCCTTGGTGTCCAAGGTGGTCACCAAGGTTGTCAACATCTTTACTGGTTCCCTTACACTGCACATCCAAAGACTTCACAATCTTTACAATAGGTTTCACAAAACAATATTCCCTTTCTTTCCCTGCGTTACTCTCGCGATCATAAAGCACGGGCCCGGGTCGGATTATCCTGATGGTTCCTCAGCATTTTCTTTGTGCAGCTCTGCTACGGGTATGCTTCGCCCCAGATACAAGATCATTAATCTCCAGAGTATAAAGCCACTGAAAGAGTACTGCCTTTCTGTTCTGCCTTCTGCCTTTGCACCACGTCTTTACTGTACGTGCTCACTGCTTCCATGGGATCCCTTGACCCCAGTTTTAAGGGTTTCTGCCCAAACTCACATTCTGAGTCTTCAAACTGTTCTAACCCGCTGATTATCTGTACTGTAGCTGTGGATGATGACAGTATCAGTACCTGCTAAAGGGGAAAAGCAAAAGGGAACATAATCCTTCATCCCCTTACAGTGTCATAACTCTTTTCAGCAAAAAGTAAAAGATGAGGCACCCATTTTCTTTGCCGTGGTCTTGTTTGTCAAGGTGCTTAGAATCTATAGTATACTTGTGATGAGGATTTATGCCTTTTAGGCTGGTTTCAGACTTGCGTTTTGATCTGCAGCATTTTAAACGTAAACGCATTTAAACGCATTTGGTACAAAAATGCGTTTAAATGCTGCGTTTTTTAGGCGCATGCGTTTTTGCATGTTTTAATGCAAACGCGGCGTTTTGACGCGTTTACAAGTGTTTATTCCTGCGTTTGCGTTTTTGAAACACATGATGAGAAGTGTGTGACAGCTGCCAATCATCAAAATCAACTAGAATACCCACTATAAACAGAAATACCTAGGGTTAGGGTTAGGATCCCTATTAACCCTAGGGGTCCTAACCCTAACCCTAAAACACAAACTCTAACCCTAACCCTAAAACACAAACTCTAACCCTAAAACACAAACTCTAACCCTAACCCAAACTCTAACACAAACCCTAACCCTAACCCAAACTCTAACCCAAACCCTAACACAAACCCTAACCCTAGGGATCCTAACCCTAACCCTTAGGGTTAGGATCCCTAGGGTTAGGGTCTGTGTTAGGGTCTGTGTTAGGGTTTGTGTTAGGGTTTGTGTTAGGGTTAGAGTTTGGGTTAGGGTTAGGGTGTTTTCTTGTGTTTTTCTATAAAAACGCATGCAAACGCATGTGCTTAAAAATGCATGCGCTTACATAGACATCTGTTGTGAATTCTGTGGCAGAGTTCACTCCTGTGGTCACAAGTGGTACTTCGGCTGATTCTCTTTGGGATCTTCCGTTTGTGGAGGAAAGTGGTACTGCAGCTTCTGAGTTTCCTCCCTCAGGTGATCTGGTGAGCTCGTTGGCTTTTTCTCTACTTAACTCCACCTGATGCTTTGATCTATGCTTCCTGTCAATGTTTCAGTGTTGGACTGGTTTTTTCCCTGGATCATTCCTGTGGCCTGCTGCTCTGCAAAGCTAAGTTTTGCTTATGTTATTTTGTTGCTATTTTTCAGTCCAGCTTGCTTAATTGGTTTTTCTCGCCTGCTGGAAGCTCTGTGACGCAGAGGGACGACCTCCGTACCGTTAGTCGGTGCGGAGGGTCTTTTTGTCCCCTCTGCGTGGTTATTTATAGGTTTTTGTGCTGACCGCAAAGTTATCTTCTCTATCCTCTATTCAGCTAGTCGGGCCTCACTTTGCTAAATCTGTTTCATCTCTATGTTTGTGTTTTCATCTTACTCACAGCCATTATATGTGGGGGGCTGCCTTTTCCTTTGGGGAATTTCTCTGAGGCAAGGTAGGCTTATTTTTCTATCTTCAGGAATAGCTAGTTTCTCAGGCTGTGACGAGGCGCCTAGGTTCTGGTCAGGAGCGCTCCACGGCTACCTTTAGTGTGGTTTGATAGGATCAGGGATTGCGGTCTGCAGAGTTCCCACGTCTCAGAGCTCGTTCTTTATTTTTGGGTTATTGTCAGATCACTGTATGTGCTCTGACCTCCATGTCCATTGTGATTCTGAATTGCCTTTCACAACAGACATCAATACGTTTTTTTGCCGCGAAAAAACGCATGCTTTTTTTGCGGCAAAAAAACGCCGCAAAAATTACTACATGTTGCATTTCTGCAACACAACGCATGCAGAGAAAAAACGCATGCGTTGCAAAAACGCGTCAAAACACATGCAAAAAACGCATGCGTTTTTAATGTTAAATATAGGGAAAAAAATGCATGCTTTTTTTGCGTTTTTTACCGCAAAAGCGCAAAAAAAAAAAACGCAAATGTGAAACCAGCCTTACTCTGAAATATTTAGGACTTTAATTCTACCTTGGGGAGTTGAATTTAATAAGGAACCCATGACTCGATCTGACAACTTCCAATGACCTTTTATCTTGTCTAGTTAATATGATTAGTCTAGCTACTTCTTGTTGATGATGCAAAGGGCCACATTCCCACCCTGTGAAGTGCAGAAGAAGGAGTGGCAATTATAATGACTTGAGGACTAAAATGAGACGTACTCATGACCTACCTGTCATCTGGGAGTCTGGTGACTGCATAAAAGGACAATACATGGAAAGCCGAGCAGACACCATCCACTAAAGGAGAGAAAACCAGAAGAGTCGTAATAAAGCTCTTTACAAGGTAAGTTAATGAGATCATGATGTTATATCTCCAAATCAGTTTTACTATATAGATATGGACAGAAAGTTTACTTTTTTTATAATCTATCTTTTATTTGTAGATGTATTGAAACAAATATGAAAAAAAGTTAAAAAAATATATAAATTTAAAGTCAGCAAATCCTCTTGATAATTTATTTACTATATGTTATGAATACTATAAATATATAATTCACGTTAACTCATAGTAACTATCAAAACACTAAGGACATAATAAAGCTAATAAGTACTCAATATTCATAATCTGCTGATTGTCATACCATATTAGAAAATGTATACTAATATTTTCATGCCTTCAATGCTTTTCCTCAGCTTACCAGATGAAAAAGACACAATTAACATACGTAACAGCTGCAATAATCTTGGTTATGGCTCCAGGAAGTTTGCAGATTTTGGTAAGAGATTCTTCAGATGAAACAAGGTAAGACTGTGTTTTATAAAGAAATATATATAGGTCATTTAACCCCTTAATGACTAGTGGTACTTTTGGTTTTGCATTTTCATTTTTTGCTCCCCTTCTTCCCAGAGCCATAACTTTTTTATTTTTTGGTCAAAATGGCCATGCGAGGGCTAGTTTTTTGAAGGACGAGTTCTACTTTTGAATGACACCATTGGTTTTCCATGTCATGTACTCGAAAATGTGAAAAAATTGCAAGTGCGGTGAAATTGCAAAAAAAGTTCAATCCCACAGTTTTTTTTTAACGAGTTCATAGAAACTAAACATGTATAGGCTCTTTTTTTATTTTAGTGGTGAAAAAAAATTCCAAAGTTCGTTTAAAAAAAAAAAATTGCGCCATTTTGCGATACCCGTAACTTCTCCATATCTCGTGGTCTCGAGTTGGGTGAGGGCTTATTTTTTGCTTGCCGACCTGACGTTTTTAATGATACCATTCTGGTGCAGATGCAAACTTTTGATTGACCGTTATTGCATTTTAATGCAATGTTGCAGCAACCAAAAAAACCTATTACTGGGGTTTTGACTTTTTTTTCTCTTTACGCCATTTAGCGATCGGGTTAATTCTTTTTTATTTTGATAAATCGGGCGATTCTGAAAGTGGTGATACCAAATATGTGGATGTTGGATTTATTTTTTATTGTTTTATTTTTAATAGGGCGAAAAGGGGGTGATTTGAACTTTTATTTATTTTTTATATATATTTTTAAAAACATTTTCTTTTAACTTTTGACATGCTTCAATAGTCTCCATGGGAGACTACACGCTGCCATAACCCTGTTGGCTCTTCTACATACAGGTGATGATCAGATCGCCTGTATGTAGCAGAATTGCTGACTTGCTATGAGCACAGAGTGGCGCTCTTAGCAATCTGCAGTTACAACCATAGAGGTCTGCTGGGGACTAGTGATGGGCGAGTAGCATTGTTGCACAGGTCTCCCCGAGCATGCTCGGGTGATCTTTGAGTATTTTGGTGTGCTCGGAGATGAGGAATGCCTGTTTGTTAGGGAATTCTCACACGTATTCAGCCTGTCCAGCAGCCGTAAATCATGCAGCTGAGGCGAAGAAAATTAAATCACCGAGCACGCCAAAATACTCGGAGATCACCCGAGCGTGTCCGGGAAGACCGGAGCAATGAGTATACTCGCTCATCACTACTGGGGACCTCTGGTTGTCATGCCAACCCATCGGTAACCCGCAATCACGTGATGGGGTCACTGATGGGCGGGATTTCTGGGGTGCTTGCCAGAAGCGCACGTTAAATGCCACTGTCAGAGTTTGACAGCGGCATTTGACTAGTTAACACCCACAGGTAGATCACGATTCCACCCATGGCTGTTAAAGGCATATGTCAGCTGTTGAAAACAGCGCTGGAGCCCACATCAAAGGGAAGGAGTCTGACATCGGCGTACTATTATGCACGTCGGAAAGGGGTTAAAGAATAACTATATTTTCAAGTAACTTTTCAGATTAAGCTGTTATGTGTGCACATGACGTATATCCTAACCAGTTTTTCCCTTTGTAGTCGCTATCTCTGAATTTACAATCGACTCTGAGCTGGGCAGAGGAGATTAGCTGCTATGATGTCTCCCGTGCATGTGTAGGGCAGAATACCGATCGGTGGGTGCTGACAGGGCTGCTGAGGCAGAGCCTGTTGTTGCAGGGGGAAGGAAATTGAAGACAGAAGGGACCCATGACCTGCATAGAGGGGGCGTGGTGAGCCAGGACAGTATAAGGGGTTTTGCATGGGAGAAGAAAAGTAGCTCCTGCCAGAGTGAAGTAATAGTAAGGACCTGCGTCGCACCGCGAATAACGATAGGCTTGCGCGGCAGTGTTAAGGGGCGATTGCAGAAAGGAGTTGGAAACATCATTGGGCATGCAGAGGAATGCATGCCGAGCGGGAGACTGCTGTGAAATACTTTTGGATGCAGAGCAGCGTGACAGACTAGGGGCTCAGCGGGTCAGACCCGTGATTGTCCGCTGCCGCCAGACGTTCAGTAAGATTAGAAAGTTCAGTAAGATCTTCCTATATTTGCCTGTTTCCTTACCCAGCTCCTCTCTCTTCCACCCCTCTCCATGGAGCATAATAGGGGGTGTATCTTGACACCTCACTGTGCTGGCAGTCTGTCTTGTCTTGGGTCCAATACTTTTGGATGCAGAGCAGCGGTCTGGATGCAGACCGGTGACTGCCCGCTGCCGACACAAGAGAGAAGACCGACATATTAGGCGGGGAAGCCAGAAGACCTCAGCACCGGCCTTAGCCGGCAGCCAGCATTCAATCCAAAGGAAGTGACAGTCGCCCGACTCACGCTAAGTGAACTTGACTTACATATAAATTGCCACCTTAAGTTGCTGTTCTTTTTGTATTCCTTAGCTTTAACTTGATTTATCCCCTGTTGCTCCCTGCGAATAGATCTATCCCTGTAACGATTAAATTAAACAATTGCTTTCCCCTGTTAACTCTTGCTCTGTGCCTCTGTGTCGCTGCATCCAATTATTTGTGTTACACATGCACAGCAAGAGATTTCCTGCTCTTCATTCCTCAGGTAGCACACAGACCGAATCAGCAGTAGCATAGAGGAAATGATATAGCAGTACTGGGCACTACAGTTGCTTATCCAGCTATGGGATGAGGTAGAAGACTTGTTAGAAAGCTCAGTATGATCTTTCTGTGTCTGCCTGTTTCCTCACGCAGCTCCTCTTTCTTCCACCCCTGTCCATGGAGCATAATAGGAGGAGCATCTTGACACTTCATTGTGCTGGCACAGTCTGTCTTGTCTTGAGCAAGATGGAGTTGAGTCAATGGTGAGTTCAGGAAGCAAAATGGAGGGGAATAAGTGTCCCATAAGTGGAGAAAGAAGCATGTACTACTCAGTTTTGTAAAATATGTTGAAAGTACAATTATTTTTTAAACTCTACAGATGGGCAATCCATTTCAAGTCTGAAGGATTCAGTTACTAGACATGATTTTAAGCATTTGGTATACAATATAAAGCATCTTATATTGTCCCACTATCAATGAGAGCTTTATATAGTTTTGGTGTCCTATATGGTAACAGAATTCTCAGGCTGTGTCATGCACAAGGGCTTGGATTCAACTGTTAACCGTGCACCCTATATTTGTACTCTTTAACTGTATTTTTACTCTATTGCTGAGCACAAAGCCTGATCTATGTAGTATTATCCAGATAAAATCTGCTGTTTCCATTCATTAATATTAGTTTCAGTTCATTTTCCTTGCAGTCTATTGGCAAATACTAGATACCACATAGCCTGATCCAAATTTTTTATATTTTTTAGACATTTTTTACTACAACACGGAAAAATATATGTTTAAAGTGACATAAAATGTGCCAAATGCCTTGTATTACATTGTACATTTTATATTTTTCCATGATTGTTTGATTGGCTTGATGTATATCCTATGCTAATCATGTACATAAGACGGTAATAATAATTTTATTTTGGACTTACAGTAGCTTTCTACATTACATTATGAAACATTTGGAATATGGAATTCTGATCTATAGTGTGAAATTCATAGTAATTTACCAACTTTAAGATTGAAAATCAATAACTATTGTGTGGGGGGAAAGCTTTAACCCAGTTGCGGACAGCAAATATAGGAAACTTCCAGTGGTGGAACTAGAGTCTGATGGGCCCTGGTACAAGATTGGTATGGGCCAGTAGCGTAGCTATCAGCGGGCAGAGGGGGCGGTCGCCCAGGGCCCTGTGCTCTGAGGGGGCCAACCTGGAGCTATGCTACTGTAACTGCATCGGTGCGCGCAGAATTAATCTCCCTGCTCTGCCGCTATGGGGCCCCTGAGCAGGCGGGGGGCCCGGTGCCAGCAGTGGGCCCCCCGCCGTCATCGCATGGTCAGCTGTATTGGCAACTAGCTGATACAGCTCACCGCATTGATGAGGGAAGGAGCGCTGTGCTGCGCTCCTTCCCCCATCATCCCCCTGTCAGCGTCTGATGTCACTCGCAGAAGCCGACACGGACAGTGGGCACAGTGACGTCACTGCCCTGCGCCCGCTGTCAGGACAAGAGCGGGAGCAGGGAGCACCGCTGGAACAAGGAGGAAGAGAGGTGAGTATTGTGGTTTTTTTATGGGGCTGCCTTATACACTACAGGATCTGCCTATGGGGGGCTGCTGCCTAATACACTACAGGATTTGACTATGGGGGGGGGCTGCTGCCTAATACACTATGATCTGACTGTGGGGGGCTGCTGCCTAATACACTATAGGATCTGCCTATGGGGGGCTGCTGCCTAATACACTATAGGATTTGAGTATGGGGGGCTGCTGCCTAATACACTACTGGATCTGACAATGGGGGGGCTGCTGCCTAATACACTACAGGATCTGACTATGGGGGGCTGCAGCCTAATACACTACATGATCTGCCTATGGGGGTGTTGCCTAATACACTACAGGATCTGCCTATGGGGGTGCTGAATAATACTACAGGATCTGGCCATGGGGGGGCGCTGCTTTATACACTACAGGATGTGCCTATGGGGGGGTGCTGCCTTATACCACAGGGTCTGCCTATAGGGGTACTGTCTTGTACTATATTGGGCACTATCTGGCACATTATACTATATGGAGGTTATCTATGGGGCCATCATACAGTGTGGGGATTACAGTGTTGGAGCCATCAAACAGTATGGAGTCTACTAAGGGGTCAGTATACTGTGTGGGTGGTACTATACAGTTAGGGGGCATTATACTGTGTATAGGGGAGCTGTACAGGGGGAGACTTGGGACATTATTAAATGTAAAGTGGGCACTTATTGTTATAGGGGAACTCGGGTTACTGTGACTATCAAAGGGGCACACAGGGCATTATTACTTTCTAGGGGGTAAAATATGGGCAGTGTTTTCCAGGGCACTTGAACCTGGCATTACTATATTAGAGGGGGTGCTTTAGAATTTACACAGCAGGGGCAGTAATAGGGACACATACGGCAGCAGCGGCTAAGTATTGGGGTATCAGGTGCAGTAATAGGGACACATACGGCAGCAGCGGCTCAGTATTGGGATATCAAGTTGTGAGATCTTTTGGAACACCTGGAGTGGACATGACAATGAACCTCCCAAGGGTGAGCTGACCAGGTAGACCACCCCCTATACAGGGAGCGTTAGAGGCAGACCCTAGGGAGACTATTGCCGCAGAAGCTGGAACCCGGAGACAGGTAGCACGAGGTACAAAATAGAGATGCTGGGCGTAGGATGGACAGAGCGGGGTAAGATGAAGTACAGTTTGGTAAGAGCTGAGTACAGGCGAGACCAAAGGAGCACTGGGAAGGGGAAGACACAAAGGAAGCAGGACAGGACAGAGACACCAGACTAACAGAGTACGGAGCGGACACTGGGAAGGCTGGACTGGACGAGCACACAAGGAAGCCTGGGAAAGGCAGAGAAGCTGAACTGGCTGGACAGAGCAGAGACTCAGAACAGACAGTGCAAAGACAAAGGTGGACCTGAGTCACAGAAGCACAAGTGACAGACAGGCAAGGAGCAGAGGAAGGAATCACCTTAAATACATGGAGTGCTGAAGGACTTCCGGGTCACGGTCCTCCAGGATCACAGAGAGGAGATACAGAGTGCCTGTAAATCAGAAAGAGGAAGTGCTGGACTGGGTGGTGCACATGTCTGTACAGGTAATACGAGGTACAAAATAGAGAAGTTGGGCATAGGACGGACAGAGCGGGGTAAGATGAAGTACAGTTTGGTAAGAGCTGAGTACAGGCGAGACCAAAGGAGCACTGGAAAGGGGAAGACACAAAGGAAGCAGGACAGAACAGAGACACCAGACTAACAGAGTACGGAAAAGTCACAGAGAAAAAAGCAGAGATGTTTTACCTGCTGAAGCCTCCAACCAAATGTACCAGCAGGGCGCAGCGAACCCGATAAATGATGGCAAACACACAGGTGCAAAAAATACAGATGAAACAACCACTTTCAATCCAGTGTTGGCTGTTTGGCATTAGTGCACAAAAAGATAAGAGATACTAGTCTGTATATGGCATAATTCACACACGCAATGCAGAGCATCTGGTTTACAGCCTATTAGTAACGCACATGCTTTTATTCAATGCTTAGCGTTAGGACTGGCAAATTGTAAGGACCCTTGACGTGGGTTGCCAGCTTACGTATTGAGGCCCCGATATAAACGAATACCTTACATACATTGATATGTGGTTTTCTTTTTGCACTTTATCTTGCTGGGCGCAGTCGGACCAAGATGGCTCTGTAAACTATTGGCCCCTGTTCGCACAGCATGCATTTTGTAGCACTGGGCAGCCCGCCTGCATGTGCGTTACTAATAGGCTGTAAACCAGATGCTCTGCATTGTTTGTGTGAATTATGCCATATACAGACTAGTATCTCTTATCTTTTTGTGCACTAATGCCAAACAGCCAACACTGGATTGAAAGTGGTTGTTTCATCTGTATTTTTTGCACCTGTGTGTTTGCCATCATTTATCGGGTCCGCTGTGCCCTGCTGGTGCATTAGGTTGGAGGCTTCAGCAGGTAAAACATCTCTGCTTTTTTCTCTGTGACTTTTTTGAATTTTTTGGAGGATTTTTAAGTCCTCTTTTTGTGTCGGTGAGCTTTTATTTAACAGAGTACGGAGCAGACACTAGGAAGGCTGGACTGGACGAGGAGACAAGGAAACCTGGGAAAGGCAGAGAAGCTGAACTGGCTGGACAGAGTGGGGACTCAGTACAGGCAGTGCAAAGACAAAGGTGGACCTGAGTCACAGAAGCACAAATGACAGACAGGCAAGGAGCAGAGGAAGGAATCGCCTTAAATTCATGGAGTGCTGAAGGACTTCCGGGTCACGATCCTCCAGGATCACAGAGAGGAGATACAGAGTGCCTGTAAATCAGAAAGAGGAAGTGCTGAACTGGGCGGTGCGCACGCTGTTGTGAATTCTGTTGTCGAACTCCCTCCTGTGGTCGTGAATGGTACTTCGGCGAGTTCTGTCTATGGGCTCCCTCTGGTGGCTGT
Organism: Ranitomeya imitator; assembly: GCF_032444005.1. Taxonomy (NCBI): domain Eukaryota; kingdom Metazoa; phylum Chordata; class Amphibia; order Anura; family Dendrobatidae; genus Ranitomeya; species Ranitomeya imitator. Next base: position 707,248,931 of record NC_091284.1, on the reverse strand, counting down.
GAGTGAAGCTGCTGCTTCTGAGGTTCCTTACACAGGTGACGTGGTTTATCCTTTGGTTGACTGCTCTATTTAACTCCTCTCAGATCGTTACTCCATGCCAGCTGTCAATGTTTTTGCATTGGTTCAGTTCGCTCCTGGATCTCTCTGGTGACCTGCCTTCTCCTGCAGAAGCTAAGTTCCTGATAGTCATTATTTGTTCACTGTTTTCTTGTCCAGCTGGTTTTCATGATTTTGTCTTGCTAGCTGGAAGCTCTGGGATGCAGAATGGCCCCTCCGCACCGTGAGTCGGTACGGAGGTCTTTTTTGCACACTCTGCGTGGTCTTTTGTAGATTTTGTGCTGATCGCAAAGTTACCTTTCCTATCCTCTGTCTATTTAGTAAGACGTTTATTCTCAGTGAGGTAGGTCAAGCGAAGGACCTCGTATAAGAGAGATGCCGTAAAGTGGCTACGAGGTACACATAAATATGGCCATTTTTATGCGCTAAAAGCTCTCATTTTTCATATTTCTAGTGCAGTAATGCAGTTCAAATTTCGTGTTTTCAAGTTTGCATGTTTTGGCGCTGCAGTGTGCTGCCCTTTTTACTTAACTATATACGAGTTGGCGACTCTGGGTTCAGCACCTGTTCACACTCAGTCTATGTTTGGATGTGCAGGTCAGGTTTTTGAAATGTATTCTTTAGCCTTCTGATCGTGCACTCCCAGCCTCCTAGCCACAGGTGTTTTAATTATAGTAGGTCCAATACCCCTCCACAGAAAGAGAGAATTTGAGTCCAAGAAGAGGTTTCACATGTACCCATTCAGATGGAGACGTTTATTCTCAGTGAGGTAGGTCAAGCGTAGGACCTCGTATAAGAGAGATGCCGTAAAGTGGCTACGAGGTACACATAAATATGGCCATTTTTATGCGCTAAAAGCTCTCATTTTTCATATTTCTAGTGCAGTAATGCAGTTCAAATTTCGTGTTTTCAAGTTTGCATGTTTTGGCGCTGCAGTGTGCTGCCCTTTTTACTTAACTATATACGAGTTGGCGACTCTGGGTTCAGCACCTGTTCACACTCAGTCTATGTTTGGATGTGCAAGTCAGGTTTTTGAAATGTATTCTTTAGCCTTCTGATCGTGCACTCCCCGCCTCCTAGCCACAGGTGTTTTAATTATAGTAGGTCCAATACCCCTCCACAGAAAGAGAGAATTTGAGTCCAAGAAGAGGTTTCACATGTACCCATTCAGATGGAGACGTTTATTCTCAGTGAGGTAGGTCAAGCGTAGGACCTCGTATAAGAGAGATGCCGTAAAGTGGCTACGAGGTACACATAAATATGGCCATTTTTATGCGCTAAAAGCTCTCATTTTTCATATTTCTAGTGCAGTAATGCAGTTCAAATTTCGTGTTTTCAAGTTTGCATGTTTTGGCGCTGCAGTGTGCTGCCCTTTTTACTTAACTATATACGAGTTGGCGACTCTGGGTTCAGCACCTGTTCACACTCAGTCTATGTTTGGATGTGCAGGTCAGGTTTTTGAAATGTATTCTTTAGCCTTCTGATCGTGCACTCCCCGCCTCCTAGCCACAGGTGTTTTAATTATAGTAGGTCCAATACCCCTCCACAGAAAGAGAGAATTTGAGTCCAAGAAGAGGTTTCACATGTACCCATTCAGATGGAGACGTTTATTCTCAGTGAGGTAGGTCAAGCGTAGGACCTCGTATAAGAAAGATGCCGTAAAGTGGCTACGAGGTACACATAAATATGGCCATTTTTATGCGCTAAAAGCTCTCATTTTTCATATTTCTAGTGCAGTAATGCAGTTCAAATTTCGTGTTTTCAAGTTTGCATGTTTTGGCGCTTGCAGTGTGCTGCCCTTTTTACTTAACTATATACGAGTTGGCGACTCTGGGTTCAGCACCTGTTCACACTCAGTCTATGTTTGGATGTGCAGGTCAGGTTTTTGAAATGTATTCTTTAGCCTTCTGATCGTGCACTCCCCGCCTCCTAGCCACAGGTGTTTTAATTATAGTAGGTCCAATACCCCTCCACAGAAAGAGAGAATTTGAGTCCAAGAAGAGGTTTCACATGTACCCATTTAGATGGAGACGTTTATTCTCAGTGAGGTAGGTCAAGCGTAGGACCTCGTATAAGAGAGATGCCGTAAAGTGGCTACGAGGTACACATAAATATGGCCATTTTTATGCGCTAAAAGCTCTCATTTTTCATATTTCTAGTGCAGTAATGCAGTTCAAATTTCGTGTTTTCAAGTTTGCATGTTTTGGCGCTGCAGTGTGCAGCCCTTTTTACTTAACTATTTAGTAAGTCTGGCCTCCCTTTGCTGAAACCTGTTTCATTTCTGCGTTTAAATATAACAGAAAGCATGGAAAGTCTACTTCTAAAGCAGATAGATGAAGCTGCAACCCATAATGAGGTCCTGGTTATGGGGGACTTTAACTACCCGGATATTAACTGGGAAACAGAAACCTGTGAAACCCATAAAGGCAACAGGTTTCTGCTAATAACCAAGAAAAATTATCTTTCACAATTGGTGCAGAATCCAACCAGAGGAGCAGCACTTTTAGACCTAATACTATCTAATAGACCTGACAGAATAACAAATCTGCAGGTGGTTGGGCATTTAGGAAATAGCGACCACAATATTGTGCAGTTTCACCTGTGTTTCACTAGGGGGACTTGTCAGGGAGTCACAAAAACACTGAACTTTAGGAAGGCAAAGTTTGAACAGCTTAGAGATGCCCTTAATCTGGTAGACTGGGACAATATCCTCAGAAATGAGAATACAGATAATAAATGGGAAATGTTTAAGAACATCCTAAATAGGCAGTGTAAGCGGTTTATACCTTGTGGGAATAAAAGGACTAGAAATAGGAAAAACCCAATGTGGCTAAACAAAGAAGTAAGACAGGCAATTAACAGTAAAAAGAAAGCATTTGCACTACTAAAGCAGGATGGCACCATTGAAGCTCTAAAAAACTATAGGGAGAAAAATACTTTATCTAAAAAACTAATTAAAGCTGCCAAAAAGGAAACAGAGAAGCACATTGCTAAGGAGAGTAAAACTAATCCCAAACTGTTCTTCAACTATATCAATAGTAAAAGAATAAAAACTGAAAATGTAGGCCCCTTAAAAAATAGTGAGGAAAGAATGGTTGTAGATGACGAGGAAAAAGCTAACATATTAAACACCTTCTTCTCCACGGTATTCACGGTGGAAAATGAAATGCTAGGTGAAATCCCAAGAAACAATGAAAACCCTATATTAAGGGTCACCAATCTAACCCAAGAAGAGGTGCGAAACCGGCTAAATAAGATTAAAATAGATAAATCTCCGGGTCCGGATGGCATACACCCACGAGTACTAAGAGAACTAAGTAATGTAATAGATAAACCATTATTTCTTATTTTTAGTGACTCTATAGCGACAGGGTCTGTTCCGCAGGACTGGCGCATAGCAAATGTGGTGCCAATATTCAAAAAGGGCTCTAAAAGTGAACCTGGAAATTATAGGCCAGTAAGTCTAACCTCTATTGTTGGTAAAATATTTGAAGGGTTTCTGAGGGATGTTATTCTGGATTATCTCAATGAGAATAACTGTTTAACTCCATATCAGCATGGGTTTATGAGAAATCGCTCCTGTCAAACCAATCTAATCAGTTTTTATGAAGAGGTAAGCTATAGACTGGACCACGGTGAGTCATTGGACGTGGTATATCTCGATTTTTCCAAAGCGTTTGATACCGTGCCGCACAAGAGGTTGGTACACAAAATGAGAATGCTTGGTCTGGGGGAAAATGTGTGTAAATGGGTTAGTAACTGGCTTAGTGATAGAAAGCAGAGGGTGGTTATAAATGGTATAGTCTCTAACTGGGTCGCTGTGACCAGTGGGGTACCGCAGGGGTCAGTATTGGGACCTGTTCTCTTCAACATATTCATTAATGATCTGGTAGAAGGTTTACACAGTAAAATATCGATATTTGCAGATGATACAAAACTATGTAAAGCAGTTAATACAAGAGAAGATAGTATTCTGCTACAGATGGATCTGGATAAGTTGGAAACTTGGGCTGAAAGGTGGCAGATGAGGTTTAACAATGATAAATGTAAGGTTATACACATGGGAAGAGGGAATCAATATCACCATTACACACTGAACGGGAAACCACTGGGTAAATCTGACAGGGAGAAGGACTTGGGGATCCTAGTTAATGATAAACTTACCTGGAGCAGCCAGTGCCAGGCAGCAGCTGCCAAGGCAAACAGGATCATGGGGTGCATTAAAAGAGGTCTGGATACACATGATGAGAGCATTATACTGCCTCTGTACAAATCCCTAGTTAGACCGCACATGGAGTACTGTGTCCAGTTTTGGGCACCGGTGCTCAGGAAGGATATAATGGAACTAGAGAGAGTACAAAGGAGGGCAACAAAATTAATAAAGGGGATGGGAGAACTACAATACCCAGATAGATTAGCGAAATTAGGATTATTTAGTCTAGAAAAAAGACGACTGAGGGGCGATCTAATAACCATGTATAAGTATATAAGGGGACAATACAAATATCTCGCTGAGGATCTGTTTATACCAAGGAAGGTGACGGGCACAAGGGGGCATTCTTTGCGTCTGGAGGAGAGAAGGTTTTTCCACCAACATAGAAGAGGATTCTTTACTGTTAGGGCAGTGAGAATCTGGAATTGCTTGCCTGAGGAGGTGGTGATGGCGAACTCAGTCGAGGGGTTCAAGAGAGGCCTGGATGTCTTCCTGGAGCAGAACAATATTGTATCATACAATTATTAGGTTCTGTAGAAGGACGTAGATCTGGGTATTTATTATGATGGAATATAGGCTGAACTGGATGGACAAATGTCTTTTTTCGGCCTAACTATGTTACTATGTTACTATGTTACTAAGGTAGGCTTTATTTTCTATCTCTAGGGCTAGATAGTTCTTAGGCTGTGACGAGGCGCCTAGGTCTGGTCAGGAGCGCTCCACGGCTATTTCTAGTGTGTGTGATAGGATTAGGGCTTGCGGTCAGCAGAGCTCCCACATCCCAGATCTCGTCTTGTATGAGGTTTAACTATCAGGTCATTCCGGGTGCTCCTAACCACCAGGTCACAACAGCACGCACACCCGACGAGAACCAGGGAGTGGAGAAGAATGAAGGAGAGGATGCGCACCTGCAGGAGGAGCGCGCCGTAGCAGGTAAGTATGAGCGGGGGGAGCGGCAGTGGTCCCGGCAGCAGGCACAACCGCAGGAGTGTCCGTGACACAGGTGCAGGAATAGGGACACATACAGCAGCAGCGGCTCAGTATTGGGATATCAGATGCAGTAATAAGGACATATACGGCTACAGCGGCTCAGTATTGGGGTATCAGGTGCAGTAATAGAGACACATACGGCAGTAGCAGCTCAGTATTGGGGTATCAGGTGCCGTAATAGAGACACATACGGCAGCAGCGGCTCAGTATTGGGGTATCAGGTGCAGTTACAGGGACACATACGGCAGCAGCGGCTCAGTATTGGGGTATCAGGTGCAGTAATAGGGACACATACGGCAGCAGCGGCTCAGTATTGGGGTATCAGATGCAGTAATAAGGACACATACGGCTACAGCGGCTCAGTATTGGGGTATCAGGTGCAGTAATAGAGACACATACGGCAGCAGCGGCTCTGTATTGGGGTATCAGGTGCAGTAATAAGGACACATACAGCAGCAGCGGCTCAGTATTGGGGTATCAGGTGTAGTAATAGGGACACATATGGCACCAGCGGCTCAGTATTGGGGTATCAACATGACGAGGAGTTTGTGCAGGTTTGGAATAGATGATGATGGGGCTGGAATGTGAGAAGTGAAATGTGTCTTTGTTGTTTTCTCTGCAGACGAGTCCTGGCTGGAAGAAGTTGTCATGCCGGTCTTGGCCAGATGGAAAAGATGGGAAAAGTGAACAATTTCATCAGAAAGGATGTCAGCGGTAAGACATTATCTGCAACTGTGCTGTGATCTCTTATATGTTCTGTAGGACTGTATTTACCACTGATCGTATGGTGGTAATATCTATGTTGGTTCTCCTCCACTATTAGGGCGTGTCACCGAATTGTAATCAAGGTTACCTGATTAGGGGCCCACTCAGAAGCTTTGCCCCCCCCCCGAACCAAAACCCTAGCTACGCTTCTGGTATGGGCCCCTCTCTATCCTGGGATATACAGTGGGGAAAATAAGTATTTGATACACTGCCTACATTTTACAACTTTTCCCACCTACAAAGAGTGGAGAGGTCTGTAATTTTTATTGTAGGTACACCATCTGTGAGAGACAGAATCTAAAAAATAAATCCATAAAAATTATTGTTTGATTTTTACATAATTAACCCCTTTATCCCTGAGGGTGGTTTGCACATTAATGACTTGGCCAATTTTCATAATTCTGACCACTGTCATTTTATGAGGTCTAGAACACTTCAACGGATCCTGGTGATTCTGACAATGTTTCTTTGTGACATATTGTACTTCTTGATAGTGGTAAAATTGCTTCAGTATGACTTGCATTCATATGTGAAAAAATGGAAATTTGGTAAAAATTTGGAACATTTTGCAATTCTCCAACTTTGAATTTTTATGCCCTCAAATCACAGAGAAATGTCACACAAAATAGTTAATAAATAAAATTTTTCACATGTCTACTTTACATCAGCACAATTTTGGAACCACCTTTTTTGTTACAAAGTTATAAGTGTTAAAAGTTGACCGTCAATTTTTCATTTTTCCATCAAAATTTACAAAATCATTTTTTTTAGGGACCACATCATATTTGAGGGGTGCATATGATAGAAGATACCCAAAAGTGACACCATTCTTTAAACTGCACCCATCAAGGTGCTCAAAACCACATTCAAGAAGTTTATTAACCCTTCGGGTGTTTCACAGGAATTTTTTGAAAAAAAAAATTAACATTTAATTTTTGTAACAAAATATTTACTTCACATCCAATTTTTTATTTTGACAAGGGTAACATGAAAAAGGATGCCAAAATTTGTTGTGTAATTTCTCCTGAGCATGCCGATACCACATATGAGGGAAACAAACACTATGGGCGCACAACAGAGCTCGAAAGGGAAGGAGCACCATTTGACTTTTTGAATGCAAAATTTGCAGGAACAATTGGCGGATGCCATGTCACGTTTGGAGAGCGTCTGTTGTGCCTAAACAATGAAAATCCCCCAAATGTGACACCATGTTGGAAACTAGACCCCTCAGGGAACTGATGTAGATGTGTAGTGAGCACATTAAACCCTCGGGTGCTTCACAGAAGTTTACAACGTTGAGCCGTAAACATTAAAAAAAAAAATTCCTCACAAATATGTTTTTAGCACAAAATATTGCATTTTCATAAAGGCAACAAGGGAAATTGCACCATACAATTTGTTGTGCGATTTCTCCAGAGTACTCTGATACCCAATATGAGGGAGAAAACTACTGTTTGGGCGCACAGCAGGGCTCGGAAGGGAAGGAGTATCATTTGACGTTTTGAATGTGAAATTTCCTGGAATCATTAGCGGATGCTATATCTCATTTGGAAAGCCCCTGATGTGCCTAAACAGTTAAAACCCCCACAAGTGACCCATTTTAGAAACTAGACCCATCAAGGCTTGTATTTTGATGTGTTGTGAGCACATTGAACACCCAGTTGCTTCACAGAAGTTTATAACGTTGAGCAGTGAAAATTAAAAAAAAATTCACCACAAAAAGGTTAATTTGGCCCCAAATTTTGCATTTTCATAAGGGTAACAGGAGAAATTGCACCATCCAGCTTCTTGTGGATTTCTCCTGAGTACGCCAATACTCCATATGTGGAGGAATACTACTTTTTAAGCACAGTGCAAAGCTCAGAAGGGAAGAGGCGCCATATTGGAGTTCAGATTTTGCTAGAATGGTTTGAGGGTGCCATGTCACATTGGCAGAGCCCCTAGGGTGCCAGGATAAAACCCCCCTATATGTGAATTCATTTTATAAACTACACTCCCCAATGAATTCATCTAATGGTGCAGTGATCATATTGACACTACATGTGCTTCACAGAATTGTATGCCACTGAGTGGTGAAGAAAGATTAAATTACATTTTTACCACTAAAATGTTGTTTTAGCCCCAAGTTTTTAATTTTTCTAAGGGCTAATAGGATTTTTTTTTACAACAAACTGATATCCATTTTTTCCTGAGTGCGCCAATTCCCTACATGTAATCGGGAAATATTTTTCAGGCACAGTGCAAAGCTTAGAAGGCTAGGAGCCCCAGATTTACCATTGGGCAGTGAAGAAAAAATAACTACATTTTAACAACCAACATTTTGTTTTAGCCTCAGATTTTACATTTTCACACAAGAAGTGGGTAAAAATGGCATCAAAATTTGTCCCACAATTTCTACTGAATGTGACAATACCCCATATATGGCTGTATAGTACTACTTAGCCATACTGAGAGACTCAGGCTGAATGGAGAGCTATTTGCCTTCTGGAGCTCAGATTTTCCTAGAACAGTTTGCAGACTCTATAAACAGAGCCCCTAATTACTAGAAGAGCAGAATCCCCCCTCAAGTGACCCCATTTTGGAAACTATACCCCTTGTGGAATTTATCTACATTTATTTTCCCAAAACAAGCAGCAATGAATGTTGCTGAGGCTTCCCCTCCTTGTGGAGTATATCAATGATTGCCTTCTGGACATCTGTCAAGTCCGCAGTCTTCCCCATGATTGTGGAACCTACTGAAACAGACTAAGGAACCTTTTTAAATGCTGGAAATGGAAATTTAATTCTCCAGCAGGACTTGACACTTGTCCACACTGCCAAAAGTAGCAATACCCGGTTTAAAAACAACAGTATCACTGTGCTTGATTGGTCAGCGAACTCACCTGGCCATAATCCCATAGAGAATCTATGGGGTGTTGTCAAGAAGAAGATGAGACACCAGACCCAACAATGCAAGACGAGCTGAAGGCTGCTATCAAAGCAACCTGGGCTTCCATAACACCTCAGCAGTGCCACAGGCTGATCGCCTCTATGCCATGCCGCATTGATGCAGTAATTGATGCAAAAGGAGCCCCGACCAAGTATTGAGTGCATTTACTTATCATACATTTCAGTAGGCCAACATTTTGGATTTTAAAATCATTTTTAAGCTGGTGTTATAAAGTATTCTAATATACTGAGATAATGACTTTTGGGTTTTCATTGGCTGTAAACTATAATCATGAACATTAACAGAAATAAACACTTGAGATAGATCACTCTGTTTGTAATGACTCTATATAATATATAAATTTAACTTATTGTGTTGAATAACTAAAATAAATTAACTTTTTGATGATATTCTAATTTATTGAGAAGCGCCTCTATGTCCCGCATCCTGGCCCTATCCTGGTATATATGTCCCTTTTCCTGGCCCCATATATATATATCCACCATCCTGCAACCGCTGTATGTTACGCCCCTGGTTACATCTATTTTATACCTCACAAAGCAGAGGAACAGGGTGAGTTTTTCTGCCCTAGCACATGCACTGTGGAAATAAAAAAAGATGAATTGGGGCTTGCACTCTGTACAGTAGTGTACGTATGGATTGTGCCTTCTATGCAGTCAAACTCCATTGAAAAGAGATATTTTCCTCTAGATGCAAAATAATCCATATAAAATCAGAGGCATGGGGAGGTAGAGTATAGAGCTCATGCACCTTTAGGGAAGCCCTAGAACAATTTGTCCATGAGCACTAGTTATATCATGTCATTAAACAATTAATTATATTAGTAAATTGTTTTTATTTTTTAACTTTCATTGTTTAATATTCTGGTTACAGGTGGCAACAGTACCAGGCCCAAGTTTTCACATCAAACATTAAGCGGCATGCTGAAGGAACCTTCTCCAGTGACCTTACAAGATACTTGGACAAGAAGAAAGCAAAGGACTTCGTGCAGTGGTTGATGAACAAAAAACGATTCAGGTGAACATATATTAGGAGTTACTCAGAAAATGGTTAAATATTTAGAATTGAGAGTCCTCAGTGGTTGATACCTTTTAATGGCTAACTGAAAAGATGGTAACAAATTGCAAGCTTTCGAGACTACATACGTCTCTTCATCAGGCAAAGACTAAAACAAATTCTGAAGAATCACATACAGTTAGGGCCAGAAATATTTGGACAGTGACACAATTTTCGCGAGTTGGGCTCTGCATGCCACCACATTGGATTTGAAATGAAACCTCTACAACAGAATTCAAGTGCAGATTGTAACGTTTAATTTGAAGGGTTGAACAAAAATATCTGATAGAAAATGTAGGAATTGTACACATTTCTTTACAAACACTCCACATTTTAGGAGGTCAAAAGTAATTGGACAAATAAACATAACCCAAACAAAATATTTTTATTTTCAATATTTTGTTGCAAATCCTTTGGAGGCAATCACTGCCTTAAGTCTGGAACCCATGGACATCACCAAACGCTGGGTTTCCTCCTTCTTAATGCTTTGCCAGGCCTTTACAGCCGCAGCCTTCAGGTCTTGCTTGTTTGTGGGTCTTTCCGTCTTAAGTCTGGATTTGAGCAAGTGAAATGCATGCTCAATTGGGTTTAGATCTGGAGATTGACTTGGCCATTGCAGAATGTTCCACTTTTTGGCACTCATGAACTCCTGGGTAGCTTTGGCTGTATGCTTGGGGTCATTGTCCATCTGTACTATGAAGCGCCGTCCAATCAACTTTGCAGCATTTGGCTGAATCTGGGCTGAAAGTATATCCCGGTACACTTCAGAATTCATCCGGCTACTCTTGTCTGCTCTTATGTCATCAATAAACACAAGTGACCCAGTGCCATTGAAAGCCATGCATGCCCATGCCATCACGTTGCCTCCACCATGTTTTACAGAGGATGTGGTGTGCCTTGGATCATGTGCCGTTCCCTTTCTTCTCCAAACTTTTTTCTTCCCATCATTCTGGTACAGGTTGATCTTTGTCTCATCTGTCCATAGAATACTTTTCCAGAACTGAGCTGGCTTCTTGAGGTGTTTTTCTGCAAATTTAACTCTGGCCTGTCTATTTTTGGTATTGATGAATGGTTTGCATCTAGATGTGAACCCTTTGTATTTACTGTCATGGAGTCTTCTCTTTACTGTTGACTTAGAGACAGATACACCTACTTCACTGAGAGTGTTCTGGACTTCAGTTGATGTTGTGAACGGGTTCTTCTTCACCAAATTAAGTATGCGGCGATCATCCACCACTGTTGTCATCCGTGGACGCCCAGGCCTTTTTGAGTTCCCAAGCTCACCAGTCAATTCCTTTTTTCTCAGAATGTACCCAACTGTTGATTTTGCTACTCCAAGCATGTCTGCTATCTCTCTGATGGATTTTTTCTTTTTTTTCAGCCTCAGGATGTTCTTCTTCACCTCAATTGAGAGTTCCTTTGACCGCATGTTGTCTGCTCACAGCAACAGCTTCCAAATGCAAAACCACACACCTGGAATCCACCCCTGACCTTTTAACTACTTCATTGATTACAGGTTAACGAGGGAGACGCCTTCAGAGTTAATTGCAGCCCTTAGAGTCCATTGTCCAATTACTTTTGGTCCCTTGAAAAAGAGGACGCTATGCATTACAGAGCTATGATTCCTAAACCCTTTCTCCGATTTGGATGTGGAAACTATCATATTGCAGCTGGGAGTGTGCACTTTCAGCCCATATTATATATATAATTGTATTTCTGAACATGTTTTTGTAAACAGTTAAAATAACAAAACTTGTGTCACTGTCCAAATATTTCTGGCCCTAACTGTATTTATGCACAACATAGTATAGAAAAAAAAGCAGAGGGGAAAAGAAAAAACCATGGATAAGCCATGTTTTTTTCTTTCCCCTCTCCTTTTTTTTTTTTCTATACTATGTTGTGCATAAATATGTGATTCTTCAGAATTTGTTTTAGTCTTTGCCTGATGAAGAGACGTATGTAGTCTCGAAAGCTTGCAATTTGTTACCATCTTTTCAGTTAGCCATTAAAAGGTATCAACCACTGAGGACTCTCAATTCTAAATATTTTTCTATCTACTGGCTAACACGGTACCAAGATATATTTCTTTCCTGTATCAGAAAATGGTAAAACTATTTTAATTTTGTATTTTTTGTTTATGTTGCTTGACATATTATTTAACAGCAGACAAAACTAGAATTATTATTTAATAGAAACACACGTGTGCCGGCAGTGAAGCAAAATTCCTCACATTCTCACTAAGGAGCCCCAGAAGCTTTCAGTTGCTCCTCTGCAAATTTGTCACCATGGAGAGATGCTTTAGTTATCCTGTGGCTCCAGAACTACCATGTAGGGAGGGGGTAGTCAGCAGTAAATTCCTTTTACTGATTAATTAAATATCTTTCCAAAAATGTAATGAGGCAGAACCATTACTTTGTTAGAAGAAATTGTTTGGACACTGAATTTTTTTTCACTATGACAATTCTGCAGATTCATATCAACTTCCTTTTATGTGAATGACTGTATTGAAGCTAAAAATTATATTTTGTCTATATTTAATAACTCTTCCAATGGGAAAAAAAGCTGTTTGACTGGTGCCATCAGTTGAAGGTAGTAACCAGTCAATGCCAATCCTTTACAGAACCTTGCTACATGACTTCTTTCTGCTCCTAAAGACCATCATATTCAGGAAGCCGTTTCAGGGTTCTTGGATATTCATTGACTGGGTGAAACCCCTTTGTTGGAGGTGTAGGGGGTACCGTTTCTCCTTGCATTACCTGTGGCATCTTGACTGTCTCTACAATGAAAAATGGCAAATAAAGTGCAGAGCTTGTAAAATTTTACTGTGGAATTTGAAAAAAATGTCCTTGTATTTCATTTTATAAATTGGAAAATATTGCACAAATCCTAACATTGTCTACAACTATTGATTTTTGTCTACAACATTTTCTTAACAGTGATAGCAAAAGGTACATTGGCAGTGACATGAAGCTTCCAGAGCTCCCATCCGATGCTTCCTTTCTTGGGTAAGATTTGTTTATTAATAAATGTTATCAAAGTGATAATATATAGGTATTCTCTTTCTTAAAGGGTTTTTTTTTCTCTGTGTTTTGACAACCATGGTAGAATGATATAATACATTTTTAACTTAATGGGGGAAGTTATTCTTTTGCTCTCAGTGGGAAAACAAGATAATAATCTTGTAGTTATGATAACTTTTAATAGCTAACAAACATTACATAAATCATGTTACAAAGCAAGCTTTCAAGACTTCTTGGGTCTCTTCTTCAGGCAAGTATCTGAAGAAACACAAATATATACACAAAAAAGGAGAGGCATGGCATAATAAATTAACTTTTAAATAAACAAACAAACTGAGCTCAGAGAATGAATACATAATTGGATTAGACTAGTGGTGTCAAAGTTTTATAGACCCAATATAGACCCAATAGCCATGTAAGATCAGAAGCCTGGTGCCCTCACTGTCTCAGGAGCAGATTCCTCAGATTTTGTATGCAAATTAAATTCTATAGACTCCTAGGACTTGAATTCTATAGCACCATCTACTGAAAGCTGCAATTCTACAAGTCATCCTTTAAGGCCATGTTCACACAGTGCGTTTTTTACTGCGGAACCGCCGCGATTTTGCCGCTGCGGCTCCGCAGCTGTTTTTCATGCAGGGTACAGTACACTGTACCCTATGGAAAAAAGGAACCACTGTGCACATGATGCGGGAATCTGGAAAAAAAGCCGCGCAGAATAGCCGCGGTAAAAAAGAAGTACCATGTCACTTCTTTTTGCAAAACTGCAGCGGTTCAGCACCCATTGACCTCCATTGTGAGGTCAAACCCGCAGTAAAACCCGCAGATGAAAAATATATCTGCGGGTTTTACTGCGGTTTGTGGTGCAGAACCGCTGCAGTGTGGCTGCCCCCCGTGCCCCAATCCCACCCCCCCATGCTCCGATGCCACCCCCGAGCTCCGACGCCCCCCCGTGCCCTCATCTCCCCCCCTTATACTTACCCGGCCTCCCGGTGTCCGTCCGGCCGTCTTTTCCCTGGGCGCCGCCATCTTGCAAAATGGCGGGCGCATGCGCAGTGCGCCCGCCGAATCTGCCGGCCGGCAGATTCGTTTCAAAGTGCATTTTGATCACTGAGATATAACCTATCTCAGTGATCAAAATAAAAAAAATAGTAAATGACACCCCCCCCCCTTTGTCACCCCCATAGGTAGGGACAATAAAAAAATTAAGAATTTTTTTTTTTCCACTAAGGTTAGAATAGGGTTAGGGTTAGGGGTAGGGTTAGGGGTAGGGTTAGGGGTAGGGTTAGGGTCTAAAAAACTTCCAAGAAAACACACAGACTCTGCATAGAAAACTGCATCAAAAAACGCATCAAAAAACGCACCAAAAAAGCACCAAAAAAAGGACCTGCGTTTTCTGCCAAGAGCTGCGGTTTTTAGTCCTGAAAAAAAAGGAGGGAAATCAGGAACGTGTGAACATAGCCTAACGGTTCTTGAAATGTGACTTAAAATAAAAGCCCAATCAGAATCCGTGTGTGATCTGCCTCTCCCACCTGTGACAGTACTGTCCTTTAAGTCGCTGTGTGTACTCTGCATCCATATCTATGAGAGTACTCTCCTTTAAGCCCATGTGTGTATTCTGCACCCATATCTGTGAGAGTACTGTCTTTTAAGCTGCTGTGTTTATCTAGACTAGTGTGTTTTTAGTAGACTGGGAAAAAATAATTTGCAGCAGCTGTCTAGTTGCCATTTCTAGGCACAAGAAAATTTTTTTCTCTGGACTAGTGTTTGTTTTATAGGTGTGTGGGAAATAAATAATTGGCATCAACAGTCTCATTGCCATTTCTAGGCAAAAAAAATATTTTTTTTAGGAGCGTGGTGTGTTTTCTTGTACTGTTGCAAATAAATAAATCTACTCTTTGCAAGTACTGTTTAAAAAAAACACTTCCAAAAATGCAGGGAGCATTCAATCGTGGTGGTGCCATCAATGGATTCCGTCTTTTGACAGACAGCGGCAGATCCTGCTCCCATAGGCTTCCATTACAGCCAACGACGGACGGTGTAGGATCCGTTACTGTCTGACTTTTTGACGTACACAAAATACATTACTTTGTCGATTGTCTCTGGCCGACGGACAAAGACATAACGACGGATCCATCAAACGACGGATGAAATGGAAGGCCATCTGTCACAATTCGTCGCTAATACAAGTTAGCAACATTTGCTGGATCCGTTTTTATGTAAAAAAGACAGATTGCAACTGATGGCAAAAAACTGATGTTTGAAAGAGGCCTAAGCCTCTGTGTGCACTCTTCAACACTACCTGTGGGGTACTGTGCCCCATTGTCTGGGTGTGAAATTTATAATCAGCTTTCTCAGGGAAATGTGAAAATATGCTTTGTGGGTGAAATTTGTTATCACTTATCAGCTTATGTGGATGAAATGTGGAAACACTTGGTGAAATTTGTTATCACATTCTATGGGTGAAATGTAGAAGCATGCTCTGTGGGTGAAATTTGTTATATTCTGTGGCATGCAGGAGATCGGTTCACGCGGCTGTCCAGAGAGGTAGACACAGTAACGCTGTCTCTAAATTTTTCACTGGTTTATTTAGGTATACTGTATATAATCTAAAAGGAAATTGCACTGGCGCTTAACACGCCATATATTCACAGCTGCCTAGTTTGGTTAGGAACTACCACCTGTTACCCGGGAGTAAACGTGTGTAAAATATAATTTAAGTAAACTAAAATTTAATTTTTGATTAAAAAATTTGAATTTTGAGTGTAACTTATAAAGGAAGCAAGAAGAGACAAAAATAGGGACTCAGATACACCCTGTATTAGATATAAAGAATGTGTGTAAGGCCCTCCTGTTCAAATTGTCATGTAGTGGTACTCCTAGACTCAAAGGCTATGCATTAAGTGCAAAGCCTGCCAAAAAAACTACAAGCAGGGTCATCCATATACCCTTCAAGGCACCAACTGTACTGCCTTTTTCAACTATAGTGAACAAAATATAGTTGTAGTACTACAACACTCATAAAAGCTCTGGCTCTGCACACAGTGCAAAGTCTGCCTAAAATTATAAGCAGGGTCATCCATACACTCTTCAAGGCATCAACTGTAGAACCTCATTAAAATATTGTTACAAAGTGTAGTTGCGGTATTTGTACGCTCATAAATGTTCTTCAGACAATGCAAAGTCTGCCAAAAAATACAAGCAGGGTCATCCCTACAACCTTCAAGGCACCAACTGTGCTGCCTCATTCAAATATTGTGGACAAAGTGTAGTTGTGGTACTTCTACACTCATAAAAGCTCTGCACACAGTGCGAAGCCTGCCAAAAATTGCAGACTGAGTCATCCACAGACCCTTCAAGGCATCAACTGTACTGCCTTATTAAAATATTGTGAGCAAGGTGTAATTGTGACACTAAAAATTCTCTTAGACAAGATGCTAGAGGCAGGGCAGCACAATGCTTCTAAGGCATAGAGGGACAACTCATGCCAGATATCCAGCTTTGAGACCCAAAAATTGAAGGTCGAAGAGGAATTAGTGAGTACATTGGTTTTGTCGGCCAGGTATTGCTTGACCAGCTTTAAAAACTTTCCCCCTTGACAAAAATACCCGGTAATCAGGCCCTGGACGCTGGGATGGTCCCATGAAAATTGGCCCAGGCCTTTAACAGTGTACCCCTTCCTATGCTGTGTGTCTAGCTTTGGATGATGGGAATTTTTTCATCATATTTTCAACAATAGACTTCTGATATAGCACCATTTTAGAAGACCTCTCCACCTCACAAAGGAGAGATGCTAAATTCTAATTGTAGCATGGGTCTGGCAGGGTGAACAACCAGTGCTTTTTTTTTGGCCAAGATAAATATAATGCTAGGGTCACGAGAGAGGCAGCAGTTCATAAAGTCTGCTATATGTGCCAAAGTCCCTACAGCCAACATTTCTTTGTGTCCACCATGCTGGTGCCTCGGTTTCCTCCTTCTTATGCCCCTCCTCAACCCATCCATGTAGGAGAGACAGGATGAAGGTTGAGTTGGTACTAGCCTCTGTTGCACTAGTAACCAGCTTCTGTTCCTCCTCCTCAACCTCCTCATTGTTACACAATCTTCGTTGAGTAGAAAAGATGAAGCTGGGCTTGGTAATGGCTCCTTGTCTCATGTCTTCCTCCAGCTCCACCTGGTCCGCATCCATAGCTTCATGCTTAATTATGAGCAGCGACTGTTTATGTAGGCACAGAAGTGGAATCATTGTGCTGACTATGGTGTCATCATCGCTGGCATTTGCACGCGTTGCTCCAGCACTGCTGGAACGGCAGTAGCTGTATCCAACTTGCAGAAAGGGCAGTTGATGAGACGCACCTTGACAAGAAGCTTGGGCAAATCTGGGTATGTTTTCAAAAACAGCTGAACTACCAATGTGAGAACGTGTGCCAAGCATGGTACGTGTGTGAGCTTGCCATGCTTCAGAGCTGCCACCAAGTTACGCCCATTATCACACACGAGGATACCTGGTTGGAGGTTCAGTGGCAAAAGCCACAGATCTGTCTGGTCTTTTATTCCTTTAAGTAACTTGGTCACCGTGTGCAGTTTATCTTCTAGACAAATTAGCTTCAGCAGAACCTGTTGCTGCTTCACTGAGGTATTGTTGCAGAGCATCCAGCTGATGTGGATGACGTGCTTTGAGATATACTTTGGAGATGGAGTATGAGGATCAGCAGGAGGTTGTGCACAAGCGCTTATCCACATGTTGGTCGTTGACTGGACAATCCTAGTAACAGCGTTAGTAAGGTCATGGGTGATGTTCCTGGACATGTGCTGGTACAAGGGGGGACGCCACACTGGGAGAAAAAGTGGTGGCTGGGGACCAAGTACCGAGGGACGGCTGCCACCATGAATCAGCAGAAATCCTGCTTGTCAAAAATCCTTAACGACAACATTTCCACTGCAAGCCTGGAAATGTGCCCATTTCACGTTTGGGCCTGAGGGTGGATACAAACTTTCTCTTTCATACCAAGGCCTGGGGTAGGGACAGATGAACACTTTGCTGGGACAAGGATTTGGAAGTGTCTGATGATGGTGCATCAGAATGTGCAAGGACTGGTGTAGGGCAAGAGGCATCTGCACCAGTGTCTTGGACAGAGGATTGGGAAGCACCTAGCACAGAGGAAGAGGGAGATGTGTCAACTGATAATACCAATTGTGGACCCAAGCATTTGGCTCAACTAGCTGGGTGGTTAGATGACATGTGCCTGATTATGCTGATGGTATTTAGGCTCTTAGTGGTCAGGCCTTTGTTGATCTCAGCATGGTACAGGTTGAAAATAACTTTTTTTTTGTCTCAGAACTCTCTTTGAAAAACTCCCAGACTGAGGAGCACATAATTCTTTGATGGAGAAATTCAGGAGTGTCGGTGGTCTGTGGAACAGATGCTCATCTTCTCCCTCTGGTCACTCCACTTCCTGTTTCGGTTCTTCTGATCTTTCCCCCTCAGCACTGCTGGCCTTGCTATGCATGTCAGATTCCCAGGTTGGGTCGGTAACTTCGTCATCCACCACCTCGTTTTCCACCGCTGCACCTAAGTCCTCCTGTCTTAGTGACTTAACAACAACCTGACTTATTGGCAACTGTGTGTCATCATCATTTTCCTCCCTTGAAAAAATTAGCCATTCCCCACTCTCATGTTCTTATAAGTTTTGTGCATCACTAAACAGCATCTCCTTCTGTCCCTCTTAGAACATGCAGGGTGAGAGGCCACAATCAAGAAAGTGGTATACCATGCCTCCCTGCAAAGTGGGACAGGAACCTATGTGTCGTGGATGGGCAGGTTTCTTGTGCTGCAGCAATAGGCGTGGTCTCACCTGTCACACATACTTGGCATCTGTGTGCACCATCATCACTTCCACTTCCTCGTCCCTTACTGCATGCCTTACGCATTTTCTAATTGCCACGTCTCTGGAAAACAAGTTTTTTTTATTGAAACTACACATCTTTAATGAACCAAAAAAAAATGGTCAACTCTAGCAGATCAAGCAGTTTTTAAAAATTTTACACTACTGTAATTTTACACAAAGCACTGTATGGATGACAAGAGTCAATTTTTGGAACCAAAAAATTTGGTCGACTGTTGCAGGCCAAGCCGTTTTAAACATTTTAAACCGCAATTTTACACGGAGCATGTTAAACTTTATGGATATGAACTTAATCCCCCCCACAAAAAAAAAATCTGGTCTTGTGTAGCTGCTATATATTTTGCAACAGTAAAGTCCTCAGCCCTGCCTAGAGCTTTTATTCTACCACTCTCCCTGCGACTGTTCCTACGCTAAATGCAGAATGTATCTGATACAAACAGCAAAGCACTGGATTAGCCCCTAGAAGGTCTGTTAGTATGATGGTTCTGAATCAGCACAAGTGTCAATGCTAGAGGACTCTGATAAGTTCAACTGTGCACACACAGCCCTGGACAAATATTCTCTCCCTTCAATATGAACTGTCCCATAGCTGTGCAATGGCATGAATGTGCTGAGCGCGGTGGCGTCTGCCTTTTATAACTTCTGATGAGGTAATGTGGCCGGCCAATCACAATAATGCCACTAGCAAGATGGCTACGGCATTAGAGTGACAGGCAGGCAATCCCCACCTGTCTATTTGCCATGTAACAGGTGCTACACATGTGGGGTGGGGATAAAAGCATTACTTCAGAGTATCAGACAATGCTCAATGATTGCCGAGCACCCAGATACTCGAGTGATATCCGAGGATCACCAAGCATGGTCACTCAGCCTTAACCTTCTCTATTAAAACTATGTATGCAAGTTAAAACATGATAGGAGTCAGTTCCTTAATATGCACAATTCACAGCCACTTCTATGCAAAAGTAATTGGACACACCATCATTGAAGCTTCAGCCATCTCACAAGAAAACCCTGTAGACCAGGGGTCCCCAACTCCAGTCCTCAAGGCCCACCAACAGGTCATGTTTTCAGGATTTCCTTTGCATTGCACAGGTGATGCAATTATTACCTGGGCAAGACTAAGGAAATCCTGAAAACATGACATGTTGGTGGGCCTTGAGGACTGGAGTTGGGGACCCCTGCTGAAGACCATTCAAAATGTTATAGTTGGCTTTATGAATCCACAAAATGTTTCCACAAGCCATGCTTCTTTTGATAGGACTTTACTTCGCTATGAAAGTCCAAGAAAAAAGGCCAAAAAAAGTGCACTTACCCGTGTTCAGTGGTCACAATATTTATTCGGACATTTTTACCAAAAATATGCAGGGAGGGATGTGAATAAAGCGGACAACGGCCGTTTCGTGCCTCAGCACTTCAATGGGTCCTACCTAGTGTAGGCACCTAGTGTAGGACCCGTTGAAGTGCTGAGGCACGAAACGCCCGTTGTCCGCTTTATTCACATCCCTCCCTGCATATTTTTGGTAAAAATGTCCGAATAAATATTGTGACCACTGAACACGGGTAAGTGCACTTTTTTTGGCCTTTTTTCTTGGACTTTCATGTTGTTCTGCTTAAGTTGCACCCCGTTTTAATATAAAGGAATTCTTTCGGTTCTCTCCTGAACAAAGGGTCGTTTTGATAATAGGGTCTTACCATTGCAGCAGTGCGGGGTATCATTGTTCTGTTTTTTGCCTCTTTACTTCGCTATGCTCCCTTTCCTTCTCTGGAATGTGAGTTTTTTTGAGGGGCTCCATATAATGATGGGGCACCTTAGTATTATACACAATAAACTTTTTGGGAGAAATCAAAGGTTTTACTATGTGCTCAGGAGATTTGTCAATTCTTTCAGGAGTCTACAGTAGGAGCAGTCCACTTTTTTGGATAGTCTCTCAGATGTTACAGGAATTTTATCGAGAATATTCTAGACTCAGTCCTAAGCAAAATAGTTTCCTGTTCAGTGGCCAAGAGGGCACTAAAAAGTCAAAATAAATCAATTAGTTGATTACTCTTCTGGAACTATATTGTGATCCAAGAAGTATCGTTTCTCCTTGCGGAGAGTGACATGATAAGCATGTCGAGGTGAGGAGACTTAAAGCTGCAATGCTCCTCTGGGAAATATGCAAATTGCCAATAGGTGGCACTAGAGTTCTAGTTCTCTTCCTCTCTGAAGAGACAATTTGCATATTTCCCAGAGGAGCATTGCGGCTTTAAGTCTCCTCACCTCGACATGCCTATCATGTCACTCTCCGTAAGGAGAAACGATACTTCTTGGATCCCGGTCAGACGCCTCTCAATCAGCAAAACCAGATCTCCACTTTGCACTGCCGAGGGGCAGTACCCCGAAACACAGTGTCTGCAAATTGAGATTATGGTTTGGCTATTATCCTAAGTCATGTGACAAGGCTCGATAAAGGGTCGACATTGACTGTTAGGATTGCTACTTCCAATAGGTGGCACTAGAGTTCTAGTTCTCTTCTTCTCTGAAGAGACAATTTGGAAATATATTGTAAAATTGTTATGACTGCCAAAGCACATTCACACAGGCAACACATAAACCAGGAAGACAAATACCTTAACTTGACAGGTCCCTGTTCAGACTGGTAACCAAACCTTCTCTGACCCTGGTCTGTCCCTGCCTGACCATGGAGGTTGGCATCCTAAGATAACATTGCCCCCATTCGATGGCTGCTTTCCCTGAATGTCATTAGCAGAACTAGGATCGCTAGGGTAGCAGTTCCCTAAGTAATAGAGAAATCACACACAAAACTACTGCAACCAACACAAACTACAGCAAAGTGAATGAATCCAACAAAGTGTATTACTAGCAGGAAAAACTAGTAAGAGAAGGTAATTTTATCTGCACCTGAAAGGTGATAGTTCAGACAAACAGAATAAATGAAAAACACATGTTACCCAAAACCACCAGAAACAAAGATAACAGAACAAAAACACCCAAACAAAAGGTGTATCTGTTGTGGCTCAGTGGAAAGAGACACCAACCACAAAATCAATGGTTCGAATTCAGAAGCATGACAACAAGTTGTGACAGATTCTTCTTTCTTAGATTGCAAATTAGAATTAGCAAGTGATATCATCATACTTTAGACAAAAAAAAAACAGGACTAGAACCAATATAACAAGAAAAATAGCCGAGCACAGGATATGTGTTGTGAATTCTGCTCTTGGGTTCCCTCCAGTGGTTGTAGGTGGGAATGCAGTTGTCTCTGAGTCACAGTCCTGGCCAGGCATATCCGCTGATTGCTGTTCTGACTGGGATATTTAAGTGTGCAGGATTCTTTAGCCCTTGCCAGTTGTCAATGTTTCTTCTGAAGTGTTGGATCACTTTCTGGCTTCTCCTGCTCAGCTGTCAATTCAGCAAAGATAAGTGTCTGTTTTTTGTTTCAGTGGCACACATGCAGTGTGCTTATATTCTGTGCTATTCATTTGTTTTTCTCTTGTCCAGCTTAGACTGTGTAAGTGTTTTCTCGGACTTGTTGGATTCTCTGGAGATGCAGATATATGCTCCACATCTTTAGCTAGATGGTGGAGTTTTTGTATTTTCTGCTGTGGATATTTTTGAAAGGATTTTTAATACTGACCGCTTAGTATCCTGTCCTATCCTTTCCTATTTAGCTAGTGTGTGCCTCATTTGCTAAATCCTGTTTTCTGCCTACGTGTCTTTTCCTTTACTACTCACAGTCAATACTTGTGGGGGGCTGCCTATCCTTTGGGGTTCTGCTCTGAGGCAAGGTAGAAATTCCTATTTCCATCTATAGGGATATTTAGTCCTCCGGCTGTGTCGAGGTGTCTAGGTTTTGTTAGGCACACCCCACGGCTACTTCTAGTTGCGGTGATAAGATCAGGGTTTGCTGTCAGTATAGTTACCACCTACTCCAGTGTAAGTTTTCATGCTGCTCCAAGGCCACCTGATCATAACAGTACAACTGGCCAATAATGAGTTAAATGCATCTCAGAAGAAGTGAAGAAAGGTCTTGAGCCATTTTTTTTTCTTTAGTCTACTTTGTCTTCTCCTCCCTCTTAATCTCTGGGTGGCTGAAGAGCCTTGTGCTAGCATGAATGTTCAGGAATTAGCTTCTCGTGTAGACCAGCTTGCTGCTCGGGTACAAGGTATTTCTGATTATATTGTTCAGACTCCGGTTTTAGAACCGAAGATTCCTACTCCTGATTTGTTTTTTGGTGACAGGTCCAAATTTTTGAGTTTTAAAAACAGCTGTAAACGGTTTTTTGCTTTGAGACCTCGATCCTCCGGTGATTCCATTCAGCGAGTAAAAATTGTCATTTCCCTGCTGCGTGGCGACCCGCAGGATTGGGCATTTTCCCTGGAATCTGGGAATCCGGCTTTGCTTGATGTACAGGTCCTTCTCAAAAAATTAGCATATAGTGTTAAATTTCATTATTTACCATAATGTAATGATTACAATTAAACTTTCATATATTATAGATTCATTATCCACCAACTGAAATTTGTCAGGTCTTTTATTGTTTTAATACTGATGATTTTGGCATACAACTCCTGATAACCCAAAAAACCTGTCTCAATAAATTAGCATATCAAGAAAAGGTTCTCTAAACGACCTATTACCCTAATCTTCTGAATCAACTAATTAACTCTAAACACATGCAAAAGATACCTGAGGCTTTTATAAACTCCCTGCCTGGTTCATTACTCAAAACCCCCATCATGGGTAAGACTAGCGACCTGACAGATGTCAAGAAGGCCATCATTGACACCCTCAAGCAAGAGGGTAAGACCCAGAAAGAAATTTCTCAACAAATAGGCTGTTCCCAGAGTGCTGTATCAAGGCACCTCAATGGTAAGTCTGTTGGAAGGAAACAATGTGGCAGAAAACGCTGTACAACGAGAAGAGGAGACCAGACCCTGAGGAAGATTGTGGAGAAGGACCGATTCCAGACCTTGGGGAACCTGAGGAAGCAGTGGACTGAGTCTGGTGTGGAAACATCCAGAGCCACCGTGCACAGGCGTGTGCAGGAAATGGGCTACAGGTGCCGCATTCCCCAGGTAAAGCCACTTTTGAACCATAAACAGCGGCAGAGGCGCCCGACCTGGGCTACAGAGAAGCAGCACTGGACTGTTGCTAAGTGGTCCCAAGTACTTTTTTCTGATGAAAGCAAATTTTGCATGTCATTCGGAAATCAAGGTGCCAGAGTCTGGAGGAAGACTGGGGAGAAGGAAATGCCAAAATGCCTGAAGTCCAGTGTCAAGTACCCACAGTCAGTGATGGTGTGGGGTGCCATGTCAGCTGCTGGTGTTGGTCCACTGTGTTTCATCAAGGGCAGGGTCAATGCAGCTAGCTATCAGGAGATTTTGGAGCACTTCATGCTTCCATCGGCTGAAATGCTTTATGGAGATGAAGATTTCATTTTTCAGCACGACCTGGCACCTGCTCACAGTGCCAAAACCACTGGTAAATGGTTTACTGACCATGGTATTACTGTGCTCAATTGGCCTGCCAACTCTCCTGACCTGAACCCCATAGAGAATCTGTGGGATATTGTGAAGAGAAAGTTGAGAGACGCAAGACCCAACACTCTGGATGAGCTTAAGGCCGCTATTGAAGCATCCTGGGCCTCCATAACATCTCAGCAGTGTCACAGGCTGATTGCCTCCATGCCACGCCGCATTGAAGCAGTCATTTCTGCCAAAGGATTCCCGACCAAGTATTGAGTGCATAACTGAACATTATTATTTGATGGTTTTTTTGTTTGTTATTAAAAAACACTTTTATTTGATTGGATGGGTGAAATATGCTAATTTATTGAGACAGGTTTTTTGGGTTATCAGGAGTTGTATGCCAAAATCATCAGTATTAAAACAATAAAAGACCTGACAAATTTCAGTTGGTGGATAATGAATCTATAATATCTGAAAGTTTAATTGTAATCATTACATTATGGTAAATAATGAAATTTAACACTATATGCTAATTTTTTGAGAAGGACCTGTAGACTCCTTTTTTCAGGCCTTGGGATTGTTATATGATGAACCTAATTCTGTGGATCAAGCTGAAAAGACCTTGTTGGCCCTGTCTCAAGGTCAAGAGGCGGCAGAATTGTATTGTCAGAAATTCAGAAAATGGTCGGTGTTGACTGAATGGAATAATGATGCTTTGGCGGCAATTTTCAGAAAGGGTCTTTCTGAATCCGTTAAAGATGTCATGGTGGGGTTTCCCACGCCTTCCGGTCTGAGTGATTCTATGTCTCTGGCCATTCAGATTGACCGGCGCTTGCAAATTCCTGAGCCAATGCAGTGTGATAGGATTCTGTCTAGAATGGAACGACAAGGTTTCAGACGTCAGAATAGGTTGTGTTATTATTGTGGCGACGCTTCTCATGTCATTTCTGTCTGTCCTAAGCAGACAAAGAGGATTGCCAGTTCAATTACCATCAGTACTGTACAACCTAAATTGTTATTATCTGTGTCCTTGATCTGCTCATTGTCATCATTTTCTGTCATGGCGTTTGTGGATTCAGGCGCCGCCTTGAACTTAATGGACTTCGAGTTTGCCAAGCATTGTGGTTTTCCCTTGCAGCCTTTGCAGAACCCTATTCCTTTAAGGGGCATTGATGCTACACCCTTGGCTAAAAATAAATCCCAGTTTTGGACACAGGTTACGATGCGCATGGCGCCAGCCCATCAGGAAGATTGTCGATTTCTGGTGTTGCATAATTTGCATGATGCTATCGTGCTGGGTTTTCTGTGGTTGCAGGTACATAATCCTGTGTTGGATTGGAAGTCCATGTCTGTGACTAGTTGGGGTTGTCAGGGGGTTCATAATAATATTCCTTTGATGTCAATCTCCCCTTCTTCCTCTTCTGAAATTCCAGAGTTTTTGTCTGATTTTCAGGATGTATTCGATGAGCCCAAGTCCAGTTTCCTTCCACCGCACAGGGACTGCGATTGTGCTATTGACTTGATTCCAGGCTGTAAGTTTCCTAAGGGTCGACTTTTCAATCTGTCTGTGCCTGAACATACCGCCATGCGGAGCTATATTAAGGAGTCTTTGGAGAAAGGGCATATTCGGCCATCTTCTTCACCGTTGCGGGGTTCTTTTTTGTTGCTAAAAAAGATGGTTCCTTGAGACCCTGTATAGATTATCGCCTCTTGAATAAAATCACGGTCAAGTTTCAATACCCTTTACCTTTGCTTTCCGATTTGTTTGCTAGGATTAAGGGAGCTAGTTGGTTTACTACGATTGACCTTCGGGGGGCATATAATCTTGTTCGTATTAAGCAGGGTGATGAAAGGAAAACTGCGTTTAACACGCCTGAAGGCCATTTTGAATACCTTGTGATGCCATTCGGACTCTCTAATGCTCCATCTGTTTTTCAGTCCTTCATGCATGATATCTTCCGGACTTATCTTGATAAATTCTTGATTATATATTTGGACGATATTTTGATTTTTTTCAGATGATTGGGAGTCTCATGTGCAACAGGTCAGGATGGTATTTCAGATCCTTCGTGACAATGCTTTGTTTGTGAAAGGGTCTAAGTGTCTCTTTGGGGTGCAGAAGGTTTCTTTTTTAGGCTTTATTTTTTCTCCCTCGTCTATAGAGATGGATCCGGTTAAGGTTCAGGCCATTCATGATTGGATTCAGCCCACATCCGTGAAGAGCCTTCAGAAATTTTTGGGTTTTGCAAATTTTTATCGCCGTTTCATTGCTAATTTTTCCAGTGTGGTTAAACCCTTGACCGATTTGACGAAGAAAGGCGCTGATGTGGCGAATTGGTCCTCTGCGGCTGTTTCTGCCTTTCAGGAGCTTAAACGTCGATTTACTTCTGCTCCGGTGTTGCGCCAACCGGATGTTTCTCTTCCATTTCAGGTTGAGGTTGACGCTTCTGAGATTGGGGCAGGGGCTGTTTTGTCTCAGAGGGATCCTGTTGGTTCCTTGATGAAACCGTGTGCCTTCTTTTCCCGTAAGTTTTCGCCTGCTGAACGCAATTATAATGTCGGCAATCGGGAGTTGTTGGCTATGAAGTGGGCGTTTGAGGAGTGGCAACATTGGCTTGAGGGAGCTATGCACCGTATTGTGGTCTTGACCGATCATAACAATCTTATTTACCTCGAGTCTGCCAAACGGCTGAATCCTAGCCAGGCTCGATGGTCCTTGTTTTTTTCCCGTTTTGATTTCGTGGTCTCGTACCTTCCGGGTTCTAAGAATATTAAGGCTGATGCCCTCTCTAGGAGTTTTTTGCCTGATTCTCCTGAGGTCTTAGAACCTGTCGGTATTCTGAAAGAAGGGGTGGTCCTTTCTGCCATTTCCCCTGATTTACGACGGGTTCTTCAGGAATTTCAAGCTAACAAACCTGACCGCTGTCCTGTGGGGAAACTGTTTGTTCCTGACAGATGGACTAGTAGAGTGATTTCTGAGGTTCACTGTTCCGTGTTGGCTGGTCATCCTGGCATTTTTGGTACCAGAGACTTGGTTGGTAGGTCCTTTTGGTGGCCTTCTTTGTCGCGTGATGTGTGTTTTTTTGTGCAGTCCTGTGGGACTTGTGCGCGGGCCAAGCCTTGTTGTTCCCGTGCTAGTGGGTTGCTTTTGCCATTGCCAGTCCCTGAGAGGCCCTGGACGCATATTTCAATGGATTTTATTTCTGATCTTCCGGTCTCCCAGAAAATATCTGTTATCTGGGTTGTTTGTGACCGGTTCTGTAAGATGGTTCATTTGGTGCCTTTGCCTAAATTGCCTTCCTCTTCAGATTTGGTTCCCTTGTGTTTTCAGCATGTGGTTCGTTTGCATGGGATTCCGGAGAATATTGTGTCTGACAGAGGTTCCCAGTTTGTTTCGAGGTTTTGGCGGGCCTTTTGTGCTAGGCTGGGCATTGATTTGTCTTTTTCTTCTGCATTTCATCCTCAGACAAATGGCCAGACCAAGCGAACTAATCAGACTTTGGAAACTTATTTGAGATGCTTTGTGTCTGCTGATCAGGATGATTGGGTGGCCTTCTTGCCATTGGCCGAGTTTGCCCTTAATAATCGAGCTAGTTCGGCTACTTTGGTTTCGCCTTTCTTTTGTAATTTTGGTTTTCATCCTCGTTTTTCTTCTGGGCAGGTTGAGCCTTCTGACTGTCCTGGTGTGGATTCTGTGGTTGACAGGTTGCAGCAGATTTGGGCTCATGTAGTGGACAATTTGGTGTTGTCTCAGGAGAAGGCTCAACGTTTTGCTAACCGTCGTCGGTGTGTTGGTTCCCGGCTTCGGGTTGGGGATCTGGTCTGGCTATCTTCCCGTCATGTTCCTATGAAGGTTTCTTCCCCTAAGTTTAAGCCTCGGTTTATTGGTCCTTATAAGATTTCTGAGATTATTAATCCAGTGTCTTTTCGTTTGGCGCTTCCGGCCTCTTTTGCTATCCATAATGTCTTCCATAGATCTTTATTGCGGAAATATGTGGTGCCCGTTGTTCCCTCTGTTGATCCTCCGGCCCCTGTGTTGGTTGATGGTGAGTTGGAGTATGTGGTTGAGAAGATTTTGGATTCTCGTTTTTCGAGGCGGAGGCTTCAGTACCTTGTCAAATGGAAGGGTTATGGTCAGGAGGATAATTCTTGGGTTTTTGCCTCTGATGTCCATGCTGCTGATTTGGTCCGTGCCTTTCATCTTGCTCATCCTGATCGTCCTGGAGGCCCTGGTGAGGGTTCGGTGACCCCTCCTCAAGGGGGGGGGGGTACTGTTGTGAATTCTGCTCTTGGGTTCCTGTTATGACCTGGTGGTTAAGAGGCCACACTGAAATGACCTAATGGCTAAAACGCAACATGGAACGAGCTCTGAGAAGGTGGTATCTCTACTGACCGCAGTCCCTAATCCTAACAACACAACTAGAAATAGCCGTGGGATGTTCCTGACACTCCCTAAACACCTCGTCACAGCCTCAGATATAACTACCACTAAAGAGGGAAATAGAAAGCTATCTTGCCTCAGAGAAACCCCCAAAAGGAAAGACAGCCCCCCACAAATATTGACTGTGAAAGGAGATGGAAATGACGAACACAGAAATGAAATTAGATTTCAGCAAAGGGAGGCCAAAACTAAACTAGATCGACAGAGAGCAAAGGATACTGTGCGGTCAGTATTAAAAACTACAAAATCCATGCAGAGTTTACAAAAATGAACTCCACACCGACTCACGGTGTGGAGGGGCAAATCTGCTTTCCCAGAGCTTCCAGCTAGCCTGAATAAGACATAGTGACAAGCTGGACAAAAGAGACAAAATGCAAAGCAATAGAGTCCAAGCAAATGGACAAACAAAACTAGCAAAACGTATCTTTTGCAGACAAGGACTGGCCATATGAGAAATCCAAGGAAAGAAACAAATCCAACCAAGAACATTGACAGCAGGCATGGACTAAAGCCCAGAGCAGGTTTAAATAACAAACCCAGGCAAGGCGATTAGTGAAGGCAGCTGCCACAGCTACCTAAAGGAGCAGCAGTTCCACTTGAAACCACCAGAGGGAGCCCAAGGGCAGAACTCGCAAAAATACCATTAGCAACCACAGGAGGGAGCTCCAGAACGGAACTCACAACAGTACCCCCCCCCTTGAGGAGGGGTCACCGAACCCTCACCAGAGCTCCCAGGCCGATCAGGACGAGCCAAATGGAAAGCATGAACCAAATCGGGAGCATGAACATCGGAGGCAAAAACCCAAGAATTATCCTCCTGGCCATAACCCTTCCACTTGACCAGATACTGAAGCTTCCGCCTCGAAAAACGAGAATCCAAAATCTTCTCTACCACATATTCCAATTCCCCCTCAACCAACACCGGAGCAGGAGGATCAACGTAGGGAACCATAGGTACCACATATCTCCGCAACAAGGATCTATGGAACACATTATGAATGGAAAAGGAAGCTGGAAGGACCAAACAAAAAGACACTGGATTGATAATTTCAGAAATCTTATAAGGCCCAATAAAGCAAGGCTTGAACTTAGGGGAGGAAACCTTCATAGGAACATGACGAGAAGACAACCAGACCAAATCCCCAACACGAAGCCGGGGACCAACACACCGACGACGGTTAGCAAAACACTGAGCCTTCTCCTGAGACAACGTCAAATTGTCCAACACATGAGTCCAAATTTGCTGCAACCTGTCCACCATGGAATCCACACCAGGACAGTCAGAAGGCTAAAGCTGCCCTGAAGAAAAACGAGGATGAAAACCAAAGTTACAAAAAAAAGGCGAAACCAAGGTAGCCGAACTAGCCCAATTATTAAGGGCAAACTCGGCCAACGGCAAAAAGGTCACCCAATCATCCTGATAAGCAGACTTGAAGAATCTCAAATAGGTTTCCAAGGTCTGATTGGTTCGCTCCGTTTGGCCATTTGTCTGAGTATGGAATGCAGAACAAAAAGACAAATCAATGCCCATTCTAGCACAAAAGGACCGCCAAAACCTAGAAACGAACTGGGAACCTGTCAGACACAATATTCTCCGGAATACCATGCAAACGTGAAAAAATAATGGAACCAAATCAGAAGAGGAAGGCAACTTAGGCAACGGCACCAAATGGACCATCTTAGAAAACCGGTCACAAACCACCCAGATGACAGACATCTTCTGAGAAGCAGGAAGATCAGAAATTAAATCCATGGAAATATGCGTCCAGGGCCTCTCAGGAATAGGCAAAGGCAAAAGCAACCCGCTGGCACGGGAACAGCAAGGCTTAGCCCGAGCACAGGTCTGCACAAACGAACGCACATCCCGCGACAAGGAAGGCCACCAAAAGGACCTAGCCACCAAATCTCTGGTACCGAAAATCCCAGGGTGACCAGCCAACACCGAACAATGAACCTCAGAAATTACCCTACTAGTCCATCTATCAGGAACAAACAATTTCCCCACAGGACAGCGGTCAGGTTTATCAGCCTGAAACTCCTGAAGTACCCGCCGTAAATCAGGGGAGATGGCAGAAAGAATCATCCCCTCCTTGAGGATCCCAGCCGGCTCAAGAACTCCCGGAGAATCAGGCAAAAAACTCCTAGAAAGGGCATCAGCCTTCACATTCTTAGATCCAGGAATATACGAGACCACAAAATCAAAACGTGAGAAAAACAAAGACCACCGAGCCTGTCTAGGATTCAACCGCTTAGCAGACTCGAGGTAAATCAGATTCTTGTGATCAGTCAAGACCACCACGCGATGCTTGGCTCCCTCAAGCCAATGTCGCCACTCCTCAAATGCCCACTTCATAGCCAGCAACTCCCGATTGCCGACATAATTACGCTCAGAAGACGAAAATTTTCTGGAGAAGAAGGCACAAGGTTTCATCAAAGAGCCATCAGAATTTCTCTGAGACAAAACGGCCCCTGCCCCAATCTCAGAAGCATCAACCTCAACCTGAAAAGGGAGAGAAACATCTGGCTGACGCAACACAGGGGCAGAAGTAAAACGACGTTTAAGCTCCTGAAAGGCCTCAACAGCCGCAGAGGACCAATTCACCACATCAGCGCCCTTCCTCGTCAAATCGGTCAGAGGCTTCACCACACTAGAAAAATTAGCAATAAAGCGACGATAAAAATTGGCAAAGCCCAAAAATTTCTGAAGGCTCTTTACAGATGTAGGTTGAGTCCAATCATGAATGGCCTGGACTTTAACAGGGTCCTTTTCAATAGCCGAGGGAGAAAAAATTAAACCCCAAAAAAAAAACCTCTGAACTCCAAAGAGGCACTTAGACCACATCACAAACAACACATTAGTACGAAGGACCTGAAACACCATCCTAACCTGCTTCACATGAGACTCCCAATCATCGGAGAAAACCAAAATATCATCCAAATACACAATCATAAATGTATCCAAATAATTCCGGAAGATATCATGCATAAAGGACTGAAATACCGATGGAGCATTAGAGAGCCCGAATGGCATTACAAGATATTCAAAATGGCCTTCAGGCGTATTAAATGCTGTTTTCCATTCATCACCTTATTTAATACGCACAAGATTATACGCCCCTCGGAGGTCGATTTTAGTAAACCAACTAGCACCCTTAATCCGAGCAAACAAATCAGAAAGCAAAGGTAACGGATACTGGAATTTGACAGTGATCTTATTGAGAAGGCGATAATCTATACAGGGTCTCAAGGAGCCATCCTTCTTGGCAACAAAGAAAAATCCCGCTCCCAACGGTGACGAAGACGGGCGAATATGCCCTTTCTCCAAGGACTCCTTTACATAACTCCGCATAGCGGCATGCTCTGGCACAGACAGATTGAAAAGTCGGCCCTTAGGGAACTTACAGCCAGGAATCAAATTAATGGCACAATCGCAGTCCCTATGAGGAGGCAGGGGACTGGACTTGGGCTCATCAAATACATCCTGGAAATCCGACAAAAACTCAGGAACTTCAGAAGAAGGGGACGAGGAAATGGACATCAAAGGAATATCACTATGTATCCCCTGACAACCCCAACTAGTCACAGACATAGATCTCCAATCCAGCACTGGATTATGTTCCTGTAACCATGGAAAACCCAGCACAACAACATCATGCAAATTATGCAACACCAAAAAACGAATATTTTCCTGATGTGCTGGAGCCATGCACATGGTTAACTGTGTCCAGTACTGAGGTTTATTCTTGGCCAATGGTGTAGCATCAATCCCCCTCAAGGGAATAGGACTCTGCAAAGGTTCCAAGGAAAAACCACAGCGCCTGGCAAATTCTAAGTCCATTAAGTTCAGGGCAGTGCCAGAATCCACAAATGCCATAACAGAAAAGGACGACAATGAGCAAATCAGGGTAACAGACAAGAGAAATTTAGGCTGCACAGTACTAATGGTAACAGACCTAGGGGCCCTCCTAGTACGCTTAGGGCAGTCAGGAATAGCATGAGCTGAATCACCACAGTAAAAACACAGGCCATTCTGACGTCTGAATTTCTGCCTTTCTGCTCTAGTCAAAATCCTATCACATTGCATAGGCTCAGGACTTTGCTCAGAGGACACTGCCATATGGTGCACCGCCTTACGCTCACGCAAGCGCCGATCAATCTGAATAGCTAGAGACATAGATTCGCTCAAACCGGTAGGCGTAGGAAAGCCCACCATAACATCTTTAAGGGTTTCAGAAAGACCTTTTCTGAAAATAGCAGCCAGCGCCTCTTCATTCAATTTAGTGAGCACAGACCATTTTGTAAATTTCTGGCAATATAACTCTGCCGCTTCCTGACCCTGACACAGGGCCAACAGTGTTTTCTCAGCATGCTCTACAGAGTTAGGTTCGTCATACAGCAATCCGAGCGCCTGAAAGAATGCATCTACATTCAATAATGCCGGATTACCTGTTTCAAGAGCAAATGCCCAGTCTTGAGGATCACCACGCAGTAAGGATATGATGATTTTCACTTGCTGAATGGGATCACCAGAAGAACGGGGTTTCAAAGCAAAAAACAATTTGCAGCTATTTTTAAAGTTCAAAAACTTGGATCTGTCCCCAAAAAACAAATCAGGAGTAGGAATTCTGGGCTCTAAAGCCGGAGTCTGGACAACATAGTTCTGGATACTCTGTACTCTTGCAGCAAGTTGATCCACATGAGAAAACAAACCCTGAACATCCATGCCAAAACATATATCCAGCACCACCCAGATATCAAGAGGAAAAAGAAGACAGAATAGAGCACAGAAAAAAAAATGGTTCAGAACTCTTCTTTTTTCCTTCTTTTGAGATGCATTCAATTCTTTCTTGGCCTGCTGTACTGTTATGACCTGGTGGTTAAGAGGCCACACTGAAATGACCTGGTGGCTAAAACGCAACATCGAACGAGCTCTGAGAAGGTGGTATCTCTACTGACCGCAGTCCCTAATCCTAACAACACAACTAGAAATAGCCGTGGGATGTTCCTGACACTCCCTAGACATCTCGTCACAGCCTCAGATATAACTACCCCTAAAGAAGGAAATAGAAAGCTATCTTGCCTCAGAGAAACCCCCAAAAGGAAAGACAGCCCCCCACAAATATTGACTGTGAAAGGAGAGGGAAATGACAAACACAGAAATGAAATTAGAGTTCAGCAAAGAGAGGCCAAAAGTAAACTAGATAGACAGAGAGCAAAGGATACTGTGCGGTCAGTATTAAAAACTACAAAATCCACGCAGAGTTTACAAAAATGAACTCCACACTGACTCACGGTGTGGAGGGGCAAATCTGCTTTCCCAGAGCTTCCAGCTAGCCTGAATAAGACATAGTGACAAGCTGGACAAAAGAGACAAAATGCAAAGCAATAGAGTCCAAGCAAATGGACAAACAAAACTAGCAAAACTTATCTTTTGCAGACAAGGACTGGCCATATGAGAAATACAAGGAAAGAAACAAATCCAACCAAGAACATTGACAGCAGGCATGGACTAAAGCCCAGAGCAAGGCGATTAGTGAAGGCAGCTGCCACAGCTACCTAACGGAGCAGCAGTTCCACTTCAAACCACCAGAGGGAGCCCAAGGGCAGAACTCGCAAAAATACCATTAGCAACCACAGGAGGGAGCTCCAGAACGGAACTCACAACAGGTTCCCTCCAGTGGTTGTAGGTGGGAATGCAGTTGTCTCTGAGTCACAGTCCTGGCCAGGTGTATCCGCTGATTGCTGTTCTGACTGGGATATTTAAGTGTGCAGGATTCTTTAGCCCTTGCCAGTTGTCAATGTTTCTTCTGAAGTGTTGGATCACTTTCTGGCTTCTCCTGCTCACCTGTCAATTCAGCAAAGATAAGTGTCTGGTTTTTGTTTCAGTGGCACACATGCAGTGTGCTTATATTCTGTGCTATTCATTTGTTTTTCTCTTGTCCAGCTTAGACTGTGTCAGTGTTTTCTCGGTCTTGTTGGATTCTCTGGAGATGCAGATATACGCTCCACATCTTTAGTTAGATGGTGGAGTTTTTGTATTTTCTGCCGTGGATATTTTTGGAAGGATTTTTTAATACTGACCGCTTAGTATCCTGTCCTATCCTTTCCTATTTAGCTAGTGTGTGCCTCATTTGCTAAATCCTGTTTTCTGCCTACGTGTGTCTTTTCCTCTACTACTCACAGTCAATATTTGTGGGGGGCTGCCTATCCTTTGGGGTTCTGCTCTGAGGCAAGGTAGAAATTCCTATTTCCATCTATAGGGGTATTTAGTCATCCGGCTGTGTCGAGGTGTCTAGGTTTTGTTAGGCACACCCCACAGCTACTTCTAGCTGCGGTGATAAGATCAGGGTTTGCGGTCAGTATAGTTACCACCTACTCCAGTGTAAGTTTTCATGCTGCTCCAAGGTCACCTGATCATAACATATGCCTACATGTGAAGGCAGGCAGACATGGTCACCTGGATTACATCTTTTTGTCGGCTGCTTGAGCTACATCTAAAAAAGCAATGGTTTAAATAGCAATCTGGTGTTTTTGTACCTGTGAGCAGGAGAGCCACGATCAAATCAGCTAAGCTGTACCAGAGAGAAACAGAGGCCATGGCACATGGCAGGGAATGCAATTGCCTAGTAAATGACAGTACAGGAGCAAACAGTAGTAACAAATAGAAAATGTTTTTGGAAATTGTGATGAATTGCAACCATGATGTATATTAGAGAGTTGTATAACTCTTCATGTATACAGTAGCTATATCTAATTTTACATTGAATGGAAAGCATATTTAAAATGATTGTATGCGAAAGGAAAAACATGTCTCTTATTCTCCAAAAACAGCACCACTAATGTCAATAGGCTGTGTCTGGACTGCTGCTGAACTCCAGACTAGTGATTTAAATTCAGTTTTGCAGAACCATTAAGCAGCATAGGCGCTGAGTGGACTCTAAAACAAGCTGACAAACTGTATCAATACCTTGTGAAATCTGGCATTAAGGGATCTTCCAAGATTATTAATTCATATGAATGGGCCACAACGAATGATGTAATGGGCCACAATGAAGGATGGAGGAGATATAGTCACTGCAAAAAGGCCAGCACTGGAGTAGAATGTAATTCAAAAAGTAATGTTTATGTCCTCATTATATTTAATTTTCCTTGCTAATATATATATGTCGACCTGTCATTGGCTACAGCAGAACAAAGTGAGGGTTCTGGAGTGGCCATCTCAGTCTCCTGACCACAATATCATTGAGCCACTCAGGGGAGATCTCAAGAGCGCAGTTCATGCTAGACAACCCAGCAATTTACAGGAACTGGAGGGTTTTTGCCAAGAAGAGTGGGCAGCTTTACCATCTGAAAAAAATAAAGAACCTTATCCAGAACTACCACAAAAGATTTCAAGCTGTCATGGATGTTAGAGGGGGCAATACACGGTATTAAGAAATGGGGTATGTGAACTTTTGATCAGGGTCATTTGGATGTTTTGGGTTGTCATCATGATTTAAAAAGAGAAAACACAATAGTTTGACAATATATGGCTACATCCAACAACTAACCGTGAGTGGAGAAAAAGTTTTGGTATTATCATTCATATTCTCTGAAATAAGGCCAAGAAAGCAAACATTCTGCCGAGGTATGTAAACTTTTGAGCACAACTGTATACTTAAAGTCTATTAAATCTCCTCCAATCTCACAGAAAGCAGAAAAAACATAAAAGATTATATTACAGTATATGAACTCAGCTACAAATACTGATGTAAAGGTTATACAGTATATACTTGGTGTACTCCAGGGTAAGGCTATGTGCGCACGTATTCTGGTCCACTGCGGATTTTTGCGCAGCGGATTTGATAAATCTGCAGGGCAAAAATGCTGCGTTTTTGCTGCAGATTTACCGCGGTTTTCACTGCGGTTTTACAACTGCGGTTTTTCATAGGAGCAGCTGTAAAACCTCTGTGGAATCTGCAGGAAGAAGTGACATGCTGCGGAATGTAAACCCACTGTACATCTGAATAAAATATACCCCATCTATGTGAAGAACAGGGCCATAATCATTCACTGTTAGGGAACTGCTCAGTTCGTTTGATTCAATTCTATGTAGGCTCCATAAATTGCTGAGCAAGCATGGTCCAGAGGAGAGAACCACTAAGTATTTGCCTATTCTCTCTCTGCCCTGTAGGGTTGGGGTAACTTCAAAGATTTGTCAATGCTCTTCATACACTTACTAATTTATTTCTTCCGTGCAGCATAATATATAATAGAAAACTACCTCCCTGCAAAACAATTGTATTACTATATTTGAATAGTAATATATAAATATATATACACTGCTCAAAAAAATAAAGGGAACACTAAAATACCACCTCCTAGATATCACTGAATGAAATATTTTAGTTGCAAATCTTTATTCATTACATAGTGGAATGTGTTGAAAACAATAAAACAAAAATGATCACTGTAAATCAAAATGAATATTCCATGAAGGTCTGGATTTGGAATGATCATTATCAAAGTTGAAAATCAAATGATAGGCTGATCCAACTTCAGTGTCAATGCCTCAAGACAAGGAAATGATGTTCAGTTGTGTGTGCATTGCCTCCATGTGCATGTATGACCTCCCTACAATGCCTGGGCATGCTCCTGATGAGGCAGCGGATGGTCTCCTGAGGGATCTCCTCCCAGAACCTGGACTAAAGCATCCAACAACTCCTGGACAGTCTGTGGTGCAACACGTTAGTGGATGGTGTGAGACATGATGTCCCAGATGTGCTCAATCAGATTCAGGTTTGGGGAACGGGCGGGCCAGTCCATAGCTTCAATGCCTTTATCTTGCAGGAAATGCTGACACACTCCAGCCACATGAGGTCTGGCATTGTCCTGCATTAGGAGGAACCCAGGGCCAACCGCACCAGCATATGGTCTCAAAAGGGGTCTGAGGATCTCATCTCGGTACCTAATGGCAGTCAGGCTACCTCTGGCGAGCACATGGAGGGCTGTGCGGCCCTCCAAAGAAATGCCACACCACACCATTACTGACCCACTGCCAAACTGGTCATGCTGAAGGATGTTGCAGGCAGATGGCTCTCCATGGTGTCTCCAGACTCATGTGCTCAGTGTGAACCTGCTTTCATCTGTGAAGAGCACAGGGTGCCAGTGGTGAATTTGCCAATCCCGATGTTCTGTGGCAAATGCCAATCGTCCTGCAAGGTGTTGGACTGTGAGCACAACCCCCATCTGTGGACGTCGGGCACTCAGACCATCCTCATGGAGTCGGTTTCTAACCGTTTGTACAGACACATGCACATTTGTGGCCTGCTGGAGCTCATTTTGCAGGACTCTGGCAGTGCTCCTACTGTTCCTCCTTGCACAAAGGCTGAGGTAGCGGTCCTGCTGCTGGGTTGTTGCCCTCCTACGGCCCCCTCCACGTCTCCTGGTGTACTGGCCTGTCTCCTGGTAGCACCTACAGCCTCTGGACACTACGCTGACAGATAGCAAACCTTCTTGCCACAGCTCACATTGATGTGCCATCCTGGATGAGCTGCACTACCGGAGCCACTTGTGTGGGTTGTATAGTCTGTCTCATGCTATGTTATAAGGTAATTCAGTACCACAATGGACATAGGAGTCAGAGCACATACAGTGACCTGACAATAACCCAAAAACATAGAACGAGCTCTGAGATGTGGAAACTCTGCTGACCGCAATCCCTAATCCTCTCCAACACAACTAGAGGCAGCCGTGGATTGCGCCTAACGCTCCCTATGCAACTCGGCACAGCCTGAGAAACTAGCTAGCCTGAAGATAGAAAATAAGCCTACCTTGCCTCAGAGAAATACCCCAAAGGAAAAGGCAGCCCCCACATATAATGACTGAGTTAAGATGAAAAGACAAACGTAGAGATGAAATAGATTTAGCAAAGTGAGGCCCGACTTTCTGAACAGAGCGAGGATAGGAAAGGTAACTTTGCGGTCAACACAAAACCCTACAAACAACCACGCAAAGGGGGCAAAAAGACCCTCCGTACCGAACTAACGGCACGGAGGTACACCCTCTGCGTCCCAGAGCTTCCAGCAAGCACGAGAAAACAAATAAGCAAGCTGGACAGAAAAAAACAGCAAACAAAAAGCAAAAGCGGAACTTAGCTATACAGAGCAGCAGGCCACAGGAACGCTCCAGGAGGAAACAGGTCCAATACTAGAACATTGACTGGAAGCCAGGATCAAAGAACTAGGTGGAGTTAAATAGAGCAGCACCTAACGACTTCACCACAACACTTGAGGAAGGAAACTCAGAAGCCGCAGTACCACTTTCCTCCACCAACGGAAGCTCACAGAGAGAATCAGCCGAAGTACCACTTGTGACCACAGGAGGGAGCTCTGCCACAGAATTCACAACATGCTACGAGTGTGAAAGCACAAACAACATTCAAAAGTGACCAAAACATCAGACAGAAAGCATTGGTACTGAGATGTGGTCTGTAGTCCCCACCTGGAGAACCACTCTGAGTGTGTCTTGATAATTGCCAATAATTTCCATCTGTTGTCTATTCCATTTGCACAACAGGATACAAAATTGTTTGTCAGTGTTGCTTTCTAAGTGGACAGTTTGATTTCACAGAAGTTTGATTTACTTGGAGTTATATTCTGTTGTTTAAGTGTTCCCTTTATTTTTTTGAGCAGCCAAATAAAAAAACCGGAGGAAAGATCCTGGATAGCAGGAATGCGTCACCAAGGCGGCTAGCCTCGGTGATGTAAAGTCTGTACCAGTAGTACTAGGTTTTTATTTGACTGTATTTTGGATTCAGGATTTAGGAGCAACCAAAAGAGCCTAAGAGAGAAAGGGCGCTCTTATTCTCCAGTCTGGATCTTACAGGTTTAATAGCTGGCAGCTGGGTTAGCAGAGTGTGTGGTGTTGGAGCTGGAGAAAGACCGTCGATTTTGGACAGTCTATGCAAGATTGAGAATTGCCTGTAAATCCAAGTTGGTGAGACTGGTTTGATTTACTTTGCTTTACCCAGAGAAAGGGTTTTGTTATTCAATTGTGCTGAAGAAAGGACCGTTTGTAATGCATTTGTGCTGCAGAAAGGCTGCTTTCAATTTGGAGCTGTAAAGTTTATGAAGGGCAATAAACTTTATTCTGTTTTGATATAAACATTCTGTGCCTCTGTGTATCCAAGTGGCTACTAGAGAATAGAAATCCCCCACAATATACAGGTCCTTCTCAAAAAATTAGCATATAGTGCTAATTTTCATTATTTACCATAATGTAATGATTACAATTAAACTTTCATATATTATAGATTCATTATCCACCAACTGAAATTTGTCAGGTCTTTTATTGTTTTAATACTGATGATTTTGGCATACAACTCCTGATAACCCAAAAAACCTGTCTCAATAAATTAGCATATTTCACCCATCCAATCAAATAAAAGTGTTTTTTAATAACAAACAAAAAAAACAACAAATAATAATGTTCAGTTATGCACTCAATACTTGGTCGGGAATCCTTTGGCAGAAATGACTGCTTCAATGCGGCGTGGCATGGAGGCAATCAGCCTGTGACACTGCTGAGATGTTATGGAGGCCCAGGATGCTTCAATAGCGGCCTTAAGCTCATCCAGAGTGTTGGGTCTTGCGTCTCTCAACTTTCTCTTCACAATATCCCACAGATTCTCTATGGGGTTCAGGTCAGGAGAGTTGGCAGGCCAATTGAGCACAGTAATACCATGGTCAGTAAACCATTTACCAGTGGTTTTGGCACTGTGAGCAGGTGCCAGGTCGTGCTGAAAAATGAAATCTTCATCTCCATAAAGCATTTCAGCCGATGGAAGCATGAAGTGCTCCAAAATCTCCTGATAGCTAGCTGCATTGACCCTGCCCTTGATGAAACACAGTGGACCAACACCAGCAGCTGACATGGCACCCCACACCATCACTGACTGTGGGTACTTGACACTGGACTTCAGGCATTTTGGCATTTCCTTCTCCCCAGTCTTCCTCCAGACTCTGGCACCTTGATTTCCGAATGACATGCAAAATTTGCTTTCATCAGAAAAAAGTACTTGGGACCACTTAGCAACAGTCCAGTGCTGCTTCTCTGTAGCTCAAAAGTGGCTTTACCTGGGGAATGCGGCACCTGTAGCCCATTTCCTGCACACGCCTGTGCACGGTGGCTCTGGATGTTTCCACACCAGACTCAGTCCACTGCTTCCTCAGGTTCCCCAAGGTCTGGAATCGGTCCTTCTCCACAATCTTCCTCAGGATCCGGTCTCCTCTTCTCGTTGTACAGCGTTTTCTGCCACATTGTTTCCTTCCAACAGACTTACCATTGAGGTGCCTTGATACAGCACTCTGGGAACAGCCTATTTGTTGAGAAATTTCTTTCTGGGTCTTACCCTCTTGCTTGAGGGTGTCAATGATGGCCTTCTTGACATCTGTCAGGTCGCTAGTCTTACCCATGATGGGGGTTTTGAGTAATGAACCAGGCAGGGAGTTTATAAAA
Source organism: Ranitomeya imitator (assembly GCF_032444005.1). NCBI lineage: Eukaryota > Metazoa > Chordata > Amphibia > Anura > Dendrobatidae > Ranitomeya > Ranitomeya imitator. The sequence continues at coordinate 707,207,562 of NC_091284.1, read as the reverse complement.
GCCTCAGGTATCTTTTGCATGTGTTTAGAGTTAATTAGTTGATTCAGAAGATTAGGGTAATAGGTCGTTTAGAGAACCTTTTCTTGATATGCTAATTTATTGAGACAGGTTTTTTGGGTTATCAGGAGTTGTATGCCAAAATCATCAGTATTAAAACAATAAAAGACCTGACAAATTTCAGTTGGTGGATAATGAATCTATAATATATGAAAGTTTAATTGTAATCATTACATTATGGTAAATAATGAAATTTAACACTATATGCTAATTTTTTGAGAAGGACCTGTATGTAAGTACATGTAGAGGTATTGACAGTCATCATGTGTTATTAAATTGTCAAAATTTATCTTTTAAATAATAAATATATTAGTAACATAGAATAAATTATATATTTTCAGATATGACTGATAATGGGACGGCGCCAGAACCTTTTTATAGGTAAAATAAAAGGAACAACAAATCCGATCCTACAATCCACAGTGCTGTGCATATTATATCCTGGAATTGAAGGGGATTATTTCCCAGTATTGTACATGTTTTATAGCTTCCAATTGTAACTACTCACCTTTATTCAAAGTCAAAGGACGTATTGTGTCTAGGTTATCGTATATTATCTTCCACCTGAAAGCTCTTTGACTAATGAATATTACCGTATGTGTTGCGTATTTAAAAAAAAAAAAATCATTATATATGCAGATGTAAACCTTACTTGCAATGTAATAAAAGAATCTTATGTCTTCTGATAGTACAAAAGTATTTAATTATTGCCTATGCTATATCTACTTTTTTAATGTATTTTTAGTTGAAATTACATGTACAAATGCCCAGGCTCTTAAGTTTATCACTAAAGATAGTGTATAAAAATAAAAAAAGGAGGCATAATTAGGAGATAATAATAATTCCGGTTATTTCAAAGTACGGTATTAGCTAAGCAAATGAAGAGCATTCACTTATAGTTAATCTAAAGCCATAATGGAGATTGTGGTTCCCTTCCGCACTTCATTATTACCGGTTTCAGTCATTATTGTTTAAAATATAAATTAAAGGGACACTGTCACCTGAATTTGGAGGGAACAATCTTCAGCCATGGAGGCGGGGTTTTGGGGCTTTTGATTCACCCTTTCCTTACCCGCTGGCTGCATGCTGGCTGCAATATTGGATTGAAGTTCATTCTCTGTCCTTCATAGTACACGCCTGGGCAAGGCACACCCATCATTCATCTGCACTGCCCCATTGAATAACATTGGTCCAAGTGCTGTTCGTTTTTTTTCACAGATAGCACTTGGACCCAAAATACGGTCATGTGAACAATCCTATAAGTTGTTGAATCTTTATCTTTATTCTTCTTCTCATCAAATTCATCACTGCTTATAAGTCCCAAGTACTGAATAGCTGTGTTTTGTTGCCAAATAAAAAAGCCACACATTGTCAAGTTTTGTCTATTTATTAAATGTTGCCAATCATTTTATATTATGCACCCTCAACTAAAGTACACAGTGTATGCGAGTAGTGTTGAAGAGGCAAATCCCGAACTTATACATATTGGTCTCCCACATGACAACTGCCTCAAGAAGTCATCATTGTGAAGGTCAATGTCTGCAAACACCCCACTAAGGAAATGGAGGTCCTTCAGCTAGCATGAGACTGATGTCCGGTTTGACTCCTCATTAAGAGTAATTCTCTGTCTTCTTATGAAACGGTGGAGTCAGGTGGTGGCTGTTGTCACAGACGTTCTCAAATAATTTAAGCATTAAACAAAATTAAATAATTGGTGCCACCCACTAGTTGCAAAGAATTTCACAGGTCTACTAAAATGATCAAAATTGACCATTTATTCCACAAACAGATAGTTCTTGTTGTATTAGCTGAGATTATAAACTACTGTAGACATTTTTCTGTCTTCATTACATCAAGAACAATGCACAGAACAATAAAATAGAGAGTGTACTGTATTATACAATTATTTGAAAGCCTGTCAAGTCTATACACAGTCATCACACATGTGCTTTGCTGGTACCCTAGAACCTGCCCAAAGTGAAACAACATTTCTGATTGTCACACACGTAGGAAACAAGTATAATGTATTATTATACGGAGACAACTTTTGTAATACTCATACACACTGAAATCACTGCAATATTTTGTTAAGGATTTGTCTCTTCACATTACACCAACAGATGGTACATTACATACATGTTTTTTTTTCTTTTTTCTTTTTTTACTTGTACTCAAGAAAAACAACAGTTACACCCAACTCCGACAAAACTTGGACAGTGGAAGACACAACCACAACCACTTGCTAAGTATGAGTGAGAGACAGAAGAGCAACCAGGTTCAGGAAAAGTGTTTTAACGTGTGGAAGAACTTAGGACATCTACTGTTTGGTCAACTCTCCAATATAGGGTTAGGCTCTCTGGAAACATCTTGTAGAAGGTTCAATGATGGCCTTTCAGATCAAAGACTTCTGACTCTTCAGGTAATGAAAAGATTAACATTTTATCTATGCATAGAAGGCTAACCATGGTGGACTAATTTCAAGAGAGAGCAAAGGACTAACTACTATGCCATGATCACACGTGACAGTAGTATATAATGCCTCATTACGTAACCTGGTTGTTCAGCTATGAGTAGACACAGTGTTTGGAGAAGAATGGCTAAAAGCACATATCTGCATCTTACCAACACCTCAAGGGAAAAGTAGAATAAAAAAAACACATTGCTTTTACATCACTCACAACAAGAATTGTTTCTACAGTCTTTAAAACAAAATAAATATATTTCATTATCTCTAAAACAAAATAATCTATATTTCTACTAGTGGTTAAGGAAGAAACGCTCATTGTGCCAGCACCATATTTGTATTCCTTCCTTATTAAGGGACCACCAACCTGCTCGAGTGAAGAGGTAATCTTGTGGGGAGTGGGACAAAGACCTGCCTTGACATGGATGTCTACATCTGAGCGAGAAGGTTTTTATATTTCATAGTGGCTTTGGTAGGCAGAGTGCCTTAAGTTCCCTTCACTGAGCTCAGCTCAAGAAGATCGAGTAGTAATTTATTATAAAAGATGTGTGGAGGCTATTTAGTGTTTAATCATACTCAGCTACTAAAGTCAAGAGGGAACAGGGCACCCGTCTGGAGGAGACGAAAGGTTCCTCACAGTTCAACATTCTGTGTTGAGTGAATAGATTAGCTCCCAACACTGGTATCAATATACATATGTCCAAATCTTGATCCATATTTATTCACCCTATAACCCAAGAACGTTTTAAATGTATGAAGACATGAAATAATATAGTTGTAATATTGCTGATACTTTGAAAAAATGACCTAATGTATGGTACACAGGATGTCGGCCTAAAGTCTCATCATCCTTATCCACCCAGTCTACTTATATCTAATAGAGTTGTTTGTTTCAGTCAGCTAAATCTTACCCAAATGTTACATGCTGAAGACTATTGACAGGGCATTAAAAAATAAAAAAAGCAATGGCTTATTGAGCTTAGTTCATAGTAAAAGAGAGTTTAACAAAAAAGTAAATTAAAAGAATATTGTTAATTTATTTTTAAATTTGCCATGGATTTGGGTACTAGACATGAGATCTGGGCTTGCCTAAGCGTACACAAGTTCAGCTAGCGGAGTGTACTTAATCATAGAACACCTTTACTGGAGATAAGAAATCTACTCACTTGCCATAAATATCTAATTATTTTCCCTGATATAAATGCTGCCATTCTCCAGAATCTTGCGTCTTTCTTTTGTTCCTGCGCCCCTTTATTCCGGCAGAAGCTCCGGAACAAAAGATAAATTCTCCCCTTTTTAAAAATCTGGTCTCAAAGTTTCTATAGAAAGGAATTAAAGGGAACCTGTCACCCCCAAAATTGATGGTGAGGTAAGCTCACCGTCATCAGGGGCTTATTTACAGCATATTCTGTAATGCTCTAGAAAAGCCCCCGATGTTACCTGAAAGAGGAGAAAAATACGTTAGATTATACTCACCCAGGGGTGGTCCCGCTCCGATGGGTGTCGCAGGTCCGATCCGGGGCCTCCCATCTTCATTCCAAGACGTCCTCTTCTGGTCTTCATGCCGCGGCTCCGGCGCAGGCGTATTTTGTCTGCCCTGTTGAGGGCGAGCGAAGTACTGCAGTGCGCAGGCATCGTAAAGGTCAGAGAGGCCCGGCGCCTGCGCACTGCAGTGCTTTGCTCTGCCCTCAACAGGGCAGACAAACTACGCCTGCGCTGGAGCCGCGGCGTGAAGACCAGAAGAGGACGTCATGGAATGAAGATAGGGGGCGCCGGAGCGGACCTGAGACGCCCATCGGACCGGACTACCCGGTGAGTATAATCTAACATATTTTTCAGGAAACATCGGGGGCTTATCTACAGCATTACAGAATGCTGTAGATAAGCCCCTGATGACAGTGAGCTTACCTCACCATCGATTTTGGGGGTGACAGGTTCCCTTTAAGGACTAAGCGCTCTTGACTAAAAAAAACTAGATTTATATACAGGGAAGATAGGGCCATATTTCACTAGAACAAAGCCAGGTTAATGAGAACACTGGTATTTACAAAAAAAATAACATTTATGGCAAGTGACAGGTCTGCTTTAAAGCAATCGTATCAAACTATTGTGAAACTAAAATTACCAGCATGCCCTCACAGCTGGTGATTGGTTGGAGGCCACTGCCTTACAAGGGAACCTGTCATACTGAAAATAGTACTTGATCTGATAAATAGTTTTACACCTTTTTGGTGAAAAGCTTTAGTAAAACGTGCATTTTATTAATTGGTGTTTATCTGCCAGTGGGCGGTCCTATTCGGTGCATGCAGAGATAGCTGTCAATCACTGGTAGGACCGCCCACTGGACACATTCATACATTCACCAAGGATCTTAATGAAAAAGATACAGGTAATTCTGAATATTTTCCAACAAACCTGTATATCCTTCCCCTCAGCTTCTCCCTCTCTATACCATGTTGTCCACATATCAGACTGCATGTACAACGTGACAGGTTCTTTTTAATAAGAATATATCAATATGAAAAACTAATTAAAAGAAAGCCATCAATTTGACATTGTAAAAGAGTAATGATTAAGAGTGTAATTTCACGCACCGAGCTGCCCCTAAATGCCAATCAGGAGGGCTGAGAACAAGGCATTTCCGTATTGTATAAAGCTATGTCTGGGGTCGTACGATGTCTCTCAGGCAGCCAGTAGCAGTGAAAAGGATCAGGACACACAGATGTGTCCTCCCTCACCTTTCTGTTAATTTTGTTAAGGAAGTCTCAGTAAGTTTTTCTTCCCTAAACCCTCCTAATTATGCATGTGATGTGGTGCAAGTGTATGACAATTCTTACCGATCACTGTCTCCTCTGGTCCTCTTCTGGCCCACAGAAGCTCTAGAGCTTTGCCAGCTTGCCATATGTGAGGCAGTCTTTTTTTCAATGTAAGCCTATGAGAACCAAAACGCGGTTACCTAGACTTACGTTGAGAAAGCCACACATTATCCCCCCTCTGGTATCCTGCCAATCTATTTTCAGGTCTCATGGGCCAGAAGAGGACCGGAGCAGCAGTGGAAATTGGTGACAATGGCAATCAGTAAGCACAGTAACACTTCCACTGCATCACATACATAATTAGGAGGTTTTAGGAAAAAATAAAATTACCGAGACTTCTACTTTAAAGACTACGTAAACCTTGAATGCTATTGAAGAGAATGAAAAATTACAAGCAGATCAGTCGGGGGCCGGGATTTAAGACCCCCACCTATCATTCCAAACACACCATGTGAGCTGAACAGCTTAGGAGACAGGTGCTGCCTGAGCATGCTTACAGAGCAGAGTTTAGGATTCAGTAGACAGCATGAGCTTCAAGCTTGCTATGAAATCCGTATTCTACTCTGTGCGCGCACTCAAACAGCTGTTGGGCGCTTCTGTCTCTTGAGCTGCGCAATTGACAGAAGTGAGTGTGTCAGGAAGCGGACCCCCACCAATCTGCTTGTAATTAAGGGGACACAAAATGTAAAAAAAAAAAAAGGTATAAAAAGGTTTAGTTACTTTTTAAAAGGTTCCAAACTCTCATGACATTAAATCCTCAACAGGGTGCAACTCGCACCCTAACCACTGGGTGGCCATACATAGAAAAAAGATATAGCATAATCGTCTCCTGACACAGTATCACAAGATCAAATGAAAAGCTGATCGTCTTGCACCACTCACTGCAAGATATCTCAAGACAAAAGAAAAGGACACATCTTTACACTTGATTTAGAAACTAGTGTCAGATCGCATCTCATAATCCCTTTCAGAGCTCCAGACTGACTGAAGATCGCATGATATTCCTTGTTTGGCTTCACAAAACCAAAACATGCTTTCTCTTACTACTTTAGGACTAGTGCATGATACTGATGCCCTTTTTAATAGTTCTGTTCTTTAATAGTGTTCCATCTCAACGTTTGAATCAAGAATTGTGTGAAGTGTTAAGCCGTGCCCCTGATCCGATTAACTAGTTAGTCTACTAATGTGTAGTCGCACAAGCTCTGCCCCCGCTGTGACCCAGTTCTATAGACAATCTCACAAAACATGAGGTTATTGGGAGGAGTATAGAATGTTAATGTACAGAAAATGAATAATTAACAGACAGTCAAGCAACTTCACCTTATATTGTTTGTTACTTAGAACATCAACTAAAAATATAACAGTAGTAAACTGTCACAAACCAAGTCGAGTAATAAAAATACAAGTACATATTTACAAATCCATATGTAAATGACATAACAATAAAATTAATTAAAAAAAATAAAGGGACTGTGGCATCAGAAAATAATCTATTAAAATCAAGAGTTTTTCTTTTCATTTTCTGCATCAAAAGTATATAATGTATGGAAATGTATTGCATATTATACATATATATATATATTATGAAAAATGCAATTTCCACAGTGGCCACAAGGCATTATACTAGACCGTTCAAGGAAGACGCTTGCAGGGGCAGCGCTCATCTCTGCATGCTGGGTATTTATTTTTTTTTACAATGCACACTGACAGTGCGCTCTCTTCATCGCTTCTAATCAGAGCCAGAGAAAGAGCGCACTGTCACTGCGTACATTGCCCAGTGACAAAAATCTACTGAGGATATGTTGGATCTGACAACCATCGCATGCTCAGTAGAGCAGAGACTAGCTCAGCCCCTGAAACGGAAGACACTTATGACGCTTCTTTTCAGAGAGGGGGCATAGGCTGCGGCAGTGACCCCAGCCTCTGCCCCCTGATGACACCGAGTATCCCAGCTTGCACTGGGATACTGAAACGAAGCGTCATAAAAAAGGAAGTAGGAAAAAAATATAAATAAAGCAGTTATTATATTTAGGGAACAGTAAAGATTTTTTTTTATTAAAGTAACGGTATGTTAGGGAATAGATCTCGGCACTAAATCGATAGGCATTTAGGATGGAAATTAATTTGTTTCTGGACCACTTTTAGTGGCAGTGTGAAAATTACTAAAATTTCTGCATTTTTTTTAATCTAGGTAGTGATATAGAAAATTGAAAAATTATGCATTTAACATAACCAACCTGATTTAAACAGTCATTTTCGGAAGACACATTCCCTCCAATTGCTAGCAAGACAGAAGAGAGCTGCCACTTAATATAAGCAAATAGAGGACTTTCTTTGAAAAAAATTTGATTGTTATAGATATTAATTGCTGTTATTTAGTTATTCTGCATTCTGTGACTGTTCTCAGTTACATGTCCAGTAAATGGAGTTTCTATATCTGGGATTCTTCGCTAAGGGGTCAGGCATAACTTGGTAAAAGAGGGGGACAGTTATGTAATTTGTAATTGTTATTATTCCGTGTAAATCTGGCAGATGATGGGTGTAGTGTTGCTTCAGTTGCACAGTTCTGGTCACCTGAACCTGCTTTAAATTATTTTAACAAAACTATAGCAACTCTTATTGCATACAGAAAAATACTGTGAAAATCAAGGACAATTTACGTAGAATTTTTAAAATAAAAATCTAGATTTCACCGAAATTGTAAATCACAACAACTTGTGTGAGTGCTAATTTGCCTATAACTTTAGGTTGAAATGCACCCACAGTGATACACTATGCCAGATGTCCAATTTATACACGGCCTACAGATGCACAGATATTCACGTAAGCATGTGCCATAGACAACACCAAGAGCCTGTGACAAATAACTGCTGATTATATATATTCATCTCGGTCTAGAATCCCTCGGCTAATGCTGGTAATAGGATATATATTTACAGGACACCGTGGCCACATGCCTAAAATGCAGGGTAAAGAACACAAAATATTAAGAAAAATAGCTTCAAAAAGAGGCGAACAAAAACAACATTAGTCTCTGCACTCTTATTGCCAAGTCAGTAAAGAGGAAAATAAAAAGAGGGGGCACACGAAAACTAAAAATATATATAGTCTATTACTTTGCCACTAGGTGCAAAATTAATTATTTACTTCACCAGTTTAAAATAAAAGCAGCAACCTGTCAAATGTTAGAGTAACGGCCATCTTGGAACCATTTTTTTTAATTGCCCTAATGTTCTACCATTTTGTCTGCAGCTCCAATGTACTTATTCGTCTCCACGGTAACAGACTACAAAGTCTGTGTAGTCTGATATTGTAATCCCTCTTTGCTTTGCTTGTTGCTAGCATACATTTTTTAGGTTGTCAAGAAGAACGGGACAGATAGATGCAAGTAAGACTGTAAGAGCAAACTACTGGTCAGGTGTGTTAGTGGTCTGTAACCATGGAGACCCATAGGACTACACACACAAGACAGGAGAAGATTTTAATCACTATAGCTATAGAAAAAAATTGGGTTGCAAAGACGTAACTAGCCTAAGCTCAGATGTAGAAGGGCTGAAATTGTCATCAATATTCTGGAGATTTCACCAAGATACAGATAATCTAGAAGCGTACTTTGACCAAAATCGCTGGATCTTTTAAGCCCCCCATCAGGATTGCCCTCAAAACAGTAAGGGCACTCCTTTTTTTTTTTTTTTAACAAGCCCCCCTACCCCTCGAATAGGCCGGCATGCTGCACAGCCCAATGAAAAAAGCACTATTGGATAGTATATAGTTTTTCTGCAGCCCTATGTAAAACCACAGGTATTAAATACATTGTAATATCATGGCACAACATCCTTAAAAGAAAAATTGTCATCAGGAAATTAGCCCCCTAACTAAAGGCAATTTTGCAAATGCCCCATAATGCTTATTAAATGCATACTTTCACGTAGTATTTAGTTTGGAAATCAAAGAAGAATCCATGTCTGAAGGGTTAATCACTGGTGCAGTGGGCGGAGAGTGCACATTCAACTCTCATACTGGTCTCATTTTCCAGCCCCGCCACCGGCCTCGTGTCTTTGACCGACAGGTCACTCTTCTCTCGTCCCCTACCAAGATTGTGTGCAGGTGCCGAATCATTGCCAGTAGTCGTCTCATGAACACACCAGTCGTCACCGAGAGCCGACTCATCGATCTGCGCATGCACTGCCCCCTCTGATGAGATGCCTCCAGGCAGTAATTCTGGGCAGGTGCCTAGACAATCTCAAAAGAAGGTGGTGGCACATGCGCAGATTGTTTGACCGGCTCTTGCAACATCATCAGGAGCTTACTGTATGCGCGCAGCAATGACTAATGAGGCAACCCTGGGCAATGATTCAGCGCCTGCGCAGAATCTCGGGCAGGGAAAGAGAGAACAGTAACCTGTCAGTAAAAAGCTTAAGGCAGGCAGGGAAATGAGATAGGCAAGAGATGAAGGTGCACTGTCTGCCCACTGCACTTGTCATTAAAACTTCAGTTATGGATTGCTTTACAATTATCAAATTGAGGCCCAATGGAGGGCCTTTACATACATGCCTTTAGTTAGGGGGTCTAATTTTGTGATGACCGATCCCCGTTAATGACAAATTCAACACTACTAAATCTTCAGGCTTCATTCTCTATCTGAATGAGAAAAATGCTGTAAATCATAGACATCCAATATACAGGCAGATCCCATTATAGCTGTGTACTGATTGATTATAGCAGAGTACACAACCCAAGGTCAAGCCGCTACCTGCGGTCTAGATGTGGTGAACCTGTATTCTACAAGTCGACCAGCCAATTACCGCCTCTGTGAATAGATTTTGTTGTACAAAGCCTTAGAGTATACTCGTGTAGTAGCAGTATATAGGAACACTTGTCTTTTAGATGGCAAATACTAGAATTGATAATATACAGTCTGAGTGTAACCCCACACTGGGGTGAGCGGATATTGTGAGATTCTCAGAACCCTTCTTGACAGGCTTTCACTGAATCCATGTAAAGTGCCAGGTCTACATTGCCATGGCGGATACTCAGTCTTTCCATGTGCTCTGATGGCACCGGATGATGCCAACTCGTTAAAGCACACACTGAAAATAAATTAGAAAAATTATATATCTATATAAGAAAAACATCTGATGGCTTTAACATGGATCCTTCGTGTGAAGAAAATATAGGGAACTCCTTTCAAAAGCAGTATGCCACATTTGGGTCTTGGCCTTTCCCTGAGTCATCACGCTGTCCTTCACATGCCAAGACGTCTATTTAAAAATGCTGCAAACAAAACAGAAATTAAACGATTAGAAATAGCAAAAACTAATTATCATGTAAGTAGTAATTTTTATACAAATATGACAATCCTGATGGAGGAAGGCAGTACTAATGTCATTTCTAATATCAGGTAGGTGGCGATCAACACGTCAGCTTAAAAAACAAACAAACAAAAAAAAACATAAAAAATAAATTTGTAAAAGTAGATCTTTTAAGGTCTATTTCCATATTTTGATGAATGAGAGTTCATAATTATTCTCATCATCGGTCCATGTAAACATGCCCTGATACTTCATATAGACCAGCCCCGATACCTCATATAGACAAGCCCCGATATTCCTTGTAGACATGCCCCGATACTCCATGTAGACATGCCCAGATACTCCATGTAGACATGCCCCGATACTCAATATAGACATGCCCAGATACTCCATGAAGACATGTCCCGATACTCAATATAGACATGCCCCGATACTCAATATAGACATAACCCCGATACTCAATGTAGACATGCCCCGATACTCTATGTAGACATGCCCCGATACTCAATATAGACATGCCCCGATACTCCATGTAGACATGTCCCGATACTCCATGTAGACATGTCCCGATACTCCATGTAGACATGCCCCGATACTCCATGTAGACATGCCCCGATACTCAATATAGACATGCCCCGATACTCCATGTAGACATGCCCCGATACTCAATATAGACATGTCCCGATACTCCATGTAGACATGTCCCGATACTCCATGTAGACATGTCCCGATACTCCATGTAGACATGCCCCGATACTCCATGTAGACATGCCCCGATACTCCATGTAGACATGCCCCGATACTCAATATAGACATGCCCCGATACTCCATGAAGACATGCTCCGATACTCCATGAAGACATGTCCCGATACTCCATGTAGACATGCCCCGATACTCAGTATAGGCATGCCCAGATACTCCATGAAAACATGTCCCGATACTCCATGTAGACATGCCCCGATACTCAATATAGACATGCCCCGATACTCAATATAGACATGCCGCGATACTCAATATAGACATGCCCCGATACTCAATATAGACATGCCCCGATACTCCATGTAGACATGCCCCGATACTCAATATAGACATGCCCCGATACTCAATATAGACATGTCCCGATACTCCATGTAGACATGCCCCGATACTCCATGTAGACATGCCCCGATACTCAATATAGACATGCCCCGATACTCCATGAAGACATGTCCCGATACTCCATGTAGACATGCCCCGATACTCAATATAGACATGCCCAGATACTCCATGAAGACATGTCCCGATACTCCATGTAGACATGCCCCGATACTCCATGTAGACATGCCCCGATACTCAATATAGACATGCCCCGATACTCAATATAGACATGCCCCGATACTCAATATAGACATGCCCCGATACTCCATGTAGACATGCCCCGATACTCAATATAGACATGCCCCGATACTCAATATAGACATGTCCCGATACTCCATGTAGACATGCCCCGATACTCCATGTAGACATGCCCCGATACTCAATATAGACATGCCCCGATACTCAATATAGACATGCCCCGATACTCCATGAAGACATGTCCCGATACTCAATATAGACATGCCCCGATACGCCATGTAGACATGTCCCGATACTCCATGTAGACATGTCCCGATACTCCATGTAGACATGCCCCGATACTCCATGTAGATATGTCCCGATACTCCATATAGACATGCTATGCTACTCCACATAGACATACCCCGATACTCCATTACACCATATAGACATGTCCCAATACTCCATATAGACATGTACGATATTCCACATAGACATGCCCCGATACTCCATATAGACAATCACCGATACTCCATGTAGACATACCCCGATACTCCATATAGACATGCTATGCTACTCCACATAGACATGTCCCGATACTCCATATAGACATGTCCCGATACTCCATATAGACATGTATGATACTTCACATAGACATGCCCTGATTCTCCACACAGATGGAGCGCCTGCTAGGACCGTGGGGTGGGGTACTCGGGCCGTGTCAGATAGTTCTTAAAGGGGATGTGTCATTGCAGCAGTGACCCAGTCCGTGGCTCTGGGCGTCCAATATTAGAGTCAATAAAATGGGAATAAAGTTTATGGGAAAAGGGGAATTGTTTGTGACGCCACCTGTGGTATTCGGCAAATAGGAGATGTTAGCCGATGCTGCTTGAAGAGATCGCTGGGGTTGATGATGATGCAGCAGTGTTGTTACAGCTCTCCACAGGTAGAGCTACATCCCAGGGCAGTGATGGTGTTAAAGGTGATGATGGTGGTTGTAGTGCAGGGTAAGAGACACAGTAATAATTCAGAGGACACAGAAGGGTGCAGTTTCCACACGTTTACTCAGTTCTTAGTTGTAGTCCCCAGCCTGGGTGCTGTGTCTTCTAGGTCTGTGGTCCAGCCAGCTCAAGTAAATTGGGTGCACCTTACAGAACCCCCTTTCTATGTTCCCTTCCTAGCCGTCTCGCTGCGCTGGCTCTCACCCTTCTGCCCTGCGCCTTTACCCACAGTGCCCCAATTCAGCAGCCTCAGATCTTGTCGGGTGACACTCTCTGTTGGTCCCCTGGATCCTATGTGGCTGCCTTTTCAGTGAATGTGTTGGAAGTGGCTGCAGCACATGCAGATGATGCAGCCTCCGGCTGGCTAGCTGAGTCTTGTAGTCCTCCACTAGTCTTTGGGGGCCGGTTCCCCACTGCGACCTGGTCCCTCCACCTGGCTATGATCAGCGTGGATGCGGGCCCCACGGGTGGATTGCTCACTACCCGTGCCCCTAGGAACCCTTCTTTCTCTTCTGAAGCTTCTTTCTCTCTACTCTTCTATCTCTAGCTCCCTCTGACAGGAAGCCTTTTTCTACACGTCTCACTCCTTCTACTTCCTCTCACAATCTCCCTCTAGCCCCCTCTGACAGGGAGCTCCTTCTTAGCACATCTTACTGCTTCTCCGTCCTCTCACGATCTGACTAACTTTCCCTCCTAATTAGCGCCTCCCCTACTCTACCTACCCCACCCACTCCTCCAACACCCTTTCCTATCCAGCCTGGGATGAGGCCTTCCGCCCCAAGGGTACACCCAGATGCTCCGACTGAACTGGTGTGTGTTAGATGTGAGTGTTAGAGTCCTGGGTATTGCTCCCTCCTTACCGGAGAGTGGAATACCACACCTCTGGGTGAGGTGCAGCATCTCTGTGGTGGCTGGACCCCAAGGGCGCCACATAGACATACCCCGATACTCCATACAGACATGCCCCGATACTCCATATAGACTTTCAGATCTCCCACAGTACATGAGGGATCTAAGGATTTTTCTCACCTTCTCTCCTTTGACTTTGAGCTTTCAGTGTTCATGCTAAGAGCTTTCCACACAGTAGTTTTAGGCATCTCATCAGAGATATTAATATCAGATGGATCGCATCTAAAAAGGAAACACAGGAGGTAATGGGAACATCAACAATAGGTTTTACTTTGGGAACGGAACCTGCTACCTGCCTCTCACATCATGACTTTATACGGGTGAAGAAAAAAAAAAAAATTTTCCTTTTTCAACATTTTTCACCACAAACGGCATGTGCTTTGTAAAAATAATAAAATCAACTGCACTCCCCTTCTCCTACTGCACCAATGGCCCTCAATTACCAGAGCCAGTAAGTAATCACTGGTAGTAGTGTGACCGCTGCATCCAATCACTGGGGCCATCGACATCGGAACCAGTGCTGAGCCTATAGCAGAACCAAGTAGCTACAAAAGGGATTTGTGAATATTTAAATCCTAATAATGCCAATTGCTGTCGAGACAGATGCCTATTTCCACGGTGAGTTTGAATGATCCACAAAAAAAGTGCAAAATCCACAAGTGCATAAATCATCAAAAAGAAGAAAAAAGCACTATAAACTTCTGACACTTCCCATTATGATGCCCTTGGTTCCCTGCCACTATCTATATCCTGACGGCCAGCAATAAGTCATATAAACATGTGGCTGCATTATCGCTGGAGACCACTATACAGAGACAAGTGTGCACTAGGAGGAGGGGCAGAACGTGAATACAATGATTTTTTTTGCTCAGCAGTTTGTGTCAGCTGTGGAAAACGTACAACAAAATCAGAACAAATCAGCGCTGATTTTCTAGCAGATTTTCGATCCTATTTGATCCTGCATTATTCAAAGTAAATCTGACCCATGTGAATGTACCAATCTATCTCTCTTCTCTTAAAGGGAATCTGTCACCAGATTTTTGCTACCCCATCTGAGAGCAGAATGATGTAGGGGCAGATGCCCTGATACCAGAGATCTATCACTTATTAGGTTGCTTGCTGCAGTTTTGATAAAATCATAGTTTTATCCGCTGACCACACCACTCATTGGCAGTTTTCTGTGTACACTGTGCACAGACGGAATTCTGTTAACCAGTGGTGGGGGGCGTGGTTATAGAGCCCTCATAAATATGGAGGACTGCCTGGCAGCAGGTTTACTAGTCCTCCAGTGACAATTTCATGCTGATAAAACAGTGATTTTATCAAAACTACAGCAAGCAGCCCAGTAAATGAAACATTGTTAAAATCAGGGTCTCTGTCTGCATATTATGCTGTTCTCAGATTAGTTGGCAAAAAACTGGGGACAGATTCCCTTTAAGTGGCAACTCTTATCTATCCAGGGACCTTCTATACCTGTCACTCAGAGCAAAAGGGAGGGTTTGGGAGGATTCATAGCAGAAAGCTCAGGACACCTCTAAGTAAGGGAAGGCACGGCAGACACTTTGCATCATGGGACCAAGTACATTGCAACCTTTTTTGTAGGGTCATACGACTAGCATGACTGCCCACTAGGGTGGGTTTTAACTGCTTTACATCAGCGCTGTCAACAGTATTAAAGGGTCAGAAATACTGCAAATTGTCTTCAAGGGAACAATTATACTGAACGTCTGTTACAATCTATTACAATAAAATGGCATATATAATGAGAACGTTAGCTAAAGACATGGCAGCTGAAGATTGTTTTTTTTTTTTCTAGATTTTTCCAAGAAAAAAAAAAAAACACCAAAAAAAAGTGTAGGGTAGGTGGGGTGGGATTGTGGCGGCTTACCTTGAATTATTGTTTTTTCCAGGGCTGCCTAATAATTTTCTGGTTTCTAAGGGAAGCTGTACTCCTTTGTCATCCGAAGCCTGCAACATCTTCTCGGCTTCCTATAAAAAGTTTGCAGTAAATAATGACGTGCATTATGTATGCCTTATATTTAGGAATGTTGGACTATAGATGTATAGGTGTCACGCACGCGCCCAGACTGGTTGGCGCGGGCATACGGGGGTGTGGCCCCACTGGACCACAGACCAAACTTCCCTGGAAGGGGCGTAACTAAGTAGCTTCCTAGGTGTTCGCTGGAGCCTCTGATGGTGAGGTCAGACTTGTGCAATAGGAAGCTACCAGGTGCCACTCCAGGGTGATGTCTGGCTGTGGCTGCTGATCCCACTAAGGAACGGAGCGGGCACGGCTGGCACTCTGGCTGACAGGCGGGCACAGCTGGGACACAGGCAGGCAGACGGGTACAACAGAGACACTGGCGGGCAGGCGGACACGGCTGGGACACAGGCAGGCAGACGGGTACAACAGAGACACTGGCGGGCAGGCGGACACGGTTGGCTCTCTGGTAGGCAGGCAGGTACGGCTGGAACATAGGAAGACCCGGTAGGGACCGGTCTGCAGGCAGGTATGTGAAACAGGATGGAACCTGTTCAGACAGGAGGACTAAGTAACAAGTAGAAGGTGGAACTAAGAGAAGAGAAGGAGAAGGCAGAGCCAAGGGCGGAGCCGCAAGAGGCGGAGCCAAGGGCGGAGACGCTGGAGGCGGAGCCAAGAGCGGATACGCTGGAGGCGGAGCCAAGAGCGGAGACGCTGGAGGCGGAGCCAAGAGCGGAGACGCTGGAGGCGGAGCCAAGAGCGGAGACGCTGGAGGCGGAGCCAAGAGCGGAGACGCTGGAGGCGGAGACGCTGGAGGCAGAGCCAAGAACGGAGACGCTAGAGGCAGAGCCAAGAGCGGAGACGCTGGAGGCGGAGCCAAGAGCGGAGACGCTGGAGGCGGAGCCAAGAGCGGAGACGCTGGAGGTAACGCCAAGAGCGGAGACGCTGGAGGTAACGCCAAGAGCGGAGACGCTGGAGGTGGAGCCAAGAGCAGAGACGGAGCCAAGTGCAGAAACACAGGAGGCGGAGCCAGATAGAACCGCAAAGAGCGGAGCCAGATAGAACCGCAAAGAGCGGAGCCACAGAGCAAAGCCAGAGAGTGCGAAGCAAGGACTGAGTGCAGAGCCGCAAGAGTGCGGAGTGTAAGCAGACTGAGAACACAAGGAAAGACAAAGCTGGGAAGGAAGCCACAGAAAAGGAGACCGATAAAAGACAAAGTACAGACAAGGCAATGGAACAAGACACAGGGACAAAGACACAGGGACCAGGATATTCTGCCTCCTGGAGGGCGGACTACAAGATCAAGGCAATAGCACAGAGAAAAGCCTCCAGAGAGGGAGTAACTCAGAGCAAGGCCAGGCAAACTCAGCAGCTAAACACTAACTGAGCTAACACATTGCACAGGCCCAGACCACAGGGTGGAGCTGCACTATATACAGGAGGCCTCTTGGTAATTGGTCAGGAACTGATTAGACAGATGCACCTGATTCCTATAAGAACCAGAGAGTTCAGGCGCCGGCCCCCTATACACATAGCCATGAGGCATGCAGAGAGCAGAGACACAGAACATGGAGCTGGCATGAAACAGAAACCACATCATGACCTGGAGCAGTGGGTAAGATAGTGTGAGAGATGTGAGGCCATGACGTGATGCCAGCAGAGTTGTTACAATAGGATTAGTTGGGATCCAAGACGTATCGTTTCTCCTTGCGGAGAGTGACATGATAAGCATGTCGAGGTGAGGAGACTTAAAGCCGCAATGCTCCTCTGGGAAATATGCAAATTGTCTCTTCAGAGAGGAAGAGGACTAGAACTCTAGTGCCACCTATTGGAAGTAGCAATCCTAACAGTCGATGTCGACCCTTTAACGAGCCTTGTCACACGACTTAGGATAAAAGCCAAACCAGAATCTCAATTTGCAGACAGTGTGTTTCGGGGTACTTGTCATGTGACAAGGCTCGTTAAAGGGTCGACATTGACTGTTAGGAGAGAACAGGGAGAAGGACTTGGGGATCCTAGTTAATGATAAACTTACCTGGAGCAGCCAGTGCCAGACAGCAGCTGCCAAGGCAAACAGGATCATGGGGTGCATTAAAAGAGGTCTGGATACACATGATGAGAGCATTATACTGCCTCTGTACAAATCCCTAGTTAGACCGCACATGGAGTACGGTGTCCAGTTTTGGGCACCGGTGCTCAAGAAGGATATAATGGAACTAGAGAGAGTACAAAGGAGGGCAACAAAATTAATAAAGGGGATGGGAGAACTACAATACCCAGATAGATTAGCGAAATTAGGATTATTTAGTCTAGAAAAAAAGACGACTGAGGGGCGATCTAATAAACATGTATAGGTATATAAGGGGACAATACAAATATCTCGCTGAGGATCTGTTTATACCAAGGAAGGTGACGGGCACAAGAGGGCATTCTTTGCGTCTGGAGGAGAGAAGGTTTTTCCACCAACACAGAAGAGGATTATTTACTGTTAGGGCGGTGAGAATCTGGAATTGCTTGCCTGAGGAGGTGGTGATGGCGAACTCAGTCGAGGGGTTCAAGAGAGGCCTGGATGTGTTCCTGGAGCAGAACAATATTGTATCATACAATTATTAGGTTCTGTAGAAGGACGTAGATCTGGGGATTTATTATGATGGAATATAGGCTGAACTGGATGGACAAATGTCTTTTTTCAGCCTTACTATGTTACTATGTTACTTCCAATAGGTGGCACTAGAGTTCTAGTCCTCTTCCTCTCTGAAGAGACAATTTGCATATTTCCCAGAGGAGCGTTGCGGCTTTAAGTCTCCTCACCTCGACATGCTTAACATGTCACTCTCCGCAAGGAGAAATGATACTTCTTGGATCCCGGTCAGACGCCTCTCGATCAGCCAAACCAGATCTCTACTTTGCACTGACGAGGGGCAGTACCCCAAAACACAGTGTCTACAAATTGAGATTCTGCTTTGGCTATTAGGATTGCTACTTCCAATAGGTGGCACTAGAGTTCTAGTCCTCTTCCTCTCTGAAGAGACAATTAAGATTAGTTGAGAAGTTAAGAAATAACTTGAATGTGTGACATTACTAGAGTAACACCATTACTGGAATCTTTACAGCTTTTATTGCACTGTAGTGACATCTGGTGGTAGAAATGGGTAGTACCTTTAATAAAAATTGAGGGAATTCATCACAATAGGAATTACTGAAGTCAGTTTTGCTTGAGGCTGGGACACAGTTATTTGCACAAAATGTATCAAAAAGTTTAACAATGTTTGATAAATCTGATTGCCTCATTAGATACTTCTTCCCAGAACAGATATTTCACACTTTTTCCACCACCCCTTATTGGAATAAGTTTGTAACTTAAAAAAGTAAACACAAAAATGGAAAAATGTTGCACATTTTTGCGCAAAAATAGCATGCTGCAAAATTTGAGTCCTTCTGATGTAAAAAGATTTGCCAAAACTCGGGATGAATTTTCCAGCTTTTATCTTGAGACCAGTGTTGGAAATGCATCTATAACCACTGAGGAGAAACGGTGTGTGGTGTACATAAAGGAAACGGATTCACAAGCAAAACTGGATTAAAAAATTAATCTCATGAGAAATTCTCCCCACAGTGTACCAGAACCAGAGTAATGTGAATTCAGATCATGTGCCTCATGTACTGTCACCAGTGGAGTAACAGGAGTCCGAAGGACCCCAGTACAAAATTTGGACATGGCCCACATGTTAATCAGATATATGGGCCTTTGTAGTGTTTTAAATCCTATAGAGACAAACGTGTTGACCTCCGTTCCCCATTATGTAGCAATGGCCCCATCCTGGCTGGCATATATGCCCCTCATCCTGGGCCCATTCTGGTATATATGTCCCCCATCCTGGGCCCTTTCCTTGTATATACAGTGGGGGAAATAAGTATTTGATCCCTTGCTGATTTTGTAAGTTTGCCCACTGACATGAACAGTCTATAATTTTAAAGGTAGGTTAATTTTAACATTGAAAGATAGAATATCAAAAATAAAATCCAGAAAGCCACATTGAATAAATTACATAAATTTATTTGCATTTTGCAGTGAGAAATAAGTATTTGATCCCCTACCAACCATTAAGGCTATGTGCACACGTTGCGGATTCCCTGCGGATCCGCAGCATTTTTTGAGGTACAGAAACGCTGCAGATCCGCAATTGATTTACAGTACAATGTAAATTAATGAGAAAAAAAAATGCTGTGCACACTTTGCGGAAATCCGCTGCGGAAACGCTGCGGTTTAAAAGAAGTAGCACGTCACTTCTTTTTTGTGAATCTGCAGCATTTTTGTACCCATTCCATTATAGGAAACCGCAGGGGTAAAAAGCGCATCAAATCCGCAAGAAAACTGCAGCAAAAACGCACAAAAAACGCTGCGGAACTGCACAAAAAAACGCGACAAATCCGCAGGTGCGTTTTCTGCCAGGAGAGGCAGAATCCGCACCAGAAATTCCTAAGCCTAATCCGCAAAGTGTGCACAAAGCCTAAAAGTTCTGGCTCCTACAGACCAGTTAGACGCTCCTAATCACCTCATTACCTGTATTGAAGGCAGCTGTCTTACATAGTCACCTTTATAAAAGACTCCTGTCCACCCATCCTGATATATATGTCCTTCATCATGGGCCCATCCTAGTATATAGGTCTCCCATCCCCGGATGCATATCCCACTGAAATCGGTCACCAACCTGCGCGCGCCCGGTCGCAGTCGCACTCTCTGCGACCACGATCATTATGCCCTTGATTGTCATATTGAATGAGTAATGGAAGCAGACTACTGTGCATAGGATATGCAAAATATCCATAAAAATTCTTGGAAAGTGAAATTGTGTATAGGTTTAGGCAATTCAATGACAGCCTTAGACCAAGTTTACAGCTCGACCAAAACACACTCACGTTATTTAATATGCAAAGCTATTGAGAAGTAAGCCGAACGTTGTAATCCAAACGCCTTCATTTAGACTCATGACAATTTTCACATATATAGTGCATGAAGTTATACAGGTTCTAATCTGGTACAGGGTCCTTTCAGCTATGCAGTCTACAACTGCATGCCCAAAAATAACAAAAACGTGCCAGGATTAAAGGAAATACAATTATTTATTTTAATACAATTAGTTTTATTGAATAATGCAAACAAATCTATGCATATTCAGCAGGTGAAATAAGTATTGGGCACGTCACCAATTTCCTAAGTAAATAGATTTCTAAAGGTGATATTAACATGAAATTCTCACCAGATGTCGGTAACAACCCATCCAAACTACACAGGCAAAGAAATCAAACCATAGATGTCCATAAAGTAAGTTGTGTAATGATGAGAAATGACACACGGTTGTGCCGCTGGGAGCTCCTGAACACCCTAGCGTCGCCATTCTTTGTATCTCATGTGTTCTATTTTACAAGCCTCCATCCCTTACCTCCAGCTCCTTGGCTTTGTTTTTCGCATCTTCCAGCTTCTTCTTCTTACTTTCCGGCATCAGGTCGTCCAGCCAGCTCAGCTCCCGGTTAGTGAAGCAGAAATCCATTACTTTGCGGACGAACACCAGAGCGAGGACCTGTCACAGGCAAGCAGTCACCGGCATTACTAGAGGCAGGAACGTGCAGCAGGAATTATACACGATATTTCCCAGGCTCCGAGGGTGTTGCACGTACATTGCCCAACATGTCATTATCACTATGTTACACAACACCGCCACACTCACACCTAATAATCATCATATCAGACGTGACACGTTTTCTTTTAACTTCAGTTCTATGGGAAAGCTTCCAGATAATTCCTTTGTTTAGGTTTCTGTACTTGGACAACAAACAAACGTGCCAATTAGAGTCCTTGTCCCTGTACAGACGTGTCCTGAGTGTAAACAGGACATTAAAGCGCCGATTGGTTCTTGTTTATGGGCAGAAATCCTCGGGCGATATAAGAAGCAGTACTGATACTGACAAAGGTTCACACCCAGACACAAACCTGAAGGATCCCAAGTAAGGGCTCGTCTACACGACCCTAAAAATTGGATGAGTGCTCTTTGTCGTATTGAGGGCTAGCAGTCATCCCACTGTTATTCTATGGGGCCGCGCACATTTGATTTTTTTCTCGAACTGACAACATGCACGAGTTGCGTACGATTATCCGATTGCACCCAGCCACTCACGTCTATGGGTCAGTGAAAAAAACAGACTGTACTCAATGGAGAAGATAGAGATTTTTTTTTATTCTCCTCATCTGAGAAAATCGTATCACACTCTGATAAAATTCTGATTAGCATAATCAGACCGATTATCTCAGATGAGAGACAATCGGTCGTGTGACCCTAGCCTTAATGTGATCTGTCAGGATTAGTGAAAAGCGAACGTGGTCAGATAAGGTGTTATCCAAGCACGCTCATGTGCTAACCGAGTTACTTCGGGGGCTCGAATAATATGTTCGAGTCCCCATACCTGCATGTCTGATAAGCAGGAAATCCCTGCATGTGTTGCGGTTGTCGAACAGACACGAGACATGCAGCCGTGGGGACTTGAACAGATTTTTCGAGCACGCCGAAGACACTTGGTTAGCACCCGAGCATGATCGGATAACGCCTTATCCAAGCGCGTTCACTCATCACTAGTCAGGACCAATAATACCATAATATAAACTAAATATACATGAATATACGCAGAGACTGACAACTTATTTATGAAGCTTCTAGGGAAAGAAATAAAGTAGTTATCTGGTAACACCCCAATTATTTATTAGGTTTCTCCCCAAGGAGAAGCTCCAGGGAAAACTAAACCTTCCTTTGTTTGCTGGGAAGTTCTTCAGTATGACTGAGCCCCGGCCTGGCAACAGACGCCTCAAACAGTGAGAATTTGGGAGCGGGTGACATGCCACCAGAACTTGTAGCCTTAGCATTTCTCAGGGTAATAAGGAAATTGGGGAGAGGTTGTTTAATCGGTGGTGGGAGATTTTGGGAATTGACTTCTTACATAAAGAATTGACAGAATTGAGGAGAGAGAGCGAGGTTTGAGGAATGGGATTTGTCGTTCTCGTTTGTACGTTTTATAAAAAATGTTCAATGATTAAAGAAAACCAACGTCTTTTTTAGAAACTAAGGGCTCAGGCAAGACAGTATCACAGCTTAGTTATGTATGGATATGTAAGAGGACAGCAACAGGGGTATAGAGATTACATCTGGTATAATAAAATTGCTGCATTTTTCCATATCGGGAGCTATAACATTGCAATAGTAGAGAATATCCCTGTATAGTTCCCTATATGGTCCTACAGAGCCTCTAGACCGGCTCGGACTGGCTCACAACAGAATCGGTGAATTCCCCGGTAGGCCCCCATCTGTTATGTATTAGTATCAATTGGCATAATGAACTTGATTCACTATGTACAGTCAATGGCAGCATCTCATCATTTATCAAAAAAACTGTCCAGAATATTATTATATAGAAGCAGATGTACATCTGTGAATGAGGAAAATGTAATATTTGCATGTACCTAAACAGTGGCCCCCAGAGTCGTGTTACCGGTGGGCCCTTGGCACCTCAGTCTGACACTGCCTGTAGGAATATAGTTATTGTCTCTATGCTTATGAACGGTTAACAGTTCTGTGCCAGTGTGCATGAGCCCTAAAATTTACTACAAACGCACATTTAAGCAGAAAAGTCAGCTGTTTTTCCAAAATATCAAGACATATTTTACCATCATAGGAAACACAATTGCAGCTGGAGAAGCCTTAATAACCCAAAGTAGAACCAGACACGTGAGCTGGATGATCGTGAACAGATGGACTTTGCGTAGAGGAACGTGCCGCAGGTAGATGAAGTCCGGCTGGTGTTTGGCCGGCATCGCAAACAGAAGGAGACGGTCGAAGAACTGCAAATAAAGAAAAATCAAACATGATATAATCCATTCTCCAAAGAAACAGCGATCTGATACTTCGGAAATATGTCTTATTAATATAGTAATTTTATGTCAGTCTCTGTAGCAGAAACAGATTTTCCTTGGATTCAGCAGCTGTCTTATTTTAGCAGATCATAGCTTTGATTACTAAAATAGTTTTTTTTTTTTTACCTAAAAATATGTTTTAATTTAAAATGCTTCTATTTTTCCAAATATGTTTTCTACTAGTGTATAATATTGGAAAACAATGACTATGTTACTAGCGCCACACATATCCGTAGGCTCTGTCTGGTACTGCAACTCATCCCATTCACCTGAGCGGAGCGGAGTTTCAACACTATAAATTTACCTTGGGCAAGACTAGAACAGCTCCTGGAAGACAGGAGATTTAGGCTGAGTATTCACAGTGGATTTTACATTGAATTCTGCATGTAAAATCCATTCATATTATTCAGAATTTTTTATATGCCTTTTTTGCTGTTAAAAAAAACATGAAAAAAGGAATCAAAACAATTCCAGGTCAGTTTATTAACCTGCGGATTTAGGGTATGGATTGACTAACAAAGGGGCAATCGTTGCATGTGTTGCAAATGTCAAATAACTATGAGACATGCAGCTGCAGAAACTCAAACATATTATTCGAGCATACCGACGACACTCGGATATCACGCAAGCATGCTCGGATAACACCTTATCGCTTCTTGAAGTATGTTTGAGGTCATTGGAAGACTCATGACCTAGGACACAAACACAACTTTCTATAAGGCTTCTTTCACACTTGCGTCGGTACGGGCCGTCGCAATGCGTCGGCCCGACGTACGTTGTGCAAATTCGGCACAACGTGGGCAGCGGATGCAGTTTTTCAACGCATCCGCTGCCCATTCTATGTCCCGGGGAGGAGGGGGCGGGAGTTCCGGCCGTGCATGCGCGGTAGGAAATGGCGGACACGTCGTACGAAAAAACGTTACATTGAACGTTTTTTCGTGCCGACGGTCTGCCAAAACACGACGCATCCAGTTAACGACGGATGCGACGTATGGCCATACGTCGCGATCCGTCGTCAATACAAGTCTATGGGGAAAAAACGCATCCTGCGGGCACATTTGCAGGATCCGTTTTTTCCGCAAAACGACGCATTGCGACGGATCTACCACGACACAAGTGTGAAAGAGGCCTAACACTGGGCACTACACTGGGACCCAAAATCCTTTGGTAATGTCCAGGTTTCATGATGCTTTGCACACAGTCAAAGCACCCAGTGCCAGAAGCATCATAACAACCCAAAACATCTTTGAACCTTGCTTACCCAGAAGGATTTTGGCTCACTCATTTACATTTTGGAAAACTGTAGCCTAGCTTTTGTATGTGTCTGTGAGCAGTGGAGTCCTCCTGGGTCTCATCCAATAGAATTTAATTTTAGGAGAGTGTGATTTCTTTGGAACTTGATGGGGGTGCTTATACACCATCCAGACTATCCTGTGTTGCAACCTTTCATCAATTTTTCTATGCCAACCATGTCCAGGGAGATAAGCTACAGTACCATGAGTTGAAAACTTCTTGATTATGTTGCTCACATAGGATAAAGGAATATTAAGATCTCTAGAGATAGATTTGTAACCTTGAGATTATTGATATTTTTCAACAATTTTGGTTTACATGTTCTCAGACAGTTCTCTTCTCCTCTTTCTGCTCTCCGTGCTTAGTGAGGCACACGCAGACAGACAATACAAAGATTGAATCAACCTCTCCCCTTTTAATCTAGTTTCAGGTGTGATTTTCATATTGCCCATACCTGTTACTTGCCACAGGTGAGTTTGAATGAGCATCACATGCTTGAAATAAAGTTGTTTACGCACAAGTTTGTAAAGGTGCCAACAATTTTGTCTGGTAAATTTTTGGGGTTTTGTGTAAAATTCATGTCCAATTTGCCTTTTTTTTCCAGTGTTTTTTTTGTGTTGTTCCAATACACACAAAGGAAATAAACGTGTACAACAAAACATGTATAATTACAATAATTCTCTGGGAGAAATACTTCATTTTCTGGAATACTTTCGGTTATAACTGTATAAAATGCTATCTTTATTCTAGAAGTCATAAATATATGAAACAGTTTTTACAAAAGAATTATTTAAAATTCTGATAGCCAAAGAAAGCGGTGTACAGGCTTATTTTTAGTAGCATAAAGTTTGTATTTTTATACTTTGGGGTATATATAACTTTTTGATCACACTTTTTTTTTGCTTTGGAAGGGGGTGGGGGGGAATGAACAAAAACCTTGTTAGACAGTGGGACAGAGGGGATGGTGTTTTGAGGATGAAGTGCAGTGTTAGTTTTCCGCCACACACATCGCAAACTAGGATGAATCTACACAGACACACAATCAGGTATGAAATGGACACGCCATTTCTCTGGACCTGGACATAGTATGACAGATTTAAAAGTCTTAATACTAAAAGGTCGTTTTAAGGATGACAGGGAAAGAAAAAATTGGGAATTCAAACTAATGAAGATGTTCAATTCTTTGACACTAGGACTCAATTGAACACCTGGATTTATGAGTCACTACATGGATATAATTCACATCTCCACGAGACGGACTCCAGACAACTAAGAACATTCCCACTGCCTCTCCATTTGTAAGAAAATGCCTAATTTGATTTCCTTGGCTTATCTTTAGAAGGCATCGCACTTTCCACCTCCCTGAACAAATGTCCTACTGTAGTATTCTTTAAATGTTGTGTTTTTTTTATTAATCTATTTGTAATCTTGCCTGAAGAAGGAGCCACTGTGCTCTGAAAGCTTGCAAACATATTATTTTCTGGTTAGCCAATAATGGTATCACTCCTAGAATACTTTTGTCATCATTGGGAAGAAAAGTATTCACACCTATTTTTCTGGCTAACACTGTACCACAATACAATTTGTTATTGATTTATCCCAAAAAGTTTTACTTTGGTCTCAGATGACCAGAGCTTCAAAGCTTCTTCCACATGCTAGCATCCCACAATCAAACATGGTGGTGGCATCATCATGTTTTGCGGATGCTTTTCTTCAGCAGGGACAGGAAAGCTGGTCAGAGTTGATGGGAAGATGGATGGAGCTAAATACAGGGCAATCCTAGAGGAAAACCTAGTCTGCAAAAGACTTGAGACGGGGGCCTATGTTCATCTTCCAGCAGGCAAACACCATGAACATACTGCCAAAGCTACAAGGAATGGCTTAAATCAAAGTATATTCATGTGTGTTAATGGCCGATTCACAGTCCAAACCTAAATCCCATTGAGAACTGGAGGCAAGACTTGGATGGAGCTGTCTGTGAACAGCAATTTTCAACTTCACTGAAGAATGGACAAACATTTCAGCATCTAAATGTGCCATACCGGTAGAGACATACCCCAAAAGACTTGCTGCAGTAATTGCAGCGAATGGTGGTCCTACAAAGTATTGACTCAGAGGGACTGAATACAAATGCATGTCACAAATTTCAGATTTATAATTTTTAATTATTTATAATATATATATATACATATATGGATATATGTTGCATTTCGCTGGCCATAGCTCCGAGTTTGGCCCTGCTAGCTATGGAGGTAATGAGCAGCTGTGCAGCTAGCTAGAGTGTAATGTATCTTACTGGAGACTTTCCAAGAGCAATTACTCAGACACTAGGGACCATTTACCTGCAGGAGGGAATAATGGCCTGCCAATCTTCCTGAGCCATGACAGACATAATCCGTCTTTCCTCCAATAAAGACAAAATGTGCTGCCTCTTGATCTCCTGTGAGCTGATGCTCCATGTAGCGCACTAATGTATGTGTGCTGGCGTGCAAGCTTGCTGGATACAGCAGGATGAAGAACAATAAAGAGAATTTGGCAGAAATTCCAGCAGGGTTAATTATTAAAGATGATACCGCTATAAAGAGATTCACAATGTACCCTCGGATGTCCTCTGTTTTTTTTCATGAAGCTCAAATATCTGCATTAGTCTGGGTCTTACACATTTATTAGGCAGTTATTAAGGTTCCACATACAATGAGCCTGCACAGAAATACATAGTCCCTTAAACTATGTACTACGCAGCCAGAAGCGTTCAATGTGCTGCCTTATCATCCAGTAACATTCCCCTTTAATGGTACGGACATCTCTGCTCGTTGTTATCTGCTGCCTATCATCCTGCAACATTGCCTTTAATGTACCTGGTGAATGTTTGCTAAATTCATTTGTTGCACTGTATTACTTACTGCTGAACATCCATGCCGAGGTCACAGGAGATATTATCGTGTTTAAGGTGTTAGAGCATATGGTTGCAGCCAGGCTCAGTGCCTTTGGTCATGTAACCTCCCCTGGGGTGTTGGACAATTGCTAATGTATCCCAAATAAGGACCCACAGTCCCTCTCACCTGATCCTTTACTCAGTCCTATAAATTTAGAAACATCTTAAGGGGTGCACGCGTGTGGGGTCAGGCACGCCGCGCATTCCTGCAGCAAAGCATTACGCAGCTAAGCATAAAGACGCCGCAGTTACTTCAATGGCCGTTAGTCACGGCATGAGTCAGGACTACACTCTAAGTATCTGTCTCTTTTGGGTATGTCTGTGTAAGCACTTCTTATTACTTGGACCTAGCTTTTCTATTAACCCATCTTACTCCTTCACCATGTTTACCCATGCCCTTACAGTGTTTGCTCCACTAATCCTCTCTCTCCTTCGCTATCACAAACCCCAGTACTCTCTAACCTAATAATCATCTCCCCTTCCCTCTTACCTCCCCACCTGTCCTCCTCTGCTGACCTGCTCCTCAACCTCAAATCTGTCCTAATAAAACATAAAACAAGCCGGCCACTCTCTTTCTCCCACCTGCTCTCCTTTTCTCTGCTTCTCCTCACTGCTGGAGACATATCTCCCACCACTCATACCTCCCATTACTACCCCCTCCTTCCGCTCCCTATCTAATATGAACTACCGCAATCTTTCCAACATAAAACCCATGCCCCTGACGCCAACCCCCCTGCTCCCTCTCTCTTGGACCACTCTGGAATGCCCGCTCAATCTGCAATAAGCTTCATGTGAATCACAACCTTTTTCCCTCTCGCAATCTTGCCTTCCTCGGCCTCACAGAAACATGGCTAACACACTCTGACACCGCCTCCCCTGCTGCGCTGTGTTACGGAGACCTCTACTTCACCCACACCCCTCGCCACGGCAACAGACATGGTGGAGGAGTGGGTCTTCTCCTTTCTTCAATCTGCACCTTTAACACAATCCCAACTCTTCCCTCCCTTATCCTCCCCTCTTTTGAAGTCCACTCTGTCCGCATCTACTCTCCCTCCAACCTCCAAGTGGCCATCATATACCAACCTCCAGGCCCGGCCACTGCCTTTATTGACCAATTCTCCACCTGGCTTCTTCACTTTCTCTCTGCTGACATTCCCACCATCATCATGGGTGACTTCAACATCCCCATTGATACCCTTCAGTCAACAGCCTCCAAACTTCTGTCCCTTACTTCATCCTTTGGACTTACTCAGTGGTCCTCCGCAGCCACCCACACAGACGGACATACACTAGACCTCGTCTTCACCCGTCTCTGCACTCTAACTTCACCACTTCCCCTCTCCCTCTATCCGACCACCATCTGCTCACCTTCTCATCCCTGTCCTCCTCACCGGTCACCCATGTCCAGCAACATGCGCACCCCCACAGAAACCTTGCACACCTAGACACCCACACACTCTCTGACTCTATCCTACCACTGGCATCCATATCCTCACTCCACGACACAGACAGTGCCGCTGCGTTCTACAATGCCACTCTCGCATCAGCTATTGACACGGTTGCCCCTCTCGTCCATGGCAGAGTGCGACGTATCAATAAACAACCTTGACACAATAACACCACTAAAAAGCTCCGGCAAGTGTCCAGGGTTGCAGAGCGGCGTTGGAAGAAAACACACTCGCAAGATGACTTCACTGCATTCAAATTCAAACAGGCAACACTCGATTTTAAATCTGCTCTTTCCTCTGCTAAACAGACCTAGTTCACAACCCTCATATCTTCCCTATCCTACAAACCCAAAGTTATTCAAAACCTTTAACTCCCTCCTCTGCCCCCACTGCCCCATCAAACCTCCATCATATCTGCTGAGTACTTTGCCACACACTTTAAAAATAAGATCGACCAGACAAGGCAAGTCTTCATTGTTCAACCACCACAACCCCTTTGTATACCAGACCAATGCCCAAACCCCATAACCTCCCTACCCAACATCACTGAAGGGGGGCTTAATTGTCTCCTCTCTGAATCGCACCCCATCACCTGTGCGCTCGACCCCATCCCATCCCACCTCCTCCCCAACTTCACCACCACACTTATCCCATCCCTAACCCACCTCTTCAACCTATCACTAACTTCTGGCACCTTCCCTTCTGCTATCAAACATGCCACAATCATGCCTATCCTTAAAAAGCCAACCATCGATCCAACTGCTATGTCCAGCTATCGCCCAATATCGCTGCTCCCATTCGCTTCCAAACTCCTGGAGCAGCACGTCCACTCTGAACTTTCCTCCCACCTCTCATCTAACTTGCTCTTTGAAAATCTACAATTTGGTTTCCGCCCCCATCACTCAACTGAGACAGCCCTGACCAAAATCACTAACAACCGACTTACCGCCAAAGCTAAAGGACAATACTCTGTACTCCTCCTTCTAGACCTGTCCTCAGCTTTTGACACAGTTGACCACTGCCTCCTACTACAGATCCTCTCCTCCTTTGGCATCAAAGGCCTCGCCCTATCCTGGATCTCCTCGTACCTTTCCAACAGCACATTCAGCGTCTCCCACTCCCACACTACCTCCTCATCCCACCCTCTCTCTGTTGGAGTCCCCCAAGGCTCTGCTCTAGGAACCCTACTCTTCTCAATCTATACACTTGGCCTGGGACAACTCAAAGTCCCATGGACTCCAGTACCACCTCTATGCTGATAACACTCAGACCTACCTCTCTAGCCCAGACGTCACCGCTCTGCTGTCCAGAATCCCAGAGTATCTATCAGCCATATCCTCCTTCTTCTCGCTTCCTCAAACTCATTGTGGAAAAATCTGAATTCATCATCTTTCCTCCATCCCATAGATCTTCCTTACCTGACCTATCTATCGCAATCAACGACATAATGCTTTCTCCCGTACCGGAAGTCCGCTGCCTCGGAGTAACCTTTGACTCTGCCCTGTCCTTCAAACCGCAGATCCAAGCTCTGTCCACCTCCTATTGCCTCCAGCTCAAAAATATCTCCATAATCCATCCTTTCCTCAACGTTAATCTACTAAAATACTTGTGCATAAGCTCATCATCTCCCGCCTTGACTACTGCAACATCCTTTTCTGCAGCCTCCCTGCTAACACCATTGCTCCTCTCCAGTCCATCCTTAACTCTGCTGCCCGACTAATTCATCTCTCCTCGCTACTCCTTCACTTCTCCCCTCTGCAAATCTCTTCACTGGCTCCTATTCCCTCAGCGTATCCAGTTCAACTTACTAATACTGACCTACAAAGCCATCCATAACCTGTCTCCTCCATATATCTCTGAACTAATCTCCCAATATCTTCCCTCACGTAATCTCCGATCCTCCCAAGACCTCCTTCTCTCCTCCACACTTATTCGCTCCTCATCCAACCACCTCCAAGACTTCTCCAGAATATCCCCCATTATCTGGAATTCTCTGCCCCAACACGTCCGACTATCAACCACATTCGGATCCTTCAGACGGAACCTGAAAACCCATCTATTCAGGAAAGCCTACATCCTGCACTGACCACGCTGCCTCCTCATCACTGCCGGAGATACTGCCTCACCAACACCGGAGCTCCTGCAACCCTCAACCTATTGTCTCCTTCCCCTTAATCCTGTAGAATGTAAGCCCGCAAGGGCAGGGTCCTCGCCCCTCTGTATCAGTCAGTCATTGTTAGTTTGTTTACTGTAAGTGATATCTGTAACTTGTATGTAACCCATTCTCATGTACAGCACCATGGCATCAATGGTGCTATATAAATAAATAATAAATAATAATAAATATCATAGAATGTTAAGAGTTGGAAGAGACCACCAGGGTCATCGTGTCCAACTCCCTGCTCAATACAGAATTCAATAAATCATCTCAAACAGATGTCTGTTTGATGATTTCCATTGAAGGAGAACTCACCACCTCTCGTGGCAGCCTGTTCCACTCATTCATCACCCTCACTGTCAAAACGTTTTTCCTAATACCTCATCTGTATCTTCTCCCTTTCAGTTTCATTCCATGTCTTCTTGTGTTTCCATGTGCAAATGAGAATAAGGATGATCCCTCTACACTGTGACATCCTTTCAAATATATGTAGACGGCTATTAAGTCTCCTCTTAACCTTCTTTTTGGCAGGCTAAACATTCCCAGATCTTTAACTGCTCCTCGTAGGACATACTTTTCAGTCCGCTCACCATCCTGGTAGCTCTCATATTGTTCAGTTTTTGATATTGTTTTTAAAAAGCGGTGCCCAGAACTGGACACAGAATTCCAGATGAGGCCTCACCAAGGAAGAGTAGTGGGGGTTTATTACTTCACTTGGTCTAGACTTTATGCTTCTCTTAATACATCCTAAAATTGTATTTGCCTTTTTTGCTGCTCCATCACACTGTTGACTCATGTGCAGTCTGTGATCTTTAAGTATACCCAAGTCTTTTTCACATGTGCTGATACTTAGTTCTATTCCTACCATTCTGTAGATGTAATTTTCATTTTTTTATGATGACTCCTTCTCATACCACATTACATATCTGAGAGAAAACAACATCCGATCTGATTTTTGTCATAAAGTAGAGATCCATTGGTTATTACTCTATACAATCCGTCACGTGAACATAAAGAGGTGCAGCTCCGCTTTAGTGTGTCCCTTAATGTCTAATTCCATGCTATTGTTCTTCCTTGCCTATTTATATTGTATATAACATATCTGATAGGAGCCATGTAGAGTATATTGTTATAAAGCACCAGGAAAGTAAAACTTCAATGGAAAATCCTGGAAGCTTTTCTAATCAACTTTGGCAAGACAATGTTGACTGCTTTTTTTTATATTTAAAAAGTCCCTGGCTCCTTGACCTAAAAAGGTTACTTACTAATAAAAAAAACCTAATGCAGGTTACATAAGAATATGGATGTCCTTCCATCAAATCTGTGCAGAGAAAGCTCTGCTCAAAACACTTAACAATATTAATAATGCTGGTAATAATTAAAGTACATTTACCTGAATGCCTCTTAACGACGACACCCCCATATACAAGAATACTCCATAGAGTACTGGCATCGGTATAAACTGGAAAACAAGGACAAATGATGGAAAATGTAGTATTTTTCAGTGGTTTAAAAATATTACAAAATATACGGATTATGTTTTTTTGAGCTGCGTTCAAGACCAGAGTATTTTCAGCCCATGTGGCAAAAAAAAAAAAAAAAAAAAAGAACGGCTGCAAACAATATTTTAAATGTACAAGACCCTTTACAGTTTTCCATGTTACAGAACTGCAAAGTATCCGCGAAAATTGGATGTTATATAGTGCCGCATGGGATCGGATTCTTTTCACACACAGGTAGACATACTTGGACGAATCTTATCTGACACATTGAAGAAACGAGTGCATGTTGGGGTTTTTTTCAAATGCAGATTCAGTCCATGGAAAAAAAGCTAATTTGCACTGTCCCATTGAATAACATTGGCCTGAGTGCTGTCGATCTTTCACTGGCAAGACCAAAAATACGGTTGTCTGAACTTGGCCTAACTGGGATTTTCATAATGAGACTATATATTACTATCAATACGTTAAACATATCATATTTTCCAGCACCAACTTATAAGAGTCTGTTCACATAATGCAATATTAGTGCAACAATTAGACCAGGAACTCAGAAAAGGATAAAAAAAGAACTTTATTGTCTTCTACCCATTTACCCATTTGTAATTTTTACCAAAAGTTTAGTTTGAGATAATGAGAGGTCATCATTGTGATCATTCTAGCCAGTATTATTAGTATATCCCTACAATATCCAGTACTACACAAGAACCGTGCACACTGCACGGTGTACAAACTGATAGTCTCACCGTGCAAACAACTCTATGTCTAATAATAATCATTTTATTTATATAGCGCCAACATATTCCGCAGCGCTTTACAAATTATAGAGGGGATTTGTACAGACAATAGACATTAGGTCAGTGATAGTGATACGCAGAGACTGGCCCCTAATATCTTATAATAATTGTTTGGGTTATAATTTTTATTTCCTCGACACCTTATACCGCTTATAACAAAATTATAATGCATCTTTAGTCCAGCAATATGGAAAGAGCATGAAATCTTTATTGAATAAAAATTTGTTACATCAAAAAATGAGGTATGGAGTCTACTCGCTTCGAAAAGGTTATCCCGCTTTTAATCATGGCATGGTGTTACTCTGTTATAATATGTTTTAATCAATATTCAATAAAGAAGATGTTATGCTCTATCCTTGTGATTGGACTAAAGATTCATCTCGTATTTTCATTGGCAGGAGCATGGTCCGTGCCTTGGATTAAGCCTATCCATACTTGATGGCCCACAAATTAGGCTTCTAATCCCAAAATCCTCTATGATGGAGGAGTAGTAGGGGGGACAAAAATACATTGAGGATACCAGACATTTTTCGAATAAAAGTGTGTTCTTAGACTTAGAAATTCAAAAATACAAAATACAGGAAACAAAAATCCTATGTTGATTTTTAACTCTTCAGGAAAGAAGACTTCATGACTTTAAACCTCGTCTCTGTGAACTGTGGATCTGCAGCTGGATCAACTTCTTCCATCCCTGTGTCTAACTAACGGCACGCGGTGGTGTGGATTCTGTGCAGATCAAGCGCCATTGAGGGGTGATCTGGTTTTACCCTTTCTTTCTATTCATATGAAGAAGGGAACAAGATCCCTATGGCTTTTATCCTGTGCAGCAGCTTTTACATTTCTATGCCGAGCAGAGAACTTTATTCTGTTCCGTTCACGTGCGTGATGCGCTGAAGCCCCTTCATTCTGAGGACTGGGGATGGATCTAGTAAGTCAGACCCCCAATAGTTAGACAGTGATGTACTAAGGTCTATTTCATAGGAATCTAATTAGCCATTTTTAGGATGTGAGGGAACCTATGCAAGCACTGGAATAATGCAAAATGCGTGGAGACATTGACATACTCAATAATTTACCTTCAGCACAGTAGTCATAAACACAGAGCAACCCATAAGCACGAAGATCATCAAGCCGGTCACTCTCTGTTCCCTGATACCAAGAAATTTGGGCTGTTCTCCTGGAGCAGAACATTCAGATTCCAATTTAAGACTATTAACATGGGTAATGGAGAGGACGGTTGCAGCCACAAACCATGGTAATCCCATGATAGAGCAGATTCCCAGCATCAGCCCCACCATCAGCAGATCCAAGTGGTAGCCACATCCTTTCTGTGAAATGGAAATAATATGTACGAGCTTTAGTAATGTAAGGCAAAATATATCCCATCATTTACATAGTACCTTACACTGTATATCATCGTTACTTAGCATGTTACGTTAATGTTGCTTTATGAACCATACCAGTGGTATCCTTGGCATTAAAGAGTATTGGGTCTGAAAAGTACTTCAATCACAACACCAACAGAACTTTGCACTTTTTTTTCCCACCATCTATAAAATGCCTAAAGAGGAAGTCCGCTATTTTAAAAGATATCCTTAAAAGGGTCATCCAATAAACAATAGATATTAAAGGGAAGGTGCCATTAAAAAATTTTTTTTCAGAAATTGTAAAAATGTAAAGAATTAATGATTACATTTTCTTAAAAAATATTATCATTTGTTTATAATTTAGTAAAATATGAAAAATAATTTGAAAAGTTTTGGAATTTCCACTTTTCAACACTAGGGGGAGCAGCTACTGAAATTTCAGAAAAACCTAGTGTACAACTAGCTCACATTACTGCACTGCAGTAATTATGGGCGGAGTCTGCTGACGTGTGTGATGTCTCCTCTCCTCCCCTTCTGGGTGTTTGCTAAGGGATTAGAGAGGATGATAGTCAGGAACCCAGTGAGCAGCCATTTTGTTGGTGACTGCAGAGTATGGCTGCCGTCACACTATCAGTATTTGGTCAGTATTTTACATCAGTATTTGTAAGACAAAACCAGGAGTGGAACAATTAGAGGAAAAGTATAATAGAAACATATGCACCACTTCTGTATTTATCACCCACTCCTGGTTTTAGCTACAAATACTGAGGTAAAATACTGACCAAATACTGATAGTGGACGGCAGCCTTAGGCTACTTTCACACTAGCGTTGTTGGCTGTACGTTGCAATGCGTCGTTCAGGAGAAAAAACACATCCTGCAAAGTTGTCTACAGGATGCGTTTTTTACCCATAGACTAACATTACCGACGTATTGCCACACGTCGCAACTGTCGTGCGACGGTTGCGTCATGTTTTGGTGGACCGCCGCCACAAAAAAAGTTACATGTAACGTTTGTGCATCGAGTCCACCATTTTCGACTGCGCATGCACGGCAGAAACTCCGCACCATCCTCCCCAGACCTTACAATGGGGCAGCGGAAGCGTCGTAAGACTGCTTCTGCTGCCCACATCGGACATTTCTTTCACAGCATGCGTCGGGCCCGTACCGACGCTAGTGTGAAAGCAACCTTATACTGACAAGTAGACGGTCACCGAGGATGGCAGGCAGCAAGGATTCTGGGAGATATGTGGTGGAGGGAGCAGGGTGACAGCAGCACAGAGTATTTCAGGAGAGCAGTGTGCTGGTCTATGGGGGCCCCCTGTTCGGTGTGCGGAGCAGCCAGGGATTGTACATAGAGCGCTGTCTTTTATACACATGGATGGACCATCTGCTTCACAGAAATCCAGGAAACATTTCTGCCGATTGATGGCCTGATCTGATCCAGACTTTGCATGCAGACCCCATTCCCCTCCTCAGATCCTGTCTTCTCCATCCTGTCCTGGCAATATGTGAAAGCGAGGCAACAGGCGCAGTCTGGGGTGACGCTGGGAAGGAAATGTAGCCATATAGTAACGATAAAAATGAGACCCCTCTCTTCAGCTGCCTCACCAGCCCTGACTGCACCTAACTGGAGGTCATGCTGCCCCCTCTATTACCCCAGACCCGCGTGCAGGTGCTCAGCCAGAACCACCATAGAATGGGTCCGCTTTCTGAAGATAATACTGCCATGGTGTTCTCACATAATACCGCCATATAGATCACACACAATACTATCAAACAGATCACACAATACGGTCATACAGTTCTCACATAATACCACCATATAGATCACACATAATACCGCCAGTGTTCTCACATACTGCCATATAGATCACACATAATACTGCCATAGTGTTCTCACATAATACCGCCATATAGATCACACATAATACTGCCATAGTGTTCTCACATAATACCGCCTTATAGATCACACAATACCGCCAGTGTTCTCACATACCACCATATAGATCACACATAATACTGCCATAGTGTTCTCACATAATACCGCCATATAGATCACACATAATACCGCCAGTGTTCTCACATACCGCCATATAGATCACACATAATACTGCCATAGTGTTCTCACATAATTCCGCCATATAGATCACACATAATGCTGCCAGTGTTCACATAATACCGCCATATAGATCACACACAATACCACCATATAATTCTCACAATACTGATCAAGCATAATACCACCATACAGATCACATAATACCGTCATATAGATCTCACATAATGCCATAATACAGTATGACGCCCGCAGATCCTGTTATCACACGCATTGAGTTGTGTGTGCAATGGGGAAAGATATGCAGGGGGGAGAGGAGTGCATAGAAGTGGATTAGATACACGGTTCACCAGACAGTATCACACAGGAGAGGATTAGATACACGGCTCAGCAGACAGTATCACACAGGAGAGGATTAGATACACGGCTCACCAGACAGTATCACACAGGAGAGGATTAGATACACGGCTCACCAGACAGTATCACACAGGAGAGGATTAGATACACGGCTCAGCAGTCAGTATTCCACAGGATTAGATACACAGGTCAGCACAGGATAGGATTAGATACACGGCTCAGCAGACAGTATTACACAGGAGAGGATTAGATACACGGCTCAGCAGAGAGTATCACACAGGATAGGATTAGATACACGGCTCAGCAGTCAGTATTCCACAGGAGGATTAGATACACAGGTCAGCACAGGATAGGATTAGATACACGGCTCAGCAGACAGTATCACACAGGAGAGGATTAGATACACGGCTCAGCAGTCAGTATTCCACAGGAGGATTAGATACACAGGTCAGCACAGGATAGGATTAGATACACGGCTCAGCAGACAGTATTACACAGGAGAGGATTAGATACACGGCTCAGCAGACAGTATCACACAGGAGAGGATTAGATACACGGCTCAGCAGTCAGTATTCCACAGGATTAGATACACAGGTCAGCACAGGATAGGATTAGATACACGGCTCAGCAGACACTATCACACAGGATAGGATTAGATACATGGCTCAGCACAGTATAGTGATAGATGCACGGTCTGATGTCCTGTGAGGAGCTGCAGTGAGAGGTCGAGCAGCACAGAGCCTCCCCATCCCCCTCTGTTACCTCTCTGCAGCTCCTGATAAGAGAACATCAGACCACAGCATTCCTTCACCCTCTCTAGCGATTCTAGAGATTCAGCCACACACCAGGCAGCAGAGGACAGGGTATGGCCGCTGACAGTGTGAGGGGAGACAGATGTAGCTGCCCCTCCAACAGCGCAGCTCTCAGTCACAGTGGAGCTCACAGTCAGGTACACTCCACTGTAGGCTGAAGCAAGATGGCGCCGATCTCCTGCCTCTGCTGTGATGTGGAGACAGCCCAGGGGGCGTGGCCACATCAGAGCAGAGAGCAGACAATGCTAGCTATGGGGTCGGCTCCCGACTGCAGATGTCTATGTCCAGGGCTGCCGTATGTGCAGACTGTAAGTGTCGTGCAGCTACACTTACAGTCCTGCAAATGAAAATGGCGGCGCCCAGTGGCAGAAAAAAAAATGAATAAAAAAAAAACAATAAATACTATGCACTTGAAAATAACTTATAAAAATAAGGAATTAAAGAGTTTTTTTTTTTTTTTTTTTTTTTACAATATTAAAACGCGGCACCTTCCCTTTAAATATCCAAAGCATAGGTGATAAATCTATGGTTGCTGAGAATCTGACCACTGGGACCCCCATTATCCAAGAGGAGGGGGGTTTCAAAGTCCCCAATGTGAATGAAAAGATGCTGAGCATGTGCGGCAACTTCTCCAAAGACAGTTAAAGGGAATCTGTCAGCAGGTTTTTTCTATGTAATCTGAGAACAGTATAATGTAAGTGTTAAAACCCAGAATTCAGCAATGCGTCTTCTCCTAAATCACGCTGCTCTCCGATGAGGGAGCAAAAACCTGCTGACAGATTCCCTTTAGTGATGAACCGGTTGCACATGCTCAGTCATGCTCTCTTCAAGAAGTAGCTTACCCCTCTCCTTTTCTCTGGATCAGACGGTGTTTGAGCAGCTGTGCACCCCACAATCCTACATTTACCCTGTGGATAGGTGATAAATGTTGTTCATGGGACAACCTCTTTAAAAGGCCCAGGTGGGTGCAGGAAAGGAGCTTCTCCTTCACGCTCAGTACTGGCACCAACATCCGGAGGGGAACGTCATGTGCTCGCTGCAGCCAATCAGCAGCAGTCGTCACATTCTGTCTGAACAGGAAGAGATGTTTCATATTGTTTTGACAGAATGTGAAGGCTGCAGCCAATCAGCTGTCTAGTCGTAACATTAAAAATGGAAAATTCTCAGTAGGAATTTCAGACAATGTATATTGGCAAGTACGGTAATTTATCTCCTAATTACGCACTTTAATTCCATACTTCTTATAACCTAGACAACCACTCTAAGGCCTCATGCATGTGGCAGATCAGCATGCGGGACGCTGTACAGAGGAACATGCAGTCCCTGCAGGTCAGTTTTATAGATCCATAGCTGTATCTTCACGCTGCACTGTATCTGCTTTGTACAGTAACATATTACGGAATAATCCTCATCTAGAGGTGAACATAGGAGAACTGGCCATTCCATGGAATCCAACGGAACAAGCCATACATATAGAACCCAACAGAAAAAATTCTATATCCCGCTGTATAAATACAAAAATAAAAATAAACTTGGAGGTTATACAACGCCGTGATCAGTGCTTGTGCATAAACCAAGTAAAATCAAACCATGTAGATGTATCCTGGGGAGAGTAGGTCAACGTTCGTTATATAGGACCTGTCACTTGTCATAAATAAGTCATTTCTTTTTACTACGGTTATCTTGAATCTGCTTATGTTTTGTTCCCGACATATGGTCACCTCTTTTCTATATATAAATCTAGTCTTGTTATCCACCTGGGTGTGGTCAAGATCAAAGAACAGTGAAAGCCCACTAGGCCATATCTAAGGAACGGAGATGCCCAGGAATAGAAGAAAAACATTGCAAGATTCTGGAGAACAGCAGCAATTGCAGCAAGTAAGTTAGAAATTTACATATTTATGGCAAGTGACAGGTGCTTTTTAACCCCTTCATGACCTTGGGGTTTTTCCGTGTTCGTTTTTCACTCCTCTCCTTCCCAGAGCCATAACTTTTTTATTTTTCCGTCAATTTGGCCATGTGAGGGCTTATTTTTTGCGGGACGAGTTGTACTTTTGAACGACATCATTGGTTTTAGCATGTCGTGTACTAGAAAACGGGAAAAAAGTTCCAAGTGCGGTGAAATTGCAAAAAAAAGTGCAATCCCACACTTGTTTTTTGTTTGGCTTTTTCGCTAGGTTCACTAAATGCTAAAACTGACCTGCCATTATGATTCTCCAGGTCAGTATGAGTTCATAGACACCTAACATGACTAGGTTATTTTTTTATCTAAGTGGTGAAAAAAAATTCCAAACTTTGCTAAAAAAAAAAAAAAAAAAAAAAAGGCGCCATTTTCCGATACCCGTAGCGTCTCCATTTTTCGTGATCTGGGGTCGGTTGAGGGCTTATTTTTTGCGTGCCGAGATGACGTTTTTAATGATAGCATTTCGGTGCAGATACGTTCTTTTGATCGCCCGTTATTGCATTTTAATGCAATGTCGCGGCAACAAAAAAAACGTAATTCTGGCGTTTTGAATTTTTTTCCCGCTACGCTGTTTAGCGATCAGGTTAATGCTTTTTTTTAGTTGATAGATCGGGCGATTCTGAGCGCGGCGATACCAAATATGCGTAGATTTTATATTTTTTTTATTGATTTATTTTGATTGGGGCGAAAGGGGGGTGATTTAAACTTTTATATATATTTTTTTTTTTTTTTACATTTTTTTCAACTTTTTTTTTTTAACTTTTGCCATGCTTCAATAGCCTCCATGGGAGGCCGCTGCTATGTAGCAGAAATGGAGGTGTGCTGTGAGAGCCGACCACAGGGTGGCGCTCACAGCCACCGGTCATCAGTAAGCATAGAGGTCTCAAGGACCTCTATGGTTACAATGGAGACGCATCGCCGACCCCCGATCATGTGACCGGGGTCGGCGATGACGTCATTTCCGGCCGCCCGGCCGGATGCGGTAGTTAAATGTCGCTGTCTGCGTTTGACAGCGGCATTTAACTAGTTAATAGGTGCGGGCAGATCGCGATTCTGCCCGCGCCTATTACGGGCACATGTCAGCTGTTCAAAACAGCTGACATGTCCCGGCTTTGGTGCGGGCTCACCGCGGAGCCCTGCATCAAAGCAGGGGATCTGACCTCGGACGTACTATCCCGTCCGAGGTCTGATAGGGGTTAAACACAAAGGATAAATCTCCCATAAAGTACATGTTTTACCTAAAAGCACCATGCTCCAAATAATATTAAGCTATAAATTACCTTAAGTTTATGCTCCTTTCTGTTGATAATCACAGCAGTAATCTGTTGGTCCATGAATATTAAAATGGTGCACAAGAGGGCAGGGATTACTGTAGGGAACACTGTCCACCAGGGGTTTGTTCCAATAGGGTTAACAAACCAACCTCTGTCGTCTCTGGTTGGCTATAATAGATAAAAAAAAATTATACATAGCTCAAAAAAATAAAGGGAACACAAACAACAGAACATAACTCCAAGTAAATCAAACTTCTGTGAAATCAAACTGTCCACTTAGGAAGCAACACTGATTGACAATCAATTTCACATGCTGTTGTGCAAATGGAATAGACAACAGAAGGAAATTATTGGCAATTATCAAGACACCCTCAATAAAGGAGTGGTTCTGCAGGTGGGGACCACAGACCACATCTCAGTACCAATGCTTTCTGGCTGATGTTTTGGTCACTTTTGAACGCTGGTTGTGCTTTCACCCTTGTGGTAGCATGAGAGGGACTCTACAACCCACACAAGTGGCTCAGGTAGTGCAGCTCATCCAGGATGGCACATCAATGCAAGCTGTGGCAAGAAGGTTTGCTGTATCTGTCAGCGTAGTGTTCAGAGGCTAGAGGCGCTACCAGTAGACAGGCCAGAACACCAGGAGACATGGAGGGGGCTGTAGGAGAGCAACAACCCAGCAGTAGGACCGCTACCTCAGCCTTTGTGCAAGGAGGAACAGGAGGGGCACTGCCGAGCACTGAAAAATGATCTCCAGCAGGCCACAAATGTGCATGTGTCTGCACAAACAGTTAGAAACTGACTCCATGAGGATGGCCTGAGTGCCTGACGTCCACACATGGGGGTTGTGCTCTTCACAGATGAAAGCAGGTTCACACTCAGCACATGTGACAGACGTGACAGAGTCTGGAGACGCCGTGGAGAGCGATCTGCTGCCTGCAACATCCTTCAGCATGACCGGTTTGGCAGTGGGTCAGTAATGGTGTGGGGTGGAATTTCTTTGGAGGGCCGCACAGCCCTCCATGTGCTCACGAGAGGTAGCCTGACTGCCATTAGGTACCGAGATGAGATCCTCAGACCCCTTGTGAGACCATATGCTGGTGCAGTTGGCCCTGGGTTTCTCCTAATGCAGGACAATGCCAGACCTCATGTGGCTGGGGTGTGTCAGCAGTTCCAGCAAGATGAAGGCATTGGAGCTATGAACTGGCTCACCCGTTCCCCAGACTTGAATCCAATTGAACACATCTGTGACACAATGTCTCGCATCATCCACCAACGTCACGTTGCACCACAGACTGTCCAGGAGTTGGCAGATGCTTTAGTCCAGGTCTGGGAGGAGATCTCTCAGGAGACCATCTGCCACCTCATCACGAGCATGCCCAGGCGTTGTAGGGAGGTCATACAGGCACGTGAAGGCCAAACATACTACTGAGGATCAGCCTGTAACTTAATTTTCCACTTTGATTTTGAGCATCATTCCAACTCCAGACCTCCGTGGGATATTAGTTGTGATTTACGTTGATCCTTTTTAGGTTTTATTGCTTTCAACACATTCCACTATGTAATGAATAAAGATTTACAACTGCAATATTTTATTCAGTGATATCTAGGATGTGGGATTTTAGTGTTTCCTTTATTTTTTTGAGCAGTGTATATACTATATACTGGTTTGTTACACACTGCTACTCAATGCATGAAATGTAAAAATGTATATCGATGGGATTTCAAGGAACAGAATACCATAATTATCCGATATTTAATTAGCTTTTTTTTTTCCAAGAAATAGTGCCACTCTTGTCCATGGTGT
Organism: Ranitomeya imitator; assembly: GCF_032444005.1. Taxonomy (NCBI): domain Eukaryota; kingdom Metazoa; phylum Chordata; class Amphibia; order Anura; family Dendrobatidae; genus Ranitomeya; species Ranitomeya imitator. The sequence continues at coordinate 707,163,980 of NC_091284.1, read as the reverse complement.
GTGACAGGTATCGCAGTTCAGCCCCAATCAAAGTCATGAGTCTGAACTGTAATACCAGACTCAGCCCATGGACATAGGAACAATGATGGAACGCAAAACATCTACAGCCTTTAACATATCCCAGTGGTATTATGTAAAACACATACTCTTACCATACCGCTATCCTATAGAATCCTATCTTTATCCAACAGATGGAAGAAATATAATACAGGCCCAGCCTAATATTATCTACTAATCCGTCAGAAAGTAAATGGATCAAGCTTCCTTCCTTAAACAGATGTGGCTGAAACGTTAAACGCCTCTGAGTTAGAATGAAGGAGGAAAATTATAAAAAAAAAAAAAAAAATGATTTCCTTACACAATTACCTTAAATACATTTGGAACTTGAAGCTTTGGTGAGGGCACTCCAATTAAATAATCCAAAATCACCATGGTCAAGATTGTGAGGAACACTGCAAAGTCGCTGACCATCGATCGCACCTAAGTACGAAAATGTACAGTTTTATTATTAGAACAATTTTAGAAATAAATTATTTTTCTGTCCAGAAATGGACTTGCTAGTTGCTACGGCACAAGAAAACAAACCATAGCAATATGTTGTCTGTGATAATAGGAAATACGGAGGGCACCACACACTGATTAATCAGCCAGAGAGTTCACCATGGGCTTGGAAACAACATGAAAAGACATAGAAAAAACATCATGCCCATATATTGGGAACACCTCAGATTATATAAAAGTCAAAAAAGCTTTATTGGTAGGAATACACAGCACAAACAACAAACACTAAAATACAAACAGATACCTATGCAAGAAACCATACCCTAGTATAGGGGAAATGATGACTAGCACCTAGAGTCCCCTTCCCCCCTTATTTTTCACACAGAAAACAATATGCAAATAATGTGCAAAAAATGCAAACGAGCAAAATATGTGGCAAATACTGGCTCCTAAGTAATGAACCATACAGGTCTCAATATGCATATATCCAGACACAATGTGCAGATGGAAAATATATACGCCTAAACCGATGTTAAATAACATCCTTGCAAGGAAAATGCAATGCATAATCTGAGGTGTTCCCAATATATGGGCATGATCTTTTTTCTATGTGTTTTCAATATGTTGTCTGTGGGTACATGTATCACAAAGACGCTAAATGACAGCTCTGCCAAGGAGGAGAAGAAGAAGAAGTAGGAGAAGAAGAAGAAGAAGGAGAAGAAGGAGGAGGAGGAGGAGAAGAAGAAGGAGGGGGAAGAGGAGAAGGAAGAGGAGAAGGAAGAGGAGAAGGAAGAGGAGAAGGAAGAGGAGAAGGAAGAGGAGAAGGAAGAGGAGAAGGAAGAGGAGAAGGAAGAGGAGAAGGAAGAGGAGAAGGAAGAGGAGAAGGAAGAGGAGAAGGAAGAGGAGAAGGAAGAGGAGAGGGAGGAGGAGAAGCAGAAGAAGAAATTTGTGTAGTTATTCAGGACAGGTCCATTACAGATGGATTGTAGACTAACTGAGTATACCTATATGCAGTTGTAGACAAAATGGACCATATTGCTTCCTTCCAAATACCAATAATCTCTATAGGTTGTTATCTAGACTGGACACTTGGAGACTTCTCACGTTAGATTTCACAAGGGTAAAGCTACCCAACAGCCATCTCTCCTGACTCCCTCATACACATGAGCACTTAGCTTAGTATGAGCATTCATGTGTTGTCAATGGGAAGAGAGGAGGAACCTATTCCTGGACTTTTCTCTCCCTAAAAAAACTAAACAGAAAGCTCATCCATCTCTCAGGGAAGGGTGGGTGGTTCTAGGGGTCCCCATACACATCAGATGTCAAATGTGTATGGGGCCTTAACAATCTTCTCATATGGTGCAATTACGCAGTTACAGTTAGATATAAAAAAAATTACCCACCTTGGTAGGAAAGTAGCGACTTGTTTTAAAGGTTTTCAACATGCCGGACAGTGCAAATGTGGTAAAAAACAGAATGCAGGACCAGAAGAGGACATCTGGAGTGTACGGTCCATGTTGTCCGCAGGCAGGACCCACAAACTCTCCATGCATCATTTTACAATTCTTAAAAATAAATGTAAGAGTACTCTCAGACAAGCTATCTCATTACAGTCTTTATTTTAGGTGGAGGGGATTGTTCTTGATAAAACAACAGCACAATAGTGTATATATTCAGTTGGGTCCAGAAATATTTGGACAGTGACCGAATCTTTGTGATTTGGGCTCTGCATACCACTATTTTTTATTTAAAATTAAACAACTGAGATGCAATTGAAGTGTAGACTTTCAGATTTAATTAAAGCGATTCAACAAATTATCTTGTGAAATGTTTAGGAATTGCAACCATTTTTCTACAAAGTCTCAGCTTCAGGGCTCAAAAGTAATCAGACAAATTAACTTTATCATAAATAAAATGTTCATTTTTATTACTTTGTAGAGAATCCTTTGCAGGCAATGACTGTCTGAAGTCTGGAAGCCATGGAAGTCACCAAACGCTGGGTTTCCGCCTTTGTGAAGCGGTCAGGCTTTTACTGCAGCTGACTTCAGTTGTTGCTCTTTTGTGAGTCTTTCTACTTTAAGTTTTGCCTTAAACATGTGACATGCTACTCAATGGGGGTTGAGATGGGGTGATTGACTTAACCATTGTAGAATATTCCACTTTTTTGCTTTAAAAAAAAAACATCTTGGGTTGTTTTCGTAGTATGTTTTGGATCATTGTCCATCTGTACTGTGAAGTAGCATCCAATCAACCTTGCTGCATTTAGCTGAATCTCAGCAGAGCTTATATCACTGTGCACTTCAGAATTTATCAGGTGGCTTCTGTCTACAATCACATCATGAATAAACACTAGTGACTCAGTGCCATTGGAAGCCATGCAAGCCCATGCCGTCTCACTGGGTCCACCATATTTTTTTTTTTTTTATTCGTTTATTTATTAAACATAGAATGAAATTACAGCATACATATTTGTCCTTGTCGTTAATCTGAGTGGTTACATTACAGGGATTGAAAAAGACAGAACATACATATGCCAATCATTTCACATATAGAAAACGTATGTACTAAATTATGAAACAGTCAGAACATAGGGTTCTTAAACTACAACCAAACTAAACCTCCAGAACTACTAAGCTGCCACTTAACCAAAGTTGAATACATTATTTATTTTGTTCCTTTCCCATTGCGCAATATTTGCAGATCAAAAGGACCAGGTAAACCACATTTCTCCCAATTAGTCAGATCACAGAGTGAGATGAGAGGCGTTCCATCTATCCCAAATTTTGCTGAACTTAGACGGGCAGCCCCTATTTTGATAAAGAGTGCGCTCATAGGGGACAACTGCATTTACCAGTTCAATCCAGGACCTAACGGAGGGGGGTGAGTTCCCCATCCACCGCAGAGCTAGTAACTTCCTTGCCAAGAAAAGTGTTTCTCGTAGAAAAATCCCCGTATAGTGTTCCCAGGCCTCCTCGTCCCACACTCCAAACAGGCAAATTAAGGGTTCAAGAGGAATCGGAATTGACAGTATTGAAGCTAATAATGACGTCACCTCCCTCCAGTAATGAGAGACTATGGGGCACTGCCATATCATGTGCGTAAAATCAGCGTCAGGTGAGTGGCAACGCAAACATTCCGACGTCGAGTATCGACCCATCCGACAAAGTCTCAACGGAGTCAAGTATGACTGGTGGATTATATATAATTGGGTCATCTTATTATTGGCTGATGGGGAGACTCTAAGGGGGGATTCCAAAATATCCTCCCATTCCTCACTTTGCATATCAGGAATAAGCCCCTCCCATTTGCCTCTCACCGAATCCACAACAGAGTTCGTTCCCGCTGATAGCAGATATGTGTATAGGGACGAGATAAGACCCTGAGGTCCCTGGGACTTAAGAATACCTATCAGAGGTAAAGATGAGATGTTACGGTTCATCCCCTCATTCCTGACAAATGACTGAACGGCAGATCTGAGCTGCAGGTATCGAAAAAATTGAGACCTTGGAAGGTCATACTTATTTTGTAGTTGTTCTAAGGACAAAAAAAACCCCTGATCATATAAGTCTCCCATCAAAAGAACCCCGTAGGAAACCCAAAATTTTGTAGATGGGTGATTCACCAGCGTCGGGAAATAACTATTATCCCACAGAGGCATCTCGGCCACAATGTCTCCAAATCCAGTAACTTTTTTAATTTTCTTCCAAGTGGATCGCGCCAATCGAATCATGGGCAGCAAACTAGGAGCACTTATTTTCCCCGATTCCAGAATACCCAACGGACATTTAGCACCAACAGAACTAACTAAGTGACTTTCAGAATTAGGGAGATAGTTATGAGGCATCCATTTACATAATGCTTTAGCCTGTCCCGCCAAATAGTATAAAAAAAATCTGGCACTGCCGCTCCCCCCTCCTGTTTAGGTCTTTGCAAAGTAGTTAGTTTGAGCTTGGGCCTGCTTTTCCCCCACACAAATGAAGTAACGTGAGAATTTAAACTGGTAAAGAAGAATTTTGGTACAGTTACTGCACTATGTTGAAGGCAATAGTTTAATTTAGGGAGCAAAATCATTTTTATGAGATTAATGCAGCCTGCTAGGGACAGTGGAAGCTTAGGGTACCGTCACACTATAACATTTCGATCGCTACGACGGTACGATTCGTGACGTTCCAGCGATATCGTTACGATATCGCTGTGTCTGACACGCAGCAGCGATCAGGGATCCTGCTGAGAATCGTACGTCGTAGCAGATCGTTTAGAACTTTCTTTCATCGCTGGATCTCCCGCTGTCATCGCTAGATCGGTGTGTGTGACACTGATCTAGCGATGCGATCCAGCGATGCGTTCGCTTGTAACCAGGGTAAACATCGGGTAACTAAGCGCAGGACCGCGCTTAGTTACCCGATGTTTACCCTGGTTACAAGCGTTAAACTAAAAAAAAAACAAACAGCACATACTTACATTCTGGTGTCCGTCAGGTCCCTTGCCGTCTGCTTCCCGCACTGTGACTGCCGGCCGTAAAGTGAAAGCAGAGCACAGCGGCTGTGCTTTCACTTTCACTTTACGGCCGGCAGTCACTGAGTGCGGGAAGCAGACTGCAAGGGACCTGACGGACACCAGAATGTAAGTATGTGCTGTTTGTTTTTTTTTAGTTTAACGCTTGTAACCAGGGTAAACATCGGGTAACTAAGCGCGGTCCTGCGCTTAGTTACCCGATGTTTACCCTGGTTACCCGGGGACCTCGGCATCGTTGGTCGCTGGAGAGCTGTCTGTGTGACTGCTCCCCAGCGACCACACTACGATTTACCTACGATCACGGCCAGGTCATATCGATGGTCGTGATCGTAGGTAAATCGTATAGTGTGACGGTACCCTTACTCCAAGATGCAAATTTCAATTTAGTGTATTCCAACAGGGGGAGAACATTGAGCTGTAGATCCGACCCACTGCACTGGGACATGTAAATACCCAGGTACTTAAATTCAGACACTATGGGCAGTAAAGAAAGAGTATTAAGATTGGGTGCTGGGAGTTGAGATAAAGGCAATAGGGCAGATTTATCCCAATTAATATATAGGCCTGAGAACCCACTAAATTTATCTATGGTAGCAATTATTTTTGGCAACGTTTCTTCTGCCCTATCCATGAATATTATCATATCGTCAGCATATAAACCAATGATGTCGGTGCGGTCCGCTATTCTAATACCATCAATACCAGGGGTTGAGCGCAAACGCACAGCCAATGCCTCTATTGCTAGAGCAAATAGGGCCGGAGAGAGGGGACACCCTTGACGGGTTCCCCTATATAGTGAAAAAGGTTCAGACATAGAGCCGTTGACAACTATACGGGCCTTGGGCTTCAGATACAACACACCAACCCATTTCAAAAATTTCTCCCCAAAGCCATATTTCTGCAGACAAGCGGACAAAAAGGGCCATTCAAGTGAGTCGAACGCCTTGGCTGCGTCCAGCAACGCCAATGCCCAGGCACTGTCTGGTAACAAAGAACTGTACTGAATCACCGACTGGACCCGTCTAATATTTATGGAGGTGCTCTTACCGGGTATAAAGCCAGTTTGATCTGGATGTATAATATCTAGTATAATGGAGTTCAACCTGGTAGCCAGTATCTTAGCAAGGATCTTGTAATCCACATTTACCAAGGATATGGGACGATAGGATCCGCATTACAAAGGATCTTTCCCCTCCTTCTTAAGTACAATAATATGTGCCTCATAAAAAGTATCAGGTAGACACCCTCACTTCCATATCTCTTTAAATACTTTCAATAAAAGCGGAGCCAGTATCCCCCGGTATCTCCTATACAACTCTACAGGGAAGCCATCTGGCCCAGGGGCCTTCCCAGCGGCCATATCTGTTATAGCTTGCTCCACTTCCTCCAGGGTAAATTCAGCGTCCATAAAGGTCCGCTGGGCGGAACTCAGCACAGGGAATGTTATATCGGACAAATATCCCAGACAATCGGAAACACCAAAACCGCTCTTAGATTCATACAGCCCCTTATAATAGTTATAAAAACATTGAAGTATTCCCTCAGTAGTGGAATTCAATGAGCCGTCCGGTGAGCGAATTTGTAATATCATGTTAGATGTGTTGTGTTGACGCACCAAGTAGGCCAGAAATTTCCCCGCCTGATTTCCCATTTCAAAGTACGATTGTCGCGTAAAAAACAACTTACGCTTAGACTTGGTGTCTATGTGTTGGGCGTATAGTCTTTGCAGAGTCAACCACTCAACCCTATTATCATTAGTCTGGTCAGCTGTATATGCTGCCTCAGCATTTCTCAAACGTTGTTCAATCTCATCGTCCTCCCTCGATGTTACCCTTTTAATATATGAGATTGTAGAAGACAGACAGCCCCTTAGATATGCCTTAAGTGTATCCCAAAATAAATTAATATTCTGAAGTTCTGAGTGGGACTGAATGAAGCAGTTCAGCTGGTCAACTGTCCTATCGTCCGAATCCATTAGTTTAAGCCAAAAGGGATTCAATTTCCATACTCTACCATTATTCAATGTCCCAAACACAAGTTTAAGAATAATCGGACTGTGGTCTGAGGTCCCTCTATTACCGTGTTCCACACTATCCACCCACCGCACTAGGTCGCCGGACCCGAAGATATAATCTATGCGAGAGAGGGAACTTCTAGTGGATGAGTGGCAGGTATATCCCCTCTCCCCGGGGTGATGCATCCTCCATAGATCTATCCAGCCGCTACCTTCCATGAACAGTGCCAACTGAGTCGGGGTCGAGGAAGAAGAAGAAGACAAAGGTTCCCCAGGCGACCCATCTCCCAATCGCATTCTATCTAAATTACTGTCCATAACTAAGTTGAAGTCACCCATACAAATAACATGTGCGTCTGGGTAGCTTAATGCAAAGCTCATTGCCATCTTAAGTACTGAAGTATTAGCCGGGGGGGGGGGGTTATATATGCATAGTATGACGTATTCGCGGGAATTAATTAATGCATGGACAAAAACAAAACGTCCCTCTAAATCTCGCCGAGACGTCTGGGCCTCCCATTGGACATCTTTGTGTACCAATAGTGATACCCCTCTCGAGTAGCTAGTGTGAAACGCGTGAGCATACCACTGTACCCAAGGTTTCTGTACACCTCTGGCTGTATCTCTGGTCAGATGTGTCTCTACCAGGGCCACAATATGAGGATGATATCGTCTAATTTGAGAGAACACCTTGATTTTCTTCCGGGGTGATTTAATACCCCGTATGTTCCATGTCATGTATATCAATTCAGACCCCATATCCAGCCATTAAAAAACATGGTATGCATTGATGGTGAGAAAAGTCCGCTAATTACGCATGGGAAGTCATAATGGCTTTGGAGGCGGCTCTTACCCAAATACCTACTAAAACTAATTAAATCTAACAAAAAAGAAAAACAACAACTTAAAAACTGAACAGTAGAGGAGTAAGATCCTATACTCCTACAGTCAAATATAAAAGGGGATACCCTCACTGAATCCAGCGTCCGGTATTGTTAACAACCTCAGCACCCACTTAGAGAGCTCCATTTATGTTACCATTAGACAAGGAGCATAAATTAGGAGTCTTTCACATTAGACACCCCGTGAGACCGCAACCATTCGGCCGCCTCCGCCGGATCCGTGAAGAATAAGGTGGAACCATCATGAACAATGCGCAGTCGAGCCGGATAAAGCATGGAGTAGATGATACTCTTATCTCTAAGTTGTTTCTTGATGTCCATGAACCGCGCCCGCTGTTTTTGGAGTTCCATGGAGAAATCTGGAAAAATCGATATGGTAGCATTGTTGAATTTAATAGGGCCCTTCTGTCGCGCCAAACGAAGAACAGCATCTCTGTCCCTACAGTTGAGAAGACGTGCCAGGAAGGGTCGGGGTGGAGTTCCAGGGGGAAGAGGTCTCGTTGGGACCCTATGGGCCCTCTCCACTGCAAATGTTGAAGAAAATTCGCCCCCCAGGGAGGCCTTAAGCCAGTCCTCCAGAAATTGTTTGGGTTGCTGACCCTCCGAACGCTCCGGCAGACCGATAATTCGAATATTATTGTGACGCAATCTGTTCTCCAGATCATCTGCCTTTTGTTTCCAGGCGTTTACAGAGCCAGCGGCTTTTGTCAACTTAGCCTCCATAGGGGTGATGGTATCCTCTATGTGAGACACTCTTGTTTCAACCTCCGAAATACGCCCTCTCATAGCTTGCATATCATGCCGCAGACGACCCATCTCAGTATGCACATCCTCTATTTTTTCTGTGAGAGATGATCTAGTGAGGGATATAGCTTGCATTAGCTGCTCTGATGCCTGTTTAAGAGTCAGTTCATCTTGTTCTCCCTCCTCATTACTATCAGAAAGACGATTTTTACGCTGGGTCTGTGCAGGGTTATTTCTGAGAGTGCGTGCATTATCAGAAGGATCCTCCCTGGCGTACTTCCTTAGTTTGTCAGCAGCCCCTGTTCCCTTAGAGTGATGCATGGCAGGCAGCTAGAAGGGCTCCACTGGTTAATTGCAGTTATATACGTATATAGTGCACTCTCCAATTCCAGTCACAACAGAGTTAAATGTAGGGCTATATTCCAGAGAGACCACTAGATAGGCAGCTGGGATATTGAGAGTGATATAGGCAGCAGTTTTAATATGCACCCGGACTCTGTATGTTAGAGCAGATCCACAGTCTACACAGGGGGAACAGCAGAGCGAGGGGGGGGAGGGTTAACCCCTCTAGAGTTATGGCGCTGGCAGTAGAAGTACTTGTATGGCAGGGGGCACGGGGCCCAATCTTTCAGGGCACACACACCGCGCCACCTCATTATTTCAGGCTAGTCTCTCACCTCCTGAGCTGCGCCGCAGATATGACTGAGAGCGCCGCTTCCCCACTGTCAGGGCGCGCGCTGCAGTGATGCGCCCCCCGCAGACACCGCCGTCCACCTCCGGTCTTCCTGCTCCTGCTCACCGGTGCTCTCCAGCGCTCACCGCTAAGGTCCGGAGATCGCCGACTCCAAGAGGGAGGATGCCCGGCACCAAGAAAAGCCGGCGCTGCGTCTGGTCCTCTCAGCGCGTGCACTCAGAAAATGGCCGCCGCTGCACGTGGAGTCTGCCGCCCGTCCAGGCCACCACAGCTCCTATCGTCCCAAACCTTCACAGTGGCCATCCGAAGGGTCCACAGGGTTCCTGAGACTATGGGGTACCAGTACCAACCGGCACAGTATGTCAATTAAGGGTCCAAATGGCAGGATAGGCTCAGGATTGCTGGAGCTCACATAAGGTGCGTCTTTCCTCCTCAGTTACATAGCCACACCCCCCTGGGTCCACCATATTTTACAGAGGATTTGGTGTGCTTTGGATCATGAACCGTTCCAAGACTTCTCCATACTTTTTCCTTATCATTCTGGTGTGGGGTGACCTTCCTTTCAGCAGTACAAAGAATGCTTTTTCAGAAGTGGGCTGGCGTCTTTAGAAGTTTTTTTTGTCAAAGTCTAATCAGGCTTTTCTACTTTTAACGCCGATTAATGGTTTGCACCTTGTGATGAACCCTCTGTATTTGCGGTCATGAAGTCTTCGCTTTATGGTAGACTTAGATACAGAAACACCTACTTCCTGCAGAGTGTTCTTCACTTGGTTGAATTCTGTGAAAGAGTTTTTATTCACCATTGAAAGGATTCTGGGATCATCCAGCACTGCTGTCTTCTGTAGATGTCCAGGCCTTTTTGAGTTCCTAAGCTCATAAAGTGCCCTTTTTTTCTGCAGAATGTACCAAACAGTTGATTTGGCCACTCCACCATTTCTGCTATCTCTTGATGGATTTCTTTTTTTCATCTCTTACTCTTCCATTGAGAGCTACTTTGACCACATATTGTGGGTTCACAGCAACAGCTTACAAGTGCAACACCTGGAATCAGCTCCAGACCTTTTATCTGCTTAGGCAGAACAATAATGTGGAAAAAGACGAGGTCACCAACATTATTAATTTAACCCAATGAGGGTATACTCATATGTAGAAAGAATGGGACCAAGAATAGGACAATAATGGACAAACTGCAATACTAAAGACCAAAAACAACCAAAGAAAGGAAGCAGCAAACAGTCCAAATATATGAAAAATTGCAAAAAAAACTTTATTAACAATAATGCCAGATAAAAACATGACAGAGGGAAAACAATCCCCGCGCTACACATAGCATGCACCTGAACGGGCAGGGGATAGGTGCCTACAGTACAAAAAAATACATACACTTACTAACCCTACAAAAAGACTCAAAAGGAATCAATAATTGTGTAGGACTTGCCTAATGTGGCTAAATATACACAGAACAATATAGTCCATAATTTTGTAACAACACCCATGCACAATGTATAGTGTATGTATACAAAAAAAGGCATCAGCCGAAACGTGCGTCGGGGTGAACAGGGGTGTGGTGCCAGTCCATACTTGGGATATTTCTAAGCTACCCGGTATGTATACACTATAGATTGTGCATGGGTCTTGTTACAAAATTATGGACTATATTGTTCTGTGTATATTTAGCCACATTAGGCAAGTCCTGCACAATTATTGATTCCTTTTGAGTCTTTTTGTAGGGTTAGTAAGTGTATATATTTTTTATACTGTAGGCACCTATCCCCTGCCCGTTCAGGTGCATGCTATGTGTAGCGCGGGGATTGTTTTCCCTCTGTCATGTTTTTATCTAGCATTATTGTTAATAAAGTTTTTTGCAATTTTTCATATATTTGGACTGTTAGTCCGGTTCACTATGTATTGATTTAGGCCTTCGCCGGATTTTTTTGGAGAGTCTGAAAACTATACATTTTTGGAAAGGTTATAGTATAAGCAATACGAAAAACAATGTTTCCATTTGCCCCGAGTCCCACGTGACCGCCATATTGGATTTGACAAAATGGCTGACGTAAAACCAATTTTCGTTAATATCTCAGCTTATAAATAACATAAAAATAAAATTTGACAGCTAAACATACATTTTAGGGCTAAGAAATGCAATATTACTAGTTGCAGATGTGTTTTAGATATTTACTACAGCAGTTTTTTATAATTAATTAGTATTGACATAATAATACATAATGACAGGAATCACATGTTTTTTTTTTCTTTTATTACAGGAGTTGAACATGACAGACAAACCACAAGCTACTGAAGTCACTTGTGAAGGTGAGGCACCTATCAACTGGAAGCTATGTATGCTCTGTCAGTCTTCCAATGGCAATGAGAAGTTGGTGCAAAATCCTCGGATACAGTCTTACCAGCGCGTTTTGGACATAGTAGCAGAGAGGGCAAGTTTACAAGATGGCAACTATGTTGATATCCATCGACGGATTAGCAACAGGAAAGACACAATCGCTACACATCAGGCAGTCTACCATCGAAGTTGTTACACAAATGCAATTAACAACGACCAAATACAACGAGCCCGGGACCGTTATGCACATGCATTAGCTACTGGTAGCCACATTACCAAGAAACGAGGATTAAAAAGAGGACGTGCTGAAATGGACGAATCAGGTTCATTAACATCTGACTCTTCATCACCATTCACGAGGTCACATACAGTGGGGCAAAAAAGTATTTAGTCAGTCAGCAATAGTGCAAGTTCCACCACTTAAAAAGATGAGAGGCGTCTGTAATTTACATCATAAGTAGACCTCAACTATGGGAGACAAACTGAGAAAAAAAAATCCAGAAAATCACATTGTCTGTTTTTTTAACATTTTATTTGCATATTATGGTGGAAAATAAGTATTTGGTCAGAAACAAAATTTCATCTCAATACTTTGTAATATATCCTTTGTTGGCAATGACAGAGGTCAAATGTTTTCTGTAAGTCTTCACAAGGTTGCCACACACTGTTGTTGGTATGTTGGCCCATTCCTCCATGCAGATCTCCTCTAGAGCAGTGATGTTTTTGGCTTTTCGCTTGGCAACACGGACTTTCAACTCCCTCCAAAGGTTTTCTATAGGGTTGAGATCTGGAGACTGGCTAGGCCACTCCAGGACCTTGAAATGCTTCTTACGAAGCCACTCCTTCGTTGCCCTGGCGGTGTGCTTTGGATCATTGTCATGTTCAAAGACCCAGCCACGTTTCATCTTCAATGCCCTTGCTGATGTAAGGAGGTTTGCACTCAAAATCTCACGATACATGGCCTCATTCATTCTTTCATGTACCCGGATCAGTCGTCCTGGCCCCTTTGCAGAGAAACAGCCCCAAAGCATGATGTTTCCACCACCATGCTTTACAGTAGGTATGGTGTTTGATGGATGCAACTCAGTATTCTTTTTCCTCCAAACACGACAGGTTGTGTTTCTACCAAACAGTCCAGTTTGGTTTCATCAGACCATAGGACATTCTCCCAAAACTCCTCTGGATCATCCAAATGCTCTCTAGCAAACTTCAGACGGGCCCGGACATGTACTGGCTTAAGCAGTGGGACACGTCTGGCACTGCAGGATCTGAGTCCATGGTGGCGTAGTGTGTTACTTATGGTAGGCCTTGTTACATTGGTCCCAGCTCTCTGCAGTTCATTCACTAAGTCCCCCCGCGTGGTTCTGGGATTTTTGCTCACCGTTCTTGTGATCATTCTGACCCCAGGGGGTGGGATTTTGCGTGGAGCCCCAGATCGAGGGAGATTATCAGTGGTCTTGTATGTCTTCCATTTTCTAATTATTGCTTCCACTGTTGATTTCTTCACTCCAAGCTGGTTGGCTATTGCAGATTCAGTCTTCCCAGCCTGGTGCAGGGCTACAATTTTGTTTCTGGTGTCCTTTGACAGCTCTTTGGTCTTCACCATAGTGGAGTTTGGAGTCAGACTGTTTGAGGGTGTGCACAGGTGTCTTTTTATACTGATAAGAAGTTTAAACAGGTGCCATTACTACAGGTAATGAGAGGAGGAAAGAGGAGACTCTTAAAGAAGAAGTTACAGGTCTGTGAGAGCCAGAAATCTTGATTGTTTGTTTCTGACCAAATACTTATTTTCCACCATAATATGCAAAAAAAATGATAAAAAAACAGACAAAGTGATTTTATGGATTTTTTTTTTCTCAGTTTGTCTCCCATAGTTGAGGTCTAACTATGATGTAAATTACAGACGCCTCTCATCTTTTTAAGTGGTGGAACTTGCACTATTGCTGACTGACTAAATACTTTTTTGCCCCACTGTACATGGCCACTGGATAAGGAAAAATGTTTCTTTTGTCAGAACGATGAGAATGAGAAGCTTTATAATGTGAGGACAGTCAACGCAGGGAAATCGTTGAAACAAGCTATTGAAACATCAGATAATTTAACACTGAAAACAAGACTGAACACATGCATTGCACCAGGGGATGCACATTCTATTGACGTCCGGTACCACAAAAGCTGTTGGACAAAGCATGTTTTTCATGGACAACGAGAACGTAGTACCAACAGAACAGACCACAAAGAACCCTTATTACAACGTGCAAGTCTGCTAGAGTTGATAAACCTAGTGGATATTCAAACACAGAACCAATCATATCTATCTATACAAGATATCGAAACCACTTATTTGAATATGCTTGGTATAGAAGGCGTGGAAAATCACAAACCTACATTCACTAGAAAGTGGCTCAAAGAAATTATAATGAATGCCTTGCCACATCTGAAATCCTGTCTTTCAAAAAACAGAAGGGAATCAGCAGTTCTTTATTCACCAGAAGCCTGTGAGGAAATCATGGTTAATTCTGCAATGGAATGTCGTAGTGATGATGCAGACAACATGCAGACAATCTACAAAGCAGCACAGTTAATTAGGAAAAGCATTGCTAATTTTACAACGGAAGTCAATGATAAAAACACCATAACGGTCACTAGTGACATAAACGACGTTCCAGCAGAATTATATTCCGCTATCCGTTGGATCATAACAGGGCCGATTGACAGCCTTGAAACTCAAAGAAGGACCAAAATTGTTGACCGAGCAGCACTCACTATGAGTCAGAACATCATGTATGAATTCAAATCAAAAGCTTTCGACTGAAAAAGAAGTGAGCAAAACTATGTTGTCAACTCTTGCTACCTTCGTATGTTTTGCTTACTCTCCAAAAGGCATTTTTATTAAGAATATTCCCGAACTGCGATGGCATCTATTTTGCAAGCATATGGCAGAAAGTGACAGGTTACCTCCTACACTCGGAGCTCTAAAACAACATGTCCTCAGAGTCCATATCCAAGCCAGAGTGTGGGGACAAGCTAACATTGCTTTGCAGGATTCTCAGCTGGATCCCGAGAAGAATGGCTATCACAAAGGGTTGGATGGACAGTTGAAACCAACCATGACAGATGTTCTTCCAGCTCCAAAAGCAATAATCGAGATGATTAGTTGTCAATGCAAACATGACTGTTCTTCTTCAAGGTGTTCGTGCCGAAAAAATAACTTATCCTGTACCGATCTTTGTCAGTGTGACAGCGAGTGTATGAATGACGAGGACACTCAGACCAAATATGAAACTGATGATGACAGTGATGGTGGCGATATGTAAAGACACTCTGGTTGTTCAAAAGTTAAAAACATTAACTCTCTGCTTTTCGAGTTCGAAAATTTGTTCAAATATAAACCGATACAATTTGTAGTCGTATATAGAGTATTTATTTGGATACCACTGCATTTCTTAGTACTCAAAATGTATGTTTAGCTGTCAAAATTTAAGTTTTACGTTACTTACAAGCTGAGATATTAACAAAAATCGATGTAAATCAGCCATTTTGTAAAATCCAAGATGGCGGCCACTTAGGACTCGGGGCAAATGGAAACATTGTTTTTCTTATTGCTTATACCATAGCCTTTCCAAAAATGTACATATTTGAAACTCTCCAGAAAATTCCGGCGAAATTACATAGTGAACCGGGCTATGTTTACTGATTCCTTTCTTTGGTTGTTTTTGGTCTTTTATCTGCTAACAGATGATGGATTAATGAGTGAATAGCCCATGCAGCCCATTAAAGAGCTTTTGAGATAATTGTCCAATTACCTTTGGTCTCTTTAAAAAAGGGCAGCTTCATATTAAAGAGATGTAATTCCTAAACCCTTATTCTAATTAGGATGTGAATACCCTTAAATTAAAGCAGAAAGTCCTTTATTGATTATATTCCTGTATCTTAAATATGTTTTGCTAAACAGATAGAATTACAAAACCCGTGTCACTGTCTATATATTTCTCGACCTAACTGTATATTGCTCTTCATTTGCAAAGTATAATATTATGAAGATGTGGGTAGGCTAGTGCCTTTTACTAATCAATTTGCAAGCCACAATAAAGACTAATCTTACAACACTAGGCAAACAGTTAAAGAATTAGCAATTAAGGATTGGCCAGGAAGCAACTGATAAAATGTATATCAGGTCAATTGTACAAAGGGTCAGACCTTTAACATGACAGACCAAAGTGGAAGGTCAGAGGGGTACTTTAAATAAAAAAGGAGAAACAGAATGGGCTTGAAAAAAGTGGCCAAGTTCACCGGATCATGTAATGTACACTTCCATTTTTCACAGACAATAACTTTTTTAATGATGGATGGTTAGCTGACATCTATGTTATGCATTTGTTGGACAAACGATGCTTTGGCCGATTGTCCAGCTGCCATAACTCTCAGCCGACTCTCCCATTACACAGAAGCGCTGGTTCGGCCAAAGGCTCCTGTGTTCTCTGAGAAAGTCACTGACAGACATGTTGGCTGGCAGCTTATCTCTTGGAGAACAATACCTGATTGAAATATCCCCCTACCGAATGTGAATGGGGCCTTCAGCCCAAAGAATAAGTGAACTTAGATTTCGGTTCGGGTGGTCACTTTACACAAATCCATTTATATGGGAGATACATTGTGGGGACTAAGACAACTGAAAAGCCATGCACACTTAGCTAAACCGAGCATGCATGATGGAGGTGTCAGGGGGAATAAGTAGCGGCAAAGACTATTTTACAGCTCTATTCTGTCTCTGAAATCTGTAGAAAAGTGATGTTATGACTTCTTAAGAAAACTGCCAGGTATTAGTTAGGTCTGCCCCAAATTCTTGATATTGACATGCATCTGACCTCAAAGGCTGATGTGATCTTATAGAATCTATCCTCAAGTTAAAGACCATGCTTGATGGAGAGACCCAAGTAATCTCTAAATCTTGCTACCTGACACTTTTCACTTAATAATTAAGACATACATACTAACCACTGAGGAGTCTCAGTTTGTATTTTATCTATTGACTGACACAAAACAAAGATAATTGTCTGTACAGCAAATGATCAGTGTAATACTACGTTATGTACTTACACTAACTGTGAGGTTGGCCCACTGATCTTCAGAAAGGCTGATGTTATTTTCCCTCCAGAACATCAAGGTCTTGTTAGATGGAGCTTCTGGAGCAGCACACTTACAGCTAAACACAAGAAATATGGAGGATGTCTAACTTTTTTTCCTGAATAAATTAATTAATTAATGATTATCAATAACACATCTCCGATCAATCAGATCTTACATTATTGTCTTAAAGGGTTGTTCAACTTTGGTTCCCACTGCGCCTACACAGATCAAAGTAAACTAACTGGTTTCCCTAGGATATGTCACTGGCATGAAGGTGAATACAGAGGCGTATAATGCTAGCATCACACCCTGCACAAGTACCAACAAGTGCAGTATGCAGAGACTGGACAGAGTACAGAGGAAATACGTTCAAATACCCACAGTCATGTCCACCGGTGGACACAGATAGAAGAGGCAATGTGCCTCAAGTAAAAGATTGCTGTGAAGTCCTGTCGTAATTTACAAAACGTTTTTTTGGCAGAAATTATGATGAACCTGTTGGCCCTTCCTAAGCAGCACCCACTTTTCAAAAATTTGGCAGAGCTGATAAGGTGTAAAAACGCCAAAAGTTGTAACATTTTTGCACACCTACAGGTTGTACTAACGCTTTGTGACATTTCAAGCAGTTTTAAACTACAAAACTGGCTAAAACTGCTGGATGAATTGGGGACCTTTAAGTATGCTATTAATTCTGTTGCCCCAATAACATCTGTTCCAAATCAAGGAACATATAGTATATGAACATTTCTATCCTCTAAAGTCTCACAATCCTCTTTTCAAACTATCCCGTAAACCACAGAGGTGGGACGGGTGAATACTAGAGGGTCCATATTATGATGATCGCCTGCAGTATCTAATTTATACTCCCGTTCAATAAGAGGGGGTCAATACATTATTGTCTTTGCAGCTTTATTTGCAGTAAAAATGGTTCTGATAGTGACTTTTTTAATTTATTTCTGCTGTGGTTTTTTGTTATCCAGATGTTTCAGCTTAATTCATTATTTGCAACTTTTTCAAAACGTCTCCAAATTTTTGTACAATTGTATTCCAGGACCCTCTGCAACCGTCTAATTTTTTTGCACATTTAAAGACATTTTAATTGTTTATTGAAAGATTTTTTTGCCCAAAAAGCAATAAAGAGCAAAAAAAAATAAATTTTAATTTGTGCCAGTTCATTACACGCTGTCTGCTCATTTTGATATATTTGGCACAAAATCACCCAGTGCAAAAAAGTAAGATAAAAAAAAAAAAAAAAAAATGAAAAGCGCACCATGATGAATTGGGGACTAGCTGTATAGATCAATATGCCTCCTTTCTCTCCTTAGAAAATTCGATTATTTGCGACCATTCCTCTAGAATCTGCTGTAAAACAGAGCGACATTTGCAGACGGCTGTTACAGGGTTCTTGGCCACCCTCAGTACAGAGTATAGTTCGGATTGGCTACGTAACAACCATAGAGACTGGGGAAGTAGTGCCGCTCCCTAAGGCCGGGTGCAGAGGATCCGGAAGTGGCAGCATGTTCGTTGCGTCCAAAGCGCTACTGTCTATTGAACGTAGGTGAATCCGCATGTGATCACTGAACCGTGCGGATTCACCGCGTCCCATACATTCTATGGGTGACATTTCTCTTGCAGAGGCTCGCGTCTCCACAAGAGAAATTGACATGCTGTGGTCTGGAAAGACGTGCCGCATGTCTGTCTCCGTAGGTGAGCAGCGGATGTCTGTGAACGCATAATGGGAATGGGATTTCTTGAAATCCCATCCACTATGCCGTAGCATCTGGACACTGCACAAGTACGCAGCATCCAACCCGCTGCGTTTACTGCTCGTCTGCACCTACCCTAAGGAGCCTGCTAGTTAGCAGATAGGTGTCCTACATTTTGGTTTGGATTATTTTCTTAATTATGTTGCAGGACAATTTAAAAAGATGGACAGTGACCAATAAGGTAACATAACATAGTAACATAGTAACATAGTTAGTAAGGCCGAAAAAAGACATTTGTCCATCCAGTTCAGCCTATATTCCATCATAATAAATACCCAGATCTACGTCCTTCTACAGAACCTAATTGTATGATACAATATTGTTCTGCTCCAGGAAGACATCCAGGCCTCTCTTGAACCCCTCAACTGAGTTCGCCATCACCACCTCCTCAGGCAAGCAATTCCAGATTCTCACTGCCCTAACAGTAAAGAATCCTCTTCTATGTTGGTGGAAAAACCTTCTCTCCTCCAGACGCAAAGAATGCCCCCTTGTGCCCGTCACCTTCCTTGGTATAAACAGATCCTCAGCGAGATATTTGTATTGTCCCCTTATATACTTATACATGGTTATTAGATCGCCCCTCAGTCGTCTTTTTTCTAGACTAAATAATCCTAATTTCGCTAATCTATCTGGGTATTGTAGTTCTCCCATCCCCTTTATTAATTTTGTTGCCCTCCTTTGTACTCTCTCTAGTTCCATTATATCCTTCCTGAGCACCGGTGCCCAAAACTGGACACAGTACTCCATGTGCGGTCTAACTAGGGATTTGTACAGAGGCAGTATAATGCTCTCATCATGTGTATCCAGACCTCTTTTAATGCACCCCATGATCCTGTTTGCCTTGGCAGCTGCTGCCTGGCACTGGCTGCTCCAGGTAAGTTTATCATTAACTAGGATCCCCAAGTCCTTCTCCCTGTCAGATTTACCCAGTGGTTTCAGATACTTCCTTAGATAGCAGTCAGGGTTGTCAAACTGATTTTTTTGGGGGGATAACTTATCAAAAAAACATGGGATAACCAATATTTTTTACTGACACTTTGCAAAACCAAAATAAACCTTTAAAAAACTACACCATTTTTTTCTCATGTGCTATGTATCATGTTTATGAATGTAGTTTGTTTAGTCAGATACTCGCCGTCCACTGTCTTCTCGCGGTATCAGCTCCGCTCCGAGACTAAGTCATGTCTTTTATGAACTGATGAATCACACAGTCCTGGCTGTGAGGAGCAGAGGTCACTTTATGAACATTCTCAATGTAAGTCTGTGTGAATTCACTACCAGGCTCTGTAGCTTCGTTCGGAGTACCGTAGCCTTTGGCTGGGATCACACATGCGAGAAATACGGCCGAGACTCGCATGTTAATACCCGGCATTGCCGCCGTCACTCAGGAGAGGCGCGTGCAGCCGCATAGCAATACATGCAGCCGCACGCTCCGCCTCTGAGTGACAGCGGCAATGCCGGGTATTAACATGCGAGACTCGGACTTAGGCCGGGGTCACACATTTCCCGCATGTTTGATCCCGGCCTTACACTGAGATTGTTACTTACGTTTTAAAACACTCATCTGCAGGTTTCGGAGTCTGTCACGTGACGCCGGAGCACGGCTGATATGGGAGAACAAGGTGTTTGGGGAGTATGTTACTACACTAACTACTATCACATGATAGCTAGCACAAGGGAAAATAAAAAAAAATTCACCGGAGTGGTAATTTAAGGTTTGAAGTGGTGCCATATTCATTAAGAGGAGCACGCCACTTAATTCAACGACTCTTCTGAGCGACGTGCACCAGAAATGCTACTACAGTCAGGGACTCCACTAACATTTCTGGTGTACGGCAGATTTGATGAATCTGGTGGGTGCGTGTGGCCACGCCCTGTCAGGTCCACCTATTTTAGAGTAGCCTGGGTGTGAAAACACAAAAAGTATATACATTTTTCAACTTTTCAAAGCTTTTAAGCCACTTTAGGTCTACAGCTCATAATTCTGATATGAACACATTACCTACACTGTCTATGATTTGAAAAATGATAATTACAGTCATAACAATCTGTCTCCAATAACAAAAAATAAATCACAAACACATCAAATTACCATTTTGGACAAGGTTAAAAAAGTGACTTATTTTTATAGCCTTTCCAGGAATTTCTGGAAGGGAGCTAATTTGCATCTTGTTCCCCAACTCACATCATGAGATATGTTATGTACATTAGCAGAAAGGTAAAACACTCACTAATAAAGAGTTAGTTCGTCCAGTTGACTGTGCATGTGAACAGGATAGGTCTCTCCCAAATGTATCAGCTTCTCTATGGCTTCATAGATAAAAATAATACAAATCAGCGAGGCGAAGGCTTCCTCTGTAAAGCGTGTGATGTAACAAACCAAAGAGCTGGCATCGGTGGCGACCAGAACAATGCAGAGGAAAGCTGTCCACAGCCCAATGCACGCTCTCAGTGATAGATAGGACAGGTCATGGTCTCTAGGAAAGAAGCCAGGCAGATAACAGTTATTATAATGGGAAGAGGCAGGCGGCACTTGCTCACAGGGTGAATAATTATAATAAAAGACAAACATGCTCATGAATCAGGTAACATTATGTCTGGAAGAAAGTGGCAGTAGAGCTCTGAAATTTGTAGGGAATTGCTATTCAATCCAATGGAGATTTCCCCTTCAAAAGGAAATCGAGTCATTCTGATTATGGTCCCGTCTGATATATGGAATCGTTCTGTACTTTGTTGTGATCCTTTCAAAAACCAAACAATGAAATATTCTAGTAAGGACACAAAAGACTTCAATACACACAGCTGAAAACAAAAATGACATTTTAAAGGAGATGACAATTGATCCAGATATTACTTTGTGGATTTTTCACAGAAGAAAAATATCAAATATCTAAAGGAAAAAGAAAACTTCTACATCTCAGGAAAAATACACATTTATATTAATCAAAGGTGGCATTATGTGTTACATAAAAAAGACGTGATGGCAAAGAACAAGGAAATGGAAATATCAATGTTATGTTTCCTATTAGGGACAAACACGTAAGTCAATGAGCAATTTAGAAGAGGACTAGTGATGGTGGGAAAGAAACACAGTGTCTATATCAACAATGGTTCTGCCCCATAATGCAAACAACCGTAGGAGGGTGATTGTTCCCCTTTGACCAATAGAAAGATTATTATGATGTTCTGCTCAATGCACCGTCTTCTCAAAATCTAAAGATCAAGATAGTACATACTGCATTGTTACAAGCAGAAGCCAACAGCTCTCATTCACTGACATCCAGAACCACACACCGTGCACACATTCTTCCATAAAACAGTGTTATCATATGGAGCCATTTCAAGCAGCACATGGTATCATCTGCTGAATTCTGCATTGTGATGCTCTAAGTAAGCATTCAAGTGCATAGCCATATTAACCCCTTCTCACAGCAGTCATTTATTGTTTCCTTTTTGTCTTCCATGAGCCAATATGTATCCATTAAAGAGAATCTGTCATCAGGATTTCACCTTCCAAACTATTCACATGTGCATGTAGCTCTTTCAAAATCAAGTCCAGCAATACCTTTACATTGCCAGTCCGTTCCACCATTACTGGGAAATCAGTGTTTGAATTAATATACAAATGAGGCCGTAGATTTATTTGTTATTCTGAAGCCTCTGTCACTTCAGCTCTATTCTCTGCGCAGTGCTGCTTTCTCCTGGTTTACTTATGGCTCCTTTGCCTGAAGTCAACAGCATAGAGGCGGTCAGTGAAGCTGGAGGAGGCAGCGCTGAGCAGAGAGAGCTGGAGTGACAGAGGCTTTAGATCTACAAAAGTCTTTCAGCCTCATGTGTATATGAATTCACTTGCTGATTTCTCAGTAATTGAAGAACGGACTGACCATATAAAGGTATTGCTTAATTTGAAAGAGCTTCCATGTAGTAAGTATTGAATTAAAGCTTACCCCATAAAGGCTATTAGCCAGTGAAATTAATCACTATAATTCTCATAAGGGGAGGAATTGAACAATACCTTCCCCCATGTGAGACTGCCTATTTAACAACAGACTTAAACAAAAACAGGGGAGAACTTGCTTAATAATTACCCCCGTCATAATAGCCCTCAGCAGTGGAGAAAGAGGGGGGGCTGTAATGGGCGCAGCTTGATGGAAGCCCCCACATGACTGTGTTGCCGAGAGGGGGGTTTGGAGTTTTGAATGAAAACAGGGATCGTAAGGGGATTGGTGGGAATTTTGAATAGGGGGTGTTCTTAGTGGAGCAAGGAGGCGGGGGCTGGAATAAGTGCAGGAAGGATCACTTGTGCGGTGAATCACGAGGAGAGAAGACCTGTCACAGCTACTCACCATGTCCTCCATAGACAGGCTCGTGGAGCAACTGCGCAGGGAATCCAGGTCCAGGAGCGACGGATGGCTGGAGGAGCAGCTCACCAGGCTGCTGGGCGACAGCGGGAGCCGGGGCAGCAGGACCAGGAGGACGCGGCCCCCAGAAAGGTTGTCCCCAGAGATTACACCGCGCGGCAGGCGCAGGCTGCGGAGCCCCTCCGGGGACCCTGCGAGGGCTGTGGGACGCGGCGCGACCATCCCGCCCGCTCCCCCCTCCAGCAGGAATCCACCTGGCGGCTCTGCCGGCGCGAGTCGGCGGCGTGGAGCGGGGACCAGTCAGGCGCGGCCTGAGGCCAGGGAGCAGAGGAAGTGCGGCGCCCTCTCAGTGGCGCTAGGAACAGCCGGAGCACAGCGCGGGCAGCAGCGGCAACAGCGACAGGGGGAGCAAGGAGCCCAGCGACGCCAGCGGTGATCGGGAGTTCCAGGGCAGCGGGTGCAGCGGCGGGCTCACCTCCCCCAGGTGGGCCTGGCAGAGGCACCGGACGGCAGAACAGGGCGACGGGCAGGCTGGCATCGGCGGTTCAACTGGGCTCGGGACGAAGAGGTCGTGTGGCGGGTGCCGGTCGGGCCAGTATTGCAGGAGGCCGAAGTGGATTACAAACAGCCGTCAGGTCATGATCCGCCAGGAGGTCCAGCAACAGGAGCGTTTCGCCAGTCTCGGTCCCCCCTGGTGACGTGGAGGCCAGGGGCGCGGGCCTGGGGCACCTCAGCGGCAGCGACGACCCCGGATCTGGGAGCGAGCATCCAGACGATGGCGAGCAGCGGGATTCCGGAGACACAGCTGGTGGGGACACAGCACCTGCGCAGCCTCGTGAGTATATGTCTATTCCTCTTTCGGTGCTGGGTACGGCGGGGTTAGTGGAAGGGGTAGGGGAGGCTGGTTCAGGGTTTCCTGGCGTTAGAGAGCTTTTGGCGGGTATGTCGCATATTTTGAGGAGATTGGACGCAGCAGGCAGCGTGGGAGGGTCACCCGCGGGGGCTTGGTTGGTGGATTCTGGTAACACAGCCGGGGGTGGGGGGCCCTGGCGAGTTAGCGAGGTCTGGGGCTGCCACGTCGGCTCAGGCAGCTGGGGTGTCAGTGTCGGTTCAAACGGAGACGGGTAAGAAGGATGAGGTAAAATTAGACGATCGGGCAAAAGGGGAAGTTTACGTGTGTTTTGAGGGTCCCCTCGGTGCCCATCTAAAGAAGGAGGTGAAGGAGAAGATTTGGAAGGACGAATTTGTGGAGATTTTCTCCCTCCTCCCTTTGGAAAAATTTAATTTGGACAAAGGGAGGAAAGATGATAGCAAAAAGGAGGAGGAAGAAAAAAGGCGTTGGCACTCGATTCCGCAAACGTTTGTAAATTGGCAACAGGCTTTTGCTATCTTGGCCAGTGTGAGAGGAGAAAAATTCCCGGAGAATTGCTCGGGTCTTTTCTGTTATTTTGATTCTATTGGGGAGGCACATCGTACGTATGGGGGCCAGGCTTGGCTGCATTACGATGAGCAATTTAGGCAGCGGAAGGCGGTTAGGCCCGAGATAAAATGGGATCAAAAGGACATTGGATTGTGGTTGAAGGTGATGGCCCCTGTGCGGTACGGGCAGTCTTTTCAAGGGGGTGGGGGGTAGTAGTCAGCAGTCAGGACAAGGGGGAGGAGGAGGACAGGGATCACAGGGGGCAAAAGAAAAAACGGGCACATGCTGGCAGTTTAATGACGGCCAGTGCAAGTATGGCAATACCTGCAAGTTCAAGCACGTATGCTCCCATTGTAGCGGAGCCTCACACGGGGCTTCAAAATGTTTCAAAAAAGCAAGGGGCAAGCCAGCGGTGGGTATCGGTCATGGGGGTGACGCCGGTGAGGCTTCAAAAGATGGCCCCTTATCTAAGTAGATATCCAGACCGGTTGAAGGCGGTGGTTATTAGGGACGGTTTTGCTGAAGGTTTTAGGATTCCTCGCCCGAATCATGTGGTCCCCTTTTCTACAAAAAATCTGAGGTCAGCAAGTTTGCATGCGGATGTTGTTTCGATTAAGTTAGCAAAAGAGGTGGAGTTAGGGAGAATGGCGGGCCCGTTTAGTTTGCTGCCTATGGAAGGGGTGATTGTTTCTCCATTGGGGGTGGTGCCCAAGAAGGAGCCGAATAAGTTTTGTTTAATTCAGCATCTGTCGTACCCGAAAGGTTGTTCGGTTAACGATGGCATTGCGGAGGAATTATGCTCGGTTGTATACACGTCGTTCGACGCGGCAGTGCAGTGCGTTCGTATGTACGGAGCGGGGGCCTTGATGGCAAAGACAGACATCGAGTCTGCCTTTCGGCTTCTGCCGGTGCATCCGGAGAGCATTCCGTTACTAGGTTGTTTTTGGAAAGGAGGTTTTTATTTGGACAGGTGTTTGCCGATGGGCTGTTCGATTTCTTGTTCGTTGTTTGAAACTTTCAGTACTTTTCTGGAATGGGTTGTTAGAGACATTTCTGATGTTCCTTCGGTCATTCATTACTTGGATGATTTTTTGTTTGTGGGTCCCCCGGACTCTGCGGTGTGCGGAAATTTATTGGCCACCATGGAATGGGTGGCCGGGCATTTCGGGGTCCCTTTGGCGCAGGAGAAAACAGAGGGCCCCTGTACGGTTTTAAGTTTTCTCGGGATTCTTATCGATTCTAGAAAAATGGAATGCAGGTTGCCTGATGACAAATTGTTGTTGCTGAAGCAGGAGGTGTCCAGAATCGGAAAATTGAGGAAAGTGACGTTGAAGGGGTTGCAGTCGTTGCTAGGTCGCCTGAATTTTGCGTGCCGTATCATGCCTATGGGCCGGATTTTTTGCCGAAGGTTGTCCAGGGCTACGGCGGGAGTCCGTGCAGCTCATCATTTCATACGCTTGAGCAGGGAGCACAGGGATGATCTGTTGGTTTGGCAGCGTTTCCTGGAGAATTATAATGGCAGGGCATTGATTCAGCAGGAGGATTTGAGGAGGATTTGAATGCCTTTGATTGTGAAATTTATACGGACGCAGCGGGGGGAGCCGGTTATGGGGCCTACTGCGGAGGCAAATGGAGCGTCGGAGTGTGACCGTAAGAGTGGCGACGAAACGGGCTTACCAAAAATTTGGATTATGAAGCTGCATGGGAGATGTGGGAAGGTTGGTTGGTCCAATGCGGCCCAGTTGAGTCTGACGGCGATAGGACTATGGCTTTGCTGGCATTGATGGGTAAGGCGGCCAAATGGGGATGGTCCGTGTCGAGGTTAAATAAAGTTATTGCGGGTCTGGCCTTTGGTTTTCGTTTGCAAGGTTCAGCTGGTGTGACAAAAGATTTTTTGATAAGGCTTTGAAGGGTTTCAGGAAAGGCAATGTGTCTTTTGATAAGCGCAGGCCGATTTCTTTTGGGATGCTGGAACGGCTCGGGGAGGCTTTGGGCGGTATTTGTAGTTCTCAGTTTGAGGTCTTATTGCTTCGGTTAGCTTTTTCTTTAGCGTTCTTTAGGGCTTTGCGCTTGGGGGAGCTGGTGTCCCCGAATAAAGATAAGGCGGGTGGTCTGTTAGCGGAAGATGTTGATTTTTGGGCAGAGGGTATTGTTTTTTGGATCAGGCGTTCTAAGACTGATCAGCTCGGTAGGGGTAGGCGAGTGGTGCTGGGAAGAGTTGGCGGTAGCGGGATGTGCCCGCAGCACTGTTTGGAGTCTTACTGGGGTCTGTAGCCACTGAGGGCAGGCCCTTTGTTACGACACCAGAACGGGAAATTCTTGTCGCGCTTCCAATTTACGGCGCTATTGAAGAGGGGTTTGGGATTGCTGCGTGTTGACCCGAGGAATTTCGGGTCGCACCCGTTTCGAATTGGTGCTGCGTCCGAGGCTGATGATCTGGGCTTGGGCGCGGATGTGATCAAGAGAATAGGCAGATGGAGTTCGAATCGTTATCTGTCTTATGTTAGGCATTAAGTCTGGGGGTAATGGTGGCGAGTTATGTTATGGTGTTAATCGTTGTTATGTTTTTTCAGGTCGAACCTCCCTCCTGGCCTGGATTGTCGGACATTCATTTGGTCACTGGGGTGCGCTTCGGGCGGACGCTAGGCCAAATGGTAGGCAATTAGGCTTTGTACGGGATTCTGTGGTTATTAGATGGTTGGGCTTTCGGCGTATGTTATAAGGGAGGTTGTTGGCGGAAGTTGCCAATGCCGCCAGACTTGATCGCCCCCCGGACATTTTGGTGGTTCATCTTGGAGGAAATAATTTGGGAATGAGGCCAGTGAGGGAATTGATTTGAGACATCCGTTTCGATTTCCTAAGGTTGTGGGTATCTTTCCCGGGTGTTGTGACGGTTTGGTCGGACATTGTGCCACGGCGGAAGTGGCGGAATGCACGTTCCCATAAAGGGATTAATAGAGCCCGGGTGAAGCTGAATAGGGCGGTGGCGAGTTTTGTGTCTCGGAACGGGGGTACGGCCGTGAGACATTTGGAGCTGGAGGCTGGGGTTGGCAATTATTGGAGGGATGATGGAGTGCACCTTAATGATGTTGGCATGGACTTATGGGCGCTCGGTCTACAGGAAGGAGTGTAAAGAGCTTTGGTGGTGGTGGGGCACTCACGAGCCTGAGGTGGTCAGGGCTGTTCGTGTGTGGCGGGGGGTGGGGTTCTTGGAGTTGGTGATGACGTTTTATGGGGTTGATCTGGCTTTTGTTTACGGGCTCTGGACGGGGAGTTTACCTTGGGAGCTTTGGGGTTTGGTTTGCCCGAAATGGGTTACAAGGTGCCCTTGAGCTGGTGGTTACGGCTGAGGGTAAAGAAGTGTTTGGTTTTTCAGGTTTGGTGGTGGCTTTATGCCTATTTTTGAGCCAGATTTCTTAGCCCCAAGAACCCTCCCCTCAAGGTTTTTACATATGGTATACATGTTGTTATTCATGTTATTGTTTGTTTTAATAAAATGGCCGCTGTGGCCAAATTATCCAAAGAAATTTACGTGTTGTGTCTTAATTTTAATGTTTAGCAAGAGGAGGGGAGAATGGTTCCTGGGTATGGGGGGTTAGGAAGATTGGGTACGGAGAAGACCCAGTTTTGGCGATACGCGGTCATGTATCAACAGTTACACTGCATGAAGAGGAGATATGATCACTTCATATGACTAATATATTAAGTTAGGACATCATAAGTTTACGTGCACTCTGTAATTTTAAATAACCACTATTACGATTATTATAATTTAATCATTAAAAGTTATGTTTTATCAAATCTCAGAATCATTAGTTAGGGTTTATTTGCCATTCAACAATTTGTAAAATGTATTTCAAGGCAACAAAACTTGTTTTGTGGCTGAGAGCCAAGACTTTTCTATTTTTCCATTGAGGTTTGTTTTTTTTTTTTGGCAGGTTGAGTTGTAATCATTATTGAGACCATTCTGTGGTCCGTGCTCCACCATGCACGATAAATACGGTAATTTTAATAGTTCACACCATCACTGCCAAAGTTTTACCAGTTATATAGCTTTTATGTTGTTTATATTTTTATGCATACTTTTTTTTTTTTACTATTTTACTCACCTCTAGGGGACTTTGAACTGTGAGTTATGGTATAATATTTAGCAAAATGTCTGTATTGTAATATGATATCCAGTCAGTGTTATCCTCTGATTAAAGAGGGGGGGGGGGGGGTATACAGTGGTGTGGACGAATAGGAAGAATGGAAGGTAGCCCTTCAAAGCATTTATTGATAAAAAAGCTGGACGTATCCTCTGGATGGCAGACCTAAGGTTTTTTTTTTTCTTAAACTCCTGGCTGCCATAACAATCCATCATGCCCCCAATATAGGTTTGCGAGGGGTATGACTATGGCATGTACCGGTAATTCAATCCCACCTGTTGCAGCGGAAGCCCATCTTGATATTACATTTGACTCCCAATGTGTATGGAGTAAGCCTGCTCCATACAAAGTTTTCTGACTTCCTACAGTATATGTTCCATAGATTTATTTTTATATGGAGCATTCATAAAGCAATTGTTGAGGGCCTTACAGTACCTTTCTACACCTTAAATTTCTTATGAAGAAACACAAAGATTTAAAGGGAATCTGTTTAGTAGGATCAACCCTCCTAAGCTGCCTATATTGATCTATGGGCCAGACATTGATCTGCATGAGCATCAGCCTCCAGGGATTATTCTAAATGAAAATGACTGACAGTCTTCTCTCCTGCTCTACATGTCTCACAATGTTAACGCCTCCTTTCATTTATCATAAGCTCTGGAGGCAGATTCTCAGGGAATCAGTGTCCGGCCCATAGATAACAGCTTATTTACATATTAATAAAAATGTGGATTTCTCTGGAATAAGAAATCGGATCTCAGATATCAAGGTTTCATTTTATTCATCTTCCTATGACCTGCATGCCCATTTAGACAGCTTAGGAGGGTTAATCGTACTGACAGATGGCCTTTAACCCCTTTCTGACATAGGATGTACTATCCCGTCGAGGTGGGGTGGGCCCCCATGACCACGGACGGGACAGAACGTCCAGCGCGATCGGCGGCGCTCACGGGTGTCAGCTGTTTATCGCAGCTGACATCCGGCACTATGTGCCAGGAGCGGTCACGGACCGCTCCCGGCACATTAACCCCCGGCACACCGCGATCAAAGATGATCGCGATGTGCCGGCGGTATAGGGACGCTTCCCGCAGGGAGGGGGCTCCCTGCGGGCTTCCCTGAGCCCCCCGCAGCAACGCGATGTGATCGCGTTGCTGCGAGGGTCTCACCTCCCTCCCTGCTTCCTCCAGCCCCGGATCCAAGATGGCCGCGGATCCGGGTCCTGCAGGGAGGGAGGTGGCTTCACAGAGCCTGCTCAGAGCAGGCACTGTGAAGGCTGCAGCGCTGCATGTCAGATCAGTGATCTGACAGAGTGCTGTGCACACTGTCAGATCACTGATCTGTGATGTCCCCCCCGGGACAATGTAAAAAAGTAAAAAAAAATTTTTCAAAATGTGTAAAAAGAAATAAAAAAAAATA
This sequence comes from Ranitomeya imitator, assembly GCF_032444005.1. NCBI lineage: Eukaryota > Metazoa > Chordata > Amphibia > Anura > Dendrobatidae > Ranitomeya > Ranitomeya imitator. The sequence goes on along the minus strand of NC_091284.1, from coordinate 707,134,025 downwards.
TTCCTAAATAATGAAAAAAAAAAAATATATATTATTCCCCTAAATACATTTCTTTATCTAAATAAAAAAAAAACAATAAAAGTACACATATTTAGTATCGCCGCGTCCGTAACGACCCGACCTATAAAACTGGCCCACTAGTTAACCCCTTCAGTAAACACCGTAAGAAAAAAAAAAAAAAAAAACGAGGCAAAAAACAACGCTTTATTATCATACCGCCGAACAAAAAGTGGAATAACACGCGATCAAAAAGACAGGTATAAATAACCATGATACCGCTGAAAGCGTCATCTTGTCCCGCAAAAAACGAGCCGCCATACAGCATCATCAGCAAAAAAAAAAAAAAAGTTATAGTCCTGAGAATAAAGCGATGCAAAAATAATTATTTTTTCTATAAAATAGTTTTTATCGTATAAAAGCGCCAAAACATAAAAAAATGATATAAATGAGGTGTCGCTGTAATCGTACTGACCCGAAGAATAAAACTGCTTTATCAATTTTACCAAACGCGGAACGGTATAAACGCCTCCCCCAAAAGAAATTCATGAATAGCTGGTTTTTGGTCATTCTGCCTCGCAAAAATCGGAATAAAAAGCGATCAAAAAATGTAACGTGCCCGAAAATGTTACCAATAAAAACGTCAACTCGTCCCGCAAAAAACAAGACCTCACATGACTCTGAACCAAAATATGGAAAAATTATAGCTCTCAAAATGTGGTAACGCAAAAAATATTTTTTGCAATAAAAAGCGTCTTTCAGTGTGTGACGGCTGCCAATCATAAAAATCCGCTAAAAAACCCGCTATAAAAGTAAATCAAACCCCCCTTCATAACCCCCTTAGTTAGGGAAAAATTAAAAAAATGTATTTATTTCCATTTTTCCATTAGGGTTAGGGCTAGGGCTAGGGTTAGGGCTAGGGTTAGGGTTAGGGCTAGGGTTAGGGCTAGGGCTATGGTTAGGGCTAGGGTTAAGGCTAGGGTTAAGGCTACAGTTAGGATTGGGGCTAAAGTTAGGGTTAGGGCTATGGTTAGGGCTAGGGTTAGGGCTACAGTTTGGGTTGGGGCTAGGGTTAAGGCTACAGTTAGGGTTGGGGCTAAAGTTACGGTTAGGGTTTAGATTACATTTACAGTTGGGAATAGGGTTGGGATTAGGGTTAGGTGTGTGTCAGGATTAGAGGTGTTGTTAGGGTTACTGTTGGGATTAGGGTTAGGGGTGTGTTTGGATTAGGGTTTCAGTTATAATTGGGGGGTTTCCACTGTTTAGGCACATCAGGGGCTCTCCAAACGCGACATGGCGTCCGATCTCAATTCCAGCCAATTCTGCGTTGAAAAAGTAAAACAGTGCTCCTTCCCTTCCGAGCTCTCCCGTGTGCCCAAACAGGGGTTTACCCCAACATATGGGGTATCAGCGTACTCAGGACAAATAGGACAACAACTTTTGGGGTCCAATTTCTCCTGTTACCCTTGGGAAAATACAAAACTGGGGGCTAAAAAATAATTTTTGTGGGAAAAAAAAGGATTTTTTATTTTCACGGCTCTGCGTTATAAACTGTAGTGAAACACTTGGGGGTTCAAAGTTCTCACAACACATCTAGATAAGTTCCATGGGGTCTAGTTTCCAATATGGGGTCACTTGTGGGGGATTTCTACTGTTTAGGTACATTAGGGGTTCTGCAAACGCAATGTGACGCCTGCAGACCATTCCATCTAAGTCTGCATTCCAAATGGCACTCCTTCCCTTCCGAGCCCTCCCATGCGCCCAAACGGTGGTTCCCCCCAAATATGGTGTATCATCGCACTCAGGACAAATTGGGCCACAAATTTTGGGGTCCACTTTCTCCTGTTACCCTCGGGAAAATACAAAACTGGGGGCTAAAAAAATAATTTTTGTGGGAAAAATTTTTTGTTTTATTTTTACGGCTCTGCATTATAAACTTCTGTGAAGCACTTGGTGGGTCAAAGTGCTCACCACATATCTAGATAAGTTCCTTAGGGGGTCTACTTTCCAAAATGGTGTCACTTGTGGGGGGTTTCAATGTTTAGGCACATCAGTGGCTCTCCAAACGCAACATGGCGTCCCATCTCAATTCCTGTCAATTTTGCATTGAAAAGTCAAACGGCGCTCCTTCCCTTCCGAGCTCTCCCATCCGCCCAAACAGTGGTTTACCCCCACATGTGGGGTATTGTCGTGCTCAGGACAAATTGTACAACAATGTTTGGGGTCTATTTTGTCCTGTTACCCTTGGTAAAATTAAACAAATTGGAGCTGAATTAAATTTTTTGTGAAAAAAAGTTAAATGTTCATTTTTTTTTAAACATTCAAAAAATTCCTGTGAAGCACCAGAAGGGTTAATAAACTTCTTGAATATGGTTTTGAGCACCTTGAGGGGTGTAGTTTTTAGAATGGTGTCACACTTGGGTATTTTCTATCATATAGACCCCTCAAAATGACTTCAAATGAGATGTGGTCCCTAAAATAAAATGGTGTTGTAGAAATGAGAAATTGCTGGTCAACTTTTAACCCTTATAACTCCCTAACAAAAAAAATTTTGGTTCCAAAATTGTGCTGATGTAAAGTAGACATGTGGGAAATGTTACTTATTAAGTATTTTGTGTGACATATCTCTGTGATTTAATTGCATAAAAATTCAAAGTTGGAAAATTGCGAAATTTTCAAAATTTTCGCCATATTTCCGTTTTTTTCACAAATAAACGCAGGTAATCTCAAAGAAATTTTACCATTGTCATGAAGTACAATATGTCACGAGAAAACAATGTCAGAATCACTGGGATCCGTTGAAGCGTTCCAGAGTTATAACCTCACAAATGGACAGTGGTCAGAATTGTAAAAATTGGCCCGGTCATTAACGTGCAAACCACCCTTGGGGGTAAAGGGGTTAATTGGTTTTCATTTTCTTTTTTTATATTTAATTTTTTATATCAAATGGTTCCATGCAGCCGAAGGTGCTTTTCTACGGTGCCTCCATGTGGCACCAAATTCTCCAAAAGAAGCAATGTTTCCGTAGAAGAATGTCTGCATAATATAACATTTGAAGGAACAAGCTGGAATTTTGTTTTATCACAGCTATCTTATGAATTCAAGCAAAAATATCTTTACACCATGTTCCAAATTATTATGCAAATTACATTTTTCTCGGACTTTCCTAAATGGTCGGTGCAAATGACAGTCAATCTAATAAAAGTCATCACCCGTTAGATACAAATTTTATTGAAGAAACTTCCCAATGATAACAGTATAATCTCCAAAATGAATAAAAACTCAAAATGCACTGTTCAAAATTATTAGGCACAGTAGAATTTCTATACATTTGATATGTTTTAAAGAACTGAAAATGCTCATTTGTGGAATTTGCAGCATTAGGAGGTCATATTCACTGAACAAAAATGCTATTTAACTCCAAAACATCCTAAAAGCCAAGTTACATGTTAACATAGGACCCCTTCTTTGATATCACCTTCACAATTCTTGCATCCATTGAACTTGTGAGGTTTTGGAGAGTTTCTGCTGGTATTTCTTTGCATGAAGTCAGAATAGCCTTCCAGAGCTGCTGTTTTGATGTGAACTCACTCCCACCCTCTTAGATCTTGTGCTGGATGATACTCCAAAGGTTCTCTATAGGGTTGAGGTCAGGGGAAGGTGGTGGCTACACCATGAGTTTATCTCCTCTTATGCCCATAGCAGCCAATGACTTGGAGGTATTCATTGCAGCATGAGATGGGGCATTGTCATGCATGAAGATGATTTTGCTCCTGAAGGCACGTTTCTGCTTTTTATACCATGGAAGAAAGTGGTCAGTCAGAAACTCTATATACTTTGCAGAGGTCATTTTCACACCTTCAGGAAACTTAAAGGGCCCTACCAGCTGTTTCCCCATGATTCCGGCCCAAAACATGACTCCTCCACCTCCTTGCAGACGTCGCAGCTTTATTGGGACATGGTGACCATCCACCAACCATCCACTACTCCATCCATCTGGACCATCCAGGGTTGCTCGACACTCATAAGTAAACAAGACTGTTTGAAAATTAGTCTTCATGTATGTCTGAGCCCACTGCAACCGTTTCTGCTTGTGAACACTGTTTAGGGGTGACCGAATAGTAGGTTTATGAACCAAAGCAAGCCTTTGAAAGATCCTACACCTTGAGGTTCGAGGGACTCCAGAGGCACCAGCAGCTTCAAATATCTCTTTGTTGGTTTGTAATGTCTCTTTAGCAGCTGCTCTCTTAATCCGATGAACTTGCCAGGCAGAAACCTTCCTCATTATGCCTTTATCAGCACGAACACGTCTGTGCTCAGATTCATCCACAAATCTCTTAACAGTACGATGATCACGCTTAATTTTTCAGGAAATATCTAATGTTTTCATCCCTTGACCAAGGTATTGCACTATTTGATGCTTTTCGGCAGCAGAGAGATATACTTTTTCTTTACCACGTTACTTGAAAACTGTGGCCTGCTTAATAATGTGGAACATCATTTTTTAAGTAGTTTTCCTTTAATTATAATCACCTGGAAAACTAATTATCACATGTGTTTAAGATTGATTTCAGTGATCTATTGAGCCCTGAGACACAATACCATCCATGAGTTTATTTGAAAAACAAAACAATTAAATCTTTATGACACCTAAATCCAATCTGTATAATAATTTGGAACACAGTATATATGCATGTGTGATATTGGAGGTACAGTATGGGGCCCATTTACTTGTACAGGGCACCGTGTTGCCAGTCTATCCACACAGACCACAAATGCAGGACATAGACAAAAATATAGAGTCGTAGCTTATTAACATGAAAGCACTTTGTGGTCCAAATGGTTTAAATTTATGTGCTGTGTTCGATACGTCATTAATCCTTAGAACACTGACCGAAAAAGGAACATAATACATAATATATGACACATGAGGGTGAATACTCCATATTTTTTATTCTGTGTACGATTACGTTCTTACTAAACTGTGCATAATCTGATTTTATTCCAGAATCAGACTTCAATTCTCTAATATATCAAACATGAGAAAATTCCTCTTACTTGCAAAACTTGAAAAGAATTTTCTCGAACACCAAGACAGGTCCTGTGCTCCCCAAAATGGTGAGGGGTTGTCCAGCAAACAAGGAATAGGCGATTCCGGTCATAGAAGCACCAAACAAGGATTCTATTGCACTCTGTAGGGGCACAAACACCAGTTTATTCGGAGTACATGGTGGACAACACGTCAATACAAATCTAATGTAAAAGACACATAAAACAGCGGTGAGGATGGGGAGATGGGATTGAATTGCTGCAATATATTACTAGAAGTGATTTGCCCACGCTGGTAAATTAAGATTGTTATGTATCAGTGTCACAGTGACATAATTGGGAATATTCATTAATCTGTATATTACAACCAGCATTAAGATTGTGGAGAAAGCTAAGCTGTAAAGCCATTAATTGGTCATTACACAGAACGCAGATCCGTTCGGTGCTTAAAATAAAGCCAAAGATCGGGATTATCCTGATTAGAGGTAAGTGATGGCAGTTTAACAGCTGATCTAATGAGCAAGGTTTTCTAGGCGGGCTTGTAATCAACATGAAGATAGGTGAGGATGGATCTAGTCAGAATTAGGCACATGGAATTTCCTTACTATTCGACCTTCTGTCGCTTCTCCAAGTAAACCCCCAAATGTGATGACCGGAGACATGCAAGCACAGTATAGGAAGAGGAAAGAAGCCACACACTGCAAGCTCAGCGCATCCCTGTAGTCACTCCAGTACCAAGGAGCTTTCCTTTTTATGTCTACCACCAGACCGCCAAATAGCCTGCAATGAATAATAGAGAGGGGGCTTCACTGCCAGGCAGATCACCGGGGGCAAAACTATACTGTGGAAAGGCTGGAATCTGAGAAGAACCCTCCTGTCATCGTGCCCGTCACTGGCGGAGGCCATACACAATGCTACTAATCAAATGATGGGCCGAGAGCAACTGGGGGCCATCACATAGGCCTCCTGCACTCACTGTACTGCATGTATGTATGGCATTTATAGTCACGGCAACGATACATCATAGAAATACATTGGTAATATACTCAGATTCTTAGAAGTGGAACATTTTCTGACTAAAAAGTAGAGATTTTTTGCCTTTTTTCTCTATAGTTATGGCTCATCTCTTCTCTCTAGGTACAGTAACTAATATATACATACACATTATCACTAATATCAATATACAAGTACACATGTACAGACGTGTCTCAGTGATATCGCAGCCACAGTCACTAATGAACCTCATCTGTAGGCAGCACATATGTGGGTGAGCCCAATGAGCCAGATCATGAATCAGGCCTAGATCATTCCCCACACCTCAGTGTCCTAGACCGATGAACATGGGACAGGCACTAAAGGCCTCATTCAGACGTCCGTGTCGCACATTCATGTGCTGTCCGTTTTTTCACAGACAGAATGCATACCCATTATAATCTATGGTGCTCTTCACAAGTCAGTATTTTTACATGGTCCGTGTAATTGTGCAAAACCGACAGAGGTATGTTTGTTTGTTTTTTTTCAAGCATCATGGATGAAAAGGGCCAATATAAGTCTATAGATCAGTGAAAGACACATACAGCACATGGATGACATTAGTGTACAGTCTGTGTGCTGTCCGTATTTAACACTGCAAAGGATAAGATTGGTAATTTATTTATTTATCCATCTGTGAAAATCACTGAGGACACACTGATGGTAAAAACAGACCAAACACTGATGACATACTGATGGTAAAAACAGACCAAACACTGATGACAAACTGATGGTAAAAACAGACCAAACACTGATGACAAACTGATGGTAAAAACAGACCAAACACTGATGACACACTGATGGTATAAACAGACCAAACACTGATGACACACTGATGGTATAAACGGACACACGGTCCTTACACCGATGACATACTGATGGTAAAAACAAACTAAACACTGATGACATACTGATGGAAAAAAAGAGACCAAACACTGATGAGACACTGATGGTAAAAACAGACCAAACACTGATGACACACTGATGGTATAAACAGACCAAACACTGATGACACACTGATGGTATAAACAGACCAAACACTGATGACACACTGATGGTATAAACGGACACACGGTCCTTACACTGATGACATACTGATGGTAAAAACAAACTAAACACTAATGACATTCTGATGGAAAAAAAGAGACCAAACACTGATGAGACACTGATGGTAAAAACAGACCAAACACTGATGACACACTGATGGTATAAACAGACCAAACACTGATGATACACCGACGGTAAAAACAGACCAAACACTGATGATAAAAACAGACCAAACACTGATGACATACTGATGGTATAAACAGACCAAACACTGATGACACACTGATGGTATAAACAGACCAAACACTGATGACACACTGATGGTATAAACAGACACACGGTCCTTACACTGATGACATACAGATGGTAAAAACAAACTAAACACTGATGACATACTGATGGAAAAAATGGACCAAACACTGATGACACACTGATGGTAAAAACAGACCAAACACTGATGACATACTGATGGTATAAACAGACCAAACACTGATGACATACTGATGGTATAAATAGACCAAACACTGATGACACACTGATGGTATAAACAGACCAAACACTGATGATACACTGATGGTAAAAACAGACCAAACACTGATGATAAAAACAGACCAAACACTGATGATAAAAACAGACCAAACACTGATGACATACTGATGGTAAAAACAGACCAAACACTGATGACACACTGATGGTATAAACAGACCAAACACTGATGACACACTGATGGTATAAACAGACCAAACACTGATGGTATAAACGGACACACGGTCCTTACACTGATGACATACAGATGGTAAAAACAAACTAAACACTGATGACATACTGATGGAAAAAATGGACCAAACACTGATGGTAAAAACAGACCAAACACTGATGACACACTGATGGTATAAACGGACACACGGTCCTTACACTGATGACATACTGATGGTAAAAACAAACTAAACACTGATGACATACTGATGGAAAAAAAGAGACCAAACACTGATGAGACACTGATGGTAAAAACACACCAAACACTGATGACACACTGATGGTATAAACAGACCAAACACTGATGATACACCGACGGTAAAAACAGACCAAACACTGATGATAAAAACAGACCAAACACTGATGACATACTGATGGTATAAACAGACCAAACACTGATGACAAACTGATGGTATAAACAGACCAAACACTGATGACACACTGATGGTATAAACAGACCAAACACTGATGACACACCGACGGTAAAAACAGACCAAACACTGATGATAAAAACAGACCAAACACTGATGACATACTGATGGTATAAACAGACCAAACACTGATGACACACTGATGGTATAAACAGACCAAACACTGATGACACACTGATGGTATAAACGGACACATGGTCCTTACACTGATGACATACAGATGGTAAAAACAAACTAAACACTGATGACATACTGATGGAAAAAATGGACCAAACACTGATGACACACTGATGGTAAAAACAGACCAAACACTGATGACATACTGATGGTATAAACAGACCAAACACTGATGACACACTGATGGTATAAACAGACCAAACACTGATGATAAAAACAGACCAAACACTGATCATAAAAACAGACCAAACACTGATGACATACTGATGGTATAAACAGACCAAACACTGATGACACACTGATGGTATAAACAGACCAAACACTGATGACACACTGATGGTAAAAACAGACCAAACACTGATGATAAAAACAGACCAAACACTGATGACATACTGATGGTAAAAACAGACCAAACACTGATGACACACTGATGGTATAAACAGACCAAACACTGATGACACACTGATGGTATAAACAGACCAAACACTGATGGTATAAACGGACACACGGTCCTTACACTGATGACATACAGATGGTAAAAACAAACTAAACACTGATGACATACTGATGGAAAAAATGGACCAAACACTGATGACATACTGATGGTAAAAACAGACGAAACACTGATGACACACTGATGGTAAAAATGGACCAAACACTGATGATAAAAACAGACCAAACACTGATGACATACTGATGGTAAAAACAGACGAAACACTGATGACACACTGATGGTAAAAATGGACCAAACACTGATGATAAAAACAGACCAAACACTGATGAGACACTGATGGTAAAAACAGACCAAACACTGATGACACACTGATGGTATAAACAGACCAAACACTGATGACACACTGATGGTATAAACAGACCAAACACTGATGACACACTGATGGTATAAACAGACCAAACACTGATGACACACTGATGGTATAAACGGACACACGGTCCTTACACTGATGACATACAGATGGTAAAAACAAACTAAACACTGATGACATACTGATGGAAAAAATGGACCAAACACTGATGACATACTGATGGTAAAAACAGACGAAACACTGATGACACACTGATGGTAAAAATGGACCAAACACAGATGACATACTGATGGTGGAAACGGACCTTACACTGATGATATACTGATGACACACTGATCCAAAGCACTGACGGTACAAACAGGCACACGGATCGCACACTGATCCATAACACTGAGGAAACTGGCACCAATTTTTCATGTAGGTGTTTAAATAAGGACGTGTGAAAAAGGCCAAGAGAGTATATAATATTGGGGTCAATTGAAATTAGGATTTTCAGATTTTGAGTGGCGAAAGGGCACATTTCTATGTAGTTGTTGTATCAAGCTTTTATCAGTTTGTTTGTTGTGTGCCTGTTTTTACCATTGGGGTGGCATCCACTTTTTATGTACGCAAAAAAATAAAGGTTCCATACGTCTCCTATCCATTAGATCCGTGTTTCCCAAACTCCAAACCTCACGTCCCCACCCCCCAACAGATCATGTCTTCAGGCTTCCCTCATTGCACAAGTGAGAACCTGCGATCATCTAATTCACTGATTATAATGCCATCACTAAGGAAATTGAGAGAACATGATATGTTGGCGTGAGGGGGGCTGTGAGGACTGGAGCTGGGCAACACTGTACTATACAGTAAAAATCAAACAGCCCTAGGAGGCTACACTGATGACATCCGTGTCATGCCCGATTGTTTTTTTTTTTCTTTTTCCTTGACTCATTGACATGAATTGGCAATGTGTGATTTGCATGTTGAATCGAAGTCTGACATGTCTCTATTTTTTTAATCAATTTTATGTTTTGAGTCTTGTGAGATTCTAGACTAGCAATGGACTATAATTACTATCCAATATACAGTGTGTCCATAAAGTCATGGTGCACTTTTGCCCAGTAACTGGAAAGCAACAAATAATGATAGAAATGTGAAATCTGCTCCAAATAAAAGAAAAACTCTCCCAGTTTCATACTGTTAAATATGCTTATTTTGCACATTTACTTAAATCAGGACTCTTTACCAGCTGCGTTACTCTTAAAGAAAAAACTGTCATGATATTTTCATAAAAAACGTAGTGGTTTATTGAATTGTCCACAGAAAAAACACATTGCAGCAAAACACAAAAGAGGTAAAATAGTTACAAACAGTTTGTCCATTTGTTCCTCATTTTTCTTGAAATGGTAAAAAGCGTCTTTCTGTCATGGAGTAGAATTCATCATGGCTACCAGTTGCTCATTTCTTCTGTGTTGTCTGATGTCCATGGAAAATGATGGAGAAGCAGGCAAGAGGTGACCCCCACGTCACAACCCCCTCCTCCTCCTAAGGCTGCCGTCACACTAGCAGTATTTGGTCAGTATTTTATATCAGTATTTGTAAGCCAAAACCAGGAGTGGGTGATAAATGCAGAAGTGGAGCATATGTTTCTATTATACCTTTCCTCTAATTGTTCCTGGTTTTGGCTTACAAATACTGAGGTAAAATACTGACCAAATACTGCTAGTGTGACGGCAGCCTAAGAGCTGTGATTATAAATGTGTCCCACACACCACGTGTTCTCTCTATATGGTATTGACTTATACTCTGAGCTATATATACAGAAATAGCTTTTTGTAATGTGCTCAGTACAGAATTGAGAATAAGAATAATTCAATTAATATTTAACACATACCTATTCAGTACAGTTCGATGTGGGCTCCAATTGTTACCCTACACATATCCAAATGATAACATAAGCTTGTGGTTGCATGATGTCACAGACCGGGCAGTGTATTAATCAGAGTTCAGTTTATCAGGGGTTAATCTGACTGGAGGCTCAGCAACAGCTTAAAATAGTTTGTGTGGTTTGATTGGTTCTTGTTATCTCTCCTCATGAACAGGTCAGATATGATTGGGCTGGGCCAGAGAAAGGGTGCCAAAATGTAAACTATAAAAGTGCACCATGACTTTACGGACACACTGTAGTGCCGGATTAAAGGAATTTTTCTTTACTACTTGAAGCAATGTGGTTTTATGTAAGAAATAATAGGCAATAACGGCCCCGGGGTTAGAATCAGGGAACTGCTTGCCTCTTGACTCAATTCTGACTTTATAGATAAAGACATACGGTGGATAAGATGTTATTGGAGCATGCTCATGTGCTAACCGAGTGTCTTCGGCGTGCTGAAATAATGTTTGAGTCCCTGCGTCTGTATGTCTCACAGCTGTTCGTCAGCCGCAACACATGCAGAGATTGCCTAACAAACAGCCGTGGGGACTCAAACATATTTTTCGAGCACGCCGAAGACATTCGGTTGGCACATGAGCATGCTCCAATAACATCTTATCCCATCACGTTTGCTCATCACTACAATCTACCAATGACAAGGTGACATAGTAAATGAGCTTATACACTTTTGATCAAAATTGTAAACCAAGTACTTCATTTTTCTATAATATAAACAATAGTGGAATTCATGCATTCATTAATTGCAGAGTGAGGTTACATCATGTTTGTACCGATAGAGGTAATGAGTAATGCTGCACTGCTTTAATTTAGAAATGGAGTATTAGGGTAGGTGCACACGGTCAGTAATTGGCAGCGCAGTGGACGCAGCACATGTCCACTGTTGTCCAAAGCGCTGCTGGCTTTTGAACGCATGTGATCACTGAACCGTCCACTGCATGGCTGACATTTATTTTGCGGGAGACTCACATCTCTGCAAAATAAATAGACATGCTGCGGTCTGGAAAGACGCACCGCATGTCCGTCTCCACAGGTGATCTGAGGATGTCTGTGCACGCATAGTGGACATGGGATTTCATGAAATCCCATCCACTATGGTGTAAAATCTGGACGCTGCGGATGTATGTAGCTTCCAACCCACAGCGTTTCCCGACAGTGGGAACATACCACAACATTGGGAAGATTATATTACCAAGAATTAACAATTCTGGATCACCTTTCCTTAGAACTTTGTATTGTGCTATCCCTCTGCTATTCCTCCAGGAAAGAATCAATATACTGACAACTGGGCATTGACGTTTGCCTTGTAGATAGGGAATGATGCCACATAAGACTCCTAGAACTGAGCAAATAAGTTATATAACCCTATGACAAGCGGAATAACTGAGGATTAGCACAATGCAATTACTATTTTATGAAGAATGCAAAGATATAAGAAGAAATTCATTTACAGATTGAAGATGCTGAAACTTCCACATATTTGATGTTACATAGAGTTTGCAGATTGAGATGTGTGCGGCATTTCATAAAAATGTCACCTCTGCGCCCCCATCACATCTATCCTGCAGATTCTGGCTGCCATGTACATCCTGATTCTAGAAGACCCTTGTAATCAGAACACAGTGTATGGCCGAGTCGGCCCGTGACCCTGCTCTCCTGGGTGTACGCGGGGCTTCTGCCGCTGGATCACAATACTACACCCCACACTCACTGACCTCCCCGTGCGCTGAAGTTCAGGTCCGCTGTGCTCTTGCTCCGGCTCAGGATCCACATGGCAGACATTTCCATTGGGGACCCCCGGCATCTTCCTTTTCTCCTGAAGGATGATTATGCAATAAAACCTTTTACAGTGAGATGCAATGATGGAGGAACACATCGCCGCTTACCCAGTTACCGTTGTGTGAATAGCACATTGATTAATTATACGCAAACGGTCAGGGGTTTTATAGAACTGCAACGCAACCTCGGTTCATTACACGGATAGATGAGCAACCCCATTGCTATAAAATATGGCATAACGATGCCGGCTAAATCATAGATTTCTCTTGGATAGATGTAGCCAGGGCAAATTCTCCTGTTTTTTGAGGCAATACACCTTGCACATAATTTTTGATTTTATGGGTTGCTTCAAGTGTTAACATTTTATCATGCAAAGGCTACCAGAGGGTTAAAGCAATAAATGGACATGGTACTCAACTTTTTCTGCACCATCATCGGCTCTCCATTGCGGCCATAGTTTCCTTTACAGACTATGACATCATATCTACAGTACGCATCACCGATGCAGCCAATCAATAAGCTCAGCATTTCGTGCCATCTACATTGGCTGAGATGATGAGGTCAGTGATTGACTGCAGTGGTGATGTGCACTGTAGTCATAAGTTGACTGTCGCAGCCTGTAAACAGACACTGGGGCAGTTGCAGAGCGCTATTGGGCTGTATTAGCCCAATTTATTGTTTTAACCCTCTGCCAGTCTATGGATGATAAAATATTAAAACCAGAAAAGCCCTTTAAGCAACTTTCTAAATAGTTTTTATTACAATTGTTCTACTGTTTTGCTGCCTCAGACTTTTGCAAGTCCTTTTCAAGGTGAGTGCTTTTGCAAAACTGGTACAAATCTGTCAAATCTTCTCGCTGGATCTCTCTACCCCCCTTTCCCTCTCTGTGTTAGAGATAGCAGAAGGGAGATAGAGGGGTTGTACAAAGATTTGCAGCAGAGAGAGGGAGAGTATCTTGGAGGGCACAGAAAACAGGCCATCTACTAGGGGAAAAGCACGGAGAGGAAATTCAAGTGGCAGAGCAGTGCTGACACACCAAAGGAAGTGAAGACAGTAGTACTGTGGATACATCCAGACCTCACATCCAGCCTATATTACTGGGAGAGACACTCCGACAACAGAAAAATCTGAAGCTAGGATCTGGCTGAAAATTGCATATCAGGGGCTCCTGAAATGAATGACGCACTGAAGATTGCAGACTGAAGCTTAATGAAATGTTACCTTCAAGGAGTTGTCTAGGACTATCTTGTTTTGATTTTTTAACTATGGGCTTAAAAACTAACAGGCAGGTAATTGCTAACCGAGGCAACTAACTGGCTCTTCTACGCGGCTCCGGCTCACCCTCTTCCAGCATGCGTGACTGCTGGCGTCATGCTGTTTGGTAGCCGAATCCTCAGTTAGACAAAGGGGATCCGGCTGTCAATCAGCATGACGACGGCAGTCTCTCCCCATTTACGGAGCACAGTGGAAGAGAAACTGCTGCTCTGACAACGTGATGTCAGTGGAAGCAGCTTATCGCCGGCAGGAGTGGTCTGTGATCCCCCTCTACCGGTAGAGAACAGCGCCAGATACAACTGGCAGGTAGTTAGAAACTACCTGCCTGTTAGATCTTAGGCTCATTGTAAAAAAAATAGTCCTGGATAACCATGAACATAGGTATTTTTTGTTTCTATGGCCGTTAGGCTTTTTAACTCCTCTATAGCACTTAGGAGAAATAATCTCTGTGCATGTGATAAAAAACTGGAAACAAATGGGTTAATTTGCGCTGCCGTTTAAGAATGACGAGATCTAGAATCCAACTGTAAGCGGTTTATTGGTCAACGGGTTTCAAAATTTTACAACTTCTTGATCAGGACAAACCACAATATCAAATATCATATTGTGGTTTGTCCTGATGAAGAAGATGTAACACTTTGAAACGCGTTGACCAATAAACCGCTTACAATTGGATTCTAGATCTCGTCATTTCCAGTTTTTATCCTGTATGAGGCGGCAATTAGTTTCAAGCTATGGATCTATAGGTGATTAAGCCTCGATATATCTATAGAGGACCAGTGATGCTTTACACCAATTATGTTTGCACTTTCTGGATGTTACAGTAAATGTTTTTCAGCACGATGAAGATCCGGTCATGCTGACACTCACTTGAGAAGGAACGTTCTTTGGTGGCTCGATTCTGATGGATGGGTCCCATTCTCCTGGTGGGAGCACAGTTACTTGATCCAAGAACTCGTCAATCCCAGCTAACAAGTCTCCTCTGTCCTTCGCTTTGTAAGCAACATCATGGAAAATCTTTAAACGCATTAATAGTTTATGACGGTAATTGGCAAGGATGCCGGTTGACATTTTATACAATCCTGCCATCAGGGTCAGATTTGGCTTTTAAAACCTCATTATAATACATAACTCAGGCTTCTCTGCGCCATTCATGATGCCCTTTCCTTAGTAGCCACAACCATATGATTTAACTCACTTTGAGGCATTAAGGACACACACACAGTATTACATAATGATTCTGAACAATTAAAGCATTTTTTGCTCAATTCCAATCAAGTAAATAGGTAAATATAGAGCAAAGACTGACCCTGGTGAGAGGCTCTTGTCAAAACCAATGAAACTAATCATATAGAACAATGCGTTATCAAAAGAAAGAAATATTATGCAACATATGCCAGATTACCCAAAACTTCACCCCAAGCTATGTTATCCTCACATATAGACACATTAGGTTAACATACAGAATACCATACCTCATCTGTCATTATGGTAGCCATTGATCGGCCAATCTCATGGTATTGTTGTGCTTTTCCTACTGGCCCCAGCAAGATAAATAAAAATCTGAAAGACAAATGGTGAAACAGAAGAAAATGACAAACATTGCCAAATCTTTCAGATTAAAGTGGTATTCCTATTTTGTCCATTTATATCCTATCCATATCTATGCCATAAATGTATATTACATGCATCATTCTAAAGAAGAGGGCCCAATGTGTGCCGCTGTCTGTGGAGACGTGGTCGGAATTGTCAGTCATTTATAAGGGAATTCCAACAACCTCTCCACTGAACACAAAGCATGATTGGGTCCCGCACCTGAAATAGATGCTGGTCCCATTAGTTAGACTTGGATCTACTGTACTTTTATGGTATATCCTGTATATACGTGAAATGTATAAGATGGAAGCATCCTTGTCACGAGTTTACCGCAACAGAGAGGAGCCAGAAGACCGCAGTGTTTGATTTCTCCTACTCCTGATTGGAAGTACTTTACCTTCACATTAAACAGTGCAAGTTTATTTTAGCAGTGCAGGGGTTAATCTGCATTGTTGAGAATTCCTGAAGGATTTCCTGTGTTAAGGCTCAGCTGTACATTGTTAGCCATTCCCATTTACTATATAATCTAGGCCCTGGCTAGCACTCATTGTCAGAGTAGCTTATGCTGCATAGCTGGAGGTTGTTGGAGGTTTGTTATTGGAGAAGGTGTGTGATGGCTTTATCTGTGACTGTTGCAAGGTTTGGAGTGTGTGATAGTTCCCCTCTTCCCTGGGTGTGGAAAGGGTACAGACTGAGGGTGGACTAAGGAGCTAAGGCAAGGTACATGGCTCTGGCGTCTTCACCATCAGAAGTAATCCGGGGAACAGGGCAACGACAGAGTTGTGACAACCCCATTATTTTAGTTCTTTTTAAGCTCTGTTCACACCCGCACTTTGAGAACTGGTTCTCCATTTTTCAATTTGGAAACCTGCTGTGATTTTTGTTTTGTTGAAAAAAATGGAACTAGACAGAAGCCAGAAAGTCAATGATCAGTTACTTCGTGCAGTTGAAAAAAGATAAAACTACATCAAGTTCAAGCTCCACAAAACAGAACATCGAAAGGGAATTTAAAAATGCTGGCGTGAACATAGCCTTACATAAATAATTTAATTTATTTTGGGGATACTACATTTCCAATTTTCTTTTACTTTGCAATATAGTTTACAACTGAATGCTAAAATGAATCCACAGGGGGCGTGGCTACTAAGAAAAAGCCTGAGCGTGCGTGTAAGCAGACAGACTTGACGGGAAGAAGCAGCGCGTGGCAGGGACCAGAGAGTGCTCTGACTCTTGAGCACCAGAATAGCGCAGGCCCTAGCTCAGGCTCCCTGCAGTAACTCAAAGACTGTGACCAGAATTTTGCCGTGTGCCCGCTGGCTCCTGCGAAGCAAGGTGCCAGGAGCTTCAGGCCTGTGAGTGACTCAGGAAGGATCTGGTGACTTACCATGAAATGTGCTCTGATTCCCTAATGTACATCTGTCGAGCCACATTGGGCTCCGTTATTGTTGTGGACTGTACTGCACCCTGTGCAGCAAACCCTGGACCAAGGAACTCGTTAAAGACGCCGAGGACAAGCCGCCACCATCAGGATTCGACAAAAGGACACTCACAGAACTACACCTGATCCACCCCACGTGGACTGTGTTGGCGCCACTGTCGACTCTTCAGTCTGGAAGCAGTCAGATCGCTAAGTTAACCCTTGAGAACTGTTGATATTTCTATTCCTTACTTTACCCACATCCCATATACCAACTGTTAAAGCCCTGTTTATCCTATCTCCTCCATGTGTGGAGTATACCCCTGTTTCAGTAAAATTAAGTTAACTCTTGCTCTGTCTCCTGCCAGTTACTGCATCCCGCAACCTGCTCCCACTCGGCATAGTTGGCAGGATGCAGTCCAACAGCATGGAGGCAGCAGAGCAAGCAGATGGGGAGCCCCAATGTTCAGCAGATCCCTGGGAGCAATGTTAAATAATCTCCCGAAATTTTCTGGAAGCAACACTCTGCTTTGGGGCTGGAATGAGCGGGTCAGGGGAATGATGAGAATGCACCCCATGACCCCGGCGTTAGAGGCAGAGGTTGCCATGTTGGCTCTGGACGGAGAAGCGAGCAATTCTGTTATGCTCAGACTTCCCCGAGAGCGGGACAATTTTGACAAGGTGATTCAAATACTTAAAGAAACACATGGAAACCCCACGGATGTAGGGGAACCGCGTATGCGGTTATTTAACCATGTTCAAAGAGAGGGGAGATTGTGACCCAGTACATGAATGTGCTACAGGAGATACTGCAATCAAGAAGACAGTGTAGGCATAGGGTCTACTGACGTAGTATTGTGAGATCAGTTGGTGACGGGCTTGAGAGATGCACTACTGAAACAGGCTTTGCGGGAGCGCTTGCAGGTTAAACCCATGCATGACCTTTCTAGAAGTGGGGAGCCAAGTGAGCGCGTGCAAACAGGAGCAGGGGTTTACGGTCCTGACGAAGAAGGTCTGGAGCGGGGAGGTATCTGTGACCATGGTCACTGAACCAGCATGGGTAGAAGAGTTGCGGAAAGAGATCCAGGATATACGAGAAGAATTGTCTGAGCCAAAGAAAAAACCCACAGCATCATCCAACTTGTCCAGGGGCAGAACTGGCCCTGAGCCCCGTCGGGAAATGAGGACGTCCTGCAGAGAACTGCCTACATGCTACAACTGTGGTGAGACTGGACATTTGGCTCATGGTTGTGTACGACGGGGGCGACCCCTCCAACACCGTCCGTTAAACTAGGAGGCTCCGTGGCTGGGGGATGCCGCCCGGAGCCTGAACAGTGAAGAATGAGAATTAGAAGTCCCACAAGTCTAGTTTCCATGCGTCATCTCATTTAGGCTAAAATGGATGGCTGGGCTATTCCCTGTTTGGTTGACACCGGCTCTCCAGTGACCGACGATGCCTGAGACATACCTCAGACGACACTTCCCCAAAACGATGCGGCCAGATATTAAAATTGGCGGCTGCTAATCATTTTCCCATCTTGGTCGAAGGGGTGGTCTGGATGCAAATCACCATTTGCGGCAAAGACCTGGGTCGGAAGGGAGTAGTGTTGACCGGCGGAGATGCAGGCAATTTATATAAAAAATAAAGATTAATTGTCATGCTGTCACTCTGGGGATGAACGTATTGAAGGAACTGGGGAGTCTTCTTATCAACGAGCCAACGGATGTGTTCTTGAAACAGTGGAGCCCTCGTACTCCTCAAAGGAGAGTGTTGCAGCAATTGATTCGTATGGCCCAAGCCCAAGAAACCTCTAGTGATGGGAAGACGATGGGAAAAGTGATCGTTCCAGCCGCAGCCAACCTTGTTCTGCCACCGGGCCAAACTGTGTTCACCCTGCCCGTCCGAGCTTGCACTACCTTGGAGGGAGTTGAGATTCAGATAGAGCCAGCTTTCATGGAGCAGCTACTTCCAAGCAACCTCCAGGGCTCCTCATGCGCGAGCTGTGCACGATGGAACTGTACCTGTACGATGTGTTAACTTGGGGGAAGGTAACCTCATGCTTCCACTCAGGAGTGAAGTGGCACAAATTCTGGGCATGCCGGAAGAACTTTTACCACCACAGGCTGTTCAACTAACAGTGAAACAGGTAGATCCGTGGACATATCTACTGAAACAGAACCCCAGCACCTACAGGAGGTAGGAAAAAATGCACGCTGAACTCATGGAAATTTCACATCAACAATGGGTGGAAGCTCTGCTAGGGCGATATCAGGACGTATTTGCCCACCATGATTATGATTTCGGCTGCACTGCGGCAATCACTCATGAAATTCCCACTGGAAATGCCGCCTCTATTAGAGAACGAGATCGACAGATCCCACCACAAATGTAGCAAGAGGTAAAGGGGATGCTGCACACATGCTAAAGAGTGGTGTTATTCAAGAAAGCCAGAGTCCATGGGCGGCTCCCATTGTGCTGGTGCGGAAAAAAAGGTGGGACTCTGCGTTTCTGTGTGGACTATCGGAAATTGAATGCCTGCACTGCATGAGATTCATATCCCCCCGGAACCTTTCAGTGACTCATGCAGAGGTGTCTAGGTGATTTAAATTTGAGGCCACTCTCATCGATCTGGACAATATCATTGTATACGCTGCTGTTTGAGGAACATCTGCAAAGGCTGGAACAGGTGTTGAGTTGTCTTCAGAAAGATGGCCTGAAAGTGAAGCCTCAGAAGTGTCATATGTTTGGCACTCAAACTGAATATCTAGGCTGATTCTCAGTCTCAGCTGAAGGGGTGAGGCCGTCTTGTGAAAAGGTCGCAGCGGTACAGGAGTGGTCCACTCCCAAGACTGTGAAAGATGTTCGGGCATTCCTGGGGCTTACCGGGTACCATCGGCGATTTGTAAAGAACTTCACCCACATTGTGAACCCTGCTGGAACTGCTGAAGGAGTGCTATCTGGTGCGAAAAACAAGACAATTCAGTGGGGAGAACGCCAGGAGGGGGTGTTTCGAGCTTTGAAGATGGTTCTGACTGAGGCACCGGTGCTGGCCTACGCAGATTTTTCCCTACTATTTATACTCCCCACCGACGGAAGTCTGAGTGGGATCGGAGTGGTGTTATCGCAGATTCAGGGTGGAAAAGAGAGAGTGATCGTCTACGCGAACTGGTCCCTCCATGACTCTGAACAGAATCCTGATAACTACAGTTCATTTAAGCTGGAGCTGCTGGCATTAATGTAGGCCATGACTGAGAAATTTGTGGAGTACTTGTCCGGGTCCAAAGTCCTGGTCCGCACCGACAACAACCGTTTGGCTCACTTGGAAAACGCAAGGCTAGGGGCCATGGAAAAGCGCTGGGTGACTCAGATGGCGAAGTATCAATATAGAATCGCCTACAAGATGGAGGCAGCGAACACTCACTCCTTATCCTTTATGAAGAACTAGACGCTGAAGAAATCCTTGAGTTCTGTGATTCCACCAGGATGATGGCGGCTACGCAGGAACAGATTCAGACAGCCTTACGAGAAGGCATTCTGGGATAACTCTGATGAGAGGGTTCGACAACAGGAAGTTATAGAATTTGCTCAAATGAGACAGTGGATAAGCTTAAACAACTACCCAGTCAGAGAGAAAGAGACACACTGTCCCTACGGACTCTGCAGATCCTTCGATACTGGGAAAGGCTCCACCTCAAAGATGGACTGTTATATCCGAAGAGTCAGCTGCAAGAAGAACTGGGAGTTACCTGGCAAGTGGCGATTCCTGAAACGCTGCTGCATAAGGTGGTCACGAAGGCATTTCGGTCAAGAGAAGATCTTCCGGTGGCTACAAAAGCTAGTCTACCACCCTCAACTAAAAGCGGTGGTGGAAGAAGAATGTCGGAAATGCAGAAGCTGTGACTTAGCTAAACCTCCTGAAGATTGAGGTCCCACGCGGACCATTGTGACTTCTTCCCCCCTGGAAGTATTAATGATAGATTATCTGACAATAGGTCCAGTCTCCCATGGATATCAACACTGCCTGGTGATGACTGACCACTTCACCAAATTTACTGTTGTGACTCCAGCTCAGGATAAAACTGCTGAATCAGTGGCACAAGCCATTTGCCGAAATTTCATTCAAGTGTACGGCTGCCCGAAGAGAATCCACACCAATCAAGGTGCCTGTTTCCAGGGGCGAGTGATGGAAGCTTTACAACGCATATATCTGCTTGGCAAGTCCCGGACGAGGCCCTACCACCCTCAATGAAATGGAGCCTGTGAACGGTTCAACTGTACTCTGATTCAGATATTGAGGATGCTAGAGGAAGACAGAAAGGCCCGTTGGCCTCAATTCGTAGCTGAATTAGTTTGGGTATACAATAACATAGTATATCGCACCACCAGGTACACACCACATACCCTGCAATTCAGACGACCAGGAAGAGAGACTACTGAGCTAGAATTGGATCCAGAAGAGGACTACCCGCAGACGGGCGGGGGCCACCTTGGTTCGAGAATGTCGTCACCGGCTGCAGACATTACACCAACTTGTGCAGACTAAGTTTTGGGAACTAGAGCATACAGAGACAGCTCCTCTGCGAGGGACAGCTCTTCATTTTAGAGACCATGTGTTGGTCTGAGACAAGCTAGAGCACCAATGGGAAAAAACTGTGTATCGAGTAAAACGAAGGATCAGTACTGAAGGTCCAGTCTTCGATGTTCAATCTGAGGGAGAGAAAGATACCTCTAATCGAGTGGCCCATCGGAACATGCTACGTCCTTGCTTCTCAAGAGATCTTGATCAAGTGGAGAAGGTGCAGAGTGCTCCCGAAGAACCTCCTCCAGCAGATGTTGATTGTGAAGAAGAAGAATTCCCAGAACTACTACAAGTAGTCACAGAAGAGGGGCAGGCACCTGAAGTTCCTGAAGTAGCTCTGTTCGGATCAGGCGCGTCCCCACCCTCACCTATTCAACCTGACTCGACTACTCAGCCTGATTCGACTACTCCATCTGACTTACGGCACACTGAATGAACAACGGCCGGAATACCTCCTAACAAATACAACCAAGACCAATTTATTTGGCAAAGGATCGTCCAAGGAATAGGGAAATGTCAACGCTTGTTATGAGGAATGGCGAGCAAAAAGAGGGAGTGTAAGAAGAAGATCCGGAACGGGGGTACCTCTCTTGTGCTGGGTCCAGAACTGTCGGAGCTGTCTCCTCTGTTTTCCAGGGAGAAGTGTAGAGACCCATACTGACCTTTGCATGACGGAGCAGAGGATGTGACTACTAAGAAAAAGCTTGAGTGCGTAAGCAGACAGACTTGGCGGGAAGAAGCAGCGCGTGGCAGGGACCAAAGGGTGCTCAGACTCCTGAGCACCGGAATAGCGCAGGCCCATGCTCGGGATTCCCTGCAGTAACTCACAAAAACTGTGACTGACCAGAATCTTGTTGTGTGCCCGCTGGCTCTTGCAACGCAAGTTGCCAGAGGCTCTGGGCCCATGAGTGACACACATGCACCGCTCAGGAAGGACAGGGTGAATTACCGTGAACTGTGCTCTGATTCCCCGGTGTACATCTGTAGAGCCACGTTGGGCTCCGTTAGTGTTGTGGACTGTACTGCACCCCGTGCAGCAAACCTTGGACCGAGGAACTCGTTAAAGACACCGAGGACAAGCCGCCGCTGTCATGATTTGACTTAAGGACACCCACAGAACTACACTGGATCTACCCCGAGCTGACCGTGTTGGCGCCATCATACCCACTGTGGACTCTTCAGTCAAGAAGCCATTGGACTGATAAGTTAACCCTTGAGAACTGTTGTTCTTTCTATTCCTTACTTTACCCACATCCCGTATACCAACTCTTAAACCCCTGTTTATCCTATCTCCTCCCTTTGTGGAGTATACCCTTGTTTCAGTAAAATTAAGTTAACTCTTGCTCTGTCTCCTGTTTGTTACTGCATCCCGTAACCTGCTCACATGACATTTATCAGTCTCTCACATCATTCGAAAGAACTTTTGAGCCCACTGTACTTTACAGCAATCCTTTAAGGGGTTGCCCCATAAATAAAGTGCATTTTAATTTTATAGCTTTTGGATAGATGGCATCACACTTGACTCTAGACTATTTTAGTATAATGAGGAGTTCATGGTCAACTCAATACTGCAAGGTGCCTAGGTTCAGTGGATGCACAACGAACCTAAATTATTACCAATCCACCACTGTGCTTCACATTTAGCATGAGATGTCTGCACTGATATGTTATCTTTAGATGGCATTATAATCAAACCCCTCAATATTTGTTTTGTCTGTCCAAAGGACATTGCTCCAAACAGGCTCTCCATACATGTGTTGTGACTGTCACACAGCCGAGACACATGCAGCTGCGGCGCCGGACACCTGATTATCGGAAGCACTCCAGGTACCCCAGTTCCCGATGCAGCTATTTGGGAAGGGCTATAGCTATTTGGATAACCTCTTATCTGATGCTATTCGATCATCACTACTGACAACCCTTCCAAAGCCATACTTGTCAATTTTTTCTAATTGTGCAGGTATGAACTCGAACATTTAACATGCTAATTGAGGCCTTTAGATCTGTAGTTCTTGATTTTTTTTTTTACATTCTCTTTTCTCATTGCATTGTCTGATGTAGGGGTGAATTTACTAGGACATCCATTCATGGGAACATTGTCAAATGTCTTGAATTTTTTCCACTTGTGAATAACCTTTCTCAGAGCAAAATGACAGACTCCAAATAGTTTGGGAATGGCCTTCTAACCCTTCCCAGATTGATGGGAATCAACAATTGTTTGTCTAAGGGTTTGCTCACACGAGCGTATACATCGGAGGAGTGCTATCCAATGTTTTATCGAATAACACTTGGACCAGTGTTATACTATTGGGCAGTGCTGATCAGCATTTTTTTTTCTCGTGCCCATTGGATATGAGAAAAAAAATTGCAGCCTCTTGTGAGTTGATGCGCAAATCGGAAAACAATCAACCATTCAAGTCTATGGGTGCATGTAAAACATCGAACAACACTTGGATGACATTTGAGTACGTCCGATTTCCGCAGACTCACAGAATGGAGAAGATGGAGACATTTTGTTCTCCACACCTGTGATACTGTTCACTTATCCGAGAGAATCAGATCACACTACGCTGACAGTCTGATCAAACTCTCATCAGACTATCATTTACATAATAGATCCGATTCTCTCGCAGAGAGAATCAACGCTCGTGTGACCATAGCCCAAGTTCATTGCTGAGGTTAAAACACACCTGAATATTCCAGGCCCACAAAATGCCAACATTTCACCTTTTACAGCAGCGGTCACATTTGCTGATGAACAATTTAATCAAAGTAATTTGTTCTGCGGCATCTGGCTGCTACTTACCCTCCTAATTCCTACAAAAGGCATTAAGGGTGCACTTAATTATGTACATACTGTGTCTGCATTTTAGCCGAGTTTTTGCAAAATAAATAATGACAGGGTAATTTATCATGTACTACTGTTCATCTGAGGTTACATTTACCTAATTTGAAGACCTTATAAGGACCACATTTTTTTTAAAATATGTCCCGATATGGAAAACTGTAAAATTCAAAGAGGGTCTACTACGTCTGAGTGTTCGCCTCCAGTAGGTGTACACACCTGAAAATGATGCACGGCAGAGCACATGTTGACTTTGTCAGCACCATTATCGTCAATGGCCCCGTCAGTGCATACACCAGAAACCCCTTTTACAGGGGTTCACATGCAAACCTACGACGGGACCACTGAACGAGGGCAAGCACCATAACACCATGTGAGTCAGATCCTCTCCATCTAAAGTCTAATATCAGTTGTTCTTCATACTGGTTCAGCCTTATATGTTAGAGTTGGAAGGGACCTCATGGGTCATCGTGTCCTACCCCCTGCTCAATGCAGGATTCACTAAACCGTCTCAGACAGATGTCTGTTCAGCCTCTGAAGACTTCCATGTAAGGAGAATTCACCACCTCTCGTGGCAGTCTGGTCCACTCCTTGATCACCCTCACTGTCCAAAGTTTTTTTCTAATATCTAATCTGCATCTTCTCCCTTTCAGTTTTATGAAGGAAAGAGGCTTCCCATTGTGTGACAATTTTCTGTGAAGATCAAGTCTTCGTTAGAACTGGCAGATGAATAAAGTCACTTGCCATTTTCAGTGTATATAGCCCCCGAGATGTAATTGCCCATTTAATGTCACCTTAAAGGGACAAATTTCTTCCAATCCACAGATTATCCCTAAACAACTTCTTTTTTTTATATATTTGGCAAAATATAAACTTAATTAATCAGAGTTTATCTTCCAACCTCAATATGTACGTAATTATGTCATAAATAAAAGGGTAATTTGGCAGCTTGGTACGGGATAATGAGACTGTTTGGCTGGAAGAATGCAATGAAAGTGGAATTAGATCTCAGCAGCGATAGCCTAACAGAAAGAGAACAAATCAAATATATCAGTCAGGAGCTGGCACGAAACAGGCAATTAGGATGGAAATAAATGAAACTATTTTTGTGAACCTGCTAGTAAGTCATATAAATAGGTACAATAGGAAATAGACAAAAAGATCGCTCCTTTATCATGCATCTAGAATAGTGAGTGCTTGGGTAGCGGACACTGCCATGTTATGTTAGCGCCTGCTAAGAATTAGGAAGGGACAGGTTTTCACTTGCCTCTTATTTTCCGTAGCCTTTATGATGATGCCCTAAAATGTGGCAACAAAGCGTAATTCTCGGTTTGTAGAGGCATTGTATTTGTGAATGCACAAAATATAAATGTACACCTCATGACTGTCATCAGATGCTTCCTCAAGAACCAACTCATGAGTGATCGGTTATTTGATGGCACGAACGGTCTCTCTTACCTAGTGGGAATAGGGACTTCTGTCAGTCCAGTAAGAAGAACTGCTGGAGATAGACGGACAAAGGCTACGATTGGTCTTTCTAAGAAATCCAGTTCTCCAACAAGCACGTTGGAGGCTTCTGCTCCGGTAGGTATTTTTTTCATAAAATGAAGATCCACCTTGAAAAGTCACAAAATTAATACAAGATCAACAATATAAACACCAAGAAATATAAATTATGATTATAATAAATATAGGAATTCTTCATTTTTCTTTTTGTCATGCGCTTTGGAGAACAGTCAGTGTATACATTTCGGTAAGGAAGTACCGAAGGAAGTAAAACCAGTACACTGTGTAAAGTTAAAGGGAACCGGTCACCCCCAAATTCGAAGATGAGCTAAGCCCACCGGCATCAGGGGCTTATCTACAGCATTCTGTAATGCTGTAGATAAGCCCCCGATGTATCTTGAAAGATGAGAAAATGAGGTTAGATTATACTCACCCAGGGGCGGTCCCGGTTCTGTTCTGGTCTGATGGGCGTCGCGGTCCGGGTCCGGCGACTCCCATCTTCTTACGATGACGTCCTCCTCTTGTCTTCACGCTGCGGCTCCGGCGTGCTTTGTTTGCCCCGTTGATTGCCCCGTTGAGGGCAGAGCAAAGTACTGCAGTGCGCAGGCGCTGGGCCTCTCTGATCTTTCCTGGCGCCTGCGCACTGCAGTACTTTGCTCTGCCCTCAACAAGGCAGACAAAGTACGCCGGAGCTGCAGCGTGAAGACAAGAGGACGTCATCCTTTGAAGATGAGAGGCCCTGGACCGGACTGCGACGCCCATCGGACCGGACCGCAGCGGGTGAGTATAATCTAACCTCTTTTTCTCATCTTTCAGGTTACATCGGGGGCTTATCTACAGCATTCTGTAATGCTCGTGTGAGCATTCTGTAATGCTGTAGATAAGCCCCTGATGCCGGTGGGCTTAGCTCACCTTCGATTTTGGAGGTGACAGGTTCCCTTTAACCAGTTAGCCACCAGCAGCGAGGCGCGGGAGCGCCACAGAGATACACCAGCTACTAGGTCCCCAACCTGATTGGACATTATCCAATCTATCGAATACCATTATCTCTATACAACAGCAATTCCCACATCCCTCGGGGATCTTTCAATCTACATATTATTTCTATTTCCAAGGGAGGGTCGAAACGTCAATATAATTTTCAGTCACTTACTGCATATTTGTTTTGTTCCCCTACTTCTGTTTTGTGAATAAAACCTTATGATTTGCATAGAAAATCCTATATAGAGTGTGCTGTGTATTCTAAATTCCTTCTGTATGAAATGAAAGGCACCACTCCTTGCGGGGTTTTTTTTATAGCAGTACTGGAGTGGTGCAACTAATCTAAGTTCCCTGCCCCTAGTCTCATACTTACTAGCTGCCGTCTTCATCTGTTCCCAGCAATGATTTGGTCGGTCTTCTGTAGTTTGTGACCTGCCGGATGGCTCCAGTGTTTGCTGGGCTAGTCGCAAGTTACAACTCAATGTAGGTCTACGAGAGCTGGAAAGAGGGTCTTGTGACTGTTCCCTCTGACTACTGGTCAGTCAGAAGTTGTGGTCACAAGATGGCAGATTGGCATCAGAGTGGCGTGGGGAGGAGCTGAAGATGGCGGCTGGTGAGTATAATACTGGGGTCACGGAACTTAGAATAATGGCCCCACTACAGCTGGAGTGGTGCTTTAAAGACGTATGGTATAGAATTTAGAATTTTTTACTAAGATCTTTTTAAAGAGAGCACAAAATACTCACACTGCAAGGACAAGGGCCCCGGCAGAGAAGATGGTTGCCTACAGAGCCACTAAGGGATGTAAAGCAATTTATAGATAAAAAAATAAAAGTTTTTGATCCATGAGTTGAAGCGGTAAGGGAGGAGATGAAGGGAAATGAGAATTATTATAAATAAGAACGCAATGGATTGGTGCAAGCTAGTGGGGATATTATAAGGTCACGTGTAAACAGATTTTTTTGAGATGTTTCTTATGGAAATTGCTTTAGGAAACACTCCTTTTTTGCTGAGTATTTGGAGGAGTTTTTCATTTCCTGAGCAGGATTGGAGGAGATTTAGAAGCAGTTTTAAAGAGCCTTTTTCCAAAGGGTATGAGCACACGGCATCTCATAG
The DNA here is from genome assembly GCF_032444005.1 of Ranitomeya imitator. NCBI lineage: Eukaryota > Metazoa > Chordata > Amphibia > Anura > Dendrobatidae > Ranitomeya > Ranitomeya imitator. The sequence continues at coordinate 707,105,687 of NC_091284.1, read as the reverse complement.
ACGACAGCACACCTGCATAGCTGTCGAAGCAGAAGATGCTTTCAGAAAACACCGGTGGTTTTTCCTGAAGCATTGTCTTTGTCCTATTGATACTTTTGCAGTGGTTTTGCCGCTAGCGTCTTTTTTTTCCTTATATATAGAATAGTAGCAACTTACAAGTGGAAGCCACCTTAAAAATGGCCAGGTCAATTTTTTTGGCCACTTCATGGCTGTGGATGCCCAAATCAGTTAAAAGAAGTCGAAAGATATGGATTATGTGCACAGCAAGTTGTTTTGACATGATCATTGTTTTTAATATTCATTGAGCTCCTCTCCAACTGGGTTCCAGACGGAATTCGCCTAAATAAAAGGTCACATGCACAAACTCTAAAAGTGATTTTTGCAGCCTTTCGATGGCACAGTGGGAGGAATGGAATTCATCAGGAACTTACTTAAAAAAGTGACTTGTACTCTTTTTCCCTACAAGGCATTTTTTAAAACCTGAAGTGGAATACAATGCTCAAAACACTGAACATATGACAAGCAAAGTGACTTTACAACAGAAATGAATGGGAAGGGTCTTTCAAGCGTTCAAGCAATTTTTTAGGTGTTTTTTGGAGCAGACCCGTTCCAAAAAAAAAGCATGTGCACATGCCCTAAGAGTGATTGGCCACTCAACAGCGATCCTGCTTTACCTCAGGTCCTGAAGGTAGGAGGGTCTTTCTGAAACTTCTCATAAATATATAGAAGATTTTTCAGGAAGCAGTAACATAAGTGGGACTTAGACCCAGCAGACTGGCGCTACAAGGCTGCGCCTGAAATGCTAACCAACAAGATTGCTAAATATATTCTAAGACAAAATAGAAGATATACAATAGAAAACAGAGGAACCTTTATTGTAAACTGTTTATTTTGATTCTACCTCTTCAATATTCTTAATCTCAGCTTTGTTTTAGTCTTTTGATCCAGGGGGACCAGGCAGTGCAAGCACTTTGTCTGACAAAGACATGCAAAAGTGCTGCACTCAGGGTTTTCTCAAATTGACAAGACTGGTCAACTGTTTAGATAAAGGCTTCAACAACACAGGGAGTATGTCATGAGGTATCCAGGGTGTTAGGGGTAAGACAAAGGAAATGGGGGCAGACGGAACTGCAAGAATAGAAAGTCCGCTCTGGCGTTCATCTGGCAGCACAACATCTGTCACCACCCTCACAATGAACTATGATTTCCAAAATGAAAAAAACACAAGAGATCCAAACTTTCATTCTTATTAGCTCAATGATATGCACACATACCTCCCCTTGATGAGCTCATGTCGGGGATGGTTGTGGGATGTGCTAGGTCTTTCAGAATTGTATGAAAGCTCCAACTATTGGACAGTTATTGAGTTGGAGGGGTTAGAATGGCCATACGGTGGTGATTGAGTGAATTTGTTATTTCCATCCCTTCGGAAATATATCTCCCATAAATACTGGATCAATGCAAAATCTCAATATTCATATTTGGACACTGGAGACAGTGTATAACTGCAATTGTCCAGTTTTTCTTTGAAGAGAACAAGAGTCACCTCTGAAGGTGTTAGATTTACACTTCTCTGCCTCTTGAATATAGGGATCTGAGACTTCTGCAAAGCATTTCTATGCTGTAATTACCTGATCATTGCAAGGGGTTCCAACTTCAAGGAAGGTTTGAGTGTCATTTCTCTCTCTTACTTAAACTGTTTTAATTATTTTTTCTCTCCCCTAGGTATAATTAGTTTCTCTATTTCCAGCTATAATTAATTCCATATGTTCAATGTTAGGGGGACATGTCATCTCCCTGGAGTTATACAAAATCTTCAACCTGGACGTGTAACAGATGATACCCACCTTGCTAAGATCAACAGCACTGCTGTTGTCATGGTTTCCTCCATTTTTAACATCTAATGTAGAGGGGGTAGGTTGTGGAGAAACTGACAGAGCTGTGGGACAATAATAGTTATGTTAATAACATAGACGGGGAACACAGAAAATGTATTAATGGTTGTTCATACACATTTTTCATGGGTTTCCAGCATTGAGCCGTGACTCCCATTCACAGCCAGCAATGTGTTTTCTTTTAAACAGCATCTGTCATCTTCAATAATCATGGCGTCACCTCCGGATAAGCGCTCGCTCTAACCGCTGCTGCCGGCTTATGAGATCCTGAGCAATGCTGCACGTCCTCACCTCTGCTACTGCCAATGTGTCAATGATACAGGAAAAATAAAAGGGCTGTCCACTTATAGACATTTTTTTCTTCCTTTGGGCTACAAAAAATATTTTTTTCAACTAGTTTCACTAAAGCACCTCTCCAGGTTTTTTTTTATTATAGCGCCGCAGTGATGCTACTAATCTACGTACCCTACCCCTAGTATTATACTTACCAGCCGCCATCTTCATCTGTTCCCAGCACCGCTCCAGTGTTTGCTGGACGAGCCGGAAGTCACTACTCAATCTGTGAGAGCCAGTACGAGCGTCTAATTGACGTATACGTGTCCGTCAGTAAGAATTTGTGGTCACAAGATGGTTCTATTGACTGGAGTAGTGCTGGGAACAGGTGAAGACGGCAGATGGTAAGTAGAATACTAGGGTCAAGGAACGCTGATGTAGCACCACTCCAGAGCTGAAAACAAACAAAAAAAACTGGAGTGGTGCTGTCAACATTTTGTGCCCTTTTTGCTTTCTATAGTCTCTGTGTTGCACTGTCTATTACTGGCTGCAAAATTAACTGAGAATCCACCGGTGAGCTCATTCTTACAGTCTAACAGGAAAGTTTGTAACTCTTTTATATATCTTTTTCTGAACGCCTCTCTGCTGATTTTTGACTGCAGACCACATCAAAATTGAAAGTGCAAAGAAACAGTCTGCAAAAGCAAAACATTTTGTAATGAAAACCAACTGTAAAATAATTTTTAGCCCCAAATACATGCACATTTGAGAAAAGCAAAAAAAAAAATTGCCCTAAAGGGCGGACCACTCCGTCATTTCCCCCACAAAAATGTCTCCTGTGCTGCACCTACACTGTAACACTTCAGACTAGAGATGGCCATACACACAACTAGAAGATCATTTTTACCATTTTGGATGTTTAGATTTTCTCCATTATTCACTGGTATTGGCACGTGTGGGGATGGTTTTAATTTCCTAATCTAACTTCCTAATCTGGCAGTTTAGTCTAACGATCCGACGTAACAGTCTGTGAAAGCTCTACGGATGAAATCACTTTTCTTAAAGGGTATTCCCATCTCCAAGATCCTATCCCACTATGTAGTAGGTGTAATAATAATAATATTAGAAAATACCTCCATTTAGAAATATAGTATAGTTCTTCTGATTTGCTATGTTTCTTTCCCCATATGCAGGACCTTAGATATCCATTGGTTACGACCACTAGCAACCAGCTGTCACTTTATCAGTGGACATAACCATGGATACCTAAGGTCCTGCAATGCCTGCACATGAGGAAAGACACAGTGAATCAGAAGAACTATACTACATGTCTAAGTGAATTTATATTTGCTAATATTATTACTATCGCATCGACTATATATTGGGATAAAATCTTGGAGATGGGAATACCTCTTTAAAGACAAACCCAACGTCATCTGCTCAATTGTGATGGTTAACGGCTACATGTTTTATTACTGTAAAATCCAAATGCTGAGCTGAAATCCATCCAGGCTCGTGATCCGTGTAGAATTATTACAATAACCGGCCGGTTACTTACTATTTTTGTCTAGTAAATGAGGCTCCGACTGCTTCTTGCCAACTTCTGCGAACGAGCGCACCATAGGAATGAGATTGTTACGTTTCTTCTCAATTTGATGATGATGTTTTTTCAGAAGTGCTTCCTTTATTTTTACTCTCATATTGTCTCCCATTTCCCCAGCGGAATCGTGATGATCCAAGATCATATCTGATGGCATAGATGATAAAGAAAGCACAATGGGTACGGCAGTGAAAACACCAGAGAACTTCATCATATTTCTTACATAGATCCACCTGTGTTCTTGGGCTGATCACATTCCAGTACTCAATGATGCAGATCGTAAATGACTCTAAGGCTATGTTCACACTGTGTGTTTATGCTCTGCTTTTTTTCTCTTGGCAGCAAAGAAGCTGCTTACAAAGAAAACATATATAATATAATATTATATATATATATATATATACACCAAAAAAGAAAAGGAACAGCACAGAAATACTTATCTTCAGGTGCAGAGCCCCAAGACGATCTGTCCAGCGATCATCCACATTTATAAATATCCAAAAATGAGGCAGCACTCCGTAGCAAATGTCAAAAAACGTGCAGGGTTTAATATACCCACATGTTGTGGCGACGTTTCAGCTCGCAATGAGCTTTTCTCAAGCAGTGAGTAAGTCTCTGTGCCCTATATTTATACATGGCTCAATCATCCTTAATTGTGTTCCACCTTATACATTCAGTTCAGTGTTTCTCAATTATAAAGTGCATACGTGCAATATATCTTGTGCAATTAATACATATACAGTACAGTGCCTCTTACTTTGCTCCGTGGACACATGCTCTGCGTGGAGGACGCCATTCTCTTCAGCGTCTCATAGTATCAACTGCGCATGTCTGGCTACGTCACTACTACAGAATAGACGGCCGGCCAATCATCTAGTCTGTACGGCACATTCACAACGCGCCTGCGCGAGTCAGCGCCATCTTTGTTGGGGCTTGTTTCCACAGTGCTCTTTGTAGGAGAGCACTCAGACTACGCATGCGCAGATAGCTTGCTGAAGATTCTCACATCTTCCCATATATTCGTTCACTTCGCTATAATCCTCACAGCAGGACCCAGGTTAAACAAACCTTTTCAATATATTATGTCACGCCATATGGACCTATGTACAGGTGCATCTTCCCACCCTGACCCTCCGGACGGCACCTTACTCAGGCTGTCTCCGGGGGTCATGCGCTACAGCGACCCAGCGACTTAACCCTTTAAGGCCAAGCCGCTGCAGCCACCCACGCAAAAGGTGATAGCACCCTAGTCCTGGCTACCGCTTTACTTCTATATGTCCCCACGTGAAGAAGCGACAAATGGCAGCATATTTGATTGGCATGCCATCTATTCTCCTATATAGATAAAAATTAGAAAGATATAATTGTTTCACAATGATTTATTGAAATAATAATGTACATTAAATTTATTCTAAGTGTATATACTGAATTTGATTATCCTCCACACAGTCATGTTCCACTTGGCATCAATTTTCATATCTCGGTGCATCTAAAAAATAAATAAATAATACAGCAATGAATAAACATATACAAAAAACATGCAATCCTTAAAAATTGGGTATCTCAAAACTAAACAGAAACACCAACATATCTACGGAACTTCATATTATACTGTTAGATTCAGCAACCATACTAAGATATTCATTCATATGCTCCCATGTATACTAAAATCTACATTTAACCCCTTTGGTTTAAGGGTGTTCAACTCATAGATTCACATGAGCTCCTTTTTCTTCAACATCTGTTCCCTGTCACCCCCTCTACTCTGTGACACAAGCCCCAACAAAGATGGCACTGACTCGCGCAGGCGCGTTGTGAATGTGCCGTACAGACTAGATGATTGGCCGGCCGTCTATTCTGTAGTAGTGACGTAGCCAGACATGCGCAGTTGATACTATGAGACGCTGAAGAGAATGGCGTCCTCCACGCAGAGCATGTGTCCACGGAGCAAAGTAAGAGGCACTGTACAGCTATGTATCATGTATATGTATTAATTGCACAAGATATATTGCACGTATGCACTTTATAATTGAGAAACACTGAACTGAATGTATAAGGTGGAACACAATTAAGGATGATTGAGCCATGTATAAATATAGGGCACATAGACTTACTCACTGCTTGAGAAAAGCTCATTGCGAGCTGAAACGTCGCCACAACATGTGGGTATATTAAACCCTGCACGTTTTTTGACATTTGCTATGGAGTGCTGCCTCATTTTTGGATATATATATATATATATATATATATATATATATATATATATATATATATACTAGCTGAAGAGCCCGGCGTTGCCTGGGCATAGTAAATATCTGTGGTTAGTTATAGCACCTCACTTCTCTTATTTTCCCATCACACCTCTCATTTTCCCAATCACATCTTAAATTTTCCCCCTCACATCTCTCATTTTCTCCCTCACACCTCTCATTTTCTCCCTCACTCCTCTCATTCCCCCCTAACACTTGTCATTTCGACCTCACATCTGTCATTTTCCGATCACTCCACTATTTTCCCTCGCTCCTCTCATTTTGCACTCACACCTTTTCATTTTCACCTCACACCCCTCATTTTCACCTCAGTATATACATGTTTGCATCTCCCTTATATATAGTATACACCTGTATGTCATCTCCTGTATATAGTATATACCTGTATGTCATCTCCCCTGTATATAGTATATACCTGTATGTCATCTTCTATATATAGTATATACCTGTATGTCATCTCCTCCTGTATATAGTATATACCTGTATGTCATCTCCTCCTGTATATAGTACATACTTGTAGGTCATCTGCTCCTGTATATAGTATATACCTGTGTGTCATCTCCTCCTGTATATAGTTTATACCTGTATGTCATCTCCTCCTCTATATAGTATATACCTGTGTGCCATCTCTCCTGTATATAGTATATATCTGTGTGTCATCTCCTCCTGTATATAGTATATACCTGTGTGTCATCTCCTCCTGTATTAGACCTCGTTCACACGTTATTTGCTCAGTATTTTTACCTCAGTATTTGTAAGCTAAATTGGCAGCCTGATAAATCCCCAGCCAACAGGAAGCCCTCCCCCTGGCAGTATATATTATCTCACACATACACCTAATAGAAAGGTCATGTGACTGACAGCTGCCGTATTTCCTATATGGTACATTTGTTGCTCTTGTAGTTTGTCTGCTTATTAATCAGATTTTTATTTTTGAAGGATAATACCAGACTTTTGTGTGTCTTAGGGTGAGTTTCGTTTCTCAAATTGTGTGTGTTGAGTTGCGTGTGGTGACATGCATGTAGCGACTTTTGTGAGATGAGTTTTGTGTGGCAACATGCGTGTAGCAACTTTTTGTGTGTCGAGTTGCATGTGACAGGTTAGTGTAGCAAGTTGTGTGCAGCAAGATTGCACATGGCGAGTTTTGCGCATGGCGAGTTTTATGTGTGGTGCCTTTTGAGTATGTGCAAGTTTTGTGTGAGGCAACTTTTGCATGTGTTGCAACTTTTGTGCATGTGGCTATTTTTCCGCGTGTGCAAGTTTTGCGTGTGGCGAGTTTTGCGTGAGCCTAGTTTTTGCATGTGGCGAGTTTTGCGCGTGGCGAGTTTTGAGTGGCGACTTTTGTGTTTCGACTTATGTGGCGAGGTTGGTGTATGTGTGGTGAAATGTGTGCTGAGGGTGGTATATGTGTTCAAGCACGTGGTAGTGTGTGGCTCATTTTGTGTGTGTGTTCATATCCCCGTGTGTGGTGAGTATCCCATGTCGGGGCCCCACCTTAGCAACTGTACGGTATATACTCTTTGGCGCCATCGCTTTTGTTCACATCTGGCAGCTGTCAATTTGCCTCCAAAACTTTTCCTTTCACTTTTCCCCATTATGTAGATAGGGGCAAAATTGTTTGGTGAATTGGAAAGCGCGGGGTTAAAATCTCACCTCACAACATAGCCTATGACGCTCTCGGGGTCCAGACGTGTGACTGCAAAATTTTGTGGCTGTAGCTGCGACGCCTCCAACACTTTTCCTTTCACTTTTTTCCCCATTATGTAGATAGGGGCAAAATTGTTTGGTGAATTGGAACGCGCGGGGTTAAAATTTCGCCTCACAACATAGCCTATGACGCTCTCGCGGTCCAGACGTGTGACTGTGCAAAATTTTGTGGCTGTAACTGCGACGGTGCAGATGCCAATTCCGGACATACATACACACACACATACACACATTCAGCTTTATATATATACTAGCTGAAGAGCCCAGCGTTGCCTGGGCATAGTAAATATCTGTGGTTAGTTATAGCACGTCACTTCTCTTATTTTCCCAATCACATCTTTAATTTTCCCCCTCACATCTCTCATTTTCTCCCTCACACCTCTCATTTTCTCCCTCACTCCTCTCATTCCCGCCTAACACTTGTCATTTCGACCTCACATCTGTCATTTTCCGATCACTACACTATTTTCCCTCACTCCTCTCATTTGGCACTCACACCTTTTCATTTTCACCTCACACCTCTCATTTTCACCACAGTATATACATGTTTGTCATCTCCCTTATATATAGTATACACCTGTATGTCATCTCCTGTATATAGTATATACCTGTATGTCATCTCCTCCTATATATAGTATATACCTGTATGTCATCTCCTTCTATATATAGTATATACCTGTATGTCATCTCCTCCTATATATAGTATATACCTGTATGTCATCTCCTTCTATATATAGTATATACCTGTATGTCATCTCCTCCTGTATATAGTATATAGCTGTGTGTCATCTCCCCTGTATATAGTATATATCTGTGTGTCATCTCCTCCTGTATATAGTATATACCTGTATGTCATCTTCTATATATAGCACATACCTGTATGTCATCTCCTCCTGTATATAGTATATAGCTGTAGGTAATCTGCTCCTGTATATAGTATATACCTGTGTGTCATCTCCTCCTGTATATAGTATATACCTGTATGTTATCTCCTCCTGTATATAGTATGTACCTGTATGTCATCTCCTCCTCTATATAGTATATACCTGTGTGTCATCTCTCCTGTATATAGTATATATCTGTGTGTCATCTCCCCTGTATATAGTATATACCTGTGTGATCTCCTGTATTATACCTCGTTAACACGTTATTTGCTCAGTATTTTTACCTCAGTATTTGTAAGATAAATTGGCAGCCTGATAAATCCCTAGCCAACAGGAAGCCCTCCCCCTGGCAGTATATATTAGCTCACACATACACATAATAGACAGGTCATGTGACTGACAGCTGCCGTATTTCCTATATGGTACATTTGTTGCTCTTGTAGTTTGTCTGCTTATTAATCAGAATTTTATTTTTGAAGGCTAATACCAGACTTGTGTGTGTTTTAGGGCGAGTTTCGTTTGTCAAGTTGTGTGTGTTGAGTTTTGTGTGGCAACATGCGTGTAGCAACTTTTTGTGTGTCGAGTTGCATGTGACAGGTTAGTGTAGCAAGTTGTGTGCAGCAAGTTTTGCGCATGGCGAGATTTGCGCGTGGTGAGTTTTATGTTTGGTGCCTTTTGAGTATGTGTAAGTTTTGTGTGAGGCAACTTTTGCATGTGTTGCAAATTTTGTGCATATGGCAATTTTTCCGCACGTGCAAGTTTTGCGTGTGGCGAGTTTTCCATGAGGTGAGTTTTGCACTTGTGGCGAGTTTTGCGTGAGCCTATTTTTTGCATGTGGCGAGTTTTGCGCATGGTGAGTTTTGAGCGGCGACTTTTGTGTTTCGACTTTTATGTGGCGAGGTTGGCGTATGTGTGGTGAAATGTGTGCTGAGGGTGGTATATGTGTTCAAGCACGTGGTAGTGTATGGCGCATTTTGTGTGTGTGTTCATATCCCCGTGTGGTGAGTATCCCATGTCGGGGTCCTACCTTAGCAACTGTACGGTATATATTCTTTGGCGCCATCGCTCTCACTCTTTAAGTCCCCCTTGTTCACATCTGGCAGCTGTCAATTTGCCTCCAACACTTTTCCTTTCACTTTTTCCCCATTATGTAGATAGGGGCAAAATTGTTTGGTGAATTGGAAAGCGCGGGGTTAAAATTTCACCTCACAACGTAGCCTATGACGCTCTCAGGGTCCAGATGTGTGACTGTGCAAAATTTTGTGGCTGTAGCTGCGACGGTGCAGATGCCAATCCCGGACATACACACACACATACACACACATTCAGCTTTATATAGTAGATATATATATATATATATATACACAGTTAGGGCCATATATATTTGGACAGAGACAACATTTTTCTAATTTTGGTTATAGACATTACCACAATTAATTTTATACACAACAATTCAGATGCAGTTGAGGTTCCGACTTTCAGCTTTCATTTGAGGGTATCCACATTAAAATTGGATGAAGAGTTTAGGAGTTTCAGCTCCTTAACATGTGCCAACCTGTTTTTAAAGGGACCAAAAGTAATTGGACAATTGACTCCATGGCTATTTCATGGACAGGTGTGGGCAATCCCTTCTTTATGTCATTCTCAATTAAACAGATAAAAGGCCTGGAGTTGATTTGAGGTGTGGTGTTTGCATTTGGAAGGTTTTGCTGTAAAGTAAACATGCGGTCAAAGGAACTCTCCATGCAGGTGAAACAAGCCATCCTTAAACTGCGAAAACAGAAAAAACCCATCCGAGAAATTGCTACAATATTAGGAGTGTCAAAATCTACAGTTTGGTACATCCTGAGAAATAAAGAAAGCACTGGTGAACTCATCAATGCAAAAAGACCTGGGCGCCAAGGAAGACAACAGTGGTGGATGATCGCAGAATAATCTCCATGGTGAAGAGAAACCCCTTCACAACAGCCAACCAAGTGACCAACACTCTCCAGGAGGTCGGCGTATCAAAATTCAAATCTACCATAAAGAGAAGACAGCATGAAAGTAAATACAGAGGGTTCACTGCACGGTGCAAGCCACTCATAAGCATCAAGAATAAAAAGGTTAGACTGGACTTTGCTAAAAAACATCTAAAAAAGCCAGCACAGTTCTGGAAGAACATTCTTTGGACAGATGAAACCAAGATCAACCTCTACCAGAATGATGGAAAGAGAAAAGTATGGTAAAGGCGTGGTACAGCTCATGATCCAAAGCATACCACATCATCTGTAAAACACGGCGGAGGCAGTGTGATGGCCTGGGCATGCATGGCTTCCAGTGGCACTGGGTCACTAGTGTTTATTGATGATGTGACACAGGACAGAAGCAGCCGAATGAATTCTGAGGTCTTCAGAGCCATACTGTGTGCTCAGATCCATCCAAATGCAGCCAAACTGATTTTCGTCATTTCATACTACAGATGGACAATGACCCAAAACATAAAGCCAAAGCAACCCAGGAGTTTATTAAAGCAAAGAAGTGGAATATTCTTGAATGGCCAATTCAGTCACCTGATCTCAACCCAATTGAGCATGCATTTCACTTGTTAAAGACTAAACTTCAGACAGAAAGGCCCACAAACAAACAGCAACTGAAAACCACCGCAGAGAAGGCCTGGCAGAGCATCGAAAAAGGAGGAAACACAGTGTCTGGTGATGTCCATGAGTTCAAGACTTCAGGCAGTCATTGCCAACAAAGGGTTTTCAACCAAGTACTAAAAATGAACATTTTATTTAAAATTATTGAATCTGTCCAATTACTTTTGGTCTCTCTAAAAACAGGATGGCACATGTTAAGGAGCTGAAACTCCTAAACCCTTCATCCAATTTTAATGTGGATACCCTCAAATGAAAGCTGAAAGTCTGAACTTCAACTGTATCTGAATTGTTTTGTGTAAAATTCATTGTGGTAATGTCTATAACCAAAGTAAGAAAAATGTTGTCTCTGTCCAAATATATATGGACCTAACTGTATATATATATCCATATTACGGCGCTGTATTGCACAGTGCTGCTTGAATAGGGCTGCCATAGAGGTGTATGCCAACTCTTCTGTATCTAAGCCTCTAATTTCATACTACAGACTACAGAGGGGTTCTGGATGAATCCAACTGACACAAGCTCCTGGCATACAATATCAGATGCCACATGTATGGGGTTTGGAGTCTGACAGAGCACGATCGGCACTGCAGTTCACCAAGGCAGAACACAGAGGTCAAACATGTGCATAGGACCAGCAAGGTCCGCCTCACCAAGATCAGCTGGTGAAGTTCACCCAGAATGTGTCCACCAAGAATAATTGAAGGGGCATGGCTAGGGTCTTAAAGTGGTTGACTCAAGCTTGGAAGTTATTCCCTATCCACAGAATAAGGGATTACTTCCTGATCGCTGGGGGAGATGAACACTGGGACACCCACTGACTATGAGAACTGGGTGGTCTGAAGTGCCCCATGTGAACGGAGTGGTGGTCAATCATGCACACTGCCCTCTATTCATTCATAATGGGAGTGCTGGGGATAACTGAGCACTACGCTCCACTGGTCTTCGGCACTCCCATAAGAACGAATGGAGAGCAAACCACCATTCCAACCATCGGGAAATTATTCCCTATCCAAAAGATAGGGGATACTTCCCAAACTTCAGAATGCTGCGCTAAGATATTCAGTGGCTGAAGTCTTAGGACATATTGCCTGTTTTCCAATAAATATACATATGAATCCTACCTATCGACCAATGGCCAGTACGGTTAGTGGAAGTGCAACTTCTTCTAGTTTTGGGAGGGACATTTGCGAGTAATGGAAGTTTATGAGATTTTTGCTATACAGCAAGATTCGATATTCATAAACTTTTGCTGAGTGTTGCTTATAAAGAATGTTTTTTCAGATGCTCAAGTCATATCTGACCTGGATGGTCACATTTATTTTATTTTGTTATGGGCTCAAAAGTGGCCAGTTTTTGATCTTAGTTTCCACTGAAACTCTGCATTTTCCAGTTTTTTGTTCAATCTGCCATATGATTGCATTTTTTGTTCTTTACCAAGGGGGTAAACTACGGAAGAATACAGAGCAGCCTAAACATGTGCTCCCAGAGATTCCTGTGAGCCGTGCCCCCTTTGTAAACACCTTAAGAATTAGTAGCTAAAGAAAATTTGAATACTCAAGGGATCAGGACAAAAACAAGAGCAAAAATTGGCCACTTTTTACATGGTGGCAGGCCCCTTTAAAAAAAAATTGTAGTCTTTTTTCTGAAAAATCTCTTAAAAGTGCTAGCCACTAGGTGTCTACCCTCTGTATAACTTTCTGTCCACTGCCTGCTGTAAAGTGTAATCCATGTCTATAGTCAGACACCCCCGAGATGGTGGAAAGGTCTTTGTCAGTAAGCTCTTCTGTCTCCAAATTACACATGAGCAGCACAGAGAGGTGTGCTTCTAGTTTGGGGAAGGAATAATACATTGTTGGGAAGTGAGGTTGAGGAAGTTCCTGCACCTGTAATGCTGGTAGAATGCAGATAAGTAGTAACAACCAGCTCAAAACATCAAGCTACAAAACATGAGAACCATTACAGATCATAGACATATTAGGTTGGTGGGTGCAGTTTTAACTTATAGGGAGGGGTGAAGGCAGCAAGGCCATGCTTTTCTACAGGTGCTGTGTGAAAGGACAGGCTTTTTAACCTAGCACTGCAGAAGACTCTTCCACTGACTAAATCCTATGACTGCCTTATGTACCGAACTCTTACAGAGAGAATACATTGTAATAATCTCACTCCTGATTGCGTCTAATGCGGATTTCTAGGCACAAAACGCATAAGGGAAAGTAATATTGTCCGTGACTTCAGATGGAGCCATTTAATGAGGCAGCACACAGCGACCTCCGCGATTCTATGCTAACCATGTCCTGTGCCTGGCTGCGGCTCAGACAGAGCTTCTTAGGACCCGATCCAAGCCCTCGGGGTGATCTTGGGTGTTCGTGCATTTACTTAGCTAATTGCAGCAAACAAGTCATTTGCTCTTCCTTATACATACAGCCTTCATTAGAATGAAGCACATCTAATGCTACGTTCACATTTGCGTTGTTGGGCGCAGCGTCGTCGACGGATACCGACGCATGCATCATGCGTCCCTATCTTTAACATGGGGGGGCACATGGACATGCGCCGGTATGCGTTGCAATGCGTTTTACGACGCATGCGTCATTTTGACGCACCAGACAGGGCGCGGACGACGCTACTTGTAGCGTTTTCCCTGCGCCGAAATTCCTGTACTTTACGATTTTATGACAACGCATGCGTCAAAAAACGCTGCGTTGTGTATATACGTTGTGGGTTGCGTCTACGACACTGCTCCCAACAACGCAAATGTGAACGTAGCTTTACCCAACACCATGATGACTTTATTATCAGGCGGCAATGTTTGCTGGCTACAGACACCAGTACATACTAGCCACAGCTGCCTACCATCGGCACTGGGGCCCCTGCTGAGTTGACATTTGCACGTTAGCCATAAAGAAACCTAACAAATTGTAAAACTGCTATTCCCACAGGTCAGTAGAGAAAAATGCTAATAGGAGTTACAATTCATCAGAGAATAGTTGTCACACGAGCACCAATTTCTGCACAGAAATTGTTTTTTCCGACGCAAATTTCCTTGCACCGTCCCATCCGCTTTGCTCAAAACCTGCAACTGTCCCCTTAGTATTCTGACATTTCTATCTATTAACTCCTTACCATGATTCACACACCTCAGGTCCTTCACATACAGACATTACTGAAAGTAAGTGTATATCTCCAATATATTCACCACCAAGAAATATTAACTTGTCATTTAAAGGACATGAAAATCTATTACATCGCTTAAAAAAGAAAAATTCTATGTTAGAATTATTAGCTAAAGATTATCACTATCTTCATTCACTTTTAGTTTGAATCCTGAATTTTCTCTTGTGGGAGTATCTCTCTCTGTAATACAGGCTGGATGTGAGATCTATGCATAGACAAGGTGCTGAAATCTTTATTTTATTTCGGACTTGACCAAAAAGCTAACTATAATGATTCCCACCTTTTATATTTTATATATGGAGCACTGCCTTTTACAGTATGCAGTGGGGAAATTAAGTATTTGATACACTGACGATTTTGCAAGTTTAACCCACCTAAAAAGAATGTAATTTTTATTGTAGGTACAATTAGTGATGAGTGAGAACTAGGGTTGAGCGAAACGGGTCGTTCATTTTCAAAAGTCGCCGACTTTTGGCAAAGTCGGGTTTCATGAAACCCGATCCGACCCCTGTGCGGGGTCGGCCATGCGGTACGCGACTTTCGCGCCAAAGTCGCGTTTCAATGACGCGAAAAGCGCCATTTCTCAGCCAATGAAGGTAAACGCAGAGTGTGGGCAGCGTGATGACATAGGTCCTGGTCCCCACCATCTTAGAGAAGGGCATTGCAGTGATTGGCTTGCTGTCCGCGGCGTCACAGGGGCTATAAAGGGGCGTTCCCGCCGACCGCCATGTTACTGCTGCTGATCTGAGCTTAGGGAGAGGTTGCTGCCGCTTCGTCAGAAGCAGGGATAGCGTTAGGCAGGGTCCATTAACCACCAAACCGCTTGTGCTGTAGCGATTTCCACTGCCCAACACCACCTTCGGTGTGCAGGGATAGTGGAAGCTACATTTTTTTTTTTTCCTCAGCGCTGTAGCTCATTGGGCTGCCCTAGAAGGCTCCCTGATAGCTGCATTGCTGTGTGTACGCCGCTGTGCAAACCAACTGCTTTTTTCAAAGCACAAATCCTCTTGTTCCTTCCTTTCTGCACAGCTATCTTTTTTGTTTGTACACACTTTTTATTTAATTTGTGCATCAGTCCACTCCTTATTGCTGCCTGCCATACCTGGCTGAGATTACTGCAGGGAGATAGTAATTGAAGGACAGTTCCTTTTTTTTTTTTTTGTGGGAGATTAAGATTGGCATTTCTGCTAGAGTGCCATCCCTGTCTGTGTCATCTCTCACTCAGTGGGCCATAGAAAGCCTATTTATTTTTTTGCTTGATTTGGGTTCTAAAATCTACCTAAAAAAATCACTACATCAATCAGTGGGAGAAAAATATTGGCCTCAGGGCTTGTGTGCCACTCTTGACTCCTGTGTGTGCCATCTCTCAGTGGGCCATAGAAAGCCTATTTATTTTTTTGCTTGATTTGGGTTCTAAAATCTACCTGAAAAAATCACTACATCAATCAGTGGGAGAAAAATATTAGCCTCAGGGCTTGTGTGCCACTCCTGACTCCTGTGTGTGCCATCTCTCACTCAGTGGGCCATAGAAAGCCTATTAATTTTTTTGCTTGATTTGGGTTCTAAAGTCTACCTGAAAAAAATCAATAAATCAATCAGTGGGAGATTAATATTGGCCTTTGGGCTTGTGTGCCAGTCCTAAGCGTGCCATCTCTCTCTCTCAGATAGTGGGCCATAGAAAGCCTATTTATTATTTTTTTTATTGGGTTTATAAATTTTCCCTGGAAAAAAAAAAAAAAAGTGGGAGATTAATATTGGCCTCTGGGCTTATGTGCCAGTCCTGAGCGTGCCATCTCTCTCACAAATAGTGGGCCATAGAAAGCCTATTTATTTTTTGGGTTGATTTGGGTTCTAAATTCTACCTGAAAAAAATCAATAAATCAATCAGTGGGAGATAAATATTGGCCTCTGGGCTTGTGTGCCACTCCTGACTCCTGTGTGCGTCATCTCTCACTCAGTGGGCCCTAGAAAGCCTATTTTTTGTTTTATTTGTTTTCTAAATTCTCCCTGAAAAAATCATTTTATTTTATTTGGTTTCTAAATTATTCCTGAAAAAATCATTTTTTTTTGTATTTTTTTTTCTAAAGTCTCCCTGAAAAAAAAAAAAAAAATCAAATCAGTGGGAGATTAATATTGCCCTTTCTGCTTGTGTGCCAGTCTTGACTCCTGGGTGTGCCATCTCGCTCTCTCCAATTGTGGGCCATAGAAAGCCTATTAATTTTTTTGCTTGATTTGGGTTCCAAAATCTACCTGAAAAAATCACTAAATCAATCAGTGGGAGATAAATATTGGCCTCTGGGCTTGTGTGCCACTCCTGACTTCTGTGTGCGTCCTCTCTCACTCAGTGGGCCCTACAAAGCCTATTTTTTATTTGTTTTCTAAATTCTCCCTGAAACAATCATTTTATTTTATTTTGTTTCTAAATTCTTCCTGAAAAATTCATTTTTTTGTATTTTTTTTTCTAAAGTCTCCCTGAAAAAAAAAAAAAAATCAAATCAGTGGGAGATTAATATTGCCCTTTCTGCTTGTGTGCCAGTCTTGACTCCTGGGTGTGCCATCTCTCTCTCTCCAATTGTGGGCCATAGAAAGCCTATTAATTTTTTTGCTTGATTTGGGTTCCAAAATCTACCTGAAAAAAATCACTAAATCAATCAGTGGGAGATAAATATTGGCCTCTGGGCTTGTGTGCCACTCCTGACTCCTGTGTGCGTCCTCTCTCTCACTCAGTGGGCCCTACAAAGCCTATTTTTTTTTTTATTTGTTTTCTAAATTCTCCCTGAATCATTTTATTTTATTTTGTTTCTAAATTCTTCCTGAAAAATTCATTTTTTTGTATTTTTTTTTTCTAAAGTCTCCCTGAAAAAAAAAAAAAAATCAAATCAGTGGGAGATTAATATTTACATTTGCGCTTCAGTGACAGTCCTGCGTGTGTGGCATCTCTCTCATTTGTTGCCACCAACAACAGAGTGTGTAACATTGTGCCTGATTTTCGTTGTGGTCTCACCCACCTGTAAAGGGGTAGCTAAATCATACTGAAGTTATAGCTCACCGTGTAAGTTGTGTGACAGCAACAAATACCGTTAGTTTGGTAACGTTTTTAAAACAATGAGGAAGTCTGGTGGAAGAGGTCGTGGCCGGGGGCGTTCATTGTCAGCTGGTAATGAGGGTAGTGGTAGTGGTGGAGCATCAGGTGGTCGTGGGAAAAAAAATATTGCACCTAAGTCTGGAGCTGTGGAGCCAGGTTCGTCGTCTGGCTACACAAGGCCTCGAACGCTCCCTTTTCTGGGAGTAGGAAAACCGCTTTTAAAGCCGGAGCAGCAAGAGCAAGTTTTGGCTTATCTTGCTGACTCAGCCTCTAGCTCTTTTGCCTCCTCTCGTGAAACTGGTAAAAGTAAAAGCAGCGCGTCGTTAGTGGATGTTCACGGTCAGGGACAAGTCGCTTCCTTGTCCTCTTCAGCAAAAACAACAACAGAGAAGAATGCAGCAGGCGACACAACGGGTTACTCCATGGAGCTCTTTACACATACCGTCCCTGGCTTAGAAAGTGAAGCAGTTAACAGTCCATGCCCATTACAAGTTGAATCTGACATGGAGTGCACTGATGCACAGCCACAGCCAGACTACTATGCTGGTCCTTTGACTCAGACCACAACATTGCCCTCACAGGGTAATGATCAAGAATCAGACCCTGATGAGACTATGTTGCCCCATCACGAACGCTATACCACCGACCGACACGGTGACACAGACGAAGTTGCACACGAGCTACAAGAAGAGGTAATAGATGACCCAGTTCTTGACCCCGATTGGCAGCCATTGGGGGAACAGGGTGCAGGCGGCAGCAGTTCTGAAGCGGAGGAGGAGGGGCCGCAGCAGGCATCAACATCGCAACAGGTTCCATCTGCCGGGCCCGTATCTTGCCCAAAACGCGTGGCAAAGCCAAAACCTGTTGGAGGACAGCGTGGCCATCCGGTTAAAGCTCAGTCTGCAATGCCTGAAAAGGTATCCGATGCTAGAAAGAGTGCAGTCTGGCATTTTTTTTAAACAACATCCAATTGATCAGCGCAAAGTCATCTGTCAAAAATGTTCAACTACCTTAAGCAGAGGGCAGAATCTGAAAAGTCTCAATACAAGTTGCATGCATAGACATTTAACCACCATGCATTTGCAAGCTTGGACTAACTACCAAACGTCCCTTAAGGTTGTAGCACCCTCGGCCAATGAAGCTAGTCATCAACGCAACATCCCTTCCGGCAGTGTAGGGCCACCATTTTCTGCACCACCTGCAGTATCTGTGCAGGTTTCTTTGCCAGGCCAAAGCAGTCAGGGTCAGGGAATCACCAGTTTCGTAGTAGGAAACACTGCATCTAGGGCACCGGCGGCAACAATACCATCTCCCACCGTCTCTCAGTCTGCCATGTCCACCGGCACCCCCGCTAGTTCCACGATCTCCAGCTCTCCAGTCCAGCTCACCCTACATGAGACTATGGTTAGAAAAAGGAAGTACTTAGCCTCGCATCCGCGTACACAGGGTTTGAACGCACACATAGCTAGACTAATCTCGTTAGAGATGATGCCCTACCGGTTAGTTGAAAGCGAAGCTTTCAAAGCCCTGATGGACTACGCTGTACCACGCTACGAGCTACCCAGTCGACACTTTTTTTCCAGAAAAGCCATCCCAGCCCTCCACCAGCATGTTAAAGAGCGCATCGTCCATGCACTCAAGCAATCTGTGAGCACAAAGGTGCACCTGACAACAGATGCATGGACCAGTAGGCATGGCCAGGGACGTTACGTGTCCATCACGGCACACTGGGTAAATGTGGTGGATGCAGGGTCCACAGGGGACAGCAAGTTTGGGACAGTTCTGCCTAGCCCACGGTCTAGGAAACAGTTGGCTGTAGCCGTTCGCACCCCCTCCTCCTCCTCCTCCTGCAAAAGCGAGACCTCGTCCACAGACCGCAGTCGCACAACCACTCCATCCGCAGCTGCCACTGTTGCACACCAGGTCTCCCATTATGGGGCAGCTACTGGCAAACGTCAGCAGGCTGTATTGGCTATGAAGTGTTTGGGCGACAACAGACACACCGCTGAAGTTCTGTCCGAGTTCTTGCAGAAAGAAACGCAGTCGTGGCTGGGCACTGTAGATCTTGAGGCAGGCAAGGTAGTGAGTGATAACGGAAGGAATTTCATGGCTGCCATCTCCCTTTCCCAACTGAAACACATTCCTTGCCTGGCTCACACCTTAAACCTGGTGGTGCAGTGCTTCCTGAAAAGTTATCCGGGGTTATCCGACCTGCTCCTCAAAGTGCGTGGACTTTGCTCACATATCCGCCGTTCGCCCGTACACTCCAGCCGTATGCAGACCTATCAGCGTTCTTTGAACCTTCCCCAGCATCGCCTAATCATAGACGTTGCAACAAGGTGGAACTCAACACTGCACATGCTTCAGAGACTGTGTGAACAGAGGCGGGCTGTTATGTTTTTGTGGGAGGATACACATACACGGGCAGGCAGTAGGATGGCAGACATGGAGTTGTCAGGTGTGCAGTGGTCGAAGATTCAAGACATGTGTCAAGTCCTTCAGTGTTTTGAGGAATGCACACGGCTGGTTAGTGCAGACAACGCCATAATAAGCATGAGCATCCCCCTAATGCGTCTGCTGATGCAAAGTTTGACGCACATAAAGGATCAGGCGTGTGCAGCTGAGGAAGAGGAAAGCCTTGATGACAGTCAGCCATTGTCTGGCCAGGGCAGTGTACAGGACGAGGTAGCGGGCGAACAGGAGGAGGAGGACGAGGAGGATGATGGGGATGATTATATTTTTAATGAGGAAGCTTTTCCGGGGCCAGTGGAAATTGTTGGCGCGGCAAGGCCGGGTTCTGGTTTTTGGAGGGACACAAGTGACGTGGATTTGCCTGAAACTGCCCCTCAACCAAGCACAACCACAGATTTGAGAACTGGAACTTTGGGCCACATGGCGGATTATGCCTTACGTATCCTCAAAAGGGACACACGCATAACAAAAATGATGAACGATGACGATTACTGGTTGGCCTGCCTCCTTGATCCTCGCTATAAAGGCAAATTGCAAAATATAATGCCACATGAGAACTTGGAACTAATATTAGCAACCAAACAATCAACTCTTATTGACCGTTTGCTTCTGGGATTCCCTGCACACAGCGCCCGTGATCGTTCTAACACGAGCTGCAGGGGCCAGCAGACCAGAGGTGTTAGAGGGGCAGAAATCAGAAGTGGCGTTGGCCAGAGGGGTTTTCTGACCAGGTTGTGGAGTGATTTTGCTATGACCGCAGACAGGACAGGTACTGCAGCATCAATTCAAAGTGACAGGAGACAACATTTGTCCAGTATGGTTACTAACTATTTTTCATCCCTTATCGACGTTCTCCCTCAACCGTCATTCCCATTTGATTACTGGGCATCAAAATTAGACACCTGGCCAGAATTGGCAGAATATGCATTGCAGGAGCTTGCTTGCCCGGCAGCTAGTGTCCTATCAGAAAGAGTATTCAGTGCTGCAGGTTCAATACTAACTGAAAAAAGGACTCGTCTGGCTACCCAAAATGTAGATGATCTAACCTTCATTAAAATGAACCACAACTGGATTTCGAAATCTTTTGCCCCACCTTGCCCGGCTGACACCTAGCTTTCCTATGTAAAGGTCTTGCCTGTGGACTATTCTGAACGACTTTTCCAATCTTGTAATTTGCAGCACCTGATTGTCCAGCATCCGACATGTTAACACCTCCCTAAATGGCCAAAGTCCCCACACGGGGCCGTGGTATCGCCACTTGGCGCCAGCACCCGTGAGAGTACTGTTTGTCGGAAGAGGTGGGTGTGCCCGCTTTTGGTCGACGGCACTGCCACTAGGTCCCTCATAGTACAATAAAGTGTCTGGCGGTGGTGGTGCGCACCCAACGTCAGACACACCGTTGTAATATGAGGGGCCCTGGGCCTGTACCGCCGGCCACAAGACAGTCCCCCCCCAGGTCAAACAGTGCTCTACGACTTGCAAAATTTTTTCTCACAGCTCCACCAATGTTTAGTCTATGCGCTGACATCCTTCAATGCCTGGCACTGTCAATACCATTGTATTGACATTTTTCTTATGTTAGGCCTTCGAAGCCTGTCTGCGGTCACTCCTTCCACTAGGCCTCCACTGACCTGTCTACTGCTGCCCGTGTTCCCCTGGAACCAATTTTAAATTGCCTACAGCCAGCCCAATTTATTATGTTAGGGCTTCGAAGCCTGTCTGCGGTCCCTCCTTCCACTAGGCCTCCACTGACCTGTCTACTGCTGCCCGTGTTCCCCTGGAACCAATTTTAAATTGCCTACAGCCAGCCCAATTTATTATATTAGGGCTTCGAAGCCTGTCTGCGGTCCCTCCTTGCACTAGGCCTCCACTGACCTGTCTACTGCTGCCCGTGTTCCCCTGGAACCAATTTTAAATTGCCTACAGCCAGCCCAATTTATTATGTTAGGGCTTCGAAGCCTGTCTGCGGTCCCTCCTTCCACTAGGCCTCCACTGACCTGTCTACTGCCGCCCGTGTTCCCCTGGAACCAATTTTAAATTGCCTACAGCCAGCCCAATTTATTATGTTAGGGCTTCGAAGCCTGTCTGCGGTCCCTCCTTCCACTAGGCCTCCACTGACCTGTCTACTGCTGCCCGTGTTCCCCTGGAACCAATTTTAAATTGCCTACAGCCAGCCCAATTTATTATGTTAGGGCTTCGAAGCCTGTCTGCGGTCCCTCCTTCCACTAGGCCTCCACTGACCTGTCTACTGCCGCCCGTGTTCCCCTGGAACCAATTTTAAATTGCCTACAGCCAGCCCAATTTATTATGTTAGGGCTTCAAAGCCTGTCTGTGGTCCCTCCTTCCACTAGGCCTCCACTGACCTGTCTACTGCTGCCCGTGTTCCCCTGGAACCAATTTTAAATTGCCTACAGCCAGCCAAATTTATTATGTTAGGGCTTCGAAGCCTGTCTGCGGTCCCTCCTTCCACTAGGCCTCCACTGACCTGTCTACTGCTGTCCGTGTTCCCCTGGAACCAATTGTAAATTGCCTACATCCCAATTTTTGTTATGTTAGGCCTTCGAAGCCTGTCTGCGGCCCGTTCTTTCCACTACTACTACACTGACCAGGCCACTGCTGCCCGTGTTCCCCTGGAACCAATTTTAAATTGCCTACAGCCAGCCCAATTTATTATGTTAGGGCTTCGAAGCCTGTCTGCGGTCCCTCCTTCCACTAGGCCTCCACTGACCTGTCTACTGCCGCCCGTGTTCCCCTGGAACCAATTTTAAATTGCCTACAGCCAGCCCAATTTATTATGTTAGGCCTTCAAAGCCTGTCTGCGGTCCCTCCTTCCACTAGGCCTCCACTGACCTGTCTACTGCTGCCCGTGTACCCCTTGAACCAACATCAGAAAATATAAAAATAAGTATTTTGCTTATAAAAAAGAAAATACTGGAGAGATATCAAATGCAGACATTTTAACATTAAAAACAAACACATACAACAAAAATCTGGTACAGTACTAAAAATGGCCACCAGCTACAATAACTTTCTCCTGCAAGTAGTTAACTGAAAGTTTTTTTCAATTTAAAACACAGATATGGCATCCACCGAGTGTTGTCCTGTCGCGTCTTCTTTATATTATTGCCAAGAAGATGCAAAACAATGAAAATAATAAAATCATTATTTACCAAAAAAATAGAGTAAGTCAAAACCACATTGCAAATAAACATTCATTACAAATAAAGAAGCAGGGCGCGTCCGAGGGTGATTATATACCTAATAAGAATATAATCACCCTCGGACGCGCCCTGCTTCTTTCAGACAGCCTTCCTTCCTAAGAATCAGCCCTTCCGTGGTGTAGAGAGAGGGTGTGTTACACTCCAAGGTGTTCCCCAGGTTTCCTTGCCATTGCTTCGGTCTTCCGACTCTCGTTTAGTAGTTGTAGAAAACTACACTGCATTAGGCCTACAAAATGGGTATCGGGTGGAGAGAGATGGTGTGTTACACTCCAAGGTGTTCCCCAGGTTTCCTTGCCATTGCTTCGGTCTTCAGACTCTCGTTTAGTAGTTGTAGAAAACTACACTGCATTAGGCCTACAAAATGTGTATCGGGTGGAGAGAGATGGTGTGTTACACTCCAAGGTGTTCCCCAGGTTTCCTTGCCATTGCTTCGGTCTTCCGACTCTCGTTTAGTAGTTGTAGAAAACTACACTGCATTAGGCCTACAAAATGGGTATCGGGTGGAGAGAGATGGTGTGTTACACTCCAAGGTGTTCCCCAGGTTTCCTTGCCATTGCTTCGGTCTTCCGACTCTCGTTCAGTAGTTGTAGAAAACTACACTGCATTAGGCCTACAAAATGGGTATCGGGTGGAGAGAGATGGTGTGTTACACTCCAAGGTGTTCCCCAGGTTTCCTTGCCATTGCTTCGGTCTTCAGACTCTCGTTTAGTAGTTGTAGAAAACTACACTGCATTAGGCCTACAAAATGGGTATCGGGTGGAGAGAGATGGTGTGTTACACTCCAAGGTGTTCCCCAGGTTTCCTTGCCATTGCTTCGGTCTTCCGACTCTCGTTCAGTAGTTGTAGAAAACTACACTGCATTAGGCCTACAAAATGGGTATCGGGTGGAGAGAGATGGTGTGTTACACTCCAAGGTGTTCTCCAGGTTGCCTTTCCAGAGCTTCGATCTTAATGCTCTCGTTTAGTAGTTGTTGGAAACTACGCTGCATTAGGCCTCCAAATTGGCTATGGGGTGGAGAGAGATGGTGTGTTACACTCCAAGGTGTTCTCCAGGTTGCCTTTCCTGAGCTTCTATCTTCAGGCTCTCGTTAAATTGTGGTTAAATGGAACAACTGCATTTGGCGTACTAGTTGGTTTGGGGTCTACTAACAGTGTCTGCCGCTCCTTGCTGTTCTCCTGGTTTCCTGTCCTGAAATTCCGTTTTCAGGCGCTCGTTAAGTAGTTGTTAATGTTAGACTGCATTTGGCCTACTAGTTGGGTTGGGGCCTACTATCGGTGTCTGCCACTCCTTGCTGTTCTCCTCCACTGAACAAAGCTGTGCCGCCTGTTTACTACGGTTGCCAATTTTGAACTGCATTTCGACTACTTACTGATTTGGGCCTACTCTCTGTGTCAGCCTCTCATTCCAGTTGTCCTCCACTGCAATGCCCCCTGGTTATTCCTGTGTTACCAATTTTGAACTGCATTTAGCCAACTTTATTCTTTGGGCCTATATCTGTGTTTCCTCCTCATCCTGCCCATTGCCCAGCCAGTGATAGATGAGTCTGCTGGTACATTGACCCATAACGCAACATTCCCCGTGCACGCTACACAACAACATTGTGACCCTGCTGAAAGTCAGGTTGCTCTTCCCGCATACCATACCACCTTACACGGGGACAAAGAGGAAGGTGCAGATGAAAGTGCAGGTTCCTTCATCAGGTGGGGGGAGGAATACTAGTTGGCGAAGTCACTGGCACAGGGCCTCTCATAGTACGCAAAAGTGTTGCTGCCGGTGGGAGGCGCCCCCGCCGTGCAAACACACCGCTGTACTTTGAGGGGCCCTGTGCCAGTGCCAATGCCAACGAGTGGGCCCCCCCTGCTTGCTCAGGTTCACAGCACTTGCAAAGTTGAAATACTTACCTCTCCCTGCTCCACTGCCGTGACGTGGTCCAGATTTCCTGGGCCCACTAATTACTTGAACCAGCCCTACCCACCACAACTTTAGCCAAATGACCCCCAATTTCAAATGCCTTCCAATTATTATAAGGTTAATTACGCTTGACAAGCTTCATTAAGAAGAATAGATGGTTTTGACATTAAAATGGGCACTCTAGGTGTTTTCCTGGCCCCCACTCACTGCCGACTATGCTGCCCCATTGACTTGCATTGGGTTTCGTGTTTCGGTCGATCCCGACTTTACGTCATAATCGGCCGATTTCACTCGACCCGACTTTTGAGATAGTCGGGTTTCGCGAAACCCGGCTCGACTCTAAAAAGGTCAAGGTCGCTCAACTCTAGTGAGAACTAAAAAATACTCGGAGGACACTGCTCGGGAAAACTCGAGCAACGAGTATACTCGCTCATCACTAGGTACAATTCAACTGTGACAGAATTTAAAAATAAAAAAACAAAAAATCACGTTGTGTGATTATTAAATAACTAAATTGAATTTATTGCATGGAATACGTATTTAATCACCTACCAACCAGCAAGAATTCTGGCTCTTACAGACCTGTTAAGTTTTTGTTTAAAGAAGTCTCCTGCTCTACACTCATTTCCAGTATTAATTGGACCTTTTTTAACTCGTTACCTGTATAAAAGACACTTGTCCACACAATCAATCACATTCCAACCTCTCCACCATGGCCAAGATCAAAGATCTGTCTAAGGACAGAAGGGACAAAATTGTAGATCTGCATAAGTACAGGACAATAGGCAAGTAGCGTGACGAGAAGGCAACAACTGTTGGCACAATTATAACAAAATGGAAGAAACACAAGATGACTGTCAATCATCCTCAGTCTGGTTCTCCATTAAAAGATCTTGCCTCGTGGGGTAAAGATGATACTGAGTAAGGTCAACAATCAGCCCAGAACTACTCAGGAGGGCTAGATGACAAGAAGAGGGCTGGGAACACAGTCTCAAACATTACTGTTAGTAACACACTACTGGATTAAAATCCTACAGGGTACGGAAGGTTCCCCTGCTCACACCAGCACTTCTCCAGGTCCATTGGAAGTTTGCTAATGACCATCTGGATGATCCAGAGGAGGCATGGGAGAAGGTCATGTGGTCAGATGAGACCAAAATAGAACTTTTTGGTATCAACTTCACTCGCCATGTTTGGAGGAAGAAGGCGGACGAGTACAACCACAAGAACACTGTCCCAACCGTGAAGCATGGTGGGGGAAACCTCATGCTTTGGTGTTGCTTTTCTGTAAAGGTGACTGGACGACTGCACCGTTTTGAAGGGAGGATGGATGGGGTCATGTATCGCGAGATTTTGGCAAACAACCTCCATCCTTCAGTAAGTGCATTGAAGAGGAGTCGTGGTTGGGTCTTCCATATCAATGACACAAAACACACAGCCAGGGCAACAAAGGAGTGGCTCTGTAAGAAGCATTTCAAGGTCCTGGAGTGGCCTAGCCATTCTCCAGACCTGAACCCAATATAAAATCTTTGGAGCAAATTGAAAATCAGACTTGGTCAAGAACTACAGGAAACGTCTGACCTCTGTAATTGCAAACAAAGGTTTCAGCACCAAATATTAAGTTCTGTTTTTCTATCGTATCAAATACTTATTTCATGAAATAAAATGCAAATTAATTATGTAAAAATCATACAATGTGATATTCTGGATTTTTTTTTTAGATTCCGTCTTTCAAACTTGAAGTGTACCTACGATGAAAATTACACACCTCTCAATTCTTTGTAGGTGCGAAAACTTGAAAAATCGTCAGGGTATCAAATTGTATATGCTTTTTTTTATTTTTTATCAGACAACGCTGTTTTGTGGGATCACACAGGTCTAATAGACCTGACAGAATAACAAATCTGCAGGTGGTTGGGCATTTAGGAAATAGCGACCACAATATTGTGCAGTTTCACCTGTCTTTCACTAGGGGGACTTGTCAGGGAGTCACAAAAACATTGAACTTTAGGAAGGCAAAGTTTGAACAGCTTAGAGATGCCCTTAATCTGGTAGACTGGGACAATATCCTCAGAAATGAGAATACAGATAATAAATGGGAAATGTTTAAGAACATCCTAAATAGGCAGTGTAAGCGGTTTATACCTTGTGGGAATAAAAGGACTAGAAATAGGAAAAACCCAATGTGGCTAAACAAAGAAGTAAGACAGGCAATTAACAGTAAAAAGAAAGCATTTGCACTACTAAAGCAGGATGGCACCATTGAAGCTCTAAAAAACTATAGGGAGAAAAATACTTTATCTAAAAAACTAATTAAAGCTGCCAAAAAGGAAACAGAGAAGCACATTGCTAAGGAGAGTAAAACTAATCCCAAACTGTTCTTCAACTATATCAATAGTAAAAGAATAAAAACTGAAAATGTAGGCCCCTTAAAAAATAGTGAGGAAAGAATGGTTGTAGATGACGAGGAAAAAGCTAACATATTAAACACCTTCTTCTCCACGGTATTCACGGTGGAAAATGAAATGCTAGGTGAAATCCCAAGAAACAATGAAAACCCTATATTAAGGGTCACCAATCTAACCCAAGAAGAGGTGCGAAACCGGCTAAATAAGATTAAAATAGATAAATCTCCGGGTCCGGATGGCATACACCCACGAGTACTAAGAGAACTAAGTAATGTAATAGATAAACCATTATTTCTTATTTTTAGTGACTCTATAGCGACAGGGTCTGTTCCGCAGGACTGGCGCATAGCAAATGTGGTGCCAATATTCAAAAAGGGCTCTAAAAGTGAACCTGGAAATTATAGGCCAGTAAGTCTAACCTCTATTGTTGGTAAAATATTTGAAGGGTTTCTGAAGGATGTTATTCTGGATTATCTCAATGAGAATAACTGTTTAACTCCATATCAGCATGGGTTTATGAGAAATCGCTCCTGTCAAACCAATCTAATCAGTTTTTATGAAGAGGTAAGCTATAGGCTGGACCACGGTGAGTCATTGGACGTGGTATATCTCGATTTTTCCAAAGCGTTTGATACCGTGCCGCACAAGAGGTTGGTACACAAAATGAGAATGCTTGGTCTGGGGGAAAATGTGTGTAAATGGGTTAGTAACTGGCTTAGTGATAGAAAGCAGAGGGTGGTTATAAATGGTATAGTCTCTAACTGGGTCGCTGTGACCAGTGGGGTACCGCAGGGGTCAGTATTGGGACCTGTTCTCTTCAACATATTCATTAATGATCTGGTAGAAGGTTTACACAGTAAAATATCGATATTTGCAGATGATACAAAACTATGTAAAGCAGTTAATACAAGAGAAGATAGTATTCTGCTACAGATGGATCTGGATAAGTTGGAAACTTGGGCTGAAAGGTGGCAGATGAGGTTTAACAATGATAAATGTAAGGTTATACACATGGGAAGAGGGAATCAAAATCACCATTACACACTGAACGGGAAACCACTGGGTAAATCTGACAGGGAGAAGGACTTGGGGATCCTAGTTAATGATAAACTTACCTGGAGCAGCCAGTGCCAGGCAGCAGCTGCCAAGGCAAACAGGATCATGGGGTGCATTAAAAGAGGTCTGGATACACATGATGAGAGCATTATACTGCCTCTGTACAAATCCCTAGTTAGACCGCACATGGAGTACTGTGTCCAGTTTTGGGCACCGGTGCTCAGGAAGGATATAATGGAACTAGAGAGAGTACAAAGGAGGGCAACAAAATTAATAAAGGGGATGGGAGAACTACAATACCCAGATAGATTAGCGAAATTAGCATTATTTAGTCTAGAAAAAAGACGACTGAGGGGCGATCTAATAACCATGTATAAGTATATAAGGGGACAATACAAATATCTCGCTGAGGATCTGTTTATACCAAGGAAGGTGACGGGCACAAGAGGGCATTCTTTGCGTCTGGAGGAGAGAAGGTTTTTCCACCAACATAGAATAGGATTCTTTACTGTTAGGGCAGTGAGAATCTGGAATTGCTTGCCTGAGGAGGTGGTGATGGCGAACTCAGTCGAGGGGTTCAAGAGAGGCCTGGATGTCTTCCTGGAGCAGAACAATATTGTATCATACAATTATTAGGTTCTGTAGAAGGACGTAGATCTGGGTATTTATTATAATGGAATATAGGCTGAACTGGATGGACAAATGTCTTTTTTCTGCCTTACTAACTATGTTACTATGTATGTTACTATGTTACATTACTGCGGATGAGCGAACCATTATTCATTCACTTGAAATGCATTTACATGAAACATGGGGACAATGCGAGTTTTAGGATTCAACTACACAATCGCAATACTCAAGTGAGTCTTCAAAGAAGATGCTGGATCACATTAAAGGATTCAGATAATCTCCCTATGGCCACTTAATAATGTCTCCGAGCCTAGAAAGAAGCAATCACTTGTTTAGCTTTGATAAATGTGTGTTTCTATCCTGTGCACAAAATACCAACGACACTACCTCCTCTTCACAGAAACATCAAAGTGCACCTCCATACTCCCGCCATGCTGTAACAATATAAAGCGAGATGCACATCGAATATTCATCTCACACATTCCATAAACTTTGATTTGTCACCTCTCCCGACACATCTGTTCTGGTACTGCGCTGTACAATCCATAAAATAACAATTCTGGGGCATCTTTTTTTCATAGAAATAAACATCGTACTGTTCCCCGATTAGAAATATATGAATAAACTGACAATTAGGTGTTACCATTCCCCATACCTGTGGGACATGACCCTATACAATCTGATACCGCCCAGTCAGTGACACATAATATTCCCAAGGAGGATTTCCAAGAAGAACAATAATATGCAAATTGCCTTTTCAGAGAAAAAGAGGACTTGAACTCTATAGCGCCACCTGTTGGAAGTAGCGATCCTACAAGTCACAATCAACCCTTTAACGAGTCGTGCAATATGACTTAGGATAAAAGCCAAATCAGTATCTCAATTCGCAGACACGGTGTTTCGGGCTGTTGGCCCTCGTCAGTGCAAGGCATGCGAACTGACTTGGCTAAGTGAGAGGCTCTGGACTGAGGTCTAAGGCTACTTTCACACTAGCGTTAACTGCAATCCGTCACAATGCGTCGTTTTGCAGAAAAAACACATCCTGCAAAAGTGTTTGCAAGATGCGTTTTTTCTCCATTGACTAACATTACGCGACGCATTGCGACTGATTGCCACACGTCGCAACCGTCGCGCGACGGTTGCGCCGTGTTTCGGCCGACCGTCGGCCGCAAAAAACGTTCCATGTAACATTTTTTGCAGCCGACGGACCGTCTTTTCCGACCGCGCATGCGCGGCCGGAACTCCTCCCCCACCTCCCCGCACCTCACAATGGGGCAGCGGATGCGCTGAAAAGCAGCATCCGCTGCACCCGTTGTGCGGCGGAGGCAACGCTAGCGTCGGTAACCTCGGCCCGACGCACTGCGACGGGCCGGGCCCGACGCTAGTGTGAAAGAAGCCTAAGGCGTAATCCTAAGTCATATTACAAGACTCGTTAAAGGGTTGATTATGACTTGTAGGATCGCTACTTCCAACAGGTGGTGCTATAGGGTTCAAGTCCTCTTTTGATCTGAAGAGGCAATTTGCATATTAAATTTCCCAGAGGAACATTGCACAGCGAATAAGCCTCCTTACCTTGACAAGCCAGAGTTGGTATGTCACTCTCCTCAAGGAGAAACCTTACCCCTTAGATCTCAAGAAGAACAGGACAAGGAGAAGTTGCTCCAGAATTGCTATTTCTTGGAGGAACACAAGTATTGTCGGGAATTATACAGTATTGTATTATTACTGTTATACTCCTTGGCAATCAGGTTTGCTTTTTGAAGTTTGTGCTGTACTCTAGCTCTGACATAGATAACCCCCTCCATTCTTCTTGGTTAGCATGCAGTCAGCCATCATTGTCTCATGTCGTCCTCTGTATATCTCTGGCTAAGAATCATCTTTTCACCTGCAGCTTTTTATCTATTATGCATAATACAAGAATTCAGCTTGAGAATAATCCTTTTCTGGAATCTTCATGCGTTCCTCTGCAGTCGAGTTAAGCTATCTGATGAAATTCTTGGTGTGAGTACTGGCTAAAGACAGAGATCCATAAAAACCCAATTTAAGAAGCCCCACACTTGTGGCCCAGACATGAAGTCATAGCAAGTATCCAATAAAAAAAAAAAAGACGTGTCCGAAGACCTGGCGGGTCCATTTTAGACTTCTTTGACTTTCAATTTCATCTAAACCTTCTGCCTGATCATTTGGGATAACTTGCTATATTTTTGTTGTTGTAAAGAGGCAATGTATACTTGTCTAAATTCATGATGCGCCACTTTATTTTGGATTCACGAATGTAAGGATTCAATGCAAATGGTTTATATCTCTTATGTCTAAATAGCTGTACGTAGCATTCTCAGTGTAAAAGTAAAATATTCCTCCTACTCTACCTTCCACAGAAGTTACTTTTCATAAAGTAGTATGAATAAGCCTTTATCACATTTCGCTCTTCTATTAACATTAGGCGACATGCTCAATTTTGAAAAACAAAGTTAACAAACAATGCTAAGGTCGCTAAACCAATGCTCCTTAAAAATGCACTTGGTAAGTGCTCGCCTCAAAATCCCAATAGAGAAGGTCTTGATGTCGGACTAGAGGTGGACTTGGCTGACCTGCTCTAGATTGTAAAGTGCTATAAATTGATAAACTGATTAGCGCTGCTGGACGCACTATTAAAGGGAATCTGTTTTGCTATTTAATCTGAGAGCAGAATGATGACAGAGCCAGATTCCAGCGACGTTTCTCTTACTGGATTGTTTGGTGCAGTTTTGATAGAATCCCTGTTTTTTCTGCTGTAAATGTAGCAGTAGACAGAAAGCTGAGCCATGTATAACCCCATCCCCAACCCGAGTGGCAGCTAACCATGTACACTCTAAATTGCCAGCAAGCTTTACACAGATTACACAGATAAGCAGGACTGGCTTGCACATGACACCTAGTCCTGCAGTGATGATCTCCTGCTAATAAAACGCTGACTGTATTGAAATGACAGCAAGCTGCTGAACAAGTGACATATCCCTGGAATCAGGCTCTCTGCCTCTAAATTACGCTGCTATCAGATTAAATAGCAAGAAACCTGCTTTTAGATTTCCTTTAAAATACAGGGTACACAATGTTTTTAACCATCAAATGCCATATTGTTTTTCAATTCTTTCCCATGCCGTGCACACAACTAGCACAAGAGAAATAAAAAGTTGGAACTTCCGACACAAGATAAGTATTATACCTGCTATTTCCTCTATGGTGTTTGCCCGCATGTCCAGCTGAACCGTTCCATTTATAATACAGCTCCTCAGTTCAAAAAGGCTATGTAGAGAGAGAGTGGCGACATACGGTTTACTCCAGCGTTCTCCTCCATCTTCTACGTCTTCCTCAAACTTTAACCACCTGAAGTTACAAGGAAACCGAAGATGCATGTAAATTAGTAAAAAGTCAATTTTCCACTATTTTTAGAAAAAAAACAACTTTGGCTGACAGCACGGGAAGGACTCATTCACATATCAGTGTTTCTCATAAGTCTGCTGTCACTTAGGGAAAAACACTCGACACTCGGAAATTAGAGAATATTTTGAATATATTTTTTTTAAAGTGAAGGGAATCCAAAAAGTCAAGACGTTTCTGTCAAGTGACCTTCATCACTGCAAGTGACAGATATTATGGCCATGCGTGTGGAAATGTTGTGAAATTAGAAGCCAAAGAATTTTGCATCCGATAGTGGATTTATGCTTAGAAATGAGATCCCGCATATGTCGGGTGGTTTCCCCAACATGCGAGACCTGACGGGCACTTAATTACGTAAACAACAAAAGAAGAGTCACATGAAAAATAATCGATTGGATAGGTTTGTAGGTGGTGGATCTTATCGCCTCTGAGAATATTGTTCCATTGACGGCTATGTGAACAAGGGAAGGTACCTCATTTGGGTACTTATTGGGTTTCATGGTTGCCATTACTCGCAGCTCCTGCGTGCGCCAAAAAACCAATGTATACATGTTCACCATCGGGGTTACAAGCTCCAGGGACTTTCCAGAAGTTTTCTCTTTCAGATTTTTACCACGCTGTATCAGTTCTGGCAAAAATTAAGTGACCACTGCAAAATGTCCAGTTTGTCGGATTTTTCTCTTTATAGGTATATTTTTGAGTAAAATCTAAAATGTTCTTTTATTCTATAAACTTCTGACAACATGTCTCCGAAATTCCAAGCAATAAATTTTGTATTTTTTTTCTGACAAAGAAAAATAGTAAAAATTAGAAGAAGAAAAAACCCAGTGCTTTCAGACCTCAAGTAATGCAAAGAAAAAGTTCATAATCATTTAGAAACAACAATAATAATGTTTTAACTCAGGCAGAGTTCAGAAATCAATATTTTGTGGAATAACCATGATTTGTAATCACAGCTTTCATGCGTCTTGGCATGCTTTCCACCTGTCTTTCACACTGATTCTGGCGCAAAAATGTAAGCAGTTCTTCTTTGTCTGATGGCTTGTGACTATCCATCATCCTCTTGATTACATTCCAGAGGTTCTCAATGGGGTTCAGGTCTGGAGATTGGGCTGCCCATGACAGGGTTTTGATGTGGTGGTCTCTTAATGTTTACCAGAGCTGTTCATGTATAAGCTTCTGATGCAAATTTTCTCTATAGCATCACCCTTGTCTTACTGAACCTGATATTATCTGGGCTTTTTTGAGGACTGCTCCCACACAAAGACAAAGCAGTCATCAAAGTAAAAGGTGGCTTCTTTGAAGAACCTAGAATATAAGACATATTTTCAGTTGTTTCACACTTTTTTGTTAAGTATATAATTCCACATGTCTAAATTCATAGATTTGATGCCTTCAGTGCAGTGTGAATTTTCAATTTTCTTAGCCATGAAAATACAGAAAAATCTTTAAATGAGAAGGTGTGACCAAACTTTTGGTCTGTACTGTGTATCCATATAATTTTTGCTCTAGCTATATGAACTGTTCATTGGGTTATTCATTATATTTTTTAAAAGCCAGCATATGACAGATATGAATGCTGGTCTCTGTTGGGACTCTACTTTCAGTATATGTACTAAACCTGAAGCCAAAATGTAATATGTATAGATAGCGAGTGACTTTGATTTTTATGTATATGAAGACTTTATGTCAATTCTAAAATGATTTTCACATATTAGGATTCTTTATCCAAACTGTCTCGAATTTATTCTACAGTAATCAAACTGTTTGCCTCGTTCTTATGAAGTCATCTAGAAATCAGGCTTAAGAGATATGGAGCAGAGGATCCCATCTGTCTGTCGCCCTCATCTCGCCTCCCACACAACTATATTTATTACATTGTTCTCTTATGGGTTGGAACATAGAAGTTTCGTTTCTATTTTTTACCCTGGCGCTCAGGAATTCTCTTCTTAATGAGATCAATGTGATAATTGCTTCGACAATTGAATTCTGCAGAGCTGTAAGTGCTCTCATTTTCGTGATACCATTTGGACTGTGCATAAGTGTCAATGACACCACTGCTAAATAAGCGCTAATAAAAAAAGGTGTTCCCGCCTAGTGTTTACAATGGTGAAGTGTGTAGTGAACCATAGCGGATATCATTTAGGTTTCAATTAGCTCTCTGTCATACCAGGTGTAAAATATAAGAAATCTCAACATAATTTGATACTACAAGGCATTTATATGTTCAAGGCTAAAAGCCATATATTAATCCCTACCAGAATTAGGAAGTTAATCAACTTCCTGGGAAAGCATCGGCTTGTGTGAAGGGAGCTTCAGTCGCGTCTGTTAACCATTTAGATGCTGCTGTGAATTTCTGACATCAGTATTTAAAAGGAACGTGAGCTTGTGCTCAGGCGCATCAGCTTCCACTGCCACACCAACCTCCCCGCAACACTATCGCAGAGGAACGATGTGTTATCATGACAGTCAGGAACCTGTCGAAGGGCCCATAGCTGCTAACATGGTATTCCTATTCATTTCAACCACAGGCAGAGAGATATAGGTGTCTAAGACACTACATACTGCAATAATGTGGTTCACAGGTGATACTGTAACCTCTGGACTTCATAGCCTTATCCTCTTATCCTGAAAAATCCACATATTGCTACATGAATAATAGATGAAATGAAATTAGGCCATAGGTATGATACACAGCGATGACCCAAAGAAAGGATAATACACATTATATCTATGTACAAAGGTTTAACATTAGGGTATCAGCACAGAAATACTCAGTTATGTCAAAGAACAAGTATAAAAATATTAAATGGTTATTGCACACACTATATCAGGATAAGTATAATTCATACAGTGAGTGACGTCACAGTACTGGTATAATGCACACTGATATCACAGTACAGAGTTGTCGAGCACACGGATATCACAGTACAGAGTTGTCGAGCACACTTGTGGCACCCCAGGAATCCGGATGCCACAGTGGTACTGCCTGCCTCCCGGGGAGGGTGATGCCATGCCTGGAAGTGAGCAGGAATCCCCTTGGCAGGTAACACTTACATACAACACTTTTCTGACTCCAGGCCAGAAGGGGGTGCTCTAAACTCGGTCTCAGGGAAGCTTCCCTATAAGTTCTGGTCTGGAGGAGAAGGTAAAGTCAGTCTGTGTGAGACAGTGAAGGGAGAAGAAGCTAAGGAGAGAGAAACTGGGAGTGGAGCTGCGACTGAGCTCATCCACAGGATTAAGCGCAAGAAACTGGACATCGGGGTCCGAGGTTGTGTGGGAACTGTATGCCCCACAGCTGAAACTGGAGGGCAGGGGATTGCCGGTCTTCTGGCCCATCTAACACCCGAAGGCACAGCAACAGATTAGAGCCTGGAGTCACCAAGAGAAAGGGACACCTGTAAAAAGGCTCGAGCTGCCTGCCATGTGGGTAGTGTCCCACCTGAGGGGCAGATTGAGAGAGAGGGACTTGAGGAAAGCTGAGGCATCAAGAACCTAGAATTCAGTGCAGAAGGGAAGGCTTCCAACCCCACCTGACTAGGGGGATTCCGAACTGCTTCCAGGCTGCCCGAATTTCAAAGATCACCTGTAAACTGTACCCCGGACTGCACTGTCAATTAAAAGGTAAAGAGACTGTGAATCCTGTGTCCTCCAATTATTTCCTGCATCCCAACATCTACAACCCCTCATAGACTGTCCTGGTAGCCCTGGGGCCTCTGCTCCACCTGTGGGGAGCGAAACCATCTAAGCTGCATTACCATCGGCCCCAGCAGATCCCTTTAAGCAGTGTTGGCCATCCCTGGCCGAGTACCACAGGTGGCGTCACGAACATTACTACATTAGACTTTATTTCCCACTACACTTTATCTCCTTTTATTGGATGCCCAGGGCCACGGACCGGGTCACTGCCGACGTGACTTCCCCTTTAACCCCTTCCCGACTTTCACCCGATCTGCAGGGACAGGGGGAGTGGTACTTTAGCCCAGAGGGGGGCTACGATCACTCGGATTTTTCAAAAATCGTGGGGAAAAATCTCACACAAATTCGCAACGTGGGCACATTGCCTTAGGGATAGGGTTGGAATTAGACTTAGGGTTGGAATTAGGGTTAGAGCTGGAAATAGGGTTAAGATTAGGCTTGTGGTTAGGGTTATGGATAGGGTTAGGGGTGTGTTGGGGTTAAAGTTGTGGTTAGGGTTGGGATTAGGGTTAGGGTTGGAATTAGGGTTAGGATTAGGGTTGGGAATAGGGTTACGGGTGTGTTGGGGTTAGGGTTGTGGTTAGGGGTGTGTTGGGGTTAGTGTTGAAGTTAGAATTGAGGGGTTTCCACTGTTTAGGCACATCAGGGGTCTCCAAACGCAACATGGCGCCACCATTGCTTCCAGCCAATCTTGTGTTCAAAAAGTCAAATGGTGCTCCCTCCCTTCCGAGCCCCGACGTGCGTCCAAACAGTGGTTTACCCCCACATATGGGGTACCAGCGTACTCAGGACAAACTGGGCAACAACTATTGGGGTCCAATTTCTCCTGTTACCCTTGCGAAAATAAAAAATTGCTTGCTAAAACATAATTTTTGAGGAAAGAAAAATTATTTATTATTTTTATGGCTCTGCGTTATAAACTTTTGTGAAGCACTTGGGGGATGAAAGTGCTCACCACATATCTAGATAAGTTCCTTGGGGGGTCTAGTTTCCAAAATGGGGTCACTTGTGGGGGGTTTCTACTGTTTAGGCACATCAGGGGCTCTGCAAATGCAATGTGACGCCCGCAGACCATTCCATCAAAGTCTGTGTTTCAAAAGTCACTACTTCCCTTCTGAGCCCCGACGTGTGCCCAAACAGTGGTCCCCCCCCACATACTCAGGACAAACTGGACAACAACTTTTGGGGTCCAATTTCTCCTGTTACTCTTGTGAAAATAAAAAATTGCGGGCTAAAAAAATTATTTTTGAGGAAAGAAAAATGATTTTTTATTTTCACGGCTCTGCGTTATAAACTTCTATGAAGCACTTGGGGGTTTAAAGTGGTCACCGCACATCTAGATTAGTTCCATGGGAGGTCTAGTTTCCAAAATGGGGTCACATGTGGGGGAGCTCCAATGTTTAGGCACACAGGGCCTCTCCAAACGCTACATGGTATCCGCTAACGATTGGAGCTAATTTTTCATTCAAAAAGTCAAATGGCACTCCTTCCCTTCCGAGCCCTGCCGCGTGCCCAAACAGTGGTTTACCCCCACATGTGAGGTATCAGTGTACTCAGGAGAATTTGCCAATAAATTTTAGTATCCATTTTTTCCTGTTGCCCATGTGAAAATGAAAAAATTGAGACTAAAATAATTTTTTTTGTGAAAAAAAAGTACTTTTTCATTTTTATGGATCAATTTATGAAGCACCTGGGGGTTCAAAGTGCTCACTATGCATCTAGATAAGCTCCTTGGGGGGTCTAGTTTCCAAAATGGGGTCACTTGTGGGGAAGCTCCAATGTTTAGGCACACAGGGGCTCTCCAAACGCGACATGGTATCCGCTAAAGATTGGAGCCAATTTTTCATTGAAAAAGTCAATTGGCGCTCCTTCCCTTCAGAGCCCTGTCGTGCGCCCAGACAGTGGTTCCCCCCCACATATGAGGTATCGGCGTACTCAGGATAAATTGTACAATAACTTTTGGGGTCAAGTTTCTCTCTTTACCCTTGGGAAAATAAAAAAATTGTTGCTAAAACATCATTTTTGTGACTAAAAAGTTAAATGTTTATTTTTTCCTTCCATGTTGCTTCTGCTGCTGTGAAGTACCTGAAGGGTTAATAAACTTCTTGAATGTGGTTTTGAGTACCTTGAGGGGTGTCGTTTTTAGAATGGTGTCACTTTTGGGTATTTTCAGCCATACAGACCCCTCAAACTGACTTCAAATGTGAGGTGGTCCCTAAAAATAATGGTTTTGTAAATTTCGTTGTAAAAATGAGAAATCGCTGGTCAAATTTTAACCCTTATAACTTCCTAGCAAAAAAAAAAAAATTTTTTTTCCAAAATTGTGCTGATGTAAAGTAGACATGTGGGAAATTTTATTTATTAACTATTCTGTGTCACATAATAAAAATTCAAAATTTGAAAATTGCAAAATTTTCAAAATTTTAAGCCAAATTTCCTTTTTTTTCACAAATAAACACAAAAATTATTGACCTAAATTTACCACTAACATGAAGCCCAATATGTCACGAAAAAACAATCTCAGAACCGTTGGGATCCGTTGAAGCGTTCCCAAGTTATTACCTCATAAAGGGACACTGGTCAGAATTGCAAAAAACAGCCAGGTCATTAAGGTCAAAATAGGCTGGGTCATGAAGGGGTTAAGAACTGTGCCGACCTGGTACCGAGTATCCCACGTTCCTAGCGGGTGCTCCACACTGATATCACAGTACTGACATAACACTGCTCTTCCTTTTAGTGTCAGATTGGCCATTGGGCCTCTTATGGCTTTAGGGCCTAGGTGTAATTGTATAAGGTCATTCGCTCCCTACTATTGAATTTGTGGCTATTGCAGAACTGTGACTTACAATATTACATCACAGAATCATTTATTCGGGGTACAGTAACATAAGATTTTTGCTTTTTCTTCCCTACAGTTCTTGGGGCTTTCCAGACTGAAGAGTTAAGTCGGTCGTGACTCTATGTGAGTGCAGACTGCCGAATCGGGACACTGCGCAATGCATACACTGCCACGATTCCCCTTCAAAGTGCGGCTGGGCAGTCACATGACGGCCTGTATGTGACTTCAACCTGGAAATCCCATTTACTTTGGAGCTCACTAGCAATGAAATGTTTAAGTGAAAGATCCTGCTTCCTAAAAAGCCAATTAACCCGTCAGTATGTTTTCGGAATGTAGAAGGAAAATGTATGAGCGCTGAGTCATCCTTATCTTAAAATAGTAGCTGGCCAGTACATTCTGCTTTAGATACATCAGCAACACATTCATCAAGGTGATAACAAACAATTTTAAAGCATTGTCTAAATCTACAAGATAAAGAACAATGCACTGCGAATTTACCATGTACAATATTAATAATGAAAGATGAGCAAAAATAATCAACAATTGCATTTAGCAGGAGGCATAATGGATACATAGGTAATACAGAGCGAGACTTGACATTGTTGTGTTTTACCTAATATTCAGGGTCTAAAGAGGAATATTCCTTGTGGAGTATGCGAGGACGAAGTAAGGAGACTTAAAGGTCATGCAATATTTCTCTGTGAATTTTAATAGGCAAATAACCTACAGAGAGAAAGATCACTAGAACTCTAATGCCACCTATTGGATGTAGCAATCCTAAAAAGTAAACATTAACCCCTCATCCCCTTTACTCCCGAGGGTGGTTTGCACGTTAATGACCAGGCCAATTTTTACAATTCTGACCACTGTTCCTTTATGAGGTAACAAGTCTGGAACGATTCAATGGATCCCGGTGATTCTCAGATGTTTTCTCGTGACACATTGTACTCCATGATAGTGGTAAAATTTCTTTGATATGACTTGCTTTTATTTGTGAAAAAAAATGGAAATTTGGTGAAACTTTTGCAATTTTCCAACTTTGATTTTTCATGCCGTTAAATCACACAATTCACACAAAATACTTATAAGTAACATTTCCCACATGTCTACTTTACATCAGCACAAATTTGGAAACAAAAAGGTTTTTTTTGTTAGGAAGTTATAAGGGTTAAAAGTTGACCAGCGATTTCTCATTTTTACAACACCATTTGAAGTCACTTTGAGGGGTCAATATGATACAAAATACCCCCAGTGACAGCAATCTAAAAACTGCACCCCTCAAGGTGCTCAAAACCACATTCAAGAAGTTTATTAACCCTCTAGGTGCTTCACAGGAATTTTTTGAATGTTTAAAAAAAAAATGAACATTTAACTTTTTTTCCACAATATTTTTTACTTCAGATCCCAATTTTTTTTTCCCCAAGAGTAACAGACGAAATTGGTTGTGCAATTTGTCCTGAGTACGCTGATACCCCATATGTGGGGGTAAGCCACTGTTTGGGCGCATGACAGAGCTTGGAAGGGAAGGAGCGCCGTTTTCAATGCAAAATTGGCTGGAAATGAGATCGGACACCATGATGCCTTTGGAGAGCCCCTGATGGGCCTAAACAGTGGAAACCCCCCTCAAGTGACACCATTTTGGAAACTAGACCCCCCCCCCCACAGGGGGCTTATCTAGATGTGTGGTGAGCATTTTAAACCCCCAAGTGCTTCACAGAAGTTTATTATGTAGAGCTGTGAAAATGAAAAATCATATTTTTTCCACAAAAATGATCTTTTCACCCTCAATTTTTTTAATTTAACCGAGGGTAACAGGAGAAATTGGACTCCAAAAATTAATGTGCAATTTCTCGAGTACACCTATACCCCATATGTGGGGGAAAACTACTTTTGAGGCACAGTGCAAAGCTCAGAAGGGAAGAGGCGCCATACTGGAGTTCAGATTTTGCTGGAATGGTTTGAGGGTACCATATCACATTGGCAGAGTCACTGAGGTGCCAGAACAACAGAAACCCCCTATATGTGAACTCATTTTACAAACTACATTCCCCAATAAATTGACCTAGGGACGCAGAAATGCCTCACAGAACTTTATACCACTGAGCGGTGAAGAAAAAATAAATTACATTTTTACCACTAAAATGTTGTTTTAGCCCCAAGTTTAACATTTTTCTAAGGGCTAATAGGATTTTTTTTTTTTTTTTTACAACAACCTGAGGTCCATTTTTTCCTGAGTGCGCTAATACCCTACATGTAATTGGGAAATATTTTTCAGACACAGTGCAAAGCTCAGAAGGCTAGGAAAGCAAGATTTTAAGGTTACGGTTTGCAGGTGCCATGACCCACTGGGAGAGCCCATGAGGGCCAGAACAGCAGAACCCCCATAAATGACCCCATTTTACGAATTACACCTCTCAATGAATTCATATAGGGGTACAGTGATCATATTAACACCATGGGTGTGTCACAGAATTTTATACCATTGGGCAATGAAGACAAAATAACTACATTTAGCGAAGTCTCCCTAAGCTAGAAGATCGTTGGATACAGCCGGGACCAGCTGCTTCGAAAGCATCACCAAACCAGGGATTCAAGCTTCAGGAGGCTAATTTGCATATTCCAGGTGCCTTCTGGGAGAAGCGAAGTCTCCCTAAGCTAGAAGATCGTTGGATACAGCCGGGACCAGCTGCTTCGAAAGCATCACCAAACCAGGGATTCAAGCTTCAGGAGGCTAATTTGCATATTCCAGGTGCCTTCTGGGAGAAGCGAAGTCTCCCTAAGCTAGAAGATCGTTGGATACAGCCGGGACCAGCTGCTTCGAAAGCATCACCAAACCAGGGATTCAAGCTTCAGGAGGCTAATTTGCATATTCCAGGTGCCTTCTGGGAGAAGCGAAGTCTCCCTAAGCTAGAAGATCGTTGGATACAGCCGGGACCAGCTGCTTCGAAAGCATCACCAAACCAGGGATTCAAGCTTCAGGAGGCTAATTTGCATATTCCAGGTGCCTTCTGGGAGAAGCGAAGTCTCCCTAAGCTAGAAGATCGTTGGATACAGCCGGGACCAGCTGCTTCGAAAGCATCACCAAACCAGGGATTCAAGCTTCAGGAGGCTAATTTGCATATTCCAGGTGCCTTCTGGGAGAAGCGAAGTCTCCCTAAGCTAGAAGATCGTTGGATACAGCCGGGACCAGCTGCTTCGAAAGCATCACCAAACCGCGCGCCTTACGGCGCGTGAATTTTTGCCTGTAGGACATTATTGCAAGAGAGCTTGGCTGAGTAGATTACACAAGAAGGAAAACACACAGCAAGTCAGCAGGATCTAGGAGCAACATGGCAGATGTGACAACCTACATGGTGAGCTGCAGCATGTGCTACATGTTCACAGATCGACCAGAAGAAGAATCCAATTTCACCTGTCAGAAGTGTAGACTAGTGGCCCTTTTAGAAGAAAAGGTGCGGGGTCTGGAAGAAAGAATAGCAACTTTGAAACTCATCAAAGAGAATGAAGACTTTCTAGACAGAACAGAAGCATCTCTACTGGTCACAGAAGGTGCAAAAAGTGTCAGAGAACCTCCAAAAGCAGATGAGTGGAAGCATGTGACCAAAAGAAGCAAGAAGACCATGGAGAAATCACCAACCACACAACTGAAGAACCGATATCAAATCTTTGTAGAGGATGAAGATGGCACACCTAAGAATGAAGCAATACCAGCAAGCAAAAAAGAAAAGGGCACACAGCAACAAGTGACAGCAAAAAGTACAGCCAAGAAGCAACGAAGAGTGGTGGTGGTGGGAGACTCACTACTGAGAGGCACCGAAGCAGCCATCTGCAGACCGGACATAACTGCAAGAGAAGTATGCTGCCTTCCAGGTGCGATGATCAAGGATGTGACCGATAGGATACCAAAGCTCTTCAGCTCCAAGGACGTCCACCCATTTCTTCTGATACATGTTGGCACCAATGACACGGCAAGGAAGGACCTACCGACAATCTGCAAGGACTTTGAAGAGTTGGGGAAGAAAGTAAAGGAACTGGATGCACAGGTAGTTTTTTCTTCTATCCTTCCAGTAGACGGGCATGGCACCAGGAGATGGAACAGGATCCTTGATGCAAACAACTGGCTAAGACGATGGTGCAGACAACAAGGATTTGGATT
This sequence comes from Ranitomeya imitator, assembly GCF_032444005.1. Classification (NCBI taxonomy): domain Eukaryota; kingdom Metazoa; phylum Chordata; class Amphibia; order Anura; family Dendrobatidae; genus Ranitomeya; species Ranitomeya imitator. The sequence goes on along the minus strand of NC_091284.1, from coordinate 707,062,344 downwards.
CCTGGACCACGGTGTGAATTACTGGTATGATGGACTCCTCGCCAGAGACGGACTACACCTCAACAAACCTGGGAAACACACATTCGCCAGAAGACTCGCTACACTCATCAGGAGGGCGTTAAACTAGAAGAAGAGGGGACGGGAAGAAAAACATTAGACTCGAACAAAGACGACCCAGGAAAACATACTCAGAAGGGAGGTAAGAACATTTCTAAAACAATCCACAGTGAGGAGATTGGAACAAAACAAAATCCTCTAAACTGCATGCTCGCAAACGCCAGAAGCCTGACAAACAAGATGGAAGAACTAGAAGCAGAAATATCTACAGGTAACTTTGACATAGTGGGAATAACCGAGACATGGTTAGATGAAAGCTATGACTGGGCAGTTAACTTACAGGGTTACAGTCTGTTTAGAAAGGATCGTAAAAATCGGAGAGGAGGAGGGGTTTGTCTCTATGTAAAGTCTTGTCTAAAGTCCACTTTAAGGGAGGATATTAGCGAAGGGAATGAGGATGTCGAGTCCATATGGGTTGAAATTCATGGAGGGAAAAATGGTAACAAAATTCTCATTGGGGTCTGTTACAAACCCCCAAATATAACAGAAAGCATGGAAAGTCTACTTCTAAAGCAGATAGATGAAGCTGCAACCCATAATGAGGTCCTGGTTATGGGGGACTTTAACTACCCGGATATTAACTGGGAAACAGAAACCTGTGAAACCCATAAAGGCAACAGGTTTCTGCTAATAACCAAGAAAAATTATCTTTCACAATTGGTGCAGAATCCAACCAGAGGAGCAGCACTTTTAGACCTAATACTATCTAATAGACCTGACAGAATAACAAATCTGCAGGTGGTTGGGCATTTAGGAAATAGCGACCACAATATTGTGCAGTTTCACCTGTCTTTCACTAGGGGGACTTGTCAGGGAGTCACAAAAACATTGAACTTTAGGAAGGCAAAGTTTGAACAGCTTAGAGATGCCCTTAATCTGGTAGACTGGGACAATATCCTCAGAAATGAGAATACAGATAATAAATGGGAAATGTTTAAGAACATCCTAAATAGGCAGTGTAAGCGGTTTATACCTTGTGGGAATAAAAGGACTAGAAATAGGAAAAACCCAATGTGGCTAAACAAAGAAGTAAGACAGGCAATTAACAGTAAAAAGAAAGCATTTGCACTACTAAAGCAGGATGGCACCATTGAAGCTCTAAAAAACTATAGGGAGAAAAATACTTTATCTAAAAAACTAATTAAAGCTGCCAAAAAGGAAACAGAGAAGCACATTGCTAAGGAGAGTAAAACTAATCCCAAACTGTTCTTCAACTATATCAATAGTAAAAGAATAAAAACTGAAAATGTAGGCCCCTTAAAAAATAGTGAGGAAAGAATGGTTGTAGATGACGAGGAAAAAGCTAACATATTAAACACCTTCTTCTCCACGGTATTCACAGTGGAAAATGAAATGCTAGGTGAAATCCCAAGAAACAATGAAAACCCTATATTAAGGGTCACCAATCTAACCCAAGAAGAGGTGCGAAACCGGCTAAATAAGATTAAAATAGATAAATCTCCGGGTCCGGATGGCATACACCCACGAGTACTAAGAGAACTAAGTAATGTAATAGATAAACCATTATTTCTTATTTTTAGTGACTCTATAGCGACAGGGTCTGTTCCGCAGGACTGGCGCATAGCAAATGTGGTGCCAATATTCAAAAAGGGCTCTAAAAGTGAACCTGGAAATTATAGGCCAGTAAGTCTAACCTCTATTGTTGGTAAAATATTTGAAGGGTTTCTGAGGGATGTTATTCTGGATTATCTCAATGAGAATAACTGTTTAACTCCATATCAGCATGGGTTTATGAGAAATCGCTCCTGTCAAACCAATCTAATCAGTTTTTATGAAGAGGTAAGCTATAGACTGGACCACGGTGAGTCATTGGACGTGGTATATCTCGATTTTTCCAAAGCGTTTGATACCGTGCCGCACAAGAGGTTGGTACACAAAATGAGAATGCTTGGTCTGGGGGAAAATGTGTGTAAATGGGTTAGTAACTGGCTTAGTGATAGAAAGCAGAGGGTGGTTATAAATGGTATAGTCTCTAACTGGGTCGCTGTGACCAGTGGGGTACCGCAGGGGTCAGTATTGGGACCTGTTCTCTTCAACATATTCATTAATGATCTGGTAGAAGGTTTACACAGTAAAATATCGATATTTGCAGATGATACAAAACTATGTAAAGCAGTTAATACAAGAGAAGATAGTATTCTGCTACAGATGGATCTGGATAAGTTGGAAACTTGGGCTGAAAGGTGGCAGATGAGGTTTAACAATGATAAATGTAAGGTTATACACATGGGAAGAGGGAATCAATATCACCATTACACACTGAACGGGAAACCACTGGGTAAATCTGACAGGGAGAAGGACTTGGGGATCCTAGTTAATGATAAACTTACCTGGAGCAGCCAGTGCCAGGCAGCAGCTGCCAAGGCAAACAGGATCATGGGGTGCATTAAAAGAGGTCTGGATACACATGATGAGAGCATTATACTGCCTCTGTACAAATCCCTAGTTAGACCGCACATGGAGTACTGTGTCCAGTTTTGGGCACCGGTGTTCAGGAAGGATATAATGGAACTAGAGAGAGTACAAAGGAGGGCAACAAAATTAATAAAGGGGATGGGAGAACTACAATACCCAGATAGATTAGCGAAATTAGGATTATTTAGTCTAGAAAAAAGACGACTGAGGGGCGATCTAATAACCATGTATAAGTATATAAGGGGACAATACAAATATCTCGCTGAGGATCTGTTTATACCAAGGAAGGTGACGGGCACAAGGGGGCATTCTTTGCGTCTGGAGGAGAGAAGGTTTTTCCACCAACATAGAAGAGGATTCTTTACTGTTAGGGCAGTGAGAATCTGGAATTGCTTGCCTGAGGAGGTGGTGATGGCGAACTCAGTCGAGGGGTTCAAGAGAGGCCTGGATGTCTTCCTGGAGCAGAACAATATTGTATCATACAATTATTAGGTTCTGTAGAAGGACGTAGATCTGGGTACTTATTATGATGGAATATAGGCTGAACTGGATGGACAAATGTCTTTTTTCGGCCTTACTAACTATGTTACTATGTTACTATGTTACTATGTTACATTTTTACCACCAAAATTCTGTTTTAGCCAAAGATTTTACATTTCCACACAAGAAGTGGGTAAAAATGGCACCAAAATCTGTCCCAAATTTCTGCTGAACGTGGCAATACCCCATATGCGTCTGTACAGTACAACTTAGCCATAGGGAGAGACTCAGGAGGAACGGAGGGCTATTTGCTGAATTAAGTGAATGGGTCTGTGCACATGTGAGTGTGTTCCCACGGACCGTGTGTCCATGGGCAAAACACGCTGACATGTCCGTTTTTAATGTCAGCATGGGCTGCAAAAGGTCCCACACACATGCACACGCATAACACACATGGATGTCATCCATGTGACACGCATCAGCACTGGGGAAGAAGCGTTACAGTAAGCGCTGTTCTCCGGCACGGAGTGCTGAACATGGCTCTCATCCTTCTCCCTTGCTCTGCTGGCGATCGGCGTGAGCAGGGGAGAATGATGAGTTACATTTACGTGATAACAGAGACTGCAGGCCGCCTGCGCTATAAATAAATAAATGAAAAAATTGGCGTGGGTTCCCCTGTATTTTCTATAACCAGCCAGGCAAAACTCTCAGCTGGGGGCTGCAACCCTCAGCTGTCAGCTTTAGCAAGGTTGGTTATAAAGAATAGAGGGGTCACCATGCCAATTTTTTTAACTATTTAAATAAATAATAAAAAAATAAATGGCTTCGGTTCCCCCCCATTTTTGACAGCCAGCCTAGCTAAAACTCACAGCTGGGGGCTGGTTTTCCCAGGCTAGTAAGGGGCCATGAATATTGCCCCCCCCCCCTCCCAGCCTAAAAATAGCAGCCTTCAGCTGCCCAGAAAAAGCACATCTATTAGATGCGACAATTCCCACTTGCCCTGTAGCTGGAAAGTGGAGTTCATATTTGTGGGGTTGAAGTCACCTTTGTATTGTCATGTGACATCAAGACCACGGCTTAGTAATGGAGAAGTGTCTATAAGACGCCTATCCATGACTAATCCAATCGTTGCATGGTAAATAAAGACACAGCCAGAATAAAGTCTGTTATTAGAAATAAAACAAAACACAGTTTTCCATTTTTATTTCACAATAACAAACACAGTTATACTCACTAAAAGCCTATTCCACCGAAGCCCTTGTTCTCCTGTAATAAACCAAAAATAAAAAAACAACAATATCCCTCACCTATCTGTAGTTCTGTCCCATGCCATAATGCATGTCTGGGGAATAATTAGTTTCAACCTGGATGGTGCCAAGATGCGACCGCCCAGGCTGAGAACCACTGGTGGATGAGAGCGCACCGTCAGTGACCGGTGGTAACATCATAGAGGTTACTTCCGGTCATGGAGGATATGTTCCCAGCCTCGACGAGCTGTGCCGAGATCCCTGCTAGCACTGTGAGCGCAAAGGTGACATCGTGAGCGATCATCAATGCAAATCAGGTCTCATTTGGCTAAATGAGAGGATCATGTGGCAATGTTCGCTGAATGGGTTAATTTCCACTATTAGGATAACTAGATTCAATAAGTGCCACTAGAGCTCTAGTCCTCTTTCTCTTTGAAGAGACTATTTGGATATTAAAATCACAAGAGAAGCATTGCATAGAATTATGTCTCCTTACACTGGCTTGGCACCCTCCACAAGGAGAAATGTTGTCTTTTAGACCCTGTCAGAGGTCTCTTACTTAGTCAAATCAGATCCCCTGCTTTGATCAGATCCACTGATGAGTGGCAAGCAGCCCTAAACATGTGTCTGCAAATGGAGTGTATGGTTTAGCTTCTTATCCTAAGTCATGTGGCAAGATTGATTAAAGGGTCAATAGTGACTTTTAGGATTGCTACCTTCAGTTAGTGACACTAGAGTTCTTGCCCTCTTCCTCTCTTAAGAGACTATTTGTATACTATCTAATACTGTCGCTATGTCCAGTGTAGAATTAAAAGGTTTGTCCAGGACTTTGATAAAGATGATCTATCCAAGGGAAAGACCATCAATATATTTAGAAATGCAGCATCGGTCACCCCTACTAATTAGCAATTTGCAGCTTGCGCTTTGACCGGGTGTAGACAGTGTATGGAGCTGGAACAGCTCGGCTCCATACACTGTGTAATAGCTGTTCTCAGGTAAAGCTTAGCTCTTATTGAGGTGGATGGCACAGAGCTGCAATATTTTACAATGGCCACTACAGAGTGTATAGAGCCTAGATCTTCCAGATCTGTACACTGTCTATATCCAACTATAGTGGGATCTGCCAACAGATGATCATGGGCGGGAGTGTCAGATACCCACTAATAATATCCTACAGCACCTGTAGAAGGTAATATTTTAGATCGCATAATACATTATTTACTTGCGTGATTCTTAGTTATTTTTACCTTGCCGTCTCTTTCCATTCAGCATCCTCTCCATCTTTAACACAGATTTCATCCAATTCTGTAAAAAGCTCATGGGGCACATGTTCTTCATCCTCTTCTGTCCCAAGGATGAACTGCACTCTTTGGGATGGTGTGTCTACAAGAATGATAAGGGTATACTTTTTTACTTTAGCCATTACTTATATTCAGGGAGACACCAGTGATATTCACATTCTCTCTTGTGAAGGCTTGGAAATATAGCAGTCGGCTAACTTTTTCTCTGGTGCTGTTGGAAGATATTTGGTGTTAACTCTCTGATTCTGCTCAAAATAAGTTGCTTCCCCCTTGTTTGTCACCCTTCTTCTCTTTAGTGTACAGTGGAGACTGACCAGTGCTCATCTCCCCCCACTTAGTCTTCCAACACTTGCGTGACAGCGGGCCATGTATACCTGGATTGGGGAAATATATCTACCAGGATGGGGAATATTAGTACAGAATTTAACACTTTTTTTGCTTCAATTTTTTTTAATTTTCCTCCTCTAAAACCTAGATATGTCTTATGGTCCGCTGCGCCTTATAGTCTGAAAAATGCAAAATATAACTATGTAGTCCAACTATTCAAAGACAAATGTTAATACGTCTGATCAGAAGAGGCTAATCTGGTTATGTGATTGCAAAATGACTACATACCATGAGCTAGTGACTCATCATGGCCTTCCTCTTGTATAACTCCCTTCATGCGGTCTCGTTTTCTGTGCTTCTGTCCATGAGTTCGATGATGTCTATGGCTTTGCCGACCCAGTGGCATCCGAACGCCAACATACAATGTTCTGTGCCCTAAATACAGAATATGAGATAATATTTAATACATTAATTCTTATTAACAGGGTCCCCAGCTACTATCAAGCTCTATCATTATTATATGTGCAATATCTTAAAAACATTTAATGTATTGGTTTCCAGAAGACCTTTATGAGTAGACCAATCAGACAAACAGTCAACTAAGGCTAGTTATATACATTAAACAAATGTCAAATGCTTTCATCTGATAATTATTTTTAGGCTTGCATATTTGTTGAAGGGGAACAAGACACTGCCAGATCTCTTGCCAGCTGTTTACTTCCCGTAAGAGCAAAGATTTTGGCAAGTTTAACACACCAAATCCTTCTGATCTTAAAAATCTGCTATTAGAAGAAAAGTGCACATCTACCAGTCCAGTTGAAGCCTTTTAAAAGTGATATTTGCACTACCTCCCCTGTAGGTGGGTCTTTTAACATTGTGGCCATTGCTACTTGTTTTACCGCCTTTGGATGAATTTTAGAAAAATTGCCTAAATCATACGGGCTGTTGAAATTAGTTGTACTGTTCAAAAACATTCAATGTAAAAAATGAATGGTATTGATTTAAACTACTTTAACATTGATAACCTATCCTTAGGATAGGTCATTCAAGTATGATCAGTGGGGTGCCGATAGTTGCTGATAGTTGTCAGAAGTGCTCATAGTGTCCAACCCCCTCCTCAATGCAGGATTCACTAAACCATCTTGGACAGATGTCTATCCAGCCTCTGTTTCAACACGTCCATTGTTCTAACTTATCTAGATCCTTCTGAATCCTTTGTCTTCTCTAGTGTTAAGGTACCGTCACATTAAGTGACGCTGCAGCGATATAGACAACGATACCGCTCGCTGCGTCGCTGTTTAGGTCGCTAGGAGACGTCAAACACTGTAACAGCTGAACGATGCAGGAGCGATCCAGTGACGTACTTATCGTTCTCGCTGGTTGTTCGCTCCATGAAAAACCATTGCAGGCATCTTTGCTTTTGCTGTCAAACATGACGAATCACGCCAACCTGACGACCAAATAAAGTTCCGGACTTTCAGCTATGACCAGCGATATCACAGCGGGATCCTGATCGCTGCTGCGTGACAAACACAACGAGATCGCTATCCAGGATGCTGCAACGTCACAGATCGTTGTCGTTCTCGTTGGTAAGTTGCTTAATGTGATGGTACCTTTAGCTATCCCTCCAAGCTTTGCATCATATGCAAATTTAATCAGTTTACCTTCAGTTCCCTTATCTAGATCGTTTATAAAAATATTGAACAACACTGGGGCCAGGACAGAGCCTTGTCGTACTCCACTTGAAACACTCTTCCAATTGGATGTGTAACTCTTTGAATATGATCACTGAGCCAGTTATGAATCCACTTAAACTGTAGCCTTGTCAATCCCATACTTTGTCATTTTTTCAATAAGGATAGTATGAGATACTTTATCAACCGCTCTGCTGAAGTCGAGATATGCTAAATCTACCGCATTTCCCTGATCCACCCAGTCAGTTATTCCATCATAGAAGGAAATTAATTATTCTAGCATGACTGGTTTGCTACAAACCCATGGCGGCTCTGGTTAACTACTATATTATTATCCAAGTCCTTACATATATGCTGTTTAGTAATTTGTTCAAATTTCTTTCATGGAATAGAAGTAAGGCTCACTGGCCTGTAATTTCCTGTCTACTTTCCTTAATTGAAGATAGGGACAACATTTTCCCTTCTCCAATATTCTTGGACTTCTCCTGTTTTCCAGGATTTTTCAAAGATTCTGGCTAAATATTCTAACTCTTTCAATACCCTAGGATATACAATGTGTACCAAATTATTTTGCAAATTGGATTCAAGGTTCATAAAGATTTAATTATTTTGTTTTTCAAATAAACTTGTGGATGGTATTGTGTTTCAGGGATCAATGGATCACTGAAATCAATCCTAAACACATGTGATAATTAGTTTTCCAAGTGATTCTAATTAAAGGAAAGCTACTTAAAAATTATGTTCCACATTATTAAGCAGGCCACAGGTTTCAAGCAATATGGGAAATAAAAAGCATCTCTCTGCTGCTGAAAAGTGTTAAATAGTGCAATGCCTTGGACAAGGTATGAAAACATTAGATATTCCACGAAAACTTAAGAGTGATCATCATACTGTGAAGAGATTTGTGACAAACAGAGCACAGAGAGTTCATGCAGATAAAGGCATATTGAGGAAGGTTTCTGCCAAATTAAATGGATTAAGAGAGCAGCTGCTAAAATACCAATACAAAGCAGCAAACAGTTATTTGAAGCTGCTGGTGCCTCTGGGGTCCCTCGAACCTCCAGGTGTAGGATCCTTCAAAGGCTTACTGTGGTGCATAAACCTACTATTCGGCCACCCCTAAACAGTGTTGACAAGCAGAAACTGTTGCAGTGGGCCCAGACATACATGAAGAATAGTTTTCAAACAGTCTTGTTTACTGATGAGTGTCGAGCAACCCTGGATGGTCCAGATAGATGGAGTAGTGGATGGTTGGTGGATGGCCACCATGTCCCAACAAGGCTGCGACGTCAGCAAGGAGGTGGAGGAGTCATGTTTTGGGCCGGAATAAGGGGAAACAGCTGGTAAGGCCCTTTAAGGCTCCTGAAGGTGTGAAAATGAACTCTGCAAAGTATATAGAATTTCTGACTGACAACTTTCTTCCATGGTATAAAAAGCAGATACGTGCCTTCAGGAGCAAAATCGTCTTCATGCATGACAATGCACCAAAGAATACCTCTGAGTCATTGGCTGCTATGGGCATAAAAGGAGATAAACTCATGGTGTGGCCACCATCTTCCCGGAGAACCTTTGGAGTATCATCAAGCAAAAGATCTATTAGGGTGGGAGGCAGTTCATATCAAAACAGCAGCTCTGGGAGGCTATTCTGACTTCATGCAAAGAAATACAAGCAGAAACTCTCCGAAAACTCACAAGTTCAATGGATGCAAGAATTGTGAAGGTGATATCAAAGAAGGGATCCTATGTTAACATGTAACTTGACAAACATAGAGATTGGAACAGCACCAGGGCTCGCCTTCTGGTTCTATGCCCCTTTGCTTATTTCACCGATATATACCAATTGCGTTTTCCAGATAAAGCTACTGGATACGGTGCTCTGCTCAATAAGTAACAGTAAGCTTCATATCTCATCAAAGGATAATAAAAGAAGCGGCACTCACCAGTTTGCTGAAAAAAGTTTCTTTAATGCAGCCTTAATCCATGCTTACAGGCTATTCAGACACGTTGCAGGTGATTCACAATCACCTGCAACGTGTCTGAATAGCCTGTAAGCATGGATTAAGGCTGCATTAAAGACACTTTTTTCAGCAAACTGGTGAGTGCCGCTTCTTTTATTATCCTTTGATGAGATATGAAGCTAACATGTAACTTGGCCTGTTAGGTTGTTTTGGAGTTAAATAGCTTTTTTGTTCAGTAAATGTGAACTCCTAATGCTGCAAATTCCACAAATGAGCATTTTCAGTTCTTTAAAACATATCAAATGTTTAGACATTCTACTGTGCCTAATAGTTTTTATTCATTTTGGAGATTATACTGTTATCATTGGGAGGTTTCTTCAATAAAATTTGATGTATAATCTAACAGGTGATGACTTTTATTAGACTCACTGTCATTTGCACCAACCATTTAGGAAAATCCGAGAAAAATATAATTTGCGTAATAATTTGGAACATGGTGTAATTCATTTAGGTAAGATAAGTGTTCCCTCATCATCTCTCTTTATAGATTGTGTGGATTCTTACCGAGTATAAGCCGACCTGAGTATAAGCCGACCCCCCTAATTTTGCCACAAAAAACTGTGAAAACTTAATGACTCGAGTATAAGCCTAGGGTGGGAAATGCAGCAGCTACCGGTAAATGTCAAAAGTAAAAATAGATACCAATAAAAGTAAAATTAATTGAGACATCAGTAGGTTAAGTGTTTTTGAATATCCATATTGAATCAGGAGCCCCATATAATGCTCCATAAAGTTTACGATGGCCCCATAAGATGTTCCATATTAAAATATGCCCCATATAATCCTGCATAAAGGTCAATAAAGGCCCCATAAGATGCTCCATAGACACATTTGCCCCATATAATGCTGCACAAATGCTGATTATGGCCCCATAAGATGCTCTATAAAGATATTTGCCCCACATAGTGCTGCACAAACCTTGATTATGGCCCTATAAGATGCTCCATACAGACACTTGCCCCATATACCGTAATGCTCCACAAACGTTAATTATGGCCCCATACAGACACTTGTCCCATATAGTGCTGCACAAATGTTATGGCCCCATAGATGCTCCATACAATCACTTGCCCCATATAGTGCTGCACAAACGTTATGGCCCCATATAGTGCTGCACAAACGTTATGGCCCCGTAGATGCTCCATACAAACACTTTCCCCATATAGTGCTGCACAAACGTTATGGCCCCATATAGTGCTGCACAAACGTTATGGCCCCATAGATGCTCCATACAAAACACTTGCCCCATATAGTGCTGCACAAACGTTATGGCCCCATAGATGCTCCATACAGACACTTGCCCCATTTGCTGTTGCTGCGATAAAAAAAAAAAAAAAAAATCACATACTCACCTCTCCGTCGCTCAGACCCCCGGCACTTTCAATAGTTAAATGCTCCTCGTTCCGGCGCCACTCCATGTTCAGCACTGACGTTCAGCAGAGGGCGCGCACTAGCCACGTCACCGCGCCCTCTGACCTGAGTGTCACTGCTGAAGACAGAGCGGCGCCGGACGAGGAAAGGTGACTATCGCGCAGCGCAGTGCTCCCCTCCCCGATATACTCACCTGGTCCTGGCGCTGTGCAGGTCCCTGCTTCCCCGACCCCGCAGCTTCATCATGTACTGAGCTGTCACCGTTACCGCTCATTACAGTAATGAATATGCGGCTCCACCTCCATAGGAGGTGGAGCCGCATATTCATTACTGTAATGAGCGGTACCAGGAAGAAGCTGCTGCAGGGACCTGCAAGGACCACGCCTGGAGTAGGTGAGTATTATTAGACAACCCCCGCTCCCCCTCACCTGCCGACCCCTGGGTATGACTCGAGTATAAGCCGAGAGGGGGACTTTCAGCCCAAAAAAGTGGGCAGAAAATTTCGGCTTATATTCGAGTATATACGGCATATTATCTTGATGACACCGCAAAAATCAGTTGATGTTACATTTGCTTTCTTAGAGAACACAGATGCACAATAGGAACTTAAAAGTTTGGCTTTCTCAACATAATTTTTGACCAATTCACCTTCTTCATCCTTTAAAAATCCTATAGCAAAATCCTTTTTACTGCTTTTGGTCTCCCTTGCAAGCCTCACTTCATTACTGGCTTTAGCTCTTCTAACACTTGCTCTGCATTCCTGCAAACAGCATTCTTGTTTAGATATGGCCCCCTCATTCCATTTAATATACATTTCTTTTTTTCTTTTTAACAAATGATTAAGTTCTGTGTTCATCCATCCAGGTCTCTTTAAATGTTTCCACTCCATTCTCCTTTTCGGGATTGTTACCGATTGTACAGTGAGAATTTCATTTAGCAAAATCTCCCATCCTTCTTGGACATTTCCGTCCTTTAGAACATCCAGCTTTGAACCTTCCCCTACCCTCTTTTCGAGTCGATTAAAATCTGCTCTGGCCTTCCTTCTTTTCTAATCTAAAATTAAATGATAGCATGATTGCTGCCTCCTAAATTACCAGCCACCTTTTTACTTTCTCAACCATTTCTTCCCAGATGGTAAGAATTAGGTCCAAGATTGCAGATCCTCTTGTTCAGCTTCTACCTTTTCATAAATAAAGTTGACAGCCAGAGAAGATAATAATTTTCTGGACCCAGTACATTTGCCTCACTGAGATTCCCAACAAATATCTGGATAGTTAAAATCTGCCATGATCACTTTGTCGCACATTTTTGAGAACAGAGACATCTGATGTAAAAAATAGTTCATCCATATTTTCAGTCTGTCCAGGTGGCTTATACTAAACACCTAAAATATTGTTCTTTCTGTTCCTCTCTCCTTGTATACTCTGATCCTTGGTTAAAGGGAATCTGTTACCCCCAAATCATGGGTGAGGTAAGCCCACCAGCATCGGGGGCTTATCTACAGCAATCTGGAATGCTGTAGATAAGCCCCCGATGTATCCTAAAAGATGAGAAAAAGACGTTAGATTATACTCACCCAGGGGCATTCCCGTTGTTGGTCCGGGTCTGGCGCCTCCCATCTTCATCAGATGACGTCCTCTTCAGAAGGCAGAGCAAAGTACTACAGTGCGCAGGCGCCAGGCCTCTCTGACCTTTCCCGGCACCTGCGCACTGCAGTACTTTGCTCTGCCCTCAACAGGGCAGAACAAGTACGCGTGCGCTAGAGCTGCAGCGTAAAGACCCAATGAGGATATCATCTGATGAAGATGCGAGGCGCCGCACCCAGAGCAACAGTGGGAACGCCCCTGGGTGAGTATAATCTAACGTCTTTTTTTCATCTTTTAGGATACATTGGGGGCTTATCTACAGCATTCCAGAATGCTGTAGATAAGCCCCTGATGCCGGTGGGCTTACCTCACCCGCGATATTGGGGGTGACCGGTTCCCTTTAAACAAAAGCCTTTTAAGGCCGCAATCAGACGTCAGTGTTTTTGAAGTGGATTTTTGAGTGGATTCACCCCCACCCCACACTCAATGTGAACATAGCCTGAATCCATCTCTGTCAATTTTTATTTTTTCTAATCCATAAAAGACAATTTCTTAAAAGGGAGTGCCTCATGAAGACCATACAAGGGGTTTTTCTATAAAGGAGAGCAAAATTTCTTTTTTTTTTTCTTAGGGGTGTTGAAAGAGATTCAGCTGATTGCCCCAATCATTCAGCTGATTTTCTGAAGTGAAAATCTCTTCAAATTGGCAGTTTTTGTTCTCCATCAGGGCTCATATACATGGCCATCTTTGGATTTGTACATATACAGCTGTATATAGCGCTGTGCATGTGTATACATTTAATTTCATATAAAAGGTACATAATAGTTTGTACCCAACACCAAGGAAAAAAAAAATCAAAACATGCTCAATTATATGCCCACATAACCCCATAATATGCCGTATGGAGAAGTGACAAAGAGAACCTAACGCTTCATATACAACTATGACCATGACTTCTTGGTCTTCATTGCACAAATACATTCAATTACAAGAAAGGAAAAAATGTTCACACACTTAAAATTTGACCAAATCAACTATAAACTACAAAAATCACGCCAACAGCAAATAAAAAAAGGATGATGAATGCAGATAACTTACATCTATTCTAACCCTGAGCTCATTTAAAACTGTCCACTTTCCACTTGATAGAAACTTGATTTATATCAAGTTTATCATTAGTGAAACACAACATGAGGCAGAGGAAGCCGGAGAAGGAAGGACAGAATACACTGAGCTGTCGGGAATGGAACATTTTCCATCTGTCCAAAAACTGCAAGCAGAGATTTTCAAGGTTAATTGTTTTTTAAGTTGTTTGTCAATTTGAAAGCTGTTGTGACACATTAGATAATTACAGTAAATCCAAAGTAGGATGTTTGTCCTGGGAAAGGGATTTTTCCAAAACAGCTAAATGAATAACTAACAAATGAAGTTTTGGGCAGGGCTGCCAACAAATTTGACATCTTGGTAGTTTAGTCAAAACATTTACAATAGATGGAATACTTTAAAGGGAATCAGTCACCCACCGGGACGTATATGACCTATTCATATGGGCATACAGGTGAAAGAAATGTTACACTAGTCTTACCTGTATGCCTCATATTAGTGGTCTTGTTCTTGAGAAATCTTATATTCTTTCCTCATGCTAATAATTTCTTCCAGGCTCCGGGGCGCATGGAGCCTGGAAGAAATCCCTGCCTCCTGTCTTCATTGTAATACTACCCCCTCCCATGCACATCAGTTGTGGTGCCGACATCCCGCACCTGCGCCCTGTACGGTTTTCACAATATGTACCTTTTCCAACCTTCTGTGGGCATTGCATTCAGGGATCTTCTGCACAGATGCTGCCGACTTCCGGTCCACTGACCTCCGGAGTGTGCAACGATAAGGTGCTCTCCCCACTTCCTCTCTGCATAGTCATGGCTACGTACACATGGTTCCTAGCGATGACTAACAGTCATCGCTAGGAACCATGTGTACATAGTGATGACTATGCAGGGAGGAAGTGGGGAGAGGAACTTATCATTGCGCACTCCAGAGGTCACAGTGACTGGCATACGCAGAAGATCCCAGAATGGAGTGCCCATAGAAGAGAGTTAAAGGTATGTATTGTGGAGGGAGTGTAGAGTGCAGGCACGGATTCTGACCCCAGTACTGACGTGCATGGGAGGGGGATGATATTATAATCAAGACAGGATGGTTTGGGGTGAGCTGGACCGCAGAGTGAAGGCAAAAGGGCCAACAAGTGATAAGCATCTCTGGGAACACCTCCAAGATTGTTGGAAGACCATTCCCAGTGACTACCTCTTGAAGCTCATCAAGAGAATGCCAAGAGTGTGCAAAGCAGTCATCAAAGCAAAAGGTGGCTACTTTGAATAACCTAGAATATAAGACATATTTTCAGTTGTTTCACACTTTTTTGTTAAGTACGGTATATAATTCCACATGTGTTAATTCATAGTTTTGATGCCTTCAGTGTGAATTTACAAAAAAAATCCCCCCCCCTTTTAACACATACCCCGATTTATGATGCACAGATACGGCAGAGAAATGTATAGTACAATGCCAGATTTCACTTCTTACATGAGTGACAGCTATTGTAAATTCTGCAGTGTATATATACAGGAGAGGTGCTGTGCAGTGTATATATACAGGAGGAAAGGTGCTGTGCAGTGTATATATACAGGACAGGAGGAGTGGTACTGTGCAGTGTATATATACAGGAGGAGCGGTGCTGTGCAGTGTATATATACGGGGGAGAGGTGCTGTGCAGTGTCGTGAGCAGGGCGTTGTTGTATCAGAAAATCTTTTCTGTTTTGAGTTTTTCTATGAAACAAAGACTTTTCTACATAAACGTTGTTTGGTTTTGCGGCCCTAACAGATCTGTACTACAAAGTAACAGGCGGCTCGGGCATTAATGAGGGACCTGATGCTGAATCCTTTCCACAAACCCTAATGACCCAATTAGTGCCCCATCATTAGAAGCTCATTAAACGCCTCCCTGTCCCGAGCAGTCATGTACAGTATGGGGGGATCCTGCAGCCCACCCCCTGACTGCTTCATACCATACACTGCCCTCTGTCGCGCTCACTATTTTCCTGTGCATTTCTCCTTCATCGTTACCCCATGTTACACTTGTCACCCCCCACTACAGAGTAGCAGGGCAGCTAATGTCACAGGTCACCCCCTCCCGGACCCTAATGGCAGCAGGAAATGTCTGCTCCTCTATTGGGTTGGAACCTGATTTAATCAAGGAATAATGTGGATTTGTTGCCGATGGCTGCAGGGGAAGGGTTAAATGATGCCATGTCCGTGGTGGGAGCAGTGGCAGCTGCTGGGACCTGGACAGACACAACCAATGTTGCTGTGACTGCACAGTGTGACCTGGAGGAGAGAAGCTGAGACTCCGGAGCAGAAATCACCCACATGCCAGCACTGGGCAGAGTCCCGCCACGGGGCCCCAACGGACAGCCAAAGCTCAGTTTTATCCATGGCAGCAGCTCCCCTTCCTCCTGGCATCTGGTTAACCCCATTTATGCGGGTCGGATTGTTATCTTTAAGGTTTAGCAATAACCTTCATACAGATGGGAAGGGGCTAAGCTTCTTCCTACCCCACTGGTGCAGGTTTGGTGCAGGCAGCATGCATGTATTCTGGGAGATCTGGGTGGCTGCAGGTTGCAGGCTGCACCCCACCAGCTGCTCCTCCAGACATCACCCACATTTTTAGGCAGCGGAGACAGACAGCAGCAGACTGAGCCACAAGACCAACTGCAACCACTGCTGGATACCTTTGCACTCACTCAGGCACTGATAGGAGCTCCTCCGGAATCTGCCTGATAAGTTCAGCTCAGCACTGCAGCCAGCCAGGGGCGGAGATCAGAGCAGGAGAACGTGCTCTCCACACCCACAAGCAATGTCACACTGGCTGCCTTCTCTTAACCCCTATGTGTGACTGCCTGGCTGCACTGACTGAGTGAGAAGATGCTTGTGTCAGAGCTGGCACATAGGGGTTAAGAGAACGCAGCCAGCAGTGACATTGTGGGCGGAGAGAGCATGTTCTTCTGCTCTGCTCTCCCAGCTGTATCTATGACAGTGTGAGTGGGCCCCCCTCTCTCCCCAGGACCCCGGCATTTGCCCAGGTGCGCCGGGTGCTGACGCCGGCCCTGACCCTCCTAATTAGGACCAGAGTAGTACCACACCTATTTTGGGCCAGTTCTGCCAGGTATCTATTGGCCAATACTACTACGGGCAGATGAAGGATGCAGGAGTGAAGTGAACCATAAATAGTAGCAAATTATATATATATATATATATATATATATATATCTATATATATAGATATATATATAGATATATATATATATATATATATATATCAATATCAAATATTGGTGATGCTCTTAGAAACAACAAGGGACTAATCAAATCAGAGTCTTAGCAACACAACCTGCCCAGAGCGGCAAAGGAATGACAAGAGGTTGTCCCCAGGAAAGTATCTGTTATCCTTGTACTAATTAGGTGTTAATGTGATGTGCATACAACACGAAATCAACTAAGGGTACCGTCACACTATAACATTTCGATCGCTACGACGGTACGATTCGTGACGTTCCAGCGATATCGTTACGATATCGCTGTGTCTGACACGCAGCAGCGATCAGGGATCCTGCTGAGAATCGTACGTCGTAGCAGATCGTTTAGAACTTTCTTTCATCGCTGGATCTCCCGCTGTCATCGCTAGATCGGTGTGTGTGACACCGATCTAGCGATGCGACCGCGCTTAGTTACCCGATGTTTACCCTGGTTACAAGCGTTAAACTAAAAAAAAAAAAAAAACAGCACATACTTACATTCTGGTGTCCGTCAGGTCCCTTGCCGTCTGCTTCCCGCACTGTGACTGCCGGCCGTAAAGTGAAAGCAGAGCACAGCGGCTGTGCTTTCACTTTCACTTTACGGCCGGCAGTCACTGAGTGCAGGAAGCAGACTGCAAGGGACCTGACGGACACCAGAATGTAAGTATGTGCTGTTTGTTTTTTTTTAGTTTAACGCTTGTAACCAGGGTAAACATCAGGTAACTAAGCGCGGTCCTGCGCTTAGTTACCCGATGTTTACCCTGGTTACCCAGGGACCTCGGCATCGTTGGTCGCTGGAGAGCTGTCTGTGTGACAGCTCCCCAGCGACCACACTACGATTTACCTACGATCACGGCCAGGTCATATCGCTGGTCGTGATCGTAGGTAAATCGTATAGTGTGACGGTACCCTTAGAGTCTCAAATACTGACACAAAAACATCAAGCTGTTTAGAGAGGCATAGGATGCAGAGCATACCCCAGGGCAGGGATGTGACTGCTGCTCCTAGCAACAATTAGTATTAGGAGTAATGTGACTATACATAAGAATATTAAGGGGTTGTCCCATGAACAAAGTTCATTTTAATCAACAGATCTTAGAATAATAATAACTTCCACAATTGTATGTGTTTAACCCCTTAAAGACAGTGGGATTTTCAGTTTTTGCGTTTCCGTTTTTTGCTCACTGTCTTCCCAGAGCCATATCTTTTTATTTTTCCGTCAGTATGGCCATGTGAAGGCTTGATTTTTGCAGGACGAGTTGTACTTTTGAATGACACCGTTGATTTTACAATATCGTGTACTGGAAAACGGGAAAAAAATTCAAAGGGTGGTGAAATAGCAAAAAAAAAGTGCAATTCCAAATTTTTTTATTTTTTTATTTTTTAAACCATGTTCACCAAATGCTAAAACTGACCTACTATTATGATTCTCCAGGTCATTACGAGTTCTCAGATACCAAACATGCATAGATTCTGTTTTACTTAAGTGGTGAAAAAAAATCAAAAGCTTGCAAACATAAAAAAATGCCATTTTCCGAGACCCATAACGTTTCCATTTTCGTGATCTGGGGCTGGGTGAGGGCTTATTTTTTGCGTGCTGAGCTGACATTTTTATTGATACCATTTTGGTGTAGATACAATGATGTTACTGTATTTTATTGCAATGTTGGAGCAATAAAAAAACCACCAAAATTCTGTCATTTTGAATTTTTTTCTCGTTACGATGTTTACTATTCGTATTATTTTTCTATTTTGATAGATCAGGCGTTTCTGAACGCGGTTACACCAAATGTGTATTTTTGATAGTTTTTAATTGTTTTATTTTGAATGGGGAGAATAAGGGGCAATTTAAACTTTTATACAATTGTCCTCAAAACTTTACATACCCCAGCAGAACTATTGCTTTCTTGTCTTTTTTTTCAGAGAATATGAATGATAACACCAAAACTTTTTCTCCATTCGTGGTTAGTGGTTGGGTGAAGCCATTTATTGTCAAACTACTGTGTTTTCTCTAATCATAATGACAACCCAAAACATCCAAATGACCCTTATCAAAAGTTCACATACCCCATTTCTTAATACCATGTATTGCCCCCTCTAACATCAATGACAGCTTGAAGTCTTTTGTGGTAGTTGTGGATGATGTTCTTTATTTTCTCAGACGGTAAAGCTGCCCACTCTTCTTGGCAAAAAGCCTCCAGTTCCTGTAAATTCCTGGGCTGTTTAGCATGAACTGTGCGAGGCTGCTAAAGGCAACAAATGCACCACTGGGTGTGTTATGTTATCTATCCTTTGCCTCTGTAAAACACATTCATGGTTTTTGATGCAGTGTTTGAGATTGAAATTTGACTTAATGATGTATACCCAATCAGACTGACTCAAAAGACATTTGGTTTGTAAGGATACATTCCTGGTTACGTGACAATTCGCTTTTCTAAGGCTACTTTCACACTAGCGTTTTTTTGCAATACATCGCAATGCGTCGTCTATGGGAAAAAACGCATCCTGCAAAGTTGTTTGCAGGATGCGTTTTTGCCCCATAGATTAACATTAGCGACGCATTGCGACGCATTGCCACACGTCGCAACCGTCGTGCGACGGTTGCGCCGTGTTGTGGCGGACCGCCGGGAGCAAAAAAAACGCTACATGTAACGTTTTTTGCTGCCGACGGACTGCTTTTTCTGACCGCGCATGCGCGGCCGGAACTCCTCCCCCACCTCCCCGCATCTCACAATGGGGCAGCAGATGCGATGAAAATCTGCATCCGCTGCACCCGTTGTGCGGCGCAAAAAAACGCTAGCGTCGGTAACCTCGGCCCGTCGCACTGCGACGGGCCGAGCCCGATGCTAGTGTGAAAGCAGCCTTAGCCGTGTCCCGATTTACTCCAAATCTACAAAGTAATCTATAGACGAGTTGTAGATCTTTTCAAAATGGTGTGCTATGCGTTTCCCAGATCCTAATAAGGAGGGCAGTTCTCGTGCAACACTCGAACCTCATTGGAGAGAAAACAAGGAGAGCTGCTACCTTGGATCTAATCCTCAGAAACAGGGAGGAAATGGTTGAGGAGGTAAGAGTGGCTGGGTCCCTAGGAGGTAGCGACCATGCTATTTTAGAATTTTGGATATCTAGACCTGTGAAGACTCAGACATCAAGGTTAGATTTCTGAAAGGACAGATTATAAGGGACTCAGAAATAGAATTGGAGGGATCCAATGGCTGGATATCCTTAAGGACAAAAATGTCCAGGAAGGATGGGAAATCTTGAAAAATGAGATTCTCAAAGCACAATCATTAACAATTCCGAAAAGACGGAAGAGTAGGAAGCATTTAAGGAAACCAGGATGAATGAAAACAGAACTTAAACACATGCTAAAAAGGAAGAAAAATGTTTATCAACTGGAAAGAGGGAGGCATATCTAAAGAAGAATATAATGCCGTCTGTAGAACCTGCAGGGCACGAATCAGATTATCTAAAGCCAATAATGAATTAAGGCTTGCAAGAGCTGTCAAAAGCAATAAAAAAGGATTTTGGGAATACGTCAAAAGAAAAAGAAAAGTCAAAGATGCTATAGGATTTTTACAGGATGAAAATGATGAAATGGTAAGAAAGGATATTGAGAAGGCCGAACTTTTAAATTCCTATTTTGCATCTGTTTTCTCTCAGAAAGAAAATGTATCATCAACTGATTTTCACTGTTCTATTAAGGGAATAGAAGAATCCAGGATATCTATAAACAGAAAGATAGTGAGGAGAAAATTAGCTAACATAAATGAATTCAAGTCTCCAGGTCCAGATGAATTACACCCCAGAGTATTGAAGGAGATAGCAGAAGAAATTTTTGAACCACTCTCCATAATCTTTGAAAATTCTTGGAGAACAGGAGAAGTCCCAGAAGACTGGAGAAGAGCAAATGTTGTTCCTATCTTTAAAAACGGGAAGAAGGTGAACCCAGAGAACTATAGGCCGGCGAGTCTGACGTCTATACCAGGAAAGATCTTTGAACAAATTATTAAACAACATGTATGTAAGTAACTGGATAAGAATGAAGTGATTAAACAGAGTCAGAATGGGTTTGCAACTAATAAGTCATGTCAGACTAACTTAATTTCCTTCTATGACAGAATCACTGACTGGGTGGATCAGGGAAATGCTGTAGATATAGTATATCTTGACTTCAGCAAAGCATTTGACAAAGTATCTCACACAATCCTTATTGAAAAAATGACTAAGTATGGAATGGACAAGGCAACTGTTAGGTGGATTCATAACTGGCTTAGTGATCGGACCCAAAGAGTATTCGTAAATGGCTGCACATCCAGTTGGAAGAATGTCTCAAGTGGGGTAACACAGGGCTCTGTCCTTGGCCCTGTATTGTTCAACATCTTTATCAATGATTTAGATGAAGGAATTGAGGGTAAACTGATTAAATTTGCTGATGACACAAAGCTAGGAGGGATAGCTAATACTAGAGAACAGCGAGAGAGGATTCAAAAAGATATAAAAAACTGGAGCAGTGGGCAGCAATTAACAAAATAATTTTTAACAGGAAAAATGCAAAGTGCTACATCTGGGTAATAAAAATGAAAAAAAAAAATACAGAATGGGTGGAACAGGGCTAAGCAACAGCACATGTGAAAAAGACTTGGGTATACTAATAGATCACAGACTAAACATGAGTCAACAGTGTGATGCAGCAGCAAAAAGGGCAAATACAATTCTGGGGTGTATTAACAGAAGTATACAGCCTAGACCACATGAAGTCATTATTGCCCTCTACTCCTCTTTGGTCAGACCTCATCTAGAATACTGTGTCCAGTTTTGGGCACCACATTTTAAAAAAACATCAACAAACTGGAGCAAGTTCAGAGAAGAGCAACCAGAATGGTGACCGGTCTGCAAACCATGTCCTATGAGGAACCTTTTCAGGATTTGGGAATGTTTAGCTTGCAAAAAAGAAGACTGAGAAGAGCGTTAATAGTTGTCTACAAATATCTCAAGGGCTGTCACATTGTAGAAGGATCATCTTTATTCTCATTTGCACAAGGAAAGTCTAGAAGCAATGGGATGAAATTGAATGGGAGGAGACACAGATTCGATATTAGAAAAAACTTTTTGACAGTTAGGGTGATCAATGAGTGGAAACGGCTGCCACTAGGGGTGGTGAGTTCTCCTTCAATGGAAGCCTTCAAACAGAGGCTGGTCGGACACCTGTCTGGGATGATTTAGTGAATTCTGCTTTGAGCAGGGGGTTGGACCAGATGACCCAGGAGGTACCTTCCAACTCTAACATTCTAGAATTTATATTGTTTGTGTGATATTTACTCCATTGAGCTTATTATATTCCGCATTTAATTAAAAGTTATATATTTGGGAGTTTTCTTCCCAGGTTCCAGAGGCACATTCTCTGCATTGCGGGAGGGGGGGGTTAAGTGGTCAAACCCCCCAGCGAATAGCATGCTATACCTTATCCTAGGATAGGAGATTACTATTAGGATTGACCCTTTAACAGAGTCCTTTGTTTGGTACCATTATCTATTAACCCAAGTCAAACCATGTAAAATTTAGTTTCTCCTGTGATAGAGATTCAAAAAAATTTCAAATTGTGTTCTGGTTCCCCCACAAATCGAGGACATGTGAGTAATGTATTATCTGAGGATATCTTCTTTTAAGCTTCTAATAATGCAGATGTAACCAGGGGGTATTTAGTGGTCTTTACTGTAGACAATTTACAGAAATCTTGACTGGCAGGAGATTCATTCTGCCCAAACTGCGAGCTGCATGCATCAGACACGAAGTACGTTACTGCAGCAATGTACGTTTTACTCTGAAACGCTGCGGCATATCAGAGAGAACATTATCTGATAAACTGCTTGTCGACAATGCATTGTGGATAACCTATCCGAGGCAAGTCTCATGTGGCTTCTCTCCATCTCCCCTCACTGCCCCTTGCCAGTTATTACTCAAAGAAAACCTGTCATATCCCCAAACTTTTAACATGCAGATATATTATAAATCTGAAGCTTAATAGGGTTAAAATGCTGCTAGACCTCCTCACTGAAAATGTGGCTACTCGGAGAAATTTAACTTAATTTTTCCTGGGAATCGTCCGCTTTCGGTCATATAGGAGTGACATGTTCGTTTTTTCTGGTGTCACGGATGAAGAGGGTCAATACAAGTCTATGGGTCATGAAAGACACGTACAGCACACCATCGGAATCCATGTACAGTCCATGTGCTGTATGTGTCCTGTTCGTGTTTAACATTGCAAAGTATAGGAGAAGCTTTGTAATTTATTTTCTCTATCCACGAAAAACACTGATGACTCGGATGGTAAAAACGGACATACTGATGTACAAGACCGATGAAACTAGTACCATTTTATGATGGATGTGTGAATGAGTCCTTAATAAGAGTAACTTCCAGGCACATGTGATCCTTTAACAATATACCTATAGAAGCCTACAAAAGGAGAACCAGCCATTGATGCCCCACAAATGCCCCCAAAGAAGAAGTGTGACAGTCAGATGCTCTCTAAACAGTGAGATACCTATAAATGCCCCTAAAAAATGCCCAACAGAGATGCTTCCTAACATGGCAACTAAACAGGCCCCAACCCTACAATAATTCTGTCTACGGATTCCACCTGCCAGCCACGTTCTCTGAATTTACCCACCATTTACCCACCAATGGATATTACTTGGTGTAGCGCTGCCTCTGGCCAGTGATGGTAATCCACTGGTCAATAGTAGTGACTGCCATTATACAGTCCCTCAGCTAAGCTATAAAATGATGGTCCAAGGAAATTCTACTCTGCAAGAAGAGCCTAAATGCCTTCCATCATATCATATAGTGTATAGCTTTTATATGACAAAACCTAAGATGGAAACAAAATAGCATATACCCTGTTGTAAGTAAATAGTAATGGAAATAACATAAGGTACTTAGTAAATTCTGTTTTTGATTAAAAAAAAAAAAACACATAAAAACCATCCCACCGCAACAAGGTGTACCCAATCGGGATGGTCCTAACAGTCGAATAGCTTTTATATGTCAAAATATAGAACCCAACATGCTGTTCCCTGTTCAATCCAAAAGAATCACCTCTGTGGGAAATGAAATCTAAGTGTGAACATAACATTTACAAAAAGACTACATCCAATAAGACAATGCCTCTAAAGAAAAAAAGGCGATATTTACTCTCCCTCTAAATTTAGAAATACTGCAGACTGCGGAAATAACGATTACATTTAATGTGCCGCCGTAAATAGTGGAATAAACGAGAATAAAATCCTCTTAGCAATAAAATGCTTGTTGAAAGCATTGTGCTGCGGGAAATGACCTAGTGTTCATTTCGCTGCTGCTTTTCTTCTGCGCAGGGTTTTAAAATAGTCAGAGCTAAAGAATAATCATCTGTCAGTAGGACGGGGATAAAAATGTGTCACTGAAAGTCTAAATCCACCCAGAGATATATTCTGCACTTACTGCTTAGTCTGCCATGTACTTGGTGTTACTGGATGTATGAAAATGTTTATGTAACCGGCCGATCTCTGCAGGAAGGGCGGCTATTATTAGAGATCAGTCTATAACACAGGCAGCTCAATAGCTTGGAGAGGTGGAAAATAGCACATTAATCGCTTTGATTAGTTATACAAGACGTGGGAGTAATGTGCTCGCGTCACTCCGATCCCACGGTAATGACGTGTAGAGGACATCAGGGTGTACAGACCAAATGCACAGAAGAATAGAAGCTTAAACGTGGGGATACAGATGTAGAACATGAGACAGTGTTGCAACTAATAAGGTGATATTATGGGGATTTTCTAGAATTAATGGAGTTGTCCAAGAGACGCACTGCAGTACTTGGTAGCGGCTGCAACATAATGTACGTAGCGATGCACCCCGCCACTGCCAAATGTGAAACCAGCTGGTTGGTCCGGTGTCGAGAATCAGACTCCCACTGATCTCATATAGGCTAGGTCATCAATGTGTTAGTTCTGGATAACTCCTGTAAATTACTTTTACGGTACTCCCCCAGACTTGGCAGCTGTAAAAGTAACAAAATGAGCGTTACTAACCACCGTCGCTCCAGCACTGCCTTTCTGCCGCTGCACATGGCAACATCAAGGCGACTCCACATGTGGCCGCTGGGCTCAGTGGTCTCGTGCCGACTAAATCCGCATCACCACTGAGCCAAGATTGGCTGTAACTGACCTGTGCTGTAGATGGGTCATCACCGCTGCAGCCTGTCAATTAACACTAGGGGATGCAGCAGAGGGGCAGCACTGGAGCTGCCGTAGGTTAGTACAGTTCATGCCCCAACCAGGGAAGTACAAAAAGTTAATGTTGGGAAACTCTTTATTTTGTGGGCTTGTGCACACAGAGTTTTGGAGAGAACACATTATACATCAAATATTCATTGTGGGAACGTAGCTTTTAAGGGAACCTGTTACCAGGAATGACGCTGTTGACCTGTAGATATAGAGTTAATCTGCAGGTTAACAGCGTTATCATGCTGCCCGGCGCCTGCACGCGGCCAAATGCCGCAGGGAGAAAATGATCTTTATTCTCCTCATCAGCATTCGTTATTCAGTCATAGGGGCGGCACCGGTTCTGTCACAGAGAGGCCACTGTAGCCATGCGGCCGGCCGGCAGTCAGGGCCGGAGGCGCGGTCACAGTGGCCGCTCAGAGCGGTGACTGTACCGCCGCCGCCCTCATGACTGAATACCGAATGCTGGTGGGGAGAATAAAGATCATTCGGCAGCATGAGATAGGCTTTTTTTTTTTTAGATTATTAAGAAGTGATTAACTCAAAGTCACATTTTCTTACCAACAGACTGGGGACACCCCTGCGGCGATAATTAGGGACCCCCAGTGTTACAAAGCTCCGATATACAATAGCGGCACAATATGATAGAATATGCCTTCTGCAGCTATGCATTATTTATTGCGGCCAATTGGCTTGGCACTATGTCAAGCTGTGTTGCCATGGAAACATAAATAAACAATAATGCAAAGTCAGACAATGCCACAATGATTTCCTGAAAGGTCTACAGTAAGTCGCAGTAGGAAACAGCGAAATACAATAAATCGTTGGAGGAGGGGAACAACAGAAAACAATCAATTCCTAAAATGCTGCTATGTAAATGTGTTCTTCAGCAAAATAAAAAAAAAATATATGTAAATGCCTCCAAATTGTCCAAATTTAAAAAAAAACATTTCACAACGGATTGGTTTTAAAAAGGTACAGGTTACCGCAACCAGGCCAATGTTTACGCTTTAAAATCATCTTAAAGGAATTGTCCAGGCATCCAATACTAATGACCTATCCATCAATATCAGATGGGTAGAGTCCGACACTCGACAACCCAACCAGCTGTGGCGGCTGGATGTAAACATCGAACACAGATGTAAGGCACAGCGCCGATCAATGGGTATCAGCTACGGACAAGAACAGCACATCAGCTGCTTGTCAAGAAAACGGTGTGCAGCATCGTCTATACGTTGAATGGAGATCTGCTGTACAGCTCTGTTTAAGGTTTACATCTGGCCACTGAAGAAGCCAACAACAGCTGAGAGGTGGGATCATCAGGTGTTGGACCCCTGCTTATCTCATACTGATGACCAATCCTAAGGATGTGTTATCGATAGGAGATGCCCAGGCAGCCCCTCTAACTCATCTACACCTTCGTCAGGTTTCACATATCCGTGTCTTGCAGTCTGTACTCGGACCGTGATGCACAGACTGACCTATGATATAGGCCTAAGAGGCAGCACAGGTTAGGTCAGGAGACCTGTGGCCAGGCCGCACATCGTTGTCCAAGTACCGACTGAGGAACAGATGTGTGAAACCAGCCTTAACGTGAGTCTGTCAGCCCAAAACTCAAATCATTTATACATTCATATAGGGGGCCCTAAGTCCCATAAAATCATATCTGTAGTGAAGATTTTACTTTTATATACAGTATATAAAAAACAAACAAAAAAAAAAAAACATTTTATTTGATATAAAAATAATGGGGCTTTGCTGCACCAAGAGGTCAGTGTACCTTTCCGCCTCTCAATTACAGTAATCCGCTGCTGCCCTTATGTTGACTGACTTCACTTGCTTTGGACCGCTGCCTGAATAAAATCCTCAGCCCGGAACACATTGACACTGCACTGTCCTCATTCCCCTTTCCCAACTTCAGAAGCCACTTGCTGCACATAGGATCACACAATGGCAGGCAGCTGATACTGACCGGAGACAAGGATAAGAGCGTGAACAGACTGACACTGTGTGCAACTCTTTCTCCTGTCAGCATCAGCGGTCCAGTACGGTGTGATTTTAGGTGTAGTGAGTAACCGCTGCAGAAAGGTGAGGCCTGAGAAAGCACTGGCACTGTGATTGCACTCAGCTCTGGCAGAGTCAGTGTGTGCATTCCTATCCCTCTCCTGTCAATATTGTCCATCTGCTACTGTGCGATCCTGTTAGCAGCAAGTGGAAGATAGCAGACACAAAAGATATGATAATATTCTTGCACACACTGTCACTATATGGGCTCTCAACTTTTGCATGGCTAAAAATTCAATTCAGTCAGCTCTACAAAGTGAATACTGTCAATCAACATAAGGAGAGGTTCAGATGATTACTTTTGGGAAGACAGAAAGCTGCACTGTTGGGGGGACCCAAAAAAATGACATGGGGTCTCGCCTATTTTAATAACCAGCAAAGGCAAAGCAGAGAGCTGCGGACTGATATTAATAGGCTGGGAAGGGCCATGGATATTGTCCCCTTCCTAGCCTAATAAGACCAGCCCTGAGCCACCACAGAAACGGCGTATCCATTAGATGTGCAAAATCTAGTAGTGACATCACCGCTCATCAGTCCATTGGCCTTGTGAGAATCGGCCACTGTGAACTGGGGTAACCTCATCGACATCACCTCAGTTAACATCTGCCAAGTCTCGCCAAGTACAGTGTCTGGTGCAGCAGCCGCTGCAGGGTCTGTCTATGGAGCTGCACTCTCTGAACGGGCCTCTACAGACTGGACGAAGAAGACGGGGATCATCATGACACCTACATTTCGATTGCGGTGGACCCCTGAGGATTTTTTGTTTGTTTTGGTAATAAATGGGTAAAGAGGAAACTTGTAGGGGAATGCCTTTTTCAACTAAAATACTTTTTTGTGTATGCATATATTTGTTTTGACTACAGTTTTAGTAATGGGGGTGTCTAGCAGACAACTCTCCATTATTAACCCCTGGGCTTGATGTCAGCGGAAATTACAAAACTGACATCAACCCCAAAACTATTACCCCAATTGCCACGGCAATCGGGAAGAGCCGAGGCTAAGCGCATATAATGAGGCGGTTAACGACGGCTCGTATTATGCTGGGAAGTGACCAATATCCATGGCCCTTTCCAGCCTATTAACATGAGCCCTCAGCTGTCTGATTTGCCTTATCTCATTATTAAAAATAGGGGAGACCCCATATCACATTTTTCTTACGGTCCCCCCATTTTTAACCCCTTAACGACCAGAGGTAATTTTGGTTTTGCATTTTAATTTTTTGCTCCCGTTCTTCCCAGAGCCATAACTTTTTTATTTTTTGGTCAAAATGGCCTTGTGAGTGCTTGTTTCTTGCTTGATGAGTGGTACTCTTGAACAACAACATTGTTTTTAACATATTGTGTACTGGAAAACGGGAAAAAAATGTGGTGAAATTACAAATAAAACTGTAAACCCTCAGTTGGTTTTTGTTTTTTGTTTTTTACCATGTTGACCGAACGCTAAAACTGACCTGCCATTATGATTCTCCAGGTCATTACGAGTTCATAGACGCCAATCATGCCCAGGTTTTTTTTTATTTAAGTGGTGAAAATTTTTTCCAAAGTTTGTTAAAAAAAAAAAAAAAAAGGTGACATATTCCGATTCCCCTAGCGTCTCCATTTTTCGTGATCTCGGGTTGAGTGAGAGCTTATTTTTTGCATGCCGAGCTGACGTTTTTGCATTTTAATGCAATGTTGCGGCGACAAAAAAAAGACTAAATTCTTGCGTTTTTACTTTATTTCTCTTTATGCCGTTTGGCGATCGAGTTAATTATTTTTTACATTGATAGCTCGGGCGATTCTGAATGCGGTGATACCAAATATGTGTATGTTTTATTTTTTTTATTGTTATATTTTGATTGGGACGAAAGGGAGGTGATTTGAACTTTTATATTTTTCAATTTTTTTTTTAATATTTTTAAACATTTTTTTTATTTTGGCATGCTTTAATAGTCTCCATGGGAGACTAGAAGCTGCCATAATCTGAGCAGCTCTGCTACATACAAGCGATGTTCAGATCGCCTGTATGTAGCAGAATTGCTCACTTGCTATGACTGCCGACCACCGGACGGTGCTCATAGCAATCTGGCAGTGACAACCATAGAGGTCTGCAGGAGACCTCTGGTTGTAATGCCAACCAATCGGTGACCCGAGATCACGTGACAGGGTCACCGATAGGCGAGATTTCCGGCGTGCTTGCCAGAAGTATGCGTTAAATGCCGCTGTCAGAGATTGACAGCAGCATTTAACTAGTTAACAACCGTGGGTGGATCGCGATTCCACCCGCGATTGTTAGTCACATGTCAGCTGTTCAAAACTTGCCCCTTTCCAGTTTAATAAAACCAGATCATAGCTGTCTGCTTTCTCTTGGCTGGTTATAAAAATAGGGGGGCACCTAACATTTTTTTATTTATTTATTAACAAGTACAGTAAAATACACATGCAAGGCACTGCTACACTCCTCCACTGGGACCTCAACCTCGTGGTTCAAAATTGTCTTTTCTTTTTTTATTCAATGCTATTTTAACCCCTTCAAGACCCAGCCTATTTTGACCTTAAAGACCTTGCCGTTTTTTGCAATTCTGACCAGTGTCCCTTTATGAGGTAATAACTCAGGAACGCTTCAACGGATCCTAGCGGTTCTGAGATTGTTTTTTCGTGACATATTGGGCTTCATGTTAGTGGTAAATTTAGGTCAATAAATTCTGCATTTATTTGTGATAAACACGGAAATTTGGCGAAAATTTTGAAAATTTCGCAATTTTCACATTTTGAATTTTTATTCTGTTAAACCAGAGAGATATGTGACACAAAATAGTTAATAAATAACATTTCCCACATGTTTACTTTACATCAGCACAATTTTGGAAACAAAATTTTTTTTTGTTAGGAAGTTATAAGGGTTAAAATTCGACCAGCGATTTGTCATTTTTACAACGAAATTTACAAAACCATTTTTTTTAGGGACCACCTCACATTTGAAGTCAGTTTGAGGGGTCTATATGGCTGAAAATACCCAAAAGTGACACCATTCTAAAAACTGCACCCCTCAAGGTACTCAAAACCACATTCAAGAAGTTTATTAACCCTTCAGGTGCTTCACAGCAGCAGAAGCAACATGGAAGGAAAAAATGAACATTTAACTTTTTAGTCACAAAAATTATCTTTTAGCAACAATTTTTTTATTTTCCCAATGGTAAAAGGAGAAACTGAACCACGAAAGTTATTGTCCAATTTGTCCTGAGTACGCTGATACCTCATATGTGGGGGTAAACCACTGTTTTGGCGCACGGCAGGGCTTGGAAGGGAAGGAGCGCCATTTGACTTTTTGAATCAAAAATTGGCTCCACTCTTTAGCGGACACCATGTCACGTTTGGAGAGCCCCCGTGTGCCTAAAAATTGGAGCTCCCCCACAAGTGACCCCATTTTGGAAACTAGACGCCCCAAGGAACTTATCTAGATGCATAGTGAGCACTTTGAACCCCCAGGTGCTTCACAAATTGATCCGTAAAAATGAAAAAGTACTTTTTTTTCACAAAAAAATTATTTTAGCCTCAATTTTTTCATTTTCACATGGGCAACAGGATAAAATGGATCCTAAAATGTGTTGGGCAATTTCTCCTGAGTACACCAATACCTCACATGTGGAGGTAAACCACTGTTTGGGCACATGGTAAGGCTCGGAAGGGAAGGAGCGCCATTTGACTTTTTGAATGAAAAATTATTTCCATCGTTAGCGGACACCATGTCGCGTTTGGATAGCTCCTGTGTGCCTAAACATTGGCGCTCCCCCACAAGTGACCCCATTTTGGAAACTAGACCCCCCAAGGAACTAATTTAGATGCCTAGTGAGCACTTTAAACCCTCAGGTGCTTCACAAATTGATCTGTAAAAATGAAAAAGTAATTTTTTTTCACAAAAAAATTATTTTCGCCTCAATTTTTTCATTTTCACATGGGCAGTAGGATAAAACGGATCATAAAATTTGTTGGGCAATTTCTCCCGAGTACGCCGATACCTCATATGTGGGGGTAAACCACTGTTTGGGCACTCGGCAGGGCTCGGAAGAGAAGGCGCGCCATTTGACTTTTTGAATGGAAAATTAGCTCCAATTGTTAGCGGACACCATGTCGCGTTTGGAGAGCCCCTGTGTGCCTAAACATTGGAGCTCCCGCACAAGTGACCCCATTTTGGAAACTAGACCCCCCAAGGAACTTATCTAGATGCATATTGAGCACTTTAAACCCCCAGGTGCTTCACAGAAGTTTATAACGCAGAGCCATGAAAATAAAAAATAATTTTTCTTTCCTCAAAAATGATTTTTTAGCCTGGAATTTCCTATTTTGCCAAGGATAATAGGAGAAATTGGACCCCAAATATTGTTGTCCAGTTTGTCCTGAGTACGCTGATACCCCATATGTGGGGGTAAACCACTGTTTGGGCGCACGGCAGGGCTCGGAAGGGATGGCACGCCATTTGGCTTTTTAAATGGAAAATTAGCTCCAATCATTAGCGGACACCATGTCACGTTTGGAGAGCCCCTGTGTGCCTAAACATTGGAGATCCCCCAGAAATGACACCATTTTAGAAACTAGACCCCCAAAGGAACTAATCTAGATGTGTGGTGAGGACTTTGAACCCCCAAGTGCTTCACAGAAGTTTATAACGCAGAGCCATGAAAATAAAAAAAAAAATTATTTTCTCAAAAATGATCTTTTAGCCTGCAATTTTTTATTTTCCCAAGGGTAACAGGAGAAATTTGACCCCAAAAGTTGTTGTCCAGTTTCTCCTGAGTACGCTGATACCCCATATGTGGGGGTAAATCACTGTTTGGGCACATGCCGGGGCTCGGAAGTGAAGTAGTGACGTTTTGAAATGCAGACTTTGATGGAATGCTCTGTGGGCGTCACGTTGCGTTTGCAGAGCCCCTGATGTGGCTTAACAGTAGAAACCCCCCACAAGTGACCCCATTTTGGAAACTAGACCCCCAAAGGAACTTATCTAGATGTGTGGTGAGCACTTTGAACCCCCAAGTGCTTCATAGAAGTTTATAATGCAGAGCCGTGAAAATAATAAATACGTTTTCTTTCCTCAAAAATAATTATTTAGCCCAGAATTTTTTAATTTTCCCAAGGGTAACAGGAGAAATTTGACCCCAATATTTGTTGTCCAGTTTCTCCTGAGTACGGTGATACCCCATATGTGGGGGTAAACTACTGTTTGGGCACATGCCGGGGCTTGGAATTGAAGTAGTGACGTTTTGAAATGCAGACTTTGATGGAATGCTCTGCGGGCGTCACGTTGCGTTTGCAGAGCACCTGATGTGCCTAAACAGTAGAAACCCCCCACAAGTGACCCCATTTTGGAAACTAGACCCTGAAAGGAACTTATCTAGATGTGTGGTGAGCACTTTGAACCCCCAAGTGCTTCATAGAAGTTTATAATGCAGAGCCGTGAAAATAAAAAATCATTAATTTTCCCAAGGGTAACAGGAGAAATTTGACCCCAAAAGTTGTTGTCCAGTTTCTCCTGAGTACGCTGATACCCCATATGTGGGGGTAAACCACTGTTTGGGCACACGTCGGGGCTCAGAAGGGAAGTAGTGACTTTTGAAATGCAGACTTTGATGGAATGGTCTGCGGGTGTCACGTTGCGTTTGCAGAGCCCCTGGTGTGCCTAAACAGTAGAAACCCCCCACAAGTGACCCCATTTTAGAAACTAGACCCCCCAAGGAACTTATCTAGATATGTGGTGAGCACTTTGAACCCCCAAGTGCTTCACAGACGTTTACAACGCAGAGCCGTGAAAATAAAAAATTATTTTTCTTTCCTCAAAAATTATGTTTTAGCAAGCATTTGTTTAGATTCACAAGGGTAACAGGAGAAATTGGACCCCAGTAATTGTTGCGCAGTTTGTCCTGAGTATGCTGGTACCCCATATGTGGGGGTAAACCACTGTTTGGGCACACGTCAGGGCTCGGAAGTGAGGGAGCACCATTTGACTTTTTGAATACGAGATTGGCTGGAATCAATGGTGGCGCCATGTTGCGTTTGGAGACCCCTGATGTGCCTAAACAGTGGTAACCCCTCAATTCTAACTCCAACACTAACCCCAACACACCCCTAACCCTAATCCCAACTGTAGCCATAACCCTAAACACAACCCTAACCGCAACACACCCCTAACCACAACCCTAACCCCAACACACCCCTAACCATAACCACAACCCTAATTCCAACCCTAACCCTAAGGCTATGTGCCCACGTTGCGGATTCGTGTGAGATATTTCCGCACCATTTTTGAAAAATCTGCGGGTAAAAGGCACTGCGTTTTACCTGCGGATTTTCCGCGGATTTCCAGTGTTTTTTGTGCGGATTTCACCTGCGGATTCCTATTGAGGAACAGGTGTAAAACGCTGCGGAATCCGCACAAAGAATTGACATGCTGCGGAAAATACAACGCAGCATTCCTGCGCGGTATTTTCCGCACCATGGGCACAGCGGATTTGGTTTCCATATGTTTACATGGTACTGTAAACCTGATGGAACACTGCTGCGAATCCGCAGCCAAATCCGCACCGTGTGCACATAGCCTAATTCTAAAGGTATGTGCACACGCTGCGGAAAACGCTGCGGATCCGCAGCAGTTTCCCATGAGTGTACAGTTCAATGTAAACCTACGGGAAACAAAAATCGCTGTGCCCATGCTGCGGAAAAACTGCACGGAAACGCAGCAGTTTACATTCCGCAGCATGTCACTTCTTTGTGCGGATTCCGCAGCGGTTTTACAACTGCTCCAATAGAAAATCGCAATTGTAAAACCGCAGTGAAATGCGCAGAAAAAAACGCGGTAAATCCGCCATAAATCCGCAGCGGTTTAGCACTGCGGATTTATCAAATCCGCAGCGGAAAAATCCGGAGAGGACCAGAATACGTGTGCACATTCCTAACCCTAACCCTAGCCCTAACCCTAACCCTACCCCTAGCCCTAACCCTAGCACTAACCCTAGCCCTACCCCTACCCCTACCCCTAACCCTACCCCTAACCCTAACCCTACCCCTAGCCCTAACCCTACCCCTACCCCTAACCCTAACCCTATTCTAACATTAGTGGAAAAAAAAAAATTTCTTTATTTTTTTATTGTCCCTACCTATGGGGGTGACAAAGGGGGGGGTCATTTATTATTTTTTTTATTTTGATCACTGAGATAGATTATATCTCAGTGATCAAAATGCACTTTGGAACGAATCTGCCGGCCGGCAGATTCGGCGGGCGCAGTGCGCATGCGCCCGCCATTTTGGAAGATGGCGGCGCCCGGGAGAAGACGGACGGGACCACGGCTGGATCGGTAAGTATGATAGGGTGGGGGGGGACCACGGGGGGGGGGGGGATCGGAGCACGGGGGGGGAATCGGAGCGCGGGAGGGGTGGAACGGAGCGCGGGGGGCGTGGAATGGAGCACGGGGGGGCTGGAATGGAGCACGGGGGGGTGGAACGGAGCACGGGGGGGGTGGATCGGAGTGCAGGGGGGGTGATTGGAGCACGGGGGGGTGATTGGAGCACGGGGGGAGCGGACACGAGCACGGGGGGGAGCGGAGCACAGGGCGGAGGGGAGCCGGAGCAGTGTACCGGCCAGATCGGGGGGGTGGGGGGGCGATCGGAGGGGTGGGGTGGGGGCACACTAGTATTTCCAGCCATGGCCGATGATATTTCAGCATCGGCCATGGCTGGATTGTAATATTTCACCCGTTATAATGGGTGAAATATTACAAATCGCTCTGATTGGCAGTTTCACTTTCAACAGCCAATCAGAGCGATTGTAGCCACGAGGGGGTGAAGCCACCCCCCCTGGGCTAAACTACCACTCCCCCTGTCCCTGCAGATCGGGTGAAATGGGAGTTAACCCTTTCACCCGATCTGCAGGGACGCGATCTTTCCATGACGCCGCATAGGCGTCATGGGTCGGAATGGCACCGACTTTCATGACGCCTACGTGGCGTCATGGGTCGGGAAGGGGTTAAGCTATTTTCCGAACCACATTTGTTTGCAGGGCAATCCTCCTGCTCTTATCCCCATTTTGCTTCCTTTTGAAGCCACCTAGTACTTATTACAACCATTTTACAGCTCCAAAAAGATTTGGTCACCATTGACTTCTGGTAGACGGGTTCCCATTGTTTTAAATGGAATTTGGGTTCTAGTTGAGGTTTGGGTACAGTTCTGGCACTTGAACCGAACTTTAGAATGAAGTCCAGTTTGGTTCCAGAACCCAAAATTCCACAGGTCCGCTCATACTTATCCACAGGTCCACTCATCCCTAACCAAGACCCGATCAAAGTGCTGATCCTTGGCTGTCCAAGTTCAGGGACCTTCACCAGCTTTAAACTGTAGAGAACCAGGAAACCTAGCAGTTCCATCATTGTAGGGCAAATTAAACATTATAAAATTACCCTTTGGACAGACCTCTGTGTTCTTAAGAGCCAGAGATGATCTATGTTTGCTGTTTAAATAAGGGACAACAAGGGATTCCCACACAATAGGTAAGAAAATATAAATAAAGAAGTTAGAAACTTGTAAATTCCTAAATTATTGTCAGCAGTTTTGAAGACATTGAAGAGCATTCTGTGGTCATTTTGTTAATAAACTAGTATACAAATAAGTTAACTGCCGGCTGTTATAAACAGAAGCGGTCTTGAAAATATTGAGTACAACAAAAAAATTATTAGAAGATTGCAGAACTCTGCATTATACAATTATTAAGCATTCTTTACATGCTTTAAAGACACTTATTGTAAGCAATACCATGTTTTAATAAATTTATATAAAACATGTCAAATTACGGACTCCCGATAAATTTGTAAAAAAGCAGCAGACTACAGTTTTCTGTACTATTGAGTAAAATCTAATGTATACGACCCCAAAAGTGGTCAATGAGACTCTCCAGATCTGGCCATGTTGGTTCAGGAGACAGTTATACATGTGCACTGAGAGTTGAGAGTTCATGTGTTTTCTAGAGGCAAAAAAGTGAAAGCTGATGCCAGACTCCTTTGGCAGGGGCTTACCTCCATTGTCAAACAAAATGCTACATGGGCAACGAAGATAAATATCACAAAGTGTCACAATATTGTATATAAAAGGATGTTGTAGCTTTGTCCTTCAGCTCACGCTGGGGGCTAAACCACCCCTTTTTTCTCTCTGGCTCGCTTTGTCTCTTTGTGTTGAATGTATGGTAGAAGAGGGTTTTATTGCCGGGCCATAAATTCCAGGCTCGACGAAAGTCACTCGCCCCCTCCCGACTGCACGAGCTGGAACTGGTAAAAATGGCTCCAAAATCCATGGAAGTCCTTTGTTCCATTATGATAAGATATTGGGCTAATGTGTTAGGCTAGAAAAAGGAAAAATATATATTCTTTACGTCCCTCGGCGGATCTATCCGCCACTCTAAACATGAGCTTCTAACTCCATCAGGTAAAAAAGTAGGGATTTCTCGGTAATTATGCATCACAAATAGGACATATTTGATCTCATTAGAATGCCAATGTTAAGACGAGATGAATGCTGGGTTTGTTATGTCTATGACATGTTCTGTAGCGGAGTTACAAGCATTAGACAAATTTAGGGTAAAGTTAGTTAAACTAAAGAGGTAGGAGGGATGGGGTAATCCAACCCCTTTTAGTGATGTCACCAGGTTGAGCTATAAGTGTTTTGCCAGACCCCAGCAGTGAGGCTGTCTGCTGGAAGCCATGTGAGTCTGACCTGAAGAGCTGTTCCTAATGCACTGGGACAGATGGAAACCCCCACTAGCCTGGTTGCCTGAACTGATCTGAACACATGTAAGTGTTAATTCTCATTTAACCCGTGTATTTTATAATTACATTGTACATATTTTTTTCAATTGTCTCATATTGTAACATCTTTTATAAGCACTGCCTAATTTTAACGGAGTAAAATATATAAATTACTAGTTCGTTCTTCCTGTTCTAAAACGTACCCTAAGTCTCCTGAAGGGAATTACGCTACTGTTTTGGGTTAGCTTCGGACCCGTTTATTCGAAGCTGGTGGCAGCTTACCGTGTGCCGGCCTTTGGGTGTTGTTGTAGTGACTGCGGCATTGATAATTATTGTTCCTGCCTGAGTGGGAGTAGTTTATCGCGTCGCTGCAGCGTGCCCAATAACCAGTACATAGCAGGCAGCCTTTCTGGCGACTAATTACCCCAGGTGCAGTACCTAATCTGACCTGAGAGTAAGGGGGGCACCAGAGAGCTGCAAGTTTTAAATGGAACTGTATGCGGGATATACATAAATCCCTGCAGTTCGTGGTATATTGAAGAGCAGTGGGATACCTAGAATAAGCCCCTGCTGTAAACTAAGAGGTCAATAGCCTTGTGTGTGTTTTTTCATCACATTGTGGAGTGGAGGGATAACTAAGATAAGCCCCCCTGCACATGTGATAGCCATGTGTTGGCCTAAAGTCACCCCGATCTGTGACGTGGGGGTGACGGTCACGGTGTGAATCGTGACATATTGGTGGCAAGGCGGTGGGATCTTAGAGCATTAGTGATTTGGTTTGAGCGATCATTCCTCTCACTAAAAACTTGCAAAGTTCTTGTGAGAACTCTGCGCAAATAAGTTTGGAGAATGAACTCAGTGTTTATTAGTCCTGAGACAATTGTGTGTATTGGTAATTATCCCTTCCCTTTCTCTTTGTTTTTCTGTCTTATCTTTTATTTGGCAACCATGGTTGGGCTGGGAGAAACCTTTTATGAACAGCAGACCAGAGACACCCTTATTGCCTTATGCAAGTCACAACACTTTGACTTTGCAAGCAAAAACAAAGCCCAACTGGTCGCAGACCTGGTGCAATGGGAAGCCGCTCTAGACAACTCTCAGAGCCCAGTGGCCGCAGAAGCCAGCACAAGCGAACATGGTGCTGCATCAGAGGTCCAACCATTGAATACGGGCCCGACTAGCAACCAGGGCGAATTGGACCCCCACCTGCAGGCGGCCTTGAAAGAATTCCCCACTGACGACCATGAGGAACGTCGGCAGCTGATTCAGCAATACCGGCAGGAGGCTGAGAGCCGAGCGAGAGGCCCACCGAGCCGAGCGGCAAGCGGAGCGGGAGTACCAGCTGCAGATGGCCCAACTGCAAATGCAGGGGTCGTCCCACTCCAGCCGTGAGCCCAGCAGCGCTCAGACACCGAAGCCCCGGCCCGAGCACTTTCCTGTGATGGAAAAGGATGGGGACTTGGACACGTTTCTGCGGGCCTTTGAGAAAGCCTGCAGACAGTACCGGCTGCCTACAGACCAATGGGCACGATAGCTGACACCAGGGCTGAGAGGCAAAGCTCTGGAGGCATTTGCTGCCCTCCCTCAAGAACAAGATGGAGACTATGAGGCCATCAAGCAGGCCCTGATAACCAAGTACCAGCTTACACCCGAATTGTACCGTAGAAAGTTCCGGACCCTCCAACATGGCCCACACGACAGTTACAGTGATGTGGCACATGGGCTGGGGACCCACTTTGACCGGTGGACCCAAGGACTGTCAGTGACCACCTTTGCACAGCTGTGAGACCTGATGATCAAAGACCAGTTCTTACATCTTTGCCCAGCTGAGGTGCGACAGTTCGTGATGGACAGAGAACCCAAAGACGTGACGAAAGCAGCGCAGATTGCCAATGCCTATGAGGCCAACCATAGATTGGAAGTGCGGAAGCCAGTCACCACCAGCTGGAGAGGGGGTAAGCCTGCAACCAACGCCAGTACCCCTGCCAGCCAACTCCCCAGAAGTCCTGTCCCCGTGGCCAACAACACCAGACCTACCACCGAACCTCGCCACTGTTACCACTGCAGTCGGCCTGGTGATATCAGTACCTACTGTCCAGACAAGCTGAAGAACCCCCCAGCCAAGGCCCCAGGGCCTAATGCAGCAGTTCTTTTGGTGGGTGGTGTGGTTGGGTGTGTGACAACGTACAGCACGTCACAGTGGGAGGCCATGTTGCTACAGGCCTCAAGGACACCGGGGCTGAACGAACCCTCATCCGACCCGAACTGGCGGCCCCTGAAGAAATCATTCCGGGGAAAACCCTAACTGTCACTGGGATTGGGGGCATCAGCTGTCCCTTACCGATGGCCCGGGTTTATGTTGATTGGGGTGCCGGGAGCGGGGTGAAGGAAGTGGGGCTGTCTGATAATTTGCCCACTGATGTTTTGTTGGGGACTGATTTGGGGAGGATGGTTGCATACTACGTTCCTGACACCCCTCCCAAATCTACTAATGAGGGTAAGGTTAACCCTGATGATGATGATGATGATGATGATAATGATGATGGGAAATCGCATGTGTTACCTGACCATGCTTTATCTTGTAATGATGCATCTAATAACCATTTTTTCCCTAGGATTGATGGTGAAAATGTTGTACCTGTGCCAACTGAACCTGATAACCATTTTTCTGCAAAGGTTAATGTGTCCATAGGTACAGGCGTGCTCAGCCACGTCGCTCTGCGGAGTGAGACGGCTGAGGAACCCCTAGCAGTGGCAAGTGTCGGTGCTACAGGAAATGGGGAGATGCATGGGAACCGTGAGAAAGGCAACGCCATGAAATTGACCAGTGCCACCGAGGAAGGAAACTGGCCCATAAGTAGCACTGACCCTGAAGTGTTGGGGGTGGATGGGGAGGTAGAGCCCATACCAGCACCGGCTGATGGGTCTGTAGAAACCCCCGGGGAGACAGCCTACGTAGCTGCTGTCACCCGCAGTCAGAGTGCCCGGAAAGCAGATAACTGTCTGCCTTCCGGACCCTCCTCAGTCATCAGTGTGACTGAACCAGAGTTGGACCCAGAGCAGGTCCAGGAGGGTTCCCGTGGGGAAGAGACCCTGACACCGCTTCTGGCTTCCCCTAGCCAGGAGTTTCAGGCCACTCTGCGCACAGATGCGAGCCTAGAGAGTTTGAGACAACTCGCCGAGACGCCCACCTCCGGGACTGAGAAGGAGAGGGTGTTCAGGGAACGAGGAAGGTTGTACCGGGAGACAGTACCCGGAGAATCCCATAAGGAGTGTTTGAGAGTAAGACAGCTGGTCGTCCTGCAGCAATTCCGGGGTGAGTTGTTACGGATTGCCCATGAGATCCCGTTAGCTGGACACTTGGGGATCAGCAAAACTAAGGCCCGGCTGTCTCAACACTTCTATTGGCCTAAGATGGGGACAGATGTGTCAAACTACTGCTGCTCCTGTATCACTTGTCAAAGAGTGGGGAAGGCGGGGCCTGCTCTTAAGGCTCCCCTGATCCCTTTACCAGTGATAGAGGAGCCTTTCGAGAGAATCGCGGTGGACATTGTGGGCCCGCTGGCCGTCCCCAGCAGCTCTGGAAAGCAATACATCCTTACTGTGGTAAACTACGCTACCCGGTACCCAGAGGCAGTAGCTCTGTCGTCAACTAGGGCAGATAAGGTGGCGGATGCCCTGTTGGCCATCTTTTCACGTGTAGGATTTCCCAGAGAAATGCTTACTGATCAAGGGACCCAATTTATGTCTCGCCTAATGGAGGCTCTCTGTAAGAGAATGCAGGTGAAGCACCTGGTATCGAGTGCGTATCACCCACAGACCAATGGCTTGTGTGAACGCTTCAATGGTACCCTCAAACAGATGCTACGCATGCTGGTTGAGACCCAAGGGCACGACTGGGAGCGGTACCTCCCACACCTGCTATTCGCTTACCGAGAGGTTCGGCAGGCCTCGACGGGGTTCTCCCCCTTCGAGCTCCTGTACCGCAGGCGAGTCCGGGGACCCCTTGGGTTGGTAAGAGAATCCCCGGAAGAGGAGCCGAACCCTTCTGAAGTGTCCATAGTGGGGTATGTCATGCGCTTCCGCGACA
This sequence comes from Ranitomeya imitator, assembly GCF_032444005.1. NCBI lineage: Eukaryota > Metazoa > Chordata > Amphibia > Anura > Dendrobatidae > Ranitomeya > Ranitomeya imitator. The sequence goes on along the minus strand of NC_091284.1, from coordinate 707,021,234 downwards.
AGATGCAGACCTTGACGCAGTTGGTGCATGACATGACGCAGGCTCAGGCTGACCAGAAGCACTGGTACGACCAGAACGCCCGGGAGCGGACCTACCACGTCTGTCAAAAGGTGTGGGTGCTGGTCCCCGTACCAAAGGATAAGCTTCATGCAGCATGGGAGGGCCCGTACGTCGTCCACCAACAGCTCAACCCGGTCACCTACGTGGTCACGCTTGAGCATGCTCGGGGTAGGCGAAAGGCCTTTCACGTCAACATGATGAAGGCTCATCACGAACGTGAGCCTTTCGTCCTACCGGTCTGCAGCTTACCCGAAGACGGGGAGGAAGACACCCTCCTGGACATGCTGGCCCAAGCCAAGGCCGGTGGGTCCATCGAGGACGTGGAGGTAAGCGCCTCGTTAACTGAACCCCAGCGGTTGCAGTTGCAAACCACACTAAAACCCTTCCGGGTCGTGTTCTCCAACCGACCTGGGAGGACTGAGTTAGCAGTCCACGAGGTGGACACCGGGAATCACGCCCCACTACGGCGAACACCCTATCGAATCTCTGACCAGGTGCAGCAAATTATGCGCCAGGAGATCGATGAGATGTTACAGCTGGGGGTGATTCGACGGTCAAAGAGCGCGTGGGCCTCACCTGTAGTTCTCGTGCCAAAGAAGGACCGGACCACCCGGTTCTGCGTGGACTACAGGGGGCTCAACGCCATCACAGCCTCTGACGCGTACCCAATGCCGCGCATCAAGGAGCTGCTGGATAGGTTAGCTGGCGCAGATTACCTAACAATAATGGATCTGAGTAGAGGATACTGGCAGATTCCCCTGAGCCCCGAGGCGCAGGAGAAGTCCGCCTTTATCACGCCCTTCGGACTGTACGAGTCCACGGTCATGCCCTTCGGCATGAAGAATGCCCCTGCCACTTTCCAGCGGATGGTCAACCTCCTGCTTCAGGGACTGGAGAAATACGCCGTGGCGTACTTGGATGACATTGCCATCTTCAGTTCCTCCTGGGATGAACACCTGCAGCATCTCGAGGTGATGTTCAGGCGAATTCACCGAGCAGGACTGACTATCAAGCCGGGAAAGTGCCAGATGGGCATGAGGGAGGTCCACTACCTGGGGCACTGGGTAGGCGGAGGCACCCTAAAGCCAGAGCCTGAGAAAGTGGAAGTGATCGTGAACTGGCCCACCCCCAGGACCAAGAAACAGGTGATGTCCTTCCTGGGCACTGCAGGGTACTCTAGGCGCTTCGTACAGCACTATAGTAGCCTGGCAAAACCCTTGACGGACCTCACCAGGAAGAAGCTACCACATCGTCAACTGGACCGACGGCTTCCAGGCATTGAAAATAGCACTGTGCAACGCCCCTGTGTTGAAAGCAGTCGACAGCAGTCGACCGTTCTTGGTGCAGACCGACGCCAGCGAGTTTGGCCTTGGCGAATTTGGCCTTGGTACTGTGCTCAGCCAGGTTGACTCGGAGGACCAAGAGCACCCCGTGTTATACCTGAGCCAGAAACTTTTGCCGAGGGAAGTGGCCTACTCCCTCATCGAGAAGAAGTGCCTGGCCATAGTCTGGGCCCTGCAGCGCTTGCAGCACTACTTGTACGGTCGCACCTTCACTGTGGTGACAGACCACCACCCTCTGCGCTGGCTAAACGCCATGGGTGGAACCAACGGCAGGTTGCTACGCTGGAGCCTTGCCCTTCAGCAGTTTGACTTCACCATTGAACACAAAACCGGCAGGGAGCATGGAAATGCAGATGGACTGTCCCGCCAGGGTGAACCTACTGAGGGGTTCTACCTCCGTAGCGCACACCAAAAGGGGGAGATGTCACGATATTGTATGAAATATAAAAGGATGTTGTAGCTTTGTCCTTCAGCTCACGCTGGGGGCTAAACCACCCCTTTTTTCTCTCTGGCTCGCTTTGTCTCTTTGTGTTGGAATGTATGGTAGAAGAGGGTTTTATTGCCGGGCCCTAAATTCCAGGCTCGACGAAAGTCACTCGCCCCCTCCCGACTGCACGAGCTGGAACTGGTAAAAATGGCTCCAAAATCCATGGAAGTCCTTTGTTCCATTATGATAAGATGTTAGGCTAGAAAAAGGAAAAATATATATTCTTTACATCCCTCGGCGGATCTATCCGCCACTCTAAACATGAGCTTCTAACTCCATCAGGTAAAAAAGTAGGGATTTCTCGGTAATTATGCATCACAAATAGGACATATTTGATCTCATTAGAATGCAAATGTTAAGACGAGATGAATGCTGGGTTTGTTATGTCTATGACATGTTCTGTAGCGGAGTTACAAGCATTAGACAAATTTAGGGTAAAGTTAGTTAAACTAAAGGGGTAGGAGGGACGGGGTAATCCAACCCCTTTTAGTGATGTCACCAGGTTGAGCTATAAGTGTTTTGCCAGACCCCAGCAGTGAGGCTGTCTGCTGGAAGCCATGTGAGTCTGACCTGAAGAGCTGTTCCTAATGCACTGGGACAGATGGAAACCCCCACTAGCCTGGTTGCCTGAACTGATCTGAACACATGTAAGTGTTAATTCTCATTTAACCCCTGTGTATTTTATAATTACCTTGTACATATTTTTTTCAATTGTCTCATATTGTAACATCTTTTATAAGCACTGCCTAATTTTAACGGAGTAAAATATATAAAATTACTAGTTAGTTCTTCCTGTTCTAAAACGTACCCTAAGTCTCCTGAAGGGAATTACGCTACTGTTTTGGGTTAGCTTCGGACCCGTTTAATCGAAGCTGGTGGCAGCTTACCGTGTGCCGGCCTTTGGGTGTTGTAGAGACTGCGGCGTTGATAATTATTGTTCCTGCCTGAGTGGGAGTAGTTTATCGCGTCGCTGCAGCGTGCCCAATAACCAGTACATAGCAGGCAGCCTTTCTGGCGACTAATTACCCCAGGTGCAGTACCTAATCTGACCTGAGAGTAAGGGGGCGCCAGAGAGCTGCAAGTTTTAAATGGAACTGTAAGCGGGATATACATAAATCCCTGCAGTTCGTGGTATATTGAAGAGCAGTGGGATACCTAGAATAAGCCCCTGCTGTAAACTAAGAGGTCAATAGCCTTGTGTGTGTTTTTTCATCACATTGTGGAGTGGAGGGATAACTAAGATAAGCCCCCCTGCACATGTGATAGCCATGTGTTGGCCTAAAGTCACCCCGATCGGTGACGTGGGGGTGATGGTCACGGTGTGAATCGTGACACAAAGTAATATGAACACCTGTAACAATCTGAAAAGGAGAAAAAAAATACATAATTTTTTGTCTGGATTCCAACACAGTATTTTTTATTTTCTGGAAGAAAACCGTGACAAGGTATTTGATGCGAGTAGGAGAATTTTTTTTAAGAAAAATTAGAGCAAAAAGTGGAGCAATGGCAGTGGCTCTTATCTGGACTGTGGGATGCATACAAGTTAAGGAACAAAAAAAAAAAGGAACAAAAAAAAAAGGAACAAAAAAAAAACTTCCCTTATTCGTCAAAGCCAATAATTGGGTGGTTTGGGGTAGTGTATTTTATCTTGATAATCTAAGGTAAAAATGGGAATTTTTTTTCTAATTAGACAAAGACTCTGTTGGCCTTGGGTATGTCGGTGGGGTTAACATACTGTTCCCTGATGGTCTAGTATAAAATATTAAACCCCATTGACTGTAGACTATTAGACGGTGGAACTATTTTTTTGCTAAATAAAAAGGGAGTATTCTATGCTTATACAACCCCTTGCAAAAATTATGGAATCACCGGCATTGGAGGATCTTCATTCAGTTGTTTAATTTTGTAGAAAAAAAGCAGATCACAGACATGGCACAAAACTAATGTCATATCAAATGGCAACTTTCTGGCTTTAAGAAACACTAAAAGAAATCAAGAACAAAACATGTGGTAGTCTGTAATGGTTACTTTTTTAACCAAGCACAGGGGAAAAATTATGGAATCACCCTGTAAATTTTCATAGCCAAAACCAACACCTGCATCAAATTAGATCTGCTCGTTAGTCTGCATCTAAAAAGCAGTGATCACACCTTGGAGAGATGTTGCACCAAGTGGACTGACATGAATCATGGCTCCAACATGAGAGGTGTCAATTGAAACAAAGAAGAGGATTATCAAACTTTTAAAAGAGGGTAAATCATCAATGTTGCAAAAGATGTTGGTTGTTCACAGTTAGCGGTGTCTAAAATCTGGACCAACTAAAAACAACTTGGGAAGGTTGTTAAAGGCAAACAAAATGGTAGACCAAGGAAGACATCAAAGCATCAAGACCGGAAACTTCAAGCCATATGTCTCAAACAGGAATTGCACAACAAATGAGGAACGAATGGGTGGAAACTGGAGTCAACGTCTGTGACCGAACTGTAAGAAACCGCCTAAAGGAAATGGGATTTACATACAGAAAAGCTAAACGAAAGCCATCATTAACACCTAAACAGAAAAAAACTAGGTTATAGTGGGCTAAGGAAAAGCAATCGTGGACTGTGGATGACTGAATGAAAGTCATATTCAGTGATGAATCACGAATCTGCATTGGGCAAAGTGATGATGCTGGAAGTTTTGTTTGGTGCCGTTCCAATGAGATTCATAAAGATGACTGCCTAAAGAGAACATGCAAATTTCCACAGTCATTGATGATATGGGCTGCATGTCAGGTAAAGGCACTGGGGAGATGGCTGTCATTTCATCTTCAATAAATGTATAAGTTTATGTTGATATTTTGGACATTTTTCTCATCCCTTCAATTGAAAGGATGTTTGGGGATGATGAAATCATTTTTCAAGATGATAATGCATCCTGCCATAGAGCAAAAATTGTGAAAACATTCCTTGAAAAAAGACACATAAGGTCAATGTCATGGCCTGCAAATAGTCCGGATCTCAATCCAATTGAAAATCTTTGGTGGAAGTTGAAGAAAATGGTCCATGACAAGGCTCCAACCTGCAAAGCTGATCTGGCGACAGCAATCAGAGAAAGTTGGAGCCAGATTGATGAAGAGTCCTGTGTGACACTCATTAAGTCCATGCCTCAGCGACTGCAAGCTGTTATAAAAGCCAGAGGTGGTGCAACAAAATACTAGTGATGTGGTGGAGTGTTTTTTTTGTTTGTTTGTTTTTCATGATTCCTTAATTTTTACCTCAGAATTGAGTGACTCCATAACTTTTTCCCTATGCAGGTTAAAAAAAGTAACCATTACTGACTACTGACTTTTGTTCTTGATTTCTTTTAGTGTTTCTTAAAGCCAGAAAGTTGGCATTAGAAATGACTTTAGTTTTGCGCCATGTCTGTGATCTTTTTTCTACAAAATTAAACAACTGAATGAACATCCTTTAAGGCCGGTGATTCCATAATTTTTGCCAGGGGTTGTATTACCTTATTGGCTGCTGGGGAAACCTTATGTTGTGCTGTTTTCATCTCAATGTGGTATTTTTATGGCTTTTCTACCTATGTTCTTCCAATTATCAAAGACAATATCACATACCACAATCACAGAGTATGTTCTTTGCAGACTGTTTGTGCAATTTTGGGGGTCTTGTAAAATGACAAGCCTTTATCCATTTAAATTATACAAAAATTAAGATTTTAAAAGCCTCTTTGGTTGTCCAGTTGAACTGGATTTCTAATCTCAAGAGTCTGTACAGCTCTGTCTGGGATGTTAAAGCTCACCAAACATATAGGCTGCACCTTGAAGGGTATTCTGGTAAGTCATCGCCTATTCACAGGATCAGATAAGAACTTTTGGGTCGTGGGGGTCCAACTGCTGGGCACCCCCCTCCAATTGCCGAATGGGGCACTTTTATCCTGATTAGAAATAAACGGCAGTGATCATGATCGACAACAGCTCCATTCATTTTCTATGGTCCTGCTGTAGAACTGCACTTGGTTTTCTCCGGCAGTCCCATACATAATGAAAGGAGTGGTGGTTGTACATTTCCACTCCACTCTAACTTGGGATACAATTCTGATGATTGATGGAGGTCCCCAGTGGTCAGCCCTTACTGATATAGAAGTTATCCCGTATCCTGTGAACAGGTGATAAAGCGGTATTTTAGTTGGAAAAACTTAAGTCATGTATAGGGTTAAACGTGTGCCCACTTGAACAATATAAAGTAGCATATTGCCCCTCTGTGCAATCCCACCCAGTCCCCAAATCAGTGACCTCACCAGCAGAGCACTGTAAGTCTAATTAACATACAGTACAGACCAAAAGTTTGGACACACCTTCTCATTTAAAGATTTTTATGTACTTTCATGACTATGAAAATTGCACATTCACACTGAAGGCATCAAAACTATGAATTAACACATGTGGAATTATATACTTAACAAAAAAATGTGAAACAACTGAAAATATGTCTTATATTCTAGGTTCTTCAAAGTAGCCACCTTTTCCTTTGATGACTGGCGGCCATCTTCCCGAAGCCGAGTGCTGCCGAGATTTCAATCTGCGCACGCGCGGCTTCCATTTTCCTGAAGCCCACGGCTTCAGGAAGATGGCCGCAGGGAAATCAGTGATGCATTCTGCTCACCGTGGACACCGGGTTGCAGCACCACCACATTTCTGCCACAGGTATCCTGAAAAAGGGACCCTGCTCAGGAGCACTCCGCACCGCCCACCATCGCAGCATCGCCACACCTCTGCCGCAACCCCCCGGTAAGCCAGCGTTTGCAATATAGGACGCACCCCCCATTTTTCTCCCAAATTTTTTGGGGAAAAAGTGTGTCTTATCGTCTGAAAAATTCAGTAAGTGATACATTGCTGGAATAGGCCTCTCTCTGTCCCTACTTCATGTACCATCAGCTAACATGGCAAAAGCCTTCTGACCGATTCCCATTAATAGGTATTATTCCCATTAATAGGTATTCACCATGTACCATATTGCAGTGATATGTAAATTTCCCCTTAGCAGGGTCCATTCCACCAGGTCTAAGTCCGGGTTCACATTAGCGTTTCTGTGCGCAGAGCAGGATCCGCATACATCCGCATGCGTCATGCATACATATTTAACATTATGTATGCAGGGACAGGCTTTTGCATGCGGATGCGGTTTCGCGGTGTGCGGCGGTGTCCAGCGAACGCAACAGATTGCATTTTTTGAGGCCTCAAATATTGAGCAATCATGCGCATACGGATGAATGCGGATGAGTGCGTCAAAAAAATGCATTACTGTCTATGGGAACGCATTGGTACGTAAGGACATGCATTCACATGCGTTCGATACGCATGAGTACTTTATACTGCGCATGTCCAGAAAATGATGTCACTGCCTCCACCATGTGTATAAAAAATGCAAACGCATGTACACACAGCGTTTTTGTTGGTGTCATGTGCAAGATGATGCGCAGGTGTAAGCATGCTTTTTCATGCATTTTGGCATAAGTTTGCGCATGCAGATGATGCGCTGCGCACAGAAACGCTAATGTGAACCTAGCCTGACTACAGACATAGGTCTACTTTGACAACAAAAATAGGTAGAAGTGGTTACTGCGCTCAAAGCTGTATGCAGGCTTCGTTATGTGTTACTTGTTGCAGAACCGTATAGATCCTTGCTGTGAACAAAAGCAGAATTCGACTAAAAACGCAGCAGTGTTTGCAACATGTACCTTGGAGTCTGCCATTATGTCTGTTTTTAAGATGATCCTAAACTACTGTGCCTATTGGTGAATTGGGCCCCGATGTATATTGAGTATTTCAGCATGGGATTTCAAGGCTTTTGGTTTCTATGTCATATAAAGCAACCTAAGCAAAAGGCTCACTCTGCTTGAAAGTAGTAAGAACATTTTTAACCATCATGCACAGTTACCACGAGGACACATGATGTGTAGAGGGTCTCCGTGGTCTTTAAATGGAAATCTGATGTACAAAGTGAGAATATACTAAAGCCACCATCTGCATAATATACTTGGTCACATTTTCTTGCATTTTATCTCACCTTCAAGCTCTTCTTTTTCATAATGGATATTGAGGATGGAGCTGGTTCCACCTTGGTCCACAACAGCTTCTTCATCAGATCTCTGTAAAATAATAAAGTGTCATAATTAAAATAACATGATGTAATAATATAGTACAAGTACATACGTCATGATAATTGTTGTCTTTAACTTAGAGGTTATTATACATTGAAAACGTACAGTGAAATTTGTAAAACTACAAGAGTAAATAATCCCAGCGTTTTATGGTTATTGACAGTTCACCATAACATTTTTATGAGATGCCATGGTTTTCTAATCCTGTACAATCCTTTTAATATGTGGCACCAGCACTTTAAGCATGGGGAAGAAGAACTCCAGTCCTAAGGGCCCGAACACAGGTACGTCGATAAAAAGGAAAATTAAAAAAAATTATTAAGGGGTTATCCACAACTATTTAATGTTTTTTTTATTTCGACTATGGGCCTAAATGAAACAGGCAGGTACTTGATAACTACCTGTCTGCTCTTCCCATCGCTAACTCAGAGCAGTCACCGACTGCTACTGCCAGCAATTCAGTTGCTTCACGTCAACAGAGCAGCTCCTCCTCTTCCAGGCTGCTCTGTCGACGGTGCGTCACTGCAGACGTCATGCTGATTTGACAGAGGACTGCCCACAGTTAGGCAATGGGGAGTTGGCATTCAATCAGCATAACATCGGCAGTCATGGCCTGCAACAGAGCAGAGTGGAAGAGAAGCAGCTGCTCTGTTTGACAAGATGTCTGCATAAGCCACTGAATTGCCGGCAGGAGTGGTCTGTTACCGCTCTGTGCCGGCAGAGATCGGTGGTGGTCAAAACAAGCAGGTAGTTAGGAGCTACCTCCTTGTAAGTTTTTAGGCCAATAGTAAAAATGGAATATTTAATAGTCCTGGAAAAACGCTTTAACTAGTAGAGGTGTGATAGTAGAGACTTTAACTTTCAAGATAAAATAACTGATTTACAAATATATACGGTACCTTCTTTAGCCACTGAAACTGAAGCACATTTCTTAAAAAATAAACAATTTTTAAAAAATAATCCACATAATATTCTACATTTGTTGAACTCTGTCATAGAAAATTAATATAATTGATATGTAATCATCCCTTAGCAAACGTAGCAAAGCCGACATCTGTGTCGTGTAGTTACGGTAAATTTGAGAAGTATTTAGACATGATTATATCTCAATAAAATGGAAAATGCGCTGCGATAACAAGACGTCGCATGAAGCAGTCCATATGAAATCTGGAAGATTAATAAGCTATACTAAAACAAAAGAAGTACACCGAACGGATATGAATGCCCTGTACACAGTAGATTTCTCCCTGACAGATGCTACAATACTTTCTTTGATGTTTTTAATGGATTGTTAAAACCTCACATCGGGACCCAGATCTACTAACTACCAGCCAAACCTTGGCACTTGGCAATCAGGCAGATTTATCACCTCTTGCAGACAACCATATTTCTGTTCTGAGTGAGATCCAATAAAATATCAGATCACACTCGGACCAATGTTATTTAACATTAGATCACACTCAGACCAATGTTATTCTACATCAGATCGCAGTCAGACCAAAGTTATTCTACATCAGATCACAGTCGGACCAATGTTATTCTACATCAGATCACAGTCAGACCAATGTTATTCTACATCAGATCACAGTCGGACCAATGTTATTCTACATCAGATCACAGTCGGACCAATGTTATTCTACATCAGATCGCAGTCAGACCAATGTTATTCTACATCAGATCGCAGTCAGACCAATGTTATTCTACATCAGATCGCAGTCAGACCAATGTTATTCTACATCAGATCACAGTCAGATCAATGTTATTCTACATCAGATCGCACTCGGACCAATGTTATTCTACATCAGATCACAGTCGGACCAATGTTATTCTACATCAGATCGCACTCGGACCAATGTTATTCTACATCAGATCGCAGTCAGACCAATGTTATTCTACATCAGATCGCAGTCAGACCAATGTTATTCTACATCAGATCACAGTCGGACCAATGTTATTCTACATCAGATCACAGTCAGACCAATGTTATTCTACATCAGATCGCAGTCAGACCAATGTTATTCTACATCAGATCACAGTCGTACCAATGTTATTCTACATCAGATCACAGTCGGACCAATGTTATTCTACATCAGATCACAGTCAGACCAATGTTATTCTACATCAGATCGCAGTCAGACCAATGTTATTCTACATCAGATCGCAGTCAGACCAATGTTATTCTACATCAGATCACAGTCGGACCAATGTTATTCTACATCAGATCACAGTCAGACCAATGTTATTCTACATCAGATCGCACTCGGACCAATGTTATTCTACATCAGATCGCAGTCAGACCAATGTTATTCTACATCAGATCGCAGTCAGACCAATGTTATTCTACATCAGATCACAGTCAGATCAATGTTATTCTACATCAGATCGCACTCGGACCAATGTTATTCTACATCAGATCACAGTCGGACCAATGTTATTCTACATCAGATCACAGTCGGACCAATGTTATTCTACATCAGATCGCAGTCAGACCAATGTTATTCTACATCAGATCGCACTCGGACCAATGTTATTCTACATCAGATCGCAGTCAGACCAATGTTATTCTACATCAGATCGCAGTCAGACCAATGTTATTCTACATCAGATCACAGTCGGACCAATGTTATTCTACATCAGATCACAGTCAGACCAATGTTATTCTACATCAGATCGCAGTCAGACCAATGTTATTCTACATCAGATCACAGTCGGACCAATGTTATTCTACATCAGATCGCACTCGGACCAATGTTATTCTACATCAGATCACAGTCGGACCAATGTTTTTCTACATCAGATCGCACTCGGACCAATGTTATTCTACATCAGATCGCACTCGGACTAATGTTATTCTACATCAGATCGCACTCGGACCAATGTTATTCTACATCAGATCACAGTCGGACCAATGTTATTCTACATCAGATCACACTCGGACCAATGTTATTCTACATCAGATCGCAGTCAGACCAATGTTATTCTACATCAGATCGCAGTCAGACCAATGTTATTCTACATCAGATCACAGTCAGATCAATGTTATTCTACATCAGATCACAGTCGGACCAATGTTATTCTACATCAGATCGCACTCGGACCAATGTTATTCTACATCAGATCGCAGTCAGACCAATGTTATTCTACATCAGATCGCAGTCAGACCAATGTTATTCTACATCAGATCACAGTCAGATCAATGTTATTCTACATCAGATCGCACTCGGACCAATGTTATTCTACATCAGATCACAGTCGGACCAATGTTATTCTACATCAGATCGCACTCGGACCAATGTTATTCTACATCAGATCGCAGTCAGACCAATGTTATTCTACATCAGATCTCAGTCGGACCAATGTTATTCTACATCAGATCTCAGTCGGACCAATGTTATTCTACATCAGATCACAGTCAGACCAATGTTATTCTACATCAGATCGCACTCGGACCAATGTTATTCTACATCAGATCACAGTCAGACCAATGTTATTCTACATCAGATCGCACTCGGACCAATGTTATTCTACATCAGATCACAGTCAGACCAATGTTATTCTACATCAGATCGCACTCGGACCAATGTTATTCTACATCAGATCACAGTCAGACCAATGTTATTCTACATCAGATCGCACTCGGACCAATGTTATTCTACATCAGATCGCACTCGGACCAAAGCTATTCTACATCAGATCACAGTCGGACCAATGTTATTCTACATCAGATCGCAGTCAGACCAATGTTATTCTACATCAGATCGCACTCGGACCAATGTTATTCTACATCAGATCACAGTCGGACCAATGTTATTCTACATCAGATCACAGTCAGACCAATGTTATTCTACATCAGATCGCACTCGGACCAATGTTATTCTACATCAGATCACAGTCAGACCAATGTTATTCTACATCAGATCGCACTCGGACCAATGTTATTCTACATCAGATCGCACTCGGACCAAAGTTATTCTACATCAGATCGCACTCGGACCAAAGTTATTCTACATCAGATCACAGTCGGACCAATGTTATTCTACATCAGATCGCAGTCAGACCAATGTTATTCCACATCAGATCGCACTCAGACCAATGTTATTCTACATCAGATCTCAGTCGGACTAATGTTATTCTACATCAGATCTCAGTCAGACCAATGTTATTCTACATCAGATCGCAGTCAGACCAATGTTATTCTACATCAGATCTCAGTCGGACTAATGTTATTCTACATCAGATCTCAGTCAGACCAATGTTATTCTACATCAGATCGCAGTCAGACCAATGTTATTCTACATCAGATCTCAGTCGGACTAATGTTATTCTACATCAGATCTCAGTCAGACCAATGTTATTCTACATCAGATCGCAGTCAGACCAATGTTATTCTACATCAGATCTCAGTCGGACCAATGTTATTCTACATCAGATCGCAGTCGGACTAATGTTATTCTACATCAGATCGCAGTCGGACCAATGTTATTCTACATCAGATCTCAGTCGGACCAATGTTATTCTACATCAGATCTTAGTCGGACTAATGTTATTCTACATCAGATCGCAGTCGGACCAATGTTATTCTACATCAGATCTCATCTCAGTCGGACCAATGTTATTCTACATCAGATCTTAGTCGGACTAATGTTATTCTACATCAGATCGCACTCGGACCAATGTTATTCTACATCAGATCGCACTCGAACCAAAGTTATTCTACATCAGATCACAGTCGGACCAATGTTATTCTACATCAGATCGCAGTCAGACCAATGTTATTCTACATCAGATCGCAGTCAGACCAATGTTATTCTACATCAGATCGCAGTCAGACCAATGTTATTCCACATCAGATCGCACTCGGACCAAAGTTATTCTACATCAGATCTCAGTCGGACTAATGTTATTCTACATCAGATCTCAGTCAGACCAATGTTATTCTACATCAGATCGCAGTCAGACCAATGTTATTCTACATCAGATCGCAGTCGGACCAATGTTATTCTACATCAGATCACAGTCGGACCAATGTTATTCTACATCAGATCACAGTCGGACCAATGTTATTCTACATCAGATCGCAGTCAGACCAATGTTATTCTACATCAGATCACAGTCGGACCAAAGTTATTCTACATCAGATCACAGTCGGGCCAATGTTATTCTCCATCAGATCACAGTCGGACCAAAGTTATTCTACATCAGATCGCAGTCGGACCAATGTTATTCTACATCAGATCGCAGTCGGACCAATGCTATTCTACATCAGATCGCAGTCGGACCAAAGTTATTCTACATCAGATCACAGTCGGACCAATGTTATTCTACATCAGATCGCAGTCGGACCAATGTTATTCTACATCAGATCGCAGTCAGACCAATGTTATTCTACATCAGATCGCAGTCGGACTAATCTTATTTTATTGGACCATGCACATGTCTGATTTTTACCTTGGACCAAATCTGTCTGGGGAAAAAAAACTTGGTATGCAGGATTTGCATTTGTAAATGTAATCGATCTCGGCCATGCAAGTCAATAAGTCCGTGGGAAAAAATCAGTTCACACTCGGATTTCCATCTTCTCCTCATCTTAGAGAATCGGATCAAACTGTGATCAAACTCTGGTTAACATAATGGGATCGATTTTATCGGACTAGAGGGATAGGGCGAACCTAACCTTTGTGTCACAATTCGGTTTCTCCTTCAGTACAGCAAGTGTTTTTCCATTTTGATCAAAAATCAGTTAAATGTATTTAGCCAAATGGTCAAATCAAAATCTATGTACAAATCAAGTGTGCAGACTATAGTAAGAGGGGTTATGCAAACCAAGAAGCACAGCAATTGGGGCTTAGGATCGCCCGGGATTAGGAGAGGAACAGGTATGGAACATGTCTGGTTATTTATGTTGAAAAGAGCATACGGTGATACGTAAAGGGGTTATCCAGGACTTGTTTTCCACTTATTGGCAGGCAGCTGCTAACTGGCTGTTCTGCCCTGCGATGATATCTGTGACTGCTCCTGTTGGCGATTCTCCTGCTTCTAGTGACATCACGTCGACAGAGCAGTCAGGCAGCGGGGAGCCTACATTGAATCAACGTGATGTCGGCAGTGACGCCCTGTCGACACACTTTGCACCATCATAGTATTATACTCCTGTAGTTTAAAGTGTTGTTTCAGATGAAAAATCTGGCATCTATGCGTGATAACAGTGTATCTGATTATTATATGACTTGCATCCTGCACCACTTAGTAGTTTCCCCTTCTGCAGGTTCCACACCCACCTGTAAGTTTTTCATTGTGAGCGGAGATTTAAAAAGAGGCAGTCCCATATCCTATCCCAATATGTAGTAGGTGTAATAATAATAATATGATCAAATACCTCCAATTAGAAATGTTCAATAGTTCTTCTGATTCTCTATGTCACTTACCCCATGTGCAGGGCATTGCAGTTACTTAGGTATCCATGGTTACGATGACTCAGTTACCTTCTAGTGGTCGTAACCATGGATACCTAATCTGTTGCAGGAAAAAACAAAATCCAGCTCACCATACCGACATTCCCAAGAGCTCGGAGCACGGAACCGCTGTGTCAGGGCGTAGACGAACAGGAAAGAGAAGGAGATCCAGCTCAACGAAATAGTGAAAAATCCATAGTTTATTTCACTTAAAATATAGTGAAAGGACAAAACATCAGCATACAAAAAAATATTATAAAACCAAGGTCAACGCGTTTCCGGTGACTAAGCACCCTTAATCATGATCAAGGGTGCTTAGTCACCGGAAACGCGTTGACCTTGGTTTTATAATATTTTTTTGTATGCTGATGTTTTGTCCTTTCACTATATTTTAAGTGAAATAAACTATGGATTTTTCACTATTTCGTTGAGCTGGATCTCCTTCTCTTTCCTATACCTAATCTGTTGCAATGCCCTGCACATGGGGTTAGGGACATAGCTTATCAGAAGAACTATACTACATTCTAATTGGAGGTATTTGCTATTATTATTATTATTATTATTACTATTATTACACAGGGCTCTAAAAGTGAACCCGGAAATTATAGGCCAGTAAGTCTAACCTCTATTGTTGGTAAAATATTTGAAGGGTTTCTGAGGGATGTTATTCTGGATTATCTCAATGAGAATAACTGTTTAACTCCATATCAGCATGGGTTTATGAGAAATCGCTCCTGTCAAACCAATCTAATCAGTTTTTATGAAGAGGTAAGCTATAGGCTGGACCACGGTGAGTCATTGGACGTGGTATATCTCGATTTTTCCAAAGCGTTTGTTACCGTGCCGCACAAGAGGTTGGTACACAAAATGAGAATGCTTGGTCTGGGGGAAAATGTGTGTAAATCACTGGCTTAGTGATAGAAAGCAGAGGGTGGTTATAAATGGTATAGTCTCTAACTGGGTCGCTGTGACCAGTGGGGTACCGCAGGGGTCGGTATTGGGACCTGTTCTCTTCAACATATTCATTAATGATCTGGTAGAAGGTTTACACAGTAAAATATCGATATTTGCAGATGATACAAAACTATGTAAAGCAGTTAATACAAGAGAAGATAGTATTCTGCTACAGATGGATCTGGATAGGTTGGAAACCTGGGCTGAAAGGTGGCAGATGAGGTTTAACAATGATAAATGTAAGGTTATACACATGGGAAGAAGGAATCAATATCACCATTACACACTGAACGGGAAACCACTGGGTAAATCTGACAGGGAGAAGGACTTGGGGATCCTAGTTAATGATAAACTTACCTGGAGCAGCCAGTGCCAGGCAGCAGCTGCCAAGGCAAACAGGATCATGGGGTGCATTAAAAGAGGTCTGGATACACATGATGAGAGCATTATACTGCCTCTGTACAAATCCCTAGTTAGACCGCACATGGAGTACTGTGTCCAGTTTTGGGCACCGGTGCTCAGGAAGGATATAATGGAACTAGAGAGAGTACAAAGGAGGGCAACAAAATTAATTAAGGGGATGGGAGAACTACAATACCCAGATAGATTAGCGAAATTAGGATTATTTAGTCTAGAAAAAAGACGACTGAGGGGCGATCTAATAACCATGTATAAGTATATAAGGGGACAATACAAATATCTCGCTGAGGATCTGTTTATACCAAGGAAGGTGACGGGCACAAGGGGGCATTCTTTGCGTCTGGAGGAGAGAAGGTTTTTCCACCAACATAGAAGAGGATTCTTTACTGTTAGGGCAGTGAGAATCTGGAATTGCTTGCCTGAGGAGGTGGTGATGGCGAACTCAGTCGAGGGGTTCAAGAGAGGCCTGGATGTCTTCCTGGAGCAGAACAATATTGTATCATACAATTATTAGGTTCTGTAGAAGGACGTAAATCTGGGGATTTATTATGATGGAATATAGGCTGAACTGGATGGACAAATGTCTTTTTTCGGCCTCACTAACCATGTTACTATGTTACACCAACTACATATTGGGATTGGATCTGGAGATGAGAATACCCCTTTAACTACTGTGACATTTTTCAATCTACTCTGGGGGTTCTTAGATGCGTGCAGTTACATAATAACCTAGTTTAGCAGAGCATGAAGTCTCATTATCTTGATAATAATGTCTCATTTCTCATAAATTCTGCAGTTAGACAAGGATACAGTCCACACTAATGAGACTGAAGCTTACAAAGCAAAATAATAATTAATGTCAGTAGAAATGTTGCCACTATTGGCCGGAGGATAAAGAGCCCAGTATTCACTTACTATTCTGCCACTACAATTAGCGTCAGATCCAAGGTGGTGGTGAAGGATTTGTCTGAAAGGGTAACCGTGCTTACAAGTAACTATTAAGAGTAGGGTGCCCTACATGAGGAATATCACCAATATATGACTTGGGCACATCCTGCATTCTCACCAGTTTTCCCCTCGCCATGCTTTATCTGTAATTTACAATCCATTGGTATCGGGGGAGAGGAGCTGCTGGGATTTCTATCATAGACCGCACAGAGGGGGGGAACTTCGCCTGCTCTTCCATATAGGCAAAAATTCACAGAGAAAGTCACATAAACGATATAAGGGTATCCAAATAGACATACATATGTAGTAACAGAAAAATGACCAGTTCAATGATTAATGCATCTTTAGTAGATCGCTAATTAAAAATACCCAAATACCACAAAATTATACATATAAGCAGGGAAACAAGAGGATCCCCTCAAAAATCAATACGGTAGGACATGAAAAAGGCAGCTATGTATCACTGTAAGACCCTGATACTTAGTTGCCTGGGGCATGGATGTTGGCACCCAAAAATTGGGTAATGGCGCCCACTCTCAAAGTAGGCTAACCTCTATTATTCCCTGAAGAGGCTAGAAAAGGCAAATTAGTAATAATGACATATTGATAATCCTCCAGGAAAAACACACCGGACAGCATACAGTATATAATCATATATAGGAGTATACCTCCATAATGTAAAAAGGAGTACGTTCTGCCATTACGTGGCAGTGGGCCCCATCAGGCCTTGGACGCAAGTGTGACGGCCCAAGAAAATGACCATAGATGCAACAAGCAGTTACAGAAGAAATCACAACACATAAGCAAAAACTATTGATCTTACAGATAAAACACTGGAGGTCCAAATAATAAGACGATCGCCCTATTATTTAAGTTCAAAGGGAGAAGTCATCTTTACCGATGATACATAAACATCATGTTAGACATAGTATTGATAAAAAAAAAAATCTGTGTTTACAGGGATTTCCCCTTCAATTTTTCAATCCAAAATCCTTATACCGCTTTAAAAATAAACCTGTTACACCCCTCCCCAGGTCCAGTGCGTCAATGCCCAGTGAACATCTCTGCAGTAAATCACTGGTCTCAGCAGCCCGTGCCGTATCAGCAGAGCCTCTGAGCGCGGTGTTTTGCTGCGGCGGTGTTCTGATAGCACAGGAGCAGCGGTGCAGATGCACCGTTGGGCCTGGGTTGGACTCCGTTTTATTATTTGCAATACAGGAACCTGGATTATGGAGAGAATGATGAAAGGGGAAAGTTTCAGTTGTTAATAACGTTCGTAGTTCAAATCCCACCAATAGTTTATATGTTCTCCCCGTGTTCTCCGGTTTCCTCCAACACGCTAAAGACATATTGATAGGGAATCTAGGTTGTGAGCCCCAATGGGGACAGAGATGACGATGTCTGTAAAGCGCTGCGGAATATGATGGCGCTGTCTATATAAGTAACACTTAATAATAGTAAGAATTCAAGATACGGTACTTTAAAATGAAACCTTTCTGCTCTTTTTTGGTGATCACCTCTTGTCTATAGGTTAGAATGAAACGTGACAGAGGGAATGGAGAAAAAAAGCTTTGAAAACTAACAACATTTTTGCACAAATTCTAAGGCAGCACAAAAAAATTGATGACTTTTGGCATTTTCACGCCATTTTTTCCCAGCACCGATAGAGTGGGTGGAGCTGGGCAGAGTATAGAGGCGTGACAGGGCTTGGAGACTCCCAGTCATCAAATTCATAAACATTGCTGTTCCTTAGGCCACAAATCTAACTCCAGCTCAGACTGTGGTCTGAGGTAGGCACTCACACCACTTTGTGGCTCGCCTGATTCATTTAGAGACGTGAGCCTCGTAAATAGTCAAGCGCTTCGTGCTCCAGCCTGCCTACGAGAATATCGTCGGTCTCGATGGATCAGGCCTGACCGTTTTGTTTGAACTTTTAAACCACAGACATGTCGGTCTGCAGAGGAGCTGAATACACAAATATAGGATTGATCCTTTTTATGTTGGATGCTTTGGAGCCAGAAAACACATGGAAGAGTCAACTAATTGGCATAAAGACATCGCAGCTCCCATCTCCTGCAAGTCCAAGGAGATGATTCAATTTATGCTCCTGGGTATTCACACTATTGCCTACACATTGTAGTAGTACTCCGAGAAAATACATTATATTAAAATACAATGATAATGATGGTAAAACAAGTAAATATATGAGATGAATTGTTAGGCCGGGGTCACACTTGCGAGTGCAATGCGAGAAACTCGCATGAGTCTCTCGCCTCAATACCCGGCACTGCCGCCGGCACTCGGGACCGGAGAGTTCAGCTACATAGAAATACATGCAGCAGCAGACTCCGGTCTTGAGTGCGGGCGGCAGTGCCGGGTTTTGATTCGAGAGACTCGTGCGAGTTTCTCACGTTGCACTCGCAAGTGTGACCCCGGCCTTAGGGACAGACTTTTTGGAGGTTGATTTGTAAAAGTGGATATTTGCCATTTCCTAAAAGGGTGTTTTGTTCTTTTCAGTACAAAGGCAAATTTCTATTACCTTATTGAAATTCCCATTACACTGTACGTCTAACCTGTATTGTAGCTATAACTAAATAACTTCTGTACATAATCGGGCAAGGCAAAAAATGCAGAAGCTTAACTTTGTCCTTTAAGCAGACCCAACATGGATACCTTTACAAATTTCTTTGCCTTCTTTCGAACGCGACCTTCAACTCATTGCCACACAAAGAAAAAGGAAATCAATTGCGCTCGCCTTTTCTGCAAATCATTTCCAATTACAGCTTCCTCGTGCCGAGATCAAAGCCAAGCGGCATCATTGTGGAAAGGGCCTACGTAGGCCTGACTTCAGTGTCGGAAGGTTTCCAAGCATCTTTTATAAAGGCCATTCTACTATAAATGGAGATAAATGTGTTCAAATTACCGTAGTTAAGCAATAGTGATGAGCGAACGTGCTCAGATAAGGTGTTATACGAACATGCTCATGTGCCGAATGTCTTCGGGGTGCTCGAAAAATACGTTTGAGTCCTCGCAGCTGCATGTCTCACGGCTGTTCGACAGAAGCAACACATACATGGATTCCCTGCTTGTTAGACATTCCCTGCATGTGTTTGGGCAGTCTAATAGCCACGAGACATGCAGAAGCGGGGACTCGAATATATTTTTTGAGCACGCTGAAGACACTCTGTCTTCATACTCCGATAACATTTTATCCGAGCACGTTCACTCATCACTATTAATCAACCTACTACTACTGACCTAATGACCAACTATAGCCTCAGTTCCTGGGCCCTAGAACATTTTCTTCAGGTTTCAGTCATTGGATGAAGAAGGTCATGATTCGGGGCTCAGGCCCATATGTGATATTCACACATGGAAAAGTGATGAAGTCTCTTCAAGTTTAAATTTGCAATTGAAAACGTTTTTTTAAGTTCTCTATGTGCTTGAAGGACTCAAGTTTTCTCAAGGGCATGTGCTATAACATGGCTATATTTTTAGCTCCGTCTTACGGTGCATCAGCTGTATGTAAAGACATAAATTGATTTTCAGTTAAATATATCTCTGGTACAGCAGTTTATAGATTTTACTTCACATCTGGATATATAACACTTGACATTGAATGTCACCCGAGTTATCTGTATAAAAGGAACCTGACAGCAGGCATTGCATATACCTCATATAAATGCATGAAATCAAGCAAATCAACATGCTCAATTTTTAAGCACAGATATTATTGGCATTAGAATGGGAGAAAATATAGAAAAGGCTCAGTTCTTAAAGAGGTTTTACAGGATTTTTTTCTAATATTAGAAAATTACAACACATGATATAAAATAATAAAATAGGCATTACCAATCTATTAGAACCCCTGCCATTCTGGAATCATACCATCTCAAATGGTCCAACATCAATGATACCACGTTTATCATGCTTACGAATGTAATTACTGGCATCAGGGGCGTACATAGAAATCATGGGGCAACATAGCACAAGTTCTAATTGGCCTCCGCACACAAAAAAAAATAATATTCTGTGGGGTGGGAGAAGAGCATATCTTACAACTGTGCAAAGTCATTTTGTTTCTATGGCAGCAGCTTAATATCCCCATGGACTAAAATACCCCTTTAATGGCGTTCTTAAAGTAGGACGCCAACAAATGTGCCCCCCAAATACAGTAAGATTCCCCCATGGTACCCTCAACTCATAGTATGATGACCCTACAGTACCCCAAGCAAAGTATGATACCTCCACAGAGACCCCACACATGGTATGAGGGCCCCGATACATAACTCCACACAATGAGGACCCTGACACAGCCTTCCACACGGTATAATGGCCCCACACAGCTCTATACACAGTATAATAGCCCTCCATAAGGCATTGTGGCTCTCCATATAGTATAGTGGCCCCCAAAACTCTCCACACAGTATGCTGGCCTTCACATATTGTAATGGCCCCCACATAGCCCTCCAAACAGTTTAATGTCCATCCACACAACCCTTAACACAATATAATGGCCCCCACACAACCAGTCACGATGTATAGCAGCCTCCTCATAGCTCTCCAAAAGGTATAGTGTCCCCCACGGAGCCCTCCAAATAGTATAATGACTCTCACATAGCCCTCCATCTAGTATGATAGCCCCTCACATAGACCTCCAACTAGTATAATGGCCACCAAAATAGCCAACAAAATAGTATAATAGCTCCCCAAAGAGCCCCGATCTCTGCAGTGTATGATCTAAAGGTTTGCACTGCTGGGCACAGCGGTTGTGATATAGTATTTTCATCAAGCCCGTTGCGATGAGCGATCAGACGCACATAAAAACTGATGGAGGGGTAAGCTATCGACTCGGTCTTCCATTACTGCGTTCAACTGTATCTGCATCCAGGATGCGGATGCACAATTGAAAAATGCGATGCCGGGCACTGGGGCTCCCCAACTCACAGACCCATTGCAACCACATGGTCTGCCACTATTAGCGGAATGCCTCTGACTGGCAAGTTATTTTCACATGGATAGCAGGAGGAATTGGACCCCAAAATGTGTTGTATAATTTCTCCCGAGTATTTCAGAAATTTACACTGAAAATCCAGTGTAGACACTCGGGGTAGAGCATAGGATAAATATAAGTTTATGTTCTGTCTGGAAGTATTCGAGTGCCATGTTCCATAAATGATTCATTTAAAAGCAACTACACCCTTATTATGGTGTCATATAGTAACACATGCCACTGCAGTATGTGACCCTACCTTGTGCTCTGCCCCGTGGGTAAATATTGGAAGCAGATAAATCTCTGTACTGCACAGCTGTTCAACCGTAAAAATATATTTATTCAGGAACAAAGGTAACACAGCTTACAACTGGTATTTTCACATAGCTTAGGATCTTAGCATCTTGTTTGTCAGCTTTTAAAATGGGAAAGTGAAAGCGTGCTTCAGCTACACACTAACTAGAAACTTCCTGTTTTTTCATTTTATTTTTAACAGTGAATTATTGACAATATAATACTATTGCTGGAGACAAACATATGTACTATTAAACAGTAGTAAATAGTAGTTGATAGAATATACCGTATATCAGTGTTCCCCAAGTTCGGTCCTCAGGAGCCACCAACGGGTCATGTTTTCAGGATTTCCTTAGTAATGCCCAGGTAAGAACTCCATAATCTAGATAGGCATCAATTCCATCACCTGGGCCAAACTAAGGAAGTCCTAAAAACACGACCTGTTGGTGGCTCTTGAGGACTAGAGTTGGGTAACACTGCCGTATATACTCGAGTATAAGCCGACCCCCCTAACTTTGCCACAAAAAACTGGGAAAACTTAATGACTCGAGTATAAGCCTAGGGTGGAAAATGCAGCAGCTACCGTTAAATTTCAAAAATAAAAATAGATACCAATAAAAGTAAAATTAATTGAGACATCAGTAGTTTAAGTGATTTGAATATCCATATTGAATCAGGAGCCCCATATAAAGCTCTATACAGTTTATGATGGCCCCATAAGATGCTCCATATTAAAATATGCCCCATATAATGCTGCACAAATGTTGATTATGACCCTATAAGATGCTCCATAGACACATTTGCCCCATACAATGCTGCACAAATGTGGATTATGGCCCCATAAGATGCTCCATAGAGATATTTGCCCCATATAATGCTGCACATGGCCCCATAAGATGCTCCATAGAGATATTTGCCCCATATAATGCTGCACATGGCCCCATAAGATGCTCCATAGAGATATTTGCCCCATATAATGCTGCACATGGCCCCATAAGATGCTCCATAGAGATATTTGCCCCATATAATGCTGCACATGGCCCCATACAGATATTTGCCCCATATAATGCTGCACATAGCCCCATAAGATGCTCCACAGAAATATTTGCCCCATATAATGCAGCACATGGCCCCATAAGGCTACTTTCACACTAGCGTCGTACTCGGCCCGTCGCAGTGCGTCGGGCCGACGTACCGACGCTAGCAGTGAATGCGCTGCACAACGGGGGCAGCGGATGCATTTTTCCAGCGCATCCGCTGCCCCATTGTGAGTTGCGGGGAGATGGGGGCGGAGTTCCGGCCGTGCATGCGCGGTCGGAAATGGCGGACACAACGCTGCAAAAAACGTTACATGTAACGTTTTTTGCTGCCGACGGTCCACCACAACACGGATGCATTTTTCTCCTAAACGATGCATTGTGACGTGCAGTGCATGACGCAAGTGTGAAAGTAGCCTAAGATGCTCCATACAGATATTTGCCCCATATAATGCTGCACATGGCCCCATAAGATGCTCCATACAGATATTTGCCCCATATAATGCTGCACATGGCCCCATAAGATGCTCTATACAGATATTTGCCCCATATAATGCTGCACATGGCCCCATACAGATATTTGCCCCATATAATGCTGCACATGGCCCCATACAGATATTTGCCCACATATAACGCTGCACATGGCCCCATAAGATGTTCCATACAGACATTTGCCCATATGCTGTTGCTGCGATTAAAAAAAAAAAAAAATTCACATACTCACTTCTCAGGCCCACTTGCTATACTCACCTTTCTGGTTCCACTGTCGACGCCGCTGTGTCTTCCCCGTCCTGTGCACTGAAGTTCAGACAGAGGGTGGCACGCACTAATCGCGTCATCACGCCCTCTGACCTGAGCATTACTGCAGAGGACACAGAAGACACAGCGGCACCGACGGTAAAACGGGGAGCAGGTGAATATCGCACACTGCGTTATACTCACCTGCTCCTGGCACGGTCCCTGCACGTCTGTTCCACGGCAGCTTCTTCCTGTAGTGAGCGGTCACATGGTACCGCTCATTACAGTAATGAATACGCAGCTCCACCCCTATGGGAGTGGAGTCCATATTCATTACTGTAATGAGCGGTACCATGTGACCGCTCACTACAGGAAGAAGCTGTCAGCGCCGGGGAACCAGGAAGGTGCAGGGACCGCGCCAGGAGCAGGTGAGTATTATTACCCAGCTCCGCTCCCCTGCCGACCCCAGGGTATGACTCGAGTATAAGCCAAGAGTTACTTTCAGCCCAAAAAAGTGGGCTGAAAATCTCAGCTTATACTCGAGTATATACAGTATACAATAATAAGCATTATTCCAACACCCCCACTCAACAATTACTAGTCCTGTTAGTCCCACAGTGGTTCTGAATTCTACAAACTTGGCTCTTGGAAGTGGCTTTGTCATAACATCAGCTGTCATATGGTCAGTCTTGCAAAAACAAACTTAATTATTTCACGTTCTATCAAATCATGCAGGCGATGATGTTTAACATCAATGTTTTTGGTCCTCACATTGATTTTTTTCACTGCATGCCAATTTAATGCATCCTTGGTTGTCTTCATAAATAATAGTCGGTTGAGTTGAGGGCTTAGCAAGATTGCCTAACAATTGGTTTAACTAATCTGCGCTCTTGACTTGAGTGGGCTGCAGACACATACTCTGCTGCTGTAGGTAAAAAGGCTACCTACACACACCGGTTTTCTGCTAAACCAAGAAATTGAACTTTCTCCAAGCTTAAACACGTAGCCGCTTGTCGATTTATAATCGCTTAAGTCACCAGCCCAGTCTGCATCCACATAGCATGTAAATTTTAGATCCCAAATTGCAGATGTATTTCTTGACTCACTTTCAAATATTGAAGAACTCTCTTAACGACATTCCAGTGTTTTTGAAGTGTTTTTTTTTCACAAATCTGCAGAGAATTCCAATTGTTGCTGCAATATCCGGTTGAGTCATAGTTTCTATCTATAGAAGTGCCCCCACTGCCTCTCTGTATTTCTCTTTGGATCTAGATTCATAGATAATATGTCACATTTCCAAGGTCTTAGTTTCAAGATGCTGATTCACAATATTAGTCATATATGCAATTTCGGTTTTCTCTTGATAAACCATAATCACATAGTTCACATATTGGAGAATATACATCCACTTTCCATCTGTACATTGTGTGTATAAACATGGATCTGCTTAACCTCTTAAATCTTTCTTCTAATAACACTGTCCATTTTGGTGCTCCATGCTCTTACCGATTTCTTATGACCATAGATTTTTGTAGTTTGCAAACGAGATTCTCTTCACCATCTTTGAGATAACTCTCAGGTTGAGTCATTTACAAGTCCTCTTCAATGTCACCATTTAAACAGGCAGTATTGATGACCAAATGTGACAACAGAATATAACTCCAATAAATCAAACTTCTGTAAAATCAAACTGCCCACTTAGGAAGCAACACTGTTTGACAATCAATTTCACATGCTGTTGTGCAAATGGAATAGACAACAGATGGAAATTATTGGCAATTATCAAGACACACTCAAAAAAGGAGTGCTTTTGCAGGTGGGGACCACAGACCACATCTCAGTACCAATGCTTTCTGGTTGATGTTTTGGTCACTTTTTAATAGTGGTTGTGCTTTCACACTCGTGCTAGCATGAGACGGACTCTACTACCCACACAAATGGCTCAGGTAGTGCAGCTCATCCAGGTTGGCACATCAATGCGAGCTGTGGCAAGAAGGATATCTGGGTCTGTCAGCGTAGAGTCCCGAGGCTGGAGGCGCTACCAGGAGACAGGCCAGTACACCAGGAGACATGGAGGGGGCCATAGGAGGGCAACAACCCAGCAGCAGGACCGCTACCTCAGCCTCTGTGCAAGGAGTACCAGGAGGAGCACTGCCAAAGCCTTGCAAAATAACCTCCAGCAGGCCACAAATGTGCATGTGTCTGCACAAATGGTTAGAAACAGACTCCATGAGGATGGCCTGAGCGCCGTCCACAGATGGGGGTTGTGTTCACAGCCCAACACAGTGCAGGACGCTTGCCATTTGCCACAGAACACCAGGATTAGCAAATTCGCCACTGGCGCCCTGTGCTCTTCACAGATGAAAGCAGGTTGACACTGAGCACATGTGACAGACGTGACAGAATCTGGAGGCACCGTGGAGAGTGATCTGCTGCCTGCAACCTCCTTCAGCATGACCAGTTTGGCAGTGGGTCAGTAATGGTGTGGGGTGGCATTTCTTTGGAGGGCTGCAGAGCCCTTCATGTGCTCGCCAGAGGTAGCCTGACTACCATTAGATACGGAGATGAGATCCTCAGACCCCTTGTGAGACCATATGCTGGTGTGGTTGGCCCTGGGTTCCTCCTAATGCAGGACAATGCCAGACCTCATGTGGCTGGAGTGTTCCAGCAGTTCTTGCAAGATGAAGGCATTGAAGCTATAGCCCATTCCCCAGACCTGAATCCGATTGAATACATCTGGGACATCATGTCTCGCACCATCCACCAACGTCACGCTGCACACAGACTGTCCAGGTGTTGGCGGAGGCTTTAGTCCATGTCTGGGAGGAGATCCCTCAGGAGACCATCCGTCGCCTCATCACGAGCATGCCTAGGCATAGTAGGGAGGTCATACAGGCACGTGGAGGCCACACGCACTACTGAGCATCATTTCCTTGTCTTGAGGCATTTCCACTGAAGTTGGATCAGCCTGTAACTTCATTTTCCACTTTCATTTTGAGCTTCATTCCAATTCCAGACCTCCGTGGGATATTAGTTGTGATTTACGTTGATCATTTTTAAGTTTTATTGTTCTCAACACATTCCACTATGTAATGAATACAGATTTACAACTGGAATATTTCATTGAGGGATATCTAGGATGTGGGATTTTAGTGTTCCCTTTATTTTTTTGAGCAGTGTACTTTAGCAAGATATATTTCAAGTTTCTCTGGAACTTCATCTTTGCTGTGAAGCAGATAGACAACTGTATATCTTGAATAATCATCAATAAACGTGAGAAAATAGCTCTTCTTTCCAGGGGTTTGAATACTATTTGGATAACAAACATCTGTGTGTATTAAGTCCAGAAGCTGTTATGATTTTGTAGTACTATTCTTAGGAAAGGATTTTCTTTATATTTTCCCTTTAAGACAGATAATGAAATGCACTCGGACTACATAGATCAACTGTAACACCATCAAAAGTTGTTTTTGAACTATCTTTCTTATTGCTTCTGGGTCTCTATGTGCAAGATACCTATGCCATGCATGGATACAATTCTTGTGCTGTTAATGTTTAGTAGTGCATACACTTTCCCTGCATGTTAGCTGGTACAACTCATCTTTGACTTTACCTTCTGCTTGCGTGACCTTTTGAGATGACAGATGTCATCTTTACATGTAACTTTATTTACTTGTCTTGTGAGTTTCTTCACAGATTAGAGATGGCTTTCAAGACTAGGGACATAGAGCACATCCTTTTCTGTGATCTTTCTGCTTTGTGTTGGGTATTCATCTCCTATTCCCTCTGAATCTTACAGAGTCTATATATCAGGCATGCTTTGATGTACTTGCATTAACAGTAAATGCAGTTGCAGTACTTGAAGTGTCATATTCTTCAGTAATGGCACTTTTAACCCTTTGATGATTATTTTGCTTTTTCAGTTGATTCATTCTAGCTTTCCAGACTCTGTAGTCAGCTTTTAGGTGCCCTGATCTGATTTTTGCAGACAAAACAATCACGTTTCCTTTAAATTACTTTTATTTTTGGGTAGATATTGGGTTTTCAAGCGTATTCTACTTTGGATACCCCACTGCTGCTTAACACTTTATGTCTTTCACTTTTACTCATCTACAAGCTTTTCTCTGACATACTCCACTGTAAGCTCACAATCTGGGCACGCATCTAGTGCAGTTACAAGTGTGTCATAGCTTTCTGGTACACCGTTTAGTAGTACTGCAGAAACATGGAAATCCTTTAGATCTTCCCCAATGAACCGCAATTGCTCCACAATTTTTAGAGTATTTCTTATATAATTCTGCATATCTTCGCCCTTATTTAGCTTAGACTGATTCAGCTTTCTCATTAAATAGAGCTTATTGCTGAGATTTATCTTTTCATGCACTTTCTGCGGTTGTTCTCACATTTCTTTTGCAGTTTCACATTTACATACATGCTCAAACTGATCAACATCTATACTAAGGGAGATATTTTTTTTTTTAACTTTCTCTACCCAGTTTTCTGGTATTGGGTCAGGACTAGATTTCTGCGTGGATTTCCACATACCTTCTCTTAGCAGCCTCTTTACCTTGAATTTTCAGGATTGGTAGTTCCATGTTAGTCAGATATGGCACTGTGAACTTCATACAGCTGCTGCTAGTGGCCATCTTTGCTTCTTCTTAGTACATGGTTGTTCTTTCTCCGTTCTCTGGTTCTTTGGGATTCTGGGCCCATAACTTGTTGGCAGCGGATTCATCTCTGTACTGTCCAGCCGTTCATCAGTGAATATATATTTATTCAGGAAGAATGATAAAGTTTACAACCGATATTTCTTGCAGCCTAGGCGCTTAGAATTTATCTGTCAGATCGCAATGTCTGCTCCAGCTACACACACACACACACACACTCTAAGAGAACAGGAACTTCCTGAGATTTTTTCTTTACATTGAATTTTTGGCAATATAACCCTATTGCTGGAGAGAGGAACTCATGCACTATTAAACAGTATTAAATAGTAATTGATGCCATATATACAATAATAAGAATTACTTCAAAAGTTAAGCAAAAAAAAAAACCTCTCTATGCCCAAATAATAAGTGGACTCTGTCCATAAGCCCTCTTTACTCCCCTTCAGGCTATGCATTAGTGAATATGTAAGAATTACCGTAAGCCAGTGATACACCCTCAATCCTTTATTGCTAAATAAATAGAAAACTTGGGTGACAAACTATGTTCCTGTGTAGAGTATCTCATTCCTGTCAGCCTCGTTTCTTTTTACACTATAATTGTATGATTACTGAACATTTTTCGAGCAGAAAGTCGGTTTTGTATTAGTAGCAATACAAGGTGACAGATTTAGCGGTACATCTTGAACAAAGCACAGCACGCCGCAGCACAGATTTTCTTTCCTTTCAGCCTGAGCGGAGAAGCTAGATTACTGAACATTTGGGAACTGCACTAAAAGGCACAGCAAGATGCTAAATAGTTTGTCAAAGAGTAAATGTAAGGTTTGCCCAGTGATCAGGAGCAGCAGATAATTCCACAGGACTCCGGCAAGTAGGATTTGCTATAGCCCTGGGGAGCACTACATAATTATCACCCAAAGTAAATTTAGATATAGTACAAGGATTGCCAAAAAGAGACGCTCTAATAGCTTGCAAGGAATGGAACATTCTGATAATTACAGCAATTATATTGGGTTTTCTTCTCAAGACGAGGATGGGAGATCACTGGTTAAGAGGTCTGTGTTCTTTAAGACATTCGCCTCGTAATCTGTCACTAAAAACAAGATTTTAGGATGTATAAAAAAAGAATGAAAATCCAGCGATCCTAACGTATTATTACTCAATCACTGGTGGGGCCACATCTAGAATATGGGATCCAGTTTTGGGCTCCAAAGGATATTCAGAAGTTAGAGTCAGTTCAAAGGGGGACAACAAGATTATTACATGGGATGGAAGGCCTGTAATATGACAGGTTGGAAAAGTGATGCTTGTTTAGCTTAGAAAAAGGAGGTATCATTTATATGTATAACTATATGTGTGGCCAGTACTAAGGATTGGCATATGACTTATTCCTTCCAAAGATAATACTAAAGACCAGGGGACACTCATTACAGGTGGAAGAAAGGTGATTCCGACAGCTACGGTATTTTTCAGATTACAAAATTTGGGGGGAAAATGGGTGTGCGCCTTATAATACGGATATACCTTACCGGCCGCGGTGGAACAGAGTCCCAAGGTCGCTGCTGGAGGAGGCAAAAGTGGAGCATTGCTGCCGGGGGCGGCGCATTCGCAGATGGAAATCTCGGCACCAAGATCTCAGGAGATGAGATCTCTGCGCTGAGATCTCATCTCCTAAGATCTCCATCTGTGAATGCGCCGCCTCTGGCAGCCATTTGCATGAAGTTCACCGCACAGAGCCCCCACACCACCGAACACCCGCAGCGGCACACATCGGAACACCCCCTCATCTCAGCCTGTGGCCTACAACAACGCTCCACTGTAAAACACTGCATTTCTTCAACAAAATGACACAAGTAACATCACGTGTGAACATATAGTTACAGAGGTGGCTGCAAGTGAACCAACTTATTGCATTATTTCAGTTCTGAAAAATACGTGCAACTATATAAAAAGCTATAAAAATCCTACACAAACCACTCACAGCTACCCTCAACATCATGCAGCTATTATGTCTTTTCCTCTTCCCTTGGGAACAGCTGTCACCTTCCTTGGGATTACACCATTAATAATAAAAAGGTACGGCATGTCCCAAGTGGTCTCTGTTTTCAGCAGCATGACTGCATATGACGTAAAAGAGCTTGGAAGAAAATATGGAAAAGCAAGAAAAAAAGCAAAACCTGCTTAACATCAAATATGGGAGCATGGTAATTGAGCTGTACAGTAAGGGTGGTCTGCACATGGTTAATGCATCTGTCGCCAGACACAAATCACAAATGATAGCCGGCTCTGTCCTCCTGGACATAAGTAGATAGGGCATGCTGAAATACATTTTCGGCATCTGATAATTTTTGTACTAACTGGATGGCAAGAAATGTAAAAGAAATATCAGAATATTCTACAAGGCTGAGTACAGGGGACGTCTGAGGGTAGCCCTTGGTCATGGCAGCTGATCCATGGAGGTCACAGAAGTCAGACAAAGAGGATCACCTAGCCAACTTTCACACTTTGACTCAGTTTTTAGGAATGCTCGTTGGCAACAAAGATTTTTTTTCTTTGCAACACACCATTCAATTGAATAGGACCTTGCAACAAAAATTGAGAAGCGGCCACATCAAACCTACACTTATCAATAACGTATGTTGACGGCACTCTGCATTACCAAAAAGCAATTAAGATCTGCCGAAAGCAAAAAAAAAAAAAAAAACATACTGTATGTAAAACTACACATGACTATATCAATACACTTGTCAAAGTCAAATACCAGAAAGTACCAAAAACAAAGCAGCTTTATTTAACATCTGACATACTAAAAATAGGCAAAAACCACAGCATTAAAGACGTGATAAAAATGCAAGTAATCAATGCTGCAAAAAATCTACAGTATCAAAAATTCACCAAACACTCGGCGTGGGAACATTTCGGTGAAATAACGAAATGCGATTCAGGCCTAATACAGTAGTTTGCAAAAGTATTCACCATCCTTGGCTTTTTTTGTGTGTTTTGATACCTCACAACCTGAAATTTCACTGGGTTTTTTTTGAGGGTTTACATCAGTTCATGTAAAGAACATGCCTACAACTATGAACATTTGGTTTTCTTTTTATTGTGAAGCAAACAGCAAATAGGACAAAATAACTGAAAACTTAAGTGTGCATAACTGTTGACCCCCCAAAAGTCCCCTGCAAACTTCAATTCTGATCACAGATTCTCAATTGGATTAAGGTCTGGGCTTTGATTAGGCCTCTCCAAAACATTTACATGTTTCCCCTTAAACCACTTGAGTGTTGCTTTAGCATTATGCTTTGGGTCATTGTCTTGTTGGAAAGTGAACCTCTGTTACAGTCTCAAATCACTGACAGGCTGAAAAAGGTTTTGCTTAATGCCTGTATTTTGCACCATCCATTTTCCCCTTGAATGGGACCATTTTCCGCTGCTTCTGCTTCCAAAAAACATCCCTACCGAATGATGCTACCACCACCATGTTTCAACTTAGGGATTGTGTTCTTGAGGTGATGAGTTGTTTTGGTTTAGTGCCAGGCATAGAATTTCCCTTGGTGGCCAAAAAGTTCAATTTTGGCCTCATCTGACCCCAGCCCCTTCCTCCATACCTTTTGGGAGTCTGCCACATGTCTTTTGGCAAACTCAAAATGAGCCTTACAATTGTGAGTAACTAAAGTTTTTTTTTGTGCCCACTCTTATATAAAGGACCACCTCTATGGAGTGTACAGCTTACTGTGGTCGTGTGGACAGATACTCCAGTCTAGGCTTGGGAACTCTGCAACTCCTTCAGGGTTACCTTTTGGTCTCTGTGCTGCCTCTCTAAATAATGAAAAATCACCGAAACAAAAATACTCCAATGTACTATATAAAACATAACTTTTTAATATTTTCAATAAATTAATCCAAAATGAATAATAAACACCATCAAAGTGTCAGAGGACACTTATAAGAACAACTCAGGAGGTGCCTATCTCTACACTATCCTACAGTTACCCTACCTGACTGCGGAGGTTGGCACCCTAGATCCTGCCCAATGGTGCCCCCACTCGTCGATGTTTCACCCTGCTGGCCCTGTTTGTGATGCAGGGGAAATAAAAAGATGGTAAAAGAAATGAAAAAAAAAGAAGATATTTGGTTTGTAATATATTTAAATATCAGGGTCCAATCACTTGGCTATTATGGACAGATTGCATATGTAGACATATGTTGTAATCAGCTTATCCCTAGTCTTAAGCTTCCTGTAGAGGAAATTATTGCTTTATCTGAGGCAGGAATGGATTACCTGCTCATTCATAGATTAATAGATTATCTATCCCTCGATGAACAGGAATTAGCTTAATGGTACAGTGAATTGGCTTGATAGTACAGAAAATGTGTTAGAGTGTTTCAAGCTAGAGGTGGATGAGGTAAGAAATTACCACACATGGTTTCCAAATCACGCCATAGATTTTAGGTGGATAACAAGTAAGTGGTCTATGATGATATTCTATCAAATCCAATGCATTAGTCAAGGTATCAGTTTTTCACATAAATATGGTGCTATGTAATAACTTATAGGTTTGATGAATAAACTTTATCGGTAGCAGAAAATGGCCACTTTGGTAGTCAGCGCTGAAATAGGGAAAACATAGGATCATAATAACAGTAAATAACCAAAAACAGACAGGATTAAAACTTATATTTTATATAGTACATTGGAGTATTTTTGTTTCGGTGAATTTTCTAGTTTATGTGGATACTCCCCTACCTTCTTCTTCTGTGAAATCAGATTTATACAACAGCTCTCTGAATAATGTCCTCCTTTCCCGGGCTGAGAGTTTTGGTGGGCGGCCCTCTCTTGGCAGGTTTGTTGTGGTACCATGTTCTTTCCATTTTATGATAGTGGACTTTATGGTGCTCTGAGGAATCATCAGCAATTGGGATATATTTTTTTTTATTTTTCATAATCCAACCCTGACTTGCATGTCTCAACAACTTTGTCCCTGACTTGTTTGGAGATCTCCTTGGTCTTCATGGTGTTTGGTTAGTGGTGACTCTTGTTAATGGTACTGCAGCCTCTGTGGCCTTTCAGAAAAAGTGTGTATATACGGAGACGCTGTGACCCTTTGATTACACAGAGGTGGACTTTCTTTCATTAAGCATGTGACTTATGAAGATAATTACTTGCACCAGAAATTTTTAGGGGCTTCATAGCAAAAGGGTGAATACGTATGCACATGCCAATTGTTAGTTATTGTATCCCATAAATTTTATTTATGCCTATATTTTTCTCACTTCACCAACTTAGACTATTTACTGCAGATGCATCACATTCAAATCGGATTGCAAATATATTTAAGCACAGGTTGTAAAGTAATGGCAAAAAGACAAGGGGGTGAATACTTTTCCAAGGCACTATACATCATTATTTCTTGGAACTGCTTCCTATACAGGCAAGAACAACCTGATAAGTACTGGCATTCAGCAGTGTTTAAAAAGCTTTTCTCTTCAACATAAATTGGTAAAATTGCGTGGTTTTAAAAAATAGTATTTCAATTTACCTCTCTAAAAAATCCTCTGTTCTCAAAAAACAGTGGGATTACTCATTTATTTTTAGAGCACCATTAATTCCATGGTGATGTACACGAAAAGGGGTTACATACAAAATACAAATATAAATTACAGTGAGCAGACTCACCATGAAAAACAGGTGCAGAGGGGGAGAGGGCCCTGTTCTTGTGGGCTTACAGGGTAATGGGGAAGGAGACAGTAGGTTGGGGGTTGAATCAGCTCATGTGGAGGAGAGGTGACAGTGGTGTCTTGCAGGCTGTAAGTTTTCTTGAAGAGATGAGTTTTCGACTTCCGTCTGAAACTTCCAAATGTGTTGGATAATCGGACGTGTTGGGGCACAGAATTTCAGAGGATGGGGGAACTGGGAAGACGTTCTGAAGGCAATTGGGTGAGGAACGTATAAGTGTGGATGAGAGAAGGAGGTCTTGGGTGGACCAGAGATTATGCATTGGAAGATATTGGGAGATTAGTTCGGGAATATACGGAGGAGACAGATTATGGACAGCCGTGTAAGTCAAAGTTAATAGTTTGAATCGGATACGTTGGGGAAATGGGAACTAATGTATGGATTTTCAGTGGTGAGAAGTAGAGGTGTATTAGTTGGGCAGCACAGATGAGCACAGAATGGAGAGTAGTGTTAACAGGGAGGCCCCAGAGGAGGATATTGCAGTTGTCGAGGTGATGATGAGCGCATGCACTAACATTTTTTAGATTCAGAATTAAAGAAAAGGACAGATTTTGCAAATATTTTTGAGCTGGAGGCGGCAGGAGATGTTAAAAACTGGGATGTGCGGTTTGAAGGATAGGGCAGAGTTGAGGGTTACTTCGAAGCAGCGGACTCCTGGTACAGGGGGAAAGGATGATGTCAATTATATTGTTACTGCTCGATGCCTAGGTTACTAACCACCTCTGCAGTTTATCTGAGGTGGCCCGTTTCCTGGGCAAGGAGCACGAACTTGAAATCTCTTTGCTATAGAGAATGCAAGCATAGCTCTAATTTGGCCGGAAAGGAAGATGCAGCCAACATCAATCTCCATATGTTCCTCTAAAGCTGCAGAAGCAAAGCAGCATCTGCTTGCAACATGATAGAGAGTACAACTTGGGGGCAGCCATGCCACTGGTCCGGAATGTCAATCGTTAGGAGCGCACCACCCCTCAACAAGCAAAAAGTTGGAAGACAGGGGAGCTGTGTGCTCCTGAACTGCAATGATGAGAATAACAAACTCAAGGGGTAGCTTTGCAGAATGCAGTCTGCAGCTCAGAGCATCCTATACATTATACACAGCGCTGGAAATACAGGTGGTCATGAAATACTTATTATTTGCTGACAACGCTACAGGACATCCCCAGGAAACCTGAAATCTCCCACAGCCCTGTTATTATGAAAGACTTCCAAATAAAAGGGAATAATATTATACCAGGTAATTTCTAACAACACAATCAAAAAGGTGGACATGTCTCCTGATATTTAACGTTTGGCAAATACATTA
This sequence comes from Ranitomeya imitator, assembly GCF_032444005.1. Classification (NCBI taxonomy): domain Eukaryota; kingdom Metazoa; phylum Chordata; class Amphibia; order Anura; family Dendrobatidae; genus Ranitomeya; species Ranitomeya imitator. The sequence continues at coordinate 706,985,657 of NC_091284.1, read as the reverse complement.
ACACGTATTAAAAAGAAAACAGATGGTTTTAATGCTTTTGGAACAGAATTTCTGGTTTATTGTTTCCGGATTAGGTACAGAACACTCAATAAGTAAAGAACATAATAACAAACAAAACAACAAGAAAACGTCAAAACATAAAATGGATCTTTAATTATAGGTTATGACTAATACATTAATAGGTTATCTGGCCCAGCTCCCAGATTTTATATCAGCATTTAGCATTGAAGGTTTTAGAATTAATGAAAAGCACTTAAAAAGATTAATCTGAGTAATTCTAGAGAAGAGAGGCAAATCCTACATTACCATGTTCACTCAAATCAATACAGCAGATCGGATAATTTACCCTTTATTTTGGCACTTTACATTAATAGCTAGAGAGGATTTTAAAAACACGGTCTGTGAATTCTTAGCGACAAACCTGTCATCAATTTGAAGTACAGTTATATGAAAAAGTTTGGGCACCCCTACTAATCTTAAGCTTAACGTTTTATAAAAAAAAATTTTTTTTTTTGCAACAGCTATTTCAGTTTCATATATCTAATAGCTGTTGGACACAGTAATGTTTCTGCCTTGAAATGAGGTTTATTGTACTAACAGAAAATGTGCAATCTGCATTCAAACAAAATTTGACAGGTGCATAAGTATGGGCACCCTTATAATTTTCTTGTTTTAAATACTCCTACCTACTTTTTACTGACTTACTAAAGCACTTTTTTTGGTTTTCTAACCTCATTGAGCTTTGAACTTCATAGCTAGGTGTATGCAATCATGAGAAAAGCTACTTAAAGTGGCCACTTGCAAGTTGTTCTCCTGTTTGAATCTCCTCTGAAGAGTGGCATCATGGGCTCCTCAAAACAACTGTCTAATGACCTGAAAACAAAGATTATTCAACATAGTTGTTCAGGGGAAGGATACAAAAAGCTGTCTCAGAGATTTAACCTGTCAATTTCCACTGTGAGGAACATAGTAAGGAAATGGAAGAACGCAGGTACAGTTCTTGTAAAGGCCAGAAGTGGCAGGCCAAGAAAAACATCAGAAAGGCAGAGAAGAATGGTGAGATCAGTCAAGGACAATCCTCAGACCACCTCCAGAGAGCTGCAGCATCAACTTGCTGCAGATGGTGTCACTGTGCATCGGTCAACTATACAACGCACTTTGAACAAGGTGAAGCTGAATGGGAGAGTGATGCGAAAGAAGCCGTTTCTGCAAGCACGCCACAAACAGAGTCGGCTGAGGTATGCCGAAGCACATTTGGAGAAGCCAATTTCTTTTTGGAAGAAGGTCCAGTGGACTGATGAAACCAAGATTGAGTTGTTTGGTCATACAAAAAGGAGTTATGCATGGCGGCCAAAAAAAAACACAGCATTCCAAGAAAAACACTTGCTACCCACAGTAACATTTGGTGGAGGTTCCATCATGCTTTGGGGCTGTGTGGCCAATGGCGGCACCCGGAATCTTGTTAAAATTGAGGGACGCATGGATTCCTCTCAGTATCAGCAGATTCTTGACAATAACGTTCATGAATCAGTGACAAAGTTGAAGTTACGCAGGGGATGGATCTTTCAGCAAGACAATGATCCAAAACACTGCTCCAAATCTACTCAGGCATTCATGCAGAGGAACAATTAAACTGTTCTGGAATGGCCATCCCAGTCTCCAGACCTGAATATCATTGAACATCTGTGGGATCATTTGAAGAGGACTGTCCATGCTCGGCGACTATCAAACTTAACTGAACTGGAATTGTTTTGTAAAGAGGAATGGTCAAAAATACCTTCATCCAGGATCCAGGAACTCATTAAGAGCTACAGGAAGCGACTAGAGGCTGTTATTTTTGCAAAAGGAGGATCTACGAAATATTAATGTCACTTTTCTGGTGGGGTACCCATACTTATGCACCTGTCAAATTTTGTTTGAATGCAGATTGCACATTTTCTGTTAGTACAATCAACCTCATTTCAAGGCAGAAACATTACTGTGTCCAACAGTTATTAGATATATGAAACCGAAATAGCTGTTGCAAAAAAAAAAACAATTTTTATAAAACATTAAGCTTAAGATTAATAGGGGTGCCCAAACTTTTTCATATAACTGTATATATGTGTATATATATACATATATATATATATGTGTGTGTATGTATGTGTGCATGTACCTGTATATATGTGTGTGTGTGTATTGTAAGATTGCTCTCACTTCGTGTATTGGGGGACACTCGCTTGGCACAGGATTAACGTAGTCAGGCACAATTTTTCGCTTAAACACAGTCTATACGGTTTATTAAAGTGTCATAAACCGGGTTGTGCACAGTTCACTTTATACATTTCATCAAACACAATAGGCACCAACTGGTGATATTAACTTGCAGCTTTGTCTTAAACACTTCATTTACGGCTTTGTTTCACAGACACTAAACATGCTGGACCTCTCACTTCGTCCAGTTAACATGGGTGTCTGTACGCCGTACTCTTCACCAATGTCCCAAGTCACATACAGCGCATATGACACTGGGTCGCGGTCTCTAAACACGCCGAACCTCACTCCGTTCAGTCACTGTGGGAGACCACACAGTTCATGAAATATCACAAGCACCAACAGTCTGTATAGGTACCTGAGTGGAGCTCCTGCTCCACCTGCTGACTCTTTGTCAGTCCACTCCTCCGGGAAAGCTGCCTCACAGGGATCACCAACTTGCCTGGGCGGCATATCTTAGTCAGTCCAGACCCACCGAAGGACGGTAGCTTCCCCAACATAGACCATCCAGAATCAGAGTCTTACTGTGCGGTATTCAGGGATCCGGTCCTACTCCCAGAACCTCCCGACACACCAGCATGACCTCTTCAGGACTCCTACTCCCAGGACTTCTAACACATGAACCGCACATGTGACCTGTCCAGGTGCTATTCAGGACCTCGTCCAACACCCCAGGCATATGACCTGTGCAGGTACTATACAGGACCTCGTCCAACACCCCAGGCATATAACCTGTCCAGGTGTAATTCAGGACATCAGTCCAATACCCCAGGCATATGACCTGTCCAGGTGCTATTCAAAACGTCAGTCCAACACCCCAGGCCACTAGTAAGTCCAAAGCCCCACCATGTGCTCTTCGGGACTCCTACTCCCAGGAAATCCAACACAGGTTGTTCAGTGTGCTATTCAGGACTCCTACTCCCAGGAACTCCAACACATACTTCCAGGACCTTCACCACTCAGGTCCAAACACTGGAACCACACAGGAACATGTGACCCACACCCTGGTCACATTATATACCCTTAACCACTCCCCTGGGTGGGAGTGTGGATGTGTGGCTAGTTTGTCCTGCCCATCTCACACAACTAGCCTAGTAAGCAGGGGTGTCAAACTGCATTCCTCGAGGGCTGCAAACAGGTCATGTTTTCCTGGTACTGCACAGGTGATAATTTAATCACCAACTCATTATTTGTGTAGGTGATTAAATTATCACCTGTGCAGTACAAGGAAATCCTGAAAACATGACCTGTTTGCAGCCCTCGCGGAATGCAGTTTGACACCCCTGCTAGTAAGTCTCCCTTACAACTACACCATACATATACACACTCTTGAGAGACTACAGGTCCCAGAACAACAACATTGCATCAGACTTACCACGCAGACTCCCTCTGTGACACATATCGGCCATTCACAACACAGCCAGTCACTGTTTCACGATTATCACAATAGATATGCCTCCATGCACATCCCAAGGAGCACTCACAGCGCCCCCTAGCTGTCACCAGACAAACGTGTGAATGCTAAAGCCAATTGGGCGAGTATAATAAATATATATTTTTTTTTTTTTTTAATTTATTTCTTGGCCATGCTGGAGGCTTTTTTTATTTTAGAAAAATTCAACTCCATCAATGCTACTGACCGAGGAGGTAAGTGGCTAGATGTACCTCTATTTCAACCAATAAGTATATACATACAAAACTACAACTCTGCAATATTGCTCCAGAAAGTATACAAACAACGTAAGAATCACTACAATGAAACGATGTGTGCCAGTGCAGAAAATAAATCACAACTAGTTTACAAAGGAATCTCTCAACTGTATGTGCGCCTCTCTGACTATTGAAAAAGCTGGAAGCACAAAACATACAACAAATATACCGTAGCTCAAATCCTTATGGCACCCTGACATAATAGTAAATCAAGGTCCTCGGCTTGTTGAGGCACCATGAAGTACAATAGTGCCAAGGTGAATAAGCAGCCAGTGCCACAGTGCCCACGCAATCACTGGCAGGAGCCGAGCCCTACTATAGTCCTGGAGAAAATGCTAATCCTGGCTGCTGGCCGTTAACTCGCTCAGAGCTGCGATCAAATCTGATCATAGCACTATACAAGGGGTAGAACCCCTTTATAGCCATTATAGCCAGGTACATATATCTATGCACAACGACAATATTCTCTATGCAGTACAGTATGATCAGATATTGTAACAAATGATAGTAAATAAAAGCCGCTTTATGAAAATGCATAAAGATATAATAAAGTCAAGAAATGAATAAAAAAAATACAAAGATTCCACTTATTGGGCTCATCAGAGGACTGGCAAACCTGCCGCCAGGTAGTCCACCATATTCATGAGCTGAATGACCCCGCCCACACCACTGATTGGCAACTTAATCATTCATCATGCCAGTAGATTTCCATTTCTTGGTGTTTGCACAAGACCCAGACACAATATAGCTCATAATGGGTACGTCGCGTGGAAAAACAGACAGATCATGGATGTGAAGTACGGGCGTGTGAATGAGGCCTTACCATTCAATGCGCTCGTATTCTGCTGATCCTTTGCCAAGTTACCATCGGCACATAAGTATCTCAAATAGTCTATTTCTACCTGTAGTATGTAACTCCGGGTCTAGGCGGCATATATTAATCTTCATACCATATGTACATTCTAGGATAATTCTTTATCACTACTTTAACCTTCAGCCAGATTGTTTCGAAGACCTAAAAAAATGACATTCAAAACTATATACCGGTAATTACAGTAAAACATGGTGTATATAAATGGATATCCATCTGTTTCCTTTGTGATACCTTCTATGTGCTCTCTAGCTAACAGACTTCTCTTTCTGAAGAACAAGAAATGGTTGCCAATGGTAACTATCCAAAGACATGAAGGAGGAAGAGGCCACGACACGTGTTCTTAGGGCAGAATATAGCTAGTTATCTATATACACAGCAAGCATTTTGGATTAACAATGCAGACAGACCCATTTTATCTTTTCATACTGACTATGCTGTCATCGGAGCTGGAGAAGTTTTGAGCCTTTGGGTACAAATTGCAACAGCTTTTCCGCAAGGATCTGAGCATGGACAATCCACAGCTGATTTCAATACCAGCCGTGTGAACGCGCTGGTTACCCGCTACAAACAACCGTTAGGCAGATTTTTAAATCTGCAGTATGTCATTTCTGATGAGGAAAGAGCAAAGATTTGAGATGGATTTTCCCTATTTACTTGAGATTACCCACAGATCCACTGCACATCTGTACTCCACGCTTTACAGATCTCGATCTTGCACCTTAGTGATACATACTATGTGCTGCCACCAGAAAAATGTACACCCGTCCCATCATCACTGGGGGAAGGATAGAGAGACCAGCAAGGAACCAGATAAGGGTGAGCACTAAAGCTGACCAAAAAGACCCTGGCTCCATGGCTGCCGGACCAGAGTACGCCTCCTACCTGAGGCACCCTTAGCGCCTTTTTCTGATAGATTTGCCCTGCGCCACTACACCGTTGCACATCCGTAATCTTCTACCCCAATACTGCTCTACACCCTACTGACTTATGAGAAACACTTGCAATTTCTGTTTTTGACTGAGGGTAAACTGATGTTCGAAAGCAGAAAAACAGCCTGAAGAATGATCTGCCATTGCCTGGCGGCAAGTGGTCGTGGTTTTGGCTGCATCAGACTACGATGGTTAACACCTTCCCGACCTGTGACACAGCGTATGCGTCATGAAAGTCGGTACCAATCCGACCTGCGACGCATATGCTGTATCACAGAATGATCGCATCCCTGCAGGCCGGGTGAAAGGGTTAACTGTAATTTCACCTGACCTGCAGGGACAGGGGGAGTGGTACTTCAGCCCAATGAAAATTGGTGAAATATTACAATCCAGCCATGGCCAATGCTGCAATATCATAGGCCTTGGCTGGAGACCGCGATCTGCCCCCGCCACTGATCCACCGCCCCCCACCTGTCCTCCGCTCCCAGAGAACTAGGATTAGGGTTAGAACTAGGATTAGAACTAGGGTTAGAACTAGGGTTGGGGATACCACTAGGGTTAGAACTAGGGTTAGGGTTAGAACTAGGGTTAGGGTTAGAACTAGGGTTAGGGTTAGAACTAGGGTTAGGGTTAGGGTTAGAACTAGGGTTAGGGTTAGAACTAGGGTTAGGGTTAGAACTAGGGTTAGGGTTAGAACTAGGGTTAGAACTAGGGTTAGAACTAGGGTCAGGGTTAAGACTGAGGTTAGGGTTAGAATTAGGGTTATAATTAGGCTATGTGCACACGGTGCAGATTGGGTTGAGGATCCGCAGCGGATTGGCCGAGGATTGGTGAGGAAAATACCGCGCGTTGTATTTTCCGCAGCATGTCAATTCATTGTGCGAATTTCGCAGCATTTTACACCTGTTCCTCAATAGGAATCCGCAGGTGAAATCCGCGGTAAATCCGCAGGTAAAACGCAATGCGTTTTACATGCGGATTTTTCTAAAACTGTGCGAAAAAATCCTCACACGAATCCGCAACGTGGGCACATAGCCTTAGGGTTAGGGTTGGAAATAGGGTTAAGATTAGGGTTAGGGGTGTATTGGGGTTAGTGTTAGGCTTGTGGTTAGGGTTATGGTTAGGGTTGGGATTAGGGGTGTGTTGGGGTTAGGGATGTGATTAGGGTTATGGCTAGAGTTGGGATTAGGGTAGGGGTGTGTTGGGGTTAGTGTTGGAGTTAGAATTGAGTTTAGGCACATCACGGGTCTCCAAATGTGACATGGCGCCACCATTGATTACAGCCAATCTTGCGTTCAAAAAGTCAAATGGTGCTCCCTCCCTTCCGAGCCCTGACGTGCGCCCAAACAGTGGTTTACCCAAACATATGGGGCATCAGCGTACTCAGGAAAAAATTGCACAACAACTTTGGGGGTCCTATTTATCTTGTTACCCTTGGGAAAATAAAAAATTGCGGGCTAAAAACTTATTTTTCTGGGGAAAAAAATGATTTTTTATTTTCACAGCTCTGCATTATAAATTTCTGTGAAGCACTTGGGTTCAAAGTGCTCACCACACATCTAGATAAGTTCCTTGAGGGGTCTAGTTTCAAAAATGGGGTCAATTGTGGGAGGTTTCTATTGTTTAGGCACATCAGGGGCTCTGCAAACGTTAACATAAAGTCCGCACACCATTCCATCAAAGTCTGCATTCCAAAACATCACTACTTCCCTTCCGAGCCCTGACGTGTGCCCAAACAGTGGTTTACGCCCACATATGGGGTATTAGCGTACTCAGGACAAACTGGACAACAACTTTGGGGGTCCAATATCTCCTGTTACTCTTGTGAAAATAAAAAATTGCGGGCTAAAAAATTATTTTTGAGGAAAGAAAAATTATTTTTTTATTTTCATGGCTCTGTGCTATAAACTTCTGTGAAGCACTTGGGGGCTTAAAGTGGTCACCGCACATCTATATTAGTTCCTTGGGAGGTCTAGTTTCCAAAATGGGGTCACTTATTGGGGAGCTCCAATGTTTAGGTACACAGGGGCTCTCCAAACGCGACATGGTGTCCGCTAACGATTGGAGCTAATTTTTCATTCAAAAGTCAAATGGCGCTTCTTCCTTTCAGAGCTTTGCCATGTGCCTAAATAGTGGTTTACCCCCACATGTGATGTATCCGTGTACTCAGGAGAAATTGCCCAACAAATTTTAGGAGCCATTTTATCCCGCTGCCCATGTGAAAAAGAAAATATTGAAGCTAAAAGAAATTTTTTGTGAAAAAAAGTACTTTTTCATTTTTACGGATCAATTCGTGAAGCACCTGGGGGTTCAAAGAGCTCACTATGCATCTAGATAAGTTCCCTGGGGGGTCTAGTTTCCAAAATTGGGTCACTTATGGGGGAGCTCCAATATTTAGGCACACAGGGGCTCTCTAAATGCGACATGGTGTCTGCTAAAGATTGGAGCCAATTTTTCATTCAAAAAATCAAATGGCGCTCCTTTTCTTCCGAGCTCTGTCGTGCGCCCAAACAGTGGTTTCCCCCCACATATGGGGTATCGGCGTACTCAGGACAAATTGTACAATAACGGGGGTCCAGTTTCTCCTTTTACCCTTGGGAAAATAAAAAAAATGTTGCTAAAAGATCATTTTTGTGACTAAAAAGTTAAATGTTAATTTTTTCCTTCCACGTTGCTTCTGCTGCTGTGAAGCACCTGAAGGGTTAATAAACTTCTTGTATGTGGGTTTGAGCACCTTGAGGGGTGCAGTTTTTAGAATGGTGTCACTTTTGGGTACTTTCGGCCATATAGACCCCTCAAACTAACTTCCAATGTGTGGTGGTCCCTTAAAAAAAAATGATTTTGTAAATTTTGTTGTAAAAATGAGAAATCGCTGGTCAAATTTTAACCCTTATAACTTCCTAGCAAAAAAAAATGTTGTTTCCAAAATTGTGCTGCTGTAAAGTAGACATGAGGGTAATGTTATTTATTAACTATTTTGTGTCACATAACTCTCTGGTTTAACAGAATAAAAATTCAAAATTTGAAAATTACAAAATTTTCGCCAAACTTCCAGTTTTTTCACAAATAAACTCAAAAATTATCGACCTAAATTTACTACTAACATGAAGCCCAATATGTCACGAAAAAACAATCTCAGAATTGCTAGGATCCATTGAAGCGTTCCTGAGTTATTACCTCATAAAGGGACACTGGTCAGAATTGGAAAAAAACATGTTAAACATGTGTTGATCTATCAGAAAATACACTGCTCAAAAAAATGAAGGGAACGCTTAAACAGAATATAACTCCAAGTAAATCAAAGTTCTGTGAAATCAAACTGTCCACTTAGGAAGCAACACTCTGACACTCAATTTCACATGCTGTTGTGAAAATGGAATAGACAACAGATGAAAATTATTGGCAATTATCAAGACACATTCAATAAAGGAGTGCTTCTGCAGGTGGGGACCACAGACCACATCTCAGTACCAATGCTTTCTGGCTGATGTTTTGGTCACTTTTGAATGTTGGTTGTGCTTTCACACTCATGGTAGCAGGAGACGGACTCTACAACCCACACAAGTGGCTCAGGTAGTGCAGCTCATCCAGGATGGCACATCAATGCGAGCTGTGGCAAGAAGGTTTGCTGTGTCTGTCAGCATAGTGTCCAGAGGCTGGAGGCGCTACCAGGAGAGGCCAGTACACCAGGAGATGTGGAGGCCGTAGGAGGGCAACAACCCAGCAGCAGGACCGCTACCTCAGCCTCTGTGCAAGGAGGAACAGGAGGAGCATTGCCAAAGCTCTGCAAAATGACCTTCAGCAGGTCACAAATGTGCATGTGTCTGCACAAATGGTTAGAATCTGACTCCATGAGGATGGTCTGAGTGCCTGACATCCACAGATGAGGGTTGTGCTCACAGCCCAACACCATGCAGGACGCTTGGTATTTGCCACAGAACACCAGGATTGGCAAATTTGCCACTAGCGTCCTGTGCTCTTCACAGATGAAAGCAGGTTCACACTGAGCACATGTGACAGAGCCAGAAGACCCCGTTTTGGCAGTGGGTCAGTAATGGTGTGGGATGGCATTTCTTTGGAGGACCGCACAATGCTCCATGTGCTCGCCAGAGGTAGCCTGACTGCTGTTAGGTACCGAGATGAGATCCTCAGATCCCTTGTGAGACCATATGATGGTGCGGTTGGCCCTGGGTTCCTCCTAATGCAGGACAATGCCAGACCTCATGTGGCTGGAGTGTGTCAGCAGTACATATTTAGTAGGGATCCCTTTGGGAACCTAAAGTGCAGGCTCTTTTTATTGAGTGGAGGCAAATGATCCAGATCACCAAAAAACAGCCGGACTGCCCATCACTACTACTAACAGGAAGCTATTGTGAATAAGGCAGGATGTAATCAACCCAGAAGCAGTAATCTGTGACAGATCAATTCTGCCAGTATAGTGGTGCCCAGGCCATTGGTTAAATGTCACTTTACCAGAAAGATCCAAAAATTTAAAGCACTACGCAAATATACTCAGTGGACATTTTCATTTGCAGGAGGCATAAAATGGTTAGGAGGCATACATTTTTTTATCCAGTAGGTTTTCAATGCACATAACAATGGGAAGATTTCCAGTAGCTCGGTGCTGCCATCTACAGCAGAGTAACTGTGTTTTTCATCATTTAGATTTTTACAGTTTTTAAGTTACCATGTGCAATCCAATATAAAGGGGAATACCACCAGCTACTTTCCGACCAATTACACCATTAATTAAAAGTGTCACTCCCACTTTCATAGATGGGTGTATTATCAGAAAAAAACAAGCCGTTTTGTATTGTATTAATATTTGCTGCCATTTTTTAGATTGTGTATGTTCAGCTATAGTGTTCGACTACTACTGAACTGGCGGTCGGTCTCCCGAGCTGTAAAGCAAGGAAAAGTGCGAATATTTCAAGAATGGATGAAAATGCTAATAAGCAGCAAATGTCAAAAAGTGCTCGTATTAACAAGCTCTATCAAACAACACCCGATTATGAAGATGGGATTACCACTTCATTAGTGACCATATAGCACAGCGACAGCACGACTGTTGTGAATCACAAAGCTGAACAGAAGGACACAGATGTGAGTGCAGTTCAAATGGTGAACAGACGCATCGTGCGAGTCTCATTTAGCCCAATTTACGGTAATTAATCAAGCTATCTTCCATGGGACTCAGCCGGATAGTACGTGCAGACACACGGTCTTCATATGAATTGCGCCATTTACAATTAACAAGTTCATGGGGAACAATATAGACTAACAAAACAAAAATTCATTCATGAACCTTCCTGCTGCTACTGCACAGCTGCTCTGTCCCTCTCAATATTGGAAGTCATGACCTTCTATCCATCAGTCACCTGATGTAGTGTAGTGTTTCAAGGAATCCAACCCAAACGGTTAAAATCTAATATGTTTCAGACCATAAACTTAAAGGTGTTTTCTGGTATTTTTAGCAAAATTCCCATGAGGAAGAAACAGTATAAAATAGAAGTAAACTAGTCTTAACCAAATCAAAGGATTTACCCACTACTAGGACAACCTTTTTGCAATCTGAATTTTGCCCCATAAAAATAAAAATACCTATACCCCCCACCGATGCCAATGCTGATCCGGCGGGGTCGGCACTCGCATTCCTGAAGCTCACGCGAGGTTGTCATGTTGTGATCCCTGCCCCAATCAGCGCTGGCATTACTGTCTCTGCCTTCAGACGTATAGGTAATCAAGAGGAGATAAGCAGCCGCAGGTCTGACTTCCTCTTGGATTACTTATACGTACAAAGGCTGAGACGATAACGCCAACGCTGACTGGAGGCATATATCACGTGACATGACCTCACATGAGCCCCTGGAAAGCGAGTGCTGACACTGCTGGAATAGCGCTGCAGGTGACTATAGATGTTTTTATTTTAACGGTGGCAAACATTCAGATTGAAAACGGGTTGTCCTAGTAGTGGACAACCCTATTAATACCTTCTGGTCTAGCAGTAAACTTCCTGCAGTGGTTACATTTGAGATCACTAATTGGTCAGCACGTCAGAGGTGCAGGAAGTATGCAGGGCATAAGCATGTGAATCCAATGAGGGGGCACTGGAGCCAGTTGGGATAAAAGGGAAGAGTACAAGTTACTTATTTTATAACTTTTCTTCCTCATGGGCAACTTCACTAGATTCTGGAATAATCAACCGTTTTGTTTTCTGGTAAACAACTCCACTTTTGTCCAAAATCTACCTCACAAGGGTGTCACATGCCCCTGGAGGACTTGGAGTTAGACGGTCACGTTGGGTAATGAATCGCAGTCCTTTTTAGACAAGGTGTGATTACTGTCCTAATTTAAATGGATTTCCCTTTCCTTCAGTGCTATGAGGGTTAAGAACTCTTTCCATGCTGTCTGAGACAATATAGCCTGCTTGTTCTCAACTGCAACTGCTTACCCTTTACTCCCTCTATAAATTCAGACTCTGGGTGGGTCTGTGTGCTAAAGCTTAGTAGTTGAAGTTTGGAATTGGAGTTGTGGTGTTCTGTAGTTCTCTGTTGTACATGTGTGTTTATCTCCTGTTCCCTTTTCCCATTCAGTTTATTCCTCCCTGTCCCTAACCTCCTCCCTATTTTTGGTTACTGCTTTTGTATTATAGAGGTTTTCAGTTATCTCTGTCTCGTCTGTCTGGTTTACCTTTCATTTCTGTCCCATGCCTCATGGGGTGGGGGAGGGGACAGATTAGGGTTTTTACAGGAGCATAGTAAGGTGGGAGACTTGGGCCTCTCTACCTTTCAGAGTACCCCTGGGGTAGGGCTAGTTAGTGTCCCAGCAAAAAGGGCAGTTTGAGGCTCCTCTTCCTTATTGAAGACCATTACAGTGTGACAATCCAATATTGAAGGTAGGCCAGTTCAATTAACTGCTCTTTCAGACATCAATTTTTTGTATGTATGCTATCTACTAAATCATGGATCTATTGCAGATTGTTCGCAAAAAAAAAAAAAAAATGATGGAAACATCCCTTACTTTGATGCACACTAAGGATCAAACTCACCAGTCACTGGCCCCGTGAAAGAAAATGAATGGCCTACACATGTGATCTGTATTTTACTGTTCAATGGGCATAAGAAGCTAACAAGTTTTTATTTTCAAAAGAATTGTTAAAACTGAAGTTTAGACTAAAAATGGATCCAGCACACTGAAAAAAAAATCCACTGTTTACACATGAGAAAAATAAATGTTTTGCGAAACTAGCCTTTTAACATATCAGCCAAGCGAAAACAAGGTAAAAGAATAGGTAGAAGGTAAAAGACATACCTATATGGGCCGATCACTAGCCTGCAGGGTCTATTTCTTAATTATCAAATATCCCATTAGATTTTACTGATAATTCGGTGTGTGCAAAGATAAAAGTGGACGTGAAAGGGTTCTGCTCCCTCCCAGTATCCTTGTCCTTTACTGGCCTTGAAAATAGCAACATCTGCTTTGAATTCGGTAACATACTGCCCCAAAACAATCTTTCCATTAGAGAGGAAATATGAGATTACCGATTTGCACAACACACATTTATATCAGAAAACGGTATTTTAATCAGGTTTGCATCTAAGTTAAGCTAAAAAGAGCCATTGTGGATTAAATATGGGGATTAGCAGGGGTATTACTGAAATATCGTTAGCAGTGCACAACATAAGCTTGGCGATATGTCTCATGCATGTTGGAATGCTTCACAGAACAGGACTTTCTAAATGCATTCATTTTAAAGTCACGTTTTGAATCTTGTTGCTCTATTTTCTTGGGCTTTGTCTAAGTACTCACAATGCAAAAATAAAAAATGTCTCATTTATTATATTTACAGACATAAACAGAATTGTTGGTATCCTTCTGTTGAACTAAGACAAATCAGGCCATTTTTCTTAGTTTTTTTCAACATTTATCTGTTGAACCAAAATTCAAAAGCAATGTTTGATTTTCATTAGTTGATATTCAGTATAGAAATTGAAAATAAAAATTACTTGTCAATTACAAGTTATTTCAGTGACCAATCTGGGTTTTCCTTACTGAAGAAGGGCACAAACACTTTTATCCACGTCTGTAAATTTAATTAAATAGATGCAGAATTGAAGGAATACTACAACTATTATTTTTAGGAATATACTGAGGGGCACCATATTGGAGACTACCTTCCTGTATTGTCTGCAGAGAAGTAGAGTCGGGTTAGGGCAATTTATTGTACCCGCAAAGAAAAATGTTATACATTAACCTCTTTGTGACATCGGGCGTATATTTACGCTGATGTCGGACTCCCTCCCGTTGATGTGGGCTCCGGCGGTGAGCCAACATCTTTCCAGACATCACGAGCCACCCGCGGCTATTAACCAATTAAATGCCGCTGTCAAACTCTGACAGCGGCATTTAACAAGCGCTTCCGGCAATCGTGCCGGAAATATGCCCACCATTGACCCGCGTCACGTTATCATGGGTCACCGATGTGTTGGCATGACAACTGGAGGTCTCCTGGAGACCAATATGGTTATCAGTGTCATATTGTTGTGAGAGCCGACCACTGGGTGAGTAATTCTGCTATATACAGGCGATATGATCATCGCCTCTATATAGCAGAGCCGATCGGGTTATGGCAGCTTCTAGTCTCACATGGAGACCATTGAAGCCTGCCCTTCCCCCAAAAGAAATGTGGAATATGCGCATATTCCTCACTGTAATGAGCGGGACCACGTGAACGCTCACACAGCACAGGCTGCAGCCGCTGAGAGGAGACATCGCTGGAGCTGGGAGAGTATTTCCCGGCAGGCAAGCGGATGGGGGGGGGGGGGGGCCACAGGGGATTGGAGGCGGGACGGGACGCAAAAACTTTATTTTTAAGGGAGAAGAAAAAAAAAAGATTATTCATTCCTTCTTTCCAGCGAACACTGCTGGGAAAAAGGGATGAATTCCGGCTTCAGCACCACACGCGGGGGGCACAGCGCTTACAGTAGCGCTGTCTCCTGCACGGCACACGGACAACATCCGTGTGCAGTGCGTGTTTTACACGGACCCATTGACTTTAATGGGTCCGTGTGATCCGTGCGCTCCCACGAACACTGACATGTCTCCGTGTTTTCCAAACGGACACACGGTCCGTGAAAACACGCAGACATGTGCAGAGACACATTGATTTTAATGTGTCTACATGAGTCAGTGTCTCCGGTCCATGAGGAAACGGTCACCTCACGTACTGGAGCCACTGACGTGTGAAACCGGCCTTACAAGCAAAATGTGAAATTGTTATGTTGGGTAGAAAACCAGCCCCTAGAATTCTTTAGCGAAACGGCCATATCTGTGGTTCTATGAAAAAAAATCAATGGGCGTAGCAAAGGAGGTTAATTCTTCAATGATGTGTCCTCCTTTTGTTTTGGACACAGTGATAGCCAGAGATTGGTCTGGAGACGACATGGGCAACGCTATGAAGAGACCGTCACAAGAGGTTGTTACACCAGTCCTACTCTTAGGATTATGACATGGGGTGGCATAATGTACGGTAGCCAGGTATTCTTCATTCCAGGTATACTAACAGCTCGGTGCTACATTGATTTGGTGAAACCAGTGGTACGGCCATTTCTCCAAAGTATTACATGAGTTATTTTCTAACAAGAGATCAACAGCCCACATGTTGCTTTTGCCAGTATGAGCAGCCTCTATAGCCTAATCAAACTACAATGGCCGCCTGTAAGATCTCCTATTAAGCACAATTGGTATATTGTTGGGCAGCAATTGCATTAAGAAGTGCCAGCAGTGGATCTTGATGATTTGCCTAAGTGCATTCAGGTTGATAATACCTACCTCAGACAACCTTTAAAAGCACCACTCCAGTGTTATGTTTTTTTCACCGCTGGAGTGGCACTTTAAATGCAAATCCCCTGTATCCGGTCATATACTCACCCTCCGGTGTCTTCATCGCTTTTCAGCGCCACTCCGGTCCTGTGGCAACCTCCTGTGAGCGCAGCTTCTGACTGTCCGGAAGTCTGAAGCTACATTACAAGCTCTCAATGCAAGTCAATGAGAGCCAGAACGGGGCTCTCATAGACTTATATTGATTACTGACGTCCACCTCGCACCACATCCGCGTGCAGTACGTGCTTACATGGACCCATTGACTTGAATGGGTCCGTGTGATCCGTGCAGCTGCACAAAAACAGAAATGTCTACGTGTGGGTCACTCGGACACAAGGTCTGTGAAAAAAAACACAGACATGTGCGCAGACCCGATCATTTGAAAGGGTCTGCGTGTGTCAGTGTCTTCGGTACGTGTGAAAACGGTCACCAAACGTACTGGAGACACGGACATGTGAAAGAGGCCTAAGGCTGGGAGCTGAGGTGTGCAGTAAGAACCTTGATCTCACAAGGATCCTCACAGGCAGGTGCAGGCAAGAAGACTCTTAGCCACCAGGGTCACCTGTTGCCTGGTAATGCAGGGTGTACGCCCCTGAATTAAACATTGATTACTGAAAACAGAGTTGCAGGAATGACCCCTCACTGGAGTCTTACAACAGACTGTAACCATGGCCTGTGATTGGGGGTTTAGATATAGTTCATAGTTTTCTTTGACAATTCTATTGCTACTGCCATGGGCATGTTACTATCACACACATGCATCAACATAAGTCACATTTTAACCCCTTAGTGAACCAGCCAATTTTGTCCTTAATGACCAGACCAAATTTTCTACAATCTGACCGGTGTCACTTTATGAGGTAATAACTGGGATGCTGAGACTTTTTTTTTTTTTTTAGACATATTGAACTTCATGATAGTAGTAAAATTTGTTCGATAGGACTTGCGTTTATTTGTAAAAATATGGCGAAAATTTAGAAAATGTCGCAATTTCAAACTTTTAATTCTTATGCCCATAAATCAGAGACTCATGTCGCATAATAGTTAATAAATAACATTTCCCACATATTTAATTTACAACAGAATCATTTTTTAAACATTTTTTTTTGTTAGGACGTTATAAGGGTTAAAAGTTGACCAGCAATTTCTCATTTTTCCAACAAAATCATTTTTTTTTTAGGGACCACATCACATTTGAAGTGACTTCGGAGGGTCTATATGACAGAAAATACCCAAAAGTGACACTGTTCTAAGACCTGCACCCCTCAAAGTCCTCAAAACCACATTCAAGAAGTTTATTAACCCTTCAGGTGATTCACAGAAACTAAAGCAATGTGGAAGGAAAAAAATCAAAATTTTACTTTAACCCCAATTTTTTTTTTTTCACAAGTGTAACAAAATAAAATGGACCCCCAAATTTATTGTGCAATTTCTCCTTAGTACTTCAGTACCCCATATGTGGGGCAAAACTATTGTTTGGGCGCACAGCAGGGCTCAGAAGGAGCACTGTTTGACTTTTTGAACTAAAAAAATTGATGGAATCGAGAGCGGACGGCACCATGTCGCTTTTCGAGAGCCACTGATGTCCCTAAACCAGTGGTCCCCATCTCCAGGCCTCGAGGGCCACCAACAGTGCAGGTTTTCAGAATTTCCTTAGTATTGCACAGGGGTTGGAATCATCACCTGTGCAGATGATCACATTACCACCGATGCAATACTAAAGAAATCGTGAAAACCTGCACTGTTGGCGGCCCTCGAGGCCTGGAGTTGGGGACCCCTGCCCTAAACAGTGGAAACCCCCACCATTTTGGAAGCTACACCCCTGACGGAATATATCTAAATGTGTGCTGAGCACCCTGAACCCCCAAGTGCTTCACAGAAGTTTATAATGTAGAGCCATGAAAATAAAAAAAAGCACATTTTTACCACAAAATGTAGTTTTAGCCCCAAATTTTTTATTTTGACTAGGGTAACAGGAAAAAATTGATCCCAAAATTTGTTGTGCAATTTCTCTTGAGTGCACCAATACCCCATTAAAGGGGAAAAACAATTGTTTTGGAGCACGACAGGGCTCGGAAAGGAAGGCGTTTTGGAATGCAGACTTTGATGGAACGGTCTGCGTGCATCATGTCACATGTGGAGAGCCCCTAATGTACCTAAACAGCAGAAATGCCCCACAAGTGACCCCACTTTGGAAACTATACCCCTCAAGGATTTTATCCAGGGGTGTAGTGAGCATTTTGAACCCACATGTACTACACAGAATTTGATAACATTAGATCGCCATATGGAATTTTTTATTTATTTTTTTCACAAAAATTTAGTTTTAGCCCCAAATTTTTAATTTTCACAATGGGTAATAGGTGAAAACGGACTGCCTAATTTGTTATGCAATCTTTCCTAAAAGCAATGATACCCCATATGTGGTCAAAAACTTGGCATGGCAGAGCTAGGAAAGGACAGAGCGCTATTGTCTGGAATAGATTGTGAATACCATGTTGCATTTGGAGAGCCCCATGAAATGCGAAAACAGGAGAACCCCCCCCCCCACACACACACACACACAGGTGACCCCATTTTGGAAATTAGACCCCTCAAGTAATTCATCTAGGGGTGTACTGAGCATATTAACCTATAGGTGATTCACTTTATAACATTTAGATGTGAGGGAAAAAAATTATTTTTTTTCCACTAAAATACTGTTTTAGAACCAAATGTATAATTTACACTTGGGGTAACTGGAGAAATTGGACCCCACAATTTTTTTTTTTGCAATTTCTGCCGAATGTGGCAGTACCCCATATGTGGTTTTACACTTCTGTTGGAGCACATTGCAGGGCTCAGATGGGAAGTAGTTTTTTATCATCGCCATATTTTGAGAGTTGTAACTTTTTTATTTTGTGGCGAACAGAGCTGTATGGGGACTTATTTTTTACGAGACGAGTTGCAAATTTTAGTGATACCATTTATGGGAACATAATATTTTTTGAGCGCTTTTTATTAAGATTTTACAAACACAGAAAATCAGCAATTTGGTTATTGTTTTTATTTTTCGCGCCGTTCACTGTGCAGTAAAAGTGATAAGACCCATTGGTTCATTGGGTCGTTGTGAATACAGCAATACTATATTTATATTGGTTTTTTTTAATGCTTTGCTACTTTTATAGACTCCTGTGGGTATTTGTAACCACTTTTGTTTTTAAATGGTTTAAAAAAAAAATGCTTTTGTGGTTT
This sequence comes from Ranitomeya imitator, assembly GCF_032444005.1. NCBI lineage: Eukaryota > Metazoa > Chordata > Amphibia > Anura > Dendrobatidae > Ranitomeya > Ranitomeya imitator. Next base: position 706,966,772 of record NC_091284.1, on the reverse strand, counting down.
TATGTGTCCCAATAAAATTTGTTAATTTTTGGTGATCCCTGCTTTTTGGCTTTTTTCTTGTCTTTGGTTAGATTATTACTTTTATAGACTAAAAACAATATTTTACAAAAATGAATTTGTTTTTGCATCGTCATATTTTAAGAGCTGTAACTTTTTTATTTGATTACCGAATGAGCCATACTGGGACTTGCTTTTTTTAAAAGCAGGACGATTTGGTGTTCTCATTTACACTATTTTTTCATTTATATAATTTTTTCTTATCGCTTTTTATTCACTTTTTTCTGAGTCACTATGATGAAAAAAGCAACATTTTTGGTGTTTTAGTCTTATTTTTTTTAGGTGTTCGCCATACTGAATAAATAACGTGCCAGTTTAATAGAGCGGGTCATTCCAAACGCAGAGATACTAATTGTGTACGTTTTTTCCTTTATTTTTGTTTCATTACAAATGTTGCATTTTGAGTGGCAAAATACCTTTTCGCAATTTGTGTGCTTTTTTCGTGTGGTTCTTTCTTTCAAACTTTTTTACATATTTTATTTTAGTAAAATAAAATATTAGCAGCTCATTCACCAGTGGTTTTCAGCCAGGATGGTCACATTTTTACACCATCCAGGTTGAAAACTATTTAGTCCCCAGACATGGATTACAACGTGGCACAGAACGACGGACAGGCAGGGTTGTGGAGTCGGAGTTAGTTTTGGTTGGAGTCAGAGTCGGTAGAAATGTACCGACTCCAGCTTTAAAAAAAATGTATTAATATTTCATAATTGAACTTTCATATGAATTTTATAAATGTTACTCAAATATATGGTCTATCAAACTATGAACAACAGTGATAGGCAGTTCTGCTGGAGATAGAGACATTTCTTACTTCTTGTGTATCACTGTTCTCCACTGCCCTTATCTAATCTTATACTTGGTTAACCTCATGCTGCCCCAATCCCCCTGCTTACAATGTATGAAACTGAAAGTGAAAATGTGTTGCAAATTCTTAGTAGTAAAGCTCCTCCTCTAGACTAGATGTTTGGTGTGCGTCTTCCAAGCATCTCACAGCTGCTACTCAGATGAGGAAGACTGTAAGAAGTATTATCCTTTCAACAAACTTTGCATCAGTTAACTGCGAGTACATGAGGAATAACAGTATTACTGACCACTATATCAGTTGTACGACCCGGCAATAATTTTGTACAATTGTTTTTAGGAAAAACAATTGTCATTTGGATTGTGAATGCAGAATTAAAAACCTGAGGTTGTTCTCTGCTCTCAAAATGATTAGATCAGATTTGAGGGCATCCATGAAAGAGGATCTGACAGAGGCAATACTTTTTCTGAGGACAAATTTATAGATTTCTTCTTATTAACTGCATAACAGTGTTTATTGCATATTTACTTACAAGAGTTTAGAAAAGTTTATAAAAGTTATTTGCTATATTCTAATTGTATTCTAATAAACATAGTTTTTGCTCTAAGTGGTCTGATTACTTATATGATGGTGAGAAACTGAATAAGCACAATGTTAATATTTGACAACAGAAAATTTATTGTTACAAATTGGCCATTTATGAAGGAGTCGGAGCCGGAGTCGGAAGCTGATAAAATCCAGGAGTCGGAGTCGCAACTGTGGCTTACCGACTCCACAGCCCTGCGGACAGGTATGGTATATTGTTGCTTTTTTATTTTATTTTTATTACAGGAGATTGAGGGCGTCGGGGAATTAGGCCTTGCAGTAAGTATGGTTTAATTTAGAATATTAAAGGAGTCTGTGTAATTTTGTTAAAAAAAGGATTTTATTCAGTCTTTAACATCCTGTATAGGATTAGTAATTTATAGGTGTCTTGTAGACACCTCTCCATTACAAAGCCGTGTGTTATGATCCGGTGGTTTGGACAAATAATGGACCTGATTGTTTCAGATAATAAGGACGAGCTCTGGGACGTGGGAACTCTGCTGCAATCCCTAAACCTATCAAAACACACTAGAAATAGCCGTGGATTGCGCCTAACGCTCCCTATGCAACTCGGCACAGCCTAAGAAACTAGCTAGCCCTGAAGATAGAAAAATAAAGCCTACCTTGCCTCAGAGAAATTCCCCAAAGGAAAAGGCAGCCCCACACATATAATGACTGTGAGTAAAGATGAAAATACAAACACAGATGAAATAGATTTAGCAAAGTGAGGCCCGACTTATTGAACAGACCGAGGATAGAAAAGGTTACTTTGCGGTCAGCACAAAAACCTACAAAAAACCACGCAGAGAGTGCAGGGAAAAATACCTTCCGCACCGACTCACGGTGCGGAAGGCGCCCCTCTGCGTCCCAGAGCTTCCAGCAAGCAAGGCAATATTGACAAAAGCAAGCTGGACAGAAAAAATAGGAAACAAGCAAAATAGCACAGAGGAACTTAGCTTCTGCTGGAGCAACAGGAACTCAGAACGATCCAGGAGCGAACTAGAGCCATAGTACAACATTGACAGCTGGCATAGGGCAAAGATCTAAGTGGAGTTAAATAGAGCAGCCCACTAACGAATTAGCCTCGTCACCTGTGGAAGGAAACTCAAACACCCACAGGCACCAGAGAAAGTCCATGGACAGAACCAGCCGAAGTACCATTCATGACCACAGGAGGGAGCCTGACAACAGAATTCACAACAGCCGTGTTGATGTCATTTGACATTACAGAGGTGACATCAACCCCACAAATATGAACCCCACTTGTCACAGCTACAGGGCAAGTGGGAAGAGCCAGGCAAAGCGCCAGAATAGGTGCATCTAATAGATGTGCCTTTTCTGAGCAGCTGTGGGCTGATGTTTTAAGGCCACTTACCAGCCTGCAACCCTCAGCTGTGAGCTTTACCAAGGCCAGTTGTCAAAAATGAAGGGGAACCCACGCCATTTTTTTAAATTTAATTAAATAATTTAAAAAACAGCATAGGGAACCCTCTATTCTTGAGAACCAACCTTGCAGAAGCTGACAGCTGAGGGTTGCAGCCCCCAGCTGTGAGTTTTGTCTGGTTGGTTCAGCAAACCAGACATTCATTTCGTTAGATCGCTGATGGCGGCTGTGGAATACGCCGATCATCAGCTCCTGCTGTCACTGTTATTAGTCAGATGATGGGGGTAAGAGTCCCAAAATCCCCCACCTGCTGTCATCATTCGGGCTTTATTATAACTCATCGTTCTCCTCTGCTCGCGCCGATCGCCGGTAGAGCAGGGAAGAATGATGAGAGCCGGCTTCAGCACCTGCACCGGGAAACAGCGCTTACTCTAAAGCTTCTTCCCCGGCGGCCGTCAGTGTAGTACTGATGCGGCACACGGTTGCCACATGTGTGCCGCAAGTAGTACACACACAGACACGGATATCTCCGGTACTGGAAATATCAGGACACGTGAAACCGACTTTACGCGATCTCTACCCAACTGATACAGACTTCACCCAGATATATCTCCAGTAATGTATTGTGACTTCAGAGCTTACATTCCAGAATTAAAACTCAATTGCCTGGATAATTCACCGACAAGTTAAAATACTCAAACTTAATGTAATGTACATAAAATAAAGCAAGAAGAGCAGAAAGTTACAAATCAATAAAGTACGGTAATTTAGTACTATTCAGTATCAGAGTAAAATACAGTCTGCTCCTTGGTTGGCAAGAACTGTTTAAAAACAATTCCTAAATAATAAATAATTGAAAGCACATAGCTATTATGATCAAATGGCTTATTATTATAGATGATGCCACATTTTAGACCCGCTGTCAGCAATTGTTCTACCAAAATCTGCCATTGCTGTCTATAGCAATGTGCAGTGATGTCATTGGCAGCTACGGGAAATGCCAATATTTTTGTTTAACTCAATATACCTGTAGACAAACCGTGTATATAAGTACAGGACATGATTTCTGCTTTTCACAGCTTTTCACTACCAACAACAAGGATCAATAGGTTTTCTTGTTTTCCTCGCAGACTAGAGGTATAAAGCGTCAAATGTGACCCGATGTGATTTGTACCATCAAGGCACAAGGCAAGAATTTGGAATATACAAAATATTACAGGATTAAACGTTGTCTCATGGATAAGGGACACAGGAAAGCTTGATTTGAGGAGCAGAACATTAAAGCAATTAGGAATGGAAGTTTGGTTAATAGCTTGGGTTTTCTGTTCACTAATGTTTAAATAGAAGCTACAAATTTCAATGGGCACTATAGAGAAGAGGACTCTTTTTTTAGCAAGCATGATGTTACAAAGCGTTCCTATTCAAGAGTGCTGAAAATGGGTCCAAGACCCACAAATATTATGGTATTTTGTGATTTGATACCTCACTGTTTTGTGCTGAACTGCCCAGGACTGTGTTATTTGAGGCTAATTAGTATATGTTTCCATTAACCTCACATCAGTGGAGATGGTACTTGTGTCCCAAGTTACTTTTTTTTGATTGTGCAAATGTCATGTTTATTATTGTGCCTTCACTGGGTGGTGGGTGGGATTACTAGGGTGCCAAATGGTTGCTAAAGTGAAAGTCTAAGGCTACTTTCACACTAGCGTTTTCTGCAATCCGTCACAATGCGTCGTTTTGCAGAAAAAACGCATCCTGCTTGCAGGATGCGTTTTTTCCCCATAGACTTGTATTGACGACGCATTTGCGACGGATTGCTACACGTCGCATCCGTCGAGCGACGGATGCGTCGTGCTTTTGTGGACCGTCAAGAGCAAAAAACGCTACATGTAAAGTTTTTTGCTCCTGACTGACCGCTTTTTCCGACCGCGCATGCGCGGCCTGAACTCCGCCCCACCTCCCCGCACCTTACAATGGGGCAGCGGATGCGCCGGAGAAATGCATCCGCTGCCTCCATTGTGCAGTACGTTAAACGCTAGCGTCGGAATCTCTCCCCGACGCATTGCGACGGGGAGATTCCGACGCTAGTGTGAAAGTAGCCTTAGGTGTTGCTCTTCAAGTGCGAGGTATAAGTTGCGAAAGTGATCACAATTGGTTAGCAGCTCCTTGGGAGTTACAGTGGCATGTAGACGTTTGAGCAAACTTGCTCAAAATTACTGTTATTGTGAACAGTTAAGCAAGTTGAAGATGAAAGGCCTAAAGTTAAAGAGGTTGCTCAGTCCAAATCAATAAGTTTACAATCACTCTGTATGACTGCTAACTTATGGATTCCCCCAGCACGTGCACAGTCCATTGAGGGGATTCGCTGGTTTCAAACCTGGGACCGGAGAGTATGTATAAGTTATACATATACCCAGCCAGTGGGTGTGGCCTTGCCCTGTTCACTTGCATTGAATTAGGCCACGCCCCATGTAGTGATGCAGCCGGACAGTGGGCGTGGCCGGCTTGAGGCTTGGCTACCCAAAATATAAGGATATGCAGAGTGAGGCCTTGCCAACTGCCTGGGAGTATGAATAACTCATACATACTCTCCGGGACTGAAACTGGCGAATCTTTGCAGTTAAAAAAGAAAATAGAAATAAATTACATAAACATAAATATTTGGAATTTTTAACATTTTAAAAACTTACAAAAAGAAAAATGGGCTGATTCAAAAGTATGGCTACTATTGGAGATTTCTGTGCTCAGATAACTTTGACCAAGGTTGAAGACCTTAATTAGCCTGTTTGGGTTATGGCTTGTTCACCATCATCGTTAGGAAAGGCCAGGTGATGCATATTTCCCAGCTTTATAAAAACCAAGCCTCCTCTAAGCAACTACCTAGCACTCTGAAAAAGAAAATGGTGGAGGCCCACAAAGCAGGAGAAGGCTATGAGAAGATAGCACAGCGTTTTTAAGTTGCCCTTTCATCAGTTCAAAATGTAGTTAAGAGATGGCAGTTAACATGTACAGTGAAGGTCAAGTTAAGGTCAGGAAGACCATGCAAAACCAAGATTTCAGTCATAGCAGATCACAGGATTTCTAAAGAGGCAAATCAGAACCCTCACTTGACAGCAAAAGACCTTCAGAAAAATTTATCAGACTCTGGAGTTGTGATATATTGTTCTACTATTCAGAGACATCGGCACAAATATGGCCTTCATGGAAGAGTCATCAGAAGAAAACCTCTCCTGTGTCCTCACTAGAGGTGAGCAAATTTGTCAATGTTCGGTTTACGATCGCCGTCGATTATTGTATGTGCAATATTTGCCAAATATAGCTTAATGCCATTAGAGTCAATGGGAGTAGAAATGAGCAAATATGTTCGGAAACAATCATCAACCATAAATTTGGTACAAAGAGACTACAAATATTGCACTAATATGGCAAATTTGGATTTGTGATCACTTTCAAACATATTCGGTTATCTCTAGTCCTCACCAAAAAAATTTAAAAAACCTGATGCATTTTGGAAACAAGTCCTGTGGACCAATGAGTTTAAAAAAGAACTCTTTGGCCACAATGATCAAAAGTATGTGCGAACAAAAATAAGAGCAAAGAATTTCAGAAAAAGAATATCTTGGCAACCATTAAGCATGGGGGTGGATCAATCATGCTTTTGGGGTGTGCTGCAGCCAATGGCACAGGGAACATTTTACGGGAAGAGGATGGAATAGATTAAATGAAATTTCAACATATTTTTGATGCAAACATAACACCATCTGTAAAAAAGCTGAAGTTGAAAAGAGGATGGCTTCTACAAATGAATAATGATCCTAAACATATGTCAAAATTCACCATAGGATACCTCAAAAGGTGTAAGCTGAAGGTGTCAGAGTGGCCCTCACAGTCCCATGATCTGAGCATCATTGAAAATCAGTGGCTAGACCTCAAAACAGTAGTGCATCCAAGACGCCCCAGAAATCTCACAGAACTGGAAGAATTTTCCAAGGAAGAATTTATGAACATCGCTCAAAGAAGAATTGAAAGACTCTTGGCTGGCTATAAAAAGCGTTTTTTATAAGCTGTGATACTTTCACAAGGGGGTGCTACTAGGTACTAACCTTGCAGGGTGCCCAAACTTTAGCATCGGCCCATATTCCTTTTTGTAATTTTTAAAATATAAAAGATGACAATACACTACCGTTCAAAAGTTTAGGGTCACTTAGAATTTTCCTTATTTTTGAAAGAAAAGCAGTGTTTTCCAATGAAGCTAACATTAAATGATTCAGAAATACACGCTATACATTGTTAATGTGGTAAATGACTATTCTAGCTGCAAATGTCTGGTTTGTAATGCAATATCTTCATAGGTGTATAGAGGCCCATTTCCAACAACTATCAGTGTTCGTATGGTACTTTGTGTTTGCTAACTGTGTAAGAAGGCTAATGGATGGTTAGAATACCCTTTAAAACCCTTGTGCAAGTATGTTAGCACAGCTGAAAACAGTTTGGCTGATTAGAGAACCTAAAATGAACAGAAATCCAGTCTGGTGTCGGCACTCCAGAAAATTGTAACATGTGATAGATCGGCTTATTTAAAAACAAAAAAAAATTTTTATTCTGAAGTGTACAAAATAAAAACAACGCGTTTTGGCTTAAAAAAAAAGCCTTCATCAGGTAAAATATACTGGTAAACTGGGAGATTTATACAAGGTAAAAGATTTTGAATAAGGAAGGCTATCACTCCATTTTGCAATGCCATACCTTGTGGAGAGCGCTTGATTGAAGCCAATTTCATCCTGCAACAGGACAATGACCCAAAGCAGACCTCCAAATTATGCAAGAACTATTTAATTAAGAAGCAGGCAGCTGGTATTCTATCTGTAATGGAGCGGCCAGCGCAGTCACCAGATCTCAACCCATTAAGCTGCTGTGGTAGCAGCTTGACCACATGGTACGCACAAAGTTACCATGAAGCCAAGCCAACTTGTGGGAAGGGCTTCTGGAAGCATGGGGTGAAATTTCTCCAGATTACCTCAGAAAATTAACTGCTAGAATGCCAAAGGTCTGCAATGCTGTAATTGCTGAAAAGGGAGCACTCTTTGACGAAAGCAAAGTTTGAAGGAGAAAATTATTACAAATAAAAATCTTTTTTGCGAACCTTGTCAATGCCTGGACTAGATTTTACATTCATTTGGCAACTCATTTGATTAATAAAAGTATGAGTTTTCATGGAAAACATAAAATTGTCTGGGTGACCCTAAACTTTTGAATGGCAGTGTATATACGGTACATTTTCTTTTGCGTAAAATACAAAGGAAATGTGTAATTTTTAACTTTAGGCTTTTTAGAGCTTATTTAATCTTCAACTTGCTTAACTTTGAAATAACAGTAATTTTGCCAAGGAGTGCTTTTGCACGCAGCCCATGAGTCAGTCACAAAAAGTATAAAGGCTTCAGTCTTCTCTTCTCATGGGTCAGATGTAGAGGGTATGTGGGCAAGAACGAGCCATATTACTGCTTGGTTAACCAGAGTTTCAGAAAAAGTGGGGATCAGAGCACCTCCTAATTTGTGTGACAGCGTAGGGTAAATAAAGAGTAATGGAAGCCATCAGCCCTGCATTACTGAAGCCCTTACTTGGCGTAGCAGAAGAGTAAGACCAAACCAGCTATAAAATGGAGGAAACTAAGCAGGTCAAGATTGCGTATGACTGTCTGCCAGCTAGGTGCATTAGCTCCAGGTCTAGCAAACAGGTATGAAGAGTGCATCTCAAAATGGTGAATATTTGAGTAGCCCTGCACAGAAGAGCAGATCTGGATGCACATATACTGGTCTAAGGGGTTTAGAGATGTTTTAGGTATGGGGGATGATATTACCTGTTAGAGGAGGTTCTTGAACCTGGATGCCACAGTGTGTTGGGAGTCCTTGATGAGAGAATACTGAATTGGAGCATTGTGGTAACCCCTGGATCTCAGTGTACTGCTTTTGGAGTGATTTCTGTGGAAAAGCTTCGGTAATCATTATACCCATATTGGGGGCTTTGGTTGACACTACGTTGAGGGGGACAAGAGCAGGAGGTTGTCCATGAGCCCCTCTCAGTGCTGAATGTGGCTCTCTAGGTCAAAAAGGCTGGGGACCGCTGGTGTATGGGCAAGGAATCCATAGATTCAGCAGTGCCTGCGAAGCGTGTGAGAAAGAGTTTCACTCATATAAAGCAATGAGTAAGTGCAAAAAAGCAGAATGTTGCCATCAGTTTTTTTTTGTGTGTGGAAAAAAAGCAGGCCCAGTAGGATGTGAAACCCAATTATTTTTGTGACTTTCTCAAATTTACCCCCAAATGCCTGTTTCCTCACCTGAGGAAGGCAATTAGTATTAATACAGTTCAATTTAATGAGAAAAAGAGGTTAGATTATACTCACCTTGTGGGGCGGTCCGGTCCGATGGGCATCGCGGTCCGGTCTGGGGTCTCCCATCTTCATTCCATGACGTCCTCTTCTGGTCTTCACGCTGCGGCTCTGGCGCAGGCGTACTTTGTCTGCCCTGTTGAGGGCAGAGCAAAGCACTGCAGCGCGCAGGTGGCGGGCCTCTCTGACCTTTCCCAGCGCCTGCGCACTGCAGTACTTTGCTCTGCCCTCAACAGGGCAGACAATGTACGCCTGCGCCGAAGCTGCAGCGTGAAGACAAGAAGAGGATGTCATTGTAAGAAGATAGGAGGCCCGGACCGCGATGCCCATCGGATTGGACCGCCCCCTCCAGGTGAGTATAATCGAACCTCTTTTTCTCATCTTTCAGGATACATCGGCGGCTTATAAATAGCATTACAGAATGCTGTAGATAAGCCCCTGGTGCCGGTGGGCTTAGCTCATCTTCGGGGGTGACAGGTTCCCTTCAATTAGTGATATGTATTAAAGTAAACAATGCCAGACCAATGTCTGAACAGTACCTGACCAACTCAAGGGCAGACCAATGTGTGAAAGCAGACAGTGCCTGACCTACAAAATGCACTGCCAATGTCTTAGGTAAATATTCCCAAGCAAGTTAATGTTTCTACATTTTCAATTGTGTACTTTTTCATGAACTTTTTTGTTCAGAATGGTCACTATTTTTTCAGACATAAAAATCTTTTTCCACTAAATAATTTTATCAAATTGCCCTTTTTTCCAAAAATGTTTTATATTTTCACATAAGTCTTGCACTGGTGTCCTAAAACCTTGTATTGTTCATGCTTGTATGGCAAAAGTAAAGCTGAAATTTTGGATCCTAAAAAGCCCAACAAAAAAAGCAAACAAAACCTGTTTTTGCCTGCAGCTTTTTTACTGCCAAGAGATCAGATGTTGGCTGCAGAAAAAAAAACGGCAAAAAAGCAATGTGTGAACATAGCCTACAGCTCCAAGTGACTTATTCTATGTTTTGCCTGCACCACCCTGTTTGGAGAGACAGGCTACCTAAAGTATATTAAATTAATCCTATTAAATTAATGACTGAAAAAACAAACAATTATAAAGAATTGTATATAATGTTCTCCAAATTAAAAAAATGCCTCACCTGGTTGTGATAGCAGTTAGCAGCAAATATAGTACAGTACTATACACAAAGTCCCCACTACATATTACACCCTCTATAATTAAGCACACAGTGACTTATCTATCTGCGGTACGTCCATAGAATGAATTATTAACATCCAATTTTCATTTACGACTTATTCTACAGAGTAAATCCTAGCCAAGGAACAGAAAACTCACTTACAGCGACACCATCGCAGGAGAGTTCTTCTTTTATAAAACATTGATGCAACAAGTCTGACGAGGCATCTTGAGAGCATGAGTACACGAAATTTAACCCATCTCTTCTTCTGACCAAAGATGTGGGTTCAGATCGAGATGGACAAGTAAGAACAATTTGTTCATATATTATTTATCCCAAGGATACAAATGTAATTGAAGGCCCTTAGAAAAGAACAAATATCTGAACTGGAGGTAGCAAAGGTTTAAATAATGGCTCATATGTTATTCCTTCCTGCATTGCAGCCTTGGGTGAACTCTAGAAAATAATAGTTTATAGAACAGCTTTGATACTAAAAAGAGCTGCCTTTTCAGTTTAGTTCTAGCTCCGCCATGCCAGGCTCGCTAGTGAATTTTAATTTCTATAGCACACCAACACGCATGCGTAGTAGAACAAATCCACCACGCATCCACTCAGGAAGCCTGGCTACTCCTCGGGCACATTCGTCATTGAATGTACATAACGTCAGTTATGGAGTCGCATACATTGCCAAGACTGGAAAAGAAGGCAGACTTCTGAACAGGATGTCAAAAGGAAATTGCAAAACTGGAGCGTCAAGTCATTGGCATGGGATATCTGGCAATTTAGGGATGTGGAATGTCTTACCCTGTTCTTGCCCCTGAAGACAACAACTGTGACATGTGTATGGTGTCATGTAGTTTTACATATAATAGTGATGTGCTCTTATGTACCGTATATACTCGAGTATAAGCCGAGACCCCTAACTTTGCCACAAAAAACTGGGAAAACATAATGACTGGAGTATAAGCCTAGGGTGGAAAATGCAGCAGCTACCGGTAAATGTCAAAAATAAAAATAGATACCAGTAAAAGTAAAATTAATTGAGACATCAGTAGGTTAAGTGTTTTTGAATATTCATATTGAATTAGGAGCCCCATATAATGCTCCATGCAGTTCATGATGGGCCCCATAAAATGTTCCATACAAAATATGGCCCATATAATGCTCCAAAAAGTCCTGCATCAGAAGGAAACCAGCGCCCAGTGCACCTGCATATGGTCTCACAATGGGTCTGAGACACTCAATCCCAGTACCTAATGGCAGTCAGGGTACCCCTGGCTGGCACAGAGGGCTGTGCGGCCCTCCAAAATAATGCCTCCCCACACCATTACTGACCCACTGCCAATCCGGTCATGCAGGAGCAGAATGTTGCCATTTCCAGACTCTGTCACATCAGTCACATGTGCTCAGAATGAACCTGCTCTCATCCATGAAGAGCACAGGGTGCCAATGTTGAATTTGCCAATCTTGTTCTCTGACAAATGCAAATCACCCTGCACGGTGTTGGGATGCAAGCACAACACCCACTTGTGGACATCGGGTCCTCATACCACCCTCATGGAGTCGGTTTCTGACAGTTTGACCAGACATGGATGTTAGTGGCTTACTGAAGGTGTACAGGCCTGTCTCCTGGTATCTGTTCCATGATCTGGACACTGTGCTCATAGACACAGCTACCCTTCATGCCACAGCTCACATTGATATACAATCCTGGATGATCTGCATTACGTGAGCAACTTCTGTGGCTACTGTACTTTAGGTGTGAGAGCAATGACAAAATGCAAAAATGACCAAAACAACAGCCAAAAAGGATGAGAACAGAGAAATGGTCTGTGGTCACCCCCTGAAGAATCACTCCTTTATAGGGGTGTCTTGCTAATTGTATATCATTTCTACCTGTTGTCTGTTCCATTTGCACGACAGCAGGAGAAATTGATTCCCAATCAGTGTTGCTTCATAACTGGACACGGTGATTTCACATTAGTGTGACAGACTTGGAGTTGCATTGTGTTGTCTACGTGTTCATTTTGATGGGAGTGCTTCATTAACATAAAAACTGGATTTAACAGTAAGCCATTTTCCGATGACACATTCCCTATAAAGGACACCTGCAATCAACCAGTCTTATGACAGGTTTATGTTTCAGTGTTAAGTAGTTGGTTACTAAGAAGATTAGGAATTTGTACTAGTGAAGGCAATTACCCTCCTTGGCAAACAAAGCCGGAATATAGACCGGACGTCAACGTCATGCAATATGAACAATATGAAGAATTTCCATCTGCATTGTGTGCAGCAGAGAACAAGAACAGGCTGCAATTGTCTCCAAATTTATGTGAAAAATACTCTCCAGTTTGCAGAAAGCACTTGGGCATGCGACTATTACATGGAGGTTGCACGGCTATTTTCAGATCTTCCTGTGTCGCTGATAGTGAAGAAGGTGCTGTTGGGACCTTCAGAGCAATTCTGTCTATAAGGCTATGTGCACAGGTTGCGGATTTTTCACATTTTTTCAGCAGTTTTCCGCTGCAAAAAAAGCTTAAAAAACGCTTACATTAAGCATCCTATCATTTTTAATGCATTCTGCAATTTTTGTGCACATGTTGCGTTATTTTTCCACAATAAAAACGCATTGCGGAATAAAAAGCAGCATGTTCATTAATTTTGCGGATTTCCTGCAATATTATTGCATTGGGAAGCTCTGGAAAAAAATTCGAAAAATCTGCAAAAAAAATGCACAAAAAAAAACGAGAAAAATACGTGTGCGGATTTCCTGCAAAAGTAGTCTGGATTTGCTCCGGAAAATTCTGCACACTTTCCTGAACGTGGGCACATAGCCCAATACTCCTATCATCAAATAGTATTACCTCTTTGTTCATATGCAAACTGCCTCTTCAGAAAGGAAGAGGACTTGAACTCTAGAGTGCCACCTGTTGGCAGTAGCGATCCTACAAGTCATTATGGACCCTTTAACAAGTCTTGGAATAGGACTTAGGATAAAAGCCAAATCAGAATCTCAATTTGCATCTCTGAAGAGGCAGTTCGCATATTAAATTTCCCAGAGGAGCATTGTACGGCGAATAAGCCTCCTGACATTGGCATGCCAGGGCCGGTATGTCACTCTCGGCAAAGAGAAACATTACCCCTTAGTCCTATTTCTTAAAAAACTTTAATCAGTAACAAAGTATTTCTGCTATATCACAGGTTTTCTTTACCCTAAAATAATGACAATTGCTCCAGAACTTCATGTCGATGAACATGACTTGACTGGGCTTTTGGTATTCCACTTTACGAAAATGGACCGCCCAGAAGTTGACATCAAATCCAAACTTTTGTCAGATCCCATATTGTGTATCATGAAATTAAATGCTTTCTTGGTTTTGGTGTAGCCTAAAAGACTTAATTTTTTTTCTACTGGAATTTTCACAAACTTGGGAATGTCTACACTTTTCCAGAGGTCCATGATAAATATTAAAATATATTTAACTTCAGCTTTTTGTAATGTATTGTACATAGTCTGTTAAGAGTCTTGTGCTTGGGTGCGAGGAAGACACAGGAGACAGAGGTTTAGTTATAACTTGCTTGTATTACTTCATACAAGTAGGTCACAGGGAAAAGGGCTTCACACAATTGCAGGTACACAGGCAGGAGACACGGCAGATGGCACGGCAGGTCGGAGTAAACATTAACCCCTTCCCGACCCATGACGCCACGTAGGCGTCATGAAACATATTCATTAATGATCTGGTAGAAGGTTTACACAGTAAAATATCGATATTTGCAGATGATACAAAACTATGTAAAGCAGTTAATACAAGAGAAGATAGTATTCTGCTACAGATGGATCTGGATAAGTTGGAAACTTGGGCTGAAAGGTGGCAGATGAGGTTTAACAATGATAAATGTAAGGTTATACACATGGGAAGAGGGAATCAATATCACCATTACACACTGAACGGGAAACCACTGGGTAAATCTGACAGGGAGAAGGACTTGGGGATCCTAGTTAATGATAAACTTACCTGGAGCAGCCAGTGCCAGGCAGCAGCTGCCAAGGCAAACAGGATCATGGGGTGCATTAAAAGAGGTCTGGATACACATGATGAGAGCATTATACTGCCTCTGTACAAATCCCTAGTTAGACCGCACATGGAGTACTGTGTCCAGTTTTGGGCACCGGTGCTCAGGAAGGATATAATGGAACTAGAGAGAGTACAAAGGAGGGCAACAAAATTAATAAAGGGGATGGGAGAACTACAATACCCAGATAGATTAGCGAAATTAGGATTATTTAGTCTAGAAAAAAGACGACTGAGGGGCGATCTAATAACCATGTATAAGTATATAAGGGGACAATACAAATATCTCGCTGAGGATCTGTTTATACCAAGGAAGGTGACGGGCACAAGGGGGCATTCTTTGCGTCTGGAGGAGAGAAGGTTTTTCCACCAACATAGAAGAGGATTCTTTACTGTTAGGGCAGTGAGAATCTGGAATTGCTTGCCTGAGGAGGTGGTGATGGCGAACTCAGTCGAGGGGTTCAAGAGAGGCCTGGATGTCTTCCTGGAGCAGAACAATATTGTATCATACAATTATTAGGTTCTGTAGAAGGACGTAGATCTGGGTATTTATTATAATGGAATATAGGCTGAACTGGATGGACAAATGTCTTTTTTCGGCCTTACTAACTATGTTACTATGTTACTATGAAAGTCGGTGCCAATCCGACCCATGACGCCTATGTGGCGTCATGGAAAGATCGCGTCCCTGCAGATCGGGTGAAAGGGTTAACTCCCATTTCACCCGATCTGCAGGGACAGGGGGAGTGGTAGTTTAGCCCAGGGGGGGTGGCTTCACCCCCTCGTGGCTACGATCGCTCTGATTGGCTGTTGAAAGTGAAACTGCCAATCAGAGCGATTTGTAATATTTCACCTATTATAACGGGTGAAATATTACAATCCAGCCATGGCCGATGCTGAAATATCATCGGCCATGGCTGGAAATACTAATGTGCCCCCACCCCACCGATCGCCCCCCCAGCCCCCCGATCTGGCCGGTACACTGCTCCGGCTCCCCTCCGTCCAGTGCTCCGCTCCCCCCCGTGCTCTTGTCCGCTCCCCCCGTGCTCCAATCACCCCCCCGTGCTCCAATCACCCCACCCCCCCCGGTGCTCCGTTCCACCACCCCGTGCTCCGTTCCACGTCCCCCGTGCTCTGTTCCACCCCTCCCGCAGTCCGATTCCCCCTCCCCCCCCCCCGTGCTCCGATCCCCCCCCCCCCCCATCATACTTACCGATCCAGCCGGGGTCCCGTCCGTCTTCTCCCTGGGCGCCGCCATCTTCTAAAATGGCGGGCGCATGCGCAGTGATAGATTATATCTCAGTGATCAAAATAAAAAAAATAATAAATGACCCCCCCCTTTGTCACCCCCATAGGTAGGGACAATAAAAAAATAAAGACATTTTTTTTTCCACTAATGTTAGAATAGGGTTAGGGTTAGGGGTAGGGTTAGGGGTAGGGGTAGGGTTAGGGGTAGGGTTAGGGTTAGGGGTAGGGTTAGGGTTAGGGGTAAAGTTAGGGGTAGGGGTAGGGTTAGGGGTAGGGTTAGGGGTAGGGGTAGGGGTAGGGTTAGGGTTAGGGGTAGGGTTAGGGTTTGGGTTTCGGTATGTGCACACGTATTCTTGTCCTCTGCAGATTTTTCCGCTGCGGATTTATGGCGGATTTACCGCGGTTTTTCTGCGCATTTCACTGCGGTTTTACAACTGCGATTTTCTATTGGAGCAATTGTAAAACCGCTGCGGAATCCGCACAAAGAAGTGACATGCTGCGGAATGTAAACCGCTGCGTTTCCGTGCAGTTTTTCCGCAGCATGGGCACAGCGATTTTTGTTTCCCGTAGGTTTACATTGAACTGTAAACTCATGGGAAACTGCTGCGGATCCGCAGCGTTTTCTGCAGCGTGTGCACATACCTTTAGAATTAGGCTATGTGCACACTGTGCGGATTTGGCTGCGGATTGGCCGCTGCGGATTCGCAGCAGTGTTCCATCAGGTTTACAGTACCATGTAAACATATGAAAAACCAAATCCGCTGTGCCCATGGTGCGGAAAATACCGCGCGGAAACGCTGCGTTGTATTTTCCGCAGCATGTCAATTCTTTGTGCGGATTCCGCAGCGTTTTACACCTGTTCCTCAATAGGAATCCGCAGGTGAAATCCGCACAAAAAACACTGGAAATCCGCGGAAAATCCGCAGGTAAAACGCAGTGCCTTTTACCCGCCGATTTTTCAAAAATGGTGCGGAAATATCTCACACGAATCCGCAACGTGGGCACATAGCCTTAGGGTTAGGGTTGGGTTGGAATTAGGGTTGGGATTAGGGTTAGGGTTGGAATTAGGGTTGTGATTAGGGTTATGGCTACAGTTGAGATTAGAGTTAGGGGTGTGTTGGGGTTAGTGTTGGAGTTAGAATTGAGGGGTTTCCACTGTTTAGGCACATCAGGGGTCTCCAAACGCAACATGGCGCCACCATTGATTCCAGCCAATCTCGTATTCAAAAAGTCAAATGGTGCTCCCTCACTTCCGAGCCCTGACGTGTGCCCAAACAGTGGTTTACTCCCACATATGGGGTACCAGCATACTCAGGACAAACTGCGCAACAATTACTGGGGTCCAATTTCTCCTGTTACCCTTGTGAATCTAAAAAAATGCTTGCTAAAACATAATTTTTGAGGAAAGAAAAATGATTTTTTATTTTCACCGCTCTGCGTTGTAAACGTCTGTGAAGCACTTGGGGGTTCAAAGTGCTCACCACATATCTAGATAAGTTCCTTGGGGGGTCTAGTTTCTAAAATGGGGTCAATTGTGGCGGTTTCTACTGTTTAGGCACACCAGGGGCTCTTCAAACGCAACGTGACACCCGCAGACCATTCCATCAAAGTCTGCATTTCAAAAGTCACTACTTCCCTTCTGAGCCCCGTCGTGTGCCCAAACAGTGGTTTACCCCCACTCATGGGGTATCAGCGTACTCAGGAGAAACTGGACAACAACTTTTGGGGTCCAATTTCTCCTGTAACCCTTGGGAAAATAAAAAATTCTGGGCTAAATAATTATTTTTGAGGAAAGAAAACGTATTTATTATTTTCACGGCTCTGCATTATAAACTTCTATGAAGCACTTGGGGGTTCAAAGTGCTCACCACACATCTAGATAAGTTCCTTTCGGGGTCTAGTTTCCAAAATGGGGTCACTTGTGGGGGGTTTCTACTGTTTAGGCACATCAGGGGCTCTGCAAACGCAACGTGACGCCCGCAGAGCATTCCATCAAAGTCTGCATTTCAAAACGTCACTACTTCAATTCCAAGCCCCGGCATGTGCCCAAACAGTAGTTTACCCCCACATATGGGGTATCAGCGTACTCAGGAGAAACTGGACAACAACTTTTGGGGTCCAATTTCTCCTGTAACCCTTGGGAAAATAAAAAATTCTGGGCTAAATAATTATTTTTGAGGAAAGAAAACGTATTTATTATTTTCACGGCTCTGCATTATAAACTTCTATGAAGCACTTGGGGGTTCAAAGTGCTCACCACACATCTGGATAAGTTCCTTTCAGGGTCTAGTTTCCAAAATGGGGTCACTTGTGGGGGGTTTCTACTGTTTAGGCACATCAGGGGCTCTGCAAACGCAACGTGACGCCCGCAGAGCATTCCATCAAAGTCTGCATTTCAAAACATCACTACTTCAATTCCAAGCCCCGGCATGTGCCCAAACAGTGATTTACCCCCACATATGGGGTATCAGCGTACTCAGGAGAAACTGGACAACAACTTTTGGGGTCAAATTTCTCCTGTTACCCTTGGGAAAATAAAAAATTGCAGGCTAAAAGATCATTTTTGAGCAAATAATTTTTTTTTTTTATTTTCATGGCTCTGCGTTATAAACTTCTGTGAAGCACTTGGGGGTTCAAAGTCCTCACCACACATCTAGATTAGTTCCTTTGGGGTTCTAGTTTCCAAAATGGTGTCATTTCTGGGGGATCTCCAATGTTTAGGCACACAGGGGCTCTCCAAACGTGACATGGTGTCCGCTAATGATTGGAGCTAATTTTCCATTTAAAAAGCCAAATGGCGTGCCATCCCTTCCGAGCCCTGCCGTGCGCCCAAACAGTGGTTTACCCCCACATATGGGGTATCAGCGTACTCAGGACAAACTGGACAACAATATTTGGGGTCCAGTTTCTCCTATTATCCTTGGCAAAATAGGAAATTCCAGGCTAAAAAATCATTTTTGAGGAAAGAAAAATTATTTTTTATTTTCATGGCTCTGCGTTATAAACTTCTGTGAAGCACCTGGGGGTTTAAAGTGCTCAATATGCATCTAGATAAGTTTTTTGGGGGGTCTAGTTTCCAAAATGGGGTCACTTGTGGGGGAGCTCCAATGTTTAGGCACACAGGGGCTCTCCAAACGCGACATGGTGTCCGCTAACAATTGGAGCTAATTTTCCATTCAAAAAGTCAAATGGCGCGCCTTCCCTTCCGAGCCCTGCCGAGTGCCCAAACAGTGGTTTACCCCCACATATGAGGTATCGACGTACTCGGGAGAAATTGCCCAACAAATTTTATGATCCATTTTATCCTACTGCCCATGTGAAAATGAAAAAATTGAGGCTAAAAGAATTTTTTTGTGAAAAAAAAGTACTTTTTCATTTTTACGGATCAATTTGTGAAGCACCTGGGGGTTCAAAGTGCTCACTATGCATCTAGATAAGTTCCTTGGGGCGTCTAGTTTCCAAAATGGGGTCACTTGTGCGGGAGCTCCAATTTTTAGGCACACGGGGGCTCTCCAAACGTGACATGGTGTCCGCTAAAGAGTGGAGCCAATTTTTGATTCAAAAAGTCAAATGGTGCTCCCTCACTTCCGAGCCCTGACGTGTGCCCAAACAGTGGTTTACTCCCACATATGGGGTACCAGCATACTCAGGACAAACTGCGCAACAATTACTGGGGTCCAATTTCTCCTGTTACCCTTGTGAATCTAAAAAAATGCTTGCTAAAACATAATTTTTGAGGAAAGAAAAATGATTTTTTATTTTCACCGCTCTGCGTTGTAAACGTCTGTGAAGCACTTGGGGGTTCAAAGTGCTCACCACATATCTAGATAAGTTCCTTGGGGGGTCTAGTTTCTAAAATGGGGTCAATTGTGGCAGTTTCTACTGTTTAGGCACACCAGGGGCTCTTCAAACGCAACGTGACACCCGCAGACCATTCCATCAAAGTCTGCATTTCAAAAGTCACTACTTCCCTTCTGAGCCCCGTCGTGTGCCCAAACAGTGGTTTACCCCCACTCATGGGGTATCAGCGTACTCAGGAGAAACTGGACAACAACTTTTGGGGTCCAATTTCTCCTGTAACCCTTGGGAAAATAAAAAATTCTGGGCTAAATAATTATTTTTGAGGAAAGAAAACGTATTTATTATTTTCACGGCTCTGCATTATAAACTTCTATGAAGCACTTGGGGGTTCAAAGTGCTCACCACACATCTAGATAAGTTCCTTTCGGGGTCTAGTTTCCAAAATGGGGTCACTTGTGGGGGGTTTCTACTGTTTAGGCACATCAGGGGCTCTGCAAACGCAACGTGACGCCCGCAGAGCATTCCATCAAAGTCTGCATTTCAAAACGTCACTACTTCAATTCCAAGCCCCGGCATGTGCCCAAACAGTAGTTTACCCCCACATATGGGGTATCAGCGTACTCAGGAGAAACTGGACAACAACTTTTGGGGTCCAATTTCTCCTGTAACCCTTGGGAAAATAAAAAATTCTGGGCTAAATAATTATTTTTGAGGAAAGAAAACGTATTTATTATTTTCACGGCTCTGCATTATAAACTTCTATGAAGCACTTGGGGGTTCAAAGTGCTCACCACACATCTGGATAAGTTCCTTTCAGGGTCTAGTTTCCAAAATGGGGTCACTTGTGGGGGGTTTCTACTGTTTAGGCACATCAGGGGCTCTGCAAACGCAACGTGACGCCCGCAGAGCATTCCATCAAAGTCTGCATTTCAAAACATCACTACTTCAATTCCAAGCCCCGGCATGTGCCCAAACAGTGATTTACCCCCACATATGGGGTATCAGCGTACTCAGGAGAAACTGGACAACAACTTTTGGGGTCAAATTTCTCCTGTTACCCTTGGGAAAATAAAAAATTGCAGGCTAAAAGATCATTTTTGAGCAAATAATTTTTTTTTTTTATTTTCATGGCTCTGCGTTATAAACTTCTGTGAAGCACTTGGGGGTTCAAAGTCCTCACCACACATCTAGATTAGTTCCTTTGGGGTTCTAGTTTCCAAAATGGTGTCATTTCTGGGGGATCTCCAATGTTTAGGCACACAGGGGCTCTCCAAACGTGACATGGTGTCCGCTAATGATTGGAGCTAATTTTCCATTTAAAAAGCCAAATGGCGTGCCATCCCTTCCGAGCCCTGCCGTGCGCCCAAACAGTGGTTTACCCCCACATATGGGGTATCAGCGTACTCAGGACAAACTGGACAACAATATTTGGGGTCCAGTTTCTCCTATTATCCTTGGCAAAATAGGAAATTCCAGGCTAAAAAATCATTTTTGAGGAAAGAAAAATTATTTTTTATTTTCATGGCTCTGCGTTATAAACTTCTGTGAAGCACCTGGGGGTTTAAAGTGCTCAATATGCATCTAGATAAGTTTTTTGGGGGGTCTAGTTTCCAAAATGGGGTCACTTGTGGGGGAGCTCCAATGTTTAGGCACACAGGGGCTCTCCAAACGCGACATGGTGTCCGCTAACAATTGGAGCTAATTTTCCATTCAAAAAGTCAAATGGCGCGCCTTCCCTTCCGAGCCCTGCCGAGTGCCCAAACAGTGGTTTACCCCCACATATGAGGTATCGACGTACTCGGGAGAAATTGCCCAACAAATTTTATGATCCATTTTATCCTACTGCCCATGTGAAAATGAAAAAATTGAGGCTAAAAGAATTTTTTTGTGAAAAAAAAGTACTTTTTCATTTTTACGGATCAATTTGTGAAGCACCTGGGGGTTCAAAGTGCTCACTATGCATCTAGATAAGTTCCTTGGGGCGTCTAGTTTCCAAAATGGGGTCACTTGTGCGGGAGCTCCAATTTTTAGGCACACGGGGGCTCTCCAAACGTGACATGGTGTCCGCTAAAGAGTGGAGCCAATTTTTGATTCAAAAAGTCAAATGGCGCTCCTTCCCTTCCAAGCCCTGCCGTGCGCCCAAACAGTGGTTTACCCCCACATATGAGGTATCAGCGTACTCAGGACAAATTGGACAACAACTTTCGTGGTTCAGTTTCTCCTTTTACCATTGGGAAAATAAAAAAATTGTTGCTAAAAGATAATTTTTGTGACTAAAAAGTTAAATGTTCATTTTTTCCTTCCATGTTGCTTCTGCTGCTGTGAAGCACCTGAAGGGTTAATAAACTTCTTGAATGTGGTTTTGAGTACCTTGAGGGGTGCAGTTTTTAGAATGGTGTCACTTTTGGGTATTTTCAGCCATATAGACCCCTCAAACTGACTTCAAATGTGAGGTGGTCCCTAAAAAAAATGGTTTTGTAAATTTCGTTGTAAAAATGACAAATCGCTGGTCAAATTTTAACCCTTATAACTTCCTAACAAAAAAAAATTTTGTTTCCAAAATTGTGCTGATGTAAAGTAAACATGTGGGAAATGTTATTTATTAACTATTTTGTGTCACATATCTCTCTGGTTTAACAGAATAAAAATTCAAAATGTGAAAATTGCTAAATTTTCAAAATTTTCGCCAAATTTCCGTTTTTATCACAAATAAACGCAGAATTTATTGACCTAAATTTACCACTAACATGAAGCCCAATATGTCACGAAAAAACAATCTCAGAACCGCTAGGATCCGTTGAAGCGTTCCTGAGTTATTACCTCATAAAGGGACACAGGTCAGAATTGCAAAAAACGGCAAGGTCTTTAAGGTCAAAATAGGCTGGGTCATGAAGGGGTTAAAGGGAACCTGTCACCCCGTTTTTTCAGATTGAGCTATAAATACTGTTAAATAGGGCCTGCGCTGTGTGTTACTATAGTGTATGTAGTGTACCCTGATTCCCCATGTATGCTGAGAAATACATTACCAAAGTCGCCGTTTTCGCCTGTCAATCAGGCTGGTCAGGTCGGGTGGGCGTGTTCACAGCGCTCTTTTCTTCCCCAGCTTTCCGTTGGTGGCGTAGTGGTGTGCGCATGTCCAATTTCCGAATTCCCTGCGCCCACGTGAAGACACAGCGCGCGATCTGCGCTGTCATCCCTTTCATCGGTGGGGGCGGCCATCTTCCTGGGGCCGCGCGTGCGCAGATGGAGTGCTCTGCTGCACGGGGCTTCAGGAAAATGGCCGCGGGATGCAAACTCGGCTTTGGGAAAATGGCCGCCGCGATCTCTTGTGCGCACGCGCGGCATCCCGCGGCCATTTTCCTGAAGCCCCGTGCAGCAGAGCACTCCATCTGCGCACGCGCGGCCCCAGGAAGATGGCCGCCCCCACCGATGAAAGGGATGACAGCGCAGATCGCGCGCTGTCTTCACGTGGGCGCAGGGAATTCGGAAATTGGACATGCGCACACCACTACGCCACCAACGGAAAGCTGGGGAAGAAAAGAGCGCTGTGAACATGCCCACCCGACCTGACCAGCCTGACTGACAGGCGAAAACGGCGACTTTGGTAATGTATTTCTCAGCATACATGGGGAATCAGGGTACACTACATACACTATAGTAACACACAGCGCAGGCCCTATTTAACAGTATTTATAGCTCAATCTGAAAAAACGGGGTGACAGATTCCCTTTAAGTCCAACATTTAGCACAAACTGGTTCCAAGTCTCTCTGTTACTTCCCTTGCAAATGTAGATCAGCATGCAGCAGAGCTCCAGTGTCCAGAGATCCTCAGTAGTAGATGGAGAGTCCAAGGCTTCCAGGAGCAGGTCACAGGCTGACTGCAGACATGATTCAGAAGCACTGATTGAACAGCTGAGGCTGCTTAAAAAGGCAAGAGGCTGAGAACAGGGCGGAAACACAGAAGCTAGAAACTCCATACTGACTCAGGGCAAAGTAGCTGCAGCAGGACAAAGCAAAATGGCCGACGGAAAAACCAGGTTACAATAACAGAAAATCACAGCAGATATAACAAAGACCGAGAACCTTACATTACTCCCCCCTTAGGGACAGCCTCTGGATGACCTCAGACCAGGCTTGTCTGGGTACCTCTGATGGAATTGGCGGAGTAAGCGAGGAGCATTGATGTTATCAACCGGTTCCCATGAGTTGTCCTCAACTGGGTAGCCCTGCCATTTAATCAGGTATTGTAGCTGATTTCTATATAACCTGGAATCCAGAATCTTCTCCACCACAAATTCCTCCTGACCATCAATCAGCACTGGATCAGGTTGAGGAGAAGAACGTCCAGGAAACGTATTAGGTACTGCTGCCTTTAGTAGAGAAACGTGAAAGACAGGATGAATTCTCATAGTTCTGGGCAGTTGAAGACGACAAGCAGCGGCACTTACAATCTTATTGATCTTGTAGGGTCCAATGTACTTATGTCCCAATTTGGACGATGGGATTCTCAATTTAAGATTTTTAGTTGATAGCCAGACAGAGTCTCCTACCTTGAAGGTTGGTGCGGGTTTACGAAATTTATCTGCTGCTCTCTTATACCTTTCCTGAGCCAATTCCAGATTTTCCTTTAGAAGAACAATATTCTGTTGTAAAGACTTGATTCTTTCAGCCTCAGCTGGCAATGGCGTATCTATGGGAAATTGAGGAAGAATGTTAGGATGATAACCAAGATTAGCGTAAAAAGGAGACTGTTTAGTGGAAGCGCTCTGAGAGTTATTATAAGAGAACTCGGCCAGTGGAAGTAAATCCACCCAATCATCCTGTAGGTGGCAGATAAAGCAGCGAAGATACTGCTCCAGGGTCTGATTAGTCCGTTCTGTTTGTCCATTTGTCTGGGGATGAAAAGCAGAAGAAAGGTTTATTTTAATGTCCAATGCGGCACAGAAATTCTGCCAAAACCTTGAAGTGAATTGCACCCCTCGATCAGAAATAACTTCATCCGGTACTCCATGCAAGCGAAACACGTTTTGAATCATTAAATCTGATGTCTGTTTAGCAGTGGGTAAGCCGACGCAGGGAATAAAGTGAGCCGCCTTTGTTAACCGATCTACTACCACTAAAATGGTGTTCTTCCCTTGAGAGGTTGGTAACTCCACAATGAAATCCATGGAAATGGATCCCCATGGACGGGAAGGGGTGGGTAGGGGTTGCAATAGACCTGTTGGCGAGGAACGTTGTGTCTTGCATCTCGCACAAACTTCACATGAGGTGACAGTTTAGAACGTCCTTTCTGCAAGTGGGCCACCAAAAGAAACGTGAAAGAAATTCCTGTGTCTTTAGAATTCCTCTATGCCCAGCAATCTTAGAATCGTGGATGAGTTGCATTACTCTTAATCTGACCGTTTCAGGAATATACAGGCGTTGCCCCTGAAACCACACACCACTCTTATAAACAAGGCTTACGTCTCTAGGAGGTTGTGCCAGCAAAGAATCTGAATGGTATGCGTCGTTGATGTCCTTAAGTAGGTCTTGATTATGAATCACTCCCAGGAATCTAGAATCAGGAAGAATAGTCTTAGGAGGAGTAGATGGACGGGTCTCCGTTGAATGGATCCTAGAGAGTGCATCAGCCTTTCCATTGCGTGATCCTGGCCTGTAAGAGATTACGAAATCAAATTGGTTTAAGAAAAGATTCCAACGGGCCTGGCGAGGAGTCAGGCACTTAGCCGACCTTATAAATTCAAGGTTGCGGTGGTCAGTTAGGACGACTATTTGCTGTGCAGCACCCTGAAGAAGGTGTCTCCATTCCTTGAATGCGGCAATAATAGCTAGCAATTCTCTATTGCCTACATCATAGTTCCTCTCAGCCGCAGATAACCGCTGGGAAAAGAAAGCACAGGGATGCAAGACACTCTTCTCACCTGTTCTCTGGGAGAGTATAGCTCCGATGGCACAGTCTGAGGCATCCACCTCTATTATAAAAGCAAGTTCAGGGTTGGGATGCACTAGGATAGGTGCTGTGGTGAATTTATCCTTCAGACTGGAAAATGCTTCTTGGGCTTCAGGGGTCCAAGTGAAGCTAACCTCTTTCCGGGTAAGTTGTGTGATAGGTTTCACTACCTCAGAAAAATTTCTAATAAAACGCCTGTAGAAATTGGCAAACCCGATGAAGCGCTGCACTTCCTTCACATTCCTGGGAACTGGCCAATTCTTGATGGCTTGGGTTTTGCTTTCATCCATACTAATTCCCTGTGTAGACATTACATACCCCAGAAATTGAATTTCGTTCCAATGGAATTCACACTTCTCCAGTTTAATGTAAAGATGGTTCTGTCGTAGACGTTCTAAGACCATTCTCACGTGTCCATGATGCTCCTCTGTGGAGTTAGAAAAAATTAAAATGTCATCCAGATAAATCACCACGAATGTATCTAAGAGATCCCTGAAAATGTAATTCACTAAGTGTTGAAAAGTGGCTGGGGCGTTACACAGACCGAACGGCATAACTAGATATTCAAAGTGTCCGTAGCGTGACCTGAATGCAGTCTTCCATTCATCCCCAGGTCTAATACGGACCAAATTATAGGCCCCTCGGAGACCCAGTTTAGAAAAAATCTTGGCATGCCGTACTCTCTCCAATAGCTCAGGGATCAATGGCAGTGGGTAACGGTTTCTAATAGTGACCTTATTGAGTTCCCGATAATCTATGCAGGGTCTAAGAGATCCATCTTTTTTCTTCACAAAGAAGATGGGTGCACCTGCAGGAGATGAAGAGTGGCGTATGAAGCCCTTGGCTAGATTTTCGTCAATATAGTCCTTCAACGCCTTTAGTTCGGGCCCTGCCAGAGGGTAGATTTTACCAAAGGGTATTCCTGCTCCGGGCAATAATTCAATCGGACAATCGTATGGACGATGAGTGGGAAGCTGGTCAGCGTTCCTCTTGTTACATACATCCGCATACTCCTGGTATATAGCTGGTAGTTCAGAGTTTGACGTGGGTATCTTAGGAACCGAACAAGCTGAAACTTTGGGACCCATCTGTTTCTCTGGAAAATGCAGCTCCTTGGTCTCCCAGTTAATTGTAGGGTTTTGAGCCTGCAGCCATGGTAGCCCTAGAATAATGGGGAAGTGAGAAGAGATGAGCAAAAAAAGACAGCCTCTCCTGATGATCCTTACCCATAAAGACCTTCAAAGGCTCTGTTTCCTGATCCACTGGCCCAGAGGTTAGCAGCGGACCATCCACAGTCTCCATCTGTAAAGGGGTAGCCTTCTTCACTGAGCGTATCCCATGTTTCTGGGCAAAGGAGATGTCCATAAAATTACCGCTTGCCCCTGAGTCAATCATAGCAGAGCTAGACACCCAGACCGAGTCAACCCAGAGCTTGATGGAAAGAAAACAATGAGACTTGTTCTTCTTACAGCTCAGCTGGGACACTGCTGAGGAAACTTGAAAAACTGCGGCATTTACACAGTCATCAGAATCTGAAATAACGGAGTTTAAGTCCGAGAAATCAACGTCTATAGCTGCAGACCTTTCTGGAGCCTGAGGTTCGGACATGACTGATCTCCTTTCGCAACACTCACAGTGAATGACTGCTGCAGTAGTCTTACGAGAACGGCTGGGGCAGTTTATAATGAAGTGCCCTGACTTACCGCAATAGAAACACAGATTTTCTTTTAGGCGATGTTCTTTGCGTGCATCACTAACCCGTCTCTGTAAAGAGTCCACCTGCATGGGTTCAGGTTCTGGTTCCCGTGTGATCCTGCTCAGAGGTTCCCTAGCTGGGGAGGAAGGTAGGAAATGGTTAATGCGATTACTTTCAGACCATCTCTCCTGTCTGCGTTCAGTAAGACGGGCATCAATGCGGATGCAGTAGTTAATAAAGTCACCTAACGCATTGGGAGGGTCAGCACGCGCAAGTTCATCCTTAATCATGGGAGACAGCCCTTTCCGGAAGATAGATTTTTTGGCGGAACTGTCCCAAGTGGTATCGAGGGCCCATCTCTTGAAATCCAAGGCATATTCGGCTACTGAGCGCTTACCTTGGCGCAAAGTTAACATGGCTGCTTCAGCTGTCGCACCTCGGTTAGGGTCATCAAACACCTGCCCCATGGCTAAAACGAAAGCATCCAGATTATTCAAGCACTCATCTTCAGTCTCAATCAGGGGATTTGCCCACATCAGAGCTTTGTTAGAGAGCAGCATGATTATAGTAAGCACTTTGGATCGTTCTGAGGTAAATTGCGAAGCATGTGCAGAAAAAAAAAAGTTTGCATTGGTTTATAAACCCCCTGAATTTTTCACGTTCACCACCAAAACGAAAAGGGGGTAACTTGGGAAACCCAGAACCTGGAGGTGGGGATGGTGCCTGGACTCGTTCCTCCAGAGCCTCAATCCTGGCTCGTAAATCCTGGGTATTTTGTCCGAAAACTTGCAGATTGTGAT
Organism: Ranitomeya imitator; assembly: GCF_032444005.1. Classification (NCBI taxonomy): domain Eukaryota; kingdom Metazoa; phylum Chordata; class Amphibia; order Anura; family Dendrobatidae; genus Ranitomeya; species Ranitomeya imitator. The sequence goes on along the minus strand of NC_091284.1, from coordinate 706,938,804 downwards.
TGTTAAGATCCTGTAGACTTGTAAAGCGGGTCTTTAAAGCCTGTATATCCACAAGGATTGTATCGGTGACTTCACACAATTCCTTTACGCGAGCCTCCATCTTTCCAGATCCTTTAAGGCAGAAGTGCTAGAAAAGAAAAAGGCGCACATTAGTGTTTACCCGTGGTAACACACCTGACTGGAAAGAAGTGAATGCGCTCACCTGAAATGGTTGTGAGAAGTCACAACCACTGTCATCACAGAAGGAATATACAGATACACGGTCCACAGCAGACTCGGCGTCATCAGACCCAGCAGACTCTAAAGTTGGCTTCTGAATCTTGTAATGTATTGTACATAGTCTGTTAAGAGTCTTGTGCTTGGGTGCGAGGAAGACACAGGAGACAGAGGTTTAGTTATAACTTGCTTGTATTACTTCATACAAGTAGGTCACAGGGAAAAGGGCTTCACACAATTGCAGGTACACAGGCAGGAGACACGGCAGATGGCACGGCAGGTCGGAGTAAACATTAAGTCCAACATTTAGCACAAACTTGTTCCAAGTCTCTCTCTGTTACTTCCCTTGCAAATGTAGACCAGCATGCAGCAGAGTTCCAGTGTCCAGAGATCCTCAGTAGTAGATGGAGAGTCCAAGGCTTCCAGGAGCAGGTCACAGGCTGACTGCAGACATGATTCAGAAGCACTGATTGAACAGCTGAGGCTGCTTAAAAAGGCAAGAGGCTGAGAACAGGGCGGAAACACAGAAGCTAGAAACTCCATACTGACTCGGGGCAAAGTAGCTGCAGCAGGACAAAGCAAAATGGCCGACGGAAAAACCAGGTTACAATAACAGAAAATCACAGCAGATATAACAAAGAGACCGAGAACCTTACATTTTTAGTGTACTTTTGAACACAAAATAATAGTAAAATGGAAGTAAATTATGTTGCTAAACCAGAAGGGCAAAGCAACATACACTCCTGACAAAAGTGCCTTCTGCTTAGCTGGAATTGTGGATTCTGCACAGAAGCAGTAAGTAATTACCCCCTTATAAAATAACATAAAATAGAATGAAATGCTAAAAGATAGTGAACACAATTCTATTTGTTCCTCATTAAAGGGAATCTGTCACGATACTCATATACGATTTTTGGAGTATCTGTAAAGCTGTAGATAAGCCCCTGATGTAACCTGAAATATAAGAAAAACAGGTTAGATTATACTCACCAAGGGGAGGTCCCGCTGCGGTCCAGGTCCGATGGGCGTCACTGTCCGGGTCCGGCGTCTCCAAGCTTCATACGAAGACGTCCTCTTCTGGTCTTCCTGCCGCGGCTGGGAAATGTCAGAGAGGCGCGGCGCCTGTGCACTGCAGTACTTTGCTCTGCCCTCAACAGGCCAGAAAAAAATACGCCTACCCCGAGGCCGCGGCAGGAAGACAAGAAGAGGACGTCATCGTATGAAGATGCGAGGCGCCAGACCCGGACCACGATGCCTATCGGACCCGGACCGCACCGGGACCGCCCCTGGGTGAGTATAATCTAACCTGTTTTTCTTAGTTGTTGCTGTTTTCTTGTTATAGCCTATAGGTCCTGCAGTGATTAGCTTCCCTGACCTATCCCCTCTCTGAAGGTGGTTTGTTAGGTAGCTCCTCCACCTTGCCTGAGCTTAGCTTTTGTTGGAGGTAGCAACTTGTGCTCTGGCTAGGTGTTGTTTTGCTCCGTTCATCCTGTTACTGACATGGCTTGTCTTCTCAACCTGTCTGATCTTTCTGAGCCTGAGCTCGGCTATGTATCATGAGCTTCTGCTGCCACCCCCGACCTCGGCCTGACTACACTTCTGTGTATGCCCCGCTGTACTCCACATTCCTGCCTTGACCCTTAGGTCAGCTACTGCAAGTCCAAGGACTACCATGGAGTGGCATATGGTGACTACCTGTGGCCCAAGCCTATCCTCACCATCGGAGGCTCTAGTGAAAACCGGGTAGTCACTTAGTCACGCCCCTCCAGGACAAGTCCGGACCATGTCGCAGTGGGTCCACACCCACCATCATCACAAAGGGGTTATCCAGTCATCTTACAAAAGTCTGCAGTCACTATGTGACTTCTGAATCCTGACAGCAGTACTGGTATTGCCTGTGAGGGCAGGCGATCAAGTGAATGTAAGTATGTGATTTGCATATATATACAGCCACATTTCAACTAGATGTGCCTGGCTTCTCTCAATACAATTGCATTGAGAAAAGCAGGGCAAGTCTAGTGAGAAGCACATGAGCGAATGTATGCAAACTTTACAATTGCTGCAGGTCCAACCGCTCGGATCCCCAATGATCCTGAGAACCAGGGCACTGAAGAACCCTATGTGAATGAAGCGGTGGTGGATCATGCAAACTGATGCTATATTCATTCTTATGGGAGCACCAAAGACTAGTCAAAAATGTAGGTCATAGGAAGCTGAATACAATGAAAACTTGATATTAGTGATCCTATACCTTATTTCAGAAAAATCCATGTTTTTCTGATACATAAATTAGCGGTTTAGGTCGACGGGCTGGACACTGATCTGAATGATAATCTGCCTCCAGAGCTTTTTTTTTTTTTTTACATGAAAGGGGGAAGTTACCAGTGTGATGTATAATGGCCCCTCTCTGCTCTCCTGATCTCACTGCAGAGCTGTGTGGGATTATAACACATCTGACACATCTGTAGGTTCCTCTCAGCTTCAGCTTCCATCTTACAGGCAGCTGGTGTTGCAATGCAGAGCTGTGAGAGCTGCAGCTGCTAACGTGTTTGTTCTGAGACAAAGTTCAGTTCTACTATTGTGTGTCCTTACATGTCTCACACTGTTAACACCTCCTTTCATTTACAATAAGCTCTGGAGGCAGATTCTCAAGGAGATCACTGTCTAGACCACAGTCATGAACAGCTCAATTACATATGAGAAAAAACATGGATTTATCTGGAATAAGACATCGGGTGGCAGATTTCACTTTCTTCAGTTAACTATGGCATACATTTAGATGGCTTGGGAGGGTTGATCCAAGGTGACCGGTTCCCTTTTGGGGAACCTGTCACCACCAACAAAAAAAAAAAGCTATTTACCTGCAGATAGGGTGGTACTCTGCAGGTAAGTAGCGTATAATCATATCTGGATGGTTTACTGGAGCAGCAGCTACAGGGAGAAAATGAAGTTTTATTATCTTTGAAGCTGCTCACTTCCGGTCATCAGGGCGGTGCAAGGGCTGTTACAGTCACCGTTCACTAAACTGTAAACATGCTGTAATCATTCCCTGACACACTGATTGACAGCCTGAGTGTGTTTAGGATGCATTTGTAGAGGTATTTGTAGTGTGTGTACAGAGCAGGCTGTCAATGTGGCGGGGAGTGATTACCGCCACGCTCTCTATGTAGTGAGAAGTGACTCCAACTGATACCTAAATAACGCCAATGACTGGAGACATCAGAGGATGTAACTTAACTTTCTCCCTATAGCTGCTGCACTAGTAAGCCTGCTAGATATGTTTACGGTACATGCTGCTTACCTGCAGATTACCTACACTGTGTTCCAAATTATTATGCAAATTATATTTTTCTCGGATTTTCCTAAATGGTTGGTGCAAATGACAGTCAGTCTAATAAAAGTCATCACCCGTTAGATTATACATCGAATTTTATTGAAGAAACCTCCCAATGATAACAGTATAATCTCCAAAATAAATAAAGACTCAAAATGCATTGTTCCAAATTATTAGGCACAGTAGAATTTCTAAAGAACTGAAAATGCTCATTTGTGGAATTTGCAGCATTAGGAGGTCACATTCACTGAACAAAACAGCCATTTAACTCCAAAACCTCCTAACAGGCCAAGTTACATGTTAACATAGGAGCCCTTCTTTGATATCACCTTCACAATTCTTGCATCCATTGAACTTGTGAGTTTTTGGAAAGTTTCTGTTTTATTTCTTTGCATGAAGTCAGAATAGCCTCCCAGAGCTGCTGTTTTGATGTGAACTGCCTCCCACCCTCCTAGATCTTTTGCTTGATGATACTCCAAAGGTTCTCCGTACGGTTGAGGTCAGGTGAAGATGGTGGCCACACCATGAGTTTATCTCCTTTTATGCCCATAGCAGCCAATGACTCAGAGGTATTCTTTGCAGCATAAGATGGGGCATTGTCATGCATGAAGATGATTTTGCTCCTGAAGGCACGTTTCTGCTTTTTAGACCATGGAAGAAAGTTGTCAGAAACTCTAAATACTTTGCAGAGGTAATTTTCACACCTTCAGGAACCTTAAAGCGTCCTACCAGCTGTTTCTCCATTATTCTGGCCCAAAATGTGACTCCTCCACCTCCTTGCTGACGTCACAGCCTTGTTGGAACATGGTGGCAATCCTCCAACCATCCACTACTCCATCCATCTGGACCATCCAGGGTTGCTTGACACTCACCAGTAAACAAGACTGTTTGGAAATTAGTGTTTATGTATGTCTGGGCCTACTTTAACCATTTCTGCTTGTGAACACTGTTTAAGGTTGGCTGAATACTAGGTTTATGCACCACAGCAAGCCTTTGAAGGATCCTACACCTTGAGGTTCGAGGGACTGTAGAGGCACCAGCAGCTTCAAATAACTGTTTGCTGCTTTGTAATGGTATTTTGGCAGCTGCTCTCAATCCCATGAATTTGTCTGGCAGAAACCTTCCTCATTATGCCTTTATCTGCATGAACTCTGTCTGTGCTCTGTTTCAGTCACAAATCTCTTCACAGTATGATGATCACTCTTAAGTTTTCGTGGAATATCTAATGTTTTCATACCTTGTCCAAGGCATTGCACTATTTAATGCTTTTCAGCAGCAGAGAGATCCTTTTTAGTTCCCATATTACTTGAAACCTGTGGCCTGCTTAATAATGTGGAACATCATTTTTAAGTAGTTTTCCTTTAATTAGAATCACCTGGAAAACTAATTATCACATGTGTTTAAGATTGATTTCAGTGATCCATTGAGCCCTGAGACACAATACCATCCATGAGTTTATTTGAAAAACAATTAAATCTTTATGACACTTAAATACAATTTGCATAATAATTTGGAACACTGTATATCTGCATGTAAAGAGCAATTTTGTAGTTGACAGGTTCCCTATAAAAGGAAATTTCCGTTGAATAACGCTACTTTTAGTTTGAATAAGTCGGATGCTTTTCTAAAGCAAAATTAAATTTTTTCCTACTAAATATAATTATCGCCTACATATCGGAAATTTGATAATTCTATTACTGCGAAACTGAGGTCTCGAATTTCTGTGACTGAAGCCGTAGTGTGCACACTTGATCAGCACTCAGGTAACTTCCATGCTACTAACAGAAATGGCTACCATTACCATGAAAGTAAATGGAGCAGTGGTCACGCATGCACACTACTCCTCCATCATTTAGCCAGTTAACTAAAAACCACAGCCTTTTAAAGCCAGGTACCCACGATCCGAAACTAGCAGTTCTTTGGACGCAGGGCATGTTTGATGCGTCCAAAGCATTGCCATTTATTCAACGCAGGAGATTCTGCATTTGCTCACTGAACGGTGCGGATTCACTGCGTCCAATACATTGAACGATGCACTTTTTCTTCCATTCTAAAAACTGTCACATAATGGGATCTATATGGACCCAATCATAATCCACAAGGACCGTCTGCTTCTGTTTACATACAACGAATACATCTTGGACATTAATTCTGATTGTCTGAACAGCCAAACTAAATGTACAAAAGCAAGTGTGAACATAATGTACTGAACCTGATGGGATAGACACCAACTCTTGGTTTCTGTGGTTTTCAGCTTGGACGGTCACATCATGGCACCATCCAGGATGTAAACCACATATCGCAGATACGGATTACGGCTAGTGATGAGCGAGTGTGCTCGTTTCTCGAGTATTCCATGCATGCTAGGGTGTTCTCCGACTGTCTTGGGCATGCTTGTAGATTATGTTTGAGTAACGAGCACACTCACTTATCACTAATTACGGTGTCTTCACTTCAGACAGGTGAGGAATATGGGTGTTTATTATTTTTCCTTTTTTACAGGAGTAAAAGGGCTTTAATGGAATGGGCATAAGGTAAGTATTTAGTATAAGGTGAGGATTTTATTCTGGCGGTGTCTTTTTTACAATCTAACTATGAGGTTAGTAATGGAAAGGCGTCTTATAGACGCCTCTCCATTACTAACCGGTGAGCTTGATGTCAACGGCCATAAAATAGCTGACATAAACCCCACAACAATTACCCCACTTTCCACTGCAACAAGGCAAGTGGGAAGAGCCGGGCAAAGCGACAGAATTGACGCATCTAATAGATGCACCTTTTCTGTCAACTGACAGCGTGGGAACCGCAGCTCTCTGACCGGCGGTAAGAATCTTACCGCTGATCAGAGCCGCCAGTGTTTCTCTCGCTTATATTCAAAGAATAAACAATTCACAGCACCTCATAGCAAATAAAGGGTTAACTATTACCCACAAAAGAGGCACAAGTCATTTCCAGAGAGTCCTTCCAGGAAAACATCCAAACATTCAAATAGAAAATGAAGACCGCGCCCCATACGTTGGTGAAAAATCACAGTTCCTTTATTCTGCCCTCTGTGGCGACGTTTCGATCTACATCATCTTTTTCAATAAACGTCGCCACAGAGGACAGAATAAAGGAACTGCGATTTTTACCAGCGTATGAGGCGCTGTCTTCATTTTCTATTTGAATGTTTGAGTGTTTCTCTTGCTCTCATGCAGATGACCGTATGGGAAACACCTGATTTTCGGGGTGCCGAACAAGAACAGTAACATGGACTTCCTGGAGATGTCAGTGTTCGTAGTGTCCATGCCCGAACACTAGGTGTTCGGTACGGACCATGAACTTTACTGCTCAGGTTTGCCTATCTCTAGTTGTGACCTATTAATTGACCAAGTTTGGATTTTCCAATACACATCTGACATCCACTGTGTACTCCATGTCATAAATGTACATGAGACCAAGAGGTATAAGTGTTTCAACAAATGAAGGTTAGGTGAAGGACACACAGGTGCAAAATACAGATATAGTGTGAGGGGGGGGGGGGATTTATCATTGCCCCATGACTTTTCTGTGGTAAAAAAGGTGAAAATTATAGCACTTGCCATGTTTATGCCATAATTTGCAACTCTTTGGTCTCAATTCATCAGTGTTTATGCCAGTAAACATTTTGTGAAGTCGTAAAGTTTTTGTGCAATACAAAGTTCCATGTACTGTAGATATTGCGGATTTTATCATTTTCACGCAAAATTCAGGCAGCTCTCCCAAAATAGATGGAGCCTGGGTGAAATTGGGTATGGTCACTCATATTTATTATTATGATTGCTTATAGAACACCATCATAATCCGCAACCACTTTACATATACTATCATCACTGTCTCCATTAGGGAATCTATTTGATCGTGAGCCCCATCAGTAAGTCTTTGGAGTGTGGGAGGAAAGCGGAGAACTCAGAGGAAACCCACACAAACACAGGGAGAACATACAAACTCCTTGCAGATGTTATCCTTGGTGGGATTTGAAGCCAGGAACCCCATCATCGCAAAGCAACAGTGTTAACCACGGAGCCACCATGCTGCCTATGCTACTCTAATTTACAACGAGTGCATACCTTGACTGGCTAGGCAAATGGAGGTGCACGCCACTTTTAAGAAGCACCTCTCCATGAATCAGGGGCATATGACTCCACCACAACAGTTATTTTTTTCAGCCGCTTATGCCAGTGTTTAGACACGCAGGTGGAGCTTAGTGGAGGTCGTGAGGCCACGAATAGCACAAACACAATTACTATAATTCATGCCATGCGTAGATTTGATTTTCTGCTGTCCACACAGCAAAGAATGCTCCCCATTTAGTAAGAGACGAGTGTCTCTTAATAATTTAGGTATAGCTTACTCTTAACACTTGCGTAAAAACACTAATTTTAAGAAATCCCCCCTACTATATGTATCAGACCTGTGTCTTGTAAAGAGCAAAGTCCCTGCTTGCTAGTCACTTGACTATGACAGATTTTGAAGATCTTGAAAACCATGAGAAATGAATGCAAAATGTACATGGGTCCTTCATACATGGACAAAATGAAAAACCCCGATGTGTCCGATAGTGGTTTTAGGCCACGTTCACACGTTCAGTATTTGGTCAGTATTTTACCTCAGCATTTGTAAGCCAAACCCAGGAGTGGAACAATCAGAGGAAAAGTATCATAGAAACATGTCACCACTTTATTCCTGGTTTTGGCTTACAAATGAGGTAAAAAGCTCATCAAATACTCATCGTGTGCACGTGGCCTTATTTTGCAATGGTCCGTAAACCCGTTATTTGAACATCCCTAATGAATCAAAGTGGCTCGTGTGGTATCAGATTGTAACGGCGACTGACATGTATGTAAAATACGAGCCCTAAGATGAACCTTTCCCGATCTCCATAACAAGCTTTGTGTTTCCTACTACACGGCTAAACCTGCTACAGATACCGTAGAGAAGAAATATCAAAGATTTAGCTCAGTGATGAAATATTTAGAGCATGTATGAAGTAATCATGATACAGCAGCAACAACAGGAACAAGAGAAACACAATATATATGTGGGAATCGTGCGATTATTTAATGCTCATCTAGAACAGACCACGAGGTGGATCTACTGGGTAATTCTTCCAAGAAGCAGCAGATCTGCCCAGCAACAAGCTGCACCAATACAGCCCTACAGCTGGCTCTTATAGCCACTTCTGCTCATACTCAACACTTTCTGTTAGTTATATTGGCAGAAAATTAATGGTTCACAAGAATAGATAGAAATAGTAACTGCACAATGTGTCTCGGCATTACCAGGATTCTGCTGCATCTCCTGAATGTTAAGCAGCTGCATTGCACAGAGTGATCCCAGAATACGACCCGCTGCGGCTCTGATTGCCATCACGGATGCACTGCTACAATAATATTTGCTCCGCTGACAACTAGGATTTACACTGAAGGAAAGCAAACAATCCGCCACTGATGATTTGGGGCTCTACATGCTGGGAGTTGTGGTTCATACACAAGTTGTTTCATGGTTAAGCTACAAAGAAATATGATGAATAAAACAAAAGTTCTGAAGATGACTGGAAGGTCAGTGTGATGTCAGTCACTACTCACGGATAAACCATGAGGATGGGAAGTCAAGAGGTCCGGGGTCAAAAGCCAAGAGAGTACGCCAGATAGAAGGGTTGTCAGGAAAGAGTACGAGGTCAGAATTACAAGAAGGTAGCGGATGACGACAAAAGGGCTAGGCAAACAAGTGGTCAAGACAAATCCAAGGTCGAGCAGCAAAGATCAGAATACCAGACAAGGAGCACAGAGCAAGAATACACCTCATGAGCAAAGCAACAACTGGCAGAAATCAAAGGCAGAGAGCTGGTTAAATAGCCACGTAATTACACTGGACAAGAACATGCATGGATGAGGCCCCAGCATACCCCGGTCCTGACTGGACGGCTAAATGGTCACTCCAGACATTGACAGCTCAACATGCCCCAGCATCCGATTAGGCGGCTGAGCTGTCCACCACCATACTGACAGCTCAGCACACTCATTCCTATATTGGACAGCAGAACTGTCATTCCTTGCGTCCAGACATTCTGATGAGGAATCGTGACAGTTGGTTAATGACTAAGGGACGAACAACATGGCTAGGAGCACAGTAGGCCAGCGTTTTCAGGATACTGATGTCACTTCTTGTTATTGACTGGTAGACATCACAGCAGTTGGCTTCAATTTCTGTGGTGAGACAACCTCTTTTGTGAATACACTGTATGTACAGTTGTGCTCAAAAGTTTACATAACCCGGCCAAATTTTTGCTGTCTTGGCCTTTTTTCAGAGAACATGAAACAACACCAAAACTTTTTCTCCACTCATGGTTAGTGGTTGGGTGAAGCCATTTATTGTCAAACTGTCATTGGCTACAGCAGAACAAAGTGAAGGTTCTGGAGTGGCCATCTCAGTCCTCTGACTTCAATATCATTTAGCCACTCTGGGGAGATAAAGTGCGTAGTTCATACTAGACAGCCCAGGAATTTACAGGAACTGGAGGCTTTTTGCCAAGAGTGGGCAGCTTTACCATATGAGAAAATAAAGAACCTTATCGATAACTACCACAAAAGACTTCAAGCTGTCATTGATGTTAGAGGGGCAAAACACGGTATTAAGAAATGGGGTATGTGAACTTTTGATCAGGGTAATTTATAGGTTTTGGGTTGTCATTATGATTTAAAAAGAGATAACAGTAGTTTGACAATAAATGGCTTCACCCAACCACTAACCATGAGTGGAGGAAAAGTTTTGGTGTTATCATTCATATTCTCTGATAAAAGACCAAGAAAGCAAAAATTCTGCCGGAGTATGTAAGTGCAGCGCCCCAGAGTCCTGGTCGTTGCAGTAATGTCGTTCTTCCACCAGGGGGAGCTAAGTAACATCTGATGGCACCAAAGGAGTTCACCCTGCCAGGTATCACAGCCACACACACATTTCACACGCCAGCCACCAGGGCGAGCTAAGGGTTCTATCTATTAGGCCACTCCTCACACTTGGGTAAAACTGGGGGTTTGGTTAGGAAGTGAGTTCAGTTGGAGTTGGAGCCAGGAGGAGGAGATGAGCAGACTGGGCTTGGCCCAGGAAGGAAAGAAGGACACGGAGCTGCGCCTGCGCCTGATTGCGGCAGCTTCCAAGGAAAGGACAAGAAAGGAAGTGTGTCGTAGTGAGTGAGAAACGAAGTCGTAGCAACAGGAGTATAACACCAGTGGGAGACCAGCTAGAAGCAGGCTGCCTCCCACTGAGCGCAGATCCGGTAGCCGGAGCACCGAGGGAGTAATAGACTCTATGCTTTACTTCAGAGACCGGCAGGACAGTCTATTCCAAGTCAGCTGCCCGATCTAAGAACCTAAGCAGACAAGGTGGCAACGCGGAGGAGGGGCGACGCTAAGGTCCCTATAAAATAGACTCAGGCCACCACCGTCATACGGGTTGGTCCTATCGATCTGGGGGACCGAGAGAAGAGTAACAAGAGTGAGGACCCTATGAGAGCTAATGCACATAGGGACCTACTACGTTACTGTGCGCAAGGGGAAGGCTACTGATTTCCACCTGGATAGGGGGACTCTGGAATTGCCATCAGACCGGCCAGACTCTGCCTTCCCGGTCATCCGGCACCCTGGACTGTGGATGCTGAAACCTTCAGTAAAGGTAAAGAAACTGCACCCATTGTGTCCTCATTATTCACAGCGCCTTGCACCATCCACCATCAACATCTACACTTCTGGAAAGCCCTGGGGATATACTTCACCTGTGGGAAGGTATACCATCTAGCTGCGGACCCCTAAGCAGCGTCGGTCACCCTGACCGAATACCACAGGTGGCGTCACGAACACTTGACAAACTTACATCACCTTTAATTGGGCGCCCCTCATAGGGCCACGGTCCGGGTCGGGCCACCGCGACATCCCCGCTGGAGAAGGGAACTGAAGGACCCGGTACCGAGTACCCCATTGCCCTGCGCCTGGGGGCGATCCATAAACTTTTGAGCACAACTGTACCTTGTGATAAGAGATAACTTTCTGATTAGGTTACCCTTCAGCCAGGACTCTAAAGAAAATAGAGTTAGGTTTCATGGAGCCGAGTTCAAGCACTTAGTAACATAGTAACATAGTTATTAAAGGGAACCAGTCAATCCCCCTCCCCCCACAAGCGTTTGTAACTAAAAGAGCCACCTTGTGCAGCACTAATGCTGCGTTTGGACAAGGTGGCTCTTTTAGTTATGCTCCTTGCATGCGCTGAAAAACACACTTAACTTATAAAATGTGCCCCCTCATACCGTGAAATCGCCAGAGAGGCGGGACTTTCCTCATCAGACACAGCACAGCCGTCATTCATACCCCCTTGGCGCCGGGCGCCGCCTCCTCAGCGTTATTTGAATCTGTCCCGGAGCCTGCGCTGTTATGTTATCCCTTGGGCATGCGCAGTTAGTGCTGCCCGTCTTCTGACATCATTTGGTGTCAGGCTGACTGCGCCTGTGCGGCCGCGCTGCCCGTGATCCTGCCCCGCAGTGTCTTCTGATTTATTCACACTGCGACGCTGGGATTCATGGGCATGCGCAGTGCATATCTTCGCCTCTCACTCATCTCCCTCCGCCTTCTTCAGACTGTGCGGCATCTGCTGATCTCTAATCACCGTGGCATGTAATTTGGGATCAGCTGACGCCGCTAAAATGTATCCAGTCCCCTCAAATTTAAGTAATGAATCACTCATTACAACATCATATGGCAGAGAGTTCCATAGTCTCACTGCTCTTACAGTAAAGAATCCGCTTCTTATTATGCTTAAACCTTCTTTCCTTCAGACGTAGAGGATGCCCCCTTGTCTCTGTCTCAGGTCTATGATTAAAAAGATCATCAGAAAGGTCTTTGTACTGTCCCTTCATATATTTATACATTAACATAAGATCACCCCTTAGCCTTCGTTTTTCCAAACTAAATAGCCCCAAGTGTAATAATCTATCTCGGTATTGCAGACCCCCCAGTCCTCTAATAATCTTGGTCGCTCTTCTCTGCACCCGCTCTAGTTCAGCTATGTCTTTCTTATACAGCGGAGACCAGAACTGTACACAGTATTCTAAGTGTGGTCGCACTAGTGACTTGCATAGAGGTAAAATTATGTTCTCCTCATGAGCATCTATGCCTCTTTTAATGCATCCCATTATTTTATTTGCCTTTGTAGCAGCTGCCTGACACTGGCCACTAAATGTGAGTTTGTCATCTACCCATACTCCCAGGTCTTTTTCATTGACGGTTTTGCCCAGAGTTTTAAAGTTAAGCACATAGTTATACATCTTATTACTTCTACCCAAGTGCATGACCTTACATTTATCCCCATTAAAGCTCATTTGCCATTTATCAGCCCAAGCTTCTAGTTTACATAAATCATCCTGTAATATAAAATTGTCCTCCTCTGTATTGATTACCCTGCAGAGTTTAGTGTCATCTGCAAATATTGAAATTCCACTCTGTATGCCCCCTACAAGATCATTAATAAATATGTTAAAAAGAAGAGGGCCCAATACTGACCCCTGTGGTACCCCACTGCTAACCGCGACCCAGTCCGAGTGTGTTCCATTAATAACCACCCTTTGTTTCCTATCCCTGAGCCAGCTCTTAACCCACTTACACATATTTTCCCCTATCCCCATTATTCTCATTTTATGTATTAACCTTTTGTGTGGCACCGTATCAAAAGCTTTTGAAAAGTCCATATACACTACATCCACTGGGTTCCCTTGGTCCAGTCCGAAACTTACATCTTCAGAGAAATTGATGAGATTAGTCTGACAGGAACGGTCCCTAGTAAACCCGTGCTGATACTGGGTCATGAGGTTATTCCTTTGTCAGATTGGGACAGCCGTTGAGAAACTTGTGAGCTCATTTACATAGTCTTAGGTTATAAAAGGAATCTGTCAGCAGGTTTTTGCTGTGCAATCTGGCAAAAGCATGGTGTATGGGCTGAGACTCTGATTCCAGCGATGTATCACTTAGATTACTAGGTGAAGCAGTCATGATAGGTTCAGTTTTCTCTGAGGCAGACTGAGCAGAGCTCAGTTGTTGATCTGTGTATAACCCACACATACCACAACTTTCTGTGTACAATGTACAGTGACAGAGTTGCAAATCAGTGGTGCAGGAGTGGTTGGACTAGAAGGCACGGGCAGCTAGTCCTGTAGTGATAATCTCCTGCTAATAAAACATCGATTGTATTGGAACAGCAAAACACTGCCCAGTACGTGACATCACTGTAAACAGACTCTCTTCCGCTACATTATGATGCTGTCAGATTATATAGCAAAAACGTGTTAAGCAGATCCCTTTTAAACATTTTTCCTTATCTGATGCTGTAGACGGTTTACTAGGCATAAACCATCTGAGACACACACAGGCAGACAATGAAAAAACATCTTAATTAACGGTGCGATGCTTATAAAATAATACATGGGCTCTAGCTGTCCATAAAAGGGTTATTACCAGAATCAAAAGTTATTTCCTATTCAGAGGCCAGAGAAAGTATAGTACAGCACGCGGCAATATCCGGCAAGCACAGACAATGAATGAAGCTGAGGGCGACCATGCGTACCTCCGCTCCATTCAATACAGGGCTTTGCACAGCCCAGTTCTCAGGATCCATAAGATCCCAGCAGTTTGACCCCGAGGATTCAGTAAATTAACTTTCATTTGATAACTTTTGATACTGGGAATAACGCTTCAAAGACACAATCAGAATGGTAGTTGTAGCTTCCCAACATCATAAGTTGCAGACCTCAGCCATAAATCATGTCTGTAGCCACCTCAATATACAGGAGCCTTTCCTCTAAATACAATATCATGACACTTTTGTACTTAAAAGGGAATCTGTCACCCCATTTTTCGCCTATAAGCCTATAAAGTATAAGAAGCCTGGCGCCTGCGCACTGCAGTACTTTACGCTGCCCTCAACAGGGGAGACAAAGTACGCCGGAGCCGAAGCCGAAGCAGGAAGCAAAGAAGAGGACGTCATTGCATGAAGATGGGAAGCCCCGAACCGCCCCTGGGTGAGTATAATCTACCGTACTTGTTTTTCTTATCTTTCAGGTTACATCGGGGGGCTTATCTACCTCATTCCAGAATGCTGTAGATAAGCCCCTAATAGCAGTGGCCGCAGCTTATAGGCGAAAAATTAGGTGATAAGGCCCCGTCACACATAGCGAGATCGCTAGCGAGATCGCTGCTGAGTCACAAGTTTTGTGACGCAAAAGCGATCTCAGTAGCGATCTCGCTATGTGTGACACGTAGCAGCGATCAGGCACCTGCTGTGAGATCGCTGCTCGTGTCGGAATGGCCTGGGCCATTTTTTGATCGTTGAGGTCCCGCTGACATCGCTGAATCGGCGTGTGTGACGCCGATTCAGCGATGTCTTCGCTGGTAACCAGGGTAAACATCGGGTTACTAAGTGCAGGGCCGCGCTTAGTAACCCGATGTTTTCCCTGGTTACCATCGTTAAAGTAAAAAAAACAAACGCTACATACTTACCTTCCGCTGTCTGTCCCCGGCGCTTTGCTTCTCTGCTCTGGCTGTGAGCGCCGGCCAGCCGGAAAGCACAGCGGTGACGTCACCGCTCTGCTTTCCGGCCGCTGTGCTCACAGCCAGAGCAGAGAAGCAGAGCGCCGGGGACAGACAGCGGTAGGTAAGTATGTAGCGTTTGTTTTTTTTACTTTAACGATGGTAACCAGGGTAAACATCGGGTTACTAAGCGCGGCCCTGCGCTTAGTAACCCGATGTTTACCCTGGTTACCGGGGACCTCGGGATCGTTGGTCGCTGGAGAGCTGTCTGTGTGACAGCTCTCCAGCGACCAAACAGCGACGCTGCAGCGATCCGGATCGTTGTCGGTATCACTGCAGCGTCGCTAAAGTGTGACGGTACCTTTAGATTCCCTTTAAGGAATCTGTCAGGTTTTTGCTACCTCACCTGAGAGCAGCATAATGCAGGAAAAGAAACCATGAATCCAACAATGTATCACCTTGTTTACTGGGTGCAGCAGTTATGACACAAACAGACTTTTTAGATGTATCATGTAGCAGGGCTCAGAAAGCAAACCCCGCAGACACCAGGCTCTCCATGGACATAGTCTATTGACAGTGAGCTGCTTATCACAGGAGCTGGCGTAGTCAGTAGTCAAGTCTAGCAGTCGTGAGATCTAGTCCAGCATTCACAAGACCTAGTCCAGAAGTGATAATCTTTCAGTGATAAAACCTTAATTGACTTTGACTGATTTTAATTGAAATTGACTTTCCTCTTTAAAAGAAATCTGTCAGCAGGTTTCAGCAATGTAATCTGAGGACAGCATGATGTAGGGGTTAAAACTTACAAGTAAACAAAACACGGCCTGATAAGTGATGTATTGCTGAATTCAGGGTTTTAACCCCTACATCATGCTGTCCTCAGATTACATTGCTGAAACCTGCTGACAGATTTCTTTTAAAGAGGAAAGTCAATTCGGAGTGCCCATTTTCTGTCACGTTTGATCTATAATCGGAGCAGAAAGCCGTGTGACCGGATACATATAAATATACACATCCTTATAGATACACTCATTTTATCCAATTCAGACAGTGCAGCTAAATACAAATGATTGACCAGTAAACACCAATAAAAAAAAGTCCCAACCCTTATAGGAAATGCAAATAACCCATATGCTTGATGATTTTCAATATTTCCAGATGTTTCAGTGCAAAGGCTTTAAAATAGTAATAACTCGGAGACGTTCTTGTCCCTTTTAAAGTGCAGGTGAATAGAACACCTCGTACCAGACTTTATTATTGTCCAGTGGTATGTGCACACGTTCAGGATTTGTGGCAGAAATTTTCTGCCAGAAATCCGTATGCGTTTTTACGCGTTTTTTACAAAAAAATTTTGTTTGTTTTTTCTCCAGAGCTTTCCCAATGCATTAAATAGCGGGAAAAACGTGAAAAATCCGTAAAATTAATGAACATGCTGCTTGCTTTTTTTTTACCGCGATGCGTTTTTTTCGCGGAAAAAAACGCATCATGTGCACAAAAATTGTGGAATCCATTATAAATGATGGAATGCATATGTATGCGTTTTTATCGAGTTTTAATCTAAAAAAAAAAAAAAAAAAACGAAAAAAACGGAAAAATCCTGTACGTGTGCACATACCCTAACAATAAGGCTGTGTGCACATATTGCGTTTTTTCACTATAAAACGCAATAAAAACGCATAAAAAATGCAGACATGCATCCTATCATTTAGAATGCATTCTGCAATTTTTGTGCACATGATGTTTTTTTCCGAGAAAAAACGCATCGCGGTAAAAAAATGCAGCATGTTCATTAATTTTGCGTTTTTTTCGTGTTTTTCCCGCTATATAATGCATTGGGAAAGCTCCGGAGGAAAAAAGCGCAAAAAAACCCACGGGAAAAACGCAAAAAAAAACGCATGCGGATTTCTTGCAGAAAATGTCCGTTTTTCTTCAGGAATTTTCTGCAAGAAATTCTTACGTGTGCACCTACCCTAAAAGCTATTAAATAGTCTCCATCTTTAGAAATCTTAAAATATGAATATAAAAGAATTTGCCTTTTATTTCAATTACAAGCCTAAAAACGCGCTTACCAGTCAGGCACAATTGGGGAGACGTGTGTGTGCTTTTTTCTAAACGGTCAGGATTTTGCAGGTTTTCCCACCTACAATAATGGAGAGATCTGTAATTTTTATTGTAGGTACATTTCACCTGTGAGACAGAATGCTCACAAGGCTGATGGCTTCAGATTTTTCTTCTGAGACTGGATGACCCTTTTAACCCCTTCACGCCACAGCCCATTTTCGCTTTTGCATTTTTGTTTTTTGCTCCCCTTCTTCCCAGAGCCATAACTTTTTTTGTTTTTTTTTCCATCAATATGGCCATGTGAGGGCTTCTCTTTTGCACGTCGAGTTGTACTTTTGAACAACGCCATTGGTTTTATCAAATTGTTTACTGAAAATGGGGAAAAAAAAATTTCAAGTGCGGTGAAATTGCAAAAAAAAAAGTGCAATTCTACCTCAAACCGTTCTTCTGTTATTCATCCTGGAAATTTACACTTACAAGAGTGTAAAAAATATTTTCCTTGTCAATGAATCAGTACAGATTGGCCAGTGTCAGAATAAGGCCGGGATCACACATGCGAGAAACACGTCCGTGTCTCGCATGTGAAACCCAAGCTCTGGTGCCGGCACTTGGGAGCGGAGCGTGCGGCTCCATGTGTTGCTATGCGGCCGCACGCTCCGCTCTGGAGTGCCGGCGACAGAGCTTGGTTTTCACATGCGAGACACGGACGTGTTTCTCGCATGTGTGATCCCGGCCTAGGTAGGAAAATTGTCTCTTCAGAGAGGAAGAGGACTTGAACTCTAGTGCCGCCTATTGGAAATAGCAATCCTACAAGTCAATACTGACCCTCTAATGAGCCTTGCAAAAGGACTTCGGATGAAAGTTTCTATTTAGAGTCCTGTCTGAAGATACAATTTGCATATTTATTTTCCCAGAGGAGCATGCATGACATACAGTATATTAGTCTCCTCATACTGGCATGCCAGACCTAGAATGTCACTCTCCACAAGGAGAAACCTTACCCCTTAGATTTGTTAATAAGTAGGGACACCCAACTTACTAGTAACACCCAATTGTCAATTTATTCATAAATACCTAGCAATGTTTAGAATATTTAATCCAACCTCTCAAATTTATAACTGCACTTTACAGCAATAATTATGCAATGAGTGCGATTTCCATAAAAAACATTGCTAAAAGGAGAGTGTGATGTAATGTAACGAATAATGACTCCCCCATAGCACATGTTCATTCTCGGAGAAGCCCACAAACAATGGTGCACAGTCACAAACAAGCTACTTTGAAGAATAATCAAGGCCGCACTAATATGTTCTGAACGATGTCCATGAACTGGAAAGAAGAGAAAACAAAACCGCAATGTACGGGAAGAACAGGTGCCCCAAATAGCAAGAAACAGAGACAATGTCACAGCTAAAGGTATTGGGATGGGAAGCACAGACCTTCCACCAAGATCATGGAGAAATACTAATCCTGTTATCCTAAAGCTAAACCCCATGTGATCTTGTCTCATCACAAACACAAGGGCATATGGACATGTCATAGGGGTCCCTTGTACGGTACCCACAGTTTTGTGTCTGTAAGAGCAGCCATCCGTGAATTACATAGACTTCCACATCAAGACGCATTTGTTCAGACTGGCCTACCGCCTCAACGGATTAACCTAACTAACCCTGTGTGGCCCATTCAACAAACTTCAACCATAACCAGGTTCCTCACATCATGTTCTCACACGTTTTATGCAGTTAATAGCCCTCTGTGTCTGTACTGTTACATACTTAGGCCAATAACCGATTCATCCAGCTTTACATGAACACCCGATTATTACACTACGGCTGGTCCGAACAACGAAACAATTGTTACCATCCACCTCTCGTGTCTCCCTTTTTCCTCACAGATTGTAAGCTTGCGAGCAGGACCCTCACTCCTCTTGGTATCCGTTTTGATCTGTGTTTATGGTTATACTGTAATCTCTATTGTCTGTACAAGTCCCCTCT
Organism: Ranitomeya imitator; assembly: GCF_032444005.1. NCBI lineage: Eukaryota > Metazoa > Chordata > Amphibia > Anura > Dendrobatidae > Ranitomeya > Ranitomeya imitator. The sequence continues at coordinate 706,919,614 of NC_091284.1, read as the reverse complement.
ATAATTTGTAAAGCGCTGCAGAATCTCATAGATGTACCTTTTCTGGGCAGCTGCGGGCTGCTATTTTTAGGCTGGGGGGGCCTATATCAATGGCCCTTTACCAGCCTGAGAATACCAGCCTCCAGCTGTGAGCCTTAGCAAGTCTGGTTGTCTAAAGGTACCTTCACACATAACGATATCGTTGCTTTTTGTGACGTAGCAACGATATCGTTAAGGAAATCGTTATGTGTGACAGCGACCAACGATCAGGCCCCTGCTGGGAGATCGTAGGTTGCTGAACAAAGTCCAGAACTTTATTTTGTCGCTGGATCTCCCGTGGACATCGCTGGATCGGCGTGTGTGACACCGATCCAGCGATGTCTTCACTGGTAACCAGGGTAAACATCGGGTAACTAAGCGCAGGGCCGCGCTTAGTAACCCGATGTTTACCCTGGTTACCAGCGTAAAAGTAAAAAATAAAAAAAACACGTCACCGCTCTGCTTTCCGGCCGCTGTGCTCACAGCCAGTACAGGAGGAGTGCAGAGAAGCAGAGCGCCGGGGACAGACAGCGGTAGGCAAGTATGTAGTGTTTGTTTTTTTTTACTTTTACGCTGGTAACCAGGGTAAACATCGGGTTACTAAGCGCGGCCCTGCGCTTAGTAACCCGATGTTTACCCTGGTTACCCGGGGACTTCGGGATCGTTGGTCGCTGGAGAGCTGTCTGTGTGACAGCTCTCCAGCGACCAAACAGCGACGCTGCAGCGATCCGGATCGTTGTCGGTATCGCTGCAGCGTCGCTAAATGTGAAGGGGCCTTAAAATGAGGGGACCCCATGCCGTTTCTTTAAATTATTTAAACAATTTAAAAAAAAAAAGCGTGAAGACCCCTCTATTCTTGATCACTAGCCTTGCTGAAACTGTATGTTAGAAGGGTCTTTTAATGGGGTTTTCTTCTAACTGGCTAAATGTGATAATATCCGCTCATTATCTCTCCTGCAGCAGCTCTTCCTACTTCTTAACTGACTTGCAAGATTTATATACATCTCTACATATCCAGTGAATGTACCGCATATACTCGAGTATAAGCCGACCCGAGAATAAGCCGACCCCCCCTAATTTTGCCACAAAAAACTGGGAAAACTTATTGACTCGAGTATAAGCCTAGGGTGAAAAATGCAGAAGCTACCAGTGAATTTCAAAAATAAAAATAGATGCTCCATACCGTTCATTATGGCCCCATAGCTGTGCCATATAGTGCTCTGCACCGTTCATTATTGCCCCATAGATGTGCAATATAGTGCTCTGCGCCGTTCATTATTGTCCCATAGCTGTGCCATATAGTGCTCTGCACCGTTCATTATTGCCCCATAGCTGTGCCATATAGTGCTCTGCACCGTTCATTATTGCCCCATAGCTGTGCTGCACCGTTCATTATTGCCCCATAGCTGTGCCATATAGTGCTCTGCACCGTTCATTATTGCCCCATAGCTGTGCCATATAGTGCTCTGCACCGTTCATTATTGCCCCATAGCTGTGCCATATAGTGCCCTGCGCCGTTCATTATTGCCCCATAGCTGTGCCATATAGTGCTCTGCGCCGTTCATTATTGCCCCATAGCTGTGCCATATAGTGCTCTGCGCCGTTCATTATTGCCCCATAGCTGTGCCATATAGTGCTCTGCGCCGTTCATTATTGCCCCATAGCTGTGCCATATAGTGCACTGCGCCATTCATTATTGCCCCATAGCTGTGCCATATAGTGCTCTGCTCCGTTCATTATTGCCCCATAGCTGTGCCATATAGTGCTCTGCGCCGTTCATTATTGCCCCATAGCTGTGCCATATAGTGCTCTGCGCCGTTCATTATTGCCCCATAGCTGCCATATAGTGCTCTGCACCGTTCATTATTGCCCCATAGCTGTGCCATATAGTGCTCTGCACCGTTCATTATTGCCCCATAGCTGCCATATAGTGCTCTGCACCATTCATTATTGCCCCATAGCTGCCATATAGTGCTCTGCGCCGTTCATTATTGCCCCATAGCTGCCATATAGTACTCTGCACCGTTCATTATTGCCCCATAGCTGTGCCATATAGTACTCTGCGCCGTTCATTATTGCCCCATAGCTGTGCCATAGAAAGCTGTGCCATTGCTGCTGCTGCTGCAATTAAAAAAAAAAAAAAGCCATACTCACCTCTCGCTGCCACAGCTCCCAGCGTCCAGTACCGGCGTCTCTCTGCACTGACTGATCAGGCAGAGGGCGCCGCGCACACTATATGAGTCATCGCGCCCTCTGACCTGAACAGTCAGAGCAAGAGGACGCGAAGACAGAGCGGCGCCCGGCGGGTGGAACGCGGGCAGGTGAATACATACTTACCTGGTCCCAGCGTCCGGCTCCTTCTTCCGCACAGCTGGTCTTCGGTGCCGCAGCCTCTTTCTCTATCAGCGGTCACCGGCACCGCTGATTAGAGAAATTAATATGCGGCTCCACCCCTATGGGAGGTGGAGCCGCATATTCATTTCTCTAATCAGCGGTCCCATGTGACCGCTGACAGGAAGAGCTGCAGCACCGAAGACCGTGTGACAGGCAGAGGGAGCGTCAGGACCGCCGGGACTAGGTAAGTATGCCTCAGCGCCCTCTCCCCCTCACCCGCCGACCCTGCCGCCCACCGTGACTCGAGTATAAGCCGAGAGGGGCACTTTCAGCCCAAAATTGGGCTGAAAATCTCGGCTTATACTCGAGTATATACTGTATACAATTGTGGTCACTACCAAGCATACCTTTCACTTGTGTGGTCTAATGATGGTGGCATTACATACTAGCAGAGTAAAAAGGGGGATGTGGGATAAACAGTATAATAATAAAAAAGCAAACTATTTTTTCCTTTTTTGTATGTATATTAGAATCTGCTACTATTCACGCTAGAGATGAGCGAATTTGCTCGGGTTCCCTCTTTTTCGGCAAGCTATGGTGCTCATCTCTAAGTCACACATATATTTAGTACACTGCATGTTTTGTCTTTTTTTACCAGATGCCATTTCATGGAGTAGCACAGTTCTCAGACCAAGTTTCACCAGCAATTTTTATCTGAGTTTCCATCACAGTTTGGTCCGATTCTCATCAGTTTTTCTCATATGTGAAATAAAAAGTTTCTCCACTTTATTTTAACAGTCCATGGAAATCCGACCACACAGGGTATTCAAATCTTGTTTTACTCATGAACCCATAAACGTGTGTGACGACAGAGCATTTTATTTTAATTAACCAGATGTCCAGTTTAAGTAAGCTAGGAGGAAGCTGACTTTTGAATTCATCTATTTCTTTTTGGTTGGTCAAGAAAACACAGACTTTTGTGAGTATAAGCCTGTAATATTGACTTTTAATTTGTCATTTGTCGTAACATATTGTGCGGTTTTCCAGGATGACTAAACAATGTTTGTTGATATTTTAAGTACACATTGTCCAGGCCAACTAGCTTGTTGACTTGCAAAACAGAGGAGTAAAAACAAAGCAAATTGATTAAAAAGTTAAAAAATGCAAGTCAACCTCATCACATCTTTCTCTTCACCTCTAGATGTTGGCTTGAAGGACAGTTAACTATAAGACCGGTGTCACACTCAGTGTAGGGAAATACGATCCGTATTTTACATGCGTAATACACAGAAATTATCCCAAAACAGTAATCCATATGTCATCTGTAGGCAGGGTGTGGCAGCGTATTTTGCGCATGTAAACCTCCATATGTAATCCGTATGGCATCCGTACAGCGAGATTTTCTCGCCGGCTTGCAAAATGGACATAGAATGGATCCATGGGCTCAAATATTCGTGAAAACATATATACAGTCTAAATACAGTCTAAATATATATACAGTCTAAATATCTATCTATATATATATAAATATATATATAGATAGATTAGTGAAATTAGGATTATTTAGTCTAGAAAAAAGACGACTGAGGGGCGATCTAATAACCATGTATAAGTATATAAGGGGACAATACAAATATCTCGCTGAGGATCTGTTTATACCAAGGAAGGTGACGGGCACAAGGGGGCATTCTTTGCGTCTGGAGGAGAGAAGGTTTTTCCACCAACACAGAAGAGGATTCTTTACTGTTAGGGCAGTGAGAATCTGGAATTGCTTGCCTGAGGAGGTGGTGATGGCGAACTCAGTCGAGGGGTTCAAGAGAGGCCTGGATGTCTTCCTGGAGCAGAACAATATTGTATCATACAATTATTAGGTTCTGTAGAAGGACGTAGATCTGGGGATTTATTATGATGGAATATAGGCTGAACTGGATGGACAAATGTCTTTTTTCGGCCTTACTAACTATGTTACTATATATATATATATATATATATATATATATATATATATATATATATATATATATATATATATATATATATATATACACACATACATATACATATATATATATATATATATATATATATATATATATAGCGCTAGGTAGCAGAAATACGTACGCTACTCACCTGGTAGCAGTGTTTTTTCAGGAGCCATGACAGCACAACGAGAGAGGGGATCCGCCCTTCAGGGACAGGAAACCGACAGACATAAAAGGGCGATACCTCTCTCCCACGTAAGTTGGTCCCAGAGCATGAGAGGACCACCTTGGTTAATAACACAGATGCAGCATATAAACAAATACATTTTATTATGTAAGTGAACATGTAATTTTAAGGAAAACCGAAAGGGTGTTGAATCATCCAAAAAATAGGGTAGGGAATCTAAGGGTGCTGTCATGGCTCCTGAAAAAACACTGCTACCAGGTGAGTAGCGTACGTATTTATTCAGTCGCCATGACAGCACAACGAGAGACTTTCAGAGAAAACAAGGAAGACTAGGGGGGATAATAGCTTCCAGCACCCTTCTCCCAAACGTAAGGTCTGAGGAACTACCCAGATCTAATCTGTAGTGTTTAAGAAAGGTAGAAGGAGAAGACCATGTGGCCGCCTTACATATGTCTTCGATCGATACTTCTGACCTCTCTGCCCAGGAAGATGCTACAGCCCGCGTGGAGTGTGCCTTTATACCATCTAGAACTTCGTTGCCACCTGCTGTATAAGCGAGAGAGATCGCCTCCCTGATCCATCTGGTTAGAGTGTTTTTAGATACTCCAAGACCTTTCCTCCCCCCTTGATAGGCTACAAACAAAGAGTTATCTTTTTTCCAGGCATCTGAAACTGCAATATATCTAAGGAGGCATCTTCTTACATCTAAGCAATGAAATTTACGTTCTTTATCATTAGCAGGGTTGGAGCAAAATGAGGGTAGGACTACCTCCTGTACCCTGTGGAATTTTGACGCAACTTTTGGAAGATAGAGGGGATCGGGTTTCAAGATTACTCTATCCTCCCTGAACTGTATGTATGGTGGATGTCTGGAAAGTGCCTGCAGATCACTAACCCTTCTAGCAGATGTGAGTGCAACCAAGAGGGCTGTTTTGATTGAAAGGATTTTTACAGGAATGGTATCGATAGGCTCGAATGGGGCTTGCGTTAGGGCTGAGAGAACCAGATTCAGATCCCATGGGACTAACCTTTGTTTAATGATTGGTCTGGACCTAGTGACTGCTTTGAAAAATCTGGATATCCAGTGATTACTGGCTAAGTTAAGATTGTATAGTGCCCCCAGAGCCGACACTTGTACTCAGAGTACTTGTGGCCAAGCCCATCTCTAGTCCTTTCTGTAAAAATTCAAGAATCTGGTTTATACATGGTTTCTGGTCAATTTGAGCCCCTGAACATGATAGAAATTTTCTCCACACTCTAACATAGATGTTCATTGTAGAGTGTTTCCTACTTTTAAGGAGTGTATTTACTAAATTCTGAGAGAATCCCTTCCCCCTCAGTAAAGACCTTTCAAGTTCCATGCCGCTAGGTGTAAGTTGGCTACTCGTGGATGGAGAATTGGGCCTTGGGAGAGTAGATCTGGCAGTTCTGGGAGAATCCATGGTTGGCAGACAGACATCTTCCTCAGCCAAGGAAACCATGGCCTCTTGGGCCAGAATGGGGCTATCAAGATTACCTGGGCCCTGTCCTCCCGAATCTTCCTCAGAACTAATGGTATTAGGTTTAGAGGGGGAAAGGCATATGCGAGACTGAAGCGCCAAGATATTAGTAGAGCGTCCACAGCATATGGGTTGTCTTTTGGATTTAGGGAGCAGAACTGGTGCAATTTTTTGTTCCCCCTGCTGGCAAAAAGGTCTATCTCTGGACAACCCCATAACTGAATGATCTGCTTGAAGACGGCTGGATTTAGCGACCACTCTCCCTGTCTGAGTCTGTTGCGGCTTAAGTAGTCGGCTTTGGTATTGATACTTCCTCTTATATGAAGAGCCGTCAGAGAGAGAAGATGTTCTTCGGCCACCTGAAAAATATGATTTGCGACCTTCATCAATGAACTGGATCGTGTACCACCTTGACGATTAATGTAGGTCACGGTTACCCGATTGTCCGATAATAGTCTGATGTGTCGACCCTGTAGGGGTACAAGGAATTTATTTAAGGCATGTTTTACAGCCAACAGCTCTTTTAGATTGGAGGAGGAGTCCTCTTCAGACTGAGGCCATAGCCCCTGAACCCAATCCTCCCCTAAGTGAGCCCCCCATCCCTTAGGGCTAGCATCCGTAGTCAATACTCTAGAAACATGATTTATCCAAGGGACCCCCCTATGTAGATTTGAAGTGTGAGTCCACCAAACAAGTGAATGTGTAGTCTCCGCAGAAAGTGTAAATTTACTATCGAGGTGAGCCCCTAGACGACGGGAATTGTGTAAAACGTCCCATTGTAGTGTCCTTGTGTGGAACTGGGCCCAGAGGACCGCCGGGATGCAAGACGTAAGAGTGCCCAAGAGAGACATTGCACTTCTAACCGACACTAAGGGATTGCCAATCGCCCCGGTGACCAGCCGTTGAACCTTAGCTACCTTTGCGTCCGGCAGGCGACACTCCTGCCGACTAGAGTCTACAATAAATCCCAGAAACTCTTGTATTTTTAGGGGTTGAAGACGTGACTTTTTGAGATTGATTATCCAGCCCAAGTCGTTCAAAGCTCTCATCACTTTTTCTAGCTGGTCCTTGCAATGTGATTCTGATTGACCCACATTTAGTAAATCATCTAGGTATGGGATTACTAATATGTCTTGTTCATGTAAGTGCGCCATAACCTCCACCATGATTTTTGTGAACACCCGGGGTGCAACTGCGACTCCGAAGGGAAGTGCCTGATATTGGAAATGTTCTATCGTGCCAGCTAGTGAAACCGCCACCCTAAGAAACTTTTGATGATCTACATGTATTGGAACATGGTAGTAGGCGTCTTTGAGATCTAAGACAACCATAAAACAATGGTTAAAGAGTAACTTTATTGCCGTTTTAACCGACTCCATCTTGAAGGAGGGAACCAACAAAAAATTGTTCAGGCCTTTCAAATTAATAATAGTGCGATATGAACCGTCAGGTTTTTTGATCAGGAATAGAGGGGAATAAAACCCCCTACCTTCCTCTCCTGTAGGGACTCTGACCAAAACTTTCTTTTGTTGAAGTTCCCGGACCTCAGACTCCAGCGCCAACTGCTCTGTAGAGGAGGAACGAACAGGTGTCAACATAAACTTGTCCCGAGGAATATGGTGGAAGTCAAACTTTAGGCCTTTTTCCACGATGCCTAGAATCCATGGGCTACTCGTGATCCATACCCAGGCCGGGTAGAAGGCCGAAAGCCTACCCCCCACCTGGTCCGCCAGTCATTGCGGTTTCTTAAATTCTCGTGAAGGATTAAACATAAATCCTTTACCCCTCCTTCTGTTGCTGTCGTATCTGGTAGATTCCCTGTTAGAATCTCTATACGGCCTTCTACGGCTAGACCATCCTCTATTGTAGTCCCGTCTGTAAAAGGGTCTTCCTAGGAAAGGGAAGCGTTTTTTATTATCCCCTGCTTTTCCAATAATTCATCTAGGACCGGTCCGAATAAGTGAGCTCCTTCACAGGGAATGCTACATAACTTTGTTCTGGCCTGTAAGTCCCCTGGCCAGCATTTTATCCATAGCGCTCTCCGGGCTGCGTTAGATAACGCTGAGGACCTGGCGGCCAACCTGACCGAGTCTGCTGATGCGTCCGAAAGGAAAGCTGCCGCATCCTGGATTATAGGCATAGAGGATAATATTTCAGTTCTGGGAACCTTATCCTTGAGCTGATCTTCGAGGTGTCCTAACCATACCATCAAGGACCGGGCTGTACAGGTGGCTGCTATAGCTGGTCTCAAGGACCCAGCCGAAGTCTCCCAGGCTCCTTTAAGAAAAATATCAGCTTTCCGGTCTAATGGGTCCTTTAGGTTCCCCAAGTCGTCAAAGGGGAGAGATGTTTTCTTGCATGCTTTGGCGACTGCCGCATCCAGCTTCGGAATTTTATCCCATGAGGATGAAGCCTCCTCCTCAAAGGGATATCTTCTTTTAAATGCAGGCGGAAGTGACCCCTTTCTCTCGGGTTTCTTCCATTCTTTTGAAATTAGCGATTTAATCTTGTCAACCACTGGAAAGGCTCTACGGGACTTCCTCTCAATACCTTTGAACATAACATCCTGAATGGAGCATTCCGACTGGGCGTCCTCTATCCCCATTGTACTGTTAACTGCTTTAACAAGATGGTTAACCCTATCCAGGGACAAACAGGCCCGACTAGACTCCAGATCTTCAGAGGAGGAGGAAGACGGGAGGGACCCAGAGCTCAGCTCACCCGAGTCCGAATTTACATCAGATAAAGGGGATGACCTTTCAACTTCCGTCACCCGAGACCTGGACTTTACAGAACTTCTCACTTCATGTCTAACCATCTCTCTAATTGTGGAGGTCAGATCAGGAGCCTCTTCCTCCAGCAAACGTTGTATACATGTTTTGCACAATTTCTTTAAATGCCCGTCCGGAAGTGGCTCTGCACATTCGGCACACTGCCTATGTTTGGCCTTAGTTAAACGTTTCCTCCCCTAATAAGGAGAGAGGGAAAATAAGGGGAACAAATAATCACTAAGTGAACTTTCACGAAGATCACTTACCCCGCCAGTAATGAGTGGCACCGTAGATGGGGGGTCCTTCGCAGCTGGCAATTCCTTACGGCTTGAGGACTTTGGTCTTAAAATCTGAGCCTCCTTAGCTCCACCAGCGCGGCTACTGCCACTAGACCGACGCTGGGAGCTCCTCCGAGGCTTCTCTGACTGCTGAAGCTCCTGCTGCTGCTGCTGGTGCTGCTGCTGCTGGCTGCTCTGTGTTCCTTCTTGCGACTCCATTACGGAATGGAATAGGAACACCAGCCACAATGTGTGCAGCGTTAAAAAGGCCCCCAGGGTACCGCCCCCGATGGGGGTTAGCAGGGAATCCTAGGTGCCGCCTTAATCGATGAGGGACCGCCACCGCTCCGTGCTGCGCCGCCCCCGCCCGACAGAAAAAATTCCGTCAGACCATCCCCGAAGCCCGGACTGCCCCCAGCTGGGCGCCGCCATTGGCCGGGAAAAACGGCGCTACTGCGGATGCCCGGCCACGTCATTCGGCCGCGCCGCTCGCCGCGTCATCCGGACACGCCCCTTCCGGACGCGGCAGCGGCGCCAAGCAGACACGCGGACCAGGCCAGCAGCAGACACCTCACCGGACCGATACCGACCCCCGTCAGGCACAGACGGCTTCCGAGGACCCAGCAGCCGCACCGAGCGTAGACTCCCACTACTCCAGATCCTCCACAGGTACCCCTTTGCTGCGGACACCACAGAAGCCAGCCTATATGTCTGAGGCTGCTTCCTCCTGCTACCACCTACACCAACAGTCCCCCTGCCGTGTGGTGCTTCCTGCCCCCTGATCAGGCCGAGGTAGGGGGCCCCCGCTACCAGTATCGGCCTGCCAGGGGTGGGGACGTGTCATACCTTCGACCTTCTTCACAGGCCTGTCTGAAGAGGTTCCGCTGTCAGGGACAGGAAACCAACTGACGTGGGAGAGAGGTACCGCCCTTTTATGTCTGTAGGTTTCCTGTCCCTGAAGGGCGGATCCCCTCTCTCGTTGTGCTGTCATGGCGACTGAATAAAAGCCGGTAATTCAATTGCCGGCTTTTGCCATCTCCTTCCCAAACCCGACATGATATGAGACATAAATAAAGGGTTAATGCCACCTTGCTATTGTAAAGTGACATTAAGCCAGGGTAATAATGGAGAGGCGTCAATAAGACACCTATCCATTATTAATCTAATAGTAGTAAATGGTTAATAAAACACACACACAAACCCAACAGGATATGAGACATGGTTTACATACAGTAAACCATTTCATATCCCTTTTTTTTTTTTGGCATATTCCTCACTACTGATGTTAGTTGTGTGTGTGCAAAATTTGGGGGCTCTAGCTGTTAAAATAAAGGGTTAATTCACGGAAAACAAACTGGCGTGGGTTCCCGTGCAATTTATTCCGCCAAAGTGGGAAAGCCAGTGACTGAGGGCAGATGTTAATATCCTAGAGAGGGACCATGGTTATTGGCCCCCCCGGCTAAAATCATCTGCCCCAGCCACCCCAGAAAAGGCACATCTGTAAGATGCACCTATTCTGGCACTTGGCCACTCTCTTCCCACTCCCCTGTAGCGGTGGGATATGGGGTAATGAAGCGTTAATGCCACCTTGCTATTGTAATATTCGTGAAAACATATATACAGTCTAAATATATATATATATATATATATATATATATATATATATATATATATATATATATATATATATATATATATATATATATAGCGCTAGGTAGCAGAAAAGCCGGTAATTCAATTGCCAGCTTTTGCTATCTCCTTCCCAAACCCGACATGATATGAGACATAAATAAAGGGTTAATGCCACCTTGCTATTGTAAAGTGACATTAAGCCTAGTTAATAATGGAGAGGTGTCAATAAGACACATATCCATTATTAATCCAAAAGTAGTAAATGGTTAAGAAAACACACACAAAAAAATAACTCTAGCATGAGAAACTGTTAAGAAAAATTCCCACGCTAGAGTTCATAAGAGTTTATACCAGCAGGGGGCGCAGCACCGCAAGTCTACGATGCTACGTTCCCCTGCTTCCCATTCATTCCCCAGTTTTCACTGCAAGGAGCAGCTGCATTAGCAGAGCTCCTGGCTGTAAAAATTTTTAACCCCTTCAGATGGATTTACAGCATGGGACGTGACTGAGCGATGGAATGGTATGGGATATTGTTGCTTTTTTCTTTTTTTTCTTTTACAGAACGAGGGGCGTCATTTGGATTAAGAGTATAATAAACTATTACAACACCCTGTGTCTTTATTTCAATAAAATACTTGTTTCTGAATGTGTGTGTTTTATTAACCATTTACTACTATTGGATTAATAATGGATAGGTGTCTTATTGACACCTCTCCATTATTAATCAGGCTTAATGTCACCTTACAATAGCAAGGTGACATTAACCCTTTATTACCCCATATCCCACCGCTAAGATGCCAGAATAGGCGCATCTTACAGATATGCCTTTTCTGGGGTGGCTGGGGGCAGATGTTTTTAGCCAGGGGGGGGTCCTATAACCATGGTCCCTCTATAGGCTATTAATATCTGCCCTCAGTCACTGGCTTTCCCACTCTGGCGGAGAAAAATGCGCGGGAGCCCGTGCCAGTTTTTTCCGTGAATTAACCCTTTCTTTTAACAGCAAGAGCCGTGTGAGACTGCTAAGTCATCTGGGTAATTTCGCAATGCATCCTGGGAACGGAAGATGGCGGCAGCCGCGCGCTCATCGCCTGCGCCAGATCTGAAGGTGAGTATGTTACAACTACAAGGCGCCCTCGGATCCGAAGGTAAGTATGTTTATTTTTTAACCTGTGACATACGTGGCTGGGCAATATACTACGTCACTGTGCAATATACTATGTGGCTCTGCGCTGTATACTACGCCGCTGTGCAATATACTACGTGGCTCTGTGCTGTATACTACGTAGCTGGGCAATATACTACGTGACTGGGCAATATACTACGTGGCTCTGTGCTGTATACTACGTCACTGTGCAATATACTACGTGGCTGTGCAATATACTACATGGCTGGGCAATATACTGCGTGGCTCTGGGCAATATACTACGTGGCTGGGCAATATACTACGTGGCTGGGCAATATACTACGTGGCTGGGCAATATACTAGGTGGCTGGGCAATATACTAGGTGGCTGGGCAATATACTAGGTGGCTGGGCAATATACTAGGTGGCTGGGCAATATACTAGGTGGCTGGGCAATATACTAGGTGGCTGGGCAATATACTAGGTGGCTGGGCAATATACTAGGTGGCTGGGCAATATACTAGGTGGCTGGGCAATATACTAGGTGGCTGGGCAATATACTAGGTGGCTGGGCAATATACTAGGTGGCTGGGCAATATACTAGGTGGCTGGGCAATATACTAGGTGGCTGGGCAATATACTAGGTAGCTGGGCAATATACTACGTGGCTGGGCAATATACTACGTGGCTGGGCAATATACTACGTGGCTGGGCAATATACTACGTGGCTGGGCAATATACTATGTCACTGTGCAATATACTACGTGGCTGGGCAATATACTACATGGGCTGTGCAATATACTACGTGGACATGCATATTCTAGAATACCCGATGAGTTAGAATCGGGCCACCATCTAGTGTGTGTGTATATATATGTATATACATATGTATATATATATATATATATATATATATATATATATATATATATATATACATACATATATATACACACACGCACACACATATACATATACATATATACACATATATATACATACACTATGTGTAGACATTTATTCTATCTATTCCATTCTAACCTGTCAGTGTGATTTTACTGTACACCGCACTGAATTGCCGGCTTTTCTATAGAACACCGGTGCGTATTTCTCGCAAGTCACACTGATGGTCCGCGTGTAATCCGTATTTTTATCGCCCCCATAGACTTTCAGTGGCGGATTTTTTGCGCAATACACTGACAAACACAGCATGCTGCGATTTTCTCAGCCCGTAAAATACGGCAGAGAAATATATGACAGATAGGAGCTGCCCTATAGAGAATCATTGGTCCGTGTGCAATGCGTAGTTTTTGCGCCTCTCAGTCTGTAAAACTCTCTAGTGTGACGCTGGCCTAAGGAGAGGATATGCGCCTCTATAACATAATACATCCTGATATCCAAGAGATCCAGGGATTTTTTACAAAACCACAACCAGGAACACTCTACAGGATAGCTGCCAGATCATGACTATCACGAAGGGCACAGATTTGACATTCTATAGGATGCCAGACTATGGCCCCAGGTGAAATAATACAGATCTGTTCCATTGACCATCATTGAACCATGGATATATTTGGGTTAGTCAGGATTTGGACTAACTGGTCACCTGAACCCAGGGCTGGACTGGGACTAAAATTCAACCCTGGCATTTGAAGTTACACAGGCCCACTTGTCGCATGGTGACTGTGTAATATCTTAGTACACTTGTAGGTCACAAGAAGTAAAGGGAGTGTAACACGACTATATAACATATAATCACAGCTGTATCGAGCATTACAGCTCAGCCCCATAGAATGTAATGCAGCACAGCCCCCATAGAATGTAATGCAGCTCAGCCCCCATAGAATGTAATACAGCACAGCCCCCATAGAATGTAATACAGCACAGCCTCCATAGAATGTAATGCAGCTCAGCCCCATAGAATGTAATGCAGCACAGCCCCCATAGAATGTAATGCAGCCAGCCCCCATAGAATGTAATGCAGCCAGCCTCATAGAACGTAATGCAGCCAGCCCCCATAGAATGTAATGCAGTACCGCCCCATAGAATGTAATGCTGCACAGCCCCCATAGAATGTGATACAGCACAGCCCCCACAGAAAGTAATGCAGCACAGCCCCCATAGAATGTAATGCAGCCAGCCCCATAGAACGTAATGCAGCACAGCCCCCATAGAATGTAATGCAGCCAGCCCCATAGAACGTAATGCAGCCAGCCCCCATAGAATGTAATGCAGTACCGCCCCATAGAATGTAATGCTGCACAGCCCCCATAGAATGTAATACAGTCAGTCCCCATAGAATGTAATGGAGCACAGCCCCATAGAATGTAATTCAGCACAGCCCCGATAGAATGTAATAGAGCACAGCCCCATAGAATGTAATACAGCACAGCCCCCATAGAATGTAATACAGCACAGCCCCCATAGAATGTAATACAGCACAGCCCCCATAGAATGTAATGCAGCCAGCCCGCATAGAACGTAATGCAGCCAGTCCCCATAGAACGTAATGCAGCACAGCCCCCATAGAATGTAATGCAGCCCCACAATCCAATTATCACTCATTGATATATATATATAATAAAAATTAAAAAAAACACTCTACTCACCCTTCCTCTTGCCCAGCGCTGCTCCTGGCTCCGGTCTCAGCTGCTGCAGTCTGCCCGCCCCACACACAGCAGGTGAGCGATGATATGACGTCATCGCACACCTGCTGTGTCAGAGGCAAAGCAGGGAATGATGGGCAAGGGAGCGTCAGCAGACGCTCTCTCCTCCATCATTGCATTCAACTGTACCGGCGTCTATGATGCCGGTATAGTTGAATGCGGGGCGGGGAGTGTGCCGACAGCTGGGGGAGTGTGCAGACAGCTGGGGGAGTGTGCAGACAGCGGCACACTCGAGCGACCCACTACTTCCACCGGCCCTTCTGGCATTTGCCAGAACTGCCCGATGGCCAGTCCGGCCCTGCCTGAACCCCATGGATACGTTTGGAGCAGTAAGGATTTTAAACCATCGGTCACCTGAGCCCCATGGATACATTTGGGAAAGCCAGGAATGGGACCCACCGGTCACCTGGCTCCACAGAGAAATTCGTAAAAGCCAGGCTGTGACCCTCCAGTCAACTGGCCTTGTACCTCAATAGACTGTCAGCTTCCTAAGCTTGTCATTACCTCCTCTCTGTACGTGCCAGAAGTGGAGTAGTTGGTCCTGGAAGCTCTGAAGTCACAGCTGCTCTTATCCTGGCGAGTCAGAGGAAGGGTGATACTCTGTAATATGCACCATCTTGGGTATTTTGCTGGGACTGTTCTATGTGTTATTTGCCTGTTTTGTGGTTCAATAAAGTATTGCCATGCTGTTTTACACTCACCCTGTGTTGTCTGAGTAGCATTATGACCACGGTAAAAGGAGAGATAGGCCTTCGGTGGCCGATCCCTGGTCCATGCGGTTTTGGCTAGAGGACAAGGGCGCCCACTGACCCCCGCGTATCCACAACGTGGATTGCTGATTTTCATCTGACAATGGGATCACCATCAGACGTCTCTACAATTTTGTGCAGACCGAGAAAAATAACGGACATAAGAACAGCACCATTCTCAATTATAGATACAAGTGTTTTCAGGTAAAAACTCAAGACAGCACTCATCGGCAAAAAAATGACATGTGAATGAGCCCTTAGCGTTAAATAATATCACTGACCCTCTCTGGAACCAACAATATAATAATTAGGGAAAATAAGGTAAAAAGGGAATTTCCTCATAAATTTTAAACTTATCTACAATGTACAACAGATAACCTCACACACGGATACAAAGTATCCAAACACACCACTCACAAAATGAGTGTTAAAGAGATAACAAATTTCCCCCTTGAGAAAGCGGTACGCGAAACGCGCGTCGGGGTGCTTGTGATACTGAGGACGGGCGTACTATATGGGTATGCGTCAGCTATTATATATTCATTGACTTATCTAGGCATTTGCACTGTGCACTTTATGGCCAGCTCGGCCAGGCTTTATACAATGCATGTTGATGTGTTAGCGTCTTTACATGAAGCACATGATCCCAGAGCCTGGATGTATTCTCTTTATCCTATTTTGTGCAATATACTCGGGTAAAAACTCTTTCCTCTTACTTAGTACTGTGACATGTTATTTATGATATTTCTATCAATTATACTTCTAATAAAATTTGTTATCTCTTTAAAACTCATTTTGTGAGTGGTGTGTTTGGATACTTTGTATCCGTGTGTGAGGTAATTGTAAGTCTACACACCCCTATACCTTTATGCTTCTTGGGAAGTCTTTCCATGGTGAAGGTCCCTATATATTAGCATTAATATGTTTATGGACACTTTTGTAAATGTACAACAGATGTAGGTCCCTTCGCTGGGACACACATTTATCTTGAGATTGGGCTCGGTCATTAAAGTGGTAGCCATACACTACCGATCAAAAGTTTAGGGTCACTTAGAAATGTCCTTATTTTTGAAAGAAAAGCACAATTTTTTCCAATGAAGCTAACATGAAATGATTCACAAATACACTCTATACATTGTTAATGTGGTAAATGACTATTCTAGCTGCGAACGTCTGGTTTGTAATGTAATATCTTCATAGGTGTATAGAGGCCCATTTCCAACAACCATCACTCCAGTGTTCTTATGGTACTTTGTGTTTGCTAACTGTGTTAGAAGGCTAATGGATGGTTAGAATACCCTCAAAAACCCTTGTGCAAGTATGTTAGCACAGCTGAAAACAGTTTGGCTGATTAGAGAACCTACAAACCTGACTTTCCTTTGAGCTAGTTGAAAATCTGGAGCATTACATTTGTTGTTGGTTACATTAAACTCTCAAAACGGCCAGAAAAAAAAAGAACTTTCATGTGAAACTTGACAGTCTATTTTTGTTCTTAGAAATGAAGGCTATTCCATGAGAGAAATTGCCAAGAAACTGAAGATTCCCCACAACAGTGTGTACTACTCCCTTCAGAGGAGAGCACAAACAGGCTCCACCCAGATTAGAAAGAGAAGTGGGAGGCCCGCTGCACAACTGAGCAACAAGACAAGTACATTAGAGTCTGTAGTTTGAGAAATCGACGCCTCACAGTTCCTCAACTGGCAGCTTCATTAAATAGTACATGCAAAATTCCAATGTCAACTTCTACAGTGAAGAGGCGACTCCGGGATGCTGGCTTTCAGGGCATATCTGAGACTGGCTCATAAAAGGAAAAGATTAATATGGGCAAAAGAACACAGACATTGGACAGAGGAAGATTGGAAAAAAAAGTGTTAAGGACAGACGAATCCAAGTTTGAGGTGTTTGGATCACACAGAAGAACATTTCTGAGACGCAGAATAACTGAAAAGATGCTGGAAGAGTGTCTCACGCCATCTGTCAAGCATGGTGGAGGTAATATGATGGTCTGGAGTTGCTTTCGTGCTGCTAAAGTTGGAGATTTGTACAAAGTAAAAGGGATTTTGAATAAGGAAGGCTATCACTCCATTTTGCAATGCCTTGCCATACCCTGTGGACAGCGCTTAATTGGAGCCAATTTCATCCTACAACAGGACAATGACCCAAAGCACACCTCCAAATTATGCAAGAACTATTTAGGGAAGAAGCAGGCAGCTGGTTTTCTATCTGTAATGGTGTGGCCAGCGCAGTCACCAGATCTCAACCCCATTGAGCTGTTTTGGGAGCAGCCTGACCGTATGGTGCGCAAAAAGCGCCCATCAAGCCAAACCAACTTGTGGGAGGGGCTTTTGGAAGCATGGGGTGAAATTTCTCCAAATTACCTCAGCAAATTAACTGCTAGAATGCCAAAGGTCTGCAATGCTGTAATTGCTGCAAAGGGAGAATTCCTTGACGAAAGCAAAGTTTGAAGGAGAAAATTATTATTTCAAATAAAAATCTTTTTTTCGAACCTTGTCAATGTCTGGACTAGATTTCAAATGTATTTGGCAACTCATTTGATTAATAAAAGTATGAGTTATCATGGAAAACGCACAATTGTCTGGGTGACCCTAAACTTTTGAACAGTAGTGTATATGTGTGGCCCTCTCCATTTAACCCCTTTCTGACATTGGGTGTAATAGTATGCCCATGTCAGACTACCCATTTGATGCAGGCTCCGGCGCTGAGCCAGCACCTTTCCAAGCACATGACAGCTGATCTATAGAGTTGACATGTGCCCGCAACAGCCGTTGGTGGAATTACGATCCACCCGCGGCTGTTAACTAGTTAAATGCCGCTGTCAATTTCTAACTTGTGCTTACCGGAAGTGCATCACTAATCCCACCCTTCCCATCGCGGATCACCAATGAGTCAGCATGACAACCAGAGGTCTGCAGCAGACCTCTATGGTTGTCATTGCTATGAGTGCCGCCCCGTTTTTGGCGCTCATAGCAAGTGAGCATTTCTGCTACACACAGGCGATCTGATCATTGCCTGTGTATAGCAGAGGTGATCAAAGTACTGCAGCTTCTAGTATCTCATGGAGACTTTTGAAACATGCAAAAAGTAAAAAAAAAAGTTTTAAAAATATTTAAAAAAAATATATAAAAGTTCAAATCACCCCCCTTTCGCTCCACTCAAAACAAAATAAAAAAAATGTAATTAAATATACACGTTTGGTATTGCCGCATTCAAAATCGCCTGGTCTATCAATATAAAAAAAAAAAAAACAACCCGATCGCTAAACGACGTAACGAGAAAAAAAATTCAAAACATCAGAATTACTTTTTATTGGTCGGCGATGAAAGGATCGTATCTACACCAAAATGGTATCAATAAAAACATCAGCTCAGCATGCAAAAAGTAAGCCCTCACCCAACCACAGATCCTGAAAAATGGAGAGGCTACAGGTCTTGGAAAATGGCGTTGGTTTGTTTTTTTTAATTTGGATTTTTTTCACCACTTAAAAAAGAACCTAGCCATGTTTGGAGTCTATGAATTCATAATGACATGGAGAAACAAAGGCAGGTCAGTTTTAGCATATAGTCAACATGGTAAAAAAAAAAACTGTAGAATTGCACTTTTTTGCAATTTCACAGCACTTGGATTTTTTTTTCCCAGTACACGATCTGTTAAAATCAATGGTGTCGTTCAAAAGTACAACTTGTCACGCAAAAAACAAGCCCTCACATGGTCATATTGACCGAAAATTATAAACGTTATAGCTCTAGGAAGAATGGGAGCGAAAAACGGAGTTTCAAAAACGCAAATACCCCTGGTCGTTAAGGGGTTAATTCTGTGGGAGTTCCAAAAATTGAATAGACAATTCTAAAGAGACAACATAACTGCGGACCACCCAACAATACAGAAGTAGTAGTAGTGTCCAAGTGCATCCATCACTCCAATGCACAGTGTGCACAGTCACTGAACTAGAGAAAAAGGACATTTCTGTATACTCAATAGCCAATCTGCATCATTATTTCCTCTAAAGCAACAGACACCATAATCACATTGACCCCATTACAGGTGCTTTCTGGTGCATGTTTCATCCATTATATCATAGAGCCATCTTTCGTAGGAATTTTGGAATGACAAAATGCAGGTGTGAAGAATTACTTGCTCTCCATCAGATCCTGACCACTAACGTGCACATTGAGGACATCCATGATCTTCAAGAGTTGCCACCAACCCCTTCCTTCATCCCTTGGCCTCCCTAACTGTAAGACTATTAGGCAACTTTAATGCATTCCATCTTATCAGAATTTCCAAAACAGTGAGGGACTATTTCTGTACGTGATTTAACAATATGGTTAGAAATAGATTAAAATGCTACAAGCAAAACAGCTGGTAGAGTAATTGTTCCGGATAGGACTATGTCTGGGCCTTCTCAGAAGTGCCTATGAAGTGACGCCAAGTACGATAAGCTCTGAGTGGGGATCATTTTATCTCCACAAAGGAATCCTTGTACTTCAATGTGAAGATGCCAGACAACCAGCGGAGGTCACAACAAGTGTCTCCGAGTAATTGGATCTCTGCTATTGAAGGGTGCAGCTTTCTCTGTCGCAATGTAGTGGATTTGTTTCAGGCTACAAAAGATTCGTCCGATGAACTTCAGCCTAGAGGTGAGAAAATGAGATATGAACAGTACCAAGCTTATTTGAAATGAGACAGCCTTGATGGCTGCTATAGCTGCCAGGGCATTGTTGTAGGTGCAAAAGTCTCCCTATCGTAGAGGCAGATCATGTCGTAGCCTTGGGGCACATGGAGAGAGGGCATCCTGGCCCTTCACTACTGATGGGTGAGAACCTGTGTAACTCTCGCTTCCAGAATAACTACCGTATATTGCTAGTAACAAAAGGAAACAAGTACCACATATTTCAATGAAATGAATAAACTGCATTATAGTCTGCATTCTGCACTGTAGTCTAGATGCTGATACTGGAGATTTATGAGGTTTGCAGCACTATACATATTGGGCCAGAATGGCGTAAAAAGCTTTGAAAAGTCACAGTTTTGACACATCTGGAGATTGCACTATAATGATGTGACTTTTGGTGTTCACACACCGTTTGCACCCAGCTCCGGCAAATTGGGCAGAGTTGGGGTGGGATGGGAAGTGACAACCGCCACTTGTCAAAGTCATGGCAAGTGGCGGCATTCGCTACACCACAAATCTTATTCTGGCACAGCCTGGAGTAATATTTCTTACGAGGCACATACAGAAGTGCATGCCACTCGCATCTCCTCATCAAGACCAGCGTGAACAACGCTGGTTTTGATATATCGGGCCCATTGTTTTTGCACAGGGTGGCACAACCAGAATAATTATGGTTTGTCCATTCTCTTTCCCTCTTTCATTTGTCCTTTTTCTGCAAACAAGTAAAATCACTGACATCTGAATGAAGCCTTACTCGGGACGCGACTAGTTCGACACGGTCCCCAGATGGCTTCTTCCCCCACTGCTCCCGTTGATTTACAGTTCTCTCTCTAAGTACACACACGTGAGAATCTGTCAATCACCTGGATCATGGTGGAGAGAAGCTGGCCGGGGGGCCGCATCACACTTGTCAGGTCTCTCCCTATAGTCTCCAGCTAACTATGTATTAATTGAAAGGATGCAGTGTTTCAGAATAAAACATACCTGGCTCCAATAGCGCATCCAAGCTCCAACCACGTGCATAAACAATGGATCTACTGCAGATTACACCAATAAAATAGCTGCAAACTTGTGGCAATGTGTTACATGTGGGTTTTTCTGCAAATTGTGGCCGGGGGAAGGGGAGAGCCATGCATACCAGGACAGGACGTGGGTGAGCCATCCATACCAGGAGAGGACGGGGGAAGCCACACATAGCAGGACTGGATGGGAGGCGAGCCATGCATAGCAGGACAGGACGGGGAAGCCACGCATACCAGGACAGGACAGGGGAGCCACGCATACCAGGACAGGGGAGCCGCGCATAGCAGGACACGACAGGGGAGTGAGCCATGCATAGCAGGACAGGACGGGGAACCCACACATAGCAGGACAGGATGAGGGAACAATGCATACCCAGCTTATACTTGAGTTTTCCGTGGCAAAATTTGTTGCCTCGGCTTATACTCGGGTCGGCACATACTAGAGTATATACAGTAGGTTATTACTAATGTGCCTGGGTTAGGATCACGGTGGGCTAATATATGATATGTGCATTTCCAAAACTTGATTTGGATTGGCGGTCCTTCGTTGCATTACAAGGGTCTAATATTTATATGCTTTTGACAGGTTAATGCCACGCATTTAAGATCTTGTTTGTAACAACACTATTGGGGATGTCTTACCATAGTCTTGGGAGTTATGTTACGTGTCTAACCACTAACGTTGCTTTAGATCATTACATGCCAGTCCTATATTGCCTTTGCATATACCTCTACAATCTCATCTATTATCTGCCTTATTTTTTTATTAGTTGGTGTGTATTTGCAGTTGCTGTGGTCCGCCGTCCGCCCCTGGCACAACCATAGGACAAAAGCACACTTTTTCTGTACTACTGGTCACTTACCTTTTTGACCTTCTTTTCCTTATAAAGTCTAATAGGGCCAAATAGAAAGAGATGACGTCCAAGCCAAGGCGCCATTGTGCAGATGTAGGGGTTAGTTATTTCGATATAGGGTACGGATTCCGCTTCCCTTACATGAGCGACTTTTATGGCACACTGGCTAATTTGGATGTTTGTTTGTTATATATATTATGCAACTCCTATATGGGGTTTAGTTGAATCTTGGGTTGTTATTAGCATTTCTCTAAGGAGATTATTGATGAATATAGCCTCTACCTTACTTCCTTCACCTACTAGGGTCCTACCGGGTCAGATAGGGAAAGTCGACGTCCAAGCGGGGGGCGTCATTGCTTAGGTTAAAGGGACTGTCACCTGAATTTGGCGGGCTATGTAAATGCCCTGTGTCCGGTCCGATGGGCGGTGTTTCCTCTTCTTTCATTCACCCCTTCCTTTCCTGCTGGCCGCAATATTTTTTTGAATTTGAGTAGGTTTCCTCCGTAGTTCACTCGTGCGCAAAGCAATCTTGCCTTGCGCACGCGCAGTATGCTTTGCCCAACTGCACGCAAAGCCAAAAAGCATTAGTGTGCATGCGCCGGCACACTATGTCCCGGAAGTATTTCGCTGTGTTCCGTGACATAGTGCGGTGGCACAAAATTTACAAAACCATTTTTTTGGGGGACCACCTCACATTTGAAGTCAGTTTGAGGGGTCTATATGGCTGAAAATACCCAAAAGTGACACTATTCTAAAAACTGCACCCCTCAAGGTGCTCAAAACCACATTCAAGAAGTTTATTAACCCTTCAGGTGTTTCAGCAGAAGCAACATGGAAGGAAAAAATGAACATTTAACTTTTTAGTCACAAAAATGATCTTTTAGCAACAATTTTTTTTATTTTCCCATGGGTAAAAGGAGAAACTAGACCTTGAAAGTTGTTGTCCAATTTGTCCTGAGTACGCTGAAACCCCATACAGTACAGACCAAAAGTTTGGACACACCTTCTCATTTAAAGATTTTTCTGTATTTTCATGACTATGAAAATTGTACATTCACACTGAAGTCATCAAAACTATGAATTAACACATGTGGAATTATATACTTAACAAAAAAAGTGTGAAACAACTGAAATTGTGTCTTATATTCTAGGTTCTTCAAAGTAGCCACCTTTTGCTTTGATGACTGCTTTGCACATTCTTGCCATTCTCTTGATGAGCTTCAAGAGGTAGTCACCGGGAATGGTTTTCACTTCACAGGTGTGCCCTGTCAGGTTTAATAAGTGGGATTTCTTGCCTTATAAATAGGGTTGGGACCATCAGTTGTGTTGTGCAGAAGTCTGGTGGATACACATGTAGCCGATAGTCCTGCTGAATAGACTGTTAGAAATTGTATTATGGCAAGAAAAAAGCAGCTAAGTAAAGAAAAACGAGTGGCCATCATTACTTTAAGAAATGAAGGTCAGTCAGTCTGAAAAATTGGAAAAACTTTGAAAGTGTCCCGAAGTGCAGTTGCAAAAACCATCAAGCGCTACAAAGAAACTGGCTCACATGAGGACCGGCCCAGGAAAGGAAGACCAAGAGTCACCTCTGCTTCTGAGGATAAGTTTATCCGAGTCACCAGCCTCAGAAATCGCAGGTTAACAGCAGCTCAGATTAGAGACCAGGTCAATGCTACACAGAGTTCTAGCAGCAGACACTTCTATACAACAACTGTTAGGAGGAGACTTTGTGAAGCAGGCCTTCATGGTAAAATAGCTGCTAGGAAACCACTGCTAAGGATAGGCACCAAGCAGAATGGACTTGTTTGGGCTAAAGAACCCAAGGAATGGACATTAGACCAGTGGAAATCTGTGCTTTGGTCTGATGATTCCAAATTTGAGATCTTTGGTTCCAACCACCGTGTCTTTGTGCGACGCAGAAAAGGTGAACGGATGGACTCTACATGCCTGGTTCTCACCGTGAAGAATGGAGGAGGAGGTGTGAGGCTGTGTAAGGGCTATCTGACCAAGAAGGAGAGTGATGGGGTGCTACACCAGTTGACCTGGCCTCCACAGTCACCAGAGCTGAACCCAGTCGAGATGGTTTGGGGTGAACTGGACCGCAGAGTGAAGGCAAAAGGGCCAACAAGTGCTAACCATCTCTGGGAACTCCTTCAAGATTGTTGGAAGACCATTCCCGGTGACTACCTCTTGAAGCTCATCAAGAGAATTCCAAGAGTGTGCAAAGCAGTCATAAAAGCAAAAGGTGGCTACTTTGAAGAACCTAGAATATCTACTATATAATTGTCTAAGGGTCACTTCCGTCTTTCTGTCGGTCCCGGATATTCATTGGTCGCGGCCTGTCATGGAATCCAAGTCGCTGATTGGTCGTGGCAAAACGCCCACGACCAATCAGAGACAGCCACAGTCCGGCGGCAATATGGCCGCTCTTTACTCCCCGCAGTCATTGCCCGCTCCATACTCCCCTCCAGTCATCCAGTTACCCCTCACACAGGGTTAATGCCAGCGTTACCGGAGCGCGGTGTAACGCACTCCGGTTACGCAGCTATTAACCCTGTGTGGCCAACTTTTACTATTGATGCTGCATATGCAGCATCAATAGTAAAAAGATGTAATGTTACAAATAATAATTAAAAAAAACTTTATTCTCACCCTCCGACGTGTCACCCTGTCCTCGGCAGTGCAAGCGGCAGGTTCCGGTCCTAAGGATGGTATGCGAGAAGGACCTGCCACGACGTCACGGTCGTGTGACCGCAATGTCATCACAGGTCCTGCGCTCATACCAACCCTGGGAGCGAAAGCTGCCGAGTGCACCGCACACAGGCGACAGAACTACAAGGGGCCCTCAGAAGGTGATTATGTTTATTTTTTAACCTGTTACATACCTGGCTGGGCAATATACTACGTAGCTGGGCAATATACTACGTGGCTGGGAAATATACTACGTGGCTGGGAAATATACCACGTGGCTGGGCAATATACTACGTGGCTGGGCAATATACTACGTGGACATGCATATTCTAGAATACCCGATGCGTTCGAATCGGGCCACCATCTAGTAAGACAATTTCAGTTTCACACTTTTTTGTTAAGCATATATGTAATTCCACATGCGTTAATTCATAGTTTTGATGCCTTCAGTGTGGATGTACAATTTTTATAGTAATGCAAATACAGAAAAATCTTTAAACGAGAAGGTGTGTCCAAACTTTTGGTCTGTACTGTACGTAGGGGGGACCACTGTTTGGGCACACGATAGGGGTCAGTAGGGAAGGAGCGGCATTTGACTTTTTAAATGAAAAACTGGCTCCAATCTTTAGCGTACACCATGTTGCGTTTGAAGAGACCCTGTGTGCCTAAACATTGGAGCTCCCCTACAAGTGAACCCCATTTTCGAAACTAGACCCCCAAGCGCTTCACAGAAGTTTATAACGCAGAGCCGTGAAAATAAAAAATAATTTTTCTTTCCTCAAAAAATTACTTTTTAGCCCGCAATTTTTTTATTTTCACAAGGGTAACAGGAGAAATTGAAACCCAAAAGTTGTTGTCCAGTTTGTCCTGAGTGCGCGGATACCCCATATATGGGGGTAAACCACTATTTGGGCACATGTCAGGGCTCAGAAGGGAAGTAGTGACGTTTTGGAATGCAGACTTTGATGGAATGGTCTGCGGGCGTCATTTTACATTTGCAGAGCCCCTGATGTGCCTAAACAGTAGAAACCACCCAGAAGTGACCCCATTTTGGAAACTAGACCTCCCAAGGAACTTATCTAGATGTGTAACATAGTAACATAGTAACATAGTTAGTAAGGCCGAAAAAATACATTTGTCCATCCAGTTCAACCTATATTCCATCATAATAAATCCCCAGATCTACGTCCTTCTACAGAACCTAATAATTGTATGATACAATATTGTTCTGCTCCAGGAAGACATCCAGGCCTCTCTTGAATCCCTCGACTGAGTTCGCCATCACCACCTCCTCAGGCAAGCAATTCCAGAATCTCACTGCCCTAACAGTAAAGAATCCTCTTCTATGTTGGTGGAAAAACCTTCTCTCCTCCAGACGCAAAGAATGCCCCCTTGTGCCCGTCACCTTCCTTGGTATAAACAGATCCTCAGCGAGATATTTGTATTGTCCCCTTATATACTTATACATGGTTATTAGATCGCCCCTCAGTCGTCTTTTTTCTAGACTAAATAATCCTAATTTCGCTAATCTATCTGGGTATTGTAGTTCTCCCATCCCATTTATTAATTTTGTTGCCCTCCTTTGTACTCTTTCTAGTTCCATTATATCCTTCCTGAGCACCGGTGCCCAAAACTGGACACAGTACTCCATGTGCGGTCTAACTAGGGATTTGTACAGAGGCAGTATAATGCTCTCATCATGTGTATCCAGACCTCTTTTAATGCACCCCATGATCCTGTTTGCCTTGGCAGCTGCTGCCTGGCACTGGCTGCTCCAGGTAAGTTTATCATTAACTAGGATCACCAAGTCCTTCTCCCTGTCAGAATTACCCAGTGGTTTCCCGTTCAGTGTGTAATGGTGATATTGATTCCTTCTTCCCATGTGTATAACCTTACATTTATCATTGTTAAACCTCATCTGCCACCTTTCAGCCCAAGTTTCCAACTTATCCAGATCCATCTGTAGCAGAATACTATCTTCTCTTGTATTAACTGCTTTACATAGTTTTGTATCATCTGCAAATATCGATATTTTACTGTGTAAACCTTCTACCAGATCATTAATGAATATGTTGAAGAGAACAGGTCCCAATACCGACCCCTGCGGTACCCCACTGGTGACAGCGACCCAGTTAGAGACTATACCATTTATAACCACCCTCTGCTTTCTATCACTAAGCCAGTTACTAACCCATTTACACACATTTTCCCCCAGACCAAGCATTCTCATTTTGTGTACCAACCTCTTGTGCGGCACGGTATCAAACGCTTTGGAAAAATTGAGATATACCACGTCCAATGACTCACCGTGGTCCAGCCTATAGCTTACCTCTTCATAAAAACTGATTAGATTGGTTTGACAGGAGCGATTTCTCAAACCCATGCTGATATGGAGTTAAACAGTTATTCTCATTGAGATAATCCAGAATAACATCCCTCAGAAACCCTTCAAATATTTTACCTACAATAGAGGTTAGACTTACTGGCCTATAATTTCCACGTTCACTTTTAGAGCCCTTTTTGAATATTGGCATCACATTTGCTATGCGCCAGTCCTGCGGAACAGACCCCGTCGCTATAGAGCAGGGTGGATAAAAATCAATGTTTTTTTTTTTAAAAAATAAAAAAAATAAAATAAAAAATCGGATTTTTTTTTTATTTAAATCGGATTTTTTTCAATAAACTGCTTTTTGAGGAAAATATTTTACCATCCAAAGGTTCTTCCTTCATGAGATAAAGCTGAGTTGTTTAACTCAGTAGAATAAAGGCTGTATATGTGTAACATTCACAATGCCATGCTCTTCCAGAGGTTTCTGTAGGATTAGTGGGCAGTTTCTCTCCTATATTATCACAGACGCTCGCTTTACTTACGCAGTTCTCAAAACTGAATTTGACTCCGCAGAGGTCCCAGCCTCATCTTCATCACCGCACTTCTCATGATGTTGCCTCATTCGCACCACCAGGCCTTGCATCTCTTTGTTGCATCGTTTGCATTTTGCACGCATGCCTGCCTTACCGATAGGCGAAGGAGCTTCATTAAAATATTCCCAAACTGGGTCTCTTTTACGGCCTGCTGCCATTATAAGGAAAGAATGTAATAAACCTCAGATCGTACACACAAACAGATCCAGACTTGTCTGTCTGTGGCTATGCTGCAGTATTGTGCTCAAAGTTTCACTTTCATTTTCTTGTCTGCTTGCCCTTCCTCCTCCTCACACTTAGATTCACATTCTTCTTGTGTTGTGCAGATCTATTCCACTCCAAACAATCAGAAACATATTGTCTAACTTCTTGGACTTGGCACTGAAGGGGTTGATTCTGTATTCATAGGTTTGTAGAACAATAGGATTAAGGTCTTTTTCTCAACTCTGTTCATGTTGCAACATTTTTGCCGTGAAGAAGAGGCTGGGACCTCTGCGGAGTCAAATTCAGTTAGGTAGAAACTTTGATTTAAATCCCTGCTATAGAGTCCCTAAAAATAAGAAATAATGGTTTATCTATAACATTACTTAGTTCTCTTAGTACTCGCAGGTGTTTGCCATCCGGACCCGGAGATTTATCTATTTTAATCTTATTTAGCCGGTTTCGCACCTCTTCTTGGGTTAGATTGGTGACCCTTAATATAGGGTTTTCATTGTTTCTTGGGATTTCACCTAGCATTTCATTTTCCACCGTGAATACCGTGGAGAAGAAGGTGTTTAATATGTTAGCTTTTTCCTCGTCATCTACAACCATTCTTTCCTCACTATTTTTTAAGGGGCCTACATTTTCAGTTTTTATTCTTTTACTATTGATATAGTTGAAGAACAGTTTGGGATTAGTTTTACTCTCCTTAGCAATGCGCTTCTCGGTTTCCTTTTTGGCAGCTTTAATTAGTGTTTTAGATAAAGTATTTTTCTCCCTATAGTTTTTTAGAGCTTCAATGGTGCCATCCTGCATTGGTAGTGCAAATGCTTTCTTTTTACTGTTAATTGCCTGTCTTAAGGTACCGTCACACTAGACGATATCGCTAGCGATCCGTGACGTTGCAGCGTCCTGGCTAGCGATATCGTCCAGTGTGACAGGCAGCAGCGATGAGGCCCCTGCTGTGATATCGCTGGTCGGGGAAGAAAGTCCAGAACTTTATTTCGTCGCTGGACCTCCCGCTGACATCGCTGAATCGGTGTGTGTGTCTTCGCTGGTAACCAGGGTAAACATCGGGTTACAAAGCGCAGGGCCGCGCTTAGTAACCCGATGTTTACCCTGGTTACCATCGTTAAAGTAAAAAAAACAACCACTACATACTTACCTACCGCTGTCTGTCCCCGGCGCTCTGCTTCTCTGCACTCCTCCTGTACTGGCTGTGAGCACAGCGGCCGGAATGCAGAGCAGTGACGTCACCGCTCTGCTTTCCGGCTGCCCGGCGCTCACAGCCAGAGCAGAGAAGCACAGCGCCGGGGACAGACAGCGGTAGGTAAGTATGTAGTGGTTGTTTTTTTTACTTTAACGATGGTAACCAGGGTAAACATCGGGTTACTAAGCGCGGCCCTGCGCTTAGTAACTCGATGTTTACCCTGGTTACCGGCATCGTTGGTCGCTGGAGAGCTGTCTGTGTGACAGCTCTCCAGCGACCAAACAGCGACGCTGCAGCGATCCGGATCGTTGTCGGCATCGCTGCAGCGTCGCTTAGTGTGACGGTACCTTTACTTCTTTGTTTAGCCACATTGGGTTTTTCCTATTTCTAGTCCTTTTATTCCCACAAGGTATACACCGCTTACAGTGCCTATTTAGGATGTTCTTAAACATTTTCCATTTATTATCTGTATTCTTATTTCTGAGGATATTGTCCCAGTCTACCAGATTAAGGGCATCTCTAAGCTGGTCAAACTTTGCCTTCCTAAAGTTCAGTGTTTTTGTGACTCCCTGACAAGTCCCCCTAGTGAAAGACAGGTGAAACTGTACAATATTGTGGTCGCTATTTCCTAGATGCCCGACCACCTGCAGATTTGTTATTCTGTCAGGTCTATTAGATAGTATTAGGTCTAAAAGTGCTGCTCCTCTGGTTGGATTCTGCACCAATTGTGAAAGATAATTTTTCTTGGTTATTAGCAGAAACCTGTTGCCTTTATGGGTTTCACAGGTTTCTGTTTCCCAGTTAATATCCGGGTAGTTAAAGTCCCCCATAACCAGGACCTCATTATGGGTTGCAGCTTCATCTATCTGCTTTAGAAGTAGACTTTCCATGGTTTCTGTTATATTTGGGGGTTTGTAACAGACCCCAATGAGAATTTTGTTACCATTTTTCCCTCCATGAATTTCGACCCATATGGACTCGACATCCTCATTCCCTTCGCTAATATCCTCCCTTAAAGTGGACTTTAGACAAGACTTTACATAGAGACAAACCCCTCCTCCTCTCCGATTTTTACGATCCTTTCTAAACAGACTGTAACCCTGTAAGTTAACTGCCCAGTCATAGCTTTCATCTAACCATGTCTCGGTTATTCCCACTATGTCAAAGTTACCTGTAGATATTTCTGCTTCTAATTCTTCCATCTTGTTTGTCAGGCTTCTGGCGTTTGCAAGCATGCAGTTTAGAGGATTTTGTTTTGTTCCAATCTCCTCGCTGTGGATTGTTTTAGAAATGTTCTTACCTCCGTTCTGAGTATGTTTTCCTGGGTCTTCTTTGTTCGAGTCTAATGTTTTTCTTCCCGCCCCCCCGTGTGGTGAGCACTTTGAACCCCCAAGTGCTTCACAGAGGTTTATAACGCAGAGCCGTGAAAAAAATAATTTTTTAGCCCCCAATTTTTTATTTTCCCAAGGGAAACAGGAGAAATTAGACCCCCAAAGTTGTTGTGCAATTTTCCTGAGTATGCTTATGCTCCATATGTTTGGGTAAACCATTGTTTGGGTGCACATCAGGGCTCAGAAGGGATGGAGCACCATTTGAACAGAAGATTGGCTGGAATCAATGGTGGTGCTATGTCGCGTTTTGAGACCCCTGATGTGCCTAAACAGTGGAAACCCCTCAATTCTAACACCAACACTAACCCCTCACACACACCCCTAACCCTAATCCCAACACACCCCTAACCCTAATCCCAACCCTAACCATAACTACAAGCCTAACTAACTACAGCACACCCCTAACCTTAACCCTAATTCCAACCCTAACCCTAACTTCAACCTCAACCCTAATCCCAACCCTAACTCTATTTCCAACCCTAACCCTAAGGCTATGTGCCCACGTTGCAGATTCGTGTGCGGATTTTTCCGCACAGTTTTTGAAAAATCCACAGGTAAATCGCACTGCGTTACCATGGATTTCCTGCTTTTTTGTGAGGATTTCACCTGCAGATTTCTATTGAGGAGCAGGTGTAAAACATTGCGGAATTGACATGCTGTGGAAAATGCAACGCAGTGTTTCCGCACGGTGTTTTCCACACCATGGGACACAGTGGATTTGATTTTCCATAAGTTTACATGGTACTGTAAACCGAATGGAAAACTGCTGCAAATCCGCAGAAGCCAATCTGCTGCGGATCCGCAGCCAAATCCGCACCGTGTGCACATAGACTAATTCTAACCCCAACCCTAATTCCAACCATAACCCCAATTCCAACCCTAACCCTAATTCCAACCCTAACCCTAGTGGAAAAATAAAAATAACTATATTTTCTATATTTCATTATTTTCCTTACCTATGAGGTGATAAAGGGGGAATATTTACTATTTTTTTTTTATTTTGATCACTGTGATAGGGTCTATCACAGTGATCAAATTGTACCTCGAATGAATGAACGAATCTGCCGGCTGGCAGATTTGGCGGGCGCAACGCGTAGTATGCTCCTGCCATTTTGGAAGATGGCGGCACCCATCGGAGAAGGACAGATGGACACCGGGAGGGACACCTGGACTCGGGTGGTACAGGGGGTGGGATCGGAGCACGGGGAGCGGAGGACAGGACAGAGGGGAGAGGAGTGCAGCAGAGGACAGGACGGAGGGGAGGAAAGACTGATGGCGGCGGCAGATCGCCACCGTCAGTCGGTGGTGGGGGCAGAGAGCGGTCTCCAGCCGTGGCCGATGATATTCCAGCTTCGGCCATGGCTGGATTGTAATATTTCACCAAGCTTCATTGGTGAAATATTACGATTGGCTGTTGAAAGTGAAAGAGTCAATCAGAGCTCCCCCCCTCCCCGGGCTCAAGTACAAGTCCCCCTGTTCCTGCAGGTCGGGTGAAATTTCAGTTAACCCTTTCACCCGACCTGCAAGAACGCGATCATTCTGTGACACAGCATATGCGTCACAGGTCGGATTGGCACCGTCTTTCATGACGCATACGCTGCGTTACAAGTTGGGAAGGGGTTAAGTCTGTGACCCTGCTATGTGCTATGTAATGGCTGTGTCTGATTGTGCAGCGACATGGTCTGATCATACAGTGGCATGTAAAGTTTGAGCACCCCTGATTAAAATGACTTATGAACAATTAACACTAGAACTACCGAATGTTTCATAATATCTATAACGGCCATTAGGGGCCATTTTGACCCCCATTCAAAAGTACTAACTCTCGAGTAAAAATAACTTTTGCCAAAAAAATTAAAGAACATTTATTTTTACTTAGTAGGAACAGTGATGAGATCCAGTACATCAGTTTATTATTATTATACATTTTTATAGAACCATTTATTCTATGGCGCTTTACATGTGAAAAGGGGGCAAATGTAGACAAATACAATAAACGTGAGCAAAAAACAAGGCACTAACAGGTACAGAAGGAGGGAGGACCCTGCCCGCGAGGGCTCACAGTCTGCAGGCTTTAAACACATTTTCCTCTTAAATGGTAGCATCCGGCATCCAACAGTTAACACAAACGGTACCTTTTTCCACTTTCCCAGTTCATTTACCACAGACTGGTTTGTTACAGCTTGCACAAGTTTCAATCATTTTGTTTTTGTTGCATCTTCCAACTGCACATTTTCGACACGTACTGATTTCTTGTCTTGTTGTCCAGACATTGCAGATGAAGGGCCACTTCTTGATTCCAAATGATTCTTGCAAAGCTCTAATGCCAGCTGAAGAATTCACTCCTGTCTGCTAATTCGACTCCCAGCTTCTGTTCCATAGAGTGTTCTTGCGTTTACAGCTGCCAGATCAGGTATATTACAAAACACCTGAACAGGCCATCGGCAGGCTCCAGATTGTGTGGTGTACTTTAGAGCCATCTGGTCTACTGTGTCCACTCCAACCTTTGTTTTATTGTAAAAGGTTACTGTTTACGGGGTATTTTTCTTGTCGTTTCCAACTTCTACATCTGGGTGAAGGCTTCTGAGCAAAATAACATTATTTGGCTTACCTTGGTAAACTGTACAATTGTTTTTTGCCAAAGCTGATATATCTATCTATATAATTGTCTAAGAGGTACTTCCGTCTGTCTGTCTGCAACTTCCGTAACGGAAATCCCGCGTCGCTGATTGGCCGCGGCCGGCAGGCCACGACCAATCAGCGACAGGCTTAGTATGGCAGCGAATTGGCCCCTCCCTACTCTAGTCAGTGCCCCCTCCCTACTCCCGTCCAGTCAGTGCCAGTGTGTCACCCCATCCCGGACCAACTTTTTACTATTGATGCTGCCTATGCATCATCAATAGTAAAAAGATATAATGTTAAAAATAATTTTAAAAAATTAAAACATTGTGCTATTCTCACCTTCCGTTGTCCACCGATGCGCGCGATGCTGCAGCCAGCTTCCGTTCCCAGTGATGCATTCCGAAATTACCCAGATGACTTAGCGGTCTCGCATCATTGCAAACGGAAGCTGGCGGCAGCATCGCGTGCATCGGCACAGCTTCGCTGGACGCCGGAGGGTGAGTGTATAACTATGTTTTTTTATTTGTTTTTGTTTTTTTAACAGGTATATGGTGCCGACAACGCTATATACTGCGTGGGCAGTGTTATACATACTGCGTGGGCAGTGTTATACATACTGCGTGGGCAGTGTTATACATACTGCGTGGGCAGTGTTATACATACTGCGTGGGCAGTGTTATACATACTGCGTGGGCAGTGTTATACATACTGCGTGGGCAGTGTTATACATACTGCGTGGGCAGTGTTATACATACTGCGTGGGTAGTGTTATACATACTGCGTGGGCAGTGTTATACATACTGCGTGGGCAGTGTTATACATACTGCGTGGGCTGTGTTATATTTTACGTGGGCGGTGTTATATACACTGTGTGCAGAATTATTAGGCAAGTTGTATTTTGATCACATGATACTTTTTATACATGTTGTCCTACTCCAAGCTGTTCAGACTTGAGAGCCAACTATCAATTAAGTAAATCAGGTGATGTGCATCTCTGTAATGAGGAGGGGTGTTGTCTAATGACATCAAAACCCTATATAAGGTGTGCTTAATTATTAGGCAACTTCCTTTCCTTTGGCAAAATGGGTCAGAAGAGAGATTTGACGGGCTCTGAAAAGTGCAAAATTGTGAGATGTCTTGCAGAGGGATGCAGCAGTCTTGAAATTGCCAAACTTTTGAAGCGTGATCACTGAACAATCAAACGTTTTATGGCAAATAGCCAACAGGGTCGCAAGAAGCGTGTTGGGCAAAAAAGGCGCAAAATAACTGTCCATGAATTGAGGAAAATCAAGTGTGAAGCTGCCAAGATGCCATTTGCCACCAGTTTTGCCATATTTCATAGCTGCAACGTTACTGGAGTAACAAAAAGCACAAGGTGTGCGATACTCAGGGACAAGGCCAAGGTAAGGAAGGCGGAAAAACGACCACCTTTGAACAAGAATCATAAGACAAAACATCAAGACTGGGCCAAGAAATATCTTAAGACTGAGTTTTCAAAGGTTTTATGGACTGATGAAATGAGAGTGACTCTTGATGGGCCAGATGGATGGGCCAGAGGCTGGATCCGTAAAGGGCAGAGAGCTCCACTCCGACTCAGACACCAGCAAGGTTGAGGTGGGGTACTCGTATGGGCTGGTATCATGAAAGATGAACTTGTGGGACCTTTTCCGGTTGAGGATGGAGTGAAGCTCAACTCCCAGACCTACTGCCAGTTTTTCAAGCAGTTTCTGGAAGACAACTTCTTTAAGCAGTGGTACAGGAAGAAGTCGGTATCGTTCAAGAAAAACATGATTTTCATGCAGGACAATGCTCCATCACATGCCTCCAACTCCTCCACAGCGTGGGTGGCCAGTAAATGTCTCAAAGAATAAAAAAATAATGACGTGGCCTCCTTGTTCACCTGATCTGAACCCCATAGAGAACCTGTGGTCCCTCATAAAATGTGAGATCCATAGGGAGGGAAAACAGTACACCTCTCGGAACAGTGTCTGGGAGGCTGTGGTGGCTGCTGCACGCAATGTTGATCGTAAACAGATCAATCAACTGACTATACTGCGTGGGCTGTGCTATATACTGCGTGGGCTGTGCTGTATACTATGTGGTTGCTATATACATACATATTGTAGAATACCCGATGCGTTAATACAGGCCACGCAATATATAACAGTAGCCACACAGTATATAACAGCCCTGTACTATATAACACAGCCCACGCAGTATATAGCAGCTACGCAGTATATAACACAGGCGACGTAGTATATAACACTGGCCACGTAATATATAGTACAGCCCATGCAGTATATAGCAACCACGTAGTATATAACACTGCCCATGTAGTATATAACAGTGGCCACGTAATATATAGCACAGCCCACGCAGTATACAGCACAGCCCACATAGTATATAACACTGCCTATGTAGTATATAGCAGCCACGCGGTATCTAACACAGCCCACGTAGTATACAGCAGTGTGGGCACCATATCCCTGTTAAAAAAAATAATTAAAATAAAAAATAGTTATATACTCACCCCTGGGATCCAGCGAAGCTCCGGCGATACGCGCACGGCTGCTGCCATCTTCCGTTCCCAGGATGCATTGAAAAATTACCCAGATGGGTAATTTCGCAATGCATCGCCGGGAACGGAAGATGGCGGTCGGCGCGTGCGGCTCGGCGGACTATGGAGGGTGAGAATAGCAGTTTTTTTGTTTTTTTTATCATTACATTTCATTTACTATTGATGCCGCATAGGCAGCATCAGTAGTAAAAAATATCTATCTATCTATTTATATATAACAAGAAAAAGTTAGAGCAGCACAAAAAAATAACAAATTAGGATGAAAAGCCCCTCTGGCATTGGCCAGACCTTAATTTAGAAATCCTCAAAAAATCGGAGGCAGAACATCATTCAGAGTGAATAAAGGAGCTTCTGTTTATTAGCCCATCACTGCGATGTTTCTGTTAAAAAAAGAAAGAACCTTTTTCAACCTTAAAAAAGGTTCTCATTTATTGAACCGAAACGTCGCCATGATGGGCTAATAAACAGAAGCTTCTATAAATATACATACCGTATATATTCAAGTATAAGCCGACCCGAGTATAAGCCGACCCCCCTAATTTTGATACAAAAAACTGGGAAAACTTAATGACTCGAGTATAAGCCTAGGGTGGGAAATTCAGCAGCTACCGGTAAATGTCAAAAATAAAAATAGATAAAAGTAAAATTAATTGAGACATCAGTAGGTTACGTGTTTTTGAATATCCATATTGAATCAGGAGCTCCATATAATGCTCCATAAAGTTTATGATGGGCCCCATAAGAATTATTCTTTTTTGCAATTTCACCGCACTTTAATTTTTTTTTCCCGTTTCCAGTACATGATATGCTAAAACCAATTATGTTGTTCAAAAGTGCAACTTGTCCCGTTAAAAAACAAGCCCTCATATGGCCATTTTGACTGGAAAATAAAAATGATATGGCTCTGGGAAGAAGGGAAGCAAAAAATGAAAACGCAAAAACAAAAATACCTCCAGTCGTTAAGGAGTTAATATAAGGCTATGGACACACTGGCATTATGGCTTCAATTTTTCAAAAGCCACCTTTAGCTATAATCTACTTTGTGACAAATCCTGACATCCTTTGACTGAAAAGAACCTACAACAGATTTAACCTTTCTTAAAATGGCAAAGATTTTGCAAAACAACAAGTTAGGCTACTTTCACACTGGCGTTTTTTTTAATACGTCGCAATGCGTCGTTTAGGGGAAAAAACGCATCCTGCAAAGTTGTTTGCAGGATGCGTTTTTGCCCCATAGAGTTACATTACCGACGCATTGCGACATATTGACACACGTCGCAACCGTCTTGCGACAGTTGCGCCGTGTTGTGGCGGACCGCCGGGAGCAAAAAACGTTAAATGTAACGTTTTTTGCAGCCGACGGACCGCTTTTTCCGACCGCGCATGCGCGGCCGGAACTCCGCCCCCACCTCCCCGCACCTCACAATGGGGCAGCGGATGTGCCGGAGAAATGCATCCGCTGCACCCGTTGTGCGGCACAACAAACGCTAGCGTCGGAATCTCGACGCTAGTGTGAAAGTAGCCTTATAGTGATGCAAAAAAGTGAAACTGGACACCAAAAACAAGAGCTATTGAACATTTAAAGTTAAAGGGAATCTGTCACCTGTTTTTTGCTAAGGAATCTGAATGAAGTGTGATGTGGTGACAAAGACCCCGTTTCCAGTGATGTGTCACTTACTGGTCTGCATGTTGTCATGTTGACGAAAATCACTTTTCATAGCAGTAGATCTACCAGTTCTCCAAATGCTGAGCTCTGTATAACCTCGCGCACACCACTGACTGAAAGCTATGTACACTGTGCATAGGCAGAAAGCGACCAATCAGTGGTGGGGGCGTGGTTACACAGTACGAGGACTACTCTGTAGCGACAACTAGTCTTCTAGTGGTAATTATCCTGCTGATAAAACACATTAAATTGAAACAACAATGTACAGTCTTGTAAGTTTCACATTGTTGGAATCGGGGTCTCTGCCCCTACATAATGCTGCTCTCAGATTCAATAGAAAAAACTACTGACAGATTCCCTTTAAGTGTTAAGGATTAGGCCGGCTTCACACTCAGCGTATGAAAATACGGTCCGTATATTACGGCCGTAATACGCTGAAAAGTCCCGAAAATAGTGGTCCGTAGCTCCTCCGTAGGCAGGGTGTGTCAGCGTCTTTTGCGCATGGCATCCTCCGTATGTAATCCGTATGGCATCCGTACTGCGTGGTTTTTTCTCGCAGGCTTGCAAAACCAACATACCGCTATAGAAGTGATCCATGTGTCCCAAAAAGAAAAAAAAAAATTATATATATATATATATATATATATATATATATATATATATATATATATATATATATATATATATATATATATATATATATATATATATATATATATGTCAGTGAGACACATATATGTATATATATTAATATTTTTTCCAGCGCTATACAGCTTGAAAGCCGGTAATTCAATTACCGGCTTTTTCTTTCTCCTTCCTAAAACCCGACATGATTTGAGACATGGTTTACATACAGTAAACCATGTCTTCTCTCCTTTTTTTTTTTGCAGATTCCACACTACTAATGTCAGTAGTGTGTGTATGCAAAATTTGGCCGTTCTATCTACTAAATTAAAGGGTTAAATGGCGGAAAAAATTGGCGTGGGCTCCCGCATAATTTTCTCCGCCAGAGTAGTAAAGCCAGTGACTGAGGGCAGATATTAATAGCCTGGAGAGGGTCCATGGTTATTGCCCCCCCCCCTGGCTAAAAACATCTGCCCCCAGCCACCCCAGAAAAGGCACATCTGGAAGATGCGCCTATTCTGGCACTTCGCCACTCTCTTCCCATTCCCGTGTAGCGGTGGGATATGGGGTAATGAAGGGTTAATGCCACCTTGCTATTGTAAGGTGACATTAAGCGTAATTAATAATGGAGAGGCGTCAATTATGACACCTATCCATTATTAATCCAATTGTAGTAAAGGGTTAAATAAAACACAAACACATTATTTAAAATTATTTTAATGAAATAAAAACAATGGTTGTTGGAGTATTTTATTCTACGCCCAATCCAGTCACTGAAGACCCTCGTTCTGTAAGTAAAAAAACATAATAAACCAACAATATCCTTACCCTCCGCTGATCTGTAACGTCCAACGATGTAAATCCATCTGAAGGGGTTAAAATATTTTGCAGCCACGAGCTTTGCTAATGCAATGATGCTCATGGCTGCAAAAACCCCGGAAAATGAAGGTAAAGTAGGTCAATGACCTATATTTAGCTTCATTTGCGGTGAGGCGCCCTCTGCTGGATGTTCCTAGATCGTGGGAACTTTCCTAGAAAGCTCCCAGGCTTTCTAGGTAAGTTCCCACGATCTATGAACAGCCAGCAGAGGGCGCCTCACCGCAAATGAAGCTAAATATAGATCATTGACCTATATTTACCTTCATTCCCTGGGGTTTTGCAGCAAGGAGCAGCCTGCATTAGCGGAACTCCTGGCTGCAAAATGTTTTAACCCTTTCAGAAGGATTTACATCGTTGGACTTTACAGATCTGCGGAAGGTAAGTATATTGTTGGTTTATTATGTTTTTTCTTTTACAGAACGAGGGTCTTCAGTGATTGGATTGGGCGTTAAATAAAATATTACAACAACCATTGTTTTTATTTCATTAAAATAATTTTTAATAATGTGTGTGTGTTTTTTTTAACCCTTTCATTCAATTGGATTAATAATGGATAGGTGTCATAATTGACGCCTCTCCATTATTAATTAGGCTTAATGTCACCTTACAATAGCAAGGTGGCATTAACCCTTCATTACCCCATATCCCACCGCTACACGGGAATGGGAAGAGAGTGGCGAAGTGCCAGAATAGGCGCATCTTCCAGATGTGCCTTTTCTGGGGTGGCTGGGGGCAGATGTTTTTAGCCAGGGGGGGGGCCAATAACCGTGGACCCTCTCCAGGCTATTAATATCTGCCCTCAGTCACTGGCTTTACTACTCTGGCGGAGAAAATTGTGCGGGAGCCCACACCAATTTTTTCCGCCATTTAACCCTTTAATTTAGTAGATAGAACGGCCAAATTTTGCAGATACACACTACTGACATTAGTAGTGTGGAATCTGCAAAAAAAAAAAAGGAGAGAAGACATGGTTTACTGTATGTAAACCATGTCTCAAATCATGTCGGGTTTTAGGAAGGAGAAAGAAAAAGCCGGTAACTGAATTACCGGCTTTCAAGCTGTATAGCGCTGGAATAAATATTAATATATAT
Source organism: Ranitomeya imitator (assembly GCF_032444005.1). Lineage (NCBI taxonomy): Eukaryota > Metazoa > Chordata > Amphibia > Anura > Dendrobatidae > Ranitomeya > Ranitomeya imitator. The sequence continues at coordinate 706,879,932 of NC_091284.1, read as the reverse complement.
ACATATATGTGTCTCACTGACATTATATATATATATATATATACCTATTCTATGTGTACACATTTATTCTACCTATTCTACTGTAAGCTGTCAGTGTGATTTTACTGTACACCGCACTGAATTACCGGCTTTTCTCTCTAACAGCGCTGCGTATTTCTCGCAAGTCACACTGCTTGTCCGTGTGTAATCCGTATTTTTCACGCTTCCATAGACTTTCATTGGCGTATTTCTTGTGCAGTACGGTGACAAACGCAGCATGCTGCGATTTTGTACGGCCGTAGAAAGCCGTATAATACTGATCAGTAAAATACGGCAGATAGGAGCAGGGGCATAGAGAATAATTGTGCCGTATTTTTTGCGAGTTTTACGGACGTAGTTTCTGCGCTCTTACGTCCGTAAAACTCGCAAGTGTGAAGCCGGCCTTACCCGTCATCACCCCAAAAAGTGATTATTGTTTGCTCTTATTTTATTTCTTCTGCTCCCCTGATTCCTGAGGGGGTTTCTTTAACCCATATGGTTCTAGAGATACAAGTTTTTTATTCAGTGTCAATTTTATGGTCTTTCCAAGAGGTTTTGTTCACAGGGTAATAATGCAGAGCAGCCTAAATCCACCAGAGAATCCTGTGAGCAACAGCACTTTGTAAAGACAGTAAAAATTAGCACCAAATAAAAAGGCCCCTATCTCTGAAACCATATGGCAGATTTATAAGGGAAAAAAGGATTACTAAGAGGCGATATAGGAATAAAATAGTTGCAAAACAATCCACTTTTTCACAGGTTTTCTTAAGAGGTACTTTTTTGGGGGGACTGTAAGACGCACCGGACCATAAGACACACCCCAAATTTTCAGAAGGAAAATGTGGGGGGAAAAAAAATAATGTGTCAAATGGGAGTCCGTCTTACAGTCCTGAATTCAGCTTACCCGGGGGTACGGGGGATTGGCAGCGCTGGTGGAATCACAGGGGGTGTTTTGTGGTCCAGCGATAGGACCCAGACTGGGCAGATTTGCAGGTGCTCGGCAGTGAGGGGGGCTACGGCTACATTTTGTGAAAGCCTGAAGCCCCCACACTCCTATTGCCTCGATGCAGTGGCCTCCGGGAAAATGGAGCATGCGCAGATTGTGATCTCGGCAACAAGCTCTCGTCCCGAGATCTCGGGAGCCGAGATCTCAGTCTGCACATGCTCTGCCTCCGACGGCCATTTTCCCAGAGGCCAGATTGATTCCCCAGGCGCAGACTGAGTTCTCAGTAACGAGCTCTCGCCCAAGATCTCGGGAGACGTGATCTCGGAGCCGAGATCTCAATCTACGCATGTGCCGGCCATTTTCACGGAGGCCACAGCATCGACGCAATTGAAGTGCAGGGCCTTCGGTCTTTCACAAAATGTCGCCCCCCCACCACCACCACCGCGCACCACCGAGCACCGCCAAATCTGCCGCACCAAGCTGGGATGGGAGCGAGATCATCGCCCTGCAGCGTCGGACCACCGAAAGAATCGCCCGACTCCTGCTGCCACTACGCTAACTGTAAGTACATTCCAACTAGAAGACGCACCTCCTTTTCCCCAAAAAATTCTTTGGGAAAAAAGTGTGTCTTATAGTCCGAAAAATACGTTAACTTTTTGAAAAGTGATATCTGCCTTGTGTGATTGTATCTATATGCATCGGGGATGGACACATCATTGGGGCCCAAAAGATAAGGGGGCCACTTCGGCCTCCAAAGCAGGTGGAACTGCGCAATCTGATGAACTATTAGACTGCAAAGGGCCCATATATTGTTCTTGCACCAGGGGCTCCATCTGTCCATGTCCGCCATCGGTATGCGTGCATGATCATCAGGATTTCCAAATCCTTAGAGCTTGTCATTTTATGAAGTTCACAGGAGCATGCACATGAGCTTTCATAAAATTGCATCCACATTGCTGCTTCAGTAATCGGCATCGCATTATCCTTTGGAAAATAGGCTGCGCGGGCCCTCCGGGGGCACGGACCCTGAAGGATAGAATAGAACTAGGAGTAACTATTAGTCAAATCCACAATCTACGCAATATGCAAAGCTAGGCTTCAAAATACCAATAACGGACTGTATATGTCTCCCCTAACACCTGAAATGGCTTTCTCCATCATCTGTCCTTCCACGATGCACACGAGCCAGGCAGCACGGATACGGCTTTGGCTTTATCCACTGCCGTTAGTGGGTTAACGACTCACATTAAAATGGAAACTGATAATACATGTGACACGTTTAAACGAGGTCATGGGAATGTATTAGAATATATTATTTATACTTATTATTCTAAGCAAGTGAGCCGTCATCCCCGGGGTAAAGGAAGGTCACATTCCCGATACAGATCCCTTGTGTGTCCTTCCGTCATGTTCCCATCTCTCCACACAATCGGGGCAAGGATAGGAAATGGCAGGTGCGTGTCATACCAGATATACGCTATTACAGTCACATAACACTCAGGGCATATCACAACATCGGAATGAAAGGTTACAACATACAGTATTGGGCAAAAGTTATAAATAGGTGTAGAAAAAATGCTGCAAAGTAAAAAAAAGTTATAAAAAAATAAAATGTTAATTGATTTAATTGATGAGAAAAAATAAACTATTAACACAAGTGAATGAACGAAAGAGAAATCTATATCAAATCAATATTGAACGAAGTTGGGTATTTTAGAAGTTTATAATCAGGTGTATTGCTAATCAATTGTACCAAATGTGAGGCAGTGACCCCTGTTACAGCTAGGGGGCGCTGATTGTGCTCCCCAGAATGCGCACAGAGGCGTATGAAGGCCATAGGTTGTGCATGGATTTCCAGTCCGGGTTTTTCATGTGGCTGAAAGCCACAGATTTGTTTGCTAAAAACCCTGCAGTAAAGGGTATGGGTGTTTCAGGTGTGAGGTGCAACATCAGTGTCAGTCTGGTGTGTGCTGGTGTGCAGAGCAGAGGCCTGCAGAGCGCTAGCTGAGTGCATGGAAGCAGCACAGGCCAGCGGAGCCAGAACTCAGAGCAGCTGAATAGCCTGGCACCCGCAGCGTATACAGTGATACAAATTGTCCATGGCACTGGTCTCGGATGTGGACAGTCCTGTGCCTGGAGGTGGATGTCAGTGCCCGAAAGAGGACTCATGGGTAACGATTGCAAACATGTGGATATGGTGCCCAGCTGCTATCTCGAGGATATCCTGGACTGTGTACGGCTGTGTGAGTAGAGAGACCGTGATACAGTGATGAAGGACACCCATGGGAACACGTCAGAGGAGGTCTGGCGTGTGTAGTGTCTGCAACATATGAGGCAGAGTATGGAGACTAATATGGCGTGCGGTCGCCCCACGGATATTGGACAAGGAGAGGTCCGACGTGTTTAGGGACTGCAATCTAAAAGCCATATGATATGTAGTGCTATGAACTGGTGTGAACTGAACACTGATAATATACAGTACACTGAAGTTATATGCATTTGTGTAAATTGGACGTTAATGCTGTGAAGAAACACATTAAAGAGACTTTGTGTTGGAACTTTGTGGGTCACTGCCTCTTCACTGCGTACGGTGCTACCGCAGCATCACACAAGCTAGTAATGATGATCATCATTTTCAAATGTAGGTTGAAACACCGTCATTAACTGAAACTGAACTAATGAGAGAAAGCCAAACTCTGCTACAAAGGTGAGGTTGTGGAAGACAGTTTCATGTTACACAATTGCAGATAGAACACAGCAACAAGACACAAGGTAGTTATACTGCATCAGCAAGGTCCCCCTGAGGCAAAGATTTCAATATGTGCTGTTCAAGTTTTTTTTCAGGACGCACCAAGAAATAGGCAACATTGATGATCGCAGAAGCAGTGGTCGGCCAATGAAACTTGGAAAGATGTAAGATACTGAAGTGGTTTTCATGGAATAACTGTGGACAAAAGCCTCCCCCCCCCACCCAACAAATCTTCAAAATGGAAACAAGGCTAAGTGACTCAAACTAGGCACAGAACATAGGAACTGGGGCACAGAAAAATGGAAGCCGTTGCACTGTACTAATGTCAAAATTTGAGATAGGCCTCTGAAGAACTGGAGTTGGGGATTTGTTCAGGATTTATGATGTCCTCAATGCTAAGAAATACAAGCAGAAACTTATCCACCATGTAGGATCATTAGCGAGATGTCTGGTTCAAAATGTATTCTACAGGAGAACAACGACCCCAAATACACAGCCAATGACATTAAGAAATATTTTCACCATGAAAGGTCAACAAAAAATCCTGGAAGTGATCATACGGCCCCACAGAGCCCTGACCTCAACATGGAGTCTGTGTGGGATTATATGAAGAGATAGAAACATTTGTGCAAGCGACATCCAGAGTAGATCTGTGGTTAGTTCTCCAAGCTCTCGCTGTGTGAGCAAAAGCCTCTTAAGGGTTCGTGCACCCAACAGTTTTTTGGTCCCAGTCCTGTCCTTGGAAAAAAAATGAAAAGCACTCGGACCAATGTTATTCAATGAAGCAGTGCAGAGTGAGTGATTTTTTTCACAGCCCAAATCACAACATTGCTCTAGTTTCTTCCAGAAATTGGATGAGACTCACCCAATTCAAGTCTATGGGTGGTTAACCCCTTCATGACCATGGGATTTTTCGTTTTTCCGTGTTCGTTTTTCACTCCCCTCCTTCCCAGAGCCATAACTTTTTTATTTTTCCGTCAATTTGGCCATGTGAGGGCTTATTTTTTGCGAGACGAGTTGTACTTTTGAACGACATCATTGGTTTTAGCATGTCGTGTACTAGAAAACGGGAAAAAAAATTCCAAGTGCGGTGAAATTGCAAAAAAAAGTGCAGTCCCACACTTGTTTTTTGTTTGGCTTTTTTGCTAGGTTCACTAAATGCTAAAACTGACCTGCCATTATGATTCTCCAGGTCAGTACGAGTTCGTAGACACCTGACATGACTAGGTTATTTTTATCTAAGTGGTGAAAAAAAAATCCAAACTTTGCTTAAAAAATAAATAAAAAATTGCGCCATTTTCCGATACTCGTAGCGTCTCCATTTTTCGTGATTGGGGTCCGTTGAGGGCTTATTTTTTGCGTGCCGAGATGACTTTTTAATGATAGAATTTCAGTGCAGATACGTTCTTTTTAATCGCCCGTTATTGCATTTTAATGCAATGCCGCTGCGACCAAAAAAACGTAATTCTGGTGTTTCGAATTTTTTTTCCGCTACGCTGTTTCGCGATCAGGTTAATGCTTTTTTTTAATTGATAGAACGGGCGATTCTGAGCGCGGTGATACCAAATATGTGTAGATTTGATATTTTTTTTATTGATTTATTTTGATTGGGGCGAAAGGGGGGTGATTTAAACTTTTATATTTTTTTTATTTTTTTAACATTTTTTTCAACTTTTTTTTTTTACTTTTGCCATGCTTCAATAGCCTTTATGGGAGGCTAGAAGCAGGCACAACGCGATCGCCTCTGCTACATAGCAGCGATCTGCTGATCGCTGCTATGTAGCAGAAATGCAGGTGTGCTGTGAGCGCTGACCACAGGGTGGCGCTCACAGCCACCGGCGATCAGTAACCATAGAGGTCTCAAGGACCTCTATGGTTACAATGGAGACGCATCGCCAACCCCCGATCATGTGACGGGGGTCGGCGATGACGTCATTTCCGGCCGCCCGGCCAGAAGCGGTAGTTAAATGCCGCTGTCTGCGTTTGACAGCGGCATTTAACTAGTTAATAGGTGCGGGCAGATCGCGATTCTGCCCGCGCCTATTACAGGCACATGTCAGCTGTTCAAAACAGCTGACATGTCCCGGCTTTGATGCGGGCTCACTGCGGAGCCCTGCATCAAAGCAGGGGATCTGACCTTGGACGTACTATCCCGTCCAAGGTCAGATAGGGGTTAAAGCAGGGCTGTGGAGTCGGTAAGCCACAGTTGCGACTCCGACTCAGACTCCTGGATTTTATCAGGTTCCGACTCCTTCAAAAATGGCCAATTCGTAACAATAAATTTACTGTTGTAAAATATGAACATAGTGCTTATTCAGTTTCTCACCATCATATAAGTAATCAGACCACTTGGTAATACGGTTATTCCTCATGTACTCACAGTTAACTGATGCAAAGTTTGTTGAAAGGATAATACTTCTTACAGTCTTCCTCTTCTGAGTAGCAGCTGTGAGATGCTTGGAAGACGCACACCAAACATCTAGTCTAGAGGAGGAGCTTTACTACTAAGAATTTGCAACACATTTTCACTTTCAGTTTCATACATTGTAAGTAGGGGGGTTGGGGCAGCATGAGGTTAACCAAGTATAAGATTAGATAAGGGCAGTGGAGAACAGTGATACACAAGAAGTAAGAAATGTCTCTATCTCCAGCTGAACTGCCTATCACTGTTGTTCATAGTTTGATAGAACATATATTTGAGTAACATTTATAAAATTCATATGAAAGTTCAATTATGAAATATTAATACATTTTTTTTTTTAAAGCTGGAGTTGGAGTCGGTACATTTCTACCGACTCCAACCAAAACGGACTCCGACTCCACAGCCCTGGGTTAAAGATAAAAAAAAAAATGTTGATGCTGCATCGAGCCACAGTATAACATCGGATTTTTATGGATATACTGCAATTCTGTAACATAGGAAACTGTAAATGGTCTTGGAAATGATTATAAAAAATGGCAGAAAAGTAAATCGCCCCACTTTTCTGGATTTTTCATACGCTTGCATGAACATGCCCTAACGATGACTATTTAGCGAGTTTTTTTATATTAGAGATTTTTGTCAGCACTGTTCCATCTATTAGATCATTTAGATTATTTGCGTTTTTTTCTTCTCATTGCAGTTTTCAAAGCGATTTTCTGTTCACATGCGTTTTTATAGAATGCTGCATTTTCTTGGCTCTTTTTGGTATGTCATGTTTTAAATAGAGCTTTTTTTTTTTTTTTTTTTTGCTTTTTAGACTTTTGTCAAGCCTGGCATTTGGCTTTGACAAAACTCTATTCGTATAGTCAGGTGTGGATTGCATGCATTTTTTACCAGCGGATTTTTCGAATCTAATGCAATTCTATGTGGAAACCCCGCACATGAAACTCGGCGTACTCTTCAGAGAAATTGACATGTTGAGGATTTGAAACACGAACCACAGGTCAATATTCATTGTGTAATAGCAAACAAACAAAGAAACACACCCTTTTCACAGCGCAAGCGGCACCTTACACAAGGATGTCTCTTGGGTCGAAACGTCCCTGATACCACGTGCTTACACCCAACACCACGTTACTGTGCTACATGCACAAATACATTTTCATTTTTCTTAAATCTTCGAGTATGGTTGTTTTTTTTTCTTTTTAATCCAAGAACAAAGCACAGTGGGCAGGAGATTTCTATAAAACCCACTTTGCTCGAACGGCAAGACGCCACATCTTTGGCGCAGAGAAAATACATGGCATATCTACCCAAATTGTACACCCACACAAAATATATTTTATATATCTACTATTGTAAATGTTGCAGATTTTTCTTTCTACCTTCATGACTCTTTAGTCGCACTCTGCTTACAATCAAGCCAGAAACTTATTTAATGGAAAATTTTCTACATGCAGTAAAAGTGACATTTTGCTTCCTTTATGTAACGGGAAATAGTAAATTACTTTAGCTGTGCAAATCTTAAGTTTTATGGTGGCTACGCAGCTGTAGTTATATACACTATTGTTCAAAAGTTTAGGGTCACCCAGACAATTTTGTGTTTTCCATGGTAACTCATACTTTTATTAATCAAATGAGTTACCAAATGAATTGAAAATCTAGTCCAGACATTGACAAGGTTCGAAAAAAAGATTTTTATTTGAAATAATAATTTTTTCCTTCAAACTTTGCTTTCGTCAAAGAATGCTCCCTTTGCCGCAATTACAGCATTGCAGACCTTTGGCATTCTAGCAGTTAATTTTCTGAGGTAATTTGGAGAAATTTCACCCCATGCTTCCAGAAGCCCCTCCCACAAGTTGGTTTGGCTTGCCGGGCACTTTTTGGGTACCATACGGTCAAGCTGCTCCCACAACAGCTCAATGGGGCTGAGATCTGGTGACTGTGCTGGCCGCTCCATTACAGATAGAATACCAGCAGCCTGCTTCTTCCCTAAATAGTTCTTGCATAATTTGGAGGTGTGCTTTGGGTCATTGTCCTGTTGTAGGATGAAATTGGCTCCAATGAAGCGCTGTCCACAGGGTATGACATGGCGTTGCAAAATGGAGTGATAGCCTTCCTTTTTCAAAATCCCTTTTACTTGTACAAATCTCCCACTTTACCAGCACCAAAGCAACCCCAGATGATCACATTACCTCCACCATGCTTGACAGATGGCGTGAGTCACTCTTCCAGCATCTTTTCAGTTGTTCTGCATCTCAGAAATGTTCTTCTGTGTGATCCAAACACCTCAAACTTGGATTTGTCTGTCTATAACCCTTTTTTCCAATCTTCCTCTGTCCAAGGTCTGTGTTCTTTTGCCCATATTAATCTTTTCCTTTTATTACCCAGTCTCAGATATGGCTTTTTCTTTGCCACTCTGCCCTGAAGGCCAGCATCCCGGAGTCACCTCTTCACTGTAGATGTTGACATTGGTGTTTTGCGTGTACTATTTAATGAAGCTGCCAGTTGAGGACCTGTGAGGCGTCGATTTCTCAACCTACAGACTCTATTGCACTTGTCCTGTTGCTCAGTTGTGCAGCGGGGCCTCTCACCTCTCTTTCTACTCTGGTTAGAGCCTGTTTGTGCTCTCCTCTGAAGGGAGTAGTACACACCGTTGTAGGAAATCTTCAGTTTCTTGGCAATTTCTTACATAGAAAAGCCTTCATTTCTAAGAACAAGAATAGACAGTCGAGTTTCACATGGAAGTTCTTTTTTTTCTGGCCATTTTGAGGGTTTAATGGAACCAACAAATGTAATGCTCCAGATTCTCAACTACCGTAAAGGTACCTTCATACATAACGATATCGTAAACTATATCGTTGCTTTTTGTGACGTAGCAACGATATCGTTAAGGAAATCGTTCTGTGTGACAGCGACCAACGATCAGGCCCCTGCTGGGAGATCGTTGGTCGCTGAGGAAAGTCCAGAACTTTATTTTGTCGCTGGACTTCCCGTTGACATCGCTGGATCGGCGTGTGTGACACCGATCCAGCGATGTCTTCACTGGTAACCAGGGTAAACATCGGGTTACTAAGCGCAGGGCCACGCTTAGTAACCCGATGTTTACCCTGGTTACCAGCGTAAAAGTAAAAAAAAAAAAAACACTACATACTTACCTACCGCTGTCTGTCCCCGGCGCTCTGCTTCTCTGCACTCCTCCTGCACTGGCTGTGAGCGTCGGTCAGCCGGAAAGCAGAGCGGTGATGTCACCGCTCTGCTTTCCGGCCGCTGTGCTCACAGCCAGTGCAGGAGGAGTGCAGAGAAGCACTGTTTGTTTTTTTTACTTTTACGCTGGTAACCAGGGTAAACATCGGGTTACTAAGCGCGGCCCTGCGCTTAGTAACCCGATGTTTACCCTGGTTACCCGGGGACCTCGGGATCATTGGTCGCTGGAGAGCTGTCTGTGTGACAGCTCTCCAGCGACCAAACAGCGACGCTGCAGCGATCGACATCGTTGTCGGTATCGCTGCAGCGTCGCTGAGTGTGAAGGTACCTTAACTCAAAGGAAGGTCAGGTTTATAGGATCTCTAATCAGCCAAACTGCTTTCAGCTGTGCTAACATACTTGACAAGGGTTTTCAAGGGTATTCTAACCATCCATTAGCCTTCTTACACAGTTAGCAAACACTAAAGTACCATAAGAACACTGGAGTGATGGTTGTTGGAAATGGGCCTCTATACACCTCTACACACCTATGAAGGTATTGCATTACAAACCAGACATTTTGCAGCTAGAATAGTCATTTACCACATCAGCAATATATAGAGTGTATTTCTGAATCATTTAGGCTATGTGCACATGTTCAGGATTTCTCGCAGAAAATTCCTGAGAATTCCGGACATTTTCTGCAAGAAATTCGCAAGAAAACCGCATGTGTTTTTGCCGCGCTTTTGACGCGTTTTTGCCGCGTTTTTTTCCGGACACTTCCCAATGCATTTTGGAGTGGGAAATCCGCAAAAAAGACGGAAAATTAATGAACATGCTGCGTTTTTTGCCGCGATGCGTTTTTTTCACGGAAAAAAACGCATCATGTGCACAAAACATGCGGAATTCATTCTAAATGATGGGATGCTTATTGTATGCGTTTTTTTTGCGGTTTTATCGGGAAAAACCACGAAAAACCCGCGAAAAAAACGCAACGTGTGCACACAGCCTTAATGTTAGCTTCATTGGAAAAAAACTGTGCTTTTCTTTCAAAAATAAGGAAATTTATAAGTGACCCTAAACTTTTGAACGGTAGTGTATACTGGATGTATTGCAGATTTTCTCTCTCCATATTGGGCAGGCTCTTCCCATGTGATGTACGCTCCACACCAGAAATGAATGATAACTCTCACCCCTGCTACTCTCCTCTCATGAAGCCTTGCCGACAGAGAAAAAAATTACGTTGCAGTTGCATCCTCCTTCTCCTATTCTGTTTATTGACTTTTGGGGACTAAAAGGATGCCTGAATATGAGGGTATGTGCACACGTTGCGGATTTGGCTGCAGATATTTCTGCACAGAATCCGCATCTCTGGGCAGAAAACGCAGGCCAAAATGGTTGCAGATTTAATGCGGAATTGATGTGGATTTCTTGCGGATTGTCTTGCGTTTTTTGATGTGCGGATTTGCCTTACTCAATAGGTGCAGAAAAGCTGCGTTTCCACACAAAGAATTGACATCTGCGGAAAATAAACTGCTGAGTTTCTGTGCAGAATTTTCTGCAGCATGTGTGCAGCGGTTTTTGCTTTCCATAGGTTTACATGGTACTGTACATCGCATGGAAATCTGCTGCGGATCCGCAGGGCCAAATCCGCAAAGAGTGCACATACCCTTAAAGAGAATATGCAAATTGCTGACCTACCTTTCATTTAGGTAATAAGGAAAGATTTGGCAAAAACAACACTAATCAGCTATAATTAGCTTTGGCAGCCTCCAGAAGTGAGTACAAAGGACAGAGCTGCAAAGCACAATTCCATTCAGTGTGTAGCTGTGGTCCGGTCCGATAGGTGTCGCGATCTGGTCCGAGGCCTCCCATCTTCTTACGATGACGTCCTCTTCTTGTATTCATGCTCCGGCGCAAGTGTACTGTGTCTGCCCTGGTGAGGGCAGAGCAAAGTACTGCAGTGCGCAGGCACCGGCCCTCTCTGATCTTTCCCGGCGCCTGCGCACTGCAGTACTGTGCTCTGGCCTCAACAGGGCAGACAAAGTACGCCTGCGCTGGAGCTACAGTGTGAAGACAAGAAGAGGACGTCATCATAAGAAGATAGGAGGCCCCGGACCGGACCGCGCCGCCCATCGGACCAGAACTGCAGCAGGACCGCCCCTGGGTGAGTATAATCTAACTTTTTTTTCTTATCTTTCAGGATACATCGGGGGCTTATCTACAGCATTCCAGAATGCTGCAGATAAGCCCCTGATGCTGGTGGGCTTAGCTCACCTTCCATTTTGGGGGTGACAGGTTCCCTTTGAAGGATACATATTTGCGACTAATTTTTCTCTCCATCTGCTAAAAATTAAGACACTTCTGCTCACTTATTTTACTTTCTTGTTTACAGACGAATTCAATAAAAAATGTACATAATTAAAAAATGAAGAAACTTTGCTAATAGTTACTAATAACATTTTTCTACTTTCTCGATCTACAGATTACCGCACGCATTTGAAAACCCCCCCCATGAGTGATGCCATTTTAAAAACAGTGCCCCTCAAAAGATTCACAATTGCTGTCAGGTAGTTTATTAACCGTTCAGGTGCTTTTCAGGAACTAATGCAAAGTGGAATGACAGGAAAGAAAAAATATTTGTGCCACCTAATTGTTGGTAACTTCTGAACAGATCACTACAGCGGGCAAACTCTAAGGCCATCATTTGGCTGTGAATTGCGATGGCAAACATCGTGACCAGTGTCACAATCTCAGGGTGCCGATGGGGTTAAATCTGGAGTCCCCGATATGGATGCCATAGTCATTATTTACAGCAGCATCAAAGGGGTTAAACGGCCATGGTGGATGTCAGCACAGATTGTGGCTGATGCATCAGGGTGTCAGATATACAGTAGTGTACAGCTGCTGCATTTTCACCCATAGGGGGCGCTATTCCCTTATAGCTCAGGTCAGTAAAAAGACCTATGGCTGGTCACTAAGGGGTTTAAAAAATGGGCGCAAATTTAACCCCTTTCTGACATCGGACGTACTATCCCGTCGAGGTGGGGTGGGCCCCTATGACCACGGACGGGATAGTACGTCCAGCGCGATCGGCGGCGCTCACGGGGGGAGCGCGGCCGATCGCGGCCGGGTGTCAGCTGCCTATCACAGCTGACATCCGGCACTATGTGCCAGGAGCGGTCACGGACCGCCCCCGGCACATTAACCCCTGGCACACCGCGATCAAAGATGATCGCGATGTGCCGGCGGTGCAGGGAAGCATCGCGCAGGGAGGGGGCTCCCTGCGGGCTTCCCTTAGCCCCCCGCTGCAACGCGATGTGATCGCGTTGCTGCGAGGGTCTTACCTCCCTCTCTGCCTGCTCCAGACCCGGATCCAAGATGGCCGCGGATCCGGGTCCTGCAGGGAGGGAGGTGGCTTCACAGAGCCTGCTCAGAGCAGGCACTGTGAAGCAGCCTGCACTGCTATCAGATCGGTGATCTGACAGAGTGCTGTGCACACTGTCAGATCACTGATCTGTGATGTCCCCCTCTGGGACAAAGTAAAAAAGTTAAAAAAAAAATTTCCAAATGTAAAAAAAAATTAAAAAAAATATTCCTAAATAATGAAAAAAAAAAATATTATTCCCATAAATACATTTCTCCCATAAATACATTATCTAAATAAAATAAAACAATAAAAGTACATATATTTAGTATCGCCGCGTCCGTAACGGCCCGACCTATAAAACTGGCCCACTAGTTAACCCATTCAGTAAACACCGTAAGAAAAAAAAAACGAGGCAAAAAACAACGCTTTATTATCATACCGCCGAACAAAAAGTGGAATAACACGCGATCAAAAGGACAGATATAAATTACCATGGTACCGCTGAAAGCGTCATCTTGTCCCGCAAAAAACGAGCCGCCATACAGCATCAAAACCAAAAAAATAAAAAAGTTATAGTCCTGAGAATAAAGCGATAACAAAATAATTATTTTTTCTATAAAATAGTTTTTATCGTATAAAAGCGCCAAAACATAAAAAAATGATATAAATGAGGTGTCGCTGTAATCGTACTGACCCGAAGAATAAAACTGCTTTATCAATTTTACCAAACGCGGAACGGTATAAACGCCTCCCCCAAAAGAAATTCATGAATAGCTGGTTTTTGGTCATTCTGCCTCACAAAAATCGGAATAAAAAGCGATCAAAGAATGTCACGTGCCCGAAAATGTTACCAATAAAAACGTCAACTCGTCCCGCAAAAAACAAGACCTCACATGACTCTGTGGACCAAAATATGGAAAAATTATAGCTCTCAAAATGTGGTAACGCAAAAAATATTTTTTGCAATAAAAAGCGTCTTTCAGTGTGTGACGGCTGCCAATCATAAAAATCCGCTAAAAAACCCACTATAAAAGTAAATCAAACCCCCCTTCATCACCCCCTTAGTTAGGGAAAAATTAAAAAAATGTATTTATTTCCATTTTCCCATTAGGGCTAGGGCTAGGGTTAGGGCTAGGGTTAGGGCTACAGTTTGGGTTGGGGCTAAAGTTACAGTTAGGGTTTAGATTACATTTACAGTTGGGAATAGGGTTGGGATTAGGGTTAGGGGTGTGTCAGGGTTAGAGGTGTGGTTAGGGTTAACGTTGGAATTAGGGTTAGGGGAGTGTTTGGATTAGGGTTTCAGTTATAATTGGGGGGTTTCCACTGTTTAGGCACATCAGGGGCTCTCCAAAAGCGACATGGCGTCTGATCTCAATTCCAGCCAATTCTGCGTTGAAAAAGTAAAACAGTGCTTCTTCCCTTCCGAGCTCTCCCGTGTGCCCAAACAGGGGTTTACCCCAACATATGGGGTATCAGCATACTCAGGACAAATAGGACAACAACTGTTGGGGTCCAATTTCTCCTGTTACCCTTGGGAAAATACAAAACTGGGGGCTAAAAAATAATTTTTGTGGGAAAAAAAAGATTTTTTATTTTTACGGCTCTGCGTTATAAACTGTAGTGAAACACTTGGGGGTTCAAAGTTCTCACAACACATCTAGATAAGTTTGTGGGGGGGTCTAGTTTCCAATATGGGGTCACTTGTGGGGGGTTTCTACTGTTTAGGTACATTAGGGGCTCTGCAAATGCAATGTGACACCTGCAGACCATTCCATCTAAGTCTGCATTCCAAATGGAGCTCCTTCCCTTCCGAGCCCTCCCATGCGCCCAAATAGTGGTTCCCCCCTCCCCCACATATGGGGTATCAGCGCACTCAGGACAAATTGGACAACAAATTTTGGGGTCCAATTTCTCCTGTTACCCTCGGGAAAATACAAAACTGGGGGCTAAAAAATAATTTTTGTGGAAAAAATTTTTGTTTTATTTTTACGGCTCTCCATTATAAACTTCTGTGAAGCCCTTGGTGGGTCAAAGCGCTCACCACACATCTAGATAAGTTCCTTAGGGGGTCTACTTTCCAAAATGGTGTCACTTGTGGGGGGTTTCAATGTTTAGGCACATCAGTGGCTCTCCAAACGCAACATGGCGTCTCATCTCAATTCCTGTCAATTTTGCATTGAAAAGTCAAACGGCGCTCCTTCCCTTCCGAGCTCTCCCATCCGCCCAAACAGTGGTTTATCCCCACATATGGGGTATCAGCGTACTCAGGTCATATTGTACAACAACTTTTGGGGTCCAATTTCTTCTCTTACCCTTGGAAAAATAAAAGATTGGGGGCGAAAAGATAATTTTTGTGAAAAATATGATTTTTTATTTTTACGGTTCTACATTATAAACTTCTGTGAAGCACTTGGTGGGTCAAAGTGCTCACCACACCTCTAGATAAGTTCCTTAGGGGGTCTACTTTCCAAAATGGTGTCACTTGTGGGGGGTTTCAATGTTTAGGCACATCAGTGGCTCTCCAAACGAAACATGGCGTCCCATCTCAATTCCAGTCAATTTTGCATTGAAAAGTCAAATGGCGCTCCTTCGCTTCCGAGCTGTGCCATGCGCCCAAACAGTGGTTTACCCCCACATGTGGGGTATTGGCGTACTCAGGACAAATTGTACAACAATGTTTGGGGTCCATTTTCTCCTGTTACCCTTGGTAAAATAAAACAAATTGAAGCTGAATTAAATTTTTTGTGAAAAAAAGTTAAATGTTCATTTTTATTTAAACATTCAAAAAATTCCTGCGAAGCACCAGAAGGGTTAATAAACTTCTTGAATGTGGTTTTGAGCACCTTGAGGGGTGTAGTTTTTAGAATGGTGTCACACTTGGGTATTTTCTATCATATAGACCCCTCAAAATGGCTTCAAATGAGATGTGGTCCCTAAAAAAAAAATGGTGTTGTAGAAATGAGAAATTGCTGGTCAACTTTTAACTCCCTAACAAAAAAAAATTTTGGTTCCAAAATTGTGCTGATGTAAAGTAGACATGTGGGAAATGTTACTTATTAAGTATTTTGTGTGACATATCTCTGTGATTTAATTGCATAAAAATTCAAAGTTGGAAAATTGCGAAATATTCATAATTTTCGCCAAATTTCCGTTTTTTAACAAATAAACGCAGGTACTATCAAATAATTTTTACCATTGTCATGAAGTACAATATGTCGCGAGAAAACAATGTCAGATTCACTGGGATCCGTTGAAGCGTTCCAGAGTTATAACCTCATAAAGGGACAGTGGTCAGAATTGTAAAAATTGGCCCGGTCATTAAAGTGCAAACCACCCTTGGGGGTAAAGGGGTTAAAAAAAGAATAAGGCGCAAATGAAAAACATCAAAAACTAGACCAAAAAAAACGGGAAAATGCAAAAATGAAATTGAGCCCATAATTTAACCCTATAGTCAATTCTTTTCTTTGTTGTAAACAGTTGTCAATTGACACATTCACCTGTGCTACCTCTTGCCATCACATGTACACATCTTATTCTTAGTTCCCTAATTATCTTACCTAACTATGATTATGGTGTATACATATAAAACAAATACATATGATGATCATGTCTTACTCAAGCCACCTGACCACTGCAGCCAATCACAAGCTGCAGTGCAGGTGCAGACACATCACTGGTGCAACCTGTGCGGCCACACAAGGACCCAGGAGGTAAGGGAGCCCATTTCTAATGCCAAAGCAGATGCACTTTTGCATTTTTAGGAGCACTTGGGCTGCAAAGGGCCAATATATAGTGTTCTTGCACACGGGCCCTTTTCTGCCTGTGTCTGCTGGTGCTGCAGTGGTCCTGTTGCTAGTGGAACAGTGACATCTCCTCTTCTTGTATCAGCACAGACCATGAAGTGTCTTGCGCTGGATGTAGGTGGTGATGGTACCTAGTCATCTTTTAGGATATGTGCATATGGTGTATTGTTCAGGCAAATTCAATCTGGAATCCGTCTGAAAAGGTGCTCAATAGTGATGGTCGAACGTGCACGGATAAGGTGCTTGTATATTGTTCATTCTCCCCTTGGTCGAGACTTTGTTTATACATGTGTATCCGGAATGTCAGTTTTTGTTAAATCTAAATTTATTCAGTGTATTTTCACAGCATTTCAACCTGACCACATGGATCACAGATCACGTGAGAAAACGTGGCCCACAAAATTAGATGAGGTGTTTGATGAGGACCCATTTGTGGTTTTTAACTCAAGAGATAAGGAGGATTCGGTCACTAAACTCAAACAGAAAAACATGGATGTGGTGGAATAAGGTGTTTCTTGAGCAGCATATAGCCAGAGGTCTTATACCCAGAGGCCTCTGCATTCAGGTGTTTCCCTCATTCACGATTGACGCTGAAAATTTACAAATAACAGTGGGAGGACCTCTCCAAGTTTTCTAGGGCTATATGGATTTACTGATTAAGTTAAATGAAACGTCTCTAAGAGAAGTGGAGACTGAGATAGTCTCCATTCATGATAGCCTTGTGAGCAAGCTAACTACAGAGGCAGCATCTAAACTCAATAAGGAACTTGACGGTGATTTCTTGAAGTGGGAGGAGATATTTCTTCGTTTTAGATGCCAATATCAGAGAGATATGTGAGATTTCGCAAGTAACCGAGTCTACAGGTGGAGGGAAAAAAAAAAAAAACAGGGACCTAATCAAGCTACACCCAAAATTCACCGCAACTCATTCTCATCCGCATCATGTATTGATGAGTAGTCATCTACTAGCAACCATTCTGGTTTCTGTCACAACCAGAGATTGGGACTGGGAAGACATGTTATCAAGAAGGGTAAAGCTCATATTAAGAGGAAACTGACTCCCCCCTCAATCAATGGAGAAAAAACCCAAGGCAAGGAATAACTTACAGGAAATAAACCTGTCCAACCATACATTATCCAGGGCCCAGATAGAGGTTCTCAGTTTGGGTTTGACCTTTGTTCCTACAAATATCTTCAACTTTTTTTTTTCAGCTATGAAGGATCTCCAATTATTCTTGAGGAAGGTCGTTTTACGCAAATTGCACACGAAATCAGCAGGTGCTGATAACTAGAGTTAAGTATGTTCAGGTTCCCTTTTATTCGGCAAGCTATAGTGCTTACCGAATAAGCCGCAGAGGGAACCTGGCTTCCTGAAACGTGCCGGCTGATCAGCGCCGCAGCTGCATGTGTCGCGGCTGTGTCACTGTCACAGCACATGCATGGAAAACCCAACAAACATTGCCGAATAAGAGGGAACCCGAACATATTCGCTTAACTAGTGATAACCTTAACACAACAATGGAACGGGAGCCCCTATCTATTCTGGAGGAACTTGAGAGTGAAAGCTCTCCTACTTCTAGAGGTACCTTTCCTACCTCTGTTGTGCCTATATCTACCACATCCCCCCCCCCCTTTCCCTATGCCTACAAATAGAGATATTCAATAAATTAGTTATAGAGGACCTTAAAACAATCCCTAGTAACAAAATATGGGTCAATCGCACTAGAGCACAGTGCAGCGCGCTTATGAACTTAAGTCAATACATAACGTAGTCATCAAAGCGGCGGGTAAGGCGGGGGGGAAATGTGGTCATCTGGCCAACAGTGATGTACAAAAAGGAATCCTTTTGCCAACTGAAAGATCGTGAGGCATACGTTTGATTCCCACAGAATCCAGTAGATAAGCTCTCGAGAACTTTATATGAGATTATTGATAGGGCTTTTACACAGGGCATCATCTCCAAAAAGATTTGTGAGGGCCTATGGGTCAAGAATCCGGTAGTCCGTACCTTTCACCGAAGATCCAGAAGGACCCCACTGTTCCCCCAGGACGTCTGGTTGTCTCCGACAATGAAGGGCTATGCGACCCAGTCTGTAAATTTATAGAACATTATTTGCACCCCATGGAGTAATTATATATGAGCATCAGACACCTGGATGGACTAGAGGCCGTGGAGTTTGTTGGTCCTAGAACTCTTACATTTTGTGTTGACACAATTTCTTTACTTTTAAGGACCGTTTTTCCTTCGACAACGCCAAACTGCGATGGCCAGTGGGAGAAGGTGATTTTCGGGAATTTTGCATGCGCCGAATCCAAGGCACAGTGCTTGTACAGATATATTGATGACATATTCATCATATGGCAGGGTTGTGAGCCGGGCCTTTGTGATTTCATCCATGAACTGAGCTAGAATAAACGCAACATAATGATGTATAAAATTGCCTTGACAGAGATGGAATTTTTAAACATGAAAATCATAGTAGATGCTACACGTACCATCCAGACTGATGTTTTCCAGAAAGAAACATCAGTCAATGCTCTACTACATGTAACATCTGCACATACATCCTCGACTATAGAAGCTGTCCCGACTGGACAGTTTTTGAGGATGAAAAGGGTTTGTTCATCGGATGAGATCTTTGAAGGTCAGGTTTGCGACGTCTATACGAGGTTTCACGAACGTTGTTACAGTAACAGGAGCATAAAAGAGGTCATCTTCGTGCCAGGAGGGCTTCACGTGACCAGCTGCTCAGTAGAATACCGACCAGTGTTAAGAAAGACCCACTTTTTAGGTTAATTTCGATCTATAACAATCAGTGGCAGAATATCCACCAGGTCTTACAGACAAACTGGTCGATACTCAAACAGCCTATCCTCAATCAAATTTTACCCGACCGCCTGCTCCTCACTGCCAGAAACTAAAGGACCTACTGGTTAGGAGTCACTATGTGGCCAACCCCTCTAACCCTTTTAGCACTGGGAGAGAGAGGTGGGGTTGTTATCCCTGTGAATCTTGTGTGGCATGTAGAAATATCACAAGTGCCACCTCCTTCTCCTCTTGACTGATGAGAGTAGGGACTACTGGATTACGTGCTACATTACATGTGGTACTATTCATGTTGTCTACAATGCCACATGCACTTGCAATCTAATTTATATAGAGCTCTCTTCATGGGAGTTCCGTATTAGGGCAACGGAGCATATGAGGGACATTATGGCAGCCAGAAACACGATTGACATCTCAGACTTGAAGACGATCCCTAGGCATTTCAAGCTGTGCCATGACTGCAACCTGGCCACATTACAAACACGCGGCATGGATTGGGTGCATTGCAGAATCAGAAGTGGTGATCTCAAAGGCGTCCTGGTACAGCTTGAGTGTCGCTGGATCGTCTCCCTGGGAACCACATCCCCTCACGGCCTTAATGAAAAATTGTCCTTTGTCTTCTTGTTATAAAAGATGTTGATGAACGTATTCATCCTCTCTCTTATTTTAATACTGTATGTTGTTCATGATTATAATTGCATTTATTATTTAGTACTTCATTCCTGCACTTATTTGATGGAGACCTTTCCATTTTGCTGAAGGAACACCCTGCGCTTTCTTCTCCCCCCTTTCCCTTCCCATCCACCTCTTCCATATTCTTTCCTTCCCCCTTTCCTCATTGCATTGTGACATCCACAGATGGCATTTGGAGGATCATCTTGGATACCAGCAATTACACACGTCGGTCATAGACCCTAGGATATTGTCTCTTTATATTCTCATGCCATGTCTCTTGTCTTATCGTTTTTCCCGTGGAGTATGTATATTAGTGACTGTTATTCTTTGCTAACATACTTGTATTTTCTATATATTTACCATGTATGTTGGTTAATATTTGTCCCCACCTTAAAGGCCCCCCGCCCCCAAGTCGAGATGGCTGTTGCACTGCGTGCATGCGCCGTGGTGCCTGCTCCTCTCACGTCTCCAAAGGCATCCTGCTGGCCCAGTGCGGGTCACTGGCGTAACAGGAATTTTTTCCTTTGACCCGTGTAAGGGGTGTACAAGGACAGGTTTGTGCCCCACTTCTCTCGCCCGTGTTTCTACACCTCTGAGAAGCTGGTACTTTTAATATGTCTTATAATGCTGTTATATTGTGTATGTCCGATATGTGGTACGTGTATTTTAAAATTGCTATACTATGTAATGTGCTGAATATATATATATATATATATATATATATATATATATATATATATATATATATATATATATATATATATATATTTATTTATTTTTTTCCCCCTGTATTGTGTAGATGTGGAAAAAGAGTGAGATACAGTTTTAGCCCTCTGGGGAAGAGGGGGGCACAATAAGGCCGGGATCACACACAGCGAGATACGGCCGAGACTCGCAGGTTAAAACCAAGCTTTGGCACCGGCACTCCAGAGCGGAGCGTGCGGTCGCATAGCAATACATGGAGCCGCACGCTCCACTCCGGAGTGCCGGAGCCAGAGCTTGTTTTTAACCTGCGAGACTCGGTCGTATATATCGCTGTAGTGTGACTCCGGCCTAAGAGTTAGATATAACAATAGGATCTAGTTAGTTAAAAGGGGCCAAATGGGCGTAAGCTGGGGGAACTTCCTGAAGCTAGTCAGAGAAGGCTGAGAGCCAGGACAGGGCAGTTGTGTCCCCCAACTTTCAAGCTGGAAGCCAGGCCGTCCAAGGCCTATGGGCTGATAGTCACTTGGTGGTGGAGGAATACATGGCAGCATGAAGATGGTAGCAGACCGAGAAGGACCCTAATGTGCAAGTAATTGGACCACCAAGTGCACCATAGAAGGGACTATATGTTTATGAGATGGATGACCAGGGTGTGCCTGTACAGCCACCCTCAGCCACGACTAACCCCCTGGCTTCCCTTTCACCCACACCGATGCCTGAATTGCCTAAAAAACAGGCAATCGCTGCATGTGTTGCGGCGTCGAACAGCCGCAAGACATGCAACCACAGACACTCAAACAAATTTTTCGAACACAACAAAAATTCTCACGGTGCTAGCAGTGATCTAATTGAGGTCACCGCAGTTCATCAGGCCACTCACAATGAGCTGCCAGTGGGAACCGCAGCTTCAGTGACCGGCGGTAATCTCTATGATGTCACCGCATGTCACTGAAGATGCGCTCTCAGCAGCTCATTGTCTTCTGGATTTCAGACTGGACGGTCGCATCATGCCACTGTTCAGTTTGAAATCCAGATGTAGCAGAGATGGATTACGGCATGGGACTGTATGGATTACCTTCTCGTCGGGACAGGTGAGGAATATAGTTATTATTTCTGGTGTTTTACAGGGGACATGGGCATCGGAGTATTATCTTCTTGTCGGTCAAGTGAGGAATATGGTTGTTCATTATGTTTTGCTTTTTTAGGTAGGAACCCAAGCCAATTTTCTTTTTATTTAATTCTTAATTTTACACAGGAGGTACACAGAGGCTACTGAATACAACTTCCATCATTGTTGCCTGGTCATCCTAATCTCAGGGAGACCAGGTGACAACGATAAGAACTGCCTTCAGCATGCGGCACCTGGGAACAGCTAACTGCACTGCTTTTCCCAGGCACCGGAACGTGTCACACGGACAGCAAACAGATATATGGATGTCACATCAGTACATACGGATGGCACATGGACATGAACATCAGATCTCACCAGTACTGATTTTTCCTGGGCAGGAATCACCAGGTTGTGAGAAGGAGGTCTTAAAGATAAACAACGCGGGCAATTTCAAGAAGCGGTCTTCTGCTTCCAGTTGGTACAAGTGCACCATGTAAGCGTACTCTAACAGATCCAAGCCCCTTGTGAACTTTTACTTTATGCATAGGAAAAAAATAAAAAAAAAACAGATGTGTGAGCTCAGCTTAGGCACATCTATATATATAATTGTCTAAGGGTTTTTCCGTCTGTCTGTCTGTCCTGGAAATCCCGCGTCTCTGATTGGTCGAGGCCGCCAGCGACGATGATGTCATAAAGGACGTAGACATCCCGCGTCTGATTGGTCGAGGCCGCCAGGCCTCGACCAATCAGCAACGGGCACAGCGACGATGATGTCATAAAGGATGTAGAAATCCCACGTTTCTGATTCAGCGACAGGCACAGTATCGACATAGATGTCATAATGGTTGCCATGGCGACGATGTCATAAAGGTTGCCTCGACCAATCAGCGACGGGCACAGTCTGCCGCGAATTCTGGAATCATCATTGTCCATATACTACGGGGACATGCATATTCTAGAAAACCCGATGCGTTAGAATCGGGCCACAATCTAGTATTATATAAACATTTAGTATTTTTAAAAGTTCTATGTTGAGATGACCATTTTAACAGAATCCTGGTATCAGGACTTAAACATATGGGGGTTCTCATAGCTGGCCTAATATTACTAAACTAAGCGAGTGACATTGCGCTTGGTGGCCTCTTAAAGTGCCATGCAGTGGGCTGGAAAACAGCTTAGTATACACGCCCTTTGTGTGAGCCCCCAAAACAATTCAACTGAACCAAAATCACATGATATTTTGCTGCCATTACAAAGGTTCGAGATATAGATAGCATGAAGCATTGGCCACCATTGCAAGCTGTTCAATTTCAGACTGAGCTTCAGCATAAAAAGTTATGTTGTGATGAAGAACACAAGATGGAGAACAGTCTTAATATCCCAATTAAACTGCCGGAAACATTTGTTTCCATGATATGAGCCATAAATTGTCATAACCTTATGATAATCAGGAATATTAAGCTATGTAGTATTTCTGGCCATTATGTGGTCCCATAAAAATGGCCAATAACAAAGCAGTCCATTTGTTATCACTGAACTCCAGCAGAACGAGTATATTTAGATACATTATATACACATCCATCCATCTAATGCAAACGAGGGCAATTATCATCTGGAAACAAAGCAAAAACCTAAGAGTCCTTGAAGAAAGATTCCTGAAGTGGCCAATAAAGCAGAGAGCCAGCAGGTCCGTGTGGAAACCATTTCATGGAGCGGACTAGGACTTGCTGTACACTCGGGAACAATGTACCAGGGTGGTCTTATCCACAAAGGACAACCTGAGGCCGGAGTGGGGGACATGTGGCTTGGTATGGGAGATAAACAACCTGGCCTAAGGGGACATCACCACCATCATGTCTGCTTGGCTATCTAGTGACAGGAACAGCAGGCAATATGCAGACCCCTGGTAACAAAACAGGTCAGGTGGGCTTTGTTCCGCACAAGCTCTCCATCTGTGAAGAGACATCTCCTGCAGCACAGAGAGCGACAACACCGGGCTCTCCAATGACCTCCACACAAGGTGACATTACCAAGAGGAACGCACAGGCCGCCGTGTACAGAACATGCCCCCAGCTCATCCCCAGCACCAACAGTGGACCTGCAGAGTATGCCCACACCTGAAGCAGGGTGCCATGGCCGCCAACAAAACAGCATACAACATGACAATTAGGAAACAACCAAATCCTGTACATGGGGCGGCTTCTAGATCACTTTCTGGGATTTATTCTCCATATTGACTAGGAAGCAGGCAGCGTCATCAAAATGGATCGCACTGGCAGGAAAACAAGAGTGGGCATCTCTGAAGGTCCCACACAAAGCAGGGCATTGTGTCTGCACATCTCACTGCCCACAGTGCCCAGCGTCTGCACTGCAGTACTTACTGATCCTCTCAGTACAGGACCCGATTTCTCATCACCCCTGCCCACATGCCCCACTGTGACATCACCTCTACCCTCATCACCCATACCCACATGCCCCACTGTACACATCACCTCTGCCCACAGTACAGATCACCCCTGCCCACATGTCCCACTGTGACATCACCTCTACCCTCATCACCCATACCCACATGCCCCAATGCACACATCACCTCTGCCCACAGTACAGATCACCCCTGCCCACATGCCCCACTGTGACATCACCTCTACCCTCATCACCCATACCCACATGCCCCACTGTGACATCACCTCTACCCTCATCACCCCTGCCCACATGCCCCACTGTGACATCACCTCTACCCTCATCACCCATACCCACATGCCCCACTGTACACATCACCTCTGCCCACAGTACAGATCACCCCTGCCCACATGCCCCACTGTGACATCACCTCTACCCTCATCACCCATACCCACATGCCCCATTGCACACATCACCTCTGCCCACAGTACAGATCACCCCTGCCCACATGTCCCACTGTGACATCACCTCTACCCTCATCACCCCTGCTCACATGCCCCACTGTACACATCACCTCTGCCCACAGTACAGATCACCCCTGCCCACATGCCCCATACCCACATGCCTCACTGCCCACCTCTACTTTACCCTCATCACCCCTGCCCACATGCCCCACTGTCCCCTGTACACATCACGGCTGCCCACTGCACTACCCACATGCCCCACTGTACACACGACCCTACCCACATCACCCCTGCCCACATGCCTGACTCTACACATGGCCCTAGCCTCATCTCCCCTGCCCTCTGCCCCTGTAATAGGCTTGCAGCACACATTTCTGCGTGGCAGGATGATGCACAGCCTGGAGACCCGTTGCCAGCATCTCTCCCTGGTGCCACCCCCAGCTCTGCACAGAGGGGGCATGCAGGCACCGTGCTGCTTACCTGGTAGCTGAGGGCACTCTCGGGCTCGCTGCTTCCTGCGGGCATGGCTGCCGCCTTGTTATAGCCGGAGCTGCTCCTGGTAATTGCTAATTCTCCTTCTGCTTGTGCTCGTGCAGAGAAGATGTCCTCCAGACTCCCATGGAATAGGAAGACGCTGCTGCTGTCACTGCTCAGGGCATAGTAGCTACAGCCGTGCCATCCGCGGGCAGCAGCGGTCACAGCAGCCGGAGCCCGGCCGGCACGATGGAGCTATGCAGGTGCAGCGGCGGCGAGCAGCAACATAGGGAATGACGATCCCGGCGCGTCCTGCTGCGAGGCGGAGGCGGGGCCGAGCATACTGACCACGCCCATCACACGCCTGATTGGTTCCAGCTGAACCTGTCACTCTCCGCTAAGTGATGGGCGCGTGTCACCTATTACCCAGGTGACAGCCGCGTCCTGCCCAGAGTGTCCGCACTGCCGGGGATGTGACACCCGCAACTAAAGGGTTAACTCATTTTTGCGACTTGTCGGTGTTGTTGCTGGGTTACATGACTGCAAGAACCAAGAGACTAAAGTCATAGTGACTTTCCGTGTGACCAGGGCCGGTTTTAGGCAAAGTGGGGCCCTGGGCAAAAGTTTAAAATGGGGCCCGGCCCAAATGCTCACATATTGCACATCACACATTCGGTGTTATTTACAAGCGCTGAGTTCAGGCCGCTACACGAGCGGTAAATCCGCGATAAGTCTGCAGCAAAAACGCAACGTTTTTGCCCTGCAGATTTATCAAATCCACTGTGGAAAAATCCACAGTGGACGATTCTACGTGTGCACGTACCCTAATAGATCACTAACAGATCACCATAAAGTATGTTATCAGTAGCACTTCTACAGTTTACACCGGCGATGTGCTGCTGAGAACAAGGATTTCTGTTCCCACATAAATAATCCAATCACTTGATGACTATGCTGCATTTTGCTTGTTTAGTATAATACACCTCATAGTACTCCGTATATTATAATGTGCACCACAGTCCTTCATATTGTAAAATGCACAACACATAGTCCTCCATATAATATAATATGCCCATAGTCCTCCATATAGTATAATACACTCCCTATAGTCCTCTATATAATAGAATACATTCCCCATAGTCTTCCATATAGTATAATACACTCCCCATAGTCCTCCATATAGTATATTACATTCCCCATAGGCCTCCATATAGTATAATACACTCCCATAGTCCTCCATATAGTATAATACACTCCCCATAGTCCTCCATATAGCACAATACACTCCTCATTGCCCTCTATATAGTATAAGGGTCTGTTTCCACGTGCAGGAAACGCTGCGTGTCTGACGCTGCATAGAGCCGCAGCGTCAGGCACGCAGCGTCCAGATGTTACAGCATAGTGGAGGGGATTTAATGAAATCCTGTCTCCACTATGCGTGGTAACACGCACGCGGCGGCCCTGCGACTCCGGACATGCTGCGCGTCTTTTCAGATCGCAGCATGTCCGTATATCTTGCGGCGACGCTGCGTCGCCGCAAGATATAGCACAGGGCCCTATGGTGGGGAGCGATGATCCCGGATGTGTGCTGTGAACACATCCGGCATCATCGCGTCCCAGAAAGGGGGCGGGGCTTACCGCAGAGCGGCTAAGCCGCTCCGGCGATACCGTCGGCCATCCTGATCGTGGACACATACCCTAATACACTCTCCATAGTCCTCCATATAGTATAATACACTCCCCATAGTCCTCCATATAGCACAATACACTCCTCATTGCCCTCTATATAATATATCACATTCCCCATAGGCCTCCATATAGTTTAATACACTCCCCATAGTCCTCCATATAGTATAATACACTCCCCATAGTCCTCCATATAGTATATTACATTCCGCATAGGCCTCTATATAGTATAATATACTCCCCATAGTCCTCCATATAGTATAATACACTCCTCATTGCCCTCTATATAGTATAATACACTCTCCATAGGCCTCCATATAGTATAATTATCATGCCCTCAGCTGCAGGTTCGGTCTCTGCTGTGAAGGGAGACCGGCACCTTTCACACAGCTCCACTGGTACTACTCACCCTGTCCGTGGTTCCAGACGATCAGCGGCTCCTTTCTCTGCTAAGAACCTGCATCCTCTTGGCAGGTCTCCTGGAAATGCTCTTAGGAGGCTTCCTGCACATACTTAAAACAGCAGAACACCTGTTCTCTATTAAGGCTCTCTGTGCTATGATGCTCTGTGCATAAAAGGCATCCTCCCATTATGGGAGGTGCCTGGACAATGTGTTCATTCTATTGTTTATGGACCGCTGCTCAGTTCACACTCTGCTGTGCTCTGCTCTGCTCTGCTCTGCTCTGCAAAGTGTAGTTTACTTTTGGTTTTCTAATCCCTCTGTCTCCTCAGTATCCTCCGCTGGCAGTCCCTATTCTGGATCCTTCTGGACTCCCCGGTTTCCACTCCAGGCTGACTGAGCTGCTCCTCGCAGAACTATCCTGATACTGCTGCCGGCTGGATCAGCCTTTCCGAAACTACACAGAGCTTCCAGGATCCTCTTCACTGATTGAGCTTGAATTCCACCGTCTTGTTTATATGGTCTGTACGGGTCGTCCCTCTGGTCCGGGTACTGCGGCATTTAGGCCATCTGGTGTTGTGACGGGGGAATCCCTGTATAGGGGTACACCTAGCCCGGTGCTCCACTACGTGGTTCAGTGTTGTGGTCCAGAGGGTTCTTCTCTCAGGCACCTCTTTCTGTTTGTTTAAAACTTCATTTAATTAAATACCTTTGCATTTTGAAGCCATTCTCCTGTCTCTTGTGTACCGGGTATACAGCTGCCACTGCTCCATCAGTGGTCTAGTGAGTCCACTATATTTCCCCATGCCCTGTGGGCGTAACAATAATACACTCCCCATAGGCCTCTATATAGTATATTACATTCCCCTTAGGCCTCCATATAGTATAATACACTCCCCATAGTCCTCCATATAGTATAATACACTCCTCAGTCCTCCATATAGTATAATACACTCCTCATAGTCTTCCATATATTAAAATACACTCCTCAGTCCTCCATATAGTATTATACACTTCCCATAGTTCTCCATTTAGTATAATACACTCCTCATAGTTCTCCATATATTAAAATACACTCCTCAGTCCTCCATATAGTATTATACACTCCTCTTTGCCCTCTATATAGTATAATATACTCTCCATAGGCCTACATATAGTATAAAACACTCCCCATTGGCCTCCATATAGTATATTACATTCTCCATAGGCCTCCATATAGAATATTACATTCCCCATAGGCCTCCATATAGTATAATACACTCCCCATAGTCCTCCATATAGTATATGACATTCCCCATAGGCCTCCATATAGTATAATACACTCCCATAGTCCTCCATATAGTATAATACACTCCCCATAGTCCTCCATGTAGCACAATACACTCCTCATTGCCCTCTATATAGTATAATACACTCTCCATAGGCCTCCATATAGTATAATACACTCCTCATAGGCCTCCATATAATATAATACAATCCTCAGTCCTCCATATAGTATAATACACTCCTCATAGTCCTCCATATATTAAAATACACTCCTCAGTCCTCCATATAGTATTATACACTTCCCATAGTCCTCCATATAGTATAATACACTTCTCATAGTCCTCCATATATTAAAATACACTCCTCAGTCTTCCATATAGTATTATACACTTACCATAGTCCTCCATACAGTATAATACACTCCTCATAGTCTTCCATATATTAAAATACACTCCTCAATCTTCCATATAGTATTATACACTTCCCATAGTCCTTCATACAGTATAATACACTCCTCATAGTCCTCCATATATTAAAATACACTCCTCAATCTTCCATATAGTATTATACACTTCCCATAGTCCTCCATATAGTATAATACACTCCTCATAGTCCTCCATATATTAAAATACACTCCTCAGTCCTCCATATAGTATAATACACTCCTCATAGATCTCCATATATTAAAATGCACTGCTCAGTCCTCCATATAGTATAATACACTCCCCATAATCCTCCATATAGTATAATACTGTCACGATCCAATTTTGGATTTGTGGCAGATCTGTTTGCTTCTGTTTAATACCTTTTTTCCTTTTTGGTCATCGGGGGTTAATGCAGGTTTTTCCCCCTCTGGTGGCCGCTCATGTTATTGCATTGCTTCTGGCTCAGCTGATGTTTGTAGTGACCACTGTTATGACCTGGTGGTCAGGACAATAATGGACCTGGTGGTTAAGAGCACACGGAATGACCTGATAGTTACTGATAATATAGGACGAGCTCTGAGACGTGGGAACTCTGCTGACCGCAATCCCTAATCCTATCACACACACTAGAAATAGCCGTGGATTGCTCCTAACGCTCCCTATGCAACTCGACACAGCCTAAGGAACTAGCTAGCCCCAAAAATAGAAAAATAAAGCCTACCTTGGCTCAGAGAAATTCCCCAAATGAAAATGCAGCCCCCCACATATAATGACTGTGAGTAAAGATGAAAATTACAAACACAGAGATGAAATAGATTTAGCAAAGTGAGGCTCGACTTACTGAACAGACAGAGGATAGGAAAGGTAGCTTTGCGGTCAGCACAAAAAACTACAAAAAGACCACGCAGAGGGGCAAAAAGACCCTCCGCACCGACTCACGGTGCGGAGGCGCTCCCTCTGCATCCCAGAGCTTCCAACAAGCAAGACAACAATCAAAATAGCAAGCTGGACAGAAAAATAGCAAACCAGAGAAAAACAAGCAGGAACTTAGCTTCTGCTGGGAAGACAGGTCACAAGAACGATCCAGGAGTGAACAAGACCAATACTGGAACATTGACAGGTGGCATGGAGCAATGATCTAGGTGGAGTTAAATAGAGCAGCCAGCTAACGAATTAACCTCGTCACCTGTGGAAGGAACCTCAGAAGCCGCAGCCCCACTCACCACCACCAGAGGAAGCCCATGGACAGAACCAGCCGAAGTACCATTCATGACCACAGGAGGGAGCTTGACAACAGAATTCACAACAGTACCCCCCCCTTGAGGAGGGGTCACCGAACCCTCACCAGAGCCCCCAGGCCGACCAGGACGAGCCAAATGAAAGGCACGAACCAGATCGGCAGCATGAACATCGGAGGCAAAGACCCAGGAATTATCTTCCTGACCATAACCCTTCCAATTGACCAGGTACTGGAGTTTCCATCTCGAAATACGAGAATCCAAAATCTTCTCCACCACATACTCCAACTCCCCCTCAACCAACACCGGGGCAGGAGGATCAACGGATGGAACCACAGGCGCCACGTATCTCCGCAACAATGACCTATGGAATACATTATGGATGGAAAAAGAAGCTGGAAGGGTCAAACGAAACGACACAGGATTGAGAACCTCAGAAATCTTATACGGACCAATGAAACGAGGCTTAAACTTAGGAGAGGAAACCTTCATAGGAACATAACGAGACGACAACCAAACCAAATCCCCAACACGAAGTCGGGGACCCACACAGCACCGGCGGTTAGCGAAACGTTGAGCCTTCTCCTGGGACAATGTCAAATTGTCCACCACATGAGTCCAAATCTGCTGCAACCTATCCACCACAGTATCTACACCAGGACAGTCCGAAGACAACCTGCCCTGAAGAGAAACGAGGATGGAAACCAGAATTACAGAAAAACGGCGAAACCAAAGTAGCCGAGCTGGCCCGATTATTAAGGGCGAACTCAGCCAAAGGCAAAAAGGACACCCAATCATCCTGATCAGCAGAAACAAAGCATCTCAGATATGTTTCCAAAGTCTGATTAGTTCGTTCGGTTTGGCCATTGTCTGAGGATGGAAAGCCGAGGAAAAAGACAAATCAATGCCCATCCTAGCACAAAAGGCTCGCCAAAACCTCGAAACAAACTGGGAACCTCTGTCCGAAACGATGTTCTCCGGAATGCCATGTAAACGAACCACATGCTGGAAAAACAATGGCACCAAATCAGAGGAGGAAGGCAATTTAGACAAGGGTACCAAATGGACCATCTTAGAGAAGCGATCACAAACGACCCAAATGACCGACATCTTTTGAGAGACAGGGAGATCCGAAATAAAATCCATAGAGATATGCGTCCAGGGCCTCTTCGGGACCGGCAAGGGCAAAAGCAACCCACTGGCACGAGAACAGCAGGGCTTAGCCCGAGCACAAGTCCCACAGGACTGCACAAAAGAACGCACATCCCGCGACAAAGACGGCCACCAAAAGGATCTAGCCACCAAATCTCTGGTACCAAAGATTCCCGGATGACCAGCCAACACCGAACAATGAACCTCAGAGATAACTCTACTAGTCCATTTATCAGGGACAAACAGTTTCTCTGCTGGGCAACGGTCAGGTCTATCAGCCTGAAATTTTTGTAGCACCCGCCGCAAATCAGGGGAGATGGCAGACAAAATTACCCCCTCTTTGAGAATACCCGCCGGCTCAGGAACACCCGGAGAGTCGGGCACAAAACTCCTTGACAGGGCATCAGCCTTCACATTCTTAGAGCCTGGAAGGTACGAAACCACAAAATCAAAACGGGAGAAAAATAGCGACCAACGAGCCTGTCTAGGATTCAACCGTTTGGCAGACTCGAGATAAGTCAAATTCTTGTGATCCGTCAAGACCACCACGCGATGCTTGGCTCCTTCAAGCCAATGACGCCACTCCTCGAATGCCCACTTCATGGCCAACAACTCTCGATTGCCAACATCATAATTGCGCTCAGCAGGCGAAAACTTTCTAGAAAAGAAGGCACATGGTTTCATCACCGAGCCATCAGAACTTCTTTGCGACAAAACAGCCCCTGCTCCAATCTCAGAAGCATCAACCTCGACCTGAAATGGAAGCGAAACATCTGGCTGGCACAACACAGGGGCAGAAGAAAAACGACGCTTCAACTCCTGAAAAGCTTCCACAGCCGCAGAAGACCAATTGACCACATCAGCACCCTTCTTGGTCAAATCAGTCAACGGTTTAGCAACACTAGAAAAATTACTGATGAAGCGACGATAAAAATTAGCAAAGCCCAGGAACTTCTGCAGACTCTTCAGAGATGTCGGCTGAGTCCAATCATAAATGGCCTGGACCTTAACAGGGTCCATCTCGATAGTAGAAGGGGAAAAAATGAAACCCAAAAATGAAACCTTCTGAACTACAAAGAGACACTTTGACCCCTACACAAACAAAGAATTCGCACGAAGGACCTGGAACACCATTCGGACCTGCATCACGTGAGACTCCCAATCATCCGAGAAGACCAAAATATCATCCAAATATACAATCAGGAATTTATCCAGGTACTCTCGGAAGATGTCATGCATAAAGGACTGAAATACTGATGGAGCGTTGGAAAGCCCGAATGGCATAACCAGGTACTCAAAATGGCCCTCGGGCGTATTAAATGCTGTTCTCCATTCATCGCCCTGTTTAATACGCACAAGATTATACGCACCACGAAGATCTATCTTGATGAACAAACTAGCCCCCTTAATCCGAGCAAATAAATCAGACAGCAGCGGCAAAGGGTACTGAAATTTGACTGTGATCTTATTAAGAAGGCGGTAATCAATACAAGGTCTCAAAGAACCATCCTTCTTGGCCACAAAAAATAATCCTGCTCCCAATGGTGACGACGACGGGCGAATATGACCCTTCTCCAAGGATTCCTTTACATAACTCCGCATAGCGGCGTGGTCTGGCACAGATAAATTGAACAGTCGGCCCTTAGGAAACTTACTACCAGGAATCAAATTGATAGCACAATCGCAATCCCTATGAGTAGGTAGGGCACTGGATTTGGGTTCATCAAATACATCCCGGTAATCTGACAAAAACTCCGGAACTTCAGAAGGGGTGGATGACGAAAAAGACAAAAATGGAACATCACAATGTACTCCCTGACAACCCCAGCTGGACACAGACATAGATTTCCAATCCAATACTGGATTATGGACCTGTAGCCATGGCAACCCCAAAACGACCACATCATGCAGATTATGCAACACCAAAAAGCGAATATCCTCCTGATGTGCAGGAGCCATGCACATGGTCAATTGGGTCCAGTACTGAGGCTTATTCTTGGCCAAAGGCGTAGCATCAATTCCTCTCAATGGAATAGGATATTGCAAGGGCTCCAAGAAAAAACCACAGCGCCTAGCAAACTCCAAGTCCATCAAATTCAGGGCAGCGCCTGAATCCACAAATGCCATAACAGAATAGGATGACAAAGAGCAGATCAGAGTAACGGACAAAAGAAATTTAGACTGTACCGTACCAATGGTGGCAGACCTAGCGAAACGCTTAGTGCGCTTAGGACAATCGGAGATAGCATGAGTGGAATTACCACAGTAAAAACACAGCCCATTCTGACGTCTGTGTTCTTGCCGTTCAGCTCTGGTCAAAGTCCTATCACATTGCATAGGCTCTGGTCTATGCTCAGATAATACCACCAAATGGTGCACAGCTTTACGCTCACGTAAGCGTCGATCGATCTGAATGGCCAAAGACATAGACTCATTCAGACCAGCAGGCATGGGAAATCCCACCATGACATCCTTAAGGGCTTCAGAGAGACCCTTTCTGAAAATTGCTGCCAGGGCACATTCATTCCACTGAGTGAGTACAGACCACTTCCTAAACTTCTGACAATATATCTCTACCTCATCCTGACCCTGACACAGAGCCAGCAAGATTTTCTCTGCCTGATCCACTGAATTAGGTTCATCATAAAGCAATCCGAGCGCCAGAAAAAACGCATCAACATCACGCAATGCCGGATCTCCTGGCGCAAGGGAAAATGCCCAGTCTTGAGGGTCACCACGCAACAAGGAAATAATGATTTTCACTTGTTGAACAGGGTCACCTGAGGAGCGAGGTTTCAAAGCAAGAAACAATTTACAATTATTTTTGAAATTCAGAAACTTAGATCTATCCCCAAAAAACAAATCAGGAATAGGAATCCTAGGCTCTAACATTGGATTCTGATCCACAAAATCTTGAATGTTTTGTACCCTTGCAGTGAGATTATCCATACAAGAGGACAGACCTTGAATGTCCATATATACACCTGTATCCTGAACAACCCAGAGGTAAAGGGGAAAAGAGAGACAAAACACACTGCAAAGAAAAAAAAATGGTCTCAGAACTTCTCTTATCCCTCTATTGAGATGCATTAGTACTTTGGGCCACCTGTACTGTTATGACCTGGTGGTCAGGACAATAATGGACCTGGTGGTTAAGAGCACACGGAATGACCTGATAGTTACTGATAATATAGGACGAGCTCTGAGACGTGGGAACTCTGCTGACCGCAATCCCTAATCCTATCACACACACTTGAAATAGCCGTGGATTGCTCCTAACGCTCCCTATGCAACTCGACACAGCCTAAGGAACTAGCTAGCCCTAAAGATAGAAAAATAAAGCCTACCTTGCCTCAGAGAAATTCCCCAAAGGAAAATGCAGCCCCCCACATATAATGACTGTGAGTAAAGATGAAAATTACAAACACAGAGATGAAATAGATTTAGCAAAGTGAGGCTCGACTTACTGAACAGACAGAGGATAGGAAAGGTAGCTTTGCGGTCAGCACAAAAAACTACAAAAAGACCACGCAGAGGGCGCAAAAAGACCCTCCGCACCGACTCACGGTGCGGAGGCGCTCCCTCTGCGTTCCAGAGCTTCCAGCAAGCAAGACAACAATCAAAATAGCAAACTGGACAGAAAAATAGCAAACCAGAGAAAAACAAGCAGGAACTTAGCTTCTGCTGGGAAGACAGGTCACAAGAACGATCCAGGAGTGAACAAGACCAATACTGGAACATTGACAGGTGGCATGGAGCAATGATCTAGGTGGAGTTAAATAGAGCAGCCAGCTAACGAATTAACCTCGTCACCTGTGGAAGGAACCTCAGAAGCCGCAGCCCCACTCACCACCACCAGAGGAAGCCCATGGACAGAACCAGCCGAAGTACCATTCATGACCACAGGAGGGAGCTTGACAACAGAATTCACAACAGACCACTCCCTCCATCCTTTAAAAGGTCACCTGGTTCATCAGCTGACTTTCGGCGTTAGTTCATTCTGCAGCGACCAAGCCAGGAGTAGGAGCTAGCTGTGAGCTTATGTTCTACTGCTGTGTCC
This sequence comes from Ranitomeya imitator, assembly GCF_032444005.1. Taxonomy (NCBI): domain Eukaryota; kingdom Metazoa; phylum Chordata; class Amphibia; order Anura; family Dendrobatidae; genus Ranitomeya; species Ranitomeya imitator. Next base: position 706,844,555 of record NC_091284.1, on the reverse strand, counting down.
GTTTCATCTGGTGTTTCTTCCTGCTGTGCTGTGCTTTGCAGGTTTAAGCTAAGTCTGGTTTTTCTTATCCTTTTCAGTTTTGGTGATATTTTTACTCTGGTGCAGTTTACCTCTCTTGGGGGGGAGAGGGGGTCACTTATAGGGTCTGCACAGGAGACAGGGATACGCTGGCGGCTCGGGCCTCCTAACCTTCATAGGTACCCCCGAAATAAGGGAAAGTCAGGGTCCCTTATAGTGGCAGGGACAGGTGCGGGTTCCAATACGCCGTCCTGCCCCTTTAACGCCATATCGGCGTGACAAATACATTCCTCAGTCCTCCATATAGTATAATACACTCATCAGTCCTCCACATAGTATAATACACTCCTCATAGTCCTCCATATATTAAAATATACTGCTCAGTCCTCCATCTTAATATATACTTACTTTGTAATGTCGTGACATTAACACCGACCATACATTATTTCTGGTGAGCCTTGGCTCAAATGCAGGCTTTTGCCCAACTGCTTCTGACTTTCACCGATGAGTTTAAGGGGCTGCGTGGTGAGGTGGTGCAGCAGCTGCAGCAGTTGGTGGGGTTTTGGGCTTCGGCCCAGGTACATGCTCAACCTGAGCCAAAGTTATCTCTTCTTGACAGGTTCTCTTGTGAGAGAGATACATTTTTTGTTTTTAAGGAGGCCTGTAAGTTATACTTCAGGCTCCGCCCTCGTTCATCAGGGAGTGAGGAACAACGGGTGGGAATCATAGTTTCCCTACTTAAAGGTGATCCCCAATCCTGGGCCTTCTCCCTGCCGACCAATTCTCCATCTCTACGGTCAGTGGACGAGTTTTTTGCGGCTCTGGCGCTGGTATATGGTGACCCGGATGGCGTCTCCTTGGCGGAATCCCGACTCCGCAAGATCAAGCAGGGGGCTCGGCCGGCGGAGGAGTACTGTTCAGAGTTCAGGAGGTGGGCCACTGACACACAGTGGAATGACCCGGCCCTTAGGAGCCATTTTGTGCAGGGTCTGTCTCCTAGGTTGCAAGATACTCTGGTACAGTACGCCGCTCCCAAGTCATTGGAGGCCGCCATGTCCCTTGCTATCCGGGTGGATAGACGTTTGAGGGAGAGGCATACACCAAATGTGCCCCCGGTAGTCCTTGCTAGGGAGGAGGACACACCTGATCAGGTGGACGAACCCATGCAGCTGGGAGGAGTTGCTTCCCAAACAGGGTTGTCTGGGGTTCGCCGTGGTGTGGGGGCATGTTTTTACTGTGGGCAGACTGGTCATTTTATCAATGTCTGACCAGCTCGCACCAAGATACCTGTTCCATCTAAAAAGCCGCGTCCCCCTGGTTGTGTGGAAGGAAGCGACCAGGGAGTGTATATTTCTTCCATTTTCTCATCTCAGTGTACCTTACCTGCTGAGGTGGTTGTTGCTGAGGTAACTGAGAATGTTCCGGTGCTCGTGGACAGTGGAGCAGGAGTCAATCTGGTGGATGCTCATTTTGTCCAGACCCATGGCCTGAGGTGTAGAACACTAACAAGACCTCTAAGTGTTCAGGCCATTGACTCCGTACCACTCAGCCAGGGGTGGGTGACCCAAGTCGTGGATGATATACACCTGCGTATAGGGACTCGTCATGAGGAGTTACTGTCGTGCTACGTCTTGGGGGGAATACCTACAGCCATCGTTTTAGGACTCCCTTGGTTGAGTAAACACAACCCGGTCATTGACTGGCTGTCCAGAGAGGTAGTCAGCTAGGGTCAGTCGTGTAAGGACTGCTGTCCAGGAGCTACGATCTCTGCCGTCCTTCTACAACCTACCCCTTCTTCTCCTGTGGGGGCTTGTAGAGGTGTTTGAAGGGAGTAGGGGCAAGACTCTATCCTCATTACATTCTAACCCGGTATTTTTACTCTGGTGCAGTTTACCTCTCTTGGGGGGAAGAGGGGGTCACTTATAGGGTCTGCACAGGAGACAGGGATACGCTGGCGGCTCGGGCCTCCTAACCTTCATAGGTACCCCCGAGATAAGGGAAAGTCAGGGTCCCTTACAGTGGCAGGGACAGGTGCGGGTTCCAATATGCCATCCTGCCCCTTTAACGCCATATCGGCGTGACAAATACATTCCTCAGTCCTCCATATAGTATAATACACTCATCAGTCCTCCACATAGTATAATACACTCCTCATAGTCCTCCATATATTAAAATATACTGCTCAGTCCTCCATCTTAATATATACTTACTTTGTAATGTCTTCACATCCTGTTTCATCCAGATGTGTCCAGATCCGAGAATTCTAAGCGTTGGAAGTTCACCGACCTCCATATTGGGACACCCAAGTGATGGGTGTCTCAATATGGAAACTGCTGCTGGTACCAGCCTCTTGCACGGTACCACCAGCGGAACACCGTCGCACCACACACACACTCACACCGTATACGCCGCACGCACCACACGCACACACTGTATACGCCTTCCGCACAACACACACACACACTGTATACGCATTCACACCACACACACACACACTGTATACGCCATACGCACCACACACACACACTGTATATGCCATACGCACCACACACGCACACTGTATACGCAGTACGCAGTCTCTTGCACGGTACCAACAGCGGAACACTGTCACGAACACGCCGCTGCCAGGATCAGCCAAATGATTCACTGACCACCGTCATCTTTGTACAAGAGGAGCGCATGCGCAGTTTTAATGTGACCGCCGCTATCTGCCTACACAAAGATGGCGGCGGTCTGCTTTACTGCGCCTGTGCGAATTCCGCGCAGGCGCAGTGAATCATTCTGCTGATCCCGGCGGCAGATGTGTGACGTGTCTACAGGCAGAGGAAGCCGATCACAACACTGCAAAGCCTGCCCCCATCGTGACATTACCACCCTCCCGATGCAATAGCATTGAGCCTCCATCTAGTATAGTATATTTCACTCCTCATAGTGCTCCATATAATATTATACACTCTCATAGTCCTCCAAATTGTATAATACACTCCTTAGTCCTCCATATTATTATTATAATACATTTTTTTCAAAACTCCATTTATTCCATGGCGCTTTACATGTGAAAAGGGAGCAACTATAGACAAATACAATAGACATGAGCAAAAAACAAGGCACTTACAGGTACAGAAGAAGGGAGGACCCTGCCCGCAAGGGCTCACAGTCTGCAGGGGATGGGTGAGGATACACTAGGAGAGAGTAGATCTGGTTGTGCGATGGTTCAGTAGGTTGAGGATCACTGCAGGCTGTAGGCTTGTCGGAAGAGGTGAGTCTTCAGGTTCTTTTTGAAGGTTTCTATGGTAGGCAAGAGTCTGATGTGTTGGTGTAGAGAGTTCAAGAGTATGGGGGAAGGACAGAAGAAGTCTTGGATGTAGTTAGTGTATTATAGTCCTTGATATAGTATAATACATTCCTCATAGTCCCCCATATATTAAAATACACTCCTCAGTCCTCCATATAGTATTATACACTTCCCATAGTCCTTCATATAGTATAATACTCTCCTCAGTCCTCCATATAGCATAATACACTCCTCATAGTTTTCCATATATTAAACTACACTGCTCAGTCCTCCATATTGTATAATACACTCGTCATAGTGCTCCTTATAGCATCATGCACCGCCATAGTCATCCATGTAGTACAATTCACTTCCCATAGTATAATTCACTCCATAGTTCTTCATTTAGAATAATGTTTTCTCCATAGTCCTCGATACAATATAATGCAGCCACCCCATAGAGCATAATATAGCCACCCCACAGAGTACAATCAAGCCACCCCACAGAGTATAATGCAGCCACTCCATAGAATATAATGTAGCCCCCCATAGAGTATAATGAAGCCCCCCATAGAATATGATGCAGCATCCCATAGAATAAAATGTAACCCCCTCATATAGCATAATGTAGCCCCCTCATAGAGTATGATGCAATCCTCCCTCATAGAATGTAATGCAGTCCCCATAGAATATACTACAGCCCACCTCCCCAAAGAATATAATGTAGCCCCATCCAAGAGTATGATGCAACCCTCCCTCATAGAATATAATACAGCCCCACATAGAATATATCGTAGCCCCCATATCATTTAATACAGCCCCTCCCCATAGAATATAATGTAGCCCCATCAAAGCGTATGATGCAATGCTCCCCCATAGAATATAATACAGCCCCCCAAAGAATATAATGAAGCCCCCCATAGAATATAATAAAGCCCACCTCCCCATAGAATATAATGTATTCCCATCAAAGAGTATGATGAAATCCTCTCTCATAGAATATAATACAGCCCCACATAGAATATATTGTAGCCCCATCAAAGAGTATGACGTAATCCTCCCCCATAGAATATAATACAGCCCCCTTCCCCAAGAATGGCCCTACAGTCCAGTACTGACTGATATATATTAAAAAAAATACAATCCTCACCTCTCCTCGTGCCCCGCACTGCTCCAGGCTCGGCTCCAGTCTCAGCGGCGGCACGCAGTGGGTGCGCAATGAAGTGACGTCATCGCGTACCCGCAATGTCAGAGGCAGAGGGGAATAATGGGAGAGGGAGCATCATCTGACGCTCTCTCCTCCATCATTGCTTTGAACGCCAGGGGAGTCGGCGCTGGCGGCAGGTGGTCCCCCTTGACTCACAGGCCCGATAGCGGATACGTTGTGTACCACTATTAGCAACACGCCACTGGCTGGGAGCCCCTGGGGGAGCGGGGGGACCCTAGGCAGCTGCCTTGTCTGCCTGCCGCTAACGCCGACCCTGTGTATGACACAGCTGCCAGCAGCTCCAGGGATCAGTCACCGGTATATACAGGGTCTATGTTACATACAAGGTCTATGTTATATACAGGGTCTATGTTATATAGCAAAAAAAAGGGAAGAAGCCAGCACTGCTTCTGGTCAGAACGCAATAACTGAAGTGCGATTGCACATAATAAATTCTAACTGTATTTCAAATATGAGACATTTAGCAAACAATTGATCAATTCTTTGAGCTACCCCTCCACTTCACGGCATTCTCATAATGGGGCAGTCCTATTCTACGTATTTTATTTACGTTGTGCCGTTATGGCCTCCTGAATGTATAAAGAGTATAAAAAGAAAGACCACATTACATGCGAACTGTACCTGGAGCATTTTCAGAATCACTCCCTTGGTGCCAGGAAAGGCAAGCGCAGGTAAAGGCCGATCAGGTCCAGTGCGGACAAAGTCTATGTGATATACAAGGTGTATGTTATGTACAAGGTCTATGTTATGTTCAAGGTCTATGTTATATGCAAGGTCTATGTTATATGCAAGGTCTATGTGATATGCAAGGTCTATGTTATATACAAGGTCTATGAGATATATAAGGTCTATGTGATATGCAAGGTCTATGTGATATACAAGATCTATGTTATATACAGAGTCTATGAGATATACAAGGTCTATGAGATATATACAGTAAGGTCTATGTGATATGCAAGGTCTATGTTACATGCAACTTCTATGATATTTGCAAGGTCTATGTTATACACAATGTCTATGTTATATACAAGGCCTATGTTATATGCAAGGTCTATGTGACTGAGGCCATCATTGCTCTATACGTTTTGGGCCACTTTTTAAGTTGTCTTGCTATTTAGAGACCCGATCTATTATAATTGGTGTCTCGTAGTGATGAGCGAATAAGCTTGGAAGAGATGTTATCTGAGTATACTCATGTGCTAACCGAGAGTCTTCGGCGTGCCAGAATAATATGTTCTAGTCCCCGCGTCTGTATGTCTCACAGCTGTTCAACAGCAGCAACGCATGCAGGGATTGCCTAACAAACAAGCAATTCATGCATGTCGAACAGACGTGAGACATGCAGCTGTGGGGACTCAAACATATTATTCAAGCAAAATTGGAGTAACCAATTAAAGAGTAAAAAAGTGCAAAATTTATTAGAAATAGTCAAAGAACACACTATAAAATTGTCAATCAGGACGGACACACAGGAATGCATATAATAGTAATGTGCACATAGAAATAAATCATGAGTATAGTAGTGTGGATGCCCACAGAACGAAAGAGGGCTATATAGTAGATTAAAGGCAGGACTTACCAAGGCTTGTGCACAAGACTAACAAGATAGCAATCAGCCCCAAATGATGGCGGGTAGCCTGGATGCGCGTTTCGTGTCTACACTAGACACTTCCTCGGGGGACACTTGGTAAGTCCTGCCTTTAATCTACTATGTAGCCCTCTTTCGTTCTGTGGGCACCCACACTACTATACTCTACTTGGCTCTATTTACCTTGCCTTACTAGGCTTGACTTGCCTTGCATTCTGATTAGCATCCAGTGAAAACTCTAGGTAGATGCATTACCTCTGTCATGATTTATTTCTATGTGCACATTACTATTATATGCATTCCTGTGTGTCCGTCCTGATTGACAATTTTATAGTGTGTTCTTTGACTATTTCTAATAAATTTTGCACTTTTTTACTCTTTAATTGGTTACTCCAATTTTTCTCCTATTTATAAAATTATGGTATGGAGTCTATATAATATTGTAACTGTGGGTTGATACGACTTAGTATCCCCACTTTTGGCATTTAATATGCAACTGTTTTTTTTTCTTTTGTGTCTACAGATAACACCTCGTCCGAGAATGTTCGCTCATCATCACTAGTGTCTCGTACTCATCTTAATGAGGGGAGTGTAAGAATAAGATGCCTCAAATTAATTGGTGCATCTCCTCCAAAATTATTGCTCTACACAATAGGTTCTCCGGGATTTGAAGTAACATTTCTGGCTTTCAGAACACAGAATTTTTAGATGTAACAGAGCTCAAAAAGCTGCCCCTGCACACACTGCAACTTTCTATGTACATGGTATATATATTTATACTTTGATTATTATTTAGACAATTAAATCTACCTATATATCATTAATAATTTTGTATTTTAATATTAGCTTTATAAGCGTTATCCATAAAAGCAATAACACAGGGTGTTGTATCTGATATACAGGTGTCAGTGTGTTAAGCATTCTTTCTTTTTGTTTTTGAAAGTCTAGTTAATTAGAAAGAGCCAGTTTCACGGACTTCTGCGGAATTCATAATAAACTTCTGCATTTATGATTCTTGTTATATCCAATTAAAATATTTTCTATCCCCAATTAAAACAGCTTTTCTGTTAGTTAATGTAAAGCCATTCCTATTTTTCTTGTCTCTGTGGTTGTAATAAAAACTTGTGACCGGGCATCTGAGATCAGACAAGCCCGTAACAGAAAGCGGTTGTGCTCTTGTCTTCAATTCATCGACTTCCTGATTTGGTCAAAACTGGCAAACGTGTGAAATCTTTTGAGTCTCTCCTAAAACTTTCCATACAGATTTCCACATCACATGGTGCCGAAAACCCGGATTGTCAGAACTGGACCTCCTTTGGACCCGACAGCCAGGATCTCTCTGAAACACTGAATAAGCTGCGGTGGGTAACCCATTGTGCTACTAAAATTCAGTGCTACCTAGAGGGCTTCCGGACAAGAAATTGGTGGTCTGAACAAGATAATCTTTGTTGAAACTTTGACGGTATTTGAAATTTTGTATGTATTGATTGTGGTCTCTCTGTTAAATCTTTCAATGGGTCTTTACAGATATAACTGATGATTAAATGACGGTTGAATGAACATTGAATGAAGTGACAAGTGGCCAACCTTGCCCAATGATTTTGGGCAGGCACCTTCACAATTCTGTAGATAAAGGAAATATGGATCCAGCTCCAGGAATAAAATGTAAAAACTTTATTAGTTCACATTAAAATACTGCTGAGACATGACCGGCATAGTGGATAAAGGAGAGCAACCAGCACCCGACTGGACGCGTTTCGAGCAACAAATGTGCCCTTAGTCCTCAGTATGCTGATAGAAACACAGGTTGCAATAAGTATGTTCACAGCAGGTGAGTACAATTAAAATGGACATGTGATATGGATACAAACGTGATAAACTCAACATAGTGAACAAATTAAAACTGCTTAACGAAAAGGTTGGCAAAAAATCTACTATATGAAGCTGAATGTGTGTGTGTGTGTATGTGTGTGTATGTCCGGGATTGGCATCTGCACCGTCGCAGCTACAGCCACAAAATTTTGCACAGTCACACGTCTGGACCCCGAGAGCGTCATAGGCTATATTGTGAGGCGAAATTTTAACCCCGCGCGTTCCAATTCACCAAACAATTTTGCCCCTATCTACATAATGGGGAAAAAAGTGAAAGGAAAAGTGTTGGAAGCGTCGCAGCTACAGCAACAAAATTTTGCACAGTCACACGTCTGGACCCTGAGAGCGTCATAGGCTATGTTGTGATGTGAAATATTAACCCCGCGCTTTCCAATTCACCAAACAATTGTGCCCCTATCTACATAATGGGGAAAAAAGTGAAAGGAAAAGTGTTGGAGGCGTCGCAGCTACAGAAACAAAATTTTGCACAGTCACACGTCTGGACCCTGAGAGCGTCAAAGGCTACGTTGTGAGGTGAAATTTTAACCCCGCGCGTTCCAATTCACCAAACAATTTTGCCCCTATCTACATAATGGGGAAAAAAGTGAAAGGAAAAGTGTTGGAAGCGTCGCAGATACAGCAACAAAATTTTGCACAGTCACACGTCTGGACCCCGAGAGCGTCATAGGCTACGTTGTGAGGTGAAATTTTAACCCCCCGCTTTCCAATTCACCAAACAATTTTGCCCCTATCTACATAATGGGGAAAAAGTGAAAGGAAAAGTGTTGGAAGCGTCGCAGCTACAGCAACAAAATTTTGCACAGTCACACGTCTGGACCCTGAGAGCGTCATAGGCTATGTTGTGAGGTGAAATTTTAACCCCGCGCGTTCCAATTCACCAAACAATTTTGCCCCTATCTACATAATGGGGAAAAAGTGAAAGGAAAAGTGTTGGAAGCGTCGCAGCTACAGCAACAAAATTTTGCACAGTCACACGTCTGGACCCCGAGAGCGTCATAGGCTATGTTGTGAGGTGAAATTTTAACCCCGCGCTTTCCAATTCACCAATTTTGCCCCTATCTACATAATGGGAAAAAATGAAAGGAAAAGTGTAGGAGGCAAATTGACAGCTGCCAGATGTGAACAAGGGGGACTTAAAGAATGAGAGCGATGGCGCCAAAGAGTATATACCGTACAGTTGCTAAGGTGGGGCCTCGACATGGGATACTCACCACACACGGGGATATGAACACACACAAAATGCGCCACACACTACCACGTGCTTGAACACATATTACCCTCAGCACACATTTCACCACAAATACACCAACCTCGCCACATAAAAGTCAAAACACAAAAGTCGCCACTCAAAACTCGCCACGCGCAGAACTCGCCACATGCAAAAACTAGGCTCTTGCAAAACTCGCCACAAGTGCAAAATTCTCCTCATGAAAAACTCGCCACACGCAAAACTTGCACACGCGGAAAAATTGCCACATGCACAAAAGTTGCAACACATGCAAAAGTTGCCTCACACAAAACTTGCACATACTCAAAAGGCACCTCACATAATATTCACAACGCGCAAAACTCGCAATGCGCAAAACTTGCTGCACACAACTTGCTACACTAACCTGTCACATGCACCTCGACACACAAAAAGTTGCTACACGCATGTTGCTACACAAAACTCATCTCACAAAAGTCGCTACATGCATGTCGCCACACGCAACTCAACACACACAACTTGACAAACGAAACTCGCCCTAAAACACACACAAGTCTGGTATTATCCTTCAAAAATAAAAATCTGATTAATAAGCAGACAAACTACAACAATTGCACCATATAGGAAATACGGCAGCTGTCAGTCACATGACCTGTCTATTATGTGTATGTGTGAGCTAATATATACTGCCAGGGGGAGGGCTTCCTGTTGGCTGGGGATTTATCAGGCTGCCAATTTAGCTTACAAATACTGAGGTAAAAATACTGAGCAAATAACGTGTTAACGAGGTCTAATACAGGAGATCACACAGGTATATACTATATACAGGGGAGATGACACACAGATATATACTATATACAGGAGAGATGACACACAGGTATATACTATATACAGGAGAGATTACACACAGGTATATACTATATAGAGGAGGAGATGACATATAGGTACATATATATAGGAGGAGATGACATACAGGTATATACTATATTCAGGAGGAGATGACATACAGGTATATGCTATATATAGAAGATGACATGCAGGTATATACTATATGCAGGAGGAGATGACACTCAGATATATACTATATACAGGGGAGATGACACACAGGTATATACTATATACAGGAGGAGATGACATACAGGTATATGCTATATATAGAAGATGACATGCAGGTATATACTATATGCAGGAGGAGATGACACTCAGATATATACTATATACAGGGGAGATGACACACAGGTATATACTATATACAGGAGGAGATGACATACAGGTATATACTATATATAGAAGGAGATGACATTCAGGTATATACTATATATAGGGGAGATGACACACAGCAGTTATATACTATATACAGGGGAGATGACATACAGGTATATACTATATACAGGAGATGACATACAGATGTATACTATATATAAGGGAGATGACAAACATGTATATACTGAGGTGATGAGGTGAAAATGAGAGGTGTGAGGTGAAAATGAAAAGGTGTGAGTGCAAAATGAGAGGAGTGAGGAAAAATAGTGGAGTGATCAGAAAATGACAGATGTGAGGTTGAAATGACAAGTGTTAGGGGGGAATGAGAGGAGTGAGGGAGAAAATGAGAGGTGTGAGGGAGAAAATGAGAGATGTGAGGGGGAAAATGAAAGATGTGATTGGGAAAATGAGAGGCGTGATGGGAAAATAAGAGAAGTGAGGTGCTATAACTAACCACAGATATTTACTATGCCCAAGCAACGCCGGGCTCTTCAGCTAGTATATAAATAAAGAACGTGCGATTACATAGAAAAAAATGAAAAAAAAAAAACAAACCACAAGATTCGTTAGTAATGGAGCATAATCTCCTTTCGAAGATTTCTGGCTCTGGTATTGAGTCTGAAAATCCAGAAGGCCTCCCTATCACGCAGTTTCTTTTCCCCATCACCACCGCGTATATCTTTGTGTATTTGCTCAATGGCAAATGTCTTAAGATGCATAGTTTGCCTGTTATGATTATTAATAAAGTGGTTAGATACATTGGATACATGTCGAAGTGTGGGATGTACTATATCATAAAGATGTTCTCTGAATCTTTCTCTGAACTTCCTAATAGTAGATCCAACAATGTAAATCACGTGATCAGAGTTACAATTAAGGAATTTTTTTATGGGAAAAGTGGTTACATTTTGTGAACAATTAAAATATGCGTTTTTTTTCATGTAAGCACAAGTTTGACAGGAGTGCGAGCCGCACTTGAAACAGCTTGTGATGGACAACCAATCTGCATGATTTTTAGTTTTTTTGGAATGTAAAAAACTAGGCGACAAAGCATTCCCCAAAGTGGGGGCTCGTCTTCATACGATTCTGATGCTGTCTTTCAAGATAGAATTCATGATATGGTCGTCTCTGAGTAAATTTAGATTGCGTGTAACAATTTGGGAGACAGATTTGAAAAAAGTGCTATAGGTAAGAACCAGCACAGGCTGTGCGGAGTGCGCATTGCGAAGGGAATTTATGTTAGAGCAGTATCTATTTGAGTGGGACTATCAATTACTGTAGGTTCAATGAGTTCTGACCTCTGTCTGGAATCAGCAATGTTAAAGGCTCTGTTCAAAGTCCAATTAGGATATTTTCTGTAGTGAAGCCGCTGTTTGATAATTGTTTTTTCACAGCTGAATGAGGATTCAAGACTGCAGTTTCTACGTGCTCTCAAGGCTTCACCTAAGGCCGGTTTGACACGTCAGTGGCTCCGGTGCGTGAGGTGACAGTTTCCTCACGTACCGGAGACACTGACTCACGTAGACACATTGAAATCAATGTGTCTCTGCACATGTCAGCGTGTTTTCACGGACCGTGTGTCCGTGTGCAAAACACGGAGACATGTCAGTGTTCGTGGGAGCCGGTCATGTCTCAGCAGTACTTTAATGTGAACTAATAAAGTTTTTAAATTTTATTTCTGGAGCTGGATCCATATTTCCCTTCTCTACACGTCGACCAGTGTTGTGGCAGCAACACTTTGTTTCCGTGCTCGGATGGATACTTACCACATCGGACAGATAAACTAAGGGTGAGCTGAAATATACTTTTTTTTTTCTCTGTGTTCACCTTCACAATTCTACCTGTATATTTCAGGAGTCTGCGTGATTGTAAAGTTTGGAGTGATGTTGTAAACTATGAGGATCCTTGAATGTGGGACTGAATGATTTTTGAGTAATCCTTCACATGCAGGTGTGTTCCTTCACATGTAGTGATGAAAAAAAATCGTCCTTAACAGAATCATGGAAGTATGTCTATAGAAGAGGAATCCTTCACGGTAAGGTAGTACTCTGAGGGTATTACTGTACTTGTCCCCTGCAAATTGATAAGGGCTCTCTCTTGAAAGAGGCGCTGAATGCAGCCTTAGGCTGGAGACACACTAGCTTTTTTAAAATCGGTCCGATTTTGATGCAGGAGGGATGGACGAGTGCAATGCAATTGTCATGTGAGTGTCATGCATTTTTTTGTGCGAGTACAATCCGATTTTTCACACTTAGCATCCGATTTACATCCGAATGCTGTGCCATTGCTATCAGACTGCAATGCGATTTTAACATGAGCTTTTACATAGAGAAATTCTATAAGTCATTTACACATCGTTTTAAAATGAAATAATCATCAAAACACACACACACACACACACACATACAGTACAGACCAAAAGTTTGGACACACCTTCTCAAGATTTTTCTGTATTTTCATGACTATGAAAATTGTAAATTCACACTGACAGCATCAAAACTATGAATTAACACATGTGGAATTATATACTTAACAAAAAAGTGTGAAACAGCTGAAAATATGTCTTATATTCCAGGTACTTCAAAAGTAGCCACCTTTTGCTTTGATGACTGCTTTGCACTCTTGGCATTCTCTTGATGAGCTTCAAGAGGTAGTCACCAGGAATGGTCTTCCAACAATCTTGAAGGAGTTCCCAGAGATGCTTAGCACTTGTTGGCCCTTTTGCCTTCACTCTGCGGTCCAGCTCACTCCAAACCAGGTCGATTGGGTTCAGGTCTGGTGACTGGAGGCCAGGTCATCTGGCGTAGCACCCCATCACTCTCCTTCTTGGTCAAATAGCCCTTACACAGCCTGGAGGTGTGTATGGGGTCATTGTCCTGTGTGCTGTTCCATGTATATTCCTCAGTTTCCATGTATGTTGTTATATTTTACTTTGCTGCCACCCAATGGCCTTTTTCTGTATGGCAGCTTGTTTTTCATGTATTTCTTGTGGGCATGTCTTACATCCGGTTCAGGGGTCAAATCTTCTCTTCCTCTGGCAGCCATTTCCAGTTTACTTTCTGTTGTGAGAGGACGTGCTTTTGAACTGGGCTTAGGAAGGCATCAGTCTTTCGACCACTCTCTCATGCTGCTCACACTTGCAGACACATTTGGTGCTACATCTTACTGTACCCTGTCTACCCTGCATTTCTGGAGAAGTTCTGTATTACCAGTTATACGCTGTATGTCCAGATCAACAAAATAAACAAGTCTGGATTGCACAATCCCTGGAGTGCATCATCTCTCTGGACGCTGAGCAGCATTGGTCCTGTCTGCCTCATATCGAGGAAATGCGAAGGTACGATTATCTCTCTCACAACTCTTATTAGTCTGCGACACCTTCATTCGCCTCATGTGGGGACAGAAAAGTCGAAAGACTGCCTTGAAGCCCGGCCAGAATCACCCTTATATCACTATTCACGTGCCCGCTCTCTGCCCGCTCACATACTGCAGCCCTGCTCTGCTAAGAAATCTCCTGCAGCATCACCTCAGACTGCATTGTACATAAAGACTCTCTGTGTATTATACCACACTGCTGCAGATCGTCGGACCGCAGAACCCCACAATTCTCCAACAACACCTTGGGAATCTTATCAGGGGGTCGCAACTAAGCTGCACCGCAATTTCCAGCCCCCAATTCAAAGGTTCAGTTTCTTAAAGGGACAGCGCACCTTAAATCAAAATGGCCGAAAAGGACCTTCCACAGTTCCCCAATGCTGAAACAGAGCAAATACAACCTGATACTGTCCATTATGAAGACCAGGAAGCAGAGCCCGCTTCCACAGCAGACCCAGATGCACGACCAGTACGTTCCATGAAGCCAACATTAAAGGTCCTCGAGAATTACTGTTCCACAAGGGATGAGTTCAATGACAACTTGGACGACCTATGGGAACGAGTCGCCTCCCTTATGTCAAGCGTCCAACGCCATAAAAATGATGCAGCGGGTTTACAGGACACTATAAGACAGCTAGACGTGGCCCACGGCAGATACAAGAGACTGTCCGCGAAGTATGCTGCCTTCCTAAAAGAATCTAAAATCGACGAAGCCCTATCAGAGTTAAGCAAGGCAGATTCCACAGACAGAGAAAGGGACGCCGCCGTGCAAGACGCCAAAGATAAAGCGGAGCTTCGTATCACCCATCTGCAAGAAACTAGATCGCACAGGTCAGCCTCGTCTAACTCTGCTCGGTCATACAAATCATCCTGCTCAAGAACTTCAGCCCTCAGCGACAGAATCCTAGAGGCCCGTTTAAATGCAGAGCGGTCCAAACTAAGACATTCATACACCGAAAAGAGAGCAGAAGCAGAGGCTAGAGCAAAGATTCTTCAAACAGAAATGGAGGAAGAAATTGCATTAGCCGAAGTAAAAATACTCGAGCAAGCATTGAAGCAAAACCTCGACCCAATTTGCCTGCCACCACAGGAAGAAGACGACCCAGCTGTTCGTACCAGAGACTACGTGCAGAAACAGATACCTGCAGCGCACACCTTCTCCAGTGACGTTCAACCCAAAATTGCGGAAACGTCCAAGTCAGCCCAACCTATGGTGCCAGTATCGCCCACAGCCCCTACAAAGACCCAAGACCAACGCCGTGATGTACCCCCTCAGGAACAATCATCATCGCAAGACGACCACAAGGCACACTCCAGCCCGCCTCCACAGTTCAAGCAGCAGTCATCGGAATCTCTAGAGGTTAAACCACAGCTCAACCCTGCAGCGACATCATTCTACATAGTAACATAGTAACATAGTTAGTAAGGCTGAAAAAAGACATTTGTCCATCCAGTTCAGCCTATATTCCATCATAATAAATCCCCAGATCTACGTCCTTCTACAGAACCTAATAATTGTATGATACAATATTGTTCTGCTCCAGGAAGACATCCAGGCCTCTCTTGAACCCCTCGACTGAGTTCGCCATCACCACCTCCTCAGGCAAGCAATTCCAGATTCTCACTGCCCTAACAGTAAAGAATCCTCTTCTATGTTGGTGGAAAAACCTTCTCTCCTCCAGACGCAAAGAATGCCCCCTTGTGCCCGTCACCTTCCTTGGTATAAACAGATCCTCAGCGAGATATTTGTATTGTCCCCTTATATACTTATACATGGTTATTAGATCGCCCCTCAGTCGTCTTTTTTCTAGACTAAATAATCCTAATTTCGCTAATCTATCTGGGTATTGTAGTTCTCCCATCCCCTTTATTAATTTTGTTGCCCTCCTTTGTACTCTCTCTAGTTCCATTATATCCTTCCTGAGCACCGGTGCCCAAAACTGGACACAGTACTCCATGTGCGGTCTAACTAGGGATTTGTACAGAGGCAGTATAATGCTCTCATCATGTGTATCCAGACCTCTTTTAATGCACCCCATGATCCTGTTTGCCTTGGCAGCTGCTGCCTGGCACTGGCTGCTCCAGGTAAGTTTATCATTAACTAGGATCCCCAAGTCCTTCTCCCTGTCAGATTTACCCAGTGGTTTCCCATTCAGTGTGTAATGGTGACATTGATTCCTTCTTCCCATGTGTATAACCTTACATTTATCATTGTTAAACCTCATCTGCCACCTTTCAGCCCAAGTTTCCAACTTATCCAGATCCATCTGTAGCAGAATACTATCTTCTCTTGTATTAACTGCTTTACATAGTTTTGTATCATCTGCAAATATCGATATTTTACTGTGTAAACCTTCTACCAGATCATTAATGAATATGTTGAAGAGAACAGGTCCCAATACTGACCCCTGCGGTACCCCACTGGTCACAGCGACCCAGTTAGAGACTATACCATTTATAACCACCCTCTGCTTTCTATCACTAAGCCAGTTACTAACCCATTTACACACATTTTCCCCCAGACCAAGCATTCTCATTTTCTGTACCAACCTCTTGTGCGGCACGGTATCAAACGCTTTGGAAAAATCGAGATATACCACGTCCAATGACTCACCGTGGTCCAGTCTATAGCTTACCTCTTCATAAAAACTGATTAGATTGGTTTGACAGGAGCGATTTCTCATAAACCCATGCTGATATGGAGTTAAACAGTTCTCATTGAGATAATCCAGAATAACATCCCTCAGAAACCCTTCAAATATTTTACCAACAATAGAGGTTAGACTTACTGGCCTATAATTTCCAGGTTCACTTTTAGAGCCCTTTTTGAATATTGGCACCACATTTGCTATGCGCCAGTCCTGCGGAACAGACCCTGTCGCTATAGAGTCACTAAAAATAAGAAATAATGGTTTATCTATTACATTACTTAGTTCTCTTAGTACTCGTGGGTGTATGCCATCCGGACCCGGAGATTTATCTATTTTAATCTTATTTAGCCGGTTTCGCACCTCTTCTTGGGTTAGATTGGTGACCCTTAATATAGGGTTTTCATTGATTCTTGGGATTTCACCTAGCATTTCATTTTCCACCGTGAATACCGTGGAGAAGAAGGTGTTTAATATGTTAGCTTTTTCCTCGTCATCTACAACCATTCTTTCCTCACTATTTTTTAAGGGGCCTACATTTTCAGTTTTTATTCTTTTACTATTGATATAGTTGAAGAACAGTTTGGGATTAGTTTTACTCTCATTAGCAATGTGCTTCTCTGTTTCCTTTTTGGCAGCTTTAATTAGTTTTTTAGATAAAGTATTTTTCTCCCTATAGTTTTTTAGAGCTTCAATGGTGCCATCCTGCTTTAGTAGTGCAAATGCTTTCTTTTTACTGTTAATTGCCTGTCTTACTTCTTTGTTTAGCCACATTGGGTTTTTCCTATTTCTAGTCCTTTTATTCCCACAAGGTATAAACCGCTTACACTGCCTATTTAGGATGTTCTTAAACATTTCCCATTTATTATCTGTATTCTCATTTCTGAGGATATTGTCCCAGTCTACCAGATTAAGGGCATCTCTAAGCTGTTCAAACTTTGCCTTCCTAAAGTTCAATGTTTTTGTGACTCCCTGACAAGTCCCCCTAGTGAAAGACAGGTGAAACTGCACAATATTGTGGTCGCTATTTCCTAAATGCCCAACCACCTGCAGATTTGTTATTCTGTCAGGTCTATTAGATAGTATTAGGTCTAAAAGTGCTGCTCCTCTGGTTGGATTCTGCACCAATTGTGAAAGATAATTTTTCTTGGTTATTAGCAGAAACCTGTTGCCTTTATGGGTTTCACAGGTTTCTGTTTCCCAGTTAATATCCGGGTAGTTAAAGTCCCCCATAACCAGGACCTCATTATGGGTTGCAGCTTCATCTATCTGCTTTAGAAGTAGACTTTCCATGCTTTCTGTTATATTTGGGGGTTTGTAACAGACCCCAATGAGAATTTTGTTACCATTTTTCCCTCCATGAATTTCAACCCATATGGACTCGACATCCTCATTCCCTTCGCTAATATCCTCCCTTAAAGTGGACTTTAGACAAGACTTTACATAGAGACAAACCCCTCCTCCTCTCCGATTTTTACGATCCTTTCTAAACAGACTGTAACCCTGTAAGTTAACTGCCCAGTCATAGCTTTCATCTAACCATGTCTCGGTTATTCCCACTATGTCAAAGTTACCTGTAGATATTTCTGCTTCTAGTTCTTCCATCTTGTTTGTCAGGCTTCTGGCGTTTGCGAGCATGCAGTTTAGAGGATTTTGTTTTGTTCCAATCTCCTCACTGTGGATTGTTTTAGAAATGTTCTTACCTCCCTTCTGAGTATGTTTTCCTGGGTCGTCTTTGTTCGAGTCTAATGTTTTTCTTCCCGTCCCCTCTTCTTCTAGTTTAACGCCCTCCTGATGAGTGTAGCGAGTCTTCTAGCGAATGTGTGTTTCCCAGGTTTGTTGAGGTGTAGTCCATCTCTGGCGAGGAGTCCATCATACCAGTAATTCACACCGTGGTCCAGGAATCCAAATCCTTGTTGTCTGCACCATCGTCTTAGCCAGTTGTTTGCATCAAGGATCCTGTTCCATCTCCTGGTGCCATGCCCGTCTACTGGAAGGATAGAAGAAAAAACTACCTGTGCATCCAGTTCCTTTACTTTCTTCCCCAACTCTTCAAAGTCTTTGCAGATTGTCGGTAGGTCCTTCCTTGCCGTGTCATTGGTGCCAACATGTATCAGAAGAAATGGGTGGACGTCCTTGGAGCTGAAGAGCTTTGGTATCCTATCGGTCACATCCTTGATCATCGCACCTGGAAGGCAGCATACTTCTCTTGCAGTTATGTCCGGTCTGCAGATGGCTGCTTCGGTGCCTCTCAGTAGTGAGTCTCCCACCACCACCACTCTTCGTTGCTTCTTGGCTGTACTTTTTGCTGTCACTTGTTGCTGTGTGCCCTTTTCTTTTTTGCTTGCTGGTATTGCTTCATTCTTAGGTGTGCCATCTTCATCCTCTACAAAGATTTGATATCGGTTCTTCAGTTGTGTGGTTGGTGATTTCTCCATGGTCTTCTTGCTTCTTTTGGTCACATGCTTCCACTCATCTGCTTTTGGAGGTTCTCTGACACTTTTTGCACCTTCTGTGACCAGTAGAGATGCTTCTGTTCTGTCTAGAAAGTCTTCATTCTCTTTGATGAGTTTCAAAGTTGCTATTCTTTCTTCCAGACCCCGCACCTTTTCTTCTAAAAGGGCCACTAGTCTACACTTCTGACAGGTGAAATTGGATTCTTCTTCTGGTCGATCTGTGAACATGTAGCACATGCTGCAGCTCACCATGTAGGTTGTCACATCTGCCATGTTGCTCCTAGATCCTGCTGACTTGCTGTGTGTTTTCCTTCTTGTGTAATCTACTCAGCCAAGCTCTCTTGCAATAATGTCCTACAGGCAAAAATTTGCGCGCCGTAAGGCGCGCGGTTTGGTGATGCTTTCGAAGCAGCTGGTCCCGGCTGTACCCAACGATCTTCTAGCTTAGGGAGACTTCGCTTCTCCCAGAAGGCACCTGGAATATGCAAATTAGCCTCCTGAAGCTTGAATCCCTGGTTTGGTGATGCTTTCGAAGCAGCTGGTCCCGGCTGTACCCAACGATCTTCTAGCTTAGGGAGACTTCGCTTCTCCCAGAAGGCACCTGGAATATGCAAATTAGCCTCCTGAAGCTTGAATCCCTGGTTTGGTGATGCTTTCGAAGCAGCTGGTCCCGGCTGTACCCAACGATCTTCTAGCTTAGGGAGACTTCGCTTCTCCCAGAAGGCACCTGGAATATGCAAATTAGCCTCCTGAAGCTTGAATCCCTGGTTTGGTGATGCTTTCGAAGCAGCTGGTCCCGGCTGTACCCAACGATCTTCTAGCTTAGGGAGACTTCGCTTCTCCCAGAAGGCACCTGGAATATGCAAATTAGCCTCCTGAAGCTTGAATCCCTGGTTTGGTGATGCTTTCGAAGCAGCTGGTCCCGGCTGTACCCAACGATCTTCTAGCTTAGGGAGACTTCGCTTCTCCCAGAAGGCACCTGGAATATGCAAATTAGCCTCCTGAAGCTTGAATCCCTGGCTACCCGGGAACAATTCACCCTTCCACGCCACACGGCTTATACGCCCGAGGGGCACCACAAGCTAATATGGTAACAAGGAGTGAAGGATCAGACATGTCCGAGTTTGCCAGGTTCATGGTGAGCAGGGAGCTAATCAGCACTAGCCTCTCAAAAATCGACGACTGTGCAGAGAACTAAAGAACCTGGAAAGCAACCTTCAAGGCCGCCATTGCTGATCTCAACCTATCCGCGGAGCAGGAGCTCGACCTCATGGTAAAATGGTTGGGTCCTGAATCCACAAACCGTATCAAGAGTCTTAGGACCGTCTATGTGGGGCAAGCTGAAGCAGGTCTCGCTGCTGCCTGGCAGAGACTCGAAAGAACCTACGGCAGCGCTGAAGCCATAGAAAAGTCCCTATTCAAGAGACTGCAGAACGTTCCAAGGATCAACCTTAAGGAAGCCCACAAGCTTCTGGACTTAAGTGATCTGCTTATGGAGCTGGAACTTGCTAAAAGAGACCCTCGTCTGTCAGGACTGTGCTACCTGGACACTGCCCATGGGGTGAACCCAATCGTCTCAAAGCTGCCACATAGTCTGCAAGAGAAGTGGGCAGTGTGTGTCTCCAGGTATAAAAGGTCACATGACGTCACCTTTCCTCCGTTCATTCAGTTCTGCAAGTTCATTGACGAACAAGCCCAAATGAGGAACGACCCTAGCCTCGACTTCCTGGAGTCTAACACTGCAGCTCCAGCAACACCTTCATCAAGGTATGAAAGCGTCGCACATAGACGCAAGGACTCAAGGAACAGTGTAAGCGTCAGAAAGACTAACCTGCCATCGCCTGCAGTACCTGCCGACAAGCAGTACACTATTCCATCGGGATAAGTCTTTCAATCGTGAGTGTCCCATTCACAAAAGACCACACTCACTGAACAAATGTAGAGGCTTCAGGTCCAAAACCATGCAGGAGCGCAAGAAAATCCTCAGCGAACTTGGGATATGTTTCAAATGCTGCGCTTCATCAGAACACATGGCCAAGGACTGTAAATCTGCCATTAAGTGTGAAGAGTGTCATAGCGACAGACACCCATCAGCCTTGCACCCAGGCTCAGTCACCGGCGAAACAGCAGTTGCAGTTACCTCTAGTCCCGCTACAAACCATGGCGGGGAGCCACAGAATCACGCCAAGTCAACCACAGCTGTGTCCTGCTCATGCTCAGAGGTATGTGGGGAGAATCAAAGTGCTAAATGCTGTGCCAGGATATGCCTAATCAGAGTCTATCCAGAAGGGCAACCAGAGAAGGCTGTAAAAATGTATGCCATCATTGACGATCAGAGCAATCGATCCCTAGCTGGACCTAAGTTCTTTGAAGCCTTTAGAATCAAGGGACCAGCAACACCCTACACTCTGAATACTTGCTCGGGGCGCATAGAGACTAGCGGCAGAAGAGCACAAGGTTTCATTGCTTCTCCTGTCAATGAAGACGTAGAAATACCCCTACCTACGCTAATTGAATGCGATCAAATACCAGACCAAAGGGATGAGATCCCTACCCCGGAAGCTGCTTTCCACCAACCACACTTAAGGCACCTAGCCAGCGTTATCCCACCTTTGGACACAGATGCTGAAATCCTACTTCTGCTCGGCAGAGACAATTTGAGGATACATAAGGTCCGCCAACAGTGTAATGGTCCTGACTACGCCCCCTACGCCCAGAGACTTGACTTGGGGTGGGTAGTCATAGGAAATGTATGCTTGGACCAAACAGGAGTCCATTCCTTTAAGACGTACGTACGCCGAGACGGGCGCACTACCTTCTGCAAACCATGTCCTCATCACTATGAGGTGAAGGAAAAGCTTCCAGATTCTGTACAGCTGCCTGATGTTATCCCTTCTCCCTATGCAGACGACTTGGGAAAATTGGTGTTTCATACCACTAAGGATGACAACAAAGTAGCCCCATCTATGGAAGACAAGGAATTTGTCAGGATAATGGACAATGAGTTCCTTAAGGACGAAACCAATCACTGGGTTTTCCCCTTACCCTTCCGAGCTACCAGGGTAAGGCTCCCGAACAATCGTGAACAAGCCTTGTCCAGATTTAACTCTCTCCAGCGCACGCTAAGCAATAAACCGGAGATGAAAGAACACATTGTCACCTTTATGGGCAAAATATTCCATAACAACCATGCGGAGCCAGCGTCTCCCTTAAAGGAAAACGAGGAGTGCTGGTACCTACCCTCATTTGGAGTATATCACCCGAAGAAACCTAAACAAATTAGAGTTGTCTTTGATTCAAGCGCCAAACATCAAGGCGTATCTCTCAATGATGTCCTCCTCACAGGTCCTAATCTGACAAACAACCTAGTAGGAGTGTTGATGAGGTTCAGGAAAGAGCCCATTGCCATCACCGCCGACATTGAACAGATGTTCCACTGTTTCATAGTCCGAGAGGACCACAGGAATTTCCTCAGGTTCCTGTGGTACAAGGACAATGACCCCAGCAAAGAGATGGTGGAGTATCGCATGCGGGTGCACGTATTCGGGAACAGCCCTTCACCCGCTGTGGCAACATATGGCCTGCGGAGAACCGCACAAGAAGGAGAGTCTGAGTATGGAACAGACGCCAGAGACTTTGTAGAGAAAGACTTCTACGTAGATGATGGACTAAAATCTCTACCTACAGAAGAAGCTGCAATCGACCTACTCAAAAGGACCCAACATATGCTGTACCGAGCTAAGCTTAGACTGCACAAAATTGCCTCAAACAGCCCAGCTGTTATGAGAGCCTTTGAGTCAAGTGACCACGCACCTGGATTCAAGGACATAGACCTGGGACCAGACCGTCCGCCTGTGCAGAGAAGCTTAGGCCTGAGGTGGAACCTGTCAGCCGACACCTTCGGATTCCAAATCAACTGTGCAGACAAACCATTCACTAAACGTGGTGTCCTGTCAGTGGTAAATAGCCTGTATGACCCACTGGGATTCGTAGCACCAATTACCATACAAGGTAAATCCCTTCTGAGACAGCTGTCCGAAACTGTCAAGGACTGGGATACCCCTCTACCTCCTGATAAGGAACCAAAATGGGAAACCTGGAAGCAGTCTTTGTGTGCCTTGGATAAAATCCATATACCGAGATGCTACGCTGGAATCTCACTTGCTGCTAGCACCAGGACGGAACTCCATGTGTTCTCGGATGCATCCACGGAGGCCATTGCAGCTGTTGTCTACCTGAAGGTAACGGGATCTGACAATCAAGATCATGTTGGGTTCGTTTTCGGCAAAGCTAAGTTGGCTCCGAAGCCTGACCACACTATTCCCAGGCTGGAACTCTGTGGGGCTGTGCTTGCAGTAGAACTCGCAGACTTTATTCAGCATGAGCTGGACACTCACATAGATGACGTACAATACTACAGTGACAGTAAAGTTGTCTTAGGTTACATCTACAACCAAACAAGGCGCTTCTACGTGTACGTCAGTAACCGCATTGAGAGAATAAGAAGGTCTTCCAAACCTGAACAGTGGCACTATATCCCATCTGAACCTAATCCAGCCGACCATGCCACTAGACCTATGTCTATAAATTCCTTTGCTAACTCTTCTTGGCTTTCAGGTCCAAAGTTTCTGCTGGAACAGAAGGGAAGTGAATGTGTTCAGGAACTCTTCAGCATCCAGGATCCGGACGATGATCCAGAAGTCCGCTCCGAGGTCAGTGCTCTGGCCACGAATGCAAAACCAACCTCCACCCTCGGTTGTCAGCGCTTCGAACGCTTCTCCAATTGGATGAAACTCGTCAGGACTATTGCAAGGTTAGTCCACATTGCGAGATCTTATCACAATTCACATGGAGACAAAGACTGTCATGGTTGGCACGTCTGTCAAAAACCACTCTCTGCTGAGGACATTTCTCACTGTGAGTCTCTTATAATACTTTATGTCCAGCAGAGTGTATTCAGTACCGAATGGGAATGCTTATACCACAAACAGCAGATCCCTCCGAAAAGCCCCATTGCCCATTTGAATCCACTAATGGACAGCTTCGGTTTGCTGAGAGTCGGAGGTCGATTAAGTCGAGCCAAGCTAGAGTTTTCAGAGCAACATCCTTGCATCATTCCCAGTAGACATCACATCACCGATCTACTGATTCGGCACTTTCATGAAAAAACTGAACACCAAGGCAGGCAGATCACAGAGGGCAAGATACGGTCTGCGGGACTTTGGATCATAGGCATGAAAAGACGTGTAGCGGGATCAATACATCGCTGTGTGCAATGTCGCAAAACTAGAGGAAAACAGGTACATCAACAAATGGCTGACCTACCCTTTGACAGACTGAGCACCGAACCGCCTTTTACCTACGTTGGCCTAGACGTCTTTGGGCCATGGATGGTATCTGCACGCAGGACTCGTGGAGGTCATGCCAACAGCAAACGTTGGGCCGTACTATTCACTTGCATGAGTGTCCGTGCCGTTCACATAGAAGTGATAGAATCTATGGACACATCCAGCCTGATTAACGCCCTTCGGCGGTTTCTAGCGATCAGAGGACCAGTGAAACAGTTAAGGTCCGACCGCGGAAGCAACTTCATCGGTGCATGTCGAGAGCTGGATATTGACATCAAGCCAATTCAGGATCAACTGGCAGAAAGAGGTTGCACCTGGATCTTCAATCCTCCGCATAGTTCTCACATGGGAGGTTCCTGGGAAAGGATGATCGGAATCTCACGCAACATCTTGAACTCTATGCTTATGGACAGAAACTCTTCAAGACTTACGCATGAGACCTTGGTTACTCTTCTGGCTGAAGTTTCTGCCATAATCAACTCAAGACCCCTTGTCCCAGTGTCAATGGATCCTGAAACGCCAACTATTCTTACGCCGGCTACTCTTCTTACCCAAAAGATCGGGAACCCGCTAACAGTCAGTGGAGAGTTTACTCACGCAAACTCCTACCAGAAGCAGTGGAAACGCGTACAGTACCTCGCCAATTACTTCTGGAACCGATGGAGAAAGGAGTATCTTGTGGTTCTGCAAGGAAGAAGAAAATGGCGACAGAGTAAACCGAACTTGAAGGAAGGAGATATTGTGTTAATGAAGGAACAACAAGCTCAAAGGATTGACTGGCCTATGGGAATCATTAAAAAGACTTTCCCTAGTGAAGACGGTAAGGTCCGGAAGGTGGAGCTGAAAGTCCTTAGGAAAGGTGAACCTAAGACATTTCAGAGGCCAATCCACGAGCTCGTACTGGTACTACCAATCGAGGACATTCCGGTAGGATAAACTATGAACAGAACACTGCACTAGTACTTTACCCATTGGATTACAGTGGGTCAGAGATAGTTTGGCCTAGTGCGGCTTCTCTGATCCGAAGATGGGTTTTCCATTGGATTATCTCAGGAACTGACTTAATGTCTTGTTTAAAGTTATTATTGCATTACATGCATGTTTGGTTTCATTTTCTAGGTTGTTGGACTTTTTAAGGACATTGATATAGTGAAATCCCTTTCGGAATTTCAGACGGGGAGTGTGCTGTTCCATGTATATTCCTCAGTTTCCATGTATGTTGTTATATTTTACTCTGCTGCCACCCAATGGCCTTTTTCTGTATGGCAGCTTGTTTTTCATGTATTTCTTGTGGGCATGTCTTACATCCGGTTCAGGGGTCAAATCTTCTCTTCCTCTGGCAGCCATTTCCAGTTTACTTTCTGTTGTGAGAGGACGTGCTTTTGAACTGGGCTTAGGAAGGCATCAGTCTTTCGACCACTCTCTCATGCTGCTCACACTTGCAGACACACTTGGTACTACATCTTATTGTACCCTGTCTACCCTGCATTTCTGGAGAAGTTCTGTATTACCAGTTATACGCTGTATGTCCAGATCAACAAAATAAACAAGTCTGGATTACACAATCCCTGGAGTGCATCATCTCTCTGGACGCTGAGCAGCATTGGTCCTGTCTGCCTCATATCGAGGAAATGCGAAGGTACGATTATCTCTCTCACAACTCTTATTAGTCTGCGACACCTTCATTCGCCTCATGTGGGGACAGAACATCCTGTTAAAAAATAAATGATGGTCCAACTAAACGCAAACCGGATGGAATAGCATGCCGCTGCAAGATGCTGTGGTAGCCATTCTGGTTCAGTATGCCTTCAATTTTGAATAAATCCCCAACAGTGTCACCAGCAAAGCACCCCCACACCATCACACCTCCTCCTCCATGCTTCACGGTGGGAACCAGTCATGTAGAGTCCATCCGTTCACTTTTTCTGCATCGCACAAAGACACGGTGGTTGGAACCAAAGATCTCAAATTTGGACTCATCAGACCAAAGCACAGATTTCCACTGGTCTAATGTCCATTCCTTGTGTTCTTTAGCCCAAACAAGTCTCTTCTGCTTGTTGCCTGTCCTTAGCAGTGGTTTCCTAGCAGCTATTTTACCATGAAGGCCTGCTGCACAAAGTCTCCTCTTAACAGTTGTTGTAGAGATGTGTCTGCTGCTAGAACTCTGTGTGGCATTGACCTGGTCTCTAATCTGAGCTGCTGTTAACCTGCAATTTCTGAGGCTGGTGACTCGGATAAACTTATCCTCAGAAGCAGAGGTGACTCTTGGTCTTCCTTTCCTGGGGCGGTCCTCATGGGAGCCAGTTTCTTTGTAGCGCTTGATGGTTTTTGCCACTGCACTTGGGGACACTTTAAAGTTCAAAGTTTTCCCAATTTTTCAGACCGACTGACCTTCATTTCTTAAAGGAATGACGGCCACTCATTTTTCTTTACTTAGCTGCTTTTTTCTTGCCATAATACAGATTCTAACAGTCTATTCAGTAGGACTACCAGCTGTGTATCCACCAGACTTCTGCACAACACAACTGATGGTCCCAACAACATTTATAAGGCAAGAAATCCCACTTATTAAACCTGACTGGGCACACCTGTGAAGTGAAAACCATTCCTGGTGACTACCTCTTGAAGTTCATCAAAAGAATGCCAAGAGTGTGCAAAGCAGTCATCAAAGCAAAAGGTGGCTACTTTGAAGAACCTAGAATATAAGACATATTTTCACTTGTTTCACACTTTTTTATTAAGTGTATAACTCCACATGTGTTAAATCATAGATTTGATCGTTTCAGTGTGAATGTACAATTTTCATAGTCATGAAAATGCAGAAAAATCTTTAAAAGGTGTGTCCAAACTTTTGGTCTGTACTGTATATATATATATATATATATATATATATATATATATATATATATACAGTACAGAATAGAATAGATAGAATAGATTTATACACATAGAATAGGTGTATATGCAGCTCTGGAAAAAAATTAAGAGACCACCGCAAATGTTCAGTTTGTCTGATTTTTCTCTTTATAGGTATATTTTTGAGTAAAATGTAAATTGTTTTTTTTATTCTATAAACTTCTGACAACATGTCTCCGAAATTCCAAGCATTCCAATTTTTTTTCTGACAAAGAAAAATGGTCACAAAAAAAACCCAGTACTTTCAGACTGCAAATAATACAAAGAAAACAAGTTCATAATCATTTAGAAACAACAAAACTAATACTCAGGAAGAGTTCAGAAATCAATATTTTGTGGAATAACCATGATTTTTAATCACAGCTTTCATGCGTCTTGGCATGCTTTCCACCAGTCTTTCACACTGCTCCTGGTGCAAAAATGTAAGCAGTTCTTCTTTGTTTGATGGCTTGTGACTATCCATCATCCTCTTGATTACATTCTAGATGTTTTCAATGGAGTTCAGGTCCGGAGATTGGGCTGCCCATGACAGGGTTTTGATGTGGTAGTCTGTTCATTTTTTCCAGATCTGTATATGTATACAGACTGCGCCAGCGCTTGCGCAGTCTATAAAGGCTTCGGACAGAGTGACGCTCCCAGCGTTATATTATATATACAGTGGGGCAAAAAAGTATTTAGTCAGTCAGCAATAGTGCAAGTTCCACCACTTAAAAAGATGAGAGGCGTCTGTAATTTACATCATAGGTAGACCTCAACTATGGGAGACAAACTGAGAAAAAAAAAATCCAGAAAATCACATTGTCTGTTTTTTTAACATTTTATTTGCATATTATGGTGGAAAATAAGTATTTGGTCAGAAACAAAATTTCATCTCAATACTTTGTAATATATCCTTTGTTGGCAATGACAGAGGTCAAACGTTTTCTGTAAGTCTTCACAAGGTTGCCACACACTGTTGTTGGTATGTTGGCCCATTCCTCCATGCAGATCTCCTCTAGAGCAGTGATGTTTTTGGCTTTTCGCTTGGCAACACGGACTTTCAACTCCCTCCAAAGGTTTTCTATAGGGTTGAGATCTGGAGACTGGCTAGGCCACTCCAGGACCTTGAAATGCTTCTTACGAAGCCACTCCTTCGTTGCCCTTGCGGTGTGCTTTGGATCATTGTCATGTTGAAAGACCCAGCCACGTTTCATCTTCAATGCCCTTGCTGATGGAAGGAGGTTTGCACTCAAAATCTCACGATACATGGCCCCATTCATTCTTTCATGTACCCGGATCAGTCGTCCTGGCCCCTTTGCAGAGAAACAGCCCCAAAGCATGATGTTTCCACCACCATGCTTTACAGTAGGTATGGTGTTTGATGGATGCAACTCAGTATTCTTTTTCCTCCAAACACGACAAGTTGTGTTTCTACCAAACAGTTCCAGTTTGGTTTCATCAGACCATAGGACATTCTCCCAAAACTCCTCTGGAT
The DNA here is from genome assembly GCF_032444005.1 of Ranitomeya imitator. Lineage (NCBI taxonomy): Eukaryota > Metazoa > Chordata > Amphibia > Anura > Dendrobatidae > Ranitomeya > Ranitomeya imitator. The sequence goes on along the minus strand of NC_091284.1, from coordinate 706,815,867 downwards.
CATCCAAATGCTCTCTAGCAAACTTCAGACGGGCCCGGACATGTACTGGCTTAAGCAGTGGGACACGTCTGGCACTGCAGGATCTGAGTCCATGGTGGCGTAGTGTGTTACTTATGGTAGGCCTTGTTACATTGGTCCCAGCTCTCTGCAGTTCATTCACTAGGTCCCCCCGCGTGGTTCTGGGATTTCTGCTCACCGTTCTTGTAATCATTCTGACCCCACGGGGTGGGATTTTGCGTGGAGCCCCAGATCGAGGGAGATTATCAGTGGTCTTGTATGTCTTCCATTTTCTAATTATTGCTCCCACTGTTGATTTCTTCACTCCAAGCTGGTTGGCTATTGCAGATTCAGTCTTCCCAGCCTGGTGCAGGGCTACAATTTTGTTTATGGTGTCCTTTCACAGCTCTTTGGTCTTCACCATAGTGGAGTTTGGAGTCAGACTGTTTGAGGGTGTGCACAGGTGTCTTTTTATACTGATAACAAGTTTAAACAGGTGCCATTACTACAGGTAATGAGTGGAGGAAAGAGGAGACTCTTAAAGAAGAAGTTACAGGTCTGTGAGAGCCAGAAATCTTGATTGTTTGTTTCTGACCAAATACTTATTTTCCACCATAATATGCAAAAAAAATGTTAAAAAAACAGAAAATGTGATTTTCTGGATTTTTTTTTCTCAGTTTGTCTCCCATAGTTGAGGTCTACCTATGATGTAAATTACAGACGCCTCTCATCTTTTTAAGTGGTGGAACTTGACTGACTAAATACTTTTTTGCCCCACTGTATATATATATATATATATATATATATAATATAACGCTGGGAGCGTTATATTATATATATATATATATATATATATATATATATATATAATATAACGCTGGGAGCGTCACTCTGTCCGAAGCCTTTATAGACTGCGCAAGCGCTGGCGCACTCTGGACCCCACAGAGTGACGCTCCCAGGAGATCGCGGTATGCGTAAGTCACCGGAGAGGCAGGGACGCGCCAGGAGGGTAAGTATATTCACCTGTCCCCCGTTCCAGCGCTGTGTGCGGCTCCGTCTCCCGGGTCCTCTGCCTGTGACGTTCACAGTTTAGAGGGCGCGATGACGCGCTTAATGCGCGCCGCCCTCTGACTGAACAGTCACAGCCAGAAGAGCCGGAACACGGAGCGGCACGCAGCGCTGGAACGGGACAGACAGGTGAATATAGCAAGTGCTGGGGGGCCTGAGCAGCGGCGAGTCCGGCACCTGACCCCCACAGCGCGCCGGTGTCCCCGCCTGCTCAGGCCCCCCAGCACTCGGCGCCCAGCGACGATAGGTGAGTATAGTATTTTTTTTTATATATCGCAGCAGCACACGGGGCATATAATCCTATGGAGCATCTTATGGGGCCATCAACCATAATGGAGCAGTGTACGGGGGCATATACTATGGAGCATGTTATGGGGGCCATAGACCTTTATGGAGCAGCGTATGGGGCATAGAACGGGGGCACAGGATGGGAGCACATGACAAAACGGGGGCGCAGGATGGGAGCAGCACATGACAGAATGGGGGCGCAGGATGGGAGCACATGACAGAACGGGGGTGCAGGATGGCAGCAGCACATGACAGAATGGGGTGCAGGATGGCAGCAGCACATGACAGAACGGGGGCGCAGGATGGGAGCAGCACATGACAGAACGGGGGCACAGGATGGGAGCAGCATATGACAGGATGGGGGCGCAGGATGGGTGCAGCACATGTCAGAATGGAGGCGCAGGATGGGTGCAGCACATGTCAGAATGGAGGCGCAAGATGGGAGCAGCGCATGTCAGAATGGGGGTGCAGGATGGGAGCAGCACATGACAGAATGGGGACGCAGGATGGAGCAGCTCATGACAGGATGGGGACGCAGGATGGAGCAGCTCATGACAGGATGGGGACGCAGGATGGAGCAGCACATGACAGGATGGGACGCAGGATGGAGCAGCACATGACAGGATGGGGACGCAGGATGGAGCAGCACATGACAGGATGGTGACGCAGGATGGAGCAGCACATGACAGGATGGGGACGCAGGATGGAGCAGCCCATGACAGGATGGGTACGCAGGATGGAGCAGCACATGACAGGATGGGGACGCAGGATGGAGCAGCACATGACAGGATGGAGACCATATACCAATATAAATGCTCGCCACCCGGGCGTAGAATGGGTTCAAGAGCTAGTATATACATATATATATATATGCATACATATATACATATATATGTATATATATATATATATATATATATATATATATATGTCAGTGACACATATATCTATAATATAATTGTCTAAGGGTTACTTCCGTCTTTCTGTTTGTCTGTCCTTCTGTCTGTCACGGAAATCCCAAGTCACTGATTGGTCGCGGCAAAACAGCCACGACCAATCAGCGACGAGCGCAGTCCAGCCGGCGCGACCAATCAGCGACATTGCCATGGGATTTAAATCCCGCTTCCCTGATTGGTCGTGCCCAGCCGGCGCGACCAATCAGCGATATTGGCGCGGGATTTAAATCCCGCCTCCCTGATTGGTCGCGCCCAGCCGACTCTGGGACCGCTCACACAGGGTTAATGCCAGCGGTGACGGACCGCGTTATGCCGCGGGTTACGCACTCCGTTACCGCTGCTATTAACCCTGTGTGTCCCCAACATTTTACTATTGATGCTGCCTATGCAGCGTCAATAGTAAAAAAATCTAATGTTAAAAATAATAATAATAAAAAAACCTACTATACTCACCCTCCGTAGTCCGACGATGCGCTCGCACCTTCCGCCAGCTTCCGGTCCCAGAGATGCATTGCGAAATTACCCAGAAGACTTAGCGGTCTCGAGAGACCGCTAAGTCGTCTAGGTAATTTCGCAATGCATCCTGGGAACGGAAGATGGCGGCAGCCATGCGCCCATCGCCACAGCGCCGTTGGATCCCAGGGGGTGAGTATGTAACTATTTTTTATTTTAATTCTTTTTTTTTAACAAGGATATGTGTCCACACTGCTAAATACTGCGTGAGCTACATTGCTGCTATATACTAAGTGGGCAGTACTATATATTACATGGCTGCTATATACTACGTGGGCAGTACTATATACTACATGGCTGCTATATACTACGTGGACAGTACTATATACTACATGGCTGCTATATACTACGTGGGTAGTACTATATACTACATGGCTGCTATATACTACGTGGGCAGTACTATATACTACATGGCTGCTATATACTATGTGGACAGTACAATATACTACATGGCTGCTATATACTACGTGGGCAGTACTATATACCACATGGCTGCTATATACTACGTGGGCAGTACTGTATAGTACATGGATGCTATATACTACGTGGACAGTACTATATACCACATGGCTGCTATATACTACATGGGTAGTACTATATACTACATGGCTGCTATATACTATGTGGACAGTACTATATACTACATGGCTGCTATATACTACGTGGGCAGTACTATATACCACATGGCTGCTATATACTATGTAGACAGTACTATTTACTACATGGCTGCTATATACTACGTGGACAGTACTATATACTACATGGCTGCTATATACTACGTGGGCAGTACTATATACTACATGGCTGCTATATACTACGTGGCCTGTGTTAGATGCTGCGTGGGCTGCGTTATATACAACGCATCGGCTATTCTACAATATGTATGTATATAGCAGCCACATACTATATAGCACAGGCCACGTACTATTTGTATGCTATATACTACATGGCTCCTATATACTATGTGGCTGCTATATACATACATATTCTAGAATACCCGATGCGTTACAATCGGGCCACCATCTAGTATATATATATATCTACTATATAATTGTCTAAGGGTCACTTCCGTCTTTCTGTCTGTCTGTCTGTCCTTCTGTCTGTCACGGATATTCATTGGTCGCGGCCTCTGTCTGTCATGGAAATCCATGTCGCTGATTGGTCACGGCAAAACAGCCACGACCAATCAGCGACGGGCACAGTCTGGAAAAAAATGGCCTCTCCCTCCTCCCCGCAGTCAGTGCCCAGTGCCCGGCGCCCGCATACACCCCTCCGGTCACCGCTCACACAGGGTTAATGCCGGCGGTAAAGGACTGCGTTATGCCGCGGGTAACTCACTCCGTTACCGCCGCTATTAACCCTGTGTAACCAAGTTTTTACTATTGATACTGCCTATGCAGCGTCAATAGTAAAAAAATGTAACATTAAAAATAATAAAAAAACAAAAAACCTGCTATACTCACCCTCTGTTGTCCGCTGAGCCGCGCGACCTCCCCATCTTCCGTTCCCATAGATGCATTGCGAAATTACCGAGAATGCTTAGCGGTCTTGCAAGACCGCTAAGTCATCTGGGTAATTTCGTAATGCATCCTGGGAACGTAAAATGGCGGCAGCCGTGCGCGTATCGCCGAAGCTTCGGTGGATCCCGCCGGAGGGTGAGTATATAACTATTTTTTATTTTAATTATTTTTTTAACAGGAATATGGTGCCCACACTGCTGTATACTACGTGGGCTGTGTTACATACCGCGTGGCTCTGTGCTGTATACTACATAGGCAGTGATATATACTATGTGGGCTGTGTGATATACTCCGTGGGCTGTGCTATATATCACGCGGCCACTGTTATATACTGCGTGAGCAGTGTTATATACTACGTGGCTCTGTGCTGTATACTACGTAGCTGGGCAATATGCTACATGACTGGGAAATATAATACGTGACTGGACAATATACTACATGTCTGTGCTGTATACTACGTGGCTCTCTGCTGTATACTACGTCGCTGTGCAATATACTACGTCGCTGGCCAATCTACTACGTGACTGGGCAATATACTACGTGGGCTGTGCAATATACGTGTTTGTGCTGTATACTACGTCGCTGTGCAATATACTACATGACTGGGCAATATACTACGTCGCTGGGCAATATACTACGTTGCTTGGCAATATACTACGTGACTGGGCAATATACTACGTGACTGGGCAATATACTACGTGACTGGGCAATATACTACGTGGCTGGGCAATATACTACGTGGCTGGGCAATATACTACGTGGCTGGGCAATATACTACGTGGCTGGGCAATATACTACGTGACTGGGCAATATACTACGTGGCTGGGCAATATACTACGTGGCTGGGCAATATACTACGTGGCTGGGCAATATACTACGTGACTGAGCAATATACTACGTGACTGAGCAATATACTACGTGACTGGGCAATATACTACGTGACTGGGCAATATACTACGTGTCTGGACAATATACTACGTGGCTGGGCAATATACTACGTGGCTGGGCAATATAGTACGTGGTGTGCAATATACTACGTGGACATGCATATTCTAGAATACCCGATGCGTTAGAATCAGACCACCATCTAGTATATATATATATATACACTGCTCAAAAAATAAGGAAACACTTAACAGCTTAAGGGTGGTTTGCATGTTCATGACCGGGCCAATTTTTCAATTATGAGGTTATAACTCTGGAATGCTTGCATGCATTCCGGTGATTCTGACACTGTTTTCTCTTGACATATTGTACTTCATGATAGTGGTAAAACTTCTTTGATATGACTTGGGTTTATTTGTGAAAAAAACGGAAATTTGGGGAAAATTTTAAAATTTTCTCAATTTTCAAACTTTGAATTTTCATGCCCTTAAAAAATCATAGAGATATGTCACACAAAATACTTAATAAGTAACATTTCCCACATGTCTACTTTACATCAGCACAATTTTGGAACCAACATTTTTTTTGTTAGGGAGTTATAAGGGTTAAAATTTGACAAGCGATTTCTCATTTTTACAACACCATTTTTTTTAGGGACCACATCACATTTGAAGTCACTTTGAGGGGTCTATGTGATAGAAAATACCCAAAAGTGACACCATTCTAAAAACTGGACCCCTCAAGGTGCTCAAAACCACATTCAAGAACTTTATTAACCCTTCAGGTGCTTCACAGGAATTTTTGGAATGTTTAAAAAAAATTAACATTTAACTTTTTTTTCACAAAAAATTTAATTCAGATCCAATTTGTTTTATTTTACCAAGGGTAACAGGAGAAATTTGACCCTAAATGTTGTTGTACAATTTGTCATGAGTATGCAGATATTCCATATGTGGGGGTAAACCACTGTTTGGGCGCATGGCAAAGCTCGGAAGGGAAGGAGCGCCGTTTGACTTTTCCATGCAAAATTGGCTGGAATTGAGAGAGGACGCCATGTCGCGTTTGGAGAGCCCCTAATGTGCCTGAGCAGTGGAAACACCCCACAGGTGACACCATTTTGGAAAGCAGACCCCCTAACGAACTTATCTAGATGTGTGGTGAGCACTTTGACCCCCCAAGTGCTTCACAGAAATTTATGTAGAGTAGAGCCGTAAAAATAAAAAATCATATTTTTTTCACAAACATTATTTTTTGCCCCCAATTTTTAATTTTCCCAAGGGTAACAGAAGAAATTGGACCCCAAACCTTGTTGTGCAGTTTGTCCTGAATACACTGACACCCCATATGTGGGGGTAAACCACTGTTTGGGCGCATAGCAGAGTTCGGAAAGGAAGGAGCGCCGTTTTGGAATGCAGATTTACATGGAATGGTCTGCTGGCATCACGTTGCATTTGCAGAGCCCTTGATGTTCCTAAATAGTAGAAACCCCCAAGAAGTGACCCCATATTGGAAACTAGATCCCCCAAGGAACTTATCTAGATGTGTTGTTAGAACTTTGAACCCCCAAGTGTTTCACTACAGTTTATAACGCAGAAAATAAAAAATCTTTTTTTTCCACAAATCTGATTTTTTAGGCTCCAGTTTTGTATTTTCCCAAGGGTAACAGGAGAAATTGGACCCCAAAATTTGTTGTCCAATTTGTCCTGAGTACGCTGATGACCCATATGTGGGGAACCACCGTTTGGGCTTTCGGCAGAGCTCGGAAGGGAAGGAGCGCCGTTTGGAATGCAGACTTAGATGGAATGGTCTGCGGGCGTCATGTTGCATTTACAGAGCCCCTGATGTACCTAAACAGTGGAAACCCCCCAATTCTAACTCCAACCCTAATCTGAACACACCTCTAACCCTAATCCCAACCCTATCCATAACCCTAAAGACACCCCTAACCCGAACACGCCCTAACTCTAATCCCAACCCTAACCACAACCCTAACCCCAACACACCCCTAATCCTAATCCCAACCCTAACCATAGCCCTAACCACACCACTAACCCTGACACACCCCTAACCCTAATCCCAACTATAATTCTAACGTAAATGTAATCCAAACCCTATCCCCATCTGTAGCCCCAACCCTAACCCTAACTTTAGCCCCAACCCTAACTTTAACTCTAATCCTAAGGCTTCTCTTACACATACTGGGTTTTTTGCGGCCTGTTATTGCGGGCCTTTTTTGTGGGCCCTATCGCCACAATTTTCATGGTCTGCCGCAATAACGGACTGCAAAAAACTTGCGGATCGCCATTTTTCGGGTCTGCAATACTATGGAAATAGTATTGGGAAAAAAAACAGCGTTCCGCAAAACCAGAAGTCGGCAAAAACAAACTTCCATTGTTTTTGTGGCCCCATTGATTTTTGATGGGGGCCGTGTCAGTAAGCCGGGAAAAAGTTCAAGCAGGCTCAATCTTTTTTCACGGCCATAAATATGGTCCTCACGGCTATACGGCGCATGGCGTACTGTGAAATTATTGCGGCCCATTTTTGCAGCCCCACAAAAACGAGCCGCAAAACAATGGTATGTGTAACAGAAGCTTTACCCTAATGGGAAAATAGAAATAAATTCAATTTTTAAGTTTTATTATTTTTCCCTAACTAAGGGAGTGATGAAGGGGGGGGGGGGTTTGATTTACTATTTCTAGCGGGTTTTTATAGAGGGTTTTTGTTTGGCAGCTGTCACACACTAAATAATGCTTTTTATTGCAAAAAATAGTTTTTGCATCACCACATTTTGAGAGCTATAATTGTTCCATATTTTGGCCCACAGAGTCATGTAAGGTCTTGTTTTTTGCAGGACATGTTGATGTTTTTATTGGTACCATTTTCGGGCACATGACTTTTTTTGTTGGCTTTTTAGTACGAGGCAGGATGAACAATAACCAGCAATTCATGAATTTCTTTTTTTGGGGGGGGGCGTTTATACTGTTCCGCGTGTGGTAAAATTAGTAAAGCAGTTTTATTCTTCGGGTTAGTCCGATTACAGCGATACCTCATTTTTATAATTTTTTAGTGTTTTGGCGCTTTTATACAATAAAAACTATTTTATATAAAAAATAATTATTTTGCATCGCTTTATTCTGAGGACTATAACTTTTTTATTTTATTTGCTGATGACGCTGTATGGCAGCTCGCTTTTTGCGAGACAAGATGACGTTTTCAGCAGTACTGTTTATTTCTATCCGTCTTTTTGATCGCGTGTTATTCCACTTTTTGTTCAGCGGTATGATGATAAAGCATTGTTTTTTGCCTAGTTTTTAATATATTTTTTTACGGTGTTCACTAGTGGGACAGTTTTATAGGTCGGGTCGTTATCAACCTTAATATGTGTACTTTTTTTTTTTTTTTTTTATTTACATAAAGAATGTATGTATTGGAACAATATCTTTTTTTTACTTTATTTAGGAATTTCTTAAAAAATATTTTTACACATGTTAATTTTTTTTTTTTTTACTTTTTTACATTGTCCCAGGGTGCGGAATCACAATATATTGTCAGATTGCTGATCTGACACTTTGCACAGCACTGTGTCAGATCAGCGATCTGACAGGCAGTGCAGGAGGCTGCTCTCAGCAGGCACTGACAAGCCACCTCCCTGCAGGACCCGGAAGGACCCCGCGGCCATCTTGGCTTCGGGGGCCTGCAGGGAGGAGACCCTTGGAACAACATGATCAAGTGACACTGCCGCTGTGCCTTATGGGATTCGAGGACAGAGGCCGGAATTCCCAACTGGCGATTATTATATAGGATATATATACACACACACCTATTCTATGTGTATACAGTTCAACTTGCTTAGCTTCTTTTTTCTTGCCGTAATACAAACTCTAACAGTCTACTCAGTAGGACTATCAGCTGTGTATCCACCAGACTTCTGCACAATACAACTGATGGTCCCAGCATCTGTTATTAGTAGTGTTGAGCGATACCGTCCGATACTTGAAAGTATCGGTATCGGATAGTATTGGCCGATACCCGATACCAATACAAGTCAATGGGACATCAAGTATCGGAAGGTATCCTGATGGTTCCCAGGGTCTGAAGGAGAGGAAACTCTCCTTCAGGCCCTGGGATCCATATTAATGTGTAAAATAAAGAATTAAAATAAAAAATATTGATATAATTACCTCTCCGGAGGCCCCTGGACATCACCGCTGGTAACCGGCAGCCTTCTTTGCTTAAAATGAGCGCGTTTAGGACCTGAGAATGACGTCGCGGCTTCTGATTGGTCGCGTGCCGCTCATGTGACCACCACGCGACCAATCAGAAGCCGCGACGTCATTCGCAGGTCCTAAATTCCTAGAATGAGGAGTTTAGGACCTGAGAATGACGTCGCGGCTTCTGATTGGTCGCGAGGCGGTCACATGAGCGGCACGCGACCAATCAGAAGCCGTGACGTCATGGAAGTCCCTAAACGCGCGCATTTTAAGCACAGAAGGCTGCCGGTTACCAGCGGCGATGTCCAGGGGCCTCCGGAGAGGTAAGTATATCAATATTTTAATTTTAATTCTTTATTTTACACATTAATATGGATCCGATACCGATTCCCGATACCACAAAAGTATCGGAACTCGGTATCGGAATTCCGATACCGCAAGTATCGGCCGATACCCGATACTTGCGGTATCGGAATGCTCAACACTAGTTATAAGGCAAGAAATCCCACTTATTAAACCTGACAGGGCACACCAGTGAAGTGAAAACCATTTCGGGTGACTTCCTCTTGAAGCTCATCAAGAGAATGCCAAGAGTGTGCAAAGCAGTCATCAAAGCAAAAGGTGGCTACTTTGAAGAACCTAGAATATAAGACATAATTTCAGTTGTTTCACACTTTTTTGTTAAGTATATAATTCCACATGTGTTAATTCATAGTTTTGATGCCTTCAGTGTGAATGTACAATTTTCATAAATGTGCAAAGAAGTCAACCATCAGCACTCAGATAGGGGATGCACGCTCCAAAGTCCAAGGATCCAATCGGACAAAAACGTACATGAAAAAAGAAAGATGGATGCTGCTCTTCTTTCTTTTTTTATGTACAATTTTCATAGTCATGAAAATACAGAAAAGCCTTTAAATGAGAAGGTGTCCAAACTTTTGGTCTGTACTGTATATCTATTCTATTCTAACTTATTCTATTCTATACTCTATGCGGCAGATCATTTGCCGGCTTTTAATCGAACCATCTATTATATATATATATATATGTATGTTTTGATGAATATTTAGTTTGAAAATGATGTGTAAATGACTTAAAGAATTTCTCTATGCAAATGCTCGTGTTAAAATCGCATTGCAGTCTGATAGCAATCGCACTGCATTCGGATGTAAATCGGGTGCTAGGTGTGAAAAATCCGATTGTACTTGCACAAAAAAACACATGACACTCGCATGACAATGACTCTTCCGACTCTCCTGCATCAAAATCGGACCAATTTTTAATTCGCTAGAATAAACTTCTTACCTGATGCTGCAGCTTTACAATTCACTTTTACTGGAGGAGGGTCCAGTCTCACTCACGATCCGGATGATGGATGATATAATACATGTCTGGTCCCAGGACTTTCGGCACCAAATTCTGTGAGTGAAATACACTCTCTTCTATACCTTTCTATTTCCAAATTAATAATATTTGTTTTACATGTGCTCGGTAAATTAATGCAGCACAGCCTTGTATGATGTACTCAGGAATTCTGGTTTATTAGCATGTAGGCACTTTAAATAGGATCACAGACAAAAGAAAAGTTCCCTCTGAATAATAGGAACTTTAGGGGAGTGAATACAAATGTGAAACTTCCCCACCCATCAGTTTTATTTGATCATCCTTACATAGCAGTTACAAGAAGAGATTAGGGATCCTGAACAGTAAAGTTCGGGATCTACAACCCCTGGCAAAAGTTATGGAATCACCGGCATTTTTTTTAACTAAGCATAGGAGAAAAATTATGGAATCACTCAATTCTGAGGAAAAAATTATGGAATCACCCTGTAAATTTTCATACCCAAAAATAACACCTGCATCAAATTAGATCTGCTCGTTAGTCTGCATCTAAAAAGCAGTGATCACACCTTGGAGAGCTGTTGCACCAAGTGGACTGACACGAATCATGGCTCCAACACGAGAGATGTCAATTGAAACAAAGGAGAGGATTATCAAACTCTTAAAAGAGGGTAAATCATCATGCAATGTTGCAAAAGGTGTTGGTTGTTCACAGTCATCTGTATCTAAAATCTGGACCAAATACAAACAACATAGGAAGATTGTTAAAGGCAAACATACTGGTAGACCAAGGAAGACATCAAAGCGCCAACTTAAAGCAATTTGTCTCCAAAACACGAAATGCACTACAAAACAAATGAGGAACGAATGGGTGGAAACTGGAGTCAACGAACTGTAAGAAACCGCCTAAAGGAAATGGGATTTACATACAGAAAAGCTAAGCGAAACCCACCATTAACTATTAGCCATCATTAACACCTAAACAGAAAAAACAAGGTTACAATGGGCTAAGGAAAAGCAATCGCGGACTGTGGATGACTGGATGAAGGTCATATTCAGTGATGAATCACGAATCTGCATTGGGCAAGGTGATGATGCTGGAACTTTTGTTTGGTGCCGTTCCAATGAGATTTATAAAGATGACTGCCTGAAGAGAACATGCAAATTTCCACAGTCATTGATGATATGGGCTGCATGTCAGGTAAAGGTACTGAGGAAATAGCTATCATTACATCTTCAATAAATGCACAAGTTTATGTTGATATTTTGGACACTTTTCTTATCCCATCAATTGAAAGGATGTTTGGGGATGATGAAATCATTTTTCAAGATGATAATGCATCCTGCCATAGAACAAAAACTGTGAAAACATTCCTTGAAAAAAGACACATAAGGTCAATGTTATGGCCTGCAAATAGTCCGGATCTAAATCCAAGAGAAAATCTTTGGTGGAAGTTGAAGAAAATGGTCCATGACAAGGCTCCAACCTGCAAAGCTGATCTGGCAACAGCAATCAAAGAAAGTTGGAGACACATTGATGAAGAGTACTGTGTGACACTCATTAAGTCCATGCCACAGAGACTGCAAGCTGTTATAAAAGCCAGTGGTGTTTTTTTGTTTGTTTTTCGTGATTCCATAATTTTTTCCTCAGAATTGAGTGATTCCACAATTTTTTTCCCTATGCTTGGTTAAAAAAAGTAACCAATACTGACTACCACATTTTTTGTTCTTGATTTCTTTTAGTGTTTCTTAAAGCCAGAAAGTTGCCATTTGAAATGACATTAATTTTGTGCCATGTCTGTGAGCTGCCTTTTTTCTACAAAATTAAACAACTGAGTGAACATCTTCCAAGGCCGATGATTCCATAATTTTTTGCCAGGGGTTGTATAACGAACATCTACTGTTCAGGCACAGATCCCGAACATGGACTTCTTCAAGAAGTGAGCTGGGAATGCAGCCTCAGTGACCTGTGGTGACCTCGATGATGTCACCGCTAGTCAATGACGCTGCGCTCCCAGCAGCTCTTTCTCCCCTGGTTTTCAGCCTGGACAGTCACATCTTGGCACTGCCCAGGTTGAAATCCAATTATCAGAATGACAGACAAGTGAGAGATAGTGTTGTTTTTTATTTTTGCTTTTTTACCGGAGAACAGGGCTTCAATGGAATTGATGTGTGACACCCCAGGAATCCTGTTGTTACAGTTGTATTGCCTTCCTCACGAGGAGGGTGATGCCATGCCTGGAAGCGAGAAGGATCCCCTTAACAGGTAAAACTTACATGCAACACTGTTCTGACTCCGGAGCTCTAGACCCGGTTTCAGGGTAGCTTCCCTATATATTCTGGCTGGAGGTGGAGTTAGCAGTCAGATTGTAGGAGACAGTGAGGGGAGAAGGAGCAACAGGAGGGGAGAGAAACTGGAGTGGAGCTGCGAGTGGGCTCCCTCCAGGATTAAGCGCAAGAAACCGGACGCCAGGAGTCCGAGGTTGTGTGGGAACTGTATGCCCCACAGCAGAAACTGGCGGGCAAGAGATTCCAAGTCTCCTGACCACAATTACATTCGCAGGCAACACAGCAGGTCAGGAGCCTGGGGCTGCCATTGAGAAGGCAGTGCCCAAGACAGGCTCAGGTTGTCAGCCATATGGATTGGGAGAACAGACACAGAGAGGACCTTGTGTGAAGCCTCAGGCAGCAAGGGACAGAGAATACAGTGCAGAAAGGAAGGCTTCAAACCCCACCTGGCTAGCGGGATTCCGAATCACTTCCAGGCTGCCCGAATTCCAAAGATCACCTGTAACCTGTACCTGAACTTCACCAGTAAAAGGTAAAGAGACTGCAACCCTGTGTCCTCTAATTCTTTCCTGCACTTCACATCTTTCATCCTTACCAACTGCACCGACGGCTCTGGGGATTAAGCTCTACCTGTGGGGAGCTATACCACCCCTGCCATAGTACCATCCTCCCCAGTGGACCCCTTTAAGCAGCGTCGGCCATCCATAGCCAAGTACCACAGGTGGTGTCATGACCACTACTACATTAGACTTTATTTCCACTTCCATTCATCCCCTTTTATTTGACGTCCAGGGCCATGGACCAGGTCATTGCTGTCGTGACACATCTCTTTAAGAAGCGGCCCGGTTCCAAGTACCCCACGGTCCTGGCACGTGCTCCAACTTGGCATCACAAACTCTACTACATTAGACTTTATTCCCATTTCCGTCAATGCCCCTTTTATTGGATGCCTATGGCCAAGGACCGGGTTACTACCACTGTGACACATCCCTTTAAGAACTGGCCCAGTACCGAGTACCCCACAGTCCTAGCGGGCGCTCTAGACTTAATGTGAGTATAATTGTGTTTGTTATTTTTAAATGAATTTTTAAAACAGTGTGTATATTTTTCAAATAATATAATTTATTCTGGGTGTTTATTATTGACAATACGCCTCTCCATTACAAATGGCTGGGCTTGGCACATGGCAAGTGGGAAGAGCCAGCTAAGTGCCAGAATTGTCGGGGGCTGATATTTTTAGTCTGGGAGCCAATATCTATGGCCCCTTACCAGCCAGAGAATACCAGCCCCAAGCTGTCTGCTTTAGCTTGGCTGCTTGTCAAAAAACAGCATTGGGACCACTCTATTCTTGATAACCAGCCATGATAAAACTGACAACTGCAGCCTGCAGCTGTCAGTTTTGCCGTGCTAATTATTAAAAATAGAAAGGTCCCACGCCATTTAAAAAAAAAAAATTAGTGTATAGTGCAGGCGCCAACTGATGAATACTCCCATTAACTGCTCCTGCTCTCACTGTAATTAGCAGCAGCAGGTGTAGGCTCATGGGAGTAGTACTCTCTCATCAGCCGACGCCTCTATGACTAAGGTAAACTCTTTTTACCTCTGGTCACAGCTGCTGGCTCACGCTGTCATCTGACAGCAGACTGCAGCTCTCTGACCGGTGGTAATGATCTCACTGCCAATCGGAGGCAGTATTTGCTGTGCCGTCATGCAGATGAAGGTGTGACAAACAAAGGATGTTCGGGTCCTCCTTTCATCTGAATGTGGTCTGGGTTCAGGTTCTGGTACTGTTCTCGTACCTGAACCAAACTTTTTTTTAATAACTGATTGGCCAAATCTGCCAGACGGAAACATCCAGGGGTTCTGTTAGCACCACGCCGGATCCCTACTCTGACAAGCAGTGTCTTCGGCGTGTCTCTTCACTCACCCGTGCTGCAGTCAGTTCTTCCCTTCCCCATGCTCTGCATGCTTCCAGCCGTACCTCCAGCCATATCCTTAGGACAAGCGTGTACGCTCTCCTGCCCTCTTACAGGGCCGACGCGTGCACTTGCAATTTCCTCCCCAGCCAATTGCTGTGGGACATCTATATATATAATTGTCTAAGGGTTTTTCCGTCTGTCTGTCTGTCTTTCTGTCTGTCTGTCTGTCCTGGAAATCCCGGCTCTCTGATTGGTCGAGGCCGCCAGGTCTCGACCAATCAGAGACCGGCACAGCATCGACGTAGAAATCCCGCGTCTCTGATTGGTCGAGGCCGCCAGGCCTCGACCAATCAGCGACGGGCACAGCGACGATGATGTCATAAAGGACGTACACATCCCGCGTCTCTGATTGGTCGAGGCCTTGCGGCCTCGACCAATCAGCAACGGGCACAGCGACGATGATGTCATAATGGTTGCCATGGCGACGATGATGTCATAAAGGTTGCCTCGACCAATCAGCGACGGGCACAGTCTGCCGCGAATTCTGGAATCATCATTGTCCATATATTACAGGGACATGCATATTCTAGAATACCCGATGCGTTAGAATCGGGCCACAATCTAGTGTATATATATACAGTCTATATATGTATGTGTCTCACTGATACACACACACATATATATATATATATATATATATATATATATCAGTGAGACACATACATACATATAAATACATACATATACATTATATCTATATCTATATATATAATTGTCTAAGGGTTTTTCCGTCTGTCTGTCTGTCTGTCTGTCTGTCCTGGAAATCCCGCGTCTCTGATTGGTCGAGGCCGCCAGGCTTCGACCAATCAGCAACGGGCACAGCGACGATGATGTCATAATGGTTGCCATGGCGACGATGATGTCATAAAGGTTGCCTCGACCAATCAGTGACGGGCACAGTCTGCCGCGAATTCTGGAATCATCATTGTCCATATACTACAGGGACATGCATATTCTAGAATACCCGATGCGTTAGAATCGGGCCACAATCTAGTATATATATAATTGTCTAAGGGTTTTTCCGTCTGTCTGTCTTTCTGTCTGTCTGTCTGTCCTGGAAATCTCGCCTCTCTGATTGGTCGAGGCCACAAGGCCTCGACCAATCAGCAACGGGCACAGCGACGATGATGTCATAAAGGACGTAGAAATCCCGCGTCTCTGATTGGTCGAGGCCACCAGGCCTCGACCAATCAGCAACGAGCACAGCGACGATGATGTCATAAAGGACGTAGACATCTCACGTTTCTGATTCAGCGACGGGCACAGTATCGACGTAGATGTCATAATGGTTGCCATGGCGACGATGATGTCATAAAGGTTGCCTCGACCAATCAGCGATGGGCACAGTCTGCCGCGAATTCTGGAATCATCATTGTCCATATACTACTGGGACATGCATATTCTAGAATACCCGATGCGTTAGAATCGGGCCACAATCTAGTTATGTATATATTGCTTCCTCCCCACTGGGGACATGCCTGAGCAACCTTCCTGTTTTGCAGTTTATGTTGTGTAAGGTTGCATACCAGTCCCTGCTGCACTCTGGTGCTCGCTTAGTCACGCCCCTCCAAGCTCTCCGCAGTCCGTGGCACAGTGGTTCCACAAACCACGTCCATGACAGATTCGCCCATCACTAGATACAAGACAAAAAGGATACTACATACTCAAAATGGATTATTTTCTCTTACAACATAAAGAGTTTTGATGATTAGAAAAATAAGTATTTCTGCTACGTGTTAAACTTCAGGACCCTTGTCCTTCTCCTTGTGAATGGTCTAATGACGAACTTTCCATGTGCCCAGCAAGGTGTCCAAGAAATTCTCCTTCAGTTGCTGCTCCTGCTGGAAAAACTGCATGGCAGAACTCGCATATCTGGGAGCTCAGTCCAACATCTGAGCTGACATTGACACATTGGCCAAAAGGACAGTCTTCTGACAGACAGCCTGGACTCCATGATGACTGCAAGAAACAGAACAAGACTGACATAAATATTGGAGATCTAAATGTAAATTTACATTTTCCTTCCTTGCATTTAAATGAAAATATGTTAAGAAGCAATATAATCGTTCCCTCAAATAACATCTACCTATCTAATCTACTGTGTCTATGTAAAAAAAAAAAAAAAAACAGACAGTATTCCAGCATATTTGGTTAAGAAAGTAGCATATTTTGTGGTTGCTGCTTCAGGAAGTCAGCGGCAGCAACAAAAGTGGGGCAATGCTGCTTGCCCCATTCTCTTAGAAGATGTTGGTGCCGGTGAGCCGAGGTCCCCTCTCCCATACATCTTCTGAGAGGACAGGACCCGCAGCATCTTCCCACGCCTCCTGCCGCCGACCTACTGAATCAGTGACCCTGGCTCCTGTGACCCAGCTCCACCGCTGCCACCCCCCAGATAAGATACCTTCAGATTATATGATGCACCACCGTTTTCCTCCCAAACATGGAGGGAAAAAAGTGCGTCTTTTAATCTAAAGTAATATGATAGCTTTTTCTATTAGCCCATCTGCTATCCAAGTTGATGAAGTATTATTACTATGTCTTTTTATTCCAAGCTCAGCATAATAGATATGAGACCAAATTAACAAGTCCAAAGGATTTTCCAGAACTTTTATGTTAATGACCTGTACTTAGGAATTTTCAAAACTGTAAGTGCAGTAGGGGTCTGACCCCCGGCACTTCCATTGGTCCTTACCTTGTATTGTGGCCCTGAATGGTACTGCAGATACTTGATGAGGGAGAAATAATGTACCTCAGACACAAATTACATAATGTATAGAGCTATGCCAATTAATCTGTGCTGCAGCTTCTCCACCAATTTTGTGGGGTCACAGCACACAGAAACTGGAACAGCTCAGTACATTGTGCAGTGGAGTATCTGTGGATAGGTCCTTAATATTTGTCATTGAGAAGACCGTGCGGGTCCAGTCAGCAGTGATACACCCAAAAGAAGGAGAAGACCTAAGAGGAGCCAATGAGAGGACTGAGCTGACAGCTTCAGTTTAGAAACTGGTATGGAGAGGGCCAAAGACAGGTGAGCATAACCTTTTTTAATCCTTTCCCGGGGGATTCAATTTGCATAAAATTTATTTGATGTGCATAGAATCTCACCTCCACTCATCACCCAAAGTTAGTAATTTTGTTCAAATCAAATTTCGATATTTAACTCCAGTCATCAGTTTTGGATACCACCGTAAAGACCTTTTGTAGACAGTGAGATACAATCCGTTACCACAAGAGAGGAAATAGAATCAAAGCATTAGATTATTCAATTTTTTGTGATGTAGTGATTAATGGAAGACAAGTTCAACTCAATTTTTTATAAAGCATACAGAATACTGGAGAAACTTTTGTCTTTTATCCTATAACGTACAGTAATGGATCTACAGTTTATAACGTAATCACCTCGCTCTTCTTTAATCCATTAAACAAACCTAAATCCCAAAATCGGTCATTTTCCTGTATACTGTGTGAATAGAGAATATGTAATGACTTATCCTCAGTCAGCAACACGTACCCACTCGTTTAAAGAGAATCACCAACACTAAGCTGCATTTTGACCCTTGAGTCACATATTGTAATAATCCTTTCACAGATGTTGATGCTTGTCCCATATGTTCATAGTAAACATTGTAAACATTTGGGCTTTATAAGATAAGACATATTCAAAGCAAATCAAGGATTATATAATGACCATATACAGTATCATCATATATCATAAATCCCTGTATACCAGGGAGGGCAATTAATTTTCCCGAGGTGCCACATGAGAGACCGTGACTGTTGTGGAGGGCCGAACCAATATGCTGAAATTACTTCTACTCAATATTAATGTTGATATATTATAATTATTATATTATTGATAATTATATTAATATTAATTATATCACTTAATATTGAGCAGTATAAGTATGCTGACATACCCATATATATAGTTTGAACCCGAGTACAGCCCCTTCTGTATATCATATGAGCCCCTCACATGCGGCATGAGTCCCACACAGCCTCCACCATATGCGGCATGAGCCCACACAGCCTCCCCCATATGCAGTATGAGCCCCAAACCTCCCTATATGAGGCGTGAGCCCCACACAGCCTCCCTATATAAACTGCATGAGCCCCACACAGCCTCCCTATGCACACTGCATGAGGCCCCCATAGCCTCCCCATATATTGCTTGAGGCCCCCCATAGCTTCCCCATGTGCAGCATGATGCCCCCATAGCCTCCCCGTGTGCAGCATATTGCCCCGTAGCCTCACCATATGCTGCATGACACCCCCATGTGAAGCATGTTGCCCCCATATGCATCACAATGTGCAGCATGTCGCCCCCATATGCAGCAGCATGTGACCCCTCCTGTGCAGCACCATGTGCACCATGTCACCCCCATATGCAGCACCATGTGCACCATGTCACCCCGATATGCAGAATGTCACCCCCATATGCAGCATCATGTGCAACATGTCACCCCATGAGCAGCATGTCACCCCCATATGCAGTACCATGTGCAGCATGTCACCTCCATTTGCAGCACCATATGCAGCATGTCACCCCCATAGCGTTCCCATGCTCACCCAAACATCCCATACACATGAAAAAAACCAAAACTACCACATACTCACCTCCGGCCCATTCCCCAGCATCCCGTTCCCCGGCCCTCTGCTTCTCTCTTCCTGCCTCCAGTGCGCTGACTCTCCGCAGTACACAGCTGACGTACGTGATGTCATCACGTCAACTGTTTCAAACGCTGATTGGTGGAGGAATTGGCCGGAGGCCCCTCCTCCACCAATGAAGACAGCGCAGATTGAGACAGCGAGCAGGCGGGCACGGTGCGGCCCATGGGCCTCTGGTTTCTAGCCCCACTGCTGTCTCGGTCTGCGGGCCAGACTGAGACAGTCAGAGGGCCCGATATGGCCGGCACTTTGCCCACATCTGCTGTATATTATTCTTGTACCAAAGCAAATTGTCTCTTCAGAGAGGAAGAGGACTAGAACTCTAGTGCCGCCTATCGGAAGTAGCAATCCTAGAAGTCAATATAGACCCTTTAACGAGCCTTGTCACATGACTAAGTATAAAAGCCAAAACCAGAATCTCAATTTGCAGACACTGCACAGGATAAATGTGATTCAAAATGTTATGTAAAATGTTCTTAATAAAAGCTTCAAGTCAAACCACAAAAAAAGCAAGCCTCCACTCAGGTCTGTCGCCTGTCAATGGAAATGTAGGGGGCTTATATTTTACTGGTAGGACAAAGGCTCTGGAAGAGTGCTATGGTTCCTCCCCAAAAAAGAAATCCAGAGAATTCTGCACTCCCAAATTCAAATCTCCCCCTTCTGAGCCCCACAGGGGGACTAAACCACATCTAGTGTCTACATGTATGGCATTTCTGTAGTGATCAGAGCCCGATTAATTTACAATGCATGTTCCCTGAAGCACGAGTTGGGCATAATGTACCGGCACTACAATGTATTGGGCACTATTGGTAGATTTGCAATTTTCACTCGGCAACATCCACTGCTCCATGTTTCTGGAAAACACCCATGGAGTCAAAATTGTCACTATATCTGTAGAAAAATTGCAAGAGGGGTATAATTTCCAAAATGGAGTCACTTGATAGAGGACATTGCTCTTCTGGCACTTAAGGGTTCTGAATATAGAGTCCACAAACTATTCTAGGATAACTTGTTCTCCAAGAGTCAAATAGGGCTCCATCCCTCCCTGCTGAGTCTCGCTGTGTGACTAAGCAGTACTGTGTAGACACATATGGGGTATTGCCACATTCAGCAGAAATTGTGTGACAAATTTTGGTGCCATTTTTACCCATTAGCCTATGTGAAAATGTAAAATTTGGAGCTAAAATAACATTTTTGTGGTAAAAATAATTTTTTCTTCATTGACCAATGGTACAAAATTATGTGACACACTCGTGGTGTCAATATAATCACTGCACCATTAGATGAATTCATTGAGAGGTGTAGTTTGTAAAATGGGATCACTTATGAGGGGGTTCTGCTGTACTGGCACCTCAGGGGCTCTTCCAATGGGTCATGGCACCCGCAAATCTTAACAGCCAAATTTGCACTACAATATGGCTCTGCTTCCCTTCTGAGCTTTCACCTGTTTCGGAAAAGTATTTCCCGATTACATATAGAATATTGGCGCACTTAGGTGGCTCTCACTCAAAATCTTTAGAGGGTCATCAGGCGGCCTTCACTCAAAATATTTATAGGGTTGTCATGAGGCCCTCACTCAAAATCAGCAAGGCCTGGATTGGCCCAGACTTCTTAACCCCACCATATGACAGAGGAACACAAAGCCAATTAAAACATAGGGCCATCAGGCGGCCTTGAGTCAAAATCTTTATAGGGTCATCATGCACTCACTCAAAATGAACAAGGCCTGGATTGGCCCACATTTCTCAACCCCCCCCGGATGACAGCAGCGGAACATAAATCCAATTCAAATATAGGGTCATCGTGGGGCCTTCACTCCAAATTTTTAGAGGGTCATTATAAGTTAGTATCTCTAAATTTTTAGAGGGTAATTTTAAGTCACTCTCTCCAAAATTTTAGCGGGTCATTATGAGTCACTCTCTCCAAATTTGTTTAATGTCATTATGCGTTACGCTCTCCAAATTTTTAAAGGGTAATTATTAGAGTTGAGCGAACATGATCGGCTCCCTCCTTAGTTGGCAAGCTATAGCACTTGCCGACTAGTTGCATAGGAAACCTGGCTTCCTGGAGCGCACCGGCTGATCAGCTGTCTGCCGCCGCAGCTGCATGTGCCGCGGCTGTGTGACAGGCCCAACACATGCTTGGAGAGCCCAACAAATAGGCTCAACTCTAGTAATTATGCCTTACTTTCACCCAATTTTGTGAGGGTCATTAAGTTTCACACTCTCTCAATTTTTCGAGGGTCATTATAGTCACTCTCCAAAATTTTAGAAGGTCATTATATGTCACTCTCTCCAAATTTTTAGAGGGTCGTTATGCAGCACTCATTCCAAATTTTTTGTCTTCCAGGGTACATTGGAGTCTCTCATTCTAATTTTAGGCAGCCCTTTTCTTATTGTGTAGGCTTTATGAGTCTAGGAGTCCTACTACCTAACAATTTTAACAGAATGTGTATGAGGCTCTCCTTTATGTCTAACACAGTGTGTAAGGGAGTCCATCTTCCTTCTAATATTTGGCAGTTCTTGCATTTTCAGCATAAGCTTTGCAAATTTCAAAATCACCCCTTCAGAAAAACCATGTCACACACACTCTATGCCAAGGTAAGGTAGTAAAATTTTAAAATTAAATTTATTGGTGACTACTGCTAGGTGTGGTTTTGCTTCCTCCTTTACTAGGTGATCTACTGTAGTCATAGTTGACGGGGAAATATGGTGAGAGATGGTCTGACTATCAAGGGGTGGAGGAGGCTTTTTTTCTCTCTTTTTAATTTTGCGCTATGTACAAGTCATTACACAGGAAATAATGTTTCCTAAAATTTTCTCCTGTAAAATGGATTTTATCTTTGGTTCTGTATGTTCTATTGTCAGTCCGTAAAAGTGGAGTAATACTCTGACAACATTGTTCCCAACAGCGACCTGGCAGTCAAATGCATCCAGGAGTCTTCTCCATGCTGTTCACATTCCATTTGAGTGCTGTTTCCATCCATTTCAGCGATCTTCCTGACCCCCCAGCCCTCCATTTAGGGTTTTCTGGAAAAATGCTTGAGTTTCCCATTGACTTCCCTTATTCTTGTTACTTTAGTCGACTGTTCGAGCGTCCGACCTGCTCTAGTCGAGTACCAAGCACGCAATCATTTTAGTGCTCGATCATTACTAGTTTTTACACAATGAAAACTATTTTATATAAAAAATAATTGTTTTTGTAACGCTATATTCTGAGAGCTATAACTTTTTTATTTCTCTGCTGACTGAGCTGTATGGCAGTTTGTTTTATGCAGGACAAGGTGACATTTTCAGCTAAACCATTGTTATTTCCATTTAACTTTTTCACTGTTCACTGAAGGGTTTAATTGGTGTGATAGTTTTATAGGTTGGGTCGTTTTGAAGGTGGCTATACCAAATAAGTGTACTTTTTAATTTTTTTACATCAGGAAGCAACATCGACACAAAACTCACATTGGGGAATGTGGCCGCAGTCCAGACAGGACAGACACAATGGGTGAATACTAGTGATGAGCGACTATGCTCGTTACTCGAGTTTCTCGGAGGTCTTTGAGTATTTCAGCGTGTTCAGAGATTTCGTTTATGTCGATGCAGCTGCATGATTTGTGGCTGCTAGACAGCTTGAATATATGTGGGGATTGCCTAACAAACAAGAGACCATCCGAGCATGCTCGGAGAAACTCGAGTAACGAGCATACTTGCTCATTACTAATGAATACCTTTTTAATTTACTGCTTTTGTAATATATGTTATCTAACAATCATTGATAGACATTAGCCTACGGTCCCATTAGATGGACACAGTATACATGTTATCCTTAGGCAACATAGTGCATCAATTTAGTTTAGGGGCAATTTTATTGATATGTCTTTCATTATCATATGAACTTATAACGCTAGAAGAATTCTCATCTGGTTCATTTGCAACTTACGTCCTGACCTATTCTCCGGCCTTTTTACCTAGGGATCAAATCACTGATTCTCATATGTACCTTTAATATTCATATACTATTATTAATTTACTTTGATTGTAATTTTGTGTAAAAATAAAATTTTGTAATAATTTTTAGCACATTTGACTCTGGTTCTCCTTGCAAATCTTGTGTACTTATTGGTATAATATTTTGAAAGATAAATTCTTCTTTATTTGGTTATTTTTCTTAAATATTGTTACTTTTTTTTTTTTTACTTAGTCTCTCTATGGGACTTCAGCTTATTTTTACTCTGATGCATTGCAGTATATTACAGTGGCATGTAAAAGTTTGGACATTCTTGGTCAAAATTACTGTTATTGTAAAAATTATGCAAGTTGAAGATGAAATTATCTTTAAAAGGCCTAAAGTTAAAGAATATAAAAAACCAACTTACTGTCACATCCAAACATAAATCAGATCTGAACAGGGGCTTACCTTGAGTCGCCAACTCATATACAATGAAACAGATAAGGCATCACTCTGTAGTGCTATAGCATGCAAATATAAAATATGAAAATTGAATTGCATTACTGAACTAGAAATATGAAAAATTGAGAATGCTTAGCGCATAAATTGGCCAATTCATGTGTACCTGGCAGCCACGTTAAGGCAATTTTTCGTTGCCAGGACCTAATGCCAATCCTATTTTAGACAGTCTACATATCTCTGGGAACCTAATATCCTAATGTGAATCCTCTCTTGGACTGAAGTCTATATCTCTGTGGAGGGGTAGAATCCTGCTGAAATTAACCCCTTAAGCCCCAAGGGTGGTTTGCACGTTAATGACCGGGCCAATTTTTACAATTCTGACCACTGTCCCTTTATGAAGTAATAACTCTGGAACGCTTCAACCGATCCCGGTGATTTTGACAATGTTTTCTTGTGACATATTGGGCTTCATGACAGTGGTAACATTTCTTCAATATTACCTGCATTTATTTGTGAAAAAAACGGAAATTTGGCGAAATTTTTTTCGCAATTTTCCAACTTTGAATTTTTATGCCCTTAAATCACAGAGATATTTCACACAAAATGCTTAATAAGTAACATTTCCCATATGTCCACTTTACATCAGCACAATTTTGGAAACAAATTTTTTTTAGGGAGTTATAAGGGTTAAAAGTTGACCAGCAATTTCTCATTTTTACAAAACCTTTTTGTTTTAGGGACCACATCACATTTGAAGTCATTTTGAGGGGTCTATCTGATAGAAAATAACCAAGTGTGACACTATTCTAAAAACTGCACCCCCCCCAAGGTGCAGAAAACCACATTCAAGAAGTTTATTAACCCTTCAGGTGTTTCACAGGAATATTTGGAATGTTTAAAAAAAATTAACATTTAACTTTTTTTCACAAAACATTTAATTCAGCTCCAATTTGTTTTATTTTACCAAGGGTAACAGGAGAAATTGGACCCCAAAAGTTGTTGTGCAATTTGTCCTGAGTACGCTGATACCCCATATGTGGGGGGTAAACCACTGTTTGGGCGCATGGCAGAGCTCGGAAGGGAAGGAGCGCCGTTTGACTTTTCAATGCAAAATTGACAGGAATTGAGATGGGACACCATGTTGCGTTTGGAGAGCCACTGATGTGCCTAAACATTGAAACCCCCCACAAGTGACACCATTTTGGAAAGTAGACCCCCTAAGGAACTTATTTAGATGTGTGGTGAGCACTTTGACCCACCAAGTGCTTCACAGAAGTTTATAATGCAGAGCCGTAAAAATAAAAAATCATATTTTTTCACAAAAATGATCTTTTCGTCCCCAATTTTTAATTTTCCCAAGGGTAAGAGAAGAAATTGGACCCCAAAAGTTGTTGTGCAATTTGTCCTGAGTATGCTCATACCCCATATGTGGGGTAAATGTTGTGAATTCTGTTGTCGGGCTCCTCCTGTGGTCATGAATGGTACTTCGGCTGGTTCTGTCCATGGACTTCCCCTGGTGGGTGTTTCTGAGTTTCCTTCCACAGGTGACGAGGTTAATTCGTTAGCTGGCTGCTCTATTTAGCTCCACTTGGATCTTTGCTCCATGCCACCTGTCAATGTTCCAGTATTGGTCTAGTTCACTCCTGGATCGTTCTTGTGACCTGTCTTCCCAGCAGAAGTTTAGTTCCTGCTTGTTTTTCTTTGGTTTGCTATTTTTCTGTCCAGCTTGCTATTTTTATTGTTGTCTTGCTTGCTGTAAGCTCTGGGACGCAGAGGGAGCGCCTCTGCACCGTGGGTCGGTGCGGAGGGTCTTTTTGCGCCCTCTGCGTGGTCTTTTTGTAGGTTTTTGTGCTGACCGCAAAGCAACCTTTCCTATCCTCAGTCTGTTCAGTTAGTCGGGCCTCACTTTGCTAAATCTATTTAATCTCTGTGTTTGTATTTTCATCTTTACTCACAGTCATTATATGTGGGGGGCTGCCTTTTCCTTTGGGGAATTTCTCTGAGGCAAGGTAGGCTTTATTTTTCTATCTTCAGGGCTAGCTAGTTCCTTAGGCTGTGCCGAGTTGCATAGGGAGCGTTAGGAGCAATCCACGGCTATTTCTAGTGTGCATGATAGGATTAGGGATTGCGGTCAGCAGAGTTCCCACGTCCCAGAGCTCAGGTCATTCCGTGTGCTCTTAACCACCAGGTCCATTATTATCCTGACCACCAGGTCATAACAGGTAAACCACTGTTTGGGCGCATGGCAGAGCTCGGAAGGTAAGGAGCGCCATTTGACTTTTCAATGCAAAATTGACAGGAATTGAGATGGGACGCCATGTTGCGTTTGGAGAGCCATTGATGTGCCTAAACATTGAAACCCCCACCAAATGACACCAATTTGGAAAGTAGACCCCTAAGGAACTTATCTAGATGTGTGCTGAGCATTTTGACCCACCAAGTGCTTCACAGAAGTTTATAATGTAGAGTGTTGTGAATTCCGCTTTTGGCCTCCCTCCGGTGGTTGTAAGTAGCATTTTTGCGAGTTCTGCTCTTGGGCTCCCTCCTGTGGTTTTGAATGGTATGGCTGCTTCTTGGATTTAGCTTCAGCAGCTGTTTTCACTGATCGTCTTTCTGGCTCGGCTATATTAGTCTGGCCTTATCCCTCATTCAATGCCAGTTGTCTATTGTTCCTGCCTGGAGTCATTGCTCTTAGGATTTTCCTGACACTCTGACCAGTTCAGCAAAAGCTAAGTCCTTGCTTGTCCTTTTGCAGTTCACTTGTTGTGGACTTTGTTGTTCAGCACTTTCTATGTTTTGTTCATTTGTCCAGCTTATCAGTATGGATCTATTCAGCTAGGCTGGAAGCTCTGGGCAGCAGAGTTTGCCCTCTACACCTTTAGTCAGGTGTGGAGATTTTTGCATTCCTCTGCGGTGGACTTTTTCTAGTTTTTATTACTGACTGCACAGCGTTCTGTCCTGTACTATTTCTATCTAGCTAGAAGTGGCCTCCTGTGCTTAATCTTGTTTCATACTACGTATGTCATTTCCTTCTCCTCTCACAGTCATTACTTGTGGGGGCTAATCTATCCTTTGGGGATTTTCTCTGAGGCAAGATAGTTTTCCTGCTTCTATCTTTAGGGGTAGTTAGCTCTTAGACTGTGACGAGATGCCTAGGCAGAGTTAGGAGCATTCCACGGCTACTTCTAGTGTTGTGTCGAGCTTAGGGACTGCGGTCAGTATAGTTACCACCTGCTCAGAGCTAGTCGCATGTCGCTCCTTAATCACCAGACCATAACAGTAGAGCCGTAAATATAAAAAATATGAACAAAAATGAAATTTTTGCCCACAATTTTTTATTTTCCCAAGGGTACCAGAAGAAATTGTACCCCAAAAGTTGTTCTGCAATTTGTCCTGAGTATGCTGATACCCCATATGTGGGGGTAAACCACTGTTTGGGCGCATGGCAGAGCTCGGAAGGGAAGGAGCGCCGCTGGACTTTTCAATGCAAAATTGACTTGAATTGAGATGGGACACCATGTTGCAGAGCCCCTGATGTACCTAGACAGTAGAAACCCCAACAAGTGACCCCATATTGGAAGCTAGACCCCCCAAGGGACTTATTTAGATGTGTTGTGAGAAGTTTGTACCCCCAAGTGTTTCACTACAGTTTATAACACAGAGCCTTGAAAATAAAAAAATCTTTTTTTCCCCACAAAAATGTTTGTTTAGCCCCCCAAATTTTTATTTTCCCAAGGGTAAAAAGAGAAATTGGACCCCATAAGTTGTTGTCCAATTCGTCCTGAGTACGCTGATACCCCATATATTGGGTTAAACCCCTGTTTGGGTGCATGGGAGAGCTCGGAAGGGAAAGTGCACTGTTTTACTTTTTCAACGCAGAATTGGCTGGAATTGAGATCGTTTCTATTGCTAACATTTTTGGGCACGTGACATTTTTTGATCGCTTTTTATTCCGATTTTTGTGAGGCAGAATGACCAAAAACCAGCTATTCATTAATTTCTTTTGTGGAGTGCGTTTATACCGTTCCACGTTCGGTAAAACTGATAAAGCAGTTTTGTTCTTCGGGTCAGTACGATTACAGCGATACCTTATTTATATCATTTTTTAATGTTTTGGCACTTTTATACAATAAAAACTATTTTATAGAAAAAAATAATTATTTTTGCACCGCTTTATTCTGAGGACTATAACTTTTTTATTTTTTCCCTGATGATGCACTGTATGGTGGCTCTTTTTTTGCGGGAGAAGATGACGTTTTCAGCGGTACCATGGTTATTAATATCCGTCTTTTTGATCTAGTGTTATTTCACTTTTTATTCGGCGGTATGATAATAAAGTGTTCTTTACTCGGACTCCCATGACAGCACGACGAGAAAGGGGATCCGCCCATTAGGAACAGGAAACCTATGGATACAAAAGGGCGGTACCTCTCCCTTGCCTCAGTTGGTTTCCTGTTCCTGAGGGGACGGGCGCCTACAGACAGAAGGCCCAGGCCGGCCGGCCGATTACGGTAGCGGGGGGGTCTCCTACCTCGGCCGGTGCGGAGATCCCTGGAGACGCCACGGTGGTCCTTGCTGGACTTCACGGCAGTGGCGTTCGCAGCAGGGAGCGGAGTCCGGAGGATTTCCTGCATCCATCAGCGTCGGCGCAGGTAAGTATTCTCATTGGTGGTGCAGCGGTGCGGCATGGCTGCGGGTGCCGGGCTCGGATGTGTGGGGAGCTCCGGAGCGCTGCCGATCCGCCCCCGGCGTCCTGCACCGCTCTCAGCATGTGCTGGAGCGTTTCCGGGTGCGGTGATGTGGGGGGGCGGAGTTTGGTAGCCGCTTCCGGGTCACCGGACGTCTGCGCATGCGCAGGCGATCCAAGATGGCGGCGCCCATCGCATCTGAACGCCGGTTCGTCCAACAGCCCTCTGCCCTCCTTGCTGTGTCCAGAACCAATAGGGATAGCGCTGGCCTATCTGCTGACCGGATCCAAAGGGGATATAAGCAGGTTACAAGGGCAGAACCCTGCTTTTGGTCGTAATCCGTCATGGAGAGTGGTGGTGAGCAGCAGCAGCAGCAGCAGCTGTCAGATGAGATGCGTCTGAAGCCCAAAAAGGATAGAGGCGACCAACCCAGTCGAAAAAGCTCATCCGAACAGGGATCCAGAGCTTCGACTAGGAAAGAACCCCCTCGGATTCCGGTACTTGACTTGGGCGCACGGGTAAGTGACCTACGTGAAAGTTCACTCTGTGACGCGGGCCCCTTATACTTTATCTTTCCAGGGGAAGAAAAGTACGGAAAAATCCAAGCATAAGGAGTGTGCCCTCTGTGGAGTCCCCTTACCCGACTCTTGTACTAAAAAGTTATGTGCCCCCTGTATACAACAGACGGTGAGGTCTACAGGAGTGGTTGGGTGGAAGTGACCTTAGGTCAGATAGTGGTTATCACCTATATTGTCCTCCCCCAGGTAGCAGAAGAGTCCGTGAGTACGGCAAATTTAAAAGAAATGATCCGGCTAGAAGTAAGGGAGTCATTACGATCCCTATCCCAAGTGGAAGGCCCGAAGCATAGGACCCCTCTGGACTCTAATTCGTCAGAAGAGGAAAGAGAAGAAAGTATCTATCTCTCTAGTCCTTTCTCCTCTTCATCAGATGAGGAGTCTGGACGATTTTGTCTACCCTTGGATAAGATTGACAAGGTAGTCAAATCAGTTAGAGGCACGATGGGTATAGAGGAACCCAAATCACAGCCCTCAAAACAGGAGTTAATGTTTAGTGGCTTAGATCGTAAGAAACATAGATCTTTTCCGGTAAATGAGAAGATCCAAGAATTGATACTCCGAGAATGGAAGAAACCGGAAAAAAAGGGGGCCTTACCGCCGGCTTTAAAGCGCAGGTATCCCTTTGATGATCCGGTGGTGGAGACATGGGATAAAGCTCCGAGTTTGGACGCGGCAGTAGCAAAGGCGTCAAAGAAAGCCTCATTACCCTTTGAGGATATGGGGTCCCTCAAAGATCCCCTAGACAGAAAGGCGGATATCTTTCTAAAAGGTACCTGGGAGATGGCGGCTGGATCCCTCAGACCAGCAGTGGCCGCAACGTGCACAGCCAGGTCATTAATGGTCTGGCTTGATCAATTAGAGTCTCAGCTGAAGGATGGGGCATCCAGAGATTCTATTCTGAAAATGCTTCCGACAATTCAAAATGCTGCAGCCTTCTTATCGGATGCTTTTGTGGACTCTGTCAGGATGGCGGCCAGAGCGGCAGGTCTATCTAACGCGGCTCGCAGGGCCCTATGGTTAAAGTGCTGGTCAGGTGACATCCAGTCCAGAACTAAGCTCTGCGCCATTCCGTGCGAAGGACAGTATCTCTTTGGTCCAACGCTGGATGAGTTGCTGGAAAAGGCAGGCGATGATAAAAAGAAGTTTCCAAGCCTGTACTCGGCATCCTACCGCCGACCCTTCAGTCGAAGAAGATTTGGTCGTGGGAAGAAACGCGGGTCCTCTCCCACTAGAGAGAGTTTCAGATGGGAAGACAGACGCGGTAGAGGTACGGGATATATGTTTCGCCGTTCCTCAAAGGATCAGAAAAAACCAGACCAATGACTAGCAATCCCTGTGGGGGGTAGACTGTCAGCATTCTCCTCAGCATGGCTTGACATAACGAACAGTAGATGGGTCAGAGGCATTGTTACTAAAGGTCTAAAGCTAGACTTCAATCATTGGCCTCGGGATAAATTCAAATTAACCCCTTATCGTTCCTCCCCCCTGGAGCAAGCAGCCCTAGAGGCTGAAGTCATGAACTTATGCGCCAAGAATGTATTGGTGGAAATTCCAGATTCAGAAAAAGGAAGGGGATTTTATTCTCCTCTTTTTCTGATCAAGAAGCCGGATGGCTCATTTAGAACGATCATTAATCTAAAGTGTCTTAATGAGTTCCTGGTTAATGAATCCTTCAAAATGGAAACGATTAATTCAGCAATAAAGATATTGTTTAATCACTGTTTCATGGTAGTTGTAGATCTTAAAGATGCATACTATCATGTTCCAATACATGAAGATTTCCAGAAGTTCCTGAGAGTAGCGGTGTCAATGGAGGGTAGCATTCGCCATTTCCAGTTCAGAGCTCTCCCCTTTGGCTTATCAGCAGCTCCTAGGGTGTACACAAAACTAGTGGCCGAGGTCATGGCGCACTTACGAGAGTCCGACATCCTGATCATTCCCTACTTGGATGACTTCCTTATAGTAGGGAGCTCAGCAGACCATTGCCTGTCCCAGCTAGAAACAGCCACATCCAGACTGGAGCGTCTGGGGTGGATCATAAATTATGAGAAATCTCGTTTACAGCCTCAAAAAATACAAAGATTCTTAGGACTGTCATTAAACTCAGAATCCCAACAGTGTTGTCTTCCACCCGACAAATCATTACATATCCAGCAACAGGTGTCTAAGGCAATTGACAAACCATCCATGACCCTTAGACAGGCTATGTCACTATTGGGTTCCTTAACCTCTTGCATTCCCGCTGTCCGTTGGGCCCAATTCCACACCAGACCATTACAATCTGAGGTGCTGGTTAATGACAAAATCTTACAGGGGTCCCTGCAGAGTCAGGTTACTTTAGGTCCAAAAGCACTCACATCTCTTAAGTGGTGGCTAGTCAGTGAAAATTTATCGGCGGGGGTTCCCTGGGTGTCTCAGGTAACACGTGTGGTAACAACTGATGCTAGCCCTGCGGGTTGGGGAGCACACATGGATGACATGATGGTTCAGGGTCTATGGCCCCCTCCCCTAATATCAGCCTCCTCCAACCAGAAAGAGTTAATGGCAGTAGAGCTTTCAGTGAAAAAATTCCTCTCATATCTGCAGGGTCATCATGTCAAGATCCTATCGGACAACCGGGTGACGGTCGCGTACATAAATCATCAGGGTGGAACTCATTCCGAGTCACTGATGAGAGTGGCGGATCGTCTGTTCCAGACAGCAGAGAATCACTTTTTATCCCTATCCGCTCTACACATAAGAGGAAAGGAAAATGTCAAAGTGGACTTTCTAAGCCGCAACACCTTGAAGCAAGGGGAGTGGTCCCTAAACAATCGTGTGTTCGATCAGATTGTCCACAAATGGGGACATCCAGATGTAGATCTATTTGCTACCAGGGACAACCGGAAGACAACAAAATTCTGTTCCCTAAATCCCAGGGAGAATCCTCTAGCCGTAGACGCTTTTCTGATCAATTGGGATTTTCAGCTGGCATATGCATTTCCTCCACTAGGCCTATTACCCTTAGTAGTCAGGAAGATAAGAGAAGATCGAGCCAGGGTTATATTGATTGCCCCATTCTGGCCCAGAAGGGCCTGGTTCACTTGGCTCAGGATCATGTCAGTGGAGGATCCCTGGGTGCTTCCGGAGATTCCGGATTTGCTCTACCAGGGTCCGATCAGTCATCCGCAAGTAAAGAACCTTCATTTAACGGCATGGATTTTGAAAGGGCGTTACTGAAAAACAAAGGGTTCTCCCCGAGTTTGATTGAAACCCTTATGAAAAGTTGGAAACAAATAACCACAACGATCTACGCCAGGACCTGGCGAAAGTTTCTGGCCTCTTCTGATTTCAATTTAGAAGAAGGAATACCTGTAAAACAAATTTTAGAATTCCTGCAAAAAGGCTTAGAGCTAGGTCTATCCACTAGTACTCTAAAGGTACAGGTCTCGGCCCTAGGGGCTCTATTCTCCTGTAACATCGCCAATAATTACTGGATCTCAAGGTTCGTTAAGGCATCCAGTAGATCTAGACCCATTCAGAAAGATAGATCTATGCCTTGGGATCTCAACTTAGACCTATCAGCATTGACTAAAGAGCCATTTGAACCTTTACAATCAGCTTCAATTAAGGCCCTATCCCTTAAGACAGCTTTTCTGGTAGCAATTACATCTGCCCGTAGAATAGGATAATATACAAGCTCTCTCCAGGGTATCCCCTTATACAGAGTTTCTACCAGACAGAGTAATCCTCTGACCGGACCCAGCCTATTTACCAAAAGTATCATCACGGTTTCACAGATCACAAGAGATAATTTTACCATCCTTCCTCCCTAATCCTGCTAACCCTAAGGAAGAACTACTCCATACATTAGACGTTAGGAGATGCCTGCTAGAATACATCTCTGTTACCGACACATGGAAGAAAGATGATGCATTATTTTTATCTTTCCAAAATCCTAGAAAGGGACTCAGGGTATCAAAATACACACTAGCAAAGTGGATTAGGGAGGCTATCTCTTTGGCTTATACTGCAGGTGGGGGTCCGGCTCCGCAGAATCTGAGGGCGCATTCCACCAGGGCCATGGCTACATCCTGGGCGGAAAAATCTGGAGTATCAATCGACCAGATATGTAAGGCGGCCACATGGTCATCTCCGTCCACCTTCTTTAAGCACTATAGGTTGGATTTGGGGGCTTCCTCTGATCTCACATTCGGGTTAAGGGTGCTACAAGCCATAGTCCCTCCCTAAGGTACCTTACATCTCTGTAATTCTCTCGTCGTGCTGTCATGGGAGTCCGAGTAAAGCATTAAGCTACTTACTGGTAGCGGCATTTCTCGGAGGCCCATGACAGCACCCTTAGTTCCCTCCCTATTCACGTGGGGGTTGCACTTCCTATAGATGTATATATCTCACACATGATACCAGTTCCAAATATATAGCTGGAGATTTGTATATAATCTGTATATAATTTGTATATAGTGTATATTTTTTGTGCCACTAACCGCGGTAGTCCTCTCAAGACTCTGAAATACAACTGAGGCAAGGGAGAGGTACCGCCCTTTTGTATCTGTAGGTTTCCTGTTCCTAATGGGCGGATCCCCTCTCTCGTCGTGCTGTCATGGGCCTCCGAGAAATGCCGCTACCAGTAAGTAGCTTAATGCTTTTTTGCCTCGTTTTTTTTACGGTGTTCACTGAAGGGGTTAACTAGTGGGACAGTTTTATAGGTAGGGTCGTTACGGACGCGGCGATACTAAATATGTGCACTTTTATTGTTTTTTATTTACAGTTAAGTCCATATATATTTGGACAGAGACAACATTTTTCTAATTTTGGTTATAGACATTACCACAATGAATTTTAAACAAAACAATTCAGATGCAGTTGAAGTTCAGACTTTCAGCTTTCATTTGAGGGTATCCACATTCAAATTGGATGAAGGGTTTAGGAGTTTCAGCTCCTTAACATGTGCCACCCTGTTTTTAAAGGGACCAAAAGTAATTGGACAGATTCAATAATTTTAAATAAAATGCTCATTTTCAGTACTTGGTTGAAAACCCTTTGTTGGAAATGACTGCCTGAAGTCTTGAACTCATGGACATCACCAGACACTGTGTTTCCTCCTTTTTCGATGCTCTGCCAGGCCTTCACTGCGGTGGTTTTCAGTTGCTGTTTGTTTGTGGGCCTTTCTGTCTGTAGTTTAGTCTTTAACAAGTGAAATGCATGCTCAATTGGGTTGAGATCAGGTGACTGAATTGGCCATTCAAGAATATTCCACTTCTTTGCTTTAACCCCTTAGTGACAGAGCCAATTTGGTACTTAATGACCAGGCCAATTTTTGCAATTCTGACCACTGTCACTTTATGAGGTTATAACTCTGGAACGCTTCAACGGATCCCGCTGATTCTGAGATTGTTTTTTCGTGACATATTGTACTTCATGTTAGTGGTAACATTTCTTCGATATTTCTTGCGATTATTTATGAAAAAAACGGAAATATGGCGAAAATTTTTAAAATTTTGCAATTTTCAAACTTTGTATTTTTATGCCCTTAAATCAGAGAGATATGTCATGAAAAATAGTTAATAAATAACATTTCCCACATGTCTACTTTACATCAGCACAATTTTGGAAACAAAATTTTTTTTTGTTAGGGAGTTATAAGGGTTAAAAGTTGACCAGCAATTTCTCATTTTTACAACACCATTTTTTTTTACGGACCACATCACATTTGAAGTCATTTTGAGGGGTCTATATGATAGAAAATAATGAAGTGTGACACCATTCTAAAAACTACACCCTTCAAGGTTCTCAAAACCACATTCAAGAAGTTTATTAACCCTTTACGTGCTTCACAGGAACTGAAACAATGTGGAAGGAAAAAATGAACATTTAACTTTTTTTTGCAAACATCTTAATTCAGAACCATTTTTTTTATTTTCACAAGTGTAAAAACAGAAATGTAACCATAAATGTTGTTATGCAATTTCTCCTGAATACGCCAATACCCCATATGTGGGGGTAAACCACTGTTAGGGCGCACCGCAGAACTTAGAAGTGAAGGAGCGCCGTTTGACTTTTTCAATGCAGAATTGGCTGGAATTGAGATCGGACGCCATGTCACGTTTAGAGAGCCCCTGATGTGCCTAAACAGTGGAAACTCCCCACAAGTGACACCATTTTGGAAACTAGACCCCTTAAGGAACTTATCTAGATGTGTGGTGAGCACTTTGAACCCCCAAGTGCTTCACAGAAGTTTATAACGTAGAGCCGTGAAAATAAAAAATCGCTTTTGTTTACACAAAAATGATCTTTTCGCCCACAAATTCTTATTTTCACAAGGGTAACAGGAGAAATTAGACCACAAAAGTTGTTGTGCGATTTCTCCTGAATACGTCGATACCCCATATGTGAGGGTAAACCACTGTTTGGGCGCACCGCAGAGCTTGGAAGTGAAGGAGCGCCGTTTTACTTTTTCAATGTTGAATTGGCTGGAATTGAGATTGGACGCCATGTCGCGTTTGGAGAGCCCCTGATGTGCCTAAACAGTGGAAACCCCCCACAAGTGACACCATTTTGGAAACTAGACCCCTTAAGGAACTTATCTAGATGTGTGGCGAGCACTTTGATCCCCCATGTGCTTCACAGAAGTTTATAATGTAGAGCCGTGAAAAAAAAAAATCGCATTTTTTCTACAAAAATGATCTTTTTGCCCACAAATTTTTATTTTCACAAGGGTAACAGGAGAAATTAGACCACAAAAGTTGTTGTGCAATTTCTCCTGAGTACGTCGATACCCAATATGTGGGGGTAAACAACTGTTAGGGCGCACGGCAGAGCTCAGAAGGGAGGGAGTGCCGTTTTACTTTTTCAATGTAGAATTGGCTGGAATTGAGATTGGACGCCATGTCGCGTTTGGAGAGCCCCTGATGTGCCTAAACAGTGGAAACCTCCCACAAGTGACACCATTTTGGAAACTAGACCCCTTAAGGAACTTATCTAGATGTGTGGCGACCACTTTGAACCCCCATGTGCTTCACAGAAGTTTATAACGTAGAGCCGTGAAAAAAAAAATTGCATTTTTTCTACAAAAATGATCTTTTTGCCCACAAATTTTTATTTTCACAAGGGTAACAGGAGAAATTAGACCACTAAAGTTGTTGTGCAATTTCTCCTGAGTACGTCGATACCCAATATGTGGGGGTAAACCACTGTTTGGGCGCACCGCAGAGCTTGGAAGAGAAAGAGTGCCGTTTTACTTTTTCAATGTAGAATTGGCTGGAATTGAGATCGGACGCCATGTCGCGTTTGGAGAGCCCCTGATGTGCCTAAACAGTAGAAATCCCCCACAAGTGACCCCATTTTGGAAACTAGACCCCCCATGGAACTTATCTAGATGTGTGGTGAGAACCTTGAATGCCCAAGTGCTTCACAGAAGTTTATAATGCAGAGCCGTGAAAATAAAAAATATTTTTTTTTTCCACAAAAAAGATTTTTTAGCCACCAAATTTTTATTTTCACAAGGGTAACAAGAGAAATTGGACCCCAAAAGTTGTTGTCCAATTTGTCCTGAGTATGCTGGTACCCCATATGTGGGGGTAAACCACTGTTTGGGCGCACGGCAGAGCTCGGAAGGAAGGAGCGCCGTTTTGGAATGCAGACTTTGATAGAATGGTCTGCGGGTATTATGTTGCGTTTGCAGAGCCCCTGATGTACCTAACCAGTAGAAACCCTCCACAAGTGACCCCATTTTGGAAACTAGACCCCCCAAGGAACTTATCTAGATGTGTGGTGAGAACTTTGAATGCCCAAGTGCTTCACAGAAGTTTAGAATGCAGAGTCGTGAAAATAAAAAATATTTTTTTTCCACAAAAAAGATATTGTAGCCCCCAAGTTTTTATTTTCACAAGGGTAACAGGAGAAATTGGACTGCAGTAGTTGTTGTCCAATTTATCCCGAGTACGCTGATACGCCATATGTGAGGGTAAACCACTGTTTGGGCGCACGGCAGAGCTCGGAAGGGAAGGAGCGCCTTTTTGGAATGCAGACTTTGATAGAATGGTCTGTGGGCATTATGTTGCGATTGCAGAGCCCCTGATGTACCTAAACTGTAGTAACCCCCCACAAGTGACCCCATTTTGGAAACTAGACCCCCCAAGGAACTTATCTAGATGTGTGGTGAGAACTTTGAATGCCCAAGTGCTTCACAGAAGTTTAGAATGCAGAGTCGTGAAAATAAAAAATATTTTTTTTTCACAAAAAAGATTTTGTAGCCCCCAAGTTTTTATTTTCACAAGGGTAACAAGAGAAATTGGACCCCAGAAGTTGTTGTCCAATTTATCCCGAGTACGCTGATGCCCCATATGTGGGGGTAACCCACTGTTTGGGCGCACGGCAGAGCTCAGAAGGGAGGGAGCACCATTTGACTTTTTGAGCGCAAAATTGGCTGTCGTGTTTGGAGACCCCCTGATGTACCTAAACAGTGGAAACCCCCCAATTCTAGCTCCAACCCTAACCCCAACACACCCCTAACCCTAATCCCAACCTCATCCATAATCCTAATCACTAACCCTAACCATAATCACAACCCTTACCCCAAAACAACCCTAATGTCAACCATAACCATAACCCTAATCAAAACCCTAAATCCAACACACCCCTAATCCTAATCTCAACCCTAACCTCAAACCTAACCCTAATCCCAATACACCCCTAATCACAACCCTAACCTTAACCCTAATCCCAAACCTAACTCTAATCCCAAGCGTAACCCTAATGCCAACCCTAACCCTAATACCAACCCTAATCCAAACCCTAACCCTAATCCCAGCTCTAACCCTAAGTTTAGCCCCAACCCTAGCCCTAACTTTAGCCCCAACCCTAACCCTAGCCCTAGGGCTACTTTCACAATTGCGTCGTTTGGCATTCCGTCGCAATCCGTCGTTTTAGACAAGAAACGGATCCTGCAAATGTGCTCGCAGGATGCGTTTTTTGCCCATAGACTTGTATTGCCGACGGATCGTGACGGATGGCCACACGTCGCGTCCGTCGTGCACTGGATCAGTTGTGTTTTGGCGGAGCGTCGGCACAAAAAAACGTTCAATGAAACGTTTTTTTGTACGTCGCATCCGCCATTTCTGACCGCGCATGCGTGGCCGTAACTCCGCCCCCTCCTCCCCAGGACATAGATTGGGCAGCAGATGTGTTGAAAAACTACAGCTGCTGCCCACGTTGTGCACAATTTTCACAACGTTCGTCGGTATGTCGGGCCGACGCATTGCGACGGCCCCGTACCGACGTAAGTGTGAAAGAAGCCTAACCCCAAGTTTAGCCCCAACCCTAACCCTAAATTTAGCCCCAACCCTAACCCTAAATTTAGCCCCAACCCTAGCCCTATCCCTAACCCTACCCCTAACCCTACCCCTAACCCTAACCCTACCCCTACCCCTAACCCTACCCCTAACCCTACCCCTAACCCTACCCCTAACCCTACCCCTACCCCTAACCCTACCCCTAACCCTACCCCTAACCCTAATTTTAGCCCCAACTGCTGTTCTCCTGCCGGCCGGCAGATGGAGACAGATGGCGGGCGCACTGGGCATGCGTCCGCCATGTTCTGCTGCCGGCGGCCAGGAGGAGCAGCAAGAGGATCCAGGGACCTAGGTGAGTATGCTAGGGTCCCCGAATCCCCCTATTTCTCTGTCCTCTGATGTGCGATCACATCAGAGGACAGAGAATTACACTTTACTTTTTTTTTTTTTTGCGGTCGCCGGTAAACAGTTAATTACCGGCGATCGCAAAACAGGGGTCTGTAATACCGACCCCGATCATGCTCTTTGGGGTCTCGGCTACCCCCGGCAGCTGAGACCCCAAAGATTCTCCCGGTGCCGGCCGGCGGGCGCACTGCGCATGCGCCCGCCATTTTGAAGATGGCGGCCCCCAACCGGGAGACACGAGGAGCATCGGGGGAGCTAGGTGAGTATTGGGGGGCCACCTGGGACCCCTTTTCTCTGTCCTCCGATGTGCGATCACATCGGAGGACAGAGAAATTAAAAAGAGATTGGTTTTTTTTTTTTTTGCGATCGCCGGTAAACGGTTAATTACCGGCGATCGCAAATGCGGGGTGGGTTAAAAACCCCCCGAATCATGTTCTCTGGGGTCTCGGCTACCCTCGGCAGCCGAGACCCCAGAGAAAATCGGCCTCTGGGGGGCGCTATGGACTTTTTCCACAGCGCCGTTAATTAACGGCGCTGTGGTTTAAGTACCCTTAGCGGCCGCCGTTAAAAGGCGTATCGGCGGTCGCTAAGGGGTTAATAAACTCCTGGGTTGCTTTGGCTTTATGTTTTGGGTCATTGTCCATCTGTAGTATGAAACGACGACCAATCAGTTTGGCTGCATTTGGCTGGATCTGAGCATACAGTATGGCTCTGAATACCTCAGAATTCATTCGGCTGCTTCTGTCCTGTGTCACATCATCAATAAACACTAGTGACCCAGTGCCACTGGCAGCCATGCATGCCCAAGCCATCACACTGCCTCCGCCGTGTTTTACAGATGATGTGGTATGCTTTGGATCATGAGCTGTACCACGCCTTCACCATACTTTTCTCTTTCCATCATTCTGGTAGAGGTTGATCTTGGTTTCATCTGTCCAAAGAATGTTCTTCCAGAACTCTGCTGGCTTTTTTAGATGTTTTTTTTAGCAAAGTCCAGTCTAGCCTTTTTATTCTTGATGCTTATGAGCGGCTTGCACCGCGCAGTGAACCCTCTGTATTTACTTTCATGCAGTCTTCTCTTTATGGTAGATTTGGATATTGATACGCCTACCTCCTGGAGAGTGTTGTTTACTTGGTCGGCTGTTGTGAAGGGGTTTCTCTTCACCATGGAGATAATTCTGCGATCATCCACCACTGTTGTCTTCCGTGAGCGCCCAGGTCTTTTTGCATTGATTAGTTCACCAGTGCTTTCTTTCTTTCTCAGGATGTACCAAACTGTAGATTTTGCCACTCCTAATATTGTAGCAATTTCTCGGACGGTTTTTTTTTGTTTTCGCAGCTTAAGGATGGCTTCCTCCACCTGCATGGAGAGCTCCTTTGACCACATGTTTACTTCACAGCAAAACCTTCCAAATGCAAGCACCACACCTCAAATCAACTCCAGGCCTTTTATCTGCTTAATTGAGAATGACATAACGAAGGGATTGCCCACACCTGTCCATGAAATAGCCTTGGAGTCAATTGTCCAATTACTTTTCGTCCCTTTAAAAACAGGGTGGCACATGTTAAGAAGCTGAAACTCCTAAACCCTTCATCCAATTTGAATCTGGATACCCTCAAATGAAAGTTGAAAGTCTGAATTTCAACTGCATCTGAATTGTTTGGTTTAAAATTCATTGTGGTAATGTCTATAACCAAAATTAGAAAAATGTTGTCTCTGTCCAAATATATATGGACTTAACTGTAGA
Organism: Ranitomeya imitator; assembly: GCF_032444005.1. NCBI lineage: Eukaryota > Metazoa > Chordata > Amphibia > Anura > Dendrobatidae > Ranitomeya > Ranitomeya imitator. The sequence goes on along the minus strand of NC_091284.1, from coordinate 706,775,036 downwards.
TAAAGAAATGTACTTATGGGAATATTTAGTTTTTCTTTATTTAGGAATTATTATTTTTTTTCTTTTTTACACATTTAAATATTTTTTTTTTTACATTATCACATTGTCCCAGGGGGGGGACATCTATAATATAACGCTGGGAGCGTCACTCTGTCCGAAGCCTTTATAGACTGCGCAAGCACAAGCGCCGGCGGAGTCTGGACCCCACAGAGTGACGCTCCCAGGAGATCGCGGTATGCGTAAGCACTGAACGCACACCACGATCTCCAACGGAGAAGCAGGGACGTGCCAGGAGGGTGAGTATGCTATATTCACCTGTCCCGTTCCAGCGCTGCCCGCTGCTCTGTCCTCCGGGTCCTCTGCCTGTGACGTTCACAGTCCAGAGGGCGCGATGACGCGCTTAATGCGCGCCGCCCTCCGACTGAACAGTCACAGCCAAAGGACCCGGAAGAAGCGGCACGCAGCGCTGGATCAGAGCCAGGTGAATATAGCAAGTGTCGGGGGCCTGACCCCCACAGCGCGCCGGTGACCCCGCCTGCTCAGGCCCCCGAGCACTCGGCGCCCAGCGACAATAGGTGAGTATGTTATTTTTTTTTATATATATCGCAGCAGCATACGGGGCATATAATACAATGGAGCATCTTATGGGGGCCATCAACATTTATGGAGCAGTATACGGGGCATACAATACAATGGAGCATCTTAAGGGGGCCATCAACATTTATGGAGCAGTATACGGGGCATATACTCTGGAGCATCTTATGGGGGCCATCAACCATAATGGAGCAGCATACGGGGCATATACTATGGGGCATATACTATGGAGCATCTTATGGGGGCCATCAACCATAATGGAGCAGCATACGGGGCATATACTATGGAGCATCCTATGGGGCCATCAACCATAATGGAGCAGTATACGGGGCATATACTATCGAGCATCTTATGGGGGCCATCAACCATAATGGAGCAGCATACGGGGCATATACTATGGAGCATCCTATGGGGCCATCAACCATAATGGAGCAGCATACGGGGCATATACTATGGAGCATCTTATGGGGGCCATCAACCATAATGGAGCAGCATACGAGGCATGTACTATGGAGCATCTTATGGGGGCCATCAACCATAATGGAGCAGCATACGGGGCATATACTATGGAGCATCCTATGGGGCCATCAACCATAATGGAGCAGTATACGGGGCATATACTATCGAGCATCTTATGGGGGCCATCAACCATAATGGAGCAGCATACGGGGCATATACTATGGAGCATCCTATGGGGCCATCAACCATAATGGAGCAGCATACGGGGCATATACTATGGAGCATCTTATGGGGGCCATCAACCATAATGGAGCAGCATACGAGGCATGTACTATGGAGCATCTTATGGGGGCCATCAACCATAATGGAGCAGAATACGGGGCATATACTATGGAGCATCTTATGGGGGCCATCAACCATAATGGAGCAGCATACGGGGCATATACTATGGAGCATCTTATGGGGGCCATCAACCATAATGGAGCAGGATACGAGGCATGTACTATGGAGCATCTTATGGGGCCATCAACCTTTATGGAGCAGCGTATGGGGCATATGGATGGGAGCAGCAAATTACAGAACGGTGGCGCAGGATGGGAGCAGCACATGACAGGATGGGGGCGCAGGATGAGAGCAGCAAATGACAGGATGGGGGCGCAGGATGGAAGCAACACATACCAGGATGGAGGCCATATACCAATATAAATGCTCGCCACCTGGGCATAGAACGGGTTCAATAGCTAGTCACTATATAGTGACAGATCGCTGATCTAACACTTTGCAGAGCACTGTGTCAGATCAGCGATCTGACGTGCACTGCTCCAGGCTTACAGGCACCTGCTCTGAGCAGGTGCTTGTAAGCCACCTCCCTGCTGGACCCGGAAGTAGCCCCGCGGCCATTTTGGATCCGGGGTCTGCAGGAAGGAGATGCTCGGTACAAGGTGAGCACATCGCCTTGTTCCGAGGGTCTCAGGGAAGCCCGCAGGGAGCCTCTTCCCTGTGCGATGCTTTCTTATGCCCCCGGAATGCTGCGATCATGTTTGATTGCAGCGTTCTGGGGGTTAATGTGCCCGGGGCAGTCCATGATAGTCAGCTGACACCCGGCCGCGATCGGCCGTGTTCCCCCGTGAGCGCGGCCGATTGCATATGACATACTATCCCGTCACTGGGAATTAAGTCCCAGGTCTCCTCGATGGGATAGTACGCCATATGGGATTAAGGGGTTAAAACACCTAAGGCTAAAGGGAGAAGTGCTACATACAAATATAAAAAAAAACTGACCGTCACATCCAAACATAAATCATAAGTCTGAACAGGTGATTACCTAGAGTCGCCAATTCATATTCAATGAAACAGATAAGGCAGCACTCTGTAGCGCTATAGCATGCTATAGCGCTACAGAGTGCTGCCTTATCTGTTTCATTTAATGTTAAAGAAGACACATTTCCTTTGTCTTTTAGGCAAAAATATATTTATATTGTAGTTTTTTACATTTTCAAATTTACAAAAAGGAAAATGTTCCCGATCCAATGCAAAAGTTTGGGCACCCTTGGAGATTTGTGTGCTCAGATAACTTTGACCAAGGTTTCAGACCTTATTTAGCCTGTTTGGGTTATGGCTTGTTCACTATTATCATTAGTAAAGGCAAGGTGATGCATATTTCCCAGCTTAATAAAAACCTATCATCCTCTAACATTGTGTCAAAAAACAGCATCCTTGTGTTTTTCTAAGCAGCTGCCTAGAACTCTGAAAATGAAAATGTTTGAGACCGACAAAGCAGGAGAAGGCTATGAGAAGATAGCAAAGTGATTTCAAGTTGCCTTTTCCTCAGTTCGAAATTTCAGTGAGAGCTGCTCATCGTATTGCAAAAGACCTTCAGAAAGATTTTACAGACTTTGGAGTTGTGGTGCATTGTTCTACTGTTCAGAGACACCAGCACAAATATGGCCTTCGTGGAAGAGTCATTAGAAGAAAACCTCTCCTGCGTCCTCACCTTAAAATTTAGCCTCACAAATATACAACATTTAAACAATAGCGATTCTGTCACGTGGCTACCGCGACAGAGAGGTTACAGAGAACTGCAGCGCTCTGGGCCTCGTTCACACACGATGAACAGAAGCTCTTCTCCTGAATTCTGACCTGGCTGTCTTGTGCCAGCAGGGCAGGAGTTAAACCTGGTTACTGAAGTTACTGAGAGCTTGGTCTCTCAGCTGATTTGGTTTGTGTAATCTCCGCTCCTATATAGACTCAGCTTTGACTACAACTGCTGTCAGTGATCAGTTCTGCTGCCTGTCTTGAAGTGGGAAGGAGCAGTGGTGTTTGCAGCTTGGAGGTTTATCTACAGAGATTGTTGTCTGCTGTTTTGGTTGCATGTTAAACCTGTTTTCCTTCCTTGTTTTTTCCTTCTCTTCCCTTCTCTGTGTTTCCTCTGTGGTTGTGTGAGCATTTGGTGAGTTTGAGATTTTAGTTACCTAGTCTGCATACCCTGTTTAATTGTCATATTTATACACTGGTGCAGTCTACCTCCCTTGGGGGGGAGAGGGGGCCACTGATAGGGCCTGCACAGGAGACAGGGATACGCTGGCGGCTCAGGCCTCCTAACCATTATAGGTACCCCTGAGATAAGGGAAAGCCATTATAGTGGCAGGGACAGGTGCAGGTCCCAGTACGCCATGCTGCCCCTTTATCGCTGTTAACGGCGTGACAATATCACTGACCATAAAAATTTTCTTGGTCCAATATGGACCCCATTGCTGCTTTAGCTGGACAATTGGAGAGAGGCTATAGTCGAAGGTATATCAAACAGGGATACCATCGGGTTAAATATACCCCACGACAAGGCCTACTCGGTAGCTGTGGTAAAGTAAAGGATAAGAGTGACCCCCAAATGAGAATTATCTCTACTTTTAATTGCCAGTGGAACACTATTTGCCAGATTCTCACTAAACATTGGCCCCTCCAAACTGATCTGATCTTGAGGAAAGAAATTTCCACAAGACCATTTATCATGGCTAGAAGAAGCAAAAGTCTCAAGGATCAACTGGTGAAGAGCCACTATGTGGTTCCCCAGAAAAGTCCCCTTGGCAATTCAAAACAAAGGTGGGGATGTTTCACCTGCGGGAATTGTTTGGCGTGCAATTTGCATAACATCATAAGGGCTAAAACCTTTACAAATATGGATGGTACTCGGGAATACACTATTAACCATTACATTTCCTGTACCACTTCATATGTGATTTATTTTGCGCAGTGTCCCTGTTCTAAGGTCTATATTGGCCTAACTTCCAGGGAACTGCGCATTAGGGTAAGGGAGCACGTCAGGGACATACTGGCGGCAAAGGAGGTGGAGGACCTTTTGCTGTTGAAGACCCTGCCCAAACACTTCTGGCTATACCACAACTCTGACCCACGTGGCCTTAAAGTGAAGGGAGTCGATAGAATACATGGGGGCATAAGAGGTGGAAATCTGAAGCTGATGCTAGCACAGGCCGAAACCAGATGGATCGTGGAGCTTGGCACTATGTCCCCTAGTGGCTTAAACGAGAAATTGAGCTTGGCCACGTATCTGTAATCCCTGCTTGTTTTTAATTCTGTTGTGTCTTTAGTAAATGTGTTTTATTGTTGTATTTTTTTATTTTAGTAATCCAGTTATATGAAACCTCATACTTTGCTATGGCTTGAGATATGGTTCCCTTATGATGATTAAGATCCTGCACTCACTGACAACCTCTGAAGATCACATGAAAGCCGACTTGGTTGCACTATATGTTTGAAGAATCCCCCGAATTAACCTGGAGGCTATAAATCTGTGTTTGTTTATTTTGATTATATATGATCTTTCTCGCTTTGTTTTTTTTTTTCCCCTGAATGCCCCTTGATCACTGTGTGATATATCACTGCTTGTATTTTTTGAGCAATTTGGACATCTAAATGATCTAAACATCAACATAGGGAAAGCGTAGGGAGATATGCGATCCTTCTCATTAGTATGCACAGGTCAGGGCGGGATCTCTGCACCACCTTAATCCATCAAGAGAAAGGGCTGCGCACTTGCGCATTAGAGGATGGTGTGTGGGATAGTTGGACTTCAACAAAATGGCGACGCACATGTGCACCACACTTCGGGATCCAACATCTTTTTGAAGGCCTCTTTTAACTCCGGCGTGCAGATATGACGTCACGGGGGATTTCCTCCCTGCACGCTGAAGCTGAGTGCCGGCATTAGATGCACCTGAGACCCGGGGGCGGCGGCGCCATGCGCGACACACTATTGGGCAATAGGTGAGTGGGGATACCATATAAGCCAGCAACTATGCAGACATGACATGAACAATTATCTTTTTCTCCCTTGAGAAAGCGGAAGACGCGAAACGTACGTCGGGACGTCTGTGATACTAAAGACGGGCTCACCACATGGGTATGTGTCAGGCATTCTATATGAGTTAAACTGGACTGGGAACTTGGCACTATGCACTTTAGGTCTATCTAGACTAGGGCTTATATATTTGGGGTGCCCATATGCTATGACACAGACTATATGATCCCAGAAGCCTGTATACTATTTCCTGTATCACTTTTTTGTGCTATGTACTTGGATACTCATCCTTTCCTCTTAATGAGTACGACATTTTGATATTTTCTGTGTTTTTAATAATAAAATTTGTTAATTTTTCTAAACACCTTTTGTGAGAGTGGTGTGTTTGGGTACTTGGTACCCGGTTGTTAGATTATGATAGGTTAACACACCCCTATATTTAATGCTTTGATGGATAAACCTTCCTTGCTGGAGGTTCCTATATATTTAGCATTAGTATGTTTTTGGACAGCTTTGTATTTTTAGCTGGACAATTGCAGCAACTCAGTCTAGAGGTGGCTGACCTCCGCTCGGCGGTAGTACAGCGCACTCCAGTGGCCACTGCAGGGGTTGCTATACCTCCACAAGCTTCGCTGGAGCCTAAGATTGCATTACCTGACAGGTTCTCTGGGGGGCGTGACATATTTGTTACATTCAGGGAGGCCTGTAAATTATACTTTAGGTTGCATCCTCACACTTCAGGTTCAGAGGATCAGAGGGTTGGAATTATAGTATCACTCCTACACGGTAATCCCCAGGCCTGGGCTTTTTCACTTCCCACTGACGCTGTGCCGTTATGGACTGTGGAGGAGTTTTTTCGAGCCTTAGGTCAAGTGTATGATGATCCTGACCGTGTCTTTCTCGCTGAGTCCACAATACGCCATCTTGTACAGGGAGACCAGCCAGTAGAGTACTGCTCTGAGTTTTGGAGATGGGCTACTGACACAATATGAAATAACCCTGCACTCCGCAGTCAATTTTATCAGGGACTTTCTGATAAGATAAAAGTTGCCTTTGCCCTACAGGAGACACCAATCACACTGGAGGCAGCTATGTCTCTTGCAATCCGTGCCTGCGCCAGAGACTTAATGAATCACCGCTATTCAAGGGTTACTCAGACTCAGTACCTGAGTCTCTAGGAGAACTTATGCAGTTGGGTGGCGCTTCTCATTCTAAGGGGGCTGCAGTAGTATGGCGTAAGGGAGGTGCATTTTTTGTGGCAGAATTGGTCATTTTGTGAATGTGTGTCCTTCTAGAAGACAACCGCCGGAAAACTATTGAGCACCAGTTGCGGGGAGGTTGGCAGCTCGGGTGTACTAGTTTCCTCCATAGGTAAGCCACAATTTTTCTTACCAGCCGAGATTCGTCTTGGTGAAAGTAGGCTCAATATCTCTGCCTTCCTGGACTCTGGGGCAGGGTTTAATTTAATTGATGCTGGGTTTGTTCAGGCACATGGGTTTAAAACTCAAGAATTGTCTAGACCCATACCTATAATTGCTATTGATTCTGCACCTTTGAGCCAGGGGACTTTCACTCAGATCGTCTGTGGGGTGAGCCTACAAATAGGGGCGTTGCACTCCGAGTCAATAGATTGTTATGTGTTGGGGGGTTTGCCGTCGCCTGTAGTTCTCGGTTTACCATGGCTCACGTTACACAACCCGGTATTAGACTGGCAGACTCGGGAGGTTACTAGATGGAGTGAGTTTTGTCAGGAACATTGCTTGGGCACTTGGCTGGCCGGGTTGAGTTCTCAGGTTCTGCCAGAGTTCATCTCAGATTTTGAGGATGTATTCTCTGAGGAGAACAGTCAAGAGCTACCTCCGCACCGTCCTTATGATTGCGCCATACGTCTTATTCCTGGTGCTATATCAAAAATTACCGCACACTTGAAGCTGGTATGATGCAAATATATAACAAGTTTATTGTGTTCACAAAACAGGTTGCCACAGAAAGGAAACAAAAAGTGCAGATAGAAACCCAACGTTTCGACCCTCCCGGGCCTTATTCATGGGGTTACTTGATGCACGCTAGGATACATATGTAGGTGGCAGGCATAGGGTAGGAGGGCAAGTCCCTTGGTATATAAGCTGTCGCTTAACCTGGAACAGGCTGGGAATATGTTGTTTTGTAATGCAAAGCGATAGTGGCACACAGAGGCTGTGACATCCGTAGTGGGCCTGTGTATAGCTGGATGACCCGTGCGGGCAGCACTCCTGAGGCTTGTAGTGACGTGAATGGAGGGTGCTGGATGAGCGGCGCTCCTGCGCCCTGCTGCTGCGGCATGCCGTTAATGGCGTGACAGATTCATTTTGGAAACAAATCTGTTATGATCTGGTGGCCTAGGAGCAGCATGTGACATACTCTGGAGAAGGTGGTACCTGTACTGACCGCAGACCCTGAACTTAGCACCGCAACTAGAAGTAGCCGTGGGATGTACCTAACATTCCCTAGACACCTCGACACAGCCTAAGGACTAACTTCCCCTAAAGATAGAAACGGGAAAACTATCTTGCCTCAGAGAAAATCCCCAAAGGATAGACAGCCCCCCACAAATATTGACTGTGAGAGGAGAGGGAAATGACATACGCAGACTGAAATCAGGATAAGCAAAGGAGGCCTTTCTAGCTAAAAAGAAAGAATAGGACAGAGAACTATGCGGTCAGTATTAAAACGCTAGAAAATATCCACCACAGAAAATACAAAACTCCACATCTGACTAAAGACATGGAGGGTATATCTGCATCTCCAGAGATACAGCTTGGCTGCAAAAAATCCTAACACAGACAAAGCTGGACAAGACAATACATGAAAATGCACAGAACTATAAGGCCCATAGCATGTGGACAGCAAAAACAAAGCCAGAACTTATCTTTGATGAAAAGAACAGCAAACAGGAGAGACCAGTCAGAGATGTGAATCCTCCAAAAACAATGGACAACTGGCACTGACTAAAGGATCAAGCAAGACTAAATAGCCCAGTCCAAATTGCAATTTGTCCAAGTGGACACACCTGATAAATGCTGCGATCCAAAGACAGCAGCACTACCACTCATAACCACCGGAGGGAGCCCAAGAGCAGAATTCACAACACAAATCATGTATTTAAAATAGAACTCTTTAGCCACAATGATCAAAGGTATATGTGGACTAAAAAAGACACAGAATTTCAGGAAAATAACATCTTGCCAACTATTAAGCATGGGGCTGAAACATTCATGCTTTCGGGTTGTGTTGCAGCCAATGGCACGAGAAACTTTTCACGGGTAGAGGGAAGATTGGTTTCAATGACATTTTAACAAATTCTTGATGCAAATATAACACCATCTGTAAAATAAGCTGAAATTGAAGAGGATGGCGTCTACAAATGAATAATGATCCTAAACACACATCAAAATTCACAATAGACTACCTCAAAAGGTGCAATCTGAATGTTTTGCAATAGCCCTCACAGTCCCTTGATCTGAACATCATTGATCATCTGTGGCTAGACCTTAAAATAGCAGTACATGCAAGACGACGCAGGAATCTCACAGAAGTGGAGACATTTTCTAAGGAAGAAAGGATGAAAATTCCTCAAACAAAAATTGAAAGACTCTTCGCTAGCTACAAAAAGCATTTCCAAGCTGTGACACTTTCAAAAGGGGGTGCTACTAGACACTAGCCATACAGAATGACAATGGATGAAAAGGAAGGCACAAGAAGTTATCATCAAAAACCTTTTGTATGAAGAAGAAAAAGAAAAAAAAATGTCTTAAAAAAAAATGTAAACATTTTTTTTCCCTGCATTTTTAAACTTTGCACTAAAAATGTCTTTGCAGAATTTCCATTTTTTCACCACCTGTTTTTGATATGCTAATTGTCTACACATGTATTTAAGGTGGATGCTGTGCTCTTTATGAGCTAGCTTTGACAAAGAACGGTTGCATCCTTTGGAAACGCTTCACTTTCTGCATTTCTGCTTTGCATCAGGATGATATTTTTTAATCTATGATGGAATAAAGTTCAAAGAAATTTTTCCAGGAGCTGGAAATATCTTTTTTTTTCTATTTTTCCTCACCTTGGAAGCTGCAAATTGTCTCTATAGATTTTAAGCCCTTCTGGTTGCTTACCTCAGCATAGCACAGTTGGTGAGTTATTATGTTGCCTTGTTGGAACAGGGCATATGTGTCCAAATCTGCGCTGCTGATAAAGATGAATGGCGGACTATATTCTTGAAAACTTTATTTCAAACAGGTTAATAGTCAACACGTTTCGAGGTCATGCAGGACCTCTTCCTCAGGACAAAACTTTACAAGTGGATTGTCAGATCTGCATGTTTTTATATACGGTCTCATTTTTTGCCCTTTCTTTCTCTCTCTCTCTCATATGAAAAAACGCCATACCGGGCACAAGACAAGTCAAAATTCATAAGGAAAAAATATCACAAACAATAATTAAATACAATACAAATAAACGGGCCATGTATGTAGCAAATCTACGAATAAAAAGACCATCCAGAGAAATAAAAATATGAAAACAAGTATTTATATAACAATGTATAAAAATGATTGCTGAATAAATAACTCCTTTATCAAAACATGTGTATTTGTCTTGGAGAAACATCTCACCCAAGATACAAACTCATGTTCAAATGACCTGAAGTTACCAAGACTGTGTCATTAGGGCAGCAGCCACTCAAGCCACTTATGTTTTGATCAATGGTAAGAATGTGTAAACGGCATCAGGTCACCAGGAACGTACACATTGAGTTGCCTACTGGCTCCGTGCATAAAGCATCTGAAAAAACAGATCTGTGAGCAGGGATGGGGTCTGTTGGACTGAGTTCCCTTACAAGGAGTGTATTTTATATTATATATTTTAACACATAATGTGGGAGGGGAAAAATATAAGGAAAAAAAAGCACTGTATAAATGAGCGCCACCTGGTTTCCCGTGTGCCCTGAAAAATAGAATCTCCTCAAGGTCGGAACAAGAACTGAAGGCCCAAGTGTGCAGCCTTCTGTTTGAAATAAAGCTTTGAAGAATATCGTCCGCCATTCATCTTTATCAGCAGCGCAGATTTTGACACATAAACCCTGTTCCACCATTATCCTCGATCTCTGGACCCGTGTCATACAGAAGCTGATCCATGCTTTTTACATGTTGCTTAGTTGAAACAAAACAAGGTGAGCGTACCTCTCCCCTCTGCACCCCATGTTTTTACCAGTTAAGACGCTATTTGCGCTCTGCAGAATTTGCTCTCCAGATTTTCTATTTCTATATTCCCTTGTTAGCACTCTCCATCTTGTCTGTCGCAGGTGCTCTGTTCTTCATGATGTCTTATTGAACAGTTTCTTCTGCCTTTATAGCTATCTCCGTCATTCGCCATGTTATGTAATTACGTTGTGTGTGTCCTGTTCCATACGTAATACTATGTACAGTTATGCTCAAGAGTTTACATACCCCGGCAGAATTTAACATCTGAGAAAATAAAGAACCTCATCCACAACTACCACAAAAGACTTCAAGCTGTCACTGATGTTAGAGGGGCGCAATGGGGCATGTTAACTTTTCATCAGGGTCATTTGGATCTTTTGGGTTGTCATTATGATTTAGAAAGAGAAAACACAGTAGTTTGACAATAAATGGCTTCACCCAACCACTAACCATGAGTGGAGAAAAAGTTTTGGTGTTATCGTTCATATCCTCTGAGAAAAGGCCAGGAAAGCAAAAATTCTGCTGTGGTATGTAAACTTTTGAGCACAACTGTACCTCAAATATGCTGTATGCTTTGTACAGAGTACTTTCATTTTTCTGGTTTCTTCTAGATTTACACTGATCCTATCAATAAAAGTTGTAGAAGGACCCCCTGCATCTATCTCAATGCATCGATGGGAAAGAGTTTTGCTGTCTGTTAACTCATTCTCCCGGAACAGAGTGAGGGTTTTAGAACAGTTTTAACAACTACTATAGAAATGGGTTGAAGCACAGACACTGGCTTCTATCAGCGAGCAGTCAAGCCGCATACAGATGCCAGATGGAGGATATGAAGAATAAGCAACATACTCCCAAGTAAGCTCAACATCTTCAAGGAAGCAGCACCACCAAGGCAAAGGCAGAAGCCGCCTTCACTGAAAAGGAGTCGAAACTAAAGAAGGTACAAGCACATCTAGAAGCTGACCGTCCAAAACCTGCTGTAGACAAGGAATTGGCAGCAGAAGCTGAGGCACAGGCTTTAGAAGAAGGAGCACACTGCACTAGGGAAAATTCCAGCCTAAGAACAGGACCTAAACTTAGTCATCATCATGATATCTCGTGACACACTTCAGATTACTGTATGTGCTACAGTATGCCTTCAAGACAATTTCCTATATTCAGCTCCAAGAGCGAGACCAAACCTTGCCGATTATCCGCAACAAAATCTTCCCATTCAGTCATCGACTCCCATGTACCAATCGCCCCACATTAGGAATGAAGGTAATTCTGTCTACCTACTACCATTGGTGTGACCTGCACCAAAGCCTGTAAATCCTTACTACATATCAACTGCTTTCAAGAAAGAAGATGCCAATGGTAACTAGCGACGATAATGTATTTTATAACAATAGCTCACCGAGACCCCACCACAGCGACGTGCACCCAAATCATCCTCTCAGATTTCAAGAGCTACCAGCTTTTCTCAAGTTATTTGCAAGCCGTGAGTTACTCAACAAAGATGTCATGGTTAGGACAAGGATATGTCTTGTACTCTCAGGGTTAATGTTCTTAGCCTCTCTTTCAAGATGGGAGGGCTATTTATACTCGCTCCTAACCTGGTATCCTTGTCAGCTATAGGTTTTTCTGCAGTCTGTATGCTTGACCTCTGAAGTGTGTGCTGGCTTGCTTTGTGTTTTGCTGTCACCTGCTTTATTCATTTTCTTGGATTACTGACTTCTGGCTTGGCTTCTGACTATTCTATGACTCTCCCTGTTAGTATCTTGTAATCTCCTGGCTAAGACCTCTGTTTGTTTCACTATTCTTTTATGCTTGACCCTTCTCTGTTTTCCCAGTGTCTGGCTCCGCCCCCTGACCGCCTCCCACTCTGTCACATGATCATAGGTCCTTTTGCTTTACCTGATCACTCTGTCACATGTGGAAGGTCTCGTTGGTGTTCATGTTAGTTACCCGGTGTCTAGTCCAGCTCCATTGCTGCTGGGTGCAGTTTCCCCTGCAGCACGAACGCATCGTTCCAGAACTGTCTGAAAGTTTTGTCCAAGCAAATGGCTGCAGGATTCAATTTCATAAATAAAAGTATGCTCGAGATGCATACACTTCTGGTAATGATGCATTCAGAGTCACCGAACAACACTTTTTTTCAGTCGGTGCTTGAGCAAATGGAGACGCTATCTACTTCCCAGCAGATGCAAGTAATGGAATCCTGCCAGTCCACTCTAGCGCTCATTGCCTCTAGAGCAGATAGTCTTTCCAACCATCCTCCAACTGCCCCCCCTTCCTCCACTGTCCATCACTACAGCCAGTACCATCCTCCTGACATGTATCGCCAAACTGACCGTGCCCCATCCCGCCCACCTCACCATCATCCACATCGTGCCCCGTCCCAACAGCCACAACACTTTCAGCGTTCCCGTGCCCCTTCCCACCAGCCACACTACCAGCCCCGTGCCCCTTTCCACCATCCACACTACCAGCCTCCCGCACGTGACCCTTCCCACCAGCCACACTACCAGCCTCCCGCCCGTGCCCCTTTCCACCCATATGATGATCCCGACCCATACAACTTCCCATCTACTTCATCCTCGCCTCCTCTCCCTGCCCACTTCCAACAGCCTATCACCCTCTTCCCAAACATCTTCTACACACATCACTCCTTCTGCCTCCCAATCCTCACAAAACATTACCTACACCCCTCCATCCTACCAAATTTCTAACCCCAATCCCACTTTCTTGTCCACCCGCTCAATAGCTTTCTCCACTCCTTCACCCCTAACCATAGAACATTCTCCACCACCAACACATTCCTCTCTCCACACTCCCACTGTCGAAGTGTCCCTATCTGACAGTCCCTCCGACAGTATCTCCACCCCGACGTATGAAAACCTTTACTTACTTTTTTTTGTTGTTGTTGTTTAATTATGTTAATAAAACTTTTTGGTTGAAAACTCTCTTATATTTATTCATTAGGGACAAATAACACTTTTGTTAAACAAGGTTTATTGGTAACAGCAGTACTTTGGGTACAACCCAAACAGATGCACATCTTGGTTCAAAAATAAAATCAAACAGGTACCCAACATTGCTAAAAGGTAAACCCAAACAGGTACGCAACATGGGTAAAAGGTAAAAACCAAACTGGTACACAACATGGGTAAAAGGTAAAAACCAAACAGGTACACAACATGGGTAAAGGTTACAGTTATTACTAGGTACATACAAAATGTTTAAACTCTCTCATCCTGCCAGTGTATTCTTCCTTGGGGTGAAATAAAATATTCTGCAAAGTGATCCCGTATTCTGGAAACTGTGGCAGAACTTCTGTATGTCTGGTTGCTATAATCCATCAAGGTGGTTTCGGCAGAGTGGTCCTCAATGGAAAGCTGTTCCTTGGATATAACATAATTGTGTAGGACAACACACGCTTTCACAACCTCATCCACAGTGTCTGTCTTCAAGTTAATGGATGTCAAGAGAACTCTCCATTTGGCGGTTAGGATCCCAAACGCACACTCCACCATTCTTCTTGCACGTGTGAGTCTGTAGTTGAAAATACTTTTAGTATTGGTTAAACCACGGCTGGAGTAGGGTTTCAAAAGATGCTCTGAAAGCTGAAACGCTTCATCCCCAACACATACAAATGGCATTGGTGGCTCAGAGGTTTGAGGCAGTGGTCTTGGGGGGGGGGGGGAAATTGAAAGGTTTGTCCATATAAATGCCGCCCCATAGAAGACAGTTTGAAAATTTGTGAATCATTAGAACGGCCATACGCCCCAATGTCCACCGCTACAAAATTGTAATCCGCATCGGTGATGGCCATCAGCACGATGGAAAAGTACTTCTTGTAGTTGAAATACTGAGATCCAGAACCAGCCGGTTTCACGATACGGATGTGTTTCCCGTCCACCGCACCCAAGCAATTGGGAAACTGGCACACTTCCAGGAATCTGTCAGCTACTTCCAACCATGACTGCATTGTGGGATGTGGAATGTATTCTTCATGCAGAGAGTCCCACAGTGCACGGCAAGTGTGCCTCACTATTCCTGATATGGTTGAAATGCCCAGTCTGAATTGAAAATGTAGTGAAGACAGGGATTCACCAGTTGCTTGGAATCTGTGAAGAAAAGGAAGGCAGAAATTACTGCAAATTCAAAATATCAAAGTGCCCTACAAGAGTTGATTCAAAAATAATGCTTACCGAAGAGTGACCATCAGATGCTCAGCCGGGGTAATGGAGAATCGGCAATAGGTATCACTCCTTCTTATCAGATGTTCAACCCGGTCCACCAATATATCAAAGTTCTCCGCTTTCATCCGAACATAGCTGAAAAACTTGTCAGGGTCACCTCGAAGCTCCATATACAAAGTGGAAAAGACTCCCCGGGTCATTCTCTGTGCCGTGATGGGGTGGATCCACAAATGGCGTCGTCGCAGACGCATGACACGCTGTCTCTCTTCCTCTTTCTCAATAACAATTGCTTTCAATCGATTCACCTCTGTAATGAAATCCACGTTGTTCTGCAGAATCTTTGCAATAATGCCGTCCATCTTGCTCTGTATCTTGCTCCTCTCCAACCCGTCACAGATGTTAAGAGCACTGTATATATATAGTTTTCAGCTGGCCAATCACCTTATTAGCCTTTCAGGGGGCGTTTTTTAAAGCCGGATCCGTAAAAAAAGGAAAGAAAACCGGACGAACCGGATGGCAACCGGATGAGCCGGATCCGGTTTTTCGCCGGATCCGGACACCTGATCCGGCTGAAAAACGGATCCGGCTCAACCGGTTGTCATCCGGTTTCTTTAGAAAAAAACGGATCCGGTGATGCGGCGCGACGCCGGAACTGGCATCCGGCGAAAAACCTGATGTGTGAAAGCAGCCTTAGAGCTTCAGAAAAGCTCCCTCCCTGGAGATAAGTGTAACTGATGGTGGCACACAAAACACTGCAATGAAGCAATCTGGCCATGGGCCCCCCGGGAGTCTTGGGCCCACACAGGTTGCCTCCATTATATTTAGCCTATGTTTTCATGTACTGCTACTAGTTATTTATTTATTTACTGCAGGGTATTTGCTCATTGTGTTTATCCTAGGTTTTGAATATCTAGACACATGCTATCATTTAGGCTAGGGTCAGACTGCCGTATATACTCTCATCCTAAAGAATCAGGCCAATTAAGCAAACGGCACTCTAATCAATTTGTGATCAGAGTGTCAGCATAGTGTGATCCAATTCTCTTGGATGAGAAAAAGATGGAGAACAAAATTTCTCCATATTCTCCATTGTGTCAGTGTGTGGAAATTGGAAATTGCAGATGTCATCTGAGTGCAGTCAGATAATTTCTTTGCACTCATTGACTTGAATGGCCGAATGCGACTCAAATATCGGATCAAACTCGGACATGCTGAGATTTTTTCCTTTTTCCGTCTCAGTCCGAGGGAAAAATCGGACATTTCTGCGGCCTTATAGAATAACGTTGTCCCGAGTGACATCTGATTTTTTGTCGGATTGCACTCAGACAGAAAATCGGGCCATCTGCACTTACCCTAAATGTAATGATATTCCACATTTTTAAATGTATTCACGCATTTCCAAATGAAATAGCAGAAGATTGGCACAACATAGAGAAAAGATGCATTACTATTTCATAGCTTATTAGCGTATTCAAGTATTTATTAAAATAAAAATTCTCAGGATATCTGAGAAGTCTATCACTTTATGGTACGCAGTAGGAAATGATTTCCATACCTGGGCTGGTCCTCGCACTCCATTACAATTCTTATGTTGTTCCAAGAATGCTTCAGGCGGTATGTCATTTGAATGCAGGAAACTTAAATCTTCTTCATACATGTTTGATAAGCTAAAATTATGATCTCTAGTCAAAAAGTCAAGATATAATTTTGCAGGGGCAATTTTATCTCCCACATTGTCCATAGCTAAAAATTTTGGAGTGTAATTTTGGATAAATAAAGCATAGTTAGAAGTTACTCCTTTTTTATCCAAGGTGATATCTGGACATGGTATACCAACAGTTGCCTCTTGTTTATCCGTGGCACTGGCCAGGAAATTGTATTGGTCCTCACATGGTGGAAACCGCACATCTAAGTCCAACAGTAGACTGGAACGTTCTTTTGGATCTGAAGGCACAAGCACACCGTTGGCCTTTCTCTTGGAGGCTTCGACACACTGGTCTTCTTTAATTTTCAACCTGAAGAACGGACTTTCAGAGCAAGCGTCACCCCCTGTGTCGGTGCACTGAATTGGTTTTGAAACAGGCATTTCTGCAATATGAAACATGATGTTACCCTTAGTATAGGTTGTTAAGGTAGTAAGTAGTTCAAGCACCGAACATTAAATAATACTATGTAGTGCTAAAGCCCCGGCTACTTCTGTTATAATAACTTAGCATTTGTCATGTGATAGTGTCAAATTCACTTAAACCATATTGAATTTTTTTTTATACACAGTAAGGGAAAAGAACAATGACCTAATGGGGCATATCAGGCAGACTTGGCCCAGGATGTCGACACAGTAGATATTGCTGTAGGGCAGTGTTCCCCAAGTTCGGTCCTCAAGAGCCACCAACGGGTCATGTTTTCAGGATTGCCTTAGTATTGCTCAGGTGATAATTTCATCATCTAGACAGGTACTAATTCCATCACCTGGGCCATATTAAGGAAATACGGAAAACACGACCTGTTGGTGGCTCTTGAGGACCAAACTTGGGGAACACTGCTGTAGGGTATGAGGACTATTATAGAAAAACAAAATTCATCAGCTCACCACTGTTTATCAGGAAAAGTTGCATATTTTGATAGTCTCTGTGTCTGGTGGATGGTCTAGAGCTGCAGTAGTACAAGTACTATTGCATGATGTGTTGTAGTAGTTAAAATTGTGACTATGTAGTTAGACTGGGACTCAGGTATCACTCCTGAGACATAGCGGCAGCTAGTTAGTGGGACATGTAACCCTTGTGACATGCAAGAATGGTATGTCATCAAACAAGTAAAATGTTTGGGGAAAAAGTGGATTTTTTAAATAAAAAATTAAGTCTAAAACTCGTGATTAAAGGGAACCTGTCAGCAGTTTTTCGCTGTTATAAGATGCGGCCACCGCCTTTCAGGGCTTATCTAGAGCACTCTATAGTGCTGTAGATAAGCCCCTGGTAACATACATAGTAACATAGTAACATAGTTAGTAAGGCCGAAAAAAGACATTTGTCCATCCAGTTCAGCCTATATTCCATCATAATAAATACCCAGATCTACGTCCTTCTACAGAACCTAATAATTGTATGATACAATATTGTTCTGCTCCAGGAAGACATCCAGGCCTCTCTTGAACCCCTCGACTGAGTTCGCCATCACCACCTCCTCAGGCAAGCAATTCCAGATTCTCACTGCCCTAACAGTAAAGAATCCTCTTCTATGTTGGTGGAAAAACCTTCTCTCCTCCAGACGCAAAGAATGGTCCGACCTGCAAGATAAGAAAAATAAGTTTTATTATACTTATCCGGGGGTTTCCGGTGCGATCTGGTCTGATGGGTGTTGCAAGTCCAGGTCCGGCGCCTCCCATCTTCTTGCGCAGCCACCTTCCTTCGTGGCTCCCCGGCATTGCGCTCCTGTGCAGGTGTACTTATCTGCCCTGTTGAGGGCAGAGCAAAGGACTGCAGTGCTCAGGCGTCGGGAAAGGTCAGAGAGGTCCAGCGCCTGTGCACTGCAGTAATTTACTCTGCCCTCAACATGGCAGATAAGTACATCTGCGCAGCCGGGGAGCCAAGAATCAAGCAGGAAGGTGGCGGCGCAAGAAGATGGGAGGCACTGGACCCGCACCTGCGACACCCATCGGACCGGATCGCCCCACGGGTGAGTATAATAAAGCTTATTTTTCTTATCTTGCAGGTCAGACCGGGGGCCTATTTACAGCATTATAGAAAGCTGTAGATAAGCCCTGAAATGCGGTGGCTGTATCTTATAACAGTGAAAACTGCTGACAGGTTCGCCTTAAGTCCCAGTAGTGTGGCCCCCAAGGGACGTTTAATAACTGTCTTGTGGATAGGGGATGCTAGAATTTTTTTTATATCCTAGCCAATTTTAGTTTTTCATAGAACATACTCAGTGCAAAGAGTTGTAGACTTCAGAGCAAATTTTTTTTTCTAAGGCTAGTTTCACATTTGCGTTTAAAAACGCAGCGTTTAAAACGCAAATGCAAGTGGTGAAAAAAACGCATGTAAATGTGTGCAAACGCTGCATTTTTTAGACGCATGCGTTTTTGCATGTGGTAAAAAAACACGGCGTTTTGACGCGTTTACATGCGTTTTTTCCTGCGTTTGCAATTTTGAAACGCATGATGAGAAGTGTGTGACAGCTGCCAATCATCAAAATCAACTAGAAAACCCACTATAAACAGAAATAGCTAGGGTTAGGGTTAGGATCCCTAGGGTTAGGGTTAGGGTTAGGATCCCTAGGGTTAGGGTTAGGATCCCTAGGGTTAGGGTTAGGGTTAGGATCCCTAGGGTTAGGGTTAGGGGTAGGGTTAGGGTTAGGGTTAGGATCCCTAGGGTTAGAGTTAGGGTTAGGGTTAGGGTTTGGATCCCTTTATCACCTTTATGGTGGGAGGTCGCTTATCAGTGTGTATTCTTGTTTTTTTCTATTGAAACGCATGCGTTTAAAAACGCAAGCAAATGCATGTGCTTAAAAACGCATGCGTTTACATAGACAGCAATACGTTTTTTTGCCGCAAAAAAAGGCTCTAGAAATTACTACATGTTGCATTTCCGCAACAAAACGCAAGCATAGAAACGACGCATGCGTCGTCAAACGTGGCAAAACGCATGCAAAAAAAACACATGCGTTTTTAATGTTAAGTATAGGGAATTAAGTATAGGGAAAAAACGCATGCGTTTTTTTGCGCTAAAACGCAGCGGCAAAAAACGCAAATGTGAAACCAGCCTAAGGCATAATTCCAAGGATGCTTGGAATTGCAACATTTTTTTCTGGCTAACACTGTACCACAAAATATTGGGGTATACATAATAAAAATAATGTGTCAGATATTTTATTTAAAAATGTATTTATTTAAAAGCTATTTTTCTAACACGTTTTAAAACTTCACTTGGTCAGCCATATTAGAAATACACTTTCTTCCTTTCCATAAAGACTGCACTCATGGTGTGTGCTACAAGGCAAATGCAACAAATGGGAGTAAATTGACAGAGAAATGTCCATGTCACAAAATATCACAGTTTACAGGAAGCACAACCACCTCCTTCAGTAAAAACAACACCACTTCTCTTGAAGATATCTGTCTTACCATTAGTGTCACCTTTTTTTGAAAGCAACTTTTGGAGAAGTTCAGCCTGTTTGGAGCATATAATTTGCAACTTTTTGAATTCTTGGTACAGTTGTAAAAAAGCATCTTCCATCATATATTACCTAAAAACAAGGAAAACAACTTTTAACCAAATACTGTTTTGAGAAATGCTCCTTACTGGTCTACTTTCAGGAGGGAATGTTTTTCTAACAATTGTACAGTAATGTTATCAAAAGTATTCTTAAGATGTCAAGGAGCAGCTTTCTGCATTTTTGTTAGGAATTGTTCCGTGCACCACCTGGGAATGGTTCGGGTCCACTGCTACGCTGCTCCAGTCGCAAGCAATGCCATTGTCCTGACCATGGAAGCAGAGCTACCAAGCATTTATGAAAACCCCTCCAATCTCTTAGAGCGTTGCATTCTGGAGTAGTTGGATGTGTGGGAATGTGGGACGCCGTATCTTCCATGGATTTCTCTGCCCTGGGGAACATGGCATGCTGCGTTCCCCAATTGCCAGGCAACACAGGACACTGCTGTGGCTGGTACTAGGCAGTGGTGGGATTGTGTCCATTCTGTTGTGTAAGTTAGCAGAGAGTGGTTACCTGGGGATAATTGGGAGGTATTCATCACCTGGTCATTTCCTTCAGCATCAGGTGGGCTATGTAACCCTGCTCCCTGCTCAGGCCTTTGCTGTTTATTACAGTTCCTACAGTCATGGCCAAAAGTATTGACACCCCTGCAATTCTGTCAGATAATTCTCAGTTTCTTCCTGAAAATGATTGTGCAGCGCCCCAGAGTCCTGGTCGTTGCTGTAATGTCGTTCTTCCACCAGGGGGAGCAATGTTACGTCTGATGGCACCAAAGGAGTTCACCCTGCCAGGTATCACAGCCACACACACACTTCACACGCCGGCCACCAGGGGGAGCAAAAGGTTCTATCTATTAGGCTACTCCTCACACTTGGGTAAAACTGGGGGTTTGGTTAGGAAGTTAGACAGTTGCAGACGGAGGGCAGTAGGAGAAGGAGCCAGGAGGAGGAGAGGAGCAGACTGGGCTTGGCCCAGGAAGGAAGAAGGACACGGAGCTGCACCTGCAACCCATGCGGCAGCCTCCTAAGAAAGGACAAGAAAGGAAGTGTGCCGTAGTGAGTGAGCACAGAAGTTGTAGCAACAGGAGTAAAACACCAGTGGGAGACCAGCTAGAGGCAGGCTGCCTCCCACTGAGCGCAGATCCGGTAGCCTGAACACCGAGGGAGTAATAGACTCTACACGTTACTTCAGAGACCGGCAGGACAGTCGATTCCAAGTTAGCTGCCCGACCTAAGAACCTAAGCAGACAAGGTGGCAATGTGGAGGAGGGGCGACGCTAGGGTCCCTATAAAATAGCCTCAGGCCACCACCGTCATACGGGTTTGTCCTATCCATCTGGGGGACAGAGAGAAGAGTAACAAGAGTGAGGACCCTATGGGAGCTAATGCAAGTAGGGACCTACTACGTTACTGTGCACAAGGGGAAGGCTACTGATTTCCACCTGGATAGGGGGACTCTGGAATTGCCATCAGACCGGCTGGACTCTGCCTACCCTGTCATCCAGGACCCTGGACTGTGGATGCTGAAGTCTTCAGTAAAGGTAAAGAGACTGCACCCATTGTGTCCTCGTTATTCACCGCACCTTGCACCATCCACCATCAACATTTACACTTCTGGGAAGCCCTGGGGATATACTTCACCTGTGGGAAGGTATACCATCTAGCTGCCATTCCATCACCCAAGCGGACCCCTAAGCAGCATCGGTCACCCTGACCGAATACCACAGGTGGCGTCACGAACACTACCGTTATCTACAAACTCTACCCTTTTATTGGGCGCCCCTCATAGGGCCACGGTCCGGGTCGGGCCACCATGACAACCCAGCTGAGGGAACTGAAGGACCTGGTACAGAGTACCCCATTGCCCTTACTTGGGGGCGATCCAATTGCAAGCACAAATTATTTGGTATTATTATCTTCATTTAATTTGTCTTAAATGAATAAACACAAAAAGAATTGTCCTAAAGCCAAATTGGATATAATTCCAGACCAAGCATAAAAAAGGGGGTGGACAAAAATATTGTCACTGTTCGATAAATCATGTGATGCTTCTCTAATTTGTGTAATTAACAGCACCTGTAACTTACCTGTGGCACCTAACAGGTGTTGGCAATAACTAAATTACACTTGCAGCCAGTTGACATGGATTAAAGTTGACTCAACCTTTGTCCTGTGTCCTTGTGTGTATCACATTGAGCATGGAGAAAAGAAAGAAGACCAAAGAACTGTCTGAGGACTTGAGAAACTAAATTGTGAGGAAGCATGAGCAATCTCAAGGCTACAAGTCCATCTCCAAAGACCTGAATGTTCCTGTGTCTACCGTGCGCAGTGTCATCAAGAAGTTTAAAGCCCATGGCACTGTGGCTAACCTCCCTAGATGTGGACGGAAAAGAAAAATTTACAAGAGATTTCAACGCAAGATTGTGCGGATGTTGGATAAAGAACCTCGACTAACATCCAAACAAGTTAAAGCTGCCCTGCAGTCCAAGGGTACAACAGTGTCAACCCGTACTATCCGTCGGCGTCTGAATGAAAAGCAACTGTATGGTAGGAGACCCAGGAAGACCCCACTTCTTACCCCGAGACATAAAAAAGCCAGGCTGGAGTTTGCCAAAACTTACCTGAAAAAGCCTAAAACGTTTTGGAAGAATGTTCTCTGGTCAGATGAGACAAAAGTAGAGCTTTTTGGGCAAAGGCATCAACATAGAGTTTACAGGAGAAAAAAAAGAGGCATTCAAAGAAAAGAACACGGTCCCTACAGTCAAACATGGTGGAGGTTCTCTGATGTTTTGGGGTTGCTTTGTTGCCTCTGCCACTGGACTGCTTGACCGTGTGCATGACATTATGAAGTCTGAAGACTACCAACAAATTTTGCAGCATAATGTAGGGCCCAGTGTGAGAAAGCTGGGTCTCCCTCAGAGGTCATGGGTCTTCCAGCAGGACAATGACCCAAAACACACTTCAAAAAGCAGTAGAAAATGGTTTGAGAGAAAGCACTGGAGACTTCTAAGGTGGCCAACAATGAGTCCAGACCTGAATCCCAAAGAACACCTGTGGAGAGATCTAAAAATGGCAGTTTGGAGAAGGCACCCTTCAAATATCAGGGACCTGGAGCAGTTTGCCAAAGAAGAATGGTCTAAAATTCCAGCAGAGCATTGTAAGAAACTTATTGATGGTTACCGGAAGTGGTTGGTCGCAATTATTTTGGCTAAAGGTTGTGCAACCAATTATTAGGCTGAGGGTGCCAATACTTTTGTCTGGCCCATTTTTGGAGTTTTGAGTGAAATGATCAATGTTTTGCTTTTTGCTTCATTCTCTTTTGTGTTTTTTCATTTAAAGGGAACCTGTCACCCCGGTTTTTCAGTACGAGATAAAACTACTGTTAAATAGGGCCTGAGCTGTGTGTTACTATAGTGTATTTTGTGTACCCTGATTCCACCCCTAAGCTGCCGAAATACCTTACCAAAGTCGCCGTTTTCGCCTGTCAATCAGGCTGGTCAGGTCAGATGGGCGTGGCGACATCGCTGGTTCTTCCCCCAGATCTTGCATATCTTTCCGTTGGTGGCGTAGTGGTTTGCGCATGCCCATCTTCTGAATCCACTGGGCAGGAGAAGAAAAAACGCGCGATCGGCGCTATTTCCCTGGTGATCTGTGGGGGCGGCCATCTTCCTGAGGCCGCGCGTGCACATATGGAGTCCTCTGCTGCCCGGGGCTTCAGGAAAATGGCCGCGGTATGCCGCGCGGCCATTTTCCTGAAGCCAAGTTCGCATCTCAACTCATCTCAATCACTTCAGGAAGAAAATGAGTATTGTCTGACAGAATTGCAGGGGTGTCAATACTTTTGGCCATGACTGTATGTGCTGTGGAAGTGAGTGTTGCTGGCAACATTGGTAGCTATCTTTTCAGTGTTTTCCTTAGGGTTCTTCCTCTTGTCTCTTTGTGCTTCACTCCCAAGGTTTCTTGCAGAGGTAACCACCTGGTTCTTGACAAGGCACCGGCCGCGTCCCCAGACGCCAGCTGCGAGGTGACAGTGGGCCTGGGAAGGGATCTGCCAGAGTCCCCTTTCCATCTCTGGAAGCTAGGAGAAAAATAGTCCCGGCCTGCTTGCGCCAAGTGAAACTGTGACTGCACTTTTGCTGATTTGGTGACAGTCTTGCTGGTTCTTTTTACATAGCATATGACAATTTTGCCTCTCCATCATTTCTGTCAATAATGATTGTGACAGAGTCACTGGTGTCGTACATGAGGTGGAGATATGTGTCACAAAAGTTGCTTTCCTGTGTGATGTAAACGTCATAAGTGTTTCTCCAGCATGATATGCGCTGAGAGCAATCTAGTCACCTTATGGGCATGGCTTTTATTGTGGGTAGGTCAGAGATGGGCAGGACGCCTATCCACTATACCTCCACCTTCAGGGTATGGCTGGAGAAAGATAAATTTCCAGCTAGTTTTTTTTTCTCTATCTGTGTGTAGTGTGGAAGAAGGAAGCCTCCAGACTGCTAGCTCCTGCGAGAGCTGCCATATGTGTTGTCCCAGAAGTACTGGGCAGGACGTTGCATGAAGTATTTACTTTTTTTTGAGCCAGACAGGCTGTTTTTATGTTACCAGTTTGGGTTTTTGGTTTATGATGCAATAAACCACTCAGAGATTTTAACCACACCTGTGCCTGTGTCTACCTTGAGGAGCAGCTAAGTGAGCCGACCTTCCACAAGTGGTTTCGGATGCTGGCAACATTCCAGTAACACGTGTAGCAGCGGTGGATAAACCGTATGTCCTGGGTGATGTCTACAGGGATGGAATAACGGTCGGACAAAATGGAGGAGTTACTCAAGCACCTGATCCTGAACCAACACCAGAAGCACCAGGTACAGCAGGAGACTAATAAACTCCTAATACAGCAAATTCAACAACAACAAAGGCAGAAGGAACTCCTGGCGGAAGATGTCCACAGCAGAGAAACCGCTCCTCCCCCACATCAAGGTGATGACTCCTGCCTCCGGAAAGTGGTAAGACAAGTCATGCAAAAGATGTCCCCAGGGGATGATATAGAGGCATTTTTCACTGTGTTCGAGCGGGTGGCGGAGAGTGTGAAGTTACCACCAGAGCAGTGGGCAGAAGTACTAGCCCCCTATTTGACTGGTGAGCCCCAGAAAGCCTATTATGATTTGACATTACTGGATGCCCAGGAATATGCCAAGTTGAAAATGAAGTTATTGGCATCCTCAGGGGTCACTATATCTGTCAGAGCCCGAAGGGTTCATGTTTGACTTGTTGCATTTGGTCCAGAAATGGTTGCAGCCGAAGTCCTCCACTCCAGCCCAGATGTGATTTTCTGGATTTTATTTTTCATATTCTATCTCTCAATGGTAAAATTAACCTATCCTTAAAATTATAAACTGTTCATGTCTATGTCAGTAGATAAACTTACAAAATCGGCAAGGGATCAAATACGTATTTCCCCCACTGTAACTGACCATAAAATTATATAAAAAGCAAGTAAGGTTACATACATTGGAACCAATTCATTAAAGCAATTATGCCATAATTTTTACACATACAGAGCTACACAAAAATGTATAGTCTTTTGGCATTTTCACAACAGTTTCGCCTAGCTTCACAAAAATGGGTGAAGCAGGGGCAGGGCTGGGGTGTGATGTCACAGCTCATCTAATTCATAACAAGCTGTGGCATACCTTACACCAGAAATCATACTCCATTCTCAAATTGGAGTAAGATTTGTGGTGAGAAACTGTCATGATCCAGATCAGGTTTTGAGTCCTGTTTTCCCTTTTTCCCGGTCTGGTCATGTCAAGAGTTAACCTTTCTCAGCCTCTGTCTGGGTTCAGGTTGGCTATTTATCACTGCTGCTTCCTGTAGGCAATGTCAGTTATAGTTTTTGCCTAGCGTTGCTGTAGCTGACTCTGATTGCTCTGATTTGTCCTGCACTTTGCTGTCTGAACCCGTGTATCTGATTTTTTCCTATTCCCATCTTAACTCCGTGTTTCCCTTTAATGTGCTGACTCCCTGGTTTTGACTTGGTTTGTATCTTGACCTGCTTCTGTCTTTTGGCTTATCTGCTCCTGATCGTTACTGACTCCCTGGCTTGTCTCTGACCGTGAGTTTTCTTATTCCTTTGGTACTGCGCTAAAGCCTAGGATTTTACCTGGCTTGTTTGACTAATCTGCTGCCACCTGTGGTAGCCTCATTAGTGCACTGCAGGCCAGTTCTCTAGAGGTGCAGTCCTGCTTCCACTCTACTGCCATCTAGTGGAGCCTGCACCTACCGGCATTGCAGCAGCATGATATTATAACTGACCAGAAATAGACAGTTTTTTTTTCTGCTCTGCTTTCTATGTTTCCGCTCCATACCTTGGCAGATCAAATGACTAGTTTGACACAAATGATGCAGGATCTGTCTGTGGAACATAGGGCCTTGGCCACGTCTCATAACCACCTGCAAAGAGAGCTTTCTGACATGGTAAAATCTTTGCAGAGATCTTCTTCCCAGTCTGTCTGTAAGTACTCTGACACTGTTGATGTCTCATTGCACTCTCTTGAACCTACGGTCAGGCTCCCAGATACCTTCTCCGGGGAAAAGGAGAGATTCCATATGTTTAAGGACAGTTGCAAGCTATTGTTTTCTCTTAGAGCCTGATCTTCCGGAGATGAGAGTCAGCGAGTGGTGATAATTAGTGTTGAGCGATACCGTCCGATACTTGAAAGTATCGGTATCGGATAGTATCGGCCGATACCCGAAAAATGTCGGATATCGCCGATACCGATATCCGATACCAATACAAGTCAATGGGACATCAAGTATCGGAAGGTATTCTCATGGTTCCCAGGGTCTGAAGGAGAGGAAACTCTCCTTCAGGCCCTGGGATCCATAGGGATGTGTAAAATAAAGAATTAAAATAAAAAATATTGATATATTCACCTCTCCGGCGGCCCCTGGACATCACGCTGGTAACCGGCCAGCTTCTTTGTTTAAAATGAGCGCCTTCAGGACCTGCGAATGACGTCGCGGCTTCTGATTGGTCGCGTGCCGCCCATGTGACCGGCACGCGACCAATCAGAAGCCGCGACGTCATTCTCATTCACAAAACTCCTAATTCTAGGAATTAAGGACCTGCGAATGACGTCGCGGCTTCTGATTGGTCACGTGCCGCTCATGTGACCGCCACGCGACCAATCAGAAGCCGTGACGTCATTCGCAGGTCCTTAATTCCTAGAATTAGGAGTTTAGTGAATGAGAATGACGTCGCGGCTTCTGATTGGTCGCGTGGCGGTCACATGAGCAGCACGCGACCAATCAGAAGCCGCGACGTCATTCGCAGGTCCTAAACGCGCTCATTTTAAACAAAGAAGCCGGCCGGTTACCAGCGTGATGTCCAGGGGCCGCCGGAGAGGTGAGCATATCAATATTTTTTATTTTAATTCTTTATTTTACACATCCCTATTGATCCGATACCGATACCCGATACCACAAAAGTATCGAATCTCGGTATCGGAATTCCGATACCGCAAGTATCGGCCGATACCCAATACTTGCGGTATCGGAATGCTCAACACTAGTGATAATCATTTCCTTACTTCGGGAGGGACCTCAATCGTGGGCTTCTCTTTACCTGCTGCTGACCATGAATGTATGTCTGTGGACAGTTTCTTTGAGGCTCTAGGACTTATTTTTGATGAGCCTGACCGGGCGAGAGTCGCAGAGGACACAAACATGAGTCTCTTTCAGGGTAAGCTCTCGGCTGAATAGTATAGTTCTGATTTCCGTTGATGGTCCACTGAAGTGTCCTGGGATGACTGTGCGCTGAGATGTCAGTTCAGAAGAGGACTGTCGGATCACCTGAAGGACGCTCTGGCTATCCTTATGGATCAGAGGCTTTTGGAGAGAGGTGTTACACAGCGAGAGATTCCGTTGCTCCTCACTAATCCCATTGTTTTGCCACTGTCTGAACCTATGGAGGTGGGGGCCACCAACCTCAAGGAGAAAGAGAGGAGACGGCGATGTGAAGGAAAGCTGTGTTTTTACTGCTGAGATCCCGGACATTGGAAAAAGGAGTGTTCCTGCCCACTGAATAACAAGCGGCTGAGTATGAGTGATTGTCAAGGAGGTTACCCAAACTTCCAGATACCTTTTTCCTCATTCTCTAAAGTATTGTTTGAAGTGGAACTTAGTTGTGGGAGTTGCTTCACGCCCACTTCTGCCTTCGTTGACTGATGGTCATCCATGAACTTTATTGACTCTGTGGTGACCAAGTGTAAGTTAGGGACAGTTAGGCTGGAGACTCCTATTCATATTATTGCCATTGACAAAACACCACTGGCTAAGAATGCCATTAAATTTGTCTCGGAGGAGTTTCTCCTTAAAGTAGGTTCCTTGCACCAGGAATGTATGTCATGTTTTGTTCTGGACAACCTGCCTACGGGACTGGTGTTGGGGTTCCTCTGGTTACAGTTACATAACCTTGTGATAGATTGGGAATCTCTGGACATTGTCAAATGGGGTCCTAATTGTGTCAAAAATTGCCGTACTACAGTACTTGTATCATCCGTTAATCTGGAAGGTATTCCAGAGTACCTGAAGGATTTTGAAGATGTTTTTTTCCGAAAAGGAGGCTCAGGTCTTACCACCACACCGTCCTTTTGACTGTACTATTAATCTGGTTCCTGGTGCTAAACTGCCCAAGGCCCATTTGTACAATCTCTCTGGCCC
The DNA here is from genome assembly GCF_032444005.1 of Ranitomeya imitator. Lineage (NCBI taxonomy): Eukaryota > Metazoa > Chordata > Amphibia > Anura > Dendrobatidae > Ranitomeya > Ranitomeya imitator. Next base: position 706,746,319 of record NC_091284.1, on the reverse strand, counting down.
AGAGCGAACCGCTATGAAGTAATGTATTTCTGAAAGCCTACGTAAAGGCCACATCTGTCCCTCTGTTTCTCCTTTGGCAGCTGGATTCTTTTTTGTAAAGAAAAAAGATGGTGGTCTGCCCCATGCTTCGATTTTTGGGAATTATATAAGATCACAGTGAGAAATACCTATCCCCTTCAGCTCATCCCTGATTTGTACATTTAGTTGTCGAGGGCCAAATGGTTTTCTAAATCAGACCTCAGGGGAGCATATAATCTAATCCGTATTCAGGAGGGGGATGAGTGGAAAACTGCATTTCTCACTTCTGAAGGGTTATTTGAGAATTTTTGGTCTCACTAATGTGCCAGCTGTTTTTCAGAATTTTATCAACCATGTATTTTCTGATTTTATTGGGCGCTTTATGGTGGTATATTTAGATGATATCCTTGTGTTTTCATCTAGCAAACAAGTTCACATGGCTCATCTACGCGCTGTTCTCCAGAGGTTACGGGGAAAACTCGCTCTTTGCCAAACCTAAAAAATGCACATTTTTTTGTCCAAGAATTGTTCTTTCTGGGGTTCATTCTGTCTGACAAGGGGTTTCGTATGTCCCCTGGGAAGGTATGGGCCATTGTGGATTGGATGCAACCCAGAGACTTAAAGGGTCTTCAACGTTTTCTGGGGTTTGCAAGCTATTATAGGAAATTCATTAAGAGGTTTTCACAGGTGGTCAAGCCCCTCACTGATCTGACTCGTAAAGGGGCTGATCTCAAAAACTGGTCAGCTCCGGGTGTGGAGGCGTTTGCTTTATTAAAGAACTGCTTTATGTCTGCCCCTGTTTTGGTCCAGCCTTATCTGTCTGAACCGTTCATCATTGAGGTGGATGCTTCGGAGGTGGGGGTGGGGACGGTGTTATCCCAAGGACCTGACACTTTGACTAACCTGAGGCCCTGTGCCTTCTTCTCGAAAAAATTCTCTCCTGCTGAGAGAAATTACAATGTTGGGAATCAGGAGCTTTTAGCTATCAAGTTGGCCTTTGAAGAATAAAGGCACTTTTTGGAGGGGGTTGTTCATCGGTTGACGGTGATTACGGACCACAAGAATCTGCCTTATAATGAGTCAGCCAAACATTTGACTCCCAGAGAGGCGAGGTGGTCGCATTTTTTCCATGCTTAAATTTTTCTATCACCTTTCGGTCTGGTTCCATGAATGTCAAGGCGAATGCCCTATCTGGCAGTTTGGATCCGATATCACCTCCTGAACCTCCTTCCTCCATTCCTCAGCATGGGGTGTTCGTGACAGTGATGTCCTCAGAATTGGAGTGGGAGATTCGTCTCATGCTCCTCCATCTTTGCCTGACAGCAAACTCTTTGCCTTGCTCAGTACCGGTTGAGGGTGCTCCAGGAGTTCCAAGATTCTGCTCTTAGTGGGCATCCTGGAAACTCGGCCACTCGTAGAGCTATTGCTAGACTGTTTTGGTGGACCTCTATAGCTTCTGATGTCACCGTGTTCATATCTTCCTGTGATACTTGTGCCCATGCTAAAAGCTCTCATAACCTGCTGGGGAATTGGTGCTATTGCCAATTCCGGATAGACCTTGGACTCATTTGTTCATGGACTTTATCACTGATCTCCCTCCTTCCAATGACAAAACTGTTCTGGGTGTTGGTGGATAGATTCCGTAAACAGGCGTATTTTGTACTTTTGGCGGGACTGCCTAATGATGAAACACTTTCTAGGTTTTATGTTGCGCACGTGGTGCGATTGCATGGTGTGCCTTTGAATGTGGTTTCAGATAGGGTGGTACAATTTGTGTCCAAATTTTGGATTTTTTTTTTTAAAAGGTTAGTTAATACTTTGGCCTTCTCCTCAGTCTATCATCCTGAAACCAATGGTCAGATGGAGAGGACCAATCAGTTTCTTGAACAAATTTAGCGGTGTCTTGCCACGTCCCAGCAGGATGATTGATGTTCTTTGTTACCAGTGGCTGAGTTTGCCTTTAATAGTTGTATTAATCAGTCCATAGGCACATCTCCGCTCTTTTTTTAATTATGGCTTTCACCCCCATTTTGGTGAGTTATACAGGATGGACTCAGGGAGTCCAGGTGCAGATTCGGCCATTCAGCGGCTGAGGGAGGTATGAAGAGAAGTCCAGAGGAACATTGGGAAAGCTCAAGGCAAACATAAACGGTTTGCAGATAAGTGACAATCTACAGGACCCATATTCCTAGTGAGAGATAAAGTTTGGTTGCCTACCAAGAACATTCAGCTGAAAGATCCTTCCGCTAAGGTAGGTGCCAGGTTTATAGGTCCTTATGAGGTAATTGAGGTTGTCAATCCAGTTGCCTCTCACTTACATCCAAGTCCGTTGCTTCGGATCCCCAATGTGTTCCATAAGACTCTCCTAAAGCCATTTGTACCTTCCTCTGATGGGTCTCCATCCCCTCCGCCTCTGGTTTGTGTGGATGGGCAGATGGAGTATGAGGTGGAACAGATTGTGGATTAGCGCATGGTCTGCAGTTCGCTGCAGTATTTGGTCCATTGGAGGGGTTACGGTCCTGAGGATTGATCCTGGGTCCTAGCATGATGGGTTTATGCCGATCGATTGGTTCAGGTGTTTCATGCACAGTATCCTGGGATACCTGGGGGTCTTGGGGCCCCCTTGGAAGGAGGGTACTGTCATGATCCAGACCGGGTTTTGAGACCTGCTTTTCGTTTTTCCTGGTCTGGTCATGTCAAGAGTTAACCTTTCCCAGCCTCTGTCTTGGTTCAGGTTGGCTAATTATTGCTGCTGCTTCCTGCAAGCGATGTCAGTTATAATTTTTGCCTAGTGCTGCTGTAGCTGACTCTGATTGCTCTGATTTGTCCTGCTGCATTTGCTGTCTGAAACTGTGCCTCTGTTTTCCCCTGTTCCCGTCTTGACTCCATCTTTCCCTTTGTTGTGCTGACTTCTTGGTTTTGACTTGGCTTGTATCCTGACCTGCTTCTGTCTTTTATCTTTTGGCTTATCCACTTCTGACCGTTACTGACTCCCTGGCTTGTCTCTGATCATGAGTTTGCTTATTCTTTTTGTATTGCGCTACAGTCTAGTATTTGACCTGGCTTGGTCCAGCTTCAGCGGGAACTGGGTGTCACCTGGCAAGTGGTAATTCCAGAAATTATCCAAGGTGGCCACTTATTTGCTGTTATTCAAGGTGGCCACAAAGGCACATGAAGGAGGAGCTCACTTCGACCAATAGAAAACTTTTCAGTGGCTGCAAAGATTAGTTTATCATCCATGGCTGAAGGCCGTAGTGAAAGAGACCTGCAAGCTATGCCAAAGTTGCGAGTTAGCGAAACCTCCAGAACAAAGGGCTCCCACACAAACCATCGTGAATTATGCCCCTCTGGAAGTGCTGATGATAGACTATCTGACTATTAGGCCGGCTTATCAAGGATATGACCATTGCCTGGTAATGACGGACCACTTTGCGAAGTTTGTCATCGTATAAATTTCATTCAAGTGTACAGCTGTCCGAAGTGAATCCACTCAGATCAGGGTGCCTGTGTTCTTGGAAAAGTGATGGAAGAGCTACACCGTCTGTACCAAATCAATAAATCTCGCACAACGCCTTACCACCCTCAGGGAAATGGGACTTGTGAATGGTTCAACCGTACCCTAATCCAGATGTTGAGAACACTGGAGGAAGACTGAAAGGCCCCATGGACTGAGTTCGTAGCTGAGCTAGTGTGGGTATACAACAACCGAAGCCACCGAACCACCGGTTATACTCCATATACTCTGCTGTTCAGGAAATGGAGAACTATGAGTCAACACTAGCCACAAAGTATAGTAAAAAGGTAATATTTTATTAAGTAAATTTGAACAAAAATACAAATAAATCAATAATAATCACTGGTATCAGGTGCACAGTAACTATATCCTAAGGCACATTTGTGTCAACCAGGTATATAGGACAGGGCCCAGTTAGTAATATTAGAATGGTATATATGATGACAGCTCATCAGAAATAGAGTGCTAGCTATACATGGGCTGCATTGTGTAGGGCATGTGGTGATCTTATTACAAGTCTACTAGTGGTATCCGTATACAAAAGATCAACACATGCACCCAATGTAACAACAGAACAATCAAAAGAGTGAATTACCCATGTGAGCAGAAAGAGTCCTGTCCGGTACTCTGCTGTGTTGCCACCCAGGGAAAGAGATTACCGAGCTGGAACTAGATCCAGAGGAGGACTACCCAGGTCTGGATACACATGATGAGAGCATTATACTGCCTCTGTACAAATCCCTAGTTAGACCGCACATGGAGTACTGTGTCCAATTTTGGGCACCGGTGCTCAGGAAGGATATAATGGAACTAGAGAGAGTACAAAGGAGGGCAACAAAATTAATAAAGGGGATGGGAGATCTACAATACCCAGATAGATTAGCGAAATTAGGATTATTTAGTCTAGAAAAAAGACGACTGAGGGGCGATCTAATAACCATGTATAAGTATATAAGGGGACAATACAAATATCTTGCTGAGGATCTGTTTATACCAAGGAAGGTGACGGGCACAAGGGGGCATTCTTTGCGTCTGGAGGAGAGAAGGTTTTTCCACCAACATAGAAGAGGATTCTTTACTGTTAGGGCAGTGAGAATCTGGAATTGCTTGCCTGAGGAGGTGGTGATGGCGAACTCAGTCGAGGGGTTCAAGAGAGGCCTGGATGTCTTCCTGGAGCAGAACAATATTGTATCATACAATTATTAGTTTCTGTAGAAGGACGTAGATCTGGGGATTTATTATGATGGAATATAGGCTGAACTGGATGGACAAAAGTCTTTTTTCGGCCTTACTAACTATGTTACTATGTTACTATGTTACCTGTGGACAGGTGTATCCACCTAGATCCAGAATATCATCAACGCCTGCAGACTCTACGCTACATCGACTGGTGCGGACCAGATTGCAAGAACTGGAACATTCAGAAATAGCTCCTCTGCGAGGGACAGCTCTCCAAGCTGGGGACCGTCTTAGTTCAAGATAAACGTCCTCGAGATAAACTGGAAAATCGTTGGGAAAAGAACCTGTATCGGGTAAAACAGAGAATTAACTCCGAAGGGCCCATCTTCAAGATTCAGCCTGAACGAAAAGAGAACGTTTCCACTTGAATAGTTCACCGGAATATGCTACAACCCTGTCTGTCAAAAGATCCTGATCACATGGAGGAGAAGCAAGATGCTCCTGAGGCACCACCGCTGATTATAGTAGATTATGAAAAGGAAGAATACCCTGTACAGCCGCCTAAAGATTTGAGGGAGAGACAAGAGCCTGAAAATCCTGAAATACCTGTCCTAGGGAAGCAGGTGTGTTATGTTTGCTAATGAGAGGTGTTATGAAGGCAATCCAGAAACACAGTGTGCTTAGCGATCAGAGCGCACACAGTGATCTGACAAATACCCAAAAATACAAGAACGAGCTCTGAGACGTGGAAACTCTGTAGACTGCACACCTGATCCTATCCTAAACACAACTAAAAGCGGCTGTGGATTGCGCCTAACAACTACCTAGGCAACTCGGCACAGCCTAAGAAACTAGCTAGCCTGAAGATAGAAAAATAGGCCTGACTTGCCCCAGAGAAATTCCCCAAAGGAAAAGGCAGCCCCCCACATATAATGACTGTGAGTAAGATGAAAAGACAAAACGTAGGGATGAAATAGATTCAGCAAAGTGGGGCCCGATATTCTAGGACAGAGCGAGGACAGTAAAGCGAACTTTGCAGTCTACAAAAAACCCTAAAGCAAAACCACGCAAAGGGGGCAAAAAAAACCCACCGTGCCGAACTAACGGCACGGCGGTACACCCTTTGCGTCTCAGAGCTTCCAGCAAAACACAAGACAAGCTGGACAGAAAAAAAGCAACAAAAAAGCAAAAAGCACTTAGCTATACAGAGCAGCAGGTCACAGGAACAATCAGGAGAAGCTCAGATCCAACACTGAAACATTGACAAGGAGCAAGGATAGCAGCATCAGGCGGAGTTAAGTAATGAAGCAGTTAACGAGCTCACCAGAACACCTGAGGGAGGAAGCTCAGAAGCTGCAGTACCACTTGTGACCACAGGAGTGAATTCAGCCACAGAATTCACAACAGTACCCCCCCCTTGAGGAGGGGTCACCGAACCCTCACCAGAGCCCCCAGGCCGACCAGGATGAGCCGCATGAAAGGCACGAACAAGATCGGAAGCATGAACATCAGAGGCAAAAACCCAGGAATTATCTTCCTGAGCATAACCCTTCCATTTAACCAGATACTGGAGTTTCCGTCTAGAAACACGAGAATCCAAAATCTTCTCCACAATATACTCCAATTCCCCCTCCACCAAAACCGGGGCAGGAGGCTCAACAGATGGAACCATAGGTGCCACGTATCTCCGCAACAACGACCTATGGAATACATTATGTATGGAAAAGGAGTCTGGGAGGGTCAAACGAAAAGACACAGGATTGAGAACCTCAGAAATCCTATACGGACCAATAATACGAGGTTTAAATTTAGGAGAGGAAACCTTCATAGGAATATGACGAGAAGATAACCAAACCAGATCCCCAACACGAAGTCGGGGACCCACACGGCGTCTGCGATTAGCGAAAAGTTGAGCTTTCTCCTGGGACAAGATCAAATTGTCCACTACCTGAGTCCAGATCTGCTGCAACCTATCCACCACAGAATCCACACCAGGACAGTCCGAAGACTCAACCTGTCCTGAAGAGAAACGAGGATGGAACCCAGAATTGCAAAAAAATGGAGAAACCAAGGTAGCCGAGCTGGCCCGATTATTAAGGGCGAACTCAGCCAACGGCAAAAAGGACACCCAATCATCCTGGTCTGCAGAAACAAAACATCTCAGATATGTTTCCAAGGTCTGATTGGTTCGTTCGGTCTGGCCATTAGTCTGAGGATGGAAAGCCGAGGAAAAGGATAGGTCAATGCCCATCCTACCACAAAAGGCTCGCCAAAACCTTGAAACAAACTGGGAACCTCTGTCAGAAACAATATTCTCAGGAATGCCATGCAACCGAACCACATGCTGAAAGAACAAAGGTACCAAATCAGAGGAGGAAGGCAATTTAGCCAAGGGCACCAGATGGACCATTTTAGAAAAGCGATCACAGACTACCCAAATGACTGACATCTTTTGAGAAACGGGAAGGTCAGAAATGAAATCCATCGAAATATGTGTCCAAGGCCTCTTTGGGACCGGCAAGGGCAAAAGCAACCCACTGGCACGAGAACAGCAGGGCTTAGCCCTAGCACAAATCCCACAGGACTGCACAAAAGTACGTACATCCCGTGACAGAGATGGCCACCAGAAGGATCTAGCCACTAACTCTCTGGTACCAAAGATTCCAGGATGACCAGCCAACACCGAACAATGAAGTTCAGAGATAAGTTTATTAGTCCACCTATCAGGGACGAACAGTTACTCTGCTGGACAACGATCAGGTTTATTCGCCTGAAATTTTTGCAGCACCCGCCGCAAATCAGGGGAGATGGCAGACACAATGACTCCTTCCTTGAGGATACCCGCTGGCTCAGATAAACCCGGAGAGTTGGGCACAAAACTCCTAGACAGAGCATCCGCCTTCACATTTTTAGAGCCCGGAAGGTACGAAATCACAAAGTCGAAGCGGGCAAAAAATAACGACCAACGGGCCTGTCTAGGATTCAAGCGCTTGGCAGACTCGAGATAAGTCAAGTTCTTATGATCAGTCAATACCACCACGCGATGCTTAGCTCCTTCAAGCCAATGACGCCACTCCTCGAATGCCCACTTCATGGCCAGCAACTCTCGATTGCCCACATCATAATTACGCTCAGCGGGCGAAAACTTCCTGGAAAAGAAAGCACATGGTTTCATCACTGAGCAATCAGAACCTCTCTGTGACAAAACCGCCCCTGCTCCAATCTCAGAAGCATCAACCTCGACCTGGAACGGAAGAGAAACATCTGGCTGACACAACACAGGGGCAGAACAAAAACGACGCTTCAACTCCTGAAAAGCTTCCACAGCAGCAGAAGACCAATTAACCAAATCAGCACCCTTCTTGGTCAAATCGGTCAATGGTTTGGCAATGCTAGAAAAATTACAGATGAAGCGACGATAAAAATTAGCAAAGCCCAGGAACTTTTGCAGACTTTTCAGAGATGTCGGCTGAATCCAATCCTGGATGGCTTGGACCTTAACTGGATCCATCTCGATAGTAGAAGGGGTAAAGATGAACCTCAAAAATGAAACTTTCTGCACACCGAAGAGACACTTTGATCCCTTCACAAACAAAGAGTTAGCACGCAGGACCTGAAAAACCATTCTGACCTGCTTCACATGAGAGTCCCAATCATCTGAGAAGATCAAAATGTCATCCAAGTAAACAATCAGGAATTTATCCAGATACTCACGGAAGATGTCATGCATAAAAGACTAAAACACAGATGGAGCATTGGCAAGTCCGAACGGCATCACTAGATACTCAAAATGACCCTCGGGCGTATTGAATGCAGTTTTCCATTCATCTCCTTGCCTGATTCTCACCAGATTATACGCACCACGAAGATCTATCTTAGTGAACCAACTAGCCCCCTTAATCCGAGCAAACAAGTCAGATAACAATGGCAAGGGATACTGAAATTTAACAGTGATCTTATTAAGAAGGCGGTAATCAATACACGGTCTCAGCGAACCATCCTTCTTGGCTACAAAGAAGAACCCTGCTCCCAGTGGTGATGACGATGGGCGAATATGTCCCTTCTCCAGGGATTCCTTCACATAACTGCGCATAGCGGCGTGTTCGGGCACGGATAAATTAAATAATCGACCTTTAGGGAATTTACTACCAGGAATCAAATTGATAGCACAATCACAATCCCTATGCGGAGGTAGAGCATCGGACTTGGGCTCTTCAAATACATCCTGATAATCAGACAAGAACTCTGGGACCTCAGAAGGGGTGGATGACGAAATCGACAAAAATGGAACATCACCATGTACCCCCTGACACCCCCAGCTGGATACCGACATGGAATTCCAATCCAATACTGGATTATGGGTTTGTAGCCATGGCAACCCCAACACGACCACATCATGCAGATTATGCAACACCAGAAAGCGAATAACTTCCTGATGTGCAGGAGCCATGCACATGGTCAGCTGGGCCCAGTATTGAGGTTTATTCTTGGCCAAAGGTGTAGCATCAATTCCTCTCAATGGAATAGGACACCGCAAAGGCTCCAAGAATAACCCACAACGTTTAGCATAATCCAAATCCATCAGATTCAGGGCAGCGCCCGAATCCACAAACGCCATGACAGAAAACGACGACAAAGAGCATATCAAGGTAATGGACAGAAGGAATTTGGACTGTACAGTACCAATGACGGCAGACCTAGCGGACCGCTTAGTGCGCTTAGGACAATCAGAAATAGCATGAGTGGAATCACCACAGTAGAAACACAGACCATTCAGACGTCTGTATTCCTGCCGTTCAACTCTAGTCATAGTCCTATCGCACTGCATAGGCTCAGGTTTAACCTCAGGCAGTACCGCCAAATGGTGCACAGATTTACGCTCGCGCAAGCGTCGACTGATCTGAATGGCCAAAGACAAAGACTCATTCAAACCAGCAGGCATAGGAAATCCCACCATGACATCCTTAAGAGCCTCAGAGAGACCCTTTCTGAACAAAGCTGCCAGCGCAGATTCATTCCACTGAGTGAGTACTGACCATTTCCTAAATTTCTGACAATATACTTCTATATCATCCTGACCCTGGCACAAAGCCAGCAAATTTTTCTCAGCCTGATCCACTGAATTAGGCTCATCGTACAGCAATCCGAGCGCCAGGAAAAACGCATCGACACTACTCAATGCAGGGTCTCCTGGCGCAAGAGAAAATGCCCAGTCTTGAGGGTCGCCGCGCAAAAAAGAAATAATAATCAAAACCTGTTGAATAGGATTACCAGAAGAATGAGGTTTCAAGGCCAGAAATAGCTTACAATTATTTTTGAAACTTAGAAACTTAGTTCTATCTCCACAAAAAAAATCAGGAATAGGAATTCTTGGTTCTAACATAGATTTCTGATCAATAGTATCTTGAATTTTTTGTACATTTATAACGAGATTATCCATTGAAGAGCACAGACCCTGAATATCCATGTCCACACCTGTGTCCAGAATCACCCAAATGTCTAGGGGAAAAAAAAAAGTGAACACAGAGCAGAAAAAAAAAAAAAAATGATGTCAGAACTTTTTCTTTCCCTCTATTGAGAATCATTAGTTGGGCTCCTTGTACTGTTATGTTTGCTAATGACAGGTGTTATGAAGGCAATCCAGAAACACAGTGTGCTTAGCGATCAGAGCGCACACAGTGATCTGACAAATACCCAAAAATACAAGAACGAGCTCTGAGACGTGGAAACTCTGTAGACTGCACACCTGATCCTATCCTAAACACAACTAAAAGCGGCTGTGGATTGCGCCTAACAACTACCTAGGCAACTCGGCACAGCCTAAGAAACTAGCTAGCCTGAAGATAGAAAAATAGGCCTGACTTGCCCCAGAGAAATTCCCCAAAGGAAAAGGCAGCCCCCCACATATAATGACTGTGAGTAAGATGAAAAGACAAAACGTAGGGATGAAATAGATTCAGCAAAGTGGGGCCCGATATTCTAGGACAGAGCGAGGACAGTAAAGCGAACTTTGCAGTCTACAAAAAACCCTAAAGCAAAACCACGCAAAGGGGGCAAAAAAAACCCACCGTGCCGAACTAACGGCACGGCGGTACACCCTTTGCGTCTCAGAGCTTCCAGCAAAACAAAAGACAAGCTGGACAGAAAAAAAGCAACAAAAAAGCAAAAAGCACTTAGCTATACAGAGCAGCAGGTCACAGGAACAATCAGGAGAAGCTCAGATCCAACACTGAAACATTGACAAAGAGCAAGGATAGCAGCATCAGGCGGAGTTAAGTAATGAAGCAGTTAACGAGCTCACCAGAACACCTGAGGGAGGAAGCTCAGAAGCTGCAGTACCACTTGTGACCACAGGAGTGAATTCAGCCACAGAATTCACAACACAGGTGCATCCCCACCCTTACTTATGCAGCCTGACTCGACCACCCAATGCTACTTGGCTACTCCTTCTGACTTACGGCACTCCAGACGAACAACAGCCGGAATATCCCATAATCGATACAATCAGGACCAATTTTTTTGGCAACGACTCATACAAGGGATAGAATAGTGTCAACGTGTATTACAAGAACTCTCGCCCGTGAAATGGCATGCAAAAGGAGAGGGGGGGGGTGTAGGAAGATGGACTGGACCGGGGGTACCTCTCTGGTGCCGGTCCCGGAACTGTCTGGGCTGTCACCATTGTTCTCGGGGGGAGAGCTTTCTGGCCCTGACGGACCTCTGACCTTAACAGCAGGGGGCATATCAGACATAAAAGGGGCTGTGCACGGGAAAGCGGGTCACTTAGCGTGAAGGAAGAGCGCGTGGCAGGGGAAGGTTGGTGCTCTCCTCTGTGTGAGGTGTGATTGCGCAGGCTCGCGCGGTATTCCCCCAGCCTTTGCGCAGACGGTCTGTGAGCAGCAGTTGGCTGTGTGCCCACTTCTTCCCGTGACTGAGAAGCTGACCCGCACCGTCCTGCTAATTGCCGCTAGCATGCGGCCTAAGACTGAATGAGTAACCCCTTCTAAGACTGAGTCGGTGATCCATACAGAGCCAGGTAGGTTCTTCTCCACTTACAATTCCGAACTGAGTCACACTCTGGCGGTGCCACAGACTGTGCCACTTCACACAGGATGAACCGTGAACACAGGACCCTGCCTAGGACAAGCTGGATATGCGGCCTACGTCAGGAGCCGGATCCTTAACATCTTCAGGACCACGCCATAGACTTCACATGCCACGTGTGCGGGCGCCACCGTGGGATTGCAAGCTTCAACAGCCAGGAGATCAAAAGACTGATAAGTTTGTTTCATTAATTGCTGTTCCTTTCTGTTCCTCATTTTCAACACCCCCTTGCTTAATCCATTATCTCCCTGTGTGGAGTATCGCCCGTTATAAATCCATTATCTCTTGCTCTGTCTCAGACCGTTACTGCATCCTGCGTTTCCTGCTATTTTACAGCCCAACCACCAAAAAAAGCAGAGTGGAGCGCTAAGCAGACCCATGGAAAATGAACGTAATGATTTTCGGACATGTACACTCCTGATCCATTCAAATAAGGATAAGTTGAAAAAGTGCCCCATTCTCCTGATCAGTGTGGATCCCTGAAGTCAGACCCCTAATGATCTATAAGTTATGACCCATCCAGTAGATAGGTGGTAATTCAGTATATCTTCACTGGACAACTCCTTTAAGCTTAGTTTCTAGTAAATGCCATTTTAAAATATACAGCTCTGTCAAATATTAAGAGACCACCACATCAAAACCCTGTCACGGGCAGCCCAATCTCCAGACCTGAACCCCATTGAAAACCTCTTGAATGTAATCAAGAGGATGATGGATAGTCACAAGCCATCAAACAAAGAAGAACTGTCATGTCCTCAGCCGCAGGCCCTGTCTCTACTGCGCAGGGAGACCGGCACCTATCACGCAGCTCCACTGGTACTATTCACCCTGCCTGTGGCTCCAGTCGATTAGTGGCTCCTTTCTCTGCCAAGAACCTGCATCCTCTTGGCAGGCCTCCCGGAAATGCTCGCTTCCTGCACATACTTAAAACTGCAAGGCACCAGTTCTCTAATAGGGCTGTCTGTGCTGTGATGCTCTGTGCATAAAAGGCATCCTCCCCTTAAGCGTGGTGCCTGGGCAGCGTGTTCATTCTCTGGGATTGTTGCCTCAGCTTCAGGCCACGCTCTGCACTATACGGACGTCTCTATTTTCACAGAATCCACTTCTGGTGATTCCTATCCTGGATCCCTCTGGTCACTCCGGTTCCCACTCCAAGCTGACTTAGCCTCTCCTCATGGAACCCTGAAGATACTGCTACCGGCGGGTTCAGCCTTTCTGGGATTTCATGGAGCTTCCGGGATTCCACCAGCAGAGCCAAGAATTCCACAGTGTTTCTAGTCTGTCAATATGGGTCATCCCCTGGTCCTGGATTTGCGGCATTCAGGCCACCTGGTATTGTGACGAGGGAATCCCTGTATAGGGGTACACCTTGCTCGGTGCTCCACTATGTGTTACAGTGCGTGATCCAGAGGTTCCTTCCCTCTGTCACCTTTTCCCTTTTTGTTTAACCTTGTTAATAAATATCTTTTGGTTTATGAGATCCACTCTCCTGTCTTTGGAGTATCGGTTGTACAGCAGCCACTGCACCATCAGTGGTCTAGTGAGTCCACTATACATTATCACGGCATGTGGGCATTACAAGCTGCTTAAATTTTTGTGCCAGAAGCAGTGTGAAAGACTGGTGGAAAGCATGCCAAGACGCATGAAAGCTGTGACTAAAAATCATGGTTTTTCCACAAAATGTTGATTTCTGAATTCTTCCTGAGTTAAAATATTAGTATTGTTGTTTCTAAACCAATATGGCTAAATAGAGCTGTAAGGGGCGCAATAAGTGACAAAAAGAAAGCATTTAGAGAATTAAAGGAAGTAGGTAGTGAGGAGGCATTAAATAAATACAGAAAATTAAATAAATTCTGTAAAAAGCAAATCAAGGCAGCAAAGATTGAGACAGAGAGACTCATTGCCAGAGAGAGTAAAAATAATCCTAAAATATTCTTTAACTACATAAATAGTAAGAAACTAAAAAATGATAGTGTTGGCCCCCTTAAAAATAGTCTGGGTGAGATGGTGGATGAGGATGAGGAAAAAGCCAATATGCTAAATGACTTTTTTTCATCAGTATTTACACAAGTAAATCCCATGGCAGACAAAATGACTAGTGATAAAAATTCCCAATTAAATGTCACCTGCTTAACCCAGCAGGAAGTGCGGCGGCGTCTACAAATCACTAAAATTGACAAATCTCCGGGCCCGGATGGGATACACCCTCGAGTACTACAGGAATTAAGTACAGTCATTGATAGACCATTATTTTTAATCTTTAAAGACTCCATAATAACAGGGTCTGTGCCACAGGACTGGCGTATAGCAAATGTGGTGCCAATATTCAAAAAGGGAACAAAAACTGAACTCGGAAATTATAGGCCAGTAAGTTTAACCTCTACTGTGGGTAAAATCCTGGAGGGCATTCTAAGGGATGCTATACTGGAGTATCTGAAGAGGAATAACCTCATGACCCAGTATCAGCACGGGTTTACTAGGGACCGTTCATGTCAGACTAATTTGATCAGTTTCTATGAAGAGGTAAGTTCCGGATTGGACCAAGGGAACCCAGTGGATGTAGTGTATATGGACTTTTCAAAAGCTTTTGATACGGTGCCACACAAAAGGTTGATACATAAAATGAGAATAATGGGAATAGGGGAAAATATGTGCAAGTGGGTTGAGAGCTGGCTCAGGGATAGGAAACAAAGGGTGGTTATTAATGGAGCACACTCGGACTGGGTAGCGGTTAGCAGTGGGGTACCACAGGGGTCCGTATTGGGCCCTCTTCTTTTTAACATATTTATTAATGACCTTGTAGGGGGCATTCAGAGTAGAATTTCAATATTTGCAGATGACACTAAAGTCTGCAGGGTAATCAATACAGAGGAGGACAATTTTATATTACAGGATGATTTATGTAAACTAGAAGCTTGGGCTGATAAATGGCAAATGAGCTTTAATGGGGATAAATGTAAGGTCATGCACTTGGGTAGAAGTAATAAGATGTATAATTATGTGCTTAATTCTAAAACTCTGGGCAAAACCGTCAATGAAAAAGACCTGGGTGTATGGGTGGATGACAAACTCATATTCAGGGGCCAGTGTCAGGCAGCTGCTACAAAGGCAAATAAAATAATGGGATGCATTAAAAGAGGCATAGATGCTCATGAGGAGAATATAATTTTACCTCTATACAAGTTACTAGTTCGACCACACTTAGAATACTGTGCACAGTTCTGGTCTCCGGTGTTTAAGAAAGACATAGCTGAACTGGAGCGGGTGCAGAGAAGAGCGACCAAGGTTATTAGAGGACTGGGGGGTCTGCAATACCAAGATAGGTTATTACACTTGGGGCTATTTAGTTTGGAAAAACGAAGACTAAGGGGTGATCTTATTTTAATGTATAAATATATGAGGGGACAGTACAAAGACCTTTCTGATGATCTTTTTAATCATAGACCTGAAACAGGGACAAGGGGGCATCCTCTGCGTTTGGAGGAAAAAAGGTTTAAGCATAATAACAGACGCGGATTCTTTACTGTAAGAGCAGTGAGACTATGGAACTCTCTGCCGTACGATGTTGTAATGAGTGATTCATTACTTAAATTTAAGAGGGGACTGGATACCTTTCTGGAAAAGTATAATGTTACAGGGTATATACACTAGATTCCTTGATAGGGCGTTGATCCAGGGAACTAGTCTGATTGCCGTATGTGGAGTCGGGAAGGAATTTTTTTCCCCAATGTGGAGCTTACTCTTTGCCACATGGGTTTTTTTTTGCCTTCCTCTGGATCAACATGTTAGGGCATGTTAGGTTAGGCTATGGGTTGAACTAGATGGACATATAGTCTTCCTTCAACCTTAATAACTATATATATTATGAGCTTGTTTTCTTTGCATTATTTGAGGTCTGAAAGCACTGGGTATTTTTTTAAATTTTGACCACTTCTCCTTTTCAGAAAAAAAAAACAAAATTTATTGCTCGGAAATTCGGAGACATGTTGTCAGTAGTTTATAGAATAAAAGAACAACTTACATTTTACTCAAAAATATAGCTATAAAAAATGGGAAAAGGGCAAAACATTTGGACAGAAATTTTAGAGGTCTCCTTTATCCATTAGTACCGGTTATCACTTTCCACTTCATCCTAAGTATGTGGATAAAATTAAGCTTGTGGAGGGGTAGGGATAAAGAACAAAGCCACAACCTAGCCTCCTTACTTAGGCCAGTTTCACACGTCCAGATAATTCCAGTACCGGAAAAAATCGGTACCGGAATTATCTGTGTCCGTGTGCCCCTACATTTCTGTGGCACATCAGTGTGGCACACGTGCGGCACACGTGTGCCGCCCTTGTGCCCACTGGGTACCACATGCACCGTGCTGGGTACCATGCGTACCAGCATCTGGTGCTGAAGCCGCGATTCATATCTTCCCTGCAGCAGCGTTTGCTGCAGAGAAGATATGAATAATAGTGTTTAAAATAAAGATCTATGTGCCCCCCGCCCTCCCACCCCTTGTGCGTCCCCCCGCTGTTCTGAAAATACTCACCAAGCTCCCTCGTTGGCTGTCGCTGCTTCCTGTTCTGGCCGCATCTTCTCCTGTATGCGGTCACGTGGGGCTGCCGATTACAGTAATGAATATGCGGCTCCACACCTATGGGTCTTTAGATCTTTATTTTAAACACTATTATTCATATCTTCTCTGCAGCAAACGCTGCTGCAGGGAAGATATGAATCGCGGCTTCAGCACCAGTGGGGGGGGACAGCGCTTACTGTAGCGCTGTCTCCTGCATGGCACACGGACTGCACACGGACAACGTCCGTGTGCGGTACGTGTTTTACACGGACCCATTGACCTGAGACACTGACGTGTGAAACCGGCCTTAGTCAGTGGGACAACCAGGCCTGGGACAGGAGCCCTAATGATAAGGCTTGTTCACAACTGGCAGAACCACTGTTAGATTTTCCATCCAGATTTTTTTTTTACCAGAAAATCCACAGCAGAATATAATAGCTGCCAAGTAGATGAGATTTGAACAAATTCCATCCATGTAGTGCCAGGATTTCCATGCTAAGGTACAGATTTTTAAATCAAGAGTATGTAATTTCGTATATCAATTGAGCATGGATTTGGTTTAATAGTTTTCAACTATTGTAAATTTTGCTGCTGATTATTTTAGAAAAATATGCAAGTATATGTTACAATGCTTAAAATCAAAGGCCACAAAGGTCACATGGAAAAAACAACATTGCAGGAGGCTGGATAACACAGAGAACAGCAAGGGAACCACCAAGGGAGGCTCTGAAGTACTGCGATCTTCTGCACGGACATAAAATGCAAATTTGCCGATAATTCTTGTGGATCTGTTGCTTTACCGATATTTATTTAACAGTATCGCGATTTATATATACAATTTTTGCTATTCTTTTGGATCTGATGCTTGTGAACTTACCTATCATCCAGCCATGGCAACAGTATATAACATGATTTCATGTAACCCAGGGTCATTACAGATATAAAGCAAAGTACTCACAAAACTGCTCAAGTTTGATTTACATTTGACCTAAATCAGAAAGCTTCTTGGTTGAAATTTTTGGGTAGTTTTCTCTTTATGTAATTTTTTCATTTCTTCATATACTCAGTGCAGCAGATTTTATGTTACTGTAGAATTGTTTATTGCTGCTGTGTCAGTTCCTCTTCAGATAAGGGATGGTAAATATGTGTAAGAGCTTCCAGGTAGGGAGGTAAAGAGGAAGTAATCTGAAATATTCCAAAAGCTTTAATGCAAAAAAACATTCCGAAAAAAAAACAAGTTAAAAAAAATAAATAAAATGAATTCTCATATACTATTAAAGAAGAAATTTAGTTTTAAAACTTGGCCAACATAAAAGTTTAATATTTTCCACACAAACGTTTTTGGTTCATCTTTGGATATTGTTCTCCATTTATATGGTTCATCCTGAGCACTGCATACTGGCTAAGGCCACATGCACATGTTCAGTATTTGGTCAGTATTTTACATCAGTATGTGTAAGTCAAAACCAGGAGTGGAACAATCAGAGGAAAAGTATAATAGAAACACGTCATCACCACTTCTGTATTTATCACCCACTCCTGGTTTTGGCTTACAGATACTGATGTAAAATACTGACATTATTAGTGAATAAGTATTCGGTAGATTGGATGACAAAGATTAAGGGTATGTTCACACGTTCAGGATTTCCATCCTTTTTTTTTCCTGACTGTTTTTTAAAAAACTGCAGCTCTTGGCAGAAAACGCAGGTCCTTTTTTTGGTCCTTTTTTGGTCCGTTTTTGATGCGTTTTTTGATGCGTTTTTTGATGCGTTTTTTTGATGCAGTTTTCTAGCCAGAGTCTGTGTGTTTTCTAGGAATTTTTTTAGGGTTAAAATGGCTGAAAATACCCTAACCCTACCCCTACCCCTAACCCTACCCCTAACCCTAACCCTACCCCTAACCCTACCCCTAACCCTACCCCTAACCCTACCCCTAACCCTAACCCTAACCCTACCCCTAACCCTACCCCTAACCCTAACCCTACCCCTAACCCTAACCCTACCCCTATTCTAACCTTAGTGAAAAAAAAAAAAAAAAAATTCTTTATTTTTTTTATTGTCCCTACCTATGGGGGTGACAAAGGGGGGGGGGGGCGTCATTTACTATTTTTTTATTTTGATCACTGAGATAGGTTATATCTCAGTGATCAAAATGCACTTTGGAACGAATCTGCCGGCCGGCAGATTCGGCGGGCGCACTGCGCATGCGCCCGCCATTTTGCAAGATGGCGGCGCCCAGGGAGAAGACGGCCGGACGGACACCGGGACGCCGGGTGAGTATAAGGGGGGGAGATTAGGGCACGGGGGGGGCATCAGAGCACTGGGGGGGGGCATCGGAGCACTGGGGGGAGGCATCGGAGCACGGGGGGGTGGGATCGGAACACGGGGGGGGCAGCCACACTCCGCCCACGCACTTCCGCCCGCTCCCCGCACTTCCTGCTGCAGCGGTTCTGCACATCAAACCGCAGTAAAACCCGCAGATATATTTTTGATCTGCGGGTTTTACTGCGGTTTGGACCTCACAATGGAGGTCTATGGGTGCAGAACCGCTGCGGCTCCGGAAAAAGAATTGACATGCTCCTTCTTTTTTCCGGGAGCTATTCAGCGCGTCTTTTTTTTTACAATTTCCGGACCATGTGCACAGTGTGTCCTGTTTTCCATAGGGTACAGTGTACTGTACCCTGCATGGAAAACAGCTGCGGAACCGCAGCGGCAAAACCGCCGCGGTTCCGCGGTAAAAAACGCACTGTGTGAACATGGCCTAAAACTTCACGTAGAAAGCATGGCTTAAAACTTCTATGCGTTTCATGTGCATGTCATGACTAAGGCCAGTCTCACATGTCCAGATAATTCCGGTACCGGAAAAATCGGTACCGGAATTATCTTTGTCCGTGTGTCCGTGCATTTATGTGGCACATCAGTGTGCCACACGGAGCATGCAGGAGACAGCGCTAGAGATAAGCGCTGTCCCCTGCATCTGGTGCTGAAGCCGCCATTCATATCTTCACTCCAGCAGTGTTCGCTGGAGAGAAGATATGAAAAATCCTTTTTTTTTTCCGTTTAAAATAAAGATCTCTGTCCCCACCCCCCTCCCACCCCCTGTGCGCCCGCCCGCTGTTAATAAAATACTCACCCGGCTCCCTCGCAGCGTCCTGTCCTTGCCGCACCTTCTCCTGTGTGAGCGGTCACGTGGTGTCGCCCATTACAGTCATACAGTCACCAGGGGGTGGGAGGGGGGTGGAGACAGGGATCTTTATTTTAAACACGAAAAAAAAAAAAGGATTTTTCATATCTTCTCTCCAGCGAACGCTGCTGGAGTGAAGATATGAATGGCGGCTTCAGCACCACGTGGGGGGGACAGCGCTTACTGTAGCGCTGTCTCTTGCACGGTACACGGACAGCATCCATGTGCGGTACGTGTTTTACACGGACCCATTGACTTTAATGGGTCCGTGTAATCCGTGCGCTCCCACAGGAGAAATTAGGCATTACACAGCTCCCAATGAAATTTTTGGGCTGTCTGTTTAATTCATGGACATGATACTGTACGTCCATGTCAGAAATGCTCTTTGTTCCACTGGCTAATAAATGAATGCTGAATTGAATAATTAGGTAGCAAAATGGCCCTTTTATCTATGACAATGGCGTATAATTCTATATGGGAGCTTACAGTTGTATAATTAAAAGTTTATTTTAGGTAATGAGAGATGATTTTTGTATTTTGTAAATCCATGACATTTTCTAATTTCATTCTACAGCAGTCAGTGAAATTAATTTTTGCAATAATGGTGAATCCACTGGTGATCGCCATCACAATATGGAGCTGGCTCAGGATATTGTCACACAAAAATCAAGTACTCTAATAGCTATGTAAAAAGAAGAATAAAAAAATTATTGCTTTTGGAAGTGGGGTGGAAAAAACAAAAGCGCAAAGATAAAAAAATCGCCCAGGTATTAAAATGTTTGTCACCTTTCAATTAAATGTCTCCCCATTTGCTATAAAGAAAAAAACATGCTATATTCACCTTTCCCAGGTCTACAATTCTTCAAATGCATAACAACCAATCAATGAACTCAGCACCTCTGAGTGGGGCATTCTGTTTACACAGGAGCGCCCCACTAAAGCCACTGAGCTTACTGATTGGCTGTCAAGGTGGAGTCAGAACCACACCCAATGCCAATATAAGTAAAAAACTTGGTACTCAAAATGTATCATGCCAATGCCATGGACCCTGCGCCAGGACACATGATTTATTCATAAAGCAGAAATCAGAATATATAACAGGCTATCCTATTAACCCTAACGGCTACACCGGACTACATTTACCCGGTCTATTTATCAGACCCACGGCACTGGTAACTTTCCCTGTGCTAGGATACCTGGTTCCCTAAACAAGCAGCATACAGTTTCTGATGAAGGTCTATACCTAGACCCAAAACATTTTAATCACTGAATGCAAAATAAATTGGAACCTTTTTTCAACACGATACATTTTGAGTGCCAAGTTTTTTACTTATATTGATATTGGGCTGGATACCCTACTTGAGCACCTATTCCAATGACTTTATGAGTGCCGTATACAATCCATTGCGACATCCAATGCCAGTCACCAAGAGTGGATACCCATCGGTGTTCCTGGGAAGGAGAGTACACTGCGGCTTGTTTTTTTTTCTCTCTTTTTATAGCAAACTGTAGCTAGGGTACAAATTTTATTGAAAGGAACAATCTAAATGGTATCACTATAGAGCATATATATGTAGGTAGCAAGTTGGCCATATCTGGAGTACTACACATTACTTATTTCATGTAAACCATCAGCATTTTCCTATCAGCCAAGTAACCTCCTACTAAGATGAAATACTTGATCAAGATCATACACCGTGCTACAATCCATTCCCACTGAAAGTGACCCCTAAACCACTACAACTGTGTTACAGATAACATAAGTGGAGAACCTCAAATCTAGAAAAATATGGATTTCTCACACTTACCATCAAGATCCCAAAACTTCTAATTTTTCAGTTTTGACTGACCCTGTAAAAATGCTCCAAGAAGCAATTATGATGAGATTCCATGTATAGTTGTGTCCAGGAGCAGCCAAATGAAGAAGACACTTGCAGTAAAATGAATGTGAGGAGATTTTAGGTTTCTCCCTTACAATGCAGCTATACGTCACCCTTTGCTTGCTGTAAATCTGCTGTTGCGATAGAACCTGTTTTGAGAGCTGTCTGCTTCTCTAAGGGGAAATTCCCAGCTTCATTACACTGAAAATGAAACCTGCAACCCCCACAAAAACAGGAAACATGAAAACTTTCTTGATAACATTGACTTTTGTAATGGATTCACTTAGTGACATAACTAGAGTCTGATGGGCCCCAGTGCAAAATGTTGGACCTGAGCTACCAGCTGCATGATGATCAGATGTATGGGCCCTTATAGGATTCTAGAGCCTATAAAGACATACAAGTTTTGCACTCACCCCCATGTAATAATGCCCCCCACCTTGTAATAATGTCCCCAATTCTGGCCCCTCGCTGTTATAATTTCCCCCATACTTGGCTCCTTCCTGTAATAATGTTCCCTATAATGGGCCTCTTCCTTGTATAATTTCCACAATATTGAATCCCTTCCTGATGTAATGTTCCCCATCCTGGGCCCTTCCTGGTATAATCTCTCCAATTCTGGACCCCTTCCAGTAA
Source organism: Ranitomeya imitator (assembly GCF_032444005.1). NCBI lineage: Eukaryota > Metazoa > Chordata > Amphibia > Anura > Dendrobatidae > Ranitomeya > Ranitomeya imitator. Next base: position 706,724,244 of record NC_091284.1, on the reverse strand, counting down.
TAACGTCCCCTATCCTGAGCCCCTTTCTGGTGTAATATTCCCAACCCTTCCAGTAAAAATATCCCCATTCCTGAGACCTATTCTGATATAATGTACCTTAGCCTGGGCCTCTTCCTGGTAAAATGTTCCCCATCCTGGGCCTCTTCCTGGTATAATGTACCCTGCTGCTCTTCTTACCGTCCTTTGCTTTGATGTGTGGAGCCTTGTTCCATAGTCGGCAGTTAACTTAAGCATGCCCACAATGTGCAGCACATGAATTCACTGCCATGCACCACCGTGACGGGCAAGCCAGAGCCAGCTGCCGGTTTCTGATTGTCGGGCAGCTTGTATTGCAGTGTAGGGAGCTGCCGGGTCTCTGTGCTGCACTAATTTTCATCTGAATGTGCTGAAATAGGTAATGGTGTCAGTGGGCCCCCCTCCTGCACGTGCACTGTCACAGTTATACCCTCTGTAACCACGATCGTTATGCCCCTGGATTCTCTCATACCTTCTTCTGATAAGGTAGAATGTTAGATATTAGAACCAGGAAGAGTTGACAACATGAATGGCAAGTCCACTAGCCAGTGTAAACTGTCAGAGGATGAAATGCAGTGGTTTTCCCTATCATCTTAAACGAAACTGGTGACAGTGCTCTGCCAAGGGGCAGAAATCCTTTATTCTTACCTGAGTATTTCTGTACCTCAATAACAGTTTGCTGTCATAAATGACATTTGTTCAGTTTACATTCAGGCACAGTAGAGCGCTCTAGAAAACATTACAAATGTATCGGAGATTAATTCAAATGATAAAGATATCCTGCCATTACATTCATGCTGCTGGGAGCTTGTGCAACATCAATTGGAGCATTGCTGAGGAATTGCAGCCAGGTACAGTGTTTGTTTTACTCTGAAACACTGCAGCATTTCAGAGAGAATAGTAGTAAAAGGCAGCCGTGTCTCATTGAGTGGTTTGTGTGTATCAGCAGACTTGTGTGATGTGGTCCTGTTGAATTCTTTTTAGTCTGCTCCAGTTGATTGACAGGACAGGTCTCACCCTATGTAAACACATGGTAGAGACCTATCAATCAACTGGAGAGAACTTGGAGGGAAGTCATTAGAGGACATCATCAGACAGGTCTGTCCCCACTGTCCCGTTCAGCTTTTAAAGCTTTGTTTTCCCTTCGCCTATGACAGCATACCTGAGAGAGGGATCCGCCCAGCCAGGACAAGAAAACTACTGAGATAAAATTGTGGTACCTGTCCCCTGTTTCAGTTGGTTTCCTGTCCTGAACAGTTACCCTCATGCTGAAACCCAGGCGGGTTGAAGAGTTTGCTATTTTCTTGCACATATCCACTCCTGTCCCAGTACTGGAAGAGCAGGTGGTATGCGTGTGGCTGGCCTTCATGCGATGGGAGCGCCATCCACTGGTCCAGGTAGGGCCTTAGTGTAAGTACGGACAGCACAGACATTATGCTTTGCATGTCTGAATCCGCCGTGCTCCATCCTCCATCTTCTGGCCGCAGTCTCCATAATGAATAAGACTTCCGTTAGTGAGCTCCATTGGCGTCACGGGCATGGCACACTGGGAAAGGGAATGCCCGGGTGTTGTCAGAGTGGCTGAGCCAAAAGCAGGATGGTGGCACCCTGGGCGAGAATGCCCGCCGGGATATGTGGAGATTCAGCATGTCCTGGTGAGGGCAGTGTGGAGGAGGTTTTTTGGGGTCCGGAGGAGGCGGATCAGAAGAGAAGCGTTGTGGATCCCACATAAAAGGAAGGAATGACCACAAGAAGGAGCTTATGTCTAAAAGCTCACTCCATCATGGATAACTTAAGAAGACAGGAGCATCAGCTGCAGCAGCAGCAGCATTCACCACTACTGGTGCCCATTCACCAGAACGGGTATGCTAAAGGGAGCAGCCGCTCAAGTGGCAGAAGTGGCAGCCAACCCAGTAAAAGGAGTGGAAGATCACAGGACTCCTCGGTATCCAGAAGGGAAGTCGCATGTACCCCTGATCAGCCTCTGAATCCAGTACCCTTGATGTGACAGCGGGTTGTGAGTGATCTACGTGAATGTAAACTTTTTTAACCCCTTTACCCCAAGGGTGGTTTGCACATAAATGACCAGGCCAATTTTTACAATTCTGACACTGTCCCTATATGAGGTTATAACTCTGGAACGCTTCAACGGATCCCAGTGATTCTGACAATGTTTTCTCGTGACATATTGTACTTCATGATAGTGGTAAAATTTCTTTGATACTACCTGCGCTTATTTGTGAAAAAAATGGAAATTTGATGAAAATTTAGAAAATTTTGCAATTTTCCAACTTTGAATTTTTATGCAATTAAATCACAGAGATATGTCACACAAATACTTAAAAAATAACATTTCCCACATGTCTACTTTACATCAGCACAATTTTGGAACCAAATTTTTTTTTTGTTAGGGAGTTATAAGGGTTAAAAGTTGACCAGCAATTTCTCATTTTTACAACACCATTTTTTTTAGGGACCACATCTCATTTGAAGTCAATTTGAGGGGTCTATATGATAGAAAATACCCAAGTGAGACACCGTTCTAAAAACTGCACCCCTCAAGGTGCTCAAAACCACATTCAAGAAGTTTATTAACCCTTCAGGTATTTCACAGGAATTTTTGGAATGTTTAAAAAAAAATGAACTTTTAACTTTTTTTTCACAAAAAATTTACTCCAGCTCCAATTTGTTTTATTTTACCAATGGTAACAGGAGAAAATGGACCCCAAAAAGTTTTTGTACAATTTGTCCTGAGTACACCGATACCCCATATGTGGGGGTAAACCACTGTTTGGGCGCATGACAGAGCTCGGAAGGGAAGGAGCGCCATTTGACTTTTCAATGCAAAATTGACTGGAATTGAGATGGGACGCCATGTTGCGTTTGGAGAGCCTTTGATGTGCCTAAACATTGAAACCCCCCACAAGTGACACCATTTTGGAAAGTAGACCCCCTAAGGAACTTATCTAGATGTGTGGTGAGCACTTTGACCCACCAAGTGCTTCACAGAAGTTTATAGTGTAGAGCTGTAAAAATAAAAAATCATGTTTTTTCATTTCACAAAAATGATTTTTCGCCCCCAATTTTTTATTTTCCCAAGGGTAACAGAAGAAATTGGACCCCAAAAGTTGTGCAATTTGTCCTGAGTACGCTGATACCCCATATGTGGGGGTAAACCACTGTTTGGGCGCATGGGAGAGCTCGGAAGGGAAGGAGCGCCATTTGGAATGCAGACTTAGATGGAATGGTCTGCTGTTGTGAATTCTGTGGTCGAGCTCCCTCCTGTGGTCACAAGTGGTACTTCGGCTGATTCTGTCTATGGGCTTCCGTTGGTGGATGTGAGTGGTACTGCGGCTTCTGAGTTTCCTTCCTCAGGTGTTGTGAATTCTGTGGCTGAATTCACTCCTGTGGTCACAAGTGGTACTGCAGCTTCTGAGCTTCCTCCCTCAGGTGTTCTGGTGAGCTCGTTAACTGCTTCATTACTTAACTCCGCCTGATGCTGCTATCCTGGCTCCTTGTCAATGTTTCAGTGTTGGATCTGAGCTTCTCCTGATTGTTCCTGTGACCTGCTGCTCTGTATAGCTAAGTGCTTTTTGCTTTTTTGTTGTTTTTTTTTCTGTCCAGCTTGTCTTTTGTTTTGCTGGAAGCTCTGAGACGCAAAGGGTGTACCGCCGTGCCGTTAGTTCGGCACGGTGGGTTTTTTTTTTTGCCCCCTTTGCGTGGTTTTGCTTTAGGGTTTTTTGTAGACTGCAAAGTTCGCTTTACTGTCCTCGCTCTGTCCTAGAATATCGGGCCCCACTTTGCTGAATCTATTTCATCCCTACGTTTTGTCTTTTCATCTTACTCACAGTCATTATATGTGGGGGGCTGCCTTTTCCTTTGGGGAATTTCTCTGGGGCAAGTCAGGCCTATTTTTCTATCTTCAGGCTAGCTAGTTTCTTAGGCTGTGCCGAGTTGCCTAGGTAGTTGTTAGGCGCAATCCACAGCCGCTTTTAGTTGTGTTTAGGATAGGATCAGGTGTGCAGTCTACAGAGTTTCCACGTCTCAGAGCTCGTTCTTGTATTTTTGGGTATTTGTCAGATCACTGTGTGCGCTCTGATCGCTAAGCACAGTGTTTCTGGATTGCCTTCATAACACCTGTCATTAGCAAACATAACAGTACAAGGAGCCAAAACTAATGATTCTCAATAGAGGGAAAAAAAAAGTTCTGACATCATTTTTTTTTTTTTTTTTCTGCTCTGTGTTCACTTTTTTTTTTTTCCCCTAGACATTTGGGTGATTCTGGACACAGGTGTGGACATGGATATTCAGGGTCTGTGCTCTTCAATGGATAATCTCGTTATAAAAGTACAAAAAATTCAAGATACTATTGATCAGAAATCTATGTTAGAACCAAGAATTCCTATTCCTGATTTGTTTTTTGGAGATAGAACTAAGTTTCTAAGTTTCAAAAATAATTGTAAGCTATTTCTGGCCTTGAAACCTCATTCTTCTGGTAATCCTATTCAACAGGTTTTGATTATTATTTCTTTTTTGCGCGGCGACCCTCAAGACTGGGCATTTTCTCTTGCGCCAGGAGACCCTGCATTGAGTAGTGTCGATGCGTTTTTCCTGGCGCTCGGATTGCTGTACAATGAGCCTAATTCAGTGGATCAGGCTGAGAAAAATTTGCTGGCTTTGTGCCAGGGTCAGGATGATCTAGAAGTATATTGTCAGAAATTTAGGAAATGGTCAGTACTCACTCAGTGGAATGAATCTGCGCTGGCAGCTTTGTTCAGAAAGGGTCTCTCTGAGGCTCTTAAGGATGTCATGGTGGGATTTCCTATGCCTGCTGGTTTGAATGAGTCTTTGTCTTTGGCCATTCAGATCGGTCGACGCTTGCGCGAGCGTAAATCTGTGCACCATTTGGCGGTACTGCCTGAGGTTAAACCTGAGCCTATGCAGTGCGATAGGACTATGACTAGAGTTGAACGGCAGGAATACAGACGTCTGAATGGTCTGTGTTTCTACTGTGGTGATTCCACTCATGCTATTTCTGATTGTCCTAAGCGCACTAAGCGGTCCGCTAGGTCTGCCGTCATTGGTACTGTACAGTCCAAATTCCTCCTGTCCATTACCTTTATATGCTCTTTGTCGTCGTTTTCTGTCATGGCGTTTGTGGATTCGGGCGCTGCCCTGAATCTGATGGATTTGGATTATGCTAAACGTTGTGGGTTTTTCTTGGAGCCTTTGCGGTGTCCTATTCCATTGAGAGGAATTGATGCTACACCTTTGGCCAAGAATAAACCTCAATACTGGGCCCAGCTGACCATGTGCATGGCTCCTGCACATCAGGAAGTTATTCGCTTTCTGGTGTTGCATAATCTGCATGATGTGGTCGTGTTGGGGTTGCCATGGCTACAAACCCATAATAAAGTATTGGATTGGAATTCCATGTCGGTATCCAGCTGGGGTTGTCAGGGGGTACATGGTGATGTTCCATTTTTGTCGATTTCGTCATCCACCCCTTCTGAGGTCCCAGAGTTCTTGTCTGATTATCAGGATGTATTTGAAGAGCCCAAGTCCGATGCTCTACCTCCGCATAGGGATTGTGATTGTGCTATCAATTTGATTCCTGGTAGTAAATTCCCTAAAGGTCGATTATTTAATTTATCCGTGCCCGAACACGCCGCTATGCGCAGTTATGTGAAGGAATCCCTGGAGAAGGGACATATTCGCCCATCGTCATCACCACTGGGAGCAGGGTTCTTCTTTGTAGCCAAGAAGGATGGTTCGCTGAGACCGTGTATTGATTACCGCCTTCTTAATAAGATCACTGTTAAATTTCAGTATCCCTTGCCATTGTTATCTGACTTGTTTGCTCGGATTAAGGGGGCTAGTTGGTTCACTAAGATAGATCTTCGTGGTGCGTATAATCTGGTGAGAATCAGGCAAGGAGATGAATGGAAAACTGCATTCAATACGCCCGAGGGTCATTTTGAGTATCTAGTGATGCCGTTCGGACTTGCCAATGCTCCATCTGTGTTTCAGTCTTTTATGCATGACATCTTCCGTGAGTATCTGGATAAATTCCTGATTGTTTACTTGGATGACATTTTGATCTTCTCAGATGATTGGGAGTCTCATGTGAAGCAGGTCAGAATGGTTTTTCAGGTCCTGCGTGCTAACTCTTTGTTTGTGAAGGGATCAAAGTGTCTCTTCGGTGTGCAGAAAGTTTCATTTTTGGGGTTCATCTTTACCCCTTCTACTATCGAGATGGATCCAGTTAAGGTCCAAGCCATCCAGGATTGGATTCAGCCGACATCTCTGAAAAGTCTGCAAAAGTTCCTGGGCTTTGCTAATTTTTATCGTCGCTTCATCTGTAATTTTTCTAGCATTGCCAAACCATTGACCGATTTGACCAAGAAGGGTGCTGATTTGGTTAATTGGTCTTCTGCTGCTGTGGAAGCTTTTCAGGAGTTGAAGCGTCGTTTTTGTTCTGCCCCTGTGTTGTGTCAGCCAGATGTTTCTCTTCCGTTCCAGGTCGAGGTTGATGCTTCTGAGATTGGAGCAGGGGCGGTTTTGTCACAGAGAGGTTCTGATTGCTCAGTGATGAAACCATGTGCTTTCTTTTCCAGGAAGTTTTCGCCCGCTGAGCGTAATTATGATGTGGGCAATCGAGAGTTGCTGGCCATGAAGTGGGCATTCGAGGAGTGGCGTCATTGGCTTGAAGGAGCTAAGCATCGCGTGGTGGTATTGACTGATCATAAGAACTTGACTTATCTCGAGTCTGCCAAGCGCTTGAATCCTAGACAGGCCCGTTGGTCGTTATTTTTTGCCCGCTTCGACTTTGTGATTTCGTACCTTCCGGGCTCTAAAAATGTGAAGGCGGATGCTCTGTCTAGGAGTTTTGTGCCCGACTCTCCGGGTTTATCTGAGCCAGCGGGTATCCTCAAGGAAGGAGTCATTGTGTCTGCCATCTCCCCTGATTTGCGGCGGGTGCTGCAAAAATTTCAGGCGAATAAACCTGATCGTTGTCCAGCAGAGAAACTGTTCGTCCCTGATAGGTGGACTAATAAACTTATCTCTGAACTTCATTGTTCGGTGTTGGCTGGTCATCCTGGAATCTTTGGTACCAGAGAGTTAGTGGCTAGATCCTTCTGGTGGCCATCTCTGTCACGGGATGTACGTACTTTTGTGCAGTCCTGTGGGATTTGTGCTAGGGCTAAGCCCTGCTGTTCTCGTGCCAGTGGGTTGCTTTTGCCCTTGCCGGTCCCAAAGAGGCCTTGGACACATATTTCGATGGATTTCATTTCTGACCTTCCCGTTTCTCAAAAGATGTCAGTCATTTGGGTGGTCTGTGATCGCTTTTCTAAAATGGTCCATCTGGTGCCCTTGGCTAAATTGCCTTCCTCCTCTGATTTGGTACCTTTGTTCTTTCAGCATGTGGTTCGGTTGCATGGCATTCCTGAGAATATTTTTTCTGACAGAGGTTCCCAGTTTGTTTCAAGGTTTTGGCGAGCCTTTTGTGGTAGGATGGGCATTGACCTATCCTTTTCCTCGGCTTTCCATCCTCAGACTAATGGCCAGACCGAACGAACCAATCAGACCTTGGAAACATATCTGAGATGTTTTGTTTCTGCAGACCAGGATGATTGGGTGTCCTTTTTGCCGTTGGCTGAGTTCGCCCTTAATAATCGGGCCAGCTCGACTACCTTGGTTTCTCCATTTTTTTGCAATTCTGGGTTCCATCCTCGTTTCTCTTCAGGACAGGTTGAGTCTTCGGACTGTCCTGGTGTGGATTCTGTGGTGGATAGGTTGCAGCTGATCTGGACTCAGGTAGTGGACAATTTGATCTTGTCCCAGGAGAAAGCTCAACTTTTCGCTAATCGCAGACGCCGTGTGGGTCCCCGACTTCGTGTTGGGGATCTGGTTTGGTTATCTTCTCGTCATATTCCTATGAAGGTTTCCTCTCCTAAATTTAAACCTCGTTTTATTGGTCCGTATAGGATTTCTGAGGTTCTCAATCCTGTGTCTTTTCGTTTGACCCTCCCAGACTCCTTTTCCATACATAATGTATTCCATAGGTCGTTGTTGCGGAGATACGTGGCACCTATGGTTCCATCTGTTGAGCCTCCTGCCCCGGTTTTGGTGGAGGGGGAATTGGAGTATATTGTGGAGAAGATTTTGGATTCTCGTGTTTCTAGACGGAAACTCCAGTATCTGGTTAAATGGAAGGGTTATGCTCAGGAAGATAATTCCTGGGTTTTTGCCTCTGATGTTCATGCTTCCGATCTTGTTCGTGCCTTTCATGCGGCTCATCCTGGTCGGCCTGGGGGCTCTGGTGAGGGTTCGGTGACCCCTCCTCAAGGGGGGGTACTGTTGTGAATTCTGTGGCTGAATTCACTCCTGTGGTCACAAGTGGTACTGCAGCTTCTGAGCTTCCTCCCTCAGGTGTTCTGGTGAGCTCGTTAACTGCTTCATTACTTAACTCCACCTGATGCTGCTATCCTGGCTCCTTGTCAATGTTTCAGTGTTGGATCTGAGCTTCTCCTGATTGTTCCTGTGACCTGCTGCTCTGTATAGCTAAGTGCTTTTTGCTTTTTTGTTGTTTTTTTTTCTGTCCAGCTTGTCTTTTGTTTTGCTGGAAGCTCTGAGACGCAAAGGGTGTACCGCCGTGCCGTTAGTTCGGCACGGTGGGTTTTTTTTTTTGCCCCCTTTGCGTGGTTTTGCTTTAGGGTTTTTTGTAGACTGCAAAGTTCACTTTACTGTCCTCGCTCTGTCCTAGAATATCGGGCCCCACTTTGCTGAATCTATTTCATCCCTACGTTTTGTCTTTTCATCTTACTCACAGTCATTATATGTGGGGGGCTGCCTTTTCCTTTGGGGAATTTCTCTGGGGCAAGTCAGGCCTATTTTTCTATCTTCAGGCTAGCTAGTTTCTTAGGCTGTGCCGAGTTGCCTAGGTAGTTGTTAGGCGCAATCCACAGCCGCTTTTAGTTGTGTTTAGGATAGGATCAGGTGTGCAGTCTACAGAGTTTCCACGTCTCAGAGCTCGTTCTTGTATTTTTGGGTATTTGTCAGATCACTGTGTGCGCTCTGATCGCTAAGCACACTGTGTTTCTGGATTGCCTTCATAACACCTGTCATTAGCAAACATAACACTCAGGTGATGAGGTTAAGTCGTTAGGTGCTGCTCTATTTAACTCCACCTAGTGCTTTGATCCTGGCCTCCAGTCAATGTTCTAGTATTGGTCTTGCTTCCTCCTGGATCGTTCCTGTGGCCTGTCTGCCCAGCATAAGCTAAGTTCTGCTGGTGTTACTTTTGTTTGCTATATTTTCTGTCCAGCTTGCTATTTTGGTTTTTCTTGCTTGCTGGAAGCTCTGAGACGCAGAGGGAGCACCTCCGTACCGTTAATCGGTGCGGAGGGTCTTTTTGCCCCTCTGCGTGGTTGTTTGTAGGTTTTTGTGTTGACCGCAAAGCTATCTTTCCTATCCTCGGTCTATTCAGTAAGTCGGGCCTCACTTTGCTAAATCTATTTCATCTCTGTGTTTGTATTTTCATCTTAACTCACAGTCATTATATGTGGGGGGCTGCCTTTTCCTTTGGGGAATTTCTCTGAGGCAAGGTAGGCTTATTTTTCTATTTTCAGGGCTGGCTAGTTTCTCAGGCTGTGCCGAGTTGCATAGGGAGCGTTAGGCGCAATCCACGGCTACCTCTAGTGTGGTGTGATAGGTTTAGGGATTGCGGTCAGCAGAGTTCCCACGTCTCAGAGCTCGTCCTATGTTTTTTGGTTTTTGTCAGGTCACTTTGTGTGCTCTGAACTTCAAGGTCCATTGTGGTTCTGAATTACCGTTTCATAACAGTACTGGAGGCCCAAAGTACTATGCTTCTCAATAGAGGGAAAAAAGAAGTTCTGAGACCATTTTTTTTTCTTTGCACTGTGTTTTGCCTTTTTTTTCCCCTAGACATTTGGGTGGTTCAGGACACAGGTGTAGTGATGAACCTAATTCAGTGGATCAGGCAGAGAAAAAAATTTGCTGGCTCTGTGTCAGGGTCAGGATGAGATAGAGATTTATTGTCAGAAGTTTAGAAAGTGGTCCGTACTCACTCAATGGAATGAATGTGCGCTGGCAGCAATTTTCAGAAAGGGTCTCTCTGAAGCCCTTAAGGATGTCATGGTGGGATTTCCTATGCCTGCTGGTCTGAATGAGTCTATGTCTTTGGCCATTCGGATCGGTCGACGCTTGCGTGAGCGTAAATCTGTGCACCATTTGGCGGTATTATCTGAGCATAAACCTGAGCCTATGCAGTGCGATAGGACTTTGACCAGAGCTGAAAGGCAGGAACACAGACGTCAGAATGGGCTGTGTTTCCACTGTGGTGATTCCACTCATGCTATCTCCGATTGTCCTAAGCGCACTAAGCGGTTCGCTAAGTCTGCCACCATTGGTACGGTACAGTCGAAATTTCTTTTGTCCGTTACTTTGATCTGCTCTTTGTCTTCCTATTCTGTCATGGCATTTGTGGATTCAGGTGCTGCCCTGAATTTGATGGACTTGGAGTTTGCTAGGCGCTGTGGGTTTGTCTTGGATCCCTTGCAGTGTCTTATTCCATTGAGAGGAATTGATGCTACGCCTTTGGCCAAGAATAAGCCTCAGTATTGGACCCAGCTGACCATGTGCATGGCTCCTGCGCACCAGGAGGATATTCGCTTTCTGGTGTTGCATAATCTGCATGATGTGGTCGTGTTGGGGTTGCCATGGCTACAAGTCCATAACCCAGTATTAGATTGGAAATCTATGTCTGTGTCCAGCTGGGGTTGTCAGGGGGTACATGGTGATGTTCCATTTCTGTCTATCTCATCATCCACCCCTTCTGAGGTCCCAGAGTTCTTGTCTGATTTCTGAGGTCCCAGAGTTCTTGTCTGATTACCGGGATGTATTCGATGAGCCCAAGTCCAATGCCCTACCTCCGCATAGGGATTGTGATTGTGCTATCGAGTTGATTCCTGGTAGTAAGTTTCCTAAGGGTCGACTGTTTAATTTATCTGTACCTGAGCACGCCGCTATGCGGAGTTACGTAAAAGAATCCTTGGAGAAGGGTGATATTCGCCCGTCGTCATCGCCATTGGGAGCAGGGTTCTTTTTTGTGGCCAAGAAGGATGGTTCGCTGAGACCTTGTATTGATTACCGCCTTCTAAATAAAATCACGGTCAAATTTCAGTACCCCTTGCCGCTGCTATCTGATTTGTTTGCTCGGATTAAGGGGGCTAGTTGGTTCACCAAGATAGATCTTCGTGGTGCATATAATCTTGTGCGTATTAAACGGGGCGATGAATGGAAAACTGCATTTAATACGCCCGAGGGCCATTTTGAGTGCCTGGTTATGCCATTCGGACTTGCCAATGCTCCATCAGTATTTCAGTCCTTTATGCATGACATCTTCCGAGAGTACCTGGATAAATTCCTGATTGTATGCTTGGATGATATTTTGGTCTTCTCGGATGATTGGGAGTCTCATGTGAAGCAGGTCAGAATGGTGTTCCAGGTCCTGCATGCTAATTCTTTGTTTGTGAAGAGATCAAAGTGTCTCTTTGGTGTTCAGAAGGTTTCATTTTTGGGGTTCATATTTTCCCCTTCTACTATCGAGATGGACCCTGTTAAGGTCCAGGCCATTTATGATTGGACTCAGCCGACATCTCTGAAGAGTCTGCAAAAGTTCCTTGGCTTTGCTAATTTTTATCGTCGCTTCATTTGTAATTTTTCTAGTATTGCTAAACCGTTGACCGATTTGACCAAGAAGGGTGCTGATGTGGTCAATTGGTCTTCTGCTGCTGTGGAAGCTTTTCAAGAGTTAAAGCGTCGTTTTTCTTCTGCCCCTGTGTTGTGTCAACCAGATGTTTCGCTTCCGTTCCAGGTCGAGGTTGATGCTTCTGAAATTGGAGCGGGGGCTGTTTTGTCGCAAAGAGGTTCTGATTGCTCGGTGATGAAGCCATGCGCCTTCTTTTCCAGGAAGTTTTCGCCTGCTGAGCGAAATTATGATGTTGGAAATCGAGAGTTGCTGGCCATGAAGTGGGCATTTGAGGAGTGGCGTCATTGGCTTGAAGGAGCTAAACATCGCGTGGTGGTCTTGACTGATCACAAGAACTTGACTTATCTCGAGTCTGCCAAACGGTTGAATCCTAGACAGGCTCGTTGGTCGCTGTTTTTCTCCCGTTTTGACTTTGTGGTTTCGTACCTTCCGGGCTCTAAAAATGTGAAGGCGGATGCCCTGTCTAGGAGTTTTGTGCCCGACTCTCCGGGTTTGCCTGAGCCGGCAGGTATTCTCAAAGAGGGAGTAATTGTGTCTGCCATCTCCCCTGATTTGCGGCGGGTGCTGCAAAAATTTCAGGCTAATAAACCTGATCGTTGCCCAGCGGAGAAACTGTTTGTGCCTGATAGGTGGACGAATAAAGTTATCTCTGAGGTTCATTGTTCGGTGTTGGCTGGTCATCCTGGAATCTTTGGTACCAGAGATTTAGTGGCTAGATCCTTTTGGTGGCCGTCTCTGTCGCGGGATGTGCGTTCTTTTGTGCAGTCCTGTGGGATTTGTGCTCGGGCTAAGCCCTGCTGTTCTCGTGCCAGTGGGTTGCTTTTGCCCTTGCCGGTCCCGAAGAGGCCTTGGACACATATCTCTATGGATTTTATTTCGGGTCTCTCAAAAAATGTCGGTCATTTGGGTAGTTTGTCATCGCTTCTCTAAGATGATCCATTTGGTACCCTTGTCTAAATTACCTTCCTCCTCTGATTTGGTGCCATTGTTCTTCCAGCATGTGGTTCGTTTACATGGCATTCCAGAGAACATCGTTTCTGACAGAGGTTCCCAGTTTGTTTCGAGGTTTTGGCGAGCCTTTTGTGCTAGGATGGGCATTGATTTGTCTTTTTCCTCGGCTTTTCATCCTCAGACAAATGGCCAGACTGAACGAACCAATCAGACCTTGGAAACATATCTGAGATGTTTTGTTTCTGCTGATCAGGATGATTGGGTGTCCTTTTTGCCTTTGGCTGAGTTCGCCCTTAACAATCGGGCCAGCTCGGCTACCTTGGTTTCGCCGTTTTTCTGCAATTCTGGGTTCCATCCTCGTTTCTCTTCAGGGCAGGTTGAGTCTTTGGACTGTCCTGGTGTGGATACTGTGGTGGACAGGTTGCAGCGGATTTGGACTCATGTAGTGGACAATTTGACCTTGTCCCAGGAGAAGGCTCAACGTTTCGCTAATCGCAGACGCTGTGTGGGTCCCCGACTTCGTGTTGGGGATTTGGTTTGGTTGTCATCTCATTATATTCCTATGAAGGTTTCCTCTCCTAAGTTTAAGCCTCGTTTCATTGGTCCGTATAGGATTTCTGAGGTTCTTAATCCTGTGTCTTTTCGTTTGACCCTTCCAGATTCTTTTTCCATCCATAACGTATTCCATAGGTCATTGTTGCGGAGATACGTGGCACCTATGGTTCCATCTGTTGATCCTCCTGCCCTGGTTTTGGTGGAGGGGGAGTTGGAGTATATAGTGGAGAAGATTTTGGATTCTCGTGTTTCGAGACGGAAACTCCAGTATCTGGTTAAGTGGAAGGGTTATGGTCAGGAAGATAATTCCTGGGTCTTTGCCTCTGATATCCATGCTGCCGATCTTGTTCGTGCCTTTCATATGGCTCATCCTGGTCGGCCTGGGGGCTCTGGTGAGGGTTCGGTGACCCCTCCTCAAAGGGGGGGTATTGTTGTGAATTCTGTGGTCGAGCTCCCTCCTGTGGTCACAAGTGGTACTTCGGCTGATTCTGTCTATGGGCTTCCGTTGGTGGATGTGAGTGGTACTGCGGCTTCTGAGTTTCCTTCCTCAGGTGATGAGGTTAAGTCGTTAGGTGCTGCTCTATTTAACTCCACCTAGTGCTTTGATCCTGGCCTCCAGTCAATGTTCTAGTATTGGTCTTGCTTCCTCCTGGATCGTTCCTGTGGCCTGTCTGCCCAGCATAAGCTAAGTTCTGCTGGTGTTACTTTTGTTTGCTATATTTTCTGTCCAGCTTGCTATTTTGGTTTTTCTTGCTTGCTGGAAGCTCTGAGACGCAGAGGGAGCACCTCCGTACCGTTAGTCGGTGCGGAGGGTCTTTTTGCCCCTCTGCGTGGTTGTTTGTAGGTTTTTGTGTTGACCGCAAAGCTATCTTTCCTATCCTCGGTCTATTCAGTAAGTCGGGCCTCACTTTGCTAAATCTATTTCATCTCTGTGTTTGTATTTTCATCTTAACTCACAGTCATTATATGTGGGGGGCTGCCTTTTCCTTTGGGGAATTTCTCTGAGGCAAGGTAGGCTTATTTTTCTATTTTCAGGGCTAGCTAGTTTCTCAGGCTGTGCCGAGTTGCATAGGGAGCGTTAGGCGCAATCCACGGCTACCTCTATTGTGGTGTGATAGGTTTAGGGATTGCGGTCAGCAGAGTTCCCACGTCTCAGAGCTCGTCCTATGTTTTTTGGTTATTGTCAGGTCACTTTGTGTGCTCTGAACTTCAAGGTCCATTGTGGTTCTGAATTACCGTTTCATAACAGTCTGCAGGCATCACATTGCATTTGCAGAGCCCCTGATGTACTTAAATAGTAGAAACCCCACACAAGTGACCCCATATTGGAAACTTTCAACCCCCAAGTGTTTCTCTACAGTTTATAATGCAGAGCCGTGAAAATAAAAAATCATTTTTTTTCCACAAAAATTATATTTTAGCCCCCAGTTTTGTATTTTAACAAAGGGTAACAGGAGAAATTGGACCCCAAAAGTTGTTGTCCAATTTGTCCTGAGTATGCTGATACCAAATATGTGGGGGGGAACCACTGTTTGGTCACATGGCAGAGCTCGGACGCCATGTTGCGTTTGGAGAGCCCCGATATGCCTAAACAGTGGAAAGCCCCGAATTCTAACTGAAACCCTAAGGCTAGGTTCCCATTGCGTTAATGGGATCGCGCTAACGGACAGCGTTGCACGGTGAAATTAACGCTGTGCAACGCGTCTGTTAGCGCGCCCATTAACAGCAATGGGGACGCGCATCACTAGTGTGTGCCATTTTCGGCACGCGCTAGCAATGTGCCGGTGTTTTGTGGCGCGCCGCGGATGCTGCTTGCAGCGTCCGAGGCGCGCCCGTGGTCCGTTCCCCGCTCTCGCAGATCAGAGATCTGCGAGAGTGGGGACATTTAACGTGACCCCTTTACAACACATTGCGTTAGCGCAATCCGCTAGCGCTAGGCGCTAAACGGATTGCACTGACGCAATCTGAACCTAGCCTAACCCAATCACACCCCTAACCCTAATTCCTACCCTAACGATAACCCTAACCACACCCCTAACCCGATCATGCCCCTAACCCTAATCCCAACCATACCCCTAACGCCAACACACCCCTAACCCTAATCCCAACCATAACCCTAACCACACCCCTAACCCTGACACACCCCAAACCCTAATCCCAACCCTAATCCCAACCGTAAATGTAATCCAAACCCTAACTTTAGCCCTAACCCTAACTTTAGCCCCAACCCTACCCCTATTTTTAGCCCCAACCCTAACCCTTACTTTGGCACCAACCCTAGCCCTAACTTTAGCCCCAACCCTAACCCTAATGGGAAAATGGAAATAAATACATTTTTTTATTTTATTATATTTCCCTAACTAAGGGGGGGATGAAGTTTGGTTTGATTAACTTTTATAGCGGGTTTTTTAGCGGATTTTTATGATTGGCAGCTGTTACACACTAAAAGACTCTTTTTATTGCAAAAAATAGCTTTTGGGTCTCCACATTTTGAGACCTATAATTTTTCCATATTTTGGTCCACAGAGTCATGTGAGTTGACGTTTTTATTGGTACCATTTTCGGGCACGTGACATTTTTTGATAGCTTTTTATTCCGATTTTTGTGAGGCGTAATGAACAAAAACCAGCAATTCGTGAATTTCTTTTGAGGGGGGCGTTTATATCGTTCCACGTTTGATAAAATTGATAAAGCACTTTTATTCTTCGGGTCAGTACTATTACAGTGATACCTCTTTTATATCATTTTTCTGTTTTGGCGCTTTTATACGATAAAATATATTTTATATAAAAAATAATTATTTTTGCATCGCTTTATTCTGAGGACTGTAACTTTTTTATTTTTTGCTGATGATGCTGTATGGCGGCTCGTTTTTTGCGGATCAAGATGACTTTTTCACCGGTACCATGTTTATTTATATTCGTCTTTTTGATCGCGTGTTATTCCACTTTTTGTTTGGCGGTATGAAAACAAAGTGTTTTTTGCCTTGTTTTTTTTTTTACGGTGATCACTGAAGGGGTTAACTAGTGGGACAGTTTTATAGGTCGGGTCATTACAGACGCGGCGATACTAAATATGTGTACTTTTATTGTTTTTTTTATTTAGACAAAGAAATGTATTTATTGGAACAATATATTTTTTTTCATTATTTAGGAATTTGTTTATTTACACATGTAAATATGTTTTCTTTTACTTTGTCCCAGGGTGGGACATCATACTATAGTGTCAGATCGATGATTTGACACTTTGCAAAGCACTGTGTCAGAACAGCGATCTGACAGGCAGCGCTCCTGGCTTGCCGACACCTGCTCTGAGCAGGCGCTTCCATGCCACCTCCTTGCAGGACCCGGAAGGAGCCTCGCAGCCATTTTGGATCCGTGGCCTGCAGGGAGGAGGTAGGAGACCCTCTGAACAACGCGATCACATCACGTTGTTCCGAGGGTCTCAGGGAAGCACGCAGGGAGCCCCCTCCCTGCAAGATACTTCCCTATGCCGCCGGAATGCTGCAATTATGTTTGATCGCAGTGTTCCGGGGGTTAATGCACCGGGGCGGTCCATGAGCGCTCCTGGCACATAGTGCCAGATGTCAGCTGTAATAATCAGCTGTCACCTGGCGGCGATCCACCGCTCTCCCCCCGTGAGCGCGGCCGATCGCCTATGACGTACTATTCAGTCCATGGGAAGTAGGGTCCGGGTGACATGGATGGAATAGTAGTCTAGTGGCAGAAAGGGGTTAAAGAAGTGGAGTAAGAGAGCTCAGAAGGTTTCTACGGAGTCCGATGTCTCTCCGCAGTCCGTGGGAGAATATCATAGTAAATCCCCATCCTCCTCCTCCTTGGATAGTGATATAGGGGGCAGTCCATGCTTTACTGCTGAGGATATGGATAGGCTGGTCAGAGCGGTTAGGTCAACAATGGGACTAAAAGAGCAGAGAACATCTAAGTCTCTGGAGGATATAATGTTCGGAGGCTTGGAGGAAAGGAAAAATCACACATTTCCGGTTAATACTAGGTGTAGGGCTGGTGCAGTACGACAGATAGGCAGGGACCCCAGAAAGTTAAACATAAACAGTGTCTTTATTTCCAGAACTCACACATAGGAGTGATGTCCTTCGGATCGCAGTCGGGTTTCCACAAACACAGTCCAGAACTCAAAACCTGTTGTCGGAGACAATGTCACTGCCGTGTCCTTTGGGTGCGCCAACTGCCTGGAGGACCCTGGCTCTGTGTTAGCACCACACAGACCTGGGTTGCACAGAGCCACCTGCTCTTCAGCTTGCAAACTCCAACACTAGCACACCTAAGGCAAAACTGACAGATTTACTGTAAAATTAAAAAAACTGGAGTGGAGAGAAGGATTCGCCCCACTACCATACCTGCAAATCCTTCTAAAAATAAAAGCCCTTAATGGGTTTTCCTAAAAATCTGTCACTACTTGGACCCAATCCACTTTCTTTTATTTTGCCCCGTGACTCACAGGTATCCTTCTGTGAACACAAGGCACTCCAGTGGGTTTAATAGGACTCCGCATCCTGGGTGACACATATTAACTAGAGGTGAGTGAAAATTTCAATGTTCGGTTCAGATTACAATTGCCGAATTTGCAATATTTGCAGATTAATTCATCAAATATTCGCCGAACATAACCGAACACCATTCATGCCAATGGAAGGAAAAAAACAAATGCATGCACAACACCTTTTAACGGCCCCAAATGCTGCCATAACACATCAAATGAGGAACAGACACCAGGAAAGTGGCCTCAATTCACCCACCGTACAAATTGTAGCATGGCATTGCAGCAATCAGCCAGGCATGAGGTATCGGGGTCTGGGACAGCATTTACAGCTTTAACGTCACAGTAAGACGAGGTGGATGAAGGATCAGTGTAGACCTCCTTTGCTGGGAAGCTTGACACCACAACCTCTACCTGCTTTCATGGTGAGCCACGCTCAAGTGGCACAAATATCAGTTTTGTAGACTACCATTGTCAGAAAAGTTTAAGAATAGTAACATGGGTAGTTTGGTCGAAGGAAGTGTAGGCCTGACGGTCTCAGAGGCCTACTGCTACAGGCAAAATGCATGAAGGAGATCCAACCAGGAGTGTTCACATTTCCAAAAATTATTGGCATACAATACAACAGTGGCATCAATTTCACCACAGTATAGATAGTATAATAGAGACTGACAGGTCTTCCACTACACCAAATCCAGCAGATGGACACCCAACCAGGAATGTTCACATTTAAACAAATGAGGGCCTTACACTACAGAAGTGGCATCAATTTTACCACAGTAGAAATAGTATAATAGGGACCGGCAGGTCTTCCACTACACACAATCCAGCAGATGGATACCCAACCAGGAGTGTTCACATTTTAAAAAATGAGGACCTCACACCACCGAAGTGGAATAACTGCCACGAGAATAGAAAAAGTATAATTGGGACTGACAAGTCTTCCACTACAGCTAACCCAGCAACCATGACTGTTAACATTTCAACAAATTTATGTTAACATCAGCAGCAGCAGCTACAGTAGACACAGAAGCCACATTAAAGATATCACAGAGAGCAATATCACCTAATCTGTACAGTCTGCGATTGGGGGGCAAAAGTCCTCGGAGATCCATGACTTGTTCATCTTGATGAAAGTTAGGTGGTCTACACTTCCAGGGGACAGCCTGCTCTGCTTATAAGTCAGGACACCAGCAGCAGCGCTGAAGACAAGTTCTGAGAGAACGCTAGCTGCCAGGCATGATAAAACCTAAAAGGCGTGTGAGGCAATCTCCGGCGACTCATCCATTTTGGAAGACCAAAATGTGAAAGGGTCCAAACCCTCCCTGACGCTATTGATATTCAGTTCTAGATACTCCTGCACCATCCTCTCCATTCGATCACCACGTGTAAGACTTGGACTCTGTTGTACTGGTACACGAGCTGGTCTAAAAAAGTGTCAAAGGACTCACATAAATTGCTGCTTCCACTTACACCACTGCTACTGCTAATGTTTTGGCATCGACAAATTGAAGTGCCGGAGGTTGGAAGTCTAGAGCTGCGATGCAAACTGTGTGCTTCACTGCTGTCTTGGGTAAAACCTCTCTAAGGCTATGTGCCCACGTTCAAGAATGTATGCAGAATTTTCCTGAGCAAATCCGGACTCCTTTCGCAGGAAATCCACTTGCGTTTTTTGCCTGTTTTTTTCGCTGATTTTTCGCTTTTTTTCAGAAGTTTCCAATGCAATAATATAGCGGCAAATCCGCAGATTTTCTGCAAAATTAATCGACATGCTGCGTTTTTTTCTGCGATGCGTTTTTTTTTCGCGGAAAAAAAAACGCAGCATAGGCACAAAAATTGCGGAATGCAGTAAAATGATGGGATGCTTAATTTAAGCGTTGTTAAGCTTTTTTGCAGGGGAATATGGCCGAAAAAGCACAAAAAATCCTGAACGTGTGCACATAGCCTTAAGTTTGTATAAAAGCGTGTTTCGATACACCAGCATTTGCAGGTCCCTTTCCGGGGCAGCAAGTGTCTGGCACAATTTGGTTTTATAATGTGGATCTAACATAGTGGCAATCCAGTATTCAGCAGTATTCCTAATCATAACTATACGGGGATCATGTTGCCGATAGTGCAACAAGAAGACACTCATATGTTGGGCTCTACCATGAGGTCCAAGCTCATTCTGTGTTGGTGGCTGGGTAACAATGAGGCTCGTTTCCTCCGTCCCCTCCCACCAATCATGAACAACAGAGAGGGGAGGATTATCCTCTTCATCTGATAGTTGCTCGCCCATTACCTCTTCCTCCTCCATTTATTCCTCAGATCTTGCACCTTCAATAACAGAAGGTCTGTTTTCACCAGCCCTCTCGATTGCAGTAATCCACACTCCCTTGGCACCCGCCTGTGTTATGACAGTCTGGAACTTAGAGACAATGTTATCCCTTCTGCATCCTCTTCTGATTCCTCCTTTTCTTCTGGGACCACCATCTCCTCCCAAAGGCTATTCAAAGTCTGCTCCAGCATACAGATGACCGGAATAATGATGCTGATGACGGCATCGTCATTAGCGCTAACTATCTTAGTAGCCATTTTAAAACTGTGCAGAAGGGTGCAGAGGCCCTTAATCTGTGCCCACTCTGCAAATGTGATATGCAGAGTGGGCACATACTGCATTGGCCCAGGCTATACGACATGATACACTGTGTCAGGGCTCCTTGCTGCTGCCATAGTCGCTGCAACATATGCAGAGTGGAATTCCACTGTGTCGGCACATAACATATCAACCTGTTAACTTTCATGGACAAAGACCTCTGTATCGATGCAAGTTGATGACCTGAGGGGTGTGAACGGCGTGAATGGGCACACAGCTTACGTGCTTTCTGGAGCAGCTCACCCAGGTCAAGATAGTGGTGGAGAAAACGCTGTACCACTAGGTTAAGGACCTGAGCCATGCAAGGCACGTATGTGAGCTTACCTCGCCATAGGGCTGCCACCAGGTTCGCACAGTTATCAGACACAGGTTTAGTGGAGACAGCCATTGATCAAACTCTGCCTGGAGAGCTTTCCACAATTTTTCAGTTGTATGACTGCGATCTCCAAGGCATATCAATTTTAATATTGCTTGATTGCGGTGAGCCCTAGCTGCGCAGTACGGAGGTGGTGGGGATTCGCTCTGCACTGTTGGAACACGTGTCTCAATAAGGCAGGGGTTGAGGGTGTAGGTGGAGGCCCTAGAGGAAATAGAGTAAGAGGCAGAAGCATAGGAGAAAGTGTTAAATGGAGAGGTTTGTCCAACAAGCCTTGGGTATTCCAAGACTTGTGGAGCATCGCCTGCCCCCACAGCCACTAGAGTCATCCAGTGCCCATTCAGCAAGATGTAATGCCTTTGGCCATGCTTACTCGTCCCAGTGTTTGTGGTGAAATGCACCCTGGCAGACAGAGATTTAGTAATGGAACGGGTGATGTTGTCTGCGACATGCTGGTGTAGCGCAGGCACTGCTGTCTTAGAAAAGTAATAGTGGATTGAGAAAGTTGTGGTATGCTCGTTTTCTGAGATCGGTAAAAAACCAGCAGGCATGCCCTCTTCTGTCATAGCTGACGGCAGGCTCTCAGTCAGAGTGATTGGAGTGGGTAAAGAACCAGAGGTTCTGCGATTGAAGACCTTCGTCTCAATAGTTGGCACAGTAACAGAGGAGGAGGAAGAAGCAGCGGATGCGATTGATGGGGTGGCTGATGGTTGTTGTGGTTCACTGGTCTGCATTTTTTCGCAGTGGGATTCCCACAGTAACACATGTTGATTGCGAATGTGAAGGTTCATACATGTAGTAGTCAAATTATTGCACTTTTTACCTCTACTCAGTTTTTTTTGCAAAGTTGGTAGATTACGTGAGTTGGATCATCCTTTGTGTAACGTCGGTGGGTTTGTACCCTGTTTCTCAGGCATTACTCTGCATGTCTCTGCTTTAACCCTTTGCTCCTCTCCCCCGCACTAGCAGGGATACTATTGTCTGTTACCTGTATGGATTGTGCTCAGTTCTCTGCTCCACTGCATAGCTGTACATATGTTGTTATGTCTTTGCTCCGCTGCATGACCATCCACATGTGCATTCCCTGGCTGCCACTGTGAAAGCTATCCACTGGTGGCAAGATCCCCTGCAGCTGGTGCATGAATTTCCACATGTGTCCATGCTTACAGCTGCTGCCAGGTGCAATAAGCCTCAGTTCCTGTGCTGAATTTGCTGTAATGGTTTCTGTTTGTGCTTAGGTTACGCGTTATGTGCACCTGAGTTGCTTTCCCCAGCCAATTGCTGAGGGGAAGTTCCTATATAAACTCCCTCTTTCCTGTTGGGCGCTGCCAGAGCTTTGCATTATGGCCAGCCTGTGTCCTGATTTCCAGTCTGTGTCCCGATGTTCCGCTGGTTCCCTGGGGTCCACCCTGTGATGACTTCTGTCCTGGGTCGGTGTCTGATGTTCTCCTTCTGAGCCTATGCTACACCTGAAGCCTGAGTGAGAGGCCGTCCTAGTATGCCCATGCCAGATAACCCTGGACTGCTTCAACCCATGATGACCCCTGCCATCATCTGAAGTCTGTCTGAGGTCAGTGTCTGATGTTCTCCTGCTGAGCCAGTGCTACGCCTGAGGCCTGAGAGAGAGGCCGTCCTAGTATGCCCTTGCCAGATGACCCTGGACTGCATCAACTGTTATGATCAGGTGGCCTTGGAGCAGCATGAAAACCTTCTCCGGAGTAGGTGGTAACTTATACTGACCGCAAACCCTGATCCTATCACCGCAACTAGAAGTAGCCGTGGGGTGTACCTAACAAAACCTAGACACCTCGACACAGCCGGAGGACTAAATACCCCTAAAGATGGAAATAGGAAAACTATCTTGCCTCAGAGTAGACCCCCAAAGGATAGGCAGCCCCCCACAAATATTGACTGTGAGTTGCAGAGGAAAAGACACACGCAGGCAGAAAACAGGCTTAGCAAAGGAGGCCACTTCTAGCTAAATAGAAAAGGACAGGACAGAGTTCTGTGCGGTCAGTAATAAAATCCTTCCAAAATATCCACAGCAGAAAATACAAAAACTCCACCATCTAACTAAAGACGTGGAGAGTATAACTGCAACTCCAGAGAATCCAACCAGACTGAGAAAAACAGCTGACACAGTCTAAGCTGGACAAATAGAAACAAAAGATCAGCACTGAAAATAAGCACACAGCAAGTGTGCTTCAGAAAAAGAAACAGACACTTATCTTTGCTGAACTGGCAGCTAAGCAGGTGAGGCCAGGCAGAGATCCAATACTTCCCAAGAAACATTGACAACTGGCAAGGGCTAAAGAATCCAGCACATTTAAATATCCCAATCAGAACAGCAATTATGTAGCAACTCTGCTGGCATCACAGCATGGCCTCACATCTCTCACACAATCTTACCCACTGCTCCAGGCCATGATGTGCTTTCTCTTTAATGCCAGCTCCATGTTCTGTGTCTCTGCTCTCTGCATGCCTCATGGCTATGTGTATAGGGGGCCGGCGCCTGAACTCTCTGGTTCTTATAGGAATCAGGTGCATCTGTCTAATCAGTTTCTGACCAATTACCAAGAGGCCTCCTGTATATAGTGCAGCTCCACCCTGTGGTCTGGGCCTGTGCAATGTGTTAGCTCAGTTAGTGTTTAGCTGCTGAGTTTGCCTGGCCTTGCTCTGAGTTACTCCCTCTCTGGAGGCTTTTCTCTGTGCTATTGCCTTGATCTTGTAGTCCGCCCTCCAGGAGGCAGAATATCCTGGTCCCTGTGTCTTTGTCCCTGTGTCTTGTTCTATTGCCTTGTCTGTACTTTGTCTTTTCTCGGTCTCCTTGTCTGTGGCTTCCTTCCCTGCTTTCTTTCCTTGTGTTTTCTGTCTGCTTACACTCCGCACTCTTGCGGCTCTGCACTCAGACCTTGCTTCGCACTCTCTGGCTTTGCTCTGTGGCTCCGCTCTGTGCGGTTCTATCTGGCTCCGCTCTTTGCGGTACTATCTGGCTCCGCCTCCTGTGTTTCTGCACTTGGCTCCGTCTCTGCTCTTGGCTCCGCCTCCAGCGTCTCCGCTCTTGGCGTTACCTCCAGCGTCTCCGCTTTTGGTTCCGCCTCCAGCATCTCCGCTCTTGGCTCCGCCTCCAGCGTCTCCGCTCTTGGCTCCACCTCCAGCATCTCAGCTCTTGGCTCCACCTCCAGCGTCTCCGCCCCTGGCTCCGCCTCCAGCATCTCCGCTCTTGGCTCCGCCTCCAGCGTCTCCACTCTTGGCTCCGCCTCTGAGGCGTCTCCGCTCTTGGCTCCGCCTCCAGCGTCTCCGCTTTTGGCTCCGCCTCTAGTGTCTCCGCTCTTGGCTCCGCCTCCAGCGTCTCCACTCTTGGCTCCGCCTCTAGTGTCTCCACTCTTGGCTCCGCCTCCAGTGTCTCCGCTCTTGGCTCCGCCTCCAGCGTCTCCGCTCTTGGCTCTGCCTCCAGCATCTCCGCTCTTGGCTCCGCCTCCAGCATCTCTGCTCTTGGCTCCGCCTCCAGCATCTCCGCCCTTGGCTCCGCCTCCAGCGTCTCCGCCCTTGGCCCCGCCTCTTGCGGCTCCACCCTTGGCTCTGCCTTCTCCTTCTCTTCTCTTAGTTCCACCTTCTACTTGTTACTTGGTCCTCCTGTCTGAACAGGTTCCAACCTGTTTCTCATACCTGCCTGCAGACCGGTCCCTACCGGTTCTTCCTATGTTCCAGCCGTACCTGCCTGCCTACCAGAGAGCCAGCCGTGTCCGCCTGCCCGCCAGTGTCTCTGTTGTACCCGTCTGCCTGCCTGTGTCCCAGCCGTGCCCGCCTGTCAGCTAGAGTGCCAGCCGTGCCCGCTCCGTTCCTTAGTGGGATCAGCAGCCACAGCCAGACATCACCCTGGAGTGGCACCTGGTAGCTTCCTATTGCACAAGTCTGACCTCACCATTAGAGGCTCCAGCGAACACCTAGGAAGCTACTTAGTTACGCCCCTTCCAGGGAAGTTTGGTCTGTGGTCCAGTGGGGCCACACCCCCGTATGCCCGCGCCAACCAGTCTGGGCGCGGGCGTGACAGTTTGCACAGGCCATGGCCTCCGCTGTATCCCATATCCTACCGCTCTCTGAGCATGATGAACTTTCTCTCTACCAGTATGAGCAAGCTGAAGAATTTGTTCCGCGCTGTGTCGTTCCAATTGAGGAGACCTCGGGCCCAATCATAATTTCAAACGCTCTCTACAATCAACTTCGGGCCTATGAGGAAGAGCACAACCCAGCAGACTCACCTAGGTTCTATGGGAATCCAGAGGAATGCCAAAGCTTCCTGGAACAGTGCTTGCGCTACATCCTGCAGAATGCAGCTTGTGTTCCCTCTGACCAGATTAAGGTGGGCTATATCATGTCCTACCTAGCAGGAGATGCTTTATTATGGATTTGTCCCCTCTGGGAAGCAGGGGATCCTATCGTCATGAGTCTTGGGGCCTTCCTGGTGGCCTTCCGTAAAGTCTTTGACAAGCCTCGTCCTGCTGCTCCTGTGAAGTCTTCCCCATCTAGATCTGAGAGGCGGTCCAGACGGGCAAAACCCGTGAAGAAATCGTCACGTCTGACCAAGCCCGTCCAAGACCCACCTGTTCCTCTACCTGTCCCAGCAGCTACCCAAGCAAAACCCCAGAAGGCTGATAAAAGTGGGCTGGCAAAGTAGCAGCCCAAATCCAGCCGCAAGAAGGGAACGCGGTATCGCTGCGGTTGCAAGGAACATCCTGACGGTCTCTGCCCTGTAGATCTAAAACTCCAAAACCCTGGGCCAGCAGGAGAGGCTGCCCTAGGTGAGAGTTCTTCCTCTCCATTAAAATCAAAGACTGTGTCTCTGTTTTCCGGGAGCTTTGGTGTGGTAAAGTCGACAACCATTCGGAGTCGGTGTGTGGTCTCTGTCATACAGCTCTAGAACCCAGTAAGGGCGTTGTCTGAAGTTGGTCAAGCCCTACTCAAGAGCAGTCTAGTCCTGCAAGGACAACTACAGCTCCAAGTTGGAGCCTTGTACACGAAGAAGTATGCTGTCTGTTATGCCCATGGGTCATTCTGAGCCAAGGACTCTACCACCCGCTCTGGTCAAGAGTTCCAGTAAAGTGCTTCGTTTGAACTTTCCCAGTCTTGAGAAGTGTCTGGTTCCCATGCGTCAAAGACACTCAGCAATGTCATCTTCTTCAGCTGGTCTGCTAGTCGTCGAGTCAAGGTATGCTGACGTCACTGAAGATGGGGAAACGGTGACGATGTCTCCACACATCTCCAGCGACTATACCAGTAAACAGTTAGTCGTCGAGTCAAGGTGTGCTAACGTCACTGAAGATGGGGAGGCGGTGACTATCTCTCCACACATCTCCCACGACTATTCCTGTAATCTGTTCCTAGGAACATCCCCGCCGTTTGGACGATTTCTTCTGGATAACGGGCAGAAGATGGTTCCTATGTGGATACCTTCTGCGTCCTTGTGGCCGGCTGGTGACGATTTCAAAACAGAAGTTTGTTCACCTCAATTTTTCTCTGACCCGGTGGAGCTGTTATTCTCCACTCTCATCTCTAATGACTTTTCTTGTGTTCCATATCTAAGAACATTTCTGCTACCTGTCGGGCAAAAGTTGAATCCTATGAGAAGGCTTCCAGTTTCCATGTGTCCGGCTGGTGAAGATGTGAAGACAGCAGCATTCAATTCCCTGTTACCTGTCTACCTGAAGGAGGTGGTCCAACTCATTGTGGAAGCTAACCCTGTTGAGCACCAAGAGACTTTGTTTTATGAGATTCCTGGTGACCCGCCTGCCTTATTCTACCCTGAAGATGTCATGTTGGCCTGGACTATGTGTGCTCCTATCCTTCTTCTACAAGTTATTCTGGCGGGCTTGAAGAAGAGGGGCCGTAAAGGGGGGGGGGTACTGTAACAACTCTGCTGGCATCACAGCATGGCCTCACATCTCTCACACCATCTTACCCACTGCTCCAGGCCATGATGTGCTTTCTCTTTAATGCCAGCTCCATGTTCTGTGTCTCTGCTCTCTGCATGCCTCATGGCTATGTGTATAGGGGGCCGGCGCCTGAACTCTCTGGTTCTTATAGGAATCAGGTGCATCTGTCTAATCAGTTTCTGACCAATTACCAAGAGGCCTCCTGTATATAGTGCAGCTCCACCCTGTGGTCTGGGCCTGTGCAATGTGTTAGCTCAGTTAGTGTTTAGCTGCTGAGTTTGCCTGGCCTTGCTCTGAGTTACTCCCTCTCTGGAGGCTTTTCTCTGTGCTATTGCCTTGATCTTGTAGTCCGCCCTCCAGGAGGCAGAATATCCTGGTCCCTGTGTCTTTGTCCCTGTGTCTTGTTCTATTGCCTTGTCTGTACTTTGTCTTTTCTCGGTCTCCTTGTCTGTGGCTTCCTTCTCTGCTTTCTTTCCTTGTGTTTTCTGTCTGCTTATACTCCGCACTCTTGTGGCTCTGCACTCAGACCTTGCTTCGCACTCTCTGGCTTTGCTCTGTGGCTCCGCACTTTGCGGTTCTATCTGGCTCCGCTCTTTGCGGTACTATCTGGCTCCGCCTCCTGTGTTTCTGCACTTGGCTCTGTCTCTGCTCTTGGCTCCACCTCCAGCGTCTCCGCTCTTGGCTCCGCCTCCAGCGTCTCCGCTCTTGGCTCCGCCTCCAGCATATCCACTCTTGGCTCCGCCTCCAGCGTCTCCGCTCTTGGCTCCGCCTCCAGCGTCTCCGCTCTTGGCTCCGCCTCCGAGGCATCTCCGCTCTTGGCTCCACCTCCAGCATCTCCGCTCTTGGCTCTGCCTCTAGTGTCTCCGCTCTTGGCTCCGCCTCCAGCATCTCCGCTCTTGGCTCCGCCTCTAGCGTCTCCGCCTCCAGCGTCTCCGCTCTTGGCTCCGCCTCCAGCGTCTCCGCCCTTGGCCCCGCCTCCAGCGTCTCCGCTCTTGGCTCCGCCTCCAGCGTCTCCGCTCTTGGCTCCGCCTCCAGCGTCTCCGCTCTTGGTGTTAGGACTGCCGGAACGCACCAAGACAGATGATTATATATATGCGTTCGCAGTCCGGGGTCCACCGTGCAGGTGAAAACCTGCTGCTAGCAATTGCAGACTATATGGCGGTACACTAAAGTATACACGCGTGGGTTAACCTCACCCAGCGTGAAAGAAGCAATCCTGTTAAGTCACAGGACCGCGGTACCGCACCTAAAGTGCGAGCAAGTAGTCAGCGAACTCAACCCCAACTGGGATTGAAGTCCGATTAGACCCTTGCTGGCACAACACCACAACTGGGTGTGTAAGGAAACTGTATAACAGTATTTAGGCACAAGAGTGCATGCGGTGCCGCACTGACGAACGCCACTAACCACCCAGGCTTGGGTAAGGAAAGCACAGTGGAAGTGCACGGCGCCGTACTGGACTTAGTCCCAGAGAAGTCCGCTCGCTGCTGACCAGCACTGACTTTAATGGCAGAGACTGGAGAAGCAGCAGTAACTCTCAGAACAGAGTGAGAATGAGCAAGACGCTGGGACCGACGTCTTTGCTGAGCAGACTCCACTGCGGCTGGACAAGAATGGGAGACCGCAGCGGAGATGGCTCGAGATTCCCCCTGTGCAGAAGCGGGAACTCGACCCCTAACATTACCCCCCCTTCTTGGGCCTCGCTACGTTCAAAGGCAGCAATGAGCTACGGAGCCCGAATATGCTCAGCAGGCTCCCAGGATCTATCCTCAGGACCGTAACCCCTCCAGTCCACCAAATAAAATTTTTTGCCACGAACCACCTTGTACCCCAAGATAGCGTTCACCTCGTAATCGTCCGTAGACGAACCCGACGTCCCAGTAGATGACTCAGAAAACCGGGACATGTAGACGGGCTTAAGGAGGGACACATGAAAGGTGTCGGTGATACCTAGGCGTGGAGGAAGGGCCAGACGGTAAACCACAGGATTAACCTGTTCGAAGACCTTAAAAGGACCTAAGTAGCGAGGTGCAAACTTGGTAGACTCAACTCGCAGCCTGATGTTACGGGCGGGGAGCCACACTAAGTCGCCAGGAGCAAAGGTTGGAGCGGGGCGCCGATGTGCGTCGGCGGAGGACCTCATTCTCTCCTTGGAAGCCTGAATGGCATCCTGAGTGCGATCCCAAATGTCCCGTGCCTCCACAGCCCAGTCTGCCACCCTGGAATCGGCGGAAGACACGGGCATGGGCACAGGTACCCGCGGATGCTGACCATAGTTAAGGAGGAATGGAGTCTGTCCAGTGGAATCAGCGACAGCATTATTAAGAGCAAACTCTGCCCACGGTAGCAAAGATGCCCAGTCATCCTGCTTAGCAGAAACAAAATGTCGCAGATATGTGACCAAGGTCTGGTTGGCTTTCTCTACCAACCCATTCGTCTCGGGATGATAAGCCGAAGAGAGATTCAACTCGATACTGAGAAGACGACAAAGCTCTCTCCAGAACCGAGACGCAAACAATTTTGTCTGGCATACCGTGAAGACGAAAGATGTGTTTGACAAACAACGCTGCCAAGGCCCGTGCAGAAGGTAACCGGGGAAGCGGCACCAAATGCACCATTTTAGAAAAATGGTCGGTGATTACCCAAATAATGGTACAGCCACGAGACTTGGGCAGACCCACAACAAAATCCATCCCGACCATCTCCCAGGGCCTGTCTGCCACCGGCAGAGGGTATAACAAACCAGCTGGCCGTTGTCGGGAAGACTTATTCTTGGCACAAGAGACACATGCCTGAACGTAGTCTCCGACGTCACGAACCATATGTGGCCACCAGTACATTCTCGCCAGTAACTCAGATGTCCTTTTTGCCCCAAAGTGTCCACCCACTCTGGACGAATGAGCCCAAGAGAGAACCTCCGGACGCAAATTGATGGGAACAAAAGTCTTGCCCGGGGGCACAGACTCTAGCGAAACCGGAGCTACAGTTCTCAGACTCTCCGAAGGGACAATGAGCCGAGACTCGTCCTCCTCCTCCTCAGCTGACACGAAGGAGCGAGAGAGAGCGTCAGCACGAATGTTCTTCTCCCCGGCGAGATAATGTAGGGTAAAGTGGAACCGGGAGAAAAACAAGGACCATCTGGCCTGACGAGAATTCAGCCGCTGGGCTGTTTGTAAATAGACCAAATTCTTGTGATCCGTGAAAACTTGGAATGGGAACCAAGCACCCTCCAAGAGATGTCTCCCCTCCGAAAAGGCCAACTTCATTGCCAGCAACTCCCTATCTCCGATGGAGTAATTTCTCTCCGCTGGTGTGAAGGTCTTTGAGAAAAGAAGCATGGGTGCTTCCGACCCTGAGCATCCTTGTGATAGAGGACTGCTCCAGCACCAACGGATGAGGCATCCACCTCCAAAAGGAATGGCTTACCCACATCGGGACGATGTAAGATGGGAGCGCTAGCAAAATGGGACTTTATAGAAGTGAAGGCCTTGGAGACCCCTTCGGACCACGATTTGGGATTCGCTCCCTTCTTGGTGAGGGATACCAAGGGAGCTACCAAAGTTGAGAAGTTGGGAAAGAACTGGCGATAGTAATTTATGAACCCCATAAAGCGCTGCACCGCTTTAAGAGAATGGGGTTCCTGCCAGTCCATCACTGCTTGTAGTTTGGCAGGATCCATAGCCAATCCCTGGGCCGAGATGATATAGCCCAGGAAAGGCAAGGACTCCTGCTCAAACACACACTTCTCCAACTTTGCATATAAGGAATTCGCCCGTAAGAGTTCGAAGACTCTGCCAACATCTCTCCGGTGGGAGTCAATATCTGGAGAGAAGATGAGAATATCATCCAGATAGACTACGACCGAGGTAGAAAGCATATCCCGGAAGATATCGTTGACAAAGTCCTGAAAAACGGCTGGGGCATTACAGAGCCCGAAAGGCATCACCAGGTACTCATAGTGCCCATCCCTGGTATTGAAAGCCGTTTTCCACTCGTCCCCCTCACGGATGCAAATCAGATTGTAGGCACCCCGCAGATCTAATTTGGTGAATATTTTAGCTCCCCTTAATCTGTCAAAGAGCTCAGATATCAGGGGCAACGGGTATTTGTTCTTAATAGTGATAGCATTGAGACCCCTGTAATCGATGCAAGGACGTAACTCCCCGTTCTTCTTTTGCACGAAGAAGAATCCCGCCCCTGCCGGAGACACTGACTTCCTTATAAACCCTCTTGCCAAATTCTCCTGAATGTATTGAGACATAGCCTCCATCTCAGGGAGAGAGAGGGGATATACCCTTCCCCGAGGAGGTTCGGCTCCAGGCAAGAGGTCGATAGGACAGTCGTAAGGGCGATGGGGCGGTAGAGTCTCAGCAGCCTTTTTAGAGAACACGTCTGCATAACACCAATAATACCTGGGAAGTGATGAAAGATCTGCGGGTACCTCGGTAGTAGAGACCTGTACACACTCACTCACACACCTGCCCAAACAAGACTTACTCCAACCCAATATTCTCCCTGAGGACCACTCAATATGTGGGGAGTGGAAACGGAGCCAGGGTATTCCCAGCAAAATCTCATCCATTCCCTCAGGAAGGACAAGAAGGGAAATAATCTCCTGGTGGGAAGGAGATATGGACAGCGAGAACGGAACTGTCTGGTGTGTGATTTGCAGTGGGAGTGTCGCCCCATTCACAACTCTAACCGTTATTGGTTTGGCGAGCATGACTAGTGGTATAGCATGACGTGTAGCAAAAGCAGAGGACATGAAGTTTCCCTCTGCTCCTGAATCCACACAAAGCTCGACTGTTAGAGTGGAGGAGCCTAACAGGATTGTCCCTTTAAAGGACAGTTTGGAGGAGAATGCTGCTGTGTCTAGTGAACCTCCCCCAATGGTTACTAGACGCGATCATTTCCCGACCGCCGCGGACATTTATTGGCGTAATGTCCATGTTGTTGACAGTTATTACAAACCTCGGGTACTCGAGCGACTAGAGATTTAGGTCCCGCTCGAGAAACCTCCATGGCCTCATGGGAATCTGACGCCAAGACAGGGGATTCCAGAGGTCTGGCGAAAGTTGGAGCCAGCCGAAACCTCTGCCTACACTGGGTCCGCTCCAACCTCCGCTCGTGAAAACGGAGGTCGATGCGGGTAGACACAGAAATAAGTTCCTCCAGTGTGGCCGGTATCTCCCTAGTGGCCAAGGCGTCCTTCACATGGTCTGCCAGTCCCTTCCAGAACACCGGAATAAGAACTTTGTCTGGCCACTCTAACTCTGAAGCTAGAGTCCAGAACTGGATGGCAAACTGGCTGACCACGGACGTACCCTGTGTAATAGACAACAATTGGAGTGCGGTGTCGTGGTTAACCCGAGGCCCTAAAAAGACCTGCTTCAGAGTGTCCAAGAAGAGAGGAGCACTCTGTACCACACGATCATCTCGCTCCCAGAGTGGCGTTGCCCACTCCAACGCCCTGCCCGACAAGTGAGATAGGATAAATCCCACTCTCGCCCGCTCCGTAGCAAAACGTGACGCCAGGAGCTCAAGATGTATAGAGCACTGGCTCACGAATCCGCGACAATGTTTACTGTCGCCAGCAAACTTGTCAGGAAGCGGGAGACGGGATAAAGTCGGAGCAGGGGTGGCAGCGGACAAACTGGCTGTGGCTACACTTGCAGCCTGCACAGCTACAGCAGTGACATCCACAGCTGAGGTTGTACGCTCAAGAGCCGCCAACCTTCCCTCCAGCTGCTGGATGTGCCTCTGTAAACGCTGGTCGTCCGCCATTTTACTAGCCAGACCCTGGCGCTAGTATTATGTTAGGACTGGCGGAACGCACCAAGACAGATGATATAGATGCGTTCGCAGTTCGGGGTCCACTGTGCAGGTGAAAACCTGCTGCTAGCAATTGCAGACTATATGGCGGTACACTAAAGTATACACGCGTGGGTTAACCTCACCCAGCGTGAAAGAAGCAATCCTGTTAAGTCACAGGACCGCGGTACCGCACCTAAAGTGCGAGCAAGTAGTCAGCGAACTCAACCCCAACTGGGATTGAAGTCCGATTAGACCCTTGCTGGCACAACACCACAACTGGGTGTGTAAGGAAACTGAATAACAGTATTTAGGCACAAGAGTGCATGCGGTGCCGCACTGACGAACGCCACTAACCACCCAGGCTTGGGTAAGGAAAGCACAGTGGAAGTGCACGGCGCCGTACTGGCGGTCACAGCAACTGGACGCTGTAATGTGTGATTAGTGCTGTAGGATAAGTCGGGCGCTAGATAGCAACCATACACCTTCCGCGAACAGACATTCAATAGGGTAGGGGTATCCAAGGACGACTTGCACTCACAACATACACACATAACAATTGTAAGACAATACTAGCGCATGGCCGTGCGGTCATGCGCAGTTTATATAGTTGCAGCACAGGAAGTGGCTACAGCACCTTTGCCCTTCCAAGACCTGCCAAGAGGACCAATGGAATGTGCTGCAGAGCCTGAGCACATGACCCTCGATCTCCAACGGGAGATCTTACCCTGGGCATGCTCAGTACGTGCAGACAAGGACTTAGTCCCAGAGAAGTCCGCTCGCTGCTGACCAGCACTGACTTTAATGGCAGAGACTGGAGAAGCAGCAGTAACTCTCAGAACAGAGTGAGAATGAGCAAGATGCTGGGACCAACGTCTTTGCTGAGCAGACTCCACTGCGGCTGGACAAGAATGGGAGACCGCAGCGGAGGTGACTCGAGATTCCCCCTGTGCAGAAGTGGGAACTCGACCCCTAACACTTGGCTCCGCCTCCAGCATCTCCGCTATTGGCTCCGCCTCCAGCGTCTCCACCCTTGGCCCCGCCTCTTGCGGCTCTGCCCTTGGCTCTTCCTTCTCTTCTCTTAGTTCCACCTTCTACTTGTTACTTGGTCCTCCTGTCTGAACAGGTTCCAACCTGTTTCTCATACCTGCCTGCAGACCGGTCCCTACCGGTTCTTCCTATGTTCCAGCCGTACCTGCCTGCCTACCAGAGAGCCAGCCGTGTCCGCCTGCCCGCCAGTGTCTCTGTTGTACCCGTCTGCCTGCCTGTGTCCCAGCCGTGCCCGCCTGTCAGCCAGAGTGCCAGCCGTGCCCGCTCCATTCCTTAGTGGGATCAGCAGCCACAGCCAGACATCACCCTGGAGTGGCACCTGGTAGCTTCCTATTGCACAAGTCTGACCTCACCATCAGAGGCTCCAGCGAACACCTAGGAAGCTACTTAGTTACGCCCCTTCCAGGGAAGTTTGGTCTGTGGTCCAGTGGGGCCACACCCCCGTATGCCCGCGCCAACCAGTCTGGGCGCGGGCGTGACAAATTAGCTGATACACCTGGCCAGTGCTGTGACTCAGAGACAACTGCATTCCCACCTACAACCACTGGAGGGAACCCAAGAGCAGAATTCACAACAATCAACCCGTGATGTCCTCCTGCTTTCGTCTGTTTCTCAGAGACGTGTACCCTTTCTTGATGTGCGGAATCAGGAGCCTGGCATAGTTATGTTCTGTTTATGTACTGTGATTTCGTTTAAGTAAACTTTGTTTCTTCATGACTGAAGTTGTGCATTGTTATCTAGTTCTGCATGCCACCATCTTGTCCACAAGCTCAGCTGCCACAGACCCTGCTCGCTGCCCTTCACTAGTCTGGGTAGGCCCAGTTTCCCTTCTGTGGTCCAGTGGGTGCACATTCCGTTCCCACCTGGGACGTTCGCCCCATGTCATCGTGCTCTGGCAACGTGGAGGCGTCGGCTGTGCCACGTCTTCGGTTGCAGCCATTACACTTTGCAGTGTCAAAAAAGGCCCATGTAGGCAACCCTTGCCACCCTTGCAAGCTGCAGACCTGTGGATGGTGCTGGTCACAGCCACAGTTGTGGCTATGGATGCATTGCTCGTGGTGGCTGCATCACTACGTCTCTGCAATGTATGGCACAAAGTATCCTCCTCGTCTTCCTCCTCACATTTCCTACTCAGCTGTGTGCCTCTATGTTCACGCCAACTGGGATCTAACATGTCATCATCCTCTGTGTTATTACATTCCTCACCCTTGGAGTCACCCTCCTCCTCTTTCTGCCCTGACAGAACAGTACAGTCTGCATGATCCTCAGATATCTGAATCTCATCAGGATCACCTCCCCCCAGGGGTTAACATCTGTTGATGAGGGTCAGGATGCTGTTCGGACCCTACTTCATCCTGCCCTGGATCCAAGCTAAAAAAATTTTGGCCATTGGTGCAGATTTCTTTCTCTTGACTCTGTGAAGCTTTTTAGAACACTTCTGATCACCATTTCATAGAATGTGTGAACAGCGCTTCAGAGTCATCAGTATGTGGTTCCTTACAGTCAGTGGTACTGTCGCAGCTGTATTCGTTCTGACCCAATGTCAGCTGACAGATCACCAGTGAGGGCCAAATTGTGGAATTACGCCCGTCATTTTACAAGCGCGCTTGGAGACAAAAAGACACCTCACACATTCTGTAAGCAAGTCACTTTTATCTGAAGTAATAGAGCAAGAAGCAATATTTTATACCATTTACAATAAATGTAACTCTTAATGCAATTCATGTAGCCCCCACCATCACCCAGGGTCATACTGACCTTTACTCTCTCACGTACCAAATGACATGTTGTGACTATTGAGAACATACATGATAAGAAGTGTAGTCTCCTTGAAGCGGAGACACTAAGACTACTGCATCAACAGATTCTAGTAATTCTAGCAATTAAAGGCAAAAGGCACTTAAAGGCAAACTATTAACCCTTCTATATCAATTTTTGGTTGGAGAGTTCGGATGCGGGGGGAAGAAAGGGGAATTTGGATGCCTCCTCTGTGGACTGTACTAGGTGTGATATTGAGGTGGAGGAAGAGGAGAGGCCATTTGAAGCTGCCAGTCATGTTGCTCAGGTATGTGTATAGTAATTGCAACAATAAAATAGATTTTAACTCTGCACCACCTCTGCAAACAGTTGAATTTCAGCAACAGTAAATTCCAAGGTGAACTATGGCATGCTGTATCATGTCAGTCACAGAAGAAAGAGTTGTTTGAGTGTGAATGAGGCCTGTATGACATTAGGAACACTAATTTTTAGTGGCCTCTGGATAAGGCCTCTAGAACACACTAGATGTTGCAAACAATTTGAAAATCAGGTCTCCTAACTGTACTCCTACTGTATGACACTAGGAACAGAAGATTTTTTTGTGGCTTCTGGATCAGGCCTCTATAACACACTAGATGCTACAAACTATTTGAAAATGGGGTCTCTTTCTGTATGACAATGGAAACAGAAGAATGTTTGTGGCCTCTGGATCAGGCCTCTATAACACACTAGATGCTGCAAACTATTTAAAAGTCAGGTCCCCTACTGTATGACACTAGGAACAGAAAAAATAATTGTGGCCTCTGGATCAGGCCTCTATAACACACTAGATGCTGCAAACTATTTTAAAATCAGGTCACCTACTGTATGACATTAAGAACGCAAGAATTTTTGGGTGGCCTTTGGAACAGGCCTCTACAGCTTTATTTTAACCCAACAAAATGGCAAAGTGTCTAACTTTTTGCAACTGAAAAATTATAATTTTTAATGTGCCTTGGGTCTGCAGACAGTTTCATGCCACCACTGCACTAAATGATAAAGCGGGATACAGCTGCTTCACATTAAGCTAGTGAAAAAATATTATTTAGAATGCTATACTCGTGTATGGAGCGCAATAGAAACAGTGCACAACAGCCAATGACACAAGCCGTTGTGTCAGCACATTGTGGATGTTTCCTGCGCCCTGATTGGCTAGCCGCAATGTGCACACATAAAGTCAGGGGAAAAAACAAATTACTGTTCACAAAAACGCTGCATCTCTGAGCTCTGCAAACCCCCTCCCCTCATCAAACGTGCCAAACGCTCATGATACAACACCATTATAGTTGCTAAAGTGCTGAAAATACTTTTGTGGCAACGCAAATATTTTCATGCACTTTTTACAAAATGTTACCTTTTTTCCGATTTTAGAAAATTTTGCTTGTATTTCCGATCATGAATCCGAATGTGCCATATTCGTGCTGAAATTATGTTTGGCTATCGTTTTCCGAACAAATTTGCTCATCACTAGTCCAGATAAGCAGTTCTTAAGTGGCATAGGTGCAACAGGGCAGATGAATCTTGTATGCAGCGGTATTGAAGATGTAGTGAGCTGCAGTAGAGAAGCCACAGTGATGCAGCAGATTTTAGCATTGGACCTAAATTAGCAAAATTGTGAAGTAATGAAATCTTGATGTAGCACTGGTAGTTGTTGTAGTAGAGACGTGAGAGATCATCCCAGACACACTGAGGTGTGGAACAGTGTCAGCGGCACTGGGAATGGCCCAGATAGACTGTGCCAAAATAAACGAGGAGCAGCTGAACAGATTGCCAGCATGCTGAGCAAATTGTCACAGGTGAAAGCTCAATTACCTTCCTATGCTGATGCCAAGTAGTTCCCTCATGTATGAATGTTGAAACCATCATGCCTATTGCTTCTTGCGTAAAACTCTTTGAAAAGTCCCAATATGTTTACGCAAAGCTACTGAAACAATGTGCAACTTTTAACGTTTTTGAAGCCTGAAGGACACCCCTAGTCAGGACTTAAATATAGGTAGTAAGGACCTCTATGCCTTACTTCAGAGACCGGCAGGACAGCTAATTGCACGTTATCTGTCCGCACCTACACCCAGGAGGCACGGTGGCACCCCTCAGAGGCCGGGGCGTGCTAGAGCCCCTATAAACAGCCTCAAGCCACCAGTCATACGGGTTTTGTTCTATCTGACTATGGGGGACAGAGAGAGAGACACCACATCTGTGAGGACCTTATTTGAAGCTTATTCAGTAAGGGACTACACCACTACTGCGCAATGGAAGGCTATTGATTTCCACCTGGACAAGGGGACTCTGGACTTACCTCCAAACCAACCGGTCTCTACCTGCTCTGTGATCTGGTGTCCTGGATTGTGGCTGCTGAAGACTTCAGTAAACGAGGTAAAGAGACTGCAAACCTGTGTCCTCGTTCTTCACTGCACCTCTCACCATTCTACCATCTACACACTGGGAAGCCCTGGGGATACACTTCACCTGTGGGAAGGTATACCATCTAGCTGCCATAACATCACCCCAGTGGACCCCTTAAAGCAGCGTCGGCACCCTGACCGAATACCACAGGTGGCATCACGAACATAAACTTTATCCCTTTAAAGACCTTTCCATTTTATACGGACGTCCGAGGGCCACAGACCGGGTCAGCCACCGTGACATCCCCCTGTGAACTGCAGGACCTGGTACCAAGTACCCCCTTGCCCTGATGGGGCACTCCAGGGGCCCATTGCTTGTACCAGTGGCGGTGCCCGCAAGTGGGCCCCCCACTTGATCAGGATCCCACCAAAAACCATTCCTCTAATTCTAGGTAAAACGATCCTCTCCACAACTGAACAACTACAACCAATAGAGATGGTGAACAGTAAACAGAAATAACAAATCTTTATTAACATATAAAAAGATACATACAACAATGACAGTGCACATGTATATATTTAAATACAAAGACTAATGTTATAAATAGTAACAGCAGAGATGGGAATCCTAAAACTCTGCTGTCAATGGACTATGTACTACAACAACAGAGACATACAAAACTGGAAACACCCATAAACACCTATGTATATAGAGCATAATATCCAAAGAGATACCAAAATGGTTATAGTGCTGCGGTAGACTGTGACCTAATATACACTCCTAAAGATAGGCCATAAATATATAGATGAATGATAATCAATATGGTACCACAACCACTAGGCTAGTACCTGTAAATCGTATGTAAAAGTGGCAGTACCAAAACGAACCCATGACCCATCTACCATCTATAATACCCATTACCTGCAGCCATAGGAAAGGTGAATACGCGGTGCCCAGATGACCCCGACGCGCGTTTCGCTGTCCTGCAGCTTCGTCAGGAGGTAACTAGCTGTATGCATGGCGTCTATTATATACAAACTAAGATGACCCAATTGTGTGCAGCTGCTGCGGCGCGTACCCGGCATGTTGCCGCCCGATGACGAGCGCGGCGCTCAAGGATCGCGTCACCCGGCAACAAAGCCCGGTCATATGACCGCGCCTGTTACCAGGGCAGCGCGACGCCCATACAGAGCACCGCTACCCTCACCGAACAGCAGCGCATGCGCGGGTCGCGCTCTAGTCTGCATGTAAACACAAAGACGTCTGCCAGGTATTAACCGATAACATGCCTCAACCTAACTGACTACCATAGCTAATATGTACAGTGGCATGGTCTATATGCACCCATAGATAAAAGGTATATATATATATATATAGAACTTAGTATCGCTCTTCCTCTCGCCCATTTGAGCATAAGTCTCCGTGACTACCCATGTATACCGACACAGCACACTACCTCATCATACACCTCCACTAGGATGACTACATAGCATGATACCCATCACAGTAAAGGAACAGATATATCATACATAACACTGGTGGCATACATCTATCATAATGGAAACTAACTCAAATAAGCATGTGCATATAGGACCACAGTACATAATAACGACCATGTTAAAAAATGTTACGGCCTGTCATAACTACATACATGCCTAATATATTATCACACTACATAATCAATACTACTATCAAAGATGGTGCAACAGTTTACAAACATATATAATACATAAACGTTATTACCTAACATAGTTATACACTGTATTCGCCATAACATAACCCGTAACTATATCCAGAAACGCCTAACACTATATGATTAATAACAGTTGTTCTCCTTCAACAGGATTCTTCCAAATAACACGGTAGATGACTCCACTTTTATAGCACCAAGTAGCTTGACCATCATTCATGGATTCGTCATTAATATTTCCATATACATCAAAACGAAAGGTTGAGGTAAGTATATGACCGACATGCCTAGACAGATGAACATGAAATAAAAAATACTGTTAAAAACAACATACACAAAACTAAAATTCGCGCCATACATTAGATGAAGGATTTGAAGCTCACCACCTCATTCAACCCATGAGGTGCTAGGGTATTAACCCCTTCATGACCGGGGGATTTTTCGTTTTTCCGTGTTCGTTTTTCGCTCCCCTCCTTCCCAGAGCCATAACTTTTTTATTTTTCTGTCAATTTGGCCATGTGAGGGCTTATTTTTTGCGGGACGAGTTGTACTTTTGAACGACATCATTGGTTTTAGCATGTTGTGTACTAGAAAACAGGAAAAAAATTCCAAGTGCGGTGAAATTGCAAAAAAAGTGCAATCCCACATTGTTTTTTTGTTTGGCTTTTTTGCTAGGTTCACTAAATGCTAAAACTGACCTGCCATTATGATTCTCCAGGTCATTACGAGTTCATAGACACCAAACATGACTAGGTTATTTTTTATCTAAGTGGTGAAAAAAATTCCAAACTTTGCTAAAAAACAAAACAAAAAACAAATTGCGCCATTTTCCGATACTCGTAGCGTCTCCATTTTTCATCATCTGGGGTCGGTTGAGGGCTTATTTTTTGCGTGCCGAGATGACGTTTTTAATGATAGCATTTCGGTGCAGATACGTTCTTTTGATTGCCCGTTATTGCATTTTAATGCAATGTCGCGGCGACCAAAAAAACGTAATTCTGGCGTTTCTAATTTTTTTCCCGCTACGCTGTTTAGCGATCAGGTTAATACTTTTTTTTAATTGATAGATCGGGCGATTCTGAGCGCGGCGATACCAAATATGCGTAGCTTTGATATTTTTTTTATTGATTTATTTTGATTGGGGCGAAAGGGGGGTGATTTAAACTTTTATGTTTTTTTTATTTTTTTTTAACATTTTTTTAAACTTTTTTTTTAAACTTTTGCCATGCTTCAATAGCCTCCATGAGAGGCTAGAAGCAGGCATAGCACGATCGGCTCTGCTACATAGCAGCGATCTGCTGATCGCTGCTATGTAGCAGAATTGCACGTGTGCTGTGAGCGCCGACCACA
The DNA here is from genome assembly GCF_032444005.1 of Ranitomeya imitator. NCBI lineage: Eukaryota > Metazoa > Chordata > Amphibia > Anura > Dendrobatidae > Ranitomeya > Ranitomeya imitator. The sequence continues at coordinate 706,683,429 of NC_091284.1, read as the reverse complement.
GGGTGGCGCTCACAGCGACGGGCAATCAGTAACCATAGAGGTCTCAAGGACCTCTATGGTTACCATTCACAAGCATCGCCGACCCCCGATCATGTGACGGGGGTCGGCGATGACGTCATTTCCGGCCGCCCGGCCGGAAGCGGTAGTTAAATGCCGCTGTCTGCGTTTGACAGCGGCATTTAACTAGTTAATAGGTGCGGGCAGATCGCGATTCTGCCCGCGCCTATTACGGGCACATGTCAGCTGTTCAAAACAGCTGACATGTCCCGGCTTTGGTGCGGGCTCACCGCGGAGCCCTGCATCAAAGCAGGGGAGCCGGCATCGGACGGTATAGTACGTCCGATGCCGGTAAGGGGTTAAGGGATAATATCCCTTTGTAAATAGTTCTCTAGTGCTGCCTTATTCCACCACACCTTAGTGCGTTTGTGGAGTAAATCTTTGATGCTGAGCTTCAAATCCTTAACATCTCTATTGTCTGTCTCTGTTGCACTTTGTTCACCAAATAAAGACCCCAATTGGGAAATCCAATTCTTATCACGTTTTCTATAGTCCATATAGTCGGTACTAGAGGCATCTGTAAACACAGACAATATTATACATACCACCAAAAACCATTCCTCTAATTCTAGGTAAAACGATCCTCTCCACAACTGAACAACTACAACCAATAGAGATGGTGAAGTAAACACGATCAATAGTAAATAGAAATAACAAATCTTTATTAATATATAAAAAGATACATACAACAATGACAGTGCACATGTATATATTTAAATACAAAGACTAATGTTATAAATAGTAACAGCAGCTGAGAGTAAGGGTATTAGAGCACGTGAGGGACATCAGAAATGTGGATCCCACTCAGGACATCACAACATTGAAGACTATCCCCAGACATTTTCTAGTCCATCATAATAGTGACCCAAGGGGATTCAGAATAAGAGGAATAGATAGGGTACAGTTGGGAATAAGGGGAGGAAACTATCAGAAAGAATTGCTGAAAAGGGAGACCAAGTGGATCATTTTGCTTAATACCCTAGCACCTCATGGGTTGAATGAGGTGGTGAGCTTCAAATCCTTCATCTAATGTATGGCGCGAATTTTAGTTTTGTGTATGTTGTTTTTAACAGTATTTTTTATTTCATGTTCATCTGTCTAGGCATGTCGGTCATATACTTACCTCAACCTTTCGTTTTGATGTATATGGAAATATTAATGACGAATCCATGAATGATGGTCAAGCTACTTGGTGCTATAAAAGTGGAGTCATCTACCGTGTTATTTGGAAGAATCCTGTTAAAGGAGAACAACTGTTATTAATCATATAGTGTTAGGCGTTTCTGGATATAGTTACGGGTCATGTTATGGCGAATACAGTGTATAACTATGTTAGGTAATAACGTTTATGTATTATATATGTGTGTAAACTGTTGCACAATCTTTGATAGTAGTATTGATTATGTAGTGTGATAATATATTAGGCATGTATGTAGTTATGACAGGCCGTAACATTTTTTAACATGGTCGTTATTATGTACTGTGGTCCTATATGCACATGCTTATTTGAATTAGTTTCCATTATGATAGATGTATGCCACCAGTGTTATGTATGATATATATGTTCCTTTACTGTGATGGGTATCATGCTATGTAGTCATCCTAGTGGAGGCGTATGATGAGGTAGTGTGCTGTGTCGGTATACATGGGTAGTCACGGAGACTTATGCTCAAATGGGCGAGAGGAAGGGCGATACTAAGTTCTATATATATACAGTGGGGCAAAAATGTATTTAGTCAGTCAGCAATAGTGCAAGTTCCACCACTTAAAAAGATGAGAGGCGTCTGTAATTTACATCATAGGTAGACCTCAACTATGGGAGACAAACTGAGAAAAAAAAATCCAGAAAATCACATTGTCTGTTTTTTTAACATTTTATTTGCATATTATGGTGGAAAATAAGTATTTGGTCAGAAACAAAATTTCATCTCAATACTTTGTAATATATCCTTTGTTGGCAATGACAGAGGTCAAACGTTTTCTGTAAGTCTTCACAAGGTTGCCACACACTGTTGTTGGTATGTTGGCCCATTCCTCCATGCAGATCTCCTCTAGAGCAGTGATGTTTTTGGCTTTTCGCTTGGCAACACGGACTTTCAACTCCCTCCAAAGGTTTTCTATAGGGTTGAGATCTGGAGACTGGCTAGGCCACTCCAGGACCTTGAAATGCTTCTTACGAAGCCACTCCTTCGTTGCCCTGGCGGTGTGCTTTGGATCATTGTCATGTTGAAAGACCCATCCACGTTTCATCTTCAATGCCCTTGCTGATGGAAGGAGGTTTGCACTCAAAATCTCACGATACATGGCCCCATTCATTCTTTCATGTACCCGGATCAGTCGTCCTGGCCCCTTTGCAGAGAAACACCCCCAAAGCATGATGTTTCCACCACCATGCTTTACAGTAGGTATGGTGTTTGATGGATGCAACTCAGTATTCTTTTTCCTCCAAACACGACAAGTTGTGTTTCTACCAAACAGTTCCAGTTTGGTTTCATCAGACCATAGGACATTCTCCCAAAACTCCTCTGGATCATCCAAATGCTCTCTAGCAAACTTCAGACGGGCCCGGACATGTACTGGCTTAAGCAGTGGGACACGTCTGGCACTGCAGGATCTGAGTCCATGGTGGCGTAGTGTGTTACTTATGGTAGGCCTTGTTACATTGGTCCCAGCTCTCTGCAGTTCATTCACTAGGTCCCCCCGCGTGGTTCTGGGATTTTTGCTCACCGTTCTTGTGATCATTCTGACCCCACGGGGTGGGATTTTGCGTGGAGCCCCAGATCGAGGGAGATTATCAGTGGTCTTGTATGTCTTCCATTTTCTAATTATTGCTCCCACTGTTGATTTCTTCACTCCAAGCTGGTTGGCTATTGCAGATTCAGTCTTCCCAGCCTGGTGCAGGGCTACAATTTTGTTTCTGGTGTCCTTTGACAGCTCTTTGGTCTTCACCATAGTGGAGTTTGGAGTCAGACTGTTTGAGGGTGTGCACAGGTGTCTTTTTATACTGATAACAAGTTTAAAGAGGTGCCATTACTACAGGTAATGAGTGGAGGAAAGAGGAGACTCTTAAAGAAGAAGTTACAGGTCTGTGAGAGCCAGAAATCTTGATTGTTTGTTTCTGACCAAATACTTATTTTCCACCATAATATGCAAATAAAATGTTAAAAAAACAGACAATGTGATTTTCGGGATTTTTTTTTCTCAGTTTGTCTCCCATAGTTGAGGTCTACCTATGATGTAAATTACAGACGCCCCTCATCTTTTTAAGTGGTGGAACTTGCACTATTGCTGACTGACTAAATACTTTTTTGCCCCACTGTATATACCTTTTATCTATGGGTGCATATAGACCATGCCACTGTACATATTAGCTATGGTAGTCAGTTAGGTTGAGGCATATTATCGGTTAATACCTGGCAGACGTCTTTGTGTTTACATGCAGACTAGAGCGCGACCCGCGCATGCGCTGCTGTTCGGTGAGGGTAGCGGTGCTCTGTATGGGCGTCGCGCTGCCCTGGTAACAGGCGCGGTCATGTGACCGGACTTTGTTGCCGGGTGACGCGATCCTTGAGCGCCGCGCTCGTCATCGGGCGGCAACATGCCGGGTACGCGCCGCAGCAGCTGCACACAATTGGGTCATCTTAGTTTGTATATAATAGACGCCATGCATACAGCTAGTTACCTCCTGACGAAACTGCAGGACAGCGAAACGCCCGTCGGGGTCATCTGGGCACCGCGTATTCACCTTTGCTATGGCTGCAGGTAATGGATATTATAGATGGTAGATGGGTCATGGGTTCGTTTTGGTACTGCCACTTTTACATACGATTTACAGGTATTAGCCTAGTGGTTGTGGTACCATATTGATTATCATTCATCTATATATTTATGGCCTATCTTTAGGAGTGTATATTAGGTCACAGTCTACCGCAGCACTATAACCATTTTGGTATCTCTTTGGATATTATGCTCTATATACATAGGTGTTTATGGGTGTTTCCAGTTTTGTATGTCTCTGTTGTTGTAGTACATAGTCCATTGACAGCAGAGTTTTAGGATTCCCATCTCTGCTGTTACTATTTATAACATTAGTCTTTGTATTTAAATATATACATGTGCACTGTCATTGTTGTATGTATCTTTTGATCAGGATCCCAGTAGTTGCGATACTTACCTCTCCTCGCTCCACCGCTGCAGCGTCTTCCCATCTTCTGTGTTATGACACGGTGGTTTAGGAGCAACATGGAACGAGCTCTGAAGGAAGTGGTAACTGTACTGACCGCAGTCCCTAAGCTCAACACAACACTAGAAGTAGCCGTGGGATGCTCCTAACTCTCCCTAGGCACCTCGTCACCGCCTAAGAGCTAATTACCCCTAAAGATAGAAGCAGGAAAACTATCTTGCCTCAGAAAAAATCCCCAAAGGATAGATTAGCCCCCCACAAATAATGACTGTGAGTGGAGAGGGAAAAGACATACACAGAATGAAACCAGGATGAGCACAGGAGGCCAGTCTAGCTTGATAGATAGGACAGGATGGAATACTGTGCGGTCAGTATAAAACACTACAAAAATCCATGCAGAGTTTACTAACAATCTCCACACCTGACTAAAGGTGTGGAGGGTAAATCTGCTTCCCAGAGCTTACAGCAAGACAGAATTAATTCATACTGATAACGCTGGATAAACATAGAAAGCACAGAACGGATAAGTCCACAATCTGTGAACAGAAAAGAGCAAGCAAAAACTTAGCTTTGCTGAACTGGTCAGGATAACAGGGAAATCCAAAAGAGATGTGAATCCAACCAGGAACCATTTACAAGTGGCACTAGCTGAAGGACAGAGCCAGGCATAAATAGCCGAGCAGAAAAGACGATCAGTGCGGCACGGTGGCTCAGTGGATAGCACTGCAGCCTTGCAGCGCTGGAGTCCTGGGTTCAAACCCCACCAAGGACAACATCTGCAAAGAGTTTGTATGTTCTCTCCGTGTTTGCGTGGGTTTCCTCCGGGCACTCCGGTTTCCTCCCACATTCCAAAGACATACTGATAGGGAATTTAGATTGTGAGCCCTATCGGGGACAGTGATGATAATGTGTGCAAAATGTAAAGCGCTGCGGAATATGTTAGCGCTATATAAAAATAAAGATTATTATAAAAATAAAGATTATTATCAGTGAAAGCAGCTGCTGACAGCTAACTCCAAGGAGCAGCCATACCACTTGAAACCACAAGAGGGAGCCCAAGAGCAAAACTCACAAAAGTGCCACTTACAACCACCGGAGGGAGCCCAAGAGCGGAATTCACAACACTTCTGACTGCGACGTTCAAGTCAGAGGGCGCGGTGACGTCTGTGCGCCCTCTGCCTGAACAGTCACAGTGCAGGGAGCCGGAAGACGGCAACGTGGTTGACTGGGGAGAGTCAGAAACAGAGCAGGGGCCAGCGAGCAGGGGTGAGTAGTTCTTTTTTTGATGTTTTGAGCAATATATTGGTCCCATCATACACTGTTGCATCATATATGGGGCCCATCATACACTAGAGCATCATATGTGGGGCCCATCATACTCTGGAGCATCATATATGAGGATCATCATACACTGGAGCATCATATATGGCGCAATATATGGGGCTCATTATACTGTATGGAGCAATATGGGGGGCTCATTATTATTATTATTATTATTATTATTTATTGTTATAGCGCCATTTATTCCATGGCGCTTTACATGTGAGGAGGGGTATACTTAATGAAAACAAGTACAATAATCTTAAACAATACAAGTCATAACTGGTACAGGAGGAATGAGGACCCTGCCCGTGAAGGCTCACAATCTACAAGGGATGGGTGAGAATACAGTAGGTGAGGGTAGAGATGGTCATGCAGCGGTTTAGTCGATCGGTGGTAGCTGCAGGTTGTAGGCTTGTCTGAAGAGGTGGGTCTTCAGGTTCTTTTTGAAGGTTTCGATGGTAGGCGAGAGTCTGATGTGTTGTGGTAGAGGGTTCCAGAGTAGGGGTGATACGTGAGAGAAATCTTGTATACGATTGTGGGAAGAGGAGATAAGAGGGGAGTAGAGTAGGAGATCTTGTGAGGATCGGAGGTTACGGGTAGGTAAGTACCGGGAGACGAGGTCACAGATGTATGGAGGAGACAGGTTGTGGATGGCTTTGTACGTCATGGTTAGGGTTTTGTAGTGGAGTCTCTGGGCAATGGGGAGCCAGTGAAGGGATTGACAGAGGGGAGAGGCCGGGGAATAGCGGGGGGACAGGTGGATTAGTCGGGCAGCGGAGATTGGAATAGATTGGAGGGGTGCGAGAGTGTTAGAGGGGAGGCCACAGAGCAGGAGGTTGCAGTAGTCAAGGCGAGAGATGATGAGGGCATGGACTAGGGTTTTTGCAGATTCGTGGTTGAGGAATGAACGGATTCGTGAAATATTTTTGAGTTGAAGTCGGCAGGAAGTGAAGCATTCTGTTTGCATCTATAAATGGGGTCCATTATTCTGTATGAAACAATATATGGGGCTCATTATTCTGTATGGAGCAATATATGGGGCTCATTATTATGTTTGGAGCAATATATGGGGCTCATTATTATGTATAGAGCATTACATGGGGCTCACTATTCTGTATGGAGCATTACATGGGGCTCACTATTCTGTATGGAGCGCTATGTGGTGCCCATAACTCTGTATGGAGGACTGTACTGTTTGATTTTTGAGCTATAGATATCCTTATGTAATGTTAGAAGTAAGTGAAATCTTTGGTATTGCACTATACTTATATTTCTCTTCTGTATCTGTGCATCATGAATTTTGGTGTGTTTTAAAGGGGCTCACTGAGACTCTTTCACCCGGGCCCATGAAAACCTGGAGCCGACCCTGGTTATATATTTCCTTGCCCTGAGGCCGGCGTCACACTTGGCGTAAGACAATACGGTCCATATATTACGGCCGTAATACGCTGAAAAGTACCCAAAAAAGTGGTCCGTAGCTCCTCCGCAGGCAGGGTGTGTCAGCGTATTTTGCACATGGCATCCTCCGTATGTAATCCGTATGGCATCCGTACTGCGTGTTTTTCTCGCAGGCTTGCAAAACCAACACACGGCTATACAAGGGATCCATGTGTTAAAAAAAAAAATATATATATATATACTGTATATATATATATATATATATATATGTATGTGTGTGTGTCATTAGACACATATATGTATATACAGTGGGGCAAAAAAGTATTTAGTCAGTCAGCAATAGTGCAAGTTCCACCACTTAAAAAGATGAGAGGCGTCTGTAATTTTCATCATAGGTAGACCTCAACTATGGGAGACAAACTGAGAAAAAAAAATCCAGAAAATCACATTGTCTGTTTTTTTAACATTTTATTTGCATATTATGGTGGAAAATAAGTATTTGGTCAGAAACAAAATTTCATCTCAATACTTTGTAATATATCCTTTGTTGGCAATGACAGAGGTCAAACGTTTTCTGTAAGTCTTCACAAGGTTGCCACACACTGTTGTTGGTATGTTGGCCCATTCCTCCATGCAGATCTCCTCTAGAGCAGGGATGTTTTTGGCTTTTCGCTTGGCAACACGGACTTTCAACTCCCTCCAAAGGTTTTCTATAGGGTTGAGATCTGGAGACTGGCTAGGCCACTCCAGGACCTTGAAATGCTTCTTACGAAGCCACTCCTTCGTTGCCCTGGCGGTGTGCTTTGGATCATTGTCATGTTGAAAGACCCAGCCACGTTTCATCTTCAATGCCCTTGCTGATGGAAGGAGGTTTGCACTCAAAATCTCACGATACATGGCCCCATTCATTCTTTCATGTACCTGGATCAGTCGTCCTGGCCCCTTTGCAGAGAAACAGCCCCAAAGCATGATGTATCCACCACCATGCTTTACAGTAGGTATGGTGTTTGATGGATGCAACTCAGTATTCTTTTTCCTCCAAACACGACAAGTTGTGTTTCTACCAAACAGTTCCAGTTTGGTTTCATCAGACCTTAGGACATTCTCCCAAAACTCCTCTGGATCATCCAAATGCTCTCTAGCAAACTTCAGACGGGCCCGGACATGTACTGGCTTAAGCAGTGGGACACGTCTGGCACTGCAGGATCTGAGTCCATGGTGGCGTAGTGTGTTACTTATGGTAGGCCTTGTTACATTGGTCCCAGCTCTCTGCAGTTCATTCACTAGGTCCCCCCGCGTGGTTCTGGGATTTTTGCTCACCGTTCTTGTGATCATTCTGACCCCACGGGGTGGGATTTTGCGTGGAGCCCCAGATCGAGGGAGATTATCAGTGGTCTTGTATGTCTTCCATTTTCTAATTATTGCTCCCACTGTTGATTTCTTCACTCCAAGCTGGTTGGCTATTGCAGATTCAGTCTTCCCAGCCTGGTGCAGGGCTACAATTTTGTTTCTGCTGTCCTTTGACAGCTCTTTGGTCTTCACCATAGTGGAGTTTGGAGTCAGACTGTTTGAGGGTGTGCACAGGTGTCTTTTTATACTGATAACAAGTTTAAAGAGGTGCCATTACTACAGGTACTGAGTGGAGGAAAGAGGAGACTCTTAAAGAAGAAGTTACAGGTCTGTGGGAGCCAGAAATCTTGATTGTTTGTTTCTGACCAAATACTTATTTTCCACCTTAATATGCAAATAAAATGTTAAAAAAACAGACAATGTGATTTTCTGGATTTTTTTTCTCAGTTTGTCTCCCATAGTTGAGGTCTACCTATGATGTAAATTACAGACGCCTCTCATCTTTTTAAGTGGTGGAATTTGCACTATTGCTGACTGACTAAATACTTTTTTGCCCCACTGTATATTATTACTTCATACAGCGCTAGATAGCTTTAAAGCCGGTAATTCAATTACCGGCTTTTGCTATCTCCTTCCTGAACCCGACATGATCTGAGACATGGTTTACATACAGTAAACCATCTCATATCACCTTTTTTTTTGCATATTCCACACTACTAATGTTAGTAGTGTGTATATGCAAAATGTGGCCGTTCTAGCTATTAAATTAAAGGGTTAAATGGCGGAAAAAATTGGCGTGGGCTCCCGCGCAATTTTCTCCGCCAGAGTAGTAAAGCCAGTGACTGAGGGCAGATATTAATAGCCTGGAGAGGGTCCATGGTTATTGGCCCCCCTTCCCTGGCTAAAAACACCTGCCCCCAGCCACCCCAGAAAAGGCACATCTGGAAGATGCGCCTATTCTGGAACTTGGCCACTCTCTTCCCATTCCCGTGTAGCGGTGGGATATGGGGTAGTGAAGGGTTAATGCCACCTTGCTATTGAAAGGTGACATTAAGCCAAATTAATAATGGAGAGGCGTCAATTATGACACCTATCCATTATTAATGCAATAGTAGTAAAGGGTTAAAAAAACACAAACACATTATTAAAAATTATTTTAATGAAATAAACACAAAGGTTGTTGTAATATTTTATTCAACGCCCAATCCAGTCACTGAAGACCCTCGTTCTGTAACAAAAAAAAATAAAAATAAACCAACAATATCCTTACCTTCCGAAGATCTGTAATGTCCAACGATGTAAATCCATCTGAAGGGGTTAAAATATTTTGCAGCCACGAGCTTTGCTAATGCAACGTTGTTCGTGGCTGCAAAACCCCGGGGAATGAAGGTAAAGTAGGTCAATGACCTATATTTACCTTCATTTGCGGTGAGGCGCCCTCTGCTGGTTGTCCCTAGATCGTGGGAACTTTCCTAGAAAGCTCCCAGGCTCGAGTTCATAAGAGGCGCCCTCTGCTGGTTGTCCTCATATGAACTCGAGCCTGGGAGCTTTCTAGGAAAGTTCCCACGATCTAGTGACTGAATACTACAATACTGATCAGTAATAAAAAAAACCAAAAAACAAACAAACACAATACTATCACTATAAGTGCCAGTATTCACAGGAGATCTGTACTTAGTATGCAGTGTCTGTGTAGAGGTAATACAGAGATCACTGGTGACATTATACACAGGACCTCTATATAGTATACAGTGTATAGTGTCAGTGTATAGGTAACACTGACTCACCAGTGACGTCTCTAGGTGAAGTCCTTCATCTTTCATCCAGCACAGACCGCCATCATTTTTTCTAGCCAGGACTCGTTTCTGCAGGAAATAACACAGTTAACTCGAGCTCCGCTTGCAGAACACATTACTTGATTTTTCACAACTTCTACATTACAACACGAAGAAAAAAAGGCGACATAGTGTCACTCTGCACAGTAACAGGACCGCCCCCCCCATTTAAAACAGTATACTCCAAAAAATAAAATAAATACATCACTGCAGTAATAATATCCCCTAATTAGCCCCTATGGTAATAATATTCCCCACCCTGGCCCCGTGTGTCTCATTCCTGGCTCCAGCCATATGTTCTCCCATCCTGCCCTCATGAGTATCCATTCTACACCATATGATCTCCCCATCCTGCCCCATCTGTCTCCATCGTATCCATCCTGCCCCATGATCCAATCCTGCCCCATGTCTTTCATTCTGCCCCGTGTCTCCAATCATGCCACGTGTCTACATTCTGCCCATGCCTCCAGTCCTGCCCCCAGTGTGTCCAGCAATCTGCCCCAGTGTGTCCAGCATATTACCCCCAGTGTGTCCAGCAATCTGCCCCAGTATGTCCAGCATATTGCTCCAGTGTGTCCAGCATTGCCCCCAGACAGTGTGTCCAGCAATCTGTCCCAGTGTCTGACTCCAGCATATTGCCCCCAGTGTGTCCAGCAATCTGCCCCAGTGTCCAGCATTGCCCCCAGACAGTGTGTCCAGCAATCTGCCCCAGTATGTCCAGCAATCTGCCCCAGTGTGTCCAGCAATCTGCCCCAGTGTGTCCAGCATATTACCCCCAGTGTGTCCAGCATATTGCCCCCAGTGTGTCCAGCATATTGCCCCCAGTGTGTCCAGCATATTGCCCCCAGTGTGTCTAGCATACTGCCCCAGTGTGTCCAGCATTGCCCCCAGAAAGTGTGTCCAGCAATCTGCCCCAGTGTCTCCAGCAATCTGCCCCAGTGTCTCCAGCAATCTGCCCCAGTGTCTCCAGTATTGCCCCCAGTGTGTCCTCCAGCAATCTGCCCCAGTGTCTCCAGTATTGCCCCCAGTGTGTCCTCCAGCAATCTGCCCCAGTGTCTCCAGTATTGCCCCCAGTGTGTCCTCCAGCAATCTGCCCCAGTGTCTCCAGTATTGCCCCCCAGTGTGTCCTCCAGCAATCTGCCCCAGTGTCTCCAGTATTGCCCCCAGTGTGTCCTCCAGCAATCTGCCCCAGTGTCTCCAGTATTGCCCCCAGTGTGTCCTCCAGCATTGCCCCAGTGTGTCCTCCAGCATTGCCCCCCAGTGTGTTCTCCAGCATTGCCCCAGTGTGTCCTCCAGCATTGCCCCCCCAGGGTGTCCGTTAGCTTATCAAAAAAACAAAAAAAAAAAAAACAGTCTCCTCACCTGTCCGCGCTCCAGGCGGCGAGCTCCTTCCAGCAGCGCACACTCGCCGGCGACTGACAATGACGTCAGACGCCGGCGACGTGTGCGCTTGCGGCCGACATCAGCTGCAAGCCTCCAATTGGCTGGCGGCTGTTGTTGTTAACTATTGATGTGCGGGCGCGCGCCCGCACGTAAATAGGAAACCGCCGCAGCACCGGAAGGGGCCCGGTGAGCAGATGAGAAGGGGCCCAATGCGGGCCCCCTCTCTCTGCCCACCGGATCCGGGGGCACATACATGCCGGCCCGGCGGCGGCGGTGGGCATTCACAGATGATTAGTGGAGGGTCAATCTGTGCGGCAGCCCATGGCCCCCCCAGACCACTGGGCCCTGGGCTACCGCCCATATTGACCCTCTGATAATCCGCCCCTGGTTTCTTACACCTGTTAGGAGGAGCATTTCAGGAATAAGCACACTAAGGCCTTAGTACTTTTCTGCTTATCTTTATCTGTCAACCAAGATGAAGAGGGCAGGGAGTAAGGGTCGTGGGCGTGGGCGTGGAGCAGGGAGAGGAGCAGGGAGAGGACGTGGTGATTCTGTGCCTGCTGCGGGCACCGGTGACTCATCATCACCCAGTTTCAGCAGGGAACAGTCCTTCATGCGCAGCTTTGTCGGAGAGCTCCGTGCACCGCTGCTGCGTGAAGATCAAATTGAAGCCGTTGTCGGATGGATGGCAGCTAACGCATCGACTTCAATGAGTGCCACATCCTCTCAGGCACAGACCACTGGAGAGCAGCCATCTGTCTCTTCACCACCTGCCAAATTGGCCAGGCAGTCAGAGAGCCCAGGACAGGAGCCGTCTCTACTTCTGTTCTCTGAATCTCTTGGCTTGGAAACAGGGGGCCAGCCAAGCAGTATTGGAGAAATGGAAGAAGAGGCAGTGTGCAGTGATGCCCAACAGCTTTGTCTCTCTGACTCTGAAGAGGCGGGTGGGTCAGTGCCTGCGGTGACCACAGCGCAGTACGCATCTGATGATGAAACTCAGGTGCCGCTTTCTGGTGCGTACTGTGCTGCCGAGACTACCCAGGAGGAGCAGTTGGTGGCAGAGGGTAGTGGAGATGATGAGGTCCTTGACCCATCGTGGCGTGAGGAACAGGAAGGTGGTGGGAGCAGCTCAGAGGAAGAGATTCCCCTAACGGGCCAAAGAGGGAGAGGGAGGGGGAAGACTGCGGAGCCTGTAGCCTGCACTTTGGCACCAGTTAGGAGCCTGTCTCTTTCAAAAGCCAAAAAGGGCGCTCCCAAGACTTGCAGTGCCTGGTCCTTTTTTGACACAGTTGGAGATGACATTTGTTTTGTCAAATGCAAGCTGTGTCATCAGAAAGTAAAAAGAGGTAAAAGTGTCAGCAACCTCAATACCACAAATATGTGGAAACATGTGCGGACCAGGCACGCAGTGGAGTTCCAAAAACACACTGAAGACCTAGGCCAACCAACAGCGGCAGCTACCACCTCTTCAGCTCGTGTTGCTTCTTCCTCCAGCTCACGCACAGCTGGTTCGGCTTCCTCCTTGGATCGCCATGGAAGAACCTCTGGCACTGTTGTCCAGAGACCTAGTGTAATTCCACCCACAGTACCACGTTCCCAGTCATCCTCACACTCCCAGCCTAGTCTACAGCCATCGGTAGTACAGGCATGGGAGAAAAGGCGGGCATTCTCGGCAAACCACCCCCGAGCACAGGCTCTGAATGCAGGCATTGCCAAACTTCTGTCCCTGGAAATGCTCTCATTCAGGCTGGTGGAGACTGACAGCTTCCGTGACTTGATGGCATTGGCAGTCCCACAGTACAAGGTGCCCAGCCGCTTTTACTTCAGCAGGCAAGCTGTCCCTGCCCTGCACAAGCATGTGGAGGGACAAATAAAACATGCGCTACTGAACGCCGTCAGTAGCAAGGTCCACCTCACCACCGATGCGTGGACCAGTCAACATGGACAGGGGCGATACCTTTCCGTCACTGCCCATTGGGTTAATGTTGTTGAGCCGGGTACAGACCGTGCGAGTGGCGCAGGACGTGTCCTGCCCACTCCAAGGATTGCAGGAATCCAGTCTGTACGCATTGACTCCTCCTCTTACACCAGTTCCTCAGATTCATCGCTGCAGGATCCGTCACAGTCCACCTCCACATGGACCCGTGAACGTTTACCTGTTACGACTGACATGAGCACAGCCGTGGCCAAACGTCAGCAGGCCGTCTTGAAATTAGTTTCTTTGGGGAATCGAAGCCACACAGCGCAGGAGCTCTGGAATGCCCTAAAGCAGGAGAGCGATGTGTGGTTTGTGCCAGCGAATCTCCAGCCAGGCATGGTAGTGTGTGACAATGGCCGAAATCTGGTGGCAGCTTTAGGCCTTGGCAACCTCACTCACATCCCATGTCTGGCACATGTGCTCAATTTGGTTGTGCAGAGTTTTCTGAGGGACTATCCGGATCTTGATGCACTTCTGCACAAGGCCCGCCTAGAGTGTGCTCACTTGCGGCGTTCCAGCTTGGCAAAATCCCGCATTGCTGCTCTGCAGTGTCGGTTTCGCCTTCCTGAACATCGCATCATATGTGACCTACCTAGCAGGTGGAATTCCACGTTACATATGTTGGAGCGGTTGTGTGAGCAGCAGCAAGCAGTAATGGAGTACCAGCTGCATCAGGCGCAAAAAAGTCGCAGTCAGCGCCGCTCAGACTTCACAACCACGGAGTGGGCCACTATGAAGGACGTCTGCCAGGTTTTGCGTCCTTTTGATTATTCCACGCGGATGGCAAGTGCAGATGATGCACTAGTCAGCATGACTGTCCCCCTTATCTGCTTGCTTCAAGAAACCCTGCAAAGGATAAGGGACGATGTGGAAGAGGTGGAGGATGAGGAGTCACCTTTTCCATCAGCTTCTGGACAGTCAGCGCCACGTGGTTCCTCACAAAGGGGTCGGCAGGGGACCCTTTGTGAGGAGGATGAGGAGGAGACAATGGACGAGGAAGAGCTACGTCCAGAGGAGGGAGTTACACCATTGTCCAGTGGTCAGTGTGTACAGCGAGGGTGGGGTGATGAAGAGCGGGCAGAGATCATGTCTCAAGCAGGGGACAGCGTTTCTGGGCCAGTTGGCAGTCTGCAGCACATGGTTGATTTCATGTTGCAGTGCCTGAGAGACGACCGCCGCATCGACCACATTCTCAAGGGATAACAGAACAGCGCAGGCTCCGTGACAGCTTAAAACAACGCTGAGGATGCAGCGCACGGCACCAAGGGGATAGGAATGACAGCTGTGCTGCGTCCCATTACGAAGGAAATTCCCACCTCCGGGACGGTTTTACGGTATAAGGTGACACATTTTTAGTGTTTACTTCTGTGTTTGCAAGGAGCATAATTAAAAGAGCAACCTTTTCCTTTTGCATCCTTAGTGCTGCACAAGATGGCTCTTTCAGCTACAACTTGCTCCAATCAGGCTTCGGCCTACACTCTGTTCCTCTGCTCCTCCTGCTGTCCCTGGGCTCTAACACCGCCAGTTGGTGCCTGGAAGTGCTGTGTGCACAGTCAACAGTCGCTCCTCTGTTATTGGGGTTTAGTAACGTCAGCTGATCCCCAGCTGTGTGTGCGGCAATACCTCCAATCTGCTCCTCCTGCTGTCCCTGGGCTCTAACACCGCCAGTTGGTGCCTGGAAGTGCTGTCTGCACAGTCAACAGTCGCTCCTCTGTTATTGGGGTTCAGTAACGTCAGCTGATCCCCAGCTGTGTGTGCGGCAATACCTCCAATCTGCTCCTCCTGCTGTCCCTGGGCTCTAACACCGCCAGTTGGTGCCTGGAAGTGCTGTGTGCACAGTCAACAGTCGCTCCTCTGTTATTGGGGTTTAGTAACGTCAGCTGATCCCCAGCTGTGTGTGCGGCAATACCTCCAATCTGCTCCTCCTGCTGTCCCTGGGCTCTAACACCGCCAGTTGGTGCCTGGAAGTGCTGTCTGCACAGTCAACAGTCGCTCCTCTGTTATTGGGGTTCAGTAACGTCAGCTGATCCCCAGCTGTGTATCCGGCAACGTGTCATGCGACCGCCACGCTGGCACAACTAAAATGTAAGGGGACCTGTCCCCCCCCCCCCCCTAGGCGTTTGTTACTGAAAGAGCCACCTTGTGCAGCACTAATACTGCACAAGGAAAAGGTCGCTCTTGAAATTATGCTCCTTGGAAACGCTGAACTACACACTCATGTAATGTGTCCCCTCACACCGTCCAACCGTCCCGGAGGTGGGACTTTCCTTTGTAATGTGATACAGCACAGCCGTCATTCTTACCCCCTTGGCACCGTGCTCTGCCTCCTTAGCGTTGTTTGATTCCGTCATGGACCCTGCGCTGTTATGTTATCCCTTGGCCATGCACAGTTTGCGCTGCCCGTCCTCTGACATCATTTGTTGTCGTCCTGGCTGCGCCTGTGCGTCCACGCTGCCCGAAATGACACCTCGCAGTGTCGTCTAATGTGATCCCACAGTGGGCCTGGTATCCATGGCCATGCGCAGTGCATATACTAGCCTCTCACTCCCCTTCTTCACGCTTCTTCAGACTAGGCGGCGTCAGCTGATCCCTAATAGCATGCCACGGCCGTGACGCCGCACAGTCTGAAGAAGCAGGAAGGAGGTGAGTGAGAGGCGATGATATGCACTGCGCATGCCCATGGATCCCTGGCCCGCAGTGGGATTACATTAGATGACACTGCGAGGTTGGATCTCGGGCAGCTTTGACGCACAGGCACTGCCAGCCTGACACCTAAATGATGTCAGAAGATGGGCACCGCTAACTGTGCATGGCCAAGGGATAACAGCGCGGGCTCCGTGACAGAACCAAACAATGTTGAGGAGGTGGCGCACGGCACCAAGGGGGTTGGAATGACGGCTGTGCTGTGTCACATTACAAAGGAAAGTCCCACTTCCGTGACGGTTTGACGGTGTGAGGGGACACATTATATGAGTGTGTACTTCAGCGTTTGCAAGGAGCATAATTTTAGGAGCCACCATTTTCAATGTGCAGTATTACTGCTGTACAAGATGGCTCTTTCAGCAACAAATGCCTGGAAGGGGGGGGGGGGTTAAAGGTTCCCTTTCAACTTGCTCCACTGCAGGCTTCGGCCTACACTCTGCTCCTCTTTGATTCCCTGGGTTTCAACACTGTCAGTTGCCACCTGGAAGTGTTGTCTACACAGAAAAAACACTAGCTGATGTGTCAGTGGGGTTCAGCACCGCCAGCTGTTCCCCTGCTGTGTAGTCGGCAACGTGTCCAGCACAAGCCACGCTGGCCCAACAGAACAAAAGCTGCCACCAGTGCAGGCTTCGGCCTACACTCTGCTCCTCTCCTCCTCCTGCTGACCCTGGGCTCTAACACCGCCAGTTTTTGCCCGGAAGTGCTAGCTGCACAGAGAAAAACACCAGCCAATGTGTTAGTGGGGTTCAGCACCGCCAGCTGTTCCCCTGCTGTGTAGTCGGCAACGTGTCCAGCACAAGCCACGCTGGCACAACAGACCAAAAGCTGCCACCAGTGCAGGCTTCGGCCTACACTCTGCTCCTCTCCTCCTCCTGCTGACGCTGGGCTCTAACACCGCTAGTTTTTGCCCGGAAGTGCTAGCTGCACAGAGAAAAACACACGCCAATGTGTAAGTGGGGTTCAGTACCACCAGCTGTTCCCCTGCTGTGTAGCCGGCAACGTGACCTGCAAACGCCACGCAGGCACATGAACTGAAATTGAAGGGAGCCTGCCCCCCACCCCCAGGTGGTTCTATGTATAACAGCCACCTTGTACAGCAGTAATGCAGCATTTGTACAAGGTGGCTGACTTTTTCTCCTTGCCCACGTTGAATTAAACACGTACAAAATATGTGTCTCATAACAGACCATTACAATGTCCCTGAGGTGTGACTTTCCTTTTTAATGACACGCAGCACCCCCCTTGGTAGCGCTGCCCGTCTTCTGACATCATTGGTTGGCTGCCTGTGCCTGTGCGTCCGCCCTGCCCGACACAACCCCCCTCGTTGTCTCATATATTTTGGCTGCGAGGGTGTGATTGATGGGCATGTGCAGTGCATATGTTCGCCTGTCTTCACTCATCTCCTTCCGCCTTCTTCATACTGTGCGGCCTCATGGCCGTGGTAGGCGATAAGGGATCAGCTGAGGCCGCCCAGTCTGAAGCAGGTGTAAGGACATGTGTGAGCGGCGAACATATTTACTGCGCCAGGCCACAAATCCCAGCTCTGCAGTGTGACTTTATTGAAAGACACTGCGGGTCTGGGATTCATGCCCATTGCTACCCGCACCGGCCAACATGAAATGAGGTGAGAAGACAGGCAGCTCTCACAGCGCATGCCCAAGGGATCACAATAGCGCAGACTCCTGTACAGCAAATAACAACGCTCAGGAGGCTGCGCCCAGCAACAAGGCGTTATTTATGTGCACCTGTGCTGCGTCTCCTTAAATAGAAAAGGCACGCCTCCAATACAGTTTTACTGTACAATGGGCAAAATTGTGTACGTCTTTCATTCTGCGTGTGCAATGAGCAAAACTTAAAGAGCAACCTTTAACTTGTGGAGCTTTACTGCTGCACAAGGTGTGGCTCTTCAACATTGTAACACCTGAGGGTGGGTTAAAGGTTACCTTTGAAATTGGTTCAATTAGGCTTCGGCCTACACTCTGCTCCTCCTGCAGACCCTGGGCTCTAACTACGCCAGTTAGGGCCCGGAAGTGCTGGCTGCACAGAGAAAAACACCCGCCAATGTGTCAGTGGGGTTCAGCACCGCCAGCTGTTCCCCTGCTGTGTAGCCGGCATCGTGTCCAGCACAAGCCACGCTGGCACAACTGACCAAAAGCTGCCATCAGTGCAGGCTTCGGCCTACACTCTGCTCCTCTCCTCCTTCTGCTGACCCTGGGCTATAACACCGCTAGTTTTTGCCCGGAAGTGCTAGCTGCACAAAGAAAAACACACGCCAATGTGTCAGTGGGGTTCAGCACCGCCAGCTGTTCCCCTGCTGTGTAGCCGGCAACATGACCTGCAAACGCCTCGCAGGCACATGAACTGAAATTAAAGGGAAACCCTGCCACCCACCCCAAGGTGTTTCTATGTATAACAGCCACCTTGTACAGCAGTACTGCTGCATTTGTACAAGGTGGCTGACTTTTTCTCCTTGCCCACGTTGAATGTAACACGTACAAAATGTGTCTCATTACAGACCATTACAATGTCCCTGAGGTGTATATTTCCTTTTTAATGACACGCAGCACCCCCCTTGGTAGCGCTGCCCGTCTTCTGACATCATTGGTTTGCTGGCTGCGCCTGTGCGTCCGCCCTGCCTGAAACAACGCTCCTCGTTGTCTTACTTATTTTGACTGCGAGGGTGTGATTGATGGGCACGAGCAGGGCATATCTTCGCCTGTCTTTACTCATCTCCTTCCGCCTTCTTCAGACTGTGCGGCCTCACGGCCGCGGCATGCAAGGAGGGATCAGATGAGGCCGCCCAGTCTGAAGCAGGTGTAAGGACATGAGTGACAGGCGAAAAAAAGTAGTGCGCAAGGCCACGAATCCCAGCCCCGTAGTGTGACTTATAGAAAAGACACTGCGGGTCTGGGTTTCATGGCCATCGCTAACCGCACCGGCAAACATGAAATGAGGTCCGAAGACAGGCAGCGCTCACAGCGCATGGCCAAGGGATAACAAGAGCGCAGACTCTTGTACAGCAAATAACAATGCTCAGGAATCTGCGCCCAGCACCTAGGTGTAAAGTTTGACACCTGTGCTGCGTCTTCTTAAAAAGACAAGTCACGCCTCCACTACTGTTTGACAGTATAATGGGCTAAATAGTGTACGTGTTTTATTCAGCGGGTGCAAGTAGCAAAATTAATAGAGCAACCTTTTACTTGAGCAGCATTAATGCTGCACAAGGTGTGGCTCTTGTACCTTGCAACACCTGAGGGGGGGTTAAAGGTTACTTTTGAAATTGGTTCTACTAGGCTTCGGCCTACACTCTGCTCCTCTCCTCCTCCTGCTGACCCTGGGCTCTAACACCGCTAGTTTTTGCCCGGAAGTGCTAGCTGCACAGAGAAAAACACCAGCCAATGTGTTAGTGGGGTTCAGCACCGCCAGCTGTTCCCCGGCTGTGTAGCCGGAATCGTGTCCAGCACAAGCCACGCTGGCACAACAGACCAAAAGCTGCCACCACTGCAGGCTTTGGCCTACACTCTGCTCCTCTCCTCCTCCTGCTGACGCTGGGCTCAAACACCGCTAGTTTTTGCCCGGAAGTGCTAGCTGCACAGAGAAAAACACCAGCCAATGTGTTAGTGGGGTTCAGCACCGCCAGCTGTTCCCCTGCTGTGTAGCCGGCAACGTGACCTGCAAACGCCACGCAGGCACATGAACTGAAATTGAAGGGAGCCTGCCCCCCACCCCCAGGTGTTTCTATGTATAACAGCCACCTTGTACAGCAGTAATGCTGCATTTGTACAAGGTGGCTGACTTTTTCTACTTGCCCACGTGGAACTCAACACGTACAAAATGTGTCTCATTGAGACCATTCCACTCTCCCTGAGGTGTGACTTTCCTTTCTAATGATACGCAGCACCACCCTTTGTAGCGCTGCCCGTCTTTTGACATCATTGGTTAGCTGGCTGCGCCTGTGCATCTGCCCTGCTCGAAAAAAATCCCCTTCGGTGTCTTATTTATTTTGACAGCGAGGGTGTGGTTTATGGGCACGAGCAGTGCATATGTTCGCCTGTCGTCACTCATCTCCTTCCGCCTTCTTCAGACTGTGCAGCCTCATGGCCGCGGCATGCGAGAAGGGATCAGCAGAGGCCGCCCAGTCTGAAGCAGGTGAGAGGACGTGTGTGAGCAGCGAAAATATTTACTGATCAAGGCCACAAATCCCAGCACCGCAGTGTGACTTTATGAAAAGGCACTGTGGGTCTGGGATTCATGGCCATCGTTAACCGCACCAGCCAACATGAAATTAGGTCATAAGACGGGCTGCGCTAACAGGGTATTGCCAAGGGATAACACAAGAGCGCAGACTCCTGTACTGCAAATAACAACTCTCAGGAATCTGCGCCCAGCACCTAGGTGTAAATTTTGACACCTGTGCTGCGTCTTCTTAAAAAGACAAGTCACGCCTCCACTACTGTTTGACAGTATAATGTGCTAAATAGTGTACGTGTTTTATTCAGCCTGTGCAAGGAGGAAAATTAATAGAGCAACCTTTTACTTGTGCAGCATTAATGCTGCACAAGGTGTGGCTCTTGTACCTTGCAACACCTGAGGGGGGGTTAAAGATTACCTTTGAAATTGGTTCAACTAGGCTTCGGCCTACACTCTGCTCCTCTCCTCCTCCTGCTGACCCTGGGCTCAAACACCGCTAGTTTTTGCCCGGAAGTGCTAGCTGCACAGAGAAAAACACCAGCCAATGTGTTAGTGGGGTTCAGCACCGCCAGCTGTTCCCCTGCTGTGTAGCCGGCATTGTGTCCAGCACAAGCCACGCTGGCACAACTGACCAAAAGCTGCCACCACTGCAGGCTTCGGCCTACACTCTACTCCTCTCCTCCTCCTGCTTCCCCTGGGCTCTAACACCGCTAGTTTTTGCCCGGAAGTGCTAGCTGCACAGAGAAAAACACCAGCCAATGTGTTAGTGGGGTTCAGCACCGCTAGCTGTTCCCCTGCTGTGTAGCCGGCAACGTGACCTGCAAACGCCACGCAGGCACATGAACTGAAATTGAAGGGAGCCTGCCCCCCACCCCCAGGTGTTTCTATGTATAACAGCCACCTTGTACAGCAGTAATGCTGCATTTGTACAAGGTGGCTGACTTTTTCTACTTGCCCATGTGGAACTCAACACGTACAAAATGTGTCTCATTGAGACCATTCCACTCTCCCTGAGGTGTGACTTTCCTTTCTAATGATACGCAGCACCACCCTTTGTAGCGCTGCCCGTCTTTTGACATCATTGGTTAGCTGGCTGCGCCTGTGCGTCTGCCCTGCTCGAAAAAAATCCCCTTCGGTGTCTTATTTATTTTGACAGCGAGGGTGTGGTTTATGGGCACGAGCAGTGCATATGTTCGCCTGTCGTCACTCATCTCCTTCCGCCTTCTTCAGACTGTGCAGCCTCATGGCCGCGGCATGCGAGAAGGGATCAGCAGAGGCCGCCCAGTCTGAAGCAGGTGTAAGGACGTGTGTGAGCGGCGAAAATATTTACTGCTCAAGGCCACGAATCCCAGCACCGCAGTGTGACTTTATGAAAAGGCACTGTGGGTCTGGGATTTATGGCCATCGTTAACCGCACCGGCCAACATGAAATGAGGTCATAAGACGGGCAGCGCTAACAGGGCATTGCCAAGGGATAACACAAGAGCGCAGACTCCAGTACAGCAAATAACAACGCTCAGAAAGCTGCGCCAAGCACCAAGGCGTTATTTGGGACACCTGTGCTGCGTCTCCTTAACAAGACAAGTCACGCCTCCACTACAGTTTGACTGTAGAATGGGCTAAATTGTGTACGTGTTTCATTCAGCGTGTGCAAGTAGACACATTAATAGAGCAACCTTTGACTTGTGCAGCATTAATGCTGCACAAGGTGTGGCTCTTATACTTTGTAACACCTGAGGGGGGGTTAAAGGTTTCCTTTGAAATTGGTTCAACTAGGCTTTGGCCTACACTCTGCTCCTCTCCTCTTCCTGCTGCCCCTGAGCTCTAACACCGCTAGTTTTTGCCCGGAAGTGCTAGCTGCACAGAGAAAAACACCCGCCATTGTGTCAGTGGGGTTCAGCAACGCCAGCTGTTCCCCCACTGTGTAGCCGGCAAAGTGTCCTGCAAACGCAACGCAGACACAAAGCTGCCTCCAGTGCAGGCTTCGGCCTACACTCTGCTCCCCCTGCTTACCCTTTGCTCCAACACCGCTAGTTGGGGCTCTAGGAAGACAATCTTTAATAGGCAACGCATCCGGGTTCCAGCAACGTCAGCTGGTTCTCGGCAGTGTCTTTGTCACGGGTACTCCCTCCTGCCCAGCCTGGTTCCAGCACCGTCAGCTGGTTCCGGGTAGTGTCAATGTCACTTACACGCCTATACATTGTCCCGTCGTGTTGCGGCCGGGTTAGCCAACTCCATGGTGCCTCCAGTTTAGGAGCTTCCTATGTGGGCTGCGTGAATTGGTAGTCAAGGCTGGTTCTGTAGTGCCAGTAGGCCAAGCTCCCCCTGTAGGACTGTTGGGGTTCGGTAACTGCGGCTGCCTCGCGGCCTAGCTGTTCTCTCCTATCCTGTGGACCTTCGGGTCCACCACCTGGTTCCAGCACCGTCAGCTGGTTTCGGGCAGAGCCTTTGGCTTAGGTGCCTCCTCCTGGGTATCCGAGTTCCGCCAACGCCAGGCGGTCCTTGGTAGTGCTTTTAAGCGCGGGCACCTACAGCTTAGTAACCGGGTTCAAGCACCGCCAGCTGGTCCTCGGTCGTGCCATTGGCTCTTGCACACTGGGGCAACGCATCCGAGTTCCAGCACCGCCAGCTGGTTCCCGGCAGTGTTTTTGTCACGGGGACTCCCTCGTGCCCAGCCTGCTTCCAGCACCGTCAGCTGTTTCCGGGTACTGTCAAACTCACTGAGACACCTATGCGTTGCCCCGTCGTGTTGCGGTCGAGTTAGCCAACTCCAGGGTGCCTCCAGTTTAGGAGCTTCCTATGTGGGCTGCGTGAATTGGCAGTCAAGGCTGGTTCTGTAGTGCCAGTAGGCCAAGCTCCCCCTGTAGGACTGTTGGGGTTCGGTAACTGCGGCTGCCTCGCGGCCTAGCTGTTCTCTCCTCTCCTGTGGACCTTCGGGTTCACCACCTGGTTCCAGCACCGTCAGCTGATTCCGGGCCGAGCCTTTGGCTTAGGTGCCTCCTCCTGGGTATCCGAGTTCCGCCAACGCCAGGCGGTCCTTGGTAGTGGTTTTAAGCGCGGGCACCTACAGCTTAGTAACCGGGTTCCAGCACCGTCAGCTGGTCCTCGGTTGTGCCATTGGCTCTTGCACACTGGGGCAACGCATCCGGGTTCCAGCACCGCCAGCTGGTTCCCGGCAGTGTTTTTGTCACGGGTACTCCCTCGTGCCCAGCCTGGTTCCAGCACCGTCAGCTGTTTCCGGGTACTGTCAAACTCACTGAGACATCTATGCGTTGCCCCGTCGTGTTGCGGTCGAGTTAGCCAACTCCAGGGTGCCTCCAGTTTAGGAGCTTCCTATGTGGGCTGCGTGAATTGGTAGTCAAGGCTGGTTCTGTAGTGCCAGTAGGCCAAGCTCCCCCTGTAGGACTGTTGGGGTTCGGTAACTGCGGCTGCCTCGCGGCCTAGCTGTTCTCTCCTCTTCTGTGGACCTTCGGGTTCACCACCTGGTTCCAGCACCGTCAGATGGTTCCGGGCAGAGCCTTTGGCTTAGGTGCCTCCTCCTGGGTATCCGAGTTCCGCCAACGCCAGGCGGTCCTTGGT
The DNA here is from genome assembly GCF_032444005.1 of Ranitomeya imitator. Taxonomy (NCBI): domain Eukaryota; kingdom Metazoa; phylum Chordata; class Amphibia; order Anura; family Dendrobatidae; genus Ranitomeya; species Ranitomeya imitator. The sequence continues at coordinate 706,659,449 of NC_091284.1, read as the reverse complement.
AGTGCTTTTAAGCGCGGGCACCTACAGCTTAGTAACCGGGTTCCAGCACCGTCAGCTGGTCCTCGGTCGTGCCATTGGCTCTTGCACACTGGGGCAACGCATCCGGGTTCCAGCACCGCCAGCTGGTTCCGGGTACTGTCAAACTCACTGAGACACCTATGCGTTGCCCCGTCGTGTTGCGGTCGAGTTAGCCAACTCCAGGGTGCCTCCAGTTTAGGAGCTTCCTATGTGGGCTGCGTGAATTGGCAGTCAAGGCTGGTTCTGTAGTGCCAGTAGGCCAAGCTCCCCCTGTAGGACTGTTGGGGTTCGGTAACTGCGGCTGCCTCACGGCTTAGCTGTTCTCTCCTCTCATGTGGACCTTCGGGTTCACCACCTGGTTCCAGCACCGTTAGCTGGTTCCGGGCCGAGCCTATGGCTTAGGTGCCTCCTCCTGGGTATCTGAGTTCCGCCAACGCCAGGCGGTCCTTGGTAGTGCTTTTAAGCGCGGGCACCTACAGCTTAGTAACCGGGTTCCAGCACCGTCAGCTGGTCCTCGGTCGTGCCATTGGCTCTTGCACACTGGGGCAACGCATCCGGGTTCCAGCACCGCCAGCTGGTTCCCGACAGTGTTTTTGTCACGGGTACTCCCTCGTGCCCAGCCTGGTTCCAGCACCGTCAGCTGTTTCCAGGTACTGTCAAACTCACTGAGACACCTATGCGTTGCCCCGTCGTGTTGCGGTCGAGTTAGCCAACTCCAGGGTGCCTCCAGTTTAGGAGCTTCCTATGTGGGCTGCGTGAATTGGCAGTCAAGGCTGGTTCTGTTGTGCCAGTAGGCCAAGCTCCCCGTGTAGGACTGTTGGGGTTCGGTAACTGCGGCTGCCTCGCGGCTTAGCTGTTCTCTCCTCTCCTGTGGACCTTCGGGTTCACCACCTGGTTCCAGCACCGTCAGCTGGTTCCGGGCCGAGCCTTTGGCTTAGGTGCCTCCTCCTGGGTATCCGAGTTCCGCCAACGCCAGGCGGTCCTTGGTAGTGCTTTTAAGCGCGGGCACCTACAGCTTAGTAACCGGGTTCCAGCACCGTCAGCTGGTCCTCGGTCATGCCATTGGCTCTTGCACACTTGGGCAACGCATCCGGGTTCCAGCACCGCCAGCTGGTTCCCGGCAGTGTTTTTGTCACGGGTACTCCCTCGTGCCCAGCCTGGTTCCAGCACCGTCAGCTGTTTCCGGGTACTGTCAAACTCACTGAGACACCTATGCGTTGCCCCGTCGTGTTGCGGTCGAGTTAGCCAACTCCAGGGTGCCTCCAGTTTAGGAGCTTCCTATGTGGGCTGCGTGAATTGGCAGTCAAGGCTGGTTCTGTAGTGCCAGTAGGCCAAGCTCCCCCTGTAGGACTGTTGGGGTTCGGTAACTGCGGCTGCCTCGCGGCCTAGCTGTTCTCTCCTCTCCTGTGGACCTTCGGGTTCACCACCTGGTTCCAGCACCGTCAGCTGGTTCCGGGCCGAGCCTTTGGCTTAGGTGCCTCCTCCTGGGTATCCGAGTTCCGCCAACGCCAGGCGGTCCTTGGTAGTGCTTTTAAGCGCGGGCACCTACAGCTTAGTAACCGGGTTCCAGCACCGTCAGCTGGTCCTCGGTCATTCCATTGGCTCTTGCACACTTGGGCAACGCATCCGGGTTCCAGCACCGCCAGCTGGTTCCCGGCAGTGTTTTTGTCACGGGTACTCCCTCGTGCCCAGCCTGGTTCCAGCACCGTCAGCTGTTTCCGGGTACTGTCAAACTCACTGAGACACCTATGCGTTGCCCCGTCGTGTTGCGGTCGAGTTAGCCAACTCCAGGGTGCCTCCAGTTTAGGAGCTTCCTATGTGGGCTGCGTGAATTGGCAGTCAAGGCTGGTTCTGTAGTGCCAGTAGGCCAAGCTCCCCCTGTAGGACTGTTGGGGTTCGGTAACTGCGGCTGCCTCGCGGCCTAGCTGTTCTCTCCTCTCCTGCGGACCTTCTGGTCCACATCCTGGTTCCAGCACCGTCAGCTGGTTCTCGGCAGTGTCTTTTGCTCTTGTACCTTCTGCTCCCCATCCTGGTTCCAGTACCGTCAGCTGGTTCCGGGCAGAGCCTTTGGCTTAGGTGCCTCCTTCTGGGTATCCAAGTTCCACCAACGTCAGGTGGTCCTTGGTAGTGCTTTCAGGCACGGGTACCTCCTGCTTAGTAACCGGGTTCCAGTAACGTCAGCTGGTCCTCGGTAGTTCCATTGGCTCTTGGACCTTCGGCTACCCATCCGGGTTCCAGTACCGTCAGCTGGTTCTCGGCAGTGTCTTTTGCTCTTGTACCTTCTGCTCCCCATCCTGGTTCCAGTAACGTCAGCTGGTTCCGGGCAGAGCCTTTGGCTTAGGTGCCTCCTTCTGGGTATCCGAGTTCCGCCAACGTCAGGCGGTCCTTGGTAGTGCTTTTTAGCACGGGTACCTCCTGCTTAGTAACCGGGTTCCAGTAATGTCAGCTGGTACTCGGTAGTTCCATAGGCTCTTGAACCTTCGGGTAGCCATCCGAGTTCCAGTTCCATCAGCTGGTTCTTGGCATTTTCTCAGCCTTCTTGTACCTTCTGCTACATTTCCAAGCTGAAGACCCTAAAGTCGACGACCCGGAAGACCACCCCTAAGATGACGACGACACCAGAGACGACAACCAGTGAGATGACGACGACCCTGGAGATGACGACCCTGAAGACCACCCCGATGACGACGACGGCGGAGACGACGACGGCGGAGACGACGACCCTGCAGACGACGACCCTGGAGACGACGACATGGAAGACCGAGAAGCAGAAGAACAAGAGGCTGCAGAACAAAGAGCAGAAGAACATTAAGCATAACACTTAATATCAGAGCAAAAGATATTATCTAAATTATATGCAGAAGAAGACTAAGCAGTGTATGGGGGTGAGTCCGTTCCTCCTCGTGGTGCCCCTGGATAAAGCCTGATGCTGCAGGCCAAACTGAACGCGGACAAATGTAACTTTTGTGACAGGCAGAACGGAAGGTGTAATCTTCAAACTTTTATAGATAACAACTACGGGAATGCCTGTCACAAATGAGAATATGATGAAGAAGTAGAATAGGAAGAATAATAACAGTTGAATAAAATGAATATGTAGAATAGGAAGAATAATAATAGTTGAATAAAATGAATATGAAGAATGTAATCCCCAAAAAAATAGGTAGAAGATGAAGAAGAAGATGAATAAGGTGAAGAAGAAGTTGATGTCAAAGATGCTGATGATGATGAAGATGAAAGTGTGGGAAAAGAAAAAAAAAAGAAGGGGAAGGGCGTGGAATAGTGAAACATCAGAAGGGGAAGGGCGTGGAATAGTGAAACATCAATATCTGACAAAATAAAAAAAAATTTACATAGTCAATATCTTTGTCACTCCGAACGTCTTTAAAAAAAAAAAAAAAATCATGCTATTCTATTTGATTGGGCTAAACCTCTATGCCTTTAATGTCTCCGCCACCTCCCCAAATACATCCTGCATTATTCTTAGTTGTTTTCCTTCATGTAGAATGAACCTACAAGGAAAGAAAGGGTTTATTTTAATTCCGATATTTTGGTCCCATTGACTTGCATTGGGATCGGGTATCGGTATCGGCGATATCCGATATTTTTTGAATATCGGCCGATCCTATCCGATACCGATACTTTCCGATATCGGAAGGTATCGCTCAACACTAACTGTAAGCTGTCAGTGTGATTTTACTGTTCACCGCACTGAATTGCCGGCTTTTCTCTCTAACACCACTGCGTATTTCTCGCAAGTTACACTGCTGGTCCGTGTGTGATCCGTATTTTTCTGGCTTCCATAGACTTTCATTGGCGTATTTTTTGCGCAATACGGTGACAAACGCAGCATGCTGCGATTTTGTACGGCCGTAGAAAGCCGTATAATACGGATCAGTAAAATACGGCAGATAGGAGCAGGGGCATAGAGAATAATTGTGCCATTTGTTTGGCGAGTTTTACGGACGTATTTTCTGCGCTCTTACGTCCGTAAAACTCGCTAGTGTGACTCCAGCCTAATAGTTACCAAAATGTAATACTATTTACTGCATTAATAATCTAAACTTGTGCGCGATCTTTATAGCTACATTAATGAATCATCTACAGTATGCTGAGTTTTCAATTTCATCCTGTATTACTAGTTTAGAGGAAGCGATTTTCAGAAGTGATGTGGCACGCATATTTTATGTATACCTGGTATGTACAACGTATACTGAATTAAATATAGTTAATTGATATATAATTATGTTTAATTAAATGCTTTACATAACGGAGTAATATCATTATGTATGACATGTTGGTGTATTATTAAACAATAGATACTAAATCAAGATAACGCCTTGTATAGCTCTCCAACATCCTGACAACTGTAATTACTGCTAGTCACCACCAGAGGGAAATAGAGAATCACACAGCAACAAAACCTTGAGCAGCTCAACCGCCAAACTAAGAAAAAGAAGTCAATGGAGGGTGTTGTAAGAAGTCACTGTAAGCTAGAAAAAGGCAGACAATTTTGATATTTTCTCTAATCATTAGTTTTCTCTTTTAAAAAAAAACTGCTTTCGTCAATGACATTGTAAGAGGACAGGTGCATCCGAGAAAATCAGTCCAGTTATGCTAATCACACTTTGATCAGAGTGTGGTCCGATTTTCTCGGAGGTGGAGAGAAAAAAGTTTCTCCACTTTCTCTATAATGTCAGTCTGTGAAAATAGAACTGAGATTTATTTTCTCCAAGGACCCACAGAGTTGAGTGGGCGATTACCATCTGATTCTCGGAAGCATCTTGTGTATGCTGCGATTTTTTTTCATTGGACCGAGTCGGTCCGAGACAAAAATAGGACATAGAATAAATAACATGGGGACGAGCGATAGCCGTCAAAACGACACATGGCAATTGTCCGAGTTATACGGTCGCCTGCAGAAGACCTTAAGCTTTTTTGTCATTGATCAAGAACACTGTACGCTGAAAGATTCAACTCCTGACATTAAACACATAAACTTATATTTAGCATGAAAACTTTATAGGGTTTAAGCATGAAGTATGGATTTAATATACCATAATTTTATAATTCTCCAATTTCTGCAGATCGTCTAATTGAACCCTTGAGAGACGCACATGGAAAGACAGATTAGACACCGCATTTGTACCATAGAGGAAGATGATGCGGCTTCTATGGGGGCATTATAGGCATGTGGTCCCCACAGGATCTGCAAAAAAGAAAGAGGTAAATGTGAAGCCAGTGACCTAACAGAGGCGGCGAACCAAAAATAATAGAAAGAGATGTATGATAATAACGCGTAGGTAGTTAGCTACTATTGTTTAGAAAGGAATGAAAATGCACGATTCAACTGTAAGACCATGTTCACACATAGAATGAATGCAGCACTTTATCTTTATCTGGATGTTTTCTGCACATATCCCCCCCCAAGATAAGCAATAAAAATCTTGCTTTTTTGTGATGCATTTCCCCCTCTATTTGATGCGTTTTACTGCAGATTTGAAGTATTGTTTTTTAGTGCTTTTTTGGTATTGTTTTGTGTGTCTTACATGCTTTAGATGCATAGTGGGCAGGATTTTTCATAAAATCACATCCACTTTCCTTGAACGATTAGATGCAGATTTTCTGCACAATATGGACGCAGTGGAAAAATGCATCATATACGCTGCATAGGAGGGCTCATGTAAGGGCCACATTACACATCTGTGTTGCATGGATTCAAAATACTCTGGGCATTAAAATCTAGGGACAAACCCAATATATATACTATTTCACAATGAAGCCCCCAGAAGTTTGTTTGTCATAGATTTACTTGTGGCAAGGGGCAGACATAACATTGGTGAAACCTAGGCAGTTGTATATGGGCCCAAGGAATAAGGGGTCACATCAGCATCCAAAGTAGCTTCTGAGATTGACACATAGACGGGTACATTATGATGAGCTATTAGCCTGCAGAAGACCTACAGCGACCCTCCTCTCTGTCCGTCCATGGATGAGGCATGTTCTGTCTCATACCATATTACAGAGATATACCAAGTTACCGTATGTGATGCAGAACCTTAGATTTACCACATTTACACACAGAGAAACCTCAGTTTGTCCGTACTGTAAAGACTCCATTAAGGGATTTCATAATAAGCAGTGTTATTAATATAATAATTCATTTACAAGCAGAAGTAATCTTCTAATCACCCTGCGGGAGCTGCCAGCAGTGTTCTGGCTCCTGGTAGGACAGCCTGGGCCCTGTCTATGAACAGTAAGAGAACCTGTCATGAAGAACATTACATCTTAATTGCTCTGTGCTTTGACGTTCATGAACAATTATTTCCATAATATCCCCTTGTCCTCCCTTTTCACTTGCTAGAATGAAATGCCGGTAAACTGGTTCCACGTATATCAGAACTTTTATAATTCCTTACCTAGCTAGAATCAAAAATAGATCACATTATGCTTCTTTCCTAGTAGACACGCTCTTGTTCCTGTGAGCTGATAATATCGGCAGAATAAACGTGAATGAAAGGTTGGTCATGATGAATCACAGAGGATTGTGCAGACCATGATGGTGATTGCTCGACTTTGCCAAGTGTGACAGATAAGACATAAATGATTGCATCCTACATAACATAGTAACATAGTTAGCAAGGCCGAAAAAAAACGTTTGCCCATCCAGTTCAGCCTATATTCCTTAAGAATAAACCCTCAGATCTACGTCCTTCTAAAGAACCTAATAACTGTAAGATGCAATATTTTTACGCTCCAGGAAGACGTCCAGACCTCTCATGAACCCCTCGACTGAGTTGATCACCACCATAGTAACATAGTTAGCAAGGCCAAAAAAAGACATTTGTCCATCCAATATTCCATCAGAGAAAGGGAAATCAACCAGCACCCCAGATGTGACTCAAACCCACAATCCCTGGCTTAGGAGACCAGTCCCTTATCCATTAGGCAACTGGGGCTGGATGAATAATCACTGAAATATTCAGGACCAAGGGTGGCCGCCATTTCTCACAATTTATGATTTGGGCTTCCTTCTGTCTGGCATGGCAGTCACGGATTTCCTGGCACCATATCCACCTGTTTGCAATCGTTACACATGCCAGTCCTCTTTCGAGCACAGGACATCCACCTCCGGTACACCTTCGGGCACAGGACTGTCCACATCCGAGACCAGTTACAAAGGACAACTTGCACTGCTGTATACGCAGCGGGTGCCAGGCTATTCAGCTGCCATAGCTGCTGGTTCCACTGGCCTGTGCTGCTTCTCACACACAGCCAGCGCTTTGCAGACCTCTGCTCTGCACAACAGCACACAGCAGACTGACACTGACGTTGCACTTGACACACCCTTACTGCAGGATTTTTAGCAAAATATGCCAGTTTACTGCCCATTCATTGTGCCCCCATATATTTTAGTGCCCATATACATTGTGCTGACCCTGTGCTTTTGGTGACATGCACCTCCTGCTTTTCATATGGCACTAAAAGGGTGTTTAGCCTAGTTTAACTGAATAAAGAAATTAATTAAAAAAATGATGTGAGGTCCCCCTATTTTTGATTACCAGCAAAGGAAAAACAGACAGCTGCATGCTTTCATTATTAGGCTGGGTAGGTCCATGCTTATTAGGTTCTTCAGAAAATAAAAATACCATCACGCAGCTGCCCCAGATGTGGTGCATTACATTAGATGCACCAATGCTGGTGCTTTAACAAACTATTCCCGATTGCCTTGATGTGGTGGCAATGGAGTAATGGGGCTTGGGGTTGATGTCAGCTGTGATTTGTCAAAAATTACAGCTGTTATCAAGCCCTGATGTTAGTAGTGTCTATCAGACACCCCCATTACTAACCAAGTAGTCAAAAATAAAAACACACGCAAAAAATACTTTATTTAAAAACACACGACCACAAACCTTCCCTAGTTCAACAATTTATTTTTAAAAAACAACATGAAAGAGCGCCGTAGTCCAGAGAATCCACCATAGGTCACAAATGGATACCTGAAAAACATGAAGAGAGAAAGGAAAAAAAAGACTCTGTCCTTCATTCAATTATTTCTTAGAAAAAAGTTTCTCATGCAGCTCCGATGTTGTCCAGCATCTGGCCCCAGTGACTGTGACTAGCAGCAAGTAACGTTACTCTATTCACAGGTGTTGGATAGTGACATCACCACTCATCAGAGTTGCCGACTCCCGCTGTTAATATCATCGCACAGCTGTCTGCTTTACCTTTGCTGGCTATCAAAAATAGGGGGGAACCCACGTCATTTTTAAAAATTATTTATTAGGTTAAACCAGGCTAAACACCCTTTAGTCTCACATGAAAGGCACTAAAGGATGCAAGTTTATTATATGGAAACAGGAACACATGGGCTACTTGCACAGTGAACAAGTCTGTATGATCATGTTCACACACCACCAAGAAACCTGAAGACACAAAAGAGAATAGTAAAACCAAAAACACTTAGTTTGAAAAAATGTTGCAGTAATCCGCAAGTGCTAGTAAAAGATGTAAAAAACAGGGTATTTGGTTGATACGTTTTTTGCAAAAAATGTATACTAAGCTGCTCTACCAAACTTCACTCCTCTTGGGTTATCTGCACAAAAGCTGTTCTACCCTGTATGCACACATGGATTTTTCCTCTCTGAACCCTGTTCACACAGGTAATATACAGATGATCAGGTTTTTAAATACATCAGATAGGGATTGCATACATTACTTAGGACTGCTCTGATAAGGGTATACCGTGAAGTTTGGTAGAGCAGCTTAGTATACATTTTTTGCAAAAAACGTATCAACCAAATACCCTGTTTTTTACATCTTTTACTAGCACTTGCGGATTACTGCAACATTTTTTCAACCTGAGTGTTTTTGGTTTTACTATTCTCTTTTGTGTCTTCAGGTTTCTTGGTGGTGTGTGAACATGATCATACAGACTTGTTCACTGTGCAAGTAGCCCATGTGTTCCTGTTTCCATAATTGTTCTCTTGTGTCTACAAGACTGGGGAGTTCCACCACTCCTCTTGGGCTATCTGCACAAAAGCTGTTCTACCCTGTATGCACACATGGATTTTTCCTCTCTGAACCCTGTTCACACAGGTAATATACAGATGATCAGGTTTTTAAATACATCAGATAGGGATTGCATACATTAGTTAGGACTGCTCTGATAAGGGTATACCGTGAAGTTTGGTAGAGCAGCTTAGTATACATTTTTTGCAAAAAACGTATCAACCAAATACCCTGTTTTTTACATCTTTTACTAGCACTTGCGGATTACTGCAACATTTTTTCAAACTGAGTGTTTTTGGTTTTACTATTCTCTTTTGTGTCTTCAGGTTTCTTGGTGGTGTGTGAACATGATCATACAGACTTGTTCACTGTGCAAGTAGCCCATGTGTTCCTGTTTCCATAATTGTTCTCTTGTGTCTACAAGACTGGGGAGTTCCACCACTCCTCTTGGGCTATCTGCACAAAAGCTGTTCTACCCTGTATGCACACATGGATTTTTCCTCTCTGAACCCTGTTCACACAGGTAATATACAGATGATCAGGTTTTTAAATACATCAGATAGGGATTGCATACATTAGTTAGGACTGCTCTGATAAGGGTATACCGTGAAGTTTGGTAGAGCAGCTTAGTATACATTTTTTGCAAAAAACGTATCAACCAAATACCCTGTTTTTTACATCTTTTACTAGCACTTGCGGATTACTGCAACATTTTTTCAAACTGAGTGTTTTTGGTTTTACTATTCTCTTTTGTGTCTTCAGGTTTCTTGGTGGTGTGTGAACATGATCATACAGACTTGTTCACTGTGCAAGTAGCCCATGTGTTCCTGTTTCCATAATTGTTCTCTTGTGTCTACAAGACTGGGGAGTTCCACCACTCCTCTTGGGCTATCTGCACAAAAGCTGTTCTACCCTGTATGCACACATGGATTTTTCCTCTCTGAACGCTGTTCACACAGGTAATATACAGATGATCAGGTTTTTAAATACATCAGATAGGGATTGCATACATTACTTAGGACTGCTCTGATAAGGGTATACCGTGAAGTTTGGTAGAGCAGCTTAGTATACATTTTTTGCAAAAAACGTATCAACCAAATACCCTGTTTTTTACATCTTTTACTAGCACTTGCGGATTACTGCAACATTTTTTCAAACTGAGTGTTTTTGGTTTTACTATTCTCTTTTGTGTCTTCAGGTTTCTTGGTGGTGTGTGAACATGATCATACAGACTTGTTCACTGTACAAGTAGCCCATGTGTTCCTGTTTCCATAATTGTTCTCTTGTGTCTACAAGACTGGGGAGTTCCACCACTCCTCTTGGGCTATCTGCACAAAAGCTGTTCTACCCTGTATGCACACATGGATTTTTCCTCTCTGAACCCTGTTCACACAGGTAATATACAGATGATCAGGTTTTTAAATACATCAGATAGGGATTGCATACATTAGTTAGGACTGCTCTGATAAGGGTATACCGTGAAGTTTGGTAGAGCAGCTTAGTATACATTTTTTGCAAAAAACGTATCAACCAAATACCCTGTTTTTTACATCTTTTACTAGCACTTGCGGATTACTGCAACATTTTTTCAAACTGAGTGTTTTTGGTTTTACTATTCTCTTTTGTGTCTTCAGGTTTCTTGGTGGTGTGTGAACATGATCATACAGACTTGTTCACTGTGCAAGTAGCCCATGTGTTCCTGTTTCCATAATTGTTCTCTTGTGTCTACAAGACTGGGGAGTTCCACCACTCCTCTTGGGCTATCTGCACAAAAGCTGTTCTACCCTGTATGCACACATGGATTTTTCCTCTCTGAACCCTGTTCACACAGGTTATATACAGATGATCAGGTTTTTAAATACATCAGATAGGGATTGCATACATTAGTTAGGACTGCTCTGATAAGGGTATACCGTGAAGTTTGGTAGAGCAGCTTAGTATACATTTTTTGCAAAAAACGTATCAACCAAATACCCTGTTTTTTACATCTTTTACTAGCACTTGCGGATTACTGCAACATTTTTTCAAACTGAGTGTTTTTGGTTTTACTATTCTCTTTTGTGTCTTCAAGTTTATTATATGTAGGCTATTTGTGAAATTGTATATCTACAGGACATGTATCTGTCTCATATTTATCTATCTATTCTGAGTGTTCCCACTGTGAATTTACTGTACTTGGCAGATGAAATTTCATGGTTCCTTTGAGATGTGTGTATACAAATTGGACAGCATACGCATGGTCCATGTGCCATCCAATTTTTTTTCTCGCACCCAATGGAGAGTGTCATCAGATATACCCAGCCAATCACGTCATTTCCTGACACAGATTAGACCCAAGAAAAAATTTACAGATCAGCACTGCCTCACTGAATAACATTGGACAGAGTGCAGTGCAATGTTTTTTCGCAGTGCACTCCTCCATATTATACACCAGTGTGAGCAAACCCTAAATGTGAGCCGAGCCTTGTTCTGATTTTTTGTGGGGCGGAAGGAACACATAGACAGCAGTACAAGAATTGTTCCTATATTTATTTTTGCGTGGTTCACCATATGGAATAAGCAATGACTTTATTCTTCAGATCGGTGCGATTACAGCGATACCAGATTTATATCAGTTTTTTATGTTTGGCTGCTGTCACACAGTAAAAATGCTTTTTTTAATAAAATTAATAATTTTGTTGCCATGTTCTGTAACTTTTTTGTTGTTTGGTGAACAGAGCTGTATGAGGGTTTATTTTTTGCATGACCAATTTGAGATTTTTTCAATGCCATTTTGTGGTACATGTGCAGCGCCCCAGGGTCCTGGTCGTTGCAGTAATGTCATTTTCCTCTAGGGGTGAGTGATGTTACATTTGGAGGCAAAGAAGGAAAACTGCATCCAGGTATCACAAACATGCAACACATTTCACACTCCATGCCACCAGGGGGAGCTCTGCTCCTATTTATTAGGTCACTCCCCATATTGGTAAAACTGGTGACCTGTAGGGAAAGTGAGTTAGTTGCTGGCTGAGCTTCCCTCAGGTAGTTGGTCCCTGGCAGGGGTGGGATCCTGTCAGAGATCGAAGGAGAGGGACACGGAGCTGTGCATGCACTGAGAGCTGCAGCTCCTAGGAAGAGACACAGGAGGAGAACTGTATTGCAGAGAGGGTGAAAGAAGTCGTAGCAAAGGAGTGGATAACAGGAGGGGACCAGCCCTACACAGGCTGCCTCCTTTGGAGGCGCAGAATCCCGGCAGCCGGAACACCGAGGGAGCAATGACCCTTTATGCTTTGCTCCAGAGACCGTCAGGGCAGCTAATTTCACATTACCTGTCCGCCCTACACCCAGGAGGCAAGGTGGCACCCCTTAGAGGCTGGAGCATGATAGAGTCCCTATAAACCACCTCAAGCCACCGGTCATATGGGTTTGTCCTATCCGGGGACAGAGAGAGACACATAACATCTACAACATCTTTGAGGACCTTATGAGAAGCTTAGCAGTAAGGGACTACAACACTGTGGCGCTAGAGGAAGGCTACTGATTTCTACCTGGACAAGGGGATTCTGGACTTGCCTCCAAACCGGCCGGACTCTGCCTGCCCTGTGATCTGGTGCCCTGGACTGTGGATGCTGAAGTCTTCAGTAAAAGGTAAAGAGACTGCAACCTTGTGCCCTCATTCTTCACTGCGCCTCTCACCATCCACCATCTACACACTGGGAAGCCCTGGGCACATACTTCACCTGTGGGAAGATATACCATCTAGCTGCCATAACATCACCCCAGCGGACCTCTTAAAGCAGCGTCGGTCACCCTGACCAAATACCACAGGTGGCGTCATGAACATTTCCCCTTTAAAGACCTTTCCCTTTTACACGGACATCCCAGGGCCACGGACCGGGTCAGCCACCGTGACATCCCCTTGTGGACTGAAGGACCCGGTACCGAGTACACCACTGCCCTGACAGGGCGATCCACATGACATATTTTGATTGCTTTTTATTCAGATTTTTTAGACACGACATGAACAAAAATCAGCAATTCAGTAATTGTTTTTATCTATCTTTAAAAAACAAACTGCAGTTGGTGGGCAACAATATTCTGAAAACAGAAAGCCTTTTTAATAGCAGCTGCATCTATGCATCCTTTACCATATGGAGCTGTAGAGAAAAGTTATGCATATGAAAATTGCATTGTGGAATACCTGAACATTTTTGTCTTTCCTGACTATTTGCGCAGCCACCACTGGACAGACTAGACGCTCTCTAATTGACTCATGTTTACCTCTCCTAGGAGAAAGGCTGTGGAATTACTGACAGACTCTGTGGTTCAGAGAGAATATGAAGTGAACAGAGTTTCTGCCAGACATGTCATAATACTTACCAAAACAAAATAAGTCATGACAGTATTATTAGCCTGGTAATGAGAAGGTTCCTGCGGCCTTAACTGCAGTATCCTTGTTATAAAACCTCATGTAACTTATGGAAAGTCTCCTTCGAAACATGTTATCAGACCAATAACCTGCAAAATCCCTAATTTTTAGGGACAGTGCAATCTGATAGATTTACATATGTATTGAACAGGAGCCTAAAGCCCCCCAATACCCATTACAGTAATGTCAGCTGAACCCACCAATAATGACCGATACAATAGGCGGATTATAATGAGGCCAATTTGGGCTACCTCCGGGGCTCAAGACTCCAGGGTGTCCATGGCCAAGTTACCCTCATTATAATGTTTTGTGGCAGTGCACATATCCCAGCTTTTCTGGAATTTCGCTGCCGAAAAATCAGAATGGCAGCGCATTGGAATTCCCGTAGCCTATGCTGTGATGTGCAGCGCAATGACGTCATCAGCCGGCGCACTCCAGCATGTACGCGGTGGCCACCTGTAGAAGTGGAGCTGTGGGAATGGGAGCAAAGTGAGCATATGGTATTTTCTTTATTAATATGTGTATGGGATGTGTGCATATATATACCGTATATACTCGAGTATAAGCCGACCCGAGTATAAGCCGAACCCTTAATTTTGTCACAAAAAACTGGGAAAACTTATTGACTCGAGTATAAGCCTAGGGTGGAAATGCAGCATTTACCGGTGAATTTCAAAAATAAAAATAGATCATTATTTCCCCATAGCTGTGCCATATAGTGCTCTGCACCATTCATTATTTCCCCATAGCTGTGCCATATAGTGCCCTGCACCGTTCATTATTGCCCCATAGCTGTGCCATATAGTGCTCTGCACTGTTCATTATTGCCCGATAACTGTGCCATATAGTGCTCTGCACCGTTCATTATTGCCCCATAGCTGCCATATAGTGCTCTGCACTGTTCATATTTCCCCATAGCTGTGCCATATAGTGCTCTGCACCGTTCATATTTCCCCATAGCTGTGCCATATAGTGCTCTGCACCGTTCATTATTGCCCCATAGCTGCCATATAGTGATCTGCACCGTTCATATTTCCCCATAGCTGTGCCATATAGTGCTCTGCACCGTTCATATTTCCCCATAGCTGTGCCCCGTATAGTGCTCTGCACCGTTCATATTTCCCCATAGCTCTGCCATATAGTGCTCTGCACCGTTCATATTTCCCCATAGCTCTGCCATATAGTGCTCTGCACCGTTCATATTTCCCCATAGCTGTGCCATATAGTGTTCTGCGCCGTTCATATTTCCCCATAGATGCTCCACATAAATCTGTGCCGCTGCTGCTGCAGTAAAAAAAAAAAAATGCCATACTCACCTTTCTTGCTTGCAGCTCCCAGCGTCCGGTCCCGGCGTCTCTCCGCACTGACTGATCAGGCAGAGGGCGCCGCGCACACTATATGCGTCATCGCGCCCTCTCACCTGAACAGTCAGAGCGGATAGACGCCGGGAAGATGGAGCGGCGCCCGGCGGCTGGAACGGGGACAGGTAAATATGCGATACTTACCTGGTCCCGGCGTCCGGCTCCTTCCCCCGGACAGCTGTCTTCGGTGCCGCAGCCTCTTCCTCTATCAGCGGTCACCGGCACCGCTGATTAGAGAAATGACTATGTGGCTCCACCCCTATGGGAGGTGGAGCCGCATATTCATTTCTCTAATGAGCGGTCCCACGTGACCGCTGAACAGTGGAAGAACTGCAGCACCGAAGACCGTGGGACAGGCGGGGAGCGCCAGGATCGCCGGAAGCAGGTATGCCTCAGCGCCCTCACCCGCAGACCCTGCCACCCACCTTGACTCGAGTATAAGCCGAGAGGGGCACTTTCAGCCCAAAAATTTGGGCTGAAAATCTCGGCTTATACTCGAGTATATACGATATGGGCTATGTGAGGGCTGGTAGTGTATATAAGTTGCTGTGTGGGGGGTTCATACTGTATACAAGGGCTCATCTATATACAGTTATATGAAAAAGTTTGGGCACCCCTATTAATATTAAGCTTAATGTTTTATAAAATTGTTTTTTTTGCAACAGCTATTTCAGTTTAACATAGTAACATAGTTAGTAAGGCCGAAAAAAGACATTTGTCCATCCAGTTCAGCCTATATTCCATCATATTAAATCCCCAGATCTACGTCCTTCTACAGAACCTAATTGTATGATACAATATTGTTCTGCTCCAGGAAGACATCCAGGCCTCTCTTGAACCCCTCGACTGAGTTCGCCATCACCACCTCCTCAGGCAAGCAATTCCAGATTCTCACTGCCCTAACAGTAAAGAATCCTCTTCTATGTTGGTGGAAAAACCTTCTCTCCTCCAGACGCAAAGAATGCCCCCTTGTGCCCGTCACCTTCCTTGGTATAAACAGATCCTCAGCGAGATATTTGTATTGTCCCCTTATATACTTATACATGGTTATTAGATCGCCCCTCAGTCGTCTTTTTTCTAGACTAAATAATCCTAATTTCGTTAATCTATCTGGGTATTGTAGTTCTCCCATCCCCTTTATTAATTTTGTTGCCCTCCTTTGTACTCTCTCTAGTTCCATTATATCCTTCCTGAGCACCGGTGCCCAAAACTGGACACAGTACTCCATGTGCGGTCTAACTAGGGATTTGTACAGAGGCAGTATAATGCTCTCATCATGTGTATCCAGACCTCTTTTAATGCACCCCATGATCCTGTTTGTAGTTTCATATATCTAATTACTGTTGGACACAGTAATGTTTCTGCCTTGAAATGAGGTTTATTGTACTAACAGAAAATGTGCAATCTGCATTCAAACAAAATTTGACAGGTGCATAAGTATGGGCACCCCGCCAGAAAAGTGACTTTAATATTTAGTAGATCCTCCTTTTGCAAAAATAACAGCCTCTAGTCGGTTCCTGTAGCTTTTAATGAGTTCCTGGATCCTGGATGAAGGTATTATTTACCATTCCTCTATACAAAACAATTCCAGTTCAGTTAAGTTTGATGGTCGCCGAGCATGGACAGCCCTCTTCAAATGATCCCACAGATGTTCAATGATATTCAGGTCTGGGGACTGGGATGGCCATTCCAGAATAGTGTAATTGTTCCTCTGCATGAATGCCTGAGTAGATTTGGAGCGGTGTTTTGGATCATTGCCTTGCTGAAAGATCCATCCCCTGCGTAACTTCAACTTTGTCACTGATTCATGAACATTATTGTCAAGAATCTGCTGATACTGAGAGGAATCCATGCGTCCCTCAACTTTAACAAGATTCCCGGGGCTGGCATTGGCCACACAGCCCCAAAGCATGAAGGAACCTGCACCAATTTTTACTGTGGGTAGCAAGTGTTTTTCTTGGAATGCTGTGCTTTTTGGCCGCCATGCATAACGCCTTTTTGTATGACTAAACAACTCAATCGTGCTTTCATCAGTCCACAGGACCTTCTCCCAAAAAGAGATTGGCTTCTCCAAATGGCATTCTCTTTGGCATACCTCAGCCGACTCTGTTTGTGGCGTGCTTGCAGAAACGGCTTCTTTCGCATCACTCTCGCATACAGCTTCTCCTTGTGCAAAGTGCGTTGTATTGTTGACCAATACACAGTGACTCCATCTGCAGAAAGTTGATGCTGCAGCTCTCTGGAGGTGGTCTGAGGATTGTCCTTGACTGATCTCACCATTCTTCTTCTCTGCCTTTCTGATTTTTTTCTTGGCCTGCCACTTCTGGCCTTAACAAGAACTGTACCTGCGTTCTTCCATTTCCTTACTATGTTCCTCACAGTGGAAATTGACAGGTTAAATCTCTGAGACAGCTTTTTGTATCCTTCCCCTGAACAACTATGTTGAATAATCTTTGTTTTCAGATCATTAGACAGTTGTTTTGAGGAGCCCATGATGCCACTCTTCAGAGGAGATTCAAACAGGAGAACAACTTGCAAGTGGCCACTTTAAGTAGCTTTTCTCATGATTGCATACACCTGGCTATGATATACAAAGCTCAATGAGGTTAGAAAACCCAAAAAAGTGCTTAAGTAAGTCAGTAAAAAGTAGGTAGGAGTATTTAAAACAAGAAAATGATAAGGTGCCCATACTTATGCACCTGTCAAAATTTGTTTGAATGCAGATTGCACATTTTCTGTTAGTACAATAAACCTCATTTCAAGGAAGAAACATTACTGTGTCCAACAGTTATTAGATATTTGAAGCTGAAATAGCTGTTGCAAAAAAACAATTTTTATAAAACATTAAGCTTAATATTAATAGGGGTGGCCAAACTTTTTCATATAACTGTATATAATTGTCTAAGGGGTACTTCCGTCTGTCTGTCTGCAACTTCCGCAATGGAAATCCCGCGTTGCTGATTGGTCTCGCCAGCTGCCTGTCATGGCTGCCGCGACCAATCAGCGATGGGCACAGTCCGATTAGTCCCTCCCTACTCCCCTGCAGTCAGTGCCCGGCGCCCGCTCCATACTCCCCTGCAGTCAGTGCCCGGCGCACGCTCCATACTCCCTTGCAGTCAGTGCTCGGCGCCCGCATACTCCCCTCCAGTCACCGCTCACACAGGGTTAATGCCAGCGGTAACAGACTGCGCTATGCCGTGGGTAACGTTACTGCTGCTATTAACCCTGTCTGTCCCCAACAGATGCCTATGTGGCATCAATATTAAAAAGATCTAATGTTAAAAATAATAAAAAAACAAAAAACCTGCTATTCTCACCCTCCGTCGTCCGACGATGCGCTCGCGCCAGCCGCCATCTTCCATTCCCAGAGATGCATTGCGAAATTACCCAGAAGACTTAGCGGTCTTCCAAAGACATACTGATAGGGAATTTAGATTGTGAGCCCCATCGGGGACAGCGATGATAATGTGTGTAAAGCGCTGCGGAATATGTTAGCGCTATATAAAAATAAAGATTATTATTATTATTTATTATTATTATTATTATCTGGGTAATTTCGCAATGCATCTCTGGGAACGGAAGATGGCGGCAGCCGCGTGCATATCTCCGGAGTTTCGCTGGATCCCAGGGGATGAGTATATAACTTTTTTATTTTAATTATTCTTTTAACAGGGATATGGTGCCCACACTGCTGTATACTACGTGGGCTGTGTTAGATACTGCGTGGCTGCTATATACTACATACAGTAGGCAGTGTTATATACTATGTGGGCTGTGTTATGTACTGCGTGGGCTGTGCAATATATTACGTGGCCACTGTTATATACTGCGTGGGCAGTGTTATATACTACGTGGCTGCTATATACTGCATGGGCTGTGCTATATATTACATGGCCAGTGTTATATACTGCGTGGCCTGTGTTATATACTACGTCGCCTGTGTTATATACTGCGTGGCTGTTATATACTGTGTGCGCTGTGTTATATAGTACGTGGGCTGTGTTATATACTGTTTGGGCTGTGTTATATACTGCGTGCCCACTGTTATATATTGTGTGGCCTGTATTAATGCTTTGGGTATTCTGCAATATGTATGTATATAGCAGCCACATAGTATATAGCACAGGCCACGTAGTATTTGCCTGCAATATACTACATGGCTCCTATATACTACGTGGCCTGTGCTATATACTATGTGGCTGCTATATACATACATAAATACATATTCTAGAATACCCGATGCGTTAGAATTGGGCCACCATCTAGTCTACTATATAATTGTCTAAGGGTCACTTCCGTCTGTCCTGTCTGTCACGGATATTCATTGGTCGCGGCCTCTGTCAGTCATGGAAATCCAAAATGCAAAACAGCCACGACCAATCAGCGACAGGCACAGTCCGGAAGAAAATGGCCGCTCCTTCCTCCCCGCAGTCAGTGCCCGGCGTCCGCATACTCCCCTCTGGTCAGCGCTCACACAGGTGTAATGGCAGCGTTGACCGTGGTGTTAACGCTGCTATTAACCCTGTGTGACCAACTTTTTACTATTCATGCTGCCTATGCAGCATGAATAGTAAAAATATCTAATGTTAAAAATAATTAAAAAATAAAAAATATTTACATACTCAGCCTCCGGAGCCTCCGGATCGAACCGGCCGGTTACTGATGCTCCTCGCGCTGCCCCGGTGACCACTGCATGCATTGCGGTCTCGCGAGATGATGACGTATGGTCTCACGAGACTGCTACGTCATCATCTCGCGAGACCGCAATGCAATCTTCAGACCGGAGCGCGCGACGAGCATCGGGAACCGGCTGCTTCGATCCGGAGGCTCCAGGAGGTGAGTATGTAACTATTTTTTATTTTAATTCTTCTTTTTAACAGGGATATGGTGCATACTATGTGACTGACCAATATACTACGTGACTGGGCAGTATACTACGTGACTGGGAAGTATACTACGTGGCTGGGCAATATACTACGTGACTGGGCAATATACTACGTGACTGGGTAATATACTACTTGACTGGCCAATATACTATGTAGCTGGGCAATATACTACGTGACTGGCCAATATACTATGTAGCTGGGCAATATACTACGTGGCTGGGCAATATACTACGTGACTGGGCAATATACTACGTGACTGGGCAATATACTACGTGACTGGGCAATATACTACGTGGCTGGGCAATATACTACGTGACTGGGCAATATACTACGTGACTGGGCAATATACTACTTGAAAATGCATATTCTAGAATACACGAAGCGTTAGAATCGGGCAACCATCTAGTACTTTATATAAGAGGCTATAGGAAGCTCCCATCTTCCATATATGGAGCTTTGTGAGAGCTCATACAGTATATAGGAGGTTATATAGAGGATCATATTGTATATAAGGAGCTATGTGGGGTCACAAACAGTATATGTGGAGGTTATGTGTTGGATCATTCAGTATAAGGCAGCTATGTGCGGGCTCATACTGAGTATAGGGGCTATGAGTGGGCTCATACTGTGTGTAGGAGGCTATATGGGGGCTCAAATTGCATATAGGAAGCTATGTTCTGGCTCATACTGTATATAGGAGGCTATGTGTGGGCTCACACTGTATATAGGCAGCTATGTGAGGGCTCATCTATATATATAATTGTCTAAGGGTTTTTACGTCTGTCTGTCTGTCTTTCTGTCTGTTTGTCTGTCTGTCCAGGAAATCCCGCGTCTCTGATTGGTCGAGGCCGCCAGGCCTCGACCAATCAGAGACCGGCACAGCATCGACGTAGAAATCCCACGTCTCTGATTGGTCGAGGCCGCCAGGCCTCGACCAATCAGCAACGGGCACAGCGACGATGATGTCATAAAGGACGTAGACATCCCGCGTCTCTGATTGGTCGAGGCTGCCAGGCCTCGACCAATCAGCAACGGGCACAGCGACGATGATGTCATAAAGGACGTAGACATCCCGCGTCTCTGATTGGTCGAGGATGCCAGGCCTCGACCAATCAGCAACGGGCACAGCGACGATGATGTCATAAAGGACGTAGACATCTCACGTTTCTGATTCAGCGACGGGCACAGTATCGACGTAGATGTCATAATGGTTGCCATGGCGACGATGATGTCATAAAGGTTGCCTCGACCAATCAGCGACGGGCACAGTCTGCCGCAAATTCTGGAATCATCATTGTCCATATACTACGGGGACATGCATATTCTAGAATACCCGATGCGTTACCCTGGCGGCCTCGACTAATCAGCGACGGGCACAGCATGGCGACGATGATGTCATAAAGGTTGCCTCGACCAATCAGCGACGGGCACAGTCTGCCGTGAATTCGCATCGACCAATCAGCGACGGGCACAGTATCGACGTAGATGTCATAATGGTTGCCATGGCGACGATGATGTCATAAAGGTTGCATTGACCAATCAGCGACGGGCACAGTCTGCCGCGAATTCTGGAATCATCATTGTCCATATACTACAGTGACATGCATATTTTAGAATACCCGATGCGTTAGAATCGGGCCACAATCCAGGAGTGAACTAAACCAATACTGGAACATTGACAGGTGGCATGGAGCAAAGATCTAAGTGGAGTTAAATAGAGCAGCAGCTAACGAATTAACCTCGTCACCTGTGGAAGGAAACTCAGAAACACCCACCAGAGGAAGTCCATGGACAAAACCAGCCGAAGTACCATTCATGACCACAGGAGGGAGCCCGACAACAGAATTCACAACAGGTGTCTGTGAGATTCCGTATCCTGGGCTTGTCTGGCGGCAGTTTGTTGTGGTGTCTCCTGTTGGCGACGTTGTCTGTGAGATTCCACATCCTGGGCTTGTCTGGCGACAGTTTCTTGTGGTGTCTCCTGTTGGCGACGTTGTCTGTGAGATTCCGTATCCTGGGCTTGTCTGGCGGCAGTTTGTTGTGGTGTCTCCTGTTGGCAACGTTGTCTGTGAGATTCCACATCCTGGGCTTGTCTGGCGGCAGTTTGTTGTGGTGTCTCCTGTTGGCGACGTTGTCTGTGAGATTCCACATCCTGGGCTTGTCTGGCGGCAGTTTCTTGTGGTGTCTCCTGTTGGCGACGTTGTCTGTGAGATTCCACATCCTGGGCTTGTCTGGCGTCAGTTTCTTGTGGTGTCTCCTGTTGGCGACGTTGTCTGTGAGATTCCACATCCTGGGCTTGTCTGGCGTCAGTTTCTTGTGGTGTCTCCTGTTGGCGACGTTGTCTGTGAGATTCCGCATCCTGGGCTTGTCTGGCATCAGTTTCTTGTGGTGTCTCCTGTTGGCGACGTTGTCTGTGAGATTCCACATCCTGGGCTTGTCTGGCATCAGTTTCTTGTGGTGTCTCCTGTTGGCGACAAGCCCAGGATGTGGAATCTCACAGACAACGTCGCCAACAGGAGACACCACAAGAAACTGACGCCAGACAAGCCCAGGCTGTGGAATCTCACAGACAACGTCGCCAACAGGAGACACCACAAGAAACTGCCGCCAAACAAGCGCAGGATGTGGAATCTCACAGACAACGTTGCCAACAGGAGACACCACAACAAACTGCCGCCAGACAAGCCCAGGATACGGAATCTCACAGACAACGTCGCCAACAAGAGACACCACAAGAAACTGCCGCAAGACAAGCCCAGGATGTGGAATCTCACAGACAACGTCGCCAACAGGAGACACCACAACAAACTGCCGCCAGACAAGCCCAGGATACGGAATCTCACAGACACCGTCGTCAACCGGAGACACCACAACAAACTGTTGTGCAACAGGAACAACATGATCGCCAAATTCATAAAAAACGAATGCTCTACCAACTAAGGCACGACCAGGACAATATTCTAATCAGCGACGGGCACAGCATCGACGTAGAAATCCCGCGTCTCTGATTGGTCGAGGCCGCCAGGCCTCGACCAATCAGTGACGAGCACAGCGACGATGATGTCATAAAGGACGTAGATATCCCGCGTCTCTGATTGGTCGAGGCCAGGATTGGCCTCGACCAATCAGCAATGGGCACAGCGACGATGATGTCATAAAGGACGTAGATATCCTGCGTCTCTGATTGGTCGAGGCCAGGATTGGCCTCGACCAATCAGCAATGGGCACAGCGACGATGATGTCATAAAGGACGTAGAAATCCCACATTTCTGATTCAGCGACGGGCACAGTCTGCTGCGAATTCAGGAATCATCATTGCCCTACACTGCTGTCAAGTGCCGCCATTGTGTAGGGTGGGTGCCTGCGTCTCCCTGTATGTAGAATGGGTCGTAAACGAAAATACGCCAATGAGGATGACAGAAAAGCAGCAGCAGCAGCAAGAAAACGACAACATCGGGAACAGGAGACATCACAACAAACTGACGCCAGACAAGCCCAGGATGTGGAATCTCACAGACAACGTCGCCAACAGGAGACACCACAAGAAACTGACGCCAGACAAGCCCAGGATGTGGAATCTCACAGACAATGTCGCCAACAGGAGACACCACAAGAAACTGATGCCAGACAAGCCCAGGATGTGGAATCTCACAGACAACATCGCCAACAAGAGACACCACAAGAAACTGACGCCAGACAAGCCCAGGATGTGGAATCTCACAGACAACGTCGCCAACAGGAGACACCACAAGAAACTGACGCCAGACAAGCCCAGGATGTGGAATCTCACAGACAACATCGCCAACAGGAGACACCACAAGAAACTGACGCCAGACAAGCCCAGGATGTGGAATCTCACAGACAACGTCGCCAACAGGAGACACCACAAGAAACTGCCGCCAGACAAGCCCAGGATGTGGAATCTCACAGACAACGTCGCCAACAGGAGACACCACAAGAAACTGACGCCAGACAAGCCCAGGATGTGGAATCTCACAGACAACGTCGCCAACAGGAGACACCAACAGAAACTGACGCCAGACAAGCCCAGGATGCGGAATCTCACAGACAACGTCGCCAACAGGAGACACCACAAGAAACTGATGCCAGACAAGCCCAGGATGTGGAATCTCACAGACAACTTCGCCAACAGGAGACACCACAAGAAACTGACGCCAGACAAGCCCAAGATGTGGAATCTCACAGACAACGTCGCCAACAGGAGACACCACAAGAAACTGATGCCAGACAAGCCCAGGATGTGGAATCTCACAGACAACGTCGCCAACAGGAGACACCACAAGAAACTGATGCCAGACAAGCCCAGGATGCGGAATCTCACAGACAACGTCGCCAACAGGAGACACCAAAAGAAACTGACGCCAGACAAGCCCAGGATGCGGAATCTCACAGACAACGTCGCCAACAGGAGACACCACAAGAAACTGATGCCAGACAAGCCCAGGATGTGGAATCTCACAGACAACTTCGCCTATAGGAGACACCACAAGAAACTGCCGCCAGACAAGCCCAGGATGTGGAATCTCACAGACAACGTTGCCAACAGGAGACACCACAAGAAACTGCCGCCAGACAAGCCCAGGATACGGAATCTCACAGACACCTGTTGTGAATTCTGTTGTCGGGCTCCCTCCTGTGGTCATGAATGGTACTTCGGCTGGTTCTGTCCATGGACTTCCTCTGGTGGGTGTTTCTGAGTTTCCTTCCACAGGTGACGAGGTTACTTCGTTAGCTGCTGCTCTATTTAACTCCACTTAGATCTTTGCTCTATGCCACCTGTCAATGTTCCAGTATTGGTTTAGTTCACTCCTGGATCGTTCTTGTGACCTGTCTTCCCAGCAGAAGCTAAGTTCCAGCTTGTATTTCTTTGGTTTGCTATTTTTCTGTCCAGCTTGCAATTTTTATTGTTGTCTTGCTTGCTGGAAGCTCTGGGAAGCAGAGGGAGCGCCTCCGCACCGTGAGTCGGTGCGGAGGGTCTTTTTGCGCCCTCTGCATGGTCTTTTTGTAGGTTTTTGTGCTGATCGCAAAGTAACCTTTCCTATCCTCGGTCTGTTCAGTAAGTCGGGCCTCACTTTGCTAAATCTATTTCATCTCTGTGTTTGTACTTTCTTCTTACACACAGTCATTATATGTGGGGGGCTGCCTTTTCCTTTGGGGAATTTCTCTGAGGCAAGGTAGGCTTTATTTTTCTATCTTCAGGGCTAGCTAGTTTCTTAGGCTGTGCCGAGTTGCATAGGGAGCGTTAGGCGCAATCCACGGCTATTTCTAGTGTGTTTGATAGGATTAGGGATTGCGGTCAGCAGAGTTCCCACGTCCCAGAGCTCGTCCTTTATTATCAGTAACTATCAGGTCATTCCGTGTGCTCTTAACCACCAGGTCCATTATTGTCCTGACCACCAGGTCATAACAGTACAGGTGGCCCAAAGTACTAATGCATCTCAATAGAGGGATAAGAGAAGTTCTGAGACCATTTTTTTTTCTTTGCAGTGTGTTTTGTCTCTTTTTTCCCCTTTACCTCTGGGTGGTTCAGGACACTGGTGTAAACATGGACATTCAAGGTCTGTCCTCTTGGATGGATGATCTCACTACAAGGGTACAAAACATTCAAGATTTTGTGGTTCAGAATCCGATGTCTGAGCCTAGGATTCCAATTCCTGATTTGTTTTTTGGTGATAGATCTAAGTTCTTGAATTTCAAAAATAATTGTAGATTATTTCTTGCCTTGAAACCTCGCTCCTCAGGTGACCCTGTTCAACAAGTAAAGACCATTATTTCTTTGTTACGTTGTGACCCTCAAGACTGGGCATTTTCCCTTGCGCCAGGAGATCCGGCATTGCGTGATGTTGATGCGTTTTTCCTGGCGCTTGGATTGCTTTATGACGAACCTAATTCAGTGGATCAGGCAGAGAAAATATTGCTGGCTCTGTGTCAGGGTCAGGATGAAGCGGAGATATATTGTCAGAAGTTTAGAAAGTGGTCTGTGCTCACTCAGTGGAATGAATGTGCCCTGGCAGCAATCTTCAGAAAGGGTCTCTCTGAAGCCCTTAAGGATGTCATGGTGGGATTTCCCATGCCTGCTGGTCTGAATGATTCTATGTCCTTGGCCATTCAGATCGATCGACGCTTGCGTGAGCGAAAAGCTGTGCACCATTTGGCAGTACTATCTGAGCATGGGCCTGAGCCTATGCAATGTGATAGGACTTTGACCAGAGCTGAACGGCAAGAACTCAGACGTCGGAATGTGCTATGTTTTTACTGTGGTGATTCCACTCATGCTATCTCCGTTTGTCCTAAGCGCACTAAGCGGTTCGCTAGGTCTGCCACCATTGGTACGGTACAGTCTAAATTTCTATTGTCTGTTACTCTGATTTGCTCTTTGTCATCCTATTCTGTTATGGCATTTGTGGATTCAGGCGCTGCCCTGAATTTGATGGACTTGGAGTATGCTAGGCGCTGTGGTTTTTTCTTGGAGCCCTTGCAGTACCCTATTCCATTGAGAGGAATTGATGCTACGCCTTTGGCCAAGAATAAGCCTCAGTACTGGACCCAATTGACCATGTGCATGGCTCCTGCACATCAGGAGGATATCCGCTTTCTGGTGTTGCATAATCTGCATGATGTGGTCGTTTTGGGGTTGCCATGGCTACAGGTTCATAATCCAGTATTGGACTGGAAATCTATGTCTGTGTCCAGCTGGGGTTGTCAGGGGGAACATGGTGATGTTCCATTTTTGTCTATTTCATCATCCACCCCTTCTGAAGTTCCAGAGTTTTTGTCGGATTATCGGGATGTATTTGATGAGCCCAAAGCCAGTGCCCTACCTCCTCATAGGGATTGCGATTGTGCAATTAATTTGATTCCTGGTAGTAAACTTCCTAAGGGCCGATTGTTCAATTTATCTGTGCCAGAACACGCCGCTATGCGGAGTTATATAAAGTAATCCTTGGAGAAAGGCCATATTCGCCAGTCGTCATCACCGTTAGGAGCAGGGTTCTTTTTTGTGGCCAAGAAGGATGGTTCTTTGAGACCTTGTATTGATTACCGCCTTCTTAATAAAATTACAGTCAAATTTCAGTATCCTTTGCCGTTGCTATCTGATTTGTTTGCTCGTATTAAAGGGGCTAGTTGGTTCACCAAGATAGATCTTCGAGGGGCGTATAATCTTGTGCGTATTAAACAAGGCGATGAATGGAAAACAGCATTTAATACGCCCGAGGGCCATTTTGAGTACCTGGTTATGCCATTCGGGCTTTCCAATGCTCCATCAGTATTTCAGTCCTTTATGCATGACATCTTCCGAGAGTACCTGGATAAATTCCTGATTGTGTATTTGGATGATATTTTGGTCTTTTCGGATGATTGGGAGTCTCATGTGAAGCAGGTCAGAATGGTGTTCCAGGTCCTTCGTGCAAATTCCTTGTTTGTGAAGTGGTCAAAGTGTCTCTTTGGAGTTCAGAAGGTTTCATTTTTGGGGTTCATTTTTTCCCCTTCTACTATCGAGATGGACCCTGTTAAAGTCCAGGCCATTTACGATTGGACTCAGCAGACATCTGTGAAGAGCCTGAAGAAGTTCCCGGGCTTTGCTAATTTTTATCGGCGCTTCATCGCTAATTTTTCTACTGTTGCTAAACCGTTGACTGATTTGACCAAGAAGGGTGCTGATGTGGTCAATTGGTCTTCTGCAGCTGTAGAGGCTTTTCAGGAATTGAAGCATCGTTTTTCTTCTGCCCCTGTGTTGTGCCAGCCAGATGTTTCGCTTCCGTTTCAGGTTGAGGTTGATGCTTCTGAGATTGGAGCAGGGGCTGTTTTGTCGCAAAGAAGTTCTGATGGCTCGGTGATGAAGCCATGTGCTTTCTTTTCTAGAAAGTTTTCGCCTGCTGAGCGTAACTATGATGTTGGTAATCGTGAGTTGTTGGCCATGAAGTGGGCATTCGAGGAGTGGCGTCATTGGCTGGAAGGAGCCAAGCATCGCGTGGTGGTCTTGACAGATCACAAGAATTTGACTTATCTTGAGTCTGCCAAACAATTGAATCCGAGACAGGCTCGATGGTCATTATTTTTCTCCCGTTTTGATTTTGTGGTTTCGTACCTTCCGGGCTCTAAGAATGTGAAGGCTGATGCCCTGTCAAGGAGTTTTGTGCCTGACTCTCCAGGTGTTCCTGAGCCGGCGGGTATTTTCAAAGAGGGGGTAATTTTGTCTGCCATCTCCCCTGATTTGCGACGGGTGCTGCAAAAATTTCAGGCTGATAGACCTGACCGTTGCCCAGTGGAGAAACTGTTTGTCCCTGATAGATGGACTAGTAGAGTTATCTCTGAGATTCATTGTTCGGTGTTGGCTGGTCATCCTGGAATCTTTGGTACCAGAGATTTGGTGGCTAGATCCTTCTGGTGGCCGTCTTTGTCACGGGATGTGCGTTCTTTTGTGCAGTCCTGTGGGACTTGTGCTCGGGCTAAGCCCTGCTGTTCTCGTGCCAGTGGGTTGCTTTTACCCTTGCCGGTCCCGAAGAGGCCCTGGACGCATATTTCTATGGATTTTATTTCGGATCTCCCCGTCTCTCAAAAGATGTCGGTCATTTGGGTGGTTTGTGATCGCTTTTCTATGATGGTCCATTTGGTACCTTTGTCTAAATTGCCTTCCTCCTCTGATTTGGTGCCATTATTTTTCCAGCATGTGGTTCGTTTACATGGTATCCCGGAGAACATCGTTTCTGACAGAGGTTCCCAGTTTGTTTCGAGGTTTTGGTGATCCTTTTGTGCTAGGATGGGCATTGATTTGTCTTTTTCCTCGGCTTTCCATCCTCAGACAAATGGCCAAACCGAACGAACTAATCAAACTTTGGAAACATATCTGAGATGATTTGTTTCTGCTGATCAGGATGATTGGGTGTCTTTTTTGCCGTTGGCTGAGTTCGCCCTTAATAATTGGGCCAGCTCGGCTACTTTGGTTTCGCCGTTTTTCTGCAATTCTGGTTTCCATCCTCGTTTCTCTTCAGGGCAGGTTGAGTCTTCGGACTGTCCTGGTGTAGATACTGTGGTGGATAGGTTGCAGCAGATTTGGACTCATGTGGTGGACAATTTGACATTGTCCCAGGAGAAGGCTCAACGTTTCGCTAACCGCCGGCGCCGTGTGGGTCCCCGACTTCGTGTTGGGGATTTGGTTTGGTTGTCGTCTCGTTATGTTCCTATGAAGGTTTCCTCTCCTAAGTTTAAGCCTCGTTTCATTGGTCCGTATAAGATTTCTGAGGTTATCAATCCTGTGTCATTTCGTTTGGCCCTTCCTGCTTCTTTTGCCATCCATAATGTGTTCCATAGGTCGTTATTGCGGAGATACGTGGCGCCTGTGGTTCCATCCGTTGATCCTCCTGCCCCGGTGTTGGTTGAGGGGAAGTTGGAGTATGTGGTGGAGAAGATTTTGGATTCTCGTGTTTCGAGACGGAAACTCCAGTACCTGGTCAAGTGGAAGGGTTATGGTCAGGAAGATAATTCCTGGGTTTTTGCCTCTGATGTTCATGCTGCCGATCTGGTTCATGCCTTTCATTTGGCTCATCCTGGTCGGCCTGGGGGCTCTGGTGAGGGTTCGGTGACCCCTCCTCAAGGGGGGGTACTTGTTGTGAATTCTGTGGCAGAGCTCCCTCCTGTGGTCACAAGTGGTACTTCGGCTGATCCTCTCTGTGAGCTTCTGTTGGTGGAGGGAAGTGGTACTGCGGCTTCTGAGTTTCCTCCCTCAGGTGATCTGGTGAGGTCGTTAGGTGCTTCTCTACTTAACTCCACCTAATGCTTTGATCCTGGCTTCCTGTCAATGTTCCAGTGTTGGACTTGCTTTTCCCTGGATCATTCCTGTGGCCTGCTGCTCTGCATAGCTAAGTTCTTCTTTGCTATTTGTTTGCTATTTTTTCTGTCCAGCTTGTCTAATTTGTTGCTGGAAGCTCTGGGACGCAAGGGTGTACCTCCGTGCCGTTAGTTCGGTACGGAGGGTCTTTTTGCCCCCTTTGCGTGGTTTTCTTTAGGGTTTTGTGTAGACCGCAAAGTTACCTTTCTATCCTCGCTCTGTTAAGAAAGTCGGGCCTCACTTTGCTGAATCTATTTCATCTCTACGTTTGTCTTTTCATCTTAACTCACAGTCATTATATGTAGGGGGCTGCCTTTTCCTTTGGGGTATTTCTCTGAGGCAAGGTAGGCTTATTTTCTATCTTCAGGCTAGTTAGTTTCTCAGGCTGTGCCGAGTTGCATAGGCAGAGTTAGACGCAATCCACGGCTGCCTCTAGTGTTGTTTGGAGAGGATTAGGGATTGCGGTCTGCAGAGTTCCCACGTCTCAGAGCTCGTTCTATGATTTTGGGTTATTGTCAGATCACTGTATGTGCTCTGACCGCTATGTCCATTGTGGTACTGAATTGCCTTTCATAACAGGTACTGTTGTGAATTCTGTTGTCGGGCTCCCTCCTGTGGTCATGAATGGTACTTCGGCTGGTTCTGTCCATGGACTTCCTCTGGTAGGTGTTTCTGAGTTTCCTTCCACAGGTGACGAGGTTAATTCGTTAGCTGCTCCTCTATTTAACTCCACTTAGATCTTTGCTCCATGCCACCTGTCAATGTTCCAGTATTGGTTTAGTTCACTCCTGGATCGTTCTTGTGACCTGTCTTCCCTACAGAAGCTAAGTTCCAGCTTGTATTTCTTTGGTTTGCAATTTTTCTGTCCAGCTTGCAATTTTTATTGTTGTCTTGCTTGCTGGAAGCTCTGGGACGCAGAGGGAGCGCCTCCGCACCGTGAGTCGGTGCGGAGGGTCTTTTTGCGCCCTCTGCGTGGTCTTTTTGTAGGTTTTTGTGCTGATCGCAAAGTAACCTTTCCTTTCCTCGGTCTGTTCAGTAAGTCGGGCCTCACTTTGCTAAATCTATTTCATCTCTGTGTTTGTACTTTCATCTTACTCACAGTCATTATATGTGGGGGGCTGCCTTTTCCTTTGGGGAATTTCTCTGAGGCAAGGTAGGCTTTCTTTTTCTATCTTCAGGGCTAGCTAGTTTCTTAGGCTGTGCCGAGTTGCATAGGGAGCGTTAGGCGCAATCCACGGCTATTTCTAGTGTGTATGATAGGATTAGGGATTGCGGTCAGCAGAGTTCCCACGTCCCAGAGCTCGTCCTTTATTATCAGTAACTATCAGGTCATTCCGTGTGCTCTTAACCACCAGGTCCATTATTGTCCTGACCACCAGGTCATAACAGACACCGTCATCAACCGGAGACACCACAACAAACTGTTGTGCAACAGGAACAACATGATCGCCAAATTCATAAAAAACGAATGCTCTACCAACTAAGGCACGACTAGGACAATATTCAACAACTTGCACATTATGTAACAGACTATGAAAGTACAGTTCATGAACACTACTGTGGGAATATGAATGCAGTTTGCTCTAAATGCGACTCTCTGAATTTCATTGATGAAAAACCATCTGACAATCAGTTTACTCAATGCTGCCAAAAAGGAAAAGTTATGCTACCGAGACCTCACTACTCAGATCTGTTTGAGCAGTTAATGAAAGGAATGCATCAACATAGTAGAAATTTTATGGAAAATATCAGAAGCATCAACAGTTCTCATGCGTTTGCTTCATTCGGTGCCAACATTGCACCGCCCCCTGGATTCGGACCTTATTGTTTTAAAATTCACGGCCAGATCTACCATCGCACTGGAACACTTCACTGTTATGATAAGATAATTCAGTACCACAATGGACATAGAGGTCAGAGCACATACAGTGACCTGACAATAACCCAAAAACATAGAACGAGCTCTGAGACGTGGGAACTCTGCTGACCGCAATCCCTAATCCTCTCCAACAACACTAGAGGCAGCGGTGGATTGCGCCTAACGCTTCCCATACAACTCGGCACAGCCTGAGAAACTAGGTAGCCTGAAGAAAGAAAATAAGCCTACCTTGCCTCAGAGAAATACCCCAAAGGAAAAGGCAGCCCCCACATATAATGACTGTGAGTTAAGATGAAAAGACAAACGTAGAGATGAAATAGATTTAGCAAAGTGAGGCCCGACTTTCTGAACAGAGCGAGGATAGGAAAGGTAACTTTGCGGTCAACACAAAACCCTACAAAAACCACGCAAAGGGGGCAAAAAGATCCTCCGTACCGAACTAACGGCACGGAGGTACACCCTCTGCGTCCCAGAGCTTCCAGCAAGCAGGAAAAAACAAATAGACAAGCTGGACAGAAAAAACAGCAAACAAAATAGCAAAGCAGAACTTAGCTATGCAGAGCAGCAGGCCACAGGAACGATCCAGGAGGAAACAGGTCCAATACTAGAACATTGACTGGAGGCCAGGATCAAAGCACTAGGTGGAGTTAAATAGAGCAGCACCTAACGACTTCACCACATTACCTGAGGAAGGAAACTCAGAAGCCGCAGTACCACTTTCCTCCACCAACGGAAGCTCACAGAGAGAATCAGCCGAAGTACCACTTGTGACCACAGGAGGGAGCTCTGCCACAGAATTCACAACAGTACCCCCCCTTGAGGAGGGGTCACCGAACCCTCACCAGAGCCCCCAGGACGACCAGGATGAGCCATATGAAAGGCACGAACAAGATCGGGAGCATGGACATCAGAGGCAAAGACCCAGGAATTATCTTCCTGAGCATAACGCTTCCACTTAACCAGATACTGAAGTTTCCGTCTTGAAACACGAGAATCCAAAATCTTCTCCACAATATACTCCAACTCCCCCTCCACCAAAACCGGGGCAGGAGGATCAACAGATGGAACCATAGGTGCCACGTATCTCCGCAACAATGACCTATGGAATACGTTATGTATGGAAAAAGAATCCGGAAGGGTCAGACGAAAAGACACAGGATTAAGAACCTCAGAAATCCTATACGGACCAATGAAACGAAGTTTAAACTTAGGAGAGGAAACCTTCATAGGAATATGACGAGAAAATAACCAAACCAAATCCCCAACACGAAGTCGGGGACCCACATAGCATCTGCGATTAGCGAAACGTTGAGCCTTCTCCTGGGACAAGGTCAAATTGTCCACTACATGAGTCCAAATCTGCTGCAACCTGTCCACCACAGTATCCACACCAGGACAGTCCGAAGACTCAACCTGCTCTGAAGAGAAACGAGGATGGAACCCAGAGTTGCAGAAAAACGGCGAAACCAAGGTAGCCGAGCTGGCCCGATTATTAAGGGCGAACTCAGCCAAAGGCAAAAAGGACACCCAGTCATCCTGATCAGCGGAAACAAAGCATCTCAGATATGTTTCCAAGGTCTGATTGGTTCGTTCGGTCTGGCCATTAGTCTGAGAATGGAAAGCCGAGGAAAAAGACAAGTCAATGCCATCCTACCACAAAAGGCTCGCCAAAACCTCGAAACAAACTGGGAACCTCTGTCAGACACGATATTCTCTGGAATGCCATGTAAACGAACCACATGCTGGAAGAACAATGGCACCAAATCAGAGGAGGAAGGTAATTTAGACAAGGGTACCAAATGGACCATCTTAGAGAAGCGATCACAGACCACCCAAATGACTGACATCTTTTGAGAGACGGGAAGATCTGAAATAAAATCCATAGAGATATGTGTCCAAGGCCTCTTCGGGACCGGCAAGGGCAAAAGCAACCCACTGGCACGAGAACAGCAGGGCTTAGCCCGAGCACAAATCCCACAGGACTGCACAAAAGTACGCACATCCCGCGACAGAGATGGCCACCAAAAGGATCTAGCCACTAACTCTCTGGTACCAAAGATTCCAGGATGACCAGCCAACACCGAACAATGAACCTCAGAGATAACTTTATTCGTCCACCTATCAGGGACAAACAGTTTCTCCGCTGGGCAACGATCAGGTTTATTAGCCTGAAATTTTTGCAGCACCTGCCGCAAATCAGGGGAGATGGCAGACACAATTACTCCCTCTTTGAGGATACCCGCCGGCTCAGATAAACCCGGAGAGTCAGCCACAAAACTCCTAGACAGAGCATCCGCCTTCACATTTTTAGAGCCCCGAAGGTACGAAATCACAAAGTCAAAACGGGCAAAAAACAGCGACCGACGAGCCTGTCTAGGATTCAACCGCTTGGCAGACTCGAGATAAGTCAAGTTCTTATGATCAGTCAAGACCACCACGCGATGCTTAGCTCCTTCAAGCCAATGACGCCACTCCTCGAATGCCCACTTCATGGCCAGCAACTCTCGATTGCCCACATCATAATTTCGCTCAGCAGGCGAAAACTTCCTGGAAAAGAAGGCGCATGGTTTCATCACCGAGCAATCAGAACTTCTCTGCGACAAAACAGCCCCTGCTCCAATCTCAGAAGCATCAACCTCGACCTGGAACGGAAGTGAAACATCTGGTTGACACAACACAGGGGCAGAAGAAAAACGACGCTTCAACTCTTGAAAAGCTTCCACAGCAGCAGAAGACCAATTGACCACATCAGCACCCTTCTTGGTCAAATCGGTCAATGGTTTAGCAATACTAGAAAAATTGCAGATGAAGCGACGATAAAAATTAGCAAAGCCCAGGAACTTTTGCAGACTTTTCAGAGATGTCGGCTGAGTCCAATCATGGATGGCTTGGACCTTAACAGGGTCCATCTCAATAGTAGAAGGGGAAAAGATGAACCCCAAAAATGAAACCTTCTGAACACCAAAGAGACACTTTGATCCCTTCACAAACAAAGAATTAGCACGCAGGACCTGAAACACCGTTATGACCTGCTTCACATGAGACTCCCAATCATCCGAGAAGATCAAAATGTCATCCAAGTACACAATCAGGAATTTATCCAGGTACTCTCGGAAGATGTCATGCATAAAGGACTGAAACACTGATGGAGCATTGGCAAGTCCGAATGGCATTACTAGATACTCAAAATGGCCCTCGGGCGTATTAAATGCAGTTTTCCATTCATCGCCTCGCTTAATACGCACAAGATTATACGCACCACGAAGATCTATCTTGGTTAACCAACTAGCCCCCTTAATCCGAGCAAACAAATCAGATAACAACGGCAAGGGGACTGAAATTTAACCGTGATCTTATTTAGAAGGCGGTAATCTATACAAGGTCTCAGTGAACCATCCTTCTTGGCTACAAAAAAGAACCCTGCTCCTAATGGCGACGATGACGGGCGAATATGCCCCTTCTCCAAGGACTCCTTCACATAACTCCGCATAGCGGCGTGCTCAGGCACAGATAAATTAAACAGTCGACCTTTTGGGAATTTACTACCAGGAATCAAATCGATAGCACAATCACAATCCCTATGCGGAGGTAGGGTATCGGACTTGGGCTCATCAAATACATCCCGGTAATCAGACAAGAACTCTGGAACCTCAGAAGGGGTGGATGACGAAATAGTCAGAAATGGGACATCACCATGTACCCCCTGACAACCCCAGCTGGACACAGACATAGATTTCCAATCTAATACTGGATTATGGACTTGTAGCCATGGCAACCCCAACACAACCACATCATGCAGATTATGCAACACCAGAAAGCGAATAACCTCCTGATGTGCAGGAGCCATGCACATGGTCAGCTGGGTCCAGTACTGAGGCTTATTCTTGGCCAAAGGCGCAGCATAAATTCCTCTCAATGGAATAGGACACTGCAAGGGCTCCAAGAAAAACCCACAACGCCTAGCATACTCCAAGTCCATCAAATTCAGGGCAGCGCCTGAATCCACAAATGCCATGACAGAATATGATGACAAAGAGCAGATCAAGGTAACGGACAGAAGAAATTTTGACTGTACCGTACCAATGGTGGCAGACCTAGCGAACCGCTTAGTGCGCTTAGGACAATCAGAGATAGCATGAGTGGAATCACCACAGTAGAAACACAGCCCATTCAGACGTCTGTGTTCTTGCCGTTCAACTCTGGTCAAAGTCCTATCGCACTGCATAGGCTCAGGTTTAAGCTCAGGTAATACCAAATGGTGCACAGATTTACGCTCACGCAAGCGTCGACCGATCTGAATGGCCAAAGACATAGACTCATTCAGACCAGCAGGCATAGGAAATCCCACCATGATATCCTTATGGGTTTCAGAGAGACCTTTTCTGAAAATAGCTGCAAGCGCACCTTCATTCCATTGAGTGAGTACGGACCACTTTCTAAATTTCTGACAATATACCTCTATCTCATCCTGACCCTGACACAGAGCCAGCAAATTTTTCTCTGCCTGATCCACTGAATTAGGTTCATCGTACAGCAATCCGAGCGCCAGGAAAAACGCATCGATATTACTTAATGCAGGATCTCCTGACGCAAGAGAAAATGCCCAGTCCTGAGGGTCGCCACGTAAAAAAGAAATAATGATCCTAACTTGTTGAACTGGGTCACCAGAGCAGCGAGGTTTCAAAGCCAGAAATAGTTTACAATTATTTTTGAAACTCAGAAATTTAGTTCTATCTCCAAAAAACGAATCAGGAATAGGAATTCTCGGTTCTAACATAGAATGCTGAACCACAAAGTCTTGAATATTTTGTACTCTTGCCGTGAGCTGATCCACACATGAAGACAGACCTTTAATGTCCATCGCTACACCTGTGTCCTGAACCACCCAAATGTCTAGGGGAAAAAAAAGGCAAAACACAGTGCAGAGAAAAAAAATGGTCTCAGAACTTCTTTTTTCCCTCTATTGAGAATCATTAGTACTTTCGGCCTCCAGTACTGTTATGATAAGATAATTCAGTACCACAATGGACATAGAGGTCAGAGCACATACAGTGACCTGACAATAACCCAAAAACATAGAACGAGCTCTGTGACATGGGAACTCTGCTGACCGCAATCCCTAATCCTCTCCAACAACACTAGAGGCAGCCGTGGATTGCGCCTAACGCTCCCTATGCAACTCGGCACAGCCTGAGAAACTAGGTAGCCTGAAGAAAGAAAATAAGCCTACCTTGCCTCAGAGAAATACCCCAAAGGAAAAGGCAGCCCCCACATATAATGACTGTGAGTTAAGATGAAAAGACAAACGTAGAGATGAAATAGATTTAGCAAAGTGAGGCCCGACTTTCTGAACAGAGCGAGGATAGGAAAGGTAACTTTGCGGTCAACACAAAACCCTACAAAAACCACGCAAAGGGGGCAAAAAGACCCTCCGTACCGAACTAACGGCACGGAGGTACACCCTCTGCGTCCCAGAGCTTCCAGCAAGCAGGAAAAAACAAATAGACAAGCTGGACAGAAAAAACAGCAAACAAAATAGCAAAGCAGAACTTAGCTATGCAGAGCAGCAGGCCACAGGAACGATCCAGGAGGAAACAGGTCCAATACTAGAACATTGACTGGAGGCCAGGATCAAAGCACTAGGTGGAGTTAAATAGAGCAGCACCTAACTTCACCACGTCACCTGAGGAAGGAAACTCAGAAGCCGCAGTACCACTTTCCTCCACCAACGGAAGCTCACAGAGAGAATCAGCCGAAGTACCACTTGTGACCACAGGAGGGAGCTCTGCCACAGAATTCACAACACTTCACCCAGAAATAGGACAACCACCAAAATTTGCACAATTATACATCATTGATACAAATGAGGCTACAGAACAAAGGATGAACCTAAAAGAAAACGAAAAGTGTGATGCTGAACTGATGAACCAAATTGCTGTACATTTACAAAAAATAAGCCCATTTGCTGCCGCATATCGCATGCTAAAAGACGTTCAAGCTGAGGAGGAACAGAGGGCTATACAAAATGGTACTGAAATGCCTTCTATTGTCATGGCCATTAAACAAGAACGTAAACAGGATCCCCGACTTTACAACAAACCACGTGTAAGTGAGGTCGCAGTTGTTTTTCAAAACGATGATGGAGAACCTCCTTTTCAAAGGGATATATTAGTCCATCTTAAGCCAGACCAAAACAACCCTTTGGTTCCTAAGACACAACGAATTAGCATTTTGCACAGCAACCTTGATGCTCTTCTGTATCCGCTATTCTTTCCAAGAGGTGAACAAGGGTGGCATGAAAACCTAAATCAACAAGGAACTTCAAGAAGAATTACACAGCTGCAATACTACAGTTTTCGTCTGTCTGTCCGAAATTACTTCAATCCTATTTTAAACGGTGGGAAACTGACACAACAGTACTTAGTTGACGCATATGTTAAAATTGAAGTTAATCGTCTAAATTTCATAAGAATGAACCAAAAACAACTTAAAGTTGAAGACTACTGCGTTCTTCAAGAACATTTGCAAAAACAATCAATTGAAAAGGGAATTCCAATTGGAAAAACAGTAATCCTCCCGTCGTCGTTTGAAGGTAGCCCCCGCAACATGCAACAGCATTATCAAGATGCAATGGCAATAGTACCAAAGTTTGGAAGACCTGACATTTTTGTGACAATGACCTGTAATCCTAAATGGCCAGAAATTACCGAAAATCTAGAACCCTGGCAAAAAGTTGAACACAGTCCGGACTTAGTCGCACGCGTATTTCGACTGAAACTCATCAGCCTTTTGAAAGACATCAAAAATGGACTTTTTGGAACAGTCGTAGCAATGGTACACATCATAGAGTTTCAGAAACAAGGTCTCCCACATGCGCATATACTAATTATCTTAGACACGGATTCCAAGATTCGTACGGAGGAAGAAATCGACAATATAGTGTGGGCTGAAATTCCTAACCAAGAAAAGTATCCAGAACTGTATAATATTGTAGTCTCTCATATGGTTCATGGCCCATGCGGTGTAGCAAATCCAAAAAGTCCATGCATGGAAAACGGAAAAAGGAGTTGAAACAGCACACTGTTAAAGACTTGGATGGCTACCCATCCTACCGGCGACAACACATTGATAACATTGCTTGCAACAATAAAATTATAAATAACTCATGGATAGTCCCATACAACCCGTACTTATCAAAATGCTACAACTGTCACATCAACATAGAAGTCTGTGCTTCAATAAAAAGTGTAAAATATCTCTTCAAGTACATCTACAAGGGGCATGACAAAGCTAACATCGAAATACAACAGAAAACAGTCAATCACGATGAATCATCAACTTTTGTTGACTCAAGATATGTCAGTGCTCCAGAAGCAGCTTGGAGGATATTTGCGTTTCCAATGCATTCACAGTCCCATGCCATTATACGTTTAGCTATTCATTTACCAAATCAACAGCAGCTTTATTTCTTTGAAGATGCTGAAGTCAAAGATGTCTCAAAAACTTTAAGCACGACATCAACATTAATGGAATGGTTTTTGCTGAACCAACGTGACGAAAACACAAGGCAGTATTTGTACCGAGAGATTCCAGAGCATTACGTTTGGAATAAAACTTGGAATCCAAGACAACGAGGAGTTAGCAGAATAATTGGACGCATGTATACTGTTAGTGTCAAGGATCAAGAAAGGTATTGCCTTCGGCTGTTACTACTACATATCAAAGGAGCTAAAACGTATGACGATTTGAAAACAGTTAACGGAGTATTGCACGATACATTTAAAGCTGCAGCTTTGGCCTTAGGACTTCTATTGGATGATACTGTGTGGAAACTTACTTTAGAAGATGCAGTTACTCTACATATGCCTAAGCAACTTCGTGAATTGTTTGCCTACATCTGTGTATTTGGACCGCCTACAAATCCAGCTCAACTTTGGACAAATTTTAAAGAACATCTAATCGAGGACTACTGCCTACGTCTTCACAGCAGAAGTGGAAGTTGTCAAAATTGCGAATCGTATACCATGCAAAATGTCCAAAATATCTTACTACTACATGGAAAAACGTTTTCAGACTTTAATTTGCCCCAGCCTGCCATTCAAGTTCCACAAGTTCCAGAGTATGACGAAGCTTATGAATTATTGCTGGCAACAGAGAAGACAAACTCCTTAAATGAACAACAACGGATTGCATATGACACTATTGTGAGCGCTATAGAAAACCAAGCAGATGCAAGGCTAAAATGTTTCTTTATTAACGGTCCAGGAGGGAGCGGTAAAACATACCTCTATGAAGCTTTAATGCATCACGTTAGAGGGTTGGGAAAAGTCGTATTGCCATCGGCTACAACAGGGATTGCAGCAAACCTTTTACGAGGAGGTCGCACTATCCATTCACTCTTTGG
The DNA here is from genome assembly GCF_032444005.1 of Ranitomeya imitator. NCBI lineage: Eukaryota > Metazoa > Chordata > Amphibia > Anura > Dendrobatidae > Ranitomeya > Ranitomeya imitator. The sequence continues at coordinate 706,619,631 of NC_091284.1, read as the reverse complement.
GATACCAGTTCCAGTCAACGAAATCTCTATTTCCAGAATAAAACAAGACACATTTGCAGGAAGACTGTTAAAAAATGCACATGTTTTCATACTTGAGGAGTGCACCATGGCACCCAAATACGCTTTGAGCTTAATTGACAGACTTCTGCGTGAAGTAATGATTACAAATGTTGCTGAAAAAAATAAAATTCCGTTTGGAGGTAAAGTTTTTGTCTTTGGTGGAGATTTTAGGCAATGCCTTCCAGTCATATCAAATGGAACAAGAACAGATGTTATCAAGTCCAGCTTAAAAATGGCTGACCTTTGGAAACAGTTCAATAAACTCCAACTAATTAACAATATGCGATCTTCGGACCAAGAGTATAGCAACTGGCTTCTTAAACTTGGCAACGGTGAACTTAGCAACCAATACAACCTTGGAGAAGATATTATTGAAATACCAGAAGACATGTTGTGCACTGACTGCATCGTAACTGATGTTTTTGGACAATGCATTGAAATTGATGTGAACGACCAAAGCAGTGTTGAGAGGGCCTCTTCTCATGCAATTCTCTGTCCCAAGAATGATGCCGTGGCTCTGCTAAATTCCCGTGTGATGGATAGAATGCCTGGTGAGTATAAGTTGTATAAAAGTGATGATTCAGTGGATGTAGACAATGAAGATGAACGAGAGCATTATCCAGTTGAATTTTTAAATAGTCTTACGCCATCAGGAATGCCATCCCACAGACTTCAACTGAAAGTTGGAACAATCATAATGTTGCTGCGGAATCTAAATACGAAAAATGGTCTATGTAATGGAACTCGCCTTATTGTTACTGGACTCCATTCTCACGTCATTCAAGCAAGAGTGATCACTGGATCAGCAAAAGGAGATGAAGTGTTCATTTCACGCATTGATTTATGTCCTTCAGACACGGGTCTTCCATTTAGGCTTCGGCGTCGACAGTTTCCAATAAAACCAGCTTTTGCCATGACAATAAACAAGTCACAAGGTGAAACTCTACACCGTGTTGGCATATATCTACCGCAGCCCGTTTTTGGTCATGGACAACTCTACGTTGCATTTTCAAGAGTTAAAATGAGATCCAACGTCAAGGTGCAAGTTCTTCCTACCCCTTTACAAGGAAAGTTGCTTATAGGTAGTCAAAAGGTATTCACAAGAAATGTGGTGTACAAAAAATATTTTGGCTTGATATTGTTAATAAATATATTATAGTGTCAATGTCCTTCTTTTGTCCGATGATTTATTTAAATACAGTTACAGTTCATGTAATGTGGTTTATATACAGTCATGGCCAAAATTTTTGAGACTGGCACCAAAATTATATTTTCATATGATCTGCTGCCCTCTGGTTTTTATTCGTGTTTGTCTGATGTTTATATCACATACAGAATTATAATTGCAATCATATTATGAGTACCAATCGGTTATATTGACAGTTAGAATGAGTTAATGCAGCAAGTCAATATTTGCAGTGTTGACCCTTCTTCTTCAAGACCTCTGCAATTCTCCCTGGCATGCTCTCAATCAACTTCTGGACCAAATCCTGACTGATAGCAGTCCATTCTTGCATAATCAATGCTTGCATTTTGCCAGAATTTGTTGGTTTTTGTTTGTCCACCCATCTCTTGATGATTGACCACAAGTTCTCAATGGGATTAAGATCTGGGGAGTTTCCAGGCCATGGACCCAAAATCTCTATGTTTTGTTCCATGAGCCATTTAGTTATCACCTTTGCTTTAGGGCAAGGTGCTCCATCATGGCGACAATGTCATAAAGGTTGCCTCAACCAATCAGCGACGGGCACAGTCTGCCGCGAATTCTGGAATCATCATTGTCCATATACTACGGGGACATGCATATTCTAGAATACCCGATGCGTTAGAATCGGGCCACAATCTAGTACTATATAAGGAGCTATGTGGGAGCTCATACGGTATAGAGGAGGCCATATGGGGGCTCATACTATATATAGTAAGCTACATAGTTATTCTGTAAATAGGGAGCTATGCGGGGCTTATACTGTGTATATGCAGATATACACTGTAAATTGGGGCTATATGAGGGCCCATACTGTATGTAGGGGGCTGTGTGTATACCCATACTCTATATAGGGGGCTGTGTTGAGGCTCATATTATATGTAGGGGGAATATTGCAGGTGCAGTGGGCCCTGGGTTCCTTTTGATGCATGGCAATGCTAAGCCTCGTGTGGCTGAAGAGTGTCAACAGTTCCTGCATGAAAAAGGCATTAATGCTATCGACAGGCCTGTCCGTTCCCCAGACCTGATTCCCATCAAGCACATCTGGTCTTGTTCCATCCACCAATGCCACATTGCACCACGGACTGTCCAGGAGTTGACTGATGCTTTAATCCAGGTCTGTGAGGAGATCCCTCAGGAGAACACCCTCCGCCTCATCAGGACCATGACCAGGCATTGTAGTGAGGTCATACATTCACATGGAGGCCACACATACTACTAAGCATAATTTTCTTGTCTTGAGGCATTTCCACTGAACTTGGATTAGCCTGTAATTTGATTTTGAGTATCATTCCAAATCCAGACTGCCATGGGATTTAGCGTTCTCTTAAATTTTTTGAGCAGTTTTTATAATGTAGTCCATGTCCATAAAAAGGTGACTATGAGGTATATGGATGTTTTATGGTTTTAATTGCACTGCCACTTGACCGGCCATTTTATGATCTGAAGGGTTATTCTTTGTTTGACAAGGACATCATGTATGTTTCTTCTTGGTCTTTGTTTCGGTTTTTTTTCTGGTCAGACTGTTGAAAAATATTGATGATACCCCTAAGCCCACTAGTATCTATATTGTATGTATTTATATATGTTCATTACATATTATCTGTTCACCTATTGAGGGTGCCTAGTCTGTTAAAGTAGCGGTAGGGCTACAAAGGAGCAGTCGACGAGAAGCAGAGACTTTCACTGCAGTATCTTTGTTTTAAAACCGCATGTAACTTATGGAAAGTCTGTTTTGAAACATCAGACCAACAACCTGCAAAATCCCTATTTTGTAAGGACAGCGCAATCTGATAGATTTATACATATTGAACAGGAACCTAAAGCCCCCAATACACACTACCGTAATGACAGCTGAACCCACCAATAATGACGGGTACAATAGGCAGATTATAATGAGGGCAATTTGGGCTGGCACCCGGGACTCGAGACTCCAGGGTGCCCAAGGCCAAGTTGCCCTCATTATAATGTTTTGTGGCAGCGCACATATCCCGGCAGAGAGCTTTTCTGGAGCTTCACTGCCAACAGTACAGAATGGCAGTGCAGCTCCAGGGGAGCTCCCGTCGCCTATGCTGTGGTGTGCAGCGCGATGACGTCATCAGCCGACGCACTCCAGCATGTACGAGGTGGCCACATGTAGAAGTGGAGCTGTGGGAATGGGAGCGAAGTGAGTATATGTTTTTTTATTAATCTGTGTATGGGATGTGTGCCTGTATATATGGGCTATGTGAGGGCTGGCAGTTTATGTAGGGTGTTGTGTGTGGGCGGTTCATCTACTTTGCCCATAAAATAACTGTGATGTACAATTACAGTAGTTGGTAGTAAAAGGGTTAACTGGTGAAAACAAGCTATTACTTGTCCATAGGATAGGCGATGCTTGCTGATCAGTGGGTTCTATTACCGGGGACCCCCACTGATCAAAAAGGTATCATCTATCCCTAGGATAGGTGAATAGATGTAAAGTGCCTCTCTGCCACTCTTTTATAGCAGGTAGAAGGACAGGGAGGGATTAAACATTCAAACATTTAATCTCGTATGTAAATAAAGAATCTTCTCCTTATTGATAGAAGAAAGAACATCTTATCTACATACACAACACAATTCACTACACTAATCCACTAAGCAAAATCCACTATAACAAGACTAATAAAACAATACAAACACATAGAAGAGAACAATACCAGTGACATTATACATACAGTTGGAGCTCTGTAGATAGTATATAGTGGAAGTGTAATGCAACTGCAGAACAGTTGCGCTCAGCCACCACCAAGAGGCGCTGTTACGGGAAAAAGGGTCGCACTTACTGTGTTCCAATTTGGTGCAGAAGTGCAGGCCGCCACAAGGAGGCGGCAGAGTAGTCAGACAGGCCGAAGTCAGCAACAAACAGAGAGATGAAGTACCAGAGTTTACAGCAAAGCACGAGGTCAGAGACAAGCCAAACATCAGAGCCAGATGGGAGCGCGCTATCCAAAACGTGAGATGGAAAGAGGAGTCAAGGTATGAGCCAGAAGGTCAAAAGCCAGTCGGGGAACACCTTGCCAGAGACAGAAAAACCGAAGGTGGAGTTCAAGCTGAGTCATACATTGTAGGGAAATCACCAAATGTACACTGAGTCAGGGATAGGGAACAGGTCAGACACACACACACGGGAAGTCAGAGGCAGAAGGATCACTAGGGTATACGGATCAGCTGCTCTAGCCAAGGACCGGAACTATCACTGACAAAGGCTACCAGAAATAGCACCAATAAATAGCCACCACAGAGAGGCAAGAAAGGTTAACACCTCCATGACCAGGCCAGGGAAAGAGAAGCAAGAAGCAAACCCCGACCTGGATCATGACAGGAAGTATACAGATAAATCCAGTGAGTCACTAGTAGCATCTCCAGTTGAAGGAATTATTTTTTGCTTTTCTGTTGTGAATTCTGTGGCCAAGCTCCCTCCTGTGGTCGTGAGTGGTACTTCGGCTGGTTCTGTCTATGAGCTTCCTTTGGTGGATGAGAGTGGTACTGCGGCTTCTGAGTTTCCTTCCTCAGGTGATGAGGTTAAGTCGTTAGGTGCTGCTCTATTTAACTCCACCTAGTGCTTTGATCCTGGCCTCCAGTCAATGTTCTAGTATTGGTCTTGCTTCCTCCTGGATCGTTCCTGTGGCCTTTCTGCCCTGCATAAGCTAAGTTCTGCTTGTGTTACTTTTGTTTGCTATTTTTTCTGTCCAGCTTGCTATATTGGTTTTTCTTGCTTGCTGGAAGCTCTGAGACGCAGAGGGAGCACCTCCGTACCGTTAGTTGGTGCGGAGGGTCTTTTTGCCCCTCTGCGTGGTTGTTTGTAGGTTTTTGTGTTGACCGCAAAGCTATCTTTCCTATCCTCGGTCTATTCAGTAAGTCGGGCCTCACTTTGCTAAATCTATTTCATCTCTGTGTTTGTATTTTCATCTTAACTCACAGTCATTATATGTGGGGGGCTGCCTTTTCCTTTGGGGAATTTCTCTGAGGCAAGGTAGGCTTCTTTTTCTATCTTCAGGGCTAGTTAGTTTCTCAGGCTGTGCCGAGTTGCATAGGGAGCGTTAGGCGCAATCCACGGCTACCTCTAGTGTGGTATGATAGGATTAGGGATTGCGGTCAGCAGAGTTCCCACGTCTCAGAGCTCATCCTATGTTTTTGGTAATTGTCAGGTCACTTTGTGTGCTCTGAACTTCAAGGTCCATTGTGGTTCTGAATTACCTGTTCACAACAGTACTGGAGGCCCAAAGTACTAATGCTTCTCAATAGAGGGAAAAGAGAAGTTCTGAGACCATTTTTTTTTCTTTGCACTGTGTTCTGTCTTTCTTTTCCCCTTTACATCAGGGTGGTTCAGAACACAGGTGTGGACATGGACATTCAGGGTCTGTCCTCTTTGATGGATAATCTCACTATAAGTGTACAGAACATTCAAGATTTAGTGGTTCAGAATCCTATGTTAGAACCTAAAATTCCTATTCCTGAGTTATTTTCTGGAGATAGAGCTAAGTTTTTGAATTTTAAAAATAATTGTAAACTATTTCTGGCTTTGAAACCCCGCTCCTCTGGTGACCCAGTTCAACAAGTTAAGATCATTATTTCTTTATTACGTGGCTACCCTCAAGACTGGGCATTTTCCCTTGCGCCAGGAGATCCTGCATTATGTAATATTGATGCGTTTTTTCTGGCGCTCGGATTGCTGTACGACGAACCTAATTCAGTGGATCAGGCAGAGAAAAATTTGCTGGCTCTGTGTCAGGGTCAGGATGAGATAGAGATTTATTGTCAGAAGTTTAGAAAGTGGTCCGTGCTCACTCAATGGAATGAATGTGCGCTGGCAGCTATTTTCAGAAAGGGTCTCTCTGAAGCCCTTAAGGATGTCATGGTGGGATTTCCTATGCCTGCTGGTCTGAATGAGTCTATGTCTTTGGCCATTCAGATCGGTCGACGCTTGCGTGAGCGTAAATCTGTGCACCATTTGGCGGTATTATCTGAGCATAAACCTGAGCCTATGCAGTGCGATAGGACTTTGACCAGAGCTGAAAGGCAAGAACACAGACGTCAGAATGGGCTGTGTTTCTACTGTGGTGATTCCACTCATGCTATCTCCGATTGTCCTAAGCGCACTAAGCGGTTTGCTAGGTCTGCCACCATTGGTACGGTACAGTCGAAATTTCTTTTGTCCGTTACTTTGATCTGCTCTTTGTCTTCCTATTCTGTCATGGCATTTGTGGATTCAGGCGCTGCCCTGAATTTGATGGACTTGGAGTTTGCTAGGCGCTGTGGGTTTGTCTTTGAGCCCTTGCAGTGTCTTATTCCATTGAGAGGAATTGATGCTACGCCTTTGGCCAAGAATAAGCCTCAGTATTGGACCCAGCTGACCATGTGCATGGCTCCTACGCACCAGGAGGATATTCGCTTTCTGGTGTTGCATAATCTGCATGATGTGGTCGTGTTGGGGTTGCCATGGCTACAAGTCCATAACCCAGTATTAGATTGGAAATCTATGTCTGTGTCCAGCTGGGGTTGTCAGGGGGTACATGGTGATGTTCCATTTCTGTCTATCTCATCATCCACCCCTTCTGAGGTCCCAGAGTTCTTGTCTGATTACCGGGATGTATTCGATGAGCCCAAGTCCAATGCCCTACCTCCGCATAGGGATTGTGATTGTGCTATCGATTTGATTCCTGGAAGTAAGTTTCCTAAGGGTCGACTGTTTAATTTATCTGTACCTGAGCACGCCGCTATGCGGAGTTACGTGAAGGAGTCTTTGGAGAAGGGTCATATTCGCCCGTCATCGTCGCCATTGGGAGCGGGGTTCTTTTTTGTGGCCAAGAAGGATGGTTCGCTGAGACCTTGTATTGATTACCGCCTTCTAAATAAAATTACGGTCAAATTTCAGTACCCCTTGCCGCTGCTGTCTGATTTGTTTGCTCGGATTAAGGGGGCTAGTTGGTTCACCAAGATAGATCTTCGTGGTGCATATAATCTTGTGCGTATTAAACGGGGCGATGAATGGAAAACAGCATTTAATACGCCCAAAGGCCATTTTGAGTACCTGGTTATGCCATTCGGGCTTTCTAATGCTCCATCAGTGTTTCAGTCCTTTATGCATGACATTTTCCGAGAGTACCTGGATAAATTCCTGATTGTATACTTGGATGATATTTTGGTCTTCTCGGATGATTGGGAGTCTCATGTGAAGCAGGTCAGAATGGTGTTCCAGGTCCTGCGTGCTAATTCTTTGTTTGTGAAGGGGTCAAAGTGTCTCTTTGGTGTTCAGAAGGTTTCATTTTTGGGGTTCATTTTTTTCTCCTTCTACTATTGAGATGGACCCTGTTAAAGTTCAGGCCATTTATGATTGGACTCAGCCAACATCTCTGAAGAGTCTGTAGAAGTTCCTGGGCTTTGCTAATTTTTATCGTCGCTTCATCAATAATTTTTCTAGTATTGCTAAACCGTTGACTGATTTAACCAAGAAGGGTGCTGATGTGGTCAATTGGTCTTCTGCTGCTGTGGAAGCTTTTCAGGAGTTGAAGCGTCGTTTTTCTTCTGCCCCTGTGTTGTGCCATCCAGATGTTTCGCTTCCGTTCCAGGTCGAGGTTGATGCTTCTGAAATTGGAGCAGGGGCTGTTTTGTCGCAGAGAAGTTCTGATTGCTCGGTGATGAAACCATGCGCCTTCTTTTCCAGGAAATTTTCGCCTGCTGAGCGAAATTATGATGTTGGCAATCGAGAGTTGCTAGCCATGAAGTGGGCATTCGAGGAGTGGCGTCATTGGCTTGAAGGAGCTAAGCATCGCGTGGTGGTCTTGACTCATCACAAAAACTTGACTTATCTCGAGTCTGCCAAATGGTTGAATCCTAGACAGGCTCGTTGGTCGCTGTTTTTCTCCCGATTTGACTTTGTGGTTTCGTACCTTCCGGGCTCTAAAAATGTGAAGGCGGATGCCCTGTCTAGGAGTTTTGTGCCCGATTCTCCGGGTTTGCCTGAGCCGGCGGGTATTCTCAAGGAGGGGGTAATTTTGTCTGCCATCTCCCCTGATTTGCGGCGGGTGCTGCAAAAATTTCAGGCTAATAGACCTGATCGTTGCCCAGCGGAGAAACTGTTTGTCCCTGATAGGTGGACGAATAAAGTATCTCTGAGGTTCATTGTTCGGTGTTGGCTGGTCATCCTGGAATCTTTGGTACCAGAGATTTGGTGGCTAGATCCTTTTGGTGGCCGTCTCTGTCGCGGGATGTGCGTTCTTTTGTGCAGTCCTGTGGGATTTGTGCTCGGGCTAAGCCTTGCTGTTCTCGTGCCAGTGGGTTGCTTTTGCCCTTGCCGGTCCCGAAGAGGCCTTGGACACATCTCTATGGATTTTATTTCGGATCTCCCCGTCTTTCAAAGAATGTCGGTCATTTGGGTGGTTTGTGATCGCTTCTCTAAGATGGTCCATTTGGTGCCCTTGTCTAAATGGCCTTCCTCCTCTGATTTGGTGCCATTGTTTTTCCAGCATGTGGTTCGTTTACATGGTATTCCAGAGAACATCGTTTCTGACAGAGGTTCCCAGTTTGTTTCGAGGTTTTGGCGAGCCTTTTGTGCTAGGATGGGCATTGATTTGTCTTTTTCCTCGGCTTTCCATCCTCAGACAAATGGCCAGACTGAACGAACCAATCAGACCTTGGAAACATATCTGAGATGTTTTGTTTCTGCTGATCAGGATGATTGGGTGTCCTTTTTGCTTTTGGCTGAGTTCGCCCTTAATGATCGGGCCAGCTCGGCTACTTTGGTTTCGCTGTTTTTCTGCAATTCTGGGTTCCACCTTCGTTTCTCTTCAGGGCAGGTTGAGTCTTCGGACTGTCCTGGTGTGGATACTGTGGTGGATAGGTTGCAGCAGATTTGGACTCATGTAGTGGACAATTTGACTTTGTCCCAGGAGAAGGCTCAACATTTCGCTAACTGCAGGCGCTGTGTGGGTCCCCGACTTCGTGTTGGGGATTTGGTTTGGTTGTCATCTCGTTATATTCCTATGAAGGTTTCCTCTCCTAAGTTTAAGCCTCGTTTCATTGGTCCATATAGGATTTCTGAGGTTCTTAATCCTGTGTCTTTTCGTTTGACTCTTCCAGCTTCTTTTTCCATTCATAACGTGTTCCATAGGTCATTGTTGCGGAGATACGTGGCACCTGTAGTTCCATCTATTGATCCTCCTGCTCCGGTTTTGGTCGAAGGGGAGTTGGACTATATAGTGGAGAAGATTTTGGATTCTCGTGTTTCGAGACGGAAACTCCAGTATCTGGTTAAGTGGAAAGGTTATGGTCAGGAAGATAATTCCTGGGTCTTTGCCTCTGATGTCCATGCTGCGATCTGGTTCGTGCCTTTCATGTGGCTCATCCTGGTCGGCCTGGGGGCTCTGGTGAGGGTTCGGTGACCCCTCCTCAAGGGGGGGGTACTGTTGTGAATTCTGTGGCCAAGCTCCCTCCTGTGGTCGTGAGTGGTATTTCGGCTGGTTCTGTCTATGAGCTTCCTTTGGTGGATGAGAGTGGTACTGCGGCTTCTGAGTTTCCTTCCTCAGGTGATGAGGTTAAGTCGTTAGGTGCTGCTCTATTTAACTCCACCTAGTTCTTTGATCCTGGCCTCCAGTCAATGTTCTAGTATTGGTCTTGCTTCTTCCTGGATCGTTCCTGTGGCCTTTCTACCCTGCATAAGCTAAGTTCTGCTTGCGTTACTTTTGTTTGCTATTTTTTCTGTCCAGCTTGCTATATTGGTTTTTCTTGCTTGCTGGAAGCTCTGAGACGCAGAGGGAGCACCTCCGTACCGTTAGTCTTTTTGCCCCTCTGCGTGGTTGTTTGTAGGTTTTTGTGTTGACCGCAAAGCTATCTTTCCTATCCTCGGTCTATTCAGTAAGTCGGGCCTCACTTTGCTAAATCTATTTCATCTCTGTTTGTATTTTCATCTTAACTCACAGTCATTATTTGTGGGGGGCTGCCTTTTCCTTTGGGGAATTTCTCTGAGGCAAGGTAGGCTTATTTTTCTATCTTCAGGGCTAGTTAGTTTCTCACGCTGTGCCGAGTTACATAGGGAGCGTTAGGCGCAATCCACGGCTACCTCTAGTGTGGTATGATAGGATTAGGGATTGCGGTCAGCAGAGTTCCCACGTCAAAGAGCTCGTCCTATGTTTTTGATAATTGTCAGGTCACTTTGTGTGCTCTGAACTTCAAGGTCCATTGTGGTTCTGAATTACCTGTTCACAACACTTTTCTTCCTCATCCACCATAAACCACTATCACTTCTTCCCACCAAAAAACGCATCCCTCCAGAATAAAACTTCTGTGGCAGATCACTTCTAGGGCTCCTTCCTCACTTTTTCCCTCACTGCTACACTGCACTGAAGAAGAAAAGTGGCATAGTGCCATCCTGGTGCCCTGCACAGTAACATTTACAGTAGTGATGTTCCCCTTTGTGACTCTCACAAGAGAACGTTCATCATGGTGACACCCAAATAGTTCTTATGCTCATGTCTCCTTTTGTGGCCCCCATGCAATACAGTAACATTCTTTTGTGGCCCCATGCAGTGCATTATGTTTCTTTTGTGTGCCCTCACACATTATTAACCCCTTTCTGACCTTTGACATACTATCCCGTCGAGGTGACCTGGGCCTATCTGACCCTCGACGGGATAGTACGTCATAGCGATCGGCCAAAAACTGGGGGCTAAAAAATAATTTTTGTGGAAAAAAAATATTTTTTATTTGCACGGCTCTTCATTATAAACTGTAGTGAAACACTTGGGGGTTCAAAGCTCTCACAACACATCTAGATGAGTTCCTTAGGGGGTCTACTTTCCAAAATGGTGTCACTTGTGGGGGGTTTATACTGTTTAGGTACATTAGGGGCTCTGCAAACGCAATGTGACGCCTGCAGACCATTCCATCTAAGTCTGCATTCCAAATGGCGCTCCTTTCCTTCCGAGCCCTCCCATGCGCCCAAACGGTGGTTCCCCCCCACATATGGGGTATCAGCATACTCAGGACAAATTGGACAACAAATTTTGGGGTCCAATTTCTCCTGTTACCCTCGGAAAAATACAAAACTGGGGGCTAAAAAATAATTTTTGTGGGAAAAAAATTTTGTTTTATTTCTACGGCTCTGCATTATAAACTTCTGTGAAGCCCTTTTCAATTTTGCATTGAAAAGTCAAACGGCGCTCCTTCCCTTCCGAGCTCTCCCATGCGCCCAAACAGTGGTTTACCCCCACATATTGGGTATCAGCACACTCAGGACAAATTGTACAACAACTTTTGGGGTCCAATTTCTTCTCTTACCCTTGGAAAAATAAAAAAATTGGGGGCAAAAAATAATTTTTGTGAAAAAAATAAGATTTTTTATTTTTACGGTTCTGCATTATAAACCTCTGTGAAGCACTTGGTGGGTCAAAGTGCTCACCACACCCCTAGATAAGTTCCTTGGGGGACTACTTTCCAAAATGGTGTCACTTGTGGGGGGTTTCAATGTTTAGGCACATCAATGGCTCTCCAAACGCAACATGGCGTCCCATCTCAATTCCTGTCAATTTTGCATTGAAAAGTCAAATTGCCCTCCTTCGCTTCCGAGCTCTGTCATGCGCCCAAACTGCGGTTTACCCTCACATATGGGGTATCAGCGTACTCAGGACAAATTGTACAACAACTTTTGGGGCCCATTTTCTCCTGTTACCCTTGGTAAAATAAAACAAATTGGAGCTGAAGTAAATGTTCATTTTTATTTAAACATTCAAAAAATTCCCGTGAAACACCTGAAGGGTTAATAAACTTCTTGAATGTGGTTTTGAGCACCTTGAGGGGTGCAGTTTTTAGAATGGTGTCACACTTGGGTATTTTCTATCATATAGACCCCTCAAAATGACTTCAAATGAGATGTGGTCCCTAAAAAAAATGGTGTTGTAAAAATGAGAAATTGCTGGTCAACTTTTAACCCTTTTAACTCCCTAAGAAAATTTGGTTCCAAAATTGTGCTGCTGTAAAGTAGACATATGGGAAATGTTACTTATTAAGTATTTTGTGTGACATGTCTCTGTGATTTAATTGCATAAAAATTCAAAGTTGGAAAATTGCGAAATTTTCTAAATTTTCGCAAAATTTCCTTTTTTTTCACAAATAAACGCAGGTAATATCAAAGAAATTTTACCACTATCATGAAGTACAATATGTCATGAGAAAACATTGTCAGAATCACTGGGATCCGTTTAAGCGTTCCAGAGTTATAACCTCATAAGGGGACAGTGGTCAGAATTGTAAAAATTGGCCTGGTCATTGACGTGCAAACCACCCTTGGTGGTAAAGGGGTTAATCCAGTGTTTGTACTCAAATACAACAGTATGACTCCCTCTCACTAGTGGCACCCATACAGTAGTATAATACATATTTTGCACCCACACAGTAATAGTTTCCCCCTTTTATACCTCAATATTGTTGAAATGTCAAAACTGTGTTTGTATTCTTAAGTTAATAATATTGTATGAGGCCATAAGGTGGGCATTGTTAATGTATGGAACCACAATGGAGGACATTATTATTGTCTCTCATTATGACCTATGTGAGGCAGTAACCCCAGTTACAGCTAGGGGGCGCTGATGGTGCCCTCCAGAATGCGCATGGAGGCGTAGTGAGGTCATCAGGGTGTATTACAGTCACAGGTGTAGCTGTGATTAGAATGGTGAAGCAGTGACTGATTAAAAGCCCTGTAGTAGAGGGGGAGGGCTGTAAGTGTTGGTCTGGGAAGCAGACAGAGCAGTTGTCTGCAGAGAACTCCCTGTGTGAGGCAACACAGGGGCAAGAGGAACGAAAGGGACTGACACCCTGTGTCTCGGACTGTCTTTTGTTTACCCGGCTGCGATCCATTGGATACAGCGTGCTGTGCACTGCATGAGTAAAGAACCTTGGTCCCAGCATGCGGTCACCCAGGGAAACTGGACAAAGAGAAGTCTGACCTGTTTAGGGACTGCAAACTAAAGCCGTGTACTATGTATTCTAATGGACTGTGTGAAGTAACACATTAAAGGAACGTTTTGTTTTGAACTTGCTTGGGTCACTGCCATTTCACTGCGTACGGTGCTGCCGCTGCATCACATATGGTTGAAAGAATGCAGCCCGTGTGAATTGAGGCATAGCCAAAGCGTGCTGTATGTCAATAATTAAGCCAGCAACGCTACAGTTCAAGCCTGTGGACAAGATGGAGGAAATGCTAAGACAGTTGGCCATGTCTCAAACACAACAGCAGGGGGTGCTGCAGTTTCAGCGGCAACAGATGGAGCAACAGCAGCAGACAAATGCGAGAGGTAGTTCCCTCAGCAACCATATACCAGTGGGAAGCCCGGTACACAGTCCGGTCAGCGCTGAGGAAAATGGAACTTGAGGGTGACATGGAGGCTTTTCTCACCATCTTTGAACGCACCATGGAGCGGGAGAGCTTACCGGTGACTCAGTGGGTTGAGGTGGTGTCCAACTTCCTGACGGGAGATGCCCAGGAAGCCTTCATAGACCTCAGTCAGGATGATGCCCTGGACTATGGGAAGCTGAAAGGTGAGATCTTTGCCAGACTGGGGGTTAATACGTATGTGCGAGCCCAAAGGGTGTTCCAGTGGTCCTTTTCCGAGACTCGCCCTGCCCGATCTCAGGTGTATGACTTGCTGCAACTGGTAAAAAAATGGCTTCCGCCTGAGACATTAACTGTTATGATACGGTGGTCTAGGAGCAGCATGGAACGAGCTCGGAAGGAAGTGGTAACTGTACTGACCGCAGTCCCTAAGCTCAACCCAACACTAGAAATAGCCGTGGGATGCTCCTAACTCTCCCTAAGCACCTCGTCACAGCCTAAGAGCTAACTACCCCTAAAGATAGAAGCAGGAAAACTATCTTGCCTCAGAGAAAATCCCCAAAGGATAGATTAGCCCCCCACAAATAATGACTGTGAGTGGAGAGGGAAAAGACATACACAGAATGAAACCAGAATGAGCACAGGAGGCCAGTCTAGCTAAATAGATAGGACAGGATGGAATACTGTGCGGTCAGTATAAAACACTACAAAAATCCACGCAGAGTTTACAAAAAATCTCCACACCTGACTAAAGGTGTGGAGGATAAATCTGCTTCCCAGAGCGTCCAGCAAGACAGAATTAATTCATACTGATAAGCTGGACAAACATAGAAAGCACAGAACGGATAAGTCCACAAACTATGGACAGAAAAGAGCAAGCAAAAACTTAGCTTTGCTGAACTGGTCAGGATAACAGGGAAATCCAAAGAGATGTGAATCCAACCAGGAACCATTTACAAGTGGCACTGGCTGAAGGAAAGAGCCAGGCATAAATAGCCGAGCAGAAAAGACGATAAGTGGAAGCAGCTGAAGACAGCTAAATCCAAGGAGCAGCCATACCACTAGAAACCACAAGAGGGAGCCCAAGAGCAGAACTCACAAAAGTGCCACTTACAACCACCAGAGGGAGCCCAAGAGCGGAATTCACAACAATTAACCCCATTCCAGATGGTAGAGAGGGTGGTGGTAGACCGCCTTTTGAGGGCTCTGCCAGTAGCCATACAGCGTTGGGTGGGACAAGGGGACCCAGGTACTCTGGATGTGGTGGTGGGACTGGTGGAGCGGTATACAGACACTCAAGACTTTATACGGGACACTGCTCCATTTTGGCTGTCACATAATGCTTCCCCAGCCCAGGAGCCGGGGAAAACTAAAACGGCTCCTGGGTACAGTCGTGCTGCAGCGATCAGGTGTTGGCTGTGCCAAAGGCCAGGCCATGTGGCTGCCAACTGCCCGCTGATGTCTGAACCCATGGATTGCAGGTATGGTCGCTGTATTTCTGTGTATGCTCAGCCAGTCGGTACCACCACTACAAGCACTGCTGACAGTGAACCCCAGCTGTGCCAAGTACTTGTGAACGGGTACCAATCAGAGGCCCTCCTGGACTCGGGTAGCATAGTGACCTTAGTTCATGGGTCACATGTTGCCGCTGACAACCCTAAAGTACCAAAAGTGGAGGTGATGGGTATCCACGGGGAAATCCGGGAATACCCAATAGCAGAGGTTAACTTTTCCAGACCATGTGGGGACATTAAACATGTGGTGGGAGTGGTGAAGACCCTTCCATATAGGGCTGTGTTGGAAAGAGACTTGCCCTTATTCTGGTCCCTGTGGGAGACCAGGGTCAACCCTCTCACGGTAAATGTGGTGCCAGGTGCAGAACCCGAAGATGGTGAGATACCAGCCATTGAGGTCACCACCAATACACGGACCATAGGCTCAATATGTGGCGTCTCCCACCTCAATATATAAATCCAATCCAAACAAACGGGAGCAAATGCCAGTATAAAAGAATTCAAAAACTTTATTATACACATTTTAAAACAACAGAGTACAAAATTGTTAAAATGACGGAGATATGACTGCACAATACAGCCACCTCACTAAATAGCACACCCCATATAAATCCTCAATCAATCCGTAAGTTGGTACCCATATACCTAAACTTCACATATATATGCGTACTGGGAGCTGGCTGTGCATAACCTTAAAGTACTAGTGTACCAATCCCATACAAAGGTTAATCTAAAGTACAGATGCCCGACAAAAAGGGTTATTGAAAACTATTACTAAGTTTAAGTGCTAAGTGCAAAAGGTCGGATCAGTCACTTGTGATCCAAGAGTACAGCAAAATCCCAGCTCCCATGTATTGTTGTTAAAGCTGTTAGTACTGGTACCTAATACAAAGTGGATCAGTGCAATATTCTAACACCAGGGCAAAATGCCACAATATAGTCACAGTGCAGTCAATAGTGCCAAAACCGGCGTGTTGAAAACACTGTTTGTAAGTAATACCTGACTCATAAATAGACCAGTGCCAAGTTTTTTAACACAAGGGCAAATGCCACAATAAAATCACAACAAATTGTAAACAGCAAGTGCAGCCGATAGTGTCAGAGCCGGCATATCAAAACAGCATTTAACAACACCCACTCATGACATCAGTTAGAATGATAAGTAAAGGGGTATATACGACCTAGTGTAGGCGGCGAAGGTCCCCTACCTACCCTACCTTGAGGTCGCCAACCTAGGGACAGAGTGTGATCCCAATAGGCTCCCCTAGAGGTAATGGCAGGAGAAACTGAAGATGTTGTTTCAGGCATAGAATCCGAAGAGGCTAAGATGTCTGCCACAGGGGTCGCCAATTTAGGCTTAGATTGTAACCCCGATAGGCACCCTCTAGAGGTTGTGGCAGTAGAGGTCATGGGGACCCCATTAAACCCCGAGCTGGAGGTGTTGCCTGGTAAGTTCAGGACAGCTCATGTCCAGGGTGATGCAGGTATAAAAAACGCAGGTATTAGAAGAGCCGGGAGTGTATGGTCAAGGAGGAGACTGGGGACGTGCGCACGCGGAACCCTCTGGCACCGGCCAAGGATGAGGCCATGCGTCAGCATAAATTAGATAGAGTGCTCGCTAGACATCAGTGTTAGGATGCTCAGGTTTGAGTGCGACGTAATACAGACATATGCTCGGAGTTGTCGGCGCAGTCCGCAGAGTTTCAGAATAGCATAGTCACCGTGGCACCGGTAAGGGTATGAAGTAAATTGTACCAAGGGCCTGAAGGCAAGTACTTAGGTGACAGGATGACCCGTGGGGTTAGTGAACCAAAAATAAACAAGGTCGAGACCACCCAAAACTGGCCCAAATCTATGGTTAATCAGAAAAGAGGGCTTCCCTTCTGCAATGGAGAACGGGGTGGGTGGTCCTGTATGGAAGTATGGAGGAGAAACGCAAAGGGGAGGGATGCATGCGCCAATTGCTGGTTCCGGTCCCTACTTTGGTTACTTAGTGTAGTGTCGGGCAGGGATGTCACAGGGGCATGCAGATGCCCTGTCTCACGCCCATACAGGGTAACAAATGTTCTACCCCATACGTATGAACAGGAGAATATAATGCCCCTTTCTTTGGCCTCAATACAGTATAGTATCCCGATACAGTAAAATGTCTGCCATTTTTGCCCCCATACAGTATATTTCCTTTTGGGACCCGATGCAGTGTAATGTAATGTCTCTCATTGTGATGCCAAGATAGTATAATGTCTCCTTTCTGTGGTTGCTGTTCTGTAGAATATTGCCCACTGTGTAACCATACAGTATAACGTTGTAAATGTTGGTTCTTGTAAATTGAATATTTCAATATTGCACACAGCAGTACTTATGGATGCACATACACTTAAGCTTCAGTTCAATAAATAGTCTTTCCTTAAGCTGCATTTACTCAGGCAGAATTTTGCCCCAATAAGTAACAATAAACTATTGTATTTTGTTGCCATGCCACAGCACTGCCAGAGAAAGCTGATGACCTTTGAAATTTGTGTTTCTAGCACTCACATGGACTTATGTTCAGTGCTCTTGTCTGTTATTAACTTATTTTACTTATATGTTCAGTGCACTTGTCTATTAACTTAGATTACTTACTTATACAGTGCCTTACCACCATCATCATCACTGTCCCCGTTAGTAATCACCATCTAGATTCTCTATCAGTATGTCTTTGGAGTATGGGAAGAAGCCAGAACACCGTGAGGAAACCCACGCAAACACAGGGAGAACATACAAACTCCTTGCACATGTTGTCCTTGGTAGGATTTGAACCCAGGACCCCAGCACAAAGCAAGTATGCTAACCACTGAGCCAATGGGCTGCACTTTAGAATTTTTCACTTCTATCTGTTCACTTTCCAGTAATGTATTCTGTATGTGCTATATATTTGTGAGGAATGCTGAGTCATGCTAATGCCTTTTCTTCTAGGGACAGTTAAAGGGAATCTGTCACCATGTTTTTGATACCTCATTTGAGAGCAGAATAATGCAAGAAAGGAGACCCTGATTCTAGTGTTGCCCTTGGTTTACTGGGTGCAGTTTGTGACGCAATCAGACCACACCTTTACATTGTCTATTAACAGTGAGCTGCTTATTAGTGGAGGGGGCATGGTCTGACCATTTATTACATTTGGTTAGAGGAAAATGCCTTTTGTTGGAAAGACCCCTTTAACTCTGGATTTATACAGTTGTATTCAGAGCTCAGAATCAAAGATTGCTACACAGATATACAGTATAAGAAATTAATTAACATCGGATATTAGACCCAAGAACCATGTTATTAAAATTGAGACATTCATTTTAAAGCTGCTCATACATTTATGTTTGTTGGACCATCCTGTAATTTTTAACAATATCCACTGGTCACCTTATGTCCACAAATGAGGCCTATAGATGTTTATATGGGGTCCTTTGGGTTTATATCAAGGTGTTTGTAATTTTATCAGAAAACTATAGGAAACAGTATGTGCCTAACAAAGGTCCAATGCAAATGAGAACAAGGCTGAAATCATACAGTAAGGCAGAAAGTAATGTCTCTTATTACAAGGACATTGGAAAATAATTGTGACCCAATTCACAGCTGCAATGGAGAACAGTATTTTGTATTCAGATCTGAAATATTTTCACTAAAGTGGTAATATGTACATTTCTGTATAAGTATTAGAGTAACCTACACCTAAAAATGCAGAAAATAAGTCCACATTAGGACTCGCTCTCATCTGTATTATCAGAAGGTGATAAACTACAAAGAGTATAATCCAGCCGAACCTGTCAGTCTGCATTCACCTAGTAACATTCCATTCACAGAATATATGGCAGGTAAGCATCAACTATGGTATTTAGGAGCACGCCTACACCCATATTTAGATCATCCAAAATATCTTTGCATATTTCCACAGGGAAGTTATTCATACCATTTAGTCACTATCATATGTTATTGTCATAAAACTATTCGTAATTTTACTTTCCGCCTCAAATTATCATGTTGTTATTAGGTCTAACATTTTTTGCAGATTAATTTTTTGTGGGAAAATAGATCTCTGTATTTTTCTGCTGCAAGTTTCCAAATAACCTACTTAGAAACAAAGATAAATAATAAACTTCCCTGTAACAACCTGTCATTCTGCGACTGTACGTAAATAGGGAAAGGGGCCCTGCACTGCTCCCAAAGGTACTTCTAAAGGCAATGAGGTTTGGGCCACCAGCCTTAGGCTAGGTGCACACTGTGTTAGTGTGACCTGTTTAACGGACTACGTTACACATCGACATAACGCGGTGTAACCTAGTCCGTTAACGCCACCTTTACTTTCAATGGAGGATGCATCGCTAGCGCACGCCCACAATGGGCATGCGCTAGCGATGTGCCGTCATTGAGTGACGGACCCGAGATGCGGGCTGCAGCGTTTCTGGGTCCGTCACTGCTAGCGCAGATGGAGCCAGCGGATACTCGATCTGCGCTAGCGCTGTGCAAACGTCGGCACTTGCGCTAGTGCAGTCTGTTTAACGGATGTGTTGAACGGACTGCACAACGCAAGTGTGAATTTAGCCATACTGTTCTCCTGTTATCACTTATCAGATCAGATTAGGGTATGGCTGTGACCAGGTGAACTTCCCCCTCCAAAAAATGACGACACTCCTCAAATGACATTTTAATGACTAAAAGTTCCCTATTGCCTACATCATAGTTTCTTTTGGCCGATGACAACTTCTTGGAGTTGAAGGCACATGTATGCATGTATGCCACTTACCAAGGGACGATTGTTGAGACAGTACAGCCTCTACCCCCACCGCAGAAGCATCAACCTCAACAATAAATGGTTGAGAAGTATAGGGTTGGATGATTACCGGCGCCGTGGAAAAACATGTCTTCAAAGAAGAAAATGCCTGATGAGTGCAGTCGGACCACCTTGTGAAGTCTGTACCTTTCCTAGACATGTCAGTGAGGGGTTTGACAATAGACAAGAGATTTTGGATAAATATCCGATAATATTCGAAACCCAAAAAACATTGTAATGCTTTCAGATTTTCTGGGAGGTTCCATTCCAGAATCACTCGGACCTTATCATGATCCATGCGGAAACCTGCAGCTGACAATAGGAAACCTAAGAACTGAACGTATTGTACGGTGATTACACACTTCTTCAACTTTTCATACATTTTATTATCCTGCAGAACCTGTAACACCTTCCTGACATGTACCTGATGAGACTTGAGATCGGGCGAGTAGATCAAATTATCGTCAAGACAGATTACTAGAAATCTAGCCATTAACGAAATGGTGGAACGCGGCAGAAGCATTAGTCAAAACAAAAGGCATGACAAGATTTTCATAATGCCCTTCTGGGGTGTGTATGATGGCCGGCAGACAGGTCCTTGAGGGGACCCTGTATAAAATGACTGGGGTAGCTGTCAGGCATCCAAACTGATGTGCCACGCTACAACAAGGATAAAAGTCCTCCAAAGGAGATTCATTTTCCCCAATTTGCTGTGATATAGGTCAGACATCCAATGATCAGCACGTTATCACCTATCCTGTAGATAGAAGATAGCTTGTTTTCACTGGACAGCTCATGTAAGAAATCTGACTGCAGTTGTTGTTGTGAAAGCCATCATGAGTGGTAGAAGCCAATTATGTAATTACACCTTCTCAGTTGTTAAGGCCCCTTCACATTTAGCGACGCTGCAGCGATACCGACAACGATCCGAATCGCTGCAGCGTCGCTGTTTGGTCGCTGGAGAGCTGTCACACAGACCGCTCTCCAGCGACCAACGATGCCGGTAACCAGGGTAAACATCGGGTAACTAAGTGCAGGGCCGCGCTTAGTAACCCGATGTTTACCCTGGTTACCATGCTAAAAGTAAAAAAAAACAAAAACAAACAGTACATACTTACCTACAGCCGTCTGTCCTCCAGCGCTGCGCTCTGCTTCTCTGCTCTCCTCCTGTACTGTCTGGGAGCCGGAAAGCAGAGCGGTGACGTCACCGCTCTGCTTTCCGGCTCACAGCCAGTACAGGAGGAGTGCAGAGCACAGCGCTGGAGGACAGACGGCTGTAGGTAAGTATGTAGTGTTTGGTTTTTTTTACTTTTAGCATGGTAACCAGGGTAAACATCGGGTTACTAAGCGCGGCCCTGCGCTTAGTTACCCGATGTTTACCCTGGTTACCAGTGAAGACATCGCTGGATCGGTGTCACACACGCCGATCCAGCGATGTCTCCAGGGAGTCCAGCGACGAAATAAAGTTCTGGACTTTATTCAGCGACCAACGATCTCCCAGCAGGGGCCTGATCGTTGGTCGCTGTCACACATAACGATTTCATTAACGATATCGTTGCTACGTCACAAATAGCAACGATATCGTTAACAATATCGTTATGTGTGAAGGTACCTTTAGATTGAAAAGAGAAGTGTGGGGGTGACATGATCTATGTCTGCCTTCTCCATTGTGTAGTTTACCTATGACCTACTTAAGGTACCTTCACACTGAACAATTTAACAATGATAACGATAGCGATCCATGACGTTGAAGCGTCCTGGATAGCGATATCGTTGTGTTTGACACGTAGCAGCGATCTGGATCCCGCTGTGACATCGCTGGTCGGAGCTAGAAGGCCAGCACCTTATTTTGTCGCTGGATCACCCGCTGACATCGCTGAATCGGCGTGTGTGACGCCGATCCAGCGATGTCTTCACTGGTAACCAGGGTAAACATCGGGTTACTAAGCGCAGGGCCGCGCTTAGTAACCCGATATTTACCCTGGTTACCTAGAAAAAACAAACACTACATACTTACATTCCGGTGTCTGTCGCGTCCCTCGCCATCAGCTTCCCGCACTGACTGTGAGCGCCGGCCGTAAAGCACAGCGGTGACGTCACCGCTGTGCTCTGCTTTACGGCCGGCCTGGCCGGTGGGGGTTTATGGGTGGTGATGTATTATGTGTGGTAATATGGTGGGGGCGGGATAATTTGTGGTAATGTGGTGGGGGGCAGGATTATGTGTGGTAATGGGGTGGGGGTGGGATTATGGGTGGTAATGGGGTGGGGAGCGGGATTATGGGTGGTGACGGGGTCGGGGGGGCGGGATTATGGGTGGTGATGGGGTGGGGGCGGGATTATGGGTGGTGATGGGGTGGGGGGGCAAGATTATGGGTGGTGATGGGGTGGGGGGGCAGGATAATGGGTGAAGATGTGGTGGGGCGGGATTATGGGTGGTGATGGGGCCGGGGGGAGGGATTATAGGTGGTGATGGGGCCGAGGGGTGGGATTATGGGTGGTGATGGGGCGGGGGGTGGGATTATGGGTGGTGATGGGGCGGGGGGTGCGATTATGGGTGGTGATGGGGCGGGGGGGTGGGATTATGGGTTATGATGGGGATGGGGGCGGGATTATGGGTGGTGATGGGGCGGGGGGGTGGGATTATGGGTGGTGATGGGGCGGGATTATGGGTGATGATGGGGTGAGATTATAGGTGGTGATGGGGTGGGATTATGGGTGGTTATGGGGTGGAGGGGGTGGGATTATGGGTGGTGATGGGGTGGAAGGGGCCGGATTATGGGTTTTGATGGGGTGGGGGGTGGGATTATGGGTTTTGATGGGGTGGGGGGTGGGATTATGGGTGGTGATGGGGTGGGGGGTGGGATTATGGGTGGTGATGGGGTGGGGGGTGGGATTATGGGTGGTGATGGGGTGGGGGTCTGGGATTATGGGTGGTGATGGGGTGGGAGGGTGGGATTATGGGTGGTGATGGGGTGGGAGGGCGCTATTATGGGTGGTGATGGGGCAGGGGGGCGGGATTATGGGTGGTGATGGGGCCGGGAGGTGGGATTATGGGTTTTGATGGGGTGGGGGGTGGGATTATGGGTAGTGATCTAGTGGGAGGGCGGGATTCTGGGCTTTGATGTTGTGGGGGGGCGGGATTATGGGTTTTGATGGGGCGGGGGCCGAGATTGTGTGTGGTGATGGCATGGGGGGTGGGATTATGGCATGGCATGGGGGGTGGGGGTACCGCAGGGGTCAGTATTGGGACCTGTTCTCTTCAACATATTCATTAATGATCTGGTAGAAGGTTTACACAGTAAAATATCGATATTTGCAGATGATACAAAACTATGTAAAGCAGTTAATACAAGAGAAGATAGTATTCTGCTACAGATGGATCTGGATAAGTTGGAAACTTGGGCTGAAAGGTGGCAGATGAGGTTTAACAATGATAAATGTAAGGTTATACACATGGGAAGAAGGAATCAATGTCACCATTACACACTGAATGGGAAACCACTGGGTAAATCTGACAGGGAGAAGGACTTGGGGATCCTAGTTAATGATAAACTTACCTGGAGCAGCCAGTGCCAGGCAGCAGCTGCCAAGGCAAACAGGATCATGGGGTGCATTAAAAGAGGTCTGGATACACATGATGAGAGCATTATAATGCCTCTGTACAAATCCCTAGTTAGACCGCACATGGAGTACTGTGTCCAGTTTTGGGCACCGGTGCTCAGGAAGGATATAATGGAACTAGAGAGAGTACAAAGGAGGGCAACAAAATTAATAAAGGGGATGGGAGAACTACAATACCCAGATAGATTAGCGAAATTAGGATTATTTAGTCTAGAAAAAAGACGACTGAGGGGCGATCTAATAACCATGTATAAGTATATAAGGGGACAATACAAATATCTCGCTGAGGATCTGTTTATACCAAGGAAGGTGACGGGCACAAGGGGGCATTCTTTGCGTCTGGAGGAGAGAAGGTTTTTCCACCAACATAGAAGAGGATTCTTTACTGTTAGGGCAGTGAGAATCTGGAATTGCTTGCCTGAGGAGGTGGTGATGGCGAACTCAGTCGAGGGATTCAAGAGAGGCCTGGATGTCTTCCTGGAGCAGAACAATATTGTATCATACAATTAGGTTCTGTAGAAGGACGTAGATCTGGGGATTTATTATGATGGAATATAGGCTGAACTGGATGGACAAATGTCTTTTTTCGGCCTTACTAACTATGTTACTATGTTACTATTATGGGTGGTGATGGGGCGGGGGGTGGGATTATGGGTGGTGTTGGGGCCAGGGGCGGGATTTCTGTGGTGATGGGGCCGGGGGCGGGATTATGGGTGGTGATGGGGCGGGAGGGCGGGATTATGGGTGGTGATGGGGTGGGAGGGCAGGATTATGGGTGGTTGGGGGGTGGGTGAACTTTTTAGGGGGGTGATGGGGTGAAGGGGCGGGATTATGGGTGGTGATGGGGTGGGAGGGTGGTGATGGGGTGGGAGGGCGGGATTATGGGTGGTGATGGGGTGGGAGGGCAGGATTATGGGTGGTGATGGGGCTGGGGGGTGGGATCATGGGTGGTGATGGGGTGGGGGTGGTGATGGGGCGGGATTAAGGGTGGTGATGGGGTAAGGGGGCGGGATTATGGGTGGTGATGGGTGGGGGGCGGGATTATGGGTGGTGGGGGTGGGATTATGGGTGGTGATGGGGTGGGGGGGTGGAATTATGGGTGGTGATGGGGTGGGGGGTGGAATAATGGGTGGTGATGGGGTGGGGGTGCGGGATTATGGGTGGTGATGGGGTGGGGGGCGGGATTGTGTGTGGTAATGGGGTGGGGGGCAGGATTATGTGTGGTGATGTGGTGGGGGGCGGGATTGTGTGTGGTGATGGGGTGGGGGCAGAATTGTGTGTGGTGATGGGGTGGGGGGTGGGATTGTGTGTCGTAATGGGGTGAGGGGCAGGATTGTGTGTGGTGATGTGGTGGGGGGCGGGATTATGTGTGGTGATGGGGTGGGGGGCGGGATTGTGTGTGGTGATGTGGTGGAGGGTGGGATTATGTGTGGTGATGTGATGTGGTGGGGGGTGGGATTATGTGTGGTGATGTGGTGGGGGGCGGGATTGTGTATGGTGATGTGGTGGGGGCGGGATTGTGTGCGGTAATGGGGTGAGGGGTGGGATTATGTGTGGTGATGTGGTGGGGGCAGAGCTTCTGTGCAGGGGGCAAGATTAGCGAGTAATCACGATGCCTCTTATATATGAGTATATAGATACACAAATATTAAATCATGATCTGGCAAAGTGTCTATGTAAGCTAATACAAAGCCAACAAGTTGATTGCTATATTGTAGATGCTTTCCACCAATTTACTAATGCTGCAATATTAAGAGATATCTAAAGGGAATATGTTAGGTGGCTTATGCAGCCTGAACCACGAGCAACCTGCAGCGGGGACAGAAAGCTATATTCTATTGAGGCATTTAACAAAAAACTGATTAAACATGAGCTTGGAACAAGGAGACCACTCACCTGGACAGGACTCTGCCGGGTTCTTGCTCAGCTCATCTGGACTGATATGTGTGAATAGGGAGAGACCCTTGAATTCAGCAGAGATGAGCATTCAGAAGCCAGAAAGAACCTACAATCATTCAGGGTAAAGTCAAATTTTGTCCAAAAAAATAACATTAACCTTTTTTGAAATTTTGTCTGGATTGTACACATGTTGTGTGACACCCCAGGAGTCCGGTTGTCACAGTGCTATTACCTTCCTCTGGGGGAGGGTGATGCCATGCTTGGAAGTGAGGAAGATCCCTTTAACAGGTAGCACGTACACAGAGCACTGTTCTGACTCCAGGCCAGAAGGGGGCGCTCTGATCCAGTTTGTGGGTGGCTTCCCTACATATTCTGGCTGGAGGAGGAGTTAGAAGTAGTCTGTCAGAGACAGTGACAGAGTAAGTCTGTCAGAGATGAATGGAAAGTTAGGGTCGAGCAGACACATGGTTCTGGGCAGGAAAGAGAAAGACAGCAGTCTGTACAAAAATGTGTGAAGGAGGAAGGAGCACAGGAGAAGTGAAGAGCTGGAGGGGAGTTGCGACTGGTGGGCACCCTTCCCGCTGAAGCGCAAAATACCGTAAGGCGGACGTCCGAGGTTGTGGGGCTAACTGTATGCCCCACAACAGAAACCGGCGGGCAGGAGATTTCAAGTCGCCTCTCCACCATTAACACCTGAAGGCACAGCAGCATATAGAGCCCGGAGTCGCAACCAGAGACACCTGTAAAAAGGCTCAAATTGCCTGCCATGCGTGTAGTGTCCTACTTAAAGGGACAGAGAGAGAAAGTGAGGACCTTATATGAAGCCTTAGGCAGCAAGGGACTACAACACAGCTCAGTAAGGAAGTCTTCCAACCCCACCTGGCTAGGGGGATTCCAAATCGCTTCCAAGCTGGCCAGACCTCACCATCACATATGATCCGTACCCTGGATTGTGGCTGCATCATACCAGTTAAAGATAAAGAGACTGCAACCTTGTCTCCTCTCATTCTTTTCTGCACTTTGCCATGTGTCATCTTTATCCACTACACCGGGAGCCCTGGGGACTAAGCTTCACCTGTGGAATGCCACACCATCATTGCTGCAGTACCATCTTCCCCAGTGGACCCCTTTAAGCAGTGTCGGTCATCCCTGACCGAATACCACAGGTGGCGTCATGAACAAACTTTATTGTTTATTGACCTTCCCTTTAACTAGGACACCCAGGGCCACGGACCAGGTCACTGCCACCGTGACTACCCCTTTAATGACCACCGGACCCGGTCCGAGTACTAGCGGGCGCTCCAGTTGCTTATCAATTTGGGGGTTTTGTATGAGTCCTAGGAGTTATCTGCCCGTAGACCCCTACACAATTAAGTCAACAACCATAAGGATTAAATAGCTATCTATCCTTCTCTAAATATATGAAGGACAAAGGGAAAATACAGTTGTGTGAAAAAGTGTTTGCCCTTTCCTGATTTTGTATTTTTTTGCATGTTTGTCACACTTAAATATTTCAAATCACCAAACAAATTTTAGGCTATGTGCGCGCGTTGAGTAATTTCTTGGAGAAATTTCTGCTAGGTTTCTCCATCTCTTGGCAGTAAAAATGCTGCGGAAAATTCCACTGCATTTTTAGTGCGTTTTTGCTTGCATTTTTTGCATGCTTTTTTTTTCCTGTGCATTCAATGTGTCAAAATTCAGGCAAAAACGAACAATGAATTGACATACTGCAGATTTAAACATACAGCAAATCCTGAAAGGAAAAATACTGATCATGTGCACAGCTATCTTGGAGCTGCTACTGCGCAGGCGCATGCGGCGCTATCTTGGAGGAGGAATTTTTTTCTTCTTCTCTATTAAGATGGTGCTGCTGGCGCATGCACAGCAGCAGCTATCGGAACACAGCAGCAGACACCGATAGCAGCTACTGCGCAGGCGTGGCGGGCACCATTTTCAAATGTACTTTTTTCTCCTATCTGAATAACCTGAAAAAAAATGTATTATTGACACACAAAACATGAGATTTTGCTGCAGAAGGGTTTTTTCTTAAGTACATACAGATATTCATTATGCAAACTAGGGGGCAGGTCAGTGAGGGATCAGTGACCTGTCAGCAGGCTGCATTATGAATATACATCAGTATAATCAGAAATCAGAGCACCACATACACCAACCGCGCCTTAGGGCACAAGAATCTCTAAGGCTACGTTCACATTTGCGTTGCGTCGGGTGCAGCCGCAGCGACGCATGCGTCATGCGCCCCTATATTTAACATGGGGGTGCATGGACATGCGTTGTGTTGCGTTTTGTGACGCATGCGTTTTTTTGGCGCAAGCGTCAGGGCGCAGAGGACGCTGCTTGTTGCATTTTTTTGCGCTATAAAAATGAACGCATGCGTCACAAAACGCTGCGTTTTGCATGCGTTTTTCCATGCGTTGTGTCGCCGACGCAGCACACAACAACGCAAATGTGAACGTAGCCTAACAGAAAACTGAAAATAAAGATTAAGAAACAACCACAGGATGGATTTCATCAACCAAGGTATCATTTTAATCAGTATAGCAGCGCCGACCTGACACTGTGTAGGTTACTCTGCACAATCCTGCTGACAGGTTCCCTTTAATGCTCTATGTCTATGCAACTTTGCAGGCATACAGTTACATACTGTACACTTGGGGTATACATTCAGTGGCAAAGTTCAAAAGGTGATATAGGCAGAGCCTAATCAGAGAAAATCTTGCAATAATATGTTACGACTTTGTTAGATATGGTACTATATTAAAGCTATGTAATGCCTTTCAAGTTCGATTTACATAATATAAATTCTGTACCATACACACATTATTCCTCCAACATATACGTGTCAGTTAATTATAGCAGGTTCTGCACATATAACGCCCTGTTGAACATTTATTTATACTTGTTAATTAGCTGTAATTCCACTTACACTCATTACTTTAGTATGCTGTGGTATTTCCCTTCTACGAAACTAGAACTGCCTTGACATGTAAAGTCTGTGAACCAGTGACTCAAACCCTTGGCTGTGACTCACAAATTCCATTCAGAGACTTCATGAGGATTCTAGAAACAGATATATAAGGCTACTTTCACACATCAGTTTTTTGCCGTCAGGCACAATCCTTTTTTTTTTTCTGCCGGATCCGCTTTTTTCTCATGGAGTTGTATTAGCGCCAGATTGTGCCTGATGGCCACACGTTTCATCTGTTTTTTTTGTGGGATCCGTCAAAAAAGCTGTTTCCAGCCTACGGAGAAAACGTACAGAGGAACGTTTTTTCTGTCCTTCAAAAAACGCAGGCGGCTGATCTGACAAAAAAAATGTATGAAACGGAGATGTGAAATGATGAATCCGGCCTCCGAATCCAGTTTTTCATGCATTTCTCCATTCAAATCATCTCTCTCTCTCTCTCTCTCATCCGTTTTTCACAATTTTCAACGGATCCGTTTTTTCAAAAATTCGCCGGATCCAGCTTGACAGCAAAAATCTAATGTGTGAAAGTAGCCTAATATCCACACTTTTACCCATTATATCTCAAGCATAACGATTTTGGGGCCATGAAACTTTTATTTTATATGTCCATTTCCACCTTTCTAAATACTCTGTTAAATCATATTACATATAACCTAACATCATATGTAATGTGCGCGAGAGTGGTAGTCATGGCAGTGGTAGCTGCCCGGGTAGACTCTGGCACTTTACAGGAAAACATTGTCCCAGTCCTAGTGTGCTGTCAGCTTTGGGGTGCATCACACTCACTTGCAGTCCACAAGCTGCAACCATCCTCCAGAGCCACACAATTCAGTGGACATCAGGTTTTTTACATTAGGCAAACGTTTACTGGTTATTTCAAGTTCATCTGATGGTGACATGTGGGATAGGGCACAGCATTTCATATTTCTTCCTTCCTTAGTATAACACCTCTTCAGCCCTACCACTCGTTTGTCCTAGACTACCCCTAGGCCCACTGACTTCGTCAGCTTCAGGGATTTCCTGTCCAAGTCAGCAGTGCACCTGGATCTCACACCTTCCATCTACACTCGTCCCTGTCCATCTTACACTGTACGCCAGAGGACACGATGTGTCTGGTAGGCCCTTTGCCAGACCTTTCACTCCAGACGTGACAGGGGTATCTGCCCGGGAATGTTCACTGCTTGGACTGGTCCACGCTGACCCTAGCAGCCTGCTGCACCTGAACTTGACCATGTCACTACACTTCTCTATCGCCCTTACAATTAGGAAGTGCCCACCATTTATTAATACTAGTTCCCACCCACTTGCTAGTTTTATCATTGACTATGTGCTATCCTATAGACTAAACATCTTGTCTCTATCTTATGTACTATGCTATTGCTAAACCAATTAACTATATTAACCGTACTTATGTGATCACAGAGCTAATCCTATGCTTACCCTGTGCTATGCATTACTCACATTACACATTAACACTTTACATTACTTAAATGCTGTACATTAACATGACACATTATTTAAAACACTCATCACTATTCACATTACATAAAAAATGCACAACATTGTACACATAGATCAATTGTTGTCTTCAGGGGTAGGAACGCAGCAGAGCAGTCTATCTTTATTACTGTACATTCCTCCCTTCATTGAGCATGGTCGCACTCGACTAATTTGGAACCTGGAAGACAACATGCAGCATAGAAAATCCACATAAAACATATAGAACCAGTAGTCTCTTCTTCCCAGGGTATAAATTGCCCATTGCCAGAGAGTGCACTGACCTCATAATAAAAGTGCTCCAGTTCTTATTCTTTTGCACAGTGAAAGTCTTCAAAATGGTCTATCAGCAGGAAGAGATGAGGTTAGAATGTGAACCAATACAATGTACCATAATCAGCATTAACACTGTCTCCAGCATCAAAACTTCAATTACTGGAAGGCATTAAAGGTTGTTGCTGTTCATATGATGCAATTACCACCACACCATATTAATTTCATTGATATGTGCTATGATCATGTGTAGGTCAGGATTATATTATTATCAAAGCAGATAGCTACCAGAGAGAAGAGATCACATGTGATTCTCATCAAGAATCTTTTGGATGTAGGAAAGGAGATAGTACCACCTACACAACTTCAGTTTTTAGGATCAACAGGAATTTTAAAGAATAGATTAGCATCTAGTCAATTAATAAATAAAAACATTTAAAATGTTCAAAAGTTCTGAATGAACTGCTGTCATAAGCTATAATATTTTCCTTAAAGCACATGGACAAATGTTTTTGAATATTGCTGCTTTAGATGAAAGTTTTTTTTCCATGAGAATTGGCTGCTCATGCTCAACTCTATGAGTACGCAAAAAAACTGGATCCCATACGGATCATTTGTATTACATTCATTTTTTTTTTATAAAATGCAATTATCATATTGCTTTGAGACACTGGTTTGGTGGCATTGTCGGGGCATACATTGTAACTCCCCACAAAATAGAATCAGACATATGCACCGACGGGGCCATATACTATAAGGATACTGGTAGAGTGAACGTGCTCACTGTTGTGCATCATTTTGCTCAGATATATTAGACTGCTTCTGGGTGTCCGCCTCCAGCAGGTGTTACACACCTGAAAATAATGTATGTCAGAGCACATGTTCACTCTGCCAGAATTATCATAGTCTATGGCCCTGTTGTCGTATACGTCTGAATGCCGTTTTGTTGTATGGTTTGGATGTAAGACATAACAGGACCACCGAACGGGTGCCTAAACGCAATGTGAAAGCACCCTGACAAAGGAAGCTGTATTTGGTCTTGTAAATTCTTTTAACTGGTGATGTAAAAAATTGAATGCCATATGGATGTCTAGTGGATGTAAAAAAACAGACATACAAATGAAACATGTATGGCATACAGATGACAATAAAGATGAAAATAGTCTGTTTTTCCTGTATGAAAACTCATTTATATGACTATATAACCATCTAAGGTCCACATAAACGTTTCCATTTTATATTGTGAAAAAAAAATTAGGATTTTTTTAAAAATGCGATTATAACTCCTTTACGACTTTGGGCATATCGGTACATCCAGGTCAGTAGCTACTTACCGACCTTGGACGTATCAATGGATACGTCATATCTTTAATGCGGCTCTGCCATCACAGTCGTGGTGATTGTAGAAAGGTGTCTGCTGATTCTCACAATAGGGCAGAAACACTGATGTCCAGCCTACAATCGGTCCTGTAAGAGCACCGATCATAGGCAAGTGCCTAGCACCCTGGCGTCATCAGGGCCAGATGTGATTGGTAAGATCGGACGATGACGATGACGTCGATCGCCACCATCAGAGTGCAGAGCGGTGATCTGAACTCTCAGTAACTACTCTGCGCTTCCTCATTCCAGCTTCCAGACTTGAAGAGAGCAGTCAATGAGACTTCTGTCGTGCTCTGCTGGGCCTTGTGGTGCCACAGACTTTTTTTTAAGCATGTGCCATCACTGCTGGTGTTACTGCTGTTGCTGCTAAAGAAGAAAGAAAACATTCCTGATCCTTTCCTGATCTGTTCCTGATCTGTACTAATTAGTGATGTGCGAATATACTCATTGCTCTGGTTTTCCACCCGAGCGTGTGGTCGCCGAGTATTTTTTAGTGCTCGGAGATTTAGTTTTCCTTGCCGCAGCTAGATGATTTGCGACTACTAGACAGCTTGATTACATGTGGGGATTCCCTAGCAACCAGGCAACCCCCACATGTACTTAGGCTGCCTAGTAGCTGTAAATCAAGCAGCTGAATCAACAAAAACTAAGTCTCCGAACACTAACTAATACTCGGAGATCACCTGAGCGTGCTCAGGAAAACCTCAGGAAAACCCGAGCAACGAGTATGTTCGCTCATCACTAGTCCTAATGTACCCCGATGCCCCTCTGCCTCCTTTTCCCCACATATTACACCTCTCCCCACACCCCTTCTGTCACTGTGCACTGATCAGTACTTGATCACTTGTTTTTTGGCAGTTTTTTCTTTTTCGTTTTTTTGCAGCCGCTGAGCGCTGATCAGTGACACAAATCACGGATCCTCACTTATGCTTGCTGTTTTCCACAACTTTCTTTTTGTCGGTCTATTTTTTCTCCCTCCCTTTGCACCACCTCTGTTCGTGCATCCTGCAGCCTCCAAGCACTGATCAGTGACACAAATCACTAATCCACACTTGCTGTTTTCCAGGACTTTTTGTCCCCCATCTTTGCACCACTCCTGAGTGTGCCTCCTACAGCCGCTGAGCTGCACATTACTGATTATCGTCCATGCTTGCTTTTAGCAAGGACATTTCTTTCATATCTCCTTTTTTTATCTCCTTAATGCACCACATCCATGCCTGCGTCCTACAGCCATCGAGCATTGAGTATGTGCATCAGTGATCAGCCTTCGGTTATTGTTTTTTGTGAGTGAAAAAAGAATCAAAAGAAATAATTTAGATTAGTTGATAGGACTAGATTAGGGACAGTAAATATACCATAGCAATCTGTGTCTCCTATAGTATTTTTTACTGAATTTAGTGTCTGGGCAAAAAAAAAAGAATCACATCTGTGTGCGTCCCACAGCCGTTGAGTGCTGATCACTTATGCACATCAGTGATTGACCTCCGGTTGTTGCTTTTTAATTTTGTGTGTGTGAAAAAAAGAATTTAAACATTTTTTAGATTCATTCATAGGACTTGTTTAGGGACTGTAAAAATAATATAAATAAAATATACTATAGTTATCGGCGTTTACTGCAGTATTTTTTTTACTGAATTTAGTTGGGGTTAGTATCAGCATGGAAAAAAGGAATCACATCTGTGCGTGGTGCTTCCTACAGCCGTCAAGCGCTGATCGCTGATGCATATCAGTGATCGACCTCCGGTTGTTGCTTTTTTTGGGGGGTGTGAAAAAAATAATAAAAAAAAAAATTAGATTAATTGATAGGACTAGATTAGGGACAGTAAAAATATACTGTGGTAATCGGCATCTACTGCAGTATTTTTTACTGAATATAGTCAGGGTTAGTGTAAGATAGTTGCGGACACTCAGTTATTTTTTTTTACTGATGTCCATTTAGCAAGTTTGTTTTTTATTTTACCAAATTTTTATATTCATTTCTTTTTCTTTCTATATTCTTTTCTTCTTTTTTTCTCTTCTAAATAAAAATAGTTTACCTCAAACACTCACACACACACCGCATATGTGAAAAAATGTCTTGCTTGTCCCAGTCACTGTATTCAGTGGAAGAAGCGTACGCCTTCCTTGCCTCCGACACTGATAGTGAGAAAGAGGATCTCACTTTCCTTTATTTTTCCTCCTCTACCTGTTCCTCAAGTGATACTGAACTGCCACACAGATGCCCCAGGACAAAAAATGAACCAGCGACCCTGTATGGATCTCACCCCCAAAGATTATGAGCCACTGAATCCTGATGTTATGGTGCAATCAGGAATCAAATTTGACACCACAGGCTTCACAGAAATACTTTTTCAAAGTCTTATTCTCTGAGAATTTTGTAAATCTCATGCTGGCCCAAACAAATTTGCATGCTCCGCATTTTTTGGCACAAAATCGCCCTTCATCATTTTGTAAGTGGACCCCTGTAGATGCAGTAGAAATGCTGATGTTTTGGAGCCTTGTTCTTCACATGGGGTTAGTGAAGAAGGTCAAACTTCAGCAATATTGTAGTGTTGATGTTTTATACAGCATTCCAGTGTTCCAGAGGCTATGACCCGTAAACGATTTGAGGCCATCCAAAAATGTTTATATTACAATGATAATGTACAATGTCCTCCCCGAGATTACCCCAACTTTGACTCACTTTTCAAAGTTTGACTGGTCATTGATCACTTGAGCAACAAGTTTGATGAGATGTACGTGACCAAAAAGGACATCTACATAGATGAGTCTTTAATTCATTTCAAGGGAGGCTCAAATTCCAGAAATACCTGTCCAGCAAGAGGGTCAGCTTCAGAATTAAACTCTACAAGCTGTTCGAGAGTACTTCACGGATAGACCCAAAGGTTTAGAGTTTATGAAGAGAAGGACACCTGAATTGAACCCCTGAAAGTCCCAGTGTCTTGGGAGTGAGTGGGAAAATTATGTGAGATTTGGTGCACCCACTGCTGGATCAAGGTTATCATCTCTACGTAGATAACTTTTATACCAGCATCTCACTCTTCAAGTCCCTCTCTGAGCGAGCTACCAGAGCCTGCGGTATTGTCCGAGAGGCCTCCCTAAGATGTTAATTGGGCAGTTGCTCAGAAAGGATGAGCGCAGAGCCCAATGTAGCAACAACATGTTGATGGTCAAGTACAAAGACAAGAGGGATGTGCTTTTCTTCACTACCATACATGTTGGTGGCGGCACATCCACCGCTGTACGAGGTATCTCTATGCAGGTCAGCAAACCAGACTGTGTACTGGGGGATTATTTACTTTTATTTATTTATTGTGCAAAGCTTATATAGCGCAATCATACTATAACATACATTATCATCGCTGTCCCCAATGGGGCTCACAATGTATCAGCATGTGTTTGGAATGTGGGATGAAACTGTAGAACCCGGAGAAAACCCACGCAAACACGGGGAGGGCATCCAAACTTCTTGCAGATGTCGCCCTTGATACAACAAAAACATGGGGAGAGTTGATCTCTCTGATCAGGTCCTCCAGCTGTACAGTGCCATAAGAAAGGTGAAGATGTGGTACAAGAAGCTGGCCGTGCACATCGTACAGGTGGAAATGTACAATGCTTACCTGCTATCAGGATGTGCTGGCCAGTTCAATACATGGTACCTTCAGTTCCAGGAGGTAGTGATGAAGGTCATAATCTTTGGAAGTCAGAAAGAAGAGGGCTCCAGTACTTCCGAGACTAAAGGCACTTGTATCATACCGTACCACATGATATTTGAAGTGACTTTGAAAGTCATGACATGGCATCTGATAATTATGCCAGCAAATTTTACATTCAAAAAGTGAAATGGAGCTCCTTCCCTTCTGAGCCCTGCCGTGCACCCAAACAGTAGATTTCCCCCACATATTGGGTATTGACATGCTCAGGAGAAAATGCATTTTTCATTTTCTCCTGTTACCCTTGCGTAAGTAGAAAAAATAGGTCTAAAGGAAAATTTTTGTGAAAGAAAAGTAATGTTAATTTTTTCCTTCGACATTCCAAAAATTCCTCTGAAGCACCTGAAGGGTTAATAAACTTCTTTAATGTGGTTTTGAGTACCCTGAGGAGTGCAGTTTTTAGAATGGTGTCACTTAAGGGTATTTTCTGTCATATAGGTCCCTCAAAGTCACTTCAAATGTGAGGTGGTCTCTAAAAAAATGTTTTTTTCAAATTTTGTTGTAAAAATTAGAAATTGCTTGTCAACTTTTAACCCTTCTAACTCCATAACAAAAAAATTATGTTTCAAAAATGGTGCTGATGTAAAGTAGACACGTGAGAAATGTTATTTATTAACTATTTTGTGCAATATGACTCTCTGATTTAAGGGCATAAAAATTTAAAGTTCGAAAATTTCTAAATTTTCAAAATTTTAGCTAAATTTTCATTTTTTCACAAATAAACCCAAGTCATATCAAATAAATTTTACCACTAACATGAAGTACAATATGTCGTGAGAAAACATTCTCAGAATCAGTGGGATCCATTAAAGTGTTCCAGAGGTATAACCTCAAAGGGACCGTAGTCAGAATTGGCCTGGTCAATTTGTGATTATTGACAAAAAGTCTGTAAATTAACTTTTTGGGGTTCATTCACACAATGTCTTTTTCACATAAAATGAATAAACATATGCTCTGTACAGTGACTTGCTGTACATATATTCCATTTTTTGCAACTTATTTTGAATGGCTTCAGAAGTGACTGGTCCATTCTTCTGGTCTTCCCAATTTTATGTGTGGAATTGAAAAAAAAAATTGCCACACCTCAAAAACGACAGAATGGACATCAAAGCAGACACTTCAGGACAAACATTGCGTTTTCCTGAAGCATCATCTGCTTCACGTACTATGCGCATACTCCGTATGTGTGCACTTACCATGAGCATTCTCCAGCTTGGGTGCAGCTTGGAATTTGAGGACTTGGATGAATATAGAACAGATGAAATTGCCTGCTGTTGTAGTGATGTACAGTATATATAAAGAAGTGTTTTTTGCCATAAAAGTACACTGCTCAAGAATGTAAAGGGAACACTTAAACATAAATCAAACTTCTGTGAAATCAAACTGTCCACTTAGGAAGCAACACTGTTTGACAATCAATTTCACATGCTGTTGTGCAAATGGAATAGACAACAGATGTATATTATTGGCAATTATCAAGACACACTCAATAAAAGGAGTGGTTCTGCAGGTGGCGACCACAGACCACATCTCAGTACCAATGCTTTCTAGCTGATGTTTTGGTCACTTTTGAATGTTGGTTGTGCTTTCACACTCATGGTAGCATGAGACGGACTCTACAACCCACAAAAGTGGCTCGAGTAGTGCAGCTCATCCAGGATGGCACATCAGTGCGAGCTGTGGCAAGAAGGCTTGCTGTGTCTGTCAGCATAGTGTCCAGAGGCTGGAGGCGCTACCAGGAGACAGGCCAGTACACAGATGTGGGGGGGCAGTAGGAGGGCAACAGCAGCAGCACCACTACCTCAGCCTTTGTGCAAGGAGGAACAGGAGGAGCACTGCCAGAGCCCTGCAAAATGACCTCCAGCAGGCCACAAATGAGTATGTGTCTGCACAAACGGTTAGAAACCGACTCCATGAGGATGGTCTGAGTGCCTGATGTCCACAGATGGGGGATGTGCTCAAAGCCCAACACCGTATAGGATGCTTGGCATTTGCCACAGAACACCAGGATTGGCAAATTTGCCACTGGCACCCTGTGCTCTTCACAGATGAAAGCAGGTTCACACTGAGCACATGTGACAGACGTGACAGAGTCTGGAGAAGCTGTGGAGAGCGATCTGCTGCCTGCAACATCCTTCAGCATGACCGGTTTGGCAGTGGGTCAGTAATAGTGTGGGGTGGCATTTCTTTGGAGGGCCACACAGCCCTTCATGTGTTCGCCAGAGGTAGCCTGACTGCCATTAGGTACCGAGATGAGATCCTGAGATCCCTTGTGAGACCATATGCTGGTGTGGTCGGCCCTGGGTTCCTCTTAATGCAGGACAATGTCAGACCACATGTGGCTGGAGTGTGTCAGCAGTTCCTGCAAGATGAAGGCATTGAAGCTATGGACTGGCCCGCCCATTCCCCAGACCAGAATCCGATTGAACACATCTGGGACATCATGTCTCGCACCATCCACCAATGTCACGTTGCACTGCAGACTGTCCAGGAGTTAGCAGATGCTTTAGTCCAGGTCTGGGAGGAGATCCCTCAGGAGGTCATCCGTCGCCTCATCAGGAGCATGCCCAGGCATTACAACAGGAATATTTCATTCAGTGATATCTAGGATGTGGGATTTTAGTGTTCCTTTTATTTTTTTTGAGCAGTGTATATTGTTGTTTGCACGTTTTTATTGTGCATTTCCGAAATACGAGACAGGTTTCCAGGGAATAGCCGTAACTAGTTGTTCTTTCACCCAATGCATAGATTCTGACTGCTCCTACAGCTACCAGGGCACACGTCCACCAGCACCCCTCCATCTCCGATTCTGTGGACAATAGAAAAAGGATTTCCATATCATAACATTATCAGGAATTGCGAGATATGCAATTTTCCCATCATATTCTTCCCATGTACAGTTATACTTTACAACTGTGTTCTTGAGTAATAGGAATTTTACAAATCACAATGAGACATAGCATCAAAATCAGACCTGTGTCATACGGAGTCACAAGCCTAAGAAGCCAGACTTTCCACTGTGTGTGCAGAAGTCTGAACATTTTGTGTGTGGGAATATAATATAATTACTGATGTTCTTGCTATATTGACACTGGGGAATAATTCTTGATTTTCATCAATCAGCCCTAGCAACTGGAGTGACAACCAGGGAGAGCTTCATGTATTGAACTCAGCATTGAACAGACCAATTTTATATTTAGATATAACTATATAAAAGAGTAGTGTATGTCATTGATTTACAGCGCACCATTAGAGACTGTGGTGTGCTGCCATAGACCAAGACCCTAAGTTAGTAGGACTTCAAGAGAGAATGATTCTTATATTGGTATTTGCAGTAAATAATTTGCAATCACTTCATGGAAAATGTAATGAAACTTACCGTACTTATGTACCATTGAGTTCCAGCTCCTCACTACGAGCCTGATCTTTATTTGCTGTAAGTGGAAACATATACAGTAGAATATGGCTGGAGTGTCACATGACAGCAAGTCTTAGCACCCTGCCCGCCAAGACCAGCTTTCAACTTCTTAACCAGGAGAGATTTTACTAATCAGACATGTGTCACTTTATTGGTAACTTAGAATGCTCCAACTTGATTCGGTGATTCTGAGATTATTTTTTCATTACACATTTGACTATATGTTGTATACTTAGATTGATAGGATTTGCGTTTATTTATGAAAATATCCGATGATTGTACAAAATTTCAAAAAGTTTGCAATTTTTTAAATTTCAAATTTGTAGGCATTCAAAACATAGTCACAGTACACATTAACCATGTCAGCTTCATGTCAGCATCATTTCTCACACTTCCTTTTATTTTGTTACCACGGTAGAAGGGTTAAAAGTTTAACAGTCATTTTTTACTTTTTAACGAAATTTACAAATCCTATTTTTTTTTTTTTTTTTTTAGAGACCACTTCATTTTTTAAGTGAACTAAAAAAGCATATATAT
The DNA here is from genome assembly GCF_032444005.1 of Ranitomeya imitator. Classification (NCBI taxonomy): domain Eukaryota; kingdom Metazoa; phylum Chordata; class Amphibia; order Anura; family Dendrobatidae; genus Ranitomeya; species Ranitomeya imitator. The sequence continues at coordinate 706,580,376 of NC_091284.1, read as the reverse complement.
CAGAAAACCCACAAACATAACCCCATTTTAAAAACTGCACCTCTCAATGAATTAAAAATTTCAACCATGTGACCGGCACGCGGCCAATCAGAAGCCGCGACGTCATTCTCATTCACAAAACTCCTAATTCTAGGAATTGAGGACCTGCGAATGACGTCACGGCTTCTGATTGGTCGCGTGCCGGTCACATGGGCGGCACGCGACCAATCAGAACCCGGGACGTCATTCCCAGGTCCTAAAGGCGCGCATTTTAAACAAAGAAGCCTCCCGGTTAGCAGCGTGAAGTCCAGGGGCCGCCGGAGAGGTGAGCATATCAATATTTTTTATTTTAATTCTTTATTTTACACATCCCTATGGATCCCAGGGCCTGAAGGAGAGTTTCCTCTCCTTCAGACCCTGGGAACCATGAGAATACCTTCCGATACTTGATGTCCCATTGACTTGTATTGGTATCGGATATCGGTATCGGCGATACCCGATATTTTTTGGGTATCGGCCGATACTATCCGATACCGATACTTTCAAGTATCGGACGGTATCGCTCAACACTAGCAGGCACCATTTACTGAGCCCCAAGTGTGCCAGAAAAGCAAAAACAGCCTACCCCAACCTACCTCGCTCACACACACAGATGATTTTCAAAATGGGGGTTAATTTTTTATCTCGTACTGGGGATCTACCTGCCGGTGTAGTGACTATTTTGACTCCACTGGTGTTTTCCACAAATCAGCAGGCAGATGATGTTGTAGAGTGAAAATTGCAAATATGTCATTGCTGTGCCCAATATGTTGTGCCCAGTTTCTGGAAACACGCACCCTGAACATTGAAAGTATAATCTCCCAGCTACAGTAATGCAAAACGCATGAAAACTAACTGCATCTTCGCCAAACTGTGAGGCTGATAAAAAAAGGAGGAAGTGACATTTGAATTTGAGAGCACATATTTTGCCAGATTTTAATATTTGTATTACTTTTTGTCAGGGGAGAGCCATTTTTCAACCAAAAATGTGGAACCCCTTTATTTTTCACTGATAAACGAAGGACCTGAGTAAGGGCTTTTATTGGTAACTTTTTGGGGTAAAGACATTTTTGCATTGCCTTTATGTTCACATTTATCCTTTGCTCTTCATTGAGCAAATTGCAGTACCATTCACTGATCCCTTGCAGTACACTATAATGAGGCAGGCAGAGCTACACTGAACTCTGTCTTGCCTTTAGGTTCATGAAAAAGGCTCATTTGAGCCGAAACGTTGCCACAGCATGTGGGTTTGAAATAAAACCACATTTTTTCACCTTTAAGCTATGGAGTGCTGCCTGCATTTTTTCCTATGTCTGGATTGAGGCAAGTCTTGGATATTTTGTCTGGGAGGCGTGCACCCACCTATTGGTAAAGTGCTGTTCCAGTTTTCTATGTTTAAAACTTTTATTTAGACATTTATAAAATATACACACAAAATTAAATTTAAATAGTGCCTCTAAACCAAGAACAATTATGCACAAGAGGTCAGCTGAAGCATATACATATGAATATCCGAACAGAAACAGATGAGATTTGCAAACTCCCTGATGCTCCTGAAAAAATGTGAAATGCTGGCTATGGATATTAGAAAATCTTCCAAATTTATATCCCTATTGGGTAAAGCAGATTGTGATCTAAAATGCAAATGCACCAGTGCCGCAATATCCAAGTCACATTGCACCAAAATAGTTAATTACACGGGATAATACAAAGGAGCATGTACTGTATCTACAGTAAAGTGGAGGTGCATAGCATATTAGCCTAGGTAAATAGCAGCTGAGTCCCAAATTGCCGCATCATCGTCCATAATACCTGCATCATACAATTAGCGTGAAACAAAGAGTTGCAACCCCTGATCAATACATATTACCTGGATCTATGTGCCGCTTCCCGAATGTAGTGCCAAGTGACACGCTGCACCTCAGAGAACCCCGACACGCTTTTCGCGAGTGCTTCTTTCTGGGGGCGTGCAATTTGACTTGGATATTGCGGCACTGATGCATTTGCACTTTAGACCACAATCTGCTTTACCCAATAGGGATATTCCTGCATAAATCTGTAAGATTTGGGAGAGGATATGATGTGAATGCAATCTCTAATATCCATAGCCAGCATTTCACATTTTTTCAGGAGCATCAGGGAGTTTGCAAATCTCATCTGCTTCTGTTTGGATATTCATATGTATATGCTTCAGCTGACCTCTTGTGCATAATTGTTCTTGGTTTAGAGGCACTATTTTAAATTTCATTTTGTGTGTAAATTTTACATACGTCTAAATAAAGGTTTAACTTTTTATTAAAAATCAAAAAGACACTTTTTGATTCAATATAGTTTAATGACTATTTGATCAGTATGTTTATATAAAGTCTTAAAAATGTAAAAATTACCAAGACCCAGAAAGAAAAACAATAACAGTCACTGCAGCTCCTAGTCCTTATGCTGCCATCCAGGAATTTCCTTTGTCCACGTACCTGGGGTTTAGTTGGTGGGAACCGCCTTAGCCCACATTGTGTGTTGACCCTGGGCATGGCTACAGGGAACTCTGTAGATGGGCCTGGTTTTCGGCCACGCGGGCAGCTTATTTTCAAGGCCAAGTCGGTGTAACTATTTACAAGTAAGCTCCTGGCCACACAGTCCTGTGGCTCAATTGTCCTTCAACAGGTTATAACGAATATTTAAAAATTCATACAGCAAGTCTCTGTAGGCTCTCACAATTGCAATTATACAAATTATTAACTTATTTACATTTTAGTCCCTATACCGGGCTGGGACCTGACCTCTCGTACTATGGGTGGATCTACGCAGTACTGGTATCTCTAATAACCTTTCCTGGCCTAGTGATTTTGTTGTTGATGTTGTGGACCCACTAGTGTCTGTGTTACTGGTAGGCCTGCATCTTACTGGTAAACTGGGCAGCCGTCTGTGACTTCTTAGACTCGCCATGGGTCTGACAGATTCACCACTAGCAGGGGGTAGATTTTCACGTTCCACTGCAGATGTGGCATCTCTTACTGGAGCTGATGGATCTAAAATCTCTGCTGCTTCAGGTGCAGTAGGCTAGGGAAAGATCAGGACAGGTACTACGATGGCTTAAGTCACCTGCATCCAAGACCGGGGAAAGTCTCCAAGAATGGTATGGATCCTCTCTTTCACCTCTTCTATGGGTTGAGGGGCATCTTGGTCTTCCTCTTTGCTTCTCAATTGGTCAGGTCATACTTTCATACCCTCGACATTACTGATGAGGCATACCTTGCTATTATCAAAGTTTGAAAGCATGACGGTGTATGATTCAGCGTCCCACTGATCATCTAGTTTGTGCATTCTCCTCTTTCTTTTGAGGACCTGTTCTCCCGATACTAAAGGAGTAGCCGGAGCTTATTGGTTGTAGCTCTTTTCCTATCTCTGCCTGGCCTGGGATAGACTTCGTTTCACGTACTCTTGCACTTTGTGGTATTGCTGCTGCTGCTGCTGCTATGTATCCCAGTCGGCATCAGGTGGTGTCATCTCAGGTATTATGACTCCCATATCCAAGTCAATGGGTAACTTGCCAGGTCTCCCCCTCATCAGGTAGGCTGGGGTGCAGTTGGTGGAGTTTACCGGGATATGGTTGTATAGATCTACCAGATCCGGCAACTTCTCTGGCCACAGGTTTCACTCTTCCAGAGGCAAGGTCTTCAACAGGTCAGTTACCACCAGGTCCATTTTTTCACACATTCCGTTTGTCTGCAGATGGTACGGCATCGTCCTGATTTTCTTGCAGCCGTACAGGTTACAGAACTCCTGGAACACTTCTGCCTCAAAGGCGGGGCCTTGGTTAGTGAGCACTTGTTCAGGGTAACCGAGTGTGGGTGACAAAAGTGTTCTTGAAATGCTTTGGCTGCTGTCTTTGCAGTTTGGCCTTTCACAGGCACGACTACCAGGAACCTTGAGTAATGGTCATCGATGGTCAGAGCATAGGTGTAGCCAGTCCTACTCTGAGTCAACTTCACGTGATTCAAAGCTACCAGTTCAAGCGGCTGCTTCGTAATGATCGGATGTAATGGGGCTCACTGGCTGTTACGGTCTTTCCTTCACAGGTTACATTCTCGGCACCACCTCTCAATGGCTTTCCTCATGCCAACCCAGTAAAATCTCTCACGAAGTAGGACCTCCAGCTTCTTCCACCCGAAGTGTCCTGCTCCATCGTGGTACGCCTCTAAGACCAATGGCGAATCCCACATGCCAGACCAGTTTGTGAGTGCGCGAGTTAATGTCCGACATAGCTTACCCTCATAGATGAACAGCCTGCCCTTCTTGTTCAACAACTGTTGCGCTTCTTGTGGAGCATCTGGACCAAGGTGTGAGTCAGCTTGTGTCAGCAACTGCTTTACTAGGCGGACTGCTGGGTCGCTATCCTGCGTCTCTGCCAATCCATGGTGGGGCAATGGGTTAAACGTGGCCTCTTGCACGACATAGCTCTGGTCCCTCATGCAATGGGAGCACTGGGCTGCCTCGTGGTGGTGGAAGGCTGGTAACTTGATTTCTTCTAGCTCTTCTGGGTCCTCTCCTCTGTCTGGTAAATTGGGCATCCTGGACAGCAAAATGCATTAGCGTTCTTATGCCTTGCTCGGTACTTAATAGTAAACTCGAAGTTGGACAGCCGGGCCATCCATCGCTGTTCCAATGCACCTAGCTTTGCAGTTTCCAAAATGAGCCATTGGATTATTGTCCGTAAAGACGGTAAACTTCGCTGAAGCCTGGTATTTTTTGAATCGCTCTGTCATCGCCCAGAGTATGAAGAGAAACTCCAACTTGAAGGAACTAAAGTTGTTGGGGTTCCTTTCAGTGGGACGAAGCTTCCTGCTAGTGTAGGCAATCACTCACTCTCTCTGCCTTTCTGCACTTGTAACAGCACTGCTCCCAATCCCACATTGCTGGCATCAGTGTAAAGTATAAATGGTTGGTTATAGTCAGGGTAGGCCAGGACTTCATCACTCGCGAGAGACAATTTCATCTGAGTGAAGGATTCTTCTATCCTGTTGTTCCACTCAAACTGAGGACTCTTGTTCTTGGCCTTCTTGGGTTGGCTCACCAGAAGGTCTCGCAGGGGTGCGGCTATCTTTGTGAAGCGCTTGATGAATCTCCAATAGTAGCCCACCAACCCGAGGAACTGCCGTACTTCACGAATGGTGTTGGGTCTTTGTCAGTCCCTGATAACAGGTGACTGTCAGGGTCTGGTGCCATGCCATCTGCACTTACTACATGGCCTAAGTACTGCACCTTGGGCTTCAAAAGGTGACATTTGGACGGCTTCACTTTCAGGCTAAAGTTGGATAGGGCTTCGAACACCTCGGCCAGGTGCTTCAAGTGGTCTTCATAGGTCTTGGAGAAGACGATGACATCATCCAGGTACAATAGAACTGTCTTAAAGTTCTTGTGCCTGAGGCAACACTCCATCAACCTCTGGAACATCTCCGATGCGTTGCAAAGCCCGAAAGGCATGCAGTTGAACTCACATAATCCCATGGGTGTCATGAAGGCGGTATTCTCTCTATCCACCTCTGCCACGGGAACCTACCAGTACCCTCTGGCAAGATCCAAGGTGGAGAAATATTTAGCAGATTTCAGGGTAGCTAATGATGCCTCAATTCGTGGTAACAAGTAGGCATCTTTATGTGTTATGCGTTTTATCTGCCTGTAATCAACACACATCCTCATTGTACCGTCTTTCTTCTTAACGAGGACTAATGGAGCTGCCCAGGGGCTACAACTATCTCTAATGACCCCTGCTTTTTTCATCTCCTGTAACATGCTCTTGGCATACTGGTAGTGGGCCGGGGAAGTGGGCGGTACCTTTCCTTAATGGGTGGATGGTCTCCCATAGGGATATGGTGTTGAACCCCTTCAACTTGCTCAAAATTTAATGGGTGTTTGTAGAACCACCCGGTAAACCCTGTTCTTTTGGTGCAAAGAGATGGAGTCAATGCCTATATGCAGCTTCTGACACCAATACTCTAGCTGTTCTGCAGAGCCATTGTCCTCCGCTTGGTTGGACAGGACCAAGGGTTCTACTACCTGTATTGCATTGTTTTTACAGTGAACAGCTTAGGAACTGTGGCATACCGGGTAGTTTGACCTCTTTCTCCCCACAATTTAAGATGCGTACAGGTACCATTCCCTTGCAGACATCTACTACCCCTCTGGCTGTCAGGATAGTAGGCCTGCTGTCTGAGTACATGGGTTCTACCAGTGCCTGGTAATCTTGACCACTGATACCTATAGCAGCTTGACACCAAATTAACATTTCAGTTTTGGGAGATATTACAATGGGGAATGGGTCACTCACCCTCACACTGACGATTTCTCCACCAGACAGCTCTACCTGTTGCCTTTGCAACAGGGCTTTGACCTCCTTCTGCAGCACTCGCTGCTCACTGGAACTGGCAGTTTCAGCTACCTGTTGCAATAGAACAATAATCTCGCCAAGAAAATTTTCTATCACATTGGTACCTAGAGTCATCATTGGGTTACATTCTCGCCGATCAATATCTACAATTATCAGACCTTGGGCTTTCAGCTCTACTCGCCCCACCTTAATGGTCACCTCTCTACACCCCACTTGTGGCAAAGGCTGACCATTACTGGTGACTATTGTCAGATCATTATCTGGGCCGCGGATAATATCAGAGTTAACCCAGTACCATTTGGAAAGGATATATGGCATCACCATCACCTAGCAGCCGGTATCCAGTAAAGTGTTCATTGGGATGCCATCTATCACAAGTGGGAGGAACGGTCATTCTCTGTAGTACTTGTCTCGCCAACTCTGTGGGCCTGGTCACCTTATACCTGGGGGTTGGCCCTCTGCCTCAGGGGTTGCCCATTTAAAGGACATCCTCTTGCGAAGTGCCCCGCCTTGCTGCAGCGGCAGCAAATGGGTTGTCCAGTCAAATTGTAGTGATCACTCTCTTCCCTTGATCAGTGGGATTCTCTTCTGCCGTCGCCACGGAACATTATCTGGACTGGAGGTCAACTGGATCTTTTCCTTTGCGGATGATACTTGCTACACTTTAGATTAACTCCTGAACCTGGAGATGCAGTACTACAGAAGGGTCATTATCTATGGTCTGCGCGTCAGCCTCAATGGGGGTCTGGGGAAAGGCCGCCGCCTCCTGGTGGTGTGCAATTGCTGGGCGCATAGGGGGCGCTATGCTGCTGGGATTTGGTTCATGCAGCACCCTGATGGCCCTATCTTTAAAGTGTGCAAAGTCCAGGTCAGGGTTTTGTAGGGTCATGATGCGCAGCTGTGTCCTTTTGGTGTTGGACATGAGTCCATCAATAAACTGCTCAGTTAGCAATCCATCCTCGTCTTGCACGCTGTCGGTCTCAACCTGCTTAATGGCCCGCAGTGCCTCCTGAAAATTAAGGGCATAGTCCCATAAACTATCCTACACCCTTTGTTTGCACCCAAAGAATCCCATTTTTATCTCTGCTGCAGTGCGGGTGTCAAAAGGTGTCCTTCAGCCTGGCCAAGATTTGCTTGACAGTTCTGTTATCAGTGTTGACTCTCAGACGGGGTACACTTCAAACAAACTACATAGTCGCTCCTTGAAATCGCTCAGCGTGTGCGACTCCCCTGAGTATTGCGGTAACCAGGCTGCTCCCAGTATGTACGGCATTGGTAGTGGCATTATTGGAGCTGCAGCCGCCGCTGTATCTCCACCCGGGATGGACATTTTCTTCCCCCCAGTGAAACTTAACTAGATTCTGTGTTTCTGCTGGCTTATCAGTCTGCTGCTCTGTAGGCGGGACGAATCGAGCACACAGGGGGTTCCGGGTCGGGGCCTCCTGCTTCATGCACACCGAGCGGTGTGATAATGATGGATACCAAACAATTCAATAAAGTTTATACCACACAGGACCCGGTGGTACCAGGCTGCGAAATCCTGTTCGTGATGCCAAATTGACACACCCACCAGAGCCGGGGGGTACTCTGAACAGGGCCGGACAGTTCTTTGGGGGAGGTCACGGGGCCGTGAACCTGCTCCGTGGCCCTGGCTATGCCACAAAATGGGGGATAGTTATATGGGATTGAGTCATGATGCCACCCATGATGTTCGGCAATGGGTGGCCGACGCTGCGGTTCAGGTCCACTGGGGCTGATGGTGATGCAGCAAAGTTGGTACAGCTCCCCACAGGTCCCGGGGCAAATATTTTTGGCTGCTCAGGTGGTGGAGAACATTGGGGTGCAGAGAATAAGTAAGGGACACAGAGAAGTGTAGTTTTCTTTACCTTTTACTTCTTGGTAGATGAAAATGCAATCTGGGGTACCAGTTACAGATGACAGAAGGAGTCCAGATAGCCTGGAGGCATTCAGGGGGTCCACCCTGCCAGGTGGGGTTGGGAACCTTCTTACTGTGCTCTTTTTGGGTCACTGGTGCCTGTAGCTATGTTGCAGCCCTCTCCTGCGTGTTTGTTTTAACCTATATGGCAGACAGCGTGAGCCTATCATGGGCACTGCCTTTTCACTGGCAGCCCCGGGCTCTTGGTCTGCTGCGGTGCCTCCGGGCGTTCGGTGTGGCCAGGGAGCTTGCAGTCCCCTGCTCTCCAGATTCGGCTGTTGGGGCGTACAGGCCCCGCACAGCCAAGGACTCTGGCGTCCTTTTTGTCAGTGCTCTGCTCCAGTGCTTGGTGATTACCTCCCTAGACAAAACAATTGAGATTTGCTAATCGAATGTGTTTAGGATATTATTTATAATGACATTTCCATTAATTGTTTAGTTTTTCTATTCCCAGAGAACCTTTAATAAATTTGATGCATCGTACTCCAGCAAGCCCTTCATTGCGACTCTTGTGTGTGAACCTAGCCTTAAATTGTTTTAGTGATTTCAGCCAAATAATCATAGGTGTTTTATGGAGCGTCCCCTGGTTATTGCAGGCTTGTATGTGAGATGTGATAGTAGTAAGGTTCTAGGTATTCAGATCAATGACAGCATTGTTTAATCCTTGTGCTGTGAATATATAAATTATTATTGCAAAGTGTAGAAACTGTTTGGAATTTTGTGTTTTATCTGAGGTGTGCTCTTCTGACACTGAAAAAAACAACCCAGAAACCGAATATGCACAGAACTTCATCATTACACAGCAAGTCTTAGGCCGGGGTCACCCTTGCGAGTGCAATGCGAGAAACTCGCGCATCAGTACCCAACACTGCCGCCGACACTCGGGATCGGAGCTTGCAGCGACATAGAAATACATGCAGCCTTAGGCCGGTTTCACACGTCAGTGGCTCCGGTACGTGAGGTGACAGTTTCCTCACGTACCGGAGACACTTACTCATGTAGACACATTAAAATAAATGTGTCTCTGCACATGTCAGCGTGTTTTCACGGACCGTGTGTCCGTTTGCAAAACACGGAGACATGTCAGTGTTCGTGGGAGCGCACGGATCACACGGACCCATTAAAGTCAATGGGTCCATGTAAACACGTACCGCACACGGATGCTGTCCGTGTGCCATCCGTGTGCGTTTTTCCTGTCATAGGGTTAAAATTGTTGCAATACACGGACAGCAGACAGCACACGGACCCTAAAAACTTACTCACAGACATCACACGGATCCCTCACGGATGGCCTACGTGAGCACACCGTTTTCTCCGGTACCGGAATTATTTGGCCGTGTTAGACTGGCCTTAGGCTAAGTTCACACTAGACATTTCTGCAGCTTTTTTACTGCAAATTTAAGCTGCACACATTGAACTTTTTGTCATCAGTATTTTGTGCTTTGCATGGTATTTTGGACAATAGAGCAGGTCACTTCTTTCAGCGGTTTTCACCCATTGACATGAATGGGTGTTAAAAAAAAGTGCTGAAAATCTGCAACAAAAGCACAGGTTTCATGCTTTGCTGCGTTTTTTAGTGCCAAAACCTGATTTTATGGGACTTTTTTTTCAACATTAAACTTTATCAGCATGTACAAGAGACAAATCTAGCGTGCCAAAACCGCAGCAAGAAAACCGCTGAAAAACTGCCTAGTGTGAACTTACCCTTAGTATTTATGTACACAGTACATGAGCTGAGGAGGTGACCCTCCAGCCCGACACAGGCAGAGGAGCAGTGACACAGGTCTGTGGCATGTTCCAGGCACTAGGGATGCCGGCTCTAGGACCGGGAGGAGCTGTCCTGCCTCCCACTAGGATACACCTGTTTGGCAGCCTCTCCCTCCTGTGCAGGTAATGCTTTGTCTCCTGCCTCCTTGTAGCCTGTCCTTCTCTCTGGTGCCTCCTCCTGAGCTGCTGCTGCTGCTGCTGGCTGCACCTCCTTCTCACTAGCAGCAGATCATTTCCTGAGTGATTTAAGTGTGGTTAAAGATCTGCAGCAGCAGCAGCAGCAGCAGCATTACAAGTAACTGTCAGCTCACAAGTCTCCTGCTCCAGACATCCTGGGGGCTGCCAGTGCTGCCCCCCCAGTGCCAAGCACCTCAGGACAAAAGGTAAGATGACCCCCAGCCAGTGCCCTGTGCCAGACACATTGTGCTGTTGCTTCCTTGGTGACTTTGAACTTAATAGCTTGTAACAGAAGGGTACAATGTGCATGTCTCCTTCTATACCGACCTTCCTATGGAAACTATAGAGATTACAGTCTGGAAAGTAGCATCTATAAGTTCCTCCACCATGGCGCTTACATCTGCTCTTAAGAAATAAGCCATCATGAATTAGAAATCTACAGAAACTTCTATAAAGTTTTGTGACACCCTTTTATTTTTTTATATTTAGTTTCTTAGATTGAGTGTATACTTGTGTACTTCGTCTTTGGCAGATAAATGCAAAAAAAAATCTGCTTTTGTATGTGTGTATACTTTTGCCGGTCAGTATAGAAAATTTCCAATATCGTTTCATACCATAATGAAAACCGTCTATTGCGGAGGATAGTGCGTATATTCACTAAGATGTCGTGCGTTCTTAAGGCAGCTTTACAGCGACGAACTTTACATTTTTCAATAATTATGATTTCCTCTGCACACTACACTGCACTGTTACCTGCAACTGGTGGTAATCACTAATGATTTTTTTTCCCCCACTATTTCATAACTGTGAACTAGTGAAATGTAGGGATATATTATCATTGTTGTCAATATTATGGTAAATTTGTATAATGTTAATCTTTTTATTAATGGCTAAATGTTCATTCTAAGCTATGTAGAAGTCTGACTCCCATCTTGGGGTTTCCATACAATGCTTGGTAACTGTAGAAACGGTGCTATGCTCTTATCCGGTTCACACCCAAATGGGTTTTTTGTCTTTTTCTGACGTGGAACTTTTTTTTTTTTTCGGTTAGTGGCTACCGTACCAGTTTTTCTAGATTATCAATCTACTCTCCTTCCTATTATGACGCATATCAATCCATCTGATGGGCTGAACTGATAGTTACATTCCCTTTAAAAAAAAAAAAAAAAAAGTGATATGGGCGTATGTATGTGTGTGTGTGTGTGTGTATATATATATATATATATATATATATATATATATATATATATATATATATATATATATATATAATCTCACCAGGAAAACTCGCTCTGGGTTTGACAACAAAGTCTTCTAGGGCCCTTATACCAAATACCGTATATAGAGAATATCTCAATCTGTGACCACTGAATTGTCATTCTCAAATTTCATACAGGAGCTGTTATCAGAGCAGTATTAGGCTATGTGCACACGTTGCGGATCTGCAGCAGCTTTCCATGTGTTTACAGCACCATATAAACCTATGGAAAACACAATCCGCAGTGCCCATGCTGCGGAAAGAAACACACGGAAACGCTGTGGTTTACATTCCGCAGCATGTCAATTCTTTGTGCGGATTCCGCAGCGGTTTACACCTGCTCCTCTATAGGAATCCGCAGGTAGAATCCGCGTAAAAACCGCGGTAAATCCGCAGGTAAAATGCAGTGCCTTTTACCTGCGGATTTCTGAAATCCGCTGCGGAAAAATCCGCAGCCCTAAGGCTATGTGCACACGTTGCGGATTAGCCTTAGGAATTTCTGGTGTGGATTCTGCATCTCCTGGCAGAAAACGCACCTGCGGATTTGTCGCGATTTTTGTGTGGATCCGCAGCGTTTTTTTTTTTTTTTTTTTTTTTTTTAGCGGGTTTGCTGCGTTTTTTTTACCCCTGCGGTTTTCTATAATGGAATGGGTACAAAAACGCTGCAGATCCGCAAAAAAGAAGTGACGTGCTACTTCTTTTAAACCGCAGCGTTTCCGCAGCGGATTTTCCTCAACGTGTGCACAGCATTTTTTTTTTTTTTCTCATTGATTTACATTGTACTGTAAATCAATTGCGGATCTGCAGCGTTTCTGCACCTCAAAAAACGCTGCGAATCCGCAGAGAATCCGCAACGTGTGCACATACCCTTAGTTGTTCCCAGAGACTGATAAAACTAGTACAATGGTCCCTCAATTAACTCTGGTCTTAAAGGGAACCTGTCAGCTGATACATGCTGCGTAATCCGCAGGCAGCATGTATCAGGCACTGGCTGAATAGACTATGAATATCTGCAGTATTTATTTATATTACTCACTTATATAGCACCATTTACTCCACAGCGCTTTACAGACATTATCATCACCGTCTCCATTGGGGCTCACAATCTAGTTTCTCTATCAGTATGTCTTTGGAATGTGGGAGGAAACCAGAGAACCTGGAGGAAACCCACACAAACACAGGGAGAACATACAAACTCCTTGCAGATGTCGTCCTTGGTGGGATTTGAACCCAGGACCCCAGAGCTGCAGTGCTAACCACTGAGCCAATGTTCTGCCCATATCTTAGAGAAAGATATACCTTAATAACCGCTGGGGGTCGAGCCGCGCTGTATACTAGTCATCCAGACTGGTCTCCGGCGACTTCTCCCTGCCCGCTACCTTGGATTGACAGGTCTCTATCTATACACACCTGTCAATCCAGGGCAGCAGGTGGGGACAAGCCACCAGGGACCCACCTATCCAACTAGTCTCTTACGCGACTTTGACTCGGGCAGCTTTTATAGTATGTCTTTCTCTGAAACCCTGCAATATTTAGGTTACAATAGTTTTCCCAAGGCCTTTCTTGCAGTTTATGTCCAAGGAAAATATCGGACACTCGTACGGCCCCTTAGAATAACATCGGTCCGAGTGTCAGCCGATATTTTCTCGGGTCACGCTTGGACCGAAAATACAATCAATTAGAATGGATTGTCAGTGCGTTGGCTTTTACCGCTGCTCCATTCATTCTCCATGAGCCTGCTGAAGCGCTATACCCAGCTTTCTCTGGTGGTCTCATAGAGAATGAATGTCACATCAATGGAGCATGTGCACAGTTATTCCAGATAAGCGTGCCGTGAACTGGTGATCAGTGAGGGTCCCAACAATCTATACACTGAAATATGCCTTTAAAGCGTTCAGCAGTTCCTTCCGTCTAAAATATGTAAGGATTTGCTTTATCTCTATTTATCTATAATTTATTTATTTTGTTCCCATATTTTGAAGTCTTGGAACCAATTACTACTTTTTCGTGCTATTATAGCCTCAAGTTACGATATTTTTACATGATCATCCCAAAATGAATAACATTAAAACTTTATTTGCAATGATTGATCCGTCACATGACCCTTCTTCTGATGGACCACATGAACTATAATGGGGTCTCTCAAGTCTTTGTTATGGGTTCCAACATTCAACTGGGGGGGGGGAGCGCAATATGCTGTACTTTATTTTCCAAGGTTTTTTTTAAATAAATCCTCTAATGAAGGTTCCTAATTGATCCTCCAAAGCAGATGTGAACATACCTGAGCTTTACGGACCACTGCCAAATATAGTAAGATGACACATAAATTGTTGCTGTGTCACTTGTATGTTTTCAATCGTTGACTTAAATTTTTGATTCATTGATGTTGAACTTTATCCTGTATTGTGCATTTTTAGTATAAGTGAAGAGTCAGACGGCCGTATACGAGGATCGCAACGCAGATGTCACGCTCGGGTCAGGAGCACCAACGGCCAGTCCGAGCATTGCACTGCGATCCTCGTCTGAGTTATACGGCTGTCTGACTCTTCACTAAGATAACATACACTGGTAAAACTCACACTTTTGAGAAGAAGGCAAAATTTGCAAGAATTTATTTAGTGTAACCTAAAACATAAAAAAAATGAACTGAGCGTATAGTCACTAGCTCCAAATCTTGCAGAAAAAAAAAAAGTTTTGATAATCTCTTGCTGATAAAACAGTGAATTTTATATTGAGGACTAGTATACTAGTGAATACCCCTGCCCACACCACTGATGGGCAGCTTTCTGCCTATGCATAGTGTACACAGCAGCCAATCAGTGGTGTGGACGGAGTTATAGAGAGCACAGCATTCAGAGAACTGCTAGATCTGCAGCAGCTATATCCGTGATCGTATTAAAATGACAGCAAGCAGCCCAGTAAGTGACACATCGCTGGAATCAGTCTCTGCCACTATCAGGTAAGGGAGCAAAATTCTGTTGACAGATTCCCTTTAAAGATACGCTTTATTCTTAGTGCAGGGCCCCGGGGATGAGACCTGTGCTGGAAGTTTGTTTCAGAAACACACCTGACAAAACTGGTGTCCTGCGTTATGTAAGAGTTGAAGGGATTCCCTGTGTCATGCATGAACCCCTCAGGCCTGACATTAGACAAGACATAAGGTACACCCTTTGCCGTCAGTGTTGCTTTAAATGGCTTTAGATACTCCAGAATCTGGATCAGCGAGCAGCAGGTGTAAATGTGCTGTATACTGTACAAGCAAAGAACCAGCGGAGCTACATCCCATTATAAAGCCATAACAGCCAAGCAGATCAGCAAGCCCGGTCACGTGTAACATCAGCTGTATGTAAGTTTTCTCTATTAATGGCTTTAAACACACACAGTGGGTATGGAAAGTATTCAGACCCCTTTAAATTTTTCACTCTTTGCTTCATTGCAGCCGTTTGGTAAATTCAAAAAGTTCATTTTGTTCTTATTATTGTGCACTCTGCACCCCATCTTGACTGAAAAAACAGAAATGTAGTAATTTTTTCAAATTTATTAAAAAAGAACAACTGAAATATCACATAGCCATAAGTATTCAGACTCTTTGCTCAGTATTGAGTAGAATCATCCTTTTGAGCTAGTACAGCCATGAGTCTTCTTGGGAATGATCCAACAAGTTTTCCACACCTGGATTTGGGGATCCTCTGCCATTCTTCCTTGCAGATTCTCTCCAGTTCCGTCAGGTTGGATGGTGAACGTTGGTGGACAGCCATTTTCAAGTCTCTCCAGAGATGCTCAATTGGGTTTAGGTCAGGGTTCTGGCTGGGCCAGTCAAGAATGGTCACAGAGTTGTTCTGACGCCACTCCTTTGTTATTTTAGCTGTGTGCTTAGGGCCATTGTCTTGTTGGAAGGTGAACCTTCGGCCAAGTCTGAGGTCCAGAGCACTCTGGAAGAGGTTTTGATCCAGGATATCTCTGTACTTGGCCACATTCATGTTTCCTTCAATTACAACCTGTCATCCTGTTCCTGCAGCTGAAAAACGCCTCCATAGCCTGATGCTGCCACCACCATGTTTCACTGTTGGTATTGTATTGGGCAGGTGATGAGCAGTGCCTGATTTTTCTTGTAGTTTCCGAGAGGATAAAAGACGGATCTCTGTCTGTTGATCTCTGCTTTTAGAATGATGACATTTTCGAAGATCCACTCCCTGTGATTTTTATGTATCAGTAATTATCAGCCCATTACATGGCAGGATTCTACTATCTGATCCCTGGGGTGTATGGGTAGTCTAAACAAAAGATCTAGTCTATGGTGGAAGATATCTAAAAGGATTCTGTAAGGTTAAAAATGAATGTATCATCAGAAAATTATCTAAATCCTAATTTGTATTAAAAATGAAAATCTTACTATCTCTTTTCACACCGGCCTTTAGGTTTGTTTTTTTAAAGACTCTAACTTCCCATTATTTCAGGAAACAATATATGTACAAAGCCATAATGAACAGACTCTACTGAACATGTGCAAATGTCAGTGTGAAGAGGAGCAGGACCTGCTACGACATGGGCTATGGTGTTTGGAGGATCCTGTGTTATCGGTTTTGTATAGAGTCACTGTAATCATTTCCCTGTGGCAGTTTCGCAATCGATTTTGCTGTTGTCCTTGTGGTGGCGCCGCTGCTGGCACTTTTTATGCCATACTGTGAAGAGAGGGCATGTCTCTTCTTTTAACCACATTAGGGATTCTGATCCGTGAAGCAGTTAAAAGAAGAAACCTCAGGCAGAATATGTGCACAGCCATGTTGCTTTGAGACTGCTGTGCACTATACTTCTATTATGGGGTGCCCTTGTGGCGCTTTTTCTGGAGGATTCCAGGCGGAATACGTCGGGGGGGGGAGACCCCATTGTGTGCACACATTCTTAGTCTACAAAGAGTCTCTTTGACATTGGCCGGTGTCAACACTGCACGATTACAAATTGTGTTTGTTAATAATGATAGTGATATGAAAAAATAAGAAAAACCATGGCAGAAAAAAACAATCCAAAAGCCTGATTTAAAACAATAGTTTCACTCTTAATAATGGCTGCTTCCTTCCTGAAAGAGTGCCACTCTTGTCACCTGGCTGTGTGTGGTATTGCAGCTCAATCTCATTTGCTTGAATATTAAGATAGAAAATATCCCATGTCCATTGATAAAGCAAAAAAAGAAAAAAATCCAGCATTGCTACTTTCTCCTTATTTAAAGGGGACCTGTGATGGGCCTAAACTCTATTAACCTGCAGATAAAATGAACTTTATTTCTTCTGGCAGCCACCAGCTTTCAGTCATAGAGGTGAGTCGGCTACATTCACCACTCAGAAGACAGAACCAAGTGCTGGTATACTGCTGCCGCTCACTGTATACAGATCGGTGACTGTGGCCGCTCTGGGCATATGGTTCTCGGAAGGTATCAAGTGAATTTTCTCCTGGTATCCATGCTTTCAGTATTGTAGTGCTTTTTACCCGCAGATTAACCCCCTAAACCTGCAAGTAAATGGCATTTGGGGACATGGCAGGTTCCCTTTTTAAAAACGTACCTTTTTATACTCGCTACGTGACCAGAACAAGGTACAACCTCTACCAGCTTGCAAACAAACAATACACAGGAGAGAATTCGGAGTGTGAGCTATTGCCGGACTCTCTGTCCTCGCTGTACGATAGATGTGAACTACTTGATTGTTCGATTAGCATTCCTCTAAATGGTTTTGTGACATCAATTACAGCGCTACTAATTGTCAATGTTTGCTCGAGAAGGTGCCAGTCTCCAGAGTTCAGTATGACCTCTGTGATAGAAAGCTGAAGACAGTCTGTGATTTAGGGGAATGTTACCGCAGTCAATGCTTTTCAGAGGATGGCGCTCCGAACCCTGGAAATGGTCTATTATAATTTCGCTAGTGTAAAAATATAGTAACAGCACAAATATCGCCCTTATGGTAATAACATTAGGTTGTTTTTTTTGTGTGTTATACCCGTAATTTTGGTACCAGAGAAAACAACTACAAGAAAAATAAAAGCGCAAATAGGGTCTTATCCGAGGGAGAGTTTCGGGGTACAATAAGATTGCACTCGCCTGTTTGAGAAAAAAATTGCATAGCAAACTCATCAGAGTTTTGGCAGCTGCTGCAGATCCACAAGGTCAGCTCAGGAGCAAGTCAGGATATTCAATCTGGAAATTTCTTGGTGAAAATCCACGCTGCTGTAATGATGGATGTCCAAATGTATTGAAGATTTAAAAAAAAAATAAATAAAAATGATGGTTTATTTTTTCTCAACGCGTTTCGAAGTCACTAGGACTTCTTCCTCATGTATATATAATTTTTTTGTGATGGTTATGCTTAGCTGAGGAGTCAGTGATGGTTTCCATTGCCTTCCGCTCACCCATGTCATAGATATACAGAAGAACCCTTCTATTAGATGAGCTTTGGGTTCTTCCCAAGGCTCAGTGGAAAAGAAGAGGTGTAAACACTATATAATGTCCATTTGTAAACTTAATGTTTGCTCTGCTTCTCAGATCCAACACTTGCAGGATCAAATGACCTTTTTGTAATCTCCTTCCTTGTTGTGTAATGCTCTAGAGAAGTGTAGTATTGACTTTGGCTGCAAATCATTGTTACCTTTTATGTCTTGTCACTGCTTTTTTGTGCCACTTTTGTGCACTTTGTGCATGCCAAAGAAAAAGCTGTAGGCTTCATACACACTGGACATCAGCTTTTTTTTTTTTTTTTAAATATGACCATGCACCAAATTTTGGTGCCTCTTTCATCATGGTCTAAATGCAAACACATTAGTAAATCTGACCCAATTTGTTTTCCATTTAGCCATTTAGCATTCACAATGACATTGTGAGTTTTTCAACTTGATTGCATTTGTTTTTAAAAGTATATTTGCCATAACGGAGACCAAAAATGATTTGTCTCATTCATATTGTCGATATAATTAAATATCAAATGCTTGCTGCATCTAGTTTTTACTTTATGCACTGAGGCCTCAGGAGTCTATTATAGGTTCCATTCAGTAATGTCCAGTGGTAGAGTTTCGATGGACATTAAAATATGGTTCACTACAATGGTAGAAAACTTGTCTACGGGGGCAGTGAGACAGCCATATAAATTGGACTGGGATCGCAACGCAGTTCACGGACTGGCCAGAGGCGTGACGGCTTCATGGGTTTCTATACAGCTGGTATGCTCAGGCCGGGAGAGATCTCCTGGCCAGTCCATGCACTGCATTCTGAACTCGTTCCAATTTATACAGCCATCTGACTTCACCCTAATGCAGATTTATTGGTTACCGATGAAAGCACCACGAGAGAGGGGATCTGCCCTTCAAGGACAGGAAACATAAAAGGGCAGCACCTCTCCCATGCATCAGTTGGTTTCCTGTGGTGAACCTCTTACAGGCATACCTTAAGATCAAAGATGGATAACCATTTTTCCAGGCCTGGTCGTTCAGTTCAGGTAGCGGTATTTTCCTTGCCTTGGCCGGTACGGGGTCAGTGGAAGTGCCACAGTGGCAGGGAGATTCACATTTGTGAGCAGTATCCCAGGTAGGGATAGCTGGCTCTGGCATGGCTCTTCGGGCGCTCGCACATACCAGGAAAGAAGACAGCGGCATGTGCAGGGCTCCAGATTGCCACCGGCGTGTTGAGAAAGTACCAAGGCCCGGCTGGCGCCTGTCCTTAAAGGGAACCTTTCACCCCCAAAATCGAAGATAAGCTAAGCGCACCAGCATCAGGGACTTATCTACAGCATTCTGGAATGCTGTAGATAAGTCCCCAATGTTACCTGAAAGATGAGAAAAAGAGATTAGATTATACTCACCCAGGGGCGATCCCGCTGCGGTCCAGTCCGATGGGTGTCGCGGTCCGGGGCCTCCCATTTTCTTTTGATGACGTCCTCTTCTTGTAATCACACTGCGGCTCCGGCGCAGGCGTACTTTGTATGCCCTGTTGAGAGAAGAGCAAAGTACTGCAGTGCGCAGGCACCGGGAAAGGTCAGAGAGGCCCATCGCCTGCGCACTGCAGTACTTTGCTCTGCCCTCAACAGGGCAGACAAAGTATGCCGGAGCCGCAGCGCGAAGACAAGAAGAGGATGTAATCCTATGAAGATAAGAGGCCCCGTACCACAACGCCCATCGGATCGGACCGCCCACCCAGGTGAGTATAATCTAACCTCTCTCTTTCTCATCTTTCAGTTATACATCGGGGGGCTTAGCTACAGCATTACAGAATGCTGTAGATAAGCCCCTGATGCTGGTGGGCTTAGCTCATCTTTGATTTTGGGGGTGACAGGTTCCCTTTAAAGGGAAGAATAATAAAAGAGCTAGGTACCTGGGATTGGATGTGTCTAGTGTTTCAATTCATGATGATGACTAATTCCATTCCTCCTCCTCTTCAGATAACACAGGTCATCTCTGTTTTCCTATAGAACAGATGGACAGACTTGTAAAGGCAGTTAGGACCATGATGAGGATAGTCAAGTCCAAGCCCGAAAAGTTCAGGACATTGTTTGCAGGCTTGGATCAAACGAGGCATAGGTATATTCCTTTAAACAAAAAGATCTTCCCCTTGATACAGAGGGTATGGGGAAAAAAACCTGAAAAAAGAGGCTCCCTCCCACCATCATTTCACAAGAGATATCCCTTTTGATGAGCCTTCTTCGTCAACCTGGGACAAAGTCCCAAAACTGCATGAGGCCGTAGCCAAGGCTTCTAGAAAAGCCTCTCTCCCATTTGAATACATGGGGAGTTTAAAAGACCCCTTGACAAGAAAGGGATCTTGTTATAGCAAGGGTCTTTTAACAAATTGGATACCACTGTAATGATTGACAGCGACATTTAATGGGTTAATGAGCCCCTGATCAGCTCCAATACTGCAGGATGTCAGCTGTCATGTACAGCTGTCGAATGCAGGAATTTCAACCGCGAGGCAGCGCTATACCCTTATTCCGATAAGTTAATAAGGCCCCATAACAGCCGTCTTTTTAATGCATAGTGGCAGTTGTTAAGGGGTTAATAAGTAATCCATAAATACTGACTTCTCTATTATCCATTTGACAGCCACTGTGAATGTTGGAACAGGGCCATATCTCGATCCCACCTTTTGGACACACCTCTGTTTGTGACTTTACCTACATCCTTTAGTGTTTCCAGTACATGTGGTGTGATTTTTCACTCGCACGCTCATTATAATCTGTGTGCCTGCACACATCTGTGTTTTCACATGACCGTTTTTTTTTTTTTTTTTCAGCAGCAAGAATGACTATATGTACCGCACATGTGACATCCGTGTGATGTCCATGTGACACGTACTGGAATAGAATTGACAGAAGTTTAGGCGTTAAAGATGTGCAAAGATATAGATGGATATCGGGTAGATAGATAATGGATAGATATCTGAGAGATGCATAACAAAGGTCTAAAAATCCATGAAAATAATGCATTCCCCAAATGCAACTTGTGTGTGATAACAAATGCAATAGCCTTTGGTCTTTTGACTCTTTAACGGTGTCTTGGTAATGAAATATCCCATGAGATTATTTTGTCTTTCAATCAGTAGGCTTACATTACTATAAAAGCAACGTTTTAAAGCCAGAATTTCTACTGTAATTAATTAAATATCTCAAAAATTAGAGTCGATCTGGCAAAAAACGACGTCATACTCTTCATCAGCATCTTGAATTTAATATAAAACCTTTCAGACATCGTTGGCACCAAAATCACTGTAAAACAGTGTAATTAGTGCCTTGTGTGTAGCTTACTGTAATTGTATTAACCTAATAAATAATTGAAAAAAATGACTTTAGGTCCTGCCCATTTTGGATAACCAGAAAAGGTAAAGCAGACAGCCATGAGCTGATATTATCAGGCTGGGAAGGTCTGTGATAATTGGGCAGCCGCAGCCTCCCCACAAGGACAGCATCACATTAGATGCCCCAATTCTGGCGCTTCTCCTTTGCTGTTTCTGATTGCCCTGGTGCATTGACAGTCCAGAAAATGGTAGTTTGGGTTGATGTGAATTGTCAAAAAACACAGCTGTCATCAATCCCATTGGTTAATAATGGAGAGATGTCAATCAGACACCCCCATTATTAACCCAGTAATACAAAAAAAATAACTCGCACCAAAAAAAATACTTTATATGAATAAGCATTCCCCCGCAATTTCTCTGGTTCACAAGTTTTAGAACAAGAAAAATAAAATCCCATGCAGGTCCAACATAGTCTAGTGAACTCAACATAGTCCACAAATGGAAACCTGAAAAACATAGAGCAAAATAAAAATCCTAATATCATATTAACAATTAAATACTTAGTCAGTACAAAATGCCATCACACCCTGTTTATAAATAAATTAGCAGGAAGTCCAAAGTGAAGGTGTGATTATTACTAGGGTGCTGCCATATATAGTTCACTTGTAGAGTAATGTTTTAAAGGAACACTACAAAACTGATACATTGTCATTTCTAAATTTATGACCCGAAGGGGGGAAACTTGTACCATCAGGAGCAGATTTAAGGTAGCCCGGGCCCAAGGTACTTTAGAGTGAGTGGACCCATCCAGAACCCATTTGATCATGTAATGTTATATTTTAGGGAGGTCATGTGATGAACACACAGGTGCTGTGGTTCACATCTGCAGCTGAAAGGAGAAAGAGTGAGCGGCACCCATGGTGCCAAATCATTTCCCTTATGTACAATGGATAGTGATTGATGGATATATATAAGAGGAGATAAGGGACAGCGCTATACATAACAAGAGAATACTTTTTAATAAGTGATGGCTCTATACATAAGAAGAGGGGCTGCTATGTAGTAAGGGACTGTGCTATATGTAAGGGGAGGACATTATATACTAGGGGATGGCACTGTACATAATACAGAAGTATATTTTACAGCCAAGAGTGTTGTTCCCATCTCTCTGCAATTAAATTTGCATTTGCACTAAAGGATAATCATGAACTAGAGTTCTTAACACTCATTTCACAATAATATTTTAGTATAAACGGGCTGCAATCACCTGATGAAAGCAAAATGCTATTTCATCAGGTGAAATTATCTCTTCTGCGGCGCAAAAGATCATCATTCTCAGCAGTTAATTATCCTGTGGAAACAGGGCTCGCACTGCCAAGAACTATGGCAACCTATGATCTTTAAGAGAACCATTTTCTGCGCCATTTTGTCACTTTCATGTTGAAGTCTTAAAGCCGCAGAGTTTGCCGCACTGATCACTATGCTCCTGAAAATTAAAAAGTTCACATTTGTTTCTTGAATTAAAAAAAAAAACAAAAACCCCACACTGTGCCGCTGAATATATGGACCACACAACTAATATATTAGCCATTGTGCCACCCACTATTCAAAAATAAGCCAGAACCTTGCACCCTATTAACTTAGCTACTTTTCCCGCATAAAATAAAAATATAATTGGCCACTATACGAATTCCCCATATTCATTACCAGTCACTCTCCTGTGCCTTCCACCCCGATCACTGTGCACCTCCCAAATCATTATGATTACATGTCCTCTCCCCAAGTCATTATACTTTTAATGTCCTCTCTCCCATCCCACTCCCAATTATTTGTCATGTCTCCAACCCCCCACCTCTAATTCATTATAAAGACTAAACCAAAGGTAGAAAACTAAACATCCACCGAGGCGGATGTTGATTGCTGTGAATGTACTCGTGTCTATATTCTGGGAGGGACTATATTTGCACTATGGTCACTAATTCTTCAACACACATAAAGGACAAGTGAAATTTAATTCTAATACATTGTTTTTTTTTCATTATTGTATTGTGCCTAGACTCAATATTTGATTATTTATATGCTCAACGCTTAGCTTCACATCGGACAATGCTATTAATCTGCAGGTAAAGGTTAATCTGCAGGCTATAAAGGTGCCCAGCCGCTGTACCTAAAGCACGGCATCCGGGAGAAAAGGAACTGTATATACCTCTCATGAGCCCGCTGTCAAAGTGTTTGGTCGTGCTTACACCCACGACTCACAACAAATGGCACATAAATAATCAAGTTTTTCTCCTGGGAGCCAAAATTTCAGTACTGAGGTCGCCATTATATTTCTAGGTTTCTAACCTTTATATAGGGTCGATATTGACTTCTAGGATTGCTACTTCCCATATGTGGCACTAAAGTTCTAGTTTTCTTCCTCTCTGAAGAGACAATTTGCTAGACATAATTTTAAAACACATTTATGTACTCTCCTACTTCTCCCTTAAGCCCCCTACCCAGGCCCCCAGGTGGTCCCCTCTATTGCTCTTTGATTTCGTGACCAATGTGTTATTACTTCAGCCACTGATTAGCTTCTGTGGTCATGTGTCGAACACCGAGGGGGGATAAAGAGGATACTGATGGTGGACCATGGGAATCTCTAAATGAGTTTGCCTGTGTGTGGTTTTAATGGCATGTTCTGGATAATCTGTTCCTTGTAAAAGGAGATCCCTGACAAACAGTAGATCTATCACAGAGTTTTTTGCAACTTTGCCATCCATTTTATTGGGACTTGCAGAATATCACATTGCTGTAGGAAAAGCAAAGCCTTCTAAGTTGTACATGTATATTTAGTGATTAGCGCAGATCCATTCTGGGTGCCTCCTTACTATTCCTGCCAACACCACTTGTACGATATAAGTACGTGTCACATCTGATAACTTGTAACCAGAAGGTGATGTGATAACAAGGGGAAAAACAAAGCTGAATATGTGTAAAACCGAATCTCTGCTATGACTGTTATCTGGATCACAACCTTCCTTACCCCCTCAAAATAAATAAATAAAGATCACGGAAATTGCGCTTTGGTTGGCTGTATTCTGCGGTCCTCTTGGATTGTGGTGCACAGTGATTTTTTTTTTTTTTTTTCCCCTTATGTCTTCAGTTTTTGCTGCCAGGACACTGATAAAATTAGTTGTTTATAATGATGTACATCAGTAAAATTCTGTACCTTCTCCATCTTTGGAATGGAAGATGTAAAGTAGGGGTATTCCTCGCTGGGACTTAAGTCTGTGGTGAGGGTCCAAAATCCAGAACTACCACCTGTTGAATGTACAGATTTCTCCTGACTTCCGTTCTGCCACGTAAGATGGGTAAACAGAAAGGTGACCTATGCTTTACTTACAGAAAGAGCTGAGCAGCAAGATAGATGTGGGACATGGCCGATGTAGAATTTTATTGACGTTTTATGGTGGAGATCTTGATGGTGAGTACAGGGTGACTAAACAACGATGATGCAAAGTCATGGCCTCGGTATTCATGACTGAGAGAACATAACACAAATGTATGCGCATAAGTGATATTCTATCTATCCAAGTATCTATCCAAGTATCTATCCAAGTCTAGGCGGTGGTCAACTTCTTTCCAAATACTTGTCAACACATCCTCCGATACGAACTCACTATATGGCTAAGGTCACACTACTGTTTTCTCTCCATTTGAAGAAAAACACTGCGATTGTTAATTGGGGACTCAGTTCAGAGAAGGATCATATATTTGTCAGAGGTGGAGCGAAAACATTTTTTTTCACACTTTCTCCATTTAGTCAGTCTGTGAAAATCAGACCACACTTAGACGCCATCCATTTCTTTCTTTTTTTTTTTTTCATGAACCTATAGACTTGAATGGCGAGTGCGATCCAATTGTCAGAGGCAAATTGTGCATGCTGTGAACTATTTAATGACCTGAGATAGTGCACCATTGAAAGAGTGAAGTCCATATAAGAGGCTGTACTGGCACACATCTGGATAGCGTTGGACTACCTAGACATCTGATGTGCAACAATGGAAATCACTTTGAACACTAGTAGTATATAAAACTCAGATGGTGTCTCTTCATGTTCATACATTTGTGTTATGGATATCCATACTATAATTTTGGATCGCCTTATCTGATATGTTGCATAGGGATGGATTTAATTAGTTGTTGATGTGTAACATCCTTGACCTTTCACTGTGATTGTAAGAACATCTAAAAGTCAGGCCATTTTTGGACTTGGGGATGCATTAGCCCAAAAGTGGATGCTCCTGTAGGCTTAGATTCTTGCATATAGTTTGAGAATAATGTCACAGGAAAGGGCATAAAATTTAACGGAAGAGAATATAATAAAAGATGAGTGCATTACCATTTTTTTGTTTTGTTTGTTTAGTGTTTACATCTTCTAGTGCTATGCGAAGCCAGGTAGGCCTTGGCAATAATTTTGTGATAACATGTTATCTGAGCACATTCGTGTCCTAATTGAATATTTTCGGCCTGCTTGGAAAAAATAAAAATGCTCGAGTCACCACCACCGCTATCTGTCGCTCGGCTGTTCGACAGCCGCAAAACATGCAGGGATTGCCTAGCAAACAGACAATCCTGCATGTGTTGCAGTTGTTGAGCAGCTGCGAGACATGCAACGGCCGTAACTCGAGCATTTTTTTTTCGATCATGCTCTTGTCCGAATTTAGTATTTTCAGCTACTGTCGTTGATAACTACTTATCCGAGCATGCTCACTCATCAGTATGTTGGATAACTGTCATAGTTCCAGACCACCAAGTCTAGTCTATATAAAATGTGTATATTAATATAGACCTTTCTGTATCGTTTATAAATATACACTGCTCAAAAAAATAAAGGGAACACTTAAACACAATGTAACTTCAAGTCAATCACACTTCTGTGAAATCAACCTGTCCCATTATGAAACAACACTGATTGTGAATTAATTTCTCCTGGTTTTGTGCAAATGGAACAGACAACAGGTAGAAATTATACGCAATTAGCAAGACAACTCCTATAGATGAGTGGTTCTGCAGGGGATGTAACCAGGCCATTTCTCTGCTCTCATCCTTTTTTCTCGGTCTCCCATGACAGCACTACGGAGAGAGGGGATCCGCCCTTCAGGGACAGGAAACCTACAGATAAAAGGGCGGTACCTCTCCCTCGCATCAGTTGGTTTCCTGTCCCTGAACAGGGAACCTCTTTCCGGTGGTACCTGTTATGAAGACCGATGGAGCGGGACCGGGCGGTCGAGTTCCGGCAGCGAGGAGGCTCCTGCC
The DNA here is from genome assembly GCF_032444005.1 of Ranitomeya imitator. Classification (NCBI taxonomy): domain Eukaryota; kingdom Metazoa; phylum Chordata; class Amphibia; order Anura; family Dendrobatidae; genus Ranitomeya; species Ranitomeya imitator. The sequence goes on along the minus strand of NC_091284.1, from coordinate 706,553,765 downwards.
GCGGCTTGTCCGGCTCCCGAAGCCGCCACCGCTGGAACCGAGGGGTTCTTCAGGGTGAGCGGAGGGAGAACGCCGCCGATTCTGAAGAGAGGAAGGGGCGCTTGATCACCCGGAGCTCCTGTGCCGATAAGCGCACGCTCCGGTTGTACTAAGATGGCCGCCGCTCCGGAAATGCGGCAGGATTTCCGGGTCATCACCGCGCGCATGCGCGGTAGCTTCTCTTCTCCCTGGACGTGACGCAGGACCGGAAGTGCGGGGGAACGCCGAGCGAGGCAGCAGAGGTGGCGCCAAATACAAATAGGGAGATGGTGCACACACAGTTGTCGCACCATCTCCCTGTAAATCATGGAGGACAGCGATCCACAGGAGCTTCAGCCGAGGCAGCAGCACCATAAGAAGACGGACCTTAAGAGCGCCAGGAGTAGGTCCAGCAGCCGCTCTACACAGCGCAGCAGGTCTGCTGCGAAGACTAAATCACCTCCTCGGGAACCTTCTATTCCGGACCCAGGGCCCCCTCCAGAACCGGTACCTGCCTGCACGTCCGAATGGTGAGTGATCTTCGTGAATGTATATATTATAATAGGGCTCCCTCTTCTCCCTTAATAGGGAAAGAAGAAGTTGGAGAAAAGGAAAAACAAATCCTGCCCCATCTGTGACAAAGCTTTACCAGTAGCCTGGGACAAAAAGCTTTGTAAATCATGCATCCAGCGCGTGCTATGTGAGGAGACTCCCGACTTTGCATCCGAATTAAAAAAAATTATTAGATCTGAGGTTCAGAATGCTGTATCTTCCTCCAAAAAAGGGAAAGATAAAGTAAAGGAATCAGTACAATCTCACTCTGTCCGATCCTCGTCTGAAGACGCAGATTCGGACGATTCTGACTCCTCCCTATCCTCCTCCGAGGAAGATTCAGGCCGACATTGTTTTCCACTCTAGGAAGTGGATGCCTTAGTGAGAGCCGTTAGGGCTACCATGGGGGTGGAGGAGCCTAAATCTGACAAAACGGCCCAAGACGTAATGTTTGGTGGCTTGGGACAAAAAAAACGGAAAACCTTTCCTCTAAATCCCAATGTCCAATCCCTAATTAAAAAAGAATGGGAGAAACCAGATAGGAGAAACTCTTCAGTGCCCTCGCTTAAAAGGAAGTATCCCTTCGAAGATGACGCATCCACTTCCTGGGATAAGGCGCCAAAGTTGGATGTAGCTGTGGCAAAAGCCTCAAAAAAATTTGCGCTCCCGTTCGAAGACATGGGTACCCTCAGGGACCCCTTAGATAAGAAAGCAGACACATTCCTTAAAGGGGCATGGGAATCGGCTGGCGGTAGCTTGAGGCCTTCTGTTGCGGCTACCTGCACCTCCAGATCTCTGATGGTGTGGGTTGATCAATTAGAAAGTCAAATTAGAGACGGGCTACCCAGGAATAAATTACTGGATTCTATCCCTGCAATTAGAGCAGCAGCAGCATTCCTGGCGGACTCCTCAGCAGACTCCGTACGGTTAACATCTAAGGCCGCTGCTCTCTCCAACGCAGCCAGAAGAACATTATGGCTCAAAAGCTGGCCTGGAGATCTCCAGACAAAGCTAAAACTATGTTCTATTCCATGCGAAGGAAATTTTCTGTTTGGAGAAACCCTGGATGACATCCTCCAAAAAGCAGGAGACAAAAAGAAGGGGTTTCCAAATTTGGGCCCAGCCCCATTCAGGCAGTCCTTTCGGAATCGGAGATTTTTCCGCCGCAGACCCCCCAGGGAGCAGAATAAATGGGAAGAAGGCAGGAGAAGGGATAGAGGTTACCTCTTTGGCAATACCTCTCGCGACAAAAAACCCTCCAAATGACATTGTGCCTACGGTGGGGGGAAGACTCACATCATTCCTTCCCGCCTGGAAGAAAATATCCAACAACACCTGGATTCTAAACATAATACAGTACGGTCTAAAAATAGATTTTATTTCTTTTCCTCCCCGAAAGTATATAGAAACGAAAATAAGATCCTCGGTGGCAGAACAAGCAGCTTTAGAGAGAGAAATTATTTCCCTACTGCAAAAATCCGTAATTCAAGAAATCCCCCCTCAGGAAGTAGGAGAAGGGTTTTTCTCCCCTCTTTTTTTAGTTCCAAAACCCGATGGGTCCTTTCGGACCATTATAAATCTAAAAAACCTGAACAAATACGTAAAAAATTACAAATTCAAAATGGAAACAATAAAGTCCACCATAAAAATCCTGTTTCCAAATTGCTATATGGTCGTGATAGACCTAACCGATGCATATTATCATGTGCCCATCCACAATCAATCTCAAAAATTCCTAAGGTTGGCAGTTTCCATAAAAGGACAATTAAGATTTTTCCAGTACAGTTCTCTTCCGTTCGGGATCTCTATAGCTCCCCGAATATTCACAAAAGTAATAGCAGAAATGATGGCCCACATAAGGGAACAAAATATATTAATAGTCCCTTACCTAGACGACGTTCTCATTGTAAGCAACTCGGCCCAAAGTTGCAAAGAACAGAGGGACCGGGTAATGACTATTTTGACGGACTTGGGGTGGCTCATAAACTTAAAAAAATCAAAGTTGGAACCCTGTCAAGTACAGGAGTTCCTAGGTCTGACATTAGACTCCCGAGTCCAAGAATGTCGGCTTCCAAACCCCAAAAAAGACAGCATATTAGCTATGATAACGCGAACTTTTCACCATCCTTCCATGACTCTAAGGAGAGCAATGTCGCTACTAGGCTCTCTGTCCTCATGCCTACCAGCGATACCCTTCGCACAGTTCCACACAAGAGAACTTCAGTGGCACGTACTCGAATGGCAGTCAATACTAAAGGACAACTTGGAAGGTCAAATCACCCTGAATTCTTCAGTTATTCATTCCCTTCGTTGGTGGGGGGAAACCCAAAACTTATCAAAGGGAGTTCCTTGGGTGACACAAATATCCCGGGTGATAACAACCGATGCGAGTCCCACAGGGTGGGGGGCTCACATGGGGGACAGAGTTGCTCAGGGAACCTGGTCAGTCCAGGAACTATCAGCATCCTCAAACCAAAAAGAACTTTGGGCAGTACTTCAAGCTCTTCTTTCTTTTCTGACCTATATTCGGGGACATCATGTCCGAATCTTTTCGGACAACAAAGTGACTGTAGCGTATATAAACCACCAGGGAGGAACAAGGTCTCGGGCACTCATGAGTTCTTCAGCCAAAATTTTCAACCTAGCGGAAGAAAATCTACTATCCCTCTCTGCGCTACACATTCAGGGTTCAAACAACGAGAGAGCAGATTACCTGAGTCGGTCTCAGTTAAAACAAGGCGAATGGTCTCTAAACCAATCCATCTACGATCAGGTCACAAAAATGTGGAGAGCACCGACAATAGATCTATTCGCCAATCACAAAAACAAAAAAGTGAACAAATTCTGCTCACTGAACCCGGTAGGGAATCCACAGGCTCTAGATGCCTTTATGATTCCGTGGACCCAAAAATTAACGTATGCCTTTCCTCCAACTATTTTGATCCCGGCAGTCATTCGGAAAGTCAGAGAGGACAAAACGAAAATGATCCTCATAGCCCCGTTCTGGCCAAAAAGGACGTGGTTCTCCTGGCTGAGGATGCTTTCGGTCTCGGACCCATGGGTCCTGCCGAATATACCAGACCTTCTACATCAAGGGCCGATCTTCCACCCACAGGAATCGAACTTACATTTGACAGCCTGGTTTTTGAACGGGGACTGTTAAAAGAAAGGGGTTTCTCAGATAACTTAGTCACCACGTTGTTAAAAAGTAGAAAACCCATCACTACTAGAATATATGGGAAAACATGGAAAAAATTTCTGTCCGTCTCCAAAGTAAAAGTCCAAGATGGGCCCTCAATTCCTAAAATATTGGAGTTCCTACAAAAAGGTCTGGAACAGGGGTTGTCGGTTAGTACTCTTAAAGTACAAATAGCAGCTCTAGGAGCACTCTACAACCATAATATTGCGGCCAACCCATGGATAATTAGATTTGTTAAGGCGGTGACAAGATCAAAGCCATTAGTCGCTCAGAAAGTGCCCTCATGGGACTTAAATTTAGTCCTTTCGGCGTTAACGGGTCCTCCATTCGAACCCATAGAGACGATTCCCATAAAAACTCTATCACTTAAGACCATTCTCTTGGTAGTGTTAACATCCGCACGCAGAATAAGTGATATTCAAGCTTTATCTTCTAATCCACCCTTCACTAAAATATTAGATGATAGAGTCACTCTTAGACCTGACCCGGCCTATTTGCCAAAAGTGGCATCAAAATTCCATAGGTCACAAGAAGTCTCCCTGCCATCCTTTTGTCCAAACCCAAAAAATGAGAAAGAGCAGAACTTCCATAATCTAGACGTCAGAAGATGCCTAATCCAATATTTAGATTCCACCAGAGAGTATAGGAAGGAAGGCTCTCTGTTTGTCTGTTTCCAGGGTCCCAGAAAAGGATTTCGGGCATCCAAGGGTACTTTGGCGAGGTGGATAAAGGAGGCGATAGTCTTGGCATATTCATCCTCGGGGAATGAGATCCCAGATGGTATAAGAGCGCATTCCACAAGAGCAGTAGCTACCTCATGGGCTGAGAGGTCAGAGGTATCAATAGAGCAAATCTGTAAAGCGGCCACCTGGTCATCACCATCGACCTTTTTTAGACACTATAGATTAAATCTAGCCTCTGTGTCTGACTTAACCTTCGGACGAAGGGTTCTCGAGGCGGTGGTCCCTCCCTAAGCTTAGTCTCTGCAATTCTCTCCGTAGTGCTGTCATGGGAGACCGAGAAAGTCGTAGTTACTCACCGATAACGGTGTTTCTCGGAGCCCATGACAGCACTCGCTTATTCCCTCCCATCACGTGTGCGGTGAGCACCTTTAATTACATATAATTTATATAGTGTATATAGTATGAGTATAGGCACGGGGTTCCTCTTTTAAGAAATGTTGTAATATGATTTTTTCTCTGTTGTAAACTAACCTGGAGGTCCTCCGATGCTCTGTAAACCAACTGATGCGAGGGAGAGGTACCGCCCTTTTATCTGTAGGTTTCCTGTCCCTGAAGGGCGGATCCCCTCTCTCCGTAGTGTTGTCATGGGCTCCGAGAAACACCGTTATCGGTGAGTAACTACGACTTTGGCTGCTGTTTTTAGTCACTTCTGCATTTTGTCATTGCTCTCACCCCTGAAGGTACAGTAGCCAACCCACATAAGTTGCTCAGGTAGTGCAGCTCATCCAAGTTGGCACATCAATGTGAGCTTTGGCAAGATTAGTAGCTGTGTGTCAGCACAGTTTCCAGAGCATGGAGCCAATACCAGGAGGCAGGCCAGTTCTCCAGGAGACGTGGAAGGGGTCATAGGAGGTTAACAACCCAGCAGCAGGACCGCTACGTCCCCTTCTGTGCAAGGAGGAACAGGAGGAGCTGTGCCAGCGCCCTGCAAAATGACTTACAGCAAGTCATTAACATCCATGTGTCTGGTCAAACTATCAAAAACACTCCGTGAGAGTGGTATGAGGGCCTATCGTCCACAAGTGGTTATTGTGCTTACAGCCTAACTCCGTGCAGTGCTATTGGCATCTGCCAGAGAGCACCAAGATTGGCAGATTCAACACTGGTGCCATGTGCTCTTCATGGATGAGAGCAGGTTCACACTGAGCACATGTGACAGTATTTGGAGATGCCATGTAGAACGTTCTGCTGCCTGCAACGTTTTTCAGCATGACTGGTTTGGCAGTGGGTCAGTAATGGTGTGGGGAGGCATTTCTTTGGAGGGCCGCACAGCCCTCCATGTGCTAGCCAGAGGTACCCTGACTGCCATGAGGTACCGGGATAAGATCCTCAGGCCATTTGCAGGTGCAGTGGGCCCGGTGTTCCTTCTCATGCATGACAATGCTAGGCCTCATGTGGCTGAAGTGTCAGCAGTTCCTACATTCGTGAATGCATTAATGCTATAAACTGGCCTGCCCATTCCCCAGAACTGAACCCAATCGAGCACGTCTGGAACATCATATTTTGTTCCATTCTCCAACATGCACCACAAACTGACCAGGAGTTGACTGATGCTTTAATTTAGGTCTGAGAGGAGATCCCTCAGAAGAACATACCGAGCCTCATCAGGAATATACCCAGGCATTGTAGGGAGGTCAGACAGGCATGTGGAGGCCACACACGCTACTGAGCATAATTTCCTTATCTTGAGGCATTTTCACTGAAGTTGGATTAGCCTGTAATTTAATTTTCCACTTTGATATTTAGTATTATTCCAAATACAGACCTCCATGGGATATTAATTTTGATTAATATTGATCATTTTTGTTTTATTGTTCTCAACGCATTCCACTATGTAATGAATAAATATTTTCAACTGGAATATTTCATTGTTACATCTAGGATGTGCTATTTTAGTGTTCTGTTTTTTTTTCTGATCAGTGTATTTTCGTTATCCTGAGTTCTATATTTTACATGGAAATCAAGTGTTTCTGGCGGTATGGAATACCCATCAGATTTTGGCCTTTGTACATTTTTCTGATTACAAATAGGGTGTGGTAGAATTCTTACAACTTGTTGGCATTTTTATAAGTAGACCTTTGAGCTGTGCGTCATTACACCGTTCACAAAGTTTACGTATACGGTAATTGTCTGTTGTATATTAAATGGGTTGGTTCCATATATTAGTTTTGTAATGTATTAGTGGGCAAGATTTTTCTTTTTTACACACCGTTATAAGTCTCAGAGAAAAGAATGATCTGGTAGTGTATAACTTGCAGTTATAGAAATGTTAAAGTGTAATTTTTTTTTATTAGTAGTAATTAGGGAAAAAAGGATGTGAATTTTTAGAAAAGGATAATCATGTGAAGAAGAAGAGATCAAACTCCAGTGGCCAAACTGCCCTGATATTGTGAGTCGTACCATGAACCAAAAACTAGTACTGCAAAACATAGCTAACTGGCTACCTTGAGAAGGACACACTGTCACGTGGATGGCTCTGCAAGTTATGGCTACCATTTATTTGGTTTGGACATGGAAATACAGATAAGACTTGCAATCAGAATTCTGCAGACCTCTATTTGGAGAATAAAGGGTTATTTTAAAGGAAATATCAAACTATAACATATGATAAAAATATCAAGCATAATAGTTCTTTAATATATAGACATCTACACACATTTTAATGGATAAAGTAGAAACAAGGCAGAATAAATCAATTTCCTGCACCCTTTATCTTTTGATTTGGAAAACAAGCATGTCTGTTTCTATGAAAGTTAATTTAGAGAGCGGGGTACATGCATGGCCATCTCTCCTACCCTAAACCTTATCAGGCAGGGTAGGGAGTGTTGGGGTGGACCCGCCATTTGTAAATGGATATGGGGCGCAGAAATGGAATGTGTATCTTGTAGAAATTTCTGGCCCATCATATGGATCTAATCAATAAACCAATAGGAACTGGAAAATCCAGAAATCCATATTTGTACACAATCATGGAGAAGTTCATGTACTGAAAAAGTTAAAAATGTGTCCTTAAGTTGTCTACTGCTTCAGCCTAAAGGCCACCATACACACTAGACTTTATCCTGAAAAAAAAGTCAGCTATCAACATCTACTGATGTCTTCATGGTACCATGTGAAAGGTCCTGCTAAATTGTATTTCTAAAGATCCCAAATCCATTTTTCATACATGGTAGGCATATAATTGGGTTTCCAAGTCTGAATTCTTCAGTACTACGTTCAGTCCAGTATATTAAAGACTGTTTAGATAAGAACAGGATGTTAAGGCGGTTGTGTCCTGGTGACACGTTGTTGGTGGCCAGTGAGTTGGAAAACAAACCTGCTATGTATAAATATTTCCTTTTGTCAGAGAATGGAGCAAGGTAAGCCCGTTAGTTAAGTCACTTTCACGCTCCGCTGTTGCCAAGAGATCTATGAAAGTGTCCGTAACTTGGATAGTGTCCACCTAATTGACTCGAAGAAAAATCAAAGATTCTAGAACTGTCTGATGTACAGCATCCATTGAAGCGCGCTGCTTTTTTTTTTTTTCTTCCTTAATGCAGACGTCATGCAAAAAAAACTCAAACCTTATATTTTGTGATATATACATTTTACCAGGATATGCATTAGTTTATAAGTTTTAGTACAGGAATTGCTGTGTTTTACTGACTTTATTCAGCAATGAGAGGCTTCACTTCACGGAAGTTACCAAAAACATAGAATTAACCACAACTACCTTTTATTAAATGTTCGAGTGCTCCAATCATAGTGTATATTAAGAATTTACTATAAAGACATTAGGGTTTTTTGTTTTTTTTTGCAAATGCAACCGCTCTAGGAAAAACCTTGTCTTGAAGAGTCCCAACAATTATTACTGCCTTCTAAGGAACTCCCTACACGCAAGTGCGTGTCCTTGCACACACAGCTTTTCAAGGAGTTTTGGAAGCGGAAAATCTCCAAATCTCAAGACTCCTCAAAAACAGAGTTTCTGCGCCGAAAACTTAGCATGTTGTATGCAAAACTAAGGCTCCATGTAGTCCTGGGATGAGGCAAAACTAAAACTGACTTAGTGTATCATCTAAGGTAAACTCTTTGCCAAAGTAAAAATCCCTAAAAAATTGAAGATCAGCGAACCTGTTAAAATTCACCTTCGCCATTTGTGCCAGATGTTTCCAGGAAATTTGCTCCACTGTGAATCAATTTGCTGTGAATTGGAAGAACTGATTGTCATGAAAAAACATGTATAAGAGACTGAGGTCTCCTAAAACTTTCTTACCCCATTTTAAATGCAAAACAGCTTTCGTACTGTCAAACTGATTTCAAAACTGATGACAAATGGGTAAATGGATGGTAAAACCATTCTTCACTATTGTGCTGTCATACACTGTAGAATTAGTCATGCTTTGGCCTTCTCTCCTTATCTTTAATGCTGGGCTGTGACATTTTCTCACTAGCCAAATTCACCCCAAAGTAGCTGCTTCATTCCTTGCCTCAGTTTTTATACAGGCTACGATAGATCCTCTTGATTGTATGTCCTATACGATGCAATGTGATACCTGCAAGGCATTATATTGAAGCCCACTCCCAAGGTCATGTTAGCCATCTCTGACTGATGCAATCTTCTGCATGAGTAAAAGGACTATGGTAATGTTTAGCAATATGCACAGAGTGAATTGCAAATTGTTTGAATTCATGAGGTTCAGCAAATCAATGTAATGGCTATAAATTATGCATTATATTGTAGCTTGGAATGCACACAGTCGTTTGCATGAGATGTAAGCCTATCGTGGTAGCAACCAGGGTTATGTAAGCACAATGAAGTATGTACATAGCTTTTAGGTAAGAACTGCAGTAATAGGAACTGGTCTCATCATTGGCCTCTTTATATTGAATTCATTTTTAGACTTGCAATAATGATCAAGATGGAATTTATTCCTTCTATTTGCTCATATTATTAACCCCATATTATGAATGAAGTCCAGAATGAGATGAGAAATTGATATGACTTTCGGAAGGACTTGGAGTAGATAGACAATGTCGTCTCTGCATTTGAAAATGGTTCTGACAAAGCTCTCCAGTGGAATCTGACACCATTGCTTAATTCTAACTTTCCTGGCATGCTCCCTATGAAAAGGGAAACGCTTGGCCCCATCTACTGGAGTCAGAGAATCTCGTCTTTGTTTTCCTAAACCTGTAGGTCACTCCTTTTTTAAAAGTACAAGATGCTGCACTGGATGGAGATCAGCCGAACAAACCTCTTGCTGTAGGCGAGTTAACCTTTTTATCTTTCAAGGACAACATTGTTCTCGATAAGATTGTCTTGGGACTAGTAGCTTGCAGTCAGTTAGTGCAGCCGTAACATTAGGATGAATAGCAGGGCCTCCAGTCAGGTTGAACATCATATTGTGACCTGCCAAAACGAAAATTCCGTTTTGTTTTTTTCCCACATTGTAAACCTTATCAACTTCTAATCGGAATTTCATTTGCATGGCTAAAATTGGGTCTGGACAATTGTATATTCTCAAAAAAAAAAAAAAAACCCAAACTGGGAAACGGAAAATGTTTTTTCTATAATTTTGTTCTGTATGCAGGAGGCTCGTGATGCTAATGAGGGCTCTGAATGTGGATATCATTGGAGTTGTTTGTGTACTGATGCTCTGGTTCTCCCGTTGGTCCAGTAAAACTAATTTCCCAAATAGCAGCTAATTTTGACCAATTAGATCTTTAGAAAAGCTACAAAAACCTAAGCGTAAATATGATTACTAATAACCACACATTTTAGGATATGTTTCATTGTCATTTGACCTGTTACCTGCACTTGTTTTGCACCGTACAATAATAGCTTGGGCCACATGTCATCCATATAACATCAACTATTATTGAGTGAAGTTCACTGATAAGAATCGAGAGTCCAAAGGAGTACTTTTAGTTTGGACATTTCCCTGTGTTAAGTGTTGCACACGTGAATTATATGCAGTGTTAAAGCATAACCCTTTATTGATGTGTCCATGAAGGTGGTGTTGAGGAAAGATGCTCTTCTTTCAAAACAATGCTGCTCCTCTGTACTCAAATGTGTCCCTCACTAGTCTCATGGGACTAACGTCCAGAAAAGCATCTTGCGAACGCTGCAGAAAATTGGTGGCCATCGATCAACTACAGCATTCATATTTCACCTCAGCGGAAGAAACAGCTGATCAGTATCTGCTGATTGCCTACAGTGTAGTGATGTGTCATTCACGAATGATCCGAGTTAAAGAGCCGGCTTCCTTCTGTGAATGATGGGAGCCGGCACCCCAGTGAGAGCCACTAAAATCCCTGAATGGCTCTCACTGGGGGTAAAATCCCTGGGTTCGGCAGACTTAACTCGGCCCACCCAAACAAAATTCTACCCACTCATCAATTTAATTTGCTGCTAGCAAGTGAGCGGAGTTTCTGCCGTAGGTGGGTGGGGTTTCGGAAGCATTACATTGGCATAAATGTTTTCACATATTGTTAACATATATTTACTAGGGATTCATTTAGGATCCAAAAAGAGCCTGCTCTTTTTGGTGAGCAGAGCCAGATCACCAAAAAGAGCCAGACTGCCCATCACTACAGTGGTCACGTGACACCCCTGTTTGGAGGTTGATCTCAGGAAACAAGCAGGTGACTCAGTGCGAAGTACTGAGAAACAGTGCCAGTCTGGGTGGTGGTGATTGTATTTTTGTATGGTTTTTATTCGCGTCTGTTCCCATTAAATATGGGCTGTCATCACTGTATGTGTAAAGGAAGACATACTTTTCACGTTTTTTTTTTTTTTTTTAATATAAATACACAGAGTGGGAAAATTAAGTATTAGATACACTGCCAATTTTGCAAGTTTTCCCACCTACAAAAAATGGAGAGGTTTGTTATTTTTATCATAGGTACACTTCAACTGTGAGAGACAGAATCTAAAATAATTCCAGAAAATCACATTTTATGATTTTTACATAATTAATTTGCATTTCATTGTATGAAAAAATTATTTGATACAATAGAAAACAATTTAATATTTGGTACAGAAACTTTTTGTTTGCAATTACAGAGATCAGACGTTTTTCTCTAATTATTGACCAATTTTGCACAGACACTGCAGCAGGGATTTTGGCCCACTCCGCCAAACAGATCTTCAGGTTTCGGGGCTGTCGCTGGGTAATATTTTTAGTTTCAGCTCCTTCCCAAAGATTTTCTATTGAGTTCAGGTCTGGAGTCTAGCTGTGCCACCCCAGGACCTGGAAATGCTTCTAACGGAGCCACTCCTTAGTTGCCCTGGCTGTGTGTTTCAGGTCATTGTCATGCTGGAAGACGTAGCCATGACCCATCTTCAATGCCCTTATTGAGGGAAGGAGGTTGTTCACCCAAATCTTGTGATACATGACCCCATCCATTCCCCCTTCAATACGGTGCAGTTGTCCTATCCCCTTTGCAGAAAAGCACTCCCAAAGTATGAGGTTTCCCTCACCATGCTTCACATTTGGAACTCTGGTGTCTCTGGTGTCCTTAGACAGCTCTTTGGTTTTGGCCATGGTGGAGAAGTTGGAGTGTGATTCATTGAGTGTGTACAGGTGTCTTTTATGCAAGTAACAAGTTCAAACAGATGCAATTAATACAGGTAATGAGTGCAGAGTAGGAGGGCTTCTTAAAGAAAAACTAACAGGTCTGTAAGAGCCAGAATTCTTGTGGTTGGTAGGTGATCAAATATTTATTTAATGCAATAAAATGCAATTTAATTATGTAAAAATTGTACAATGTGGCCTTCTGTTTTATTTATTTTTTACTATTTTGCCCTGTGTGTGTGTGTGTATATATGTATGTGTGTGTGTATATATGTATGTGTGTGTATGTATATGTGTGTGTGTGTATATATATATATATACACACACATATATGATATATATGTATATATATATATATATATATATATATATATATATATATATTATAGTGTGTGTATGTATCTACTATATAATTGTCTAAGGGGTACTTCCATCTGTCTGTCTGTCCTTCTGTAACGGTTATTCGTTCGCTGATTGGTCTCGGCAGCTGCCTGTCATGGCTGCCAGGACCAACCAGCGACGCGCCCAGTCCGGAAGAAAATGGCCGCTCCTTACTCCCTGCACTCACTGCCTGACGCCCGCATACACCCCTCCAGTCTGCCCTCACACAGGGTTAATGGCAGCGGTAACGGACCGCGTTATGCCGCGGTGTAATGCAGTCCGTTACCGCTGCTATTAACCCTGTGTGACCAAGTTTTTTACTATTGACGCAGCCTATGCAGTGCCAATAGTAAAAACATCGAATGTTAAAAATAATAAAAAAAAATAAAAAGTGATTTATATGCTCACCCACGCTGCCTTTCCAGCTCCTCGCGATGCAACCAACACGTTCCGGTCGCGCAAAAAGACCTGCCGTGACGTCACGGTCATGTGATGCTACAAGGTCATGTGACCGCAACGTCATGACAGGTCCTGCATGACAACGACCTGCCGTGACGTCACGGTCCTGTGACCGCGACACGGTCACGTGACCTTGACGTCAGCACACCCTGGGACCGGCAGATGCCGCCTGCACCCCACACAGGCGACAGTGCTAAAACGCGACTGCGGAAGGTGAGTATATGTTTGTTTTTTATTTTTTTAATCTGTGTCATACGTGGCTGGGCAATATACTACATAGCTGGGCAATATGCTACGTGGCTCTGTGCTGTATACTACGTGGCTGGGCAATATACTACGTGGCTGGGCAATATACTACGTGGCTGGGCAATATACTACGTGGACGGGCAATATACTACGTGGACATACATATTCTAGAATACCCGATGCGTTATAATTGGGCAACCATCTAGTGTGTGTGTGTGTGTGTATAATAATATATATACTTTTTTTTCTTGCCATAATATAAATTCTAAGTAAAGGAAACGAGTGGCCATCATTACTTTAAGAAATGAAGGTCAGTCAGTCCGAAAAATTGGGAAAGCTTTGAAAGTGTCCCCAAGTGCAGTGGCAAAAACCATCAAGCGCTACAAAGAAACTGGCTCACATGAGGACCGCCCCAGTAAAGGAAGACCAGAGTCACCTCTGCTTCTGAGGATAAGTTTATCCGAGTCACCAGCCTCAGAAATCACAGGTTAACAGCAGCTCAGATTAGAGACCAGGTCAATGCCACACAGAGTTCTAGTAGCAGACACATCTCTGCAACAACTGTTAAGAGGAGACTTTGTGCAGCAGGCCTTCATGGTACAATAACTGCTAGGAAACCGCTGCTAAGGACAGGCAATAAGCAGAAGAGACTTTTTTGGGCTAAATAACACAAGGAATGGACATTAGACCAGTGGAAATCTGTGCTTTGGTCTAATGAGTCCAAATTTGAGATCTTTGGTTCCAACCACCGTGTCTTTGTGCGACGCAGAAAAGTTGAACGGATGGACTCTACATGCCTGGTTCCCACCGTGAAGCATGGAGGAGGAGGTGTGATGGTGTAGGGGTGCTTTGCTGGTGACACTGTTGGGGATTTATTCAAAATTGAAGGCATACTGAACCAGCATGGCTACCACAGCATCTTGCAGCAACATGCTATTCCATCCGGTTTGCGTTTAGTGGGACCATCATTTATTTTTCAACAGGACAATGACCCAAACACACCTTCAGGCTGTGTAAGGGCTTTTTGACCAAGAAGGCGAGTGATGGGGTGCTACGCCAGATGACCTGGCCTCCACAGTCACCAGACCTGAACCCAATCGAGATGGTTTGGGGTGAGCTGAACCGCAGAGTGAAGGCAAAAGGACCAACAAGTGCTAAGCATTTCTGGGAACTCCTTCAAGATTGTTGGAAGACCAATTCCGGTGACTATCTCTTGAAGCTCATCAAGAGAATGCCAAGAGTGCAAAGCAGTCATCAAAGCAAAAGGTGGCTACTTTGAAGAGCCTAGAATATAAGACATATTTTCAGTTGTTCACACTTTTTTAAGTATATAATTCCACATGTGTTAATTCATAGTTTTATGCCCTCAGTGTGAATTTACAATTTTCATAGTCACGAAAAAACAGAAAAATCTTAAAATGAGGTGTCCAAATTTTTGGTCTGTACTGTGTGTGTATATATATATATATATATATATATATATATATATATATATATATATATACACACACACACACACACACACACACACACACACACACACACACACACACACACACACACACACACACATATACACACATACATACATACACACACACACACACACACACACACACACACACACACACACATACATACACACATACACACTAACTAGGTGGTGGCCCGATTATAACGCTTCGGTTATTCTAGAATATGCATGTCCACGCAGCCACGTAGTATATTGCCCAGTTACGTAGTATATTGCCCAGCCACGTAGTATATTGCCCAGCCACGTATGTCACCGGTTAAAAAATAAACATACTCACCTTCCGATCCGAGGGCCCCTTGTAGCTCTGTCGCCTGTGCAGAGTACAGGCGGCAGCTTCCGGTCCCAGCCTGCTCGCGCAGGCGCGCAGGGCCTATGATGACGTCGCGCTCACATGACACTGACGTCACGGCAGGTCCTTCTGCCAGACGATCTGTGGCAACGGAACGTGGCGGTTGAATCGCGAGGAGCGGGAAAGGCGGCGTAGGTGAATATATAATCGTTTTTTTTTTTAAATTATTTTTAGCATTAGATGTTTTTGCTATTGGCGCTGCATAGGCCGCGTCAATAGTAAAAAACGTGGTCACACCGGGTTAATAGCAGCGGTATCGGAGTGCGTTACGCACGGCATAACACGGTCCGTTACCGCGGGCATTAACCCTGTGTGAGCGGAGGGGTGTATGAGGGCGCCGGGCAGTCAGTGCGGGGAGTAAGGAGCGGCCATTTTCTTCCGGACTGTGCGCATCGCTGATTGGTCACGGCAGCCATGACAGGCAGCTGCCGAGACCAATCATCAAAGGAATAACCGTGACAGAAGGACAGACAGACTGAAGTACCCCTTAGACAATTATGTATATAGATATATATAGACCAAAATATATATAACAGACCAAAAGTTTGGACACACCTTCTCATTTAAAGATTTTTCTGTATTTTCATGACTAAAGGTACCGTCACACTCAGCGACGCTGCAGCGATATAGACAACGATCCGATCGCTGCAGCGTCGCTGTTTAGGTCGCTGTAGAGACGTCAAACACGGCAACACCAGAACGATGCAGGAGCGATTTAGTGACGTACTTATCGTTCTCGCTGGTTGTTAGCTCCATGTAAAACATTGCTGGCATCGTTGCTTTTGCTATCAAACATGACGAATCACGCCGACCTGACGACCAAATAAAGTTCTGGACTTCTAGATCTGACCAGCGATGTCACAGCGGGATCCTGATCACTGCTGTGTGTCAAACACAACGAGATCGCTATCCAGGATGCTGCAATGTCACAGATCGTTGTCATTCTAGTTGTAAAGTTGCTCAGTGTGAAGGTACCTTAAAGGGAAGGTGCCACCAGTTTTCTTGTATTTTGCTTTTTTTGTGAAATTAAGCTTAAAATAGTAATTAAAATGTATTAATGCAATGTTTGCACTGTTTGCAAAAATTTCTATATGAAAAATATAATATATTTTTCTACAAATATACATATTTACCACTAGGGGGAGCATTTTCCGTTTTAGACCTCAAGCAGCTATAGTAACATTTAGCAGCTTTACTGTTAGCAGCAAAATTGGGGCAGTAACTGCTGACATCACCATTTCCCTCCCCTTTTGGGTGGTCTAATATCCCTGGGGCAGAATGAAGAGCAGCATCACAGGGCAGCACCATTTTGTGTGTGACTGCCCTGTGACCTGCTATCACCAGCAGTTACTGCATCAGAGGCACAGCTTGTTTACAGAGGAGCAGAACACCTTGGACTCAGCAGCATTTTTTGTGAATAACATTCTTGCCACCCCCCTTCCTCCACCTTAATCCCTGTCCTGTCAGCTGCCCTGCTCTCTCCCTCCAGGTGTCACCTCCCTCTCTGCAGGCTGTGAGTGCAGCTTACTGGAGATCACAGGGACTGTGTGTGAGGGGGGAGGGGGAGACACAGCAGGAGAAGTGTGTGAGGAGCAGAGGATGTCTGCCCAGGATGTGCCTGCCTGGAGTACAGAGGAGCAGGGAGGTAAATCACCCGCACTCCCCACTCTCCATCCTCCGGCTCCAGTGAGCGCTTCTGCTGTCCTGCGATAGAGAGTAAAGGTACCTTCACACATAACGATATCGTTGCTTTTTGTGACGTAGCAACGACATCGTTAAGGAAATCGTTATGTGTGACAGCGACCAACGATCAGGCCCCTGCTGGGAGATCGTTGGTCGCTGAGGAAAGTCCAGAACTTTATTTCGTCGCTGGATCTCCCGCTGACATCGCTGGATCGGCGTGTGTGACGCCGATCCAGCGATGTCTTCACTGGTAACCAGGGTAAACATCGGGTAACTAAGCGCAGGGCCGCGCTTAGTAACCCGATGTTTACCAGCGTAAACGTTAAAAAAACAAACACTACATACTTACCTTCAGCTGTCTGTCCCTGGCGCTCTGCTTCTCTGCACTCCTCCTGCATCCTGTGTCAGCGCCAGCCAGCCGGAAAGCACAGCGGTGACCTCACCGCTCTGCTTTCCGGCTGACCGGCGCTGACAGTGCAGAGGAAAGCAGAGCGCCGGAGGACAGACAGCTGAAGGTAAGTATGTAGTGTTTGTTTTTTTAACGTTTACACTCTGGTAACCAGGGTAAACATCGGGTTACTAAGCGCGGCCCCGCGCCTAGTAACCCGATGTTTACCCTGGTTACTGGGGACCTCGGGATCGTTGGTCGCTGGAGAGCGGTCTGTGTGACAGCTCTCCAGAGACCAAACAGCGACACTGCAGCGATCAACATAGTTGTCGGTATCGCTGCAGCGTCGCTTAGTGTGACGGTACCCTAAGTGGAGCTCGGCAGATAGCACAGGGCTATAATAAAATGGCAGCTAGTCACACCTACAGCAGTGAGTTGTGCTGCCCACAGAGGCATGCCCAGCTCACTGCTAATGCTGCTACAATGTTAGAGATAGGGTCAGCGCCGGTCTATTATCTCCTATGTCCATGGGGTGCCGTAATCTGACACTGATAGTGCCCTGCTACTGCTGCAAAACCAAGATGTCAGCCCCCAGTGCATTCTTTAAACTCATATAACACATGAAATCTGTTTCACATCCATTTCAAACTTGCTTATAGCAGCATGTTATGCTACATTACAGTGATTTATTAATGACCTACAAACGCGGTACCTTACCTTTTTAAGAAAATTGCACATTCTCACTGAAGGCATCAAAACTATGAATTAACACATGTGGAATTATGTACTTAACAAAAAAGTGTGAAACAACTGAAATTATGTCTTATATTCTAGGTTCTTCAAAGTAGCCACCTTTTGCTTTGATGACTGCTTTGCACCCTCTTGGCATTCTCTTGATGAGCTTCAAGAGGTAGTCACCGGGAATGGTTTTCAATTCACAGATGTGCCCTGTCAGGTTTAATAAGTGGGATTTCTTGCCTTATGAATGGGGTTGGGACCATCAGTTGTGTTGTGCAGAAGTCTGGTGGATACACAGCTGATAGTCCTACTGAATAGACTGTTAGAATTTGTATTATGGCAGGAAAAAAGCAGCTAAGTAAAGAGAAACGAGTGGCCATCATGACTTTCAGAAATGAAGGTCAGTCAGTCCGAAAGATTGGGCAAACTTTGAAAGTGTCCCCAAGTGCAGTGGCAAAAACCATCAAGCACTACAAAGAAACTGGCTCACATGAGGACCGGCCCAGGAAAGGAAGACCAAGAGTCACCTCTGCTTCTGAGGATAAGTTTATCCGAGTCACCAGCCTCAGAATTAGAGACCAGGTCAATGCCACACAGAGTTCTAGCAGCAGACACATCTCTACAACAACTGTTAAGAGGAGACTTTGTGCACCATGCCTTCATGGTACAATAGCTGCTAGAAAACCACTGCTAAGGAAGATACTTTTTTGGGCTAAATAACACAAGGAATGGACATTAGACCAGTGGAAATCTGTGCTTTGGTCTAATGAGTCCAAATTTGAGATCTTTGGTTCCAACCACCGTGTCTTTGTGCGACGCAGAAAAGGTGAACGGATGGACTCTACGTGCCTGGTTCCCACTGTGAAGCATGGAGGAGGAGGTGTGATGGTGTGGGGTTGCTTTGCTGGTGACACTGTTGGGGATTTATTCAAAATTGAAGGCATGCTGAACCAGCATGGCTCCTGCAGCATCTTGTAGCGGCCTGCTATTCCATCCGGTTTGCGTTTAGTGGGACCATCATTTATTTTTCAACAGGACAATGACCCAAACACACCTCCAGGCTGTGTAAGGGCTTTTTGACCAAGAAGGAGAGTGATGGGGTGCTACGCCAGATTACCTGGCATCCACAGTCACCAGACCTGAACCCAATTGAGATGGTTTGGGGTGAGCTGGACTGCAGAGTGAAGGCAAAAGGGCCAACAAGTGCTAAGCATCTCTGGGAAGTCCTTCAAGATTGTTGGAAGACCATTCCCGGTGACTACCTCTTGAAGCTCATCAAGAGAATGCCAAGAGTGTGCAAAGCAGTTATCAAAGCAAAAGGTGGCTACTTTGAAGAACCTAGCATATAAGACATAATTTCCGTTTTTTCACACTTTTTTGTTAAGTATACAATTCCACATGTGTTAATTCATAGTGTTGATGCCTTCAGTGTGAATGTACAATCTTCATAGTCATGAAAATGTATGTATGTATATATGTATGTATATGTGTATGTATGTATATATATATATATATATATATATATATATATATATATATATTTTATTTATGGACACGTTTCACCTACAACCTGCTCCTGCACAATGATCTCTGCAAAACTATCTATTATTGGATTTCTGCCTGTGATGATACGGTGATCTCTAGATCAGGATGTACCAGTATGTCATATGGCTCAGTGACCTGAGTAAAAATAGCATTTCAACGTTAATTCTCAATCAGTTGACTGATTTTTCAGCCATACGCCTTAGCGTATTGGTCGGACCTGTTGATATTGCTGTAGTCTGATGTGTATGGGAGGCCTAAGTTGCAGTTGTGTGACTGTCACATCCCATTCATTTGAATGGAAGATGAATATCTGTCTTGCAACTTAACTTTAATTTAGGTGGGGAACATGAACAAGTAACAAGTTCCACAAAAGTGAAATATCGTTCGATCCTCTTCTGCATCTTGATGTCCACTGAGGATCCTGCAACAAGAGTTGTTGTGTAGTCCTAGCCTAAAAGTTACAAGCTCTTTTCTGGCTGTTTCATAGCCGTGACCTGGCTGGGAAACACTGGTTATAACAATCGTCCCCATGTTGTTCTATGGTGTTGTGCACATGTCCGTTTTTTATTTTTACCTCAGACCAAGTGGTCAGAGGATAAAAAAAAAAAAAAAATCACAACATGCTCGATTTTTGCCTCTGAAAATCAGATGTTACTCACCCATTCAAGTTTATGGGATCGTCAAAATAAATTTGAGTGCACTTTGATGACATCTAAGTGCGGTCCGATTTTCACGGACTGACATAATGGAGAATGTGGATAAACTTTTTTTTTTTTTTTTTTTTGTCCTCCTCTAAAATCTGACCACATTTTGTTCAAAGTGTCAGAATCGGACAGAC
Source organism: Ranitomeya imitator (assembly GCF_032444005.1). NCBI lineage: Eukaryota > Metazoa > Chordata > Amphibia > Anura > Dendrobatidae > Ranitomeya > Ranitomeya imitator. Next base: position 706,533,539 of record NC_091284.1, on the reverse strand, counting down.
TGGTTTTTCTTAGGAGATAAAATGGATGCCTGATCTTAGCCTTGGAACCATACTGCTCAGTAAATGGATGCTTTTTGCTAAAGGCAAATATTTCCAATTAGTAAAGTTGATTAGGTGGTAACATGACCTTTTTTTTTTTGTTTCCTAGGCTCCTGAATAAATGCTCTGTTTACTGATGGAATAATTGAAGTATCCTGTTATTTGACCACATAATTCCCACCTGGACTGAAAGGATATTAAAAATTTTCCAAAATGAGGTTGTTGCGGAGACACAATGGGCCTCTGAAACTTGCCATGGTGGGTGTTGTTTTTGTGATATTTGTATTCATTATGCACAAAGACGTTGGCGATGGCAGTAAGGATGATCCCTGGTTAAAGAACATTGTTGAAAGAAAGGATCAGATGCTTGATATGATGATGGGAGCAGTGAACAATATAAGGGACTCCATGCCCAAACTGCAGATCAATGCCCCAGTGCAGCAAGAAGAACCAGAACAGAAGGTCAAGTCATGTCTACCAGGCTATTACACTCCGGCGGAGCTCAAGTTGCTTATGGAGAGACCACCAGAGGATCCGAACAGTCCTGGCTCCGACGGAAAAGCCTTTAAAAAGGACAAGTGGTCACCTGAAGAAACCAAACAAAAGGAAGATGGCTTCACTAAACATTGCTTTAATGCTTACGCAAGTGAAAAAATCTCTCTCCACAGATCTCTGGGACCCGATACTCGACCTCCAGAGTGAGTATTACATACCTAATGGCTAAAAATTTCTAAAGCCATGTACCATGAATACGGTTTGTTTGGGGGTGTTGTTAACTGTCCAAGCAGAGGGTAAGTGCTAAATGTCTAAATCTTTCTATATTGAGAAATACTGCTTCAAAAGTGCACCAAAAACGCATCAAATAAGAGGAAAAAATGCATTAAAAAAATCAAGTTTAGTATTCGATATTATGGTGTGAACATCTGCAGAAAAATAATCAGTATTTATGCTATGTGTGCACACTGCGTGAAAGAAAAAGGCTATTTAGTTATCTTTTTAGGTAAACTTAAGTAAAAATACACTAATTGTCATGACAGCTACATAGTTTCAAGGTTTGCAAGCGTTAATGACATTATTGCAGTTTTTGCAGCAATTAAAGTTGTTGTGTGGTCCAAGGGAAGGTTAACCAGGGGCCTAGAGATGTAAAGCAAGGGCTCGTGCAGAAGTCCATGTCTGCGTTCCAAGTGCTATTTGTGAAAAAATAAACAGCACTAGGACCAATGTTACTCAATGAGACAGTCCAAATCATTGTCCAAATCAGGGAAATGGCAAAAAATGGGTAAAATATAACGTTTAATCAAATTAAGCAATATAAAGGTTCTCATTAGTCTAATAGAAAGTGCGTTAGTTAAATATAGTGAAAAAAAAACGGGTGCAACGAATATTCCATTTCCATGTGTAGGTTATAGCAGGATTACAGACAAAGCAAATGTTATCTTTTAGCTGTGTACTCTATCAGCATTATGCTGAATATATGCAAACCAAGCGATTTGTGTATATAGTTGAGACCTGTGCTATTCCCCCATATATGGGTTTTATGGTGCTCACAGTAATTCTCCTACTACTGTGCAACAGTGTGTATGTGTATATATGTGTGTATGTGTGTGTATATATATATATATATATATATATATATATATATATATATATATATATATATATATATATATATATATATATATATATATATACACACACATATGTACACACAGCTCTGGCAAAATTAAGAGGCCAACACATCAAAACCCTGTCATGGGCAGCCCAATCTCCAGACCAGAGCCCCATTGACAACCTCTGATATGTAATCAGGAGGATGATGGATCGTCACAGGCCATCAAACATAGAAGAACTGCTTACATTTTTGTGCCAGAAGAAGTGTGAAAGACTGGTGGAAAGCATGCCAAGACGCATGAAAGCTGTGATTATAAATCATGGCTATTCCACAATATATTGATTTCTGAACTCTTCCTGAGTTAAAACATTAGTATTGTTGTTTCTAAATGATTATGAACTCGTTTTCTTTGCATTATTTGAGGTCTGAAAGCACTGTTTTGTTTTTTAAATTTTGACCTTTTTTTTTGTCCGAAAAAAAAAGTTTATTGCTTGGAAATTCAGAGACATGTTGTCAGAAGTTTATAGAATAAAAGAACATTTTACATTTTACTCAATATCCCTATGAAGAAAAAAAATCAGACAAACTGAACATTTTGCAGTGGTCTCTTAATTTTTGCCAGAATTGTACATACGTATGATTTCAGAACATGCCACTCCAGACCTCGACTGAGGATACAGTGAAAACCGGCAATACTATGTCACTGCAATCTTATATCGGAGACTGCAAATACACCAACAGAAAGTGGCATCCAGAGCATTACTCAACTGGTATCCCCCTAATAATTGCAGCTGAGTGAAATGATTGAGAATTACATTTAATGACTTAAATTCTTGTCAAAATGACAAGCGAGGGGACATTCTCATTGGGTTTGGTAAGATTATTAACTAGTTACCATTTAACACACAGTAGAGGTCCCAGCCATCAATTCACAACCATAAATCCTACAGATAGTGACTCATACTCTTTATAGTCAAAATTGTAGAACACAGAACATTCTCACCGGGTATAATAGGGTTAATGTCACCGCATTGTTCCTTAGTTGGCATCCAGTGGAAGTACCCGCAGACCTCCCGCATTGTTCCTTAGTTGGCATCAGGGTCGGACTGGCCCACCGGAGAATCGGAGGATTCTCCAGTGGGCACAGGCACTGACACCTGCTGGCATATTGGCAAGCAGGTGCCTAGGGCCCCCACTGCTCCAGGGGCCCCCCAGCCAGTGGAGTGTCGCTAATAGCGGCACACCGAGCTGCTATGGGGCCCCTGAGTCAAGGGGGGCCCTTCTGGTGCCAGAGAGCAGCAGATGGACAGGAGCCTGTCCCCGATGCTAAAGAGAAATTAATATTCACGCTTCCCCATGCCCCCATGGGCGTGGAGAGGAGTCAATACCATTTCACTTTAATGGCGCGCAGCGTTAGCCGCAGGCTGAGGCTAACACTGCTCGCCGCTGCTGCTGAATGGGGGGCCCCGGAGGTGGGCACCTAAAGGGTGGCGATCCTTGATTGCGATCCCTGCAGCTTGGGACCAGAGCGGAGCTGCAGGGATCCATGCCGTCCTCCTTCCTGCCCGGCACTTCCTGTCTGAATCAGCGCGGCTGGATGACATCATCATTCAGCGCGGCTGTTTCAGACAGAAAGTTGACGGGATGTGCTGCGGCTGCTGGGAACGTGTGGAGAGGTGAGTGGGTGCTGTGTGTGTGTGTGTGTGTGTGTGTGTTTGTGTGTGTGTGTGTGTGTGTGCGCGCACACACGCGAGTGTGCCTGCATGTGTGCGTCTCTGCCTCCATGTGTGCAGCTGTGTGTGTATGTGGGGGGGACGCAATGATGATGGTGCTGGAGGCAATGATGACGGTGGTGGGGGCAATGATGATGACGTGGTGGGGCAATGATGATGGTGCTGGAAGAAATGATGATGGTGCTGGAGGCAATGATGATGATGGTGCTGGAGGCAATAATGATGGTGCTGGAGGCAATGATGAAGATGATGGTGCTGGAGGCAATGATGAAGATGATGGTGCTGGAGGCAATGATGAAGATGATGGTGCTGGAGGCAATGATGATGGTGCTGGAGGCGATGATGATGGTGCTGGAGGCGATGATGATGGTGCTGGAGGCAATGATGATGGTGCTGGAGGCAATGATGATGGTGCTGGAGGCAATGATGATGATGGTGCTGGAGGCAATAATGATGATGGTGCTGGAGGCAATGATGATGGTGCTGGAGGCAATGATGATGGTGCTGGAGGCAATAATGATGATGGTGCTGGAGGCGATGATGATGGTGCTGGAGGCGATGATGATGGTGCTGGAGGCAATAATGATGATGGTGCTGGAGGCAATGATGATGGTGCTGGAGGCAATGATGATGGTGCTGGAGGCAATGATGATGGTGCTGGAGGCAATAATGATGATGGTGCTGGAGGCGATGATGATGGTGCTGGAGGCAATAATGATGATGGTGCTGGAGGCAATGATGATGATGGTGCTGGAGGCAATGATGATGATGGTGCTGGAGGCAATGATGATGATGGTGCTGGAGGCAATGATGATGATGGTGCTGGAGGCAATGATTGATGATGGTGCTGGAGGCAATGATGATGATGGTGCTGGGGGCAATGATGATGATGGTGGTGGGGGCAATGATGATGATGGTGGTGGGGGCAATGAAGATGGTGGTGGGGGCAATGAAGATGGTGTTGGAGGCGATGATGATGATGGTGGGGGGGCAATGAAGATGGTGCTGGAGGCAATGATGGTGGTGGAGGCAATTATGATGGTGGGGAAGAAAGCAATGATGGTTGTGGTGTAAAGGACAAAGATGGTAGTGGTGGAAAGGACAATGGTGGTGGGGAAGGAGGCAATGATGGAGGTGGTAATGAGTACAATGGTGGAGGGGGAGAAAAATGATGATGGTGGAGGGGGTTGCATTATACCCTATGAGGGGGCTACATTATAATTCTGTGGGGGCTGCATTATTCTCTGAGGGGGCTACATGATACTATATGAGGGGAGCTGCATTATGCCCTATGAGGGGCTACAGTATATTCTATGGGGGGCTGCCTTATGAGGGGTTCGCATTATACGCTGAGGGGGCTACATTATTTTCTTTGGAAGGGCTGCATTATATTATATGTGGGGCTGCATTATTCTCTCAGGTAGCTACATCATACTATATCAGGGGAGCTGCATTATGCCCTATGAGGGGGCTACAGTATGTTCTATGGGGGGTTGCATTACACTCTGAGGGAGCTACATTATATTCTATGGGGGGCTGCATTATACCTTATGAGGGGGTTGCATTATATTTTGTGGGGTGCTTTATTATACCCTATGAGGTGGGCTGCATTATTCCATGAGGGAGGCTACATTATATTCTATGAGGAGGGCTACTTTATATTCTATGAGGGGGCTACCCCAACCCCTGCTACATAATTAAGACATGTACTACCTTATATTATGCCCTGATATTAGCGTGTTTTACCGCACAATTGATGGTCTTGAATGTATTTCTATGTAGCTACATAGTGGGCCCCAAGAATGATTTTCTCTGGTGGGCCCAAGGTGCTCCAATCCGACGCTGGTTGGCATCCAGTGGAAATCCCAGCCGACCCCCCCCCCCCCCCCCACCCGACGCGCTCATCACCTTAAACTCATCAGGGGAGCTGCATATAAGGCATCTTTGTGCGGGGCTGCTAGAGGTGCTGCATGTAGCTGTTATCATTTTTAAATGCGCACCTTCAGGGGAAGCTTGTAGCTAGGTTCCGGTGAATGGAACGCATGTCCAGGATTGAGCTCTTCTTTCCGTTTACTGGAACACATGTCATCTGTGCTGACACGCACGCGTCACTTCCGGTAAAAGTGCCCATAGTTATGAAGATTGCTCTTCTCCTGGCGGTTACCAAGGAGACGATGGACGCAAAACCACACCAATCATCATGGTAGGTGGATTAAATTTACCTCTTAGGCGAACCACCAAAAGGAGGGCAAATATTCAACAGACATAGATAAATCATAGATACTGTTCATTTCCTATAAGGCTTAGTGCCATGCAGAAAAACAGGTGATATCGTCTAAGTGAGCAGCATTGCATTACAGCGGATTCCCAGGAACAGAGAGAATTCTATTCCTGATGAGGAAATCAAGAGAAAGGGGGGGGGGGGGGGGTGAAAGGGGAGGATAACATAGAAGGCAAAAAAATCCCTAATATTACGCTTGATCTAACTTCATCCCTACCTATAGCGGAGGTTGGCACCCTAAAGATCCTCCACCCTGGCGCCACCACTCAACGGCGGCTGTCCCTTAATGGATTCCTTAATGTGCCATATTGAATAAAAGAAGAAAAAGACAGCTGATCATTAAGCCCTGTGGGATGCATAGTTTTGAGCCCAAAGATCCATTGGGTTTCTTTTTGCAATATAAATCTGGATGCAAAAAATATTGCAGCATGCACTTGTTTCTTCCGCAGATTGGGTGAGTCTCATCCATTCAAATATACTAACAGGCAGGAAAGTGCAACGTACCTGCCAGTTGTGTCCGGCGGCATTCTTCCCCGGCACTGATCAGTAACAGACCGCTCCTGCCGGGGATGCAGAGCATGGGCTTCTTTTCTGCTCAGCTATGGTGATGGGGTGGGACTTCCTGCTTGACCGCCAGATCCCTGCTGCCTAACTGGTGGAGCCAACTGTCAGTCAGAATGACGATGGAAGTCCCGCCCCGCCGTATCAGCCAAGGCAGCTGAATTCCTGGCAGGAGTGGTGTGTGACCGCTCTATGCCGGGTGAGACCCGCACTGTGCACAGCAGGCAGGTAAGCTGCAATTACTTGCTTGTTAGTGCTTACATACATTTTTTGCTTTTTATACACTCCTGGATACCCCTTTAATTGTTTCTTGCCTACCCTCTTGGATTCACTGCAAGCTGCTCAATGGTCTGCGCTGACACAGGAAGAGGAGACGTCCCTTTTTTACCACGAGCAGGCCTACTGTAGAGGTCAGGCGACTAACAGTGTGTGATTGGCTGTTTTTCTGATGATGCATTCATTGCTCAAGTCACTTGACTGCTGCAGCCAATCGTTGGGCGCAGCAGTCCGGTTCGTGGTGGAAAAGTAACATCTTTTCATGTGTCAACGCAAACCTAGAAGCGGCCTGTGCTGGATCCAAGTGTGTGCCAGTGGGTGAGTGTCACTTTGTCAATTTTTGAAACTCCAAGTTCCTGGGGAAATATTTCTTTTGACCTGAACAACCCTTTTAAAGATGACCTACAATTTAGGCTGTGTTCTCATCTACATCTGAGGCTTTGTACATTTTTTTCAGCTTCTGCTGTTTTGAATATCAAAAAATGGTGAAGCAATTACTGAACCTGATGGAATATTTTATGTTAATTTAAACCACAAGATGTGAACAGATGATCATATAAGTTGTTTGTGACAGTTAGAAACACCTGGTTCCCCTACCTCCTCCCTCACCACTCTTACCCCATTATTGGGACACTTCATTATGCTACTGTAATAAGAAGGCACTAGAATGCAGTAACACAAATGCTGCATCCCATATAACTAGATATTTAATTATTTAACAGTGGGAAAACTCCTCATAGGGAGATAGTTGGGTAAACAAAGAGTACAAAGGTAAAACTGAATAGACGTTGGTTAGCTAAACAGTCTCTTGTTAACGGTTCCAATTATGGTGACTCCGTGGCCTGTCGCTCTCTGAAGACCCCGTGGATAGCAGAATGCCAGCGGTGTTCGGTATAATGTCTGCTGGCGTCCTCGCCTAGCACACGGTCCTTTTTCTGGCGGCAGCGGGTGGTCTCCGGTTCTACCCACTGAGCCCCTTGTGGAGTAAGAGAGTAGAGCTCCCCCACAAGATTCCTCTTGGCGCAGGTCTCCTTAAGCCTCCTCTGTGACCTGCAGGGCTGCGCTGCAATGTTTTACCCGGTGTGCGCCTCTCTGGATATCGGCCGACACCTGGACGTCTGTACTGCGATGCTCCGTCGATCGCACGCTCCCCTGCGCACCCACCGGTTTCAGCGACTTCCTCACTATGCCGCCCTTTCTCTTCACGACGCGGCCTGTCGCTTCCCTCTCAGCGTTTGCGGTCTATACCTCATCAGCTTTCTGGTGGGAAGACCACTTCCGTTGCCACGCAACCCATTTTACCTCACACTGACTGGCCATGCCCCTTTCACCCTGATTACTGGCTCGCTCTGGCTGCAATCTCATTCCCCCCCAGGAGCAGGAGGTTCGGCCTCAGCAGTTCCGGACTCAGCGCCTCAGCAGCTCTGGCAGCCCAGTCTTCCCTTTTACACTACCTGTCAGTTCTATGTAATCTACAAATAGTGATGAGGCTCAGGTACACAGTATACAATTCTATTAATGGCCATAATTTCACCCTTTGTGATAGTCTCAATAGACAATGTCTAGTATGGGGAGTGTACAATGATGTTTTAAGTGTTGTCGTGGCGCAGCAGTTCAGAGCAGATTCCAACCTACTTGTTTCCACTTACCGTATGTCATCCCTTCTCTGGCACCTGTAAAGCCAGAGCTGGCAATCAAGGAAGAAGAGGACAGAGATGGATGAAAAAGAAGTAGGTGGGAAGGTGCACTAAATCGTTGGCCATGCTAAGGGTCCAGCGAGCATCTGTGATGCGTTTGAACAGTCACTTTGTATTGCAGACATTCTTTAAATTTGTGTTAACATCACATAAATGAATTTCCAATTATTTTAGGATTCAGTTTCCGTAAATTGCTATAAAACGGTTTGCCCACATCAGAACCTGACGACTGCTGATGAACAATGATGGTTATTTATGACCACAGGTTTTGTTCCTGCCTTTTGTGTGTCTGTATGTTTTTATGGTTTCTGTTGAGAAAGACTGTAATATTATACCACATAAAACAGATGCGCAAGAATTGTGCGGTTATGTATCAATAGTGCTGCTGCATTCTCAAATATGTTCTTCTATGATTAAAGTTACACCAGTGCTTGTTTCTCGCCACTTTTTTTTTTCTTTTCAAAAGAAAAAAAACAAAACCTAAAATTGTATTCCGCTAATATGTGCTACTGTTATTCAGCTTCAGTTCAGTAGTTTAATGTTGTTGTCCTTTTTGATGCCTTAATGAGAAAACAGAATATGCTTTATGTTTATTTGGTAACTTTAAAGTGCTATCCTAGCTGCTGGCCTTAATTGACTATCTGCTGGAGAAGTGAATGCTAGATCGGTGATTTGTGGCTCGGTAGAACTTAAAAATCTTATTAGAGAAAAAAATCTTCTATTTCCACCAATGGACCACTGCTCCTCACCTAAATTCCCCATAAATCCATCTCTAGAGGCTAAACATATGATCTGGTTACAGATCCCCTTTGAAGTCTATGGAGAGGGGAAAGGTGAGGACGAAGCTGCCGAGATGCAGCTTGTGAATTTTCCCACGCAGCGGAGCCGCAAGTTAGCGTATTGAGCTGATGAACTCCAGTGAGCTCTCACAGCAGTGCAGTGATACACTGCGGGAGTGATTACCACTTGTCCGTGTATCGCCGGCGGCCGGGTAGAGCGGTCACACCTCCCGATGTGACTGTTCTACACGTGAGATCGTCGTGGGACACGTTATTAAATGGACTACGGCGGACAGGGAGTACATGTTGGTTTATTATTAGTGATGTGTTGTGAATTCTGTTGTTAAGCTCCCTCCTGTGGTCATGAATGGTACTTCGGCTGGTTCTGTCCATGGGCTTCCTCTGGTGCTTGTGAGTAGGGCTGCGGCTTCTGAGGTTCCTTCCACAGGTGACGAGGTTAATTCGTTAGCTGGCTGCTCTATTTAACTCCACTTAGATCTTTGCTCCATGCCACCTGTCAATGTTCCAGTATTGGTCTAGTTCGCTCCTGGATCGTTCTTGTGACCTGTCTTCCCAGCAGAAGCTAAGTTCCTGCTTGTTTTTCTCGGTTTGCTATTTTTTCTGTCCAGCTTGCTATTTTGATTTTTGTCTTGCTTGCTGGAAGCTCTGGGACGCAGAGGGAGCGCCTCCGCACCGTGAGTCGGTGCGGAGGGTCTTTTTGCGCCCTCTGCGTGGTCTTTTTGTAGTTTTTTGTGCTGACCGCAAAGTTACATTTCCTATCCTCTCTGTTCAGTAAGTCGGGCCTCACTTTGCTAAATCTATTTCATCTCTGTGTTTGTAATTTTCATCTTAACTCAGTCATTATATGTGGGGGGCTGCCTGTTCCTTTGGGGAATTTCTCTGAGGCAAGGTAGGCTTTATTTTTCTATCTTTAGGGCTAGCTAGTTCCTTAGGCTGTGTCGAGTTGCATAGGGAGCGTTAGGAGCAATCCACGGCTATTTCTAGTGTGTGTGACAGGATTAGGGATTGCGGTCAGCAGAGTTCCCACGTCTCAGAGCTTGTACTGTATTATTAGTAACTATCAGGTCATTCCGTGTGCTCTTAACCACCAGGTCCATTATTGTCCTCACCACCAGGTCATAACAGTGATGAGCCAATATAGTCATTACTCGAGATTTCCCGAGTACGCTCCTGTGTCCTCCGAGTATTTTTTTAGTGCTCGGAGATTTCGTTTTCTTCGCTGCAGCTGAATGATTTACATCTGTTAGCCAGCATAAGTACAGTGGGGCAAAAAAGTATTTAGTCAGTCAGCAATAGTGCAAGTTCCACCACTTAAAAAGATGAGAGGCGTCTGTAATTTACATCATAGGTAGACCTCAACTATGGGAGACAAACTGAGAAAAAAAAATCCAGAAAATCACATTGTCTGTTTTTTTATCATTTTATTTGCATATTATGGTGGAAAATAAGTATTTGGTCAGAAACAAAATTTCATCTCAATACTTTGTAATATATCCTTTGTTGGCAATGACAGAGGTCAAACGTTTTCTGTAAGTCTTCACAAGGTTGCCACACACTGTTGTTGGTATGTTGGCCCATTCCTCCATGCAGATCTCCTCTAGAGCAGTGATGTTTTTGGCTTTTCACTTGGCAACACAGACTTTCAACTCCCTCCAAAGGTTTTCTATAGGGTTGAGATCTGGAGACTGGCTAGGCCACTCCAGGACCTTGAAATGCTTCTTACAAAGCCACTCCTTCGTTGCCCTGGCGGTGTGCTTTGGATCATTGTCATATTGAAAGACCCAGCCACGTTTCATCTTCAATGCCCTTGCTGATGGAAGGAGGTTTGCACTCAAAATCTCACGATACATGGCCCCATTCATTCTTTCATGTACCCGGATCAGTCGTCCTGGCCCCTTTGCAGAGAAACAGCCCCAAAGCATGATGTTTCCACCACCATGCTTTACAGTAGGTATGGTGTTTGATGGATGCAACTCAGTATTCTTTTTCCTCCAAACACGACAAGTTGTGTTTCTACCAAACAGTTCCAGTTTGGTTTCATCAGACCATAGGACATTCTCCCAAAACTCCTCTGGATCATCCAAATGCTCTCTAGCAAACTTCAGACGGGCCCGGACATGTACTGGCTTAAGCAGTGGGACACGTCTGGCACTGAAGGATCTGAGTCCATGGTGGCGTAGTGTGTTACTTATGGTAGGCCTTGTTACATTGGTCCCAGCTCTCTGCAGTTCATTCACTAGGTCCACCCGCGTGGTTCTGGGATTTTTGCTCACCGTTCTTGTGATCATTCTGACCCCACGGGGTGGGATTTTGCGTGGAGCCCCAGATCGAGGGAGATTATCAGTGGTCTTGTATGTCTTCCATTTTCTAATTATTGCTCCCACTGTTGATTTCTTCACTCCAAGCTGGTTGGCTATTGCAGATTCAGTCTTCCCAGCCTGGTGCAGGGCTACAATTTTGTTTCTGGTGTCCTTTGACAGCTCTTTGGTCTTCACCATAGTGGAGTTTGGAGTCAGACTGTTTGAGGGTGTGCACAGGTGTCTTTTTATACTGATAACAAGTTTAAACAGGTGCCATTACTACAGGTAATGAGTGGAGGAAAGAGTAGACTCTTAAAGAAGAAGTTACAGGTCTGTGAGAGCCAGAAATCTTGATTTTGTTTCTGACCAAATACTTATTTTCCACCATAATATGCAAAAAAAAAATGTTAAAAATACAGACAATATGATTTTCTGGATCTTTTTTTCTCAGTTTGTCTCCCATAGTTGAGGTCTACCTATGATGTAAATTACAGACGCCTCTCATCTTTTTAACTGGTGGAACTTGCACTATTGCTGACTGACTAAATACTTTTTTGCCCCACTGTACATGTGGGGGTTCCCTAGCAACCAGGCAACCCACCACATGTTCTTAGTAAATCATTCAGCTGCGGCAGAGAAAACTAAATCTCCGAGCACTAAAAAAATACTCAGAGGACACCCGAGTGTGCACGGAAACTCTCGAGTAACGAGTATATTCGCTCATCACTATTATTTTTGATTGCTTGCAGGAGACATGGGCGTCAGGGATTAGGTGTTTGGCGAGTATGTACTTTGTATGTGAATATGTCTGTATGGGAGACTACTCTCCCATCATCCGCTCATGCGGTCTCTTGTTATATGTGACAGCAGACATAGTCAGATGGGAGTAGTAGTCCTATCAGACCACACTAAGTGCAATCACTATGGGCTGTTCGTCGCATGGGTACACGCACGCACGCACGCACACACCCACCCACAGACAGACACTCGCGTACCCTTCTCCCGCACACTTATCCTCCACCATTTTTGAGAGGTGTAGAAGTCTCATGATGAATTGGGACTGGCTTTATTACAGTGTATAACTGCAGTTTGGAGTGAGTACAGTACCACTTTCAGCATCTTGTGAATGGCACTGAACCCCTCGCTGTTTGCACTGTGACTGCTGTGTTTGGAGTATAAAAAAGAATGCATTGACTACAGCCTGACATCACAATTTTCTGTAAATGCACTCTGTGAACTAGCCACCGGGTATTCTTTTGGATCTTATAACTGCACTTTTACATGCTACAGTGGGTCATCAGGCTTCATTTAACAATTGCTGTATCTGTGGGAGCTTTTTCTCCAGTAACTGAAAGATTTGAGAAAGCTCATATTCCACAGCGGGTGTCTGTCCTTGCCTTGGCAGGTGTGTCTGCGACAATGGAGGCAAAAAGTAAGATCCCTGCCGGCGCAAGAATGCTTTTCAATAAAGTAAATGAGAGAATAAAGGGTCTAAACCAATTTAAATTGACGTGGGGAAGTCACCCCTTCTTTAACAATTTCCCTTTTGGAAAACTGGAAAAAAAAATCTCAAAACTGTAACAGCTGTCTCCATGGCTGGTCAGCAGGCGGAATAAAAGGAGCATCATTGTTTCTGTCGAAGGCAGCAGGAAAACCTGAGCTCTCATGTGGAACATTTCCCTTGTTTGAAGTTGGGATTGAGGTATGTGGCCTGTAAAAGAATCATTCACCCTGGTGTTGAAAAGCGAAGAACCAGTCTGTGCAGTGTGGCCGCCCCACCGAGGACAGTACAACCCCTTCGTTTTGGGAGCTGTGAGCAATGTCCTATGTTAACGATGCAGTTATGAGATGGATCAGCTTATTTAAGTAATTTCTCTCTAGTAAATTCATATTTTTCACCTTTTCTATTTCAGGTGTATTGAACAAAAATTCAAGCGCTGTCCTCCACTTCCAACCACCAGTGTCATTATAGTATTTCATAATGAGGCCTGGTCGACCCTCCTCCGCACAGTGTACAGTGTGTTACACTCATCGCCTGCCATTCTCCTGAAAGAGGTCATTCTAGTAGATGATGCTAGTACAGATGGTAAGTAAAGTCACTAATGTCACTCTGATTAGTCACCACTGCTATGGGTAACCCCAGAACTCTCTTGTGTGAATCCAATGAAATTGATATATTAAACACTGTCTGCCATTTTGTTAGAATCCTCCATGGCCATTACTATAAATGGTTATTGGAGATGATCGAGTCTTTTGAAGTTCGAAATTGCCAGGTTCAGCATTATTTATTTATTTTTTTACGGTAATTTGTTTTGCTGCATAAATGACAAAATAATAAATGCTAGGTAAGCACATGCACAAAAAGCCAGCTCCTGCAACAGGGAGCTGTTTTAGTGTGATGTGTACAGATGTAAAACACACATGCGAGTAAAATTTTGTAAGGTACACCGTTGTAGTTACATTTCTGGATTGTAGGGAATTTTGTTTTCTAGCTTTTAAAAAATGATTATTTACCCATTCACAAAAACGATTGCACAAATTCCTTAGTCACCTTTTGACCGGCAAGCACACCATCTGACATGGGTTTGATTTTTTTTCTTTTGTAAAAACTATTGTGCTGTCTTGCTTTTAGTGCATTAATAATTTTTAAAAATAGGACCATTCAAATTCAGCAGGGCAGATGCCAGCTATACCACATCGCTAATTAATCACACTGTCAGTGCTGCTGGATGCCGATCGCTGCAGTGTCACTCTTTCGTCATGTGGTCGCTGGAGAGCTGTCACACAGACAGCTCTCCAGCGACCAACGATGCCGAAGTCCCCTGGTAACCAGGGTAAACATCGGGTTACTAAGAGCAGGGCCGCGCTTAGTAACCCGATGTTTACCCTGGTTACCATTGTAAATGTAAAAAAAACCAAACACTACATACTTACATTCCGGTGTCTGTCGCGTCCCTCGCCGTCACCTTCCCTGCACTGTGTAAGCGCCGGCCGTAAAGCAGAGCGGTGACGTCACCTGTTGTGAATTCTGTGGCTGAATTCACTCCTGTGGTCACAAGTGGTACTGCAGCTTCTGAGCTTTCTCCCTCAGGTGTTCTGGTGAGCTCGTTAACTGCTTCATTACTTAACTCCGCCTGATGCTGCTATCCTTGCTCCTTGTCAATGTTTCAGTGTTGGATCTGAGCTTCTCCTGATTGTTCCTGTGACCTGCTGCTCTGTATAGCTAAGTGCTTTTTGCTTTTTTGTTGCTTTTTTTCTGTCCAGCTTGTCTTTTGTTTTGCTGGAAGCTCTGAGACGCAAAGGGTGTACCGCCGTGCCATTAGTTCGGCACGGTGGGTTTTTTTTGCCCCCTTTGCGTGGTTTTGCTTTAGGGTTTTTTGTAGACTGCAAAGTTCGCTTTACTGTCCTCGCTCTGTCCTAGAATATCGGGCCCCACTTTGCTGAATCTATTTCATCCCTACGTTTTGTCTTTTCATCTTACTCACAGTCATTATATGTGGGGGGCTGCCTTTTCCTTTGGGGAATTTCTCTGGGGCAAGTCAGGCCTATTTTTCTATCTTCAGGCTAGCTAGTTTCTTAGGCTGTGCCGAGTTGCCTAGGTAGTTGTTAGGCGCAATCCACAGCCGCTTTTAGTTGTGTTTAGGATAGGATCAGGTGTGCAGTCTACAGAGTTTCCACGTCTCAGAGCTCGTTCTTGTATTTTTGGGTATTTGTCAGATCACTGTGTGCGCTCTGATCGCTAAGCACACTGTGTTTCTGGATTGCCTTCATAACACCTGTCATTAGCAAACATAACAGTCACCGCTGTGCTCTGCTTTACGGCCGGCCGGCGCTGACACCGTGCGGGAAGCTGACAGCGAGGGGACGCGTGTTGTGAATTCTGCTCTTGGGCTCCCTCCGGTGGTTATGAGTGGTAGTGCTGCGGTAGTTGGATCACAGCATTTATCAGGTGTATCTATTTTTTGCAATTTGGGCTGGGCTATATAGCCTTGCTTGATCCTTTAGTCAGTGCCAGTTGTCCATTGTTTATGGAGGATTCACATCCCTTCTGGTCTCTCCTGTTCGCTGTGCTTTTCTTCAAAGATAAGTCCTGGCTTTGTTTTTGCTGTCCACCTGCTGTGGACCTTCTAATTCTGTGCATTTTTCATGTTTGGTCTTGTCCAGCTTGTTGTGAAGGATTTTTTGCAGCCTAGCTGTGTCTCTGGAGATGCAGATATACCCTCCATGTCTTTAGTCAGATGTGGTGTTTTGTATTTTCTGTGGTGGATATTTTCTAGTGTTTTAATACTGACCGCATAGTACTCTGTTCTATCCTTTCTTTTTAGCTAGTATGGCCTCCTATGCTAAATCCTGATTTCATGTCTGCGTATGTTATTTCCCTCTCCTCTCACAGTCAATATTTGTGGGGGGCTGTCTGTCCTTTGGGGATTTTCTCTGAGGCAAGATAGGTTTCCTGTTTCTGTCTTTAGGGGTAGTTATTTCTTAGGCTGTGTCGAGGGGTCTAGGGAGCGTTAGGTACCCCCCACGGCTGCTTCTAGTTGCGCTGCTAGTTCAGGGTTTGCGGTCAGTACAGGGACCACCTTCTCCAGAGCACGTCTCATGCTGCTCCAAGGCCACCAGATCATAACAGACGCGACAGACACCAGAATGTATGTATGTAGTGTTTGTTTTTTTTTTACATTTACAATGGTAACCAGGGTAAACATCGGGTTACTAAGCGCGGCCCTGCGCTTAGTAACCCGATGTTTACCCTGGTTACAAGTGAAGACATCGCTGAATCGGCGTCACACACGCCGATTCAGCGATGTCAGCGGATGATCCCTCGACGAAATAAAGTTCTGGCCTTCTAGCTCCGACCAGTGATCTCACAGCAGGATCCTGATCGCTGCTGCGTGTCAAACACAACGATATCGCTATCCAGGACGCTGCAACGTCACGGATCGCTATCGTTATCATTCTAAAGTCGCTCAGTGTGAAGGTACCTTTATTCACACACTACTACTACTACTCAACTTCATTGTTGCAGTTATTTGTATTGTATTGAAGAGCTGTGATGTACTCTTCACAATTGCCCTAAACAAGCTGCTGCTTTCACTGCTTAGGCTTTTATACAGATGACAATAGTAACTCCTGATTGGTTGCTCTATACCGTGTGATGTGATGGCTACAAGGCATTATGGGGAAGATCACCCCCTGAGGTCATATCAGACTTTTGTGGCTGATGCAATCTTCCGCAATGTGTAAAATGGTGGTTTGCATTTTTTGGAAGAAAATTTGCGCGAGTCACAAATTGTTCATTTTTCCAGGACTTCCCAATGTCAAATAATTTAACTAAAGCTCAATTCACATCAAATAGATTTGTTCATCTATAATAGCTTTAAATTCGGGTCTGTTGAATAAAAATATTTCACTGTACCAAAAAAAAGATTTGTGTATTAGGCAATTAGACTCCTGCTCTCCTCTTACCAGTACTGATATCTATGTGAGATGAGTGATTTTGATTGTTGGCCATCACCAACTACTATACATTTAGTCAGCTTGTTGACTAGTTGCAGAGGTGTACATAGAAATTATGGGGCCCCATAGCAGAAGTTCTAAATCCCACCTCCACTCTCTACCCCCCACTTCCCAGAAAAAAAAAATTGGTGGCTTAGGCTACTTTCACACTAGCGTCGTGTGACGTACGTCGCAATGCGTCGTTTTGGAGAAAAAACGCATCCTGCGGGCAACTTTGTAGGATGCGTTTTTTCTCCAAAACAACGCATTGCGACGTACGTTACACGACGCATCTGTCGTTTTGGCGGACCGTCGGCACAAAAAAAGTTGCATGTTACTTTTTTTTGTGCGTCATGTCCGCCATTTCCGACTGCGCATGCGCAGCCAGAACTCCTCCCCCTCCTCCCCGGACCTTACAATGGGGCAGCGGATGCGTTGTAGAACTGCATTCGCTGCCCCCGTTGTTCATTTTTTTTCGCAGTTTGTGTCGGTACGTCGGGTTGACGCATGGCGACGGCCCCGTACCGACGCTAGTGTGAAAGTAGCCTTAGGTAATGTCACAGCCAGTGTCAAAGAAAAAGAGAAGGACATTTTATGATACTTTTAGTTTTGCCGCTAATGAAGCCACTCTGTGTTTTCAACCACTACAATAACCCTTTAGCTGCTCCCCCATTAAATATGCTCCCCTAAACACACTATGATAACCCCAAAATGAATTATTTTACAGGCACAGTATGATTCCCACTAAGCTTCTCCACACACGGAGGCCCCTACAGTCTTATGACACCGTATGGAGGTCATCCACACAGTATAATGGCCTCTCACCATTTGCTCCCAACACTTCATGATGGCCCCACATTCCCTATACACACAGCATGATGGCTCAACAGTATATCGAACACAGGTAAAAAGACCGCCTCATACTCCAGTTGACTTAAGCTAGGTGAAAAATTATTATTCTCAGCAATACATCATCCTGAAAACATAAAATACTCTGCACGTAGTTTTCACATTAAAGGGTCTTTAAAGGAGCTACTGCTGTGCGAGTATGTATGTATGTATATGTGTATATATATATATATATATATATATATATATATATATATATATATATATTTCTACTGACTGTAATCCAGAGGATAAACAGTCGCACTCAGAGTCTCATATAATTTGCAAAATAAGGATTTATTTCAATCACCAGATAAAGGAAATTGCTTCACCACAGTAGAGAAATTCAAAGGTGGGTGGTAGTGGATCTGCAAGGGAGAGTGCGGGATATGGATGGAGAGCGGGGCTGAGGAGGGATAGAGCCAGACGGCGTGTGGAGAGCGGGGCTGTGGAGGGGAGAGTAGGACTGATGGAGAGCGGGGCTGCGGAGGGATAGAACGGGACGGCGGAGGGAGACAACGGGGCTGTGGAGGGAGAGAGCAGGACAGCACTTAGTTACTATGCCCGGGCAACGCCGGGCTCTTCAGCTAGTGTTAAACTTTTTTTTAAAATTGTAGAAATGCACTTTTTTTTTTTTTTTTGCAGTTTTGCCATTCTTGGAATTGTTTTCCAGTACACTGTGGTACAATCAATGGTGGCATTCAAAAGTCCAACTCTTCTCACAAAAAACAAGCCCTCATATGGCTATATTGACGGAAAAATAAAGTTATGGCTCTTGGAAGGGGCGGAAAAAACGAAAACCGGGAAAGTGTCCCAGGGGTGAAAAGGTTAACATGGATGGTATTGTGGTTGGCCTGTTTAAACAGGCCATAAAAAATAATGCTGATTGGCTACATGCAGGCCAATCAGCAGTCAATTAACAGCCTTGTCCATCAGTCTATGTGCAGATAAAATTAAACAACTTCCGACCAGTACCATGTTCGACCTGTATTTAATAGGCAAACTTCACTGCATATGCGTACTGAATGATGAGTATTGGACTGTTCTGTGCGCATAGGCTGCCATTGTTCTCACCAGTGCAGGTCCTTTTTACATGTGCTGCTGAAAATTATGTTTTTGGCAAACCAAAAGATCTTTTCACCCAACGAAAGAGTGCTTTGTTTATTCGTTGGATGATCGGCAACCTGTTTACACTGCAAGAATATTGTGGAAAAAAAAGAAAAAGGAAAAAAAAGAGCATTACTAGGAACGATCGTTCACATTAATTGTGCAGTGAGGCAGCATATATGCAGCATAACTTGCAAAATGTAATTTATCCTAGAAATTGATTATTGCTACTACTTTAGTATAATTTTATCACCAGGAACTCCATGAACGATCTGGTTATCTCACATTTGTAATGAAGTGAATGACTCCTCTAGGTCTGCCAGGGCCTCTCTGACAAGTGCGGTTTATCTAGCAGCCAGTGTACCTGAGATGATTAAAGCTATCCTATTTCCAGAATTAGTTGGTGACAAAAGATTTCATTTTCTAATTTTGCTTCCCCGTAGAACATAATGAACGGAAAGTCATTTCTGTTTCCAGATGGATTTAATTTTATATAATACTTTAAATTTGTAAACTTCGTTGACGGCAAGATAATGCTGAAGGCAATTTTCATACCTTTTTTTTTTTATGCTGTGAGATTTGGAAATGATACAATATTGGAAATTTACCATACTTAGAATATTATTCATATTGTTCTAAAATATATGCATCTTCTTTATAGAGTTCACTTGGACTTTGCTCATAGTCCGTGAGAAGCTTAGATGTTTGATTTGAAGACCTGTATATAACCTATTTAACGTCTTTCCATCTACAGATTATCTGAAGGAGGAGTTGGACATCTATGTAAGGTCTCTACAGATTGTAAAAGTTGTGCGACAGCAGGAGAGGAAAGGCTTAATCACCGCACGATTGCTGGGCGCCAGTGTTGCTACTGGGGAGGTGCTGACCTTCTTGGATGCCCATTGTAAGTCAAATTATATCTGCTACATTACTTATAATGGTCAGGCTGAACCCACTCCACACAGGGCAAGTGCCGGCTGTGTTATACCGCCTGCTTCTGCGCCTAACAGCAGTGATTGGAGCTAACTCTGATCTCTGCTGTTTACCAATTTAACTGCCACTGTCAATTACTAAACACAACCCCTTACGTAACATTTGGGAATTGATGTAATCATGCTGACCCAAAGAATCATGTCTGATATTTATCATACAATAAAAACCACAAAAATGAAACAAAACAATAGTGGAATTGGGGAGGGAGGTGGGGAGTTTCTACCACTTTACTCTATTTTTAGTCATTTCTTTTCCCATTTTTCAGTACATCAGTACAGCATATAGTAAAATGCAACGGATCATTCCAAATTACAATTACTTTTGCTCAAAAACAAGCCTTCATATCAAATTGCTATGTCGATGAACAAATATGATTCCTGAAAGAGGGAAAAAATTAAAATTGTTTGCGTCCTAAGGATGAACTGCAGTATTATTCCTCTTTTTCTCTTCTATTATCTATATCACCTTCAGCTAGAAAAACATAAAAGCCGTCCATACGAAATTGCAACATCACCAAAAAATTGGGCAAAAAACTAAATTTAAATTGATTTTAATCCATTTATTGTAATTAGAGATGGGTGAACCCATATAAACCCATATATAATTTATAAAAACAGCATGGGGACCCCTCTATTCTTGATAACCAGCCTTGTTGAAGCTGACAGCTGAGGGTTGCAGCCCCCAGCTGTGAATTTTGCCTGGCTGGTTATCAAAAATACAGGGGAACCCATGCATTTTTTTTTTTTTTTATTATTTACAGTGCAGGAGTTAGCTGATGAATACTCCTATCAGCCGCTCCTGCTCTCGCTGTTATTGGCGGCAGCAGGCGTCGGATGATGGGAGCAGTAGTCCCATCAGCTGACACCAGTGACCGGAGGTAAACTTTATAGCTCTTATCACAGCTGAGCGCTCACGCTGTCTTTTGACAGCACAGGAACTGCAGCTGTCTGACCGGTGGGGATGATTTCACCACTGATCAGAAGCGGTGCTTGCCGACCTGCCATGCACATGATAGCACGGCAAGCACTGAATGTTCGGGACCCAAATTCAAGTTAATGTACTGTTCTGGTACACGAACCCAAACTTTTTGTAACTGTTCAGCCGAACCCACCGCACCCGAATATCCAGGTGTCCGCCCATCTCTAATTGTAATCTGTCTCTTGTGACTTCCTAATCTGACAAATACTTTGTACACTAAAGGGGTTGTAATGATAAAACAATTTTCACCTGACCACTGAATAGGTGACACCTTATATATCGGTAGGTGTCCAACCACTGGAACTTGCATTGATTGGCAGAAGTGAAGCTTACCGCTGCTTCTTTTATTTTCTATAGCACTAATGTTAAATGTCAAGTCCAGCATTTGATAGCCCGATAAGAAGTGAATGGAGTGGCGGTCGAGCATCTGCATTACTGCCCTATTCTAGCCAGGATAAAAGTTCCCTTTTCTGCCAATCTGTGCTGATTGCAGCAGTTGGAGCCCCACCGATCTAGACATTATTGTCTATCCTGAAGACCGGTGATAACTTGTATAAATCGGATCCCCCCATGCTTTAAGTGAGCAAGGTATAATAAATGGTAAAGTTATACATGGTTACGTTGTATTTTTTTTGCCATGGTAAGCTGTTTGGTTCTTAGGGCTCACATTAATTAAATGTCAACATAAAATGTAGACGTACGACAGATTTTATATGTATGATTAATTATGTTCCATGTGTTGGTAATTTGTGAAGTAATGATTAAAAGTCAATATTTGTCTGAATGTAAATTGTGGTATATTACAAGATTACCTGTGTAAGAACGGGGGAGGGAGTCGTTTTATGTATTGCCCAGGGACAAATGGTTTTGTAAGTACTCAGTAAAGTGAAACCTGTTTTTCTTTGCATTTTGTTTCCTCATTCTTTGTGTTGCCTAACAACATAGGATAAGTTTAGTCATTGAGATTTGTCTTCGTTGCCGTAATATTGTGAGTTGCTGCTTGGTTGGACAATAGAACAATGAGGATAGAGACTGAAAATGCCACGTAACCGAACAGCTTCCCTACTACTGAACCACTCCTTTATCCCCTGTGACGTAATCCTGTGATAGCTGTTATCCGAGAGATTGCCTATCATTGCTTTCATAACGATATTAGCTTATTCTGTTCACCAAAAAGATCAGGCTCTTTTTAATAATTGACTAAGCATCTTTTTGCACTGCTTTTATACTAAAGACCCCCATACACAGCCAACTAATGTTAGCTGAACCCAATGATATCAATAATAATAATAATAATCTTTATATAGCGCCAACATATTCCTCAGCGCTTTACAGTTAAACAGTTTCAAACACAACAGTCAAAAATAACAGCGTTAACAATAATATAATAATTAAAGCAAAATAAAACAACCCTGCTCGTGAGAGCTTACAATCTACAAAGAGGTGGGGTAGATACAAAGTACAGGTATGTAGTTACAATGATGTATTTACAGTGAAGGTCCAGCCATCTTCAGGGGGTGGGAGATAGGTGGATATAGTGAATGGGCTGCATACGCACTTACACATAAAATAACTGATTAGAGAACATGATAGGCTGCTTTGAACAAATGTGTTTTGAGGGAGCACCTAAAACTCTGCAAGTTGTGGCTGGTCCTAATTTCTTGGTAGAGCATTCCAGAGGATTGGTGCAACGCGGGAGAAGTCTTGGAGTTGGGAGTGGGATGTACGGACTAGTGCAGAGGTTAGTCGAAAGTGGTTTGCAGAATGCAGTGGTCGGTTGGGCCGATAGACAGAAATGAGGGAGGAGATGTAAGGGGTTGCCGCACTGTGGAGAGCTTTGTGGGTGAGAACAAGTACTTTGAATTGGATCCTATAATGAATGGGCAGCCAGTGTAACAACTGTCGAAGAGCGGACACGTCTGAGTACCGATTAGCCAAGTGGATGACCCTGGCTGCTGCATTAAGGAGGGACTGGAGAGGGGAAAGTTGAGTAAGGGGGAGGCCAATTAATAGAGCATCACAGTAGTACAGGCCGAAGTGGATCAGGGCGACAGTGAGGGTTTTTGTTGTTTCCATGGTGAGAAAATGGCGGATTCTAGAGATGGTCTTTAAATTTAAGCGGCGAAAGTGGGCAAGAGATTGTATATGGGATGTGAAGAAGAGATTGTTGTCAAACATAACACCCAAACAGCGTGCCTGCTGCCGGGGAATTATTATGGTGCCAACCACGGAGAGGGAAATGTCAGATTTAGGGAGGTTAGTAGACGGCGGGAGTAGAAGTTCGGTTTTGGAAAGGTTGAGTTTCAGTGTCATCAGCCTAAAGATGGTACTGAAAGCCAATTCTGCTGATGGTCTGTGTAATTGGGGCCGCGTAGAGGGAGAAGAGAAGTGGGGCTAAGGACTGAGCCCTGAGGTACCGCAACAGTGAGTGGAAGAGGAGATGAAGTGGAGCCAGCGAACAGAACACTGAAGGAGTGGTCAGAAAGGTAGGACGAAAACTAGGAGAGAGCAGTATCCTTAATGCCTAGTGACTGGAGCCTAGAGAGTAGGAGAGGGTGGTCAACAGTGTCGAAAACTGTAGAAAGGTCTAGAAGAATGAGCAGAGTGTGGTCACCGTTACATTTTGCTGTCCGACGGGCGTTGGTCACTTTGAGTGCAGATTCTGTCGAATGTAGGGAGCAGAAACCGGACTGTGAAGGGTCTAGGAGGGAGTGAGTGGAGTGGTAACGGGTAAGGCGGGAGTAGACTAGGCGCTCCAAGAGTTTAGAGATGAAAGGAAGATTGGAGACTGGTCTGTAGTTGTTTGTGCAGGATGGGTTGAGGGCAGGTTTCTTTAGTATTGGAGTAATGATAGTGTTTGAAAGAGGATGGGAAAATGTCAGTGGAGAGGGAGAGCTTAAAGATTGTAGTTAGGTGAGTTGTGATGACTGGAAAGAGAGACTGGAGGAGATGTGAGGGAATGGGGTCAGTAGTGCATGTAGTCGGATGAGAAGAAGTGAGGAGCTGGAGACTTCTTCTTCTGTCATGGGATCGAATGTGGAGAGTAAGCCAGGGAAAATACAGGGAGGGATGGGAGTCACTGCACTTGGTGGCTGGGAGCAGATTTCCTGACGGATATTATCTATTTTCTCAATAAAGTGGGAGGCCAGGTCATCAGCACAAATGTCTTGTTCATTTTTCCCTGAGGAGGGAATGAAAGGTGTCAAAAAGTTTCTTGGCGTAGTTGGCTAGTGAGGAGATCAGGGTGCACAAGTAGGTCTGTTTGGCGAGGTGAAGGGCAGAATTATAGGTTCTTAACATAAATTTGAAGTGTATGAAGTCTTCTGGTATGCGAGTTTTCCTCCATAAGCGTTCAGCACACCTAGAGCATCGCTGGAGAAATTGCGTTTGTGATGTGAGCCAGGGCTGTTTTACTCTGTGTTTGGAGGTTCTGAAGGTGAAGGGAGCTACTTGGTCAAGGTTACTTCTAAGAGTGTCGTTGTAGTGATGTAAAACCAGATCAGAACAGGAAAAAGTGGAGATTGTGGACAATGATGAGTGTAGGGAGTCTGAAAGTGTATGAGGGTTAATGGGATGTAGATTTCTGACTGAATGGTAGGTAGGAGGGTGCTGGGGTGAGCGAGGATTTGTGAGTGTGAAGGAGAGAATGTTGTGGTCAGAGAGGGGAAGTGGTGAGTTATCTAGGTAGGAGATTGAACAGAGAGCCAGGCAGATAAATGGTCCAGGAAGTGGGTGGGGGAGCCTGGGGGCTGGTACATGACCGCTACTCTGAGGGAGAGAGGACGGAAGAGCCTGATGGTGTGGACCTGGAAAGTGTATTGTGGGGACAGGAGCATGATGACTCCACCATCATGTCTGTTTGTGGGTCTCGGGGAATGTGAGAATTGTAAGCCACCATGGGAAATGGCAGCAGGAGAGACAGTGTCTGAATCATGAATCCAGGTTTCTGTGAGGGCCAACAGATTAAGAGAGTTGTTCCGAAAGTAATTGTGTAGAAAAGGAAGCTCGTTACATACAGACCGTGGACCGGTGTGGATTAAGGGTAGCCAGGGCCCCGGGCTGTTCAGACACTGTGGGCTCCCCCCCCCCCCCCCCCCGGTCATGTGACGGGGGTCATGTGACGGGGGTCATGATATACCCGAACCAGATTATTCCAGAAAAATGGCCGGGCCCTACTCTACTGTAACCTATTAAATATTTGTTAGAGTCTGCAATACAATTTAGGTATATTTTGACCAATAATATCACATACAAGGAACAAATACCACCGCACCATGACCGGACCACAAATTACAACCACAGTGATCGAATAATATCACATACAAGGAACAAATACCACCGCGCCATGACCAGACCACAAATTACAACCATAGTGATCGAATAATATCACATACAAGGAACAAATACCACCGCACCACGTCAAGACCACATATTACCACCACTTGGTGACCAAATATCACATACAAGGGACAAATACCACAACACCATTTCCAGACCACATATCACCACCACATAGTGATTGAATACTACAATACTGATCAGTAAAAAACAACAACACAATACTATCACCATAAGTGCCAGTATTCACAGGAGATCTGTACTTAGTATGCAGTGTCTGTGTAGAGGTAATACAGAGATCACTGGTGGTATTATACACAGGACCTCTATATATATTATACAGTGTATAGTGTCAGTGTATAGGTAACACTGACTCACCAGTGACGTCTCTAGGTGAGGTCCTTCATCTTTCATCCAGCACAGACCGCCATCATTTCTTCCAGCCAGGACTCGTTTCTGCAGGAAATAACAGTTATCTCGAGCTCCGCTTGCAGAACACATTACTTAATTTTTCACAACTTCTACATTACACCACATGAAGAAAAAAAGGCGATAGTGTCACTCTGCACAGTAACAGGACCGACCCCAATTTAAAACAGTATACTCAAAAAATAAAATAAATACATCACTGCAGTAATAATATCCCTTAATTAGCCCCTATGGTAATAATATTCCACATCCTGGCCCCGTGTGTCTCATTCCTGGCTCCAGCCATATGTTCTCGCATCCTGCCCTCATGAGTATCAATTCTACCCCATATGACCTCCACATCCTGCCCCATATGTCTCCATCGTATCCATCCTGCCCCATGATCAAATCCTGCCCCATGTCTTTCATTCTGCCCCGTGTCTCCAATCATGCCCCGTGTCTACATTCTGCCCATGCCTCCAGTCCTGCCCCCAGTATGTCCAGCATATTGCCCCAGTGTCCAGCAATCTGCCCCAGTGTCTCCAGCATATTGCCCCCAGTGTGTCCAGCATTGCCCCCAGACAGTGTGTCCAGCAATCTGCCCCAGTGTGTCCAGCATATTACCCCCAGTGTGTCCAGCAATCTGCCCCAGTATGTCCAGCATATTGCCCCAGTGCGTCCAGCATTGCCCCCAGACAGTGTGTCCAGAATGTTACCACCAGTGTGTCCAGTAATAATAATAATAATAATAATAAATAATAATCTTTATTTATATAGCGCCAACATATTCCGCAGCACTGTACAGTTTAACAGTTTCACACACAAAAGTCATAAGTAACAACGTTAACAATACAATAATTAAAGCAAAATAAGACGACCCTGCTCGTGAGAGCTTACAATCTACAATGAGGAGGGGGAGATGCAAAGTACAGGTGTGTATTTACAATGATGTATTTACAATCATGGTCCAGCCATCTTCAGGGGTTGGGGAATAGATGGGGATAGTGAATGGGCTACACACACACAAACATAACATAACTTTGATTAGTTAATTAATTAGTTAATTAATTAGTTAATTAATCTGCCCCAGTATGTCCAGCATTTCCCCCAGTATGTCCAGCATTTCCCCCAGTGTCTCCAGCATTGCCCCAGTGTCTCCAGCAATCTGCCCCAGTGTCCTCCAGCATTGCCCCAGTGTCCTCCAGCATTGCCCCAGTGTCCTCCAGCATTGCCCCAGTGTCCTCCAGCAATCTGCCCCAGTGTCCTCCAGCAATCTGCCCCAGTGTCCTCCAGCATTGCCCCAGTGTCCTCCAGCATTGCCCCAGTGTCCTCCAGCATTGCCCCAGTGTCCTCCAGCAATCTGCCCCAGTGTCCTCCAGCAATCTGCCCCAGTGTCCTCCAGCAATCTGCCCCAGTGTCCTCCAGCAATCTGCCCCAGTGTCCTCCAGCAATCTGCCCCAGTGTCCTCCAGCAATCTGCCCCAGTGTCCTCCAGCAATCTGCCCCAGTGTCCTCCAGCAATCTGCCCCAGTGTCCTCCAGCAATCTGCCCCAGTGTCCTCCAGCAATCTGCTCCAGTGTCCTCCAGCAATCTGCTCCAGTGTCCTCCAGCAATCTGCTCCAGTGTCCTCCAGCAATCTGCTCCAGTGTCCTCTAGCAATCTGCCCCAGTGTCCTCCAGCAATCTGCCCCAGTGTCCTCCAGCAATCTGCCCCAGTGTCCTCCAGCAATCTGCCCCAGTGTCCTCCAGCAATCTGCCCCAGTGTCCTCCAGCAATCTGCCCCAGTGTCCTCCAGCAATCTGCCCCAGTGTCCTCCAGCAATCTGCTCCAGTGTCCTCCAGCAATCTGCTCCAGTGTCCTCTAGCAATCTGCCCCAGTGTCCTCCAGCAATCTGCCCCAGTGTCCTCCAGCAATCTGCCCCAGTGTCCTCCAGCAATCTGCCCCAGTGTCCTCCAGCAATCTGCCCCAGTGTCCTCCAGCAATCTGCCCCAGTGTCCTCCAGCAATCTGCCCCAGTGTCCTCCAGCAATCTGCCCCAGTGTCCTCCAGCAATCTGCCCCAGTGTCCTCCAGCAATCTGCCCCAGTGTCCTCCAGCAATCTGCCCCAGTGTCCTCCAGCAATCTGCCCCAGTGTCCTCCAGTATTGCTCCAGTGTCCTCCAGCAATCTGCCCCAGTGTCCTCCAGCAATCTGCTCCAGTGTCCTCCAGCAATCTGCTCCAGTGTCCTCCAGCAATCTGCTCCAGTGTCCTCCAGCATTGCCCCAGTGTCCTCCAGCAATCTTCCCCAGTGTCCTCCAGCAATCTTCCCCAGTGTCCTCCAGCAATCTTCCCCAGTGTCCTCCAGCAATCTTCCCCAGTGTCCTCCAGCAATCTTCCCCAGTGTCCTCCAGCATTGCCCTCAGTGTGTCCACCGTTATAAAAAAAAACAAACAAAGTCTCCTCACCTGTCCGCGCTCCAGCGATGAGCTCCCTCCAACAGAGCACACTCACCGGCGACTGACAATGACGTCAGACGCCGGCGATCTGTGCGCCTGCGGCCGACATCAGCCGCCAGCCTCCAATTGGCTGGCGGCTGTTGTTAACTATTGACGTGCGGGCGCGCGCCCGCACATCAATAGGAAACCGCCGCAGCACCGGAAGGGGCCCGGTGAGCAGATGAGAAGGGGCCCGATGCGGGCCCCCTCTCTCTGCCCTCCGGGTACGGCGGGGGCACAGATGATTATCAGAGGGTCAATCTGTGCGGTAGCCCAGGGCCCCCCCAGACCACTGGGCCCTGGGCTACCGCCCATATTGACCCTCTGATAATCCGCCCCTGACCATGGATTCCAAAAGGCATAATTAAAGGAAGGAGATGGAGTGCAACTAATAATAATAAGGTTAGTAAGATTTCGATGTGAGGTAGGGTAGGGGTTGAGGTTGAAGGATGGTGGACCAGGGTTGGGGGAGATGTCCCCTGAAATCAGTAGGAGTAGGAAGATAAAGAGCAAGTAGTTTTTGGAATTGTCAGAAATTTTTTTGTGCGATGTGTTTGGGCAAGATGGGCTGAGGTTTTTCAGGAATGTGAGAAGTGCATGGGAGCTGTACATGGGAGAGGGAAGGAGAGAGGGGCTGATGTGTATGAATCGTCATAGAGGGGGGCTTGTGCAGTGAATTTGGATGGCAAGGGAACACAGGAGGATAGGAATAAAGCACTTGGATAGAAGGGAGAGCAAAATGTGGATTACCCGACACCTTCCCTAACTAACTGCCATGGAATAACTTCTTTATCTTGATGTTTATCTTCTGGGATGCTTTGCTTATGGAATGCATGCGTGCACCCCTTAAGATGTTTCTAAATTTATAGCCACAATACAGGCTCAGGATTATGGATTGTGGGAGCTGGTTTGGGATAATTTGGCAGCTGGGGCCAGCACACCAGTGGGTGGTCAGATGATCAAAGACATTGGGCCTGGCTACACCTATTTGCTATAGTGCCTTCCACCAGATAACATCTAGACTGATCCCAGTCATGGATATGCAACAGTGAGTATTAAGTACAATGCAGCAAATGAATTATACAAATGATTTAGCAGGGACATTAAAATATGTTGCTAGATGGTAAAGCGGCAGATGACAGCAGACAGCAGGCAGAGGGAATTTGTACAATTATAATATATTGCAGCAGATGAGACCGCAAGCAGAGGGAATTTGTACCATTAGAATATATTGCATATCAATGGATCAGCTGGCAATCTAATTTTTATGGGTTGATGTCCAGGAGAGCTGTTGATCTTGATTGTACAATTTCGGACTGCGAATCACATTTTGCTCCCGGTGATGAGCTGCTGACCAGTGTGTTAGCCTGCAATTTTCTCATTAAGAACAGAGGAGTGTTCGGCCAAATAAGCGCATGAGTATGGGTGAGTTGCCCAAGATGGCTGTTGGCCGGAACATCATTCAGCTGACAGTCTTCTAATATGTATGGCCAGTTTAAAGAGGTTGTCCACTAATTTTTACATTAATGACCCATTCTTAGGATAGGTCATCAATGTCTGATCGGCTGGCGTCCGACACCTGGCACCCCCGCCGATCAGATGTTATCAGGGGACAGCGGCCACTGGACGAAAATACTTACTTG
Organism: Ranitomeya imitator; assembly: GCF_032444005.1. Taxonomy (NCBI): domain Eukaryota; kingdom Metazoa; phylum Chordata; class Amphibia; order Anura; family Dendrobatidae; genus Ranitomeya; species Ranitomeya imitator. The sequence goes on along the minus strand of NC_091284.1, from coordinate 706,503,918 downwards.
CCGAGCTGTTCTGTCTAATTGTAGTAGTTGCTGCAGGGTACTGCACATCCTCCTCTTATTGATTTGAATATGAGGAAGATGTGCAGTACCAAGCCCCGGCCACTACAAGTAGATGGAGCAGCTCAGCAATTGAGTACTCTCGGGCGTCGACACCAATAACAGCTGATCTGTGGGGGTGTCGGACTCCGACCAATCAGACATGGATGACCTATCCTAAGGATAGGCCATCAATGTAAACGTAGTGGATAACTTCTCTAAACGAACCATGCAACTTGGGTAATGGTCTGCCAAAAACTTCCCTCTCATACTTCTTCACAGTGTCGCACTAGGGTGCTAAGAGCCCACCAGTAACCATCTCCAGGGCAGCACTTTTCAGCTACATGCAAATGTGACATTATACTCTATCACAAATTTATATAGCAATGAACTGGGTAAATCGTTAAATGAATAAGTTGCCTTTGTCCAGGGCCGGACTGGGACTAAAATTCAGCCCTGGCATTTGAAGTTACACAGGCCCACTTGTCACATGGTGACTGTATAATATCTTTGTACACTTGTAGGCAGAGCCGGTTTTAGGCAAAGTGGGGCCCTAGGCAAAGTTTGAAATGGGGCCCAAAATGCTAACATATTGCACATCACACAAAAGCATTTCGGATGTATTTACAAGCGCTGAGTTCAGGCCGCTAAATGAGTTTGATCGAGAATACTGAAGTTGTTCAACACTTGTTTCCCGGCCTCTTTCCACCGTCTGAGAAAGAATGATGGGACAGAACGATCACTAACAGATCACTAACCGATCCCCATACAGTATCATGTTATCAGCAGCACATCTACAGTTTACAGCGGCAATGTGCTGCTGAGAACAATGATTTTTGCTCCGGCAAAAACAATCTGAATATGCAGCATTTTACTTGTTTAGTAAAATACACCCCACAGTCCTCCATATAGTATAATACACTCCCTATAGTCCTCCATATATTAAAATACACTGCTCAGTCCTCCACATAGTATAATACACTCCTCATAGTCCTCCTTATAGCATAATACACTCCTCATAGTGCTCCATATAGTATAATGCACCGCCATAGTCATCCATGTAGTACAATTCACTTCCCATAGTATAATGCACCCCATAGTTCTTCATATAGTATAACGTATTCCCCATAGTCCTCGATACAGTATAATGTAGCCACCACCCTACAGAATATAATGCGGCAACCACAGAGTGTAGTACAGCCACCCCACAGAGTATAGTACAGCCACCCCACAGAGTATAGTACAGCCACCCCACAGAGTATAATGCAGCCACCCCACAGAGTATAATGCAGCCACCCCACAGAGTATAATGCAGCCACCCCACAGAGTATAATGCAGCCACCCCACAGAGTATAATGCAGCCACCCCACAGAGTATAATGCAGCCACCCCACAGAGTATAATGCAGCCACCCCACAGAGTATAATGCAGCCACCCCACAGAGTATAATGCAGCCCACCTCCCCATAATATAGTATATAACCCAACCTCCCCCATAGAATATAATATACCCCCACAACAGTATATACCACAGCCACATAGTACATAACATGGCCTCCCCATAGAAGATAATATACTCCCCATAGTATATAGCACAGCCCGCATAGTAGATAACACAGCCCACACAGTGGTATATCCAGCACAGCCCGCACAGTGGTATATCCAGCACAGCCCGCACAGTGGTATATCCAGCACAGCCCACATCTCTCCTCCTCCCCCTGTGAATGTCCCCACAGTCCAGCAAAAAACAAAACAAAAACACTCTCCTCACCTTTCCTCGTGCCCCGCGTTGCTTCCTGCTCCTGTCTCAGCGGCTGCAGTCTGCCCGGGACACAGCAGGTGCGCGATGATATGACGTCATCGCGCACCCGCAGTGTCAGAGGCAGAGCAGGGAATGATGGGAGAGGGAGTGTCTGTAGACGCTCTCTCCTCCATCATTGCATTCAACTGTACCGGCGTCATAGACGCCAGTATAGTTGAATGCGACGGCAGGGGGGTGAGTCGGCGGTGGCGGGAGGAGGCGGATCGAGCAGCCCACGACTGACACCGGCCCTTCTGGCATTTGCCAGAAGTGCCCGATGGCCAGTCCGGCCCTGCCTTTGTCTGTGCATAGGGATTCAAGTATATTGTGCCATGTACTGCTCACATAAGAGGGTGGTGGCCCAATCTTGCACAGGGGCCCAACAGAGGATTCTCCCTTTCTCCTTCTGTGGGCTAGTCCAAGCCTGTTTACGCACACTCTACCTATTCACAATAAAAGAAAAAAGGAGCATTCCAGAAATAAGCACACCTGTATAAAATTCATAGATTTATTTAGACCGAAATGAGCACACAGAAATGTGACCTAGTCACATGTTCAGTATTGTACATCAGTAATTTGTAAAATACTGACCAAATACTGAATGCGTGAACCTAAAAGGCAGATAAAGCAAACCGTATAAAGAAATGAGTAAAAAATATTCAACTTTGTTATTTTTTGGACAACTCATTGTCATACCCTACGCTTGGCCCCTATAAAAATAAAAAAAGCTTATACTTTTGCCACCAGATGCCAGCACTGTTCCCATGGTGTTGACACTCTTCCTGGGGCTCCCTTGCAATTGTGACGCGTGGCCCCAGCGCCCATTCAGAACACTGTCCCCACCTTAGAACAAATCAATCGTGAAGAGGAAGTCCAGGCTGCATCTAATCGATGACTTCCTCTTCATGTTCAATTTGTCCGAAGACTGAGACAGTGACACCATTGGGCGCGGGCACCACGTGTCATACAACCGCACAAGTTCCCCGAGAATGTGAGTGATGACACCGTGTGAACGGCATTGGCACTGGAGATGATTATAGGCTTTTATTTTTTCGGGTCTAAGCGTGGGGTATGAGAAGGGTTTGTCCTAGTACTGCACAACCCCTTTAAGAGGGGTTAAACACACATTTTTAGATGCCTGTGTTTATTTACAATTGTACAATTCATTGCATTTCAACAATATTCTCCCATGAGGCAATTCCATTTCTGCAATTCTTCTATAAGGTATTTAATGTATGTGATATCTAATACTCAAATGTACCCTTCAACTTACTGTTGGACAGGTGAATGTTTCCATGGCTGGTTGGAACCCTTGTTATCAAGAATTGCTGAAGACCACACTGCTGTGGTGAGCCCCGATATTACAACCATTGACCTCAATACTTTTGAGTTTTCTAAACCAGTGCAGTATGGAAAGCATCACAGTCGAGGGAACTTTGACTGGAGCTTGACGTTTGGTTGGGAAGCTATTCCAGCCCATGAGAAAGAAAGAAGAAAAGATGAAACATACCCTATTAAGTAAGTGTTATGAAAGATCTGACCAACATATATTGTTACAAATGGCATTCTGGAAGTTGTATTTTCTGAACAATTGAAGATGCATATGTTATAGACCACAGAAATCATGCACTGCTCCCATCATCTGACACCTGCTGCCGTTAATAATAGCGAGAATAGAATCTGATGGAGAGTATTCATTACCTGGCTCCTGAGATGTAAATAAATACATTTCAAAAATTGGCGTGATTTCCCCTGTATTTTTGATAACCAGACAGGCAAAACTCACAGCTGAGGGTTGCAACCCTCAACCTTCAGCTTCAACAAGGCTGGTTATCAAGAATAGAGAGGACCCCATGCCATATTTTTTAAGTATTTAAATATATAATAAAAAAAAATGGTGTGGGGTCCCCCACATTTTTCACAACCAGACTTGCTAAAGCAGACAGCTGGCGCCTGGTATTCTCAGGCTGGTAAGGGGCCATAGATCTTGCCCTACCTTCCAGTCTAAAAATAGCAGCCCGCAGTTGCCCAGAAAAGGCACATCTATTAGGTGCACCAATTCTGGGCCTTTTGACCAGCTCTTCCCACTTGCCCTGTAGCGGTGGCAAGTGGGATTCATATTTGTAGGGTTGATGTCACCTTTGTAGTGTCTGGTGACATCAAGCCAACAGATTAATAATGCAAAATCGCCTATAAAACACCTGTCCATTACTAATCCTATAGTTACATGGTAAATAAAGACACAGCCAGAATAAGGTCCTTTATTAGAAATAAAACAAAATACTTATACTTTTTTTTATTTAAAAATAAAAAAACACAATTATACTCACCAAACGCCTATTCCATCGAAGCCCTCGTTCTCCTGTAACAAAACAAAAATTAAAAACAATAATATCCCTCACCTCTCCGTCGTTCTGTCCAACACCGTAATCCATGTCTGGGGGAAAAAATCATTTTCAACATGGACAGTACCAAAATGTGACCATGCAGGCTGAGAACCATTGTTGACTGAACTGCTGCGAGCGCAGCCTCCATGATCGGCTGTGACATCATCGAGGTTGCCTCCGGTCACTGAGGCTACGTTCCGAGCCAAGCTGAACTGCCATGACCACGGTGAGATCCCGGTTAGCACCATGATACATTGTGGATCACAGGATTTTTTTTCTTAAAGAGAACCTGTCAGCAGGATTGTGCACAGTAACTTACAGACAGTGTCAGGTTGGTGCTGTTATACTGATTAAAATATCTGGGTTGATGAAATCCATCTTGTGGTTGTTGTCTAATCTTAATTTTTAGTTTTGAGTAAATTATCAGGGTGGCCTGTGGAGAAGGGGGTCTTCTTGTGGTGCTCTGCTTAAGTTTCACCAGCACGGCTTCTGACAGGTCACGGACACCACCCCCCCCCCCCCCCACACACACACACACAGGCCGCCCCAGAGAACTTGCATTTCTTTAACTCAAAACTGAAAATAAAGATTAAACAACCAGAAGTCGGATTTCATCAACCAAGGTATCATTTTAATCAGCATAACGGCGCCGACTTGACACTCTGTAGGTTACTGAGAACAATCCTGCTGACAGGTTCCCTTTAAACCCAAACATCTTGTTTACTTTTGCAGCTGCTGCCTGACATTGAGTACTGCTGCTTAACTTACTTGTAACCAACATACCCAAGTGCTTTTCCTACTCTGTGTTCCTTGGATTAAACTGTTTTTAATAATTCACATGTTGTATCCTTGTCACTATTATGATTTTATTATTATGATAAGCTGAATTTTCCCACCATGTATGTATGTTGCAGTACAATTTACAGTATATTTAAGAACTGCACAGCTATGCAGTGTCATATAAGTAATTGCACGCTTCATTAAATCCTTATCTAGCTAACCCAGCTGCCAAGGTGGCGACACTCCCTTAACGTTACTTTACTTTGACAAATAATGAATAAGCTTATTAGAGCTTAGAGCTCCTCTGAAACTTACTACTATTTGTTCCTCTAAGGATTTCTTACACACATGACTGGTAGCTGAAGCATTAATAAATCTCTCCAGACCTCTTAAGGTACCTTCACACTCAGCGACGCTGCAGCGATACCGACAACTATGTCGATCGCTGCAGCGTCGCTGTTTGGTCGCTGGAGAGCTGTCACACAGGCAGCTCTCCAGCGACCAACGATCCCGAGGTCCCCGGTAACCAGGGTAAACATCGGGTTACTAAGCGCGGCCCTGCGCTTAGTAACCCGATGTTTACCCTGGTTACCAGTGAAGACGCCGTGTGTGACGCCGATCCAGCGATGTCAGCGGGAAGTCCAGCGACGAAATAAAGTGCTGGACTTTCCTCAGCGACCAACGATCTCCCAGCAGGGGCCTGATCGTTGGTCGCTGTCACACATAACGATTTCCTTAACGATATCGCTGCTACGTCACAAAAAGCAACGATATCGTTAACGATATCGTTAAATGTGACGGTACCTTTATACTCAATACTAGCTGAAGAGCCCGGCGTTGCCTGGGCATAGTAAATATCTGTGGTTAGTTATAGCACCTCACTTCTCTTATTTTCCCATCATGCCTCTCATTTTCCGCCTCACATCTCTCATTTTCTCCCTCACTCCTCTCATTTTCTCCCTCACTCCTCTCATTCCCCCCTAACACTTGTCATTTCGACCTCACATCTGTCATTTTCTGATCACTCCACTATTTTCCCTCACTCCTCTCATTTTGCACTCACACCTTTTCATTTTCACCTCACACCTCTCATTTTCACCTCAGTATATACCTGTGTGTCATCTCCCTTATATATAGTATACACTTGTATGTCATCTCCTGTATATAGTATATACCTGTATGTCATCTCCCCTGTATATAGTATATACCTGCTGTGTGTCATCTCCCCTGTATATATATATATACCTGTATGTCATCTCCTCCTGTATATAGTATATACCTGTGTCATCTCCTCCTGTATATAGTATATACCTGTGTCATCTCCCCTGTATATAGTATATATCTGTGTGTCATCTCCTCCTGTATATAGTATATACCTGTATGTCATCTTCTATATATAGCATATACCTGTCATCTCCTCCTGTATATAGTATATACCTGTATGTCATCTCCTCCTGTATATAGTATGCACCTGTATGTCATCTCCTCCTCTATATAGTATATACCTGTGTGTCATCTCTCCTGTATATAGTAAATATCTGTGTGTCATCTCCCCTGTATATAGTATATACCTGTGTGTCATCTCCTCCTGTATTAGACCTCGTTCACACGTTATTTGCTCAGTATTTTTACCTCCGTATTTGTAAGATAAATTGGCAGCCTGATAAATCCCCAGCCAACAGGAAGCCCTCCCCCTGGCAGTATATATTAGCTCACACATACACATAATAGACAGGTCATGTGACTGACAGCTGCCGTATTTCCTATATGGTACATTTGTTGTAGTTTGTCTGCTTATTAATCAGATTTTTATTTTTGAAGGATAATACCAGACTTGTGTGTGTTTTAGGGCGAGTTTCGTGTGTCAAGTTGTGTGTGTTGAGTTGCGTGTGGCAACATGCATGTAGCGACTTTTGTGAGATGAGTTTTGTGTGGCAACATGCGTGTAGTAACTTTTTGTGTGTCAAATTGCATGTGACAGGTTAGTGTAGCAAGTTGTGTGCAGCAAGTTTTGTGCATGGCGAGTTTTGCGCGTGGCGAGTTTTATGTGTGGTGCCTTTTCAGTATGTGCAAGTTTTGTGTGAGGCAACTTTTGCATGTGTTGCAACTTTTGTGCATGTGGCAATTTTTCCGCGTGTGCAAGTTTTGCGTGTGGCGAGTTTTCCATGAGGTGAGTTTTGCACTTGTGGTGAGATTTGCAAGAGCCTAGTTTTTGCATGTGGCGAGTTCTGCGCATGGCGAGTTTTGAGTGGCGACTTTTGTGTTTCGACTTTTATGTGGCGAGGTTGGTGTATTTGTGGTGAAATGTGTGCTGAGGGTAATATGTGTTCAAGCATGTGGTAGTGTGTGGCGCATTTTGTGTGTGTGTTTATATCCCCGTGTGTGGTGAGTATCTCATGTCGGGGCCCCACCTTAGCAACTGTACGGTATATACTCTTTGGCGCCATCGCTCTCATTCTTTAAGTCCCCCTTGTTCACATCTGGCAGCTGTCAATTTGCCTCCTACACTTTTCCTTTCATTTTTTCGCATTATGTAGATAGGGGCAAAATTGTTTGGTGAATTGGAAAGCGTGGGGTTAAAATTTCACCTCACAACGTAGCCTATGACGCTCTCGGGGTCCAGACGTGTGACTGTGCAAAATTTTGTGGCTGTAGCTGCGACGCCTCCAACACTTTTCCTTTCACTTTTCCCCATTATGTAGATAGGGGCAAAATTGTTTGGTGAATTGGAACGCGCGGGGTTAAAATTTTGCCTCACAACATAGCCTATGACGCTCTCGGGGTCCAGACGTGTGACTGTGCAAAATTTTGTGGCTGTAGCTGCGACGGTGCAGATGCCAATCCCGGACATACACACATACACACACACACACACACACACACACACACACACACACACACATTCAGCTTTATATATTAGATATACAGGCTGGCTGATAAGAAGGACAGATAATCTTCGGGGCTTTGTTAGTTAGTCGGCACTTGCAATGAAAGGGTATGTTCAGATGAATGTATTGTGTGCTGTCCGGTCATATACTAGTCTTGTCCATGGTACTAAGCACCATCTGTGATGTGGGAGAGTGTTCGGAGCTGTACAAAGACCCAGCCACATGTCTATTAGTCGAACAGGTCAGGAGACCCAGTGGCATGAAGATGCTGGCAAAGTCCATGTTTTTTTTTTTTTTTGTTTTTTTCTCATCGTAAAGTAGATGGACTGTCTAAACCATTTTTTTTTTTTTTTTTTTTTTAACATTCTCTAACTCTTGGGGCTTCTGCAGCTGACTGTTTAAATCGGACGAGTGCTGTCTGTCTTTTCAATGGATGGCACTAACCCACTCTCGCCCATGTTATACTGTGCGGGTTGGGAGAGCTGACTGCCTGTCCGAGCATTGCGTTGCGATCCTTGTCCTAGTTATATGGCAGTCTGACTCTTAAAAGGATTGTACAAGATTGAAATAACACAATGGCTGCAATCTTCCCCCAGAAATTGTACCACACATGTACACATGGCTTGCATATGATATTGCATCTAACCCAAGTGATGCCATACACAACCCATGAACAGGTGAAGCCGGGCCTATTTTTTTTTTTTTTAACTTTGTATGTCCCATTTAATTACTGGGCTATATGGTCAGAATATACATTTTCTTTATCACATGATCTTTAGGTTAAGATGCAAAACTGGGCTTTAAGTATAATTATATACTATACTGGGTGATACAAAAATAAAGTTAAATTATTAAATTTACCCTCCCCAAAGCAATGTTTCCCCAACTACACATTTAACTATTGCACATTCATATTTCTGGTACTTCACATTAATTAAATGTAATGAGATTTCTCAGGGTTTGGACCCACTAGTCAAATCCTCTCTAATGGCTGTAACTGTATTTATGGACTTAGCAAGTGAGAATATCGCAGTGGTGTAATGGTCGGGGAAGGCAAGGGTGTGGCGCAATGATTCAACTCCTGTTCTAATTAGCTAAGATAACACCGCTTGTTGGCAGTGCAAGTGCGTACGTCATCCCAGCCACATAGCTGGACCCGGCTTCTGTCACTATTCACAAAAGTAATAGATCATCTCTGGCTTCATTAAGTAAGTGACCTATGTACATGTTTAGCACCCAGATATAGATCATCACCATGATTATACAGATACACGGTGTTCAATTCTTTTTATAGGTAATTGAGTCAGGAAAGTACATCTTGCAAATGCAAAAGGACCTAAAAAGGGGTATTCCCATCTCCAAGATCCTATCCCAATAGTATATAATTCTAATACTTAGAGCCCGGTTTTGCATTTCAGCCTAAAGATCATGTGATAAAGAAAATGTATATTCTGACCATACAGCCTATTAATTAAATGGGACATGCAAGGTTGTACAAGTTTTAAATAAAAAAAAAAAATAAAAATAAAAAAATAGGTCCGTCTTCACCTGTTCATGGATTGTGAATGGTATCACTTGGGTGAGCTTGCAATATCATATACAAGCCATGTGTACAAGGGTTAACTTTTTTTTGGAAGAAAGCAGCCATTGAAATAATGCAATCTTGTACAATTCCTTTAAGGGAAGAGTGAGACTGCCATATAACTAGGACAAGGATCGCAACGCAATGCTTGGACAGGCCATCGGCTCTCCCAACCCGCATGTATTTCTATGCAGCTGTCATGCTCTGGTCCGGAGAGACAACTGGCTGTCCAAGCATTGCCTGTCCTAGTTATACGGCATCTGACTCATCCCTAAAATGAAGCAATTAAGGTACCTTCACACTGAGCAACATTACAACGATAACGATAGCGATCTGTGACGTTGCAGCATCCTGGATAGCGATATCGTTGTGTTTGACACGCAGCAGCGATCAGGATGCTGCTGTGACATCGCTGGTCGGAGCTAGAAGGCCAGAACTTTATTTCATCGCTGGATCACCCACTGACATTGCTGAATCGGCGTGTGTGACGCCGATCCAGCGATGTCTTCACTTGTAACCAGGGTAAACATTGGGTTACTAAGCGCAGGGCCGCGTTTAGTAACCCAATGTTTACCCTGGTTACCATTGTAAATTTTAAAAAAACCACTACATACGTACATTCCGGTGTCTGTCGCGTCCCCCGGCGTCAGCTTCCCTGCACTGTGTAAGCGCTGGCTGGCCGGCCGTAAAGCAGAGCACAGTGGTGATGTCACCGCTCTGCTTTACGGCCGGCGCTTACACAGTGCAGGGAAGCTGACGCCGGGGGACGCGACAGACACCGGAATGTAAGTATGTAGTTTTTTTTTTTTTTTACATTTAACCAGGGTAAACATCGGGTTACTAAGCGCGGCCCCGCGCTTAGTAACCCGATGTTTACCCTGGTTACCCGGGGACTTCGGCATCGTTGGTCGCTGGAGAGCTGTCTGTGTGACAGCTCTCCAGCGACCACACAGCGACGCTGCAGCGATCGGCATCGTTGTCTATATCGCTGCAGAGTTGCTTAATGTGACGGTACCTTTAGATACCTTCTTGTAGGAACATCTCTGATTAAATTGATTGACTATAATACACTGCCATATAAATTATTTGAAAGGCAGCTCTACCCATTAGAAAATATTTTGGTCCGTTGGGTAGCATTTTTTATTATCGAATATCTGAATTTTTGAGTTGTCCGGTATTAGATGTAGATAACAGAGCTGTCCAGAAAGTTCCTACCCAACAGTATTTCACATAGCTAGGTGACAAGGTACCATGGGAATTGCATTTAGAGCTCTTTGGCCACTTGTCTCTGAAAAAGACTAAAGTCTTTCTACCTTCATGCTAACACCAAAACATATTTCATACCAAGCCAGATATCTGCCTTCTGTTGGGGCTCGTGCACTGTAAAAATTGGACGAGTGCCATCATTTTGACAGGTAGCACTCATCCCCGTGTTATTCGATGAGGCTGTGTACATGTTCAATTATTATTTACATTTTTTTTTTAGGTACGAGGAAACAAAAATGCACCATGCGTGATATGCCTCCAATAATCCAAATGTACTCGGATTTGATCCGAGTGTGGTCCAATTGTCACAGAGCGATTGGAGAAGATGAAGAAACTTTTATTTTCCTCATCCAAGAAAATCGAATCATACCGATTTTCTTGACTGAGAAAAAAATGTTTGTATGACCCTAACCATTGTGACACAAGAGTGAAACTGACAAAGATTATAATATTTTATATTCCTGGCCTCGCCCTGTTTTCATGTGATATTATTTTGTGCTGCTCACCCTTGTCTTCTGCTATGTCCTGAAACTGCATCAGTGGAGTTCGCTAGCTGAGTTTGTTACTCCTTGAGGCCAGTTGCTCTCTACAGGGGATCAACTTTGTAATATTTTTTTGGTACGCTACTAATAATAAAAGCATAAGTAATAACTGTTGAAAAAATACCTTCTTTTTTTTCAAAATTTTTCTTCTACTTTTTCTCTTCCAGGTCACCAACTTTTGCTGGAGGTCTTTTCTCTATCTCCAAGTCTTACTTTGAACACATTGGATCTTACGATGATCAGATGGAAATTTGGGGAGGAGAAAACGTAGAAATGTCTTTTAGGGTAAGTCCTTTTTTATGGTAAGAACCACCCCTTCTCCCTTCCCCCCCCCCTAAAAAAAAATAAAAATAAATAAACCTAGTCTGAATGAGACATATATAAACTTATGGAAACATATTTTGACAGCAATGCTTCATGGGAATAATATGTACAATAGCCCACATCAGACAAATCTGCGATCCAGCTGTAGATGACACTGTCATTGGGGGATGCAGGGTTCCCCCTCATTAATATATAGCAGGGTACTGGCCTGCTGGCTGAGATGCCACACCTCAGAAGGAGCACTGGCTATACAAGTTGTATGTCGCATGGCTTCACAATAAATCTAGAGGTTTTTTTTTGCAAAGTACACATTAAATGGGTTGACCATTTAATCCTGATTTCAACAAATGTTGGACATGTTTCTGCGGCACTAATACGGAAGTATTACCAGTTCTCCTCCTATATGTCTTACTGCATCCTTCCTCACAGGCTGCACATCCCTACTGATAAATAGGTCTGGTCACATGCCTCTCTACCGGCCTCCTCCAATAGAAAAACTGTTTTCTTATGTGAAATGTTTTCTATTGGAGGAAATGCGGTCACATGTCTCTCCGTCAGCATCGATGTAGTTGACAGCTGCACTGTCCTTGAGGAAGGTGGCAGTAACTGCTACAGGAAGACAATCTGTGATACTAATATATACATTAGTAAGTGCTACAAAATAATGTCCCCAACTCATTTGTTAAAGCAAACATAAAGTGGCCCCCCTCTTTTAACTTACCAGGGTCTTTGATCTATATGCTTAGTACTCTAGTCTGATATATTAAAGATGAACTTCCTATGTCCAGGACATACTTATAATTTTATATTTTTTATGTATACATCTATTGGCACACACATAATATTAGAGTTCAATATTTGCAGAGTAAGTTTTTGTTGACCCCTATTAATATATTCTCATTTTAGGTCTGGCAATGTGGTGGACAGCTGGAGATCATACCTTGCTCGGTTGTTGGCCATGTCTTCCGCACAAAAAGCCCTCATTCATTCCCTAAAGGTACGCAGGTGATTACTAGAAACCAGGTACGCTTGGCTGAAGTTTGGATGGATGACTATAAGGAGATTTATTACCGAAGAAACCAACAAGCTGCCAAAATGGTCAGAGAGGTAAGCTGAGCAGGTCTCTGTATTAGATAAAGTCCTTCAATGAAATGTGTACACTTTGACCATCCATTATGCCTTACAGTGAAATAACCATAAAAAAAATTACAACAATTTCTCAAATATCCTTTTCTAATTTTTCTGATTACCGCCTTCCCAAAATAATGTGAATTTCTGTATTTTCCAAAATAAAAAAAAAAGGAATTGGTGTTTCTTCTTTTCACTTTGACAAGCCTTAAAGACTTGACAATCTCTATTCATATTCGCTCCTACAGTATAAACTGAGTAATAATAAATGTGCAAATGGATACATGGAGCTGGACTGAGATCGTCTTGGGCCACCATGTTTCTGTATCTGTATTTATCCTGCTTCATCTGTGTTGTGTCCATTTGCGGTGATGAAACCTGAAGCTTGGGGACCCCAATGCAAAACCTTTTAATGGGGCTCCCAAACAATGATCCCAGATCTGTAACAGTATTGGTCTATTGGTAAAGGAGAACTTGTGGGTCCCCAGAGCCCAGGTGCGGCTGCAACCCTAACACTATACCGTATTTAATTTTTAGCTATGCCCTCATCCATTCCTCTCATTACTGCAGCAGAGTCTGGTCCCACCAAGTAATCCTCTAGTCTATTGTTGAGTTTGATCCTATCAGTACATTTGTTTTCAAAGCCACCAAGTTTCCAGACTGTTCTTTGCAATATTATACATAGGCTGAGGAAAGAGACTCTCATTATATTCACCTGCCTTTGAAACTGTCCTGCGAAACTAGATAGAAGCATAGACCTAAAAAAAAAGAGGAAACTTTATGGGATAGGTTTATAAGAACCAGCATTTATTAAGTCTACCCTTATACACTATTAGGCACAATCATTTTTCCCAAATATCCTACTGTAAGGGAAGCAACACAAAACAGGAAAAAAAAATGCAAATCATTATTAATACATTTTACCCAATAACTCGGAATCTTATTGGATTTAAGAATTTGTCATTTATTTTGATAACACCTTCTTTACAATTTTCCTGCTGTTTTCTACTATATTTCGCCATTCATTCACCAAAGGAGCTAATTCCGGTTCCACTTTTTAGCTATCAACAATTTGGCTTTTAAGGATTCTTCACAATAAAAATAATGCATTGTCCCTGTGCTTCAACCCAACAAGTATATATTTTTGAATTTTAATAATTTTTTATTGCTAAAGCTTTATTTTTTTACCATACTTCTAATACCTAACCAATATCTATATAGCTTAGGGCACTTCTTGAACCTGCTGATACATGATTTTTTTTTTTTAATTGCAGAGAAACTATGGAGATCTTTCTCCGAGACTGAAGCTGAAGGAAGACTTGAAGTGTAAGAACTTTTCATGGTACCTGCAGAATATCTATCCTGAGATGTTCATACCAGACCTCTCGCCCACGTATTACGGAGCGGTAAGTGATGGCTGAATGGTTTTACAATCCTGTGTCCTCCATTTCACATACTTTTCACTGACTCAAAGATGCACGGTCACATTTCTTTATTTGGATTCTGTCTTTATATTTGTTCTAGATTAAAAATGAAGGATCTCAGAGCTGCTTAGATGTTGGGGAAAATAACCATGGAGGAAAACCCTTAATCATGTACCCTTGTCATGGAATGGGAGGAAACCAGGTACAGACAGAAAACCAAGTTATCCTAGCCGAGACTTTTCTTTGTGCATATGGCTCTTTATTACAGCTTTTATATAACTTTTTAATGTATTCTTCAATTTGTATAGCAACATCGCCATCTACAGGCTAATTGAATGTAATTATAAATGCACGATACCAGCCAGGATGCCCAAGCTAGCATAGTCGAATTATAGGACAAATTTAGCATTAAGAGAGCCTGTCACGTTGAACATGAAGTTCCATCTGTGGACAACATGGTATAGACATTTGTAGATTGTGAGCCCTCGCGGGCAGGGTCCTCTCTCCTCCTGTACCAGTTGTGACTTGTATTTTTCAAGATTATTGTACTTGTTTTATTATGTATACCCCTCCTCACATGTAAAGCGCCATGGAATAAATGGCGCTATAATAATAAATAATAATAATAATAGAGAAGGAGAAGCTGCACAAAATTATATATAGGTTTTTTTTAGAGACAATTCAGTATAATTTGGATCTTCTTCATTGAAATCCCTGCTGTCTGTTTGCATGAGTCCAATGGGTGGTCCTACTAGGGATTCAAAGCTATCTCTGCATGTGCAGGACAGGGTATCCTGTCTTTCACTATATGCATATGAGTCCAGTGGGCGGTCCTACCATTGATCGACAGCTATCTCTGCTGCAAAGGAAAGAGACTCCTGACATTCACTGTATACATGAGTCCAGTGGGTGGTCCTACCATTGATCGACAGCTATCTCTGCCGCAAAGGAAAGGGACTCCTGGCATTCACTGTATACATGAGTCCAGTGGGTGGTCCTACCATTGATCGACAGCTATCTCTGCCGCAAAGGAAAGGGACTCCTGACATTCACTGTATACATGAGTCCAGTGGGTGGTCCTACCATTGATCGACAGCTATCTCTGCTGCAAAGGAAAGAGACTCCTGACATTCACTGTATACATGAGTCCAGTGGGTGGTCCTACCATTGATCGACAGCTATCTCTGCCGCAAAGGAAAGGGACTACTGACATTCACTGTATACATGAGTCCAGTGGGTGGTCCTACCATTGATCGACAGCTATCTCTGCTGCAAAGGAAAGGGACTCCTGACATTCACTGTATACATGAGTCCAGTGGGTGGTCCTACCATTGATCGACAGCTATCTCTGCTGCAAAGGAAAGGGACTCCTGACATTCACTGTATACATGAGTCCAGTGGGTGGTCCTACCATTGATCGACAGCTATCTCTGCTGCAAAGGAAAGGGACTCCTGACATTCACTGTATACATGAGTCCAGTGGGTGGTCCTACCAGTGATTGGCAGCTATCTCTTTAGCAACAGACAGGGAATCCTGACATTCACTGTATGCATAGGAGTCCAGTGGGTGGTTCTATTCAAACACCAGGAATGTCGGTGAATAAGTTACAAGGTTTGCTAAAACTTTTCTCAAATATATATTAATCTAATCCGCATCTCCTGCTCCATAACATCCGACTGTCAGATCAGACCGTCTTCAATATGACAGGTTCCTATTCTTCACTCCTATGTTAAGCCTGTAGCATTATGGGGGGGATGATCAAGCAAAATTTAGATGGAGTCTTCCTAAGCACAGAGACGCCTGTTGCTCCACAATCCAAAAGTAATTATTGGCGCTGTCTCGGGGGTTAGTGCTGAAGTGAAAGGAAATCGGGGGACTCTGGGTGCTGGCTCTACACCATTTGTAGAGGTTATTTTAACAAATTGCTGTTTTTTATTTTATGAAATGTAAGCGACTTGTTCTTGTGTTTTATAATTATTTTCTTTGTAATGTAGTTGTTTTTGTTCATGTTTTTCAGTATTTTGAATATTCATCACAAAAGGAGCTGCGCCACAACATAGCAAAGCAGCTATGCTTATTTTCCAAGTATGGCGTGGGCCAGGTAGAGCTCCGAGAATGCCAGTACAAGGGAAAAGGGACAACCGTACCCGGAAATGAAGAGTGGGAGTTCACAAAGGTACACGAGGTTCACCTAAGATTAACCATAATTATTGAACTATTGTTTAATAGGATACATCTATATGGAAAAAAAAGGCTTGCCAACCAAAATTAGGGTTTGTATTGGACACGTGAACCTGGAGTGCATCATCGAGTGAGCAAGGTTTCCATGTATCCGTATTAGTGTGAATTAGAAGGAGAAAATTAATCAGTCGGAGCCATTTAGAATTATGCATTGTTATGATTAGTGCTTGGCTAGCCGGGCAAGTATTTTAAAAGCTGCCAACCTTGTGGGGTTTTGCCCTGTATCAATATTGAGCATAAGCAGAGAAATGTACCCCCCAGAGAACAGGAATCCTACTGACCCTTTCCTCGTCTGTTAATGACTTGTTTGAGGAGGAGAATAGAGGCAGAGTCAAGAATATTGCAGTGAACTGCAATCCTGGTGTCCGAACGCACAGTTTGCTGTCCCACTGCTCATTTGCACTGACGGGCTAAACCAGCAGACATCCCATTTGTGTCCCATTGCAGTTTGAGATGAACAGTAAGGCCACGTGCACACGTTGCAGAGAGTGGTGCTGATTTTTCCGGACTGATTTTGGTAAATCCGCAGGTAAACCGCACTGTGGAATTACCACGGATTTACAAAATTTTTTTTGCTGATTCCACCTGCGGTTTTACACCTGCGGATTCCTATTATGAAGCAGGTGTAAACCGCTGCGGAATCCGCACAAAGAATTGACATGCTGCGGAATAAGCAACGCTACGTTTCCGCCCTTTTTTTTTCCGCAGCATGTGCACTGCGGATTTGGTTTTCCATAGGTTTACATGGTACTATAAACTCAGGGAAAACTGATGCAGATCCACATCAGCCAATCCGCTGAGGATCTGCAGCAAAATCCGCAACGTGTGCACATACCCTAAGACATGCCTAAGCATTGTCGTTGACTCTTTATTGTAGCTGTTTATATCCCTTGAGGCATAATGTATTGTTCTGAAAGTGTCCTCCTGCATTTGGAGATCTTAAAAGGAACCTGTCACCAGGGATATACAGGCCAATCCACAGACACCATGTTCTATAGTAGGAGGAACTAAGTGAAGTGATATATAGTTTTGTGAAAAAAAATTCAGTGGAGATGCTCGCTTAGGGTGGTTTCACACTTGCGTTTTTGTCTGCAGCGTTTTTTTTCCCTATATTTAAGATTGAAAACGCATGCGTTTTTTTGTGTACGCGTTTGGTCGCGTTTTGTGACGCATGCGTTTTTTTACTGCATGCGTTCATTTTCTGAAATGCTACTTGTAGTATTTTTAGAAGCGTTTTTTGGACCAAAAAAAACCGCATGCGTTTTCATGCATTTTTTTTGGGTCAAAAAATACATTGGAGTCAATGGGGACGCATGCGTTTTTTGGTGCATGCGTTTTTTGCGGTAAAAAACGCATGCTTTTTTTATTAAAAAACCAGAAAACACACTGATATGGCACCCCCCAACATAAAGGTGATAAAGGGAACCTAACCCTACCCCTAACCCTACCCCTAACCATACCCCTAACCCTAAGGGATCCTAACCCTACCCCTAACCCTAAGGGATCCTAACCCTACCCCTAACCCTACCCCTAACCCTAACCCTAACCATACCCCTAACCATACCCCTAACCCTAAGGGATCCTAACCCTAACCCTAATCCCTTTATGGTTAGGGTTAGGGGTAGGGTTAGGGTTAGGGGTAGGGTTAGGATCCCTTAGGGTTAGGGGTAGGGTTAGGGTTAGGATCCCGTAGGGTTAGGGTTAGGGTTAGGGTTAGTATCCCTTAGGGTTAGGGTTGGGGTAGGGTTAGGGGTAGGATCCCTTTAGGGTTAGGGTTATGATCCCTACCCCTAACCCTACCCCTACCCCTACCCCTAACTATTTCTGTTTATAGTGGGTTTTTTACTTTATTTTGATGATTGGCAGCTGTCACACATTTCTCAGCATGCGTTTAAAAAACGCAAACGCATGTAAAACCGCATGTAAACGCGTCAAAACGCCGCGTTTTTTTCACCACATGCAAAAACGCATGCGTCAAAAAAAACGCAGCGTTTACATGCGTTTTTTCACCATGCGTTTTTTACCGCAAAAACGCACCCCAAAAAACGCCAATGTGAAACCAGCCTTACACGAGCGTTGATTTTTTTTTTTTTTTTTTTCATGTGAAAGAAAATGAGAGAATCATATGACAGGTGAGGAGGAGACAGATAACAAGATTTCTCCATCTTCTCCATTGTCTGAGACCGCGGATGTCGGACTTTGGCTATGTAGCCTAATGGAGAGTTGTGGATGGTAAAATACCCCAAGACAAGATTACCACTTACTAGTAGAAGTATCACTGGCTAGATGCGTCATGCATTTCTCTACCTCAACGCACGTTTCGCCCTCACTTCTTAAGGGAACGTATTTTACCACCCATAACTCTCCATAGCTGATACATTTGCTTGTTTACTTTGGCACCACAAGCAGTTATCACCCACTGGTCTAATATCCTATCCATTCTTATCTGTACTCCTCCCCCATCTATGTCAAATACACCTGTTTTTTCCTTACCATAGGATTCCACTATTTCAGTTGATCTTACAGAAGTTTACATCAATATGCACTAGGCACTTTAACTATCTTATTGTTGTATTAGATAGCATTATTCTGGGTCCATTTTTTGTTTTGGATCTATACCACCTCTTGCACTAATACATTGCATCATTGTTCTAAGGCATGACAGTCCAGTTTAGGGCAGAGACAGACTGCTGTATTTCTCCTGAGAGAATCGCATCCTAAACCTTAGTACTAGCTGTCGGCTCTCCTGACCTGAGCTTGACTGCTGCATAGTAATCCCTCACAATGTCTTGCTCAGGTCAGGAGAGGTGCCAGGCCAGTCCGTGCAGTGCCATGCGATTCTTGTACGAGAAATACGGCAGTCTGTCTCTGCCCTTACTCTCAGAAAGGAGACTTCTTTTTTTTTTTGTAGGATAGTGTGCCTGTACTCACATGTGTTGTAAAGTGCGTCTGTGTCTCTCACACTAGAAGCACCTTGTTTTAGCGTGTTTGTTTTTCATATGTCAAAAAAGATTCTATTTGTGCATATTTTGTCCTAAGCTGTCACTGTGTTCACCTTGTCCGTGTGGGATAATACCCATCCAGATGTTACACTTTTGATTTATTGAAATTCTGGACATGCCACCATTGGATTGCACACATCTTTCCATTCTGAAGCCTCTAAACAATAATATTTGACTGTTTAAAAAAAAAAATCTACCTTATTCTAAGGCTAGGTTCACATTGCGTTATGTGAACCCGTTAAACGGACTACGTTACACCGCGGCATAATGCGGTGTAACGTAGTCCGTTAACGTCGCCATGCTTGTAATGGCGAACGCATCGCTAGAGCACGCCCACATTGGGCGTGCACTGGCGATGTGCCGTCATTTGAGTGACTGACCTCGAACGCTGCTTGCATCGTTCGCAGTCCGTTCCTCGCTAGCGCAGATTGGGCATCTGCGCTAGCGGGAACGGCAAACGCGATCCCTTTTGGGACATTGCGTTAGCGCAGTCCGTAGCGCTATGCGCTAAATGGACTGCCCTAACGCAATGTGAACCTAGCCTAACAATTAATGGAGCGTGTGGCATAGCAAATTGCTGTGCTTCTGAGGGCCAAAGGAGGCCCAATGTACAAGTAGATGTGTCTCTAGTAAAGTGGTCATTTGGTGTATGTGTCTATAAGGGCTTATGCACAGGACTAAGGCCTCTTTCACACTTTTGTTTCTTACAATCGCTCACAATCCGTTTTTTTTTACGGATCCGTAGCGTTTTCCAAGCAAATCTGTAGCATCGCTTGAAAACTGATTGAAAGGTTGGTCACACTTGTCAAACAGTGTTTGACAAGTGTGACCAACTTTTTACTATTGATGCTGCCTATGCAGCATTAATAGTAAAAAGATATAGTGTTAAAAATAATTAAAAAAATAAAAAATCTTGACATTCTCACCTTCCGGCATCCCTCGCAGCCTTCCCGATGCTCGTAACGCTAGGCAGCATCAATAGTAAAAAGAGAGAGAGAGCATTTCCCTGACTGGAAATTCTTCCACGCATGCTCAGTTTCAAAAGACGGAACCCGTCGCTAGATTCCTGCTTTTGACACACAGCGACGGATCCTGCGTCCATAGACTTCCGTTGTAGCCAATGACGGACGGTGCAGGATCCATCGCTGCACGATTTTCCGACGTGCACGAAAAAACGTTCCTCTGTGCGTTGTCTCCGCCCGACGGACAGCGATTTTACGACGGATCCAGTGCACAACGGATGGCCATCCGTCACAATCCATCGGTAATACAAGTCTATGAGGAAAAAAATGGATCCAGCAGAAACATTTGCTGGATCCATTTTTTTTTTTTTCACAAAACGACGCATTGTGACGGAAAAAGAAAGACGGAAGTGTGAAAGAGGCCTTGACATGCGCACAAAGTCTGTATGGCAATATACCGAGACCTTACAGCTTCCTAGCATGGAGGTGCATGGCCACCACCAGCCCCATGCATGGTCCTAATGGTTCCTTTGGGCATTGTGTGTACAAGAATACTCTTCCCTAGAAGTAATACATGAGGAGTGCCTGTGTACATACAGATTTCAGAGAAGCATGCCACCATTGGATTGCACACATCTTTTTATCCTGACACATCTAAATGAACAATAATATTTGACTGCTTAAAAAATCCTATATTATATAGTAAATGTGTTTTGTTTTGTTTTTTCTAAACAGGAGCGATTACTGAAAAACGGTGGCTCAAATTTGTGTTTAACATCTCGAGGAGAACATCCAGCCACCGCAGAATGCAATCCTGGAGATGTACATCAGAGATGGGGCTTCAGCTAATCCCCATTAGATATTGACTGTGAGGGCTCCATCTCTTCAGTGCCTTTGATTTTATTGGATCCTGCTGAGAAATCTGAAGATAAAAGTCACCAAAGGAGCCAGAAAACCTTTTTAACTTTTTGTCTTCCACTGATTCGTTTACATTTTAGAACGGTGCCTTGAAGGAAGAGTAAAAAAAAACAAACAAAAAAAAACACAAACCAAAAGAACATCATTGAACTTCATTCATAAAGCTAAATTCTGAAATAAGAGGGGCATTTCAGAACAATTTGGGTACTGGGGTTCCCCTTAACTTGATATTTGGATGGTATGAACATGGTTGAATTGCACTAGCTGCTCTTTTATACACTACAGGCGTGCGACATACAATTCCTGATAATGTGGTTGGAGTCTTGATGAGGTTCCTCTGTGAAGTGACATGCTGCTTTTTTGGTTCTTTGTAGCAATATCCTACTCCTACATCTCCTAGTCAATTTCTAATGCGGGTTTAAGGAAATTCTGGGTTTCCACCTGCCGTGAATCCACAAACCTCTACAGCCGCAGAAAAGCCATGATATAACGAGAGCCTAAGAAGGTGTCCTTTCTGAATGCATGATCACTCTGAGGGTTTTCTACACTGGATTACACAATATCTCTCCTATGGACATTTAAAAGACAGTCCTGCTTGGGTTTAGTGATACTTTACCAGTGAATTTTTCCTTCTGCATAAGATAAAGAAAAACCTCAGGTTCACCTGCTCCACCCAGGAGGAGCAGAGCATCTCTGCTGCATTTACCACCTGACTTGGCCGCACTGTCCTTTCTTTCTTCTTTTGTAGGCATCCTTTAGGGCAGCTACAACCCTTTAGGCCTTGTGATCCCCAACATACTTAACCAAAAAAAAAATCTTCATTGTCATGTTTTTTTTTTCCTTTAGAATTATTTATATGAAATATGAGAACTACATAATTTCATTTTTTTTCAATTTTTAGAAAGAAATGAAGGCTCTTCCAGGTGAAAGCAGTTTTCAATACTACTGTGCAATTTTAATAATGATGGTACGTGATAATTTAAAGACCATCTATCACATGTATACACTGGAGGCAAAAATTTAGGAAATGCCATACATCTGCTGAACCATGATGCCGGTTTGTTGCTACTGTATATCATAACCGATAATGACAGGTGCTCCGTACAACTGGCGCTTTATCATTTTCTCCCCATCAGCTAAGATACGTGATATGTCAGAATTGCAGCTCCTTGCTCACAGTTTTAATGTTGTCTTGTTTTTAATTTTTTTTTTTTATTGTTAACGATCTAATAGGATGAAGGGTTTATTATTTTTTGTTTCCTCTTTAGGGGGGGTGATACTAAATATGAGGCTGAATCACTGTGACTCTATGATTAGTTAAGTTGGCAGTAAGGACTATGCCTAAATTAGGCTTCCTTCAAACAGAGCAGAATGTCCGACGTGATTCTGTGTATTTATAATGTTGAAATCATTGTGTACAAAATGTAAATGCAAAGCATTACGGCAATTGGTTACAGCTCCGGTCTGTTAGTTAAAATAAAAAACTATTTTCATTGTGTTATGTTATCTTGTGTTTTGTCTTTTGGTGGAGACCGGTATAATAAAATTTAGTGAGGAAAGAAGAGTAGACTATACCCAAAATGCACGGAAACACATTAAAGAAGTGTGCAATGCTAAACTGCAGATCAGTTTACACAAAAATTAAAAAAAATCCTACATCAGGATTAAAAACTATTTAAGACCACAAGTAACTGTGGATCCACTAGTGATGTAAGTGGCCTCCAGCATTATTAACCCTCTTAAGATCTCAAAGAATGAAAGAACCAACATCGAGGTAAAAAAAAAGACACCCAAAAGGTAAAGTAGGCTTAGGAACTACTAGGTGACTTTGGATGCGACACCTGACAAGGGGCCAAAGTTTGCTAGATGTTACTGCTATGTCGCAACACAAAACAAGTTAATGGGGTGACGTTGCGTCCCTGAAGATACTGCAAATGTGAAAAACAAATCTCATGACCTCCAATAGAGTTGGATTCTTTTGCAACTTGCTTATCAATCACCATACTCTCGGGTCACAATGCCACCCCATTCCCTTATATTGTACTGCAAGGTAGCGGCAACACGTAGCAAACTGTGGCCGCCTGACCGATATCTCTGTCAAAGTTGTTGTGTAGCCAGAGTATAAATAGTTATATTTTTTTCATTATTATGTGACATTGGGGCAACTGTAAAAAAAATAAATAAAAAAAAAACGCACACAAAATACTTACCATGCATACTTTTGTGCACCACTTTTGTTCATTCTTGATAGATAAACCGGAGATTCTATCCTATTCTATACTTGATCCTTCCTGGAGAAATAGGCGTTATTTGCATAATGGAGTATTGACCGATCTATTGGTGGAAATGTTGGGTCAATTCCATAGTATGATTTAATCATATTCTACATGAGGGCAGATCGTGCATAGAGAAATCTGACAAAGTATGGGCTTTGTGGTGCCGGTCACCCTTACCATGTACACTAGAGATGAGCAAATTTAATTGTGTGGAATTGAATTCTACTCCAATATACAAAACAGGATTTCTAGCCAAAAGAGGGTTTGGAAACAAGTCCGTTGGTGGCACAGCTGTGCCTGCAGATCAGGCAGTTTCCCTGGAGTTACTGCGGAAGCCAGCGTTTGTGGCAAAGTGGGAGACGCTCACACAGACGTGTTTGAGCAGAACGAGCAGACACGTCTGTGTCAGTGTCTCCCACTTTGCCAACAATGCTCGCTCCTGCAGCAACTCCAGGGAAACTGCCTGATCTGCAGGCACAGCTGTGCCACCAACGGACTTGCTTCCAAACCCTCTTTTGGCTAGAAATCTTCCTTGCCTGGATATATAGATCTCAGCATTTCCACTGTATCACCAACGCCGACCAGCACAGTAACTCCATTTAAACATGGATGTGTCCTTTTTTCAGAACCAAATACCCATCTTACTACCTGTTGGTGCACACTGTATGCATTCCTACCTTGGTGTCTTTTGGACCCCAGTGCAAAAAAATGTTTTTGTCCCTCAGTGTTGATTTTATGTATGCGCCCTCATATTTATCTACCTCAACGATACGAAATGTTCAAATTCTAGAAAACAAACTACAAAAAGCGACATTGTGATCAAGGCCACTGATTGGCCAAAACATACATTTTTTCCTGTCGCCTCGCTTCTCACCAATAAATTATTCACTAGAAGCAAACCTTCTCCTGTACGAGTGAAGTGATTATATATTTTATTATTGCACAGTGTATTGATTGGAGCAGACAACAGGCGAATGGCAGAAGGTAAGTAGTTTGTAATTTTATTTTTTTTTCTTCAATGTCTGTGCTCTTGGTTATTGCAGGTAAAACTAAGAACACTACACGTGTTCGAAACGCGTCCAGTTATTCAAGACATTCCTTCCCCCTATGTGTACTGGTTTGTCAAGCAGCTTACTTTTTAAATTTGTCCAAATAAAGACTTTTGATTTTATTTCCTGAGCTGGATACCTTCATTTTCATGCACTTGGTTATTGTTGCCTGGTGGAGGCTTCATTGTGTGAGTATGCGTGGGCTGCAGCACTACCAAACTGTGTGTAGGGGTCTGTTATGGCTGGCAATCAGGCAACACAGCGTGCAGTAATCAGCGCACATACAGAGATCTGGCAATAACCCAAAACAATAGGACGAGCTCTGAGACGTGGAATCTCTGTAGACTGCAGTACCTGATCTATCCTCACACAACTGGAAGCAGCAGTGGATTGCGCCTATCAACTACCTATGCAACTCGGCACTGCCTGAGGAGCTGACTAGCCTGAAGATAGAAATACAAGCCTGACTTACCTCAGAGAAATACCCCAAAGGAATAGGCAGCCCCCACATATAATGACTGTTAGCAAGATGAAAAGACAAACGTAGGAATGAAATAGATTCAGCAAAGTGAGGCCCGATATTCTAGACAGAGCGAGGATAGCAAAGAGAACTATGCAGTCTACAAAAAACCCTAAAACGAAAACCACGCAAAGGGGCAAAAAGACCCACCGTGCCGAACTAACAGCACGGCGGTGCACCCCTTTGCTTCTCAGAGCTTCCAGCAAAAGATAATAACAAGCTGGACAGAAAAAACAGAAAACAAACTAGAAGCACTTATCTAGCAGAGCAGCAGGCCCAAGGAAAGATGCAGTAGCTCAGATCCAACACTGGAACATTGACAAGGAGCAAGGAAGACAGACTCAGGTGGAGCTAAATAGCAAGGCAGCCAACGAGCTCACCAAAACACCTGAGGGAGGAAGCCCAGAGACTGCAATACCACTTGTGACCACAGAAGTGAACTCAGCCACAGAATTCACAACAGGGGTCCTCATACTGTGTGGGGGCATTTAAGCTGTACATCATATTGTATGTGTGGGTGTCTGATGGGGCCCTCATATTTTGGGGGGGGGTCCTCACGCAGTCTGGGGGGTCATTAAACTGTGTGTGTGGGCTGTGGGGAACCCTACGTTGTCAGTGAGGACCATCTTATAGTGTGTAGGGGGTTGTGAGGTGGTCATACGGTGTAGGGGCACTTCAGGAGCATTGTGTTGGGTTTAATGTAGCAACATCATAATTTGTGATTGGCGTACTGTGGTGTCATATTTTTTGTGTGGGGGGAATTGACTATGTGGGTATAATGCAGCATGGGGGCCTTTTTTGCAGACTTTATATTCTATAAGGGCTACAGTAATGGGTGAGAACTCTAAAGGGTTTCCGTGTTGGCGTAAGTATTAGGCTACGTTCACATTAGCGTTACGCTAATGTGCGTCGCTGTTGCGTCGGCGACGCAGCGGCGACGCGCCCCTATGTTTAACATAGGGGACGCGTGCGTCTTTTTGCACGCGTTTTCCGACACGTGCGTCGTTTTAGACGCTAGCGTCGGATGCAAGAAAACGCTACAAGTTGCATTTTTCTTGCGTCCGATTTCGGCAAAAAACGACGCACGCGTCGCAAAACGCGCGCGTTTTTGCACGCGTTTGCGCGCGTTTTTCCGTGCGTCGCCGCTGCGTCGCCAACGCAACGGCGACGCGACGCTAATGTGAACGTAGCCTTTTGTACTTGCAACAAAACGTGACTCTCCTCCTGACTTTAAAAGTTGGAAGGTTTGACCCCACTTACTAAGTCAAGCATCTTCTTTTTTTTTTTGGACCGGTGTAGGGTACTTTTTCTGTGGGCCATTTTGATTTCTATGTATGTCACTGCTTCCAAGGCCAAGTCTCACAGATCACTGTACGTCACGGACATGTGATAAATGACCTGAGGTCTGAAGGAATAATTATTCCTGGCAATACAATCAGAAATATTCATTTACACATGAGCACCCCCTCTGAGAGAACTTCCAGCACAGGGAGTGGTGTAGCTTTCTTGAGTTTTGGATGGGAAGGCAAGTTACTTACAAAGGTGAGATGTCCAAGAATGTCAGATGGAGGTGGGCTGGGAAAGAGGATGTAGAGCTGTAAGTGCAGGGCCAAGCCCCCTGCACTTGTGCCTCTTTTGCATAAAAATTGGATAAGGAATTTCTTTGAAATGAAAGCAAAGATTACAAAAAAATATACCAGTAAACAGTAGATATAATCTGTATTACAGTGCTCTAACGTGTTTGCTCCTTGATACTGACCGTTTCTCTTTAAGCATTTATGACAAAAGCCGTTAAAGTATTAGAGTACCGTAATTGATAGTCATTTACTCATAAACATAAAACACCGAAAGAACTTGGGGCCTGATTTAATCAAGACTGTTAGTGATCACAGAGGTCTTGATGAGGGCACGTGCTGAAGTCAGATGCTCCTAGTCCTAATTCATGAAGAGGTGCATACCTATTCAAGAATTTGGAGCGTCTGACAAGGGGTGTGTGCAGCGCCCCAGAGTCCTAGTCGTTGCAGTAATGTCGTTCTTCCACCAGGGGGAGCGATGTTACGTCTGATGGCACCAAAGGAGTTCACCCTGCCAGGTATCACAGCCACACACACACTACACACACTGGCCACCACGGGGAGCAAAAGGTTCTATCTATTAGGCCACTCCTCACACTTGGGTAAAACTCTGGGTTTGGTTAGGAAGTGGGACAGTTGGAGACAGAAGAGAAGCTGACTGGAGGGAGAAGGAGATAGTCAGGAGGAGAGGAGCACACTGGGCTCGGCCCAGGAAGGGAAAGAAGGACACCGAGTTGCGCCTGCAACCCATGCGGCAGCCTCCTAAGAAAGGAAGTGTGCCGTAGTGAGTGAGCAAAGAAGTCGTAGCAACAGGAGTAAAACACCGGTGGGAGACCAGCTAGGAGCAGGCTGCCTCCCACTGAGCGCAGATCCGGTAGCCGGAACACCGAAGGAGTAATAGACTCTATGCTTTACTTCAGAGACCGGCAGGACAGTCGATTCCAAGTTAGCTGCCCGATCTAAGAACCTAAGCAGACAAGGTGGCAACGCGGAGGAGGGGCGATGCTAGGGTCCCTATAAAATAGCCTCCGGCCACCACCGTCATACGGGTTTGTCCTATCCATCTGGGGGACAGAGAGAAGAGTAACAAGAGTGAGGACCCTATGGGAGCTAATGCACGTAGGGACCTACTACATTACTGTGCGCAAGGGGAAGACTACTGATTTCCACCTGGATAAGGGGACTCTGGAATTGCCATCAGACCGGCCGGACTCTGCCTACCCTGTCATCCGGCACCCTGGACTGTGGATGCTGAAGCCTTCAGTAAAGGTAAAGAGACTGCACCCACTGTGTCCTCGTTATTTACCGCGCCTTGCACCATCCACCATCACCATCTACACCTCTGGGAAGCCCTGGGGATATACTTCACCTGTGGGAAGGTATTCCATCTAGCTGCCATTCCATCACCCCAGCGGACCCCCTAAGCAGCGTCGGTCACCCTGACCGAATACCACAGGTGGTGTCACAAACACTACCATTATCTACAAACTCTACCCCCTTTTATTGGGCGCCCCTCATAGGGCCACGGTCCGGGTCAGGCCACCGTGACATCCCAGCTGAGGGAACTGAAGGACCCAGTACCGAGTACCCCATTGCCCTTACGTGGGGGCGATCCATTTGCACTAGAGCTGAGCGAATTTGATTTGATTTCTGGCTTATGAAACGCCATAGTTCGTCATGAATAAGACGAGCTGTGGCCTCACGCCCGCATCCTGCCTCAGCGTGCTGATTTTCTCAGTTGAGAGAAACTAGGGTAAAAATGCCAGAAGTTGCAAAATTGTGGCACAACTCCGAGTTTTGATTACATTTTGTGACTTTTCAATGATTTTACATGGGAAATGTGGCATGAAATCTTTCATGAATTTTCCCTCAGTCCCAAAAAGTTACAATATACATTTAAAGGTTGCTGAATCAGTTGGGAACCAAGTATAGTTGAATGACATTGATGGAGTGTCATAGACTGGGTAAGAGATCCAGATGTATTTTTATAACATAAGTAGGTTAACCCAACATTGTCTTGTGCTGTATAACAGAGGCGTGTCTAGGTTTTCTGGCACCCGGGGCAAGAATTCATTTTGGCGCCCCCCCAGCTCACATGCGAGTTGCACACTTATCCTGGCATCACACTGGCGTATTGCATCTGATGCGAGATCATCGGATGCGATATGCTAATGACACTCGGCTCCTGCTCGCAGCAGAGCAGGAGCCGAGTGTCATGCGTCTGTGCTCCGATTCTCTCGCACAGGGAGGATTGGAGCACAGCTGCGGAGGAGGCAGAGAAACTAATTTCTCCATCTCCTCCATTGCTGGGGTCCGCTTATAACGCACATCACTCGGATGATATCCGAGTGGAGTGCGCTGTCTCACTCACACCCATAGGTTTATATAGGTGCGAGTGAGCCGGGAGTTTTCCTAGGTCCGAGACAATCGCAGCATGCTGCGATTGTCTCGGACCGAGAAAAACGGGCGACAAAAAGTCGGCTGCTGGGAGCGGCCCCATAGCTTAACATTGGTCCGAGTGCAATGCGATTATTTTATCGCATTGCACTCGGCCGTTTAAAATGCCAGTGTGACGCCGGCCTTAGGCATGTACCCATGAGCTCCTCTCCCTAATACTCTCAATATTCAGTGAAAAACTGAGAGAAGCAGAATAGAAGCTCGTTGTCACAGGACTATAAGTATGAAAGTCACATATGAGTGAAATGTCCATGTGATGACTACTGGAACCTACAGAGCTGAATCCTGACATCGCAGCTTCTGAATTCTCACAACTAATGCACTGCACACTTTTAGGATTCTCCCTTGCCGGTGGACAGTCATGTCAGCACAAGCATGTGATTTGTAAACCTCTGGCCACATTCCGACTAGACTCTCTCAGTTCATTTCCATTGAGTGAGGCCACACATATCTAGCCCCTTTACCCCCAAGGGTGGTTTACACGTTAATGACCAGGCCAATTTTTACAATTCTGACCACTGTCCCTTTATGAGGTTATAACTCTGGAACGCTTCAATGGATACCAGTGATTCTGACATTGTTTTCACGTGACATATTGTACTTTATGATAGTAGTAAAACTTCTTTGATATTACCTGCGTTTATTTGTGAAAAAAAACGGAAATTTGGCGAAAATTTTGAAAATTTTGCAATTTTCCAACTTTGAATTTTTATGCAATTAAATCACAGAGATATGTCACACAAAATACTTAATAAGTAACATTTCCCACATGTCTACTTTACATCAGCACAATTTTGGAACCAAAATTTTTTTTTGTTAGGAAGTTATAAGGGTTAAAGTTGACCAGCAATTTCCCATTTTTACACCATTTTTTTTTTTTAGGGACCACATCTCATTTGAAGTCATTTTGAGTGGTCTATATGATAGAAAATACCCAAGTGTGACACCATTCTAAAAACTGCACCCCTCAAGGTGCTCAAAACCACATTCAAGAAGTTTATTAACCCTTCAGGTGTTTCACAGGAATTTTTGGAATGTTTAAATAAAAATGAACATTTAACTTTTTTTCACAAAAAATTTACTTCAGCTCCAATTTGTTTTATTTTACCAAGGGTAACAGGAGAAAATGGACCCCAAAAGTTGTACAATTTGTCCTGAGTACGCCGATACCCCATATGTGGGGGTAAACCACTGTTTGGGCGCATGACAGAGCTTGGAAGCGAAGGAGCACCATTTGACTTTTCAATGCAAAATTGACTGGAATTGAGATGGGACGCCATGTTGCGTTTGGAGAGCCACTGATGTGCCTAAACATTGAAACCCCCCCACAAGTGACACCATTTTGGAAAGTAGACCCCTAAGGAACTTATCTAGAGGTGTGGTGAGCACTTTGACCCACCAAGTGCTTTACAGAAGTTTATAATGCAGAGCTGTAAAAATAAAACAAAAACTTTTTCCCGCAAAAATTATTTTTTAGCCCCCAGTTTTGTATTTTCCCAAGGGTAACAGGAGAAATTGGACCCCAATAGTTGTTGTCCAATTTGTCCTGAGTATGCTGATACCCAATATGTGGTGGAAAACCACCGTTTGGGCGTATGGGAAGGCTCAGAAGGGAAGGAGCGCCATTTGGAATGCAGACTTAGATGGAATGGTCTGCAGGCGTCACATTGCGTTTGCAGAGTTCCTAATGTACCTAAACAGTAGAAACCCCCCACAAGTGACCACATATTGGAAACTAGACCCCCCAAGGAAATTATCTAGATGTGTTGTGAGAACTTTGAGCCCCCAAGTGTTTCACTACAGTTTATAACGCAGAGCCGTGAAAATAAAAAATCTTTTTTCCCACAAAAATTATTTTTTAGCCCCCAGTTTTGTATTTTCCCAAGGATAACAGGAGAAATTGGACCCCAACTTATCTACATGTGTTGTGAGGACTTTGAACCCCCAAGTGTTTCACTACAGTTTATAACGCAGAGCCGTGAAAATAAAAAATAAAAAATTTTTCACAAAAATTATTTTTTAGCCCCCAGTTTTGTATTTTCCCAAGGGTAACAGGAGAAATAGGACCCCAAAAGTTCTTGTCCAATGTGTCCTGAGTACACTGATACCCCATATGTTGGGGTAAACCCCCGTTTGGGCACACGGGAGAGCTCGGAAGGGAAGGAGCACTGTTTTACTTTTTCAATGCAGAATTGGCTGGAATTGAGATCGGACGCCATGTCACGTTTGGAGAGCCCCTGATATGCCTAAACAGTGGAAACCCCCCAATCATAACTGAAACCCTAATCCAAACACACCCCTAACCCTACTCCCAACGGTAACACTAACCACACCTCTAACCCAGACACAACCGTAACCCTAATCCTATTCCCAACCGTAAATGTAATCCAAACCCTAACTTTAGCGCCAACCCTAACTGTAGCCTTAACTCTAGCCCCAACCCTCGCCCTAGCCCTAGCCCTAACCCTAGCCCTAACCCTAATGGGAAAATGGAAATAAATACATTTTTTTAATTATTTAATTTTTCCCTAACTATGGGGGTGATAAAAGGGGTTTTGATTTACCTTTTATAGCGTTTTTTTTAGCGGATATTTATGATTGGCAGCAGTCACACTCTGAAAGAAAAAAATATTTTTTGCGTTACCACATTTTGAGAGCTATAATTTTTCCATATTTGAGTCCACAGAGTCATGTGAGGTCTTGTTTTTTGCAGGACGAGTTGACGTTTTTATTGGTAACATTTTCGGGCACGTGACATTTTTTGATCGCTTTTTATTCCGATTTTTGTGAAGCAGAATGACCAAAAACCTACTATTCATGAATTTCTTTTAAGGTAGGCATTTATACCGCTAAATAACCTGCTATAACAGTAAATCAAGCTAAGGCTAAGGTTAGGGTTAGGGCTAGGGTTAGGGCTAGGGTTAGGGTTGGGGCTAGGGTTAAGGCTACAGTTAAGGTTGGGGCTAAAGTTAGGGTTAGGGTTGGGGCTAAAGTTAGGGTTAGGGTTTGGATTACATTGATGGTTGGGACTAGGGTTGGGATTAGGGTTAGGGGTGTGTCAGGGTTAGGGGTGTGTTTAGGGTTGCCGTTGAGATTAGGGTTAGGGGTGTGTTTGGATTAGGGTTTCAGTTATAATTGGGGGGTTTCCACTGTTTAGGCACATCAGGGGCTCTCCAAACGCGACATGGCGTCCGATCTCAACTCCAGCTAATTCTGCGTTGAAAAAGTAAAACAGTGATCCTTCCCTTCCGAGCTTTTCCGTGTGCCCAACCAGGGGTTTACCCCAACATATGGGGTATCAGTGTACTCAGGACACATTGGACAACAACTTTTGGGGTCCTATTTCTCCTGTTACTCTTGGGAAAATACAAAACTGGGGGCTCTGCGTTATAAACTGTAGTGAAATACTTGGGGGTTCAAAGTCCTCATAACACATGTAGATAAGTTCCTTGGGGGTCTAGTTTCCAATATGGGGTCACTTGTGGGGGGTTTCTACTGTTTAGGTACATTAAGGGCTCTGCAAACGCAATGTGACGCCTGCAGACCATTGCATCTAAGTCTGCATTCCAAATGGCGCTCCTTCCCTTCCGAGCTCTCCCATGCGCCCAAACGGTTGTTCCACCCCACATGTGGGGTATCAGTGTACTCAGGACAAATTGGACAACAACTTTTGGGGTCCTATTTCTCCTGTTACCCTTGGGAAAATACAAAACTGGGGGCTTAAATATAATTTTTGTGGGAAAAAAAAGGATTTTTTTATTTTCACGGCTCTGCGTTATAAACTGTAGTGAAACACTTGGGGGTTCAAAGCTCTCACAACACACCTAGATGAGTTCCTTATGGCAGGGGTCCCCAACTCCAGTCCTCAAGGCCCACCAACAGGTCATGTTTTCAGGATTTCCTTTGCATTGCACAGGTGATGCAATTATTACCTGGGCAAGACTAAGGAAATCCTGAAAACATGACATGTTGGTGGGCCTTGAGGACTGGAGTTGGGGACCCCTGCCTTATGGGGTCTACTTTCCAAAATGGTGTCACTTGTGGGGGGTTTCAATGTTTAGGCACATCAGTGGCTCTCTAAACGGAACATGGCGTCCCATCTCAATTCCAGTCAATTTTGCATTGAAAAGTCAAATGGCGCTCCTTCCCTTCCGAGCTCTGCCATGCGCCCAAACAGTGGTTTACCCCCACATATAGGGTATCAGCGTACTCAGGACAAATTGTACAACAACTTTAGGGGTCCAATTTCTTCTCTTACCCTTGGGAAAATAAGATTGGGGCGAAAAAATCATTTTTGTTAAAAAAAAAATGAATTTTTATTTTTACGGCTCTGCATTATAAACTTTTGTGAAGCACTTGGTGGGTCAAAGTGCTCACCACACATCTAGATAAGTTCCTTAGGGGGTCTACTTTCCAAAATGGTGTCACTTGTGGGGGGTTTCAATGTTTAGGCACATCAGGGGCTCTCCAAACGCAACATGGCGTCTTATCTCAATTCCAGTCAATTTTGCATTGAAAAGTCAAATGGCACTCCTTTGCTTCCGAGCTCTGCCGTGCGCTCAAACAGTGGTTTGCCCCCACATGTTGGGTATCAGTGTACTAATGACAAATTGTACAACAATCTTTGGGGTCCATTTTCTCCTGTTACCCTTGGTAAAATAAAACAAATTGGAGCTGAAGTAAATTTTTTGTGAAAAAAAAAAAAAGTTAAATGTTCATTTTTATTTAAACATTCTAAAAATTCCTGTGAAACACCTGAAGGGTTAATAAACTTCTTGAATGTGGTTGTGAGCACCTTGAGGGGTGCAGTTTTTAGAATGGTGTCACACTTGAGTATTTTTTATCATGTAGACCCCTCAAAATGACTTCAAATAAGATTTGGCCCCTAAAAAAAATGGTGTTGTAAAAATGAGAAATTGCTGGTAAACATTTAACCCTTGTAGCTCCCTAACAAAAAAACATTTTGGTTCCAAAGTTGTGCTGATGTAAAGTAGACATGTGGGAAATGTTACTTAAGTATTTTGTGTGACACATCTATGTGATTTAATTGCATAAAAATTCAAAGTTGGAAAATTGCGAAATTTTCAAATATTTCGCCAAATTTCCATTTTTTTTCATAAATAAACGCAGGTAATATCAAAGAAATTTTACCAATATCATGAAGTACAATATGTCACGAGAAAACCATGTCAGAATCACCGGGATCGGTTGAAGCGTTCCAGAGTTATAACCTCATATAGGGACAGTGGTCTGAATTGTAAAAATTGGCCTGGTCATTAACGTGCAAACCACCCTTGGGGGTAAAGGGGTTAAGGTCCACCCCACATGTACGGAATAGTATGTCCAATGACAGAAAGGGGCTAGTCAGCACATGACCACATGTATGTAAATCACCGGCATGGGAGAATCCTTACAGCGTGCAGTGCGCACTGTGAGAACTCAGAAGTTTCTGAGGGACGTTATTCTGGATTATCTCAATGAGAATAACTGTTTAACTCCATATCAGCATGGGTTTATGAGAAATCGCTCCTGTCAAACCAATCTAATCAGTTTTTATGAAGAGGTAAGCTATAGGCTGGACCACGGTGAGTCATTGGACGTGGTATATCTCGATTTTTCCAAAGCGTTTGATACCGTGCCGCACAAGAGGTTGGTACACAAAATGAGAATGCTTGGTCTGGGGGAAAATGTGTGTAAATGGGTTAGTAACTGGCTTAGTGATAGAAAGCAGAGGGTGGTTATAAATGGTATAGTCTCTAACTGGGTCGCTGTGACCAGTGGGGTACCACAGGAGTCAGTATTGGGACCTGTTCTCTTCAACATATTCATTAATGATCTGGTAGAAGGTTTACACAGTAAAATATCGATATTTGCAGATGATACAAAACTATGTAAAGCAGTTAATACAAGAGAAGATAGTATTCTGCTACAGATGGATCTGGATAAGTTGGAAACTTGGGCTGAAAGGTGGCAGATGAGGTTTAACAATGATAAATGTAAGGTTATACACATGGGAAGAAGGAATCAATATCACCATTACACACTGAACGGGAAACCACTGGGTAAATCTGACAGGGAGAAGGACTTGGGGATCCTAGTTAATGATAAACTCACCTGGAGCAGCCAGTGCCAGGCAGCAGCTGCCAAGGCAAACAGGATCATGGGGTGCATTAAAAGAGGTCTGGATACACATGATGAGAGCATTATACTGCCTCTGTACAAATCCCTAGTTAGACCGCACATGGAGTACTGTGTCCAGTTTTGGGCACCGGTGCTCAGGAAGGATATAATGGAACTAGAGAGAGTACAAAGGAGGGCAACAAAATTAATAAAGGGGATGAGAGAACTGCAATACCCAGATAGATTAGCGAAATTAGGATTATTTAGTCTAGAAAAAAGACGACTGAGGGGCGATCTAATAACCATTTATAAGTATATAAGGGGACAATACAAATATCTCGTTGAGGATCTGTTTATGCCAAGGACGGTGACGGGCACAAGGGGGCATTCTTTGCATCTGGAGGAGAGAAAGTTTTTCCACCAACATAGAAGAGGATTCTTTACTGTTAGGGCAGTGAGAATCTGGAATTGCTTGCCTGAGGAGGTGGTGATGGCGAACTCAGTCGAGGGGTTCAAGAGAGGCCTGGATGTGTTCCTGGAGCAGAACAATATTGTATCATACAATTATTAGGTTCTATAGAAGGACGTAGATCTGGGGATTTATTATGATGGAATTTAGGCTGAACTGGATGGACAAATGTCTTTTTTCGGCCTTACTAACTATGTTACTATGTTACTATGTAAGTCTGCAGTCACAAAGAATGACTGCAGACTTATCACAAACCTGGACTGTAACAAGATCAAGTGACCAGCAATAATTGTGCGCAATGATGCCGACACTAAGGCTACTTTCACACTAGCGTTTTCTGCAATCCGTCACAATGCGTCGTTTTGCAGAAAAAACGCATCCTGCAAAAGTGCTTGCAGGATGCGTTTTTTCCCCATAGACTTGTATTTGCGACGGATTGCCACACGTCGCATCCGTCGAGCGACGGATGCGTCGTGCTTCTGCGGACCGTTGGGAGCAAAAAACGCTACATGTAACGTTTTTTGCTCCTGACGGACCGCTTTTTCCGACCGCGCATGCGCGGCCGGAACTCCGCCCCCACCTCCCCGCACCTTACAATGGGGCAGCGGATGCGCCAGAGAAATGCATCCGCTGCCTCCATTGTGCAATGCGCTAAACGCTAGCGTCGGAATCTCTCCCCGACGCATTGCGACGGGGAGATTCTAACGCTAGTGTGAAAGTAAATCTTCATGTACAAAGTGTGTTCTCCTAAAACTGCAGCTAAAATAACAAGAACAGTTTGAGAAAAGACTCTCCTCCTTGTTGGGGGGGAAAACATTCTGTCATGTAGACACTGATAAATAAGGCCAAGATGAAGGGTAAGTGTGCTCTTGAATATCAAGATTTGCTGTGTTAAACCACTGACTATTGGTTACCAGATTAATAAAGCTATATAATGGCTTCACTCTGTGAAGCTTGGTAAATTGTTACGTTGTGTTACATGAATTCTCACCCAGTCAATCAAAAGTTGTCCTCCTTTGAACTAATGAGTGGAAAAAAACTGAAACAGATGTCTGAAAATAGAGTTTTTGGTCTTGTGGCAAGATTCAATATTGACTTTTAGGATTGCTATATCCAGTAGGTTGCACTAGCGTCTTTGTCCTTTTCTTCTCTGAAGAAGCTATTTACATACATGAATTTAGAATATAGTTTGGCTGGTATCATGTAAGAAACAAGTCAATGACATTTATAGAAATGTGTATGACAAACACAAATGTAACATTTAGTAAGCGCAGTTCTACAATATATAAGTATATAGTGGAAAGACTTTTTTAATGTTTCGTCAATCTAACAGGTGTTGCGAATCTAATGTAATTACTGGTATCTTAACTCCACTTGTAGATGGCCTTGTTACTAAAATATCTGCAGCAGGTGATTCATTGCGCATTTCCGTACTTGATTTCACAGGCCAGCAAAGAAGTTTAGTAACCTCAAAAGGAAATGGTTACAGTTCCTATAACAAGTATTTCCTCTTTTTGGATTAAAAAAAATATCTGTTTTTACCATGCCTGATAATTATAGAATAAGAACTGTGTGTCAAATTGTGCATAAAAGATCTAGCGGTCATTACTAGGGTTGAGCGACTTTTAGTTTTTTAGGGTCGAGTCGGGTTTCGCGAAACCCGACTGACTCAAAAGTCGATATGAGTGAAATTGGCCGATTATGGCGAAAAGTCGGGGATCGACCGAAACATGGGTTGCAAAGTCAATGGAAATTTTTTTTTTCTCTCCCTCTCCCTCTCCCCTCCGTCCCTGAACAGAAAAGCTGGTGTTACACATTGCAAATCACTACAGCGCACAAGATGGCGATAGGCGTCCATGCCCCTAAGACCTATGTCATCACTCTGCCCACGCTCCTTCATTGGCTGAAAAAATGGCGCCAAACGCATCATATGAAACGCGACTATGGCGCAAAGATCGCCGACCGCATGGCCGATCCCACACTAGGGTCGGCGACTTTTGAATTTGTACGATCCGTTTTGCTCGCTCAAGCCTAGTCATTACAACTTGAAGGTACGACGAGAGGCAATACCCCGAAACACAGTGTCTGCAAATTGAGATTCTGCTTTGGCTATTATCCTAAGTCATGTGACAAGGCTCGTCAAAGGGTCGACATTGACTGTTAGGATTGCTACTTCCAATAGGTGGCACTAGAGTTCTAGTCCTCTTCCTCCGCCTGTTATAATTTGTAGTTGCCTTTCTGTACCACCTATTGACCAGCTCCCATTTTTTTGTTTTCTTTGAGCATGGACTTGAATAAAACTTTTCACCATAAACCCAAGAGTGTGCAGTGAATTCTGATAGTCTAGATCAGTATTTCCCAAACTCCAGTCCTCACGGACCCCACGGGTCATGTTTTCAGGATTTCCATAGTGTTGCACAGGTGAGACAATTCCCGATGCTTTGATGATACTTCCACTACTTGCGCAATACTAAAGAAATCCTGAAAACATGACCTGTGGGGTCCATAAGGACTGGAGTTTGGGAAACACTGGTTTAGAGCCCGTTCCACCAGCACCTCACTCGTTGATAGTGTGCACACTAAATATTACTTCATGGGCCCCATAGAATAATATTGGTCCAAGTGTGATCTGATGTCTTATCTGATCACACTTGGCCCAAAAATACAGTCATCTCCACAAACCCTAGGATAGGGCATTAATATCAGATCGGTGGTGGTTTGGATGACACACGGCAGCCCCATTGTGTGTTCTTATTCCTGGCGGCAGCTAGATGTGATCAGTTGAGGAGCGAAACTACACAGCTCTGTCAACTATGTGGCCAGGTAGTGCACATCCCACCAATTTATTTGAATAACGATAGACTTGCAGTACACGGCTTTAGCCACTATACTGTTGACAGAGCTGTGTAGTTTCCACTCTGCAGCTGATCACTTTTGGCCTCTGCCATCACCTTGAATAGCTGACCAGTGTAGGTGCTGGGTGTCACACCACCCACTGATCTGATATTTATGACCTATCCTCACATTATTTAAAGAGGACCAATCAGTTGCTCAAAAAAATATCTTGTAAACCTCCTAGGTCTCCCACGATTCTGCTGCTTTCTTTTTGATCTGCCTTGCTCCATTGCAGAGATATTCATATTTGTTCCTTCTGGAGCACAGTAGGTGAAATCTTTCTTTTTTTTAGTCCATCTGCACGTTCCTTCTCAGTCTTCTCTGGGGACATGTGCTTTCAAACCTTCCTCTTAGATGCTACCCATCGCAGCTTAGCAGCTTCTGAGACTGCTAGACCAGCAGCTCAGCCATGATTGGCTGCATCTGAAAGTGAGGGGTGAAAGAACATGCCCCTAGAGAACATTTTGACAAAATTCCCAGTTTGACTGCAAAGTAGAGATTTCACATAGTGTCCTATGTTTCTTAGAGATAAGGCAGTCTTAGAGATAATAGCAATATTAGGTAACTTCCCACATATCAAGTTCCTTCTGTGAATGGCCGCCTTCCTCAATGGATTGATTTTCTTACTAATCCGCCATACATAAAGTCCCCTGTCATTCAAGACCTTCCAGCAGAGGTTATCCTATCCTATAGAAGTTTTATATGAACGAGATTACACTGCTGTTTTCCTGAATAGAAATATGAGCGGCTATCGCAAAAAACTTCTCTCGTGCGAAAACGTTACCATCACATCCGGCATGTCATAAGACTTAGACATGCGCGTTACCAGCCTCAACCTCGGCCCCGCGGCCGGTCAGGAGGCGAGAAACTGTAGCGCGGACGCAAAAGCATAAACCAAAATTCCGGAGATGCTCGTCGTCTTGCGTCGTTGACGGAATCGCGTGCTGCAAATGGCGCGCTGAAGTTGCGTACCACCAAGGTCATACTGTTAAGCATAATTGGCGAAGGATGCAAAAATAAAAAAATACTTACCGTATATGCACCTCACTGCTCACCTCTTTACTCTCGGGCCCCTCCGCTCATTACCATCACCCATTCAGTCTTAGTCACATCTTGTAATCACCGACATGACTTACGGTTCTTATTAGGCTCGGAACGGTGATGAGTAACCTTGCATCAGAACTAGGAGATCACAAGATGTGGTGCTGCTGGACCCAAATCTGTAATCTGTGATAGAACCTGGCAGTCTGTTTTGTGAACAGATATGACAGGGATCTACAGAACTGTATAGGGTTTTAGTTGCTGCTTTTCACCT
The DNA here is from genome assembly GCF_032444005.1 of Ranitomeya imitator. NCBI lineage: Eukaryota > Metazoa > Chordata > Amphibia > Anura > Dendrobatidae > Ranitomeya > Ranitomeya imitator. Next base: position 706,463,963 of record NC_091284.1, on the reverse strand, counting down.
CTTCTTGACTAGGTCAATTTTCAGGTTTTGTTCATTTTCGTACTGCCCTTCTACTAAGAGTCATAACTTTTTTTTTTGTCAGTGTAGTCATATGAGGTATTTGCTTTTTTCTTTGATGCATTATAGTTTTGATAAACACTATTCACTTTGTTACGCACGTGGTTGTGGAACCACTGTGCCACGGTCAGGGGAGAGCCTGGAGGGGCATAACTCAGCAACCACCTGGTTCTTCACTAGAGCACCTGGTGGTGTGGTTAGACTTGAACCAAGGTTCATGGAGCGCCCGGGGGTACTCTGTACCGGGCCGGTTCTTAAAGGGATATGTCATGGTGGCAGGGATCTGGTCCATGGCCCTGGGCATCAAAGTAAAAGGGAAAGGTCTTTAAAGGGATTGTTGAATAAAGAATATAGTTTTTTCTTGACGCCACCTGTGGTATTTGGTCAGGGATGACCGACCTGTAGTAGGGACAGGTGGTAGGTGGTGTAGAAAGAACCAGAGGACACAATATTGCAGTCTTTTTACTGGTGTAAGGCATCCACAGTCCAGGGTACGGATCACAGGTGCTGGTGTGGTCCGGCCAGCTTGGAAGCGATTCAGGAATCCCCTAGCCAGGTGGGGTTGGGAGTCTTCCACTCTGTGCTGTGTTGTAGTCCCTTGCTGCCTTAGGCTTCACACAAGGTCCTCACTCTCTCTGTCCCTTTTGGTAGGACACTACCCGCATGGAAGGCAACATGAGCCTTTTTACAGGGGTCTCTCAGATGACTCCGGGCTCTATGCGCTGCTGTGCCTTTGTGTGTTAATGGTGGACAGGCGACTTGCAATCTGCTGTCTCCCGGTTTCTGCTTTGGGACATACAGTCCCACACAGCCTCGTTCTACTGGCCACTGATTCCTGCGCTTCAGCATGGAGGAAGCTCAGTCGCAGCTTCTCCCCAGCTCTTTACTGTCCTTTGCTTCTCTTCCCCTTTCAGTCTCCTACAGACTGCTCTACTTCTCTTTTTTACTTCCAGGAGCTGCAGCACCATTTGTCTGCACTGCCCCAGCTTTCCTCTCTGACTCTCTCTGTCTGCTTCCTCTGTCCTCTGTCCCTCTGACAGACTGCTCTCACAGACTCCCTCCGACAGACTGACTAAATCCTCCAAGCCAGAATATATATCTAGAGACGTTCTCCCTGAATCCGGGTCTCGAGATCCCCCTTCTGGCCTGGAGTCAGAACAGTGTTGCATGCACTGGTTACCTGTTAAAGGGATCCTTCCTCGCTTCCAAGCAGGGCATCACCCACCCTGAGAGGAAGGCAATACCACTGTAACAGCCGGTTACCTGGGGTGTTACATTCACACATGGGGCTGCTGCTGGACAGACCCTGAAGGCACGGCAGCTGAACCCCAAATGGGCATGGAAGCAGAACTGGCCAGGAACTGGTTAACAGGAGGATGTGCAGCTGGTAGATTCAGAAGATCAGATCAGAAACTGACAAGATAAGTTGAGGAATACAGACGGACTTGGGTACAGGATCACAGGTGTAGGTTCATACTGGACCAGTGAGGTTAGCGGGATAGGTGAGGACAAGACAGATCAGGTTCTGGGCTTGGTAGAGGCAGGACTGGCTCAAGAACAGGTTAGATGATGATTCAGATTCAGGGAGCACAGGTCCTGGGACCTTACAACTAGGTAGCAGAAAACACACTGATTACTAAAGTTGCTAAGGCATTTCCAATTAGGATGGGAACGTTTCCAGAAGCGCATGCGCTGCCCCATTGAGAGGTGGGGAGCACGCCCTAAGAACATTTCCGAAAGACCTGCGTGCCGTGTGCAGGTCCTGGGAGGAAACCAATGCCACAGGAGCACTGGCAGGTAAATGATTATGCCGGCATCCCTTCTGGGAGAAGGAGGGGGACTCATGCAGGTGGGCTGGCATTGTTCTAACACTTTACCCTATAATGTTCTGAAAAATAAGAAGAAATTAAAATAGTGAAAAGAATGCAACTCTGTCATGTTTTGGAGGGATTTATTTTTAATATTTTCATTGTGTGGCAAAAATGAGCTGGTGACATAATTCTTCAGCTCAGTACAATAACAATACCAAACATGAATTTTAGATTGTAGTAATAAAAAAAATTCTGAATTTTGTAACCAAAAAAAATGGTTTCGTGTCGCAATTTCCTGAAACAGACTACTTTTCAATAATTCTGGTTCATACTTGTGCAAGGGTGCTTTCAAAAAGTTGATTGGTAAAGAAGCCAAGAGTTAGACGCCCCACTGATCTAACACAAATGACCTATACTAAAGGGAGCCACTCGCTACAAAAGTGTGGTATAGTTTTACATTACATTAAAGTCCAATTGGAGAAACCCTTTTTATGTTTGTTTGTTTTTTTGTTTTAAAGTTTTGTGCCTTTTTTGTTTGCACCAAATTCACCTTTACATTTGCGCCATTTCTTTTTTATTCTATTTTAGTTTGCCACTGTGGTTGATGTTTAGGGTTTCAAGATGTTTTCTCCTGTTGATCATCATATGCAACTTTTCAATAAGTTGCAAAATTTGTCACTAATGTATTCTAATCCCCCCTGAATGATTGTATGTACATCTGGAGTTTCTGAGCTATTTTTTATGACATTTTGAAATACGTGTGACTTTGCTGTAAAAGTTGCAAAAATGGTTAAATACAGACAAAAAAACCCATTTTTAACTCCGTAACATTTATGAACCATGTGCATCATTTTGATGACTATGGCACAAAAAAGGCAACGAATACAACAAAATAAAAAAATAACTTAAAAAATGCAAATGGTGAATAGGGCCCTCTGTGTGTATCCTCCAATGTTATGCCCCCAATGTTATGAAACCCTCTCCATTATACAGATTTGCAAATCTTCCTTTGTGGAGACATATTATGATGATGAAATAACCATTATTATTACTACATCTATTATTGTTACATCTAAGATTATCTAATTCGTCCTTGTTTTCCATGTAATGGCTCACAAGCAAACAAAAGAACCATTGCACCTGTCACATCCAAAATAATTCCCAGTACCTATCTCCAGGTCTATAAAAGAGTTGTGCCTGTAATGAAGACACGTAGCAGACCACAAGAACCTGATCACAATGTTGAGGCTTCTTGTCCTTGCTGTCCTGGTCCTTTGCGGTAAGCCATGTGTAGTATAGATTTGTACATTGGGTATTTTTCTTTTATTGTGTATAGTATTTTTTTCAAAAGAAGAGAAAAAGGCTGACAAATTATGACTAGTGATGAGCGAATATACTCGTTGCTCGGGTTTTCCCGAGCACGCTCGGGTGATCTCCTAGTATTTGTTAGTGTTCGGAGATTTAGTTTTGATTGCCGCAGCTGAATGATTTACAGCTACTAGACAGCTTGAATACATGTGGGAATTTCCTAGCAACCCCCACATGTACTCAGCCTGGCTAATAGCTGTAAATCATTCAGCTGAGGCGATGAAAACTTAATCTCTGAACACTAATAAATACTCGGAGATCACCCGAGCGTGCTCTGGAAAGCCCAAGCAACGAGTATATTCGCTCATCACTAATTATGACCTTTCCTAAAACATCTTTGGATCTTTAGGCAGCTCATAGATTGTCATCTCACATGAATATGTACTGAAATTGTTGTTCTGCAACTTCTGTGCTTTACCATCTAAAATAGATGGTTCTTTATGTGCAATATCAGGCATCTACCTTGGGTTCGAGAGTTTAAAGGTAGTCTGTCAAAACAAAATGACTGTTCAAACCGAGCACTGGCACTTGGTGCACCCTTGGTGTGGCCAAACCGTTCAGTGCACCTTTCCACCTACGTGTTTTTTCTTCTGTCTCTGCCCTTTTCTGGTTCTATGAATTCAGAGATGTGAATCAAAGAGGAGAAGTTGGGAAAGTATTCTGCACTGATGGATTCTCTTTAATCTCCGTAGCAACCATAGGTGACAAGAAGCCGTATTGCAAATATGTAAAAATAGTTTCCCCATGGTGCTGCTGACTTACTAAGAATGTTGTTACTCTGAAGAAGGAAGTTATGCACAGGGTCTCATTAAATATTACATCAGCTCTGGACCCATCTCTGCATGGGACCCCTAATAGCCGTACAATCTACCTCTATGATGTATGTATGACCAAATGACTATAACCAGTCATAGGTCGCCTCCCCCGTGTTTTCTGCAGGCTCTGGCGATGAGCCCGCAACTTTTCTGGCATATGTGCCCCTAAAAGCCGCGGGTGGAATCATGATCCACCCGCGGCTGTTAACGTGTTAAATGCCAATGTCAATTTCTGAATGAAGCATTTACCATGATCGTGCCGGAAGCGTGTCAGAAACCCCGCCCATTGGCGCAATTGTCACATGACCATGGGTTGACGATGGGTTGGCATGGCAACTCTGGGTCTGCAGTAGACCCCTGTGGTTGTGATTGCCAGATAGCTATGAGCCCCATCCAGTGGCTGGTGCTCATAACAAGTGAGCATTTCTGCTACATAGAGCAGGGCTTAAGCGTAACAAGAAAAAAAGTCAAAACGCCAGAATTAGCTTTTTTGCTCTCTGCAACATTGCATCAAAATGCAATAATGGTCGATCAAAAGATCATACGGGCAACAAAACGGTATCAATAAAATGTGACCTCGGCATGCAAAAAATAAGCCCTAACTTAGCCGCAGATCACGAAAAATTGAGACGCTATGGGTCTGGAAAATGGCGACTTTTTTTCTCTTTTTACAAACTATGGATTTTTTTCACCACTATGAACTCATAATGACCTCGAGAATCATAATGGCAGGTCAGTTTTAGCATTTAGTGAACATGGTAAAAATAAATTGAGGAATTGCACTTTTTATTTCCAATTTCACCGCACTTTGAATTTTTTTTTCTGTCTTCCAATACATTACATGTAGTGAAGAGTGAATATACTCGTTACTCGAGATTTCCCGAGCACGCTCGGGTGACCTTCGAGTATTTTTTAGTGCTCAGAGATTTTCAGCACCCAAGCTGAATGATTTACATCTGTTAGCCAGCATAAGTACATGTGGGGGTTGCCTGGTTGCTAGGGAACCCCCACATGTACTTATGCTGGCTAACAGATGTAAATCATTCAGCTGAGGCAATAAAAACTAAATCTCTGAGCACTAAAAAATACTCGGTCACCCGAGCGTGCTCGGGAGATCTCAAGTAACGAATATATTCGCTCATCACTAATTATATGGTAAAACCAATGGTGGTGTTGAAAAGTACAACTTGTCCCTCAAAAATCAACACGGCCATATTGTTGGAAAACTAAAAAAAAGTTATGGCGCTGGGAAGAAAGGGAACAAAAACGGGAGAAGCCAAAACTGAAAGATCCAAGGCGGTGAAGGGGTTAATCACACAATATCAACCTTATTTTCACTCAATGGCAAGAAAAAGTTTTCATTATGTAAACAACTATATTCGGAAATGAATGGATTGCAGCTATTCATTCATTACATTTGAAACCGAAAAAAGTTATGTCTAAAATATATTGTACGAGTATTAAAGGGAAACTGTCACCAGATTTTTGCTACCCCGTCTGAGAGCAGCATGATGTAGGGATAAAGAACCTGATTTCAGTTGATCATTTTGATAAAATCTGTTATCTGCTACAGATCTAGCAGTCCTCTGAATGCTGAGCTCTGTCAATAATTACAAAAATGGATGAAGCAAAGAAATGTCACCAGAGCATTTAATAACTTATTTAATCATTCATTGTTAAATGAAACGCTATATAAACAGATATCTCAAGTTAGGAGACACATTAGTCCTGACCAGCAGCCTTCCGCCTGTATAAGATCATAGGTTTTATACGGGGAAAATCAACAATTTCTATCTGTTCTTCCTTTCTTCAACATAGGACACTGCTCTGTGCAGTACATAGAGGATGTAGAAGACAACTCGAGAGTGGTTGGAGGCTCCAACGCCGCACCCAACGCCTGGCCGTGGCAGGTCTGTAGTTATATTAAGAAATGGTAACAACATGCTCACGTAAGATGACAGGAAGCGAAGAGAATAAGCAAAGTGTATAGATCTAGCAACAGCTTAAAAACCCATTAGTCATCATTTTTCATCATTTTATTTTATCAAACAATTGCTTTTTTTTTATTTTTGAGAACAGGCTTTTCCAAGAGTAGTCAGGGCCTCTGTAGCCACCTATGGGAAACAGCCACTATATAAGTTTAGCCAAGAAAGTACAGCTGCACTCTGAAATGCTATAATATGCAAACCTTGAATATATGAAATTGGAATTGATAAAGAAAATATGTAAAAAAAAAATGATGGTCGTTAGTGCACAAAGTATCCAATTCATGAGAGCCCTTCAGCCATGACGAGGCGCAAACCTTTGATAGGACCCTAACCTTATATCCCTCTCCCAGATTATAAGCCTACAAATTTAGGCCTCTTTCACCCATCCGTATAAAACACGTATGTGAAAAAACGATACCGGTGTCATCAGTGTTTTGGATTGGTGTGTCATCCTTGTTTTACCGGTGCGGATAAAGAAAGGAATAAATTATGCTACGTTCACATTTGCGTTCTGCCGGGCTGAGTCGGGCGCAGCTGCGGCGACGCATGCGCCCCTATATTTAACATGGGGGCGCATGGACATGCGTTTGCATGCGTTTTGCAATGCATGCGTCTTTTGTGCTGCAAGCGTTAGGGCGCAGAGGACGCAGCAAGATGCATTTTTTTTGCGTCCAAAATCCGGCAAAAAAAGGACGCATGCGTCGCAAAACTATGCGTTTTGCATGTGTTCTTGTTTGCGTTGTGCGTTGCGTCGCCGACGCAGCCCCTCACAACGCAAATGTGAACGTAGCCTTACAAAGCTTCTCCTATAGTTTGCAATGTTAAACATGTAACATGTACAGCGCGAGGATAGTACACTGATGTCATCCATGTGGTGTACGTGTTTTTCACAGACTTGTCATCCATACTGCCAGAAGAAAAATGGACCTGTCTCTGTGTTTTGCATGGAAACACGGTCTGCATAAAAACATAAACATGTGAGCAGCACTATAGAATATATAATGGGTACATGCGAGATCCGTGAGAAAAACGGATACCACATGTACTGGAAACACGGACCTGTAAAAGAGGCCTTAAGTCCAGTTGTAATTAAAAACGCTTTAGGCTGATGGGAGAAATGTTCAGTTATAAAAGAGTATACTACAAAAATAAAAAAACTGAACAGCACCTCCAAACAGAATAAGGCAAGTGTGAACAGGTACAAGCCGTCACGACTATTCAATATAACCAAGAAGATACATCTGCACTCTGAAATGCTATATGTTAAAAAATCCAAGAGGGAGAGAGACAAAGTGCAAATAGGGTCTCATCTGGAAACACAGATGTGGAGTAAAAAAGCACAATTGTACTCACCTGGTTTGGGCTGTGTACACACGACCACTAAAAGCGCTTGAGACTTCTGTAGACCCCTGAGAAAATAAAGCATAGGCAATAGAAAAAAACAGATGGGTTGATTCTGCGCTGCCGTAGGAAGAAGAATGACAGATGCCAATCTAATCGGCAATATGAATAAACCACTTACTATTTCGATTGGCATATGTCATTCTTCTTCCTACGGCAGCTCAGAATCAACCCATTTTTTTCCATCGCCTATATGTTAAAAAGGTAGGTAAGTACTAAGGTACTGAAGGCGCTGAGAGCAATTTATAAGTCTTGCCACATGTCTTAGTATATTCATCCAAACCAGAATCTTCTCCAACAGGAAAAACACCTCTATTTGAAGACAGCTATTTAAGGGTTTTTGCCCCTCATCAGTGCAAAGTGAAGTTTCATTTCTGAATATCATGCTCATTTTAGAGTCAATTGAATTAAAGGGAAGTTATTAAACGGTGGTCTATGTCTACTATAGCATAGGCTGACTACAAGCTGTAATAACAGCAGCCTGTACTCTTGTGTGATAGCTGGGAGGAGAGTGATATCCCACAGATGCCCTGCGCTCTTGTTAGGGAGGTTACTTGTTTATAGAAGCCAAGTCTGATAAAAAAATATTGTAAAAACGATAGATTTACACATGTGATTGTCGGCATTGATTGACCCTACTCCTCCACCCTTATCATTTCTGTGAGATTCTTCAGTTGTGTTACCTTGAAAGGTGTGATTCTGCTCTATTCCGAGAACAACTCTATTAAAACCAGATCTTACTAGTTGTCACGCCTCTGCTGCGGTAAATCTGTGATAAGAGTATTTATTTTTCCTGGAAACTTTCTTTATTATTATGGGGATCCAAGAAGCATCGTTTCTCCTTGCGGACAGTGACATGATAAGCATGTGGAGGTGAGGAGACTTAAAGCCGCAAAGCTCCTCTGGGAAATATGCAAATTGTCTCTTCAGAGAGGAAGAGGACTAGAACTCTAGTGCCACCTATTGGAAGTAGCAATCCTAACAGTCAATGTCGACCCTTTGACGAGCCTTGTCACATGACTTAGGATAATAGCCAAACCAGAATCTCAATTTGCAGACACTGGGTTTCGGGGTACTGCCCCTCGTCAGTGCAAAGTGGAGATCTGGTTTGGCTGATTGAAGGGTTTGGCTCGTTAAAGGGTTAACATTGACTGTTAGGATTGCTACTTCCAATAGGTGGCACTAGAGTTCTAGTCCCCTTCCTCTCTGAAGAGACAATTTGCATTATTATTATGGGAAATTCGCAAAACGTCCTAACAATTGCTCTCAATCCATGTACCCTTGTGTACACTTGTGTAGACCCTGGTCACCTCTGTAGAAGCTTTGCTGGTAGCATGTATCACCCAAAAGACTTCTGCCCCTGAAAACCATATGTTGACATGAAATTAACCTATAACATCCTGGGATAAAAATATTGTGTAACTTTTACTTGAATAGTAATATCTTTGTTCTGTCCATGTAGATCTCCCTGCAGTATCAGTCTGGTTCCAGCTGGTACCACACCTGTGGAGGCTCCCTGATCCTTGCCAACCGTGTGCTGACTGCTGCCCACTGTGTTGACAGGTATTGCTTTACACTTTTTTTATTTTGGGATCATTCAAGTTAATAAAATACTAAAAAGGTCTAATGGATATAGTAAGCGTCTATATGGAAGCCATTGCCCATGAGGAACAGGCGAAGATTCATCTGGTACGATAGCAGAAGCTAGTATCTCACTATGCATCATGTTTGCAGCAGGTTATAACAGCCTAAGGTGCTCTACTACGCACTAATGACACTTAAGGGGCTGAATACTTCCAACACTGCAGTATTTAGTAAAAGTGGTATTTAGTGGTGAATTTGGAGAAAACACTTGTTACATTAGTTGTGCTCAGGTAAATAATTGGTCTTGTTTCTTTGGTTTAAAGCAAAAAATTAATACATTTTGATAATACATCTCATTTGCAGTGGAGGTAGAAATAATTACAATGCAACTGTAAGGACAGGCAATAAAACTTAATTTTTCACCCTGGTAAAGAAATGCCTATAAATGGCTTAGTAATTGTCTAGTTTCCAAAACTCGCAGTCTAGAGCAGGTATAGAAGTCATCCGTTTCAATGCATACACTTCTGGATTATTTTCTTCAATGCTATAATTTGTGGTATACGACCTACTTCAGATTAATTTGGACAATAAAATGATAATATTGATTTTACTTCCCTAAATAAATGTTATTGTTCTCCTTATCATAACCAAAATAAATGATGTTGCGTCCTGTTTAACAGGGTTGTCAACTTCCGTGTGGCACTTGGAGACCATAACCTTAGTGTGAATGAAGGTACTGAGCAGATCATTGCTGTGTCCAGCATCAGGAAGCATGCCAGCTGGAACTCCAACAGCGTGGCTTCTGGGTAAGAGGAGATAAATTGATCTTTTAGTTTGCTTTAAAAAAAATCATCGTTCTTGGCAGCACATCGTCCTGTGGAAACAGAATATGTGCTGCCGAGAACTATGGCAGCCTATGCGCGCTGAACAATCTATTACTGATCTTTCTGTTCCATTGGAAGCACGGTCGGCCTGACTAAACTCGATACTAAACATCTGCTATTCGGCTCCTATGTAATCAATCAGTAGTCGTTTACACCCGCGTGTAAGTCAGTGTAAGTGTTCCCTTAGGCTACTTTCACACTTCCGACTTTTACAAGACGTCGCAATACGTCGTTCTGTGCAAAAAACGCATCCTGCAAAGTTGCTCGCAGGATGTGTTTTTTGCACATAGACTTGTATTACCGACGCATCACGACGTATGGGCACACGTTCCATACATCGTGGCACTGGATGCGTCAGTAATTGGCGGACCGTCGTCACAAAAAAAGTTCAATGTAACATTTTTATTAACTCCGCCCCCTCCTCCCCGCTCATCACAATGGGCAGCGGATGCGTGATAAAACTGCATCCGCTGCCCACGTTGTGGTAAATTTAGCACAACGTCCGTCGGGCCGGCGATTTGCGACGACCCCGTACCGACGGAAGTGTGAAAGTAGCCTAAATGAGTCCAGCTGATAAAGCCTTACATGATTACTTTGTTACTTCGAGAGCCAATTCTGCATCCTCTACTCCAGGGGTCCCCAACTCCAGTCCTCAAGGCCCACCAACAGGTCATGTTTTCAGGATTTCCTTTGCATTGCACAGGTGATGCAATTATTACCTGGGCAAGACTAAGGAAATCCTGAAAACATGACATGTTGGTGGGCCTTGAGGACTGGAGTTGGGGACCCCTGCTCTACTCCAGTATGTGACCTCAGTCTGACAGAAAAATGAACCTACTCTTGTGCTGTTCTGACTCAGACTAAGGCCACGTTCACACGTTCAGTATTTGGTTAGTTTTTTACCTCAGTATTTGTAAGCCAAAACCAGGAGTGGAACAATCAGAGGAAAAGTAGAATAGAAACACGTCACCACTTCTGTATTTATCACCCACTTCTAGTTTTGACTTACAAATGCTGAGGTAAAATACTGACCAAATACTGAACGTGCGAACATGGCCTAAACCACATAAGGCCTCCTGTGTAGCTTTTGTTGACCATACATAATTGCTTTTCCTCCATGTTAAATATTATGCATGTCAAATCCACTACTAGATTAGGGGAGACATTGCTTAGTCCATCAATAAGCCATCACCCAGACTTATAATGCATATAATTATGTGTTATTTCAGTTTGGCTCGATTTCCTTTTTTTGTCCAACGTTGGCCAGAGTGATAAGATGTTGAGCGGGCGAAGATCACAGTATCAGAATGCTGCATCATAGCAGACTGAAAGGGAACAAGGCCACATTAAGATCACTGGATATAATGGTTGGGCAGTAACTGTTCAATGAGGCGGTTACGATGGTGGTGGAAGTCCACCCAAATGTAGAAGAAGATAACCATGATCTACGGCGCTCCAAGAGATGCAATCAGAAGAAGGATTTTGATCTTATTGAAGCGTCAGTCACGGCCTGTCTATATTAAGGAGCTTATCCTGCAGTGCAGACTAAAATAAGCACTGCACTTATGATCAGCACTGCAGAATGAGCTCCGTGATATAGACAGGCCATGACCAAGGTCCACAGATGGCCAAAACATTGAGTTTTGTGCTAATACTTCAATAACGTTAAAATTAATTTTCTGATTGCTTCTCATGGAGAAGTTTTATCCAGATGTTGGTCTCTGTATAGAGGAACACTTGACAATTCATTAGTGACCATTCATTAGCTTCTTAACAGAACACAAAGTCCCCACCCGCCCTTTACTAATTATCAATGAGCCTTAAAGGGAATCTCTCAGCAGGTTTTTTCCACCTATTTTGAGAACAGCATAATGTAGGGACCGAGACCCTGATTCCTATGATGAGTCACTTACTAGGCTGCTTGCTGTAGTTTCCATAAAATCATTGCTTTATTTGCAGAATATTAAGACTAGAGATCAAGCAAGGCTGCTGCCATCCAGACTTCCATATTCATGAGCTCTGTATAACCCACCCCCACCACTGATTGGCAGCTTTCTGACTATGCACAGTGTCACAGAAGGCTGCCAATCACTGGTTTGGTTGAGGTTAGTCAGAGAAGTGCTAGATCTGTAGCAAATAAAACAGAACAAGCAGTCTAGTAAGTGATACATCACACGAATCAGGGTCTCTTCCTCTACATCATGCTGCTCTTTGATGGGGTAGAAAGACCTGGCGACAGATTCCCTTTAATTAATAACAGTGTTAGGATTGAATGAAAGGTAACATTACTGATTAAAGCTTGCCGTCATGTTTTTCCTTTCAGTTATGATATCGCCATCCTGTCCCTGGCTTCAAGCGCTTCCCTGAACAGCTATGTACAACTGGCTGCTCTCCCAGCTGATGGTGATGTCCTGGCCAATAACCATGATTGTACCATTACCGGATGGGGAAGAACCAGCAGTAAGTTTTACTACAGTCCATAGTACATGTTAGATGGCTGATTAAACATTTAGTTTTTTTTTACAATTACTGAATTCTGAGTGGTCCAGGTTCATTCTCAAACTATTTTTAGTAACTGTGAAAGTAGACAAATAAAATACAAAAATATATATATTTTTTAACAATCTATAATATTCCTGGCACTATAACTTCCAGAGTGTAGCATCTAATATTATTTATCATGGGAGCTAAATATGCCCTCTTCAGCTAGTGGCAAATGTGAGCTAATATATGAGGTTGCGTTACTGTACAGAGAGATGGTTTCATATGTCTATCAAATTTGAGGAATATATTTTGTAGAAATAATTGTGGGCAGCACGGTGGCTCAGTGGTTAGCACTGCAGCACTGGGGTCTTGGGTTCAAATCCCACTAAGGACGACATCTGCAAGCAGTTTGTATGTTCTCCCCGTGTTTGCATGAGTTTCCTCCCACATTCCAAAGACATACTGATAGGGGATCTAGATTGTGAGCCCCAATGGGGACAGTGATGACAATGTATGTAAAGTGCTGTGGAATATGATGGTGCTATATAAGCAAAGCATAATAAATAAATAATAATAAATTTACTCCAATATTCTGAATGAATAACTCATGTTTTAAGAAGCACTCCAATCAAAATTTTTATCCTCTTGAAGGGAAATCTGTTAGATCATTTCTTTGTAGTATATGAATAATATCCCGAAATAGGGCTTGGGCAACCCTTTCAGTATTGTAACCTTTATTTCTGTATGTGGCCCCATTGTTCCTGTAAGCCCTGGACAAATTTGTTGTCTCATGCCGACAATTCAAGCATATGAAAATGATAAATGAATATTCACCCCTACCCTCATCCATAATCCCGCCCACCCCTCTGCCGGTGTCACTGATTAGCCAAGTGTATATATGCTTGATGAATATTCACCCCTACCCTCATCCATAATCCCGCCCACCCCTGTGCCGGTGTCACTGATTAGCCAAGTGTGTATATATGCTTGATGAATATTCACCCCTACCCTCATCCATAATCCCGCCCGCCCCTCTGCCAGTGTCACTGATTAGCCAAGTGTATATGCTTAATGAATATTCACCCCTTCCCCGCCAATAATCCCGCCCACACCTTCTAGCCAGCGTCACTGATTGAGTCAGATTGCTGTATGCCCGAGGATCGCATTGCAGCCCTCGGACGGGCCATCTGCTCTCCTGACATGAGTGTTACAGTAAGTATTTCTATGCAGCTGTCAAATTTTCAAGGCAATTTATCCCAGAATGCTGGCATAGTTGCTTTGATGAATTGGGGCTTATGTGTGTATATTATGCAGCGGCTACAGGGAGAAAAGGAAGTTATATTCTCCATGTAGCCGCTCACTTCCAGTCATGGGCGCAGTGCAATGAGCCGTCATAGTCACCTTTCACTATACAGTGGGCAGACTGTGATCACTCCCTCCCTGCACCTTGACCAATAGCCTACTCTGCACACATACGCTGAGGAGCAAGCGATCACTCAAGGTGCAGAGGAGCGACTACCGCTGAGCTTATTGTAAGCGATACCTGTTTCAACTCCCTGCACTGCCCCAAGACTGGATGAGAAAGCCTGCAGGGAGAAATACAAATTCATATTCTGCCTGAAGACATTGCTCCAGTTAACCAGTCTAAGTTGATTATTATGTTATTTATCTGCAGATCATCACTATATGCTTTTTTCAGTTATATATAAGTAATTTCTATCATTTGAACATATTAAAGAGTAACATCATTTTGTTTTGCTTTACTTTCCTAGCTGGCGGCTCTCTGCCATCCATCCTCCAGCAGGCCCCTCTGCCCGTCGTAGCCCACTCCACCTGCTCTACCAGCTCCTACTGGGGCAGCACTGTTAAGACTACCATGGTGTGTGCCGGTGGTAATGGAGTCCAGGCCGGATGCAATGTAAGATCAGTCACTTTTTTTATTCTTTCAACATTTTTTACATATATTTTAATTGGTCAAATCTATGAACAATGAACCGAATGAACTGAACTTAGGCCTTGATTTATCAAACAGTTTTCAAAATAATTTTAGTGCAAAACTATTTGTTGCACAATCTTACCATTTTTATGCCAGTCCTGGCTATTTGAAGGACAAGCAGGGATTAGCTAAGAGAGGGCATGGCCAAGTCAGGTTGGCAAATTTTATAATTAATGTCACTAAAGCACATTTCTTACATTGGCTCACAGCAGCTGAAAAATGTGCCAAATTCTTTAAGGGGCATACTCTTCTTAATTTAATTAACTCCACTGCATTTTTTATCAAGGCTGGCATTTAAACTGCTAGTCTTCATGAATCAAGGCTAAGCTGTTTGTTCCATATTATGTACATTTTTGTAGAACCTTTTTCAGGGTGAGGAAAGTTCACTAAAATTAAAGTACCAATCCAGCATATTTTTGTAATTTCCGTACCCATTATCAATCAGTAAAAGAAGACTTTAGCAGCTGAAATGGCAGAAGGCGGTGACTGGTAAGTATTTTAATGCATAAACTGAACATACTTTACCGGCAGCTAAGTGAGGTGGACAGCATCTGGAAATCACCGAGCTACTGTATGGCTCAAAAGGATTGTCCATCGCCAATTCTAAAATAAAAAAAACAATATTCTTACATTCCAGATCGGACTTCTACTTTGACAAAATACTGAAAGGCTGCAGCTGATCGCCAGCTGCTGATTGGCTGCCGGAATCACATGACATGTCATGTGACCCTTTATGTAAGAAACAAAAAAAGAAAAGAAGGTATGCACACTAATGGGATCAACGAATCATAATAAATTTTATTATATTTAACATAAAACTTCAAAGAGGCAAAAAAGGGACACACAATTAAAAACATTTAAAAAGCCAAATGGACCAACTTTGATCCCCAACTTTGGTCCTGGGGATCAAAGTTGGTCCATTTGGCTTTTGAAATGTTTTTAATTGTGTGTCCCTTTTTTTGCCTCTTTGAAGTGTTATATTAAATATAATAAAATTTATTATTATTGGTTGATCCCATTAGTGTGCATATCTTCTATTCTTTTTTTGTTTCTTGTACCATGTTATATGCATGTGGTGGATCCCTGTGATATATATTTGTGCGGTGCCCGCTATCTCTTTGTTTTTGTGACTCTTTACTGTGTATAAGGACACTCTTGTAAAATAAACGGTACATCATAGCTTTGCATTGGAACCAAGAAGTTTCAAGCGACATCTCAGAATCAGCCTAACAGAATTATTGATCACAAAAGAAATCATGTTTATGTATCCATCTTTTCTTTTTAGGGAGATTCTGGTGGCCCTCTGAACTGTGCCGTCGGTGGTGTCTTCCAAGTTCACGGTATTGCTAGCTTTGTGTCCTCCCTGGGATGCAATGCCTACCTTAAGCCTACTGTCTTCACCAGAGTATCTGCTTACATCTCCTGGATCAACAGCGTGAGTTCATACTAAAAAACTTGTTTGTATATTCTAACACATCATAGTACAAAAATGCACAGAAGTTGGCACTAGTGGGCTACGGTCTAATTCACCTAATCATGCTCATGGAGAATGGTAGGCTCTAAAGGAGAATTGTAGATATAATCGTGGTTGGGGTTAAGTCCACAATTTTCTTGTATTTTCAATGCACTATTTTTTTGGACTCGTTCAGACAAACATATTAAATGTCCATGTGCGGTCAGTATGCAAAACTTATAGCACACTGCCCAATACACGTCAATGTGGTAGTTCACTTCAACGATTTTACACCGGAACTGATGGTTTACATATAAACAAATCACAGCATCATGTACTTTGGTTCATATTCAGAATCAAACTCACCAATTACACAATGTGCACAATTATTGGGCAATTTATAATTTTGATGATTAATTTTACTATTGAACAACTTCAGTGCTGTCGGTCAATCCAAAAGGTTAATAAACATGAATATTTAAAAAAGTAAAAGTGAGATTTTGTCTTTCGTAGGATAATATTTATGTGTGTAGAATTATTGGCAACTATTAGTGACCATTATTATTATGCAACTAAGTGAAAAAACGTAAATTTTGAGAATTATAACAAATATCTCAAAGTGAACAAAAAATAGATTTCTGTCATTTAAAAAATATCAGCGACCAACATAGTCACCCATCTGTTCAATAACGGTCATAAGCTGTCCATCCATGGAGTCTGTCAGTTTCTTAATCTTAAACTTTTTGGGCAGCACCAACCACAGCCTCCCAGTCTCTGCTCAGAGAGGTGACTGCTATCCTTCACAGTAAAGCTCCCATTTAAGAAGGGCCCACAAGTTCTCAATAGAGCTTAGGTCAGGCAAGGAAGGGGCCATGTCATTATTCATTCATCTTTAAAGTGTGGTCCGTAGCACAAATTAATTTTAATTCTAAATCCCTATCTATTTAAATGTCACAATCGAAACTTTTTTCTAATACACTTTAAGTAGAAATTCCATATCCTTCCTTACGACACTAAATACTATATATAATTTTTTACTACCTCATCTTTAATGACACTTCGTTTCAGAATCCCAGTGCAAACTGGGATACTGAATCGAAACATCCTCAGGAAGAAGAGGCTGCTGTCACTGCCATAGCCTCTTCCTCCTCCCTGAAGCGAATTGTCATCAGTGACCTCCATTTCGGGGGTTAGGCTAGTCCCTGCTCTAGTGAGCATGCGTTGTTTGTCAATTCCGATATATGCTCAGCAGATTCTTGTCACTATGCAATATGCATAGTGACAGTGCGCTCCCTTGCTGGCTCAGATCAGCAGTAACGAACCGGCAAGAGAGCGCATTGTAAGAAGAACATATCGAGTGCAGAAACCAGTGCTACCCCAACAAGTGACGTCACTGAACACCTTGTACTCCTGGGCTCTGCAAGGAGGCTGCAGTTCTGGAATATGACAGCACTGGAGGATAATGGCTTCCTGGTTGCTTCCGATTTTATTCTTCTCAAATCTTTGGCAATTAATTATTTTTTCCTTTTCAACTTTCTCAACTTGTTTTTTGCCCTGCTGATTACTTACAACAAAACTTTTGATGGTTCTTTGGTCACACCCAAATATCTTAGCAGTTTGAGGACTGCTTCATCCCTCTGAAAAGAAATAGAATATTACAAGTGTTACAGTCACCTAAATCTCTTTTTTGGTCCATTTCGACGGAGAAAAAAAAAGCTGTCAAGCAATTCTACACACCTTAATAAAGGGTATTATATACAGCTTGGAGTCGGAAAAGATGCATAAAAATGATGATATGGTCAAAATACTGACTTGTCTAATAAGTGTATAAGTCAAGGGGTACGCATCAAAAGGATGACAAATGGGTTACTATCCGTATGTGTAAGCATTTGTCACTGATACTTTACAATAATTAAGAGATAAAATTGTATGTGACCTTTATTTATTTATTGACTTATATGGATGTGTAATAAAGGAAATAATGAACTGCGTATAGAAAAGATGGTTATACGGATGAAAACTCATGTTTTTTTCTGGAAAAAAAATAAACAACCCCGTCAAAGGGATGAAATATATTCGCAATGAGAACAGACATTTTCTAATTCCATGAAGCTTCGTATTTTTATTAAGATGTAATTCTATAGAAATGGGCCAGATACCACTGATTGCTGTCTGAAGTAATTGACCTGGAATTATTCTCACGTGTGACTTTTTTTCTTTCAGAATATCTAAATTGCTACTTGGACAATCTCAGAAAATACAGACCAGATTATCTTATCACTTTGTTTTAACGCCAGTGGCAATATTTTTCTATGCTACTCCATTAAAAGACTTCTTTCTCACAGACTGTCTTTAGCGTCAGTTTGTTCAATACAGTTGTCCCTTAAAGTGTAACCCTCATTTTATTTTTTATTTCATAAATCAATAAATAAGCAAGTTTGTAATATATCTTATGAGAGAAATCTGCTAATTTCTCAACTAGAACTGATGCTTCATTCTCAAAATCCTGAATTCCCGGGTAAAATCTGCACTCAATGAAGACAGATTTTGTACATTACTGAGTGAAGAGATGACCGTTGCTACTGATAAGATTTAATAGAGCCTACAGGAGAAGGAAGATGTGCACAAGGAACCATTGGTATAAAAAATGCACCTTTATTAGGTAGATGAGACGTAAAATAGAGATTAAACATGTGAGTCATCCAATGGCTGGCACCACAAAACAGCAAGAGGCAGAATAGTATGGTAATATGACGGGTTGTGGCAAAAAGAAACCATGCAAAAAGAAACCATGTGCCAAATCGATATCAGCATGTAACAGCAAAGAGTATAGCAGAAGTCAATACAAAGTGGTAAACATGGGGCAAGTAATCTAATATATAAGATATGTCTTGGTGGTGTGGTGACAAGGCCCCGACATGCGTTTCAGCTGCGTGCCTTCATCTGGGGGTAGAGTTACATAGTTACATAGTTACATAGTTATTAAGGTTGAAGGAAGACTATAAGTCCATCTAGTTCAACCCATAGCCTAACCTAACATGCCCTAACATGTTGATCCAGAGGAAGGCAAAAAAAACTCATGTGGCAAAGAGTAAGCTCCACATTGGGGAAAAAAATTCCTTCCCGACTCCACATACGGCAATCAGACTAGTTCCCTCGATCAACGCCCTATCATGGAATCTAGTATATATACCCTGTAACATTATACTTTTCCAGAAAGGTATCCAATCCCCTCTTACATTTAAGTAATGAATCACTCATTACAACATCATACGGCAGAGAGTTCCATAGTCTCACTGCTCTTACAGTAAAGAATCCGCGTCTGTTATTATGCTTAAACCTTTTTTCCTCCAAATGCAGAGGATGCCCCCTTGTCCCTGTTTCAGGTCTGTGATTAAAAAGATCATCAGAAAGGTCTTTGTACTGTCCCCTCATATTTATACATTAAAATAAGATCACCCCCTAGTCTTAGTCTTCGAGTGCTCCACAACTCAAACATATCTCCAAATCTGCTGTCCTACACAAAATCATCCAGAATTATCACTCAACTGTAGATCCAAAAAGGGGTTTCCCAGGCACCATTCACATTTTCATTGCGAGATGTTTGGCACTAATGATGTTGTGTCGAAAAGTACCCGCCAGAACGTTTGCATAGCCAGAAGGCATCATGTTTTATTCTACTTAATAAGACAGGTGCATTATACCAGTATATGTCCTTAGCGTGCATCTGTTCATGTAACGTCGTCAGCACTGCTCACCTCATGATGCAAAAGTGAGTGGCGCTGATGCTTTCTAACAGCACTTTACTGAATGAACACTAATAAATAGTATGTACATTTTAATGTAGTATATGACAGGTCTGCAGAACATGCAGCCTGATGGAGTATATTGTGCGGCGCGCAGAGCTGCCCGGGAGACGCCGCTCCCTCCATCCTAAATTCAAATGTATTAACGTCTTTCAGGCATGAATACATTTGAAAACTGCGGGCAGAGCAGCACTACTCTGTGCCGGCACCGACGTGCAGCAGTGTGATTATGTCAGCATGCTGCTCACATCACACTGCTGCTGGTGCAGGGCCGCAGAGGTGCAGCGGTCGTGGCGGGCACCGGTAAGCGTTTCAGGAGTCAAAGATGAATTGTTTGTTTGGTGCTTGGTGTTACTTTCCAGAGGCCATTATGGAGCACTGGGAAAGATAATTGGGCACGCTATGGAGGCCATTATAGGAGACATTATGAGGCTATGGCGAACATTATGGGGCAATGGAGAATATTATGGAGGCCATTATAGGGAATATAACGATGAGGCTATGGGGAACATTATGGGTCACTGAGGGACATTATGGAGCAATGGGGACACTATGGATACCATTATGGGGGACATTATGAGCCAATTTGGAAAACTAGGGGGTGATGAGGATCAATGAGGGACACTATGGAGGCCATTGTAGCGCTCTTTGAGGCAATGGGGAACCTTATAGAGCAATGGAGGACACTATTGAGCCATTATGGGGCAATGAGTGACATAATGGAGGACACTGTGGGGCCATTATGGAGGAATGGGGGGACATTATGGGGCAATGGGGACATTAAGGGGAATTTAGGGGGACTGTGAATGGGATCATTATGCAGGGAGGCAGTGGGGGAAAAATATTTTGGAAAGGTGTAATTTGGGGGACATTATGGAGAGGGGATAGTATAGGGGATACTATGGAGAAGGGCAGTGTAAGGGGAATATTTTGTACAGGAAGCACAGTAAGGGGCAATTATTTATTCAGGGGCGCAGCATGGGAGATATTTATATTTATGGGGTTGTATAATATGTTTTTTTCTAAGGGCACCGTTTCAGGATGTGCTGCTGTAGACAGAGAAGAAGAAAGTCTGCAGGGACCTGCTCTGCGTGTAAAATCTCATCATGGCATCTGTACTACACAGAGACAAAAGGGATGGAAACAACTTGAATCAGAGAAGATGTCACCTATAAGGCACCTGGATGCAAACATTTATTTGTGAAACGGGATATGTCTCTTCAGTGCTGTGATTCCTGTATAGTCATCAGTCTGATGATGGCTGGTAACTCCCAGCATCTTCTTACCATTGGTAAGGATTAGTGATGAGCGAGCATGCTCGTCAATACTCGTTACTCGCTCCAGCATCAGTGTGCTCGGGATGCTTGTTACTCGGCAAGTATTAGTTTAATATTCGAGTGAGAGCTCAAGTCCCTGCCTCGTATGTTTGGCGCTTTTTAAACAGCCAATGAACATGTGGGGACCGAATTGCTTGCCAGTCACTGTAATACCGTAGCCATGTTGGTTGTGACATTACTGTAATTGGCTGGCCGCAAACCGTCATCAGGTCTATATATAAGAGCCGTGAATCCATGCTCGTCACACCATACCCCAGAAACAGGCAGAGTAGGGAGAGGTGCTGGTGAAAGTGAGACAGAGTTGTAGCTGCGTATTAGCCAGGAAATCAACCACATTAACATTTCTTTTAATTACAACAGCCATTCTTAAGGCTAATTATAATAAATAGTAATACTGCTGTTAGCAGCACTTAAGTAGAGATTGTGCTGAAGGGATGAAGTAAGACAGGATAGGGTGAATTGCATGCCCTTTACTCTGCCGCCTTCAACTCATACCAAAACCAGCTTCTTGGTGCTAATAATATTCTTTTTGCTTTTAATCTTGCAAGTTATGATCAAGGAAATTTTATTCATCATTTTTACTGCAGCAGTTGTGCGTCAAAAGCACACAGCCAGACTTGGTTGGATCTCAATAGCATTGCTATATTGATACTGCAGTCTTATACGTCTATTTGAGGTGAAAATTTTCCTGCAATATTAATGCTGCAATATTATACATCATTTTTATTGTGCTAGAGTTGGGTCTCAAAACATCAAAAAATTGTTTGCTTACAATATCAGCATGAGTTTACTAGGAACTAGGGTTGAGCAAAACAGATCGGACATTTTCATAAATCGCCAACTTTTGGTAAAGTCGGGTTTCGTGAAACCCGACCCGATCCCACTGTGGCATTTCTCAGCCAATTAAGGTGCACGCAGAGTGTGGGCAGCGTGATGACACAGGTCTCGGTCACCACCATCTTAGAGAAGGGCATGGCAGTGATTGGCTTGCTTTCTGCGGCGTCACAGGGGCTATAAAGGGTCGTGCACGCCGACCGCCATCTTACTTCTGCCGATCTGAGCATAGGGAGAGGTTGCTGCAGCTTCGTCAGAAGCAGGGATATACTTAGGCAGGGAATATTAACCCCCAAACTGCTTGTGCTGTAGCGATTTCCACTGTCCAACACCACCTTTTCTTTGCAGGGACAGTGTTTTTTTTGGGGTGCATCAGCTCTGTAGCTTATTAGGCTGCCTTATAAGGCTCCTGGACCCTGATAGCTGCATTGCTGTTTGTACGCTGCTGTGCAAACCAACTGCTTTTTTCAAAGCAAAAATCCTGTTGCTTCTTTCTGCACAGTTCTCATGTTTCTTTGACCACAGTCTTTTGTGTGCACTGTGCAGCAGTCCTTTTTATTGCTGCCATACTTGTTCTTTGATCATTGTAGGGAGATTGAAATTCTACTACAGCCCTTGTATTTTTTTGATATACTGTATCTGGCAGCCACGTTATGCCTTGTACATTGTGTGTTGCCATACACTGGGCCTTTTTTTTCCTGCAGTCTCCCACAAAAACAAAAAAAAAGGCTGCTTTAAATTGACACTAAGTGGATTAATGTGAGTTCTGTTTGGCGTATATCTGCCACCCACATTCTGTTTTGTACAGTGTGTGTGTAGTTTAACACACTCGGACTGTTTTTTCCTGCAGTCTCCCACAAAAACAAAAAAAAAGGCTGCTTTAAATTGCCACTAAGTGGATCTACGTGAGTTCTGTTTGGCGTATATCTGCTAGCCATGTTCTGCCTTGTACATTGTGTTGTGTAATACACAGGGCCTGTTTTTTCCTGCTGTCTTCCCGCCAAAAAAGGGAGATATAAATTCTCCAATAGTTAATATACACCTTCTACTTTGTTTAACAATAGCATTTAACGGTTGTTATTTTGGTTACATTTCAGCAAAAATGAGGAAGTCTGGTGGAAGAGACCGTGGGCGGTCGTTGCCAACTGGTAATGATGGTGGGGGTGGTAGTGGAGCATCTGGTGGTACTGGGAAAAGCAAGATGGCACCAAAGGCTCGAGGTGTAGAGGCAGCGTCATCGTCTGGCTACACAAGGCCTCGAAGGCTCCCTTATCTGGGAGTAGGAAAACAGCTTTTAAAGCCGGAGCAGCAGGAACAAGTTTTGGCTTTCCTTGCTGACTCAGCCTCCAGCTCTTTCACCTCCTCTTCAGAAGCTTCGAAATCTAAAACCAGTGAGTCGTCAGTGGATGCTCCATATCCGGAAAAAGTTGCTTCCTTGTGTCCTTCACCCAAAACAAAAGTGAAGGATTGAGCAGACAACACTACACTTTACTCCATGGAGCTCTTTACACATACCGTGCCTGGGTTAGAGAGGGAAATTGTAAAAAGCCCATTACAGGAAGAATCGGACATGGAGTGCACAGATGCACAGCCACATCTTGATTATTATGCTGTGCCATTGACTCAGATCACAACTTTGCCCTCAGTGTACTGAGCCCGAATCTGACCCTGATGAGACTATGGTGCCCAGTCCCGAACGCTATAGCATCTTACACGGTGACACAGAGGACGGAGCACATGACATTGAAGAGGAGGTGATAGATGACCCAGTTGTTGACCCTGATTGGCAGGTATTGGGGGAAGAGGGTGCTGCTGCCTGTAGCTCAGAAGCGGAGGAGGATGATCAGCAGCAGCCATCTACATCGCAAAAGCTGTCATCTGGCAGGCCCGCATCAGGCCCAAAACGTGTGTCGAAAACCACAACAGGTGTAGGACAGCATTGCAATCTGGTGGCAGTAGCACGGCGTGCAAAGCCTGAAAAGGTATTCCATAGTAGGACGAGTGCAGTGTGGCAATTTTTTAACCAAGATCCGAATGATCAGTGCAAAGTTATATGTAAGAAATGCTCCAAGACCTTTAGCAGAGGGAAGAATGTGCATGCGTAGACATCTAACCAGCAGGCACTTGGAAGCATGGACTAACTACCAAACGTCCACTACCATTGGTGCACCTGCTCATATTGAAGCAAGTCAGCAATGCAACATTGCTTCCCTAACTGGAAGCCCACCGGTTATGACACCACCAGTAGCAAATGCGGAGGTATTGTCGCAAGGCCAAAGCAGTCAGGGAATCTCAAGGTTCTTGGTTGGAAACACTGTAGGTAGGCCCACATCAAGAATACCATCGCCAAGCCTCTCTCAATCTGTCATGTCCACCACCACCCCCGCTAGTTCCACCATATGCAGCTCTCCAGTCCAGCTCAGCCTAGAAGAGACTCTCGATAGGAAAACAAAGTACTCTTCCTCTCCTCTGCGTACACAGGGTTTGAACGGCTACATTGCTCGACTGATCTCATTAGAGATGATGCCCTACAGTTTGGTTGAAAGCGAAGCTTTCAAAGCCCTGATGGCCTACGCAGTACCACGCTATGACCTACCCAGTCAACACTTCTTTGCGAGAAAAGCCATCCCAGCCCTCCACTAGCATGTCAAAGACCACACTGTCCATGCACTGAGGCAATCAGTCAGTAGAAAGGTGCACCTCACAACAGATGCATGGACCAGTAGGCATGGCCAGGGACGTTACGTGTCCGTCACGGCGCACTGCGTTAATGTGGTGGATGCAGGGTCCACAGGGGACAGCCATAGTGGGACAGTTCTGCCTAGCCCACGGTCTAGGAAGTTGGCTGTAGGCGTTCGCCACCCCTCCTCCTCCTCCTTCTCCAGAAGCAAAAGCTCGTCCACAGAGCGCAGTCGCATGATCACTCCATCCGCAGCTGTCTGTGTTGCACCCGTGGTGTCCCATTATGGAACAGATAGTGGGAAGCGTCAACAGGCTGTGCTGCAAATGAAATGTTTGGGCGACAACAGACACACCGCGGAAGTACTGGCCGAGTACTTGCAGCAACAAAGTCAGTCATGGCTGGGCAGTGTACATCTTGAGGCAGGCAAGGTAGTCAGTGATAACGGAAGGAATTTTATGGCTGCCATAGCCCTTTCAGAACTTAAACACATACCTTGCCTGGCTCACACATTGAACCTGGTTGTGCAGTGCTTCCTCAAGAATTACCCAGATTTACCAGCCCTGCTCCTGAAGGTGCGAAGACTTTGCTCTCACATCCGCCGGTCGCCCGTACACTCCAGCCGTATGCTTAACCATCAGCGATCGCTGAATCTTCCCCAGCACCGCTTAATAATCAACGTGGCAACAAGGTGGAACTCCACACTGCACATGCTTCAGAGGCTGTGCGAACAGAGGCGTGCTGTCATGTATTTGTTGGAGGATACACATACACGGGCAGGCAGTTGGATGGCAGACATGGAGTTGTCTGGTGTGCACTGGTCGAAGCTCCAAGACCTCTGTCAAGTCCTTCAGTGATTTGAGGAATGCACACGGCTGGTCAGTGCAGACGACGCCATCATAAGCATGAGTATCCCACTAATTCGTCTGCTGATGCAAAGTTTGACGCACATCAAGGAGCAGGCGTCTGCGGCCGAGGAGGAGGGAAGCCTTGATGACAGTCAGCCATTGTCTGGTCAGGGATGTCTCCGGGACGAGGTGGCAGATGAAGAGGAGGAGGAGGAGTAGGAGGATGATGATGGGCCTGAATATTTATGGGAGGAGGATGCTTCTCAGGGGGCAATAGAAACTGGTGGCATTGCAAGGTCAGGTACAGGGTTTTTGCGGGCCACAAGTGATGTAGATTTTCAAGAAAGTGCTCCTCAACCCAGCACAAGCAGTGAATTGACACCTGGAACTTTAGCCCACATGGCAGAGTATGCCTTTGCGTATCCTAAAACGGGACCCCCGCATTATCAAAATGATGACCGATGACGATTACTGGTTGGCCTGCCTCCTGGATCCACGATTCAAAGGCAAATTACAAAATATCATGCCACATGAGAACCTTGAGCAAATATTGGCTACCAAACAAGCATCTCTTGTAGACCGTTTGGTTCAGGCATTCCCAGCACACAGCGGCGCTGATGGTTCTCACACGAGCTGTAGGGGGCAACATGGCAGAGGTGTTAGAGGTGCACAAAGCCGAAGTGGTGTGGGACAGAGGGGATTTCTCACCAAGTTGTGGAGTGATTTCTCAATGACCGCAGACACGACAGGTACTGCTGCATCGATCCAAAGTGACAGGAGACAGCATTTGTCCAGTATGGTTACCAACTATTTTTCCGCCATTATCGATGTTCTCCCTCACAGGTCATTCCCCTTTGATTACTGGGCATCTAAACTAGACACCTGGCCCGAATTGGTAGAATATGCTTTACAGGAGCTCGCTTGCCCAGCTGCTAGTGTGCTCTCTGAAAGAGTCTTCAGTGCTGCTGATTCGATACTGACCGAAAAAAGGACACATCTGGCTCCCCGAAATGTTGATGATCTAACCTTCATTAAAATGAACCAATCATGGATTTCAAATTATTTTGCCCCACCTTCACCTGCAGACATGTAGCTTGCCAGAAAAATTGCTTGTATTTGGCCTCCTCTTACTGACTGCTCCAATTCCGCCATTTGCAGGTGCCGAATGTCCACCATAGGCCCTTCTTATACCTCCCTAAATGGGCTGACTCGCCCCACAGGGCCGTGGTCACCATCTGGCGCAAGCACCCGTGCAAGTGTCGTTTGCCTGGACAGGTGGGTGTGCCCACTCTTGGGCGACGGCACTGGCACAGGGTCCTTCATAGTACAATGAAGTGTCTCTGATGGTGGTTCACAACCAACGTCAGACACACCATCGTAATATGAGGGGCCCTGTGCCAGTAGCGCCGTCCACGAGAGAGTGTTCCCCCCCAGCTCGAACTGTGCTCTACCACTTGCAAAATTTACCTGCCCCACCACTGTGTAGTCTGTGCAGTTAAATCCTTAAATGGCACTGCCATTACAAGTTTGTTGCAATGATAGATGATAGTTAAATTATACAGGGGCCCGGCCCTCCATTTAGACCCCTTAATGCTTTGCGCCAACTAACACTGCAACTCTGCATAGGAGCCAACCCCTGTACCTCGCAATGCCACCAGTTTATTTATTATGACCAATTCATTGGCTGACATTTAGCCAACTATAGTATTTAGGCCTACTAACTGTCAGCCACATATAACAGTTGTCCTCCGCTGAACAAAGCTATGCCACCTGAGTAATCCTGTTAGCAGTTTTGAACTGCATGTAGCCACCTTTTTTATTTTAGGCCTCTGTCTGTCTGTCTGTCCATGCCACACATTACATCTCTTCCCCCCTGAAACAAGCTAGGCCGCCTGGTTAGTCCTGCTAGCATTTTTGAACTGCATTTTGCCACCTTTTTTTTATTTTAGGCCTCTGTCTGCCTGTCTGTCCGTGCCACACATTACAACTGTCCTCCGCTTTACAAAGCTATGCCACCTGTGTGCTACTCAATCAAATTTTGAACTGACATTAGCCTACTTTTTTATTTTAGGCCTCTGTCTGCCTGTCTGTCCGTGCCACACATTACAACTGTCCTCCGCTTTACAAAGCTATGCCGCCTGTGTGCTACTCAACCAAATTTTGAACTGACATTAGCCTACTTTTTTTATTTTAGGCCTCTGTCTGCCTGTCTGTCCATGCCACACATTACAACTGTCCTCCGCTTTACAAAGCTATGCCGCCTGTGTACTCCACTTACCTATTTTGAACTGCATTTTGCCTACTTACTTATTAAGGCCTACTAACTGTGTCTGCCTCCCATTACTGTTGTCCTCCACTGAACAAAGCTGAGCCTCAATTTTCATCCGGTGTCAGATATTTAACTGCATTTTGCCTACTTCTTTGGTTGGGCCTACAAATGTTGTGAGCCGCAGCTTGGTGTTCTCCACAGAATAAAGGTGATCTTAAATTTACAGGCTTTCAGCCTATATCAAATATTAAACTGCATTTGGCCTACTTGTTTGGTTGGGCCTACTAGCGGTGTCTGCGGCTGCTTGGTGTTCTCCTCCACTTTACAAAGCTGAGCTTCAATCTTCAGGCTTTCGGCCTACATCACATATTACACTGAATTTGGGCTACTGGTTTGGTTGGGCGTACTAATGGTGTCTGCGGCTGCTTGGTGTTCTCCTCCACTTTACAAAGCTGAGCTTCAATCTTCAGGCTTTTGGCCTACGTCACATATTACACTGAATTTGGGCTACTGGTTTGGTTGGGCGTACTCATGGTGTCTCCGGCTGCTTGGTGTTCTCCTCCACTTTACAAAGCTGAGCTTCAATCTTCTGGCTTTCGGGCTATATCAGATATTACACTGCATTTGGGCTACTGGTTTGGTTGGGCATACTAACGGTGTCTGCCGCTGCTTGTTGTTCTCCTCCACTGAACAAAGCTGTGCCGCCTGTTTACTCCTGTTACCAATTTTGAACTTCATTTGGCCCACTTTATTACTTGGTCCTACTAACTGTGTGTGCCACTCATTACAGTTTTTCGCCACTGAACAAAGCTATGCCGCCTGTTTACTCCTGTTACCAATTTTTAACTGCATTTAGCCTACTTTATTCTTTGGGACTATATCTGTGTTTCCTCTTCATCCTGCCCATTGGCCAGCCACTGCTACATGAGTCTGCTGGTACATTGACCCAGACCACTACATTCCCCTTGCACTCTACACAGCCAGAATCTGACCCTGCTGAAAGTCAGGTTCCCCTTCCCGCATACTATACCACCTTACACGGGGGCAAAGAGAAAGGTGCATATGAAAGTGCAGGTTCCTTCATCAGGTGGGGGGGCATACTCGGTGACGTCACTGCCACAGGGCCCCTCATAATACGCAAATGTGTCTCTGCCGGTGGGAGGCACCCCCGCCGTCAAACACACCGCCATACTTTGAGGGGCCCTGTGCCAGTGCCAATGCGAACGAGTGGGCCCCCCCTGCTTGCTCGGGATCACAGCACTTGCAAAGTTGAAATACTTACCTCTCCCTGCTCCACCGCCGTGACGTAGTCCGCGTTTCCTGGGCCCACTAAAATCTTGAGCCAGCCCTACCCCCCCACAACTTTTGCCAAATGACCCCCT
Organism: Ranitomeya imitator; assembly: GCF_032444005.1. Lineage (NCBI taxonomy): Eukaryota > Metazoa > Chordata > Amphibia > Anura > Dendrobatidae > Ranitomeya > Ranitomeya imitator. The sequence continues at coordinate 706,434,966 of NC_091284.1, read as the reverse complement.
GTTTTCAATGCCTAACTATTATTATAAAGTAAATTAAGATTGACAAGCTTAAGAAATAAGAATTCATGTTTTTGGCATAAAAATGGGCACTGTAGGTGTTTTCCTGTCCTCCACTCACTGCCGACTTTGATTCCCCATTGACTTGCATTGGGTTTCGTGTTTCGTTCGATCCCTGACTTTTCGCAATAATCGGCCGATTTCACCCAACTTGATCCTAAAAAAGTAAAAGTCGCTCAACTCTACTAGGGACTGTTCCTATCAGACTAATCTGATCAGTTTCTATGAAGAGGTGAGTTCCGGCTGGACCAAGGGAACGCAGTGGACGTAGTGTATATGGCTTTTTCAAAAGCTTTTGATACGGTGCAACACAAAAGGTTGAAACATAAAATGAGAATAAAGGGGATAGGGGAAATATGTGTAAGTGAGTTAAGAGCTGGCTCAGGGATAGGAAACAAAGGGTGGTTATTAATTAAGCACACTCGGACTGGTTCGCGGTTAGCAGTGGGGTACCACAGGGGTCAGTATTTGGCCCTCTTCTTTTTAACATATTTATTAATGACCTTGCAGGGGCATACAGAGCAGAATTTCAATATTTGCAGATTACACTAAACTCTGCAGGGTAATCAACACAGAGGAGGACAATTTTATATTACAGGATGATTTATGTAAACTAGAAGCTTGGGCTGATAAATGGCAAATGAGCTTTAATGGGAATAAATGTAAGGTCATGCACTTGGGTAGAAGTAACAAGATGAATAACTATGTGCTTAATTCTAAAACTCTGGGCAAAACCGTCAATGAAAAAGACCTGGGTGTATGGGTGGATGACAAACTCACATTTAGTGGCCAGTGTCAGGCAGCTGCTACAAAGGCAAATAAAATAATGGGATTGGGATGCATTAAAAGAGGCATAGATGCTCATGAGGAGAACATAATTTTACCTCTATACAAGTCACTAGTTCGACCACACTTAGAATACTGTGTACAGTTCTGGTCTCCGGTGTATAAGAAAGACATAGCTGAATTAGAGCGGGTGCAGAGAAGAGCGACCAAGGTTATTAGAGGACTGGGGGTCTGCAATACCGAGAAAGGTTATTACACTTGGGGCTATTAAGTTTTAAAAAATGAAGGCTAAAGGCTGATCTTATTTTAATGTATAAATATATGAGGGGACAGTACAAAGACCTTTCTGATCATCTTTTTAATCATAGAACTGAGACAGGGACAAGGGTGCATCCTGTACATCTGGAGGAAAGAAGGTTTAAGCATAACAACAGACGCGGGTCTTTACTGTAAGATCAGTGAGACTATGGAACTCTCTGCCGTATGATGTTGTAATGAGTGATTCATTTCTAAAATTTAAGAGGGGACTGGATGCCTTTCTTGAAAAGTATAATGTTACAGGTTATATATATTAGATTCCTTGATAGGGCGTTGATCCAGGGAACTAGTCTGATTGCCGTATGTGGAGTCGGGAAGGATTTTTTTTCCCCAATGTGGAGCTTACTCTTTGCCACATGTTTTTTTTTGCCTTCCTCTTTATCAACATGTTAGGGCATGTTAGGTTAGGCTATGGATTGAACTAGATGGACTTAAAGTCTTCCTTAAACCTTAATAACTATGTTACTGTGGCTCCCCAGGGTCCTGGTCATCACAGTAATGTTGCTTTCCTCTCGGGGAGAGTGATATTACGTTTGGAGGCAAAGAAGGATAACTGCATCCAGGTATCACAAACATGCACCACATTTCACACTCCAGGCCTCCAGGGGAGCTTCTGCTCCTATTTATTAGGTCACTCCCCACATAGGTAAAACTGGTCGCCTGTAGGGAAAGTTAGTTAGTTGCTGGCTGAGCTCAGCTCCGTTAGTTGGTCCCTGACAGGGGTGGGATCCTGTCAGTGAACGAAGGAGAAAGGACATGGTGCTGTGCATGCCCTCAGAGCTGCAGCTCCTAGAAAGAGACATTCAGAAGGAGAACTGTATCGCAGCAAGCATGAAGGAAGTCGTAGCAAAGGAGAGGATAACAGAAGGGGACCAGCCCTACACAGGCTGCCTCCTTCTGAGGCGCAGAAGCCCGGTGGGGTATATATACATTTATACTGTATAATTTCTATCTCGTAAGGTGTTACTATTGTGGTATAATTTAAAATGGGCAAGAAGCGTGGTAAGGGATGGGAAAGTGGACGTGAATCTGATAGTGAGTGTAAAGGCAGAGGCCATGGGCAAGATGAAACTATGACTGCTGAGGGAGCGCAACAAACACACGCATCAGTGGCTGGCTGGCAAATTTTAGCCTGGGGGCAAGCACACAACAGTGGCCCACGAGTTGCGGTGGCCTATCTTTAACCTACTTACGTCAGGTTGCTGCAGAAAACCGCAACCGAGTTTGCTAAATAGTTATGGGAGCAAAACAAAGCTTTCTACTTAGTTACATGATAAAAAAAACAAGCTTACTATATGTATATGGGAACAGAACTAAGCTTAGGACATGTATATGTTAACAGAACCAAGCTTACTACATAGATACGGGAGCCAAACCTAGCTTACTACATATTTATACGGGAACAAAACCAAGCTTACTACAGTAAGGGAACACACCCAAGCTAAGTACAGTACAGTGGGGAAAAAAGTATTTAGTCAGCCACCAATTGTGCAAGTTCTCCCACTTTTTTTTCCACCAATTTTGCAAATTACGGTGGAAAATAAGTATTTGGTCACCTAAAAACATGCAAGATTTCTGTCTCTCTCTGACCTGTAACTTCTTCTTTAAGAGACTCCTCTGTCCTCCACTCACCTGTAGTAATGGCACCTGTTTGATGCTTGTTACCTGTCCACAACCTCAAGCAGTCCCACTCCAAACTTCACTATGGTGAAGACCAAAGAGCTGTGGAAGGACACCAGAAACAAAATTGTAGCCTGCACCAGTCTGGGAAGACTGAATCTGAAATAGGCAAGCAGCTTGGTGTGATGAAATCAACTGTGGGAGCAATAATAAAAAAATGGAAGACATACAAGACCACTGATAATCTCCCTCGATCTGGAGCTCCATGCAAGATCCCACCCCGTCAAAGTGATCATAAGAACGGTGAGCAAAAACCCCAGAACCACACGGGGATGGGGGGACATAGTGTATGACCTGCATAGAGCGGGGACCACCGTAACAAAGGCTACCATCAGTAACACACTATACCGCCAGGGATTCAGATCCTGCAGTGCCAGACATGTCCCCCTGCTTAAGCCAGTACAGGTCCGGGCCCAACTGAAGTTTGCTAGATAGCATTTGGATTATCGAGAAGAAAATTGGGAGAATGTCATATGGTTTGAGGATAATATAGAAAGCTAGCACTCAATCACTGTGATTCACGGTGCCAGTGAACGGGGCCCATAAATCATAGAGACAAAAGATCACTGCACTCGTATATTTAAAGTTGCTTATATCAAAAGTTTATTCGGCTAAAGTTCGTGATAAGAGCGATAGGCGATAATTTAACGTTTCGGCCAGCCCGTGGCCTTGATCACAAAATCGCCCACTGCCTGGACACATAATAGTGTCGGCTTCTTCCACTTGGCCACAAATGCTCGCTTCACGTGCAGGAAAATAAGGAGGTTTGGATCGCTATCGCCCCCTGTTCCCCTTGGGATATGCCAAACTACACAGGGACCACACAGCCTGACCTGAACCCCCGATTGTATATGCAAGACAGCCATAGGTCCGGTCCCAGCTGGAATTACGTTTATATTGCACTGGCGAGCGCTTAGACCAGTGGTCCCCAACTCCAGGCCTCGAGGGCCTCCAACAGTGCAGGTTTTCAGGATTTCCTTAGTATTGCACAGGGGTTGGAATCATCACCTGTGCAGATGATCATATTACCATCAATGCAATACTAAAGAAATCCTGAAAACCTGCACTGTTGGCAGCCCTCGAGGCCTGGAGTTGGGGACCCCTGGCTTAGACCATACCAGTTTGGTTACACAACTGCGTCCTTTACCAGACTCACCAGTCACACAGTGTCCTTACTGTAACAAATTATTTTTGGGCGATTTCGTGATCAAGGCCACAGGCTGGCCGAAACGTTAAATTATCGCCTATCGCTCTTATCACGAACCTTAGCCGAATAAACTTTTGATATAAGCAACTTTAAATATACGAGTGCAGTAATCTTTTGTCTATATGGTTTGAGGAAACCAAAGTAGAACTGTTTGGTAGAAGCAAAACTCGTCGTGTTTGGAGGAGACAGAATGCTGAGTTGCATCCAAAGAACACCATACCAACTGTGAAGCATACGGGTGGCAACATCATGCTTTGAGGCTGTTTCTCTGCCAAGGGACCAGGACGACTGATCCTTGTACATGAAAGAATGAATGAGGCCATGTATATTGAGATTTTGAGTGCAAACCTCCTTCCATCAGCAAGGGCATTGAAGATGCAACGAGGATGGGTCTTTCTGCATGATAATGATCCCAAGCACACCACCAGGGCAATGAAGGAGTGGCTTCGTAAGAAGCATATGAAGGTCCTGGAGTGGCCTAGCCAGTCTCCAGATTTCAAGGGTTAGGGCTAGAGTTAGGGGTAGGGGTAGGGTTAGGGGTAGGGTTAGGGGTAGGGTTAGGGCTAGGGGTAGGGCTAGGGGTAGGGTTAGGGCTAGGGTTAGGGTTAGGGTTAAGGCTAGGGATAGGGCTAGGGTTAGGGTTTCGGTATGTGCACACGTATTCTGGTCCTCTGCGGATTTTTCCACTGCGGATTTGATAAATCTGCAGTGCTAAACTGCTGCGGATTTATGGCGGATTTACCGCGTTTTTTCTGCGCATTTCACTGCGGTTTTACAATTGCGATTTTCTATTGGAGCAGTTGTAAAACCGCTGCGGAATCCGCACAAAGAAGTGACATGCTGCGGAATGTAAACCGCTGCGTTTCCGTGCAGTTTTTCCGCAGCATGTGTACAGCAATTTTTGTTTCCCATAGGTTTACATTGAACTGTAAACTCATGGAAACTGCTGCAAATCCGCAGCGTTTTCCGCAGCGTGTGCACATACCTTTAGAATTAGGGTATGTGCACACGGTGCGGATTTGGCTGCGGATTCGCAGCAGTGTTCCATCAGGTTTACAATACCATGTAAACATATGAAAAACCAAATCCGCTGTGCCCATGGTGCGGAAAATACAGCGCGGAAACGCTGCGTTGTATTTTCCGCAGCATGTCAATTCTTTGTGCGGATTCCGCAGCGTTTTACACCTGTTCCTGAATAGGAATCCGCAGGTGAAATCCGCACAAAAAACACTGGAAATCTGCGGAAAATCCGCAGGTAAAACGCAGTGCCTTTTACCCACGGATTTTTCAAAAATGATGCTGAAAAATCTCACACGAATCCGCAACGTGGGCACATAGCCTTAGGGTTAGGGTTGGAATTAGGGTTGTGGTTAGGGTTGTGATTAGGGTTATGGCTACAGTTGGGATTAGGGTTAGGGGTGTGTTGGGGTTAGTGTTGGAGGTAGAATTGAGGGGTTACCACTGTTTAGGCACATCAGGGGTCTCCAAACGCAACATGGCGCCACCATTGATTCCAGCCAATCTCGTATTCAAAAAGTCAAATGGTGCTCCCTCAATTCCGAGCCCTGACGTGTGCCCAAACAGTGGTTTACCCCCACATATGGGGTACCAGCATACTCAGGATAAACTGCGCAACAATTACTGGGGTCCAATTTCTCCTGTTACCCTTGTGAAAATAAAAAAATGCTTGCTAAAACATCATTTTTGAGGAAAGAAAAATGATTTTTTATTTTCACGGCTCTGCGTTGTAAACGTCTGTGAAGCACTTGGGGGTTCAAAGTGCTCACCACATATCTAGATAAGTTCCTTAGGGGGTCTAGTTTCTAAAATGGGGTCACTTGTGGGGGGTTTCTACTGTTTAGGCACACCAGGGGCTCTGCAAACGCAACGTGACGCCCGCAGACCATTCCATCAAAGTCTGCATTTCAAAAGTCACTACTTCCCTTCTGAGCCCCGACGTGTGCCCAAACAGTGGTTTACCTCCACACATGGGGTATCAGCGTACTCAGGAGAAACTGGACAACAACTTTTGGGGTCCAATTTCTCCTGTAACGCTTGGGAAAATAAAAAATTCTGGGCTAAATAATTATTTTTGAGGAAAGAAAACGTATTTATTATTTTCACGGCTCTGCATTATAAACTTCTGTGAAGCACTTGGGGGTTGAAAGTGCTCACCACACATCTAGATAAGTTCCTTTTGGGGTCTAGTTTCCAAAATGGGGTCACTTGTGGGGGGTTTCTACTGTTAAGCCACATCAGGGGCTCTGCAAACGCAACGTGACGCCCACAGAGCATTCCATCAAAGTCTGCATTTCAAAATGTCACTACTTCAATTCCGAGCCCCGGCATGTGCCCAAACAGTGGTTTACCCCCACATATGGGGTATCAGCGTATGCAGGAGAAACTGGACAACAACTTTTGGGGTCAAATTTCTCCTGTTACCCTTGGGAAAATAAAAAATTGCAGGCTAAAAGATTATTTTTGAGAAAATAATTTTTTTTTTTTATTTTCATGGCTCTGCGTTATAAACTTCTGTGAAGCACTTGGGGGTTCAAAGTCCTCACCACACATCTAGATTAGTTCCTTTGGGGGTCTAGTTTCCAAAATGGGGTCATTTCTGGGGGATCTCCAATGTTTAGGCACACAGGGGCTCTCCAAACGTGACATGGTGTCCGCTAATGATTGGAGCTAATTTTCCATTTAAAAAGCCAAATGGCGTGCCATCCCTTCCGAGCCCTGCCGTGCGCCCAAACAGTGGTTTACCCCCACATATGGGGTATCAGCGTACTCAGGACAAACTGGACAACAACCACTTTTGGGGTCCAATTTCTCCTATTACCCTTGGCAAAATAGGAAATTCCAGGCTAAAAAATCATTTTTGAGGAAAGAAAAATTATTTTTTATTTTCATGGCTCTGCGTTATAAACTTCTGTGAAGCACCTGGGGGTTTAAAGTGCTCAATATGCATCTAGATAAGTTCCTTGGGGGGTCTAGTTTCCAAAATGGGGTCACTTGTGGGGGAGCTCCAATGTTTAGGCACACAGGGGCTCTCCAAACGCGACATGGTGTCCGCTAACAATTGGAGCTAATTTTCCATTCAAAAAGTCAAATGGCACGCCTTCCCTTCCGAGCCCTGCCGAGTGCCCAAACAGTGGTTTACCCCCACATATGAGGTATCGGCGTACTCGGGAGAAATTGCCCAACAAATTTTATGATCCATTTTATCCTATTGCCCATGTAAAAATGAAAAAATTGAGGCGAAAATAATTTTTTTGTGAAAAAAAAGTACTTTTTCATTTTTACAGATCAATTTGTGAAGCACCTGAGGGTTTAAAGTGCTCACTAGGCATCTAAATAAGTTCCTTGGGGGGTCTAGTTTCCAAAATGGGGTCACTTGTGGGGGAGCTCCAATTTTTAGGCACACGGGGGCTCTCCAAACGTGACATGGTGTCCGCTAAAGAGTGGAGCCAATTTTTGATTCAAAAAGTCAAATGGCGCTCCTTCCCTTCCAAGCCCTGCCGTGCGCCCAAACAGTGGTTTACCCCCACATATGAGGTATCAGCGTACTCAGGACAAATTGGACAACAACGTTCGTGGTTCAGTTTCTCCTTTTACCATTGGGAAAATAAAAAAATTGTTGCTAAAATATAATTTTTGTGACTAAAAAGTTAAATGTTCATTTTTTCCTTCCATGTTGCTTCTGCTGCTGTGAAGCACCTGAAGGGTTAATAAACTTCTTGAATGTGGTTTTGAGTACCTTGAGGGGTGCAGTTTTTAGAATGGTGTCACTTTTGGGTATTTTCAGCCATATAGACCCCTCAAACTGACTTCAAATGTGAGGTGGTCCCTAAAAAAAATGGTTTTGTAAATTTCGTTGTAAAAATGAGAAATCGCTGGTCAAATTTTAACCCTTATAACTTCCTAGCAAAAAAAATTTTTGTTTCCAAAATTGTGCTGATGTAAAGTAAACATGTGGAAAATGTTATTTATTAACTATTTTGTGTCACATAACTCTCTGGTTTAACAGAATAAAAATTAAAAATGTGAAAATTGCGAAATTTTCAAAATTTTCGCCAAATTTCCATTTTTATCACAAATAAACGCAGAATTTATTGACCTAAATTTACCACTAACATGAAGCCCAATATGTCACGAAAAAACAATCTCAGAACCGCTAGGATCCGTTGAAGCGTTCCTGAGTTATTATCTCATAAAGGGACACTGGTCAGAATTGCAAAAAACGGCAAGGTCTTTAAGGTCAAAATAGGCTGGGTCATGAAGGGGTTAAAGTGCCTCCTCCAATATGGTGCCTGTGCAATGTTGTGAGTTTGTTCCTAACACTCTTGTCAGTTCTCAGGTCCCAGTGTTTGCATTTTTGTCGGTTGCACCTGCCAGTGCTCACCTTAACGGCAGCCGAGCCAGCCACACCTGCCAGTGCTCACCTCAATGGCAGCTGAACCAGTTGCACCGCCAGTGCTCACCTCAACGACAGCAGAGCCAGCTGCACCCGCCAGCGCTCATCTCCCCTTCAGCCTGTCTTGTCTGCACCTGCACTTCCTCTCATCTTCTCTGCCTGTCTGCATCTGTTGAACATTTCCCCGGGACATCCCAGCTAGCGGTTCCTAGGGGTCAGCTGCCATCCACCAAAGGTTATTACTGTAGTAGCACCTGAATCACCTCCCTTGTCTCGCCTCCGTTCTCAGTGTCCTTAGCTGCTGCGTGTCCGAGGTCAGATTGGGTGAGGCTCCTAGTCACGCCCCTCCTGGTCTTCCATGGGCTTTGGTGCAATGGTTCCACCACCCAGCCCGTTACACCTCACACCACAATGTACTATTATATACACACAGACAGTCCACTATCAAAATGACCGTTTGGACACGTTCAGTATTTGGTCAGTATTTTATATCAGTAGTTGTAAGTCAAAACCAGGAGTGGGTGATAAATACAGAAGTGGTGACGTGTTTCTATTATACTTTTCCTCTGATTGTTCTTTTCCTGCTATTGGCTACATATACTGATGTAAAATACTGATCAAATACTGAAAATGTGAACGTGGCCTTATACTTTTCCTCTGGTTGTTTCTCTCCTGATTTTTGCTAGCAAATACTGAGGTAAAATACTGATCAAATACTGAACGTCACCTTAGGCCTGGGTCACAGGAGCGCACATTCTCTTTTATGAGAGAATCTGGGCCGATTATGCAAATGACAACTCTGCTGCGAACAAACGTGAGCCAAGTGTCAGTGCACCATGCTAAATTATCTGACATGAGAGAATTGCAGCACAGGTGGGGAGAAGACGATGAAAGTAACTTCTCCTTCTCCTCCATTGCCTGTGTTGGTGTATATCGGACTGGGATGACATCCGAGTGCAGTCCAATGATTCACACTTACCCGTAGTCTTGTATGTGTGCGTGATCCCATTCTTGGATGCACTTGCAGGACGCTGTGATTGTTTTCTCATACTGAATAAGTAGGAGAAAATAATCGCTGATCTCCACTGCCCCATAGAATAACACTGGGGAGGAGAGCTATCTGATAAAACATCTCATAGCACTCGGCCATGTTATACGCTCGTGTGAGCAAGCCCTTTTACAAAGTGCAAAGAAAAAGTACCAGTTCCAAGATAAGCATACCTATCTAGTTATTGACTCTTGTGATAAATTGTTTTTTAAAAGGAGGAGCTTAGTCATGATATAGAGTAATTATAAAGATTTTATTATTACAGAGAAATTACCAAAAATATACATTAACAATATAAAATTTGTATTGGTACAGAAGGCTTTGACCCATAGGTGAAAGTAAAAACAGAGGCCGGGGACTTCATCAAGATTTCATAATTATGATGAGGACCACCAATCAATTTTATACAATAACCTCACAACGGACAACAGCATCAACAAGCATTCCTATGTCTGATTGTTACATTTAATAATCTTGTTCTGTCTTCATACACGTTGGTACGGTGTGTGATCCAACATACAGCATAAACCACTTCCGTCTTCCAAATAAGCAGACTGTTCTCTGTAGTCTAATTTGTTTATTGGTAACAGGTATTGAAATGCGGTAAAACTATAATACAAATGATATGATAAGTATTGAGCCAAATAACAGCACAGCTGATACTTTCACCTAGCAGGAAAAATATACAGGATGATGCAACTTCTATACATAACTACATACAGCAAGTCACTGATAATAGATTTCCTAAGTACTAACTGCTATACAATAAGTCACATGCTGTAGAACACTATATTGCAAGAACAGAGGTAACAATCTTACCGGATAAACTTAACCAGGATACAGAGGCGTAGCTAGTAGGGTTGAGTGACTTTTCTTTTTATAGGATCGGGTCGGGTTTCACGAAACCCGACTTTTTCAAAAGTCGGGTCGAGTGAAATCGGCCGATCCTATAGAAAACTCGGGGTCGGGGTCGGCCGAAACACGAAACCCAATGCAGTGCATTGGGTTTCTAATGGTTCCCAGGGTCTGAAGGAGAGGAAACTCTCCTTCAGGCCCTGGGATCCATATTTAAGTGTAAAATAAAGAATCAAAATAAAAAATATTGATATACTTACCCTCGGACGCGCCCTGGTTCTCACCGGCAGCCTTCCTTCGTAAGAATGAGCGCCTGAAGGACCTTCGATGACGTCGCGGCTTGTGATTGGTCGTGTGAGCGGTCACATGGGCGTCACCCGACCAATCACAAGCCGCGACGTCATCTAAGGTCCTTCAGGCGCTGATTCTTAGGAAGGAAGGCTGCAGGTTAGAACCAGGGCGCGTCCGAGGGTGAGTATATACCTATTAGGAATATACTCACCCTCGGACGCGCCCTTGGACGCTTCCTTCCTAAGAATTAGCGCCTGAAGGACCTTAGATGACGTCGCGGCTTGTGATTGGTCGCGATTGGTCGCGATTCCGATACCGATTCCCGATATCTTAAACATATCGGAACTCGGTATCGGAATTCCGAATCCAGATCAGAAGATCGCCGACCTCATGGCCGACCCCACACAGGGGTCGGGTTTCATGAAACCCGACTTTGCCAAAAGTCAATGACTTCTGAATCTGGCCGACCCGTTTCGCTCAACCCTAGTAGCTGGGGGTTTAGCTCGGGGGGGGGGGAAACATCTGAGTGGGCCACTAGCCAGGTAACCCTGATTACAACTAATTGTCAGCATAGGGGAACCTCTGCTGATGACCATGGTATTAGTGAAAATAAATCTCTATAATATAACACTGTTATTACCACCATATGGTGCTAGATACAGCTACTGCAGAACAGATATGAGATTACAGTACAGTCAGGCTTGGCCCCGGTGGGCCTCTGTGTAGATATAGGCCCCCAAACCCACTCTATGGGCAGTACTTGGCATAATTCACTTGATTTACTGTGTACAGAAAAAACAGCATATCACTCATTAACCAAACTACCCAGTTTACTATTATATAGAAGCATAGGTACATTTGTGAACGAGGGAAATGTAATATTGAAATGCATCTGAAAAAGTGGGCTCCCCAAAGTCAATGTTACTGGGACCTGTCTGTAGGACTAGTGCACTGCACCGCTCACTGTGTAGCAGCTATTAGGCTATGTGCACATGTAGGGAGGGTCCCTGCGGGTTCTCCCACAGCGGATTTGATAAATCTGCAGGGCAAAACCGCTGCGGTTATCCCTGCAGATTTATCGCGGTTTGTCTTGCGGTTTCTGCTGCGGGTTTACTCCTACTATTGATGCTGCATATGCAGCAATATGCAGCATCAATAGTAATGTTAAAAATAATTAAAAAATGGTTATATACTCACCCTCTGACGTCCCGATCTCCTCGACGCTGCACGCGGCGGTCCGGTTCCAAAGATGCTGTGCGAGAAGGACCTTCGTGACGTCACGGTCATGTGACCGCGACGTCATCGCAGGCCCTGCTCGCACAGCAACCCTGCAACCGGACGGCCGCGTGCAGCACTGAGAGGTGAGTATATCATGATTTTTTAATTCTTTTTTTTTTACACAAATATGGTTCCCAGGGCATGGAGGAGAGTTTCCTCTCCTCCACCCCGAGTACCACCCGCACATTATCAGCTTACTTCCCGCATGGTGGGCATAGCCACATGCAGGAAGTAAGCGGATCAATGCATTCCTATGTGTGCAGAATCGCCGCGATTCTGCACAAAAGAAGTGACATGCTGCGGATTGTAAAATCGCTGCGTTCCCGCGCGGTTCTTCCCGCAGCATGTGCACAGGTTTACATGTTAATGTAAACGCAATGGAAACTGCTGCGGACCCGAAGCTGCAGAAACGCTGAGGTTCCGCGGCAAAAAACCGCAACGTGTGCACGTAGCCTTGTTTTTCAATTAAAGGCACAAGTATACAGTGTCCAACCCGCAGCATTTACTGACCGTGTGCACCTACCCTCACAGAGGCAAATATGTCCGTCTGGTACACTACAGCCGATGCTGATAGACGCTGTGCAAACCATGAGCTGCCTGTATCACCGGTCAGGAGAACTTTAATAACTTTATAACAACAAGTCACTTACCAAAACAGTATTACATATAACACAGCTCATGTCGTGGTTACTGTATGGGGGCTTGTTATACTAACAGGCTGGGCTTATAATAAGACCCCATCTGTAAGAATAATAAGCCCCCAATCTCCCCATCAGCCCCCCAAACAGCACTTATTACATGTGATGCAGTGCAGAGCACTAAACACTGTAATAATAAGTATAATAAGGACCCCCGCCCTGTACTCCCTCCACCACCCCTTCAGTCCCCACCCTGCCACCAAGCTCTCACATTCACCCACAGTGACCTTTACCTAAATTTAATTGGCCTAATACATTCTGGCCCCCTCAGCTGATGTTTGCAGGCACTGCAGCTAGTTCATGGAGGGCACCTGCAATTTCTGATCCAAGTGCTGCAGGCGAAGAGTAAGGCTATGTTCACACTTTGCAGATTCCACTGCGGATTTTTCCGCAGCAGAATTCCAAAATCCGCAGTGAAAACCGCAGCGCGTTTTCACTGCGGATTTATCGCGGTTTTTACTGCGTTTTCTTCTGCGGATTTTCAACTGCAGTTTTCTATTGGAGCAGCTGAAAATCCGCAGAAAAGAAGTGACATGCTGCGGAATGTAATCCGCAGCGTTTCCGCGCGGATTTTTCTGCAGCATGTGCACAGCGTTTTTTGTTTCCCATAGGTTTACATTGAAATGTAAACTCATGGGAAACTGCTGCGGATCCGCAGCGGTCAAATCCGCTGCGGATCCGCAGCAAAATCCGCAAAGTGTGAATATAGCCTTAGAGATGACATTCAGACATGGCCAGGCAGTGTCTGAGGTAAATCAATGGAGAGCACTAGGACCCAGGGGAGCTCCAGCGTGCATGAACGGGCACACAGGAGAGGAGCTGACTGCAGAGCCTGTCAGAAACTTATCAGGTGAACTCCGGCTACACAGTACACTGCACTGAGGACTCTGCCACTGTGCCAGCCAGGGTGCTGCTTCTCAGGAAGATAGGGGAGCAGGCAATACCGGATTCAAGTTAGTCTGCAGTTAGCTATTAGATATTAGTTCGTTATTCGATTTTCATGTATGGCAGTTAGCTATTAGTTATTAGTTAGCTATTTGATTTTCCATGAATGGTGAATTATACATAGAGTGGATATTGTTTGGGTAAAATTTTGATCAGGACTTTGAGACATTTATTTTGACTACTTGTGGTCCTGGGTTATTCACGTAAATCACTTATGTCGCACATAATCAAACGCACTCAATCGTACGTAAATTCAATTTGAAAACAGGTACCCTTGACCACTAGTACTCAAAATGAACATATCAATGTCCTGAATAATATTTACCAAAAAAATATTAACTCTATGTGTAGTTCAGAAGTTATTCACGTAAATCGCTTATGTCGCGAATAAACAAACGCACTTAATCGTACGTAAGTTCAATTTTAAAACAGGTACCCTGGACCACTACTACTCAAAATGAACATATCAATGTCCTGAACAATATTTACCAAAAAAAATATCAACTCTATGTGTAGTTCAGAAGTTATTCACGTAAATCGCTTATGTCGCGAATAAACAAACGCACTTAATCGTACGTAAGTTCAATTTGAAAACAGGTACCCTGGACCACTACTACTCAAAATGAACATATCAATGTCCTGAATAATATTTACCAAAAAAAATATCAACTCTATGTGTAGTTCAGAAGTTATTCACGTAAATCGCTTATGTCGCGAATAAACAAACGCACTTAATCAAACGTAAGTTCAATTTGAAAACAGGTACCCTGGACCACTACTACTCAAAATGAACATATCAATGTCCTGAACAATATTTACCAAAAAAAATATCAACTCTATGTGTAGTTCAGAAGTTATTCACGTAAATCGCTTATGTCGCGAATAAACAAACGCACTTAATCAAACGTAAGTTCAATTTGAAAACAGGTACCCTGGACCACTACTACTCAAAATGAACATATCAATGTCCTGAACAATATTTACCAAAAAAAATATCAACTCTATGTGTAGTTCAGAAGTTATTCACGTAAATCGCTTATGTCGCGAATAAACAAACGCACTTAATCGTACGTAAGTTCAATTTGAAAACAGGTACCCTGGACCACTACTACTCAAAATGAACATATCAATGTCCTGAACAATGTTTACCAAAAAAAATATCAACTCTATGTGTAGTTCAGAAGTTATTCACGTAAATCGCTTATGTCGCGAATAAACAAACGCACTTAATCAAACGTAAGTTCAATTTGAAAACAGGTACCCTGGACCACTACTACTCAAAATGAACATATCAATGTCCTGAACAATATTTACCAAAAAAAATATCAACTCTATGTGTAGTTCTGAAGTTATTCACGTAAATCGCTTATGTCGCGAATACACAAATGCACTTAATTGTACGTAAGTTCAATTTGAAAACAGGTACCCTGGACCACTACTACTCAAAATGAACATATCAATGTCCTGAATAATATTTACCAAAAAAAAATCAACTCTATGTGTAGTTCAGAAGTTATTCACGTAAATCGCTTATGTCGCGAATAAACAAACGCACTTAATCGTACGTAAGTTCAATTTAAAAACAGGTACCCTGGACCACTAATACTCAAAATGAACATATCAATGTCCTGAATAATATTTACCAAAAAAAATATCAACTCTATGTGTAGTTCAGAAGTTATTCACGTAAATCGCTTATGTCGCGAATAAACAAACGCACTTAATCGTACGTAAGTTCAATTTTAAAACAGGTACCCTGGACCACTACTACTCAAAATGAACATATCAATGTCCTGAACAATATTTACCAAAAAAAATATCAACTCTATGTGTAGTTCAGAAGTTATTCACGTAAATCGCTTATGTCGCGAATAAACAAACGCACTTAATCAAACGTAAGTTCAATTTGAAAACAGGTACCCTGGACCACTACTACTCAAAATGAACATATCAATGTCCTGAACAATATTTACCAAAAAAAATATCAACTCTATGTGTAGTTCAGAAGTTATTCACGTAAATCGCTTATGTCGCGAATAAACAAACGCACTTAATCAAACGTAAGTTCAATTTGAAAACAGGTACCCTGGACCACTACTACTCAAAATGAACATATCAATGTCCTGAACAATATTTACCAAAAAAAATATCAACTCTATGTGTAGTTCAGAAGTTATTCACGTAAATCGCTTATGTCGCGAATACACAAATGCACTTAATTGTACGTAAGTTCAATTTGAAAACAGGTACCCTGGACCACTACTACTCAAAATGAACAAATCAATGTCCTGAATAATATTTACCCGAAAAAATATCAACTCTATGTGTAGTTCTGAAGTTATTCACGTAAATCGCTTATGTTGCGAATAAACAAACGCACTTGATCGTACGTAAGTTCAATTTTAAAAGAGGTACCCTTGACCACTACTACTCAAAATGAACATATCAATGTCCTGAAGAATATTTACAAAAAAAAAATATCAACTCTATGTGTAGTTCTGAAGTTATTCACGTAAATCGCTTATGTCGCGAATAAACAAACGCACTTAATCGTACGTAAGTTCAATTTGAAAACAGGTACCCTTGACCACTACTACTCAAAATGAACATATCAATGTCCTGAATAATATTTACCAAAAAAAATATCAATTCTATGTGTAGTTCTGAAGTTATTCACGTAAATCGCTTATGTTGCGAATAAACAAACGCACTTAATCGTACGTAAGTTCAATTTGAAAAGAGGTACCTTGGACCACTAGTACTCAAAATGACCAGATGAATGTCCTGAATAATATTTACCAAAAAAAATATCAACTCTATGTGTAGTTCTGAAGTTATTCACGTAAATCGCTTATGTCGCGAATAAACAAACGCACTTAATCGTACGTAAGTTCAATTTGAAAAGAAGTACCCTTGACCACTACTACTCAAGATGAACATATCAATCTCCTGAATAATATTTACAAAAAACAATATCAACTCTATGTGTAGTTCTGAAGTTATTCACGTAAATCGCTTATGTCGCGAATAAACAAACGCACTTGATCGTACGTAAGTTCAATTTTAAAAGAGGTACCCTTGACCACTAGTACTCAAAATGACCAAATCAATGTCCTGAATAATATTTACCAAAAAAAATATCAACTCTATGTGTAGTTCAGAAGTTATTCACGTAAATCGCTTATGTCGCGAATAAACAAACGCACTTAATCAAACGTAAGTTCAATTTTAAAACAGGTACCCTTGACCACTACTACTGAAAATGAACATATCAATGTCCTGAATAATATTTACCCAAAAAAATATCAACTCTATGTGTAGTTCAGAAGTTATTCACGTAAATCGCTTATGTCGCGAATAAACAAACGCACTTAATCAAACGTAAGTTCAATTTGAAAACAGGTACCCTTGACTACTAGTACTCAAAATGACCAAATCAATGTCCTGAATAATATTTACCAAAAAAAATATCAACTCTATGTGTAGTTCAGAAGTTATTCACGTAAATCGCTTATGTCGCGAATAAACAAACGCACTTAATCGTACGTAAGTTCAATTTTAAAACAGGTACCCTTGACCACTACTACTCAAAATGAACATATCAATGTCCTGAATAATATTTACCAAAAAAAATATCAACTCTATGTGTAGTTCAGAAGTTATTCACGTAAATCGCTTATGTCGCGAATAAACAAACGCACTTAATCGTACGTAAGTTCAATTTTAAAACAGGTACCCTTGACCACTACTACTCAAAATGAACATATCAATGTCCTGAATAATATTTACCAAAAAAAATATCAACTCTATGTGTAGTTCAGAAGTTATTCACGTAAATTGCTTATGTCGCGAATAAACAAACGCACTTAATCGTACGTAAGTTCAATTTTAAAACAGGTACCCTGGACCACTACTACTCAAAATGAACATATCAATGTCCTGAACAATATTTACCCAAAAAAATATCAACTCTATGTGTAGTTCAGAAGTTATTCACGTAAATCGCTTATGTCGCGAATAAACAAACGCACTTAATCAAACGTAAGTTCAATTTGAAAACAGGTACCCTGGACCACTACTACTCAAAATGAACATATCAATGTCCTGAACAATATTTACCAAAAAAAATATCAACTCTATGTGTAGTTCAGAAGTTATTCACGTAAATCGCTTATGTCGCGAATACACAAATGCACTTAATTGTACGTAAGTTCAATTTGAAAACAGGTACCCTGGACCACTACTACTCAAAATGAACATATCAATGTCCTGAACAATATTTACCCAAAAAAATATCAACTCTATGTGTAGTTCTGAAGTTATTCACGTAAATCGCTTATGTTGCGAATAAACAAACGCACTTGATCAGACGTAAGTTCAATTTTAAAAGAGGTACCCTGGACCACTACTACTCAAAATGACCAGATCAATGTCCTGAACAATATTTACCAAAAAAAAATATCAACTCTATGTGTAGTTCTGAAGTTATTCACGTAAATCGCTTATGTTGCGAATAAACAAACGCACTTGATCGTACGTAAGTTCAATTTTAAAAGAGGTACCCTGGACCACTACTACTCAAAATGACCAGATCAATGTCCTGAACAATATTTACCAAAAAAAAATATCAACTCTATGTGTAGTTCTGAAGTTATTCACGTAAATCGCTTATGTCGCGAATAAGCAAACGCACTTGATCGTACGTAAGTTCAATTTTAAAACAGGTACCCTTGACCACTACTACTCAAAATGAACATATCAATGTCCTAAATAATATTTACCAAAAAAAATATCAACTCTATGTGTAGTTCAGAAGTTATTCACGTAAATCGCTTATGTCGCGAATAAACAAACGCACTTAATCGTACGTAAGTTCAATTTTAAAACAGGTACCCTGGACCACTACTACTCAAAATGAACATATCAATGTCCTGAACAATATTTACCAAAAAAAATATCAACTCTATGTGTAGTTCAGAAGTTATTCACGTAAATCGCTTATGTCGCGAATAAACAAACGCACTTAATCAAACGTAAGTTCAATTTGAAAACAGGTACCCTGGACCACTACTACTCAAAATGAACATATCAATGTCCTGAACAATATTTACCAAAAAAAATATCAACTCTATGTGTAGTTCAGAAGTTATTCACGTAAATCGCTTATGTCGCGAATAAACAAACGCACTTAATCAAACGTAAGTTCAATTTGAAAACAGGTACCCTGGACCACTACTACTCAAAATGAACATATCAATGTCCTGAACAATATTTACCAAAAAAAATATCAACTCTATGTGTAGTTCAGAAGTTATTCACGTAAATCGCTTATGTCGCGAATACACAAATGCACTTAATTGTACGTAAGTTCAATTTGAAAACAGGTACCCTGGACCACTACTACTCAAAATGAACAAATCAATGTCCTGAATAATATTTACCCGAAAAAATATCAACTCTATGTGTAGTTCTGAAGTTATTCACGTAAATCGCTTATGTTGCGAATAAACAAACGCACTTGATCGTACGTAAGTTCAATTTTAAAAGAGGTACCCTTGACCACTACTACTCAAAATGAACATATCAATGTCCTGAAGAATATTTACAAAAAAAAAATATCAACTCTATGTGTAGTTCTGAAGTTATTCACGTAAATCGCTTATGTCGCGAATAAACAAACGCACTTAATCGTACGTAAGTTCAATTTGAAAACAGGTACCCTTGACCACTACTACTCAAAATGAACATATCAATGTCCTGAATAATATTTACCAAAAAAAATATCAATTCTATGTGTAGTTCTGAAGTTATTCACGTAAATCGCTTATGTTGCGAATAAACAAACGCACTTAATCGTACGTAAGTTCAATTTGAAAAGAGGTACCTTGGACCACTAGTACTCAAAATGACCAGATGAATGTCCTGAATAATATTTACCAAAAAAAATATCAACTCTATGTGTAGTTCTGAAGTTATTCACGTAAATCGCTTATGTCGCGAATAAACAAACGCACTTAATCGTACGTAAGTTCAATTTGAAAAGAAGTACCCTTGACCACTACTACTCAAAATGAACATATCAATCTCCTGAATAATATTTACCAAAAACAATATCAACTCTATGTGTAGTTCTGAAGTTATTCACGTAAATCGCTTATGTCGCGAATAAACAAACGCACTTGATCGTACGTAAGTTCAATTTTAAAAGAGGTACCCTTGACCACTAGTACTCAAAATGACCAAATCAATGTCCTGAATAATATTTACCAAAAAAAATATCAACTCTATGTGTAGTTCAGAAGTTATTCACGTAAATCGCTTATGTCGCGAATAAACAAACGCACTTAATCAAACGTAAGTTCAATTTTAAAACAGGTACCCTTGACCACTACTACTGAAAATGAACATATCAATGTCCTGAATAATATTTACCCAAAAAAATATCAACTCTATGTGTAGTTCAGAAGTTATTCACGTAAATCGCTTATGTCGCGAATAAACAAACGCACTTAATCAAACGTAAGTTCAATTTGAAAACAGGTACCCTTGACTACTAGTACTCAAAATGACCAAATCAATGTCCTGAATAATATTTACCCAAAAAAATATCAACTCTATGTGTAGTTCAGAAGTTATTCACGTAAATCGCTTATGTCGCGAATAAACAAACGCACTTAATCGTACGTAAGTTCAATTTTAAAACAGGTACCCTTGACCACTACTACTCAAAATGAACATATCAATGTCCTGAATAATATTTACCAAAAAAAATATCAACTCTATGTGTAGTTCAGAAGTTATTCACGTAAATCGCTTATGTCGCGAATAAACAAACGCACTTAATCGTACGTAAGTTCAATTTTAAAACAGGTACCCTGGACCACTACTACTCAAAATGAACATATCAATGTCCTGAACAATATTTACCCCAAAAAATATCAACTCTATGTGTAGTTCAGAAGTTATTCACGTAAATCGCTTATGTCGCGAATACACAAATGCACTTAATTGTACGTAAGTTCAATTTTAAAACAGGTACCCTGGACCACTACTACTCAAAATGAACATATCAATGTCCTGAACAATATTTACCCCAAAAAATATCAACTCTATGTGTAGTTCTGAAGTTATTCACGTAAATCGCTTATGTTGCGAATAAACAAACGCACTTGATCAGACGTAAGTTCAATTTTAAAAGAGGTACCCTGGACCACTACTACTCAAAATGACCAGATCAATGTCCTGAACAATATTTACCAAAAAAAAATATCAACTCTATGTGTAGTTCTGAAGTTATTCACGTAAATCGCTTATGTCGCGAATAAGCAAACGCACTTGATCGTACGTAAGTTCAATTTTAAAACAGGTACCCTTGACCACTACTACTCAAAATGAACATATCAATGTCCTGAATAATATTTACCAAAAAAAATATCAACTCTATGTGTAGTTCAGAAGTTATTCACGTAAATCGCTTATGTCGCGAATAAACAAACGCACTTAATCGTACGTAAGTTCAATTTTAAAACAGGTACCCTGGACCACTACTACTCAAAATGAACATATCAATGTCCTGAACAATATTTACCAAAAAAAATATCAACTCTATGTGTAGTTCAGAAGTTATTCACGTAAATCGCTTATGTCGCGAATAAACAAACGCACTTAATCAAACGTAAGTTCAATTTGAAAACAGGTACCCTGGACCACTACTACTCAAAATGAACATATCAATGTCCTGAACAATATTTACCAAAAAAAATATCAACTCTATGTGTAGTTCAGAAGTTATTCACGTAAATCGCTTATGTCGCGAATAAACAAACGCACTTAATCAAACGTAAGTTCAATTTGAAAACAGGTACCCTGGACCACTACTACTCAAAATGAACATATCAATGTCCTGAACAATATTTACCAAAAAAAATATCAACTCTATGTGTAGTTCAGAAGTTATTCACGTAAATCGCTTATGTCGCGAATACACAAATGCACTTAATTGTACGTAAGTTCAATTTGAAAACAGGTACCCTGGACCACTACTTCTCAAAATGAACAAATCAATGTCCTGAATAATATTTACCCGAAAAAATATCAACTCTATGTGTAGTTCTGAAGTTATTCACGTAAATCGCTTATGTTGCGAATAAACAAACGCACTTAATCGTACGTAAGTTCAATTTGAAAACAGGTACCCTGGACCACTACTTCTCAAAATGAACAAATCAATGTCCTGAATAATATTTACCCGAAAAAATATCAACTCTATGTGTAGTTCTGAAGTTATTCACGTAAATCGCTTATGTTGCGAATAAACAAACGCACTTGATCGTACGTAAGTTCAATTTTAAAAGAGGTACCCTTGACCACTACTACTCAAAATGAACATATCAATGTCCTGAAGAATATTTACAAAAAAAAAATATCAACTCTATGTGTAGTTCTGAAGTTATTCACGTAAATCGCTTATGTCGCGAATAAACAAACGCACTTAATCGTACGTAAGTTCAATTTGAAAACAGGTACCCTTGACCACTACTACTCAAAATGAACATATCAATGTCCTGAATAATATTTACCCGAAAAAATATCAACTCTATGTGTAGTTCTGAAGTTATTCACGTAAATCGCTTATGTTGCGAATAAACAAACGCACTTGATCGTACGTAAGTTCAATTTTAAAAGAGGTACCCTTGACCACTACTACTCAAAATGAACATATCAATGTCCTGAAGAATATTTACAAAAAAAAAATATCAACTCTATGTGTAGTTCTGAAGTTATTCACGTAAATCGCTTATGTTGCGAATAAACAAACGCACTTAATCGTACGTAAGTTCAATTTGAAAAGAGGTACCTTGGACCACTAGTACTCAAAATGACCAGATGAATGTCCTGAATAATATTTACCAAAAAAAATATCAACTCTATGTGTAGTTCTGAAGTTATTCACGTAAATCGCTTATGTCGCGAATAAACAAACGCACTTAATCGTACGTAAGTTCAATTTGAAAAGAAGTACCCTTGACCACTACTACTCAAAATGAACATATCAATCTCCTGAATAATATTTACCAAAAACAATATCAACTCTATGTGTAGTTCTGAAGTTATTCACGTAAATCGCTTATGTCGCGAATAAACAAACGCACTTGATCGTACGTAAGTTCAATTTTAAAAGAGGTACCCTTGACCACTAGTACTCAAAATGACCAGATCAATGTCCTGAACAATATTTACCAAAAAAAAAATATCAACTCTATGTGTAGTTCAGAAGTTATTCACGTAAATCGCTTATGTCGCGAATAAACAAACGCACTTAATCGTACGTAAGTTCAATTTGAAAACAGGTACCCTGGACCACTACTACTCAAAATGAACATATCAATGTCCTGAACAATATTTACCAAAAAAAATATCAACTCTATGTGTAGTTCAGAAGTTATTCACGTAAATCGCTTATGTCGCGAATAAACAAACGCACTTAATCGTACGTAAGTTCAATTTGAAAAGAGGTACCCTGGACCACTAGTACTCAAAATGAGCAAATCAATGTCCTGAATAATATTTACCAAAAAAAATATCAACTCTATGTGTAGTTCTGAAGTTATTCACGTAAATCGCTTATGTCGCGAATAAACAAACGCACTTAATCGTATGTAAGTTCAATTTGAAAACAGGTACCATGGACCACTACTACTCAAAATGAACATATCAATGTCCTGAACAATATTTACCAAAAAAAATATCAACTCTATGTGTAGTTCAGAAGTTATTCACGTAAATCGCTTATGTCGCGAATAAACAAATGCACTTAATCGTACGTAAGTTCAATTTGAAAACAGGTACCATGGACCACTAATACTCAAAATGAACATATCAATGTCCTGAACAATATTTACCAAAAAAATATCAACTCTATGTGTAGTTCAGAAGTTATTCACGTAAATCGCTTATGTCGCGAATAAACAAATGCACTTAATCGTACGTAAGTTCAATTTGAAAACAGGTACCCTGGACCACTACTACTCAAAATGAACATATCAATGTCCTGAACAATATTTACCAAAAAAATATCAACTCTATGTGTAGTTCAGAAGTTATTCACGTAAATCGCTTATGTCGCGAATAAACAAATGCACTTAATCGTACGTACGGTAAGTTCAATTTGAAAACAGGTACCCTGGACCACTACTACTCAAAATGAAAATATCAATGTCCTGAACAATATTTACCAAAAAAAATATCAACTCTTTGTGTAGTTCTGAAGTTATTCACGTAAATCGCTTATGTCGCACATAATCAATCGTACTCAATCTAACAAATTTTGTCCCAAATATTCAGAACTCTATGTATTTTTGAAGAATTATACAAAATATGCTAACTCCACATGTGAAACATTTTATAGGTACCTCACTG
Source organism: Ranitomeya imitator (assembly GCF_032444005.1). NCBI lineage: Eukaryota > Metazoa > Chordata > Amphibia > Anura > Dendrobatidae > Ranitomeya > Ranitomeya imitator. The sequence continues at coordinate 706,410,970 of NC_091284.1, read as the reverse complement.
TTTGCTATCACAACTTACTTGAAGTTTCCATAAGGGCTTAACCCACTAATCTATGTTCAATTCAAGGGTTGTTGAACAGATGCTAAGTTTGTGTGTGAAATTACACTTAATAAAGTTTTATGTCATCAAATTATTTATATGTAATTGTATCGTCATTCTTAACCTTTTTTAACTTTACATAGTGGTTCTTGTGTAGACATGGGGGTCAGTGGGTGCTCTCGTCCGCTGTCCCGACCGCCTTTACAAAGACAGCATGGACCATGGCTCATCCCAACTGAACGCCCGACCTCCTCAACAGTGGGTGGAACACTACTCAGACAACAGAGGGTGAGGGAATCACAATATTAGGACTTTCTTGGATCTCCAAACAATTGATGGCATAGATCACACAACCAGCAAAACACATAATGTAACAGGCAACAGTTTCTCACCCTTCCACTGGCTCCCCAGGGATTATAATATCCGTTCATCAGAGCTTCCAGGGCTACTTACTCCAAGCCAGCAGCACCCCGCTTTCGGCAGGCACCCACCGAGAACGGAATAATGCCAGATTTAGGAAGCTGACTGAGTACCGCAAATTCTGTAGTCAGGTGACTGAATTGTCCCAAGCTGTATACCATCCTTATGTAGTCTTTGATATCTCAGCCGAATCCTTGCATTTGATGCTGAAGTCCATGTAGTCTTATAATCCATGTTCGGTTATGGCCTGCCAATCGGATCCGCAGATCAAAAATTGGTACCATGCAGCAAGAGAGACTTGGTCACTGGACAGTCCTTCTATACCCCTGAGCTCTCAATTCAGACTTGGGGCTTCATGATTGGTGGAATAAGAGTGGGCTAGATTGGCTAGATTCCAAGCCGCAAACATAATATCCTTAGTACTAATGGTGTCTAACAGAGATGAGATAGAGTCAGCTAATTTACATAGAATCCAGCAATACAATGAAAGGTTAGCATAATTGATTTATCTGAGTCTGTGACCTTCCCTGGCAAAGGTAATTACATGAGTCAACAGGAACTGTAAACCTACACTCCTAAAGGCCCCTTCACATTAAGCCACGCTGCAGCGATACAGACAACGATCCGGATCGCTGCAGCGTCGCTGTTTGGTCGCTGGAGAGCTGTCACACAGACCGCTCTCCAGCGACCAACGATGCCGGTAACCAGGGTAAACATCGGGTAACTAAGCGCAGGGCCGCGCTTAGTAACCCGATGTTTACCCTGGTTACCATCCTAAAAGTAAAAAAAACAAACAGTACATACTTACCTACCGCTGTCTGTCCCCGGCGCTCTGCTCTGCTCTCCTCCTGTACTGTCTGTGTGAGCACAGCGGCCGGAAAGCAGAGCGGTGACGTCACCGCTCTGCTTTCCGGCTGACCGACGCTCACAGCCAGTACAGGAGGAGTGCAGAGCACAGCGCCGGGGACAGACAGCGGTAGGTAAGTATGTACTGTTTGTTTTTTTTACTTTTAGGATAGTAACCAGGGTAAACATCGGGTTACTAAGCGCGGCCCTGCGCTTAGTTACCCGATGTTTACCCTGGTTACCAGTGAAGACATCGCTGAATCGGCATCACAAACGCCGATTCAGCGATGTCTGCGGGAGATCCAGCGACGAAATAAAGTTCTGGCCTTTCTGCTCCGACCAACGATGTCACAGCAGGATCCAGATCGCTGCTACGTGTCAAACACATCGAGATCGCTATCCAGGACGCTGCAACGTCACGGATCGCTGTCATTCTCATTCAAAAGTTGCTCAGTGTGATGGTACCTTTAGGACTGTAGGGTTAGGCTACGTTCACACTAGCGTTGTGCGCCGCTGCGTCGGCGACGCAACGCACAACGCATGCAAAAACGCGGCAAAACGCACGCAAAAACGCTGCGTTTTGCGACGCATGCGTCGTTTTTTGCCGAAAATCGGACGCAAGAAAAATGCAACTTGTTGCGTTTTCTTGGTCCGATGCTTGCGGCATCGTAACAATATCGCTCCAGCGTCGTAGACTGCTGTCACACGTTGCAATGTATGACGCTGGAGCGATAATTTCATGACGTATGTGCGATGTAGAAGCCGTTGGTTACTATGCGCACATCGTATACAATATCGTGCACACCTTTGTTACACCATGCGATCATGCCGCCACAGCGGGACACTAGACGACGAAAGAAAGTTTCAAACGATCTGCTACGACGTACGATTCTCAGCGGGGTCCCTGATCGCAGGAGCGTGTCAGACACAGCGAGATCGCTGGAACGTCACGGATATATCGCTGGAACATCACGAATCGTGCCGTCGTAGCGATCAAAATGCCACTGTGTGACGGTACCCTTACAGTTCCTGTTGACTCATGTAATTACCTTTGCCAGGGAAGGTCACAGACTCAGATAAATCAATTATGCTAACCTTTCATTGTATTGCTGGATTCTATGTAAATTAGCTGACTCTATCTCATCTCTGTTAGACACCATTAGTACTAAGGATATTATGTTTGCGGCTTGGAATCTAGCCAATCTAGCCCACTCTTATTCCACCAATCATGAAGCCCCAAGTCTGAATTGAGAGCTCAGGGGTATAGAAGGACTGTCCAGTGACCAAGTCTCTCTTGCTGCATGGTACCAATTTTTGATCTGCGGATCCGATTGGCAGGCCATAACCGAACATGGATTATAAGACTACATGGACTTCAGCAACGAATGCAAGGATTCGGCTGAGATATCAAAGACTACATAAGGATGGTATACAGCTTGGGACAATCCAGTCACCTGACTACACAATTTGCGGTACTCAGTCAGCTTCCTAAATCTGGCATTATTCCGTTCTCGGTGGGTGCCTGCCGAAAGCGGGGTGCTGCTGGCTTGGAGTAAGTAGCCCTGGAAGCTCTGATGAACGGATATTATAATCCCTGGGGAGCCAGTGGAAGGGTGACAAACTGTTGCCTGTTACATTTTGTGTTTTGCTGGTTGTGTGATATATGCCATCAATTGTTTGGAGCACCCACTGACCCCCATGTCTACACAAGAACCACTATGTAAAGTTAAAAAAGGTTAAGAATGACGATACAATTACATATAAATAATTTGATGATATAAAACTTTATTAAGTGTAATTTCACACACAAACTTAGCATCTGTTCAACAACCCTTGAAATGAACATAGATTAGTGGGTTAAGCCCTTATGGAAACTTCAAGTAAGTTGTGATAGCAAACAGTGAGGTACCTATAAAATGTTTCACATGTGGAGTTAGCATATTTTGTATAATTCTTCAAAAATACATAGAGTTCTGAATATTTGGGACAAAATTTGTTAGATTGAGTACGATTGATTATGTGCGACATAAGCGATTTACGTGAATAACTTCAGAACTACACAAAGAGTTGATATTTTTGGGGGTAAATATTGTTCAGGACATTGATATGTTCATTTTGAGTAGTAGTGGTCAAGGGTACTTCTTTTCAAATTGAACTTACATACGATTAAGTGCGTTTGTTTATTCGCGACATAAGCGATTTACGTGAATAACTTCTGAACTACACATAGAGTTGATATTTTTTGGGGTAAATATTATTCAGGACATTGATATGTTCATTTTGAGTAGTAGTGGTCCAGGGTACTTCTTTTCAAATTGAACTTACATACGATTAAGTGCGTTTGTTTATTCGCGACATAAGCGATTTACGTGAATAACTTCAGAACTACACATAGAGTTGATATTTTTTTGGGTAAATATTATTCAGGACATTGATATGTTCATTTTGAGTAGTAGTGGTCAAGGGTACTTCTTTTCAAATTGAACTTACGTACGATTAAGTGCGTTTGTTTATTCGCGACATAAGCGATTTACGTGAATAACTTCAGAACTACACATAGAGTTGATATTTTTTTGGGTAAATATTCTTCAGGACATTGATATGTTCATTTTGAGTAGTAGTGGTCAAGGGTACCTGTTTTCAAATTGAACTTACGTACGATTAAGTGCGTTTGTTTATTCGCGATTTACGTGAATAACTTCTGAACTACACATAGAGTTGATATTTTTTTTTGTAAATATTGTTCAGGACATTGATATGTTCAATTTGAGTAGTAGTGGTCCATGGTACCTGTTTTCAAATTGAACTTATGTACGATTAAGTGCGTTTGTTTATTCGCGACATAAGCGATTTACGTGAATAACTTCTGAACTACACATAAAGTTGATATTTTTTTGGGTAAATATTGTTCAGGACATTGATATGTTCATTTTGAGTAGTAGTGGTCCAGGGTACCTGTTTTCAAATTGAACTTACGTACGATTAAGTGCGTTTGTTTATTCGCGACATAAGCGATTTACGTGAATAACTTCTGAACTACACATAGAGTTGATATTTTTTTCGTAAATATTGTTCAGGACATTGATATGTTCATTTTGAGTAGTAGTGGTCCAGTGTACCTCTTTTCAAATTGAACTTACGTACGATTAAGTGCGTTTGTTTATTCGCAACATAAGCGATTTACGTGAATAACTTCTGAACTACACATAGAGTTGATATTTTTTTTGGTAAATATTGTTCAGGACATTGATCTGGTCATTTTGAGTAGTAGTGGTCCAGGGTACCTGTTTTCAAATTGAACTTACGTACGATTAAGTGCGTTTGTTTATTCGCGACATAAGCGATTTACGTGAATAACTTCTGAACTACACATAGAGTTGATATTTTTTTTGGTAAATATTATTCAGGACATTGATATGTTCATTTTGGGTATTAGTGGTCCATGGTACCTGTTTTCAAATTGAACTTACGTACGATCAAGTGCGTTTGTTTATTCGCGACATAAGTGCTTTACGTGAATAACTTCTGAACTACACATAGAATTGATATTTTTTTTGGTAAATATTATTCAGGACATTGATTTGGTCATTTTGAGTACTAGTAGTCAAGGGTACCTGTTTTAAAATTGAACTTACATACGATTAAGTGCGTTTGTTTATTCGCGACATAAGCGATTTACGTGAATAACTTCTGAACTACACATAGAGTTGATATTTTTTTGGGTAAATATTATTCAGGACATTGATATGTTCATTTTGAGTAGTAGTGGTCCAGGGTACCTGTTTTCAAATTGAACTTACGTACGATTAAGTGCGTTTGTTTATTCGCGACATAAGCGATTTACGTGAATAACTTCTGAACTACACATAGAGTTGATATTTTTTTGGGTAAATATTATTCAGGACATTGATATGTTCATTTTGAGTAGTAATGGTCAAGGGTACCTGTTTTCAAATTGAACTTACGTACGATTAAGTGCGTTTGTTTATTCGCGACATAAGCGATTTACATGAATAACTTCTGAACTACGCATAGAGTTGATATTTTTTTTTGTAAATATTCTTCAGGACATTGATATGTTCATTTTGAGTAGTAGTGGTCCAGGGTACCTGTTTTCAAATTGAACTTACGTACAATTAAGTGCGTTTGTTTATTCGCGACATAAGCGATTTACGTGAATAACTTCTGAACTACACATAGAGTTGATATTTTTTTTGGTAAATATTATTCAGGACATTGATCTGGTCATTTTGAGAACTAGTGGTCAAGGGTCCCTGTTTTAAAATTGAACTTACGTACGGTTAAGTGCGTTTGTTTATTCGCGACATAAGCGATTTACGTGAATAGCTTCTGAACTACACATAGAGTTGATTTTTTTTTGGTAAATATTGTTCAGGACATTGATATGTTCATTTTGAGTACTAGTGGTCAAGGGTACCTCTTTTCAAATTGAACTTACGTTTGATTAAGTGCGTTTGTTTATTCGCGACATAAGCGATTTACGTGAATAACTTCAGAACTACACATGGAGTTGATATTTTTTTTGGTAAATATTGTTCAGGACATTGATATGTTCATTTTGAGTACTAGTGGTCAAGGGTACCTGTTTTCAAATTGAACTTACGTACGATCAAGTGCGTTTGTTTATTCGCGACATAAGCGATTTACGTGAATAACTTCTGAACTACACATAGAGTTGATATTTTTTTTGGTAAATATTATTCAGGACATTGATCTGGTCATTTTGAGTACTAGTGGTCAAGGGTACCTCTTTTCAAATTGAACTTACGTTTGATCAAGTGCGTTTGTTTATTCGCGACATAAGCGATTTACGTGAATAACTTCAGAACTACACATAGAGTTGATATTTTTTTTGGTAGATACTGTTCAGGACATTGATATGTTCATTTTGAGTACTAGTGGTCAAGGGTACCTGTTTTAAAATTGAACTTACGTACGATTGAGTGCGTTTGATTATGCGCGACATAAGCGATTTACGTGAATAACTTCAGAACTACACATAGAGTTGATATTTTTTTGGGTAAATATTATTCAGGACATTGATATGTTCATTTTGAGTAGTAGTGGTCCAGGGTACCTGTTTTCAAATTGAACCTACGTACGATTAAGTGCGTTTGTTTATTCGCGACATAAGCGATTTACGTGAATAACTTCTGAACTACACATAGAGTTGATATTTTTTTTGGTAAATATTGTTCAGGACATTGATATGTTCATTTTGAGTAGTAGTGGTCCAGGGTACCTGTTTTAAAATTGAACTTACATACGATTAAGTGCGTTTGTTTATTCGCGACATAAGCGATTTACGTGAATAACTTCTGAACTACACATAGAGTTGATATTTTTTTTGGTAAATATTGTTCAGGACATTGATTTGTTCATTTTGAGTAGTAGTGGTCCAGGGTACCTGTTTTCAAATTGAACTTACGTACGATCAAGTGCGTTTGTTTATTCGCGACATAAGCGATTTACGCGAATAACTTCTGAACTACACATAGAATTGATATTTTTTTTGGTAAATATTATTCAGGACATTGATTTGGTCATTTTGAGTACTAGTGGTCAAGGGTACCTCTTTTCAAATTGAACTTACGTTTGATTAAGTGCGTTTGTTTATTCGCGACATAAGCGATTTACGTGAATAACTTCAGAACTACACATAGAGTTGATTTTTTTTTGGTAAATATTGTTCAGGACATTGATCTGGTCATTTTGAGTAGTAGTGGTCAAGGGTACCTGTTTTCAAATTGAACTTACGTACGATTGAGTGCATTTGATTATGCGCGACATAAGCGATTTACTTGAATAACCCAGGACCACAAGTAGTCAAAATAAACGTCTCAAAGTCCTGATCAAAATTTTACCCAAACAATATCCACTCTATGTATAATTCACCATGCATGGAAAATCAAATAGCTAACTAATAACTAGTAGCTAACTGCCATACATGAAAATCGAATAACTAACTAATATCTAATAGCTAACTGCAGACTAACTTGAATCCGGTGCAGGCAATTTGACGTGCTCTCACTCAGTGCTGCCTGATAACAGAAGCGGCCATGGGAGTGGGTGGGCCCCTTCATGACACTGGGCCCGGGGCGATGGCCCCCTCTGCCCCCCCAGTAGCTACACTACTGCCAGGATGGCAAGTAAGTGAGGTAGTTCCAACACAGCAGAAGAACACGTGTGTCCAGGAAGAACACAGAGAAAAAGGAGGTTCCTCATCCCAAAATGCCTTGGTGCAATCCCACAATGCAACACTAATTATTACTAAAAAACACAGGTAATAAATTTAACCACCACTGGGTGGTGCTATAACACAGCATAATTGGAATCATACTGTCCTTTTCAGAAAGGACAGAACGCTCCTCGCTTGGCATCAACCGATGCCACACACAGCTCTTTTGGCGAAAACAGTAAGGCTGTGTGCACACGATGCAGATTTGGTGCAGAATTTTCTGCATAAAATCTGCACTAAATCTGCATCTCCTGGCAGAATCCGCAGGTGCGTTTTTTGTGGGTTTTTTGTGCGTTTTTGATGCGTTTTTATGCGTTTTTTGTGCGTTTTTTATGCGTTTTTTGTGCAGATTTTACCAATGGATTTCTATTATGGAGGGGTGCAGAAACGCTGCAGAACTGCACAAAAGAAGTGACATGCACTTCTTTGAAATCTGCAGCGTTTCTGCGCAGATTTTTCTGCACCATGTGCACAGATTTTTTTTTCACATTGATTTACATTATACTGTAAATCACAGTGCAGTTCTGCAGCGTTTCTGCTGCAGAAAAATCTGCTGCGGTTCTGCACTAAATCTGCATCGTGTGCACATACCCTAAGACAAGTTCCGCAACTGGTCTGAGGAATTAAACGAACGAGTGCAAAAACAAACTAATTCCAAGTTCAGAACCTGTTGAAATGGTGGGATTTGAGGTGATTGTCTTTAGTCACCGTACGTAGAACGGATACCTGAGGGCGGATTTCCTCATCTGCCTCTGGATCCACTAATTCAAAGGTGTTTGACTCGTCAATGTATGGCATCGAACGGTATAAGAATGTAGAGCCAGTGTTACAGAACCCCCAGCACCAAGAATATGTTATGCAGTATATATTATGTATAATAGGTTCCATGTGAAATGCATCAGTCCACAGGCTGCGCCCCTGGGCAGAGAGGACAAGATATCCCCCTTCTGTCCTCCGCCACCTTTGTAATTCCCACAGTACATATCAGCAGGCTCCGGCCCCCTGCGGCTATTGTAATGTATGTCTGGCCTGTTTTTTCTATTGGCCTGCCCTGTGTATCTGGGTTATATATTCTGTGTGCTGTAAATAAAGTGTGTTCTTTTAGACTGGAAATACGTGGGGTAGCAGTCAGCTTTTATATGCTCTCACGTAACCAAGGAATTCCAGCCAGCATCCTTCATTCAGAATCCAGCAAAAGCAGAGTGGACCTCCTGAAACACGGGGTGGTACTGAAAGAGGTACCCCAGCTTGGTAGACCCCGTTACGCTGGTGGCAGACAGCGGGATCTGATACCCCTTCAACAGAGGAAAGGAATGAATGGAAGACAACTACCAGAAGTTAAAGAGGACTACATTAAAAGATCTGGTGGAAGCCCGAGGGTTAATCACCAGCAACAAAACAAAAGCAGATTTGATAGCAGTCATCATGGAACACGACAGTGCAGCGCCCCCCAAAGTGAACGTGGAGGACACTGAATTCCAGAGGGAGGTAAAGAACAGACTGGCGTTCTATGGCCCAAACCCTGCAGTAGAGATCATACGAGAGGTGATGGCTGATGTGCGTACTGATCTGAAGGAAAAGATGGCCGAGCGGACTAGGATAGAGCTAGCCAAGATGGAGATGGCAGAGCGGACCAAAGTGGAGCTGGCCAAGATGGAGATGGCAGAGCAGAGAGAGGAGAGTCAGCGAGCAGGGGGAGCTCTGGCTTCCGCCCAGGTACTTTCAACAGTAAGCCACAAAAAGATCCAGTATAATGCCTTCCGACAGTTGGGGGAGGCAGAGGAAGACATTGATGGCTTTCTGCAGGACTTTGAGCGGCAGTGTGCCCTTCATCAAGTCAAGCCGGAGGAACGGGTTCAGATTCTGGCCAGCAAGCTGACAGGCCGGGCAGCGGACGCCTATCGCACGGTACCTGATGAGGACTGTATGGACTATGAGCGGATCAAAGAAGTAATCTTGGCCCGGTATGCGCTGACACCAGAGGCATACCGCCAAAAGTTCCGCGGACTTATAAAACGAGTAACCGATACCCACGCTGAATGGGCCTGTAAATTACGGCGGTCACTGCTACAGTGGGTACAAGGGAGCCAAGGAACCACTAAGGAAGACGTCCTCCAGCTCTTCTTGTTAGAACGATTCTTTAATGGACTAAACCCTGAGACACAGGAATGGCTTCGGGATAGGCGGCCAATGACTCTTGAGGAAGCCGCTCGTCTGGCCGATGAACATCATGACGCCAGGAGGCCTCAGTTGTCCGGATCAAAGATGGTCACTAGGGGTCCGCCCATGGACCTGGAGGGCCCCAAACCACCGAAGATTGTAGGGGGACCAGCTAGAAACCCGGTCTACCACAGTTCCCCTGGGGCGCGATGCCACACCTGCCGTCAGCTGGGCCACCTGCAAAGACAATGTCCCAACCGGACTCGGCATACCCAGTGGCCAAAGGCGGGAACAGCTACCTTCCGCCGGGCCGCTGTACACTGCTACCAAGGCAAAGCTGACCCGGCATTGGGGGCTACAACTAACCAAGGGGTGGAAGACATGGAGGAAGTCCTGCATGAAGTAGACCCCATGCAGGCAGCCCGGGCAGATAATCGACAACAGCATTGACAGGTCGTGTGGGTTAATGGGAAATGCATGCAGGGACTAAGAGATTCCGGAGCAACTTTGACCCTTGTGAAGCCTCATCTCGTCCGGGACCAAAAGAAGACGGACCGGACAGTGGCAGTCCGTGTAGCAGGGGGAGCCATACATCGACTGCCCACTGCCAGGATTCACCTGAACTGGGGAGTTGGGGATGGCCTTGTTGAGGTCGGCTTGATGGAGGATTTGCCTGCAGACGTTTTGCTGGGAAATAACTTGGGGCCCATGTTGTCTGCCTTCTCGGTTGCCCCTCTGGCTGAGACATATCCTGTGACCACCCGGAGACAAGCTCGAGCTGCTGAGGTGGAATCACACTCAGAGGAGGCCCAGGTAAGACATCCCAGCCCTACACGTATTCCCATAGCCAGACACATTTCTTGGGCCACCCCAGATGAATTTAAGAGGGAGTTACTTGAGGATCCTTCATTGGAGGGATATCGTGGGAAGGCACAGGAGGGGAGAGAGGTACTGGAAGGGGAACAGTTTATATGGAAGCAGGGACTCCTCTACCGGATCACAGAGCAGCACCACACAGGGACGAGCCCCACTATAAAATGACAACTGGTAGTTCCCAAGAAGTATAGGCAGGAGTTACTGCGAATCTCTCATGACATACCCTTGGCCGGGCACTTCGGCGTCAGTCGCACCAGGCATCGTCTGACACAAAACTTCTTTTGGCCGGGGGTAAACTATGATGTTCGTCAATACTGCCAGACCTGTGACAGTTGCCAGCGCATTGGCAAGAGGGGAGATCGATGCAAGGCCAAATTACACCCCCTCCCCATTGTGGAGGAACCATTTAGCCGAGTAGCGGTCGATCTGATAGGGCCGTTAGCCAAACCCAGTCCGTCAGGGAAAAGGTATATATTGACAGTGGTAGATTATGCCACACAGTATCCAGAGGCGGTTGCGTTACCTAACATACTGGCAGAGACAGTGGCGGCTGCCCTGCTCCAGGTTTTCTCACGGGTTGGATTTCCCCGGGAGATTATCTCAGACCAGGGTACCCAGTTTACAGCTGAGGTGACCAACCAACTGTGGAAGCTATGCGGCGTAAAGTCCATTAGAAGTGCCCCGTACCACCCGCAAACTAATGGGTTGTGTGAACGCTTTAACGGGACGTTAAAACAACTCATTGGGACTTTTACCAGGACCTACAGGGACTGGGAGAAATTCTTGCCTCACCTCCTGTTTGCCTATCGAGAGGTGCCCCAAGAATCCACGGGGTTCTCCCCATTCGAACTGGTATACGGGAGACGGGTAAGGGGACCCCTAGACTTAGTGCTAGAACACTGGGAAGGGGAGGGCATCATAGAAGGGGTACCTATTGTACCCTATGTGCTGGAATTCCGGGACCGCCTACAGGAGCTGACCCAGGCTGTACGTGGGAACATGCAGGTGGCCCAGCGGCGCCAGCACGTATGGTACGATCAGACGGCCAGAGAGCGCACCTTGGAAATAGAGCAGAAGGTCCTGGTGTTAGAGCCCACTAGGCAGAACAAGTTCCAAGCTGCATGGCAGGGGCCCTACCAGGTAGTGGGGAAAATAGCCGACACCACCTATATAATGTCGCCGATTGTGACGACCCCAGGGTTACCCGCATGTTCCACGTGAATATGCTGAAGCCCTATCAGGAGTGCCCTGAAGAGGTAGTGGCCATCTGTGCACCTGAAGCAGAGGATTTAGCCGGACTTCCCTTGCCTGATGTCTTAGGGGAGAGGACTCTAAAACATGGGACCAGGTAAACTGGGGTGAAGACTTAGGTCCCCGGGAGAGACAGCAGGCGGAGGAGTTGTTGAGGCAGCGACAGAGGATGTTTTCGGGGACACTCACCTGGCACAACACAAGGTTGAGACCCAGGATCAGACCCCCCTGCGACAACCCCCCTTCCACGTCCCTGAGTGTGTACGAGAAGGGATGTGACAAGAGATTCAAGATTTGTTGCGTTTAGGGGTCATTGAAGAGTCAGATAGTCCCTGGGCATCCCCCATAGTGTTAGTGCCCAAGAAGGATGGGACTACATGGTTTTGCGTAGACTATCGTAAGCTCAATGAGAAAACAGTGACAGATGCGTATCCCATGCCGCGTGTGGATGACTTGTTAGACCGGCTGGCAGGGGCAAAGTATTTGACCACCATCGATCTATGCAAAGGCTACTGGCAGATTCCCCTTAGTCCTGATGCTATTCCCAAGTCGGCATTTGTCACCCCGTTTGGCTTATTCCAGTTTCGAGTTATGCCATTCGGGATGAAGACTGCCCCGGCGACCTTCCAGAGGCTGGCTGATTGGCTTCTGGATGGTCTCCAGGACTATGCGTGTGCCTAACTGGATGACATCGCCATCTACAGCGCGACATGGGAAGAGAATCTAAATCACCTAGAGACAGTATTAGACAGGATCCACAAGGCCGGAATCACCCTGAACCCAAACAAGTGTCACGTGGGCAAAGCAGAGGTTCAGTATTTAGGGCATTGGGTGGGAAGTGGGAAACAGAGACCAGAACCAGCCAAGATTGAGGCCATAGCCAAATGGCCCACCCCACGCACTAAAACCCAGGTCATGGCATTTCTAGGGACAGCGGGGTATTACAGGAAATTCGTTCCCAATTACAGCAGCATGGCCAAGCCCCTCACTGATCTGACCCGTAAGAACCAACCCCTCCAGGTAACCTGGACCCCAGAGTGTGAGGAAGCCTTCTGCCAGCTAAAGGACGCCCTCACCAATACCCCTGTATTGGCCGCACCCGATCCAACTAAACGTTTCCTTGTTCACACAGACGCTTCTATGTTTGGATTGGGGGCAGTACTAAGCCAAGTCGGGCCGGACGGCCAAGAACACCCGGTAGCTTACCTGAGTCGGAAACTACTGCCCCGTGAAGTGAGCTATGCGGCCATCGAGAAGGAGTGCCTGGCAATAGTATGGGCACTCAAAAAGTTACAACCATATTTGTATGGACGACAGTTTTCCCTCCTAACGGACCATAATCCCCTAGTCTGGCTTAATCGGGTCTCCGGAGACAACGCCAGATTACTGCGGTGGAGTTTAGCGCTACAACCTGTGGACTTCACCATCCACTACAGACCCGGCAAACAAAACGGTAATGCCGATGGACTAAGTCGACAAACGGAACTTGTACCAACCCCATAAACTTCGGTCATCCCCAAACCGATCCGTTAAGGATCAGACTGTGTATGCCGATCGCGTCGCTGAAAAGGGGAGCCCTGTTACAGAACCCCCAGCACCAAGAATATGTTATGCAGTATATATTATGTATAATAGGTTCCATGTGAAATGCATCAGTCCACAGGCTGCGCCCCTGGGCAGAGAGGACAAGATATCTGTTATGACCTGGTGGTTAGGAGCACTCGGAATGACCTGATAATTAAACCTCATACAGGACGAGCTCTGGGATGTGGGAGCTCTGCTGACCGCAAGCCCTAATCCTATCACACACACTAGAAATAGCCGTGGAGCGCTCTTGACCAGACCTAGGCGCCTCGTCACAGCCTAAGAACTATCTAGCCCTAGAGATAGAAAATAAAGCCTACCTTGCCTCAGAGAAATTCCCCAAAGGTAAAGGAAGCCCCCCACATATATTGACTGTGAGTAAAGATGAAAGTCACAAACGCAGAAATGAAACAGGTTTCAGCAAAGGGAGGCCAGACTTACTAAATAGACAGAGGATAGGAAAGGTAACTTTGCGATCAGCACAAAAACCTACAAAAGACCACGCAGAGTGTGCAAAAAAGACCTCCGCACCGACTCACGGTGCGGAGGGGCCTCTCTGCATCCCAGAGCTTCCAGCTAGCAAGACAAAATCATGAAAACCAGCTGGACAAGAAAACAGAGAACAAAATAAGACAATAAGGAACTTAGCTTCTGCAGGAGAAGGCAGGTCACCAGAGAGATCCAGGAGCGAACTGAACGAATGCAAAAACATTGACAGCTGGCATGGAGTAACGATCTGAGAGGAGTTAAATAGAGCAGCCAACCAAAGGATAAGCCACGTCACCTGTGTAAGGAACCTCAGAAGCAGCAGCTTCACTCATAGCCACCAGAGGGAGCCCATGGACAGAACTCGCCGAAGTACCATTCACAACCACAGGAGGGAGCTCGACAACAGAATTCACAACAGTACCCCCCCTTGAGGAGGGGTCACCGAACCCTCACCAGAGCCCCCAGGCCGATCAGGATGAGCCAAATGAAAGGCACGAACCAGATCGGCAGCATGAACATCAGAGGCAAAAACCCAGGAATTATCTTCCTGACCATAACCCTTCCACTTGACCAGGTACTGGAGTTTCCGTCTCGAAACACGAGAATCCAAAACCTTCTCCACCACATACTCCAACTCCCCCTCGACCAACACCGGGGCAGGAGGATCAACGGAGGGAACCATAGGCGCCACGTATCTCCGCAACAACGACCTATGGAACACATTATGGATGGCAAAAGAAGCCGGAAGGTCCAAACGAAATGACACAGGATTAAGAACTTCAGAAATCTTGTATGGCCCAATGAAACGAGGCTTAAACTTAGGAGAGGAAACCTTCATAGGAACGTGACGAGATGACAACCAAACCAAATCCCCAACACGAATTCGGGGACCAACACAACGCCGGCGGTTAGTGAAACGCTGAGCCTTCTCCTGGGACAATGTCAAATTGTCCACCACATGAGTCCAAATCTGCTGCAACCTGTCCACCACCGCATCCACACCAGGACAGTCCGAAGGCTCAACCTGCCCTGAAGAGAAACGAGGATGGAAACCAGAATTACAGAAAAAAGGACAAACTAAAGTAGCCGAGCTGGCCCAATTTATTAAGAGCGAACTCAGCCAAAGGCAAGAAGGACACCCAATCATCCTGATCAGCAGAAACAAAGCATCTCAGATATGTCTCCAAAGTCTGATTAGTTCGTTCGGTTTGGCCATTAGTCTGAGGATGGAACGCCGAAGAAAAAGATAAATCAATGCCCATCTTAGCGCAAAAGGACCGCCAAAACCTCGAAACGAACTGGGAACCTCTGTCCGAGACGATGTTCTCTGGAATGCCATGCAAATGAACCACATGCTGGAAAAACAATGGCACCAAATCAGAGGAGGAAGGCAATTTAGACAAGGGTACCAAATGGACCATCTTAGAGAAGCGATCACAAACCACCCAAATGACCGACATCTTTTGAGAAACAGGGAGATCAGAAATAAAATCCATGGAAATATGCATCCAGGGCCTCTTCGGGATCGGCAAGGGCAAAAGCAACCCACTGGCACGAGAACAGCAGGGTTTAGCCTGAGCACAAGTCCCACAGGACTGCACAAAAGAACGCACATCCCGCGACAGAGACGGCCACCAAAAGGATCTAGCCACCAAATCTCTGGTACCAAAGATTCCAGGATGACCAGCCAACACTGAACAATGAATCTCAGAGATAACTCTACTAGTCCATCTATCAGGGACAAACAGTTTCTCCGTAGGACAACGGTCAGGTCTATCAGCCTGAAACTTTTGCAGCACATGCCGCAAATCAGGGGAAATGGCAGATAAAATTACCCCTTCTTTAAGAATACCCGCCGGCTCCGGAACACCCGGAGAGTCAGGCACAAAACTCCTTGACAGGGTGTCAGCCTTCACATTCTTAGATCCCGGAAGGTATGAAACCACAAAATCAAAACGGGAGAAAAAGAGCGACCATTGCGCCTGTCTAGGATTCAACCATTTGGCAGACTCGAGATACGTCAAATTCTTGTGATCCGTCAAGACCACCACACGATGTTTAGCTCCTTCAAGCCAATGTCGCCACTCCTCGAATGCCCACTTCATGGCCAACAACTCCCGATTGCCCACATCATAATTGCGCTCAGCAGGCGAGAATTTTCTAGAAAAGAAGGCACAGGGTTTCATCACCAAGCCATCAGAACTTCTTTGCGACAAAACAGCCCCTGCACCAATTTCAGAAGCATCAACCTCAACCTGAAAAGGGAGCGAAACATCTGGCTGGCACAACACAGGGGCAGAAGCAAAACGACGCTTCAACTCCTGAAAAGCCTCTACAGCCGCAGAGGACCAATTGACCACATCAGCACCTTTCTTGGTCAAATCAGGCAACGGTTTAGCAATACTGGAAAAATTAGCGATGAAGCGACGATAAAAATTAGCAAAGCCCAGGAACTTCTGTAAGGTCTTCACAGATGTCGGCTGAGTCCAATCGTAAATGGCCTGAACTTTAACAGGGTCCATCTCGATAGTAGAAGGGGAAAAAATGAAACCCAAAAATGAAACCTTCTGAACTCCAAAGAGACACTTTGACCCCTTCACAAACAAGGAATTCGCACGAAGGACCTGGAACACCATTCTGACCTGCTTCACATGAGACTCCCAATCATCCGAAAAGACCAAAATGTCATCCAAATATACAATCATGAATCTATCCAGGTACTCTCGGAAGATGTCATGCATAAAGGACTGAAACACAGATGGAGCATTAGAAAGCCCGAATGGCATAACCAGGTGCTCAAAATGGCCCTCAGGCATATTACCGTATATACTCGAGTATAAGCCGAGATTTTCAGCCCAAATTTTAGGGCTGAAAGTGCCCCCCTCGGCTTATACTCGAGTCACGGTAGCGGTGGGGTCGGCAGGTGAGGGGCTGAGGGCGCTGGGGTATACTTACCTAGTCCCAGCGATCCTCGCGCTGTCCCTGCCGTCCCACGGGCTTCGGCGCTGCAGCTTCTTCCTCTCTTCAGCGGTCACGTGGGACCGCTCATTACAGAAATGAATAAGCGGCTCCACCTCCCATAGGGGCGGAGCCGCTTATTCATTTCTCTAATCAGCGGTGCCGGTGACCGCTGATAGAGAAAGAAGCTGCAGCGCCGAAGACAGGAGGGGACAGCGCGAGGATCGCCAGGACTAGGTGAGTATGTTATATTCACCTGTCCTCGTTCCAGCCGCCGGGCGCCGATCCATCTTCCCGGCCGGCGCCTCCATCTTCCCGGCGTCTGCGCTCTGACTGATCAGGCAGAGGGCGCGATGACGCATATAGTGTGCGCGGCGCCCTCTGCCTGATCAGTCAGAGCAGAGACGCCGGGAAGATGGAGGCGCCGGAACGAGACGCTGGGAGCTGCAATCAAGGGAGGTGAGTATGTGTTTTTTTTTTTATTGCAGCAGTAGCAGCGGCAGCACAGATTAATGTGGAGCATCTATGGGGCACAGTGAACGGTGCAGAGCACCGTATAAGGCACAGCTAGGGGGCACAATGAACGGTGCAGAGCACCGTATAAGGCACAGCTAGGGGGCACAATGAACGGTGCAGAGCACCGTATAAGGTACAGCTAGGGGGCACAATGAACGGTGCAGAGCACCGTATAAGGCACAGCTAGGGGGCACAATGAACGGTGCAGAGCACCGTATAAGGCACAGCTAGGGGGCACAATGAACGGTGCAGAGCACCGTATATGGCACAGCTAGGGGGCACAATGAACGGTGCAGAGCACCGTATATGGCACAGCTATGGGGCACAGTGAACGGTGCAGAGCACTGTATATGGCACAGCTAGGGGGCACAGTGAACGGTGCAGAGCACTATATGGGGCACAGCTATGGGGAAATATGAATGGTGTAGAGCACTATATGGCACAGCTATGGGGAAATAATGATCTATTTTTATTTTTGAAATTCACCGGTAAATGCTGCATTTTCCACCCTAGGCTTATACTCGAGTCAATAAGTTTTCCCAGTTTTTTGTGGCAAAATTAGGGGGGTCGGCTTATACTCGGGTCGGCTTATTCTCGAGTATATACGGTAAATGCCGTTTTCCATTCATCACCCTGTTTAATTCGCACAAGATTATACGCACCACGAAGATCTATCTTGGTGAACCAACTAGCCCCCTTAATTCGAGCAAATAAATCAGACAGCAGCGGCAAAGGATACTGAAATTTGACTGTGATCTTATTAAGAAGGCGGTAATCAATACAAGGTCTCAAAGAACCATCCTTCTTGGCCACAAAAAAGAACCCTGCTCCCAATGGTGACGACGACGGACGAATATGACCCTTCTCCAAGGATTCCTTTACATAACTCCGCATAGCGGCGTGCTCTGGCACAGATAAATTAAACAGACATCCTTTAGGAAACTTACTACCAGGAATCAAATTAATAGCACGGTCGCAATCCCTATGATGAGGTAGGGCACCAGATTTGGGCTCTTCAAATACATCCCGGTAATCTGATAAAAACTCAGGGACTTCAGAAGGAGTGGATGGCGAAATTGACAGCAATGGAACATCACCGTGTACCCCCTGACAACCCCAGCTGGACACAGACATAGATTTCCCATCCAACACTGGATTATGGACCTGTAGCCATGGCAACCCCAAAACGACCACATCATGCAGATTATGCAACACCAAAAAGCGAATATCCTCCTGATGTGCAGGAGCCATGCACATGGTCAATTGAGTCCAGTACTGAGGCTTATTCTTGGCCAAAGGCGTAGCACCAATTCCTCTCAATGGAATAGGATACTGCAAGGGCTCCAAGAAAAAACCACAGCGCCTGGCAAACTCCAAGTCCATCAAATTCAGGGCAGCGCCTGAATCCACAAATGCCATTACAGAATAGGACGACAGAGAGCAAATCAGAGTAACGGACAAAAGAAATTTAGACTGTACCGTACCAATGGTGGCAGACCTAGCGAACCGCTTAGTGCGCTTAGGACAATCGGAGATAGCATGAGTGGATTCACCACAGTAAAAACACAGCCCATTCCGACGTCTGTGTTCTTGCCGTTCAGCTCTGGTCAAAGTCCTATCACACTGCATAGGCTCAGGCCTATGCTCAGAGAATACCGCCATATGGTGCACAGCTTTGCGCTCACGCATGCGCTGATCGATCTGAATGGCCAAAGACATAGACTCATTCAGACCAGCAGGCGTGGGAAATCCCACCATGATATACTTAAGGGCTTCAGAAAGACCATTTCTGAAAATTGCCGCCAGGGCACATTCATTCCACTGAGTAAGCACAGACCACTTTCTAAACTTCTGACAGTACACCTGTTGTGAATTCTGTGGCCAAGCTCCCTCCTGTGGTCGTGAGTGGTACTGCGGCTGGTTCTGTCTATAAGCTTCCTTTGGTGGATGAGAGTGGTACTGCGGCTTCTGAGTTTCCTTCCTCAGGTGATGAGGTTAAGTCGTTAGGTGCTGCTCTATTTAACTCCACCTGGTGCTTTGATCCTGGCCTCCAGTCTATGTTCTAGTATTGGTCTTGCTTCCTCCTGGATCGTTCCTGTGGCCTCTCTATCCTGCATAAGCTAAGTTCTGCTTGTGTTATTTTTGTTTGCTATATTTTCTGTCCAGCTTGCTATATTGGTTTTTTCTTGCTTGCTGGAAGCTCTGAGACGCAGAGGGAGCACCTCCGTACCGTTAGTCGGTGCAGAGGGTCTTTTTGCCCCTCTGCGTGGTTGTTTGTAGGTTTT
Source organism: Ranitomeya imitator (assembly GCF_032444005.1). Taxonomy (NCBI): domain Eukaryota; kingdom Metazoa; phylum Chordata; class Amphibia; order Anura; family Dendrobatidae; genus Ranitomeya; species Ranitomeya imitator. The sequence goes on along the minus strand of NC_091284.1, from coordinate 706,391,287 downwards.
TGTGTTGACCGCAAAGCTATCTTTCCTATCCTCGGTCTATTCAGTAAGTCGGGCCTCACTTTGCTAAATCTATTTCATCTCTGTGTTTGTATTTCATCTTTACTCACAGTCATTATATGTGGGGGGCTGCCTTTTCCTTTGGGGAATTTCTCTGAGGCAAGGTAGGCTTATTTTTTCTATCTTCAGGGCTAGTTAGTTTCTCAGGCTGTGCCGAGTTGCATAGGGAGCGTTAGGCGCAATCCACGGCTACCTCTAGTGTGGTGTGTTAGGATTAGGGATTGCGGTCAGCAGAGTTTCCACGTCTCAGAGCTTGTCCTATGTTTTTGGTAAATGTCAGGTCACCTTGTGTGCTCTGAACTTCAAGGTCCATTGTGGTTCTGAATTACCTGTTCACAACAGTACTGAAGGCCCAAAGTACTAATGCTTCTCAATAGAGGGAAAAGAGAAGTTCTGAGACCATTTTTTTTTCTTTGCACTGTGATCTGTCTTTCTTTTCCCCTTTACATCAGGGTGGTTCAGAACACAGGTGTGGACATGGATATTCAGGGTCTGTCCTCTTTGATGGATAATCTCACTATAAGAGTACAGGACATTCAAGATTTAGTGGTTCAGAATCCTATGTTAGAACCTAAAATTCCTATTCCTGAGTTGTTTTCTGGAGATAGAGCTAAGTTTTTGAATTTTAAAAATAATTGTAAACTGTTTCTGGCTTTGAAACCCCGCTCCTCTGGTGACCCAGTTCAACAAGTTAAAATCATTATTTCTTTATTACGTGGTGACCCTCAAGACTGGGCATTTTCCCTTGCGCCAGGAGATCCTGCATTATGTAATATTGATGCGTTTTTTCTGGCGCTCGGATTGCTGTACGACGAACCTAATTCAGTGGATCAGGCAGAGAAAAATTTGCTGGCTCTGTGTCAGGGTCAGGATGAGATAGAGATTTATTGTCAGAAGTTTAGAAAGTGGTCCGTGCTCACTCAATGGAATGAATGTGCGCTGGCAGCTATTTTCAGAAAGGGTCTCTCTGAAGCCCTTAAGGATGTCATGGTGGGATTTCCTACGCCTGCTGGTCTGAATGAGTCTATGTCTTTGACCATTCAGATCGGTCGACGCTTGCGCGAGCGTAAATCTGTGCACCATTTGGCGGTATTATCTGAGCATAAACCTGAGCCTATGCAGTGCGATAGGACTTTGACCAGAGCTGAAAGGCAAGAACACAGACGTCAGAATGGGCTGTGTTTCTACTGTGGTGATTCCACTCATGCTACCTCCGATTGTCCTAAGCGCACTAAGCGGTTCGCTAGGTCTGCCACCATTGGTACGGTACAGTCGAAATTTCTTTTGTCCGTTACTTTGATCTGCTCTTTGTCTTCCTATTCTGTCATGGCATTTGTGGATTCAGGCGCTGCCCTGAATTTGATGGACTTGGAGTATGTTAGGCGCTGTGGGTTTGTCTTGGAGCCCTTGCAGTGTCCTATTCCATTGAGAGGAATTGATGCTACGCCTTTGGCCAAGAATAAGCCTCAGTATTGGACCCAGCTGACCATGTGCATGGCTCCTGCGCACCAGGAGGATATTCGGTTTCTGGTGTTGCATAATCTGCATGATGTGGTCGTGTTGGGGTTGCCATGGCTACAAGTCCATAACCCAGTATTAGATTGGAAATCCAAGTCTGTGTCCAGCTGGGGTTGTCAGGGGGTACATGGTGATGTTCCATTTCTGTCTATCTCATCATCCACCCCTTCTGAGGTCCCAGAGTTCTTGTCTGATTACCGGGATGTATTCGATGAGCCCAAGTCCAATGCCCTACCTCCGCATAGGGATTGTGATTGTGCTATCGATTTGATTCCTGGTAGTAAGTTTCCTAAGGGTCGACTGTTTAATTTATCTGTACCTGAGCACGCCGCTATGCGGAGTTACGTGAAGGAGTCTTTGGAGGGTCATATTCGCCCGTCATCGTCGCCATTGGGAGCGGGTTTCTTTTTTGTGGCCAAGAAGGATGGTTCGCTGAGACCTTGTATTGATTACCGCCTTCTAAATAAAATTACGGTCAAATTTCAGTACCCCTTGCCGCTGCTGTCTGATTTGTTTGCTCGGATTAAGGGGGCTAGTTGGTTCACCAAGATAGATCTTCGTGGTGCGTATAATCTTGTGCGTATCAAACGGGGCGATGAATGGAAAACAGCATTTAATACGCCCGAAGGCCATTTTGAGTACCTGGTTATGCCATTCGGACTTTCTAATGCTCCATCAGTGTTTCAGTCCTTTATGCATGACATCTTCCGAGAGTACCTGGATAAATTCCTGATTGTATACTTGGATGATATTTTGGTCTTCTCGGATGATTGGGAGTCTCATGTGAATCAGGTCAGAATGGTGTTCCAGGTCCTGCGTGCTAATTCTTTGTTTGTGAAGGGGTCAAAGTGTCTCTTTGGTGTTCAGAAGATTTCATTTTTGGGGTTCATTTTTTCTCCTTCTACTATCGAGATGGACCCTGTTAAAGTTCAGGCCATTTATGATTGGACTCAGCCAACATCTCTGAAGAGTCTGCAGAAGTTCCTGGGCTTTGCTAATTTTTATCGTCGCTTCATCGCTAATTTTTCTAGCATTGCTAAACCGTTGACTAATTTGACCAAGAAGGGTGCTGATGTGGTCAATAGGTCTTCTGCTGCTGTGGAAGCTTTTCAGTAGTTGAAGCGTCGTTTTTCTTCTGCCCCTGTGTTGTGCCAACCAGATGTTTCGCTTCCGTTCCAGGTCGAGGTTGATGCTTCTGAAATTGGAGCAGGGGCTGTTTTGTCGCAGAGAAGTTCTGATTGCTCGGTGATGAAACCATGCGCCTTCTTTTCCAGGAAATTTTCGCCTGCTGAGCGAAATTATGATGTTGGCAATCGAGAGTTGCTAGCCATGAAGTGGGCATTCGAGGAGTGGCGTCATTGGCTTGAAGGAGCTAAGCATCGCGTGGTGGTCTTGACTGATCACAAAAACTTGACTTATCTCGAGTCTGCCAAACGGTTGAATCCTAGACAGGCTCGTTGGTCGCTGTTTTTCTCCCGTTTTGACTTTGTGGTTTCGTACCTTCCTGGCTCTAAAAATGTGAAGGCGGATGCCCTGTCTAGGAGTTTTGTGCCCGATTCTCCGGGTTTGTCTGAGCCGGCGGGTATTCTCAAAGAGGGGGTAATTTTGTCTGCCATCTCCCCTGATTTGTGGCGGGTGCTGCAAAAATTTCAGGCTAATAGACCTGACCGTTGCCCAGCGGAGAAACTGTTTGTCCCTGATAGGTGGACGAATAAAGTTATCTCTGAGGTTCATTGTTCGGTGTTGGCTGGTCATCCTGGAATCTTTGGTACCAGAGATTTGGTGGCTAGATCATTTTGGTGGCCGTCTCTGTCGCGGGATGTGCGTTCTTTTGTGCAGTCCTGTGGGATTTGTGCTCGGGCTAAGCCTTGCTGTTCTCGTGCCAGTGGGTTGCTTTTGCCCTTGCCGGTCCCGAAGAGGCCTTGGACACATATCTCTATGGATTTTATTTTGGATCTCCCCGTCTCTCAAAGAATGTCGGTCATTTGGGTGGTTTGTGATCGCTTCTCTAAGATGGTCCATTTGGTGCCCTTGTCTAAATTGCCTTCCTCCTCTGATTTGGTGCCATTGTTTTTTCAGCATGTGGTTCGTTTACATGGCATTCCAGAGAACATCGTTTCTGACAGAGGTTCCCAGTTTGTTTCGAGGTTTTGGCGAGCCTTTTGTGCTAGGATGGGCATTGATTTGTCTTTTTCCTCGGCTTTCCATCCTCAGACAAATGGCCAGACTGAACGAACCAATCAGACCTTGGAAACATATCTGAGATGTTTTGTTTCTGCTGATCAGGATGATTGGGTGTCCTTTTTGCCTTTGGCTGAGTTCGCCCTTAATAATCGGGCCAGCTCGGCTACTTTGGTTTTGCCGTTTTTCTGCAATTCTGGGTTCCACCCTCGTTTCTCTTCAGGGCAGGTTGAGTCTTCGGACTGTCCTGGTGTGGATACTGTGGTGGATAGGTTGCAGCAGATTTGGACTCATGTAGTGGACAATTTGACTTTGTCCCAGGAGAAAGCTCAACGTTTCGCTAACCGCAGGCGCTGTGTGGGTCCCCGACTTCGTGTTGGGGATTTGGTTTGGTTGTCATCTCGTTATATTCCTATGAAGGTTTCATCTCCTAAATTTAAGCCTCGTTTCATTGGTCCATATAGGATTTCTGAGGTTCTTAATGCTGTGTCTTTTCGTTTGACTCTTCCGGCTTCTTTTTCCATCCATAACTTGTTCCATAGGTCATTGTTGCGGAGATACGTGGCACCTGTGGTTCCATCTATTGATCCTCCTGCTCCGGTTTTGGTTGAAGGGGAATTGGAGTATATTGTGGAGAAGATTTTGGATTCTCGTGTTTCGAGACGGAAACTCCAGTATCTGGTTAAGTGGAAAGGTTATGGTCAGGAAGATAATTCCTGGGTCTTTGCCTCTGATGTCCATGCTGCCGATCTGGTTCGTGCCTTTCATGTGGCTCATCCTGGTCGGCCTGGGGGCTCTGGTGAGGGTTCGGTGACCCCTCCTCAAGGGGGGGTACTGTTGTGAATTCTGTGGCCAAGCTCCTTCCTGTGGTCGTGAGTGGTACTGCGGCTGGTTCTGTCTATAAGCTTCCTTTGGTGGATGAGAGTGGTACTGCGGCTTCTGAGTTTCCTTCCTCAGGTGATGAGGTTAAGTCGTTAGGTGCTGCTCTATTTAACTCCACCTGGTGCTTTGATCCTGGCCTCCAGTCTATGTTCTAGTATTGGTCTTGCTTCCTCCTGGATTGTTCCTGTGGCCTCTCTATCCTGCATAAGCTAAGTTCTGCTTGTGTTATTTTTGTTTGCTATATTTTCTGTCCAGCTTGCTATATTGGTTTTTTCTTGCTTGCTGGAAGCTCTGAGACGCAGAGGGAGCACCTCCGTACCGTTAGTCGGTGCGGAGGGTCTTTTTGCCCCTCTGCGTAGTTGTTTGTAGGTTTTTGTGTTGACCGCAAAGCTATCTTTCCTATCCTCGGTCTATTCAGTAAGTCGGGCCTCACTTTGCTAAATCTATTTCATCTCTGTGTTTGTATTTCATCTTTACTCACAGTCATTATATGTGGGGGGCTGCCTTTTCCTTTGGGGAATTTCTCTGAGGCAAGGTAGGCTTATTTTTTCTATCTTCAGGGCTAGTTAGTTTCTCAGGCTGTGCCGAGTTGCATAGGGAGCGTTAGGCGCAATCCACGGCTACCTCTAGTGTGGTGTGTTAGGATTAGGGATTGCGGTCAGCAGAGTTTCCACGTCTCAGAGCTTGTCCTATGTTTTTGGTAAATGTCAGGTCACCTTGTGTGCTCTGAACTTCAAGGTCCATTGTGGTTCTGAATTACCTGTTCACAACAACACCTCCGCTTCATCCTGACCCTGACACAAAGCTAGCAAGATTTTCTCTGCCTGATCCACTGAATTTGGCTCATCATAAAGCAATCCAAGCACCAGAAAAAACGCATCAACATCACGCAATGCAGGATCTCCTGGCGCAAGGGAAAATGCCCAGTCTTGAGGGTCACCACGTAACAAAGAAATAATGATTTTTACCTGTTGAACGGGGTCACCAGAGGAGCGGGGTTTCAAAGCTAGAAACAGTTTACAATTATTTTTGAAATTCAAGAACCTAGATCTATCCCCAGAAAATAAGTCAGGAATAGGAATTCTAGGCTCTAACATAGGATTCTGAACCACAAAATCTTGAATGTTTTGTACCCTTGCAGTGAGATGATCCACACAAGAGGACAAACCTTGAATGTCCATACCTACACCTATGTCCTGAACCACCCAAAGGTCTAGGGGAAAAGAAAGACAAAACACAGTGCAAAGAAAAAAAAATGGTCTCAGAAGTTCTCTTATCCCTCTATTGAGATGCATTAATACTTTGGGCCAGCTGTACTGTTATGACCTGGTGGTTAGGAGCACTCGGAATGACCTGATAATTAAACCTCATACAGGACGAGTTCTGGGATGTGGGAGCTCTGCTGACCGCAAGCCCTAATCCTATCACACACACTAGAAATAGCCGTGGAGCGCTCCTGACCAGACCTAGGCGCCTCGTCACAGCCTAAGAACTATCTAGCCCTAGAGATAGAAAATAAAGCCTACCTTGCCTCAGAGAAATTCCCCAAAGGTAAAGGAAGCCCCCCACATATATTGACTGTGAGTAAAGATGAAAGTCACAAACGCAGAAATGAAACAGGTTTCAGCAAAGGGAGGCCAGACTTACTAAATAGACAGATGATAGGAAAGGTAACTTTGCGATCAGCACAAAAACCTACAAAAGACCACACAGAGTGTGCAAAAAAGACCTCCGCACCGACTCACGGTGCGGAGGGGCCTCTCTGCATCCCAGAGCTTCCAGCTAGCAAGACAAAATCATGAAAACCAGCTGGACAAGGAAACAGAGAACAAAATAAGACAATAAGGAACTTAGCTTCTGCAGGAGAAGGCAGGTCACCAGAGAGATCCAGGAGCGAACTGAACAAGGCAGGTCACCAGAGAGATCCAGGAGCAAACTGAACGAATGCAAAAACATTGACAGCTGGCATGGAGTAACGACCTGAGAGGAGTTAAATAGAGCAGCCAACCAAAGGATAAGCCACGTCACCTGTGTAAGGAACCTCAGAAGCAGCAGCTTCACTCATAGCCACCAGAGGGAGCCCATAGACAGAACTCGCCGAAGTACCATTCACAACCACAGGAGGGAGCTCGACAACAGAATTCACAACAGATATTCCCCTTCTGTCCTCCCCCACCTTTGTAATTCCCACAGTACATATCAGCAGGCTCCGGCCCCCTGCGGCTATTGTAATGTATGTCTGGCCTGTTTTTTCTATTGGCCTGCCCTGTGTATCTGGGTTATATATTCTGTGTGCTGTAAATAAAGTGTGTTCTTTTAGACTGGAAATACGTGGGGTAGCAGTCAGCTTTTATATGCTCTCACGTAACCAAGGAATTCCAGCCAGCGTCCTTCATTCAGAATCCAGCAAAAGCAGAGTGGACCTCGTGGTGGTACTGAAAGAAGTACCCCAGCTTGGTAGACCCCGTTACAGCCAGTAAACCAGGTTGTGTCCTTAAGGTGTCTTGCTTCAACGGATCTGGTTGCGTGGTCCGCAGGATTGTGGTGTGTGGACACATAGTCCCACTGTTTAGGGTCGGTGGATCTCCTGACCCTCAGCACCTGATTGCTGACATAGACATAAAAGCGACAAGTTTCATTGCAAATGTACCCCAGCACTACCTTGCTGTCAGTGTGGAACTCGACTTCTTTGACGTCCAGGTCCATTTCTGTCGCGATAAGTTCAGCTAACTCTACCGCTAGCACCGCTGCACAGAGTTCCAGTCTGGGTACTGTGTGTTCACGGAGTGGGGCCAGTTTTGTCCAGCTGATAACAAGCCTTACATGGCATTGTTCATTGATGTCGGTAGTTTTCAAATACGCTACTGCTGCAATTGCTTTGGTTGAGGCATTGCAGAAGATACAAAGCCTTTGCATCTTGACTTCTGTTGATGGCACGGAAGCATATGGTCGTGCCACGTAGAGACTTGACAGGGCTTCTAAAGAGTTCTTCCGTCTTACCCACAAGTCTCTTTTCTCGCTGGGAAGCGGATCATCCCAATCGGACGTCTCTTGGGTGAAGTCTCTTAAGATCATTTTACCTTGGATAGTTACAGGAGTTACAAATCCCAGAGGATCGTACAAGCTGTTTACTATGGACAGGACGCCTCTGCACGTGAAGGGTTTCTCTTTTTCGCTGATCTGGAAGGTGAATGCATCCTTTTTCAAATCCCAGAGTAAACCAAGGCTCCGCTGCATAGGAAGGGAGTCCATGCTTAAATCCAAGTCTTTTAAATCGGTTGAGTAATCTTGAGAGGGAAAGGCTGCCATTAGCTTTTGGCTGTTGGAAGCAATTTTGTTCAACCTCAAATTGGACGAAGCGAGCATTTCTTGTGCCCTTTTTAGGAGACTGACTGCTGACTCATCTGTGGGTGTGAATTTCAGGCAGTCATCTACGTAGAAATCCTTTTCCACAAATGATCTTACATCCGATCCATACTTTGCTTCACCCTCTTTGGCTGAATGTCTAAGGCCATAGATAGCGACAGCAGGGGAGGGGCTGTTCCCAAAGATATGTACCTTCATAAAATATTCTACGATGTCCTTGTAGGGGTCATTATCGCGGTACCATAAGAACCTCAAGTAGTTTCTGTGTTCTTCTTTAACGAGGAAGCAGTGAAACAGCTGTTGGATGTCTGCCATAAATGCTACTGCATCCCTGCAGAAGTGAAAAAGTACTCCCAGAAGTCTGTTATTGAGGTCTGGACAAGACAGAAAGACATTGTTTAATGAAACACCTTCGTATCTGGCACTTAAGTCGAATACTACTCTTATCTGACCTGGTTTCTTCGGATGATACACGCCTAAAATAGGTAAGTACCAACATTCCTCGGAATCTTGAAGTACAGGTGCAATTTCCGCGTGGCCACTCTGGAATATTCTCTCCATGAAGGTAAAGAAGTGTTCCTTTATCTCTGGTGTCTTCTTCAGTTTGCGTGCAAGGGAGACAAATCGACTGTAAACAAGTTCTCTGTTGTTGGGTAAGCGTTGCCTCTGTGGTTTGAATGGTAAAGGTGCGACCCAAATCTTTGATTCATCTCTTACTATCTCTCGCTCCATGATGTCCAAGAACAGTCTGTCCACTATGGACGTTGCTACCTGGTTGTCTTCTCTTGTCCTGTGGAAAACTGTGCACCCTATATGATCTTCCTCACTGTCGCATGCATGGTCTTTGCAGGAAGGATCAGCTAACGGACAAGGTGGAGGGGCTTTGTGTGGCAATTCTTTAATCAGGAAACTGCTCTCGCATGGCCGGAAGAGAGATGGACGTCCGTTTTCAATAGTATTGGTGAGCATGTTGTTGACTGATGTCGGCCTGTGTGCTCCACCCAAACAAATGTCTCCTACGATGACCCATCCTAGGTCAAGTCTCTGAGCATATGGGGCGTTTTGTGGGCCGTTAATCAGTCCTCGAACCTTGTGGACCCATAGTATATCTCTTCCGAGGAGTAAGACGATTGGAGCTCCTTGGTCCAGTTCCGGTATCAGGTGAGCTATACGTTTCAAGTGAGTATGATGAGCTGCTACCTCTGGTGTAGGTATCTCAGACCTGTTGTCGGGAATCTGGTTGCACTCCAGTATTGATGGCAAGGATAAGCAGGTTCGACCGTCCATAGACTTTACTTTGTATCCGGTCGCTTTTCTCCCTGCCGTCTCGACAGTACCCTCACATGTCTTCAAGGAGTACGGAGAGCCGGGACCAGCAATGTTGAAGGTGTCAAAGATAAAGGACTTAGCTAGAGACCTGTTGCTCTGATCATCCAAGATTGCATATACCTTGATTGCCTTATCCCATTGGCTCGCTGGGAATACTCTGACAAGACAGATCTTCGAGCAGGATCTTCCTGCTACAAGTTCCTTGCAGATCTCTGTACACTGCGAAGTGACCACTGGGGTGTCTATGTCAGTGTCCATCTGTTTTTCGGCAGACTCTTCTTCTCGCGACAATACCCCTGAGGGTGGCACGGGGTGTAAGGCCGTGTTGTGCTCCACACTACTACATTTGGCTCAATTCACACTGGTTTCACAGTTCTTGGCGAAGCGTGAGGTCGTCGCGCAGCATCTGAAGCATATCTTGTTTTCTTTTAGGAAACTCTTACAGTCTTCTGGAGACTTCTCCCTGAAGGCTCTACATTTTAGTAGAGGATGAGGTTTCTTGTGTAGGGGGCAGTATTTGCTGAGATCCTGAGGTTTGTCCTCTTCTGGGGAGGACTTACTTGCCCTGTAAGGAAAACCTGTCGAGGTAACATTAGTTTTGTGGACTGCCACTGGTGTTTTACTGGGTTTTACACCAGAGGCAGTGGTACATGACATAGTTAAATCGAAACTGGGGTCATTTCTAACTTTAGCCTGCTGAGCAACAAAGTCTACAAGCACCCTGAAAGGAGGAAATGGTACCTTATGAGCCTATTAGTAATGGGACCCGTGACTGACCCGCTTTTCATGTAAGTTGTAAGGGAGTTTTTGGACAATTGGGTTGACATCTCTGGCGGTGTCCAGGAATGCCAACCCTGGTAGGTCACCTTCTGCCTGAGCAGCATGTACCTCCATTAACAAGTCGCTCAGTTTCCTGAGCTTTTGATAACCCTTATTTGCTATCTTGGGAAAATCATCAATTCTTTTATACAAAGCGTTTTCTATAGCTTCTATTGACCCATAACATTCTTCGAGTCTCTCCCGCACCATACGAAGTCCTGTATGGGGGTACTTTATGTTAATGTTCCTGATTCTTTTGGCGTGTTCAGCTGACTCGTTCCCAAGCCACTTTACCAGTAAATCTAACTCTTCACTACTGGAAAGTTCCAAGTCTCTGATGGCGTTCTGGAAGGAGGCTCGCCATGCTCTATAGCTCTCGACTTGATAAGTGAACTTTACAAGTCCCTTGGTCACCAGCTCCCGGCGGGTAAAGAACCTTGCAAAGTTTATAGTGGCTGAGTCAGTGCCGACATGAGCTGGTGTGCTGTTGTCATGCAGTGTGTGGTGCATCCTCATACCTGGTAGGAGCTTCTGGCTTAGGAAAGTCTGTATAAAACCATTCCGAAGTGAAGGGTGTCTCTGTCAGTCTGGGAGGAGGCCGTACCTTCTGTTCTGTAAGACAGTAGTGGTGGTCGACGTCGTTTCGTGGTGTACCTTCCTGCTTCCAGTACGGCATTTGGAGGAAGGATCTCTGGTAATCTGTATAGGCTGGTTGGTGTAACGGATCAGGGTCACACTCAGCTAGGCGCGGGAGCGCTGCTAGGACTCCATATTTGTGACTCTACTTATATACAGCACTATTTTGCATTTAAAAAAATACAGGTCACATATTTGGCAGTGCTGTAATTCCATGACAGGCCTCATATATCTGTGTGCTCCAAGTTTGAGCATTTTAGGCCGGTTTTCAATTGTTTTTGCTGTCTGTTACTCTGCACATACACAGCACTATTTTGCATTTCAAAAAATACAGGCCACATATTTGGCAGTGTGGTATTTCCGTGACAGGCCTCATATATCTGCGTGCTCCAAGTTTGGGCATTTTAGGCCAGTTTTCCACTGTTTTTGCTGTCTGTGACTCTACGTATATACAGCACTATTTTGCATTTAAAAAATACAGACCACATATTTGGCAGTGTTGTATTTCCGTGACAGGCCTCATATATCTCCGTGCTCCAAGTTTGGGCATTTTAGGCCATTAGTCAAGTTTTTTCCAGTCTGTTGCTCAACATATACAGCATAATTTTGCATAAAAAAACAGGCCACATATTTTGCAGTGTGCTATTTCCGTGACAGGCCTCATGTCACGTTAATGTATAATATGATTTTGAGTTTTCCCTCTTAGCACACATACTGTGGGCTCTGAACCCTCTTCTCTCTGTTTCTGCTTGCTGAAATGTGTGTGTGTGGATCCCAAATCCCTCATGGCCCCCACCACAAGAATGTTTATTGCGCCTATAGCCGTGCAAATCTCTCTCCAGTACCAGATGAAACTGGTCTAGTCTCTCTCAAAAGACATGAGGTTCTATGCTCCATTATAGTAAGATATTGGACCACCGATTTGGGCTAGGAAAAGAAGAAGTACATATTGCTAACTTCCATTGGCAGATCTGTCAAACACTGTATGCGCGAGCAGCTAAACACAACGAGTACAAAGTGCGGATTTCTCCTCAACCGTGTGGAACAACTAGTCCGAATTTGGTATCATTGAAAAGCCAATTTTAATATAAGATGAATGCTGAGTGCGCTGTGATTCTGCCATGTTCTCAAGCTAAGATATGAGAATTATAATTATTGTTGGTAAAAACTACATCTGAGGAGAGGGGAGGGCGATGGTAAACCAACCCCCTTTAGTGATGTCATAAGCCTTCAGTTATGTTTCTGCAGTTCACCCAACCATCATTCTTGCCTGAGGAGCTGTTAGGCCAGGATCACACATGGGAGATATATACGTCCGAGTCTCGCATGGTAATACCCAGCACTGCCGCCGTCTCTCTGGAGCGGAGCGTGCGGCTGAATGTATTCCTATACGGCCGCACTCTCTGCTCCTGAGTGACGGCTGCAGTGCTGGGTATTACCATGCGAGACTCGGACGTATATGTCCCATGTGTTATCCCAGCCTTACTGCCAGACCTTCTCATGAATTGGGACACTTGGGGCTCCGCCTATCAGCCTGGTTTGCCTGAAATGATCTGAGCACATGTGTTAATTTCTCGTTTAATCCCTGTTTATTTTATAATTGCTTTGTACATACTTTAAATTGTCTCATATTGTAACATCTTTATATACCTTTTATAAACACTGCCTGTTCTTTTATGGAGTAAAATATATAAATTACTAGCTTCTTTCTCTTGCTCTAAAACGTACCCGAAGTCTTCTGAAGGGAATTATGCTACAAATTTGGGCTGACTTCGGACCCATTTAATCGGAGCTGGTGGCAGCATACCTTGTTCTGTGCATTTTGGAGTCATTGTAGCGATGGCGGCATTGATAATTATTGTTCCTGCCTGAGTGAGAGTAGTTATATCGCCCTCGCTGCAGAGTGCCCAATAGCCATTACATAGCAGGCAGCCTTTCTGGCGACTATTTTACCCTGGGTGCAGTACTTAGTCTGACCTGAGGGTAAGGGGCACCAGAGAGCTGCAAGTTCCAAACCGGAACTGGAAAGCGGGATATACGTAAATCCCTGCAGTTCATGTTATATTGTGGAGCAGTGGGATAACTAAAATAAGCCCCTGCAGTAAATTGATAGGTCAATAGCCTTGTTTGTGTTTTCATCACATTGTAGCAGTGGAGGAATAACTAAGATAAGCCCCCCTGCACTTGTGAGATCCGTGCGCTGGCCAAGGGTCACCCCTGATCCGTGACATATTGTTGACAGTCTCGGTGTGAACCATGACATATTCGTGGCAGAGCGGTGGGATCATAGAGCATTAGTGATCTGGTTTGAGCAATTATTCCTCTCACTAAAAACTTGCAAAGTTCTTGTGAGGACTCTGCGCTAGATTTGAGCGACTTTTACTTTTTTTAGGATCGATTCGGGTTTCGCGAAACCCGACTTTCTCAAAAGTCGGGTCGGGTGAAATCAGCCGATTATTGCGAAAAGTCGGGGGCCGACCGAAACATGAAACCCAATGCAAGTCAATGGGGAACCAAAGTCGGCAGTGAGTGGAGGACAGGAAAACACCTACAGTGCCCATTTAATGCCAAAAACATCAATTCGTATTACTGAAGCTTGTCAATCTTAATTTACTTTATAATAATAGTAATTGAAAATTGGGGGTCATTTGGCTAAAGTTGTGGGGGGGTAGGTCTGGGTCAAGTTTTTCGTGGGCCCAGGAAACGCGGACTACGTCACGGTGGCAGAGTAGGGAGAGGTAAGTGGATCGCCCCCAGACACAGGGCCACCGGTTACTCGGTACCGGTCCTTTCTGTCTCAGTTCTGGGGTTGTCACGGTGGCTGGACCCGGTCCGTGACCCTGCTAAGGGGCGTCCAATAAAAGGTGATAGGAGTCTGTCAAGGTTTCGTAACGCCACCTGTGGTGTTCGGTCAGTATGACCGACGCTGCTTGAGGCCCACTGGGGTGATGGAATGGCAGCTAGATGGTATACCTTCCCACAGGTGAAGTATGTCCCCAGGGCTTCCCAGTGATGTAGATGGCGATGGTGTGAGGTGCAGACAATAACGAGGACACAAGGTTGCAGTCTCTTTACCTCTTTACTGAAGACTTCAGGATCCGCAATCCAGAGCACAGTTAGCAGGGTTGTCTGAGACCGGCCGGTCTGATGGCACATCCAGAGTTCCCTTTGCAGGTGGAAATCGTTGCCTACCAGTAGCGCCTGTGTGTTGTAGTGCTATCCTGCTGAGCATTCGGTATAGTCCTCACAACTTCTGTTCTAGTTCATTCGTTCGTTCTTTCTAGTTCTTTCTCTTTCTTTCCATTTCATTCCAGATGTTACTAGTTTCTCGTCCCCCAGGTATGTTATGGCTAGGATGCACCCGTATGACGGGAAGGCTCGGAGCTCTTCCGGGACCCTAGAGATGCCCCTCTCCACGCGTTGCCCCCTAAGTCTTCGTAGGAAATTTAAGGTAGACAGCCAACCTATAATTAACTGTCCTGCGGAGTTTGAAGTAAGGCATAGAGTCAGTTACTTCCTCGGTGTTCCGGCCACCGGCTACGCGCCTCAGTAGGATGTTGCCGTTCTCGGGGCACGACTCCTACTGGTTCTCCTTTGTGCTTGATCTCGTTTCTCACTGTTCCACAATATCCTTCGCTTCGTGTCTCTTTCTTAGGATACCGCCGCAAGGTAGTGCAGGCGCAGTTCCATAACGTTCTGTTCTGTTCGCTAGGTACCTGCCAGGTTCCCACGCCTGACAGGCACCCCCCTGAATCTTCTCCTTGCGACACCCCCTGCCACGGGATGTTGCCTGAATCCAACCCAGTCAGCTTCTGACTAACTTCCTATCCAACCCCTAGTTTTACCAGTGTGAGCAGTGGCCCAATAAATAAAGCCTTTTTCTCCCCCTAGTGGCCGGAGTGTGAAGTGTAATGTGTGCTGGTGATACCTGGTCAGTAGAATTCATTCAATGCCATCAGATGTACCATCACTCCCCTTAGCGGCAGAGTGTCATACTGCAACGACCAGATCTCTGGGGCGCTGCATAAGTATTTCAACTTTGCAAGTGCTGTGATCCTGAGCAAGCGGGGGGGGGGCCCTCTCGTTCGCATTGGCACTGGCACAGGGCCCCTCAAAGTACGGCGGCGTGATTGACGGCGGGGGCGCCTCCCACCGGCAGAGACACTTTTGCGTACTATGAGGGGCCCTGTGCCAGTGACGTCGCCAACGAATATGCCCCCCCACCTGATGAAGGAACCTGCACTTTCATCTGCACCTTCCTCTTTGTCCCCGTGTAAGGTGGTATAGTATGCGGGAAGGGGAACCTGACTTTGAGCAGGGTCAGATTCTGGCTGTGTAGAGTGCAAGGGGAATGTAGTGGTCTGGGTCAATGTACCAGCAGACTCAACTAGTATTGGCTGGGCAATGGGCAGGATGAGAAGGAAACACAGTTAGTAGGCCCAAATAATAAAGTAAGCTAAATGCAGTTCAAATGTGGTAACAGGACTAAACAGGCGGCATTGCTTTGTTCAGTGGAGGACAACTGTAATGAGTGGCAGACACGGTTAGTAGGCCCAAGTAATAAAGTGGGCCAAATGCAGTTCAAAATTGGTAACAGGAGTAAACAGGCGGCACTGCTTTGTTCAGTGGAGGAGTACAACAAGCAGCGGCAGACACCGTTAGTAGGCCCAACCAATCAAGTAGGCCAAATGCAGTTTAATATCTGAAACAGGATGAAAATTGAGGCTCAGCTTTGTTCAGTGGAGGAGAACAACAAGCAGCGGCAGACACAGCTAGTAGGCCCAACCAAACAAGTAGGCCAAATGCAGTTTAATATTCTAAACAGGCAGAAAATTGAGGCTCAGCTTTGTTCAGTGGAAGAGAACAACAGGCAGTGGCAGACACCGTTAGTAGGCCCAACCAAACAAATATGCCAAATGCAGTTTAATATTCTAAACAGGATGAAAATTGAGGCTCAGCTTTGTTCAGTGGAGGAGAAAAGCAAGGAGCGGCAGACACCGTTAGTAGGCCCAACCAAACAAATAGGCCAAATGCAGTTTAATATTCGAAACAGGATGTAAATTGAGGCTCATCTTTGTTCAGTGGAGGAGAACAACAAGCAGAGGCAGACACCGTTAGTAGGCCCAACCAAACAAGTATGCCAAATGCAGTTTAATATTCTAAACAGGATGAAAATTGAGGCTCAGCTTTGTTCAGTGGAGGAGAGCAACAAGCAGCGGCAGACACCGTTAGTAGGCACAACCAAACAAGTAGGCCAAATGCAGTTTAATATTCGAAACAGGATGAAAACTGAGGCTAAGCTTTGTTCAGTGGAGGAGAGCAACAAGCAGCGGCAGACACCATTAGTAGGCACAACCAAACAAGTAGGCCAAATGCAGTTTAATATTCGAAACAGGATGAAAATTGAGGCTAAGCTTTGTTCAGTGGAGGAGAAAAGCAAGGAGCGGCAGACACCATAAGTAGGCCCAACCAAACAAGTAGGCCAAATTCAGTTTAATATTTGAAACAGGATGAAAATTGAGGCTCAGCTTTGTTCAGTGGAGGAGAAAAGCAAGGAGCGGCAGACAGCGTTAGTAGGCCCAACCAAACAAGTAGGCCAAATGCAGTTTAATATTCCAAACAGGATGAAACCAGAGGCTCAGCTTTGTTCAGTGGAAGAGAACAACAAGCAGCGGCAGACACCGTTATTAGGCCCAACCAAATAAGTAGGCCAAATGCAGTTCAATATTCGAAACAGGATGAAAATTGAGGCTCAGCTTTGTTCAGTGGAGGAGAAAAGCAAGGAGCGGCAGACGCCGTTATTAGGCCCAACCAAACAAGTAGGCCAAATGCAGTTTAATGTCTGAAACAGGATGAAAATTGAGGCTCAGCTTTTTTCAGTGGAAGAGAACAACAAGCAGCAGCAGACACTATTATTAGGCCCAACCAAATAAGTATGCCAAATGCAGTTTAATATTCTAAACAGGATGAAAATTGAGGCTCAGCTTTGTTAAGTGGAGGAGAACAGCAAGGAGCGGCAAACACCGTTGGTAGGCCCAACCAAACAAGTAGGCCAAATGCAGTTTAATATCCGAAACAGGATGAAAATTGAGTCTCACCTTTGTTCAGTGGAGGAGAGCAACAAGCAGCGGCAGACATTGTTAGTAGGCCCAACCAAACAAGTATGCCAAATGTAGTTTAATATTCTAGACAGGATGAAAATTGAGGCTCAGCTTTATTCAGTGGAGGACAAAAGTAAGGAGCGGCAGACACCGTTAGTAGGCCCAACCAAACTAGTAGACGAAATGCAGTTTAATATCTGAAACAGGATGAAAATTGAGGCTCAGCTTTGTTCAGTGGAGGAGAGCAACAAGCAGCGGCAGACACCATTAGTAGGCCCAACCAAACAAGTATGCCAAATGCAGTTTAATATTCTAAACAGGATGAAAATTGAGGCTCAGCTTTATTCAGTGGAGGAGAAATGCAAGGATCGGCAGACTCCGTTAGTAGGCCCAACCAAACAAGTAGACCAAATGCAGTTTAATATTCTAAACAGGATGAAAATTGAGGCTCAGCTTTGTTCAGTGGAGGAGAAAAGCAAGGAGCGGCAGACACCATTAGTAGGCCCAACCAAACAAGTAGACCAAATGCAGTTTAATTTTTGAAACAGGATGAAAATTGAGGCTCAGCTTTGTTCAGTGGAGGAGAACAACAAGCAGCAGCAGACACCGTTAGTAGGCTCAACCAAACAAGTAGGCCAAATGCAGTTTAATATTCTAAACAGGATGAAAATTGAGGCTCAGCTTTGTTCAGTGGAGGAGAAAAGGAAAGAGCGGCAGACACCGTTAGTAGGCCCAACCAAAGAAGTAGGCCAAATGCAGTTCAATATTCAAAACAGGATGAAAATTGAAGCTCAGCTTTGTTCAGTGGAGGAGAAAAGCAAGGAGCGGCAGACACCACTAGTGGGCCCAACCAAACAAGTAGGCCAAATGCAGTTTAATATCTGAAACAGGATGAAAATTGAGGCTCAGCTTTTTTCAGTGGAAGAGAACAACAAGCAGCAGCACACACTAATATTAGGCCCAACCAAATAAGTATGCCAAATGCAGTTTAATATTCTAAACAGGATGAAAATTGAGGCTCAGCTTTGTTCAGTGGAGGAGAAAAGCATGGAGCGGCGTACACCGTTAGTAGGCCCAACCAAACAAGTAGGCCAAATGCAGTTTAATATCCGAAACAGGATGAAAATTGAGTCTCAGCTTTGTTCAGTGGAGGAGAGCAACAAGCAGCGGCAGACACCGTTAGTAGGCACAACCAAACAAGTAGGCCAAATGCAGTTTAATATTTGAAACAGGATGAAAATTGAGGCTCAGCTTTGTTCAGTGGAGGAGAAAAGCAAGGAGCGGCAGACACCATTAGTAGGCCCAAACAAACAAGTAGGCCAAATGCAGTTTAATATTCTAAATAGGATGAAAATTGAGGCTCGGCTTTGTTCAGTGGAGGAGAAAAGCAAGGAGCGGCAGACACCGTTAGTAGGCCCAACCAAACATGTAGACCAAATGCAGTTTAATATCCGAAACAGGATGAAAATTGAGGCTAAGCTTTGTTCAGTGGAGGAGAAAAGCAAGGAGCGGCAGACACCATAAGTAGGCCCAACCAAACAAGTAGGCCAAATTCAGTTTAATATTTGAAACAGGATGAAAATTGAGGCTCAGCTTTGTTCAGTGGAGGAGAAAAGCAAGGAGCGGCAGACAGCGTTAGTAGGCCCAACCAAACAAGTAGGCCAAATGCAGTTTAATATTCCAAACAGGATGAAACCAGAGGCTCAGCTTTGTTCAGTGGAAGAGAACAACAAGCAGCGGCAGACACCGTTATTAGGCCCAACCAAATAAGTAGGCCAAATGCAGTTCAATATTCGAAACAGGATGAAAATTGAGGCTCAGCTTTGTTCAGTGGAGGAGAAAAGCAAGGAGCGGCAGACGCCGTTATTAGGCCCAACCAAACAAGTAGGCCAAATGCAGTTTAATGTCTGAAACAGGATGAAAATTGAGGCTCAGCTTTTTTCAGTGGAAGAGAACAACAAGCAGCAGCAGACACTATTATTAGGCCCAACCAAATAAGTATGCCAAATGCAGTTTAATATTCTAAACAGGATGAAAATTGAGGCTCAGCTTTGTTAAGTGGAGGAGAACAGCAAGGAGCGGCAAACACCGTTGGTAGGCCCAACCAAACAAGTAGGCCAAATGCAGTTTAATATCCGAAACAGGATGAAAATTGAGTCTCACCTTTGTTCAGTGGAGGAGAGCAACAAGCAGCGGCAGACATTGTTAGTAGGCCCAACCAAACAAGTATGCCAAATGTAGTTTAATATTCTAGACAGGATGAAAATTGAGGCTCAGCTTTATTCAGTGGAGGACAAAAGTAAGGAGCGGCAGACACCGTTAGTAGGCCCAACCAAACTAGTAGACGAAATGCAGTTTAATATCTGAAACAGGATGAAAATTGAGGCTCAGCTTTGTTCAGTGGAGGAGAGCAACAAGCAGCGGCAGACACCATTAGTAGGCCCAACCAAACAAGTATGCCAAATGCAGTTTAATATTCTAAACAGGATGAAAATTGAGGCTCAGCTTTATTCAGTGGAGGAGAAAAGCAAGGATCGGCAGACTCCGTTAGTAGGCCCAACCAAACAAGTAGACCAAATGCAGTTTAATATTCTAAACAGGATGAAAATTGAGGCTCAGCTTTGTTCAGTGGAGGAGAAAAGCAAGGAGCGGCAGACACCATTAGTAGGCCCAACCAAACAAGTAGACCAAATGCAGTTTAATTTTTGAAACAGGATGAAAATTGAGGCTCAGCTTTGTTCAGTGGAGGAGAACAACAAGCAGCAGCAGACACCGTTAGTAGGCTCAACCAAACAAGTAGGCCAAATGCAGTTTAATATTCTAAACAGGATGAAAATTGAGGCTCAGCTTTGTTCAGTGGAGGAGAAAAGGAAAGAGCGGCAGACACCGTTAGTAGGCCCAACCAAAGAAGTAGGCCAAATGCAGTTCAATATTCAAAACAGGATGAAAATTGAAGCTCAGCTTTGTTCAGTGGAGGAGAAAAGCAAGGAGCGGCAGACACCACTAGTGGGCCCAACCAAACAAGTAGGCCAAATGCAGTTTAATATCTGAAACAGGATGAAAATTGAGGCTCAGCTTTTTTCAGTGGAAGAGAACAACAAGCAGCAGCACACACTAATATTAGGCCCAACCAAATAAGTATGCCAAATGCAGTTTAATATTCTAAACAGGATGAAAATTGAGGCTCAGCTTTGTTCAGTGGAGGAGAAAAGCATGGAGCGGCGTACACCGTTAGTAGGCCCAACCAAACAAGTAGGCCAAATGCAGTTTAATATCCGAAACAGGATGAAAATTGAGTCTCAGCTTTGTTCAGTGGAGGAGAGCAACAAGCAGCGGCAGACACCGTTAGTAGGCACAACCAAACAAGTAGGCCAAATGCAGTTTAATATTTGAAACAGGATGAAAATTGAGGCTCAGCTTTGTTCAGTGGAGGAGAAAAGCAAGGAGCGGCAGACACCATTAGTAGGCCCAAACAAACAAGTAGGCCAAATGCAGTTTAATATTCTAAATAGGATGAAAATTGAGGCTCGGCTTTGTTCAGTGGAGGAGAAAAGCAAGGAGCGGCAGACACCGTTAGTAGGCCCAACCAAACATGTAGACCAAATGCAGTTTAATATCCGAAACAGGATGAAAATTGAGTTTCAGCTTTGTTCAGTGGAGGAGAGCAACAAGCAGCGGCAGACACCATTAGTAGGCCCAACCAAACAAGTATGCCAAATGCAGTTTAATATTCTAAACAGGATGAAAATTGAGGCTCAGCTTTATTCAGTGGAGGAAAAAAGCAAGGATCGACAGACTCCGTTAGTAAGCCCAACCAAACAAGTAGACCAAATGCAGTTTAATATCTGAAACAGGATGAAAATTGAGGCTCACCTTTGTTCAGTGGAGGAGAAAAGCAAGGAGCGGCAGACACCATTAGTAGGCCCAACCAAACAAGTAGGCCAAATGCAGTTTAATATTCGAAACAGGATGAAATTGAGGCTCAGCTTTGTTCAGTGGAGGAGAAAAGCAAGGAGCGGCAGACACCGTCAGTAGGCCCAACCAAACAAGTAGGCCAAATGCAGTTTAATATTCGAAACAGAATGAAAATTGAGGCTCAGCTTTGTTCAGTGGAGGAGAAAAGCAAGGAGCGGCAGACACCATTAGTAGGCCCAACCAAACAAGTAGGCCAAATGCAGTTTAATATTCAAAACAGGATGAAAATTGAGGCTCAGCTTTGTTCAGTGGAAGAGAACAACAAGCAGCGGCAGACACCATTAGTAGGCCCAACCAAACAAGTAGGCCAAATGCAGTTTAATATTCAAAACAGGCAGAAAATTGAGGCTCAGCTTTGTTCAGTGGAAGAGAACAACAGGCAATGACAGACACCGTTAGTAGGCCCAACCAAACAAGTATGCCAAATGCAGTTTAATATTCTAAACATGATGAAAATTAAGGCTCAGCTTTATTCAGTGGAGGAGAAAAGCAAGGATCGACAGACTCCGTTAGTAAGCCCAACCAAACAAGTAGACCAAATGCAGTTTAATATCTGAAACAGGATGAAAATTGAGGCTCAACTTTGTTCAGTGGAGGAGAAAAGCAAGGAGCGGCAGACACCATTAGTAGGCCGAACCAAACAAGTAGGCCAAATGCAGTTTAATAATTGAAACAGGATGAAAATTGAGGCAAGGCTTTGTTCAGTGGAGGAGAACAACAAGCAGCAGCAGACACCGTTAGTAGGCCCAACCAAACAAGTAGGCCAAATGCAGTTTAATATTCTAAACAGGATGAAAATTGAGGCTCAGATTTGTTCAGTGGAGGAGAAAAGCAAAGAGCGGCAGACACCGTTAGTAGGCCCAACCAAAGAAGTAGGCCAAATGCAGTTTAATATTCAATACAGGATGAAAATTGAGGCTCTGCTTTGTTCAGTGGAGGAGAAAAGCAAGGAGCGGCAGACACCATTAGTAGGCCCAACCAAACAAGTAGGCCAAATGCAGTTTAATATCTGAAACAGGATGAAAATTGAGGCTCAGCTTTTTTCAGTGGAAGAGAACAACAAGCAGCAGCAGCACACACTATTATTAGGTCCAACCAAATAAGTATGCCAAATGCAGTTTAATATTCTAAACAGGATGAAAATTGAGGCTCAGCTTTGTTCAGTGGAGGAGAAAAGCAAGGAGCAGCAGACACCGTTAGTAGGCACAACCAAACAAGTAGGCCAAATGCAGTTTAATATTTGAAACAGGATGAAAATTGAGGCTCAGCTTTGTTCATTGGAAGAGAACAACAAGCAGCGGCAGACAATGCTAGTAGGCCTAACCAAACAAGTATGCCAAGTGCTGTTTAATATTCTAAACAGGATGAAAATTGAGGCCCATCTTTGTTCAGTGGAGGAGAAAAGCAAGGAGCGGCAAACACCGTTAATAGGCCCAACCAAACAAGTAGGCCAAATGCAGTTTAATATTCGAAACAGGATGAAATTGAGGCTCAGCTTTGTTCAGTGGAGGAGAAAAGCAAGGAGCGGCAGACACCGTTAGTAGGCCCAACCAAACAAGTAGGCCAAATGCAGTTTAATATTCAAAACAGAATGAAAATTGAGGCTCAGCTTTGTTCAGTGGAGGAGAAAAGCAAGGAGCGGCAGACACCATTAGTAGGCCCAACCAAACAAGTAGGCCAAATGCAGTTTAATATTCAAAACAGGATGAAAATTAAGGCTCAGCTTTGTTCAGTGGAAGAGAACAACAAGCAGCGGCAGACACCATTAGTAGACCCAACCAAACAAGTAGGCCAAATGAAGTTTAATATTCAAAACAGGCAGAAAATTGAGGCTCAGCTTTGTTCAGTGGAAGAGAACAACAGGCAATGGCAGACACCGTTAGTAGGCCCAACCAAACAAGTATGCCAAATGCAGTTTAATATTCTAAACATGATGAAAATTGAGGCTCAGCTTTATTCAGTGGAGGAGAAAAGCAAGGAGCGGCAGACACCGTTAGTAGGCCCAACCAAACAAGTAGACCAAATGCAGTTTAATATCTGAAACAGGATGAAAATTGAGGCACAGCTTTGTTCAGTGGAGGAGAAAAGCAAGGAGCGGCAGACACTATTAGTAGGCCCAACCAAACAAGTAGGCCAAATGCAGTTTAATATTTGAAACAGGATGAAAATTGAGGCTCAGCTTTGTTCAGTGGAGGAGAACAACAAGCAGTGGCAGACACCGTTAGTAGGCCCAACCAAACAAGTAGGCCAAATGTAGTTTAATATCTGAAACAGGATGAAAATTGAGGCTCAGCTTTGTTCAGTGGAAGAGAACAACAAGCAGCAGCAGACACTGTTAGTAGGGCCAACCAAATAAGCAGGCCAAATGCAGTTTAATATTCTAAACAGGATGAAAATTGAGGCTCAGATTTGTTCAGTGGAGGAGAAAAGCAAAGAGCGGCAGACACCGTTAGTAGGCCCAACCTGTCATGATATGTACTTTTGCCCTGTCCTGTTTGAATAATATGCCATTTGATGTATTTAACTGTTCTCTGGTTTCTATTAGCTGTAATTTATGTATTTTCTTGTGCTAGGAGTTCACCTGTAACAATATGTCTCCTTCCCCCTATACTTGCAGCCCTAAGCTATAATGTAATTAAGCTTTGTCAACATCACTAGTGGAGGAATAGCCATTCTTCCTCACAGCAGGTGGCTAGTCAAATGTACATACTACATAGACTACTTGGAGCCCACCAGTCTAGAATCTTCTGGTGGACCCAACCATTGAATAGAAGGTGTGACCCCTACCCCCCTTCATGGGCGGATCCCAGGAGCTCAGTCAATCCATTCTTATTTTGAGATCAGATGTGAGTTGATCCTTGAAGGAGAAGGAGTGGGGATTCTTAGCTGAGGCAAGACCCCATGTCCATCTGGGACTGCGGAAGCGAACGGGGTGAGACTTAAGCTGAGGACATATCTCGTCGTTCGTGGGATTGTTTTGGGATCCCTTGGACTCGTGTGGACTATTGCTTTGTTACCTGGCACAAGGATTATCGGGAGGTGCCCCCGAACCTGTTACGTTGGACTAATTGTGGACTCTGTAGATCTACCTGCATGTGTTGTTCCAGCGTTCTTGATAATAAATCTGTGGAATCATCCCTTGGCCTGTTGCCCCTTCTTGCTCTGCCGTACACCCGTCACACAACCAAACAAGTAGGCCAAATGCAGTTCAATATTCGAAACAGGATGAAAATTGAGGCTCAGCTTTGTTCAGTGGAGGAGAAAAGCAAGGAGAGGCAGACACGATTAGTAGGCCCAACCAAACAAATAGGCCAAATGCAGTTTAATATCTGAAACAGGATGAAAATTGAGGCTCAGCTTTTTTCAGTGGAAGAGAACAACAAGCAGCAGCAGACACTATTATTAGGCCCAACCAAATAAGTATGCCAAATGCAGTTTAATATTCTAAACAGGATGAAAATTGAGGCTCAGCTTTGTTCAGTGGAGGAGAAAAGCAAGGATCGGCAGACTCCGTTAGTAGGCCCAACCAAACAAGTAGACCAAATGCAGTTTAATATTCTAAACAGGATGAAAATTGAGGCTCAGCTTTGTTCAGTGGAGGAGAAAAGCAAGGAGCGGCAGACACCATTAGTAGGCCCAACCAAACAAGTAGGCCAAATGCAGTTTAATTTTTGAAACAGGATGAAAATTGAGGCTCAGCTTTGTTCAGTGGAGGAGAACAACAAGCAGCAGCAGACACCGTTAGTAGGCTCAACCAAACAAGTAGGCCAAATGCAGTTTAATATTCTAAACAGGATGAAAATTGAGGCTCAGCTTTGTTCAGTGGAGGAGAAAAGGAAAGAGCGGCAGACACCGTTAGTAGGCCCAACCAAAGAAGTAGGCCAAATGCAGTTCAATATTCAAAACAGGATGAAAATTGAAGCTCAGCTTTGTTCAGTGGAGGAGAAAAGCAAGGAGCGGCAGACACCACTAGTAGGCCCAACCAAACAAGTAGGCCAAATGCAGTTTAATATCTGAAACAGGATGAAAATTGAGGCTCAGCTTTTTTCAGTGGAAGAGAACAACAAGCAGCAGCACACACTAATATTAGGCCCAACCAAATAAGTATGCCAAATGCAGTTTAATATTCTAAACAGGATGAAAATTGAGGCTCAGCTTTGTTCAGTGGAGGAGAAAAGCAAGGATCGACAGACTCCGTTAGTAAGCCCAACCAAACAAGTAGACCAAATGCAGTTTAATATCTGAAACAGGATGAAAATTGAGGCTCAGCTTTGTTCAGTGGAGGAGAAAAGCAAGGAGCGGCAGACACCATTAGTAGGCCGAACCAAACAAGTAGGCCAAATGAAGTTTAATAATTGAAACAGGATGAAAATTGAGGCAAGGCTTTGTTCAGTGGAGGAGAACAACAAGCAGCAGCAGACACCGTTAGTAGGCCCAACCAAACAAGTAGGCCAAATGCAGTTTAATATTCTAAACAGGATGAAAATTGAGGCTCAGATTTGTTCAGTGGAGGAGAAAAGCAAAGAGCGGCAGACACCGTTAGTAGGCCCAACCAAAGAAGTAGGCCAAATGCAGTTTAATATTCAATACAGGATGAAAATTGAGGCTCTGCTTTGTTCAGTGGAGGAGAAAAGCAAGGAGCGGCAGACACCATTAGTAGGCCCAACCAAACAAGTAGGCCAAATGCAGTTTAATATCTGAAACAGGATGAAAATTGAGGCTCAGCTTTTTTCAGTGGAAGAGAACAACAAGCAGCAGCAGCACACACTATTATTAGGTCCAACCAAATAAGTATGCCAAATGCAGTTTAATATTCTAAACAGGATGAAAATTGAGGCTCAGCTTTGTTCAGTGGAGGAGAAAAGCAAGGAGCAGCAGACACCGTTAGTAGGCACAACCAAACAAGTAGGCCAAATGCAGTTTAATATTTGAAACAGGATGAAAATTGAGGCTCAGCTTTGTTCATTGGAAGAGAACAACAAGCAGCGGCAGACAATGCTAGTAGGCCTAACCAAACAAGTATGCCAAGTGCTGTTTAATATTCTAAACAGGATGAAAATTGAGGCCCATCTTTGTTCAGTGGAGGAGAAAAGCAAGGAGCGGCAAACACCGTTAATAGGCCCAACCAAACAAGTAGGCCAAATGCAGTTTAATATTCGAAACAGGATGAAATTGAGGCTCAGCTTTGTTCAGTGGAGGAGAAAAGCAAGGAGCGGCAGACACCGTTAGTAGGCCCAACCAAACAAGTAGGCCAAATGCAGTTTAATATTCAAAACAGAATGAAAATTGAGGCTCAGCTTTGTTCAGTGGAGGAGAAAAGCAAGGAGCGGCAGACACCATTAGTAGGCCCAACCAAACAAGTAGGCCAAATGCAGTTTAATATTCAAAACAGGATGAAAATTAAGGCTCAGCTTTGTTCAGTGGAAGAGAACAACAAGCAGCGGCAGACACCATTAGTAGACCCAACCAAACAAGTAGGCCAAATGAAGTTTAATATTCAAAACAGGCAGAAAATTGAGGCTCAGCTTTGTTCAGTGGAAGAGAACAACAGGCAATGGCAGACACCGTTAGTAGGCCCAACCAAACAAGTATGCCAAATGCAGTTTAATATTCTAAACATGATGAAAATTGAGGCTCAGCTTTATTCAGTGGAGGAGAAAAGCAAGGAGCGGCAGACACCGTTAGTAGGCCCAACCAAACAAGTAGACCAAATGCAGTTTAATATCTGAAACAGGATGAAAATTGAGGCACAGCTTTGTTCAGTGGAGGAGAAAAGCAAGGAGCGGCAGACACTATTAGTAGGCCCAACCAAACAAGTAGGCCAAATGCAGTTTAATATTTGAAACAGGATGAAAATTGAGGCTCAGCTTTGTTCAGTGGAGGAGAACAACAAGCAGTGGCAGACACCGTTAGTAGGCCCAACCAAACAAGTAGGCCAAATGTAGTTTAATATCTGAAACAGGATGAAAATTGAGGCTCAGCTTTGTTCAGTGGAAGAGAACAACAAGCAGCAGCAGACACTGTTAGTAGGGCCAACCAAATAAGCAGGCCAAATGCAGTTTAATATTCTAAACAGGATGAAAATTGAGGCTCAGATTTGTTCAGTGGAGGAGAAAAGCAAAGAGCGGCAGACACCGTTAGTAGGCCCAACCTGTCATGATATGTACTTTTGCCCTGTCCTGTTTGAATAATATGCCATTTGATGTATTTAACTGTTCTCTGGTTTCTATTAGCTGTAATTTATGTATTTTCTTGTGCTAGGAGTTCACCTGTAACAATATGTCTCCTTCCCCCTATACTTGCAGCCCTAAGCTATAATGTAATTAAGCTTTGTCAACATCACTAGTGGAGGAATAGCCATTCTTCCTCACAGCAGGTGGCTAGTCAAATGTACATACTACATAGACTACTTGGAGCCCACCAGTCTAGAATCTTCTGGTGGACCCAACCATTGAATAGAAGGTGTGACCCCTACCCCCCTTCATGGGCGGATCCCAGGAGCTCAGTCAATCCATTCTTATTTTGAGATCAGATGTGAGTTGATCCTTGAAGGAGAAGGAGTGGGGATTCTTAGCTGAGGCAAGACCCCATGTCCATCTGGGACTGCGGAAGCGAACGGGGTGAGACTTAAGCTGAGGACATATCTCGTCGTTCGTGGGATTGTTTTGGGATCCCTTGGACTCGTGTGGACTATTGCTTTGTTACCTGGCACAAGGATTATCGGGAGGTGCCCCCGAACCTGTTACGTTGGACTAATTGTGGACTCTGTAGATCTACCTGCATGTGTTGTTCCAGCGTTCTTGATAATAAATCTGTGGAATCATCCCTTGGCCTGTTGCCCCTTCTTGCTCTGCCGTACACCCGTCACACAACCAAACAAGTAGGCCAAATGCAGTTCAATATTCGAAACAGGATGAAAATTGAGGCTCAGCTTTGTTCAGTGGAGGAGAAAAGCAAGGAGAGGCAGACACGATTAGTAGGCCCAACCAAACAAATAGGCCAAATGCAGTTTAATATCTGAAACAGGATGAAAATTGAGGCTCAGCTTTTTTCAGTGGAAGAGAACAACAAGCAGCAGCAGACACTATTATTAGGCCCAACCAAATAAGTATGCCAAATGCAGTTTAATATTCTAAACAGGATGAAAATTGAGGCTCAGCTTTGTTCAGTGGAGGAGAAAAGCAAGGATCGGCAGACTCCGTTAGTAGGCCCAACCAAACAAGTAGACCAAATGCAGTTTAATATTCTAAACAGGATGAAAATTGAGGCTCAGCTTTGTTCAGTGGAGGAGAAAAGCAAGGAGCGGCAGACACCATTAGTAGGCCCAACCAAACAAGTAGGCCAAATGCAGTTTAATTTTTGAAACAGGATGAAAATTGAGGCTCAGCTTTGTTCAGTGGAGGAGAACAACAAGCAGCAGCAGACACCGTTAGTAGGCTCAACCAAACAAGTAGGCCAAATGCAGTTTAATATTCTAAACAGGATGAAAATTGAGGCTCAGCTTTGTTCAGTGGAGGAGAAAAGGAAAGAGCGGCAGACACCGTTAGTAGGCCCAACCAAAGAAGTAGGCCAAATGCAGTTCAATATTCAAAACAGGATGAAAATTGAAGCTCAGCTTTGTTCAGTGGAGGAGAAAAGCAAGGAGCGGCAGACACCACTAGTAGGCCCAACCAAACAAGTAGGCCAAATGCAGTTTAATATCTGAAACAGGATGAAAATTGAGGCTCAGCTTTTTTCAGTGGAAGAGAACAACAAGCAGCAGCACACACTAATATTAGGCCCAACCAAATAAGTATGCCAAATGCAGTTTAATATTCTAAACAGGATGAAAATTGAGGCTCAGCTTTGTTCAGTGGAGGAGAAAAGCATGGAGCGGCGTACACCGTTAGTAGGCCCAACCAAACAAGTAGGCCAAATGCAGTTTAATATCCGAAACAGGATGAAAATTGAGTCTCAGCTTTGTTCAGTGGAGGAGAGCAACAAGCAGCGGCAGACACCGTTAGTAGGCACAACCAAACAAGTAGGCCAAATGCAGTTTAATATTTGAAACAGGATGAAAATTGAGGCTCAGCTTTGTTCAGTGGAGGAGAAAAGCAAGGAGCGGCAGACACCATTAGTAGGCCCAACCAAACAAGTAGGCCAAATGCAGTTTAATATTCTAAATAGGATGAAAATTGAGGCTCGGCTTTGTTCAGTGGAGGAGAAAAGCAAGGAGCGGCAGACACCGTTAGTAGGCCCAACCAAACATGTAGACCAAATGCAGTTTAATATCCGAAACAGGATGAAAATTGAGTTTCAGCTTTGTTCAGTGGAGGAGAGCAACAAGCAGCGGCAGACACCATTAGTAGGCCCAACCAAACAAGTATGCCAAATGCAGTTTAATATTCTAAACAGGATGAAAATTGAGGCTCAGCTTTATTCAGTGGAGGAGAAAAGCAAGGATCGACAGACTCCGTTAGTAAGCCCAACCAAACAAGTAGACCAAATGCAGTTTAATATCTGAAACAGGATGAAAATTGAGGCTCACCTTTGTTCAGTGGAGGAGAAAAGCAAGGAGCGGCAGACACCATTAGTAGGCCCAACCAAACAAGTAGGCCAAATGCAGTTTAATAATTGAAACAGGATGAAAATTGAGGCTCAGCTTTGTTCAGTGGAGGAGAACAACAAGCAGCAGCAGACACCGTTAGTAGGCCCAACCAAACAAGTAGGCCAAATGCAGTTTAATATTCTAAACAGGATGAAAATTGAGGCTCAGATTTGTTCAGTGGAGGAGAAAAGCAAAGAGCGGCAGACACCGTTAGTAGGCCCAACCAAAGAAGTAGGCCAAATGCAGTTTAATATTCAAAACAGGATGAAAATTGAGGCTCTGCTTTGTTCAGTGGAGGAGAAAAGCAAGGAGCGGCAGACACCATTAGTAGGCCCAACCAAACAAGTAGGCCAAATGCAGTTTAATATCCGAAACAGGATGAAAATTGAGTCTCAGCTTTGTTCAGTGGAGGAGAGCAACAAGCAGCGGCAGACACCGTTAGTAGGCACAACCAAACAAGTAGGCCAAATGCAGTTTAATATTTGAAACAGGATGAAAATTGAGGCTCAGCTTTGTTCAGTGGAGGAGAAAAGCAAGGAGCGGCAGACACCATTAGTAGGCCCAAACAAACAAGTAGGCCAAATGCAGTTTAATATTCTAAATAGGATGAAAATTGAGGCTCGGCTTTGTTCAGTGGAGGAGAAAAGCAAGGAGCGGCAGACACAGTTAGTAGGCCCAACCAAACATGTAGACCAAATGCAGTTTAATATCCGAAACAGGATGAAAATTGAGTTTCAGCTTTGTTCAGTGGAGGAGAGCAACAAGCAGCGGCAGACACCATTAGTAGGCCCAACCAAACAAGTATGCCAAATGCAGTTTAATATTCTAAACAGGATGAAAATTGAGGCTCAGCTTTATTCAGTGGAGGAGAAAAGCAAGGATCGACAGACTCCGTTAGTAAGCCCAACCAAACAAGTAGACCAAATGCAGTTTAATATCTGAAACAGGATGAAAATTGAGGCTCACCTACCTTTGTTCAGTGGAGGAGAAAAGCAAGGAGCGGCAGACACCATTAGTAGGCCCAACCAAACAAGTAGGCCAAATGCAGTTTAATAATTGAAACAGGATGAAAATTGAGGCTCAGCTTTGTTCAGTGGAGGAGAACAACAAGCAGCAGCAGACACCGTTAGTAGGCCCAACCAAACAAGTAGGCCAAATGCAGTTTAATATTCTAAACAGGATGAAAATTGAGGCTCAGATTTGTTCAGTGGAGGAGAAAAGCAAAGAGCGGCAGACACCGTTAGTAGGCCCAACCAAAGAAGTAGGCCAAATGCAGTTTAATATTCAAAACAGGATGAAAATTGAGGCTCTGCTTTGTTCAGTGGAGGAGAAAAGCAAGGAGCGGCAGACACCATTAGTAGGCCCAACCAAACAAGTAGGCCAAATGCAGTTTAATATCTGAAACAGGATGAAAATTGAGGCTCAGCTTTTTTCAGTGGAAGAGAACAACAAGCAGCAGCAGCACACACTATTATTAGGCCCAACCAAATAAGTATGCCAAATGCAGTTTAATATTCTAAACAGGATGAAAACTGAGGCTCAGCTTTGTTCAGTGGAGGAGAAAAGCAAGGAGCAGCAGACACCGTTAGTAGGCACAACCAAACAAGTAGGCCAAATGCAGTTTAATATTTGAAACAGGATGAAAATTGAGGCTCAGCTTTGTTCATTGGAAGAGAACAACAAGCAGCGGCAGACAATGCTAGTAGGCCTAACCAAACAAGTAGGCCAAGTGCTGTTTAATATTCTAAACAGGATGAAAATTGAGGCCCATCTTTGTTCAGTGGAGGAGAAAAGCAAGGAGCGGCAAACACCGTTAATAGGCCCAACCAAACAAGTAGGCCAAATGCAGTTTAATATTCGAAACAGGATGAAATTGAGGCTCAGCTTTGTTCAGTGGAGGAGAAAAGCAAGGAGCGGCAGACACCGTCAGTAGGCCCAACCAAACAAGTCGGCCAAATGCAGTTTAATATTCGAAACAGAATGAAAATTGAGGCTCAGCTTTGTTCAGTGGAGGAGAAAAGCAAGGAGCGGCAGACACCATTAGTAGGCCCAACCAAACAAGTAGGCCAAATGCAGTTTAATATTCAAAACAGGATGAAAATTGAGGCTCAGCTTTGTTCAGTGGAAGAGAACAACAAGCAGCGGCAGACACCATTAGTAGGCCCAACCAAACAAGTAGGCCAAATGCAGTTTAATATTCAAAACAGGCAGAAAATTGAGGCTCAGCTTTGTTCAGTGGAAGAGAACAACAGGCAATGACAGACACCGTTAGTAGGCCCAACCAAACAAGTATGCCAAATGCAGTTTAATATTCTAAACATGATGAAAATTAAGGCTCAGCTTTATTCAGTGGAGGAGAAAAGCAAGGATCGACAGACTCCGTTAGTAACCCCAACCAAGCAAGTAGACCAAATGCAGTTTGATATCTGAAACAGGATGAAAATTGAGGCTCAGCTTTGTTCAGTGGAGGAGAATAGCAAGGAGCGGCAGACACCATTAGTAGGCCCAACCAAACAAGTAGGCCAAATGCAGTTTAATAATTGAAACAGGATGAAAATTGAGGCTCAGCTTTGTTCAGTGGAGGAGAACAACAAGCAGCAGCAGACACCGTTAGTAGGCCCAACCAAACAAGTAGGCCAAATGCAGTTTAATATTCTAAACAGGATGCAAATTGAGGCTCAGATTTGTTCAGTGGAGGAGAAAAGCAAAGAGCGGCAGACACCGTTAGTAGGCCCAACCAAAGAAGTAGGCCAAATGCAGTTTAATATTCAATACAGGATGAAAATTGAGGTTCTGCTTTGTTCAGTGGAGGAGAAAAGCAAGGAGCGGCAGACACCATTAGTAGGCCCAACCAAACAAGTAGGCCAAATGCAGTTTAATATCTGAAACAGGATGAAAATTGAGGCTCAGCTTTTTTCAGTGGAAGAGAACAACAAGCAGCAGCAGCACACACTATTATTAGGTCCAACCAAATAAGTATGCCAAATGCAGTTTAATATTCTAAACAGGATGAAAATTGAGGCTCAGCTTTGTTCAGTGGAGGAGAAAAGCAAGGAGCAGCAGACACCGTTAGTAGGCACAACCAAACAAGTAGGCCAAATGCAGTTTAATATTTGAAACAGGATGAAAATTGAGGCTCAGCTTTGTTCATTGGAAGAGAACAACAAGCAGCGGCAGACAATGCTAGTAGGCCTAACCAAACAAGTAGGCCAAGTGCTGTTTAATATTCTAAACAGGATGAAAATTGAGGCCCATCTTTGTTCAGTGGAGGAGAAAAGCAAGGAGCGGCAAACACCGTTAATAGGCCCAACCAAACAAGTAGGCCAAATGCAGTTTAATATTCGAAACAGGATGAAATTGAGGCTCAGCTTTGTTCAGTGGAGGAGAAAAGCAAGGAGCGGCAGACACCGTTAGTAGGCCCAACCAAACAAGTAGGCCAAATGCAGTTTAATATTCAAAACAGAATGAAAATTGAGGCTCAGCATTGTTCAGTGGAGGAGAAAAGCAAGGAGCGGCAGACACCATTAGTAGGCCCAACCAAACAAGTAGGCCAAATGCAGTTTAATATTCAAAACAGGATGAAAATTGAGGCTCAGCTTTGTTCAGTGGAAGAGAACAACAAGCAGCGGCAGACACCATTAGTAGACCCAACCAAACAAGTAGGCCAAATGCAGTTTAATATTCAAAACAGGCAGAAAATTGAGGCTCAGCTTTGTTCAGTGGAAGAGAACAACAGGCAATGGCAGACACCGTTAGTAGGCCCAACCAAACAAGTATGCCAAATGCAGTTTAATATTCTAAACATGATGAAAATTGAGGCTCAGCTTTATTCAGTGGAGGAGAAAAGCAAGGAGCGGCAGACACCGTTAGTAGGCCCAACCAAACAAGTAGACCAAATGCAGTTTAATATCTGAAACAGGATGAAAATTGAGGCACAGCTTTGTTCAGTGGAGGAGAAAAGCAAGGAGCGGCAGACACCATTAGTAGGCCCAACCAAACAAGTAGGCCAAATGCAGTTTAATATTTGAAACAGGATGAAAATTGAGGCTCAGCTTTGTTCAGTGGAGGAGAACAACAAGCAGCGGCAGACACCGTTAGTAGGCCCAACCAAACAAGTAGGCCAAATGTAGTTTAATATCTGAAACAGGATGAAAATTGAGGCTCAGCTTTGTTCAGTGGAAGAGAACAACAAGCAGCGGCAGACACTGTTAGTAGGGCCAACCAAATAAGCAGGCCAAATGCAGTTTAATATTCTAAACAGGATGAAAATTGAGGCTCAGATTTGTTCAGTGGAGGAGAAAAGCAAAGAGCGGCAGACACCGTTAGTAGGCCCAACCTGTCATGATATGTACTTTTGCCCTGTCCTGTTTGAATAATATGCCATTTGATGTATTTAACTGTTCTCTGGTTTCTATTAGCTGTAATTTATGTATTTTCTTGTGCTAGGAGTTTACCTGTAACAATATGTCTCCTTCCCCCTATACTGGCAGCCCTAAGCTATAATGTAATTAAGCTTTGTCAACATCACTAGTGGAGGAATAGCCATTCTTCCTCACAGCAGGTGGCTAGTCAAATGTACATACTACATAGACTACTTGGAGCCCACCAGTCTAGAATCTTCTGGTGGACCCAACCATTGAATAGAAGGTGTGACCCCTACCCCCCTTCATGGGCGGATCCCAGGAGCTCAGTCAATCCATTCTTATTTTGAGATCAGATGTGAGTTGATCCTTGAAGGAGAAGGAGTGGGGATTCTTAGCTGAGGCAAGACCCCATGTCCATCTGGGACTGCGGAAGCAAACGGGGTGAGACTTAAGCTGAGGACATATCTCGTCGTTCGTGGGATTGTTTTGGGATCCCTTGGACTCGTGTGGACTATTGCTTTGTTACCTGGCACAAGGATTATCGGGAGGTGCCCCCGAACCTGATACGTTGGACTAATTGTGGACTCTGTAGATCTACCTGCATGTGTTGTTTCAGCGTTCTTGATAATAAATCTGTGGAATCATCCCTTGGCCTGTTGCCCCTTCTTGCTCTGCCGTACACCCGTCACACAACCAAACAAGTAGGCCAAATGCAGTTCAATATTCGAAACAGGATGAAAACTGAGGCTCAGCTTTGTTCAGTGGAGGAGAAAAGCAAGGAGAGGCAGACACGATTAGTAGGCCCAACCAAACAAATAGGCCAAATGCAGTTTAATATCTGAAACAGGATGAAAATTGAGTTTCAGCTTTGTTTAGTGGAGGAGAGCAACAAGCAGCGGCAGACACCGTTAATAGGCACAACCAAACAAGTAGGCCAAATGCAGTTTAATATTCAAAACAGGATGAAAATTGAAGCTCAGCTTTGTTCAGTGGAGGAGAAAAGCAAGAAGCGGCAGACACCATTAGTAGGCCCAACCAAACAAGTAGGCCAAATGCAGTTTAATATTTGAAACAGGATGAAAATTGAGGCTCAGCTTTGTTCAGTGGAGGAGAAAAGCAAGGAGCGGCAGACACCGTTAGTAGGCCCAACCAAACAAGTAGGCCAAATGCAGTTTAATATTCCAAACATGATGAAAATTGAGGCTCATCTTTGTTCAGTGGAGGAGAACAACAAGCAGCGGCAGACACCGTTAGTAGGCCCAACCAAACAAGTAGGCCAAATGCAGTTTAATATTCTAAACAGGATGAAAATTGAGGCTCAGCTTTGTTAAGTGGAGGAGAAAAGCAAGGAGCGGCACACACCGTTAGTAGGCCCAACCAAACAAGTAGGCCAAATTCAGTTTAATATCTGAAATAGGATGAAAATTGAGGCTCAGCTTTTTTCAGTGGAAGAGAACAACAAGCAACAGCAGACACCATTATTACGCTCAACCAAATAAGTATGCCAAATGCAGTTTAATATTCTAAACAGGATAAAAATGGAAGCTCAGCTTTGTTCAGTGGAGGAGAAAAGCAAGGAGCGGCAGACACCGTTAGTAGGCCCAACCAAACAAGTAGGCCAAATGCAGTTTAATATTCGAAACAGGATGAAAATTGAGGCTCATCTTTGTTCAGTGGAGGAGAACAACAAGCAGCAGCAGACACCGTTAGTAGGCCCAACCAAACAAGTAGGCCAAATGCAGTTTAATATCCGAAACAGGATGAAAATTGAGTCTCAGCTTTGTTCAGTGGAGGAGAGCAACAAGCAGCGGCAGACACCGTTAGTAAGCACAACCAAACAAGTAGGCAAATGCAGTTTAATATTCAAAACAGGATGAAAATTGAGGCTCATCTTTGCTCACTGGAGGAGAAAAACAAGAATCGGCAGACACCGTTAGTAGGCCAAACCAAACAGGTATGCCAAATGCAGTTTAATATCTGAAACAGGATTAAAATTGAGGGTCAGCTTTATTAAGTGGTGTAGAAAAGCAAGGAGCGGCAGACACCGTTAGTAGGCCCAACCAAACAAGTAGACCAAATGCAGTTTAATATCTGAAACAGGATGAAAACTGAGGCTCAGCTTTGTTCAGTGGAGGGGAAAAGCAAGGAGCGGCAGACACCATTAGTAGGCCCAACCAAACAAGTAGGCCAAATGCAGTTTAATATCTGAAACAGGATGAAAATTGAGGCTCAGCTTTGTTCAGTGGAAGAGAACAACAAGCAGCAGCAGACACTATTATTAGGCCCAACCAAATAAGTATGCCAAATGCAGTTTAATATTCTAAACAGGATGAAAATTGAGGCTCAGATTTGTTCAGTGGAGGAGAAAAGCAAAGAGCGGCAGACACCGTTAGTAGGCCCAACCAAACAAGTAGGCCAAATGCAGTTCAATATTCGAAACAGGATGAAAATTGAGGCTCAGCTTTGTTCAGTGGAGGAGAGCAACAAGCAGCATCAGACACCGAAAAGTAGGCCCAACCAAACAAGTAGGCCAAATGCAGTTTAATATTCGAAACAGGATGAAAATTGAGGCTCAGCTTTGTTCAGTGGAGGAGAAAAGCAAGGAGCGGCAGACACCATTAGTAGGCCCAACCAAACAAGGGGGCCAAATGCAGTTTAATATTTGAAACAGGATGAAAATTGAGGCTCAGCTTTGTTCAGTGGAGGAGAAA
This sequence comes from Ranitomeya imitator, assembly GCF_032444005.1. NCBI lineage: Eukaryota > Metazoa > Chordata > Amphibia > Anura > Dendrobatidae > Ranitomeya > Ranitomeya imitator. Next base: position 706,354,761 of record NC_091284.1, on the reverse strand, counting down.
AGCAAGGAGCGGCAGACACCGTTAGTAGGCCCAACCAAACAAGTAGGCCAAATGCAGTTTAATATTCCAAACAGGATGAAAATTGAGGCTCATCTTTGTTCAGTGGAGGAGAACAACAAGCAGCAGCAGACACCGTTAGTAAGGCCCAACCACACAAGTTGGCCAAATGCAGTTTAATATTCTAAGCAGGATGAAAATTGAGGCTCAGCTTTGTTCAATGGAGGAGAAAAGCAAGGAGCGGCAGACACCTTTAGTAGGCCCAACCAAACAAGTAGGCCAAATGCAGTTTAATATCTGAAACAGGATGAACATTGAGGCTCAGCTTTGTTCAGTGGAAGAGAACAACAAGCAGCGGCAGACACCGTTAGTAGGCCCAACCAAATAAGTATGCCAAATGCAGTTTAATATTCTAAGCAGGATGAAAATTGAGGCTCAGCTTTGTTCAGTGGAGGAGAAAATCAGGGAGCGGCAGACACCATTAGTAGGCCCAACCAAACAAGTAGGCCAAATGCAGTTTAATATTCGAAACAGGATGAAAATTGAGGCTCAGCTTTGTTCAGTGGAGGAGAACAACAAGCAGTGGCAGACACCGTTAGTAGGCCCAACCAAACAAGTAGGCCAAATGCAGTTTAATATCTGAAACAGGATGAAAATTGAGGCTCAGCTTTGTTCAGTGGAAGAGAACAACAAGCAGCGGCAGACACTGTTAGTAGGCCCAACCAAATAAGTAGGCCATATGCAGTTTAATATTCTAAACAAGATGAAAATTGAGGCTCAGCTTTGTTCAGTGGAGGAGAAAAGCAAAGAGCGGCAGACACCGTTAGTAGGCCCAACCAAACAAGTAGGCCAAATGCAGTTCAATATTCGAAACAGGATGAAAATTGAGGCTCAGCTTTGTTCAGAGGAGGAGAAAAGCAAGGAGCGGCAGACACCGTTAGTAGGCCCAACCAAAAAAGTAGGCCAAATGCAGTTTAATATCTGAAACAGGATGAAAATTGAGGCTCAGCTTTTTTCAGTGGAAGAGAACAACAAGCAGCAGACACTATTATTAGGCCCAACCAAATAAGTATGCCAAATGCAGTTTAATATTCTAAACAGGATGAAAATTGAGGCTCAGCTTTGTTCAGTGGAGGAGAAAATTAAGGAGCGGCAGACACCGTTAGTAGGCCCAACCAAACAAGTAGGCCAAATGCAGTTTAATTTCCAAAACAGGATGAAAATTGAGTCTCAGCTTAGTTCAGTGGAGGAGAAAAGCAAGGAGCGGCAGACACCGTTAGTAGGCCCAACCAAACAAGTAGGCCAAATGCAGTTTAATATTCCAAACAGGATGAAAATTGAGGCTCATCTTTGTTCAGTGGAGGAGAACAACAAGCAGCGGCAGACACAGTTAGTAAGGCCCAACCAAACAAGTAGGCTAAATGCAGTTTAATATTCCAAACAGGATAAAAATTGAGGCTCAGCTTTGTTCAGTGGAAGAGAACAACAAGTAGCGGCAGACACCGTTAGTAGGCCCAACTAAACAAGTATGCCAAATGCAGTTTAATATTCTAAACAGGATGAAAATTGAGGCTCAGCTTTGTTCAGTGGAGGAGAAAAGCAAGGAGCGGCACACACCGTTAGTAGGCCTAACCAAACAAGTAGGCCAAATGCAGTTTAATATCCAAAACAGGATGAAAATTGAGGCACAGCTTTGTTCAGTGGAGGAGAAAAGCAAGGAGCGGCAGACACCATTAGTAGGCCCAACCAAACAAGTAGGCCAAATGCAGTTTAATATTCGAAACAGGATGAAAACTGAGGCTCAGCTTTGTTCAGTGGAGGAGAAAAGCAAGGAGCCGCAGACACCATTAGTAGGCCCAACCAATCAAGTAGGCCAAATGCAGTTTAATATTCGAAACAGGATGAAAATTGAAGCTCAGCTTTGTTCAGTGGAGGAGAAAAGCAAGGAGTGGCAGACACCGTTATTAGGCCCAACCAAACAAGTAGGCCAAATGCAGTTTAATATCTGAAACAGGATGAAAATTGAGGCTCAGCTTTTTTCAGTGGAAGAGAACAACAAGCAGCAGCAGACACCGTTAGTAGGCCCAACCAAATAAGTATGCCAAATGCAGTTTAATATTCCAAGCAGGATGAAAATTGAGGCTCAGCTTTGTTCAGTGGAGGAGAAAAGCAAGGAGCGTCAGACACAATTAGTAGGCCCAACCAAACAAGTATGCCAAATGCTGTTTAATATTCGAAACAGGATGAAAATTGAGGCTCAGCTTTGTTCAGTGGAGGAGAAAAGCAAGGAGCGGCAGACACCATTAGTAGGCCCAACCAAACAAGGAGGCCAAATGCAGTTTAATATTTGAAAGAGGATGAAAATTGAGGCTCAGCTTTGTTCAGTGGAGGAGAACAACAAGCAGCGGCAGACACAGTTAGTAAAGCCCAACCAAACAAGTAGGCTAAATGCAGTTTAATATTCCAAACAGGATGAAAATTGAGTCTCAGCTTTGTTCAGTGGAAGAGAACAACAAGTAGCGGCAGACACCGTTAGTAGGCCCAACCAAACAAGTATGCCAAATGCAGTTTAATATTCTAAACAGGATGAAAATTGAGGCTCAGCTTTGTTCAGTGGAGGAGAAAAGCAAGGAGCGGCACACACCGTTAGTAGGCCTAACCAAACAAGTAGGCCAAATGCAGTTTAATATCCAAAACAGGATGAAAATTGAGTCTCAGCTTTGTTCAGTGGAGGAGAGCAACAAGCAGCGGCAGGCACCGTTAGTAGGCCCAACCAAACAAGTATGCCAAATGCAGTTTAATATTCTAAACAGGATGAAAATTGAGGCTCAGCTTTGTTCAGTGGAGGAGAAAAGCAAGGAGCGGCACACACCGTTAGTAGGCCTAACCAAACAAGTAGGCCAAATGCAGTTTAATATCCAAAACAGGATGAAAATTGAGGCACAGCTTTGTTCAGTGGAGGAGAAAAGCAAGGAGCGGCAGACACCATTAGTAGGCCCAACCAAACAAGTAGGCCAAATGCAGTTTAATATTCGAAACAGGATGAAAACTGAGGCTCAGCTTTGTTCAGTGGAGGAGAAAAGCAAGGAGCCGCAGACACCATTAGTAGGCCCAACCAATCAAGTAGGCCAAATGCAGTTTAATATTCGAAACAGGATGAAAATTGAGGCTCAGCTTTGTTCAGTGGAGGAGAAAAGCAAGGAGTGGCAGACACCGTTATTAGGCCCAACCAAACAAGTAGGCCAAATGCAGTTTAATATCTGAAACAGGATGAAAATTGAGGCTCAGCTTTTTTCAGTGGAAGAGAACAACAAGCAGCAGCAGACACCGTTAGTAGGCCCAACCAAATAAGTATGCCAAATGCAGTTTAATATTCCAAGCAGGATGAAAATTGAGGCTCAGCTTTGTTCAGTGGAGGAGAAAAGCAAGGAGCGTCAGACACCATTAGTAGGCCCAACCAAACAAGTATGCCAAATGCTGTTTAATATTCGAAACAGGATGAAAATTGAGGCTCAGCTTTGTTCAGTGGAGGAGAAAAGCAAGGAGCGGCAGACACCATTAGTAGGCCCAACCAAACAAGGAGGCCAAATGCAGTTTAATATTTGAAAGAGGATGAAAATTGAGGCTCAGCTTTGTTCAGTGGAGGAGAAAAGCAAGGAGCGGCAGACACCGTTTGTAGGCCCAACCAAACAAGTAGGCCAAATGCAGTTTAATATTCCAAACCAGATGAAAATTGAGGCTCATCTTTGTTCAGTGGAAGAGAACAACAAGCAGCGGCAGACACCGTTAGTAGGCCCAACCAAACAAGTAGGCCAAATGCAGTTTAATATTCCAAACAGGATGAAAATTGAGGCTCAGCTTTGTTCAGTGGAAGACAACAACAAGTAGCGGCAGACACCGTTAGTAGGCCCAACCAAACAAGTATGCCAAATGCAGTTTAATATTCTAAACAGGATGAAAATTGAGGCTCAGCTTTGTTCAGTGGAGGAGAAAAGCAAGGAGCGGCACACACCGTTAGTAGGCCCAACCAAACAAGTAGGCCAAATGCAGTTTAATATCTGAAACAGGATGAAAATTGAGGCTCAGCTTTTTTCAGTGGAAGAGAACAACAAGCAGCAGCAGACACCATTATTAGGCCCAACCAAATAAGTATGCCAAATGCAGTTTAATATTCTAAACAGGATGAAAATTGAGGCTCAGCTTTGTTCAGTGGAAGAGAACAACAAGCAGCGGCAGACACTGTTAGTAGGCCCAACCAAACAAGTAGGCCAAATGCAGTTTAATATCCGAAACAGGATGAAAATTGAGGCTCAGCTTTGTTCAGTGGAGGAAAGCAACAAGCAGCGGCAAACACCGTTAGTAGGCCCAACCAAACAAGTAGGCCAAATGCAGTGTAATATTCGAAACAGGTTGAAAATTGAGGCTCAGCTTTGTTCAGTGGAGGAGAAAAGCAAGGAGCGGCAGATACCGTTAGTAAGGCCCAACCAAACAAGTAGGCCAAATGCAGTTTAACCCCTTCCCGACCTTTGACGCCACGTAGGCGTCATGAAAGTCGGTGCCAATCCGACCCATGACGCCTATGTGGCATCATGGAAAGATCGCGTCCCTGCAGATCGGGTGAAAGGGTTAACTCCCATTTCACCCGATCTGCAGGGACAGGAGGAGTGGTAGTTTAGCCCAGGGGGGGTGGCTTCACCCCCCCGTGGCTACGATCGCTCTGATTGGCTGTTGAAAGTGAAACTGCCAATCAGAGCGATTTGTAATATTTCTCCTATTATAACTGGTGAAATATTACAATCCAGCCATGGCCGATGCTGCAATAACATCAACCATGGCTGGAAATACTAATGTGCCCCCACCCCACCCCACCAATCGCCCCCCCAGCCCCCCGATCTGTCCGGTACACTGCTCCGGCTCCCCTCCGTACTGTGCTCCGCTCCCCCCGTGCTTTTGTCCGCTCCCCCATGCTCCAATCACCCTCGCCGTGCTCCAATCACCCCCCCTGCACTCCAATCCACCACCCCCTGTGCTCCGTTACACCCCCCGTGCTCCGTTCCACCCCCCCGTGCTCCGTTCCACCACCCCCGTGCTCCGTTCCACCACCCCCGTGCTCCGTTCCACCCCTCGCGCGCTCCGATCCACCCCCCGTGCTCCGATCCCCCCCCCGTGCTCCCCGCCACCCCATCATACTTACCGATCCTGCCGGGGTCCGTCCGTCTTCTCCCCGGGCGCCGCCATCTTCCAAAATGGCGGGCGCATGCGCAGTGCGCCCGCCGAATCTGCCGGCCGGCAGATTCGTTCCAAAGTGCATTTTGATCACTGAGATAGATTATATCTCAGTGATCAAAATAAAAAAAATAATAAATGACCCCCCCTTCTTTATCACCCCCATAGGTAGGGACAATAAAAAATGAAGAATTTTTTTTTTCCACTAATGTTAGAATAGGGTTAGGGTTAGGGGTAGGGTTAGGGTTAGGGTTAGGGGTAGGGTTAGGGCTAGGGTTAGGGTTAGGGTTAGGGGAAGGGTTAGGGTTAGGGGTAGGGTTAGGGGTAGGGTTAGGGGTAGGGTTAGGGTTAGGGTTTCGGTATGTGCACACATATTCTGGTCCTCTGCGGATTTTGATAAATCCGCAGTGCTAAACCGCTGCGGATTTATGGCGGAATTACCGCGTTTTTTCTGCGCATTTCCCTGTGGTTTTACAACTGCGATTTTCTATTTGAGCAGTTGTAAAACCGCTGCGGAATCCGCAACAAAGAAGTGACATGCTGCGGAATGTAAACCGCTGCGTTTCCGTGCAGTTTTTCTGCAGCATGTGTACAGTGATTTTTGTTTCCCATAGGTTTACATTGAACTGTAAACTCATGGGAAACTGCTGCGGATCCGCAGCGTTTTCCGCAGCGTGTGCACATACCTTTAGAATTAGGCTATGTGCACACGGTGCGGATTTGGCTGCGGATCCGCAGCAGTGTTCCATCAGGTTTACAGTACCATGTAAACATATGGAAACCAAATCCGCTGTGCCCATGGTGCGGAAAATACCACGCGAAAACGCTGCATTGTATTTTCCGCAGCATGTCAATTCTTTGTGCGGATTCCGCAGCGTTTTACACCTGTTCCTCAATAGGAATCCACAGGTGAAATTCGCACAAAAAACACTGGAAATCCGCGGAAAATCCGCAGGTAAAACGCAGTGCCTTTTACCCGTGGATTTTTCAAAAATGATGCTGAAAAATCTCACACGAATCCGCAACGTGGGCACATAGCCTTAGGGTTAGGGTTGGAATTAGGGTTGTGGTTAGGGTTATGGGTGTGTTGGGGTTAGGGTTGTGGTTAGGGGTGTGTTGCGGTTAGGGTTGTGATTAGGGTTATGGCTACAGTTGGGATTAGAGTTAGGGGTGTGTTGGGGTTAGTGTTGGAGGTAGAATTGAGGGGTTTCCACTGTTTAGGCACATCAGGGGTCTCCAAACGCAACATGGCGCCACCATTGATTCCAGCCAATCTCGTATTCAAAAAGTCAAATGGTGCTCCCTCACTTCCGAGCCCCGACATGTGCCCAAACAGTGGTTTACCCCCACATATGGGGTACCAGCATACTCAGGATAAACTGCGCAACAATTACTGGGGTCCAATTTCTCCTGTTACCCTTGTGAAAATAAAAAATTGCTTGCTAAAACATCATTTTTGAGGAAAGAAAAATGATTTTTTATTTTCACGGCTCTGTGTTGTAAACGTCTGTGAAGCACTTGGGGGTTCAAAGTGCTCACCACATATCTAGATAAGTTCCTTGGGGGGTCTAGTTTCTAAAATGGGGTCACTTGTTTGGGGTTTCTACTGTTTAGGCACACCAGGGGCTCTGCAAACGCAACGTGACGCCCGCAGACCATTCCATCAAAGTCTGCATTTCAAAAGTCACTACTTCCCTTCTGAGCCCCGACGTGTGCCCAAACAGTGGTTTACCCCCACATATGGGGTATCAGCGTACTCAGGAGAAACTGGACAACAACTTTTGGGGTCAAATTTCTCCTGTTACCCTTGGGAAAATAAAAAATTGCAGGCTAAAAATCATTTTTGAGAAAATAATTTTTTTTTTTTATTTTCATGGCTCTGCGTTATAAACTTCTGTGAAGCACTTGGGGGTTCAAAGTCCTCACCACACATCTAGATTAGTTCCTTTGGTGGACTAGTTTCCAAAATGGGGTCATTTCTGGGGGATCTCCAATGTTTAGGCACACAGGGGCTCTCCAAACGTGACATGGTGTCCGCTAATGATTGGAGCTAATTTTCCATTTAACCCTGCTGTTCTGTTCGGTCTGGGGAGACCTATTTTGAACTTTGGTATTTTTTGGGGTGTTCAAGATGCGGTTCTGAAACTTGTGGTTGATTGACTTAAATGAGGATGGGTCGGTCGGCCACGGGTTTCAGAGCCGCATCTTGAATATTTTAAAGAATATTGAAGTTCAAAGTCGGTCATTTTTGACCAACAGAACAGCAGGGTTAAATAGCCAAATGGCATGCCTTCCCTTCCGAGCCCTGCCGTGCGCCCAAACAGTGGTTTACCCCCACATATGGGGTATCAGCGTACTCAGGACAAACTGGTCAACAACATTTGGGGTCCAATTTCTCCTATTACCCTTGGCAAAATAGGAAATTCCAGGCTAAAAAATCATTTTTGAGGAAAGAAAAATTATTTTTTATTTTCATGGCTCTGCATTATAAACTTCTGTGAAGCACCTGGGGGTTTAAAGTGCTCAATATGCATCTAGATAAGTTCCTTGGGGGGTCTAGTTTCCAAAATGGGGTCACTTGTGGGGGAGCTCCAATGTTTAGGCACACAGGGGCTCTCCAAACGCTACATGGTGTCCGCTAACAATTGGAGCTAATTTTTTTTCCATTCAAAAAGTCAAATGGCGCGCCTTCCCTTCCGAGCCGTGCCGAGTGCCCAAACAGTGGTTTACCCCCACATATGAGGTATCGGCGTACTCGGGAGAAATTGCCCAACAAATTTTAGGATCCATTTTATCCTATTGCCCATGTGAAAATGAAAAAATTGAGGCGAAAAGAATTTTTTTGTGAAAAAAAAGTACTTTTTCATTTTTACAGATCAATTTGTGAAGCACCTGAGGGTTTAAAGTGCTCACTAGGCATCTAAATAAGTTCCTTGGGGGGTCTAATTTCCAAAATGGGGTCACTTGTGGGGGAGCGCCAATGTTTAGGCACACAGGAGCTCTCCAAACGCGACATGGTGTCCGCTAACGATTGAGATAATTTTTCATACAAAAAGTCAAATGGCGCTCCTTCCCTTCCGAGCCTTACCATGTGCCCAAACAGTGGTTTACCCCCACATATGAGGTATTGGTGTACTCAGGAGAAATTGCCCAACAAAGTTTAGGATCCATTTTATCCTGTTGCCCATGTGAAAATGAAAAAATTGAGGCAAAAAGAATTTTTTTGTGAAAAAAAAGTACTTTTTCATTTTTACGGATCAATTTGTGAAGCACCTGGGGGTTCAAAGTGCTCACTATGCGTCTAGATAAGTTCCTTGGGGCGTCTAGTTTCCAAAATGGGGTCAATTGTAGGGGAGCTCCAATTTTTAGGCACACGGGGGCTCTCCAAACGTGACATGGTGTCCGCTAAAGAGTGGAGCCAATTTTTGATTCAAAAAGTCAAATGGCGCTCCTTCCCTTCCAAGCCCTGCCGTGCGCCCAAACAGTGGTTTACCCCCACATATGAGGTATCAGCGTACTCAGAACAAATTGGACAACAACTTTCGTGGTTCAGTTTCTCCTTTTACCATTGGGAAAATAAAAAAATTGTTGCTAAAATATAATTTTTGTGACTAAAAAGTTAAATGTTCATTTTTTCCTTCCATGTTGCTTCTGCTGCTGTGAAGCACCTGAAGGGTTAATAAACTTCTTGAATGTGGTTTTGAGTACCTTGAGGTGTGCAGTTTTTGGAATGGTGTCACTTTTGGGTATTTTCAGCCATATAGATCCCTCAAACTGACTTCAAATGTGAGGTGGTCCCTAAAAAATGGCTTTGTAGATTTCGTTGTAAAAATGAGAAATCGCTGGTCAAATTTTAACCCTTATAACTTCCTAGCAAAAAAAAATTTTGTTTCCAAAATTGTGCTGATGTAAACATGTGGGAAATGTTATTTATTAACTATTTTGTGTCACATAACTCTCTGGTTTAACAGAATAAAAATTCAAAATGTGAAAATTGCGAAATTTTCAAAATTTTCACCAAATTTCCGTTTTTATTACAAATAAACGCAGAATTTATTGACCTAAATTTACCACTAACATGAAGCCCAATATGTCACGAAAACATTCTCAGAACCGCTAGGATCCGTTGAAGCGTTCCTGAGTTATTACCTCATAAAGGGACACTGGTCAGAATTGCAAAAAACGGCAAGGTCTTTAAGGTCAAAATAGGCTGGGTCATGAAGGAGTTAATACTCGAAACAGGATGAAAATTGAGGCTCATCTTTTTTCAGTGGAAGAGAACAACAAGCAGCAGCAGACACCATTAGTAGGCCCAACCAAATAAGTATGCCAAATGCAGTTTAATATTCTAAGCAGGATGAAAATTGAGGCTCAGCGTTGTTCAGTGGAGGAGAAAATCAAGGAGCGGCAGACACCATTAGTAGGCCCAACCAAACAAGTAGGCCAAATGCAGTTTAATATTCGAAACAGGATGAAAATTGAGGCTCAGCTTTGTTCAGTGGAGAACAACAAGCAGCGGCAGACACCATTAGTAGGCCCAACCAAACAAGTAGGCCAAATGCAGTTTAATATCTGAAACAGGATGAAAATTGAGGCTCAGCTTTGTTCAGTGGAAGAGAACAACAAGCAGCGGCAGACACTGTTAGTAGGCCCAACCATATAAGTAGGCCAAATGCAGTTTAATATTCTAAACAGGATGAAAATTGAGGCTCAACTTTGTTCAGTGGAGGAGAAAAGCAAAGAGCGGCAGACACCGTTAGTAGGCCCAACCAAACAAGTAGGCCAAATGCAGTTCAATATTCGAAACAGGATGAAAATTGAGGCTCAGCTTTGTTCAGTGGAGGAGAAAAGCAAGGAGCGGCAGACACCGTTAGTAGGCCCAACCAAACAAGTAGGCCAAATGCAGTTTAATATCTGAAACAGGATGAAAATTGAGGCTCAGCTTTTTTCAGTGGAAGAGAACAACAAGCAGCGGCAGACACCATTAGTAGGCCCAACCAAACAAGTAGGCCAAATGCAGTTTAATATTCAAAACAGGATGAAAATTGAGGCTCAGCTTTGTTCAGTAGAGGAGAAAAGCAAGGAGCGGCAGACACCATTAGTAGGCCCAACCAAACAAGTAGGCCAAATGCAGTTTAATATTCGAAACAGGATGAAAATTGAAGCTCAGCTTTTTTCAGTGGAAGAGAACAACAAGCAGCAGCAGACACCATTATTAGGCCCAACCAAACAAGTAGGCCAAATGCAGTTTAATATCTGAAACAGGATGAAAATTGAGGCTCAGCTTTTTTCAGTGGAAGAGAACAACAAGCAGCGGCAGACACCGTTAGTATGGCCAACCAAATAAGTATGCCAAATGCAGTTTAATATTCTAAGCAGGATGAAAATTGAGGCTCAGCTTTGTTCAGCGGAGGAGAAAATCAAGGAGCGGCAGACACCATTAGTAGGCCCAACCAAACAAGTAGGCCAAATGCAGTTTAATATTCGAAACAGGATGAAAATTGAGGCTCAGCTTCTTTCAGTGGAAGAGAACAACAAGCAGCAGCAGACACCATTATTAGGCCCAACCAAATAAGTATGCCAAATGCAGTTTAATATTCTAAACAGGATGAAAATTGAGGCTCAGCTTTGTTCAGTAGAGGAGAAAAGCAAGGAGCGGCAGACACCATTAGTAGGCCCAACCAAACAAGTAGGCCAAATGCAGTTTAATATTCGAAACAGGATGAAAATTGAGGCTCAGCTTTGTTCAGTAGAGGAGAAAAGCAAGGAGCGGCAGACACCGTTAGTAGGCCCAACCAAACAAGTAGGCCAAATGCAGTTTAATATCTGAAACAGGATGAAAATTGAGGCTCAGCTTTTTTCAGTGGAAGAGAACAACAAGCAGCAGCAGACACCATTATTAGGCCCAACCAAATAAGTATGCCAAATGCAGTTTAATATTCTAAACAGGATGAAAATTGAGGCTCAGCTTTGTTCAGTGGAGAAAAAAAGCGAGGAGCGGCAGACACCGTTAGTAGGCCCAACCAAACAAGTAGGCCAAATGCAGTTTAATATCCGAAACAGGATGAAAATTGAGGCTCAGCTTTGTTCAGTGGAGGAAAGCAACAAGCAGCGGCAGACACCCTTAGTAGGCCCAACCAAACAAGTAGGCCAAATGCAGTGTAATATTCGAAACAGGATGAAAATTGAGGCTCAGCTTTGTTCAGTGGAGGAGAAAAGCAAGGAGCGGCAGATACCGTTAGTAAGGCCCAACCAAACAAGTAGGCCAAATGCAGTTTAATATTGGAAACAGGAAAAAAATTGAGGCTCAGCTTTGTTCAGTGGAGGAGAACAACAAGCAGCGGCAGACACCGTTAGTAGGCCCAACCAAACAAGTAGGCCAAATGCAGTTTAATATCTGAAACAGGATGAAAATTGAGGCTCTGCTTTGTTCAGTGGAAGAGAACAACAAGCAGCGGCAGACACTGTTAGTAGGCCCAACCAAATAAGTAGGCCAAATGCAGTTTAATATTCTAAACAGGATGAAAATTGAGGCTCAGCTTTGTTAAGTGGAGGAGAAAAGCAAAGAGCGGCAGACACGTTAGTAGGCCCAACCAAACAAGTAGGCCAAATGCAGTTCAATATTCGAAACAGGATGAAAATTGATGCTCAGCTTTGTTTAGTGGAGGAGAAAAGCAAGGAGCAGCAAACACCGTTAGTAGGCCCAACCAAAAAAGTAGGCCAAATGCAGTTTAATATCTGAAACAGGATGAAAATTGAGGCCCAGCTTTTTTCAGTGGAAGAGAACAACAAGCAGCAGCAGACACTATTATTAGGCCCAACCAAATGAGTATGCCAAATGCAGTTTAATATTCGAAACAGGATGAAAATTGAGGCTCAGCTTTGTTCAGTGGAGGAGAAAATCAAGAAGCGGCAGACACCGTTAGTAGGCCCAACCAAGCAAGTAGGCCAAATGCAGTTTAATACCCGAAACAGGATGAAAATTGAGGGTCAGCTTTGTTCAGTGGAGGATAGCAACAAGCAGACACCGTTAGTAGGCCCAACCAAACAAGTAGGCCAAATGCAGTTCAATATTCGAAACAGGATGAAAATTGATGCTCAGCTTTGTTTAGTGGAGGAGAAAAGCAAGGAGTGGCAGACACCGTTAGTAGGCCCAACCAAAAAAGTAGGCCAAATGCAGTTTAATATCTGAAACAGGATGAAAATTGAGGCTCAGCTTTTTTCAGTGGAAGAGAACAACAAGCAGCAGCAGACACTATTATTAGGCCCAACCAAATGAGTATGTCAAATGCAGTTTAATATTCTAAACAGGATGAAAATTGAGGCTCAGCTTTGTTCAGTGGAGGAGAAAATCAAGGAGCGGCAGACACCGTTAGTAGGCCCAACCAAACAAGTAGGCCAAATGCAGTTTAATATCCAAAACAGGATGAAACAGGATGAAAATTGAGTCTCAGCTTTGTTCAGTGGAGGAGAGCAACAAGCAGCGGCAGGCACCGTTAGTAGGCACAACCAAACAAGTAGGCCAAATGCAGTTTAATATTGGAAACAGGATGAAAATTGAGGCTCAGCTTTGTTCAGTGGAGGAGAAAAGCAAGGAGCAGCAGACACCATTAGTAGGCCCAACCAATCAAGTAGGCCAAATGCAGTTTAATATTCGAAACAGGATGAAAATTGAGGCTCAGCTTTGTTCAGTGGAGGAGAAAAGCAAGGAGCGGCACACACTGTTAGTAGGCCCAACCAAACAAGTAGGCCAAATGCAGTTTAATATCTGAAACAGGATGAAAATTGAGGCTCAGCTTTTTTCAGTGGAAGAGAACAACAAGCAGCAGCAGACACCATTAATAGGCCCAACCAAATAAGTATGCCAAATGCAGTTTAATATTCTAAACAGGATGAAAATTGAGGCTCAGCTTTGTTCAGTGGAGGAGAAAAGCAAGGAGCGGCAGACACCGTTAGTAAGTCCAACCAAACAAGTAGGCCAAATGCAGTTTAATATCCGAAACAGGATGAAAATTGAGGCTCAGCTTTGATCAGTGGAGGAAAGCAACAAGCAGCAGCAGACACCGTTAGTAGGCCCAACCAAACAAGTAGGCCAAATGCAGTGTAATATTCGAAACAGGATGAAAATTGAGGCTCAGCTTTGTTCAGTGGAGGAGAAAAGCAAGGAGCGGCAGATACCGTTAGTAAGGCCCAACCAAACAAGTAGGCCAAATGCAGTTTAATATTCTAAACAGGATGAAAATTGAGGCTCAGCTTTGTTCAGTGGAGGAGAAAAGCAAAGAGCGGCAGACACCGTTAGTAGGCCCAACCAAACAAGTAGGCCAAATGCAGGTTAATATTCGAAACAGGATGAAAATTGAGGCTCAGCTTTGTTCAGTGGAGGAGAAAAGCAAGGAGCGGCAGACACCGTTAGTAGGCCCAACCAAACAAGTAGGCCAAATGTAGTTTAATATCTGAAACAGGATGAAAATTGAGGCTCAGCTTTTTTCAGTGGAAGAGAACAACAAGCAGCAGCAGACACCGTTAGTAGGCCCAATCAAATAAGTATGCCAAATGCAGTTTAATATTCTAAGCAGGATGAAAATTGAGGCTCAGCTTTGTTCAGTGGAGGAGAAAAGGAAGGAGCGGCAGACACCATTAGTAGGCCCAACCAAACAAGTAGGCCAAATGCAGATTAATATTCGAAACAGGATGAAAATTGAGGCTCAGCTTTGTTCAGTGGAGAACAACAAGCAGCTGCAGACACCGTTAGTAGGCCCAACCAAACAAGTAGGCCAAATGCAGTTTAATATCTGAAACAGGATGAAAATTGAGGCTCAGCTTCGTTCAGTGGAAGAGAACAACAAGCAGCGGCAGACACTGTTAGTAGGCCCAACCAAACAAGTAGGCCAAATGCAGTTTAATATTCTAAACAGGATGAAAATTGAGGCTCAGCTTTGTTCAGTGGAGGAGAAAAGCAAGGAGCGGCAGACACCGTTAGTAGGCCCAACCAAACAAGTAGGCCAAATGCAGTTTAATATCTGAAACAGGATGAAAATTGGGGCTCAGCTTTTTTCAGTGGAAGAGAACAACAAGCAGCGACATACACCGTCAGTAGGCACAACCAAACAAGTAGGCCAAATGCAGTTTAATATTCGAAACAGGATGAAAATTGAGGCTCAGCTTTGTTCAGTGGAGGAGAAAAGCAAGGAGCGGCAGACACCATTAGTAGGCCCAACCAAACAAGTAGGCCAAATGCAGTTTAATATTCGAAACAGGATGAAAATTGAGGCTCAGCTTTGTTCAGTAGAGGAGAAAAGCAAGGAGCGGCAGACACCATTAGTAGGCCCAACCAAACAAGTAGGCCAAATGCAGTTTAATATTCGAAACAGGATGAAAATTAAGGCTCAGCTTTGTTCAGTGGAGGAGAAAAGCAAGGAGCGGCAGACACCATTAGTAGGCCCAACCAAACAAGTAGGCCAAATGCAGTTTAATATCTGAAACAGGATGAAAATTGAGGCTCAGGTTTTTTCAGTGGAAGAGAACAACAAGCAGCAGCAGCACACACTATTATTAGGCCCAACCAAATAAGTATGCCAAATGCAGTTTAATATTCTAAACAGGATGAAAATTGAGGCTCAGCTTTGTTCAGTGGAGGAGAAAAGCAAGGAGCAGCAGACACCGTTAGTAGGCACAACCAAACAAGTAGGCCAAATGCAGTTTAATATTTGAAACAGGATGAAAATTGAGGCTCAGCTTTGTTCATTGGAAGAGAACAACAAGCAGCGGCAGACAATGCTAGTAGGCCTAACCAAATAAGTATGCCAAATGCAGTTTAATATTCTAAACAGGATGAAAATTGAGGCTCAGCTTTGTTCAGTGGAGGAGAAAATCAAGGAGCGGCAGACACCGTTAGTAGGCCCAACCAAACAAGTAGGCCAAATGCAGTTTAATATCCAAAACAGGATGAAACAGGATGAAAATTGAGTCTCAGCTTTGTTCAGTGGAGGAGAGCAACAAGCAGCGGCAGGCACCGTTAGTAGGCACAACCAAACAAGTAGGCCAAATGCAGTTTAATATTGGAAACAGGATGAAAATTGAGGCTCAGCTTTGTTCAGTGGAGGAGAAAAGCAAGGAGCAGCAGACACCATTAGTAGGCCCAACCAATCAAGTAGGCCAAATGCAGTTTAATATTCGAAACAGGATGAAAATTGAGGCTCAGCTTTGTTCAGTGGAGGAGAAAAGCAAGGAGCGGCACACACCGTTAGTAGGCCCAACCAAACAAGTAGGCCAAATGCAGTTTAATATCTGAAACAGGATGAAAATTGAGGCTCAGCTTTTTTCAGTGGAAGAGAACAACAAGCAGCAGCAGACACCATTAATAGGCCCAACCAAATAAGTATGCCAAATGCAGTTTAATATTCTAAACAGGATGAAAATTGAGTCTCAGCTTTGTTCAGTGGAGGAGAAAAGCAAGGAGCGGCAGACACCGTTAGTAAGTCCAACCAAACAAGTAGGCCAAATGCAGTTTAATATCCGAAACAGGATGAAAATTGAGGCTCAGCTTTGTTCAGTGGAGGAAAGCAACAAGCAGCGGCAGACACCGTTAGTAGGCCCAACCAAACAAGTAGGCCAAATGCAGTGTAATATTCGAAACAGGATGAAAATTGAGGCTCAGCTTTGTTCAGTGGAGGAGAAAAGCAAGGAGCGGCAGATACCGTTAGTAAGGCCCAACCAAACAAGTAGGCCAAATGCAGTTTAATATTCTAAACAGGATGAAAATTGAGGCTCAGCTTTGTTCAGTGGAGGAGAAAAGCAAAGAGCGGCAGACACCGTTAGTAGGCCCAACCAAACAAGTAGGCCAAATGCAGGTTAATATTCGAAACAGGATGAAAATTGAGGCTCAGCTTTGTTCAGTGGAGGAGAAAAGCAAGGAGCGGCAGACACCGTTAGTAGGCCCAACCAAACAAGTAGGCCAAATGTAGTTTAATATCTGAAACAGGATGAAAATTGAGGCTCAGCTTTTTTCAGTGGAAGAGAACAACAAGCAGCAGCAGACACCGTTAGTAGGCCCAATCAAATAAGTATGCCAAATGCAATTTAATATTCTAAGCAGGATGAAAATTGAGGCTCAGCTTTTTTCAGTGGAGGAGAAAAGGAAGGAGCGGCAGACACCATTAGTAGGCCCAACCAAACAAGTAGGCCAAATGCAGGTTAATATTCGAAACAGGATGAAAATTGAGGCTCAGCTTTGTTCAGTGGAGAACAACAAGCAGCTGCAGACACCGTTAGTAGGCCCAACCAAACAAGTAGGCCAAATGCAGTTTAATATCTGAAACAGGATGAAAATTGAGGCTCAGCTTCGTTCAGTGGAAGAGAACAACAAGCAGCGGCAGACACTGTTAGTAGGCCCAACCAAACAAGTAGGCCAAATGCAGTTTAATATTCTAAACAGGATGAAAATTGAGGCTCAGCTTTGTTCAGTGGAGGAGAAAAGCAAGGAGCGGCAGACACCGTTAGTAGGCCCAACCAAACAAGTAGGCCAAATGCAGTTTAATATCTGAAACAGGATGAAAATTGGGGCTCAGCTTTTTTCAGTGGAAGAGAACAACAAGCAGCGACATACACCGTCAGTAGGCACAACCAAACAAGTAGGTCAAATGCAGTTTAATATTCGAAACAGGATGAAAATTGAGGCTCAGCTTTGTTCAGTGGAGGAGAAAAGCAAGGAGCGGCAGACACCATTAGTAGGCCCAACCAAACAAGTAGGCCAAATGCAGTTTAATATTCGAAACAGGATGAAAATTGAGGCTCAGCTTTGTTCAGTAGAGGAGAAAAGCAAGGAGCGGCAGACACCATTAGTAGGCCCAACCAAACAAGTAGGCCAAATGCAGTTTAATATTCGAAACAGGATGAAAATTGAGGCTCAGCTTTGTTCAGTGTAGGAGAAAAGCAAGGAGCGGCAGACACCGTTAGTAGGCCCAACCAAACAAGTAGGCCAAATGCAGTTTAATATCTGAAACAGGATGAAAATTGAGGCTCAGCTTTTTTCAGTGGAAGAGAACAACAAGCAGCGGCATACACCGTTAGTAGGCACAACCAATCAAGTAGGCCAAATGCAGTTTAATATTCGAAACAGGATGAAAATTGAGGCTCAGCTTTGTTCAGTGGAGGAGAAAAGCAAGGAGCGGCAGACACCATTAGTAGGCCCAACCAAACAAGTAGGCCAAATGCAGTTTAATATCTGAAACAGGATGAAAATTGAGGCTCATCTTTTTTCAGTGGAAGAGAACAACAAGCAGCAGCAGCACACACTATTATTAGGCCCAACCAAATAAGTATGCCAAATGCAGTTTAATATTCTAAACAGGATGAAAATTGAGGCTCAGCTTTGTTCAGTGGAGGAGAAAAGCAAGGAGCAGCAGACACCGTTAGTAGGCACAACCAAACAAGTAGGCCAAATGCAGTTTAATATTTGAAACAGGATGAAAATTGAGGCTCAGCTTTGTTCATTGGAAGAGAACAACAAGCAGCGGCAGACAATGCTAGTAGGCCTAACCAAACAAGTAGGTCAAGTGCTGTTTAATATTCTAAACAGGATGAAAATTGAGGCCCATCTTTGTTCAGTGGAGGAGAAAAGCAAGGAGCGGCAAACACCGTTAATAGGCCCAACCAAACAAGTAGGCCAAATGCAGTATAATATTCGAAACAGGATGAAAATTTAGGCTCTTCTTTGTTCAGTGGAGGAGAACAACAAGGAGCGGCAGACACCGTTAGTAGGCCCAACCAAACAAGTAGGCCAAATGCAGTTTAATATTCCAAACATGATGAAAATTGAGGCTCAGCTTTGTTCAGTGGAAGAGAACAACAAGCAACGGCAGACACCGTTAGTAGGCCCAACCAAACAAGTAGGCCAAATGCAGTTTAATATCTGAAACAGGATGAAAATTGAGGCTCAGCTTTTTTTCAGTGGAAGAGAACAACAAGCAGCAGCAGACACCATTATAAGGCCCAACCAAATAAGTATGCCAAATGCAGTTTAATATTCTAAACAGAATGAAAATTGTGGCTCAGCTTTGTTCAGTGGAGGAGAAAAGCAATGAGCGGCAGACACCGTTAGTAGGCCCAACCAAACAAGTAGGCCAAATGCAGTTTAATATCCGAAACAGGATGAAAATTGAGGCTCAGCTTTGTTCAGTGGAGGAAAGCAACAAGCAGCGGCAGACACCGTTAGTAGGCCCAACCAAACAAGTAGGCCAAATGCAGTGTAATATTCGAAACAGGATGAAAATTGAGGCTCAGCTTTGTTCAGTGGAGGAGAAAAGCAAGGAGCGGCAGATACCGTTAGTAAGGCCCAACCAAACAAGTCGGCCAAATGCAGTGTAATATTCGAAACAGGATGAAAATTGAGGCTCAGATTTGTTCAGTGTAGGAGAAAAGCAAGGAGCTGTAGACACCGTTAGTAGGCCCAACCAAACAAGTAGGCCAAATGCAGTTTAATATTCCAAACAGGATGAAAATTTAGGCTCATCTTTGTTCAGTGGAGGAGAACAACAAGCAGCGGCAGACACCGTTAGTAGGCCCAACCAAACAAGAAGGCCAAATGCAGTTTAATATTCCAAACATGATGAAAATTGAGGCTCAGCTTTGTTCAGTGGAAGAGAACAACAAGCAGCGGCAGACACCGTTAGGAGGCCCAACCAAACAAGTATGCCAAATGCAGTTTAATATTCGAAACAGGATGAAAATTGAGGCTCAGCTTTTTTCAGTGGAAGAGAACAACAAGCAGCAGCAGACACCATTATTAGGGCCAACCAAATAAGTATGCCAAATGCAGTTTAATATTCTAAACAGGATGAAAATTGAGGCTCAGCTTTGTTCAGTGGAGGAGAAAAGCAAGGAGCTGCAGACACCATTAGTAGGCCCAACCAAACAAGTAGGCCAAATTCAGTTTAATATCCGAAACAGGATGAAAATTGCGGCTCAGCTTTGTTCATTGGAGGAGAGCAACAAGCAGCGGCAGACACCGTTAGTAGGCCCAACCAAACAAGTAGGCCAAATGCAGTTTAATATTCGAAACAGGATGAAAATTGAGGCTCAGCTTTGTTCAGTGGAGGAGAAAAGCAAGGAGCGGCAGACACCGTTAGTAGGCCCAACCAAACAAGTAGGCCAAATGCAGTTTAATATCTGAAACAGGATGAAAATTGAGGCTCATCTTTTTTCAGTGGAAGAGAACAACAAGCAGCAGCAGACACCGTTAGTAGGCCCAACCAAATAAGTATGCCAAATGCAGTTTAATATTCTAAGCAGGATGAAAATTGAGGCTCAGCTTTGTTCAGTGGAGGAAAAAAGCAAGGAGCTTCAGACACCATTAGTAGATGCATGTAAAGAAGCTGCGGAGACACCATCACGTGTTTCTCGACGCAAGCAGTGAATAGCCAGGCCTTTCCCCGGGAAGGAACAACCACGGGAAGGGCAGCATCCTATGAAGGAAAGCCACCTATGCCAAGCATGGTATCCATCCACAGACAGCTGTTTCGGGGTTTTTGCCCCTCATCAGTGTGGAGTAGGAATCTGGCTATTAGGAGCAGTGCCTAGTAAAAAGGCTATAAAGGCACAGATGAGGGGCTAAAACCCCGAAACAGCTGTCTGTGGATGGATACCATGCTTGGCATAGGTGGCTTTCCTTCATAGGATGCTGCCCTTCCCGTGGTTGTTCCTTCCCGGGGAAAGGCCTGGCTATTCACTGCTTGCGTCGAGAAACACGTGATGGTGTCTCCGCAGCTTCTTTACATGCATCTGCATATTTCCCATAAGGGATGGGGGCAGTGTTCTGGAATCACTGCGTTGAGAAACACGTGATGGTGTCTCCGCGGTGTTGGATGTTTTGGTCTCCCCGAGGCCAATCATCTGTGCCTTTATAGCCTTTTTACTAGGCACTGCTCCTAATAGCCAGATTCCTACTCCACACTGATGAGGGGCAAAAACCCCGAAACAGCTGTCTGTGGATGGATACCATGCTTGGCATAGGTGGCTTTCCTTCATAGGATGCTGCCCTTCCCGTGGTTGTTCCTTCCCGGGGAAAGGCCTGGCTATTCACTGCTTGCGTCGAGAAACACGTGATGGTGTCTCCGCAGCTTCTTTACATGCATCTGCATATTTCCCATAAGGGATGGGGGCAGTGTTCTGGAATCACTGCGTTGAGAAACACGTGATGGTGTCTCCGCGGTGTTGGATGTTTTGGTCTCCCCGAGGCCAATCATCTGTGCCTTTATAGACACCATTAGTAGGCCCAACCAAACAAGTAGGCCAAATGCAGTTTAATATTCGAAACAGGATGAAAATTGAGGCTCAGCTTTGTTCAGTGGAGGAGAACAACAAGCAGCGGCAGACACCGTTAGTAGGCACAACCAAACAAGTAGGCCAAATGCAGTTTAATATTTGAAACAGGATGAAAATTGAGGCTCAGCTTTGTTCAGTGGAGGACAGCTGTACTAAGGGACAGACACAGTTACTAGGCCCAAAAAAGTAAGTAGTAGGCTAAATGCAGTTCAAAACTGGTAACTGGAGTCCACAGGCGGCATAGCTTTGTTCAATGGAGGACAGCTGTAATGAGTGGCGCAGACAGACACAGGTAGTAGGCCTAAAATAAAAAAGTAGGCTAACTGCAGTTCAAAATTGGTAACAGGAGTAAACAGGCGGCATAGCATTGTTCAATGGAGGACAGCTGTAATGAGTGGCGCAGACACAGTTTATAGGGCCACACTAAAAAAGGAGGCTCCAAGCAATTCAAAAATGGTAACAGGAGTAAACAGGCGGCATAGCTTTGTTCAATGGAGGACAGCTGTAATGAGTGGCGCAGACACAGTTTGTAGGCCCACATTAAAAAGTTGGCTCAAAGCAGTTCAAAAATTGTAACAGGAGTAAACAGGCGGCAAAGCTTTGTTCAATGGAGGACAGCTGTATTGAGTGGCGCAGACAGACTTAGTAGGCCTAAAATAAAAAAGTAGGCTCAAAGCTGTTCCAAATTGGAAACAGGAGTACACAGGCAGCATTGCTTTGTTCAGTGGAAGACAACTGTATTGAGTGGTGCAGACAGACTTAGTAGGCCTAAAATAAAAAAGTAGGCTCAAAGCAGTTCCAAAGTGGAAACAGGAGTACACAGGTGGCATTGCTTTGTTCAGTGGAAGACAACTGTATTGAGTGGCGCAGACAGACTTAGTAGCCTAAAATAGAAAAGTAGGCTCAAAACAGTTCCAAAGTGGAAACAAGAGTACACAGGCGGCATAGCTTTGTTCGGTGCAGGACAGCTGTAATGAGTGGCGCAGACACAGTTTGTAGGCCCACATTTAAAAAAGTAGGCTCCAAGCAGTTCAAAAATGATAACAGGAGTAAACAGGCGGCATAGCGTTGTTTAATGGAGGACAGCTGTAATGAGTGGCGCAGACACAGTTTGTAGGCCCACATTAAAAAAGTAGGCTCAAAGCAGTTCAAAAATGGTAACAGGAGTAAACAGGCGGCATAGCTTTGTTCAATAGAGGACAGCTGCAATGAGTGGTGCACACAGACTTAGTAGGCCTAAAATAAAAAAGTTGGCTAAATGCAGTTCAAAATTGGTAACAGGAGTACACAGGCGGCATAGCTTAGTTCAGTGGAGGACAACTGGAAGGAGTGGCTGACACAGTTAGTAGGCCAAATTAGTAAAGTGTGCTAAATGTCTGCTAAAACAATGTTCATAAATAAACAGGTGGCATAACTAGGTACAGGGGTGTGCTCCTCTGCTGAGTAGCAGACAGCGGTAGTTCGCGCAAAGTATTAACTGGTCTAAATGGAGGCCAGGGCCCCCTGTATATTTTAACTATCATCTATCATTTCAACAAATTTGTATTGGCAGTACCATTGAAGGATTTAACAGCACAGACTAAACAGTGGTTGAGCAGTGAGAGGTAAGTTTTGCAAGTGGTAGAGCACTGTTCGAGCTGGGGGGGAACACTCTCTTGTGGGCGGGGGTACTGACACAGGGCCCCTCATATTACGACGGTGTGTCTGATGTTGGGTGTGCACCACCACCGTCAGAGACACTTCGTTGTACTATGAGGGACCCTGTGCCAGTGCCGTCGCCCAAGAGTGGGCACACCCACCTGTCCAGGCAAACGGCAATCGCACGGGTGCTTGCAAAAAGTGGTGACCACAGCTCTGTGGGGGAATCAGCCCATTTAGGGAGGTTTAAAAATGGCTTATGGTGGACATTCAGCAGCTGCAAATGGAGGAATTGGAGCAGTCAGCAAGAGGAGGCCAAAAGCAAGACATTTTCCAGTCAAGCTACGTGTCAGCAGGGGAAGGTGGGGCAAAATAATTTGAAATCCATGATTGGTTCATTTTAATGAAGGTTAGATCATCAATATTTCAGGTAGCCAGACGAGTCCTATTTTCGGTCAGTATTGAACCAGCAGCACTGAAGACTCTTTCTGATAGCACACTAGCAGCTGGGCAAGCGAGCTCCTGTAATGCATATTCTGCCAATTCAGGCCAGGTGTCTATTTTAGATGCCCAGTAATCAAAGGGGAATAACCTGTGAGGGAGAACATCAATAAGGGAGGAAAAATAGTTCGTAACCATACTGGACAAATGCAGTCTCCTGTCACTGTGAATCAATGCAGCAGTACCTGTTGTGTCTGCGGTCATTGCGAAATCACTCCACAACCTGGTCATAAAACCCCTTTGTCCAACGCCAATTCGGACTTGTGCACTTCTAACACCTCTGCCATGTTGCCCCCTACGCTCGTGTGAGAACCATCACCGCCGCTGTGTGCTGGGAATGCCTGAACCAAACGGTCTACAAGGGTTGCTTGTTTGGTAGCCAATATTTGCTCAAGGTTCTCATGTGGCATGATATTTTGTAATTTTTGTAAGGTGGAAGGTGATGGTGTGAGGTGCAGTCAATAACGAGGACACAGGGTTGCAGTCTCTTTACCTCTTTACTGAAGGCTTCAGGATCCTCAATCCAGAGCACTGTCAACAGGGCTATCTGAGACCGGCCGGTCCGAAGGCACATCCAGAGTTCCCTTTGCAGGTAGAAATCGTGGCCTACCACTAGCGCCTGTGTGTTATAGTGCTTCCCTGCCGAGCATTCGGGATAGTCCTCACAACTTCTGTTCTCGTTCGTTCCAGTTCTTTCTAGTTCTTTCTATTCTCCGTCCCCCAGGTTTGTTATGGCTAGGACGCACCCGTTTTACGGGAAGGCTCGGAGCTCTTCCGGGATCCTAGAGATGCCCCTCTCCACACGTTGCCCCCTATGTCTGCTTAGGTGATGTATGGTAGACAGCCAACCTATAATTAACTGTCCTGCGGTATTTGAAGTAAGACATAAAGTCAGTTACTTCCTCGGTGTTCGGGGCACCGGCTACGCACCTCAGAAGGATGTTGCTGTTCTCCGGGCACGACTCCTACTGGCTCTCCTTTGTGCTTTGATCTCATTTCTCACTGTCCACAATATCCTTCGCTTCGTGTCTTCTTCGGATGCCGCCGCAGATAGCGCAGGCGCGGCTCCGTAATGATCTTTCCTTGTCGCTAGGTGCCTGCCAGGTTCCCACGCCTGACAGGGACCCCCCTGAATCTTCCCCCCGCAACACCCCCTGCCACGGGATGTTGCCTGAACAAAACCCAGTCAGCTTCTGACTAACTTCCTATCCAACCCCTAGTTTTACCAGTGTGAGGAGTGGCCTAATAAATAAAACCCTTTGCTCCCCCTAGTGGCCAGAGTGTGAAGTATAATGTGTGCTGGTGATACCTGGTCAGATGAACTCCTTTAGTGCCATCAGACGTACCATCACTCCCCTTTGATGGCAGAGCGATACTACTGCAACGACCACGTCTCTGGGGCGCTGCATGGGCCAATGTTCCAGGTGCCAATTCACTGCTTGTGCTGGGTTGAGGAGCATTTTCTTGCAAATCAAATTCACTTGTCTCCCGCAAAAACCCTGTACCAGACCTTGCAATGCTACTAGTTTCTATTGCCCCCTGAGAAGCATCCTCCTCCCATAAATATTCATCCCCATCATCCTCCTCCTCCTCCTCTTCCTCCGCCACCTCGTCCAGGAGAGTTCCCTGAGCAGACAATGGCTGACTGTCATCAAGGCTTCCCTCCTCCTCGGCCGCAGACGCTTGCTCCTTAATGTGCGTCAAACTTTGCATCAGCTGACGCATTAGTGGGATGCTCATGCTTATGATGGCGTCATCTGCACTTACCAGCGGTGTGCATTCCTCAAAACACTGAAGGATTTGACAGAGGTCTTGTAGCTTCAACCACTGCACACCAGACAACTCCATGTCTGCCATCCAACTGCCTACCCGTGTATGTGTATCCTCCCACAAATACATTGCATCACGCCTCTGTTCGCACAGCCTCTGAAGCATGTGCAGTGTGGAGTTCCACTTTGTTGCAACATCGATTATTAGGCGGTGCTGGGGAAGCTTCAGCGATCGCTGATGGTTCAGCATACGGCTGGAGTGTACGGGCGACCGGCGGATGTGCGAGCAAAGTCTTCGCACCTTCAAGAGCAGGGCTGGTAACCCTGGCTAATTTTTCAAGAAGCACTGCACCACCAGGTTCAAGGGGTGAGCCAGGCAAGGTATGTGTTTCAGTTCTGAAATGGCTATGGCAGCCATAAAATTCCTTCCGTTATCACTGACTACCTTGCCTGCCTCAAGATGTACACTGCCCAGCCATGACTGAGTTTCTTGCTGCAAGTACTCGGCCAGTACTTCCGCGGTGTGTCTGTTGTCGCCCAAACAATTCATTTCCAACACAGCCTGCTGATGCTTGCTTCCATAATGGGACACCTCGTGTGCAACACTGGCAGCTGCGGATGGAGTGGTCATGCGACTGTGCTCTGTGGACGAGCTTTCGCTTCTGGAGGAGGAGGAGGGGCGAACGCCTACAGCCAACTGTTTCCTAGACCATGGGCTAGGCAGAACTGTCCCACTATGGCTGTCCCCTGTGGACCCTGCATCCACCACATTAACCCAATGTGCCATGATGGACACATAACGTCCCTGGCCATGCCTAATGCTCCATGCATCTGTTGTGAGGTGCACCTTTCTACTGAATGATTGCCTCAGTGCATGGACAATGCGGTCTTTGACATGCTGGTGGAGGGCTGGGATGGCTTTTCTTGCAAAGAAGTGTCGACTGGGTAGGTCATAGCATGGTACTGCGTAGGCCACCATGGCTTTGAAAGCTTCACTTTCAACCAACCAGTAGGGCATCATCTCTAACGAGATTAGTCAAGGAATTTGAGCGTTCTAACCCTGTGTACGCAGATGAGAGGATGAGTAGTTTCTTTTCCTAACGAGAGTCTCTTGTAGGGTCAGCTGGACTGGAGAGGTGCATGTGGTGGGACTAGCGGTGGTGGTGGACATGGCGGATTGAGAACGAGTTGGTGATGCTATTCTTGATGTTGACCTACATACAGTGTTTCCTACCAAAAACCTTGTGATTCCCTGACTGCTTTGGCCATGCGACGATACCTCCACATTTGCTGTTGGTGGTGTCCTAACCGGTGGGCTTACAGTGAGGGAAGCAATGTAGCGTTGCTGACTACCTTCATTCTGAGTGGGTGCACCAATGGTACGGGACATTTAGTAGTTGGTTCAGGCTTACAAGTGCCTGCTGGTTAAATGTCTACACATGCACGTTGTATTTAAAGTTGTATGGAAAGCCTACAGCCTGCACTGACACCGCTGCTGCCTCATCACTATCGAAGCTACCGCCTCACCAACACCGGAGCTACCGCCTCACCAACACCGGAGCTACCGCCTCACCAACACCGGAGCTCCTGCAACCCTCAACCTACTGTCTCCTTCCCCATAATCCTGTAGAATGTAAGCCCGCAAGGGCAGGGTCCTCGCCCCTCTGTATCAGTCCGTCATTGTTAGTTTGTTTACTGTATGTGATATTTGTAACTTGTATGTAACCCCTTCTCATGTACAGCACCATGGAATCAATGGTGCTATATAAATAAATAATAATAATAATAATAATAATTTAAATTTTGGACATTCTTCCCTCTGCTAAAGGTCTTTGAGCATTTCTTACAGATAACTTTGCACTGATCATTCAGATCTTGGTTAAAAAATTCCCACACTGCACTCTTCCTACTATCAAATACCTTTTCAGGCATTGCACATTGGCCTACTTTCACCGGATGGCCACGCTGTCCTAAAACTGTTTTTGTTCTTGCCAAAAGTGTTTGACCTGATACGGGCCTGTTAGATGACAGCTGTTGCGATGTAGATGGCTGCTGCGGATCATCCTCCTCTGCTTCTGAGCTACTGGCAGCGGCATCCTCTTCCCCCAATGGCTGCCAATCTGGGTCAACAACTGGGTCATCTATCACCTCCTCTTCAATGTCATGTGCACCTTCCTCTGTGTCACCGTGTAAGGTGCTATAGTGTTCATGACAGGCCACCATAGTCTCATCAGGGTCAGATTCTGGCTCAGTACACTGCGAGGGCAATGTAGTGATCTGAGTCAATGGAACAGCATAATAATCTAGCTGTGGCTGTGCATCTGTGCACTCCATGTCCGATTCATCTTGTAATGGGCTGTTAAAAATTTCCCTTTCTAACCCAGGCACGGTATGTGTAAAGACCTCCATGGAGTAAACTGTAGTGTCGCCTGCCACATCCTTCATTTTAGCTTTGGGTGAAGGACACAAGGAAGCGACTTGTTCCTGACCGGGAGCATCCACTGACGACTCGCTGCTTTTATATTTAGAACTTTCTGAAGAGGAGGAGAAAGAGCTAGAGGCTGAGTCAGCAAGAAAAAACTTTTCTGCCGCTTTTTCCTGCTGCTCCAGCTTTAAAAGCGGTTTTCCTATTCCCAGATAAGGGAGCCTTCGAGGACTTGTGTAGCCAGACGATGACGCTGGCTCCACACCTCCAGCCTTAGGTGCTATTTTGCTTTTCCTTCTACCACTAGATGCTCCACCACCACCACCACCATCATTAATAATAATAATCTTTAATAATAATCTTTATTTTTATATAGCGCTAACATATTCCGCAGCGCTTTACAGTTTTTGCACACATTATCATCACTGTCCCCGATTGGGCTCACAATCTAGAATTCCTATCAGTATGTCTTTTGAATGTGGGAGGAAACCGGAGTGCCCGGAGGAAACCCACGCAAACACGGAGAGAACATACAAACTCTTTGCAGATTGGGTCCTGGGGGGGATTAGAACCCAGGACCCCAGCGCTGCAAGGCTGTAGTGCTAACCACTGCGCCACCGTGCTGCCCATCATTACCAGCTGACAACGACCGCTCACGGCCTCTTCCACCAGACTTCCTCATTTTTGGGAAAATGTAACCAAAATAACAACCGTTATATGCTACTGTAAAACAAGGTAGAAGGTGTATATAAGGTTGTTGAGAATTTAAATCTCCCTTTTTTTGGGGGGGGGGAGACTGCAGCAAAACTCAGGCCCAGTGTATTACACCACATGTAAGTGGCAGAACGTGGCTGGCAAATATACGACAAACAGAACTGACGTAGATCCACTTAGTGGCAATTTCAATATCCCTTTTTTGGGGGGGAGACTGCAGCAAAAAACAGGCCCTGTGTATTACACTGCACAATGTAAGCGGCAGAACGTGGCTGGCAGATATACGACAAACAGAACTGACTTAGATCCACTTAGTGGCAATTTAAATCTCCCTTTTTTGTGGGGAGACTGCAGCAAAACTCAGGCCCAGTGTATTACACTACACAATGTAAGTGGCAGAACGTGGCTGGCAGATATATGACAAACAGAACTGACGTAGATCCACTTAGTGGCAATTTCAATATCCCTTTTTTGGGGAGAAGACTGCAGCAAAAAACAGGTCCTGTGTATTACACTACACAATGTAAGTGGCAGAACATGGCTGGCAGATATATGACAAACAGAACTGACGTAGATCCACTTAGTGGCATTTTAAATCTCCCTTTTTTAGGGGGGAGACTGCAGCAAAAAACAGGCCCTGTGTATTACACTACACAACGTGGCTGGCAGATATACGACAAACAGAACTGACGTAGATCTACTTAGTGGCAATTTAAATCTCCCTTTTTTTGGGGGGAGACTGCAGCAAAACTCTGGCCCAGTGTATTACACTACACAATGTAAGTGGCAGAACGTGGCTGGCAGATGTATCAAAAAATACAAGGACTGTACTACAAGTTCAATCTCCCTACAATGATCTAAGGACAAGTATGGCAGCAATAAAAAGGACTGCTGCACACAAAAGTGTGGACAAATAAACTAGATAACTGCAGAAAGGAGCAACAGGATTTTTGCTTTTAAAAAAGCAGTTGGTTTGCACAGCGACGTACAAACAGCAATACAGCTATCAGGGAGCCGTATAAGGCAGCCTAATAAGCTACAGAGCTGATGCACAAAAATCTAGCCTCCACTGTCCCTGCAAAGAAAAGGTGGTGCTGGACAGTGGAAATCGCTACAGCACAAGTGGTTTGGGGGTTAATCTTCCCTCCCTAACTATATCCCTGCTTCTGATGAAGCTGCAGCAACCTCTCCCTATGCTGAGATCGGCAGAAGTAAGATGGCGGTCGGCGTGCACGCCCCTTTATAGCCCCTGTGACACCGCAGATAGCAAGCCAATCACTGTCATGCCCTTCTCTAAGATGGTGGGGACCGAGACCTATGTCATCACGCTGACCACACTCTGCATCTACCTCCATTGGCTGAGAAATGGCACTGAAAACGTCATATGAAACGCGACTTTGGCGCGAAGATCGCCAACCTCATGGCCGATCTCACACTGGGATCAGGTCGGGTTTCATGAAACCCAACTTTGCCGAAAGTCAGCGATTTTTGAATTTGTCCGATCCGTTTCGCTCAACCCAACTTCTTGCTTTTTATCTTCCTACTCCTACTGATTTCGGGAGACATCTCGCCCAACCCTGGTCCACCATCCCACAACCTCAACTGCTACCCTACGTCACATCAAAACCATTCTAACCTTATTAATGTTACTTGCACTCCCTCATCTCCTTCTTTTAATTGTGCCCTTTGGAATCCACGGTCTGTATGTAACAAGCTTCCTTTCCTGCACAACTACTTTCTGAACAACTCTCTAAATCTATTGGCCCTCACTGAAACATGAATCCAGGATTCTGACACGGTCTCCCCTGCTGCCATTTCTCATGGTGGCCTACAATTCTCCCATTCCCCGAGACCCACAAACAGACCTGGTGGTGGAGTTGGCATACTCCTCTCCCCACAATGCACTTTTTGAAATTGCCCGATCCGTTTCGCTCAACCCTATTCTGCGCAAATAAGCTTGGAGAACAAACTCAGTGTTTATTAGTCCTGAGGCAATTGTGTGTACTGGTAATTATCCCCTCCCTTTCTCTTTTTTCTATCCTATCTTTTATTTGGCAACCATGGCTGCGAAAGGAGAAGCCTGGTACGCCCAGCAGAACAAGGACACTCTTGTTGGGGTATGCACGTACCATGGCCTGAAATTCCCGTGGCTAATCCAAGGCTCAAATGGTCACTGAACTGGTGCAATTTGAAGCAGACCAAGCCTGGCCACAGAGCCCATAGGCCGCAGAAGCCAGCACCAGCGCAGGTGGTGCTGCTGCCGAGGTCCAACCGCTGAATGCTGGCCCTACTTGCAACCAGGGATGTGCAGACCTCCGCCTGCAGTTGGCTCTGCAACAATGCTCCGCAGAGAGACGTCTGTAGCTGGTCCTGCAATTCGAAGAGGCCCAGCGGGGGGCGGAGAGAGCTCAGGCTGAGAGAGCCGAGCAGCAAGCGGAGCGGGAGTACCAGCTGCAGTTAGCCCGACTGCAAATGCAGGGGTCGTCCCAGTCCAGCCATGAGCCCAGAAGCGCTCAGATACCGAAGCCGCGGCCCGAGCACTTTCCTCTGATGGAAAAGGATGGAGACTTGGACACTTTTCTTCAGGCCTTTGAGAAAGCCTGCAGACAGTACCAGCTGCCTACGGACCAATGAGCACGATACCTGACCCCAGTGCTAAGGAGCAGTACCTCCCACACCTGCTGTTTGCTTACCGAGAGGTTCCACAGGCCTCGACTGGGTTACCCCCCTTCGAGCTCCTGTATGACAGGCGAGTCCGGGGACCCATTGGGTTGGTAAAGGAATCCTGGGAAGAGGAGCCGAACCCTTCTGAAGTGTCCATAGTGGAGAATGTCATGCGCTTCCATGACAAGATGCAGACCTTGACGCAGTTGTGCATGACAACATGACCCAGGCTCAGGCTGATCAGCAGCACTGGTACGACCAGAATACCCGGGAGTGGACCTACCACGTGGGTCAAAGGGTGTGGATGCTGGTCCCTGTACCAAAGGATAAGCTTCAGGCAGCCTGATAAGGCCCATACATCGTCCACCAACAGCTCAACCCGGTCACCTACGTGGTCACGCTTGACCATGCTCGGGGTAGGCGAAAGGCCTTTCACGTCAACATGACGAAGGCTCATCATGAACGTGAACCTTTAGTGCTACCGGTCTGCAGCCTGCCCGAAGACAGGGAGGAAGACACCCTCCTGGACATGCTGGCCCATGCCAAGGCCAGTGGGTCCATTGATGACGTGGAGGTAAGCGCCTCACTAACCAAACCCCAGTGGTTGCAGTTGCGGACAACTTGTTCTCCAACCGACCTGGAAGGACTGAGTAAGCGGTCCACAAGATGGACATCGGGAATCATGCCCCACTACGACGAACACCCTATCGAATCTCTGACCAGGTGCAGCAGGTTATGTGCCAGGAGATCGATGAGATGTTACAGCTGGGGGTGATTCAACAGTCAAAGAGCACATGGCCTCAACTGTAGTCCTCGTGCCAAAGAAGGATCGGACCACCTGGTTCCATGTGGACTACAGGGGGCTCAGTGCCATCACAGCCTTTGACGTGCACCCAATGCCGCACATCGAGGAGCTGCTTGAGAGGTTAGCTGGTGCAAAATATCTGACCATAATGGATCTGAGTCAAGGATACTGGCAGATTCCCCTGAGCCCCGAGGTGCAGGAGAAGTCCAACTTTATCTTACCCTTTGGACTGTACGAGTCCACGGTCATGCCCTTCAGCATGAAGAATGCCCCTGCCACTTTCCATCGGATGGTCAATGACCTGCTTGAAGGACTGGAGAAGTACACAGTGGCATACTTGGATGACATTGCCATCTTCAGTTCCTCCTGGGATGAACACCTACAGCATCTCGAGGAGGTGCTCAGGCGAATTCACTGAGCTGGACTCACTATCAAGCCGGGAAAGTGCCAGATGGGCATGAGTGAGGTTCAATACCTGGGGCACCGGGTAGGCAGGGGCACCCTAAAGCCAGAGCCTGAGAAAGTGGGAGCGATCGTGATCTGGCCCACCCCCAGGACTAAGAAAGAAGTGATGTCCTTCCTGGGCACTGCAGGGTACTATAGGCACTTCGTACAGCACTATAGTAGCCTGGCAAAACCCTTGATGGACCTTACCAGGAAGAAGCTACCCTACATCGTCAACTGGACTGAAGGCTGTGAGGGGGCCTTCCAGGCGTTGAAAACAGCACTGTGCAATGCCGCTGTGTTCAAAGCAGTCGACAGCAGTCGACCATTCATGGTGCAGACCGATGCCAGCGAGTTTGGCCTTGGTGCTGTGCTCAGCCAGGTTGACTCGACCAAGAACACCCCGTGTTGTACCTGAGCCGAAAGCTTCTGCCGAGGGAAGTGGCCTACTGCACCATCGAGAAGAAGTGCATGGCCATAGTCTGGGCCCTGCAGCACTTGCAGCCCTACTTGTACGGTCGCACCTTCACTGTGGTGACTGACCACAACCCTCTGTGCTGGCTAAACGCAATGTGCGGAACCAATGGAAGGTTGCTGCGCTGGAGCCTTGTCCTCCAGCAGCTTGACTTCACCATCGAACACAAAATGGGCAGGGAGCATGGCAACGCGGATGGGTTGTCCTGCCAGTGTGAACCTGCTGAGGTGCGGATGGCGAAGTACCGAGAGGTCCTGCCTCCGTAGTGCATACCAGAAGGGGGAGGTGACACGTTAATGTATAATATGATTTTGAGTTTTCCCTGTTAGCAATCATACTGTGGTCTCTGACCCCCTGCTCTCTGTGTTTCTGCTTGCTGAGATGTGTGTGTGTGGAACCCAAATCCCTCATGGCCCCACTACAAGAATGTTTATTGCACCTGTAGCAGCACAAATCTCTCTCCAGTACCAGCTGAAACTGGTCTAGTCTCTTTCAAAAGACATGAGGTTCTTTGTTCCATTATAGTGATATATTGGGCCACCGATTTGAGCTAGGAAAATAAGAAGTACATATTGCTAACTTCCATCGGCAGATCTGTCAAACACTCTAAGCGCGAGCAGCTAAACACATCGAGTACAAAGTGTGGATTTCTCCTCAATCATGTGGAACAACTAGTCCGAATTTGGTATCATTGAAAAGCCAATTTTATTATAAGATAAATGCTGGGTGTGCTGAAATTCTGCCATGTTCTCAAGCTAAGATATGAGAATTATAAGTATTGTTGGTAAAAACTGTACATCTGAAGAGAGGGGAGGGTGATGGTAACTCAACCCCCTTTAGTGTTGTCACAAGCCTTCAGTTATAAGTTTCTGCAATTCACCCAGCCATCATTCTTGCCTGAGGAGCTGTTACTGCCAGACCTTCTCATGAATTGGGACATTTGGGGCTCCGCCGACCAGACTGGTTTGCCTGTAATGATTTGAGCACATGTAAGTGTTAATTTCTCATTTAATCCCTGTTTATTTTAAAATTGCTTTGTACATACTTTAAATTGTCTTATATTGTAACATCTTTATATACCTTTTATAATCACTGCCTGTTCTTTTATGGAGTGAAATATGCAAATTACTAGCTTCGTACTCTTGCTCTAAAACGTAGCCTAAGTCTTCTGAAGGCAATTACGCTACTGATTTGAGTTTGCTTCTGACCCGTTTAATCGGATCTCATGGCAGCATACCTTGTTCTGTGCATTTGGGAGTCATTGTAGCGATGGCGGCGTTGATAATTATTGTTCCTGCCTGAGTGGGAGTAGTTATATCACCCTCGTTGCAGCATGCCCTATAGCCAGTACATAGCAGGCAGCCTTTCTAGCGACTAATTACCCTGGGTGCAGTACCTAGTCTTACCTGAGGATAAGGGGGTGCCAGAGAGCTGGAAGTTCCAAATCGGAACTGTAAAATGGGATATACATAAATCCTTGCAGTGGGATAACTAGAATAAGCCGCTGCGGTAAATTGATAGGTCAACATGCAGCATGGGACAGCATGCGGCGACATGCGACATGCACCAACATGCGCCATGCAACAACATGTGATGACATGCAACATGCGACGACATAATATTAATAATCTTTATTTTTATATAGCACTAACATATTCCGCAGCGCTTTTCAGTTTGCACACATTATCATCGCTGTCCCCGATGGGGCTCACAATCTAAATTCCCTATCAGTATGTCTTTGCATGCGACATTCAAGAGCATGCAACAACATGCGGCATGGGACAGCATGCGGCGACATGCGACAAGCACCAACATGCGACGACATGCAACATGCTACGACATGCGACATGCAAGAGCATGCGACAATAGGCAGCATGGGGTGACATGCTACATGCGGCGACATGCAACATGCTACTGCATGCAACATGCTACTGCATGCAACATGCAACATACACCATACAACACATAGATACAATACATGCATATAGACATACAGTACATATAACATAGATTACATACTCACCATCACTTGTCACTTTGATCCCTGAAACAAGTGTCATCTGTAAAAAATATTAAAATAACAAACAACCAATATACTCCCTGTCCGCAGAAATCCAATGTAAACGAGTGTCCCACGACTATCTCCTGTGGAGTGCAGCAGCATCAGCTGATGTGACTGCTCTCCAGGGGCTCCAGGACTACAATGTTGGAAGGTATCCTTCCACAATGTATTCCTCACAATGTATTCCTACGCCCCAGTGAAAAAATAGTCCCTTGTCTCACTTCTGGCACTGCTGTTTTGGAAAAATCCCAGGCAGCATTGCCAGAAAGTGAGACTTTGAACTATAGTAACCTCAGTGATGCACTGCAGGAGCCATTGTCTCCTGTCAGTGTGTCACTGAGGGTCCTATAGAGCAGTGACATCACCCGATGTCACTGTTCTATAGGGGAGATCGTCGTGGGACACTCGTTATTAATTGGACTATGGCGGACAGGTGGTATACGGTTTATTATTTTACGTTTTTTACAGGCGCTGAAGTATGGTAAAGAAAAGGGGCGCGTCCAAGGGTGAGTATATTCCTATTAGGTATATACTCACCCTCGGACGCGCCCTGCTTCTTTCCGGCAGCCTTCCTTACTTAGAATCAGCGCTTGAAGGACCTTCGGTGACGTCGCGGCTTGTGATTGGTCACGTGAGCGGTCACATGGGCGGTCACATGACCAATCACAAGCCGCGACGTCATCTAAAGGTCCTTCACGTGCTGATTCTAAGGAAGGAAGGCTGCCGGTTAGTACCAGGGCGCGTCAGAGGGTAAGTATAGCAATATTTTTTATTTTAATTCTTTATTTTACACTTAAATATGGATTCCGATACCGATTTCCGATATTGCAAACATATCGGAACTCGGTATCGGAATTCCGATACCAGATTCAGAAGATCGCCGACCTCATGGCCGACCCCACACAGGGGTCGGGTCGGGTTTCATGAAACCCGACTTTGCCAAAAGTCGGCGACTTCTGAAAATGGCCGACCCGTTTCGCTCAACCCTAGTGTACACTAACAGTGCTGCTAAATGCTGGCTATTGGTGCAATGATGGCACAAGAAAGCTTAAATTCAATTAACTCTGGCGTATAGCGTGGGCTAAAGATGAGTTATGGTGCTTAGAAGGATTGATAATGGTGTAGTATACAGTTATCAAGAAAAAAGTGCTCGCCTTCTTTTATAATAGTATATACATATTACAGAGGACAAGCCAACGTATATGTCCCAAGTATATCCACTTTCGTATTAAAGATATGACTAAGGCCTCAGGCCCCTCCATATGGTATTTGATTACGCACCATGGTAATGTCCTTTCAAAACAGTGTGACTTGTATAAATGACAGAGTTGAAATGCTATACAGACTTGGTCACATCTGTAAGTATTGGCATCACTGCCGTAATGTCAAAAGGTATACCACATAGAAAATTCTCATTAGAACACATCTCATATGGTAATAGCTCATGTCTGAACCAGATTTGCCATACTGCAAACTTAGAAAAAATGCAGAGATGAGAGGGTAAATTCCTCAGTCTTATTACCTAGTGGCATCACCGCCAGATGGAAAAATAATAAACAGGTTCAAATGTAATGAGGGGCATCATCACCAGATAGAAAATGATAGAAGTACTTGGTGGCATCCACACCAGAGAAGAATGTATGCGTGGAGTATCAGTCACCTGATCATGAGAGCTGATAGGTACACAAATGAGGGCATCCTCGCCAGATAAACATACTTTGCAGATAAATACTGGAATGGCATCAGCGCCAGAAAAAATAATAAAGCAGAGAGAGAAATACCCAAATGGTCACCTAATCAAAAAACCGGATGGCATCCTCGCCAGACAAAATAATCTTTTTCACATATAGAGGCACCATAACCAGGCTGGTATGTACTCCACACACTAATAAGCAGGTGCTCAAATGATGTTAGCATTGAGCTTGATAGCCAACATCATGTACATGTCATATAGTGACAGGGCGCCAGCCCAGCAGCACATGTGTGTACTTTAAATGTACTTATCTCAAAGAGACGAGTGTCTCATCCCTAAGCGTTTCGCCCCATAAGGAGGTCCAGAAAGGCTCATCAGGGGAATGCCGATCATAGGCATAGGCAGCGGGCGAGGTGGGCGCTGCACGCGGTCCAAGGAAAGCTGTGGCCATGAGAGCATCCCCGTGGTATAAGTGTGTTGGACCCGGAAGTGAATCCAATACCTCCGGAGTGCGTCGCAGCCAGTGCGCATGCCCAAGATGTCTCCTGCGCAGTATCTAGGCCGTGCATGCCATCGCGCATGTCCGAGAAAACTAACAGCGTTCTTACACCTTGTGCCAGTAATAGTGCCGGTGTATACATTACGCCCGATATTGAGCGCATCAGTGGTGTGTGTCTGAAGCGCAGATAGTGCGCATGCCCCCGATACTACTTCTTTCATACCATACTCCACACGAGCATAGTCCTGTGCATGCCTCCAGTAGTCTCGGCACAGCAGCTCATAGCGCAAATGATAGCGCCAGTATATATGCATCATGGGTGCGCATAACAGCGTAATGCAGCGTGGATGGAGCAGGAAGAGGGCATTTAGGTAACAAATGCTAATGCCATACGCTATCGGTAACTGAACATAAATAGAGTGGTTCCAAAAAAGACCAAATGGTCAGTTTGAAATACAGAAAGAGCCTGCCCAAAACAATCTAGGCAGGATGACTGAGACATAGGGCCCTGATGATGAGGCCATAATAATCAGTCTACGGGACTTACAGAATATAGGCATATGTACAGCTTGACCGAGGCAGTCTGACGCTAAGGTAAACCACTCATGCATCACTAACAAGAGCACATGCAGAAGGACCACTGCCTTGGTGTAACCATAAAGTAGCAAAAGACCACGTATGCATAGTGCAATAAATTAGTCCACTAGTATTCTAAAAGGTAACAGAAGTCACTCTCTCTTGAGTGACAAATCAATAAATGGCGTCATGTTCTGTATGGACCAATATAACATTGGCAAGACACACTCTTGTACGGAATAACCAGATTTAAATAAAACACCCAAAATTTAACTGTTCATTCAACCCAACACGGCTGAAAGTTTCCATTAAAAAGATCCATCTAGTCTCCCTCTGGATAATCCTTCTGTCCCAAATGCCCTGTCTCTCAGATTGGGTAACCGTCTCGATGGCTTTAAATGAGATCGATCTAACATCGCCAGCATGATATTCATTGATGTGGCGCGCCACCGGGGTATCACGCTGGTGTATAATATCCCCGATTTGTTCCCCTATCCTCACTTTAAATTGTCTTTTTGTTTTGCCTATATAGTTTAGAGGGCAAGTGCATGTGCACAGGTAAACAACCCCTATTGTTTTGCAATTGGCAAAAGATCTATTATGAAAGGTTCTACCTGTGACAATGCTAGTGAAGGTATTGCTAGCTGTAATAAATTTGCAGAACTTGCATGAGCTGCATCTAAATGTTCCCTGTTCCCGACGATCAAGCCAGGTACTGTTGTGAATTCTGTGGCAGAGCTCCCTCCTGTGGTCACAAGTGGTACTTCGGCTGATTCTCTCTGGGAGCTTCCGTTTTTGGAGGAAAGTGGTACTGCGGCTTCTGAGTTTCCTCCCTCAGGTGATCTGGTGAGGTCGTTAGGTGCTTCTCTACTTAACTCCACCTAATGCTTTGATCCATGCTTCCTGTCAATGTTCCAGTGTTGGACTTGTTTTTCCCTGGATCATTCCTGTGGCCTGCTGCTCTGCATAGCTAAGTTCTTCTTTGCTATTTGTTTGCTATTTTTTCTGTCCAGTTTGTCTAATTGTTTTGCTGGAAGCTCTGGGACGCAAGGGGTGTACCTCCGTACCGTTAGTTCGGTACGGAGGGTCTTTTTGCCCCCTTTGCGTGGTTTTCTTTAGGGTTTTGTGTAGACCGCAAAGTTATCTTTCCTATCCTCGCTCTGTTAAGAAAGTCGGGCCTCACTTTGCTGAATCTATTTCATCCCTACGTTTGTCTTTTCATCTTAACTCACAGTCATTATATGTGGGGGGCTGCCTTTTCCTTTGGGGTATTTCTCTGAGGCAAGGTAGGCTTATTTTCTATCTTCAGGCTAGTTAGTTTCTCAGGCTGTGCCGAGTTGCATAGGCAGAGTTAGGCGCAATCCACGGCTGCCTCTAGTGTTGT
Source organism: Ranitomeya imitator (assembly GCF_032444005.1). Classification (NCBI taxonomy): domain Eukaryota; kingdom Metazoa; phylum Chordata; class Amphibia; order Anura; family Dendrobatidae; genus Ranitomeya; species Ranitomeya imitator. The sequence continues at coordinate 706,316,568 of NC_091284.1, read as the reverse complement.
TTGGAGAGGATTAGGGATTGCGGTCTGCAGAGTTCCCACGTCTCAGAGCTCGTTCTATTATTTTGGGTTATTGTCAGATCACTGTATGTGCTCTGACCGCTATGTCCATTGTGATACTGAATTGCCAATCACAACAAGGTACCCACTTGTTTTGGTGGGCTAAAGTGGCTATGTGATACAAAATCACGGACAGATCTCCCTTTTCTGAACGTCACGGAAGGTTGAGGTGACATTATACTGCCTATGTCAGGGTCTGCTTTTAAAATGCCCCAGAACCTTTTAAGGATCCCCATGACCTTGTGGTTTTGGTCATCATATGTTCCAATGAGTCGTGTCATTTCATTGCCTTCATCACGGACCTTCGGTATAAGGAGTTCAGTTCGACTACAGGCGACCGCCTGTCTACACCCCTCATCGATGATCCGTGATGGATACCCACGATCTCTGAATCTTTTTTTGAGGTTGATGGCCTTAGACACAAAATCTTCCAGGGACGAACACTTTCTCCTCAACCTTAAAAATTGTCCCTTGGGGATCCCTTTCTTAAGGTTAAGGGGGTGATAATTCTCCCAGCGCAGCAAGCTGTTTGATGCTGTAGGCTTCCGAAAAATTGATGTACCAAGATGTCCATCGGGGCATCTTGAAATGAATAAGTCAAGAAAGGGGATTTTGTCACCTCCCACCTCACATGTAAATTTAAGGCCCAGATCATATGTGTTGAGGTGTGAGACAAATCTCTCGAAGGAAGGACCATCTCCAGACCACAGGACGAGGATGTCATCGATGTAGCGCCCTCAGAATAAAATTCTAGGGCACCATGTGACATCCTCGTCCTGGAAAATAACCATATCCTCCCACCAGCCCAGGAGCAGATTAGCATAAGTGGGGGCACAGGGGCTTCCCATAGCTGTGCCCCTGAGCTGGTGGTAGAATTTGCTGCCAAACCGAAAATAATTATGTTCAAGAATGAACTGCAATAGTTTGACCACCAGGCTGTTGTGAGCCCGAAGGTGAGTGCCCCTAGTTTTTAGAAAATATTCAGTCGCTTGGATACCCTTGTTATGGAGGATACTACTGTACAGAGATTCCACATCAATAGATGCAATGATGGTATCTGAATCAATACGTATATCTTCGATTTTATTCAATAGATCAGTAGTATCCCTGAGATATGATGGCAAAGCCGTCACAAAGGGGCGTAGTATGTGGTCCAGATAAACACTAACATTCTGGCAGAGTGCATCAATGCCCGATACTATGGGGCGGCCCTTCAATGGGGTGTACCCTTTGTGAATCTTTGGGAGTGAGTAAAATGTAGCAATAGTGGGAAACCTCAGGAACATAAAGTCAAATTCATTTTTTGGTATTAGGCGACCATCCAAAGCTTCAGTCAAAATACCCAACAATGTCTCAGAGTATATTGCCGTTGGATCATGTCTCAAAACCTCATAGGTCGTGGGGTCAGACAATATCGATTTACAGAGTGTAACATATTGGTCGATGTCAAGGATCACTATATTTCCACCCTTATCGGATTGTTTAATCGTAATATTAGTGTTCCTTTCCAGAGCTTTAAGGGCTTCCATTTCAGAGGAGGTAAGGTTGGGATCAGTGTACTTTCTCTTTGGATTGATCTTTTTTATTTCCTCTGTGATGCCCAGGAGACCGGGGTACCCAGCACCGGACCAATGGGGTCTGTCTCTTGAGGGGGATGTCACGGGTGGCTTGACCCGGTGCTGTGACCTCAGGCAATGCACAGTGTAAGGGGTATCATGAGGGAACAGGCACTTACTTGATCAGCAGCAGGTTCTCCCAGCGGTGATGATCCTGATCCTGGATAGATGGCTATTGTCCAAATGAAAGACTGAGGCACTGAAACGTTTAACCAGTTTACTTCAACATAAAGGGATTTACAATCCAGTCCTGTCACCGGAGTCTGTATGGGAACTCTGAGTTACTTTGACCCTGCCGGGGTCTTCGCCTCTTATTGTACGCAGTTTCTGTGTGGCCCTGCTGCTGTATGTAAACTGGCTGCCGGCCCAATCTGTCCCCTCCGGGTCCTGGTTCGACGGGCAACCCGAGTCCTTTTATTGGCTTACCCCCTCCAGGAGTACCGCTGAACTCTGTGTCTGTTGCTGCGTCCGGCCCTAGTGAAGCTGATACCACCTCATGTTTTTCCGGTTGCTGTATTATATATAATGAATACAGCCACGGATCCGGTATCCGTCTTTGCGCCTGTTCTGGGTAGTGATTAATGCTACCCGGTTCTCACAATGTCCTTTTTCTCTATCCCTCTTCTCCTCAGGCCGGTGATTTAGGCCTGGAAACAGTCACAGGACTGTTAGAAATTCAGCTGTATGACCTCTCACTTTCAGCTCCTTAGCCCAACTGCCAGTTCTTCTCTCAGACCAGAATGGATCAAGGGGAGTCTCTGGAGCTCCCCCTTCTGGCCGGAGGTGGTAGTGCAGTTTTGCTATCTTAGTACTTGTATTTAGTGTCAGTAACTATTTTTGTGGCAAATACCCCTAGGGGTGCCACATTCCCCCTTAGTTAAGAACAGTACTCCGGGACTGTGGGACGATAACATTTTGAAATAACAATTAATATGTACAGAGTCTTAAAAACGAAAAGTTACAAAAACCACTCAAGGAAACAAAAATAGAGTTATGTAAAAAGTCACTTCAAATAGCGTCCATTAATACAATTCTATCCTTGAAGGTACTAGGAAAGGCACTGCACTTTGTGTCCAGGAATTTAGTTCCATTTTTCCAACGGAGTTACCAATATAAAGTTCAAAAAGAGCAAAAAGCAAAGTTCAAAAAGCAGTCTTTCCGGAGCTTTGATTTAGTGCCTCCGGGCTGATAAAAAGTTCAAGAATATGCAAGAAGTTCATACAGACAAGTCTCTGTCGGTACTGGGCTTAAACGTTGCAGAATGATAACAATGACTATAGTTTTATAGTTGGTAATCCGCATACCTGGCCGGTAATTGACCCTGGGTACTACGCTGTGATCTACGTAATAGCGGTGTCTCTTCATGTGGTGTACTACTGTCTACTGCGGATGTAGTATCTGCCCGCTCTGCTAAAGATAATTCCACGACTATGGAGTTGGCAAGTCCACCGTGAATGGGATTACTCTGATCAGGAATCTGTTCTTCCTGGCCTGGAACCTCCCGTAGTACGGGGTCAGCCTCTTCCTGTCTTGGGACTTCTGGTATTGGGTTCGGTGTTGGGTAAAAGGCCACCATGGGAACCAATACTGCACCATGGTATGTTAGTAGGGTTTTGGGAAAGTCTCCTATACAGGTGTGATACATTTCCTCTTCTTTTTCCTTTACTGGTTGGACCTGCATGGGTTGAATAACTTCTGGTTCTGGCTGGACAACTTCTGGCTCTTTCAATGCTTCCGGACATAATTTAAGATTGTCTCTTGACACTAGTACAGATGTTAAGCCTCCGTTTTTGCTAATGAGACACATTTTAGGATTATCCATTCTTGTTGGTAAAACTGTGTAGGGTACGGCTTCCCACTGATTGTCTAGTTTATTGGTTCGACGATTTCTCTTGAGCACTTGGTCACCTGGTCTTAATGGGGTCGCTAGAGCATTCTGGTTGAAAGTTCGCTCTTGTCTTTCTCTAGTTTGCTGAAGGCTTCTTTCCACACTCTCTTGCACTTGGCGATACTGCTTTTGCCGTATGATATCCCAATTGGAGTCTTGAACTTCTGCGTCTGGTTTCAGAATTCCCATTTCTAGATCGATTGGTAATTGGCCGGGTCTTGCACGCATAAGGTAAGCTGGGGTGCAGTTGGTGGAGCTCACCGGGACATGATTATACAGATCCACCAAGTCAGGCAATTTCTCTGGCCATTGATTCCTTTCTGTCTCAGGTAAAGTCTTTAGTAGGTCTATTACAATATGGTTCATCTTCTCGCATAAGCCGTTTGTTTGTGGATGATAGGCCGTCGTCCGGATCTTTTTGCAACCATACATATTACAGAATTCTCTGAAGATCTCTGATTCAAAGGCTGTACCTTGGTCATTGAGAACCCGTTCTGGATATCCATGGGGTCTACAAAAGTACGTTTGGAATGCTTTGGCTGCTGTTTTTGCTGTCAGATCTTTTACGGGTACTACTACCAAGAAGCGTGAATAATGGTCCACGATGGTCAAGGCATAGACATAGCCGGACCGGCTTGGTGTCAACTTCACGTGGTCTAGGGCTACAAGTTCAAGTGGTTGTTTGGTGATTATGGGCTGCAGTGGTGCTCTTTGGTTCTTTTGATCGTTTCTTCTGAGGTTGCACCGGCCACAATTTCTGCACCACTGTTAAAATAAAATCTTTCTCTTAGAAGTACTTCTAACTTTTTCCAACCGAAGTGACCAGCACCATTATGGTAAGCTTCGAGGACCATCTTGACAACTTGTTTAGGCACGATAATCTGCCAAACCAATTCATGTGTTTTCGGATTGGTGTACCTTCTACAGAGCTTCCCTTGATACAGGAACATTTTGCCTCTCTCTTTCCAGAGTTGATGCGTCTCTTCTGGGGCATCCTCATCGGGATATGCACTTTGCTCAGTTAACAGTTCCTTCACCAACTTCACAGCCGGATTGCTGTCTTGGGTGTCAGCCCATCTATGGTGTGCTAACGGATTAAAATTCACCTCTTGTTGTTTCTGATAGGTACTCGACTGATGATGTTTTGCCTTGGGATGATGGAAGGCTGGTAGTTCAATTTCTTCAAGCTCCCCCGTTTCTTCTACATCTCTCAAGTGTGGCATCCGGGATAGGGCATCGGCATTTCCATTCTTGCGACCTGCTCGATACTTGATCTTGAAGTTGTAATTAGATAACCGGGCTATCCATCGCTGTTCTAACGCACCTAATTTGGCTGTGTCCAGGTGGGTCAACGGATTGTTGTCAGTATAGACAATAAATTCTGCAGCGGCCAGATAGTGTTTAAAACGTTCAGTCACAGCCCAAACTACTGCCAGTAGTTCCAATTTGAAGGAGCTATAATTTTCTGGATTTCTTTCAGTAGGCCGGAGCTTTCTACTTGCAAAGGCGATGACTTTCTCCCGACCTTCTTGCTTTTGTGACAGCACCGCTCCTAGTCCCACATTACTGGCATCGGTGTAGAGGATGAAAGGTTGATGGTAATCTGGGTATGCCAGAACCTCTTCACCGGTTAGTGCCTTCTTTAGTTGTTCAAAGGAGTCTTCCCTTTCGTCGTTCCACTGGAAAGGAGGGTTTCGGTTTGAAGGTTTCTTCGTCTGCCCTACCAAGGTGTCTTGCAAGGGTGCTGCAAACTTGGTAAATCCTTTTATAAATCTGCGATAGTAACCCACCAATCCCAGGAATTGCCTCACTTCTTTTGCGCTGGTAGGTCTCGGCCAATCCCTTATGGCGGTTATTTTCTCAGGATCCGGTGCTACTCCCTCCGAACTCATGATGTGTCCCAGGTACTGTACCTTTGGCTTGAGAAGGTGACATTTTGATGGCTTGATTTTCATGCCATACCTGGATAAGGCTTCGAACACTTCTGCCAGGTCTTTTAAGTGTTGTTCGTAAGTCTTTGAGTAGACGATCACATCATCTAGGTACAGGAGGACGGTCTCGAAGTTCTTGTGTCCGAGGCAGCATTCCATCAGCCGCTGGAAGGTACCGGATGCATTGCAGAGTCCGAACGGCATGCGATTAAATTCACTTAGACCCATTGGTGTGGTGAATGCCGTCTTTTCCTTATCTCTCTCAGCCACAGGGACTTGCCAATACCCGCTTGTTAAGTCTAAGGTGGAAAAATAATTAGCAGATTTCAAAGCGGTCAAGGACTCTTCTATCCTAGGCAAGGGGTAGGCGTCTTTATGGGTGATGTTATTAATCTGCCGGTAGTCTACGCACATTCTCATGGTTCCGTCTTTTTTTTTGACAATCACTAGAGGGGCCGCCCAGGGGCTACAGCTGTCTCTTATTACCCCGGCCTGTTTCATCTCCCTCAGCATATCTTTTGCACATTGATAGTGAGCGGGCGGTATGGGTCTATATCTTTCTTTTATTGGGGGATGGTCACCGGTGGGGATTGTGTGTTCTACCCCTTCTATCCGTCCAAAGTCCAATGGGTGTTTACTGAAGACTTGTTCATATTCCGTCACTAGCCTATACACCCCTTGTTTTTGATGGGTAGGTGTTGAATTTATGCCCACGTGTAGCTGTTGGCACCAATCCTCCAATTCTCCATCTGAGCCGTTGACTTCCACCTGACAGGTTGGTTCTAAGGGCTCAATGGTTGTGATGGCATTGTTGTCAACAGTATATAGCTTTGCCACTGTAGCATACCTTGGCAAAGTGACCTCTTCCTCTCCACAGTTCAAAAGTCGTACCGGCACTCGTCCCCGGTGTACCTCGACTACCCCTCGTGCTGTGAGTATAGTGGGCCTGCTGTCGGTGTACACTGGTTCTATTAAGGCTTGATAATCTCGTCCCTTAGTACCAATGGATGCTCTACACCATACCAGCATTTCTGTTTTTGGTGGGATTACAATAGACGTTGGATCACTTCCCCTCACACTGCCGATTTCTCCACCTGCAACTTCTACCTGTTGCCTTAACATCAATACTTTTATTTCCCTCCAGAGAACTCTCTGCTGGCAAGATTGGGCAGTTTCAGCAATTTGCTGTAAGACAGAAATAACTTCGGAAAAGCAGTTCTCTAACACATTCATTCCTATCAATACAGTTGGTTCACAGTTCCGCCGGTCAACATCAACAACAATTATACCCTGTTTCTTCAATTCTACTTTACCAATCTTTATGGTCATCTCCATGAATCCTAGTTTCGGTACCAACTTACCATTACTGGCCCATATATCTAGTTCAACATCAGAGGGCCCTTTATCAATATCTGCATCAGCCCAGTACCTCTTATAAAGGATATACGGTATAGATGAAATCTGGGAACTTGTGTCCAGCAAAGCGTTGAGGGGAATTCCGTCCAGCACGATAGGGATAATGGGTCATCCTCCGATGTACCTGTCGTGCCAGGGTGTTGGGCCTTGAAAGTTCATTCCTGCGAAGCGGCCCGCATTCCCAGGGGATTCCCGTTTAAATCACAATCTCGTGCAAAGTGGCCTGGCTGCTGGCAACGGCGGCAAATGGGCTGTCCATCCGGTTGGTAGCGGTCGCGGGGTCGTCCTCTCCATGTCGGGTATTTCCGGGGTCTCATCCATGGAACATCCTCTCTATGGTTTGCCAACTCCATCTTGGGTCCTCTCATCTCCTGCATGGTTTTAGCCGTTGAAGCAACAACATCAGTTAAAGAGTCAAGCTTTTGTTGAAGAGCCTCATTAGTACTGGGCCCCAGGGGCTTAGCAATGGCCCCGGACATAGCTGATGTCACCGGCACTCCCTGTTGTTGAGGTGCCTCTGCCATGGGTTGTGCAGGATCCTGATGACGAGGTGCATCTGCCAGCTGGAGACGTATAGCGCTCTCTTTTAATTGGGCATATGTCAATCCAGGGTTCTTAAAAACAAGCATGCTCACATGCCCCCGGTGAGAAGGGGTGTAGAGTCCCTCAATAAATTGATCTCTTAGCAGTTTATCGGCTCCGGTGTTAAAAATGAGTTCAGCCAGTGTAAGTGATTTAAGGGCTTCCTGCAGGTTTAAGGCAAAGTCTCTCACGCCCTCATTAGCTTTTTGTTTGCAATTAAAGAATCGCACTTTAGCTTTGCTGCTGGCAGTGGTTTCAAATGTAGCTTTTAATCCAGCAAATATGCGTTCAACAGTGCCTTTTAGATCAGCTGCCCATGCTGTGACTTCTCGCTTAGCATGGCCACTTAACTGCATCATCAGGAGACTAACACGCTGAACTTCACCCACGGGGAACATGTCAAAATGGGCCAGCATCTTTTCTCTGAAATCGTCAAGGGTATTAGGCTCACCTTCATACATTGGAAGCCACGGGCCACCCGGGGTATATGACATCAGCACCGGCATGATGGGCGCCACTCCTTGCACCGCTGCACTGCCGGACTCTCTATCGACACTCTGTCTTTCAGCTGCATTAGCGTCGCCGGGTGCTGCGGCGTCTCCGTGCTGCGACATACTGTGCCCCCTTAGTTAATCCGGACCCTTCCGATCCTCCGCTTCCGTCGGGATAGTGTAGATTCATTCCGCTGTGCAGCAGGATTGGTTTTCCCCTTGCTCTGACGTCAGAGCGCTCAGCTTGGTGCCGCCCACAATGACACGCCCCCTGCTGCTCCCGCCCGCCGCGCGCTCTGTAATGGTGGATTCTGAAGTTTTTCAGTCAGACTGGGGCTCAGGTAATGGCGTAGCTCAATTAACAGTCTCGTGCCTAACGGTTATGAGGTGATGGCGGCCATCTTTACTCCATTATAACCAATGGGGAAAAGTCACTTTCAATAGTTTTTAATGGGAAATGAAATTTTCTTTAATAAAGTCAATTTTCAAGATTTTTCATCCAAGTTTTCACAGTTTTGGGCTCCAATCACGGCACACAATACCCGGTATACGGGCTGGCTGAATCCTGTTCGTGACGCCAATTGTGATGCCCAGGAGACCGGGGTACCCAGCACCGGACCAATGGGGTCTGTCTCTTGAGGGGGATGTCACGGGTGGCTTGACCCGGTGCTGTGACCTCAGGCAATGCACAGTGTAAGGGGTATCATGAGGGAACAGGCACTTACTTGATCAGCAGCAGGTTCTCCCAGCGGTGATGATCCTGATCCTGGATAGATGGCTATTGTCCAAATGAAAGACTGAGGCACTGAAACGTTTAACCAGTTTACTTCAACATAAAGGGATTTACAATCCAGTCCTGTCACCGGAGTCTGTATGGGAACTCTGAGTTACTTTGACCCTGCCGGGGTCTTCGCCTCTTATTGTACGCAGTTTCTGTGTGGCCCTGCTGCTGTATGTGAACTGGCTGCCGGCCCAATCTGTCCCCTCCGGGTCCTGGTTCGACGGGCAACCCGAATCCTTTTATCGGCTTACCCCCTCCAGGAGTACCGCTGAACTCTGTGTCTGTTGCTGTGTCCGGCCCTAGTGAAGCTGATATCACCTCACGTTTTTCCGGTTGCTGTATTATATATAATGAATACAGCCACGGATCCGGTATCCATCTTTGCGCCTGTTCTGGGTAGTGATTAATGCTACCCGGTTCTCACAATGTCCTTTTTCTCTATCCCTCGTCTCCTCAGGCCGGTGATTTAGGCCTGGAAACAGTCACAGGGCTGTTAGAAATTCAGCTGTATGACCTCTCACTTTCAGCTCCTTAGCCCAACTGCCAGTTCTTCTCTCAGACCAGAATGGATCAAGGGGAGTCTCTGGAGCTCCCCCTTCTGGCCGGAGGTGGTAGTGCAGTTTTGCTATCTTAGTACTTGTATTTAGTGTCAGTAACTATTTTTGTGGCAAATACCCCTAGGGGTGCCACACCTCCATAACCAACTTTGAGAAAATGTCAATATTCCTATAGTCCCCTAGTGGTGGCATCCGGGTGCTCTTATTCTTTAAGGCAGAGAAGGGGCCCTCTCCTACACCTCTTGCACCTTCCTCATATAGATCTGCTAGGAGGTTCAAATCCGATAGGGAGTCTGGGGAGATGCCTAACTGTACACATCTGTTGGTGTCATTATTGATAAAGAATTTTCTCCATTTTAATTTTCTCAGAAAGAGGTTAATATCCTTGGCCCAAGAAAAACAATCAAATCTGGTGGTTGGCACGAACGACATTCCTGAAGCTAGGACTGATTGTTCAGCTAAAGACAGAACATGAGAGGAGAGATTGATATGCACTCTATCACTTGTGAAGCTTATCTTTTTTGGCCCGTTTGTACTCTGGTTCTCAGGGAGTATGGTAGAAGGTCCCTGTTCTCTAAAAAAGAGACTGAGGACGAGGAAGAAGGTTGTGATGTGGGTACCCCATCTATATCGTGTGTCAGCCCACCCCTATATCGTGTGATTTCGCCTTCCCCTGTAGCCGTTGTCTTGCCATCTTCTGGTATGTCCCCTCCTAGGGTTACCCCCCCCCTCTATAGTTGTTTTTAGGTCGTGCCCCTAAGGATCTAGACTCTGTATCGGAGATGTCAATGTCAGACGATGAAATATCCCCTGGGGGTTAGTGTCTTTAGTGAATACAAATGCTCTTTTTTCTTTAAAATCTGCCAGATCTCTCACGAAATGTCTATGCTTTCGATCCTTCAGATTGATCTGATATTTTTCTACTGATGTTTTTAGGGTTGTCTCCCTATTGGAAAAATCAGGGTCTGTCTTATGTTTCAAAGCCTCCTCTATTAGATCCTGTAGGGTTTTAGTTGTTTTTTCCAGAGTATTTTTTTTCCTCCTCCAGCAGTATGTTCATAAACCGTACAGAGGACTGGATCGATTCTCTTTCCCACTTCTCAATCAGTGTATCTGATCTAGATCTAAAGGCAGGTGTAGTCTGTATCCACAAGCCTCTCGGTACTATATTTTGTCTAATGTAGTGTTCCAAAGACTGTACCTCCCACCAGGATTTGATGTTATTCCTGTAGGCCACATAAAGCTCTGAAAAGATGGTTTTCAGGGACGGTGTATCGGTAGGGTTTACAGTAGGATTATGTTCAGAGAAAACTTCTCTAACATCATTGAGCCATTTATTGGTGTTAACTGGTCCCGCCAAAAAGCTTGCCATAATAAGTAACTAAGACGAAAAACCAATGTACAATGTAGCTGAGGTCTAATATTAAAGAGAAAAAACAAAAAAGAACTAACGAAGACCTAAAAAATATGTTTTAATGTAATAATTAAAACCAAGAACAAAAATACCAAATACCATAGACCAATAGTAGAGAAACCCTGCAGGATCGCTGGTCTCCGATGTATGATACCGGACAAAAAATATATATGTCAGAAATGCCTAGGGAAGATAGATGTGCCTATCCCTAAAGCAGTGTTTTTCAACCAGTGTGCCGCATGGTCGGGTGTGCCGCGGGGAACGTTCCCCAAACTATCGTGTCCCCTCCGGTTCACTTGCTTGCCTGAGTCCCTTCCTTCCTTCAGCGGTCTGACCGCCGCTGGCACTTCCGCATCAGGGAAGCGCCAGCAGCGGCTGACGTCACAGTCTGGCTCTGTCACTCTGAGCGTGCGTGTGACAGGCTGCCGCCGCCGCTGCTGCTTAGCCTTAGTCAGTGTCGTAGCGCCGGTCTCAGTTCGGGTGGCGTGTGTGGTTGGAGTGCAGTGGACGGTGACGGTACTAATTCAGTCCTAAACCACGGGGAGGGGGAGGGAGCAGCGGCCAGGGCAGTGGCAACAGCAAAACTGATATATATATATATATAGATAGATATATATACATACGCACAGAGGACATATGGGGGCACAAATCTGGACATATAAGGGCACAAATCTGGACATTATGGGGGCACCGATCTGGACAGTACGGCCCATACTGTCCAGATCTGTGCCCCCATAACATAATGTCCAGATTTGTGCCCCCATACTGTCCAGATCTGTGCCCCCATATGTCCTCTGTGCGTATGTATATATATCTATCTATATATATATATATATATCAGTTTTGCTGTTGCCCCTGCCCTGGCCGCTGCTCCCTCCCCCTCCCCGTGGTTTAGGACTGAATTAGTACCGTCACCGTCACCGTTCTGGCTATTGCAGATTCAGTCTTCCCAGCCTGGTGCAGGGCTACAATTTTGTTTCTGGTGTCCTTTGACAGCTCTTTGGTCTTCACCATAGTGTAGTTTGGAGTCAGACTGTTTGAGGGTGTGCACAGGTGTCTTTTTATACTGATAACAAGTTTAAACAGGTACCATTACTACAGGTAATGAGTGGAGGAAAGAGGAGACTCTTAAAGAAGAAGTTACAGGTCTGTGAGAGCCAGAAATCTTGATTGTTTGTTTCTGACCAAATACTTATTTTCCACCATAATATGCAAATAAAATGTTAAAAAAACAGACAATGTGATTTTCTGGATTTTTTTTTTCTCAGTTTGTCTCCCATAGTTGAGGTCTACCTATGATGTAAATTACAGACGCCTCTCATCTTTTTAAGTGGTGGAACTTGCACTATTGCTGACTGACTAAATACTTTTTTGCCCCACTGTATATATATATAGGAATACATGGGACTGTATGTATGAGGTTACATGGGATTGTATATATGAGGGGGTTATCCTTTTTATTTCACTTTTTTTAAAATAAATAATTTATTGAAAGGACCTCTGCCAGGCATATTTCACTCTTGAGGGCTTAAAAAGCAGCTCTGGTGGTGATAAGAAGCTGATTTAAAACTCCCAAGAGTGAACGCCGTGAGAGCTGTATGTGTGGAATAATAAATTATATTTTGGCGGTCTTCAGCAGTCATGTCCTGCTTGAATTGACTCTAGTGGCGTAGCACTTTGCAGCCGGCTCTATTCTACTTATAGAGAAAGCTGAGTGCTACGTCACTAGTGTCAATTCAAGCAGGAAATGCAGACCGTAGTAATATAAGTTATTATTCCACACATACAGCTCTCACGGAGTTCACTCTTGGGGGGTTTAAATCAGCTTCTTATCACCACAAGAGCTGCTTTTTAAGCCCTCAAGAGTGAAATATGCCTGGCAGAGGTCCTTTAAGTGTGCCAGATATAATGTAATACTCTTCTATTTTAGTGTGTGGCTGCGCACACTATCTCAGCAGTGATGGAGAAGTATTTGAGAATGGAAAAGGCAAATGCCGAACAGGACCCTGGACACAATTCTAGCCCAGATGAAGGCCCTAGTAAGAGAGGTCGACAAAAGAAAAAAGACAAGACGGTGAGCTCAAGGCAATACAGTGAAAGCTATCTTTCATTTGGATTTACTTTCACTGGGGATGCGACAGCACCAACACCACTGTGCTTGGTGTGTGGTGAGAAGCTATCCAATAGCGCCATGGTGCCAAGCAAGCTTAAACGCCATCTGCAAACGAAACACCCTTCCGTCCAAAACAAGCCGATGGAGTATTTTGTACGCTTACGTACAAACAATGAGAAAGGGGCAACTTTTTTGAGAAAAAGCACAAAGGTAAATGAGAGAGCCCTCAAAGCTGGCTACCTTGTTGCTGAACTCATAGCTAAATCAAAAAAGTCCCACACTGTGGCAGAAACATTAATACTGCCAGCTTGTAAAGCTATTGTAAATGAGATGCTTGGCCCTGACGCAGCCAAAGAGATAGCTAAAGTGCCTCTCTCTGATAACACAATTGCCAGACGGATTGATGACATGTCTGCGGACATTGAAACAGTTGTTTTGGAAAAAGTGCGCATCAGTAAGAAATTTGCCTTGCAACTTGATGAGTCGACGGATATCAGTGGACATTGTCAGCTGTTGGCCAATGTGCGTTTTGTGGATGGAGAAGCCATTACAGAAAACTTCCTATTTTGCAAGGCACTGCCAGAAAAATCAACAGCAGAGGTAATATTCCAGGTCACATCGGAATATCTTGATAAAAGTGGGCTTACATGGGAAAACTGCACAGGTGTCTGCACTGATGGAGCTGCAGCCATGGTCGGGCGCATCAAAGGCTTTGTAAGTAGGGTTAAAGAAAGAAACCCAGATGTTCTTGTTACCCACTGTTTCTTGCACCGTGAGGCCCTCGTTGCAAAGACCTTACCAGCAGATCTAGCTCCTGTGTTGGATGATGTTGTGCGCATAGTGAACTTTGTGAAGACGCGACCTTTGAGATGTCGCTTATTTGCGTCTTTGTGTACAGAAATGGGAGCGGAACATAAAATCTTATTGCTCCACACGGAGGTCAGGTGGCTGTCACGCGGCAAAGTGCTGGCCCGTGTGTATGAGTTGCGAGAGGAACTTAAAATATTTCTGACAAACGAGAGGTCCGATTATTCAAAGCTGCTTGCAAGTGATCAGTGGTGTGCAAAGCTGGCATACCTGGCTGATATATTTCAATATCTGAATGAACTAAACACACGGATGCAAGGCCGAAATGAAAACCTGCTTACAAGCACTGATAAAAATTAACGGATTCCGTTTAAAGGTGCAGCTCTGGCAGCAACATGTGCAGGGTGGCAACCTTCAGATGTTCCCGCTCACCGAGAAACTGCATGATGACAATACTGCTGCAATGTGCGAGGTGATTGGCAGACATTTGAAAACTCTTGAGGAGAAGTTATCGTTTTATTTCTCTTCAACCTTCACAGAATGCCTTGACTGGGTTAGGGACCCATACAGCTCATTATCCGTTGCTGGAAAGGACATGACTTTAAAGGAGCAAGAGGAACACATTGAACTGAAGCAAGATCGCGGTTTAAAGCGAAAGTTTGCTGATCTTCCTTTGGACAGTTTTTGGTTATCTGTTGCCAAGGAGTTCCCCATTCTGGCCAACAAAGCTATTTTGACATTGCTCCCATTTTCGACCACATATCTATGTGAGCTGGGCTTCTCAAGCTTGACTGCGATAAAAACTAAAAACAGGGAGAGACTGAGAACTGTTGAGGAAGAGCTTCGTGTGTGTCTTTCCACCATTCCTGCCAGGATATCCCTTTTGTGTTTATCGAAACAGGCCCAGGTTTCACACTGAGTGAGTATAAATACATTTAGAATCTATATTATTAACTATATGTATAATATGTACTGTTTTAGTGTCATTTTGTGCCATTTTGGTTGGTGGTGTGCCCCGGGATTTTTTAAGTATAAAAAGTGTGCCGCGGCTCAAAAAAGGTTGAAAATCACTGCCCTAAAGGATTCCCTTCCTGACAGCGGATGTTGGCACCCTGGGATACGATATGGCGCCCCCGCTCAACGTAGACTGACCCTGAAGACCCTAGCAGGAGTCCCTACCAACAAGCCACCACCAAAAATAACACCACAAAAAAAGAAAAGAAAAGACAAAAATAGTGATAGTGTACACTAACAGTGCTGCTAAATACTGGCTATTGGTGCAATGATGGCACAAGAAAGCTTAAATTCAATTAACTCTGTCATATAGCGTGGGCTAAAGATGAGTTATGGTGCTTAGAAGGATTGATAATGGTGTAGTATACAGTTATCAAGAAAAAAGTGCTCGCCTTCTTTTATAATAGTATACACATATTACAGAGGACAAGCCAACGTATATGTCCCAAGTATATCCACTTTCGTATTAAAGATATGACTAAGGCCTCAGGCCCCTCCATATGGTATTTGATTACGCACCATGGTAATGTCCTTTCAAAACAGTGTGACTTGTATAAATGACAGAGTTGAAATGCTATACAGACTTGGTCACATATTGGCATCACTGCCGTAATGTCAAAAGGTATACCACATAGAAAATTCTCATTAGAACACATCTCATATGGTAATAGCTCATGTCTGAACCAGATTTGCCATACTGCAAACTTAGAAAAAATGCAGAGATGAGAGGGTAAATTCCTCAGTCTTAATACCTAGTGGCATCACCGCTAGATGGAAAAATAATAAACAGGTTCAAATGTAATGAGGGGCATCATCGCCAGATAGAAAATCATAGAAGTACTTGGTGGCATCCACGCCAGAGAAGAATGTATGCATGGAGTATCAGTCACCTGATCATGAGAGCTGATAGGTTCACAAATGAGGGCATCCTCGCCAGATAAACATACTTTGCAGATAAATACTGGAATGGCATCAGCGCCAGAAAAAATAATAAAGCAGAGAGAGAAATGCCCAAATGGTCACCTAATCAAAAAACCAGATGGCATCCTCGCCAGACAAAATAATCTTTTTCACATATAGAGGCACCATAACCAGGGGTGTGATTAGGATATAACCTCCCTCACAGGGCTGGTATGTACTCCACACACTAATAAGCAGGTGCTCAAATGATGTTAGCATTGAGCTTGATAGCCAACATCATGTACATGTCATATAGTGACAGGGCGCCAGCCCAGCAGCACATGTGTGTACTTTAAATGTACTTATCTCAAAGAGACGAGTATCTCAAAGAGACGAGTGTCTCATCCCTACGCGTTTCGCCCCATAAGGAGGTCCAGGGGGGCTCATCAGGGGAATGCCGATCATAGGCATAGGCAGCGGGCGAGGTGGGCGCTGCACGCGGTCCAAAGAAAGCTGTGGCCATGAGAGCGTCCCCGTGGTATAAGTGTGTTGGACCCGGAAGTGAATCCAATACCTCCGGAGTGCGTCGCAGCCAGTGCGCATGCCTAAGATGTCTCCTGCACAGTATCTAGGCCGTGTACCCCATCGCGCAAGTCCGAGAAAACTAACAGCGTCCTGACACCTTGCGCCAGTAATAGTGCCGGTGTATACATTACGCCCGATATTGAGCGCATCAGTGGTGTGTGTCTGAAGCGCAGATAGTGCGCATGCCCCCAATACTACTTCTTTCATACCATTCATACCATACTCCACACGAGCATAGTCCTGTGCATGCCACCAGAAGTCTCGGCACAGCAGCTCATAGCGCAAATGATAGCGCCAGTATATATGCATCATGGGTGCGCATAACAGCGTAATGCAGCATGGATGGAGCAGGAAGAGGGCATTTAGGTAACAAATGCTAATGCCATACGCTATCGGTAACTGAACATAAATAGAGTGGTTCCAAAAAAGACCAAATGGTCAGTTTGAAATACAGAAAGAGCCTGCCCAAAACAATTTAGGCAGGATGATTGAGACATATAGCCCTGATGATGAGGCCATAATAATCAGTCTACGGGACCTACAGCTTAACTCCTTCAAGTCACGGCCCTTTTTCGTTTTTGCGTTTTCATTTTTCACTTCCCTCCTTCCCAGAGCTATAACTTTTTTATTTTTCCGTCAATATGGTCATGTGAGGGCTTATTTTTTGCGGGACGAGTTGTACTTTTGAACGACACCATTGGTTTTACCATGTCTTTTACTAGAAAACGGGAAAAAAATTCCAAGTGTGGTGAAATTGCAAAAAAAAGTGCAATCCCACACTTGTTTTTTGCTTGGCTTTTTTGCTAGGTTCATTAAATGCTAAAACTAACCTGCCTTTGTGATTCTCTAACATGTCTAGGTTATTTTTTATCCAAGTGGTGAAAAAAAATTCAAAACTTTGCTTAAAAAAAAAAAAAGTGCCATTTTCCGATACCCAAAGCGTCTCCATTTTTCGTGATCTGGGGTCGGGTGAGGGCTTATTTTTTGCGTGCCGAGCTGACGTTCTTTTGATCGCCCGTTATTGCATTTTAATGCAATGTCACGGCGACCAAAAAAACGTAATTCTGGCGTTTCAGATTTTTTTCTCGCTACACTGTTTAGCGATCAGGTTAATGCTTTTTTTTATTGATAGATCGGGCGATTCTGAATGCGGCAATACCAAATACGTGTAGGTTTTTTTTTTTTAATTGTTTTATTTAGGATGGGGCGAAAGTGGGGTGATTTAAACTTTTATATTTTTTATATTTTTTTCATATTTTTAAAAACATTTTTTTTTACTTGTGCCATGCTTCAATAGCCTCCATGGGAGGCTAGAAGCTGGCATAGCCTGATCGGCTCTGCTACATAGCAGCGATCATTAGATCGCTGCTATGTAGCTGAAATGCAGGTGTGCTGTGAGCGCCGACCACAGGGGGGCGCTCACAGCAGGCCGGTATCAGTAACCATAGAGGTCCCAAGGACCTCTATGGTTACCTTCCTGATGCATCGCTGGCCCCCGATCATGTGACGGGGTCGGCGATGACATCATTTCCGGCCGCCCCGGCCGAAAGCGCCGGTTAAATGCCGCTGTCTGCGTTTGACAGCGGCATTTAACAGGTTAATAGCGGCGGGTGAATAGCGATTTCACCCGCCGCTATTGCGCACATGTCAGCTGTACAAAACAGCTGACATGTCGCGACTTTGATGTGGGCTCACCGCCGGAGCCCACATCAAAGGGGGTGACACGGCATGCGCTGTACTAGTACGGCGCATGTCGTGAAGGGGATATAGGCATATGTATATGCATATGTACAGCTTGACCGAGGCAGTCTGATAGTCTAAGAGGTCTCCTGCACAGTATCTAGGCCGTGTACCCCATCGCGCAAGTCCGAGAAAACTAACAGCGTCATGACACCTTGCGCCAGTAATAGTGCCGGTGTATACATTACGCCCGATATCATGCATCACTAACAAGAGCACATGCAGAAGGACCACTGCCCTGGTGTAACCATAAAGTAGCAAAAGACCACGTATGCATAGTGCAATAAATTAGTCCACTAGTATTCTAAAAGGTAACAGAAGTCACTCTCTCTTGAGTGACAAATCAATAAATGGTGTCATGGTCTGTATGGACCAATATAACATTGGCAAGACACACTCTTGTACGGAATAACCAGATTTAAATAAAACACCCAAAATTTAACTGCTCATTCAACCCACCAAGGCTGACAGATTCCATTAAAAAGATCCATCTAGTCTCCCTCTGGATAATCCTTCTGTCCCAATTGCCCTGTCTCTCAGATTGGGTAACCGTCTCGATGTTCCGGAAGGCGGAATCGGCTCTGCAGAGCTGCGATGCGCGAACTTGCCATGCTGGAACGCCGCAAGTGAGCGCACTCTAGGCGGACCTTGTGCAGCAGTGCATCAAGATCCGGATAGTCCCTCAAAAAAGTCTGCACGACCAAGTTGAGCACAAGTGCCAGACATGGGATTTGAGTGAGGTGGCCTAGGCCCAGAGCTGCCACCAGAATTCGGCCATTGTCACACACTACCATGCCTGGCTGGAGATTCGCTGGCACAAACCACACGTCGCTCTCCTGCTTGATGGCATTCCAGAGCTCCTGCGCTGTGTGGCTTCAATTCCCCAAAGAAATTCATTTCAATACGGCCTGTTCACGTTTGGCCACAGCTGTGCTCATATCGGTCGTAACAGGTAAGCGTTCTCGGGTCCATGTGGAGGTAGACTGTGATGGCTCCTGCAGCGATGATTCAGAGGAACTGGAGTATGAGGAGGAGTCAATGTGTACAGACTGGATTCCTGCAATCCTTGGAGTTGGCAGAACACGTACAGTGCCACTCTCAAGATCTGTACCCGGCTCCACAACATTTACCCAATGGGCAGTGAGGGAAAGGTGTCGTCCCTGCCCATGGTTACTGGTCCATTGTAACAGGGCTACCGCGACAGAGAGGTTCCAGAGAACCGCAGCGCCCTGGGCCTCGTTCACACACAGTGAACAGAAGCTCTTCTCCTGTGTTCTGACCTGGCTGCTTTGTGCCAGCAGTGCAGGAGTTAACCTTATTGCTCAGTTGCTGAGAGCTGGGTCTCTCAGCTGAAGTGGATTTTGTAATCTCATCCTCTATATGAACTCAGCCCTGACTACAGCTATTGTCAGTGATCAGTTCAGCTGCCTGGCTTGGAGAGTCTGAAGGAGCATAGTGTTGGAGCTTGGAGGTTTATTTACAGAGATTGGTGTCTGCTGTTTTGGTTGTATGTTAAACCTGTTTTCCTTCCTAGTTTTTTCCTTCTCTTCCCTTCTCTGTGTTTGTTCTGTGGTTGTGTGAGCATTTGGTGAGTTTGAGACTTTAAGTTACCTTGTCTGTATACCCTGTTAGTTGTTGTATTTATACACTGGTGCAGTCCACCTCCCCTGGGGGGAGGGAGGCCACTGATAGGGCGTGCACAGGAGACAGGGATACGCTGGCGGCTCAGGCCTCCTAACCATCATAGGTACCCCTGAGATAAGGGAAAGCCAGGGCCCCATTATAGTGGCAGGGACAGGTGCGGGTCCCAGTATGCCATCCTGCCTTTTTATCGCCATTAACGGCGTGACATCCATGCATCGGTGGTCAGGTGGACCTTGCTACTGACGGTGTTTAGTAGTACATGTTTAATTTTTCCCTCCACATGCTTTTACAGGGCAAGGACGGCTTGCCTGTTGAAATAAAAGCGGCTGGGCAAGTTGTATTGTGGGACTGCCAATGCCATGAAGTTACGGAATGTGTCAGTCTCCACCAGCCTGAATGAGAGCATTTCAAGGGACAGTAGTTTTGCAATGCCAGCATTCAGAGCCTCTACTCGAGGGTGGTTTGCCGAGTATGAGCGCCTTTTCTCCCATGCCTGTGCTACCAATGGCTGTAGACTGGCCTAGGAGTGTGAGGATGACAGGGAACATGGTGCTGTGGGTGGAATTACACTGTGTCTCTGTACAACAGTGCCAGAGGTTCTTCCATGGCGATCCTGTGAGGAAGCCTAACCAGCTGTGTGTGAGCTGGAGGAAGAGGCTACAACACGAGCTGAAGAGGTGGTAGGTGGCGCTGTAGGTTGGCCTAGGTCTTCAGTGTGTCTTTGTAACTCCACGACGTGCTTGGTCCACACATGTTTCCACATATTTGTGGTATTGAGGTTGCTGACACTTTTCCCTCTTTTTACTTTCTGATTACACAGCTTGCATTTGACAAAGCAAATGTCATCTGCAACTGTGTCAAAAAAGGACCAGGCACTGCAAGTCTTGGGAGCGCCCGTTTTAGGTTTTGGAAGAGGCATGCTCCAAATGAGTGCCGAAGTGGAGACTACAGGCAACCCAGTCTGCCCCCTCCCTCTCCCTCCTTTTTGGGCCGTTCGGTGAAACTCTTCCTCAGAGCTGCTCCCACCAGCTTTCTGTACCTCATGCCATGATGGGTCAAGGACCTCATCATCTACACTACCCTCTTCCAACAACTGCTTCTCCTGGGTAGTCTCGGCAGCACAGTACGCACTGAGGTGCGCTGACCCACCCGCCTCTTCAGATTCAGAGAGACAAAGCAGTTGCGCATCACTGCATACTGCCTCTTCTTCAATTTCTCGAATGCTGCTTGGCTGGCCCCCTCTTTCCAAGCCAAGAGATTCAGAGAACAGAAGTAGAGATGGCTCCTGTCCAGGTCTCTCTGACTGCCTGGGCAATTTGGCAGGTGGTGAAGAGACAGATGGATGCTCTTCAGTAGGGTTGAGCGAAACGGATCGTTCATTTTCATAAGTCGCCGACTTTTGGCACAGTCGGGTTTCATGAAACCCGACCCGATCCCTGTGTGGGGTCGGCCATGCGGTACGCGACTTTCGCGCCAAAGTCGTGTTTCAATTACGTGAAAAGCGCCATTTTTCAGCCAATGAAGGTGGACGCAGAGTCTGGGCAGCGTGATGACATAGGTCTCAGTCCCCACCATCTTAGAGAAGGGCATTGCAGTGATTGGCTTGCTGTCTGCGGCGTCACAGGGGCTATAAAGGGGCGTTCCCGCCGACCGCCATGTTACTGCTGCTGATCTGAGCATAAGGAGAGGTTGCTGCCGCTTCGTCAGAAGCAGGGATAGCGTTAGGCAGGGTCCATTAACCCCCAAACCGCTTGTGCTGTAGCGATTTCCACTGTCCAACACCACCTTTTGTTTGCAGGGACAGTGGAAGCTAAATTTTTTTCCTCAGCGCTGTAGCTCATTGGGCTGCCCTAGAAGGCTCCCTGATAGCTATATTGCTGTGTGTACGCCGCTGTGCAAACCAACTGCTTTTTTTAAAGCACAAATCCTGTTGCTCCTTCCTTTCTGCACAGCTATCTTGTTTGTTTGTCCACACTTTTGATTTAATTTGTGCAGCAGTCCACTCCTTGTTATTGCTGCCTGCCATACCTTGCTGAGATTACTGCAGGGAGATAGTAATTGTAGGACAGTCCCTGTTTTTTTTTTTAATTCTCCCTGAAAAAAAATAAAAAGTGGGAGATTAATCTTGGCATTTGTGCTTGAGTGCCAGTTGTGTGTGCCATCTCTCTCCAATTGTGGGGCACAGAAAGCCTAGTGTCTATAATCCTTTTTTTTTTTTTTTTTAATTCTCCCTAAAAAAAAAATAGTGGGAGATTAAGATTGGCATTTCTGCTAGAGTGCCAGTCCTGTGTGTGCCATCTCTCTCCAATTTTGGGGCACAGAAAGCCTAGTGTGTAATACTGGCCCTGATTTCTTGGCAATTCTCCCTAACAAAAAAAAGTAGTGGGAGATTAAGATTGGCATTTCTGCTAGAGTGCCAGTCCTGTGTGTGCCAGCTCTCTCCAATTTTGGGGCACAGAAAGCCTAGTGTGTAATACTGGCCCTGATTTCTTGGCAATTCTCCCTAACAAAAAAAGTAGTGGGAGATTAAGATTGGCATTTCTGCTAGAGTGCCAGTCCTGTGTGTGCCATCTCTCCAATTTTGGGGCACAGAAAGCCTAGTGTGTAATACTGGGCCTGATTTCTTGACAATTCTCCCAGAAACAAAAAAAAGTGGGAGATTAAGATTGGCATTTGTGCTTGAGTGACAATCCTGTGTGTGTGGCATCTCTCTCAAATTGTGGGCCACAGAAAGCCTAGTGTCTTTTTTTTTTATTTTGGTTTTTAAATTCTCCCTGAAAAAAAAAAAATAGTGGGAGATTAATATTGGCATTTGTGCTTCTGTGCCAGTCGTGTGTGTCATCTCTCTGAAATTGTGGGCCACAGAAAGCCTAGTGTCTTTTTTTTTATTTTGGTTTTTAAATTCTCCCTGAAAAAAAATAAATAGTGGGAGATTAATATTGGCATTTGTGCTTGAGTGCCAGTCGTGTGTGCCATCTCTCTCAAATTGTGGGCCACAGAAAGCCTAGTGTCTGTTTTTTATTTTATTTTGGTTTTTAAATTCTCCCTGAAAAAAAAAAAAAGTGGGAGATTAATATTGGCATTTGTGCTTCAGTGCCAGTCGTGTGTGCCATCTCTCTCAAATTGTGGGCCACAGAAAGCCTAGTGTCTTTTTTTTTATTTTGGTTTTTAAATTCTCCCTGAAAAAAAAAATAGTGGGAGATTAATATTGGCATTTGTGCTTCTGTGCCAGTCGTGTGTGCCATCTCTCTGAAATTGTGGGCCACAGAAAGCCTAGTGTCTGTTTTTTTTTGGTTTTTAAATTCTCCCTGAAAAAAAATAAATAGTGGGAGATTAATATTGGCATTTGTGCTTGAGTGCCAGTCGTGTGTGCCATCTCTCTCAAATTGTGGGCCACAGAAAGCCTACTGTCTGTTTTTTATTTTATTTTTGTTTTTAAATTCTCCCTGAAAAAAAATAAATAGTGGGAGATTAATATTGGCATTTGTGCTTGAGTGCCAGTCGTGTGTGCCATCTCTCTCAAATTGTGGGCCACAGAAAGCCTAGTCTCTGTTTTTTTTTTTTTTTTGGTTTTTAAATTCTCCCTGAAAAAAAAAAATAGTGGGAGATTAATATTGGCAATTGTGCTTCAGTGCCAGTCGTGTGTGCCATCTCTCTCAAATTGTGGGCCACAGAAAGCCTAGTGTCTTTTTTTTTATTTTGGTTTTTAAATTCTCCCTGAAAAATAAATAGTGGGAGATTAATATTGGCATTTGTGCTTCAGTGCAAGTCGTGTGTGCCATCTCTCTCAAATTGTGGGCCACAGAAAGCCTAGTGTCTGTTTTTTTTTTGGGGGGGGGGTTTAAATTCTCCCTGAAAAAAAATAAATAGTGGGAGATTAATATTAGCATTTGTGCTTCTGTGCCAGTCGTGTGTGCCATCTCTCTCAAATTGTGGGCCACAGAAAGCCTAGTGTCTGTTTTTTTTTTTTTGTTTTTAAATTCTCCCTGAAAAAAAATAAATAGTGGGAGATTAATATTGGCATTTGTGCTTCAGTGCAAGTCGTGTGTGCCATCTCTCTCAAATTGTGGGCCACAGAAAGCCTTGTGTCTGTTTTTTTTTTTTTTTGGGGGGGGGGTTAAATTCTCCCTGAAAAAAAATAAATAGTGGGAGATTAATATTGGCATTTGTGCTTCTGTGCCAGTCGTGTGTGCCATCTCTCTCAAATTGTGGGCCACAGAAAGCCTAGTGTCTGTTTTTTTTTTTTTTTGGTTTTTAAATTCTCCCTGAAAAAAATAAATAGTGGGAGATTAATATTGGCATTTGTGCTTCAGTGCCAGTCGTGTGTGCCATCTCTCTCAAATTGTGGGCCACAGAAAGCCTAGTGTCTGGGTTTTTTTTTATTTTGGTTTTTAAATTCTCCCTGAAAAAAAATAAATAGTGGGAGATTAATATTGGCATTTGTGCTTCAGTGCCAGTCCTGCGTGTGTTGCATCTGTCTCATTTTGTGCCACAGAAAACCGAGTGTGTAACATTGTGCCTGATTTTCCTTGCAGTCTCACCCACCTACAAAGGGATATCTAAATCCTACAGAAGTTTGAGTTCACCTTGTAAGTTGTTTTACAGTAACAAATACCGTTACTTTGGTTACGTTTTTAAAACAATGAAGAAGTCTGGTGGAAGAGGTCGTGGCCGTGGGCGTTCATTGCCAGCTGGTAATGATGGTAGTGGTGGTGGAGCATCAGGTGGTCGTGGGAAAAACAATATAGCACCTAAGTCTCGAGCTGTGGAGCCAGGTTCGTCGTCTGGCTACACAAGGCCTCGAACGCTCTCTTTTCTGGGAGTAGGAAAACCGCTTTTAAAGCCGGAGCAGCAAGAGCAAGTTTTGGCTTTCCTTGCTGACTCAGCCTCTAGCTCTTTTGCCTCCTCTTCTGAAACTGGTAAATGTAAAAGCAGCGCGTCGTTAGTGGATGTTCACGCTCAGGGACAAGTCGCTCCATTGTCCTGTTCAGCAAAAACAACAACAGAGAAGGATGCGTCAGGTGACACAATGGGTTACCCCATGGAGCTCTTTACACATACCGTTCCTGGGTTAGAAAGTGAAACAATTAACAGGCCATGCCTATTACAAGTTGAATCGGACATGGAGTGCACAGATGCACAGCCACAGCCAGATTAGTATGCTGTTCCTTTGACTCAGACCACCACATTGCCCTCGCAGTGTACTGATCCAGAATCAGACCCTGATGAGACTATGGTGCCCCGTCACAAACGCTATACCACTGGCTAACACGGTAACACAGACGAAGTTGCACATGAGATAGAAGAGGAGGTCATAGATGACCCAGTTGTTGACCCCGATTGGCAGCCATTGGGGAACAGGGTGCAGGCGGCAGTAGTTCTGAAGCGGAGGAGGAAGGGCCGCAGCAGGCATCAACATCGCAACAGGTTCCATCTGCCGGGCCCGTATCTGGCCCAAAACGCGTGGCAAAGCCAAAAACAGTTGGAGGACAGCGTGGACATCCGGTTAAAGATGCTCAGTCTGCAATGCCTGAAAAGGTATCCGATGGTAGAAAGAGTGCAGTCTGGCATTTTTTTAAACAACATCCAAATGATCAGTGCAAAGTCATCTGTCAAAAATGTTCAACTACCTTAAGCAGAGGTCAGAATCTGAAAAGTCTAAATACAAGTTGCATGCATAGACATTTAACCACCATGCATTTGCAAGCCTGGACTAACTACCAAACGTCCCTTAAGGTTGTAGCACCCTCGGCCAATGAAGCTAGTCAGCAACGCTACATCCCTTCCGTCACTGTAAGGCCACCATTTTCCACACCACCTGCAGTATCTGTGCAGGTTTCGTTGCCAGGCCAAAGCAGTCAGGGTCAGGGAATCACCAGTTTCGTAGTAGGAAACACTGCATCTAGGGCACCGGCAAGAATACCGTCTCCAACCGTCTCTCAGTCTGCCATGTCCACCGGCACCCCCGCTAGTTCCACGATCTCCAGCTCTCCAGTCCAGCTCACCCTACATGAGACTCTCGTTAGAAAAAGGAAGTACTCATCCTCGCATCCGTATACACAGGGTTTGAATGCCCACATAGCTAGACTAATCTCGTTAGAGATGATGCCCTACCGGTTAGTTGAAAGCGAAGCTTTCAATGCCCTGATGGACTACGCTGAACCACGCTACGAGCTACCCAGTCGACACTTCTTTTCGAGAAAAGCCATCCCAGCCCTCCACCAGCATGTTAAAGAGCGCATCGTCCATGCACTCAGGCAATCTGTGAGTACAAAGGTGCACCTGACAACAGATGCATGGACCAGTAGGCATGGCCAGGGACGTTACGTGTCCATCACGGCACACTGGGTGAATGTGGTGGATGCAGGGTCCACAGGGGACAGCAATTTTGGGACAGTTCTGCCTAGCCCACGGTCTAGGAAACAGTTGGCTGTAGCCGTTCGCACCCCCTCCTCCTCCTCGTCCTCCTGCAGAAGCGAGAGCTCGTCCAGAGACCGCAGTCGCACAACCACTCCATCCGCAGCTGCCACTGTTGCACACCAGGTGTCCCATTATGGGGCAGCTATTGGCAAGCATCAGCAGGCTGTATTGGCTATGAAGTGTTTTTGCGACAACAGACACACCACGGAAGTTCTGTCTGAGTTCTTGCAGAAAGAAACGCAGTCGTGGCTGGGCACTGTAGATCTTGAGGCAGGCAAGGTAGTGAGTGATAACGGAAGGAATTTCATGGCTGCCATCGCCCTTTCCCAACTGAAACACATTCCTTGTCTGGCTCACACCTTAAACCTGGTGGTGCAGTGGTTCCTGAAAAGTTATCCGGGGTTATCCGACCTGCTCCTCAAAGTGCGCGGACTTTGCTCGCATATCCGCCGTTCGCCCATACACTCCAGCCGTATGCAGACCTATCAGCGGTCTTTGAACCTTCCCCAGCATCGCCTAATCATCGACGTTGCAACAAGGTGGAACTCAACACTGCACATGCTTCAGAGACTGTGCGAACAGAGGTGGGCTGTTATGTATTTGTGGGAGGATACACATACACGGGCAGGCAGTAGGATGGCAGACATGGAGTTGTCAGGTGTGCAGTGGTCGAAGGTACAAGACATGTGTCAAGTCCTTCAGTGTTTTGAGGAATGCACACGGCTAGAAAGTGCAGACAATGCCATAATAAGCATGAGCATCCCCCTAATGCATCTGCTGATGCAAAGTTTGACGCACATAAAGGAGCAGGCGTCTGCAGCAGAGGAAGAGGAAAGCCTTGATGACAGTCAGCCATTGTCTGGTCAGGGCAGTGTACAGGACGAGGTAGTGGGCGAACAGGAGGAGGAGGACGAGGAGGATGATGGGGATGAGTATTTTTTTAATGAGGAAGCTTCTCCGGGCCACTGGAAATTGGTGGCGTGGCAAGGCCGGGTTCTGTTTTTTTGAGAGACACAAGTGACGTAGATTTGCCTGAAACTGCCCCTCAACCCAGCACAACCGCAGATTTGACAACTGGAACTTTGGCCCACATGGCGGATTATGCCTTTCGTATCCTCAAAGGGGACACACGCATTATTAAAATGATGACCGATGAAGATTACTGGTTGGCCTGCCTCCTTGATCCTCGCTATAAAGGCAAGTTGCAAAATATAATGCCACATGAGAACTTGGAACAAATATTAGCAACCAAACAATCAACTCTTGTTGACCGTTTGATTCAGGCATTCCCAGCACACAGCGCCGGTGATCGTTCTCACAAGAGCTGCAGGGGGCAGCAGACCAGAGGTGTTAGAGGTGCACAAATCAGAAGTGGCGTTGGACAGAGGAGTTTTCTGACCAGGTTGTGGAGTGATTTTGCTATGACCGCAGACAGGACAGGTACTGCAGCATCAATTCAAAGTGACAGGAGACAACATTTGTCCAATATGGTTACTAACTATTTTTCATCCCTTATCGATGTTCTCCCTCAACCATCATTCCCATTTGATTACTGGGCATCCAAATTAGACACCTGACCACGCCAGAATTGGCAAAATATGCATTGCAGGACCTTGCTTGCCCAGCAGCTAGTGTGCTATCAGAAAGAGTATTCAGTGCTGCTGGTTCAATATTAACCGAAAAAAGGACTCGTCTGGCTACCCAAAATGTTGATGATCTAACCTTCATTAAAATGAACCACTACTGGATTTCGAATTATTTTGCCCCACCTTTCCCGGCTGACACCTAGCTTTCCAATGAAAAGGTGTTGCTTCTGGACTGCTCTGACTGAGTTTTCCAATCTCGTAATTTGCAGCAGCTGTTTGTCCAGCATACGACATGTTTACACCTCCCTAAATGGCAAAACTCCCCCCACGGGGCCGTGGTCTCGCCACTTGGCGCAAGCACCCGTGAGAGTGCGGTTTGTCTGAAGAGGTGGGTGTGCACGCTTTTGGTCGACGGCACTGCCACTGGGTCCCTCATAGTACAATAAAGTGTCTCTGGCGGTGGTGGCGCGCAACCAACGTCAGACACACCGTTGTAACATGAGGGGACCTGGGCCTGTACCGCCAGCCACAAGACAGTTTCCCCCCCAAGCTCAAACAGTGCTCTACGATTTGCAAAATTATCTCTCACAGCTCCACCAATGTTTAGTCTATGCGCTGACATCCTTCAATGCCTGGCACTGACAATACCAATGTGTTGACATGTATGATGCTACTTAAAATAGTCAGGGGCAGTGTCCTATATTTACACCAGTAAATACTTTGCGCCAAATTCCTAGGTCTGAAACTCAGCAGAAGAGCCCACCCCTGTACCTAAGTATGCCACCCTTTTGTTTTTTGGTTTTGTTGTATTGCGAGACATTAACATCTATTTATTTTTTGGGAGTACTAACTGTCAGACGCTCATTACAATCGGCCTCCGCTGACAACATCAATGCTGCCTGTGTACCCCTGCAAGATAATTCCAAGTGCATTGAGCCTACTTTTGTTACGTTAGGCCTACTAAGCCTGTCTGCGGTCCCTCCTTCCAATAGTCCTCCACTGACCACACCACTGCTGCCCGTGTACCCCTGGAAGCTATTTTAAAGTGCCTACAGCCAACTTTTGTTATGTTAGGCCTACTAAACCTGTCTGCGGTCCCTCCTTCCAATAGTCCTCCACTGACCACACCACTGCTGCCCGTGTACCCCTGGAACCTATTTTAAAGTGCCTACAGCCAACTTTTGTTATGTTAGGCCTACTAAGCCTGTCTGCAGTCCCTCCTTCCAATAGTCCTCCACTGACCACACCACTGCTGCCCGTGTACCCCTGGAACCTATTTTAAAGTGCCTACAGCCAACTTTTGTTATGTTAGGCCTACTAAGCCTGTCTGCGGTCCCTCCTTCCACTAGTCCTCCACTGACCACACCACTGCTGCCCGTGTACCCCTGGAACCTATTTTAAAGTTCCTACAGCCAACTTTTGTTATGTTAGGCCTACTAAGCCTGTCTGCGGTCCCTCCTTCCAATAGTCCTCCACTGACCACACCACTGCTGCCCGTGTACCCCTGGAACCTATTTTAAAGTGCCTACAGCCAACTTTTGTTCTGTTAGGCCTACTAAGCCTGTCTGCGGTCCCTCCTTCCAATAGTCCTCCACTGACCACACCACTGCTGCCAGTGTACCCCTGGAACCTATTTTAAAGTGCCTACAGCCTACTTTTGTTATGTTAGGCCTACTAAGCCTGTCTGCGGTCCCTCCTTCCAATAGTCCTCCACTGACCACACCACTGCTGCCCGTGTACCCCTGTAACCTTTTTTAAAGTGCCTACAGCCAACTTTTGTTATGTTAGGCCTACTAAGCCTGTCTGCGGTCCCTCCTTCCAATAGTCCTCCACTGACCACACCACTGCTGCCCGTGTACCCCTGGAAGCTATTTTAAAGTGCCTACAGCCTACTTTTGTTATGTTAGGCCTACTAAGCTTGTCTGCAGTCCCTCCTTACAATAGTCCTCCACTGACCAGACCAATGCTGCCCGTGTACCCTTGGAACCTATTTTAAAGTGCCTACAGCCTACTTTTGTTATGTTAGGCCTACTAAGCCTGTCTGCGGTCCCTCCTTCCAATAGTCTTCCACTGACCAGACAAATGCTGTCCATGTACCCCTGGAACCTATTTTAAATTGCATAGAGCATCCTTTTTTTAATAGTAGGCATACTAAGTCTGTCTGTGGTCCATAATTGAAATTGTCCTCGACTGACCAGAGCAATGCTGCCTGTGTACTCCTGTAACCTTTTTTAAACTGCATTGAGCCAAATTTTTTGTTTAAGGCCTACTACCTGTGTCTGTCTGCGCCACTCAATACAGCTGTCCTCCTCTGAAAAAAGCTGAGAGTCAATAGTCTGGTTTTCAGCCTATAGGAATTTGAAAACTGCATTGGGGCTACTACTTCGGTAGGGCCTACTAACGGTGTCTGCCGCTCCAAAGTGTTCTCCAGGTTGCCTCTACATAGCTTCGATCTTCTAGCTCTCGTTCAGTAGTTGTTGAAACAACACTGCATTAGGCCTACAAGTTGGGTCTGGGTTGTAGAGACGGTGTCTGCCGCTCCAAGTTGTTCTCCAGGTTGCCTCTCCATAGCTTCGATCTTCTAGCTCTCGTTCAGTAGTTGTTGAAACAACACTGCATTAGGCCTACAAGTTGGGTCTGGGTTGTAGAGACGGTGTCTTCCGCTCCAAGGTGTTCTCCAGGTTGCCTCTCCATAGCTTTGATCTTCTAGCTCTCATTCAGTAGTTGTTGAAACAACACTGCATTAGGCCTACAAGTTGGGTCTGGGTTGTAGAGACGGTGTCTGCCGCTCCAATGTGTTCTCCAGGTTGCCTCTCCATAGCTTCGATCTTCTAGCTCTCTTTCAGTAGTTGTTGAAACAACACTGCATTAGGCCTACAAGTTGGGTCTGGGTTGTAGAGACGGTGTCTGCCGCTCCAAGGTGTTCTCCAGGTTGCCTCTCCATAGCTTCGATCTTCTAGCTCTCATTCAGTAGTTGTTGAAACAACACTGCATTAGGCCTACAAGTTGGGTCTGGGTTGTAGAGACGGTGTCTGCCGCTCCAAGGTGTTCTCCAGGTTGCCTCTCCATAGCTTCGATCTTCTAGCTCTCGTTCAGTAGTTGTTGAAACAACACTGCATTAGGCCTACAAGTTGGGTCTGGGTTGTAGAGACGGTGTCTGCCGCTCCAAGGTGTTCTCCAGGTTGCCTCTCCATAGCTTCGATCTTCTAGCTCTCATTCAGTAGTTGTTGAAACAACACTGCATTAGGCCTACAAGTTGGGTCTGGGTTGTAGAGACGGTGTCTGCCGCTCCAAGGTGTTCTCCAGGTTGCCTCTCCATAGCTTCGATCTTCTAGCTCTCGTTCAGTAGTTGTTGAAACAACACTGCATTAGGCCTACAAGTTGGGTCTGGGTTGTAGAGACGGTGTCTTCCGCTCCAAGGTGTTCTCCAGGTTGCCTCTCCATAGCTTCGATCTTCTAGCTCTCGTTCAGTAGTTGTTGAAACAACACTGCATTAGGCCTACAAGTTGGGTCTGGGTTGTAGAGACGGTGTCTTCCGCTCCAAGGTGTTCTCCAGGTTGCCTTTCCATAGCTTCGATCTTCTAGCTCTCGTTCAGTAGTTGTTGAAACAACACTGCATTAGGCCTACAAGTTGGGTCTGTGTCAGCCTCTCATTACAGTTGTCCTCCACTGCAATGCCCCCTGGTTAGTCCTGTTACCAATTTTGAACTGCATTTAGCCCACTTTATTCTTTGAGCCTATATCTGTGTTTCCTCCTCATCCTGCCCATTGCCCAGCCAGTGATAGATGAGTCTGCTGGTACATTGACCCATAACGCAACATTCTCCGTGCACGCTACACAGCAAGATTGTGACCCTGCTGAAAGTCAGGTTCCTCTTCCCGCATACCATACCACCTTACATGGGGACAAAGAGGAAGGTGCAGATGAAAGTGCAGGTTCCTTCATCAGGTGGGGGGAGGAATACTCGTTGGCGACGTCACTGGCACAGGGCCCCTCATAGTACGCAAAAGTGTCACTGCCGGTGGGAGGCGCCCCCGCCGTGCAAACACACTGCCGTACTTTGAGGGGCCCTGTGCCAGTGCCAATGCCAACGAGTGGGCCCCCCCTGCTTGCTCAGGATCACAGCACTTGCAAAGTTGAAATACTTACTTCTCCCTGCTCCACTGCCGTGACGTGGTCCAGAATTCCTGGGCCCACTAAATACTTGAACCAGCCCTACCCCCCACAACTTTAGCCAAATGACCCCCAATTTTCAATGCCTTACTATTATTATAAGGTAAATTAAGATTGACAAGCTTCAGTAACAAGAATGGATGTTTTTGCCATTAAAATGGGCACTGTACATGTTTTCCTGGCCTCCACTCACTGCCGACTATGCTCCCCCATTGACTTGCATTGGGTTTCGTGTTTCGGTCGATCCCCGACTTTTCGCGATAATCGGCAGATTCCACTCGACTCGACTGTTGAGATAGTCGGGTTTCGCGAAACCCGACTCGACCCTAAAAAACTAAAAGTCGCTCAACTCTACTCTTCAGTGCTCTGGACCTGGAGGATGTTGCAATAATTGAAGTCGATGTGTTAGCTGCCATCCATCTGACAACGGCTTCAATTTGTTCCTCCCGCAGCAGTGGGGTATGGCGAACTCCTACAAAGCTGCGCATAAAGGACTGTTCCCTGGTAAAACTGGGGGATGCTGAGTCACTGGTGCCCGCAGCAGGCACAGAATCCCCACGTCCTCTCCCTGCAGAAACTCCACGCCCACGACCACGTGCCTTTCTCCTTGCCTAAAGATAGGCAGAAAAGTACTAAGGGCTTAGTGTGCTTATTCCTGAACAGCTGCTAACAGGTTTAAGAAACGCTAATTTTATAAAGTGTGGACTAGACTTTAATATGAGCTAATATGGCCTACACAACTGTAAAGTGGAGTGTTTGGTGAACTTTATTTCCTCTTTTTTCACAAAAAGACACTGGATGTGCCGAAAGATGTAAAACCGATAGTATCACAAACTTTTTGTAGCTATTACAATGCAGGAAGGTAACCTACAATGCAATAGATGAGGCTCCAAAAATAGGCTAATACTAATCTGGCTGGGGCTGCAGGCACAAGCCCACAGAAAGTCTCCTCTATCTACTCCTATATAGTGTTTTCAAGCAATCTAGCTGGATACGGATGGAAACACACTAATAGGAGAAATCAGGAAAAATGTGCAGCAGCACTAATGCAAAAAAGGACAATGTAACAGTATGAGGCAGTGACACATGCTGAGCGGACTACAACCAGACGTGGCTGCAGAACACACTGCAGTGTGAGCTGCACTCACACACAGAGACCTCGCAGACAGTCGTGAACAGCACTGCAAGGCCAAAAAAAGGTTCTCACACAGCGGTTGCTAAAGTAGCCTGGGTAAAGCACAATGAAGCAAATCGCTATCTCAAACTGTCCCTCAGTCAGAACAGCAGCGTCCTGTCCCTAACTGAATTCACAGCAGAGTGAACCTAAAATGGCGGCGGCGGCTTTTATAGTGCATCATGACATCATTTCAGCAGCCAATCACAGCCATGCCATTAGTTACATG
The DNA here is from genome assembly GCF_032444005.1 of Ranitomeya imitator. Taxonomy (NCBI): domain Eukaryota; kingdom Metazoa; phylum Chordata; class Amphibia; order Anura; family Dendrobatidae; genus Ranitomeya; species Ranitomeya imitator. The sequence continues at coordinate 706,283,449 of NC_091284.1, read as the reverse complement.
TCTAACATGCATAACAGGATGTGCCCACACTTCTTAGGATTCTCCATTGACTAAATTAAATCAAACTGGCTCATTGCATTATGGGAACTTCCAATTCCGGTATTCTATATTGCAAAAGTATCGGAACTCCGATACCGCGAATATCGGCCGATACCCAATATTGCAGTATCGGAATACTCAACACCAATAATGATACCAAGTTACAGCATGTTGTTGGAATAGTGGGTTGGGGTAGATGTAGTCCCTTTCAAATCTGTCCATATGTAGGTTTGCGTATGCAGGGGTCTTGGCGCTTGGACATAAAACGCGGTTCACCGCGCACAGCACACACACTGCACAGACGCCGCTGTACCTGCATCCTACACTACGCCACCAATGACTGTAAGTACATCACATGTTGAAGCACGCTATAATTCCCCCCCCCCTTTATTTCCCCCCCCCCCCTTTGCTATCCTTGTACGTAGCCCATACTTACCCTGCTACATTTTTCTATGTGTCTATTCAGCTTGGGCATAACACCAGGACAACAATTTCCTGGGAAATCTGTGCATACACTGAACAAAGCCAGCTGGACTGGTATTTAATTAACTGACAAAGCATCAGCAAGTGTCTGCAGAACTCTTTCTGTGTGGTGCAACACAGAGGCAAAAGGGAACTAAAGAGACTGACACCCTGCATCCTGAGCTGTCATATGTTTACCCGGCTGCACTCCAGAGGATAAAGAGTGCAGTGCACTGAGTACAGAGACTTGATACCGGGGTGTGGTGACCCATGGAAACTGGACCGAGGGAAGTTCGGCCTGTTTATTGACTGCATCATATAGCCATGTATTACTAATGGACTGTATGAAGAAGCCGTATAATGTATAGACTGTGTGAAGTAACACAATAAAGGAACGTTTTGTTCGAACTTGCCTGGGTCCCTGCCTTCTCACTGTATATGGTCCTATAGCTGCATCACAATATGTGTGTGTGTATATATATATATATATATAATATATGTATATACGTTATTAATGTTTTGTCAATCTAACAGGTGTTGCGAATCTAATGTAATCACCAGTATCTTAACTTCACTTGTAGGTGGCCTCGTTACTAAAATATCTGCAGCAGGTGATTCATCAAGCATTTCTGTACTTGATTTCACAGGCCAGCAAAGATCTTTAGTAACCTTAAGGCCATGTTCACACAGTGCGTTTTTTACTGCGGAACCGCAGAGTTTTTGCACATTGTACCCTATGGAAAACAGGACCCACTGTGCACATGATGCGGGAATCGGGAAAAAAAGCCGCGCTGAATAGCTGCGGGAAAAAAGAAGTACCATGTCACTTCTTTTTTCGGAGCCGCAGCGGTTCTGCACCCATAGACCTCCATTGTGAGGTCAAACCCGCAGTAAAACCCGCAGATCCAAAATATATCTGCGGGTTTTATTGCGGTTTGTGCTGCAGAACCGCTGCAGCAGGAAGTGCGGGGAAGCGGGCGGAAGTGCGTGGGCGGAGTGTGGCTGCCCCGATCCCACCCCCCCATGCTCCGATGCCCCCCCCTGTGCTCCGATGCCCCTCCCCCGTGCTCCGCTACGTCATCATCTCGTGAGATTGCAATACATGGAGCGGTCACCGGAGCGTCGCGAGGAGCGGAAAAGGCACCGGAAGGTGAGTATATGATGATTTTTTATTTTTTTTATTATTTTTAACATTAGATCTTTATACTATTGAGGCTGCATATTCAGCATCAATAGTAAAACAGTTGTTCACACAGGGTTAATAGCAGAGTTAATGGAGTTCGTTACACCCCAGCATAACGCGGTCCTTTAGCGCTGCCATTAACCCTGTGTGAGCGCTGACTGGAGGGAAGTATTGAGCGGGCACTGACTGTGGGGAGGAAGGAGCGGCCATGTTGGACTGCGCCCGTCGCTGATTGGACATGGCAATGGTCGTGGGTGTTTTGCCACGACCAATCAGCGACTTGGATTCCATGACAGACAGAGGCCACGACCAATGAATATCCATGACAGACAGACAGAAGGACAGACGGAAGTGACCCTTAGACGATTATATAGTAGACTAGATGGTGGCTCGATTCTAACGCATTGTGTATTCTAGAATATGTATGTATGTACGTCGCGCTGTGAGTGGGGGTTAAATTCCGCGCCAATATCGCTGATTGTTCGCGGTCGGCCGCATAGTATATAGCACAGCCATGTAGTATATAGCACAGCCACGTAGTATATAGCACAGCCACGTAGTATATAGCACAGCCCACTGTCATGATTGGACTGGCGAGTAAACTGGGACCAGGGGCACCTTTCCTGGCCCTAGCTCTAAGGGGCGCCCTAACTCGCCCTGTTCCCCGGGATACCTCAGATGGCGAGGATGCCGGGGCCTCCGCCCTTGCCCTGTCTCCTGACTGCCACCCTGCGTCTGTCCCCCTCCCCACCCGGGGAAGAGAGGCGCTACCGTGTACAACAGTACACCAACCCGACAAACAGGGCAACAAAGATAAGGGTAAAAAGAAAACTCCACTCACACAAAATATGCTCTCACAAATAACAGAGGTATCCACCAGGGTGTGAAGGATGGGGAGGGTAAATAAAGCAGGTAAGGATGAGGAATTTTCCAAGCGTACCAACCATACAACTGTCGCACAATAAATTCCTCCAGCTCTCCAAACACCAGCTCCTCACTACTCCAGGTCTATCAAGCAAGTGCTATCTCAGACAAGGATCTGACCAGAAGGCCTAGCTTTCAAAGGAGAGAGGAGTGGCTAACCAAGCACAGCTGAAAGCAGGAATTTCCACATGGTCTATTAACCCCTGTCCTGCTGAAAGAAAATGAAACACTTAATACACAGGAGAAGTGCTTCTTCTCAGCGATGAAGCAGAAGCCATCAGACGCCGTGGTCTTCTGGTACTGCTCTGTCGCGGTAGCTCCCTGACACCCACGTAGTATATAACACAGCCCATGCAACAGATAGCACAGCCACGTAGTATATAGCAGCCACGTAGTATATAGCAGCCACGTAGTATATAGCACAGCCACGTAGTATATAGCACAGCCATGTAGTATATAGCACAGCCCATGCAGTAGATAGCACAGCCTCGTAGTATATAGCACAGCCACGTAGTATATAGCACAGCAATGTAGTATATAACACAGCCCACGTAGTATATAACACAGCCCACGCAGTAGATAGCACAGCCACATAGTATATAGCACAGCCACGTAGTATATAGCACAGCCACGTAGTATATAGCACAGCCACGTAGTATATAGCACAGCCATGTAGTATATAGTACAGTGATGTAGTATATAAAACAGCCCACGCAGTAGATAGCACAGCCACGTAGTATATAGCAGCCACATACCATATAGCACAGTCAACTCAGTATATAGCGCAGCCATGTAGTACATAGCAGCCATGTAGTATATAGCAGCCACGTATTAAATAACACAGCCCACAAAAAGAATTAAAATGAAAAATAGTTATATACTCACCTTCCGTCGTCCGCCGAAGCTGTCCCGCTCCTCGCGATGCGGCCGGCAGCTTCCGTTCCCAGAGATGCATTTCGAAATTACCCAGATGATATAGCGGTCTTTGCCAGAGACCGCTATGTCTTCTGTGTAATTTCGCAATGCATCTCTGGGAATGGAAGCTGCCGAGAGCATCGGGAGGAGCGGGAAAGCTGCGAAGGCAACGGAAGGTCAGAATAGCATGTTTTTGTTTTTTTTTAATTACTTTTACCATTATATCTTTTTACTATTGATGCTGCATAGCCAGCATCAATAGTAAAAAAGTTGGTCTGGGATGGGGAGTAGGGAGGGGCCAATTCACGGCCGGACTGCACCTGTCGCTGATTGGTTGCGCCAGCCGCCCGCGACCAATCAGCGATGCGGGATTTCCGTTACAGACAAACAGACCCTCAGACGATTATATATATACTAGATGGTGGCCCAATTCTAATGCATCAGGTATTCTAGAATATGCATGTCCACGTAGTATATTGCGCAGCCCACGTAGTATATTGCCCAACCACGTAGTATATTGCCAAGTCACGTACTTTATTGCCCAGTCACATAGTATATTGCCCAGCTACGCAGTATATTGCCCAGTGACGTAGTATATTGCCCAGTCATGTAGTATATTGCCCAGTCACATACTATATTGCCCAGCCATGTAGTATATTGCCCAGTCACGTAGTATATTGCCCAACCACATAGTATATTGCCCAGCCACGTAGTATATTGCCCAGCCACGTAGTATATTGCCCAGCCACGTAGCATATTGCCCAGTCACTTAGTATATTGCCCAGTCACGTAGTATATTGCCCAGTCACGTAGTATATTGCCCAGCCACAAAGTATATTGCCCAGTCACGTAGTATATTGCCCAGTCACGTAGTATATTGCCCAGCCACATAGTATATTGCCCAGTCACGTAGTATATTGCCCAGCCACGTAGTATATTGCCCAGCCACATAGCATATTGCCCAGTCACGTACTATATTGCCCAGTCACGTACTATATTGCCCAGGCACATAGTATATTGCCCAGCAATGGACTGGGATGAACTTGTCGTCGTCGGTCTCCCAGCTGTAGTGCACGGCGGCGCTGCTTCTGTTGGAGTTGGAGTTATTGTAGCGGATGCAGTTGTCCCAGGCGCCGCCACTACAGAAAGGTTTTGGCACCTTGCGGACGCTCTGACACCAGTAATTGCTGCAGAACGCGGTGACCGAGAAGAGCAGCGACAGCGCGGTGAGGGCGATACCGGCTCTGCGCCGCCGCTCCATCCCCGACACTGCCGGCGCCAACTGTGCAGAGGAGGGGGTGGGGAGAGCAGCCCGTCCACCGGGGTTTGGGGACCGGGGGAGGCAATGGAGGTGACAGCCCACCGGGGCTATGGGACCGGGGGAGGTAGGGGAGGTGAAGGCCCACCGGAGCTAGGGGACCGGGGAGGCCGTGGAGGTGAACTATACTCACCTTCCCTTGGCCCCTGGATCCAGGAAGCGTTTACAGATGCTCCTCGTGCGCTCCGGTCTCAAGAGTACATTGCGGTCTCGTGAGATGATGACGTAGCGGTCTCGCGAGACCGCTACGTCATCATCTCGCGAGATTGCAATGCATGGACCGGTCACCGGAGCGTCGCGAGGAGCGGAAAAGGCACCGGAAGGTGAGTATATGATGATTTTTTTTTTTTTTTTTTAACATTAGATCTTTTTACTATTGAGGCTGCATAGGCAGCATCAATAGTAAAACAGTTGTTCACACAGGGTTAATAGCAGAGTTAATGGAGTGCGGTTCACCGCAGCATAACACGGTCCATTAGCGCTGCCATTAACCCTGTGTGAGCGCTCACTGGAGGGGAGTATGGAGCGGGCACTGACTGCGGGGAGGAAGGAGCGGCCATGTTGCCGCCGGACTGTGCCCATCGCTGATTGGACATGGCAATGGTCGTGGGCGTTTTGCCACGACCAATCAGCGACTTGGATTCCATGACAGACAGAGGCCGCGACCAATGAATATCCATGACAGACAGACAGAAGGACAGACGGAAGTGACCCTTAGACGATTATATAGTAGACTAGATGGTGGCTCGATTCTAACGCATTGTGTATTCTAGAATATGTATGTATGTACGTCGCGCTGTGAGTGGGGGTTAAATTCCACGCCAATATCGCTGATTGGTCGTGGCCGGCCGCATAGTATATAGCACAGCCACGTAGTATATAGCACAGCCATGTAGTATATAGTACAGTGATGTAGTATATAAAACAGCCCACGCAGTAGATAGCACAGCCACGTAGTATATAGCAGCCACATACCATATAGCACAGTCAACTCAGTAGATAGCGCAGCCATGTAGTACATAGCAGCCATGTAGTATATAGCAGCCACGTATTAAATAACACAGCCCACAAAAAGAATTAAAATGAAAAATAGTTATATACTCACCTTCCGTCGTCTGCCGAAGCTGTCCCGCTCCTCGCGATGCGGCCGGCAGCTTCCGTTCCCAGAGATGCATTTCAAAATTACCCAGATGACTTAGCGGTCTTTGCCAGTGACCGCTATGTCTTCTGTGTAATTTCGTAATGCATCTCTGGGAATGGAAGCTGCCGAGAGCATCGGGAGGAGCGGGAAAGCTGCGAAGGCAACGGAAGGTCAGAATAGCATGTTTTGTTTTTTTTTTAATTACTTTTACCATTATATCTTTTTACTATTGATGCTGCATAGCCAGCATCAAGCCAGCATAGCCAGCATCAATAGTAAAAAAGTTGGTCCGGGATGGGGAGTAGGGAGGGGCCAATTCACGGCCGGACTGCACCTGTCGCTGATTGGTTGCGCCAGCCGCCCGCGACCAATCAGTGATGCGGGATTTCCGTTACAGACAAACAGACCCTCAGACGATTACATATATACTAGATGGTGGCCCGATTCTAATGCATCAGGTATTCTAGAATATGCATGTCCACGTAGTATATTGCGCAGCCCACGTAGTATATTGCCCAACCACGTAGTATATTGCCAAGTCACGTACTTTATTGCCCAGTCACATAGTATATTGCCCAGCTACGCAGTATATTGCCCAGTGACGTAGTATATTGCCCAGTCATGTAGTATATTGCCCAGTCACATACTAAATTGCCCAGCCATGTAGTATATTGCCCAGTCACGTAGTATATTGCCCAACCACATAGTATATTGCCCAGCCACGTAGTATATTGCCCAGCCACGTAGTATATTGCCCAGCCACGTAGCATATTGCCCAGTCACGTAGTATATTGCCCAGTCACGTAGTATATTGCCCAGTCACGTAGTATATTGCCCAGCCACAAAGTATATTGCCCAGCCACATAGTATATTGCCCAGTCACGTAGTATATTGCCCAGCCACGTAGTATATTGCCCAGCCACATAGCATATTGCCCAGTCACGTACTATATTGCCCAGTCACGTACTATATTGCCCAGGCACATAGTATATTGCCCAGCAATGGGCTGGGATGAACTTGTCGTCGTCGGTCTCCCAGCTGTAGTGCACGGCGGCGCTGCTTCTGTTGGAGTTGGAGTTATTGTAGCGGATGCAGTTGTCCCAGGCGCCGCCACTACAGAAAGGTTTTGGCACCTTGCGGACGCCCTGACACCAGTAATTGCTGCAGAACGCGGTGACCGAGAAGAGCAGCGACAGCACGGTGAGGGCGATACCGGCTCTGCGCCGCCGCTCCATCCCCGACACTGCCGGCGCCGACTGTGCAGAGGAGGCGGTGGAGAGAGCAGCCCGTCCACCGGGGTTTGGGGACCGGGGGAGGCAGTGGAGGTGAAGGCCCACCGGGGCTATGGGACCGGGGGAGGTAGGGGAGGTGACAGCCCACCGGAGCTAGGGGACCGGGGAGGCCGTGGAGGTGAACTATACTCACCTTCCCTTGGCCCCTGGATCCAGGAAGCGTTTACAGATGCTCCTTGCGCGCTCCGGTCTCAAGAGTACATTGCGGTCTCGTGAGATGATGACATAGCGGTCTCGCGAGACCGCTACGTCATTATCTCGCGAGATTGCAATGCATGGACCGGTCACCGGAGCGTCGTGAGGAGCGGAAAAGGCACCGGAAGGTGAGTACATGATGATTTTTTTTTTTTTTTTTAACATTAGATCTCTTTACTATTGAGGCTGCATAGGCAGCATCAATAGTAAAACAGTTGTTCACACAGGGTTAATAGCAGAGTTAATGGAGTGCAGTTCACCGCAGCATAACGCGGTCCATTAGCGCTGCCATTAACCCTGTGTGAGCGCTCACTGGAGGGGAGTATGGAGCGGGCACTGACTGCGGGGAGGAAGGAGCGGCCATGTTGCGGCCGGACTGTGCCCATCGCTGATTGGACATGGCAATGGTCGTGGGCGTTTTGCCACGACCAATCAGCGACTTGGATTCCATGACAGACAGAGGCCGCGACCAATGAATATCCATGACAGACAGACAGAAGGATAGACGGAAGTGACCCTTAGACGATTATATAGTAGACTAGATGGTGGCTCGATTCTAACGCATTGTGTATTCTAGAATATGTATGTATGTACGTCGCGCTGTGAGTGGGGGTTAAATTCCACGCCAATAACGCTGATTGGTCGCGGCCGGCCGCATAGTATATAGCACAGCCACGTAGTATATAGCACAGCCCACTGTCACGATTGGACTGGCGAGTAAACTGGGACCAGGGGCACCTTTCCTGGCCCTAGCTCTAAGGGGCGCCCTAACTTGCCCTGTTCCCCGGGATACCTCAGATGGCGAGGATGCCGGGGCCTCCGCCCTCGCCCTGTCTCCTGACTGCCGCCCTGCGTCTGTCCCCCTCCCCACCCGGGGAAGAGAGGCGCTACCGTGTACAACAGTACACCAACCCGACAAACAGGGCAACAAAGACAAGGTGTTCTGTCTACGCCATCCAATTTGCTACCCCCGATTATTTGCTTGCATAATTGCAGTTTCCTCAGTATACAGTATTGATATATTCATATCTTTATTTGTTTGTGATGCTTTGGCTCCCTCTAGCGGTCAGAGTTATGTTGGCAGTTCAATCTTCTGTTTTTGTAATATCCATGTCTGATTCTCCTCCTCCTTTGCAATGCATTATGGTAGCTCAGCCTCCATTTCCCTCCATTTTTCCTTTCACTTTCTTCAGTTTGCCTTCAAGGAAAGACGCTTCACTTCATCCCCCTTGCGATTGCATTGCCGGTATGTCTTTATGCTTCATATAGATATTCCTGCTCTATATTAGCTTAGTTTAACCAGTTGTACTCCCAGTTTAGTCACTAGCTTTCTAAATGTTATGCATAATGTATATCATGTGTATTATGTATCTGTTCTATGCCATGCACTGATTCTATGTATATCATTGTTCACAGTTTCACCGCATCAATATACCACTACGTTTAATAAAGCACAGACTCAACCACAGTCTCCTTATTGGACACCGGTATAGCGGTTTAGCTGACTGTATAGCTACGTATGAGCCTGCCTCAGCTAGTGAGGACAGAACAGTGAAACGGCAGCCATCCAACTAGTGGGATTCAAGTCACCGGCTACACAGAGACTGAATACAGCTGCAGCAATCTCTGCACAGCCAAGCACTCTCCCAAGACACCATGTCTCACAAATCACATAGGACAAGATCTGTTACTTCCGTCTCCTCAAAGACAACATCCATCAGCAGCGCGGTCGCCATTGCCCGCGCAAATGCTGAAGCCGCCAAAATACGAGCGAGCTTTGCTGACCAAGAGATGCAACTTAAATTAGAAAAAGCATGCCTAGATGACGAAGAGAGAAGGTCACTCTTAGAGAGAGACGAGCAAGAGAGAAGGTCACGCTTAGAGAGAGCCGACCAAGAGAGAAGAACGCAGTTAGAGAAGGCACGTGTGGATGCCGCCTTAGAAAGCCTAGCGGCAAAAAGGGAAGCTGCCGCAGCCCTCGCCGAAGCAGGATCGCTAGAAGCCGCGCAAAATCCCAAGCTGCATAGCCAAAGCAGTATGTCGAGTCTGGAGTTCCCACTGCAAGACTCACCACAACGCACATCTCAGTATGTTAATGAACTTCCTGATCCAAACTATAACCCTGAACCAGTACCAAAACCAGAATACGACACCTCCAGCGAAGTGAGCGAGAGTCGTCACGAGGCTCAGGACAGAAACAAACTCGAAAATGTGAGGCAAAACAACTCTGCTAATGACTACCCTGCCCCTCATCAGGTAACCAACGTGAATCACCCTGCTGACACACCTTACGTCAGACCGAAGCAATACGACACCGGCTGGCGCCACCATGAGGACACTAACAGGTACGAACGCACCTCACATCACTATCAGGGCGACCCATCACCAGTATACTCTGCTGACAACCAGTTCACGACATAATTTGCTAAGTTCTTCACACGACGTGAACTGGTTGCCAAGGGTCTCATGAAATTCACTGACCGAGCTGAAGGTTACAGAGCTTGGAAAGCTTCCTTCCAAAATGTCATTAGAGACTTGGGGCTACAACACAGGGAAGAGATAGACCTGTTAGTCAAATACCTGGGAGAAGAGTCAGTCAAACACGCAGTAAGGATCAGAGACATTAATATAAACCGCCCTGAGACTGGCCTCAAAGAGATCTGGAAAAGGCTGGATGAGTGTTACGGCTCAGCAGAAGTAATAGAAAGAGCCTTGTTCAAAAGAATCGATGACTTTCCTAAAATATCTAACAAAGGTCTCCAGAAACTTAGAGAGCTAAGCGACTTGCTAAAGGAAGTCCAAGTTGCCAAATACGAGGACGACCTACAGGGACTTGCATTTCTCGACACAGCCAGAGGTGTTAACCCTATAGTCCAGAAGTTGCCCTACAATCTACAGGAGAGGTGGCTCACACATGGTTCCACGTACAAATACAAACACAGCGTTCCATTCCCTCCCTTCTCCGTTTTTGTTGACTTCATACACCAACAAGCAAGAATTAGAAACGATCCCAGCTTTGACTTTGCAATGCCATATGCCACACCGTCACCACCTGCAAATCCACGCAGAACATCTGTGGAAGTACACAAGACTTATGTTTCTTCTCCAGGTTCTAATTACAGGTCTGCTGGCTGCTCCCAATCAGAGACAAAGGTGCAGGACCCTGACAAGCAGTGCCCACTTCATCAGAAGCCTCATCCTCTCCTGAAATGCAGAGCCTTCAGAGGAAAATCTATGCCAGATCGCAGAAGCTTCCTGAAAGAATACGGTATCTGCTACAAGTGCTGCTCGTCCACAGCTCATCTCGCCAAGGATTGCAAGGTCAGTGTAAAATGCACAGAATGTGGCACCACAGATCATAACACCGCTCTACACCCTGGCCCAGCTTCATGGAGTACACAAAACACGCCAGCTGACAGTGAGCATGGCGGGGAGGAAAGGAGCACTGATACAGCTACGCCAGAGATCACTTCACAATGCACCGAGGTCTGCAAAGGGACAATAGACAGTAGGTCCTGTTCAAAAATATGCCTCGTCAAAGTATACCCGAAGGGCCATAGAGACCAAGCTGTAAGACTGTATGCTATCTTGGATGATCAAAGTAATCGATCCTTGGCTAGATCAACGTTCTTTGACCTATTCAACATCAAAGGGCCAAGCACACCCTACTCCTTAAAGATGTGTGCAGGTACTGTGACAACAGCAGGCAGGAAAGCTACTGACTACCAGATCGAGTCTTTAGACGGACAATTCTGCCTACCGCTACCTACGATCATCGAATGTAACCAGATCCCAGACAACAGATCTGAAATCCCTACACCAGATGTAGCAATCCATCACGCTCACTTAAAGCGAATAGCGCACCTTATACCGGAACTCGACCATCAGGCCCAGATAATTTTGCTGTTGGGGAGAGATATCCTGCAGGTTCATAAAGTGAGACGTCATATCAATGGACTCCACAATGCTCCCTATGCCCAAAGGCTAGACCTAGGATGGGTCATAATTGGCAACGTATGCTTGGGACGCATGCACGCCCCATCTTCTGTGACAAGCATGCTGACAAATACATTGGAGAAAGGACGTCCATTTCTGTTTCAACCTTGTAACAATGAGTTCCATGTCAGGGAACTGCCACACAGCATCCAACTACCTGATCATCTAATAGACTTTATTCACGACAGCAGTATAGTGTCGGGAAGCTATGAGGATCAGTTAGGGTGCACAGTCTTCCAGAGAACTAAGCAGGTGGCAATGTCGGTAGAGGACAAGTTGTTCTTAGAGGTAATGGACAAGGGACTCGTTAAAGATGAGACCAACAGCTGGGTCGCACCTCTTCCCTTCAAAACCCACAGACCACGTCTACCGAACAACAGAAATCAGGCATTACAACGTTTCTCCTCTCTCATTCGTAATCTGCAATAGAAACCAGAGATGAAAGATCACTTTTTCTTCTTCATGTCAAAGATTTTTGAAAACCGTCACGCAGAACTAGCTCCCACTCTCAAAGACTCTGAAGAATGCTGGTTCCTACCCATGTTCGGAGTATACCACCCTAAAAAACCAGGCCAGATCAGAGTCGTGTTTGATTCCAGTGCTAAATTTAATGATGTCTCCCTGAATGACGTTCTGCTGACAGGACCAGACCTCAATAACAAACTACTGGGTGTACTTATGCGCTTCCGTAAGGATTCCATTGCCTTCATCGCTGACATCCAGCAAATGTTCCACTGTTTCCTTGTGAGAGAGAGAGACAGGAACTTCCTAAGATTCTTCTGGTACAGAGACAATGATCCTACTAAAGAAGTCACAGAGTATCGCATGAGAGTGCACATCTTTGGCAACAGTCCTTCACCTGCAGTCGCCATTTACGGACTCAAAAGGTCAGCTCAGGAAGGAGAACCAGAATACGGAGCAGATGTCAGACAATTCATAGAAAAGAACTTTTATGTCGACGACTGTCTAAAAGCCATGCCTTCAAATGAGACTGCCATCAGTCTTCTCAGGAGAGCTCAGGACATGCTTGCCTACTCGAACCTTAGGCTTCATAAAATAGCCTCAAACAGCCAAGAACTCATGGAAGCGTTCCCTTCTCAAGACCTATGTAATGGTCTCAGAGACCTGGACCTGGGGTCAGACCCCGCACCAATGCAACGCAGCCTCGGGCTTCTCTGGAATCTACAATCAGACACTTTCACTTTTCAGGTCAGCCAGGAAGAAAGGCCTTTCACACGTAGAGGCGTCCTGTCTACCATCAACAGTCTGTACGATCCCTTGGGTTTCGCAGCTCCTGTTACTATACAAGGCAAGGCCCTACTAAGAGACTTAACTAGGGAAACATCTGACTGGGATGCACCTCTGCCACCTGATAAGAGGATCCAGTGGGAAGAGTGGAAGAACTCATTAGCGGCACTCTCCAACTTGCATATGCCAAGACCATACACCCCTGTGCCATCTACTGAGATACAGAGCCAAAGACTGTACGTATTTGCAGATGCTTCTGTCAAAGCAATTGCCGCTGTTGCCTACCTCAAAACTGTAGACTCCAAATGTCAGTGCCACATTGGTTTCGTCATGGGAAAGGCCAAACTCGCACCACAACCAGAGCACACTATACCCAGGTTAGAGCTTTGTGCCGCAGTCTTAGCCGTTGAGTTAGCGGAGTTCATCGCATCCGAAATGGATATCGACCTGACACAAGCCAAGTTCTACTCAGACAGCAAAGTAGTCCTGGGATATATCCACAACGAAACCAGGCGATTCTACGTTTATGTCAATAACAGAGTGCTACGAATCAGGAGATCAGTTCACCCACAGCAGTGGCATTACATACCCACAGACCAGAATCCCACAGATCATGCAACTAGAGCAGTTGACGCAAGTCGACTAGGAAGCACAACGTGGCTCTCTGGACCAAAACTATTGTACATTGAGGAATGTTTTCCAGACACCTTTGAACTAGTAGGAGAGGACTCAGATGCTGAAATCCGCCCTCAGGTGTCTACACTACATACAATGACCTCTGTTATCCAGCTTGGATCTTGCAGGTTCGACAGATTCTCAAGTTGGAAGTCACTTACTCGAGCCATTACCTGCCTGACTCATATAGCTCGCTCATTCGGGACCACCAGAACTCGTGACATGGAAAAATCTAAAGGAGCAGCAAGGCTTACCCACGAAAGCCTAATCACCTTCATGGCTGAAGCTGCAGCTATAATCAATGCAAGACCCCTGGTTCCAGTTCCTAACGGCCCTGAGGAGCCCTTGTTATTGACTCCAGCTACTTTACTTACCCAGAAAACAGGACTGTCCAGTGCCCCTCCAGGAGGATTCGACGCGAAGGACCTCTACAAGCGCCAATGGAGACAGGTACAAAGTCTTGCAAATACTTTCTGGGACAGGTGGCGCAAACAATATTTGTCTACCCTGCAGCCACGGACGAAGTGGCAATCTACTAATCCTAATCTGAACATAGGTGACCTTGTTCTTGTGAAAGACTGTCAGATTCATCGGAACCAGTGGCCACTTGGCCTAGTTACCGCAACGTTCCCGAGCAAGGACGGCAACGTCCGCAAAGTTGAGCTAAGGATGACCAAAGGGAATGAACCTAAGACATTTTCCAGACCGGTATCTGAACTGGTCCTATTGTTGCCTTCGGAATAAGGAGTAGTGACATCCGTTGATGCCAGACGGGGAGTGTTCTGTCAATGCCATCCAATTTGCTACCCCCGATTATTTGCTTGCATAATTGCAGTTTCCTCAGTATACAGTATTGATATATTCATATCTTTATTTGTTTGTGATGCTTTGGCTCCCTCTAGCGGTCAGAGTTATGTTGGCAGTTCAATCTTCTGTTTTTGTAATATCCATGTCTGATTCTCCTCCTCCTTTGCAATGCATTATGGTAGCTCAGCCTCCATTTCCCTCCATTTTTCCTTTCACTTTCTTCAGTTTGCCTTCAAGGAAAGACGCTTCACTTCATCCCCCTTGCAATTGCATTGCCGGTATGTCTTTATGCTTCATATAGATATTCCTGCTCTACATTAGCTTAGTTTAACCAGTTGTACTCCCAGTTTAGTCACTAGATTTCTAAATGTTATGCATAATGTATATCATGTGTATTATGTATCTGTTCTATGCCATGCACTGATTCTATGTATATCATTGTTCACAGTTTCACCGCATCAATATACCACTACGTTTAATAAAGCACAGACTCAACCACAGTCTCCTTATTGGACCCCGGTATAGTGGTTTAGCTGACTGTATAGCTACATATGAGCCTGCCACAGCTAGTGAGGACAGAACACAAGGGTAAAAAGAAAACTCCACTCACACAAAATATGCTCTCACAAACAACAGAGGTATCCACCAGGGTGTGAAGGACGGGGAGGGTAAATAAAGCAGGTAAGGATGAGGAATTTTCCAAGCGTACCAACCATACAACTGTCGCACAATAAATTCCTCCAGCTCTCCAAACACCAGCTCCTCACTACTCCAGGTCTATCAAGCAAGTGCTATCTCAGACAAGGATCTGACCAGAAAGCCTAGCTTTCAAAGGAGAGAGGAGTGGCTAACCAGCTGAAAGCAGGAATTTCCACATGGTCTATTAACCCCTGTCCTGCTGAAAGAAAACAAAACACTTAATACACAGGAGAAGTGCTTCTTCTCAGCGATGAAGCAGAAGCCATCAGACGCCGTGGTCTTCTGGTACTGCTCTGTCGCGATAACTCCGTGACACCCACGTAGTATATAACACAGCCCACGCAGCAGATAGCACAGCCACGTAGTATATAGCTGCCACGTAGTATATAGCACAGCCATGTAGTATATAGCACAGCGATGAAGTATATAGCACAGCCCACGTAGTATATAGCACAGCCCACGCAGTAGATAGCACAGCCTCGTAGTATATAGCACAGCCACGTAGTATATAGCACAGTAATATAGTATATAACACAGCCCACGTAGTATATAACACAGCCCACGCAGTAGATAGCACAGCCACGTAGTATATAGCACAGCCACGTAGTATATAGCACAGCCATGGAAACAGGAACACTTGGGCTACTTGCACAGTGAACAAGTCTGTAGGATCATGTTCACACACCACCAAGAAACCTGAAGACACAAAAGAGAATAGTAAAACCAAAAACACTCAGTTTGAAAAAATGCTGCAGTAATCCGCAAGTGCTAGTAAAAGATGTAATAAACAGGGTATTTGGTTGATATGTTTTTTGCAAAAAATGTATACTAAGCTGCTCTACCAAACTTCACGGTATACCCTTATCAGAGCAGTCCTAACTAATGTATGCAATCCCTATCTGATGTATTTAAAAACCTGATCATCTGTATATTACCTGTGTGAACAGGGTTCAGAGAGGAAAAATCCATGTGTGCATACAGAGTAGAACAGCTTTTGTGCAGATAGCCCAAGAGGAGTGGTGGGTAGCTCCCCAGTCTTGTAGACACAAGAGAACAATTATGGAAACAGGAACACATTCCCATTCATTCCCCAGTTTTTACAGGCAGGGGCAGCTGCATTAGCAGACTCCTGCTTGTAAAATTATTTAACCCCTTAAGATGGATTTACATTGTTGTTTTTTTACTTTAACTTTGTTTCAGGTGACAAGGGTCTTCAATTGGATTGAGAGTATAATAAACTATTACAACACCCTGTGTCTTTATTTCAATATAATACTTTTTTCCTAATGTGTGTGTGTGTGTGTGTGTGTGTTTTATTAACCATTTATTACTATTGGATTAATAATGGATAGGTGTCTTATTGACGCCTCTCCATTATTAACCTGGCTTACAGTAGCAAGGTGACATTAACCCTTTATTACCCCATATCCCACCGCTTCAGGGGAGTGGGAAGAGAGAGGCTAAGTGCCAGAATAGGTGCATCTTACAGATGTGCCTTTTCTGGGGTGGCTGGGGGCAGATGTTTTTAGCCAGGGGGGTCCTATAACCATGGTCCCTCTCTAGGCTATTAATATCTGCCCTCAGTCACTGGCTTTCCCACTTTGGCGGAGAAAATTGCGCGGGAGCCCACACCAATTTTTTCCGTGATTCAACCCTTTATTTTAACAGCTAGAGCCCCCAAATTTTACACACATGCACGTGTAACATTACTAATGAGGAATATGTACAAAAATAAGGGATATGAAATGGTTTACTGTATGTAACCATGTCTCATGTCCTGTCGGATTTGAGAAGGAGATAGCAAAAGCCAGCAATTGAATTACCGGCTTTTAAGCTATCTAGCGCTGTATTAAATATATATATATATATATATATATATATATATATGACTGTATATATGTTTTCATGAATATTTGAGCCCATGGATCCATTGTATGTCCATTTTGAAAGCTGGCGAGAAAATCTCACTGTACTGATGCCATACGGAATACATACGGAGGATGGCATATGTAAAATACGCTGCCACACCCTGCCTAGGGTTGACATACGGATCTCAGTTTTGGGATAATTTCTGCGTATTACGCATGTAAAATACGAACCATATTTCCCTACGCTGAGTGTGACTCTGGCCTTAGACGCCCCACTGATCTAACACAAATGGCCTATCCTGCAAAAGTGTGGTATAGTTTTACAGTACATGAAAGTCAAATTAGAGAAACTCGTTTTTTTGTCGAGTTTTTATATTTTGTCTTTTTGTTTGCACCAAATTCACCTTTACAATTGTGCCATTTTTTATTCTATTTTAGATTGCCACTGTAGGTGATGTTTAGGGTTTCCAGACGTTTTCTCATGATTTATCATTTGCAGCTTTTCAAAAAGTTGCAGAATTAGTCACTAATGCATTCCAATCCCCTCAAAATGATTGTATGTACTATCTGGAATTTCTGAGCTATTTTTTTACGACATTTTGAAATACGCGTGATTTTGCTCTAAAAGTTGCAAAAATGGTTAAATACAGACAAAAAAAATTCTGACTTTATGAACCATGTGCATAATTTTGATGAATATGGTACAAAAAAGGCAACGAATGCCACAAAATAAAAAAAAATTAAAAAATGACTTAACCCCTATCTGACCTTGGACGGGATAGTACGTCCAAGGTCAGATCCCCTGCTTTGATGCAGGGCTCCGCGGTGAGCCCGCACCAAAGCCGGGACATGTCAGCTGTTTTGAACAGCTGACATGTGCCCGTAATAGGCGCAGGCAGAATCGCGATCTGCCCGCACCTATTAACTAGTTAAATGCCGCTGTCAAACGCAGACAGCGGCATTTAACTACCGCTTCCGGCCGGGCGGCCGGAAATGACGTCATCGCCGACCCCCGTCAGATGATCGGGGGTCGGCGATGCGTCTCCATTGTAACCATAGAGGTCCTTGAGACCTCTATGGTTACTGATCGCCGGTGGCTGTGAGCGCCACCCTGTGGTCGGCGCTCATAGCACACCTCCATTTCTGCTACATAGGAGCGATCAGCAGATCGCTGCTATGTAGCAGAGGCGATCGCGTTGTGCCTCCTTCTAGCCTCCCATGAAGGCTATTGAAGCATGGCAAAAGTAAAAAAAAAAGTTGAAAAAAATGTTAAAAAAATAAAAAATATATAAAAGTTTAAATCACCCCCTTTCGCCCCAATCAAAATAAATAAAAAAAAAGAAATCAAATCTACACATATTTGGTATCGCCGCGCTCAGAATCGCCCGATCTATCAATTAAAAAAAAGCGTTAACCTGATTGCTAAACAACATAGCGGGAAAAAAATTCAAAACACCAGAATTACGTTTTTTTGGTCGCCGCGACATTGCATTAAAATGCAATAACGGGCGATCAAAAGAACGTATCTGCACCGAAATGCTATCATTAAAAACGTCATCTCGGCACGCAAAAAATAAGCTCTCAACCGACCCCAGATCACGAAAAATGTAGATGCTACGAGTATCGGAAAATGGCGCAATTTTTTTTTTTTTTTTTTTTTAGCAAAGTTTGGAATTTTTTTCACCACTTAGATAAAAAATAACCTAGTCATGTTAGGTGTCTACGAACTCGTACTGACCTGGAGAATCATAATGTCAAGTCAGTTTTAGCATTTAGTGAACCTAGCAAAAAAGCCAAACAAAAAACAAGTGTGGGACTGCACTTTTTTTGCAATTTCACCGCACTTGGAATTTTTTTCCTGTTTTCTAGTACACGACATGCTAAAACCAATGATGTCGTTCAAAAGTACAACTCGTCCCGCAAAAAAATAAGCCCTCACATGGCCAAATTGACAGAAAAATAAAAAAGTTATGGCTCTGGGAAGGAGGGGAGTGAAAAACGAACACGGAAAAATGAAAAATCCCATGGTCATGAAGGGGTTAAAAAAATGTGTGAATGGTGAATCAGGCCCTCTGTGTGTATCCCCCAATGTTATGGAGCCATCTCCATTATACAGATTTGCAAATCTTCCTTTGTGGATACATATTATGATGATGATATAAGAATTATTATTACTACAATCTGTTGCTTCTATTTTTGTTACATCTAAAATTATGTAATTCGCCCTTGTTTTCCATGTAAAAAAAGAACCATTGCACCTGTCACATGCAAAAAAATTCCCAGCACCTAACTCCAGGTCTATAAAAGAGTTGTACCTGTAATGAAGGCACCTAGCAGACCACAAGAACCTGATCAGAATGTTGAGGCTTCTTGTCCTTGCTGTCCTGGTCCTTTGCGGTAAGTAGTGTTGAGCATTCCGATACTGCAATATCGGGTATCGGCCGATATTCGCGGTATTGGAGTTCCGATACTGAGTTCCAATACTTTTAAAATATCGAATACCGGAATCGGAAGTTCCCATAATGCAATGAGCCAGTTTGATTTAATTCAGCCAATGAGGAATCCTAAGAAGTGTGGGCACATCCTGTTATGCATGTAACTAATGGCATGGCATTTTGGGTTCACTCTGCTGTGAATTCAGTTAGGGACAGAACGCTGCTGTTCTGACTGAGGGACAGTTTGAGATAGCGATATGCTTCATTGTGCTTTACCCAGGCTACTTTAGCAACCGCTGTGTGAGAACCTTTTTTTGGCCTTGCAACGCTGTTCACGGCTGTCTGCGAGGTCTCTGTGTGTGAGTGCAGCTCACACTGCAGTGTGTTCTGCAGCCACATCT
Source organism: Ranitomeya imitator (assembly GCF_032444005.1). Classification (NCBI taxonomy): domain Eukaryota; kingdom Metazoa; phylum Chordata; class Amphibia; order Anura; family Dendrobatidae; genus Ranitomeya; species Ranitomeya imitator. The sequence goes on along the minus strand of NC_091284.1, from coordinate 706,263,851 downwards.
GGTTGTAGTCCGCTCAGCGTGCGTCACTGCCTCATACGGTTACATCGTCCTTTTTTGAATTAGTGATGCTGCACATTTTTCCTGATTTTTCCTATTACTGTGTTTCTATCCGTATCCAGCTAGATTGCTTGAAAACACTATATAGGAGTAGATAGAGGAGCCTTTTTGCTGGCTTGTGCCTTGCAGCCTTGCAGCCCCAGCCAGATTAGTATTAGCCTATTTTTTGGAGCCTCATCTATTGCATTGTAGGTTTTAAAAAAAAAAAAAAAAATATATATATATATAAATATAAATATATATATCCATTTATTCTGTGTGTACAGGCTGTTAAATTTGTCTTTGTTTATGCTACTTTTGTGATCATTACTTATAATTCAAATTTATGTTCATCCAGAACTTCCTGATGCATATCGTTTTATTATATTTATTTAATTGCAGCTTTGCACATATTTTTCCTTTCCTTACTGCTGCTAAGCCCAATTGGTAGCTCTCCCCCATGTTAAAAGCCATATGAGTGTACTAACATTGTATATATATCTTTAGTCATTCCCCCCACATACTGAGGCTGTTTGCAAATTTTGTTCTGTCCTTCCCCTTCCCATTTTGTCACTCTTGTTCCACATCTAGCAATGGGTAAGCCACACCCCATATGCTGAACATGACCTAGCCCCTTCAACTCTTCACCCACATCAGTACGCCGGAGTTGTGCGCATGTGCCTTCAGTGGTTCGCTGTCCTTGTTCCTTGTGTCTCTGTGGTCTAGGCAATGCCGGGTACTCAGCTCCCGTGCGTCCGACCACGTGACACGGGGGGCGGGAACTTCCAGAATTGCTTGTCAGCGTCTGCGCCGCACAATACCCCGGCCTCTGACGTCGGATTCACTCCACTGTATATAAACTCCTTGATTACGGTACTTGACACCCCCTGACGAAGGATTCTATATCCGAACGAGCGTCGGGGTGGGCATTGTTTGGATCTGGTGACGCCTTCAAGGTACGGGAACTCCTAAATATTACCTTCTCACCACTTCTTCCCCCTTTTTACCAAAATATTTTTACACTTATCACCTTGTTTCTTTGCTTCATGATTTGCACATTGCACTTTTTGCACGGTGTATAGCCATTGTAATTGCTTACACCGCGGGTTATATATTTTAACCCCATATTTTCTGGTTTTACACGTTCACATTATTTTTACATCCCGTTTTTTTAGCACCTGTGGCACACACTATATTTTAGAGATTGCTAGCAGGAGTCCTGAGAGTAACCCTTCCTTTAATGGTGTACCCTATACCTATTTAGGTTTTTATATATATTGGTGATTTTATTTATGTCACTTATTATATGTTTTTTATGTCTTTCAAACATGTGCACATACAATATGTTGTTACCACTGCAAATAAAGTAATATTTTTATGATACGTATATCCGTGCTACTAATTTCTTGAAATTTGGGTCTATAGCTCTGGTGGTTGGTTTCTACTGTTCATGCGAGTGGTTTCCACTCACTTTATTTGTTTGCACTGGAGTTCACTAGATAGCTTTGAACACATATATATATATGTAATCTGGTATAGAATTCCATTGCCCCTTTTAAGTGTTAATAAATTCCTGACCTTCCTGCATTGTAATAGCTACAAAAAGTTTGTGATACTATCAGTTTTACATCTTTGGGCACATCCAGTGTTTTTTTGTGATAACAAAAGAGGATATAAAGTTCAGCAAACACTCCACCTTACAGTTGTGTAGGCCACATTAGCTCATATTAAAGTCTAGTCCACTCTTAATAAAATTAGTGTTTCTTATACCTGTTAGCAGTGGTTCAGGAATAAGCACACTAAGCCCTTAGTACTTTTCTGCCTATCTTTATCAGTCTACCAAGATGAAGAAGGCAGGGAGTAAAGGTACCGTCACATTTAACGAAGCTGCAGCGATCTAGACAATGATCCCGATCGCTGCAGCGTCGCTGTGTGGTCGCTGGAGAGCTGTCACACAGACAGCTCTCCAGCGACCAACGATGGGGGTCCCCGGGTAACCAGGGTAAACATTGGGTTACTAAGCGCAGGGCCACGCTTAGTAACCCGATGTTTACCCTGGTTACCAGTGTAAACGTAAAAAAAAAACACTACATACTTATATTCCGGTGTCTGTCCCCTGTGCTTTTCTGCACTGACTGTGAGCGCCAGGCGGAAAGCACAGCGGTGACGTCACCGCTGTGGTCTGCTTTCCGGCTGGCCGGCGCTCACAGTGCAGAGAAGCACAGCGCCGGAGGACAGACACCGGAATGTAAGAATGTAGTGTTTGTTTTTTTTTACGTTTACGCTGGTAACCAGGGTAAACATCGGGTTACTAAGCGCGGCCCTGCGCTTAGTAACCCGATGTTTACCCTGGTTACCAGTGAAGACATCGCTGAATCGGCGTCACACACGCCGATTCAGCGATGTCTGCGGGAGTCCAGCGACAAAATAAAGTTCTGGACTTTCTGCTCCGACCAACGATGGCACAGCAGGATGCTGCTGCCTGTCAAACTGAACAATATCGCTAGCCAGGATGCTGCAACGTCACGGATCGCTATCGATATCGTTCAGTGTGAAGGTACCTTAAGGCACGTGGTCGTGGACGTGGAGTTTCTGCAGGGAGAGGACGTGGGGATTCTGTGCCTGCTGCGGGCACCAGTGACTCAGCATCCCCCAGTTTTACCAGGGAACAGTCCTTTATGCGCAGCTTTGTAGGAGCTTGCCGTACCCCACTGCTGCGGGAGGAACAAATTGAAGCCGTTGTCGGATGGATGGCAGCTAACGCATCGACTTCAATTAGTGCCACATCCTCTCAGGTCCAGAGCACTGAAGAGCACCCATCTGTATCTTCACCACCTGCCAAACTGCCCAGGCAGTCAGAGAGCCCTGGACAGGAGCCATCTCTACTTCTGTTCTCTGAATCTCTTGGCTTGGAAAGAGGGGGCCAGCCAAGCAGCATTTGAGAAATTGAAGAGGCAGTATGCAGTGATGTGTAACTGCTTTGTCTCTCTGAATCTGAAGAGGTGGGTGGGCCAGTGCCTACGGTCAGCACACCTCTGTACGCATCTGATGATGAGACTCAGGTGCCACTTTCTGGTGCGTACTGTGCTGCCGAGACTACCCAGGAGAAGCAGTTGTTGGAAGAGGGTAGTGTAGATGATGAGGTCCTTGACCCATCATGGCGTGAGGTACAGGAAGGTGGTGGGAGCAGCTCTGAGGAAGAGATTCCCCGAATGGCCCAAAAAGGAGGGAAAGGGAGGGGGCAGACTGGGTTGCCAGTAGCCTCCACTTCGGCACCCATTAGGAGCATGCCTCTTCCAAAACCCAAAACGGGTGCTCCCAAGACTTGCAGTGCCTAGTCCTTTTTGACACAGTTGCAGATGACATTTGCTTTGTCAAATGCAAGCTATGTAATCAGAAAGTGAAAAGAGGAAAAAGTGTGAGCAACGTCAATACCACAAATATGTGGAAACATGTGGTGGAGTTTCAAAGACACACTGAAGACCTAGGCCAACCTACAGCGCCACCTACCACCTCTTCAGCTCGTGTTGTAGCCTCTTCCTCCAGCTCACACACAGCTGGTTCGGCTTCCTCACAGGATCGCCATGGAAGAACCTCTGGCACTTTTGTACAGAGACAAAGTGTAATTCCACCCACAGCACCACGTTCCCTGTCAACCTCACACTCCTAGGCCAGTCTACAGCCATCGGTAGCACCGGCATGGGAGAAAATGCACCCATACTCTGCAAACCACCCCCGAGCACAGGCTCTGAATGCTGGCATTGCAAAACTACTATCCATTGAAATGCTGTCATTCAGGCTGGTGGAGACTGACACCTTCCGTAACTTCATGGCATTGGCAGTCCCACAATACAACGTACCCAGCCGCTTTTATTTCAGCAAACAAGCCATCCTTGCCCTGCAAAAGCACGTGGAGGGAAAAATTAAACATGCATTACTAAACGCCATCAGTAGCAAGGTCCACCTGACCACCGATGCGTGGACCAGTAACCGTGGACAGGGACGATACCTTTCCCTCACTGCCCATTGGGTAAATGTTTTGGAGCCGGGTACAGATCTTGAGAGTGGCGCTGTACGTGTTCTGCCAACTCCAAAGATTGCAGGAATCCAGTCTGTACACATTGACTCTTCCTCATACTCCTCTGAATCATCGCTGCTGGAGCCGTCATGGTTCACGGTCTACCTCCACATGGACCCGTGATCGCTTACCTCTTATGACCGTTATGTGCACTGCAGTGGCCAAACATCAACAGGCGGTATTGAAATTAATTTATTTGGGGAATCGAAGCCACACAGCGCAGGAGCTCTGGAATGCCATCAAGCAGGACAGCGACGTGTGGTTTGTGCCAGCGAATCTCCAGCCAGGCATGGTAGTGTGTGACAATGGCCAAAATCTGGTGGCAGATCTGGGCCTAGGAGCCTCACTCACATCCCATGTCTGGCACATGTGCTCAACTTGGTGGTGCAGACTTTTTTGAGGGACTATCCGGATCTTGATGCACTGCTGCACAAGATTTGCCTAGAGTGCACTCACTTGCGGCGTTCCAGCATGGCAAGATCGCGCATTGCAGCTCTGCAGCGCCTATTCCACCTTCCAGAACATCGCATGATATGTGACCTACCCACCAGGTGGAATTCAACATTACAAATGTTGGAGCGGTTGTGTGAGCAGCAGGCAGCATTAATGGAGCTCCAGCTGCATCAGGCGCAAACAAGTCACACTGCGCGCCGTTCACACTTCACTACCACTTAGTGGGCCTCTATGAAGGACATCTGCCACGTTTTGCGTGCCTTTGATGATTCCACTCGGATGGCGAGTGCAGATGATGCACTAGTCAGCATGACTATCCCCCTTATCTGCCTGCTTGAAAAAAGACTGCAAGCACTAAGGGAGTAGGTTGTGGAAGAGGTGGAGGATGAGGAGTCACAAATGCCATCTGCTTCTGGACAGTCTGCGCAAAGTGGTTCCTCACAAAGGCTTAGGCAGTGGACACTTTGTAAGGAGGATGAGGAGGAGTCAATGGAGGAGGAAGACATCTGTCCAGAGGAGGGAGGTACACAATGCTCTAGTAGTCAGTATGAAGAGCGAGGGTGGGGTGATGCAGAGCAGGCAGAGATGATGGCTCAAGCAGGGGACAGCGCTTCTTGGCCAGTTGGCAGTCTGCAGCACATGGTTGATTTCATGTTGCAGTGCCTGAGAAACGACCGCCGCATCGCCCACATTCTCAACACGTCTGATTATTGGGAGTACACCCTCCTAGATCCTCGCTACTGGGACTACTTACAAAGCCTCATAACACCGTTGAACTGGGAGCGTAAAATGCAGGAGTACAAGACACACTGGTGCATTCCATCATGTTCTCTATTCCTACCGAGAGCAGTGTTGCTAGTGCTTTACAAAGCAGCTCAGTGCGTCGAGGCAGAGGAGGAAGCTCTGCACAAAGAGGGAGCAGAAGCAGTGCCTCAGCACAAGGCTAGACCAGTATGGCCCATATGTGGCAAAGTTTTGTGTCCCTGCCACAAATGTCTACACCATCACAGACGACTCCAGTCAGCTTGAAGCAACGATTCCGTCAGATGGTGACAGACTACTTGTCTTGCCCTCTCAGTGTTCTCCCACATGGCTCTTCCCCCTTCAAGTTTTGGGTCTCTAAACTGGATACATGGCTAGAGCTTAGCCAGTATGCATTGGAGATGCTGGCTTGCCCTGCTGCTAGTGTATTATCGGAACACGTCTTTAGTGCCGTACGTGGTGTACTAACAGACCGTCGCATGCGACTATCCTCCGATAACGTTGACCGGTTTACTTTTCTGAAAATAATCAAGGCCTGGATCTCGCAGGAATTTGCCAGTCCTCTTCTAGATTAAATAATTGGTTGGCACCAGTATCCAGGTCTCCTGTTGTGTTCAGGTTTCTACCTCCTGAACTGTAATCCCTGGGCTCCAACACCACCAGTTGCTGCTCAGAAGTGACCTCTGCACAGTCATCACTTGCTCCTGTGTTATTGGGGTTCAGTAACGTCAGCTGATCCCCTGCTGTGTATCCGGCAATTTCTCCTGCTCCATCCACACTCACACTACAACAGATATTAAACTTGCTCCAATTAGGACTCTGGCTACACTCTGTTTCTCCTGTAATCCCTGGGCTCCAACACCGCCAGTTGCTGCTCAGAAGTGCCGTCTGCACAGTCAACACATGCTCCAGTGTTATTGGGGTTCAGTAACGTCAGCTGATCCCCAGCTGTGTGTCCGGCAATTTTGCCTGCTCCGTCAACATTCACACTACTACAGATATTAATCTTGCTCCAATTAGGCCTCTGCCTACACTCTGTTTCTCCTTTAATCCCTGGGCAGCAACACCGCCAGTTGCTGCTCAGAAGTGTCTTTGGAATGGGTACTCCCTCCTGCCCAGCCTGGATCCAGCTGGCATAGCTGTTTCCAGGTAGTGTCAAGGTCACTTAGCCTCCAATACGTTGTCCTGTCGGGTTGCGGTCGTGTTAGCCGACTCTATGGTGCCTGCAGTTTAGGTGCTTCCTATGTTGGCTGCGGGATCTGGCAATCAAGGCTGGTTCCATAGTACCAATAGGAAAAGCTCCCCCTGTAGGACTGTGGGTTTTCGGTAACTCCGGCCGTCTCGTGGCCTTGCAATTTTTTTTAATGTGGACCTTCTGCTGCCTATCTGAGTTCCAGCACCATTAGCTGGTTCTTTGGAAGTCAATCTTGAATAGGTCCCCCTCGGTTCCAGTACCGTCAGCTGGTTCCAGGCAGAGCCTTTGGCTTAGGTGCCTCCTTCTCGGTATCTGAGTTCCACCAGCGTCTGGTGGTCCTTGGTAATGGATTCTGGCATGGGTACCTGTTGTGAATTCTGTGGCTGAATTCACTCCTGTGGTCACAAGTGGTACTGCAGCTTCTGAGCTTCCTCCCTCAGGTGTTCTGGTGAGCTCGTTAACTGCTTCATTACTTAACTCCGCCTGATGCTGCTATCCTTGCTCCTTGTCAATGTTTCAGTGTTGGATCTGAGCTTCTCCTGATTGTTCCTGTGACCTGCTGCTCTGTATAGCTAAGTGCTTTTTGCTTTTTTGTTGCTTTTTTTCTGTCCAGCTTGTCTTTTGTTTTGCTGGAAGCTCTGAGACGCAAAGGGTGTACCGCCGTGCCGTTAGTTCGGCACGGTGGGTTTTTTTTTTGCCCCCTTTGCGTGGTTTTGCTTTAGGGTTTTTTGTAGACTGCAAAGTTCGCTTTACTGTCCTCGCTCTGTCCTAGAATATCGGGCCCCACTTTGCTGAATCTATTTCATCCCTACGTTTTGTCTTTTCATCTTACTCACAGTCATTATATGTGGGGGGCTGCCTTTTCCTTTGGGGAATTTCTCTGGGGCAAGTCAGGTCTATTTTTCTATCTTCAGGCTAGCTAGTTTCTTAGGCTGTGCCGAGTTGCCTAGGTAGTTGTTAGGCGCAATCCACAGCCGCTTTTAGTTGTGTTTAGGATAGGATCAGGTGTGCAGTCTACAGAGTTTCCACGTCTCAGAGCTCGTTCTTGTATTTTTGGGTATTTGTCAGATCACTGTGTGCGCTCTGATCGCTAAGCACACTGTGTTTCTGGATTGCCTTCATAACACCTGTCATTAGCAAACATAACAGTACAAGGAGCCCAACTAATGATTCTCAATAGAGGGAAAGAAAAAGTTCTGACATCTTTTTTTTTTTTTTTTCTGCTCTGTGTTCACTTTTTTTTTTTTCCCCTAGACATTTGGGTGATTCTGGACACAGGTGTGGACATAGATATTCAGGGTCTGTGCTCTTCAATGGATAATCTCATTATAAATGTACAAAAAATTCAAGATACTATTGATCAGAAATCTATGTTAGAACCAAGAATTCCTATTCCTGATTTGTTTTTTGGAGATAGAACTAAGTTTCTAAGTTTCAAAAATAATTGTAAGCTATTTCTGGCCTTGAAACCTCATTCTTCTGGTAATCCTATTCAACAGGTTTTGATTATTATTTCTTTTTTGCGCGGCGACCCTCAAGACTGGGCATTTTCTCTTGCGCCAGGAGACCCTGCATTGAGTAGTGTCGATGCGTTTTTCCTGGCGCTCGGATTGCTGTATGATGAGCCTAATTCAGTGGATCAGGCTGAGAAAAATTTGCTGGCTTTGTGCCAGGGTCAGGATGATATAGAAGTATATTGTCAGAAATTTAGGAAATGGTCAGTACTCACTCAGTGGAATGAATCTGCGCTGGCAGCTTTGTTCAGAAAGGGTCTCTCTGAGGCTCTTAAGGATGTCATGGTGGGATTTCCTATGCCTGCTGGTTTGAATGAGTCTTTGTCTTTGGCCATTCAGATCGGTCGACGCTTGCGCGAGCGTAAATCTGTGCACCATTTGGCGGTACTGCCTGAGGTTAAACCTGAGCCTATGCAGTGCGATAGGACTATGACTAGAGTTGAACGGCAGGAATACAGACGTCTGAATGGTCTGTGTTTCTACTGTGGTGATTCCACTCATGCTATTTCTGATTGTCCTAAGCGCACTAAGCGGTCCGCTAGGTCTGCCGTCATTGGTACTGTACAGTCCAAATTCCTTCTGTCCATTACCTTGATATGCTCTTTGTCGTCGTTTTCTGTCATGGCGTTTGTGGATTCGGGCGCTGCCCTGAATCTGATGGATTTGGATTATGCTAAACGTTGTGGGTTTTTCTTGGAGCCTTTGCGGTGTCCTATTCCATTGAGAGGAATTGATGCTACACCTTTGGCCAAGAATAAACCTCAATACTGGGCCCAGCTGACCATGTGCATGGCTCCTGCACATCAGGAAGTTATTCGCTTTCTGGTGTTGCATAATCTGCATGATGTGGTCGTGTTGGGGTTGCCATGGCTACAAACCCATAATCCAGTATTGGATTGGAATTCCATGTCGGTATCCAGCTGGGGTTGTCAGGGGGTACATGGTGATGTTCCATTTTTGTCGATTTCGTCATCCACCCCTTCTGAGGTCCCAGAGTTCTTGTCTGATTATCAGGATGTATTTGAAGAGCCCAAGTCCGATGCTCTACCTCCGCATAGGGATTGTGATTGTGCTATCAATTTGATTCCTGGTAGTAAATTCCCTAAAGGTCGATTATTTAATTTATCCGTGCCCGAACACGCCGCTATGCGCAGTTATGTGAAGGAATCCCTGGAGAAGGGACATATTCGCCCATCGTCATCACCACTGGGAGCAGGGTTCTTCTTTGTAGCCAAGAAGGATGGTTCGCTGAGACCGTGTATTGATTACCGCCTTCTTAATAAGATCACTGTTAAATTTCAGTATCCCTTGCCATTGTTATCTGACTTGTTTGCTCGGATTAAGGGGGCTAGTTGGTTCACTAAGATAGATCTTCGTGGTGCGTATAATCTGGTGAGAATCAGGCAAGGAGATGAATGGAAAACTGCATTCAATACGCCCGAGGGTCATTTTGAGTATCTAGTGATGCCGTTCGGACTTGCCAATGCTCCATCTGTGTTTCAGTCTTTTATGCATGACATCTTCCGTGAGTATCTGGATAAATTCCTGATTGTTTACTTGGATGACATTTTGATCTTCTCAGATGATTGGGAGTCTCATGTGAAGCAGGTCAGAATGGTTTTTCAGGTCCTGCGTGCTAACTCTTTGTTTGTGAAGGGATCAAAGTGTCTCTTCGGTGTGCAGAAAGTTTCATTTTTGGGGTTCATCTTTACCCCTTCTACTATCGAGATGGATCCAGTTAAGGTCCAAGCCATCCAGGATTGGATTCAGCCGACATCTCTGAAAAGTCTGCAAAAGTTCCTGGGCTTTGCTAATTTTTATCGTCGCTTCATCTGTAATTTTTCTAGCATTGCCAAACCATTGACCGATTTGACCAAGAAGGGTGCTGATTTGGTTAATTGGTCTTCTGCTGCTGTGGAAGCTTTTCAGGAGTTGAAGCGTCGTTTTTGTTCTGCCCCTGTGTTGTGTCAGCCAGATGTTTCTCTTCCGTTCCAGGTCGAGGTTGATGCTTCTGAGATTGGAGCAGGGGCGGTTTTGTCACAGAGAGGTTCTGATTGCTCAGTGATGAAACCATGTGCTTTCTTTTCCAGGAAGTTTTCGCCCGCTGAGCGTAATTATGATGTGGGCAATCGAGAGTTGCTGGCCATGAAGTGGGCATTCGAGGAGTGGCGTCATTGGCTTGAAGGAGCTAAGCATCGCGTGGTGGTATTGACTGATCATAAGAACTTGACTTATCTCGAGTCTGCCAAGCGCTTGAATCCTAGACAGGCCCGTTGGTCGTTATTTTTTGCCCGCTTCGACTTTGTGATTTCGTACCTTCCGGGCTCTAAAAATGTGAAGGCGGATGCTCTGTCTAGGAGTTTTGTGCCCGACTCTCCGGGTTTATCTGAGCCAGCGGGTATCCTCAAGGAAGGAGTCATTGTGTCTGCCATCTCCCCTGATTTGCAGCGGGTGCTGCAAAAATTTCAGGCGAATAAACCTGATCGTTGTCCAGCAGAGAAACTGTTCGTCCCTGATAGGTGGACTAATAAACTTATCTCTGAACTTCATTGTTTGGTGTTGGCTGGTCATCCTGGAATCTTTGGTACCAGAGAGTTAGTGGCTAGATCCTTCTGGTGGCCATCTCTGTCACGGGATGTACGTACTTTTGTGCAGTCCTGTGGGATTTGTGCTAGGGCTAAGCCCTGCTGTTCTCGTGCCAGTGGGTTGCTTTTGCCCTTGCCGGTCCCAAAGAGGCCTTGGACACATATTTCGATGGATTCTGTGGTGGATAGGTTGCAGCAGATCTGGACTCAGGTAGTGGACAATTTGATCTTGTCCCAGGAGAAAGCTCAACTTTTCGCTAATCGTAGACGCCGTGTGGGTCCCCGACTTCGTGTTGGGGATCTGGTTTGGTTATCTTCTCGTCATATTCCTATGAAGGTTTCCTCTCCTAAATTTAAACCTCATTTTATTGGTCCGTATAGGATTTCTGAGGTTCTCAATCCTGTGTCTTTTCGTTTGACCCTCCCAGATTCCTTTTCCATACATAATGTATTCCATAGGTCGTTGTTGCGGAGATACGTGGCACCTATGGTTCCATCTGTTGAGCCTCCTGCCCCGGTTTTGGTGGAGGGGGAATTGGAGTATATTGTGGAGAAGATTTTGGATTCTCGTGTTTCTAGACGGAAACTCCAGTATCTGGTTAATTGGAAGGGTTATGCTCAGGAAGATAATTCCTGGGTTTTTGCCTCTGATGTTCATGCTTCCGATCTTGTTCGTGCCTTTCATGCGGCTCATCCTGGTCGGCCTGGGGGCTCTGGTGAGGGTTCGGTGACCCCTCCTCAAGGGGGGGGTACTGTTGTGAATTCTGTGGCTGAATTCACTCCTGTGGTCACAAGTGGTACTGCAGCTTCTGAGCTTCCTCCCTCAGGTGTTCTGGTGAGCTCGTTAACTGCTTCATTACTTAACTCCGCCTGATGCTGCTATCCTTGCTCCTTGTCAATGTTTCAGTGTTGGATCTGAGCTTCTCCTGATTGTTCCTGTGACCTGCTGCTCTGTATAGCTAAGTGCTTTTTGCTTTTTTGTTGCTTTTTTTCTGTCCAGCTTGTCTTTTGTTTTGCTGGAAGCTCTGAGACGCAAAGGGTGTACCGCCGTGCCGTTAGTTCGGCACGGTGGGTTTTTTTTTGCCCCCTTTGCGTGGTTTTGCTTTAGGGTTTTTTGTAGACTGCAAAGTTCGCTTTACTGTCCTCGCTCTGTCCTAGAATATCGGGCCCCACTTTGCTGAATCTATTTCATCCCTACGTTTTGTCTTTTCATCTTACTCACAGTCATTATATGTGGGGGCTGCCTTTTCCTTTGGGGAATTTCTCTGGGGCAAGTCAGGCCTATTTTTCTATCTTCAGGCTAGCTAGTTTCTTAGGCTGTGCCGAGTTGCCTAGGTAGTTGTTAGGCGCAATCCACAGCCGCTTTTAGTTGTGTTTAGGATAGGATCAGGTGTGCAGTCTACAGAGTTTCCACGTCTCAGAGCTCGTTCTTGTATTTGTCAGATCACTGTGTGCGCTCTGATCACTAAGCACACTGTGTTTCTGGATTGCCTTCATAACACCTGTCATTAGCAAACATAACAGGTACCTCCTGCTTAGTAACCTGGTTCCAGTACCATCAGCTGGTCCTCGGCAGTTCCATTGGCTCTTGTACCTTCTGCTACCCATCTGGGTTCCAGTACCGTCAGCTGGTTCTCGGCAGTGTCTTTGGCTTTTGTACCTTCTGCTACCCATCTTGGTTCCAGTACCATCAGCTGGTTCCAGGCAGAGCCTTTGGCTTAGGTGCCTCCTTCTCGGTATCTGAGTTCCACCAACATCTGGTGGTCCTTGGTAGTGCTTTCTGGCACGGGTACCTCCTGCTTAGTAACCGGGTTCCAGTACCATCAGCTGGTCCTCGGTAGTTCCATTGGTTCTTATACCTTCTGCTACCCATCCGGGTTCCAGTACCGTTAGCTGGTTCTCGGCAGTGTCTTTGGCTCTTGTACCTTCTGCTACTCATCCTGGTTCCAGTACCGTCAGCTGGTTACAGGCAGAGCCTTTGGCTTAGGTGCCTCCTTCTCGCTATCCGAGTTCCACCAACGTCTGGTGGTCCTTAGTAGTGCTTTCTGACATGGGTACCTCCTGCTTAGTAACCGGGTTCCAGTACCATCAGCTGGTCCTCGGTAGTTCCATTGGCTCTTGTACCTTCTGCTACCCATCCTGGTTCCAGTACCGTCAGCTGGTTCCAGGCAGAGCCTTTGGCTTAGGTGCCTCCTTCTCGGTATCCGAGTTCCACCAACGTCTGGTGGTCCTTAGTAATGCTTTCTGGCACGGGTACCTCCTGCTTAGTAACCGGGTTCCAGTACCATCAGCTGGTCCTCGGTAGTTCCATTGGCTCTTGTATCTTCGGCTACCCATCCGGGTTCCAGTACCATCAGCTGATTTTTGGCAGTGTCTTTGGCTCTTGTACCTTCTGCTACCCATCCTGGTTCCAGTACCATCAGCTGGTTCCAGGCAGAGCCTTTGGCTTAGCTGCCTCCTTCTCGGTATCCGAGTACCACCAACGTCTGGTGGTCCTTGGTAGTGCTTTCTGGCATGGGTACCTGCTGCTTAGTAACCGGGTTCCAGTACCATCAGCTGGTCCTCGGTAGTTCCATTGGCTCTTGTACCTTCTGCTACCCATCCGAGTTCCAGTACCGTCAGCTGGTTCCAGGCAGTGCCTTTGGCTTAGGTGCCTCCTTCTCGGTATCCGAGTTCCACCAACGTCTGGTGGTCCTTGGTAGTGCTTTCTGGCACGGCTACCTCCTGCTTAGTAACGGGGTTCCAATACCATCAGCTGGTCCTCGGTAGTTCCATTGGCTCTTGTACCTTCTGCTACCCATCCGGGTTCCAGTACCGTCAGCTGGTTCCAGGCAGAGCCTTTGGCTTAGGTGCCTCCTTCTCGGTATCCGAGTTCCACCAACATCTGATGGTCCTTAGTAGTGCTTTCTGGCACGGGTACCTCCTGCTTAGTAACCGGGTTCCAGTACCATCAGCTGGTCCTCGGTAGTTCACTTGGCTCTTGTACCTTCGGCTACCCATCCTGGTTCCAGTATCGTCAGCTGGTTCTCAGCAGTGTCTTTGGCTCTTGTACCTTCTGCTACCCATCCTCGTTCCAGTACCGTCAGCTGGTTCCAGGCAGAGCCTTTGGCTTTGGTGCCTCCTTCTCGATATTCGAGTTCCACCAACGTCTGGTCGTCCTTGGTAGTGCTTTCTGGCACGGGTACCTCCTGCTTAGTAACCGGGTTCCAATACTATCAGCTGGTCCTCGGTAGTTCCATTGGCTCTTGTACCTTCTGCTACCCATCCGGGTTCCAGTATCGTCAGCTGGCTCTCGGCAGTGTCTTTGGCTCTTGTACCTTCTGCTACCCATCCTGGTTCCAGTACCGTCAGCTGGTTCCAGGCAGAGCCTTTGGCTTAGGTGCCTCCTTCTCGATATACGAGTTCCACCAACTTCTGGTGGTCCTTAGTAGTGCTTTCTGGCACAGGTACCTCCTGCTTAGTAACCGGGTTCCAGTACCAACAGCTGGTCCTCGGTAGTTCCATTGGCTCTTGTATCTTCGGCTACCCATCTGGGTTCCAGTACCATCAGCTGATTTTTGGCAGTGTCTTTGGCTCTTGTACCTTCTGCTACCCATCCTGGTTCCAGTACCGTCAGCAGGTTCCAGGCAGAGCCTTTGGCTTAGCTGCCTCCTTCTTGGTATCCGAGTACCACCAACGTCTGGTGGTCCTTGGTAGTGCTTTCTGGCATGGGTACCTGCTGCTTAGTAACCAGTTTCCAATACCATCAGCTGGTCCTTGGTTCTCGGCAGCTCCTCAGCCTGCTACATTTCCAAGTTCAAGCTTTTTGAAATGGTTTTTGGTAATCACGCTGGATCTCCCTGATGATGACCCTAAAGAAGACAACCCTGAAGACCACCCCGGGGAAGATGACGACCCCGGAGAAGACGACGACCCCGGAGACGACGACCCTGGAGACGACAACCCTGAAGACCACCCCGAAGAAGACCAAGAAGATGACCCTGAAGATAACCAAAAGGACAAAGAGCAAGAAGACAACCACCAAGATATAGAAGAACAAGAAACAGAAGACCAAGAAGCAGAAGAACAAGAAGCTGCAGAACAAAAAGCAGAAGAACATTAAGCATAAAACTAAAAATCAGAGCAAAAGATATTATCTAAATTATAAGCAGAAGAAGACTAAGCAGTGTATGGGGGTGAGTCCGTTCCTCCTCATGGTGCCCCTTGGAAAAAACTTGCTGCTGCAGGCAAAACTGAACGCGGACAAATCCTGTTGTAAATCTTTTGTGACAGGCAGAACGGAAGGTGTAATCTTCAAACTTTTATAGATAACAACTACAGGAATGCCTGTCACAAATAAAAATATGATGAAGAAGAAGAATATGAAGATGAAGAAGTAGAATATTAAGAAGAATAATAGTTGAATAAGAAGAATATGAAGAATGTAAAAAAAGGAATAATAGGAAGAAGGTGAAGAAGAAGAAGATGAATAAGGTGAAGAAGAAGTTGATGACAAAGATGCTGCTGCTGAGGATGATGAAGGAGAAAGTGTGGGAGAAGTAAAAAAGAAGGTTAAGAGTATGGAAGTAGTGAAACATAAATTTCTGACAAAATATAAAAAAGCTGAACATAGTCAATATCTTTGTAACTGTGAATCTTTTTTTTAAAAAAATGAATTCCTGCTATTCAATTTGATTGGTCTAAACCTCTTTGCCTTTAATGTCTCCTCCACCTCCCCCAATACATTCTACATTATTCTTAGTTGTTTTCCTTCATGTAGAATTAACCTGCAAGGAAAGAAAGGGTTTATTTTAATTCCGATATTTTTGTCCCATTGACTTGCATTGGTTTCCGGTATCGGAATCGGCGATACCCGAAATTTTTTGGGTAGCGGTCCGATCCAATCCGATCTGATATTTCCGGATATCGGACGGTATCGCTCAACACTAGCGGTAAGCCATACGTTACTACGTAGTATAGATTTGTACATTGGGTGTTTTGCTTTTAACGTGTATAATATTTTTTTTTTCAAAGGAAGAGAAAAAGGCAGACACATTATAATTTATGACCTTTGCTAAAACATCTCTGGATCTTTAGGCAGCTCATAGATTGTCATCTCACATGAATATGTACTGAAAGCGTTGTTCTGCAATTTCTGTGCTTTACCATCTAAAATACATGGTTCTTTATGCACAATATCAGGCATCTACCTTGGGTGGGAGAGTTTAAAAGGTGTCTGTCAAAACAGAATGACTGCTCAAACCAAGCACAGGCACTTGGTGCACCCTTGATGTGGCCAAACTGTTCTGTGCACCTTTCCACCTACTTGTTTTTTTCCTGTCTCTGCCCTTTTCTGGCTCTATGAATTCAGAGCTGCAAATCAAAGAGAAGTTGGGAAAATATTCTGCACTGACAGATTCTCTTTAATCTCAGTGACATCCATAGATGACAAGAAGCCTTATTGCAAATATGTAAAAATAGTTTCTCGATTGATTTACTAAGAATTTAGTTACTCTGAAAAAGGAAGTTCTGCACAGGGTCTCATTAATTATTACAGGGATGGGATCATCACCTCTGGAACCATCTCTGCATTGGACCCCTAATAGCCGTACAATCTACCTCTATGATATCTATGACCACATTACTCTGACCAGTCATAGGTCGCTTCCCCCTGTATTCTCCAGGCTCCGGCGATGAGCCCGCAACTTTTCTGGCATATGTACCCCTAACAGCCGAGGGTGGAATCATGATCCACCCGCGGCTGTTAACGTGTTAAATGCCAATGTCAATCTCTGACATCGGCATTTAACATGATCACGCCAGAACCGTGTCACAAACCCTGCCCATTGGTGCAATTGTCACATGACCATGGGTTGGCGTGGCAACTGCTGGTCTGCAGTAGACCCCTGCAGTTGTGATTGCCAGATAGCTATGAGGTCCACCCAGTGGCTAGTGCTCATAGCAAGTGAGCATTCCTGCTACATAGAGCAGGTCTGAATCCCTGCTGTGAGTAGCACAAGCAATCAGAAGATCACAGCTTCTACTATTGAAGCTAGTAAAAAAAAAGTTTTTGAAAAGATGAAAAATATCAGTTTAAATTATCCCCCATTCGCCCCATTCAAAATAAAACAATAAAGACACATATTTGTTATCGCCGCATTCAGGATCGCCCGATCTATCAATATATAACAAGAATTAATCCAATTGGCAATTTTGCTCACTGTAACATTGCATTGAAATACAATAACAGGCAATCAAAAGATCGTATGGACAACAAAATTGTATAAAAAATGTGAGCTTGGCACGCAAAAAATAAGCCCTAACTTAGACGCAGATCATGAAAAATGGAGACGCTATGTGTATGGAAAATGGTGACTTTATCTTTATCGCAAACTTCGGATTTTTTTTTTCACCACTTACGGTAAATAAAAAATGAATATAGACATTTTTGGTGTCTATGAACTCGTAATGACCTGGAGAATCATAATAGCTGGTCAGTTTTAACATTTAGTGAACACTGTAAAAAAAAAAATAAATGAGAAATTGCACTTTTTTTTTTCAATTTCACCGCACTTTTTTCTCATTTTTTTTCTGTTTTCCAATACATTATATGGTAAAACAAATGGTGTCGTTGAAAAGTACAACTTGTCCCACAAAAATCAACATGGTCACATTGTTGGAAAACTATAAAATTTATGGTTTTGGGAAAAAGGGAACAAAAACCGTAGAAGCAAAAACGGAAAAATCCAAGGTGGTGAAGGGGTTAATCACACAATATCAACCTTATTTTCAATCAACGGCAAGAAAATGTTTTCATTACGTACACTATATTCGGAAATGAATGGATTACGGCTATTCATTCATTACATTTAAAATCGAAAAAAGTTATGTGTAAAATATATTGTACGAGTATTAAAGGGATCCTGTCACCTGAATTTGGCGGGACAGGTTTGCGGTCATATGGTGGGGTTTTTGGGTGTTTGATTCACCCTTTCCTTACCCGCTGGCTGCATGCTGGCCGCAATATTGGGTTGAAGTTCATGCTGTGTCCTCCGAAGTACATGCCTGCGCAAGGCAATCTTGCGCCTTGCGCAGGTGTGTACTTCGGAGGACACAGCATGAACTTCAACCCAATATTGCGGCCAGCATGCAGCCAGGGGGTAAGGAAAGGGTGAATCAAACACCCGAAAACCCCGCCCATATGACCGCAAACCTGTCCTGCCAAATTCAGGTGACAGGTTCCCTTTGAAGGGAAACTGTCGACAGATTTTTGCTACCCCGTCTGAGAGCAGCATGATGTAGGGACAGAGAACCTGATTTCATTGTCATTTTGATAAAAATCCATTATCTGCTACAGATCTAGCAGTCCTCTGAATGCTGAGCTCTGTACAATCCCGACCACACCACTGATTGGCAGCTCTCTGCCCTTGTGCAGTGTACACAGAAAGCTGTCTGTGGCACCCCAGGAGTTTGGGTACCACAGTGCTGCCTTCCTCTCAGGGAGGGTAGTGCTATGCCTGCAAACAAGGGGGATCTCTTTGGCAGGTAAATCACACACAACACCTTCTGAATCCAGGCCAGGAGGGGGAGCTCAAAACCCTGTCTTAGGACAGCTTCTAGTGATGTGACGTTCATGAACGAGCCGACTCAAAGAGCCGGCTCTTCACTGTGAACGATATGAGCCGGCACCTATCAGTGAGCCGCTTGTTATCTAGTGGCTCTGTGCTCTCCTCCCTTCCCTCAGCCTGGTGGTGGAGGGGGAGGAGAGGAGCCAGGAGAGACTGTGTGCTGGAGGGGGAGAGAGGAAAGCTGCTGCTGAAAGTCCTGTAGGAGAGGAGTCGGCAGCAGCACAGTGTTATCTCATTCACCCGGCCAATACAGAAGCAGGATGTAAATGAAGGCAGAACATGTGACCACAGAGCAGCCAGTCACAGCTCAAGTTTCACTTGTCCTCATGCACTGTCTTCTTGCATCTTTGGCTACTTTCACACTAGTGTAACTGCAATCCATCACAATGCGTCATTTTGCAGAAAAAACGCATCCTGCAAAAGTGTTTGCCGGATGCGTTTTTTCTCCATTGACTAACATAATGCGACGGATTGCCACACGTTGCAACCGTCGCGCGACGGTTGTGACGTGTTGTGGCGGACCGTCGGCCGCAAAAAACGTTCCATGTAACGTTTTTTGCATCCGACGGATCGTCTTTCCGACCGCGCATGCGCGGCCAGAACTCCGCCCCCACCTCCCCGCACCTCACAATGGGGCAGCGGATGCGCTGAAAAGCAGCATCCGCTGCACCCGTTGTGTGGCGGAGACGCTAGCGTCGGTAACCTCGGCCCGACGCACTGCGACGGGCCGAGCCCGACGCTAGTGTGAAAGAAGCCTTTATTGGCATCCTGCCCTGTGTTCAGTAGCAACATCAGTCCCTTCAGAGAGAATTTTCTCCAAAACAGGGCAGATAATCACAGAGAGAAGAAACCGGATCAGCCCGTCCAAACTGAGGCACTTAGTGTTTCTTAATGCCAATTTGTCCTAATGACCTTCTAAAAATGTTTCACTGTTAAGTTATACTGCTGTTTTGCACATTTTTTGCATTTGTTTGATGTTCTTATAATGAAAAATAATATAAACAATGTTAATCTGTTAACTAGAAGGTTTTGTGTCATTATATTGGTGAGATTACTGAAGAGCCGATTCAAGAGCCGAAAGAGCCGGCTCTTCTTGCTGAGCCGAGCCGAAAGAGCCGATTCCCAAAAAAAACCCCGAAGTCCCATCACTAACAGCTTCCCTGAATAAAGATCCTGGTTTGGAGGAGGAGTCAGTTTAGTCTGGAGCAGACAGTCTGTGCGCAAAGCCAGACAGGAAAAGAGCAGAGGAGAGATTTGAGGGCTCAAGGATGCTGCAAGTGGGCCTCTGAGGAGCCAGAGACTGGGTACCGGGAGCCTGAGGCTAGAGTGGAACTGTAGGACACTTTGCAGAACTGGAGGGCGAAGGACTATACGTATACTGCCCAATTTAAGCCTGTGGTACAGCAGCATCCTGGAGCCTGGAGTCACCGTGCAGAGACCCCAGAAGGAAAGGCTCGAGCTGCCTACCATACAGGTACCTGTTCCAGGACAGGAGGAAAGACACTTCAGCCAGCAAGGGACTGATAGTGAGCGCAAAGTGGAAGGCTCCCAACCTGACTTGCCAAGGGGATTCCGCTTGTTTCTAGGCTGCCTGGACTCCTAATGTATCTGTTGTCGGTACCCTGGACAGAGGACTGTTATATATTCAGTAAGGCTAGTTTCACACTAGCGTTTTGAGTAGCTGCGGAGGGCTGCGGACTTCCTCCGTGAAGCCCCACCCTCGGCCACACCTCTGCCGCTAGCTCCGCCTACTTCTGCATGCGGCCTGCATACGGCCTGCATACCTATCTTTAACATTAGATACGCAGGTCGTTCGGCTGTATGCGGATGCTTCCGCATGTGTCGTTTTGATGATGCGGCGACCAGCGTAGGACGCAGCTGGTAGCAATTTCTTTTTTTCGCCGCATCATCAAAACAACGCATGGGAAGCATCTGCATACAGCCGCACGACCTGCGTATCTAATGTTAAAGATAGGTACGCAGGCCGCATGCAGGCCGCATGCAGAAGTAGGCAGAGCTAGCGGCGGAGGTGCGGCCGAGGGCAGGGCTTCACGGAGGAAGTCCGCAGCCCTCCGCAGCTCCTCAAAACGCTAGTGTGAAACTAGCCTTAACCAGGTAAAGACTACAATTGACCGACATACAGCATCATCACCATACACCTTAGGACCCTGGGGACCCCGCTTCACCTGTGGGAAGCGTTACCATCATTGCTGCAACAACATCCCCCAGAGGACCCCTTTAAAGCAGCATCCGTCCCACTATTGACCGAACACCACAGGTGGTGTCACGACAGACTTTATTCACATTTCACCTTAAAAGACCTTTACCCTTTAACTGAGTGCCCAGGGCATGGACCGGGTCGCAGCCACCGTGACATCCCCTTTATGAGCGGACCCGGTGCCGAGTACCCCAGGCTCTGGTAGGGCGACTCATCTCAATCAGTGGTGGGGGCGGACTTATACACAGCTCATGAATATGGAGGACTATCTGGCAGCAGGTTTACTAGTCTGAATGATAATCTCCTGCTGTTAAAACAGTGATTCTATTAAAATTACAGCAAGCAGCCCAGTAAAGGTACCTTCACACTGAACGATATCGCTAGCGATCCGTGACGTTGCAGCGTCCTGGCTAGCGATATCGTTGAGTTTGACAGGCAGCAGCGATCTGCATCCTGCTGTGCCATCGTTGGTCGGAGCAGAAAGTCCAGAACTTTATTTCGTCGCTGGACTCCCGCAGACATCGCTGAATCGGCATGTGTGATGCCGATTCAGCGATGTCTTCACTGGTAACCAGGGTAAACATCGGGTTACTAAGCGCAGGGCCGTGCTTAGTAACCCGATGTTTACCCTGGTTGCCAGCGTAAACGTAAAAAAACCCAAACACTACATACTTACCTTCAGCTGTCTGTCCCCGGTGCTGTGCTTCTCTGCACTGTGAGCGCCGGCCGGAAAGCAGAGCACAGCGGTGACGTCACCGCTGTGCTTTCCAGCTGGCGCTCACAGTCAGTGCAGAGAAGCACAGCACCGGGGGACAGACACCGGAATGTAAGTATGTAGTGTTTGGTTTTTTTACGTTTACGCTGGTAACCAGGGTAAACATCGGGTTACTAAGCGCGGCCCTGCGCTTAGTAACCCAATGTTTACCCTGGTTACCAGGGGACCTCGCATAGTTGGTCACTGGAGAGCTGTCTGTGTGACAGCTCTCCAGCGACCACACAGCGACGCTGCAGCGATCCGGATCGTTGTCTAGGTCGCTGCAGCGTCGCTAAATGTAACGGTACCTTAAGTCACACATTTCTGGTGTCAGGATCCCTGTCTCTACATTACTCTGATCTCAGATTGGGAAGAAAAAACTTGGTCACGGTCTTCCTTTAATGTAATCAGGCGCCATTGACACTGTGAATATATGCTATATCTGTAATGGAGTAATGAAGCATCTTATTCATGTTCACTTGCCAATAATTACAAAAATGGATGAAGCAAAAAAAATGTCACCAGAGTATTTAATAACTTATTTAATCATTTATTGTTAAATGAAACACTATATAAACAGATATCTCAAGTTAGGAGACACATGATTCCTGACCGGCAGCCTTCCGCCTTTATAAGATCATAGATTTATAGGGGGAAAATCAACAATTTATATCTGTTCTTCCTTTCTTCAACATAGGACACTGCTCTGTGCAGTACATAGAGGATGTAGAAGACAACTCAAGAGTGGTTGGAGGCTCCAACGCCGCACCCAACGCCTGGCCGTGGCAGGTCTGTAGTTATATTAAGAAATGGTAATAACTAATAATGAGCGAGTATATTCGTTGCTCAGGTTTTCCCGAGCACACTCAGGTGGTATCTGAGTATTTGTGACTGCTTGGAGATTTAGTTTTCCTTGCTGCAGCTGCATGATTTGCGGCTACTAGACAGCTTGATTACATGTGGGGATTCCCTAGCAACCCCCACATGTACTCAGCCTGGCTAATAGCTGTAAATCATGCAGCTGCGTCAGCAAAAACTAAATCTCCGAGCAGTCACAAATACTCAGATACCACCTGAGTGTGCTCGGGAAAACCTGAGCAACGAGTATATTCACTCATCACTAGTAATAACATGTTCAAGTAAGATGATATGAAGCAAAGTGTATAGATCCAGCAGCAGCTTAAAAACCCACTAGTCATCATTTTTTATCATTTTTATTTTATCAAACAAATTTTTTTTTTTTTGGGAGCAGGCTTTTCCAAGAGAAATTAGTCAGGGTCTCTGTAGCCACCATACAAGATTCGTGAGAAAAACTGATACCACATGTACTGGACACACGGACCTGTAAAAGAGGCCTTAAGTTCAGCTGTAATTAAAAATGCTTTAGGCTGATGGGAGAAATGTTTAGTTAGAAAAGAGTGTACAACAAAAATTAAAAACTGAACAGCACCTCCAAACAGAATAAGGCAAGTGTGAACAGGTACAATAAAGCATAGGCAATGGAAAAAACAGATGGGTTGATTCAGCGTTGCTGTAAGAAGAAGAATGACAGATGCCAATCTAATAGTAAGTGGTTTATTCGGTAATACAAATAAACCACTTACTATTTTGATTGGCATACATTATTCTTCTTCCTACAGCAGTGCAGAATCAACCAATTTTTTCTTCATTGCCGGTATGTTAGAAAGGTAGGTACTTACTGTAAGTACTGAAGGCACTTAGTGCACTCTATATGTCACTGTTGACCCGATAACGTCTTGCCACATGTCTTAATATATTCAACCAAACCAGAATCTTACCAACAGGAAAAACACCTCTATTTCCAGACAGCTGTTTAACGGTTTTTGCCCCTCATCAGTGCAAAGTGAAGATTCTCATTTCATTTCTGAATATCATGCTCATTTTAGGGTCAATTGAATTAAAGGGAAGCTATTATATGAAGGTCTATATCTACCACAGCACAGGCAGAATACAAGCTGTATACTCTTGTAGGATAGCTGGGAGGAGTGTGATATCCCACAGATGCCTTGTCCTCTTATTAGGGAGCTTGCTGGTTTATAGGAGGCAAGTCTGATAACAAAAGTATTGTAAAAACTTGTGTATGACTTTGTATACTTGCACATCAGCTATACTAACGATAGATTTACAAATGTGTTTTCCAGTGGCGTAACTTGAAACTCATGGGCCCAGAGGCGAAAGCTTCAACGGGGCCCCCCAAATATTTTAAATCTTTAATAGCAATAGTCTTTTTCAATAGGCCAAAGGGACTTTTAGGGCCCCCTAAACACTAGGCTGCGCTCTGCTCCCCGGATCACTTCTGAAGGTGAAGTAGGAGACAAAAGGGAATTATCACACACTCAAAACCAAGCAACAGTCACAGATAAATCCACCAAATGCCTCTCTCCTATTATAGCCACGAACAACCTCCAGCCATGCAGCATAAGCTAACTCTGACAATGAGTTCTAGCCAGGACCCAGATTATATAGGAGATGGGAGTGGCTAACAGTGTACAGCTGAGAGCCTAAACACTTCAGGAGCTCTCAACAGAGCAGATTAACCCCTGCAATGCCAAAATAAATTTACACTGATTAATAAGAAGATGAAGTGCTTCTAATCAGTGCAGGAGTAGGAGAAATCAGACGCTGCAGTCTTCTGGCTCCTCTGTCATGGTAAATCTGTGATAATAGTATTTTTTTTCCTGGAGACTTTCATTATTATTATAGGAAATTCACAAAACTTCCTAATAATTGCTCTCAATCCATGTACCCTTGTATACCCTTGTGTAGACCCTGGTCACCTCTGGAAGAGCTTTGCTTGTAGCATGTAGCTCCCTGAAAACCATATGTTGACATGAAATTAACCTATAACATCCTGGGATACAAATATTGTGTAACGTTTACCTGAATAGTAATATCTTTGCTCTGTCCATGTAGGTCTCCCTCCAGTATCAGTCTGGTTCCCACTGGTACCACACCTGTGGAGGTGTCCTGATCCTTGCCAACCGTGTGCTGACTACTGCCCAGTGTGTTGACAGGTATTCCTATATACTTTTATATTTTGGGATCATGCAGATTAATAAAATACTGAAGGTCTAATGGATAGAGTAAGCATCTGTATGGAAGCCATTGCCCATGAGGAACAGGCGAAGATTCATATGGAACAATGCCAGAAGTTAATATCTCGCTATGCATCACGTTTGCAGCAGGTTATAACAGCCTAAGGTGCTCTACTATGTACTAATGACCCGACACTGGAGTAGTCAGTAAAAGTGGCACTTTGTGGTGAATTTGGAGAAACCATTTGTTATATTAGTTGTGCTTGGGTAAATAATTGGTCTTGTTTCTTCGGTTTACAGCAAGAAATGAATACATTTTGACAATAAATCTCATTTGCAATAGAGGTGGAAATATTATATTTTCAATGCAACTGTAAGGACAGGGCAGAGAACTTAATGTTCCACACTGGTGAAGAAATGCCTATAAATGACTCAGTAACTGTCTAGTTTCCAAAACTCATAGTCTGGAGCAGGTATAGAAGTCATTAGTTTCAATGCATACACTTATGGAATATTTTTTTTCCATACTATAATTTGTGGTATATGGCCTACTTCAGATTACTTTGGACAATAAATTGACAATATTGATTTTTCCGCCCTAAATAAATATTATTGCTCTCCTAATCATAACCAAAATTAATGATGTTGCTTCCTGTTTAACAGGGATGTCAACTTCCGTGTGGTACTTGGAGAACATAACCTTAGAGTGAATGAAGGTACTGAGCAGATCATTGCTGTGTCCAACATCACGAAGCATGACAGCTTTAACTCCAAAAGTGTGGCTTCTGGGTAAGAGGAAATTCCGTTCATAGATGTTGTCATATCATTATTTAGACTATTGAATTGAATACAGAAAATTCACTCCAACAAAGTGAAGTTGCATTTGCGTCATGATACAGCAGTTATTCCACGGCAGTTAGTAAGGACAGGAGTCAGGTAACCCACACTCTGCTCTCCCTTCTAACCATGTGCTTTATTCCTATCCTCCTATGTTCCCTTGCTATCCATATTCACCGCTCCATCCCCCCTCCATCACAACTCATATACATCAGCTCCTTTCCCCTTCCCTCTCCCATGTACAGCTCCCATGCACTTCTCACCTTCCTGAAAAACCTCAGCCCATCTTGCCCAAACACACTGCACAAAAAAACGTCATACAATTCCAAAAACTACATGCTTTTTATCTTCCTACTCCTACTGATTTCAGGGGATATCTCCCCCCAACCCGGGTCCACCATCCACCAACCTCAACCCCTACCCTACCTCACATCGAAACCTTAATAATATTACTAATATTAATTGCACTCTTTCATCTCCTTCTTTTAATTGTGCCCTTTGGAATCCATGGTCTGAATGTAACAAGCTTCCTTTCCTACACAATTACTTTCTGGAAAAACTCTCTTAATCTGTTGGCCCTCACAGAAACCTGGATTCAGGATTCTGACACTGTCTCTCCTGCTGCCATTTCCCATGGTGGCTTACAATTCTCACATTCCCCGAGACCCACAAACAGATGCAGCGCCCCAGAGACCTGGTTGTTGCAGTATGACGCTCTGCCACTAAGGGGAGTGATGGTACGTCTGATGGCACTAAAGGAGTTCTCCTGACCAGGTATCACCAGAACACATTACACTTCACACTCCGGCCACTAGGGGGAGAAAAAGGCTTTATTTATTGGGCCACTCCTCACACTGGTAAAAGTAGGGGTTGGGGAGGAAGTTAGTCAGAAGCTGACTGGGTTGGATTCAGACAACATCCCGTGGCAGGGGGTGTTGAAGGGAGAAGACACAGGGGGGTCCCTGTCAGGAGTGGGAACCTGGCAGGTGCCTAGCGAACAGAGCAGAACGTAACGGAACCGCGCCTGCACACCCCGCGGCGGTATCCAAGAGAGAGACACGAAGGGAAGGATATTGTGGAACAGTGTAAAAGAGATCAAGCACAAAGGAGTACCAGTAGGAGTTGTGCCGTGAGACCGAGGCAACATCCTACTGAGGCGCGTAGCCGGTGGCCGGAACACCGCGGGAGTAACTGACTCTAGGTCTTACTTCGAACTCCGCAGGACAGTTAATCATAGGTTGGCTGTCTACCTTACTACACCTACGAAGACATAGGGGGCAACAGTGGGAGAGGGGCGTCTCTAGGGTCCCGGAAGACCTCCAGGCCTTCCCGTCATACAGGTGCGTCCTAGCCATAACATACCTGGGGGACGTTGAACTAGAAACATCTGGAACCAAAGAGAGAGAGAGCTGTAGAGAACGAACGAACAAGGACAGCAGTTGTGAGGACTATTCCGAATGCTCAGCAGGGTAGGACTACAACACACAGGTGCTAGTGGTAGGCAACGATTTCCATCTGCGAAGGAAACTCTGGATGTGCCCATCGGACCGGCCGGTCTCAGATAGCCCTGTTAAGCGTGCTCTGGATTGAGGATCCTGAAGTCTTCAGTAAAGAGGTAAAGAGACTGCAACCTTGTGTCCTCGTTATTGTCTGCACCTCACACCATTACCATCCACGTTACTGGGAAGCCTTGGGTACATCCTTCACCTGTGGGAAGGTATACCATCCAGCTGCCATTCCATCACCCCAGCGGACCCCACAGCAGCGTCGGTCACCCTGACCGAACACCACAGGTGGCGTCACGAACCCGTGACAGACTGCACCACCTTTATTGGACGCCCCTTAGCAGGGTCGCGGACCGGGTCTAGCAACCGTGACAGCCTCAGAACCGAACCAGAGAGGCCCGATACCGAGAACTCGTGGCCCTGTGTCTGGGGGCGCTCCACAGACATGGTGGTGAAGTAGGCATACTCCTGTCCCCACAATGCACGTTCCAGGTCATCCCCCCAGTTCCATCACTCTCATTCTCTTATTTTGAGGTCCACACCATCAGGCTCTTTCATCCCCCTCTCCCTCAGAGTAGCAGTCATATATCGGCCCCATGAGGCTCACCCACCCACTTCCTGGACCATTTCTCTGCCTGGCTGCCACATTTCATGTCCTCAGAACTACAAACCCTTATCCTTGGAGACTTCAACATCCCCATTAACAGCCCCAATTCCACATCTGCATCTCAGCTTCAATCACTAACCACTTCTCTAGGCCTCTCACAGCTCTCAACAGCTCTCTGAAACACACAAAGACGGTAAAACCCTGGACCTGGTCTTTGTCCGGCTCTGTTCAATCTCCTACCTAGATAACTCACCGCTTCCCCTCTCTGCCCATAACATTCTATCCTTCACACTCACAATTCCTCGCCCACCCCAGCACTCTCCTACCTACCACAAATTCAGAAATCTACATGATATTAATCCTCACGCACTTTCAGACTCCCTACACTCATCATTGTCCCCAATCTCTTCTTTTTCCTGTCCTGAGCTGGCTGTACATCACTTCAATGACACTCTTAGAAGCACCCTTGACCAAGTAGCTCCCCTCACCCTCAGAACCTCCAAACAGAGTCAAACAGCCCTGGCTCACTCTCCACATTCGATCCCATCACAGAAGAAGACGTCTCCAAGCTCCTCTCCTCTTCTTGTCCAACTACATGCACCACTGACCCCATTCCCTCACATCTCCTCCAGTCCCTCTCCAGTCGTCACAACTCGCCTAACTACAATCTTTAATCTCTCCCTCTCCTCTGGCATTTTCCTCTCCTCCTTCAAACACTGTATCATTACTCCATTACTAAAGAAACCCACCTTCGACCCACCCTGCACAAACAACTACAGACCGGTCTCCAATCTCCCCTTCATTTCTAAACTCTTGGAGCGCCTGATATACTCCCACCTTCCCCTTACCTCTCTACTCACTCCCTCCTAGACCCTTCACAGTCCGGCTTCCGCCCCCTACATTCGACAGAAACTGCACTCATCAAGGTAACCAATGACCTTCTGACAGCAAAATGTAACAGTGACCACTCTCTGCTCATTCTTCTCGACCTTTCTGCAGCTTTCGACACTGTTGACCACCCTCTCCTACTCTCTAGGCTCTAGTCACTAGGCATTAAGGACACTGCTCTCTCCTGGTTCTCCTATTTTTCTGACCGCTCCTTCAGTGTTCTGTTCTCTGGCTCCACTTCATCTCCTCTTCCTCACTGTCGGGGTACCTCAGGGCTCAGTCCTTGGCCCCTTCTCTTCTCCCTCTACACAGCCTTAATTGGACAGACCATCAGCAGATTTGGTTTTCAGTACCATCTTTATGCTGATGACACACAACTATACACGTCATGGTAGTCACGTGTACTACAGAACGCCTCTGACTGTCTGCAGTCTCCAACATCATGTCCGCTCTCTATATGAAACTCAACCTCTCCAAAACTGAACTTCTTCTGCTCCCGCCGTCTACTAACCTCCCTAATTCTCACATTTCCCTCTCCGTGGGTGGCACCATAATAATGCCTAGGCAGCAGGCGCGCTGTCTGGGTGTTATGTTTGACTCCGATCTATCCTTCACCTCCCATATACAATCTCTTGCCGCTAATGCTGCTTACACCTAAAGAACATCTCTAGAATCTGCCCTTTTCTCACCATGGAAACAACAAAAACCCTCACTGTCACCCTGATCAACTCCCACCTGGACTACTGCAATGCTCTATTAATTGGCCTCCCCCTTACTCGACTTTCCCCCTCTCCAGTCTATCCTTAATGCAGCAGCCAGGGTTGTCCATCTAGCTAATCATTACTCGGACGCGTCCGCTCTTCGCCAGTCGTTACACTGGCTGCCCATTCATTACAGGATACAATTCAAAGTACTTGTTCTCACCCACAAAGCTCTCCACAGTGCGGCACCCCCATACATCTCCTCCCTCATTTCGGTCTATCGGCCTAGCCGACCGCTGCGCTCTGGAAATGCCTTTTGAGTAACCTCTGCACTATTCAGAGCGGCCTACCACGTTCACTAATCAAAGTCATTTTATGTCTGTGTGTGTGTGTAGCCCATTCACTATCTCCATCTATCCCCCACCCCCTGAAGATGGCTGGACCATCATTGTAAATACATCATTGTAACTACACACCTGTACTTTGTATCTCCCCCACCTCATTGTAGATTGTAAGCTCTCACGAGCAGGGTCGTCTTATTTTGCTTTAATTATTGTATTGTTAACGATGTTACTTATGACTGTTGTGTTTGAAACTGTTAAACTGTAAAGCGCTGCAGAATATGTTGACGCTATATAAATAAAGATTATTATTATTATTGCATGATTATTGGGAATGAGGGTTCCTAGGAGCACTGATATCCTAATAATCATGCAGTATACATAGACTAAATAAACTGCCAATCAATCACCCAACAAATGAGCAATCGCTCATTCATTAGATAAATAGATTTTTTTAGTTTGCTTTAAAAAAAAAATCATTGTTCTTGGCAGCACATCGACCTGTGGAAACAGAATATGTGCTGCCGAGAAATATGGCAGCCTATGAGCACTGAACAATCTATTACTGATCTCTCTGCTCCATTGGAAGCACGGTCGGCCTGCCTAAACTCGCTACTAAACATCTGCTATTCAGCTCCTATGTAGTCAATCAGTAGTCGTTTACGCCCGCATGTCGGTCAGTGTAAGTGTTCCCTAAGTGAGTCCAGCTGATAAAGCCTTACATGATTACTTCATTACTTCGAGAGCCAATTCTGTATCCTCTACTCCAGTATGTGACCTCAGTCTGACAGATAAATGAGCCTACTCTTGTGCTGTTCTGACTCAGACTAAGGCCACATTCACACGTTCAGTATTTTACCTCAGGATGTGCAAGCCAAAATCATGAGGGGGACAATCAGAGGAAAAGTATAATAGAAACACGTCACCACTTCTGTATTTTTCACCCACTTCTAGTTTTGACTTACAAATACTGAGGTAAAATACTGGCCAAATACTGAACGTGTGAACATGGCCTAAACCACATAAGGCCTCCTGTCTAGCTGTTGTTGACCATTATATAATTGCTTTTCTTCCATATTATTATGTGTGCCAAATCCACTACTAGATTACGTGAGACATTACTTAGCCCATCAATAAGCCATCACTCAGACCTAGAATGCATATAATTATTATTATTATTATTATTATACATTTTTATAGCGCCATTTATTCCATGGCGCTTTACATGTGAATACGGGGCAAATATAGACAAATACATTAAACATGAGCAGATAACAAGGCACACGAGTACATAAGGAGGGAGGACCCTGCCCGCGAGGGCTCACAGTCTGCAGGGGGTGGGTGAGGATACAGTAGGAGAGGGAAGAGCTGGCTGTACGGCTGTTCAGTAGGTTGAGGATCACTGCAGGCTGTAGGCTTGTCGGAAGAGATGAGTCTTCAGGTTCTTTTTGAAGGTTTCTATGGTAGGCGCAAGTCTGATGTGTTGGGGTAGAGAGTTCCAGAGTATGGGGGAAGCACGGGAGAAGTCTTGGATGCGGTTATGGGAAGAAGAGATGAGAGGGGAGTAGAGAAGGAGGTCTTGGGAGGATCGGAGGTCGCGTTTAGGTAGGTACCGGGTGACCATGTCACCCGGTGTATGGAGGAGACAGGTTGTGGATGGCTTTGTATGTCAGTGTGAGGGTTTTGAACTGGAGTCTCTGGGCGATAGGAAGCCAGTGAAGGGCTTGACACAGGGGAGAGGCTGGGGAATAGCGGGGGGACAGGTGGATTAGTCGGGCAGCAGAGTGTAGGATGGATTGGAGTGGTGCCAGAGTGCTAGAGGGGAGTCCAGAGAGTAGGAGGTTGCAGTAGTCGAGGCGGGAGATGATAAGGGCATGCACTAGCGTTTTTGCAGTGTTGCGGTCAAGGAAAGCACGGATCCGGGAAATATTTTTGAGTTTGAGACGACAGGAGGAGGCAAGGGCTTGGATATGTGGCTTGAAAGAGAGGGCAGAGTCGAGGATCACCCCGAGGCACCGGGCGTGTGGGACTGGGGATAGTGAGCAGCCATTGACATTGATGGATAGGTCTGGTGGAGGGGTAGAGTGAGATGGGGGAAAGATGATGAATTCTGTTTTGTCCATGTTCAGTTGTAGAAAGCGAGCAGAAAAGAAGGCTGAAATGGCAGACAGACAGTGCGGGATTTTGGTAAGCAAGGAGGAGAGGTCAGGTCCGGAGAGGTAGATCTGCTTGTCATCAGCGTAGAGATGGTACTGCATACCGTGGGATTCTATGAGCTGTCCCAGGCCGAAAGTGTAGATGGAGAAGAGTAGGGGTCCTAGAACAGAGCCTTGAGGAACACCGACTGACAAGGGGCGAAGTGAGGAGGTGGTGTGGGGGAGGGAGACACTGAATGTTCGGTCTGTCAGATATGACGAGATCCAGGAAAGGGCCAAGTCTGTAATTATGTGTTGTTTCATTTTTGCTCTATTTCCTTTTTTTGTGCAACTTTGGCAAGAGTGATAAGATGTTTGTGGTGTCCCAGGGTCCTGGTCGCCACCGTGACATCCCCCTGTGAATATTGAACCCGGTACCGGGTACTCCACGGCCCTGGAGGGCGACTCATGTTGAGCAGGCGAAGATCACAGTATCAGAATGCTACATCATAGCAGACTGAAAGGGAACAAGGTCACATTAAGATCACTGGATATAATGGTTGGGCAGCAACTGTTCAATGAGGCGGTTACGATGGTAGTGGAAGTCCACCCAAATGTAGAAGAAGATAACCATGATCTACGGCGCTCCAAGAGATGCAATCAGAAAAAGGATTTTAATGTTATTGAAGCGTCAGTATAAAGCACCAATATGTATAATGGCCAACGTTTTGGTCATCTGTGGACCTTGGTCACGGCCTGTCTATATTAAGGAGCTTATCCTGCAGTGCAGACTAAAAGAAGCACTGCACTTATGATCAGCACTGCAGAATGAGCTCCTTGATGCAGACAGGCCATGACCAAGGTCCACAGATGGCCAAAACGTTGGCCATTGTATATTAGAGTTTTGCGCTAATACTTCAATAATGTTAAAATTTGTTTTGTGATTGCTTCTCTTGGAGTGCCGTGGTTATATGATTTTACATGGTCACCTTCACCTGATGGATTTCTGGTGTTTTACATGTTGCAGTCGCTTGCAGGTTACAAAGTTACAGTTCAGCCCAACCCTTATTCATTTTTAATGTCTATGTACTTTGATTCCTCTGAGAAGTGTACAGTTTCCCTTGGTGGTGCTGCAGGAGAACTGACACCAGATTCTTTGTTTCCTTACATATCACAGCTAATTCCTCAAAGCCTCAGCAGTAGGACATCTTGTGATTAGCTTAACCTCAGGGAAACCAACTGATTAAAAAAGGGTCATCCCCTTTTAGTTTTATCCAGATGTTGGTCTCTGTATAGAGGAACACTTGACAATTCATTAGTGACTTACTTAAATTAATATTTAGAATTGAGAGTCCTCAGTGGTTGATACCTTTTAATGGCTAACTGAAAAGATCGTAACAAATTGCAAGCTTTCGAGACTACACAGGTTACTTAAATTATTCAGCTTCTTAACAGAATACAAAGTCCCCACCCGCCCTTTACTAATTCTCAATGAGCCTTAAAGGGAATCTGTCAGCAGGTTTTTGTCACCTAATTTGAGAACAGCATAATGCAGGGACAGAGACCCTGATTCCTATGATGAGTCACTTACTGGGCTGCTTGCTGTAGTTTTAATAAAATCATTGCTTTATTTGCAGAATATTAAGACTAGAGATCAAGCAAGCCTGCTGCCATCTAGACCTCCATATTCATGAGCTCTGTATAACCCACCCCCACCACTGATTGGCAGCTTTCTGACTATGCACAGTGTCACAGAAGGCTGCCAATCAGTGGTTTGGTTGGGCTTATTCAGAGAAGTGCTAGATCTGTAGCAAATAAAACAGAACAAGCAGTCTAGTAAGTGATACATCACACGAATCAGGGTCTCTTCCTCTACATCATGATGCTCTTTGATGGGGTAGAAAGACCTGGCGACAGATTCCCTTTAATTAATGACAGTGTTAGGATTGAATGAAAGGTAACATTACTGATTAAAGCTTGCCGTCATGTTTTTCCTTTCAGTAATGATATCGCCATCCTGTCTCTGGCTGAAAGCGCTTCCCTGAACAGCTATGTACAACTGGCTGCTCTCCCAGCTGATGGTGATGTCCTGGCCAATAACCACGAATGTACCATTACAGGATGGGGAAGAATTCGCAGTAAGTTTTACTACAGTCCATAGTACATGTTAGATGGCTGATTAAACATTTAGGGTTTTTTTTTACAATTACTGAATTTTGAGTGGTCCAGGTTCATTCTCAAACTATTTTTAGTAAATATAAAAGTAGACAAAATGCAAAATAAAATAATATATATATATATATATATATATATATATACATATATATATATATATATATATACTTTATATATATACTTTATATATATACTTTAACAATCTATAATATTCCTGGCACTACAGGTCCTTCTCAAAAAATTAGCATATAGTGTTAAATTTCATTATTTACCATAATGTAATGATTGCAATTAATCTTTCATATATTATAGATTCATTATCCACCAACTGAAATTTGTCAGGCCTTTTATTGTTTTAATACTGATGATTTTGGCATACAACTCCTGATAACCCAAAAAACCTGTCTCAATAAATTAGCATATCAAGAAAAGGTTCTCTAAACGACCTATTACCCTAATCTTCTGAATCAACTAATTAACTCTAAACACATGCAAAAGATACCTGAGGCTTTTATAAACTCCCTGCCTGGTTCATTACTCAAAACCCCCATCATGGGTAAGACTAGCGACCTGACAGATGTCAAGAAGGCCATCATTGACACCCTCAAGCAAGAGGGTAAGACCCAGAAAGAAATTTCTCAACAAATAGGCTGTTCCCAGAGTGCTGTATCAAGGCACCTCAATGGTAAGTCTGTTGGAAGGAAACAATGTGGCAGAAAACGCTGTACAACGAGAAGAGGAGACCGGACCCTGAGGAAGATTGTGGAGAAGGACCGATTCCAGACCTTGGGGAACCTGAGGAAGCAGTGGACTGAGTCTGGTGTGGAAACATCCAGAACCACCGTGCACAGGCGTGTGCAGGAAATGGGCTACAGGTGCCGCATTCCCCAGGTAAAGCCACTTTTGAACCATAAACAGCGGCAGAGGCGCCTGACCTGGGCTACAGAGAAGCAGCACTGGACTGTTGCTAAGTGGTCCCAAGTACTTTTTTCTGATGAAAGCAAATTTTGCATGTCATTCGGAAATCAAGGTGCCAGAGTCTGGAGGAAGACTGGGGAGAAGGAAATGCCAAAATGCCTGAAGTCCAATGTCAAGTACCCACAGTCTGTGATGGTGTGGGGTGCCATGTCAGCTGCTGGTGTTGGTCCACTGTGTTTCATCAAGGGCAGGGTCAATGCAGCTAGCTATCAGGAGATTTTGGAGCACTTCATGCTTCCATCGGCTGAAATGCTTTATGGAGATGAAGATTTCATTTTTCAGCACGACCTGGCACCTGCTCACAGTGCCAAAACCACTGGTAAATGGTTTACTGACCATGGTATTACTGTGCTCAATTGGCCTGCCAACTCTCCTGACCTGAACCCCATAGAGAATCTGTGGGATATTGTGACGAGAAAGTTGAGAGACGCAAGACCCAACACTCTGGATGAGCTTAAGGCCGCTATTGAAGCATCCTGGGCCTCCATAACATCTCAGCAGTGTCACAGGCTGATTGCCTCCATGCCACGCCGCATTGAAGCAGTCATTTCTGCCAAAGGATTCCCGACCAAGTATTGAGTGCATAACTGAACATTATTATTTGATGGTTTTTTTGTTTGTTATTAAAAAACACTTTTATTTGATTGGATGGGTGAAATATGCTAATTTATTGAGACAGGTTTTTTGGGTTATCAGGAGTTGTATGCCAAAATCATCAGTATTAAAACAATAAAAGACCTGACAAATTTCAGTTGGTGGATAATGAATCTATAATATATGAAAGTTTAATTGTAATCATTACATTATGGTAAATAATGAAATTTAACACTATATGCTAATTTTTTGAGAAGGACCTGTATAACTTCCAGAGTGTAGCATCTAATATTATTTATCATGGGAGCTAAATATGCCCTCTTCAGCTAGTGGCAAAGGTGAGCTAATATATGAGGTTGCGTTACTGTACAGAGAGATGGTTTCGTATGTCTATCAAATTTGAGGAATATATTTTGTACATATCCTTGGTAGAAATAATTGTGGGCAGCACGGTGGCTCAGTGGTTAGCACTGCAGCACTGGGGTCTTGGGTTCAAATCCCACCAAGGACGACATCTGCACTGAGTGTGTGGCTATGTGCCCACGTTGTGGATTCATATGCGGATTTTTCCACACCATTTTTGAACAATCCGCAGGTAGAACGCACCGCGTTTTACCTGCGGATTTATGGCAGATTTCCTGCATTTTTTATGCGGATTTCACCTGCGGTTTTACACCTGCGGATTCCTATTGAGGAGCAGGTGTAAAACGCTGTGGATTCTGCACAAAGAATTGACATGCTGCGGAAAATACAACGCAGCGTTTTCTCACAGGTTTACATGTGAATCCGCAGCAGCCAATCCACTGCGGATCCGCAGGTAAATCCGCAATGTGTGCACATTTCCTATATGTTCTCCCCATGTTTGCGTGGGTTTCCTCCCACATTCCAAAGTCATACTGATAGGGAATTTAGATTGTGAGCCCCATCGGGGACAGTGATGACAATGTCTGTAAAGTGCTGTGGAATTTGACGGTGCTATATAAGCAAAGCGTAATAAATAAATAATAAATTTACACCAAGATTCTGAATGAATAACTCATGTTTTAAGAAGCACTCCCATCAAAATTATTATCCTCTTAAAGGGAATCTGTTACAATTTGTTATTGTACATCATCATTTCTTTGTAGTATACCAATAATATCCTGAAATAGGGCTTGGGCAACCCTTTTCAGGATTTGTAACCTTTATTTCTGTACGTGGCCCTGTTGTTCCTGTAAGCCCTGGGCAAATTTATTGTCTCATGCCGGCAAATCAAGCATATGGAAATGATAACTGAATACTCACCCCTGCCCATTATCCCGCCTACCCCTCTGCCGATGTGTGTATATATGCTTAATGAATATTCACCCCTACCCTCACCCATAATCCCGCCCACCCCTCTGCCAGTGTTACTGATTAGCCAAATATATATACGCTTAATGAATATTCACCTCTTCCCCGCCAATAAACCCGCCCACACCTCCCAGCCGACGTCACTGTGAGTCAGATTGCTGTATGCCCGAGGGTCACATTGCAGCCCTCGGACTGGCCATCTGCTCTCCTGACATGAACATTACAGTATGTATTTCTATGTAGCTGTCAAATTTTCAAGGCAATTTATCCCAGAATGCTGGCGTAGTTGCTTTGATGAATTGGGGCTTATGTGTGTATATTATGCAGCGGCTACAGGGAGAAAAGGAAGTTATATTCTCCCTGTAGCTGCTCACTTCCAGTCATGGGCACAGTGCTAGGAGCCATCACAGTCACCTATCACTATACAGTGAGCAGACTGTGATCACTCCCTCTCTGCACCTTGACCAATAGCCTACTCTGCACACATACGCTGAGGAGCAAGCGATCACTCAGGGTGCAGAGGAGCGACTACCGCTGAGCTTATTGTGCCCCAAGACTGGATGAGAATGCCTGCAGGGAGAAATACAAATTCATATTCTCCCTGCAGACATTGCTCCAGTTAACCAGCCTCAGCTGATTATTACACCATTTACCTGCAGATTATCATTATATCATTTTGCCAGTTATATATAGGTAATTTCTATCATTTGAACATATTAATGAGTAACATAATTTGTTTTGCTTTACTTTCCTAGCTTGTGGCTTTCTGCCATCCATCCTCCAGCAGGCCCCTCTGCCCATCGTAGATTACTCTACCTGCTCTACCAGCTCCTACTGGGGCAGCAGTGCTAAAACTAGGACGGTGTGTGCCGGTGGTAATGGAATTCAGGCCGGATGCAAGGTAAGATCAGTCATTTTTTATTCTTTCAACATACATATTTTTTTACATACAGTATATGTTAATTGGTCAAATCTATGAACAACATACAGAATGAACGGAACACAGGCCTTGATTCATCAAACAGGTTTTTTTAAATAATTTTAGTGCAAAACTATTTGTTGCACAATTTGTAGTAAAATTGA
This sequence comes from Ranitomeya imitator, assembly GCF_032444005.1. Lineage (NCBI taxonomy): Eukaryota > Metazoa > Chordata > Amphibia > Anura > Dendrobatidae > Ranitomeya > Ranitomeya imitator. The sequence goes on along the minus strand of NC_091284.1, from coordinate 706,226,417 downwards.
CAAGTTTTACCATTTTTATGCCACTCCTGGCTCCCTAGGACATCTTTTTGAAGGACGAGCAGGGAATAGCCAAGAGAGGGCATGGCCAAGTTAGGTTGGCAAATTTATTATAATTTGTCACCAAAGTACATTTCTCACATTGGCTCACAGCAGCTGAAAAATGTGCCAAGGAATTTAACCCCTTCATGACCCAGCCTATTTTGACCTTAAAGACCTGGCCGTTTTTTTAAATTCTGACCAGTGTCCCTTTATGAGGTAATAACTCAGGAACGCTTCAACGAATCCTAGCGGTTCTGAGATTGTTTTTTCGTGACATATTGGGCCTCATGCTAGTGGTAAAATTAGGTCGATTATTTTTGCATTTATTTGTGAAAAAAATGGAAATTTGGCTAAAATTTTAAAAATTTAGCAATTTTCAAATTTTGAATTTTTATTCTGTTAAACCAGAGAGTTATGTGGCACAAAATAGTTAATAAGTAACATTACCCACATGTCTACTTTACATCAGCACAATTTTGGAACCAAAATTCTTTTTTGCTAGGAAGTTATAAGGGTTAAAATTTGACCAGCGATTTCTCATTTTTACAGCAAAATTTACAAAGCCATTTTTTTAGGGACCACCTCACATTTGAAGTCAGTTTGAGGGGTCTATATGGCGGAAAATACCCAAAAGTGACACCATTCTAAAAAATGCACCCCTCAAGGTGCTCAAAACCACATTCAAGAAGTTTATTAACCCTTCAGGTGCTTCACAGCAGCAGAAGCAACATGGAAGGAAAAAATGAACATTTAACTTTTTAGTCACAAAAATGATGTTTTAGCAACAATTTTTTTATTTTCCCAAGGGTAAAAAGAGAAACTGGACACCAAAAGTTATTGTACAATTTGTCCTGAGTACAACGATACCCCATATGTGGGGGGAAACCACTGTTTGGGCGCACGACAGGGCTCGGAAGGGAAGGAGCGCCATTTGACTTTTTCAATGAAAAATTGGCTCCAATCTTTAGCGAACACCATGTCGCGTTTGGAGAGCCCCTGTGTGCCTAAACATTGGAGCTCCCCCACAAGTGACCCCATTTTGGAAACTAAACCTCCCAAGGAACTAATCTAGATGTGTGGTGACCACTTTAAACCCTCAAGTGCTTCATAGAAGTTTATAACGCAGAGCCGTGAAAATAAAAAAACATTTTTCTTTCCTCAAAAATTATTTTTTAGCCAACAATTTTTTATTTTCACAAAAGTAACAGGAAAAATTAGACCTGAAAAGTTGTTGTCCAGTTTGTCCTGAGTAGGCTGATACCCCATATGTGGGGGGGAACCACTGTTTGGGCACACGTCGGGGCTCGGAAGGGAAGTAGTGACTTTTGAAATGCAGACTTTGATGGAATGTTTTGCGGGTGTCACGTTGCGTTTGCAGAGCCCCTGATGTACCTAAACAGTAGAAACCCCCCACAAGTGACCCCACTTTGGAAACTAGACCCCCCAAGGAACTTATCTAGATATGTGGTGAGCACTTTGAACCCCCAAGTGCTTCACAGAAGTTTACAACGCACAGCCATGAAAATAAAAAATCATGTTTCTTTTCTCAAAAATGATGTTTTAGCAAGCAATTTTTTATTTTCACAAGGGTAACAGGAGAAATTGGACCCCAATAGTTGTTGCTGAGTTTGTCCTGAGTGCACTGGTACCCAATATGTGGGGGTAAACCACTGTTTGGGCACACGTCGGGGCTCGGAAGGGAAGTAGTGATTTTTGAAATGCAGACTTTGATGGAATGTTTTGCGGGCGTCACGTTGCGTTTGCAGAGCCCCTGATGTGCCTAAACAGTAGAAACCCCCCACAAGTGACCACATTTTGGAAACTAGACCCCCCAGGGAACTTATCAACGCAGAGCCGTGAAAATAAAAAATCATTTTTCTTTCCTCAAAAATTATGTTTTAGCAAGCAATTTATATTCACAAGGGTAACAGGAGAAATTGGACCCCAATAATTGTTGCACAGTTTGTCCTGAGTATGCTGGTACCCCATATGTGGGGCTAAACCACTGTTTGGGTGCACGTCGGGGCTCGGAAGGGAGGGAGCTCCTACCCGCTATTGCAGCATCGGCCATGGCTGGATTGTAATATTTCACCAATTTTCATTGGTGAAATATTACTATCGCTCTGATTGAAAGTGAAAGTGAAACGTCACTTTCAACAGCCAATCAGAGCGATCGTAGCCACGTGGGGGTGAAGCCATCCCCCCTGGGCTAAAGTACAACTCCTCCTGTCCCTGCAGGCCGGGTGAAATTACAGTTAACCCTTTCACCCGGCCTGCAGGAGCACAATCCGGCCATGACGCATATGCTGCGTCACAGGTCGGATTGGCACAGGTTTTCATGACGCATACGCTGCGTCAAAGGTTGGGAAGGGGTTAAGGGGTACACACCTCTTAATTAATTTGGTGCCTTACTCCACTGCACTTTTTGTCAAGACAGGCAATTATACTGCTAGTCTTCATTAATCAAGGCTACAGTGTTTGTTCAATTGTGTGTAAATTTTTGTAGAACCATTTTCAGGGTGAGGACAGTTCACTGAAACTAAAGCACCACTCCAGCAATTTATTTTTTTCCCCTACCTAATATCAATGAGTAGTGTGTATGTTTGTATGTGTGTGTATGTGTGTATGTGTGTGTGTGTGTGTATGTGTGTGTGTATGTGTGTGTGTGTGTGTGTGTATGTGTGTGTACTGTATGGGTGTATGTGTGTATGTGTGTGTATATGTATGTATATATATATATATTCTCTATCGTGTGCATTAAAATACTTACAGGTTACAGTCTCCTGCCATTTCTAGAGTTGCTCTATTCCTCTCCTGCATTATGTGACCACAGATTTTTCTTGGTGAATCACACATTGGACTATTACTTCCTTTCTTGAGGTATGTCTATGAGAGTCCCATTCTGAGTCTCATAGATTTCCATTGAAAAAGTTACTTCTAATCCACACAGAAATGCCGTGTGAGCTGGCTGGTGACAGTTGTGGTCACCTGATGCTGGAGATGACCGTAGCAGCCAAAATGGCAGAAGACAGTGACCGGTAAGTGTTTAATGCATAAACTGAGCATACTTTACTGGCAGCTACGTGAGGTGGACAGCATCTGGAAATAATAATAATTTATAATAATAATTTTTGATTTATATAGCGCCAACATATTCCGCAGCACTTTACAATAAGCGGGGACATGTTCAGACAATAAATTCAGTACAAGTTAAGACAATTTAAACAGTGACATTAGGGGTGAGGTCCCTGCTCGCAAGCTTACAATCTACAAGGAAATGGGGGGACACAATAGGTGAAAAGTGCTTGTTATTTCAGGTCTGGCAATTATAATAAATAGGGATTTTCATATGAAGCTGCATGATCCGGTCATCAGCCCGTGTGTTTAAGTGCAATAGTCAAGTATCAAGTGCAGTTATCGTGTGCATGGAGGGTGTGGAGACAGATGAATTGTAGGGTGCAGATTCGCATGCAGATAATATTTGGAAGGAAGGAACAGGACAAAGTTAGTTTACTGAGTAGTTGATGTGGTAGGCTTGTTTGAAGAGATGGGTTTTCAAAGCGCACTTGAATAGGTCGGGGCTAGGTATCAGTCTGATCGTCTGGGGAAGTGCATTCCAGAGAGCTGGCCCAGCATGAGAGAAGTCTTGGAGACGGAGGTGCGAGGTTCAGATTACGGGGGATGTTAGTCTTAGGTCATTTGTAGAACAGAGGGCACGTTTACGGAGATGAGAGAGGAGATATAAGGCAGTGCAGAACTGTGGAGAGCTTTGTGGGTGAGAGAGATGAGTTTATATCACCAAGCTACTGTATGGCTTAAATGGATTGTCCACTATTGGACAAAGCCCTTCTGAATAGTTAGATCACCCATTCTAAGTCCAGACTGGACTTATAATTTGACAAAATGCTGAAAGGCTGCAGCTGATCGCCAGCCTCTGACTGGCTGCCAGAATCACATGACATGTCATGTGACCCTTTATATAAGGACACTCTTGTAAAATAAATGGTACATCATAGCTTTGTAATGGAACCAAAAAGCTTCAAGCGACACCTCTGAATCAGCCTAATAGAATTATCTATCACAAAATCATGTTTATGGATCCATCTTTTCTTTTTAGGGAGATTTTGGTGGCCCTCTGAACTGTGACGTCGATGGTGGCTACCAAGTTCACGGTCTTGCTAGCTATTTGGCTTTCCAGGGATGCAATACTGCTGTTTTCACCAGAGTATCTTCTCACATCCCCTGGATCAACAGCGTAAGTTCACACTTAAAAAAAATTGTAATTGTTTTAATATTCTACTACATCATATTACAAAAATGCACAGAAGTTGGCACTAGTGGGCTACTGTCTAATTCACCTAATCATGCTCATGGAGAATGGTAGGATCTAAAGGAGAAATGCAGATATAATCGTGGTTGGGGTTAAGTCCACAATTTTCTTGTATTTTCAAAGCACTATTATTTCGGACTCGTTCAGACAAACATATTAAATGTCCATGTGCTGTCAGTATGCAAAACTTATAGCACACTGCCCAATACACGTCAATGTGGTAGTTCACTTCAACGATTTTACACTGGAACTGATGATTTACATATAAACAAATCACAGCATCATGTACTTTGGTTCATATTTAGAATCAAACTCACCAATTACACAATGTGCACAATTATTGGGCAATTTATAATTTTGATGAATAATTTTACTACTGAACAACTTCAGTGCTGTCGGTCAATCCAAAAGGTTAATAAACATGAATATTTAAAAAAGTAAAAGTGAGATTTTGTTTTTCGTATGGATAATATCTGTGTGTAGAATTATTGGAAACAATTAGTGACCAAAATTATTATGCAACTAAATGAAAAATTGTAATTTAATTAATCTCACTTGTTTATTTTCATCCTTTATAATGAAAATAATAACAAATATCTCAAAATGTACAAAATATATTTCTGTCATTTAAAAAATATCAGCGACCAACATAGTTGCCCTTCTGTTCAATAACAGTTATAAACCGTCCATCCATGGAGTCTGTCAGTTTCTTAATCTGTTGATGATCAACATTTTGGGCAGCACCAACCATGGCCTCCCAGTCACTGATCAGAGAGGTGCTCAGTAAATCTCCCATTTAGGAAGGGCCCACAAGTTCTCAGTAGAGTTTAAGTCAGGCGAGGAAGGGGCCATGTCATTATTTCTTCATCTTTAAAGTGTGGTTCGTAGCACAAATTAATTTTAATCCTAAATCCCTATCTATTTAATGCCATAATCTAAACTTTTCTTCTAATACACTTTAATCAAAAATTCCATATCCTTCCCTCACAACACTATCTGACTGCTATATATATTTTTTTTTACTACCTCCTCTTTGATGACACTTCATTTTCAGAATTCCAGTGCAAGCTGGGATACTGAATCGAAACATCATCCGGAACAGGAAATAGAGGCTGCTGTCACTGCCGCAGCCTCCTCCTCCCTGAAACAAAGTGTCATCACTGACCTCCATTTCAGGGGCTAAGCTAGTCCCTGCTCTAGTGAGCATGTGTTGGTTGTCAATTCTGATGTATGCTCAATAGATTCTTGTCACTATACAATATACATAGTGACAGTGCACTCCCGGCTCAGATCAGAAGTAACGAACCGGTAAGAGCACATTGTAAGAAGAACATCTCGAGTGCAGCAACCAGTGCTACCCCAACAAGTGACGTCACTGAACACCTTGTACTCCTGGGCTCTCCAAGGAGGCTGCAGTTCTGGAAAATGACAGCCCTGGAGGATAATGGCTTCCTGGTCGCTTCCGATTTGATTCTTCTCAAATCTTTCGCAATTAACTAATCTTTCCTTCTCAACTTGTTTTTTGCCCTGCTATTTACAACAAAACTTTTGATGGTTCTTTGGTCACTCCCCATCCCACTGAAAAGAAATAGAATATTACAAGTCTTACAGTCAGCTAAATCTCTTTTTTGGTCCATTTCAACAGAGAAAAATAAGCTGTCTTAGGCTGGTTTCACATTTGCGTTTAAAAACGCAGCGTTTTAAACGCAAACGCATTTGGTAAAAAAACGTGTTTAAACGCGTTTAAACGCTGCGTTTTTTAGACGCAAGCGTTTTTGCATGTTTTAATACAAACGCGGCGTTTTGACGCGTTTACATGCGTGTGACAGCTGCCAATCATCAAAATCAACAATAAAACCCACTATAAGCAGAAATAGCTAGGGTTAGGGTTAGGATCCCTAGTAACCCTAGGGATCCTAACCCTAACTCTAACCCATACCCTAAGGGATCCTAACCCTAACCCAAACCCAAACGCTAAGGGATCCTAACCCTAACCCTAAGGGATCCTAACCCTAACCCTAACCCTAACCCAAACCCAAACGCTAAGGGATCTTAACCCTAACCCTAAAGGATCCTAGCCCTAACCCTAACCCAAACCCAAACGCTAAGGGATCCTAACCCTAACCCAAACCCTAAGGGATCCTAACCCTAACCCTAAGGGATCCTAACCCTAACCCTAACCCTAAGGGATCCTAACCCTAACCCAAACCCAAACGCTAAGGGATCCTAACCCTAACCCTAACCCAAACACTAAGGGATCCTAACCCTAACCCTAAGGGATCCTAACCCTAACCCTAACCCAAACCCAAACACTAAGGGATCTTAACCCTAACCCTAACCCTAAAGGATCCTACCCTAACCCTAACCCAAACCCAAACGCTAAGGGATCCTAACCCTAACCCTAACCCAAACCCAAATGCTAAGGGATCCTAACCCTAACCCTAACCCTAACCCTAAGGGATCCTAACCCTAACCCTAAGGGATCCTAACCCTAACCCAAACCCAAACGCTAAGGGATCCTAACCCTAACCCTAACTCAAACCCTAAGGGATCCTAACCCTAACCCTAACCCTAACGGTTAGGGTTAGGATCCCTTAGGGTTTGAGTTAGGGTTAGGGTTAGGATCCCTTAGGGTTAGGGTTAGGGTTAGGATCCCTTAGCGTTTGGGTTTGGGTTAGGGTTGGGGGTTGGCTTATCAGTGTGTTTTCTTGTGTTTTTCTATTAAAACGCATGCAAACACATGTGCTTAAAAACGCATGCATTTACATAGACATCAATACGTTTTTTTGCGACAAAAAAACGCCGCTAGAAATTACTACATGTTGCATTTCTGCAACAAAACGCATGCATAGAAATGACGCATGCATCGTCAAAACGCACGCAAAAAAACGCATGCAAAAAAACGCATGCGTTTTTAATGTCAAGTATAGGAAAAAACGCATGCGTTTTTTTGCGGTTTTTTTGCGCTAAAACGCAAAAAAAAACGCAAATGTGAAACCAGCCTAACAATTCTACACACCTTGATAAAGGGTGTTGTATCCTTAGACCGCATACTCCCGCATTAAACAAATACACATCACCTGATCTGCTTCATCCAATAAACATTCAAGTTATACAGCTTGGAGTCGGAAAAGATGCATAAAAATGATGATATGGTCAAAATACTGACTTGTCTAATAAGTATATAAGTCAATGGGTGCCCAAAAAAGAATTACAAATGGGTTATTATCCGCATGTATATGCATTTTTCCCTGATATTTTACAATAATTATGATATAAAATTGTATGTGACCTTTATTATTTATTTATTGACTTATATGGACGTATATAGTAAAGGAAATAAAGAACTGCACATGGTGGGATGGTTATACGGAGGAAAAATCATCTGTTTTTGCTGGAAAAAAATGAACAACTCTGTCATAGGGATGAAAAAATATTAGCAATGAGAACAGACATTTACTAATCCCATGAAGCTTGGTATTTTTATAAAGATGTATTTCTACAGAAAGGGGCCAGATACCACTGGTTGCTGGCTGAAGTAATTGACCTGGACTTTTTTTTTTCTTTCAGAATGTCTAAATTGCTACTTGGACTTGGACAATCTCAGAAAATACAGAATAGATTATCTTATCACTTTATTTTAACACCAGTGGAAATATTTTTCTATGCTACTCCATTAAAAGACTTCTTTCTCACAGACTGTCTTTAGTGTCAGTTTGTTCACTACAGTTGTCCCTTAAAGTGTAACCCTCATTTTATTTTTTATTTCATAAATCAATAAATAAGCAAGTTTGTAATATATCTTATGAGAGAAATCTGCTAATTTCTCAAGCAGAACTGATGCTTCATTCTCAAAATCCTCAATTCCCGGGTAAAATCTGCACTCAATAAAGACAGATTTTGTACATTACTGAGGCAAGAAATGCCAGTTATTATTATTATTATTAGTATTTATTATTATAGCGCCATTTATTCCATGGTATTTTACATGTGAGGAGGGGTATACATAATAAAAAAAAACAAGTACAGTAATCTTAACAATACAAGTCACGGATTGTACAGGAGGAGAGAGGATCCTGTCCGCGAGGGCTCACATGCTACAAGGTATGGGTGAGGATACAGTTGGCGAAGTAGAGCTGGTCGTGAAGCGGTTTGGTCAATCGGTGGTTGCTGGAGGTTGTAGGCTTGTCGGAAGAGGTAGTTGTGACTGATAAGATTTTATAGAATCTACAGGAGAAGGAAGATGTGCACAAGGAACCAATGGTATAAAAATGCACCTTTATTAGGTAGATGAGACATAAAATAGAGATTAAACATGTGAGTCATCCAATGGCTGGCACCACAAAACAGCAAGAGGCAGAATAGTATGGTAATATAACGGGTTGTGCCAAAAAGAAACCATGCAAAAAGAAACCATGTGCCAAATCGATATCAGCATGTAACAGCAAAGAGTATAGCAGAAGTTAATACAAAGTGGTAAACATGGGGCAAGTAATCTAATATATAAGATATGTCTTGGTGGTGTGGTGACAAGGCCCTAACATGCGTTTCAGCTGCGTGCCTTCATCTAGGGGTAGAGTGCTCCACAACTCAAACATATCTCCAAATCTGCTGCCCTACACAAAATCATCCAAAATTATCACTCAACTGTAGATCCAAAAAGGGGTTTCCCAGGCACCACTCACCTTTTCATTGGAAGGTGTTTAGTACTAGTAATGTTGTGTCAAAAAGAACCTCCCAGAACGTTTGCATAGCCAGCAGGCATCATGTTTTATTCTACTTAATAAGGCAGGTGCATTAGACCAGTATATGTCCTTAGCGGGCATCTGTCCATGTAATGTCGTCAGCACTGCTCACCTCCTGATGCAAAAGTGAGTGGTGCTGATGCTTTCTAACAGCACTTTACTGAATGAACACTAATAAATAGTATGTACATTTTAATGTAGTATATGACAGGCCTGCAGACCATGCGGCCTTACGAAGTATGTTGTGCGGCACGCAGAGCTGCCCGGGAGACGCCGCTCCCTCCATCCTAAATTCAAATGTATTAACGTCTTTCAGACATGAATACATTTGAAAACTGCGGGCAGAGCAGCACTACTCTGTGCCAGCATCGACGTGCAGCAGCGTGATTACGTCAGCATGCTGCTGACATCACACTGCTGCTGGTGCAGGGCCGCAGAGGTGCAGAGAACGCTGCGTGCACCGTTAAGCGTTTCAGGAGTCTTTTCAGTTTGTTTGTTGCTTGGTGTTAGTTTTTGGAGGCCATCATGGAGCATTGGGAAAGATAATTGGGCACGCTATGGAGGCCATTATAGGAGACATTATGAGGCTATGGCGAACATTATGGGGCAACGTAGAATATTATGGAGGTCATTATGGGGAATATAATGATGAGGCTATGGGGAACATTATGGGGCACTGAGGGACTTTATGGAGCAATGGGGGACACTATGGGTACCATTATGGGGGGACATTATGAGCCAATTTGGAAAATTAGGGGGCGATGAGGAACATTGTGGATCAATGAGGGACACTATGGAGGCCATTGTAGGGCACTTTGAGGCAATGGGAACCTTATAGAGCAATGAAGGACACTATGGGGCCATTATGGGGCAATGAGTGACATAATGGAGGACACTGTGGGGCCATTATGAAGGAATGGGGGCCATTATGGGGCAATGAGTGACATAATGGAGGACACTGTGGGGCCATTATGGGGCCATTAAGGGGCATTTAAAAGGGTTATGAGTGGGATCATTATGCAGAGAGGCAGTGGGGGAAAAATATTTTGGAAAGGTGCAATTTAGGGGGACATTATAGAGAGGGGGTGGTATGGGGGATACTATGGAGGAGGGCAGTGTAAGGGGAATTTTGTACAGGAAGCAAAGTAAGGGGCAATTATTTATTTAGGGGCACAGCAGGGGAAATATTTATATTTATGGGGTAATATAATATGTTTTTTTTCTAAGGGCACCGTTTCAGGATGTGCTGCTGTAGACAGAGAAGAAGGAAGTCTGCAGGGACCTGCTCTGCGTGTAAAATCTCATCATGGCATCTGTACTACACAGAGACAAAAGGGATGGAAACAACTTGAATCAGAGGAGATGTCACCTATAAGGCACCTGGATGCAAACATTTATTTGTGAAACGGGATATGTCTCTTCAGTGCTGTGATTCCTGTATAGTTATCAGTCTGATGATGGCTGGTAACTCCCAGCATCTTCTTACCATTGGTAAGGATTAGTGATGAGCGAGCATGCTCGCCAATACTCGTAACTCGCACCAGCATCAGTGTGCTCGGGATGCTTGTTACTCGGCAAGTATTAGTTTAAACATTCGATCGAGAGTTCAAGTCCCTGCCTCGTATGTTTGGCGCTTTTTAAACAGCCAATGAACAAGTGGAGAACGAATTGCCTTCCATTCACTGTAATACTGTAGCTATCATGGTTGTGACATTACTGTAATTGGCTGGCCGCATACCGTCATCATCAGGTCTAGATAAGAGCCGTGACGCCATGCTTGTCACACTGTACCCCAGAAACAGGCAGGGTAGGAAGAGGTGCTGGTGAAAGTGAGACAGAATTGTAGCTGCGTATTAGCCAGGAAATCAACCACATTAACATTTCTTTTAAGCACAACAACAGCCATTCTTAAGGCTAATTACAATAAATAGTAATACTGCTGGCAGCAGCACTTAAGTAGAGATTGTGCTGAAGGGATGGTGTAGGGCAGGATAGGGTGAATTGCATGCCCTTTATTCTGCAGCCTGCAATTTATACCAAAACCAGCTTCTTGGTGCCAATAATATTATTTTTGCTCTTAATCCTGCAAATTATTATGATCAGGGGAATGTTATTTATCGTTTATACTGCAGTAGTAGACACACAGCCAGACTTGGTTGGATCTCAATAGCATTGCTATATTGATACTGCAGTCTTGTACGTTAATTTGAGGTGAAAATTTTCCTGCAATAGTAATACTGCAATTTTATACAGCATTTTTCGTGCTAGAGCTGGGTCTCAAAACATAAAAAAATTGTTTGCTTACAAATAGCATTGCTATATTGATACTTCAGACGTATATATTCATCTGAAATGAGCATAATTTGCTGGCATTGTAAGACTGCAGTTTTTTTCGACAGTGACATTTAATATGGCACTTTTCGTGCCATAATTGTGCCTCAACCTCCCCAAAAAAATTTGTTAAAAAAATAGCATTGCTGTATTGATGCTGCATTCTTATACTATATGTCCATCTGAAGTGGGAAAATGTTTGCTGCCTTTGTAATGCTGTCTGCAACACTTTCTCAACAGGGAGAAATGGGCAAGGCACCTGGTAAGGGACGGGAAAGTGGATGTGAATCTGATAGTGAGGGTAGAGGTAGAGGCCATGGGCAAGATGAAACTGTGACTGCCAAGGGAGCACAACACATGCATCATGTCGAGCTAGCTTCCTGGTCCACTTTGTTTGGGGGCGCGGAAAACAACTCTTGAAGCTAGAACAAGTGTGAAAAGGTTGTTGGATTAATAAATTGGGGAGAACCCCAAATAAACCCCCACAAGAAGACCCAAAAAATTAACTTTTATTAAACTTTTATTTAAATTTTAAAATATTAAAAAGTATAAAAAGTTTTTGTCCTTAATCTGCCTCTATTATTGCGATTACATTTAAGCAGTGTGCCTGCTACTTTGTTTTATTGATTTGCATAGTACCTAGGATGCCAACACATATCTGGCAGAATAGGACAGTTAATTTTCGCACCAGCGTCTCCCCTACATGTTTCACCACGCTAGCGGCGTCATCAGGGGATGGGACATAGGCTTGAACCATTCAAAGTAACAGACACACTGCTTAAATTTAATCACAATTACACACCATAATCAGCATCACCATTCCCCTTCTCTGTCTACTGAACTCTATGCTTACAATTAAAGAGGAGGCTTTGCAGGTAGAGCAAGTTGAGATGAAGCAAGAAACTATACTGGGTGATGCTACACAGCCCAGCATTATCTTATCTTCTCAATGAGGATTGAGTGATAATGAGGAGGAACAGGAGCTGGTTGTCTGAACTACAGACACTAGTACCCACACCACCTTCAGTCCGTCTGTTCAGCATGGATGGCCTTAAGACAAGGAGGAGAAGGAGTATGAGGAGGAGGACAACATGGACAGTTGCCCTCTTGCTGGGGACAAGGAAGTCTTTGCTGTTTGCAGTTTGGAAAACATGGCTGAGTTTATGTTTTGTTGCCTTTCTCGTGACATACACGTTGTATGCATTTTGGCTAACACTAATTGCTTTTGGTCACCCTTCTAGACCCATGCTACTTTACATCTCTCCTCATGGCTGAGAGGTCTAATAAAATATTGCAGTACCAGAAGGCCTTAGACAAAGAATTATTTAAAACATTTCCAATTCTAAGCCTTGCTGCTGTTTTTTTCCATGCACTCATTGACCGATTCATGTGTTTTATGGTATTCTGTGTTTAGAGATTCATCAAAGCTGCAAGTGTTATTTACGCTTCTCCAAACTTTGAGGCTGCCACACACAAGAAAAAATATTTTCAGGGCCAGTTCAAATCCATTCTATATTCTACAATAACACCTTTATTACTTGCAATTTGTCTATGGTGAGGTGTTGCAGTAGGTATAGCGTATGACAGGCATGTAGTCAGGCATTATTGCCTTATAATTTCTAAGCTTTGCTGTTGCTTCTTTACACTCATTGACCAATTTGGGTTTTTTACTGTGATCCTTACTCCGAAATTCATCGAATCAGGCATAATTAACTGATTTAATGTGTCCATTTACAGTTTCTCTCTAGCATCTGTATGTTAGAGGTAGTGGTGAGAGACTTTATGCTACTGGAGCTGGAATGACCACATCTGAACTCTCCAGTGCTTTGTTTCCATTTATTTCTGGGTGCTTTCTGCTGGAAGACCCATGACCTACTTCAAAGCAAACCCAGCTTTCTGACCACAGGCACTACATTGCGACCCAAAATCCTTTGGGAATCTTCACATTTCAAGGCACCCAGTGCCAGAGGCAGCAAAACAACCCTAAAATATCTTTGAACCTCTACCATATTTGACTGTAACTACTATGTTCTTTTATTTGTAGGCCTCATTCAATTTACAGTAAACCGTAGAATTATGTGTTTTACAAAAAACCTTTATCTTGATCTTATATGTCCACAAGACATCTGCTGGTCATTTAAAAATAGAAAGTGCCACCTGACGGCCCTCTACAAATAATGATGGCTGGCTGATGGCCCTAAAAAAAATTGTGACTTTCAATATGTCTGATCATGTCTCACACACCACATGGCCAGATAAGATATTAAAATGATAACATTACATTTCCTATTGAATGTTTTTTCACAATTGAAAGCAATGCAGACATGCAAAAACACTGCATGTGAACATAGCCCAAATTGCGGAGGAGCATTTCTTTTTCCTCTTGCATATTTTGCCTTATATACAAGACATTATCCTTGAAAGATTGTTTCTTAACATTTTTCCATTATTGACACCTATAATATCGCCTTTAATCAAAATTAAGCCAAGTGATAATTATTACTAACACCAAGAATGAACACAAGGCCATAACATATGAAAAAAATACAAACTTTATTTTGAACATATCTAAAACCATATACCACACATAAAATTATGGAGCAACCAAAATACAGAGACAACCAACAGGTATGACTGGAACAGTGGCAAAGGACTATATATATATATATAAAAGGAGTAACCTTCCAATCAATCATAATTTAATTTATTGATTTTAGATATGTTCAAAATAAAGTTTGTATTTTTTTCATATGTTATGGCCTGGTGTTCATTCTTGGTGTTATTAACATTTTTCCAGTCAAATCCATTTTATCGTCAGTTTTGTATGTTTTATTGTAAGTCTGTAAAAGTGGCGTAATACTCTGACAACAGCACCAATCTGGGATTCAGAGATGCTTCCAGGGATCTTCCCCATGCTGTTCTCATGCCATTTCAGTGCTGTTTACATAGTTTTCAGCAATTTTTAGACCCCCCCCCCTCCAGACCTCTGGAGGAGCACAAGAAAAATGCTTGAGTTTCCCATTGACTTCTATTGTACTCGTTACTCGGGTTGAGAAGCCAAGCATTACATATTGCTCGACTCGAGTAACGAGTACTCAAGCATTTTAGTGCTCACTCATCACTAATTAATTTTTGGGGAAATTCAAAAGCAGATAACAATGGAGAGTTGGTGGAAAAATCTCCTTAAAACCTATAAGGATCTTGGCTGTAACTTGTCCTAAAAGATTACATTCTTATACTCACATATAGACGTTTTTCAACTAAACTGTGGAGCAGTGAGCGACGAGCACCTTAACAGATTTCGCCAAGACTTTGCGGCTATGGAGAAAAGATAACAAGGATAATGAGAGATGATCAGATGCAGGAGTACAAGAGACCAATAAAGAAGAGTTGTCACTGAATGAGGACCACATTTTGTAGTGCAATTTCTGTAACTGTTTATAATTCACAATAGTGTTTAGACATGTTTTAGTTATTTGAATTGATGCTAAGTTGTCTCTAATTCATGTTTAAAAGAAGTTAAAAGAAACCTGACACGTTTGTGGCGCAACGGTAGCGTCCTTAATCATAGGAAGTCAGAGAGGAAATAAAGAATAAAGAAAAATGAACCAATCATCAATCAGGATCAATCAAATTTAATTTCAATTTAAATGGACTCGCTAATGACGAATTTATACGCCTTTGAGTAACCAGTGGCTTAACAATGGGCTTCACATCTGTCATAGATCAAAACTGAAAATATTGTACTTAAGCCAAGATCTATTAGGCTGCCTGTTAATACAACACTTCCAGTGCCAGGCTGGATAAGGCTTTGCACTGCATAAGTGCATAGGTATCGCCTCTATGTGATCAAATCGCATATTCAAGTTTCTTTGTAGGACTAATAAATATTTTGAAAAAAAAGTTTTAGGTTTGTAAAAGAAAATCTTAGGTATCTAAATAAAAATATCTTTAATGTTATAAAAAACAATCTGCTAAAAAAAAACCATTTATCTGGGATAATATTTAGCAGTGATTCACCACCTCTGTAGAGACCAGTACAGTAAGTGTGATAAACAGTGTTGAGCGAATAGCTTCCGATAAGAACTTTTACGAATAGCTATAGTGTTTACAGAATAGCTGCCTCAGGAACCTGGATACCTGGAGCGCTCGCGATAATCAGCTGTTTGGCGCCGCTGCTGCATGTGTTGCGGCTCTGTGACAGTCGCAACACATGCATGGAAAGCCTGTTTGTTGGGCTCTCCTTGCATGTGTCGTGACTGTCACACAGCCGCGACACATGCAGCGCTGAGCAGCTGATTACTGGGAGCGCTCCAGGTATCCAGGTTCCTGAGGCAGCTATTCGGATAAGTACTTATCCAAAGTAATTCAATCAAAACTAGTGATAAACATGCAAAAGAATAGCGACCACAATATTGTGCAGTTTCACCTGTCTTTCACTAGGGGGACTTGTCAGGGAGTCACAAAAACATTGAACTTTAGGAAGGCAAAGTTTGACCAGCTTAGAGATGCCCTTAATCTGGTAGACTGGGACAATATCCTCAGAAATGAGAATACAGATAATAAATGGGAAATGTTTAAGAACATCCTAAATAGGCAGTGTAAGCGGTTTATACCTTGTGGGAATAAAAGGACTAGAAATAGGAAAAACCCAATGTGGCTAAACAAAGAAGTAAGACAGGCAATTAACAGTAAAAAGAAAGCATTTGCACTACTAAAGCAGGATGGCACCATTGAAGCTCTAAAAAACTATAGGGAGAAAAATACTTTATCTAAAAAACTAATTAAAGCTGCCAAAAAGGAAACAGAGAAGCACATTGCTAAGGAGAGTAAAACTAATCCCAAACTGTTCTTCAACTATATCAATAGTAAAAGAATAAAAACTGAAAATGTAGGCCCCTTAAAAAATAGTGAGGAAAGAATGGTTGTAGATGACGAGGAAAAAGCTAACATATTAAACACCTTCTTCTCCACGGTATTCACGGTGGAAAATGAAATGCTAGGTGAAATCCCAAGAAACAATGAAAACCCTATATTAAGGGTCACCAATCTAACCCAAGAAGAGGTGCGAAACCGGCTAAATAAGATTAAAATAGATAAATCTCCGGGTCCGGATGGCATACACCCACGAGTACTAAGAGAACTAAGTAATGTAATAGATAAACCATTATTTCTTATTTTTAGTGACTCTATAGCGACAGGGTCTGTTCCGCAGGACTGGCGCATAGCAAATGTGGTGCCAATATTCAAAAAGGGCTCTAAAAGTGAACCTGGAAATTATAGGCCAGTAAGTCTAACCTCTATTGTTGGTAAAATATTTGAAGGGTTTCTGAGGGATGTTATTCTGGATTATCTCAATGAGAATAACTGTTTAACTCCATATCAGCATGGGTTTATGAGAAATCGCTCCTGTCAAACCAATCTAATCAGTTTTTATGAAGAGGTAAGCTATAGACTGGACCACGGTGAGTCATTGGACGTGGTATATCTCGATTTTTCCAAAGCGTTTGATACCGTGCCGCACAAGAGGTTGGTACACAAAATGAGAATGCTTGGTCTGGGGGAAAATGTGTGTAAATGGGTTAGTAACTGGCTTAGTGATAGAAAGCAGAGGGTGGTTATAAATGGTATAGTCTCTAACTGGGTCGCTGTGACCAGTGGGGTACCGCAGGGGTCAGTATTGGGACCTGTTCTCTTCAACATATTCATTAATGATCTGGTAGAAGGTTTACACAGTAAAATATCGATATTTGCAGATGATACAAAACTATGTAAAGCAGTTAATACAAGAGAAGATAGTATTCTGCTACAGATGGATCTGGATAAGTTGGAAACTTGGGCTGAAAGGTGGCAGATGAGGTTTAACAATGATAAATGTAAGGTTATACACATGGGAAGAGGGAATCAATATCACCATTACACACTGAACGGGAAACCACTGGGTAAATCTGACAGGGAGAAGGACTTGGGGATCCTAGTTAATGATAAACTTACCTGGAGCAGCCAGTGCCAGGCAGCAGCTGCCAAGGCAAACAGGATCATGGGGTGCATTAAAAGAGGTCTGGATACACATGATGAGAGCATTATACTGCCTCTGTACAAATCCCTAGTTAGACCGCACATGGAGTACTGTGTCCAGTTTTGGGCACCGGTGCTCAGGAAGGATATAATGGAACTAGAGAGAGTACAAAGGAGGGCAACAAAATTAATAAAGGGGATGGGAGAACTACAATACCCAGATAGATTAGCGAAATTAGGATTATTTAGTCTAGAAAAAAGACGACTGAGGGGCGATCTAATAACCATGTATAAGTATATAAGGGGACAATACAAATATCTCGCTGAGGATCTGTTTATACCAAGGAAGGTGACGGGCACAAGGGGGCATTCTTTGCGTCTGGAGGAGAGAAGGTTTTTCCACCAACATAGAAGAGGATTCTTTACTGTTAGGGCAGTGAGAATCTGGAATTGCTTGCCTGAGGAGGTGGTGATGGCGAACTCAGTCGAGGGGTTCAAGAGAGGCCTGGATGTCTTCCTGGAGCAGAACAATATTGTATCATACAATTATTAGGTTCTGTAGAAGGACGTAGATCTGGGTATTTATTATGATGGAATATAGGCTGAACTGGATGGACAAATGTCTTTTTTCGGCCTTACTAACTATGTTACTATGTTACTATGTAATAGGAAATCAGGAAGGGGCAAACACTTTTTCACACAACTGTAATACAACTAAAGTGGAATTTCTGGACAGTGTGATTGAAATGGATCCAAATCTATAAATGCAAACCTACATTTATTGAAAGCCCACTTCAATGAATTCCTTGTTACATGCTTCTTCTAGTCTTCCCGACACAAACATTAGGGTTCGCTCACATGTTCATCCCGACAGTTGGACGAGTGTCATGTGTATGTCATTCCGTAAGTGATGTGAGTGCCTTGCAAGTGCGATTTTTTTTTCTCTCCTAGCATCCATATGACATCCGTATGACATGTGTGCGCAATGTGTTTTTAACATAATCTTTTTATGTACTATAATACTATATGTAACTTAAAGCAAGTTGCATAATAATGCAATCTTGTATAAATATATAGATAGATGATAGAAAGATATTATGTATATAATAGATACTAAATTGGTACATATTAGGCTACGTTTGTGAAAAAAAAGTACTTTTTCATTTTTACGGATCAATTTGTGAAGCACCTGGGGGTTCAAAGTGCTCACTATGCGTCTAGATAAGTTCCTTGGGGCGTCTAGTTTCCAAAATGGGGTCAATTGTAGGGGAGCTCCAATTTTTAGGCACACGGGGGCTCTCCAAACGTGACATGGTGTCCGCTAAAGAGTGGAGCCAATTTTTGATTCAAAAAGTCAAATGGCGCTCCTTCCATTCCAAGCCCTGCCGTGCGCCCAAACAGTGGTTTACCCCCACATATGAGGTATCAGCGTACTCAGGACAAATTGGACAACAACTTTCGTGGTTGAGTTTCTCCTTTTACCATTGGGAAAATAAAAAAATTGTTGCTAAAATATAATTTTTGTGACTAAAAAGTTAAATGTTCATTTTTTCCTTCCATGTTGCTTCTGCTGCTGTGAAGCACCTGAAGGGTTAATAAACTTCTTGAATGTGGTTTTGAGTACCTTGAGGGGTGCAGTTTTTGGAATGGTGTCACTTTTGGGTATTTTCAGCCATATAGATCCCTCAAACTGACTTCAAATGTGAGGTGGTCCCTAAAAAATGGCTTTGTAAATTTCGTTGTAAAAATGAGAAATCGCTGGTCAAATTTTAACCCTTATAACTTCCTAGCAAAAAAAAATTTTGTTTCCAAAATTGTGCTGATGTAAACATGTGGGAAATGTTATTTATTAACTATTTTGTGTCACATAACTCTCCGGTTTAACAGAATAAAAATTCAAAATCTGAAAATTGCGAAATTTTCAAAATTTTCACCAAATTTCCGTTTTTATTACAAATAAACGCAGAATTTATTGACCTAAATTTACCACTAACATGAAGCCCAATATGTCACGAAAACATTCTCAGAACCGCTAGGATCCGTTGAAGCGTTCCTGAGTTATTACCTCATAAAGGGACACTGATCAGAATTGCAAAAAACGGCAAGGTCTTTAAGGTCAAAATAGGCTGGGTCATGAAGGAGTTAATACTCGAAACAGGATGAAAATTGAGGCTCATCTTTTTTCAGTGGAAGAGAACAACAAGCAGCAGCAGACACCGTTAGTAGGCCCAACCAAATAAGTATGCCAAATGCAGTTTAATATTCTAAGCAGGATGAAAATTGAGGCTCAGCGTTGTTCAGTGGAGGAGAAAATCAAGGAGCGGCAGACACCATTAGTAGGCCCAACCAAACAAGTAGGCCAAATGCAGTTTAATATTCGAAACAGGATGAAAATTGAGGCTCAGCTTTGTTCAGTGGAGAACAACAAGCAGCGGCAGACACCATTAGTAGGCCCAACCAAACAAGTAGGCCAAATGCAGTTTAATATCTGAAACAGGATGAAAATTGAGGCTCAGCTTTGTTCAGTGGAAGAGAACAACAAGCAGCGGCAGACACTGTTAGTAGGCCCAACCATATAAGTAGGCCAAATGCAGTTTAATATTCTAAACAGGATGAAAATTGAGGCTCAACTTTGTTCAGTGGAGGAGAAAAGCAAAGAGCGGCAGACACCGTTAGTAGGCCCAACCAAACAAGTAGGCCAAATGCAGTTCAATATTCGAAACAGGATGAAAATTGAGGCTCAGCTTTGTTCAGTGGAGGAGAAAAGCAAGGAGCGGCAGACACCGTTAGTAGGCCCAACCAAACAAGTAGGCCAAATGCAGTTTAATATTCGAAACAGGATGAAAATTGAGGCTCAGCTTTGTTCAGTAGAGGAGAAAAGCAAGGAGCGGCAGACACCATTAGTAGGCCCAACCAAACAAGTAGGCCAAATGCAGTTTAATATTCGAAACAGGATGAAAATTGAAGCTCAGCTTTTTTCAGTGGAAGAGAACAACAAGCAGCAGCAGACACCATTATTAGGCCCAACCAAACAAGTAGGCCAAATGCAGTTTAATATCTGAAACAGGATGAAAATTGAGGCTCAGCTTTTTTCAGTGGAAGAGAACAACAAGCAGCGGCAGACACCGTTAGTATGGCCAACCAAATAAGTATGCCAAATGCAGTTTAATATTCTAAGCAGAATGAAAATTGAGGCTCAGCTTTGTTCAGCGGAGGAGAAAATCAAGGAGCGGCAGACACCATTAGTAGGCCCAACCAAACAAGTAGGCCAAATGCAGTTTAATATTCGAAACAGGATGAAAATTGAGGCTCAGCTTTTTTCAGTGGAAGAGAACAACAAGCAGCAGCAGACACCATTATTAGGCCCAACCAAATAAGTATGCCAAATGCAGTTTAATATTCTAAACAGGATGAAAATTGAGGCTCAGCTTTGTTCAGTGGAGGAGAAAAGCAAGGAGCGGCAGATACCGTTAGTAAGGCCCAACCAAACAAGTAGGCCAAATGCAGTTTAATATTGGAAACAGGATGAAAATTGAGCCTCAGCTTTGTTCAGTGGAGAAGAACAACAAGCAGCGGCAGACACCGTTAGTAGGCCCAACCAAACAAGTAGGCCAAATGCAGTTTAATATCTGAAACAGGATGAAAATTGAGGCTCTGCTTTGTTCAGTGGAAGAGAACAACAAGCAGCGGCAGACACTGTTTGTAGGCCCAACCAAATAAGTAGGCCAAATGCAGTTTAATATTCTAAACAGGATGAAAATTGAGGCTCAGCTTTGTTCAGTGGAGGAGAAAAGCAAAGAGCGGCAGACACGTTAGTAGGCCCAACCAAACAAGTAGGCCAAATGCAGTTCAATATTCGAAAGAGGATGAAAATTGATGCTCAGCTTTGTTTAGTGGAGGAGAAAAGCAAGGAGCGGCAAACACCGTTAGTAGGCCCAACCAAAAAAGTAGGCCAAATGCAGATTAATATCTGAAACAGGATGAAAATTGAGGCTCAGCTTTTTTCAGTGGAAGAGAACAACAAGCAGCAGCAGACACTATTATTAGGCCCAACCAAATGAGTATGCCAAATGCAGTTTAATATTCGAAACAGGATGAAAATTGAGGCTCAGCTTTGTTCAGTGGAGGAGAAAATCAAGGAGCGGCAGACACCGTTAGTAGGCCCAACCAAGCAAGTAGGCCAAATGCAGTTTAATACCCGAAACAGGATGAAAATTGAGGGTCAGCTTTGTTCAGTGGAGGATAGCAACAAGCAGACACCGTTAGTAGGCCCAACCAAGCAAGTAGGCCAAATGCAGTGTAATATTCGAAACAGGATGAAAATTGAGGCTCAGCTTTGTTCAGTGGAGGAGAACAACAAGCAGCGGCAGACACTGTTAGTAGGCCCAACCAAACAAGTATGCCAAATGCAGTTTAATATTCTAAGCAGGATGAAAATTGAGGCTCAGCTTTGTTCAGCGGAGGAGAAAATCAAGGAGCGGCAGACACCATTAGTAGGCCCAACCAAACAAGTAGGCCAAATGCAGTTTAATATTCGAAACAGGATGAAAATTGAGGCTCAGCTTTTTTCAGTGGAAGAGAACAACAAGCAGCAGCAGACACCATTATTAGCCCCAACCAAATAAGTATGCCAAATGCAGTTTAATATTCTTAACAGGATGAAAATTGAGGCTCAGCTTTGTTCAGTAGAGGAGAAAAGCAAGGAGCGGCAGACACCATTAGTAGGCCCAACCAAACAAGTAGGCCAAATGCAGTTTAATATTCGAAACAGGATGAAAATTGAGGCTCAGCTTTGTTCAGTAGAGGAGAAAAGCAAGAAGCGGCAGACACCGTTAGTAGGCCCAACCAAACAAGTAGGCCAAATGCAGTTTAATATCTGAAACAGGATGAAAATTGAGGCTCAGCTTTTTTCAGTGAAAGAGAACAACAAGCAGCAGCAGACACCATTATTAGGCCCAACCAAATAAGTATGCCAAATGCAGTTTAATATTTTAAACAGGATGAAAATTGAGGCTCAGCTTTGTTCAGTGGAGGAGAAAAGCAAGGAGCGGCAGACACCGTTAGTAGGCCCAACCAAACAAGTAGGCCAAATTCAGTTTAATATCCGAAACAGGATGAAAATTGAGGCTCAGCTTTGTTCAGTGGAGGAAAGCAACAAGCAGCGGCAGACACCCTTAGTAGGCCCAACCAAACAAGTAGGCCAAATGCAGTGTAATATTCGAAACAGGATGAAAATTGAGGCTCAGCTTTGTTCAGTGGAGGAGAAAAGCAAGGAGCGGCAGATACCGTTAGTAAGGCCCAACCAAACAAGTAGGCCAAATGCAGTTTAATATTGGAAACAGGATAAAAATTGAGCCTCAGCTTTGTTCAGTGGAGAAGAACAACAAGCAGCGGCAGACACCGTTAGTAGGCCCAACCAAACAAGTAGGCCAAATGCAGTTTAATATCTGAAACAGGATGAAAATTGAGGCTCTGCTTTGTTCAGTGGAAGAGAACAACAAGCAGCGGCAGACACTGTTAGTAGGCCCAACCAAATAAGTAGGCCAAATGCAGTTTAATATTCTAAACAGGATGAAAATTGAGGCTCAGCTTTGTTCAGTGGAGGAGAAAAGCAAAGAGCGGCAGACACGTTAGTAGGCCCAACCAAACAAGTAGGCCAAATGCAGTTCAATATTCGAAAGAGGATGAAAATTGATGCTCAGCTTTGTTTAGTGGAGGAGAAAAGCAAGGAGCGGCAAACACCGTTAGTAGGCCCAACCAAAAAAGTAGGCCAAATGCAGTTTAATATCTGAAACAGGATGAAAATTGAGGCTCAGCTTTTTTCAGTGGAAGAGAACAACAAGCAGCAGCAGACACTATTATTAGGCCCAACCAAATGAGTATGCCAAATGCAGTTTAATATTCGAAACAGGATGAAAATTGAGGCTCAGCTTTGTTCAGTGGAGGAGAAAATCAAGGAGCGGCAGACACCGTTAGTAGGCCCAACCAAGCAAGTAGGCCAAATGCAGTTTAATACCCGAAACAGGATGAAAATTGAGGGTCAGCTTTGTTCAGTGGAGGATAGCAACAAGCAGACACCGTTAGTAGGCCCAACCAAGCAAGTAGGCCAAATGCAGTGTAATATTCGAAACAGGATGAAAATTGAGGCTCAGCTTTGTTCAGTGGAGGAGAAAAGCAAGGATCGGCATATACCATTAGTAAGGCCCAACCAAACAAGTAGGCCAAATGCTGTTTAATATTGGAAACAGTGTGAAAATTGAGGCTCAGCTTTGTTCAGTGGAAGAGAACAACAAGCAGCGGCAGACACTTTTAGTAGGCCCA
Source organism: Ranitomeya imitator (assembly GCF_032444005.1). Classification (NCBI taxonomy): domain Eukaryota; kingdom Metazoa; phylum Chordata; class Amphibia; order Anura; family Dendrobatidae; genus Ranitomeya; species Ranitomeya imitator. Next base: position 706,202,633 of record NC_091284.1, on the reverse strand, counting down.
ACAGAATAAGTAGGCCAAATGCAGTTTAATATTCTAAACAGGATGAAAATTGAGGCTCAGCTTTGTTCAGTGGAGGAGAAAAGCAAAGAGCGGCGGACACGTTAGTAGGCCCAACCAAACAAGTAGGCCAAATGCAGTTCAATATTCGAAACAGAATGAAAATTGATGCTCAGCTTTGTTTAGTGGAGGAGAAAAGCAAGGAGTGGCAGACACCGTTAGTAGGCCCAACCAAAAAAGTAGGCCAAATGCAGTTTAATATCTGAAACAGGATGAAAATTGAGGCTCAGCTTTTTTCAGTGGAAGAGAACAACAAGCTGCAGCAGACACTATTATTAGGCCCAACCAAATGAGTATGTCAAATGCAGTTTAATATTCTAAACAGGATGAAAATTGAGGCTCAGCTTTGTTCAGTGGAGGAGAAAATCAAGGAGCGGCAGACACCGTTAGTAGGCCCAACCAAACAAGTAGGCCAAATGCAGTTTAATATCCAAAACAGGATGAAACAGGATGAAAATTGAGTCTCAGCTTTGTTCAGTGGAGGAGAGCAACAAGCAGCGGCAGGCACCGTTAGTAGGCACAACCAAACAAGTAGGCCAAATGCAGTTTAATATTGGAAACAGGATGAAAATTGAGGCTCAGCTTTGTTCAGTGGAGGAGAAAAGCAAGGAGCAGCAGACACCATTAGTAGGCCCAACCAATCAAGTAGGCCAAATGCAGTTTAATATTCGAAACAGGATGAAAATTGAGGCTCAGCTTTGTTCAGTGGAGGAGAAAAGCAAGGAGCGGCACACACCGTTAGTAGGCCCAACCAAACAAGTAGGCCAAATGCAGTTTAATATCTGAAACAGGATGAAAATTGAGGCTCAGCTTTTTTCAGTGGAAGAGAACAACAAGCAGCAGCAGACACCATTAATAGGCCCAACCAAATAAGTATGCCAAATGCAGTTTAATATTCTAAACAGGATGAAAATTGAGGCTCAGCTTTGTTCAGTGGAGGAGAAAAGCAAGGAGCGGCAGACACCGTTAGTAAGTCCAACCAAACAAGTAGGCCAAATGCAGTTTAATATCCGAAACAGGATGAAAATTGAGGCTCAGCTTTGTTCAGTGGAGGAAAGCAACAAGCAGCGGCAGACACCGTTAGTAGGCCCAACCAAACAAGTAGGCCAAATGCAGTGTAATATTCGAAACAGGATGAAAATTGAGGCTCAGCTTTGTTCAGTGGAGGAAAGCAACAAGCAGCGGCAGACACCGTTAGTAAGGCCCAACCAAACAAGTAGGCCAAATGCAGTTCAATATTCGAAACAGGATGAAAATTGAGGCTCAGCTTTGTTCAGTGGAGGAGAAAAGCAAGGAGCGGCAGACACCGTTAGTAGGCCCAACCAAACAAGTAGGCCAAATGTAGTTTAATATCTGAAACAGGATGAAAATTGAGGCTCAGCTTTTTTCAGTGGAAGAGAACAACAAGCAGCAGCAGACACCGTTAGTAGGCCCAACCAAATAAGTATGCCAAATGCAGTTTAATATTCTAAGCAGGATGAAAATTGATGCTCAGCTTTGTTCAGTGGAGGAGAAAATCAAGGAGCGGCAGACACCATTAGTAGGCCCAACCAAACAAGTAGGCCAAATGCAGTTTAATATCTGAAACAGGATGAAAATTGAGGCTCAGCTTCGTTCAGTGGAAGAGAACAACAAGCAGTGGCAGACACTGTTAGTAGGCCCAACCAAACAAGTAGGCCAAATGCAGTTTAATATTCGAAACAGGATGAAAATTGAGGCTCAGCTTTGTTCAGTGGAGGAGAAAAGCAAGGAGCGGCAGACACCATTAGTAGGCCCAACCAAACAAGTAGGCCAAATGCAGTTTAATATTCGAAACAGGATGAAAATTGAGGCTCAGCTTTGTTCAGTAGAGGAGAAAAGCAAGGAGCGGCAGACACCATTAGTAGGCCCAACCAAACAAGTAGGCCAAATGCAGTTTAATATTCGAAACAGGATGAAAATTGAGGCTCAGCTTTGTTCAGTGTAGGAGAAAAGCAAGGAGCGGCAGACACCGTTAGTAGGCCCAACCAAACAAGTAGGCCAAATGCAGTTTAATATCTGAAACAGGATGAAAATTGAGGCTCAGCTTTTTTCAGTGGAAGAGAACAACAAGCAGCGGCATACACCGTTAGTAGGCACAACCAAACAAGTAGGCCAAATGCAGTTTAATATTCGAAACAGGATGAAAATTGAGGCTCAGCTTTGTTCAGTGGAGGAGAAAAGCAAGGGGCGGCAGACACCATTAGTAGGCCCAACCAAACAAGTAGGCCAAATGCAGTTTAATATCTGAAACAGGATGAAAATTGAGGCTCAGCTTTTTTCAGTGGAAGAGAACAACAAGCAGCAGCAGCACACACTATTATTAGGCCCAACCAAATAAGTATGCCAAATGCAGTTTAATATTCTAAACAGGATGAAAATTGAGGCTCAGCTTTGTTCAGTGGAGGAGAAAAGCAAGGAGCAGCAGACACCGTTAGTAGGCACAACCAAACAAGTAGGCCAAATGCAGTTTAATATTTGAAACAGGATGAAAATTGAGGCTCAGCTTTGTTCATTGGAAGAGAACAACAAGCAGCGGCAGACAATGCTAGTAGGCCTAACCAAACAAGTAGGCCAAGTGCTGTTTAATATTCTAAACAGGATGAAAATTGAGGCCCATCTTTGTTCAGTGGAGGAGAAAAGCAAGGAGCGGCAAACACCGTTAATAGGCCCAACCAAACAAGTAGGCCAAATGCAGTTTAATATTCGAAACAGGATGAAAATTTAGGCTCTTCTTTGTTCAGTGGAGGAGAACAACAAGGAGCGGCAGACACCATTAGTAGGCCCAACCAAACAAGTAGGCCAAATGCAGTTTAATATTCGAAACAGGATTAAAATTGAGGCTCAGCTTTGTTCAGTAGAGGAGAAAAGCAAGGAGCGGCAGACACCATTAGTAGGCCCAACCAAACAAGTAGGCCAAATGCAGTTTAATATTCGAAACAGGATGAAAATTGAGGCTCAGCTTTGTTCAGTGTAGGAGAAAAGCAAGGAGCGGCAGACACCGTTAGTAGGCCCAACCAAACAAGTAGGCCAAATGCAGTTTAATATCTGAAACAGGATGAAAATTGAGGCTCAGCTTTTTTCAGTGGAAGAGAACAACAAGCAGCGGCATACACCGTTAGTAGGCACAACCAAACAAGTAGGCCAAATGCAGTTTAATATTCGAAACAGGATGAAAATTGAGGCTCAGCTTTGTTCAGTGGAGGAGAAAAGCAAGGAGCGGCAGACACCATTAGTAGGCCCAACCAAACAAGTAGGCCAAATGCAGTTTAATATCTGAAACAGGATGAAAATTGAGGCTCAGCTTTGTTCAGTGGAGGAGAAAAGCAAGGAGCGGCAGACACCATTAGTAGGCACAACCAAACAAGTAGGCCAAATGCAGTTTAATATTCGAAACAGGATGAAAATTGAGGCTCAGCTTTGTTCAGTGGAGGAGAAAAGCAAGGAGCGGCAGACACCATTAGTAGGCCCAACCAAACAAGTAGGCCAAATGCAGTTTAATATCTGAAACAGGATGAAAATTGAGGCTCAGCTTTTTTCAGTGGAAGAGAACAACAAGCAGCAGCAGCACACACTATTATTAGGCCCAACCAAATAAGTATGCCAAATGCAGTTTAATATTCTAAACAGGATGAAAATTGAGGCTCAGCTTTGTTCAGTGGAGGAGAAAAGCAAGGAGCAGCAGACACCGTTAGTAGGCACAACCAAACAAGTAGGCCAAATGCAGTTTAATATTTGAAACAGGATGAAAATTGAGGCTCAGCTTTGTTCATTGGAAGAGAACAACAAGCAGCGGCAGACAATGCTAGTAGGCCTAACCAAACAAGTAGGCCAAGTGCTGTTTAATATTCTAAACAGGATGAAAATTGAGGCCCATCTTTGTTCAGTGGAGGAGAAAAGCAAGGAGCGGCAAACACCGTTAATAGGCCCAACCAAACAAGTAGGCCAAATGCAGTTTAATATTCGAAACAGGATGAAAATTTAGGCTCTTCTTTGTTCAGTGGAGGAGAACAACAAGGAGCGGCAGACACCGTTAGTAGGCCCAACCAAACAAGTAGGCCAAATGCAGTTTAATATTCCAAACATGATGAAAATTGAGGCTCAGCTTTTTTCAGTGGAAGAGAACAACAAGCAGCAGCAGACACCATTATTAGGCCCAACCAAATAAGTATGCCAAATGCAGTTTAATATTCTAAACAGGATGAAAATTGAGGCTCAGCTTTGTTCAGTGGAGGAGAAAATCAAGGAGCGGCAGACACCATTAGTAGGCCCAACCAAACAAGTAGGCCAAATGCAGTTTAATATCCGAAACAGGATGAAAATTGTGGCTCAGCTTTGCTCATTGGAGGAGAGCAACAAGCAGCGGCAGAAACCGTTAGTAGGCCCAACCAAACAAGTAGGCCAAATGCAGTTTAATATTCGAAACGGGATGAAAATTGAGGCTCAGCTTTGTTCAGTGGAGGAGAAAAGCAAGGAGCGGCAGACACCGTTAGTAGGCCCAACCAAACAAGTAGGCCAAATGCAGTTTAATATCTGAAACAGGATGAAAATTGAGGCTCAGCTTTTTTTCAGTGGAAGAGAACAACAAGCAGCAGCAGACACCATTATAAGGCCCAACCAAATAAGTATGCCAAATGCAGTTTAATATTCTAAACAGAATGAAAATTGTGGCTCAGCTTTGTTCAGTGGAGGAGAAAAGCAAGGAGCGGCAGACACCGTTAGTAGGCCCAACCAAACAAGTAGGCCAAATGCAGTTTAATATCCGAAACAGGATGAAAATTGAGGCTCAGCTTTGTTCAGTGGAGGAAAGCAACAAGCAGCGGCAGACACCGTTAGTAGGCCCAACCAAACAAGTAGGCCAAATGCAGTGTAATATTCGAAACAGGATGAAAATTGAGGCTCAGCTTTGTTCAGTGGAGGAGAAAAGCAAGGAGCGGCAGATACCGTTAGTAAGGCCCAACCAAACAAGTAGGCCAAATGCAGTGTAATATTCGAAACAGGATGAAAATTGAGGCTAAGATTTGTTCAGTGTAGGAGAAAAGCAAGGAGCTGTAGACACCGTTAGTAGGCCCAACCAAACAAGTAGGCCAAATGCAGTTTAATATTCCAAACAGGATGAAAATTTAGGCTCATCTTTGTTCAGTGGAGGAGAACAACAAGCAGCGGCAGACACCGTTAGTAGGCCCAACCAAACAAGAAGGCCAAATGCAGTTTAATATTCCAAACATGATGAAAATTGAGGCTCAGCTTTGTTCAGTGGAAGAGAACAACAAGCAGCGGCAGACACCGTTAGGAGGCCCAACCAAACAAGTATGCCAAATGCAGTTTAATATTCGAAACAGGATGAAAATTGAGGCTCAGTTTTTTTCAGTGGAAGAGAACAACAAGCAGCAGCAGACACCATTATTAGGGCCAACCAAATAAGTATGCCAAATGCAGTTTAATATTCTAAACAGGATGAAAATTGAGGCTCAGCTTTGTTCAGTGGAGGAGAAAAGCAAGGAGCTGCAGACACCATTAGTAGGCCCAACCAAACAAGTAGGCCAAATTCAGTTTAATATCCAAAACAGGATGAAAATTGCGGCTCAGCTTTGTTCATTGGAGGAGAGCAACAAGCAGCGGCAGACACCGTTAGTAGGCCCAACCAAACAAGTAGGCCAAATGCAGTTTAATATTCGAAACAGGATGAAAATTGAGGCTCAGCTTTGTTCAGTGGAGGAGAAAAGCAAGGAGCGGCAGACACCGTTAGTAGGCCCAACCAAACAAGTAGGCCAAATGCAGTTTAATATCTGAAACAGGATGAAAATTGAGGCTCAGCTTTTTTCAGTGGAAGAGAACAAAAAGCAGCAGCAGACACCGTTAGTAGGCCCAACCAAATAAGTGTGCCAAATGCAGTTTAATATTCTAAGCAGGATGAAAATTGAGGCTCAGCTTTGTTCAGTGGAGGAAAAAAGCAAGGAGCTTCAGACACCATTAGTAGATGCATGTAAAGAAGCTGCGGAGACACCATCACGTGTTTCTCGATGCAAGCAGTGAATAGCCAGGCCTTTCCCCGGGAAGGAACAACCACGGGAAGCGCAGCATCCTATGAAGGAAAGCCACCTATGCCAAGCATGGTATCCATCCACAGACAGCTGTTTCGGGGTTTTTGCCCCTCATCAGTGTGGAGTAGGAATCTGGCTATTAGGAGCAGTGCCTAGTAAAAAGGCTATAAAGGCACAGATGAGGGGCTAAAACCCCGAAACAGCTGTCTGTGGATGGATACCATGCTTGGGATAGGTGGCTTTCCTTCATAGGATGCTGCCCTTCCCGTGGTTGTTCCTTCCCGGGGAAAGGCCTGGCTATTCACTGCTTGCGTCGAGAAACACGTGATGGTGTCTCCGCAGCTTCTTTACATGCATCTGCATATTTCCCATAAGGGATGGGGGCAGTGTTCTGGAATCACTGCGTTGAGAAACACGTGATGGTGTCTCCGCGGTGTTGGATGTTTTGGTCTCCCCGAGGCCAATCATCTGTGCCTTTATAGCCTTTTTACTAGGCACTGCTCCTAATAGCCAGATTCCTACTCCACACTGATGAGGGGCAAAAACCCCGAAACAGCTGTCTGTGGATGGATACCATGCTTGGCATAGGTGGCTTTCCTTCATAGGATGCTGCCCTTCCCGTGGTAGTTCCTTCCGGGGAAAGGCCTGGCTATTCACTGCTTGCGTCGAGAAACATGTGATGGTGTCTCCGCAGCTTCTTTACATGCATCTGCATATTTCCCATAAGGGATGGGGGCAGTGTTCTGGAATCACTGCGTTGAGAAACACGTGATGGTGTCTCCGCGGTGTTGGATGTTTTGGTCTCCCCGAGGCCAATCATCTGTGCCTTTATAGACACCATTAGTAGGCCCAACCAAACAAGTAGACCAAATGCAGTTTAATATTCGAAACAGGATGAAAATTGAGGCTCAGCTTTGTTCAGTGGAGGAGAACAACAAGCAGCGGCAGACACCGTTAGTAGGCACAACCAAACAAGTAGGCCAAATGCAGTTTAATATTTGAAACAGGATGAAAATTGAGGCTCAGCTTTGTTCAGTGGAGGACAGCTGTACTAAGGGACAGACACAGTTACTAGGCCCAAAAAAGTAAGTAGTAGGCTAAATGCAGTTCAAAACTGGTAACTGGAGTCCACAGGCGGCATAGCTTTGTTCAATGGAGGACAGCTGTAATGAGTGGCGCAGACAGACACAGGTAGTAGGCCTAAAATAAAAAAGTAGGCTAACTGCAGTTCAAAATTGGTAACAGGAGTAAACAGGCGGCATAGCATTGTTCAATGGAGGACAGCTGTAATGAGTGGCGCAGACACAGTTTATAGGGCCACACTAAAAAAGGAGGCTCCAAGCAATTCAAAAATGGTAACAGGAGTAAACAGGCGGCATAGCTTTGTTCAATGGAGGACAGCTGTAATGAGTGGCGCAGACACAGTTTGTAGGCCCACATTAAAAAAGTTGGCTCAAAGCAGTTCAAAAATTGTAACAGGAGTAAACAGGCGGCAAAGCTTTGTTCAATGGAGGACAGCTGTATTGAGTGGCGCAGACAGACTTAGTAGGCCTAAAATAAAAAAGTAGGCTCAAAGCTGTTCCAAATTGGAAACAGGAGTACACAGGCAGCATTGCTTTGTTCAGTGGAAGACAACTGTATTGAGTGGTGCAGACAGACTTAGTAGGCCTAAAATAAAAAAGTAGGCTCAAAGCAGTTCCAAAGTGGAAACAGGAGTACACAGGTGGCATTGCTTTGTTCAGTGGAAGACAACTGTATTGAGTGGCGCAGACAGACTTAGTAGCCTAAAATAGAAAAGTAGGCTCAAAACAGTTTCAAAGTGGAAACAAGAGTACACAGGCGGCATAGCTTTGTTCGGTGCAGGACAGCTGTAATGAGTGGCGCAGACACAGTTTGTAGGCCCACATTTAAAAAAGTAGGCTCCAAGCAGTTCAAAAATGATAACAGGAGTAAACAGGCGGCATAGCGTTGTTTAATGGAGGACAGCTGTAATGAGTGGCGCAGACACAGTTTGTAGGCCCACATTAAAAAAGTAGGCTCAAAGCAGTTCAAAAATGGTAACAGGAGTAAACAGGCGGCATAGCTTTGTTCAATAGAGGACAGCTGCAATGAGTGGTGCACACAGACTTAGTAGGCCTAAAATAAAAAAGTTGGCTAAATGCAGTTCAAAATTGGTAACAGGCGTACACAGGCGGCATAGCTTAGTTCAGTGGAGGACAACTGGAAGGAGTGGCTGACACAGTTAGTAGGCCAAATTAGTAAAGTGTGCTAAATGTCTGCTAAAACAATGTTCATAAATAAACAGGTGGCATAACTAGGTACAGGGGTGTGCTCCTCTGCTGAGTAGCAGACAGTGGTAGTTCGCGCAAAGTATTAACTGGTCTAAATGGAGGCCAGGGCCCCTGTATATTTTAACTATCATCTATCATTTCAACAAATTTGTATTGGCAGTACCATTGAAGGATTTAACAGCACAGACTAAACAGTGGTTGAGCAGTGAGAGGTAAGTTTTGCAAGTGGTAGAGCACTGTTCGAGCTGGGGGGGAACACTCTCTTGTGGGCGGGGGTACTGACACAGGGCCCCTCATATTACGATGGTGTGTCTGATGTTGGGTGTGCACCACCACCGTCAGAGACACTTCATTGTACTATGAGGGACCCTGTGCCAGTGCCGTCGCCCAAGAGTGGGCACACCCACCTGTCCAGGCAAACGGCACTCGCACGGGTGCTTGCGAAAAGTGGTGACCACAGCCCTGTGGGGGGAATCAGCCCATTTAGGGAGGTTTAAAAATGGCTTATGGTGGACATTCAGCAGCTGCAAATGGAGGAATTGGAGCAGTCAGCAAGAGGAGGCCAAAAGCAAGACATTTTCCAGTCAAGCTACGTGTCAGCAGGGGAAGGTGGGGCAAAATAATTTGAAATCCATGATTGGTTCATTTTAATGAAGGTTAGATCATCAATATTTCAGGTAGCCAGACGAGTCCTTTTTTCGGTCAGTATTGAACCAGCAGCACTGAAGACTCTTTCTGATAGCACACTAGCAGCTGGGCAAGCAAGCTCCTGTAATGCATATTCTGCCAATTCAGGCCAGGTGTCTATTTTAGATGCCCAGTAATCAAAGGGGAATAACCTGTGAGGGAGAACATCAATAAGGGAGGAAAAATAGTTCGTAACCATACTGGACAAATGCAGTCTCCTGTCACTGTGAATCAATGCAGCAGTACCTGTTGTGTCTGCGGTCATTGCGAAATCACTCCACAACCTGGTCATAAAACCCCTTTGTCCAACGCCAATTCGGACTTGTGCACTTCTAACACCTCTGCCATGTTGCCCCCTACGCTCGTGTGAGAACCATCACCGCCGCTGTGTGCTGGGAATGCCTGAACCAAACGGTCTACAAGGGTTGCTTGTTTGGTAGCCAATATTTGCTCAAGGTTCTCATGTGGCATGATATTTTGTAATTTTTGTAAGGTGGAAGGTGATGGTGTGAGGTGCAGTCAATAACGAGGACACAGGGTTGCAGTCTCTTTACCTCTTTACTGAAGGCTTCAGGATCCTCAATCCAGAGCACTGTCAACAGGGCTATCTGAGACCGGCCGGTCCGAAGGCACATCCAGAGTTCCCTTTGCAGGTAGAAATCGTGGCCTACCACTAGCGCCTGTGTGTTATAGTGCTTCCCTGCCGAGCATTCGGGATAGTCCTCACAACTTCTGTTCTCGTTCGTTCCAGTTCTTTCTAGTTCTTTCTATTCTCCGTCCCCCAGGTTTGTTATGGCTAGGACGCACCCGTTTGACGGGAAGGCTCGGAGCTCTTCCGGGACCCTAGAGATGCCCCTCTCCACACGTTGCCCCCTATGTCTGCTTAGGTGATGTATGGTAGACAGCCAACCTATAATTAACTGTCCTGCGGTATTTGAAGTAAGACATAAAGTCAGTTACTTCCTCGGTGTTCGGGGCACCGGCTACGCACCTCAGAAGGATGTTGCTGTTCTCCGGGCACGACTCCTACTGGCTCTCCTTTGTGCTTTGATCTCATTTCTCACTGTCCACAATATCCTTCACTTCGTGTCTTCTTCAGATGCCGCCGCAGATAGCGCAGGCGCGGCTCCGTAATGATCTTTCCTTGTCGCTAGGTGCCTGCCAGGTTCCCACGCCTGACAGGGACCCCCCTGAATCTTCCCCCCGCAACACCCCCTGCCACGGGATGTTGCCTGAACAAAACCCAGTCAGCTTCTGACTAACTTCCTATCCAACCCCTAGTTTTACCAGTGTGAGGAGTGGCCTAATAAATAAAACCCTTTGCTCCCCCTAGTGGCCAGAGTGTGAAGTATAATGTGTGCTGGTGATACCTGGTCAGATGAACTCCTTTAGTGCCATCAGACGTACCATCACTCCCCTTAGTGGCAGAGCGATACTACTGCAACGACCACTTCTCTGGGGCGCTGCATGGGCCAATGTTCCAGGTGCCAATTCACTGCTTGTGCTGGGTTGAGGAGCATTTTCTTGCAAATCAAATTCACTTGTCTCCCGCAAAAACCCTGTACCAGACCTTGCAATGCCACTAGTTTCTATTGCCCCCTGAGAAGCATCCTCCTCCCATAGATATTCATCCCCATCATCCTCCTCCTCCTCCTCTTCATCCGCCACCTCGTCCAGGAGAGTTCCCTGAGCAGACAATGGCTGACTGTCATCAAGGCTTCCCTCCTCCTCGGCCGCAGACGCTTGCTCCTTAATGTGCGTCAAACTTTGCATCAGCTGACGCATTAGTGGGATGCTCATGCTTATGATGGCGTCATCTGCACTTACCAGCGGTGTGCATTCCTCAAAACACTGAAGGATTTGACAGAGGTCTTGTAGCTTCAACCACTGCACACCAGACAACTCCATGTCTGCCATCCAACTGCCTACCCGTGTATGTGTATCCTCCCACAAATACATTGCATCACGCCTCTGTTCGCACAGCCTCTGAAGCATGTGCAGTGTGGAGTTCCACTTTGTTGCAACATCGATTATTAGGCGGTGCTGGGGAAGCTTCAGCGATCGCTGATGGTTCAGCATACGGCTGGAGTGTACGGGCGACCAGCGGATGTGCGAGCAAAGTCTTCGCACCTTCAAGAGCAGGGCTGGTAACCCTGGCTAATTTTTCAAGAAGCACTACACCACCAGGTTCAAGGGGTGAGCCAGGCAAGGTATGTGTTTCAGTTCTGAAATGGCTATGGCAGCCATAAAATTCCTTCCGTTATCACTGACTACCTTGCCTGCCTCAAGATGTACACTGCCCAGCCATGACTGAGTTTCTTGCTGCAAGTACTCGGCCAGTACTTCCGCGGTGTGTCTGTTGTCGCCCAAACAATTCATTTCCAACACAGCCTGCTGATGCTTGCTTCCATAATGGGACACCTCGTGTGCAACACTGGCAGCTGCGGATGGAGTGGTCATGCGACTGTGCTCTGTGGACGAGCTTTCGCTTCTGGAGGAGGAGGAGGGGCGAACGCCTACAGCCAACTGTTTCCTAGACCATGGGCTAGGCAGAACTGTCCCACTATGGCTGTCCCCTGTGGACCCTGCATCCACCACATTAACCCAATGTGCCATGATGGACACATAACGTCCCTGGCCATGCCTAATGCTCCATGCATCTGTTGTGAGGTGCACCTTTCTACTGAATGATTGCCTCAGTGCATGGACAATGCGGTCTTTGACATGCTGGTGGAGGGCTGGGATGGCTTTTCTTGCAAAGAAGTGTCGACTGGGTAGGTCATAGCATGGTACTGCATAGGCCACCATGGCTTTGAAAGCTTCACTTTCAACCAACCAGTAGGGCATCATCTCTAACGAGATTAGTCAAGGAATTTGAGCGTTCTAACCCTGTGTACGCAGATGAGAGGATGAGTAGTTTCTTTTCCTAACGAGAGTCTCTTGTAGGGTCAGCTGGACTGGAGAGGTGCATGTGGTGGGACTAGCGGTGGTGGTGGACATGGCGGATTAAGAACGAGTTGGTGATGCTATTCTTGATGTTGACCTACATACAGTGTTTCCTACCAAAAACCTTGTGATTCCCTGACTGCTTTGGCCTTGCGACGATACCTCCACATTTGCTGTTGGTGGTGTCCTAACCGGTGGGCTTACAGTGAGGGAAGCAATGTAGCGTTGCTGACTACCTTCATTCTGAGTGGGTGCACCAATGGTACGGGACGCTTAGTAGTTGGTTCAGGCTTACAAGTGCCTGCTGGTTAAATGTCTACGCATGCACGTTGTATTTAAAGTTGTATGGAAAGCCTACAGCCTGCACTGACACCGCTGCTGCCTCATCACTATCGAAGCTACCGCCTCACCAACACCGGAGCTACCGCCTCACCAACACCGGAGCTACCGCCTCACCAACACCGGAGCTACCGCCTCACCAACACCGGAGCTCCTGCAACCCTCAACCTACTGTCTCCTTCCCCATAATCCTGTAGAATGTAAGCCCGCAAGGGCAGGGTCCTCGCCCCTCTGTATCAGTCCGTCATTGTTAGTTTGTTTACTGTATGTGATATTTGTAACTTGTATGTAACCCCTTCTCATGTACAGCACCATGGAATCAATGGTGCTATATAAATAAATAATAATAATAATAATAATAATTTAAATTTTGGACATTCTTCCCTCTGCTAAAGGTCTTTGAGCATTTCTTACAGATAACTTTGCACTGATCATTCAGATCTTGGTTAAAAAATTCCCACACTGCACTCTTCCTACTATCAAATACCTTTTCAGGCATTGCACATTGGCCTACTTTCACTGGATGGCCACGCTGTCCTAAAACTGTTTTTGTTCTTGCCAAAAGTGTTTGACCTGATACGGGCCTGTTAGATGACAGCTGTTGCGATGTAGATGGCTGCTGCGGATCATCCTCCTCTGCTTCTGAGCTACTGGCAGCGGCACCCTCTTCCCCCAATGGCTGCCAATCTGGGTCAACAACTGGGTCATCTATCACCTCCTCTTCAATGTCATGTGCACCTTCCTCTGTGTCACCGTGTAAGGTGCTATAGCGTTCATGACAGGCCACCATAGTCTCATCAGGGTCAGATTCTGGCTCAGTACACTGCGAGGGCAATGTAGTGATCTGAGTCAATGGAACAGCATAATAATCTAGCTGTGGCTGTGCATCTGTGCACTCCATGTCCGATTCATCTTGTAATGGGCTGTTAAAAATTTCCCTTTCTAACCCAGGCACGGTATGTGTAAAGACCTCCATGGAGTAAACTGTAGTGTCGCCTGCCACATCCTTCATTTTAGCTTTGGGTGAAGGACACAAGGAAGCGACTTGTTCCTGACCGGGAGCATCCACTGACGACTCGCTGCTTTTATATTTAGAACTTTCTGAAGAGGAGGAGAAAGAGCTAGAGGCTGAGTCAGCAAGAAAAAACTTTTCTGCCGCTTTTTCCTGCTGCTCCAGCTTTAAAAGCGGTTTTCCTATTCCCAGATAAGGGAGCCTTCGAGGACTTGTGTAGCCAGACGATGACGCTGGCTCCACACCTCCAGCCTTAGGTGCTATTTTGCTTTTCCCTCTACCACTAGATGCTCCACCACCACCACCACCATCATTACCAGCTGACAACGACCGCCCACGGCCTCTTCCACCAGACTTCCTCATTTTTGGGAAAATGTAACCAAAATAACAACCGTTATATGCTACTGTAAAACAAGGTAGAAGGTGTATATAAGGTTGTTGAGAATTTAAATCTCCCTTTTTTTTGGGGGGGGGGAGACTGCAGCAAAACTCAGGCCCAGTGTATTACACCACATGTAAGCATGTAAGTGGCAAAACGTGGCTGGCAAATATACGACAAACAGAACTGACGTAGATCCACTTAGTGGCAATTTCAATATCCCTTTTTTGGGGGGGAGACTGCAGCAAAAAACAGGCCCTGTGTATTACACTGCACAATGTAAGCGGCAGAACGTGGCTGGCAGATATACGACAAACAGAACTGACTTAGATCCACTTAGTGGCAATTTAAATCTCCCTTTTTTGTGGGGAGACTGCAGCAAAACTCAGGCCCAGTGTATTACACTACACAATGTAAGTGGCAGAACGTGGCTGGCAGATATATGACAAACAGAACTGACGTAGATCCACTTAGTGGCAATTTCAATATCCCTTTTTTGGGGAGAAGACTGCAGCAAAAAACAGGTCCTGTGTATTACACTACACAATGTAAGTGGCAGAACATGGCTGGCAGATATATGACAAACAGAACTGACGTAGATCCACTTAGTGGCATTTTAAATCTCCCTTTTTTAGGGGGGAGACTGCAGCAAAAAACAGGCCCTGTGTATTACACTACACAACGTGGCTGGCAGATATACGACAAACAGAACTGACGTAGATCTACTTAGTGGCAATTTAAATCTCCCTTTTTTGGGGGGGAGACTGCAGCAAAACTCTGGCCCAGTGTATTACACTACACAATGTAAGTGGCAGAACGTGGCTGGCAGATGTATCAAAAAATACAAGGACTGTACTACAAGTTCAATCTCCCTACAATGATCTAAGGACAAGTATGGCAGCAATAAAAAGGACTGCTGCACACAAAAGTGTGGACAAATAAACTAGATAACTGCAGAAAGGAGCAACAGGATTTTTGCTTTTAAAAAAGCAGTTGGTTTGCACAGCGACATACAAACAGCAATACAGCTATCAGGGAGCCGTATAAGGCAGCCTAATAAGCTACAGAGCTGATGCACAAAAATCTAGCCTCCACTGTCCCTGCAAAGAAAAGGTGGTGCTGGACAGTGGAAATCGCTACAGCACAAGTGGTTTGGGGGTCAATCTTCCCTCCCTAACTATATCCCTGCTTCTGATGAAGCTGCAGCAACCTCTCCCTATGCTGAGATCGGCAGAAGTAAGATGGCGGTCGGCGTGCACGCCCCTTTATAGCCCCTGTGACACCGCAGATAGCAAGCCAATCACTGTCATGCCCTTCTCTAAGATGGTGGGGACCGAGACCTATGTCATCACGCTGACCACACTCTGCATCTACCTCCATTGGCTGAGAAATGGCACTGAAAACGTCATATGAAACGCGACTTTGGCGCGAAGATCGCCGACCTCATGGCCGATCTCACACTGGGATCAGGTCGGGTTTCATGAAACCCAACTTTGCCGAAAGTCAGCGATTTTTGAATTTGTCCGATCCGTTTCGCTCAACCCAACTTCTTGCTTTTTATCTTCCTACTCCTACTGATTTCGGGAGACATCTCGCCCAACCCTGGTCCACCATCCCACAACCTCAACTGCTACCCTACGTCACATCAAAACCATTCTAACCTTATTAATGTTACTTGCACTCCCTCATCTCCTTCTTTTAATTGTGCCCTTTGGAATCCACGGTCTGTATGTAACAAGCTTCCTTTCCTGCACAACTACTTTCTGAACAACTCTCTAAATCTATTGGCCCTCACTGAAACATGAATCCAGGATTCTGACACGGTCTCCCCTGCTGCCATTTCTCATGGTGGCCTACAATTCTCCCATTCCCCGAGACCCACAAACAGACCTGGTGGTGGAGTTGGCATACTCCTCTCCCCACAATACACTTTTTGAAATTGCCCGATCCGTTTCGCTCAACCCTATTCTGCGCAAATAAGCTTGGAGAACAAACTCAGTGTTTATTAGTCCTGAGGCAATTGTGTGTACTGGTAATTATCCCCTCCCTTTCTCTTTTTTCTATCCTATCTTTTATTTGGCAACCATGGCTGCGAAAGGAGAAGCCTGGTACGCCCAGCAGAACAAGGACACTCTTGTTGGGGTATGCACGTACCATGGCCTGAAATTCCCGTGGCAAATCCAAGGCTCAAATGGTCACTGAACTGGTGCAATTTGAAGCAGACCAAGCCTGGCCACAGAGCCCATAGGCCGCAGAAGCCAGCACCAGCGCAGGTGGTGCTGCTGCCGAGGTCCAACCGCTGAATGCTGGCCCTACTTGCAACCAGGGATGTGCAGACCTCCGCCTGCAGTTGGCTCTGCAACAATGCTCCGCAGAGAGACGTCTGTAGCTGGTCCTGCAATTCGAAGAGGCCCAGCGGGAGGCGGAGAGAGCTCAGGCTGAGAGAGCCGAGCAGCAAGCGGAGCGGGAGTACCAGCTGCAGTAAGCCCGACTGCAAATGCAGGGGTCGTCCCAGTCCAGCCATGAGCCCAGAAGCGCTCATAGACACCGAAGCCGCGGCCCGAGCACTTTCCTCTGATGGAAAAGGATGGAGACTTGGACACTTTTCTTCAGGCCTTTGAGAAAGCCTGCAGACAGTACCAGCTGCCTACGGACCAATGAGCACGATACCTGACCCCAGTGCTAAGGAGCAGTACCTCCCACACCTGCTGTTTGCTTACCGAGAGGTTCCACAGGCCTCGACTGGGTTACCCCCCTTCGAGCTCCTGTATGACAGGCGAGTCCGGGGACCCATTGGGTTGGTAAAGGAATCCTGGGAAGAGGAGCCGAACCCTTCTGAAGTGTCCATAGTGGAGAATGTCATGCGCTTCCATGACAAGATGCAGACCTTGACGCAGTTGTGCATGACAACATGACCCAGGCTCAGGCTGATCAGAAGCACTGGTACGACCAGAATACCCGGGAGTGGACCTACCACGTGGGTCAAAGGGTGTGGATGCTGGTCCCTGTACCAAAGGATAAGCTTCAGGCAGCCTGGTAAGGCCCATACATCGTCCACCAACAGCTCAACCCGGTCACCTACGTGGTCACGCTTGACCACGCTCGGGGTAGGCGAAAGGCCTTTCACGTCAACATGATGAAGGCTCATCATGAACGTGAACCTTTAGTGCTACCGGTCTGCAGCCTGCCCGAAGACAGGGAGGAAGACACCCTCCTGGACATGCTGGCCCATGCCAAGGCCAGTGGGTCCATTGATGACGTGGAGGTAAGCGCCTCACTAACCAAACCCCAGTGGTTGCAGTTGCGGACAACTTGTTCTCCAACCGACCTGGAAGGACTGAGTAAGCGGTCCACAAGATGGACATCGGGAATCATGCCCCACTACGGCGAACACCCTATCGAATCTCTGACCAGGTGCAGCAGGTTATGTGCCAGGAGATCGATGAGATGTTACAGCTGGGGGTGATTCAACAGTCAAAGAGCACATGGCCTCAACTGTAGTCCTCGTGCCAAAGAAGGATTGGACCACCTGGTTCCATGTGGACTACAGGGGGCTCAGTGCCATCACAGCCTTTGACGTGCACCCAATGCCGCACATCGAGGAGCTGCTTGAGAGGTTAGCTGGTGCAAAATATCTGACCATAATGCATCTGAGTCAAGGATACTGGCAGATTCCCCTGAGCCCTGAGGTGCAGGAGAAGTCCAACTTTATCTTACCCTTTGGACTGTACGAGTCCACGGTCATGCCCTTCAGCATGAAGAATGCCCCTGCCACTTTCCATCGGATGATCAATGACCTGCTTGAAGGACTGGAGAAGTACACAGTGGCATACTTGGATGACATTGCCATCTTCAGTTCCTCCTGGGATGAACACCTACAGCATCTCGAGGAGGTGCTCAGGCGAATTCACTGAGCTGGACTCACTATCAAGCCGGGAAAGTGCCAGATGGGCATGAGTGAGGTTCAATACCTGGGGCACCGGGTAGGCAGGGGCACCCTAAAGCCAGAGCCTGAGAAAGTGGGAGCGATCGTGATCTGGCCCACCCCCAGGACTAAGAAAGAAGTGATGTCCTTCCTGGGCACTGAAGGGTACTATAGGCGCTTCGTACAGCACTATAGTAGCCTGGCAAAACCCTTGATGGACCTTACCAGGAAGAAGCTACCCTACATCGTCAACTGGACTGAAGGCTGTGAGGGGGCCTTCCAGGCGTTGAAAACAGCACTGTGCAATGCCGCTGTGTTCAAAGCAGTCGACAGCAGTCGACCATTCATGGTGCAGACCGATGCCAGCGAGTTTGGCCTTGGTGCTGTGCTCAGCCAGGTTGACTCGGAGGACCAAGAACACCCCGTGTTGTACCTGAGCCGAAAGCTTCTGCCGAGGGAAGTGGCCTACTGCACCATCGAGAAGAAGTGCATGGCCATAGTCTGGGCCCTGCAGCACTTGCAGCCCTACATGTACGGTCGCACCTTCACTGTGGTGACTGACCACAACCCTCTGTGCTGGCTAAACGCAATGTGCGGAACCAATGGAAGGTTGCTGCGCTGGAGCCTTGTCCTCCAGCAGCTTGACTTCACCATCGAACACAAAATGGGCAGGGAGCATGGCAACGCGGATGGGTTGTCCTGCCAGTGTGAACCTGCTGAGGTGCGGATGGCGAAGTACCGAGAGGTCCTGCCTCCGTAGTGCATACCAGAAGGGGGAGGTGACACGTTAATGTATAATATGATTTTGAGTTTTCCCTGTTAGCAATCATACTGTGGTCTCTGACCCCCTGCTCTCTGTGTTTCTGCTTGCTGAGATGTGTGTGTGTGGAACCCAAATCCCTCATGGCCCCACTACAAGAATGTTTATTGCACCTGTAGCAGCACAAATCTCTCTCCAGTACCAGCTGAAACTGGTCTAGTCTCTTTCAAAAGACATGAGGTTCTTTGTTCCATTATAGTGATATATTGGGCCACCGATTTGAGCTAGGAAAATAAGAAGTACATATTGCTAACTTCCATCGGCAGATCTGTCAAACACTCTAAGCGCGAGCAGCTAAACACATCGAGTACAAAGTGTGGATTTCTCCTCAATCATGTGGAACAACTAGTCCGAATTCGGTATCATTGAAAAGCCAATTTTATTATAAGATAAATGCTGGGTGTGCTGAAATTCTGCCATGTTCTCAAGCTAAGATATGAGAATTATAAGTATTGTTGGTAAAAACTGTACATCTGAAGAGAGGGGAGGGTGATGGTAACTCAACCCCCTTTAGTGTTGTCACAAGCCTTCAGTTATAAGTTTCTGCAATTCACCCAGCCATCATTCTTGCCTGAGGAGCTGTTACTGCCAGACCTTCTCATGAATTGGGACATTTGGGGCTCCGCCGACCAGACTGGTTTGCCTGTAATGATTTGAGCACATGTAAGTGTTAATTTCTCATTTAATCCCTGTTTATTTTAAAATTGCTTTGTACATACTTTAAATTGTCTTATATTGTAACATCTTTATATACCTTTTATAATCACTGCCTGTTTTTTATGGAGTGAAATATGCAAATTACTAGCTTCGTACTCTTGCTCTAAAACGTAGCCTAAGTCTTCTGAAGGCAATTACGCTACTGATTTGAGTTTGCTTCTGACCCGTTTAATCGGATCTCATGGCAGCATACCTTGTTCTGTGCATTTGGGAGTCATTGTAGCGATGGCGGCGTTGATAATTATTGTTCCTGCCTGAGTGGGAGTAGTTATATCACCCTCGTTGCAGCATGCCCTATAGCCAGTACATAGCAGGCAGCCTTTCTAGCGACTAATTACCCTGGGTGCAGTACCTAGTCTTACCTGAGGATAAGGGGGTGCCAGAGAGCTGGAAGTTCCAAATCGGAACTGTAAAATGGGATATACATAAATCCTTGCAGTGGGATAACTAGAATAAGCCGCTGCAGTAAATTGATAGGTCAACATGCGGCATGGGACAGCATGCGGCGACATGCGACATGCACCAACATGCGCCATGCAACAACATGTGATGACATGCAACATGCGACGACATAATATTAATAATCTTTATTTTTATATAGCACTAACATATTCCGCAGCGCTTTTCAGTTTGCACACATTATCATCGCTGTCCCCGATGGGGCTCACAATCTAAATTCCCTATCAGTATGTCTTTGCATGCGACATTCAAGAGCATGCAACAACATGCGGCATGGGACAGCATGCGGCGACATGCGACAAGCACCAACATGCGACGACATGCAACATGCTACGACATGCGACATGCAAGAGCATGCGACAATAGGCAGCATGGGGCGACATGCTACATGCGGCGACATGCAACATGCTACTGCATGCAACATGCTACTGCATGCAACATGCAACATACACCATACAACACATACATACAATACATGCATATAGACATACAGTACATATAACATAGATTACATACTCACCATCACTTGTCACTTTGATCCCTGAAACAAGTGTCATCTGTAAAAAATATTAAAATAACAAACAACCAATATACTCCCTGTCCGCAGAAATCCAATGTAAACGAGTGTCCCACGACTATCTCCTGTGGAGTGCAGCAGCATCAGCTGATGTGACTGCTCTCCAGGGGCTCCAGGACTACAATGTTGGAAGGTATCCTTCCACAATGTATTCCTCACAATGTATTCCTACGCCCCAGTGAGAAAATAGTCCCTTGTCTCACTTCTGGCACTGCTGTTTTGGAAAAATCCCAGGCAGCATTGCCAGAAAGTGAGACTTTGAACTATAGTAACCTCAGTGATGCACTGCAGGAGCCATTGTCTCCTGTCAGTGTGTCACTGAGGGTCCTATAGAGCAGTGACATCACCCGATGTCACTGTTCTATAGGGGAGATCGTCGTGGGACACTCGTTATTAATTGGACTATGGCGGACAGGTGGTATACGGTTTATTATTTTACGTTTTTTACAGGCGCTGAAGTATGGTAAAGAAAAGGGGCGCGTCCAAGGGTGAGTATATTCCTATTAGGTATATACTCACCCTCGGACGCGCCCTGCTTCTTTCCGGCAGCCTTCCTTACTTAGAATCAGCGCTTGAAGGACCTTCGGTGACGTCGCGGCTTGTGATTGGTCACGTGAGCGGTCACATGGGCGGTCACATGACCAATCACAAGCCGCGACGTCATCTAAAGGTCCTTCACGCGCTGATTCTAAGGAAGGAAGGCTGCCGGTTAGTACCAGGGCGCGTCAGAGGGTAAGTATAGCAATATTTTTTATTTTAATTCTTTATTTTACACTTAAATATGGATTCCGATACCGATTTCCGATATTGCAAACATATCGGAACTCGGTATCGGAATTCCGATACCAGATTCAGAAGATCGCCGACCTCATGGCCGACCCTACACAGGGGTCGGGTCGGGTTTCATGAAACCCGACTTTGCCAAAAGTCGGCGACTTCTGAAAATGGCCGACCCGTTTCGCTCAACCCTAGTGTACACTAACAGTGCTGCTAAATGCTGGCTATTGGTGCAATGATGGCACAAGAAAGCTTAAATTCAATTAACTCTGGCGTATAGCGTGGGCTAAAGATGAGTTATGGTGCTTAGAAGGATTGATAATGGTGTAGTATACAGTTATCAAGAAAAAAGTGCTCGCCTTCTTTTATAATAGTATATACATATTACAGAGGACAAGCCAACGTATATGTCCCAAGTATATCCACTTTCGTATTAAAGATATGACTAAGGCCTCAGGCCCCTCCATATGGTATTTGATTACGCACCATGGTAATGTCCTTTCAAAACAGTGTGACTTGTATAAATGACAGAGTTGAAATGCTATACAGACTTGGTCACATCTGTAAGTATTGGCATCACTGCCGTAATGTCAAAAGGTATACCACATAGAAAATTCTCATTAGAACACATCTCATATGGTAATAGCTCATGTCTGAACCAGATTTGCCATACTGCAAACTTAGAAAAAATGCAGAGATGAGAGGGTAAATTCCTCAGTCTTATTACCTAGTGGCATCACCGCCAGATGGAAAAATAATAAACAGGTTCAAATGTAATGAGGGGCATCATCACCAGATAGAAAATGATAGAAGTACTTGGTGGCATCCACACCAGAGAAGAATGTATGCGTGGAGTATCAGTCACCTGATCATGAGAGCTGATAGGTACACAAATGAGGGCATCCTCGCCAGATAAACATACTTTGCAGATAAATACTGGAATGGCATCAGCGCCAGAAAAAATAATAAAGCAGAGAGAGAAATACCCAAATGGTCACCTAATCAAAAAACCGGATGGCATCCTCGCCAGACAAAATAATCTTTTTCACATATAGAGGCACCATAACCAGGCTGGTATGTACTCCACACATTAATAAGCAGGTGCTCAAATGATGTTAGCATTGAGCTTGATAGCCAACATCATGTACATGTCATATAGTGACAGGGCGCCAGCCCAGCAGCACATGTGTGTACTTTAAATGTACTTATCTCAAAGAGACGAGTGTCTCATCCCTACGCGTTTCGCCCCATAAGGAGGTCCAGAAAGGCTCATCAGGGGAATGCCGATCATAGGCATAGGCAGCGGGCGAGGTGGGCGCTGCACGCGGTCCAAGGAAAGCTGTGGCCATGAGAGCATCCCCGTGGTATAAGTGTGTTGGACCCGGAAGTGAATCCAATACCTCCGGAGTGCGTCGCAGCCAGTGCGCATGCCCAAGATGTCTCCTGCGCAGTATCTAGGCCGTGCATGCCATCGCGCATGTCCGAGAAAACTAACAGCGTTCTTACACCTTGTGCCAGTAATAGTGCCGGTGTATACATTACGCCCGATATTGAGCGCATCAGTGGTGTGTGTCTGAAGCGCAGATAGTGCGCATGCCCCCGATACTACTTCTTTCATACCATACTCCACACGAGCATAGTCCTGTGCATGCCTCCAGTAGTCTCGGCACAGCAGCTCATAGCGCAAATGATAGCGCCAGTATATATGCATCATGGGTGCGCATAACAGCGTAATGCAGCGTGGATGGAGCAGGAAGAGGGCATTTAGGTAACAAATGCTAATGCCATACGCTATCGGTAACTGAACATAAATAGAGTGGTTCCAAAAAAGACCAAATGGTCAGTTTGAAATACAGAAAGAGCCTGCCCAAAACAATCTAGGCAGGATGATTGAGACATAGGGCCCTGATGATGAGGCCATAATAATCAGTCTACGGGACTTACAGCATATAGGCATATGTACAGCTTGACCGAGGCAGTCTGACGCTAAGGTAAACCACTCATGCATCACTAACAAGAGCACATGCAGAAGGACCACTGCCTTGGTGTAACCATAAAGTAGCAAAAGACCACGTATGCATAGTGCAATAAATTAGTCCACTAGTATTCTAAAAGGTAACAGAAGTCACTCTCTCTTGAGTGACAAATCAATAAATGGCGTCATGGTCTGTATGGACCAATATAACATTGGCAAGACACACTCTTGTACGGAATAACCAGATTTAAATAAAACACCCAAAATTTAACTGTTCATTCAACCCAACACGGCTGAAAGTTTCCATTAAAAAGATCCATCTAGTCTCCCTCTGGATAATCCTTCTGTCCCAAATGCCCTGTCTCTCAGATTGGGTAACCGTCTCGATGGCTTTAAATGAGATCGATCTAACATCGCCAGCATGAAATTCATTGACGTGGCGCGCCACCGGGGTATCACGCTGGTGTATAATATCCCCGATTTGTTCCCCTATCCTCACTTTAAATTGTCTTTTTGTTTTGCCTATATAGTTTAGAGGGCAAGTGCATGTGCACAGGTAAACAACCCCTATTGTTTTGCAATTGGCAAAAGATCTATTATGAAAGGTTCTACCTGTGACAATGCTAGTGAAGGTATTGCTAGCTGTAATAAATTTGCAGAACTTGCATGAGCTGCATCTAAATGTTCCCTGTTCCCGACGATCAAGCCAGGTACTGTTGTGAATTCTGTGGCAGAGCTCCCTCCTGTGGTCACAAGTGGTACTTCGGCTGATTCTCTCTGGGAGCTTCCGTTTGTGGAGGAAAGTGGTACTGCGGCTTCTGAGTTTCCTCCCTCAGGTGATCTGGTGAGGTCGTTAGGTGCTTCTCTACTTAACTCCACCTAATGCTTTGATCCATGCTTCCTGTCAATGTTCCAGTGTTGGACTTGTTTTTCCCTGGATCATTCCTGTGGCCTGCTGCTCTGCATAGCTAAGTTCTTCTTTGCTATTTGTTTGCTATTTTTTCTGTCCAGTTTGTCTAATTGTTTTGCTGGAAGCTCTGGGACGCAAGGGGTGTACCTCCGTACCGTTAGTTCGGTACGGAGGGTCTTTTTGCCCCCTTTGCGTGGTTTTCTTTAGGGTTTTGTGTAGACCGCAAAGTTATCTTTCCTATCCTCGCTCTGTTAAGAAAGTCGGGCCTCACTTTGCTGAATCTATTTCATCCCTACGTTTGTCTTTTCATCTTAACTCACAGTCATTATATGTGGGGGGCTGCCTTTTCCTTTGGGGTATTTCTCTGAGGCAAGGTAGGCTTATTTTCTATCTTCAGGCTAGTTAGTTTCTCAGGCTGTGCCGAGTTGCATAGGCAGAGTTAGGCGCAATCCACGGCTGCCTCTAGTGTTGTTTGGAGAGGATTAGGGATTGCGGTCTGCAGAGTTCCCACGTCTCAGAGCTCGTTCTATTATTTTGGGTTATTGTCAGATCACTGTATGTGCTCTGACCGCTATGTCCATTGTGATACTGAATTGCCAATCACAACAGTACAGGAAGCCTAAAGTGCTAATGATTCTCATTAGAGGGAAAAAAGAAGTTCTGAGACCATTTTTTTTTTCTTTGCACTGTGTTTTGCCTTTTTTTCCCCCTAGACTTTTGGGTGGTTCAGGACACAGGTGTAGCAATGGACATTAAAGGTCTGTCTTCATGTGTGGATCAGCTCACGGCAAGAGTTCAAAATATTCAAGATTTTGTGGTTCAGAATTCTTTGTTAGAACCGAGAATTCCTATTCCAGATTTGTTTTTTGGAGATAGAACTAAATTTCTGAGTTTCAAAAATAATTGTAAACTATTTCTGGCTTTGAAACCTCGCTCCTCTGGTGACCCAGTTCAACAGGTTAGGATCGTCATTTCTTTTTTGCGTGGCGACCCTCAGGACTGGGCATTTTCTCTTGCGTCAGGAGATCCTGCATTAAGTAATATCGATGCGTTTTTCCTGGCGCTTGGATTTCTGTACGATGAGCCTAATTCAGTGGATCAGGCAGAAAAAAATTTGCTGGCTCTTTGTCAGGCTCAGGATGAGATAGAGGTATATTGCCAGAAATTTAGAAAGTGGTCCGTGCTCACTCAATGGAATGAATCTGCGCTGGCAGCTATATTCAGAAAGGGTCTCTCTGAAGCCCTTAAGGATGTCATGGTGGGATTTCCTATGCCTGCTGGTTTGAATGAGTCTATGTCTTTGGCCATTCAGATCGGTCGACGCTTGCGTGAGCGTAAATCTGTGCACCATTTGGCGGTATTACCTGAGATTAAACCTGAGCCTATGCAGTGCGATAGGACTATGACCAGAGTTGAACGGCAAGAACACAGACGTCTGAATCGGCTGTGTTTCTACTGTGGTGATTCCACTCATGCTATCTCTGATTGTCCTAAGCGCACTAAGCGGTTCGCTAGGTCTGCCACCATTGGTACAGTACAGTCAAAATTTCTTCTGTCCGTTACCTTGATCTGCTCTTTGTCATCGTATTCTGTCATGGCATTTGTGGATTCAGGCGCTGCCCTGAATTTGATGGACTTGGAATATGCTAAGCGTTGTGGGTTTTTCTTGGAGCCCTTGCAGTGTCCTATTCCATTGAGAGGAATTGATGCTACGCCTGTGGCCAAGAATAAGCCTCAATGCTGGACCCAGCTGACCATGTGCATGGCTCCTGCACATCAGGAGGTTATTCGCTTTCTGGTGTTGCATAATCTGCATGATGTGGTCGTGTTGGGGTTGCCATGGCTACAAGCCCATAATCCAGTATTGGATTGGAAATCCATGTCGGTGTCCAGCTGGGGTTGTCAGGGGGTACATGGTGATGTTCCATTTTTGTCAATTTCGTCATCCACCCCTTCTGAGGTTCCAGAGTTCTTGTCTGATTACCGGGATGTATTTGATGAGCCCAAGTCCGATGCCCTACCTCCGCATAGGGATTGTGATTGTGCTATCAATTTGATTCCTGGTAGTAAATTCCCAAAAGGTCGACTGTTTAATTTATCCGTGCCTGAGCACACCGCTATGCGCAGTTATGTGAGGGAATCCCTGGAGAAGGGGCATATTCGCCCGTCATCGTCGCCATTAGGAGCAGGGTTTTTTTTTGTAGCCAAGAAGGATGGTTCGCTGAGACCTTGTATAGATTACCGCCTTCTTAATAAGATCACTGTTAAATTTCAGTACCCCTTGCCATTGTTATCTGATTTGTTTGCTCGGATTAAGGGGGCTAGTTGGTTCACCAAGATAGATCTTCGTGGTGCGTATAATCTGGTGCGAATCAGGCGAGGCGATGAATGGAAAACTGCATTTAATACGCCCGAGGGTCATTTTGAGTATCTAGTGATGCCATTCGGACTTGCCAATGCTCCATCAGTGTTTCAGTCCTTTATGCATGACATCTTCCGAGAGTACCTGGATAAATTCCTGATTGTGTACTTGAATGACATTTTGATCTTCTCGGATGATTGGGAGTCTCATGTGAAGCAGGTCAGAATGGTTTTTCAGGTCCTGCGTGCTAATTCTTTGTTTGTGAAGGGATCAAAGTGTCTCTTTGGTGTGCAGAAGGTTTCATTTTTGGGGTTCATCTTTTCCCCTTCTACTATCGAGATGGATCCTGTTAAGGTCCAAGCCATCCATGATTGGACTCAGCCGACATCTCTGAAAAGTCTGCAAAAGTTCCTGGGCTTTGCTAATTTTTATCGTCGCTTCATCTGCAATTTTTCTAGTATTGCCAAACCATTGACCGATTTGACCAAGAAGGGTGCTGATTAGTGTTGAGCATTCCGATACCGCAAGTATCGGGTATCGGCCGATATTTGCGGTATCGGAATTCCGATACTGAATTCCGATACTTCCCGCGTATCGGATACCGGAATCGGAAGTTCCCAGAATTCAAATTGAACGCAGCAGCCAATGAGGAATGAATGAAAGTGTGGGCACATCCTGTTTAGCATGGTGGGCATGTAAGTACTGGCAAGGCTTGGATTGGCTGCTGAAATGATGTCACTCTGCACTATAAAAAAGCGCTGCCGCCATTTTGCGCTCACTCTGCTGTGATTTCAGTTAGGGACAGGACGCTGTGTTCTAACTGAGGGCCAGTTGAGCTAGCTAATTGCTTTATTTTCCTTTCCAAAGGCTAATTTAGCAAAACGCTGTGTGTTCTTCACTGTTCACCTTGCTCTTGCCTTGCAGCGCTGTTTTAACAGCGTTCTGCAAGGTCTCTGTGTGTGTGTGTGTGCAGCTCACTCTGTAGTCTGTGTGCAGCCATATACCCGGTTGTATTCAGCTCAGGGGGGGTTCACACTGCCTCACACAGTTGTTCTTTTTTGCTCTTAGTGCAGCCTGCTGCACATTTTTTCTCAAATTTCCTATTAGTGTTTTTCCACCAGTCTCCAGCTCTATTGTGGAAAAACACTACATAGGATAACCTAGAGGGGGGTTTTTGGGCCTTGCAGCGCCGTTTACGGCTGTCTGCACGGTCTCCGTGTGAGCCCAGCTCGCCCTGTAGTCTGTGTGCAGCCATAGCCGGTTGGATTCAGCTCAGGGTTCGTTACTGGCTCATACCTTGAGAAAAATTTTCCTTTTTTTCAAATAGTGCAGCCTGTTTAAAATTTGAAAAAAAAAATTCCTATTAGTGTCTTTCCACTCGTATCCAGCTAAATAGTGGAAAAACACTATATAGGATAACCTAGAGGAGGGTTTTTTGGCCTTGCAGCGCCGTTTACGGCTGTCTGCACGGTCTCCGTGTGAGCCCAGCTCGCCCTGTAGTCTGTGTGCAGCCATAGCCGGTTGGATTCAGCTCAGGGTTCGTTACTGGCTCATACCTTGAGAAAAATTTTCCTTTTTTTCAAATAGTGCAGCCTGTTTAAAATTTTAAAAAAAAAATTCCTATTAGTGTCTTTCCACTCGTATCCAGCTAAATAGTGGAAAAACACTATATAGGATAACCTAGAGGAGGGTTTTTTGGCCTTGCAGCGCCGTTTACGGCTGTCTGCACGGTCTCCGTGTGAGCCCAGCTCGCCCTGTAGTCTGTGTGCAGCCATAGCCGGTTGGATTCAGCTCAGGGTTCGTTACTGGCTCATACCTTGAGAAAAATTTTCCTTTTTTTCAAATAGTGCAGCCTGTTTAAAATTTTAAAAAAAAAATTCCTATTAGTGTCTTTCCACTCGTATCCAGCTAAATAGTGGAAAAACACTATATAGGATAACCTAGAGGAGGGTTTTTTGGCCTTGCAGCGCCGTTTACGGCTGTCTGCACGGTCTCCGTGTGAGCCCAGCTCGCCCTGTAGTCTGTGTGCAGCCATAGCCGGTTGGATTCAGCTCAGGGTGCGTTACTGCCTCATACCTTGAAAAACAATTTCCTTTTTTTCAAATAGTGCAGCCAGTTTAAAATTTGAAAAAAAAAATTCCTATTAGTGTCTTTCCACTTGTATCCAGCTAAATAGTGGAAAAACACTATATAGGATAACCTAGAGGAGGGTTTCTTGGCCTTGCAGCGCCGTTTACGGCTGTCTGCACGGTCTCCGTGTGATTTAAACTAGCTCTGTAGCCCGATCTGCACCAAAAAAAAGGTTAAGTTCACCAAACACAACTTACACTTGTGTAGGCCACATTTGAAAAATAATAAAGTTTAGTCCACAATTTACAACATTAGTGTTTCTTACACCTGTTAGGAGGAGCATTACAGGAATAAGCACACTAAGGCCTTAGTACTTTTCTGCTTATCTTTATCTGTCAACCAAGATGAAGAGGGCAGGGAGTAAGGCACGTGGGCGTGGGCGCGGAGCAGGGAGAGGAGCAGGGAGAGGACGTGGTGATTCTGTGCCTGCTGCGGGCGCCGGTGACTCGTCGTCACTCAGTTTCAGCAGGGAACAGTCCTTCATGCGCAGCTTTGTCGGAGAGCGCCGTGCACCGCTGCTGCGTGAAGACCAAATTGAAGCCGTTGTCGGGTGGATGGCAGCTAACGCCTCGGCATCGACTTCAGTTAGTGCCACATCCTCTCAGGCACAGAGCACTGGAGAGCAGCCATCTGTCTCTTCACCACCTGCCAAATTGGCCAGGCAGTCAGAGAGCCCAGGACAGGAGCCGTCTCTACTTCTGTTCTCTGAATCTCTTGGCTTGGAAACAGGGGGCCAGCCAAGCAGCATTGGAGAAATGGAAGAAGAGGCAGTGTGCAGTGATGCCCAACACCTTTTTCTCTCTGACTCTGAAGAGGCAGGTGGGCCAGTGCCTCCGGTGACCACAGCGCAGTACGCATCTGATGATGAAACTCAGGTGCCGCTTTCTCGTGCGTACTGTGCTGCTGAGACTACCCAGGAGGAGCAGTTGGTGGCAGAGGGTAGTGGAGATGATGAGGTCCTTGACCCATCGTGGCGTGAGGAACAGGAAGGTGGTGGGAGCAGCTCAGAGGAAGAGCTTCCTCTTACGGGCCAAAGAGGGAGAGGGAGGGGGAAGACTGCGGAGCCTGTAGCCTCCACTTTGGCACCCGTTAGGAGCCTGTCTCTTTCCAAAGCCAAAAAGGGCGCTCCCAAGACTTGCAGTGCCTGGTCCTTTTTTGACACAGTTGCAGATGACATTTGTTTTGTCAAATGCAAGCTGTGTCATCATAAAGTAAAAAGAGGGAAAAATGTCAGCAACCTCAATACCACAAATATGTGGAAACATGTGCGGACCAGGCACGCGGTGGAGTTACAGAAACACACTGAAGATGTAGGCCAACCAACAGCGGCAGCTACCACCTCTTCAGCTCGTGTTGCCTCTTCCTCCAGCTCACGCACAGCTGGTTTGGCTTCCTCCCAGAGACCTTGTGTAATTCCACCCACAGCACCACCTTCCCAGTCATCCTCACACTCCCAGTCTACTCTACAGCCATCGGTAGTACAGGCATGGGAGAAAAGGCGGGCATTCTCGGCCAACCACCCCCGAGCACAGGCTCTGAATGCAGGCATTGCCAAACTGTTGTCCCTGGAAATGCTCTCGTTCAGGCTGGTGGAGACTGACAGCTTCCGTGACTTGATGGCATTGGCAGTCCCACAGTACAAGGTGCCCAGCCGCTTTTACTTCAGCAGGCAGGCTGTCCCTGCCCTGCACAGGCATGTTGAGGCAAACATAAAACATGCGCTACTGAACGCCGTCAGTAGCAAGGTCCACCTCACCACCGATGCGTGGACCAGTCAGCATGGACAGGGGCGATATGTTTCCCTCACTGCCCATTGGGTTAATGTTGTTGAGCCAGGTACAGATCGTGCGAGTGGCGCAGGACGTGTCCTGCCCACTCCAAGGATTGCAGGAATCCAGTCTGTACGCATCGACTCCTCCTCTTACACCAGTTCCTCTGATTCCTCTCTGCAGGATCCGTCACAGTCCACCCCCACATGGACCCGTGAACGTTTACCTATGACCGACATGAGCACAGCCGTGGCCAAACGTCAGCAGGCCGTCTTGAAACTAGTTTCATTGGGGCATCGAAGCCACACAGCGCAGGAGCTCTGGAATGCCATCAAGCAGGAGAGCGATGTGTGGTTACTGCCAGCGAATCTCCAGCCAGGCATGGTAGTGTGTGACAATGGCCGAAATCTGGTGGCAGCTTTGGCCCTTGGCAACCTCACTCACATCCCATGTCTGGCACATGTGCTCAATTTGGTTGTGCAGAGTTTTCTGAGGGACTATCCGGATCTTGATGCCCTGCTGCACAAGGTCCGCCTAGAGTGTGCTCACTTGCGGCGTTCCAGCTTGGCCAGATCCCGCATTGCTGCTCTGCAGCGCCGATTCCGCCTTCCGGAACACCGCATCATATGTGACCTACCTACCCGGTGGAATTCCACGTTACATATGTTGGAGCGGTTGTGTGAGCAGCAGCAAGCAGTTATGGAGTACCAGCTGCATCAGGCGCAAAGAAGTCGCAGTCAGCGCCGATCAGACTTCACAACCACAGAGTGGGCCACTATGAAGGACGTCTGCCAGGTTTTGCGTCCTTTTGATTATTCCACGCGGATGGCAAGTGCAGATGATGCACTAGTCAGCATGACTGTCCCCCTTATCTGCCTGCTTCAGCAAACTTTGCAAGGGTTAAGGGATGATGTGGTGGAAGAGGTGGAGGATGAGAAGTCACCTTTTCCATCAGCTTCTGGAGAGTCAGCGCCACGTGGTTCCTCACAAAGGGGTACGCAGGGGCCAATTTGTGAGGAGGATGAGGAGGAGTCAATGGAGGAGGAAGAGCTCCGTCCAGAGGAGGGAGCGACACAATTGTCCAGTGGTCAGTGTGTACAGCGAGGGTGGGGTGATGACGAGCGGGCAGAGATCATGTCTCAAGCAGGGGACAGCGTTTCTGGGCCGGTTGGCACTCTGCAGCACATGGTGGATTTCATGCTGCAGTGCCTGAGAAACGACCGCCGCATCGACCACATTCTCAACATGCCTGATTATTGGGTGTTCACCCTCCTCGATCCTCGCTACCGGGACAACGTCCAAAACCTCATCCCTGCGTTGACCCGGGAGCGTAAATTGCGGGAGTACCACGACACACTGGTGAATTCCATCATCTTCTCCTGTCCAACTGAGAGGAGTGCTGCTAGTGCTTTACAAAGCAGCTCAGTGCGTCGAGGCAGTGGGGGAGGCTCTGCCCAAAGAGGGAGCAGAAGCAGTGCCTCTGCCCAAGGCAAGCCCAGTATGGCACAACTCTGGCACACTTTTGTGTGCCCGCCCCAAATGTCTACACCATCACCGGCGGCTCCAGTCAGCAGGAGGCAACGGTTCCGTCAGATGGTGACAGACTACATGGCTTGCCCTCTTACTGTACTCCCAGACGGCTCTTCCCCGTTCAAGTTTTGGGTCTCTAAGCTGGATACATGGCCAGAGCTAAGCCAGTATGCATTGGAGGTGCTGGCTTGCCCTGCGGCTAGTGTCTTATCGGAACGTGTCTTTAGTGCCGCAGGTGGTGTACTAACAGACCGTCGCATGCGACTATCCTCCGATAACGTTGACCGGCTTACTTTCCTGAAAATGAACCAGGCCTGGATCTCGCAGGAATTTGCCACTCCTCTGCCTGATTAAGTAATTGGGTGTCATCCAGGTCTCCTGCTGTGTTCATCTTTCTACCACCTGAACTGCTATTCCTGGGCTCCAACACCGCCAGTTGCGGCTCAGAAGTGCAGGCTGCACAGTAAAAACATACGACCCAGTGTTATTGGGTTTCAGTAACGTCAGCTGATCCCCAGCTGTGTAGCCGGCAATGTGTCCTGCGACCGCCACGCTGGCACAACAACCTAAATGTAAGGGAACCTGTCCCCCCCCCCCCCCGTCGTTTGTTACTGAAAGAGCCATCTTGTGCAGCAGTAATGCTGCACAAGGAAAAGGTAGCTCTTTTTTTTTAGCTCTTTGCACACGCAGAACTTAACACTTATAAAATGTGTTCACTGATACCGTTATACCGTCCCGGAGCTGGGACTTTCCTTCGTAATGTGACGCAGCACAGCCGTCATTCCTACCCCCTTGGTGCCATGCGCTGCCTCCTCAGCGTTGTTTTAAGCTGTCACGGAGCCTGCGCTGTTCTGTTATCCCTTGGGCATGCCCTATTTGCGCTGCCTGTCTTCTGACATAATTTGGTGTCAGGCTGGCTGCGCCTGTGCGGCCGCGGTGCCCGAGATCCCGCCTCGCAGTGTCTTCTGATTGAGTCACACTGCGGGCCTGGGATCCATGGGCATGCGCAGTGCATATCTTCCCCTCGGGCTCTCGCTCATTTCCCTCCGCCTTCTTTAGACTGTGCGCCGTCAGCTGATCCCTAGCATGCCACGGCCGTGACACCGCACAGTCTGAAGAAGAGGGAAGGAGGGGAGTGAGAGTCGAGGTTATGCACTGTGCATGCCCATGGTTCCAAGGCCCGCAGTGGGATTACGTTAGATGAGACTGCGAGGTGGGATCTGGAGCAGCGTGGACGCACAGGCACTGACAGCCTGACACCAAATTATGTCAGAAGACAGGCAGCGCTAATTGGGCATGGCCAAGGGCTAACAGAACAGCGCAGGCTCCGTGGCAGCTTAAAACAACGCTGAGGAGGCAGCGCACGGCATCAAGGGGATAGGAATGACAGCTGTGCTGTGTCCCATTACGAAGGAAATTCGCACCTCCGGAACGGTTTAACGGTATAAAGGGACACATTTTTAGTGTTTACTTCGGTGTTTGCAAGGAGCATAATTAAAAGAGCAACCTTTTCCTTTTGCATCCTTAGTGCTGCACAACATGGCTCTTTCAGCTACAAACGTCTTGGGGGGGGGGGTTAAAGGTTTCCTTTCAACTTGCTCCAATCAGGCTTCGGCCTACACTCTGTTCCTCTGCTCCTCCTGCTGTCCCTGGGCTCTAACACCGCCAGTTGGTGCCTGGAAGTGCTGTGTGCACAGTCAACAGTCGCTCCTCTGTTATTGGGGTTCAGTAACGTCAGCTGATCCCCAGCTGTGTGTGCGGCAATACCTCCAATCTGCTCCTCCTGCTGTCCCTGGGCTCTAACACCGCCAGTTGGTGCCTGGAAGTGCTGTGTGCACAGTCAACAGTCGCTCCTCTGTTATTGGGGTTCAGTAACGTCAGCTGATCCCCAGCTGTGTATCCGGCAACGTGTCATGCGACCGCCACGCTGGCACAACTAAAATGTAAGGGGACCTGTCCCCCCCCCCCCCTAGGCGTTTGTTACTGAAAGAGCCACCATGTGCAGCACTAATACTGCACAAGGGAAAGGTCGCTCTTGAAATTATGCTCCTTGCAAACGCTGAACTACACACTCATGTAATGTGTCCCCTCACACCGTCCAACCTTCCCGGAGGTGGGACTTTCCTTTGTAATGTGACACAGCACAGCCGTCATTGCTACCCCCTTGGCACCGTGCGCTGCCTCCTTAGCGTTGTTTGATTCCGTCATGGACCCTGCGCTGTTATGTTATCCCTTGGCCATGCACAGTTTGCGCTGCCCGTCCTCTGACATCATTTGTTGTCGTCCTGGCTGCGCCTGTGCGTCCACGCTGCCCGAAATCACACCTCGCAGTGTCGTCTAATGTGATCCCACAGTGGGCCTGGTATCCATGGCCATGCGCAGTGCATATACTAGCCTCTCACTCCCCTTCTTCACGCTTCTTCAGACTAGGCGGCGTCAGCTGATCCCTAATAGCATGCCACGGCCGTGACGCCGCACAGTCTGAAGAAGCAGGAAGGAGGTGAGTGAGAGGCGATGATATGCACTGCGCATGCCCATGGATCCCTGGCCCGCAGTGGGACTACATTAGATGACACTGCAAGGTTGGATCTCGGGCAGCTTGGACGCACAGGCACTGCCAGCCTGACACCTACATGATGTCAGAAGACGGGCACCGCTAACTGTGCATGGCCAAGGGATAACATTACAGTGCGGGCTCCGTGACAGAACCAAACAACGTTGAGGAGGTGGTGCCCGGCACCAAGGGGGTTGGAATGACGGCTGTGCTGTGTCACATTACAAAGGAAAGTCCCACTTCCGGGATGGTTTGACGGTGTGAGGGGACACATTATATGAGTGTGTACTTCAGCGTTTGCAAGGAGCATAATTTTCGGAGCCACCATTTTCCATGTGCAGTATTACTGTTGTACAAGATGGCTCTTTCAGCAACAAATGCCTGGGGGGGGGGGGTTAAAGGTTCCCTTTCAACTTGCTCCACTGCAGGCTTCGGCCTACACTCTGCTCCTCTTTGATTCCCTGGGTTTCAACACTGTCAGTTGCCACCTGGAAGTGTTGTCTACACAGAAAAAAACACTAGGTGATGTGTCAGTGGGGTTCAGCACCGCCAGCTGTTCCCCTGCTGTGTAGTCGGCAACGTGTCCAGCACAAGCCACGCTGGCACAACAGAACAAAAGCTGCCACCAGTGCAGGCTTCGGCCTACACTCTGCTCCTCTCCTCCTCCTGCTGACCCTGGGCTCAAACACCGCTAGTTTTTGCCCGGAAGTGCTAGCTGCACAGAGAAAAACACCAGCCAATGTGTTAGTGGGGTTCAGCAACGCCAGCTGTTCCCCTGCTGTGTAGCCGGCAACGTGACCTGCAAACGCCATGCAGGCACAGGAACTGAAATTAAAAGGGAACCTGGCCCCACCCCCCCAGGTGTTTCTATGTATAACAGCCACCTAGTACAGCAGTACTGCTGCATTTGTACAAGGTGGCTGACTTTTTCTCCTTGCCCACGTGGAACTCAACACGTACAAAATGTGTCTCATTGAGACCATTCCACTGTCCCTGAGGTGTGACTTTCCTTTGTAATGATACGCAGCACCCCCCTTGGTAGCGTTTCCCGTCTTTTGTCATCATGGTTAGCTGGCTGCGCCTGTGCATCCGCCCTGCTAGAAACAACGCCCCTCGTTGTCATATTTATTTTGTCAGCGAGGGTGTGGTTTATGGGCACGAGCAGTGCATATGTTCGCCTGTCTTAACTCATCTCCTTCCGCCTTCTTCAGACTGTGCGGCCTCCTGGCCGTGGTAGGCGATAAGGGATCAGCTGAGGCCGCCCAGTCTGGAGCAGGTGTAAGGACATGTGTAAGCGGCAAACCTATTTACTGCACAAGGCCACGAATCCCAGCCACGCAGTGTGATTTTTTGAAAACACACTGTGGGTCTGGGATTCATGTCCATCGCTAACCGCAACGGCCGACATGAAATGAGGTCAGAAGACAGGAAGCGCTCACAGCGCATGGCCAAGGGATCACAATAGCGCAGACTCCTGTACAGCAAATAACAACGCTCAGGAATCTGCGCCCAGTACCTAGGTGCAAATTTTGACACCTGTGCTGCGTCTCGTTAAAAAGACAAGTCACGCCTCCACAACTGTTTGACAGTATAATGGGCTAAATAGTGTACGTGTTTTAGTCAGCGTGTGCAAGGAGCAAAACAAATAGAGCAACCTTTCACTTGTGCAGCATTAATGCTGCACAAGGTGTGGCTCTTGTACCTTGCAACACCTGAGGGGGGGGTTAAAGGTAACCTTTGAAATTGGTTCAACTAGGCTTCGGCCTACACTCTGCTCCTCTACTCCTCCTGCTGACCCTGGGCTCAAACACCGCTAGTTTTTGCCCGGAAATGCTAGCTGCACAGAGAAAAACACCAGCCAATGTGTTAGTGGGGTTCAGCACCGCCAGCTGTTCCCCTGCTGTGTAGTCGGCAACGTGTCCAGCACAAGCCACGCTGGCACAACAGAACAAAAGCTGCCACCAGTGCAGGCTTCGGCCTACACTTTGCTCCTCTCCTCCTCCTGCTGACCCTGGGCTCAAACAACGCCAGTTTCTGCCCGGACATGCTAGCTGCACAGAGAAAAACACCAGCCAATGTGTTAGTGGGGTTCAGCACCGCCTGCTGTTCCCCCGCTGTGTAGCCGGCATCGTGTCCAGCACAAGCCACGCTGGCACAACCGACCAAAAGCTGCCACCAGTGCAGGCTTCGGCCTACACTTTGCTCCTCTCCTCCTCCTCCTGCTGACCCTGGGCTCTAACACCGCTAGTTTTTGCCCGGACATGCAATCTGCACAGAGAAAAACACCAGTCAATGTGTCAGTGGGGTTCAGCAACGCCAGCTGTTCCCCTGCTGTGTAGCTTGCAACGTGACCTGCAAACGCCACGCAGGCACATGAACTGAAATTGAAGGGAGCCTGCCCCCCACCCACAGGTGTTTCTATGTATATCAGCCACCTTGTACAGCAGTACTGCTGCATTTGTACAAGGTGGCTGACTTTTTCTCCTTGCCCACGTGGAACTCAACACGTACAAAATGTGTCTCATTACAGACCATTACAATGTCCCTGAGGTGTGACTTTCCTTTGTAATGACACGCAGCACCACCCTTGTTAGCGCTGCCCGTCTTTTGACATCATTGGTTAGCTGGCTGCGCCTGTGCATCTCCCCTGCTCGAAACAACGGCCCTCGGTGTCTTATTTTTTTGGACAGCGAGGGTGTGATTGATGGGCATGTGCAGTGCATATGTTTGCCTGTGTTCACTCATCTCCTTCCGCCTTCTTCAGACTGTGCGGCCTCCTGGCCGTGGTAGGCGATAAGGGATCAGCTGAGGCCGCCCAGTCTGGAGCAGGTGTAAGGACATGTGTAAGCGGCAAACCTATTTACTGCACAAGGCCACGAATCCCAGCCACGCAGTGTGATTTTTTGAAAACACACTGTGGGTCTGGGATTCATGTCCATCGCTAACCGCAACGGCCGACATGAAATGAGGTCAGAAGACAGGAAGCGCTCACAGCGCATGGCCAAGGGATCACAATAGCGCAGACTCCTGTACAGCAAATAACAACGCTCAGGAATCTGCGCCCAGTACCTAGGTGCAAATTTTGACACCTGTGCTGCGTCTCGTTAAAAAGACAAGTCACGCCTCCACAACTGTTTGACAGTATAATGGGCTAAATAGTGTACGTGTTTTAGTCAGCGTGTGCAAGGAGCAAAACAAATAGAGCAACCTTTCACTTGTGCAGCATTAATGCTGCACAAGGTGTGGCTCTTGTACCTTGCAACACCTGAGGGGGGGGTTAAAGGTAACCTTTGAAATTGGTTCAACTAGGCTTCGGCCTACACTCTGCTCCTCTACTCCTCCTGCTGACCCTGGGCTCAAACACCGCTAGTTTTTGCCCGGAAATGCTAGCTGCACAGAGAAAAACACCAGCCAATGTGTTAGTGGGGTTCAGCACCGCCAGCTGTTCCCCTGCTGTGTAGCCGGCATCGTGTCCAGCACAAGCCACGCTGGCACAACCGACCAAAAGCTGCCACCAGTGCAGGCTTCGGCCTACACTTTGCTCCTCTCCTCCTCCTGCTGACCCTGGGCTCTAACAACGCCAGTTTCTGCCCGGACATGCTAGCTGCACAGAGAAAAACACCAGCCAATGTGTTAGTGGGGTTCAGCACCGCCTGCTGTTCCCCCGCTGTGTAGCCGGCATCGTGTCCAGCACAAGCCACGCTGGCACAACCGACCAAAAGCTGCCACCAGTGCAGGCTTCGGCCTACACTTTGCTCCTCTCCTCCTCCTCCTGCTGACCCTGGGCTCTAACACCGCTAGTTTTTGCCCGGACATGCAATCTGCACAGAGAAAAACACCAGTCAATGTGTCAGTGGGGTTCAGCAACGCCAGCTGTTCCCCTGCTGTGTAGCTTGCAACGTGACCTGCAAACGCCACGCAGGCACATGAACTGAAATTGAAGGGAGCCTGCCCCCCACCCACAGGTGTTTCTATGTATATCAGCCACCTTGTACAGCAGTACTGCTGCATTTGTACAAGGTGGCTGACTTTTTCTCCTTGCCCACGTGGAACTCAACACGTACAAAATGTGTCTCATTACAGACCATTACAATGTCCCTGAGGTGTGACTTTCCTTTTTAATGACACGCAGCACCCCCATTGTTAGCGCTGCCCGTCTCCTGACATCATTGGTTGGCTGGCTGTGCCTGTGCGTCCCCCCTGCCCGACACAACGCCCCCCGTTGTCTCATATATTTTGACTGCGAGGGTGTGATTGATGGGCACGAGCAGTGCATATGTTCCCCTGTTTTCACTCCCCTCCTTCCGCCTTCTTCTGACTGTGCGGCCTCATGGCCGCGGCATGCGATAAGGGATCAGCTGAGGCCGCCCAGTCTGAAGCAGGTGTAAGGACATGTGTGAGCGGCGAACATATTTACTGCACAAGGCCACGAATCCCAGCACCGCAGTGTGACTTTAGGAAAAGCCACTGTGGGTCTGGGATTTATGGCCATCGTTAACCGCACCGGCCAACATGAAATGAGGTCATGAGACGGCCTGCACTAACAGGGTATTGCCAAGGGATAACACAAGAGCGCAGTTTCCTGTACTGCAAATAACAACGGTAAGGAATCTGCGCACAGCACCTAGGTGTAAATTTGTACACCTGTGCTGCGTCTCCTTAAAAAGACTAGTAGTCACGCCTCCACTACTGTTTGACAGTATAATGGGCTAAATAGTGTACGTGTTTAATTCAGCGTGTGCAAGGAGCAAAATTAAATAGAGCAACCTTTGACTTGTGCATCATTAATGCTGTTCAAGGTGTGGCTCTTGTACCTTGCAACACCTGAGGGGGGGGGTTAAAGGTAACCTTTGAAATTGGTTCAACTAGGCTTCGGCCTACACTCTGCTCCTCTACTCCTCCTGCTGACCCTGGGCTCAAACACCGCTAGTTTTTGCCCGGAACGGCTAGCTGCACAGAGAAAAACACCAGCCAATGTGTTAGTGGGGTTCAGCAACGCCAGCTGTTCCCCTGCTGTGTAGTCGGCAACGTGTCCAGCACAAGCCACGCTGGCACAACTGACCAAAAGCTGCCACCAGTGCAGGCTTCGGCCTACACTTTGCTCCTCTCCTCCTCCTGCTGACCCTGGGCTCAAACAACGCCAGTTTCTGCCCGGACATGCTAGCTGCACAGAGATAAACACCAGCCAATGTGTTAGTGGGGTTCAGCACCGCCAGCTGTTCCCCTGCTGTGTAGCTGGCAACGTGTCCTGCAAACGCCACGCAGGCACATGAACTGAAATTGAAGGGAGCCTGCCCCCCACCCCCCCAGGTGTTTCTATGTATAACAGCCACCTTGTACAGCAGTACTGCTGCATTTGTACAAGGTGGCTGACTTTTTCTCCTTGCACACATGGAACTCAACAAGTACAAAATGTGTCTCATTACAGACCATTACAATGTCCCTGAGGTGTGACTTTCCTTTTTAATGACACGCAGCACCCCCATTGTTAGCGCTGCCCGTCTCCTGACATCATTGGTTGGCTGGCTGTGCCTGTGCGTCCCCCTGCCCGACACAACGCCCCCCGTTGTCTCATATATTTTGACTGCGAGGGTGTGATTGATGGGCACGAGCAGTGCATATGTTCCCCTGTCTTCACTCCCCTCCTTCCGCCTTCTTCTGACTGTGCGGCCTCATGGCCGTGGCATGCGATAAGGGATCAGCTGAGGCCGCCCAGTCTGAAGCAGGTGTAAGGACATGTGTGAGCGGCGAACATATTTACTGCACAAGGCCACGAATCCCAGCACCGCAGTGTGACTTTATGAAAAGCCACTGTGGGTCTGGGATTTATGGCCATCGTTAACCGCAGCGGCCAACATGAAATGAGGTCATGAGACGGCCTGCACTAACAGGGTATTGCCAAGGGATAACACAAGAGCGCAGTTTCCTGTACTGCAAATAACAACGGTAAGGAATCTGCGCACAGCACCTAGGTGTAAATTTGTACACCTGTGCTGCGTCACCTTAAAAAGACTAGTAGTCACGCCTCCACTACTGTTTGACAGTATAATGGGCTAAATAGTGTACGTGTTTAATTCAGCGTGTGCAAGGAGCAAAATTAAATAGAGCAACCTTTGACTTGTGCATCATTAATGCTGTTCAAGGTGTGGCTCTTGTACCTTGCAACACCTGAGGGGGGGGGTTAAAGGTAACCTTTGAAATTGGTTCAACTAGGCTTCGGCCTACACTCTGCTCCTCTACTCCTCCTGCTGACCCTGGGCTCAAACACCGCTAGTTTTTGCCCGGAAATGCTAGCTGCACAGAGAAAAACACCAGCCAATGTGTTAGTGGGGTTCAGCACCGCCAGCTGTTCCCCCGCTGTGTAGCCGGCATCGTGTCCAGCACAAGCCACGCTGGCACAACCGACCAAAAGCTGCCACCAGTGCAGGCTTCGGCCTACACTTTGCTCCTCTCCTCCTCCTCCTGCTGACCCTGGGCTCTAACACCGCTAGTTTTTGCCCGGACATGCAATCTGCACAGAGAAAAACACCAGTCAATGTGTCAGTGGGGTTCAGCAACGCCAGCTGTTCCCCTGCTGTGTAGCTTGCAACGTGACCTGCAAACGCCACGCAGGCACATGAACTGAAATTGAAGGGAGCCTGCCCCCCACCCACAGGTGTTTCTATGTATAACAGCCACCTTGTACAGCAGTACTGCTGCATTTGTACAAGGTGGCTGACTTTTTCTCCTTGCCCACGTGGAACTCAACACGTA
Organism: Ranitomeya imitator; assembly: GCF_032444005.1. Lineage (NCBI taxonomy): Eukaryota > Metazoa > Chordata > Amphibia > Anura > Dendrobatidae > Ranitomeya > Ranitomeya imitator. The sequence continues at coordinate 706,161,602 of NC_091284.1, read as the reverse complement.
GAAAATGTTTCTCATTAGAGACCATTACAATGTCCCTGAGGTGTGACTTTCCTTTGTAATGACACGCAGCACCACCCTTGTTAGCGCTGCCCGTCTTTTGACATCATTGGTTAGCTGGCTGCGCCTGTGCATCTCCCCTGCTCGAAACAACGCCCCTCGGTGTCTTATTTTTTTGGACAGCGAGGGTGTGATTGATGGGCATGTGCAGTGCATATGTTTGCCTGTGTTCACTCATCTCCTTCCGCCTTCTTCAGACTGGGTGTCCTCATGGCCTCGGCAGGCGATAAGGGATCAGATGAGGCCGTCCAGTCTGAAGCAGGTGTAAGGACATGTGTGAGCGGCAAACATATTTACTGCACCAGGGCACGAATCCCAGCACCGCAGTGTGATTTTTTAAAAACACACTGTGGGTCTGGGATTCATGTCCATCGCTAACCGCAACGGCCAACATGAAATGAGGTCATAAGACAGGAAGCGCTCACAGCGCATGGCCAAAGGATCACAAGAGCGCAGACTCCTGTACAGCAACTAACAACGCTCAGGAAGCTGCGCCCATGCAAAAAGGTGTTGTTTTCGACACCTGTGCTGCTTTTCTTTAAAAAGACAAGTCACGCCTCCACTACTGTTAAACAGTATAATGGGCTAAATAGTCTACGTGTTGCATTCAGCTTGTGCAAGTAGACAAATTAATAGAGCAACCTTTTACTTGTGCAGCATTAATGCTGCAGAAGGAGTGGCTCTTGTTCTTTGTAACACCTGAGGGGGGGTTAAAGGTAACCTTTGAAATTGGTTCAACTAGGCTTCGGCCTACACTCTGCTCCTCTCCTCCTCCTGCTGACCCTGGGCTCTAACAACGCTAGTTTTTGCCCGGAAATGCTAGCTGCACAGAGAAAAACACCAGCCAATGTGTTAGTGGGGTTCAGCAACGCCAGCTGTTCCCCCGCTGTGTAGCCGGCATCGTGTCCAGCACAAGCCACGCTGGCACAACCGACCAAAAGCTGCCACCAGTGCAGGCTTCGGCCTACACTTTGCTCCTCTCCTCCTCCTCCTGCTGACCCTGGGCTCAAACACCGCTAGTTTTTGCCCGGAAATGCTAGCTGCACAGAGAAAAACACCAGCCAATGTGTTAGTGGGGTTCAGCAACGCCAGCTGTTCCCCCGCTGTGTAGCCGGCATCGTGTCCAGCACAAGCCACGCTGGCACAACCGACCAAAAGCTGCCACCAGTGCAGGCTTCGGCCTACACTTTGCTCCTCTCCTCCTCCTCCTGCTGACCCTGGGCTCAAACACCGCTAGTTTTTGCCCGGAAATGCTAGCTGCACAGAGAAAAACACCAGCCAATGTGTTAGTGGGGTTCAGCACCGCCAGCTGTTCCCCTGCTGTGCAGCTTGCAACGTGACCTGCAAACGCCACGCAGGCACATGAACTGAAATTGAAGGGAGCCTGGCCCCCACCCCCAGGTGTTTCTATGTATAACAGCCACCTTGTACAGCAGTACTGCTGCATTTGTACAAGGTGGCTGATGTTTTCTCCTTGCCCACGTGGAACTCAACACGTACAAAATGTGTCTCTTTGAGACCATTCCACTGTCCCTGAGGTGTGACTTTCCTTTCTAATGATACGCAGCACCCCCCTTGGTAGCGCTTCCCGTCTTCTGACATCATTGGTTGGCTACTTGCGCCTGTTCGTCCGCCCTGCCTGAATAAAATGCTCCTCGTTGTCTTAATTATTTTGACTGCGAGGGTGTGATTGATGGGCACGAGCAGTGCATATCTTCGCCTGTCTTAACTCATCTCCTTCAGCCTTCTTCAGACTGTGCAGCCTCATGGCCGCGGCATGCGAGAAGGGATCAGCAGAGGCCGCCCAGTCTGAAGCAGGTGTAAGGACGTGTGTGAGCGGCCAAAATATTTACTGCTCAAGGCCACGAATCCCAGCACCGCAGTGTGGCTTTATGAAAAGACACTGTGGGTCTGGGATTTATGGCCATCGTTAACCGCACCGGCCAACATGAAATGATGTCATAAGATGGGCAGCGCTAACAGGGCATTGCCAAGGGATAACACAAGAGCGCAGACTCCTGTACAGCAAATAACAACGCTCAGGAAGCTGCTCCAAGCACCAAGGCGTTATTTTGGACACCTGTGCTGCGTCTCATCAAAAAACCAAGTCACGCATCCACTACAGTTTGACTGTAGAATGGGGTAAATTGTGTATGTCTTTCATTCAGCGTGTGCAAGTAGACAAATTAATAGAGCAACCTTTCACTTGTGCAGCATTAATACTGCACAAGGTGTGTCTCTTGTACTTTGTAACACCTGAGGGGGGGGTTAAAGGTTTCCTTTGAAATTGGTTCAACTAAGCTTCGGCCTACACTCTGCTCCTCTCCTCCTCCTCCTGCTTCAACACGGGCTCTAACATCGCTAGTTTTTGCCCGCAAGTGCTAGCTGCACAGAGAAAAACACACGCCATTGTGTTAGTGGGGTTCAGCAACGCCAGCTGTTCCCCCAGTGTGTAGCCGGCAAAGTGTCCTGCAAACGCAACGCAGACACAAAGCTGCCTCCAGTGCAGGCTTCGGCCTACACTCATCTCCCCCTGCTTACCCTTTGCTCCAACACCGCTAGTTGGGGCTCTAGGAAGACAATCTTTAATAGGCAAGGCAACGCATCCGTGTTCCAGCACCGCCAGCTGGTTCTCGGCAGTGTTCTTGTCACAGGTACTCCCTCGTGCGAAGCCTGGTTTCAGCACCGTCAGCTGTTTCCGGGTTGTGTCAAGCTCACTGAGACACCTATGCTTGCCTCGTCGTGGTGCGGTCGGGTTAGCCAACTCCAGGGTGCCTCCAGTTTAGGAGCTTCCTATGTGGGCTGCGTGAACTGGTAGTCAAGGCTGGTTCTGTAGTGCCAGTAGGCCCAGCTCCCCCTGTAGGACTGTTGGGGTTCGGTAACTGCGGCTGCCTCGCGGCCTAGCTGTTCTCTCCTCTCCTGTGGACCTTCGGGTCCACCACCTGGTTCCAGCACCGTCAGCTGGTTCCGGGCCGAGCCTTTGGCTTAGGTGCCTCCTCCTGGGTATCCGAGTTCCGCCAACGCCAGGCGGTCCTTGGTAGTGCTTTTAAGCGCGGGCACCTACAGCTTAGTAACCGGGTTCCAGCACCGTCAGCTGGTCCTCGGTCGTGCCATTGGCTCTTGCACACTGGGGCAACGCATCCGGGTTCCAGCACCGCCAGCTGGTTCTCGGCAGTGTTCTTGTCACAGGTACTCCCTCGTGCCAAGCCTGGTTTCAGCACCGTCAGCTGTTTCCGGGTTGTGTCAACTTCACTGAGACGCCTATGCTTGCCCCGTCGTGGTGCGGTCGAGTTAGCCAACTCCAGGGTGCCTCCAGTTTAGGAGCTTCCTATGTGGGCTGCGAGAACTGGTAGTCAAGGCTGGTTATGTAGTGCCAGTAGGCCCAGCTCCCCCTGTAGGACTGTTGGGGTTCGGTAACTGCGGCTGCCTCGCGGCCTAGCTGTTCTCTCCTCTCCTGTGGACCTTCGGGTCCACCACCTGGTTCCAGCACCGTCAGCTGGTTCCGGGCCGAGCCTTTGGCTTAGGTGCCTCCTCCTGGGTATCCGAGTTCCGCCAACGCCAGGCGGTCCTTGGTAGTGCTTTTAAGCGCGGGCACCTACAGCTTAGTAACCGGGTTCCAGCACCGTCAGCTGGTCCTCGGTCGTGCCATTGGCTCTTGCACACTGGGGCAACGCATCCGGGTTCCAGCACCGCCAGCTGGTTCTCGGCAGTGTTCTTGTCACAGGTACTCCCTCGTGCCAAGCCTGGTTTCAGCACCGTCAGCTGTTTCCGGGTTGTGTCAAGCTCACTGAGACACCTATGCTTGCCTCGTCGTGGTGCGGTCGGGTTAGCCAACTCCAGGGTGCCTCCAGTTTAGGAGCTTCCTATGTGGGCTGCGTGAACTGGTAGTCAAGGCTGGTTCTGTAGTGCCAGTAGGCCCAGCTCCCCCTGTAGGACTGTTGGGGTTCGGTAACTGCGGCTGCCTCGCGGCCTAGCTGTTCTCTCCTCTCCTGTGGGCCTTGGGGTCCACCACCTGGTTCCAGCACCGTCAGCTGGTTCCGGGCCGAGCCTTTGGCTTAGGTGCCTCCTCCTGGGTATCCGAGTTCCGCCAACGCCAGGCGGTCCTTGGTAGTGCTTTTAAGCGCGGGCACCTACAGCTTAGTAACCGGGTTCCAGCACCGTCAGCTGGTCCTCGGTCGTGCCATTGGCTCTTGCACACTGGGGCAACGCATCCGGGTTCCAGCACCGCCAGCTGGTTCTCGGCAGTGTTCTTGTCACAGGTACTCCCTCGTGCCAAGCCTGGTTTCAGCACCGTCAGCTGTTTCCGGGTTGTGTCAAGCTCACTGAGACACCTATGCTTGCCTCGTCGTGGTGCGGTCGGGTTAGCCAACTCCAGGGTGCCTCCAGTTTAGGAGCTTCCTATGTGGGCTGCGTGAACTGGTAGTCAAGGCTGGTTCTGTAGTGCCAGTAGGCCCAGCTCCCCCTGTAGGACTGTTGGGGTTCGGTAACTGCGGCTGCCTCGCGGCCTAGCTGTTCTCTCCTCTCCTGTGGGCCTTGGGGTCCACCACCTGGTTCCAGCACCGTCAGCTGGTTCCGGGCCGAGCCTTTGGCTTAGGTGCCTCCTCCTGGGTATCCGAGTTCCGCCAACGCCAGGCGGTCCTTGGTAGTGCTTTTAAGCGCGGGCACCTACAGCTTAGTAACCGGGTTCCAGCACCGTCAGCTGGTCCTCGGTCGTGCCATTGGCTCTTGCACACTGGGGCAACGCATCCGGGTTCCAGCACCGCCAGCTGGTTCTCGGCAGTGTTTTTGTCACAGGTACTCCCTCGTGCCAAGCCTGGTTTCAGCACCGTCAGCTGTTTCCGGGTTGTGTCAAGCTCACTGAGACACCTATGCTTGCCTCGTCGTGGTGCGGTCGGGTTAGCCAACTCCAGGGTGCCTCCAGTTTAGGAGCTTCCTATGTGGGCTGCGTGAACTGGTAGTCAAGGCTGGTTCTGTAGTGCCAGTAGGCCCAGCTCCCCCTGTAGGACTGTTGGGGTTCGGTAACTGCGGCTGCCTCGCGGCCTAGCTGTTCTCTCCTCTCCTGTGGACCTTCGGGTCCACCACCTGGTTCCAGCACCGTCAGCTGGTTCCGGGCCGAGCCTTTGGCTTAGGTGCCTCCTCCTGGGTATCCGAGTTCCGCCAACGCCAGGCGGTCCTTGGTAGTGCTTTTAAGCGCGGGCACCTACAGCTTAGTAACCGGGTTCCAGCACCGTCAGCTGGTCCTCGGTCGTGCCATTGGCTCTTGCACACTGGGGCAACGCATCCGGGTTCCAGCACCGCCAGCTGGTTCTCGGCAGTGTTCTTGTCACAGGTACTCCCTCGTGCCAAGCCTGGTTTCAGCACCGTCAGCTGTTTCCGGGTTGTGTCAACTTCACTGAGACGCCTATGCTTGCCCCGTCGTGGTGCGGTCGAGTTAGCCAACTCCAGGGTGCCTCCAGTTTAGGAGCTTCCTATGTGGGCTGCGTGAACTGGTAGTCAAGGCTGGTTATGTAGTGCCAGTAGGCCCAGCTCCCCCTGTAGGACTGTTGGGGTTCGGTAACTGCGGCTGCCTCGCGGCCTAGCTGTTCTCTCCTCTCCTGTGGACCTTCGGGTCCACCACCTGGTTCCAGCACCGTCAGCTGGTTCCGGGCCGAGCCTTTGGCTTAGGTGCCTCCTCCTGGGTATCCGAGTTCCGCCAACGCCAGGCGGTCCTTGGTAGTGCTTTTAAGCGCGGGCACCTACAGCTTAGTAACCGGGTTCCAGCACCGTCAGCTGGTCCTCGGTCGTGCCATTGGCTCTTGCACACTGGGGCAACGCATCCGGGTTCCAGCACCGCCAGCTGGTTCTCGGCAGTGTTCTTGTCACAGGTACTCCCTCGTGCCAAGCCTGGTTTCAGCACCGTCAGCTGTTTCCGGGTTGTGTCAAGCTCACTGAGACACCTATGCTTGCCTCGTCGTGGTGCGGTCGGGTTAGCCAACTCCAGGGTGCCTCCAGTTTAGGAGCTTCCTATGTGGGCTGCGTGAACTGGTAGTCAAGGCTGGTTCTGTAGTGCCAGTAGGCCCAGCTCCCCCTGTAGGACTGTTGGGGTTCGGTAACTGCGGCTGCCTCGCGGCCTAGCTGTTCTCTCCTCTCCTGTGGGCCTTGGGGTCCACCACCTGGTTCCAGCACCGTCAGCTGGTTCCGGGCCGAGCCTTTGGCTTAGGTGCCTCCTCCTGGGTATCCGAGTTCCGCCAACGCCAGGCGGTCCTTGGTAGTGCTTTTAAGCGCGGGCACCTACAGCTTAGTAACCGGGTTCCAGCACCGTCAGCTGGTCCTCGGTCGTGCCATTGGCTCTTGCACACTGGGGCAACGCATCCGGGTTCCAGCACCGCCAGCTGGTTCTCGGCAGTGTTCTTGTCACAGGTACTCCCTCGTGCCAAGCCTGGTTTCAGCACCGTCAGCTGTTTCCGGGTTGTGTCAACTTCACTGAGACGCCTATGCTTGCCCCGTCGTGGTGCGGTCGAGTTAGCCAACTCCAGGGTGCCTCCAGTTTAGGAGCTTCCTATGTGGGCTGCGTGAACTGGTAGTCAAGGCTGGTTCTGTAGTGCCAGTAGGCCCAGCTCCCCCTGTAGGACTGTTGGGGTTCGGTAACTGCGGCTGCCTCGCGGCCTAGCTGTTCTCTCCTCTCCTGTGGACCTTCGGGTCCACCACCTGGTTCCAGCACCGTCAGCTGGTTCCGGGCCGAGCCTTTGGCTTAGGTGCCTCCTCCTGGGTATCCGAGTTCCGCCAACGCCAGGCGGTCCTTGGTAGTGCTTTTAAGCGCGGGCACCTACAGCTTAGTAACCGGGTTCCAGCACCGTCAGCTGGTCCTCGGTCGTGCCATTGGCTCTTGCACACTGGGGCAACGCATCCGGGTTCCAGCACCGCCAGCTGGTTCTCGGCAGTGTTCTTGTCACAGGTACTCCCTCGTGCCAAGCCTGGTTTCAGCACCGTCAGCTGTTTCCGGGTTGTGTCAACTTCACTGAGACGCCTATGCTTGCCCCGTCGTGGTGCGGTCGAGTTAGCCAACTCCAGGGTGCCTCCAGTTTAGGAGCTTCCTATGTGGGCTGCGTGAACTGGTAGTCAAGGCTGGTTATGTAGTGCCAGTAGGCCCAGCTCCCCCTGTAGGACTGTTGGGGTTCGGTAACTGCGGCTGCCTCGCGGCCTAGCTGTTCTCTCCTCTCCTGTGGGCCTTCGGGTCCACCACCTGGTTCCAGCACCGTCAGCTGGTTCTCGGCAGTGTCTTTTGCTCTTGTACCTTCTGCTCCCCATCCTGGTTCCAGTACCGTCAGCTGGTTCCGGGCAGAGCCTTTGGCTTAGGTGCCTCCTTCTGGGTATCCAAGTTCCACCAACGTCAGGTGGTCCTTGGTAGTGCTTTCAGGCACGGGTACCTCCTGCTTAGTAACCGGGTTCCAGTAACGTCAGCTGGTCCTCGGTAGTTCCATTGGCTCTTGGACCTTCGGCTACCCATCCGGGTTCCAGTACCGTCAGCTGGTTCTCGGCAGTGTCTTTTGCTCTTGTACCTTCTGCTCCCCATCCTGGTTCCAGTAACGTCAGCTGGTTCCGGGCAGAGCCTTTGGCTTAGGTGCCTCCTTCTGGGTATCCGAGTTCCGTCAACGTCAGGCGGTCCTTGGTAGTGCTTTTTAGCACGGGTACCTCCTGCTTAGTAACCGGGTTCCAGTAACGTCAGCTGGTCCTCGGTAGTTCCATAGGCTCTTGAACCTTCGGGTAGCCATCCGAGTTCCAGTTCCATCAGCTGGTTCTTGGCATTTTCTCAGCCTTCTTGTACCTTCTGCTACATTTCCAAGTTGAAGACCCTAACGTCGACGACCCGGAAGACCACCACGATGACGACGACACGGAAGACCACCCCGATGACGACGACGACGACGGCGGAGACGACGACGGCGGAGATGACGACACTGGAGACGACGACCCTGGAGACGACAACATGGAAGACCGAGAAGCAGAAGAACAAGAGGCTGCAGAACAAAGAGCAGAAGAACATTAAGCATAAGACTTAATATCAGAGCAAAAGATATTATCTAAATTATATGCAGAAGAAGACTAAGCAGTGTATGGGGGTGAGTCCGTTCCTCCTCGTGGTGCCCCTGGATAAAGCCTGATGCTGCAGGCCAAACTGAACGCGGACAAATGTAACTTTTGTGACTGGCAGAACGGAAGGTGTAATCTTCAAACTTTTATAGATAACAACTACGGGAATGCCTGTCACAAATGAGAATATGATGAAGAAGTAGAATAGGAAGAATAATAACAGTGGAATAAAAAGAATATGTAGAATAAGAAGAATAATAATAGTTGAATAAAATGAATATGAAGAATGTAATAAAAAAAAAAAAATAGGTAGAAGATGAAGAAGAAGATGAATAAGGTGAAGAAGTTGATGTCAAAGATGCTGATGATGATGAAGATGAAAGTGTGGGAAAAGAAAAAAAAAAAGAAAAAAAAGAAGGGGAAGGGCGTGGAATAGTGAAACATCAATATCTGACAAAATAAAAAAAAAATTTACATAGTCAATATCTTTGTCACTCCGAACGTCTTAAAAAAAAACAAAAAACATGCTATTCTATTTGATTGGGATAAACCTCTATGACTTTAATGTCTCCGCCACCTCCCCAAATACATCCGGCATTATTCTTAGTTGTTTTCCTTCATGTAGAATGAACCTACAAGGAAAGAAAGGGTTTATTTTAATTCCGATATTTTGGTCCCATTGACTTGCATTGGGATCGGGTATCGGTATCGGCGATATCCGATATTTTTTGAATATCGGCCGATCCAAACCGATACCGATACTTTCCGATATCGGAAGGTATCGCTCAACACTAGTGCTGATTTGGTCAATTGGTCTTCTGCTGCTGTGGAAGCTTTTCAAGAGTTGAAGCGTCGTTTTTCTTCTGCCCCTGTGTTGTGTCAACCAGATGTTTCTCTTCCGTTCCAGGTCGAGGTTGATGCTTCTGAGATTGGAGCAGGGGCTGTTTTGTCGCAGAGAGGTTCTGATTGCTCAGTGATGAAACCATGCGCTTTTTTTTCCAGGAAGTTTTCGCCTGCTGAGCGAAATTATGATGTGGGCAACCGAGAGTTGCTGGCCATGAAGTGGGCATTCGAGGAGTGGCGTCATTGGCTTGAAGTAGCTAAGCATCGCGTGGTGGTATTGACTGATCATAAGAACTTGACTTATCTCGAGTCTGCTAAGCGTTTGAATCCTAGACAGGCTCGTTGGTCGTTGTTTTTTGCCCGTTTTGACTTTGTGATTTCGTGCCTTCCGGGCTCTAAAAATGTGAAGGCGGATGCTCTGTCTAGGAGTTTTGTGCCCGACTCTCCGGGTTTATCTGAGCCGGCGGGTATCCTCAAGGAAGGAGTAATTGTGTCTGCCATCTCCCCTGATTTGCGGCGGGTGCTGCAAAAATTTCAGGCTAATAAACCTGATCGTTGTCCAGCGGAGAAACTGTTTGTCCCGGATAGGTGGACGAATAAAGTTATCTCTGAGGTTCATTGTTCGGTGTTGGCTGGTCATCCTGGAATCTTGGGTACCAGAGAGTTAGTGGCTAGATCCTTTTGGTGGCCATCTCTGTCGCGGGATGTGCGTACTTTTGTGCAGTCCTGTGGGATTTGTGCTCGGGCTAAGCCCTGCTGTTCTCGTGCCAGTGGGTTGCTTTTGCCCTTGCCGGTCCCGAAGAGGCCTTGGACACATATCTCTATGGATTTTATTTCAGATCTTCTCCGTTTCTCAAAAGATGTCAGTCATTTGGGTGGTCTGTGATCGCTTTTCTAAGATGGTCCATCTGGTACCCTTGTCTAAATTGCCTTCCTCCTCTGATTTGGTGCCATTGTTCTTCCAGCATGTGGTTCGTTTGCATGGCATTCCAGAGAATATCGTTTCTGACAGAGGTTCCCAGTTTGTTTTGAGGTTTTGGCGAGCCTTTTGTGGTAGGATGGGCATTGACTTGTCTTTTTCCTCGGCTTTCCATCCTCAGACTAATGGCCAGACCGAACGAACCAATCAGACCTTGGAAACCTATCTGAGATGCTTTGTTTCTGCCGATCAGGATGACTGGGTGTCCTTTTTGCCTTTGGCTGAGTTCGCCCTTAATAATCGGGCCAGCTCGGCTACCTTGGTTTCGCCATTTTTCTGCAATTCTGGGTTCATTCTCGTTTCTCTTCAGGACAGGCTGAGTCTTCGGACTGTCCTGGTGTGGATACTGTGGTGGACAGGTTGCAGCAGATTTGGACTCATGTAGTGGACAATTTGTCCTTGTCCCAGGAGAAGGCTCAACGTTTCGCTAATCGCAGACGCCGTGTGGGTCCCCGACTTCGTGTTGGGGATCTGGTTTGGTTATCTTCTCGTCATATTCCTATGAAGGTCTCCTCTCCTAAGTTTAAACCTCGTTTCATTGGTCCATATAGGATTTCTGAGGTTCTTAATCCTGTGTCTTTTCGTCTGACCCTCCCAGATTCTTTTTCCATACATAACGTATTCCATAGGTCATTGTTGCGGAGATACGTGGCACCTATGGTTCCATCTGTTGACCCTCCTGCCCCGGTTTTGGTGGAGGGGGAATTGGAGTATATTGTGGAGAAGATTTTGGATTCTCGTGTTTCAAGACGGAAACTCCAGTATCTGGTTAAATGGAAGGGTTATGCTCAGGAAGATAATTCCTGGGTTTTTGCCTCTGATGTCCATGCTCCCGATCTTGTTCGTGCCTTTCATGTGGCTCATCCTGGTCGGCCTGGGGGCTCTGGTGAGGGTTCGGTGACCCCTCCTCAAGGGGGGGGTACTGTTGTGAATTCTGTGGCAGAGCTCCCTCCTGTGGTCACAAGTGGTACTTCGGCTGATTCTCTCTGGGAGCTTCCGTTTGTGGAGGAAAGTGGTACTGCGGCTTCTGAGTTTCCTCCCTCAGGTGATCTGGTGAGGTCGTTAGGTGCTTCTCTACTTAACTCCACCTAATGCTTTGATCCATGCTTCCTGTCAATGTTCCAGTGTTGGACTTGTTTTTCCCTGGATCATTCCTGTGGCCTGCTGCTCTGCATAGCTAAGTTCTTCTTTGCTATTTGTTTGCTATTTTTTCTGTCCAGTTTGTCTAATTGTTTTGCTGGAAGCTCTGGGACGCAAGGGGTGTACCTCCGTACCGTTAGTTCGGTACGGAGGGTCTTTTTGCCCCCTTTGCGTGGTTTTCTTTAGGGTTTTGTGTAGACCGCAAAGTTATCTTTCCTATCCTCGCTCTGTTAAGAAAGTCGGGCCTCACTTTGCTGAATCTATTTCATCCCTACGTTTGTCTTTTCATCTTAACTCACAGTCATTATATGTGGGGGGCTGCCTTTTCCTTTGGGGTATTTCTCTGAGGCAAGGTAGGCTTATTTTCTATCTTCAGGCTAGTTAGTTTCTCAGGCTGTGCCGAGTTGCATAGGCAGAGTTAGGCGCAATCCACGGCTGCCTCTAGTGTTGTTTGGAGAGGATTAGGGATTGCGGTCTGCAGAGTTCCCACGTCTCAGAGCTCGTTCTATTATTTTGGGTTATTGTCAGATCACTGTATGTGCTCTGACCGCTATGTCCATTGTGATACTGAATTGCCAATCACAACAGTACAGGAAGCCTAAAGTGCTAATGATTCTCATTAGAGGGAAAAAAGAAGTTCTGAGGCCATTTTTTTTTTCTTTGCACTGTGTTTTGCCTTTTTTTCCCCCTAGACTTTTGGGTGGTTCAGGACACAGATGTAGCAATGGACATTAAAGGTCTGTCTTCATGTGTGGATCAGCTCACGGCAAGAGTTCAAAATATTCAAGATTTTGTGGTTCAGAATTCTTTGTTAGAACCGAGAATTCCTATTCCAGATTTGTTTTTTGGAGATAGAACTAAATTTCTGAGTTTCAAAAATAATTGTAAACTATTTCTGGCTTTGAAACCTCGCTCCTCTGGTGACCCAGTTCAACAGGTTAGGATCGTCATTTCTTTTTTGCGTGGCGACCCTCAGGACTGGGCATTTTCTCTTGCGTCAGGAGATCCTGCATTAAGTAATATCGATGCGTTTTTCCTGGCGCTTGGATTTCTGTACGATGAGCCTAATTCAGTGGATCAGGCAGAAAAAAATTTGCTGGCTCTTTGTCAGGCACAGGATGAGATAGAGGTATATTGCCAGAAATTTAGAAAGTGGTCCGTGCTCACTCAATGGAATGAATCTGCGCTGGCAGCTATATTCAGAAAGGGTCTCTCTGAAGCCCTTAAGGATGTCATGGTGGGATTTCCTATGCCTGCTGGTTTGAATGAGTCTATGTCTTTGGCCATTCAGATCGGTCGACGCTTGCGTGAGCGTAAATCTGTGCACCATTTGGCGGTATTACCTGAGATTAAACCTGAGCCTATGCAGTGCGATAGGACTATGACCAGAGTTGTACGGCAAGAACACAGACGTCTGAATCGGCTGTGTTTCTACTGTGGTGATTCCACTCATGCTATCTCTGATTGTCCTAAGCGCACTAAGCGGTTCGCTAGGTCTGCCACCATTGGTACAGTACAGTCAAAATTTCTTCTGTCCGTTACCTTGATCTGCTCTTTGTCATCGTATTCTGTCATGGCATTTGTGGATTCAGGCGCTGCCCTGAATTTGATGGACTTGGAATATGCTAAGCGTTGTGGGTTTTTCTTGGAGCCCTTGCAGTGTCCTATTCCATTGAGAGGAATTGATGCTACGCCTGTGGCCAAGAATAAGCCTCAATGCTGGACCCAGCTGACCATGTGCATGGCTCCTGCACATCAGGAGGTTATTCGCTTTCTGGTGTTGCATAATCTGCATGATGTGGTCGTGTTGGGGTTGCCATGGCTACAAGCCCATAATCCAGTATTGGATTGGAAATCCATGTCGGTGTCCAGCTGGGGTTGTCAGGGGGTACATGGTGATGTTCCATTTTTGTCAATTTCGTCATCCACCCCTTCTGAGGTTCCAGAGTTCTTGTCTGATTACCGGGATGTATTTGATGAGCCCAAGTCCGATGCCCTACCTCCGCATAGGGATTGTGATTGTGCTATCAATTTGATTCCTGGTAGTAAATTCCCAAAAGGTCGACTGTTTAATTTATCCGTGCCTGAGCACACCGCTATGCGCAGTTATGTGAGGGAATCCCTGGAGAAGGGGCATATTCGCCCGTCATCGTCGCCATTAGGAGCAGGGTTTTTTTTTGTAGCCAAGAAGGATGGTTCGCTGAGACCTTGTATAGATTACCGCCTTCTTAATAAGATCACTGTTAAATTTCAGTACCCCTTGCCATTGTTATCTGATTTGTTTGCTCGGATTAAGGGGGCTAGTTGGTTCACCAAGATAGATCTTCGTGGTGCGTATAATCTGGTGCGAATCAGGCGAGGCGATGAATGGAAAACTGCATTTAATACGCCCGAGGGTCATTTTGAGTATCTAGTGATGCCATTCGGACTTGCCAATGCTCCATCAGTGTTTCAGTCCTTTATGCATGACATCTTCCGAGAGTACCTGGATAAATTCCTGATTGTGTACTTGAATGACATTTTGATCTTCTCGGATGATTGGGAGTCTCATGTGAAGCAGGTCAGAACGGTTTTTCAGGTCCTGCGTGCTAATTCTTTGTTTGTGAAGGGATCAAAGTGTCTCTTTGGTGTGCAGAAGGTTTCATTTTTGGGGTTCATCTTTTCCCCTTCTACTATCGAGATGGATCCTGTTAAGGTCCAAGCCATCCATGATTGGACTCAGCCGACATCTCTGAAAAGTCTGCAAAAGTTCCTGGGCTTTGCTAATTTTTATCGTCGCTTCATCTGCAATTTTTCTAGTATTGCCAAACCATTGACCGATTTGACCAAGAAGGGTGCTGATTTGGTCAATTGGTCTTCTGCTGCTGTGGAAGCTTTTCAAGAGTTGAAGCGTCGTTTTTCTTCTGCCCCTGTGTTGTGTCAACCAGATGTTTCTCTTCCGTTCCAGGTTGAGGTTGATGCTTCTGAGATTGGAGCAGGGGCTGTTTTGTCGCAGAGAGGTTCTGATTGCTCAGTGATGAAACCATGCGCTTTTTTTTCCAGGAAGTTTTCGCCTGCTGAGCGAAATTATGATGTGGGCAACCGAGAGTTGCTGGCCATGAAGTGGGCATTCGAGGAGTGGCGTCATTGGCTTGAAGTAGCTAAGCATCGCGTGGTGGTATTGACTGATCATAAGAACTTGACTTATCTCGAGTCTGCTAAGCGTTTGAATCCTAGACAGGCTCGTTGGTCGCTGTTTTTTGCCCGTTTTGACTTTGTGATTTCGTGCCTTCCGGGCTCTAAAAATGTGAAGGCGGATGCTCTGTCTAGGAGTTTTGTGCCCGACTCTCCGGGTTTATCTGAGCCGGCGGGTATCCTCAAGGAAGGAGTAATTGTGTCTGCCATCTCCCCTGATTTGCGGCGGGTGCTGCAAAAATTTCAGGCTAATAAACCTGATCGTTGTCCAGCGGAGAAACTGTTTGTCCCGGATAGGTGGACGAATAAAGTTATCTCTGAGGTTCATTGTTCGGTGTTGGCTGGTCATCCTGGAATCTTGGGTACCAGAGAGTTAGTGGCTAGATCCTTTTGGTGGCCATCTCTGTCGCGGGATGTGCGTACTTTTGTGCAGTCCTGTGGGATTTGTGCTCGGGCTAAGCCCTGCTGTTCTCGTGCCAGTGGGTTGCTTTTGCCCTTGCCGGTCCCGAAGAGGCCTTGGACACATATCTCTATGGATTTTATTTCAGATCTTCCCGTTTCTCAAAAGATGTCAGTCATTTGGGTGGTCTGTGATCGCTTTTCTAAGATGGTCCATCTGGTACCCTTGTCTAAATTGCCTTCCTCCTCTGATTTGGTGCCATTGTTCTTCCAGCATGTGGTTCGTTTGCATGGCATTCCAGAGAATATCGTTTCTGACAGAGGTTCCCAGTTTGTTTTGAGGTTTTGGCGAGCCTTTTGTGGTAGGATGGGCATTGACTTGTCTTTTTCCTCGGCTTTCCATCCTCAGACTAATGGCCAGACCGAACGAACCAATCAGACCTTGGAAACCTATCTGAGATGCTTTGTTTCTGCCGATCAGGATGACTGGGTGTCCTTTTTGCCTTTGGCTGAGTTCGCCCTTAATAATCGGGCCAGCTCGGCTACCTTGGTTTCGCCATTTTTCTGCAATTCTGGGTTCATTCTCGTTTCTCTTCAGGACAGGCTGAGTCTTCGGACTGTCCTGGTGTGGATACTGTGGTGGACAGGTTGCAGCAGATTTGGACTCATGTAGTGGACAATTTGTCCTTGTCCCAGGAGAAGGCTCAACGTTTCGCTAATCGCAGACGCCGTGTGGGTCCCCGACTTCGTGTTGGGGATCTGGTTTGGTTATCTTCTCGTCATATTCCTATGAAGGTCTCCTCTCCTAAGTTTAAACCTCGTTTCATTGGTCCATATAGGATTTCTGAGGTTCTTAATCCTGTGTCTTTTCGTCTGACCCTCCCAGATTCTTTTTCCATACATAACGTATTCCATAGGTCATTGTTGCGGAGATACGTGGCACCTATGGTTCCATCTGTTGACCCTCCTGCCCCGGTTTTGGTGGAGGGGGAATTGGAGTATATTGTGGAGAAGATTTTGGATTCTCGTGTTTCAAGACGGAAACTCCAGTATCTGGTTAAATGGAAGGGTTATGCTCAGGAAGATAATTCCTGGGTTTTTGCCTCTGATGTCCATGCTCCCGATCTTGTTCGTGCCTTTCATGTGGCTCATCCTGGTCGGCCTGGGGGCTCTGGTGAGGGTTCGGTGACCCCTCCTCAAGGGGGGGTACTGTTGTGAATTCTGTGGCAGAGCTCCCTCCTGTGGTCACAAGTGGTACTTCGGCTGATTCTCTCTGGGAGCTTCCGTTTGTGGAGGAAAGTGGTACTGCGGCTTCTGAGTTTCCTCCCTCAGGTGATCTGGTGAGGTCGTTAGGTGCTTCTCTACTTAACTCCACCTAATGCTTTGATCCATGCTTCCTGTCAATGTTCCAGTGTTGGACTTGTTTTTCCCTGGATCATTCCTGTGGCCTGCTGCTCTGCATAGCTAAGTTCTTCTTTGCTATTTGTTTGCTATTTTTTCTGTCCAGTTTGTCTAATTGTTTTGCTGGAAGCTCTGGGACGCAAGGGGTGTACCTCCGTACCGTTAGTTCGGTACGGAGGGTCTTTTTGCCCCCTTTGCGTGGTTTTCTTTAGGGTTTTGTGTAGACCGCAAAGTTATCTTTCCTATCCTCGCTCTGTTAAGAAAGTCGGGCCTCACTTTGCTGAATCTATTTCATCCCTACGTTTGTCTTTTCATCTTAACTCACAGTCATTATATGTGGGGGGCTGCCTTTTCCTTTGGGGTATTTCTCTGAGGCAAGGTAGGCTTATTTTCTATCTTCAGGCTAGTTAGTTTCTCAGGCTGTGCCGAGTTGCATAGGCAGAGTTAGGCGCAATCCACGGCTGCCTCTAGTGTTGTTTGGAGAGGATTAGGGATTGCGGTCTGCAGAGTTCCCACGTCTCAGAGCTCGTTCTATTATTTTGGGTTATTGTCAGATCACTGTATGTGCTCTGACCGCTATGTCCATTGTGATACTGAATTGCCAATCACAACAAGGTACCCACTTGTTTTGGTGGGCTAAAGTGGCTATATGATACAAAATCACGGACAGATCTCCCTTTTCTGAACGTCATGGAAGGTTGAGGTGACATTATACTGCCTATGTCAGGGTCTGCTTTTAAAATGCCCCAGAACCTTTTAAGGATCCCCATGACCTTGTGGTTTTGGTCATCATATGTTCCAATGAGTCGTGTCATTTCATTGCCTTCATCACGAACCTTCGGTATAAGGAGTTCAGTTCGACTACAGGCGACCGCCTGTCTACACCCCTCATCGATGATCCGTGATGGATACCCACGATCTCTGAATCTTTTTTTGAGGTTGATGGCCTTAGACACAAAATCTCCCAGGGACGAACACTTTCTCCTCAACCTTAAAAATTGTCCCTTGGGGATCCCTTTCTTAAGGTTAAGGGGGTGATAATTCTCCCAGCGCAGCAAGCTGTTTGATGCTGTAGGCTTCCGAAAAATTGATGTACCAAGATGTCCATCGGGGCATCTTGAAATGAATAAGTCAAGAAAGGGGATTTTGTCACCTCCCACCTCACATGTAAATTTAAGGCCCAGATCATTTGTGTTGAGGTGTGAGACAAATCTCTCGAAGGAAGGACCATCTCCAGACCACAGGACGAGGATGTCATCGATGTAGCGCCCTCAGAATAAAATTCTAGGGCACCATGTGACATCCTCGTCCTGGAAAATAACCATATCCTCCCACCAGCCCAGGAGCAGATTAGCATAAGTGGGGGCACAGGGGCTCCCCATAGCTGTGCCCCTGAGCTGGTGGTAGAATTTGCTGCCAAACCGAAAATAATTATGTTCAAGAATGAACTGCAATAGTTTGACCACCAGGCTGTTGTGAGCCCGAAGGTGAGTGCCCCTAGTTTTTAGAAAATATTCAGTCGCTTGGATACCCTTGTTATGGAGGATACTACTGTACAGAGATTCCACATCAATAGATGCAATGATGGTATCTGAATCAATACGTATATCTTCGATTTTATTCAATAGATCAGTAGTATCCCTGAGATATGATGGCAAAGCCGTCACAAAGGGGCGTAGTATGTGGTCCAGATAAACACTAACATTCTGGCAGAGTGCATCAATGCCCGATACTATGGGGCGGCCCTTCAATGGGGTGTACCCTTTGTGAATCTTTGGGAGTGAGTAAAATGTAGCAATAGTGGGAAACCTCAGGAACATAAAGTCAAATTCATTTTTTGGTATTAGGCGACCATCCAAAGCTTCAGTCAAAATACCCAACAATGTCTCAGAGTATATTGCCGTTGGATCATGTCTCAAAACCTCATAGGTCGTGGGGTCAGACAATATCGATTTACAGAGTGTAACATATTGGTCGATGTCAAGGATCACTATATTTCCACCCTTATCGGATTGTTTAATCGTAATATTAGTGTTCCTTTCCAGAGCTTTAAGGGCTTCCATTTCAGAGGAGGTAAGGTTGGGATCAGTGTACTTTCTCTTTGGATTGATCTTTTTTATTTCCTCTGTGATGCCCAGGAGACCGGGGTACCCAGCACCGGACCAATGGGGTCTGTCTCTTGAGGGGGATGTCACGGGTGGCTTGACCCGGTGCTGTGACCTCAGGCAATGCACAGTGTAAGGGGTATCATGAGGGAACAGGCACTTACTTGATCAGCAGCAGGTTCTCCCAGCGGTGATGATCCTGATCCTGGATAGATGGCTATTGTCCAAATGAAAGACTGAGGCACTGAAACGTTTAACCAGTTTACTTCAACATAAAGGGATTTACAATCCAGTCCTGTCACCGGAGTCTGTATGGGAACTCTGAGTTTCTTTGACCCTGCCGGGGTCTTCGCCTCTTATTGTACGCAGTTTCTGTGTGGCCCTGCTGCTGTATGTGAACTGGCTGCCGGCCCAATCTGTCCCCTCCGGGTCCTGGTTCGACGGGCAACCCGAGTCCTTTTATCGGCTTACCCCCTCCAGGAGTACCGCTGAACTCTGTGTCTGTTGCTGCGTCCGGCCCTAGTGAAGCTGATACCACCTCATGTTTTTCCGGTTGCTGTATTATATATAATGAATACAGCCACGGATCCGGTATCCGTCTTTGCGCCTGTTCTGGGTAGTGATTAATGCTACCCGGTTCTCACAATGTCCTTTTTCTCTATCCCTCTTCTCCTCAGGCCGGTGATTTAGGCCTGGAAACAGTCACAGGGCTGTTAGAAATTCAGCTGTATGACCTCTCACTTTCAGCTCCTTAGCCCAACTGCCAGTTCTTCTCTCAGACCAGAATGGATCAAGGGGAGTCTCTGGAGCTCCCCCTTCTGGCCGGAGGTGGTAGTGCAGTTTTGCTATCTTAGTACTTGTATTTAGTGTCAGTAACTATTTTTGTGGCAAATACCCCTAGGGGTGCCACATTCCCCCTTAGTTAAGAACAGTACTCCGGGACTGTGGGACGATAACATTTTGAAATAACAATTAATATGTACAGAGTCTTAAAAACGAAAAGTTACAAAAACCACTCAAGGAAACAAAAATAGAGTTATGTAAAAAGTCACTTCAAATAGCGTCCATTAATACAATTCTATCCTTGAAGGTACTAGGAAAGGCACTGCACTTTGTGTCCAGGAATTTAGTTCCATTTTTCCAACGGAGTTACCAATATAAAGTCTAAAGAAAGTTCAAAAAGAGCAAAAAGCAAAGTTCAAAAAGCAGTCTTTCCGGAGCTTTGATTTAGTGCCTCCGGGCTGATAAAAAGTTCAAGAATATGCAAGAAGTTCATACAGACAAGTCTCTGTAGGTACTGGGCTTAAACGTTGCAGAATGATAACAATGACTATAGTTTTATAGTTGGTAATCCGCATACCTGGCCGGTAATTGACCCTGGGTACTACGCTGTGATCTACGTAATAGCGGTGTCTCTTCATGTGGTGTACTACTGTCTACTGCGGATGTAGTATCTGCCCGCTCTGCTAAAGATAATTCCACGACTATGGAGTTGGCAAGTCCACCGTGAATGGGATTACTCTGATCAGGAATCTGTTCTTCCTGGCCTGGAACCTCCCGTAGTACGGGGTCAGCCTCTTCCTGTCTTGGGACTTCTGGTATTGGGTTCGGTGTTGGGTAAAAGGCCACCATGGGAACCAATACTGCACCATGGTATGTTAGTAGGGTTTTGGGAAAGTCTCCTATACAGGTGTGATACATTTCCTCTTCTTTTTCCATTACTGGTTGGACCTGCATGGGTTGAATAACTTCTGGTTCTGGCTGGACAACTTCTGGCTCTTTCAATGCTTCCGGACATAATTTAAGATTGTCTCTTGACACTAGTACAGATGTTAAGCCTCCGTTTTTGCTAATGAGACACATTTTAGGATTATCCATTCTTGTTGGTAAAACTGTGTAGGGTACGGCTTCCCACTGATTGTCTAGTTTATTGGTTCGACGATTTCTCTTGAGCACTTGGTCACCTGGTCTTAATGGGGTCGCTAGAGCATTCTGGTTGAAAGTTCGCTCTTGTCTTTCTCTAGTTTGCTGAAGGCTTCTTTCCACACTCTCTTGCACTTGGCGATACTGCTTTTGCCGTATGATATCCCAATTGGAGTCTTGAACTTCTGCGTCTGGTTTCAGAATTCCCATTTCTAGATCGATTGGTAATTGGCCGGGTCTTGCACGCATAAGGTAAGCTGGGGTGCAGTTGGTGGAGCTCACCGGGACATGATTATACAGATCCACCAAGTCAGGCAATTTCTCTGGCCATAGATTCCTTTCTGTCTCAGGTAAAGTCTTTAGTAGGTCTATTACAATATGGTTCATCTTCTCGCATAAGCCGTTTGTTTGTGGATGATAGGCCGTCGTCCGGATCTTTTTGCAACCATACATATTACAGAATTCTCTGAAGATCTCTGATTCAAAGGCTGTACCTTGGTCATTGAGAACCCGTTCTGGATATCCATGGGGTCTACAAAAGTACGTTTGGAACGCTTTGGCTGCTGTTTTTGCTGTCAGATCTTTTACGGGTACTACTACCAAGAAGCGTGAATAATGGTCCACGATGGTCAAGGCATAGACATAGCCGGACCGGCTTGGTGTCAACTTCACGTGGTCTAGGGCTACAAGTTCAAGTGGTTGTTTGGTGATTATGGGCTGCATTGGTGCTCTTTGGTTCTTTTGATCGTTTCTTCTGAGGTTGCACCGGCCACAATTTCTGCACCACTGTTCGATTGATTTTCTCATCCCGACCCAATAAAATCTTTCTCTTAGAAGTACTTCTAACTTTTTCCAACCGAAGTGACCAGCACCATTATGGTAAGCTTCGAGGACCATCTTGACATCTTGTTTAGGCACGATAATCTGCCAAACCAATTCATGTGTTTTCGGATTGGTGTACCTTCTACAGAGCTTCCCTTGATACAGGAACATTTTGCCTCTCTCTTTCCAGAGTTGATGCGTCTCTTCTGGGGCATCCTCATCGGGATATGCACTTTGCTCAGTTAACAGTTCCTTCACCAACTTCACAGCCGGATTGCTGTCTTGGGTGTCAGCCCATCTATGGTGTGCTAACGGATTAAAATTCACCTCTTGTTGTTTCTGATAGGTACTCAACTGATGATGTTTTGCCTTGGGATGATGGAAGGCTGGTAGTTCAATTTCTTCAAGCTCCCCCGTTTCTTCTACATCTCTCAAGTGTGGCATCCGGGATAGGGCATCGGCATTTCCATTCTTGCGACCTGCTCGATACTTGATCTTGAAGTTGTAATTAGATAACCGGGCTATCCATCGCTGTTCTAACGCACCTAATTTGGCTGTGTCCAGGTGGGTCAACGGATTGTTGTCAGTATAGACAATAAATTCTGCAGCGGCCAGATAGTGTTTAAAATGTTCAGTCACAGCCCAAACTACTGCCAGTAGTTCCAATTTGAAGGAGCTATAATTTTCTGGATTTCTTTCAGTAGGCCGGAGCTTTCTACTTGCAAAGGCGATGACTTTCTCCCGACCTTCTTGCTTTTGTGACAGCACCGCTCCTAGTCCCACATTACTGGCATCGGTGTAGAGGATGAAAGGTTGATGGTAATCTGGGTATGCCAGAACCTCTTCACCGGTTAGTGCCTTCTTTAGTTGTTCAAAGGAGTCTTCCCTTTCGTCGTTCCACTGGAAAGGAGGGTTTCGGTTTGAAGGTTTCTTCGTCTGCCCTACCAAGGTGTCTTGCAAGGGTGCTGCAAACTTGGTAAATCCTTTTATAAATCTGCGATAGTAACCCACCAATCCCAGGAATTGCCTCACTTCTTTTGCGCTGGTAGGTCTCGGCCAATCCCTTATGGCGGTTATTTTCTCAGGATCCGGTGCTACTCCCTCCGAACTCACGATGTGTCCCAGGTACTGTACCTTTGGCTTGAGAAGGTGACATTTTGATGGCTTGATTTTCATGCCATACCTGGATAAGGCTTCGAACACTTCTGCCAGGTCTTTTAAGTGTTGTTCGTAAGTCTTTGAGTAGACGATCACATCATCTAGGTACAGGAGGACGGTCTCGAAGTTCTTGTGTCCGAGGCAGCATTCCATCAGCCGCTGGAAGGTACCGGATGCATTGCAAAGTCCGAACGGCATGCGATTAAATTCACTTAGACCCATTGGTGTGGTGAATGCCGTCTTTTCCTTATCTCTCTCAGCCACAGGGACTTGCCAATACCCGCTTGTTAAGTCTAAGGTGGAAAAATAATTAGCAGATTTCAAAGCGGTCAAGGACTCTTCTATCCTAGGCAAGGGGTAGGCGTCTTTATGGGTGATGTTATTAATCTGCCGGTAGTCTACGCACATTCTCATGGTTCCGTCTTTTTTTTTGACAATCACTAGAGGGGCCGCCCAGGGGCTACAGCTGTCTCTTATTACCCCGGCCTGTTTCATCTCCCTCAGCATATCTTTTGCACATTGATAGTGAGCGGGCGGTATGGGTCTATATCTTTCTTTTATTGGGGGATGGTCACCGGTGGGGATTGTGTGTTCTACCCCTTCTATCCGTCCAAAGTCCAATGGGTGTTTACTGAAGACTTGTTCATATTCCGTCACTAGCCTATACACCCCTTGTTTTTGATGGGTAGGTGTTGAATTTATGCCCACGTGTAGCTGTTGGCACCAATCCTCCAATTCTCCATCTGAGCCGTTGACTTCCACCTGACAGGTTGGTTCTAAGGGCTCAATGGTTGTGATGGCATTGTTGTCAACAGTATATAGCTTTGCCACTGTAGCATACCTTGGCAAAGTGACCTCTTCCTCTCCACAGTTCAAAAGTCGTACCGGCACTCGTCCCCGGTGTACCTCGACTACCCCTCGTGCTGTGAGTATAGTGGGCCTGCTGTCGGTGTACACTGGTTCTATTAAGGCTTGATAATCTCGTCCCTTAGTACCAATGGATGCTCTACACCATACCAGCATTTCTGTTTTTGGTGGGATTACAATAGACGTTGGATCACTTCCCCTCACACTGCCGATTTCTCCACCTGCAACTTCTACCTGTTGCCTTAACATCAATACTTTTATTTCCCTCCAGAGAACTCTCTGCTGGCAAGATTGGGCAGTTTCAGCAATTTGCTGTAAGACAGAAATAACTTCGGAAAAGCAGTTCTCTAACACATTCATTCCTATCAATACAGTTGGTTCACAGTTCCGCCGGTCAACATCAACAACAATTATACCCTGTTTCTTCAATTCTACTTTACCAATCTTTATGGTCATCTCCATGAATCCTAGTTTCGGTACCAACTTACCATTACTGGCCCATATATCTAGTTCAACATCAGAGGGCCCTTTATCAATATCTGCATCAGCCCAGTACCTCTTATAAGGGATATACAGTATAGATGAAATCTGGGAACTTGTGTCCAGCAAAGCGTTGAGGGGAATTCCGTCCAGCACGATAGGGATAATGGGTCATCCTCCGATGTACCTGTCGTGCCAGGGTGTTGGGCCTTGAAAGTTCATTCCTGCGAAGCGGCCCGCATTCCCAGGGGATTCCCGTTTAAATCACAATCTCGTGCAAAGTGGCCTGGCTGCTGGCAACGGCGGCAAATGGGCTGTCCATCCGGTTGGTAGCGGTCGCGGGGTCGTCCTCTCCATGTCGGGTATTTCCGGGGTCTCATCCATGGAACATCCTCTCTACGGTTTGCCAACTCCATCTTGGGTCCTCTCATCTCCTGCATGGTTTTAGCCATTGAAGCAACAACATCAGTTAAAGAGTCAAGCTTTTGTTGAAGAGCCTCATTAGTACTGGGCCCCAGGGGCTTAGCAATGGCCCCGGACATAGCTGATGTCACCGGCACTCCCTGTTGTTGAGGTGCCTCTGCCATGGGTTGTGCAGGATCCTGATGCCGAGGTGCATCTGCCAGCTGGAGACGTATAGCGCTCTCTTTTAATTGGGCATATGTCAATCCAGGGTTCTTAAAAACAAGCATGCTCACATGCCCCCGGTGAGAAGGGGTGTAGAGTCCCTCAATAAATTGATCTCTTAGCAGTTTATCGGCTCCGGTGTTAAAAATGGGTTCAGCCAGTGTAAGTGATTTAAGGGCTTCTTGCAGGTTTAAGGCAAAGTCTCTCACGCCCTCATTAGCTTTTTGTTTGCAATTAAAGAATCGCACTTTAGCTTTGCTGCTGGCAGTGGTTTCAAATGTAGCTTTTAATCCAGCAAATATGCGTTCAACAGTGCCTTTTAGATCAGCTGCCCATGCTGTGATTTCTCGCTTAGCATGGCCACTTAACTGCATCATCAGGAGACTAACACGCTGAACTTCACCCACGGGGAACATGTCAAAATGGGCCAGCATCTTTTCTCTGAAATCGTCAAGGGTATTAGGCTCACCTTCATACATTGGAAGCCACGGGCCACCCGGGGTATATGGCATCAGCACCGGCATGATGGGCGCCACTCCTTGCACCGCTGCACTGCCGGACTCTCTATCGACACTCTGTCTTTCAGCTGCATTAGCGTCGCCGGGTGCTGCGGCGTCTCCGTGCTGCGACATACTGTGCCCCCTTAGTTAATCCGGACCCTTCCGATCCTCCGCTTCCGTCGGGATAGTGTAGATTCGTTCCGCTGTGCAGCAGGATTGGTTTTCCCCTTGCTCTGACGTCAGAGCGCTCAGCTTGGTGCCGCCCACAATGACACGCCCCCTGCTGCTCCCGCCCGCCGCGCGCTCTGTAATGGTGGATTCTGAAGTTTTTCAGTCAGACTGGGGCTCAGGTAATGGCGTAGCTCAATTAACAGTCTCGTGCCTAACGGTTATGAGGTGATGGCGGCCATCTTTACTCCATTATAACCAATGGGGAAAAGTCACTTTCAATAGTTTTTAATGGGAAATGAAATTTTCTTTAATAAAGTCAATTTTCAAGATTTTTCATCCAAGTTTTCACAGTTTTGGGCTCCAATCACGGCACACAATACCCGGTATACGGGCTGGCTGAATCCTGTTTGTGACGCCAATTGTGATGCCCAGGAGACCGGGGTACCCAGCACCGGACCAATGGGGTCTGTCTCTTGAGGGGGATGTCACGGGTGGCTTGACCCGGTGCTGTGACCTCAGGCAATGCACAGTGTAAGGGGTATCATGAGGGAACAGGCACTTACTTGATCAGCAGCAGGTTCTCCCAGCGGTGATGATCCTGATCCTGGATAGATGGCTATTGTCCAAATGAAAGACTGAGGCACTGAAACGTTTAACCAGTTTACTTCAACATAAAGGGATTTACAATCCAGTCCTGTCACCGGAGTCTGTATGGGAACTCTGAGTTACTTTGACCCTGCCGGGGTCTTCGCCTCTTATTGTACGCAGTTTCTGTGTGGCCCTGCTGCTGTATGTGAACTGGCTGCCGGCCCAATCTGTCCCCTCCGGGTCCTGGTTCGACGGGCAACCCGAATCCTTTTATCGGCTTACCCCCTCCAGGAGTACCGCTGAACTCTGTGTCTGTTGCTGCGTCCGGCCCTAGTGAAGCTGATATCACCTCACGTTTTTCCGGTTGCTGTATTATATATAATGAATACAGCCACGGATCCGGTATCCATCTTTGCGCCTGTTCTGGGTAGTGATTAATGCTACCCGGTTCTCACAATGTCCTTTTTCTCTATCCCTCTTCTCCTCAGGCCGGTGATTTAGGCCTGGAAACAGTCACAGGGCTGTTAGAAATTCAGCTGTATGACCTCTCACTTTCAGCTCCTTAGCCCAACTGCCAGTTCTTCTCTCAGACCAGAATGGATCAAGGGGAGTCTCTGGAGCTCCCCCTTCTGGCCGGAGGTGGTAGTGCAGTTTTGCTATCTTAGTACTTGTATTTAGTGTCAGTAACTATTTTTGTGGCAAATACCCCTAGGGGTGCCACACCTCCATAACCAACTTTGAGAAAATGTCAATATTCCTATAGTCCCCTAGTGGTGGCATCCGGGTGCTCTTATTCTTTAAGGCAGAGAAGGGGCCCTCTCCTACACCTCTTGCACCTTCCTCATATAGATCTGCTAGGAGGTTCAAATCCGATAGGGAGTCTGGGGAGATGCCTAACTGTACACATCTGTTGGTGTCATTATTGATAAAGAATTTTCTCCATTTTAATTTTCTCAGAAAGAGGTTAATATCCTTGGCCCAAGAAAAACAATCAAATCTGGTGGTTGGCAGGAACGACATTCCTGAAGCTAGGACTGATTGTTCAGCTAAAGACAGAACATGAGAGGAGAGATTGATATGCACTCTATCACTTGTGAAGCTTATCTTTTTTGGCCCGTTTGTACTCTGGTTCTCAGGGAGTATGGTAGAAGGTCCCTGTTCTCTAAAAAAGAGACTGAGGACGAGGAAGAAGGTTGTGATGTGGGTACCCCATCTATATCGTGTGTCGGCCCACCCACATTTCTTTGATTTCGCCTTCCCCTGTAGCCGTTGTCTTGCCATCTTCTGGTATGTCCCCCCCTAGGGTTACCCCCCCCCTCTATAGTTGTTTTTAGGTCGTGCCCCTAAGGATCTAGACTCTGTATCGGAGATGTCAATGTCAGACGATGAAATATCCCCTGGGGGTTAGTGTCTTTAGTGAATACAAATGCTCTTTTTTCTTTAAAATCTGCCAGATCTCTCACGAAATGTCTATGCTTTCGATCCTTCAGATTGATCTGATATTTTTCTACTGATGTTTTTAGGGTTGTCTCCCTATTGGAAAAATCAGGGTCTGTCTTATGTTTCAAAGCCTCCTCTATTAGATCCTGTAGGGTTTTAGTTGTTTTTTCCAGAGTATTTTTTTTCCTCCTCCAGCAGTATGTTCATAAACCGTACAGAGGACTGGATCGATTCTCTTTCCCACTTCTCAATCAGTGTATCTGATCTAGATCTAAAGGCAGGTGTAGTCTGTATCCTCAAGCCTCTCGGTACTATATTTTGTCTAATGTAATGTTCCAAAGACTGTACCTCCCACCAGGATTTGATGTTATTCCTGTAGGCCACATAAAGCTCTGAAAAGATGGTTTTCAGGGACGGTGTATCGGTAGGGTTTACAGTAGGATTATGTTCAGAGAAAACTTCTCTAACATCATTGAGCCATTTATTGGTGTTAACTGGTCCCGCCAAAAAGCTTGCCATAATAAGTAACTAAGACGAAAAACCAATGTACAATGTAGCTGAGGTCTAATATTAAAGAGAAAAAACAAAAAAGAACTAACGAAGACCTAAAAAATATGTTTTAATGTAATAATTAAAACCAAGAACAAAAATACCAAATACCATAGACCAATAGTAGAGAAACCCTGCAGGATCGCTGGTCTCCGATGTATGATACCGGACAAAAAATATATATGTCAGAAATGCCTAGGGAAGATAGATGTGCCTATCCCTAAAGCAGTGTTTTTCAACCAGTGTGCCGCGGCACACTAGTGTGCCGCGACACATGGTCGGGTGTGCCGCGGGGAACGTTCCCCAAACTATCGTGTCCCCTCCGGTTCACTTGCTTGCCTGAGTCCCTTCCTTCCTTCAGCGGTCTGACCGCCGCTGGCACTTCCGCATCAGGGAAGCGCCAGCAGCGGCTGACGTCACAGTCTGGCTCTGTCACTCTGAGCGTGCGTGTGACAGGCTGCCGCCACCGCTGCTGCTTAGCCTTAGTCAGTGTCGTAGCGCCGGTCTCAGTTCGGGTGGCGTGTGTGGTTGGAGTGCAGTGGACGGTGACGGTACTAATTCAGTCCTAAACCACGGGGAGGGGGAGGGAGCAGCGGCCAGGGCAGGGGCAACAGCAAAACTAATATATATATATATATATATATATAGATATCTATATATAGATATCTATATATAGATATCTATATATAGATATCTATATATATATATAGATAGATATATATATATAGATATATATATATAGATAGATATATATACATACGCACAGAGGACATATGGGGGCACAAATCTGGACATATAAGGGCACAAATCTGGACATTATGGGGGCACCGATCTGGACAGTACGGCCCATACTGTCCAGATCTGTGCCCCCATAACATAATGTCCAGATTTGTGCCCCCATACTGTCCAGATCTGTGCCCCCATTCTGTCCAGATTTGTGCCCCCATACTATCCAGATTTGTGCCCCCATACTATCCAGATTTGTGCCCCCTATTGGGGCACAGATCTGGACAGTATGGGGGCACAAATCTGGACAGAATGGAGGCACAGATCTGGACATATGGGGGCACAAATCTGGACATTATGGGGGCACCGATCTGGACAGTACGGCCCATACTGTCCAGATCTGTGCCCCCATAACATAATGTCCAGATTTTTGCCCCCATACTGTCCAGATCTGTGCCCCCATTCTGTCCAGATCTGTGCCCCCATTCTGTCCAGATTTGTGCCCCCATACTATCCAGATTTGTGCCCCCATACTATCCAGATTTGTGCCCCCTATTGGGGCACAGATCTGGACAGTATGGGGGCACAAATCTGGACAGAATGGAGGCACAGATCTGGACATATGGGGGCACAAATCTGGACATTATGGGGGCACCGATCTGGACAGTACGGCCCATACTGTCCAGATCTGTGCCCCCATAACATAATGTCCAGATTTTTGCCCCCATACTGTCCAGATCTGTGCCCCCATTCTGTCCAGATCTGTGCCCCCATTCTGTCCAGATTTGTGCCCCATATGTCCAGATCTGTGCCCCCATTCTGTCCAGATTTGTGCCCCCATACTATCCAGATTTGTGCCCCCTATTGGGGCACAGATCTGGACAGTATGGGGGCACAAATCTGGACATGCATATAACAATATGCATATAACAATGCTTATAATGTTATACTGCATATAACAATGAGAAATGTACAATGAGAAATACTATGGTCATGAGGCTGGAGTACTACAAGTACCAGCTCATATGCTGAGTATATGAGCTGGCTCTTGTACTCTGGCCTCATGGCCATAGTATTTCTCATTGTACCCCTTTATATTGCAGTATATGAGCCACATAATTATCAGCACCATACACTGTGGCGCTGTACAGTGCATATCACCACAGTATATGGTGCTGATAATTATGTGCTCATATACTGTATGTATGAGTTTACATGGGACTGTATATATATAATATATATATATATATATATATATATACTGTATATATATATAGGAATACATGGGACTGTATGTATGAGGTTACATGGGATTGTATATATGAGGGGGTTATCCTTTTTATTTCACTTTTTTTAAAATAAATAATTTATTGAAAGGACCTCTGCCAGGCATATTTCACTCTTGAGGGCTTAAAAAGCAGCTCTGGTGGTGATAAGAAGCTGATTTAAAACTCCCAAGAGTGAACGCCGTGAGAGCTGTATGTGTGGAATAATAAATTATATTTTGGCGGTCTTCAGCAGTCATGTCCTGCTTGAATTGACTCTAGTGGCGTAGCACTTTGCAGCCGGCTCTATTCTACTTATAGAGAAAGCTGAGTGCTACGTCACTAGTGTCAATTCAAGCAGGAAATGCAGACCGTAGTAATATAAGTTATTATTCCACACATACAGCTCTCACGGAGTTCACTCTTGGGGGGTTTAAATCAGCTTCTTATCACCACAAGAGCTGCTTTTTAAGCCCTCAAGAGTGAAATATGCCTGGCAGAGGTCCTTTAAGTGTGCCAGATATAATGTAATACTCTTCTATTTTAGTGTGTGGCTGCGCACACTATCTCAGCAGTGATGGAGAAGTATTTGAGAATGGAAAAGGCAAATGCCGAACAGGACCCTGGACACAATTCTAGCCCAGATGAAGGCCCTAGTAAGAGAGGTCGACAAAAGAAAAAAGACAAGACGGTGAGCTCAAGGCAATACAGTGAAAGCTATCTTTCATTTGGATTTACTTTCACTGGGGATGCGACAGCACCAACACCACTGTGCTTGGTGTGTGGTGAGAAGCTATCCAATAGCGCCATGGTGCCAATCAAGCTTAAACGCCATCTGCAAACGAAACACCCTTCCGTTCAAAACAAGCCGATGGAGTATTTTGTACGCTTACGTACAAACAATGAGAAAGGGGCAACTTTTTTGAGAAAAAGCACAAAGGTAAATGAGAGAGCCCTCAAAGCTGGCTACCTTGTTGCTGAACTCATAGCTAAATCAAAAAAGTCCCACACTGTGGCAGAAACATTAATACTGCCAGCTTGTAAAGCTATTGTAAATGAGATGCTTGGCCCTGACGCAGCCAAAGAGATAGCTAAAGTGCCTCTCTCTGATAACACAATTGCCAGACGGATTGATGACATGTCTGCGGACATTGAAACAGTTGTTTTGGAAAAAGTGCGCATCAGTAAGAAATTTGCCTTGCAACTTGATGAGTCGACGGATATCAGTGGACATTGTCAGCTGTTGGCCAATGTGCGTTTTGTGGATGGAGAAGCCATTACAGAAAACTTCCTATTTTGCAAGGCACTGCCAGAAAAATCAACAGCAGAGGTAATATTCCAGGTCACATCGGAATATCTTGATAAAAGTGGGCTTACATGGGAAAACTGCACAGGTGTCTGCACTGATGGAGCTGCAGCCATGGTCGGGCGCATCAAAGGCTTTGTAAGTAGGGTTAAAGAAAGAAACCCAGATGTTCTTGTTACCCACTGTTTCTTGCACCGTGAGGCCCTCGTTGCAAAGACCTTACCAGCAGATCTAGCTCCTGTGTTGGATGATGTTGTGCGCATAGTGAACTTTGTGAAGACGCGACCTTTGAGATGTCGCTTATTTGCATCTTTGTGTACAGAAATGGGAGCGGAACATAAAATCTTATTGCTCCACACGGAGGTCAGGTGGCTGTCACGCGGCAAAGTGCTGGCCCGTGTGTATGAGTTGCGAGAGGAACTTAAAATATTTCTGACAAACGAGAGGTCCGATTATTCAAAGCTGCTTGCAAGTGATCAGTGGTGTGCAAAGCTGGCATACCTGGCTGATATATTTCAATATCTGAATAAACTAAACACACGGATGCAAGGCCGAAATGAAAACCTGCTTACAAGCACTGATAAAAATTAACGGATTCCGTTTAAAGGTGCAGCTCTGGCAGCAACATGTGCAGGGTGGCAACCTTCAGATGTTCCCGCTCACCGAGAAACTGCATGATGACAATACTGCTGCAATGTGCGAGGTGATTGGCAGACATTTGAAAACTCTTGAGGAGAAGTTATCGTTTTATTTCTCT
Source organism: Ranitomeya imitator (assembly GCF_032444005.1). Lineage (NCBI taxonomy): Eukaryota > Metazoa > Chordata > Amphibia > Anura > Dendrobatidae > Ranitomeya > Ranitomeya imitator. The sequence goes on along the minus strand of NC_091284.1, from coordinate 706,130,255 downwards.
TCAACCTTCACAGAATGCCTTGACTGGGTTAGGGACCCATACAGCTCATTATCCGTTGCTGGAAAGGACATGACTTTAAAGGAGCAAGAGGAACTCATTGAACTGAAGCAAGATCGCGGTTTAAAGCGAAAGTTTGCTGATCTTCCTTTGGACAGTTTTTGGTTATCTGTTGCCAAGGAGTTCCCCATTCTGGCCAACAAAGCTATTTTGACATTGCTCCCATTTTCGACCACATATCTATGTGAGCTGGGCTTCTCAAGCTTGACTGCGATAAAAACTAAAAACAGGGAGAGACTGAGAACTGTTGAGGAAGAGCTTCGTGTGTGTCTTTCCACCATTCCTGCCAGGATATCCCTTTTGTGTTTATCGAAACAGGCCCAGGTTTCACACTGAGTGAGTATAAATACATTTAGAATCTATATTATTAACTATATGTATAATATGTACTGTTTTAGTGTCATTTTGTGCCATTTTGGTTGGTGGTGTGCCCCGGGATTTTTTAAGTATAAAAAGTGTGCCGCGGCTCAAAAAAGGTTGAAAATCACTGCCCTAAAGGATTCCCTTCCTGACAGCGGATGTTGGCACCCTGGGATACGATATGGCGCCCCCGCTCAACGTAGACTGACCCTGAAGACCCTAGCAGGAGTCCCTACCAACAAGCCACCACCAAAAATAACACCACAAAAAAAGAAAAGAAAAGACAAAAATAGTGATAGTGTACACTAACAGTGCTGCTAAATACTGGCTATTGGTGCAATGATGGCACAAGAAAGCTTAAATTCAATTAACTCTGTCATATAGCGTGGGCTAAAGATGAGTTATGGTGCTTAGAAGGATTGATAATGGTGTAGTATACAGTTATCAAGAAAAAAGTGCTCGCCTTCTTTTATAATAGTATACACATATTACAGAGGACAAGCCAACGTATATGTCCCAAGTATATCCACTTTCGTATTAAAGATATGACTAAGGCCTCAGGCCCCTCCATATGGTATTTGATTACGCACCATGGTAATGTCCTTTCAAAACAGTGTGACTTGTATAAATGACAGAGTTGAAATGCTATACAGACTTGGTCACATCTGTAAGTATTGGCATCACTGCCGTAATGTCAAAAGGTATACCACATAGAAAATTCTCATTAGAACACATCTCATATGGTAATAGCTCATGTCTGAACCAGATTTGCCATACTGCAAACTTAGAAAAAATGCAGAGATGAGAGGGTAAATTCCTCAGTCTTAATACCTAGTGGCATCACCGCTAGATGGAAAAACAGGTTCAAATGTAATGAGGGGCATCATCGCCAGATAGAAAATCATAGAAGTACTTGGTGGCATCCACGCCAGAGAAGAATGTATGCATGGAGTATCAGTCACCTGATCATGAGAGCTGATAGGTTCACAAATGAGGGCATCCTCGCCAGATAAACATACTTTGCAGATAAATAGTGGAATGGCATCAGCGCCAGGAAAAATAATAAAGCAGAGAGAGAAATGCCCAAATGGTCACCTAATCAAAAAACCAGATGGCATCCTCGCCAGACAAAATAATCTTTTTCACATATAGAGGCACCATAACCAGGGGTGTGATTAGGATATAACCTCCCTCACAGGGCTGGTATGTACTCCACACACTAATAAGCAGGTGCTCAAATGATGTTAGCATTGAGCTTGATAGCCAACATCATGTACATGTCATATAGTGACAGGGCGCCAGCCCAGCAGCACATGTGTGTACTTTAAATGTACTTATCTCAAAGAGACGAGTGTCTCATCCCTACGCGTTTCGCCCCATAAGGAGGTCCAGGGGGGCTCATCAGGGGAATGCCGATCATAGGCATAGGCAGCGGGCGAGGTGGGCGCTGCACGCGGTCCAAAGAAAGCTGTGGCCATGAGAGCGTCCCCGTGGTATAAGTGTGTTGGACCCGGAAGTGAATCCAATACCTCCGGAGTGCGTCGCAGCCAGTGCGCATGCCTAAGATGTCTCCTGCACAGTATCTAGGCCGTGTACCCCATCGCGCAAGTCCGAGAAAACTAACAGCGTCCTGACACCTTGCGCCAGTAATAGTGCCGGTGTATACATTACGCCCGATATTGAGCGCATCAGTGGTGTGTGTCTGAAGCGCAGATAGTGCGCATGCCCCCGATACTACTTCTTTCATACCATTCATACCATACTCCACACGAGCATAGTCCTGTGCATGCCACCAGAAGTCTCGGCACAGCAGCTCATAGCGCAAATGATAGCGCCAGTATATATGCATCATGGGTGCGCATAACAGCGTAATGCAGCATGGATGGAGCAGGAAGAGGGCATTTAGGTAACAAATGCTAATGCCATACGCTATCGGTAACTGAACATAAATAGAGTGGTTCCAAAAAAGACCAAATGGTCAGTTTGAAATACAGAAAGAGCCTGCCCAAAACAATCTAGGCAGGATGATTGAGACATATAGCCCTGATGATGAGGCCATAATAATCAGTCTACGGGACCTACAGCTTAACTCCTTCAAGTCACGGCCCTTTTTCGTTTTTGCGTTTTCATTTTTCACTTCCCTCCTTCCCAGAGCTATAACTTTTTTATTTTTCCGTCAATATGGTCATGTGAGGGCTTATTTTTTGCGGGACGAGTTGTACTTTTGAACGACACCATTGGTTTTACCATGTCTTTTACTAGAAAACGGGACAAAAATTCCAAGTGTGGTGAAATTGCAAAAACAAGTGCAATCCCACACTTGTTTTTTGCTTGGCTTTTTTGCTAGGTTCATTAAATGCTAAAACTAACTTGCCTTTGTGATTCTCTAACATGTCTAGGTTATTTTTTATCCAAGTGGTGAAAAAAAATTCAAAACTTTGCTTAAAAAAAAAAAAAGTGCCATTTTCCGATACCCAAAGCGTCTCCATTTTTCGTGATCTGGGGTCGGGTGAGGGCTTATTTTTTGCGTGCCGAGCTGACGTTCTTTTGATCGCCCGTTATTGCATTTTAATGCAATGTCACGGCGACCAAAAAAACGTAATTCTGGCGTTTCAGATTTTTTTCTCGCTACACTGTTTAGCGATCAGGTTAATGCTTTTTTTTATTGATAGATCGGGCGATTCTGAATGCGGCAATACCAAATACGTGTAGGTTTTTTTTTTTAAATTGTTTTATTTAGGATGGGGCGAAAGTGGGGTGATTTAAACTTTTATATTTTTTATATTTTTTTCATATTTTTAAAAACATTTTTTTTTACTTGTGCCATGCTTCAATAGCCTCCATGGGAGGCTAGAAGCTGGCATAGCCTGATCGGCTCTGCTACATAGCAGCGATCATTAGATCGCTGCTATGTAGCTGAAATGCAGGTGTGCTGTGAGCGCCGACCACAGGGGGGCGCTCACAGCAGGCCGGTATCAGTAACCATAGAGGTCCCAAGGACCTCTATGGTTACCTTCCTGATGCATCGCTGGCCCCCGATCATGTGACGGGGTCGGCGATGACATCATTTCCGGCCGCCCCGGCCGAAAGCGCCGGTTAAATGCCGCTGTCTGCGTTTGACAGCGGCATTTAACAGGTTAATAGCGGCGGGTGAATAGCGATTTCACCCGCCGCTATTGCGCACATGTCAGCTGTACAAAACAGCTGACATGTCGCGACTTTGATGTGGGCTCACTGTCGGAGCCCACATCAAAGGGGGTGACACGGCATGCGCTGTACTAGTACGGCGCATGTCGTGAAGGGGATATAGGCATATGTATAGGCATATGTACAGCTTGACCGAGGCAGTCTGATAGTCTAAGAGGTCTTCTGCACAGTATCTAGGCCGTGTACCCCATCGCGCAAGTCCGAGAAAACTAACAGCGTCATGACACCTTGCGCCAGTAATAGTGCCGGTGTATACATTACGCCCGATATCATGCATCACTAACAAGAGCACATGCAGAAGGACCACTGCCCTGGTGTAACCATAAAGTAGCAAAAGACCACGTATGCATAGTGCAATAAATTAGTCCACTAGTATTCTAAAAGGTAACAGAAGTCACTCTCTCTTGAGTGACAAATCAATAAATGGTGTCATGGTCTGTATGGACCAATATAACATTGGCAAGACACACTCTTGTACGGAATAACCAGATTTAAATAAAACACCCAAAATTTAACTGCTCATTCAACCCACCAAGGCTGACAGATTCCATTAAAAAGATCCATCTAGTCTCCCTCTGGATAATCCTTCTGTCCCAATTGCCCTGTCTCTCAGATTGGGTAACCGTCTCGATGTTCCGGAAGGCGGAATCGGCTCTGCAGAGCTGCGATGCGCGAACTTGCCATGCTGGAACGCCGCAAGTGAGCGCACTCTAGGCGGACCTTGTGCAGCAGTGCATCAAGATCCGGATAGTCCCTCAAAAAAGTCTGCACGACCAAGTTGAGCACAAGTGCCAGACATGGGATTTGAGTGAGGTGGCCTAGGCCCAGAGCTGCCACCAGAATTCGGCCATTGTCACACACTACCATGCCTGGCTGGAGATTCGCTGGCACAAACCACACGTCGCTCTCCTGCTTGATGGCATTCCAGAGCTCCTGCGCTGTGTGGCTTCAATTCCCCAAAGAAATTAATTTCAATACGGCCTGTTCACGTTTGGCCACAGCTGTGCTCATATCGGTCGTAACAGGTAAGCGTTCTCGGGTCCATGTGGAGGTAGACTGTGACGGCTCCTGCAGCGATGATTCAGAGGAACTGGAGTATGAGGAGGAGTCAATGTGTACAGACTGGATTCCTGCAATCCTTGGAGTTGGCAGAACACGTACAGTGCCACTCTCAAGATCTGTACCCGGCTCCACAACATTTACCCAATGGGCAGTGAGGGAAAGGTGTCGTCCCTGCCCATGGTTACTGGTCCATTGTAACAGGGCTACCGCGACAGAGAGGTTCCAGAGAACCGCAGCGCTCTGGGCCTCGTTCACACACAGTGAACAGAAGCTCTTCTCCTGTGTTCTGACCTGGCTGCTTTGTGCCAGCAGTGCAGGAGTTAACCTTATTGCTCAGTTGCTGAGAGCTGGGTCTCTCAGCTGAAGTGGATTTTGTAATCTCATCCTCCATATGAACTCAGCCCTGACTACAGCTATTGTCAGTGATCAGTTCAGCTGCCTGGCTTGGAGAGTCTGAAGGAGCATAGTGTTGGAGCTTGGAGGTTTATTTACAGAGATTGGTGTCTGCTGTTTTGGTTGTATGTTAAACCTGTTTTCCTTCCTAGTTTTTTCCTTCTCTTCCCTTCTCTGTGTTTCTTCTGTGGTTGTGTGAGCATTTGGTGAGTTTGAGACTTTAAGTTACCTTGTCTGTATACCCTGTTAGTTGTTGTATTTATACACTGGTGCAGTCCACCTCCCTTGGGGGGAGGGAGGCCACTGATAGGGCGTGCACAGGAGACAGGGATACGCTGGCGGCTCAGGCCTCCTAACCATCATAGGTACCCCTAAGATAAGGGAAAGCCAGGGCCCCATTATAGTGGCAGGGACAGGTGCGGGTCCCAGTATGCCATCCTGCCTTTTTATCGCCATTAACGGCGTGACATCCATGCATCGGTGGTCAGGTGGACCTTGCTACTGACGGTGTTTAGTAGTACATGTTTAATTTTTCCCTCCACATGCTTTTACAGGGCAAGGACGGCTTGCCTGTTGAAATAAAAGCGGCTGGGCAAGTTGTATTGTGGGACTGCCAATGCCATGAAGTTACGGAATGTGTCAGTCTCCACCAGCCTGAATGAGAGCATTTCAAGGGACAGTAGTTTTGCAATGCCAGCATTCAGAGCCTCTACTCGAGGGTGGTTTGCCGAGTATGAGCGCCTTTTCTCCCATGCCTGTGCTACCTACTGCGCTAAAAGCTCTCATTTTTCATATTTCTAGTGCAGTAATGCAGTTCAAATTTCGTTTTTTCAAGTTTGCATGTTTTGGCGCTGCAGTGTGCTGCCCTATTTATTTAACTATATACGAGTTGGCGACTCTGGGTTCAGCACCTGTTCACACTCAGTCTATGTTTGGATGTGCAGGTCAGGTTTTTGAAATGTATTCTCTAGCCTTCTGATCGTGCACTCCCCGCCTCCTAGCTTCAGGTGTTTTAATTATAGTAGGTCCAATACCCCTCCACATAGAGAGAGAATTTGAGTCCAAGAAGAGGTTTCACATGTACCCATTCAGATGGAGACGTTTATTCTCAGTGAGGTAGGTCAAGCGTAGGACCTCGTATAAGAGAGATGCCTTAACGTGGCTACGAGGTACACATAAAATTGGCCATTTTTGTGCGCTAAAAGCTCTCATTTTTCATATTTCTAGTGCAGTAATGCAGTTCAAATTTCGTTTTTTCAAGTTTGCATGTTTTGGCGCTGCAGTGTGCTGCCCTATTTATTTAACTATATACGAGTTGGCGACTCTGAGTTCAGCACCTGTTCACACTCAGTCTATGTTTGGATGTGCAGGTCAGGTTTTTGAAATGTATTCTCTAGCCTTCTGATCGTGCACTCCCCGCCTCCTAGCTTCAGGTGTTTTAATTATAGTAGGTCCAATACCCCTCCACATAGAGAGAGAATTTGAGTCCAAGAAGAGGTTTCACATGTACCCATTCAGATGGAGACGTTTATTCTCAGTGAGGTAGGTCAAGCGTAGGACCTCGTATAAGAGAGATGCCTTAACGTGGCTACGAGGTACACATAAAATTGGCCATTTTTGTGCGCTAAAAGCTCTCATTTTTCATATTTCTAGTGCAGTAATGCAGTTCAAATTTCGTTTTTTCAAGTTTGCATGTTTTGGCACTGCAGTGTGCTGCCCTATTTATTTAACTATATACGAGTTGGCGACTCTGGGTTCAGCACCTGTTCACACTCAGTCTATGTTTGGATGTGCAGGTCAGGTTTTTGAAATGTGCTACCAATGGCTGTAGACTGGCCTAGGAGTGTGAGGATGACAGGGAACATGGTGCTGTGGGTGGAATTACACTGTGTCTCTGTACAACAGTGCCAGAGGTTCTTCCATGGCGATCCTGTGAGGAAGCCTAACCAGCTGTGTGTGAGCTGGAGGAAGAGGCTACAACACGAGCTGAAGAGGTGGTAGGTGGCGCTGTAGGTTGGCCTAGGTCTTCAGTGTGTCTTTGTAACTCCACGACGTGCTTGGTCCACACATGTTTCCACATATTTGTGGTATTGAGGTTGCTGACACTTTTCCCTCTTTTTACTTTCTGATTACACAGCTTGCATTTGACAAAGCAAATGTCATCTGCAACTGTGTCAAAAAAGGACCAGGCACTGCAAGTCTTGGGAGCGCCCGTTTTAGGTTTTGGAAGAGGCATGCTCCTAATGAGTGCCGAAGTGGAGACTACAGGCAACCCAGTCTGCCCCCTCCCTCTCCCTCCTTTTTGGGCCGTTCGGTGAAACTCTTCCTCAGAGCTGCTCCCACCAGCTTTCTGTACCTCATGCCATGATGGGTCAAGGACCTCATCATCTACACTACCCTCTTCCAACAACTGCTTCTCCTGGGTAGTCTCGGCAGCACAGTACGCACTGAGGTGCGCTGACCCACCCTCCTCTTCAGATTCAGAGAGACAAAGCAGTTGCGCATCACTGCATACTGCCTCTTCTTCAATTTCTCGAATGCTGCTTGGCTGGCCCCCTCTTTCCAAGCCAAGAGATTCAGAGAACAGAAGTAGAGATGGCTCCTGTCCAGGTCTCTCTGACTGCCTGGGCAATTTGGCAGGTGGTGAAGAGACAGATGGGTGCTCTTCAGTAGGGTTGAGCGAAACGGATCGTTCATTTTCATAAGTCGCCGACTTTTGGCACAGTCGGGTTTCATGAAACCCGACCCGATCCCTGTGTGGGGTCGGCCATGCGGTACGCGACTTTCGCGCCAAAGTCGTGTTTCAATGACGTGAAAAGCGCCATTTTTCAGCCAATGAAGGTGGACGCAGAGTCTGGGCAGCGTGATGACATAGGTCTCAGTCCCCACCATCTTAGAGAAGGGCATTGCAGTGATTGGCTTGCTGTCTGCGGCGTCACAGGGGCTATAAAGGGGCGTTCCCGCCGACCGCCATGTTACTGCTGCTGATCTGAGCATAGGGAGAGGTTGCTGCCGCTTCGTCAGAAGCAGGGATAGCGTTAGGCAGGGTCCATTAACCCCCAAACCGCTTGTGCTGTAGCGATTTCCACTGTCCAACACCACCTTTTGTTTGCAGGGACAGTGGAAGCTACATTTTTTTCCTCAGCGCTGTAGCTCATTGGGCTGCCCTAGAAGGCTCCCTGATAGCTATATTGCTGTGTGTACGCCGCTGTGCAAACCAACTGCTTTTTTTAAAGCACAAATCCTGTTGCTCCTTCCTTTCTGCACAGCTATCTTGTTTGTTTGTCCACACTTTTGATTTAATTTGTGCAGCAGTCCACTCCTTGTTATTGCTGCCTGCCATACCTTGCTGAGATTACTGCAGGGAGATAGTAATTGTAGGACAGTCCCTGTTTTTTTTTTTAATTCTCCCTGAAAAAAAATAAAAAGTGGGAGATTAATCTTGGCATTTGTGCTTGAGTGCCAGTTGTGTGTGCCATCTCTCTCCAATTGTGGGGCACAGAAAGCCTAGTGTCTATAATCCTTTTTTTTTTTTTTTTTTTTAATTCTCCCTAAAAAAAAAATAGTGGGAGATTAAGATTGGCATTTCTGCTAGAGTGCCAGTCCTGTGTGTGCCATCTCTCTCCAATTTTGGGGCACAGAAAGCCTAGTGTGTAATACTGGCCCTGATTTCTTGGCAATTCTCCCTAACAAAAAAAAGTAGTGGGAGATTAAGATTGGCATTTCTGCTAGAGTGCCAGTCCTGTGTGTGCCAGCTCTCTCCAATTTTGGGGCACAGAAAGCCTAGTGTGTAATACTGGCCCTGATTTCTTGGCAATTCTCCCTAACAAAAAAAGTAGTGGGAGATTAAGATTGGCATTTCTGCTAGAGTGCCAGTCCTGTGTGTGCCATCTCTCCAATTTTGGGGCACAGAAAGCCTAGTGTGTAATACTGGGCCTGATTTCTTGACAATTCTCCCAGAAACAAAAAAAAGTGGGAGATTAAGATTGGCATTTGTGCTTGAGTGACAATCCTGTGTGTGTGGCATCTCTCTCAAATTGTGGGCCACAGAAAGCCTAGTGTCTTTTTTTTTTATTTTGGTTTTTAAATTCTCCCTGAAAAAAAAAATAGTGGGAGATTAATATTGGCATTTGTGCTTCTGTGCCAGTCGTGTGTGTCATCTCTCTGAAATTGTGGGCCACAGAAAGCCTAGTGTCTTTTTTTTTATTTTGGTTTTTAAATTCTCCCTGAAAAAAAATAAATAGTGGGAGATTAATATTGGCATTTGTGCTTGAGTGCCAGTCGTGTGTGCCATCTCTCTCAAATTGTGGGCCACAGAAAGCCTAGTGTCTGTTTTTTATTTTATTTTGGTTTTTAAATTCTCCCTGAAAAAAAAAAAAGTGGGAGATTAATATTGGCATTTGTGCTTCAGTGCCAGTCGTGTGTGCCATCTCTCTCAAATTGTGGGCCACAGAAAGCCTAGTGTCTTTTTTTTTATTTTGGTTTTTAAATTCTCCCTGAAAAAAAAAATAGTGGGAGATTAATATTGGCATTTGTGCTTCTGTGCCAGTCGTGTGTGCCATCTCTCTGAAATTGTGGGCCACAGAAAGCCTAGTGTCTGTTTTTTTTTTGGTTTTTAAATTCTCCCTGAAAAAAAATAAATAGTGGGAGATTAATATTGGCATTTGTGCTTGAGTGCCAGTCGTGTGTGCCATCTCTCTCAAATTGTGGGCCACAGAAAGCCTACTGTCTGTTTTTTATTTTATTTTTGTTTTTAAATTCTCCCTGAAAAAAAATAAATAGTGGGAGATTAATATTGGCATTTGTGCTTGAGTGCCAGTCGTGTGTGCCATCTCTCTCAAATTGTGGGCCACAGAAAGCCTAGTGTCTGTTTTTTTTTTTTTTTGGTTTTTAAATTCTCCCTGAAAAAAAAAAATAGTGGGAGATTAATATTGGCAATTGTGCTTCAGTGCCAGTCGTGTGTGCCATCTCTCTCAAATTGTGGGCCACAGAAAGCCTAGTGTCTTTTTTTTTATTTTGGTTTTTAAATTCTCCCTGAAAAAAAAATAGTGGGAGATTAATATTGGCATTTGTGCTTCAGTGCAAGTCGTGTGTGCCATCTCTCTCAAATTGTGGGCCACAGAAAGCCTAGTGTCTGTTTTTTTTTTTGGGGGGGGTTTAAATTCTCCCTGAAAAAAAATAAATAGTGGGAGATTAATATTGGCATTTGTGCTTCTGTGCCAGTCGTGTGTGCCATCTCTCTCAAATTGTGGGCCACAGAAAGCCTAGTGTCTGTTTTTTTTTTTGGTTTTTAAATTCTCCCTGAAAAAAAATAAATAGTGGGAGATTAATATTGGCATTTGTGCTTCAGTGCAAGTCGTGTGTGCCATCTCTCTCAAATTGTGGGCCACAGAAAGCCTTGTGTCTGTTTTTTTTTTTTGGGGGGGGGGGTTAAATTCTCCCTGAAAAAAAATAAATAGTGGGAGATTAATATTGGCATTTGTGCTTCTGTGCCAGTCGTGTGTGCCATCTCTCTCAAATTGTGGGCCACAGAAAGCCTAGTGTCTGTTTTTTTTTTTTGGTTTTTAAATTCTCCCTGAAAAAAAATAAAAAGTGGGAGATTAATATTGGCATTTGTGCTTGAGTGCCAGTCGTGTGTGCCATCTCTTTCAAATTGTGGGCCACAGAAAGCCTAGTGTCTGTTTTTTTTTTTTTTTTTGGTTTTTAAATTCTCCCTGAAAAAAAAAAAAATAGTGGGAGATTAATATTGGCATTTGTGCTTCAGTGCCAGTCGTGTGTGCCATCTCTCTCAAATTGTGGGCCACAGAAAGCCTAGTGTCTGTTTTTTTTTTTTTTTGGTTTTTAAATTCTCCCTGAAAAGAATAAATAGTGGGAGATTAATATTGGCATTTGTGCTTCAGTGCCAGTCGTGTGTGCCATCTCTCTCAAATTGTGGGCCACAGAAAGCCTAGTGTCTGGTTTTTTTTTTTATTTTGGTTTTTAAATTCTCCCTGAAAAAAAATAAATAGTGGGAGATTAATATTGGCATTTGTGCTTCAGTGCCAGTCCTGCGTGTGTTGCATCTGTCTCATTTTGTGCCACAGAAAACCGAGTGTGTAACATTGTGCCTGATTTTCCTTGCAGTCTCACCCACCTACAAAGGGATATCTAAATCCTACAGAAGTTTGAGTTCACCTTGTAAGTTGTTTTACAGTAACAAATACCGTTACTTTGGTTACGTTTTTAAAACAATGAAGAAGTCTGGTGGAAGAGGTCGTGGCCGTGGGCGTTCATTGCCAGCTGGTAATGATGGTAGTGGTGGTGGAGCATCAGGTGGTCGTGGGAAAAACAATATAGCACCTAAGTTTTGAGCTGTGGAGCCAGGGTGCAGGCGGCAGTAGTTCTGAAGCGGAGGAGGAAGGGCCGCAGCAGGCATCAACATCGCAACAGGTTCCATCTGCCGGGCCCGTATCTGGCCCAAAACGCGTGGCAAAGCCAAAAACAGTTGGAGGACAGCGTGGCCATCCGGTTAAAGATGCTCAGTCTGCAATGCCTGAAAAGGTATCCGATGGTAGAAAGAGTGCAGTCTGGCATTTTTTTAAACAACATCCAAATGATCAGTGCAAAGTCATCTGTCAAAAATGTTCAACTACCTTAAGCAGAGGTCAGAATCTGAAAAGTCTAAATACAAGTTGCATGCATAGACATTTAACCACCATGCATTTGCAAGCCTGGACTAACTACCAAACGTCCCTTAAGGTTGTAGCACCCTCGGCCAATGAAGCTAGTCAGCAACGCTACATCCCTTCCGTCACTGTAAGGCCACCATTTTCCACACCACCTGCAGTATCTGTGCAGGTTTCGTTGCCAGGCCAAAGCAGTCAGGGTCAGGGAATCACCAGTTTCGTAGTAGGAAACACTGCATCTAGGGCACCGGCAAGAATACCGTCTCCAACCGTCTCTCAGTCTGCCATGTCCACCGGCACCCCCGCTAGTTCCACGATCTCCAGCTCTCCAGTCCAGCTCACCCTACATGAGACTCTCGTTAGAAAAAGGAAGTACTCATCCTCGCATCCGTATACACAGGGTTTGAATGCCCACATAGCTAGACTAATCTCGTTAGAGATGATGCCCTACCGGTTAGTTGAAAGCGAAGCTTTCAATGCCCTGATGGACTACGCTGAACCACGCTACGAGCTACCCAGTCGACACTTCTTTTCGAGAAAAGCCATCCCAGCCCTCCACCAGCATGTTAAAGAGCGCATCGTCCATGCACTCAGGCAATCTGTGAGTACAAAGGTGCACCTGACAACAGATGCATGGACCAGTAGGCATGGCCAGGGACGTTACGTGTCCATCACGGCACACTGGGTGAATGTGGTGGATGCAGGGTCCACAGGGGACAGCAATTTTGGGACAGTTCTGCCTAGCCCACGGTCTAGGAAACAGTTGGCTGTAGCCGTTCGCACCCCCTCCTCCTCCTCGTCCTCCTGCAGAAGCGAGAGCTCGTCCAGAGACCGCAGTCGCACAACCACTCCATCCGCAGCTGCCACTGTTGCACACCAGGTGTCCCATTATGGGGCAGCTATTGGCAAGCATCAGCAGGCTGTATTGGCTATGAAGTGTTTTTGCGACAACAGACACACCACGGAAGTTCTGTCTGAGTTCTTGCAGAAAGAAACGCAGTCGTGGCTGGGCACTGTAGATCTTGAGGCAGGCAAGGTAGTGAGTGATAACGGAAGGAATTTCATGGCTGCCATCGCCCTTTCCCAACTGAAACACATTCCTTGTCTGGCTCACACCTTAAACCTGGTGGTGCAGTGCTTCCTGAAAAGTTATCCGGGGTTATCCGACCTGCTCCTCAAAGTGCGCGGACTTTGCTCGCATATCCACCGTTCGCCCATACACTCCAGCCATATGCAGACCTATCAGCGGTCTTTGAACCTTCCCCAGCATCGCCTAATCATCGACGTTGCAACAAGGTGGAACTCAACACTGCACATGCTTCAGAGACTGTGCGAACAGAGGTGGGCTGTTATGTATTTGTGGGAGGATACACATACACGGGCAGGCAGTAGGATGGCAGACATGGAGTTGTCAGGTGTGCAGTGGTCGAAGGTACAAGACATGTGTCAAGTCCTTCAGTGTTTTGAGGAATGCACACGGCTAGAAAGTGCAGACAATGCCATAATAAGCATGAGCATCTCCCTAATGCATCTGCTGATGCAAAGTTTGACGCACATAAAGGAGCAGGCGTCTGCAGCAGAGGAAGAGGAAAGCCTTGATGACAGTCAGCCATTGTCTGGTCAGGGCAGTGTACAGGACGAGGTAGTGGGCGAACAGGAGGAGGAGGACGAGGAGGATGATGGGGATGAGTATTTTTTTTAATGAGGAAGCTTCTCCGGGCCACTGGAAATTGGTGGCGTGGCAAGGCCGGGTTCTGTTTTTTTGAGAGACACAAGTGACGTAGATTTGCCTGAAACTGCCCCTCAACCCAGCACAACCGCAGATTTGACAACTGGAACTTTGGCCCACATGGCGGATTATGCCTTTCGTATCCTCAAAGGGGACACACGCATTATTAAAATGATGACCGATGAAGATTACTGGTTGGCCTGCCTCCTTGATCCTCGCTATAAAGGCAAGTTGCAAAATATAATGCCACATGAGAACTTGGAACAAATATTAGCAACCAAACAATCAACTCTTGTTGACCGTTTGATTCAGGCATTCCCAGCACACAGCGCCGGTGATCGTTCTCACAAGAGCTGCAGGGGGCAGCAGACCAGAGGTGTTAGAGGTGCACAAATCAGAAGTGGTGTTGGACAGAGGAGTTTTCTGACCAGGTTGTGGAGTGATTTTGCTATGACCGCAGACAGGACAGGTACTGCAGCATCAATTCAAAGTGACAGGAGACAACATTTGTCCAATATGGTTACTAACTATTTTTCATCCCTTATCGATGTTCTCCCTCAACCATCATTCCCATTTGATTACTGGGCATCCAAATTAGACACCTGACCACGCCAGAATTGGCAAAATATGCATTGCAGGAGCTTGCTTGCCCAGCAGCTAGTGTGCTATCAGAAAGAGTATTCAGTGCTGCTGGTTCAATATTAACCGAAAAAAGGACTCGTCTGGCTACCCAAAATGTTGATGATCTAACCTTCATTAAAATGAACCACTACTGGATTTCGAATTATATTGCCCCACCTTTCCCGGCTGACACCTAGCTTTCCAATGAAAAGGTGTTGCTTCTGGACTGCTCTGACTGAGTTTTCCAATCTCGTAATTTGCAGCAGCTGTTTGTCCAGCATACGACATGTTTACACCTCCCTAAATGGCAAAACTCCCCCCACGGGGCCGTGGTCTCGCCACTTGGCGCAAGCACCCGTGAGAGTGCCGTTTGTCTGAAGAGGTGGGTGTGCACGCTTTTGGTCGACGGCACTGCCACTGGGTCCCTCATAGTACAATAAAGTGTCTCTGGCGGTGGTGGCGCGCAACCAACGTCAGACACACCGTTGTAACATGAGGGGCCCTGGGCCTGTACCGCCAGCCACAAGATAGTTTCCCCCCCAAGCTCAAACAGTGCTCTACGATTTGCAAAATTATCTCTCACAGCTCCACCAATGTTTAGTCTATGCGCTGACATCCTTCAATGCCTGGCACTGACAATACCAATGTGTTGACATGTATGATGCTACTTAAAATAGTCAGGGGCAGTGTCCTATATTTACACCAGTAAATACTTTGCGCCAAATTCCTAGGTCTGAAACTCAGCAGAAGAGCCCACCCCTGTACCTAAGTATGCCACCCTTTTGTTTTTTGGTTTTGTTGTATTGCGAGACATTAACATCTATTTATTTTTTGGGAGTACTAACTGTCAGACGCTCATTATAATCGGCCTCCGCTGACAACATCAATGCTGCCTGTGTACCCCTGCAAGATAATTCCAAGTGCATTGAGCCTACTTTTGTTACGTTAGGCCTACTAAGCCTGTCTGCGGTCCCTCCTTCCAATAGTCCTCCACTGACCACACCACTGCTGCCCGTATACCCCTGGAAGCTATTTTAAAGTGCCTACAGCCAACTTTTGTTATGTTAGGCCTACTAAGCCTGTCTGCGGTCCCTCCTTCCAATAGTCCTCCACTGACCACACCACTGCTGCCCGTGTACCCCTGGAACCTATTTTAAAGTGCCTACAGCCAACTTTTGTTATGTTAGGCCTACTAAGCCTGTCTGCAGTCCCTCCTTCCAATAGTCCTCCACTGACCACACCACTGCTGCCCGTGTACCCCTGGAACCTATTTTAAAGTGCCTACAGCCAACTTTTGTTATGTTAGGCCTACTAAGCCTGTCTGCGGTCTCTCCTTCCACTAGTCCTCCACTGACCACACCACTGCTGCCCGTGTACCCCTGGAACCTATTTTAAAGTTCCTACAGCCAACTTTTGTTATGTTAGGCCTACTAAGCCTGTCTGCGGTCCCTCCTTCCAATAGTCCTCCACTGACCACACCACTGCTGCCCGTGTACCCCTGGAACCTATTTTAAAGTGCCTACAGCCAACTTTTGTTCTGTTAGGCCTACTAAGCCTGTCTGCGGTCCCTCCTTCCAATAGTCCTCCACTGACCACACCACTGCTGCCAGTGTACCCCTGGAACCTATTTTAATGTGCCTACAGCCTACTTTTGTTATGTTAGGCCTACTAAGCCTGTCTGCGGTCCCTCCTTCCAATAGTCCTCCACTGACCACACCACTGCTGCCCGTGTACCCCTGTAACCTTTTTTAAAGTGCCTACAGCCAACTTTTGTTATGTTAGGCCTACTAAGCCTGTCTGCGGTCCCTCCTTCCAATAGTCCTCCACTGACCACACCACTGCTGCCCGTGTACCCCTGGAAGCTATTTTAAAGTGCCTACAGCCTACTTTTGTTATGTTAGGCCTACTAAGCTTGTCTGCAGTCCCTCCTTCCAATAGTCCTCCACTGACCAGACCAATGCTGCCCGTGTACCCTTGGAACCTATTTTAAAGTGCCTACAGCCTACTTTTGTTATGTTAGGCCTACTAAGCCTGTCTGCGGTTCCTCCTTCCAATAGTCTTCCACTGACCAGACAAATGCTGTCCATGTACCCCTGGAACCTATTTTAAATTGCATAGAGCATCCTTTTTTTAATAGTAGGCATACTAAGTCTGTCTGTGGTCCATAATTGAAATTGTCCTCGACTGACCAGAGCAATGCTGCCTGTGTACCCCTGTAACCTTTTTTAAACTGCATTGAGCCAAATTTTTTGTTTAAGGCCTACTACCTGTGTCTGTCTGCGCCACTCAATACAGCTGTCCTCCTCTGAAAAAAGCTGAGAGTCAATAGTCTGGTTTTCAGCCTATAGGAATTTGAAAACTGCATTGGGGCTACTACTTCGGTAGGGCCTACTAACGGTGTCTGCCGCTCCAAAGTGTTCTCCAGGTTGCCTCTACATAGCTTCGATCTTCTAGCTCTCGTTCAGTAGTTGTTGAAACAACACTGCATTAGGCCTACAAGTTGGGTCTGGGTTGTAGAGACGGTGTCTGCCGCTCCAAGTTGTTCTCCAGGTTGCCTCTCCATAGCTTCGATCTTCTAGCTCTCGTTCAGTAGTTGTTGAAACAACACTGCATTAGGCCTACAAGTTGGGTCTGGGTTGTAGAGACGGTGTCTTCCGCTCCAAGGTGTTCTCCAGGTTGCCTCTCCATAGCTTTGATCTTCTAGCTCTCATTCAGTAGTTGTTGAAACAACACTGCATTAGGCCTACAAGTTGGGTCTGGGTTGTAGAGACGGTGTCTGCCGCTCCAATGTGTTCTCCAGGTTGCCTCTCCATAGCTTCAATCTTCTAGCTCTCTTTCAGTAGTTGTTGAAACAACACTGCATTAGGCCTACAAGTTGGGTCTGGGTTGTAGAGACGGTGTCTGCCGCTCCAAGGTGTTCTCCAGGTTGCCTCTCCATAGCTTCGATCTTCTAGCTCTCATTCAGTAGTTGTTGAAACAACACTGCATTAGGCCTACAAGTTGGGTCTGGGTTGTAGAGACGGTGTCTGCCGCTCCAAGGTGTTCTCCAGGTTGCCTCTCCATAGCTTCGATCTTCTAGCTCTCGTTCAGTAGTTGTTGAAACAACACTGCATTAGGCCTACAAGTTGGGTCTGGGTTGTAGAGACGGTGTCTTCTGCTCCAAGGTGTTCTCCAGGTTGCCTCTCCATAGCTTCGATCTTCTAGCTCTCGTTCAGTAGTTGTTGAAACAACACTGCATTAGGCCTACAAGTTGGGTCTGGGTTGTAGAGACGGTGTCTTCCGCTCCAAGGTGTTCTCCAGGTTGCCTTTCCTGAGCTTCTATCTTCAGGCTCTTGTTAAATATTTGTTAAATGGAACAACTGCATTTGGCCTACTAGTTGTGTTGGGGCCTACTAACAGTGTCTGCCGCTCCTTGCTGTTCTCCTGGTTTCCATTTTCAGGCTCTCGTTAAGTAGTTGTTAATGTTAGACTGCATTTGGCCTACTAGTTGGCTTGGGGCCTACTATCGGTGTCTGCCGCTCCTTGCTGTTCTCCTCCACTGAACAAAGCTGTGCCGCCTGTTTACTACTGTTGCCAATTTTGAACTGCATTTAGGCTACTTACTGATTTGGGCCTACTCTCTGTGTCAGCCTCTCATTACAGTTGTCCTCCACTGCAATGCCCCCTGGTTAGTCCTGTTACCAATTTTGAACTGCATTTAGCCCACTTTATTCTTTGAGCCTATATCTGTGTTTCCTCCTCATCCTGCCCATTGCCCAGCCAGTGATAGATGAGTCTGCTGGTACATTGACCCATAACGCAACATTCTCCGTGCACGCTACACAGCAAGATTGTGACCCTGCTGAAAGTCAGGTTCCTCTTCCCGCATACCATACCACCTTACATGGGGACAAAGAGGAAGGTGCAGATGAAAGTGCAGGTTCCTTCATCAGGTGGGGGGAGGAATACTCGTTGGCGACGTCACTGGCACAGGGCCCCTCATAGTACGCAAAAGTGTCACTGCCGGTGGGAGGCGCCCCCGCCGTGCAAACACACTGCCGTACTTTGAGGGGCCCTGTGCCAGTGCCAATGCCAATGAGTGGGCCCCCCCTGCTTGCTCAGGATCACAGCACTTGCAAAGTTGAAATACTTACCTCTCCCTGCTCCACTGCCGTGACGTGGTCCAGAATTCCTGGGCCCACTAAATACTTGAACCAGCCCTACCCCCCACAACTTTAGCCAAATGACCCCCAATTTTCAATGCCTTACTATTATTATAAGGTAAATTAAGATTGACAAGCTTCAGTAACAAGAATGGATGTTTTTGCCATTAAAATGGGCACTGTACATGTTTTCCTGGCCTCCACTCACTGCCGACTATGCTCCCCCATTGACTTGCATTGGGTTTCGTGTTTCGGTCGATCCCCGACTTTTCGCGATAATCGGCAGATTCCACTCGACTCGACTGTTGAGATAGTCGGGTTTCGCGAAACCCGACTCGACCCTAAAAAACTAAAAGTCGCTCAACTCTACTCTTCAGTGCTCTGGACCTGGAGGATGTTGCAATAATTGAAGTCGATGTGTTAGCTGCCATCCATCTGACAACGGCTTCAATTTGTTCCTCCCGCAGCAGTGGGGTATGGCGAACTCCTACAAAGCTGCGCATAAAGGACTGTTCCCTGGTAAAACTGGGGGATGCTGAGTCACTGGTGCCCGCAGCAGGCACAGAATCCCCACGTCCTCTCCCTGCAGAAACTCCACGCCCACGACCACGTGCCTTTCTCCTTGCCTAAAGATAGGCAGAAAAGTACTAAGGGCTTAGTGTGCTTATTCCTGAACAGCTGCTAACAGGTTTAAGAAACGCTAATTTTATAAAGTATGGACTAGACTTTAATATGAGCTAATGTGGCCTACACAACTGTAAAGTGGAGTGTTTGGTGAACTTTATTTCCTTTTTTTTCACAAAAAGACACTGGATGTGCCGAAAGATGTAAAACCGATAGTATCACAAACTTTTTGTAGCTATTACAATGCAGGAAGGTAACCTACAATGCAATAGATGAGGCTCCAAAAATAGGCTAATACTAATCTGGCTGGGGCTGCAGGGCACAAGCCCACAGAAAGTCTCCTCTATCTACTCCTATATAGTGTTTTCAAGCAATCTAGCTGGATACGGATGGAAACACACTAATAGGAGAAATCAGGAAAAATGTGCAGCAGCACTAATGCAAAAAAGGACAATGTAACAGTATGAGGCAGTGACGCATGCTGAGCGGACTACAACCAGATGTGGCTGCAGAACACACTACCGTGTAAGCTGCACTCACACACACAGACCTCGCAGACAGCCATAAACAGCGCTGCAAGGCTTCAGAAAAGCTCCTCTATCTACTCCTATATAGTGTTTGCACGCAATCTAGCTGGATACAGATGGAAACACACTAATAGGAGAAATCAGGAAAAATGTGCAGCAGCACTAATGCAAAAAAGGACAATGTAACAGTATGAGGCAGTGACACATGCTGAGCGGACTACAACCAGACGTGGCTGCAGAACACACTGCAGTGTGAGCTGCACTCACACACAGAGACCTCGCAGACAGTCGTGAACAGCACTGCAAGGCCAAAAAAAGGTTCTCACACAGCGGTTGCTAAAGTAGCCTGGGTAAAGCACAATGAAGCAAATCGCTATCTCAAACTGTCCCTCAGTCAGAACAGCAGCGTCCTGTCCCTAACTGAATTCACAGCAGAGTGAACCTAAAATGGCGGCGGCGGCTTTTATAGTGCATCATGACATCATTTCAGCAGCCAATCACAGCCATGCCATTAGTTACATGTCTAACATGCATAACAGGATGTGCCCACACTTCTTAGGATTCTCCATTGACTAAATTAAATCAAACTGGCTCATTGCATTATGGGAACTTCCAATTCCGGTATTCGATATTGCAAAAGTATCGGAACTCCGATACCGTGAATATCGGCCGATACCCGATATTGCAGTATCGGAATACTCAACACCAATAATGATACCAAGTTACAGCATGTTGTTGGAATAGTGGGTTGGGGTAGATGTAGTCCCTTTCAAATCTGTCCATATGTAGGTTTGCGTATGCAGGGGTCTTGGCGCTTGGACATAAAACGCGGTTCACCGCGCACAGCACACACACTGCACAGACGCCGCTGTACCTGCATCCTACACTACACCACCAATGACTGTAAGTACATCACATGTTGAAGCACGCTATAATTCCCCCCCCCTTTTCCCCCCCCCCCCCTCTTTGCTATCCTTGTACGTAGCCCATACTTACCCTGCTACATTTTTCTATGTGTCTATTCAGCTTGGGCATAACACCAGGACAACAATTTCCTGGGAAATCTGTGCATACACTGAACAAAGCCAGCTGGACTGGTATTTAATTAACTGACAAAGCATCAGCAAGTGTCTGCAGAACTCTTTCTGTGTGGTGCAACACAGAGGCAAAAGGGAACTAAAGAGACTGACACCCTGCATCCTGAGCTGTCATATGTTTACCCGGCTGCACTCCAGAGGATAAAGAGTGCAGTGCACTGAGTACAGAGACTTGATACCGGGGTGTGGTGACCCATGGAAACTGGACCGAGGGAAGTTCGGCCTGTTTATTGACTGCATCATATAGCCATGTATTACTAATGGACTGTATGAAGAAGCCGTATAATGTATAGACTGTGTGAAGTAACACAATAAAGGAACGTTTTGTTCGAACTTGCCTGGGTCCCTGCCTTCTCACTGTGTATGGTCCTATAGCTGCATCACAATATGTGTGTGTGTATATATATATATATATAATATATGTATATACGTTATTAATGTTTTGTCAATCTAACAGGTGTTGCGAATCTAATGTAATCACCAGTATCTTAACTTCACTTGTAGGTGGCCTCGTTACTAAAATATCTGCAGCAGGTGATTCATCAAGCATTTCTGTACTTGATTTCACAGGCCAGCAAAGAACTTTAGTAACCTTAAGGCCATGTTCACACAGTGCGTTTTTTACTGCGGAACCGCAGCGTTTTTGCACAATGTACCCTATGGAAAACAGGACCCACTGTGCACATGATGCGGGAATCGGGAAAAAAAGCCGCGCTGAATAGCTGCGGGAAAAAAGAAGTACCATGTCACTTCTTTTTTCGGAGCCGCAGCGGTTCTGCACCCATAGACCTCCATTGTGAGGTCAAACCCGCAGTAAAACCCGCAGATCCAAAATATATCTGCGGGTTTTATTGCGGTTTGTGCTGCAGAACCGCTGCAGCAGGAAGTGCGGGGAAGCGGGCGGAAGTGCGTGGGCGGAGTGTGGCTGCCCCGATCCCACCCCCCCATGCTCCGATGCCCCCCCCCGTGCTCCGATGCCCCTCCCCCGTGCTCCGCTACGTCATCATCTCGTGAGATTGCAATACATGGAGCGGTCACCGGAGCGTCGCGAGGAGCGGAAAAGGCACCGGAAGGTGAGTATATGATGATTTTTTATTTTTTTTATTATTTTTAACATTAGATCTTTTTACTATTGAGGCTGCATATGCAGCATCAATAGTAAAACAGTTGTTCACACAGGGTTAATAGCAGAGTTAATGGAGTTCGTTACACCCCAGCATAACGCGGTCCTTTAGCGCTGCCATTAACCCTGTGTGAGCGCTGACTGGAGGAAAGTATTGAGCGGGCACTGACTGTGGGGAGGAAGGAGCGGCCATGTTGGACTGCGCCCGTCGCTGATTGGACATGGCAATGGTCGTGGGCGTTTTGCCACGACCAATCAGCGACTTGGATTCCATGACAGACAGAGGCCACGACCAATGAATATCCATGACAGACAGACAGAAGGACAGACGGAAGTGACCCTTAGACGATTATATAGTAGACTAGATGGTGGCTCGATTCTAACGCATTGTGTATTCTAGAATATGTATGTATGTACGTCGCGCTGTGAGTGGGGGTTAAATTCCGCGCCAATATCGCTGATTGTTCGCGGCCGGCCGCATAGTATATAGCACAGCCATGTAGTATATAGCACAGCCACGTAGTATATAGCACAGCCACGTAGTATATAGCACAGCCCACTGTCATGATTGGACTGGCGAGTAAACTGGGACCAGGGGCACCTTTCCTGGCCCTAGCTCTAAGGGGCGCCCTAACTCGCCCTGTTCCCCGGGATACCTCAGATGGCGAGGATGCCGGGGCCTCCGCCCTTGCCCTGTCTCCTGACTGCCGCCCTGCGTCTGTCCCCCTCCCCACCCGGGGAAGAGAGGCGCTACCGTGTACAACAGTACACCAACCCGACAAACAGGGCAACAAAGATAAGGGTAAAAAGAAAACTCCACTCACACAAAATATGCTCTCACAAATAACAGAGGTATCCACCAGGGTGTGAAGGATGGGGAGGGTAAATAAAGCAGGTAAGGATGAGGAATTTTCCAAGCGTACCAACCATACAACTGTCGCACAATAAATTCCTCCAGCTCTCCAAACACCAGCTCCTCACTACTCCAGGTCTATCAAGCAAGTGCTATCTCAGACAAGGATCTGACCAGAAGGCCTAGCTTTCAAAGGAGAGAGGAGTGGCTAACCAAGCACAGCTGAAAGCAGGAATTTCCACATGGTCTATTAACCCCTGTCCTGCTGAAAGAAAATGAAACACTTAATACACAGGAGAAGTGCTTCTTCTCAGCGATGAAGCAGAAGCCATCAGACGCCGTGGTCTTCTGGTACTGCTCTGTCGCGGTAGCTCCCTGACACCCACGTAGTATATAACACAGCCCATGCAACAGATAGCACAGCCACGTAGTATATAGCAGCCACGTAGTATATAGCACAGCCACGTAGTATATAGCACAGCCATGTAGTATATAGCACAGCCCATGCAGTAGATAGCACAGCCTCGTAGTATATAGCACAGCCACGTAGTATATAGCACAGCAATGTAGTATATAACACAGCCCACGTAGTATAAAACACAGCCCACGCAGTAGATAGCACAGCCACATAGTATATAGCACAGCCACGTAGTATATAGCACAGCCATGTAGTATATAGCACAGCCACGTAGTATATAGCACAGCCATGTAGTATATAGTACAGTGATGTAGTATATAAAACAGCCCACGCAGTAGATAGCACAGCCACGTAGTATATAGCAGCCACATACCATATAGCACAGTCAACTCAGTATATAGCGCAGCCATGTAGTACATAGCAGCCATGTAGTATATAGCAGCCACGTATTAAATAACACAGCCCACAAAAAGAATTAAAATGAAAAATAGTTATATACTCACCTTCCGTCGTCCGCCGAAGCTGTCCCGCTCCTCGCGATGCGGCCGGCAGCTTCCGTTCCCAGAGATGCATTTCGAAATTACCCAGATGACTTAGCGGTCTTTGCCAGAGACCGCTATGTCTTCTGTGTAATTTCGCAATGCATCTCTGGGAATGGAAGCTGCCGAGAGCATCGGGAGGAGCGGGAAAGCTGCGAAGGCAACGGATGGTCAGAATAGCATGTTTTTTTTTTTTTTTAATTACTTTTACCATTATATCTTTTTACTATTGATGCTGCATAGCCAGCATCAATAGTAAAAAAGTTGGTCTGGGATGGGGAGTAGGGAGGGGCCAATTCACGGCCGGACTGCACCTGTCGCTGATTGGTTGCGCCAGCCGCCCGCGACCAATCAGCGATGCGGGATTTCCGTTACAGACAAACAGACCCTCAGACGATTATATATATACTAGATGGTGGCCCAATTCTAATGCATCAGGTATTCTAGAATATGCATGTCCACGTAGTATATTGCGCAGCCCACGTAGTATATTGCCCAACCACGTAGTATATTGCCAAGTCACGTACTTTATTGCCCAGTCACATAGTATATTGCCCAGCTACGCAGTATATTGCCCAGTGACGTAGTATATTGCCCAGTCATGTAGTATATTGCCCAGTCACATACTATATTGCCCAGCCATGTAGTATATTGCCCAGTCACGTAGTATATTGCCCAACCACATAGTATATTGCCCAGCCACGTAGTATATTCCCCAGCCACATAGTATATTGCCCAGCCACGTAGCATATTGCCCAGTCACTTAGTATATTGCCCAGTCACGTAGTATATTGCCCAGTCACGTAGTATATTGCCCAGCCACAAAGTATATTGCCCAGTCACGTAGTATATTGCCCAGTCACGTAGTATATTGCCCAGCCACATAGTATATTGCCCAGTCACGTAGTATATTGCCCAGCCACGTAGTATATTGCCCAGCCACATAGCATATTGCCCAGTCACGTATTATATTGCCCAGTCACGTACTATATTGCCCAGGCACATAGTATATTGCCCAGCAATGGACTGGGATGAACTTGTCGTCGGTCTCCCAGCTGTAGTGCACGGCGGCGCTGCTTCTGTTGGAGTTGGAGTTATTGTAGCGGATGCAGTTGTCCCAGGCGCCGCCACTACAGAAAGGTTTTGGCACCTTGCGGACGCTCTGACACCAGTAATTGCTGCAGAACGCGGTGACCGAGAAGAGCAGCGACAGCGCGGTGAGGGCGATACCGGCTCTGCGCCGCCGCTCCATCCCCGACACTGCCGGCGCCGACTGTGCAGAGGAGGGGGTGGGGAGAGCAGCCCGTCCACCGGGGTTTGGGGACCGGGGGAGGCAATGGAGGTGACAGCCCACCGGGGCTATGGGACCGGGGGAGGTAGGGGAGGTGAAGGCCCACCGGAGCTAGGGGACCGGGGAGGCCGTGGAGGTGAACTATACTCACCTTCCCTTGGCCCCTGGATCCAGGAAGCGTTTACAGATGCTCCTCGCGCGCTCCGGTCTCAAGAGTACATTGCGGTCTCGTGAGATGATGACGTAGCGGTCTCGCGAGACTGCTACATCATCATCTCGCGAGATTGCAATGCATGGACCGGTCACCGGAGCGTCGCGAGGAGCGGAAAAGGCACCAGAAGGTGAGTATATGATGATTTTTTTTTTTTTTTTTTAACATTAGATCTTTTTACTATTGAGGCTGCATAGGCAGCATCAATAGTAAAACAGTTGTTCACACAGGGTTAATAGCAGAGTTAATGGAGTGCGGTTCACCGCAGCATAACGCGGTCCATTAGCGCTGCCATTAACCCTGTGTGAGCGCTCACTGGAGGGGAGTATGGAGCGGGCACTGACTGCGGGGAGGAAGGAGCGGCCATGTTGCCGCCGGACTGTGCCCATCGCTGATTGGACATGGCAATGGTCGTGGGCGTTTTGCCACGACCAATCAGCGACTTGGATTCCATGACAGACAGAGGCCGCGACCAATGAATATCCATGACAGACAGACAGAAGGACAGACGGAAGTGACCCTTAGACGATTATATAGTAGACTAGATGGTGGCTCGATTCTAACGCATTGTGTATTCTAGAATATGTATGTATGTACGTCGCGCTGTGAGTGGGGGTTAAATTCCACGCCAATATCGCTGATTGGTCGTGGCCGGCCGCATAGTATATAGCACAGCCACGTAGTATATAGCACAGCCATGTAGTATATAGTACAGTGATGTAGTATATAAAACAGCCCACGCAGTAGATAGCACAGCCACGTAGTATATAGCAGCCACATACCATATAGCACAGTCAACTCAGTAGATAGCGCAGCCATGTAGTACATAGCAGCCATGTAGTATATAGCAGCCACGTATTAAATAACACAGCCCACAAAAAGAATTAAAATGAAAAATAGTTATATACTCACCTTCCGTCGTCCGCCGAAGCTGTCCCGCTCCTCGCGATGCGGCCGGCAGCTTCCGTTCCCAGAGATGCATTTTGAAATTACCCAGATGACTTAGCGGTCTTTGCCAGTGACCGCTATGTCTTCTGTGTAATTTCGTAATGCATCTCTGGGAATGGAAGCTGCCGAGAGCATCGGGAGGAGCGGGAAAGCTGCGGAGGCAACGGAAGGTCAGAATAGCATGTTTTGTTTTTTTTTTAATTACTTTTACCATTATATCTTTTTACTATTGATGCTGCATAGCCAGCATCAAGCCAGCATAGCCAGCATCAATAGTAAAAAAGTTGGTCCGGGATGGGGAGTAGGGAGGGGCCAATTCACGGCCGGACTGCACCTGTCGCTGATTGGTTGCGCCAGCCGCCCGCGACCAATCAGTGATGCGGGATTTCCGTTACAGACAAACAGACCCTCAGACGATTACATATATACTAGATGGTGGCCCGATTCTAATGCATCAGGTATTCTAGAAAATGCATGTCCACGTAGTATATTGCGCAGCCCACATAGTATATTGCCCAACCACGTAGTATATTGCCAAGTCACGTACTTTATTGCCCAGTCACATAGTATATTGCCCAGCTACGCAGTATATTGCCCAGTGACGTAGTATATTGCCCAGTCATGTAGTATATTGCCCAGTCACATACTATATTGCCCAGCCATGTAGTATATTGCCCAGTCACGTAGTATATTGCCCAACCACATAGTATATTGCCCAGCCACGTAGTATATTGCCCAGCCACGTAGTATATTGCCCAGCCACGTAGCATATTGCCCAGTCACGTAGTATATTGCCCAGTCACGTAGTATATTGCCCAGTCACGTAGTATATTGCCCAGCCACAAAGTATATTGCCCAGCCACATAGTATATTGCCCAGTCACGTAGTATATTGCCCAGCCACGTAGTATATTGCCCAGCCACATAGCATATTGCCCAGTCACGTACTATATTGCCCAGTCACGTACTATATTGCCCAGGCACATAGTATATTGCCCAGCAATGGGCTGGGATGAACTTGTCGTCGTCGGTCTCCCAGCTGTAGTGCACGGCGGCGCTGCTTCTGTTGGAGTTGGAGTTATTGTAGCGGATGCAGTTGTCCCAGGCGCCGCCACTACAGAAAGGTTTTGGCACCTTGCGGACGCCCTGACACCAGTAATTGCTGCAGAACGCGGTGACCGAGAAGAGCAGCGACAGCGCGGTGAGGGCGATACCGGCTCTGCGCCGCCGCTCCATCCCCGACACTGCCGGCGCCGACTGTGCAGAGGAGGCGGTGGAGAGAGCAGCCCGTCCACCGGGGTTTGGGGACCGGGGGAGGTAGGGGAGGTGACAGCCCACCGGAGCTAGGGGACCGGGGAGGCCGTGGAGGTGAACTATACTCACCTTCCTTTGGCCCCTGGATCCAGGAAGCGTTTACAGATGCTCCTTGCGCGCTCCGGACTCAAGAGTACATTGCGGTCTCGTGAGATGATGACATAGCGGTCTCGCGAGACCGCTACGTCATTATCTCGCGAGATTGCAATGCATGGACCGGTCACCGGAGCGTCGCGAGGAGCGGAAAAGGCACCGGAAGGTGAGTATATGATGATTTTTTTTTTTTTTTAACATTAGATCTCTTTACTATTGAGGCTGCATAGGCAGCATCAATAGTAAAACAGTTGTTCACACAGGGTTAATAGCAGAGTTAATGGAGTGCAGTTCACCGCAGCATAACGCGGTCCATTAGCGCTGCCATTAACCCTGTGTGAGCGCTCACTGGAGGGGAGTATGGAGCGGGCACTGACTGCGGGGAGGAAGGAGCGGCCATGTTGCCGCCGGACTGTGCCCATCGCTGATTGGACATGGCAATGGTCGTGGGCGTTTTGCCACGACCAATCAGCGACTTGGATTCCATGACAGACAGAGGCCGCGACCAATGAATATCCATGACAGACAGACAGAAGGATAGACGGAAGTGACCCTTAGACGATTATATAGTAGACTAGATGGTGGCTCGATTCTAACGCATTGTGTATTCTAGAATATGTATGTATGTACGTCGCGCTGTGAGTGGGGGTTAAATTCCACACCAATAACGCTGATTGGTCGCGGCCGGCCGCATAGTATATAGCACAGCCACGTAGTATATAGCACAGCCCACTGTCACGATTGGACTGGCGAGTAAACTGGGACCAGGGGCACCTTTCCTGGCCCTAGCTCTAAGGGGCGCTCTAACTCGCCCTGTTCCCCGGGATACCTCAGATGGCGAGGATGCCGGGGCCTCCGCCCTCGCCCTGTCTCCTGACTGCCGCCCTGCATCTGTCCCCCTCCCCACCCGGGGAAGAGAGGCGCTACCGTGTACAACAGTATACCAACCCAACAAACAGGGCAACAAAGACAAGGTGTTCTGTCTACGCCATCCAATTTGCTACCCCCGAATATTTGCTTGCATAATTGCAGTTTCCTCAGTATACAGTATTGATATACAGTATTCATATCTTTATTTGTTTGTGATGCTTTGGCTCCCTCTAGCGGTCAGAGTTATGTTGGCAGTTCAATCTTCTGTTTTTGTAATATCCATGTCTGATTCTCCTCCTCCTTTGCAATGCATTATGGTAGCTCAGCCTCCATTTCCCTCCATTTTTCCTTTCACTTTCTTCAGTTTGCCTTCAAGGAAAGACGCTTCACTTCATCCCCCTTGCAATTGCATTGCCGGTATGTCTTTATGCTTCATATAGATATTCCTGCTCTATATTAGCTTAGTTTAACCAGTTGTACTCCCAGTTTAGTCACTAGCTTTCTAAATGTTATGCATAATGTATATCATGTGTATTATGTATCTGTTCTATGCCATGCACTGATTCTATGTATATCATTGTTCACAGTTTCACCGCATCAATATACCACTACGTTTAATAAAGCACAGACTCAACCACAGTCTCCTTATTGGACCCCGGTATAGCGGTTTAGCTGACTGTATAGCTACGTATGAGCCTGCCTCAGCTAGTGAGGACAGAACAGTGAAACGGCAGCCATCCAACTAGTGGGATTCAAGTCACCGGCTACACAGAGACTGAATACAGCTGCAGCAATCTCTGCACAGCCAAGCACTCTCCCAAGACACCATGTCTCACAAATCACATAGGACAAGATCTGTTACTTCCGTCTCCTCAAAGACAACATCCATCAGCAGCGCGGTCGCCATTGCCCGCGCAAATGCTGAAGCCGCCAAAATACGAGCGAGCTTTGCTGACCAAGAGATGCAACTTAAATTAGAAAAAGCATGCCTAGATGACGAAGAGAGAAGGTCACTCTTAGAGAGAGACGAGCAAGAGAGAAGGTCACGCTTAGAGAGAGCCGACCAAGAGAGAAGAACGCAGTTAGAGAAGGCACGTGTGGATGCCGCCTTAGAAAGCCTAGCGGCAAAAAGGGAAGCTGCCGCAGCCCTCGCCGAAGCAGGATCGCTAGAAGCCGCGCAAAATCCCAAGCTGCATAGCCAAAGCAGTATGTCGAGTCTGGAGTTCCCACTGCAAGACTCACCACAACGCACATCTCAGTATGTTAATGAACTTCCTGATCCAAACTATAACCCTGAACCAGTACCAAAACCAGAATACGACACCTCCAGCGAAGTGAGCGAGAGTCGTCACGAGGCTCAGGACAGAAACAAACTCGAAAATGTGAGGCAAAACAACTCTGCTAATGACTACCCTGCCCCTCATCAGGTAACCAACGTGAATCACCCTGCTGACACACCTTACGTCAGACCGAAGCAATACGACACCGGCTGGCGCCACCATGAGGACACTAACAGGTACGAACGCACCTCACATCACTATCAGGGCGACCCATCACCAGTATACTCTGCTGACAACCGGTTCACGACAGAATTTGCCAAGTTCTTCACACGACGTGAACTGGTTGCCAAGGGACTCATGAAATTCACTGACCGAGCTGAAGGTTACAGAGCTTGGAAAGCTTCCTTCCAAAATGTCATTAGAGACTTGGGGCTACAACACAGGGAAGAGATAGACCTGTTAGTCAAATACCTGGGAGAAGAGTCAGTCAAACACGCAGTAAGGGTCAGAGACATTAATATAAACCGCCCTGAGACTGGCCTCAAAGAGATCTGGAAAAGGCTGGATGAGTGTTACGGCTCAGCAGAAGTAATAGAAAGAGCCTTGTTCAAAAGAATCAATGACTTTCCTAAAATATCTAACAAAGGTCTCCAGAAACTTAGAGAGCTAAGCGACTTGCTAAAGGAAGTCCAAGTTGCCAAATACGAGGACGACCTACAGGGACTTGCATTTCTCGACACAGCCAGAGGTGTTAACCCTATAGTCCAGAAGTTGCCCTACAATCTACAGGAGAGGTGGCTCACACATGGTTCCACGTACAAATACAAACACAGCGTTCCATTCCCTCCCTTCTCCATTTTTGTTGACTTCATACACCAACAAGCAAGAATTAGAAACGATCCCAGCTTTGACTTTGCAATGCCATATGCCACACCGTCACCACCTGCAAATCCACGCAGAACATCTGTGGAAGTACACAAGACTTATGTTTCTTCTCCAGGTTCTAATTACAGGTCTGCTGGCTGCTCCCAATCAGAGACAAAGGTGCAGGACCCTGACAAGCAGTGCCCACTTCATCCTCTCCTGAAATGCAGAGCCTTCAGAGGAAAATCTATGCCAGATCGCAGAAGCTTCCTGAAAGAATACGGTATCTGCTACAAGTGCTGCTCGTCCACAGCTCATCTCGCCAAGGATTGCAAGGTCAGTGTAAAATGCACAGAATGTGGCACCACAGATCATAACACCGCTCTACACCCTGGCCCAGCTCCATGGAGTACACAAAACACGCCAGCTGACAGTGAGCATGGCGGGGAGGAAAGGAGCACTGATACAGCTACGCCAGAGATCACTTCACAATGCACCGAGGTCTGCAAAGGGACAATAGACAGTAGGTCCTGTTCAAAAATATGCCTCGTCAAAGTATACCCGAAGGGCCATAGAGACCAAGCTGTAAGACTGTATGCTATCTTGGATGATCAAAGTAATCGATCCTTGGCTAGATCAACGTTCTTTGACCTATTCAACATCAAAGGGCCAAGCACACCCTACTCCTTAAAGACGTGTGCAGGTACTGTGACAACAGCAGGCAGGAAAGCTACTGACTACCAGATCGAGTCTTTAGACGGACAATTCTGCCTACCGCTACCTACGATCATCGAATGTAACCAGATCCCAGACAACAGATCTGAAATCCCTACACCAGATGTAGCAATCCATCACGCTCACTTAAAGCGAATAGCGCACCTTATACCGGAACTCGACCATCAGGCCCAGATAATTTTGCTGTTGGGGAGAGATATCCTGCAGGTTCA
Organism: Ranitomeya imitator; assembly: GCF_032444005.1. Classification (NCBI taxonomy): domain Eukaryota; kingdom Metazoa; phylum Chordata; class Amphibia; order Anura; family Dendrobatidae; genus Ranitomeya; species Ranitomeya imitator. The sequence continues at coordinate 706,099,021 of NC_091284.1, read as the reverse complement.
TAAAGTGAGACGTCATATCAATGGACTCCACAATGCTCCCTATGCCCAAAGGCTAGACCTAGGATGGGTCATAATTGGCAACGTATGCTTGGGACGCATGCACGCCCCATCTTCTGTGACAAGCATGCTGACAAATACATTGGAGAAAGGACGTCCATCTCTGTTTCAACCTTGTAACAATGAGTTCCATGTCAGGGAACTGCCACACAGCATCCAACTACCTGATCATCTAATAGACTTTATTCACGACAGCAGTATAGTGTCGGGAAGCTATGAGGATCAGTTAGGGTGCACAGTCTTCCAGAGAACTAAGCAGGACAACCAAGTGGCAATGTCGGTAGAGGACAAGTTGTTCTTAGAGGTAATGGACAAGGGACTCGTTAAAGATGAGACCAACAGCTGGGTCGCACCTCTTCCCTTCAAAACCCACAGACCACGTCTACCGAACAACAGAAATCAGGCATTACAACGTTTCTCCTCTCTCATTCGTAATCTGCAATAGAAACCAGAGATGAAAGATCACTTTTTCTCCTTCATGTCAAAGATTTTTGAAAACCGTCACGCAGAACTAGCTCCCACTCTCAAAGACTCTGAAGAATGCTGGTTCCTACCCATGTTCGGAGTATACCACCCTAAAAAACCAGGCCAGATCAGAGTCGTGTTTGATTCCAGTGCTAAATTTAATGATGTCTCCCTGAATGACGTTCTGCTGACAGGACCAGACCTCAATAACAAACTACTGGGTGTACTTATGCGCTTCCGTAAGGATTCCATTGCCTTCATCGCTGACATCCAGCAAATGTTCCACTGTTTCCTTGTGAGAGAGAGAGACAGGAACTTCCTAAGATTCTTCTGGTACAGAGACAATGATCCTACTAAAGAAGTCACAGAGTATCGCATGAGAGTGCACATCTTTGGCAACAGTCCTTCACCTGCAGTCGCCATTTACGGACTCAAAAGGTCAGCTCAGGAAGGAGAACCAGAATACGGAGCAGATGTCAGACAATTCATAGAAAAGAACTTTTATGTCGACGACTGTCTAAAAGCCATGCCTTCAAATGAGACTGCCATCAGTCTTCTCAGGAGAGCTCAGGACATGCTTGCCTACTCGAACCTTAGGCTTCATAAAATAGCCTCAAACAGCCAAGAACTCATGGAAGCGTTCCCTTCTCAAGACCTATGTAATGGTCTCAGAGACCTGGACCTGGGGTCAGACCCCGCACCAATGCAACACAGCCTCGGGCTTCTCTGGAATCTACAATCAGACACTTTCACTTTTCAGGTCAGCCAGGAAGAAAGGCCTTTCACACGTAGAGGCGTCCTGTCTACCATCAACAGTCTATACGATCCCTTGGGTTTCGCAGCTCCTGTTACTATACAAGGCAAGGCCCTACTAAGAGACTTAACTAGGGAAACATCTCACTGGGATGCACCTCTGCCACCTGATAAGAGGATCCAGTGGGAAGAGTGGAACAACTCATTAGCGGCACTCTCCAACTTGCATATGCCAAGACCATACACCCCTGTGCCATCTACTGAGATACAGAGCCAAAGACTGTACGTATTTGCAGATGCTTCTGTCAAAGCAATTGCCGCTGTTGCCTACCTCAAAACTGTAGACTCCAAATGTCAGTGCCACATTGGTTTCGTCATGGGAAAGGCCAAACTCGCACCACAACCAGAGCACACTATACCCAGGTTAGAGCTTTGTGCCGCAGTCTTAGCCGTTGAGTTAGCGGAGTTCATCGCATCCAAAATGGATATCGACCTGACACAAGCCAAGTTCTACTCAGACAGCAAAGTAGTCCTGGGATATATCCACAACGAAACCAGGCGATTCTACGTTTATGTCAATAACAGAGTGCTACGAATCAGGAGATCAGTTCACCCACAGCAGTGGCATTACATACCCACAGACCAGAATCCCGCAGATCATGCAACTAGAGCAGTTGACGCAAGTCGACTAGGAAGCACAACGTGGCTCTCTGGACCAAAACTATTGTACATTGAGGAATGTTTTCCAGACACCTTTGAACTAGTAGGAGAGGACTCAGATGCTGAAATCCGCCCTCAGGTGTCTACACTACATACAATGACCTCTGTTATCCAGCTTGGATCTTGCAGGTTCGACAGATTCTCAAGTTGGAAGTCACTTACTCGAGCCATTACCTGCCTGACTCATATAGCTCGCTCATTCGGGACCACCAGAACTCATGACATGGAAAAATCTAAAGGAGCAGCGAGGCTTACCCACGAAAGCCTAATCACCTTCATGGCTGAAGCTGCAGCTATAATCAATGCAAGACCCCTGGTTCCAGTTCCTAACGACCCTGAGGAGCCCTTGTTATTGACTCCAGCTACTTTACTTACCCAGAAAACAGGACTGTCCAGTGCCCCTCCAGGAGGATTCGACGCGAAGGACCTCTACAAGCGCCAATGGAGACAGGTACAAAGTCTTGCAAATACTTTTTGGGACAGGTGGCGCAAACAATATTTGTCTACCCTGCAGCCACGGACGAAGTGGCAATCTACTAATCCTAATCTGAACATAGGTGACCTTGTTCTTGTGAAAGACTGTCAGATTCATCGGAACCAGTGGCCACTTGGCCTAGTTACCGCAACGTTCACGAGCAAGGACGGCAACGTCCGCAAAGTTGAGCTAAGGATGACCAAAGGGAATGAACCTAAGACATTTTCCAGACCGGTATCTGAACTGGTCCTATTGTTGCCTTCGGAATAAGGAGTAGTGACATCCGTTGATGCCAGACGGGGAGTGTTCTGTCAATGCCATCCAATTTGCTACCCCCGATAATTTGCTTGCATAATTGCAGTTTCCTCAGTATACAGTATTGATATATTCATATCTTTATTTGTTTGTGATGCTTTGGCTCCCTCTAGCGGTCAGAGTTATGTTGGCAGTTCAATCTTCTGTTTTTGTAATATCCATGTCTGATTCTCCTCCTCCTTTGCAATGCATTATGGTAGCTCAGCCTCCATTTCCCTCCATTTTTCCTTTCACTTTCTTCAGTTTGCCTTCAAGGAAAGACGCTTCACTTCATCCCCCTTGCAATTGCATTGCCGGTATGTCTTTATGCTTCATATAGATATTCCTGCTCTATATTAGCTTAGTTTAACCAGTTGTACTCCCAGTTTAGTCACTAGCTTTCTAAATGTTATGCATAATGTATATCATGTGTATTATGTATCTGTTCTATGCCATGCACTGATTCTATGTATATCATTGTTCACAGTTTCACCGCATCAATATACCACTACGTTTAATAAAGCACAGACTCAACCACAGTCTCCTTATTGGACCCCGGTATAGCGGTTTAGCTGACTGTATAGCTACATATGAGCCTGCCACAGCTAGTGAGGACAGAACACAAGGGTAAAAAGAAAACTCCACTCACACAAAATATGCTCTCACAAACAACAGAGGTATCCACCAGGGTGTGAAGGACGGGGAGGGTAATTAAGCAGGTAAGGATGAGGAATTTTCCAAGCGTACCAACCATACAACTGTCGCACAATAAATTCCTCCAGCTCTCCAAACACCAGCTCCTCACTACTCCAGGTCTATCAAGCAAGTGCTATCTCAGACAAGGATCTGACCAGAAAGCCTAGCTTTCAAAGGAAGAGAGGAGTGGCTAACCAGCTGAAAGCAGGAATTTCCACATGGTCTATTAACCCCTGTCCTGCTGAAAGAAAACAAAACACTTAATACACAGGAGAAGTGCTTCTTCTCAGCGATGAAGCAGAAGCCATCAGACGCCGTTGTCTTCTGGTACTGCTCTGTCGCGATAACTCCGTGACACCCACGTAGTATATAACACAGCCCACGCAGCAGATAGCACAGCCACGTAGTATATAGCTGCCACGTAGTATATAGCACAGCCATGTAGTATATAGCACAGCGATGAAGTATATAGCACAGCCCACGTAGTATATAGCACAGCCCACGCAGTAGATAGCACAGCCTCGTAGTATATAGCACAGCCACGTAGTATATAGCACAGTAATATAGTATATAACACAGCCCACGTAGTATATAACACAGCCCACGCAGTAGATAGCACAGCCACGTAGTATATAGCACAGCCACGTAGTATATAGCACAGCCATGGAAACAGGAACACTTGGGCTACTTGCACAGTGAACAAGTCTGTAGGATCATGTTCACACACCACCAAGAAACCTGAAGACACAAAAGAGAATAGTAAAACCAAAAACACTCAGTTTGAAAAAATGCTGCAGTAATCCGCAAGTGCTAGTAAAAGATGTAATAAACAGGGTATTTGGTTGATATGTTTTTTGCAAAAAATGTATACTAAGCTGCTCTACCAAACTTCACGGTATACCCTTATCAGAGCAGTCCTAACTAATGTATGCAATCCCTATCTGATGTATTTAAAAACCTGATCATCTGTATATTACCTGTGTGAACAGGGTTCAGAGAGGAAAAATCCATGTGTGCATACAGAGTAGAACAGCTTTTGTGCAGATAGCCCAAGAGGAGTGGTGGGTAGCTCCCCAGTCTTGTAGACACAAGAGAACAATTATGGAAACAGGAACACATTCCCATTCATTCCCCAGTTTTTACAGGCAGGGGCAGCTGCATTAGCAGACTCCTGCTTGTAAAATTATTTAACCCCTTAAGATGGATTTACATTGTTGTTTTTTTACTTTAACTTTGTTTCAGGTGACAAGGGTCTTCAATTGGATTGAGAGTATAATAAACTATTACAACACCCTGTGTCTTTATTTCAATAAAATACTTTTTTCCTAATGTGTGTGTGTGTGTGTGTTTTATTAACCATTTACTACTATTGGATTAATAATGGATAGGTGTCTTATTGACGCCTCTCCATTATTAACCTGGTTTACAATAGCAAGGTGACATTAACCCTTTATTACCCCATATCCCACCGCTGCAGGGGAGTGGGAAGAGAGAGGCTAAGTGCCAGAATAGGTGCATCTTACAGATGTGCCTTTTCTGGGGTGGCTGGGGGCAGATGTTTTTAGCCAGGGAGGTCCTATAACCATGGTCCCTCTCTAGGCTATTAATATCTGCCCTCAGTCACTGGCTTTCCCACTTTGGCGGAGAAAATTGCGCGGGAGCCCACACCAATTTTTTCCGTGATTTAACCCTTTATTTTAACAGCTAGAGCCCCCAAATTTTACACACATGCACGTGTAACATTACTAATGAGGAATATGTACAAAAATAAGGGATATGAAATGGTTTACTGTATGTAACCATGTCTCATGTCCTGTCGGATTTGAGAAGGAGATAGCAAAAGCCAGCAATTGAATTACCGGCTTTTAAGCTATCTAGCGCTGTATTAAATATATATATATATATATATATATATATGACTGTATATATGTTTTCATGAATATTTGAGCCCATGGATCCATTGTATGTCCATTTTGAAAGCTGGCGAGAAAATCTCACTGTACTGATGCCATACGGAATACATACGGAGGATGACATATGTAAAATACGCTGCCACACCCTGCCTAGAGATGACATACGGATCTCAGTTTTGGGATAATTTCTGCGTATTACGCATGTAAAATACGAACCATATTTCCCTACGCTGAGTGTGACTCTGGCCTTAGACGCCCCACTGATCTAACACAAATGGCCTATCCTGCAAAAGGGTGGTATAGTTTTACAGTACATGAAAGTCAAATTAGAGAAACTCGTTTTTTTGTCGAGTTTTTATATGTTGTCTTTTTGTTTGCACCAAATTCACCTTTACAATTGTGCCATTTTTTATTCTATTTTAGATTGCCACTGTAGGTGATGTTTAGGGTTTCCAGACGTTTTCTCATGATTTATCATTTGCAGCTTTTCAAAAAGTTGCAGAATTAGTCACTAATGCATTCCAATCCCCTCAAAATGATTGTATGTACTATCTGGAATTTCTGAGCTATTTTTTTACGACATTTTGAAATACGCGTGATTTTGCTCTAAAAGTTGCAAAAATGGTTAAATACAGACAAAAAAAATTCTGACTTTATGAACCATGTGCATAATTTTGATGAATATGGTACAAAAAAGGCAACGAATGCCACAAAATAAAAAAAAATTAAAAAATGACTTAACCCCTATCTGACCTTGGACGGGATAGTACGTCCAAGGTCAGATCCCCTGCTTTGATGCAGGGCTCCGCGGTGAGCCCGCACCAAAGCCGGGACATGTCAGCTGTTTTGAACAGCTGACATGTGCCCGTAATAGGCGCGGGCAGAATCGCGATCTGCCCGCACCTATTAACTAGTTAAATGCCGCTGTCAAACGCAGACAGCGGCATTTAACTACCGCTTCCGGCCGGGCGGCCGGAAATGACGTCATCGCCGACCCCCGTCAGATGATCGGGGGTCGGCAATGCGTCTCCATTGTAACCATAGAGGTCCTTGAGACCTCTATGGTTACTGATCGCCGGTGGCTGTGAGCGCCACCCTGTGGTCGGCGCTCATAGCACACCTCCATTTCTGCTACATAGGAGCGATCAGCAGATCGCTGCTATGTAGCAGAGGCGATCGCGTTGTGCCTCCTTCTAGCCTCCCATGAAGGCTATTGAAGCATGGCAAAAGTAAAAAAAAAAGTTGAAAAAAATGTTAAAAAAATAAAAAATATATAAAAGTTTAAATCACCCCCTTTCGCCCCAATCAAAATAAATTAAAAAAAAGAAATCAAATCTACACATATTTGGTATCGCCGCGCTCAGAATCGCCCGATCTATCAATTAAAAAAAAGCGTTAACCTGATTGCTAAACAACATAGCGGGAAAAAAATTCGAAACACCAGAATTACGTTTTTTTTTTGGTCGCCGCGACATTGCATTAAAATGCAATAACGGGCGATCAAAAGAACGTATCTGCACCGAAATGCTATAATTAAAAATGTCATCTCGGCACGCAAAAAATAAGCCCTCAACCGACCCCAGATCACGAAAAATGTAGATGCTACGAGTATCGGAAAATGGCGCAATTTTTTTTTTTTTTTTTTTAGCAAAGTTTGGAATTTTTTTCACCACTTAGATAAAAAATAACCTAGTCATGTTAGGTGTCTACGAACTCGTACTGACCTGGAGAATCATAATGTCAAGTCAGTTTTAGCATTTAGTGAACCTAGCAAAAAAGCCAAACAAAAAACAAGTGTGGGACTGCACTTTTTTTGCAATTTCACCGCACTTGGAATTTTTTTCCTGTTTTCTAGTACACGACATGCTAAAACCAATGATGTTTTTCAAAAGTACAACTCGTCCCGCAAAAAATAAGCCCTCACATGGCCAAATTGACAGAAAAATAAAAAAGTTATGGCTCTGGGAAGGAGGGGAGTGAAAAACGAACACGGAAAAATGAAAAATCCCATGGTCATGAAGGGGTTAAAAAAATGTGTGAATGGTGAATCAGGCCCTCTGTGTGTATCCCCCAATGTTATGGAGCCATCTCCATTATACAGATTTGCAAATCTTCCTTTGTGGATACATATTATGATGATGATATAAGAATTATTATTACTACAATCTGTTGCTTCTATTTTTGTTACATCTAAAATTATGTAATTCGTCCTTGTTTTCCATGTAAAAAAAGAACCATTGCACCTGTCACATCCAAAAAAATTCCCAGCACCTAACTCCAGGTCTATAAAAGTGTTGTACCTGTAATGAAGGCACCTAGCAGACCACAAGAACCTGATCAGAATGTTGAGGCTTCTTGTCCTTGCTGTCCTGGTCCTTTGCGGTAAGTAGTGTTGAGCATTCCGATACTGCAATATCGGGTATCGGCCGATATTCGCGGTATTGGAGTTCCGATACTGAGTTCCAATACTTTTAAAATATCGAATACCGGAATCGGAAGTTCCCATAATGCAATGAGCCAGTTTGATTTAATTCAGCCAATGAGGAATCCTAAGAAGTGTGGGCACATCCTGTTATGCATGTAACTAATGGCATGGCATTTTGGGTTCACTCTGCTGTGAATTCAGTTAGGGACAGAACGCTGCTGTTCTGACTGAGGGACAGTTTGAGATAGCGATATGCTTCATTGTGCTTTACCCAGGCTACTTTAGCAACCGCTGTGTGAGAACCTTTTTTTGGCCTTGCAACGCTGTTCACGGCTGTCTGCGAGGTCTCTGTGTGTGAGTGCAGCTCACACTGCAGTGTGTTCTGCAGCCACATCTGGTTGTAGTCCGCTCAGCGTGCGTCACTGCCTCATACGGTTACATCGTCCTTTTTTGAATTAGTGATGCTGCACATTTTTCCTGATTTCTCCTATTACTGTGTTTCTATCCGTATCCAGCTAGATTGCTTGAAAACACTATATAGGAGTAGATAGAGGAGCCTTTTTGCTGGCTTGTGCCTTGCAGCCTTGCAGCCCCAGCCAGATTAGTATTAGCCTATTTTTTGGAGCCTCATCTATTGCATTGTAGGTTTAAAAAAAAAAAAAAAAAATATATATATATATATAAATATAAATATATATATCCATTTATTCTGTGTGTACAGGCTGTTAAATTTGTCTTTGTTTATGCTACTTTTGTGATCATTACTTATAATTCTAATTTATGTTCATCCAGAACTTCCTGATGCATGTCGTTTTATTATATTTATTTAATTGCAGCTTTGCACATATTTTTCCTTTCCTTACTGCTGCTAAGCCCAATTGGTAGCTCTCCCCCATGTTAAAAGCCATATGGGTGTACTAACATTGTATATATATCTTTAGTCATTCCCCCCACATACTGAGGCTGTTTGCAAATTTTGTTCTGTCCTTCCCCTTCCCATTTTGTCACTCTTGTTCCACATCTAGCAATGGGTAAGCCACACCCCATATGCTGAACATGACCTAGCCCCTTCAACTCTTCACCCACATCAGTACGCCGGAGTTGTGCGCATGTGCCTTCAGTGGTTCGCTGTCCTTGTTCCTTGTGTCTCTGTGGTCTAGGCAATGCCGGGTACTCAGCTCCCGTGCGTCCGACCACGTGACACGGGGGGGCGGGAACTTCCGGAATTGCTTGTCAGCGTCTGCGCCGCACAATACCCCGGCCTCTGACGTCGGATTCACTCCACTGTATATAAACTCCTTGATTACGGTACTTGACACCCCCTGACGAAGGATTCTATATCCGAACGAGCGTCGGGGTGGGCATTGTTTGGATCTGGTGACGCCTTCAAGGTACGGGAACTCCTAAATATTACCTTCTCACCACTTCTTCCCCCTTTTTACCAAAATATTTTTACACTTATCACCTTGTTTCTTTGCTTCATGATTTGCACATTGCACTTTTTGCACGGTGTATAGCCATTGTAATTGCTTACACCGCGGGTTATATATTTTAACCCCATATTTTCTGGTTTTACACGTTCACATTATTTTTGCATCCCGTTTTTTTAGCACCTGTGGCACACACTATATTTTAGAGATTGCTAGCAGGAGTCCTGAGAGTAACCCTTCCTTTTATGGTGTACCCTATACCTATTTAGGTTTTTATATATATTGGTGATTTTATTTATGTCACTTATTATATGTTTTTTATGTCTTTCAAACATGTGCACATACAATATGTTGTTACCACTGCAAATAAAGTAATATTTTTATGATACGTATATCCGTGCTACTAATTTCTTGAAATTTGGGTCTATAGCTCTGGTGGTTGGTTTCTACTGTTCATGAGAGTGGTTTCCACTCACTTTATTTGTTTGCACTGGAGTTCACTAGATAGCTTTGAACACATATACAGTGGGGCAAAAAAGTATTTAGTCAGTCAGCAATAGTGCAAGTTCCACCACTTAAAAAGATGAGAGGCGTCTGTAATTTACATCATAGGCAGATCTCAACTATGGGAGACAAACTGAGAAAAAAAAATCCAGAAAATCACATTGTCTGTTTTATTAACATTTTATTTGCATATTATGGTGGAAAATAAGTATTTGGTCAGAAACAAAATTTCATCTCAATACTTTGTAATATATCTTTTGTTGGCAATGACAGAGGTCAAACGTTTTCTGTAAGTCTTCACAAGGTTGCCACACACTGTTGTTGGTATGTTGGCCCATTCCTCCATGCAGATCTCCTCTAGAGCAGTGATGTTTTCGGCTTTTCGCTTGGCAACACGGACTTTCAACTCCCTCCAAAGGTTTTCTATAGGGTTGAGATCTGGAGACTGGCTAGGCCACTCCAGGACCTTGAAATGCTTCTTACGAAGCCACTCCTTCGTTGCCCGGCGGTGTGCTTTGGATCATTGTCATGTTGAAAGACCCAGCCACGTTTCATCTTCAATGCCCTTGCTGATGGAAGGAGGTTTGCACTCAAAATCTCACGATACATGGCCCCATTCATTCTTTCATGTACCCGGATCAGTCGTCCTGGCCCCTTTGCAGAGAAACAGCCCCAAAGCATGATGTTTCCACCACCATGCTTTACAGTAGGTATGGTGTTTGATGGATGCAACTCAGCATTCTTTTTCCTCCAAACACGACAAGTTGTGTTTCTACCAAACAGTTCCAGTTTGGTTTCATCAGATCATAGGACATTCTCCCAAAACTCCTCTGGATCATCCAAATGCTCTCTAGCAAACTTCAGACGGGCCCGGAAATGTACTGGCTTAAGCAGTGGGACACGTCTGGCACTGCAGGATCTGAGTCCATGGTGGCGTAGTGTGTTACTTATGGTAGGCCTTGTTACATTGGTCCCAGCTCTCTGCAGTTCATTCACTAGGTCCCCCCGCGTGGTTCTGGGATTTTTGCTCACCGTTCTTGTGATCATTCTGACCCCACGGGGTGGGATTTTGCGTGGAGCCCCAGATCGAGGGAGATTATCAGTGGTCTTGTATGTCTTCCATTTTCTAATTATTGCTCCCACTGTTGATTTCTTCACTCCAAGCTGGTTGGCTATTGCAGATTCAGTCTTCCCAGCCTGGTGCAGGGCTACAATTTTGTTTCTGGTGTCCTTTGACAGCTCTTTGGTCTTCACCATAGTGGAGTTTGGAGTCAGACTGTTTGAGGGTGTGCACAGGTGTCTTTTTATACTGATAACAAGTTTAAACAGGTGCCATTACTACAGGTAATGAGTGGAGGAAAGAGGAGACTCTTAAAGAAGAAGTTACAGGTCTGTGAGAGCCAGAAATCTTGATTGTTTGTTTCTGACCAAATACTTATTTTCCACCATAATATGCAAATAAAATGTTAAAAAAACAGACAATGTGATTTTCTGGATTTTGTTTTCTCAGTTTGTCTCCCATAGTTGAGGTCTACCTATGATGTAAATTACAGACGCCTCTCATCTTTTTAAGTGGTGGAACTTGCACTATTGCTGACTGACTAAATACTTTTTTGCCCCACTGTATATATGTAATCTGGTATAGAATTCCATTGCCCCTTTTAAGTGTTAATAAATTCCTTACCTTCCTGCATTGTAATAGCTACAAAAAGTTTGTGATACTATCAGTTTTACATCTTTGGGCACATCCAGTGTTTTTTTGTGATAACAAAAGAGGATATAAAGTTCAGCAAACACTCCACCTTACAGTTGTGTAGGCCACATTAGCTCATATTAAAGTCTAGTCCACTCTTAATAAAATTAGTGTTTCTTATACCTGTTAGCAGTGGTTCAGGAATAAGCACACTAAGCCCTTAGTACTTTTCTGCCTATCTTTATCAGTCTACCAAGATGAAGAAGGCAGGGAGTAAAGGTACCGTCACATTTAACGAAGCTGCAGCGATCTAGACAATGATCCCGATCGCTGCAGCGTCGCTGTGTGGTCGCTGGAGAGCTGTCACACAGACAGCTCTCCAGCGACCAACGATGGGGGTCCCCGGGTAACCAGGGTAAACATTGGGTTACTAAGCGCAGGGCCGCGCTTAGTAACCCGATGTTTACCCTGGTTACCAGTGTAAACGTAAAAAAAAAAACACTACATACTTACATTCCGGTGTCTGTCCTCTGTGCTTTTCTGCACTGACTGTGAGCGCCAGGCGGAAAGCACAGCGGTGACGTCACCGCTGTGCTCTGCTTTCCGGCTGGCCGGCGCTCACAGTGCAGAGAAGCACAGCGCCGGAGGACAGACACCGGAATGTAAGAATGTAGTGTTTTTTTTTTTTTACGTTTACGCTGGTAACCAGGGTAAACATCGGGTTACTAAGCGCGGCCCTGCGCTTAGTAACCCAATGTTTACCCTGGTTACCCGGGGACCCCCATCGTTGGTCGCTGGAGAGCTGTCTGTGTGACAGCTCTCCAGCGACCACACAGCGACGCTGCAGCGATCGGGAGCGAGCTTGCCGTACCCCACTGCTGCGAGAGGAACAAATTGAAGCCGTTGTCGGATGGATGGCAGCTAACGCATCGACTTCAATTAGTGCCACATCCTCTCAGGTCCAGAGCACTGAAGAGCACCCATCTGTATCTTCACCACCTGCCAAACTGCCCAGGCAGTCAGAGAGCCCTGGACAGGAGCCATCTCTACTTCTGTTCTCTGAATCTCTTGGCTTGGAAAGAGGGGGCCAGCCAAGCAGCATTTGAGAAATTGAAGAGGCAGTATGCAGTGATGTGTAACTGCTTTGTCTCTCTGAATCTGAAGAGGTGGGTGGGCCAGTGCCTACGGTCAGCACACCTCTGTACGCATCTGATGATGAGACTCAGGTGCCACTTTCTGGTGCGTACTGTGCTGCCGAGACTACCCAGGAGAAGCAGTTGTTGGAAGAGGGTAGTGTAGATGATGAGGTCCTTGACCCATCATGGCGTGAGGTACAGGAAGGTGGTGGGAGCAGCTCTGAGGAAGAGATTCCCCGAATGGCCCAAAAAGGAGGGAAAGGGAGGGGGCAGACTGGGTTGCCAGTAGCCTCCACTTCGGCACCCATTAGGAGCATGCCTCTTCCAAAACCCAAAACGGGTGCTCCCAAGACTTGCAGTGCCTAGTCCTTTTTGACACAGTTGCAGATGACATTTGCTTTGTCAAATGCAAGCTGTGTAATCAGAAAGTGAAAAGAGGAAAAAGTGTGAGCAACGTCAATACCACAAATATGTGGAAACATGTGGTGGAGTTTCAAAGACACACTGAAGACCTAGGCCAACCTACAGCGCCACCTACCACCTCTTCAGCTCGTGTTGTAGCCTCTTCCTCCAGCTCACACACAGCTGGTTCGGCTTCCTCACAGGATCGCCATGGAAGAACCTCTGGCACTTTTGTACAGAGACAAAGTGTAATTCCACCCACAGCACCACGTTCCCTGTCATCCTCACACTCCTAGGCCAGTCTACAGCCATCGGTAGCACCGGCATGGGAGAAAATGCACCCATACTCTGCAAACCACCCCCGAGCACAGGCTCTGAATGCTGGCATTGCAAAACTACTATCCATTGAAATGCTGTCATTCAGGCTGGTGGAGACTGACACCTTCCGTAACTTCATGGCATTGGCAGTCCCACAATACAACGTACCCAGCCGCTTTTATTTCAGCAAACAAGCCATCCTTGCCCTGCAAAAGCACGTGGAGGGAAAAATTAAACATGCATTACTAAACGCCATCAGTAGCAAGGTCCACCTGACCACCGATGCGTGGACCAGTAACCGTGGACAGGGACGATACCTTTCCCTCACTGCCCATTGGGTAAATGTTTTGGAGCCGGGTACAGATCTTGAGAGTGGCGCTGTACGTGTTCTGCCAACTCCAAAGATTGCAGGAATCCAGTCTGTACACATTGACTCTTCCTCATACTCCTCTGAATCATCACTGCTGGAGCCGTCACGGTTCACGGTCTACCTCCACTTGGACCCGTGATCGCTTACCTCTTATGACCGTTATGTGCACTGCCGTGGCCAAACATCAACAGGCGGTATTGAAATTAATTTATTTGGGGAATCGAAGCCACACAGCGCAGGAGCTCTGGAATGCCATCAAGCAGGAGAGCGACGTGTGGTTTGTGCCAGCGAATCTCCAGCCAGGCATGGTAGTGTGTGACAATGGCCAAAATCTGGTGGCAGATCTGGGCCTAGGAGCCTCACTCACATCCCATGTCTGGCACATGTGCTCAACTTGGTGGTGCAGACTTTTTTGAGGGACTATCTGGATCTTGATGCACTGCTGCACAAGATTTGCCTAGAGTGCACTCACTTGCGGCGTTCCAGCATGGCAAGATCGCGCATTGCAGCTCTGCAGCGCCTATTCCACCTTCCAGAACATCGCATGATATGTGACCTACCCACCAGGTGGAATTCAACATTACAAATGTTGGAGCGGTTGTGTGAGCAGCAGGCAGCATTAATGGAGCTCCAGCTGCATCAGGCGCAAACAAGTCACACTGCGCGCCGTTCACACTTCACTACCACTTAGTGGGCCTCTATGAAGGACATCTGCCACGTTTTGCGTGCCTTTGATGATTCCACTCGGATGGCGAGTGCAGATGATGCACTAGTCAGCATGACTATCCCCCTTATCTGCCTGCTTGAAAAAAGACTGCAAGCACTAAGGGAGTAGGTTGTGGAAGAGGTGGAGGATGAGGAGTCACAAATGCCATCTGCTTCTGGACAGTCTGCGCAAAGTGGTTCCTCACAAAGGCCTAGGCAGTGGACACTTTGTAAGGAGGATGAGGAGGAGTCAATGGAGGAGGAAGACATCTGTCCAGAGGAGGGAGGTACACAATGCTCTAGTAGTCAGTATGAAGAGCGAGGGTGGGGTGATGCAGAGCAGGCAGAGATGATGGCTCAAGCAGGGGACAGCGCTTCTTGGCCAGTTGGCAGTCTGCAGCACATGGTTGATTTCATGTTGCAGTGCCTGAGAAACGACCGCCGCATCGCCCACATTCTCAACACGTCTGATTATTGGGAGTACACCCTCCTAGATCCTCGCTACTGGGACTACTTACAAAGCCTCATAACACCGTTGAACTGGGAGCGTAAAATGCAGGAGTACAAGACACACTGGTGCATTCCATCATGTTCTCTATTCCTACCGAGAGCAGTGTTGCTAGTGCTTTACAAAGCAGCTCAGTGCGTCGAGGCAGAGGAGGAAGCTCTGCACAAAGAGGGAGCAGAAGCAGTGCCTCAGCACAAGGCTAGACCAGTATGGCCCATATGTGGCAAAGTTTTGTGTCCCTGCCACAAATGTCTACACCATCACAGACGACTCCAGTCAGCTTGAAGCAACGATTCCGTCAGATGGTGACAGACTACTTGTCTTGCCCTCTCAGTGTTCTCCCACATGGCTCTTCCCCCTTCAAGTTTTGGGTCTCTAAGCTGGATACATGGCTAGAGCTTAGCCAGTATGCATTGGAGATGCTGGCTTGCCCTGCTGCTAGTGTATTATCGGAACACGTCTTTAGTGCCGTACGTGGTGTACTAACAGACCGTCACATGCGACTATCCTCCGATAACGTTGACCGGTTTACTTTTCTGAAAATAATCAAGGCCTGGATCTCGCAGGAATTTGCCAGTCCTCTTCTAGATTAAATAATTGGTTGGCACCAGTATCCAGGTCTCCTGTTGTGTTCAGGTTTCTACCTCCTGAACTGTAATCCCTGGGCTCCAACACCACCAGTTGCTGCTCAGAAGTGACCTCTGCACAGTCATCACTTGCTCCTGTGTTATTGGGGTTCAGTAACGTCAGCTGATCCCCTGCTGTGTATCCGGCAATTTCTCCTGCTCCATCCACACTCACACTACAACAGATATTAAACTTGCTCCAATTAGGACTCTGGCTACACTCTGTTTCTCCTGTAATCCCTGGGCTCCAACACCGCCAGTTGCTGCTCAGAAGTGCCGTCTGCACAGTCAACACATGCTCCAGTGTTATTGGGGTTCAGTAACGTCAGCTGATCCCCAGCTGTGTGTCCGGCAATTTTGCCTGCTCCGTCAACATTCACACTACTACAGATATTAATCTTGCTCCAATTAGGCCTCTGCCTACACTCTGTTTCTCCTTTAATCCCTGGGCAGCAACACCGCCAGTTGCTGCTCAGAAGTGTCTTTGGAATGGGTACTCCCTCCTGCCCAGCCTGGATCCAGCTGGCATAGCTGTTTCCAGGTAGTGTCAAGGTCACTTAGCCTCCAATACGTTGTCCTGTCGGGTTGCGGTCGTGTTAGCCGACTCTATGGTGCCTGCAGTTTAGGTGCTTCCTATGTTGGCTGCGGGATCTGGCAATCAAGGCTGGTTCCGTAGTACCAATAGGAAAAGCTCCCCCTGTGGGACTGTGGGTTTTCGGTAACTCCGGCCGTCTCGTGGCCTTGCAATTTTTTTTAATGTGGACCTTCTGCTGCCTATCTGAGTTCCAGCACCATTAGCTGGTTCTTTGGAAGTCAATCTTGAATAGGTCCCCCTCGGTTCCAGTACCGTCATCTGGTTCCAGGCAGAGCCTTTGGCTTAGGTGCCTCCTTCTCGGTATCTGAGTTCCACCAGCGTCTGGTGGTCCTTGGTAATGGATTCTGGCATGGGTACCTCCTGCTTAGTAACCTGGTTCCAGTACCATCAGCTGGTCCTCGGCAGTTCCATTGGCTCTTGTACCTTCTGCTACCCATCTGGGTTACAGTACCGTCAGCTGGTTCTCGGCAGTGTCTTTGGCTTTTGTACCTTCTGCTACCCATCTTGGTTCCAGTACCATCAGCTGGTTCCAGGCAGAGCCTTTGGCTTAGGTGCCTCCTTCTCGGTATCTGAGTTCCACCAACATCTGGTGGTCCTTGGTAGTGCTTTCTGGCACGGGTACCTCCTGCTTAGTAACCGGGTTCCAGTACCATCAGCTGGTCCTCGGTAGTTCCATTGGTTCTTGTACCTTCTGCTACCCATCCGGGTTCCAGTACCATTAGCTGGTTCTCGGCAGTGTCTTTGGCTCTTGTACCTTCTGCTACTCATCCTGGTTCCAGTACCGTCAGCTGGTTACAGGCAGAGCCTTTGGCTTAGGTGCCTCCTTCTCGGTATCCGAGTTCCACCAACGTCTGGTGGTCCTTAGTAGTGCTTTCTGACATGGGTACCTCCTGCTTAGTAACCGGGTTCCAGTACCATCAGCTGATTTTTGGCAGTGTCTTTGGCTCTTGTACCTTCTGCTACCCATCCTGGTTCCAGTACCATCAGCTGGTTCCAGGCAGAGCCTTTGGCTTAGCTGCCTCCTTCTCGGTATCCGAGTACCACCAACGTCTGGTGGTCCTTGGTAGTGCTTTCTGGCATGGGTACCTGCTGCTTAGTAACCGGGTTCCAGTACCATCAGCTGGTCCTCGGTAGTTCCATTGGCTCTTGTACCTTCTGCTACCCATCCGAGTTCCAGTACCGTCAGCTGGTTCCAGGCAGAGCCTTTGGCTTAGGTGCCTCCTTCTCGGTATCCGAGTTCCACCAACGTCTGGTGGTCCTTGGTAGTGCTTTCTGGCACGGCTACCTCCTGCTTAGTAACGGGGTTCCAATACCATCAGCTGGTCCTCGGTAGTTCCATTGGCTCTTGTACCTTCTGCTACCCATCCGGGTTCCAGTACCGTCAGCTGGTTCCAGGCAGAGCCTTTGGCTTAGGTGCCTCCTTCTCGGTATCCGAGTTCCACCAACGTCTGATGGTCCTTAGTAGTGCTTTCTGGCACAGGTACCTCCTGCTTAGTAACCGGGTTCCAGTACCATCAGCTGGTCCTCGGTAGTTCCATTGGCTCTTGTACCTTCGGCTACCCATCCTGGTTCCAGTATCGTCAGCTGGTTCTCAGCAGTGTCTTTGGCTCTTGTACCTTCTGCTACCCATCCTCGTTCCAGTACCGTCAGCTGGTTCCAGGCAGAGCCTTTGGCTTTTGTGCCTCCTTCTCGATATTCGAGTTCCACCAACGTCTGGTGGTCCTTGGTAGTGCTTTCTGGCACGGGTACCTCCTGCTTAGTAACCGGGTTCCAGTACCATCAGCTGGTCCTCGGTAGTTCCATTGGCTCTTGTACCTTCGGCTACCCATCCTGGTTCCAGTATCGTCAGCTGGTTCTCAGCAGTGTCTTTGGCTCTTGTACCTTCTGCTACCCATCCTCGTTCCAGTACCGTCAGCTGGTTCCAGGCAGAGCCTTTGGCTTTGGTGCCTCCTTCTCGATATTCGAGTTCCACCAACGTCTGGTCGTCCTTGGTAGTGTTTTCTGGCACGGGTACCTCCTGCTTAGTAACCGGGTTCCAATACTATCAGCTGGTCCTCGGTAGTTCCATTGGCTCTTGTACCTTCTGCTACCCATCCAGGTTCCAGTATCGTCAGCTGGCTCTCGGCAGTGTCTTTGGCTCTTGTACCTTCTGCTACCCATCCTGGTTCCAGTACCGTCAGCTGGTTCCAGGCAGAGCCTTTGGCTTAGGTGCCTCCTTCTCGATATACGAGTTCCACCAACTTCTGGTGGTCTTTAGTAGTGCTTTCTGGCACAGGTACCTCCTGCTTAGTAACCGGGTTCCAGTACCAACAGCTGGTCCTCGGTAGTTCCATTGGCTCTTGTATCTTCGGCTACCCATCTGGGATCCAGTACCATCAGCTGATTTTTGGCAGTGTCTTTGGCTCTTGTACCTTCTGCTACCCATCCTGGTTCCAGTACCGTCAGCAGGTTCCAGGCAGAGCCTTTGGCTTAGCTGCCTCCTTCTCGGTATCCGAGTACCACCAACGTCTGGTGGTCCTTGGTAGTGCTTTCTGGCATGGGTACCTGCTGCTTAGTAACCAGTTTCCAATACCATCAGCTGGTCCTTGGTTCTCGGCAGCTCCTCAGCCTGCTACATTTCCAAGTTCAAGCTTTTTGAAATGGTTTTTGGTAATCACGCTGGATCTCCCTGATGATGACCCTAAAGAAGACAACCCTGAAGACCACCCCGGAGAAGATGACGACCCCGGAGAAGACGACGACCCCGGAGACGACGACCCTGGAGACGACAACCCTGAAGACCACCCCGAAGAAAACCAAGAAGATGACCCTGAAGATAACCAAAAGGACAAAGAGCAAGAAGACAACCACCAAGATATAGAAGAACAAGAAACAGAAGACCAAGAAGCAGAAGAACAAGAAGCTGCAGAACAAAGAGCAGAAGAACATTAAGCATAAAACTAAAAATCAGAGCAAAAGATATTATCTAAATTATAAGCAGAAGAAGACTAAGCAGTGTATGGGGGTGAGTCCGTTCCTCCTCATGGTGCCCCTTGGAAAAAACTTGCTGCTGCAGGCAAAACTGAACGCGGACAAATCCTGTTGTAAATCTTTTGTGACAGGCAGAACGGAAGGTGTAATCTTCAAACTTTTATAGATAACAACTACAGGAATGCCTGTCACAAATAAAAATATGATGAAGAAGAAGAATATGAAGATGAAGAAGTAGAATATTAAGAAGAATAATAGTTGAATAAGAAGAATATGAAGAATGTAAAAAAAAGGAATAATAGGAAGAAGGTGAAGAAGAAGAAGAAGATGAATAAGGTGAAGAAGTTGATGACAAAGATGCTGCTGCTGAGGATGATGAAGGAGAAAGTGTGGGAGAAGTAAAAAAGAAGGTTAAGAGCATGGAAGTAGTGAAACATAAATTTCTGACAAAATATAAAAAAGCTGAACATAGTCAATATCTTTGTAACTGTGAATCTTTTTTTAAAAAAAATGAATTCCTGCTATTCAATTTGATTGGTCTAAACCTCTTTGCCTTTAATGTCTCCTCCACCTCCCCCAATACATTCTACATTATTCTTAGTTGTTTTCCTTCATGTAGAATTAACCTGCAAGGAAAGAAAGGGTTTATTTTAATTCCGATATTTTTGTCCCATTGACTTGCATTGGTTTCCGGTATCGGAATCGGCGATACCCGAAATTTTTTGGGTAGCGGTCCGATCCAATCCGATCTGATATTTCCGGATATCGGACGGTATCGCTCAACACTAGCGGTAAGCCATACGTTACTACGTAGTATAGATTTGTACATTGGGTGTTTTGCTTTTAACGTGTATAATATTTTTTTTTTCAAAGGAAGAGAAAAAGGCAGACACATTATAATTTATGACCTTTGCTAAAACATCTCTGGATCTTTAGGCAGCTCATAGATTGTCATCTCACATGAATATGTACTGAAAGCGTTGTTCTGCAATTTCTGTGCTTTACCATCTAAAATACATGGTTCTTTATGCACAATATCAGGCATCTACCTTGGGTGGGAGAGTTTAAAAGGTGTCTGTCAAAACAGAATGACTGCTCAAACCAAGCACAGGCACTTGGTGCACCCTTGATGTGGCCAAACTGTTCTGTGCACCTTTCCACCTACTTGTTTTTTTCCTGTCTCTGCCCTTTTCTGGCTCTATGAATTCAGAGCTGCAAATCAAAGAGAAGTTGGGAAAATATTCTGCACTGACAGATTCTCTTTAATCTCAGTGACATCCATAGATGACAAGAAGCCTTATTGCAAATATGTAAAAATAGTTTCTCGATTGATTTACTAAGAATTTAGTTACTCTGAAAAAGGAAGTTCTGCACAGGGTCTCATTAATTATTACAGGGATGGGATCATCACCTCTGGAACCATCTCTGCATTGGACCCCTAATAGCCGTACAATCTACCTCTATGATATGTATGACCACATTACTCTGACCAGTCATAGGTCGCTTCCCCCTGTATTCTCCAGGCTCCGGCGATGAGCCCGCAACTTTTCTGGCATATGTACCCCTAACAGCCGCGGGTGGAATCATGATCCACCCGCGGCTGTTAACGTGTTAAATGCCAATGTCAATCTCGGACATCGGCATTTAACATGATCACGCCAGAACCGTGTCACAAACCCTGCCCATTGGTGCAATTGTCACATGACCATGGGTTGGCGTGGCAACTGCTGGTCTGCAGTAGACCCCTGCAGTTGTGATTGCCAGATAGCTATGAGGTCCACCCAGTGGCTAGTGCTCATAGCAAGTGAGCATTCCTGCTACATAGAGCAGGTCTGAATCCCTGCTGTGAGTAGCACAAGCAATCAGAAGATCACAGCTTCTACTATTGAAGCTAGTAAAAAAAAAGTTTTTAAAAAGATGAAAAATATCAGTTTAAATTATCCCCCATTCGCCCCATTCAAAATAAAACAATAAAGACACATATTTGTTATCGCCGCATTCAGGATCGCCCGATCTATCAATATATAACAAGAATTAATCCAATTGGCAATTTTGCTCACTGTAACATTGCATTGAAATACAATAACAGGCAATCAAAAGATCGTATGGACAACAAAATTGTATAAAAAATGTGAGCTTGGCACGCAAAAAATAAGCCCTAACTTAGACGCAGATCATGAAAAATGGAGACGCTATGTGTATGGAAAATGGTGACTTTATTTTTATCGCAAACTTCGGATTTTTTTTTTCACCACTTACGGTAAATAAAAAATGAATAGACATTTTTGGTGTCTATGAACTCGTAATGACCTGGAGAATCATAATAGCTGGTCAGTTTTAACATTTAGTGAACACTGTAAAAAAATAAATAAATGAGAAATTGCACTTTTTTTTTTCAATTTCACCGCACTTTTTTCTCATTTTTTTTCTGTTTTCCAATACATTATATGGTAAAACAAATGGTGTCGTTGAAAAGTACAACTTGTCCCACAAAAATCAACATGGTCACATTGTTGGAAAACTGTAAAATTTATGGTTTTGGGAAAAAGGGAACAAAAACCGTAGAAGCAAAAACGGAAAAATCCAAGGTGGTGAAGGGGTTAATCACACAATATCAACCTTATTTTCAATCAACGGCAAGAAAATGTTTTCATTACGTACACTATATTCGGAAATGAATGGATTACGGCTATTCATTCATTACATTTAAAATCGAAAAAAGTTATGTGTAAAATATATTGTACGAGTATTAAAGGGATCCTGTCACCTGAATTTGGCGGGACAGGTTTGCGGTCATATGGTGGGGTTTTTGGGTGTTTGATTCACCCTTTCCTTACCCGCTGGCTGCATGCTGGCCGCAATATTGGGTTGAAGTTCATGCTGTGTCCTCCGAAGTACATGCCTGCCTGCGGAGGACACAGCATGAACTTCAACCCAATATTGCGGCCAGCATGCAGCCAGGGGGTAAGGAAAGGGTGAATCAAACACCCCAAAACCCCGCCCATATGACCGCAAACCTGTCCTGCCAAATTCAGGTGACAGGTTCCCTTTGAAGGGAAACTGTCGACAGATTTTTGCTACCCCGTCTGAGAGCAGCATGATGTAGGGACAGAGAACCTGATTTCATTGTCATTTTGATAAAAATCCATTATCTGCTACAGATCTAGCAGTCCTCTGAATGCTGAGCTCTGTACAATCCCGACCACACCACTGATTGGCAGCTCTCTGCCCTTGTGCAGTGTACACAGAAAGCTGTCTGTGGCACCCCAGGAGTTTGGGTACCACAGTGCTGCCTTCCTCTCGGGGAGGGTAGTGCTATGCCTGCAAACAAGGGGGATCTCTTTGGCAGGTAAATCACACACAACACCTTCTGAATCCAGGCCAGGAGGAGGAGCTCAAAACCCTGTCTTAGGACAGCTTCCCTGAATAAAGATCCTGGTTTGGAGGAGGAGTCAGTTTAGTCTGGAGCAGACAGTCTGTGCGCGAAGCCAGACAGGAAAAGAGCAGAGGAGAGATTTGAGGGCTCAAGGATGCTGCGAGTGGGCCTCTGAGGAGCCAGAGACTGGGTACCGGGAGCCTGAGGCTAGAGTGGAACTGTAGGACACTTTGCAGAACTGGAGGGCGAAGGACTATACGTATACTGCCCAATTTAAGCCTGTGGTACAGCAGCATCCTGGAGCCTGGAGTCACCGTGCAGAGACCCCAGAAGGAACGGCTCGAGCTGCCTACCATACAGGTACCTGTTCCAGGACAGGAGGAAAGACACTTCAGCCAGCAAGGGACTGATAGTGAGCGCAAAGTGGAAGGCTTCCAACCTGACTTGCCAAGGGGATTCCGCTTGTTTCCAGGCTGCCTGGACTCCTAATGTATCTGTTGTCGGTACCCTGGACAGAGGACTGTTATATATTCAGTACCCCACCCTCGGCCACACCTCCGCCGCTAGCTCCGCCTACTTCTGCATGCGGCCTGCATACGGCCTGCATACCTATCTTTAACATTAGATACGCAGGTCGTGCGGCTGTATGCGGATGCTTCCGCATGTGTCGTTTTGATGATGCGGTGACCAGCGTAGGATGCAGCTGGTAGCAATTTCTTTTTTACGCCGCATCGTCAAAACAACGCATGGGAAGCATCTGCATACAGCCGCACGACCTGCGTATCTAATGTTAAAGATAGGTACGCACGCCGCATGCAGGCCGCATGCAGAAGTAGGCAGAGCTAGCAGCGGAGGTGCGGCCGAGGGTGGGGCTTCACGGAGGAAGTCCGCAGCCCTCCGCAGCTCCTCAAAACGCTAGTGTGAAACTAGCCTTAACCAGGTAAAGACTACAATTGACCGACATACAGCATCATCACCATACACCTTAGGACCCTGGGGACCCCGCTTCACCTGTGGGAAGTGTTACCATCATTGCTGCAACAACATCCCCCAGAGGACCCCTTTAAAGCAGCATCCATCCCACTATTGACCACAGGTGGTGTCACGACAGACTTTATTCACATTTTACCTTAAAAGACCTTTACCCTTTAACTGAGTGCCCAGGGCATGGACCGGGTCGCAGCCACCGTGACATCCCCTTTATGAGCGGACCCGGTGCCGAGTACCCCAGGCTCTGGTAGGGCGACTCATCTCAATCAGTGGTGGGGGCGGACTTATACACAGCTCATGAATATGGAGGACTATCTGGCAGCAGGTTTACTAGTCTGAATGATAATCTCCTGATGTTAAAACAGTGATTCTATTAAAATTACAGCAAGCAGCCCAGTAAAGGTACCTTCACACTGAACGATATCGCTAGCGATCCGTGACGTTGCAGCGTCCTGGCTAGCGATATCGTTGAGTTTGACAGGCAGCAGCGATCTGGATCCTGCTGTGCCATCGTTGGTCGGAGCAGAAAGTCCAGAACTTTATTTCGTCGCTGGACTCCCGCAGACATCGCTGAATCGGCATGTGTGACGCCGATTCAGCGATGTCTTCACTGGTAACCAGGGAAAACATCGGGTTACTAAGCGCAGTAACCCGATGTTTACCCTGGTTACCAGCGTAAACGTAAAAAAACCAAACACTACATACTTACCTTCAGCTGTCTGTCCCCGGTGCTGTGCTTCTCTGCACTGTGAGCGCCGGCCGGCCGGAAAGCAGAGCACAGCGGTGACGTCACCGCTGTGCTTTCCAGCTGGCGCTCACAGTCAGTGCAGAGAAGCACAGCACCGGGGGACAGACACCGGAATGTAAGTATGTAGTGTTTGTTTGTTTTTTACGTTTACGCTGGTAACCAGGGTAAACATCGGGTTACTAAGCGCGGCCCTGCGCTTAGTAACCCGATGTTTACCCTGGTTACCAGGGCACCCCGCATAGTTGGTCACTGGAGAGCTGTCTGTGTGACAGCTCTCCAGCGACCACACAGCGACGCTGCAGCGATCGGGATCGTTGTCTAGGTCGCTGCAGCGTCGCTAAATGTAACGGTACCTTAAGTCACACATTTCTGGTGTCAGGATCCCTGTCTCTACATTACTCTGATCTCAGATTGGGAAGAAAAAACTCGGTTACGGTCTTCCTTTAATGTAATCAGGCGCCATTGACACTGTGAATATATGCTATATCTGTAATGGAGTAATGAAGCATCTTATTCATGTTCACTTGCCAATAATTACAAAAATGGATGAAGCAAAAAAAATGTCACCAGAGTATTTAATAACTTATTTAATCATTTATTGTTAAATGAAACACTATATAAACAGATATCTCAAGTTAGGAGACACATGATTCCTGACCGGCAGCCTTCCGCCTTTATAAGATCATAGATTTATAGGGGGAAAATCAACAATTTCTATCTGTTCTTCCTTTCTTCAACATAGGACACTGCTCTGTGCAGTACATAGAGGATGTAGAAGACAACTCAAGAGTGGTTGGAGGCTCCAACGCCGCACCCAACGCCTGGCCGTGGCAGGTCTGTAGTTATATTAAGAAATGGTAATAACTAATAATGAGCGAGTATACTCGTTGCTCAGGTTTTCCCGAGCACACTCAGGTGGTATCTGAGTATTTGTGACTGCTTGGAGATTTAGTTTTCCTTGCTGCAGCTGCATGATTTGCGGCTACTAGACAGCTTGATTACATGTGGGGATTCCCTAGCAACCCCCACATGTACTCAGCTTGGCTAATAGCTGTAAATCATGCAGCTGTGTCAGCAAAAACTAAATCTCCGAGCAGTCACAAATACTCAGATACCACCTGAGTGTGCTCGGGAAAACCTGAGCAACGAGTATATTCACTCATCACTAGTAATAACATGTTCAAGTAAGATGATATGAAGCAAAGTGTATAGATCCAGCAGCAGCTTAAAAACCCACTAGTCATCATTTTTCATCATTTTTATTTTATCAAACAAATTTTTTTTTTTTTTTGGGAGCAGGCTTTTCCAAGAGAAATTAGTCAGGGTCTCTGTAGCCACCATACAAGATTCGTGAGAAAAACTGATACCACATGTACTGGACACACGGACCTGTAAAAGAGGCCTTAAGTTCAGCTGTAATTAAAAATGCTTTAGGCTGATGGGAGAAATGTTTAGTTAGAAAAGAGTGTACAACAAAAATTAAAAACTGAACAGCACCTCCAAACAGAATAAGGCAAGTGTGAACAGGTACAATAAAGCATAGGCAATGGAAAAAACAGATGGGTTGATTCAGCGTTGCTGTAAGAAGAAGAATGAGGGTATGTTCACACGTTCCTGATTTCCATCCTTTTTTTTTCAGGACTGTTTTTTAAAAAAACTGCAGCTCTTGGCAGAAAACGCAGGTCCTTTTTTTGGTCCTTTTTTGGTCCTTTTTTGATGCGTTTTTTGATGCGTTTTTTGATGCGTTTTTTGATGCAGTTTTCTAGCCAGAGTCTGTGTGTTTTCTAGGAATTTTTTTAGGGTTAAAATGGCTGAAAATACCCTAACCCTAACCCTAACCCTACCCCTAACCCTACCCCTAACCCTACCCCTAACCCTACCCCTACCCCTAACCCTAACCCTACCCCTAACCCTAACCCTACCCCTAACCCTACCCCTAACCCTAACCCTATTCTAACCTTAGTGAAAAAAAAAAAAAATTCTTTGTTTTTTTTATTGTCCCTACCTATGGGGGTGACAAAGGGGGGGGGGTCATTTACTATTTTTTTTATTTTGATCACTGAGATAGGTTATATCTCAGTGATCAAAATGCACTTTGTAACGAATCTGCCGGCCGGCAGATTCGGCAGGCGCACTGCGCATGCGCCCGCCATTTTGCAAGATGGCGGCGCCCAGGGAGAAGACGGCCGGACGGACACCGGGAGGCCGGGTAAGTATAAGGGGGGGAGATTAGGGCACGGGGGGGGCATCGGAGCACGGGGGGGGGCATCGGAGCACGGGGGGGTGACATCGGAGCACGGGGGAGGGGCATCGGAGCATGGGGGGGTGGGATCGGGGCAGCCACACTCCACCCACGCACTTCCGCCCGCTTCCCCGCACTTCCTGCTGCAGCGGTTCTGCACCAAGAACCGCAATAAAACCCGCAGATCTATTTTTGATCTACGGGTTTTACTGCGGGTTTGACCTCACAATGGAGGTCTATGGGTGCAGAACCGCTGCTGTTTTACAAAAAGAAGTGACATGGTACTTCTTTTTTACCGCAGCTAATCAGTGCGGTTTTTTTTTTTCAATTCAGGACCATGTGCACAGTGGGTCCTGTTTTCCATAGGGTACAGTGTACTGTACCCTGCATGGAAAACAGCTGCGGAACCGCAGCGGCAAAACCGCTGCGTTTCCGCGGTAAAAAACACACTGTGTGAACATGGCCTGACAGATGCCAATCTAATAGTAAGTGGTTTATTCGGTAATACAAATAAACCACTTACTATTTTGATTGGCATACATTATTCTTCTTCCTACAGCAGTGCAGAATCAACCAATTTTTTCTTCATTACCGGTAAGTTAGAAAGGTAGGTACTTACTGTAAGTACTGAAGGCACTTAGTGCACTCTATATGTCACTGTTGACCCGATAACGTCTTGCCACATGTCTTAATATATTCAACCAAACCAGAATCTTACCAACAGGAAAAACACCTCTATTTTCAGACAGCTGTTTAACGGTTTTTGCCCCTCATCAGTGCAAAGTGAAGATTCTCATTTCATTTCTGAATATCATGCTCATTTTAGGGTCAATTGAATTAAAGGGAAGCTATTATATGAAGGTCTATATCTACCACAGCACAGGCAGAATACAAGCTGTATACTCTTGTAGGATAGCTGGGAGGAGTGTGATATCCCACAGATGCCTTGTCCTCTTATTAGGGAGCTTGCTGGTTTATAGGCGGCAAGTCTGATAACAAAAGTATTGTAAAAACTTGTGTATGTCTTTGTATACTTGCACATCAGCTATACTAACGATAGATTTACAAGTGTGTTTTCCAGTGGCGTAACTTGAAACTCATGGGCCCAGAGGCGAAAGCTTCAACGGGGCCCCCCAAATATTTTAAATCTTTAATAGCAATAGTCTTTTTCTATAGGCCAAAGGGACTTTTAGGGCCCCCTAAACACTAGGCTGCGCTCTAGCTCGCCCTGCTCCCCGGATCACTTCTGAAGGTGAAGTAGGAGACGAAAGGGAATTATCACACACTCAAAACCAAGCAACAGTCACAGATAAATCCACCAAATGCCTCTCTCCTATTATAGCCACCAACAACCTCCAGCCATGCAGCATAAGCTAACTCTGACAATGAGTTCTAGCCAGGACCCAGATTATATAGGAGATGGGAGTGGCTAACAGTGTACAGCTGAGAGCCTAAACACTTCAGGAGCTCTCAACAGAGCAGATTAACCCCTGCAATGCCAAAATAAATTTACACTGATTAATAAGAAGATGAAGTGCTTCTAATCAGTGCAGGAGTAGGAGAAATCAGACGCTGCAGTCTTCTGGCTCCTCTGTCATGGTAAATCTGTGATAATAGTATTTTTTTTCCTGGAGACTTTCATTATTATTATAGGAAATTTACAAAACTTCCTAATAATTGCTCTCAATCCATGTACCCTTGTATACCCTTGTGTAGACCCTGGTCACCTCTGGAAAAGCTTTGCTTGTAGCATGTAGCTCCCTGAAAACCATATGTTGACATGAAATTAACCTATAACATCCTGGGATACAAATATTGTGTAACGTTTACCTGAATAGTAATATCTTTGCTCTGTCCATGTAGGTCTCCCTCCAGTATCAGTCTGGTTCCCACTGGTACCACACCTGTGGAGGTGTCCTGATCCTTGCCAACCGTGTGCTGACTACTGCCCAGTGTGTTGACAGGTATTCCTATATACTTTTATATTTTGGGATCATGCAGATTAATAAAATACTGAAGGTCTAATGGATAGAGTAAGCATCTGTATGGAAGCCATTGCCCATGAGGAACAGGCGAAGATTCATATGGAACGATACCAGAAGTTAGTATCTCGCTATGCATCACGTTTGCAGCAGGTTATAACAGCCTAAGGTGCTCTACTATGTACTAATGACCCGACACTGGAGTAGTCAGTAAAAGTGGCACTTTGTGGTGAATTTGGAGAAACCATTTGTTATATTAGTTGTGCTCGGGTAAATAATTGGTCTTGTTTCTTCGGTTTACAGCAAGAAATGAATACATTTTGACAATAAATCTCATTTGCAATAGAGGTGGAAATATTATATTTTCAATGCAACTGGAAGGACAGGGCAGAGAACTTAATGTTCCACACTGGTGAAGAAATGCCTATAAATGACTCAGTAACTGTCTAGTTTCCAAAACTCATAGTCTGGAGCAGGTATAGAAGTCATTAGTTTCAATGCATACACTTATGGAATATTTTTTTTCCATACTATAATTTGTGGTATATGGCCTACTTCAGATTACTTTGGACAATAAATTGACAATATTGATTTTTCCGCCCTAAATAAATGTTATTGCTCTCCTAATCATAACCAAAATAAATGATGTTGCTTCCTGTTTAACAGGGATGTCAACTTCCGTGTGGTACTTGGAGAACATAACCTTAGAGTGAATGAAGGTACTGAGCAGATCATTGCTGTGTCCAACATCACGAAGCATGACAGCTTTAACTCCAAAAGTGTGGCTTCTGGGTAAGAGGAAATTCCGTTCATAGATGTTGTCATATCATTATTTAGACTATTGAATTGAATACAGAAAATTCACTCCAACAAAGTGAAGTTGCATTTGCGTCATGATACAGCAGTTATTCCACGGCAGTTAGTAAGGACAGGAGTCAGGTAACCCACACTCTGCTCTCCCTTCTAACCATGTGCTTTATTCCTATCCTCCTATGTTCCCTTGCTATCCATATTCACCGCTCCATCCCCCCTCCATCACAACTCATATACATCAGCTCCTTTCCCCTTCCCTCTCCCATGTACAGCTCCCATGCACTTCTCACCTTCCTGAAAAACCTCAGCCCATCTTGCCCAAACACACTGCACAAAAAAACTTCATACAATTCCAAAAAC
This sequence comes from Ranitomeya imitator, assembly GCF_032444005.1. Classification (NCBI taxonomy): domain Eukaryota; kingdom Metazoa; phylum Chordata; class Amphibia; order Anura; family Dendrobatidae; genus Ranitomeya; species Ranitomeya imitator. Next base: position 706,069,455 of record NC_091284.1, on the reverse strand, counting down.
TACATGCTTTTTATCTTCCTACTCCTACTGATTTCAGGGGATATCTCCCCCCAACCCTGGTCCACCATCCACCAACCTCAACCCCTACCCTACCTCACATCGAAACCTTAATAATATTACTAATATTAATTGCACTCTTTCATCTCCTTCTTTTAATTGTGCCCTTTGGAATCCATGGTCTGAATGTAACAAGCTTCCTTTCCTACACAATTACTTTCTGGAAAAACTCTCTTAATCTGTTGGCCCTCACAGAAACCTGGATTCAGGATTCTGACACTGTCTCTCCTGCTGCCATTTCCCATGGTGGCTTACAATTCTCACATTCCCCGAGACCCACAAACAGATGCAGCGCCCCAGAGACCTGGTCATTGCAGTATGACGCTCTGCCACTAAGGGGAGTGATGGTACGTCTGATGGCACTAAAGGAGTTCTCCTGACCAGGTATCACCAGAACACATTACACTTCACACTCCGGCCACTAGGGGGAGAAAAAGGCTTTATTTATTGGGCCACTCCTCACACTGGTAAAACTAGGGGTTGGGGAGGAAGTTAGTCAGAAGCTGACTGGGTTGGATTCAGGCAACATCCCGTGGCAGGGGGTGTTGCAGGGAGAAGACACAGGGGGGTCTCTGTCAGGAGTGGGAACCTGGCAGGTGCCTAGCGAACAGAGCAGAACGTAACGGAACCGCGCCTGCACACCCCGCGGCGGTATCCAAGAGAGAGACACGAAGGGAAGGATATTGTGGAACAGTGTAAACGAGATCAAGCACAAAGGAGTACCAGTAGGAGTCGTGCCATGAGACCGAGGCAACATCCTACTGAGGCGCGTAGCCGGTGGCCGGAACACTGCGGGAGTAAGTGACTCTAGGTCTTACTTCGAACTCCGCAGGACAGTTAATCATAGGTTGGCTGTCTACCTTACTACACCTACGAAGACATAGGGGGCAACAGTGGGAGAGGGGCGTCTCTAGGGTCCCGGAAGACCTCCAGGCCTTCCCGTCATACGGGTGCGTCCTAGCCATAACATACCTGGGGGACGTTGAACTAGAAACATCTGGAACCAAAGAGAGAGAGAGCTGTAGAGAACGAACGAACAAGGACAGCAGTTGTGAGGACTATTCCAAATGCTCAGCAGGGTAGGACTACAACACACAGGTGCTAGTGGTAGGCAACGATTTCCATCTGCGAAGGAAACTCTGGATGTGCCCATCGGACCGGCCGGTCTCAGATAGCCCTGTTAAGCGTGCTCTGGATTGAGGATCCTGAAGTCTTCAGTAAAGAGGTAAAGAGACTGCAACCTTGTGTCCTCGTTATTGTCTGCACCTCACACCATTACCATCCACGTTACTGGGAAGCCTTGGGGACATCCTTCACCTGTGGGAAGGTATACCATCCAGCTGCCATTCCCTCACCCCAGCGGACCCCACAGCAGCGTCGGTCACCCTGACCGAACACCACAGGTGGCGTCACGAACCCCTGACAGACTGCACCACCTTTATTGGACGCCCCTTAGCAGGGTCGCGGACCGGGTTTAGCAACCGTGACAGCCTCAGAACAGAACCAGAGAGGCCCGATACCGAGAACTCGTGGCCCTGTGTCTGGGGGCGCTCCACAGACATGGTGGTAAAGTAGGCATACTCCTGTCCCCACAATGCACGTTCCAGGTCATCCCCCCAGTTCCATCACTCTCATTCTCTTCTTTTGAGGTCCACACCATCAGGCTCTTTCATCCCCCTCTCCCTCAGAGTAGCAGTCATATATCGGCCCCATGAGGCTCACCCACCCACTTCCTGGACCATTTCTCTGCCTGGCTGCCACACTTCATGTCCTCAGAACTACAAACCCTTATCCTGGGAGACTTCAACATCCCCATTAACAGCCCCAATTCCACATCTGCATCTCAGCTTCAATCACTAACCACTTCTCTAGGCCTCTCACAGCTCTCAACAGCTCTCTGAAACACACAAAGACGGTAAAACCCTGGACCTGGCCTTTGTCCGGCTCTGTTCAATCTCCTACCTAGATAACTCACCGCTTCCCCTCTTTGCCCATAACATTCTATCCTTCACACTCACAATTCCTCGCCCACCCCAGCACTCTCCTACCTACCACAAATTCAGAAATCTACATGATATTAATCCTCACGCACTTTCAGACTCCCTACACTCATCATTGTCCCCAATCTCTTCTTTTTCCTGTCCTGAGCTGGCTGTACATCACTTCAATGACACTCTTAGAAGCACCCTTGACCAAGTAGCTCCCCTCACCCTCAGAACCTCCAAACAGAGTCAAACAGCCCTGGCTCACTCTCCACATTCGATCCCATCACAGAAGAAGATGTCTCCAAGCTCCTCTCCTCTTCTTGTCCAACTACATGCACCACTGACCCCATTCCCTCACATCTCCTCCAGTCCCTCTCCAGTCGTCACAACTCGCCTAACTACAATCTTTAATCTCTCCCTCTCCTCTGGCATTTTCCTCTCCTCCTTCAAACACTGTATCATTACTCCATTACTAAAGAAACCCACCTTCGACCCATCCTGCACAAACAACTACAGACCGGTCTCCAATCTCCCCTTCATTTCTAAACTCTTGGAGCGCCTGATATACTCCCGCCTTCCCCTTACCTCTCTACTCACTCCCTCCTAGACCCTTCACAGTCCGGCTTCCGCCCCCTACATTCGACAGAAACTGCACTCATCAAGGTAACCAATGACCTTCTGACAGCAAAATGTAACAGTGACCACTCTCTGCTCATTCTTCTCGACCTTTCTGCAGCTTTCGACACTGTTGACCACCCTCTCCTACTCTCTAGGCTCTAGTCACTAGGCATTAAGGACACTGCTCTCTCCTGGTTCTCCTATTTTTCTGACCGCTCCTTCAGTGTTCTGTTCTCTGGCTCCACTTCATCTCCTCTTCCTCACTGTCGGGGTACCTCAGGGCTCAGTCCTTGGCCCCTTCTCTTCTCCCTCTACACAGCCTTAATTGGACAGACCATCAGCAGATTTGGTTTTCAGTACCATCTTTATGCTGATGACACACAACTATACACGTCATGGTAGTCACGTGTACTACAGAACGCCTCTGACTGTCTGCAGTCTCCAACATCATGTCCGCTCTCTATATGAAACTCAACCTCTCCAAAACTGAACTTCTTCTGCTCCCGCCGTCTACTAACCTCCCTAATTCTCACATTTCCCTCTCCGTGGGTGGCACCATAATAATGCCTAGGCAGCAGGCGCGCTGTCTGGGTGTTATGTTTGACTCCGATCTATCCTTCACCTTCCATATACAATCTCTTGCCGCTAATGCTGCTTACACCTAAAGAACATCTCTAGAATCTGCCCTTTTCTCACCATGGAAACAACAAAAACCCTCACTGTCACCCTGATCAACTCCCACCTGGACTACTGCAATGCTCTATTAATTGGCCTCCCCCTTACTCGACTTTCCCCTCTCCAGTCTATCCTTAATGCAGCAGCCAGGGTTGTCCATCTAGCTAATCATTACTCGGACGCGTCCGCTCTTCGCCAGTCGTTACACTGGCTGCCCATTCATTACAGGATACAATTCAAAGTACTTGTTCTCACCCACAAAGCTCTCCACAGTGCGGCACCCCCATACATCTCCTCCCTCATTTCGGTCTATCGGCCTAGCCGACCGCTGCGCTCTGCAAATGCCTTTTGAGTAACCTCTGCACTATTCAGAGCGGCCTACCACGTTCACTAATCAAAGTCATTTTATGTCTGTGTGTGTGTGTAGCCCATTCACTATCTCCATCTATCCCCCACCCCCTGAAGATGGCTGGACCATCATTGTAAATACATCATTGTAACTACACACCTGTACTTTGTATCTCCCCCACCTCATTGTAGATTGTAAGCTCTCATGAGCAGGGTCGTCTTATTTTGCTTTAATTATTGTATTGTTAACGTTGTTACTTATGACTGTTGTGTTTGAAACTGTTAAACTGTAAAGCGCTGCAGAATATGTTGACGCTATATAAATAAAGATTATTATTATTATTATTGCATGATTATTGGGAATGAGGGTTCCTAGGAGCACTGATATCCTAATAATCATGCAGTATAAATAGACTAAATAAACTGCCAATCAATCACCCAACAAATGAGCAATCGCTCATTCATTAGATAAATAGATTTTTTTAGTTTGCTTTAAAAAAAAAAATCATTGTTCTTGGCAGCACATCGACCTGTGGAAACAGAATATGTGCTGCCGAGAAATATGGCAGCCTATGAGCACTGAACAATCTATTACTGATCTCTCTGCTCCATTGGAAGCACGGTCGGCCTGCCTAAACTCGTTACTAAACATCTGCTATTCGGCTCCTATGTAGTCAATCAGTAGTCGTTTACGCCCGCATGTCGGTCAGTGTAAGTGTTCCCTAAGTGAGTCCAGCTGATAAAGCCTTACATGATTACTTCATTACTTCGAGAGCCAATTCTGTATCCTCTACTCCAGTATGTGACCTCAGTCTGACAGATAAATGAGCCTACTCTTGTGCTGTTCTGACTCAGACTAAGGCCACATTCACACGTTCAGTATTTTACCTCAGGATGTGCAAGCCAAAATCATGAGGGGGACAATCAGAGGAAAAGTATAATAGAAACACGTCACCACTTCTGTATTTTTCACCCACTTCTAGTTTTGACTTACAAATACTGAGGTAAAATACTGGCCAAATACTGAACGTGTGAACATGGCCTAAACCACATAAGGCCTCCTGTCTAGCTGTTGTTGACCATTATATAATTGCTTTTCTTCCATATTGTTATGTGTGCCAAATCCACTACTAGATTACGTGAGACATTACTTAGCCCATCAATAAGCCATCACTCAGACCTAGAATGCATATAATTATGTGTTGTTTCATTTTTGCTCTATTTCCTTTTTTTGTGCAACTTTGGCAAGAGTGATAAGATGTTTGTGGTGTCCCAGGGTCCTGGTCGCCACCGTGACATCCCCCTGTGAATATTGAACCCGGTACCGGGTACTCCACGGCCCTGGAGGGCGACTCATGTTGAGCAGGCGAAGATCACAGTATCAGAATGCTACATCATAGCAGACTGAAAGGGAACAAGGTCACATTAAGATCACTGGATATAATGGTTGGGCAGCAACTGTTCAATGAGGCGGTTACGATGGTAGTGGAAGTCCACCCAAATGTAGAAGAAGATAACCATGATCTACGGCGCTCCAAGAGATGCAATCAGAAAAAGGATTTTAATGTTACATATCACAGCTAATTCCTCAAAGCCTCAGCAGTAGGACATCTTGTGATTAGCTTAACCTCAGGGAAACCAACTGATTAAAAAAGGGTCATTCCCTTTTAGTTTTATCCAGATGTTGGTCTCTGTATAGAGGAACACTTGACAATTCATTAGTGACTTACTTAAATTAATATTTAGAATTGAGAGTCCTCAGTGGTTGATACCTTTTAATGGCTAACTGAAAAGATCGTAACAAATTGCAAGCTTTCGAGACTACACAGGTTACTTAAATTATTCAGCTTCTTAACAGAATACAAAGTCACCACCCGCCCTTTACTAATTCTCAATGAGCCTTAAAGGGAATCTGTCAGCAGGTTTTTGCCACCTAATTTGAGAACAGCATAATGCAGGGACAGAGACCCTGATTCCTATGATGAGTCACTTACTGGGCTGCTTGCTGTAGTTTTAATAAAATCATTGCTTTATTTGCAGAATATTAAGACTAGAGATCAAGCAAGCCTGCTGCCATCTAGACCTCCATATTCATGAGCTCTGTATAACCCACCCCCACCACTGATTGGCAGCTTTCTGACTATGCACAGTGTCACAGAAGGCTGCCAATCAGTGGTTTGGTTGGGCTTATTCAGAGAAGTGCTAGATCTGTAGCAAATAAAACAGAACAAGCAGTCTAGTAAGTGATACATCACGCGAATCAGGGTCTCTTCCTCTACATCATGCTGCTCTTTGATGGGGTAGAAAGACCTGGCGATAGATTCCCTTTAATTAATGACAGTGTTAGGATTGAATGAAAGGTAACATTACTGATTAAAGCTTGCCGTCATGTTTTTCCTTTCAGTAATGATATCGCCATCCTGTCCCTGGCTTCAAGCGCTTCCCTGAACAGCTATGTACAACTGGCTGCTCTCCCAGCTGATGGTGATGTCCTGGCCAATAACCACGAATGTACCATTACAGGATGGGGAAGAATTCGCAGTAAGTTTTACTACAGTCCATAGTACATGTTAGATGGCTGATTAAACATTTAGGGTTTTTTTTTTTACAATTACTGAATTTTGAGTGGTCCAGGTTCATTCTCAAACTATTTTTAGTAAATATAAAAGTAGACAAAATGCAAAATAAAATAAAATATATATATATATATATACTTTATATATATACTTTATATATATACTTTAACAATCTATAATATTCCTGGCACTACAGGTCCTTCTCAAAAAATTAGCATATAGTGTTAAATTTCATTATTTACCATAATGTAATGATTACAATTAAACTTTCATATATTATAGATTCATTATCCACCAACTGAAATTTGTCAGGTCTTTTATTGTTTTAATACTGATGATTTTGGCATACAACTCCTGATAACCCAAAAAACCTGTCTCAATAAATTAGCATATCAAGAAAAGGTTCTCTAAACGACCTATTACCCTAATCTTCTGAATCAACTAATTAACTCTAAACACATGCAAAAGATACCTGAGGCTTTTATAAACTCCCTGCCTGGTTCATTACTCAAAACCCCCATCATGGGTAAGACTAGCGACCTGACAGATGTCAAGAAGGCCATCATTGACACCCTCAAGCAAGAGGGTAAGACCCAGAAAGAAATTTCTCAACAAATAGGCTGTTCCCAGAGTGCTGTATCAAGGCACCTCAATGGTAAGTCTGTTGGAAGGAAACAATGTGGCAGAAAACGCTGTACAACGAGAAGAGGAGACCGGACCCTGAGGAAGATTGTGGAGAAGGACCGATTCCAGACCTTGGGGAACCTGAGGAAGCAGTGGACTGAGTCTGGTGTGGAAACATCCAGAGCCACCGTGCACAGGCGTGTGCAGGAAATGGGCTACAGGTGCCGCATTCCCCAGGTAAAGCCACTTTTGAACCATAAACAGCGGCAGAGGCGCCTGACCTGGGCTACAGAGAAGCAGCACTGGACTGTTGCTAAGTGGTCCCAAGTACTTTTTTCTGATGAAAGCAAATTTTGCATGTCATTCGGAAATCAAGGTGCCAGAGTCTGGAGGAAGACTGGGGAGAAGGAAATGCCAAAATGCCTGAAGTCCAGTGTCAAGTACCGACAGTCAGTGATGGTGTGGGGTGCCATGTCAGCTGCTGGTGTTGGTCCACTGTGTTTCATCAAGGGCAGGGTCAATGCAGCTAGCTATCAGGAGATTTTGGAGCACTTCATGCTTCCATCGGCTGAAATGCTTTATGGAGATGAAGATTTCATTTTTCAGCACGACCTGGCACCTGCTCACAGTGCCAAAACCACTGGTAAATGGTTTACTGACCATGGTATTACTGTGCTCAATTGGCCTGCCAACTCTCCTGACCTGAACCCCATAGAGAATCTGTGGGATATTGTGAAGAGAAAGTTGAGAGACGCAAGACCCAACACTCTGGATGAGCTTAAGGCCGCTATTGAAGCATCCTGGGCCTCCATAACATCTCAGCAGTGTCACAGGCTGACTGCCTCCATGCCACGCCGCATTGAAGCAGTCATTTCTGCCAAAGGATTCCCGACCAAGTATTGAGTGCATAACTGAACATTATTATTTGTTGGTTTTTTTGTTTGTTATTAAAAAACACTTTTATTTGATTGGATGGGTGAAATATGCTAATTTATTGAGACAGGTTTTTTGGGTTATCAGGAGTTGTATGCCAAAATCATCAGTATTAAAACAATAAAAGACCTGACAAATTTCAGTTGGTGGATAATGAATCTATAATATATGAAAGTTTAATTGTAATCATTACATTATGGTAAATAATGAAATTTAACACTATATGCTAATTTTTTTGAGAAGGACCTGTATAACTTCCAGAGTGTAGCATCTAATATTATTTATCATGGGAGCTAAATATGCCCTCTTCAGCTAGTGGCAAAGGTGAGCTAATATATGAGGTTGCGTTACTGTACAGAGAGATGGTTTCGTATGTCTATCAAATTTGAGGAATATATTTTGTACATATCCTTGGTAGAAATAATTGTGGGCAGCACGGTGGCTCAGTGGTTAGCACTGCAGCACTGGGGTCTTGGGTTCAAATCCCACCAAGGACGACATCTGCACTGAGTGTGTGGCTATGTGCCCACGTTGTGGATTCATATGCGGATTTTTCCACACCATTTTTGAACAATCCGCAGGTAGAACGCACCGCGTTTTACCTGCGGATTTATGGCAGATTTCCTGCATTTTTTATGCGGATTTCACCTGCGGTTTTACACCTGCGGATTCCTATTGAGGAGCAGGTGTAAAACGCTGTGGATTCTGCACAAAGAATTGACATGCTGCGGAAAATACAACGCAGCGTTTTCTCACAGGTTTACATGTGAATCCGCAGCAGCCAATCCACTGCGGATCCGCAGGTAAATCCGCAATGTGTGCACATTTCCTATATGTTCTCCCCATGTTTGCGTGGGTTTCCTCCCACATTCCAAAGTCATACTGATAGGGAATTTAGATTGTGAGCCCCATCGGGGACAGTGATGACAATGTCTGTAAAGTGCTGTGGAATTTGACGGTGCTATATAAGCAAAGCGTAATAAATAAATAATAAATTTACACCAAGATTCTGAATGAATAACTCATGTTTTAAGAAGCACTCCCATCAAAATTATTATCCTCTTAAAGGGAATCTGTTACAATTTGTTATTGTACATCATCATTTCTTTGTAGTATACCAATAATATCCTGAAATAGGGCTTGGGCAACCCTTTTCAGGATTTGTAACCTTTATTTCTGTACGTGGCCCTGTTGTTCCTGTAAGCCCTGGGCAAATTTATTGTCTCATGCCGGCAAATCAAGCATATGGAAATGATAACTGAATACTCACCCCTGCCCATTATCCCGCCTACCCCTCTGCCGATGTGTGTATATATGCTTAATGAATATTCACCCCTACCCTCACCCATAATCCCGCCCACCCCTCTGCCAGTGTTACTGATTAGCCAAATATATATACGCTTAATGAATATTCACCTCTTCCCCGCCAATAAACCCGCCCACACCTCCCAGCCGACGTCACTGTGAGTCAGATTGCTGTATGCCCGAGGGTCACATTGCAGCCCTCGGACTGGCCATCTGCTCTCCTGACATGAACATTACAGTATGTATTTCTATGTAGCTGTCAAATTTTCAAGGCAATTTATCCCAGAATGCTGGCGTAGTTGCTTTGATGAATTGGGGCTTATGTGTGTATATTATGCAGCGGCTACAGGGAGAAAAGGAAGTTATATTCTCCCTGTAGCCGCTCACTTCCAGTCATGGGCACAGTGCTAGGAGCCATCACAGTCACCTATCACTATACAGTGAGCAGACTGTGATCACTCCCTCCCTGCACCTTGACCAATAGCCTACTCTGCACACATACGCTGAGGAGCAAGCGATCACTCAGGGTGCAGAGGAGCGACTACCGCTGAGCTTATTGTGCCCCAAGACTGGATGAGAATGCCTGCAGGGAGAAATACAAATTCATATTCTCCCTGCAGACATTGCTCCAGTTAACCAGCCTCAGCTGATTATTACACCATTTACCTGCAGATTATCATTATATCATTTTGCCAGTTATATATAGGTAATTTCTATCATTTGAACATATTAATGAGTAACATAATTTGTTTTGCTTTACTTTCCTAGCTTGTGGCTTTCTGCCATCCATCCTCCAGCAGGCCCCTCTGCCCATCGTAGATTACTCTACCTGCTCTACCAGCTCCTACTGGGGCAGCAGTGCTAAAACTAGGACGGTGTGTGCCGGTGGTAATGGAATTCAGGCCGGATGCAAGGTAAGATCAGTCATTTTTTATTCTTTCAACATACATATTTTTTTACATACAGTATATGTTAATTGGTCAAATCTATGAACAACATACAGAATGAACGGAACACAGGCCTTGATTCATCAAACAGGTTTTTTTAAATAATTTTAGTGCAAAACTATTTGTTGCACAATTTGTAGTAAAATTGACAACTTTTACCATTTTTATGCCACTCCTGGCTCCCTAGGACATCTTTTTGAAGGACGAGCAGGGAATAGCCAAGAGAGGGCATGGCCAAGTTAGGTTGGCAAATTTATTATAATTTGTCACCAAAGTACATTTCTCACATTGGCTCACAGCAGCTGAAAAATGTGCCAAGGAATTTAACCCCTTCATGACCCAGCCTATTTTGACCTTAAAGACCTGGCCGTTTTTTTAAATTCTGACCAGTGTCCCTTTATGAGGTAATAACTCAGGAACGCTTCAACGAATCCTAGCGGTTCTGAGATTGTTTTTTCGTGACATATTGGGCCTCATGCTAGTGGTAAAATTAGGTCGATTATTTTTGCATTTATTTGTGAAAAAAATGGAAATTTGGCTAAAATTTTAAAAATTTAGCAATTTTCAAATTTTGAATTTTTATTCTGTTAAACCAGAGAGTTATGTGGCACAAAATAGTTAATAAGTAACATTACCCACATGTCTACTTTACATCAGCACAATTTTGGAACCAAAATTCTTTTCTGCTAGGAAGTTATAAGGGTTAAAATTTGACCAGCGATTTCTCATTTTTACAGCAAAATTTACAAAGCCATTTTTTTAGGGACCACCTCACATTTGAAGTCAGTTTGAGGGGTCTATATGGCTGAAAATACCCAAAAGTGACACCATTCTAAAAAATGCACCCCTCAAGGTACTCAAAACCACATTCAAGAAGTTTATTAACCCTTCAGGTGCTTCACAGCAGCAGAAGCAACATGGAAGGAAAAAATGAACATTTAACTTTTTAGTCACAAAAATGATGTTTTAGCAACAATTTTTTTATTTTCCCAAGGGTAAAAAGAGAAACTGGACACCAAAAGTTATTGTACAATTTGTCCTGAGTACAACGATACCCCATATGTGGGGGGAAACCACTGTTTGGGCGCACGACAGGGCTCGGAAGGGAAGGAGCGCCATTTGACTTTTTCAATGAAAAATTGGCTCCAATCTTTAGCGAACACCATGTCGCGTTTGGAGAGCCCCTGTGTGCCTAAACATTGGAGCTCCCCCACAAGTGACCCCATTTTGGAAACTAGACCTCCCAAGGAACTAATCTAGATGTGTGGTGACCACTTTAAACCCTCAAGTGCTTCATAGAAGTTTATAACGCAGAGCCGTGAAAATAAAAAAACATTTTTCTTTCCTCAAAAATTATTTTTTAGCCAACAATTTTTTATTTTCACAAAAGTAACAGGAAAAATTAGACCTGAAAAGTTGTTGTCCAGTTTGTCCTGAGTAGGCTGATACCCCATATGTGGGGGGGAACCACTGTTTGGGCACACGTCGGGGCTCGGAAGGGAAGTAGTGACTTTTGAAATGCAGACTTTGATGGAATGTTTTGCGGGTGTCACGTTGCGTTTGCAGAGCCCCTGATGTACCTAAACAGTAGAAACCCCCCACAAGTGACCCCACTTTGGAAACTAGACCCCCCAAGGAACTTATCTAGATATGTGGTGAGCACTTTGAACCCCCAAGTGCTTCACAGAAGTTTACAACGCACAGCCATGAAAATAAAAAATCATGTTTCTTTTCTCAAAAATGATGTTTTAGCAAGCAATTTTTTATTTTCACAAGGGTAACAGGAGAAATTGGACCCCAATAGTTGTTGCTGAGTTTGTCCTGAGTACACTGGTACCCAATATGTGGGGGTAAACCACTGTTTGGGCACACGTCGGGGCTCGGAAGGGAAGTAGTGACTTTTGAAATGCAGACTTTGATGGAATGTTTTGCGGGCGTCACGTTGTGTTTGCAGAGCCCCTGATGTGCCTAAACAGTAGAAACCCCCCACAAGTGACCACATTTTGGAAACTAGACCCCCCAGGGAACTTATCAATGCAGAGCCGTGAAAATAAAAAATCATTTTTCTTTCCTCAAAAATTATGTTTTAGCAAGCAATTTATATTCACAAGGGTAACAGGAGAAATTGGACCCCAATAATTGATGCACAGTTTGTCCTGAGTATGCTGGCACCCCATATGTGGGGCTAAACCACTGTTTGGGTGCACGTCGGGGCTCGGAAGGGAGGGAGCACCATTTGACTTTTTGAATGCAAGATTGACTGGAATCAATGGTGGCGCCATGTTGCGTTTGGTGACCCCTGATGTGCCGTAACAGTGGAAACCCCTCAATTCTAATTCCAACACTAACCCCAACACACCCCTAACCCTAATCCCAACTCTAGCCATAACCCTAATCGCAACCCTAACCCCAACACATTCCTAACCCTAATCCCAACCCTAACCCCAACACACCCCTAATTCTAACCATACCGTTAACCCCAGCCTAATCTTAACCCTATTTCCAACCCTAGCCCTAATTCCAACCCTAACCCTAAGGCTATGTGCCCACACTGCGGATTCGTGTGAGATTTTTGAAAAATCCGCAGGTAAAAGGCACTGCATTTTACCTGCGGATTTACCGTGGATTTCCAGTGTTTTTTGTGCGGATTTCACCTGCGGATTCCTATACAGGAGCAGGTGTAAAATGCTGCGGAATCCGCACAAAGAATTGACATGCTGTGGAAAATACAACACAGCGTTTCCGCGCGGTATTTTCCGCACCATGGGCACAGCGGATTTGGTTTTCCATAGGTTTACATGGTACTGTAAACCTGATGGAAAACTGCTACGAATCCGCAGCGGCCAAACCTGCTGCAGATCCGTAGCCAAATCCGTACTGTGTGCACAAAGCCTAATTCTAACCCTAACCCTAGTTCTAACCCTAATTCTAGCCGTAACCCAAACCCTAACCCTAAGGCCAGGTTCACAATTCGCTAGCAGCAGCCCGTTCAGCACATACGCTAACGGGCTGCTGCTAGCGCAAGTGCCGACGTTTGCATCGCGCTAGCGCAGATAGAGCATCTGCTAGCTCTATCTGCGCTAGCAGTGACGGACCCGGAAACGCTGCAGCCCGCGTCTCCGGGTCCGTCACTCAATGACGGCACATCCCTAGTGTACACCTATTGTGGGAGTGCGCTAGTGATGCGTCCGACATTGCTGTCAATGGCGGCCATAACGGACTACGTTACACCGCGTTTATGCCATGGTGTAACGTAGTCCGTCTAACGGACTGCTTAGACGCAGTGTCAACTAACCCTAACCCTAACCCTAATCCTAGTGGGGCAAAGAAAAAAAAATTTATTTATTTTATTTTTGTCCCTATCCATGGGGGTGATAAAGGGGGGGTTTATTTATTATTTTTTTTATTTTGATCGCTGTGATAGAGCCTATCACAGCGATCAAAATGTACTTGTAACGAATCTGCCAGCCAGCAGATTCCTCGGGCGCACTGTGCATGCGCCAGCCATTTTCCAGGATGGCGGCGCCCATGCAGCAGCCGGATGGACACCGGGAGGCACACGGGAGGTCGGTAAGTATGATGGGGGGGGATCGGACAGCGGAGGGAGCGGACAGGAGACGGGAGGGGAGCGGGGGATGCTAGATGACAGGACGGAGGACCGGAGGACCGGAGGGGAGGAGATCGGTGGCGGTGGGGGGGGTCAGATCGCGATCTCCAGCCATGGCTGATGCTATTGCAGCATCGGCCATGGCTGGATTGTAATATTTCACCAATTTTCATTGGTGAAATATTACTATCGCTCTGATTGAAAGTGAAAGTGAAACGTCACTTTCAACAGCCAATCAGAGCGATCGTAGCCACGTGGGGGTGAAGCCATCCCCCCTGGGCTAAAGTAGAACTCCTCCTGTCCCTGCAGGCCGGGTGAAATTACAGTTAACCCTTTCACCCGGCCTGCAGGAGCGCAATCCGGCCATGACGCATATGCTGCGTCACAGGTCGGATTGGCACAGGTTTTCATGACGCATACGCTGCGTCAAAGGTTGGGAAGGGGTTAAGGGGTACACACCTCTTAATTAATTTGGTGCCTTACTCCACTGCACTTTTTGTCAAGACAGGCAATTATACTGCTAGTCTTCATTAATCAAGGCTACAGTGTTTGTTCAATTGTGTGTAAATTTTTGTAGAACCATTTTCAGGGTGAGGACAGTTCACTGAAACTAAAGCACCACTCCAGCAATTTATTTTTTTCCCCTACCTAATATCAATGAGTAGTGTGTATGTTTGTATGTGTGTGTATGTGTGTATGTGTGTGTGTGTGTATGTGTGTGTGTATGTGTGTGTATGTGTGTGTGTGTGTATGTGTGTGTACTCTATGGGTGTATGTGTGTATGTGTGTGTATATGTATGTATATATATATATATATTCTCTATCGTGTGCATTAAAATACTTACAGGTTACAGTCTCCTGCCATTTCTAGAGTTGCTCTATTCCTCTCCTGCATTATGTGACCACAGATTTTTCTTGGTGAATCACACATTGGACTATTACTTCCTTTCTTGAGGTATGTCTATGAGAGTCCCATTCTGAGTCTCATAGATTTCCATTGAAAAAGTTACTTCTAATCCACACAGAAATGCCGTGTGAGCTGGCTGGTGACAGTTGTGGTCACCTGATGCTGGAGATGACCGTAGCAGCCAAAATGGCAGAAGACAGTGACCGGTAAGTGTTTAATGCATAAACTGAGCATACTTTACTGGCAGCTACGTGAGGTGGACAGCATCTGGAAATAATAATAATTTATAATAATAATTTTTGATTTATATAGCGCCAACATATTCCGCAGCACTTTACAATAAGCGGGGACATGTTCAGACAATAAATTCAGTACAAGTTAAGACAATTTAAACAGTGACATTAGGGGTGAGGTCCCTGCTCGCAAGCTTACAATCTACAAGGAAATGGGGGGACACAATAGGTGAAAAGTGCTTGTTATTTCAGGTCTGGCAATTATAATAAATAGGGATTTTCATATGAAGCTGCATGATCCGGTCATCAGCCCGTGTGTTTAAGTGCAATAGTCAAGTATCAAGTGCAGTTATCGTGTGCATGGAGGGTGTGGAGACAGATGAATAGTAGGGTGCAGATTCGCATGCAGATAATATTTGGAAGGAAGGAACAGGACAAAGTTAGTTTACTGAGTAGTTGATGTGGTAGGCTTGTTTGAAGAGATGGGTTTTCAAAGCGCACTTGAATAGGTCGGGGCTAGGTATCAGTCTGATCGTCTGGGGAAGTGCATTCCAGAGAGCTGGCCCAGCATGAGAGAAGTCTTGGAGACGGAGGTGCGAGGTTCAGATTACGGGGGATGTTAGTCTTAGGTCATTTGTAGAACAGAGGGCACGTTTAGGGCGATAGACGGAGATGAGAGAGGAGATATAAGGCAGTGCAGAACTGTGGAGAGCTTTGTGGGTGAGAGAGATGAGTTTATATCACCAAGCTACTGTATGGCTTAAATGGATTGTCCACTATTGGACAAAGCCCTTCTGAATAGTTAGATCACCCATTCTAAAGGTACCTTCACACATAACGATATTGTTAACGATATCGTTGCTATTTGTGACGTAGCAACGATATCGTTAATAAAATCGTTATGTGTGACAGCGACCAACGATCAGGCCCCTGCTGGGAGATCGTTGGTCGCTGAATAAAGTCCAGAACTTTATTTCGTCGCTGGACTCCTGCTGACATCGCTGGATCGGCGTGTGTGACACCGATCCAGCGATGTCTTCACTGGTAACCAGGGTAAACATCGGGTAACTAAGCGCAGGGCCGCGCTTAGTAACCCGATGTTTATCCTGGTTACCATGCTAAAAGTAAAAAAAAACAAACACTAGATACTTACCTACAGCCGTCTGTCCTCCAGCGCTGTGCTCTGCTCTCCTCCTGTACTGTCTGTGAGCCGGAAAGCAGAGCGGTGACGTCACCGCTCTGCTTTCCGGCTCACAGCCAGTACAGGAGGAGTGCAGAGAAGCAGAGCGCAGCGCTGGAGGACAGACGGCTGTAGGTAAGTATGTAGTGTTTGTTTTTTTTTACTTTTAGCATGGTAACCAGGGTAAACATCGGGTTACTAAGCGCGGCCCTGCGCTTAGTTACCCGATGTTTACCCTGGTTACCGGCATCGTTGGTCACTGGAGAGCGGTCTGTGTGACAGCTCTCCAGCGACCAAACAGCGACGCTGCAGCGATCCGGATCGTTGTCGGTATCGCTGCAGCGTCGCTTAATGTGAAGGGGCCTTAAGTCCAGACTGGACTTCTAATTTGACAAAATGCTGAAAGGCTGCAGCTGATCGCCAGCCTCTGACTGGCTGCCAGAATCACATGACATGTCATGTGACCCTTTATATAAGGACACTCTTGTAAAATAAATGGTACATCATAGCTTTGTAATGGAACCAAAAAGCTTCAAGCGACACCTCTGAATCAGCCTAATAGAATTATCTATCACAAAATCATGTTTATGGATCCATCTTTTCTTTTTAGGGAGATTTTGGTGGCCCTCTGAACTGTGACGTCGATGGTGGCTACCAAGTTCACGGTCTTGCTAGCTATTTGGCTTTCCAGGGATGCAATACTGCTGTTTTCACCAGAGTATCTTCTCACATCCCCTGGATCAACAGCGTAAGTTCACACTTAAAAAAAATTGTAATTGTTTTAATATTCTACTACATCATATTACAAAAATGCACAGAAGTTGGCACTAGTGGGCTACTGTCTAATTCACCTAATCATGCTCATGGAGAATGGTAGGATCTAAAGGAGAAATGCAGATATAATCGTGGTTGGGGTTAAGTCCACAATTTTCTTGTATTTTCAAAGCACTATTATTTCGGACTCGTTCAGACAAACATATTAAATGTCCATGTGCTGTCAGTATGCAAAACTTATAGCACACTGCCCAATACACGTCAATGTGGTAGTTCACTTCAACGATTTTACACTGGAACTGATGATTTACATATAAACAAATCACAGCATCATGTACTTTGGTTCATATTTAGAATCAAACTCACCAATTACACAATGTGCACAATTATTGGGCAATTTATAATTTTGATGAATAATTTTACTACTGAACAACTTCAGTGCTGTCGGTCAATCCAAAAGGTTAATAAACATGAATATTTAAAAAAGTAAAAGTGAGATTTTGTTTTTCGTATGGATAATATCTGTGTGTAGAATTATTGGAAACAATTAGTGACCAAAATTATTATGCAACTAAATGAAAAATTGTAATTTAATTAATCTCACTTGTTTATTTTCATCCTTTATAATGAAAATAATAACAAATATCTCAAAATGTACAAAATATATTTCTGTCATTTAAAAAATATCAGCGACCAACATAGTTGCCCTTCTGTTCAATAACAGTTATAAACCGTCCATCCATGGAGTCTGTCAGTTTCTTAATCTGTTGATGATCAACATTTTGGGCAGCACCAACCATGGCCTCCCAGTCACTGATCAGAGAGGTGCTCAGTAAATCTCCCATTTAGGAAGGGCCCACAAGTTCTCAGTAGAGTTTAAGTCAGGCGAGGAAGGGGCCATGTCATTATTTCTTCATCTTTAAAGTGTGGTTCGTAGCACAAATTAATTTTAATCCTAAATCCCTATCTATTTAATGCCATAATCTAAACTTTTCTTCTAATACACTTTAATCAAAAATTCCATATCCTTCCCTCACAACACTATCTGACTGCTATATATATTTTTTTTTACTACCTCCTCTTTGATGACACTTCATTTTCAGAATTCCAGTGCAAGCTGGGATACTGAATCGAAACATCATCCGGAACAGGAAATAGAGGCTGCTGTCACTGCCGCAGCCTCCTCCTCCCTGAAACAAAGTGTCATCACTGACCTCCATTTCAGGGGCTAAGCTAGTCCCTGCTCTAGTGAGCATGTGTTGGTTGTCAATTCTGATGTATGCTCAATAGATTCTTGTCACTATACAATATACATAGTGACAGTGCACTCCCGGCTCAGATCAGAAGTAACGAACCGGTAAGAGCACATTGTAAGAAGAACATCTCGAGTGCAGCAACCAGTGCTACCCCAACAAGTGACGTCACTGAACACCTTGTACTCCTGGGCTCTCCAAGGAGGCTGCAGTTCTGGAAAATGACAGCCCTGGAGGATAATGGCTTCCTGGTCGCTTCCGATTTGATTCTTCTCAAATCTTTCGCAATTAACTAATCTTTCCTTCTCAACTTGTTTTTTGCCCTGCTATTTACAACAAAACTTTTGATGGTTCTTTGGTCACTCCCCATCCCACTGAAAAGAAATAGAATATTACAAGTCTTACAGTCAGCTAAATCTCTTTTTTGGTCCATTTCAACAGAGAAAAATAAGCTGTCTTAGGCTGGTTTCACATTTGCGTTTAAAAACGCAGCGTTTTAAACGCAAACGCATTTGGTAAAAAAACGTGTTTAAACGCGTTTAAACGCTGCGTTTTTTAGACGCAAGCGTTTTTGCATGTTTTAATACAAACGCGGCGTTTTGACGCGTTTACATGCGTGTGACAGCTGCCAATCATCAAAATCAACAATAAAACCCACTATAAGCAGAAATAGCTAGGGTTAGGGTTAGGATCCCTAGTAACCCTAGGGATCCTAACCCTAACTCTAACCCATACCCTAAGGGATCCTAACCCTAACCCAAACCCAAACGCTAAGGGATCCTAACCCTAACCCTAAGGGATCCTAACCCTAACCCTAACCCTAACCCAAACCCAAACGCTAAGGGATCTTAACCCTAACCCTAAAGGATCCTAGCCCTAACCCTAACCCAAACCCAAACGCTAAGGGATCCTAACCCTAACCCAAACCCTAAGGGATCCTAACCCTAACCCTAAGGGATCCTAACCCTAACCCTAACCCTAAGGGATCCTAACCCTAACCCAAACCCAAACGCTAAGGGATCCTAACCCTAACCCTAACCCAAACGCTAAGGGATCCTAACCCTAACCCTAAGGGATCCTAACCCTAACCCTAACCCAAACCCAAACACTAAGGGATCTTAACCCTAACCCTAACCCTAAAGGATCCTACCCTAACCCTAACCCAAACCCAAACGCTAAGGGATCCTAACCCTAACCCTAACCCAAACCCAAATGCTAAGGGATCCTAACCCTAACCCTAACCCTAACCCTAAGGGATCCTAACCCTAACCCTAAGGGATCCTAACCCTAACCCAAACCCAAACGCTAAGGGATCCTAACCCTAACCCTAACTCAAACCCTAAGGGATCCTAACCCTAACCCTAACCCTAACGGTTAGGGTTAGGATCCCTTAGGGTTTGAGTTAGGGTTAGGGTTAGGATCCCTTAGGGTTAGGGTTAGGGTTAGGATCCCTTAGCGTTTGGGTTTGGGTTAGGGTTGGGGGTTGGCTTATCAGTGTGTTTTCTTGTGTTTTTCTATTAAAACGCATGCAAACACATGTGCTTAAAAACGCATGCATTTACATAGACATCAATACGTTTTTTTGCGACAAAAAAACGCCGCTAGAAATTACTACATGTTGCATTTCTGCAACAAAACGCATGCATAGAAATGACGCATGCATCGTCAAAACGCACGCAAAAAAACGCATGCAAAAAAACGCATGCGTTTTTAATGTCAAGTATAGGAAAAAACGCATGCGTTTTTTTGCGGTTTTTTTGCGCTAAAACGCAAAAAAAAACGCAAATGTGAAACCAGCCTAACAATTCTACACACCTTGATAAAGGGTGTTGTATCCTTAGACCGCATACTCCCGCATTAAACAAATACACATCACCTGATCTGCTTCATCCAATAAACATTCAAGTTATACAGCTTGGAGTCGGAAAAGATGCATAAAAATGATGATATGGTCAAAATACTGACTTGTCTAATAAGTATATAAGTCAATGGGTGCCCAAAAAAGAATTACAAATGGGTTATTATCCGCATGTATATGCATTTTTCCCTGATATTTTACAATAATTATGATATAAAATTGTATGTGACCTTTATTATTTATTTATTGACTTATATGGACGTATATAGTAAAGGAAATAAAGAACTGCACATGGTGGGATGGTTATACGGAGGAAAAATCATCTGTTTTTGCTGGAAAAAAATGAACAACTCTGTCATAGGGATGAAAAAATATTAGCAATGAGAACAGACATTTACTAATCCCATGAAGCTTGGTATTTTTATAAAGATGTATTTCTACAGAAAGGGGCCAGATACCACTGGTTGCTGGCTGAAGTAATTGACCTGGACTTTTTTTTTTCTTTCAGAATGTCTAAATTGCTACTTGGACTTGGACAATCTCAGAAAATACAGAATAGATTATCTTATCACTTTATTTTAACACCAGTGGAAATATTTTTCTATGCTACTCCATTAAAAGACTTCTTTCTCACAGACTGTCTTTAGTGTCAGTTTGTTCACTACAGTTGTCCCTTAAAGTGTAACCCTCATTTTATTTTTTATTTCATAAATCAATAAATAAGCAAGTTTGTAATATATCTTATGAGAGAAATCTGCTAATTTCTCAAGCAGAACTGATGCTTCATTCTCAAAATCCTCAATTCCCGGGTAAAATCTGCACTCAATAAAGACAGATTTTGTACATTACTGAGGCAAGAAATGCCAGTTATTATTATTATTATTAGTATTTATTATTATAGCGCCATTTATTCCATGGTATTTTACATGTGAGGAGGGGTATACATAATAAAAAAAAACAAGTACAGTAATCTTAACAATACAAGTCACGGATTGTACAGGAGGAGAGAGGATCCTGTCCGCGAGGGCTCACATGCTACAAGGTATGGGTGAGGATACAGTTGGCGAAGTAGAGCTGGTCGTGAAGCGGTTTGGTCAATCGGTGGTTGCTGGAGGTTGTAGGCTTGTCGGAAGAGGTAGTTGTGACTGATAAGATTTTATAGAATCTACAGGAGAAGGAAGATGTGCACAAGGAACCAATGGTATAAAAATGCACCTTTATTAGGTAGATGAGACATAAAATAGAGATTAAACATGTGAGTCATCCAATGGCTGGCACCACAAAACAGCAAGAGGCAGAATAGTATGGTAATATAACGGGTTGTGCCAAAAAGAAACCATGCAAAAAGAAACCATGTGCCAAATCGATATCAGCATGTAACAGCAAAGAGTATAGCAGAAGTTAATACAAAGTGGTAAACATGGGGCAAGTAATCTAATATATAAGATATGTCTTGGTGGTGTGGTGACAAGGCCCTAACATGCGTTTCAGCTGCGTGCCTTCATCTAGGGGTAGAGTGCTCCACAACTCAAACATATCTCCAAATCTGCTGCCCTACACAAAATCATCCAAAATTATCACTCAACTGTAGATCCAAAAAGGGGTTTCCCAGGCACCACTCACCTTTTCATTGGAAGGTGTTTAGTACTAGTAATGTTGTGTCAAAAAGAACCTCCCAGAACGTTTGCATAGCCAGCAGGCATCATGTTTTATTCTACTTAATAAGGCAGGTGCATTAGACCAGTATATGTCCTTAGCGGGCATCTGTCCATGTAATGTCGTCAGCACTGCTCACCTCCTGATGCAAAAGTGAGTGGTGCTGATGCTTTCTAACAGCACTTTACTGAATGAACACTAATAAATAGTATGTACATTTTAATGTAGTATATGACAGGCCTGCAGACCATGCGGCCTTACGAAGTATGTTGTGCGGCACGCAGAGCTGCCCGGGAGACGCCGCTCCCTCCATCCTAAATTCAAATGTATTAACGTCTTTCAGACATGAATACATTTGAAAACTGCGGGCAGAGCAGCACTACTCTGTGCCAGCATCGACGTGCAGCAGCGTGATTACGTCAGCATGCTGCTGACATCACACTGCTGCTGGTGCAGGGCCGCAGAGGTGCAGAGAACGCTGCGTGCACCGTTAAGCGTTTCAGGAGTCTTTTCAGTTTGTTTGTTGCTTGGTGTTAGTTTTTGGAGGCCATCATGGAGCATTGGGAAAGATAATTGGGCACGCTATGGAGGCCATTATAGGAGACATTATGAGGCTATGGCGAACATTATGGGGCAACGTAGAATATTATGGAGGTCATTATGGGGAATATAATGATGAGGCTATGGGGAACATTATGGGGCACTGAGGGACTTTATGGAGCAATGGGGGACACTATGGGTACCATTATGGGGGGACATTATGAGCCAATTTGGAAAATTAGGGGGCGATGAGGAACATTGTGGATCAATGAGGGACACTATGGAGGCCATTGTAGGGCACTTTGAGGCAATGGGAACCTTATAGAGCAATGAAGGACACTATGGGGCCATTATGGGGCAATGAGTGACATAATGGAGGACACTGTGGGGCCATTATGAAGGAATGGGGGCCATTATGGGGCAATGAGTGACATAATGGAGGACACTGTGGGGCCATTATGGGGCCATTAAGGGGCATTTAAAAGGGTTATGAGTGGGATCATTATGCAGAGAGGCAGTGGGGGAAAAATATTTTGGAAAGGTGCAATTTAGGGGGACATTATAGAGAGGGGGTGGTATGGGGGATACTATGGAGGAGGGCAGTGTAAGGGGAATTTTGTACAGGAAGCAAAGTAAGGGGCAATTATTTATTTAGGGGCACAGCAGGGGAAATATTTATATTTATGGGGTAATATAATATGTTTTTTTTCTAAGGGCACCGTTTCAGGATGTGCTGCTGTAGACAGAGAAGAAGGAAGTCTGCAGGGACCTGCTCTGCGTGTAAAATCTCATCATGGCATCTGTACTACACAGAGACAAAAGGGATGGAAACAACTTGAATCAGAGGAGATGTCACCTATAAGGCACCTGGATGCAAACATTTATTTGTGAAACGGGATATGTCTCTTCAGTGCTGTGATTCCTGTATAGTTATCAGTCTGATGATGGCTGGTAACTCCCAGCATCTTCTTACCATTGGTAAGGATTAGTGATGAGCGAGCATGCTCGCCAATACTCGTAACTCGCACCAGCATCAGTGTGCTCGGGATGCTTGTTACTCGGCAAGTATTAGTTTAAACATTCGATCGAGAGTTCAAGTCCCTGCCTCGTATGTTTGGCGCTTTTTAAACAGCCAATGAACAAGTGGAGAACGAATTGCCTTCCATTCACTGTAATACTGTAGCTATCATGGTTGTGACATTACTGTAATTGGCTGGCCGCATACCGTCATCATCAGGTCTAGATAAGAGCCGTGACGCCATGCTTGTCACACTGTACCCCAGAAACAGGCAGGGTAGGAAGAGGTGCTGGTGAAAGTGAGACAGAATTGTAGCTGCGTATTAGCCAGGAAATCAACCACATTAACATTTCTTTTAAGCACAACAACAGCCATTCTTAAGGCTAATTACAATAAATAGTAATACTGCTGGCAGCAGCACTTAAGTAGAGATTGTGCTGAAGGGATGGTGTAGGGCAGGATAGGGTGAATTGCATGCCCTTTATTCTGCAGCCTGCAATTTATACCAAAACCAGCTTCTTGGTGCCAATAATATTATTTTTGCTCTTAATCCTGCAAATTATTATGATCAGGGGAATGTTATTTATCGTTTATACTGCAGTAGTAGACACACAGCCAGACTTGGTTGGATCTCAATAGCATTGCTATATTGATACTGCAGTCTTGTACGTTAATTTGAGGTGAAAATTTTCCTGCAATAGTAATACTGCAATTTTATACAGCATTTTTCGTGCTAGAGCTGGGTCTCAAAACATAAAAAAATTGTTTGCTTACAAATAGCATTGCTATATTGATACTTCAGACGTATATATTCATCTGAAATGAGCATAATTTGCTGACATTGTAAGACTGCAGTTTTTTTCGACAGTGACATTTAATATGGCACTTTTCGTGCCATAATTGTGCCTCAACCTCCCCAAAAAAATTTGTTAAAAAAATAGCATTGCTGTATTGATGCTGCATTCTTATACTCTATGTCCATCTGAAGTGGGAAAATGTTTGCTGCCTTTGTAATGCTGTCTGCAACACTTTCTCAACAGGGAGAAATGGGCAAGGCACCTGGTAAGGGACGGGAAAGTGGATGTGAATCTGATAGTGAGGGTAGAGGTAGAGGCCATGGGCAAGATGAAACTGTGACTGCCAAGGGAGCACAACACATGCATCATGTCGAGCTAGCTTCCTGGTCCACTTTGTTTGGGGGCGCGGAAAACAACTCTTGAAGCTAGAACAAGTGTGAAAAGGTTGTTGGATTAATAAATTGGGGAGAACCCCAAATAAACCCCCACAAGAAGACCCAAAAAATTAACTTTTATTAAACTTTTATTTAAATTTTAAAATATTAAAAAGTATAAAAAGTTTTTGTCCTTAATCTGCCTCTATTATTGCGATTACATTTAAGCAGTGTGCCTGCTACTTTGTTTTATTGATTTGCATAGTACCTAGGATGCCAACACATATCTGGCAGAATAGGACAGTTAATTTTCGCACCAGCGTCTCCCCTACATGTTTCACCACGCTAGCGGCGTCATCAGGGGATGGGACATAGGCTTGAACCATTCAAAGTAACACACTGCTTAAATTTAATCACAATTACACACCATAATCAGCATCACCATTCCCCTTCTCTGTCTACTGAACTCTATGCTCACAATTAAAGAGGAGGCTTTGCAGGTAGAGCAAGTTGAGATGAAGCAAGAAACTATACTGGGTGATGCTACACAGCCCAGCATTATCTTATCTTCTCAATGAGGATTGAGTGATAATGAGGAGGAACAGGAGCTGGTTGTCTGAACTACAGACACTAGTACCCACACCACCTTCAGTCCGTCTGTTCAGCATGGATGGCCTTAAGACAAGGAGGAGAAGGAGTATGAGGAGGAGGACAACATGGACAGTTGCCCTCTTGCTGGGGACAGGGAAGTCTTTGCTGTTTGCAGTTTGGAAAACATGGCTGAGTTTATGTTTTGTTGCCTTTCTCGTGACATACACGTTGTATGCATTTTGGCTAACACTAATTGCTTTTGGTCACCCTTCTAGACCCATGCTACTTTACATCTCTCCTCATGGCTGAGAGGTCTAATAAAATATTGCAGTACCAGAAGGCCTTAGACAAAGAATTATGTAAAACATTTCCAATTCTAAGCCTTGCTGCTGTTTTTTTCCATGCACTCATTGACCGATTCATGTGTTTTATGGTATTCTGTGTTTAGAGATTCATCAAAGCTGCAAGTGTTATTTACGCTTCTCCAAACTTTGAGGCTGCCACACACAAGAAAAAATATTTTCAGGGCCAGTTCAAATCCATTCTATATTCTACAATAACACCTTTATTACTTGCAATTTGTCTATGGTGAGGTGTTGCAGTAGGTATAGCGTATGACAGGCATGTAGTCAGGCATTATTGCCTTATAATTTCTAAGCTTTGCTGTTGCTTCTTTACACTCATTGACCAATTTGGGTTTTTTACTGTGATCCTTACTCCGAAATTCATCGAATCAGGCATAATTAACTGATTTAATGTGTCCATTTACAGTTTCTCTCTAGCATCTGTATGTTAGAGGTAGTGGTGAGAGACTTTATGCTACTGGAGCTGGAATGACCACATCTGAACTCTCCAGTGCTTTGTTTCCATTTATTTCTGGGTGCTTTCTGCTGGAAGACCCATGACCTACTTCAAAGCAAACCCAGCTTTCTGACCACAGGCACTACATTGCGACCCAAAATCCTTTGGGAATCTTCACATTTCAAGGCACCCAGTGCCAGAGGCAGCAAAACAACCCTAAAATATCTTTGAACCTCTACCATATTTGACTGTAACTACTATGTTCTTTTATTTGTAGGCCTCATTCAATTTACAGTAAACCGTAGAATTATGTGTTTTACAAAAAAACTTTATCTTGATCTTATATGTCCACAAGACATCTGCTGGTCATTTAAAAATAGAAAGTGCCACCTGATGGCCCTCTACAAATAATGATGGCTGGCTGATGGCCCTAAAAAAAATTGTGACTTTCAATATGTCTGATCATGTCTCACACACCACATGGCCAGATAAGATATTAAAATGATAACATTACATTTCCTATTGAATGTTTTTTCACAATTGAAAGCAATGCAGACGTGCAAAAACACTGCATGTGAACATAGCCCAAATTGCGGAGGAGCATTTCTTTTTCCTCTTGCATATTTTGCCTTATATACAAGACATTATCCTTGAAAGATTGTTTCTTAACATTTTTCCATTATTGACACCTATAATATCGCCTTTAATCAAAATTAAGCCAAGTGATAATTATTACTAACACCAAGAATGAACACAAGGCCATAACATATGAAAAAAATACAAACTTTATTTTGAACATATCTAAAACCATATACCACACATAAAATTATGGAGCAACCAAAATACAGAGACAACCAACAGGTATGACTGGAACAGTGGCAAAGGACTATATATATATATAAAAGGAGTAACCTTCCAATCAATCATAATTTAATTTATTGATTTTAGATATGTTCAAAATAAAGTTTGTATTTTTTTCATATGTTATGGCCTGGTGTTCATTCTTGGTGTTATTAACATTTTTCCAGTCAAATCCATTTTATCGTCAGTTTTGTATGTTTTATTGTAAGTCTGTAAAAGTGGCGTAATACTCTGACAACAGCACCAATCTGGGATTCAGAGATGCTTCCAGGGATCTTCCCCATGCTGTTCTCATGCCATTTCAGTGCTGTTTACATAGTTTTCAGCAATTTTTAGACCCCCCCCCCTCCAGACCTCTGGAGGAGCACAAGAAAAATGCTTGAGTTTCCCATTGACTTCTATTGTACTCGTTACTCGGGTTGAGAAGCCAAACATTACATATTGCTCGACTCGAGTAACGAGTACTCAAGCATTTTAGTGCTCACTCATCACTAATTAATTTTTGGGGAAATTCAAAAGCAGATAACAATGGAGAGTTGGTGGAAAAATCTCCTTAAAACCTATAAGGATCTTGGCTGTAACTTGTCCTAAAAGATTACATTCTTATATTCACATATAGACGTTTTTCAACTAAACTGTGGAGCAGTGAGCGACGAGCACCTTAACAGATTTCGCCAAGACTTTGCGGCTATGGAGAAAAGATAACAAGGATAATGAGAGATGATCAGATGCAGGAGTACAAGAGACCAATAAAGAAGAGTTGTCACTGAATGAGGACCACATTTTGTAGTGCAATTTCTGTAACTGTTTATAATTCACAATAGTGTTTAGACATGTTTTAGTTATTTGAATTGATGCTAAGTTGTCTCTAATTCATGTTTAAAAGAAGTTAAAAGAAACCTGACACGTTTGTGGCGCAACGGTAGCGTCCTTAATCATAGG
The DNA here is from genome assembly GCF_032444005.1 of Ranitomeya imitator. Taxonomy (NCBI): domain Eukaryota; kingdom Metazoa; phylum Chordata; class Amphibia; order Anura; family Dendrobatidae; genus Ranitomeya; species Ranitomeya imitator. The sequence continues at coordinate 706,041,995 of NC_091284.1, read as the reverse complement.
AAGTCAGAGAGGAAATATAGAATAAAGAAAAATGAACCAATCATCAATCAGGATCAATCAAATTTAATTTCAATTTAAATGGACTCGCTAATGACGAATTTATACGCCTTTGAGTAACCAGTGGCTTAACAATGGGCTTCACATCTGTCATAGATCAAAACTGAAAATATTGTACTTAAGCCAAGATCTATTAGGCTGCCTGTTAATACAACACTTCCAGTGCCAGGCTGGATAAGGCTTTGCACTGCATAAGTGCATAGGTATCGCCTCTATGTGATCAAATCGCATATTCAAGTTTCTTTGTAGGACTAATAAATATTTTGAAAAAAAAGTTTTAGGTTTGTAAAAGAAAATCTTAGGTATCTAAATAAAAATATCTTTAATGTTATAAAAAACAATCTGCTAAAAAAAAAACATTTATCTGGGATAATATTTACCAGTGATTCACCACCTCTGTAGAGACCAGTACAGTAAGTGTGATAAACAGTGTTGAGCGAATAGCTTCCGATAAGAACTTTTACGAATAGCTATAGTGTTTACGGAATAGCTGCCTCAGGAACCTGGATACCTGGAGCGCTCGCGATAATCAGCTGTTTGGCGCCGCTGCTGCATGTGTTGCGGCTCTGTGACAGTCGCAACACATGCATGGAAAGCCTGTTTGTTGGGCTCTCCTTGCATGTGTCGTGACTGTCACACAGCCGCGACACATGCAGCGCTGAGCAGCTGATTACTGGGAGCGCTCCAGGTATCCAGGTTCCTGAGGCAGCTATTCGGATAAGTACTTATCCGAAGTTATTCGATCAAAACTAGTGATAAACATGCAAAAGAATAGGAAATCAGGAAGGGGCAAACACTTTTTCACACAACTGTAATACAACTAAAGTGGAATTTCTGGACAGTGTGATTGAAATGGATCCAAATCTATAAATGCAAACCTACATTTATTGAAAGCCCACTTCAATTAATTCCTTGTTACATGCTTCTTCTAGTCTTCCCGATACAAACATTAGGGTTCGCTCACATGTTCATCCCGACAGTTGGACGAGTGTCATGTGTATGTCATTCCGTAAGTCATGTGAGTGTCTTGCAAGTGCGATTTTTTTTTCTCTCCTAGCATCAATATGACATCCGTATGACATGTGTGCGCAATGTGTTTTTAACATAATCTTTTTATGTACTATAATACTATATGTAACTTAAAGCAAGTTGCATAATAATGCAATCTTGTATAAATATATAGATAGATGATAGAAAGATATTATGTATATAATAGATACTAAATTGGTACATATTAGGCTACGTTCAGATTAGCGTTGCGCGCCGCTGCGTCGGCGACGCAACGCACGACGCACGAAAAAACGCGTGCAAACGCACGCAAAAACGCTGCGTTTTGCGACGCGTGCGTAGTTTTTTGACGAAAATCGGACGCAAGAGAAATGCAACTTGTTGCATTTTCTTGCGTCCGACGCTAGCGTAAAAAACGATGCACGTGTCGGAAAACGCAACAAGAAAAACGCATGCGTCCCCCATGTTAAACATAGGGGCGCATGACGCATGCGTCGCCGCTGCGTTTCCCGACGCAGCGTCGGGAAACGCTAATCTGAACGTAGCCTTACATAGCTTTTTATGCTTGTTCAGCCTAAGAAATAAATAATTAAAGTAAAGTAGACAGCTGTGAGCTGATATTATCTGGCTGGGAAGGTCCATGGCTATTGGGCTCTACCTAGCCAAAAAATACCAACCCTCAGCCACTTTGCTCTTCCTGATTGCCCTGGTGCTTTGGCAATTGGGGTAACGGGGCTTGAGGTTAATGTCAGCTGTGAATTTTCCAGAAACACAGCTGGCATCAAGCCCTGGTGTTAGTAATGGAGAGGTGTCTTTCAGACACCCCCATTACTAATCCAGTACTAAAAAATAAAAACCACACACGTGAAAATACTTTATTTAAATAAACACACCCCGGAAATGTATTTAAAAAAAACCCAAACCCTACAAGTCTGACATAGTCCAGGGAGTCTAACGTAGTCCCGGGAATCCTACATAGTCCACAAATGGAAACCTGGAAAACATAAAAAGAGAGAAATTAAAAAAAAGACACTGTCTGCCGATTCCATCATTGAAAGGCTATGGAGCTTTGTTCTGAGGCTCCATAGCCTTTAGCAGAAGCCACCCCTGACTCATGCTGCACTCCACGAGACCCAGCATTTCTGAAGAGCGGTGAACATTGCCACTTATCACAGTCAGCGGGTTATACATAGGACTCCGTGACTCTGATGAGCGCTAACACTGATGTCAGCGCTTTTCAGAGACGCTTCATGTGATCTAACTGGCCATCTACTCTACCATTGCCACAGAGACTTCCAGCATGTTGCAGAAGGCATTCAATGGATCAGGAACTTGATGGTGATGCACCTAGTTGGGAAAGTAACCCACGAATCATATGAGCTCTTGAAATGAATCGAGTCTTCCCTGATTAGAGAGGCAGTTGGCAGATGTTTACTTTTGTAAGCATATAATTATTATTATTATTTATTTATATAGCACCATTGATTCCATGGTGCTGTACATGAGAACGGGTTACATACAAGTTACAGATATCACTTAAAGTAAACAAACTAACAATGACAGACTGATACAGAGGGGCGAGGACCCTGCCCTCGCATGCTTACATTCTACAGGATTATGGGGAAGGAGACAGTAGGTTGAGGGTTGCAGGAGCTCTGGTGTTGGTGAGGCGGTAGCTTCAGTAGTGATGAGGAGGCAGCGTGGTCAGTGCAGCCTGTAGGCTTTCCTGAAGAGATGGGTTTTCAGGTTCCGTCTGAAGGATCCGAATGTGGTTGATAGTCGGACGTGTTGGGGCAGAGAATTCCAGAGGATGGGGGATATACGGGAGAAGTCTTGGAGGCGATTGGATGAGGAGCAAATAAGTGTGGAGGAGAGAAGAAGGTCTTGGGAGGACCGGAGATTACGTGAGGGAAGATATCGGGAGATTAGTTCAGAGATATATGGAGGAGACAGGTTATGGATGGCTTTGTAGGTCAGTATTAGTAATTTCAACTGGATACGCTGAAGGAATGGGAGCCAGTCTAGAGATTTGCAGAGGGGGGAAGCGGAGGAGTAGTGAGGAGAGAGATGAATTAGTCGGGCAGCAGAGTTAAGGATGGACTGGAGAGGTGCAAGGGTGTTAGCAGGGAGGCCGCAGAAAAGGATGTTGCAGTTGTCAAGGTGGGAGATGATGAGGGCATGCACAAGCATTTTAGTAGATTGACGGTTGAGGAAAGGATGGATTCTGGAGATATTTTTGAGCTGGAGACGACAGGGGGTGGACAGAGCTTGGATGTGCGGTTTGAAGGACAGGGCAGAGTCAACGGTTACTCCGAGGCAGCAGACTTCCGGTACGGGGGAAAGCATGATGTCATTGATTGCGATAGATAGGTCAGGTAAGGAAGATCTATGGAATGGAGGAAAGATGATGAGTTCAGATTTGCCCACATTGAGTTTGAGGAAGGGAGAGGAGAGGAAGGAGGATATGGCTGATAGACATTCTGGGATTCTGGACAGCAGAGCGGTGACGTCTGGGCCAGAGAGGTAGATCTGAGTGTCATCAGCATAGAGGTGGTACTGGAATCCATGGGACTTTATGAGTTGTCCCAGGCCAAGTGTATAGATTGAGAAGAGTAGGGGTCCTAGGACAGAGCCTTGGGGGAACCAAACAGACAGAGAGAGGGTGGGATGAGGAGGTAGTTTGGGAGTGGGAGACGCTGAATGTGCGGTTGGAAAGGTACGAGGAGATCCAGGATAGGGTGAGGTCTTTGATGCCAAAGGAGGAGAGGATCTGTAGTAGGAGGCAGTAGTCAACTGTCGAAAGCAGTGGACAGGTCTAGAAGGAGGAGTGCAGAGTTTTGTCTGTTGGCTTTGGTGGTAAGTAGGTCGTTAGTGATTTTGGTCAGGGCTGTCTCAGTTGAGTGATGGGGGCAGAAACCAGATTGTAGATTGTCAAAGAGCAAGTTAGATGAGAGGTGGGAGGAAAGTTCAGAGTGGACGTGCTGCTCCAGGAGTTTGGAAGCGAATGGGAGCAGCAATATTGGGCGATAGCTGAACATAGCAGTTGGATCGAGGGTTGGCTTTTTAAGGATAGGCGTGATTGTGGCATGTTTGAAAGCAGAAGGGAAGGTGCCAGAAGTTAGTGGTAGGTTGAAGAGGTGGGTTAGGGATGGGATAAGTGTGGTGGTGAGGTTGGGGAGGAGGTGGGATGGGATGGGGTCGAGCGCACAGGTGGTGAGGTGCGATTTGGAGAGGAGGCAATAAAGCCCCCCTTCAGTGATGTTGGATAGGGAGGTTATGGGGTTTGGGCATTGGTCTGGAATACAAAGGGGTTGTTGTGGTTGAACAATGAAGACTTGCCTTGTCTGGTCTTATTTTTAAAGTGTGTGGCAAAGTTCTCAGAAGATGAGGGAGTTTGGAGGGGGCAGTGGGGGGCGGAGCAGGGAGTTAAAGGTTTTGAATAACTGTTTGGGGTTGTAGGATAGGGAAGATACAATGGTTGTGAAGTAGGCCTGTTTAGCAGAGGTGAGAGCAGATTTAAAAGCGAATGTTGCTTGTTTGAATACAGTGAAGTTATCTTGCGAATGTGTTTTCTTCAAACACCGCTCTGCAACCCTGGACACTTGCCGGAGCTTTTTAGTGGTGTTATTGTGCCAAGATTGTCTATTGATACGTCCCACTCTGCCATGGACGAGGGGGGCAACCGTGTCAATATCTGATGCGAGAGTGGCAGTGTAGAAAGCAGCGGCACTGTGTGTCGTGGAGTGAGGATATGGATGCCAGTGGTAGGATGGAGTCAGAGAGTGTGTGGGTGTCTAGGTGTGCAAGGTTTCTGCGGGGGTGCGCATGTTGCAGGACATGGGTGACCGGTGAGGAGGACAGGGATGAGAAAGTGAGCAGATGGTGGTCGGATAGAGGGAGGGGGGGTGAAGTTAGATAGAGAGCAGAGATGGGTGAATACCAGGTTTAATGTATGTCCGTCCGTGTGGGTGGCTGCACAGGACCACTGAATAAGTCCAAAGGATGAAGTAAGGGACAGAAGTTTGGAGGCTGTTGACTGAAGGGTATCAATGGGCATGTTGAAGTCACCCATGATGATGGTGGGAATGTCAGCAGAGAGAAAGTGAAGAAGCCAGGTGGAAAATTGGTCAATAAAGGCAGTGGCCAGGCCTGGAGGTACGGTATATGACGGCTACTTGGAGGTTGGAGGGAAAGTAGATGAGGACAGAGTGGACTTCAAAAGAAGGGAGGAAAAGGGAGGGAAGAGGTGGGATTGTGTTAAAGGTGCAGTTTGAAGAAAGGAGAAGACCCACTCCTCCACCATGTCTGTTGCTGGAGCAAGGGGTGTGGGTGAAGTGGAGGCCTCCGTAACACAGCGCAGCAGGGGAGGCGGTGTCAGAGGGTGTTAGCCATGTTTCTGTGAGGCCGAGGAAGGCATGATTGCGAGAGAGAAAAAGGTTGTAAATCCCATGAAGCTTATTGCAGATTGAGCGGGCATTCCAGAGTGCTCCAGAGAGAGGGTGCAGGGGGGTGGGCATCAGGGGCTTGGGTTTTATGTTGGAAAGATTGCGGTAGTTCATATTAGATAGGGAGCGATAGGACTGGGTAGTAATGGGAGGTATAAGCTGTGGTTGGGAGATATGTCTCCAGCAGTGAGGAGAAGCAGAGAAAGGGAGAGCAGGTGGGAGAAAGAGAGTGACCGGCTTGATTTAGATCTAGCTAGATGGAGTTTAAAGAGCCACTTTTATACTATATAGAATGACTCAGTTTCTATAATATCTTAGACTGACTTTGAAGGACAGCACAGGAGAGATCGCGCAGAATCCCACAGCTGCCACCACATGTGATGAACCAGCACCTCGCCACCCTGCCTGATGTCACTCACGACTACATCAGAAGGATCACGTAATATGGTCTCCCCACTTTCAGCAACATGACATTCTGCAGCCCCTGGGGACACGTAAGGTCAGCTTGGTAGTTTTACACAGACATCCCCTGTATACACCGGTCCAGGAAGGCACGGGGAGTGAGAGGATGTGCTCATACAATCACTGACGTGGTACCACACTCACTCACGACTCTGACAGGCTGAGAGGCCCCTTTCACTAGCACCAGTGAAACAGAGCCCTGCCAGCCCAGTAGGGCCAACACCAGTTCCTCGTTAGCTATAAGCCCAGTCCATTAATGGGACTATATCAGTAAGAATCCAGCCATGGTAGCATGGAAAATTAAACCAAGAAAAGGGAGTGTGGATTCATAGATCAAGATAAAAGAGCAGCCCAAGGTTAAATTATATATTTAATCACCTTAAGGGCACACTAGACAATATACTATATACACTATGGTTATGCATATGTGATGGTCAGATATGCAAATACAATAGTGGTAGGACAAAAGATGTAAGCAGATGGATCATGTCAATTAGTGGTTTGATGTTAGATCACATGTGCGCTGGGCCGCAGGGGGGATGGACTAACAGCTGGTTCTTTGTTCCTTTACAGAACGTTACTCAACATGGCCACCACTTTCAAAGTGAACCACAAGCATAACAAAGAGAGAGATGCCACACTAATCTTTATCCCCTTTGGGTCACTCCCCTCCTGCCCTCTGGGCTGAACCTAAATTCCCACCCCTTGCCTCTAAGAGCTTAAAACTCCAACCGAAGTTGGGTCATATAACTTCTTCATGGACGGTCATAGGGAGGCAGTTTTGGAGCCATGGAATCTTTTCGGGCCACCACTATGTGTTGAGAAGAAACACAGCTTTGCTACCTGTCTCCAACTAGCCATTCTAAATATCTACCCACTCTGTGGTGCTAAAACGGATTGGGACCCTGGAAGGCGTTTGGTCCGGTCCCGAGATCGCAAAAATGTAACCAGTCTGTGACCAAGATGTAAGATAAGTTCATATTCTCCCTATTAAATCATAGCTGACTCAAAAAAAGCAGTTAGACATCAGGGTATATATTATTCAAGCAACCCTTTTCTTCTGAGCTTAGCTTGCTCAAGGTTTGAGATCTGTCACTCAGCCTTTTGAGGTTTGACCCCTGCAGAGCTAGGTGTCCTATTACAGCTGTACATGGGAAGGAGTTTTTATAATCCCCTGCCAAATAGGATACAATCTCCCATATTTATCACCTCTCCCCTTTAGAGGGCTCTAGGGTGCAGCACTTTTCGGTATTCCCCCAAACGCCCGTCCTCAAACTTCCCTCGTTGGGATAACCAGTCGGCATTACCGTGGTCACAGCTCTTCTTGTGGTGAATGGCAAAGTGGTACTGCTGGCGTGGAAGGCTCCAGTGTAGCCACCTCCCTTTCGTTCCTGATATGGTGTGTAACCAGCTCAGGGGGTTGTGGTCCGCCTCCACAGTGAATTGGTATCCATATAAGTATGTTTGCAGACCCTGCAGGGCCCACATAATTGATATTCCTTCTCCATCATGGAGTATACCACCTCCCTTGACAGAAGCTTCTGGCTCAGGTACAAAATGGGGTGTTCTTGGCCCGTAGAGTTAACCTGGCTGAGCACAGCACTAAGGCCAAAGGACTATAGGAGAGGCCCAAGCTCTGCTGGATGGCTGGATGACCCCTCACTTTATCATTTCGTCATTCTCCTGGTGCATGTTGTGATGCCTGCCGGGGCTATGGGGTACTCAGTACCGGGTCTGGTCGCCATTAAAGGGGTGGTCACGGTGGCGATGACCCGGTCCATGGCCCTGGGTGCCCAAGTAAAAGGGATAGTCTTTAAAGGGATTGTGAAAATAATAAAAGTTTGTGACCCCACCTGTGGCACTCGGTCAGAGGTGACCGACGCTGCTTAAGGGGGTCCTCTGGGGATGATGGTACTGCAGCTGGGATGGTATAGCTTCCCACAGGTGAAGCTAGGTCTCCAGGGCTCCCGATGTATTTGGCAAGGGTGGTGTGGTGCCAGAATAAACAGAGGACACAGGAATACAGTCTCTTTTCTTGGTTTACTGGCTGTAGTAAGCCACAGTCCAGGGTACCAGCAACAGGTGGTGATATGGTCCGGCCGGCCTGGAGGCAATAGTGGATCACTCTCCCAGGTGAGGTTTGTAAGCCTTCCTTCTCACGCTCTTATGCGAGGTCCTTGCTGCCTGTGGCTCCCTTACAAATTCCTCTCTCCTGTCCAGGAACAGTAACCCATATGGTGGGCAATGCAAGCCTTTTTTACAGGTCTCTATCATGACCTGGGCGCTCTGTATTCTGTATACTGCTGCGCATTTGGGTGTGGGTGCGGACAGATGACTTGCAATCCTCTGTGCTTCCGGTTCTGCTGTGAGACTTGAAGCATGACACAGCCTTGGCCTCTCGGGGCCCAGTTTCTGCGTTCTAGCTTAGAGGGTGCCCGGTCACAGTTCCCCTCCAAGCTCCTTTCTTCTCCTTTGCTTCTCCCCTCAAATGCTCACTATAATGGCAACCCTTCTGGTTCTCTTCAGTACTGGAGCTGCAGCACACACGTGGCTGCACGGCCCCATTCTCTGCTCTCACTCCTCTCTCTGTATCTCCCTCCAACAGACTAACTAACTCCTCCTCCAGACTAGAATATATATACTAGAATATATATATCTGGGGAAGCTCCTCTGAATCCTGGCCTGGATTCAGAATGTGTTGCATGTAAGTGCTTTACCTGGTAAAGGGAATCCTCCTTGCCAACAAGCATGACATTACCCTCCCCGAAAGGAAGGCAACATCACTGTAACAACGGGTTATGTGGTGTGTTACACTCCCCCCGTTAACTCCAGTACTCCCGGACTGGGAAAAAGAAAACAACAATACAGGTTAAGAATGCAAACATTTTTGGACATGCTTGTCAACAGGTTAAACAGGTTAAACTTAAGCTTCCCTTTATGGGAGGTACTTTTCTTAAATGTCAAATAACATATGAAAAGTGCAAACATATACCATATATACTCGAGTATAGGCCAACCCGAGTATAAGCCGACTCCCCTAATTTTGCCACAAAAACCTGGGAAAACTTATTGACTCGAGTATAAGCCTAGGGTAGGAAATGCAGCAGCTACCGGTGAATTTCAAAAATAAAAAAAGATGCTCCATACCGTTCATTATTGCCCCATAGATGCTCCACATAAAGCTGTGCCCCATATAATGCTCTGCACCGTTCATTATGGCCCCATAGATGCTCCACATAAAGCTGTGCCACATATAATGCTCTGCACTGTTCATTATGGCCCCATAGATGCTCCATATAAAACTGTGCCATATAGAATGCTCTGCACCGTTCATTATGGCCCCATAGATGCTCCATATAAAACTGTGCCATATAGAATGCTCTGCACCGTTTATATGGAGCATCTATGGGGCCATAATGAAGCTGTGCCATATAGAATGCTCTGCACCGTTCATTATTGCTCCATAGATGCTCCACATAAAGCTGTGCCATATGGAATGCTCTGCACCGTTCAGTATGGCCCCATAGATGCTCCATATAAAGCTGTGCCACATGTAATGCTCTGCACCGTTCATTATGGCCCCATAGATGCTCCACATAAAGCTGTGCCATATGGAATGCTCTGCACCGTTCATTATGGCCCCATAGATGCTCCTTATAAAGCTGTGCCATATATAATGCTCTGCACCGTTGATTACGACCCCATAGATGCTCCTTATAAAGCTGTGCCCCATATATATTGCTCTGCACCGCTGATTATTGCCCCATAGATGCTCCTGATAAAGCTGTGCCATATAGAATGCTGCTGCTGCTGCAATAAAAAAAAAAAATCACATACTCACCTCTCTTCGCTCAGGACGCCGGCGCTTTCAATATTTACCTGCTCCTCGTGCGGCTCCGTCTCCAGCAATGATGCTCAGCAGAGGGCGCGCACTGACTACGTCACCGCGCCCTCCGACCTGAGCGTCACTACCAGAGGACGCTGGAGACGGAGCCGCACCGGAGCGAGGAGCAGGTAAATATTGTGCAGCGCTCCCCTCCCCGTATACTTACCTGCTCCCGGCGCGGTCCCTGCAGTCCCGGCTTCTCCCGGCGCTGCATCTTCTTCCTGTATTGAGCGGTCACAGTTACCGCTCATTTTCAGTCATGAATATGCGGCTCCACCCCTATGTGACCATGTGACCGTTCAATACACGAAGAAGATGCAGCGCTGGAAGAAGCAGGGACTGCAGGGACCACGCCGGAGCAGGTGAGTATAACTAGACAGCCCCCACTCCCCCTCCCTGCCAACCCCCGGGTATGACTCGAGTATAAGCTGAGAGGGGGACTTTCAGCCCAAAAAAATGGGCTGAAAATCTTGGCTTATACTCGAGTATATACAGTAATCATAACAACAGGGTGTCCTTGTGCACCAATGATAGCAATGAAGCGGGGGACCCATCATAAACCCCCATCGTTGGGCTTGGGCGGGGTACAAGGCATGTCATCCAGACCTGGTCTTCAGCCACACCAGACAGTTTTTTTTCAGGACTTAGAAACAAACAGGGAAACAGGGGTTCCACACATGCTACCAGCACGTTGTAAAAACAGTAAGGGGCACCTTAAGAGGTGCCAATTATATACAAGGGAAAGTTCTCAGGCAAGCGCCGTTCATTACCCTACTGTCTCTTTAACTTTTCAATAAACATTAATAAAACATAATCAACAACATTTTCAAGCAAGCAACTCTGTCTCTTTATTTCCTTTTCCAGGGCAGATCCTGGTGTCCACCGCTTCCTGACTGGGGAAGTTATTTTTCACATGTCACAACAGGTGATTCAACTGTGAACAGTCCATCAACAGGGGTTTGTGTAACCTGGTTATGTACTCCACTTTCAGTGGCTACATGGGTATTGATACACTCCTCTGTGTTCCCTTTTACATGTAGGGCATAATATCCCCTTTCACCATGGTGCCGGGTAAATGTTACTTTGTCTCCAGGATGAAGGTCACGGTCAGGGTGTCCCTTTAAGAGGTGAGACTCCATGTCAACTCTTCTTATTGGTCCTCTATTTGCAGGTTTAATTTTGCGGGACTGGGCTTTGGCTAACATATTTCTTTCCACCATTATCTCCCACTTAGCTCTACGCTCCTTATCTTCTGCAGCAAGTTTTAATATTTCTTGTCAGCAGTATTCTTCTTTTTCTATTTCCACACGATTAGCTGCTGCTTGGGCCTCTACGGGGAAACCTATTAGGTCCGTTTTAGGGTGCCTCCAGCGTATAGCTTCCTGCTGCATGCATGCTTTCAGGGACGAGGGTTTAGGCACCATCGGGTCAGTAAGTACATCTTCCAGGTCTGTCATGCGGTTCCAGGTTATAGCTATTGCTGCTTTGCCAGGCATAAGGATCAGCAGGGGTTCTAGGGGTCCCACCAGGGTTTCCTCAGCTACCTGGGCAGTTTGCTTACCTGTCTCTCTGGTGCCGGGGTTTTTCTCCAAGGTTGTCATCTGGTCCGGGGTTTCTTCTGGTTGCCTGGGGACATCCTCTCTGGTGTCAGCAGGTCCCGGCGGCTCTGCACTGCTGTCCGCCATCGCTCTCACCGGTAAGCGTGCAGCTATGCTGCGACCAGACTTTACCACGTCTCCCTCCTTCTTTCTGCTTCGTGGGTGGTCTCTGCTCCACTTTCCCACTGGCCATCTCCGGGGGCGGATCTGTCCTCCTGACAGACATGTTTTGTTCGCATTAAAGCTCTGTAGTGGGCGGGTTCAGCTTTCGCGCCGATTCTTAAACTCCACCCATGGCAACGCATCTTCTCCTGTTCTCCATCCGACTCGTGGTGCAATAATGGCGGCCATTACACAGTCCAATACAGTCCATTGCGAACAGGACCCATTTCAATGGGTCGGTCCATCCTGCTCGTGACACCAAGTTGTGATGCCCGCCAGGGCCATGGGGTACTCTGTACCGTGACCAGTTGTCATTAATGGTGTGGTCACGGTGGCAACGACCTGGTCTCTGGCCCTTGTGCCCAAGTAAAAGGGATAATCTTTAAAGGGATTGTGAAAATAATAAAAGTTTGGGACTCCACCTGTGTTACTCAGTCAGGGGTGACTGACGATGCTTAAGGGGGTCCTCTAGCGATGATGGTAGTGCAGCTGGGATGGTATAGCTTCCCACCAGTGAAGCTGGTTCCCCGGGGCTACCGATGTATTTGGCAAGGTTGGTGTGGTGCCAGAATAAACAGAGGACACAGTAATACAGTCTCTTTACCTGGTTTACTGGTCCAGGGTACGATCAACAGATGGTGATGTGGTCTGGCCGGCCTGGAGGCAATAGTGGATCACTCTCCTAGGTGAGGTTTGTAAGCCTTCCTTCTCGCGCTCTAATGTGAGGTCCTTGCTGCCTGTGGCTCCCTTACAAAGTCCTTTCTCCTGTCCAGGGACAGTAACCTGTATGGTGGGCAATGCGAGCCTTTTTACAGGGTCTCTATCATGACCCTGGCTTTCTTTATACTGTTGCACCTTTGGGTGTGGGTGCGGATAGATGACTTGCAATCCTCGGTCCTTTAGGTTCTGCTGTGAGACTTGAAGTACGACACAGCCTCGAGCTCCCGGTGCCCGGTTTCTGCGCTCTAGCTAAGAGGGTGCCCAGTCACAGTTCCCCTCCAAGCTCCTTACTTCTCCTTTGCTTCTCCAGTAAGATGGTGGCCACCTTATCAGCCCGTATGGACGACAAGGCTACCTCTTCCGAGTACATAGTCTAGTACCGTCTTTGCGAAGAGTTTCCCAGAGCTTCTACGAGTGGCCATTGGGCCAAACAAATCCACAGCCACCCACCTGAAAGACTCTTCAATAATGGTCAGAGTTATCAGTGGGATTTTGAGGCGCCACCCCGTCTTCCCCACCCTCTGACATGTGTAGCACAAACTTCAGTATGCAGCCACATACTGGGCCAGTAGAAATGCTGGGCTAGTCTGGCCTTGGTGTTAGTGATCACTGTCCAACGATCAGAATCTCATGAGCACATGAGGCCACACCTCAGGTGAACCCTGCTTAACCATTACCTAGTAACCCAGTCTTTGATCCTAGACCACAAGCTCGATGTCTGAGGGGAGGCTGTGATGCTTATTCCATGAGAACTTTCAGGCTGTCATCAGTGTCCAACTCCATCTGAAACCCCTGACTGGACGTGGCCAGAATAGACAAGACTGCCATATCCATGGCTGCTGCAAACGCAGGTAGTGCCCACTTGTCCTCTGCTTCCGACAAAGTCGCTAGTCCAAACTGACAAATCTGGTCCACTTGAAAAATGATAAAGGTTGCACCATGATTTACCAAGAATGATTACTCTAGAACAGTGTTCCCCAACTCCGGCCCTCAAGGGCCACCAACACGTCATGTTTTCACAAGAACATTGAAACTGCATTACTGCCATAGAAAATTTGAAAAAGGAAAAAAGCACTATATAATATATATGAAATATGCATCTGCAAAACTGCTATAAAAATACAGTAAAAAATGGAAAGATTAATATTTCATATATGCATTATAGAGTAATCATTCTTGGTAAATCATGGTGCAACATTTATCATTTTTTAAGTTATACTCGTTACTCGGGATTCCCCGAGCATGCTCGGGTGGTCTCCGATTATTTTGGTGTGCTCGGAGATTTAGTTTTCGTCACCGCAGCTGCATGATTTGCGACTGCTATACAGCCTGAATACATGTTGGGGTTGCCTGTTTGTTAGGGAATTCCCACATGTATTCAGCCTGTCTAGCAGCTGCAAATCATGCAGCTGTGGCGATAAAAACTAAATCTCCGAGCAAGCCAAAATACTCGGAGACCACCCGACCATGTTCGGGGAATCCCGAATAACGAGTATACTCTCTCTTCACTAGTTGGCACCTGTTATCACTAGCTTGGATGTGCTGGTCTTTTTCTCTATTTGTATCAACCCCTTTTTGGACATGTGCAATCCCACTCCCATCAGCCACAAGTGATTTTAAGTAGTTTGCTGGTCCATTCCTGCCCCATAAATTGTAGGCCTTTTTTGCTCAGGAGATGTGAAATATCAGGACAAGGACCCAACTTTTGAAGGACACCTTGACATTGCAGTTGGGCTCACATATATTGTCCAATCTATGTGCTAAGTACCTTCTTTTTAACTGTATTTTCATAACAATTTTGCTTTTTTTCCTTGTTTCCCATTTTCTATGGCAGTAATGCAGTTTAAATGTTCTAGAGCAGGGGTGTCAAACTGCATTCCTCGAGGGCCGCAAACCATGCGTGTTTTCAAGATTTCCTTAGCATTGCACAAGGTGCTGCCATCATTATGTGTGTAGGTGATTAAATTATCACCTGTGCAGTACAAGGAAATCCTGAAAACATGACCTGTTTGCAGCCCTCGAGGAATGCAGTTTGACACTCCTGTTCTAGAGTAATCATTCTTGGTAAATCATGGTGCCACCTTTATTGTTTTTCAAGTTATGTGCTTTTTGGTTGGCACCTGTTCATACTTACCTGGCCCTCTGACATCCCGGTTGTGGAGGAACCCTGCAATGAGGTCTTACCTGGGAGCTCTACCTGTAGTGGGACAACCCCACCCTCAATTGCATGCTCCCCCTCCCCAGCTATCTGCCCTCTGTCTATCCCTTCCATGACAACCTCACAGGACAACTGTTCCAATGTGCTGGCTGGCGGAACTCAAAGGCATTAGTACACTTTAAGGTAGTGATCTGCTGCCCCCTGAGGCAAGAGGGACACAGTACATCACCCAGGCCCCAGAAGGGAAGAGGTGCCACATTGGAGTTCAGATTTTGCTGGAATGGTTTGAGGGTGCCATGTTACATTGGCATAGCTCCTGAGGTACCAGAACAACAGAAACCCCCTATATGTGAAACTACACTGCCCAATGAATTCATTTAGAGGTGCAGAGATCATATTGACACCACATGTGCTTCACAGAATTTTATACAATTGAGCAGTGAAGAAAGAATAAATTACACTTTTGCCACAAAAATGTTGTTTTAGCCCCCAGTTTTTCATTTTTCTTAAGTCTAATAGGATTTTTTTTTTACAACAAACTGAGGTTAATTTTTTCCTGAGTGCGCCAATACCCTACATGTAATCGAGAAACATTTTTCAGGCACAGTGCAAAGCTCAGAAGGAAAGGAGCGTTATACTATAGAGCAGATTTTACTGTTATGGTTGTGGGTGCCATGACACACTGGGAGATCCTCTGAGTTGCCAGAACAGCAGAAACCACCATAATTGACCCTATTTTACAAACTACACCTCTCAACGAATTTATCTAGGGGTGCAGTGATCATATTGACACTACGGGTGTGTCACATAACTGCATTTTTACCACCAAAATTTTGTTTTAGCCCCAGATTTTACATTTTTACACAAGAATTTGTTCCACAATTTCCACTAAATGTGGCAATAATCCATATGTGGCTGTACAGTACTGCTTAGCCATACGGCGAGATTCGTGAGGGACAGAGCGAAATGTGCCTCCTGGAGCCCAGATTTTTCTAGAATAGTACAGATCCCCAAATTGTTAGAAAAGCAGAATCTCCCCTCAAGTGACCTCATTTTGGAAAATATATCCCTTTGGGAATTTATCTACAGGTGCAGTGATGGTTTTGACTCCATGGGTGTTTGCCAGAAACAAACAGCAGTGAATGTTGCTGAATGAAAATTGCAAACTGCCATTGTAGTGATGAGTACGCTGTAGTGACCAGTACATTGTAGTGACCACTACGCTGTAGTGACCAGTACGTTATGCCCAGCTCATGCTTCTGGAGACATGCACCTATAAGTTAGACGGGCTCTCATCATTACCGAAATGTCAAACGTATATGCTATATGTGGTTTAGGTATACTGGGGAGCTCAGAAGGGATGAGAATTTTGGATTTGGGAGCACAGAATTTGCTGAATTTCTTTCGAAGGGTGAGGAGCCATTTTACTTTTGTAGGAAGATGGACCAGAATAGTGGTCTCTCTTGCGTGTCCTGGCCGGAACTGTCAGGACTGTCACCATTGTTGACGGGGGAAGCACTTTCTGACTGGAGTAGACCTTCGCACCTGACTGTTGGGGCGGGTGTGATATAAAAGAGACGGAGCGCACGGGAATGAGACTTTGGTGGGTACCCAGCATGTGCTACAGGAGAGAGTTGACTCCCTCTCCGCTGACCGACGCAAAGTGACAGGCCCGCATTGCATCGTTCCATCCCCCGCACATACAGACTGTGCATCAACTGAGACCAACTCCCTCTTACCCTCCGACCCCTACAGTACTAACCGGTCGGTGCATCTGACATCTGCTGAATTTCTTTGCAATGCTGATCCAGCGTTGCACACGGTTCGCAGCGGTGAGACTGCAGCCTTCACTTCGGGACTTTGTACATCCTTAGCTGTGCAGCCGACCTTTCCTCGTTCAGCACTTCGTTCCAGGATCACAAGACGACGCACAGGAAGACCAGGATACTTCGTCACTAGTGTTGAGCATTCCGATACCGCAAGTATCGGGTATCGGCCGATATTTGCGGTATCGGGATTCCGATACCGAATTCCGATACTTCCCGCGTATCGGATACCGGAATCGGAAGTTCCCAAAATTCAAACTGAACGCAGCAGCCAATGAGGAATGAATGGAAGTGTGGGCACATCCTGTTTAGCATGGTGGGCATGTAAGTACTGGCAAGGCTGTGATTGGCTGCTGAAATGATGTCACTCTGCACTATAAAAAACGCTGCCGCCATTTTGCGCTCACTCTGCTGTGATTTCAGTTAGGGACAGGACGCTGTGTTCTAACTGAGGGCCAGTTGAGATAGCTAATTGCTTTATTTTCCTTTCCCAAGGCTAATTTAGCAAAACGCTGTGTGTTCTTCACTGTTCACCTTGCTCTTGCCTTGCAGCGCTGTTTTAACAGCGTTCTGCAAGGTCTCTGTGTGTGTGTGTGTGTGTGTGTGCAGCTCACTCTGTAGTCTGTGTGCAGCCATATACCCGGTTGTATTCAGCTCAGGGGGGGTTCACACTGCCTCACACAGTTGTCCTTTTTTGCTCATAGTGCAGCCTGCTGCACATTTTTTCTCAAATTTCCTATTAGTGTCTTTCCACCCGTCTCCAGCTAAATTGTGGAAAAACACTACATAGGATAACCTAGAGGGTTTTTTTTGGGCCTTGCAGCGCTGTTTACGGCTGTCTGCACGGTCTCCGTGTGAGCCCAGCTCGCCCTGTAGTCTGTGTGCAGCCATAGCCGGTTGGATTCAGCTCAGGGTTCGTTACTGCCTCATACCTTGAAAAAAATTTCCCTTTTTTTCAAATAGTGCAGCCTGTTTAAAATTTAAAAAAAAAATTTCCTATTAGTGTTTTTCCACCCGTCTCCAGCTAAATTGTGGAAAAACACTACATAGGATAACCTAGAGGGGTTTTTTTGGGCCTTGCAGCGCCGTTTACGGCTGTCTGCACGGTCTCTGTGTGAGCGCAGCTCGCCCTGTAGTCTGTGTGCAGCCATAGCCGGTTGGATTCAGCTCAGGGTGCGTTACTGCCTCATACCTTGAAAAAAAATTTCCTTTTTTTCAAATAGTGCAGCCTGTTTAAAAAATTTTTTAAAAATTTCCTATTAGTGTCTTTCCACCCGTCTCCAGCTAAATAGTGGAAAAACACTACATAGGATAACCTAGAGGAGGGTTTTTGGGCCTTGCAGCGCCGTTTACGGCTGTCTGCACGGTCCCCGTGTGAGTTAAACTTGCTCTGTAGTCCGATCTTCAGAAAAAAAAAAAAGGAAAGTTCACCAAACACAACTTAACACTTGTGTAGGCCACATTTGAAAAATAATAAAGTTTAGTCCACACTTTACAACATTAGTGTTTCTTACACCTGTTAGGAGGAGCATTTCAGGAATAAGCACACTAAGGCCTTAGTACTTTTCTGCTTATCTTTATCTGTCAACCAAGATGAAGAGGGCAGGGAGTAAGGCACGTGGGCGTGGGCGCGGAGCAGGGAGAGGAGCAGGGAGAGGACGTGGTGATTCTGTGCCTGCTGCGGGCGCCGGTGACTCGTCGTCACTCAGTTTCAGCAGGGAACAGTCCTTCATGCGCAGCTTTGTCGGAGAGCACCGTGCACCGCTGCTGCGTGAAGACCAAATTGAAGCCGTTGTCGGGTGGATGGCAGCTAACGCCTCGGCATCGACTTCAGTTAGTGCCACATCCTCTCAGGCACAGAGCACTGGAGAGCAGCCATCTGTCTCTTCACCACCTGCCAAATTGGCCAGGCAGTCAGAGAGCCCAGGACAGGAGCTGTCTCTACTTCTGTTCTCTGAATCTCTTGGCTTGGAAACAGGGGGCCAGCCAAGCAGCATTGGAGAAATGGAAGAAGAGGCAGTGTGCAGTGATGCCCAACAGCTTTGTCTCTCTGACTCTGAAGAGGCGGGTGGGCCAGTGCCTCCGGTGACCACAGCGCAGTACGCATCTGATGATGAAACTCAGGTGCCGCTTTCTGGTGCGTACTGTGCTGCCGAGACTACCCAGGAGGAGCAGTTGGTGGCAGAGGGTAGTGGAGATGATGAGGTCGTTGACCCATCGTGGCGTGAGGAACAGGAAGGTGGTGGGAGCAGCTCTGAGGAAGAGATTCCCCTTACGGGCCAAAGAGGGAGAGGGAGGGGGAAGACTGCGGAGCCTGTAGCCTCCACTTTGGCACCCGTTAGGAGCATGTCTCTTTCCAAAGCCAAAAAGGGCGCTCACAAGACTTGCAGTGCCTGGTCCTTTTTTGACACAGTTGCAGATGACATTTGTTTTGTCAAATGCAAGCTGTGTCATCAGAAAGTAAAAAGAGGGAAAAATGTCAGCAACCTCAATACCACAAATATGTGGAAACATGTGCGGACCAGGCACGCGGTGGAGTTACAGAAACACACTGAAGATGTAGGCCAACCAACAGCGGCAGCTACCACCTCTTCAGCTCGTGTTGCCTCTTCCTCCAGCTCACGCACAGCTGGTTTGGCTTCCTCCCAGGATCGCCATGGAAGAACCTCTGGCACTGTTGTCCAGAGACCTTGTGTAATTCCACCCACAGCACCACCTTCCCAGTCATCCTCACACTCCCAGTCTACTCTACAGCCATCGGTAGTACAGGCATGGGAGAAAAGGCGGGCATTCTCGGCCAACCACCCCCGAGCACAGGCTCTGAATGCAGGCATTGCCAAACTGTTGTCCCTGGAAATGCTCTCATTCAGGCTGGTGGAGACTGACAGCTTCCGTGACTTGATGGCATTGGCAGTCCCACAGTACAAGGTGCCCAGCCGCTTTTACTTCAGCAGGCAAGCTGTCCCTGCCCTGCACAGGCATGTTGAGGGAAACATAAAACATGCGCTACTGAACGCCGTCAGTAGCAAGGTCCACCTCACCACCGATGCGTGGACCAGTCAGCATGGACAGGGGCGATACGTTTCCCTCACTGCCCATTGGGTTAATGTTGTTGAGCCAGGTACAGATCGTGCGAGTGGCGCAGGACGTGTCCTGCCCACTCCAAGGATTGCAGGAATCCAGTCTGTACGCATTGACTCCTCCTCTTACACAAGTTCCTCAGAATCATCTCTGCAGGATCCGTCACAGTCCACCTCCACATGGACCCGTGAACGTTTACCTATGACCGACATGAGCACAGCCGTGGCCAAACGTCAGCAGGCCGTCTTGAAACTAGTTTCATTGGGGAATCGAAGCCACACAGCGCAGGAGCTCTGGAATGCCATCAAGCAGGAGAGCGATGTGTGGTTACTGCCAGCGAATCTCCAGCCAGGCATGGTAGTGTGTGACAATGGCCGAAATCTGGTGGCAGCTTTGGCCCTTGGCAACCTCACTCACATCCCATGTCTGGCACATGTGCTCAATTTGGTTGTGCAGAGTTTTCTGAGGGACTATCCGGATCTTGATGCCCTGCTGCACAAGGTCCGCCTAGAGTGTGCTCACTTGCGGTGTTCCAGCTTGGCAAGATCCCGCATTGCTGCTCTGCAGCGCCGATTCCGCTTTCCGGAACACCGCATCATATGTGACCTACCTACCCGGTGGAATTCCACGTTACATATGTTGGAGCGGTTGTGTGAGCAGCAGCAAGCAGTTATGGAGTACCAGCTGCATCAGGCGCAAAGAAGTTGCAGTCAGCGCCGATCAGACTTCACAATCACAGAGTGGGCCACTATGAAGGACGTCTGCCAGGTTTTGCGTCCTTTTGATTATTCCACGCGGATGGCAAGTGCAGATGATGCACTAGTCAGCATGACTGTCCCCCTTATCTGCCTGCTTCAGCAAACTTTGCAAGGGTTAAGGGATGATGTTGTGGAAGAGGTGGAGGATGAGGAGTCACCTTTTCCATCAGCTTCTGGAGAGTCAGCGCCACGTGGTTCCTCACAAAGGGGTACGCAGGGGCCACTTTGTGAGGAGGATGAGGAGGAGTCAATGGAGGAGGAAGAGCTCCGTCCAGAGGAGGGAGCGACACAATTGTCCAGTGGTCAGTGTGTACAGCGAGGGTGGGGTGATGACGAGCGGGCAGAGATCATGTCTCAAGCAGGGGACAGCGTTTCTGGGCCAGTTGGCAGTCTGCAACACATGGTGGATTTCATGCTGCAGTGCCTGAGAAACGACCGCCGCATCGACCACATTCTCAACATGCCTGATTATTGGGTGTTCACCCTCCTCGATCCTCGCTACCGGGATAACGTCCAAAACCTCATCCCAGCGTTGACCCGGGAGCGTAAATTGCGGGAGTACCACGACACACTGGTGAATTCCATCATCTTCTCCAGTCCAACTGAGAGGAGTGCTGCTAGTACTTTACAAAGCAGCTCAGTGCGTCGAGGCAGTGGGGGAGGCTCTGCCCAAAGAGGGAGCAGAAGCAGTGCCTCTGCCCAAGGCAAGCCCAGTATGGCACAACTCTGGCACACCGCCCCAAATGTCTACACCATCACCGGCGGCTCCAGTCAGCAGGAGGCAACGGTTCCGTCAGATGGTGACAGACTACATGGCTTGCCCTCTTACTGTACTCCCAGACGGCTCTTCCCCGTTCAAGCTTTGGGTCTCTAAGCTGGATACATGGCCAGAGCTAAGCCAGTATGCATTGGAGGTGCTGGCTTGCCCTGGGGCTAGTGTCTTATTGGAACGTGTCTTTAGTGCCGCAGGTGGTGTACTAACAGACCGTCGCATGCGACTATCCTCCGATAACGTTGACCGGCTTACTTTCCTGAAAATGAACCAGGCCTGGATCTCGCAGGAATTTGCCACTCCTCTGCCTGATTAAGTAATTGGGTGTCATCCAGGTCTCCTGCTGTGTTCATCTTTCTACCACCTGAACTGCTATTCCTGGGCTCCAACACCGCCAGTTGCGGCTCAGAAGTGCAGGCTGCACAGTAAAAACATACGACCCAGTGTTATTGGGTTTCAGTAACGTCAGCTGATCCCCAGCTGTGTAGCCGGCAATGTGTCCTGCGACCGCCACGCTGGCACAACAACCTAAATGTAAGGGAACCTGCCCCCCCCCCATCCCCCGTCGTTTGTTACTGAAAGAGCCATCTTGTGCAGCAGTAATGCTGCACAAGGAAAAGGTAGCTCTTTTATTTTAGCTCCTTGCACACGCAGAACTGAACACTTATAAAATGTGTTCACTGATACCGTTATACCGTCCCGGAGCTGGGACTTTCCTTCGTAATGTGACGCAGCACAGCCGTCATTCCTACCCCCTTGGTGCCATGCGCTGCCTCCTCAGCGTTGTTTTAAGCTGTCACGGAGCCTGCGCTGTTCTGTTATCCCTTGGCCATGCCCTATTTGCGCTGCCTGTCTTCTGACATAATTTGGTGTCAGGCTGGCTGCGCCTGTGCGGCCGCGCTGCCCGAGATCCCGCCTCGCAGTGTCTTCTGATTGAATCACACTGCGGGCCTGGGATCCACGGGCATGCGCAGTGCATATCTTCCCCTCGGGCTCTCGCTCATCTCCCTCCGCCTTCTTTAGACTGTGCGCCGTCAGCTGATCCCTAATAGCATGCCACGGCCGTGACACCGCACAGTCTGAATAAGAGGGAAGGAGGGGAGTGAGAGTCGAGGATATGCACTGTGCATGCCCATGGATCCAAGGCCCGCAGTGGGATTACGTTAGACGACACTGCGAGGTGGGATCTGGAGCAGCGTGGACGCACAGGCACTGACAGCCTGACACCAAATTATGTCAGAAGACAGGCAGCGCTAATTGGGCATGGCCAAGGGATAACAGAACAGCGCAGACTCCGTGACAGCTTAAAACAACGCTGAGGAGGCAGCGCACGGCACCAAAGGGATAGGAATGACAGCTGTGCTGTGTCCCATTACGAAGGAAATTCGCACCTCCGGGACGGTTTTACGGTATAAGGGGACACATTTTTAGTGTTTACTTCTGTGTTTGCAAGGAGCATAATTAAAAGAGCAACCTTTTCCTTTTGCATCCTTAGTGCTGCACAAGATGGCTCTTTCAGCTACAAACGTCTTGGGGGGGGTTAAAAGTTCCCTTTCAACTTGCTCCAATCAGGCTTCGGCCTACCCTCTGTTCCTCTGCTCCTCCTGCTGTCCCTGGGCTCTAACACCGCCAGTTGGTGCCTGGAAGTGCTGTCTGCACAGTCAACAGTCGCTCCTCTGTTATTGGGGTTCAGTAACGTCAGCTGATCCCCAGCTGTGTGTGCGGCAATACCTCCAATCTGCTCCTCCTGCTGTCCCTGGGCTCTAACACCGCCAGTTGGTGCCTGGAAGTGCTGTCTGCACAGTCAACAGTCACTCCTCTGTTATTGGGGTTCAGTAACGTCAGCTGATCCCCAGCTGTGTGTGCGGCAATACCTCCAATCTGCTCCTCCTGCTGTCCCTGGGCTCTAACACCGCCAGTTGGTGCCTGGAAGTGCTGTCTGCACAGTCAACAGTCGCTCCTCTGTTATTGGGGTTCAGTAACGTCAGCTGATCCCCAGCTGTTTGTGCGGCAATACCTCCAATCTGCTCCTCCTGCTGTCCCTGGGCTCTAACACCGCCAGTTGGTGCCTGGAAGTGCTGTCTGCACAGTCAACAGTCGCTCCTCTGTTATTGGGGTTCAGTAACGTCAGCTGATCCCCAGCTGTGCATCCGGCAACGTGTCATGTGACCGCCACGCTGGCACAACTAAAATGTAAGGGGACCTGTCCCCCCCCCCCCCCCTAGGCGTTTGTTACAGAAAGAGCCACCTTGTGCAGCACTAATACTGCACAAGGAAAAGGTCGCTCTTGAAATTATGCTCCTTGCAAATGCTGAACTACACACTCATGTAATGTGTCCCCTCACACCGTCCAACCGTCCCGGAGGTGGGACTTTCCTTTGTAATGTGATGCAGCACAGCCGTCATTGCTACCCCCTTGGCACCATGCGCTGCCTCCTTAGCGCTGTTTGATTCCGTCAAGGACCCTGCGCTGTTATGTTATCCCTTGGCCATGCACAGTTTGCGCTGCCCGTCCTCTGACATCATTTGTTGTCATCCTGGCTGCGCCTGTGCGTCCACGCTGCCCGAAATCCCACCTCGCAGTGTCGTCTAATGTGATCCCACAGTGGGCCTGGTATCCATGGCCATGCGCAGTGCATATACTAGCCTCTCACTCCCCTTCTTCACGCTTCTTCAGACTAGGCGGCGTCAGCTGATCCCTAATAGCATGCCACGGCCGTGACGCCGCACAGTCTGAAGAAGCAGGAAGGAGGGGAGTGAGAGGCGATGATATGCACTGCGCATGCCCATGGATCCCTGGCCCGCAGTGGGATTACATTAGATGACACTGCGAGGTTGGATCTCGGGCAGCTTGGACGCACAGGCACTGCCAGCCTGACACCTAAATGATGTCAGAAGACGGGCACCGCTAACTGTGCATGGCCAAGGGATAACATTACAGCGCGGGCTCCGTGACAGAACCAAACAACGTTGAGGAGGTGGCGCACGGCACCAAGGGGGTTGGAATGACGGCTGTGCTGTGTCACATTACAAAGGAAAGTCCCACTTCCGGGACGGTTTGACGGTGTGAGGGGATACATTATATGAGTGTGTACTTCAGCGTTTGCAAGGAGCATAATTTTAGGAGCCACCATTTTCCATGTGCAGTATTACATGGCTCTTTCAGCAACAAATGCCTGGGGGGGGGGGGTTAAAGGTTCCCTTTCAACTTGCTCCACTGCAGGCTTCGGCCTACACTCTGCTCCTCTTTGATTCCCTGGGTTTCAACACTGTCAGTTGCCACCTGGAAGTGTTGTCTACACAGAAAAAACACTAGCTGATGTGTCAGTGGGGTTCAGCACCGCCAGCTGTTCCCCTGCTGTGCAGTCGGCAACGTGTCCAGCACAAGCCACGCTGGCACAACAGAACAAAAGCTGCCACCAGAGCAGGCTTCGGCCTACACTCTGCTCCTCTCCTCCTGCTGCTGCCCCTGGGCTCAAACACCGTTAGTTTTGGCCCGGAAGTGCTAGCTGCACAGAGAAAAACAACAGCCAATGTGTTAGTGGGGTTCAGCACCGCCAGCTGTTCCGCTGCTGTGTAGCCGGCAACGTGACCTGCAAACGCCACGCAGGCACATGAACTGAAATTAAAGGGACCCTGCCACCCACCCCAAGGTGTTTCTATGTATAACAGCTACCTTGTACAGCAGTAATGCTGCATTTGTACAAGGTGGCTGACTTTTTATCCTTGCCAACGTGGAACTCAACACGTACAAAATGTGTCTCATTGAGACCATTCCACTGTCCCTGAGGTGTGACTTTCCTTTCTAATGACACGCACCACCCCCCTTGGTAGCGCTGCCCGTCTTCTGACATCATTGTTTGGCTGCCTGTGCCTGGGCGTCTGCCCTGCCCGACACAACCCCCCTCGCTGTCTCATATATTTTGGCTGCGAGGGTGTGATTGATGGGCATGTGCAGTGCATATGTTCGCCTGTCTTAACTCATCTCCTTCCGCCTTCTTCAGACTGTGCGGCCTCATGGCCGTGGTAGGCGATAAGGGATCAGCTGAGGCCACCCAGTCTGAAGCAGGTGTAAGGACATGTGTGAGCGGCAAACATATTTACTGCACAAGGCCACGAATCCCAGCCACGCAGTGTGATTTGTTGAAAACACACTGCGGGTCTGGGATTCATGGCCAACCGCACCGGCCAACATGAAATGAGGTGAGAAGACAGGCAGCGCTCACAGCACATGGCCAAGGGATCACAATAGCGCAGACTCCTGTACAGCAAATAACAACGCTCAGGAGGCTGCGCCCAGCACCAAGGCGTTATTTATGTGCACCTGTGCTGCGTCTCCTTAAAAAGACAAGTCACGCCTCCAATACAGAACTGAACTACTGTTCAATGGGCTAAATTGTGTACGTCTTTCATTCTGCGTGTGCAATGAGCAAAACTTAAAGAGCAACCTTTAACTTGTGGAGCTTTACTGCTGCACAAGGTGTGGCTCTTCAACATTGTAACACCTGAGGGTGGGTTAAAGGTTACCTTTGAAATTGGTTCAAGTAGGCTTACGCCTACACTCTGCTCCTCCTGCAGACCCTGGGCTCTAACTACGCCAGTTGGGACCCGGAAGTGCTGGCTGCACAGAGAAAAACACCCACCATTGTGTCAGTGGGGTTCAGCACCGCCAGCTGTTCCCCTGCTGTGTAGCCGGCATCGTGTCCAGCACAAGCCACGCTGGCACAACAGAACAAAAGCTGCCACCAGTGCAGGCTTCGGCCCACACTCTGCTCCTCTCCTCCTCCTGCTGACCCTGGGCTATAACACCGCCAGTTGTAGCCTGGAAGTGCTAGCTGCACAGAGAAAAACACCCGCCATTGTGTTAGTGGGGTTCAGCAACGCCAGCTGTTCCCCTGCTGTGTAGCCGACATCGTGTCCAGCACAAGCCACGCTGGCACAACCGACCAAAAGCTGCCACCAGTGTAGGCTTCGGCCTACACTCTGCTACTCTCCTCCTCCTGCTGACCCTGGGCTATAACACCGCCAGTTGTAGCTTGGAAGTGCTAGCTGCACAGAGAAAAACACCCGCCAATGTGTTAGTGGGGTTCAGCAACGCCAGCTGTTCCCCTGCTGTGTAGCCGGCAACGTGTCCTGCAAACGCCATGCAGGCACCTGAACTGAAATTAAAGGGAACCTGGCCCCACCCCCCCCCAGGTGTTTCTATGTATAACAGCCACCTAGTACAGCAGTACTGCTGCATTTGTACAAGGTGGCTGATTTTTTCTCATTGCCCACGTTGAATTAAACACGTAAAATATGTGTCTCATTACAGACCATTACAATGTCCCTGAGGTGTGACTTTCCTTTTTAATGACACTCACCACCCCCCTTGGTTGCGCTGCCCGTCTTCTGACATCATTGGTTGGCTGCCTGTGCGTCCGCCATGCCCGACACAACCCCCCTCGTTGTCTCATACATTTTGGCTGCGAGGGTGTGATTGATGGGCATGTGCAGTGCATATGTTCGCCTGTCTTAACTCATCTCCTTCCGCCTTCTTCAGACTGTGCGGCCTCATGGCCGTGGTAGGCGATAAGGGATCAGCTGAGGCCACCCAGTCTGAAGCAGGTGTAAGGACATGTGTGAGCGGCAAACATATTTACTGCACAAGGCCACGAATCCCAGCCACGCAGTGTGATTTGTTGAAAACACACTGCGGGTCTGGGATTCATGGCCATTGCTAACGGCACCGGCCAACATGAAATGAGGTGAGAAGACAGGCAGCGCTCACAGCGCATGGACAAGGGATCACAATAGCGCAGACTCCTGTACAGCAAATAACAACGCTCAGGAGGCTGCGCCCATGCACCAAGGCGTTATTTATGTGCACCTGTGCTGCGTCTCCTTAAAAAGACAAGTCACGCCTCCAATACAGAACTGAACTACTGTTCAATGGGCTAAATTGTGTACGTCTTTCATTCTGCGTGTGCAATGAGCAAAACTTAAAGAGCAACCTTTAACTTGTGGAGCTTTACTGCTGCACAAGGTGTGGCTCTTCAACATTGTAACACCTGAGGGTGGGTTAAAGGTTACCTTTGAAATTGGTTCAAGTAGGCTTACGCCTACACTCTGCTCCTCCTGCAGACCCTGGGCTCTAACTACGCCAGTTGGGGCCCGGAAGTGCTTGCTGCACAGAGAAAAACACCCACCATTGTGTCAGTGGGGTTCAGCACCGCCAGCTGTTCCCCTGCTGTGTAGCCGGCATCGTGTCCAGCACAAGCCACGCTGGCACAACAGAACAAAAGCTGCCACCAGTGCAGGCTTCGGCCTACACTCTGCTCCTCTCCTCCTCCTGCTGACCCTGGGCTATAACACCGCCAGTTGTAGCCTGGAAGTGCTAGCTGCACAGAGAAAAACACCCGCCATTGTGTTAGTGGGGTTCAGCAACGCCAGCTGTTCCCCTGCTGTGTAGCCGGCATCGTGTCCAGCACAAGCCACGCTGGCACAACCGACCAAAAGCTGCCACCAGTGCAGGCTTCGGCCTACACTCTGCTACTCTCCTCCTCCTGCTGACCCTGGGCTATAACACCGCCAGTTGTAGCTTGGAAGTGCTAGCTGCACAGAGAAAAACACCCGCCAATGTGTTAGTGGGGTTCAGCAACGCCAGCTGTTCCCCTGCTGTGTAGCCGGCAACGTGTCCTGCAAACGCCATGCAGGCACCTGAACTGAAATTAAAGGGAACCTGGCCCCACCCCCCCCAGGTGTTTCTATGTATAACAGCCACCTAGTACAGCAGTACTGCTGCATTTGTACAAGGTGGCTGATTTTTTCTCATTGCCCACGTTGAATTAAACACGTAAAATATGTGTCTCATTACAGACCATTACAATGTCCCTGAGGTGTGACTTTCCTTTTTAATGACACTCACCACCCCCCTTGGTTGTGCTGCCCGTCTTCTGACATCATTGGTTGGCTGCCTGTGCCTGTGCGTCCGCCATGCCCGACACAACCCCCCTCGTTGTCTCATACATTTTGGCTGCGAGGGTGTGATTGATGGGCATGTGCAGTGCATATGTTCGCCTGTCTTAACTCATCTCCTTCCGCCTTCTTCAGACTGTGCGGCCTCATGGCCGTGGTAGGCGATAAGGGATCAGCTGAGGCCACCCAGTCTGAAGCAGGTGTAAGGACATGTGTGAGCGGCAAACATATTTACTGCACAAGGCCACGAATCCCAGCCACGCAGTGTGATTTTTTGAAAACACACTGTGGGTCTGGGATTCATGTCCATCGCTAACCGCAACGGCCGACATGAAATGAGGTCAGAAGACAGGAAGCGCTCACAGCGCATGGCCAAGGGATAACAATAGCGCAGTCTCCTGTACAGCAAATAACAACGCTCAGGAAGCTGCGCCCATGCACCAAGGTGTTATTTTGGACACCTGTGCTGCGTCTCCTTAAAAAGACAAGTCACCCCTCCACTACTGTTTGACAGTATAATGGGCTAAATAGTGTACGTGTTTTATTCAGCGTGTGCAAGGAGCAAAATTAATAGAGCAACCTTTTACTTGTGCAGCATTAATGCTGCACAAGGTGTGGCTCTTGTACCTTGCTACACCTGAGGGGGGGTTAAAGGTTACCTTTAAAATTGGTTCAACTAGGCTTCGGCCTACACTCTGCTCCTCTCCTCCTCCTGCTGCCCCTGGGCTCTAACACCGCTAGTTTTTGCCCGGAAGTGCTAGCTGCACAGAGAAAAACACCCGCCATTGTGTTAGTGGGGTTCAGCACCGCCAGCTGTTCCCCTGCTGTGTAGCCGGCATCGTGTCCAGCACAAGCCACGCTGGCACAACCGACCAAAAGCTGCCACCAGTGCAGGCTTCGGCCTACACTCTGCTACTCTCCTCCTCCTGCTGACCCTGGGCTCAAACACCGCCAGTTTTTGCCCAGACATGCTAGCTGCACAGAGAAGAACACCAGCCAATGTGTTAGTGGGGTTCAGCACCGCCAGCTGTTCCCCTGCTGTGTAGCCGGCAACATGACCTGCAAACGCCACGCAGGCACATGAACTGAAATTGAAGGGAGCCTGCCCCCCACCCCCAGGTGTTTCTATGTATAACAGCCACCTTGTACAGCAGTAATGCTGCATTTGTACAAGGTGGCTGATTTTTTCTCCTTGCCCACGTTGAATTAAACACGTACAAAATGTGTCTCATTACAGACCATTACAATGTCCCTGAGGTGTGACTCTCCTTTTTAATGACACGCAGCACCCCCCTTGGTAGCGCTGCCCGTCTTCTGACATCATTGGTTGGCCGGCTGCGCCTGTGCGTCCGCCCTGCCTGAAACAACGCTCCTCGTTGTCTTACTTATTTTGACTGCGAGGGTGTGATTGATGGGCACGAGCAGTGCATATCTTCGCCTGTCTTAACTCATCTCCTTCCGCCTTCTTCAGACTGTGCGGCCTCATGGCCGCAGCATGCGAGAAGGGATCAGCTGTGGCCGCCCAGTCTGATGCAGGTGTAAGGACATGAGAGACAGGCAAAAAAATTTACTGCGCAAGGTCACGAATCCCAGCCCCGTAGTGTGACTTAAACAAAAGACACTGCGGGTCTGGGTTTCATGGCCATCGCTAACCGCACCGGCCAACATGAAATGAGGTCAGAAGACAGGCAGCGCTCACAGCGCATGGCCAAGGGATAACAAGAGCGCAGACTCCTGTACAGCAAATAACAACGCTCAGGAATCAGCGCCCAGCACCTAGGTGTAAATTTTGACACCTGTGCTGCGTCTCCTTAAAAAGACAAGTCACGCCTCCACTACTGTTTGACAGTATAATGGGCTAAATAGTGTACGTGTTTTATTCAGCGTGTGCAAGGAGCAAAATTAATAGAGCAACCTTTGACTTGTGCAGCATTAATGCTGTTCAAGGTGTGGCTCTTGTACCTTGCAACACCTAAGGGGGGGTTAAAGGTAACTTTTGAAATTGGTTCAACTAGGCTTCGGCCTACACTCTGCTCCTCTACTCCTCCTGCTGACCCTGGGCTCAAACACCGCTAGTTTTTGCCCGGAAGTGCTAGCTGCACAGAGAAAAACACCAGCCAATGTGTTAGTGGGGTTCAGCAACGCCAGCTGTTCCCCTGCTGTGTAGCCGGCATCGTGTCCAGCACAAGCCACGCTGGCACAACAGACCAAAAGCTGCCACCAGTGCAGGCCTCGGCCTACACTCTGCTCCTCTCCTCCTCCTGCTGCCCCTGGGCTCAAACACCGCTAGTTTTTGCCCGGAAGTGCTAGCTGCACAGAGAACAACACCAGTCAATGTGTCAGTGGGGTTCAGCAATGCCAGCTGTTCCCCTGCTGTGTAGCTGGCAACGTGTCCTGCAAACGCCATGCAGGCACCTGAACTGAAATTAAAGGGAACCAGGCCCCATCCCCCCCAGGTGTTTCTATGTATAACAGCCACCTTGTACAGCAGTACTGCTGCATTTGTACAAGGTGGCTGACTTTTTCTCCTTGCCCACGTTTAATTAAACACGTACTAAATGTGTCTCATTGAGACCATTCCACTGTCCCTGAGGTGTGACTTTCCTTTTTAATGACACGCATCACCCCCATTGTTAGCGCTGCCCGTTTTCTGACATCATTGGTTGGCTGGCTGTGCCTGTGCGTCCGCCCTGCCCGACACAACGCCCCTCGTTGTCTCATATATTATGACTGCGAGGGTGTGATTGATGGGCACGAGCAGTGCATATCTTCGCCTGTCTTCACTCCCCTCCTTCCGCCTTCTTCAGACTGTGCGGCCTCATGGCCGTGGCAGGCGATAAGGGATCAGCTGAGGCCGCCCAGTCTGAAGCAGGTGTAAGGACATGTGTGAGCGGCGAAAATATTTACTGCACAAGGCCACGAATCCCAGCACCGCAGTGTAACTTTATGAAAAGGCACTGTGGATCTGGGATTTATGGCCATCGTTAACCGCACCGGCCAACATGAAATGAGGTCATAAGACGGCCTGCACTAACGGGGTATTGCCAAGGGATAACACAAGAGTGCAGTCTCCTGTACTGCAAATAAGAACGCTAAGGAATCTGCGCCCAGCACCTAGGTGTAAATTTTGACACCTGTGCTGCGTCTTCTTAAAAAGAAAAGTCACGCCTCCACTACTGTTTGACAGTATAATGGGTTAAATAGTGTACGTGTTTTATTCAGCGTGTGCAAGGAGCAAAATTAATAGAGCAACCTTTGACTTGTGCAGCATTAATGCTGTTCAAGGTGTGGCTCTTGTACCTTGCAACACCTGAGGGGGGTTAAAGGTTACCTTTGAAATTGGTTCAACTAGGCTTCGGCCTACACTCTGCTCCTCTCCTCCTCCTGCTAACCCTGGGCTCAAACACCGCTAGTTTTGGCCCGGAAGTGCTAGCTGCACAGAGGAAAACACCAGCCAATGTGTTAGTGGGGTTCAGCACCGCCAGCTGTTCCCCTGCTGTGTAGCAGGCAACGTGTCCAGCACAAGCCACGCTGGCACAACCGACCAAAAGCTGCCACCAGTGCAGGCTTCGGCCTACACTCTGCTCCTCTCCTCCTGCTGCTGCCCCTGGGCTCAAACACCGCTAGTTTTGGCCCGGAAGTGCTAGCTGCACAGAGAAAAACACCAGCCAATGTGTTAGTGGGGTTCAGCAACGCCAGCTGTTCCCCTGCTGTGTAGCCGGCAACGTGACCTGCAAACGCCACGCAGGCACATGAACTGAAATTGAAGGAAGCCTGCCCACCACCCCCAGGTGTTTCTATGTATAACAGCCACCTTGTACAGCAGTACTGCTGCATTTGTACAAGGTGGCTGACTTTTTCTATTTGCCCAAGTGGAACTCAAAACGTACAAAATGTGTCTCATTGAGACCATTCCACTGTCCCTGAGGTGTGACTTTCCTTTCTAATGATACGCAGCACCAGCCTTGGTAGCGCTTCCCGTCTTTTGACATCATTGGTTAGCTGGCTGCGCCTGTGCGTCCGCCCTGCTCCAAACAACGCCCCTCGGTTTCTTATTTATTTTGTCAGCGAGGGTGTGGTTTATGGGCACGAGCAGTGCATATGTTCGCCTGTCGTCACTCATCTCCTTCCGCCTTCTTCAGACTGTGCAGCCTCATGGCCGCGGCATGCGAGAAGGAATCAGCAGAGACCGCCCAGTCTGAAGCAGGTGTAAGGATGTGTGTGAGCGGCGAAAATATTTACTGCTCAAGGCCACGAATCCCAGCACCTCAGTGTGACTTTATGAAAAGGCACTGTGGGTCTGGGATTAATGGCCATCGTTAACCGCACCGGCCAACATGAAATGAGGTCATAAGACAGGCAGCGCTAACAGGGCATTGCCAAGGGATAACACAAGAGCGCAGACTCCTGTACAGCAAATAACAACGCTCAGGAAGCTGCGCCAAGCACCAAGGCGTTATTTGGGACACCTGTGCTGCGTCTCCTTAAAATGCCAAGTCACGCATCCACTACAGTTTGACTGTACAATGGGCTAAATTGTGTACATCTTTCATTCAGCGTGTGCAAGTAGACTAATTAATAGAGCAACCTTTCACTTGTGCAGCATTAATACTGCACAAGGTGTGTCTCTTGTACTTTGTAACACCTGAGGGGGGGTTAAAGGTTTCCTTTGAAATTGGTTCAACTAGGCTTCGGCCTACACTCTGCTCCTCTCCTCCTCCTCCTGCTTCACCACGGGCTCTAACATCGCTAGTTTTTGCCCGCAAGTGCTAGCTGCACAGAGAAAAATACCCGCCACTGTGTTAGTGGGGTTCAGCAACGCCAGCTGTTCCCCCACTGTGTAGCCGGCAAAGTGTCCTGCAAACGCAACGCAGACACAAAGCTGCCTCCAGTGCAGGCTTCGGCCAACACTCTGCTCCCCCTGCTTACCCTTTGCTCCAACACTGCTAGTTGGGGCTCTAGGAAGACAATCTTTAATAGGCAACGCATCTGGGTTCCAGCATCGCCAGCTGGTTCTCGGCAGTGTTTTTGTCACGGGTACTCCCTCGTGCCCAGCCTGGTTCCAGCACCGTCAGCTGTTTCCGGGTACTGTCAAACTCACTGAGACACCTATGCGTTGCCCCGTCGTGTTGTGGTCGAGTTAGCCAACTCCAGGGTGCCTCCAGTTTAGGAGCTTCCTATGTGGGCTGCATGAATTGGTAGTCAAGGCTGGTTCTGTAGTGCCAGTAGGCCCAGCTCCCCCTGTAGGACTGTTGGGGTTTGGTAACTGCGGCTGTCTCGCGGCCTAGCTGTTCTCTCCTCTCCTGTGGGCCTTGGGGTCCACCACCTGGTTCCAGCACCGTCAGCTGGATCCGGGCCGAGCCTTTGGCTTAGGTGCCTCCTCCTGGGTATCCGAGTTCCGCCAACGCCAGGCGGTCCTTGGTAGTGCTTTTAAGCGCGGGCACCTACAGCTTAGTAACCGGGTTCCAGCACCGTCAGCTGGTCCTCGGTCGTGCCATTGGCTCTTGCACACTGGGGCAACGCATCCGGGTTCCAGCACCGCCAGCTGGTTCTCGGCAGTGTTTTTGTCACAGGTACTCCCTCGTGCCAAACCTGGTTTCAGCACCGTCAGCTGTTTCCGGGTTGTGTCAAACTCACTGAGACACCTATGCGTTGCCCCGTCGTGTTGCGGTCGAGTTAGCCAACTCCAGGGTGCCTCCAGTTTAGGAGCTTCCTTTGTGGGCTGCATGAATTGGTAGTCAAGGCTGGTTCTGTAGTGCCAGTAGGCCCAGCTCCCCCTGTAGGACTGTTGGGGTTTGGTAACTGCGGCTGCCTCGCGGCCTAGCTGTTCTCTCCTCTCCTGTTGGCCTTGGGGTCCACCACCTGGTTCCAGCACCGTCAGCTGGTTCCGGGCCGAGCCTTTGGCTTAGGTGCCTCCTCCTGGGTATCCGAGTTCCGCCAACGCCAGGCGGTCCTTGGTAGTGCTTTTAAGCGCGGGCACCTACAGCTTAGTAACCGGGTTCCAGCACCGTCAGCTGGTCCTCGGTCGTGCCATTGGCTCTTGCACACTGGGGCAACGCATCCGGGTTCCAGCACCGCCAGCTGGTTCTCGGCAGTGTTTTTGTCATGGGTACTCCCTCGTGCCCAGCCTGGTTCCAGCACCGTCAGCTGTTTCCGGGTACTGTCAAACTCACTGAGACACCTATGCGTTGCCCCGTCGTGTTGCGGTCGAGTTAGCCAACTCCAGGGTGCCTCCAGTTTAGGAGCCTCCTATGTGGGCTGCATGAATTGGTAGTCAAGGCTGGTTCTGTAGTGCCAGTAGGCCCAGCTCCCCCTGTAGGACTGTTGGGGTTTGGTAACTGCGGCTGCCTCGCGGCCTAGCTGTTCTCTCCTCTCCTGTGGGCCTTGGGGTCCACCACCTGGTTCCAGCACCGTCAGCTGGTTCCGGGCCAAGCCTTTGGCTTAGGTGCCTCCTCCTGGGTATCCGAGTTCCGCCAACGTCAGGCGGTCCTTGGTAGTGCTTTTAAGCGCAGGCACCTACAGCTTAGTAACCGGGTTCCAGCACCGTCAGCTGGTCCTCGGTCGTGCCATTGGCTCTTGCACACTGGGGCAACGCATCCGGGTTCCAGCACCGCCAGCTGGTTCTCGGCAGTGTTTTTGTCAGGGGTACTCCCTCGTGCCCAGCCTGGTTCCAGCACCGTCAGCTGTTTCCGGGTACTGTCAAACTCACTGGGACACCTATGCGTTGCCCCGTCGTGTTGCGGTCGAGTTAGCCAACTCCAGGGTGCCTCCAGTTTAGGAGCTTCCTATGTGGGCTGCATGAATTGGTAGTCAAGGCTGGTTCTGTAGTGCCAGTAGGCCCAGCTCCCCCTGTAGGACTGTTGGGGTTTGGTAACTGCGGCTGCCTCGCGGCCTAGCTGTTCTCTCCTCTCCTGTGGGCCTTGGGGTCCACCACCTGGTTCCAGCACCGTCAGCTGGTTCTGGGCCGAGCCTTTGGCTTAGGTGCCTCCTCCTGGGTATCCGAGTTCCGCCAACGCCAGGCGGTCCTTGGTAGTGCTTTTAAGCGCAGGCACCTACAGCTTAGTAACCGGGTTCCAGCACCGTCAGCTGGTCCTCGGTCGTGCCATTGGCTCTTGCACACTGGGGCAACGCATCCGGGTTCCAGCACCGCCAGCTGGTTCTCGGCAGTGTTTTTGTCACAGGTACTCCCTCGTGCCAAACCTGGTTTCAGCACCGTCAGCTGTTTCCGGGTTGTGTCAAGCTCGCTGAGACGCCTATGCTTGCCCCGTCGTGTTGCGGTCGGGTTAGCCAACTCCAGGGTGCCTCCAGTTTAGGAGCTTCCTATGTGGGCTGCATGAATTGGTAGTCAAGGCTGGTTCTGTAGTGCCAGTAGGCCCAGCTCCCCCTGTAGGACTGTTGGGGTTCGGTAACTGCGGCTGCCTCGCGGCCTAGCTGTTCTCTCCTCTCCTGTGGACCTTCGGGTCCACCACCTGGTTCCAGCACCGTCAGCTGGTTCCGGGCCGAGCCTTTGGCTTAGGTGCCTCCTCCTGGGTATCCGAGTTCCGCCAACGTCAGGCGGTCCTTGGTAGTGCTTTTAAGCGCAGGCACCTACAGCTTAGTAACCGGGTTCCAGCACCGTCAGCTGGTCCTCGGTCGTGCCATTGGCTCTTGCACACTGGGGCAACGCATCCGGGTTCCAGCACCGCCAGCTGGTTCTCGGCAGTGTTTTTGTCACAGGTACTCCCTCGTGCCAAACCTGGTTTCAGCACCGTCAGCTGTTTCCGGGTTGTGTCAAGCTCGCTGAGACGCCTATGCTTGCCCCGTCGTGTTGTGGTCGGGTTAGCCAACTCCAGGGTGCCTCCAGTTTAGGAGCTTCCTATGTGGGCTGCATGAATTGGTAGTCAAGGCTGGTTCTGTAGTGCCAGTAGGCCCAGCTCCCCCTGTAGGACTGTTGGGGTTCGGTAACTGCGGCTGCCTCGCGGCCTAGCTGTTCTCTCCTCTCCTGTGGGCCTTGGGGTCCACCACCTGGTTCCAGCACCGTCAGCTGGTTCCGGGCCGAGCCTTTGGCTTAGGTGCCTCCTCCTGGGTATCCGAGTTCCGCCAACGTCAGGCGGTCCTTGGTAGTGCTTTTAAGCGCAGGCACCTACAGCTTAGTAACCGGGTTCCAGCACCGTCAGCTGGTCCTCGGTCGTGCCATTGGCTCTTGCACACTGGGGCAACGCATCCGGGTTCCAGCACCGCCAGCTGGTTCTCGGCAGTGTTTTTGTCACAGGTACTCCCTCGTGCCAAACCTGGTTTCAGCACCGTCAGCTGTTTCCGGGTTGTGTCAAGCTCGCTGAGACGCCTATGCTTGCCCCGTCGTGTTGCGGTCGGGTTAGCCAACTCCAGGGTGCCTCCAGTTTAGGAGCTTCCTATGTGGGCTGCATGAATTGGTAGTCAAGGCAGGTTCTGTAGTGCCAGTGGGCCCAGCTCCCCCTGTAGGACTGTTGGGGTTCGGTAACTGCGGCTGCCTCGCGGCCTAGCTGTTCTCTCCTCTCCTGTGGGCCTTGGGGTCCACCACCTGGTTCCAGCACCGTCAGCTGGTTCCGGGCCGAGCCTTTGGCTTAGGTGCCTCCTCCTGGGTATCCGAGTTCCGCCAACGTCAGGCGGTCCTTGGTAGTGCTTTTAAGAGCAGGCACCTACAGCATAGTAACCGGGTTCCAGCACCGTCAGCTGGTCCTCGGTCGTGCCATTGGCTCTTGCACACTGGGGCAACGCATCCGGGTTCCAGCACCGCCAGCTGGTTCTCGGCAGTGTTTTTGTCACAGGTACTCCCTCGTGCCAAACCTGGTTTCAGCACCGTCAGCTGTTTCCGGGTTGTGTCAAGCTTGCTGAGACGCCTATGCTTGCCCCGTCATGTTGCGGTCGGGTTAGCCAACTCCAGGGTGCCTCCAGTTTAGGAGCTTCCTATGTGGGCTGCATGAATTGGTAGTCAAGGCTGGTTCTGTAGTGCCAGTAGGCCCAGCTCCCCCTGTAGGACTGTTGGGGTTCGGTAACTGCGGCTGCCTCGCGGCCTAGCTGTTCTCTCCTCTCCTGTGGACCTTCGGGTCCACCACCTGGTTCCAGCACCGTCAGCTGGTTCTCGGCAGTGTCTTTTGCTCTTGTACCTTCTGCTCCCCATCCTGGTTCCAGTACCGTCAGCTGGTTCCGGGCAGAGCCTTTGGCTTTGGTGCCTCCTTCTGGGTATCCAAGTTCCACCAACGTCAGGTGGTCCTTGGTAGTGCTTTCAGGCACGGGTACCTCCTGCTTAGTAACCGGGTTCCAGTAACGTCAGCTGGTCCTCGGTAGTTCCATTGGCTCTTGGACCTTCGGCTACCCATCCGGGTTCCAGTACCGTCAGCTGGTTCTCGGCAGTGTCTTTTGCTCTTGTACCTTCTGCTCCCCATCCTGGTTCCAGTACCGTCAGCTGGTTCCGGGCAGAGCCTTTGGCTTAGGTGCCTCCTTCTGGGTATCCGAGTTCCGCCAACGTCAGGCGGTCCTTGGTAGTGCTTTTTAGCACGGGTACCTCCTGCTTAGTAACCGGGTTCCAGTAACGTCAGCTGGTCCTCGGTAGTTCCATAGGCTCTTGAACCTTCGGGTAGCCATCCGAGTTCCAGTTCCATCAGCTGGTTCTTGGCATTTTCTCAGCCTTCTTGTACCTTCTGCTACATTTCCAAGTTGAAGACCCTAACGTCGACGACCCGGAAGACCACCCAGATGACGACGACGACGACGGCGGAGACGACGACGGCGTAGACGACGACCCTGGAGACGACGACCCTGGAGACGACGACATGGAAGACCGAGAAGCAGAAGAACAAGAGGCTGCAGAACAAAGAGCAGAAGAACATTAAGCATAACACTTAATATCAGAGCAAAAGATATTATCTAAATTATATGCAGAAGAAGACTAAGCAGTGTATGGGGGTGAGTCCGTTCCTCCTCGTGGTGCCCCTGGATATAGCCTGATGCTGCAGGCCAAACTGAACAAATGTAACTTTTGTGACAGGCAGAACGGAAGGTGTAATCTTCAAACTTTTATAGATAACAACTACGGGAATGCCTGTCACAAATGAGAATATGATGAAGAAGTAGAATAGGAAGAATAATAATAGTTGAATAAAATGAATATGTAGAATAGGAAGAATAATAATAGTTGAATAAAATGAATATGAAGAATGTAATAAAAAAAAATAGGTAGAAGATGAAGAAGATGAATAAGGTGAAGAAGAAGTTGATGTCAAAGATGCTGATGATGATGAAGATGAAAGTGTGGGAAAAGTAAAAAAAAAAGAAGGGGAAGGGCGTGGAATAGTGAAACATCAATATCTGACAAAAAAAAAAAAATTTACATAGTCAATATCTTTGTCACTCCGAACGTCTTTAAAAAAAAACAAAAACATGCTATTCTATTTGATTGGGCTAAACCTCTATGACTTTAATGTCTCCGCCACCTCCCCAAATACATCCTGCATTATTCTTAGTTGTTTTCCTTCATGTAGAATGAACCTACAAGGGAAGAAAGGGTTTATTTTAATTCCGATATTTTGGTCCCATTGACTTGCATTGGGATCGGGTATCGGTATCGGCGATATCCGATATTTTTTGAATATCGGCCGATCCTATCCGATACCGATACTTTCCGATATCGGAAGGTATCGCTCAACACTATTCGTCACCGTACAAAGACAGTGCTTCACTTTTCTCTAGGACCGGCTCAGAGACTTCTCACCCCACCTACGGCGCCATCTTGGGATTTTCCAGCCACCATCATCCAGGAACCAGAGACTGATAAGTTAACCCGTTATTTGACCCATTGTTGTTACTTTATTACTGTATACATATTGTGGGCCTGTATATTTACACCCCCTTACTCCTTGCGTGGAGTATTTAAAGCTGTGATAACTATATGTATGAAAAAACATTAACTCTTGCTCTGTCTTCTGCTCATCACTGCATCCTGCGTTCCTGCTAGTTACTTACACTTTTACAAAGCTTTTGTGCTACCAGTAACGTGGAAGTCCCCTATATTTCCATTGACAGATGATGGACCTGAGTGTGGATTTGTCGTTTTGTGGATTGAGCTGAAGCTTTTGTTAGGAACATTTTACATAACATTTATGATCACATTTATCCGTCGCTCTTCACTGAGCACTTACTTTGGGGTTACTATCTAAATCTCTGAGTGACGTGATTCAGATGAACCCCCCCCTAGGGATCCATTCACTATAGTGAGGCAGCAGACTTACTCTGGACTCCGTCTGGCCTCTGTTCAGTGGTGTCTTTCTTTTCAAAGATGCAGAAAACTGTTGCCAACGGCACATTTATGCAATCGTAAAAAGAAGGACATCGCTGGATCACAGGTCCTATGGTGTCTACAGTGCCTCCATCTGCCTCATTACATGGAATCTTCCACCAGAGGTTTCATCTGAATCACCTATTTCAGAGATTTACATGGAAGTCCCAGTGTAAGCGCTCAGCGAAGAGCACAGGTTAAATGTGCGCCGAGCCTTACTGCAATCTTTGGGAGGCAGAATGATCAAAAACCAGCAATTCAGGAATTTTTTTGGGGGGGTGTTTTTTTATGTTGTTCCACGTGCGTGTAAAAATGATAAGGCAGTTTTATTCTTTGGGTCAGTTTGATTACAGTGATACCACAGATATATCATCTTTTCAAGTTTTGGCTGTTTTACACAATAAAAATTATTTTATAGAAAAAATAATTATTTTTGCATCGCTTTATTCTGAGAGGTATAACTTTTTTATTTTCACGCTGAGGGAGCTGTATGATGGCTTGTTTCTTGCAGGACAAGACGACGTTTCAGCAGTACCATGTATTTTTATATTTGACTATTTGATTGCGTTGTATTCCACTTTTTGATTGGAAGTGTAATGATAAAGCATTGTTTTTGCCTTGCTTTTTTTTATGATGTTCACTAAAAGGGTTAACTAGTGGGACCGTTTCATAGGTTGGGTCATTGTGGACACAGCAATGCCAAATATGTGTACTTTTAATGTTTTTTTTTCATAAAAATATTTATTTATGGGTACGATATAGATTTTTAAAAATATACATTTTTACAACTTTTTAATAACTTTTTTTTATATTTTTTTGGGAGGCTAATCGATTGTATAGCATGAGGATGCAGCAGCATCCCCATGCTATGCAAACATTCAGTGCTGCACTGAAGGGGTAAGTTGCTGATCATGATCTGAGCATGATTTAGCAACTTTCCTAGCTTTGGTGACCCGGACAAGATCAGGTCACCATGGCCACGAACAGGACCCCACGTGACATCGCGGAGTTTCCTATTCAAGGGCAGTGGGGCTGTCATCCCTCTGCCGACTTCCGTAATGCTGCATTTGCGTTTGATTGCAGCATTTAGGGGGTTAAAGTGGCAGGAACGGTGCGAACCTCTCCTGGCACTTGCTGCTGAGTGTCAGCTATCAGAATCAGCTGACACCAGGTGGCGATTGCGTGCGCACATCTCGTGTGAGCGCAAAATCGCCGGGAAGAATCCATATGTCCCTGGACAACAAGATCCAAGTCACAGGGGCATTTGGCTATGTCTACGGTGGAAAAGGGGATAGGCACTCTGATGGCTGGCATAATGTATTGCAATTAATAAGTCTTAATCCTTTATACTTAGTCCTTTATTCTTTTTCCAGCTGTGATTTATCCGAATAATTGATGATATGGACTGTCTTTTGACACATGTTTTTAATAAAGAAATAAAATTTAGCATTTTATCTGAAGAACTGGATCAACCTCTATTTGTGGACTGGTTTTCCTTTGGATTTGGAATCCTGTGCACTCCTGGATAGGTGAGCTGATCACACCCTATAACGAAGAGAAGAGAAAGCTGATGGATGCTCTCCACTCTCAGCCAGACATGAACGGGCTCTGTAAACGATTGTCTAGCCAATTCTACTCATTATTAATAACAACGTATTTTAGAAGCTATCAGTCAATGTTCATAATGAAAAAATGATCCCAAGGCTGCCATGTTACTTAAGTGAAGCCCAGCCGTAGGAGACTAATTTTACATATATAATGTAATACCATTGAATTGCAGTATGTAGAAAGAGGCATTAGATAGTCACAGGTTTAAATCCTTAAGAGGCACAAATAAAAAAGTTTTTAAAAATATTAAAAGAATGAAAAAAAAAAATTGAAATCACTCAACTTTTCCCCCATTAAAAATAAAGACAAAGAAAATAAACATTCTGCTTCGCCATTTCTATAAAAGTATGATCTACCAAAATACAAAATTACTCAAACCATACAATATTGGCCATAAAGCAAAAAGTAACATAACAGAACTACTATTTTTATGCACCACACCTACTTGCAAAAATACAACAAAAGCGATTGAAATATACGTGCCTCAAAATGTTTTAAAAAGAAAAAGTCAACTATGGGTCTTAGAAAAGGTGACGCAAACCATTTTTTTTAAATTTCTGATTTTTTTTTATCATCAATAAAATAAACATTGCCGTAGCCATATTACTGTAACTTGAAGAATCATATTTGACAGGTCATTACAATGCGCAATGTAAAAGCAACCCTCCCCCAAAAAATTGGGCAGAATTGTGTTATTTTCGCTATTCACTATACTTGGAATTTTTTTCAAGTTTTCCAGTATATTAAATTACATAGTTACATAGTTACATAGTTATTAAGGTTGAAGGAAGACTATATGTCCATCTAGTTTAACCCATAGCCTAACCTAACATGCCCTAACATGTTGATCCAGAGGAAGGCAAAAAAAAACCATGTGGCAAAGAGTAAGCTCCACATTGGGGAAAAAAATTCCTTCCCGACTCCACATACGGCAATCAGACTAGTTCCCTGGATCAACGCCCTATCAAGGAATCTAGTGTATATAACCTGTAACATTATACTTTTCCAGAAAGGTATCCAGTCCCCTCTTAAATTTAAGTAATGAATCACTCATTACAACATCATACGGCAGAGAGTTCCATAGTCTCACTGCTCTTACAGTAAAGAATCCGCGTCTGTTATTATGCTTAAACCTTTTTTCCTCCAAACGCAGAGGATGCCCCCTTGTCCCTGTTTCAGGTCTATGATTAAAAAGATTATCAGAAAGGTCTTTGTACTGTCCCCTCATATATTTATACATTAAAATAAGATCACCCCTTAGTCTTCGTTTTTCCAAACTAAATAGCCCCAAGTGTAATAACCTATCTTGGTATTGCAGACCCCCCAGTCCTCTAATAACCTTGGTCGCTCTTCTCTGCACCCGCTCCAGTTCAGCTATGTCTTTCTTAAACACCGGAGACCAGAACTGTACACAGTATTCTAAGTGTGGTCGAACTAGTGACTTGTATAGAGGTAAAATTATGTTCTCCTCATGAGCATCTATGCCTCTTTTAATGCATCCCATTATTTTATTTGCCTTTGTAGCAGCTGCCTGACACTGGCCCCTGAATATGAGTTTGTCATCCACCCATACACCCAGGTCTTTTTCATTGACGGTTTTGCCCAGAGTTTTAGAATTAAGCACATAATTATACATCTTATTACTTCTACCCAAGTGCATGACCTTACATTTATCCCCATTAAAGCTCATTTGCCATTTATCAGCCCAAGCTTCTAGTTTACATAAATCATCCTGTAATATACAATTGTCCTCCTCTGTATTGATTACCCTGCAGAGTTTAGTGTCATCTGCAAATATTGAAATTCTACTCTGAATGCCCCCTACAAGGTCATTAATAAACATGTTAAAAAGAAGAGGGCCCAATACTGACCCCTGTGGTACCCCACTGCTAACCGCTACCCAGTCCGAGTGTGCTCCATTAATAACCACTAGGGTTGAGCGAAACGGATCATTCATTTTCAAAAGTCGCCGACTTTTAGCAAAGTCGGGTTTCATGAAACCCGACCCGATCCCTGTGTGGGGTCGGCCATGCGGTACGCGACTTTCGCGCCAAAGTCGCGTTTCGTATGACACGCTTGGTGCCATTTTTTCAGCCAATGAAGGAGCGTGGGCAGAGTGATGACATAGGTCTTAGGGGCGTGGATGCCTATTGTCATCTTGTCGCTTGTGCGCTGTAGCGATTTGAAACGTGTAACAGCAGCTTTTCTGTTCAGGGACGGAGGAGAGAGAGAGAGAGAGAGAGAGAGAGAGAGAGAAAAAAAAAATCCCATTGACTTTGCATTGGGTTTCGTGTTTCGGTCGATCCCCGACTTTTCGCCATAATCGGCCAATTTCACTCGACTCGACTTTAGAGATAGTCGAGTTTCGCGAAACCTGACTCGACCCTAAAAAAGTAAAAGTCGCTCAACCCTAATAACCACCCTTTGTTTCCTATCCCTGAGCCAGCAAAATTAATGGTTTAATTCAAAACTATAAGTCGTTTTGCGAAACTCAAGCCCTCATATAGTTATGTCGATGGGAAAAAAAAGATATGACTCTTGGAAAAGAAGAAAATAGAATCGGAAAAATTGGCCACGTCACCAACTGTAACCGCAGACCTACTCCTATAGTTACACCCCTACAACCAGAAATGTATAGAGCAATAGATTCCCAGAAATAATTTGAATATAATCTATATTTACTTGTTTTTCATAACTACGGCTGACTCAATTCGTTCAAGTGTCCTTGACAAAAAATTAAATAGCAGATAAAGATATGGCAAATATAGTTTTTATAACATCTGACAATCTTCCCACCACACGAAACTTAGGGCAGCTAGCAATATAAATGGGAGTACGGACTTATTTGAGCCCTGTATAACAAGCCTCAACGGACCCAAGATGTTAACATTCCTTCTACTTGCTGCATTTGTCCTTGGTGGTGAGACATATTCTTCAATTTTACTGCCATGCATCTATGACTATGCTATTCACCCTCCAAGCTGCCTGCTGTTGTCATGAGCCTTAGTGTTTTCGTGAGATCAATCAAAAATATCTTAGCTATGCCATCATCTGTCTATCACTGAGCCTGTAATCCCATAAATAAGAAGAGAATCTGTCAGTAGGTTCATCCCTCCTAATCTGTCTATATAGGCATTCAGGTCATCGGAAGCTGCATAAAATGATGCCTTGATATCTGCAATCTGCTGTCTTGTTCCAGATAATCCACTCTTTTCTTAATATGTAAATGAGCTGTTAAGATCTATGGGCTGGACACCGATCTCCCTTAGAATCTGCCTCCGGAGCTTATTATAAATGACAGGGGGAGTTACCAGTGTGAGACATGTAGAGCAGCAGAGCAGACTATCAGTCATTACATGTCTCACACTGGTAATGCTCCCTTTCCGTTAAAATAAAGTCTGGAGACAGATTCTTGGGGAGATCAGTGTCCTGCCCATAGACCGTTACAGCTCACTTGCATATTAAAAAAAAATGTGAATTTCTCTGGAATAAAACAGCATGGTCCTGTTCACTAATGTATATGGTAAGTGCTAGAAATCTTAACAATTACAACATTAATTTGGGTTTTTAAATTCTACTTTACCTAAGGACATTGCATTGATTACCCAAGCTACCTTGAAGACATTGAAGACAATGCACGTGTAGTAGGAGGATCAAATGCAGCGAAAAATGCCTGGCCATGGCAGGTAAGTGATGCTAAAATTACTGTAAGCGTTAGGAAAGTATTAATGGAAGATATTCAGCCCAACATTGATTTTCATGATTATCAGATGTAAGATATGAAAGGAGATAAGTGGGGGGGAGGAGGGGTGTATCAGCAGTTTCCTATAGCCCAGAATCTCTCCATCCCTGGCAGTTTACAAAAGAAAAGAATATATTGTTAAAGTGAGTCTGTCAGCACAAAGTG
This sequence comes from Ranitomeya imitator, assembly GCF_032444005.1. Taxonomy (NCBI): domain Eukaryota; kingdom Metazoa; phylum Chordata; class Amphibia; order Anura; family Dendrobatidae; genus Ranitomeya; species Ranitomeya imitator. Next base: position 705,997,297 of record NC_091284.1, on the reverse strand, counting down.
AATATTCACCCTTGGTATGAACAAACATTTAAGTGCTTGTTTTCCATCTATCTCTGCCCTTCTCTGACTCTATAAAGCAGAGCTGTCAATCAAAGAAGAGGGCGCTGGAGATAGAGGAAAAACAAGCAGCTGGGAAGGTGCATTGAACTTGTTGGCTATGGGTGAAACTTGGTTTGAACAGTAATTCTAACTTTAAAAAGAACCTGTTGCCTACAGGAAAGATATTTGCCATCACATATAGTGGTAATCTGAATACAGCTTCAGTCACTTTGTAGTGATTGTTGACTTTCCAGCTCCTGCACTACCCGATTACTGGTAGAGAGTGGCTGCAGGTAGAATACAATGTAACTTCTCCCTGTAGCTGCTGCTCCAGAAAGCCATCTACTGTACATAGGAGTTTCTTCTTGTTATTTACTTGCATATTACCACTATATTTGCAGGTTAAAGGAGGTGACACGTTGTCTTTAAAACGCAATTTGCATCTCTGCTCTGCTAAATAGCCATTTAAATAGCAACATTCTTTAGCTTAGCACTAGAGGAGCTTACAGTATACAGTGTATATATTTTTGAGTTTGATGTGTGCGGTAGAAGTCCCTATGAAGTGCAGTCAGACAGGATTTTATCATGAAGAAACATATAAAACGCCTATAAATACCCAGCACCTATAGGAAAGGTAGCAAGTATCTACCATCTTCTCCTAAACTATTCTGAACCATACACCAAAAACAAATTGGACAACTGGAGTAAATGCAAATTAATCTTTTCTTTATCAGCAATCAGGTCATATAAAACATTATATAAAAGGTGGAGTACACAACAGAAGCCAGTAGGGGGTAGTATGGGGCTATTCACACATACACATGGCCATAGAGGGCAACATCACCTGCACCTGACGGCTCAGATTACAGAGTGTATGCCCCCACAGCAATATAGTAAGGTGCTATGGGGAATGGTGGGGTGCAAATTCTCAATGCTTAAAACTAACAGTTTTATGCATAAAATGTATAAGGATCCATAATTACAGTCTGATTCTGAAGTCATAGGCTACTTTCTTCAATCGAACCCTCTACTTTTGGGGCATATATTTCTAGTGCTGTATGGCAGGAGGGCTTCTAAGTATTAATGACACAACATATTATGTGTATCATCGTACAGGTAACTCTCCAGTATCTGTCTGGCAGCAGCTGGTACCACACCTGCGGAGGCTCCCTGATCCGTGCCAACCGCGTGCTGACCGCTGCTCACTGCGTAGACAGGTAATACCCACTCTCAGGAACTACATCTGTAATGTAGGCTCTGTTCACACCTCCAGTTATTATTTCTATATTGGGATCATAAAAAACAATGTAAATAAAGTGATCCAGCACGGGACCCATTCATTTGAACAGGAAAGGAAGAGTCATAAAATCTGTTTCATTTTTTACACTTTCAGTTGCTATTTATTTTTACTCTGAACAGAAAAATATATTCTGCACAACTTATTTGTCTGGCGAAAAAACAGATAGTAAATGGATTCTTTTTTTTATCATAAAAGTCTATGGTAAATAATAGCAGATGGTCACCAGTTATATCAGCAGTTAATGGATCCATTTAGAGGTGCTGAACATTAGAGGAGCTCAGAGTCAGGGTATGTGCACACGTTCAGGATTTTTCGCGTTTTTCGCTATAAATACGCCTAAAAAATGCATACATATGCATCCTATCATTTAGAATGTATTCCGCAATTTTTGTGCACATGATGCGTTTTTTTCCGTGAAAAAAACGCATCGCGGTAAAAAAGCAGCATGTTCCTTAATTTTGTGGATTTTTCGCGTTTTTCACGCTATTTAATGCATTGGGAAAGCTCCGGAAAAAAGCGCGAAAAAAACGCAGAAATGTCCGGTTTTTGTCAGGAAATTTCTGCAAGAAATCCTGAACGTGTGCACATAGTCTCACCGCTACGAATAACAGATCAGTTACAAAATGAGCAAAAACTGATGCAAAACGGAAACCGAACTGTCTCATTTAAACAAAACAAATCCGTTGAAGAGGACCCGTTCAAAAATGGAAACTTTGGTTTCCAATTTGTATCTGTTTCTGCTCTGTTTGTAACGGATCAGTTTTAATACTGCATCTATTGCACATGGAGGATATGTGAAAAGAGCCCAACAAACATGACATGCAACGTATTAGATATCATGATTTAGGAAGCCTTAACCTGATATTTTCAATGGATTGCGAGTTATTAAATGTCACCTTTACAGAGGTTGTCTCAGAATAGACATAAAGGTCTAATGGATGGTGGTCCTACCTCTGAGACCTGCACCTATATCCACAAAAGGATTGCTATATCCATTATTCTGACTAGTACCCAACTGCAGTGATAGGAGAAGTGGCCGCGCATTTGTGTCTCTCTCCATTCACTGATATGGAATGTCTCAACGCAGCCGAGTCCACTTATTCATCCGTATTTGGAACTCTCAAAGCAGTAAATGAAGAGAGACATGCTGCCGGAAGAGGACATCTGGGAACCCCTTTCTGGAGATAGGTGCATGGTCCAGATGTGGAGCCATTGGACCATCATCTATTAGAAATTTATGGCCTATCATGTGGATGTGCCAGAGATGTCTATCATGAGACAACCCAGTTAAGCTCTATCTGAATGTTATGTTTAGAATAAACTACCAATACTGGCGACTTCTAATATAACTACTTAGCATAACTCTGTAGAAGCTCGGATCTGCTTCCTAAATATGCATTTATCACTGGTCTGTTCAGTACACACATAGCATGCCTCCTTACACCTGTCTCTGCCTATTCATTTCTGTTGATTAGAAGCAACACATTCCGCGTGGTGTTGGGAGACCACAACCTGAGCGCTAATGATGGCACCGAACAGACAATCTCAGTGTCAGGAATCCGTATCCACGCAAGCTGGAACACCAACAATGTAGCTGCTGGGTATGTATCTGATGGAAAGAGAATACACATCAGGCAACATGCGGAAAGAATCAGATCTGCCAAAATCTTCACTTTATCCATTTAAATTGATACAATGTACTGTATATGTATTACGATTATTACATTGTTTATGTTCATGGTTGAACAAAGGCACTTATCCAACAAGTTCAACCATTGGAAAGGAAGTATGGAAGCAAAGTGGAGTTAAAGGGGACCTATCACTCCCACAAACCACTCATAAAATTATAGAGGACTATATTGCATTGTTATTACTGATTACCCCTAAGTATGTTTCCGTTATCGGATATGCTATTCATATATCTGTGACTATGTCCTCTGGAATATCTTTTCAGTCCTCTATATTGTATTTTGATGGGCTTCACCGATTAAATCATTGGTACAGACATATTGTAGATTGTTATATTCATATAATGATGTAGCCCTTTAAAAATAATAAAAAATAAGTCAGTTGATCCAGTAATGCACCCCCCCCCCCCCCAAGAGCTGCTGCAGCAGCAGCAAGAGATCGCATTCTGAAGTTCTGTTTACATCATTCTGGAAGTGCGTTGGGGCGTGACGATGCACTTCCAGCTCTTTAACCTCACGCTGTATTCCCTGCCTACCACCACCCTCCTCCGGTTAATTTACAGGATGTTTGCTTAGGTACAAACATGACCAATCACAATGACCTGTCAATCAACCAAAGGAGGATGGTGCTAGGTATGGTAGGCTGAGCCGAGGAGCTGGAAGTGCATCATAACGCCCCAATGCTAGTCCAGGCTGATGGATACTGAACTTTAAAACACGATTTTTTTCTCCAGCTGCACTTTTGAGTCATAGAGGGATCAAATTACTTACAGTATCTTTTAAAGGGCTTAATAGTCAGTGGTAGAAGTTTAGCCTGATTGTGGTCCTGAGGATAGCATGACCCCTAAAAGGAAAAAAAACAAAACAACGTATGGTAATTTATTATTGTGTTTGATTTATGGCCACTATGGAAGACTCTTATTCATCCCTTGTTCCTTTTTCCAGTTACGATATTGCTGTCCTCCACCTGGCAGCCAGTGCTACTATAAACAGCTATGTGAAACTGGCCACGCTGCCCGCAAGTGGTACCGTCCTTGCCCACAATCATGCCTGCATCATTTCTGGTTGGGGAAGAACCAGCAGTAAGTTGTAATTTTGGATGTTTTTGAAAAAGTCTATTACTTATGAAACCAGTATGTCTGGAAATACAAAATCTGCACCCCAAAAAGTCATATGCATTTATTAATATATTATGCTTACTTATATATAATGCCATCACATTTTGCAGCACTTTACAGATATTGCCATCTCTGTCCCCATTGCGGCTCACAATGTAGATTCCCTATCAGTATGTCTTTGGAGAGTGAGAGGAAACTGGAAAACCCAGAGGAAACCCACCCAAATATGGGGAGAACATATAAATTCTTTGCAAGATGTTGCTCTTGGTGGGATTTGAACCCAGAACACCAGGGCTGCAATGCATCCATACTAACCAATGGATATGCATTATAAAGACAGATATTAAACTGAATATGAATTCCAATAAAAAATATGCTGAAAGTGCTCACGGAAAACCGCCTGGTGTGTCAGCTAAACAATCCTAAGAATGATGCCTCTTTTCTTGCAGCTGGCGGCTCTCTGCCATCCATCCTCCAGCAGGCCCCTCTGCCCGTCGTTGCCCACTCTACCTGCTCCACCAGCTCCTACTGGGGCAGCACTGTCAAGGACACCATGGTTTGTGCCGGTGGTAATGGAGCCCAAGCCGGCTGCAATGTAAGTCTGGCAGTTGCTTTGTAGCTATTTATCTTATTCTCTCAATGTTTAAATAAGGGATTGTACAGAATTTAAAAAACAAAAAAAGTGTTTTCTCGGAATAATGCAGAGAGGAAATAGAATTAAAAAGAAAAAAAAACAGATATTACCATAAGTAATATTTACTGAATTTGTAATTCACATACATAGACATGTAAAATAAATAAGTGCCACTATTTGTTTTAATATTACAGGATAATACTATTATAATTTATTAAACAAATTACTAGAATCTGAAATGTAGCACAAATGCTGCCAGTACTCACCATGTGTCTTTTAGGGCGATTCTGGTGGACCTCTGAACTGCAACGTCAGTGGTGCCTACCAAGTCCATGGTGTGACCAGCTTTGTGTCTTCCGCGGGATGCAATGCTTACCTGAAGCCCACAGTGTTCACCAGAGTGTCCGCATACATCTCCTGGATCAACAGCGTAAGTTCCATCTCTTGTTTATAATCAATTACTAGTTACATGCTAGTGGATAATATATAGCTCCTTCTTTCTTAGGGCTCAGTTCATCATTTGTATGGTTTTCTTTAACGTCACTTTTCTTTTTTCTTTGTCATGTGCTATTCATTGAAATTTTTTGCACAAAATTCTTCAAAATGGCGCACATATTTAAAGAATTTTGTGCAAAATAAAAAAATGTTATTGACAGTGCGCTCTCTTACCTGCTCATCACTTCTCATTATAGCTGGCATTGGAGCGCACTGTCATTGTGCATTGAAAAAAATATTGCTCAGTGAAAAGGGAATTCAAACTGAGCACAAGTAGGGACTTTTTAATTAAGGCATATTAACCCCTTACCGACCTCCGCCATATTATTACTGCGGAGGTCGGATCCCCTGCTTTGATGTGGGCTTCGGCGGTAAGCCCACATCAAAGCCGGGACATGTCAGCTGTTTTGAACAGCTGACATGTGCCCGCAATAGCGGCGCGTGAAATCGCAATTCACCCGCTGCTATTAACTAGTTAAATGCCGCTGTCAAATGCTGACAGCGGCGTTTAACCGGCGCTTCCGGCCATCGGGCCGGAAATGAGCGCATCGCTGACCCCGTCACATGATCGGGGGTCAGCGATGCGTCGGCATAGCAACCAGAGGTCTCCTTGAGACCTCCGTGGTTGCTGATGCTGGCTTGCTGTGAGCGCCACCCTGTGGTCGGCGCTCATAGCAAGCCTGTAATTCAGCTATATAGCAGCGATCTGATCGCTGTTATGTAGCAGAGCCGATCAGGCTATGCCAGCTTCTAGCCTCCCATGGAAAAAAGGAAAGTTTAAAAAAATATGAAAAAATAAGAAATATATAAAAGTTTAAATCACCCTCCTTTCGCCCCATTCAAAATAAAATAATTAAAAAAATCAAACCTACACATATTTGGTATCGCCGTGTTCAGAATAGCCCGATCTAGCAATAAAAAAAGCATTAACCTGATCGCTAAACGGCGTAGCGAGAAAAAAAATAGAAACGCCAGAATTACATTTTTTTTGTTGCCGCGACATTGCATTAAAATGCAATAACGGGCAATCAAAAGAACTTATCTGCACCGAAATGGTATCATTAAAATGTCAGCTCGGCATGCAAAAAATAAGCCCTTACCTGACCCAAGATCACGAAAAATGGAGACGCTACGGGTATTAGAAAATTGCGCATTTTTTTTTTTAGCAAAGTTTGGAATTTTTTGTTACTACTTAGATAAAACGTAACCTGGACATGTTTGGTGTCTATAAACTCATAATTACCTGGAGAACCAAAATGGCAGGTCAGTTTTAGCATTTAGTGAACCTAGCAAAAAAGCCAAACAAAAAACAAGTGTGGGATTGCACTTTTTTTTGCCATTTCACCGCACTTGGAATTTTTTTCCCCGTTTTCTAGTACACGACATGCTAAAACCAATGATGTCGTTCAAAAGTGCAACATGTCCAGCAAAAAACAAACCCTCACATGGCCATATTGACGGAAAAACAAAAAAGTTATGGCTCTGGGAAGGAGGGGAGCGAAAAATGAGAACGCAAAATGGAAACGGGCAAGGTCTTGAAGGGGTTAATAAAGCAATTAGATTATTACAATAAATTGATAGACATGTAGAATTAAAATCAATGTTACCTTCAATACCCTACAGGACAAGGTTACTTAATGCATATATATTTATTTTTTCAGAACGTGTAACATTTGAAGAAACATATCAAAGGCAACATATTATAGGAGTTCATGAATGTATAATTGTATATCATATATTGCAGATAAAATAAAGGACTAGCAACCTCTGAAACCTTTCTTTTGTCTAACCTTGTTTAGTCGGAATGTTTTGTGTGATGTGTATATGCTCCAACATTAATGTCTCCTATGATGTCCACACCAACCCAAAATGTCTCTTGCCTGTGATGTATATTCTTCAGCCCCAATGTCTCCTTGATGCATATATCCTCCAGTCCTAACTTCTCATGTGATGTCTTCTTCAGCCCCAATGCCTCCTGTGATATATGCATCAGTCTCAAATGCCTCTTGTGATGTATATGCACCAGCCCAATGTCTCTTATTCCCATATACTCCAGTCCAGTCTCCTGTGATGTATATACTGCAGCCCGGTTGTATTCTATGTGATGTGTTTGCTTCAATCCCATGTGAGAAGTGATGAATTTCCCACATTAAGACATTGACCGCGGACATCATTATTGCCCCCAATCAGCAACTATCTGATGAAGACATTACTGAGACGCTAAGGGAAAGTCCCTAGGGTGCTAATATTGTTCATATAATTCAGTATAATTTTGATTCATTGGAGTATATATCAGTGGGCAGTGCTGAAAGAATAAACTCAGCTACTGATATGTAAGTGGGCAGCAGCCAATGTGTTAAAGAGACCTGCAGTGTAATCTACGTCTGTGTTCAGAAAAACTTACTGCTGCAAGTTCATTACAAAACTTTTCGCAAGAAGTTGACTGTGCTCCAGATCGACGTAAATCTGGAAAAGCAGTTGCAAGTAGCAACATCATCACTATCACCGAACACGATCACAGCATCCTGGAAGCCGGCAGAGGGGTGACGGGCCCGCCCCTCTGCCTTTGGATCATTGTGATGGTGACATCATTACCAGATCTAGCACACTTGCTGATCATGCCCAGTGCATGATGAGCAAGTTTGTCAGTGCAGAGCTGACAGTTTCTGAAGCATGGGGATGCAGCTGCATCTCCATGCTGTAGAAGCGATCAGCATGCAAAAAATGATAGTTCCATTGTGGGACAAAGTAAAAAAGTTAGAAAAAAGTAAAAAAAAAATTTTTTTAAAAATATTTAAAAAAAAAAATAAAAAAAATCAAGACATATTGTATCTCTAAATAAATACTTGAATTAAAAAAACAATAAAAGTACACGTTTGGTATCCCCGCGTCCGCAACAACCTGACTTATAAAATTGTCCCACTAATTAACCCCTTTAATGAAAAAATAAAAATAAAAAAACAAGGCAAAAAACAATGATTTATCATCGTACTGCCGAACAAAAAGTGTAATTAAATCCGATCAAAAAGAGAGGTATAAATAAACATGGTACCACTGAAAACATAATTTTGTCCCACAAAAAACAAGCCATCATACATCTCTATAAGGAGAAAAATAAAAAGTTATAGCTCTCAGAATAAAGCTATGCAAAAACAATTATTTTTTTCTATAAAATGGTTTTTATCGTATAAAAGCACCCAAACATAAAAAAAATATAAATGAGGTATCGCTGTAATCGTACTGACCCAAAGAATAAAACTGGCTGATCAATTTTTCCACAAACGAATGGCATAAGCCCCTTCCCCCCAAAAGAAATTTCTGAATTGCTGTTTTTTGTTGTTCTGCCTCACAAAAATCGGAATAGAAAGTGATAGAAACTTGTCATGTGCCCGAAAATGGTGCCAATAAAAACGACAACTCATCCTGCAAAAAATAAGACCTCACATGACTCTGTCAGCTGGAAATATGGAAAAATTATAGTTCTCAAAATATGGTGATGCAAAAACTATTTATTGCAATAAAAAAGCGTCTTGTAATGTGTGACAGCTGCCAAACATAAAAACCCGATATAAATCCGGTATCACTGTAATCGCACCGACCAAAAGACTAAAGGGTTTCCAAGTAAATCTCTGAAATACGTGGTTCAGACAGAACCACTGGCAGAAGATTCCCTATAATGAGGCAGATGGAGGCGCTGTGGATGCCGTCTGACCTGTGATCCGGTGGTGTAAGTCTTTTTAGGATTGCATAAAAGTGACGTCAGCCACAGTTTTGTGCACTGCTGAAAAGAAGGACACCGCTGAACAGAGGCCAGATGGAGTCCAGAGTAACTCTGCTGCCTAATTTTAGTGAATGGCTCTCTCAGGGATTTCATCTGAATCATGTCACTCAGAGATTTAGATGGAAACCCCAAAAGTATGTGGTCAGCGTAGAGCGCTGGATTAATGTGATCCCAAATGTTATGTAAAATGTTTCCAAAAAAAGCTTCAACTTAATCCACAAAAGAAGCAAGCCATGACTCAGTCCATCATTTGTTAGGCTGGTTTCACATTTGTTTTTTTTTTTGCGTTCTTGCGCAAAAAACGCAAAAAAAAGCATGCGTTTTTCCCCCTATACTTAACGTTAAAAACGCATGCGTTTTTTGCATGCGTTTTGATGCGTTTTGACAACGCATGCGTTTTTTCTCTGCATGCGTTGTGTTGCAGAAATGCAACATGTAGTAATTTTAGCGGCGTTTTTTGCCACAAAAAAAGCATGCGTTTTTTTGCGGCAAAAAAAACGTATTGATGTCTATGTAAACGCATGCGTTTTTATAGAAAAACACAAGAATACACACTGAAAAGCCACCCCCCAACCCTAACACTAACCCTAACCCTAAGGGATCCTAACCCTAACCCTAAGGGTTAGGATCCCTAGGGTTAGGGTTAAGGTTAGGGTTAGGATCCCTAGGGTTAGGGTTAGGATCCCTAGGGTTGGGGGTTAGAGTTAGAGTTTGTGTTAGGGTTGGGGTTAGAGTTTGTGTTAGGTGTTATGGCTGGCAATCAGGCAACACAGCGTGCAGTAATCAGCGCACATACAGAGATCTGGCAATAACCAAAAACAATAGGACGAGCTCTGAGACGTGGAATCTCTGTAGACTGCAGTACCTGATCTATCCTCACACAACTATAAGCAGCAGTGGATTGCGCCTATCACTACCTATGCAACTCGGCACTGCCTGAGGAGCTGACTAGCCTGAAGATAGAAATACAAGCCTGACTTACCTCAGAGAAATACCCCAAAGGAATAGGCAGCCCCCCACATATAATGACTGTTAGCAAGATGAAAAGACAAACGTAGGAATGAAATAGATTCAGCAAAGTGAGGCCCGATATTCTAGACAGAGCGAGGATAGCAAAGAGAACTATGCAGTCTACAAAAAACCCTAAAACGAAAACCACGCAAAGGGGCAAAAAGACCCACCGTGCCGAACTAACAGCACGGCGGTGCACCCCTTTGCTTCTCAGAGCTTCCAGCAAAAGTTAATAGCAAGCTGGACAGAAAAAACAGAAAACAAACTAGAAGCACTTATCTAGCAGAGCAGCAGGCCCAAGGAAAGATGCAGTAGCTCAGATCCAACACTGGAACATTGACAAGGAGCAAGGAAGACAGACTCAGGTGGAGCTAAATAGCAAGGCAGTCAACGAGCTCACCAAAACACCTGAGGGAGGAAGCCCAGAGACTGCAATACCACTTGTGACCACAGAAGTGAACTCAGCCACAGAATTCACAACAGTACCCCCCCCTTGAGGAGGGGTCACCGAACCCTCACCAGAACCCCCAGGCCGACCAGGATGAGCCACATGAAAGGCACGAACAAGATCTGGGGCATGGACATCAGAGGCAAAAACCCAGGAATTATCTTCCTGAGCATAACCCTTCCATTTGACCAGATACTGGAGTTTCCGTCTAGAGACACGAGAATCCAAAATCTTCTCCACAATATACTCCAACTCCCCCTCCACCAAAACAGGGGCAGGAGGCTCCACAGATGGAACCATAGGTGCCACATATCTCCTCAACAACGACCTATGGAATACATTATGTATGGAAAAGGAGTCTGGGAGGGTCAGACGAAAAGACACCGGATTGAGAATCTCAGAAATCCTATACGGACCAATAAAACGAGGTTTAAATTTAGGAGAGGAAACCTTCATAGGAATATGACGAGAAGATAACCAAACCAGATCCCCAACACGAAGTCGGGGTCCCACACGGCGTCTGCGATTAGCGAAAAGCTGAGCCTTCTCCTGGGACAAGGTCAAATTGTCCACTACCTGAGTCCAGATCTGCTGCAACCTGTCCACCACAGAATCCACACCAGGACAGTCCGAAGACTCAACCTGTCCTGAAGAGAAACGAGGATGGAACCCAGAATTGCAGAAAAATGGAGAGACCAAGGTAGCCGAGCTGGCCCGATTATTAAGGGCGAACTCAGCCAACGGCAAAAATGACACCCAATCATCCTGGTCAGCGGAAACAAAACATCTCAGATATGTTTCCAAGGTCTGATTGGTTCGTTCGGTCTGGCCATTAGTCTGAGGATGGAAGGCCGAGGAGAAAGATAGGTCAATGCCCATCCTACCACAAAAGGCTCGCCAGAACCTCGAGACAAACTGGGAACCTCTGTCAGAAACAATATTCTCAGGAATGCCATGTAAACGAACCACATGCTGGAAGAACAAAGGCACCAAATCAGAGGAGGAAGGCAATTTAACCAAGGGCACCAGATGGACCATTTTAGAAAAGCGATCACAGACCACCCAAATGACCGACATTTTTTGAGAAACGGGAAGGTCAGAAATGAAATCCATCGAAATATGTGTCCAAGGCCTCTTCGGGACCGGCAAGGGCAAAAGCAACCCACTGGCACGTGAACAGCAGGGCTTAGCCCTAGCACAAATTCCACAGGACTGCACAAAAGCACGCACATCCCGTGACAGAGATGGCCACCAGAAGGATCTAGCAACCAACTCCCTGGTACCAAAGATTCCTGGATGACCGGCCAGCACCGAACAATGAAGTTCAGAGATAACTTTACTAGTCCACCTATCAGGGACGAACAGTTTCTCGGCCGGACAACGATCAGGTTTATTAGCCTGAAATTTCTGCAACACTCTCCGCAAATCAGGGGAGATGGCAGACACAATGACTCCTTCCTTGAGGATACTCGCCGGCTCAGATAACCCCGGAGAGTCGGGCACAAAACTCCTAGACAGAGCATCCGCCTTCACATTTTTAGAGCCCGGAAGGTATGAAATCACAAAATCAAAACGAGCAAAAAATAACGACCAACGGGCCTGTCTAGGATTCAAGCGCTTGGCAGACTCAAGATAAGTAAGGTTCTTATGATCAGTCAAAACCACCACGCGATGCTTAGCACCCTCAAGCCAATGACGCCACTCCTCGAATGCCCACTTCATGGCCAGCAACTCTCGGTTGCCCACATCATAATTACGCTCAGCAGCAGAAAATTTCCTGGAAAAGAAAGCACATGGTTTGAACACTGAGCAACCAGAACCTCTCTGTGACAAAACAGCCCCTGCACCAATCTCAGAAGCATCAACCTCGACCTGGAACGGAAGAGAAACATCAGGTTGACACAACACAGGGGCACAGCAAAAACGACGCTTCAACTCCTGAAAAGCTTCCACGGCAGCAGAAGACCAATTAACCAAATCAGCACCCTTCTTGGTCAAATCGGTCAATGGTCTGGCAATGCTAGAAAAATTACAGATGAAGCGACGATAAAAATTAGCAAAGCCCAGGAATTTCTGCAGACTTTTTAGAGATGTCGGCTGAGTCCAATCCTGGATGGCCTGAACCTTAACCGGATCCATCTCGATAGTAGAAGGGGAAAAGATGAACCCCAAAATTGAAACTTTCTGCACACCGAAGAGACACTTTGATCCCTTCACGAACAAGGAATTAGCACGCAGTACCTGGAAAACCATTCTGACTTGCTTCACATGAGACTCCCAATCATCTGAGAAGATCAAAATGTCATCCAAGTAAACAATCAAGAATTTATCCAGATACTCACGGAAAATGTCATGCATAAAAGACTGAAAAACAGATGGAGCATTGGCAAGTCCGAACGGCATCACCAGATACTCAAAATGACCCTCGGGCGTATTAAATGCCGTTTTCCATTCATCTCCCTGCCTGATTCTCACCAGATTATACGCACCACGAAGATCAATCTTAGTAAACCAACTAGCCCCCTTAATCCGAGCAAACAAGTCAGAAATCAATGGCAAGGGATACTGAAACTTAACAGTGATCTTATTAAGAAGGCGGTAATCAATACACGGTCTTAGCGAACCATCCTTCTTGGCTACAAAAAAGAACCCTGCTCCCAATGGTGACGATGATGGGCGAATATGTCCCTTCTCCAGGGACTCCTTCACATAACTGCGCATAGCGGTGTGTTCAGGTACGGACAAATTAAATAAACGACCCTTAGGGAATTTACTACCAGGAATCAAATCGATAGCACAATCACAATTCCTATGCGGAGGTAGGGCATCAGACTTGGACTCTTCAAATACATCCTGAAAGTCCGACAAGAACTCTGGGATGTCAGAAGGAATGGATGACGAAATAGACAAAAATGGAACATCACCATGTACTCCCTGACAACCCCAGCTGGTTACCGACACAGAGTTCCAATCCAATACTGGATTATGGGTTTGTAGCCATGGCAACCCCAACACGACCACATCATGCAAATTATGCAGTACCAGAAAGCGAATAACTTCCTGATGTGCAGGAGCCATGCACATGGTCAGCTGGGCCCAGTACTGAGGCTTATTCTTGGCCAAAGGTGTAGCATCAATTCCTCTCAACGGAATAGGACACCGCAAAGGCTCCAAGAAAAATCCACAACGTTTAGCATAATCCAAATCCATCAGATTCAGGGCAGCGCCTGAATCCACAAACGCCATGACAGAATACGATGACAAAGAGCACATTAAGGTAATGGACAAAAGGAATTTGGACTGTACAGTACCAATAACGGCAGAGCTATCGAACCGCCTAGTGCGTTTAGGACAATTAGAAATAGCATGAGTAGAATCACCACAATAGAAACACAGTCTGTTCAGACGTCTGTGTTCTTGCCGTTCTACTTTAGTCATAGTCCTGTCGCACTGCATAGGCTCAGGTTTACTCTCAGACAATACCGCCAGATGGTGCACAGATTTACGCTCGCGCAAGCGACGACCGATCTGAATGGCCAAGGACATAGACTCATTCAAACCAGCAGGCATAGGAAATCCCACCATTACATCCTTAAGAGCTTCAGAGAGACCCTTTCTGAACAAAGCCGCTAGTGCAGATTCATTCCACAGAGTGAGTACTGACCACTTCCTAAATTTCTGACAATATACTTCTACATCATCCTGACCCTGGCATAAAGCCAGCAGATTTTTCTCAGCCTGATCCACTGAATTAGGCTCATCGTAAAGCAATCCCAGCGCCTGGAAAAATGCATCAACATTACTCAATGCAGAATCTCCTGGTGCAAGAGAAAACGCCCAGTCCTGTGGGTCGCCGCGCAAAAAAGAAATTATAATCAAAACCTGTTGAACTGAATTACCAGAAGAATGAGGTTTCAAGGCCAAAAATAGCTTACAATTATTTCTGAAGCTCAGGAACTTAGTTCTGTCACCAAAAAACAAATCAGGAATCGGAATTCTTGGTTCTAGCATCGATTTCTGATCAATAGTATCTTGAATCTTTTGTACATTTACAACGAGATTATCCATTGAGGAGCACAGAGCCTGAATATCCATGTCCACAGCTGTGTCCTGAAGCACTCTAATGTCTAGGGGAAAAAAAAGACTGAAGACAGAGCTAAGAAAAAAAAATGATGTCAGGATTTCTTTTTTCCCTCTATTGGGAATCATTGGTGGGTCTCCTTGTACTGTTATGGCTGGCAATCAGGCAACACAGCGTGCAGTAATCAGCGCACATACAGAGATCTGGCAATAACCAAAAACAATAGGACGAGCTCTGAGACGTGGAATCTCTGTAGACTGCAGTACCTGATCTATCCTCACACAACTATAAGCAGCAGTGGATTGCGCCTATCACTATCTATGCAACTCGGCACTGCCTGAGGAGCTGACTAGCCTGAAGATAGAAATACAAGCCTGACTTACCTCAGAGAAATACCCCAAAGGAATAGGCAGCCCCCCACATATAATGACTGTTAGCAAGATGAAAAGACAAACGTAGGAATGAAATAGATTCAGCAAAGTGAGGCCCGATATTCTAGACAGAGCGAGGATAGCAAAGAGAACTATGCAGTCTACAAAAAACCCTAAAACGAAAACCACGCAAAGGGGCAAAAAGACCCACCGTGCCGAACTAACAGCACGGCGGTGCACCCCTTTGCTTCTCAGAGCTTCCAGCAAAAGTTAATAGCAAGCTGGACAGAAAAAACAGAAAACAAACTAGAAGCACTTATCTAGCAGAGCAGCAGGCCCAAGGAAAGATGCAGTAGCTCAGATCCAACACTGGAACATTGACAAGGAGCAAGGAAGACAGACTCAGGTGGAGCTAAATAGCAAGGCAGCCAACGAGCTCACCAAAACACCTGAGGGAGGAAGCCCAGAGACTGCAATACCACTTGTGACCACAGAAGTGAACTCAGCCACAGAATTCACAACAGTTAGGGTTAGGGTTAGAGTTTGGGTTAGGGTTAGAGTTTGTGTTTTAGAGTTAGGGTTAGAGTTTGTGTTAGGGTTAGAGTTTGTGTTAGAGTTTGTGTTAGAGTTGGTGTTAGAGTTTGTGTTGGGGTTAGAGTTTGTGTTAGAGTTTGTGTTAGGGTTAGGGTTAGAGTTTGGGTTAGGGTAAGAGTTTGTGTTTTAGGGTTAGCATTAGGGTTAGAGTTTGTGTTTTAGGGTTAGTATCCCTAGGGTTACTAGGGATCCTAACCCTAACCCTAACCCTAGGTATTTCTGTTTATAGTGGGTTTTCTAGTTGATTTTGATGATTGGCAGCTGTCACACACTTCTCATCATGCGTTTCAAAAACACAAAAGCAGGAAAAAATGCATGTAAACGCGTCAAAACCCCGCGTTTGTGTTAAAACATGCAAAAACGCATGCGCCTAAAAAACGCAGCGTTTATACGCGTTTAAACGCGTTTTTTCACCAAATGCATTTGCGTTTAAAACGCTGCATTTTTAAATGCAAATGTGAAACCAGCCTTAACAGGTTACTGGTAGCACAAATGCTCTGGAAAAGTGAAATGGATCCTCACCCGCCAAAAGAAATTCAGCAAATTCTCCATTCCCTAATCAAAATGCTCTTCTCCCTTCTGAGCCCCGCATTATGCCTAAATCACATATAGCGTCCACGTTTGATATTTCTGAAGCGATGAGAGCCCGCCTAAAATACGGGTGCATGCCTCCAGAAGCATGGGCTGGGCATAACGTACTATTGACTGCAACATACTGATTACTACGGTATACTGGGGTGGCTCAGTGGATAGCACTGCAGCCTTGCAGCGCTGGAGTCCTGGGTTTTAATCCCCCCTTGGACAATATCTGCAAAGAGTTTGTATGTTCTCCCCGTGCTTGCGTGGGTTTCCTCCGGGTACTCCGGTTTCCTCCCACATTCCAAAGACATACTGATAGGGAATTTAGATTGTGAGCCCCATCGGGGACAGTGATGATAATGTGTGCAAAAGTGTAAAGCGCTGCGTAATATGTTAGCGCTATATAAAAATAAAGATTATTATTATTATACTGGTCACTACAACGGCTATTTGCAATTTTCACTCAGCAACATTCATTGCTGCTTGTTTCTGGAAAATACCCATGGAGTCAAAATCGTTACTACACCTGTAGTTAAATTCCCCAAGGGGTATAGTTTCCCAAATGAGATCATTTGAGGGGGAATTCTGCTCTTCTAGCAATTAGGGGCTCTGTATATGGAGTCCGCACGCTGTTCTAGGAAAATCTGCGCTCCAGGGGGCTAATAACGCTCCGTTCCTCTTGCGTCTCTCCGTATGGCTAAGCAGTACTGTACAGCCACACATGGGTTACAGTACTGTATGCCACATTCAGTAGAAATTTTGGGACACATTTTTGTGTCATTTTTACCCACTTCTTGCGTGAAAATGTAAAATCTGGGGCTAAAACAATTTTGGTGGTAAAAATGTACTTATTTTGTCTTCATTGCCCATTGGTATAAAATTCTGTGACACACCTGTGGTGTCAATATGATCACTGCAATCATAGACTAATTCTTTAACAGGTGTAGTTTGTAAAATGGGGTCACTTTTATGGGGGGACCTTATGGGCTCTCCCAGTGGGTCATGACACCTGCAAACCATAACATTAAAATCTGGTGCTCCTTGATTTCTGAGCTGTACACTGTGCCTGCAAAAATATTTCCTGATTACATGAAGGGTATTGACGCACTCAGGAAAAAAATGGACCTCAGTTTGTTGTAAAAAGATTCCTATTAGCCCTTAGAAAAAATAAAAAAACTTGGGGCTAAAACAACATTTTAGTGGTAAAAAGGAAATTTATTCTTTCTTCACCGCTCAGTGGTATAAGGTTCTGTGAGGCACATGCGGTGTCAATATGATCTCTGCACCCCTAGATGAATTCATTGGGGAGTGTGGTTTGTTAAATGAGTTCACATATAGGGGATTTCAGTTGTTCTGGCTCCTCAGGGGCTCTGCCAATGTGATATGGCACCCTTAAACCATTCTAGCAAAATCTGAACTCCAATATGGCACTTCTTCCCTTCTGAGCTTTGCACTGTGTCTCAAAAGTAGTATTCCCCCACATGTTGAGTATCGGCGTACTAACGAGAAATTGCACAACAAATTGTATGGTGCACTTTTGTTAGCAGCGGGTTAATCAGCGTGATGTCCACAACGAGCAACAGAGAATGTTCATTTATTAAGAATCAAGAACATCCAGCATTACAACATGAGAACAGGATCAATCTGGTTTCTGAGAGACAGAGCGATCTGCTGTGAGTCCTTTCAGCTTCAGCTACACACAAGAAATGTGCTCACAGGGAAGGGGGAGGAGGAACATCCTGTCTGTAAATGAGGACTCCTTCTTTTTTTTTTTTTTTTTTTTAAACTTTGCTGACATGTGAACAATATGCATGCAGATATATAAATCACATCATATTAAACAAACAATAGTTGTTGCAATACATACAGATCAATATGCATTAGGCCAACACCCCCACTCAACAACTACTTATTCTGTCAGTCCCATAGTGGTTCTCAATTCTTGGAACCTAGGTCGTGGCAATGGCTTGGTCAAAATATCAGCTAACATTTTATCAGTTTCACAATAAACAAATTGAATTACGCCACGATCTATTAAATCACGTAGATGATGACATCTGACGTCGATGTGCTTAGTTCTAGCACTGATCCTTTCACTGCATGCAAGTTTAATGCATCCTTGGTTGTCCTCATATATCACGGTTGGCTGAGTTAACGGTTTACCAAGATCGTCCATCAGTTATCTTAGCCAAATGATCTCCTGACTTGCATAGGCTGCGGATACATACTCAGCTTCTGTAGATGACAAAGCAACAGACACTTGTTTTCTACTAGACCAGGAGATTGAACTTTCTCCAAGTTTAAATACGTATCCGCTTGTGGATTTACGATCTTGTGAATCACCAGCCCAATCTGAGTCAACATAGCCGGTGAGTTTTAGATTTCCTGCTGCAGATATTTTTAAATTTACACCTTGTGTTCCTTTTAAATATTGGAGAACTCTTTTAACGGCATTCCAGTCCTTTTGGCGCGGTTTCTCCACATATCTGCACAATATTCCAACTGCTGTTGTAATATCCGGTCGAGTCGTAGTTGATATAAATAGAAGTGCCCCCACTGCCTGTCGATATTTCTCGTTGTTAGGCAACAGGTCATCTTCTTCCAGTTTCAGGTAGGATGATTCCATTGGCGTTGATACACCTTTGGCCTCCGTCATTCCGAACTGATCCAAAATTGAATTAATCTTTGCACTTTGATTTAAAAGAAAACTTCCATCTTCCTCTCTCTGGATGTGGATTCCTAGATAATATGTCACATTTCCTAGGTCTTTCGTTTCAAAATGCTTGTTCACAATGTTAGTAATTTTCCCAATTTCAGCTTCTTCTTGATGAACTACAATTACATCGTCCACATATAAGAGAATATACATCCATTTTCCATCTGTATACCTCGTGTACAGGCATGGATCTGCTTCACCTCTTTTAAATCCTTCTTCTAACAAGACTTTGTTCATTTTAGTGTTCCATGCTCTCGCTGATTGCTTAAGAAAAATAAAGAGATTTTTGTAGTTTGCAAACAAGATTCTGTTCACCTTCCTTTACATAACCTTCAGGTTGAGTCATGTATAAGTCCTCCTCAATGTCACCATTTAAAAATGCAGTTTTGATATCCAAATGTCTGACAAACATCCTTTGTACTGCAGCTACTGCCAACAATGCTCTAAATGTTGTCTGCATAGCGACCGGGGAAAAAGTAGCATCATAATCTTCGCCATATTTTTGAGAATATCCTTTTGCGACCAACCTCGCTTTAAATCTGTGGACTTTACCTTCAGAATCATATTTGGTTTTAAATACCCATTTGCACTTAATTGCCTTTTTATCCTGTGGTAACTCAGTGAGTTTCCAAGTTTGAAGTTGATGAAGCGAGTTAATTTCTTCATTCGCGGCATTAATTCATTTTGTTCTTTCATGGGCGGGTAGTTTCTGCATTTCATCCCATGACTGTGGTTCTGACTCAGGCAGTGTCTTCACAATGTAGGAAAAAAGTTTAGCTGGTATTCCTTTGTTTGATCTTGACAACCGTCTAATTTCAGGTTCACTTAGGCCTTTTGTTGTTCCTTCAGTGGTTGAAGAGTCCAGCCAGACTTCTACATTCTTTTCTTCATTGTCTTGTAATTGTGATTGAGATTGTTGTTGTTGCTTCATCTGGACTACTGGGATAATGTCATAAAACTTGGGTGACACAAAGTTTTCATCAAACACTACATCTTTACTTATTGTGACCTTGTTTGTCTCTGGGTGTAAAATTCTATAACCTTTCTGGGTTTCACTGTAGCCTACCAGGATGCCTTCCTTGGCATGAGATTCCCACTTAGTTCGTTTTTCTTTGGGAACATGTGCAAATGCTTTACTTCCGAAAATCCTTATGTGTTGTAGTTTTGGTTTTGTACCATTCCATTGTTCAAATGGCGTTTTCTCTGTCGCTTTACTTGGTAGTCTGTTCTGAAGATAACAAGCCGTCATAATTAGAGTTGAGCGACCTTGACCTTTTTAGAGTCGAGCCGGGTTTTGCGAAACCCGACTATGTCCAAAGTCGGGTCGAGTGAAATCGGCCGATTATGACGTAAAGTCGGGATCGACCGAAACACGAAACCCAATGCAAGTCAATGGGGCAGCATAGTCGGCAGTGAGTGGGGGCCAGGAAAACACCTAGAGTGGCCATTTTAATGTCAAAACCATCCATTCTTCTTAATGAAGCTTGTCAAGCGTAATTTACCTTATAATAATTGGAAGGCATTTGAAATTGGGGGTCATTTGGCTAAAGTTGTGGGGGGTAGGGCTGGTTCAAGTAATTAGTGGGCCCAGGAAATCTGGACCACGTCACGGCAGTGGAGCAGGGAGAGGTAAGTATTTCAACTTTGCAAGTGCTGTGAACCTGAGCAAGCAGGGGGGGCCCACTCGTTGGCATTGGCACTGGCACAGGGCCCCTCAAAGTACAGCGGTGTGTTTGCACGGCGGGGGCGCCTCCCACCGGCAGCAACACTTTTGCGTACTATGAGAGGCCCTGTGCCAGTGACGTCGCCAACTAGTATTCCTCCCCCCACCTGATGAAGGAACCTGCACTTTCATCTGCACCTTCCTCTTTGTCCCCGTGTAAGGTGGTATGGTATGCGGGAAGAGCAACCTGACTTTCAGCAGGGTCACAATGTTGTTGTGTAGCGT
Source organism: Ranitomeya imitator (assembly GCF_032444005.1). Taxonomy (NCBI): domain Eukaryota; kingdom Metazoa; phylum Chordata; class Amphibia; order Anura; family Dendrobatidae; genus Ranitomeya; species Ranitomeya imitator. The sequence goes on along the minus strand of NC_091284.1, from coordinate 705,976,494 downwards.
GCACGGGGAATGTTGCGTTATGGGTCAATGTACCAGCAGACTCATCTATCACTGGCTGGGCAATGGGCACGATGAAGTGGAAACACAGATATAGGCCCAAAGAAGAAAGTGGGCTAAATGCAGTTCAAAATTGGTAACACAGGAATAACCAGGGGGCATTGCAGTGGAGGACAACTGGAATGAGAGGCTGACACAGAGAGTAGGGCCAAATCAGTAAGTAGTCGAAATGCAGTTCAAAATTGGCAACCGTAGTAAACAGGCGGCACAGCTTTGTTCAGTGGAGGAGAACAGCAAGGAGTGGCAGACACCGATAGTAGGCCCCAAACCAACTAGTACGCCAAATGCAGTTGTTCCATTTAACCACAATTTAATGAGAGCCTGAAGATAGAAGCTCAGGAAAGGCAACCTGGGGAACACCTTGGAGTGTAACACACCATCTCTCTCCACCCCATACCCATTTTGTATGGCCTAATGCAGTGTACTTTTCTACAACTACTAAACGAGAGTCGGAAGACCGAAGCAATGGCAAGGAAACCTGGGGAACACCTTAGAGTGTAACACACCCTCTCTCTACACCCCATACCCAATTTGAAGGCCTAATGCAGTGTAGTTTCCAAGAACTACTAAACGAGAGCCGGAAGATCGAAGCTCAGGAAAGGCAACCTGGGGAACACCTTGGAGTGTAACACACCCTCTCGCTACACCCCATACCCAATTTGAAGGCCTAATGCAGCGTAGTTTCCAACAACTACTAAACGAGAGCCGGAAGATCGAAGCTCAGGAAAGGCAACCTGGGGAACACCTTGGAGTGTAACAAACCCTCTCTCTACACCCCATACCCAATTTGTAGGCCTAATGCAGCGTAGTTTCCGACAACTACTAAACGAGAGCATGAAGATCGAAGCTCAGGAAAGGCAACCTGGGGAACACCTTGGAGTGTAACACACCCTCTCTCTACACCCCATACCCAATTTGTAGGCCTAATGCAGCGTAGTTTCCGACAACTACTAAACGAGAGCCGGAATATCGAAGCTCAGGAAAGGCAACCTGGGGAACACCTTGGAGTGTAACACACCCTCTCTCTACGCCCCATACCCAATTTGTAGGCCTAATGCAGCGTAGTTTCCGACAACTACTAAACGAGAGCCGGAATATCGAAGCTCAGGAAAGGCAACCTGGGGAACACCTTGGAGTGTAACACACCCTCTCTCTACACCCCATACCCAATTTGAAGGCCTAATGCAGTGTAGTTTCCAAGAACTACTAAACGAGAGCCGGAAGATCGAAGCTCAGGAAAGGCAACCTGGGGAACACCTTGGAGTGTAACACACCCTCTCGCTACACCCCATACCCAATTTGAAGGCCTAATGCAGCGTAGTTTCCAACAACTACTAAACGAGAGCCGGAAGATCGAAGCTCAGGAAAGGCAACCTGGGGAACACCTTGGAGTGGAACACACCATCTCTCTACACCCCATACCCAATTTGAAGGCCTAATGCAGAGTAGTTTCCAAGAACTACTAAACGAGAGCCGGAAGATCGAAGCTCAGGAAAGGCAACCTGGGGAACACCTTGGAGTGTAACACAACGTCTCTCTACACGACGGAAGGGCTGATTCTTAGGAAGGAAGGCTGTTGGAAATAAGCATTGCGCGTCCGAGGGTGATTATATTCTTATTAGGTATATACTCACCCTCGGACGCGCCCTGCTTCTTTATTTGGAATGAATGTTTATTTGCAATGTGGTGTTGACTTTCTCTATTATTTTGGTAATTAATGATTTTATTATTTTCATTATTTTGCATCTTCTCGGCAATAATATAAAGAAGACGCGACAGGACAACACTCGGTGGATGCCATATGTGTGTTTTCAATTTAAAAAAACTTTCAGTTAACTACTTGCAGGAGAAAGTAATTGTAGCTGGTGGCCATTTTTAGTACTGTACCAGATTAGAGTTGTGTGTTTGTTTTTAATGTTAAAATGTCTGCATTTGATATCTCACCAGTATTTTCTTTTTTATAAGCAAAATACTTATTTTTATATTTTCTGATGTTGGTTCCAGGGGTACACGGCCAGCAGTGCCCTGGTCAGTGTAGTAGTAGTTGAAAGAATGGACCGCAGACAGGCATCGAAGGCCTAAAATAATAACACATGGCTGTAGGCAATTTTAAATTGGTTCCAGGGGTACACGGACAGCAGTGGTGTGGTCAGTGGAGGCCTAGTGGAAGGAGTGACCGCAGACAGGCATCGAAGGCCTAAAATAATAACACATGGCTGTAGGCAATTTTAAATTGGTTCCAGGGGTACACGGGCAGCAGTGACCTGGTCAGTGTAGTAGTAGTTGAAAGAATGGACCGCAGACAGGCATCGAAGGCCTAAAATAAAAAAATTGGGCTGGCTGTAGGCAATTTTAAATTGGTTCCAGGGGTACACGGGCAGCAGTGGTGTGGTCAGTGGAGGCCTAGTGGAAGGAGTGACCGCAGACAGGCATCGAAGGCCTAAAATAATAACACATGGCTGTAGGCAATTTTAAATTGGTTCCAGGGGTACACGGGCAGCAGTGACCTGGTCAGTGTAGTAGTAGTTGAAAAAATGGACCGCAGACAGGCATCGAATGCCTAAAATAATAACACATGGCTGTAGGCAATTTTAAATTGGTTACAGGGGTACACGGACAGCAGTGACCTGGTCAGTGTAGTAGTAGTTGAAAGAATGGACCGCAGACAGGCATCGAAGGCCTAAAATAAAAAAATTGGGCTGGCTGTAGGCAATTTTAAATTGGTTCCAGGGGTACACGGACAGCAGTGGTGTGGTCAGTGGAGGCCTAGTGGAAGGAGTGACCGCAGACAGGCATCGAAGGCCTAAAATAATAACACATGGCTGTAGGCAATTTTAAATTGGTTCCAGGGGTACACGGACAGCAGTGGTGTGGTCAGTGGAGGCCTAGTGGAAGGAGTGACCGCAGACAGGCATCGAAGGCCTAAAATAATAACACATGGCTGTAGGCAATTTTAAATTGGTTCCAGGGGTACACGGACAGCAGTGGTGTGGTCAGTGGAGGCCTAGTGGAAGGAGTGACCGCAGACAGGCATCGAAGGCCTAAAATAATAACACATGGCTGTAGGCAATTTTAAATTGGTTCCAGGGGTACACGGACAGCAGTGACCTGGTCAGTGTAGTAGTAGTTGAAAGAATGGACCGCAGACAGGCATCGAAGGCCTAAAATAAAAAAATTGGGCTGGCTGTAGGCAATTTTAAATTGGTTCCAGGGGTACACGGACAGCAGTGGTGTGGTCAGTGGAGGCCTAGTGGAAGGAGTGACCGCAGACAGGCATCGAAGGCCTAAAATAATAACACATGGCTGTAGGCAATTTTAAATTGGTTCCAGGGGTACACGGACAGCAGTGACCTGGTCAGTGTAGTAGTAGTTGAAAGAATGGACCGCAGACAGGCATCGAAGGCCTAAAATAAAAAAATTGGGCTGGCTGTAGGCAATTTTAAATTGGTTCCAGGGGTACACGGGCAGCAGTGACCTGGTCAGTGTAGTAGTAGTTGAAAGAATGGACCGCAGACAGGCTTAGAAGGCCTAACATAACAAACTTGGGCTGGCTGTAGGCACTTTTAAATTGGTTCCAGGGGTACACGGGCAGCAGTGGTCTGGTCAGTGGAAGTCTAGTGGAAGGAGTGACCGCAGACAGGCTTCCAAGGCCTAACATAACAAACTTGGGCTGGCTGTAGGCACTTTTAAATTGGTTCCAGGGGTACACGGGCAGCAGTGGTCTGGTCAGTGGAAGTCTAGTGGAAGGAGTGACCGCAGACAGGCTTCCAAGGCCTAACATAACAAACTTGGGCTGGCTGTAGGCACTTTTAAATTGGTTCCAGGGGTACACGGGCAGCAGTGGTCTGGTCAGTGGAAGTCTAGTGGAAGGAGTGACCGCAGACAGGCTTCCAAGGCCTAACATAACAAACTTGGGCTGGCTGTAGGCACTTTTAAATTGGTTCCAGGGGTACACGGGCAGCAGTGGTCTGGTCAGTGGAAGTCTAGTGGAAGGAGTGACCGCAGACAGGCTTCCAAGGCCTAACATAACAAACTTGGGCTGGCTGTAGGCACTTTTAAATTGGTTCCAGGGGTACACGGGCAGCAGTGGTCTGGTCAGTGGAAGTCTAGTGGAAGGAGTGACCGCAGACAGGCTTCGAAGGCCTAACATAACAAAATTGGGCTGGCTGTAGGCACTTTAAATTGGTTCCAGGGGTACATGGGCAGCAGTGTATGGTCAGTGGAAGTCTAGTGGAAGGAGTGACGGCAGACAGTCTTCGAAGGCCTAACATAACAAAATTGGGCTGACTGTAGGCACTTTTAAATTGGTTCCAGGGTAACACGGCCAGCAGTGGCCTGGTCAGTGTAGTAGTTGTAGAAAGAAGGGACCGCAGACAGGCTTCGAAGGCCTAACATAACAAAAATGTCAAAACAATGGTATTGTCAGTGCCAGGCATTGAAGGATGTCAGCGGCTAGACTACACATTGGTGAAGCTGTGAGAGATAATTTTGCTAGTGGTAGAGCACTGTTTGAGCTGGGGGGGGGAACTGTCTTGTGGCCGGCGGTACAGGCACAGGGCCCCTCATATTACAACGGTGTGTCTGACGTTGGGTGCGCACCACCACCGCCAGAGACACTTTATTGTACTATGAGGGACCCAGTGGCAGTGCCGTCGACCAAAAGCGGCCACACCCACCTCTTCAGACAAACAGCACTCTCAAGGGTCCAAGCGCAAAGTGGCGATAGCACGGCCCCGTGTGGGGAGTTTGGCCATTTCGTGAGGTGGAAACATGTCGTATGCTGGACAATCAGGTGAAGAAAATTACGAGATTGGAAAAGTCATTCAGAATAGTCCACAGGCAAGACCTTTTCATAGGAAAGCTAGGTGTCAGCCGGGCAGGGTGGGGCAAAAGATTTTGAAATCCAGTTGTGGTTCATTTTAATGAAGGTTAGATCATCTACATTTTGGGTAGCCAGACGAGTCCTTTTTTCTGTTAGTATTGAACCTGCAGCACTGAATACTCTTTCTGATAGGACACTAGCTGCCGGGCAAGCAAGCTCCTGCAATGCATATTCTGCCAATTCTGGCCAGGTGTCTAATTTGGATGCCCAGTAATCAAATGGGAATGACGGTTGAGGGAGAACGTCGATAAGGGATGAAAAATAGTTTGTAACCATACTGGACAAATGTTGTCTCCTGTCACTTTGAATTGATGCTGCAGTACCTGTCCTGTCTGCGGTCATAGAAAAATCACTCCACAACCTGGTCAGAAAACCCCTCTGTCCAACGCCACTTCTGATTTCTGCCCCTCTAACACCTCTGGTCTGCTGGCCCCTGGAGCTCGTGTGAGAACGATCACGGGCGCTGTGTGCAGGGAATGCCAGAAGCAAACGGTCAACAAGAGTTGATTGTTTTGTTGCTAATATTAGTTCCAAGTTCTCATGTGGCATAATATTTTGCAATTTGCCTTTATAGCGAGGATCAAGGAGGCAGGCCAACCAGTAATCGTCATCGTTCATCATTTTTGTAATGCGTGTGTCCCTTTTGAGGATACGCAAGGCATAATCCGCCATGTGGGCCAAAGTTCCCGTTGTCAAATCTGCGGTTGTGCTTGGTTGAGGGGCAGTTGCAGGCAAATCTACGTCACTTGTGTCCCTCAAAAAACCAGAACCCGGCCTTGCCACGCCACCAATTTCCCGTGCCCCCGGGAAAGCTTCCTCATTAAAAATATACTCATCCCCATCATCCTCCTCATCCTCCACCTCCTCTTCGCCCGGTACCTCGTCATGTACACTGCCCTGACCAGACAATCGCTGACTGTCATCAAGGCTTTCCTCTTCCTCTGGTGCAGACGCCTGATCCTTTATGTGCGTCAAACTTTGCATCAGCAGACGCATTAGGGGGATGCTCATGCTTATTATGGCGTTGTCTGCACTAACCAGCCGTGTGCATTCCTCAAAACACTGAAGGACTTGACACATGTCTTGAATCTTCGACCACTGCACACCTGACAACTCCATGTCTGCCATCCTACTGCCTGCCCGTGTATGTGTATCCTCCCACAAAAACATAACAGCCCGCCTCTGTTCGCACAGTCTCTGAAGCATGTGCAGTGTTGAGTTCCACCTTGTTGCAACGTCTATGATTAGGCGATGCTGGGGAAGGTTCAAAGAACGCTGATAGGTCTGCATACGGCTGGAGTGTACAGGCGAACGGCGGATATGTGCGCAAAGTCCACGCACTTTGAGGAGCAGGTCGGATAACCCCGGATAACTTTTCAGGAAGCACTGCACCACCAGGTTTAAGGTGTGAGCCAGGCAAGGAATGTGTTTCAGTTGGGAAAGGGAGATGGCAGCCATGAAATTCCTTCCGTTATCACTCACTACCTTGCCTGCCTCAAGATCTACAGTGCCCAGCCACGACTGCGTTTCTTGCTGCAAGAACTCGGACAGAACTTCCGCGGTGTGTCTATTGTCGCCCAAACACTTCATAGCCAATACAGCCTGCTGACGTATGCCAGTAGCTGCCCCATAATGGGAGACCTGGTGTGCAACAGTGGCAGGTGCGGATGGAGTGTTTGTGCGACTGCGGTCTGTGGACGAGCTCTTGCTTCTGCAGGAGGACGAGGAGGAGGAGGAGGAGGGGGTGCGAACGGCTACAGACAACTGTTTACTAGACCGTGGGCTAGGCAGAACTGTCCCAAACTTGCTGTCCCCTGTGGACCCTGAATCCACCACATTTACCCAGTGTGCCGTGATGGACACGTAACGTCCCTGGCCATGCCTACTGGTCCATGCATCTGTTGTCAGGTGCACCTTTGTGCTCACAGATTGCCTGAGTGCATGGACGATGCGCTCTTTAACATGCTGGTGGAGGGCTGGGATGGCTTTTCTGGAAAAAAAGTGTCGACTGGGTAGCTCGTAGCGTGGTACAGCGTAGTCCATCAGGTCTTTGAAAGCTTCGCTTTCAACTAACCGGTAGGGCATCATCTCTAACGAGATTAGTCTAGCTATGTGGGCGTTCAAACCCTGTGTACGCGGATGCGAGGCTAAGTATTTCCTTTTTCTAACCATAGTCTCATGTAGGGTGAGCTGGACTGGAGAGCTGGAGATCGTGGAACTAGCGGGGGTGCCGGTGGACATGGCAGACTGAGAGACGGTGGGAGATGGTATTGTTGCCGCCGGTGCCCTAGATGCAGTGTTTCCTACTACGAAACTGGTGATTCCCTGACCCTGACTGCTTTGGCCTGGCAAAGATACCTGCACAGATACAGCAGGTGGTGCGCTAAATGGTGGTCCTACACTGCCGGAAGGGATGTTGCGTTGATGACTAGCTTCATTGGCCGAGGGTGCAACAACCTTAAGGGACGTTTGGTAGTTAGTCCAAGCTTTCAAATGCATGGTGGTTAAATGTCTATGCATGCAACTAGTATTGAGACTTTTCAGATTCTGACCTCTGCTTAAGGAAGTAGAACATTTTTGACAGATGACTTTGCGCTGATCAATTGGATGTTGTTTAAAAAAATGCCAGACTGCACTCTTTCTAGCATCGGATACCTTTTCAGGCATTGCAGACTGAGCTTTAACCGGATGGCCACGCTGTCCTCCACCAGGTTTTGGCTTTGCCACGCGTTTTGGGCAAGATACGGGCCCGGCAGATGGAACCTGTGGCGATGTTGATGCCTGCTGCGGCCCCTCCTCCTCCTCTGCTTCAGAACTGCTGCCGCCTGCACCCTGTTCCCCCAATGGCTGCCAATCGGGGTCAAGAACTGGGTCATCTAATAACTCTTCTTGTACCTCCTGCGCAACTTCGTCTGTGTCACCGTGTCGTTCGGTGGTATAGCGTTCGTGATGGGGCAACATAGTCTCATCAGGGTCTGATTCTTGATCAGCACCCTGCGAGGGCAATGTTGTGGTCTGAGTCAAAGGACCAGCATAGTAGTCTGGCTGTGGCTGTGCGTCAGTGCACTCCATGTCAGATTCAATTTGTAATGGGCATGGACTGTTAACTGCTTCACTTTCTAAGCCAGGGACGGTATGTGTAAAGAGCTCCATGGAGTAACCCGTTGTGTCGCCTGCTGCATTCTTCTCTGTTGTTGTTTTTGCTGAAGAGGACAAGGAAGTGACTTGTCCCTGACCGTGAACATCCACTAACGACGCGCTGCTTTTACTTTTACCAGTTTCACGAGATGAGGCAAAAGAGCTAGAGGCTGAGTCAGCAAGATAAGCCAAAACTTGCTCTTGCTGCTCCGGCTTTAAAAGCGGTTTTCCTAATCCCAGAAAAGGGAGCGTTCGAGGCCTTGTGTAGCCGGACGACGAACCTGGCTCCACAGCTCCAGACTTAGGTGCAATATTTTTTCCCCCACGACCACCTGATGCTCCACCACTACCACTACCCTCATTACCAGCTGACAATGAACGCCCCCGGCCACGACCTCTTCCACTAGACTTCCTCATTGTTTTAAAAACGTAACCAAACTAACGTTATTTGTTGCAGTCACACAACTTACACGGTGAGCTATAACTTCAGTATGATTTAGCTACCCCTTTACAGGTTGGTGAGACCACAGCGAAAATCAGGCCCAATGTTACACACTCTTTTTTTGGTGGCTGCAAATTAGAGAGATGCCCCACACGCAGGACTGTCACTGAAGCACAAATGTTAATATTAATGTCACACTATTATTTTTTTTTTATTTTTATTTTTTTCAGGAACACTTTAGAAACCCCCCCCAAAAAAAAAAATAGATTTTTGCAGGGAGAATTTAGAAAACAAATGTAACAAACTATATGCTTTCTATGGGCCACTGAGTGAGAGATGACGCACACAGGAATCAGGAGTGGCACACAAGCCCAGAGGCCAATATTTTTCTACCAATGATTGATGGAGTTATTTTCTCTGGTAGATTTTGGAACCCAAATCAAGGAAAAAAAATGTAGGCTTTCTATGGACCACAATTGGAGAGAGAGAGAGAGAGAGATGGCACACCCAGGAGTCAAGACTGGCACACAAGCAGAAAGGCCAATATTAATCTCCCACTGTTTTTTTTTTGTTTTTTTGTTTTTTTGTTTTTTTCAGGGAGACTTTAGAAAAAAAAATAATAAAAAAAATATGATTTTATCAGGAAGAATTTAGAAACCAAATAAAATAAAATGATTTTTTCAGGGAGAATTTATAAAACAAATAAAAACAAAAATAGGCGTTCTATGGCCCACTGACTGAGAGATGACGCACACAGGAGTCAGGAGTGGCACACAAACCCAGAGGCCAATATTTTTCTACCAATGATTGATGTAGTTATTTTCTCTGGTAGATTTTAGAACCCAAATCAAGGAAAAAAAATATAGGCTTTCTATGGACCACAATTGGAGAGAGAGAGAGAGAGAGAGAGAGAGAGAGAGAGATGGCACACCCAGGAGTCAAGACTGGCACACAAGCAGAAAGGCCAATATTAATCTCCCACTGTTTTTTTGGTTGTTTTTTTTTTTTTTTTTTCAGGGAGACTTTAGAAATACAAATAATAAAAAAAATATGATTTTATCAGGAAGAATTTAGAAACCAAATAAAATAAAATGATTTTTTCAGGGAGAATTTAGAAAACAAATAAAACCAAAAATATGCGTTCTATGGCCCACTGACTGAGAGAGAGAGAGAGATGGAACGCTTAGTACTGGCACACAAGCCCAAAGGGCAATATTAATCTCCCTTTTTTTTTCCAGGGAGAATTTCTGAAACCCAAAAAAAAAATAAAATAGGCTTTCTATGGCCCACTATTTGTGAGAGAGATGGGACGCTCAGGACTGGCACAGATGGCACGCTCAGGACTGGCACAGAAGCCCAGAGGCCAATATTAATCTCCCTTTTTTTCTGGGAGAATTTATAAAACCAAAAAAATATTTAAATAGGCTTTCTATGGCCCACTATTTGTGAGAGAGATGGCACGCTCAGGACTGGCACAGATGGCACGCTCACAACTGGCACACAAGCCCAGAGGCCAATATTAATCTCCCTTTTTTCAGGGAGAATTTCTAAAACCCAAAAAAAAAATAAAATAGGCTTTCTATGGCCCACTATTTGTGAGAGAGATGGGACGCTCAGGACTGGCACAGATGGCACGCTCAGGACTGGCACAGAAGCCCAGAGGCCAATATTAATCTCCCTTTTTTTCTGGGAGAATTTATAAAACCAAAAAAATATTTAAATAGGCTTTCTATGGCCCACTATTTGTGAGAGAGATGGCACGCTCAGGACTGGCACAGATGGCACGCTCACAACTGGCACACAAGCCCAGAGGCCAATATTAATCTCCCTTTTTTCAGGGAAAATTGATAAAACAAAAAAAAAAATTAAATAGGCTTTCTATGGCCCACTATTTGTGAGAGAGATGGCACGCTCAGGGCTGGCTGGCACAGATGGCACGCTCAGGACTGGCACACAAGCCCAGAGGCCAATATTAATCTCCCTTTTTTTCTGGGAGAATTTATAAAACCAAAAAAATATTTAAATAGGCTTTCTATGGCCCACTATTTGTGAGAGAGATGGCACGCTCAGGACTGGCACAGATGGCACGCTCACAACTGGCACACAAGCCCAGAGGCCAATATTAATCTCCCTTTTTTCAGGGAAAATTGATAAAACAAAAAAAAAAATTAAATAGGCTTTCTATGGCCCACTATTTGTGAGAGAGATGGCACGCTCAGGGCTGGCTGGCACAGATGGCACGCTCAGGACTGGCACACAAGCCCAGAGGCCAATATTAATCTCCCTTTTTTTCTGGGAGAATTTATAAAACCAAAAAAATATTTAAATAGGCTTTCTATGGCCCACTATTTGTGAGAGAGATGGCACGCTCAGGACTGGCACAGATGGCACGCTCACAACTGGCACACAAGCCCAGAGGCCAATATTAATCTCCCTTTTTTCAGGGAAAATTGATAAAACAAAAAAAAAAATTAAATAGGCTTTCTATGGCCCACTATTTGTGAGAGAGATGGCACGCTCAGGGCTGGCACAGATGGCACGCTCAGGACTGGCACACAAGCCCAGAGGCCAATATTAATCTCCCTTTTTTTCAGGGAGAATTTATAAAACCAAAAAAAAAAATAAATAGGCTTTCTATGGCCCACTATTTGTGAGAGAGATGGCACACTCAGGACTGGCACACAAGCCCAAAGGCCAATATTAATCTCCCACTGTATTTTTATCAGGGAGAATTTATACACCCCACAAAAAAAAATACAGAAAAATGAAAAGGCTTTCTATGGCCCACTATGTGAGAGAGATGGCACACACAGGGATGGCACTCTAGCAGAAATGCCAAATTGCCAATCTTAATCTCCCACCAAAAAAAAAAAAAAAAAAAAAACAGGGAATGTCCTACAATTACTATCTCCCTGCCTGCAGTAATCTCAGCCAGGTATGGCAGGCAGCTACTATCTCCCTGCCTGCAGTAATCTCAGCCAGGTATGGCAGGCAGCAATAAGGAGTGGACTGATGCACAAATGAAATAAAAAGTGTGGACAAACAAAAAAGATAGCTGTGCAGAAAGGAAGGAACAAGAGGATTTGTGCTTTGAAAAAAGCAGTTGGTTTGCACAGCGGCGTACACACAGCAATGCAGCTATCAGGGAGCCTTCTAGGGCAGCCCAATGAGCTACAGCGCTGAGGGGAAAAAAAAAAAAAAAAAAACTTCCACTGTCCCTGCACACCGAGGGTGGTGTTGGACAGTGCAAATCGCTGCAGCACAAGCGGTTTTGTGGTTAATGGACCCTGCCTAACGCTATCCCTGCTTCTGACAAAGCGGCAGCAACCTCTCCCTAAGCTCAGATCAGCAGCAGTAAGATGGCGGTCGGCGGGAACGCCTCTTTATAGCCCCTGTGACGTCGCAGACAGCAAGCCAATCACTGCAATGCCCTTCTCTAAGATGGTGGGGACCAGGACCTATGTCATCACGCTGCCCACACTCTGCGTTTACCTTCATTGGCTGAGAAATGGCGCTTTTCGCGTCATTGAAACGCGACTTTGGCGCGAAAGTCGCGTACCGCATGGCCGACCCCGCACAGGGGTCGGATCGGGTTTCATGAAACCCCGACTTAGCCAAAAGTCGGCGACTTTTGAAAATGTTCGACCCGTTTCGCTCAACCCTAGTCATAATAGCTTCGCCCCAATATACTGTAGGCAAATTAGCATCAAATAACATACTCCTTGCGCTTTCACAGAGTGTTCGGTTCCTTCTTTCTGCTACACCATTTTGCTCAGGGTTGTATGGTACAGTAGTTTGAAATATGATTCCATTTTTCTTTAAAATGCTCTGTGTTTCATTACTTGTATACTCAGTTCCATTATCTGCACGTAAAGTTTTTGGCATTTTTCCAAACTTGTTGTGTACTTCAGCTAGATATACAGGTCCTTCTCAAAAAATTAGCATATAGTGTTAAATTTCATTATTTACCATAATGTAATGATTACAATTAAACTTTCATATATTATAGATTCATTATCCACCAACTGAAATTTGTCAGGTCTTTTATTGTTTTAATACTGATGATTTTGGCATACAACTCCTGATAACCCAAAAAACCTGTCTCAATAAATTAGCATATTTCACCCATCCAATCAAATAAAAGTGTTTTTTAATAACAAACAAAAAAACCAACAAATAATAATGTTCAGTTATGCACTCAATACTTGGTCGGGAATCCTTTGGCAGAAATGACTGCTTCAATGCGGCGTGGCATGGAGGCAATCAGCCTGTGACACTGCTGAGATGTTATGGAGGCCCAGGATGCTTCAATAGCGGCCTTAAGCTCATCCAGAGTGTTGGGTCTTGCGTCTCTCAACTTTCTCTTCACAATATCCCACATATTCTCTATGGGGTTCAGGTCAGGAGAGTTGGCAGGCCAATTGAGCACAGTAATACCATGGTCAGTAAACCATTTACCAGTGGTTTTGGCACTGTGAGCAGGTGCCAGGTCGTGCTGAAAAATGACATCTTCATCTCCATAAAGCATTTCAGCCGATGGAATCATGAAGTGCTCCAAAATCTCCTGATAGCTAGCTGCATTGACCCTGCCCTTGATGAAACACAGTGGACCAACACCAGCAGCTGACATGGCACCCCACACCATCACTGACTGTGGGTACTTGACACTGGACTTCAGGCATTTTGGCATTTCCTTCTCCCCAGTCTTCCTCCAGACTCTGGCACCTTGATTTCCGAATGACATGCAAAATTTGCTTTCATCAGAAAAAAGTACTTGGGACCACTTAGCAACAGTCCAGTGCTGCTTCTCTGTAGCCCAGGTCAGGCGCCTCTGCCGCTGTTTATGGTTCAAAAGTGGCTTTACCTGGGGAATGCGGCACCTGTAGCCCATTTCCTGCACACGCCTGTGCATGGTGGCTCTGGATGTTTCCACACCAGACTCAGTCCACTGCTTCCTCAGGTTCCCCAAGGTCTGGAATCGGTCCTTCTCCACAATCTTCCTCAGGGTCCGGTCTCCTCTTCTCGTTGTACAGCGTTTTCTGCCACATTGTTTCCTTCCAACAGACTTACCATTGAGGTACCTTGATACAGCACTCTGGGAACAGCCTATTTGTTGAGAAATTTCTTTCTGGGTCTTACCCTCTTGCTTGAGGGTGTCAATGATGGCCTTCTTGACATCTGTCAGGTCGCTAGTCTTACCCATGATGGGGGTTTTGAGTAATGAACCAGGCAGGGAGTTTATAAAAGCCTCAGGTATCTTTTGCATGTGTTTAGAGTTAATTAGTTGATTCAGAAGATTAGGGTAATAGGTCGTTTAGAGAACCTTTTCTTGATATGCTAATTTATTGAGACAGGTTTTTTGGGTTATCAGGAGTTGTATGCCAAAATCATCAGTATTAAAACAATAAAAGACCTGACAAATTTCAGTTGGTGGATAATGAATCTATAATATATGAAAGTTTAATTGTAATCATTACATTATGGTAAATAATGAAATTTAACACTATATGCTAATTTTTTGAGAAGGACCTGTATTCCAAGTTTCTCTGGAACTTTATTTTTGCTGTGAAGTAAATAGACAACTGTATATCTTGAATTGTCATCAATAAATGTAAGAAAATATCTCTTCTTTCCAGGGGTCTGAGTACGCATTGGACCACAGATATCCGTGTGTACTAAATCTAGTGGTTGTTCTGTTCTTGTAGTACTTTTCTTAGAAAAGGCCTTTCTGGACATTTTCCCTTTGATACAGCTGGAACACCTCATTGTCTGATTACATGAATCAATTGTAATATTATCAGCTAATTGTTCTTGAAATAACCTTCTTATTGCTTCTGGGTCTCTATGCGCAAGCTGCCTGTGCCATACATGAATACAGTTCATGTGCAGTTCTTGCTTAGCTGTGCATACACACTCTTTACATTTCAACTGATACAGTTCATCTCTGATTTTTCCTTTTGCTAATGTGTGACCCTCCTTTGAGACGATGCAGCTATCTTCCTGAAATATAACTTCATTACCTTGTTTTGTGAGCTTTTTCACAGATAATAGATTACTTTCAAGACTAGGCACATATTGTACATCTTTTACATGGATCCTTCTACTTTGTGTTGCAGAGATGTTAGAATCAATATAACCATCTGCAGCTAAATGTTAAGAAAACCAAGGAGTTGGTGGCCAACTATAGCAGGATAAAGTTGGAATGCTTACCGATCACTATTGCTGGTCAGGAGGTAGAGCAGGTGGAGAGTTACAAATATTTGGGGGTCCATTTGGATAGCAAACTGGACTGGAGATGCCACTCAGAGTTTGTCTACAAGAAGGGGATGAGCAGACTGTATTTCCTAAGGAAACTGAGGTCTTTTAATGTGTGTAGCAAAATGTTAGAAATGTTCTACCAATCTGTGGTGGCAAGTGCCATCTTTTTTGCAATCACGTGCTGGGGTAGTAGTGTGCGGGCCTCTGATGCTAATAAGCTGAATAAGATTATTAAGAAGGCAAGTTCTGCTGTGGGCTGCAATCTGGACTCTTTTGGGGAGGTAGTGGAGAGAAGAACTCTGAAAAAGTGTATGGCAATTATGAACAATAATGCACATCCATTATATGAGCTATTCATGAGACAGAAGAGCACCTTCAGCAACCGGCTAATACTTCCTAGGTGTAAGAAGGAAAAATATAGGAAATCGTTTGTGCCAACTGCCATGGGAATGTACAACAATAACATTAGGGTTAAACCACCAAGGTGAATGTCTACTTATTTCTCTACATTCAGTTCACTCGTTGTGTATGTCCTATTCTAATGTATAATGTATAATGTTCGTCTGTCAACTCCACTGTCATGTCAACTATGGAATTCCTTTATGATTTTTATGATTTAAGTTGTGCTGCTGTGATACCATAATTTCCCACGGGATCAATAAAGTGTATCGTATCGTATCGTATCGTATCGTATCTCCTATGCCTTCTGAGTTCATGCACTGACCGTTTGCCATTATCACATTCTCTGACTTATTTTGGTTAAGCTTAGTAAAGAAGTCTCTGTCATTGGTCATGTGACTGGTTGCACCAGAATCTGTACACCACGCATGCTTTGATTTAAATGCATTGACTGATGTGAATGCAGCTTCAGTATTTGCCGAATCATTGTTTCCAGATACAGCACTCTTAACTCTCTGTTGGCTGTTTTGCTTTTTCAACTGACTCATTTTAGCTTTCCAGACTCTGCATTCAGCTTTTAAATGACCTAGCTTCTTGCATACAAAACATTCACGTGTCTCTTTAGGGTGGTTTCTGCTGGTGGGCACATCTTGTGTTTGTAAAGCAGTTTCCTTGTTACACATCTTGCTGCTCACATTTTCTGTCTTTCTCTTATATTCATCTACAAGCTTTCCTCTGACGTACTCCAATGTCAGCTCATCATCTGGGCGTGCATCTAGTGCAGTTACCAGCGTGTCATAGCTTTCTGGGAGACCACTAAGTAATAGTGCTGCTACATGGAAGTCCTTCATATCTTCCCCAATGCGCCGCAGGCGCTCTACGGTCTCCAGAGTATTTCTAATGTAGTCCTGCATGTCCTGGTCATTGTGTAGCTTAGACTGATACAGCTTTCTCATTAGATAGAGTTTATTACTTAAATTTATTCTCTCATGTACTTTCTGCAACTGCTCCCACATTTCCTTTGCAGATTCACACTTACACACATGCACAATCTGATCATCCTCTATACTGAGTGATATGGTGCTCTGTGCTTTCTGATCCATTTCTAGCCATTCCTGTGGTACTGTGTCAGGCTTAGGGTCCTGAGTGTATTTCCACGTACCTTCTCTTATCAGCAGCATCTTCAACTTGAATTTCCAGGATTGGTAGTTCTGGTTATTCAGGCTTGGCACTGTAAACTTTGTTGAGTTGCTGCTGGCGGCCATTTTACTTCTTCTCAGTTTGCTGTTGTCTTTCTATCTCTGTGCTCTGGAGGTTTGGGATTGCTTTGACTCCTGGGCCCATAACATGTTAGCAGCGGGTTAATCAGCGTGATTTCCACAACGAGCAACGGAGAATGTTCATTTAGTAATAATCAAGAACATCCAGCATTAAAACATGAGAACAGGATCAATCTAGTTTCTGAGAGACAGAGCGATCTACTGTGAGTCCTTTCAGCTTCAGCTACACACAAGAAATGTGCTCACAGGGAAGGGGGAGGAGGAACATCCTTTCTGTAAATGAGGACTCCCTTTTTTTTTTTTTTTTTAACTTTGTTGACATGTGAACAATATGCATGCAGATATATAAATCACATCATATTAAACAAACAATAGTTGCAATACATAACAGATCAATATGCATTAGGCCAACAACTTTCTCCTGTTACATTATGAAAATGCAGTATTTTGTGCTAAAAACATATTTGTGAGGAAAATTTGATTTTGTTTATTTTTACGGCTTAACGTTATAAACTTCTGTGAAGCACCTGAGGGTTCAATGTGCTCATCACACATCTAAATCAGTTCTCTGAGGGGTCTGGTTTCCAAAATGGTGTCAATAGTTGGGGATTTTTACTGTTTAGGCACATCAGAGGCTCTCCAAATGCAACATGGCGTCCGCCAATTGTTGCAGCAAATTTTGCAAAAAGTCAAATGGCGCTCCTTCCTATCCAAGCTCTGCCGCGCACCCAAACAGTGGTTTTCTCTCTCATAAGGGATATCGGTGTACTCAGGAGAAATTGCACAACAAATTTTAGGGTCCATTTTTTCCAAATACAATTGTAATAATAAAAAAATTTGGATTAATTAAATTTTTGGGGAAAAAAATTAAATGTTCATTTTTTTCCACATTCCAAAAATTTCTGTGAAGCACCTGAAGGGTTATACACTTCTCAAATGTGGTTTTGAGCACCTTGCAGGGTGCAGTTTTTAGAATGGTGTCAATTTTGGGTATCTTTTATCATAAAGACCCCTCAAAGTGACTTCAAATGTGAGGTGGTCCCTAAAAAAAATAGTGTTGGAAAACTGAGAAATCGCTGGTCAAATTTTAACCCTTATAACTTCCTAACAAAAAAAACTTTGGTAGACATGTGGGAAATGTCACTTGCTAAGTATCTCTGTGATTTAAGGGCATGAAAATTCAAATTTGGAAAATTGCAAAATGTTCAACGTTTTTGCCAAATTTCTGTTTGTTTTTTTACAAATAAACACAAGTCATATCAAAGAAATTTTACCACTATCATGGACTACACTATGTCACGAAAAAGCAATCTCAGAATCACCAGGATCCATTGAAGCGTTCCAGAGTTATTACCTCATAAAGGGACAGTTGTCAGAATTGTAAAAATTGGCCTGGTCATTAACATGCAAACCACCCTCTGGGTTAAAGGGGTAAAAGAAATCTGCCAAGTGATTCATACTGCTTGAACCACAGGCAGCATGATTTATGGAAAGGCTCCATAATGGCAGGTCTGTATGTTTTATTTTAAACAGGAACAAAAAAAATGAAAGACTTGTCAGCTATTTGGGTCCCCACCAGCTTATTCCCACCCGACTTTGCTTGACAGGTATTTCTCTATTCACACATATACAGTGCCTACAAGTAGTATTCAACCCCCTGCAGATTTAGCAGGTTTACACATTTGGAATTAACTTGGCATTGTGACATTTGGACTGTAGATCAGCCTGGAAGTGTGAAATGCACTGCAGCAAAAAAGAATGTTATTTCTTTGTTTTTGTTTTTTTTAAATTGTGAAAAGTCTTTTCAGAGGGTCATTTATTATTCAACCCCTCAACCCACCAGAATTCTGTTTGGTTCCCCTAAAGTATTAAGAAGTAGTTCAGGCACAAAGAACAATGAGCTTCACATGTTTGTATTAATTATCTCTTTTTCCAGCCTTTTCTGACTATTTAAGACCCTCCCCAAACTTGTGAACAGCACTCATACATGGTCAACATGGGAAAGACAAAGGAGCATTCCAAGACCATCAGAGACAAGATCGTGGAGGGTCACAAGGCTGGCAAGGGGTACAAAACCCTTTCCAAGGAGTTGGGCCTACCTGTCTCCACTGTTGGGAGCATCATCCGGAAGTGGAAGGCTTATGGAACTACTGTTAGCCTTCCACGGCCTGGACAGCCTTTGAAAGTTTCCTCCCGTGCCGAGGCCAGGCTTGTCCGAAGAGTCAAGGCTAACCCAAGGACAACAAGGAAGGAGCTCCGGGAAGATCTCATGGCAGTGGGGACATTGGTTTCAGTCAATACCATAAGTAACGTACTCCACCGCAATGGTCTCCGTTCCAGACGAGCCCGTAAGGTACCTTTACTTTCAAAGCGTCATGTCAAGGCTCGTCTACAGTTTGCTCATGATCACTTGGAGGACTCTGAGACTGACTGGTTCAAGGTTCTCTGGTCTGATGAGACCAAGATCGAGATCTTTGGTGCCAACCACACACGTGACGTTTGGAGACTGGTTGGCACTGCATACGACCCCAAGAATACCATCCCTATAATCAAGCATGGTGGTGGCAGCACCATGCTGTGGGGCTGTTTTTCAGCCAAGGGGCCTGGCCATCTGGTCCGCATCCATGGGAAGATGGATAGCATGGCCTACCTGGAGATTTTGGCCAAGAACCTCCGCTCCTCCATCAAGGATCTTAAGATGGGTCGTCATTTCATCTTCCAACAAGACAACGACCCAAAGCACACAGTCAAGAAAACCAAGGCCTGGTTCAAGAGGCAAAAAATCAAGGTGTTGCAGTGGCCTAGTCAGTCTCCTGACCTTAACCCAATTGAAAACTTGTGGAAGGAGCTCACGATTAAAGTCCACATGAGACACCCAAAGAACCTAGATAACTTGGAGAAGAGCTGCATGGAGGAGTGGGCCAAGATAACTCCAGAGACCTGTGCCGGCCTGATCAGGTCTTATAAAAGACGATTATTAGCTGTAATTGCAAACAAAGGTTATTCCACAAAATATTAAACCTAGGGGTTGAATAATAATTGACCCACACTTTTATGTTTAAAATTTATAAAAATTTAACTGAGCAACAAACTTTTTGGTTTGTAAGATTTATGCATCTGTTAATAAATCCTGCTCTTGTTTGAAGTTTGAAGGCTCTAACTTATTTGCATCTTATTAAACCTGCTAAATCTGCAGGGGGTTGAATACTACTTGTAGGCACTGTAAATACCTCTTTTCTAGCTAAGCCAGTTGAGGAAAAGCCGACGGGAATCTGCCACATGACTAGTTTTTGTTTGCTCTCATTTTCTGTTTAAACTTCTCTGAAATGACTCAGTGGTTCAGAGGAAACATAGATAACTACAATTAGGGAACCTGTTTCTGATTCTTTTTGCCAGTCCTGTTCTGCCACTGACTTACCTGACAAGATGCTAAAATAGCAGGTTACAGGTAATTGCACAAGTAAAACTATCAAATCCAGGAACTTCAGGACCCCATAATAGCCAAAATTTTTGGCCCCCCTAGACTCCACCCTGGCTCCACCTGAGCTCTGCCTCCACCCCTCGAACTTTCCACAGTCCCACCAAGCACTCTTGGAAAAACTCCATTTCTACACCACATCCTCACCAATCACACATTAACAGTTCCCATTGAACACCATATCACATACCATACACATCCATCAGCTTTTGCATGGGCCAAAAGATTTTTTAAGTCACCACCATGACAATGTAGACTGTTTTGGCAGGGCGGTACTCTACTCTAACCGATTAAATATTTCTTAAAATATCCAGTAATCTCGTTAGGTATCTTTTAATTTATTTTTCTTTAACCCTGCTGTTTTGTTCGCATTTACTATACACTTGTAGTGTTCCGGGTCACTATGACCCGGCTTATTAAACCTTGATTTTAGACACTCTAACTCCATTTTTTTATACTTTTTGCTTACTAGACTGTTTGTGAACATGTTTGGTAGTAAAAAAAAAAGAAAAATGAACTAGAAATCTTTTTTTGTTTTGTTTTTATTCTGAAAAAACAGATCAATGAGCAAAACGAAAATAGAAAACTACACATATTTTGTAATAAAAAAAAAACCTTTGTAAGTAAACAGTAATAATAAAGTGTGAGAAAAAAAACAGCTTCAAAAAGAATTAGAGCTTCTATACTACTTCAAAGCATACCAGTGCTCAATATCCAGCAATCTATCATGCTAAGTGTAGAGCAGTGTATCACACAGTAATAACACTAATTACATGTAATAAAATAAAATAAAAGTATTCCTTTACAATATACAATCTATCAATAGAATTGATTAGTAAAAGCATAACAAGCAACATACCTGTAGAAAACAAAGATACTGCCTGGAACAGAGATATCCTGGAACAGAGGTATGTACACAGCTGCTCTCCAAAGAAACTGAAAGGTAACATGTCTGGGCTAGCATATGTGTACTGATAAGAGCAGAGAAGATAAGAACCCTTCTGAAGACAAGCAGATAAGCCAGGAAGACAGACTTACTTTACAAAAAAAAGGTCTTAGACAGCGCGTTCTGAGCAGTCCGTTCTGCGCATAATATACACGTGTAGTGCACACCTAGTGATCTCTCCGGATGCACTCTACATTTTAGAATAGACTGCACACCAAAAATAATCAATATAAAGCCATTTTTATGGTGCGCAGATCTCAATGCATACCCCCGGTAGAGCTCGTGTACGACCCCATTGAAATAATTTAGGAAATAAATCAATTGATATACAATAGTAGATGCAATAAATAGACCCAACTGAGGTTATAACTCCTTTATTTCACTGAAAATATGGCCTCACAGCTGTAAAAAACGATGTCGGGTCACTATGACCCGAACACAACAAGTGTAACTTTTTGCGTGTAGCAAAAAGTAAACGAAAAAAAAAAAAAAATACTCATAGGTAGGTCCCCCCAAATGAGGAAAAGTCAAGGAGTCTCAAGTTTTAGAGACTTACAGAAAAAAATCTACAGGGCCGCAAAAAGTCTGTTCGGGTCACTATGACCCGAACAGAACATCAGGGTTAAGGTAATGTGTTTCATACAGTCATGGCCAAAAATATTGACACCCCTGCAATTCTGTCAGATAATACTTATTTTCTTCCTGAAAATGATTGCAAACACAAATTATTTTGTATTATTATCTTCATTTAATTTGTCTTAAATGAATAAACACAAAAGAGAATGAAGCAAAAAGCAAAACATTGCTCATTTCACACAAAACTCCAAAAATGGGCCAGACAAAAGTATTGGCACCCTCAGCCTAATACTTGGTTGCACAACCTTTAGCCAAAATAACCGCGACCAATCGCTTCCAGTACCCATCATTGCGTTTCTTACAATGCTCTGCTGGAATTTTAGACCATTCTTCTTTGGCAAACTGCTCCAGGTCGCTGATATTTGAAGGGTGTCTTCTCCAAACTGCCATTTTTAGATCTCTCCACAGGTGTTCTATGGGATTCAGGACTGGACTCATTGCTGGCCACCTTAGAAGTCTCCAGTGCTTTCTCTCAAACCATTTTCTAGTGCTTTGTGAAGTGTGTTTTGGGTCATTGTCCTGCTGGAAGACCCATGACCTCTGAGGGAGACCCAGCTTTCTCACACTGGGCCCTACATTATGCTGCAAAATTTATTGGTAGTCTTCAGACTTCGTAATGCCATGCACACAGTCAAGCAGTCAAGTGCCAGAGGCAGCAAAGCAACCAACCAAAACATCAGGAAACCTCCACCATGTTTGACTGTAGGGACCATGTTCTTTTCTTTGAATGCCTCTCTTTTTCTCCTGTAAACTCTATGTTGATGCCTTTGCTCAAAAAGCTCTACTTTTGGCTCATCTGACCAGAGAACATTCTTCCATAACGTTTTAGGCTTTTTCAGGTATGTTTTGGCAAACTCCAGCCTTGCTTTTTTGTCTCGGGGTAAGAAGTGGGGTCTTCCTGGGTATCCTACCATACAGTCCCTTTTCATTCAGATGCCAACGGATAGTATGGGATGACACTGTTGTACCCTCGGACTGCAGGGCAGCTTGAACTTGTTTGGATGTTAGTCGAGGTTCTTTATCCAACATCTGCACAATCTTGCGTTGAAATCTCTTGTCAATTTTTCTTTTCCGTCCACATCTAGGGAGGTTAGCCACAGTGCCATGGGCTTTAAACTTCTTGAAGCCACTGCGCACGGTAGACACAGGAACATTCAGGTCTTTGGAGATGGACTTGTAGCCTTGAGATTGCTCATACTTCCTCACAATTTGGTTTCTCAAGTCCTCAGACAGTTCTTTTCTCTTCTTTCTTTTCTCCATGCTCAATGTGGTACACACAAGGACACAGGACAGAGGTAGAGTCAACTTTAATCCATGTCAACTGGCTGCAAGTGTGATTTAGTTATTACCAACACCTGTTAGGTGCCACAGGTAAGTTACAGGTGCTGTTAATTACCCAAATTAGAGAAGCATCACATGATTTTTCGAACAGTGCCAATACTTTTGTCCGCCCCTTTTTTATGTTTGGTGTGGAATTATATCCAATTTGGCTTTAGGACAATTCTTTTTGTGTTTTTTCATTTAAGACAAATTAAATGAAGATAATAATACCAAATAATTTGTGTTTGCAATCATTTTCAGGAAGAAAATGAGTATTATCTGACAGAATTGCAGGGGTGTCAATACTTTTGGCCATGACTGTACATTTTTTAAACAATAATACCACATACAAATAACAAATACAGTCACATCATGGCCTGACCACGTATTACCACCACATTTCTGTATTCAATTACTCATCTACAAAGTATTAAGTGCTTTGTGCTACATTCAAAAACACACTGAAAAATGTTTCTAGATTCATGTACTCATCCATAGTGTATTATGTGCTTTGCAGTACATTTTGGTGTTATATAACACTCCAAAAAAGCGCCGAAAATTATTTCTAGATTCTATCACTCATTCATATAGTATTACAAGCATTGTGCTACCTTTTTGCTATGTATAACACTTAACAAACAATTAAAAATATTTTTATATTCAATTACTCATCCATAAAGTATTACGTGCTCTGTGGATCATTTTGGTGGTATAGAACACTCAAAAAAAGCATAGATTTTTTTCCTGGATTCAATTACTCATTTATAGAGTATTATGTGCTCTGTGGTACATTTCGGTGGTAAAAAACACTTCAAAAAAGTATTGACATTGTTTTCTGGATTCAATTACTCATCCAAAGAGTATTACGTGCTTTGTGCTATATTTCTGTGTTATATAACCCTCCAAAAAAGCGTTGAAGAAAAATTCTGGATTCAATTATTTATCCATAAAGTACTACATGCTCTGTGGTACATTCTTGTGGTATAAACAAAGAAAAAGTAGCATGCACTCAACAGGGATCACCAAGAAGAGGGGATAAAAAAAATATATAAATTTTATTAGGTAACAATTCAACAACACTGCAAAAGTTTTTAAAACATTTAAAATTGCCTAGTGCAAGCAAAACATTTACATTGACCCACAATAGGATCATGCCCTTGCCGTACCCCACAAATATAATAACAAAATGGAAACCTGTATGTAACATGTAATTGAAGGATAAACTATATCTTATTTCCTTCACTTGCTTATCTGCTTTTTGCCCATAGAACAGTGCTTGGCTCTCATTGCATTTCTATATGCTTTTTTTATTACTGGCACCATAGGTCTTATTATTAGAGGACTTGTTATTATATTTGTGGGGTACAGCAAGGGCATGACCCTATTGTGAGTCAATGTAAATGTTTTGCTTGCACTAGGCAATTTTAAATTTTTTAAGTGATGTTGAATTGTTACCTAATAAAATTTATATATTTTTTGTTATCCCCTCTTCTTGGTGATCCCTGTTGAGTGCATGCTACTTTTTCTTTGTTTGTTTGTATCTGTTTTTAGCATGTAGCAGGAGATCCCTAGCAGTGGTACCCTCCAGCACTTGTTGTGCACATTTCTGTGGTTTTTAACACTACAAAAAAGCATTTAATTTTTTTCTGGATTCAATTACTCGTCCATAGAGAATTACGTGCCCTGTGATACATTTTTGGTGGTATATAGCCCTCCAAAAAAGTGTTGAAATATATTTCTGGATTCAATTGCTTATCCATACAATATTTTATGCTGTGTGCAACATACCATTGGCATATAACACTCAGAAAAGCATTGAAAATGTTTTCTGGATTCAATTTCTCACCCATAAAGTATTACATACTTTGTGGTACAGTTCTGTGTTATCTAACACTTGAAAAAAGTGTTGATTTTTTTTTCTGGATTCAATTACTGATCCATAGAGCACTATGTTCTTTGTGCTACATTTTTTGATGTATATAACACTAAAAGAAAATTTAAAAAAATCTTTCTATTTACAATTGCTCATCTGTTGAATATTACATGCTCTGTGGTACATTTCTGTGGTATATAACACTCCAAAAAAGCGTTTACAAATTTTTCTGGATGCAATTACTAATCCAAATAGTATTACGTGCTTTGTACTTCATTTCTGTGGCAAATAACACTCCACAAAAGTGTTGACAATTTTTTCTATATTCAATTACTCATCCATAGAGTATCACGTGCTCTGTAGTACATTTCTGTGGTATATAACCCTCCAAAAAAACATTCATTTTTTTTTCTGGATTCAGTTAGTCTGGGTTCAAATTAGCTTTTCTGTGCGCAGCGTATCATCTGCATGCGCAAACGCATGCCTAAACGCATTTAAATGCATGCTTACACTGCATTTTTTTATCCGCATCAGCTTACACATAACACCAAAAAAAGCTGTGTGTATATGCATATGCATTTTGCATGTGTTTGCATTGTTTATGCGCATGTGTTTGATATTTCCAGGAGAATTTTGGTATGCGGACAAAGCTTTTCCAGTAGAATTTCCTTTACACAAGCCACTCTCAATGGGCGTGTCTCATGGGATTTCTATATATATGAACCCTGCACAGATGAAATCCTCTTCTTTTGCTGGTTTTTAGCATGGAGAGCTTCATCCGGGACAGGACTAATCCAGGACAGGAGCACCGCGCAGTCTACAAGGAACAAAAAGCAAAACATAAGACACAAAGTGACGAAGAGTGTGAGACTGGGCAGAGCAACATAGTAATTGAAAAATACAGACACTCATACTTACATTAAGTAGCAGCTGAGAGGGCAAGTACCCCACCACCGGACAGGAGAAATCCGGGACAAGACTATTCCAGGACAGGAGCACAGCGCAGTCTACAAGGAACAAAAAGCAAAACATAAGACACAAAGTGACGAAGAGTGTGAGACTGGGCAGAGCAACATAGTAATTGAAAAGTACAGACACTCATACTTACATTAAGTAGCAGCTGAGAGTGCCAGTGCCACACCACCAGACAGGAGAAATCCGGGACAGGAGAAATCCAGGAGAGGAACATTACACAGTCTAAAAGGAACAGAAAGCAAAACATAAGTACAGAGTACAGACTGCAGTGAGAGAGACAGACAGACAGACAGACAGACATTTTCAAAGCTTCTATACTTACATACAGAGTCTTGAGATCACATCCAGAGTCTTGAGAGTCCTGGACTTCCAGTGTCCACACCCCGTTTTATACAGCTGGGATTTTGGAGGTGCTGAAATCAGTTCCTGGACATGCTCAGTCTGAAGTATACATGCGCATCGAACGCATCCATGCGCATGCCTGTTCCTGCAGTTATATCACTCATTTTTTGTTTCCAGTGATGTCATTATGTCATCATTTAGATCTTCAATGAATGTTACACTGTTACTCACTGTGATCCTGTCTGTCTTGGGATCTAGGATTCTGTATCCTTTGCAATTGTCACTATATCTGACAAATATTCCTTCAGTGGCGCTGTTTTGCAGTTTGGAACGTTTTTCTTCTGGAATAAACACAAAACCTTTGCAACCAAAAACTCTTAAATGATTCACACTTGGTTTCTTACCTTGCCACAGTTCGTATGTTTTTTTTTCCAATTTACTTGAAAAAAGTCTGTTTTGCAGATTAGTAGCTGTCATTGCCGCTTCACCCCAGCATTTCTCTGGTAGTTTGGACTCTGTTAGCATACATCTTATCATTTCAGTCAGAGTTCTGTTTTTTCTTTCTGCTACCCTGTTCTGTTCAGGTGTGTATGGAACAGTCTATTGATGCTCTATTCTATTCTGTCTTAAGTAGTTTTCTATTTGGTGTCCTGTAAATTCACCTCCACTATCATTTCTGATGATGATTGGCTTCCTCCGAAACTTGTTATTTGACTTTGTCACATAGTCTTCTAATTTTTTTAAAAACTTCACTTTTGTTCTATATCAAGCATGTGACTGTGTATCTTGAGTAGTTATCTATGAAGGTCACCATATATCTATTACCTCCTGATGTGGTCACTTTCATGGGTCCACGTACATCAGTGTGTACCAAGTCAAGTGGTCTTGCGCTTTTTGTCTTACTCTCTTTAGGTATAGATACTCTTGTAGCTTTAGATTTTATACAACATTCACATTTTACGGTAACTGAAGAATCTGATATCAATAGGTCTTTTGTCAAATTCTTCTTTTTTAACGTCATTATACTCTCAGGATAAAAAAAAAAAAAAAAAAGGATTATCGTTTTGTCCTACCAGTCGGATTGACTGGTTTACTCTAGATAATGACTTGTTCTCTTTCTTTAGACGGTTGAGACTATCTTTGTTTTTCTCAGGTAAGGAGGGTGTTGTGTCCTCGACTCCATTGGAGGGCCTTTCACTCAGCAAATTGGGTCTCCACAACAAGAGTGATTTTATTCCTCCGGAACATGACCCTGTTGTTGAGACGTTTTCTAAATTTGTTAAGGCTGATATAGCCAAATTGAGGAAAAGTAATTTGAAATTTGGTAAATCCAATTTAACGTTTGCTGAGCGTAAGGAAATTGGAGCACTGAGGAAGAACAAATCCATCACCATCAAGCCAGCCGATAAAGGCGGGGCTTTGGTGGTGATGGATACCTCACAGTATGTTAGTGAGATAAGGTCACAACTTTCTGATGGTGATATCTATGAGAAGCTACGTGTGAATCCTGTTCAGGAATTTAAACTAGAGTTGGAGGCAATCATTGATGAGGCCTTAAGTATGGGTATTATTGATGTCAAATTGGCAAAGTTCTTGAAGGTTGAGCATCCGGTAGTCCCCATATTATATACATTACCTAAGATCCATAAGGATCTGCGGAGACCTCCTGGCCGACCAATTGTGTCGGGCAGGGGGTCTCTGAGTAATAAGGTGGCTATTTTTCTTGATCGGCTGTTGAGGGATTTTGCTGTGTCTACCCCTTCATATGTAAGGGACACCAGTGATTTCATTAAGTCCCTTGAGGGAATACATGTGGTTGAGTCCACGTGGTTGGTTTCCTTTGATGTGTCTTCCCTTTATACTTCCATCGAACATGCCAGGGGTTTGTATGCCGTCGGTGTGGCGCTCGCCGGCTCCGACATGGCCCCGAGCTGTATACGGTTCATCCTGGCGCTGCTGGAGTTCATTCTGGGGAGGAATTTTTTTCTCTTCGGTGATGACTACTTCCTGCAGCGCCGCGGGACGGCCATGGGGTCCAATGTGGCCCCCACATATGCTAATATCTATATGGCCGTTCTGGAGGATGAATACGTACAGTTAGGGCCAGAAGTTTTGTTATTTTAGCTGTTTACAAAAACATGTTCAGAAATACAATTATATATATAATATGGGCTGAAAGTGCACACTCCCAGCTGCAATATGATAGTTTCCACATCCAAATCGGAGAAAGGGTTTAGGAATCATAGCTCTGTAATGCATAGCGTCCTCTTTTTCAAGGGACCAAAAGTAATTGGACAATGGACTCTAAGGGCTGCAATTAACTCTGAAGGCGTCTCCCTCGTTAACCTGTAATCAATGAAGTAGTTAAAAGGTCAGGGGTGGATTCCAGGTGTGTGGTTTTGCATTTGCAAGCTGTTGCTGTGAGCAGACAACATGCGGTCAAAGGAACTCTCAATTGAGGTGAAGCAGAACATCCTGAGGCTGAAAAAAAAGAAAAAATCCATCAGAGAGATAGCAGACATGCTTGGAGTAGCAAAATCAACAGTTGGGTACATTCTGAGAAAAAAGGAATTGACTGGTGAGCTTGGGAACTCAAAAAGGCCTGGGCGTCCACGGATGACAACAGTGGTGGATGATCGCCGCATACTTAATTTGGTGAAGAAGAACCCGTTCACAACATCAACTGAAGTCCAGAACACTCTCAGTGAAGTAGGTGTATCTGTCTCTAAGTCAACAGTAAAGAGAAGACTCCATGACAGTAAATACAAAGGGTTCACATCTAGATGCAAACCATTCATCAATACCAAAAATAGACAGGCCAGAGTTAAATTTGCAGAAAAACACCTCAAGAAGCCAGCTCAGTTCTGGAAAAGTATTCTATGGACAGATGAGACAAAGATCAACCTGTACCAGAATGATGGGAAGAAAAAAGTTTGGAGAAGAAAGGGAACGGCACATGATCCAAGGCACACCACATCCTCTGTAAAACATGGTGGAGGCAACGTGATGGCATGGGCATGCATGGCTTTCAATGGCACTGGGTCACTTGTGTTTATTGATGACATAAGAGCAGACAAGAGTAGCCGGATGAATTCTGAAGTGTACCGGGATATACTTTCAGCCCAGATTCAGCCAAATGCTGCAAAGTTGATTGGACGGCGCTTCATAGTACAGATGGACAATGACCCCAAGCATACAGCCAAAGCTACCCAGGAGTTCATGAGTGCCAAAAAGTGGAACATTCTGCAATGGCCAAGTCAATCTCCAGATCTAAACCCAGTTGAGCATGCATTTCACTTGCTCAAATCCAGACTTAAGATGGAAAGACCCACAAACAAGCAAGACCTGAAGGCTGCGGCTGTAAAGGCCTGGCAAAGCATTAAGAAGGAGGAAACCCAGCGTTTGGTGATGTCCATGGGTTCCAGACTTAAGGCAGTGATTGCCTCCAAAGGATTTGCAACAAAATATTGAAAATAAAAATATTTTGTTTGGGTTATGTTTATTTGTCCAATTACTTTTGACCTCCTAAAATGTGGAGTGTTTGTAAAGAAATGTGTACAATTCCTACATTTTCTATCAGATATTTTTGTTCAACCCTTCAAATTAAATGTTACAATATGCACTTGAATTCTGTTGTAGAGGTTTCATTTCAAATCCAATGTGGTGGCATGCAGAGCCCAACTCGCGAAAATTGTGTCACTGTCCAAATATTTCTGGCCCTAACTGTATACAGTTCACATTTTTGGTGCCATGTCAGAGGTTGGCGACGCTACATCGACGACATTTTCCTGGTATGGGATGGGGATAGGGATGAGCTCGAATCCTTTCTTCTCCATCTGAACAGTGTCCACCCTGGCCTTGGTTTTACCATGGAGTGTTCTCGGGACAGGATCCAGTTTCTTGATACTTGTGTTTACAAGACTGGGGGTTGTTTACAGACTGATTTATATGTCAAGGAAACGGATAGGAACAATCTTCTTTACTTCTCCAGTGAGCATCCACGCAGGATGATTGAGTCCTTGCCTTGGAGTCAGCTGTTGAGGGTGAGGAGGATTGTTTCCTGTGAGGACTCTGTAGACGATAGATTGGAAGAAATGTGTCGTAAATTTTTATCAAGGGGATATCCTAGGGTTGACCTTGAGAAATTTAAACAGCGGGCTTTGGTTACCAGACGTGAGGATCTTTTGGTTCCGAAGGATAGGATTGAGATAAATAAAAGAATCCCATTTGTGAGTACGTATAATCGCATGAGTTCCAGGATCTCGGGTATTATACGAAAACATTGGTCCCTGCTGAACAAGGGTCATTCTAATGTTGTTGAGTTTCAAACACCTCCGTTATTTTCGTATAGGAGGAATAAGAACTTGAAGGTTGAATTAGTTTCTTCTGATATCGGCAGCTCAAAAAGGGAATTACAGACGACATTGAGCCAACCCAGTCTTGGTAATTTTCCGTGTTTGGGTTGTGCTAGTTGCAGTAACATGCTCAAGGGGGCCTCTTTCTGTCACCCATATACCGGTAAAAGATATGATATTAAGAGACGGTATACGTGTAGGAGCAGTTATGTTGTGTATGTCCTGACCTGCCCTTGTGGTCTTTTCTATGTGGGGGAGACCACAATGGAGGTCAGGGCGAGAATTAGCAAGCACAAGAGCACGATTAGAACGAAGTTGTTGGATTTACCTGTTCCGAGACACTTTCATGATAAGGGACATTTGGTCAATCAACTAAGGTATAGGGTGATTGATGATGTACCAGTGATGCGCCGGGGTGGTGATCGTATTACCCTTTTGAAAAGGAAGGAACTAAGGTGGATCTTTGAGCTGGATACCCTACACCCTAGGGGGATGAACTTGGACTATCAACAAAGTTGTTGTCTCTAGTGACCTTTTTATATTTCTTGCGGTATTCTTCAGGTATATTGTTTTTAACCATCTTTGTTATATATATTTGCTATATCTAAATAAGTTTTGTTATTCTGTATGTATATGATGTATCTGTATTAGCAATGATGGGCCCTATCAGACCAGCTATTTGAACATGATTGACAATTCCCCCGATATTTAATATTTAATATTCTGTGTTCATTATATGATTTGCCTCCCTTTTTTTTGAGGGGAGCTATTGTACTCCTTGGTGTGTCCATGCATGGTGCACTTTTAAGTTCCCTGTGCTTGGTTCACACCAGGGAGACCAATTAGCATATATGGAGAGGTCTATTGTAAGTTGGAAGAATTTATCTTATATGATGCAGATAGTTTGCATTATTGTCAGTATATGTTGGTTGGTTAGATCTGGGATATATGTGCTGTTAGGACACGGATGTTATTGTCCCTGTATAGCTGATCAAGCAACTGCTGCTCGGAGATGGTGAATCTGTGCAATGCTGTTACAGTTTATATATAATGTTTAAGGGATTTGTGTTATATATAGCTGCTTTTTTCCTAATTATCTCATGATTCTCAGCTTTGAATCAATAGACTTTTATATATTGCCGGATTGCCATATACTATGGAGAAGTATCTACAATCGTCAGCGCATGGAAGTCCTGTGGGACATGGATGTCACTGCCCCTGTGTGGCTGATCAAGCAACCGCTGTTGGAAGATGGTGAATCTGCACAGTGCTGTTACATCTGCGGACTCCTTCTTGGAAGTTGTCTGTGTTATACACAGGAGAGATCAAATTGGACTTACATGGCTATTGTTTTTACCCCTGCGATCATGTGAAGGACGACCGAGTATTTGATTGGACGACGGTTACCATGGTATCATTCTAGGGGTGGAGTTATGTCCTGGTTTGTGGCCGTCATGCTCAGTGGGGATCTATTGCAGGAATGAACTGGACTTGCGCAGCAATCTTATCCACCCCTGTGTTCACATGACTTATGATCGACTTCCAATTGGACTATGGCCGTGATGACATCATTCGGAGGGTTGGCCTGTATCTTAGTTACGGGGCATGCTGTAGATCTATTGGAGGACTGCGGTTTGTTTATATCGCTATGTGGGGGATCTTGATTACACTGTAGTGGGCTGGTTTTTTGGATTTTTGGCAATCAGGGCTAGTATGTCTTTGTTAGATGATGCAGCATTGTTTCTATGTGTTTGTAATGTATTTTCTATATTTGTAAATGTATTTATGTGTATTCATTTGTGTTTACTTTTATGGTGCTACACTCCTATTGGTGGATTATGTAATGAGGGGTGGTGCTAGAAGTATATAATGGTGGTTGGAACATGTGTCAGACTGTGCTTGATAAAGGTCATTGTACCGAAACATCGCCGCAGATGGCAGATTAAATCTGTAAGTCATTTTTCACTGACCGGTGTGGCGCTGTCTTCTTTTTTGTTATGGATTGGACTTTGTAGCTGGGCTGACCCCCTGGCAGTGACGTGCGCCACTAAGCCTATGAAGGCCGTATGGGTATAAGGTGTGGTTTAACACATTTTTTGGATTTTTATACTCTCAGGATGTCTGTGTCCTAGATGTGTATGCCACATTTGAATATAATTCTTGTGATCATGTGTTCATAACTTCATCTGTTCCTTTAATGCTTTGACATTAATTATTACCTTATCTCCCACTAGGATTGTACAATGATCATCTTTTAATTTTACAGTAAGTCATTTGGTTGTCAGACGCTTTATGGATAACAATCCTCTTTCTAGTCCTGGAATATATAACACATCCTTTACTAGTAAATTTGAATTATGCCCAAATCTATCAGGACAGATTAGCATTCCTTGTCCAATACCTTCTGCAGTTATTTTACTCCAATCTGCAAGATAAACTGCTTCCTTCCTATTTTTATCAAGTTCAGTAAAGAAGCTTTTGTCATTAGTCATGTGACTTGTTGCTCCTCAATAAACCAGTCTGACAAAAACTCTTTATCAGTTACTTTAAATGTACCATTCCAGTGATGTGCATGTTGGTTAGAAAATTGTGCTTTTTACTTTCTGTTTATTCTCATTTTGGTGTATTTTATGTTGTTCTGCTTTCCATATAGTACAGACTTTCTTTAAATGTTCCTTTTTCTTACATCTGAAACATTCTCTTGCCTCTGTATTATGGGGCTTCTTGTCTGTCACTTTAAGGCTGTGTGCACACGATGCAGATTTGGTGCAGAATTTTCTGCATAAAATCTGCACTAAATCTGCATCTCCTGGCAGAATACGCAGGTGCGTTTTTTGTGCGTTTTTGGTGCGTTTTTGATGCGTTTTTTATGCGTTTTTTGTGCACAAATCTGCACAAAAAACGCATCAAAAACGCATAAAAAACGCACAAAAAACACATTAAAAACGCACCTGCGGATTTCTATTATGGAGGGGTGCAGAAACGCTGCAGAACTGCACAAAAGAAGTGACATGCACTTCTTTGAAATCTGCAGCGTTTCTGCGCAGATTTTTCTGCACCATGTGCCCAGCTTTTTTTTTTTACATTGATTTACATTGTAATGTAAATCACAGTGCAATTCTGCAGCGTTTCTGCTGCAGAAAAATCTGCTGCAGTTCTGCACTAAATCTGCATCGTGTGCACATACCCTTAGAGCATTTTCACTATATCTTTTAGTGAAATCGTTTGTTTGCTCTTTACTTCTATGATATTCAGTCTGGTCTTTACAAACTCTAGTGTAATGTCTGCTTCAGGTCTTGTCTCTAGTGCATTTATCAGGCTTTCCTTAATGTCTTCACCGACTGATCTCAGCTGTGCTGCCGCCTCCATCATGGAGTTTATATGCTCCTGCATGTCTTTGTTTGCACTTAATCTGATCTTGTAAAGTTTTCTTAGCAGGAATAGTTTGTGATTGGATCTTTCATGTAGCTTTCTCAATGCTTCCCACATTCCCTTGCTGTATCCTCCCTTATGTGGATTAACTGATCATCCTCCACTAATAAGCTGATAGTAGCTCTTGCTCATCTGTTTTTCTTATCTGATGTCTGATATCATTGGGTCTGTCTGCAGTGATTACCTCCCATAATCATCTTTAGACAATAACATCTCCACTTTCAACTGCCATAACTGATAGTTCTCATTGTTCAGCTTAGCTACTGTGGGTCTCAGCTTTGAACTGCTGCTCATCTTTAACTTATTTGTCTTACTTGTTTGGAGAGAATTGCTCTGAAGTATTCTTTTGCATTCACCAAGTCCTGTTTGTCTTCTATGCTGGGCCCATAACTTGTTGCATATTTTGGTCGCACAAGAAACTTGTGAGAGTAGATTATATGGGGTAATTCAACTTTTCATCTTCACAGAACATGAGGTACATGCATCAGCTTCTTAATACAGCATAACAGGAAATCTAAAGGACCTTTTACCAAGGCTCTGTCCTGGGGCCCCTACTTTTTTCCATCTATACCCTTGGCCTAGAACAACTCAAAGTCCCATGGCTTCCAGTTCCACCTATATGTGGATGACACTCAGATCTACCTCTCTGGCTCAGATGTCGCCTCTCTTCTGTTCAGAATCCCGGAGTGTCTGTCAGCCATATCCTCCTCCTTCAACTCCTCCTTCCTAAAACTCAATGTAGACAAAACTGAACTCATCATCTTTCCCCCATCTCGCGTATCCCCCTACCTGATCTATCTATTATGGTAAACGGCGTCACGCCCTCTCCCGCACCTGAAATCTGCTGCCTCGGGGTAACTCTCAACTCTGCCCTGTCCTTCAAACCGCACGTCCAAACTCTTGCCACCTCCTGTTGCCTCCAACTCAAAAATCTTGCCAGAATCCGTCCTTCCCTCAGCCCACAATCTACTAAAAGTCTTGTGCATGCTCTCATCATCTCCCGCCTCGATTACTTCAACAACCTCCTCTGTGGCCTCCCCGCTAAAGGTACTGTCACACTAAGCGACGCTGCAGCGATACCGACAACGATCCGGATCGCTGCAGCGTCGCTGTTTGGTCGCTGGAGAGCTGTCACACAGACAGCTCTCCAGCGACCAACTATGCCGGTAACCAGGGTAAACATCGGGTTACTAAGCGCAGGGCCGCGCTTAGTAACCCGATGTTTACCCTGGTTACCAGCGTAAAAGTAAAAAAAAAAAACACTACATACTTACCTTCCGCTGTCTGTCCCTCGGCGCTCTGCTTCTCTGCCCTGTGTAAGCACAGCGGCCGGAAAGCACAGCGATGACGTCACCGCTCTGCTTTCCGGCCGCTGTGCTTACACAGGGCAGAGAAGCAGAGCGCCCTGCGCTTAGTAACCCGATGTTTACCCTGGTTACCAGCGAAGACATCGCTGAATCGGCGTCACACACGCCGATTCAGCGATGTCAGCAGGAAGTTCAGCGACGAAATAAAGTGCTGGACTTTCTGCAGCGACCAACGACATCACAGCAGGATTCCGATCGCTGCTGTGTGTCAAACTGAACGATATCGCTAGCCAGGACGCTGCAACGTCACGGATCGCTAGCGATATCGTTCAGTGTGACGGTACCTTAACTCCCATGCACCACTCTGGTCTGTCCTCAACTCTGCTGCTCGGCTAATCCACCTCTCTCCTCGCTACTCCCCTACTTCTCCCCTCTGCAAATCCCTCCACTGGCTCCCAATTCCCCAAAGAATCCAGTTCAAACTACTAACACTGATATACAAAGCCATCCACAACCTGTCCCCTCCATATATCTCTGAACTAATCTCCCACTATCTTCCCTCATGTAATCTTCGATCCTCCCAAGACCTTGTACTCTCCTCCACACTTATTCGTTCCTCACACAACCACCTCCAAGATTTCTCCCGAATATCCCCCATCCTCTGGAATTCCACACTTCAACATGTCCGATTATCCACCACCCTCGGATCCATCAGATGGAACCTGAAAACCCATCTCTTCAGGAAAGCCTACAGCCTGCAATAACCATTCTGCCGCCTCACCAACCATCTGAGCTGCCGCCTCACCAACCACCCGACCTGCAGCCTCACCAACCACCCGAGCTGCATCCCCATCAACCACCCGAGCTGTTGCCACATCACCAACCACCTGAGCTGCCGCCTCACCACCACCATTGCTGCAGCACACTGACCTCCTGTCTCTTCCCTATTATCCCGAAGAAAGTCTGCAAGGACAGGGTCCTCTCCCCTCTGTACCAGTCTGTCATCGTAAATTTGTTTACTGTCAATGATATCTATAACCCTGTATGTAACCCTTTTTTACATGTATAGCACCATGGAATTAATGGTGCTACATAAATAAATAATAATAATAACTTAGCATGAAATCAATAGTGCCAACACCAAGATATCACATTAGTGAAAGTAGAGACAATTAGAGCGATTAATATATAATTTTTTATTTGAAAAATAATAAAAATGAATATACATAAAGTAATAAAAAGGTGCCTCAAAATGTGGGGGACATTTACAGCCGTCATATATCTCTGCTCCAAGTTTTGCCATTGGAGGCCTGTGTACTTACTTTGTGACTGTGTGATAATCAAATTCTATGCAGCGCTATTTAGCCCCACAAAATTTGAAAGGCCACAGATTTGCCAGTGTGGTATTTCTGTTACAACCGTCATATATCTCTGCTCCAAGTTGTACCATTGGAGGCCGGAGAACTAACTTTGTGGCTGTGTGATACTCAAAATCTATACAGCGTTATTTAGCCCCCAAATTTTTTTTAAAGGCTACAGATTTGCCAGTGTGGTATTTCTGTAACAGCTGTCATATATATCTCTGCTCCAAGTTTTGCCATTGGAGGCCGGTGTACTTACTTTGTGTCTTTGTGATACTCAAATTCTATACAGTGCAATTTAGCACCAAAAGAAATTTGAAAGGCCACAGATTTGCCAGTGTGGAATTTCAGTTACAGCCATCATATATCTCTGCTTCAAGTTTTGCCATTGGAGGCCGGTGTACTTACTTTGTGGCTGTGTGATACTCAAATTCTATACAGCGCTATTCAGCCTAAAAAATTTTTGAATGGCCACAGATTTGCCAGTGTGCTATTTCTGTTACAGCCGTCATATCTCTCTGCTCCAAGTTTTGGCATTGGAGGCCGGTGTACTTATTTTTTGGCTGTGAGATACTCAAATCCTATACAGTGCTATTTCACATAAATTAACTTAAAAACAAAAATTGAATACAGTCTGTGAGGTCTGTCTGAGGCCTGCCTGGTGTTTGGGTTTGAAAAATCGTAGATTTGGGGCGTGGTTTGCCAGGGAACAGGAGCAGACGTGCTTGTCTGGAGCTCCTGCTGTTCCCTTGTTTGCTACAATTTGGACATACTTAAACGTGGACTATATTACTCCCCAACCTCCATGAACATGTCAGAATCAGGGGGGATGAAGAAAAATGCCGGCACACTGAAGAAATCTCCCTCATCTGGGCCCAGAAGTTCCCGGGAGTATACTAACAATGGCGGCCGCAAGCTTCCCTCTGGTGAGGAAGAAAGAAGTTCCGGGACCCAAAGCAACAGAGCGGCTGGCCGGATTGCAGCGGCTCTACAGCCACAAAAACTGCTGAAGACCACCCAAGCAGCAATACGGAGGTCCCCGGTCCCTGCCTCTACCCCGAAACAGACCGCCAATAAGCCGGTAAGCAGCAGAGGCAACACCGGGCTCCACAGCGCAGCGTCGCGGCGGACGCATCCCACCAACAGTGCAGCGGCTCAAGCAGCAGTATGGGACTCTCCTGTCCCTACCTCTACTCCGGCACGGACCGCAGACAGGCCGGTAGGAAGAAGGGACACCACCGGGATCCAGCAAGCAGCGGCGCGGAGGAAGCTCGTCACGGATAGAGCGGCGACCCAGGCGGCTCTGCGGCGGTCTCCTGTCCCGGCCTCTTCCCCGGCACAGTCTGCGGACAAGCCGGCGGGGGGCAGGATCTCTGCCGAGCTCCGCAACGCAGCGTCGCGGCGGAGTCACACGTCAAATAGTGCAGCGACGCCGGAGATGGGATCCCCTGCACCCGCTCAGCTACTGAGGGCCAGTGGGGAAGAGGACCAAGAATCAACTACAGCGTCGCGAGCCCCGGCGCCGCGGAGGAAACTGTCAGAGGAGACACAAGCAATCCAACAACCCAGCCAGGGAGAGATCCCCAGGTCACGCCGGAGCGTTCTAAGGTATGACGCTCAAGAGTTTACACCGGGCCATGAAGGGGACAGAGGGATCCAACCAGGGGGAGCAGAGTCGGAGGAGGGGGAAGTTGGAGAGCTACGGCGAGACCTCGCCGCCGTACAACACCCTGAGAGAAAGCACTATGGGAGCCGCACACCCTTCCACAACGCGAGGGGGAAGCTATTTAATGAATATGGGATGGTCAATAAGATATATCAGGGGCACTATTACAACGACAGCTCCCTATCACCTCCACTGCTGTACTCTATGGAGGATGAGGAAGAAGTATTATCACTGGAGGTGGGGATTCGGCTGGACACCAACACTGACTATACATCTTCAAAAAATAAACCCAATATATGCAAAGATAAATCCTCTTCACTAAGTGGTTTAGCAGAAATCTTTACAAAGCTGCCCCATGACCGTTTAAAATCACTACATGAGCTTATAACCTCTGACAGAAATAGACCGAAAGATCAGCCCAATACTGACTGCTCTCAAATAACCCCAGACCCTAATATATCACAATTAGAAGAAGATTGTATGCACTTAGACAACTGTATGGAATCCCCAGCTTCCTCTGATACTGACCATAATGGCTCATCTGACGACTTTGACAACGAGAGCCTGCTAGGTTCAGATGGGTACTCAGGGGGGTCCAATGACACTGAAGATTCGAGCGGACTAGACGACATGTCAGAGACGTCAGACAATAGTGACAGTGAGCAAGATCAAGCTCACTATGAGGTCCCTAGCCATTCCTTATTAGACAAAATCTCAGCTTCGGAAGCCTTCCCCTCGGTGTAGTTCATGGTCAATCTTTGTAAGGCTCTCTCAACTTCTATGGCCTTAGCGGGTACCAGAGCAACTGAGAAAATCCTCAAAAAACTATTTAAAGACATATTCTCTCAACTCAACGTCGTTCCAAATTCTAAACGTAAAGGGTCTTTGGTCAAACCTCCTACCATCCTGGAAAAACCCGACGCCTCTAAGATACATCATTATTCGAAGTCTTCCCATAACACAGGGGGGGAACCTACACAACCAGACCCTATGTCCAACCTACAAAAAGACATTGTCACATTTAAGAATAACCTTACAGACTTTGAGAACTTCAAAAGAAAGAACAACTTGAAAATACGGGGAATCCCAGACTCAGTAGAAAAATCACAACTGAGTAAATATGTCTCATCCATGATATCCCACCTACTCCCCAACACAAAAGGGGAAAAATTAGTAGCAAAAACTTTTAGGATACCCAGACCACAGTCTCTCCCGTCAAATCTAGCCGCAGACGTAATTGTCTCATTTTACCCTAACTGGCTGACAGACGCGTTACTCAATGTCGCAAGGGAACCGAAGTTTGCCTCTTCCCCATACAACCAACTATCCTTCTACAGAGACCTGTGTAGGGATACTCTACAAAAACGAAAAGCATTCCAACACGTCACCTATAGACTACAGCAAGCTGGAATACAATACTCTTGGCATCAGTTCTCCAGCCTGAGATTCTATTATGCGGCAAAGTGGCGTACCTTCACTTCTCCAGACGAGGCGGCGGTTTTCCTGAACTGTGCGGGAATTGGCCCTCCTAAATCGCCTCCTGGTCCGGAGCCCAAACCCAAAACTTAAAGGAGAACTGTGCCTCTTTGCATTTAGTCCACGTTACAGCTTGTAATTGAACCGAACAGTTGCCCACCAAGTCCTCAGGTCATCGGATGATGCCTGGGAGCCGACAGGCCTTTACATAATCTTTATTCTACTGGACAGCCTTTGTGCTTTTTATATACCCTACGTTTAAATATGCTATCTCGAAACAACTCCAGAACTAACGCATTACTTATGATTATACATTACTACTAGACAGCCTTTGAGACACCTATACTTACGTATATAAGACGATCGTATTACTTGTGTTTATGCACTACTTAACTAACCCTTTGTTTTTAGGTTGTGTTTTCTCTAAGCTGCAGCATCTTCAGATTTAGCTAATCAAATCCCTTATATGCAAAATAATGACCACTATACTATTCTACAAACATACTATGATGCTTTACCTCAGCACTGTATATTACTACTTTATTATGTAATGGTCTGTCTCCCCTATACTTTATAGGGGTACCTTTTCCCTATACTCATATCCCTCCCTTTCCCTCCCTCCCCATCCCCGTACCTTCCCTTCCCAGTTGAAAAGTTTGAAAACCCAATAAAGCTTTTGAAATCGAAAAATCGTAGATTTGCAGGCATACTGATCACATATTATTTCACTACTAATAAAGGCATTTGTGTTGAGCATTTGAAATAGTGCAGTAGTCCATTTAAAATGGGCAAGGCAAGGGGCAAGGGATGGGGAAGTGGACGTGATGGTGCATCCAGAGGACGAGGCCGTGAGCAAGGTGAAAGTGGGCAACAACAAAGACCCACATCTTCTCGCTCGACTTTCCTGTCCCAGTTTCTAGGGGACTGCAGTATACCACTATTGAAGCCAGAGCAGTGTGAAACTGTTGTTGGTTGAATAGCGAATAATGCTTCCAGTCACTTAGCCACCACCACCACCTTGTCTTCCACATGGTCAAGTCTGAGTAGCAGTGAGTGTGGCCAGGATATTCCTCACCCTGATTCTCCTTCCTCTCACCATATCGAGTGCCCTGAGACAACTGACCCCACACTTGGACACGCTGAAGAGCTGTTCAGCTTTTCATTTCAAGATTCAGAAATCTCTGCCGGTCAACTTGAAGTAGGGAAAGATGAGATCGCATGTAGAGCTGCCCAAAGCTTTGACCAGCCCCGGTCACACGAAGGCGATGGTGGGAAAGTGTCACAAAAGTTGACTACCAA
Organism: Ranitomeya imitator; assembly: GCF_032444005.1. Classification (NCBI taxonomy): domain Eukaryota; kingdom Metazoa; phylum Chordata; class Amphibia; order Anura; family Dendrobatidae; genus Ranitomeya; species Ranitomeya imitator. The sequence continues at coordinate 705,935,572 of NC_091284.1, read as the reverse complement.
CATCAACAAGGCCGTCGAATTTCAGGTCAGACTCCACACATAAGAGTGGACATGGATGTCAGACATATGTAACGTCCTCCAAAACTTTGAGGACTGCACCAAGATGGTGAGCGGCGATGACGCCATAATTAGCATCACCATCCCGCTTCTCAGCATTCTGAAAAACTCTCTTCTCACAATCAAAGATGATGCATGGAGGAAGGAAACATACACTCAGGACAGCCTCATTTCTTCTCAACGTGGATTGGTAGGTAATGAGGAGGAGGAGGAAGAACAGGAGCTACTTTCATGCTCTATAGACGGTATTACAAACACATCTGTATTAGCTTCCGTTCAGCGGGGATGGCCTGAGAACAGGGAGGAAGAGGGGGAGGATGAGGAGGACAGCATGGTCAGTCGTCCTGTTGGTGAGGACATGGAAGTCTTGCCTGCTAGCAGTCTGGCACGCAAGGCTGACTTTATGTTGCCTCGCATTTCACGTGACCCTCGGATTATCAAAATTTTGGGTGACACTCATTACTGGTTGGTGACACTTCTAGACCCAGGCTACAAGGAGAACTTTCAATCTCTTCTGCCAGAGGCAGAGAGGTGTACAAAAATGTTGCAGTACCACAGGGCCCCTGTAGCGGAATTACTTAGAAAATTCCCATGTGAGAACGCTGTCAGCAGACGTCAGAGTTTGTTGGATAACCAAGGAGTCCAAGTGAGAGACACAGAAGCACAATCCGGCTCAGGCAGGGGAACAATGGCCAAGTTCTGGGACAGTTTTCTCAGACCCTCCCATCATGGCGGCACAGAGGCAAGGAGTGCTGTCACAAGAAGTGCAATGTTTGGGAAGATGGTGAGGGAGTACCTTGCAGATCGTACAAACGTCCTTCGTGATTCCTCTGTGCCTTTTGGGTATCCAAGCTGGACATGTGGCATGAACTGGCTCTCTACGCCTTGGAGGTCCTGACCTGTCCTGCTGTTAGCATTCTCTCAGAGAGGGTTTTTAGTGCCGCTGGTGGAATTATAACAGATAAGCGCTTCCACCTGTCAACTGAAAATGCTGACAGGCTGACTCTTATCAAAATGAACAAGGCCTGGATTGGGAAAGACTTCTGTACACCACCTAGTGAAACCTTCGAAACATGACCTCAAATACATTCTCTGTTTTGGGGAGGTGTATTCTCATGCACCTCTTCACAACCACACATGGGTATACACTTCCAGATTTGGTCTGTTTGTTTTTATCCTCTTCCTTATCCTCATCCTCCTCATCCAGAACCACTATATCACCAGGGTGAACATGGTCTGTATGGTGTATTTTGGCCAAGGGTGCTGTGCTGGCACTCTTAATTTTTTTAAAAAGGACAACACATTGGGGAATTGGGCATGACATTTCTTTGGGCCTACTTCTTAACTCAGTCTCCTGCAATCTGTCCTGTACCTGCCAGTAGATCACCAGGGTGACTGTGCTCTGTATGGTGCATGTTGGCCATGGGGCCTGTGATGGCACTCTTTTCTTTTTTTTAAAAAAAGGATTTTACATTGGGGAATTGGGCATGACATTACATTGGGCCTTCTTCTTAACTCTGTCTCCTGCAATGTGTCCTTTAACTACTAAGAGATTACCAGCGTGCACTTGCTCTGTACTGTTATAGGCCTGTGATTTTTGGGCATGGGGGCTGTGAAAGCACTATTTCATTTTGTAAAAACAGGACCCCACATTGGGTAATTGGACATTACATTACATTGAGCCTACTTCTTAACCCTTTCTCCTGCAATGTGTCCTTTAACTGCCACTAGATGACCAGTGTGCACGTGCTCAGTACTGTTATAAGCCGGTGATTTTTGGGCACGGGGGCTGTGATGGCACTATATTTTTAAGTCCAAAAAGGACAACACATTGGGGAATGGGGCATGACATTTCTTTGGGCCTACTTCTTAACTCGGTCGCCTGCAATCTGTCCTGTACTGTACCTACCAGTAGATCACCAGGGGAACGTGCTCTGTACGGTGCATGTTGGCCAAGGGGCCTGTGATGGCACTCTTTTCTTTTAAAAAAAGGATTTTACATTGGCGAATTGGGCATGACATTACATTGGGCCAACTTCTTCACACTGTCTCCTGCAATCTGTCCTGCACCTTCCAGTAGATCACCAGGGTGAACATGCTCTGTACGGTGCATTTTGGCCAAGAGTGCTGTGATGGCACTCTTTTATTTTTGAAAAAAAGGACAACACATTGGGGAATTGGGCATGACATTTCTTTGGGCCTACTTCTTAACTCGGTCTCCTGTACCTTCCAGTAGATCACCAGGGTGAACGTGCTCAGTACTGTTAAAGGCCGTTGAAGTTTGGGCTTGGGGCATGCGATGGCACTAGTGTATTTTTAAAAAGGTACCCCCATTGGTGAACTGTTTGGCAGATCATGCACTGCATTAAAAGTCTCAGAGACCCACACCACTACATTGGCCCTAATTCTTAACTGTCTCCTTCAATGTTTCTTCCTTATCTCCGACGACATGACCAGGGTGCACATGCTCAGTACTGTTATAGGCCGGTGATTTTTGGGCACGGAGGCTGTGAAGACCCTATTTCATTTTGTAAAAACAGGACCCCACATTGGGGTATTGGGCATTTCATTACATTCAGCCTACTTCTTAAGTCTGTCTCCTGCAATGTGTCCTTTAACTGCCACTAGATGACCAGAGTGAACGTGGTCTGTACGGGGCATTTAGGTGTAGGGGGCTGTGATGGCACTATTTTAATTAGTCCAAAAAGGACCACACATTGGGGAATTGGGCATTGCATTCCATTGGGTCTACTTCTTAACTCTGACTCCTGCAATGTCTCTTGTTTAACTGCCACTAGCTCACCAGGGTGAACGTGCTTTGTACTGTTATAGGCCGATGAAGTTTGGTCAAGGGGGGCTGTGATGGCACTAGTCTATTTTTACAAAAGGTACCCCCCATTGGCGAAACCACATCCTTCTTGAAAAACACTTCATAACATTTGTGTACCTTAAAGAGCTCACTTGAAAAGCTCCTTTTGTGTTGCCTGGTTGCCAACATTGGACACAATACACTTCATATAAATTTGATAAAGCAATGCTGTTACTTTGCCTTAGTTGTTCATTAAAAATATAGCTTTCTTCACTATATTTGTTTTTCTCCTTGCGAGCCTTAACTTTCTCTGCCTCAAATGTACAAATGGAGAATATACAAATGGCGATTTGTAAACAAGATTGAAATACTGTATACCGAATACATTCAGACAATCACATAGCTGCATTTCTTGTAAAACATTTAGAGATGTGACAGATAGGGTTGAGCGAAACGGATCGTTCATTTTCAAAAGTCGCCGACTTTTGGCAAAGTCGGGTTTCATGAAACCCGACCCGATCCCTGTGTGGGGTCGGCCATGCGGTACGCGACTTTCGCGCCAAAGTCGCGTTTCGTATGACGCGCTTGGCGCCATTTTTTTCAGCCAATGAAGGGGCGTGGGCAGAGTGATGACATAGGTCTTAGGGGCGTGGACGCCTATCGCCATGTTGTCGCTTGTGCGCTGTAGCGATTTGCACTGTGTAACACCAGCTTTTCAGGAGAGAGAGAGAGAGAGACACCGCACGTCAATAGTTAACAGCCACCAGCCGCAGCGTGCAGGTCGCCGGTGTCTGATGTCATTGTCAGTCGCTGGCGAGTGCACGCTTCAGCTGCGTGGAGAGAGCAGGAGCGCGGCAGGTAAGCAGAACTTGTTTTTTTTTTTGTTTTTTTTTATTGAGAGCGGCGCTCCGGGGGGCCCAGGGCAGTAAAGCTGGACACAGGGAGGGCAGAAAGCTGGACACAGGGGGGGGGGCAGAAAGCTGGACACAGGGGGGGGGGGCAGAAAGCTGGACACAGGGGGGGGCAGAGAGCTGGACATGGGGGGGGCAGAAAGCTGGACACAGGGGGGGGGCAGAAAGCTGGACACAGGAGGGCAGAAAGCTGGACACAGGAGGGCAGAAAGCTGGACACGGGGGGGCAGAAAGCTGGACACGGGGGGGCAGAAAGCTGGACACGGGGGGGCAGAAAGCTGGACACGGGGGGGCAGAAAGCTGGACACGGGGGGCAGAAAGCTGGACACGGGGGGGCAGAAAGCTGGACACAGGGGGGGCAGAAAGCTGGACACAGGGGGGGGCAGAAAGCTGGACACGGGGGGGGCAGAAAGCTGGACACGGGGGGGGCAGAAAGCTGGACACAGGGGGGGGCAGAAAGCTGCACACAGGGGCAGAAAGCTGCACACAGGGGCAGAAAGCTGGACACAGGGGAGAAAGCTGGACACGGGCAGAAAGCTGGACACAGGGGCAGAAAGCTGGACACAGGGGCAGAAAGCTGCACACAGGGGCAGAAAGCTGGACAGGGACAGAAAGCTGGACAGGGGCAGAAAGCTGGGCACAGGGGCAGAAAGCTGGACACAGGGGCAGATTGCTGGACACAGGGGCAGATTGCTGGACATGGGCAGAATGGAGAAACGGGGCATGATTGGAGACACAGGGGGCAGGATGACAGACATGGCGGCATGACTGGAGACACTGGGGCATGACTGGAGACAGATGGGGCAGAATTGAGACACAGGGGGCATGAATGGAGATGGGGCAGAATGGTGATACGGGCATGATTGGAGACACTGGAGGCAGGATTGGAGACAGATGGGGCAGGATCATGGGGCAGGATGGATACGATGGAGACAGATGGGGCAGGATGGGGAGATCATATGGGACAGGATGGATACTCATTAGGGCAGGATGGGAGAACATATGGCTGACGCCAGGAATGAGACACACGGGGGCTAGGATGGCGAATATTATTACCACAGGGGCTAATTAAGGGATATTATTACTGCAGTGAGGTATTTATTTTATTTTTTGAGTATACTGTTCTAAATGGGGGGGGGGGCGGTCCTATTACTGTGTAGAGTGACACTATGTCGTCTTCTTCATGTGGTGTAATGTAGAAGTTGGGAAAATTAAGTAATGTGTTCTGCAAGTGGAACTCGAGATAACGGTGTTATTTCCTGCAGAGACGAGTCCTGGCTGGATGAAGTGATGGTGGTCTGTGCTGGATGAAAGATGAAGGACTTCACCTAGAGACGTCACTGGTGAGTCAGTGTGTTACCTATACACTGACACTATACACTGTATACTATATACAGAGGTCCTGTGTATAATGTCACCAGTGATCACTGGATTACCTATACACTATATACAGAGCTCCTGTGTATAATGTCACTGGTGATCACTGTAGTACCTGTAGACAGACACTGCATACTAGGTACAGATCTCCTGTGTATAATGGCACTGATGGTGATCGTATTGTGTTTTTTTAATTATTATTGATCAGTATTGTAGTATTCAGTCACTATGTGGTGGTAATATGTGGTCTGGTCATGATGTTGTGGCATTTGTTCCTTGTATTTGATATTATTCGATCACTGTGGTGGTAATATGTCATCTGGTCATGGTGTGGCGGTATTAGTGCCTTGTAGATAGTATTATAGGTCACTGTGGTGATATGGTGTCTGGTCATGGTGCTGTGGTATTTGTTCCTTGTATGTGGTATTATAGGTCATTTTAAAAATTGAAAAATAAATAAAAATATACCTAAATTGTATTGCATATTTTAACAAATATTTAATAGGTTACAGTAGAGTAGGGCCTAGCCAAAAGTGTCTACCTTGTCATTTTGGTGGCTTAAAAAATCTTTTGGCCAAAACAAAAGCTGGCGGCTATATGTGTGATCTGGTGATGGGAACTGTTAATGTGTGATAGGTGAGAAGTGGAGTTTTTCCAAGAAAGTGGTGGGACTGTAGACAGTTTGAGGGGTGAAGCGTGGAGGCGGGGCTGGGGTGGAGCCTGGGCGGAGTCTCAAGGGGGCCCCGGAAATTTTGCCAGTATGGGGCCCTGAAATTTCTAGTGGCAGCCCTGGCTGTAGCGATTTCCACTGTCCAACACCACCATTTCTTTGCAGGGACAGTGGAGTTTATATTTTTGTGCATCAGCTCTGTAGCTTGTTAGGCTGCCTTATACGGCTCCCTGATAGCTGCATTGCTGTTTGTACACCGCTGTGCAAACCAACTGCTTTTTTAAAAGCAAAAATCCTGTTGCTCCTTTCTGCACAGTTATCTTGTTTATTTGTCCACACTTTTGTGTGCAGCAGTCCTTTTTATTGCTGCCATACTTGTCCTGAGATCATTGTAGGGAGATTGAAATTGTACTACAGTCCTTGTATTTTTTCATACATCTTCCAGTCACTTTCTGCCACTTACATTGTGTAGTGTTACACACTGGGCCTGAGTTTTGGTGCATTCTCCCCCTCAAAAAAGGGAGATTCAAATTGTCACAAAGTGGATATACGTCAGTTCTGTTAGTTTGTCGTATATCTTCCAGCCACGTTCTGCCACTTACATTGTGTAGTGTTATACACTGGGCCTGAGTTTTGGTGCATTCCCCCCCAAAAAAAGGGAGATTTAAATTGTCACAAAGTGGATCTACGTCAGTTCTGTTAGTTTGTCGTACATCAGTCAGCCACTTTCTGCCACTTACATTGTGTAGTGTTATACACTGGGCCTGAGTTTTGGTTCAGTCTCCCCCCCCCCAAAAAAGGGAGATTTAAATTCTCAACAAGTTTATATACACCTTCTACCTTGTTTTACAGTACCATATAACGGTTGTTATTTTGGTTAGATTTTCCCAAAAATGAGGAAGTCTGGTGGAAGAGGCCGTGGGCGGTCGTTGCCAGCTGGTAATGATGGAGGTGGTGGTGGAGCATCTGGTGGTAGTGAGAAAAGCAAAATAGCACCTAAGCCTCGTCATCGTCTGGCTACACAAGGCCTCGAAGGCTCCCTTATCTGGGAGTAGGAAAACAGCTTTTAAAGCCGGAGCAGCAGGAAAAAGTTTTGGCTTTCCTTGCTGACTCAGCCTCTAGCTCTTTTGCCTCCTCTTCAGAAAGTTCGAAATATAAAAGCAGCGAGTCATCAGTGGATGCTTCCGGTCAGGAACAAGTCGCTTCCTTGTGTCCTTCACCAAAACCAAAAGTGAAGGATGCGGCAGGCGACACTACAGGTTACTCCATGGAGCTCTTTACACATACCGTGCCTGGGTTAGAAAGGGAAATTGTTAACAGCTCATTACAAGATGAATCGGACATGGAGTGCACTGATGCACAGCCACAGCTAGATTATTATGCTGTTCCATTGACTCAGATCACTACATTGCCCTCGCAGTGTACTGAGCCAGAATCTGACCCTGATCAGACTATGGTGCCCCGTCACGAACGCTATAGCACCTTACACGGTGACACAGAGGAAGGTGCACATGACATTGAAGAGGAGGTGATAGATGACCCAGTTGTTGACCCAGATTGGCAGACATTGGGGGAAGAGGGTGCCGCTACCAGTTGCTCAGAAGCCGAGGAGGATGATCCGCAGCTGCCATCTACATCGCAACAGCTTTCATCTGGCAGGCCCGTATCTGGCAAAAACGTTTGTCGAAAACAAAAACAGTTTTAGGACAGCGTGGCCATCCGGTGAAAGTAGCACAGTGTGCAATGCCTGAAAAGGTGTTCCATAGTAGGAAGAGTGTAGTGTGGCAATTTTTTAACCAAGATCCGAATGATCAGTGCAAAGTTATCTGTAAGAAATGCTCAAAGACCTTTAGCAGAGGGGAGAATCTCCAAAATTTAAATACAACGTGCATGCTTAGACATTTAACCAGCATACACTTGCAAGCCTGGACTAACTACCAAACGTCCCTTGCCGTTGGTTCACCTGCTCAGAATGGAGGTAGTCTGCAATGCTACATTGCTTCCCTCACTGTAAGCCCACCAGTTAGGACACCACCAGCAGCAAATGTGGAGCTACAGTTAGGACACCATCAGCAGCAAATGTGGAGGTATCGTCGCAAGGCCAAAGCAGTCAGGGAATCACAAGGTTCTTGGTAGGAAACACTGTATGTAGGCCAACATCTAGAATACCATCACCAACCTTCTCTCAATCTGCCATGTCCACCACCACCCCCTCTAGTTCCACCATATGCAGCTCTCCAGTCCAGCTCACCCTACAAGAGACTCTCGTTAGGAAAAAGAAGTACTCATCCTCTCATCCGCGCACACAGGGTTTGAAAACCCACATTGCTAGACTAATCTCGTTAGAGATGATGCCCTACCGGTTGATTGAAAGCGAAGCTTTCAAAGACCTGATGGCCTACGCAGTACCATGCTATGACCTACCCAGTCGGCACTTCTTTGCGAGAAAAGCCATCCCAGTCCTCCTCCAGCATGTCAAAGACTGCATTGTCCATGCACTGAGGCAATCAGTCAGTGGAAAGGTGCACCTCACAACAGATGCATGGACCAGTAGGCATGGCCAGGGACGTTCCGTGTCCATCACGGCGCACTGGGTTAATGTGGTGGATGCAGGGTCCACAAAGGACCGCCATAGTGGGACAGTTCTGCCTAGCCCACGGTCTAGGAAACAGTTGGCTGTAGGCATTTGCCACCCCTCCTCCTCCTCCTCCAGAAGCGAAAGCTCATCCACAGAGCGCAGTCGCACGACCACTTCATCCGCAGCTGCCAGTGTTGCACACGTCCAATTATCGAACAGCTAGTGGTAAGCGTCAGCAGGCTGTGATAGAAATGAAGTGTTTGGGCGACAACAGACACAACGCGGAAGTACTGGCCGAGTACTTGCAGCAAGAAACTCAGTCATGGCTGGGCAGTGTACATCTTGAGGCAGGCAAGGTAGTCAGTGATAACGGAAGGAATTTTATGGCTGCCATAGCCCTTTCAGAACTAAAACACATACCTTGCTTGGCTCACACCTTGAATCTGGTGGTGCAGTGCTTCCTGAAAAATTATCCGGGGTTACCAGCCCTGCTCCTGAAGGTGCGAAGACTTTGCTCGCACATCCGCTGGTCGCCCGTACACTCTAGCCGTATGCTGAACCATCAGCGATCGCTGAATCTTCCCCAGCACCGCCTAATAATCGACGTTGCAACAAGGTGGAACTCCACACTGCACATGCTTCAGGCTGTGCGAACAGAGGCGTGCTGTAATTTATTTGTGGGAGGATACACATACACGGGCAGGCAGTTGGATTGCAGACATGGAGTTGTCTGGTGTGCAGTGGTCGAAGCTACAAGACCTCTGTCAAGTCCTTCAGTGTTTTGAGGAATGCACTTGGCTGGTAAGTGCAGACGACGCCATCATAAGCATGAGCATCCCACTAATGAGTCTACTGAGGCAAAGTTTGACGCACATTAAGGAGCAGGCGTCTGCAGCCAAGGAGGAGGGAAGCCTTGATGACAGTCAGCCATTGTCTGCTCAGGGAACTTTCCTGGACGAGGTGGCGGACGAAGAGGAGGAGGAGGATGATGGGGATGAATATTTATGGGAGGAGGATGCTTCTCAGGGGGCAATACAAACCGGTGGCGTTGCAAGGTCAGGTACTGGGTTTTTGCGGGACACAAGTGATGTTGATTTGCAAGAAAGTGCTCCTCAACCCAGCACAAGCAGTGAATTGACACCTGCAACATTGGCCCACATGGCTGAGTATGCCTTGCGTATCCTAAAAAGGGACCCCCGCATTATCAAAATGATGACTGATGACGATTACTGGTTGGCCTGCCTCCTGGATACACGATATAAAGGAAAATTACAAAATATCATGCCACATGAGAACCTTGAGCAAATATTGGCTACCAAACAAGCAACTCTTGTAGACCGTTTGGTTCAGGCATTCCCAGCACACATCGGCGGTGATGGTTCTCACACGAGCTGTAGAGGGCAACATGGCAGAGGTGTTAGAGGTGCACAAATACGGAGTGGCGTTGGACAGAGGGGTTTTATGACCAGGTTGTGTAGTGGTTTCGCAATGACCGCAGACACGACAGGTACTTCTGCATCGATTCTAAGTGACAGGAGACAGCATTTGTCCAGTATGGTTACAAACTATTTTTCCTCCCTTATCGATTTTCTCCCTCACAGGTCATTCCCCTTTGATTACTGGGCATCTAAAATAGACACCTGGCCTGAATTGGCAGAATATGCATTACAGGAGCTCGCTTGCCCAGATGCTAATGTGCTATCAGAAAGAGTCTTCAGTGCTGCTGGTTCAATACTGACCGAAAAAAAGGACACGTCTGGCTACCCGAAATGTTGATGATCTAACCTTCATTAAAATGAACCAATCATAGATTTCAAATTATTTTGCACCACCTTCCCCTGCTGACACGTAGCTTGCCTGAAAAATATCTTGCTTTTGGCCTCCTCTCACTGACTGCTCCAATTCCTCCTCTTGCAGCTGCTGAATGTCCACCATAGGCCATTTTTATACCTCCCTAAGTGGGCTGACTCCCCCCACAGGGTCGTGGTCACCACTTGGTGCAAGCGGTGGGTGTGCCCACTCTTGGGCGACGGCACTGGCACAGGGTCCCTCATAGTACAATGAAGTGTCTCTGACGGTGGTAGTGCACAACCAACGTCAGACACACCGTCGTAATATGAGAGGCCCTGTGCCAGTACCACTGCCCACGAGAGAGTGTTCCCCCAGCTCGAACAGTGCTCTACCACTTGTAATACTTACCTCTTCCTGCTCCACCACTGTGTAGTCTGTGCTGTTAAATCCTTCAATGGCACTGCCAATACAAATTTGTTGAAATGATAGATGATAGTAAAAATATACAGGGGCCCTGGCCTCCATTTAGAACAGTTAATACTTTGCGCCAACTACCACTGTCTGCTACTCAGCAGAGGAGCCCACCCCTGTACCTAGCTATGCCACCTGTTTATTTATGAACAATTATTTGGCAGACATTTAGCCCACTTTATAATTTGGGCCTACTAACTGTGTCAGCCGCTTAATACAGTTGTCCTCCACTGAATAAAGCAATGCCGCCTGTTTAGTCCTGTTACCAATTTTGAACTGCATTTAGCCTACTTACTTTTTTTGGCCTACTAACTGTGTCAGCCTCTCATTACAGTTGTCCTCCGCTGAACAAAGCAATGCCGCCTTTTTAGTCCTGTTGCCAATTTTGAACTACATTTAGCCTACTTTCTTATTTGGGCCTAGTAACTGTATCAGCCACTCCTTACAGTTTTCCTCCGCTGAACAAAGCAATGCCGCCAGTTTAGTCCTGCTACCAATTTTGAACTGCATTTAGCCTACTTACTTATTTGGGCCTAGTAACTGTGTCTGCTGTTATGATCAGGTGACCTTGGAGCAGCATGAAAACTTCCACTGGAGTAGGTGTTAACTATACTGACCGCAAACCCTGATCTTAACACCGCAACTAGAAGTAGCCGTGGGGTGTGCCTAACAAAACCTAGACACCTTGACACAGCCGGAGGACTAAATACCCCTATAGATGGAAATAGGAATTGTACCTTGCCTCAGAGCAGAACCCCAAAGGATAGGCAGCCCCCCACAAATATTGACTGTGAGTAGTAGAGGAAAAGAAACACGCAGGCAGGAAACAGGATTTAGCAAATGAGGCACACACTAGCTAAATAGGAAAGGAGAAGACAGGATACTAAACGGTCAGTATTAAAAATCCTTCCAAAAATATCCACAGCAGAAAATACAAAACTCCACCATCTAACTAAAGATGTGGAACGTATATCTGCAACTCCAGAGAATCCAACAAGACTGAGAAAACACTGACACAGTCTAAGCTGGACAAGAGAAAAGCAAATGAATAGCACAGAATATAAGCACACTGCATGTGTGCCACAGAAAAAGAAACAGACACTTATCTTTGCTGAATTGGCAGCTAAGCAGGAGAAGCCAGAAAGTGATCCAACACTTCACAAGAAACATTGACAACTGGCAAGGACTAATGAATCCTGCACACCTAAATATCCCAGTCAGAACTGCAATCAGCAGATACACCTGGCCAGGACTGTGACTCAGAGACAACTGCATTCCCACCTACAACCACTGGAGGGAACCCAAAAGCAGAATTCACAACAGTACCCCCCCTTGAGGAGGGGTCACCGAACCCTCACCAGTGCCCCCAGGATGATCAGGATGAGCCAGATGAAAGGCACGGACCAAATCAGCAGCATGGACATCAAAGGCAAAAACCCAATAATTATCCTCTTGGCCATAACCCTTCCATTTGACAAGGTACTGAAGCCTCCGCCTCGAAAAACGAGAATCCAAAATCTTCTCAACCACATACTCCAACTCTCCATCAACCAACACAGGGGCCGGAGGATCAACAGAGGGAACAACGGGCACCACATATTTCCACAATAAAGATCTATGGAAGACATTATGGATAGCAAAAGAGTCCGGAAGCGCCAAACGAAAAGACACCGGATTAATAATCTCAGAAATCTCATAAGGACCAATAAACCAAGGCTTAAACTTAGGGGAAGAAACCTTCATAGGAACATGATGGGAAGACAACCAGACCAGATCCCCAACCCGAAGCCGGGAACCAACACACCGACGACGGTTAGCAAAACGTTGAGCCTCCTCCTGAGACAACACCAAATTGTCCACCACATGAGCCCAAATCTGCTGCAACCCGTCAACCACAGAATCCACACCAGGACAGTCAGAAGGCTCAACCTGCCCAGAAGAAAAACGAGGATGAAAACCAAAATTACAAAAGAAAGGCGAAACCAAAGTAGCCAAACTAGCCCGATTATTAAGGGCAAACTCGGCCAATGGCAAGTAGGCCACCCAATCATCCTGATTAGCAGACACAAAGCATCTCAAATAAGTCTCCAAAGTCTGATTAGTTCGCTCGGTCTGGCCATTTGTCTGAGGATGAAATGCAGAAGAAAAAGACAAATCGATGCCCAGCCTAGCACAAAAGGCCCGCCAAAACCTAGAAACAAACTGGGAACCTCTGTCGGACACAATATTCTCCGGAATACCATGCAAACGAACCACATGCTGAAAAAACAACGGAACCAAATCTGAAGAGGAAGGCAATTTAGGCAAAGGCACCAAATGAACCATCTTAGAGAACCGGTCACAAACAACCCAGATAACAGACATCTTCTGGGAGACCGGAAGATCAAAAATAAAATCCATCGAAATATGCGTCCAGGGCCTCTCAGGGACTGGCAATGGCAAAAGCAACCCACTAGCACAGGAACAACAAGGCTTGGCCCGCGCACAAGTCCCACAGGACTGCACAAAAAAACGCACATCGCGCGACAAAGAAGGCCACCAAAAGGACCTACCAACCAAGTCTCTGGTACCAAAAATGCCAGGATGACCAGCCAACATGGAACAGTGAACCTCAGAAATCACTCTACTAATCCATCTGTCAGGAACAAACAGTTGCCCCACAGGACAGCGTCAGGTTTGTCAGCCTGAAATTCCTGAAGAACCCGTCGTAAATCAGGGGAAATGGCAGAAAGGACCACCCCTTCTTTCAGAATACCGACCGGTTCTAAGACCTCAGGAGAATCAGGCAAAAAACTCCTAGAGAGGGCATCAGCCTTATTATTCTTAGAACCCGGAAGGTACGAGACCACGAAATCAAAACGGGAAAAAAACAAGGACCATCGAGCCTGTCTAGGATTCAGCCGTTTGGCAGACTCGAGGTAAATCAGATTCTTATGATCGGTCAAGACCACAATACGGTGCTTAGCTCCCTCAAGCCAATGTCACCACTCCTCAAACGCCCACTTCATAGCCAACAACTCCCGATTGCCGACATCATAATTGCGTTCAGCAGGCGAAAACTTACGGGAAAAGAAGGCACATGGTTTCATTAAGGAACCAACAGGATCCCTCTGAGACAAAACGGCCCCTGCCCCAGTCTCAGAAGCGTCAACCTCAACCTGAAACGGAAGAGAAACATCCAGTTGGCGCAACACCGGAGCAGAAGTAAATCGACGTTTAAGATCCTGAAAGGCAGAGACAGCCGCAGAGGACCAATTCGCCAAATCAGCGCCTTTCTTCGTCACATCGGTCAAGGGATTAACCACGCTGGAAAAATTAGCAATGAAACGGTGATAAAAATTTGCAAAACCCAAAAATTTATGAAGGCTCTTCACGGATGTGGGCTGAATCCAATCATGAATGGCCTGAAACTTAACCGGATCCATCTCTATAGACGAGGGAGAAAAAATAAGCCCAAAAAAGAAACCTTCTGCACCCCAAAGAGACACTTAGACCCTTTCACAAACAAAGCATTGTCACGAAGGATCTGAAATACCATCCTGACCTGTTGCACATGAGACTCCCAATCATCGGAAAAAATCAAAATATTGTCCAAATATACAATCAAGAATTTATCAAGATGAGTCCGGAAGATATCATGCATGAAGGACTGAAAAACAGATGGAGCATTAGAGAGTCTGAATGGCATAACAAGGTATTCAAAATGGCCTTCGGGCGTGTTAAACGCAGTTTTCCATTAATCACCCTGCTTAATACGAACAAGATTATATGCCCGCCGAAGGTCAATCTTCATAAACCAACTAGCTCCCTTAGTCCTACCAAACAAATTCGGAAAGCAAAGGTAAAGGGTATTGAAACTTGACCGTGATCTTATTCAAGAGGCGATAATCAATACACGGTCTCAAGGAACCATCTTTTTTAGCAACAAAAAAGAACCCCGCTCCCAACGGTGAAGAAGATGGTCGAATATGCCCTTTCTCCAAAGACTCCTTAATATAGCTCCGCATGGCGATATGTTCATCCACAGACAGGTTGAAAAGTCGACCCTTAGGAAACTTACAGCCTGGAATCAAGTCAATAGCACAATCGCAGTCCCTGTGCGGTGGAAGGAAACTGGACTTGGGCTCATCGAATACATCCTGAAAATCAGACAAAAACTCTGGAATTTCAGAAGAGGAAGAAGAGGAGATTGACATCAAAGGAACATCATTATGAACCCCCTGACAACCCCAACTAGTCACAGACATGGACTTCCAATCCAACACAGGATTATGTACCTGCAACCATGGAAAACCCAGCGCGATAGCATCATGCAAATTATGCAACACCAGAAATCGACAATCTTCCTGATGGGCTGGCGCCATGCACATGGTCACCTGTATCCAAAACTGGGGCTTATTTTTAGCCAAGGGTGTAGCATCAATGCCCCTTAAAGGAATAGGGTTCTGCAAAGGCTGCAAGGGAAAACCACAACGCTTGGCAAACTCAAAGTCCATTAAGTTCAAGGCGGCGCCTGAATCCAAAAACGCCATGACAGAAAATGATGACAATGAGCAGATCAAGGACACAGATAACAAAAATTTAGGTTGTACAGTACTGATGGTAATTGAACTGGCGATCCTCTTTGTCCACTTAAGGCAGACAGACATGACATGAGAAGCGTCGCCACAATAATAACACCACCTATTCTGACGTCTGAAACCTTGTCGTTCCGCTCCAGACAGAATCCCATCACACTGCATAGGCTCAGGAATTTGCCCTGAGGACAATGCCACAGCGCGCACAGTTCTGCGCTCCCGCAAGCGCCGGTCAATCTGAATGGCCAGAGACATAGAATCACTCAGACCGGAAGGCGTGGGAAACCCCACCATAACATCTTTAACGGATTGAGAAAGACCCTCTCTGAAAATTGCCGCCAAAGCATCATTATTCCATTTAGTCAACACCGACCATTTTCTGAATTTCTGACAATACAATTCTGCCACCTCTTGACAGGGCCAACAAGGTCTTCTCAGCTTGATCCACAGAATTAGGTTCATCAGATAACAATCCCAAAGCCTGAAAAAAGGAGTCTGCATCAAGCAAAGCCGGATTCCCAGATTCCAGGGAAAATGCCCAATCCTGCGGGTTGCCACGTAGCAGGGAGATGACAATTTTAACCTGCTGAATGGAATCACCGGAGGATCGAGGTCTCAAAGCAAAAACCAGTTTACAGTTGTTTTTAAAACTCAAAAATTTGGACCTGTCACCAAAAAACAAATCAGGAGTAGGAATCTTTGGTTCTAAAACAGGAGTCTGAACAATATAATCAGAAATACCCTGTACCCTAGCAGCAAGCTGGTCTACACGAGAAGCTAATTCCTGAACATTCATGCTAGCACAAGGCTCTTCAGTCACCCAGAGATAAAGAGGGAGAAGGAGACAAAGTAGACTGAAGAAAAAAAAATGGCTCAAGACCTTTCTTCCCTTCTTCTGAGATGCATTTAACTCATTACGGGCCAGTTGTGCTGTTATGATCAGGTGACCTTGGAGCAGCATGAAAACTTTCACTGGAGTAGGTGGTAACTATACTGACCGCAAACCCTGATCTTAACACCGCAACTAGAAGTAGCCGTGGGGTGTGACTAACAAAACCTAGACACCTCGACACAGCCGGAGGACTAAATACCCCTATAGATGGAAATAGGAATTGTACCTTGCCTCAGAGCAGAACCCCAAAGGATAGGCAGCCCCCCACAAATATTGACTGTGAGTAGTAGAGGAAAAGACACACGCAGGCAGGAAACAGGATTTAGCAAATGAGGCACACACTAGCTAAATAGGAAAGGAGAAGACAGGATACTAAGCTGTCAGTATTAAAAATCCTTCCAAAAATATCCACAGCAGAAAATACAAAAACTCCACCATCTAACTAAAGATGTGGAGCGTATATCTGCAACTCCAGAGAATCCAACAAGACTGAGAAAACACTGACACAGTCTAAGCTGGACAAGAGAAAAGCAAATGAATAGCACAGAATATAAGCACACTGCATGTGTGCCACAGAAAAAGAAACAGACACTTATCTTTGCTGAATTGGCAGCTAAGCAGGAGAAGCCAGAAAGTGATCCAACACTTCACAAGAAACATTGACAACTGGAAAGGACTAATGAATCCTGCACAACTAAATATCCCAGTCAGAACTGCAATCAGCAGATACACCTGGCCAGGACTGCGACTCAGAGACAACTGCATTCCCACCTACAACCACTGGAGGGAACCCAAAAGCAGAATTCACAACAGTCTGCCACTCATTACAGTTTTCCTCCACTGAACAAAGCTATGCCGCCTGTGTACTCCTGTTACCAATTTTAAACTGCATTTAGCCTACTTTATCATTTGGGCCTACTACCTGTGTCTGGCTGTCAGCCACTCATTACAGTTGTCCTCCTCCACTGAACAAAGCAATGCCGCCTGTGTACTCCTGTTACCAACTTTGAACTGCATTTAGCCTACTTTTTTATTTTGGGCCTACTAAGTCTGTCTGCGCCACTCATTACAGTTGTACTCCACTGAACAAAGCTATGCCGCCTGTGTACTCCTGTTACCAATTTTGACCTGCATTTAGCCTACTTTATCATTTGGGCCTACTACCTGTGTCTGGCTGTCAGCCACTCATTACAGTTGTCCTCCTCCACTGAACATGCAATGCCACCTGTGTACTCCTGTTACCAATTTTGAACTGCATTTAGCCTACTTTTTTATTTTGGGCCTACTAAGTCTCTCTGCGCCACTCATTACAGTTGTCCTCCTCCACTGAACAAAGCAATGCCGCCTGTGTACTTTGTTGTGAATTCTGTGGCAGAGCTCCCTCCTGTGGTCACAAGTGGTACTTCGGCTGATTCTCTCTGGGAGCTTCTGTTGGTGGAGGGAAGTGATACTGCGGCTTCTGAGTTTCCTCCCTCAGGTGATCTGGTGAGGTCGTTAGGTGCTTCTCTACTTAACTCCACCTAATGCTTTGATCCTGGCTTCCTGTCAATGTTCCAGTGTTGGACTTGCTTTTCCCTGGATCATTTCTGTGGCCTGCTGCTCTGCATAGCTAAGTTCTTCTTTGCTATTTGTTTGCTATTTTTTCTGTCCAGCTTGTCTAATTTGTTGCTGGAAGCTCTGGGACGCAAAGGGTGTACCTCCGTGCCGTTAGTTCGGTACGGAGGGTCTTTTTGCCCCCTTTGCGTGGTGTTCTTTAGGGTTTTGTGTAGACCGCAAAGTTACCTTTTCTATCCTCGATCTGTTAAGAAAGTCGGGCCTCACTTTGCTGAATCTATTTCATCTCTACGTTTGTCTTTTCATCTTAACTCACAGTCATTATATGTGGGGGGCTGCCTTTTCCTTTGGGGTATTTCTCTGAGGCAAGGTAGGCTTATTTTCTATCTTCAGGCTAGTTAGTTTCTCAGGCTGTGCCGAGTTGCATAGGCAGAGTCAGGCGCAATCCACGGCTGCCTCTAGTGTTGTTTGGAGAGGATTAGGGATTGCGGTCTGCAGAGTTCCCACGTCTCAGAGCTCGTTCTATGATTTTGAGTTATTGTCAGATCACTGTATGTGCTCTGACCGCTATGTCCATTGTAGTACTGAATTGCCTTTCATAACAGTACAGGAAGCCAAAAGTACTAATGATTCTCAATAGAGGGAAAAAAGAAGTTCTGAGACCATTTTTTTTTCTTTGCACTGTGTTTTGCCTTTTTTTTCCCCTAGACATTTGGGTGGTTCAGTACACAGGTGTAGCGATGGACATTAGAAGTCTGTCTTCATCTGTGGATCAGCTCTCGGCAAGAGTACAAAAGATTCAAGACACTATTGATCAGAAAGCTATGTTGGAACCAAGAATTCCTATTCCTGATTTGTTTTTTGGAGATAGAACTAAGTTTCTGAGTTTCAAAAATAATTGTAAATTGTTTCTGGCCTTGAAACCTCGCTCCTCTGGTGATCCAGTTCAACAGGTTTTGATTGTTATTTCTTTTTTGCGCGGCGACCCTCAGGACTGGGCATTTTCTCTTGCGCCAGGAGATCCTGCATTGAGTAATATCGATGCGTTTTTCCTGACGCTCGGATTGCTGTACGATGAACCTAATTCAGTGGATCAGGCAGAGAAAAATGTGCTGGCTCTTTGTCAGGGTCAGGATGAGATAGAGGTATATTGTCAGAAATTTAGAAAGTGGTCCGTGCTCACTCAATGGAATGAATCTGCGCTGGCAGCTATGTTCAGAAAGGGTCTCTCTGAAGCCCTTAAGGATGTCATGGTGGGATTTCCTATGCCTGCTGGTTTGAATGAGTCTATTTCTTTGGCCATTCAGATCGGTCGACGCTTGCGTGAGCGTAAATCTGTGCACCATTTGGCGGTATTACCTGAGCTTAAACCTGAACCTATGCAGTGCGATAGGACTTTGACCAAAGTTGAACGGCAAGAACACAGACGTCTGAATGGGCTGTGTTTCTACTGTGGTGATTCCACTCATGCTATCTCTGATTGTCCTAAGCGCACTAAGCGGTTCGCTAGGTCTGCCACCATTGGTACGGTACAGTCAAAATTTCTTCTGTCTGTTACCTTGATCTGCTCTTTGTCATCGTATTCCGTCATGGCATTTGTGGATTCAGGCGCTGCCCTGAATTTGATGGACTTGGAGTATGCTAAGCGTTGTGGGTTTCTCTTAGAGCCCTTGCAGTGTCCTATTCCATTGAGAGGAATTGATGCCACGCCTTTGGCCAAGAATAAGCCTCAATACTGGACCCAGCTGACCATGTGCATGGCTCCTGCACATCAGGAGGTTATTCGCTTTCTGGTGTTGCATAATCTGCATGATGTGGTCGTGTTGGGGTTGCCATGGCTACAAGCCCATAATCCAGTATTAGATTGGAAATCCATGTCGGTGTCCAGCTGGGGTTGTCAGGGGGTACATGGTGATGTTCCATTTCTGTCAATTTCATCATCCACCCCTTCTGAGGTTCCAGAGTTCTTGTCTGATTACCGGGATGTATTTGATAAGCCCAAGTCCGATGCCCTACCTCCGCATAGGGATTGTGATTGTGCTATCAATTTGATTCCTGGTAGTAAATTCCCAAAAGGTCGACTGTTTAATTTATCCGTGCCTGAGCACGCCGCTATGCGCAGTTATGTGAAGGAATCCCTGGAGAAGGGGCATATTCGCCCGTCATCGTCACCATTAGGAGCAGGGTTCATTTTTGTAGCCAAGAAGGATGGTTCGCTGAGACCTGGTATAGATTACCGCCTTCTAAATAAGATCACGGTTAAATTTCAGTACCCCTTGCCATTGTTATCTGATTTGTTTGCTCGGATTAAGGGGGCTAGTTGGTTCACCAAGATAGATCTTCGTGGTGGGTATAATCTGGTGCGAATCAGGCAAGGAGATGAATGGAAAACTGCATTTTATACGCCCGAGGGTCATTTTGAGTATCTAGTGATGCCATTCGGACTTGCCAATGCTCCATCAGTGTTTCAGTCATTTATGCATGACGTCTTCCAAGAGTACCTGGATAAATTCCTGATTGTGTACTTGGATGACATTTTGATCTTCTCGGATGATTGGGAGTCTCATGTGAAGCAGGTCAGAACAGTTTTTCAGGTCCTGCGTGCTAATTCTTTGTTTGTGAAGGTATCAAAGTGTCTCTTTGGTGTGCAGAAGGTTTCATTTTTGGGGTTCATCTTTTCCCCTTCTACTATCGAGATGGATCCTGTTAAGGTCCAAGCCATCCATGATTGGACTCAGCCGACATCTCTGAAAAGTCTGCAAAAGTTCCTGGGCTTTGCTAATTTTTATCGTAAATAGAGATGACGCGTGCACTATTAGTGGTGGTGCAAAAAGGTAGGTTCCCACACCTTATCGTAAATCAAATGATAAACCTTTGCACTCAACTTATGCTCAGGTGAAGTTTATTGCAGTACTAGAAACGTTTCGGTCCAAAACATACCGGACCTTCATCAGTAACGTACTAGTGGAATAGTATAGGGGCAAGCAATATGCTAGGAAAGTACCAGGGCACGACGCAAGCAGCGCCTGAAGAAATCATCAGAGAAACGCGCCAAATAGGCTGCGAGATAGGAGTGAAGAGCGCCCAAGTAAGACGCGGTGTCCAGCTCGGCTACCTTGGTTTCGCCATTTTTCTGCAATTCTGGGTTCCATCCTCGTTTCTCTTCAGGACAGGTTGAGTCTTCGGACTGTCCTGGTGTGGATGCTGTGGTGGACAGGTTGCAGCAGATTTGGACTCATGTAGTGGACAATTTGACCTTGTCCCAGGAGAAGGCTCAACGTTTCGCTAATCGCAGACGCCGTGTGGGGTCCCGACTTCGTGTTGGGGATCTGGTTTGGTTATCTTCTCGTCATATTCCTATGAAGGTTTCCTCTCCTAAGTTTAAACCTCGTTTCATTGGTCCGTATAGGATTTCTGAGGTTCTTAATCCTGTGTCTTTTCGTCTGACCCTTCCAGATTCTTTTTCCATACATAACGTATTCCATAGGTCATTGTTGCGGAGATACGTGGCACCTATGGTTCCATCTGTTGATCCTCCTGCCCCGGTTTTGGTGGAGGGGGAATTGGAGTATATTGTGGAGAAGATTTTGGATTCTCGTGTTTCTAGACGGAAACTCCAGTATCTGGTTAAATGGAAGGGTTATGCTCAGGAAGATAATTCCTGGGTTTTTGCCTCTGATGTCCATGCTCCCGATCTTGTTCGTGCCTTTCATGTGGCTCATCCTGGTCGGCCTGGGGGCTCTGGTGAGGGTTCGGTGACCCCTCCTCAAGGGGGGGGGTACTGTTGTGAATTCTGTGGCAGAGCTCCCTCCTGTGGTCACAAGTGGTACTTCGGCTGATTCTCTCTGGGAGCTTCTGTTGGTGGAGGGAAGTGGTACTGCGGCTTCTGAGTTTCCTCCCTCAGGTGATCTGGTGAGGTCGTTAGGTGCTTCTCTACTTAACTCCACCTAATGCTTTGATCCTGGCTTCCTGTCAATGTTCCAGTGTTGGACTTGCTTTTCCCTGGATCATTCCTGTGGCCTGCTGCTCTGCATAGCTAAGTTCTTCTTTGCTATTTGTTTGCTATTTTTTCTGTCCAGCTTGTCTAATTTGTTGCTGGAAGCTCTGGGACGCAAAGGGTGTACCTCCGTGCCGTTAGTTCGGTACGGAGGGTCTTTTTGCCCCCTTTGCGTGGTGTTCTTTAGGGTTTTGTGTAGACCGCAAAGTTACCTTTTCTATCCTCGATCTGTTAAAAAAGTCGGGCCTCACTTTGCTGAATCTATTTCATCTCTACGTTTGTCTTTTCATCTTAACTCACAGTCATTATATGTGGGGGGCTGCCTTTTCCTTTGGGGTATTTCTCTGAGGCAAGGTAGGCTTATTTTCTATCTTCAGGCTAGTTAGTTTCTGAGGCTGTGCCGAGTTGCATAGGCAGAGTTAGGCGCAATCCACGGCTGCCTCTAGTGTTGTTTGGAGAGGATTAGGGATTGCGGTCTGCAGAGTTCCCACGTCTCAGAGCTCGTTCTATGATTTTGGGTTATTGTCAGATCACTGTATGTGCTCTGACCGCTATGTCCATTGTAGTACTGAATTGCCTTTCATAACAGTACTCCTGTTACCAATTTTGAACTGCATTTAGCCTACTTTTTTATTTTGGGCATACTAACTGTGTCTGCGCCACTCATTACAATTGTCCTCCACAGAACAAAGCTATGCCACCTGTTTAGCCTATTACCAATTTTGAACTGTATTTAGACTACTTTTTTGGGGGGCCTATATCTGTGTTTCCTCCTCATCCTAACCATTGCCCAGCCACTGATTGATGAGTCTGCTGGTACATTGAGCCAGACCACTACATTCCCCTTGCACTCTACCCAGCCAGAATCTGACCCTGCTGAAAGTCATGTTCCCCTTCCCGCATACTATACCACCTTACACGGGGACAAAGAGGAAGGTGCAGATGAAAGTGCAGGTTCCTTCATCAGGTGGGGAGGCATACTCGTTGGCAATGTCACTGGCACAGGGCCCCTCATAGTATGCAAAAGTGTCTCTGGCAGTGGGAGGCGCCACCCGCCGTCAAACACACCGCCGTACTATGAGGGGCCCTGTGCCAGTGCCAATGAGTGGGCCCCCCCTGCTTGCTCAGGATCACAGCACTTGCAAAGTTGAAATACTTACCTCTTCCTGCTCCACCACCATGACGTATTCCGCGTTTCCTGGGCCCACGAAAATCTTGACCAGCCCTACCCCCCCACAACTTTAGCCAAATGACCCCCTGTTTTCAATTCCTAACTATTATTATAAAGTAAATTAAGATTGACAAGCTTCAGTAATACGAATTGATGTTTTTGGCATTAAAATGGGCACTGTAGGTGTTTTCCTGTCATCCACTCACTGCCGACTTTGATTCCCCATTGACTTGCATTGGGTTTCGTGTTTCAATCAGCCCCCAACGTTTTGCACTAATCGGCCGATTTCACCCGATCCAACTTTTGAGAAAGTCGGGTTTCGCGAAACCCGACTCGATCCTAAAAAAGTAAAAGTTGCTCAACTCTATAAGTTACACTTTAGTAGGATTAGACGGCTGCTGAATGTGCTCTACTGCTTCAAGAACAGCTCGTGTAGTGGGTGTGTATTATTGATCATCATAGGCCTACACTTCTTCTGAATCCTATTGTAAGGATTCCGGACTTTACTGGTGTCTGTTCGCCCTGATCCAAGATGGAGTCTTGCATCTCGCCCTGTCATGGAACATCTTGTCTGTCCTGATTATTTAAGTCCAGGTCTTGTGTTTACCTGTGCCTGAGTATTTTGTGCTGCTGGCTCCTGAGCATCTGCCTGTTTGCTGGTTAACTCCCTGCTTCTGCTGCTCACTACTCGGTGGTCTGCCTCACTCCATTCAGCTACCTGTCTCTTCTGGAACTGCTGCGATGGGCTGCGCACCAGTGGAATGATCTCATTTGTTTACAAAAGTTTTCCCAGTGTTGTGCCTCTTTGCACAACCACACCAGGTGAGCAAGATTCAAGCTTTGCTTTTCTCTCCAAGAAAGATCTACTCATCCACTACGCTTAGATAGCGCTCTCCCTCTTTCTCCCCTCGTCCTCTCTTTTCCAGGACATCATTCACATTACGCACCATCTGTGAACTATTGGACTCCTACTAACAAGTAATGTGTGCACGTGAGAGCAAGTTTTGCTGGACTTCATCATTTACGTACTGTGTGCATTTGCACTAATAACCTTATTGGACTTCCTTGTTTAAGTGTCCTGTTTGCTTCCACATCATTTCCTTGCTGGACTGGTTCACATTAGCAGCCGTGCCCCGCTACTCAGTTTTCTGTGATTTTCTATATAGAGCTCTTTACTATTTCAGGAATATGTGTACTATGTTTTGTTCGCTATCCTGTTGGCTATTTTCTATATAGAGCTGAGGACCTTGTTTCAATTGCAGAAATATCTGTTAGTTCTGTTTACATTACTGTTTTTGAGTAAATACATCTTTTGCTGCAACTTTGCTCTGACTGACTTTATCCCATGCTATCAGATTCCGTAGTACCCATATAATTATTACAGGATACTCTGGCCATTAAAGGAATCTGCTGGGATAATGTCGACTGAGGCAAAGATGGATCAGCTGTTCTCTATGATCCACTCTTTACAGGGGGATATTGAGGCACTGCAAAACAAGGTTTCTAACTGGGAGGCTCATTTTGGACAGGCTCTTCGGGACTTAAGTAATCAGGTGGCTGGGCAGATGACTGCACAAGCACCTCCACCCCCAGTACAGCCACAGCCAATTACTCCTCCAAAGTTACCACCATTTAGGTTCTGTGGGGACCGTTACAAGTTTCATGGGTTTGTAAACCAATGCCTTTTGTATTTTGATGTGCATGCCGCCCATTTCCTTACTGATCGATCTAAGCTTTTATGTATAATCATGTTGCTCACTTCCCGAGTTCTTGCATGGGCAAATCTGCTTAAGGAGACTCGTGACCCTCGACTGAATAACCTAGATGATTTTCTTGCTGCAATGTCTATGATGTTTGATGACCCTAATCGTTGCACTACAGCTGAAACCGCCTTGAAATCACTACATCAGGGTAAGCATCCTGTCATTGAATAAGCTACTGAGTTTAGACAGCTGGCGGTAGATACCATTTGGGACAGTTATGCTCAATTACCCATTTTTAAGAGGGGATTGTCTAATGTGTTCAAGAATGAACTAGCTCCTGCAGATGCTCCGGAAGAGTTAGACGCTTTTATATAGCATTGTGTACGCATAGATATACGTGTTACTGAGCGTAGACAGGAGAGATTTGCAGCCTCTAATCGTGTCTCTAACTCTTCCCTTCCTTCTAAAGAACCATCAGGCAAATCCTCTTGGGAGGCAGAACCAGTTCCCATGCAGGTGAATGCACGAGAGTAACGAGCCGGCAGGGAGCATCGTTTCCGGGAAAGTCTGTGCTTTTACTGCAGTCAGTCAGATCACTTTCTTATCAATTGTCCGAAGCGGCCTCGCAAAATACTAGCCACGGTTGGGGAATTTGATAATCAGAATGCTGAATCCATCACATCTGAGTCTAGTTTTTCTGTGAATGCCATTTTTCACCCTCTGTCAATGACTGCCTCTCCCAAGACCCTGGAGCATAAGGACTCACATTGCTCCCTTCCTATTAAGATTCGGTCGTCGGGCTAATGGATTCCCTGTGCAGCTATGGTGGATTCAGGGGCAGGAGGAAATTTTATGGACTTAACATTTGCCCGGGAATATGGCATACGGACCCAGCAGAGAGCCACTCTGGTAACTATGGAAACGGTGGATGGCTCCCCTCTAGTCTCTGGACCAGTAGATCAAGAGACTGTACTTCTGGAAGTTTTCATAGACCCTGATCATCAGGAAATGCTGTCATTTTTGTTGATCTCTTCACCACATTTCCCTTTAATTTTAGGGATTCCATGGCTGCAGTCACAAAATCCTATTATCAACTGGGAGACCAAGGAAATCACTTTCCCATCAAGGGAGACACCGGTAACAGGCCAAGTGAGTCCTCGAGATACAAAATGTGCCACTGAGGTATCTACTTTACCATCTGTGTATAGTGAATTTTCGGACATTTGTGAGAAGAAGGCAGACCAGCTTCCTCCTCACAGACCGTATGATTGTCCCATTGAGCTGCTTCTGGGTGCCACTATTCCTTTTAAGAATGTCTACCCACTTGCAGCTCCAGAGCTGAAGGCTTTAAAGGAGTACATCGATGAGAATTTGGCTAAGGGTTATATTCGCCCCTCCTCATCACCGGCAGGAGCACCCATCTTTTTCGTTAAGAAGAAGGATGGAACTCTTAGACCATGTATCGACTACTGGGAGCTTAATAAGGTGACCATTCGGAATCGCTACCCTTTACCGTTGATCCCTGAACTGCTGGAAAGAGTGCGACAGGCCAAGATCTTCTCCAACTTAGATCTTCGGGTAGCATACAGTTAGGGCCAGAAATATTTGGACAGTGACACAAGTTTTGTTATTTTAGCTGTTTACAAAAACATGTTCAGAAATACAATTATATATATATAATATGGGCTGAAAGTGCACACTCCCAGCTGCAATATGATAGTTTCCACATCCAAATCGGAAAAAGGGTTTAGGAATCATAGCTCTGTAATGCATAGCGTCCTCTTTTTCAAGGGACCAAAAGTAATTGGACAATGGACTCTAAGGGCTGCAATTAACTCTGAAGGCGTCTCCCTCGTTAACCTGTAATCAATGAAGTAGTTAAAAGGTCAGGGGTGGATTCCAGGTGTGTGGTTTTTGCATTTGGAAGCTGTTGCTGTGAGCAGACAACATGCGGTCAAAGGAACTCTCAATTGAGGTGAAGCAGAACATCCTGAGGCTGAAAAAAAAGAAAAAATCCATCAGAGAGATAGCAGACATGCTTGGAGTAGCAAAATCAACAGTTGGGTACATTCTGAGAAAAAAGGAATTGACTGGTGAGCTTGGGAACTCAAAAAGGCCTGGGCGTCCACGGATGACAACAGTGGTGGATGATCGCCGCATACTTAATTTGGTGAAGAAGAACCCGTTCACAACATCAACTGAAGTCCAGAACACTCTCAGTGAAGTAGGTGTATCTGTCTCTAAGTCAACAGTAAAGAGAAGACTCCATGACAGTAAATACAAAGGGTTCACATCTAGATGCAAACCATTTATCAATACCAAAAATAGACAGGCCAGAGTTAAATTTGCAGAAAAACACCTCAAGAAGCCAGCTCAGTTCTGGAAAAGTATTCTATGGACAGATGAGACAAAGATCAACCTGTACCAGAATGATGGGAAGAAAAAAGTTTGGAGAAGAAAGGGAACGGCACATGATCCAAGGCACACCACATCCTCTGTAAAACATGGTGGAGGCAACGTGATGGCATGGGCATGCATGGCTTTCAATGGCACTGGGTCACTTGTGTTTATTGATGACATAAGAGCAGACAAGAGTAGCCGGATGAATTCTGAAGTGTACCGGGATATACTTTCAGCCCAGATTCAGCCAAATGCTGCAAAGTTGATTGGACGGCGCTTCATAGTACAGATGGACAATGACCCCAAGCATACATCCAAAGCTACCCAGGAGTTCATGAGTGCCAAAAAGTGGAACATTCTGCAATGGCCAAGTCAATCTCCAGATCTAAACCCAATTGAGCATGCATTTCACTTGCTCAAATCCAGACTTAAAACGGAAAGACCCACAAACAAGCAAGACCTGAAGGCTGCGGCTGTAAAGGCCTGGCAAAGCATTAAGAAGGAGGAAACCCAGCGTTTGGTGATGTCCATGGGTTCCAGACTTAAGGCAGTGATTGCCTCCAAAGGATTTGCAACAAAATATTGAAAATAAAAATATTTTGTTTGGGTTATGTTTATTTGTCCAATTACTTTTGACCTCCTAAAATGTGGAGTGTTTGTAAAGAAATGTGTACAATTCCTACATTTTCTATCAGATATTTTTGTTCAACCCTTCAAATTAAACGTTACAATCTGCACTTGAATTCTGTTGTAGAGGTTTCATTTCAAATCCAATGTGGTGGCATGCAGAGCCCAACTCGCGAAAATTGTGTCACTGTCCAAATATTTCTGGCCCTAACTGTATAATTTAATTAGGATCAGCTCTGGAGATGAATGGAAGACTGAATTTAGATGTCGGTATGGGCATTTCGGACATCTGGCTAATGATATTTTCAGAGATCTATTGGACCATTTTGTCGTGATTTATCTGGATGACATCTTAATTTTTTCTGACTCTTTGCAGGAACATCAGGAGCATGTGAAGACTGTCCGGAGTTGTCTAAAGGAGAATCACCTCTATATTAAGCCTCAGAAATGCGAATTCCATCGCACAGAGTTTAAGTTCCTGAGGTATGTCATCTCGCCACAGGGGCTTAACATGGAGGCATGTAAGATCCAGGCTATTCTTGATTGTCCCGCACCTAAAAATGTCAAGGAGGTACAGCGTTTCATCGGATTCACAAGCTTCTATAGACGATTCATTCATAATTTCTCTGAAATTGTGCGACCCATTACACAGCTAACTAAGAAGGAAAAGACTTTCCTGTGGTCTCGGTTTACATCTGCCCCTGTACTAATTCACCCAAACCCAGCACTTCCTTTCATCGTAGAAGTGGATGCTTCGGACTGTGCTCTGGGGGCCATCCTTTCAAAGAGAACGGGAGAGAAAAGCTTGTTACATCCATGTGCTTTTTTTTCTCGCAGACTCTCCGCTGCAGAAAAGAACTACGATGTGGGAGATAAGGAGCATCTTGCTATTATCGCTGCATTTAAGGAATGGAGAAATCATCTGCAGGGGGCATCACAACAAGTTATTGTGCTCACGGATCATCGCAACCTGGAGTTCCTTAGACCTGCAAGATGTCTTTCTCCATGGCAGGCTCGTTGGAGTCTATTTTTGAATCAATTTAATTTTGTCATTTCATACCACCCAGGTTCACGTAATGGGAAAGCAGATGCTTTGTCCCGAATCCATGCCACGGATTCCATACCTGGGACCCTGTCTAAGACCGTCCTGTCTGATGCCAACTTTATCGGAGTCATTCAGAATAAGGACTTATGGAAGAACATTAAGGAGGCCTACGCCGCAGACCCATTTCTTACCAACCCGACTGCTGATGTGTACTTGGTTCTCAGAAATGGTATGTGGGTCCGGGATCAACGTGGACTGAGGCCATCAGGCCCAGCTGCTTTGCCAATAACAAGTCTACTAAACTGTTTTTCATTTCGCTTTGGGAGACAGTGAAAGCAGGCAGTTTATCCCCCAATGCCAATGCTGCCGATGATTTTCCAGCTCCATCCCCCATTCCTGTTGACGCTGTGCTTGTGTTGGTGAATCTGTTGAAAAACTCATTCATTTCATTAGCCAAGGGCAGATCTACTTCCCCACGCTCCATCTTTGCCTTAAACCCAGTTAGCTGTACCAGACCACACCTCTATGGAATTGTTGTGTTACAATTTATTTTCTAATTTAATTCGGAACACCTCACGGCCATTCTTAATTTTCTCCTTTTAATCCCTTTGTATCAATTTCAGTTTCTTTGCATCCTTCATTTTAAATGCCATTTTTTCTTCTTTAGTGTTTCAATTTTTTTGTAATCCAAGGCTTGTTATTTGCATAACATCGAATCTTTTTAGCTGGTACAACAGTGTCAGTACAAAAATCTATAAAATCAGTTACTCGCCCAACAATATAATTTACATCATCATGCTCTCCCCTGTCGCATATCACCTGCTGTGAATTCCGCTTTTGGGCTCCCTCCGGTGCTTGTAAGTGGCACTTTTGTGGGTTCTGCTCTTGGGCTCCCTCTTGTGGTTTCTGGTGGTATGGCTGCTCCTTGGATTTAGCTGTCTTCAGCTGCTTCCACTGATCGTCTTTTCTGCTCGGCTATTTATGCCTGGCTCTTTCTTCAGCCAGTGCCACTTGTAAATGGTTCCTGGTTGGATTCACTTCTCTTTGGATTTCCCTGTTATCCTGACCAGTTCAGCAAAGCTAAGTTTTTGCTTGCTCTTTTCTGTCCATAGATTGTGGACTTATCCGTTCTGTGCTTTCTATGTTTGTCCAGCTTATCAGTATGAACTAATTCTGTTTTGCTGGAAGCTCTGGGAAGCAGATTTACCCTCCACACCTTTAGTCAGGTGTGGAGATTTTTTGTTAAACTCTGCGTGGATTTTTGTAGTGTTTTATACTGACCGCACAGTATTCCATCCTGTCCTATCTATTTAGCTAGACTGGCCTCCTGTGCTCATCCTGGTTTCATTCTGTGTATGTCTATTCCCTCTCCACTCACAGTCATTATTTGTGGGGGGCTAATTTATCCTTTGGGGATTTTTTCTGAGGCAAGATAGTTTTCCTGCTTCTATCTTTAGGGGTAGTTATCTCTTAGGCTGTGACGAGATGCCTAGGGAGAGTTAGGAGCATTCCACGGCTACTTCTAGTGTTCTGTTGAGCTTAGGGACTGCGGTCAGTACAGTTACCACTTCCTTCAGAGCTCGTTCCATGTTGCTCCTAGACCACCGTATCATAACAGTACAAGTGGCCAAAAATGAATTAAATGCATCTCAAAAGAAGGAAAAGAAAGTTCTGAACCATTTTTTTTTCTGTGCTCTGGTTTGTCTTTTTTTCCCTCTTGATATCTGGGTGGTTCAGGATATATGCTTTGGCATGGACGTTCAGGGTTTGTTTTCTCGTGTGGATCAACTTGCTGCAAGAGTACAGAGTATCACAGGACTATGTTGTCCAGACTCCGGCTTTAGAGCCTAGAATTCCTACTCCTGATTTGTTTTTTGGGGACAGATCCAAGTTTTTGACCTTTAAACATAACTGCAAATTGTTTTTTGCTTTGAAACCCCGTTCTTCTGGTGATCCCATTCAGCAAGTAAAAATCACCATATCCTTGCTGCGTGGTGACCCTCAAGACTGGGCT
This sequence comes from Ranitomeya imitator, assembly GCF_032444005.1. NCBI lineage: Eukaryota > Metazoa > Chordata > Amphibia > Anura > Dendrobatidae > Ranitomeya > Ranitomeya imitator. Next base: position 705,904,928 of record NC_091284.1, on the reverse strand, counting down.
TTTTCTCTGGAAACAGGGGATCCGGCATTATTGAATGTAGATGCATTTTTTCAAGCGCTCGGATTATTGTATGACGAACCTAATTCTGTGGATCATGCAGAAAAAACCCTGTTGGCCTTGTGTCAAGGTCAGGAAGCGGCAGAGTTATACTGCCAGAAATTTAGAAAATGGTCTGTGCCTCACTAAATGGAATGAAGAGGCTCTTGCTGCTATTTTCAGAAAAGGTCTTTCTGAAGCCCTTAAAGATGTTATGGTGGGCTTTCCTACGCCTGCCGGTTTGAGCGAATCTATGTCTCTAGCCATTCAGATTGATCGGCGTCTGCGCAAGCGCAAAACTGTGCACCATATGGCAGTATCCTCTGAGCAGAGTCCTGAACCTATGCAATGTGATAGGATTTTGACTAGAACAGAACGGTAGGAATTCAGACATCAGAATAGGCTGTGCTTTTACTGTGGTGATTCGGCTCATGTTATCTCTGATTGCCCTAAGCGTACTAAGAGAGTCGCTAGGTCTGTTACCATTAGTACTATACAGCCTAAATTTCTCTTATCTGTGACCCTGATTTGCTCATTGTCGTCCTTTTCTGTCATGGCATTTGTGGATTCAGGTGCTGCCGGGAACTTAATGGACTTAGAATTCGCCAGGCGCTGTGGTTCTTCCTTGCAGCCTTTGCAGAGCCCTATTCCTTTGAGGGGCATTGATGCTACACCCTTGGCCAAGGATAAACCTCAGTACTGGACACAGATGACTATGTACATGGCTCCTGCACATCAGGAAGATTGCCGCTTTCTGGTGTTGCATAACCTGCATGATGTTGTTGTGCTGGGTTTTCCATGGTTACAGGAACATAATCCGGTGCTGGATTGGAAAACTATGTCGGTGACTAGTTGGGGTTGTCAAGGGGTACATAGTGACATTCCTTTGATGTCAATTTCCTCTTCCCCTCTTCTGAGGTCCCTGAGTTTTTGTCGGATTTCCAGGATGTATTTGATGAGCCCAAGTCCAGTTCCCTTCCACCGCACAGGGACTGTGATTGTGCTATTAACTTGATTCCTGGTTGCAAGTTCCCTAAGGGCCGACTTTTCAATCTGTCTGTGCCAGAGCATGCCGCCATGCGGAGTTATGTTAAGGAGTCCTTAGAGAAGGGGCATATTCGGCCCTCTTCGTCACCATTGGGAGCGGGTTTCTTTTTTGTTGCTAAGAAGGATGGCTCCTTGAGACCCTGTATTGATTATCGTCTTCTTAATAAGATCACGGTCAAATTCCAATACCCCTTGCCTTTGCTTACTGATTTGTTTGCTCAGATTAAGGGGGCTAGTTGGTTTACTAAGATTGACCTCCGAGGGGCATATAATCTTGTTCGTATTAAACAGGGTGACGAATGGAAAACTGCATTTAATACGCCCGAAGGCCATTTTGAATACCTTGTGATGCCATTTGAGCTCTCTAATGCTCCATCTGTGTTCCAGTCTTTCATGCATGATATTTTCCGCAATTATCTTGATAAATTCATGGTCGTATATTTGGATGATATTTTGATTTTTTCCGATGATTGGGAGTCTCATGTGAAGCAGGTCAGGATGATGTTCCAGATCCTTCATGATAATGCTTTGTTTGTGAAGGGGTCTAAGTGCCTATTCAGAGTTCAGAAGGTCTCTTTTTTGGGTTTTATTTTTTCTCCCTCATCTATAGAAATGGATCCTGTTAAGGTCCAAGCTATTCATGACTGGATCCAACCCACATCTGTGGAGGGCCTTCAAAAATTTTTGGGCTTTGCTAATTTCTATCGCCGTTTCATTGCCAACTTTTCCAGTGTGGTTAAGCCCCTTACTGATGTGACGAAGAAAGGGGCTGATGTGACGAATTGGTCCTCTGAGGCTGTTGAGGCCTTTCAGGAGCTTAAACGCCGATTTACTTCTGCCCCTGTGTTGCGTCAGCCGGACGTTTCTCTTCCTTTTCAGGTTGAGGTCGACGCTTCTGAGATTGGGGCAGGGGCCGTTTTGTCTCAGAGGGAGTCTGATGGTTCTTTGATGAAACCGTGTGCTTTTTTTTCCAGAAAGTTTTCGCCTGCGGAACGCAATTATGATGTCGGCAATCGGGAGTTGTTGGCTATGAAGTGGGCGTTTGAGGAGTGGCGACATTGGCTTGAGGGAGCTAAGCACCGCGTTGTGGTCCTGACCGATCATAAGAATCTGATTTACCTCAAGTCGGCCAAGCGGCTTAATCCTAGACAGGCTCGATGGTCCCTGTTTTTCTCCCGTTTTGATTTTGTGGTCTCGTATCTTACGGGATCTAAGAATGTTAAGGCTGATGCCCTCTCTAGGAGTTTTCGCCTGATTCTCCTGGAGTCCTTGAGCCGGTTGGCATTCTTAAGGAAGGGGTGATTCTTTCTGCCATCTCCCCTGATTTGCGGCGGGTGCTTCAGGAATTTCAGGCTGATAGGCCTGACCGCTGTCCTGTGGGGAAGCGGTTTGTTCCTGATGGATGGACAAGTAAGGTGATTTCTGAGGTTCATTGTTCAGTGTTGGCTGGTCATCCTGGGATTTTTGGTACCAGAGATTTGGTTGCTAGGTCCTTTTGGTGGCCTTCCTTGTCGCGCGATGTCCGTGCTTTTGTGCAGTCCTGTGGGACTTGCGCCCGAGCCAAGCCTTGCTGTTCACGCGCTAGTGGGTTGCTTTTGCCTTTGCTGGTCCCTGAGAGGCCCTGGACGCATATTTCCATGGATTTTATTTCGGATCTTCCTGTTTCCCAGAAGATGTCTGTTATCTGGGTTGTTTGTGACCGGTTCTCTAAAATGGTCCATCTGGTACCTTTGCCTAAGTTGCCTTCCTCCTCAGATCTGGTTCCATTGTTTTTTCAGCATGTGGTTCGTTTGCATGGCATTCCGGAGAATATTGTGTCTGACAGAGGTTCTCAGTTTGTCTCTAGATTTTGGCGGGCCTTTTGTGCTAGGATGGGCATTGATTTGTCTTTTTCTTCAGCGTTTCATCCTCAGACTAATGGCCAAACTGAGCGAACTAATCAGACCTTGGAGACCTATTTGAGATGCTTTGTGTCTGCTGATCAGGATGATTGGGTGTCTTTCTTGCCGTTGGCCGAGTTTGCCCTTAATAATCGGGCTAGTTCGGCTACTTTGGTTTCACCTTTCTTTTGTAATTTTGGTTTTCATCCTCGTTTTTCTTCTGGGCAGGTTGAGCCTTCTGATTGTCCTGGTGTTGATTCTGTGGTGGACAGGCTGCAGCAGATTTGGACTCATGTGGTGGACAATTTGACGTTGTCTCAGGAAAGTGCTCAACGTTTTGCTAACCGCCGTCGGTGTGTTGGTCCCCGGCTTCCTGTGGGGGATTTGGTTTGGTTGTCTTCTCGTCATGTTCCTATGAAGGTTTCTTCCCCTAAGTTTAAGCCTTGGTTTATTGGTCCTTATAAAATTTCTGAAATTATTAATCCGGTGTCTTTTCGTTTGGCTCTTCCAGCCTATTTTGCCAATAATAATGTTTTCCATAGATCTTTGTTGCGGAGATATGTGGTGCCCGTTGTTCCCTCGGTTGACCCTCCTGCCCCGGTGTTGGTTGAGGGAGAGTTGGAATATGAGGTTGAGAAGATTTTGGATTCTCGTTTTTCGAGGCGGAGGCTTCAGTATCTTGTCAAGTGGAAGGAAAGTACCTCAATCACTCTCAATATGGAACACCAGGAAGTACCCAAACCAAGATAAATATCAGAATATATTTTTATTAAATTATAATTAATGACAGTACATAATATAATAAAACATCATATAAAAACAAACAAATCTGTGCGTATTACAGGACCTCTACATATAGTAGAATACAGGCTAACCCAATATTGTACGATGTGTCCCAATTAATAATAGTGTAAAAAAAATTTTTGTAAAAAAATCTAGTGTAAAAATTAATGCATAAATATCTAAATAGTCACTCTCATTACCCCATAAAACAAGACCATAATATATATAAAAGGATCCACAGTGACTAATATAAAGTGTCAGGTGCAAAAAACTCAATTGAAATGTGCTGATTACTGCTCCAAATGAGCTCAGAACTGTGCTAAAACAGATATGTGCAAATAAACAAGTTGGGACTGATACAGATCATATAGCGGTATATACCTTTTTGGGCAGCCGGGTCCTGCAGTAACGCACCCCGACGCGCATTTCGGACAATTCTCCTTCTTCAGGTGACCACTCCTCAAGGGGGGGAACTGTTGTGAATTCCGCTCTTGGGCTCCCTCCGGTGGTTGTAAGTGGCACTTTTGTGGGTTCTGCTCTTGGGCTCCCTCTTGTGGTTTCTGGTGGTATGGCTGCTCCTTGGATTTAGCTGTCTTCCGCTGCTTCCACTGATCGTCTTTTCTGCTCGGCTATTTATGCCTGGCTCTTTCTTCAGCCAGTGCCACTTGTAAATGGTTTCTGGTTGGATTCACATCTCTTTGGATTTCCATGTTATCCTGACCAGTTCAGCAAAGCTAAGTTTTTGCTTGCTCTTTTCTGTCCATAAATTGTGGACTTATCCGTTCTGTGCTTTCTATGTTTGTCCAGCTTATCAGTATGAACTAATTCTGTCTTGCTGGAAGCTCTGGGAAGCAGATTTACCCTCCACACCTTTAGTCAGGTGTGGAGATTTTTTGTTAAACTCTGCGTGGATTTTTGTAGTGTTTTATACTGACCACACAGTATTCCATCCTGTCCTATCTATTTAGCTAGACTGGCCTCCTGTGCTCATCCTGGTTTCATTCTGTGTATGTCTATTCCCTCTCCACTCACAGTCATTATTTGTGGGGGGCTAATCTATCCTTTGGGGATTTTCTCTGAGGCAAGATAGTTTTCCTGCTTCTATCTTTAGGGGTAGTTAGCTCTTAGGCTGTGACGAGATGCCTAGGGAGAGTTAGGAGCATTCCACGGCTACTTCTAGTGTTGTGTTGAGCTTAGGGACTGCGGTCAGTACAGTTACCACTTCCTTCAGAGCTCGTTCCATGTTGCTCCTAGACCACCGTATCATAACAATCACCTCCCAGTCTGTGATATCAAAGCAGTCTTGTGGAGCCTCTTCTGCCACTGGAGTCCACTTCCTGATTAGCTTTACTGTCGCTGGTTGTTTGCTAATAACAGGTTGGTATGATGGAGACAATAGTATGAGGTTGTGGTCTGATTTCCCCAGGGGGGGGGCAGTGCTGACGAAGAATAGGCGTCTTTAACATTCGCATAGAGGAGAAACAATATACTGTTGTCCCTTGTGGCACATTTTACATATTGATAGAACTTTGCCAGAGCGAGCTTTTGAGATCATGGCTATGTTAAAGCCCCCAGAGATTACAGTTAACAAGTTTGGGTGCTTAGTCTGGAGGCAATCTAACACCCCTGACAATACTTCTCCAGCTGCCTCTTGGTTTGCGGATGGAGGTATACACATGACTACTGTAATGCAAATGGAGAATTCTCTAGGTAGATAGTAGGGCCTGAGGCCAACTGTGAAGAGTTCAATGTTTTGACAGCAATGACTTTCCTTCACAGTTACACGCCTGTTATGATCTGGTGGTTAGGACAAATAGTGGACCTGATAGTTAGAGCACCAGAAAAGACCTGATAGCACATTAATATAGGACAAGCTCTGGAAGTGGAACCTCTGCTGACCGCAATCACTAATCCTATCACGCACACTAGAAATAGCCGTGGAGCGCTCCTATCATGACCTAGGCGCCTCGTCACAGCCTCAGAACTAGCTAGCCCTAGAGATAGGAAAAATAAGCCTATCTTGCCTCAGAGAAAATTCCCCAGAGAAAAAGGCAGCCCCCCACATATATTGACTGTGAGTAAGATGAAATCACAAACACAGAGATGAAATAGATTTAGCAAAGAGAGGCCCAACTTACTAAACAGACAGAAGATAGGAAAGGTCACTTTGCAGTCAGCAAAAAACCCTACAAAAAGCCACACAGGGAGTGCAGGGAAAAATACCTTCCGCACCGACTAACGGAGCGGAGGCGCCCCTCTGCGTCCCAGAGCTTCCAGCAAGCAAGGCAAAATTCACATAAGCATGCTGGACAGAAAAAATAGCAAACAAGAAAAAAGCAAAGCAAAACTTAGCTTTTGCTGGAGGAAACAGGTAACCAGGAAGATCCAGGAGCGAACTAGACCAATGCTACAACATTGACAGCTGGCATGGGGCAAAGATCTAAGTGGAGTTAAATAGAGCAGCCCACTAACGAATTAGCCTCGTCACCTGTGGAAGGAAACTCAGAAACACCCACAGGCATCAGAGAAAGTCCATGGACAGAACCAGCTGAAGTACCATTCATGACCACAGGAGGGAGCCCGAAAACAGAATTCAAAACAGTACCCCCCCTTGAGGAGGGGTCACCGAACCCTCACGAGAGCCCCCAGGCCGACCAGGATGAGCCACATGAAAGGCACGAACCAGATCGGCCGCAAGAACATCAGAGGCAAAAACCCAGGAATTATCCTCCTGACCATAACCCTTCCACTTGACCAAGTACTGGAGTTTCCGTCTCGAAATACGAGAATCCAAAATCTTCTCCACCACATACTCCAACTCCCCCTCAACCAACACCGGAGCAGGAGGGTCAACGGATGGAACCACAGGCACCACGTATCTCCGCAATAACGACCTATGGAACACATTATGGATGGCAAAAGAATCTGGAAGGGCCAAACGAAATGACACAGGATTGATAAACTCAGAAATTTTATACGGACCAATGAAACGAGGCTTAAACTTAGGAGAAGAAACCTTCATAGGAGCATAACGAGACGACAACCAAACTAAATCCCCAACACGAAGTCGGGGACCCACGAAGCGCCGGCGGTTAGCGAAACGTTGAGCCTTCTCCTGGGACAATGTCAAATTGTCCACCACATGAGTACAAATCTGCTGCAACCTATTCACCACAGTATCTACACCAGGACAGTCCGACGACTCAACCTGCCCTGAAGAGAAACGAGGATGGAAACCAGAATTGCAGAAAAACGGCGAAACCAAAGTAGCCGAGCTGGCCCGATTATTAAGGGCAAACTCAGCCAACGGCAAAAAGGACACCCAATCATCCTGATCAGCAGAAACAAAGCATCTCAGATATGTTTCCAACGTCTGATTAGTTCGTTCGGTTTGGCCATTTGTCTGAGGATGGAAAGCCGAGGAAAAAGACAAATCAATGCCCATCCTAGCACAAAAGGATCGCCAAAACCTCGAAACAAACTGAGAACCTCTGTCTGAAACGATGTTCTCCGGGATGCCATGTAAACGAACCACATGCTTGAAAAACAATGGCACCAAATCAGAGGAGGAAGGCAATTTAGACAAGGGTACCAAATGGACCATCTTAGAAACGCGATCACAAACCACCCAAATGACCGACATCTTTTGAGAGACGGGGAGATCCGAAATAAAATCCATAGAAATATGCGTCCAGGGCCTCTTCAGGACCGGCAAGGGCAAAAGCAACCCACTAGCACGAGAACAGCAGGGCTTAGCCCAAGCACAAGTCCCACAGGACTGCACAAAAGAACGCACATCCCGTGACAAAGACGGCCACCAAAAGGATCTAGCCACCAAATCTCTGGTACCAAAGATTCCAGGATGCCCAGCCAACACCGAACAATGAAGCTCAGAGATAACTCTGCTAGTCCATTTATCAGGGACAAGCAGTTTCTCTGCTGGGCAACGGTCAGGTCTATCAGCCTGAAATTTTTGCAGCACCCGCCGCAAATCAGGGGAGATGGCAGACAAAATTATCCCCTCTTTGAGAATACCTGTCGGCTCAGAAACACCCGGAGAGTCAGGCACAAAACTCCTTGACAGGGCATGAGCCTTCACATTCTTAGAGCCCGGAAGGTACGAAACCACAAAATCAAAACAGGAGAAAAATAACGCCCATCGAACCCGTCTCGGATTCAACCGTTTGGCAGACTCAAGATAAGTCAAATTTTTGTGATCTGTCAAGACCACCACGCGATGCTTGGCTCCTTCAAGCCAATGACGCCACTCCTCGAATGCCCACTTCATGGCCAACAATTCTCGATTACCAACATCATAATTGCGCTCAGCAGGCGAAAACTTTCTAGAAAAGAAAGCACATGGCTTAATTCCCGAGCCATCAGAACTTCTTTGCGACAAAACAGCCCCTGCTCCAATCTCAGAGGCATCAACCTCAACCTGAAACGGGAGCGAAACATCTGGCTGGCACAACACAGGGGCAGAAGAAAAACGACGCTTCAATTCCTGAAAAGCATCCACGGCCGCAGAAGACCAATTGACCACATCAGCACCCTTCTTGGTCAAATCAGTCAACGGTTTAGCAACACTAGAAAAATTAGCGATGAAGCGACGATAAAAATTAGCAAAGCCCAGGAACTTTTGCAGGCTCTTCACAGATGTCGGCTGAGTCCAATCATGAATGGCCTGGACTTTAACAGGGTCCATCTCAACAGTAGAAGGGGAAAAAATGAACCCCAAAAATGAAACCTTCTGAACTCCAAAGAGACACTTTGACCCCTTCACAAACAAGGAATTAGCACGAAGGACCTGGAACACCATTCTGACCTGCTTCACATGAGACTCCCAATCATCCGAAAAGACCAAAATATCATCCAAGTACACAATCAGGAATTTATCCAGGTACTCTCGGAAGATGTCATGCATAAAGGACTGAAATATTGATGGAGCATTGGAAAGCCCGAATGGCATCACCAGATACTCAAAATGGCCCTCGGGCGTATTAAATGCTGTTTTCCATTCATCGCCCCGTTTAATACGCACAAGATTATACGCCCCTCGAAGGTCTATCTTGGTAAACCAACTAGCCCCTTTAATACGAGCAAACAAGTCGGACAGCAACGGCAAAGGATACTGAAATTTGACAGCAATTTTATTAAGAAGGCGGTAATCAATACATGGTCTCAAAGAACCATCCTTCTTGGCCACAAAAAAGAACCCTGCTCCCAACGGTGATGACGATGGGCAATTCCTCCAAGGATTCCTTTATATAACTCCGCATAGCGGCGTGTTCTGGCACAGATAAATTGAACAATCGGCCCTTAGGAAATTTACTACCAGGAATCAAATTAATTGCACAATCGCAATCCCTATGAGGAGGTAGGGCACTGGCTTTGGGCTCATCAAATACATCCTGATAATCCGACAAAAACTCCGGAACTTCAGAAGGAGTAGAAGACGAAATTGACAAAAATGGAACATCACCATGTACCCCCTGGCAACCCCAGCTGGACACGGACATAGATTTCCAGTCCAATACTGGATTATGGACCTGTAGCCATGGTAACCCTAAAACGACCAGATCATGCAGATTATGTAACACCAAAAAACGGATATCCTCCTGATGTGCAGGAGCCATGCACATGGTCAATTGGGTCCAGTACTGAGGCTTATTCTTGGCCAAAGGCGTAGCATCAATTCCTCTCAATGGAATAGGATGCTGCAAGGGCTCCAAGAAAAAAACACAGCGCCTAGCATACTCCAAGTCCATCAAATTCAGGGCAGCGCCTGAATCCACAAATGCCATAACAGAGTAGGAAGACAAAGAACAAATCAGAGTAACGGACAATAGAAATTTTGACTGTACCGTACCAATGGTGGCAGACCTAGCGAACCGCTTAGTGCGCTTAGGACTAGGGTTGAGCGAAACGGGTCGAAATTGTTCAAAAGTCGCCGACTTTTGGCAAGGTCGGGTTTCATGAAACCCGACCCGACCCCAGTGGGGGGTCGGCCATGAAGTCGGCGATCTTTTGAATCTGGAATCGGAATTCCGATCCCGATTCCCGATATGTTTAAGATATCGGGAATTGGTATCGGAATTCAGATTAAAGTGTAAAATATAGAATTAAAATAAAAAATATTGCAATACTTACCCTCTGACGCGCCCTGGTACTAACCGGCAGCCTTCCTCCTTCGAATCCGCGCTTCTAGGACCTTGCCGTGACGTCGCGGTGACGTCGCGGCTTGTGATTGGCCGCGCGGCCGCCCATGTGACCGCTCGCGCGGCCAATCACAAGCCGCGACGTCACCCGCGACGTCACCGAAGGTCCTGGAAGGCTGATTCTAAGGAAGGAAGGTTCCCGGTTAGTACCAGGGCGCGTCAGAGGGTAAGTATAAGGATATTTTTTATTTTAATTCTATATTTTACACTTAAATATGGATCCCAGGGCCTGAAGGAGAGTTTCCGCTCCTTCAGACCCTGGGAACCATGGAAACCCAATGCACTGCATTGGGTTTCGAGTTTCGGCCGACCCCGACCCCGACTTTTTTATAGGATCGGCCGATTTCACTCGACCCGACTTTTCCAATAGTCGGGTTTCGTGAAACCCGACCCGATCCTATAAAAGTGAAGGTCGCTCAACCCTACTTAGGACAATCGGAGATAGCATGAGTGGAATCACCACAGTAAAAACACAGCCCATTCCGACGTCTGTGTTCCTGCCGTTGAGCTCTGGTCAAAGTCCTATCACACTGCATAGGCTCAGGCCCATGCTCAGATAGTACCGCCAAATGGTGCACAGTTTTACGCTCACGCAAGCGCCGATCGATTTGAATAGCCAAAGACATAGACTCATTCAGACCAGCAGGCATGGGAAATCCCACCATGACATCTTTAAGGGCTTCAGAGAGACCCCTTCTGAAGATTGCTGCCAGGGCACTTTCATTCCACTGAGTGAGCACAGACCACTTTCTAAACTTCTGACAATATATCTCTGCTTCATCCTGACCCTGACACAGAGCCAGCAAGATTTTCTCTGCCTGATCCACTGAATTAGGTTCGTCATAAAGCAATCCGAGCGCCAGGAAAAACGCATCCACATCACGCAATGCCGGATCTCCTGGCGCAAGGGAAAATGCCCAGTCTTGCGGGTCACCACGTAACAAAGAAATAATGATCCTTACTTGTTGAGCAGGATCACCTGAGGAGCGAGGTTTCAAAGCTAGAAACAATTTACAATTATTTTTGAAATTCAAGAACTTAGATCTATCACCAAAATATAAATCAGGAATTGGAATCCTAGGCTCTAACATCGGATTCTGAACCACAGAATCTTGAATGTTTTGTACACTTATAGTGAGATTATCCATCAAAGAGGACAGACCTTGAATGTCCATGTCTACACCTGTGTTCTGAACCACCCAGAGGTAAAGGGGAAAAGTGAGACAGAACACGCTGCAAAGAAACAAAAATGGTCTCAGAGCTTCACTTTTCCCTCTATTGAGATGCATCAATACTTTTGGCCAGCTGTACTGTTATGATCTGGTGGTTAGGACAAATAGTGGACCTGATAGTTAGAGCACCAGAAAAGACCTGATAGCACATTAATATAGGACAAGCTCTGGAAGTGGAACCTCTGCTGACCGCAATCCCTAATCCTATCACGCACACTTGAAATAGCCGTGGAGCGCTCCTATCATGACCTAGGCGCCTCGTCACAGCCTCAGAACTAGCTAGCCCTAGATATAGGAAAAATAAGCCTATCTTGCCTCAGAGAAAATTCCCCAAAGGAAAAGGCAGCCCCCCACATATATTGACTGTGAGTAAGATGAAATCACAAACACAGAGATGAAATAGATTTAGCAAAGAGAGGCCCGACTTACTAAACAGACAGAAGATAGGAAAGGTCACTTTGCAGTCAGCAAAAAACCCTACAAAAAGCCACACAGGGAGTGCAGGGAAAAATACCTTCCGCACCGACTAACGGAGCGGAGGCGCCCCTTTGCGTCCCAGAGCTTCCAGCAAGCAAGGCAAAATTCACATAAGCATGCTGGACAGAAAAAATAGCAAACAAGAAAAAAGCAAAGCAAAACTTAGCTTCTGCTGGAGGAAACAGGTAACCAGGAAGATCCAGGAGCGAACTAGACCAATGCTACAACATTGACAGCTGGCATGGGGCAAAGATCTAAGTGGAGTTAAATAGAGCAGTCCACTAACGAATTAGCCTTGTCACCTGTGGAAGGAAACTCAGAAACACCCACAGGCATCAGAGAAAGTCCATGGACAGAACCAGCCGAAGTACCATTCATGACCACAGGAGGGAGCCCTAAAACAGAATTCACAACACACGCCCCAGATTGCATCCTGATTGCTTTGTCTCTATCATCCCAAACCATGTGAAACCCTGGAATCGAGACACTTGAATCCGGGACCTCCCCAAGTAACCAGGTTTCTGTAAAGCACATGAGACTGCATTACTTGAACTCTGTCTGGGTTTTAAACGGGATAGCAGTTCATCCATCTTATTTCCCAGTTGGCATACATTACCCATGATAATAGATGGGACTGCTGTTTTAAACCTTCTTCTCCTGGACTTCACCTTTTTTCCTGCTCTGCAGCCTCTGAAAGGTCTCCACTCTTCACGGGGAACAAGTGGTGTGGCCACAGCTAGAGTAGCCTTCATCCTGCCCAGCTCCAGAAGTCGATCCCTTGAAAGCACAACATGTTTAGTGAAAGACTTAGGCTTCTTTCACACTAGCGTCGGGCTCGGCCCGTCGCAGTGCGTCGGGCCGAGGTTACCGACGCTAGCGTTGTCTCCGCCGCACAACGGGTGCAGCGGATGCTGCTTTTCAGCGCATCCGCTGCCCCATTGTGAGGTGCGGGGAGGTGGGGGCGGAGTTCCGGCCGCGCATGCGCGGTCGGAAAAGTCGGTCCTTCGGCTGCAAAAAACGTTACATGGAACGTTTTTTGCGGCTGACGGTCCGCCACAACACGGCGCAACCGTCGCGCGACGGTTGCAATCCGTCGCAATGCGTCGTATAATGTTAGTCAATGGAGAAAAACGCATCCTGCAAACACTTTTGCAGGATGCGTTTTTTCTGCAAAACGACGCATTGTGACGGATTGCAGTTAACGCTAGTGTGAAAGTAGCCTTAGGGGCAACCAGCAGATCAGTGTTCCTGTCCTTTGCTCCAGTCCGCGCCGTATCTGTTTTCAGTATTCTCCTCTCTACAGGGAGGCTGCATCAGTAACCGACAAGGTAGAAGCCGTGTGTATTGTGGAACTGTGGCTGGTAGTGGTTGCATTAGATTTATGTCCATGGATGCGTCGCATCACTGGTATCCATTTAGGAGTTGCATGCACCTGTAGGGGGGATGTACGCAGTAGTGGCAGATATGGGTGCTGATCCAGCGCTGCATGTCCAGAGGCAGTTGGTTGTATGGGTGAATGGTTTCCGCCTTCCCACAATGGTCTGTCATACAGGAACAGTGCGATCCACAAAGTATAAACCATCAATCAATCCACGGTTACAAATTAGGAGTCCATAAAGGTACCAAAGCCAGTAGAAAGTCCAAAATAAAGTCCAAAAGAACAGACAACATACAGAGACAAAAGAAACAAAAGAGTAGCTGCTGCTGCAATGGGCTGCCAGTAGCACGGCGCTGTGTTATGTCCTCTGACTTGCAGAGAGCAGATAGGCATGTCTGCTCCCTCCGAAGTATAGAGATATAGCTCTCTAGTATATGTATCTCTCTAGTAAAGTGCAGTGTAGCATGTATGAGCAGGTTGCGAGATGCTGCTCGAGAATGGAATACTACGCTGCTACAAATGACTCAGAGCACAGTATGATATTAAAACTTTTCTTTATCACTTGTGCAAAGAATGACAGAGTTTTCTCCCCAACACAATATGGGCCACAATAGCCACAGCTCACACAATACACGTTATGCAGCCTGAGAGACCCCAAGTGCCAAGTTCACAGACAGGAATCAGACTACCCCAAGACTATACCACTCCCACCCTTATCTGTAACAGGCTTACACGGGGTTAAATCATAATGACAACCCAAGACTTCCAAATGACCCTGATCAAAAGTTTACATACCCTGGTGATTTTGGCCTGATAACATGCACAGATGTTGACACAAATGGGTTTGAATGGCTTAAAGGTAACATTCTCACCTGTTAGGCTATGTGCACACGTCAGGATTTCTGGCAGAAATTTTCCTGACAAAAACCTGACATTTCTGCCAGAAATCTGCATACGTTTTTTTAGCTTTTTTTCTGCATTTTTGATGCGTTTTTTGCGCGTTTTTGATGCATTTTTGATGCGTTTTTTACAAATGCATAGAATAGTGGGAAAAACATGAAAAAAACCCGCAAAATTAATGAACGTACTGCTTTTTTTACCGCGATGCGTTTTTTTTCATGGAAAAAAACGCATCATGTGAACAAAAATTGCAGAATGCATTCTAAATGATAGGATGCATATGTCTGCAGTTTCTAATGTGGTTTTATCATGAAAAAAATGCAAAAAAACCTGAACGTGTGCACATACCCTTACCCGTTTGCTTGTAATCAGTGTGTGTGCATAAAAGCTGAGTGAGTTTCTGAGATCCAGACAGACTCTTGCATCTTTCATTCACTGATGTTTCTGAATAGTGAGTCATGGGGAAAGTAAAAGAATTGTCAAAGGATCTGCGGGAAAAGGTAGCTGAACTGTATAAAACAGGAAAGGGATACAAAAATATATCCATGGAATTGATAATGCCAGTCAGCAAAGTTTGAACTGTGAATAACAAATAGAAAATCAGGGGATCTGTAAAATCAAAACCACAGTCAGGTAGACCAATAAAAATATTGTCCACAACTGCCAGGAAAATTGTTTGGGATGCAAATAAAAACCCACAAATGACATCATCTAAAATACAGGACTCTCTGAAAACTAGCCATGTGGCTGTTTCAAGATGCACAATAAGGAGTCACTTAAAGAAAAATGGGCTGCATGGTTGAGTCGCCAGAAGAAAGTCATAACTGCGCAAATGCCACAAATTATCTTACCTACAAAACGCAAAATAGCACAGAGACAAGCCTCAAAACTTCTGGAACAAGGTAATTTGGAGTGATGAGACCAAAATTGAACTTTTTGGACCCAACTATAAACATTACATTTTGAGAGAGGTCAACAAGGCCTATGATGAAAGGAACACCATTCCTACTGTAAAGCACAGAGGTGGATCATTGACGTTTTGAGGATGTGTGAGCTACAAAGGCACAGTAAAAAACTTGGTCAAAGTTGCAGAAAAGATGAATGCAGCACGTTATCAGCAAATAATAGTGGCAAATTTGCACTCATCAGCCCAGAAGATACGCATGAGATGTACTTTGACGTTCCAACATGACAACGATCCAAAGCACATGGCCAAGTCAACCTGTCATTGGCTACAGCAGAACAAAGTGAAGGTTCTGGAGTGGCCAACTCAGTATCCTGACCTCAATATGATTGAGCCACTCTGGGGAGATCTCTAGAGCGCAGTTTATGCTGGACAACCCAGGAATTTACAGGAACGATGTCTCATTTTGGTTTTTATGGTGTTCATTGTAAGGTAAAAAAATTCTGAAGGTCTTAAAAAACAATTTGTGTTGCCTTTTTCCCAGGACCCGTAACATTCTAATTTTTGTACTGATTGAGCTGTGTCAGAGATTGTTCTTGCATTGAGTGCTGATGTTTTTTATAACACCAACTTGAGGTAAATATGATGTTTTTATCATTTTTCATTTTTTTTAGGCAGATGTAGTGACCAATATATACACAATTCAAGCGTTTTCATTTTTTTTCCCCTAGCACAATTTATCTTATGGGTTAATTCATGTTATATTTTGATACATTGGACTTTTACAGATGTGCCAATATCAAATATGTTTGTTTTATTCAATCACTTATGCTATATGCAGTACCTTAGTATGGTAGAATTCAGTCAAAATTGAGGTTTTCTATGTAGCTTAGCTTGTGGCAGGAGTACCAATATAGCAGCAACTGGGGTTTCATCTATTTTCGGCTGCTATGGTAGCTCATTGGTGTACTGCGATCACATCACATGAAAGTGGGCAATGAAAACATGTTTACATGAGCACCTGCAACCGTTCCATTTAAACTTTGCTGTCCGAGATTGACAGAGGTTAGCATCAGTAATCCGAGCTCAGTGCTAAGCCAATGCATTTAGACATAAGTATGTAATTTGTATCTGGCATCTACCCTGTGTGGAGGAAGCTCAGCTCCTGAGCCCCCTGCACACACGATCAGACTCACAATGACATACAGTACAGACCAATAGTTTGGACACACCTTCTCATTTAAAGATTTTTCTGTATTTTCATGACTATGAAAATTGTAAATTCACACTGAAGGCATCAAAACTATGAATTAACACATGTGGAATTATATACTTAACAAAAAAAGTGTGAAGAACCTAGAATATAAGACATATTTTCAGTTGTTTCAAAGTAGCCAACTTTTTTTCTTTGAGGACTGCTTTGCACACTCTTGGCATTCTCTTGATGAGCTTCAAGAGGTAGTCACCGGAAATGGTTTTCACTTCACAGGTGTGCCCTGTCAGGTTTAATAAGTGGGATTTCTTGCCTTATAAATGGAATTGGGACCATCAGCTGTGTTGAGCAGAAGTCTGGTGGATACACAGCTGATAGTCCTACTGAATAGACTGTTAGAATTTGTATTCTGGCAAGAAAAAAGCAGCTACGTAAAGAAAAATTAGTGGCCTTCATTACTTTTGGGAAAACTTTGAAAGTGTCCCCAAGTGCAGTTGCAAAAACCATCAAGCGCTACAAAGAAACTGGCTCACATAATAACCGTCCCAGGAAAGGAACACCAAGAGTCACCTCTGCTTCTGAGGATAAGTTTATCCGAGTCACCAGCCTCAGAAATCGCAGGATAACAGCAGATCAGATTAGAGACCAGGTCAATGCCACACAGAGTTCTAGCAGCAGAAACATCTCTACAGCAACTGTTAAGAGGAGACTGTGCAGCAGGCCTTCATGGTAAAATAGCTGCTAGGTAACCACTGCTAAGGACAGGCAACAAGCAGGAGAGACTTGTTTGGGCTAAAGAACACAAGAAATGGACATTAGACCAGTAGAAATTTGTGCTTTGGTCTGATGAGTCCAAATTTGAGATCTTTGGTTCAAACCACCGTGTCTTTGTGTGACGCAGAAAAGGTGAACGGATGGACTCTACATGCCTGGTTCCCACCATGAAGCATGGAGGAGGAGGTGTGATGGTGTGGGGGTGCTTTGCTCGTGACACTGTTGGGGATTTATTCAAAATTGAAGGCATACTGAACCAGCATGGCTACCACAGCATCTTGCAGCGTCATGCTATTCCATCCGGTTTGCGTTTAGTTGGACAATGACCCCAAACACACTTCCATTCTGTGTAAGGGCTATTTGACCAAGAAGGAGAGTGATGGGGTGCTACGCCAGATGACCTGGCCTCCACAGTCACCAGACCTGAACCCAATCGAGATGGTTTGGGGTGAGCTGGACCGAAGAGTGAAGGCAAAAGGGCCAATAAGTGCAAAACATCTCTGGGAACTCCTTCAAGATTGTTAGAAGACCATTTCCGGTGACTAACTCTTGAAGCTCATCAAGAGAATGCCAAGAGTGTGCAAAGCAGTCATCAAAGCAAAAGGTGGCTACTTTGAAGAACCTAGAATATAAGACATATTTTCAGCTGTTTCATACTTTTTTGTTCAGTATATAATTCCACATGTGTTAATTCATAGTTTTGATGCCTTCAGTGTGAATTTACAATTTTCTTAGTCATGAAAATACAGAAGGTGATCAGTGCCAAAGCATAGCTAAATAGAAATGGAGAACGGAATAAGAGAACGGATATTATGTATTATTATTGAACTCGTGTATTTGCATCTATGATATTATGCTTTTTTTATGTTTTGTGTTATTAGCATAATTGTCTCATTTACATGACTAATTGTTCACCTCATTTCCCTTTCCTCCATTTCTATTTAGCTATGCTTTTGCACTGATCACAGATATTGTTATGATTAAGAACACTTTTGTTCGAAACGCGTAATAAATCACTCACTATTTTAAAATTATGTTTTTAGAGGCATTGTAATAAAATGAAGTTTTTAACGTCCACTCAATAACCTGATTTTGGATGTCTGTCACTGGAATTTTTTGTTTGATAACAATGCTGAATGCCTGCGTCTTCCTGGCACTTTCGTCTGGCCGCAAGCATTCAGCACAATGAAGGTGCAGTCACACAAGTGCGCGATCCATCAATTGAAATGAAACGGCTTCCATTATAATTAAGGTATATTAGTTTCCATGATTATCCTTGTGTTTGACATTTAAAATAATGGATTTCAGGAATGAATATCGTTATTTGTCCCTGGTGTTGTGTAAATGGTCCCCAAACGATGAATATTTATATATTGAAATTTCAAATTGCACTCTCTGATGAGCGTTACCTCTAAAGTATACCATATTTTTTATTTTGTTGGTATTTTTGGTAAAAAAAAGTTGATGGTGGGATGAAATTGATTAAACTGTGGAACGTCTTTAGCTGTGGCTCAGACTCCGTCCAGATTAGGCTTGAGCAAAATGGATCGGACAAATTCAAAAGTCACCGACTTTTGGCAAAGTCGGGTTTCATGAAACCCGACCCGATCCTAGTGTGGGATCGGCCATGCGGTCGGCGATCTTCGTGCCAAAGTCGCGTTTCGTATGATGCATTTGGCGCCATTTTTTCAGCCAATGAAGGAGCGTGGGCAGAGTGATGACATAGGTCGTAGGGGCGTGGACGCCTATCGCCATCTTGTCGCTTGTGCGCTGTAGCGATTTGCAATGTGTAGCACCAGCTTTTCTGTTCAGGGACGGAGGAGAGAGAGAGAGAGAGAGAGAGAAGAAGAAGGAAAAAAAAAAAGATAGATTTCACATTGACTTTGCATTGGGTTTCGTGTTTCGGTCAATCCCCGACTTTTCGCCATAATCGGCCGATTTCACTCGACTCGACTTTTGAGATAGTCGGGTTTCGTGAAACCCGACTCGATCCTAAAAAAGTAAAAGTCGCTCAACCCTAGTCCAGATGAATAAAATATCATCAATGTAGCGGTAGTAGGCCAGAGGTCTGATGGGACATGAGGACAAAAATGGGTATTATTACCTACCGATAATTCGGTTTCCAGGAGTCCATCCTGACAGCACATTGGAGGACGTCCTCCTCCTCCTTGCAGGGACAGGAAACACAACACGAGAGGTTAAAAGGTCCCACTCCACCCCCTTTCCCTCAGTGTTTTGACAAGTACCACACCATGGATAGATATACTTTGAAAACTTTATTTAACCAAACATATTACAGCATATGAACTGGCATGCATAGGGGGGGAAATAACGGTGCTGTCAGGATGGAGAATTATCAGTAGGTAATAATACCCATTTTCCAGGACATCCCCCTGACAGCACATTGGAGAATACCAAAGGAAACTTCGTTTAGGGTGGGACAACTGCTTGGAGAACTTTTCTCCCATAAGATGTCTGCTGAGCTGCTACTACATCTAGCTTATAGTGCTTACAGAACGTGTTTACTCTGGCCCAAGTTGCTGCCTTGCAAATCTGATCTAGGGACGCTCCTGCTCGCTCAGCCCATGATGCTGAAACAGCCCTAGTAGAGTGTGCTTTAATCCCTGTTGGGCAAGCTATCCCTTCTGATGCGTAGGCTTTTGAAATTATAGTGGTAATCCATCTAGCTATTGACGCCCTGGAAGCTTTTTTACCTTTATTCTTACCCCCAAATAGAATAAAAAGATTAGAATCCTTCCTCCAGGAGCTAGTGGCCTCTAGATAGTTTAATACTGCCTGCCTAACATCAAGGGAGTGTAAAGCCTGTTCTTTTTCATTAGAAGGGTTCTCACAAAAGGAAGGTAAAATTATTTCCTGATCTCGATTTTTGGCTGAAGCTATTTTAGGGATAAAAGCTGGATCTAATTTTAGGATTATATGGTCCTCTCGGACTTGAAGATATGGATCCTTAATTGACAGTGCCTGAATTTCCCCTACGCGTTTAGCTGTTGTAATCGCTACTAGGAAGGCCGTCTTCCAGGTACGAACTGAAATAGGCATGTCCTCTTCCAGAGTATAGGGATCTTTACATAGAGCCCTGAGGACCAAATTTAAGTCCCATGTAGGAGCTAGCTGTCTTAAGGTAGGCCGTAATCTTTGGATGGCCTTCACAAATCTGATTACCCAGGGGTGGGAGGCTAATGGATAATCCAGGAAAGTACTAAGGGCCGAGATCTGAACTTTAATCGTACTTGGCCTAAGCCCCAAATCAAAGCCTGCCTGTAAAAATTTTAATACTCTAGGAACATCTAAGGCCCCCGGAATCACAACTGACCCGCCACTTTCCAAACAAAATTTTTTCCAGATTTTGTGGTAGATGGCTGAGGTGACAGGCTTCCTACTAGCCTGGATAGTTGTAATTACTTCATCTGAAAGACCTCTGGATTTCAAGATGTCCCTCTCAGGATCCATGCTGATAGATGTAGTCTCTCCGGGTCTTGGTGTAAAACGGGCCCTTGATGAATTATATCCTTCCATAACGGGAGTTTGATAGGGTCTTCCGTTGTCATGGCCCCCAACAATGGGAACCAACTTCTCTTTGGCCAGAATGGTACAATCGTCAGCACTGTTGCCTGGTCTTCTTGAATCTTCCTGAGCACTACTGGAATAAGTGCTATTGGTGGAAATGCGTAAGACAGAGGCTCGTTCCATGCTTGACTTAAGGCGTCGACTGCTTCCTGCATGTCTAAAGGGTTGAGGGAATAAAATCTGGGCACCTTTGAATTTTTCCTTGTGGCAAATAAGTCTATCCTGGGCGTTCCCCAACGGTGGCAAAGTATCTGGAACATTTCTTGATTTAGTTCCCATTCGGTTGGACAAACTTTTCTTCTGCTTAGATAGTCGGCTAGTATGTTCTGTGACCCTTCTAGATGCACTGCTGTTATAGATAAGACCACGTCTTCTGCCCAGGCAAATATTCTCTGCGCTAGACCTTGAAGCGCTTTGTGTTTGGAACCTCCCTGATGTCTCAAAAAGGATACCGCTGTTACATTGTCGGATAGGACTTTTACATGTTTGTCCTTTAGGCGTGAACGGTTTCTTCTGAGAGCCTCCCAAACTACGTATAATTCTCTGTAATTTGACGACATTTGACTGATCTCTTCGGGCCACTTGTCCTGAAAGAATTTCCCTTCCAGGTGCGCTCCCCATCCCCACTGACTTGCGTCTGTGGTGATTATCACACAAGGGGTTGATATCCAAGGGATGCCCCTTTTTAGATTGTAGTCCTGGGTCCACCATCGTAGTGATCTTCTTGTCTTCATTGATAGCTCTAGCCTCTTGTCTAATGAGGAACGACGTTGATCCCATACCATGAGTACTTGTTCTTGTAAAGGCCTTGAGTGAGCCTGAGCCCATCTGACACACGGAATGCAAGCTGTCATCTTCCCCAAGACTTTCATGGCTGCTCTTATCGTCACTGGACTTCTTTGGAACTCTAAAATCATCTTCTTTAATGAGGTTCGTTTGTCCCTTGGTAAGAAGGACTGCCTGGTTGTAGAATCCAAGAGTACTCCTAGAAATATCTTCCGGGATTCTGGCTTTAGATGTGATTTTTTCCGGTTGACCACCCATCCTAGTTCCTCTAATACTGCTATGACCCGATCTCTGTGTTGCAGCAGAATGATCCTTGATCGTGCCACAACCAGAAAATCATCCAAGTATGGAATTATTGTTATTCTTTGGTTTCTTAGGAAAGCCACCACCTCTGCTACCAATTTTGTGAAAATTCTTGGGGCAGATGCTAGACCGAATGGGAGGCATTGAAATTGGAAGTGGCAGGTGATGTCCAGGAATCTTACCGAGAATCTCAGTAGCTCCTGAGAAGAGGGATGTATCGGGACCTGATAATACGCACTCTTCAGATCGAGAGTGCACATTACCGAATCTTTGTTTATAAGATGAATGATGGACCTGATCGACTCCATTCTGAAACGTTTGTATTTGACGAATACGTTCAGAGGTTTTAAATTTATTATTGTACGGGATTCCCCTGACGGTTTTGGAATTGAAAATAGAGAGGAATAGTGACCTGTACCTATTTCTGGAGTAGGAACCCGAACTATAACCCCGGAGTCGAACAGTTTTTGTAGGTCTAGAAACATAGGGGAATTTTTGGCTACCATTGTTGGTAAGATACACCTCTGTGGTACGCGAGATATTAACTCTATTCTGTAACCCTCTGAGATTATCTTGAGGACATAACCGTTGTCTGAGATCTGACTCCATTGTTTTAGGAAGAAACTTAATCTCCCGCCTATACCTCTGGCGTCATTGTTTCCTTGGTCTATAGCCAGAACCGAACAATGAATTCCTACTCCTTCTATTCTGAGCGTAGGAACCCCTAAAGGATCCTCTACCTGATCTCCATTGCTCTCTATACTCCGGTAGTCTGCGGGGGGGGGGGGGGAGGGGGAGGGGGGAGAGGCCTCCTCCGAAAGGGCTGAAATTTCCTGGGTTTATCCTCGGGAAACCCTCTTTTACTGTCAGCTGCTGACTCTAGGATGTCATCTAAGGCCTGACCAAATATCCTGGAACCTGTGAATGGAATGGCGCATAATTTATTTTTGGATGCATTATCCCCCGACCAAGATCTAAGCCAAATAGCCCTTCGGGTTGCGTTGGACAAGGAGCTATTCCTAGCCGCAAATCTCACAGATTCAGCCGATGTGTCTGCCATAAAGGCCGTGGCTGACTTAATGATAGGCAGAGAAGCAATTATATCCGCCCGTGGAGTTTTATTAATTAAATGTTCTTCCAACTGTTTCATCCACAGGAACATGGATCTTGCTACCGACGTGGCAGCGATGTTAGTCTTTATTAAAGCTGCTGAAGTCTCCCAGGCTCAACGCAAAAGGATATCCGCCTTGCGATCCATTGCATCCTTGAGACTAGATGAATCTTCGAAAGGTATAGATGTTTTCTTTGCCACCTTGGCTATAGGGACATCTACCTTAGGAATTTCTTCCCATGTCTTGATCTCTTCTGAATCAAACGAGAGACGGTTTTTAAACTCTCTGGACATCACCAATCTTCGTTCCGCATCTTTCCATTCTTGTGAGATCATCTTACGTATATGTTCACTCACCGGGAACACCGTCCGTTCCTGATATGTGAGCCCTCCGAACATCTGATCTTGTCTAGATTTCGGACGTGGATCTTCTTTCACTTGCATAGTACGTCTGACCGCCTGGACTAGTTCTTCTGTTTCTTCGACTGGAAAGTAATACCTTTTCCCTTCCTGTTCTTCCATTGGCACTTCTCCTTCTTCTTGATCAGAACCTCTGTATTCTGATTCCGCCTCCGATGAACCATCCTGATCCTCCTGTTCTGGATCCTTTCTTGGTCTTTTACGGGCCGGGCCCGGACTGTACACTTCCCGTTGCGACATTGAGGCCAAGGAATTCTGGACCTCCTCCTGGATTATACTCCTCATTTCAGACAACATTGATGGTTGTTCCTCTCTGACAATTTTCTTAATACAAGAGCTGCACAGATCCTTCTTGTATGCTTCTGAAAGTTTTGCGTTACATAGAGAGCACCTCTTAGATTTAGTCAATGTCTTGCCAGACCTTTTAGTCTGAGGGAGGGGAGCTTGACTGGCCTCTTTATCCTAAGTGTAAGAATAAGGACAAGAACGGCTCAGTGTGTGCAGGCGTATATTTGAGTACTCTGCGCATTGCGCACTTACCCCTATCTCCTCATTCCTGTTCTCCATATCTTCTGTGGAGAAATGCTACTATAAGTAAATGATCTCATATGATCCCATATGTATAAAAGGGATATAGCAGCGTCTGCTGCACTCACCCTTAGTCTCCGGCATGTCTGCAGCAGTCTGCTCGCATGGACCCTTCTGTCCTGCAGCAAATATTCTCCAGGGATTCACTCCGGCGCTCTCTTACCACCAGAGGAAGCGCTGGATAACCATCTGCGAGTGCCCTGAGCTTTGCGCCCTTAAAGCTGCTTACTTCCGAGTTCCACCAGGTGGAACGCACGCCGAGATGGCCCCGTCCCCGGATCTGACGTCACCTTACCTGCGCCTGACACCGGAAGTACTGCACTCGGTCTAACAATCTTACTTCCGCGTTCCACTCAGTGGAACGCACGCCTGCCGCTGGCGCCGGACCTCTTGCGGCGCCTCTTCTCCTGGCGCCCGAACCGAGAGCCCCCCACCGGGAGGAAGCGGTTCGACCCAGGAGCTCGTCCGCTCGACTGGTCTTTTGGCAGAGGGACTCCCCACTGGGAAGTTTCTGCCTGGGGCTTAGTGATGCGGGGAAAGGATATTGGCGTTAGCCGCACGATCCCCTGAGCCCTCCGGACTGGTGAGTCTTCCCGCTTGTATAGCGCTGTATCCTCTCGTGTGTCCCTCCATGCAGGGACAGGAAAAACACTGAGGGAAAGGGGGTGGAGTGGGACCTTTTAACCTCTCGTGTTGTGTTTCCTGTCCCTGCAAGGAGGAGGAGGACGTCCTCCAATGTGCTGTCAGGGGGACGTCCTGGAAAAGTCGCTTTCAAGCTTGGCCATGAAAAGATTTGCATACTGTGGAGCCATTTTTCTTCCCATTGCTGTGTCAGTCTCCTGTAGATATATCTTGTTGACAAATTAAGAGTAATTGCGGGTGAGGATGAATTTTATAAGTTTCACCACAGAATCAGCATCAGTCCCTGTGTTTTCAAGGAAGAATTTGCAGGCATTTGATCCATTCTGGTGTGGGATATTAGAGTACAAAGATTCCACATCCATGGTGGCCAGGATGATTCTTTCTGGTAGAGGACCTATTGCTGCTAGTTTATTCAATAGGTCAGCAGTGTCCCGAATGAAGCTGGGTGTATCCTTTACCAGTGGTTTAAGAATACCCTCTACCCATCCAGATACCTGCTCAGTAAGGGTGCCCACACATGAAATAATTGGTCTTCCTGGATTTCCAGATTTGTGGATTTTGGGAAGCATGTAGAATGTCCCTATTCTTGGACTCTCTGGCATCAGATCATTGGTTCTTATGGATTCATCAGGCAGACAAGATACCAACTTGTTTAGTTCCTTGTAATAGTCCTGTGTAGGATCTGACTCCAATTTTTTGTAGTAGCGTGTGTCCATAAGTTGTCTGTTTGCTTCCTTCATATAGTCTGATGTGTTCATCATGACTATTGCACCACCCTTGTCAGCAGGTTTAATGATGATTTCTTTGTTGGTTTTCAAAGACTGTATGGCCTTCTCTTCTGGGCACTGAAGTTGGATGCTTGTCTCCTGTTAGTATCTATGATGGTGGATTTTATCAAATGAATGAAGGAGTCTATATATTTTTCCAGATGAGGGTTGCGTCCTGGTGGAGGTGTCCAGTCTGACCTCTTATTGGTTGTTAGGATCCCTTTTCCTTCAATCCGAGTGTTTTCTAAATCTTCTGTATCATTGAAATATTCCCTCAGGTGCAGTCTCCTGAAAAAATGTTCCATATCACTGTAGAGTTCAGTTTTATCTAGGGCCTTAGTAGGACAAAAAGAGTCCTCTGGAAAGCACAGCCAGCTCCACTTGGTTGGGTTTAGAGAGATTAATGACACAGATGCTTTTGTGTCTGGAATGGAGTGGTTGTCCATGTTGTCAGATTTTGGCTTTGTTTGTATCTGTTTGTATAGAGTGAGTCCTGAATTGAGGCACAATCTGTGTAGTTTCTTTTCCTTGTTATGAATCAGAAAGGTCCATAGTTTGTTGTAGTATTGTTGTAATTTTTTCTCTGTGTTTTCTGTAAGTGTTTTCCTCAGAGTTTCAAATTGCCCTTGGGCTTTACTCTTTATGCTGTAGCAGACATGCTAAAAGTGGTTCCTTAGTCTCTCAGAAGGCCCGCTAGGGCTGTGGGGTACTTTGGCCGGGGCCGGTGGTCATTAAAGAGGTAGTCATGGTGGCAGTGACCCGGTCTGTGGCCCTGGACATCCAAGTTAAAGGAAAAGTCTTTAAAGGGGTTGTTGTGAATAAAGAATGTTCGTGACTCCACCTGTGGTATTCGGTCAGGGATGAATGACGCTGCTTAAAGGGGTCCACTGGGGATGATTTTATTGCAGCAGGGATGGTTTGGCTTCCCACAGGTGAAGCTTTATCCCGGCATAGTGGGTATAGATGACAGACGGTGTAGTGCCGGAAAGAATTGGAGGACACAAAGTTGCAGTATCTTTACCTTTATTGGTAGTATGCAGCCACAGTCCAGGATACCGGTAACAGGTGATGGTGAGGTCCAGCCAGCCTGGAAGTGATTTGGAATCCCCCTAGCCAGGTGGGGTTAGAAGGCTTCCTCACTGCGCTGTGGTTGTAGTCCCTTGCTGCCTAAGGATTCACACAAGGTCCTCACTTTCTCTCTGTCCTCTTAATAGGACAATATCCATATGGCAGGAAAGCCTTTTTACAGGTGTCCCTGCTTGCGGCGACTCCGGGCTCTATATGCTGCTGTGCCTTCAGATGTAATGGTGGACAGGCGACTTGAAATCTCCTGCCCGCCAGTTTCTGCTGTGGGCCATACAGTTGCCCCCACAACCTCGGAATTCTGGCCGGGGGGTATTCTGCGCTGATTCTGGAGTGAGCCCTCTTGCAACTCCACTTCCAGTATCTTTCCTCTCCTTCGCCTCTTCTCCCCTCACAGTCTCTTACAATCTGCTCTGTCTCTCTCTTCTCTTTCCAGTAGCTGCAGAGCCTTGTGTCTGCACGGCCTCAGCTACAAGGACAACTTTACATGTCTTCTTCCTGAGGAGTAGAGGTCTGTTAAAATGATGCTGTATAATAAATATATTGTGGAACATATGTCCCAACCAAGGAGAAGGAGGAGAGGTGAAGGAGACACACACCAGGTACAGCAAAGTCAGAATACTCTATCAAAATCCTGGGCCAGTTTCATGACACTCTTCCAGCATCCATGCCCTCATGACCGGGTATTTTTGACAAGGAGGGAAAAGTTTTAAAAGATTGTCAAGCAATACCTGGAGGACCAAACCAGTGTGCTCCCTAATTTCTCTGCGACCTTCAGCTAGTGAGTCTCAAAGCTGTACACCTGGCATGAGCTGTCCCTCTATGACTCAGATTTGTTGTGCTGCCCTGCTGCTAAAGTCTTGTCTAAGCAGATTTTTTTTGTGCTACAGGGGGTCATAACAGACAGATGCTTTCGCCTGCCAATAGAAAGTGCTTACAAACTCACTCTGATAGCAATGAACAAAGCCTGGCTTAGACCCGACTTTTACACACCAACAGATGATAGCAACACATATAGTGTTTTTAATGTTCTATATTTTAATGAGGCCCACAAGTTGTTGCCTTGCAGGGTCTATGGATGACCCTACTTATATTTTTTTCCTTGCAAAGCTTTTAGAAGTGCAACAGTACCACAACTACACTTTGTTCACAGTATTTGAATGAGGCAATACAGTTGGGGCCTTCAAGGGTGTATGGATGACCCTGCTTATATCGTTTGGCAGGTGTTGAACTTAGTGCATAGCCCTCATAAGTCTAGGAGTACCAATACATAACAATTTGAACAGAATTTGTAGAAAGCCCTCCTTTATGTCTAGTACCATCTGTGTATCTGAGTCCCTAATTTTTGGCAGTTTTAGTTAATCATAAATTACACTTCAATTTCCAATTTTTTAATGAACAAATCAATTTTGGTTCACTGAAATTATATATTTTTTTAATATTTTTTAAATTTTGCCTTGTATACAAGTCATTATTTAGGAAAAATGCTTCTTAACTTTTTTTTCTGCAGAATGCAATTTCTCATCGATTTGCAATGTTTTATTTTCTGTCAATAAAGTGGAGTAAAAGTGGGAATCAAAGATGCTTCCAGGGTTCTTCCCCATTCTTTTCTCCTTCCATTCAGAACTTTTTCCATTCATTTCAACATTTTCACTGCCCCCCACACCTGTTTGTAGAGTCTGCTGGAAAAATTTCTGGCATTTCCCATTGACTCCCATTATACTTGTTACTCAAAACAAGCATTTGTGCATTAGGAATTGCTTGATTTGAGCAACGAGCACCAAAGCATTTTAGTGCTCGCTCAACTCTAGATAACATCATTGCATTGCAACTGCCTCCACTGGCGAGGTCACAGATTGAAACATGGAGACATTTCTCCAATCCGTCATTGCTTTCAATGCTACAGAATGCTGATATAAAAACCAAAAGAAATTAACTGGAATATAAGTTGGTATGCATACATTGTGTAGCAATATGTTGAAACTGGGCACTAAACAGACAAAACCTAAGATTAAAAACAAAGCGAGCATATACCCTACAGTAAATAAATAGTTATAGTGCAAGAAAATAATATAGTGTAATTCAGGTACGGACTGGGACCGAAGTTCAGCCCTGGCATTTGAAATCACACAGGCCCATGGTGCCCCCGTGTCCAAGCAGCAGATGGGATATATTACTAAAATTACTCTGGATGGAGAAAAGCAAGATTTGCTACATGACCAATATTTCAAATGATTTCTGTGGCCTACTGGGGTAAGTGATGGAGTGACTTTGTGCTCCTTCACAACTCTGAACAGTATGGGTGTCTTGAGAACACCAATTCTGTTAATAACATAGCAGACAAGGTGGCCCACAACCAGACAGGCCCTTCTGGCATTTGCCAGAATTGCCTGTCCGGCCCTGGTGTAATTGGTTAACATAATTTTGATCAAAACACAAAAACCATCCCACCACATCACGGTGAACCTAGTTGGGACGGTCCTAACCTCTAGTATTAAAACCTTACCATATGTCAAATGAAGGCCGGACTAATAAACACTCAGCAATGGGGAGCTATATAAACATAACGAGCAGCTCAAAGAAAAGGGAGACCATGCCCTTATTTGTACAGAGCGCAAAAACCTGAAACAAATTCCAAAACAAATGAGCTGGAATATAAGTTGGTGTACATGCAGTGTGTAGCCAGATGTTCACACTTGCCACTAAACAGACAAACAGAAAGAATGCAGATATAGTTGAAAGTGGTACAAGACTACCTGGGGCCCCTGACACATTAAGTTCAATATCACTTGTGTGGTATTGCTATAAGGTATGATACTTTCCAAATACTTTACTAATCCCTGCTCTGTCACTGTGTGATGTACAGAAGTAATAAGCAACACAGGGCACTGTCCGTGTGCATTGTCAGAATACCTGGCTTGCAGAGACCAACGCCGCCTTCGGAAGTGACATCACCTCTTTGAACCCTTCACCCCAAAGCCTGTTTTCACCTTCCTGACCAGGCCATTTTTTTCAATTCTGATCACTGTCATTTCATGAGGTCATAACTGTTATAAACTTAGTGCTAAGTGCAGTGGAGATCAGTATCATGGGTCAGAAAAGAGGCCGAGAGACAACAGGTTAAGAGTTCAATAATATTTATGATGGTATGCAGGTAAACAGCTATGACACAGCAAGTTAGTAGCAGACAGAGCTGGATAAGCAGTAAGCACGTGTACAGACCGTGGAAGTCCAAGTATGTCAGATTCAGAGACCTGGAGACCAGGCCAGGCCTCCTAGCAGGGAACAGTCCAGCAGCAGAGACGAGTGCAGAGCAGATCCAGGGAAACAAGTCTTACGATGAAAAGATGTAGATCCGGAGACAGATGGGGTATCCCAAGGTAACGAAGAAACCAGCAAGATAGCAGTTCTTCCAGCTTGATCACAAGTCCAGGAACAAGATACTCAAGCAATGAGTAATATACAGAGCTCCCTTATATACACCACAGACAGGAACAAGGAAAGTCTGACAGGAAGCAAGATGGCCCCCGTGAGGCCAGTGACTCCATCTTAGGTAAGGGCAAAAGTAACCGAACTGAGGGCAACAGCAGACAGGAACAGATGTACAGTCCAAATCCTTACATTACTCCCTTCTTAAAAGACGTCCTCTGGACGATCTTAAGTCTGGCTTATTGGGGTATCTGTTATGATAAGGTAATTCAGTACCACAATGGACATAGAGGTCAGAGCACATACAGTGACCTGACAATAACCCAAAAACATAGAACGAGCTCTGAGACGTGGGAACTCTGCTGACCGCAATCCCTAATCCTCTCCAACCACACTAGAGGCAGCCGTGGATTGCGCCTAACGCTCCCTATGCAACTCGGCACAGCCTGAGAAACTAGCTAGCCTGAAGATAGAAAATAAGCCTACCTTGCCTCAGAGAAATACCCCAAAGGAAAAGGCAGCCCCCACATATAATGACTGTGAGTTAAGATGAAAAGACAAACGTAGAGATGAAATAGATTTAGCAAAGTGAGGCCCGACTTTCTGAACAGAGCGAGGATAGGAAAGGTAACTTTGCGGTCAACACAAAACCCTACAAAAACCACGCAAAGGGGGCAAAAAGACCCTCCGTACTGAACTAACGGCACAGAGGTACACCCTCTGCGTCTCAGAGCTTCCAGCAAGCAGAAAAAAACAAATAGACAAGCTGGACAGAAAAAAACAGCAAACAAAATAGCAAAGCGGAACTTAGCTATGCAGAGCAGCAGGCCACAGGAACGATCCAGGAGGAAACAGGTCCAATACTAGAACATTGACTGGAGGCCAGTTTAAAAGCACTAGGTGGAGTTAAATAGAGCAGCACCCAACGACTTCACCACATCACCTGAGGAAGGAAACTCAGAAGCCGCAGTACCACTTTCCTCCACCAACGGAAGCTCACAGAGAGAATCAGCCGAAGTACCACTTGTGACCACAGGAGGGAGCTCTGCCACAGAATTCACAACAGTACCCCCCCTTGAGGAGGGGTCACCGAACCCTCACCAGAGCCCCCAGGACGACCAGGATGAGCCATATGAAAGGTACGAACAAGATCGGGAGCATGGACATCAGAGGCAAAGACCCAGGAATTATCTTCCTGAGCATAACCCTTCCACTTAACCAGATACTGGAGTTTCCGTCTTGAAACACGAGAATCCAAAATCTTCTCCACAATATACTCCAACTCCCCCTCCACCAAAACCGGGGCAGGAGGGTCAACAGATGGAACCACTGGTGCCACGTATCTCCGCAACAATGACCTATGGAATACGTTATGTATGGAAAAAGTATCTGGAAGGGTCAGACGAAAAGACACAGGATTAAGAACCTCAGACATCCTATACGGACCAATGAAACGAGGCTTAAACTTAGGAGAGGAAACCTTCATAGGAATATGACGAGAAGATAACCAAACCAAATCCCTAACACGAAGTCGGGGACCCACACAGCGTCTGCGATTAGCGAAACGTTGAGCCTTCTCCTGGGACAAGGTCAAATTGTCCACTACATGAGTCCAAATCTGCTGCAACCTGTCCACCACAGTATCCACACCAGGACAGTCCGAAGACTCAACCTGCCCTGAAGAGAAACGAGGATGGAACCCAGAGTTGCAGAAAAACGGCGAAACCAAGGTAGCCGAGCTGGCCCGATTATTAAGGGCGAACTCAGCCAAAGGCAAAAAGGACACCCAGTCATCCTGATCAGCAGAAACAAAGCATCTCAGATATGTTTCCAAGGTCTGATTGGTTCGTTCGGTCTGGCCATTAGTCTGAGGATGGAAAGCCGAGGATAAAGACAAGTCAATGCCCATCCTACCACAAAAGGCTCGCCAAAACCTCGAAACAAACTGGGAACCTCTGTCAGAAACGATATTCTCTGGAATGCCATGTAAACGAACCACATGCTGGAAGAACAATGGCACCAAATCAGAGGAGGAAGGTAATTTAGACAAGGGTACCAAATGGACCATCTTAGAGAAGCGATCACAGACCACCCAAATGACTGACATCTTTTGAGAGACGGGAAGATCTGAAATAAAATCCATAGAGATATGTGTCCAAGGCCTCTTCGGGACCGGCAAGGGCAAAAGCAACCCACTGGCACGAGAACAGCAGGGCTTAGCCCGAACACAAATCCCACAGGACTGCACAAAAGTACGCACATCCCACGACAGAGATGGCCACCAAAAGGATCTAGCCACTAACTCTCTGGTACCAAAGATTCCAGGATGACCAGCCAACACCGAACAATGAACCTCAGAGATAACTTTATTCGTCCACCTATCAGGGACAAACAGTTTCTCCGCTGGGCAACGATCAGGTTTATTAGCCTGAAATTTTTGCAGCACCCGCCGCAAATCAGGGGAGATGGCAGACACAATTACTCCCTCTTTGAGGATACCCGCCGGCTCAGATAAGCCCGGAGAGTCGGGCACAAAACTCCTAGACAGAGCATCCGCCTTCACATTTTTAGAGCCCGGAAGGTACGAAATCACAAAGTCAAAACGGGCAAAAAACAACGACCAACGAGCCTGTCTAGGATTCAACCGCTTGGCGGACTCGAGATAAGTCAAGTTCTTATGATCAGTCAAGACCACCACGCGATGCTTAGCTCCTTCAAGCCAATGACGCCACTCCTCGAATGCCCAATTCATGGCCAGCAACTCTCGATTGCCCACATCATAATTTCGCTCAGCAGGCAAAAACTTCCTGGAAAAGAAGGCGCATGGTTTCATCACCGAGCAATCAGAACTCCTCTGCGACAAAACAGCCCCTGCTCCAATCTCAGAAGCATCAACCTCGACCTGGAACGGAAGAGAAACATCTGGTTGACACAACACAGGGGCAGAAGAAAAACGACGCTTCAACTCTTGAAAAGCTTCCACAGCAGCAGAAGACCAATTGACCACATCAGCACCCTTCTTGGTCAAATCGGTCAATGGTTTAGCAATACTAGAAAAATTGCAGATGAAGCGACGATAAAAATTAGCAAAGCCCAGGAACTTTTGCAGACTTTTCAGAGATGTCGGCTGAGTCCAATCATGGATGGCTTGGACCTTAACAGGGTCCATCTCGATAGTAGAAGGGGAAAAGATGAACCCCAAAAATGAAACCTTCTGAACACCAAAGAGACACTTTGATCCCTTCACAAACAAAGAATTAGCACGCAGGACCTGAAACACCGTTCTGACCTGCTTCACATGAGACTCCCAATCATCCGAGAAGATCAAAATGTCATCTAAGTACACAATCAGGAATTTATCCAGGTACTCTCGGAAGATGTCATGCATAAAGGACTGAAACACTGATGGAGCATTGGCAAGTCCGAATGGCATTACTAGATACTCAAAATGGCCCTCGGGCGTATTAAATGCAGTTTTCCATTCATCGCCTCGCTTAATACGCACAAGATTATACGCACCACGAAGATCTATCTTGGTGAACCAACTAGCCCCCTTAATCCGAGCAAACAAATCAGATAACAACGGCAAGGGGTACTGAAATTTAACCGTGATCTTATTTAGAAGGCGGTAATCTATACAAGGTCTCAGTGAACCATCCTTCTTGGCTACAATAAAGAACCCTGCTCCTAATGGCGACGATGACGGGCGAATATGCCCCTTCTCCAAGGACTCCTTCACATAACTCCGCATAGCGGCGTGCTCAGGCACAGATAAGTTAAAGAGTCGACCTTTTGGGAATTTACTACCAGGAATCAAATCGATAGCACAATCACAATCCCTATGCGTAGGTAGGGTATCGGACTTGGGCTCATCAAATACATCCCGGTAATCAGACAAGAACTCTGGAACCTCAGAAGGGGTGGATGATGAAATAGTCAGAAATGGGACATCACCATGTACCCCCTGACAACCCCAGCTGGACACAGACATGGATTTCCAATCTAATACTGGATTATGGACTTGTAGCCATGGCAACCCCAACACAACCACATCATGCAGATTATGCAACACCAGAAAGCGAATAACCTCCTGATGTGCAGGAGCCATGCACATGGTCAGCTGGGTCCAGTACTGAGGCTTATTCTTGGCCAAAGGCGTAGCATCAATTCCTCTCAATGGAATAGGACACTGCAAGGGCTCCAAGAAAAACCCACAACGCCTAGCATACCCCAAGTCCATCAAATTCAGGGCAGCGCCTGAATCCACAAATGCCATGACAGAATACGATGACAAAGAGCAGATCAAGGTAACGGACAGAAGAAATTTTGACTGTACCGTACCAATGGTGGCAGACCTAGCGAACCGCTTAGTGCGCTTAGGACAATCAGAGAGAGCATGAGTGGAATCACCACAGTAGAAACACAGCCCATTCAGACGTCTGTGTTCTTGCCGTTCAACTCTGGTCAAAGTCCTATCGCACTGCATAGGCTCAGGTTTAAGCTCAGGTAATACCGCCAAATGGTGCACAGATTTACGCTCACGCAAGCGTCGACCGATCTGAATGGCCAAAGACATAGACTCATTCAGACCAGCAGGCATAGGAAATCCCACCATGACATCCTTAAGGGCTTCAGAGAGACCTTTTCTGAAAATAGCTGCGAGCGCACCTTCATTCCACTGAGTGAGTACGGACCACTTTCTAAATTTCTGACAATATACCTCTATCTCATCCTGACCCTGACACAGAGCCAGCAAATTCTTCTCTCCCTGATCCACTGAATTAGGCTCATCGTACAGCAATCCGAGCGCCAGGAAAAACTCATCGATATTACTTAATGCAGGATCTCCTGACGCAAGAGAAAATGCCCAGTCCTGAGGGTCGCCACGTAAAAAAGAAATAATGATCCTAACTTGTTGAACTGGGTCACCAGAGGAGCGAGGTTTGAAAGCCAGAAATAGTTTACAATTATTTTTGAAACTCAGAAATTTAGTTCTATCTCCAAAAAACAAATCAGGAATAGGAATTCTCGGTTCTAACATAGAATTCTGAACCACAAAGTCTTGAATATTTTGTACTCTTGCCGTGAGCTGATCCACACATGAAGACAGACCTTTAATATCCATCGCTACACCTGTGTCCTGAACCACCCAAATGTCTAGGGGAAAAAAAAGGCAAAACACAGTGCAGAGAAAAAAAAATGGTCTCAGAACTTCTTTTTTCCCTCTATTGAGAATCATTAGTACTTTGGGCCTCCAGTACTGTTATGATAAGGTAATTCAGTACCACAATGGACATAGAGGTCAGAGCACATACAGTGACCTGACAATAACCCAAAAACATAGAACGAGCTCTGAGACGTGGGAACTCTGCTGACCGCAATCCCTAATCCTCTCCAACCACACTAGAGGCAGCCGTGGATTGCGCCTAACGCTCCCTATGCAACTCGGCACAGCCTGAGAAACTAGCTAGCCTGAAGATAGAAAATAAGCCTACCTTGCCTCAGAGAAATACCCCAAAGCAAAAGGCAGCCCCCACATATAATGACTGTGAGTTAAGAGGAAAAGACAAACGTAGAGATGAAATAGATTTAGCAAAGTGAGGCCCGACTTTCTGAACAGAGCGAGGATAGGAAAGGTAACTTTGCGGTCAACACAAAACCCTACAAAAACCACGCAAAGGGGGCAAAAAGACCCTCCGTACCGAACTAACGGCACGGAGATACACCCTCTGCGTCCCAGAGCTTCCAGCAAGCAGAAAAAAACAAATAGACAAGCTGGACAGAAAAAAACAGCAAACAAAATAGCAAAGCGGAACTTAGCTATGCAGAGCAGCAGGCCACAGGAACGATCCAGGAGGAAACAGGTCCAATACTAGAACATTGACTGGAGGCCAGGATAAAAGCACTAGGTGGAGTTAAATAGAGCAGCACCCAACGACTTCACCACATCACCTGAGGAAGGAAACTCAGAAGCCGCAGTACCACTTTCCTCCACCAACGGAAGCTCACAGAGAGAATCAGCCGAAGTTCCACTTGTGACCACAGGAGGGAGCTCTGCCATAGAATTCACAACAGTTATCTGCTGTGAAACAGTCTGATCAGATGGGGAGCATGGATGTTCTCCAGAGGTTCCCAGGAATTTTCTTCAACCGAGTATCCCTGCCATTTCACCAGATAGTGAAGACGTCCCCTATGAATTCGTGAATCCAAGATTTTCTCCACGACGAATTCCTCTTGCCCATCAATGAAGACTGGATCAGGAGGAGCAGAGGTGCATCCAGGAAAAGAATTAGGCACTGCTGGTTTAAGCAGGGAAACATGGAAAACAGGATGAATTTTTAAAGAGTTAGGCAACTTGAGTCGACAGGCTACAGGACTCACAATACCGCTGATCTTATATGGGCCAACATATTTTTGCCCCAGCTTGGAAGTTGGAATTCTGAGTTTTAAGTTTTTGTTGAGAGCCAGACCATGTCTCCTACCTTGTACGTTGGTGCTGGCTTACGGAATCTGTCTGATGCCTTCTTGAATCTTTCCTGTGCTGAAACTAAGGTGTTTTTTAGAACGTCCAAATTTTGCTGTAAAGATGCAATGCAGTCAGCAACCGCAGGCACAGACATGTCTATGGGGAGTCGAGGGAGAATACTGGGATGATATCCCTTGTTAGCAAAGAACGGAGATAATTTGGTGGAAGCATTCTGAGAGTTGTTATACGTGAACTCGGCCAACGGCAGTAGACTCACCCAATCGTCTTGTAGATGACACACGTAGCAACGCAGATACTGCTCCAAGGTTTGATTGGTTCGCTCTGTTTGGCCGTTAGACTGTGGATGAAAGGCAGAAGATAATTTTACTTTGATATCCAGAGCAGCATAGAAGCTTTGCCAGAACCGTGAGGTGAATTGAACTCCACGATCAGATATGACTTCATCCGGAGCTCCGTGTAAACGAAAAACATTTTGCACAACAAGATCCGCTGTTTGCTTAGCTGTTGGGACACCAGCACAGGGAATAAAATGAGCAGCTTTAGTCAACCGGTCAACTACTACAAGAATCGTGGTTTTTCCCTGTGACAAAGGCAACTCCACAATAAAATCCATTGAAATAGACCCCCAGGGACGAGATGGGACAGGCAGAGGTTGCAACAGTCCTGTAGGTGAAGAACGAGGGACTTTTGACCTGGCACATACCTCACACGATGACACGTACCGAAGAACATCTTTCCGAAAAGTCGGCCACCAGAAAAAACAAGACAGAAATTCCTGAGTCTTCTGCACTCCCCTATGACCGGCAAACTTGGAGTCATGCATTAATTTCAACACTCTCAGTTTTACTGTTTCTGGGATAAACAGACGCTGTCCTTGAAACCAAAGTCCATTCTTGAAAGTCAGGTTTACCCGAGTGGGTGGTTGACTCAAAAGTGAATCCGCAGCATAAGCCTCCTTAATCTCAGTTAGAAGATCCTGATTATGCAAGATGCTTACAAAGGTTTTCTCAGATAGAATGGTCTTTGAAGACGAAGCCGAAGTTGCTTCATCTGAATGAATCCTGGATAGTGCATCAGCCTTCTTATTACGAGAGCCCGGCCTATAGGAAATAACAAAATCAAATTGATTAAGAAAAAGATTCCATCAAGCCTGTCTAGGTTTCAGACATCTTGCCGACCTCATAAATTCGAGATTCCGATGATCTGTGAGTATAACAATCTGTTGGGATGCTCCTTGTAACAGATGTCTCCATTCCTTAAATGCGGTTATGATGGCTAACAGTTCCTTGTTGCCAATGTCGTAATTCCTTTCTGCGGGTGACAATTTTTGCGAGAGAAAGGCACATGGATGCAAGAGATCTTTCTCACCTGTTCTTTGCGAGAGTCTGGCCCCTACAGCACAGTCCGAGGCATCCACTTCCACTATGAAGGCTTTGTCTGGATCAGGGTGGATAAGAATGGGAGCTGTCGTAAATTTAGATTTCAATGTAGAAAATGCTGTTTGAGCTTGGGGAGACCAGACAAATGGCGTCTTCTTCTGGGTTAACTGAGTAATGGGTGCAATAATCGCTGAAAATTTTTTAATAAAGCGTCTGTAAAAACTGGCGAATCCGATGAATCGCTGTACTTCCTTCACTGACTTGGGAGTTGGACACTACTGAATGGCTTGTGTCTTGCTTGCGTCCATGCTGAGACCCTGGGGAGAAACAACATATCCCAAGAATTGAATTTCTGTTTTGTGAAACTCACATTTCTCCAGTTTGATGTATAAATGATTCTGCCGTAGACGATCCAAAACTATTTTCACGTGTCGCTGATGGTCCTCGATATTGCTGGAAAAAATCAAGATGTCATCCAAATAAATCACAACAAAAATATTGAGTATAACCCGGAAAACATCATTCGCCAAGTGCTGGAATGTAGCCGGTGCGTTGCAGAGACCGAAAGACATAACGAGGTACTCGAAATGTCCATAACGTGACCGAAAAGCCGTTTTCCACTCATCGCCAGGACGAATCCCTACTAAATTGTACGCTCCACGAAGATCCAATTTTGTGAATATTTTGGCATGTCGCACTCTCTCAAGTAATTCGGGAATTAGTGGGAGTAGATAAGAGTTCCTGATTGTGACTTTGTTGAGCTCCCGGTAGTCAATGCATGGTCGGAGTGAGTCATCTTTTTTTTTGACAAAGAAGATTGGAGCACCTGCTGGGGAGGAAGATAGTTATATAAACCCCTTAGCTAGGTTTTCATCTATGTACTCCTTGAGAGCTTTTAATTCTGGCCCAGACAATGGATAAATACTCCCGAAAGGAATCACGGCACCAGGCAATAATTCCACGGGGCAGTCATATTGCCGATGTGGCGGTAATTTATCCGCATTTTTTTTGTCACACACATCACTGAAGTCCCGATACTCTACCGGCAATGTCGAGTCGACCGTGACTGCTGTCTTCACTGGAGCCAGCTCTCCGGACAACGCTGATTCATTTGGAAACTGTAATTCCTTCGTTGTCCAATTGATAGTCGGATTTCGCAGCCGCAACCAGGGCAAACCTAAAATAATAGAAAAATTAGGAGAAGAAATCAACAAAAAGGACATATTTTCAGAATGATCCGCGCCCATACGGATCTTTAATGGGACTGTTTCGAGTTTCACAGGCCCAGATATTAGTGGAGACCCATCCACGGTCTCCATAAACACCGGAGAGTCTATTTTTCGTGAGCGTATGCCATGTTTTTCAGCAAAGGAGATGTCCATGAGATTGCTGCAAGCTCCAGAGTCTATCATGGCAGAGCAGGTGATCCAGCAGGAACACACCCATATTTTGACGGAAACGCAGCAGAGCGAATCCCTCCTCGCCGTGGTAGAACTTACGGAAAGTAAGGCTATGTCCACAGGTGATGATGTTAACGATGAATCATCAGGAAAATCAAAGTTTTCAGCGGATATTTCCTGTCTGTGTGGAAGAGAACACTCTGAAGATACATCCGAAAAGTCAAGTCCAGTTACTGCAGCTGCCGACTTGCGATTTTTCCCAGGGCACTCTGAAATATAGTGACCCGATTTACCGCAGTAAAAACATAGATTCTCCTTGAAACGATATTCCTTACGTGCATCGATGGGTTTCCTCCGTACTGCGTCAACCTGCATAGGTTCCAGCTCTGTCTGAGATAAAGTCTTAGTCAGCGCCTCCTTGGTGGGGGATGGAAAAGGCATAAAGTTATTACGATCAGCTCATTTTTCTTGACGACGTTCGGTGAGACGAATATCAATACAATGATGTATAAAGTCAGCCAAGTTAGTAGGTGATTCACCTCGAGCTAGTTCATCTTTGATGGAAGCAGATAAACCTCTCCTGAACACTGCATATTTCGCTGAATCGCACCATGTAGTATCCAGCACCCATTTCCGAAACTCCATTGCGTATTCCACAACAGGACGCTTCCCTTGACGTAGTGTCAGTAGTGCGGTTTCAGCTGTGATACTCCGATTAGGGTCATCAAACATTTGACACATTGCTGCAGTAAAGTCTTTCAGGGAATTCAAGCACACATCATTAGTCTCAATCAGAGGATTAGCCCAGGCTAACGCTTTGTTTGTTAGCAACATAATTATAGTCAACACTTTATCCCGATCAGTTGCAAACTGGGCCGCACGTGCAGAGAAATACAGCTGACATTGATTCAAAAAACCCCGAAATTTCTCTCTTTCACCACCAAACCTGAATGGTGGGAGTTTAGGAAAAGCCGGACCAGGAGCTGGGATTGGAGCAGATACCATGGTTGCAGCTGTAGTCTCCACATTTGAAAGTCGAGATGCTAAGGCCTGAATAGACGTATCGGCCACATTCGCATTATGATTAGTTTGCGATTCTAATGTCCCCAGTTTTGTTTTTATAGCCTGCAGCTCCCCATGAAGTCCAGAGACAAAAGAGCAAAGTTTTTTCATTCGCACCTCCATAGAATCTGACCCAGAGATCTCCATTTTTTTTTTCGAGGTATTGGTGGAGTCTGATTCACTTACGATTGGTCTACATCTCTATGGCAACAATTGATGCATCTGTCTAATTGGCTGATATAAAGGTAAACAACTTGTGGATTTTATATAATGTAGATCTTTTCCATGTCTCCCCTATGGTGTTTGTATCTGCGGTGGTGGACTTTTATGAGATATGTATCTGATGTGTGTTTTGTTATTTTTATGTGATATTATGAGGCAGGGGGCTGACCTGATGGCGATTGGTGCGGTGTGTGGCATCCACGCTATATAAGGCTGCTCCCTTGCATGATCAGACATGCTTGAAAAAGACCTTCGGGTTGAAATGTTGCTTAATAAATAAACATGGCTTAATAAAGATCGTTGTTTGGAATACTACACCCGGATGGAGCGCTGGTCCTTTGTTTCTTTATGGACTTTGGGGATTTCATCTGTCACGTCACTCAGAGATTTAGATGGAAATCACAAACTAAGTGCTCAGCGTAGAGCGCCGGATAAATGTGATCTTAAATATTATGTAAAATGTTTGTGTAATAGGATCAAAGAGAACTAGTAAAGCAAAACAGTTTTAATATGGTCATTTCTCCATGATTGGTTTTTCTGTACTCACGGTCCGCAAAAAAATTGGAAAATGTGAACAACTCCATAAATTCCAATGGGAAAGTGTTCTTTTTAAGAAAAACACTTACCGTATGTGAAATTCTGATGACTGAATAAGGCCCATGAGAGATTTTAGGGCTTGTCTATTTTCTCACCACTTTATGTCTTAGACAGGTTACCTAAAATTACATGGAGACAATAAAGTATTCATAAAATGCTAGATCCTAGAAAAACTAAAAATAAATAGTTATTAATTAGACAATTTCATTACTGGGCAAATATGGTGGTTTAGTAAATCCATATGCTCTGGAAAAAGTGTTGCAATCTTTTCTATATTATTTCCATTTCTGATACTAAACTTGAAAAAAATATTTACATAAGTTTCTTGACCTTGAGAAAAATTGCATTTATATTTACCACTGCTTTTTTTGGCGACACCTGGAAACATTCCCACTGTAAGCCGGCACTCCGATAATGGTATATAACGAGACACCAAGCCAAGGTGTGCACAGGAGATTTCTCAGGGAATCGTCTAACAATGCTCAGGCTTCTTGTACTCGCTGCTCTTGTCATCTGCGGTAAGGTCTCCCATTATTTGTAATATACAGTAATACATGTTTTTAGACCAGAAATTATATTGCTAATTTTTTTTCATAATTTTCCCAAATATTTTAACAAAGTAAACTAATAACAGGAAATGTAAAACTGATAATATCATACTATTGTATTAATGGATGTTGATGAATAAGCAGCTGAAAGATATTAAATGTGACCGTGTACTTTAGATAAATATCAACTAAAACAGGCAATTACTATTGTGGGCCATAAATGCATGGAAATATAATGGTTTCTTCAGAAGCTTGCTGTTTCCTCAAAGGGTGATCTGTTTTATTAGACTTTTTTGACAAATTCTGCTGATAATGACTAGAGCATATGTGTATTATGGTTTATCAATGAATTGATTGATCAAAATGGTATCTTAGTCTGACATAATGATTTGGTTTGGAATATGTATGGGAAACTGTAGCGATTCGCTGTCCAAAGAGAATTGAAAATAATGCATTTACACTAGTGATCATATTTAAAGGGAACCTGACAGCTGATTCATGCTCCCTGTACAATGGGCGGCATGAATCAGACACTGCAGAGTTTCTGGAATAATATACTGTACTTTCAAAAGTTGGCCGAGGACTATGCCACTTAGAAGACTAGTCCAAGAAGCCCATTCTCTTTGGACTCTCCCTGCCGCCTTCCCCATACATAGGATGTTCTGAATTTTCCTTGCAGAGTCATATGCAGTACGGCCCAATATTAACACCTTCCAATAATTTTTAAAAAAAGAAATGCACCAATCAGACAAAACGCCTTTGTCTTAATAAACATACTTTTTTTCCAATTCCTGCATTTTTTAATATCTGTATTATTCTATCTATAGGACAATGTCTTGATGAAGACATCCGCTATTTTGAAGATAATGAAAATGTACGTGTGGTAGGAGGCAGTAATGCAGCAAAGAATGCTTGGCCCTGGCAGGTTAGTGTCACTTTTATGTATTAAAAGATGCATACATTCTACAGATAAAATATACTGACTAGAGTTGAGCAACTTTTACTTTTTTAGGATCGAGTCGGGTTTCGCGAAACTCGACTTTGCCGAAAGTCGGCGATTTTTTTAATTTGTCCGATCCATTTTGCTCAACCCTAATACTGACTACTAATCAGGTTTCGGCACTGTGACTACATACAGTACAATTGCTGTTTGTGATATAAGTGTTATTAAGGTCTCTTGAGAAAAAGGCAGTAGAACAAGATGAGGAAAAAGAATATCTTTTTATGATCTCACTAGTGATGAGCAAGTATACTCGCTACTCGGGTTCCCCCGAGCTTGCTCAGGTGGTCTCCGAGAATTTTGGCGTGCTCGGAGATTTAGTTTTCATTGCCGCAGCTGCATGATTTGAGACTGCTAGACAGCCTGAATACATGTGGAGGTTGCCTGTTTATTAGGGAATTCCCACATGTATTCAGCCTGTCTAGCAATCGCAAATCATGCAGTTGAGGTGACGAAAACTACATCTCCAAGCAGGCCAAAATAGTCAGAGACCACCCGAGCATGCTCGGGGAAACCCATGTCAGGAGAATACTCGCTCTTCAATAGATCCCACCAAAGCAACTAAAAATCATTTGCCAAAAGGCTAATTGATAACACTTAGCTGCCAGAGCCCAGGGCAAGCTTGATATAGACACAAAGGCTGAAAAGCTCTACTATAAGTAAATCTGTGACTTCAGCCTCTCAATAAAAAAAAAATGTATATTTACTTTTAAAAAATGCATCAAATATACATTTTCTATTCTGGGATAACGTTAAGAAGAATAATTAACTTATATAAAGGGGTTGTAAATAAAAAATAAGTGAATTTTATACCATATGTCAAATTAAATTTAATAATCTAACTAATTTAAGTACTTCAATTACAAATGCCCTACCCTTCCCTCTCTGCTTAAACTTTTTGCCTGTATTTTTTTGCTTCCTACTTATGATCACAATTTGTTTGAGTGTTCATCATCAGGGCCCTGGGGTTGCTGTCACTGCTACTACTTCCTTTTCTGCCCTGAAATAAATCATCATCAGGGGGCTGTTGTCACTCACCCTGCTTCTATCTCCATTCCCTGGGAATTTTGGGATACGTTGACAATTTTAGAGTCAGCACAGCTATAACTCAAATTTTCACTGCATACAACACAAAGTTGGCACAGACAAGGGAAGACTTGCACTGCTGATTTATGATGAGAAACAATACATGGGAAACAAGCTTGAATGGAGGAGAGGTGGTTAAAATTGCACTTCTAATCTTTAATGGAAACCCTGCTGGCAATCTGCTATATAATTGTCTAAGGGTCACTTCCGTCTTTCTGTCTGTCTGTCTGTCTGTCTGTAACGGAAATCCCAAGTCGCTGATTGGTCGTGGCAAAACAGCCACGACCAATCAGCGACGGGCACAGTCCGGCGGGAAAATGGCCACTCCTTACTCCCCGCAGTCAGCGCCCGCTCCATACTCCCCGCAGTCAGCGCTCACACAGGGTTAATGGCAGCGTTATCGGACCGCATTCTGCCACGGTGTAACGCACTACGTTAATGCTGCTATTAACCCTGTGTGACCAGCTCTTTACTATTGACGCTGCCTATGCAGCATTAATAGTAAAAAGATCTAATGTTAAAAACAATAATAAAATAAAAAATAGTTATATACTCACCGTCCGTCGGCCCCTCTGATCCAGAACAGGCCTTTCCCGCTCCTCGCGATGCTCC
The DNA here is from genome assembly GCF_032444005.1 of Ranitomeya imitator. Lineage (NCBI taxonomy): Eukaryota > Metazoa > Chordata > Amphibia > Anura > Dendrobatidae > Ranitomeya > Ranitomeya imitator. The sequence continues at coordinate 705,860,976 of NC_091284.1, read as the reverse complement.
GGAGACCACTCCATGCATTGCGATCTCGCAAGATGATGATGTAGTGGTCTCGCGAGACCGCTACGTCATCATCTCGCGAGACCGCAATGCACTCTTGGGACCGGAGCGTGCGAGGAGCAACGGTAAACGCTTCGCCTGGATCCGGGGGCCAACGGAAGGTGAGTATATAACTATTTTTTATTTTAATTCTTTTTTTACCAGGAATATGATGCCCACATTGCTATATACTACGTGGGCTGTGCTACATTCTACGTGGGCTGTGCAATATACTATGTGGCCTGTCCTGCTGGTTTGTAACTGCAGATTAATCTTGACAACATGCAGTAAACAACAAATTGCTCAGAAGTGATACACTGATTGGCCATAACTTTAACAAAAATTTTCACTAAAAACAGCATTATTGGTAATAAAAGTATACTATTCTTATTATTATTATTATTATTATTTATTTATATAGCACCATTGATTCCATGGTGCTGTACATGAGAAGGGGTTACATACAAGTTACAAATATCACATACAGTAAACAAACTAACAATGACGGACTGATACAGAGGGGCGAGGACCCTGCCCTTGCGGGCTTACATTCTACAGGATTATGGGGAAGGAGACAGTAGGTTGAGGGTTGCAGGAGCTCCGGTGTTGGTGAGGCGGGAGCTCCGGTGTTGGTGAAGCGGTAGCTCCGGTGTTGGTGAGGCGGTAGCTTCGTTGGTGATGAGGCAGCAGCGGTGTCAGTGCAGGCTGTAGGCTTTCCTGAAGAGACGAGTTTTCAGGTTCCGTCTGAAGGATCCGACTGTGGTTGATAGTCGGACGTGTTGGGGCAGAGAGTTCCAGAGGATGGGGGATATTCGGGAGAAGTCTTGGAGGCGATTGGATGAGGAGCGAATAAGTGTGGAGGAGAGAAGGAGGTCTTGGGAGGACCGGAGGTCACGTGAAGGAAGATATCGAGAGATTAGTTCAGAGATATATGGAGGAGACAGGTTGTGGATGGCTTTGTAGGTCAGTATTAGCAATTTGAACTGGATACGCTGAGGGAATGGGAGCCAGTGAAGAGATTTGCAGAGGGGGGAAGCGGAGGAGTAGCGAGGAGAGAGATGGATTAGTCGGGCAGCAGAGTTAAGGATGGACTGGAGAGGTGCAAGGGTGTTAGCAGGGAGGCCACAGAAAAGGATGTTGCAGTAGTCAAGGCGGGAAATGATGAGGGCGTGCACAAGCATTTTAGTAGATTGTGGGTTGAGGAAAGGACGGATCCTGGAGATATTTTTGAGCTGGAGGCGACAGGAGGTGGAAAGAGCTTGGATGTGTGGTTTGAAGGACAGGGCAGAGTCGAAGGTTACTCCGAGGCAGCGGACTTCGGGTACAGGGGAAAGCATGATGTCATTGACTGCGATAGATAGGTTAAGTAAGGAAGATTTGTGGGATGGAGGAAAGATGATGAGTTCAGATTTGTCCACATTGAGTTTGAGGAAGCGAGAGGAGAAGAAGGAGGATATGGCTGATAGGCACTCTGGGATTCTGGACAGCAGAGCGGTGACGTCTGGGCCAGAGAGGTAGATCTGAGTGTCGTCAGCATAGAGGTGGTACTGGAATCCATGGGACTTTATGAGTTGTCCCAAGCCAAGTGTATAGATTGAGAAGAGTAGGGGTCCTAGAACAGAGCCTTGGGGGACTCCAACAGAGAGAGGGTGGGATGAGGAGGTAGTATGGGAGTGGGAGACGCTGAATGTGCGGTTGGAAAGGTACGAGGCGATCCAGGATAATCCAGGATATTAGCCATTAGATAGTGATTACATTGACAATCTAAGAACTACGGAAAATGCCTGCTGAAATGAAATAAACCATTGAATTACCAATGCAGCACAAGCAATTTACAGCATGATTTATAGTGATCTCTAGCTTATGATGACCAGGATTCACATTACAAATCTGTCTAATGGACCAGTATCTAATAACACACTGAAAGACTTGCCCAAAGTAAACGGTTACAGATTTGATCACAAAATAAAAAAAGTTTTTAGAAAGAGAGGTTTGTCATGATTGCTGCTGTAATGTATAATGTTCTGTATTATGGGCTTCCTCCAGGTATCTCTCCAGTATCAGTCTGGCAGCAGCTGGTACCACACCTGTGGAGCCTCCCTCATCCGTGCCAACCGTGTGTTGACTGCTGCTCATTGTGTGGACAGGTAATCATGACTTTTGTAATACTGTCTTATTATGTGATCAGATAAATCGATGGATGTATGGATAAGTGATTAACTTTAACTTCAGTGCTATCAGTAAGACTAAATGGTGGTCCAGGTAATGGGGCCATGATAGAAATGGCGAAATTAAAATAGTATTAAAAGGGATTTCTGTTTCTGTTTTTGGAAAAAAAAACTCCTACCCTCCCCAGGTCCAGCGCTAATCTCCTCCATTGCTTCAGAAGTACGTATGGTGTTGTCTGCGGGTCTGACTTCACGTTGACGGCACTACAGCCAATCAGTTAGTCAGCGGCTCTGCCTAATTTACCAAAATGAGCTGCACAGAGACGTTCAAATCACTGATTGGCTGCACCGCTGTGATATGACATCAGCGCTGCAGACAATAATGGACATTGGTCATTGCGGTAAACTCAGTGCGAGACCCGAGAGGGAGAGTAAATGACAGTTCATTTTTTTTAATCAAATTGTAGCCAGGAGGACAGGGTTTTGATTTTTTTTTTTTTCGAAACCAGAAAACTCCTTTTAGTATAATTCCTTAAAGCAAGGCCACACATCACATCTGCAACATTTTGTCCCAATTTTCAGAAAATCACATAAAAATCAGAGAGTACTTTCTGCACCTCTATGTTGATTTTTGCCATATTGTAATTTGGCATTTAATAGGAGAGACTAGAAGCAGTGTAAGCTGCTCAAAAGAGGCGATTTTCAAAGGTTTCTTTTTGCTTGTACAAAATGACTGAAGTACATGCATGAAGTAGAGAGTAACTTTCCATCTTGTCTTTCCTAACAGTTCTTATGCCTTCCGTGTGGTTCTTGGAGACCACAGTCTTAGTGCCAACGATGGCACTGAACAGACCATTTCCGTCTCTTCCATCAGGAAACACGCTAGCTGGAACACCAACAACGTTGCTGCTGGGTAAAAAATTCTTAAGAGTGAAAAGATTTCATGCTAACAGTACATAATCCCCACCCAAAAAAAAAAAAATGATGAAGGCCGTACTGAGGTCTTAAACAAAAAGTATAATTACATAAAATCATGACATTAAATGACAGGTATTAGCTGCACTTTTTGTTAAGCTTTTTGTAATCTGCCGATAGTAGTGTGACCGTCATTATCATTTTTATTTCATAAATCAATGGTTCACACGACAATAAGCAACTGTGTAATAAAATCTGCTGCTTTCTCTGGCAAAATTGGTCAGCCATTATCATAATTCTGAATTCTGAGGTAAAATCTGTATGTGGTGAAGACAGACTTTTCCATTACTGAGAGAGGAGATGGCGGGTCTTAGATTCTGTGTAGACAGAGGAGGGAGGTCATAGACGTAGAGCTCCCCCCTCTTCTTACTATTTATATAGGATCTAATCAGTAGCAGACGCCATCTCCTTTCCCAGTAATGGGACAGTGTCTTCACCAAATGCAGATTTTACCTCAGAATTGAGAATTTTGGTAATCGCTGATCGATTTTGGCAGAAAAAGAAGCAGATTTCTCTGATAAGATATATTGCAAAGTTGCTTATTTTCATGTGTGCTATTGGTGCATTAAATATGAATTAAAACAACAGTTACCCTAGAATAATGTATTATTATTATTATTACCACTACTAATATGGTAAGTAATGTATCTGAAATTGAATTGAAACAGCAATAGCAGCACGAGCAATCACAGGTTGGGTGCAAGGCCTCCTAGGTAACCACCAAACCTGAAGTAGATATTCAGAGATTGGAGGCAGCACATCATTCAGAGGGAAAAAAACACTTCTGTATAATGGCCCAACATGGCAACGTTTCGGTACATTAGTGAGAACCTTTCTCAAGCTTTTCTCAGTCTGAATGGTGTGCTGCCTCCAATCTCTGAATATCCACTACTATGAATAGATTATACAGCCACTGCTACAGACGACACATGTGCCAATAATTTCTTATGATAATTTATTATTTTTATTATTATTACTGCTACTAATATGGTCAGTAATATAGTTACTATTATTAGTAGATTATACAGCCACCTCTACAGACCACACATTTGCCACTAATTCCTTCATTTCACATCTGTATCTGTACCAGTGAAATTAATCCTTTTGCGGTCACATCAGAGTCTTCTTTACCTCCAGTGATGTGACTCCGATCGGGACTTTTATTTCATTTTTAATAATAATAATCTTTATTTTTATATAGTGCTAACATATTCCGCAGCGCTTTACAGTTTTGCACACATTATCATCACTGTCCCCGATTGGGCTCACAATCTAGAATTCCTAACAGTATGTCTTTGGAATGTGGGAGGAAACCGGAGTGCCCGGAGGAAACCCACGCAAACACGGAGAGAACATACAAACTCTTTGCAGATGTTGTCCTGGGTGGGATTAGAACCCAGGACCCCAGCGCTGCAAGGCTGTAGTGCTAACCACTGCGCCACCGTGCTGCCCCTATGATAAAATCGCTCCATGATATGCAGAAATACATGTGTATCACCTCCTCCTACAGATATGACATTGCTATCCTGTGGCTGGCCTCCAGTGCTACCCTGAACAGTTACGTGAAAGTGGCTACACTGCCAGCAAGTGGCGATACCCTGGCCCACAACTACAACTGCGTTGTTACGGGATGGGGAAGAATCAGCAGTAAGTCCTTTGTACACAATATTTTCTATACAAGGAGCTTTTTCTAGATTAGCAAAACTCATGTTTGCCACCACAACTTGTCAATGTGTTGAATACAGAGTCAGATGTGATTTTTAGTTTTTTTTAGAACGTGCTTCATCACATGATTTTGTAAATAAGTTAAAATAGACATCTAGGGAATTAAGCATTCTCCTGAGGATAATTGGGCTAAGTGAAGGGGGGGCACTTGCACATCTCTACCTGGTCACCTCTCATCAGTGCTACTAGGTTCTCTAGTGTGTATATGGGACAAAAATGTGGACATTCCGCATTGCTGGTAGATAATAGGCAGATCCAGGATACACCTAGGTAGCTTTGGAGTTTTATTAGTTAGCACATTTCGAAGTTTTCATACTTTTTCCTCAGCACATAGCCACATATGTGGTTTTGTCCTGAGGAATAGGTGTGAAAACTTTGAAACACGTCGAGTAATAAAACCGCAAACCTACTTATGTGTATCCTGGATCCGCATATTATATATCAGCAGCGCAGAACGGTGCCTTTTACTATATGGAGGACTATTGGATTGCATTATACTATATAGAGGACTATGGGGAGTGCATTATACTATATGAAAGACTATAGGTATGGCATAATACATGGAGGATTATGGGTCCCATTATAATATATGGATTGCTATTATAATATTGGATGGCTATGTGGGGATCATTATAAAATGTGGATGGCTATGTTGGAGCCTTTATACTTTATGGAGGGCTAAATGGGGGTTATTATACTGTATGCAAGCATTTACACAGTGTGAAGGTTTGTGTTGGGTCAATCATACTGTGTGGTGTCCATTACACTATTTAGGGGGCTAGTGGGAGCCATTATACAGTATGGTGAAGTGTGGGGCCATGAAACTGTAAGTAAGCCCATTTTACTACTTGGAGGACTGTGTGGGGATCACAGTTGGGGGATCATACTGTGTTGGGGTCACCATACTTTGCCAGGGGAGCTGTAGTGGTTTACATTAGGTCATCATACCATGCGTGTGGAGGGTACTGTGGAGGAATTCACTGTGGGGGTATCATCCAGTGTTTGTGTGGCACTTTTGTTGGCATCATACTTTATAGGTGCAATGAAAGGGGAATATGGGCTTCAGGAGGAGGAAATTTTTTTTGTAAAGGATGCCAAGTTGTGTGATATCGTCTTCTGTGACGCCGCCGAATGCTAATTTTTTTACTGGGGGGGGGGGGGGGGGCAAATTAGAGCATCTGCTCCTGCCTTAATGTAACACACAGTAAATAACAATTACTACAAGGGACTATTATTCCTACACAGCCGGTGGATCTCTTGCCACTATTCTCCAGCAAGCCACTCTGCCTGTAGTTGCCCACGCGACCTGCTCTCTCAGCTCCTGGTGGGGCAGCACTGTCAAGACTTCCATGATTTGTGCCGGTGGAGATGGAGTCAAGTCTTCCTGCAATGTAAGTTGTATTTGCATACAATTCTTTTTTTTACGTGGAGCTTCCCATAATATTTATGTGCCTACATTAGAAATAATGATACTATAAAACAATAAATATGCTTCTTCATCTCTGCACATTAGGGTGATTCTGGCGGACCCCTTAACTGCTCTGTCAGTGGTGTGTATCAGGTCCATGGTATTGTCAGCTTTGGATCTTCTCTTGGATGCAATTACTACCAGAAACCATCTGTGTTTACCAAGGTCTCCTCTTACATCTCCTGGATCAACAGCGTAAGTGACAGCTATGAACACTTTAGATTATACCCTCCTCCGGAAAAAAGGGTCTCAAGTATTATTCTGACGGCAAGTGACAATAGGTGCAATGAAACTGGGTGCAGTGGGTCCTTCAATAATGCACTCAATTAGCGGCAGTACTGCTTCATGTATGCCCAGCATAGCCATACATCATGACAGACAGATGTATAATGCAATTAACATGAATATTATCACTTTTTGATTGCTCATAAAAAAAACTGTAATATGTGATTTTAGACTTTAATGATTAGCTGTCATTTTATTTTTTATTTTTATAAAAAAGGAGGAGAAAGAAGCAGATTTCTCTGATAAGAAATAATACAAAGTTGCACATTTGCACGTGTACTATTGAATTATAAAATTATTAAAATAATGGTTACTTTTGAAGCTATAAATTTATTTGGGGAAAAGGTTAACTGATCAATATGTTTTTAATTTACATTATCCAAACTATAAAGTAACACTTTCACTGCAACTTCCAAGCATTTCATATACAGATGGAAGTCTTACACTTTATGCGTTTTCTTTTGCAGAACGTCTAAACGGATCATTCTTTTCTGCCTCGTGGGAAACCCGATAACAGCTATGATGCATAACCTACCTGTGTTGTATTAACTGATAACAACTTGCTAATAAATAAATTACCTCCAGTATATTTTCAGCTCTTCTCTTCCATATAGAATGCATGGATTGCACATTGGACACTCAATTCAATATTTAATAACTAAAGATCATTAACATTCCCTGGCAGGTGTCAAGTAGTTTACTGATGCCAGGCTCTGCCATGCAGTGATTTGTTACTCTCAGACCCGGGTCACATGTGACATGTCACCTCAGTCCGTAGGGTCCATAAGGTACGGACTGGGGCTGAAATTCAGCCCTGGCATTTTAAATCACACGGGCCCATGCTGTCTCTGTCCCCAAGCACCAGATGGGATATATTATTACTAATATTACCCCGGATGGAGGAAAGCAAGATTTACTACAAGACCAATATTTCTAAGGATACCCGTGGCCTGCTGGGGTAAGTGACAGAGTCAGCAAATTGGCGCTTTGTCACAACTCTTAACATGTGAGTGTCTTCAGAACACTGATTCTATTAACAACGTAGCAGACAAGGTGGCCCACAATCAGACAGGCCCTTCTGGCATTTGCCAGAATTGCCAGATGGCCAGTCCAGCCCTGGGTTCATTGATTTGTTGCCTATTATTCAGAGATGTATTCTCCTAATGCATAGCATATAGAATTTTATTGTGTCCCTCTTACCCCTCTGTTCCCCTCACAACAATTGGTTGAAACTCAGAACGGGGCTTGTACAATTACAACATGCCAACAATAGGTCAATAGCGTGATGCCAAGATGTGGAAATCCATATCTGCCAAATTAGTATTCTTCCTTAGCCATGTGCTTTACATTTTCTGTCTTATGTACATTTACCATTAATGCACCACTGGAACCCATTATATATCTTATTCATTGTTGGACCAAAATAGAAAGGGCCCCCGTCCAAGAACAGTATATGGGCCCTTTTCAGTCTAGTAGCTCATCACAATCTACAATTCTATATGCTTTGGATGTGGAAATGGACCCTCTTATCTCTTGGGCCCCTGTCAGCTGCACAGGGTGCACCATGGTATTTCCACCCTTGATCTTATTTTTAATACATTACTGCAACAACTTATTGCAGACAGAAAAATATATACAGTGCCATCTACCTGACATCCCACAAGCCTGAAATTTAGGGGTTCTCACCCAAGCATATAACATGGTGGACTGCGATCAGATGTTTTATTGGATAGCATGTTATACTATGGGGTCATGCCGATTCGATTCAGCATGAGGAAACCTGGAAAGTTACTACTGTTACTGGAAAACACCATAAGTAGTTTTCTACAAGAGATTCCAAGGAAATAAAAGACTTTTTGGTTCTCATAAAGTGATGTCATATAGCTAAGATACACTGGCGTAACTAGAGTACTATGAGCTCTGATGCAAAATTTTGACCTGACCCACACCAGCTTGTTGGTCATATGTATGGGCTCCTGAAATAATGTTCTGCATAATGTCCCTATGCTGTAATAATGTCCCCTGGGTAATGTAATGTTTCCTCATCCTGCCCCCCTTCTGTAATATTGTCCCTCATCCTGTAATTATGTCCCTCATCCTATTCTAATGTCCCCCATCAAGCCCCATCCTATAATAATGTCTTCCATCCTATAGAGTGCCTTCAAAATGTGCTCCCCATGAGCTTTCCTCATTTATTCACCTTACACTCATAAACTTAAATGTATTTTAGTGGGAATTTATGTGATATACCAACAGAAAGTAGCAGGTATTTGTGAAGTATAAAGGAAATGATAAATGGTTTTGACATGCTAGTTTGGCCCCTACACGACATGTGGAAGAAGTGCTCTGGTCAGAGGATACCAAAGTAGAACTTTTGGGCTACATGCAAAGCGCTGGAGTCCTAGGTTCAAATCCCACCAAGGACAACATCTGCAAGGAGTATGTACAGTATGTATGTATGTGTTTGCGTGGGTTTTCTCCGGGCACTCTGGTTTCCTCCCACATTCCAAAGACATACTGATAGGGAATTTAGATTGTGAGCCCAATCGGGGACAGTGATGATACTGTGCGCAAACTGTAAAGCGCTGCGGAATATGTTAGCACTATATAAAAATAAAGATTATTATTTAAATAAAATAATATAGTGTACTTAGTTTACATAATTTTGATCAACAAAAACATAAAAATCATTCCACCACATCCAGAGATGGATCGAGACCCCGAGTAAGGGACATCCAGCAATGGGGAGCTATATCAATGAAATGTCCAGCTCAAAAAAGGGAGGCCATGCCCTTATTTGCACAGAGTACAACATCCTGAAACAAAAAAAAACAAAAGAAATGAACTGGAAGATAAATTAGTATACATGCACGGTGTAGGTGTATGTTCACACTGGCCACTAAAGGGACAAAAACTAGATATGCAGATACAGTTGAAAGTGGTGCAAGACCACCTGGGCCCCATGACACATCAGGCCCAATAGCAGTTGTGCCATCTGCATTGGAGGTATTATACTGTCCAAATACTATACCAATGTAACCATACATGTTTGCCAAATCAAGTGCAGCGCACAGCCCAGTACCAAAATGCGCAATTTGTGTCATCTTCATAGGGGGGGGATTTTGTCTTGAGAATGGAAAATATATACCGAGTTTTATGTTATCGTACTATTCTTCAGTGATACTAGGTTCTTGTAGGAAGAGATAATTGTTAATATATTAGTAGCACTATACTATACAATGCAGTTGGCAGCACAATATCTGAATCATAGCAACAATGAGCAGGGCTTGGCATTTCTGTAGCCTAGTCCTGTATTTCTTTTTTAATACTTCAAGTGACAGTATTTCTCTGTCTCTCTTCTCTTTCCCTTTCTCATTCCTCTAGTTTGGGGGCGGACACTGACAGCTTGGGGCCCCTGTGCAAGAACTGTGTCTCGGCCCGCCTCCTTTTATGGCAACAAAGCTACAGATACAGTATATATAATAAGGGATGGCAATATACATAATAAAGGAGACTAGTTAAGATACAGTATATATGTATGTGCGTGTAGCTATATATATATATATATATATATATATATATATATATATATATATATATATATATAGCTACACGCACATACATATATATCTTAACTAGTCTCCTTAATTATGTATATTGCCATCCCTTATTACACAGTGCCCTCTCATGTTATGCATAGCACCGCCCTTACATATTGGAATATTTATAGTGCCCCCTGTCTTTTTTACATACATCTGTCTTGTTAGATATATAATGCAATGACAGCTGATGGAGCATGGGAAACCTTACCGGGTGACCACCAGCAACCTTGTCCGGCCCAGAGCGGGAAAAAAGATTCGGCGCTCCAGAAGAAAAAGTAAGGGGTGCGACCCAGACCCCGGTTGCGGAAAACCCAACTGTTAGGCCTGAGTCACCCCCACCGCTGTACACCCCCGACTAGGGTTTTGGGTCCCTCGGTGAAATACCGCCGTACCCCGAGGGTACCCTGGCCCTAAGTCCCGCTGCAACCCCTGCGCCAGATGACACCCTGGTGGGCCCTTTACCGACCCCGCCAACTTCAAGCCCGGAGGAATAGGTCATCAACTACACTGGGACCAGGGGGACAGCAGCCTGGACCAGATGACAGCTCCGCTAGTTCCAGCCAGTGGGCCCTGGGTTAACTATACCAAACCCGTGGTGTTTGAAGAGGGACCCGCAGGGGCAGACATGATAGTGCTCCAAGGAGAAATCCCCATTATACCCTGGCGGGAGCACTGTAGATAGCAGGAGGAGCCGGAGAGGCAGCAATCCCTGGCCCGGCAGGCAGCATATGAAGAAAGGAACCTGCAGGCTAAGGCCCGAATTCTTAAAATCCTTCAGGCAGAAAGGTGACCACCACAGCAAGGAGAAGTGGTGGTTTTCAACCAGAAGAGAGGCTGGGGCTTTATTAAAGAAACAGGGATGATAAACGAGATCTTCATCAATCGGAGAGACATAGAATCCCACCTTATAGAAGGACACCCTGACAGGGACCTTTACCCTGGTTATAGAGTAACATACACCCGCCATATAGGAGACAAAGGCTGGTATGCTCTGGACTGCAGAAAATGTGTACCAGTACTGAAGCAGCCAAAGCAGGCAGACCAGGCTACAGCATCAGTTCCCGAGGGCGCAGCAGCAGGCCCGACCAGGCCAGTCACTAAATGTCATAGGTCCACCCAGACACCAGAGGTGGAACCAACCAATGTGCCATGGTATGACATACCAGTTGAAAGGTACGATCCTAAGTTTTCCTGATCAGGGAAAAGCAGCCACCAGGAGCTGCCCTGGAAAAGGAAGTAAAGAGTTAAATGATTGCTGAAGTTCAAAAATTAATTTGCTAAAAAGAAATTCGGAACATGGATGGTGAATGACGAAGAAACTTTCCCTGGTAAATAGTTAGTACTTCTTAAGGTGCTTCCTACTGGTTTTACATGAAACCAATGAAGGTACTGTTTATTGTTGTTTGCACTAAAAAGTTTATTTGCCTTAAAGTGATCGAGAAGAAAAACCATCCAGCGTGGCGGAAGAAATGGTCCAGAGAGGAGATCAGTGAAGCCTTGTAGCCTGTTGTGAATTCTGTGGCAGAGCTCCCTCCTGTGGTCACAAGTGGTACTTTGGCTGATTCTTTCTGTGAGCTTCCGTTGGTGGAGGAAAGTGGTACTGCGGCTTCTGAGTTTCCTTCCTCAGGTGATGTGGTGAAGTCGTTAGGTGCTGCTCTATTTAACTCCACCTAGTGCTTTGATCCTGGCCTCCAGTCAATGTTCTAGTATTGGACCTGTTTCCTCCTGGATCGTTCCTGTGGCCTGCTGCTCTGCATAGCTAAGTTCCGCTTTGCTATTTTGTTTGCTATTTTTTCTGTCCAGCTTGTCTATTTGTTTTTTCCCGCTTGCTGGAAGCTCTGGGACGCAGAGGGTGTACCTCCGTGCCGATAGTTCGGTACAGAGGGTCTTTTTGCCCCCTTTGCGTGGTTTTTGTAGGGTTTTTTGTTGACCGCAAAGTTACCTTTCCTATCCTCGCTCTGTTCAGAAAGTCGGACCTCACTTTGCTAAATCTATTTCATCTCTATGTTTGTCTTTTCATCTTAACTCACAGTCATTATATGTGGGGGCTGCCTTTTCCTTTGGGGTATTTCTCTGAGGCAAGGTAGGCTTATTTTCTATCTTCGGGCTAGCTAGTTTCTCAGGCTGTTGCATAGGGAGCGTTAGGCGCAATCCACGGCTGCCTCTAGTGTGGTTGGAAAGGATTAGGGATTGCGGTCAGCAGAGTTCCCACGTCTCAGAGCTCGTTCTATGTTTTTGGGTCATTGTCAGGTCACTGTATGTGCTCTGACCTCTATGTCCATTGTGGTACTGAATTACCTTATCATAACAGTACTGGAGGCCCAAAGTACTAATGATTCTCAATAGAGGGAAAAAAGAAGTTCTGAGACCATTTTTTTTTCTCTGCACTGTGTTTTGCCTTTTTTTTCCCCTAGACATTTGGGTGGTTCAGGACACAGGTGTAGCGATGAACATTAAAGGTCTGTCTTCATGTGTGGATCAGCTCACGGCAAGAGTACAAAATATTCAAGACTTTGTGGTTCAGAATTCTATATGTTAGAACCGAGAATTCCTATTCCTGATTTGTTTTTTGGAGATAGAACTAAATTTCTGAGTTTCAAAAATAATTGTAAACTATTTCTGGCTTTGAAACCTCGCTCCTCTGGTGACCCAGTTCAACAAGTTAGGATCGTTATTTCTTTTTTACGTGGCGACCCTCAGGACTGGGCAAAAATTTGCTAGCTCTGTGTCAGGGTCAGGATGAGATAGAGGTATATTGTCAGAAATTTAGAAAGTGGTCCGTACTCACTCAATGGAATGAAGGTGCGCTCGCAGCTATTTTCAGAAAGGGTCTCTCTGAAGCCCTTAAGGATGTCATGGTGGGATTTCCTATGCCTGCTGGTCTGAATGAGTCTATGTCTTTGGCCATTCAGATCGGTCGAGACTTGCGTGAGCGGAAATCTGTGCACCATTTGGCGGTATTACCTGAGCTTAAATCTGAGCCTATGCAGTGCGATAGGACTTTGACCAGAGTTGAACGGCAAGAACACAGACGTCTGAATGGGCTGTGTTTCTACTGTGGTGATTCCACTCATCCTATCTCTGATTGTCCTAAGCGCACTAAGCGGTTCGCTAGGTCTGCCACCATTGGTATGGTACAGTCAAAATTTCTTCTGTCCGTTACCTTGATCTGCTCTTTGTCATCATATTCTGTCATGGCATTTGTGGATTCAGGCGCTGCCCTAAATTTGATGGACTTGGAGTATGCTAGGCATTGTGGGTTTTTCTTGGAGCCCTTGCAGTGTCCTATTCCATTGAGAGGAATTGATGCTACGCCTTTGGCCAAGAATAAGCCTCAGTACTGGACCCAGCTGACCATGTGCATGGCTCCTGCACATCAGGAGGTTATTCGCTTTCTGGTGTTGCATAATCTGCATGATGTGGTCGTGTTGGGGTTGCCATGGCTACAAGTCCATAATCCAGTATTAGATTGGAAATCCATGTCTGTGTCCAGCTGGGGTTGTCAGGGGGTACATGGTGATGTCCCATTTCTGACTATTTCGTCATCCACCCCTTCTGAGGTTCCAGAGTTCTTGTCTGATTACCGGGATGTATTTGATGAGCCCAAGTCCGATACCCTACCTCCGCATAGGGATTGTGATTGTGCTATCGATTTGATTCCTGGTAGTAAATTCCCAAAAGGTCGACTGTTTAATTTATCAGTGCCTGAGCACGCCGCTATGCGGAGTTATGTGAAGGAGTCCTTGGAGAAAGGGCATATTCGCCCGTCATCGTCGCTATTAGGAGCAGGGTTCTTTTTTGTAGCCAAGAAGGATGGTTCGCTGAGACCTTGTATAGATTACCGCCTTCTAAATAAGATCACGGTTAAATTTCAGTACCCCTTGCCGTTGTTATCTGATTTGTTTGCTCGGATTAAGGGGGCTAGTTGGTTCACCAAGATAGATCTTCGTGGTGCGTATAATCTTGTGCGTATTAAGTGAGGCGATGAATGGAAAACTGCATTTAATACGCCCAAGGGCCATTTTGAGTATCTAGTAATGCCATTCGGACTTGCCAATGCTCCATCAGTGTTTCAGTCCTTTATGCATGACATCTTCTGAGAGTACCTGGATAAATTCCTGATTGTGTACTTGGATGACATTTTGATCTTCTCGGATGATTGGGAGTCTCATGTGAAGCAGGTCAGAACGGTGTTTCAGGTCCTGCGTGCTAATTCTTTGTTTGTTAAGGGATCAAAGTGTCTCTTTGGTGTTCAGAAGGTTTCATTTTTGGGGTTCATCTTTTCCCCTTCTACTATCGAGATGGACCCTGTTAAGGTCCAAGCCATCCATGATTGGACTCAGCCGACATCTCTGAAAAGTCTGCAAAAGTTCCTGGGCTTTGCTAATTTTTATCGTCGCTTCATCTGCAATTTTTCTAGTATTGCTAAACCATTGACCGATTTGACCAAGAAGGGTGCTGATGTGGTCAATTGGTCTTCTGCTGTTGTGGAAGCTTTTCAAGAGTTGAAGCGTCGTTTTTCTTCTGCCCCTGTGTTGTGTCAACCAGATGTTTCGCTTCCATTCCAGGTCGAGGTTGATGCTTCTGAGATTGGAGCAGGGGCTGTTTTGTCACAGAGAAGTTCTGATTGCTCGGTGATGAAACCATGCGCTTTCTTTTCCAGGAAGTTTTCGCCTGCTGAGCGAAATTATGATGTGGGCAATCGAGAGTTGCTGGCCATGAAGTGGGCATTCGAGGAGTGGCGTCATTGGCTTGAAGGAGCTAAGCATCGCGTGGTGGTCTTGACTGATCATAAGAACTTGACTTATCTCGAGTCTGCCAAGCGGTTGAATCCTAGACAGGCTCGTTGGTCGCTGTTTTTTGCCCGTTTTGACTTTGTGATTTCATACCTTCCGGACTCTAAAAATGTGAAGGCGGATGCTCTGTCTAGGAGTTTTCTGCCCGACTCTCCGGGTTTATCTGAGCCGGCGGGTATCCTCAAAGAGGGAGTAATTGTGTCTGCCATCTCCCCTGATTTGTGGCGAGTGCTGCAAAAATTTCAGGCTAATAAACCTGATCGTTGCCCAGCGGAGAAACTGTTTGTCCCTGATAGGTGGACGAATAAAGTTATCTCTGAGGTTCATTGTTCGGTGTTGGCTGGTCATCCTGGAATCTTTGGTACCAGAGAGTTAGTGGCTAGATCCTTTTGGTGGCCATCTCTGTCGCGGGATGTGCGTTCTTTTGTGCAGTCCTGTGGGATTTGTGCTCGGGCTAAGCCCTGCTGTTCTCGTGCCATTGGGTTGCTTTTGCCCTTGCCGGTCCCGAAGAGGCCTTGGACACATATCTTTATGGATTTTATTTCAGATCTTCCCGTCTCCCAAAAGATGTCAGTCATTTGGGTGGTCTGTGATCGCTTCTCTAAGATGGTCCGTTTGGTACCCTTGTCTAAATTACCTTCCTCCTCTGATTTGGTGCCATTGTTCTTCCAGCATGTGGTTCGTTTACATGGCATTCCAGAGAATATCGTTTCTGACAGAGGTTCCCAGTTTGTTTCGAGGTTTTGGCGAGCCTTTTGTGGTAGGATGGGCATTGACTTGTCTTTTTCCTCGGCTTTCCATCCTCAGACTAATGGCCAAACCGAACGAACCAATCAGACCTTGGAAACATATCTGAGATGCTTTGTTTCTGCTGATCAGGATGACTGGGTGTCCTTTTTGCCTTTGGCTGAGTTCGCCCTTAATAATCGGGCCAGCTCGGCTACCTTGGTTTCGCCGTTTTTCTGCAACTCTGGGTTCCATCCTCGTTTCTCTTCAGGGCAGGTTGAGTCTTCGGACTGTCCTGGTGTGGATACTGTGGTGGACAGGTTGCAGCAGATTTGGACTCATGTAGTGGACAATTTGACCTTGTCCCAGGAGAAGACTCAACGTTTCGCTAATCGCAGACGCTGTGTGGGTCCCCGACTTCGTGTTGGGGATTTGGTTTGGTTATCTTCTCGTCATATTCCTATTAAGGTTTCCTCTCCTAAGTTTAAACCTCGTTTCATTGGTCCGTATAGGATTTCTAAGGTTCTTAATCCTGTGTCTTTTCGTCTGACCCTTCCAGATTTTTTTTCCATACATAACGTATTCCATAGGTCATTGTTGCGGAGATACGTGGCACCTATGGTTCCATCTGTTGATCCTCCTACCCCGGTTTTGGTGGAGGGGGAGTTGGAGTATATTGTGGAGAAGATTTTGGATTCTCGTGTTTCAAGACGGAAACTCCAGTATCTGGTTAAGTGGAAGGGTTATGCTCAGGAAGATAATTCCTGGGTCTTTGCCTCTGATGTCCATGCTCCCGATCTTGTTCGTGCCTTTCATATGGCTCATCCTGGTCGTCCTGGGGGCTCTGGTCAGGGTTCGGTGACCCCTCCTCAAGGAGGGGGTACTGTTGTGAATTCTGCCCTGGAGCTGCCCTGGAAAAGGAAGTAAAGAGTTAAATGATTGCTGAAGTTCAAAAATTAATTTGCTAAAAAGAAATTCGGAACATGGACGGTGAATGACGAAGAAACTTTCCCTGGTAAATAGTTAGTACTTCTTAAGGTGCTTCCTACTGGTTTTACATGAAACCAATGAAGGTACTGTTTATTGTTGTTTGCACTAAAAAGTTTATTTGCCTTAAAGTGATCGAGAAGAAAAACCATCCAGCGTGGCGGAAGAAATGGTCCAGAGAGGAGATCAGTGAAGCCTTGTAGCCTGTTGTGAATTCTGTGGCAGAGCTCCCTCCTGTGGTCACAAGTGGTACTTCGGCTGATTCTTTCTGTGAGCTTCCATTGGTGGAGGAAAGTGGTACTGCGGCTTCTGAGTTTCCTTCCTCAGGTGATGTGGTGAAGTCATTAGGTGCTGCTCTATTTAACTCCACCTAGTGCTTTGATCCTGGCCTCCAGTCAATGTTCTAGTATTGGACCTGTTTCCTCCTGGATCGTTCCTGTGGCCTGCTGCTCTGCATAGCTAAGTTCCGCTTTGCTATTTTGTTTGCTGTTTTTTCTGTCCAGCTTGTCTATTTGTTTTTTTCCTGCTTGCTGGAAGCTCTGGGACGCAGAGGGTGTACCTCCGTGCCGTTAGTTCGGTACAGAGGGTCTTTTTGCCCCCTTTGCGTGGTTTTTGTAGGGTTTTGTGTTGACCGCAAAGTTACCTTTCCTATCCTCGCTCTGTTCAGAAAGTCGGGCCTCACTTTGCTAAATCTATTTCATCTCTACGTTTGTCGTTTCATCTTAACTCACAGTCATTATATGTGGGGGCTGCCTTTTCCTTTGGGGTATTTCTCTGAGGCAAGGTAGGCTTATTTTCTATCTTCAGGCTAGCTAGTTTCTCAGGCTGTGCTAGTTGCATAGGGAGCGTTAGGCGCAATCCACGGCTGCCTCTAGTGTGGTTGGAGAGGATTAGGGATTGCGGTCAGCAGAGTTCCCACGTCTCAGAGCTCGTTCTATGTTTTTGGGTTATTGTCAGGTCACTGTATGTGCTCTGACCTCTATGTCCATTGTGGTACTGAATTACCTTATCATAACAGTATCCACGCCCAAGCCTACATTGGGGATTTAAGACGGGTTCCCCCTCATCTTGCACTTAAAGGAAGCACTACCTCAGTTCAAGAATATGCTGACTTTGTTGCACTTTATTGAAGAAAATATTCGTAGTTAAAATTGCTAGAAAAGTTGACCCGTAAAAGTGAAAAAGAATCATAGGTTGCATATCAGGCAGTTAATACATGCATAAGTAATATTTGGTGTTACAGAGAGTCCTATATTTTTGGTAAAGGTAATGTTTTGCACTTGTACTATATGTTCCTGCAACGTTTAAAGCAAAATAGCCTACCATTACCTGTTACATGCTTTTCAAAATGTTTTGCAATATCTAACCTGTTATTGTTTTTGTTTCTTTTCCCAGTCCGGGAGTACTGGATTTAACGGGGGGGGGGAGTGTAACACCAGGTAGTCTGTTGTGGTATTGCCTTCCTCACGAGGAGGGTGATGCCATGCTTGGTAGTGAGGAAGGAATCCTTTAACAGGCAACCAGTACATGCAACACTATTCTGACTCCAGGCCAGGAGGGGGAGCTCGAGACCTGGATTCAGGGGAACGTCCCTATATATTCTGGCTGGAGGAGGAGTTAGTTTGTCAGTCTGTCAGAGGGGCAGAGGAGAGAGGGGTCAGACAGAGAGAGTTTGAGAGAAGAAAGCTGGGGCCATGCAGACGAGTTGATCTGCAGCTCCTGGACAGAGAGAAGAGAAACAGAGCAGTCTGTAGGAGACTGATAGGGGAGGAGAAGCACAGGAGAAGTAAAGAGCTGGAGGGGAGTTGTGACTGAGCTCCCTCCATGCTGAAGTGCAGAATACCAGAGGCTGGAATTCTGAGGTTGTGGGGGCAACTGTATGCCCCACAGCAGAAACTGGCGGACAGGAGATAGCAGGTCCCCTGCCCACCATTAACACCCAAAGGCACAGCAGCACATAGAGCCCAGAGTCATACCTAGAGACACCTGTAAAAAGGCTCGAGTTGAGTGCCATGCGGGTAACGTCCTACTAAAAGGGACAGAGAGAAAGTCAGGACCTTGTGTGAGGCCTAAGGCAGCAAGGGACTACAAAACAGCGCAGAGAGGAAGACATCAAACCCCACCTGGCTAGGGGGATTCCCGAATCGCTTCCAAGCTGGCCGGACCTCACCATCTCCTGTGATCCGTACCCTGGACTGTGGCTGAATACTACAGTAAAAGGTAAAGGGACTACAACTGTGTGTCCTCTGATTCTTTCTGGCACCATACCATCTTTGCCTATCACACTGGAGCCCTGGGGACCCAGCTTCACCTGTGGGAAGTCATACCATCCCTGCTGCCATAACATCATCCCCAGTGGACTGCTTTAAGCAGTGTCGGTCATCCCTGACCGAAAACCAAAAGTGACGTCACGAACACTACTACCAAAGACTTTATTCCCATATACTTTTCCCCTTTTATTGGACGGCCAGGGCCATGGCCTGGGTCACTGCCACCGTGAAACATTCCTTTAAGAACCGGCCCGGTTTCGAGCACCCCAGGGTCCTAGTGTGGTGCTCCACAGGCGCTGCAGAACCTGATGGACTTTTCTCTCGGTAGGTAAATCAGGAGAGAAAATTAAGATGTCATCCAAATACATGACCACAAAATCAAAGAAGATGCTAACCAATTCCTGTGTGCATTGCACAGACCAAAAAGGCATGATGAGATACTCATAGTTGCTTGTCCTCACTCTGCTTCTCCTTGTCTCAGATCATCTCCCTGCGGTTGCCTCTTGCAGCACTCCCCAGTACTGTTGCATTCTCCTGCTGTTTCCATCTGGCTATAGGCAGGTGCAGCCAGTGTTTGGAGGAATTTAACTCTGCTGTGTCCTGCAGAAATCGCTGGCCTATCTGCTGCCAGCAAAGGATATATTAGGAAGCTCCTCCCTCCACTTCTTGCCTGAGCTTTGCTGATAGTTTGCTTAGCATCTAGTTCCCAGTCAAGGCATTTTTCTGTTTTTCTCTCTCATTACCGACCCAATTTGTGTTATCACCCTGTTTGACCTCTTCACTGCTGACCTTGACTTCTACTACTTTGACCCTGTGCTGCCTTCCCTGACCTCAGACTGTCTGACTACATCTCTCCCTGTGCCCTCTGTACTGTAAATACCTGCCTTGACCCATTGGTCAGCTATTTCAACCCCGGGCACTGCTCTGGAGTGGCACCTGCTAGATATCCTGTGGCCCAAGCCTATCCAGGGGTTCTAGCGAAGATTAGATAGAAACTTAGTCATGCCCCTCCAGGGTAAGCCTGCCAGTGGTACAGTGGGTCTACACCCATTCCAATCACTTGTTCCCCCACAGAACCCTTATAGTATGATGGTTCCCCACAGTCCCCATATAGTATGATGTTCCCTAACAGTCCTCATATAGTATGATGTTCCTAAACAGCACCCATATAGTATGATGGTCCCCCACAGCCCACAAAAAAAAACTATACTCACCTAATCCAGCTGCATCCTCCATGTCTTCTTCTATCCTATCTTGCTTGCAGTAGGCACAGGTGGCACAATGCAGTAACTTATTTCTCCAATGGACTATGTGGCAAAACCCTCCGGCAGGCTGAAGGCCAGAATTGCCCTGCGGCATCCCAAAGTGAAGTCTATGCTCCATGACAGTTGACAACAGTATTGTCGTCTTTGGGATGCAGAATAGATACTGTTAATAGCATTGCAATTGATGCAGCCCATGGCTAGACCAACCCATCTGGCATTTTCCAGATTTGACTGATCGCGAGTTTGGCTCTGTTTCTCACACATCATCAACTATTATTAGTATATTAGAAAAATCCAAAGGTTCTCTGTATCAAATAATGACCTGTTGGCACTTAAACAATACAGTCCTAACCTTTGCCCTGTGCAGTGGATTGTGATCTTGCAGATTTTCCATTTTTATGCTATTTGTAGATCAGATATATTTCTATTGCAAGGATATGTAAAAATGAAATTAATCCACTGAGGTCCTGTACACAGCAAAGCACTCAGGATCTCTACAGCTCTGTATTATGAAGTCACAGGCTGCTGCCATATGGTGTCTTCACACTTCTAGAGGAGAATACCTCAACAAGAAGCCACAATTATTTTCTCATCTGTTTAACACACATTTATGTACGTGCTAACAACTCACATAATGTCTAAAAACTATATTTACTAGAAATTGATTTCAATAGAAACTTTCTATTGATCAGAATTACAAGTAAAAGTAAGTCTAATAAACATATTAGGCCCTGGAAATAGTTTGATAACCTTTTTATCAAACCTTTTCACGTGTTTGTTATTTTCCAATGGTGATACACTGTTTGAACAAATTATTTATACTATTTGCCCTTGGGGAAAATTGGAGACATTTCACATTTTTGCCAACTTTTTAATCTATAACACCTGGTAAAATTCTCACTGCTAATGGGCACTTTTCAATGGTATATAAAGGAAAACACTGGTCATTTTTGTAAAGGAGATTTTTGTGAAATTATATCGCCATGCTCAGGCTTCTTGTACTTGCTACTCTTGTCCTATGCGGTAAGTAACTAACCAAAAAGATTCACGTGCAATAATTTATCAACATAGGGATAGAAAAATTAACGGGATGGCAAAATAATTATATATGTAGAACTGATCAGTGCTTTATGCATTTTATATACGGAAAGTAAATCCTCAATGTCTGTGTTATTCTACATGAAGGCTACTGTCATGATGATGACATCCGCTATTTTGAAGACAATGAAAATGCACGTGTAGTAGGAGGAACTAATGCTGGAAAAAATTCCTGGCCATGGCAGGTTAGTGCCAAGACTCAAAACGTGTTTAAATGTAATTAACTAGCATTTAATACCTGTATATATTAAAGGGGTCGTCCTTGACTTTAACACTGATGGCGTATCCACATATAGAATAGGCCATCAATGTGGAGGTGTGACAGCCAGTATCCCCCACAATCACCCAGAACTGTTCAGTTGCTGAGCTGCACAGTACAGCTTCATCTAGTGTAAAGTGGTCACAGCTAGGTAAAGCATCTTTGCCCCCTAATCGAATCAATAGGGGTCAGTTGTGCAATACCTGTCCGTGGTCACTATTCTGTTTGCAGAGCTGTGCTGTGCAGCCCTGCAACTCGGCAGTTCCAGCCGCCGCTGGGTCAAACATTGATGACCTATCCCAGGGTTAGGTCATCGATGTCAAAGTCCCAAACAACGCCTTTTATAACAGAATTTCAACATTCATTCAGCATATTTTTCCACTGTATGGTTTTCTATGGGGAATGTTGTTTTAATCACAAGATAATACAGACTGATTATTTTTTTTAAGCGCTTTCAAAATTGGGAACAAAATGGGGAAAATAGCAAAACATGAAGGAGTTATTACTAACCTAATACATTCTCTTAACCAGCTATGGAAGTCGCTGATTAATGCTGTGCTGCACCAATGATGAGCCTGTCTATCCCCAATACTAATGAGGCCAGTGATTGTCTCCACACAACATTTTTTTTTTAGAAAGCGTAGTTGCGTATTACACTACTAGCAAAGTGGATGACATCTCATTTACACACAGCAGAAAAAAAAAACTCACTACAGAAATTGCAGTTCTCATTTCAATGAGTTACATCCATGGACACAGCACAATAAATTGGCATGCTTTATTGAACAGATAAAATGATAGTTGGAAAAGTATTTAAATATAAATACGCCAATCTTTTTTTCGGTAGAAGTGTTGGCGCAATGTTCATAATGTCTAATTTTGTCTATATAAGGGCCTAGATTATTTAAAAGCTAGATTAGAAGTTATTTTCTTAGCCAAAAGGGGGAATTTATTATTTTTATTGCCTTTTTCTAGGTTTCTCTTCAGTATTTGTCTGGTGGTTATTGGTACCACACTTGTGGGGCCTCCTTGATTCGCGCTAATCGAGTGATGACAGCTGCTCATTGTGTGGACAGGTAAAAATGATTTAACCCTTACATTTTATATGAATTTTAAATGTTTATTTTACATTTCGAATAAAAAAATAAATAAATGTCATCTGTGTGATTGTATGTTTTTCATCCATTATACATTCTTATGCCTGTTTTTACCATGTGCGTCATCTATTTTTTTCCTACCCAAATAATATCGGAAAGAGGTTCTCTTAACAATCTATCTTAAACTTTTAAAATGTGACTATAAAAGTGTAACTGACAAAATATAATTCTTCTTCAACAGAAATGTTTCTTTCCGCGTGGTCCTGGGAGATCACAATCTTAATAGTAATGATGGCACTGAACAGTATATTTCAGTCTCTTCCATCAGAAAACACTCAAACTGGAACACCAACAATGTTGCTGCTGGGTAAGCCAATGTCATCTAGCATTTTTGGAGTTTTGCTTTTATGGCATTGATTGTGCTGTAAAAATGACCTGGCACCATCATTTTCTAGGTCAGAATGATTACTATGGCACCAAGTTGTTGTTTTTTATTATTATTTAAAAGGGTAAATTTTAATTGATATTGGAATAAAATAAGTTATACCATTAAGTGTGTTTAAAAAATATTCCCATGCTGAGATAATATTATAATATTATAAAAGTATCCGTGCTTTGTACTGTTTTGTGTATGCAGACAACACAGCAAGGGCTTGCAGCTTCTCCTTTCTGTGAGGGAGAATACATTTCCCTGCTTGTTTTATCAAAGGAGGGAATGTTTCTGCTGTATCATCAGAAAATCGGCCTGCTAAACTCCTACATCACTGACTTGATTCATGATGAGCTGGAGATGTGTTGGAAATACCCACCTTAGAAGATTACAGTGATGCAATAGGAGCTAGTGCCAATCAGCTCAGTTACTAAGTAACTCAGACACTGTCGGGTGCTGGATACATAAAATAGCAGGTAACCTTGCATGGAGCGGGTTCAGCTCCTGAGCCCGATCCATACATTGATACAGTGCTCAGCTGCTGGTATGGTGGTCGTCACTAAGTGGGTATTTAAGAGACATTTTAAATACGCAGAGATGTATTAAAAAAAATTAACTACCTCACAAAAATTCAGTACAGTCGTTTAAGGCTTGGTTTAATATTATGGCTCATTGCTCTATGACTAATTCAAACAATTTTTCTTTCCGTTTCCCATTTACTTTAAACAGATTTTTTGACCACCAAACACAACAGCAGTTCCCTCGTAGACACCATACGATAGACTTTGCATTCAGGTGGAATTCAGTTGCCTGATCCTTGTGTTCAGTGGGGGGATAAAATGTTCTTCAGCTACATAAGAAGTATGGGTAAAATGTTAGAAGAGGATGAGGGAAGGGCAAATCTACTAAATGCCTTCTTCTCTATGGTACTTGGACTTCACAGCAAAACGGGGTTTAAATATATTAAAATCACCTGCCAATATTCACTTCCACCAATGAAAATCTTTAAAAAAAAAGAGCGTCAAGAAACTGGTTAATACCGGTTTACACAGCTCGTGGCAGGTGCCACAGCTAACTTTCTGACCTTTATTTCACCCCAATTTCTCTCAGTGCTAAAACTCTATGCAACTTGAATAAAAACCATTTATTTCAGGCCTATGATGCCATGAGACCCCCCCTTTATTATTTTATTTGCGAGGTAGGGCTTCCATTATCTTCACAGATGAAAGCAGGTTCATATTGTGTACGTGACAGATGTGAACAGGTTTAGGGAGGCCATTGTGAACCTATTGTTGCTCACAATATCATACAGTATGTCTAATTTGGTGGTGGTGGATCAGTGATGGTCTGGGGAGACATATTCATGTAGGGTTGCACAAACCTCCATGTGATTTGCCTTGCCTTCCTCTGGATCAGCACGCAGACACGCACAAGTGTCCAGACAAGTAGCACAAAGGTGGGCGATCTGGCGATGGTCTGGCCCCAGATAACTCTAAAAGGGGCTTTTTATACATGGATATACAAATGAAACTACATACTGCAGACAAAAAAAGGGTATACATGATAACCTCATACTTCAGAGAAAAACGTTATTTTAAAACCAAGCAAGTGATAATGCAACATGACAATATGAGTATTACTACAAACCCCATTAAAATCCATAAAACACCATGTACCTTTTAGTTAATGTCATTACCGTACTCATATAATTCTTAAAATAATTACATCCCTATTGCTTTGCAAAAAAGAAAAAAAAAAAAAAAAAAGAGCATGAACCGCACATCCCAAAATCATACGTTGATCTAAAGCCGCTAGGCAAAAATTAATATAACTGAATATGAGGTTTTCAGTTTAACATTCTGATCAGACTGTATGAAGCCCACTGCCACTTCACGGCAAACCTCGTAGTGGGTCCTATCGCCCTAACGGAGCGGAGCCGTGCGGCGCCCACCACCACAGCGGCCATGCACCAGCAGGGCGGACGGCCTGTTGCCCCACAGCACCCATGCTGCAAGACTGAGTCCCCAAGACTCCAGACCGCGCCGCCCCACCAGCACAAAGCCACAGCAACAATGGCCGCCACACAGCACCAACACCAAAATGAAAGGAGCACTTAAACTCACCTTCCTCCAGCTCTTCAGTGAGAGCCAAAATGGGCTAGACCCCTTACTTTGCAGTCTCCTGCTAATTAAAATCACCTGTGCCAAATGGGAGGAGTGCTGGTCCAAGAAGAAGACTAGAACATGCTTTGCAAAAAAGAAAAAAAAAAAAAAAGAGCATGAACCGCACATCCCAAAATCATACGTTGATCTAAAGCCGCTAGGCAAAAATTAATATAACTGAATATGAGGTTTTCAGTTTAACATGTGTTTGGTGTTGGTGCTGTGTGGCGGCCATTGTTGCTGTGGCTTTGTGCTGGTGGGGCGGCGCGGTCTGGAGTCTTGGGGACTCAGTCTTGCAGCATGGGTGCTGTGGGGCAACAGGCCGTCCGCCCTGCTGGTGCATGGCCGCTGTGGCGGTGGGCGCCGCACGGCTCCGCTCCGTTAGGGCGATAGGACCCACTACGAGGTTTGCCGTGAAGGGGCAGTGGGCTTCATACAGTCTGATCAGAATGTTAAACTGAAAACCTCATATTCAGTTATATTAATTTTTGCCTAGCGGCTTTAGATCAACGTATGATTTTGGGATGTGCGGTTCATGCTCTTTTTTTTCTTTTTTGCAAAGTACATCCCTATTGTCCTGGTTTCTATCTCAATTCAACATAAAAACTACTCACTACCATATAATACTATTTTTTACCTATCATGGTCCCCTGTAGCTGTTCCAATTAACCTTTATGGACTCCATCCATACTTACTAATGTCACTGATGTCATACTATGTCTCCTCTCTGAGTAAAGCTCCCAGACCTGCCTCATTAGCTGCAAAGTTAGCGGACTACAGTTTGTCCAAGATATCTGCTAGGTCTAACAGGGCTGTTCAACAAGTTAGGACTAATAATTCTATTACAATACCCATAGTATTTGTATTTATTTATTTTACTCACTTATATAGCACCATTAATTTTCACATCGCTTTACGGATATCATCACTGTCGCTAATGGGGCTCACAATCTAAATTTCCTATCAGTATGTTTTTGGAGTGTGGGAGGGATCAAAGAAGTATCATTTCTCCTTGCGGAGAGTGACATGTTAAGCATATCGAGGTGAGAAGACAAAGCCGCAATGCTCCTCTGGGAAATATGCAAATTGTCTCTCCAGAGAGGAAGAGGACTATAACTCTAGTGCCACCTATTGGGAGTAGCAATCCTAACAGTCAATGTCGACCCTTTAACGAGCCTTGTCACATGACTTAGGATAAAAGCCAAACCAGAATCTCAATTTGCAGACACTGTGTTTTTCGGGGTACTGCCCCTGGAGTGTGGGAGGAAACCCAAGCAAACATGAGAACATGCAAACTCTTTGCAGAGGTTGTCCTTGGTTGGATTTGAACTGAGGACCTCAATGCTGCAAGGCTACAGTGCTATCACAAGATATGGCATTGTCAGTAAACTTTCTTTCTTTTTTATAACAAGTGTAATTTAGTTACCAGAACTCTCATAAATTACTACGGTAATAAATATATATTTTCTTGCTATACAGGTATGATATTGCTATCCTATGGCTGGCCTCCAGTGCTTCCCTGAACAGTGCCGTGAAAGTGGCTGCACTGCCAGCAAGTGGCGCTACCCTGGCCCACAACTACAACTGTGTTGTTACCGGATGGGGAAGACTCAGCAGTAAGTTCTACCTGTGAAATCTCTTCCAGAAAGTTTAAATTCTGCTGTACCAAATAATCTGATAATGAATACTAACCGATGTGTTGTATACAAAAGGACACCTTTACTAAATGCAACATCATATCATGAACAACATGTAGTAGGATTGCTAAATGGACTTAAGGTACCTTCACACATAACGATATTGTTAACGATATCGTTGCTATTTGTGACGTAGCAACGATATCGTTAATGAAATCGTTATGTGTGACAGCGACCAACGATCAGGCCCCTGCTGGGAGATCGTTGGTCGCTGAACAAAGTCCAGAACTTTATTTCGTCGCTGGACTCCCTGAAGACATCGCTGGATCGGCGTGTGTGACACCGATCCAGCGATGTCTTCACTGGTAACCAGGGTAAACATCGGGTAACTAAGCGCAGGGCCGCGCTTAGTAACCCGATGTTTACCCTGGTTACCATGCTAAAAGTAAAAAAAAACAAACACTAGATACTTACCTACCGCTGTCTGTCCTCCAGCGCTGTGCTCTGCACTCCTCCTGTACTGTCTGTGAGCCGGAAAGCAGAGCGGTGACGTCACCGCTCTGCTTTCCGGCTCCCAGACAGTACAGGAGGAGAGCAGAGAAGCAGAGCGCAGCGCTGGAGGACAGACAGCGGTAGGTAAGTATCTAGTGTTTGTTTTTTTTTACTTTTAGCATGGTAACCAGGGTAAACATCGGGTTACTAAGCGCGGCCCTGCGCTTAGTTACCCGATGTTTACCCTGGTTACCGGCATCGTTGGTCGCTGGAGAGCGGTCTGTGTGACAGCTCTCCAGCGACCAAACAGCGACTCTGCAGCGATCCGGATCGTTGTCTGTATCGCTGCAGCGTCGCTTAATGTGAAGGGGCCTTTAGAGTGCCCACCACTTTGCAAATTTCTGCATGAATTTACATTACAAAGTTTGCATTGCATGCTTATGGGGATAGTAATAGATTCATATACTGTATAGGCAGTACCTGACTTGCGAACATAGAATCATAAAATGTTAGAGTTGGAAGGGACCTCCAGAGTCATTGTGTCCATCCCCCTGCTCAATGCAGGATTCACTAAACCATCTCAGTCTGTCCAACCTCTGTTTAAAGACTTCCATTGAAGGAGAACTCACCACCTCTCGTGGCAGCCTGTTCCACTCATTGAACAACCTCACTATCAAAAAGTTTTTTCTAATAATCTGTATCTTCTTCCTTTCAGTTTCATTCCATTGCTTCTCGCTTTTCCATATGCAAATGAGAATAAGGATGATCCCTCTACACGGTGACATCCCTTCAGATATTTGTAGACAGCCATTAAGTCTTAACCTTCTCTTTTGCAAGCTAAACATTCCCAGCTCTTTCAACCGTTCCTCATAGAACATAGCTTGCAGTCCACTCACTATCCTGGTAGCTCTTCTCTGAACTTGCTCCAGTTTTTCAACATCTTTTTTAAAATGTGGCCCCCAGAACTGGACACAGTAGTCCAGATGAGGTCTGAACTACGGTCACCCCTCTGCTCGCTGTCCACCATCCAGTCCTCCTTTTCCCCAACGTCGCACAGTGAATCCCTGGCCTCTTCACTATAGACCAGGACTTTCAATCGCATTGAGGTCTCAGAGGTCACAAACATTGTAGAGTCACTCCAATTTTTGGCAACCAGCTGGGGGCTGGTATTCTCTGACTGGGAAGAGGCAATGGATATTAGCCGTCTTCCAGCATAAAAATAGCAGCCCGCATCCACCCCAGAAAAGACACATCTATTAGATGCGCAAATTCTGGTATTTTTCCCAGCTCTTTCCACTCGCCCTGGTGCGGTGGCAAGTGGGGTAATAGTTGTGGGGTTGATGTCAGCTTTGTAATGTCAGCTGCCATGAAGCCCTCAGGTTAGTAATGGAGAGGCGCCTATCAACACCCCCCATTACTAACCCCATAGTAAGATTGTAGTAAAGACACAGTAAGATAAAATTCTTTATTTAAAAAAAACACCATATTGCGCATCTGTAAGACGAGAAGATAATCCATATCTGCCCCACGACGATCCAGATGGTTTGGAGAGTAGTCACATCAGTGATAATGTGACCATTCTCCACACCAGACGGAAAGCACACAGCAAAAAACCTCAGCAGTTGCCACAAGACAAAAAAAGAAAAAGTGACTTAAAAAAAAAAAACATCTAAACTCATGAACTGGTCTTTAAAGAATTTACCACTACTTGGACAACCCCTTATCATACCCCACATTTGGCCCCGATAAAAATCAAAAAGCTTATACTCCCCTCTCATGCCGGCTGCACTCATGTTCCCTGGGCTCTCGTATGATTTTTATGACACATGAGCCCAATATAAGACAATATGAGACCTAACCGTTAACCCAATCTGCAGACTAAGTGCTGCAGGCCACGGAGCAGATAAAAGACACAACATACTGTAAGTCAATGCATTATACTACAAAAAAAATCTTCAAGGGAGTGGTGTTAACAGCTCCTCCACTCCTTTACACTTTCACAAACTATTACCTGCTCCCTGAATGTGGGTTTCAATATCTGGATTAAATCTGATGATAGGGCATCCTGGAAGAGTAGTTGTGGGAGGCTTTGGGAGTCATTTGTGACCAGGGAGAATTGCTAATTTTTTTGGAAAGCCACCTCTTATACTGAGAGCCTCCAAGGATATTAGAGAGTTATCAAGTATGGTGACGCTCTAAAATGTCAATTGCATGTAGTATCGACAGTGTTTATAGTGATTATAATAAAAGCCTACCCATCTAATAATACTACTTTTTTCAGCTGGTGGATCTCTTGCTGCTATTCTCCAGCAAGCTACTCTGCCTGTTGTTAGCCACTCAACCTGCTCTCTCAGCAATTGGTGGGGCAGCACTGTCAAGACCAGCATGGTCTGCGCTGGTGGAGATGGAGTCAAGTCTTCCTGCAATGTAAGTTGTATCTTCTTACAATGTTTGACATCACTCTCATATCATTTTTACCATCATTCTAAACATAAAATTAAATAAATGACTGACATGAGGACACATGCAGTCATATATTCTGCTTTGTTTAAATGTATTTATAGATAGTCCATCAGAGCAGACATTGATGGTATCACATACTTTGTAATCTGTGTTATAATTTGTATAACAGGGTGATTCTGGCGGACCCCTCAACTGTGCTGTCAGTGGTGTGTATCAGGTCCATGGTATTGTCAGCTTTGGATCTTCTCTCGGGTGCAATTACTACCAGAAACCATCCGTATTTACCAAAGTCTCCTCTTATATTTCCTGGATCAACAGCGTAAGTGTTGGAAATGAATGTTTCTAATTATATTACCCAGGATTTGCAGGTCAATTTAAAATAACGTAAACTACAAATGTGATCACAAGACATAGGTGGAATTAACCTTATATATTCAAGAATATCAGTATATACATACATTGGGGAAAATAAGCATTTAATACACTGCTGATTTTGCAAGTTTTACCTCCTACAAAGAATGGAGAGGTCTGTGATTTTTATAATAGGTATGCAGCACCCCAGGTGGCCGGTTGCTGCAGTGATGTTGCTTTTCCTTCGGGGAAGGTAATGTCATACTCAGAGGCAATGGAGTTCTCTTCACCAGGTAAGGCACACACATGCAGGGCCGTATTTAGAGTTTATGCTGCCCTAGGCACTTTTAGTGCCCCTGTCTCATTGGTGAGTATGGCACTATCGGCAGTAACTTTGGCAAAAAACGCTGATGTGAAAGTAGCCTTTTGCAGCAGATCAGTTTTTCCGCATCTGCCGCGTAATGGATCACATATGGCAACACTGCGTTCGGCCTCATTCATTCCCTATGGGACTTGCAGACATGTGCGGCACTTGCGATTTTGCCGCAATCCGGAAAATGCGGTACTTGCAGCAATGGAAAAAAAACGCTGCTAGCAGTGTTTTTTGTCTCACTGCATGTGCAAAACAGCAAGTGCTGCACATGTCCGCAAGTAGCCATCAGTACCTGTCCCTGCACCTTGCTAGATCATTCCTAACCATCCCTCTCTGACCTAAAGCTACACTATAAAGCTTTAGAAAAACTATTTATTAACTGACATATTCCTAAGATAATGAGGGCTCCAGGCTATGGCATAGACTGGGATGGGCAGTCTCTTGGTCTCCATTCTCTCTCTGTGCACACCCTCAGTCCCTGCCTCACTGCCTGTGCTGCACTGTGCACAGACATCCCTCCACCGGACCCGGTAATCACCGCTCGCAGTAGCATACCTGCCTGTATCTACAGTAGGTTTTCTGGGACCCAGGGCAAGAATTCAGTTTGGCGCCCGCCCTTTCCAAGGACATATGCGATTTGGACACTTAGTCATGTACCAACGAGCTCCCCTCCCTAATGCTCTCAATGTTTAGTGAAAAACTGAAAGAAGCAGAAGAGAACCACAAGTATGAAAATTGCATATGAGTGAAGTGTCCAAGTGATGACTACTGGAACCTGCAGAGCTGAATCCTGGCATCGCAGGCTTCTGAATTTTCACAAATAATGCACTGCACACTTTTAGGATTCTCCCTTGCTGGTGGACAGTCATGTC
Source organism: Ranitomeya imitator (assembly GCF_032444005.1). Classification (NCBI taxonomy): domain Eukaryota; kingdom Metazoa; phylum Chordata; class Amphibia; order Anura; family Dendrobatidae; genus Ranitomeya; species Ranitomeya imitator. The sequence continues at coordinate 705,829,439 of NC_091284.1, read as the reverse complement.
AGCACAAGCATGTTATTTGTATACCTCTGACTACACTCCGACTAGACATGCCCTGCCTCACTCAGTTCATTTTCATTGAGTGAGGCCACATGAGAGAATCCTGACAGCGTGCAGTGCGCACTGTGAGAATTCAGAAGTCTGCAGTCAAAAAGAATGACTGCAGACTCATTGCAAACCTGGACATTCCCTTTTACTGCTCCTAACAAGACCCTAATTTTGCCACAAAAAAATGGGAAAACTTATTGACGCAAGTATAAGCCTAGGGTGGGAAATGCAACAGCTACTGGTAAATTTCAAAAATAAAAATAGATACCAATAAAAGCAAAATTAATGGAGACATCAGTAGGTTAAATGTTTTTTAATATCCATATTGAATCAGGAGCCCCATAAGATGCTCCATACAAAATACGCCCCATATAATGCTCCATAAAGTTCATGATGGGCCCCATAAGATACTCCATACAAAAATATAAGATGCTCCATGATAAAATATGCCCCATATAATGCTGCATTAAAGGTTAATGATGGCCCCATAAGATGCTCCATAGAATAATGAGCCCCGTATGCTGCTGCTGAGACTTAAAAAAAAATAACATACTCACCTGGTCAGGTGTCAGTGTCCTGAGCAGGTAGGGACACCGGCGTGCTATGGGGGCCAGTTTGTTGTGAATTCTGTGGCAGAGCTCCCACCTGTGGTCACAAGTGGTACTTCGGCTGGTTCTCTCTGTGAGCTTCCGTTGGTGGAGGAAAGTGGTACTGCGGCTTCTGAGTTTCCTTCCTCAGGTGATGTGGTGAAGTCGTTAGGTGCTGCTCTATTTAACTCCACCTAGTGCTTTGATCCTGGCCTCCAGTCAATGTTCTAGTATTGGACCTGTTTCCTCCTGGATCGTTCCTGTGGCCTGCTGCTCTGCATAGCTAAGTTCCTCTTTGCTATTTGTTTGCTGTTTTTTTCTGTCCAGCTTGTCAATTTGTTTTTTTCTGCTTGCTGGAAGCTCTGGGACGCAGAGGGTGTACCTCCGTGCCGTTAGTTCGGTACGGAGGGTCTTTTTGCCCTTTTGCGTGGTTTTTGTAGGGTTTTATGTTGACCACAAAGTTACCTTTCCTATCCTCGCTCTGTTCAGAAAGTTGGGCCTCACTTTGCTAAATCTATTTCATCTCTACGTTTGTCTTTTCATCTTAACTCACAGTCATTATATGTGGGGGCTGCCTTTTCCTTTGGGGTATTTCTCTGAGGCAAGGTAGGCTTATTTTCTATCTTCAGGCTAGCTAGTTTCTCAGGCCGTGCCGAGTTGCATAGGGAGCGTTAGGCGCAATCCACGGCTGCCTTTAGTGTGGTTGGAGAGGATTAGGGATTGCGGTCAACAGAGTTCCCACGTCTCAGAGCTCGTTCTTGTTTTTTGGGTTATTGCCAGATCACTGTATGTGCGCTGACCTCTATGTCCATTGTGGTACTGAATTACCTTTCATAACAGTACTGGAGGCCCAAAGTACTAATGATTCCCAATAGAAGGACATTTGGGTGTTTCAGGACACAGGTGTAGCGATGGACATTAAAGGTCTGTCTTCATGTGTGGATCAGCTCACGGCAAGAGTACAAAGTATTCAAGACTTTGTGGTTCAGAATTCTATGTTAGAACCGAGAATTCCTATTCCTGATTTGTTTTTTGGAGATAGAACTAAATTTCTGAGTTTCAAAAATAATTGTAAACTATTTCTGGCTTTGAAACCTCGCTCCTCTGGTGACCCAGTTCAACAAGTTAGGATCGTTATTTCTTTTTTGCGTGGCGACCCTCAGGACTGGGCATTTTCTCTTGCGTCAGGAGATCCTGCATTAAGTAATATCGATGCATTTTTTCTGGCGCTCGGATTGCTGTACGATGAGCCTAATTCTGTGGATCAGGCAGAGAAGAATTTGCTGGCTCTGTGTCAGGGTCAGGATGAAATAGAGGTATATTGTCAGAAATTTAGAAAGTGGTCCATACTCACTCAGTGGAATGAAGGTGCGCTCGCAGCTATTTTCAGAAAAGGTCTCTCTGAAGCCCTTAAGGATGTCATGGTGGGATTTCCTATGCCTGCTGGTCTGAATGAGTCTATGACTTTGGCCATTCAGATCGGTCGACGCTTGCGCAAGCGTAAATCTGTGCACCATTTGGCGGTATTACCTGAGCTTAAACCTGAGCCTATGCAGTGCGATAGGACTTTGACCAGAGTTGAACGACAAGAACACAGACGTCTGAATGGGCTGCGTTTCTACTGTGGTGATTCCACTCATGCTATCTCTGATTGTCCTAAGCGCACTAAGCGGTTCGCTAGGTCTGCCACCATTGGTACGGTACAGTCAAAATTTCTTCTGTCTGTTACCTTGATCTGCTCTTTGTCATCGTATTCTGTCATGGCATTTGTGGACTCAGGCGCTGCTCTGAATTTGATGGACTTGGAGTATGCTAGGCGTTGTGGGTTTTTCTTGGAGCCCTTGCAGTGTCCTATTCCATTGAGAGGAATTGATGCTACGCCTTTGGCCAAGAATAAGCCTCAGTACTGGACCCAGCTGACCATGTGCATGGCTCCTGCACATCAGGAGGTTATTCGCTTTCTGGTGTTGCATAATCTGCATGATGTGGTCGTGTTGGGGTTGCCATGGCTACAAGTCCATAATCCAGTATTAGATTGGAAATCCATGTCGGTGTCCAGCTGGGGTTGTCAGGGGGTACATGGTGATGTCCAATTTCTGACTATTTCATCATCCACCCCTTCTGAAGTTCCTGAGTTCTTGTCTGATTACCGGGATTTATTTGATGAGCCCAAGTCCGATACCCTACCTCCGCATAGGGATTGTGATTGTGCTATTGATTTGATTCCTGGTAGTAAATTCCCAAAAGGTCGACTGTTTAATTTATCTGTGCCTGAGCACGCCGCTATGCGGAGTTATGTGAAGGAGTCTTTGGAGAAGGGGCATATTCGTCCGTCATCGTCGCCATTAGGAGCAGGGTTCTTTTTTGTAGCCAAGAAGGATGGTTCACTGAGACCTTGTATAGATTACCGCCTTCTAAATAAGATCACGGTTAAATTTCAGTACCCCTTGCCATTGTTATCTGATTTGTTTGCTCGGATTAAGGGGGCTAGTTGGTTCACCAAGATAGATTTTCGTGGTGCATATAATCTTGTGCGTATTAAGCGAGGCGATGAGTGGAAAACTGCATTTAATATGCCCGAGGGCCATTTTGAGTATCTAGTAATGCCATTCGGACTTGCCAATGCTCCATCAGTGTTTCAGTCCTTTATGCATGACATCTTCCGAGAGTACCTGGATAAATTCCTGATTGTGTACTTAGATGACATTTTGATCTTCTCGGATAATTGGGAGTCTCATGTGAAGCAGGTCAGAACGGTGTTTCAGGTCCTGCGTGCTAATTCTTTGTTTGTGAAGGGATCAAAGTGTCTCTTTGGTGTTCAGAAGGTTTCATTTTTGGGGTTCATCTTTTCCCCTTCTACTATCGAGATGGACCCTGTTAAGGTCCAAGCCATCCATAATTGGACTCAGCCGACATCTCTGGAAAGTCTGCAAAAGTTCCTGGGCTTTGCTAATTTTTATCGTCGCTTCATCTGCAATTTTTCTAGTATTGCTAAACCATTGACCGATTTGACCAAGAAAGGTGCTGATTTGGTCAATTGGTCTTCTGCTGCGGTGGAAACTTTTCAAGAGTTGAAGCGTCGTTTTTCTTCTGCCCCTGTGTTGTGTCAACCAGATGTTTTGCTTCCGTTCCAGATTGAGGTTGATGCTTCTGAGATTGGAGCAGGGGCTGTTTTGTCGCAGAGAAGTTCTGATTGCTCGGTGATGAAACCATGCGCCTTCTTTTCCAGGAAGTTTTCGCCTGCTGAGCGAAATTATGATGTGGGCAATCGAGAGTTGCTGGCCATGAAGTGGGCATTCGAGAAGTGGCGTCATTGGCTTGAAGGAGCTAAGCATCGCGTGGTGGTCTTGACTGATCATAAGAACTTGACTTATCTCGAGTCTGCCAAGCGGTTGAATCCTAGACAAGCTCGTTGGTCGTTGTTTTTTGCCCATTTTGACTTTGTGATTTCATACCTTCCAGGCTCTAAAAATGTGAAGGCGGATGCTCTGTCTAGGAGTTTTGTGCCCGACTCTCCGGGTGTATCTGAGCCGGCGGGTATCCTCAAAGAGGGAGTAATTGTGTCTGCCAGCTCCCCTGATTTGCGGCGGGTGCTGCAAAAATTTCAGGCTAATAAACCTGATCGTTGCCCAGCGGAGAAACTGTTTGTCCCTGATAGGTGGACGAATAAAGTTATCTCTGAGGTTCATTGTTCGGTGTTGGCTGGTCATCCTGGAATCTTTGGTACCAGAGAGTTAGTGGCTAGATCCTTTTGGTGGCCATCTCTGTCGCGGGATGTGCGTTCTTTTGTGCAGTCCTGTGGAATATGTGCTCGGGCTAAGCCCTGCTGTTCTCGTGCCAGTGGGTTGCTTTTGCCCTTGCCGATCCCAAAGAGGCCTTGGACACATATCTCTATGGATTTTATTTCAGATCTTCCCGTCTCTCAAAAGATGTCAGTCATTTGGGTGGTCTGTGATCGCTTCTCTAAGATGGTCCATTTGGTACCCTTGTCTAAATTGCCTTCCTCCTCTGATTTGGTGCCATTGTTCTTCCAGCATGTGGTTCGTTTACATGGCATTCCAGAGAATATCGTTTCTGACAGAGGTTCCCAGTTTGTTTCGAGGTTTTGGCGAGCCTTTTGTGGTAGGATGGGCATTGACTTGTCTTTTTTCTCGGCTTTCCATCCTCAGACTAATGGCCAGACCGAACGAACCAATCAGACCTTGGAAACATATCTGAGATGCTTTGTTTCTGCTGATCAGGATGACTGGGTGTCCTTTTTGCCTTTGGCTGAGTTCGCCCTTAATAATCGGGCCAGCTCGGCTACCTTGGTTTCACCGTTTTTCTGCAACTCTGGGTTCCATCCTCGTTTCTCTTCAGGGCAGTTTGAGTCTTCGGACTGTCCTGGTGTGGATACTGTGGTGGACAGGTTGCAGCAGATTTGGACTCATGTAGTGGACAATTTGACTTTGTCCCAGGAGAAGGCTCAACGTTTCGCTAATCGCAGACGCTGTGTGGGTCCCCGACTTCGGGTTGGGGACTTGGTTTGGTTATCTTCTCGTCATATTCCTATGAAGGTTTCCTCTCCTAAGTTTAAACCTCGTTTTATTGGTCCGTATAGGATTTCTGAGGTTCTTAATCCTGTGTCTTTTCGTCTGACCCTTCCAGATTCTTTTTCCATACATAATGTATTCCATAGGTCATTGTTGCGGAGATACGTGGCACCAATGGTTCCATCTGTTGATCCTCCTGCAACGGTTTTGGTGGAGAGGGAGTTGGAGTATATTGTGGAGAAGATTTTGGATTCTCGTGTTTCAAGGCGGAAACTCCAGTATCTGGTTAAGTGGAAGGGTTATGCTCAGGAAGATAATTCCTGGGTCTTTGCCTCTGATGTCCATGCTCCCGATCTTGTTCGTGCCTTTCATATGGCTCATCCTGGTCGTCCTGGGAGCTCTGGTGAGGGTTCGGTGACCCCTCCTCAAGGGGGGGTACTGTTGTGAATTCTGTGGCAGAGCTCCCTCCTGTGGTCACAAGTGGTACTTCGGCTGGTTCTCTCTGTGAGCTTCCGTTGGTGGAGGAAAGTGGTACTGCGGCTTCTGAGTTTCCTTCCTCAGGTGATGTGGTGAAGTCGTTAGGTGCTGCTCTATTTAACTCCACCTAGTGCTTTGATCCTGGCCTCCAGTCAATGTTCTAGTATTGGACCTGTTTCCTCCTGGATCGTTCCTGTGGCCTGCTGCTCTTCATAGCTAAGTTCCTCTTTGCTATTTGTTTGCTGTTTTTTTCTGTCCAGCTTGTCAATTTGTTTTTTTCTGCTTGCTGGAAGCTCTGGGACGCAGAGGGTGTACCTCCGTGCCGTTAGTTCGGTACGGAGGGTCTTTTTGCCCTTTTGCATGGTTTTTGTAGGGTTTTGTGTTGACCGCAAAGTTACCTTTCCTATCCTCGCTCTGTTCAGAAAGTTGGGCCTCACTTTGCTAAATCTATTTCATCTCTACGTTTGTCTTTTCATCTTAACTCACAGTCATTATATGTGGGGGCTGCCTTTTCCTTTGGGGTATTTCTCTGAGGCAAGGTAGGCTTATTTTCTATCTTCAGGCTAGCTAGTTTCTCAGGCCGTGCCGAGTTGCATAGGGAGCGTTAGGCGCAATCCACGGCTGCCTTTAGTGTGGTTGGAGAGGATTAGGGATTGCGGTCAACAGAGTTCCCACGTCTCAGAGCTCGTTCTTGTTTTTTGGGTTATTGCCAGGTCACTGTATGTGCGCTGACCTCTATGTCCATTGTGGTACTGAATTACCTTTCATAACACCAGTTGCTGGCTAAGGCCCCTGAGACTTGCGATATTCACCTGTCCCTATTCCACCGCTGCGCGCTGCTGTGTCTTCCGGGTCTCTGCAGAGACTGTTCAGGCAGAGGGCGTGCAGTAAACACATCATCGCGCTCTCTGACCTTAACATCACAGCCAGAGGTAGCGGGAGACACAGAGCGGCGATGGAACAGGGACAGGTGAATATCGCAAGGCTCGGCACGGTCTCTGCACTTCCCTGCTTCGTCCCAGGGCCTGCAGCTCCTTCCAGTGTTGTGATGTCACATGGTACCACTCATTAAAGTAATGAATATGCGCTTCACACCTATGGGAGCGGAGTCGCGTCCATTTTCATCACCTTAATGAGTGGTACCATGTGACCACTGAGCACAGGAAGAGCTGCCGGCGCGGAGACCATCGGAGTTGCAGGCACCACTGGAGAAAGGTGAGTACCCCGGACTTTAAAAAAAAAAAAAAAAAAAAAAAGACTTGCTCAGGTGCCGCCCCCCCACATCCTGGCACCCTAGGCACATACCCTCAAGTGCCTAGTGGCAAATATGGCCCTGCACATTCTGAATCCAGGCCAGGAGGGGGAGCTCAGGACCTGGATTCAGGGGAGCGTCCCTAGGCTTTATGTGTCCTGACCTGGAGGAGGAGCGAGTTAGTTGTCCAGAGACACTGAAGTAGAAGGAAGTCTGGAACTGAGTGCAGACAGAGAGGCCTGGCAGCCACGAGGGAGCTGCAGCCTCTGGAAGGACAGATAACCTGGAAGGGTGGTATGTGAAGTAGCCAGAAGGGAAGGAGCACAGGAGAGGAACAGAGCTTAGAGGGTAACTATGGCAGGGCACCCTCAGAGCTGAAGCGCAGTAGCCGGGAACCGGGAGCCCGAGACTTTTGTGGGACTCTAAGACACAGAGCAGAACCAGAGGGCACGACACTACACATTACTTGCCCGCACCATGCCTGAGACGCAGCAGCACCTGAAGAGCACGGGGCATGTTAGAGTCCCTGTAAAAAGGCTCAAGCTGCCTGTCGTGCAGGTACCTGTCCCAGGACAGGGGGGAACTGGAGGACCCTGTAGGAAGCTTCAGGCAGCAGGGACCTCACCTTTAATGGCACTAGTTGGAAAGGCTCGCGGGCCTCTACTGGGAAGGGAACCCTCTTTTGCCTCTGAGCCGGCCAGATCACTATCACCTGTGTCTGGTACCCTGGACTGTGGCCAGCAACCTACAGTAAACCAGGTAAAGACTTACAACTTGTCTCCTCCATTTATTCACTGGCACATACCATCATCTCTGCCACACACTATAGGACCCCTGGGGACACCGCTTCACCTGTGGGAAGTGTAACATCTGTGCTGCCGCAACATCCCCCAGGGGACCCCTTTAATGCAGCGTCGGTCCCACTATTGACCGAACTCCACAGGTGGCATCACAACAAACTTTGAACATTTCCTCCTTTAAAAACCGTACCCTTTAACATTGGGGCCCAGGGCCACGGACTGGGTCGCAGCCACTGTGGCAACCCCCTTGCGACCGGACCCGGTACCGAGTACCCCACTGCCCTGCGGGCGACTCAGGTACACTTCAACTGTGAGAGACAGAATGCAAAAAATAAAATAAAATCCAGAAAACCACATTGTATGATTTTTACAAGTGATGAGCATTCCTCACATGTATTCAGCATATCTGGAAGCCGTAAATCATGCAACTGAGGGGATGAAAACTATATCTCCGAGCAATAACAAATACTTGGAGGTCACCCGAGCATGCTCAGGAAAACCTGAGCAATGAGTACACTCGCTCATCACTAATTTTTACATCATTGATTTGCATTTTATTGCATGAAATAAGTATTTTGTACAATATAAAAACAGAACTTAATATTTGGTACAGAATCCTTTGTTTTCAATTATAGGTCAGACGTTTCCTCTAGTACTTGACCAAGTTTGCACACACTGCGCAGGGATTTTATCCCACTCCTCCATTCAGGTTTCGGAGCTGTTGCTGGGCAACACTGAAGTTCAGCTCTCTCCAAAGATTTTCTAGTGGGTTCAGGTCTGGAGACTGCCTAGGCCTCTCCAGGACCTTGAAATCCTTCTTACAGAGCCTCCTTAGTTGCCGTGGCTGCGTGTTTCACGTCAAATCGTGGCTAGTTCTTCCAGCATGACAATATCATCAATGCTCTTACAGTTGGAAGAAGGCAAAAATAAATGACACCATCCTTCCTCCCTTTAATGCGGTGCAGTGGTCTTGTCTAGCGATGAGCGAATATACTCGTTACTCGAGATTTCTCGAGCATGCTCGGGGGTCCTCCGAGTATTTTTATTAGTGCTCGGGGATTTAGTTTTTCTTGCCGCATCTGAATGATTTACATCTGTTAGCCAGCATAAGAACATGTGGGGGTTGCCTGGTTGCTAGGGAATCCCCACATGTACTTATGCTGGCTAACAGATGTAAATCATTCAGCTGCGGCAATAAAAACTAAATTTCCGAGCAGTAAAAAATACTTGGGGGACCCCCAAGCATGCTCGAGAAATCGTCCCCTTGTCTTGTCCCCTTGGCAGAAAAGCACCCCCAACGTATTATGCTTCACAGGTTGGATGGTGTTCTTGGGGTTGTACTCATCCGTCTTCTTCCTCCAAACACAGCAAGTAGAGTTTATACCAGAAAGTTCTATTTTGTTCTCATCTGACCACATGACCTTCTCCCATGCCTCCTCTGGGTCATCCAGATGGTCATTCGCGAATTTCAAATGGGCCTGTACATGTGCAGAGCGCTAAACACTCGATTTACATACAGTATATTAAATCTCAAATTTCTTGGAAATGCAACAAGAGATAGAACATATAAAAGTGTAGACGGATTTACATTTCAAAAACCTGTGTACCCATATTTGCGGTTTGAGGGTATGTGGAGGGTGATCTTAAGGTACCTTCACACATAACGATTTAGTTAACGATATCATTGCTTTTTGTGACGTAGCAACGATATCATTATGCGTGACAGCGACCAACGATCAGGCCCCTGCTGGGAGATCGTTGGTCGCTGGGGAATGATCAGGACTTTATTTTGGTCGCTGATCTCCCGCTGTCATCGCTGGATCGGCGTGTGTGACGCCGATCCAGCGATGTGTTCACTGGTAACCAGGGTAAATATCGGGTTACTAAGCGCAGGGCCGATGCTTACACAGTGCAGGGAAGCTGACGCTGGGGGACGTGACAGGAATGTACTTTTTTTTTTTTTTACTTTACAATGGTAACCAGGGTAAACAGGCCCTGCGCTTAGTAACCCGATGTTTACCCTGGTTACCCGGGGACTTCGGCATCGTTGGTCGCTGGAGAGCTGTCTGTGTGACAGCTCTCCAGCGACCACACAACGACTAAACAGCGACGCTGCAGCGATCGGCATCGTTGTGTATATCGCTGCAGCGTCGCTTAATGTGACGGTACCTTTACTGACAGATTCTTTTTAAGGACTATTCATGTAGACCAATATATAGAAAACGTAAAGGGGTAGACAAAAAGCAAATACCAACTTAATACTAAATGTCTTATATGTACTGTATTTCTAAAAATTAAGAAGTTTTGTAATATACATACACTCTACACCTACTACTCCCTCTCTATACCTACTTCCTGTTTTTAAATTTCCAATGACGGTTCATGTGAGTCTTATGGTATGTGCACACGATCAGGAATGGCTTACTATTTACTCACGATTTGACGCAGGTGAAATCTGCCCCAAATCTGAAGTCACTGGCAGGTCACCTGCATTTTTTATGCATTTTTTTACACGTTTTTCCGCATGCGTTTTTTATGCATTTTTTCATTGCATGCATTTTTTTTGTCACTTGAAATAAAGCTAATTGAAAGTTGGCTTCTGGGATGGAAAAAAAAAGTGATTTCCTGTTTGCAAATATATTGGGATATGTTCCCACGGTCAGTAAACGCTGCGGGTTCGATGCTGCATACATCTGCAGCATCCAACCTGCAGCATCAAGCTGTTACAGCATAGTGGATGGGATTTTGAGAAATCGCATGCCCACTATGCGTGCCCCAATGCCCACGGCTCACTCGCAGAGACGGACATGCGGCGCATCTTTCCAGACCGCAGCATGTCTATTTATGTAGCTGTGTAATTTACCCATTCACTATCATTAGATGCGGTAAAACCACATTATCTTCCTAATCACATGCATATTAAGTGCAGAAATGCAGCTTACTACGCATGTGTACTAATTTAAATAATGTGACTCTTGTGACACAGCCAGAAAAACATGACACAGGAAGTGAAGGGAAGCACAGAGAGAAGGTACTCTCCTTTTTTAATAAATAAATATTTTTTTTTTTAAATAGCGTGGGGTCCCACTATGTTTGTTAACTAGCCAGAGTGAAGCAAACTACTGGGACTGGTATTTCAGGCTGGTAAGGATCCAATATACATGAACCTAACCAGCCTCATAATACCAGGTCGCAGCAGTCGGTTTACCTTGGATGGTTAGCAAAAATAGCAGGATCCGCTCCAAAAAAAATACAGCGTGGGGTAATATTTGTGGGGTTGATGTCACCTTGGTATTGTCCAGTGACATCAAGCCCACGGCTTAGTAATGTAGAGGTGTCTATAAGACATCTCTCCATTACTAATCCTATAGTTATATGGTAAATAAAGATATGGCCAGAATAAAGTCGTTTAATAGAAATAATCACACAGACTCCTTTAATAAGCTTAATTAATCCATACTTACTGCATCTCCTGTTCCACCAATGCCCTCATTCTCCTGTAAGAGAAATGAAACTAAAAAAGCAGTAGAATACCATTTCTGTCCGCCGACAAGTCCAGCTCTCCTACATCTGGATGCCTTGGCTGAACGGTGGCATTATGCCATCATTCAGCCTGACATTCAGACACAGCGGAGTTCATCACCGGAGATAACTCGTGACCGCTGGGGACCGTGCACTGCAGTTGTTGCGGTCAGCTTACTGTGAGAACTTGGCTAGTGACCAGAGATAACCCCGGTGGTCATGTGCACGGCAGTTCTAGCGGTCAGCTCAGCTCATCGCAAGAACTGCAGTGTACACGAACTTCCGGCTGAAACAAGGTAAGACATTATTTAAATTAGTACACATGCATAGTAAGCTGTGTTTTTGCACTTAATACACATATGACTAAGAAGATAATGCGGTTTTAAGGCATCTAATGATAGTGAATGGGTAATTTATGCAGTGGAGACTGAGCGTCTCCGCTACATACATTGACATGCTGCGGTCTGGAAAGACGCGCCACATGTCCGTTTCCGCAGGGCAGCCGGAGGCTTCTCGGGACGCATAGTGGAGATGAGATTTCATGAAATCCCATCCACTATGCTGTAACATCTAGCCGCTGTGGGTTTGACACTGCGAATGTACACAGCATCCAACCCGCAGCGTTTACTGACCATGGGAACGTACTCTTACAGTATGCATTGTGGAACTTCAAACAGAATGTCCCAATGGGCTGGGACGGGGGCGGTCACTCACCCTATTCTTTCCTTACCATGAAGCGGAGTGTCATCAAAAGGATAATGGTGGGTCATTCTCCACATGATCATCTGCTTTTTCTGCATCAGTGATATCCAATTCAAGGGTTGTTCTGGTCTCTTGTTGTACTGAGCATGTGTGGGTTGCATGCTCAGTATCCTCTCCTTGCTCTCTCCTTTTCAATGTGCACTGGTCACCGCTAGAGATGGGCAAACTCAAACAGTAAAGTTCAGGTCCGTACCAAACATCTATTGTTCAGGCACGGACCCAGAACATGGACTTCACCAGGAAGCCCGGGTTAATGTTCGGAACCGTGTGTTTTTCGCACTGTCATGCACATGACAGAGCAAGAAACACACAGTCCAGAACATTAACACTGCCTCTGATCAGGGGTTAGATCATTACCGCTGGTCAGACAGCCGCAGTTTCCATTTGGGCTGCAATTCTCAGTTGTCAGCTGTAGCAAAGCTAGTTATCAAGAATAGAGGGGTCCCCAGGCCGTTTATTAAAATTATTTAAATAAATAATTAATTATAAACAATGGTGTGATGTCCTCTCCATTTTTGACAACCAGCCAAGCTAAAGCAGACAGCGGGGGGGCTTGTTTTCTTAGGCTGGTAAGGGGCCCACGCCGTTTTTTCTTTGAATGATTTATTTAGAGCATAGGCATCGGCTGATAAACACTCCTATAAGCCGTCACCAGCTCTCGCTGTGTAGTGGTAATCCCATCAGCCGATGCCAGCGACCACAGGTAAACTTTTAACCTCCGGTCACAGCTGCGGGCTCACTCTGTCATTTGACAGCGTGGGAACCGCAGCTGTCTGAGCGGCGGTAATGGTTTTACTGTCAATCAGAGGCAAGTACTGGATGTTTTGGGCCTCCATTCCAGTGAATAGGGTCAGAGTTTGGGTTCAGATACTGTTCTGGTATCCAAAGCAAACTTTTATTCAACAGTTCGGCTGAACCTAGTGGACCCGAACATCCAGGAGTTCACCCATTTCTAAAGAGAAGTGAGAAACTAGCAATGGAGCATGCCATCAGTGCACATTGAAAGGGAAAAAGCGTTAGTGGGAAGAGTGTACTGAACATCTGTTGGAAGTAACAACCCGCACATGGTTAGTACAACAGATAACAGACTAGCCTTTGAAACTGAAGTCACTGATGATGTCCCATTTCAAGGCGCAAAAAGCAGCTGGTGGAATAACCACAGTGCCATACACTTGATGACATACTATTTTAGAGCGGGGTAATCGTAGCCCCTTGACGATGTTCTGTCTGAGGTACAACAGAGCATTCTGGGAGACTTAAGCAAAACATCTTAGGAAGTGTAAAAACAGGAAGTTAGTATAGAGAAGTAATAGTAGGATAGTTTTAATTCATGTAAAATACAAAAGCGCTTATCTCTTAGAATTAGATAGTTAGACAGTACATGTTCTGTTGGCGATCACATTTCGGAAAACCACTTTAAAAGCTATGTAATTAAAGTATTTATCTTTACGTATTTTTCCTAACTTCACTTTTTTTTTCTTTAAGAACATCTAATTGGAGAGCATCATTCAGCCTTGTCTTCAGAGCAAAACCTGCCATCAACAGCAAAACATATTTAACTGTATTGGTTTGAATCAAAACAACATGCTAATAAAGAACCAGCAAAAAAAAATAGTTTTATTCATTTATGTGTAGTACATAGTCTATTATTCCTATTAATCCAAAACTAAATTTGTGCTTAGTTCATTTCATGCTTAAGGCCGGTTTCACACGTCAGTGGCTCCGGTACGTGTAGTGACAGTTTCCTCACGTACCGGAGACACTGACTCACGTAGACACATTAAAATAAATGTGTCTCTGCACATGTCAGCGTGTTTTCATGGACCGTGTGTCCGTTTGCAAAACACGGAGACATGTCAGTGTTCGAGGGAGCGCACGGATCACACGGACCCATTAAAGTCAATGGGTCCGTGTAAACACGTACCGCACACGGATGCCGTCCATGTGCCATCCGTGTGCTGTCCATGTGCATTTTTCCTGTCATAGGGTTAAAATTGTAAAAATTGTTGCAATACACGGACACATGTACAGCACACGTACAGCAGACGTACAGCACGCGGACCCTAAAAACGTACTCACGGACATCACACGGATCCCACACGGATGGCCTATGTGAGCACACGGACACGGATAACTCCGGTACCATTTTCTCCGGTACCGGAATTATCTGGACGTGTGAGACTGGCCTAAGGGAGTACCTTTAACTTGTCTCTTAAACAGCTCATAGAGGTCTCTGCGCAGCTCAGATGCTGTACTGTACACTCTTCTTACTTCCTGGTTTTCACAGTGCAGGCTCTCATCCGTGAGTGGTAGTTCTGGTAACCAGCAAAACTGTAATAGCTATATACTAATATAATTAGTAGAACTGGAAACTTAAGCACAAGCTGTGCCGTAACACATTTAGCTATCAGTAGTTTGTTCTGGATTATACAGTGCAATCCAGTGGCATAACTTCAAAGTTATGGGTCCTGGTTAGTGTTGAGCGATACCTTCCGATATCGGAAAGTATCGGTATCGGTTTGGATCGGCCGATATTCAAAAAATATCGGATATCGCCGATACCGATACCCGATCCCAATGCAAGTCAATGGGACCAAAATATCGGAATTAAAATAAACCCTTTCTTTCCTTGTAGGTTCATTCTACCTGAAGGAAAACAACTAAGAATAATGTAGGATGTATGGGGGAGGTGGCGGAGACATTAAAGGCAATGAGGATTAGTCCAATCAAATAGAATAGCATGTTTTTTTTGTTTTTTTTAAAGAAGTTCGGATTGAAAAAGATATTGAGTATGTAAATTTTTTTTATTTTGTCAGATATTGATGTTTCACTATTCCACGCCCTTCCCCTTCTTTTTTTTCTTTTTTTTTTTTTCCTTTTCCCACACTTTCATCTTCATCATCATCAGCATCCTTGACATCAACTTCTTCACCTTATTCATCTTCTTCTTCATCTTCTACCTATTTTTTTTTTTATTACATTCTTCATATTCATTTTCTTCAACTATTATTATTCTTCCTATTCTACATATTCTTTTTATTCCACTGTTATTATTCTTCCTATTCTACTTCTTCATCATATTCTCATTTGTGACAGGCATTCCCGTAGTTGTTATCTATAAAAGTTGGAAGATTACACCTTCCGTTCTGCCAGTCACAAAAGTTACATTTGTCCGCGTTCAGTTTGGCCTGCAGCATCAGGCTTTATCCAGGGGCACCACGAGGAGGAACGGACTCACCCCCATACACTGCTTAGTCTTCTTCTGCATATAATTTAGATAATATCTTTTGCTCTGATATTAAGTCTTATGCTTAATGTTCTTCTGCTCTTTGTTCTGCAGCCTCTTGTTCTTCTGCTTCTCGGTCTTCCATGTTGTCGTCTCCAGGGTCTTCGTCTCCAGTGTCGTCATCTCCGCCGTCGTCGTCTCAGCCGTCGTCGTCTCCGCCGTCGTCGTCATCGGGGTGGTCTTCCGGGTCGTCGTCATCGGGGTGGTCTTCCGGGTTGTCGACGTTAGGGTCTTCAACTTGGAAATGTAGCAGAAGGTACAAGAAGGCTGAGAAAATGCCAAGAACCAGCTGATGGAACTGGAACTCGGATGGCTACCCGAAGGTTCAAGAGCCTATGGAACTACCGAGGACCAGCTGACGTTACTGGAACCCGGTTACTAAGCAGGAGGTACCCGTGCTAAAAAGCACTACCAAGGACCGCCTGACGTTGGCGGAACTCGGATACCCAGAAGGAGGCACCTAAGCCAAAGGCTCTGCCCGGAACCAGATGACGTTACTGGAACCAGGATGGGGAGCAGAAGGTACAAGAGCAAAAGACACTGCCGAGAACCAGCTGACGGTACTGGAACCCGGATGGGTAGCCGAATGTCCAAGAGCCAATGGAACTACCAAGGACCAGCTGACGTTACTGGAACCCGGTTACTAAGCAGGAGGTACCCGTGCCTGAAAGCACTACCAAGGACCACCTGACATTGGTGGAACTTGGATACCCAGAAGGAGGCACCTAAGCCAAAGGCTCTGCCCGGAACCAGCTGACGGTACTGGAACCAGGATGGGGAGCAGAAGGTACAAGAGCAAAAGACACTGCCGAGAACCAGCTGACGGTGCTGGAACCAGGTGGTGGACCCGAAGGCCCACAGGAGAGGAGAGAACAGCTAGGCCGCGAGGCAGCCGCAGTTACCGAACCCCAACAGTCCTACAGGGGGAGCTGGGCCTACTGGCACTACAGAACCAGCCTTGACTACCAGTTCACGCAGCCCACATAGGAAGCTCCTAAACTGGAGGCACCCTGGAGTTGGCTAACTCGACCGCCCCACGACGGGGCAAGCATAGGCGTCTCAGTGAAGTTGACACAACCCGGAAACAGCTGACGGTGCTGAAACCAGGCTTGGCACGAGGGAGTACCTGTGACAAGAACACTGCCGAGAACCAGCTGGCGGTGCTGGAACCCGGATGCGTTGCCCCAGTGTGCAAGAGCCAATGGCACGACCGAGGACCAGCTGACGGTGCTGGAACCCGGTTACTAAGCTGTAGGTGCCCGCGCTTAAAAGCACTACCAAGGACCGCCTGGCGTTGGCGGAACTCGGATACCCAGGAGGAGGCACCTAAGCCAAAGGCTCGGCCCGGAACCAGCTGACGGTGCTGGAACCAGGTGGTGGACCCCAAGGCCCACAGGAGAGGAGAGAACAGCTAGGCCGCGAGGCAGCCGCAGTTACCGAACCCCAACAGTCCTACAGGGGGAGCTGGGCCTACTGGCACTACAGAACCAGCCTTGACTACCAGTTCACGCAGCCCACATAGGAAGCTCCTAAACTGGAGGCACCCTGGAGTTGGCTAACTCGACCGCCCCACGACGGGGCAAGCATAGGCGTCTCAGTGAAGTTGACACAACCCGGAAACAGCTGACGGTGCTGAAACCAGGCTTGGCACGAGGGAGTACCTGTGACAAGAACACTGCCGAGAACCAGCTGGCGGTGCTGGAACCCGGATGCGTTGCCCCAGTGTGCAAGAGCCAATGGCACGACCGAGGACCAGCTGACGGTGCTGGAACCCGGTTACTAAGCTGTAGGTGCCCGCGCTTAAAAGCACTACCAAGGACCGCCTGGCGTTGGCGGAACTCGGATACCCAGGAGGAGGCACCTAAGCCAAAGGCTCGGCCCGGAACCAGCTGACGGTGCTGGAACCAGGTGGTGGACCCCAAGGCCCACAGGAGAGGAGAGAACAGCTAGGCCGCGAGGCAGCCGCAGTTACCGAACCCCAACAGTCCTACAGGGGGAGCTGGGCCTACTGGCACTACAGAACCAGCCTTGACTACCAGTTCACGCAGCCCACATAGGAAGCTCCTAAACTGGAGGCACCCTGGAGTTGGCTAACTCGACCGCCCCACGACGGGGCAAGCATAGGCGTCTCAGTGAAGTTGACACAACCCGGAAACAGCTGACGGTGCTGAAACCAGGCTTGGCACGAGGGAGTACCTGTGACAAGAACACTGCCGAGAACCAGCTGGCGGTGCTGGAACCCGGATGCGTTGCCCCAGTGTGCAAGAGCCAATGGCACGACCGAGGACCAGCTGACGGTGCTGGAACCCGGTTACTAAGCTGTAGGTGCCCGCGCTTAAAAGCACTACCAAGGACCACCTGGCGTTGGCGGAACTCGGATACCCAGGAGGAGGCACCTAAGCCAAAGGCTCGGCCCGGAACCAGCTGACGGTGCTGGAACCAGGTGGTGGACCCCAAGGCCCACAGGAGAGGAGAGAACAGCTAGGCCGCGAGGCAGCCGCAGTTACCGAACCCCAACAGTCCTACAGGGGGAGCTGGGCCTACTGGCACTACAGAACCAGCCTTGACTACCAGTTCACGCAGCCCACATAGGAAGCTCCTAAACTGGAGGCACCCTGGAGTTGGCTAACTCGACCGCCCCACGACGGGGCAAGCATAGGCGTCTCAGTGAAGTTGACACAACCCGGAAACAGCTGACGGTGCTGAAACCAGGCTTGGCACGAGGGAGTACCTGTGACAAGAACACTGCCGAGAACCAGCTGGCGGTGCTGGAACCCGGATGCGTTGCCTTGCCTATTAAAGATTGTCTTCCTAGAGCCCCAACTAGCGGTGTTGGAGCAAAGGGTAAGCAGGGGGAGATGAGTGTAGGCCGAAGCCTGCACTGGAGGCAGCTTTGTGTCTGCGTTGCGTTTGCAGGACACTTTGCCGGCTACACACTGGGGGAACAGCTGGCGTTGCTGAACCCCACTAACACAATGGCGTGTGTTTTTATCTGTGCAGCTAGCACTTGCGGGCAAAAACTTGCGATGTTAGAGCCCGTGTTGAAGCAGGAGGAGGAGGAGAGGAGCAGAGTGTAGGCCGAAGCCTAGTTGAACCAATTTCAAAGGAAACCTTTAACCCCCCCCTCAGGTGTTACAAAGTACAAGAGACACACCTTGTGCAGTATTAATGCTGCACAAGTGAAAGGTTGCTCTATTAATTTGTCTACTTGCACACGCTGAATGAAAGACATACACAATTTACCCCATTCTACAGTCAAACTGTAGTGGATGCGTGACTTGGTTTTTTGATGAGACGCAGCACAGGTGTCCAAAATAACGCCTTGGTGCTTGGCGCAGCTTCCTGAGCGTTGTTATTTGCTGTACATGAGTCTGCGCTCTTGTGTTATCCCTTGGCAATGCCCTGTTAGCGCTGCCCATCTTATGACCTCATTTCATGTTGGCCGGTGCGGTTAACGATGGCCATAAATCCCAGACCCACAGTGTCTTTTCATAAAGCCACACTGCGGTGCTGGGATTCGTGGCCTTGAGCAGTAAATATTTTGGCCGCTCACACACGTCCTTACACCTGCTTCAGACTGGGCGGCCTCTGCTGATCCCTTCTCGCATGCCGCGGCCATGAGGCTGCACAGTCTGAAGAAGGCGGAAGGAGATGAGTTAAGACAGGCGAAGATATGCACTGCTCGTGCCCATCAATCACACCCTCGCAGTCAAAATAATTAAGACAACGAGGAGCATTTTATTCAGGCAGGGCGGACGAACAGGCGCAAGTAGCCAACCAATGATGTCAGAAGACGGGAAGCGCTACCAAGGGGGGTGCTGCGTATCATTAGAAAGGAAAGTCACACCTCAGGGACAGTGGAATGGTCTCAAAGAGACACATTTTGTACGTGTTGAGTTCCACGTGGGCAAGGAGAAAACGTCAGCCACCTTGTACAAATGCAGCAGTACTGCTGTACAAGGTGGCTGTTATACATAGAAACACCTGGGGGTGGTGGCCAGGCTCCCTTCAATTTCAGTTCATGTGCCTGCGTGGCGTTTGCAGGTCACGTTGCAAGCTGCACAGCAGGGGAACAGCTGGCGGTGCTGAACCCCACTAACACATTGGCTGGTGTTTTTCTCTGTGCAGCTAGCATGTCCGGGCAGAAACTGGCGTTGTTTGAGCCCAGGGTCAGCAGGAGGAGGAGAGGAGCAAAGTGTAGGCCGAAGCCTGCACTGGTGGCAGCTTTTGTTCTGTTGTGCCAGCGTGGCTTGTGCTGGACACGTTGCCGACTACACAGCAGGGGAACAGCTGGCGGTGCTGAACCCCACTAACACATTGGCTGGTGTTTTTCTCTGTGCAGCTAGCATTTCCGGGCAAAAACTAGCGGTGTTTGAGCCCAGGGTCAGCAGGAGGAGTAGAGGAGCAGAGTGTTGGCCAAAGCCTAGTTGAACCAATTTCAAAGGTTACCTTTAACCCCCCCCTCAGGTGTTGCAAGGTACAAGAGCCACACCTTGAACAGCATTATTGATGCACAAGTCAAAGGTTGCTCTATTTAATTTTGCTCCTTGCACACGCTGAATTAAACACGTACACTATTTAGCCCATTATACTGTCAAACAGTAGTGGAGGCGTGACTACTAGTCTTTTTAAGGAGACGCAGCACAGGTGTACAAATTTACACCTAGGTGCTGTGCGCAGATTCCTTACCGTTGTTATTTGCAGTACAGGAAACTGCGCTCTTGTGTTATCCCTTGGCAATACCCTGTTAGTGCAGGCCGTCTCATGACCTCATTTCATGTTGGCCGGTGCGGTTAACGATGGCCATAAATCCCAGACCCACAGTGGCTTTTCCTAAAGTCACACTGCGGTGCTGGGATTCGTGGCCTTGTGCAGTAAATATGTTCGCCGCTCACACATGTCCTTACACCTGCTTCAGACTGGGCGGCCTCAGCTGATCCCTTATCGCATGCCGCGGCCATGAGGCCGCACAGTCAGAAGAAGGCGGAAGGAGGGGAGTGAAAACAGGGGAACATATGCACTGCTCGTGCCCATCAATCACACCCTCGCAGTCAAAATATATGAGACAACGGGGGGCGTTGTGTCGGGCAGGGGGGACGCACAGGCACAGCCAGCCAACCAATGATGTCAGGAGACGGGCAGCGCTAACAATGGGGGTGCTGCGTGTCATTAAAAAGGAAAGTCACACCTCAGGGACATTGTAATGGTCTGTAATGAGACACATTTTGTACTTGTTGAGTTCCACGTGTGCAAGGAGAAAAAGTCAGCCACCTTGTACAAATGCAGCAGTACTGCTGTACAAGGTGGCTGTTATACATAGAAACACCTGGGGGGGTGGGGGGCAGGCTCCCTTCAATTTCAGTTCATGTGCCTGCGTGGCGTTTGCAGGTCACGTTGCAAGCTACACAGCAGGGGAACAGCTGGCGTTGCTGAACCCCACTGACACATTGACTGGTGTTTTTCTCTGTGCAGATTGCATGTCCGGGCAAAAACTAGCGGTGTTAGAGCCCAGGGTCAGCAGGAGGAGGAGGAGAGGAGCAAAGTGTAGGACGAAGCCTGCACTGGTGGCAGCTTTTGGTCGGTTGTGCCAGCGTGGCTTGTGCTGGACACGATGCCGGCTACACAGCGGGGGAACAGCAGGCGGTGCTGAACCCCACTAACACATTGGCTGGTGTTTTTCTCTGTGCAGCTAGCATGTCCGGGCAGAAACTGGCGTTGTTTGAGCCCAGGGTCAGCAGGAGGAGGAGAGGAGCAAAGTGTAGGCCGAAGCCTGCACTGGTGGCAGCTTTTGTTCTGTTGTGCCAGCGTGGCTTGTGCTGGACACGTTGCCGACTACACAGCAGGGGAACAGCTGGCGGTGCTGAACCCCACTAACACATTGGCTGGTGTTTTTCTCTGTGCAGCTAGCATTTCCGGGCAAAAAATAGCGGTGTTTGAGCCCAGGGTCAGCAGGAGGAGTAGAGGAGCAGAGTGTAGGCCGAAGCCTAGTTGAACCAATTTCAAAGGTTACCTTTAACCCCCCCCTCAGGTGTTGCAAGGTACAAGAGCCACACCTTGAACAGCATTAATGATGCACAAGTCAAAGGTTGCTCTATTTAATTTTGCTCCTTGCACACGCTGAATTAAACACGTACACTATTTAGCCCATTATACTGTCAAACAGTTGTGGAGGCGTGACTTGTCTTTTTAACGAGACGCAGCACAGGTGTCAAAATTTGCACCTAGGTACTGGGCGCAGATTCCTGAGCGTTGTTATTTGCTGTACAGGAGTCTGCGCTCTTGTGTTATCCCTTGGCAATACCCTGTTAGTGCAGGCCGTCTCATGACCTCATTTCATGTTGGCCGGTGCGGTTAACGATGGCCATAAATCCCAGACCCACAGTGGCTTTTCCTAAAGTCACACTGCGGTGCTGGGATTCGTGGCCTTGTGCAGTAAATATGTTCGCCGCTCACACATGTCCTTACACCTGCTTCAGACTGGGCGGCCTCAGCTGATCCCTTATCGCATGCCGCGGCCATGAGGCCGCACAGTCAGAAGAAGGCGGAAGGAGGGGAGTGAAAACAGGGGAACATATGCACTGCTCGTGCCCATCAATCACACCCTCGCAGTCAAAATATATGAGACAACGGGGGGCGTTGTGTCGGGCAGGGGGGACGCACAGGCACAGCCAGCCAACCAATGATGTCAGGAGACGGGCAGCGCTAACAATGGGGGTGCTGCGTGTCATTAAAAAGGAAAGTCACACCTCAGGGACATTGTAATGGTCTGTAATGAGACACATTTTGTACTTGTTGAGTTCCACGTGTGCAAGGAGAAAAAGTCAGCCACCTTGTACAAATGCAGCAGTACTGCTGTACAAGGTGGCTGTTATACATAGAAACACCTGGGGGGGTGGGGGGCAGGCTCCCTTCAATTTCAGTTCATGTGCCTGCGTGGCGTTTGCAGGTCACGTTGCAAGCTACACAGCAGGGGAACAGCTGGCGTTGCTGAACCCCACTGACACATTGACTGGTGTTTTTCTCTGTGCAGATTGCATGTCCGGGCAAAAACTAGCGGTGTTAGAGCCCAGGGTCAGCAGGAGGAGGAGGAGAGGAGCAAAGTGTAGGACGAAGCCTGCACTGGTGGCAGCTTTTGGTCGGTTGTGCCAGCGTGGCTTGTGCTGGACACGATGCCGGCTACACAGCGGGGGAACAGCAGGCGGTGCTGAACCCCACTAACACATTGGCTGGTGTTTTTCTCTGTGCAGCTAGCATGTCCGGGCAGAAACTGGCGTTGTTTGAGCCCAGGGTCAGCAGGAGGAGGAGAGGAGCAAAGTGTAGGCCGAAGCCTGCACTGGTGGCAGCTTTTGTTCTGTTGTGCCAGCGTGGCTTGTGCTGGACACGTTGCCGACTACACAGCAGGGGAACAGCTGGCGGTGCTGAACCCCACTAACACATTGGCTGGTGTTTTTCTCTGTGCAGCTAGCATTTCCGGGCAAAAAATAGCGGTGTTTGAGCCCAGGGTCAGCAGGAGGAGTAGAGGAGCAGAGTGTAGGCCGAAGCCTAGTTGAACCAATTTCAAAGGTTACCTTTAACCCCCCCCTCAGGTGTTGCAAGGTACAAGAGCCACACCTTGAACAGCATTAATGATGCACAAGTCAAAGGTTGCTCTATTTAATTTTGCTCCTTGCACACGCTGAATTAAACACGTACACTATTTAGCCCATTATACTGTCAAACAGTTGTGGAGGCGTGACTTGTCTTTTTAACGAGACGCAGCACAGGTGTCAAAATTTGCACCTAGGTACTGGGCGCAGATTCCTGAGCGTTGTTATTTGCTGTACAGGAGTCTGCGCTCTTGTGTTATCCCTTGGCAATACCCTGTTAGTGCAGGCCGTCTCATGACCTCATTTCATGTTGGCCGGTGCGGTTAACGATGGCCATAAATCCCAGACCCACAGTGGCTTTTCCTAAAGTCACACTGCGGTGCTGGGATTCGTGGCCTTGTGCAGTAAATATGTTCGCCGCTCACACATGTCCTTACACCTGCTTCAGACTGGGCGGCCTCAGCTGATCCCTTATCGCATGCCGCGGCCATGAGGCCGCACAGTCAGAAGAAGGCGGAAGGAGGGGAGTGAAAACAGGGGAACATATGCACTGCTCGTGCCCATCAATCACACCCTCGCAGTCAAAATATATGAGACAACGGGGGGCGTTGTGTCGGGCAGGGGGGACGCACAGGCACAGCCAGCCAACCAATGATGTCAGGAGACGGGCAGCGCTAACAATGGGGGTGCTGCGTGTCATTAAAAAGGAAAGTCACACCTCAGGGACATTGTAATGGTCTGTAATGAGACACATTTTGTACTTGTTGAGTTCCACGTGTGCAAGGAGAAAAAGTCAGCCACCTTGTACAAATGCAGCAGTACTGCTGTACAAGGTGGCTGTTATACATAGAAACACCTGGGGGGGTGGGGGGCAGGCTCCCTTCAATTTCAGTTCATGTGCCTGCGTGGCGTTTGCAGGTCACGTTGCAAGCTACACAGCAGGGGAACAGCTGGCGTTGCTGAACCCCACTGACACATTGACTGGTGTTTTTCTCTGTGCAGATTGCATGTCCGGGCAAAAACTAGCGGTGTTAGAGCCCAGGGTCAGCAGGAGGAGGAGGAGAGGAGCAAAGTGTAGGCCGAAGCCTGCACTGGTGGCAGCTTTTGGTCGGTTGTGCCAGCGTGGCTTGTGCTGGACACGATGCCGGCTACACAGCGGGGGAACAGCAGGCGGTGCTGAACCCCACTAACACATTGGCTGGTGTTTTTCTCTGTGCAGCTAGCATGTCCGGGCAGAAACTGGCGTTGTTTGAGCCCAGGGTCAGCAGGAGGAGGAGAGGAGCAAAGTGTAGGCCGAAGCCTGCACTGGTGGCAGCTTTTGTTCTGTTGTGCCAGCGTGGCTTGTGCTGGACACGTTGCCGACTACACAGCAGGGGAACAGCTGGCGGTGCTGAACCCCACTAACACATTGGCTGGTGTTTTTCTCTGTGCAGCTAGCATTTCCGGGCAAAAACTAGCGGTGTTTGAGCCCAGGGTCAGCAGGAGGAGTAGAGGAGCAGAGTGTAGGCCGAAGCCTAGTTGAACCAATTTCAAAGGTTACCTTTAACCCCCCCCTCAGGTGTTGCAAGGTACAAGAGCCACACCTTGTGCAGCATTAATGCTGCACAAGTAAAAGGTTGCTCTATTTGTTTTGCTCCTTGCACACGCTGACTAAAACACGTACACTATTTAGCCCATTATACTGTCAAACAGTTGTGGAGGCGTGACTTGTCTTTTTAACGAGACGCAGCACAGGTGTCAAAATTTGCACCTAGGTACTGGGCGCAGATTCCTGAGCGTTGTTATTTGCTGTACAGGAGTCTGCGCTATTGTGATCCCTTGGCCATGCGCTGTGAGCGCTTCCTGTCTTCTGACCTCATTTCATGTCGGCCGTTGCGGTTAGCGATGGACATGAATCCCAGACCCACAGTGTGTTTTCAAAAAATCACACTGCGTGGCTGGGATTCGTGGCCTTGTGCAGTAAATAGGTTTGCCGCTTACACATGTCCTTACACCTGCTCCAGACTGGGCGGCCTCAGCTGATCCCTTATCGCCTACCACGGCCAGGAGGCCGCACAGTCTGAAGAAGGCGGAAGGAGATGAGTTAAGACAGGCGAACATATGCACTGCTCGTGCCCATAAACCACACCCTCGCTGACAAAATAAATATGACAACGAGGGGCGTTGTTTCTAGCAGGGCGGATGCACAGGCGCAGCCAGCTAACCATGATGACAAAAGACGGGAAACGCTACCAAGGGGGGTGCTGCGTATCATTACAAAGGAAAGTCACACCTCAGGGACAGTGGAATGGTCTCAATGAGACACATTTTGTACGTGTTGAGTTCCACGTGGGCAAGGAGAAAAAGTCAGCCACCTTGTACAAATGCAGCAGTACTGCTGTACTAGGTGGCTGTTATACATAGAAACACCTGGGGGGGTGGGGCCAGGTTCCCTTTTAATTTCAGTTCCTGTGCCTGCATGGCGTTTGCAGGTCACGTTGCCGGCTACACAGCAGGGGAACAGCTGGCGTTGCTGAACCCCACTAACACATTGACTGGTGTTTTTCTCTGTGCAGCTAGCACTTCCGGGCAAAAACTAGCGGTGTTTGAGCCCAGGGTCAGCAGGAGGAGGAGAGGAGCAGAGTGTAGGCCGAAGCCTGCACTGGTGGCAGCTTTTGTTCTGTTGTGCCAGCGTGGCTTGTGCTGGACACGTTGCCGACTACACAGCAGGGGAACAGCTGGCGGTGCTGAACCCCACTGACACATCACCTAGTGTTTTTTTCTGTGTAGACAACACTTCCAGGTGGCAACTGACAGTGTTGAAACCCAGGGAATCAAAGAGGAGCAGAGTGTAGGCCGAAGCCTGCAGTGGAGCAAGTTGAAAGGGAACCTTTAACCCCCCCCCCCCAGGCATTTGTTGCTGAAAGAGCCATCTTGTACAGCAGTAATACTGCACATGGAAAATGGTGGCTCCGAAAATTATGCTCCTTGCAAACGCTGAAGTACACACTCATATAATGTGTCCCCTCACACCGTCAAACCATCCCGGAAGTGGGACTTTCCTTTGTAATGTGACACAGCACAGCCGTCATTCCAACCCCCTTGGTGCCGGGCACCACCTCCTCAACGTTGTTTGGTTCTGTCACGGAGCCCGCACTGTAATGTTATCCCTTGGCCATGCACAGTTAGCGGTGCCCGTCTTCTGACATCATGTAGGTGTCAGGCTGGCAGTGCCTGTGCGTCCAAGCTGCCCGAGATCCAACCTTGCAGTGTCATCTAATGTAGTCCCACTGCGGGCCAGGGATCCATGGGCATGCGCAGTGCATATCATCGCCTCTCACTCACCTCCTTCCTGCTTCTTCAGACTGTGCGGCGTCACGGCCGTGGCATGCTATTAGGGATCAGCTGACGCCGCCTAGTCTGAAGAAGCGTGAAGAAGGGGAGTGAGAGGCTAGTATATGCACTGCGCATGGCCATGGATACCAGGCCCACTGTGGGATCACATTAGACGACACTGCGAGGTGTGATTTCGGGCAGCGTGGACGCACAGGCGCAGCCAGGACGACAACAAATGATGTCAGAGGACGGGCAGCGCAAACTGTGCATGGCCAAGGGATAACATAACAGCGCAGGGTCCATGACGGAATCAAACAACGCTAAGGAGGCAGCGCACGGTGCCAAGGGGGTAGCAATGACGGCTGTGCTGCGTCACATTACAAAGGAAAGTCCCACCTCCGGGACGGTTGGACGGTGTGAGGGGACACATTACATGAGTGTGTAGTTCAGCGTTTGCAAGGAGCATAATTTCAAGAGCGACCTTTCCCTTGTGCAGTATTAGTGCTGCACATGGTGGCTCTTTCAGTAACAAACGCCTAGGGGGGGGGGGGGGGACAGGTCCCCTTACATTTTAGTTGTGCCAGCGTGGCGGTCGCATGACACGTTGCCGGATACACAGCTGGGGATCAGCTGACGTTACTGAACCCCAATAACAGAGGAGCGACTGTTGACTGTGCACACAGCACTTCCAGGCACCAACTGGCGGTGTTAGAGCCCAGGGACAGCAGGAGGAGCAGATTGGAGGTATTGCCGCACACACAGCTGGGGATCAGCTGACGTTACTGAACCCCAATAACAGAGGAGCGACTGTTGACTGTGCACACAGCACTTCCAGGCACCAACTGGCGGTGTTAGAGCCCAGGGACAGCAGGAGGAGCAGATTGGAGGTATTGCCGCACACACAGCTGGGGATCAGCTGACGTTACTGAACCCCAATAACAGAGGAGCGACTGTTGACTGTGCACACAGCACTTCCAGGCACCAACTGGCGGTGTTAGAGCCCAGGGACAGCAGGAGGAGCAGATTGGAGGTATTGCCGCACACACAGCTGGGGATCAGCTGACGTTACTGAACCCCAATAACAGAGGAGCGACTGTTGACTGTGCACACAGCACTTCCAGGCACCAACTGGCGGTGTTAGAGCCCAGGGACAGCAGGAGGAGCAGATTGGAGGTATTGCCGCACACACAGCTGGGGATCAGCTGACGTTACTGAACCCCAATAACAGAGGAGCGACTGTTGACTGTGCACACAGCACTTCCAGGCACCAACTGGCGGTGTTAGAGCCCAGGGACAGCAGGAGGAGCAGATTGGAGGTATTGCCGCACACACAGCTGGGGATCAGCTGACGTTACTGAACCCCAATAACAGAGGAGCGACTGTTGACTGTGCACACAGCACTTCCAGGCACCAACTGGCGGTGTTAGAGCCCAGGGACAGCAGGAGGAGCAGAGGAACAGAGTGTAGGCCGAAGCCTGATTGGAGCAAGTTGAAAGGAAACCTTTAACCCCCCCCCCAAGACGTTTGTAGCTGAAAGAGCCATGTTGTGCAGCACTAAGGATGCAAAAGGAAAAGGTTGCTCTTTTAATTATGCTCCTTGCAAACACCGAAGTAAACACTAAAAATGTGTCCCTTTATACCGTTAAACCGTTCCGGAGGTGCGAATTTCCTTCGTAATGGGACACAGCACAGCGGTCATTCCTATCCCCTTGATGCCGTGCGCTGCCTCCTCAGCGTTGTTTTAAGCTGCCACGGAGCCTGCGCTGTTCTGTTAGCCCTTGGCCATGCCCAATTAGCGCTGCCTGTCTTCTGACATAATTTGGTGTCAGGCTGTCAGTGCCTGTGCGTCCACGCTGCTCCAGATCCCACCTCGCAGTCTCATCTAACGTAATCCCACTGCGGGCCTTGGAACCATGGGCATGCACAGTGCATAACCTCGACTCTCACTCCCCTCCTTCCCTCTTCTTCAGACTGTGCGGTGTCACGGCCGTGGCATGCTAGGGATCAGCTGACGGCGCACAGTCTAAAGAAGGCGGAGGGAAATGAGCGAGAGCCCGAGGGGAAGATATGCACTGCGCATGCCCATGGATCCCAGGCCCGCAGTGTGACTCAATCAGAAGACACTGCGAGGCGGGATCTCGGGCACCGCGGCCGCACAGGCGCAGCCAGCCTGACACCAAATTATGTCAGAAGACAGGCAGCGCAAATAGGGCATGCCCAAGGGATAACAGAACAGCGCAGGCTCCGTGACAGCTTAAAACAACGCTGAGGAGGCAGCGCATGGCACCAAGGGGGTAGGAATGACGGCTGTGCTGCGTCACATTACGAAGGAAAGTCCCAGCTCCGGGACGGTATAACGGTATCAGTGAACACATTTTATAAGTGTTAAGTTCTGCGTGTGCAAAGAGCTAAAAAAAAAGAGCTACCTTTTCCTTGTGCAGCATTACTGCTGCACAAGATGGCTCTTTCAGTAACAAACGACGGGGGGGGGGGGGGGGACAGGTTCCCTTACATTTAGGTTGTTGTGCCAGCGTGGCGGTCGCAGGACACATTGCCGGCTACACAGCTGGGGATCAGCTGACGTTACTGAAACCCAATAACACTGGGTCGTATGTTTTTACTGTGCAGCCTGCACTTCTGAGCCGCAACTGGCGGTGTTGGAGCCCAGGAATAGCAGTTCAGGTGGTAGAAAGATGAACACAGCAGGAGACCTGGATGACACCCAATTACTTAATCAGGCAGAGGAGTGGCAAATTCCTGCGAGATCCAGGCCTGGTTCATTTTCAGGAAAGTAAGCCGGTCAACGTTATCGGAGGATAGTCGCATGCGACGGTCTGTTAGTACACCACCTGCGGCACTAAAGACACGTTCCGATAAGACACTAGCCGCAGGGCAAGCCAGCACCTCCAATGCATACTGGCTTAGCTCTGGCCATGTATCCAGCTTAGAGACCCAAAACTTGAACGGGGAAGAGCCGTCTGGGAGTACAGTAAGAGGGCAAGCCATGTAGTCTGTCACCATCTGACGGAACCGTTGCCTCCTGCTGACTGGAGCCGCCGGTGATGGTGTAGACATTTGGGGCGGGCACACAAAAGTGTGCCAGAGTTGTGCCATACTGGGCTTGCCTTGGGCAGAGGCACTGCTTCTGCTCCCTCTTTGGGCAGAGCCTCCCCCACTGCCTCGACGCACTGAGCTGCTTTGTAAAGCACTAGCAGCACTCCTCTCAGTTGGACAGGAGAAGATGATGGAATTCACCAGTGTGTCGTGGTACTCCCGCAATTTACGCTCCCGGGTCAACGCAGGGATGAGGTTTTGGACGTTGTCCCGGTAGCGAGGATCGAGGAGGGTGAACACCCAATAATCAGGCATGTTGAGAATGTGGTCGATGCGGCGGTCGTTTCTCAGGCACTGCAGCATGAAATCCACCATGTGCTGCAGAGTGCCAACCGGCCCAGAAACGCTGTCCCCTGCTTGAGACATGATCTCTGCCCGCTCGTCATCACCCCACCCTCGCTGTACACACTGACCACTGGACAATTGTGTCGCTCCCTCCTCTGGACGGAGCTCTTCCTCCTCCATTGACTCCTCCTCATCCTCCTCACAAATTGGCCCCTGCGTACCCCTTTGTGAGGAACCACGTGGCGCTGACTCTCCAGAAGCTGATGGAAAAGGTGACTCCTCATCCTCCACCTCTTCCACCACATCATCCCTTAACCCTTGCAAAGTTTGCTGAAGCAGGCAGATAAGGGGGACAGTCATGCTGACTAGTGCATCATCTGCACTTGCCATCCGCGTGGAATAATCAAAAGGACGCAAAACCTGGCAGACGTCCTTCATAGTGGCCCACTCTGTGGTTGTGAAGTCTGATCGGCGCTGACTGCGACTTCTTTGCGCCTGATGCAGCTGGTACTCCATAACTGCTTGCTGCTGCTCACACAACCGCTCCAACATATGTAACGTGGAATTCCACCGGGTAGGTAGGTCACATATGATGCGGTGTTCCGGAAGGCGGAATCGGCGCTGCAGAGCAGCAATGCGGGATCTGGCCAAGCTGGAACGCCGCAAGTGAGCACACTCTAGGCGGACCTTGTGCAGCAGGGCATCAAGATCCGGATAGTCCCTCAGAAAACTCTGCACAACCAAATTGAGCACATGTGCCAGACATGGGATGTGAGTGAGGTTGCCAAGGGCCAAAGCTGCCACCAGATTTCGGCCATTGTCACACACTACCATGCCTGGCTGGAGATTCGCTGGCAGTAACCACACATCGCTCTCCTGCTTTATGGCATTCCAGAGCTCCTGCGCTGTGTGGCTTCGATGCCCCAATGAAACTAGTTTCAAGACGGCCTGCTGACGTTTGGCCACGGCTGTGCTCATGTCGGTCATAGGTAAACGTTCACGGGTCCATGTGGGGGTGGACTGTGACGGATCCTGCAGAGAGGAATCAGAGGAACTGGTGTAAGAGGAGGAGTCGATGCGTACAGACTGGATTCCTGCAATCCTTGGAGTGGGCAGGACACGTCCTGCGCCACTCGCACGATCTGTACCTGGCTCAACAACATTAACCCAATGGGCAGTGAGGGAAACATATCGCCCCTGTCCATGCTGACTGGTCCACGCATCGGTGGTGAGGTGGACCTTGCTACTGACGGCGTTCAGTAGCGCATGTTTTATGTTTGCCTCAACATGCCTGTGCAGGGCAGGGACAGCCTGCCTGCTGAAGTAAAAGCGGCTGGGCACCTTGTACTGTGGGACTGCCAATGCCATCAAGTCACGGAAGCTGTCAGTCTCCACCAGCCTGAACGAGAGCATTTCCAGGGACAACAGTTTGGCAATGCCTGCATTCAGAGCCTGTGCTCGGGGGTGGTTGGCCGAGAATGCCCGCCTTTTCTCCCATGCCTGTACTACCGATGGCTGTAGAGTAGACTGGGAGTGTGAGGATGACTGGGAAGGTGGTGCTGTGGGTGGAATTACACAAGGTCTCTGGGAAGAAGCCAAACCAGCTGTGCGTGAGCTGGAGGAAGAGGCAACACGAGCTGAAGAGGTGGTAGCTGCCGCTGTTGGTTGGCCTACATCTTCAGTGTGTTTCTGTAACTCCACCGCGTGCCTGGTCCGCACATGTTTCCACATATTTGTGGTATTGAGGTTGCTGACATTTTTCCCTCTTTTTACTTTATGATGACACAGCTTGCATTTGACAAAACAAATGTCATCTGCAACTGTGTCAAAAAAGGACCAGGCACTGCAAGTCTTGGGAGCGCCCTTTTTGGCTTTGGAAAGAGACAGGCTCCTAACGGGTGCCAAAGTGGAGGCTACAGGCTCCGCAGTCTTCCCCCTCCCTCTCCCTCTTTGGCCCGTAAGAGGAAGCTCTTCCTCTGAGCTGCTCCCACCACCTTCCTGTTCCTCACGCCACGATGGGTCAAGGACCTCATCATCTCCACTACCCTCTGCCACCAACTGCTCCTCCTGGGTAGTCTCAGCAGCACAGTACGCACGAGAAAGCGGCACCTGAGTTTCATCATCAGATGCGTACTGCGCTGTGGTCACCGGAGGCACTGGCCCACCTGCCTCTTCAGAGTCAGAGAGAAAAAGGTGTTGGGCATCACTGCACACTGCCTCTTCTTCCATTTCTCCAATGCTGCTTGGCTGGCCCCCTGTTTCCAAGCCAAGAGATTCAGAGAACAGAAGTAGAGACGGCTCCTGTCCTGGGCTCTCTGACTGCCTGGCCAATTTGGCAGGTGGTGAAGAGACAGATGGCTGCTCTCCAGTGCTCTGTGCCTGAGAGGATGTGGCACTAACTGAAGTCGATGCCGAGGCGTTAGCTGCCATCCACCCGACAACGGCTTCAATTTGGTCTTCACGCAGCAGCGGTGCACGGCGCTCTCCGACAAAGCTGCGCATGAAGGACTGTTCCCTGCTGAAACTGAGTGACGACGAGTCACCGGCGCCCGCAGCAGGCACAGAATCACCACGTCCTCTCCCTGCTCCTCTCCCTGCTCCGCGCCCACGCCCACGTGCCTTACTCCCTGCCCTCTTCATCTTGGTTGACAGATAAAGATAAGCAGAAAAGTACTAAGGCCTTAGTGTGCTTATTCCTGTAATGCTCCTCCTAACAGGTGTAAGAAACACTAATGTTGTAAATTGTGGACTAAACTTTATTATTTTTCAAATGTGGCCTACACAAGTGTAAGTTGTGTTTGGTGAACTTAACCTTTTTTTTGGTGCAGATCGGGCTACAGAGCTAGTTTAAATCACACGGAGACCGTGCAGACAGCCGTAAACGGCGCTGCAAGGCCAAGAAACCCTCCTCTAGGTTATCCTATATAGTGTTTTTCCACTATTTAGCTGGATACAAGTGGAAAGACACTAATAGGAATTTTTTTTTTCAAATTTTAAACTGGCTGCACTATTTGAAAAAAAGGAAATTGTTTTTCAAGGTATGAGGCAGTAACGCACCCTGAGCTGAATCCAACCGGCTATGTCTGCACACAGACTACAGGGCGAGCTGCGCTCACACAGAGACCGTGCAGACAGCCGTAAACGGCGCTGCAAGGCCCCCAAAAAAACCTCTAGGTTATCCTATGTAGTGTTTTTCCACAATTGAGCTGGAGACTGGTGGAAAGACACTAATAGGAATTTTTTTTTTTTTCAAATTTTAAACAGGCTGCACTATTTGAAAAAAAGGAAAATTTTTCTCAAGGTATGAGCCAGTAACGAACCCTGAGCTGAATCCAACCGGCTATGGCTGCACACAGACTACAGGGCGAGCTGGGCTCACACGGAGACCGTGCAGACAGCCGTAAACGGCGCTGCAAGGCCAAAAAACCCTCCTCTAGGTTATCCTATATAGTGTTTTTCCACTATTTAGCTGGATACGAGTGGAAAGACACTAATAGGAATTTTTTTTTTCAAATTTTAAACAGGCTGCACTATTTGAAAAAAAGGAAAATTTTTCTCAAGGTATGAGCCAGTAACGAACCCTGAGCTGAATCCAACCGGCTATGGCTGCACACAGACTACAGGGCGAGCTGGGCTCACACGGAGACCGTGCAGACAGCCGTAAACGGCGCTGCAAGGCCCAAAAACCCCCCTCTAGGTTATCCTATGTAGTGTTTTTCCACAATAGAGCTGGAGACTGGTGGAAAAACACTAATAGGAAATTTGAGAAAAAATGTGCAGCAGGCTGCACTAAGAGCAAAAAAGAACAACTGTGTGAGGCAGTGTGAACCCCCCCTGAGCTGAATACAACCGGGTATATGGCTGCACACAGACTACAGAGTGAGCTGCACACACACACACACACACACACAGAGACCTTGCAGAACGCTGTTAAAACAGCGCTGCAAGGCAAGAGCAAGGTGAACAGTGAAGAACACACAGCGTTTTGCTAAATTAGCCTTTGGAAAGGAAAATAAAGCAATTAGCTAGCTCAACTGGCCCTCAGTTAGAACACAGCGTCCTGTCCCTAACTGAAATCACAGCAGAGTGAGCGCAAAATGGCGGCAGCGCTTTTTTATAGTGCAGAGTGACATCATTTCAGCAGCCAATCCAAGCCTTGCCAGTACTTACATGCCCACCATGCTAAACAGGATGTGCCCACACTTTCATTCATTCCTCATTGGCTGCTGCGTTCAATTTGAATTCTGGGAACTTCCGATTCCGGTATCCGATACGCGGGAAGTATCGGAATTCAGTATCGGAATTCCGATACCGCAAATATCGGCCGATACCCGATACTTGCGGTATCGGAATGCTCAACACTAGTCCTGGTGCGAACTTTCAAATGCCCCCCCCATGGCAAAATAATGGTGGACAGGAGATTGTAGGTTGCCTGTCCACCATTAACACCCGAAGGCACAGTAACACATAGAGCCCGGAGTCATCACAAAGAGACACCTGTAAAAAGGCTCAAGTTTCCTGCCATGCGGGTAGTGTCCTACCTAAAGGGGGACCTTGTGTGAGGCCTAAGCCAGCAAAGGACTACAACGCAGCACAGAGAGGAAGGCTTCCATTCAACCTGGCTAGGGGGGATTCCTGAATCGCTTCCAAGCCGGCCGGACCACACCAGCACCAGTGATCCATACCCTCGACTGTGGCTGCCTTACACCAGTAAAAAGGCAAAGAGACTGCAATCTTGTGTTCTTTCTGGCATTACACCATTTTTATCCTTTACATTGGGAGCCCTGGGGACCCAGCTTCACTTGTGGAAAGCCATACCATCTTTGCTGCAGTGCCATCACTCCCCAGAGGACCCCTTAAAGCAGCGGTCACCCCTGACCGAATACCACAGGTGGCGTCACGAACATTCTTATTTCTAATAACCCCTTAAAGACCTTCCCTTTAACTTGGACGCCCAGGGCCACGGACCGGGTCACTGCCACTTTGACACATCCCCTTAAGAACCAGACCCGGTACCGAGTATCCACTAGGCCCTGGCGGGCGCTCCAAATCTTGGCGTCACGAACAGGATGGACTGACCCATTAAAATGGGTCTTGTGCACCTAAGAGACTGTGCTTTATTGAGAGACTATTGAACTGTTAATTGCCACCAAAACTGCCGCCATTACTCCAGTATGTGGCGCGCAGGAGGAGAAGGGCATGTTGTCATGGGTGGAGCCTGGTGGAACAGCCATGGCCGCCCCTCACCAATACTACTATGTGAGAGAACCATGCCCATCAACGAGAGAAGTCTGCCTCCTGGTCTGGGATGGCGGTAAGAAGAGAAAGAACCGCCCACAAAGACAAGGGTGGTGGAGTGAAACCGCGTGAAACCAGACCGAGGAGGAAGTGCCGGAAAGCAGCATGGTGGAGGGAGGTGAGCAAGCACCGGAGCGTGGGGTGGAGCAGGAGGACTCCCGCAGCCGGGACTCGCAAGGACTGTACCAGCCACAGACATAGGATCCGGGCCTCCTGCGTAAGGAAGTGGAAGAACTTACCCGGCAGCTCGTGCAGATGCAGCTGGAGGCTGTAGCCGGGTGGAAAGAGGCCTTCCTAGGAAACCTTACCAGGCAAGAACCAGCAACCTTTTCCGTCCCAGAGCGGGAAAGAAGATCCAGCACTCCAGAAGAAAAGGTAAGGGGTGCTACCCTGACCCTGGCAGTGGAAGGCCCAATGGCTATACCTGAGTCACTCCCACCGCTGTACACACCCGACCAGGGTTTTGGGTCCATCGGTGAAATGTCACCATACACCGAGGGTACCCCGGCCTCAAGTCCCACAGCAACCCCTGCACCAGAAGACACCCTGGTGGGCCCCTCACCGACCCCAAGGCCCAGAGAAGCAGGTCGTCGACTACACTGGGATCAGAGGGATGGCAGCTTGGACCAGATAACAGCCCTGCTAGTTCCAACCAGTGGGTCCCGGGATAGCTATACTGAACCCGTTGTGTTTGAAGAGGGACCTGCGGAGGAGGACATGATAGCACTCCAAGGGGAAATCCCCATCATGACATGGCGGGAGCACTGTAGATGGTGAGAGGAGCAGGAGAAACAACAATCCCTGGCTCGGCAGGCAGAATATGAGGAGAGGAACCTGCAGGCAGAGGCCCGAACTCACAAAATCCCTCGGACAGAAAGGGGACCACTACGGCAGGGGGAAGTAGTGGTCTTCAACCAAAAGAGAGGCTGGGGTTTCAGTAAAGAATCCGGGATGATAAACAAGATCTTTGTCAACCGGAGAGACATTGAATCCCACTTAATGGAAGGACACCCTGACAGAGACCTTTACCCGAGTAATAGAGTGACATATACCGCCATATCGGTGCAAAGGGTGGTACGCTCTGGATTGCAAAAAGTGTGTTAAAGTGCAGAAACAGTTAAATCATGCAGACCAGGGTGCAGCATCAGTTTCCAGAGGAGCAGCAGCAGGTCAGGTCAGTTACTAAATGCCACCAGTCCACCCAGACACCCCTGGTGGAACCAGCCAATGTGCCCTAGTATGCCGTACAAATTGAGAGGTACGATCCTGAGTTTTTCCGGTCAGGGAGTAGCAGCCAGCAGGAGCTACCCTGGCAGAGGAAATAGACAGTTTCTGAATGTTACGATAATTGCTGAAAGTTTAAAAAGACTACTGAAGTTTAAAAGTTAGTTTGTTTGAAAAGACACTGAGGCCATGGACAGTGAATGGTCCACAAACTTTCCATTGTAAATAGTTAGCACTTCTCAAGGTGCTTTCTACTGGTTTTACATGAAACAGATGAAGAAACTGTTTATTGCTTTTTGCACTAAAGAGTTTATTTCTCTTAAAGTGACCGAGAAGAAAAACCCGTTTGGCTTAGCCGAAAAAGCGGTCCAGAGAAGAGGCCACTTAAGCCTTGTATTCAGCACATGCAACACTGTTCTGACTCATGGCTAGAAGGGGGAGCTCCGAACCTAGTTTCAGGGGAGCTTCCCTAGATATATATTCTGGCTTGGAGGAGGAGTTAATCAGTCTGTCAGAGGGACAGAGGAGAGAGGAGTCAGACAGAGAGAGTCAGGGAGGAAAGCTGGGGCCATGCAGACCCGTGGTTCTGCAGCTCTTGGAATGAGAGAAAGACAGAGCAATCTGTAGGAGACTGACAGGGAAGAGAAGCAAAGGAGAGTAAAGAGCTGGAGGGAAGCTGCGACTGAGCTTCCTCCACGCTGAAGCGCAGAAATCGGTGGCCGGAAGACCGCGGTTGTGGCGGTAACTTTATGCCCCACGGCAGAAACCAGCAGACAGGAGATTGCAGGTCGCCTGTCCATCGTTAACACCAGGAAGGCACAGTAACACAGAGCCCACAGTCACCATGAGAGACACCTGTAAAAAGGCTCGAGTTACCTACCATGCGGGTAGTGTCCTACCTAAAGGGAGACAGAAAGTGAAGACTTTGTGTGAGGGCTAAGGCAGCCAGGGACTACAACGCAGCGCAGACAGGAAGGCTTCCATTCCCACCTGGCTAGGGGGATTCCTGAATCGCTTCCAAGCTGGCCCAACCACATCAGCACCTGTGATCCGGTAGCCTGGACTGTGGCTGCCTTACACCAGTAAAAAGGTAAAGAGACTGCCATGTTGTGTCCTCTAGTTCTTTCTGGCATTACACCATCTTTATCTACTACACCGGGAGCCATTGGGGACCAAGCTTCACCTGTGGGAAGCCATAATATCTTTGCTGCAGTGCCATCACTCCCCAGAAGACCCCTTTAAGCAGGGTCGGTCACCCCTGACCGAATACCACAGGTGGAGTCACGAACATTCTTATTCCTAAAAACCCCTTTAAAGACATTCCCTTTAATTTGGACACCCAGGGTCACAGACCGGGCTACTGTCACCGTGACACATCCCCTTAATGACCGGACCCGGTACCGAGTAGACTCATCACAAACCTGGACCTCCCCTTTAATGCTCCTAACATAAATAAAAACAAGGCAATTAGTCAGAATCACAAATAACATTTACATCCAGGTACCTTATAGATGTCGTCATCTCTGGAGTCATTCGGCTTCTTTTCTTCATCTTGTCCATACCCCATGATGAGTTTTCTCACCCACAGCTCTTCTCTGTAGACTTCCATCTGACCACCCTGTGGTCGGTGCTCATAGCAAGCCTGCAATTCAGCTACATAGCAGCGATCTTATGATCGCTGCTATGTAGCTGAGCCGATCAAGTGGTGCCAGCTTCTAGCCTCCCATGGAGGCTATTGAAGCATGGCGAAAGTAAAAAAAAAAAAAAAAAGTAAAAAAAAGTGAAAAAAAATATAAAAGTTTAAATCACCCCCCCCCCCTTTCGCCCCATTCAAAATAAAATAATAATAAAAAAAATAATCAAACCTACACATATTTGGTATTGTCACGTTCAAAATCGTCTATCAATAAAAAAAAAAGCATTAACCTGATCGCTAAACAGCGTAGCGAGAAAAAAATGAAACACCAGAATTACGTTTTTTTGGTCGCCGCGACAATGCATTAAAATGCAATAACGGGCGATCAAAAGAACGTATCTGCACAAATGTGGTATCAATAAAAACATCAGCTTGGAAAGCAAAAAATAAGCCCTAAACTGACCCCAGATCACAAAAAATGGAGACGCTATGGGTATCGGAAAATGGCACAATGTTTTGGGGGTTTTTTTTTAGCAAAGTTTGGAATTTTTTTCACCACTTAGATAAAAGAGAACCTATACATGTTCAGTGTCTATGAACTCGTAATGACCTGGAGAATCAAAATGGCAGGTCAGTTTTAGCATTTAGTGAACCTAGTAAAAAAGCCAAACAAAAAACAAGTGTGGGATTGCACTTTTTTGCAATTTCACCGCACTTGGAATTTTATTCCCGTTTTCTAGTACATGACATGGTAAAACCAATGATGCTGTTAAAAAGTACAACTCGTTTTGCAAAAAAATAAGCCCT
The DNA here is from genome assembly GCF_032444005.1 of Ranitomeya imitator. NCBI lineage: Eukaryota > Metazoa > Chordata > Amphibia > Anura > Dendrobatidae > Ranitomeya > Ranitomeya imitator. The sequence goes on along the minus strand of NC_091284.1, from coordinate 705,790,911 downwards.
CACATGGCCATATTGATTGAAAAATAAAAAAGTTATGGCTCTGGGAAGGAGGGGAGCGAAAAACGAACACAGAAAAATGGGAAATCCCATGGTCATGAAGGGGTTAAAGATTCAAGTGAATAAAAAATTGCCCCTTACTATACAGCTCTGGCAAAAATTAAGAGACCACTGCAAAATGTTCAGTTTGTCTCTTTATAGGTATATTTTTAAATAAAATGTAAATTGTTCATTTATTCTATAAACTTATGACAAAATGTCTCCGAATTTCCAAGAAATAATGTCACGAAGTGACTGTCTTAGGCTATGTTCACACGTTCCTGATTTCCCTCCTTTTTTTTCAGGACTAAAAACCGCAGCTCTTGGCAGAAAACGCAGGTCCTTTTTTTGGTGCTTTTTTGGTGCGTTTTTTGATGCGTTTTTTGATGCGTTTTTTTGATGCAGTTTTCTATGCAGAGTCTGTGTGTTTTCTAGGAAGTTTTTTAGGGTTAAAATGGCTGAAAATACCCTAACCCTACCCCTAACCCTAACCCTACCCCTAACCCTAACCCTAACCCTAACCCTACCCCTAACCGTAACCCTATTCTAACCTTAATGGAAAAAAAAAAAAATTAATTTTTTTATTGTCCCTACCTATGGGGGTGACAAAGGGGGGGGGGGTCATTTACTATTTTTTTTATTTTGATCACTGAGATATAACCTATCTCAGTGATCAAAATGCACTTTGGAACGAATCTGCCGGCCGGCAGATTCGGCGGGCGCACTGCGCATGCGCCCGCCATTTTGCAAGATGGAGGCGCCCAGGGAGAAGACGGCCGGATGGACACCGGGAGGCCGGGTAAGTATAAGGGGGTGAGATGAGGGCACGGGGGGGCGTCGGAGCACGGGGGGGTGGGATTGGGGCACGGGGGGGCAGCCACACTGCAGCGGTTCTGCACCACAAACCGCAGAAAACCCGCAGATATTTTTTTCATCTGCGGGTTTTACTGCGGGTTTGACCTCACAATGGAGGTCTATGGGTGCAGAACCACTGCAGTTCCGCAAAAAGAAGTGACACGGTACTTCTTTTTTACCGCGGCTATTCAACGCGGCTTTTTTCGTGATTTTCCGCAATGTGGGCACAGCAGTTCCTGTTTTCCATAGGGTACATTGTAATGTACCCTGCATGGAAAACAGCTGCGGACCTGCAGCGGGAAAATCGCGGCGATTCCGCATTAAAAAAAGGATGGTGTGAACATGGCCTTAGCGTGACATGACCCGATGAGTGGTTGGTCACAAAATGGCTAAACACACACAAGGGTACACTGGGGACACTTTAACAACGGTGGGCCATGTCGGTAGGGAACGGGGAATGAATACCTCCTGCACTCACCTGAGGATGAGCCCTACTCTTACTACTGTCCCTATACGCGTTCTTTAAACCCGTCGCCGACCAGGATACCTAGTCCCTCACTTGACCTGCAACTATCCCTAAAGGTACCGTCACACTGAACGATATCATTAACGATATCGTTGCTTTTTGTGACGTAGCAACGATATCGTTAACGAAATCGTTGTGTGTGACAGCGACCAACGATCAGGCCCCTGCTGGGAGATCGTTGGTCGCTGTGGAAAGTCCAGAACTTTATTTCGTCGCTGGATCTCCCGCTGACATCGCTGGATCGGCGTGTGTGACGCCGATCCAGCGATGTCTTCACTGGTAACCAGGGTAAATATCGGGTTGCTAAGCGCAGGGCCGCGCTTAGTAACCCGATGTTTACCCTGGTTACCAGCGTAAAAGTAAAAAAAAAAAAACACTACATACTTACCTTCCGCTGTCTGTCCCCGGCGCTTTGCTTCTCTGCAGTCTGCACTGTGAGCGCCGGCCAGCCGGAAAGCAGAGCACAGCGGTGACGTCACCGCTGTGCTTTCCGGCCGCTGTGCTTACACAGTGCAGAGGAGAGCACAGCGCCGGAGGACAGACAGCGGAAGGTAAGTATGTAGTGGGTTTTTTTTTTACTTTTACGCTGGTAACCAGGGTAAACATCGGGTTACTAAGCGCAGCCCTGCGCTTAGTAACTCGATGTTTACCCTGGTTACCCGGGGACCTCGGGATCGTTGGTCGCTGGAGAGCTGTCTGTGTGACAGCTCTCCAGCGACCAAACAGCGACGCTGCAGCAATCGGCATCGTTGTCGGTATCGCTGCAGCGTCGCTTAGTGTGACGGTACCTTTAGTAGGGAACTGGCAGGTGAGAGCACTGGTCCCAAAATTGCACTAATACCTTACCTTGTGTTATAAGACAAACACCAGGGGAAAAGGAAACACAAAACAACACTTACCTTTGTCTGCTGCAATGCACCGCACAGGAGAGTAAGGCACCAAATGACAGAATTCAACAGAAGCACCACAGAACCCAGCAAGCTCTTTCTCCAACTTGGTTGATCTCCAGAAGGACATGTATAGCCAACAGTCAGCTGATGCACCAGGTGACCTTATGAAGGATGGTAGGAGTGGTCGCAAACATCAGCTGACCCAGCAGCAATGCAACGCAATAACATCAACGGCCACTGGGGGGGGAACTGCATTAACCCCCGATGACAAGAAAGGGAAAAAGGTTTAAATTAGAGGGAAACCAGATCTCCAACAGATCCAAACATGGATCGTGACAGTACCCCCCCTTTCAATGAGGGACCTCTGGACACTCAACACCAGACCTCACCAGATAACAACCTACAGTGAGGATGCCTCGATCCACCAGAGTTCACCTCGGCAGTCACCTGACTCTCAGGTTTATGGCAAACGCGGCCGGATGAAAATGCCAACAACGTAGGCTCCGGAGGCGCCACAAATCTCCAGAGAGCTGAACTGGGGAATGAGTTGTGTACATGCATTACTGGGGGTAACTCCAACTGAAAAGTCCCCGGGCTGAGAATGGGCCGTATAGGGTGTCGGCCAATCACCCTGGAACTCCAGGTCTTCCATCTACACACCGGGAGCCCTGGGGATACACTTCACCTGTGGGAAGTTATACCATCTAGCTGCCATAACATCACCTCAAAGGACCTCTTAAAGCAGCGTCGGTCCCCACTGACCGAATACCACAGGTGGCGTCACGAACATAGACTCTGTTCACCCTAAAGACTTTCCCCTTTTACATGGGCACCCAGGGCCACGGACCAGGTCGCAGCCACCGTGACATCCCCCTGTGAACACCGGACCAAGTACCGGGTACCCCACAGCCCTGGCGGGCGACTCATTACTACCGTCCCTATACGGGTTCTTTCAACCCGTCGCCAACCAGGATACCTAGTCCCTAACTTGCCCTGCACCTATTCCTAAATAGGGAACTGGCAGGTGAGAGCACTGATCCCACTGCTGCACTAATACAACACAAGGTAAGGTAAGACAAACACCAGGGGAAAAAGAAACACAAAACAACACTTAGTTTTGCCTGCTGCAATGCACTACACAGCAGAGTAAGGCGCCAAATGGCATAATTCCACTAAGCACCACCGAACCCAGCAAGCTCTTTCTCCAACTTGGTTGATCTCCAGAAGGACCTGTATAACCAACAGTCAGCTGATGCACCAGTTGACCTTGTGAAGGATGGTGGGAGTGGTCACAAACATCAGCTGACACAGCAATGCAATGCAATAACACCAGCAGCCACCGGGGGGGGGGGGGGGGGGGGTTGGCGGACTGCATTAACCCCCGATGACCAGAAAGGAAAAAAGGTTTAAATCAGAGGGAAACCAGATCTGCCACAGATCCAAACATGGATCATGACAAATAAATTTCAATTTTTTTTCTGAAAAGGAAAAGTGGTCAAAATTTAAAAAAAACAGTGCTATCAGACCTCAAATAATGCAAAGAAAACAAGTTCATAATCATTTAGAAACAACAATACTAATGTTTTAACTCAGGAAGACATTTCAAAAACCTGACCTGCACATCCAAACATAGACTCAGTGTGAACAGGTGCTGAACCTAGAGTCGCCAACTCGTATATACTTAAGTAAATAACGCAGCACACTGCAGCGCTAGAACATACAAACTTGAAATACGAAATTTGAACTGCATTACTGCACTAGAAATATGAAAAATGAGAGCGTTTAGCGCATAAAAATGGCCAATTTTATGTGTACCTGGTAGCCCCTTTACGGCATCTCTCTTATACCAGGTCCTACTCTTGCCTTACCACGCTGAGAATAAACGTCTCCATCTGAATGGGTACATGTGAAACCTCTTCCTAGACTAAAAATTCTCTCTCTCTATGGAGGGGTATTGGACCTGCTGTAATTAAAACACCTGTAGGCTAGGAGGCGGAGTGCACGATCAGAAGGCTAGAGAATACATTTCAAAAACCTGACCTGCACATCCAAACATAGACTCAGTGTGAACAGGTGCTGAACCTAGAGTCGCCAACTCGTATATACTTAAGTAAATAAGGCAGCACACTGCAGCGCTAGAACATACAAACTTGAAATACGAAATTTGAACTGCATTACTGCACTAGAAATATGAAAAATGAGAGCGTTTAGCGCATAAAAATGGCCAATTTTATGTGTACCTGGTAGCCCCTTTACGGCATATACGAGTTGGCGACTCTAGGTTCAGCAAAATCGAGCAATCTGCTGATTCCGCTGGCCCTATAAACAAAAAGTCGGCTAGATAGTGCGAACATGAGCGAATCCCAGACACATCTTTCACCACCCATTCTAGGAACGTGCTGAAGGCCTCAAAGTAAGCGCAGGAAATTGAGCAACCCATGGGAAGGCAACAATCAACAAAGAAGCCGCCATCCCAAAAACAACCCAATAAATGCAAACTGTCGGGATGAACTGGCAACAAACGAAAGGCCGCTTCGATGTCGGTCTTTGCCAGCTTAGCCCCCTTTCCGCATGCTCGAACCCACTCCATCGCTGAATCGAATGATAAGTACGACACCGAACTCAACTTGGGATCAATACCATCATTAAGCGAAGATCCCTTCGGAAACGATAGGTGATGGATCGACCTAAATTTATTAGGTTCTTTCTTAGGGACCACGCCAAGAAGTAACATAGTAACATAGTTAGTAAGGCCGAAAAAAGACATTTGTCCATCCAGTTCAGCCTATATTCCATCATAATAAATCCCCAGATCTACGTCCTTCTCCAGAACCTAATAATTGTATGATACAATATTGTTCTGCTCCAGGAAGACATCGAGGCCTCTCTTGAACCCCTCGACTGAGTTCGCCATCCCCACCTCCTCAGGCAAGCAATTCCAGATTCTCACTGCCCTAACAGTAAAGAATCCTCTTCTATGTTGGTGGAAAAACCTTCTCTCTTCCAGACGCAAAGAATGCCCCCTTGTGCCTGTCACCTTCCTTGGTATAAACAGATCCTCAGCGAGATATTTGTATTGTCCCCTTATATACTTATACATGGTTATTAGATCGCCCCTCAGTCGTCTTTTTTCTAGACTAAATAATCCTAATTTCGCTAATCTATCTGGGTATTGTAGTTCTCCCATCCCCTTTATTAATTTTGTTGCCCTCCTTTGTACTCTCTCTAGTTCCATTATATCCTTCCTGAGCACCGGTGCTCAAAACTGGACACAGTACTCCATGTGCGGTCTAACTAGGGATTTGTCCAGAGGCAGTATAATGCTCTCATCATGTGTATCCAGACCTCTTTTAATGCACCCCATGATCCTGTTTGCCTTGGCAGCTGCTGCCTGGCACTGGCTGCTCCAGGTAAGTTTATCATTAACTAGGATCCCCAAGTCCTTCTCCCTGTCAGATTTACCCAGTGGTTTCCCGTTCAGTGTGTAATGGTGATATTGATTCCTTCTTCCCATGTGTATAACCTTACATTTATCATTGTTAAACCTCATCTGCCACCTTTCAGCCCAAGTTTCCAACTTATCCAGATCCATCTGTAGCAGAATACTATCTTCTCTTGTATTAACTGCTTTACATAGTTTTGTATCATCTGCAAATATTGATATTTTACTGTGTAAACCTTCTACCAGATCATTAATGAATATGTTGAAGAGAACAGGTCCCAATACCGACCCCTGCGGTACCCCACTGGTCACAGCGACCCAGTTAGAGACTATACCATTTATAACCACCCTCTGCTTTCTATCACTAAGCCAGTTACTAACCCATTTACACACATTTTCCCCCAGACCAAGCATTCTCATTTTGTGTACCAACCTCTTGTGCGGCACGGTATCAAACTCTTTGGAAAAATCGAGATATACCACGTCCAATGACTCACCGTAGTCCAGCCTATAGCTTACCTCTTCATAAAAACTGATTAGATTGGTTTGACAGGAGCGATTTCTCATAAACCCATGCTGATATTGAGTTAAACAGTTATTCTCATTGAGATAATCCAGAATAACATCCCTCAGAAACCCTTCAAATATTTTACCAACAATAGAGGTTAGACTTACTGGCCTATAATTTCCAGGTTCACTTTTAGAGCCCTTTTTGAATATTGGCACCACATTTGCTATGCGCCAGTCCTGCGGAACAGACCCCGTCGCTATAGAGTCCCTAAAAATAAGAAATAATGGTTTATCAATTACATTACTTAGTTCTCTTAGTACTCGTGGGTGTATGCCATCCGGACCCGGAGATTTATCTATTTTGATCTTATTTAGCCGGTTTCGCACCTCTTCTTGGGTTAGATTGGTGACCCTTAATATAGGGTTTTCATTGTTTCTTGGGATTTCACCTAGCATTTCATTTTCCACCGTGAATACCGTAGAGAAGAAGGTGTTTAATATGTTAGCTTTTTCCTCGTCATCTACAACCATTCTTTCCTCACTATTTTTTAAGGGGCCTACATTTTCAGTTTTTATTCTTTTACTATTGATATAGTTGAAGAACAGTTTGGAAGAACAGTAGGTTTTTAGATAAAGTATTTTTCTCCCTATAGTTTTTAAGAGCTTCAATGGTGCCATCCTGCTTTAGTAGTGCAAATGCTTTCTTTTTACTGTTGGGTTTTTCCTATTTCTAGTCCTTTTATTCCCACAAGGTATAAACCGCTTACAGTGCCTATTTAGGATGTTCTTAAACATTTTCCATTTATTATCTGTATTCTTATTTCTGAGGATATTGTCCCAGTCTACCAGATTAAGGGCATCTCTAAGCTGGTCAAACTTTGCCTTCCTATAGTTCAGTGTTTTTGTGACTCCCTGACAAGTCCCCCTAGTGAAAGACAGGTGAAACTGTACAATATTGTGGTCGCTATTTCCTAGATGCCCGACCACCTGCAGATTTGTTATTCTGTCAGGTCTATTAGATAGTATTAGGTCTAAAAGTGCTGCTCCTCTGGTGACACCCTCAGATTTGCAAACGGGGGGGCGACATACGGGTCTGCCATTCTCCCCAGAGCAACTTCCTTATTCAACTTATCTGACATGACCTCCGGGAATTGTAACGCCGATTTCAAATTTTTTCTTTTTAAACTAACGTCCTGCTCAACATAAGGAATTTTGAAACCTTCCTTAAAACGGTTGTGCAATAAAACCGCAGCTGACCTATCGGGGTATCTACTTAGAAAGGCCTCCATCACGACCCACTGCACCGGAGTCACCCCTTTTTTCAGCTGAATCTCCAACTTTTTGCCTGTTACCTCTGAAACATTTTGAGGCGCTATGCACCCCCCGCACGATGAACACTCGTGCCTAAATTTACACTTGCTCCCGAATCTGCATACCCCATCATTGAAGGCGAAACACAGTCCCTTCTGCAAAGCCGCCGAGTGTCCTGACTGTCCCGAACTCCCGGCGCCCCCGTGAAAAGGCTGGCTGGTCTGACCTAAACGGGACGGGACCATAACTCTCATCTACAACGCTATGTCATTGTGATCCCACCTGATATTTGGCCTAAAAGCCTTCTGCTGACAAAACTGTTCGTCATAGCGTAGCCAACCCTGTCCCCCGTAGGTTCTGTAAGCCTTCCCTATAGCATCTAAATAACAGAATAACGCCGAGCAATTTTCCGGGGCCTTCTCCCCGATTACGCTAGCCATAATAGCGAATGCTTGTTGCCAATTTGAAAACGATCTGGGAATCAGTCTGTATCTCCGTTTCTCCTCATCCTCTTTCTTAGAGTCTTCTCTTCTAGGTCTATCCAAGTTAAATCTCTCTAGGGGTAAAAGAGAAAATATTTCTATGTACTCCCCCTTCCAGATTTTTTCCCTAACTTCTTGTTTTAAGTGTGCCCCTAACGGGCCCTCAAAGCAGACATAAACCTCCCCCCTAGCCGCATCGTTCAGTTGCGGGACATCCCCCTTTTCCTTATCCTGCGAAACTCCTTCACCTGACGCATCAATCCCTGACCCAGGCCCTACGGATAACGCCGGTGCCGCTCCGCCATTCTCCCTTGATGAGCCCCCGGTGTTTGACTCAGGACCCGCACTGCTGGACGTACCCGTAATCTCGGTCAACTCTCTAGACCCCTCAAACGATCCCGTATTTCCTAACCAAGCTGCTGACGGCAAAGACCCCCTGCTAAACCCAGACCCACACAAACACGCTAGCTCCCCTAAAACTCTAAGGATTAAACCCATACCCCCACTAGCGACTCCCAAAGCAATATCAGTATTCCTAGCTTCAGGGGAAACTATGCCTGGCATATTAATCATAGGAAAAATGTTCTCACCTAGCTGCCTGGGTGCTGTGAGCCCAGTAGCCGAAGATCCAGCTCCCAGCCGAAGGTGTCCTGAATCCAGTCCGGCCTGATCCGCGATGTTGACCGCCGAACTCCTGGCGGCCGTATCCGTGTACTGGCGACCCGGTGATGCCGTCGACTGCCCTGGCGCTGCGGATGGGGAATAGGTCGAGCCAGCATCCTGCCGCCCGCTGGAAGATGTGTGGCTCCTTGCCACAGATACGTCCCTGGCACTGCCTCCCGAAGCAACGGAATGTCGCCTGCCAGAAACCGGAAAATCCCGGCCACCACCAGCAGAGGGCGCAGCTCCTGGAAAATCACGGCCACCACCAGCAGAGGGCGCAGCTCCTGGAAAATCCTGGCCACCACCAGCAGATGGCGCTGTTCCTATAAAATCCTGGCCACCACCAGCAGAGGGCGCTGCTGCGCTGAAAACTCCAGAGCTGTGCGCTGCTGAGGGCCGCACGCTGCTGACAGAGCCGGCCAACTGCCGCCCGCATTGTCCCCGGCGCTGAGGGGCCACCGCGCCTGACCCTCGTCTCCTCGGCTGTCGCTGCCTCCCTTGCTGAGCGGCGTCAGCGGGCGTGCTGGCAACCGCAGTTCCGGCTCCTGGTCCTGTCGCCCCTCGCCGCCCGATTACAGAAGGAGGAGAGGAAGGATCCGCCCCCCGGTGTAGGCCCCGCCGCTCTGGAGGATTCCTCCCGGCGCTGCACTGTGAGGTGGAGGGGCCAGCGCTGCTTACCGGAGGGTCCCCGGAGGGGCTCCTATTTCTGCGCCAGGCCCTGGGGATCAATTCGGGGCTTAGGCGCGCCGGAGGCCTGGTCCTCCGCGGCCGGCGCCCGTCCTGCTGTGCCTGGGAAGGTGCCTCGGCTGTCCCCTGGAGGAGGCTGTTCACCGAAGCATTCAGCCAGTCGGTCCCCTGTGAGCTGGCTGCCGTCCGGAGACGTTGGAGGATCGCCTCAACATCCATGCTGGTAAGTGTCACGGAGATTCCTCACTTGTCACGCAGGCACCTAAAATGGATGCCTGCGTGAGGAGCATGCCCCTTTTTATGTGCCCCCTCCCCACAGTCCCATAGTTCCACCCCCTTCATTCAAAAAATGCCCTTAAGCCACCCCTCAAATTCCGATTAACCCTTACCTCTGTACCTCCTCTAAACTGCTCCAGCTCCCCAGGTCCCACGTAACCCCGTCATGGCGGCCTCCCCTTAAGTGCCGTGGGGCCCCCAGTATGGCCTTTCTGGAAGCAGAATCTCCATTATCTGCTTATGCACAAAGTACACAATTATTTCTTTCTGCCAGGTTGGACTTTGTATTGACCCCAGTGGCAGGTTAGATTAGTTTAAGTTTTTAACCAAAAAGCTTCATTGTGCCCCTAGTGGTGTTTCAGAAATCATTTGTTGCCTGACAGCAACAGATCACAGCTTCTTAAGGGGAGGTGACTGATCAATTTATAGAAAGAACCCACTAACAAAGCAGTAACCCTTTTAAAGTTATTGTACAATTAACACCTACACAAGGCATCCAGCTGGTGCTAGTTAATAGTAAAAGTATCAAAACATCACTCACCTCTAACATTACCACACAGATCTGCTTGACACACTCAATGATGGACTGAGGGATACCAGCAATAGTTATCGCCCGCTCTGTGGAATTAGGTAGCATATCTCCTGCAACTTGTACCTGAGCTCTGGTACTCTAGCAAAAAATAAATATGTAACAGTGAGATATACCTTAGGCCAGGCTCACATTACGTTTTTGGCGTCCGTTAGATGGACTATGTAGCATAACGCGGTGTAACGTAGTCCGTTAACGCCGCCATTTAGTCCAATGTCGGACGCATCGCTAGCGCACGCCCACAATGGTCGTGCGCTAGCGATGCGTCCGACATAGAGTGACGGACCCTGGGACGCGGGCTGCAGCGTTTCCGGGTCCGTCACTGCTAGCGCAAATAGAGGTAGCAGATGCTCTATCTGCGCTAGCGCGACGACATATCGGCACTTGCGTTAACAGCAGCCCGTTAACACATGTGTGGAATGGGCTGCTGTTAACGCAATGTGAACCTGGCCTTAATGTAAAGAGGATGGTCGGCTGAATTTAGTGTCCTATGGAGGGGGATAGCAGGTTTTGTTTATTTGGCTGCTAGAAGAAATGACATTACAGTGGGGACTCCCTAGTTATCAGTCCTCTACGGAGAGAGCCCACTACTCTGTGGAACAGGATGCGATATATATGCACAGTCACAACAGCCTGCAAGTCATCACTACAGGCTGGGAATGTGCTCGTAAGTACCAACAGGCTATAAAATCAAAAAGCACAATATTCTATGCCATTTTGAACATAACCTGTAGCTGTAGGTTACTGTTCCATAGGACACATTAGGAAGCAGATAGACCCACATTAAAATCCAGGAACATGAGAAGGCAACAATAGACATGTGCAATTTTCTCATCCAATGAATCAATACAGAACTCACGTCTCTGATTTCCTTTATTTTACAACCTCCTTTTCCCATTAGAGGTCCACACTGACTTGCAGCAACTACCAGACGCAGAGTCACTGGTGGTTTGCTGGATGCTGTACTGTTTGTCATGGAGCTGCTGATATCCTAGGCAAAAATTATTAATGCAAATTAGTCTTCTATACACAGAATTCTAGGAACATAAACATCCTCGATGACAAAATATACAGATTGGGTTAATCTTACCTCTTCCAGTTTATCAATAATCATTGAGAAAGCTTTCAAGATGGCATTTATTGGGCCAGCTAGGGTGATAATGCGTTCAGGGCAGTTGCCTTCTGAGATGTTTATCTGTGCCCCACTCTAAAGAAAAAAAACAAACAAAAAAAAACGCATTTATATTCACAATACCTTTATTAAAAAAAAAAAAAAATTGTTATACAAGTTTTTGATGATATTCAAAAGTAAATCTTTTGAATATCTGTAGGACATTATTGCAAGAGAGCTTGGCTGAGTAGATTACACAAGAAGGAAAACATACAGCAAGTCAGCAGGATCTAGGAGCAACATGGCAGATGTGACAACCTACATGGTGAGCTGCAGCATGTGCTACATGTTCACAGATCGACCAGAAGAAGAATCCAATTTCACCTGTCAGAAGTGTAGACTAGTGGCCCTTTTAGAAGAAAAGGTGCGGGGTCTGGAAGAAAGAATAGCAACTTTGAAACTCATCAAAGAGAATGAAGACTTTCTAGACAGAACAGAAGCATCTCTACTGGTCACAGAAGGTGCAAAAAGTGTCAGAGAACCTCCAAAAGCAGATGAGTGGAAGCATGTGACCAAAAGAAGCAAGAAGACCGTGGAGAAATCACCAACCACACAACTGAAGAACCGATATCAAATCTTTGTAGAGGATGAAGATGGCACACCTAAGAATGAAGCAATACCAGCAAGCAAAAAAGAAAAGGGCACACAGCAACAAGTGACAGCAAAAAGTAGAGCCAAGAAGCAACAAAGAGTGGTGGTGGTGGGAGACTCACTACTGAGAGGCACAGAAGCAGCCATCTGCAGACCGGACATAACTGCAAGAGAAGTATGCTGCCTTCCAGGTGCGATGATCAAGGATGTGACCGATAGGATACCAAAGCTCTTCAGCTCCAAGGACGTCCACCCATTTCTTCTGATACATGTTGGCACCAATGACACGGCAAGGAAGGACCTACCGACAATCTACAAGGACTTTGAAGAGTTGGGGAAGAAAGTAAAGGAACTGGATGCACAGGTAGTTTTTTCTTCTATCCTTCCAGTAGATGGGCATGGCACCAGGAGATGGAACAGGATCCTTGATGCAAACAACTGGCTAAGACGATGGTGCAGACAACAAGGATTTGGATTCCTGGACCACGGTGTGAATTACTGGTATGATGGACTCCTCGCCAGAGACGGACTACACCTCAACAAACCTGGGAAACACACATTCGCCAGAAGACTCGCTACACTCATCAGGAGGGCGTTAAACTAGAAGAAGAGGGGACAGGAAGAAAAACATTAGACTCGAACAAAGACAACCCAGGAAAACATACTCAGAAGGGAGGTAAGAACATTTCTAAAACAATCCACAGTGAGGAGATTGGAACAAAAAAAATCCTCTAAACTGCATGCTCGCAAACGCCAGAAGCCTGACAAACAAGATGGAAGAACTAGAAGCAGAAATATCTACAGGTAACTTTGACATAGTGGGAATAACCGAGACATGGTTAGATGAAAGCTATGACTGGGCAGTTAACTTACAGGGTTACAGTCTGTTTAGAAAGGATCGTAAAAATCGGAGAGGAGGAGGGGTTTGTCTCTATGTAAAGTCTTGTCTAAAGTCCACTTTAAGGGAGGATATTAGCGAAGGGAATGAGGATGTCGAGTCCATATGGGTTGAAATTCATGGAGGGAAAAATGGTAACAAAATTCTCATTGGGGTCTGTTACAAACCCCCAAATATAACAGAAAGCATGGAAAGTCTACTTCTAAAGCAGATAGATGAAGCTGCAACCCATAATGAGGTCCTGGTTATGGGGGACTTTAACTACCCGGATATTAACTGGGAAACAGAAACCTGTGAAACCCATAAAGGCAACAGGTTTCTGCTAATAACCAAGAAAAATTATCTTTCACAATTGGTGCAGAATCCAACCAGAGGAGCAGCACTTTTAGACCTAATACTATTTAATAGACCTGACAGAATAACAAATCTGCAGGTGGTTGGGCATTTAGGAAATAGCGACCACAATATTGTGCAGTTTCACCTGTCTTTCACTAGGGGGACTTGTCAGGGAGTCACAAAAACATTGAACTTTAGGAAGGCAAAGTTTGAACAGCTTAGAGATGCCCTTAATCTGGTAGACTGGGACAATATCCTCAGAAATGAGAATACAGATAATAAATGGGAAATGTTTAAGAACATCCTAAATAGGCAGTGTAAGCGGTTTATACCTTGTGGGAATAAAAGGACTAGAAATAGGAAAAACCCAATGTGGCTAAACGAAGAAGTAAGACAGGCAATTAACAGTAAAAAGAAAGCATTTGCACTACTAAAGCAGGATGGCACCATTGAAGCTCTAAAAAACTATAGGGAGAAAAATACTTTATCTAAAAAACTAATTAAAGCTGCCAAAAAGGAAACAGAGAAGCACATTGCTAAGGAGAGTAAAACTAATCCCAAACTGTTCTTCAACTATATCAATAGTAAAAGAATAAAAACTGAAAATGTAGGCCCGTTAAAAAATAGTGAGGAAAGAATGGTTGTAGATGACGAGGAAAAAGCTAACATATTAAACACCTTCTTCTCCACGGTATTCACGGTGGAAAATGAAATGCTAGGTGAAATCCCAAGAAACAATGAAAACCCTATATTAAGGGTCACCAATCTAACCCAAGAAGAGGTGCGAAACCGGCTAAATAAGATTAAAATAGATAAATCTCCGGGTCCGGATGGCATACACCCACGAGTACTAAGAGAACTAAGTAATGTAATAGATAAACCATTATTTCTTATTTTTAGGGACTCTATAGCGACAGGGTCTGTTCCGCAGGACTGGCGCATAGCAAATGTGGTGCCAATATTCAAAAAGGGCTCTAAAAGTGAACCTGGAAATTATAGGCCAGTAAGTCTAACCTCTATTGTTGGTAAAATATTTGAAGGGTTTCTGAGGGATGTTATTCTGGATTATCTCAATGAGAATAACTGTTTAACTCCATATCAGCATGGGTTTATGAGAAATCGCTCCTGTCAAACCAATCTAATCAGTTTTTATGAAGAGGTAAGCTATAGACTGGACCACGGTGAGTCATTGGATGTGGTATATCTCGATTTTTCCAAAGCGTTTGATACCGTGCCGCACAAGAGGTTGGTACACAAAATGAGAATGCTTGGTCTGGGGGAAAATGTGTGTAAATGGGTTAGTAACTGGCTTAGTGATAGAAAGCAGAGGGTGGTTATAAATGGTATAGTCTCTAACTGGGTCGCTGTGACCAGTGGGGTACCGCAGGGGTCAGTATTGGGACCTGTTCTCTTCAACATATTCATTAATGATCTGGTAGAAGGTTTACACAGTAAAATATCGATATTTGCAGATGATACAAAACTATGTAAAGCAGTTAATACAAGAGAAGATAGTATTCTGCTACAGATGGATCTGGATAAGTTGGAAACTTGGGCTGAAAGGTGGCAGATGAGGTTTAACAATGATAAATGTAAGGTTATACACATGGGAAGAGGGAATCAATATCACCATTACACACTGAACGGGAAACCACTGGGTAAATCTGACAGGGAGAAGGACTTGGGGATCCTAGTTAATGATAAACTTACCTGGAGCAGCCAGTGCCAGGCAGCAGCTGCCAAGGCAAACAGGATCATGGGGTGCATTAAAAGAGGTCTGGATACACATGATGAGAGCATTATACTGCCTCTGTACAAATCCCTAGTTAGACCGCACATGGAGTACTGTGTCCAGTTTTGGGCACCGGTGCTCAGGAAGGATATAATGGAACTAGAGAGAGTACAAAGGAGGGCAACAAAATTAATAAAGGGGATGGGAGAACTACAATACCCAGATAGATTAGCGAAATTAGGATTATTTAGTCTAGAAAAAAGACGACTGAGGGGCGATCTAATAACCATGTATAAGTATATAAGGGGACAATACAAATATCTCGCTGAGGATCTGTTTATACCAAGGAAGGTGACGGGCACAAGGGGGCATTCTTTGCGTCTGGAGGAGAGAAGGTTTTTCCACCAACATAGAAGAGGATTCTTTACTGTTAGGGCAGTGAGAATCTGGAATTGCTTGCCTGAGGAGGTGGTGATGGCGAACTCAGTCGAGGGGTTCAAGAGAGGCCTGGATGTCTTCCTGGAGCAGAACAATATTGTATCATACAATTATTAGGTTCTGGAGAAGGACGTAGATCTGGGGATTTATTATGATGGAATATAGGCTGAACTGGATGGACAAATGTCTTTTTTCGGCCTTACTAACTATGTTACTATGTTACTATGTTAAATCCTGACAAACCAGGGTTGAAAAGTTCAGGGCATTACATAAAACATGGACAATAAAGCATGCTACTATAATATAAATTTGTTTTTGTACATTTCAACAAAATATGAAATGTATAGACAAAAGCAAAACTATTGTAAATGAATTTTTTGAAATTATAAACAAAACTAGAAAATTTGCCTTAATTTTGCTCTGGATTTTACATGCAGAAAAAACAACAAAATTTTCCCATTAAACTGAGTAAAAAAAGTTTTAGGATAGGCAGCTCACAAAATACAAAGGTTTCATCTAGAAATTAAGCCCCAGAGTATATTGAAGGACAAAGAGGGTCCAGTGTTTCAAGTGTCTGATGCTCAGCCAGTATTCCCTTACACAACCACTGAATAATTGTTTGGTGGACATCACATCGGAAGCATTTATCAGCTGTGTAGATAACCATTGTATAACCAATGGATAGGAAAATAAAAAGGTCTCTGGAAAATACTTAGGGTCATTTTAACATTGACAGATGAAAACAATTTATTTTTAAATTTTTTTTTAAAACACTTTTAGGGTATGTGCACACGTCCGGATTTTTCGCATTTTTTTTGCGGATTTTCCCGATAAAAACGCTATAAATCCGCATAAAAAACGCTCAAATTATGCATCCTATCATTTAGAATGCATTCCGCATTTTTTGTGCAGATGTATGCGTTTTTTTCCGCAAAAAAAACGCAATCCGCAAAAAGAATGGCCATGCTCATTCTTTTTGCGGATTTTCTGCGGATTTCATGCATTCAGGAAAAAAAAAAAAACGCAAAAAATCCGCAAAAAATCCGCGCAAAAAACGCGAGAAAAACGCGAGAAAAACGCGAGAAAAACGTGCGGAAAAAAACGCGATTTTCTGGCAGATTTCTCCGGATTTTGTCAGGAAAAATACCTGACGTGTGCACATAGCCTCAGGGTATGTGCACACGTCAGGATTTTGTGCAGAATTTTCCTGAGATTTTCCTGAGGAGAATCTGGCACCACTCCCAGGAAATCCGCATGCGTTTTTTGTGCATTTTTTGTGCGTTTTTTATGCGTTTTTTTGGCGTTTTTTACAACAGATAAAGTTGGTTGAAATAAAAACATCCCATGAGGTCATTTCCTGGTCCAACCCCTCTTCACCATTTTGCTTCCTTGTTGAATTCAAGATGCCGCACCATCGTCTAACTCCAGAACAGAACTGCCTACTGTTGCATACGGCACTGCTTTTGCTGCACCACTACAGCGAGCTGGTAAGAAAATGTCATTAGATGTGAACACTTTGCGTATTAGGCTGGGTTCACAATGTGTACAGCAGCCCGTTCAACACATACGTTCACGGTCTGCTGTAACGCAAGTGCTGACTTTGGCACATCGCTAGCGCAGATGGAGCATCTGCTAGCTCTATCTGCGCTAGCAGTGACAGACCCGGAAACGCTGCAGTCCGAGTCTTGGGGTCCGACTGTCACTCAAATGACGGCACATGGCTAGTGATGTCAGACATAGGAGTCAATGGCGGCGCTAGCGGACTACGTTTCACCGCGTTATGCAGCGGTGTTACAAAGTCCGTCAAAACGGACTGGGGGAACGCAATGTGAACCCAGCCTTAGGCTGCGGAGATGCCGAGTTTATGACGTTGCGGATTGCCAGCTGTATTCCATGTGTTGTACAGTTCCATGTAATAACACATACTTTATTCTCCCATAGGAGCAATCTCGGAGAAGAAGGGATAGCAGACGCCAAAAAAGGATGTGGGTTCATCCCATTATTCAGGAACGGGAGGAAAAGGGACACTTCCATGTTCTTTATCGGGATTTAAGGAGGTAAGATATAGTGAGAAATGGTATATTGACAGCTGTGTTTCTTTGTAACTTTTTTTTTATATATACAACATACATTATGTGTGTTTAAAATTATTTAAAGTTTTATTTTCCTTTTTATTTTCAGCTTTCCAGATAAATTTTCTCAGTTTTGCCGTCTTTCCATTGACGCATTTGATCGTCTTCTAATTCTTCTTGGTCCACACCTCGCTTACGAAGATACGGTCATGTGAAGAGCGATCTCTGCAGAAGAAAGGCTGCTCATCACCTTGCGGTAAGGCCTTGCTGCTAGTGCCCCCCTAAATGCTGCCACAAATGCTGCCAGTTTAACCCATAATGCTGCCGCTATGCTGCGAGTGCCCCCATAATGCTGCCAGTTTCCCTCATAATGCTACCGCAATGCTGCGAGTGCACCCTGTTTCCCTCATAATGCTACCGCAATGCTGCGAGTGCACCCTGTTTCCCTAATAATTCTGCCCCAATGCTGCGAGTGCCCCCTGTTTCCCTCATAATGCTACCGCAATGCTGCGAGTGCACCCTGTTTCCCTCATAATGCTACCGCAATGCTGCGAGTGCACCCTGTTTCCCTCATAATGCTACCGCAATGCTGCGAGTGCACCCTGTTTCCCTCATAATGCTGCCCCAATGCTGCGAGTGCACCCTGTTTCCCTCATAATGCTGCCGCAATGCTGCCTGTGTCCCCATAACGCTAGTGGCCATGATGTGTATGTTGTATCTTGCAACACAATTTGTGTTCGTAGGTTTTCTAAATTATTTTTTTCCTTTCTTCAGGTTTTTAGCCACAGGAGAGAGCTACACATCCCTGCACCTCCAATTTAGGGTTGGCAAATCCACCATCTCGCAAATTGTACAGTGCACATGTACCGTCATCTGGCAGAAGTTGCAGCCCATCGTGATGCCTTGCCCAACCGAGGAGACTTAGCTGCAGGTTGCAGCAGGCTTTCAAACTGTGGTCAATTTCCCCAACTGCGTAGGTGCTGTTAATGGCAAACATGTTAGAGTGCTGAAGCCACCAAGATCAGGATCACGCTTCTTTAATTATAAGAAGTATTTTTCGGTGGTCTTGATGGCGGTGGCTGACGCACATTACAAGATTGTTGCCATCGACGTCGGTGCTTATGGCAGTTCTGGGGACTCTCGGGTGCTGCAATCATCACAGATTGGACTTCAAATTCTTCGAGATGGCGGCATGCTCCCAGCCCCAAGACCTTTGCCGGGTTCCACACATCCAGTACCCTTTGTGATGGTATCGGATGAGGCATTTCCCTTGAAGCCCCACCTGCTGCGCCCATACTCACGAAGAGCACTGGATGACCGGCGGAGGATTTTTAATTATAGGCTGAGCCGTGCACGAAGATATGTGGAATGTACCTTCGGGATCATGTGTAGTCGGTGGACGATCTTTCACACTGCCATCCAGTTAGATCCGGAGACCGTGGACACTGTGATAAAGGCATGCTGTGTGCTCCACAACTATGCTCGGGAATACAGCACTGAGGTAGTTGAGGAGCCACAGGTGTCAGAATTAGATGCAGTGGACAACTTTGGTCAAGGAAGGCAATGTAACACGGGTGTGCGTGTGAGAGAAACCTTCGCAGACTACTTCATGAGTCCTGAAGGTGCCGTGCACTGGCAATACTCTTGTGCCGGTGTTGAGCAGCCTGAACTGCAGAGAAGATCGGATGCCTAAACAGAATCAAGGCCCAAGACTGGACGTGAGATATAACAGCAGAGAACATATGACGGCTGAACCCTATCCACTAACGAACCAGTCTGTATGGCACAGATGCTAACACCTGTGAAAATGTGATGCGTAATCCCTATCTACCGTCGCCAAATCCCTATCTACCAAGGCCCCTTTTTAAATAATCAAATTGTAAGAAAATAATTGTTAATAAATACAAAATATTATTTAAACAATAATCGTTTCCATGTTGTTATCGTTTACTGTTGCTTAAATCAGATCCCATTTCCGATCTTCATATTTTTATGATAATAAGAAATCTGAGTAGTTAAAATAAAAAAATTTTTAATAAAGTAAAATAAAATTTTATTACATTAAAGAAACTGTTTTTAATATATATGAACTGACATTTTATAACAAAACTTAAAGGGAGCCTGTCACCCCGAAAATCGCGGGTGAGGTAAGCCCACCGGCATCAGGGGCTTATCTACAGCATTCTGTAATGCTGTAGATAAGCCCCTGATGTTACCTGAAAAAGGAGAAAAAGACGTTATATTATACTCACCCAGGGGCGGTCCCGCTGCTGGTCAGGTCGGATGGGCGTCTCCGGTCCGCTGCGGCGCCTCCTATCTTCTTTCCATGACGTCCTCTTCTGATCTTCAGCCACGGCTCCGGCGCAGGCGTACTTTGCTCTGCCCTGTGAGGGCAGACAAAGTACTGCAGTGCGCAGGCGCCGGGCCTCTGACCTTTCCGGCGCCTGCGCACTGCAGTACTATCCTCTTCCCTCAAGAGGGCAGAGCAAAGTACGCCTGCGCCGGAGCCGTGGCTGAAGATCAGAAGAGGACGTCATGGAATGAAGATAGGAGGCGCCGCAGCAGACCGGAGACGCCCATCTGACCTGACCAGCAGCGGGACCGCCCCTGGGTGAGTATAATATAACGTCTTTTTCTCCTTTTTCAGGTAACATCGGGGGCTTATCTACAGCATTACAGAATGCTGTAGATAAGCCCCTGATGCCGGTGGGCTTACCTCACCCGCGATTTTTGGGGTGACAGGTTCCCTTTAAATAACTTTATAAGATTTTGTCATGAACTCAACAGTTTAACATTCTCTTCACTCCCATCTCTACTCAAAAAGGATGAGAAATCAAATCTCAAAATTGATGATATTCCGGTTGATAGCCCAAATCCGTAAATAAGTCTGGTTGGGAGTAGACACTGCTATTGGGCGTACTGAAACGATGGCCAGTTGCACTAGGTACAGGTGTATGGCCATAACTGTACGCATCTACATGGTCGGCCCTGTATGTTGCCGCCTGTCCATAACGCTGCGATGCAGCAGCTGGTGGTGGTGGTGGTGGAGGCATAATGGGGTTGCTGAAAAGGTTGAAAATACCCGTCATAACTTGTGGAGCAGGGGGTAGGGTGGATGTGCCATCAATTGCCATAAACAGACAATTGACAGCTGTCACGAACATTTGCTGCTTGTCCCGTGGCAGTCTTCTAACGCGGTCTGCCAAAAGTGACCCAAATTTGTCATGCTCATCTTGCTTTGATGAATTATCAAGTAGATTGAGCGTTTTAGTAGTTAACTGTTCTATAATTTGAACTTGTTTGGTCTTCTTTGGTACCGCCCTTTTCAAAGCCACGGGACGGGCAGAAGCAGCCCCCATCCCCATGTGCCTCGACACACCACCACCAGAGTTTGCATCAGCGTCCGAGGAAGTTGAAGTAGTGTTATTAGACTTCAACAATTCTCCTGTATGTGCTGCAATGTCATGTTCTCCAAGGGAATCAGTTATTTCTGGTGACCTTCCGGACAAAGACATGTTCCCCGGAGATTCTTGGCTGTCCATTATGCTGTCTTGTACTTCCTCTCCAATACTGTCCACCGTGGTGTCACCTTCGTTAAGGTCCGGAGGTGTTTGGGCACAGACGTTGCTTTCTGTTCTGCAGACCAAAAGAAAAACCAAAGGTTACAAAAATACAAATCATGACGTCAAGCAACACAATTTTTAAATATTATCTACCTCCTCAAACTCTGGCTTCCCAATATGAACTGCAGCTGGTCTCCATATGGCACCCTCTTCCTTAGCGGCGAGCTGCCGCTAGGACTCTTGAGCGATTTCAGAAATCTGTCTGTGACAGACCGCCATCTCGTCTTCACATCGCCAACTGAAATTTAAGATTTTTAAAATAAAACATTCCAAATCCATTTTTCTTACATTTAAAAAAAAATGTAAAAAAATCGATACTTACAAATCTGTGTTTGCTGCTGTGTTGGGAGATTCGGCCACTCTGGAAAGAGAGCGGTTACTATTTTGGGCCAGGCATCACGTTTTGCCCCCCTGTACTTTTCACTTGACCGGTCCCAGACCTCTGGGTGTTGTTCAATCTAAAAAATAACAGATAACAAGGGAAAAACTACAATTAATTGTGGGCTAAAATAAATACACGGTTATCTACATTAGCATATTGTATATACAGTAGTATATTCCCCAGCCACGTAATATATTGCCCAGTCACGTAATATATTGCCCAGCCATGTAGTATATTCCCCAGCCACGTAGTATATTGCCCAGTCACGTAATATATTGCCCAGCCACGTAGTATATTGCCCAGCCACGTAGTATATTGCCCAGCCACGTAATATATTGCCCAGTCACGTAATATATTGCCCAGCCATGTAGTATATTGCCCAGCCACGTAGTATATTGCCCAGTCACGTAATATATTGCCCAGTCATGTAATATATTGCCCAGCCATGTAGTATATTGCCCAGCCACGTAGTATATTCCCCAGCCACGTAATATATTGCCCAGTCACGTAATATATTGCCCAGCCATGTAGTATATTGCCCAGCCACGTAGTATATTGCCCAGTCACGTAATATATTGCCCAGTCATGTAATATATTGCCCAGCCATGTAGTATATTGCCCAGCCACGTAGTATATTCCCCAGCCACGTAATATATTGCCCAGTCACGTAATATATTGCCCAGCCATGTAGTATATTGCCCAGCCACGTAGTATATTGCCCAGCCACGTAGTATATTGCCCAGCCACGTAGTATATTGCCCAGTCACGTAGTATATTGCCCAGTCACGTACTATATTAATGAAATAAAGACACCTAGTTTTAGACCATATTTTATTGATCTGGTAATCCAAGGGTTATAAAAAAAAAAAAAATTGGTTTACAATGGAACTGGTGCAAGTGCACCTGTCCCGTTGTAAACATTACTGCAGATGACATATATCATCTCTGCGCAGCCTCACCGGCTGAACGGAGATGAACTGATAGCATGGGAAAATTTTCCAGAGTTCACCTCTGGTCAGCCGGGGAGTCCGCGCAGCTGCAGTGAAATTAGTAAAAGTAGTACATTTTATTATTTTTTTTCCACTGGCCACCAATGAAAATGAATAATAATTTATATATCATTTCCACTGGCCACCAATGAAAATGAATAATAATTTATATATCATTTCCACTGACCACCAATGTAAATTAATAAAAGGGACTATAGGATATATTTAACCCCTTTCTGCCATTAGACGTACTATTGCGTCCATGTGGGGTGGGCTTTACTTCCCAAGGACGCAATAGTACGTCATATGCGATCGGCAGCGCTCACGGGGGGAGCGCCGCCGATCGCGGCCGGGTGTCAGCTGTTTATCGCAGCTGACATCCGGCACTATGTGCCAGGAGCGGTCACGGACCGCCCCCGGCACATTAACCCCCGGCACACCGCGATCAAAGATGATCGCGATGTGCCGGCGGTACAGGGAAGCACCGCGCAGGGAGGGGGCTCCCTGCGGGCTTCCCTGAGCCCCCCGCAGCAACGCGATGTGATCGCGTTGCTGCGAGGGTCTCACCTCCCTCCCTGCTCCCTCCAGCCCCGGATCCAAGATGGCCGCGGATCCGGGTCCTGCAGGGAGGGAGGTGGCTTCACAGAGCCTGCTCAGAGCAGGCACTGTGAAGCAGCCTGCACTCCTATCAGATCAG
This sequence comes from Ranitomeya imitator, assembly GCF_032444005.1. Lineage (NCBI taxonomy): Eukaryota > Metazoa > Chordata > Amphibia > Anura > Dendrobatidae > Ranitomeya > Ranitomeya imitator. Next base: position 705,767,715 of record NC_091284.1, on the reverse strand, counting down.
TGATCTGACAGAGTGCTGTGCAAACTGTCAGATCACTGATCTGTGATGTCCCCCCCTGGGACAAAGTAAAAAAGTAAAAAAAAAAAATTTCAAATGTGTAAAAAAAAATAAAAAAAAATATTCCAAAATAATGAAAAAAAAAAAAAAAAATTATTCCCATAAATACATTTCTTTATCTAAATAAAAAAAAAAAAACAATAAAAGTACACATATTTAGTATCGCCGCGTCCGTAACGGCCCGACCTATAAAACTGGCCCACTAGTTAACCCCTTCAGTAAACACCGTAAGAAAAAAAAAAAAAAAACGAGGCAAAAAACAACGCTTTATTATCATACCGCCGAACAAAAAGTGGAATAACACGCGATCAAAAAGACAGATATAACTAACCATGGTACCGCTGAAAACGTCATCTTGTCCCGCAAAAAACGAGCCGCCATACAGCATCATCAGCAAAAAAATAAAAAAGTTATAGTCCTGAGAATAAAGCGATGCAAAAATAATTATTTTTTCTATAAAATAGTTTTTATCGTATAAAAGCGCCAAAACATAAAAAAATGATATAAATGAGGTGTCGCTGTAATCGTACTGACCCGAAGAATAAAACTGCTTCATCAATTTTACCAAACGCGGAACGGTATAAACGCCTCCCCCAAAAGAAATTCATGAATAGCTGGTTTTTGGTCATTCTGCCTCACAAAAATCGGAATAAAAAGCGATCAAAAAATGTCACGTGCCCGAAAATGTTACCAATAAAAACATCAACTCGTCCCGCAAAAACCAAGACCTCACATGACTCTGTGGACCAGAATATAGAAAAATTATAGCTCTCAAAATGTGGTAACGCAAAAAATATTTTTTGCAATAAAAAGCGTCTTTCAGTGTGTGACGGCTGCCAATCATAAAAATCCGCTAAAAAACCCGCTATAAAAGTAAATCAAACCCCCCTTCATCACCCCCTTAGTTAGGGAAAAATTAAAAAAATGTATTTATTTCCATTTTCCCATTAGGGCTAGGGTTAGAGTTAGGGCTAGGGTTAGGGCTAGGGTTAGGGCTAGGGTTAGGGCTAGGGCTAGGGCTAGGGTTAGGGCTAGGGCTAGGGTTAGGGTTAGGGCTAGGGTTAGGGCTAGGGTTAGGGTTAGGGCTAGGGTTAGGGCTAGGGTTAGGGCTAGGGCTACAGTTTGGGTTGGGGCTAAAGTTACAGTTAGGGTTTAGATTACATTTACGGTTGGGAATAGGGTTGGGATTAGGGTTAGGGGTGTGTCAGGGTTAGAGGTGTGGTTAGGGTTACTGTTGGGATTAGGGTTAGGGATGTGTTTGGATTAGGGTTTCAGTTATAATTGGGGGGTTTCCACTGTTTAGGCACATCAGGGGCTCTCCAAACGCGACATGGCGTCCGATCTCAATTCCAGCCAATTCTGCGTTGAAAAAGTAAAACAGTGCTTCTTCCCTTCCGAGCTCTCCCGTGTGCCCAAACAGGGGTTTACCCCAACATATGGGGTATCAGCGTACTCAGGACAAATAGGACAACAACTTTTGGGGTCCAATTTCTCCTGCTACCCTTGGGAAAATACAAAACTCGGGGCTAAAACATATTTTTTGTGGGAAAAAAAAAGATTTTTTATTTTCACGGCTCTGCGTTATAAACTGTAGTGAAACACTTGGGGGTTCAAAGTTCTCACAACACATCTAGATTAGTTCCCTGGGGGGTCTAGTTTCCAATATGGGGTCACTTGTGGGGGGTTTCTACTGTTTAGGTACATTAGGGGTTCTGCAAACGCAATGTGACGTCTGCAGACCATTCCATCTAAGTCTGCATTCCAAATGGCGCTCCTTCCCTTCCGAGCTCTGCCATGCGCTCAAACGTTGGTTTCCCCCAACATACGGGGTATCAGCGTACTCAGGACAAATTGGACAACAACTTTTGGGGTCGAATTTCTCCTCTTACCCTCGGGAAAATACAAAACTGGGGGCTAAAAAATAATTTTGGGGGGAAAGATTTTTTTTTTTAATTTTCACGGCTCTGCGTTACAAACTGTAGTGAAACACTTGGGGGTTCACAGCTATCACAACACATCTAGATGAGTTCCTTAGGGGGTCTAGTTTCCAAAATGGTGTCACTTGTGGGAGGTTTCTACTGTTTAGGTACGTTAGGGGCTCTGCAAATGCAATGTGACACCTGCAGACCATTCCATCTAAGTCCTCATTCCAAATGGAGCTCCTTCCCTTCCGAGCCCTCCCATGCGCCCAAACAGTGGTTCCCCCCCACATATGGGGTATCAGCGCACTCAGGACAAATTGGACAACAACTTTTGGGGTCGAATTTCTCCTCTTACCCTCGGGAAAATACAAAACTGGGGGCTAAAAAATAATTTTGGGGGGAAAGATTTTTTTTTTTAATTTTCACGGCTCTGCGTTACAAACTGTAGTGAAACACTTGGGGGTTCAAAGCTATCACAACACATCTAGATGAGTTCCTTAGGGGGTCTAGTTTCCAAAATGGTGTCACTTGTGGGAGGTTTCTACTGTTTAGGTACATTAGGGGCTCTGCAAATGCAATGTGACACCTGCAGACCATTCCATCTAAGTCCTCATTCCAAATGGAGCTCCTTCCCTTCCGAGCCCTCCCATGCGCCCAAACAGTGGTTCCCCCCCACATATGGGGTATCAGCGCACTCAGGACAAATTGGACAACAAATTGTGGGGTCGAATTTCTCCTTTTACCCTCGGGAAAATACAAAACTGGGGGCTAAAAAATAATTTTTGTGGGAAAAAATGTTTGTTTTATTTTTACGGCTCTCCATTATAAACTTCTGTGAAGCCCTTGGTGGGTCAAAGCGCTCAGCACACATCTAGATAAGTTCCTAAGGGGGTCTACTTTCCAAAATGGTGTCACTTGTGGGGGGTTTCTACTGTTTAGGTACATTAGGGGCTCTGCAAACGCAATGTGACACCTGCAGACCATTCCATCTAAGTCTGCATTCAAATGGCACTCCTTCCCTTCTGAGCCCTCCCATGTGCCCAAACAGTGGTTCCCCCCACATATGGTGTATCATCGCACTCAGGACAAATTGGGCAACAAATTTTGGGGTCCAATTTCTCCTGTTACCCTCAGGAAAATACAAAACTGGGGGCTAAAAAAATAATTTTTGTGGGAAAAAAATTTTGTTTTATTTTTACGGCTCTGCATTATAAACTTCTGTGAAGCACTTGGTGGGTCAAAGTGCTCACCACACCTCTAGATAAGTTCCTTAGGGGGTCTACTTTCCAAAATGGTGTCATTTGTGGGGGGTTTCAATGTTTAGGCACATCAGTGGCTCTTCAAACGCAACATGGCGTCCCATCTCAATTCCTGTCAATTTTGCTTTGAAAAGTCAAACGGCGCTCCTTCCCTTCCGAGCTCTCCCATCCACCCAAACAGTGGTTTACCCCCACATATGGGGTATCCGCGTACTCAGGACAAATTGTACAACAACTTTTGGGGTCCAATTTCTTCTCTTACCCTTGGGAAAATAAAAAATTGGGGGCAAAAAGATAATTTTTGTGAAAAAATATGATTTTTTATTTTTACGGTTCTACATTATAAACTTCTGTGAAGCACTTGGTGGGTCAAAGTGCTCACCACACCTCTAGATAAGTTCCTTAGGGGGTCTACTTTCCAAAATGGTGTCACTTGTGGGGGGTTTCAATGTTTAGCCACATCAGGGGCTCTCCAAACGAAACATGGCGTCCCATCTCAATTCCAGTCAATTTTGCATTGAAAAGTCAAATGGCACTCCTTCGCTTCCGAGCTCTGCCATGCGCCCAAACAGTGGTTTACCCCCACATGTGGGGTATTGGCATACTCAGGACAAATTGTACAACAATGTTTGGGGTCCATTTTCTCCTGTTACCCTTGGTAAAATAAAACAAATTGGAGCTGAATTACATTTTTTGTGAAAAAAAGTTAAATGTTCATTTTTATTTAAACATTCAAAAAATTCCTGTGAAGCACCAGAAGGGTTAATAAACTTCTTGAATATGGTTTTGAGCACCTTGAGGGGTGTAGTTTTTAGAATGGTGTCACACTTGGGTATTTTCTATCATATAGACCCCTCAAAATGACTTCAAATGAGATGTGGTCCCTAAAATAAAATGGTGTTGTAGAAATGAGAAATTGCTGGTCAACTTTTAACCCTTATAACTCCCTAACAAAAAAAAATTTTGGTTCCAAAATTGTGCTGATGTAAAGTAGACATGTGGGAAATGTTACTTATTAAGTATTTTGTGTGACATATCTCTGTGATTTAATTGCATAAAAATTCAAAGTTGGAAAATTGCGAAATTTTCATAATTTTCGCCAAATTTCCGTTTTTTTCACAAATAAATGCAGGTTATATCAAATAATTTTTACCATTGTCATGAAGTACAATATGTCACGAGAAAACAATATCAGAATCACCAGGATCCATTGAAGCGTTCCAGAGTTATAACCTCATAAAGGGACAGTGGTCAGAATTGTAAAAATTGGCCCGGTCATTAACGTGCAAACCACCCTTGGGGGTAAAGGGGTTAAGTAAATTAACACTGGCCACCAATGTTAATTATTATACACTGGCCACCAATGATAATTTAGTTTAGGGGTGAATAGGGGTGAATAATTGTATTGTTTAGGGGGAATGGGCCCATAACCACTGGTCACCAATGACCGTTATTTTAGGGGACATTTGGTGGGGGAAATTATTGAGACATTTTATTTGATTTAGGGGGAGGGGGCTACAATAAAATTAAATAAAGTACATAACAGCAGGGACAGTTCGATGGGAAATACTGCTCCCATCGAGCTGAGCCTGCTGCAACGACTTGGAGGGAACAGACATAGGCCGATGAGACTAGTCTCATCGGCCGATGTCCGAAAACACGCACACACATATATACACAGACACACACATACAGTGGGGCAAAAAAGTATTTAGTCAGTCAGCAATAGTGCAAGTTCCACCACTTAAAAAGATGAGAGGCGTCTGTAATTTACATCATAGGTAGACCTCAACTATGGGAGACAAACTGAGAAAAAAAAATCCAGAAAATCACATTGTCTGTTTTTTTTAACATTTTATTTGCATATTATGGTGGAAAATAAATATTTGGTCAGAAACAAACAATCAAGATTTCTGGCTCTCACAGACCTGTAACTTCTTCTTTAAGAGTCTCCTCTTTCCTCCACTCATTACCTGTAGTAATGGCACCTGTTTAAACTTGTTATCAGTATAAAAAGACACCTGTGCACACCCTCAAACAGTCTGACTCCAAACTCCACTATGGTGAAGACCAAAGAGCTGTCAAAGGACACCAGAAACAAAATTGTAGCCCTGCACCAGGCTGGGAAGACTGAATCTGCAATAGCCAACCAGCTTGGAGTGAAGAAATCAAAAGTGGGAGCAATAATTAGAAAATGGAAGACATACAAGACCACTGATAATCTCCCTCGATCTGGGGCTCCACGCAAAATCCCACCCCGTGGGGTCAGAATGATCACAAGAACGGTGAGCAAAAATCCCAGAACCACGCGGGGGGACCTAGTGAATGAACTGCAGAGAGCTGGGACTAATGTAACAAGGCCTACCATAAGTAACACACTACGCCACCATGGACTCAGATCCTGCAGTGCCAGACGTATCCCACTGCTTAAGCCAGTACATGTCCGGGCCCGTCTGAAGTTTGCTAGAGAGCATTTGGATGATCCAGAGGAGTTTTGGGAGAATGTCCTATGGTCTGATGAAACCAAACTGGAACTGTTTGGTAGAAACACAACTAGTCGTGTTTGGAGGAAAAAGAATACTGAGTTGCATCCATCAAACACCATACCTACTGTAAAGCATGGTGGTGGAAACATCATGCTTTGGGGCTGTTTCTCTGCAAAGGGGCCAGGACAACTGATCCGGGTACATGAAAGAATGAATGGGGCCATGTATCGTGAGATTTTGAGTGCAAACCTCCTTCCATCAGCAAGGGCATTGAAGATGAAACGTGGCTGGGTCTTTAAACATGACAATGATCCAAAGCACACCGCCAGGGCAACGAAGTAGTGGCTTCGTAAGAAGCATTTCAAGGTCCTGGAGTGGCCTAGCCAGTCTCCAGATCTCAACCCTATAGAAAACCTTTGGAGGGAGTTGAAAGTCCGTGTTGCCAAGCGAAAAGCCAAAAACATCACTGCTCTAGACGAGATCTGCATGGAGGAATGGGCCAACATACCAACAACAGTGTGTGGCAACCTTGTGAAGACTTACAGAAAACGTTTGACCTCTGTCATTGCCAACAAAGGATATGTTACAAAGTATTGAGATGAAATTTTGTTTCTGACCAAGTACTTATTTTCCACCATAATATGCAAATAAAATGTTAAAAAAACAGACAATGTGATTTTCTGGATTTTTTTTTCTCAGTTTGTCTCCCATAGTTGAGGTCTACCTATGATGTAAATTACAGACGCCTCTCATCTTTTTAAGTGGTGGAACTTGCACTATTGCTGACTGACTAAATACTTTTTTGCCCCACTGTATATACACATATACATACACACACACACTTACCACACTTATCATCTGCAGCACATTCAGCCTCATCCGATCATACCCCTCCATGTCGGCAGCCATACACAGGAAGACGGGAATGGTGTGGGAGTTTCCTCTTCCTGGATTATGGGATGCGCATGAATGGCATGATGGGATAGGCATGGGATGGACATTGTGTTGTCACTTCCTGCAGTTTTTCCGGAAATAAACGCTAGAAATCCGCAAATTTTTATATGATTAGCGGATTTCTAGCGTTTCAATGCAAGTTTATGGATGCGGGAAATCAGCGATTCCGCAAAAATAATGAACATGTTGCTTTTTTTTCCGCGATTCGTTTTTTTCGTGGAAAAAACGCTACATTTGCACAATTTTTGCGGAATCCATACAAACGATTGGGAACCATATGTTAGCGTTTTTTTAGCATTTTATAGCGGAAAAAACGTGAAAAAAACGCAAAGAATCCTGACGTGTGCACATACCCTTAGAGTAAGTTATCGTGGTCGTTAAGGAGGAGATTTCAATGACAGGTATTGGAAGTTTAACAAGGATGGCCTGTCGTGGTCGTGTTATATTCAGATATATGGAGAACTCTGTAAAGAGCAGATATACAGCCTATTGAGATGGCCCTGCAGAAAGTTTGGGATTCAGAAACAGATGGTACAAAGGCATCTACCACAACCTGTCGACTGCAAGTAAGTAAAAAAGTTGGATATGCATCTCTGAGCGTCTTTCCCCAAGAGTAAAGTGCTCAAGATTTGGTCACCAAAGTTACTTATTGAGCTAAAAAGTCTTGTTCATACCAACTGTCAGAAGTTAGTATGGGAAAAACCTGTATTTGAAGTCACGGTTTCCAACAAAAGGTTTTCTATAAAGAAAAAATAAATAAATAAAACCAGGCCCTTTTAAAGGGAACCTGTCACCTGAATTTGGCGGGACTGGTTTTGGGTCATATGGGTGGAGTTTTCGGGTGTTTGATTCACCCTTTCCTTACCCGCTGGCTGCATGCTGGCCGAAATATTGGATTGAAGTTCATTCTCTGTCCTCCGTAGTACATGCCTGCGCAAGACAATCTTGCCTTGTGCAGGCGTGTACTATGGAGGACAGAGAATGAACTTCAATCCAATATTGCAGCCAGCATGCAGCCAGCGGGTAAGGAAAGGGTGAATCAAACACCCGAAAACTCCGCCAATATGACCCAAAACCAGTCCCGCCAAATTCAGGTGACAGGTTCCCTTTAAGTAGCCTACTTTTGCGCCAGACCCACCATTGCTTAATCAATAGGGGATGTGGAAGGTTTCACTATGTCAAGTAAAGATTGGGTATGAATAATCAGTGAAAAGGTCTGGTCCAAGTCGGGATTAGTAGTAGTGTGCATCCTTCACTAGTTATAGGATGCAAAGATGCTAAAATATATATAAAATTTAGGCTACCATGTAGTCACGGTTGTTGCTGAATTTTAAAAGATTTTATTTTTGTTACCCCACCTGAATGATTAATTTTCATTACCAAATTCTTTGCTCATCTCTGTGGTAGAGATTTAGCTACACTTTAAGGGGTAGTCAACTTCTTGGACAACATTTAAATGCCCTGGTGCCCCGAGCATGAGTGAAGCTTACTCTCACACGCCAGCCCAGTTCTAGTGATGCCAGCTCACCTTGAGCGCTGCAGTCAATCAGCAGTTGTTCATCAGTATTTCCTTAGAGTGGACATCTGCCATGATGAAGTTATTATACTAGCAGTCAGTGGGCATGTGAAAGCTGTAGGCAAGGGCCAAATTGCCATGAGACCTGGCACTAACCAATGGAGCAGTGCCAGTGCAAGTAGAGTACAATCTTTAGCACTGTGGCTCGGTGCTTAACACTTTCTTTGCAGCGCTGGGTTAAAATCCCACCAAGGACAACATCTGTAAAAAGTTTGTATTTGTGTGGGTTTCTTCTGGGTTCTCTGGTTTCCAACTGCACACCAAAGGCATACCGATAGGGAATTTAGATTGTGAGCCCCAATGGGGACAGTGAATGTCTGAAAAGCTGTGGAATACGATTGCTCTAACTAAATAAGCACAATACAATTTGGGTTATGCAAGCAGAGGGCCACTCAATTAAGGCCAACACTGACCAAACATTAGATAAACATGTGGCATGATTAGCTAAAGGAACTAGATGGACTTTTCTAGTTCAGAGGTGTCTTGAGTAAGGCTGCCGTCCACTAGCAGCATTTGGTCAGTATTTTACCTCAGTATCTGTAAGCCAAAACCAGGAGTGGGTGATAAATACAGAAGTGGTGCATATGTTTCTATTATACTTTTCCTCTGATTGTTCCACTCCTGGTTTTGGCTACAAATACTGATGTAAAATACTGACCAAATACTGCTAGTGTGACGGCAGCCTAAGGCTGTAAGCACCCGTTCGGGATTTTTCGTGTTTTTCGTCACATTTTTAGCTATAAAAACACTTAAACGCATACATATGGATGCCAACATTTATAATGCATTCTGCAATTTTTGTGCATAGCGGTAAAAAAAGCAGCATGTTCATTAATTTTGTGGATTTCCCACTATATTGTATTGGGAACCTCGGGGGAAAAAAAAAATGCAAAAAGGATGTGAGAAAAACGCAAAAAAATGCGAGTGGATTTCTTGAAGAAAATGTCAGGTTTTGTTCAGGAAATTTCTACAACGAATCCTGACGTGTGCAGATATGGGAAGTAGTTTTACTCTAATTGGGCAGTACATTCTTAAAAGCTCTCCCTGCTTCAACATTTGTTTAAAAAAATTGCAACACAATGGAGGATCCCAGACACTGGTTTCAAATTTGTGTCTTATATGCTTAGACTACAAAGCAGCAGCTTTTTGTTACTGGCCCAGTGTACAACTCACAGCGATACAATAATTTGGATTAGCCTGTCCAAAAGCATAACAAGGGTGAAACTTGGGGCCAGGCAGGGTGGTCATGTAGGCAGAGGCCCAGGAGGCTTACCATCAGAGCAAAATGCTATTTGAATGTTGCCAGCATGGTGCCAGTCTCTAACTGGCAAGGAAATTTTACGTCATTATGATTACATTACACATCCATGTAGGAGTATATAGGAAAGGTAAAATGCACTACCACCAAATATCAATCTGCTTCTCAATGCAGTTGAACTCCAGATTCTTTACTGCAGGTTGGGAACTAGTTTAGAGGAGCAAGAAGTAGCCATTCAATTGGTCTTAGCCACATCATGCCAAGCTAAAAAAAATAAATAAAAATAGAATAAACTGCACTCAAGTTCATCTACCAAAGAACCTTCATGGGTGGGCATGCCAACTCACTGTAGTTCTGCACAAACTTGTAACTATATTATAAGATGCAAGGTGTTGATTGTTAGTGTGGCAACCATGTCCTTATTATACACCTTCCTCCCTCTGACCACCTTTAGTACCTCAATTTGCATGCAAGTCACCAGGACTATAATTCTGAACTATTTCTTAGTGTAATAATCAATTACTGTGTGTAGGGCTGCTGTAATACAGTCTTTCCATTAACACTTTGCCCCTAGATACAACCATTGTTAAGGCCCCGTCACACATAGCGACGCTTGAGCGATTCCGACAACGATACGACCTGTCAGGGATCGCTCAAGCGTCGCTATGTGGTCGCTGGTGAGATGTCAAACAGTGAGATCTCACCAAGACGCAGCAGTGATGCGGCGACCTGTAGCGACCTGTACAACGATGCTATTTCAGGACGATTCAATGGGACGTCCTGTCAGCGAGGTCGTTGGTAAGGTGTCAAACACAGCGATGTGTGCTACCCAGCGGGACCTCAACGATCAAAAAACGGCACAGGCCATTCCGACATGACCAGCGATCTCACAGCAGGGGCCTGGTTGCTGGTACGTGTCACACATAGCGAGATCGCTACTGAGATCGCTGTTGCGTCACAAAACTTGTGACTCAGCAGCGATCTCGCTGTGTGTGACGGGGGCTTTAAAGCCCTTTTTAATTTGGCCGCACTTCAAGGTTAACACATGAACAAGACGACATTGGGAACAACATGTGACTAGAAAAGATAAGTTGCCAGTGAAGCAGAGCACAAGTATTCAACAATTTGAGACTAAAAAAATAAAAAAAAAAAAAACACACCATTTGACAATAGTTGACATTTTAGATCATTGGCAAATACAAAATGTTGTCTCACAAATCTGCCATGATGAATATTCATGCTCAGAATTCTTTAAAGCACAACTTGAGCCCCCCCCCTTTTCATTTCTCTGCTGGGGTGGTGATGAAAATCCAAGTCCCCCGCCCCATCTGATACCAATTCCTATACATGTCCAATAATCAGCATTAGACACTTCAAAAATCGATAATTCAACATAGTCCAATACTGTTAGGTGCCAAATTAGATAGTCAAACTCGAGGATAATAATCACAATCATTTTTGTTCACTATCAAAATTAACATAAAATAATTTTTTTAAAAATCCACAAAAGGAGGGGATAACAGCAACAATAGGCAAGTGGTGGGAAATCGTGAGAGGGGACTGCATTATATTTTATGAGGGGGCTACATTATATTCTGTGAGGGGGCTACCCCAACCCTTGCTACATTATTAAGACGTGAACTACCTTATATTATACCCTGATATTAGCGCTTTTTACCGCACAATTGGTGGTCTTGTATCTATTTCTATGTAGCTACATAGTGGGCCCCAAGAATGATTTTCTCTGGTGGGCCCAAGGTGCTCCAGTCCGACGCTGCCCGGGGGTGCATGTCCTGTGCCCGAAGGAGTCAGTTGTGGATAGTCCTGTGCCCGGAGGTGTATGTCCTGTGCCAGAAGGAGTTGGATGTGGAAAGTCCTGGGCCCGGAGGTGGATGTCCTGTGCCCGAAAGAGACTGATGTGCACAGTCCTGTGCCCGGAGGTGGATGTTCTGTGCCCGAAAGAGGACTAGCATGTGTAACGATTGCAAATAGGTGGATTTGGTGCCCAGCTGCTATCCGGAGGACATCCTGGGCTGTGTGAGTAAAGAGACTGTAAGAGACTGTGATACAGTGATGCAGGACACCCACAGGAACTAGTCGGAGGGGGCTGGAGTGTGTAGTGTCTGCAACATATGAGGCTGTGTATATGGAGACTGTAATACGGCGTTCGGTTGCCCAGGGAAACTGGACAAGGGAAGTCTGGCCTGTTTAGGTACTGTAAATCTAAAGCTATATGATATGTATTGCTATGAACTGGTGTGAACTGAACACTGATAATATACACTGAAGTTATATGCATACAGGTCCTTCTCAAAAAATTAGCATATAGTGTTAAATTTCATTACTTACCATAATGTAATGATTACAAGTAAACTTTCATATATTATAGATTCATTATCCACCAACTGAAATTTGTCAGGTCTTTTATTGTTTTAATACTGATGATTTTGGCATACAACTCCTGATAACCCAAAAAACCTGTCTCAATAAATTAGCATATTTCACCCATCCAATCAAATAAAAGTGTTTTTTAATAACAAACAAAAAAACCATCAAATAATAATGTTCAGTTATGCACTCAATACTTGGTTGGGAATCCTTTGGCAGAAATGACTGCTTCAATGCGGCGTGGCATGGAGGCAATCAGCCTGTGACACTGCTGAGATGTTATGGAGGCCCAGGATGCTTCAATAGCGGCCTTAAGCTCATCCAGAGTGTTGGGTCTTGCGTCTCTCAACTTTCTCTTCACAATATCCCACAGATTCTCTATGGGGTTCAGGTCAGGAGAGTTGGCAGGCCAATTGAGCACAGTAATACCATGGTCAGTAAACCATTTACCAGTGGTTTTGGCACTGTGAGCAGGTGCCAGGTCGTGCTGAAAAATGAAATCTTCATCTCCATAAAGCATTTCAGCCGATGGAAGCATGAAGTGCTCCAAAATCTCCTGATAGCTAGCTGCATTGACCCTGCCCTTGATGAAACACAGTGGACCAACACCAGCAGCTGACATGGCACCCCACACCATCACTGACTGTGGGTACTTGACACTGGACTTCAGGCATTTTGGCATTTCCTTCTCCCCAGTCTTCCTCCAGACTCTGGCACCTTGCTTTCCGAATGACATGCAAAATTTGCTTTCATCAGAAAAAAGGACTTGGGACCACTTAGCAACAGTCCAGTGCTGCTTCTCTGTAGCCCATTTCGGCACCTGTAGCCCATTTCCTGCACACGCCTGTGCACGGTGGCTCTGGATGTTTCCACACCAGACTCAGTCCACTGCTTCCTCAGGTTCCCCAAGGTCTGGAATCGGTCCTTCTCCACAATCTTCCTCAGGGTCCGGTCTCCTCTTCTCGTTGTACAGCGTTTTCTGCCACATTGTTTCCTTCCAACAGACTTACCATTGAGGTGCCTTGATACAGCACTCTGGGAACAGCCTATTTGTTGAGAAATTTCTTTCTGGGTCTTACCCTCTTGCTTGAGGGTGTCAATGATGGCCTTCTTGACATCTGTCAGGTCGCTAGTCTTACCCATGATGGGGGTTTTGAGTAATGAACCAGGCAGGGAGTTTATAAAAGCCTCAGGTATCTTTTGCATGTGTTTAGAGTTAATTAGTTGATTCAGAAGATTAGGGTAATAGGTCGTTTAGAGAACCTTTTCTTGATATGCTAATTTATTGAGACAGGTTTTTTGGGTTATCAGGAGTTGTATGCCAAAATCATCAGTATTAAAACAATCAAAGACGTGACAAATTTCAGTTGGTGGATAATGAATCTATAATATATGAAAGTTTAATTGTAATCATTACATTATGGTAAATAATGAAATTTAACACTATATGCTAATTTTTTGAGAAGGACCTGTATATGTGTGAATTGGACTTAAATGCTGTGAGGAAACACATTTAAGATACTTTGTGTTTGAACTTTGTGGGTCACTGCCTTTTCACTGTGTACGATGCTACTGCAGCCTTACAATTAATATATCAATACTAGCTATTAAACCCGTTCTACGCCCGGGTGGCTAGCATCTATATTGGTATATGGTATCCATCCTGGTAAGTGCTGCTCCATCCTGCGTCCCCATCCTGTCATGAGCTGCTCCATCCTGCGTCCCCATCCTGACATGTGCTGCAACCATCCTGCACCCCCATTCTGACATGTGCTGCTCCCATCCTGCACCCCCATTCTGACATGTGCTGCTCCATCCTGCGTCCCCATCCTGCCATGTGCTGCACCCATCCTGCGCCCCCATCCTGCCATGTGTTGTACCCATCCTGCGCCCCCATTCTGTCATGTGCTGCTTCCATCCTGCGCCCTCATTGTGACATGTGCTGCTCCCATCCTGCGCCCCCATTCTGACATGTTCTGCACCCATCTTGCGCCCCCATTCTGTCATGTGTTGCACCCATCCTGCGCCCCCATTCTGTCATGTGTTGCTCCCATCCTGAGCCAACATTGTAACATGTGCTACACCCATCCTGCGCCTCCATTCTGTCATTTGCTGCTCCCATCCTGTCATGTGCTGCTCCTATCCTGTGTCCCCGTTCTGTCATGTGCTGCTCCCATCCTGTGCCCCCGTTCTGTCATGTGCTGCTCCCATCCTGCGCCCCCGTTCTGTCATGTGCTGCTCCCATCCTGCGCCCCCGTTCTGTCATGTGCTGCTCCCATCCTGCGCCCCCGTTCTGTCATGTGCTGCTGGCATCCTGCGCCCCCGTTCTGTCATGTGCTGCTCCCATCCTGTGCCCCCGTTCTGTCATGTGCTGCTCCCATCCTGCGCCACCATTGTATTATATGCCCCCCATAAGATGCTCCATTATATATGCCCCGTATGCTGCTGCCATATATATATATATATATATAAAAATAAAAAAAATACCATACTCACCTATCGTCGCTGGGCGCCGAGTGCTGGGGGGCCTGAGCAGGCGGGGACACCGGCGCGCTGTGGGGGTTAGGTGCCGGAGTCACCGCTAGCTCAGGCCCCCATCACTTTCTATACTCACCTGTCTGTCCCGTTCCAGCGCTGCGGCGCCGGCGCGCATTAAGCGCATCATCGCGCCCTCTGAACTGGGAACGTCACAGCAATTTTCTTGTGTGTCTTCAAGAAAATGGCGCCGGAAAGCGCGGACTGCGCAGGCGCTGATTCCGGCACCAGGAGGAGCAAGACAATGGCGCCGGAAATGCCGTAAGTAACAAATTGCTGTGGCATGAAGTGCCACAGCCTCATGGCACAGCAAGTTTTTACTTACGCCCGAATAGTTTCGGGCGCCATTGTCTTGCTCCTCCTGGTGCCGGAATCGGCGCCTGCACAGTCCGCGCTTTCCGGCGCCATTTTCTTAAAGACACACTGCTGTGTGTCTTCAAGAAAATGGCGCGGACTGCGCAGGCGCCGATTCCGGCACCAGGAGGAGCAAGACAATGGCGCCGGAAATGCCGTAAGTAACAAATTGCTGTGGCATGAAGTGCCACAGCCTCATGGCACAGCAAGTTTTTACTTACGCCCGAATAGTTTCGGGCGCCATTGTCTTGCTCCTGGTGCCGGAATCGGCGCCTGCGCAGTCCGCGCTTTCCGGCGCCATTTTCTTGAAGACACACTGCTGTGTGTCTTCAAGAAAATAGCGCCGGAAAGCGCGGACTGCGCAGGCGCCGATTCCGGCACCAGGAGCAAGACAATGGTGCCCGAAACGAATAGCGTAAGTAAAAACTTACTGTGCCGGCGGATTATTTGCATAATCAGGGCGCACATATGTAGACGGCGTCCCCGTGCTCCCGACCCCCTGCTCTCGGCGGCATTTTCTATAATGTAATGCTAGGAGCGTCGCGCCTGCGCAGTCTATTAAGGCTTCAGACAGAGTGACGCTCCCAGCGTTATATTATAGATATACACTAAGGCATTAGAGAAAAAAATCTAAAATCTAAATCCAAATTACACAACCTAATGTCTAATGTCAGATCATTTGTTTTAGCATGGCATAGCATAAATGACACAACCAGAGTTATTAGTGGAAAGCTCAGAAAGGAAGACAATCATGAAAACCATAGCTTGAGTATGCTTGAGATCAGGGCTGCCACTAGAAATTTCGGGGCCCCATACTGGCAAAATTTTCGGGGCCCCCTTGAAACTCCGCCCAGGCTCCACCCCAGCCCCGCCTCCAGGCTCCACCCCACGAACTGTCCACAGTCCCACCACTCTCTCTTGGAAAATCTCCACTTCTCACCTATCACACATTGACAGTTCCCATCACCAGATCACACATATAGCCGGCAGCTTTTGTTTTGGCCAAAAGATTTTTTAAGCCGCCACCACAACAAGGTAGACACTTTTGGCCGGGCCCTACTCTACTGTAACCTACTAAATATTTGTTAAAATATGCAATACAATTTAGGTATATTTTTATTTATTTTTCAATTTTTAAAATGACCTATAATACTACATACAAGGAACAAATACCACAACACTATGACCAGATGACATATTACCACCACAGTGATCGAATAATATAAAATACAAGGAACAAATACCGCTACACCATGACCAGACCACATATTACCTCCACATCATGACCAGACCACATATTACCAACAATGACTGAATACTACAATACTGATCAGTAATACAAAAAAAACCCACAATACTATCACCATCAGTGCCATTATGCACAGGAGATCTGTAATTAGTAAGCAGTGTCTGTGTACAGGTAATACAGTGATCACTGGTGACATTACACACAGGAGCTCTGTATATAATGTATAGATAATACAGTGATCACTGGTGACATTGTACACAGGACCTCTGTATATAGTATACAGTGTATAGTGTAAGTGTATAGGTAACACTGACTCACCAGCGACGTCTCTAGGTGAAGTCCTTCATCTTTCATCCAGCACAGACCGCCATCACTTTATCCAGCCAGGACTCGTCTCTGCAGGAAATAAAACAGTTATCTCGAGTTCCGCTTGTAGAACACATTACTTAATTTTCCCAACTTCTACATTACACCACATGAAGAAGGCAACATAGTATCACTCTACACAGTAACAGGACCGCCCCCCCCATTTAAAACAGTATACTCAAAAAATAAAATAAATACATCACTGCAATAATAATATCCCTTAATTAGCCCCTATGGTAATATTCGCCATCCTGGCCACCGTGTGTCTCATTTCAGGCTCCAGCCATATGTTCTCTCATCCTGCCCTCATGAGTATCCATTCTACCCCATATGATCTCCCCATCCTGCCCCATCTGTCTCCATCGTATCCATCCTGCCCCATCTGTTTCCAATCCTGCCCCATCTCTGTCCAGCACTCTGCCCCATCTCTGTCCAGCACTCTGCCCCATCTCTGTCCAGCACTCTGCCCCATCTCTGTCCAGCACTCTGCCCCATCTCTGTCCAGCACTCTGCCCCATCTCTGTCCAGCACTCTGCCCCATCTCTGTCCAGCACTCTGCCCCATCTCTGTCCAGCACTCTGCCCCATCTCTGTCCAGCACTCTGCCCCATCTCTGTCCAGCACTCTGCCCCATCTCTGTCCAGCACTCTGCCCCGTGTCCAGCTTTCTGCCCCCCATGTGTCCAGCTTTCTGCCCCCCATGTGTCCAGCTTTCTGCCCCCCATGTGTCCAGCTTTCTGCCCCCCATGTGTCCAGCTTTCTGCCCCCCCCGTGTCCAGCTTTCTGCCCCGCCCCCCCCGTCCAGCTTTCTGCCCCCCCCCCCGTGTCCAGCTTTCTGCCCCCCCCCCGTGTCCAGCTTTCTGCCCCCCCCCCGTGTCCAGCTTTCTGCCCCCCCCCCCCGTGTCCAGCTTTACTGCCCCCTCTGTGTCCAGATTTACTGCCCCCTCTGTGTCCAGATTTACTGCCCCCTCTGTGTCCAGATTTACTGCCCCCTCTGTGTCCAGATTTACTGCCCCCTCTGTGTCCAGATTTACTGCCCCCTCTGTGTCCAGATTTACTGCCCCCTCTGTGTCCAGATTTACTGCCCCCTCTGTGTCCAGATTTACTGCCCCCTCTGTGTCCAGATTTACTGCCCCCTCTGTGTCCAGATTTACTGCCCCCTCTGTGTCCAGATTTACTGCCCCCTCTGTGTCCAGATTTACTGCCCCCTCTGTGTCCAGATTTACTGCCCCCTCTGTGTCCAGATTTACTGCCCCCTCTGTGTCCAGATTTACTGCCCCCTCAGTGTCCAGATTTACTGCCCCCTCTGTGTCCAGATTTACTGCCCCCTCTGTGTCCAGATTTACTGCCCCCTCTGTGTCCAGATTTACTGCCCCCTCTGTGTCCAGATTTACTGCCCCCTCTGTGTCCAGATTTATTGCCCCCTCTGTGTCCAGCTTTACTGCCCCCTCTGTGTCCAGCTTTACTGCCCCCTGTGTCCAGCTTTACTGCCCCCTCTGTGTCCAGCCTTCTGCCCCCCCTGTGTCCAGCTTTACTGCCCCCCTGTGTCCAGCCTTCTGCCCCCCGTGTCCAGCCTTCTGCCCCCCGTGTCCAGCTTTACTGCCCTTCTGTGTCCAGCGGCCTTCTGCCCCCCCCCCCGTGTCCAGCTTTACTGCCCCCGTGTCCAGCGGCCTTCTGCCCCCTCTGTGTCCAGCTTTACTGCCCCCCTGTGTCCAGCTGCCTTCTGCCCCCTCTGTGTCCAGCTGCCTTCTGCCCCCTCTGTGTCCAGCTGCCTTCTGCCCCCGTGTCCAGCTGCCTTCTGCCCCCTGTGTCCAGCTGCCTTCTGCCCCCTGTGTCCAGCTGCCTTCTGCCCCCTCTGTGTCCAGCTGCCTTCTGCCCCCCTGTGTCCAGCTGCCTTCTGCCCCCTCTGTGTCCAGCTGCCTTCTGCCCCCTCTGTGTCCAGCTGCCTTCTGCCCCCCTGTGTCCAGCTGCCTTCTGCCCCCCTGTGTCCAGCGGCCTTCTGCCCCCTCTGTGTCCAGCGGCCTTCTGCCCCCCTGTGTCCAGCGGCCTTCTGCCCCCCTGTGTCCAGCGGCCTTCTGCCCCCCTGTGTCCAGCGGCCTTCTGCCCCCCTGTGTCCAGCGGCCTTCTGCCCCCTCTGTGTCCAGCGGCCCTCTGCCCCCTCTGTGTCCAGCGGCCTTCTGCCCCCTCTGTGTCCAGCGGCCTTCTGCCCCCTCTGTGTCCAGCGGCCTTCTGCCCCCCTGTGTCCAGCTGCCTTCTGCCCCCGTGTCCAGCTGCCTTCTGCCCCCTCTGTGTCCAGCTGCCTTCTGCCCCCCTGTGTCCAGCTGCCTTCTGCCCCCCTGTGTCCAGCGGCCTTCTGCCCCCTCTGTGTCCAGCGGCCTTCTGCCCCCCTGTGTCCAGCGGCCTTCTGCCCCCCTGTGTCCAGCGGCCCTCTGCCCCCTCTGTGTCCAGCTGCCTTCTGCCCCCTCTGTGTCCAGCTGCCTTCTGCCCCCCTGTGTCCAGCTGCCTTCTGCCCCCCTGTGTCCAGCGGCCTTCTGCCCCCTCTGTGTCCAGCTGCCTTCTGCCCCCCTGTGTCCAGCTGCCTTCTGCCCCCCTGTGTCCAGCGGCCTTCTGCCCCCTCTGTGTCCAGCGGCCTTCTGCCCCCCTGTGTCCAGCGGCCTTCTGCCCCTCTGTGTCCAGCGGCCCTCTGCCCCCTCTGTGTCCAGCCTTCTGCCCAAACCCCCCCCCCCCCCCGATCGCCGCTCTCCGCTCTTA
The DNA here is from genome assembly GCF_032444005.1 of Ranitomeya imitator. NCBI lineage: Eukaryota > Metazoa > Chordata > Amphibia > Anura > Dendrobatidae > Ranitomeya > Ranitomeya imitator. The sequence goes on along the minus strand of NC_091284.1, from coordinate 705,748,562 downwards.
ATAGAAAAAAAAAAAAGTTCTACTTACCTGCCGCGCTCCTCTCTCCACGCAGCTGCACTGTGCACTCGCCGGCGACTGACAATGACGTCAGACGCCGGCGACCTGCACGCTGCGGCTGGCGGCTGTTAACTATCGACGTGCGGGCGTGGGCCCGCATGTCAATAGCGTACAGCTGCAGCGCCGGCCGCCGCTAAGGGCCCGGTTCAGCCTGCGGCTGCCGGTAGGGGCCCGGTGAGCAGGTAAGAGGGGGCCCGATGCGGGCCCCCTCTGCTCACCGGGCCCCTTACGCCAGTCACGGCTGTAATGCCCTGATGGCGGCCCTGCTTGAGATACACAGCTTTTGTGCATTTATGTTCTCTCTTAGTACCTGTATTATAACCTGGCACTACAAAATGCTCCCTAAAACCTTACACTCCTAAGGGTGGCCACAAACATTAGAAGGCTGTTGGCCAAACGATGCATCGACTAATCATTCGGCCGACAACCATCTCAACTGACTTTCCAATGCACATAAACTCTGTGGGGGCCACAGGCAGAAGAACAACCCTGTGCAACAACAGTATATAGCCCCTCTTTGGAAATGGGCCCTCTCACCTCTGGGGCCCCTGTGCGGCTCACAGGTCGCACCAATAGTATGTCCACCCCTACAGGAGTGCTTACTTTTGTGAGTGTTCATGTATTCTTTATGAGAAAGCCTCCAAATGACACCTCAGATGATGGCTTATCTCAGGGAGTACCATGTGAAATCAGGTTAGCACGATCAACATCTCTCCTGACCATGAGTCTGCTGATGCACACATTTTACTTGTTTGAGTCTTTTAAAGGATTAACTGAGCCTGTGAAACTTTAGCATTTATTGAAGATTCCAGCAAGCCATGTCCTGGATTTGATGGGTTCCTGGGTAAAGCGGCAGGAAACTGAAATCTATTTCTAGACTACATTCCTGTCAGGAGCTGTCCTGTTACCTCTGTTGACTATAGCCTGAAGACCCATATAAATATGGAAGAGCTACTGAGGAGATTTTTGAAAGAACTGGTGGGGAGAAGTTTTTTGACAAATAAGAAACTGAGTCAACAGATCACTTACTAAATTTATGCCCTGATAAGGTGTGGTCTGACCATTATGCTGCTTTTATTTACTCGCTCATATAGTGTAACACCCCAGGAAGCCAGTTGTTACAGTGGTGTTGCCTTCCTGTCGTGGAGGGTGATTTCATGCCTGGAAGCAAGGAGGATCCCTTTAACAGGTAGCACATACATGCAACATGGTTTCAGGGGAGCTTCCCTAGATATATGTTCTGGCTTGGAGGAGGAGTTAGAGTAGTTGGTAGGAGACAGTCTATTGGAGGAAAGTGGAGTGAGCAGGAGAGCTGGAGCCATGCAGCCACGTGGTGCTCCAGCTCCTGACCAGAGTGGAGGAGTCAGACAGAGATGTGTCTGTAGGACGTGCGAGAGGAGAAGAAACATAGGAGAAGTAAAGAGCTGGAGGGGAGCTGCGACTGAGCTCCCTCCACTCTGAAGCACAGGAACAGGCCTCCAGGAGTCCGAGACTGTGTGGGACTTTATGCCCCACAGCAGAAACCAGAGGGCAGAAGATTTCAAGTAATCTGTTCACACCCACACCCGAAGGCACAGCAACATATAGAGCCCAGAGTCATAATTAGAGACACCTGTTAAAAGGCTTGCGTTGCCTGCCATGCGGGTACTGTCTTAGGACAGAGAGAGAGAGGACTTTGTGTGGAGTCATAGGCAGCAAGGGACTCGCCTTACAGCGCAGGGAGGAAGGCTTCCAACCTCACCTGAATGGGTGATCCATAATCTCTTCCAGGCCGACTGGACCTCACCATCACCTGTTACCGGTACCTTGGACTGTGGCCGAAAACCACCAGTAAAAGGTAAAGATACTGGAACCTTGTGTCCTCTGATTCTTTCTGGCACCACACCATCTTTCCCTATTACGCTGGGAGCCCTGGGGATTTAGCTTCACCTGTGGTACCATCTCTGCTGCAGTACCATGATTCCCAGTGAACTCATTTAAGCAGCGTCGTTCGTCTCTGACCGAGTATAACGGGTGGCGTCATGAACACTCTTTATTCAACTAACCCCTTTAAAGACCTTCCCTTTTACTTGGATGCCCAGGGCCACAAACCGGGTCGCTACCGCCGTGACCACCCCTTTAACGACCACAGGACCCGGCCCAAGTACTCCAAGGTCCTAGTGGGGAGCTCCAATAGCGCAATTAATTCCACAGCACTTTACAGACATTATCACTAGTGTCCCAAAAGGAGCTCATGTTCTAATTTCCCTATCAGTATATCTTTTGGAGTCTGGGAGGAAATCCAGTCAAAAATGGGGAGAACATATGCACACTCTTTGAAGATGTTCTCCTTGGTGGGATTTGAACCCAGGTCCCCAAGGAGCTGAAAGGCTTCAGTGCAGCCAGTCATGAATCATCATGCTGCTCATATTGAATGAATGAGGAATTTGTAGGAATGACCTGACCCACCTATCTGAGGCGTGATTAGACATTTTAAATTAGGATTTTCAAAATTTCACTGAGGCTGTGGCACGGGGAAACTGTCATGGCTGGTGGTCTTACTCGCCCATCTTAAAGGGAATATGTCCGCAGGCTTTTGTTATGTAATCTGATAGCAGCATGATGTAGGGGAAGAGACACTAATTCTCAGTGACGTCACTGCAAATGAGACCTGACGGCTCATTCTACGCTCTATATGCAAGCCGGATGTCGCTGCTATAATGAAAGCCTATGCAGACTCATTCTGATGCTCCATAGGCTTACACTGTAAAAGTCACTTTCGGGTCACACAGAGCGCAGCATGACCTGGACAAGTCTGCAGAGCGGTGACGCCATTCAGAAGAGCAGAAGACCGGCGCTGGACATCGGAGAGAGCGGTGGTAGGTGAGTATATTAATTGCAAGGAAAATTCAGGTTGATATGTGTACAGTCCCCTTTGGTTACTGTTCATACACACTTCAGTATATCAAAATAAACTAGAAAATCTACAATATCAGAAGAAAAACAAGTTTTTTGTAACTGTGAGGGTATGTGCACACGCTGCGGATTTTGCAGCGGTTTACATTCCGCAGCATGTCAATTCTTTGTGTGGATTCCGCTGCGGTTTACACCTGCCCCATAATAGGAATCCGCAGGTGTAAAACTGCAGCTGGAATCCGCACAAAAACTGCAGTAAATCCGCGGTAAGTCTGCAGGTAATCCGCAGTGCGAATTACCTGCGGATTTACAAAAACAGGTGTGGAAAAATCCACAGACATCCCACCTACATGTGCACATACTCTAATTTTTATTTAAGTTTATGCAGAGTTAACAGACAGAACAATTCAAAAATACAAAGCAGTGTAGCAAAATAAACATGTAGAAATCGAAAGATTGAGCCCCCTCTACTGTGGCAGTCAGATGTTCCATATGGCGAATATCGCAAGTGAAGCGCAAGTCATGACTTCAACCATTGCGTATCTAAAGTCCTGTGGTGATGGGAGAGTGGCAAAGCAGCAGCAGCACTGGAAGCTGTAGTCACGAACCTGCACGCAGGCGGCCCAGGCCATATGGACGCTCCCCACTGGGCCGAAGCAGCAATGGAGTTCGGCAGCCTCCCGGGTGTCTGAGCAGTCCTGTTCAGGATCACTCTGCTCACCTCAATCGAGGACAGGGCTAGAAAAGGTGCCTCAAACATAGTCTGCTTCATTTCACCTGGCCTGCCTACAGCAGCTGGCGGGTTTCCCATACAGCAGTCGACACACAATAAAGAAAAAGAAAATGATGGTGCTCAACCTTGGCACATGGAATGTGCTGAATAATACTAAGGCAGACAGGCCAGAGAGAAGAACGGCATTGGTTGCTAGGGAGCTAGCTTGTTACAAGGTTGATATAGCAGCTCTCAGCGAAACACACCTGGCAGACAAGGGTCAATTGACAGAGTATAGTGGTGGATATACGTTCTTCTGGAGTGGTCGAGGCAGCACTGAAAAATGAAAAGCAGGTGTGGGATTTGCTATCAAAACTCATCTTATTCGTAAACTTACCAGGCTTCCAGAGGGCATCAACGACCGTCTGATGACATTTCAACTCCCACTTACAAACAAGAAACACGCAATTCTGATCAGTGCCTATGCCCCCACGATGACTAATCCGGATGACATTAAAGATAAGTTCAATGATGAACTTGACACACTTCTTTCTGCAATCCCCACAGGCAGATAAGCTCATTATACTTGGAGACTTTAATGCCAGAGTGGGAAAAGACCATCAAAACTGGGAAGGGGTCATTGGGAGACACGGCACTGGCAAGTGTAACAGTAATGGCCTGCTGCTCCTCAAGATTTGTGTCACACATGACCTTGTCATCACCAACACTCTATTCCACTTACCTACACGCATGAAGGCATCATGGATGCACCCACGCTCGAGGCATTGGCATCTCATTGATTACATCATTGCAAGGAAAAAGGATGAGATGGACTTTAGAGTGGCGACGGCCATGTGCGGTGCAGACTGCTGGACTGACCATCGCCTCACTGTGTCCAAGTGCAGGCTCCACATCCTGCCTGCGAAGGGACCCCAAGGGCAGAAAACGACAAAGAGGTTGAATGTCTATAAGCTGCAAAATAAAAGAATTGCAAGGGAATTTGCCAATGACCTTGATGGCAGACTGTTAAACATACTGCAGGCAGAGGAGATCGGCGTTGAGGAACAGTGGACAATTCTGAGAGATGCTGTTTATAATACTGCTCTGGAGCATCTCGGATCAGCAGCCAGAAATAATCAAGAGTGGTTTGATGAAAACGATGAGGAAATAAAGACACTTCTAGAAGAGAAACATCAGCGGTACAAGGTGTATCAAAATGACCCCACGTCGTTAGCTAAGAAAGGTGCCTTTACCAACATAAAAAGAAAGGTACAGATCAAGCTACGCGAGATGCAGGATAAATGGTTAAGCAAGAAGTCTGATTAAATTCAGGGCTATGCAGATACCCATGACCAGAAACGCTTCTACGATGCGCTCAAAGCTGTATATGGACCCAGTCATCAAGCACTTCATCTCTGCTTAACGCACATGTAACTAAGAAATCAACAAGGACTTTGATATTATTCCAAGTGGAGATGAAGTCAGGAAAGCAGAAAAAGCACTTTCTTGTGGAAAAGCACCCGGAAATGATGCTATAGCTGCTGAGGTATATAAAGCTGGCGGCCTTGCTCTGATGCAAACGGTGACCAAACTATTCCAGTATATGTGGAAAAAGGAACAGATTCCGCAACATATGAGAGATGCCAGCATAATTCACATATACAAGAGGAAAGGTAATCGCCAATATTGTGACAACCATCGAGGCATCTCCCTTCTGTCCACTGCAGGACAGATATTGGCTCGTCTCTTGCTCAACCACCTTCTACATCACCTTGAGCAAGGCCTATTACCCGAAAGCCAGTGTGGTTTCCGTGCTAAACGTGAAACAGTAGATATGGTCTTTGCAGCACGTCAACTTCAGGAGTCCACTGTACTTGAACTTGACCTTGGTTACGGTACTTCCCTAACTGACTGTCAGGAAGCAATCCCTTTATACTGGGACTTGTCCCTCCCATTACGTGCTAGTCCCAAACTTTAACTATGTCTGTCCCTACCGTATGTTGCTGGGCAGATCACCTTAAAGGGAACCTGTCACCCTGTTTTTTCAGTACGAGATAAAAATACTGTTAAATAGGGCCTGAGCTGTGCGTTACTATAGTGTATTTTGTGTACCCTGATTCCTCACCTATGCTGCCGAAATAACTTACCGAAGTCGCCGTTTTCGCCTGTCAATCAGGCTGGTCTTGTCAGATGGGCGTGGCGAAATCGCTGTTTCTTCCCCCAGATCTTGCATATCTTTCCGTTGGTGGCGCAGTGGTTTGCGCATGCCCATCTTCTGAATCCACTGGGCAGGAGAAGAAAAAACGCGCAATCTGCGCTATTTCGCTGGTGATCTGTGGGGGCGGCCATCTTCCTGAGGCCGCGCGTGCGCATATGGAGTCCTCTGCTGCCCGAGGCTTCAGGAAAATGGCCGTGGGATGCCGCGCGTGCGCAGATGGAGATCGCAGCGGCCATTTTCCTGAAGCCGAGATGCGAACTCGGCTTCAGGAAAATGGCCGCCGTGATCTCCATCTGCGCACGCGCGGCATCCCGCGGCCATTTCCTGAAGCTCCGGGCAGCAGAGGACTCCATATGCGCACGCGCGGCCTCAGGAAGATGGCCGCCCCCACAGATCACCAGGGAAATAGCGCAGATCGCGCGTTTTTTCTTCTCCTGCCCAGTGGATTCAGAAGATGGGCATGTGCAAACCACTACGCCACCAACGGAAAGATATGCAAGATCTGGGGGAAGAAACAGCGATGTCACCACGCCCATCTGACCTGACCAGCCTGATTGACAGGCGAAAACGGCGACTTTGGTAAGTTATTTCGGCAGCATAGGTGGGGAATCAGGGTACACAAAATACACTATAGTAACGCACAGCTCAGGCCCTATATAACAGTATTTTTATCTCGTACTGAAAAAATGGGGTGACAGGTTCCCTTTAACAACACTATGCATTACAGTTACTTTCTGTCTGGGAAGGGGAGCTGTGTCGCTAGGGAAAAATTAAAGGGAGCCACCAAAGGACTTGACTATTTCCCAGAATCTAAATTAGCACATGACCAGAAGATAAGTGGTAAAGTAGCAACAGGGAACCCATAGTGCAAGCAGACATTTGGAATTCGGGATTCATTTTATTTAGGAGTTCTGGAGTATGATACCAACATATGAGAATCTTGTACTGATTTTCTTTATACAGGATACAAATTGAAGTTTTAGCTGCTTTAGACCAAATAGTTGGCCAAAGTAGGTAAAAAAAGTTTAATATGGCAGCCAGCTATGTATACATTTAATTTCTCACTGCTTCTATGTATACTGTTCTTAACATTTTTCATGATTTTCAAGGTTTCTGAGATGATCTAAAAAAAGTAACAGTCAAAGATCAAATACACCATTAGGGACACCTGCAAATGTTCTCATTAGTTATAATATAGAGCTACTTCCTTATAAATACAGGCTCTCCTATGACATACAGCATTTTACAGACACAAGCCGCAAAATGTTTCATCTTCTGTTACTAGCTTCTCTTGTTCTCCTTGGTAAGATTTCTTTTATGGTATTATACAAAGCAGATAAACTTAAAAGGGTTTTCCCACAAACAAAGTTAAATTTAAAATTAATTTTAATCAATACATCTGTGAATAATAATAATTTCCACAACTGGATGTGTTTAGAAAAAATGTTCCTGTTCTGAGATAATCTTATAAATGTGCCCCTGCTGTGTACTGTATAATGGCTGTGTCTGACCGTACAGGGACATGGTCTGATCATACAACAGCTCCTGGGCAGGGAAGGAAGCAATAGTGGCTGATTCTTTTGGTGAGCTAAAGCTTTTCCCTACTTGTTTTAAAAAAATGCTTTACCTAAAAAAAAAAGATATTTGCGCTCCCATGCTCTAATATCTGTATACTTTTTTATTCCCCCCCCCCCCCCCCCCCGCCCAGGAGATGTGGTATGATCAGACCATGTCCCAGACACAGTCATTACACAGTACACAACAGAGGCACATTTATGTGATTATCTCAGCACAGGAACATTTTTTAGCACATTAAAATTTGAAATTATTATTATAGGATCTATTAATTAAAATGAACTTTGTTTGTGGTACTGCCCCTTTTATCTTCTTAACACAGTCAAATTCTCAAGGTACTGTTATAGATTAGTATTATCCAGTCTGCTTTGTAACACTTACTGGCTATTTGTAGATGTGGACTTTGCACTGACCATTAGATTAATGTCTTCCATGCTGCGTAAGGCTTGCAAAGCTTGACTTCTGCCACCACTGCCCTAAGCACAATGCCAGTCTTAGCAATGAGTGGCACTATTCTCTGTGGACATACATGTATTGCATACTACACGAGGTATAAGGTGGAACATCCCTTGCCACTAATGTGGCTAAAGGTTTAACCGTCATTAATGTAAGGGTAGATAGAGGGCAGCCGTAGTGTTCAGCATTCCAGTATATCTGCCACAGCGCTTTATTTTAAGTAAATTAATTTAGGTGAGAATCCGTTTTTTATTGTAAAGGTGTTTATGCCGGCTACAAAGTCTGGCATGCCTAGTGAATACGTTTTTACTGAGCCTGTTCTTGATCTTGTCCCCACTTCTGATCATTCTTAGAGTATGTACATTATATGGATTCTGGCTGGAACACATGTGAAAAAAAGGCTAAACCCCCCCCCCAAAACTGCATATATGTATTGCAATGTCAACTATCTTGCTGTGCATGTGTCCTGTCTTTTGTAATTCATTTAACCATTTCAGGCTTTGAAAATCATGAAGCAGCTAAAAGAAGTGATTGGTCTATTACTCTGCTTTTGCTTGGAAGTCACCAAAAGACATCCAGTAGGACGCCAGAAAAGACTCTTCAGGGAAAACACTGCCAGCATTTTCCCAAAGTGTCTGCTGCTTCAAATGCGATGTGCATGTGTCGGCATCTTAATGATGTTGTGTACACATATCCCTACATTCCCTCTTTATTCACAGTCTCTTATATCTATTAACCTCTTAGCAACCGCCGATACACCTTTTAACGGTGGTAGTTTAGGGTACCAATTCCTCAGGGCCGCTGGGTCAGAAAATCTCCTATAGCCAAGACCCCGAAGAACATGATTCAGGTCGGATTTTACAGTACAAAGTGTTGAGATCGCAGTTATTCAACAAATAACGGCAACCGCAAAAAAAAAAAAAGAGGCAGATTTCCCAATTATTTCTCTCTCCTCTGATATGATCCAGCACATCAGAGGAGAGGGAAATTGAGTCACCCAAGCCTCCTGCTACCTCCGGCACCTCCTGCATCCCCTGGTCCTGTTCCTCGTCCCTTGGCATCTTCTTCCAGGAAGAAAATGGTGGGTGCATGTGCAGTGCGCCCGCTGAGATCTGCCGGCCAGCACCCGGCAACAATAGGAGATTTTTCCTATTGGTTCATTTTGATCACTGTTATAGGGTCTATCACAGTGATGAAAATTTAAAAAAACAGTAAATCAAACCCCCCTTTACCAACCCCTTAGTTAGGTAAAAATAATTAGATAAAACATTTTTAATTAGGGTTAGGATTGGGGCTAGGGTTAGGGTTGGGGTTATAGCTAGGGTTAGGGTTGGGGCTAGGATTAGAGTTGGAGTTACCGCTAGGGCTAGGGTTAGGCTAGGGTTAGGGTTGGGCTAGGGTTAGGGTTGAGGCTAAGGTTAGGGTTGGGGCTAGAAATAGGGTTGGGGTTAGAGCTATTGTTAGGGTTGGGCTAGGATTAGGGTTGGGGCTAGGGTTAGAGCTAGGGTTAGGGTTGGGCTGGGGTTAGGGTTGGGGCTAGGGTTAGGGTTTTGGTTATGGTTGGGGCTAGAGTTAGGGTTGAGGCTAGGGTTGTGTTGGGGTTAGGGTTGTGGTGTTGGGGTTAGGGTGGTGTTGGTGTTAGGGTTGTTGTTAGGGTTATGGTTAGGGTTGGAATTATGGTTAGGGGTGTGTTCGGGTTAGGGTAGGGGTTAGAGCTGTGTTATGGTTGGAGTTAGAATTGGGGGGTTTCCACTGTTTAGGTACATCAGGGGGTCTCCAAACATGACATGGCGCCCGTCATTGATTCCAGCTAATTTTGTATTCAAAAAGTCTCCTGAAGGGTTGATAAACGTCTTGAATGTGGTTTTGCGCACCTTGAGGGGTGCAGTTTTTAGAATGGTGTAACTTTCCGTTTTTTTATAAATAAATGCAAGTCCTATCAAAATTTTTCACCTCTATCATGAAGTACAATATGTAACGAAAAAACTATCTCAGAATCACCTACTGTATTCTCACCCATCCCTTGTAGATTGTGAGCCTTCGCGGGCAGGGTCCTCACTCCTCCTGTACCAGTTAAGACTTGTATTGTTTAAGATTATTGTATTTGTTTTTATTATGTATACCCCTCCTCACATGTAAAGTGCCATGGAATAAATGGCGCTATAACAATAAATAATAATAATAATAATAATTACAAGGATCCGTTGAATCGTTCCAGAGCTATAACCTCATAAAGTTACAGTGGTCAGAATTGTAAAAATTAGCTTGGTCATTAAGTACCAAAGTGGCTCTGTCACTAAGGAGTTAATAATGCAAATAGTGTCTTCAGAAGGAAGAGGACATTTTATTTAGGAATATTTTGTTCTATGAAAAAGTTTATATTGGGTATCAGACTGACAAAATCTATATGTTTTCTATGCTGACACATAGCTATTTACATATAGATCACTATAACATACATTCAGTGTATATTGTTATATAATACAATGCATTAGAATATCTCATTTTCCTTAGGACGACAGTTGGATGTAAAGTTACGGTAACTCTGTATCATTTCAGAATTCACAAAGGATTCAATGTCAAATTCGAATAGAATTCGTAGTTGTAGACTGATAGAAATAAGACGTTTTAGAACTATGTCTGTTGTCTACATTGAAATAGTATCTAATAGATTCACATCTTTGATCACAATATATTGGAAATTTTATAGAAAATATACATTAAAGACTGCATAGTTTTGGAATTGCTTTATGTCGTTTCTTTTTCATTGAAAGAACATTTAAATTTAGTCAAAATTAAATGTAGAAAATCTCTATTTTCTCAGGTCAATGTCGAGAAGACTTTGCAGACAGGAATGGACGTGTGGTAGGAGGAACGGATGTTGTTAAAAACAGTTGGCCTTGGCAGGTAAGTGTCGATTCTATCACTGAATTTAAAGTTATTAAATAGAAGGTCACTCTGACATACTGATAGGCAATTTAAATCGTGAGTCCCAATAGGAACAATAATGTCTGTAAAGCACTGCAGAATATAAAGACTATATGTAAGCTAACAAAATATATATTAATAACCCAATGGAAGAAGGTTGTGGTAGGCTGTAAACACTGACAAGCAAGATAAAGGCTGGTTCTTCTTCCTAAGGTGACAATTGAAATAGTTTTCCTCCCTCCAAAAATGTCATAATTAGGAAATTAAATCTAAAATCACATTTCATTAAATTAAGCTACCCTGTGGACTGTACTGTCTCATGGATAAGGAGTTAGTGATGAGCGTACGTACTTGGATAACATCTTATCTGAGCATGTTCGGGTGTTGTCCGAGCATCTGGGCGTGCTCGTATATTATGTTTGAGTCCCTGTGGATGCATGATTTGTGCCTACAAAAAAGGTAAAACGGCATGGTATACTTACCGATTAAAATTTGCATATATATGAATGTGTAAGGCATGTGACCTTTAATATTTAATTATACATTTTGATATATTCAGGACATTTATATACTACAGGAATTTTGCTACTATTTATTCAATGTTTTATAATCAGTGGGTAAGGAAAGTATTCATACCCCGTTAAATTTTTCACTCTTTGTTTCATTGCAGCCATTTGGTAAATTCCAAAAAGTTCATTAATGTACACACTGCACCAAACCTTGACTGAACAAAAACAGAAATGTAGTAATTTTTGCTAATTTATTTAAAAAGAAAAACTGAAATATCACATGGTCATAAGTATTCAGACCCTTTGCTCAGTATTGAGTAGAAGCACCCTTTTGAGCTAGTACAGCCATGAGTCTTCTTGGGAATGATGCAAAAGGTTTTTCACACCTGGATTTGGGGATGGACAGCCATTTTCAGGTCTCTCCAGAGATGCTCAATTGGGTTTAGGTCAGGGCTCTGGCTGGGCCAGTCAAGAATGGTCACAGAGTTGTTCTGAAGCCACTCCTTTGTTATTTTAGCTGTGTGCTTAGGGTCATTGTCTTGTTGGAAGGTGAACCTTTGGCCAAGTCTGAGATCCAGAGCACTTTTGAAGAGGTTTTCATCCAGAATATCTCTGTACTTGGCTGCATTCATGCTTCCTTCAATGACAACCAGTCGTCCTGTCCCTGCAGCTGAAAAACACCCCATAGCATGATGCTGCCACCACCATGTTTCACTGTTGGGATTGTATTGGGCAGGTGATGAGCAGTGCCTCGTTTTCTCCACACATACCGCTTAGAATTATCACCAAAAAGGTCTATTTTCATCTCATTAAACCAGAGAATCTTATTTCTCATAGCCTGGGAGTCCTTCATGTGTTTTTTAGCAAACTCTATGCGGCTTTCATACTGTATGTCTTGCACTGAGGAGAGGCTTCCATCAGGCCACTCTGCCATAAAGGCCCGACTGGTGGAGGGCTGCAGTGATAGTTGACTTTGCGGAACTTTCGCCCATCTCCCTACTGCATCTCTAGTGCTCAGCAACAGTGATCTTGGGGTTCTTCTTTACCTCTCTCACTAAGGCTCTTCTCCCACGATTGCTCAGTTTGGCTGGACAGCCAGGTCTAGGAAGACTTCTGATGCTCCCAAACTTCTTCCATTTAAGGATTATGGAGGCCACTGTGCTCTTAGGAACCTTGAGTACTGCATAAATTCTGTTGTAACCTTGGTCAGATCTGTGCCTTGCCACAATTCTGTCTCTGAGCTCTTTGGCCAGTTCCTTTGACGCCATGATTCTCATTTGGTCTGACATGCACTGTGAGCTGTGAGGTCTTATATAGACAGGTGTGTGCCTTTCCAAATCAAGTCCTATCAGTTTAATTAAACACAGCTAGACTCCAATGTAGGAGTGGAACCATCTCAAGGAGGATCACAAGGAAATGGACAGCATGTGACTTAAATATGAGTGTCTGAGCAAAGGGTCTGAATACTTATGACCATGTGATATTTCAGTTTTTCTTTTTTATTAAATTTGCAAAAATTACTACATTTGTTTTTTTCAGTCAAGATGAGGTGCAGAGTGTACATTAATGTGAAAAAAATGAACTTTTTTGAATTTACCAAATGGCTGCAATGAAACAAAGAGTGAAAAATTTAATGGGGTCTGAATACTTTCCATACACACTGTATACCAAGTTTCAATATTATTATGTGTGTATTTTGTGTCTTTTCTGTTTCATAATGCAATAAAAATGACTTTACTATTTTTCAGCTTGCATTTTCTCTTTCTTGAGGTTATTATGATTGTACAAAACAGCACAAAAAATAGCGAAAAAATTAAAAAGCAAAAAGATAACTGGCAGAATTGCTGTTTTGTCTATATTCCATTCAATGAAAACTTAATAAAAGTTTGCTAATACGTTATATATACCAAAAAATGATGTCATTGACAAACACAACTCATCCCATAAATAACAATCCCTTGTATGTCTATGGTGCCAAAAAAAGTTAAGGCTCATGGAAAATGGCAATAAAAAATGAAAAAAACAAAAAAGATTTGCCATATAGGCAAAAACTGGCTGCAATGCCAAACAGTATGATATTTAGAAAATGTGATGACTTTCCATATCCATGTATTTTTCATAAGGTTACTCTGCAGTATCTTTCTGGTGGTTATTGGTACCACACCTGTGGGGGCAGTCTGATCCGTACTAACTGGGTGTTGACAGCTGCTCACTGTGTAGACTGGTGAGTTTTGTTGCTTTAAATATCCCTTTATAAGCCACTTTGTGTCAGGTATCTATTTGTAAACCATGTTTTCACCCATAATTATCTATTAGGTCAGCAACTTTTCGTGTGGGTCTTGGAGATCACAATCTGTACCAAGGTGACGGTACTGAGCAGGTTATTGGTGTGGATAAAGTCATCTACCATTCCAGATGGGACGCAAACAATCTAGCTTCTGGGTATGGATATTGTCAATCTTAGATGAGTAGTCAACCGATACATTCTAAGGCTATAGATGAAATTTTCGTTTTTCTTGCCCAGATGAAGAATCTTGCATTTCTCCCTGTTAAATACCATTCTATTAGTCACTGTCCATTGTTCAAGCATATTTAGATCCTTATAAATCCTTTCTCTGTCTTCTCTAGTGTTAGCTATCCCTCCTAGCTTTGCATCATCTACAAATTTGATTAGTTTATATTCAGTTCCCTTATTTAGGTCATTTATAAAAAATGTTGAACAACACTAGGGTCAGGACAGAGCCTTGTGATACCCCACTTAAAACACTTTTCTAATTGGATGTGCAACCATTTACTACCATTTTTTTAGTGCAATCACTGAGCCAGTTATGAATCCACCTAACCATAGCCTTGTCAATCCCATACTTAGTCATTTTTTCAATAAGAATAGTATGATATACTTTATCAAATGCTTTGCTGAAGTCGAGACTATACTATATCTACCGCATTTCCCTGATCCACCCAGTCAGCGATTCCATCATTGAGGGAAATTAGATTAGTCATGACTTGATTGCTACAAACCCATGCTGGGTCTGATTAATTACTGTATTTTTATCCAAGTACTTACACTTACAGTACAGACCAAAAGTTTGGACACACCTCATTTAAAGACTTTTCTGTATTTTCATGACTATGAAAATTGTACATTCATACTGAAAGGCATCAAATCTATGAATTAACACATGTGGAATTATATAATTAACAAAAAAAGTGTGAAACAACTGAAATTATGTCTTATATTCTAGGTTCTTCAAAGTAGCCACCTTTTGCTTTGATGACTGCTTTGCACACTCTTGGCATTCTCTTGATGAGCTTCAAGAGGTAGTCACCAGGAATGGTTTTCACTTCACATGTGTGCCCTGTCAGGTTTAATAAGTGGGATTTCTTGCTTTACAAATGGGGTTGGGACAATCAATTGTGTTGTGCAGAAGTCTTGTGGATACACAGCTGATAATCCTACTGAACAGACTGTTAGAATTTGTATTATGGCAAGAAAAAAGCAGCTAAGTAAAGAAAAACGAGTGGCCATCATTACTTTAAGAAATGAAGGTCAGTCAGTCCGAAAAATTGGGAAAACTTTGAAAGTGTCCCCAAGTGCAGTGGCAAAAACCATCAAGCACTACAAAGAAACTGGCTCACATGAGGACCGCCCCAAGAAGACCAAGAGTCACCTCTGCTTCTGAGGATAAGTTTATCCAAATCACCAGCCTCAGACATCACAGGTTAACAGCAGCTCAGATTAGAGACAAGGTCAATGCCACACAGAGTTCTAGCAGCAGACACATCTCTACAACAACTGTTAAGAGGAGACTTTGTGCAGCAGGCCTTCATGGTAAAATAGCTGCTAGGAAACCACTGCTAAGGACAGGCAACAAGCAGAAGAGACTTGTTTGGGCTAAAGAACACAAGGAATGGACATTAGACCAGTGGAAATCTGTGCTTTTGGTCTGAGTCCAAATTTGAGATCTTTGGTTCCAACCACCGTGTCTTTGTGCGACGCAGAAAAGGTGAACGGATGGACTCTACATGCCTGGTTCCCACCGTGAAGCATGGAGTAGGAGGTGTGATGGTGTGGGGGTGCTTTGCTGGTGACACTGTTGGGGATTTATTCAAAATTGAAGGCATACTGAACCAGCATGGCTACCACAGCATCTTACATGCTATTCCATCCGGTTTGCTTTTATTTGGACCATCATTTATTTTTCAACAGGACAATGACCCCAAACACACCTCCAGGCTGTGTAAGGGCTATTTGACCAAGAAGGAGAGTGATGGGGTGCTACGCCAGATGACCTGGCCTCCACAGTCACCAGACCTGAACCCAATCGAGATGGTTTGGGGTGAGCTGGACCGCAGAATGTAGGCAAAAGGGCCAACAAGTGCTAAGCATCTCTGGGAACTCCTTCAAGATTGTTGAACGACCTTTTCCGGTGACTACCTCTTGCTGCTCATCCAGAGAATGCCAAGAGTGTGCAAAGCAGTCATCAAAGCAAACGGTGACTTCTTTGAAGAACCTAGAATATAAGACACTAGATTGTGGCCCGATTCTAACACATCGGGTATCCTAGAATATGCATGTCCCCGTAGTATATGGACAATGATGATTCCATAATTTGCGGCAGATTGTGCCCGTCACTGATTGATCGAGGCAACCTTTATGACATCATCGTCGCCATGGCAACCATTATGACATCATAGTCGCTGTGCCCGTTGCTGATTGGTCGAGGCCGCCACGCGGGATGTCTACGTCCTTTATGACATCATCGTCGCTGTGCCCGTCGCTGATTGGTCGAGGCCACCAGGCATCGGGTATTCTAGAATATGCATGTCCCCGTAGTATATGGACAATGATGATTCCAGAATTCGCGGCAGACTGTGCCCGTCGCTGATTGGTCGAGGCAACCTTTATGACATCATCGTCGCCATGGCAGCCATTATGACATCATCGTCGCTGTGCCCGTTGCTGATTGGTCGAGGCAACCTTTATGACATCATCTTCGCCATGGCAACCATTATGACATCATTGTCGCTGTGCCCGTCGCTGATTGGTCAAAGCAACCTTTATGACATCATTGTCGCCATGGCAACCATTATAACATCATCGTCACTGTGCCCGTCTCTGATTGGTCGAGGCCGCCAGGCCTGGCGGCCTCGACCAATCAGAGACGCGGGATTTCCTGGACAGACAGACAGACAGACGGAAAAACCCTTAGACAATTATATATATAGATAATTTCAGTTGTTTCACACTTTTTTCTTAAGTATATAATTCCACATGTGTTAACTCATAGTTTTGATGCCTTCAGTGTGAATGGACAATTTTCATAGTCATGAAAATACAGAAAAATCTTTAAATGAGAAGGTGTGTCCAAACTTTTGGTCTGTACTGTACATACATGCTATTTAATAATATGTTCAAATATATTTCCTGGTATAGAAGTGAGGCTCACTGGCCTGTCATTTCCTTGAGCTGTCTTCTTTCCTTTTTTGAAGAAAGGAAAAAGATTTGCCTTTCTCCAGTCTTCTGGGACTTCTCCTGTTCTTCAAGGATTTTTAAAAAATTCTTACTATTGCTTCTGCTATTTCCTCTGCTAACTCTTTCAGTACCCTAGGATGTAATTCACCTGGACCAGGAGATTTAAATTCATGGAAATTAGCTAAGTATTCCCTCACCATCTCTCTGTTTATGGATAGTGTGGATTAGTTTATTCCTTCGATGGTGCCGTGAAGATTAATTGATGTTACAATTGCTTTCTTAGAGAACACAAATGCAAAATAGGAATTTAAGAGTTTGTCCTTCTCAACATTATTTTTAACCACTTCACCCTTTTCATCCTGTAAAAATCCTGTAGGATCTTTGACTTTTCTTTTGCTTTTGACATACCCCCAAAACCCTTTTTTACTGCTTTGGTCTCCCTTGCAAGCCTTATTTCACTACTGGCTTTAGATCTTCTAAGACTTGCCCTGCAAACAGCATTATATTCTTCTTTACATATGCCCTCATCTTTTCATTTGATTTACATTTCTTTCTTCCTTTTTACAAGTGATTAAGGTCTGTGTTCACCCATTCTGGTCTCTTTAAGTGCTTTCAATTCTTCCTTCTTTTGGGGGGATTATTACTGATTGAGCAGTGAGAATTTGATTTAGCAAAATCAAATATCCTTCTTGGATATTTCCGTCCTTTAGAACATCCAGCCCTTGGATCTGTCCTACCCTCTTTCTGAGTCCACTAAAATGTGCCTTTCTGAAGTCCAACCTTAAAGACTGAGTCCTTGCTGGTCTTCCTCCTCTTGTAATTCAAAATTCAAGGATATCATGATCTCTGCCTCCTAAATTTCCAGCCACCTTTACTTCATCAACCATTTCCTCCTTGTTGGTAAGAATTAGGTCCAAGATTGCAGATCCCCTTGTACCCTCTAATATCCTTTGAAAAACAAACTTGTCATAGGAGTTCATGAACATCTCTCTATATGACTCTTTCATGTCAGTGGCACACACATAAACTCACCGGGCCTAAGCACGGCTGTCATATTTTCTTTGTAGCTTTGATATTGCAGTGCTCCGTTTGGCTTCTCATGCTGTTCTTAATCAAGTTGTCCAGCTTGCCTATCTACCTGGTGACGGTGCTATCCTTCCCAATGATCATCCGTGCGTTGTTACTGGATGGGGCTACACTGACAGTAAGTTTGGTCCAATGCTTACGTTGTTAGGTTGTATTGGCAAGAGACGGCTAATGGGATTGAGTAGTCTTATCCAACTATAACTTGTATAATGAAAATTTATGCAGCATGGCTCCTCTTGGCTCCAGTCACACCGCTGCTGTGTTAGATGCAGTGTATAAGTTTGGGGCTGTCAGCCTTATGGACAATTGATGGATTTAATCTTTGCATTACAGCATATGGATCTGTTTCACCCATCCTTCAGCAGGCCCCGCTGCCTGTGGTGTCACATGAAGTTTGCTCTACAAACTCCTACTGGGGGAGCACAGTCAAGAACACCATGGTGTGTGCTGGAGGCAATGGAATCCACTCTGGATGCTTTGTAAGATATTTCATTCTTTTATTATGTATATAAATATTTTACAATCATGGTATATATTCATATCATAACAAATGCATATTTCACTGTAAAAATTGTTAACCCAGACTAATGTCTATCCTGACGTCTATTCTAGTGAAGTCATGTATTTACTATGAAATACCGTATTTTTCGGACTATAAGACGCACCGGGTTATAAGATGCACCTCAAATTTTCAGAAGGAAAATAGGGAAAAAAATTAATGTGTCATATGGATGTCGGTCTTACAGTCCGAATTCAGCTTACCAGGGGGATTGGCAGCGCTGGTGGAGTGTGGTCACAGGGAGTGTTCAGTGTTCTGGCGATATGACTCTCATCCCAGACTGGTGTAGCAGGTTTGGCGGTGCTCATGGTTCGGGGCACTGCCAACATTTTCTGAAAGCCTGGAGCACCTGCACATCCATTGCTGTGATGCGGTGGCCTCCGGGAAAATGGCCGAGATCTCAATCTGAGCATGCGCCACCCCAAGATAGTAACACGGGTAGTTGAGTCCAAGGAAGTGGAAGCTTGATGGTCTCAGAGGCCTACTGCTACAGGCAACACGCATGAAGGAGACACAACCAGGAGTGTTCACATTTCCGAAAATTATTTGCAGACATCACAGAAGTGGCATTTCTGATGGAGGAGATGATTTAGTACATCTTTTAATTGCCCTTTTTTGTAAGCGAGTGGCTGTCCTTCCTCAGAAGTCCTCACAATGCGTTTTGTGTCTCTTACTCATCAGCGGAGTAGGAATGGGCATTGTACAAAACTGCATATTACACGCCTGACAGAATACTGTCATTACTACCTGTCTGTGTGCATCTGTCTTTATGTAGTGCGCACTACAATGTGAAAGTAACGTACTTCCGGTTTATGAAAAAAAGCCGAGAGCGGATATCTGGTCTTCGGAGCTCATCGGCCGGGTGAGATGCAAAAAACTCTTACTGTGCATGTGTCAGCCAAACATCACTCCACTGGTTATCTATATCGCAACCATGGTGTGATTAAAGGGGAAATGTTACA